>NC_072381.2:92815000-102815000 GCF_028885625.2 Pongo pygmaeus
TTATGGAAATTAGTGTAACATATTACATGCTTGTTTTATCATTAGAAGGAGGCTGGGAGATGTAGTAGAAAGCCTGGGTGTTAGTCCTAACCCTACCATCAGTGAGAAATAGAGTCAAAGTCAACTATAGAAATAAGAGTCTGATCAAGTCAACTGTGAAAGTCTCTAGTTGTCACTTTTCTCCTCTTTGGCAGGAAAGGATGGGGCAAGATGATTATGACATCCCCTTTCAGTGCTAAGGGATTCAATAATTCTCATGTTCATCCCTGAACATATTTACTGGCAGTTATGAATGAGGCTTTCCTAATTTGACATCAAGCATTTGGCTGTCCATAAGGTTTTGGATATTTAGAGATATTCGTTATTGTTGCCTAATGTTTTGACATTCTAGGAGACTATTTCACTTACTATATAAACAACAAACAAACATGAGAATCTGTACAAGAAGGAAAACTAGTAATTTCCATTTGGCTGAGGATTGCCCTTGTTTACAGAAATAACTCACTGCTGCTGAAGTGACTGAATGACTCTCCCTTTTCTTGTGTTTTTATAGCCACAGAATGTCAAAGCTAAGAATTAGTGACAGAACTGGAATTAGAACCTGACTCCCAATAGCTGGCCCTAGACTGTTACCTTGTACTCTGAGTCCAAGGTAGACAAAATTATTTCTGGACTCAAAAGGAAAAACTAAGTTCATTTCATAGACAACAGTTTTCAGATGGAATGAGCCCACCTGCAAAACTATGTTTATTCAAGTTATAAAATGGTAATGTTTTCTAACCTGGAGCTCATTCTAAACAATCTGGCAGGTGGGGACCTGCCTTGCATCTTTTCTTGCTATCCTAAATCTTTGCCCTTTTCTGTCCCAACTGGCCTCATTCTTGTCTTCTTCAAGTTTTTGCCTTGTGCCTTTGGTTTCCTGGTTTCATTCATGCGTGTGCATCAAAACAACTTTCTGCAGCCTCCAGTGCAAGGACAGACAGTGAGCAAGGAACCTGCCGTGCTCAAATAGGCACCATCCTTCTGTCATTACTCCTGAAATGTTTACCTCAACTCCCCACAAGAGACGTAATTTGAGCAGTAGGTACAGCTGTATTCTAGAAGATCCCCTCCTGTTATATGTTTCCCTTCATGCGAAGATCACTGGTAAAAACAACTTTCGTGTTGGGCTATACATACAAAGTCCATTTTCTCTAATGTGACACCCCCTGAAAAGAAAAAGAATTGGTAGAAGAGAAACATTAGAGGAAGAAAAGAATAGATGGCAAATTTTAAAAAATCAAGGCCGGGCTTGGTAGCTCTTGCCTGTAATCCCAGCACTTTGGGAGGCCAGGATGTGTGGATCACCTGACATCAGGAGTTCAAGACCAGCCTGGCCAACATAGCAAAACCCTCTCTCTCTACTAAAAAGACAAAAATTAGCCAGGCGTGGTGGTGCATGCCTGTAATCCCAGCTGCTCGGGAAGCTGAGGCAGGAGAATCACTTGAACACAGGAGGCGGAGGTTGCAGGGAGCCGAGATCTGCCACTGCACTCCAGCCTGGGTGACAGAATGAGACTCCATCTCAAAAAATAAAAATAAAAAATTAAATTACATTTAAAAATCATCTTTTTCTAATTTATTTTTTATTCTTATGTTACGAAGGTAGGCTGTTGACCAGGCAGACCAGAAGAAACAAAATACTTTAAATCCATAGTCTCAGATTTTAGCCCCAACTCCACGTCCATGAGCTGTGTGACTTTGGACAAGCCAGTTAGGCTCTCTAAGCCTCAGTTTTCTTATTTGTACAATGGGAATAAAGACAGTACCTGACTTATGGAGGTGTCGATAGAACTAAATCAATAAAAGATAAATGTACTTTGCACAGTGCCTGGCACATAGTTAAGTTGTCAGTAACTATAATTAGTGTTACCTCGGTGTATGAAAGTACACATGCCAACAATCTGGTTACATATACTTACTGTAATTGAGCTCTTAGTTTACTGAGAGCTGAAGCAAAATGGAAGGACATTCTGTTATTTCTCTCATTTTCTGACATGAGAGAACACACCAGAGATTCAGGAGTGCCACTTCCCTTACCCCACAACCTGACATAAATACTAAGAAGAATTTATCACCTATGTCTTTTTTTAAATGAAAAGGAATAACAGAATTACAGACAATACCTTCAAAAATGATATGATGAAGTTAGTGTTGACACATTCTTCATACAGCCGTTTCTTCTAATGGTCCTCTGTCAAAGCCAAGGGCGTGACTTTAAAATATAACTAAAAGTATGGAGACTATTTACCTTTTGCAGATCACCTTTCTCCCCCAAATCCTCCTTCCTCTGTCTGTCCTTCATTCCTGCTTTTTCTGCCTTTTTTCCTCTTTCCTCCTGTTGTCTTCTCTGTATGAACCTCTTGGCTTTTTTCCTCTGTCATGCCCAGGTGCTGTCAGACAGAGGCTTGGCACTATGAAATATTCTTAGGTTCAGAGATCTTTAAGACAAAGATCCAAAAATCCTAAAGGACTCATTTTTTTTTAGAGTGCTAGCCTTTAGGGTAGTTCAGATTTAAACTGTTAAATAATTTTGGCAGGTTGTGTTTCTTTCCCTTTCTTCTTATGTTCCTCCTCATATGGAAATAACAAAGTGTGTTCCTGATCATTGTGCTTTGAAACCATGGTGGAAGCCACATGGTAACTCTTTTCTCATATAAAGACTCTAGAGAATCTTTACACCTAAGAGTGTGACATATGGCAGCTCTAAATACATCTGCTCCCTAGCTCAGGCCGGCTTCCTGTCTTTATGTTTTGAGAGTCATTTTGGAAACATCTCGAAGCCAAAGGACAGCATGCGGGCTCTGTAAGACGGTTGTTCAGTGGCATCCACAAGGGAGGTGGACTTACCAGTTTCCAGGGGCTGGCTGTTTCTCTCCATTCCAGCTGATTGCTGACTTTGAAGGGGATATGAGACCACTGTCACCACATCTTTTGATTTTTTCAAGAGAATACAGAATCTGGATTTGTATACACAACTTCCTTTTTGCTTTGGAGACAAGGCCTTGCTCTGTTACACAGGTTGGAGTGTAGTGGTGCCATCACGGCTCACTGCAGCCTTGACTTCCCAGGCTCAAGGGGTCTTCCTACCTCAGCCTCCTGAGTAGCTGGGACCACAGGTGTGCACCACCACACCCGGCTAGTTTTTTTTGTTTTTTGTAGATGCAGGGTCTCACTATGTTCCCCAGGCTAGTTTTGAACTCCTGGGCTCAAGTGATCCTCCCACCCTGGCCTCCCAAAATGCTGGGATTACAGGCATGAGCCACCACCATGCCCAGCCTGTATGACAACTTTCTAATCTTTAAAACACTCTGCAGCCCAAACAGAACACATCGAGGACCACATGTAGCCCCCAAATCTCCCTATTTATGAAGCCTGCTTGCTTTGAAAAGCTATAATCCTAACACAGGACAAATAGTTATTTCAAAATTTGAGAGAAATGTAAGTACTTGCCTTGTAGTCAACTACACGGATTTCTTTCTTTTTTTTTTTTTAAGATTTAGTTATATTTAAAATTACTAGATTAGTTCACAATTTGTCATCTTAAACTATCCAGGCCGATGTCAGTCTGCTTTATCTGTTCTGAACAGGTCTCTCTGGCGCTGGAAAAACAACGATAAGTTTTGCCCTGGAGGAGTACCTTGTCTCCCATGCCATCCCTTGTTACTCCCTGGATGGGGACAATGTCCGTCATGGCCTTAACAGAAATCTCGGATTCTCTCCTGGGGACAGAGAGGAAAATATCCGCCGGATTGCTGAGGTGGCTAAGCTGTTTGCTGATGCTGGTCTGGTCTGCATTACCAGCTTTATTTCTCCATTCGCAAAGGTAAAAAAAAAAAGGGGGGCACTACACACAATTCCCACACACAGTGCAAGTGCTCTCCAACTGCTAGGGGAAGGAATCAGAGAGGGAGGGCATAAGAATATCTCCTTTCAATTTCCCAACTATTTCTTCCCCCAATAACAGGCTCTCTCATTTCCTCTATTTAATATTGGTTATATAAAGAGAGTTCCTTCCTTTCCAGATGCCAGGGCACCAGTAGACATAAACCCTTCCATGTTCACAATTATAAAGAACATTTGGTCAGAGTCGAAGGGAAGAGAAAGTTAAACAAGAGAAACTCTAAAGCTCTGTAATTTTAGTTGTCGGAAAAAGGATCTAGCTAAAGAAAAGAGCAGTTCACGGCCAAAGCTTCAGGTTCTATGTGTTTAACGCTGACATCACTGAGGTGGAGTGTCACTCTTCTTTTAAATCAGGAAATTTCTGGGAGCCAAACATCAGATGTAGCTTAGAACACATCCTTTGAATGAAATGCTCCCATATGGCCAGTGCTTTCCTGCTAAGAGGGCCTATTTTCCATGGTTTTCTGTGAAAGTCCTTGAGAGAGCTGTGTTTACCAGAGTGAAATTTCTGGACTTTCTCTCAAGCACTCTGCAAAGCACAAACCCTGGTGTTATCTCAAGGCTATTGAAAACCAAAGTACACAGTGTTTTGTGATTTAGAATTTCACCATGAAACCTCTTTTTACATTCTTAATCATATTGCTTTTCAGGATCGTGAGAATGCCCGCAAAATACATGAATCAGCAGGGCTGCCATTCTTTGAAATATTTGTAGATGCACCTCTAAATATTTGTGAAAGCAGAGACGTAAAAGGCCTCTACAAAAGGGCCAGAGCTGGGGAGATTAAAGGTAAGAGAATTGGCTAGCAGCATCTTTACCAGTTACATAGGCTGTCGGTCCTTATTCTGTCCTCAGAAATCTGCCTTGAGTTTCAAACTCTGTTTTCCAAAATTGCATATAACATGCACAACTTTTTATCACATTATGATATATTCAGTATGCCCAGAGGCTTATTAAAAGGTAGGGTTTTATTTTTAAGAATTGTCATCTCAGCCATATGCAATAAAATTCAGAGAACTAGAATGGATATTTATATGTGAGTGTGTGTGTGTAGAGGAGTGTTTCAGAGTTCTTCCTTATTCTTGTCTTCCTTTTTGATTGTAATCATCTATAGAGGGCTTCAACTTAGCCAGCCGGATTTTGTTGACAATTTGGGGCTTTCCATATTGAAAATACAGCTATATATTTTCTTACTTATGCCTAGAAGTCAAGGATGGCTGTTTGACCTTTTCTGTTAAAATGCGAATTTTCAGTTTAATACATTATTCCAACATGTGTTTTGCCTTATTGATTAAAAAGGTTATTCTGTCAATACAGATGCGATGATTGTCACCCATATGCTTTGCAGGATTTACAGGTATTGATTCTGATTATGAGAAACCTGAAACTCCTGAGCGTGTGCTTAAAACCAATTTGTCCACAGTGAGTGACTGTGTCCACCAGGTAGTGGAACTTCTGCAAGAGCAGGTAGGTGAACTGGTTGTCTTTTTTTATATGTTTAATAAAATCATGAAAGACAATCTATGCCTCTTTACTGAAGCATTCTTTTTACAGTTTTCAAGTTTTTACCAATGCTGTTTCATTTCAGAACATTGTACCCTATACTATAATCAAAGATATCCATGAACTCTTTGTGCCGGAAAACAAACTTGACCACGTCCGCACTGAGGCTGAAACTCTCCTTTCATTATCAATTACTAAGGTAAGTGGGTGCAGAGTGGTCAAATAATTAGGCTTAATATCAGTCATTATAATTTATTTACAATTACTCTTAACAATAAGAACAGTATAAATAAAGTGCACATGATTTCCATAAATAAAACACTCCTTTTTTTCCAAGTTTTTTTAACCTCTTCTCCAAAGAAATCTCTCACCAAGAATTGCCACAAGGCAGCTGATCAATGCCATGTATGGAGGTGACTGGGAAAATAACTTCTGTATTTGCATTGGACAATTTTACATAGCTGTCATTGTACCAGTAAGTACATCTGGTAGAAAAATATAGCCAAACCAGGATTTTTGTGGATAAAAGAAAGAAAGAATAAACAGTGAATTTTCAACTCAGTTGCACATTTTGGGAATAGATACAACCTAAACATATTCAAATAAGTCATCTCAATACAAAATCTTTTCACCACTATTTCATAGGAAATTTCCAGACTTAAATATTTCTGGCCCTTAGATCATAGGTTAGCATAACAGGTGGGGACACTTAAAACATAGAAGGTTCTGCCCTCATCCTCCTGTTAACTGAATAAGAAAGGACTTCCCTGGGGCCAGATGCCTGGAAAACAGAACTTATGAAAATGTTCAACTATTTTTTGTGTTTTGCAGCTGGATCTCCAGTGGGTCCAGGTTTTGAGCGAAGGCTGGGCTACTCCCCTCAAAGGTTTCATGCGGGAGAAGGAGTACTTACAGGTTATGCACTTTGACACCCTGCTAGATGGTATGTTTTTGTTATTGTTTCTTACTCTTTGTTGTTAAGGAAAAAAAAAATCTTTCCCAGAAGTTTTGCAGGAACAGGAAGTTAGTCTTTGGTTTGCAAATCTTATTGCAAAACTATTTGGATCATTTACAGTGTGCTCCATTCTATTATGTTTAAGCTTCCATTTTTAGGATTTTTTGGTTGTTCTCAAAGGTTGTTCCTTTAAAACTAAGGAACTGAAAAATGGTCTAAAGCCAAGAGAAAGACAAGTCTGTTTCACCTCCACTTGCTCTTTGCTGGTGCTGATATTCAGAAGGTAGCATTCAGAAGTACCATTGCCACCTGCTAGGGACATTCCTAGGGCAGCCAAGATGAGGTCAGCACATGTTGCTGACCTCCATGGCACCCTCCACCCTCCAGGTTGCTCATGTCAAGCATTATTGCAACAACTGCTTTCTTTGGTGCATGCTAAAGTGTCAGTGTTCATGCCCACACATGAAATATATTAAAATGGTTTCATCCACTACACTCTAACAAAAGAGCATTAAGGGAGCTTTCTGGCCACAAGCTGAATGGCTTTTAGAAAACCAATCTGGTCAAGCTCAGAAGCATGTGTTATTGAGAAGACTTCTGGACTCTTCTGTGACCATTTCCTTCCTAGAACTGCCTGAACTTATCAAATAAACTTATCTATTTCAAGACCTTCGGGTAATGGCTGCTAAGTGGGGAAGGAGTAGGGGTAGAGTCACACTGAATTTGTAATACTGAGCAGGGCTCCAAGCCTTTTAGGAAGAAAAATCCAATAAGGTTTTTTTTTGGGAAAGATGTTCATATCCTGTGTTTGTGCCTTTGCCTGGGGAATGGGGCATGAACTCAGAATCACAACTCAAAGACTGATCAGCATCGGCCCTCTTCCCTTACTCTTTTGCTGTGACAGGTAACACCCCACAACCTGAATCCTTCACTTCTCAGATTAAATAATATTCCCCAAAGACACTTAGTTTACTTCTAGCTTGCTTTAACAACAAAAATAATGATGCTTATCTCTATACCACGTCTCTGTTTTCAAAGCATTTTCTCAGGCATTATTTCATTTGATCCTCACAAAAGCCCTAGAAAACAGGCAGCAATTATTATCCCACTTTACAGATGAGGAAACTACCTCAGATTAAGTGATTTGCTCATAACATTCATAAGTGAAAGCCCAAGACCAGAGTCCAGAATCTTAGGACTCCTGGCCCAGTGCTCCTTACGTACCAATCTGCTCTCCTGATGTCCTTTCCAATAGAATCTACAAGGCCTGATGGTCTACAAGAAAGGCTGACTTTTATCTTGATGTCTTGATTTTGACACATGCTGAACACCGACTGCCTGAAGTAAAGGTCATTGGACTTAGCAGCTAGCCATGGGCAAGAGGTTGATTTTGAGCATGTGAACAGAGCTGTGGCCAAAAGACAAGTGAACTATATTGAAAGAGGGGGCCTCATTACAGACAACAAGGTGCTGTTGACCTTGGACAAGTGTTCCTTTCATAAGGAAAAATACCAGCGTGGTGGAAGTGGTTGCAGAGGTCAGTGTTAATGGAAATCAGAGGTCCTTAGCCTGAGATCTAGGACTTCAGGGTGGGCTAACAAAAAATCCTAGAGGCAAAAATGTTTGTGTTTTGATAAGGGAAGGAAGGAGCATTTTCCTGGGTTGAGAATTTACAGCTTTTGATAGATTCTGTTTTTTCCTTTAATTTTTTTTATTTTTTAGAAACAGGGTCTTGCTCCATCACCCAGGCTGGAGTGCAGTGGCATGATCATAGCTCACTGAAGCCTTGAACTCTTGAATTCAAGCAATCCTTCCACCTCTGCCTCCTGGGTAGCTGGGACTACGGGCATGTACCACCATGCCTGGCAAATTTCTAAACTTGTTTTGTAGAGATAAGGTCTCACTATGTTGCCCAGGCTGATCTTGAATTCCTTTCCTCAAGTAATCCTCCTGCCTTGGCCTTGCAAAGTGCTATTATAGACAACAAATTTTTAAAAGAGTCTGTGATCCAAAAAGATGAAGAACAGCTAATGCAGATAATCCATCTGGATTATTTAGGCAAAATCTCTAGCCTTTCTTTTACACTGTCTCAATTTCATTTTATGGGGGTTCTTCAACTTGCAAAACCCATTGATTTTCTTTTTTCTTTTCTTTCTTTTCTTTTTTTTTTTTTTGAGACAGAGTCTTGCTCTGTCACCCAGGCTGGAGTGCAGTGGCATGATCTCAGCTCACTGCAACCTCTGCCTCCCGGGTTCAAGCAATTCTCCTGAGTAGCTGGGACTACAGGTGCATGCCACCATGCATGACTAATTTTTGTATTTTTAGTAGAGACAGGGTTTCATTATGTTGGCCAGGCTGGTCTTGAACTCCTTGACTTCAGACAATCTGCCCGCCTCGGCCTCCCAAAGTGCTGAGATTACAGGTGTGAGCCACGGTACCCTGCCAACCCATTGATTTTCTATTTCTTATTGGATGCTCACTACCGTGAGGTGGATGAAGCACTTATTCTTGCTCCCACTTTCCATGTAATCCAGATGTCTGTCCCCGCAAACCCACCAGCCTGGGGATATGAATGAGGTTACCTTCCCATTAATACGTGAAGCTTACTAGTTCCAAGCCCCTACCTGCTCATGCAGAAAGCCCAGTTCTTTCAAAAGCCTACCCAAGTGTTTTTGGGAGTCCCCAAGGGGTGCGTTTCCTGTGTTCCTGAGTCAGGGCCCCAGCCATGTGCCACTTGCTGTGTGGATCTGTGGGTCTGTCTGTACTCAGAAGTGCAGATCCTGCTGGGTCACTCCAGTCACCAAAGTTTTGGTGCCAGTAGGGCTGTTGCAGTTTATAGACTCTTCTTCAAGTGGGAAAAATGTTTCCTTCCTCTGTATTAACCTCAATTGAAGACTGTCTAAGAGGTTGCTTTAGTTCCACAGTATTAGAGAATTGAGGGAGGCAACTCTTGTAAGCTGTATAGATCCCTTTATCCTCATGTGGCTCCAGTGTGGCTCTGTCAGGAGGGTTCAAGATCAGATGTTTTGCTACTTCCATATCCTTTCCCCTTCCAAGCTGCAAGGCCTGTGTCTGAAACTTTCTGTAAGATTCTTCTTTTGCCTGTGGGAATTATCTGCTGGTTCCACCATCTACCTCTGCAAACAGAGTCCACTGGACATACTTATGCAGCCCCAGTTATGATCGGGATTCAGAGCTCTGCACAGCCCACAGAAGCATCCTAAATGCCTGTGTAAATTGATAATAAAAATAGATAATCAGGGATATGATGTGCTGCCCGCCCCTACCACTCACTGTGTGTTAACTTAGTTTGGGTCTAAGTAGAGGCCGAATATCACAGTGGATGAGAGTGTGAGCTGTGAAGTCAAACTGTCTAGGTTTGTATGTCAGTGATTAGCTATGAACCTGGGCCAAATTACTTAAACTCTCTGGGCTTTGTTCCTTCATCTGTATAATGGGGATGTTAATAACTGTACCTACCTCTTTGGATGTTGAAAGTTTAAAAGAATGCCTGATTCAATAGTCAGTATTTCATACATATTAGCTATTATGAACAAACCACTCTGCATACAGTTAAAAGAATTTGTCAGGCATGGTGGCTCATGACTGTAGTCCCAGCTACTCAGAGCCTAAGGCGGGAGGATCACTGGAGCCCAGGAGCTAGAGTCCCACCTGGGCAACATAGGGAAACTTTGTCTGTAAAAATAAATACATAAATAAAAGAACTTGGAGTCTTGAAGTGACTAAGTGACTTTATCCCTAGTCACATCAGTTTGGAAGTAGCACAGATACGATGTTCATCAGCTAGCCAACAGATATACACTGAATGCCCCCATGTGCCAGGGTTTGTCTAGTGGCTGGAGATAGAATGGTAATGAAGGCAGGTGAGCTTGCTGAGAAACACAGTACAGTCATTTTCTGAGACCTAGTCCAGTAGGTCCTTCCAGCCCCCCATCAGTGGTTGTGAAACTTTCTTTTTTATTTTCTTTTTCTTATTTTATTTTATTTTATTTTTTGAGACAGAGTCTCGCTCTGTTGCCTAGGCTGGAGTGCAGTGGCGCGATCTCTGCTCACGCAACCTCTGCCTCCTGGGTTCAAGCAATTTTTCTGCCTCAGCCTGCCAAGTAGCTGGGACTACAGGCGCTTGCCACAAAGCCCAGGAAATTTTTGTATTTTTAGTAGAGATGGGGTTTCACCATATAGGCCAGGCTGGTCTTGAACTCCTGACCTCAAGTGATCCACCTGCCTCAGCCTCCCAAAGTGCTAGGATTAGAGCCATGAGCCACTGCGCGCAGCCAAAACTTTCTTTTTTAAACCAGAGAATTCTTTATTTCATTTCAAAAATCAGAGGCAATCTGTATAACAAAATGGAACTGCCTCACTCCCCCGTAGAAGGGAGTAGGGGCTTGGGCTCCCTCTCACCTGGAGAGCAGCCTGGAGGGTATCAGGAGGAAGCCGTTTGAAACGTAGCAACAGAGGCTCCTGACAGTGCCTCACCTGATGGCGTTTGGACTGAGGAGACAGAGTTAAATTCTAAAAAGTGATTTATTTCTATGTCAAAATGTTGGGCAAGATATCATTCATATAGATATCATTTAATTGTAACCAATTCATGAAGGTTTGAGTCACTGCCATTGAAAATTTGAAATGATCTCTATAGCCACAGACGTGCCCACTTTTGTCTTCCTTCAAACAATTGCAAATTTCTTGATTACCTACAATCTGCAAGCAACATTGTTTTTATTCTGACCATGTCTCCTAAAAATATTTTGTTGGTTTTAATTTTCTCAAAGGTTTATATTTTCCCCTTAATTTAAAAATATAATAGTTCTGTCTACTCAGTCCAAAAGCCAAAAAAAAAAACCCCAAAACAAAAACCAAATCACTTGTTAGAGTTTATGATAATTGTGTAGTATGAGTCACTCCATATTATTACTCAAGAATCTACTTTTATATCAGTGTATCATATCACTTTATTTCTCACTAGAAGTATAGTTCCAGGGTTGTCACAGACCCTTTGATCATAAATGTCACATCTAAATTTAAAAATGGAACCTCAAGCTTGTGTTGACTGATGGCATCCAAGTAGGATCAAGACAGGGGTGCCTTGTGAGACTCCATCATTTAATGGCTATTCTTCCGCAGCTCTGACTTTCCAAGGCAGAGTATGAGAGCACTCTGCATATATCACCAGCACTTATTGAGCACCAATTGTGTTCTGACACTGGAGTTTGACATAGATTATTACATTTAATCAGGATAATACCACTGTGAAGATATTTTGTCCACTTGAGAAAATATGTATTAGAAAGGCTAAATAACTTATTTGAAGCCTAGACTTAAATCCAGGTTGTCCTGGATCTAACATTGGTGCTTGTTCTGCTGAGCATATTTTCATGTCCTCTAACCATGTGAGATTCTAGGATGTTCTAGGGCAGTTTGCTTCCATACTTGCTCCCAAAGCCTAGTTTGGAAACTATTCTACAGTGGTTGTAAGATCACATGTTTGCAAGAGAAAACTTCTTGGTGAAGCTGGAGGGGATATTAACATATGTTATAATTATTTTAAAACAGATATCTCTTCCCAGTGGACAGAAAATAAATAAATACAAAATTAGAAAACCAGATAAACATCTGAACAATGCTTTTGGATTGTATTGAACAACATTCCATACAAGTTCTGATTTCACCAGCTTTTTGCTATTATATACTCTCTATTTTTAAAAATAGCATGACAAAGCTAGTATATTTGTATGTTGTATATGTGAAGTGTCATAATAGGAATTTGTTCTTTGACATTGTTGCTGTAAGATTGGTTTGGTGGAGAGCTGAAAATGTTTCTTAATTGTGTTTATATTTCCCTAGGCATGGCCCTTCCTGGTATGTACTTTAACTTTCCAAGTAGCTAAATTATTATAATTACATATGTTACATTAACTGGAAATGGTTAAGAACATAACTAAAAGAAAATCTACATTAACCAGTTGGAATTGCTATTAGTTCATGATCCAACCAGCTATAGTAGAATAACACTGTATTTTTCTTTAGATTGGAGTCCAAACAACAGGAAATTTCTCGACCAGATGTAGCTATTGTGTATGATGTAGCATTTGGCTGACAAAAGTAAACTTGTTTCTAAATTATCATTGCACATTTTGTTCCTGAGTCTTTTATATTTATGATCCTCTTCCAATGACTGTTGGTCCTCATTTAGTTTCACAAATCTGGAAATTTTTTTTCCTACGGTGTTTATAAAAGATTTTAAGTTGATGAAGAATAAATCAATTTAAACTGAATGTACCTGGTTGGATTGTGTGTGATTGTACTTCATTTGTTTGCAATGTATGATTATGCATGAACTTAATTTCAAGCCATTATGGTTGCTTGTTATGGAACTGGGAGTAAATATACATTTGCTGTGACTGTAAACTTCAGCATTGTACAAGAATGAAAAGGTAAAATTCTGAATATGTCATCTATCTTTGGTATTGCTTTCCTCATTGTTGTTTTTCCTTTAACAAGTCCGGTTAAGCAATAAAAAGTAATTTAGGTTTTGCATAGAAACAGTCCCAAACAACCATGAAGCAGATCTATAAGGCTAACACAGAAGGCTTGAAAATTATTGAAAGCAAAAGAAAAATCATCCCATTGAACAATAAGCTATCTCTTGGACTTACTGTGGTTAAAGAACCACAATATTCTTTTTCAAAATAAGATATACCACAATAAAATAATCAAGGTAGTGCCCACCAGAGCCAAATGAAGCACATGAAGGAAAAGGCTGAAAACTCAAGTCAGGGTTGAAAGCCATGGGTGATGTTTCAGCACAGTTCAAGTATTACATCTTAGTAATGGTTGGATACGTTTACATATTAGAAAGGTTGATAAAGATGATAGGGAAACTACAGTAAATCTGTGTATACACATGTAGTGTTGTAGCTACAGGCTTATAAGATCAGTTGGCATTATTACTTGGCAGAACTCCTTTCTGTAACATCCCACAGATTCACTTCCTTATTGAGACAACCTGCCGGAGTGTTATTTAGTCATTTCAGATTTTCACTCAAGGCCAAGATGAAGGTAGATTAGAGGCTACATTGGTCAGGAATCTAGTGGACAAGAGGAGGTGGCTGCAACAGTGAAACATCCCTTGGATTTCAAGGCAGAATACTTGATGTAAGGCAACATTACAGACGTGTGACAGGCAGTGCTAGGTTCTTTCAGCACCCTGCTCCACATTTTGCTTTGTATTTTGCTTGATTTCGGCCAAGTCATTCTTTATAAGCAGAGACAAATATCATGGCCTTCCTTTCAGCAATGTGGTCAGTAAGCAATCCACAGAAAGCATGATTTCTAGTGACAACAACAGCATTTCTGAAGGGGTTATTCTTTGTTAGCCTCTCTCCCTTTTCCTCAACTAGACTATGCAGTAGATTTATTTATCTTCCATCAGCAACCTCCATTAACATAGTGCTTTACAGTTTGCCCCCCTGCAGCAACCCATGGAGATACATGTCATTTATTAGCCCATTTTTCCAGTGAGGAAACTGAGTTTAGAAAAGTTGAATGACACACATAGTAAAAGGGAGAACTGCTGACTTTGAATTTAGTGTTCTCTGCAAAGGACTTAGCTGCTCTAATTGCCCGAGAATGTTGAAACAAAGAGTTATTTGAATGACAAACCATTACTTTTTGTACACAGTATCTAATTTGTGGTTTATAAAGGGTCTCAAAGTATATTGCAGGATTTTGTGATAGACCGGATTTCTTTATTGCCAGCAGTTGCTGTCTATTTCCGGTGACATTCTTTAGGTTCTAGTAACCTTTGGAGAGTGTTTAAAAGGTGCAAAGTGATATGCCTGGAAAGTTTAGTTTCATAGCTACTAGGGGGAGTCTTATGCCCCAAAGGAATAGAACTCTAATCTTTAACTCTGTCAGAGGCCTTCTAAATGTTGCATTGAAAAGTTAGGTTTAAATGGCTTCATTAATCATGGCACATTCCCTCAAGTCCGTAAATAACTGCATTTGCTGTCTCTGGAGTTAAATGTTTTCTTTATTCACCTTCTTTCATTCTCTTCGGAATCTTGAACTTGAGAACTCTCACAAAATTGTCCCTAATATTCTTTTGTGTTATACGCTTAACCATGAGCCCTCATTTTCTCGTCTGTGAGTATAATTGAGAGACTAACATATTTGTGAGGGCATCATTGTAGCAGGAACACCGTTTGGTACATTTTTTTTACGTTATCTAGAATCATTGAGAAATGAGATGTTTTTAGAAAGCCAAATTTTATCCCTTTAAGCCCCAGACTGAAAACCAACTACACATTAACTATCTTATTTAGAAACATTTCAAAATAGTCTTACTAAAAAAAAAAATGTATTCACTCAAAAAAAAGAGAGAGTATGTTCAATATAAAGGAACTTTTAAAAATGACTCTGTCGTTGTTAGTTTTACCAGTTATTAAACTGGGCACTAATGTAATGGTGCCCTGAAGATGGGGAGACCTGTGGGATTGTTGGCTCCCACACTAAAGAACCCCTATAACTCTGTATTTTAGTTTCAGTGTTAGAACCTTGTATAGTCAGGGTTCTCCAGAGAAACAGAACAAACAGGATGCATATCTGTATGTCTATCTATATATAGATATGCATCTCTCTATATAGACATAGATATAAAAATATATGTAACATATTTAAATAAATTTATATATGCATGTACATACATTAATTTATACATATATTAATTTTATATATACATTATTTTAATAAATTATTATTATAGAGTCTTATCTCTCTTTGTATTATACATTGATATCTATATATAACATATAGATATTATATCTGAATTATATAATATTTCTGATATATAATATATCTGAATAGATAACAATATATCTATATGTTATATATGGATATCTATGTATTACATATAGGTATATAATAAATCTCTCTCTCTCTGTCTACCCCCCACACACACACACACACACACATAGAAGGAGAGAGATTTATTTTAAGGAATTCGTTCATGTGATTGTGGAATCTGGCAAGTCCGAAAACTGGGAGGCTGGGGACCCCAAGAAGACCTGCGGTTCAAGTCCACAGGCGGTCTGCTGGCATAATTCTCTGCTTTTCTGGGGAGAAGAGTCTTTTTTCTACTTAGGCCTTTGACTGATTGGGTGAGGCCCACTCACATTCTGGAGGGTACTCTACTTTACTCAAAGTCTACTGATTTAAATGTTAATCCCATCTAAAAAATACCTCCACAGAAACATCTAGAATAATGTTGGACTAAATATCTGAGTACTGTGGCCTAGCTAAGTTGACATATAACATCAACCATCACAGTTTCTATGTGTATTTTTTCAGTAGTTTTCCTGTCTCTTCCTTTGTGGTCCAGCTGTCATTTGACATTTCTTGCTGCTGAAGATATAGCTTCTCTAAATACCACATTCGATGCCTTCTAATTTGCTGTGCTGTATACTGAGAAATCAGAACAGCCTGTTTATTTAAATTCCTCTTAAAGCAAGAGACTCAGCATAATGGTGAGAGGGGCTCACACTCCAGAGAAAGTACATGTGCGTTAACAACTTGATGTCATTTTTCACTCCTCTGTGTTTTTGGACAGATGATTCTCAACTGTGGTTGCGCTAGCAAGACCTGTGATTCCCAGATAAGTGAGATTACCAGTATCCTAAAAAATATTTAGGAAAGAGGGAGCAGGAGGGGGAAGAAAAGGTGATTTTATGCCGAAACCACCATGAATAACATCAAGAGGACTGCTTGTTTGGGATCCCATAGATTAGTGGGTTTTGTTTTGTTTTTTGAGACAGGGTCTTGCTCTATCACCCAGGCTGGAGTACAGTGGAGTGATCAGGGCTCATTGCAGCCTCAAACTCCTGGGCTCAGGTGACCCTCTTGCCTCAGCCTCCTGAGTAGCTGGGACTACAGGTGCATGCCAACATGTCCAGCTAATTTAAAAAAATATGTGTGTATACACACACACACACACACACACACACACACACACACACATATTTTTTGGTAGAGATGAGGTCTTGCCATGTTACCCAGGCTGGTCACAAACTCTTGGCCTGAAGCAATCCTCCCATATTGGCCTCCCAAAATGCTGGGATTACAGGTGTAAGCCACTGCACCTGGCTGAAAATACATTTTTTACAAGTGCATGAGATGGGTACAGAAAATAGAATGAATAAGATCTGGTATTTAATAGCAGAACAGGATGACTATAGTCAATAATAATTTAACGGCTGGGCACGGTGACTCACGCCTGTAATCCCAGCATTTTGGGAGGCTGAGGTGGGCAGATCATGAGGTCCAGAGATTGAGACCATCCTGGCCAACATGGTGAAACCCTGTCTCTACTAAAAATACAAAAATTAGCTGGGAGTGGTGGCGCATGCCTGTAATCCCAGCTACTCGGGAGGCTGAGGCAGGAGAATAGCTTGAACCTGGGAGGCAGAGGTTGCAGTGAGCCAAGATCGTGCCAGTGAACTCCAGCCTGGCGGCAGAGTAAGACTCTGTCTAAAAATAAAATAAAATAAAATAAATTAACGGTACATTTAAAAATAACTAACAGGATAATTGGATTTTTGTAACACAAATGATAAATGCTTGAGGTGATGGGTACCTCATTTACCCTGATGTGATTATTATGCATTGTATTCCTGTATCAAAATGTCTTATGCACCCCATAAGCATATACACTATATACCCAAGAAAGTTAAAAATTTAAAATTAAAGAAAAAGGTGAATGAGGTATTACCCAGATTGTAGTTGATTAATATTAAAAAAGACAAACACACAGCTGTCATAAGTAACTTATTATACAAAAAATGCATATTCTCATTCCCATAGATTCATATCAATTATCTGATTTTTTTCTTTATTTTCAATTCAGTGTATTGGTATGCAGATAGAGCCTAAACAGGTAATGAAATAAGAGACTTGCTTAACGTTCTTACAAGGTTCATTTCTAAGAAAGACTAGAGAGTTTTGTTTTAGTTTGTTTTGCCAGCTTAATTTTATTTAATTGGGTTTTGGAAAATTTTAAACTCCTTACTGCATTGAGGTCAGGACTTAGATTTGAAAAGGGAACCCACAAAGAGGCATTTCCAAAGTTAGATCACTTATGGAGGCCACCTCCATGATTTAAAACTCAACCCACTTTTCACATATGCTCCACTTGCTTTGGGAAGCCCTTCAAGGACTTGTCATTATAGAATCTAGAGAAACTGGTGCAGCTAACACAACTACTTGGATTTGGGTCTTAATGCTTCTTGAAGGAAATGTTTGGAAGGGGCATTGTGCACATTTGATTCATGCTTCAAGGATGGCGCACCTTATATCTAGTTTTCGTGCATCATGTGGCTCTTTCCACAGATGGCGTGATCAACATGAGCATCCCCATTGTACTGCCCGTCTCTGCGGAGGATAAGACACGGCTGGAAGGGTGCAGCAAGTTTGTCCTGGCACATGGTGGACGGAGGGTAGCTATCTTACGAGACGCTGAATTCTATGAACACAGAAAAGAGGAGCGCTGTTCCCGTGTTTGGGGGACAACATGTACAAAACACCCCCATATCAAAGTAAGTCACAAAACCTTTGGAAGGACTTTCTTGAGCTATTTAAACTGAGAAGAAAAATAACTCTTTTTAATTCCTTTGCAAAGGACTTAGAAAAACTGGGATTAGGTGGAAGAATGTATTTCTAAGGTAGGGTTTGCAGGCTTTGCCTCGGGAGATGTTTTTAAAAAGGTACAAAGAAATGTCTTTCTGTTTGAGGTCTGGTCTCAATGATATCTTGAGTCCTCAGATTCTGCAGTGGCTGGCATCCTCAGCTAAATGGGACCAGATAAGTAATTTAGTCTGACAACATGAGTAGAGGAACAAAATCATAGCTGTAGCTATGCACAAAACCATAACCAGAGCTTGCAGCCCTGTCCATCTTGAAAATGCACAAGGAACATAAGTATCTTCATAAAGAATGGATCCAACCAAATGCTGGAACAAGAACTCAGAGTTCATGCTCTGTGGCTAGTGAGGGGGTCAAGGAAACTCTCTTAGTAAACAAAAATCAGCACAGATAGTGGCAGAGTTTCCAGAGGAAAGATACCACATTTTTGTCAGTGGATATTTTTAAGATTGAAAAAAATGTGTTCATCTGATAGGATCAGGTAGGGTCTATCATGCCTAAAGGGAAAATACACTAACTCCTCAGATTCCTTCAAAACTTCTAATTACTGTTGGTGATGGGGTGGGGTGGGGTTTTATGAAGTTGCTGGCTGTGGTTCATTTCCCATAAAGAAAAATACGTGAAATTGAATACTAAAACCATCCCTTATCCAAGATAAGAGCAGTGGGGTGGAAATGAAAAAAGTCATATACTACTAATTTGACTTCTCAAATCTCCCAGCATGTCCCTTTCAGCATGTTCACAGGTAGAGAGAGCACTGTCAGACCCAGGAGACTCTAAAAAGCCTGGGATTGGACAAGGCATGCCCTTCCTCTGGGCCTCAGTTTCTTTATTCATAAAAGGAGAGGCCAGGCCGGGCACGGTGGCTCACGCCTGTAATCCCAGTACTTTGGGAGGCCGAGGCCAGCAGATCACCTGAGGTCGGGAGTTCGAGAACAGCCTGGCCAACATGGTGAAACCCCGTCTCTACTAAAAATACAGAAATTAGCTGGACGTGATGGCGGGCACCTGTAATCCCAGCTACTCGGGAGGCTGAAGCACGAGAATTGCTTGACCCCAGGAGGCAGCGGTTGCAGTGAGCCAAGCTGCCACTGTACTCTAGCCTGGGTGATAGAGCGAGACTCTGTCTGAAAGAAAAAAAAAAAAAAAAGGAGAGGCCAGACTCAAAATAACTGTAAGATCTCTTCCAGCCTCATGACCCTGTCAAAAGATATGGCTTCTTTTGCTCTTCGTTTTTGTTACAAAATGTTCCGAGATAGGAAAGACCTTTTTAGGTCCCCTGTTTGTGGCCTCTGAAGACCTTCTCTATCTGAACACAAAAGGTCAGTGGCAAGCAAAGCAGCTTTTTCATTTATTTATTTTTATTTTTAAAAAATTTTTATTTATGATTTTTTGAGATGGAGTCTTGCTCTGTCATAATCATATAGGTTTGGGATTTATCTTTACTCAGTGACTGAAAGAATAGCAGCCCTTGGTTATGGTTATGTCAGCTCAGATATTTCTACCCTTTGGGAATGATATTCGCATACACAGGACTAGCACTAAAAAAACCTGAAGAATTTCTCAAGTGATTACAGGCATACCTCATTTTACTATGCTTCACTTTATCGTGCTTCACAGATTTTGCTTTTCTTTTTTTTTTTTTTTTTTTTAACAAATTGAAGGTTTGTGTCAACCCTGCACTGAGAAAGTCTGTGAGTGCCATTTTCCCAGCAGTGTGTGCTCATTTTGTGTCTCTGTGTCACATTTCGGTGATTCTTATGATATTTTAGATTTCTTCATTATTGTTATGACCTGTTATGGTGATCTACGGTTAGTGATCTTTGATGATACTATTGTAATTGTTTTGGGGCACCACGAATTGCACCCATATGATGGCAAACTTAATTGATAAATGTTGTGTGTGTTCTGCCTTCTCCACTCACTGGCCATTCCCCCATCTCTCTCCCTCTCCTTGGGCCTCCCTATTTCCTGAGATCCAACAATATTTGAATTAGGCCAATTAATAACCCTGCAATGGCCTCTAAGTGTTCAAGTGAAAGGAAGACTCACACATCTCTCACTTTAAGTCAAAATGATTGAGCTTAGTGAGGAAGGCATGTAGAAAGCTGAAATCGGGCCCAGGTGCGGTGGCTCACACTTGTAATCCCAGCACTTTGGGAGGCCAGGGTGGGCGGATCACCTGAAGTCAGGAGTCCGAGACCAGCCTGACCAACATGGAGAAACCCTGTCTCTACTAAAAATACAAAATTAGCCGGGCATGGTAGTGCATGCCTGTAATCCCAGCTACTCGGGAGCTTGAGGCAGGAGAATCGCTTGAACCCAGGAAGTGGAGGTTGCATTGAGCCGAGGTAGCGCCATTGCACTCCAGCCTGCAACAAGAGCGATACTCCGTCTCAAAAAAAATAAGAAAAAGAAATTTGAAATAGGCCTCCTGGGCCAGTTAGCCAAGTTGTAAATGCAAAGGAAAAGTTATTGGAGGAAATTACACACAGTGAGCTAACAAATGATAAGAAAACAAAGCAGCCTTATTGCCAATGTAGGGGTCAAGGGAAAACTTCCCCTTTGTCCCCTGAAGTTTTGCTGAAAAGGCAACCGACAAAAGGCAGATTAATGAGAAAAGGCATCCAGATTTATTAGTGCACACGGGGGGAAAATCGCAGTGATTACTCCTTACCCCGATGGGGTAGAGAAGCTTATATACCATCCTGAGATTATAGAAAAAATGAGGGCTCAGAGGATGGCCAAAACCAGGTTATGGCAGTAAATCAGGTTATGCTGGTAAGACAGGTTATGGGAGGGAGGGAAGAGAAGGCCTGGGTAGCAAAGACGGTCTTGTTATATAGATGAAATGAAATTTTAGAGGTAAAGGTTTCTTTCAGACCTTTAAATGTGTCGGAGTCTCAGTTAATGTTTCCTAGATCCAGCAAGGGAAGGCCCTTAGAGAAAGCCTGGCTGTGTCAATGTAGATTTTCTCTTCAAATGCAAATGTACCCCACAAAAGGCAGATTTTTAGCTATTTTTGTATTTTCCAGCCCTTCTGAATAGCCATCTTGAACTATGTCAAGGAAATATATTTTGGGGTAAAATATTTTGGTTTCCTTAACAGATATGGAGAAGATTTTAGTGGTCTTGTCCAACCAGCTACAACATTCCCTTAAGCCAAAACACCTAATTCAGGGCAAAGCCCTAATTCTCTTCAATTCTATGAAGGTTGAGAGAGGTGAGGAAGCTGCAGAAGAAAAGTTGGAAGCTAGCAGAGGTTGGTTCAAGAGGTTTAAGGAAAAAAGCCAGCTCCATAACATAAAAGTACAAGGTAATGCAGCAAGTGCTGATGTAGGAGCTGCAGCAAGTTACCCAGAAGATCTAGCTAAGATCATTGATGAAGGTGGCTACACTAACAACAGATTTTCAGTGTAGAAGAAACAGCCTTCTATTGGAAGAAGATGCCACCTAGGATTTTCAGAGCTAGAGAAGAGAAGTCAATGCCTGGCTTCAAAGCTTCAAAGGACAGGCTAACTCTCCTTTTAGGAGCTAGTATAGCTGGTGACTTTAAGTTGAAGCCAGTGCTCATTGGCCATTCTGAAAATCCTAGGGTCCTTAAGGATTATGCTGAATTTACTCTTCCTGTGTTCTATAAATGGAAAAACAAAGCCTGGATGATAGCACATCTGTTTACAGCGTGGTTTACTGAATATTTTAAGCCCACTATTGAGACCGACTGCTCAAAAAAAGAGTCATTTCAAAATATCACTGCTAATTGACAGTGCAGGTAGTTACCCAAGAACTCTGAGGAAGATGTGTAAGGAGATTAATTTGTTTTCATGCATAACACCATCCATTCTGCAGCCCACGGATCAGAGTAATTTCAACTTTCAGGTCTTATTGTTTAAGAAATACATTTTGTAAGGGTATAGCTGCTCTAGATGGTGATTCCTCAGATGGATGTGGGCAAAGTAAACTGAAAACCTTTTGGAAGGGATTTACCATTCTGTATGCCATTAAGAACATTTGCGATTCGTGGGAAGAGGTTAAACTATCAACACTAATGGGAGTTTGGAAGAAGTTGATTTCATCCTTCATGGATGACTTTGAGGGGTTCAAGACTTCAATAGAGGAAGTAACTGCAGATGTGGTGGAAATAGCAAGAGAACTAGAATTAGAAGTGGAGCCTGAAGAAGTGACTGAACTGTTGCAATCTCATGATAGAACTTGAAAGGATGAGGAGTTGCTTCCTATGGATGAGCAAATAAATTGTTTTTTCTTTTTTGAGATGGAATCTACTCCTGGTGAAGATGCTCTTGAAATGGCAACAAAGTATTTAGAATATTATGTAAGCTTAGTTGATAAAGCAGTGGCAGCCTTTGAGAGGATTGACTCCAATTTTGAAGGAAGTTCTACCATGGGTAAAATGCTATCAAACAGCATCTCATGCTACAGAGAAATCTTTCATGAAATAAAGAGTCAATTGATATGACAAACTTCATTGTTGTGTTATTTTAATAAATTGCCACAGCCACCCCAGACTTTAGCAACCATCACCCTGATTTGTCAGCAGCCGTTAACACAAGACCCTCCACCAGGAGAATGATTACAACTCTCTGAAGGCTCAGAGGATCATTAACATTTTTAGCAAAAAGGTATTTTTAAGTTAAGATAGGCTGGGTGCGGTGGCTCACCCTGTAATCCCAACACTTTGGGAGGCTGATTGTTTCAGCCCAGGAGTTTGAGATCAGCCTTCGCAACATGGTGAAACCCTCTTCCTGCTAAAAATACAAAAAATTAGCTGGGCATAGTTGTGCGCACCTGTAGTACCAGCTACTCAGGAGGCTGAGGTGGGAGGATCACCTGAGCCTGGGAAGTCGAGGCTGCAGTGAGCTGTGATTGCATCAGTGCACTCCAACCTGGGCTATAGGAGTGAGACCCTTTCTCAAAAAAAAAAAAAAAATTTTAGATAATATTACATTTTAAAGACATAATACCATTGCACACTTAATAGACTATGGTATAGTGTAAACATAACTTTTAAAATGCACTGGGAAACCAAAAAATTTGTGTGACTCCGTTTATTACAATATTCACTTTATTGCAGTAGTCTGGAACTGAACCTGCAATGTTTCTCAGGTATGGCTGTATTTTTTTCATCATGCCTTACAATGCATGCTGGCAGATGGAGCTCAGAATTTTAGAATTTCTTAGAAGCCAAGGAGAATGGTGGCATGACTTGTGTCTTTGACAATATTTTCAGTGATTCTGTACCTTTAGATTATTAGGGGGACTCGATAAACATTCCCAGGGAGCTAATGGTGAGAAATGAGCCTTGGATAACCAGAGAGAGAAAGCCACTCACCCTGCAGACATTTTGTGCAAAAGTGAGAGAGATTGATGAAGATTGTTGAAGATTGTCGCATGTACCAAACACACAAGTTTTACTGGCAAAATAATTCTTTTTGTTGTGTCCTTTTTTAGCACTCTGAAACCCACAAAAACACTATAACATAGGTTTTTAGAACCCCACAGCTTCCAAAAGTAATTACTTCCAAAAGTATAATCCTGGGCCTTATCCTATTTCCATCTGGCACTGGGAGTGATATTTGCAAGGAAAATAGAGTCACTAGGAAATGGTCTGCCTTTGTTACAGAGCTTATCACCAACATCATTCTTGACCTTCCATTCAAGGCATCCAACCCTCTCTTTGGCGTCACTAAATATAGAACCATGTGACATGCGCTCAAATGAAATCATCAGGAGGAGCAGGTGAAACTTGTAAAACTAATGCTTGCTGGGGCTTTGTTGCCTTTCATCCATGGTTCCCAAAGATTTGTCAAGTAGTAATTATTTTTCACAATGCTCTTGGTGAGAAAGTAAGAATCATTACTCCTGTTTTGCACGCTACATTTTCTTGTACAAACCAAGAGAACAGAATATGACTTCTCAATGAAAGACGGGAATGAGAGTTTATAGCCTTTAGCTCCGCAATGAAAACCATATGTTTAGTTATATCAACAGAATCACCTGAGGAGCTTTACAAATCACCCATGACTGGATCCCATCCTCACAGATACTCATTTAATTGGCTTTGAGTCAGATCTGATTATTGAGGGGTGGGTAGTTAAAGCTAAATGTGCTGTGAAGGTTGAGAACTATTGAGTTAGATAATTGTTTGGAGCTATTTTCTTTATGGCCCCACCTGCATATATCCTGCAAGTACCTCAAACTCAACATGTTTAACCTCCCCCCAAGCCTGTTCCCCCTACTATGTCTCCTATCTTAGTGACAGCTTCACCATCCAAATGGTGGCCTGTGACCAAAACCTGGATGCCATTCTTGCTTCTGTCTTCTCCCCTTGTCCATTCAGTCACCACGTCCTGCCAAATGTAGCTTTCAGCTATTGCTTGAATTCATTCACTCCTCTTCTATTCCATCTTGGGTCGGGACATTTCAATTCTTTCCTCTCTCTTGTCTTACTCCCCCCTAATCTCCCACTCTTTAGCTAGAGTGAATTATTCAACTTTTCTTTGGAAACCCCTTTATTAAGATACAATTTACCACAAAGCCTCTTGCCACCACCAGCCAACACATTCCCTCGTCCAGTCCTTCCAGAGCTGGTCATTCAATCATGTGCTCTCTGACTTTTGCACATACTCATCCTTCAACCTGGCACACTGTTTCTTCCACCTCTGCCTCCGGACCTTATTACCTCCTTTCAGAAGTCAGCGCTAACTCCTATGACACATGAGCATAACTGAGTGCCCCTTCTTTGTCCTCCCAGAGTAATTTGGACTTGCCCCTTTCATACCTGTGACAGGTGAAGCTGAAATGTCAATATGAGGGCCACTGATGAGAGGCAGTGGGTGCAGTGGTGAGAAGAATCTGGTTTGCAGGAGTCTGAGATTTGGGTCTTGGCTTTGGTAAGAAAGCTCTGTGCACTTGAACTCTGCCACTTTCCCTCTGTAAAACTGCCTTCTCTTCTGAAAATGAAGACATTAAATCTACATTACCTCCAGGTTCCTTAAAGCCCCAGATTCTGTGACTATGACTGATATCACAGAAATGAATGTGTGTGTGTGTATATATATATATGTATGTATGTATATATTCTCCTCTTGTAGGCATTAGTTTTTCTTCTCTTTGATTCTGTTCTCTGCACCCTTTCATCATGACCTTATCTTGCTGAATCCACCATTTCCTTCCTTCTTTCTGGTTTCTTTCCCTTCTCTCTGCTCCCTTTTTGCATTCTTTTTCACCTTCCCACCCTCAGCTGCTCCTCCCTTTCCAATTAGTGCATTCCCTCATCTCCAGATTGTTTCTTTTGAGTCTTCCTCTCCTTGGCCTCTTTGAGCCTATTTATCATAGCTTTCTTAGTCTTTACGCTAGTGGTTGAGCTTATCCTCTCCTTTATGCATTCTTGTGTGTAATTTTGAGCCCAATTCCCTATTTGCTACTTCACTGGGCTCCTGAAGCCTGCTCCTCATTCCTTTTGGCTCATCCAGTTCTGCAAATCCTCTAGCTGTGGCCCCCCTGCTGTCTTTGGCAGGAAGCTTGGAAGGGGGTGGGGACTTCTAGGCCACAAAGCCCTGGGAAATTAAGCAGAGCCTCTGGATCTCCCTTCCTGACAGCTGGACACAGTTCTGGCGATAATTGGACCACCTTAAGGATAGAGATGCCCCTTGTCCCTCCCCATCCCAGAAATGCCAAACACATAGTTTTAACATTTCTCTTCAAACAGACAGGTTTTTAGGCTGGATGGTGGATGAATTTGGTTTGATGCCCCCTTCACCAATAGATAGAGCAATATACGGTGGACCCCTAGTGTCCAGAATAAATTACTGCATCCTCAGGGGTTTGGAGGTCAATTCTCAAAATTGTGCTGTGTCCAACTCTAAGCAATGAGGAGAAAGTATATGTATAGGTATGGATATTTGAAAATATTCTTATTGAATTATTTGACTGAGCACAGAGTTTAGAAAAGAGGCCATGAAAACACAACTAAAAACCTTGCATAATTGCCTTCTGTCTACCCCAGGGTTTCTCAGCCTCAGCACTGTTGACATTTTGGACTAGATAATTCTTCATTGAGAGGGCAGTTCTGTGCGATGTAGGATATTTAGTAGCATCCCTAGCCTCTGTTCACCAGATGCCAATAGCACTTCAGTTGTCACAATCAAAATTATCTTCAGATATTGTCAAATGTCACCAGGAGTGACTAAATCAGCCTCTGTTTAGAGCCACTGCTCTATCCCAATCCCCCACTCCCTGAACCTCTCTGGAACGCAGGTCATGGTAAACCCCAATATCTGGCCATAATGGGGACTGCGAACCAGGTCCACCATCACTATCTTCATGTCTTCCTACTAGGTGTTTCAAATCAGCTTTCTCTCACTCACTCTTGCCTCCCTCTTCTCTGCTAACATTTCAGGTAACCAAGTTGTGTTTGGAAAGTGGTGAAAGGTACATGAGGTTTGATTAGGGGAAGGATTGTAAAACCATTACATGTTTGACTGAGGAATGAGATTGGCTGTAAGTATTTGTGTCAGTGACTAGGAGAGACACAGCTCTGTAATTGATTATACTTCAATACCAGATGGAAATTATTTAAACTTATAGAAAAAAAAACAAAGGTTGCCATGTTTTTCTTTTCTTTTCTTTTCTTTTTTTTTTTTTTTTTTGAGACAGAGTCTTACTCTGTTGCCCAGGCTGGAGTGCAGTGGCGAGATCCCGGCTCACTGCAACCTCCGCCTCCCAGGTTCAAGTGATTCTCCTGCCTCAACCTCCTGAGTAGCTGGCATTACAGGTGCCCGCCACCATGCCTGGCTATTTTTTATATTTTTAGTAGAGGCAGGGTTTCACCATATTGGCCAGGCTGGTCTTGAACTCCTGACTTCGTGATTACAGGAGTGAGCCACCATGCCCGGCCATGTTTTTCTTTTTCATTAGTTTGACCATTCTTCAACCCTGGCTCACCCCTAACATTTGTGGGGCCCAAAGCAAGAATACAAATGGAGAGCCATACATCATATTTAAGAGTTACATGTATAACTAACAAACTGCTAAATAAAATGTGTTTGATCCTTCTACTTTGACAACTATGCCTTGATCACAAACTGGAAAGCCATGTTCAAATACAGACTTCTGGGTTCTGCATCAGAATATGGTAGTGTGTGGAGAGTTGGCTCTTGGCCTTTCACCAACTTTCCCTTCTCCTTCTATGCTTGGCCTCCTCCTATGCTATGTGGGTCCTCTGGATTGATTTGTGGGCACCCCAGGCTGCATGGCTGAGCTCTCTCCACAACCTCTGCAGACCCTCCCTGCTTGGCCCGCCCTCAGAACTAGGGCTGCTCTGAGTGTGTGGTCCACCCTGGAAAGACAGGTTGGGAGATGAAGCTCTCCCAGGCCCTAGCAGCAAGCTCAGAGTTGATTGGGCAGGAAATTCTAGAGTTCTGGGTACCCTGATTATGATCAAAAGAGTAGGTGATGACTCTGGGTGGGTCTTCCCACCAAGGGTCTCCTTGCCTTTATGAGATAGACACAACCAAAGGGGGCCAGAGTTGGGCCATCTAATGTGTGGGACACTATGAAGATGGCTCTTCTACAGGTCTCCAGGTGCTCTTCACACCCACCCTTTCCTGAAGTCACATTTTCAGCTGAGACTGGGAATAGAAAAGTGATTGCTTCTAACCTCAGTGAAATCCTCAGTGAGTTAAAAAATGGTGATTCCTCTAAAAAAAAAAAAAAAAAAAAAATTAGGGTAAAAAACAGAACATAAAATTTATCATCTTAACCTTCTTGTAAGTGTGCAACTCAGTAATGTTAAGCATATTCACATTGTTGTGAACCAAATCTCCAGAACTTTGTCATCTTGCAAAATGGAAACTCTATACCCATTAAACAACTCCCGCAGTCAGGCATGGTGGATCACGTTTGTAATCCCAACACTTTGGAAGGCCGAAGTTGGAGGATTGCTTGAGCCCAGGAGTTCAGACCTATCTGGTTATCATAGTGAGACCCTGTCTCCACAAAAAAAAATTTAAAAATTAGCCAGGTGTGCTGGCGTGCTTGTAGTCCCAGCTACTTGGGAGGTTGAGGTGGGAGAACTGCATAAGCCCCAGAGGTAGAGGCTACAGTGAGCTACTGCATGCCAGCCTGGTGACAGAGTGAGACCTGTCTCAAACAAAAACAAAAACAATTCCCCTCTTCTTCTTTCCTCCAGCTCCTGGTAACTACCATCCTTCCTCCAGCCCCTGGTAACTACCTTTGCACTCTCTGTTTCTATGAGTTCAACTACTTTAGATACCTCATATAAGCGGAATCATGTAATATTTGCTTTTTTGTGACTGGCTTATTTCACTTAGCCTAATGTCCTCAAGGTTCAGCCATGTTATAGCATGTGACAGGATTTCCTTCCTTTTAAAGGATGAATGATCTTCCCTTGTATGTGTATACCACATTTTATTTGCCCATTCATCCGTCTATGGACATTTGGGTTGCTTCCACCTCTTGGCTATTTGAATAGTGCCGCTATGAACATGAGTATACAAATATTTCTTCAAGACGCTTTCATTTCCTTTGAATATACACCCATACGTAGGATTGCTGGATCATATGGTAGTTCCATTTTTAATTCACTGAGGAACCTCCATGCTGTTTTCCATAGTGGTTGCACCTTTTACAATCCCACTAACAGTGTACAAGGGTTCCAATTTTTATTTTTCTACATCCTCGCCAACACCAACACTTTTTTTTTTTCTTTTCTGTGTGTGTGTGTGTGTGTGTGTGTGACAGGGTCTCTGTCACCCAGGCTGAAGTGCAGTGATGCAATCATGGCTCACTGCAGCCTCAACCTTCCCAGGCTCAGGTGATCCTCCCACCTCAGCCTGCTGAGTAGCTGGGACTACAGGCATGCACCACCACACCAGACTAATTTTTATATTTTATGAAGAGATGGCGTTTTACCATGTTGCCCAGGCTGGTCTCAAACTCTGGGCTTAAGCAATCCACCCGACTTGGCTCATGCTGGGATTACAGGCGTGAGCCACTGTGCCCAGCCATTTTCTGTTTTTTAATAGTGGCCATCCTAATGGATGGGAGATGATATCTCATTGTGGCTTTGATTTGCGTTTCTCATAATTAATGATGCTGAGCATCTTACATGCTTTTGGCCATTTGTAGATCATCTCAAGTTATGTCTATTCAAGTCTTTTGCCTATTTCTTAATTGGGTTAATTTTTTTGTCATTGAGTTGTAGGAGTTTTTATATATTCTGGATATTAACCCCTTATCAGAAAATACGGTTTTCAAATATTTTCTCACTTTCTATAGGTTGCTTTTTCACTGTTGTGTTCTTTGATGCACATATGTTTGAAGTAGTTGCAATTTTTTTTTGCTTTTGTTGCCCATGGTTTTGATGTCATGTCTAATAAATCATTTCCAACTCCAATATCATAAAGCTTTTTCCCTTATATTTTTTGTAAGAGTTTAATAATTTTAGGTCTTACTTTTAGGTCTTTCATCCATTTTGAGTTAAATTTTGTATATGGTGTAAGATAAGGGTCCAACTTCATTCCTTTGCATGTGGATATCCAGTTTTCCCAATATTATTTGTTGAAGAGACTGTCCTTTCCCCCACTGAGTGGTCCGGTACCCTTTTCAAAGATTATTTTTAAAAATAGGGTTTTAGCTAATAGTCTATGTTTAGCCTTAGACATGAATTTGGCTACATTTTGCTGCTCTTTGGAGATTTCCTTTTGTTTTAAAATCAGATATAATTGAAGAAGGCTGCTTCTTTTGAGAATTTCCATAGAAATTGTGCCCAACAATAATTAACCGGAAGAAAACAAGTTGTCCGATTTTTCCCCCAGGGTCTCTAATTTAGGTCTTTATTGGAAATAGTCTAAGATACTTCAGACTGTATTAGGAATGTACTAGCAGCAGTTCTCAAGTATGGTTTACAAAACTGAGGGTCCCCAAGACCTTTCTAGAGAATCCCCAAGCTCAAAACTGTGTTCATAATACTAAGACATTCTTTGCCTTTTTCTCTGTGTTGACATTAGAATTGCTGGTACAAAAGCAATAGTGGTTAAAACTGCTGTAACTTTAGACTCGAGACAATGACAACTATATCCATAGTCACTGCACTATTCATCATCATGCACTTGCAGTAAAAGCAATGCTAGCTTCACCTAAGAGTGTTCTTAATGAAGCTGTAAAAGCGATTATTAAATCTTGGCCCTTGAGTCCATGTCTTTTTAGTATTCCATTACAAAAGAGGAAGTACACATTAAAGTACTTCTGCTACATATAGCAATGTACAATGGTTGTCTTAAGGAAAAGTACTTGCACAATGGTTTGTGCTACAAGCAATACTAGCCACTATTTTTTTTCATGGATCACCATGTTTACTTGAAAGCATGAGTGATAAACTATGGTTATTCAGATATGACTATTCGGTAGATGTTTTTCAAAATGGACAAAGTGAACCTGATAATTCAAGGAAAACAGCTGAGAGTATTAATTGCCAATGATAAATCTTAAGGTTTCAAGCAAAACATTTTTGGAAAATTTTTGTTCACCACCATAAGCTTAGCAGATTCCCAGTACTTAGAAAACTTTTTGATGAGACTAGTAGTAATATTAACACATGTGTGATGAGACTAGTAGTGATATTAACACATGTGTGTTTAAAAATCCTGTAATGAAATACGTCAACATTTGGAAGACTTACAAACTCAGTGAACTAATAGTTTCTAATTGGCCAATATACAATATTGCAAAATCATTCATGGGTAAATGATTCATCCAAAGCACAGTGAAATAATAGTTTCTAATTGGCCAATATATAATATTGCAAAATCATTCATGGGTAAATGATTCATCCAAAGCACAATGGATTTTTAATGTAACAGAGTATGAAAAGTGCATTAATATGGCTTCATATTCCACAGTCCAACTTAAACCTTTAAGAAACTGACACTTGTTGAGTTTTGGTGTAGTATCAAATAAGAATATCCATAATTGTGCAAAAAGGCTATCCAAATCCTCTTCCCTTTTCCAGCTACCTACCTATAGTTGGACTTCCTTTTTATACTTCAGCCAAAACAATGTATTACTACAGATTAAATGTAGACATAGATATGAGAATCCAGCTGTCTTCTATTAAGTCAGATATTAAAAAGATTGCAAATATGTAAAACAATACCATACTTCCCTACATTTGGGGAGGAAAATGCTTATTTTTCACTAAAAATGTTATATATATGTTAACAGGCAATAGGTTTATTAATGTTAGCTTTAGGTGGATTGATAAATATTTTTACAGGTTCTCAGTTTAAATTTCTAATATGAAAAGTAATGATAGCTATAACCCACATAAATGAAAGCTCATGGTGGGGGGTACTCAATAATTTTTTAAGAGCATAACGGGTTCTAGAGACCAAAAAGTTGGAGAAATACTGTGCCAGAAATACTAAAGAACTGAAGGCAGTTCTTTAACTGTAACCCGAGATTGGTCTAAAAGGAGAAAATTTTTCAGATAAAATAGAAATCACAATTAATCATTAGCAATCATAACAATGTTCTTTCTAGATGGTGATGGAAAGTGGGGACTGGCTGGTTGGTGGAGACCTTCAGGTGCTGGAGAAAATAAGGTGGAATGATGGGCTGGACCAATACCGTCTGACACCTCTGGAGCTCAAACAGAAATGTAAAGAAATGAATGCTGGTATGTTAGCTGGCCTTAGTGCATTTTATTTATTTATTTATTGAGACAGTGTCTTGCTCTGTCACCCAGGCTGGAGTGCAATGGCGTGATCTCAGCTCACTGCAACCTCTGCCTCCCAGGTTCAAGTAATTCTCCTGCCTCAGCCTCCTGAGTAGCTCGGATTACAGGCGCCCGCCACCACGCCCCGCTAATTTTTGTATTTTTAATAGAGATAGGGTTTCAACATGTTGGTCAGGCTGGTCTCAAACTCCTGACCTCAGGTGATCCACCTACCTTGGCCTCCCAAAGTGCTGGGATTATAGGTGTGAGCCACTGCACCCGGCCCCTAGTGCATTTATTAATATTCCCTTACCACCCTCTGATTAAAGAATTAAGGATACCAGGAATCAGCATTTTCTTTTTTTAAGAGACAGGTCTCACCCTGTCACCCAGGCTAGAGTGCAGTGGCATGACCATAGCTCACTGCAGCCTCAACCTCCTGGGCTCAGTAATTCTCCCACCTTAACCTCACAAGTAGTTGAGACTACAAGGCACATGCCACCATACTCTGCTAATTTTTATATTTTTTTGTAGAAATGGATCTCACTATGTTTTCCAGGCTGGTCTTGAACTCCTAGGCTCAAGCAATCTCCCCGCCTCAGCCTCCCAAAGTGCTGGGATTACAGGCATGAGCCACCATTGTGCCTGGCTTCAGCATTTTTATAGTTATAAATAACCTGAAAACATCTTCTATTGGTATGTCTATAATATGGAAACAGTTTTATAAAGTTGTACTATATATTAGAACCATATATTAGAACACTATTCAACAGTTTAAAATATTCACTGATAGAGATACCTAAAGTGTATTTATTAAGTGAAAAAGCAAATTGCAGAACAATATGTAGAGCATAATCATGTTCTGGAAAACAAAATAAAATATCATCATAATTCTAAAATCCCTAACCTACTTCTGTGTATAGAGGCAGAAAAGTCTCTGGCAGCACATGCCCCAAACTGCAGATTACAGTGGCTACCTCTTGGGGATGGAGTTTGGACTAAGAGATTTTTACTCTTTATTGTATACATTTTGAAAAAGAGGGAGAAAAAGTAATAATAGGATTGGTGATTTTTATATTCTATTTTGGGCTTTTCTGTATTTCTCAAGTTTTTTGTTATAATATTGAAAGTATTCATTTTCAATATTATAGACATAAAAATTATTTCATTATCAGAAAAAAAAATTAAGGCTCTCAGGAGTCCATCACTAAGTGGAGTAGTTTTGGAGATTTCTTTAAAGTGAAGGCAAAATTTTTTTATATCTTTAGATTGTTGCCCCTTGCACGGGCCCCAGAAAACATTCCTTACAATTATTCACCTCCCTCTAGGCTTCCTGGTACAAGAGGACTAACACCGGCCCTGCCTGAGCCTTGGTGTACAGGAAAGGTCCTGGCAACAAATCTTTTCATTCCTGAGTTAGGCTTTCCCTAAGCAGCTTCCTGCCTCTGCATCTCATCCCTGTCTCAGCTATCTGGTGTTGGTTAGTGCTGGACTAACACCTCTAAAGACCCAGGTTTATTCTGCAGCTGATTATCAGAAGCCAGTGGATAGGCTGCGTGCAGTGGCTCATGCCTGTAATCCCAACACTTTGGGAGTCTGAGGCAGGCGGATCACTTGAGGTCAGGAGTTCGAGACCAGCCTGGCCAACATGGTGAAACCCTGAGTCTACTAAAAATACAAAAATTAGTCGGGTGTGGTGGCACACGCCTGTAATCCCAGCTACTCAGGAGGCTGAGGCAGGAGAATCACTTGAATCCTGGAGGTGGAGGTTGCAGTGACCCGAGATCGCTCACTGTACTCCAGCCTGGGCAACAGAGTGAGACTCTTTCAAAAAAAAAAAAAAAAAGCCAGTGGATAATGAATGCACGGAACAATAAACATAGCTGTGTCCTTTCTATTCTTATGGAGAAATGACACCATGTGTTTCTGTGACCTTCCTTCTGCTTTCCTCTCCCAGATGCGGTGTTTGCATTCCAGTTGCGCAATCCCGTCCACAATGGCCATGCTCTGTTGATGCAGGACACGCGCCGCAGGCTCCTAGAGAGGGGCTACAAGCACCCGATCCTCCTACTACACCCTCTGGGCGGCTGGACCAAGGATGACGATGTGCCTCTGGACTGGCGGATGAAGCAGCACACGGCTGTGCTCGAGGAAGGGGTCCTGGATCCCAAGTCAACCATTGTTGCCATCTTTCCGTCTCCCATGTTATATGCTGGCCCCACAGAGGTGAGCAATTCCCAGAGCTGGGCTTTGAGACTCAGGAATTCAGACTCAGACTTTACATAGAAGAGTAAATGAGTCTCTAGGATCCTTTCTGCTTCCTCATGAGCAGATTCTGGAATGTTCTGGTGTCTCTTCTTTAGCCAGCTTAATTATGTTTCCACTTAGTATTTGAAAAATGCTAGAAGGCCAGGTGCAGTGGCTCTCACCTGTAATCCCAGCACTTTGGGAGGCTGAGGTGGGCAGATCACAAGGTCAGGAGTTCGAGGCCTGCCTGACCAACATGATGAAACCCTATCTCTACTAAAAATACAAAAATTAGCCGGGCGTGGTGGCATGCCCCTGTAATCCCAGCTACTCGGGAAGCTGAGGCAGGAGAATTGCTTGAACCTGGGAGGTGGAGGTTGCAGTGAGCCGAGATCATGCCACTGCACTCCAGCCTGGGCAACAGAGCGAGACTCCGTCTCAAAAACAAAAAAAAGAAAAATGCTAGAAACATCAAATCAAACCTATTATACATTGCCTTTGAGAATATGGAAGTTGGCAAGTGAATGAGGTGGCTAATGAAACTTAACTGGGTTATAGGGCAAGTTGTATCTAACCTAATATTAAATTTCAGAAGTTCCAGTTACTCTTCATGCCCTGTGAGCTTCATTAGGAGAGGATATCTTTAAAAGATAAATGTCACCCTTTTATCATAACACAGTGAGCTTATCAAACAGAGATTTTCTTTGTCCCACTGCACCACCAGTGTAGTGGATTTGAACGAGTTGGCCGCAAGTATGATGAATAGAAAGGGTCTCAACCCTTTGGAATGCCCCAAACTGAGTTTAATGAATTAATTCTCTTCAATCAGATCAAAGTTCCAGGCCCCTTTCCATCCTTTATATTGCTATCTGAGCTTTAAAGAGGGCAAGGGTTATGCTGAACTGAAATCAGCATCTGCATGTGAAAGGTAATTAGCTCATTAATGGCAGTCAGATAATGAGATACTGGAGTTTGTAATTTCCTTTAAACTGCAATTCATTGTGAATAGGGAGGCACTGGAAAGTAAAATTCACATAGTTTGTAGAATAGTAAAGATTTAGAGTGTTCTTGTCCTGCTAGCCTGTTTGGGGAAGAGATGAGGAAATACAACCTTGAGTTATGAGGGAGGAATCCTATCTTTAGAGCTCCTATCCTACCTAATATAACAAAGCATGAAGAGTGCATGGAGTCTTAGAACCTCAGTGATTTTCTTGCAATTCTTAGTTGACTCACATTGCTGAATTACTTTTAAAGCAGAATAAAGGTGTCTCCATAAACCATGACCTACAGATTTGACCCACAATGACCAGCATATCCCTTATGGACATTTTCTAGGTCCAGTGGCACTGCAGGTCCCGGATGATTGCGGGGGCCAATTTCTACATTGTGGGGAGGGACCCTGCAGGAATGCCCCATCCTGAAACCAAGAAGGATCTGTATGAACCCACTCATGGGGGCAAGGTCTTGAGCATGGCCCCTGGCCTCACCTCTGTGGAAATCATTCCATTCCGAGTGGCTGCCTACAACAAAGCCAAAAAAGCCATGGACTTCTATGATCCAGCAAGGTAGGTTTTCAGAGGAAAATTCTTTTATCAACATCTGTATAATAGAAATGATGAGGCAGAATTTGGGCCCTTTGAAAAACTCTCCAGTGCATTGCCACATGCTCCCAAGTGGACTGAGTCCCTTGAGAGTCAAGACGTGGTCTTATACATTTTATGTCCCCTAAAATTGTACTACAGTCTTTTGCATATAGTAGATGGTCCATAAATATTTCTCTTTCAACATGCATTCTTGAGCATGCACGGAGTGCCTGGCACACTAAGTGAAAGGAAGCAACATAGAAAGAGATTGCAATGAATATTTATGGCGCACTTGCTCCCCATGCTGAGGGCTCACAGAAGTAGGCAGAGAAACAGAAGACAGACTCTGGTCTCAAGACACTTTCCAGGAACAGTATAGGCGCATGGTAAATACTAAATGGATAGCTGCCATTATTTCCCTTTTCTTCTGCAAGTTCCTGAAGATTTAGAGGACTGCCCACTTTTGAAGATGCAGTATTTTACAGAAGGAACATGGGTCTCAAAAACCATAACCTACTCCAGGAATCCTTAAGGCAGATATCATTTACCTACACTGAGTTCTTTGTTGCCACCCTGTAACAGGCACAATGAGTTTGACTTCATCTCAGGAACTCGAATGAGGAAGCTCGCCCGGGAAGGAGAGAATCCCCCAGATGGCTTCATGGCCCCCAAAGCATGGAAGGTCCTGACAGATTATTACAGGTCCCTGGAGAAGAACTAATGCCTTTGGCTCCAGAGTTTCTTTCTGAAGTGCTCTTTGATTACCTTTTCTATTTTTATGATTAGATGCTTTGTATTAAATTGCTTCTCAATGATGCATTTTAATCTTTTATAATGAAGTAAAAGTTGTCTATAATATATATATACACACACACACACACACATATATATGCATACAAAGTCAAACTGAAGACCAAATCTTAGCAGGTGAAAGCAATATTCTTATACATTTCAGAATAAAATTAGCTCTATGTATTTTCTACTGCACCTGAGCAGGCAGGTCCCAGATTTCTTAAGGCTTTGTTTGACCATGTGTCTAGTTACTTGCTGAAAAGTGAATATATTTTCCGGCATGTCTTGACAACCTGTACTCTTCCATTGCATTTATCAGTTGTAAAATATATCAGATTAAGTGTCCTCTTCTGTACAATTGACAAAAAAAAAAAAAATCTTTCTCACTCTAAAAGAGGTGTGGCTCACATCAAGATTCTTCCTGATATTTTACCTCATGCTGTACAAAGCCTTAATGTTGTAATCATATCTTACATGTTGAAGACCTGACTGGAGAAACAAAATGTGCAATAATGTGAATTTAATCTTAGAGATCTGTGCAGCCTATTTCTGTCACAAAAGTTATATTGTCTAATAAGAAGAGAAGTCTTAATGGCCTCTGTGAATAATGTAACTCCAGTTACACGGTGACTTTTAATAGCATACAGTGATTTGATGAAAGGACGTCAAACAATGTGGCGATGTCATAGAAAGTTATCTTTCCCGCTCTTTGCTGTGGTCATTGTGTCCTGCAGAAAGGATGGCCCTGACTGCAGCAGCAGCGCCAGCTATAATAAAAAATAATTCACACTATCAGACTAGCAAGGCACTAGAACTGGAAAAGACCACAGAAAACAAAGAATCCAACCCTTTCATCTTACAGGTGAACAAACTGTGATGATGCACATGTATGTGCTTTGTAAGCTGCTGAGCACCATAACAAAATGTAAATTTGCCATTATTAGGAAGTGCTGGTGGCAGTAAAGAAGCACCCACACCACTTGATCCCGGTCTGGTGCCCTGTCTACACCAGACAACACAGGAGCTGGGTCAGATTCCCCTCAGCTGCTTAACAAAGTTCCTTGAACAGAAAGTGCTTACAAAGCTGCCTTCTCGGATACTGAAAGGTCGAGTTTTCTACTGATTTTATTGCAGTTGGAAAAAAAAAAAAAAAAAAAAAAAAGCTATTCCAAAGATTTCAAGCTGTTCTGAGACATCTTCTGATGGCTTTACTTCCTGAGAGGCAATGTTTTTACTTTATGCATAATTCATTGTTGCCAAGGAATATGTGAAGAAACAGCACCTTTTAATATATAGGTCGCTCTGGAAGAGACCTAAATTGGAAAGAGAAAACTGTGACAATTTTCATATTCTCATTTTTAAAAAATGCTAATCTTAACAAAAGTTCTTTTGAGAATAAGTTACACACAATGGCCGCAGCAGTTTGTCTTTAATAGTATAGTGCCTATACTCACGTAATCAGTTACTCACTACTGCCTTTAAAAAAAAACCAGCATATTTATTGAAAACATGAGACAGGATTATAGTGCCTTAACTGATATATTTTGTGATTTAAAAAATACATTTAAAACTGCTCTTCTGCTCTAGTACCATGCTTAGTGCAAATGATTATTTCTATGTACAACTGATGCTTGTTCTTATTTTAATAAATTTATCAGAGTGAAGGCTGAGTTTTTTCTGCCTGTGACATTGGGTGTGGGTTGACCACACAACTTAAGGGCTTTGTGACGTTGTATAATTGGCGTGAGACAGCAGCAACTCTCTTGAACATCATAATTGAGACTATTTACCCTTATTCATGTCTTTTTTATTTTTTATTTTTTTAAAGATGGAGTCTTGCTCTGTCACCCAGGCTGGAGTGCCGTGGCACGATCTTGGCTCACTGCAACCTCCACCTCCTGGATTCAAGTGATTCGCCTGCCTCAGCCTCCTGAGTAACTGGGGATTACAGGCTGCACCACCATGCCAGGCTAATTTTTGTATTTTTAGTAGAGATGGGGTTTCACCATGTTGGCCAGGCTGTTCTTGAACTCCTGACCTTGTGATCTACCTGCCTCGGCTTCCCAAAGTGCTGGGATTACAGGCGCACTGCACCCTGCCTTTTTTTTTTTCTTTTTTTTTTTTGAGTGCAGTGGCGCAATCTTGTCTCACCGCAACCTCTGCCTCCTGGGTTCAAGCAAGAGTAGTTGGGATTCATTACTGGGTATATACCCAAAGGAATATAAATCATTCTATAATGACACATGTACACATGTTTATTGCAGCACTGTTTACAATAGCAAAGACATGGAACCAACCCAAATGCCCATTAATGATAGACTGGATAAGGAAAATGTGGTACATATGCACCATGGAATACTATGCAGCCACAAAAAGGAATGAGATCATGTCCTTTGCAGGGACATGGATGAAGCTGGAAGCCATCACCTTCAACAAACTAACATAGGAACAGAAAACCAAACACTGCATGTTCTCACTCATAAGTAGGAAAGTAGGAGGTGAACAATGAGAACACATGGACACACAGAGAAGAACATCACACACCGGGACCTGTTGCGGGGTGGTGAGGGGAAGGAACATAGAGGACGGGTCAATAGGTACAACAAATCACAATGGCACACGTATACCTATGAAACAAACATGCATGTTCTGCACATATATCCGTTTTTTTTTTAGAAGAATTTTTTTTTTTTTAAGAGTAGCTGGGATTACAGGTGTGCACCACCAGACCTGGCTAATTTTTGTTGTTTTTCTTTTGGCAGAGACGGGGTTTCACCATGTGGTCCAGGCTGGTCTTGAACTCCTGAGCTCAAGCAATCTGCCCGCCTCAGCCTCCCAAAGTGCTGGGATTACAGATGTGAGCCACCATGCCCAGCCTATTCTTGTCATATTCTAAATTGTGCTCTAGATGTGTAAGATACATGGTTTCAGCCAAGCACTTAATGACATTTTAGGTAGTTGCTGGGTTGCCCAGCGGCCTCCTCAGCCCAGAACTTCATCGCAGGTGGTTTTTTTTCTTTTTCTTTTTCTTTTTTTTTTTTTGAGATGAAGCTACTTTGTTCCCTTTACTTCAAAGGAACAGATCTTATTCTCTAAGTGCCCCTAAGGAGTTTCACCAGCAGGGCTGGAAGCAGTTTGGTTTTTCTCTCAGCAACCCCTGTACCTCTACTAATGCAGAAAGAGTTACCTGTTCCCACCAAAACTTTCAGCAGCCTTCAGGCCTGCAGTTTTTTTTCCGTGAGCCCCTCCTTCCCTTCTATCCTGAAGGCTTCATGCATTTTTTGCTGCTGATCCTCACCCCATATAAAACTGGTGTAAATAGCCAATTCAAAGCTGCCATTTGTAGCCCCCTTTTTTCTCCCCACGTTACTTGGCGGCTCCTAGTGCCAATTAGTAGGGCAAAGTGGGCGGGATGTGTCTATGTAAACACATGAAGATGTCAGTGTTGCTGAGGGAGTATGCCAAACTGTTTCAGGATATTTTTCAGAAAAGACCCTGAAAGGTGTATGTTATCATTTAGTCAGATGGTGGCAAACCCTTATTAAATGTATTAATACTTTTATCAGGTCACAATATTTTCCCAATCATCTTCCCTGAAAGAAGAAACAAATCTCGATTACTTGGGAATAGCAATTCATTTTCTCCTTATCCTTTTTTTCTATTATGTGACTTTCAGGTCTACCACTGATCTGCAACATAACTTTCCTTATAGGCAGGAAACCAGCAAACTGGATAGACACCAGGTCAGTCAACTGTTCTTATGTCTAAAGGTTTGATGGAATGAGAGGAAGCCACAATATGCCACCTCAGAATATACTTCTTAGGCATATTTCAAGTTGATTATTCTGAGACCTGCAGGCAGGAATAGCTCTGAAAAGCTGTCCATTTCTAAAGGAAATTTACATCTATTGACCTTACTAAAGTAAACAGAGGATGCAAGCAGTGGTTTCTCTCTGAAGCCCCTTTATCTGCCTAAAGAAAGATAAAGCTCTGACACCTCCCTAAAACAGAGACTACCACACAGGCAGTCACCTATTCTTCCGATAGCTGTTGCCTACGAGATTTCATTTGCACAAGACAGCCTTTGCTTACCATGCAAAGTTGCTCACCATCCATCTAGGCAGAGTTGGGCAAGCCAAATAGCATTCATCATCAAGTGGAAGTGGAGCTTATGGGATCGAAGAAGCAGTCCCTAAAGGCCCATCCACACAAACTACATACGTAAGTTGCTCATACTTCCAGCATGTCCACTTGTTATAATATTGCCCTTCATTTAGTATATACCCAACACCCAACATATTTCAATGTTATGGCTTCAAGTAACCACCTGGTCATTTGTCAGATTTTGTCTAACAGTCTTTCTCACAATTTCCTTTCAATAAATTACCTCTCCTTTCACATTTAGTCTTGATGAATCACTAAACCCAGCTGCTTTGCCTCAAACCATTTAAGCCAAAGTAGTTCCTGTAGAGTCCTCTCAAAGCTCCAAGACTGCCAGGGGTGATTTTTGACCTAGGTTTGCACACTCACGTCCAGGCATTTAAATCCTGAATGCGCATTTTAAGCAGCTGGAGTTAATTTAATCCATGAGGAATAAAAGCAAGATTATTGAGCAATTTCTGCTTAAAAAAATCTTTGGGAGCTAAGTTTCTATCCTGAGTCTGGTTCTTTAGCTTCCGTTTGATCTTATATCCTTCAAATAAATTCTTTATTGCTTAGGTTAGCTAGAGTTGGTTGCTACAAACAGAATCCTAACTGGTATTCTTTATAAGTCTATGACTATGGCCTAACAGATGACCCTCATCTCCCTTAGAGATGACTGCAAGTGATTTTGTTTTACTGGATATAGCCAATCCCCTATTTGAGTTATCTTGGCCATTCTTAGAATTTCTGGAAGCTGTGTATTTTCAGAACAGTGAGATATACACCACTGTGTTCTAGTTTCAGTTCCAAATTTGCATGTCAGTAACTTATTTCAATGTTTTGGCTTTAGGTTTTTTTTTTTTATTTTTTGTAGAGACAGGGTCTCACTATGTGACCCAGTCTGGAGTGCAATGGCGCAGTATCGGCTCACTGCAATTTTCACCTCCTAGGCTCAAGTGATCCTCCCCAGCAGCTGGGACTACAGGTGCACTTGGCTTTAGTTTTACAACTGAATTGTCATGGTTTACAAATCTGTGTCCCTGATGCATTCCACACCCAATACTAACATTCACTGTTACCTATTTTAAAAGCAAAAAAGCTAGTATTTGAAAGTATTCTCATGCAGGTTTATGACTGTAAATATTAGACGATTACAAAAATATAATCCCACTGCAGTGTTTTAGTAATGAGACCCTTATGGGCCATTAATAAATAGTATAAACTTTACACCAGTGTAACTGGGATGTTTTCTGTTTCTTCTCACATTGCTAAGTGGTTTTAGGTTTGATATCATCTGCACATGGCACCTGTGTCATATATGATACATTTTAGTCAATTACGTTAGAAGCTCATATTTAATAAGGTTCAAGTTCTCCTCATTATGATTTTCATTAACATCATGATTTAGGCAGAATGTTTTCCTATACATGTAAATAAAGAGAACTTTAAAAAAAAAGATTAGAGAACTCTATCTTTGATAACTAAATCTATAACAAATTTAATAATGAAGGCTCTGAAAAGATTTCCGTCAGCTCTAGATAGAATTATTCTATGACTTCATTTGAAGCACCCAGTTGGTGCTGGAGTTTCAGCCATGCACTATATATATTCAGCGTATCAGAATTCTGTTCAATATTCTGATTTTAAGAGAAGCTAAAAAGAAACATAAAATATACATCATCCAATTTATTTTCTTTATCCAGAAGAAATCTGTTAACATTTTCCCAAAATAACAATTCAAGTAAAAAATTCCTACCAAAGAGATGTTGCCGCCATTTTTACATAAGCACACTCATGGCTTGAGACATCCTCATCTAGCATTAAACCTGTAAGTTACAGCTACTAAATAATGTTAAGCTATTATGATGCATACAGAATAGAGTACCCCAACCCAGCTCTTCACATCATGAGTGCTGGGTTTACCTGCAGGTAGGGGGTTGGCTGAGATTGAAAGGAGAGACATAGTAGAGGAGATACTAAATTGATTCAAATACTTCATTTCTAAACTCTACATAAAAAGGCCTGAGAATAGCTTGAGACACATCAGACTTATCAAAAGTCTTCCAGCAATGATGCTTTTAGAGAAACATGGCATAAGTGATCCTTTCAGTCTCAATCCCTAGAGTACAGCCTAGGGATTATGGAACTGGTTTAAGCATGGAGAATGCTTAAAGAATGAGCCTGGTCAACAGGATATGTACATCAGTGTGCAAAAGTGACAATATGACAGCTAACATTTGAGCAGTAATTCTGTGCCAGGCACTATGCTGAGGGCCTTACATGCATTATTTTATTATCCAACCCTTTAAGATGAGTGCCACTGTTGCCCCATTTTACAGATGAGAAACTGGGGCTCACAGACACACAGTTAGTTAATGGGGAGCCTGAGTTTAAACTCAGGAAGCCTGATTCTAGATCCAGTACTCTTAAGTATTACCCAAAAGGAATTACCTTAGAATCTAGAATTCAACTACATATGTGAAATGCATGTCTAAAACAGAAGGATAGCTGTTACGTAACACTAGAAGTTATTTAAAAATCAGGAAAATAGTTTCCTGAATTACTTTATGGTCTTAACATGGCTAGATGAGTCATAGTTGCTGGGATTAGTATACTTCTCTAACTTCATTTGATGATTAAAACCACAAAGAAATTGAATAACCACTCCTACTGGATATTGTGAATTTAAGAGAAGACAAAAATAAAGGACATGTGGAGGTATACATACTCCTTATTTTCGATTAATATGTCACCAGATTAAAATTAAATTACTGAAATTCATATTAAAACAGAAATGACTAGATACTAGGATATGTGCTATAGAAGTGTGAAAACTCCATAGCAAGATAAAGTCTAAACACAAGTTTTATAAACCAAAAAAATCCCAGGAAACTTAAAATTACTGAAAAAGACCAAAGATTAAGTGGAGAACAACCAATAAAGAGGGACCCCTTTATTACACATTTATAAAATGATAGAATATAGTTATTAAAAATGGGACACTTTTTTCATTTTTGGTATCTTGTATTCAATTTTTCCATCCTCTTCACAATCTTCCATAACTTGCTTTTTGTTATCCAGTGTTCACCTGAAACTTCCACCCCACCATTCAAAGTACAACTGAAGAATAAAAAATCTAACAGATTCTTGTGAGACACATTATCAGATAAATTAATCCAGTAACACATGAATAAAGATTTAAAGTTTTTAAAGAAATACAGTAAAAGCAAAAACATATGAAGCATAATTTAATCTGATGATTCAGAAGGCACCTCAAGATTGTGTTGTGCTGTTTTCCTCATGCTGCGTGTTTAGGTGCCTATAACAGAATTCTGGTTAGTAAAATTTTGAAAAAAATTTCACATATAATTCACATTAAATGACTACAGATAGATACAATATGGGCATTTTGATGTGTACATTTGTACCTGACCAGGGCACAATTTATAATATACTAAAACAAAAATTAATTACAAAATGAGTATTTTTAGCACACTTAGTAACAGCTACTTGTTTTAAACTATTATTTCATTTTTGGTGACCAAATTATATTTGACCATAATTAAAGAACACATAACCTTAAAATAATATTTAAGAAACATAGTTACAACAGACATGTTACATTAAATGAAAAAAGGAAAGAAATGTACATGTATTAAAGGGTACTGAGGTTTTTCAAACCCATTCTTTTGAAAGGCCTTTTAATCCACTTTCATGTAAACCAATTTAAACTTAAAAAGTTTATACTCAAGAGGTGAAATCAGTGTTGAGCACATGGCTGCCTAACAACCATTCAATGCTGATCACTGAACTAGTATTTTCATTTGATTATCCCGACAAACATAATAATTGAGCCCATGTATATATGCAAGATGTGGAGGATCCAACTAATAACTGCAGAAATAAAAACACTCAACTTAAAAAAGGTTGAAACAAATGACAAATAGAAATGGCTGAATCACTGTACCTTTTTGACACAATCTTAAATCTTAGTTTTACTATATATTATTTGGTACTCCTGGATTCAGTAGTTGGGGTAAAAAAAGTTTCTGTATTCAAACATATCTACAGAATGTCAATATAAAATGTGTGGATATATACATTTAATATACACATACATACACACACACACACAAACGCATACTCACATGTCTAGGAACCAGCACCTAACCACATCCCCGTTTCTCACTAATGACCCAATGAATCATTTATGACTTTAAGACCAGCTTAGATTCTATAAGGCTGTACAATATATGGCTGAAGAGGTCAAACACAAGCACCCACGTTCAGGCTGGATTCAACTGTTCCTCCTCATGATTTTTGACAAACAGTAATACCACCTATGTAACAACTATATCTCAATAACTTAGAATTCAGAGTATAAAACCATAAACACTGAGCTCCCTCATTGTTTTAAAGAGCACTCTTTCTGTTCTATTTCCACTAACTGGTAAGAGGACACACCAAACTAGATCACTGAACTGTACAAATGATCTTTACTCTTAATCTAAACAAACATGTGTTAAAACATTCTGAAATGCTGCATCCTTTGATTTCTTCATCTTTTCAATTGCCCGATGCAGGTCCTGCTGTTGAACAGGCCGAATTTCATCTTCGTCATGGCTAAAATGCAAACAAAACCATCAAATACTCAAATAACTTTAGAATATGCCTCCCTAAAATATTTTACCAAGATTTAAAAGAGATGCATGTGGTAAAAAAAAAATTTTGTTTTCAACTGTAGAAAAGGGTATAAAAATGAAATCTCTTTACCATTCAAGACCCCAAAGACAACCACAATGAACAGCTTCATGTAAATGCTTCCAGGAATTATCTACACATAGAGAAATCACAAGGAATTTTTTAAAAGTACTGACTGCTAAGAAGTAAGAAGCTAAAATAGCTACAATCAAAGACTTCACATCTATAAGTACACAATATTACCATAAGGTAAAAAATGTTATATAGTTTATTGAAATGGGAATATAATTCCAATTTAAAAAATTATGTTATTCCCATGAAAACTGTCATTAAAAAGTAGCATTTCTAGGTATATACTTACATGCATGTTTTGCTTTTTACAAATTGAGAGTAAAATTCTTCACTATCAGTAAAAACCAACTAATCCAAATCCTCCCTACTTCAATGAGAAACAAAGTCCAGAATATTATGGCTCCCTTGTAATTTACAGATATTCAGGGAAAAACATTCAGGAAAAAGTTATAACCTAAGTCCATCCAGATTTTTCATATTGAAAGGAAATATAAAATTAGCCAGATTTTTCATACTGAAATATAGTTTTCAGGGCTTTGAGGCAGCAAAAAAATAGATATTTCATTATTAGTGTAATTCGCCTACGCAAAATTTACGAACTGGTTGGTTATTTCTCCTCTTAATCTTATATATAAGAATAAAAACCTGGCCAGTAGTGGTGGCTCACACCTGTAATCCTAACACTTTGGAAGGCCAAGGCGGGTGGATCACCTGAGGTCTGGAGTTCGAGACCAGCCTGGCCAACATGTCGAAATCCCATCTCTACTAAAAATACAAAAATTAGCCGGGCATGGTGATGGGCGCCTATAATCCCAGCTACTCGGGAGACTAGACAGGAGAATCGCTTGAACCTGGGGAGAGAGGTTGCAGTGAGCCGAGATCACACCACTTCACTCCAGCCTGGGCAAAAGAGCGAAACTCCATCTCAAAAAAAAGAAAAGAATAAAAACCTTTGGAAGGCAGATTCTGAGGGTGCACTAACGATGATGGGTCCAGAGCCACTGCATACACAGCTACCAGCTGACAGAGTAGCTTTCATGTAGATCTTTCTATATCAAAGCCCGCAAAACATTTTTTTGCTGAAGTTTGCTATGGCAACACACTGCAATTAAATATATGAATACCACAGGCAAGGAGTGAAAACCCTAGGAAGGTGAGGAAGGGAGACCAAGAAACAAAGGGACAAGAAAGAGTTGGAGAATTCCTTTAACACAACCCCTAAAAGTACACTGGAGTTCACCAAGAATCACAGAAATTGTTAGAAGGTTGATATTCTGAAAAGAAATGCAGTATAATACTGGTTCCAGGCAAGTGGCATTTTAGGAAACTTCCTTTAGGACATGGTTCACCAGGGCTGAACTATTCCAGTTCATTAGTGTCTTTGCTGAAATAAGGCTGGTAAAAAAATTGGATTCTCAACTTCACTATACTTTGGAACTGGTTCCAAGTAAAATTGCTGCAGTGATAAATGGTTTCTTTATTCAATAAATACATTTTCGTTAACAAATTGAGGTCTAGTCTTCAGTATCTCCAATTTACATGTGAAATTTCCACGGATCATCAGAAGAAATTCACCTTTTTTCTCCTTGATTCTAGACCCTTCCCACAATTCTGCCCTCCTTCTTTTTCAGAATTCTGCTTTGGACAAATGGCAATAAATAAAGTTGCAGGGGGTGATAATCCAAATTTACCTTTTATTTCATAAGCGGTGTTTCTAATATAAAGCGAAATAAAAGAAACTAACCTAAAAGCTCTAAAAGGTTTTGACAAGTATTAAAAATCAAGTCAAAATAACATACCTTTCTTCTGATGTAGAATTAACATATTCTCTAACACAGAGGAGGGCAGCATCTCGACACATCTCTTTTAGGTCACTTCCTGAAAACCCATCAGTTTCCTGGGCAACTTCTAGCAGGTCTACATGCCTATCCACCTTAAACAAATATAAAAACATGCTTAAAAAACAAAAATAAATATATTGCAAATGATACTTCCAAACACCCATCTTAAAGAAAGTTAAGCATATTATAACTGCATGGGAGGAGAAACAATAGTTTCTAGAAGCTTTTTTTAACCACAAAAGCTTAGAAATTTGAAATATAATTTTCATTATTTGTCCTTATGATTAAGACAAATAATTATCACTAGATACACTGTAGAGTGATGGGGAAGAACGGATATTGGACTTGCTTTGATATCTCTCAAGAAGGTACCAAGGTGACATTTTTCTGTAATATATTCAACATACAGTACTTGGCAAATAACCTACATCATTAACTCCAGAGTCCATTACAAAAAAAAAAACAAAAACAAAAAAACTCAACATTCCTTTTAATTGTAATGCTTGGTATTCTATTATCTCAACATGAATTTAGCACCTATACTTTTGCTCCTCAAGCTAAGCTTATTTATAGTCAAGCCAATTAAGTGACTGTCCTAGCCACATAATAGACTTGAGATAGTCTAATCATACTCAACTTATGTACAGATTAAGAAGAGAAAATAAGCAAAAAAACCTATAACTACCATGTAGTAAATGATTCTTATGTCTCATTCACTGGGGTAAGCACTTTGTATGTATTATTCTCATTTAATCTTTTCAGAAACTATCAATTTCATTTTCAGATAAGAATCATGAGACCTGGACAGGTAAACACGGTCAGAGCCAGGATTTGAACACAATATAGTGAGGTCCAGCTGTATTTTTCCTCTGTTTAGCTCATCACTTGTTACAGCAACATTTACTTTCCCCCACTGATGTGAAATGCCACCTTATAGTTACTAAATTCCCATTTGTATTTGTATTATATTTACTAAATTCCCATTTGTATACGTGGAAGACACAGTGTTTTAGGAAGAACAGCAACTCTACACAAGGACAAGAGACTTGAAGGTGAGACAACACTGCCAGCTCTGCAACTGTGACCTCACATGACAGTGCTCTCATTCCTAAACGTTACAGTTACATGAAGATAAATCATGTTTTTGGATAAAAAGAAACTGAACCCAGAGGGCAGGAGTGCAAGCAGCAATGATAAGCAAAGCAAATGGTAAATACATGGATAAATCTAAATAAACTTTAGCTATATAAAGAGTAGTAATAATAGTTATTATAGTAGTCATAATCATTTGGGGTATAAAAACAAAGTGGAGCTAAAATGCTGTACAATAAGAACATGTAAGACAGAGGAGACATCTACATTAAGGTACTCTAAAGTGTTACAAGTAAAGCATTAAAAAGAGGATACAGATATTATTAACTTAGACTTTATTTATGTATGTCAAAATACATAGGTACCACTAAAGGATAGAAAGCGTACACTAAAGGAAGAAAGAGAATGTGTAATTTCCAAACCAATAGAGGAAGGGAGAAAAACAGAATAAAGAATACAAGAGCAGTATTAACAAACTCAGGACTAGAGGGTTGGGACAAATAAGCAAAGAAAAAGCATAATAAATGGAAAGCATTAAAATAATAATGAATGAATCCAAATTTATGAGTAATCACCATAAATGCAAATAGACTAAACTTGGCTGGTAAGATTTTATACAAAAGAACCCAAAATGTAGCTATTTGAGGTTTATAATAGACAATACTTATGCTAAAGGGAAAAAACCCGGCTTTGTGTTACATTTGAAATAAAAACAAAGAAAAGCAGGAAGTAAAAGGCTGAAAGACATCAACTATTAATAAAAAGAAAGCTAATGTAGTTCTAGTTACATCAGATTTTTACTCAAAATGCATAATTGAGAATAGAAGTCATTATATAATGATAAAAAAAATTCACCAGAAAAATACAACAATTCTGCACTTGTAGACATACATGTAACATGGCCTCAAAACATATACAGCAAAAATTTACATAATTACACATAAAAATGGGCTAATTCACAATACTGGAAGATTTTTAACTTATGTCTCATGTACTGCCACATCATTGAGTTCTTAGGACTGGTGACAGCACCTGTGATCTAATGTACATACATGTATATAATTTAGATCTTAGTCCTTTGATGGTTATAGGGTTGCAAATATTTTCATTGTGGCTTATTTTTTCACTTTGTTCATGTTATCCTGTGATACAGAAGCTTTAAGTCTGATTATAGTCAGACTTCTCTATTCTCTTTCCTTTGTAGTTCTTAATTTTTTGTGAATTGAGAAACTCTTCTCATGTGTCCTTAAGAGACAGACACATACAAGGATCTAATTTTTCTACTGTTTGTAAAAAGAATAAAAATAACATATACCTATATACATGTATTAGGTATCTGTTCACATATATTCACGGGATTGATAAACTCTATCAACTCCTGGACAGCAGGTTACCAATGACGGTGATAATGGGAAGTGGCCAGTGGTTGCTTAAGGCTGTACTTAATTAAAAAAAAAATATGAAGCAAATGTGGAAATATATTAAAATCGCCTGTTAAATATGGGTGGAAGATAATGGGGCTATGTGTTTATATGTTTGAAATATTTCATACATTTAACAAACTACTTTAAAGAGCTTTCCAAACTATACTCTGAGATGTTAAAAATTAAACATCCAACACTTCCTCCTGTTTTTGACCACTCCGTTGGGCCACACTATGTTCTAACCACTCACAAATCTTGTGCCTGACAAGATGATACAGTTAGAAAGATGAACCAACCAAGAATAAGAAAACAAAGAAAAGAAGATTCCAGTCACTGGGGGAGCAAGATTTAATTAAGAGGTACCATACCCTAATGGTTAAGAGTAGGCTCCATCACTTCTTTGTGTAATCCTGGGCAAGTTATTACAAAACTTCTCTGGGTTTCAGTTTCCTCAGCTGTAAAATAGGACTAATATGTACTCCTTAGATAAATGAGGATTAAATAAAACAATGTATAGCTCACCAAAATGCTTGGCACATAGCAAGCACTCTAAAAGTAGCTCATTTTGTTGTTAAGATAATAGCTTTTAGATAAACCACAAAATAATGAGAACTCTTTTCATTAGGCAACTCTGAAGGCAATTCCCAAGTTAAAAAGGTTTTGAGTATAGGCAGCAACAGCAGAATAAGTTAACAGACTTCTAAAATAGCTTGAAAGAATGATACTTACTTATGCAGTTGTTTATTATTATATACACCATTAATAGTATACTTGCAAATAACATCTCTGTACTCTAAGCATTTTACACTTATAATTTTATTTCAAGACCAGCTGGGGCAAATGATGGACCCTGATATGGTCTGGCTCTGGGTCCCCACCCAAGTCTCATGTTGAATTTAATTCCCAATGTTAGGGGAGGGACCTGGTGGGAAGTGATTGGATTATGGGGGCAGATTTCCCCCTTGTTCTCATGATAGTGAGTGAGTTCTCTCAAGATCTGATGGTTTAAAAGTGTGTGGCACTTCCCCCTTCACTTTCTCCCTCTCCTGCTCTGCCATGGTAAGACGTGCTTGCTTCCCCTTCGCCTTCCACCATGATTGTTAAGTTTCCTGAGGCCTCCCAACCATGCTTCCTGTACAGCCTGTGGAACGGTGAGTCAATTAAACCTCTTTTCTTCATAAGTTATCCAGTCTCAGGTAGTTCTTTATAGCAGTCTGAGAACGGGCTAACACAGACCCCATCTCAACAAAAAAAATTTTGTTCACTAGCTGGGTGTGTCTAGCTACTCAGGAGGTTGAGGCACGATCACTTGAGCCAAGGAGTTCAAGGCTACAGTGAGCTAGGATTACACCACTACATTCCAGTCTGGCTAGAATGACGAGGCTGGTCAGCTAGAATGTAGGAGACCGTCAGTTCTGTCTCAAAACAAAAAACAAACAACTACTGCTGCTATATCATATAAAAGTAATTTCAGGTCAGTTTGTATAGGGAAAAAAGCTACCTCCTTAAAGTCAGACAAAATACTTCTATAGGGTATAAATTTTATCAGTGCTAATTCTTTTTATACTTAAAACCTTAAGCCAAAATCACTACACTTATCTTTTTAAAATAAGCGAATCATGTTAAGGAATACCTATCAATAAAATAATTGTAAAAGAGTAGAACACAGTATCATTTCAAAAGCTTCAATCTTTTATTTAGAGAAGAAGAAATCAAAGTCTAGAAGTTCATGTGAATTAAAAAAAAAACAACAAAAAACCCTTATTTAGCTCCACAATGTATAAGCATGACAGTGCTCAGTTTACCAAATAAATATATGTGCTACTGATTTGAGGCATCTTTAACAAAATTAAATGAATTTTCTTCAGATTTTATTGAAGTAGCAGTAATCCTTCAGCATATAAATACCAACCAGTGGGAAATGACGAGATGTTCTGTCAGCAATTATCCAGAGAGCATTCATATTTTGCAACATGAAACTGATTAGAGACTATACTTTGTGGTTTTATGAATAACAGAATTGCTAAAAATTCCCTGTATCTGCTGGGTGGGATGGCTCATGCTTGTAATCCTAGCACTTTGGGAGGCTGAGATGGGTGGATTTCTTGAGCTCAGGAGTTCTAGACCAGCCTGGGCAACATGGCAAAACCCCATTTCTACTAAAAATACAAAAAATTAGCTGGGTGTGATGCATGCACCTATAGTCCCAGCTACTCAGGGGGCTGAGGCGGGAGGATCACTTGAGCCCAGGAAGGCTGCAGTGAGTTGAGATCGTGCCACTGCACTCCAGCCTGGGTGACAAAGCAGAGATCGTCTAAAAAAAATTCCCTGTAGCCATGAAAAATATAATCCTAAAAGAATTTCCAAAGACAGTACTGTTTAAGAAAGCAGAATACTGAATACTAAAATTTAGAGACATGTATAATTTCTTCCTCTTATTTTTTTTTTTTTTTAGAGATAGGATCTTGCTCTGCCACCCAGGCTAGAATGCAGTGGTGCATCCACTGCAGCCTTGAACTTCTAAGCTCAAGTGATACTCCTGCCTCAGCCTCCCGAGTAGCTAGGCAGACCCAGTTAAATTTTAAAATTTCTTTGTAGAGGTGAGGTCTCATCATGTTGCCCAGACCTGTCTCAAACTCCTGGCCTCAAGTGATCCTCCCACCATGGCCTTCAGAAGTGCTAGGATTACAGGCATGAGTCACCAAGCCCAACACTCACATGAGTAACTTCTTAAGTTTAAATGTGAAACTAAATAACCTGTGTAAATTATGGCTCTGTTACAAGGGCTTAAATTTCATCACTTGTACTCATATTAATCAGCTATATGTAAATCATCTGCATCATCTCCAGCTACACTAGACCACATTATATTTCAAAAATGTTATAAACTTCCAGTCATGCAAAACGATCCTTCATTAAAATGGTTTAAATTAAATAACTGTATTGGTTAACTTGAAGTCTCCAAAATTGTAACTACCTTCTAATATCTGTTAAATTTCTAGCCACACCATGGCCATCCTAATTCAAAGGAACTTATTAATCTAAACAATACTACAACTACACTTTTTTTTTTTTTTTTTTTTTTTTGAGACAGAGTCTTACTCTAGTCACCCAGGCTGGACTGCAGTGGCACGATCTCGGCTCACTGCAACCTCCGCCTCCGGGGTTCAAGTGATTTTCCTGCCTCAGCCTCCTGAGTAGCCGGGATTACGGTTGCCAGCCACCATGTCCAGCTAATTTTTTTTGTATTTTTAGTAGAGACAGGGTTTCACTATGTTGGCCAGGCTGGTTTCGAACTCCTGACCTCAGGTGATCTGCCTGCCTTGGCCTCCCAAAGTGCCAGGATTACACAATGTTTTTTTGAAAGCAGTTATCAAAAATTCAATTAAAAGTCAGCCGGGCGCGGTGGCTCATGCCTGTAATCCCAGCACTTTAGGAGGCTGAGGCGGGCGGATCATGAGGTCAGGAGTCCGAGACCAGCCTGATCAACATGGTGAAACCCCGTCTCTACTAAAAAAATAAAATAAATAAAAAAATAAAAATATATATATATATATTAGCCGGGTGTGGTGGCGCGCGCCTATAATCCCAGCTACTCAGGTGGCCGAGGCAGGAGAATCGCTTGAACCCAGGAGGTGAAGGTTGCAGTAAGCCCAGATCATGCCACTGCACTCCAGCCTGGGCGACAGAGCAAGACTCTGTCTAAAAAAAAAAAAAAAAAAAAAAAAAAGGCAAAATATAATTTACTAATTTTTTATCTAGGACCAAAGTTCCTTACCTAAAAAACATGGAGGATTTTAGGAATTTCTCTGAAACTGTACACATTTCATGTACATAGTTTTCTTAGAAAAGACTACTTTTATCTCATTCTTAAAGGGCTCTATGACATGCTCCCCCCAAAATGATTCATAACCACTGATCCTAATCTTTGTAATTTGCTAGGTTCTTTAAGCTTTTGCATACACTATATGTTATTTTGGTATGTTTTAAGGAAATAGGTCGAGAATGGTGGTTCATGCCTATAATCCTAGCACTTTGGGAGGCCAGGGCAGAAGGATAACTCGAGGTCAGGAGTTCAAAACCTGCCTGGGTAACATAGCAAGATCCTTTCTCTACAAGATTTTTAAAATACAAAAAACAACTAGCTGTGCATGGTGAACCATGCCTGTAGTCCTAGCTACTTGGGAGACTGAGGTGGGAGGATCACTTGAGCCCAGGAGATCAAGGTTGCAGTGCACTATGATCATATCACAGCACTTTAGCCTGGGGTAATACAGTGAGACCCTAAAAAAACAACACGTCAGCCTGGGTAAACAGAGTGAGACCCTATCTCTCCTCTCTTTTTTTTTAAGTTCCATGGAACTCTGCTTGATAAGATATCCGATCTCTTTAAAAAATAAATAAATCATTAGAAAACAACTGAAAGACACAAAGGTAAACAACCCAGAAAGACATATATGCCTTTGGGCAGAAAGATTCAACACCAAAAAGATTATCTTAAATAAGAATCCACCAAAAATATTAATGTTTGTTTTTCTCCTATGTAAGACAAATTGATTCTAAAATTTATGCAAAGAAAAAGAATTAAAATAACCTTGGGGCTCAGGGACAACAAGGGATATATAGTTCTACCAGATATTAAAACTTACAAAGCCTCAATAATTAAAACAGTATTAATGCTAGTGCATAAAGACACAAAAGACCAAGACCTGAATTTAAAGTCCAGAAACAGAGCCAATACATACGAGAATTTGGTAAAAGTGGCATCTCTAGTGGCCATAAAAAAAAAAATGGGCTGAGCGCAGTGGCTCACGCCTGAAATCCCAGTGCTATGGGAGACCGATGCACGTGGATCACTTGAGCTCAGTACTTCGAGACCAGCCTGGACAATATGATGAAACCCTGTCTCTATGAAAAAATACAAAAAATTGGCCAGGCGTGGTGGCATATGCTTGTAATCCCAGCTACTCGGGAAGCTGAGGTACAAGAATCACTTGAACCTGGAAGGCAGACGTTGCAGTGAGCAGAGATCACGCCATTGTACTCCAGCCTGGGTGACAAAGCAAGACTCCGTCACAAAAAAAAAAAAAAAAAAGGTGTTGGACAACTAGGTATCCATCTAGAAAAACAAAACCAAAGCTGGATTCATACTGCATATCATCTATCTAGATAAATTCCAAATATGATAAAGATTTAAATGTAAAACGTACAAGCCACTGAGATATTATGCTTCTCCTGATGGAAGAACATAATTCTACCTACGAAGGTGTGCTGTCCTGTCCTGTGTCTCCTCCCCACCAACCTGAACCTCATCCGGCCTCTTGATTCAACTACCAATATTAGAGGAACAACTACTCCTCTGCAATCGGCAAAACCCAGACTGTGGACAACTCAGGACAAACCCAACCTAGTTTCTCCAGTAAATAATTTTAAAAGGTTGGGTGTCGGGGGGAAGCAAGATAAGGGAAGAACCTATAACCTATAAATTAAAAGAGACATAAAATCTATCAAAGAATTGCAAATTAGGAAATTCATACGATCTTGAGTCAAATACATGGTTTAAAAAAGGCATTTAGAAAACAATAATCAGAGACTTGTACATAGACTAGATAATGAAAATAATGAATTACTGTCAATTGTTCAATAGGTATAACATGGCAATGAGGCTAGGTTAAAAAAAAAGAATCCTTTTCTTTTAGAGATACAACTAAAACATTTATGGGTGAGATATAATGGGAAAAAATAGGAAGTGTGGAAGTAGGGCATGGCTGGAGAAGAATTAGCCATGGGGTTTCTGGTAATTCAAGGAAGGAGGGAAGCCATACAAATACAAGTATTTTGATAAAAGTAGCATCTCTACTAAGGCTCATTCACTATCAGAATCTATTTGATTTATTAGTTTATACAGTGAGTTCTAACAGTGAGTTTAGATATCAAGTTTGGGATAAAGAGGAATACCACGTTATTCAATTATATGCAGTTATTGAGTTTTGGGAAAACAGGCAGCAAGAGTTTGGAAAGTGTGGAAAATTACTTTATTTATAAATCTGGGAGTAGGAAAGGCCTTTAAATTTATATTCAAAATCCAGAAGCCGTAGGGGGGGTGGGTGGGGGGGGAAGAAAACTCCAATAAAATCGGAAGACAACTTGGAAAAAAATATTTTCAAATCATACAAAGGGCAAATCTCCATAATACACAGAGTTCCTACAGATTTATTATGAAAAGGGGCACTGCAATAGAAAAATGGGCAAAATATATGAATATACAGTTCACAGAAAAAAAATTCAAATGGTTCTTAAACATACAATATTCATTCCATCCCTAAAGAATGCAAATTAAAACTTTAATGAGATAACCATTTTTGACCAGCTGTGGTGGTTTATGCCTATAATTTCAGCCTTGGGAGGCCAAAGCGGGGGGGACTGCTTGAACCCAGGAGTTCAACACCAGCCTGGGCAACACAACAAGATACCGTCTCAACAAAATAAATAAATAAATAAAAAGAATTAGCCAGGCTTGGTGGTACATGCCTGTAATCTGCTTGGGAGGGTGAGGCGGGAAGATTACTTGGGCCCAGGAGTTTAAGGCTGCAGTGAGCCCTGATCACACCACTGCACTTCAGACTAGGCAACAGAGAGAGACCATGTCTCAAAAAAGAAAAAAAACAAAAACAAAAAAACAGAGAGATAACCATTTTCTACCTATCATGTTGGCATGAAGTTCCATAACATTCTGTTGGCAAGACTATAGGAAAAGAGGCACTCTTTATCACAGGAATATGAGTAAACCGGAACAATGTGGCAATAGCTACCAAAATTATAAACACTCTAATCTTTGATCTAGCAATTCCGCTCCTGGATAATTTACTTTACTAATATTCCTATACAAGTATGAAATGACATACACACAAAGTTATTAAATGTAGAATTTTTATAATAGTGAAAGACCAGAATCAATCCAAATGTCCTTCAATGTGGCATTGATTAACTAAATTCCAGAATGTCCATACAATGGAATCCTATGTAGTGTAAAAACAAAGACAGACAACAGAATAAGGAAACTAGATGCTAATATGGAAAGATCTCAACGATAAGTAAAAAAAGCAATGCACAGAACAGTGTGTATGTGTTATTGATAGTTTATATAAAAAATAAGTAAATAAAAGGAGAAATAACATATGAGGCTAGGAGTTCGAGACCAGCCTGGCCAACATGGTGAAACCATGGTAAAAATACATGGTAAAATGCAAAAAATACATGGTAAAAATACAGAAATTAGCCGGGTGTGGTGACACATGTCTGTAATCCCAGCTACTCGGGAGGCTGAGACATGAGAATCACTTGAACCTGGGAGGCAGAGGTTGCAGTGAGCCAAGATCGTGCCACTGCAATCCAGCCTGGGCTACAGAGTGACACTCTGCTTCAAAAAAAAAAAAAAAAAGAAAGAAAAGAAAAAAATATATACAGGAAAAAAGAGAAGATTTTTCTCCATGTATTATTAAATATACATACTTTAATTTTTGAAACATGTGACCAAAAAAACCTTAAACACAAAAGCTATTGAAAATTTTGATTACCACAATTTCTTAAATTTAAATTTCAACTTCAAAAAATATTGCAATTTTCAGCACTACAGGAAAGGTTAAAAAAATGCAATTAAGTAAAAAACAACAACAAAAAACTTCTGTAGAAAAACAAATGTATCTTACATAAAATCAGACAATAGTCTGAAAAATATCAGAGCATTTTAATGCACAGATACAAAAACACATGGCTCTAAAAACATAAGAAAAGTATCTTTAACTCACATATACCATAGTTACTGAGTTACATAAGCAACCAAGAGGATTCAGGTCAAGTTCAAAGGTGTATCAGTGCCTCAGTCTTTTTGGCATCAGGGACCAATTTTGTGTAAGACAATTTTTCCACAGACCTGGAGAAGTGGAGGAGGGGGGCATAGTTTGGGGATGATTCAAGTGCATTACATTTATCATCAGACTCTCATAAGAAATGAGCAACCTAGATCCCTCGCATGCACAGTTCACAATAGGGTTTGCAATCCTATGAGAATCCAGTGCCGATGCTGATGTGACAGGAAGTGGAGCTCTAGCCCACAGCTCACCTCCTGCTGTGCGGCCCAGTTCCTAACAGGCCATAGACCAGTACCGGTCTGTGACTGCAGGGGCTGGAGATCCCTGGGGTATATTATCCTCAGATTCCTTCCTCATATTTCTCTAAAATAACTTTATGAACATCAGATTTATAGGATGGGGAAAAAAATTTTATTTTCTACTTACATTTTCATTTTTCAAGATGAGTTTCAGGATTGCTTCTCTCTGTTTTAAAGCCTAAAAGTAGGATAATTTCCAGTTAGCATTTTTATTTTTTATTTTTTTAAAAAGATCAAGTAGTGTTCCTAATATTTTGTCCCTTCAAAAGTCTCTCTCATTACTTATAGGAGATGACAAACTTTGAAAAGGTCAAAGCAACTAGATTCAAGACTCTAGAGTAATTATCTCTGGTTCTCCTACTGAACTGTATCTTCTTACTCTCATCCCCAGTGCCTAGTACAATGTTTGGGAAATAACACACTTTTAATCTTTAATGAGTAAATGAATATCTATGACTATAATGTCTTCCCTCTATAGTTCAGCAATCTTCATTTTTTTCCCTTTATGTAGGAAACTCATGAAAACTCACCATAAAATTTATTATCAGTAATTTAAAGAGATGGCAACAGTAACTTCTCAGTTCCTCCATTTCCTTCTCCTTCTTTGACCACTAATTTATATTAGTGAATTTTAATGTAGTGCTGATGATATATTTGTTTACATGTCTGTATGCTTTTCCCCCAGTGACAATTCCTATTTTTACACCATACAATAAATATAAACTACATTTAGCTCCTTTTATAGAATCCCTCAGCTATATAGTCAATATAGATGCTTTTTAAAACTATCATGGCTGAATTTATCCCTATTCCCACAAACGTCGACAAAACAGAGCTGGTTACAATGACTACCAAATCAAATTGCTTGAAAAACAAACCAAACTCTGCTCTTTCTGTATTTTAAGTGTGTCAAGTAGGAAGGTTAATTTGATATGTCATGTGAACACCAATAAATACTCTTTGTTAAACATTTCACTTGGAGAAAAGTTTTAAGATTAACCATACACTTTACATCATATTAAATAAGAAAAAAAACTAACCTATAAAGTGTATTCACTAAAATGGAATAAAATGGAGGTTACAAATTTCCATTTCTATGTTAACACTATACAAATTTATAATAAATTTGATAAAAACTGTTACAACTCATTTTGATTACTCACACGACATATTAAATTTACAACTTTAATACTGGCTACTTTCCATGCTACTGTATCCTATGTTCTATTCTACTGTACATCAAAAACCTTAGCCGGCCAGGCACAGTGGCTTATGCCAGTAATCCTAACACTTTGGGAGGCGAAGGTAGGAGGGTCCTTTGAGGCCAGGAGTTGAGACTAGCCTGGGCAACATAGTGAGATCCCTGTCTGTAAAAAAATTCAAGAATTAGCCAAATGTGGTGGTGCATGCCTATAGTCTTAACCACTCAGGAGGCTCAGGTGGAAAGACTGTTTGAGCCCAAGAGTCAAGGCTGCAGTGGGCTATAATTGTACGGCTGACAGAGCAAGACTCTGTCTTAAAAAAAATAATAAAAATAAAAAAAAACCTTAATTGTCCATTGTACTAACTATTGGATTAGTGATAGAGATTCTATAAATTATCTTCAGAACCAATTAGGTAAACAAATTTTTAAAAAAGTGTTCTGATGTCTTGCTTACAAAATCAAAACTCTTGTGCAAAGCATATGAAGTTCACCTAAACCCAGAAGCAGTCTACCTTTCCAGCCTCCTCTCCATCTATATTCCTTGGTGCTGCGCTCACCAAACTACCCTTAGAACTCACCATTAAACAGTGCTTCCACAAATTCTTGACTTGTTCATTCTGGCAGGAAAGCCCTTCCTTGTCTCATTTGCCTGTCAAATTCCTACCATCCTTCAAGGTCCAGCTGGATTCTGTAAATTCCATGGACTTCCCTGACAGAATATTAGTTTTCATCAACATCTCAGGCTCTCATAGCTCTTTAAACATACCTTCATAAAGCATATTTTACATTATTTATTTCTGTGTCTGCCTCTCCAAAACAGAGTTCTTCGAGGACCAGACCCATGTCCCATTCACCAGACCCTAGCAGGTCTCTGACACATATTAATGCTCAATAAATATTAGTCTTACTAGGCTGGGTGCAGTGACTCACGCCTGTAATCCCACTTTTGGAGGCTGAGGCAGGCAGATGATCTGAGGTCAGGAGTTCGAGACCAGCCTGGCCAACATGGTGAAACCCCGTCTCTACTAATAATACAAAAATTAGCGGGGCATGGTGGTGGAAGCCTGTAATCCCAGCTTATTGGGAGGCTGAGGCGGGCTTGCTTGAACCTGGGAGGCAGAGATTGCAGTGAGCCAAGATCGTGCCACTGCACTCCAGCCTGGGTGACAGGCAAGACTCTGTCTCAAAGAAAAAAAAAAATCAGTCATACTAAATAAATTTTATAGTCTCCTAAATTAAGTTTGAAAATCTTTTCATTGATTCATTGGGTAAATTTTCTAAGGATGTGCACACACTTAACCACTTTATTAGAGTTGTAGCTATAGTAAAGAGTTGATCAGAGTAATTTTATAGAGTCCATAACCATCAATCTTTCAGAGATCATGTTTACTACCAAAAACCAATCTGATAAATTACAGAATATAAATGGGACAAATGATTTTTAGCCAGATTATAAATGGAATTAGAGTAAGTTCCTCTACATGGCAACACATGTAACATGCTGATTGTATGGAACATATTTTCTACTAGTAAAACCTGTTTTTTCTTTCCTTTACAATCTGAAGGCAGACAGAATCCAAGATTTCAAGATCTGTGCCAAAATTATAGTGTACTGGTAAGTCATAATCATCTACTAGAGGGTACTTCTTAACTAACAAAAAATGCTAGAAAGAAGGCAGAACTGGTTTAACACCATCTAAGCATTTGCGTTCTTAAGGTAAACTATGATATCTACTGGAATCATTAATCCTATCAGGGAAGCACTGACTACATCTGCCAATACTCAATCAAATAAATCCCTGTTGTTGTTCATGCCACGCCTTCTGAATAGAACAATTCTTCAAGCGAAATTTCTCCAATTCTATTCTATGCTAAACCAAAACTATAATTTAGATTTTCTTATGTATTTTCCTGTATAGATGACTTCCTATATCCTAAAGTAAATCACTAAAATAGCCAGGCAAACTTGAGATAAATGTATATCTATACTTTGAAGAGAAGCAAGTAACACTAATCTTAGGATAGAAATAAAGAGAGTGGAAAGGACAAAGAAGCTACTGTCAGGGTTTGCCCCATTCCTTCCCTGTCATAAGTAGCCCTATATGACAAAATATTCCCTTCTTAAAATTAAAGGTGAAGACCTATAAAAAGGTGAGTATTTAACTCTTCATAATATCAATCAAGACCACCTACAGGCTGGTTGATATGAAATCTTGTAGGCATTCTTCTCATTATAGCCGAGTCAAGATCCTGAGGACGATTGGTAGCTCCCATTACTATGACCTAAGTGTATAAAGAAAACAGAAGATATTAAATCTACCAATTATACTCCTCTGAGAATGTTATTACTAGGGCTTAGTTTTAAAAATTAAGTGGTATTTTAACTAAATCCTTTGTAAGAAATCTGATTTTAAATCACTATTATTCAACTATTTACAGGTATAAATTGAAGTTAATCCTAAATAAATCAAATAATAGCAAAACTGGAAAACTAATGCATTTCACTTCATGTTTTTCTAGTAATTAAAATATGTAATGTTCAGTTGCAAATAGCCACTGAAGAATTACTAAAATTTGCTTTTAAAAAACTATTGTATTTTGCAAACTATGATTGCTTAATGAATACATGTTGAATGACTAAAAGCCATTATGTTATAGCTTGGGTATACAGTTTGGGAGTATAGGGGGATAATTCAAGTCCTTAAATAATAATATTATGGAGAGAATCATTTCCCCTTAATAAGTCTGAAGATTCTGGTAACTGTAATAGATACTGTGTACTTTTTCTCTGTATTTCACATCATCATCTCATGGTACTATCAGCATTGCAGGTGATAGCTTCTCAGTGCGAAATAAAGTCTCAAGTAATCCAACTTTAAACAAAGATAACAGAGTATAAGCAAACATCAAAATGCTGGGAAGAACTCTTTTTAAAAATGCTGGCAGCCCTGCCAACCTCTGGGTCTATGTCACTTATTTATAAAGGATGTAGAGATTTAAAAAAAAAAAAGGAACTTTAAAAATAAACATGAATAAAAACAAAGATATATAAAACAAGTTAATTTCTGAAGGACATCAATATTACCTTTGCTGTTGATACTTCAGTATAACCCAGTAACAATACACATCTGCCATCCAAAGTGAAATTTATTGGTATTCCATGGAAACACATTTCTCTAACATTACCTTATTTCTCCCTAAGAGGTTTTACATTTCTGAAATAATCCAAATCTTATATTCTACTTCTACTCTACATTGAATGACATTCAGGAGCCTCAGAGCCCAATTACTTTCAATTAACTGTGAGAGTTTGCCACCTAGAGGAAGAAAATATAAACACAAATTTGAAAAATGTTAGTTCCACAACACAACATAATGCAAGTTTGTATTTGTGTTAAGTGGTCCTAAAATCAAAATATTAATGCTCATATCTATTTTTCTTTATTTTCTTTCTTTTTCTTTTTTTTTTTTTTTTGAAGACAGAAAGTAGCTGGGACTACAGGCACATGCCACTGTGCCTAGCTGATTTTTCCGTCTTTAGTAGAGACAAGGTCTCACTATGTTGCCTATGCTGGTCTGAAACTTCTGGGCTCAAGCGATCCTCCCCCCTCAGCCTTCCAAAGTGCTGGGATTACAGATGTGAAAAACCACGCCCAGCCTCTTTACTGACTTTCTACAACTCAATAAAATTAATAAAAAAGAAAAAATTTCTTCCAAATTTAAAACAAACAAATCTTAAAAGTGGGTGAATGAACTAAAAGCATAAGATAATGAATGAGTATAAGTAAAAAAAAATCACAAAAGGCACTGTGGTTAAGTCAATATTTGGGGGAGGGAAAAAAGGGAAATGGGCAGCATTTGAAGAAACGTAGGACAAAGCAAAACAAAATTTAAAAGCCAGTATAGAGGATGGAATACTAAAAAATAGAATCAAGGAATCCAAATAAAACTAGTAAAACATGGCCTATTGAGTATGTATAACAGATACTGATGATGAAAAAGCAAAAGTGATTGAAATCACGTGTAGTTTCACATAAAGAAGCAAATTCTAAGGGGTAATTTTAAGCAGCAAAAGCAGAGAACCTTTTCATATATATTAATTCAATACAAATGAGCTAAAATTTAAAACAGGAAGTGACAGTAATTTTTTACTACTTAAGAAACAAAATCAATGCTCCTTTTAGGTGTTAGTTGTTCAAACTTTTAAAAAATCTTTATTTTCTGTTCCTGCATTCATTTGCTAAGAATCATGGCCTCCAGCTTCATCTGGAGGAGGGAGAGGATCAGGAAAAATAACTAATGGATAGTAGGCTTAATACCTGGGTATGAAATAATCTGTACAACGAACTCCCCAAGACACAAATTTATCCATGTAACAAACCTGCACATATACCCCTGAATTTAAAATAAAAGTTTAAAAAAAACTCTTTAAAACAAAACATGAAGATAATTTTATCATTTCACATTTAAAATAATCAGACCTAAATTTACATCCCAAAACTTTAACTTCATCAATGAATACCCTAAAACACTATCTTTTATGTCTCATGTCTCTCAAGATGAAGAATATGACATCAGTTACTAAGGTTTCCAGAAACAGTGACGGGTTTCATTGAGCCTTTCTCTATTTCTATTTCCTTGGTGACCATATTACAAGAAAGCTAGCTAGGGTACTGGGCTCTCTTCATAATCATAGAAAAGACAGTTCTAGAGAAGAGCTGACTGGTTCATATGAAAGTAGAATATGTCTGAAACTATTACTCAAAATTAATAATATCAACTTTAACCCCCCCCAAAATACAATAAAGGTTAAAAAGTGACTGCAATTTAATAAAAAAGCAGCATCTTCATTTGCTCTCTCAAATCAAAACTCATCATAATGAAAACAGTAATTGCTATTAGTGCAATAAGGAATTTTGGTTCTGAAAACTGTTTTAAGTTATGCTGTACCAGAATCATACTGTGGAGCTACAGATAAAGTGGCTCTGGAGAATACTTCATCCAATTGCCGCTATATCTCCTGCTGAAAATAGTTGAACACTATGCTCTGACAGGGTACAAAATATTAAGATATTTTCTCTTACATGGGCTAACTTTCCAGTTGTCTAAGTGCTTTAAGTATTATTTCTCAGGGAGAATAATTAGTTTTTGGTAACCTGTACATGAGTCCCATTGATAAACTGCATAGATTTATCAAAACCAATTATTAATGAAAAATGTTTCTATTAATGTTACCTAAATTTATCTATGTTATGTTTTTTCTCTAATCATTCAACAAAAGCTAAAGGCTGTTTTTCTCATAATAAAACTACACTTTCACAAACATAATGTAGAATCTGGAGGACATGTGGCTTAATTTTCTTCTTGAGAATGTTGTTGTTCAGACTTTTGACTTATGCTAATGCGGTGGGCTTAAGGGATCCTTAAACCCTCTGGCCACAAAAAGACAATATTTAAAAGACTCAAATAAATTAATCTACAATTTTGCAAAGAAGTAAACGAATTAAGCTAAGGCTGGAGGTAAAGCCTATGTACTTAACTCAGATTAATTCCTCATAACAGTTCTGAGGTAGGTACTATTCCTCCCTTTTTATAGATATTATTCCCTCTATACAGATACAGAGTGATTATAAAATTTGGCCAAGGTTACACAGCTTGTTGATGCCAGGGTTCTGATTTTCTAATCCAATTAGAAACATGAGTAATAAGCAAGAACCTATCAAAACTGACCTGGTAGATTTGAAAAAAAATCTAAGAATTTCTAAAACTGAAAAATATAATACTTGAAATAATAAGCTCAATGAAAGAGTCAGATAGTAGAACAGCTTCAAATGAACCAACCAGAAGAAAGGAAAAGAAATTATCCAGGACATAGCACAGAAAGACAGAAAATATGAAAGAGACGTTAAAAAAGACATGAAATAGGCCAGGCACAGTGGTTTAGCCTGTAATGCCAGCCAAACTTGGGAGGCCAAAGCGGGCAGACTGCTTGAGCTCAGGAGTTCAAGACTAGCCTGAGCAAGATAATGAAACCCTGTCTCTACAAAAAAAAAAAACACCTAAATTAGCCAGGTGTGGTGGCATGCACCTGTAGTCCCAGAGACTCGGGGTGCTAAGGCAGGAGAATCGCTTGAGCCCAGGAGGTTGAGGTTGCAGTGAGAGCCATGTTCACGCCACTGCATTCCAACCTGGGCAACAGAGTGAGACCCTGTCTCAACAAAACAAAACAAAACATGAAATAGAAATAAGGTCCTACATATATCCAACTGGAATTACAGAAGGAGATAAAACATGGAGAACAATAATTGAAGAAATAATAACTGAATTTTAAAGAATTCTAAATATAATACTTTTTTTAAAAAGGCAAAAACAGATTACGAAATAGGAAATACTAAAGTTGGCTGGGCACAGTGGCTCATGCCTATAATCCCAGCACTTCGGGAGGGTGAGGTGGGTGGATCAGTTGAGGTCAGGATTTCAAGACTAGCCTGGCCAACATAGTGAAACCCAGTCTCTACTAAAAATACAAAAATTAGCTGGGCATGGTGGTGCATGTCTGTAACCCCAGCTACTTGGGAGGCTGAAGCAGGAGAATCACTTGAACCCGGAAGGCGGAGGTTGCAGTGAGCCAACATCACACCACTGTACTCCAGCATGGGCGACACAGCGAGACTCCATTTCGAAAAAAAAAAAGAGAGAGAGAAAATACTAAAGTTAAAACAACAAAAGAACACTGTTAACTTTTCCATGAGATATAAGTAAGTGATTCATTAAAAAAAAAAAAAAAAAAAGAAAAAGAGAAAATGGTTCTAGGATGTTTATTTCCAGCAATCTGGCTGAAAAAACAAACATGCCAGATTAACTTCTTTTTAACTTTCTTTTAAACCACTGAGCTGACAAGAAAGCATGGAATATTCAGAGGCCAAAAACTAAATGAAAACTGGGAACCTAAAGAGGAAAACTGAAAAATAAAGCTCGCTTTCTCTTTGGTCACATAACAGGGAACAAGCTATGGTTTCACAGCCATACAGGAGGAAGAGGAAAAGCCTAGGATACAACTCTGTCTTGTATAAAATTGGGATCCTAAAGATAGGCATAGGTGACAGGAAGTGAGAAAGTGTTGTCAGTTTCAGCTACTAATGAACTCTGTCAAATGAAAATCAGGGAAGTGACTAAGAATTGACAGTAAAGACTATAAGGAATTATGGTAAAAGTCAAAAGTAAGAATTGAGGAAAAGAGAAAACAGTTTTTTAAAAAAATGTACACAATACCCACGGACACTAGTCACTTCCTCTCCTTAGCACTGTAGGTTCTGAAAATTCCAAGGACAGGCTTTACTCTGGTGTCTTCTCTTCTGTTGCGTCTGTTTCAGGCATTTAGGCAATCTACTAATGTTTTGGTAAACATGAAGTCCTCAAATTGGATAAAGTTTATACAAACCATATTCTTTTGGATCCTTATCACTTAGTCATAAGTGTAAATAATTATGAAAAAAAAGTTTGTATAAAAGCATAATAAGTAGCCCAGCAAATTTTCTATTAAGAACAAAAAAACCAACACAAGTTGAGGGCAGATTTTATTCAAATACCTGGCAGCTGTGATCAGTATCCAGTCCATCCCAGAGACTCATAAACTGGGCTTTCATCATGGCTGTAGCTTCATGGTCAGAACTTGAACGGTTTCGTAGAAAGGAGTCTAGAAGTAAAAGGTCCTTAACCTTAGAAATTAAGAATTAATTATTTACCCTTTTTTTTTTTGAGACAGTGTCTCACTCTGTTGCCCAGGCTGGGGTGCAATGGCGCAATTACAGCACATTGCAACCTTGAACTCCCAGGCTTAAGTGATCCTCCTGCCTCAGCCTCTCGAGTAGCTAGGACTACAGGTACGTGCCACCACGCCTAGCTAATTTTTTTTTTATTTTCTGTAGAGACAGGTCTCACTATGTTGCCAAGGCTGGTCTTGAACTCCTGGCCTCAAGTGATTCTCCTGCCTTGGCCTCTCAAAGTGCTGGGATTATAGGCATGAGCCACCATGCCTAGCCTTATTTTATTTACTCTTTATGTAATTTCAAATGTTCCTAACATACTGAAATGATAAACGTTTTAGATGATGGGTATTCTAATTACCCTGGTCTGATCACTATATACTATAGTGATCATTGAAATGTCACTCTGTACCCCATAAATATGTGCAATTATTATGTCAATTAAGAAAAATGAAAAGAAAAAAATTGTTTTAAAGCTGAAAACTTTATGAAAGATTACAAAGAAATTGGGCTATGTGTTTTAGACATTCTGATACAATAAACTTGGTAAATTATTAGGCAAATTAAAACAATCATTCATAATTTTCATTTCTTCTCTAAAAATACATTCATGACAACATATGTAAGAAAAATGAAGGATCTAGTACTGAGAGGCTGGAAGAGTTACGTGGAATCTCAGATGAAAGCCTGTGTGTTTTGCCTCTAACTTTCTAGGTCACCTGAACCCTATGTGCTCTTAGTTATGGGGTTGCATACTTTTTTCTCATGCAGTTTCCTGGTAATAAACAAAAACGACATGGAAAAATGAGCAAAACACTATTAAGCTGAAAAATGTAGGACAGAAAATGATTTAAAACATATATGCTGGAATGTACATACATATGTTATACAAGGTAAAAAAAGCTTTTATGGAAATATACCAAAATGCTAATTACGTTGTATTATAGCTCAGGGATGGATTTAAGGACAAGTTTAACTTTCTCTTTTAAATTATTTTCTGTCTTCCAAATTATCTACAATGAACACGAAATGCTTTTTTTAAAAAAAGGGGAAAACAATTTTATTTTAGAATATAAGACTGAAAGGTGCTACATCCTAATAATTAAAAAAATAAAAATAAAAATAAATCTAGGATTTTCTAGTACAATCCCCATTTCAAATGTTTTGTCTTGTATCCTATAAATCACTTTTATTTCTGAATAACTATTACATTTTAGCATTGAAACTACAACACAAACTTTGTCGATTATACATGCAAGTGGCACAAAAATATCTTGTAATGTGCTATGTCCACACTTCAAAAAAAGTATTTTTTATAAAAAGTAATTCCAGCAAAAACACATTACCATGACATATGAGAGTCCTGCAATGGCAAACATATATGCTAGATTTATTTAAAGTTTAATTTTGTAAAATCTGTCCTATCATTGGACTATAATTCAAACTAACCCATCTATTCTGAAGGTGGAAAAACCAGTCATTTTAAAACTGCTTAATCTTTAAAGATAAATTTTAAAATTCAACTGCCTACTTAATCTTCCTAATCTTCACTATCAATAAGTGGTTTTGGCAAGATGGTTACTTAAAATAATATGAAAAATTTAAAATGCTAGATGTGTATAAATAACTACATCAATCATTAAATTAAGTGTGAGTGGATTAAAGTCCCCAAATACATGACTAAGATATTAGAATTAAAAAAAAAAAAAAAAAAACTCAGGGCAGGCAGATGACTCAAGCCAGGGGTTCGAGACCAGGCTGGGCAACATGGCAAAACCCCTCCTCTATTCAAAAAAAAATTTTTTTAAAACAACTATATGCTTGCTTAGAAGAAACATACTATAAATATAAGGACTTGGAATGATCAAAAAATAGAAAATGACACAGGTTGAGTATCCCTCCCTTATCCAAGATGCTGAGGACCAGAAGTGTTTCAAATTTCAGATTTTGGAATATTTGCATATACATAATGATATGATATCTTGGGGATACAACCCAAGTCCAGATATGAAATTCATTTATGTTTCATATATACCTTATACACATAGAATGAAGGTAATTTAATACAGTATTTTACATAATTTTGTGCATGAAACAAATTGACCACAATCTGTTACATGAGGTCAGGCATGAAAGTTTTCCACTTGTGGCATTATGTTGGTGCTCAAAAACTTTTGAATTTTGGAGTACTTTGTATCTTGGATTTTTGGATTACATATGTTCAATCTGTATCTGCAAACACAAAAAATTGGATAGATTTTTTTTTTTAAAAAGTAAATGCACATCTGACCAATGGTGCTGGAGCAATTGGACATTCATAGGCAAAAAAACGGACCAACACAGACTAATGTTCACAAAAAACACAAAATGGATCACGAATATACACGTAAAACACAAAATTATAAAACTTCTAGGAAATAATATAGAAGAAAATCTAGGTGACCTTGGACTCGATTAACTTTTATGTCTAACACCAAAAGCATGATCCATCAAAAATAAATGTGTAAGCTGGACTTAAAATTCCTGGCTGGGCACGGTGGCACTTTGGGAGGCCGAGGTGGGTGGATCACTTGAGGTCAGGAGTTTGAGACCAGCCTGATCAACATGGTGAAACCTCATCTCTACTAAAAGTACAAAATTGGCTGGGCATGGTGGCAAATGCCTATAATCCTAGCTACTTGGGAAGCTGGGGCAGAAGACTCACTTGAATCCAGGAGACAGAGGTTGCAGTGAGCTGAGATAGCGCCACTGCACTCCAGCCTGGGCAACAAGAGTGAAACTCTGTCTCAAAAAATATATAAAATAAAATAAAACAAAATAAATAAAATAAAATTCTTGCTATGTGAAAGGAAATGAAATGACAAGCCACAGACTGGCAAATAATATTTGCAAACACATACCTGGTAAAGGACTTGTACCCAAAATATAAAAAGAACTCTTAAAGTTCAACAATAAGATAATAACCTAATTGTTCCCAACACAAATAAATGATAAATCCTTGAGGGATGGATATTCCAATTAGCCTGATTTGCTCATTGCCTAGGTACCTCATACATATGTACAATTATTATGTATTAATAAAAAATTAAAAAATCAAACAATAAAAAATATTACAATTGTTTCAAAATGGGCAAAAGGTTTGAACAGACACCTCAACAAAGATACACAGATGACAAATAAGCATATGAAACAATGTTCAATATCATGTCATTACGAAAATGCAAATTTTAAAAATGGGAAACTATTAGATACCTATATACCTATTACAATAGCTAAAATCCCCAAAATTAATAAAACCAAATGCTAGAGAAGATGTATAGCAACAGGAACCTCAGTTATTGCTGGTGGAAATGCAAAATGGTACAGCCACTTTGGAAGACAGTTTGCTAGTGTCTTACAAAACTAAACATTGTTTTACCATGTGATCAAGCTGTGGTACTCCTAGGTATTTTACCCAGTTGAGATGCAACCTGTGTCCACAGGAAAACCTACACATGATGCTGTCAGCAGCATTACTCCTAATTGCCCAAAACAAGGTGTCATTTTAACAGACGAATGGAAAAACTAACTGTGGTACATCTACATAATAGAATATTATTTAGCAATAAAAATAAGCTATCAAATCATGAAAAGATGTGGAGGAAACTTAAATGCATATTGCTAAGGGAAAGAAGCCAGTCTGAAAAGATTACATATTGTATGATTCCAACTGTACCATTACAGAAAAGGTAAAACCATAGAGACAGTAAAAAAAGATCAGTGGATGCTAGCAGTTTGGGAGGAAAAGGGAAGGACAAATATTTGATACTATTGTGTATGAGACTGTAATGATAAATAAAAAACATTATGCTTTGTCAAAGCCCAAAGAACTGTACAACACAAAGAATGAACCTTAAACTATGGACTTTGGTTAATTACAATGTATCAATATTGGTTCATTATTAAATGTCTCATGCTAGTATTAATACTAGGAGAAACTATATATCTAGGGGGCATATGGGAACTCTCTATATGATTTCTGCTCAATTCTGCAAACTTAAAACCATTATCAAAAATAAAGACTATTAATGTATTTTAGAAAAGGTTAATGAAGATAAGAGGTTGCAAGAAACAAAGAAAAAAAATCCCAGAGTTCAGAAAAAAGTGGAACTGAACATAAGAGTTGGAAAACCTTGATGTGATTATGCCACTGTCTGTTGTGTTTGTATACACAGCAGGTATGCATATAGACATATATAGCATCAAAAGGTTCTGCTTTGTTGTTAACATCCACATACAGGCTGAAGCCAAGATGCTTGGAAGGATTAACACTCACAGAAAGTGTAGACAAGAAAAAAAAATGTTGCTCATCACTGTACAAGGAAACTTGTCCATCTTTGCCTGGGCTCTGAGGGGTAAAAATGTCCTCCTTACACAAAAAACTAGGACCATGGGGAGTCTCTTTCAGGTATGAAGTCTAAATTTGTACCGCCATTCAGTCCGGGAACACACAAACTGAGAAATTATCTAAAATTGGTTTTGAACGATCAGACCCCTGAAGTTCTAAGCTGAGGATAGAAAAAGTACTCTGGATCCTCTTAGGCAAAAAAGAATTCTCATGTAAAAACAAGCCTAAAGCCATCTAATGTTACAAATGACACAAGGAAACAAACCACTATTAAAAAAAAGTCAACATAATGTAAAATTAGAATTTCAGAAAAGAGCAGTTCAAAAACTATACAAAAATAGTATGTTTAAAATTCTAAAGATATAAAAGGGATTGAAATTCTAAAATAACAAGCTACAGTAAAAAAAAGGGAAACATTTTATAAAGAACCAAACAGAACTTCTAAAGTTCAAATATAATCAACAAAAAACAAACCCAATAGTTGAAAGATTAAATATAGCCAAGGAAAGAATTGCTTTTATAACCTACTCAAAAATTGAATTATTTTTAAGTTGTACCATTATTTTATGTACCAACAAGAAACTTAAAATGCTGCCAACTCAATTGTAACATGCTATCCCAATTTCGAAGATGTTAAAATGTAAAAAACAAAACAGTATGTCTTAGAATTGATGAAATATGGTACAGAACTAAATGACAAACTGTAGAAATGACTCAAAATGAAAGAGATGAAGAATTTTTTTTTTTTGAAGATGGGGTCTTGCTCCGTTGCCCAGGCTGCAGTGCAGTGGCATGACCTTGGCTCACTGAATATCCTCAATCTCCTGGGCTCAAGTGATCCTCTCACCTCAGCCTCCCAAGTAGCTGAGACTAGAGGCATGCGTTACCACACCCAGCTAATTTTTGTATTTTTTTTGTAGATATGGGGTCTCACATGTTTTCCAGGCTGGTCTCAAATTACTGGACTCAAGGAAACCTCCTGCCTTGGCCTCTCCAAGTGCTGGGATTACAGATGTGAGCCACCACACCTGGCCTGAGAATTGTTTTTCTTTAATGGGAGCATTGCAACGTGCAAAGATATACAATGGCTGAGAAATCCTCCAGAATTAATGAAAGTCATATATCCTCAGATAAACCACCATAAGGCTTAGCAGGCTAAATGAAAATAAATACAGACCTAGAAAAAAACCATACTTAAATAGCAGAATGACATAAAAATCTAACAGCAACTAGAGAGAAAGGATAGATTACTTACAAATATAGAGCAATAAGGAGAATTCTCAAAAGCAACAAGATTAGAAAGATTAGAATGCAATGGAATTGTAGCTTTAAGATGCTGAAAGTGATTCTGTATCATTTAAGAGAGAAAGTAGAATTAACACATTTTCACACACAGAAAGAATCTACTCTTTGTACAACCTTTGCTGAAAGAACTTTGAAAGACTTCAGTAAAAACAAAGTTAAATCCAGAAAAGACAAGATCAAAGAAGCAATGGTGAGCAAAAAACGTAGCAAACGTGGCACTAAACAAGCAATGCCAGTATAAAATAGCAATTAATATAGAGGGTATAAGAAAAATAAAATGTTTCACAATAACATGTAAGAGATGAGATATTATTATTACCTAAGAGTTCTAAGTTCTCTGTGAATTATTTGGAAGGAAGGTAGAGATTACCTTTGACTTTTAAGTTGATATTCTAAACGTTTCACTAAAGTAAAAGAATGTATAACTTCGAAACCTGTAGCAAGAAAAAGGGAATAAAGCAAAAAAGTCTACTAGACTGGTAAATTAAAAGCAAAAAATAATATAGCAGAAATAAATCAGCTAGGTGTTATAATCCCAGCACTTTAGGAGGCCGAGGCAGGAGGATCACTGGACCCCAGGAGTTGGGGGCCAACCCAGGCAACATAGTGAGACTTCATCTCTACAAAAAAATTAAAACATTAGCAGGGCATGGTGGCACACGCCTGTATTCTCAGCTACTTGGAAGGTTGAGGTGGGAGGATCACTTGAGCCGGGGAGGTCAAGGCTGCAGTGAGTCATGATTGTGCCACTGCAATCCAGCCAGGACAGAGCGTGGAAAAAAAAAAAAAAAAGAAATCTGAATTATTTCAGCTATCATAATAAAATCAAACTAATCACACTTCCCAGTTAAAGAGAAGCTTAGATTAAAATTTTTAGACAATACAGCTAATAGGCCAGGTGTGATGGATCACACCTGTAATCCCAATGCTTTGGCAGGCCAAGGCAGGGCAGATTGCTTGGCCCCAAGAGTTTTAGACCATCCTGGGCAACATGGAGAAACCCTGACTCTACAAAAATTAGTGGTGTGTGGTAGCACACACCTGTGGTCCCAGCTACTCAGGAGGCTGAGGTGGAAGTTTCAGTTGAGCCTGGGGAGGTTGAGGCAGCAGTGAGCCATGATCACGCCACTGCATTCCAGCCTGGGTAACAGAGTGAGATGCTGTCTTAAAAAAAAAAACAACAAAATAAACTAGCTATATATTCCTCTGTTCAAGATGCACACCAAAACACCAAATTAACGAGTAAATTGATGAGAAAAGATACATACAGCAAACAAGTAACCAAAACAAAGCTATACTACATATCTGTATCTATTTTTCTCTCTACATGTTTACACAGTCTATCATACTAAATTTAACTATAATAAAATATAATTCAAAACTACAGTAATAAAGCTATATAAATATATATCCCAATACTAATAATACTGTATTAGTATAACTATATATATTTATATATACATCATACCAGGAACAGAACAAAAATATTGATCCATAAAATATAGCAAGAGTCCATTAATATAAAAGTCATGACATACAGCAAAGGTTAGTCTAGTTTGCTGTCTTTTTGGAAAAGAATGAAATTAGATTCCTATCTCATGTTATACATAATTTTTAAAAAGAGAACATTTATGGGGATAGTGAAGGTATTTTTAAACCAGATACAAAAAGTATAAACCACAAAGGAAAAATACTGACTATAGCCAAATATTAAACTGTAAAAAAAAAAAAACTATCAGAAACAATGATAGACTACAAAACAGGTGTAATCATAATAAACATCAACAAAAGAAAACTACAAATAACTCCAAAGAAATATTGACAATTCACAAATAAGAAAACCCAAATGGCTAATCAACATGCTAAAAGATGCCCAAATTTACTACCAAGCAGGAAAACATAAATAGGTATAATAACTTTAAAGAACTGGTAATCCTAGTGAGGTTGAAGACAGATACATCACACAACCAAATGATTCAACTTCTAGGTATCTGTCCCAGGCAAACATATATACATGAGAAAACATGTACATGGATGTCCACTGCATACTGTTTGTAACAGAGAAAAGACAGAAAAACCTATCTATCAAGTAGGGGAATATATAGTCTATGGTTCATTCTACAACACAGAAATTATACATACCATATTATGATGTTGGTTATGTTCTTTGTTTTATTAACATGGCCTAATGTTAAAAACTAAGTCTGGTTATCTAAATATCTCTAAAAATGGCCTTTAAAAATACTCATATAGAAAACATAGCATACCTATTTCATCTATAAAGATGATGGATGGTTGTAGCTTTATGGCAAGGGAGAAGACAGCAGCAGCCAATTTTTGAGATTCTCCATACCACTTATCGGTCAGTGTCGAAGGCTGAAGGTTAATAAATCGACAGCCTGCTTCTTTGGCTGTGGCCTTGGCAATCAACGTTTTACCACAGCCTGGAGGCCCATAGAGAAGAACACCTGGAAATGAATATGTTATTTATTACCTTTAAGGGGATATTTGCTTTAATTTATATGATAATCAATAGAATATTAATTCTTTCCACAAAAAACTTTCCCAATATTCAATTCTGCTTTTATTTAATCTTGTTTATAGTAGGTAAGACAGGAGAAAGGAAGATGCCATGTTCTAAGCTCAGTGTCAGTTAAGAGCGTGTATTTGGGGATTACAGCATCCTGTGCCCTCTCCCTTCATGAAAAGGTTCAGTTTAAATGCTCACCTTGACATCCAAATTCATACCACTTTATCAACAGTTGATAAACAAAATCATCTAAGGCCCTCCACCTTCACAAGCAAAGAAAGCACCATAGTGCATTGATATTAGCCTACAGAAGGTAAACAACTTCAAAACAGATAGTGGCAAATACTGTTTTGCTGTTGCTCACAGATTAAGTTTTAGCCAAAGGACATGTGCCTTTTTCCAAACAAATAATCTTTTCCTAAAAGAAACAAATTATCAGTCACTCCTGTTTTAATTTCCAAAGAATAAAACTGTATTATTAACCTATGGTCTCCATTAACAGCATTTTGCTGCTAAATACCATTTAAGGTAACACTTTTAATACAAGGGATCTAGAGGTTGGGATCTTGAACATTTTAGGAACCACCATCAACTGTTTCTCAACTAAAATGAGATAGCATTTTCTAAATTTAATAATATTAAATATATAATAATACTAAATGTATAATACTAAAATTATAATTTTACCAAATTACTAAACTCAGTACTACATGATTTGGCACCTAACTTAGTACTAAGATGGTTATTAAAATAAACCATCTACAGACAGCCCTAACAAAAACTGTAATAGGCAGACCTCTCAAAATATTTGCTTAATTCAAAGCTCAACTTTTCCTATGAAACAGTATTTTTTAAAATGCCATCTGTATAGATGGCATGCTAGGGTGAACTGGAAGGGATCTGGAGGAGTACAAAATTTTCTTATATATAATAAAAATAAAATTCAAAAAGAGAGGAAAAATAATTTTGTATGAAATTTCCCAAAAATATCTCAATTTAAAAAAAAAAAAAAGAAATCTGCACCTGATTCCATAACTCTAGCAATTTTATTTTTCACATCAAACACTTCAAAATAATGTTCAAGCTCTTCCTCAAGCATATATAGAATTTTCTACTGGTCTTTATAATTCTTGAAGATTCAAGTTCTAACAGCAACTAATCCAAGTTTAATCATATGAAACTAAACTTTTCTAAAGCTGACTTTTAAATTTAAATCCATAAGCTTTACTAATACATGTTAATTGTATTTTCAAGTATTCTGCAAATTTTAATTAAGTTCACTTAGGTGCTTAAAATTTGGTTAAGTCAGTTATAATTTGAATCTTCTACTGACACTTTTCTTTTGGATGGCTCATATGAAACAATAAAGAATAGTAATCTAAAACCACCTGTTTGCAGATACTTGGAATTATTAATTTCATCATTTTGATCACATAATTTAATATAGAATGCATATCCATTATAAAACTTTCATACACGTTACTTAAATCTCTGGGTTTTTATATTGTTACACTTGGTACTTTCTTAAAAACTAAATTAAATTTCAGGGTTTTTAAAACAAAGTATTTATGCAAAAGCCTCCATATTTTGTTGACTTTGTAGCTACTCTACCACTTCATAAACATATTCAGTGCTTTTAGAATGTTGTGTTTGATTCAAATTATTCATCTATCACTTGGAATATTTCCCTTCTAGTAGTTCGGTTTTGTTACTTCTTAGCAGGATTAAGTTTTTCCTCTTCAAGGATTATAATTAGTGTTATTAACTGAGCAGTTACGAGTGTCTGGAGTGCCTAAAGATTTAATATGCAAAGAAAGCTTTTGGCTATCCTAACTTTCTGGGGACAGGCTATAACAGAGAAGGTACACAAGCTGTCAATATTCCCTTCTTGACCTGGGTAGTAGTTACATAAGTGTTAGCCTTATAGTTATTCAGTAAACTGCTTTATCCCCATTCCTGTGGCTCATGCCTGTAATCCCAGCACTTTGGGAGGGCGAGGTGGGCAGATCACGAGGTGAGGAGATTGAGACCATCCTGGCTAACACGGTGAAACCCCGACTCTACTAAAATATAAAAAATTAGACAGGCATGGTGGTACATGCCTGTAATCCCAGCTACTCGGGAGGCTGAGTTAGAAGAATCTCTTAAACCCGGGAGGCAGAGGTTGCAGTGAGCTGAGATCGCGCCATTGCACTCCAGCGTGGCCAACAGGGCGAGACTCAATCTCAAAAAAACAAAAAAGTTACACTAAAATTCACATTGGCTTGTCTGACAAATTATCAGTGAGTCTAGAGATAACATTATTTAGAGTGGCACCTTTTCTATATACTTTCCTAAAATGGTCTCCACAGTGATAATAATTATGATGGATGACAAATGAGTACTGCAATGAATGTGAGGCATTTGACTTTTATTATTAGCTTTGCAATCTTTAAATTAGTTCTTTGAGCTTAATCTGATACTTTTATAACCAACTTCAACAAATAAAAACTGTGTGTATTATCTTAAGCTTTATAGAGGCTTAAAAATTTAAACCCCTTTTTAAGATGGATGTTTTTGGTAATGGCTTTACTTAGTAAGTGCTATATGCAAATAAAAGATTTAGGAAGAGGCTGGGCACAGTGGTTCACACCTGTAATCTCAACACTTTGGGATACCGAGGCAGGAGGATAACGAGGCCAGGAATTCAAGACCAGCCTGGGCCACAAAGTGAGATCCCGTCTCTACAAAAAATTAAAACATTAGGCAGGCATGGTGGTACATGCCTTGCAGTTCCAGCTACTCAGGACCCAGAGGCAGGAGGATCATTTGAGCCCAGGAGGCTGCAGCAGTGGGCTATGGTTACACACTCCAGCCTGGTGAGAGAGTAAGACTCTGTCTCCAAAAAAAAGGATAAGGAAGAAAAAAAGTATTGGGATAAACAAATCTAAATTTGAGATAATCCTCATTTGTGACAAATATTCCACCTTATTAGTGACTATTTTTCTTTTTTGGACAACTGTTTATTGGCTTTAATATAAAATTTGTCCAAATGGTGCAAAAATACACATCTATATAAATTAAATCTACTTAAATATAAAGTACTTGAGAAGAATATGGGTCTTTATAACAGAAAATCTATTTTTAAAATTATTTTTTTCCTTAGGTTATTCACAATTTAAAGAATGCACCAAAACATGAAGTATAACATTCACAAATATAATAAAATTTATATACCAAAATAACAATACAGAATTCAGAAAGTTTACAGAGGAAGCCATACAGTATTCAGATGGGTTTTGTTGGAATTTCAACTGTTGTAAATTTTTAGACGTTTGAGGGAAAAAATCACTTTTTTAATATAACCATCAATATCTTATGTGTGCCCCCATTTCCGTGTCACCAATTAGCGGCATCATGGTGTGCATTAGCTTCAACTTTATATCTATACACAATAGTTACATATGACCTCATGCAGTACATGGATACTGCAGTCACTCTCCAATTATCTTTTTGTAGTCTATGTGAAGCAGTGATCACTTTCAGCTCAGATAGCAATAAACTGTCTAAGGATAACATAAAACTGTCAATAACTCTAACCTAGGTAACCTAGTTCCAGTCCCAAAATGGAACAAATAAGGATGCATCTGATTTTACACTCTGTTTCTATACACCAATATCCAATTTATCTTGAGGGTCAAAAAGTAAATTAATGATCTTCAAAACTGTTATTCTTAATTAAAAATTGTCCAAAGACATAAAGGTGAAAAAGTTCATATAGCAAAACTTTATATAATCAGAAAATATTAATGTAACTTTTAAATTGGACAATGCTTTCAAATAAGAAGCGAATTTACATATAACTTTTGAAGTATTCCCTGCATAATTTGGTATCCACTCTGCTAAATGGGTCTTTAAACCAAGTCCAGCTGGAGAAATCACCCAATTACCTGGTCTAAGATAACACTGATAAAAAAAGAAGCTTTCTCCAACAGCATATAAAGGGTATTTTACTTTCCTAAATTCACTAGCATTGTCAAATTGAGAACTAAAAATGCAGAAAAGTCATTTTTTGTTCAGACTACAAATAACCTGGAAGAGGGTAGTAAAGACTTAACTAAATAATCCAACTATGGCCATACATTTTTGATCTGGGCTTAAATAATCATTCAAAGTTTTTTTGGGGGCGGGGGGGAAATCACAATAAACAGTGTTTTGTTAGGAAAAACTATAAGCAGTGTTGTTATTTCAGAAAACAAAAAGAAATACCTAATAGCTTTGTTGTTTTAATAATAAAAGAACATGTCATTTTTGCTGTTAACTGTCATCCTCCACTTACCAGAAACAAAAATTATGTAGTTCATAAAAATGCACAGGTACAGGCTTCAGTTACCTTTGATATGTAAATTAATGCACTTTATTGATATAGCTGCAAATTTAGAAAGATTATAAGCATTATAATTTAAACATACATAATGCTATTTTGATATTTTTAAAGATCCACTTTTTTGAAAAATCAATGTGACTAATAATTTGAGTTAAGTCTTGACTAACAACATATCAAACCCATATAGTTTTGGCAATACATTAGATAAAAGCTTCTGCTAGATGAAAATAAGCTATCTCGTGAAATTTGGATCTGAATGCCTAGTAACACACACATATATCTCTCACTGTAAATTATGTACACTCCATCCGAATCACCTTTAACAAGCCTTAAGCATGACAGAAATATTTGCACTAGCTGGGCACGATGGCTCATGCCTGTAATCCCAGCACTCTGGGAGGCCAACGAAGGTGAAGAACTTGAACTCAGGAGTTCAAGACCAGCCTGAGCAACATGGTGAAACACCATCATTACCAAAAATACAAAAAAAGAGCCAGGCGTGCTGGCACATGCCTGTGGTCCCAGCTACTCAGGAGGCTCAGGTGGGAGGATCACTTGAGCCTGGGAGGCAGAAGTTGCAGTGAGCCAAGATCATGCCACTGCATTTCAACTTGGGTGACACAGTGAGACCCCATCTCAAAAAGAAAACAAAAGAGAGAAAAGAAAAAAAAAGAAATATTTGAATGAACAAGAAGTACACTTAATGATGCAGTTATGAGCACATTCAATTCTTGAGTTCCAAGACTTTCAAAGTGATTTTGAATAAGCAAACGTCTCCATCAAAGTTAAATATTTAATTTCTAGTTCATCTGCAGATAAATATTTCCTGAAAAAGAATCATTACATTCTAAAAATAAGATCATTGGAGCTGTGAAACAAGAAAAAAATGTCTTGGCTTGAAAACAAAACAAAACAAAACAAAACAAAAAACTTGTATTATGACTTTGAATCTTTCTTTAATCTTGATTTTCCAAATTTTAATTTACTTGGAAGTAAGAGAAAAGAAATTGAAGGAGATATTTTAACAAGTATTCTAACATGTAAATACAGGGGAAAAGTTTATCTCAATTTCAGAAGCTGAAGAATGAGCAATTATTTTAAGAAACTGTTCACCTAGATCTCAGCATCCTCTTGAGAATTTGATTTCACAAAAACTAGTTCTACAATGGCAGAAAGTTTCAATGTTTTCTAGGATTTTAATGCTTTAGGCGAATATATACCTTAACCATACCTTTTGGAGGCTGCAGAAGCCTGGAATTCTCAAACAAATGTTTCTTTTTGATAGGTAAGATGACTGTGTCTTTCAGATCCGTAATGACATCATCTAAACCTGCTATATCACTCCAAGTAACCTGGCAAAAGTTAAGGTCAACATGAATTTTACTACAAATGTACACTCACTAAAGTAAAAAGAACCCTCCCAAAATGGCAAATGTTAATCTGATAATTATACATAAATAAGTTAAAATCATATATTAACATGAGTAAAGACTTTTCCAAGCAGTAATGAAATAAACTGCTATGAAACTGGAAAAAGGAATTTAATAGTCAACTATCTACTATTAAAAATCTGTAAGTCAGGTACTCAAAAATCTGCAAGGGTCTAATAAGCTAAATTCATTCCACTTATAAGGAGGAAATACTCTGCCACAAGAATACTGAGAACCAGCTGAGACATAATTTAGCACTGGCTGATGGGAAAGAGCTCATCAGGAATGTACCTATTTTATACAGGATGTTGTCAAGCATCACAGAAATTAATTTTAGAAATAAGGTCTTATAAAACATAGCTTCTGAATTTTATCCATCAAAAGTAAACCTATGGGTCAGGCGTGGTCGCTCACGCCTGTAATCCCAGCACTTTGGGAGGCCAAGGTGAGAGGATCACTTGAGGTCAGGAGTTCGGGACCAGCCTGGCCAACATGGTGAAACCCCGTCTCTACTAAAAATACAATAAATAAATAAATAAATAATTAAATAAATAAAAATTAACCGGGTATAGTGGTGTATGCCTGTGGTCCCAGCTACTTGGGAGGCTGAGGCAGAAGAATTGCCAGAACCTGGGAGGCGGAGGTTGCAGTGAGCCAAGATCACGCCACTGCACTCCATCCTAGGTGACAGAGTGAGACTCTGTCTCAAAAAAAAAAAAAAAAATTACATCTATGTTAAAACTTAAGGAAGTATCTTTATAAATAAAAACAGGGCATACATATTTTCAAAATAGACAAGAAAAACCTGATTCAACTTGTCCTGAAAGGACTGGCACTTGTCCTGAAAAGAGCTGGAGTTGGGGCCAATCAGAAGCAATACTTTACAATAGATTCATTTCCTTCAAAATGTAAAAAAAAATGATAAAAAGGGAAGGTGCAAACCAGCAGCCAGATCTGAAAAAAAACATAACTTTCATTGTAACAGCAACAAAAAACTAAGTCTGTTAGTACAGATTTATTCAGAAATTAATATAAGCAGGGTTCCAAGAAGGTACCATTGTAAATCTATAAACCAAATTCAAATGCAGGCTTAATTCTAGGGTGTGTGTATGTCTCTGTATACACAGATATTAAGACACTGCAGACTTTTATTTTCTAGATTTGGAGATGGGGCTATTTCATTCTACTTATTTATAGCAATATAACATTAATGTATTAAGCAAATATTTTCTATTTATAGAATTTATAAATGTATACTTATTGTTACAAAATATTCATATAGGATCTTATACATTACATCAATCTCATCCTCAAAATAATCCTTATGAAGTAGGTAAAGCAGGTATTATTATCTCTAGATTATACATGAGGGAACTGAGACTCAAAGAGGAAATCATTTGCCAAGGCCATTAATGGAAAACCTGGGATTTAGTATCCTGTGTTATCATACCATATTATGAAAATTTAGGTTTAAACTCTATAAAACAAAAATCCACATGACTTAAAGCAGTACGCTTTATATACCACAAAGGCAAATATATAAAACTTTTACTAAACAAATGTGTACAGAAAACAGTTAACAAAGTAGGCCTGAGACTGTTATCCTTAGAAAGGCATATTTGCAAGATTGGCCCTTGGCTGGCATGTGGGAACTTAGATTTCAGGAGAGTGCCACAATTTCTTGACAAGAACAGCTCACTGTGCCTAAACTGTGCAAACAATATGGTTTATGCTGAAACATCCATTTTCCTTCTGGGAGTCTAGAATTTTGGTACATTTAAGGGAAGAGGGAAGCTATATAACCAGCCCCCAACAAATATGTTGGAGACTGAGTCTCCAGTGAGCTTTCCTGGTGACAACACTGCACATGTGTTGTTACAACTTGATGCGCTAATTAAGCACTGTGTGACTCCACTTGGAATCTTGTGCCTGGCTTCCTTCAGACTTCATCCCATGCCCCCTTCCCTTTGCTGATTTTGCTTTGTATCTTTTCAGTGTAATAAATCATATACAGGAACACAACTATATGCCGAGGTCTTATGATTCAGCCTAGAGAATCAATGAACCCGGCCATGATCTTTAGGACCCCTGACACAAAATGTTAGAACCCACCCCCACCTCTAAAAAAATCTTAAATAAGATTAAAGATACATACATGCATATTAAGAGGGTCTACAAGATGAGCAGCAATACTCATTTCATATTCTGAGAGCTTCACATTTTTCACACCAATTTGCTTCATTAGTTTTTCTGCCTAGAACGAAAAGAACAAGCAACCTGCTTTGATTTGGTATTTAGATACTGGCACTTCGAAATAGATATATGTGAAGTCTAAAGATCAATGAACAGATATACAAGAAATTTCCAAGGATATTCTAGGCCCCTTGATCCTAGCCTTCTCCATTGTGAGCCCTCAGGTAACGATTTGGGGCTCTATTCCACAGAAATCAGGGAAATTTAACCACCTTTCAGGAAATGAGAAAACAGGTTATGTGACTGAAGAGATCTTACACTTCCAAGAGGGGCTCCCATTGTTTCAATGAGACTCTAGGATACAGCTTAGTTTCTCATTCCGAATAGGACTATCATGACTGGTAAAGGTAAAATCTCAAGATGAAAGACAGAGGAGTTAAGGAGGGCAAGAAATGTATAACTGAAGTTTCTTTAAACTGAGTATCTGAAACAGATGTCCAACTTCCTTCAAATTAATCCAGGTATCTACAATACATGGCCATACATATCCCATTTTAAATTGCTCTGTTATGCTGTCCCTTTTAGGTAGAAGACAATTCCTGGGACTGGGCAACCAGAGTTATAATAAAAAAACTCTAAATTAGAAGTATATCTACATATATTCTCAAAGCAGGGCACAACCAGCATTAAACCTATGAGTTCTAGCAATACAACAAAGCTTTCAATTAAAATAATGAAAAACATTTACTGAGTGTGCCAAATATTATGCCAAAATACAGTAAAAGGATTAACTTATTGAATCCTAAGAGCCAATACTATGAGACAGTCATAATATTTTCCCAATCACAGAAAAAGAAACTGAAGTTTAGCATGATTAGGTAATTTGCCTTTGGTTAAAAGTTAGCCAAGAGAAGAAACAAGATATGAATTCAAGGAGTCCAACACTAGAGTCCATACTTGACTACCACACATATTTGCCCTGATTTCTTCAATTTTAAGATTGGAGTTCATAACCATGAAAGAGTCTTTAAAAATCTATACAAAACAAATTCAAATTTCAATTAAGTGAACATTTTAGAAATGAAGGGACTCTGGTAAATCATGTTTACCTAAGTTTTGGTTATTACATTTTCCTAAAATGCTTTTGATTATATAGAATCTTGCTGTCTGTCCAGGGCTATGACTGTTCTAAAAGGAAATTCACATCACACAGCATTTTAGTTATAGAACGGCTAGGAGGTTAGGATAAACGTGTTTAATAGCTTTAAAAAAAAAAGTACTATGGGGGCCAGGAATGGGGGCTCACACTTGTAATCCCAGCACTTTGGAAGGCTGAGTTGGGAGGATTGCTTGAACCCAGGAGTTCAAGACCAGCCTGGGCAACATAGACGCCATCTCTACAAAAAATCAAAACTTAGCTGGATGTGGCAGTACACACCTATAGTCCTAGCTACTCTGGAGGCTGAGGGAGGAGGATTACTTGAGCCTTGGAGACCAAGGCTGCAGTGAGCCATAATCATGCCACTGCATTCCAGCCTGGACAAGAGACAAATCTTGTCTCATAAGAATTTTTAAAAAGTGCTATGAACCACATCCCATAAATAGGATACATCTCCTATTTATCTTGCCCCTGTAAAATCACTGAATCAATAGATAATCTTTTGTAGATTCCTTTGTCGCTTGTAAATACCTTCTCTTTTACTGCCATAAGTCGTTTACATGTCAGTTAAAAAAGGTATCCTATTTTAGCATCTGAATAACATTTACTCTTCATTTTCATTATGCTACAGTAAATGTGAAACCCTCCCACATGTGTTCTTTTTAAGCAATGCTCGAAGACAGTGGTTTTCCCAGGGGACATTTGGCAAAGTCTGGAAATACTTCTGGTTGTCACACTTGGGGGTAGGGTGATACCAGCATCTAGTCAGTAGAGGTAGAGATGCCACTGAACATTCTACAAGGCACAGGACAGCCTCCCTTTCCCCATCCCAAATAATTACTGGCCCAAAATGTCAACAATGCCTGATCTGAGAAACCCTGTTTTATTCCCTATTAGCTAGTTGCCCTGAAAATTTTACTCTATGCCTAAATAAAGCTTTTTAAATTGCCTCTTGATTTAAAGAATAGCCTTTATTTCTATCTGGAACTTCCTAAACAAAAAATGACAAATGAATAATGTTTAGTTTATATAGAGACAGAAAATTTTATCTTTTCAAGTTTACCTAAGATCTCTTTCCTGCAACAGCAGTCCCACTTTAACAATCTCTTCAGGTTGTATTCACAATATATCATTAAAAGAAAAGGGAAAAGGAACTAATGGTTTTATTGAGCACCTACCATATCTAGCACTGTGCTAGATAATTTACAATCAACTCTTAAAATTAACCTGAGAAGTACTATTATTATCCTTATTATTTAGATGAGGAATTTACAGGTCAGAGAAATTAAAAGAAATGTCAGGATTATACAGCTAGGAAGTGCCATTAACAGAGCTCAAATACTGATTTGTCTAATTTCGAATCCCATATTTTGCTGAAACACTAATATTCTTCATTTGGGAGAGCAGAACATGGCTGGCAAATAAATGGAACGCACCAAAAAACACACCAAAACTGCCACCAAACAAACTGTGTCCCAGGAAAAAGTTATACAATTGCCTAGTTTTGACACTTTTAAGTGAGCCACTAGATAAGCAGAAAAACAAAATTATGATTGGACTACTGTAAAAATGGCTTATGTTTATGCATACTTTCTTGTTTACAGCTTAATGAAAGTTATATTTTCTGATCACCATGGTTTGCTTGTTTTTTTTTTTTTTTTTTTAAAGTAGGTCTCTCCAAGTGGTGGTTGTTTCTGTGGAGGGAAAATGAGTTGGATGGGGAGTGTGTGGGGGCCAAAAGAAGGAGGAAAACTTACTTTTTACTGTATACCCATATTTTTTGACTGTTCCAAATGATTTTCTACCCTTTCACACTATTTTTTACCCTTTCATCTATTTCACTTTTTTCTCTATGTAAAGTATTATTTTTTCAAAAAGATTAATCAGTGGAATAGGAAATATTAAACTAATATTTTTGCCTGGAGTGGGGAAGGCAGAAATGTGGAAAAGCAGCAGCAAAGAAAATACTTACGAGCTAACACTCATTTCATTCAGGTTCTAAAGATCCATAAAATTGTCCTTTTGGAAGAATCAGTTTAGAAAGTTGGACATGTCATTAACAAGAGTGAAAAATCAGAGATGAATGAATTAAACTTAAGTTAGAAACAAGGACAACCTCTGATCTTTTTACTGAGGTCACAGCTGAAGTGTTCCAATTTAAGTGTATGCAGATGAATCACTGATATAAAGCTTTTTAAAAATGCATTTAAAAGGGAACTAACAAGGACTCTGAGTATGTATCTTTATATAATAAGTATAATCATTTATTATAAAATTACATTAAAACTCTGGAAAAATATCTTCTTCTACACATGTGGAAATAGTGATCCTCTTTTAGGGTTAGTGTACTTATACCTCTTTCCTCTCATTTTACCGTTATGTATTCTGAAAGTTCTTGGGTAAGATGGCTTTGTACTGTAAAAGGAAAACAAATCTTGGGGAACCCAAATCACTAAGCTAAAGGGAAAAGTGAAGCTGGGAACTGCTTAGGGCAAACCTGCCTCCCATTTTATTCAAAGTCACCCCTCTGGCTCACTGGGATAAATGTGTATCTTACTGCCTCCTTTGAAGAAGCTAATAAGAAATTCAAAAGAATGCAATCATTTGCCTTTTATCTACCTATGACCTGGAAGCCCCCTCCCTGCTTCAAGTTGTCCTGTCTTTGTTTCCAGTTCCATACAGAACCCAATGTTCATCTTACATATGTTGACTGATGTTTCGTGTCTCCCTAAAATGTATAAAACCAAACTGTGCTCTGACCACTTTGGGCACTTGTCTCAGGACCTCCTATGGCTGTGTCATGGGCCCGTGTACTCAACCTTGGCAAAATAAACTTTCTAAATTAACTGAGACCTGTCTCAGATATGTGGGGTTCACATTTTGGTGACCATGAAGGGATTCTGAGTGGAGGTGCCCCTGACCTTTGACAAATCTCCTATTGGTGCTTGACACCAGCATGAGCTAACTTTATGGCTCAAACCAATAGTACTATTTGCTGATGTCTGTGAGTATTCCCTCCAGATAACACCTGAACTCCCAAAATTTGGTGGAGACCTAAAGTTTATTTTGCTATACAACTCCCTTTTTTTGGAGTTTCACTTGCTTCCAACAAGGAAAGCAAGATTTCCTGCTTACATAGCGACGGAGGGTAGGTAACTCCTTTACAGAGTTTGAGCTCACTCCTAGCAGGGAAGATGAGTTTGACTTTTTTCCTGCTTCTAGGATGTAGAGAGCAGTCTTCAGTCTGAGACCTATCCCTAGGTAAGTAGCTGAGTTGGGGTTTTGTCTTGGCTAAAGTTTAACAACTAGCTGGTCTTAATTTCTCCTTACCATTAGAGCAGTCAGTGATCATATTGTTGGGTTTTTTGTTGTTTGTTTGTTCTGGTCTTTCTCCCATCAGATTTGACAAACTCTACTCAACTTCGTCAAATCCGAGTGAGAATTCCAAATTATGGGTAACAAAGCCTCTCTAATTTGGCTAAAATTCCTCGCAGCTGCAAAAGAGGAAAGAAAAAAAAAACAAAAACAAAAATCCACGTGCTTGGTTTCTGTGTTTGCTTACTGTCTTAAAAAAACAAATGTTCTTTCATTTACTTTTCTTCCACCCTATACCTCCTTCCCCCTTTGCTATCTGTAGTACCAAAAAATCCAGAGGAGGTTTCTAATGACTTGAACCCATTAAAAAAATTCAGTAACAAAGATGCCACTTACTCCTTTTAGAGTGTTATGTTTTCCTTGTGGAGTTTCAAGAGTCATGGGCAGATTCTTCTTAAGTCTAAACCTGTTTCCATATATTCCATGACCTGACTTCTTTGGCTTGGGGGTACCAGAGATTATCTTGTACCACAAGAGGATTTGACCTTGGTGTGTGTAATGGTGAATGAGAGCTACAAAGTTAGGGGTGGCTGAGCACAGTTTACAGGAAGTGGTCTTGGCTGTTTTTTCTCCTAGGAAGTTGTTAAGGATCCTGATTCTACTTCAGAGATGCATTCTAAAGGGTCTTCTCTATTGCCTTTTCTACCAAAATTAATCTCTATTTGGCTTTTCTGCGCACATTTACGTGAGGAACTGAACTGTTGTTTTTGCAGGTAAATGACAGATTGAGTTTTCTCAGCTCCGAAGAGAAAGGGTGTTTTGCTCCCCCCAGCCAAAAGGTGCCCCTGGGTGACTGGGGGCCTAATGGGAGTGTACAAGGGGGTTAACCTCCCTCGACGTGCAGTGGCCTTACAAGAAAATCCCCAACAAAAATTAATTTTTAAAAAGGCTCGTCCAGGAAACACATATAAGGCCTGATCATCCCATGTTTTGAGCCCTCTCAGAGGTCATGGACCTCTGGAGAGAGAAACCGAGACATGTAAGAGGGCAGAAACAACTCAGTGGTGACACACTGTGGAGTCCTGCCCACAAGCAGCACACATCGATCCACACATAAAAACCCTAGGCCACAGCTCAGTTCCTCCTTTTAAGAAAAAGTGGGAAAAACGATCTAAGAATGAGGAGAATGATCCCCTTTCAAGCACTCCGTAGGCTTTATGGCACCACTACTTGCCAGAGTTTATGTAAAATGGAAGTAACATGGTCTTTGTGCACATTCACATTAAGGAAAAAGAACCCTAAGGTCGACCTACAAACCACAGAGTTGCTACATTCTCTGTGTCTTTTGTTTCTGGCTGCTTTAAATCTGCTGTTATTTTTCTACTAAGATAAAAACCACTGTTTGGATCTAACAGGTTTTTTTTTTTTTTTGCAAGCCAGGGAATTTGTATTTATCTCATGGCTGAAGTTCCAAAGTAAAAGCCATTGGGGGGTGTGTGTGTGTGTGTGTGTGTGTGTGTGTGTGTGTGTGTGTGTGTGTGTGTGTGTGTGTGTGTGTGTGTGTGTGTGTGTGTGTGTGTGTGTGTGTGTGTGTGTGTGTGTGTGTGTGTGTGTGTGTGTGTGTGTGTGTGTGTGTATTTAAAATGCCTTTATAAAAGTAAAAGCCATGGGGGGGGTGGTGTGTGTGTGTGTGTGTGTGTGTGTGTGTATTTAAAATGCCTTTATAATTTCCATAGCTTTATGTTTAATTGGCAATTAAATCCATTTTAATTTCCCTCTTAGCACACTAGACGTTTTCTTTCCATACCTGATGGTGTAAATTTTGCTATCTGATTTTCACCTGAGTTGTTTCCTTTCATATGCAAATTAAAGGCCATTTAGCTGACAACTGCCTAGGGTAGTGAAAAAGGTTATTAAGAATTTGAAGTCTAAGGTAGGAAAATAAAATTTTTATGAATCTATAATATGTAATTCTATCAGCATGCCTAATATGTTTATGTATTTATGTGTTGTGTACACAATGTTTCACTACTGAAAATATATAAAAGAGCTCTAACTAATTGGCTTAAGAAAATAAAAGTGCTTGAATCAAATACTTTATCGGGAAAAAAGAGAAGACTCGTCAAATGCTTTTTCAAGTTTACATAATTTAATAAAATCTTTAATAAATAAGCTAGCTTTAAAATTACTGGTAAAGTAATATTAGAAATATCTTAAGAACTGCCAACATATATTTTTGTTTGCATTTACTAATCAATCAATTTCATACTTATCCTTGCAAAATACTATTAAGGTGTCAAAATTTGGCATAGGGATTAAAAACTATAAACCCAGCCCCAAACAGAATGATCTTTGCTTGCGTAATTGTTAATAAATAAGACATTGATATTGGTTTAATGAAAATAGCTACATCTTGAAGTTAGTAAGATTATCATAACTTCTAGTCTTGTGGCATTAGGCAGTCTAGTCCATAGGCAGTAAGGTTTGTTTTGGGAAAAGGCTGTTATTGCCTTTGTTTCAAAGCTAAACTATAAACCAAGTTCCTCCAGAAGTTAGTTCAGCCTATGCCCAGGAATGAACGAGGACAGCTTGGAGGTTAGAAGCAAGATGGGGTGAGGTAGGTCAGATCTTTTTCACTGTCTCAGTTATGATTTTGCAATGGTGGTTCTGTAACTTTAAATGATGACCATTACAGTTTTCATAAATAATCTAGGTAAACAATTAAAATAATTAGGTAAATGCAATGGGATAATTGTAGACAAACTCATCATAATTTAGAATCTAAAGTTATACTAAAATAATAGATATTTCAATAAAATACATTGTAGAAAAACTTTTCTAAAAAAAAAAAGTGTGTCCTTTTTAAAAAGGTGAACAATTTTTGTCTAATTCAAAGCTTATTTAGGTCATGTATAAAAGAAGGTAAAAGGAACCAGGAAGTAAGAGACATGTAAAGAAAGTTGTAAAAATAAAGAGGGCTGTTTTGGTAAGAAAGCTTAAAAAGAAATAATGAGAAAGACTCTTATATGTAAATTTAGTCCTACAATAAAATGACTGGTTAAGAAAGAGGATGGTCACGACAAACCACAGAGTCCAAGCATGTCATGAATGGTCTAAGACACAATAAGAGGATTTATTTTAAAAAAACTAACAAAAAAACTTTTATATAATTAAAGGGAAATTAAAATGGTCTTTCTAGAGATGATTGGACTTGATGTAAAAAAAATTATGTGTGTGTATATATATATATACACACACTAAATCACTGGTTAAAACAATGAAATTTTCTTAAGTTATTGATTCACTCTTAATAAATTATAAGAGATTTTAATTTTTTTCTAACCCAAACTTCAACTTTTATTGCATCTCACCATTTTCAGTTTTCTCTCCCCTTTTAAAGGGTGTGAAATTGTAACACTCTCTTTCAACTCATTTTCAGCTCATATAAGTTTTTTTCCTCGAGTTCTGTTTGTTATGGCCTGATGCTAACAATGTTTTCATGAATGTCCAAAGGAAATGTCTTCTTCCAACATAATATTCTGGCACTGCAGGTCTTTTCTGTTGCCTTTTAGTAACTGGTCTAACAGATTTTATGGTTTATCAAAACAATTCTATGCCATTATGATTAAGTTTGGTTTGCTTGGGGGAAAAAAACTGAAATTAAAAAAAAAATTTTTTTAATTAAGGTTATTAACATTCATGTATCTTTCTCTATGTTCAAAGTACCTGTGCCATTGAGTTACATGGCTTTGACTTCTGGGTCTAAAAAAGACACCAAGTCCTACTAAATCATAAACACTGACAGCAATTAAAGCCTCATCTTCAGGCTCCGTAGAAAATGCCAATCAAAATAAACTGCGTTTCTAAAACACAAGGCCAGAAATTAAAGCTATTCAACTCCTCAAGGCCCAGGGACTATCATAGAAGAGGCGGGCATGTGAAATTGGAAGGCCCAATTTTGAGAGAGAAAACAAGTTCAGTTTCTCTATAAATTAATCATTCATATCAAAGGCACACTAATGCAAAACCAACGTATGGGCCCCTGTGCCAGATTAACAAGGTTTGGTTGAAGCATTAACTGACTCCTTAATAAAGGCTATAAATGCTGTGAAAGGCTTATGGAAGTTATATCTTATGGTCAAGATTAAAATTTTGGAGACTGTTTATAAACTTTTAAAAATAAATTGAATTGGCTTCATGCTGTTTTTATTAGGCCTTATCGTTTGGAAAATTAAGTCTCCTCTCTCAAAGAATGAAGGTTTTACCTTTTTTTGAATTATCACTTTGGTGAAATGAATGACTTATTTTACAATGACCTGTAGTATGAAGTTTTTTAAACCTTTGATATTTGACAAACTTTCCAAAATCAAATGATAAATTATGTCTTTTTTTGACCTAATTAATCCTTTAAGACATTAGGTTCCCTAAAGTTCAAAAAATGACATAATTTGGCTTATTTAGTAAAAAAAAATGACATAGGAAACATTGTCAAATAAGAAACGGTGTTTGGTTTTCTTGGTCTGTATTTGTAGAGATGTTATTAGTATGTGTCCTAAAATTATGAGAAACTCCTATAATTCTGATATGACTTAATGTACATTATCATTAATAATTATAATTATTGTGTGCCACAGAGGTAACAAATTTCCTTGTCATCAACTGTGTCTTTGACTATGGCTACCCTAAAACTTTTGTCATCCATGGACAATTGTTACCTTCTTTTGGTCCTCTTTAGAAGGTGGTTTTATAATCAGCTATAAAACTCTAACAGGTGCTCTTGAATGCATGTTTCTGATTGGAGATTGTGACATCAAAATAGAAGAAAAACTTTCAGGACTCACAGAGAGCTGGAACATCCATGAATATCAAACAGAACAGGAATTAACTGCATGGACTGAATTAACAGAAGACTGAAGTTATCTTTTTGACTTTTTGCTTAAAATGTTGCTGATCCTTTGTTTTGTTTTTTTCAAAGAAACTTTTCTTTTGCACTATCGACAGCTTCTAACAATTCAGTAGACCCCTATGAACAAAATTTGGAGCATATTTGTTTCTCTCTACCTGATTTCTCTAGAATTTGGAAACTATTTGTGAGTATTCTTAACTTACGGCAATACAGTTATTTGCATAAGTGCAATAAGAATCTGTTTTCATTTGTAACAGGACACAATTGGAGAAACTAGTTATTTTACCAAAGCTTTGACTGGAATGGTGTGCTTTCCTTTAAGGAATCAAACTTGACTTACAGAGCCAATGAAAGCCCCTTGGGAAATCTGGCCTCACACCTTATCTACACAGTCCCTGTACAGCGTTTCTGACCTGTTGTAAGTAAAGAATGTCACTTTCTGACAGGCCCAGGAGCCCCAAGTTTATCTTGGAATCAAGAGGAGAGGAATTCACCCAATTCACAGGTATTTGACGGTACAAATCCACGGCTGGGCTTGGCTTTAAAAAAGTCTTACCTGAGATTATTTCTATGGAACAAAGTTCCATCAAAGCCAATTTAAAAGCCTATGTAGGCAGGGAGCGGTGGCTCATGCCTATAATCCCAGCACTTTGGGAGGCCAGGGCAGGCAGATCACCCCCGAGATCCCGCCACCGCACTCCAGCCTGGGTGACAGAGCAAGACTATGTCACGAAAAAAAAAAAGCCTATGTAACAAAATAATTATTCTTGCTGCACTATATACAAATAATCTGGCCAAGTATAAGAAAGCAAATCAGTCCTACCATAATTTGTCTTTAGTGAAAATGAGAAACTGGAGACAGAAAAATTATGTTTCAAAAACTATAGTACACCCGTTGTTCGATTCTAGTCCTACCATAATTTGTCTTTAGTGAAAATGAGAAACTGGAGACAGAAAAATTATGTTTCAAAAACTATAGTACACCTGTTGTTCGATTCTAGTCCTGCCTAATATTTTTCAATTTTTATTATTTTCTATAGTTCAGACAGAATTCAAACTTTTCTTGGCTACAAGTCTTCAAAATAATGTTTTCAATTTCTTTCTCTTTTTTCCCCCATTTTTCCTAATTTGGAGTCACTGAAAACTAAGCTGTGCTTTCTTAATGCCCTAAGAACTGAAGCTAGACACTTAAACTTCAGAAGAAAAGAACAGCAACTTACTTACATACATAAGCCAGTTTAATACCTGCCTACTGACATATGGACTTCAGGTAATGTGGCCTATATAAATTTTCCAGGATTTGTTTTTTGTTTTTTGTTGTTTTTCTCCCTTTCTCCCCCTATTTTCTCTTCACAGGACATGAGACTTCACAACCAGCTAAAAATGAGCTTTCCTAATAACTCAGGACCTATCCGTCAAGGAATAAACCATCCTAGCCATGAGAGATCAGACGAAACTTGAGACCAGAGACTCATTTTCTTCTAAATATGCTTTCTCCAAAAGATTTTTAAAAAGAAAAGGGAGGAAATGTGAAAGGAAAATAAATCTTGGAGACCCCAAATCACTAAGCTAAAGGGAAAAGTCAAGCTGGGAATTGCTTAGGGCAAACCTGCCCTCCATTCTATTCAAAGTCACCCCTCTGCTGAGATAAATGCATATGTGTTTGCCTCTTTTGGAGAGGCTAATCAGAAACTCAAAAGAATGCAACCATTGGTCTCTTATCTACTTATGACCTGGAAGTCTCCTTCCTGCTTCAGGTTGCCTCACCTTTGCTTCCAACTGGACCAAACCAATGTTCATTTTACATATGCTGACTGACGTCTCATGTATCCCTAAAATGTATAAAACCAAACTGCTCTGAACACCTTGGGCACATGTCATCAGGACCTGCTGAGGCTGTGTCATGGGTGCATGTCCTCAACCTTGGCAAAATCAACTTTCTAAATTAACTGAGACCTGTCTCATATATTTGCGGTTCGCAGTACTATGGTGCCCTTCTACTATGCTTGTGTAGAAAACAATACTGCAGAGTTTTTTCTCCTCTGATTCCCAGCTCCTATTGCTTTTCTTTCCTCATCACTTCTATCTACTCCCTTACCTACCTAGGCAACACTAACTGATTGTTCCTTACTGACTCCTATCTCAATTTTACTTACTTCAGCTTCTTCTCAGTCTTATAAGACTCAGCTCCAGTAAATCTTGGGTTTAAAAGCCACTTGACTGGCAATGGAGTTCACAACAGCTTTCTGGGGTTAACAAATGTTAGCTCTTCCAAGTTGGCATTCTGTGATAGCTGTTCTTAAAATTCCTGGCAGTTGAGATTTCCAAGTTTTTAAAGTTTTTTCAGTATACTCCTTCACAGAAAACTTCAGCTCTTACTTCTCTCAAAATAACAGAAACAGTTTTCAAGGCTACAGTATAATGATAGGACTAAAAATAGGAAGACTTTAAGTTAAATAATTAATGTCATAGTATGTCACTTTCTGTGTATAACTCGTGTATGAAATATTTCCTGGCCCTTGACTACTAAACCACAATTTCAAGAAAATTATATAGTCTAATTATTATTATTTTGAGACAGGGTCTTACTCTGTCGCCCAGGCTGGAATGCAATGGTGAGATCTCAGCTCACTACAACCTTCGCCACTAGGGTTCAAGCGATTCTCCTGCCTTAGCTTCCCAAGTAGATGGCACTACAGGCACCCATTAACATGTCCAGCTAATTTTTGTATTTTTAGTAGAGACGGGGTTTTGCCATGTTGGCCAGGCTGGTCTTGACCTCCTGACCTCAGGTGATCCACCTGCCTCAGTTTCCCAAAGTGCTGGGATTACAGGTGTGAGCCACCATGCCCAGCCTATGTAGTTTAATTAATATGCTAAACAAAATACTGTATTTATAAATTCCCAAGACAGTTAACACATATTCATCCTGCACTTTAAATCTATTAGAGTACACATCTCAATTAACTTAACCCACCCTTTCATCAAAAATATAGCTTATCAAAACTCTTCTACTACATCTAAATATGATCCAAGCAGCAGTATGTGCCCAGAAAAATCCCAGTCCCTGTACAATGCCATGTTGAAATCAACTCCTCTCTCATTACCAATTAAATCTCCTGCCTTTCACAAACTGAAGGTTTTCCTGGTTTCAAGTCTAGAAATTTACAAATATATTGTTTAATCCAACATAACAGTATACTTCCAGGATACTGTTTCTGATTTGATGCAACTATGTCATCTTCTACCTCTCATCTCAAAACCGTATTGCCTTTAAAATCACATGGGGCCCACTGATTATCTGGTATACTCAAAGTGTTCTACATCTAAGCTTTTAGATTCAATCCTCTTTCATTCTGACCACAAAAGTCACACCTTCCTCCTCCCACATTCACACCTGATCCTTGCCTTTAATGTGTATTCTAATTCCTTCTTTTCTATTCTCCAACTAAATTATCTCCCATCTGGTAATACTTAACTTTCTAAATGGCCTGAATCACATAGTCATTACTTCAACGATGTGCTCCTTAGAAATCCTTACACTTCTTGTTATACTAGTCAGCTCCATCCCCAATGCCGATTTAACACTACCATTCACTCTGCCACCAAGTTGCTGAGTAATGCTTGAGAATAGTAACAAAACAATTGAGTTCCCAACAAATTCATGCTTTCTTCAACCATGCCCTAATATTTCAAAATCCACAATGATTTAATCTCATTAAATACTGATCACATATTTACCTAAATAGGCCCCCAGCCTCCTCCACTCACTCACTTTTAGTCACAATGTCTCCCCTTCATGCTACTAAAAATAAAACAACTCTACCCTAAAAATGTTCCCATAACTACTGACCCCAGCCCCTCCTGATTCTTCTGGGACCTTCCTCCATCTATTAAATATCCTTTTAGGCAGCCCCTCTCTACCTCCTCCTCCTCCACTGACCTTTTCCCTTTTTTTTTCTTCTTTTCCCCCAACTCTAGAATGACCATGTTCTTTTACCTCAAATTATACTTGCTGCCTCCACCAAATGGAAATTACTCTCTCCAAGCTTAATTTCACTAAATTTACTCATCACTTTCTTAGATCATATTCCTCATGACCTCTTCTTCTCCTTGACCATTCTATAACACGTTTATAATCAATTCTCTTTTGCAACCTTCTCCTTCTTTGGCTATGGTGACTTTATGCAAGTGATTCCCCAGACAGTGGGAAAGAAGTGAGAAGAGGTATAACCAAATAATCTCTGAGGTTTTAAAAAATTATATTTGCCACCCCACAAACTTCCCCAAATTCTGATTATTTCTTTGCAGAACACAGTGTTTCAGTTGACAATCACTGCCACAGTGAACCACTATGACTGTCTGCAGTACTCTGCATACTTCAGATGTATTCAGGTAGAAAAGACTATCACCAGTATCCTAAACATCATCTTGGTTTTATTCTCACTCCTCTGGTCATTTTTTTTTTTTTTTTTAAGTTCTTATGGTGCTTTTACTAATAACTAGGTAGATAAAATAATATCTTATCGACTGTTTAGATGAGGTATAAAGAAACACAATATAATCAATACCAATCCAGGTTTAAGAACAAGAACATTATCACTATCTTTCAAGTCCTTCGGTGAGGCCCTCTCCAAATACAGATCTTCTCGTCTCCCAGAAAAAAAAATCACAATCCTAAATTGAAATCATCTCTTGCTTTTCTTTAACTTAACCATATGTTTGATTCTCTAAGGTTTAGTTTTACATGTTTCAGAATGTCTACATGGGATCACACTATATGTACTCTTCTGTGATGTTTTCGTCTCACTATTTCTTAGAGTTGTTGAGCATCTGTATTTCATTCACTTTTCTCTGCTGAATATTATGCTCTGGCACATGCAGACCAAAGTATGTCACTCTGGCATAAGAATTATTTTGAGTTGAGGGAAATTTAGAAAAAAACAGATACAAGAAAAGCTGTCTGCCCTACTCCTACTTGCCTAAAAGCAATAAATTCACAAAGGTGTCCCTCCTCTTCTCTTTACCAGGAAGGACAAAAGTTAATCAAAGGAGACAACTTTACACACTTAGCCAGAGGAATCTGCATAACAAACTTTACCAACTAGTCTTCATCTACCATTAGTTTCCCACAGTTTGCTGCCCCTAGAGACTCCTTTTCTTTTGTCTGATCGCTTCTTTAAAAAATTGCTTCTTTGCCAAGATACTATATACACTCAAGTTCTAACCAAATTTTTGAGTTACTCATCTCTGGTACTCCTATTGGTTGCATGCTTGATACATGTTAATAAACTTGTTTGTTTTTCTCTTGTTTATCTATCTTTTGTTATAGAGGCTCAAATGAGAATTCTGAAGGGTAGAAGGAAAAGTGTTTTTCCTCTCCTATATACGCATATGCCAACATTTATACAAATATTCAGATTGGTTCCTGCTTTTTTTCCATTACAAGCAGGGCTGCTATGAGCACACTTGTATGCATCTCCTGGCTCTTGGATATATGCCCAGAATAAAACTTGTGGGTCACTGACTATGCACATTTTCAACTTTACTAGATAATGCCAAACTATCTTCCAAAATGGTTATACTAATTTATATTCCCAACAGCAATACTTTTGTTCCTACTGTTCCACATTCTTTCCAGCATGTTATTGACAGACTTAAAACTTTACAACTTGGCAGGGGTGAAAAGTTATATCAATTTGACTTTAATTTGCATTTCCTTGATTCCTAATCAGTTTGTGCATCTTTTCATATGTTTATTGACCACTGGAGATTGTTCTTTTTTAATGTGCCTATTTAAGTTTCTTTGCCCATTTTTCTATTATTTTTTTCCTACTGATTCATATGCATTCTATATATGTCCTCAGTACAAATCTTTTAAGTTATAAAAATAATAGGAAACACTTATGCAGCAGTTATATTTTACATTATATATTTAATTTCAATAGCAATCCAACAAGGTAAGTGCTATTATTATTTCTTTTACAGATAAGAAAACTCAAGACCCAAAGTAGTTAAATAAAACTTTGTGTTTTAGGATTGCCTTCCCTATTTATAGACTTTTGTTCTTCCACATGAATTTCAGGAAAAAATACAACAAAACGAAAATCTGCCAGTATTTTTTTACTGATGTTGAATTTAACTAAACTTTCAATAGTTTTATAATTTTCTCTATGAATGTGTTGTATGTCTTATGTTTGTCCGTTGTTTTATATTTTTGATGCTACTATATAATGTTTTTTAAAATGACATTTTAAAACATGATGGGTATACAGAAACAGCTGATTTTTGTATACTGATTTTAAATCCAGCAAACCCATCAAACTCTCATGAATCCTGATAGCTTATAAACATTCTTTAGCTTTCTATGTAGATTATCATATTATCCATTAATAATGACTGTTTAGTTCCTTCTTTTCCAATCCCTACCTTTTTGACTTAGGCAGTGGCTAGTAACTCAGTAAAATGTTAAACAGAAGTAAAAGTAAACAAAGAAGTAAACAAAGTAAACAAAGAAAAGCCAAAAAAAAAAAAAAAAAGTAATGAAAAGTAATGAAAGACAACAGGCTTGCTCCTAATCATAAAGAGAATGTTTCCAATTCTTCACTATAAAATACATTTGTTTTAGTAAATTCATTTTATCAAGTTAAAGATCACCTGAACCCGGGAGGCGGAGGTTGCAGTGAGCCAAGATCATGCCACTGCACTCCAGCCTGGGCAACAGAGCAAGGGTCCATCTAAAAAAAAACACAAAAAACAAAACAAAACAAAAATAACACTATCTTCCGTTCCCATATTATTAAGAGCTTTTTAAAACCATGAATGAATGGCTTAAGGCCTTTTCTGCATTTATTGGGAGAATCATACAGGTTTTATTCTTTAATCTGTTAATGTTGCATATTATACTGATTTCCCATCCCTTAAATGAAGCCAGGCTTAAACTCCTGGGATAAATCCAACTGGTCGCATTATATTTTTTCTATATTGCTGAATTTAACTTGCTGACATTTAAGATTCTTATACCAATTTAGAAGGGAGAGAGAGAAATTACAGAGTACTATAGGTTTTAGAACTGTAGTTATGCTAGCCTCACAAAAAGGTTTGTAAGTGTTCCCTCTTTTCCTATATTCTAGAAGAATTTGCATAAATTGGTTATTATTAATTTGTTCCTTAAATACTGGCAGAATTTGCTATAAAGTTCTATGGGCCTGAAGTTTTCTTTATAAAAAGATATTTTCACTATTAACTTATTTCATAGTTATGGAACTAACAATGTATTCTATTTCTTCTTAAGTCAGTTTTAGAAATGCATATTTTTCTAAGGGTTTACCCATACCTAAGTTCTCAAATTTATCGACATACAGTTGACCCTTACACAATACAGGGATTGGGATGCTGACCCCAACACACTCAAAAATCCATAGAGAACTTTTGACTACCCCCAAACTGAACTACTAAAATAGCCTACTGTTGACCTTATCACTAACAGACACAGTTAATAACATAGTTTGTATACTGTATTCTTGCAATAAAGTAACCTAGAGAAAGTATGTTATTTAAAAAATCATAAAGAGAAATATATTAACTTCATCTGGGTCATCTTCATGTTGAGTAGCATGAGGAAGAGAGGTTGGTCTTTCTGTCTCCGGTTGGCAGAGGTAAAAGAGGTGAAGGTGGAAAGAGTGGCAGGAGAGACGGGCACACTCAGTTTAACTTTCATTAAAAAAAAAAAATCTGCTTATGAGTGGACCCATGCAGTTTAAACACGTTGTTTGTTGTTCAAGGGCCCACTATAGTTATGAACAGTCCTTATTTTATTTATTTATTTATTTATTTATTTTGAGATGGAGTTTCTCTCTTGTTGCCCAGGCTGAAGTGCAATGGCGCAATCTCGGCTCATTGTAACCCCCGCCTCCTGGATTCAAGCGATTCTCTTCCTGAGTAGCTGGGACTACAGGAACATGCCACCACGCCCGGCTAATTTTGTATTTTTAGTAGAGATGGTTTCACAATGTTGGCCAGGCTGGTCTCAAACTCCTGACCTCAGGTGATCTATCCGCCTCAGCCTCTCAAAGTGCTAGGATTACAGGTGTAAGCCACCATGCCCGGCCCTTGTTTTTAATATCTACAGCAATATTAGGCCTTTTTTGTTCCAGGTAGTATTTTGTTGGCAACTTTTTTCTTGTCGGTTTGACAAGTCTTGATTTTATGTCTTTTCAAAAAAATAATTTTGGGTTTTATTGATTTTTCTCTACTGTATATTCACTTTCTATTTCATTAACTTATGTTATTATTTCCATTCATTTCATTATTATGTGCTTTCTTTTACCCAGGAGTCATTTTAAAATATTTCATACTTTCCAAACTTATTTTTCTAATGATCTCTACTGTACTGCACCATAGCCAGGAAATGTAATAAATATGCTACCAATATTATGAAACTTGAGATTTGTTTTATTATCTAGTATTTGGTTTATTTTCACAAATCATATGTGCTTGAGATATGTATTTTGCATTTATTTTGGCACAATATACTATACATGTCCATTTTTTATTTAAATCTTCTATATCCTTAATTTTAAAAAAATCTGAACAATTATTAGGTGTTAAAAATCTCTCACCATGTTGATGGAGATGTCTATTTTTCCCTGTAGTTCTATCATATTTTTGCTTTATGTATTTTCAGGCTACATCAATAGTTACACACAAATAGAAATGTTATATTTATTGGTGAATTTAATCTTTCATCATTTATGGAGCAAACATTTTCTCCAATATCTTTGCCTTACAATTTCTTTTTGCCCAGCCAGTGTTCTTCTTATATTTGTGTGGTATATACATTTTCCATTTTTTTACTTTCAACCTTTCTGAATCTATATTTTAGATGTGTTACTTCACCCAGCATATGGCTTAAATTTCTCTCTTTAAACTATTCATCTTTAAAACATTACGACTTTATCTTTAGTTGAAATACTACAGATAGCCTTTTGGGGTTCTAGATTTATAGGAGTATCATCTATGAAACTACCTACTTTAGATTGGCCCTATGTTTTGTATACTGAGCCCCTCTGAAATCATAAAAACAGAATTCAGCAAATTCTCTCAAGGTAAACACTGGCAATCAAGCTCACCTTAGCTTTCTGAAATTTTTGCCTTAAGTTTTTAACCTGCATTCTTTACTTTGTTGATAGCTCATGAATGCCTTTAAGATTTTTAGGCGAGGCACGGTGGCCCATACCTGTAATCTCAGCACTTTGGGAGGCCAAAGCGGGCAGATCACTTGCGGTCAGGAGTTCAAGACCAGCCTGGTCAACATGGTGAAATCCCATCTCTACTAAAAATACAAAAATTAGCCAGGTGTGGTGGCACGCTTCTGTAATCCCACCTACTCCAGAGGCTGAGGCAGGAGAATCACTTGAACCCGGAAAGAGCAGGGTGCAGTGAGCTGAGATTGTGCCACTGCACTCCAGCCTGTGCAACACAGCAAGACTCTGTCTCAAAAATAAATAAATAAACAAATAAATAAAACAAGATTTTAAAAAAATTATCAAGCTTGTTTAGCTGTTTTCAGCAGGAGTCAGTCTTGCTACCCATACTGACCTATTCATTCTTCACTGGCTGCACATCATCTTTCTATACCCTAAATGAAGGAAATGTATCAAGGCTTACTCTTCAGCTTACCAATTATGTTGCATTACACCATCTCTTTTGGAGACTTCATCACTCTTAGTATAGTCATTACCATTTATTATAGTGACAATTACATTAGAATTTCTCAACAAATATATTTATAAATCATGATGGTGGAGAGGGGAGATGGGGAATAATTTGGGAAAAGTTCTACAAATGATATCTACACATATAGGAATAACCGTATGGCCTACTCTATCCTAGGTGAGCCTCACTGCTCTAACGACTTCAACTACTTATAACCATCGATGAGGAAATATACCTCTGGATTGACCTTTTTTCTGAGATTCACACCTGCAACTTCAATTGCTGTATGAACATTTCCTCCTGAATTCCTACCACCAACACAAACCCAACATGGCCAGATCAAGTGTCATCTTCTCATAAATTTGCCCTACCTATCAGTTTCCAAACCTCTATAAAAGATATTATGAGTCTTTGAGGTATCCAGACAAATCTTTGGTTCATTTTTAAGATGTCCTTTTTCTTTTCCCACGTCATCACAAAGTCCTTCCTACATTCATCTGTGTTAGTCTATTTCACTCATGTCATTCCTTTTGTCACCCTCTTATTCTAAGTCTTTGCCAGGATTGTTGCTGTCTATCACTAACAGATCTTACTTCTAGTCCCTCTTGACTCCTATTCCTTCCGCATACTACTATAAGGTGAATTATCTTAAAACATTGTATATCACCCACCCATTCAAATATATTTAATGAGTTAAGACTGCCTACAGAAGTCTTCAATTGGTCAACAGCATATTTATTTATTTATTTTTTTGAGATGGAGTCTCTCTCTGTTGCCCAGGCTGGAGTGCAGTGGTGTGATCTTGGCTCACTGCAATCTCTGCCTCCCGGGTTAAAGCAATTCTCAACCTCCCGAGTAGCTGGGCGTGCACCACCACGTCCGGCTAATGTTTTGTATTTTTATTAGAGATGGGGTTTCGCCATGTTGGCCAGGCTGATCTCCAACTCCTGACCTCAAGTGATCTGCCTGTCTCGGCCTCCCAAAGTGCTGGGATTACAGGCGTGAGCCACCACATGGCCAGTCAACAGCATGTTTAATAGCTGGCCAGAGATGTAGGGAAGAGAAGAGGAGGGGTAACCAAGAAGCTATAGCCGTTGGCCAAGCAAATCCCATTTCATCCTGAGTGTTTTAAACACTGGTAAATTACTGTGGAATGGGATAATGCTAGAAGCAAAAAGTATCCCTCCTTTTCAGTTGATGAGGGATTCTAAAATGCTGTGTATTTTTTATCAGCCTCAGTCCACCCAACAAAACAAAAAGGACCAAAGAAGGAAAAAGTAATGCATTCTATTTAAAACTGTCCTTGTCTACCCTAGAGGCCAAGCTCTTTCATGAAGCCCATCTTCAACTACCGCAATCACTGGTGACTATTACTTTCTCTAAGAGCCACAGTTTCTGTCTACACTACTCAATAAGCAACTGGGATATGCTACTTACTATTATAATTTATATTATCATGAACAAGTCTTTTCTCCCTATCATGGGCACTATGAAGGACATAGTATCTAATATTTCATATACCTGATATTTAGAATAATACTATACACACAATTTTCAATGAAAGCTTGTAGTACTTAGCATCTATATTGAGCTTTCTGTATGTCTTCTATATGTGTATTCCAGGAGTTCTTAGAAGCCAAGAGGAAAAAGAGACAAAATTATCTTTAAAAGTCACACCTCTGCTTTTTAAAATGCTGAAACGATGTACCTTATAATATTTTGACGTCAGACTTAAACTGACTTTCATGATTCAGGTGGGAGAAAAAAACCCGACACTTAGGTTGACATATGGATATACTCAAACTAGTTTTTCTTTTTTTTTAAATCTACTCTGGTCAGACTTCCCAGAGACTTACAAATAGGCTGATAATATAATCTAGAACTTCAGTCAACTATTTTATAATAAAATTCAAGGAAAAAGTTCAGAATTCTCCAAAGAGTCTTTCAGATATATACTTACTGCACTGTTGATAAAATTGTGGTTTTCACTTTTTACTGATTTAAGGGCTAACATTGTAAAACAGTCATTTATTTACATCCCTATTTCCCACAATAGCCTATAGCATTTGAAAGAACAAGATTAATCTTTTTTCTTTGGTACCAAGTAGTTGATAGGAACTCAATAAATATTTATTGAATAAATCTGTCACGACTCACAAGACAGATCTAAAAATCCATGAATATCCTATTCAATTATTTTAAGATAAATTATGTTATTATACCATAAGATATTCAATAAGACATAAATATTTTAGTTATTAATTATTGTTTAAAAGAAAAAAAAGAGCCAGAAGGGAAAAGCCACCTAACAGCACAAAAAATCTGTAAGACTCCTTTAAGGTTTTTATGTTTTGATGACAAACAGAAACCAAATATATCACCTTTAAAAGGAAATGACCACAAGAGGCAGCAGATGAAAAGTTAAAAACTACAGCTTATATTAATAATCAACAACTTTTAGAGCAATTCATTAATTAGATTTTAGTGTAGCTTATAAGTTTAAGACTGAGAGCATTTCAGTATTATCCACATTTCAGATGTCACACACAGCAAAAGGCATATCATTACTGAAGATAAATATTTTGGGTTAGCCTAAAAAATTTTATCTAGATCCTACCTTTAAAGCTGACAAAAATATTCTAATGAAGATGTTCACAATATTATATTGTTTATTCATTTTTCTTCTTCTGATAAGTTGTTTATATAGTAAAAAATGACTTGAAATAATGTCATAATAAACTAGTACTTTGTAAGAGTAATAAAATTATGAGTACCAAAACATTTTCATGTGGGTCTTATAGAATTTCTCATTAATTTGTTAACTCTACCAAATTTTTAGTTTGAGGGGAAAATATTTGTTAGCCACAAGAAAAATGATCTTCAAACATTTCAATCATACCTGTTTCTGAGCTTCTACTTTTTGCTTTCTGGTAGGATCAATTGCATCTACCATCCATTTGATAGTAAAGTATGTCACTGCACCAAATATTGTCAAACGGAAAATTAAACCAACAACTTCATTCCGACTCAAAGGACGAGAAAAGGCTTCGGCATGTACCATCTTGATTGTTAACCTTAAAAAAACAAGCAGAAATGTCACTAGGTAATAACTATACTTATTAAAATTGTAAGACTAACAAAGTAGCTTAAACTAAGAAAGAAAAACTAACTTCTAGTTAAATTAAAATATTACCTACCTTAAAAAAAGTGTTTCATTTTAAGGAGAAATGGATTTTTAAAAGTTAAATAAACAAATACATTTAAAGCCCCTCTTGCAAACTAGAAGTAGACTAGAAATTAAGATTTATTTGGTAGTAGAATTAATCATTTTATTTGAAAAATACAATAAATAAGGTTATTTACTCAAAACAGCTTTAAAGAACTATTTCAGAGTCTAGGAAAGTATCAACTATAACACTAATCAAACTGAAGAAAGGCAGCCCAACAATACTAATGTGATGGTAAGAATTTCTTCTATTAACTGTAACGTAGACCAGGTAATTTTTGAGTGAAATTCAAATTGTGAACTGACTCAATTTTTCCTCATACATACTTTTAAAGGTTTTCAAGGCCTGCTTAAATTTAAACATGCCATTTCCTCAATAATAAGTGGTATTAATTTTTCTGAGCCACACTATTGCTCCCAACAACCCGGCTAAGTAGTAAGCAATAGAACTTGGAAAAATCTTGAACTGAGACAACTACTACAAGAATGCAGCACTCACCCAAGCCAAAGAGAAAAAAAATGAGGTAAATGTGCCTATTTTTGCATATATCCCTGAACAGCTGCATCAATCAAAGCTAGGCTTACAGAAGACATACACTCCTCTGTCAATGGCAATAACTACCCAGAAGAATAAGCTTGTTAGAGATGATATGACTATCACATTTTGGGAGACAGGATTTTAGCTTCAACTACCGCCATTATACTCTCAGCACAGGAGTGTGCTGAATGCTATGGGATATATAAGAAAAAGAGAATATATATTTGCACTCACATAAACATGAAAAAAAACAGAATTTGTATGGCTCAGCAGATAAAAGTTAGGTACTGCATAGATTAATATCCATGGTCCTTCCAGCGCTAAAATTCTCCTCTCACTAGTACTAAATTAAAGAGCCTCTTCACCTTCCTCCCTCTAGAATAGCTCCAAAAATTTTTTATTTCCTTTTATACACCTCACCTCCACTCAAGGATATATACTCCTCCTCTCTAATCAAAAGACTCCAAAGTATTTCCTTTATACGTTTCCCAAGCATTCAAAACTATTCTTACCTAGAATCTAGCTCCAGAGTCAATTTTAAGCATTTTCTCTTTCACCCCTTTTCAAAGGGACTCTATAAATAGCTGGAGTCACTACCATCTGAAAATCCCACATATATTTTCCCTTCAGCGTATCTGTCTAGTACCCTGCATGGGCCATTTACTCTCATTCACTTAGGATTAGTCAAATTCTATCCTAACCTCAAAAATCAACTTTATCTGCTCCATAAAGCCTTTCAAATCACATGAATCTTCTGTATTATTCATTTTGCCCTATTACACTATCTTAAAAAAGTCTTGCTTTTAATTATTATTGACCTTTTGAGATATCTATTCAACTAGAGTTTAAATCCTTATAAACAAGATGTATATCTTATCTACCTTTATAACTGTCACACACAAAACAGATGTTTATAATTGCCACACACAAAACAGAGGCTATTCAAAAATTATCTGTTCAACAGATAAATTGTAACTGAAGAAAATCTCCCATTCAATCATTGCAACAGTCACTTCTGAAGGATTTCCAAAAGGTTCCACATTTCTCCACTAAGAGCCATTCACTTCACAATAATTAGATTTAATTTAAACTTAACAACTAAATAATTGAAAGCCTTCATTTTGGAGGAAGAAACTTTGGCCTAGGGATGTTAAGTGACTTAATTCATACAATTAGCACTTACTGAACATCTATATATGATGCCCACTATATATTGCATATACAATAATTGTTAAGATAGCACCACTTTATTCAAAGAACACACTGTCCGGCTATTATATTAATTATAAAGAAAGCAAAAGAAGCCAAAAAGGAGAAGCACCTAACTGAAATCTCTCCTCATGGAACAAATCAAAGTGTGCTATCTTCCATCAGCATGGATTCCAAAAAAAATGGGTTACACAATATTTCACTTCTCATAGGAAGTAAAAAACTGACTTTTCTAGTCTTTATTCCACAAAGTTGAAAATGCAGTTGAAACGTGTTATATCACTACGTGGAGTATACTCACAGAGGAAAATAATTTAGACAAGATAAGGGTTTTATTAACTTGATCTGTGAAAAGCGGTAGCATTCCAGTAAAACGTTTTCGTTTAGAGTTGGTAGTGATAAAACTGTCATCTATTGGATATTCATTGAACTACATGAACAAATTAGGGCTGTTATGAACACATCCCAGTCATCAAGATAGTAACAACTTTTAATCCCATAAAAGGTCAAGACATAAAACCCGTTTATATCCTTCCCAATTCTGAAATTTTTAATGTAGTAAAGACTTAGGTCTACCAAGGCCACTTGTAAAATAGTAGTCTATCTATTTAAATTACTTCAAAATCCTTCAATGAAACTGAAACTTGTTTTGTAGACTGTAACTATATATACTTTATTGTACACTCATGTATCATTCATTTGCTATTGATATACCTGCAATGTAAGGCTGTTACAGCAGCAATACCATCACAGCGAACACACAATAAAAGCTGCATGTGCATACAACAGCAGGGAGTGTATTTCAATCCTGCATAAACAGTAGGTTTAACAAAATGAATACACAAATATGTACACATACGATGACAGTGCTGTATGCAACTAAGAAACATTCTAAAACACTACAACCTAGAGTTATTTGTTATGCAAATATGGTATCAGATCGTTTCATTTTAAGTTATCCATTTCCGAGTGGAAAACCGTGAAATCGTACTACCTCATCTATGAGCAATTTACTGACATGTATAGCATTCATAGCATAGCATTCACTGTAGTATTTCTCTCCTAATTCATTGCAGTATTTCACAAATGGTTTCTCAAACTCAAAAGTCCCAGTTTTGCAGACATAAAGGCCCTACGAATACAGCCTATGACAATGAAGGCCTGCCAATCTTCACAAAGAGGGCAAGTTATTATTAACATCACCATCTTCTGTAAAAGCGTGCCCGGCCCTGAAGAACCTTCGATTTTGCACAAGGTGGTGGCCGCGCCTGTGCGACAATCAGACCTGGTTGATTCCAGCCACCTTCGTCTAGGTTCGCCTGGTTCTGAAGTCTTCCGGGACGACCTCAAACCCCCACAGTGACCAGGATACCGACAAAGATTCCCTCAGGAATAGCACGAGTCTTGGGGAAGAGCTAAGCAGACCCTAAGGGCCCAGGCCGGGCCGGACGCCAAGGCGAGGCCCGGGACGCCCTTGGAGGTTAATCCTCTAGATACTAAGGGCTGCGGGGCGCTTGGGGGCGGCACTGAGGTGGGGCGTGGGAGAAGACCGGGGTGACCTTTCCTCCGGGGGTTCCCAGGTCCGAGACGGTCCTTAAAGGACCTCAGAAGGATACGACAACCATCCCATGAGGCCCCACGGGAACCAGCTACTCACCCAGGAGCAGAAACAGCGAGAGCAAGTGCCCTCGGCCGGCTTCACACAGGAAGGAAATGCAACCTGGGAGAGAACGCTTCCGGCGGGAGCCGCCGCGCACTCCTTCCCACGGAGCATGCGCGACCCGCAGTCGCCTGCGAGGAGGGGGCGTGCTCCCAGGCTTAGAAGCCGTGAGGGAGAGCAAATTCGCGCACTCGGTGGTTGCTTAACCTGCTACCGGCTGGACTGAGACTTTCTGCGAAGCCGGCGTGTCTGCGAGCAGCACTCGCTAAGGCTCTGTGTTTAACAGACACTACGTTTGGGAAGGCGCTTATCACAAAAAGTCCCCGCCCTTCTCGCGGACTCGGGGCGCAGCCCTGACAAATCGGGCAGCCTTCTTGAGAGTGCAGAAATGCTCTGCGTACCCAGCAAAGACATTCTCTCCTTCCCACCACTCTGTGCAAACCCTCACGCCGCGGCTTTGTGTCTGTACTTTAGCCAAAACGGAGAAGCTTATGGCCACCCTCCACTCCTCACCCCTCATCCCTCACCACCTGCCTTTCACTTCTAGGGTGAGCTCACCCTCCTCCCCCATCTCTGTGCTGACAAACACCTGGGGGTGGCGCCTGACAATCTTTCCGCGAATAGATTTAGCAGCCCACGCCAGCAGACCCGGTAGTTAGGACGGAATAGGGCATCTGGTAACAGATTTTGCGTTTTGGTGATTTCCCTTTTTCTTTTACCCCTTTTCCTTTCCAGAACGAGCGACGTGACACAAGAGGTCCCAAGGGAGCAAACCTGAAAGCCAGAGCCTCCTGAATACACAGACTGCCAGTGGGCCAGATGACATTAGACACTCCTGAGATACGAGAAGCATCACTTCCTTCAGATAGAGTCGGTGAGACTATGATGTAATGAGAGTTCTCCCTGTGTTCCTCAGGAAGGCAGTTTGTGCCTTTCTACTTGAGGCATCATCTTTGATGGCTAAAGAATTCTGCAGCTTGGCCAGCGCGGTGGCTTATGCCTGTAATCCCAACACTTTGGGAGGCCGAGGCGAGAGGATCACTTGAGGTCAGGAATTCGAGACCAGCCTGGACAACGTAATGAGAAATCGTCTCTACAAAAAAAAAAAACAAAAACAAAAACAAAAAAAAAAAACACCTAAAAATTAGCTGGATTTGGTGGCGCATGTCTGTAGTCCCAGCTACTTGGGAGGCTGAGGTGGGAGAATCGCTTGAGCCCGCGAGATCAAGGCTGCAGTGATCAAGCCACTCCACTCCAGCCTGGGCGACAGAGCAAGCCCCTGTCTCAATAATAATAACAATTTTGCAGCCTGATTGTTAACGAATGTTACTAGTTACAAACTTGTAATAATGTGGTGAAGATAATACCTAGTGAATGTCTGCTGGGGTGGGGCAATAAGCTTCTATGTGCTTTACATGCATAACCTAAATATCTCCCCCAAAATCCTCTAAAATAGCTATCATTTTCTCCGTTTTTACAAATGAGTAAATTTTAAAGCTTAAACCTTAGAGAAACTTTTCTAAGTTCATATACTTGGGAAATAAAGGCAACAATTGCATTGGAACATAGGTCTGTCTAATTCAAACCTTGTACTTTACATTTTCTCTTTGAGATGGTAATTTAATACCAGCTAAACTTTAAAATCTAGTTGAAAGTAAGACCATGAAATGCCAAAATCACAAGGCTTTAAAGGATGGGATGAAAGAGATGCATGAATGTTGAAAACTATGATTAAGTTCATGGACAGGAATCAGAATGGAATTTAATACACCCATGCCTTTTTAATATTTAAGGCTTTATATATGTGCATGCCTACATTCCTAATTTAAAAAAAAATTGATGTGAAGCTAGGTTTGGGATTACTAGACTAATTATTTAGAGAGATAGACCTTTGAGAAGAACAGAATATGAGACCAGGACAATGTTCATTAAAAACAAACAACAACAACAAACAAACAAACAAAAAAAACAGAGGCTATCAGTGCTCAGCAGACTTTCAAGAGACTCTCCACTGGGTTCTTGGATGATCCCAAGTTGAATCATTGCTTGGGAGGCTCATGGGCACATGGTTTGACAGGGCTAAAAGGGGGGAGGGTCACTAAAGGAAAGAAACAGGTTTTGTGCCCCAATAGGGTAATTATATCCACTGGTAAGGAAAATGAGCTGAGAAATTCAAGATAGTAACGGATTTTCATTCATTTACTGAGTGAAATTGGTTCAACTAAGAGCTTCACCTGCCCTCTTCTAAGGACCAGGGTGACCAGCCTACCCAGTTTCAGTTTGCATGAGACTAAGAGGTTTGCTGGGATATAAAACTGGCTGACAAAGTCTCAGGCAAATCATGAGTCACTCTACTAGAGACATCCTAAATGAATCCTACAATGAAATGGAGTTCCCAATATGGTTACATCTAGTCTCAATTCATCTGCCTAATATCTGAGGGATGATTGCACAGGAAAGGAAACTGTCGAATAAAGTCATCGAGGCTGACCATAAAGAGTCTACAAGCTTGAAAAGTGCTACACCTCACTCCCTTTCCAGTGGTCCAGCTATAAACCAAATGCCTACACCTATATGTTTTGGACCTAACATTTTCATTTAGCAAATCCTTGAGAAACCTTCCATGTCTGGGCCTAAGACATCAAGTACATTCATTTTCAGCAATCATCAAATCAATGAGGTTCTTCCAGAATACAGCAGAGTGAACATATGCTTTTCATTCCAGGATAGCTTTATATAATCCCTGGCAACACAAAATACCATATTTGGCCCACAGTAGGGGCTCAATAAATAATTCATTGTATATAATATTAATCAGGAAATTAGAGCAGATTGTAGACTTTCTGGGCCTTTGCTCTTTGTTAGAATCAAGATATTAGAAATAATTATTACTTTATTCTAGAAAGTTTTTGGGTTTTGTGTGTGTGTGCTTTCTGTACCAATAACTCTTAAAATAGTTATGGCAGTTCTCCCCCAAGGTGCTGAATTTTCCATTTTTGTTATTAAATGGAGTGTAGCTAGTTTGCTCTGCAACCAAGGTTAATGCACTAGATACCTGGTGGGAAGAAAGGATTCCTTAAATTAGGTGTTCTCGGCTGGACGCAGTGGCTCATGCCTATAATCCCAGCACTTTGGGAGGCCGAGGCAGGTGGATCACCTGAGGTCAGGAGTTCGAGACCAGCCTGGTCAACATGGTGAAACCTTGTTTCTACTAAAAAAAAAAAAAATACAAAAATTAGCTGGGTGTGGTGGCAGGTGCCTGTGATCCCAGTTACTTGGGAGGCTGAGGCAGGAGAATCACTTGAACCCGGGAGGCAGAGGTTGCAGTGAGCCAAGATCATGCCACTGCACTCCAGCCTGGGTGACAGAGTGAGATTCCATCTCAAAAAAAAAAAATTAGGTGTTCTCAAATTTCACTGTATAAAGACTAACTTGGACAACTTGGCAAAGTGCAGATTCCTGGCTCCCAGTCTTCAGAGACTCCCGTTCAACTACTGTAGGTTTTGGCCTGGAAATCTGCATTTTAAAATAAGCATCTGGGCTCTCTGCCATGTGAGGATGCAAGAAGGTGTCTGTCTGCAAGCCAGGAAGGATACCCTCACCAGACACAGTATATGCCAGTATATTGGATTTCCCAGCCTCCAGAACTGGGAGAAATAAATTTCTATTCTTTAAGCCTATCAATAAGTCAGTAAACAAACATCTGAGCTGATTGGGATATAGGTAGTTTTGGACCCTATTTTGAGAAACTCTGCCCTAGTGAATGAAGACTGTAGATGTATTTTTGCAAAAATCTCTACCACCTTAGCCTAAAAGGCCTATCTGGTCATCTGAACCATTAACCCAGCTGGAATACATCAAGAAATCAAGGCAAGGAAGCTTCATGATGAGATTCAGGATAGAACCCCTTTGGAAGGAAAAACAAATCTGAAATCTTTGAATAAGTAAACACAGTAAACCTGACTGTATTCATTGCTCATTAGAAATAATTCACTTGACAATGATTTAGAAAGAATAGAACTTCAACAAATAGGTAGAGTTATATAACAGTAATTATGCCAGTATAATTCACTTGGTTACCTTGGTTCTTTTAAAAATATCATAAAAGAATAATCTCAATTATTATTTTTTAATTCCTTAAATCATGTCTTCTGAATCATATGAACCATTATTTTGATAAGATAAATTAAGTAGAATGGGTGGAGAAAGAAAAGTAAAGCAAGAATATGAAGCTATACCTGAAGCTGTACTTGAAGCTCCAATAGAAAGAATAATATGGAACACAATGGAGTACTATTCAGCCATTTAAAAAAATGAGATCCTGTCATTTGCAACAACATGGACAGAACTGTAGGACATTATGTTAAGTGAAATAAGCCAGGCACAGAAAGACAGACTTTGCATGTTCTCACTCATTTGTGGGAGCTAAAAATTAAAACAGTTGAACTCATGGAGATAGAGGGTAGAATGATGGTTATCAGAGGCTGGGAAGAATAGTGGTGGCGGGTAGGAGGGAAGTGAGAATGGTAATAGGTACAAAAATATAGTTAGATAGAAAAAATAAGATCTAGTATTTGATAACACAGCAGGGTGACTACAGTCAACAGTAATTTATTGTGCATTTTTAAATAACTAAAAGAGTATAATTGGAATGTCTGTAACAAAGAAATGATAAATGCTTGAGGTAATGGATACCTCATTTACCCTGATGTGATTATAACACATTGTGTGCCTGTATCAACATATATCATGTACTCCATAGATACACACACCTACTGTGTACCCATAAACTTTTTTAAAAAATGAAAAAAAGGCTAAACTAAAAAATAAAAATAAGAAAGATTAAGATAGAATCAAGGAAAAAATAATGGAAATTTAAAATTTCAAAAGATTGGAAGAAGTAGAAAGATGAAATGATAACTCCATTCTGTAAAAAGGAGAGAACTGAAAAAAAAAAAAAAAGACAACAGCAAAGTTCAAAGAACATATTGCTGTAAATCTACTTTCCATGCTTTTATGTTTTTAAACTTTACACATAATTTTAAATGAATGTATATAAAAAGAAGTTATATATAATTTTCTTGTGTTATCAGGGTAATATTAATCCACAATCTGCATTTCTATGTAAACTTTTTCTCAAGCAGCATTGCCAAGTGTACTTTTTAAAAACTTCTACCAAAAAATGTTTTCTAGAACTTGGAAATTTACAACCTACAATATTTTATTTAACTTTAATACAGTACTGTTCAAATGATACTATCTGTGAAAAATCAGGATTGAGCAAAACCAGAATTGCTTCAGATGTCTAAACCTACTATAGCCTCATTAGCAGAAGTTTTAAGGCATAGATGTAAGAGTGATCTCCCTAGGATTAAATTGGGACCTTCATAATGCCCCTGCCTATGGTTTCTTAAATGGGGAGGAGGTGGGAAAGATTAAGAATAACAAAGATATAAATGCATTAGTTAAAATAGAAGAAACAATAGTTGAAATGTTGATTCTCAATTCCTGTAACAACAGATTGATAGATGAGGCATAAAACAAGACCAGATGCCGTGGTTTTCAGGATGCACTTGGCTTCCCATCCTTTATAACCTAGAGCAATTTTTGCTGTAAGTAGGTCACTTGCCTGCTCTCATTTACCTGATTCTAGGAAAATGCCCTTGAAAGTATTTAGAAAATAATAGGTACTGGTACTTAATATTTTAAAAATTAAGATTGCATAAAACCTTCCTCCTCCCACCCGTTTCTCTAATAGCCAGAATAACTGATAACCTTGAAGCATATGTGAAACTAAAATGAACAAGAATAATTTGAGATCTTTAATCTTCTAAGCGCAAGTACACTAAACTCTGTGTCCATTCTGTTAGTTCCCGTAATTCACTTTGCTTAGCACTGGCATAGTACTCAGCTAACAGAATTATAGTTGAAGTCTTTATTCTCCTATAAGATATTATCATCTTGAAAAAAGAGGGTGCCTGGAACATAGGAGAGGCTTAACAAGATTTAACCTGACTAGAGAGAAAAGAGGATGCCTAGGACATAGGAGAGGTATAGATTTAACCTGATTAAAGAGGAAAAAAAGGGAAGGGGGGAGAAAAGACAAGTGGTCCAAAGGTATGACATACGATTCAAACCATTTTACTGATGATAATTATATGATTGCCCTATCCTGATGTGTCCATCAGAAACTAGTCCAATCGGGGAGTCTTGGTATCTATAGGGTGTAAGAACGTGGACTTTACAGACCTGGGTTTGAATTTAAGATCTACTGTTTACTGACTGTTAATTTGAACAAGTTACTTATGTTCTCAAGCCTCAGTTTCTTTATATTTAATGTGGGAACAGTAACAGTACACATGCCATGGCCTTGCACTAAGAATTAAATGAGACAATACATGTACAGTGCTGAGCTCAATGCTTGGCACTTAGCAAGTGCTCAGTAAACATGCTGGTGTAATACCTCAGATGTTATTTTCATTATACGATGAGGTGATATTCTCTCATTCCTAGATTCTGTAAGGACAATGATCTTTTCATATCTCCTCTGTGTTTGCATGAGGACTTTACCTCTTCAGTTTTCAACCATGGCATCTTGTCTGAAATGTTTATCTTCTCTGACTTGTGAAGAGGCTGTGCCTCTCTGTCCTGCTGACCTCTTGGTTCTCACATTCCCATTCTTAATACACCCCTCTGGCTGAGTCTTACTGATCAGTAGTCTATAAAACATTTATGATAGTTATATAAAACCTGTAAGATTTCATCCTTACGACCCAAAGATAATTAAGTTTAACATATTTATCGATCCATGAAAATAACTGTATGGATATTTCTCAGTTCACTGAAGACCATCATTAATATTGGCTGTTATTCCCATCTGTCAAGTAACAACCATTTATTGAGTATACATTCTTTGCTAGTATGAATTTCTAAAGACTGAAACATCTTATAAAAATGCAAGTCCTCCTACAGCTGTTGATTTTAAGTTAGAGGTTTGCCCTATATTTCATTCCTTCATTTTTTGCTTACTTTTCCTTACTTAGATTGCTGAGTGGATTTTGCACAAGAAAAATAAATTAATTTAGTAGATGAAAGTGAGACGCTGAACAAGCCTTGAGATTTGAGAAGTCAATACTTTGCATGTCTTATCTTTTCTCTGCAAATCTTAACCTTTCTTTTTCTTTTTTTGGAGACAGAATCTCACTCTGTCGCCCAGGCTGGAGTGCAGTGGCGCGGTCTCGGCTCACTGCAGCCTCCACCTCCTGGGTTCACGCCATTCTTCTGCTTCAGCCTCCCGAGTAGCTGAGACTACAGGCGCCCGCCACCACACCTGGCTAATTTTTTGTATTTTTAGTAGAGATGGGGTTTCACCGTGTTAGCCAGGATGGTCTTGATCTGCTGACCTCATGATCCGCCCACCTCGGCCTCCCAAAGTACTGGGATTACAGGCATGAGCCACTGCTCCCGGCCACAAATCCTAACCTTCCTATTAACCTCAGGGACAACCACAGCATCAGAGCTGTTATTCTACATATAAAATTTAATTCATTTGAGCACAATACTTTTTTTTTTTTTTTTTAACTTTTAGAGACAGGGTCTTGCTCTGTTGCCCAGGTTGGAGTGCAGTGACTGGATCATAGCTCACTGCAGCCTCAAACTCCTCTGCTTAAGCAATCCTCCCAGCTTGGCCTCCCATAGCACTGGGATTACAGGCAGGAGCCACCATGCCCAGCCAAGTACAACACATTTTTTTTTAATTTACTGTGGGTAATTCATAGAAACATTCCCAAAGTTGAGGGAGCTTTATTGAGCAAAAGAAATGATATATCCTGTCTAGACACTGAATGCGCTTCTTCCAAAGGCCAGGGCAAAGCTGGCTGATTTTATGTGTTTAAGGATGAAATATCTACTAGGCCTTGTTTCACCTAGAGGGGCCCAGCAGCAGTTCACTGGCAAGCTGATGTTAAAAATCTCCCATCTTCCCCTTTTATTGTCATTGTTTCTGGAACCAGAAAACAGCAGCAGCAACAACAACAACAAGGGGGGGAAAAAATCAAAGCCTATAACTTGTTTTATAGAAGTACAGGAAACTAAGTATACTAAATTGGCAGGGATGAAAGTCTCATTCAACTTCAAAATAGTATACCTGATAGATTTTCACAAACCTTTCTACTTTCTAGCCTGCTACTTATTCAGTTGAAATATCAGCAATTCTGAAACCTTTGAATGCCCAAGTAAGGCCCAGTGCCAGAGGCATGCCCATACCCATTTCTTTATGCCTTCTGAGTTCTCAGGTTAATGAGAGATCAGAAAAGGGGAGAGTAAAGGAGAGTAGACAAAGAGGCTGACTCCCCAATCATGTTTTCTTCTTCTATAGTGTTTTGTAAAAAGCTGAAGAAATGCTAATAATTCTTAGCTGGCTAAAAACAGTTTTAGAATTCTGTCCAGATATTCTTGAACCTCTGGCTGGACCGTGTGCCACCTTCCACATTAGAGTCCCTCCATCACTTAATCCTACTTATGTTACATAAACTGGCTTTCCATATATAGTCATCATAGTGTCCTCACAGGCTATTATTTAAGAAACCTCTTCTGTCCCTCACTCACCCCTTCCTTGGGACTCTTGGAAATAAACAGGTGAAAGAGTTTAAATGAATGATGTCTAAAGCCATGAAATACAGTGATTGTATTTTGTCTTGTTTTTGATGACTAGTCATATTTCTTAAGTTGAATCAATCATAAGGATTTGCAGCACCTGAACACACACTCATAGGCCAAAAAGAAAAGACAGCTAAAAGTCTCTCTAGTGGTACCCCATTTCCTCCTCATTCTACAGGAAGATGGGATCCATGATACTTCATTTTAATTATCATTCTCAAAATCTGTTTCTGAACCCAACACAGGAAATTTATCAAGCATAGAGTGCCAGGTAGGTGAAGAACAAATATAGTCTCTGCCAAAGTAGTTTGAATCATGCAGGATTCAGATTATGGCTGTTTTATTCCATATTTAATATACTATTATTTACTGTTACTAAATATCACGATAATATTTATATAATGTCATAATGCTAAATATTTAATAATTTAATAAAATTCTGTTTCAGTATTTATGCAGTATTTGAGAAATTCTAAATTATGACAGTACTCAATGAGAGGTACCAGCTCCGTGGCCTGTCACATGTCAGGTAGCCTTTCTGGGTTTCCTCCTCTGAAATGAAAATACAGGCATATCTCATTTTATTATGCTTCCCTTTATTGTGCTTTGCAGATATTATGATTTTTACAAATGGAAGGTGTGTGGCAACCCTGCATCTAGCTAGTGTGTCAGTGCCATTTTTCCAACAGCATGTACTCACTTTGTGTCTCTGTCTCATTTTGGTAATTCTTGTAATATTTCAAACATTTAAATTATTGTATCTGTTATGGTGATCTGTGATCAGTGGATCTTTGATGTTACTATTGTGATTGTTCTGGGCACCACAGACCACAGCCATGCAAGGCAGTGAAATTAATAAATGTTGTGTTCTGACTACTCTACCAACCAGTCATTCTCCTGTCCCTATCCCTCTCCTCAGGGCTTTCTTTTCCCTGAGACACAACAATATTGAAATTAGGCCAGTTAATAACCCTACAGTGGCCTTTAAATGTTTAAGTGAAAGGAAGAGTCACACATCTCTCACTTTAAATCAAAAGCTAGAAATGATTAAGCTTAGTGAAAAAAGGTATGTTGAAAGCTGAAATAGACCAAAAGCTAGGCCTCTTGAGTCAGACAATTAGCCAAGTGGTGAATGCAAAGGAAAAGTGTTTTTTTTTGTTTGTTTGTTCGTTTATTGGTTTTAAGAGACGGGGTCTTATTCTGTTGCCCAGGCTTGAGGGCAGTGGCATGATCATAGCTCACTGCGGCCTCAAATTCCCAGGCTCAAGCAATCATCCCACCTCAGCCTCCCAAGTAGCTTGGACTACAGGCTCACACCACTGAGCCTGGCTATTTTTTTTTTTTTTTTTTTTTTTGCAGAGACGGGGCCTCATTTTATTCCCCAGGCTGGTTTCAAACTCCTGGTCTCAAGCATCCTCCCATATTGGCCTCCCAAAATGTTGGAATTACACACATCAGTAACTGTGTCTGGCCTAGAAAGTTCTTAAAGGAAATTCAAAGTGTTACTCCAGTGAATACATGCATGATAAGAAAGCAAAAACAGCCTAATGGCTGACATGGAGAAAGTTTTAGATGGTCTGGGTAGAGGATCTAACCAACCACATTCCTACAGCCTAATTTAGAGCAAGTCCCTCTCTTCAATTCTGTGAAGGTTAAGAGAGGCAAAGAAGCTGCAGAAGAAGGATTTGAAGCTAGCAGAGGTTAGTTCATGAGGTTTAAGGAAGAAGCTATCTTCATAACATGTAAGTGCAAGGTGAAGCAGCAAGTGCTAATGGAGAAGCTGCAGTAATTTACCCAGAAGATCTAGCTAAGATCATTGATGAAGGTGGCTACACTTAACACAGATTTTCAATGTAGACAAAACAGCCATTTATTGGAAGAAAATGCCAACTGGGACTTTTATAGCTAGCGAAGAAAAGTCGATGCCTGGCTTTAAAGCTTCAAAAACAGGCTGACTCTCTTGTTAGGAGCTAATGCAACTGATGACTTTAAGTTGAAACCAATGCTCATTGGTCATTCTGAAAATCCTGGGGCCTTAAGAGTTACTCTGTATCTACTCTGCCTGTGCTTTATAAATGGAACAACAAAGCTGGGATGACAGCACATCTTTTTACGGCATGGTTTTCTGAATATTTTAAGTTCACTACTGAGACCTACTGCTCAGAAATAAATGATTCATTTCAAGATGTTAACTGCTCATTGACAATGCAACTGGTCACTCAAGAGCTCTGATGGAGATGTACAGCAGAATGTTGTTTACATGCCAACTAACACAGGAAGATGGGGTCCATGATACTTCATTTTAATTATCATTCCCAAAATCTGTTTCTGAACCCAACACAGGAAATTTATCAAGCATAGAGTGCCAGGTAGGTGAAGAACAAATATAGTCTCTGCCAAAGTAGTTTGAATCATGCAGGATGCAGATTATGGCTGTTTTATTCAGTATTTAATATACTATTATTTACTGTTACTAAATATCATGATACTATTTATATAATGTCATAATGCTAAATATTTAATAATTTAATAAAATTCTGTTTCAGTATTTATGCAGTATTTGAGAAATCATCCATTCTGCAGTCCATGGATCAAAGAGTAACTTCAACTTTCAAATCTTATTACTAGAGAAATACATTTTACAAGGGTATAGCTACCATAGATAGTGATTCTGCTGATGGGGAATCTGGGGAAAGTAAATTGAGAAACTTCTGGAAGGGATTCATTATTTTATTTATGTATTATTTATTTATTTATTTATTTTGAGACGGAGTCTCACTCTGTCTCCCAGGCTGGAGTGTAGTGGCGTGATCTTGGCTCACTGCAACCTCTGCCTCCCGGGTTCAAGCAATTCTCCTGCCTCAGCCTCCTGAGTAGCTGGGACTACAGGCATGCGCCACGATGCCCAGCTAATTTTTTATATTTTAGTAGAGACAGGATTTCACCATGTTGGCCAGGATGGTCTCGATCTCCTGACCTCATGATCCACCGACCTTAGCCTCCCAAAGTGCTGGAATTACAGGCATAAGCCACCTCGCCTGGCCAGGATTCACCATTCTAAATGCCATTGAGAATATTCATAGTTCATGGGAGGTCAAAATATTAACATTAGCAAGTGTTTGGAACAAGTTGGTCCACCCCTCCTACATGATTTCTAGGAGTTCAAGACTTGAGTGGAGAAGTCACTGCAGATGTGGTATAAATAGCAAGAGAACTAAAATTAGAAGTGGAGTCTGAAGATGTGACTGAATTGCCGCCATCCCCTGATAAAACTTGATGAGCTACTTCTTGTGAATGAGCAAAGAAAGTGGTTCCTTGAGATGGAATCTACACCTGGTGAAGATAATGTGAACATTGTTGAAATAACAAAGGATTTAGAATATTAGTTGATAAAGCAGTGGCAGTGTTTGAGAAAATTTACTGCAATCTTGAAAGAAGTTCTGCTGTGGGTAAAATGCTATCAAACAGCATCACATACTGCAGAGAAATATTTTATGAAAGGAAGGGTCAAATGTTGCCTCTACCCCCAACCCTCCACATATGATGAGTGGGGAATAACAGTAGGACACTGGGCCTAAAGAAAAATCATGCCCTTCATTTGTGGAAGGATCAGCTGACCATTAAGAATGTTGCCAACGCTTGCAAATGTGATATACCAGTGGGAAAGCAAATGCCAGCAGCATGAAATAGCAGTATAGTAAGGGCCAGATCAAAAGCTGAAAAAGGAAGTGTGGTTAATATAAATACATCCTATCTTTCACACCAATCATGATTTTTCAGAATATGAGCTCATGAACAGCTGAAGGAAAAGATTCTTTTGTGCTTTATTACGAACTTTCTTGCTTTATTATCTTACAAGTTCCATATTTTCTTGAATTTTGCCAATGGAGGTTTTACCTAACATGGCACCTTTTAGGAATGTAATCATCCCCATTCTCAGTTGGTGAGAGATTACTGTAACAAATTCTGAAACACATAGATTCTTATGAATCATGTCATTTTTTTTCCCTGTCTTATGGTGCTGAATGAATCATGTTTAATTGAGAATTAGCTAAGGGGAGAGTAGAGCGGTAAGGACATAGATTTATCTCTATTTGTATTTTCATTTACTACTTTTATCAAGAATAGTAACATTTTACCTCTTTTTTGTTGGTTTTTAAATACCACTCTCTAGAAAGTAAATTCAGGAGTAAGAAACTCCTTACCTATTCAGCATAATCCAATTTATTGTTAATTCCATTTTCTATTAACATAGTAAATAGCGTGTTGGCTTGTAACACTTCCCTCGTAGAAGTAACAAACCAACTTCAAATTTAAGAATGATGCCTCTTTTTTCTTGAGAAAGACACCTGTTCCAGTGGATAGAAATGGCTAGGGAAGATCTATATCTATATTTAGAAATATATAATTTCAATAAATCACAGACTCTCAAGAATAAAAGGAATACTGAATGTTATTGAGTCTTTGACCAAAGGCAGTTTGGATTAGAAAGAATGTTTGCTGTGGAATTAGAAGTCCTGGATCAAATCACAGCTTTATCACTTAATGACTGCACATTTCAGGTGATTTATTTAACCTCTCTGAGCCTTGGTTTTCTCATTTATAAAAAAGGGATAGTGTCTACATTATAGAGTTGGGGAGAGAATTGGAGATAAGCTACGTAAAGGAACTAGGACAGACACCATAAACATTTTAGAAATGACTGTGTTTGTTGTCATCATAATTATCTCACCAAGTGGTCATTGAACTTATTTAAACATTCTGGTGACATAGGATTCACTAACTGCTCCAGTTGTCATCCCATGTTCAGAGAACCCTTTAGTGTTACGTCTTCCCTTTACTGAGCCTAAATATTTTCCCCTGGAACTTTTATCCACAATTCTCATTCTTGCCAGTGAGGCTACACAGATTAAGTCTACGTAACTAAATTAAGTGTGAAACTAGAATGGAATATATGCTTCAAGAGTGGTGTGACCAGTGTAGATACTATAGATTTCTCATCACAATTTAGGATCAAACTATCTTCCTTTTGCTAGTAACCACCCTTTAGATACCTATTGAATTTGTTGTTCATAAAGCCTATTCTTCACTAGAGTTTGGGTCCTGCATGCTGTACCAGTCACAATTTTGAGGTAGAGACTCAAATGCAGAGCCTTACAAGTTAATTTGTGTCATATTTATCAATAAATGTTAAATTCCCTATGATACAACAAATATAATTTGGCTATTTAATCAGTTATAATGTCGTATGGCATACCCATAAGTTTATGTGACTGACAAGTGGTTAAGAACCTGGTGCATTTTATTTAACAAACACTTTATATAGTATTTAATATATGCCAGCTACTGTTCTAGGTGCTTTACATATATCAACTCATATAATTCTCATAACGAGCCTGTAATAAGTACTATAATTATTCTCAGATAAGGCAACTGAGGCACAGAGAAGTTAAGTAACTCATTCAAGGTCAAATAGTAAGTACTAAAGCCAGGATTGGACCTGGGCTATCTAATTCTAGAACCTGTATTCATACTCATTATGCTCTGTTCCCAAAATTTTCTGTTACATAGATTGTTATGGCTTTTTTTGTTAGACAGGGTCTTGCTCTCTCACCCAGGCTGGAGTACAGTGACAGTGACCACTGCAGCCTCCACCTCCTAGGCTCAAGCGATCCTCCTGCTTCAGCACCCCCACACCAGGCAACATAACAAGACCCCAATCTCTACAAAAAATTAAAAAAGAATTATTATGGTATGGTGACCCGTGCATGTAGTCCCAGCTACTTGGGAAGCTGAGGTGGGATGATCGCTTGAGCCCAGGAGTTTGAGGCTGCAGTGGGCCATAACTGTACCATTGCACTGCAGCCTGGGCAACAGAGTGAGATCCTATCTCAGAAAAAAAAATATAGATATATATATGGCTGCAGTGGGCCATGTTTGTGTGGGACTGTTTCTGGGCTGTTTATTCTGTTCCACTGATCTTAAGTGTCTACGCTTTCACCAATACTAGATTGTGTTGATTAATCTAGCTTTATAGTACAACCTAAAATAAGGTAGTTTGATTCTTCAACCTTATTTTTCTCTTTCAAACTTATTTTGGCTTTTCTAATTATTTTAAATTTCTATATTTTAGAATAAGCTTGCTATATTTTAAATTTTTAAATTATAATTTATATAAAATTTAAAATACAATTTAAAATTGTATTAATTTTAGAATCAGCTTGCTATATTTTACAAATTTGTTTTGTGAGTTCTGTTGAGATATTTAGTGGAATTGAATTAAACTATAGATTAGGGTGATGGGTTGAGTCTTCAGTTTTCTTTCTTTCCAGAGATGAGAGTCTTGCTATGTTACCCAGGCTGGAGTGCAGTGGCTATTCACAGGCATGATTGTGCTATTGATCAGCATGGGAATTGTGACCTACTCCCTTTTCTACCTGGGCTGGTCCACCCCTCCTTAGGCAACCTGGAGTACCCCACCCCTAGGAGGTCACCATATTGATGCCAAACTTAGTGCCAACACCCAAGCAGCATAGTGAACCACAGCCCAGAGCTCCTGGGCTCAAGCACTTCTCCCTCCGACTCCTGAGTAGCTGGTATTCTTCCAGTTCTGAACATAGTATATCTCTCCATTTATTTATAGTTGGATCTTCTTTGATTGCTTTCATTAATGTTTTGTAGTTTTCGGCATACATATTCTATTCATGTTTTGTTAAATTTGTACCTTAGTATTTCAGTATTTTTGGAGCTATTGTAAATGGTATTGTTTAAAAAATATTAGTTTCCAGTTGTTCATTGCTGGTATATGGATGTAAAATTCTGAATGTGTGTTTACCTTTTGTCCTGTGACCTTACTAAAGTCAGTTCTAGGAGTTTTTTTTTAAATCACTTATTTGGTTTTCTATGTAAACAATCATGTCATCTGCAAATACAGACATTTTTATTTCTTCTTTCCCTATCTGTATGTCTTTTATCTTCTTGCCTTATAACACTGAATAAAATTCCAATATAATGTCAAATAGCAATGGTGAGTGAAGACATTCTTACCTTGTTCCTGACCTTAAGGGGTAGAATTCAATCTTTCACCACATGTAATATATTAGACGTTGGCTTTTTGTACATGACCTTTATAAGGTTGTGGAAATCCCCTTCTACCCTCGTCTGCTGAGAATTTTTTTTTTTAAATCTGAATGGATGTTGAAGTCTGTCAAATGTTCTTTTTCTCTCTCTCTCTCTCTCTCTCTTTCTTTCTTTCTTTCTTTTTTTTTTTTTTTTTTAATGGAGTCTTGCTCTGTAGCCCAGGCTGGAGTGCAGTGGCACGATCTCAGCTCACTGCAACCCCCGCCTCCTAGGTTCAAGCAATTCTGCTTCATCCTTCTGAGTAGCTGGGACTACAGGCATGTGCCACCACACCTGGCTAATTTTTGTAGAGATAGGGTTTCACCATGTTTGCCAGGCTGCTCTCGAACTCCTGACCTCAGGTGATCTGCCCGCCTTAGCCTCCCAAAGTGCTGGGATTACAAGCATGAGCCACCAAACCCAGTCTGTTAAATGCTTTTTCTGTATCAAGTGGCATGATCATGTAGCTTTTCCTCTTTACTCTAGTAATATGGTGGATTACATTGATTGATCTTTTGAATATTGATCCAGCTTTGCATTTTCAAGGTAAACCTCATTTTGGCATGGTATGTAATATTTTTATATACTGCTGGATTCAATTTGTTAATATTTTGTTGAAGATTTTTGTGTCAAGGTCCAAGGCAGATATTAGTGTATGGTTTTTTCTTGTCCTGTCTTTGTCTGGCTTTGGTATCAATAATGCTGATTTTATAAAAATAAATTGGTAAATGTTCCCTCCTCTTCTATTTTCTGGAAAGAATTTGTGTAGAATTGGTATTAATTCACCTTAAAATGATTGATAGAATTTGACAGTGTAACCATCTGGGCTTGGAAAATTTTTTGAGAGGTTTTAAACTATGAATTTAATTTCTTTACAGGTATAGGATTCTTCAGGTTATTTAAATTTGCTTATGTGAGTTTTGATGGTTTGGTTTTGAGGAATTAGTCTATTTCGCAGGTTGTCATATTTATGTGTGTTGTGTTGTTCATAGTATTTCCTTATTTTTAGAATACCATTGCATTTGTAGTGATATCTTCTCTTTCATTCTTGATATGGTAAGTTGTGTCTTTTCTTCGTAATCTTGCAAGAGATTTGTGAATTTCATTGGTCTTAAAGAACCAGTTTTTTGTTTCATTAATTTTTCTCTATTGATTTCTGTTTTCAATTTCATTCATTTCTGATCCTAGCTTTTAAAAATTTTCTTCCTTCTGCTTGATTTGGGTTTATTTTATTATTATTAACTTTTTAGCTTCTTAAAGATCAGTGACGTGAAAACTTTCTTCTTTTTTAATGTCAATATTTCATGTTATAAATATAAATTTCCCTCTAAGGATTGCTTTAGCTGAATCCTATTCCACAAATTTTCATATGTTGTGTTTTCATTTTCATTCAGTTCAAAATATTTTTTCCTTTTGGCTTCCTCTTTGACCCATGGATTACGTAGGGGTATAATGTTTATAAATGTTTGGAGATTTTACTTTTATTTATTTCTAAGTTTATTCTATTATGATTAGAGAGCATATTTTATATGATTTCAATTCTTTTTTTAGGCTGGATTATGTTTTGATGAATGTGCTGTGACATGTACATTTAAAAGAGTATGTATTCTGCTATTGTTGGGTGGAGTATTTTATAAATACCTATTAGGTACAGTTGGGTTGATGGTATGGTTCAATTTTTCTATATTTTTGCTGATTTTCTGTTTACTACTTCCATCCATCACTGAGAGAGGAGTATTGATGTTTCCAAATATAATTGTAGATTTGTCTGTTTCTCTTTTCAATTCTATCAGGTTATGATTCACACATTTTATAATGCCCTTCTTTATCTCCAGTAATTTTCTTTGCTCTGAAGTCTACTTTGTCCGATATTAATATAACTATTCTCACTTCCTTTTGGTTCACATGGCATATATTTTTCTATTTCTAACATACCTATATAAATGTATTTTGAATTGAGTTCTTTTTTACAACACATACATAGCTCAGTCATGTTTTTGCATACATTTTACCAGCCTGTTTCAGTGGGCATATTTAGGTTTTTTCCATTTAATGTAATAATTGATATATTCAGATTTAGGCCTACCGTTTTATTTATTTGTTTTCTATTTGTTTCCTTTATTTTCTTTCATGTATCTGTTTTCTCTTTCCTACCTTCTTTTGGGGCATTTGTATATTTATTAAAATTCCATATTTTTGTTAGTTTTTGACTATGTGTCCTTGTTAAAAAAGTTTTTAATGATTGGGATCAAAATATAAATATTTAATTTTACACAACCTACTTAGAATCAATATTTTAACACTTCAAGGGGGATATAGAAATGTTATAATCATTTAGATCCCATTACCTTCCCTCTTTATGTTGCAGTTGTCTTATGTATTGCATTTACATACACTGAAAACTCCATTAATGTTATCAGTTTTGCTTTCAAACATGAAACAAAGTTTAAGGAACTTAAGAGGTGAATTGTTTATTTTATTTACCTAGATATTTACCATGTCTGTTTTTCCTTCTTTATTCCTTGTTTTTGTTTTGTTTTGTTTTTTTAGAGTCAAGGTCTTGCTCTGTCACCAAGGCTGGAGAGCAGTGGCACAATCGTAGCCCACTGTAACCTCAAACTCCTGGGCTAAAAGTGATCCTCCCACCTCAGCTTCCAAGTCGCTAAGACTACCACCATGCCTGGCCTCCTCCTTTATTCTTGATGTTTCAGGTTACCTTATGATGTCATTTCCGTCTGTCTAAAGAACTTCCATTAGTAATTCTTTAGACCAAGGTATGCTGACAACAAATTATCTTTGTTTTCCTCCCCCAAGAATGTGTTTATTTCAAATTTAATCATGAAGGATATTTGTGCTAAATATAGAATTCTGGGTTGACAGGTTTTTATTTTTAGCCCTTTAAGTTGTTCTACTTCATTCTAGTCTCCATGGTTTCTGATGAGAAATATGCAGTCATTCACACTGTTTTTCCCCTGTAAATAATGTATCATTTTTTTCTACCAGCTTTCAAGAATTTTTCTTGTTTTGGTTTTTAGCAGTTTGATTATGATGTGTTTGGGCATGAGTTTCTTTGGTTATACCCTGTTAGTTTCTTGAATCTGTAAGTTTATGTTTTTTACCAAATTTAAGAAATTTTTAGTTCTTCTTTCAAATATTTGTTACTACATTGTATTCTTTCCTCTCTTCTTCTGGATCTCCAATATCATAAATGTTAGATCTTTTGGTGTTGTCCCACCGGTCCCTTAGGCACAGCTTTTTTTCCCCAATACTTTTTCTCTCCATTGTTCACATTGGATAATTTCTGTTGCCTCATCTTCAAATTCACTGACTGTTTCCTCTCTCATCTCCATTCTGTAATTGAACCTATACAATTAGTTCTTTATTTTTATTATATTTTTTAGTTCTGCATTTCAATTTCATTTTTTTATTATTTTTTGCATTTCTTTCAGGAACTTTTTAATCTTATGTTCTGGTACACTTTTCTAATAACTGTTTTAAAGCTATACTCAGCTAATTCCAGCATCTATAGCATCCTGGCATTGTCCTCTATTGTCTTTTCTTAGGTGAGCTGAGATTTTCCTGGTTCTTGTATGCTGACTAGTTTTGAATTGTATCCCAGACGTTTAATATATTATAAGACTCTGGGTTTTGTTTAAATCATATGGAGAATACTGATATTTTTGTTTTGGCGGGTAATAGATCTGTTTTGGTTCAAGTCAAAAGTTCCAACCAATCTTCTGTCAGTTGTAGTTTCAATGTCAATTTTGTTTTCAAAAAGAATATTTTGCTTTCCATGCTATTTGGATCTATTCTCTATGTGTACTACCAGTCAGTAGTGGTAGGGTGGTGGACTTGTGTGGTAGACTCTCCTTTAGTTCAGTCTCAAAGTCTTTTTGGTACATATGCTGTTAGTGATCAGATCCATCCTTGTGCAACTTGAAGGTGAGTCTTAGAGGTTATAATCAACTTGACTATTACTTCCCTGAGTTCCTCCCTCTTCATGATCTCTAGTACTTTCTTATTCTTGGGACTTCCTCTTTTGGTCCCACAGCCAGAAATCTAGTGCTTTAGTAACCCTGCTGTGGTATGTACTTTCTGGGACTACACTATGTCCAGGGCTCAGCAGTGGAAGGACAGAGAAGAAAAAATCAACTGGTGTTTATCCCACCCTCCTGAGGCCCCAATTCTCCATAGAAGAAGGTTCCCCTCCCTCAGAGATATTGGAGCCTGTTGCCACCTGCTGACATTGCAGTCATTACCACTGCTTGGTTGGCAGGATTTCTAGGGGCCTGGGGCATTAGAGAATGGAGAACAAAAGAGAAGAAATTGGCAGGTTTCTCCCACACTCTCTGAGTATTAGGAGATGCTTTTCCTGCTCCTTGAGCCAGAACTAGAGGGCTTCTCCTGGGGCTCTGTCTGTGCCTATTCTGAGTTTCAGACTGCCTTATTTCTAGACTGAGGTTCTGATAGGGAAAAAACAAAAACAGAAAACTCACTGCATGTTCAGTAGTACTTTAAATTCTAGTCTTTTTCCCCAATTCACTTGCTACTTTTTATCTTTCGGTGTCCTCAAGTAGCTGTTTCATGCATTCTGTCTAGGTTTTATAACTATATTTAATGAAAAAGATGGGGTGGGCTGGGCGCGGTGGCTCACGCCCATAATCCCAGCACTTTAGAAGGCCGAGGTGGTCGGATCACCTGAGGTCAGGAGTTCAAGACCAGCCTGGCCAACATGTTGAAACCCAGTCTCTACTAAAAATACAACAATTAGCTGGGCGTGGTGGTGCACACCTGTAGCCTCAGATTGTGCCACTGCAGTCCAACCTGGGTGACAAAGTGAGACTCTGTCTCAAAAAAAAAAAAAAAAAAAAAAAAGACAGGGTGGAGTGTGCTTACTCCATCTTACCTAGAGCTGGACTGGAACATTGTTTTTAAATGGCTGTTACGGATTGAACGTTTTTGTCTCCTCAAAATGCACAAGTTGAAGCCCTAACCCTGAATATAATGGTATTTAGCAATGGGGCCTTTGGGAGGTAATTAGGATTAGATGAGGTCATGAGAGTGGGGCATCATGATGGGATTAGTGCCCTTGTAAGAAGAGACACCAGAGAGCTCATTCATATTCTCTCTCTCTCTCCTTTTTGTGAGGACATAGCAAGAAGGCAGCTGTCTGCAAGCCAGAAAGAGAGGCCTCACCAGGAATTAAATCAGCTGGCACCTTGATTCGGGACTTCCCAGCCTCTCAAACTGTGAGAAAGTAGATTTCTGCTGTTTTCGCCATCCAGTCTATGGTATTTTGTTTTGGCACCTTGAGCAGACAAATACAATTGTGAACATATTCATGAAAAAATTCTTGGCACTACATATTGCCTCATTCTTCCCAATTCAGTCACTACTTTTCCTTATAATTCTACCGGTACATGTTTTCTGCAAGATTTATAACAAATTATACTAGCTGAATTTCTAGACAGAAATAGAAACAAATCCCCCAAAACTAGATGGATAGCTTTAGAGATCCAATAATTTTGTGCCATGTAGTTGTAACACTTCAAATATATATATTTTGGTATGTCTTTTTTGAATTAATTTATTGCTTAATTGTTTGGTCTTCAGTCACCTTGACTAAATTTGCCTGATGTTTCTCTGTAAATAATCTCAAGGCTAGGTGACCTAGGTCCTGTTTGGGCCAATTATTTTTATTTTTATCTCTGAGAAGCTTGCCTCAAAGAGAACTTATGGTTAGGAGCCAACAGTCCATTTCTTTCACATACATCCTGTTAAACTATAAGAAACGAGGACCGTATTGAATAAATATAAATGAGTAGAAGGAAGATAAAGCAATTTGCTTGTCTTCTGCAGATAGTAGTTTTAAATAAATTTTTATCTAATAGTAAACAGAACATCAGTAATTCTTTTTTTTTTTTTTTTTGAGACAGAGTCTTGTGAACATGAGTAATTCTTGACCATCAAAAGAGAAGGACAAGTCCTTATAATTGGAGTGGAACTGGACTAGAACTAGGCTATTGTCTCAAGTGGGATGAAGACTCTAGAATAGATCAGTGAGCTTTGTACCTAAGGCAATTTCATGTTATGCTCTATTGCTCTCCACCAGATGGGCTTCTTTCTTTTTTTTCCCCTCAGTAATCTTTTCCATCTCATCCATTCCCTTTTCTTTTTCTTTTCCTCACAGTTTTTATATCTGTGAACCTGGATGAATTAGTAGATTTAAAGAAGTAGTGGGATTGTAAAAAGCTGATGATCTTGATCCTTTTTAAAAATCTGTCAAGACCTTCCATCTTTTCCTTGTATGCTGCCTTCCTATTCCTGTTCCACCTTTCCATATTGTCCTTCATTTCATGGCCAGGCTTTAGCCCTGCCAGTGGTGGCCAGAGACATGAATTAACTCTGTTTGAGTCACTTAGGAATAAAAGGATTATTACTGACCTCAATTCTAGAATAAAAATACTGTAGTTTTTCTCTCCCGCACTATAATTTTACTAAAATGTTACATTGTTCCAGAGTTAATCAGGATACTCTGTGAAATTAAACCTTAATTGTGATTTGGCTACTTCCATCTTAGAGAAAACTAAAAGAGAAATATCAGAAAATGATAATTTCAGGCTGGATGCAGTGGCTCATGCCTATAATCCCAACACTTTGTGATGACAAGGCGGGAAGATTGCTTGAAACCAAAGGTTTGAGACCAGCCTGGGCAACATAGTGAGACTATGTCTCTAAAAATAAAAGTAAAAAAATTAGCCAGGTGCTGCGGTGTGCCCCTGTAGTCCTAGCTACTTGAAGGCTGAGGTGGGAGAATCACTTGAGCCTAGGAGGTTGAGGCTGCAGTGAGCCATGATTGCACCATTGCACTCCAGCCTAGGTGACAGAGTGAGACCCTATCTCTGAAAAAGAAAAAAGAAAATGATAATTTCATCAGAACTTGTTTGAAAGAGAAACATTAGTTTCTTGAACAAAATTAGGAGTGCACATTTGAGAGAATTTTGGTTATTTCTACTGCAACTGAGGAAACAGGTATATTACTATGTTTGATTTGTAATTAACTAGGCCTCATAGCCCTTTTATCCACCCTTCAAGGAACAGAATATTTCTTAAGTTTGACATTTCCTCTGTTGATGTTCCCTTTGGAAAACATAAAATATAAATAGTGATTAAGGTCTTTCCAGATAATATCCCATACCAAAGTGTAGAAAGAACATACATAATGTCCCATACCAAAGCATAGAAAGAACATAACATGACATGATAATGTAAAGTAATATATGATGATATTTTTATCTCAGGGCTATATTATATCCAGCTGATAAGTTTTATTTGGATGTTTGTTTATAATTGAAAAAATATAGTCTTTTAGTCACAGAGCTTATCAGTACTTAACTGAGCATCTCTCTGATACGTAAAAAAACTGCTAGCATTATGAGAAGTACAAAGGTACAAAGATTTACCTAGTAATTTTTTTTTTTAGTCTCTAAGAAACTTCTGTGGAAGCAAGACTGCTTCCACTGAAGTGAAAGCTAAGATGTAGTTAGGAGCTGTCAAGCTTTACACTAGAGCCTATATGAAGTTTTGATTCTAAGTGTTACTGTACCTTCTGACAACTGTGAATGAACCTGGTTCTTGGGGAGCCCGTTCTGGTTTTCTCTTTGCACTGTTAAGCTGGGACTAACTAGCATCATTCTAGTTTGCAGGCGACATTCTCTGGGAAGCTAGTCTACGGGGGAGATGACATCTTCTGAACCTACTCCCCACAGAGAACTTTGAATGAGTGGAATCAAGAGGTTGCGTGCATTCTTGCTCATGTCACAATGCTGGACATGTGACTTCAGAGAAGCATGTGCCAGGTCAATATGATTGGGCTGTTCTCACAGTACAAGGCCTTGACCATAGAGTGATTCAGAGGCAAATGCAGCCTTCTTAGACTCTTAACCAAAACATTGGTATGACATAAAATTATAATTAATAAAAGATATACAGTTATTTCAAAAGTACTGTTTTATTGGGACATCTCAAATGACTAAGAAAATCTTTATTTTCTTATCTCTTATCTTTTATTTGTTGATAGCTGTTCATCGCTCTTTCAGCCTTTACTGAAAGCTTATCATGTATCAAACAATATGCCAGGTGTCAGAGAGGGCAGCAAAGAGAGTACAATTGAGTTAGATAGAGTACCTGCACTCAATAATAATAACAGCTAACACTTACATAGTGCTTTCTGTGTGCCAGGCTTGTCCTAAGTGATTTCTCACACACACACACACACACACACACACACACACACACACACACACACACACACACACACACACTCCCTCACTCAATCCTTATAAAAACCCAATGAGAGGCCGGGTGCTGTGGCTCATACCTGTAATCCCAGCAACTTTGGGTGGCTGAGGTGGGCAGATCACTTGAGGGCAGGAGTTTGAGATCATCCTGGCCAACATGGTGAAACCCCATCTCTACTAAAAATACAAAAATTAGCCAAGCATGGTGGCAGGTGCCTGTAATCCTAGCTACTCAAGAGGCTGAGACAGGAAAATCACTTGAACCTGGTAGGTGGATGTCGCAGTGTGCCGAGATCGTGCCACCACACTTCAGCCTGAGCAACAGAGTGAGACTCTATCTCAAAAAAACAAAACAAAACAAAATTAAAAACCCAATGAGGTGGCTACTATTATCATCCCCATTTTACGGATGAGGACATGGGTACATAGAGATTAAGTAACTTGCCAAAGATCTCTCAACTGGTAAGTGGCAGAGCAAAATTTGAAAACAAACAATCTGGTTCCAGAAACTGTACTTTCAACCTCATGATAGCTTCCTGAGGAATTTATGATCTGAGTATACATAGTAAGTACCTCCCCTTTCAGGGTAAGGCAGTAGGTAATGGTGAATAGAGAAGCAAAAGGTGACTCAGGTTGAGTAAAACAACACCAAGCATATCTGACTCAAGGAATGCTTCAGAGGCCAGGGTGCATGCCTGTAATCCCAGCACTTTGGGAGGCTGACGTGGGAGGATCACTGGAGCCCAGGTTCAAGACCAGCCTGCACAACATGACAAAACCCTCTCTTTACAGAAAATACCAAAATTAGGTGGGCTTTGTGTCGCATGCCTGTAGTTCCAGCTACTCGGGAGGCTGAGAGTTGGGAGAATCACTTGAGCCTGGGAGGTTGAGGCTGCAGTGAGCTGTGATTGTGCCACTGCACTCCATCCTAGGCAATAGAGTGAGACTCTGTCTCAAAAAAAAAAAAAAAAAAAAAAAAAGAGAAAAAAAGGAATGCTTCAGTCTGCTCCAAAGAAAAGAATGGAGTAATGTGAAGTATTAAATGTAGCAAGAGGCCACTGCCATGGCTCACACCTGTAATCCCAGCACTTTGGGAGGCTGAGACGGGAGGGTCACTTGAGCCCAGGAGTTCAAGACCAGCCTGGGCAACATAGTGAGACCACATCTCTTAAAAAAATAATAAAAAGTAAATAAAAATAAATGTAGCAAGAAATTGGAAATCTTTATCAACAGATGGCAATCCAGTTTAATGTTATATGCATGGCCACAACCCTTATTCCACTACATCCTCCTTTCACATATATATTATGAAGGTTAGTGAATACAATCATTCTGATAACATTTCTTTTCTCCCTTTCTCCCTCCTCTGGTAGAGTACTCACATAAAGGCTGCATTCACAATTGAGGTTAGAACTTGTCTAGGCATGTCTAGTGAGCAATAGGAGGAGTCTGCTGGGAAAGTACTTTCAGAATACTGGAAACCTTAGGGAGAAAACTCCTGAAGATAGAAAATTGCAGAAATTATAATAAAGACTCAGCTGCTATAGGTGAAGCATAGCTGTAGTACTTCTGGTAGAGAAGCAGTGTAGCAGCAAATTTTAAGAGATATATAAGAGGTATTTAAGTAGATCATGCCTGTAGGTCATTTAGTGGTAGTATGCAATCAATAAATATTCATTATTACTTGTGTGACAGTACTCACCCCACACTGTCCTTTATAGAAACATATTTGCAGAGACCTGGGGAGAAAATGCAAACATGCCAGAGGGCTTCATAAGACCATACATACCCTTTAATGACTCTATTAAGTGTTATCAACAAATGTTAGTAATAATAAATATAGTTATTATCATTATTGTTCTTATTACAGCCTCATTTTATGTTATTACTGATTTTTTAATGGGGTCAGTAAGAAAATAAGATGTAAGTAAGAAATAGAAGTAATAATAGAAGAAATAGAAGAAAATAAGAAAGTAAGAAATAATGGGGACAGTAAGAAAGTAAGAGCAGCTGCAGTGGCTCTCCTTGCCATCTCCTTTTCACTTCTGGAAACATGGGCTCCCATGTGGCTGTCTTTGATGATGTCATCAAGGTGTTCAGTGACATGAAAGTGTGCAAGTCTTCAACACTAGAAAAGGCAAAGAAGCGCAAGAAGTTGCTGCTCTTCTGCCTGAGTGAGTATAAGAAGAACATCATCCTTGTGGAGGCCAAGAAGATCCTGGTAAGTAATGTGGACCAAACCATTGATGATCCCTATGCCACCTTTGTCAAGATGCTGACAGTAAGGACTGCCGCTACACCCCCTATGACACCACCAAGGACAACAAGAAGAAGGACCTAGTATTTATCTTCTGGGCCTCTGGGTCTGCATCCATTGAGAGCAAAATGATCTATGCCAGCTCCAAGGACGCCATCAAGAAGCAGCTAGGGGTCAGCACCGTCGTCTTCTTGAAGGGCAAACTTTGTGATCCCCTCCAGCCCCCTTCCTGGAGAATCTACTAGTCCCAGACCTGCCCTCAGGGATTGCAGGCTGCCCCCTTCCTGCCAGACTGGAGGGGCTGGGGGAATCCCAGTAGAGGGAAGGCACTCCCTTCACCCCAATTGCCAAACAGCCCCCCAACTCCCTGGATTTTCCTCCTCTCTCCATCCCTGACAGTTCTGGCCTTCCCGAACTGCTTGGATCTTCTGATTCCTCTTGGGTTGAAGCAGACCAAGTTCCCCCAGGAACCCCTGCTGGGGAAGGCCTATATATATATTTTAAAAACAGCCCCGCTCTCCACCTGTTCCTCCCCCTTCCCATGCTACAACTTCTAACCACAACAGTGACTCTGTGCTTGTCTGTTTAGTTCTGTGTATAAATGGAATGTTGTGGAGATGGCCCCTTCCCATGCCAGCTGGTTCTTCTCCCTTGGTTATGGCCACTAATGGAAACCAGACTAGTAAGTGACCTTTAATTTTTAAAAAAAGAAAAGACAATAAAATAATACTCAAATGTTTAAGCAGATTTCCCAAAACAGAGTAGAATAGAATTCATATGAATAAGCAAACAATTTAATTGTTACTACTGGGCATTATGTTATGGATTTTGCTTTCCTACAGAAAATAACTCCACAACTGATTTTATTAGTATAGAATTAATTTCTTGCTAAAGTCATTTTCGCTTATCTCACCATTGGATATTTGTGAAATCACTAATATTTCTTTTATCCATCGTTCATATGTAAGTAAATAAGTACCTTACTTCCTCTTTCCAGGCAAGTAGAGGTTCCAAATATAGCCATGTGTCACATAACAGGGATTTGTTCTGATAAATGAATCCATAGACAATTTTGTCTTTGTGCAAACATGATAAAGTGTACTTGCACAAACCTAGATGGGGTAGCCCACTACACACCTAAGCTATGTGGTATAGCCTGTTGCTTCTAGGCTACAAACCTGTACAGCATGTTACCTATACTGAGTACTGTAGGCAAGTGTAACATAATGGTCAGTATTTGTGTATCTAAACATACCTAAATATAGAAAAGGTACAGTAAAAATATGGTATAAAAGATAAATGGTATACCTGTATAAGGCATTTACCATGAGTGGAGCTTGCAGGACTGGAAGTTGCTCTGGGTGAGTCAGTGAGTGAGTGGTGAGTCACTGTGAAAGCCTAGGACATTATTGTACACTACTGTAAACTGCATAAACACTGCACACTAGGCTACAATTTCTAAAAAAATTTCTTCAATAATAAGCTATTAAATAACAAACTTGTAAATAATAATAAATTATTATTACATATCAATGATATTTTCTTTATATCCTATAAGCTTTTTTCTATTTTTAAATTAATTTCTTAAAATTTTTTAAACTTACTTTGTTAAAAACTAAGACACAAACACCCATGTAAGCACTGGCCTACACATGGTGAGGATCATCGGTATCACTGTCTTCCATATCCATATTTTGTCCACTGGAAGCTCTTCAGAGTTAGTAACATACACGGAGCTGTCGTCTCCTGTGATATTGAAGCTGTCTTCTGGAATACCTCCTGAAGAACCTGCCTGAGGCTGTTTTACAGTTAACTAAAAAAAAAATAAGTAGAAGGAGTACACTCTAAAATAACAATTAAAAGTATGGTATAGTAAATACATAAACTGGTAACAGTTGTTTATTATCAAGTATTACATAGCGTACATAATTGAATGTGCTATACTTTTATATGACTGGTAGTGCAGTAAGTTTGCTTGCACCAGCATCACCGCAAACTGTGAGTAATGCATTACTCCATGACGTTAGGATGGCTAGGTTCACAAGGTGATAGGAATTTTTCAGCTCCATTATAATCATGGGACTGCCTTGGTATATGCGGGCTGTTGTTGACAGAAACGTCATTATGTCACGCAAGACTAGATGATGAGGGAATCCTTTTCCTCCTAATTGGTTATTTGAGCCATTTAATCTCCTTTCCACTCCCAGCAAGTGTAGTCATTAAAATACCTTACATAACTATGGAGGCTTCATGATTAGAACTGCGATATGATCATGTTACATACCCACTCAGAGTTCTCTGCTTCAGGGCGAAAGTTTGGGCAATGTCACACCTATTGTACTTTTTGGATGGGTTTCTCTGTCATAAGAATGGGAAATGAAAGAAGGATGAGCCCAATGTAATTCTGAGAATCAGATTTAACTAGTATCTGATAAAGCTTGCAAAATTTCCATGTTGATAAGTTGATCTAATTTGTTTGTTTAACCTGCTGTATAATGTTTTATCATATGAAAATATCACATTTGATTTATCTATATGGAACATTTAGATTCTAATTTTTTGCTGTTTTAAATAATATTTCCATGAATTTCCCTATACATGTTTCTGCTTTCAATATATGAAAGTTTTGCTAGAGTAAGAGTCTTTAAACTTTTTTGTTAGCTTATCCCACAAACAATTTGGAAAAACTTTTCCTCCATACACATGGTAGAGTTAGAATTGAACTTTTTTATTGTAAGTTTAGGTGGAAAGGAAGTAATTTCCTAGTTATGTAACTTTTTTTTGGAGACAGAGTTTTCGCTCTTGTTGCCCAGGCTGGAGTGCAATGGCACAATCTCGGCTCACTGCAACCTCCACCTCCCGGGTTCAAGCGATTCTCTCCTGCCTCAGTCTCCCGAGTAGCTAGGATTACAAATACCCGCCACCACGCCCTGCTAATTTTTTTTTTTTTAATTTTTAGTAGAGACAGGGTTTCAGCTGTATTTTTAGTAGAGACGGGTTTTCACCATGTTGGCCAGGCTGGTCTCGAACTCCCGACCTCAGGTGATCCACCTGCCTCGGCCTCCCAAAGTGTTGGGAGTACAGGCGTGAGCCACCATGCCTAGCCTATGTAACATTCAAAGTAGAATTCTTAAATGTATCCAATATTCATAAATACCGTAGTAATTTGTTGCCATTATCCATCAAAACATTAAAAAAATGAATAAGCTTTTTTTACAATGGGAAATTTTTCATCATTCTTTTTTCTCTTTGAACTTGAATTTTTTTTCCAATTCTGATACAGATTTTTATTTGGATTAATATATATTATGTGGGAATATCTTTTATTGATGATGACTGTATCATATTTCCATGCAACAAATTTTATAAAAATTTAAATTGTGTTCAATTTTCTGGACCATAATGCTCTTCAGTGTTAAAAATTATTCCAAATTATCATTAGTATTTTTGCATAATCAAGTAAATACTTTTAAATTTTGATAATTATTAAATATAAAAAAATCAACTGAGCTTAAAAAAATTGGTTTATATATCATAAATGAATTTTACATATTCCTAGAAGGAGACAAGTTCAGCATTAGATCATTTATCCCTAGTTTTTGCTTTTATATTGTAAACACTGAGTAATATTATTCACATAAGTAGATGGTGAGTGAAAAGAATTGTTTTAGCAGTGTTACTCATTTATTTGAAAGCTTCCCAAATTATATGTCATACATCACTTAGTGATTTATTTTTAATGATTTTTCAGTGAATAGTTTCAATAGGTTCTCCTTCAATTTACCAGAAAAAAAAATTAGTGTTAAACAGGTTAACTTTTACAAGGGTTTGTTAGTAAAATTATTCAGCTACTTAGCAGCAATATCATTATTGCAGATGATCTCTTTAGCTCCTTGCAGGTTTTTACACTTTCAGGCAGTACATCGTTTCAGCATTCAGATGGAGAGGGGTATTCCGTTCTCTTTTAAAGTGGGATAAAGGGCACCGTGAAAGGGGAGATGGAGTCAAGGAACTGCTAGGTCCACTGGACTACACTAGTTCTGAGGCATGTCAGATTTAGGAGAAAGTGTATATGGAAGTTATGGAATTGATTCTCTTGAAACGAAGAACCTTATTTCTCCTATTTGAAGACCACTACTCTGATGTTTATACCCAAAAGTGGAATTGCTTGTGTTGGAGTCTCCTAAGCTGTGTAACTGTTTCACTGAAGCCACATCACTGAGGACATTGCTGTGCCTCTCAGGGACTCAGGAACAGTCCCTCTGAAGGTCCATATATGTAAGTCATAGGAATCTTCTAAATTTGAGAAAATCCCTTGGTCGCCTTATTTAAATAACTGGTGACCGATGAGTAGTAATCCATCAGTGTTCCATGAAACACCAAATTTCTTTCTATAATGTGGCTTTTGACAACTTCTGGAAGTATTTTTATTCATGATTCCCACATTTCTTTCTTTAAAGGGCATCATTAGTCTACCATCAACCAAGATGTTATACAAAGACAGCATTGTAATTCATTTACATTGAGTGCCCTGAAGCACAAATGCCTTTAAGGCCTTCTTTACTCTCTATTAATTGCAAAATAAACAGATGTCTAGTGGAGAAGGTTATTAGAAATAATTTGTGCAGTTTGGGAGAACTAGGGGTCAGGATTGCTTGACTCAGCTTCTGAAACAAACTCAAGCCCACTAAACCACCAAGGTAACTACATCCAGAAATCTGCAAACCAGAAAATGTTTGCCCTGAATAAGGTAAAGGACAAAAAAGAATAAGGGCAAACATTTTCTGGTTTGCAGACTTCTGGATGTAGTTGCAAAGGACAGTACATTTCAAAAACAGAATAATGGCCATTCTCAAGCAGGACTCAGTTTAATTCTACTTGAAAAGAGTGAGAACATTTAATGTGCCAAATTCAAGTCATAAGGAAAAGTTGACCAGTTAATAGGACATATGCCACAACACTGTAAAATAAACAAGATTTGAAATGCAGAAAATCCTATTTTACAATGAACAAGTCTACAAGAACACAAGAATAAAGCACATCTTAATTAAGTCCTCCCTCTTACTTGTTTCAGCAGGTGATGTAGGAAAACAGTGGTCCCATGAGTGGCAGCAGCCAATGGCCTGGGGCTACACCCTGGGAGCTAGCCAAGACAAAGATACCATGTCCAGAAAAGAAATTTCAGAAATGAATTATGGCTCAGAGCCATGTATGTAAATGAGGTTATTTTTTTTTTTCTCTGAAAATGGTCGGTTTCTATCCATTAGCTTTCTCCCAGTTCCCTAACTTCATAAAATTTGTGTTAAGGATTTGAAATATTCCCAAATTAATTTTCAAGTACCATGACTTTACTTACAGACTTCATTTTTCTTTAGGGTTCCCTGCAATGCAAACCTGTACCTTCTTTAATAAATGTAAACATTTAAGCCGTGTGCAGTGGCTCACACCTGTAGTCCCGGCACTTTGGGAAGCTGAGGCAGGCGGATCACTTGAGGTTAAGAGTTCAAGACCAGCCTGGCCAATATGGTGAAACCCTGTCTCTACTATAAATACAAAAATTAGCCTGGCATAGTGGTGTGTGCCTGTAGTCCCAGCTACTTGGGAGGCTGAGGCAGTAGAATCGCTTGAACCCGGGAGGCAGAGGTTACAGTGAGCCAAGATTGCCCCACTGCACTCCAGCCTGGGCACTCCGTCTCAAAAAAAAAAAAAAAAAAAAAGTAACACATTTAGTACAATTAAGTAACAAAAATCTACAAAAGGGAACTGTTCTATTATATTTAGAAAAGAGAAAATTTCCCTCTTAAACTAGTTCTGACATTAGGTTTTTCTATGGTATTCTTTCTGAAGTTCCTACAAGAGAGAAAAATCTAAATCACAATAGGAGTATTTTTTGAACTTATTCTATTGATCTTAAAACATTGTTTAATAAGAGACTTATAACTGGGCAGGGTCTAGAACTGCTTTATTTTATTATTTAGTGTAACCATGAAATTAAACAGTGGTCTACCGTTGGGGTCCAAGGTCAGGTTCAAAAAGATTAAATATAAATTAAAGCTACTACACATTTATGTGGTTGAAAAATCAAAAGGTACAAAACAACAGCATCACATATGATATCACTTGTGGCCCTTGCAGTTGCGTAACTTGGCAGTCCTGTATATATCACCTTCCCACGGGATCTCTCAGCCATATCAGTTTCTTGTATATTAATAAGGGGAATCTTGAAAGATAGAGGTCAAGAGGAGAAAAATAGGGATTGGAAGAAAGAATGGCAAGAGAGGGCAGGAGAAAGGAGAGTGGAACGATGGATGAAAAGGGAAAGACTGAGGCCTTATACAAAGGATTGGCAACTTTCTCCCAGCCCTCTCTTGCAGTTGTCCTTGGTGTGTGTGTGTATATTTGTATATGAATAGAAGAGGAAGAAATGGAAAGCTGGTGGGGGCGGGGGGAAGCCACTTATCTGGGGAAGGATAGTGGTGAGCCCTGGAGAATTTTTAACTTAGTGCATGCGTTACTTGAATAAAGTTCCTTGTATTGCCTTTTCTGATATCATTTTTATGTAGACTCATCCAAGAATATGTTAGTATTTTGAGATTTAGGTTTTGGGAAAAAATTCAAAGCTAATAAGCATAAATATTTGTGCAAGAAAGAGAAGCAGATATGCAGACCTCTACCACCTCTTACCAGAGACAAACTAACCTTTCTCCAGCACACATTGGCCTGATGAAATCTAGAATTAAGCTTTCTCTCAGCACTGACCTGCCTCAGACTGCAAAGAGGTTTTCTAACTGGTTTTGAGCCATGATGAAGGTGCTGACTGTAACTGCATGGCAGCATTTTCATTGACTCCAACTCTTCAGCAGGTGGCAGCGTTCTCCTTGCTCCCTGTGGGTTTGGTGTTTCCTTCCTTTCAAAAGAGCACGGGCCTCACAGTCCCTTTTCTGTCTGCAGTCCACATATAACGGCTGCCTCCTTTATATTCTTGTCTGAAAGACACTCTCCCAGTAATCTTAGGAACTGAGGAGGAGAAACAAATTTGTAACATGTGGCCATTCATGTTTTAATGTTTGATCCTTAAGGTATTAAGCGTCATGGGCTAATTTCAAGACATTTAAGGTTAGAGAGTGAACATCGGGAATCATTCATTCACTTATCCTTGTTTTTCTCCATTCAAACCCTATTTATCATCTCTATTTAAGCAGTCTCCTTGTTTTCTTTGTTCATTCCTTTCCAAGCCTTGAAAATGTCATTAAAAACCATCTCTAGTCAAATTTCTAACTAACTCGTTTAGGTTTCTATACAAGCTACACTTTCTTACCATCTTTATTCACTGATAGGGTATATCAGGGAATTCTCCAGGCTCCAACTGAGGATCCCTCACTGAGTTGCTATGTAATCTGGGGCATGTAAACCCTTTGGGCCTCAGTTTCTTCATTTTTAAAATGAGATTGTTAAACTAGCGGGTCTATGAAGTTTTTTCTAGCTCTTATGCACTGGATGATAAAGCAGTCTGCCACTCTCTTGAATGGAAGAAGATGGGGTTACTGTGCTGTCATATGATTATTTTTGGAGGACATTTTCTTTGAGCAGCAAAAGTTATTAAATAGTACAAAGAGTGAAAAATAGATCTGGTCAAGACCATTGATCTGGGGAAGAGAGGGTATTCAGGATAAGATACAGCCTGTCTACCACACATCTCTACTATGTAGCATTTATGGCAGATATTCCCATGTATTTCTATGGTCCAGCAAACACCAAACAGACCCTTATGCTTAAATTCTGGAAATTCTTTAGGGTGCTCATTTATTTTAAATTAAAATTAGAATCGAGCTTCTTTCCTGGTTATTTAATATTCTCTTGATAATAGACGTATATTTTTAGTTTTAATTCTAATGGATAAAATCACCTTTCTACCTTATAAATATAATAATCATTGTAAAGAACCTTTGAACCATATAAAAAGCAATAAATAAAAAGTGAAATTTATCTCCCTTGGAAGCCTTCCCTCTCTATCCTGCCCTCAGAGATAATGTGTTATCTCATCTCTTGTTTATTCTTCCAGATAATTTGTATGTATTTATGCAAACACATGTATATATATGTATTATCACTTTTGTTTTATTTCATTGAATTTTAATGAATCTTTTGGGAAATACATTAGTCCTAGAGTAGAATTATGCTGTAAAATAGATGAGTAAGCACGTTAAGAAACTAGAAGATTAAGGAGCAAAATAGAAAACAGCTGAAAACATTCAGTTGCTAATCAAATTGTCAGCTGATAGTATTCTTAAATGACAGATATTCTAGGCAGAACTGACCTGAGAGAAGGACCATGTAAAATGGTCTGTTTTGGGGATTATTTATAGGGGATAGGACTAGGGTCATTGTGGAAGATGGCCACCAACAATTCCTCCATGCCTCTACACGCATGCCACCCTTCCCACCAAAAGGAGATGGAGTCTGTTTCCCCTCCCTTGAATCTTTTCTCAGCTTCCCCAGAAGCTAGAACTACAGGCACATGCCACCATGCCCAGCTAATTATTATTTTTTTGTGGAGACTGGGGTCTTGCTATGCTGTCCTGGCCTCAGGCGATTCTTCCCTCTCAGCCTCCCAAAATGCTGGGATTATAGGTATGAGCCACCATGCCTAGCTAATTTGGTTTTTAAATATTTTATTTTAAAATAATTTTTTTTTGAGGTGGAGTCTTGCTCTGTTGCCCAGTCTAGAGTGCAGTGGTGCGATTTCAGCTCACTGCAACCTCCACCTCCCGAGTTCAAGCGATTCTCCTGCTCCAGCCTCCCAAATAGCTAGGATTACAAGCATGCGCCACCACTCCCGGCTAATTTTTATATTTTTATTAGAGATGGGGTTTCACCATATTGGCCAGTCTGGTCTCAAACCCCTGACCTCAAGTGATCCACCTGCCTTGGCCTCTCAAAGTGCTGGGATTACAAGTGTGGGCCATCGTGTGTGGCCTGGAAAAAATTTTAGACTTAGAAAAAAGTTGCAAAAATGGTATGGATTTTTTTTTTTTTTTTTTTGACACAGGGTCTCACTGTCACCAGGCTGGAGTACAGTGGTGCGATCACTGCTCACTGCAACTTTGACCTCCTGGGGCTCAGGTGATCTTCCCATCTCAGCCTCCCAAGTAGCTGGGACTATAGGCACACACCACCATGCCCAGCTAATTTTTGTATTTTTTGTAGAGACATGGTTTTTCCATTTTGCCCAGTCTGGTCTCAACCTCCTGAGCTCAAGCAATCTACCCACCTGGCCTCCCAAAGTGCTAAGATGACAGGAGTGAGCCACCATGCCTGGCCTGGTATGGAGTTTATGTATACTTGTTATCCAGCAGCCCTAGTATTGATAACTTTTTTTTTTTTTTAAGAGATGGGGGTCTTGGCCAGGCACAGTGGCTCACACCTATAATCCCAGCCCTTTGGGAGGCCAAGGTGGGCGGATCGCTTGAGGCTAGGAGTTCAAGACCAGCCTGGCCAACATGGTGAAACCCCATCTCTACTAAAAATACAAAAATTAGCTGCGCATGGTGGCACGCACCCATAATCCCAGCTACTTGGGAGGCTGAGGTAGGAGAATCACTTGAATCCAGGAGGTGAAGGTTGCCATGAATGAGATTGCACCACTGCACTCCAACCTGGGTGACAGAGTGAGATTCTGCCTCAAAAAAAAAAAATTCTCTGCTTTCAAGAGATGGGGGAGGGGGGTCTCACTATTGTTGCCCAGGTTGGTCTCGAACTCCTGGGTTCAAGCCATCCTCCCACTTCAGCCTCCTAAAGTGTCAGAATTACAGGCATGAGCCACTGTTCCTGGCCAATAACTTATTAATAGCCACAGAACGATTATCAAAACCAGGAAATTAGCACAAGGTACAAACCTTATATGAAATTCACTTGTTTTTGTAGTGATGTTCTTTTTCTGTTCCAAGATTTAATCCAGGTTCCCTCACTTGCTCTTAGTTGATATGTCTCCTTAGTCTGGGGAAAAGACTTGTAATAGAGCTGGAAGAGCAGTGAGAAAATTGCTATTGAAGGTTGGAGAAATGGTGTTAGTAGTGGCAAGATGTTTGACAACCCTTGTGGCCAGATGTATGGTAAAACATAGAAGACAGAAAGTGTACCTAATAAACTTGTGGATTTGGCAACATTCAGGCTGAATGTTCAGAGTGACAGTTGGCTTCTTTTAGGGATGTACAAAGATACATAAGTGATGTATGATGATATCACAAGAGACAGAGATGTTTTAAAAAAGGAACTATCCCATTTTTAAGCAGAGTTTCTTTATGCCAGAAAGACTCTCAAAGTAAGAAATGGCCTCAAGGGCCTGCCTGTAGAATTGGCCTCAAGGTAAAGATCTTATCGAGACTTGGTGCTAAGACCTCTAAAATATTTAAGATATTGCCTCTCATCTAGACAAAAGGTCTTCTAAGAATCTTAAGTGTTGTCCCACAGTAGTCACCTCTACAGGTCCACAGTAGAGAGAGGTTTTTTAAATTTTTAATTTAAATTTTTAATTTTTTTCAGAGACAGAGTCTCGCTATGTTTCCTAGGCTGGTCTCAAACTGCTGGCCTCAAGCAATCCTCCCACCTTGGCCTCCCAAAGTGCTAGGAATACAGGCAGAGAGGTTTGTTTTTGAAAGAATTATAGATGTTCCTTTGCGGGCAAGAAGTGAACCCCAATAAGAGTCACAAAATTTTAAAGAGAGTTATATGGATAAAATTGCACCAGCTTGGACTAAGGAAGAGACAGTTCAAGATGAAAAAACCTTCCAAGCCCCCAACTTCCTACGGGCAGGAAGCAGGCTGAGAGAGTTATTTAACTGTAAAAGGAAGGAAGGCAGTTTCTTTTCTTTTTTTTTTTTGGTGGTGTTAGTAACTTTTATTGAAGTGGCAGTGTACAGCAGCAGAGGTACTGCTCTTTGCAGAGCAGGCTAACCCACAAGTGATGTGCCTGGCGTAGCTGCTCAAAAGCAGTTCTGCGCTTATATTTATACCTACTTTATTTTTTGTTTTTTTAATTATACTTTAAGTTCTAGGATACATGTGCACAACGTGCAGGTTTGTTACATATGTATACATGTGCCATGTTGGTTTGCTGTACCCATTAACTGGTCATTTACATTAGGTATTTCTCCTAATGCTATCTCTCCCCCATCCCCCACCACGACAGGCCCCAGTGTGTGATATTCCCTGCCGTGTGTCCAAGTGTTCTGTTTGTTCAATTCCCACCTATGAGTCAGAACATGTGGTGTTTGGTTTTCAATCCTTGTGATAGTTTGCTTAGAATGATGGTTTCTAGCTTCATTCATGTCCCTACAAAGGACATGAACTCATCCTTTTTTATGGCTGCATAGTATTCCATGGTGTGTACGTGCCACATTTTCTTAATCCAGTCTATCATTGATGGACATTTGGGTTGGTTCCAAGTCTTTGCTATTGTGAACAGTACCTCAATAAACATACGTGTGCATGTGTTTTTATAGTAGCATGATTTATAATCCTTTGGGTATATACCCAGTAATGGGATGGCTGGGTCAAATGGTATTTCTAGTTCTAGATCCTTGAGGAATCGCCACACTGTCTTCCACAATGGTTGAACTAGTTTACAGTCCCACCAACAGTGTAAAAGCTGTTCTCCACATCTTCTCCAGCATCTGTTGTTTCCTGACTTTTTAATGATTGCCATTCTAACTGGTGTGAGATGGTATCTCATTGTGGTTTTGATTTGCATTTCTCTGATGACCAGCAATGATGAGCATTTTTTCCTGTGTCTGTTGGCTGCATAGATGTCTTCTTTTGAAAAGTGTCTGTTCATATCCTTTGCCCACTTTTTGATGGGGTTGCTTTATTTTTTCTTGTAAATTTGTTTAAGTTCTTTGTAGATTCTGGATATTAGCCCTTTGTCAGATGGGTAGATTGCAAAAATTTTCTCCCATTCTGTAGGTTGTCTGTTCACTCTGATGGGAGTTTCTTTTGCTGTGCAGAAGCTCTTTAGTTTAATTAGATCCCATTTGTCTATTTTGGCTTTTGTTGCCATTGCTTTTGGTGTTTTAATCATGAAGTCCTTGCCCATGCCTATGTCCTGAATGGTATTGTCTAGGTTTTCTTCTAGGGTTTTTATGTCTAACATTTAAGTCTTTAATCCATCTTGAATTAATTTTTGTATAAGGTGTAAGGAAAGGATCCAGTTTCAGCTTTCTACATATGGCTAGCCAGTTTTCCCAGCACCATTTATTAAATAGGGAATCTTTTCCCCATTTCTTGTTTTTGTCAGGTTTGTCAAAGATCAGATGGTTGTAGATGTGTGGTGTTATTTCTGAAGCCTCTGTTCAAGGAAGGCAGTTTCTTATGAAAAAGGAAAATTGATTCAGAGTTCCTAATCTAGACCCCAGAGGGTGGAACTAAGAGCTCTTGAGAACAATGCATTGGGAAACTACTCTGAGGGAGGCCAATCTAGGCACTAATGGAGAACTTGATCCTCAGAGGACCGGTAACAGTGCTTGGCTGGATTTCAGAATTGCTATGGACTAATGACTGCTATATGCCTTCCATTGCCGCCATTTTCAAACAGGTGTGTCTACTGCAGTTATCCTGTCCCTTTTTCAGCATTGTATGTTGTGTATGTAACTTGTGTTTTAGTTAACAGGTCTCCAGATGAAGAAAAGCTGCATCTGAAATGCCTCATCCACATCTGGGCCTAGTATAGATTACTAGATCCTGAACTTTAACACTGATGCTGTGTAGAATAATAGTTTTGGAGAAAGGGAGTGAGTGTATTCTGTATGTCGTGTGTGTGTGTGTGTGTGCATATATGTGCATATGTATACTATTGTAGCTGGAGGATGGATCATGATAGACTATTTCCCAAATTGGCAACAGTTTTTCTTATCCCAGCTGCTACTTCCATCAAGGAGTATCTTTCCCTTCCTTTTGAATCTGGGCTGTCCTTGTGACTTGCTTGGCCAAGAGAATGCAGTGGAAGTGACATTCTGGGACTTCGGAACCCAGGATTTAAGAGACCCTGTAGTTTCTGCTGTCTTCCTCTTGGGATCCAGGCACTGTGTAAAGAAGCCTGGGTTGGACCACTGAATAATGAGCAACCACACAAAGAAAGGAGGCTCCTAACCATTTTTAGCTACTCTAGCTGAGGTCCCAGACATGTGGTAAGCTATCCTGGACATTCCAGACCCAGCCAATTCACAGCTGAATAAAGCACGTCTGACCCTAGCTAATGTCATCGGTGAGCCGACCTGTCCAGCTGTGCCCTTCCCCAATTGCAGAATTGTGAGGAAATAAATGGTGGTAGTTGTTTTGAGCCACTAAGTTTTAAGTGGCCCCCATGGTATCAGTTCAGGTCAGACATGTGCCTTATTCTGCTGTGAGTTTGGCTGGGTCTGGAATGTCCAAGATGGCTTCCCACATGTCTAGGACCTAAGTTAAAGTAGCTAAAATGGTTAGGACTGCTTTCTTGCTGTGGTTGCTCATCATTCAGAGGTCCAGCCCAAGCTTCTTTACACAGTGCCTGGATCCCAAGAGGAAGACAACAGAAAATTTTAAGGTAATTTATTATGCAGCAATAGATAATTGAAAACAATTATCCAGCCAGGTGCAGTGGCTCATGCCTGTAATCTCAGCACTTTGGGAGGCGGAGGCGGGCAGATCCCTTGAGGCCAGGAGTTCAAGACCAGCCTGGCCAACATGGTGAAACCCCGTCTCTACTAAAAAAACAAAAAATTAGCCAGGCATAGTGGTGCATGCCTGTCATCCCAGCTACTTGGGAGACTGAGACAGGAGAATTGCTTAAACACCTTGGGAGGCGGAGGTTGCAGTGAGCTGAGATTGTGCTACTGCACTCCAGCCTGGGCAACAGAGCAAGACTCTCTCAAGAACGAAACAAAACAATTATCAAATGTCAGGGTATTTTCTGTTGCTTTACCTTTACTCTGTGGGCTGCGAAGAGGTTGTAACAATGTCAGCCATAGAAGTCAAGTTTTCAATGCAGACTAAATTCCATGACAGTGAACACTATATGCCATAGTAGTCACTGCTCTGTCCATAGAGCTTAGAACAGTACTGCCACTTAATAGGCTCCCAAATATTTGTTGATTGAATCATTAAATAAATGGCGATAAGATCCCCTAACCTCAAGAGGAGGGACAAAAAAGATTCTTTAAATGGAATGTGGAGTCTTAATAGGGAAAAGAAGTAAAGAAAAAGCAGATAAGCTCTAAGTCTGCCTTTTTTCATGGTCCAGGGCTATTTGTCCCATGTATTTTCTCTTTGAAAAAGGTGCTGTTTTTTGTGATGCCTCAGAGGCCAGAAGGATGTTTTGAAGGGGAAAATTGTAGGAGTTAGGCAGAGCAGGGTTTTGGTTCCTTCTCAATGTCCCTCTACCTAGACAAATTCGGGCTATTCTGCAGAGGCTGCAGTGAGCCGTGATCACGTCACTGCACTCCAGCCTGAGGAACAGAGGGAGACTCCATCTCAAAAAAAAAAAAAAAAAAATTCGGGCTATTCTGTGAAGCACCTGGTAGGTGTCCCAATATTTTCTGGTATATGGGAATTACCTTTTTCTATTATTGGAAGGTCTAAAAAGCAAACTATGTGTTCCATATGGCTAGAGTTAGTATTACGGGGACCAAGTAGAATAATTGGTAGCTAGTGTTAGCTTGGAGACTAACATAGTCAAAGCTGTCTTGTCATGTTAGGTCTTTTTTATTTGTATTGCTCCACGGTCCAAGACAAAATTTCTGAATGCCACTTGGACACAGTGAGTACCTGGTCTGCTCTGTGGTTCTCAGGAGCAACCAACTCAACCCTTATTTCTCTGAGAATGATGATTTCATATAGCACATCTCTCTACCAAGATGTGAAAGATGACACCATGGCATCTGAAATAGCTTCAGGAGAGATTTGGGACATGGGAAGCTTGTATACAATAATGGAAAATTCTCTTTTAGAATATAGTTACTTGTATGACCCACAGTAGTGCCTTTTGGAGAATGTCTTAAAATTATCTTTATTGAAAGAACAATAATGTTTGCTATCAGGATAAATGAAATAAGGGGAAAATCTCAGACCCTTGGAACAATGGGTTTACATTCAATCCAATGATTATTATGTTTTTATATTCTGTATTATTTAGAAAACAGTAGTTAAACAGACAGAAATATAGAAGATTGTTTAAAAATTAAAGCTATTGAGTTAGATCCCTTTTTGAAAGGTCAGTGTATGGGAGATGAGAAAGGCACTATAGAGATCAGAGTGTTTACACAAAAGACATCTTAGCAGAGGACCTACAAAGAGCACATCAAGTATTTATATCATCCACATCAAGTTGCTGGTCATTTCGCTTATCAAAGAAAATAAGAAAGAAATTTTCTTTCGACATTATTTTGGTGTAGTAACAATAGAGTTTTGGAATCAGCTGTTAGAAATGATAATTAAAGCTGGTTTATCATGCTCACTAATCAATCTACATAGTCACCCTGAAGCTTTATATAATTCTCCCTTTGTTACAAGCTTCTACTTCTCCCTATGGTATTCTGGTTCTGAATCCAGACAGGTAAAGAACTAAGTACAGCCGGGCGCGGTGGCTCACGCCTGTAATCCCAGCACTTTGGGAGGCCATGGCGGGCGGATCACAAGGTCAGGAGATCGAGACCATCCTGACCAACATGGTGAAACCCTGTCTCTACTAAACTACAAAAAAATTAGCCCAGCATGGTGGTGTGCGCCTGTAGTCCCAGCTGCTCGGGAGGCTGAGGCAGGGGAATTGATTGAACCCGGGAGGCAGAGGTTGCAGTGAACCGAGATCATGCCACTGCACTCCAGCCTGTGAGACTCCATCTCAAAAAAAAAAAAAAAAAAAAAAAGAACTGAAGTGCTTGGAGACCAGTGTGTTGTAATATCTGTACAGCCAAGCAGGTATTTTCAATTGAACTTTAAAAAAGTACTATTTTTGAAACTTTCTTTAATTTAGATAGGGCCAGCAATTTGGGTAGAAAGGTAAAGAAAAACAAAAAGTTGGAAAAGGATGCATCAGTTTTTCTTTCAGAAACAACTTAACACTAGGAACAGAAGGAGGATTTTATTCAGCAACTTCTAATAACCACCTGATGTTGCTGTCGGGCTGGCCAAATATCTGCCAACATTGATGATCCTTTCATTCACCACTAGAGAGAAGTAGAGGGACCTGGTGTTTAGAGAAGCAGTAAAACCCATTTCCCATTTTCTTTCTTCAGCCACATGGAAGTACTTGGAGGCTGGTCTCATATTCTAGCACTTTAGTGCTGGTGATGCAGATTATCTCTGCTCCAGAGTAACTCTGTGCCATGGATTCCATGAGGATTCTGTCGCACCAGGGACAGGAATGCACCCTTGTTTCATTTGCTTCCATGAAAGCAGATTTCAGAGATTCTCAGATGCTGAGACTAATTGTCACTTAGGGTAGGCTCCAGGGGAGGGGCAGAGTAGGGCAGTGCTAATAACAGGGACTCTGGAGACAAGATCAGCAACATAAGAAACAAATGTGAGACATTTTACCCCTCCCTACTCTACTCCCCTTTTAAAAGTTCATCTTCATTTCCCCTTTTTCTACCACGCAGTAATTGACAATTAAACACAGCTCTGGTTTTTACCATGCAATCTAGTAGAACACCTAGACATCAGGAACTCCTTATCTTTGGTTATTTATAAAATAATGAAATCTGTAGTTCACCCTAGGCTGTGTGGACAGTATCTGCATCTCTGGAAATCAAATGGAGGCCTTTCTCTTATTCTTTTCCGGTTGCTTTCCATTTCCTTTTCCACTGTGATCCTTGCCTTTCCCAAGCTGACCAGAACTATGCACAAAACCAGCCTTCAATAAATATCAACACTGAAGCTTCAGCAGGTTGTTAACTCCTGCAGAGCTATCTTAAATGCTGTATATAAGTGCAAAGTTTTATGGAGCCTCGGAGATCTCTAAGAACACTGTAAATATCCCAGGTTTAATTAGTAGTCCCGGAGTTAGGTAATGGCCTGTGGCTTTCTGCGCTAGGTCTCTTGGGGTTTCTAGTCTTCAGAGGTTGCCTGCAACTATGATGTGCACATATACAGTACTCTTTCTCAAATACAGCATAAATCCTCTTTAGACTTTGCTAGGCACTTACAATTATTGAACACACATGCAGATTGATTCTCATTCTCTCAAAGTTTGAAAAAGAACTCAGTGCTTCAACCTAGGTCTCGTTAGATATTTTTTGACTCAAATTGTCGTCTGGAGTTCTACTTCCTAAGGGAAATGAAAAAACAATAAATTCCCAGACTGGTGTTGATGCTCATTCTCTTTAAGCGGGTCGACTACTTGCTTTGTAGATCCTTGACGTGTGGGGTGCGGGGCAGGAGTGCGATCCAACTCTCAGCATTTCTGAATCAGCTCTCTCACGGTGACAGGTCAGCCCAATCGGCGCTGTAAGCAGACTTGACAGGTTTGTTCTGGGCTGACGGCCATTGACTAGGTTCTCAGACCAGATAAGTCACTTGGCTGAGTCTACAGTAGGTGGGGCGCGCTCACCAGCTCAGGGGTAGTGACTGGACGTTTGTTGCAACATCGGAGAATGCACGCTCTGGGCTGCTGCAGGAGATACCCGCAAGCACAGAACCAAAAGGGCGGCAGGGCATCAGCGAGGGAGAGGCCCGAGACCCCTAGCGCCCAGCTCCTTTTCCCACTTTTGGGAAGGCGCAGAATAGGTCGATGTAGAGCAAGGAGTGAGTCTCAGGTCTCGGTCCTTTGGCTTGCTCTTAGGGTAGCAGGCGAGGAGTGGTACCAGCTTGGGGACTCTCTCCCCGCGTTCTGTAAGAATCGGCGGCAGCCAGCAGGCGGGGAGGCGGGGGCACGTGTTCGGATGTGGGTGCTTGTGTAACCAGCTCCCCAAGCGCCAGCCCCGACAGCGCTCCTTCGGGAGGCTGGTCCGAGCCCCTGTTTCCGCCACGGCGCGGGAAGGGTTGGGGTTCCGCTGCCTGCACCAGGCAAGAGCACCCCGAGCAAAGGAAGAAGACTTGCCTCCGGAGCTATCACTGGGGAGTGAGAATTTGGAAAGTTCCCCAACTAGGGACACACGTGACCTCCTTCGGGAAGTAGTTCCGACTGTGGCCCGTGTATCCTTCCACCTCCTTTTGAACCCTCCTAGGTCTCCTCGCCCCGCCCACTCGCTGGGCTGCAGCTTCCTACCGTTCCGTACTTTCCACTCAACCCGGTAACCCCAAACGTGCACGGTCCGGCCGGGGCGCGGAGCCTGGCCCCGGGCGATCCATCCTGCCGGGTTTTCACGGCGGCCAAGGGGGGGCGGGGCTAGGTGGTCTCTTAGAACCGAGCTTGACTCCGACGCCGCGAACCGACTTGGAGCTCGAGGGAGAAAGATGCTCGACTCTCTTCGGGGCACCGGAGCGGGCGCAGGAGAGGGCTGCGGGGTGCGTCCCACTCACAGGGATCCTCTTTCAGTTCATTTAGATAGGTGCCCTTTGGGCCCTTGAAATTCAACGGCTATGTGTTCACGTTCAGTACGCTCGGCTGTGAGCTTTCATTTTTAGGGCAAACGAGCCGAGTTACCGGGGAAGCGAAAGGTGGGGCGCTGCAAGGGAGCCGGATGAGGTGATACACGCTGGCGACACAATAGCAGGTTGCTCTTTGTGCTAAAACTGACACTATGAGGACACACATTTGGGGGATGGGGGAATCTCTAGGCAAAGGCTGCTACAGTCAAATCTCTGTGAACGATGGTGATCCGACAGCGGTGCAAAAGGAAAGAGTGAATGCAGTCCACGCCGCGGAAATCTAGGGATAGAGGCAAGGTGGGAGGGTATTCCCCTTGCAGGGACCGTTCCTGCATTTCCCTCTACACTGACCAGCGTGGTCACCTGATCCTTTTCACCTGCGCACAGGTAACCTCAGACTCGAGTCAGTGACACTGCTCAACGCACCCATCTCAGCTTTCATCATCAGTCCTCCACCCCCGCCCCGCAACAGCCTACCCTGCCTCCGGCTGGGTTTCTGGGCAGAGGCCGAGGCTTAGCTCGTTATCCTCGTCTCGCTTTGCTGCAAAAGCAGCCGCGGCAAGTGCAGCTGCAGGCGGGCGGCTGGGAACCGGCCCGAGCAAGCCCCAGGCAGCTACACTGGGCATGCTCAGTAGAGCCTGCGGCTTGGGGGCTCTGCGCTCGCACCCAGAGCTACCGCTCTGCCCCCTCCTACCTCCCCCTGCCCTGCCCTCCCCTCGCCCGGCGCGGTCCCGTCCGCCTCTCGCTCGCCTGCCGCCTCCCCTCGGTCTCCCGAGGCTCCCGGGCTCCCAGCGCGGCGGCGGAGGGGGCGGGCAGGCCGGCGGACGGTGATGTGGCGGGACTCTTTATGCGCTGCGGCAGGATACGCGCTCGGGCGCTGGGACGCGGCTGCGCTCAGTTCTCTCCTCTCGGAAGCTGCAGCCATGATGGAAGTTTGAGAGTTGAGCCGCTGTGAGGCGAGGCCGGGCTCAGGCGAGGGAGATGAGAGACGGCGGCGGCCGCGGCCCGGAGCCCCTCTCAGCGCCTGTGAGCAGCCGCGGGGGCAGCGCCCTCGGGGAGCCGGCCGGCCTGCGGTGGCGGCAGCGGCGGCGTTTCTCGCCTCCTCTTCGTCTTTTCTAACCGTGCAGCCTCTTCCTCGGCTTCTCCTGAAAGGGAAGGTGGAAGCCGTGGGCTCGGGCGGGAGCCGGCTGAGGCGCGGCGGCGGCGGCACCTCCCGCTCCTGGAGCGGGGGGGAGAAGCGGCGGCAGCGGCGGCGGCGGCGGCGGCGGCCGCGGCGGCTGCAGCTCCAGGGAGGGGGTCTGAGTCGCCTGTCACCATTTCCAGGGCTGGGAACGCCGGAGAGTTGGTCTCTCCCCTTCTACTGCCTCCAACACGGCGGCGGCGGCGGCGGCACATCCAGGGACCCGGGCCGGTTTTAAACCTCCCGTCCGCCGCCGCCGCACCCCCCGTAGCCCGGGCTCCGGAGGCCGCCGGAGGAGGCAGCCGTTCGGAGGATTATTCGTCTTCTCCCCATTCCGCTGCCGCCGCTGCCAGGCCTCTGGCTGCTGAGGAGAAGCAGGCCCAGTCGCTGCAACCATCCAGCAGCCGCCGCAGCAGCCATTACCCGGCTGCGGTCCAGAGCCAAGCGGCGGCAGAGCGAGGGGCATCAGCTACCGCGAAGTCCAGAGCCATTTCCATCCTGCAGAAGAAGCCCCGCCACCAGCAGCTTCTGCCATCTCTCTCCTCCTTTTTCTTCAGCCACAGGCTCCCAGACATGACAGCCATCATCAAAGAGATCGTTAGCAGAAACAAAAGGAGATATCAAGAGGATGGATTCGACTTAGACTTGACCTGTATCCATTTCTACGGCTGCTCCTCTTTACCTTTCTGTCACTCTCTTAGAACGTGGGAGTAGACGGATGCGAAAATGTCCGTAGTTTGCGTGACTATAACATTTAACCCTGGTCAGGTTGCTAGATCATATATTTTGTGTTTTCTTTCTGTGTATTCGACCTAGGGTGTGTTTGGCTAGACGGAACTCTTGCCTCGTTGCAAGTGTCAAGCCACCGATTGCTTTCTTAGGCTCTCTATATGGTCTCTTCCTGAGGGCTATTGTCCGTTAATACAGAATACAGTACACTGTTAGTGGATTAGCGAGCTCGGTAATCCGGTCTCCTAAATGAACAAAAAAGTAGACGCTTTTTGAGGTTGAGCATATTTCGATTAAATCTTGGCTTAGGCCCTAGATCAAGGGTTTAGATCAGAATAAAATGAAAATTAGTGTTGCACGTACGCATATTGCATCAGAATCTTGCAGTGATTGTTTTAGTTTCCTGAGTTGCATTGATAGATTTTTTTAAAATATGACTTATTTGCATAACTTTAGAAGCAGAATCATTTTCAGTATATATGGTGCACATTGAGGGCAAAAAGTAGTTTTGTTAATGTTTAAACTTAAGTTACTTACAACTTTGAACTGTATTTAGAAGTTTTGTAGTTTGAAATCAGTAGTGCCATAATATACCTTATAAGGCGTTCTTACTAGATCTTTGTTATATTTACCTTTTTCTCTCCCTATGGGGTGATGTAGGATAGTGCTTGAAATTTGCACTTCAGTAGCGTTTAATGTTCAGTGCTCTTGTCATAAACATAGAATGGATATTGAGTAGTTTTTGATCCCAGATGATAATGTGTAGGTTCAAGGGTATTGTGTGTAGCAAGTGAAGATTGCAGAGAGAAAACTTCAGTTCATGCTTGAAATTTAAGTATTGTTCTGATGCCAGAATTGCTGCTCACCGTTTTTAGGTTTCAGGTCCTCTGATACCTTTTGGTATCGCTAATTTTACTGGTTTGTGTAGAATGTCAGGTGTATTTTACCAGCTAATGTCTAGAAATGCTGGCAAGAGGGGTTTACTCCAGCTTTAGATTGTGGGTATGTTAGCTTTTCTCATACAGTGTATTAAATTTACTGAGTCAGCTTGCTGAATAAGACAGAAGCCCAAGAAATTTAACAGTGTGTAGCTTTAGTTGTCTAAAAGTTAGGCCTTCGAGCTTCAAAAGTTAGTGGTCATCGAAAAGCATTAATCTTTGCAGTTTAAGGTACAACACACTGGTTTTGATTAGGGATGGGGATGGGGCCCTCTTTTTGCAGAATGGAAAGTATTGACAGGAATTGAGAGCTATTGGTAGGCCAGTGTATAAGGTATGTGAAAACAGAATTAAGTTATTGGTATGAAGTGACTGAAGCATTTAGGCTCTATCAAGGCCTAAAATTTGGTAATATGAGTTTGGTAATGTGAATTGTGGCAGTGGACAGTATTTAGTTAAAATTATGTAATTGCATAAGTACTAGCACAGTATTTTTAATAAAAATTATATCTTAGCAAATGTCAGTTGCATTTTGTCTAAAGGTAGAGTGACACTACAGTGTCTATATGTCCTGCTAAAAATTGTGGGGAATATTTTTTTTTAAGACAACGTTTATATCAGGAGAGTTTTTATTCCCTTGGATTATGTTAGCTGCATATAAATGTGCACAGTTAATTTTGCCCAAGTTTTTGTTTTGAAATGAATATAAAACTTACTGAAGAAGTAGCTTCCCAAAATTTAGTTTTCTGTTAAGTCAAAAATATTATTTTAAGAGTATTTGCAAATTTTGAAGTTGCCATTAATTGAAAATGTTACTAAGGCTAAACTGGACCCGCTTGCCCAAAAGTAATTATGGAAAAATTCTTTTGTGACTTCCAAAGCAGTCTACTATTAGCATGAATTACTGACAGTCATCCAAATATATAGGAACAAAAAATTAAATGTTTATGTAACTTTGGAAAAGAAGCCTCTGAAGAAAATAATTGAATGCTGTCTGGGAGACAGATTTCTTTCCACACTTAAAGTACATACACACTACTTTTACTTTTCCCACTTGATTTAAAATTATCAGGGTTATTAAGACCTTAAAATTATTTTACCAGGTTTTTACATGTGAGCTGTGGCATGACTGGCATTTTCTTTGATTTCAGCGTATGTGGGTCTCTACACATGAAATTTATGTGACTTAAAACTTTCTCTAAAACTGTACTTTTAGTTGTGATATGCATAGAAAGCAGTATCAAATATTGCGTCAAATGACTAATAACACTTAATTTCTAGAGTTGTGGTTTTATTGAGCCAAAAGTTGATATGAAAAAAAGTCAGTAAGGGAAGTCTGTGAAGTGCTTGCTTTTTTGATAATTGCACTCCCAATAATTTTGATATTCCAGCGTACTTGGTTTGCTTGTTTTCACGTTAGTGTTTTCTGTTTATTGGGGTGGGAAGGCATTAAAATGGTCATTGAAGACTTTGTCTTTGGCATGTTGTAGTATTTATTTCAGCAACTAACCTGTGAAAAGTTAAATTCCTTTATGAAAGTAGTGATTGGAGTATTTTTTTCTGATAAAGAAAGATTAATAATGAAGGCATTTCTCCGAGGAAAATTGAGGACAATAATTCAGTTTTAAAATATTATCGCAAAATTAAATTATTCTAAAAATTTGTTAGTAGGGTTATATGCTTAATATTAGTCTGAAATATAGTGCTGAATTTGAGACTAGAAAAATTTAGTGTATTTAGGGTATGTGGAAACCTTAGGCTTCTGTTGTATTTTTAATGTTTGGTAGATTTGCCTCTTTTCAAATAAATCTTCACAGGGAATACTTTTAACTTGCAGAGAGTACAGTGACTATTGAAGTTACCTAAATTACCTCAAGGTAAGTGATTACTGAAATTAATCATGAGGGTTTTGAAAAATATTCTATTCACAGTATTTATTTTACATTGTTTTGTGTCTGCTAAGTTATATTTCCTGAAAAACATGACTGGACCACCTAATAGCTATATGATAACTTACAAACTTCATTTTTCATAGTGCTTATTCAAGTGTAAAGCACAACTGAAAGGAGTAATGTACAGTTTATATGAGGAAAAAGGAATTTTATTGCTGCCAGTGTAAAAGTTTGCACAGCAGTATAGTCATCAATGCAGATTTACATTGCTTATAATATACTAAGTAAATACTAAATGATTAAAGATAATAAAATATGGTGAGGTATAACCACCTTCATTTTAAACTTAGTTTTAGAAGATAGTAAAGAAAGGTTCCTTTATTGCCTTTTTAGAATTTTATTTTTAATAACATGGGAAAGGCAACTAGTGATATTTTAATTTTTGTATGGAACAGTGTATCTGCTTTCTCATAGCCACATAAAATACATAAACTTCTTAGTGTTATGAAATGGCTTACTTTTTGGAAGTGAAGAAGTCTTCAATTCTTATTTTCTAATGTTATTTTGAAATTTGCCTCCATTTGCTGTTTGTTCATTTGGTGATAGCGCAACACTTAAAAAAATATTTTAAGCCACTTCTGAAGTAATCACTTCAGTGACTTTTAATGGAGGAGTATTTGTTATGGGAAATTCACTTCACAAAGTTTTAACATTAATTCACTTGAAGTAAACGTGCTATTTTTAAATTTTCATCTCAATCTTTTTAGTAAGACGAAAGCTTAGGAAATCATTTTTATTATTGATATTGTGGGTGACTTCAGAGTTTGTAAAGAGAATTGTAGAAGTGTTGCATGCGTATGACAATTTTCTGCTTAATTGAAATGTGAGGCCTCTGCCATACTACAAGGATTTAGCTTCCAGAAAAGGTAATATTAACATAGCTTAAGAAATGTATTTTTTTTCTGTAGAAACCATTGGGTTAAACAAACAGTTCTGAAGTTTTATTACATAGAACCCATTAGTTCTTACTCTTGTTACCTTTTTCTTCATTTTTTTTGTTAAACTTGATTTTCACAGTCAGCATTGAAGAATTCATCTTGTGGCCCGAATTCATTAAGAAAAGATGTTAGGATTTGTTCTGAAGATAGTGACTTAGGAAATTTGTGAGACTGGGGTCAGTCAATTCTGTTTTACAATTGCTTTCTATCTGGTAGCTTTGAAATTAATGCAGTTGCTTATCAGAGAGAATAATGTTGAGGTTTGACTAACCTTAAATTGGTAAGGCTTTGCTGAGCAAACTGATAACTGTAAGTCTTTTACAGGGTGTATTACTGCCACATATACGTTCTTCCATAGGTGGTTAAAAGTATATTGGTCTGTGGTGATTCTCTTTGTACATATTGAATATATGCATTCACTAATGTAAAATACTTTAATTTGCCAAGAAAGGTGAAATTAGTATATTGTACTTGACTATTCACCTTTCCCCTAGTTTTTCGAATTTTTTTCATTGGTTGCAGAGGAAGTATTAGCAATTTCATTCTTTTAAAATAATTTGCACTGGAATAAATAAGTATTGGCAAATATTAATATAAGAAGAGTAACATAATTTAAGGGTGAATTAATTTTATTTGGGAAGTTTTAGTTCTGTATAGTTAAGGCAGATTCTTCATTTGCAACAGTTGACATTGGGACATGTGTGAACATCTTCAAGGTATTAGGACATCTTCAAGGCATTACTTTTTGGCAGTGTTGAGAATTTTTTTTTTTTTTTTTTGAGATGGAATCTCGCTCTATTGCCCAGGCTGGTGTGCAGTGGCGGGATCTCGGCTCACTGGAACCTCTGCCTCCCAGGTTCAGGCGATTCTCCTGCCTGAACCTCCCAAGCAGCTGGGATTACACGTGCATGCCACCACGCCCAGCTAGTTTTTGTACTTTTAGTAGAGATGGGGTTTCACCACCTTGGCCAGGCTGGTCTCAAACTCCAGACCTCAAGTGATCCGCCTGCCTCGGCCTCCCAAAATGCTGGGATTACAGGCGTGAGCCACTGTGCCCGGCCAGTGTTGAAAATATTGAGAGATGGATATTGTAGCTGTACCTGCCATCAAAAGAATTTTCTTGACCTCCACATAGTGTGAAAAAGAAGACTGTTTACGCATTATATTTTAAGTAATTATACACATAATTATTATCAGTACTCATCACTTCAAATATGAACAGTGAATCTAACCAGTGTTTGATTTCTCTGTGTGTATGTATATGTGTATACAAAGTTAGCAAACCTTTTATCTTAATATTTATTAAAAAATGAATTTTCATTTCTTTAAAGAAAAGACTACCTTAGAGGATATTGTTCTATAATTTTTAAATATGGTCAGATCTATTTTAAATTACGTTAACATTTTGAGTATTACGTTTATCTGTACTTTTAAGCGTATATACATTGTTTCATTTTAGATTTTAGGGAGGCAGTGTGGGCTCTGGAGCCAGACTGCTTGTTTTGTAATCCTGGATCTTCCATTTAGTAGCTAGATGACTTTGAGTAGGTTATTTAGATTTTCTCAATCTATTTTATCTGTAAAATGGGGATGATAATGGAACCTACCGCATATGTTTATCTTGAATAGTAAGTGAGATAATAATAAGTAATTCATTTAGCATAGTACCTGCCACATTGTAAATACTTAAATGGTAGCTACTGCTCTGAAAAACTGTAATTTCAGGTTATGTATGTAGGGAAATTATTTGTGTTTTCATTTATGGTATATGATTGTAACTGAATTTCCTCAGTTTGGGCCATGTTAGGATTTTAATTGTTTCAAGTTATAAGTGCTTTTAAAAATAAGGGTATTCCTTTAGGAAGTCTGGGTATGACATGTCTGTGATTTTGCTGTTTCATCACAAATGGGAAATAAATCTCTGCTAACTCAAACTGTTGAGCAAAGTAAAATTAATTATGCCAATCAAAAACTATTTGCTTTAAAATATAAAAGGCAAAAACTTCCTATTAGCATAATGAAGTAGAATTTTTAAACTTTGTTATAATCTTAAATTTTCTTTAGTGTTGAAGATAGGTCAACTTAACTATCATACATTTTTATTCACATAAAGTAAACTCTGCCTCAAATGTAATAAACTTAATATGAGCTATGTAAACTTTGGTCAATAGAAGTATATTTTTTAGCATTTCCTTTTGAAAATTTCAGCTTTTTGAGGGAGACTTGCAACTGAATGTCAAGTTACATTTATTACAATAAAATTTACACTTAATATAATCTGTAATGCATTAACATAATATGGGAACTTTTAAAGTATTCAATCTCTGTGTTATTGTGTCCTATTTCCACATTTGGCCAGGATTCTCAATATGATTTAGGCCCAAGATGTGGGAAGAAAGAACTAAAGAACTAAAGGATTTTTTTCTTCATGTTTTTTTATTGAATATGGGGAAAGATGGAATAAGCTTATCTGTCCAGTAAAGGCCATTATGTATACATAGGGATTATTATTATTTTTCCCCCCTTGGGCTGTACTGATATCCCAGATGTACCACAGCACTCTTAGTAGTGAAGCACTTGACTTCCAGTGAGTGGATTTTTTTTGTGTGTGTGTTTTATATTGCAGAGCGAATACACTCTGTCTGATACTATGTGACTGTCTGATTATGTGATTTTTATGCATTTTGTGTGTTTTGTAAACTAGCTGTATTTTTGGTCCATGTCTAGGTTGTAGAATTGAATTGTGCATTTTGGCATCTGAGCACAGCTGAGTTTTCTAAATCAATCTCTCTCCTTGCACCTAGTTTTTGCTTTGGATCACTACCTAAAACTTACTGTTGATTTAGTATTAGAGCACTTAAGCATAGCTTTGACTTTTATTTCCTTTGATTTTTGTAGATTTTCAGGCTGAAGTACAATAAGCTTCTCTGTTCTTTACTAGTAATTGCAAAGATTGTATTCTGTGAATTTTATTTGTTTAATACTTTTGATTTTTTGAAGAGGATGTAATTATTTAAGGTATTACGAAATCTATTGTGATTTGAATTAGATACTCTTTTGAGATGGAGTTTTGCTCTTGTTGCCCAGGCTGGAGTGCAATGGTGCGATCTCGGCTCACCGCAGCCTCTGCCTTCTGGGTTCAAGCGATTGTCTTGCTGCAGCCTCCCAACTAGCTGGAATTACAGGGATGTGCCACCACGCCTGGCTAATTTTATATTTTTTTTCAGTAGAGATGGGGTTTCTCCATGTTGGTCAGGCTGGCCTCGAACTCTTGACCTCGTGTAATCTGCCTGTCTCAGCCTGCTAAAGTGCTGGGATTACAGGCATGAGCCACCGCGCCCAGCCTCAGATACTCTTTTAATTAGATGCATTTAAAAATTTAACCCACCATTGCTGGCATGAATAGATATATTTTTAGAGTGATTAATAAATATCATATACATGTTTAAAGTTACAAACTTTTTGCTTATTTCAAAATGCAGGAGTCTTTTCCATTTAAAATTCCCTCTCTTTGTGAGACTTCTTTTTGAGTATTCTGGTTACTCTAAACTGATTGGAGATGAAATTAGATAGAATTGAGAACTGTACTTTTAAAATGAAATTTTGGGGATGTCATTAAGCTTGATTTTTTAGGTTTTTTTTTTTTAGTGTGTATTATAAATTATTTTACATTGATTGTCAGCGATAAAATGGAATGCCTGGGATTTTTTAAAATTTATTTTATTCATTTTTATAAGGTAAAAACAGTGTTTTGCTAGGCTTAATTTGACCATGTTGTAAAATTTATTGTATACCTTGAAAGAATCATTTATGAAAGATACTGAATTAGCTAATATATACTCTGTCTTATGTAGTTTTTGAATAACAATACACTTTTTAAATCATTAGCTCACTTGATTTTGCAAAGAAGAACAGGTAACCTAAGAGGCAGACGGAACAGGCATTACTTTTCTTTTTCTTTCTTTCTTATTTATTTATTTATTTATTTATTTATTTATTTATTTATTTATTGCAGCTTAGGAATTGTAGCTCCAGTGGAATCAGTAGCTTGTTAATGGCTAGCGAAAGATTGAGTCTGAAGAAGGATGCAGGACTTTTTTGGCACTTGGTGCAGTATTTTTCCCATTATGTTACATGAGTGGTTCTTAAACTTCAGTGTGTTAGAACAACCTGAAGGGCTTATTAAGCTATGGATTGCTTACTCCACCCTCAGAGTTTCTGATTCAGTAGATCTGGATTGGGACCTGAGAATTTTTATTTCTTAGAAGTTTTCAAGTGATACTGATGCTGGTGGTCTGGGGATCACACTTTGAGGACCACCAATGAACATTATCTCCCACCAAGCAAACCCTTAACATGTTATGCTCCTTTAGGTTATTAGAATTTATACATGCATTATTTCATTTGACCTGTAAACTCTTAAGTAGCTTTGCATGGAAAATGTTATCCTGATTTTATAGACGAGATAGTGAGTTTAGAAAGGCAGTATGGTGGAATGGAGCATAGATTTGGAGTTGGCTGGACCTAAAGTCCAGATTAAATCTCTGCTCAAGGCTGGGCGTGGTGGCTCATGCCTGTAATCCCAGTGCTTTGGGAGGCCAACGTTGGCATATTGCTTGAGTCCGGAAGTTCGAGACCAGTCTGGGCAACATAGGGAGACCCTGTCTCTACAAAAAAAAAATACAAAAATTAGTTGGGTGTTGTAGTGCGCACTGGTAGTCCCAGCTACTGAGGAGGCTGAGATGGGATCACCTGAGACTGGGACTTTGAGGCTGCATTGAGCTGTGATTGGGACACTGTACTCCAGCCTGGGTGACAGAGTGAGACCCTCTCTCAAAAATAAATAAGTAAATACATCCCTGCTCAGCCACTTATCAGTTATGTAGATACACTGCCTAACCTTAGTGAACCCCGTTTCGACAACTCCAAAATGGGAGTAAAAATCCTAAACTTGTACAGTGGTTTTTTAGGTTTGTTAAAAGTATAGGTGAGGTTTTTTTCAGAGTATTGATTGCCATCTGAGAGTGATCCCCTTTTACCTCCTCTAGGACTTTTAGCATTTTCTGGAGACATTTTGGTGGTCACAGCTGGGGTGGTAGAGTGTGCTATTGGCTAGGGGCTTGAAGCCAGTGATGCTGCTTAACATCCTGTATGGCATAAGACCCCTCCCCCTCAGCAAAGAATTATCTAGCCCAAAATGCTGTGTAAAATGTCTGGTATATAGTAAGTATAATATTTGATGAAAATCAGTACCTTTGCCTCCAGGTGTGATATTTAAGAAGGTCAACTTACTAAATCAGTGATGGAGTTAGTCCTAACATCTGGGTTTTCTGACTGCTGCTAGGCCAGTATTCTTTATATTATAATAAGAACTTTGTCCACAGAAGATATCCCTAATAACAAAAAAGGTTTATTTGAAGAGGGCTCATGTGTTCTTTGGCTGATTGTGAAAGTGTTGCTTTGAACTTCTGTTAGAAAAGGTTGAAGATGTTTTCCGTAAGCGTTTTTAATACTGTACGTAGTATTCAGAAGGATGTTTAATTTTTTTTTTAATTTTGCTAGTAGTTTTTAAAGTAATCCTTTTTCCTTTAATTATGTAGTTGTTGAACTGTTGGGAGTCACTTTTGTCTTACTATTTTGTTATTTAATGTATTCTTTGACCTTATGCTTTTTTATTCTAAAGCTGCTTTTATTATAGTCAGTTATGATGAAGTTAAATGTACAATGTAAAATTGCAAATTTCCAACGAGCTATACAAACTTAAATATTTCTAGGTAAAGAAAATAGGGCTGACTCTAAGGTTCTCTGATCCATGTGTTGCATTCTTTTGTAGGCCCTAAATTTGCTATGCCAGCCTGTTGAATTAAAGTGCTTTATTTATCTAAATTAGAAACTTGTATTAAAGTGAAGTTTTAGAAAAAAAGAAACAAAAACGGAATGGAGTTTTAAGTTAGCCCAGAGATGGGAAGATGCCAAGGGAGTAGCTTTAGTGGATTCTGAATTTTTTGGTTTTGTTTTGTTTTTAGGGCAGGCAAATATAATTACGAAAGTGTTCTAGGAATAGATTTCTGTGATTTTTTTTCTGTTTGCATGATTTTACAATTTGCTTTGCCTCTCACTTTTGAATGCAGAATAAAATGTCAAGGCCTTATTTTTTTTTTTTTAATTCTTAAGAAATTTAAGATTTGACTGTTAATTCTTTTTGAAATACAGGGGATATTTTGAGATACCAATTATTTAAGACAAATAGGACTCATTGTTACAATTCAGTTGAATAAGGCTTATGATGTTTATTTCAGTATATGAATGAAAACTCTATGTGCTTATTGTACTTAAGAAAATTTCTTTTATTAAAAACATGACTACAGAGAATTTTAAAAATCACCCATTGTCCTACTTCTCTAAAACTTAATGTTTCCATATTAGCTTCCAGTTTTGTTCATATGCATATACTTTAAAACCTAGTTCATGGTGAAATTAAGAGGGTGTTCTTTTTAAAAAACAATTTCCATTGCACTTTGTCGTTGCCTTAATTAAATGGTGAAATCATCAGAAATATTTATTTTCCTATACTTGTACATTTATTAAGCTTGTTTCCATTTTTTTTATTTTCTGATTTTTTAAGTGGATTTAGGATAACCTAAACATTAGAGAAGATTTTCGTGGTTTTGATTCATGAAATCATAATGTTATACAAACCTAACTGAAGTGTTAGAGCCTTGAAGCTTTTTCCCCCTGAATTACATATAGTAACTCTGCTTGTATTTTAATACTGAAAGCATATTTTACTTATTTAAGTGAGACAAAGTAAAATTTAGCTGAATACTTTAGATCTATCAATTTCCTTTTCCTGTTGTAAGAACATTACAGTGTGTTGAAATTAAAGTGGATATAGAAGGTAATTAGAATAAACTGCCACATCATTTTTATAGTAAAGTGGTAATAACACTATTGCTTTCTGTTTTTTTAATCAGAAGTAGTATGGGCCTGTAATGATGTTACTGTTCCCCGAAGCATATTTTGAATGATACGGTTTATATTTGCACAGTTGCCCAGGTAATCAGTGTGATATTAATTGATCAATTTGCTATTTATTTGCATTTTTAATCAGTACTAGTATTTGTGCTTAAAAATTTTGCATATGTTTTATCAGATTTAATTTTTAAGTGTCAGATACTAAAACAAATAATCTTAACTTTATTAAATTATAATTTTTTATCAGTGAGGTGGTATTCATTTATTCATATAGTTAGAACAAAAAATATTTAAAATATTGAGGTAGAAACAAATTAGTCTCTTTTTAATTAAAAGCCAGATTACTTGTTAGAGTAACATTTTCCCAAATGAGGTAAAATTGTTTCCACTGTTAAGGAAATTTTGATCTAGGTGTGGTATATACCTTCTTGTGGGGTGCTAATGAAAACAGGGATGGCAAAAATATTTTGTTTGTGAGTGTATGCATTTATGCTTTTTGACAACCTAAGAAACACTCTTACATCTGAATATCTTTCATGGACTAGCTGTAGGAAATCTATATAAAATAACTTAGTATACTGAAAGTGTGACACAGTTTTACATATCTAGATTGTGGTTGTGATTATATATAATACTATAAAATATGCTAACATGCTGGTTATTAATACTATTTGGATTTTTTTTAATACTGAAAAGGTCACACAGATTGTGATTATTGTGTAGTGTCCAAGAACTAAGGCCTACCATCTGTTACTCAAATGTATGAAAAAGTTAAGATAATTTAGTGATATAAGTGGTTTTGACACCACTGTTTTTGGAATAATCTAATTATGATTTTTATAAAGACTAATATCAAATTTTAAACGTTTGCAAAAATGAAACCTAATAGTTATACTGTTATTTATATTTTTCTATTAAAATACAGATACTGGCTGAGAACTAAAGATTGTGTAATAAACGCCTGGCCTTCAGTCATTTGGTTTTTTTTCCTCGATTGTTTGGATAGTTAACTGGACATCATGTTTTAACTTGAGAAATTAAGTTATACAAGATTTTGATATTTTAAACTAGTTTTCCTAACTGGTTGAGATATATAAGAATTCAGTATTACAGGACTCAATCAGGGAACTGATTTAATAAGAATTTCTTAAAAATTTGTTTAAATATTTTTCAAGTTCTTTGCTTCATCTTCTACAACTTAATTCTTGTCTGTGTGCAAATGAGCTTCCCCATTTAAAATTTTCCTGTTGCATTTTAGGCCACCATAGAAGTTGTTTCTTTAATTTTCACCCACAAGAATTTGGTCTTACCAAATTGTGTAAGTCTTTAAAATTGTGTATTTGGCTTAATATTATAGAATCTGATTGATTTTAATCTACTTTGTTTCATTTACTATGTTGACATTTTCTTGAGAAGTTTGTTATGCCAAATGATTAACATAATAATATTTTAAGTTTAGATATGATTCTGAATTTACATTTTCAAATGCAACTTTGTGTCTGTGGCCTATTTTTTTGTTTGTTTTTTTTTTACAAGAAACATCTTGCCAATTTTTAGATTAATCTGTGAGGAAAGTAGATTGGTTTACTTGACTCAGTTTGTAGACTTTGGTGAGAACTGAATTGTAGGCTATGAAAAAAATACCTTTTGGGCCTTTCTGAATAGACATATATACATAAATTATATCTCTTACATTAAGTGAGGCACATATGTAGGTGAGATTTTTACCTGAATATTAAAAGTTTGAAAGTCATTACCTATTCTGTTTACTTAATAGTATTTAAAGGGTGTGAGAAGTGTTATGTGTTTCTGTCCCTTGTTTTTATTCCTATCCCTCCCATCTAACTATTGGTACTTTTATCTTCCCAGGTATTAAACTTGTATGTTTTAAAAGCTTATTTACTGGTTGAAACGGTTAACTTAGTTTTTTCTTTGAAGTTTCAGCCTAAATATTTTCTTTTTTTATATGTCCTTTAAATATGAAAATTCTACACCTAATCATAATTAGTAATTATACTTTTTCCCCTATTACAATAACTGGTTTCATAATAAAATGGTATCCCTTCAATAACAAGCATTTATAGTAGTTTATTAAAACTAAGGGTGTCATCTATTCAAACCAAGCAATGCAGACTTACTCTTGGCTCTGTTAATATATTTTACAATTGCGTATTATTAAAATTTAAAATACGATTTTGACTAGTATTTTAGTGTATGTTATTCTAGATATTTTGATAATGCACTACTTAAGAATGAATTGTCAAGTATGATTATAAAGTTGATATAATAGTTAAAATAACCTTCAGTGGGAATAGGAATCATTTAATATTGTTAGATATTTATATTATTAGAACAATGTTCTATGATTCTTACTAATATAGTAATGAATGACAGACAATATGTTGGCTTTCGTATTTAAAAATTCACATGCATTTCTAGTTTATGTTTTTCTTCAGACTAAAATTCTGCAGCACTTAGGCAAAGCTATTTTTACCAGTTGGAAAAAAAGTAAGTCATTTCCAACCAATTTCCTGGCTTGCAGTATAGAATAAAGAGACTTGATTTTATTACATTAAAGCCAAATATAAAATGATGCAATCTAGCACACACTTGTTTGGAACTTTTCTCTTTTAAATATTCAAATTAAGAGGACGTCGAAAGGTAAATTTTGATTGTTACTAGCAACTATAAAAGTTTTGCAGTTGGCTTATTGGAAAAAGAAAACCTCCTTGCCGGAGACACATTTGTATTAGAACTTTGTTTTCTGAGTACCTTACCTATAGTAGGTTTCAAATATTGGTGAATTAGTTCATGGTTAGGTCTGCATAATTACTGCATATGGAAAGTCTGGAATCTTATTTTTTCAAAATGCAGCTAATGTTGAGAGAATATGCACTAAATGTTACTAGATCTTTGTTTTTCAAGATACTGATATCCCTTAACATCTTCTGCACTTTACCTGTTTGAATATCTTTTTTGCTGTAAAAATTAGTGGCCTTATGTCTTTCTGCATAATTATAGAGTAGCCAAAACCTGTTTTAGGGTAATCACCTCTGGCAAAATAAACGATAAAGGCATAGCTTTTGTAAGCAGAATGATATTACAGAAGTAACTTATAAATCTAAGAGTATTAAAGACACTCTTAGGAACTTTATGGTAATGTTGGGTCAGCATTACAGTTTTAACTTTTTACAGTTTTTCATATGCTTTTTTTGTGATTTTGCTGTAGAAAATTAACAGTTGGCATTTGGCTTAGTTCAAGTATATAATGCTGTTGACAAGCATGTCTGACACATGTCATTGAACTAATATTTTTGAAAGCTGATATGTAAGTTATATCTGTATTTTGTTTCATTCGTCATTAGTGATCAGTCTTAGATGTTTTTAGCGAGAGCAAAACTGTAGAGGAATGTGTGTCTGTGTGTATTTTAACAGCAGGAGAGTTCTGAAACAGGAAACCAGTCTTATCATATTCGTCCAGAGACCTAGGAAGAAGGTAATTGTTTGGTATACTCGTTAAAACCAGTTAGTTGGGGAGCTTAAATTTTTAGAGGATCACAGATGTAGGCTTGAGCAGTTGTAGATAGATTATTTCTTTTTTTTTTCTTTTTCTTTTCTTTTCTTTTTTTTTGAGATAGAGTCTCGCTCTGTCACCCAGGCTGGAGTGCGGTAGCGCGATCTCAGCTTACTGCAACCTGTGCCTCCCAGGTTCAGGCGTTTCTCCTGTCTCAGCCTCCCGAGTAGCTGGGATTACAGGCGCATGCTGCCATGCCTGGCTAATTTTTTGTATTTTAATAGAGATGGGGTTTCACCGTGTTCCCCAGGCTGGTCTCGAACTCCTGAGCTCAGGCAATCCACCCACCTCGGCCTCCCAAAGTGCTGGGATTACAGGCGTGAGCCACCGTGTCTGGTGATAGATTATTTCATAATTAACACCTGCTGTGAAGAAAAAATGATTAAAATAGTTGAGAAGTCTAGTACACTCTCAGCTAATACACTAAATTATACTTTGGATTTTAGAGTATTGCTGACATTATCAGTGACTTGATACCTTCCTGAGGTTCTAATTTGCTTAACTTTAAATAATTGGGGTTCAGAGCACCTTGATTGTTCCCTTAAAAATTAAATTTTGTAAAACTGTGTGTAATTTTCCTGTATCTGGTTTGGATAGCTTTAAAAATGGTTCTTAAGTTTAATGAGTTCAATTGGGAAAAAAAGTTAGTTCTGTTTTAGATGTGTGTCACTGGAAATTATCTTTCCCTGTTTGTTATATGCACATTATTACAAAGTTGTAATCAATGTTTTCATACTGTTCTCTGGTCTGTTTTTTTCACAAATACACTTTTTATTTGTCACCAGGTACTTATTTTTAAAGCTATAGAGGTAATATTTTTCATCAGGTGAGGGTAACTACCATGGTTTGTTTGCTATACTGTGTTAGGGTTATTTTCATTTTTTTCTTTTATAAACAGTATAGTTGTGAATATGTTTATATAGTTTACTTTTGGTTTATTAGAATATATTGCTAGAGTGGGATTACTGGATTAAAGAGTGTACAGTATTTTAGTTTTTTTTTTTTTTTACAAGTTGCAGATTTGTTTCCAAATGAACGAGTTTGTAGTATTGCTAACAAGGAGAAGAATTACTAGCAAGTCTTGATGTTACTTTTGAAGAGTGTGATGATTCCATTTAGGAAGATATCTGAACTTCTATTTCATAGCAAAAGTATGTGCAAATTTCTTACTCATGACAAATTCATACAATATAAAAACATGAAAGTTGTGAGGTCAGGTTGTTTGGAGAAGTAGAAAACTTCAATAGAGTTTATAGATAGGCAGTCTTCCTTTCTGGTTTGGCACTGACAGCAGATTAACTAGAAAGTGTTAGAAGGAACCTAAAATTTATGCTAAAGTCAATTTAAGTTAATTAATATACCAGAATTCCTTCTTTTACAATTTATTTGTAAAAATACCATATTGAGTTGCCTTGTAATGAGACATTTAAACTAAATTTAAATAACAGAATTCATGCACCATCTAATAACAACCCCTTATTTACGTTATAGAGTCCTTTGCAGTTTTATATATATTTTCATGTATCCCATTTAGTCCTTGAAACAATTAGTGAAGAAGTTACAGCAAGTGGTATTATCATTATTTTACAGAAGAACAAAACAGAAATATATGTGGCCCAGAGATTGAGTGATTTACCTGAGGTTATAGGCTTTAGATTGCATAGCTGGAAGTAGAACCTTGTTCTTCTATATTAAATGACAATATTCATTAAGTACTTAGCACAGGATTTGGTACCTAGTAAATATTTAAATGTTCCTGTGTTATTCCTGACTATTCCTTCTTTATTCTTAAAACCCCATTTTTTGAGCACTCTTAATATTTATAGTTCAAGCTTTGTACCTATGTACCTTTTTCTCTTTAGAAAATAAGATTTTAGGCTGCATTAATTTGATCTGTACAGGAATGATTATATGTTTTATATATTGGGACAAATTGCTCTTTTTTTATATACCTTAAATTCTAGGGTACATGTGCACAACATACAGGTTTGTTACGTATGTATACATATGCCATGTCCCCTCCCCCGACCCCACGACAGGCCCCGGTGTGTGATGTTCCCCACCCTGTGTCCAAGTGTTGTCCCTGTTCAGTTCCCACCTATGAGTGAGAATATGCAGTGTTTGGTTTTCTGTCCTTGGCGATAGTTTGCTCAGAATGATGGTTTCTAGCTTCATCCGTGTCCCTACAAAGGACATGAAGCTCATCCTTTTTTATGGCTGCATAGTATTCCATGGTGTATATGTGCCACATTTTCTTAATCCAGTCTATCATTGATGGACATTTGGGTTGGTTCCAAGTCTTTGCTATTGTGAATAGTGCCGCAGTAAACATACGTGTGCATGTGTCTTTATAGCAGCATGATTTTTAATCCTTTGGGTATATACCCAGTAATGGGATGGCTGGGTCAAACTACAAACTATTTGTAGTTCTAGATCCTTGAGGAATCGCCACACTGTCTTCCACAATGGTTGAACTAGTTTACAGTCCCACCAACAGTGTAAAAGCTGTTCTCCACATCCTCTCCAGCACCTGTTGTTTCCTGACTTTTTAATGATTGCCATTCTAACTGGTGTGAGATGGTATTTCATTGTGGTTTTGATTTGCATTTCTGTGATGGCCAGTGATAATGAGCATTTTTTCATGTGTCTGTTGGCTGCATAAATGTCTTCTTTTGAGTAGTGTCTGTTCATATCCTTTGCCCACTTTTTGATGGGGTTGTTTGATTTTTTCTTGTAAATTTGTTTAAGTTCTTTGTAGATTCTGGATATTAGCCCTTTGTCAGATGGGTAGATTGTAAAAATTTTCTCCCATTCTGTAGGTTGCCTGTGCACTCCCATGGTAGTTTCTTTTGCTGTGCAGAAGCTCTTTAGGACAAATTGTTCTTAAATAATGAACAGTTGGCACTTTTTCAACTGGAAAATTCAAGGAACTGCTCTTTCTGCTTTGTGCTCAATATGAATCTTCAATTTAGAAATGAGAGTCCATCATTAACAATTCAACATAGCTTATTAATAGGAAAAAAAAACCTAGTAAGAAATGTAAAATCTTTGATTAAATGAGAAAGTCATAGAAGTTTATGAGATTTGTATTTAAAGCATGATTTCATTAGAAAAGTTGATAATATGGATTTAACTGTGACATAATTGGAAAATACTTGTTTAAACTTAAAATTTTGAAAAGAAATGTAAATGTGATGTAACTTATGAATCAGTGGCTGAGTTTCTTTTTTGCTCACAAGAACCCTAACTGTGTGTTACTTGAAAGCACTGATGGAAATCAGGGAAAAAGCTCCAGAAGTTCCTAGGAAATAAAATTAAATGATAAAGTCCTGGTATCTGCTAACTTGCCTTCCATTCCTGTTATCTTCTCTTCTTAGTCTGACTTCATTAATTCTTTCACTCTGGCTACTGGTTTAGCTCAGTGTTTTATGAGCCAGGCAGCTTCAGACTTTGGTTTTGATGCTCTTTGTTCATTACCTCTAAAGCTGTATTATCACTTTCTATTTTATCATTAACGTTTCATGTATATGTTATAGTTTCATATTGTTACTGCAACTTTTACTTAGCTATAATTTAAAAAATATCTGATCTGTGGAAATAATTATTCTATGGCAGAAAAGTAGTTATTGCATTTTACTTTGTAAGTTGTTTAAGGATAAGCATACCTATATATTAAGCACTACAAAGAAACTTTTTACAATGGCTTTACTTTTAGCAAACCATCATCATAGTTAAAATAAGATTTAGTGTACATGTCAGGAACACAGTCTTATGAAATAAGATTTAGGGAGCTATTTTTAGTTACTATATCCTACTTGAAAATTGTAGTTAAATTTCTAGCATATACCCTATTAATTTAGATGCAAGTACAGGTTTGAGATAAGGCAGATACATTATTTGGATGTCAACTCAGAAGTTGTTCAAGAAAAGATATTTTGTTTTTTAGATGTAACTTGGAACATATTTCTAGTGTTTCAAGTCATGATTGGATGCCTAGAACAGGCAATAAAAATTTACTTAGCTGGTAAAATAGCCACATTATTTCAAATATAGTTTAGTTATATTATGGATTAAATTGATTTTTGTGGACAGACTTTAGAACTTAATTACTATTAATTACATTTTTTTCTTTGGGACGGTATTTGTTCTTTGGTGAGAAAGGATTCTTGTAACACCTAAATCAAGACTGTCCAAACATGGCATATGCAGTTTACCAGTCAAAACAAACTAATCACTTAAGATCTGTGTATTTTGTTTATTTGAATTATGCCTCAATTAAAACAAATTTAGCATGTTTACACAAAGGTGGGGGGAAACTGTCTAATATATCTGAGATCTGTTGGAGCTGTGGTGACCATCCAACTTAGGCAAGATAGCTAGTACCATGTATGCATTTCTTTTACCTTTCTTATTGTATATACAGTAATCACTGATATTATGAGAAAAAGAACTTTTTAATAATTCAGGAGATATTTTATCGCTAGTATATATTGAGTGCTTATTATGTGCTTTATATACATTGGACTTATTTAATCCTCAACACAACAACCCTATGTAGTTCGTACTAGAATTATTCCCATTTAAAGGTGGGGAAAGTGATGTTTAGAGAGGCTAAGTAACTTGCCCATGGCCAAAGTATTAGAACTGGGATTTGAACACAGGTAGCCTGATTCCTAAGTAAATGACCACTAACATTAAAAAGACAAACATAGAGGTGTTTGTTGCAATGTTAGTCATAATACCTAAAAATTGTGAACTACTTAAATGTCCAATAGTAGTAAAATGGTTCATTAACCATGGTACACCCATCAATATAATGTTATATTGTCATTTAAAATTGTATTCCCAAGTTTCGTATCAGGAAAATATAATAAATTTTTGAAAAATGTAATGGGCTATATTGTATTTATAATACAGTAATCACTATGTAACCAACATTTTTATTTCCATCAAAAATTAGTTATAAAGAAATAGAAATCTAAGAAAGTTTAATAGATATTACCATTGAACACTAGATTTGTATTAGTATCTTTTATATTTATCTCTCTCATTTCCTATATTGGCCATGTTTACTTTTAAAATAGTAAAAGTCATAAGCTCTATTTTAAAAATAAATGTTAGTTTATTAACCCAGGAATAATAGCTAACTATAAATTCATATTTGATAAAATAAAAAGATGACATTCATCATAAGGGATACATACCTATGCTAGCATATGGCATTTTTAAAATCACAAGAGTAATTTGTAATTATCATAGAAATATTAGAAAATACAAATAAGCAAACATACACACTGAAAATTTAGTGTTCCCAAATCTAAAACTCAGAGATACTGTTTTTTTCTTTTGGGATTGTATTTTAGATATGTTCTTAAGTTATAATAAAATAAATACTTAAAAGGCAAATTGATACATTAAGGATTTCAAAGAGTAAAACTTTTTGTTAAGCTCTGATGTTCTTTAGAAAGATTACATTATTCCACAAGTCACTGTCGTTGAAAGAAAAGTAGTTACAGTGGGGTCTTATGGGATAAGGCATTACCATTTGTTCAGTTGAGAGACAGCTGTCACTATGTTTTAAGCATTGTTCATATATTAGCTCATTTAATCCTCATAGCAACCTTATATGAGGTACCTTTATTAGCCCCATTCTACTTAGGAAGCAGGCACAGAAAGAGTATGTATTTTGCCTAAGGTTGCAGAATAAGTGAAGCTGGGGTTCAAGTTCCAGCAAGTTGGTTCTAGAGTGTGTGTTATTAACCATTATGCCATACTGCCTGCAAGTAAATCTCTAGATGTCAGACATACTCATCTTCCTCTGGTTACCTGGTTGTTATAAATCTTTATGCTTAATACTTATGTCATTATATGTAAATTTCATATTAAACACTCCACTTATTCAGAAGAATATCAGGTAAGTGTAGGTTAAGGCTGTTTTCTATCAGAAATCATTTTTTATATATATATATATATATTCCTCAGTTCTTATGTTGTTTTAGTTTTTCTAAAATGTCAAATTTTATAATATATGGAGAAGTATAAATGTATATTAGAAAGATTTTGTTTATTTGTGTAATTTGTGGCATAAGAAATATTTGCCTCAAGATTTGGTGCTTGTTTAGGTAGTTGCTGGTGTTACTTTTGGAAATGTCAGTAAATTTTCATACTGTCTTGGAATTTTTTCAATTTTAACATTTTATTAGTAAATGTAATTACAGGTTAGTAAATCACTTTTATTTGAACCTGTTTCCTTTGAAAGTTTTATATTTTTATTTGGAAATAGAAAAACCTTAATCTCCTCTTGTTGGGCAGTGTGGTGTAAAAAGCTTGGGCTTTGGAGCTTCGTATATAATCTGGGTTCAAATTATAACTTACTAGTCACTAACCTGGGCAAATTACCCAGTGTTTTTGACTCTCAATTTCTTTGTCTATGAAATGTAATACTATTTAGGATTGTTAGGATTAAATGAGAATATATTTGGCATACTGTGTGGTACATGATACTTAACAGGTACTAGTTGTCTATATCTTTCTAACTTATGATGGATGCCGATGTCTTGGGTAAAATCTCAAACTTTATGAGTAAGGAAGGTGAGAATCTGAAGAAAATGAAACCTTAAAAAGATTGAATTCCTAGACTCCATTTAAAGGAATAAATAGGTCATGAACAAGACTTGCTGCTCTGCAAAGTCTTCCATGTTGATCCTGGTCTTTGACTCCTTATCTGTCTGATTAAATTGAATTCGCTGCCATGGCATCCTTAAAGCTGGACCTTACCTTGTCAGTCCTGCCTTCTCCATGTTGCTTTGTGTGTAAGCTTCACTGGACTGTTTGCTTTTTGCTGAATATTTTATGTATTTCCATATGTCTATTTTAGCCTTTGCTTGGAATGTTCTAACTGCTCTTGTTTCTTCCTCTGTTTACTGGTTTCTGACTTAACTCTTAAGGATTATCTAATATATTACCTACTTGGTGAAGCTTTATCTGTGTCCCCACAGAATTAATCCTTCCCTCTTTAACTCTTAAGCTATCTTATTTTTTATCTAATCGGGCCTTTGGCACAATTATAGGTCTGTGTGTCTGTCTTCCCTAATAGAATAGGAAAGCCTTGAGGACAGTAGTCTTTGCTTACTTAGCCTTATATTCTCAGTGCCCGTTGTACAAAACGTTCAATATATGTTTGAATGATTATGTGAATGAAGGAGGGGGCCAGCTGAGTTTACTTTAATGATTATGTAACACCCATTTATGTATAGTTATAGACTTGTCTGAAATGAGTTAAATCCTTTGCAACCTTTGCTGCTATGCTTTGAATGTCTCTTATAAAACTCATGTTGAAATTTAATTGCCACTGTGATGGTATTAAGAGATGGAACTTTTAAGAGGTGATTAGGTAATGGTGTCTCTATCCTTATGAATGGATTAATGCTGTTTGCATGGTAGTGGATGAGTTATCTTGGGAGTTTGGCCTCCTCTGTCTCACATGCTTCCTTACCTTCTGCCATGTGGTAACTCAACACAAAGATCCTTGCCAGATGCTGAGGCCATGCTCTTGGACTTCCCAATCTCCAGAACCGTGAGCCAAATACATTTCTGTTCATTGTAAACTACCTGTTTTGTGGTATTCTAGTAAAGCAACATAAAATTTACTAAGAAAACTGGTACCAAGAGTGTGATTGTTGCCATAACAAATACCTGAAAATGTGCAAATGGCTTGGGTTCTGGCTAGAGAAGGATGGAAGAGTTTGGATAAACAGGCTAGAAAAAGCCTGTATTGCTGCGAATAGAGCATTAAGGACAATTCTGATTAGGATTCAGAAGAAGAGAGCTGTAGGGAAAATCTGGAACTTCTTAGAGATTATTTAAGTTGTCATCAGTTGGTAGAACTATAAGTGGTAAAGGTCATTCTGATGATATCTCAGAAATGAAGAACAAGGTACTGGACACTGGAGTAAAGGTCATCCTTGTTAAATAGTTGCAAAGACCTTGGCGAAATTGTATTCATATCCTAAGACTTTATGGAATGCAGAATTTAAGAGTGATGAACTAGGATATGCTGCAGAAGAAATAACTAAGCAGCAGAGCATTTAGGCTACTGGATGGCTACTTTTAACCACTTAAACTAAGCTGGGGGAAGGGAATGACTTGAAGACAGAATTTATAATTAAAAGAGAGGCAGAATGGAAATACTTGGAAAATTTGCAGCCTGGCCACAGTAAAGAATGCAAAAGGTATGTTTAGGAGAGCAAACCAAGGGTGTGGTCCAGGAACCATTTGCTAAAGAGATTAATATTCCTAGAAGAGACCCAGGGGCTATTTATCAAGACAGTGGAAAAAGACCCCAAAGGCATTTTGGAGATCTTTGAGGCTGCCTGCCCCATCACAGGCCCAGAGCTGTAGGAGGGCAGAATGGTTTGTGGCTCAGGTGGTCCTTCACAAGCTTGCTGCCCAGGGCTACCTCAGCTCCCCATATTTCAACCCAGTGGGCCTTGGCTGTCCTAGGTCTGGTTCAAAGGGGCCCAGGTGTGGCTTAGGCTACTGCTGAGTACTCAAATGGTAAACCTTGGCAGCGTCTATATGGTGCTAATTACACAGAATGAAAAAGCTATGGGAGACATGGCTACCACCACCAGGATTTCAAAGGATGATGGGGATAGTCTGGGAGAGACTTGCCACAGGCTTGGAGCCTCTGAATAGTGGAAATGTGGGTTGGAGTCACTACAGAGAGTCCCTATTAGGGTACTGCATAATGGAGCCATGGCAGCAGGCCCACCACCAAAGCTTCAGAACTGTAGAGCTACAAGTATGCAGTGCCAGCCTGGGAGAACTTTAGGCTTGAGACTCTAACCTGTGAAAGCTGCATGGGCTCAGTCCAGCAAAGCCATGGAGGTACGGCTTCCCAGCGTCTGTTGGGATGAAACGAATGTATTTTGTAGGTGAGAAGGACATGAGTTTTGAGGCCCAGGGGCAGAATGCTATGGTTTGGATGTTTCCTTCAAAACTCATGTTGAAACTTCATTGCCATGTGGCATTATTAAGAGGTGGAACCTTTCAGAAGTGATTACATTATAAGGGCTTTGCCTTCATTAATGGATTAATGCCATTATTGCAGGTGTGGGTTAGTTAGCTTGGAGTTTGGCCCCCTTTTTCTCTATCATGTGCTCATGCCCTCTCTTGCCATGTGATGCCTTCTACCATGTTATGATGCATCCAGAAGACTCACCACATGCAGCCCCTTGATCTTAGACTTCCCAGCTTCTAGAACTGTGAGTGAAATAAACTTCTTTTCTTTATAAATTACCCCGTCTGTGGTATTGTATAGCAGCAGAAAATAGACATCAGCCTGAAGTTCTCCCAGGCTGGCATTAAATACTAATTATTAATTAGTATTTATAGTGCAAGGATAAATTGAAGTTTAGCCCTGGTTAGAATGACCACATTTCAAGGGAGGGGCTTTGTACTTCTGTGCATATCTGTAAGGATAAAAATCTTAATACTATTCTCACTGAAATTAATGGTTTAGGTTAGGTAAGGTTGTTAGTGCTAATAATTATTTCTTTTAATAAAATATTCTTAGTTGCATTGTTCAAAAAACATAGATGATTTAAATTTATATTTTTTGACCAAAATATATTTATAATTTAGAGTAGGAATTCCAGAGTATTGGTAGCTGTAACCACTTTGGGTTCCCTGCCATTGCTTCTGGTGCCTCATTTTTTCTGACGTCTTCCATTTTCTTACATTTGTCTTCTAAGGTGGAGTTAACATTACTCAGTTAAGATTATTTCACTTTAGGCCTCTGCTGTCTTCTGCTTTTTTTTTTTTTTTTAAATGAATGGATATAATATCCCAGTACATTTTAATAATTGAACAACAGCTACATTTTTAAGTGAGGCTGCTTGCTTCTTATTTTTAAAATTTATTTTTCTTAGTTTTTTAAAAAAATGTCAGATTGGCTAAGAGTTGGGGCAGCTTTCTTATGTGAGAATAGTAGATGACAGCAAATATTTGTGATGTTAAAATGATAATCCTAATAGTTTTCTTTTAGAATCTTTATAATAAAAACCCTTTGAGGCTGAGGGTGAATTTGTATGTTCCTAAAGAGACAAAAAATGTTTTTGGGGCATAGTAATTTAAATCTTAGATGCTTTTATTAGTATAATTTTTGGTAGAAATTTGACATTAAAAAATGCATACAGAGCTTTTTCTAAGTCATACAGGGCAAGACAGCATTTTGTCATGGCAATTAGTAAATAGATAATTATAAAACATCTAATTTTAAACATTTGTTACAGAAACGATACAGGTACATTGTGGCAAAAATACAAAACAAGCAAATATGAGAAAAAATATACATGCCACCACCTACATATTACTTTTAGTACTTTATAATCTTTTGTCTATATATGTCTATATGGATATATATGTATTCTTTTTATCCAAATGGTATTACATTGTACATTCTGTTTTGAAACCTGCCTTTTTTAGTCATTTACATCTACTTTTCCATTTCAGTAACTTTTCATCTTATATAATGCCCAGATCACATTAAAGTGTTTCCAATTAGCTCAAAAATGTCCTTTACGGCTGGTTTGGCTAAAACAGTATCCAGGCCAGCATTGCACCTATGAAATTGGCTATTAGGAACCTTATATCTTTAAAAATCAAGGGCAGCAACCCATCCTCCCACTTCCCCCACCTCCCACCCCCCCCCCACCTTTTTTTTTTTCTTAAAGATACTGGCTTGTTGAAGAGAGAATGGGTCATGTCTTACAGACTTTCTGAATTTGTCCAGTTTACTGTCTCATAGTGTCATTTAGCTTGTTTTATCCTATGTATTTCCTACAAATTAAAATTTGTATCTGAATCCTTGGTGGATTTGAGTTGAAGATCCTTAACTATCATAGATGATGCTGTGTCCTTTATATTGCATGTCAGAAGTTACATGATCTTTACTTGATTCATGATGAGGAGATGGCCACTGAAATTGGACAATGACAGTCTTTTCAGCCCATTGTTCAATTATATTCATCTCTTTACATTAGAAAGTATTTTGGGTAGTAGTATTTTGGTGCTGTAAGAAAGTTCATTTTCTCATCAACCACTCACCTATTGGTTTAACACCATTTGTTGATCTTTGAATATATCAGTAATTTCATTAGGGTTTGCAAAATAAGGCTTTAAATTCTATTCTTTTACATTATTAATTGATGTTTTTTGGTAAGATAGAACTTGTGAAATGGGACTATTTGGTTGTCTTTAAATACAGTCTCTATAGGAAAGACAAAATAAATACTTAAATCTCACTCTTTACCATTTTTCAAAGTGAAGAACTATTCCATTAACCACCTCAAAAGATGATAAATAAGCAGGGTATTTTTAGTTGTTTTAACTTTTTTTTTTTTTTTTGAGGTGGGGTCTTACTCTGTTGCCCAGGCTGGCATGCTGTGGTGCAATCATGGTACACCGAAGCCTCAATCTCCCTGGGCTCAGGTGATCCTCCCGCCTCAGCCTGGGACTAAAGGTGTACACCACCATGGCCAGCCAATTTTTTTGTATTTTTTGTAGAGATGGGGTTTTGCCGTATTGCCCAGCCTGGTCTCAAACTCCTGGGCTGAAGGAATCCACCCACCTCAGCCTCCCAAAGTGCTAGGATTACAGACGTGACCAACAATATCCGGCCTTTTTTCTTTTGAGTGTCTTTATAGACTCAAGAACTTTATTTAATTCAGGGTGTTACTACCATTTAAATGTTTTCTTTGATGCTCAGATTATCACAGCTAGTCATTTGGACCTTTATACCACCTCCTATGTCCATTTGATATGGGCCATTAATCTCTATAAGCCTTCCTTCTTCTCTTGGAATGAAAAGGTATCCCAGGCTTACCTGTACCTTCCCTACTCTAAACCTGGCATTAAGTCTTTTTCCAAGGAGTTTGGTACCTTTTAGTTTATTATGATATTAGAGATGAAAATCTGTGTTCTAGGAATGTTTATTACTGCTAGAGTGATGTTTCTTTTAGGCCATTTCAGAGAAAAGACCTAGAAAACAGATTTTTACAAACATGAATTCGTACTGATATTTTTAGTTTTTTACATGGTTTCTTGATTTTACAATATTTTATCTCTTTTTGCTTATACTTAGAATTATGAACCTTAAAGTCATTAGCATAACTTCTTTGCTTATTTCTACAACATAAAGAAAATAGTCCTGGTGCGGTGGCTCACGCTGTAATCCCAGCACTTTGGAGGTTGAGGCAGGTGGATTGCTTGAGCTCAGGAGTTCAAGACCAACCTGGGCAACATGATGAAACCTTGTCTTTACAAAAAATTAGCTGGGCATGGTGGCATGTGCCTGTATTCCCAGCTACTCAGGAGGCTGAAGTGAGAGGATCACCTGAGCCCAGGAGGTCAAGGCTCTAGTGAGCCATGATCATGCCACCACACTCTAGCCTGGGTGACAAAGTGAGACCCTGTTTCGGGGCGGCGGGGGGGGGAAGATAAAATAGTTTGAGGAGGCTGGATGTAGTGGCTCATGCATGTAATCCTGGCACTTTGGGAGGTCAAGGTGGGAGGATGGCTTGAGCCCAGGAGTTTGAGACCAGCCTGTGCCACGTCATGAGACCTGGTCTCTATTTAAAAAAAAAAAAAAGAAAATAGTTTGAGGATATTAATAATGATATTACTAGAATCAGTAAAACTACCAAAAGAAGTTTAAAGTTTCTTCCTAGTATTTTTTTGTTCTTAGAATACTTCCTACCAAGAAGTGCAGTAAAAGTGCAGTGTCCAAATAGCCCTTGTAACAAAACCTTTCTCTTTCTCCTGGGTGCCAGTTTGACATTTAATCAGTTTTGTTTCTAGCAGTGTTCAGTTTATGAGATTATAAGTCTTTTTTTTCTTTATATTATTCTAAGATCAAAAATATATAAAGATATACACAGGAGTCCTGCTGCTACCTGTTCTTGCTGTGCTTTTCCCCTTTTCTTCCCTTTCTCTGTGAAGCAACCATTTTTATTACTTTCTCGTTTATCACTCATGCATGCGTATGTGTATTGAGGATGTTGACATTCAAGCAAATATATGTATTAACATTCTTTTTGTCATCCCTATACGAAAGATATACCCAGCATACTCTATTGGGTGGGTTTTTTTCCTTAAAATATTCAGGAGATCTCTCCAGTTAGCACATAGTTATCTTATAGATAGAACATATACATATAACCATTTCTTAAACTATATTATTAAAATAATAGCTTTCAGTAACTTGATAATTATTTTTGGATTGAAAATACTACTGAAATCAACTCAATCATATGAAAGCTGCAGAAAGAAAAAGACCTAGAAAAGGGCATTGGATTAGGTCAACTTTGAATTTTATTTGGAAGATAAATGAGTCCAGAAGTGAGTGGGCAGAGATTATTGGAGTTGGTCTTGAAAGGAGGCGTTAGGCAGATTGTCTGGGCTGGCGTGAAAGGTCTGTCAGAAAATCATGAGATTAGGTTGATGTACCTCAAAAAATGAGAGCTGGTATGATGAGTGGGTAAGAATCATAAAAGTGTAGAGTGTTGATGATTTTTATAGTTTATAAATGGTTCTTGAGTGTAGAGGTTTGTTTTTATGCTAGCTATAGTCTGTAACATAATTGACTATAATGGGCATGCTAAGTATCCATGACAGTTGACCCTTGAACAACACAGAGGGTAGGGGCGCCTACCCCTGTGCAGTTGAAAATTCACATGTAACTTTTGACTCCCCCAAAACTTAACTATTAATATTTAGCCTATAGTTGACTAGAAGTCTTACTGATAACATAATGTTCATTAATACATATTTTATATATGTGTTAGATAGCATATTTGTATAATAAAGTAAGCTGCAGAAAAAATATTAAAATCATAAAGAGAAAATATACTTACTATTCATTAAGTGGAAGTGGATCCTCATAAAGGTCTTCATCCTTATTGCCTTCACTTTGAGTAGGCCAAGGAGTAGGAGAGAGAGGAAAGGTCAGACTTGCTGTCTCATGGGTGGCAGAGGTAGAAGAAGGTCCACATACAAGTGGTCCCACACAGCTCAAACCGGTTTTGTTCATTGGCCAACTGTAGTTTGATTGAAAGTAAGAATAATAAATGAAGTTTCTACCTCAGTTCAGTATTACCAAGTCATAGATAGCAAGGGCTGGAAGAAACCTTAGTAGTAATCTCTTTGAGTCTAATTATCATGTAGAATAGGAAATTGCGGTCTAGAAAGGTTAAGTGACTTGTCCAAATTACACAACTAGTTAGAGACATAGCCAGCTCTTAAATCTGACTTCCAGATTTTCACTGTGTCTTCTTTTTTCTACAACGTGTTGCCTTTTTTAGCCATGAAAAATTAGAAGTTGAACTCTTGTCTTTTCAGGCAGGTGCCAATTTTGGGGTTTTGTTTTGATTTTTGGTTTTTGACATAAAGTGCTTTAGTTCTGTGATTTATAAACCACGAGTTTCTGTTTTTCTCATATACCTGAATACTGTCAATATGGAAGTTACCTTTTATCTTTACCAGTATTACACATAAATGGTTATACATAAATATACTGACCACCTTTTATTACTCCAGCTATAGTGGGGAAAGCTTTCTTTTCATAACTAGCTAATGTTTTAAAATGTATGCTTTTAGTTTGATTGCTGCATATTTCAGATATTTCTTTCCTTAACTAAAGTACTCAGATATTTATCCAAACATTATTGCTATGGGATTTCCTGCAGAAAGACTTGAAGGCGTATACAGGAACAATATTGATGATGTAGTAAGGTAAGAATGCTTTGATTTTCTATTTCAAATATTGATGTTTATATTCATGTTGTATTTTCATTTGGAAAAGATTTCCAAACCACAGAAAAAGATACTTTGTGATGTAAACTTTATTATTGTAGTGCTCTATGATCATTTTTTGGCTCACCGTACCTAATGGACTTCAGGGGTATACAGTTCATTTGATAAGAACTGACCTTATACATAATCAGGTACTTATCTGGTATCATTTCCTGGACTCCATAAAATGCCTGTCACCAGGTTTAATGCCTGGATTCCATTACAGTGTGATTTTTGTCTTATTTCATAATTGGAGATTAGGCTTAAAATCCTAGAGTGGATTTATTCAGTTAAATTTATTCACACTAAGATGTAGATAACTAATACTGTATATTTTTATGTAGACCAAATTTTAAGGTACCACTGTGCATATGTATACCAAGTACCTGAAGAAGTATTTGGTTGGTACAAGAGATACAGAAAGGAATCGCTGGGTGTACCAAGGCTAATCAGTTTTATAATTTTGCATAATTTTCTAACTGCGATTATCATTTAGTTTAGAACAGTTTATTTCTCAAGGCCCATGTAAATATTATTTTTAAAATATACAGTCTTAAGAATTCGTGGCATATTTTATGAAAGGACTTTGGAATTCATGTCTGATGTGCAAATAGTCTTAACATATTTTCTAATTTCAGAGCAAAAATATATATGTATGAATAAATTAACTGTAAATTGTCAGTAGGAACCTTAAGAATTCGTGGTGTATTTTATGAAAGGAATTCACATCTGATGTGCAAATAGTCTTAACATATTTTCTAATTTCAGAGCAAAAATATGTGTATTAATAAATCAACTGTAAATTGTCAGTAAGAACCTTAATGGCTTTAAAAGTTAAAATTTCAGGCCAAGCATTGTGGTGTGCTCCTGTAGTCCCAGCTACCTGGGAGGCTGAGGTGGGAGGATCACTTGGCTTGAACCCCCAGGTAGAGGGTAGAGGCCAGTCTGGGTAACACAGCGAGAACTCATCTCTAAAAAAAAAACGTGAAAGTTCTGGATTATTTCCTTTACACTCTTTTATTAGTATCTTTCCTGGAGACTTTCAATTTAAATACTTGGTGGTTATGACAATTAGATGTTAAAATGGATGGGAAAGTACTTTGTAACTTATAAAGCATTATGCAGATGTAGACTCCTTTTATAATAGTTGTGTAAGTATATAAGACAACCTACATTCTTTATGAGCTAGCCATAAGTTTTAGCAACTTGCTTTGAACCACAGTAGATTTACAATTTTTTGTAGTATTGTGTTCATTTAGAATTTTGTAATATTTATATTCAAAATCAAATTTTTGTACCTACAAAAACTACAAAAATCCCCCTAGTTTTTATAGTTTCTATTAAAATTATAGCTGGTACATAGGGATGCCAGAAGGACTGTTTAAGAAGCTGAAAATAGAGAAATGAATTTATCTTCTCATAGTTAGGCAGGGCATAGTAGAAGGATGCTTAACATTGCAAGCTGATGGGAACAGCAAGTTGATATAGCTTGTGATAACACTTCTAAAGAAAAAGCAATGAGCCATAGAAAAAAGAAAAAGATACATTTTGAATTAAGGAAGATGGTGAATCTGGGAAATGAGCAGTACAGTCACCAGACATGTATCCTCTTCTATGGTACAGAAGTGTTTATCGGTCCTCTTTATGGCCTGCATGATATATCCCACATGATGACCTACTTCACATTATTTTAATTCTGTATTCAACTAAGCACTAATTCGACCCAGCCAGATTAGTACTCATACCAAAAAAGAGTGAATACTTTGAATAGAGGGCAGGTTTTCTGATTATGGTGAGAATATCTTTGTGGTAAATTAATCTGGTGTGCTAGTTTCTACGTTGGTCTCTTCTCAGTGTCATTAGTCACTGAGGCTGATTGATCATCTTTTAGGTTACTGATAAAGTTCCTGTACAGCTGATTATCAGACCTTAGATTGCAATAACTTCACCAAGAAAATACTTCACTGGGAAGCATTTTGGTCCTTCCATTTGATTCATAACTCTTACCTTTATGCCTCTGCATGAAAAGATTCACACATGCAGCTTGTAATTAGTAATCAAGGCTGAGGTTTAGTCTATTTAGCTTCACGATCTATCTAGTTTGTTTTTTCTAGCCATATGATTTCTTCAAATATGCTATTTCTAAAAGTTTTATGTATCTGGATTAATGTTTAGCCAGTGGTTCTTTTAGCCAATGGATCTTGTCACCTCTTATGATACTATTAATAGCATGTCAACATGAAGAATTGTCTGCTGAATATAATAGCTATGCTGTCCTTGTTTCCTTTTGTCTCATTCTTTTTTGATTGGGGGATAATTGGCCAATAAAGCTTTGATAGCCTCTATTGCCCAGGCCCCTCCTCTTCTTTTATGAGAGAAAGGATGAACAGTTACCAGAAATAAAGGTATTGTTTTTTTCTATCAACTAAAATGGAAATAAATAATTCCTAAGTAATTTGCCTGTTAGGATTAAAGTCTCCAAGAGAATGGCTGTGCCTAGGACCTAAGTGATTAATTTCCTTGATTGGTTCACATTATATTGAGGATATTAGTAATCAGTAGTGATTCCTTTTTTGGTTCAAAGGTAATAGTGTCACAGTGAAAAATGTTTTTAAAATTTTTGTATACTTAATTTTTCTGTTAACGAAAGTATTTTCAGTTGGATTTTTGTTTGCCCTCTCTATTAGAATGCCCAAAGAATATTTAAAATTTTCCTTTTCTCTTATACTGCATATTTTTCCTGTGATTTTTCCCCAAACGGAAAATACTCTACAGAGATTAGACTTTGTTATTGTTGTACGACATCATTGCTTTGACTAAAATAAACTCAGATTGCAAATGCCTTCAGGCTTACATTGCTCAGCATTTTCTTTTTTTTTTTTTTTTTTGAGATGGAGTCTCACTCTTGTCGCCCAGGCTGGAGTGCAGTGGTGCCATCTCAGCTCGCTGCAACCTCTGCCCCCTGGGTTCAAGCGATTCTCCTGCCTCAGCCCGCGGAGCAGCTGGGATTATAGGTGCCTGCCCCCACGCCCAGCTAATTTTTGTATTTTTAGTAGAGATAGGGTTTTACCATGTCGGCCAGTCTGGTCTCGAACTCCTGGCCTCGGGTGACACACCTGTCTCGGCCTCTGGAATGACAGGCGTGAGCCACCACAGCTGGCTAAATTGATCAGTATTATTTAACTTGGAGGGATATGATTTGTTATGGAAATGTGAAATTTTATACTTGAGGTACTCAGAGTCCTTTTGAGACAAATATTTAACTTCTCCTTTTGAGGTTACCTCCTACGATTGGGAATTAATGTAAAAAATAAGCCAAGAGCAAGTGAGGGAAAAGTGAACCAAGCTGTAATTTTTTTACTCTTTTTTATTGTTGTCGTTATTGTTGCTGTTTTTTACTATCTTGATTGCAACAGTTTTGCTTATATATATAGCATTTGGAATTGACAGTAAGAAAGCCACATCTCATAGAAGCTAACTATTCCCAAATTGTTTTTTTCTTCTTTTCCTCTTACTACTACTGTTTTCTTCCTTTCTTGCTGCTAAGCTCTTGTCCTGACATGCTGGTAGTATGAAAGTGTTTTATTCAGATAATTGATTATTCTGTAATATGTATGTTAATCTTTTTTTATTATACTTTAAGTAATAGGGTACGTGTGCACAACTTACAGATTCGTTACGTGTGTATACATGTGCTGTGTTGGTTTGCTGCACCCATTAACTCGTCATTTACATTAGGTATTTCTCCTAATGTTATCCCTCTCCCAAACCCCCACCCCAGGACAGGCCCCGGTGTGTGATGTTCCCCGCCCTGTGTCCAGGTGTTCTCATTGTTCAGTTGCCACCTGTGAGTGAGAACGTGTGGTGTTTGGTTTTCTGTCCTTGTGATAGTTTGCTCAGAATGATGGTTTCCAGCTTCATCTATGTCCCTACAAAGGACATGAAGCTCATCCTTTTTTATGGCTGCATAGTACTCCATGGTGTATATGTGCCACATTTTCTTAATCCAGTCTATCATTGATGGACATTTGGGTTGGTTCCAAGTCTTTGCTATTGTGAGCAGTACCTCAATAAACATACGTCTCCATGTGTTTTTATAGTAGCATGATTTATAATCCTTTGGGTATATACCCAGTAATGGGATGGCTGGGTCAAATGGTATTTCTAGTTCTAGATCCTTGAGGAATCGCCACACTGTCTTCCACAATGGTTGAACTAGTTTACCGTCCCACCAACAGTGTAAAAGCTGTTCTCCACATCCTCTCCAGCGTCTGTTGTTTCCTGACTTTTTAATGATTGCCATTCCAACTGGTGTGAGATGGTATCTCATTGTGGTTTTGATTTGCATTTCTCTGATGACCAGCAATGATGAGCATTTTTTCCTGTGTCTGTTGGCTGCATAGATGTCTTCTTTTGAAAAGTGTCTGTTCATATCCTTTGCCCACTTTTTGATGGGGTTGCTTTATTTTTTCTTGTGAATTTGTTTAAGGTCTTTGTAGATTCTGGATATTAGCCCTTTGTCAGATGGGTAGATTGCAAAAATTTTCTTCCATTCTATAGGTTGCCTGTCCACTCTGATGGTAGTTTCTTTTGCTGTGCAGAAGCTCTTTAGTTTAATTGGATCCCATTTGTCTATTTTGGCTTTTGTTGCCATTAGTTTTGGTGTTTTAGTCATGAAGTCCTTGCCCATGCCTATGTCCTGAATGGTATTGCCTAGGTTTTCTTCTAGGGTTTTTATGGTTTTAGGTCTAACATTTAAGTCTTTAATCCATCTTGAAATAATTTTTGTATAAGGCGTAAGGAAAGGATCCAGTTTCAGCTTTCTACATATGGCTAGCCAGTTTTCCCAGCAGCATTTATTAAATAGGGAATCCTTTCCCCATTTATTGTTTTTGTCAGGTTTGTCAAAGATCAGATGGTTGTAGATGTGTTGTGTTATTTCTGAGGGCTCTGTTCTGTTCCATTGGTCTATATCTCTGTTTTGGTACCAGTACCATGCTGTTTTGGTTACTGTAGCCTTGTAGTACAGGTTGAAGTCAGGTAGTGTGATGCCTCCAGCTTTTTTCTTTTTGCTTAGGATTATCTTGGCAGTGCGGGCTCTTTTTTGGTTCCATATGAATTTTAAAGTAGTTTTTTCCAATTCTGTGAAGAAATTTATGGGTAGCTTGATGGGGATGGCGTTGTAACTAAAAATTACCTTGGGCAGTGTGGCCGTTTTCACGATATTGGTTCTTCCTATCCATGAGCATGGAATGTTCTTCCATTTGTTTGTGTCCTCTTTTATTTCGTTCAGCAGTGGTTTGTAGTTCTTGAAGAGGTCCTTCACATCCCTTGTAAGTTGGATTCCTAGGTATTTTATTCTCTTTGTAGCAGTTGTAATTGGGAGTTCACTCATGATTTGGCTCTCTGTCTGTTATTGGTGTATAAGAATGCTTGTGATTTTTGCACATTGATTTTGTATCCTGAGACTTTGCTGAAGTTGCTTATCAGCTGAAGGAGATTTTGGGCTGAGACAATGGGGTTTTCTAAATATACAATCATGTCATCTGCAAACAGGGACAATTTGACTTCCTCTTTTCCTAATTGAATACCCTTTATTTCCTTCTCTTGCCTGATTGCCCTGGCCAGAACTTCCAACACTGTTGAATAGGAGTGGTGAGAGAGGGCATCCCTCTCTTGTGCCAGTTTTCAAAGGGAATGCTTCCAGTTTTTCCCATTCAGTATGATACTGGCTGTGGGTTTGTCATAAATAGCTCTTATTATTTTGAGATACGTTCCATCAATACCTAATTTATTGAGCGTTTTTAGCATGAAGGGCTGTTGAATTTTGTCAAAGGCCTTTTCTGCATCTATTGAGATAATCATGTGGTTTTTGTCTTTGGTTCTGTTTATGTGATGGATTATGTTTATTGATTTGCGTATGTTGAACCAGCCTTGCATCCCAGGGATGAAGCCAACGTGATCTTGGTGGATAAGCTTTTTGATGTGGTGCTGGATTCGGTTTGCCAATATTTTATTGAGGATTTTTGCATCGATGTTCATCAGGGGTATTGGTCTAAAATTCTCTTTTTCTGTTGTGTCTCTGCCAGCCTTTGGTATTGGGATGATGCTGGCGTCCTAAAATAAGTTAGGGAGGATTCCCTCTTTTTCTATGAATTGGAATAGTTTCAGAAGGAATGGTACCAGCTTGTCTTTTTACCTCTGGTAGAATTAGGCTGTGAATCTGTCTGGTCCTGGACTTTTTTTGGTTGGTAGGCTATTATTGCCTCAATTTCACAGCCTGTTACTGGTCTGTTCAGGGATTCAACTTCTTCCTGGTTTAGTCTTGGGAGGGTGTATATGTCCAGGAATTTATCCATTTCTTCTAGATTTTCTAGTTTATTTGCGTAGAGGTGTTTATAGTATTCTCTGATGGTAGTTTGTATTTCTGTGGGATCAGTGGTGATATCCCCTTTATCATTTTTTATTGCGTCTATTTGATTCTTCTCTCTTTTCTTCTTTATTAGTCTTGCTAGCAGTCTATCAATTTTTTTTTTTTTAATTTTTGTTTTTAAAAAAAAACAGCTCCTGGGTTCATTGATTTTTTTGAAAGGTTTTTTGTGTCCTATCTCCTTGAATTCTGCTCTGATCTTAGTTATTTCTTGCCTTCTGCTAGCTTTTGAATTTGTTTGCTCCTTGCATCTCTAGTTCTTTTAACTGTGATATTAGGATGTTGATTTTAGATCTTTCCTGCTTTCTCTTGTGGGCATTTAGTGCTATAAATTTCCCTGTACACACTGCTTTAAATGTGTCCCAGAGATTTTAGTACGTTGTGTCTTTGTTCTCATTGGTTTCAAAGAACATCTTTATTTCTGCCTTCATTTTGTTATTTACCCAGTAGTCATTCAGGAGCAGGTTGATCAGTTTCCATGTATTTGTGCAGTTTTGAATGAGTTTCTTAATCCTGAGTTCTAATTTGATTGCACTGTGGTTGGATAGACAGTTTGTTGTGATTTCTGTTCTTTTACATTTGCTGGAGAGTGCTTTACTTCCAACTATGTGGTCAATTTTGGAATAAGTGTGATGCGGTGCTGATAAGAATGTATATTCTGTTGATTTGGGATGGAGGGTTCTGTAGATGTCTATTAGGTCTGCTTGGTGCAGAGCTGAGTTCAAGTCCTGGATATCCTTGTTAACCTTCTGTCTCGTTGATCTGTCTCATATTGACAGTGGGGTGTTAAAATCTCCCGATATTAACTGTGTGGGAGTCTAAGTCTGTTTGTAGGTCTCTGAGGACTTGCTTTATGAATCTGGGTGCTCCTGTATTGGGTGCATATATATTTAGGATAGTTAGCTCTTCCTGTTGAATTGATCCATTTACCATTATGTAATGCCCTTCTTTGTCTCTTTTGATCTTTGTTGGTTTACAGTTTGTTTTATCAGAGACTAGGATTGCAACCCCTGCTTTTTCTTGCTTTCCATTTGCTTGGTAGATCTTCCTCCATTCCTTTATTTTGAGCCTATGTGTGTCTCTGCACATGAGATGCATCTCCTGAATACAGCACACTGATGGGTCTTGACTGTTTATCCAATTTGCCAGTCTTTGTCTTTTAATTGGGGCATTTACGCCATTTACATTTAAGGTTAATATTGTTATGTGTGAATTTGATCCTGTCATTGTGATGTTAGCTGGTTATTTTGCCCATTAGTTGATGTAGTTTCTTCCTAGCATTGATGGTCTTTACAATTTGGCATGTTTTTGCAGTGGCTGGTACCAGTTGTTCCTTCCCATGTTTAGTGCTTCCTTCAGGAGCTGTTGTAGGGCAGGCCTGGTTGTGACAAAATCTCTCAGCATTTGCTTGTCTTTAAAGGTTTTTATTTCTCCTTCACTTATGAAGCTTAGTTTGGCTGGATATGAAATTCTTTTCGTTAAGAATGTTGAATATTGGCCCCCACTCTCTTCTGGCTTGTAGAGTTTCTGCCGAGAGATCCGCTGTTTAGTCTGATGGGCTTCCCTTTGAGGGTAACCCAACCTTTCTCTCTGGCTGCCCTTTACATTTTTTCCTTCATTTCCACCTTGGTGAATCTAACAATTTTGTGTCTTGGGGTTGCTCTTCTCTAGGAGTATCTTTGTGGTGGTCTCTCTATTTCCTGAATTTGAATGTTGGCCTGCCTTGCTATGTTGGGGAAGTTCTCCTGGATAATATCCTGAAGAGTGTTTTCCAGCTTGGTTCCATTCTCCCCATCACTGTCAAGTACACCAATCAAACGTAGATTTGGTCTTTTCACATAGTCCCATATTTCTTGGAGGCTTTGTTTGTTTCTTTTTGCTGTTTTTTCTCTAAACTTCTCTTCTTGCTTCATTTCATTCATTTGATCTTCAATCACTGATACCCTTTCTTCCAGTTGATCGAATCGGCTGCTGAAGCTTGTGCAGGCGTCATGTAGTTCTCGAGCCACGATTTTCAGCTCCATCAGGTCATTTACGGTCTTCTGTACACTGTTTATTCTAGTTAGCCATTTGTCTAATCTTTTTTCAAGGTTTGTAGCTTCCTTGCGATGGGTTTGAACATCCTCGCTTAGCTCGGAGAAGTTTGTTATTACTGACCTTCTGAAGCTTACTTCTGTCAACTTGTCAAAGTCGTTCTCCATCCAGCTTTGTTCCATTGCTGGTGAGGAGCTGTTATCCTTTGGAGGCGAAGAGGCGCTCTGGTTTTTAGAATTTTCAGCTTTTCTGCTCTGTTTTCTCCCCATCTTTGTGGTTTTATCTACCTTTGGTCTTTGATTATGGTGACCTACAGATGGGGTTTTGGTGCAGATGTCCTTTTTGTTAATGTTGATGCTATTCCTTTCTGTTTGTTAGTGTTCCTTCTAACAGTCAGGTCCCTCAGCTGTAGGTCTGTTGGAGTTTGCTGGAGGTCCACTCCAGACCCTGTTTGCCTGGGTATCACCAGCGGAGGCTGCAGAACAGCAAATATTGCTGCCTGATCCTTCCTCTGGAAGCTTCGTCTCAGGGGGCACCCAGCTGTATGAGGTGTCAGTCAGCCCCTACTGGGAGGTGTCTCCCAGTTAGGCTACAAGTGGGTCAGAGACCCACTTGAGGAGGCTGTCTGTCCGTTCTCAGAGCTCAAACACTGTGCTGGTAGAACTACTGCTCTCTTCAGAGCTGTCAGAGAGGGATGTTTAAGTCTGAGGAAGTTTCTGCTGCCTTTTGTTCAGCTATGCCCTGCTCCCAGAGCTGGAGTCTACAGAGGCAGGCAGGCCTCCTTGAGCTGCGGTGGGCTCCACCCAGTTCGAGCTTCCCAACCACTTTGTTTACCTACTCAAGCCTCAGCAATGGTGGACGCCCCTCCCCCAGCCAGGCTGCTGCCTCGCAGTTCAATTTGGAACTGCTGGCGCTAGCAGTGAGCAAGGCTCTGTGGGCGTAGGACCCGCTGAGCCAGGCGCGGGATATAATCTCCTGTTGTGCCATTTGCTAAGACCGTTGGAAAAGCGCAGTATTTGGGTGGCAGTGTCCCAATTTTCCCGGTATAGTGTGTCACGGCTTCCCTTGGCTAGGAAAGGGAAATCCCCCGACCCATTGCGCTTCCTGGGTGAGGCGATGCCCCGCCCTGCTTCGGCTCACCCTCCGTGGGCTGCACCCACTTTCCAACCAGTCCAAGTGAGATGAACCAGGTACCTCAGTTGGAAATGCAGAAATCACCAGTCTTCTGCGTGGATCACGCTGGGAGCTGCAGACAGGAGCTGTTCCTATTTGACCATCTTGGAACGCCACCTTTTTTTTTTTTTTTTTTTTTTTTTTTGGAGGCAGTTTCTTGCTCTGTCACCCAGACTGGGGTGCAGTGGCATGATCACGGTTCACTGCAGCCTCTGCCTTCTGGGCTCAAGTGATCCTCCAACCTCAGCCTCCCAAGTAGCTGGGACCACAGGCAAATGCATCACCAGACCTGGCTAATTTTTGTGTTTTTTGTAGAGATAGGGTTTCGCCGTGTTTCCCAGGGTGGTCTCAAACTCCTGAGCTCAAGTGATCCGCCTGCCTCAGCCTCCCAAAGTGCTGGGATTACAGGCATGAGCCACTGCACCTGGCCAATATGTATGTTAATCTCATCCCTCAAGCTAATACTGAAGTTTTCTAATTTATATTATTTGGTATAAATCTAGGCAGTCTTTAACAAAATTGGTGCTTCATGTGTTTAAGAGGCATAACTTAAGAATTGTTCTGTTTCTAATAAATCAGGAGAATGGAGGTTTAATAGAGGTGAACTGTCCTTCTCACTGCAGAACCTTTAATATGCCACTATGCATTGTAAATCTTCCAAGAGTGAGATTCTAGTATGATGCTTTTCTTTTCCTTTTCTGTTCCTTTCCCTTTCCCTCTACCTCCTTTTTCTTTTCTTTGTTGGTGGCATGAGTCCTATATTATAAGGAAATGCTTTTAGAGTAACTGTACTCTAACATATATATATATATATTTCATATATATAAATATATATACACATATATACATATATAAATATAAATATATACGTATATTCTGATATATAGTGATTTGTGAAAAAGATTTATTTATTGTCTTGTTTACTGTGAGCTTTTTTCCCCCATGTATAAGCAGCTGTGTAATAGATTCAAGAGCACCCCCCCCCCTTTTTTTTTGAGACAGAGTCTTGCTCGGTCACTCAGGCTGGAGTACGGTGGTGCTGTGAACATGGTTCACGGCAACCTCGACTTCTGGGCTCCAGCGATCCTCCCACCTCATCCTCTCAAGTAGCTGGGACCACAGGCGTGTGTCACCGTACATGGCTAATTTTTGTATTTTTAGTAGAGACAGAGTTTCGCCGTGTTTTCCAGGCTGGTCTCAAACTCCTGAACTCAAGCAGTCCACCTGTCTCAGCCTCCCAAAGTGCTGGGATTACAGGCATGAGCCTCCACTCCCAGTCTCAAATATTCTTTTGAAATATTTGAAATACGTTGATCTCTCCGTCTATCAACCTTAGTTGTATGTTGATTTTCAATAAACAGGAAGTATTTGTTGCCCTAACATCAGTATTGGCTATTCAGTTTAAAAAAGGAGTTAAAGAGATATTATTTATAGGCAGGCTTCAAAAGAGGAAAGAATGATCAGTTTCATTCTCCCTTTCTAGCATTTTCTGACTCCTTCTCTCATATTACCTCCTTTTTCCCAGATTTTTTCTTTAATGAGGTGAAATTCACGTAACAGCTAACCATTTTAAAGTGTACATTCTGTGGCCTTTATTACCTTCAGAATGTTACCTCTACCTTTATCAAGTTTCAAAACATTTTATCATCCCAAAAGAAAGCCTTGTTCTTATTGGGTGCCTCTTGCTTTTTTTTTTTTTTTTTCTTTTCTTGAGACGGGGTCTTGGTTTGTTTCCCAGGTTGTAGTGCAATGGGGCGATCTCATCTCATTGCAGCCTCTGCCTCCTAGGTTCAAGCAATTCTCCTGCCTCAGCCTCCCGTAGCTGGGACTACAGGCACGTGCCACATGCCCGGCTAATTTTTGTATTTTTAGTAGAGATGGAGTTTCACCATGTTGGCCAGGCTAGCCTTGAACTCCTGACTTTAGGTAATCCGCCTGCCTTGGCCTCCCAGAGTGCTGGGATTACAGGCGTGAGCCACAGTGCCGGCCACCTCCTACTTCTTTTGTTAGTCTTAATTCCTTAGTGGATTTGACAGTGTTTATATTATCTATACCAATGCATTTTTTTGTATGTTAATAATAGGTAACATTTATTGAGCATTTATTTACATACTTACTTGCATGTGTAACTGTTGTATAACCAGTTTATATATATAATCTTACTAAATCTCTACAGTAAGTCTATCCCCATTTCATAGATGGTTTAAAAGAAGTTAACTTCCCCAAGCATTACTTTTAGTAAGTAGTGAGACAGAAGGTTGAGTTCTGGTCTGTCAGATTCCGAAGTTGTTTCCTTAGGAACCATATTATCTTGTATACAACTCTTGGGCTGATCTTGTTAATATTCTTTATTTGACCTAACACTGTTGATTCATACCATGTTTAAAATTGAAATACATTACCTATATTTAAAAATTTAGACCTCACAAAAAAGCTATATTTCTAGCTGCTTTTGAAATTTCGAAGGATCTTCCAACACTTGGCTCACATTCCTGCGTGACAAAAATCAGCTGGAGTTGTGTAATGTCCGACCTGTCTCTGTCAATGAACAGATTATTCATTGCCATTTCTCATCTATTTTTGAGATTGTAACTTTGATTCTGTATAATTCATAGAATTAGTAGTTAGACCCATATATGTTAGTTATTACATTATTCGTATATATACAGACTGCTTTAGACAATATTGTAGAGTGTTGTATGTTAATTTTATCAGTTAAAATGTGCTATAGGATCATTGTAGAGATCTTGTCTCTAATTAACAGGATTCATAAAGAGAAAACAAAGGAGAGAAACATCCAGATTGAAAAGACCTACATAGTGCCAAGCACAATAAAAGAAATCCTATACTAGGCAAATTATTATGAAATTTGTTTTAGGACACCAGAAATAAAGAGAATATCTAAAAACTTTTTAGAATCACTTAGGAGGGATTAGGAATATGAATAGCATCTAACTTGTTGGCAGTAGAATTAAAGGTAGAAGGTGGTAAAACATCACCTTGAAAGTTCTGCATTCAGCCTAGAATTCTGTATCCAGTTAAACCATCAATCAAGTGTGAAAGTAGGGGGAAAAACTCAAGGACCAAAAAAATGTGCTCATGAAGAACTTTTTTTTTGGACATCACCAGAAGATGTGGTTCAACAAAACAAGGGGATAAACCAAGAAAGGAAATAAAAGAGCTTCAGTAAACAGAGAATCCCACTCAGAAGCAACAAAGAAGAAAGTCCCAGGATGACAGGTGTGACACAAGCTGAAAAGTTACCAGTTTTGCTTGGAGCAGGAGATTAGAACTTCCGGGAAAATAATCAAACTGATAGATGGATGTTGAAATATTTGGTGAAAAATGTAATGGATTCTTGCAAAACTGAACAAATTAGAAAAAGGAAACAATTATTAGCATTGGTTGAGTTAACCCGAAATTGTGATGTTGCTATTTTAGGGGAATTAAGATAAGTGAAACATGTATGGAATACTGCTAGTTTTGTAAGTCTCCTTTACAATGGCAAGAAATCTGTAGTTAATAAATCTGTAAGAAGCAGTATTAAGAATAATATTTTAAAATACCTAATTAAATAGGAGGAAAAAGAATCAGAGTAGTTGAGGGTGATTGCATCTGGGGAGAAGCAGGAATAAAGGTGTGAAGATAAATAGGGCCAGAGATGAGTAATTTTGTTACTGTGATAATATATTTTCTATATATGTGTGTGTGTGCGTGCATATATATATATATATATAAAAAACATACAGTTCAGTCGCATTAACATTTAGCATTCAGTACATTTACATTGTTGTGCAGTTGTTACCACTGTCCATCTCTAGAACTTTTTCATTATCCCACACTGACATACCAAACCCATTACATAATAACTCCTCATTGCTCCTCCTGTTAGTACCAACCATTGTTCTACTTTCATCTCTATGTATTTGACTATTCTAGGTGCCTCATATAAGCGGAATCATGCAATATCTTTTTGTAACTGGCTTATTTCACTAACTGTCTTCCAGGTTCATCCATGTTGTAGCACATGTTAGCATTTCCTTCCTTTTAAAAGGCTGAATAATATTCCATTGTATATATATACCACATTTTGTTTATCCATTTATTCATCAGTGGACACTTTCGGCTGTTGTGAATAATGCTGCTATGAATATGGGTATATAAATACCTGTTTGAGTATCTGCTTTCATTTCTTTTGGATATGTACCCGAAAGTGAGATTGCTGGATTGAATGGTAATTCTATATTTAAATTTTTGAGAAACCACCATACTGTTTGATATAGTGGCTGCCCAGTTTTACGTTACCACCAGCAATACACTAGGGTTCCGAATTTGCCACATCCTCACCATCATGTTGTCTTGTTTATGTTTTTTTTAAATAATAGCCGTCCTAATGGGTGTGAAGTCTCATTGTGGTTTTAATTTGCTTTTCCCTAATGATCAGCGATATTGAACATTTGCACGTGCTTATTTGGTCATTTGTATATCAGCTTTGGAGCAATGATGTCTCTTCAAGCCTTTTGCCCATTTATGAATTGAGTAGTTTGGGATTTTTAAATTGTGTTTTAGAAGTTCTTTGTATACTCTGGCTGGGTACGGTGGCTCGTGCCTTTGGGAGGCCGAGGCAGGTGGATCACTAGGTTAGGAGTTCGAGACCAGACTGGCTGGTATAGTGAAACCTCATCTCTACTAAAAATACAAAAATTAGCTGGCGTGGTCGGGCGTGATGGCGCACGCCTGTAGTCCCAGCTGTTGGGAAGGCTGAGGCAGGAGACTCGCTTGAACCTGGAAGGTGGGGGAGTTGCAATGAGCTGAGATTGTGCCACTGCACTCAGCCTGGGTGACAGAGCGAGACTCTGTCTCAAAAAAAAGAAAAAGTTCTTTGTATACTCTGAATATTAATCCCTTATTGGATATGTGATTTGCAAATATTTTCTCCCATAAAGAATGGGTTGCTTTTTCACTCTGTTGATTGTTTCCTTTGCTGTGCAGGAGCTATTTAGCTTGAAGAAATCCAACTTGTCTGTTTTCTTTTGTTGCCTGTACCTTTGGTGTCACATTCAAGAAATAATTGCCAAATTCATACCATGAAACTTTCCCCCATGTTTTCTCCTGGAGGTTTTTATAGTTTTAGCTCTCACATTTAGGTGTTTGATCCATTTTGAGTTAAGTTTTGTATATAATGTTACGTGAGAGTCCAGCTTCACACTTTTGGATGTGAATATCTAGTTTTCTCAGCATTATTTGTTGAAAAGAGTGTCTTTTTCCCCATTGAATAGTCTTGGCACTCTTGTTGAAAATTATTTGACAGTAGATGCAAGGGTTTATTTTTGGGCTCTCTCGACTATTCTGTTGGACTATATGTTTGTTTTTTTATGCCAGGACCACACTAATTTTAGTACTGTAGCTTTATAGTAAAATTTGAAACCAGGAAGTATATGTCTTGTTTATTTATTTATTTATTTATTTATTTATTTATTGAAATATCGTCTGGCTCTGTTGCCCAGGCTGGAGTGCAGTGGCACAATCTTAGCTCACTGCAACCTCCACATCTGAGGTTCAAGCCATCCTCCCACCTCAGCCTCCTGAGTAGCTGGGATTGTAGGCACGTACCACCATGCTCAGCTAATTTTTGTATTTCTTGTAGAGACAAGGTTTTGCCATAGGCAGGTCTTGAACTCCTGAGCCCAAGCAATCTGCCCTCCTCAGTGTCCCAAAGTGTTGCGATTACAGGTATGAGCCACCGTGCGTGGCCCCAACTTCTGATATTTCAAGATGGTTTTGGCCCTTCAGGGCCCTTTATGAGTTTTAGGATGGATTTTTTTTTTAACTTTTAAGTTGAGGGGTACATGTGCAGGTTTATTACATAGGTAAATTTGTGTCAGGGTGTTCTGTTGTATAGATTATTTCATCACCCAGGTATTAAGCCTAGTACCCATTAGTTATTTTTCCTGAGCTCGCCTCCTCCCACCTGGATTTTTTTTTTATTTCTACCAAAAACATTGTTGGGGTTTTGGTAGGGATTGTATTAATCTGTAGATTGCATTGAATAGTATTGACATCTTAACAATATTAAGTCTTTAAACCCATGAACACCAGATGTCTTTCCATTTATTTACGTATTCTTTCATTTCTTTCAGCAGTGTTTTGTAATTTTCAGTGTACAAGTATTTTACCTCCTTGGTTAAGTTAATTCCTAAGTATTTTATTCATTTTGATGATCTTATAAATCTGTTTTCTTAATTTCCTTTCCTAATTGTTCATTCTTAGGGTATAGAAACACAACTGATTCTTCGCACGTTAAATTTGTGCCCTGCTTCGCGGATTTGTTTATTCTTCTTTTGTGTTTGAAATCCTTGAGGTTTTCTACATATAAGATTATATCATCCGCAAATGAGATAATTTTACTTGTTCCTTTCCAATTTGAGATGATTTTTATTCTTTTTCTTAATGCTCTCTCGTACATTCAATACTATGTTGAATGGAAGTGGTGAAAGCAGGCATCCTGTCTTGTTTCTGACCTTACAGGAAAAGCTTTCAATTTTTTGCGATTGACTGTCATGTTAGCTATGGGATTTTTTTTTTTCCCCAGACGGAGTCTCGCTGTGTCGCCCAGGCTGGAGTGCAGTGGTGCGATCTCGGTTCACTGCACCCTCCTCCTCCCCCCCAGGTTCAAGTGATTCTCCTGCTTCTGCCTCCCAAGTAGCTGGAATTACAGGTGTCCGCCACTATGCCCAGCTAATTTTTGTATTTTTAGTAGAAACGGGGTTTCACCATGTTGGCCAAGCTGGTCTCGACCTCTTGACCTCAAGTGATTCATCTGCCTCGGCCTCCCATAGTGCTGGGATTTAGTGAGCCACGGTGCCTGGCCACTGTGGGATTTTTATATATGGCCTTCATTATGTTGTGGTAATTTCTTTTTATTCTTAGTTTATTGAGTGTCTTTATCATAAAATCTTGTTGAATTTTTTCAAATATTTTTTCTGTGCTGGTTGAGATGACCATGTGATTTGTTTTCTTCTATTAACATGATGTATTGTTTTTCATATATTGAGCCATTTTTGCATCCCAGGAATAAATTTTACTTGGTCTTCGTGTATAATCCATTTAATAAGCTGTGGAATTCAGTTTGTTGGCTCTGTGTTGAGGACTTTATATCAACGTTCCTAAAGGCTACTGGTCTATAGTTTTGTAGTTTCTTTGACTTTGCTATCAGGGCAATGCTGGTCTCATTGAATGTGTTAGGAAGTGTTTCCTCATCCATTTTTGGAAAAACTTTGGGAAAAAATGGTGTTCTTTAAATGTTTGATAGAATTCACAGATGAAAAAAATCACATCTAGGGCTTTTGTCTGGAATTTTTTTATTGTTATTATTGATTCAATCTTGTTACTAGTTATAGGTCTATTCAGATTTTCTTTTTTGTGTGTGATTCAGTATTAGTACATTTTGTGCTTCTCGGTATTTCTCCATTTAATCTAGATTATCTAATTTGTTGGCATACAATTGTTCATAGTACTGTCTTCTCTTTTTTTTAAACTTCTGTACAATCGATACTAATGTCCCTACTTTTATTTCAAATTTTAGTAATTTGAATCTTCTTTATCTTAATACAGGTAAAGCTGGGTCAATTGTTAAAATTTTTTCAAAGAACCAGTTTTTGGTTTCATTGATTTTTCTCTGTTATTTTTCTATTATTTATATCCTCTATAAGCTTTGTTATTTCCTTCATCCTGCTAGCTTTGGATTTATTAATTTGTTCTTTTTCTAGTTCCTTAAGATTTGAAGTTAGATTATTGATTTGAGATCTTTTTCAATGTAAATGTGTACAGCTACAAATTTCCCTCTTAGGACTGCTTTTGCTGTTCTGTAATTTTTGGCATGTTGTGTTTTTTTGTTTTCATTTATTTCTAAGTATTTTCTGAGTTCCCTTGTGATTTCTTCTGCGTTTAACAGTGTATTTTTTGATTTCCACAGTTGGTGAATTTTCTACTTTTTCTTCAGTTATTGATTGTATTGATTTTCACTGACATACTGTTGTGATAGGAGAAGACACTTTATTTGGTTCCCCCCCCCCCCTTTTTTTTTTTTTTTTAAAAGACAGCGTCTTGCTCTGTCACCCAGGCTGGAGTGCAGTGGTGCGATCTTGGCTCACTGCAACATCCACCTCCTGGGTTCGAGCGATTCTCCTGGTCTCAGCCTCCCCAGTAGCTGGGATTACAGGCACACACCAGCACGCCCAGCTAATTTTTGTATTTTTAGTAGAGACAGGGTTTCGCCATGTTGGCCAGGCTGATCTCGAACTCCTGACTTCAAGTGATCCACCTGCCTTGGCCCCACGAAGTGCTAGGATTATAGGTGTTAGCCACCTTGTCTGGCCTAGATCCTCTATTTTCTTACCTATATTCTGACTGGGTGTTTTTGTCCATTATTGAGAGTAGGGTATTGAAGTGTCCAGCTGTTATTTCAGAACTGTTTACCTTCAATTCTGTCAATTTTTTGCTTCATGTAATTGGGTGGTCTCTTATTAGGCATGTAAATGTTTTTGATTATTATATCTTCTTGCTATATTGACACTTATTGATGTGTAATATCTTTTTTGTCTCAACCTTTTTTTGATTTAGTTTGTCTAATGTTAATGTAGCTACCTGCACTCTCATTTGGTTATTGCTTGTAGAGAATGTCTTTTTACATCCCGTATTTGTGTCTTTCGATCTGAAATGAGTCTCTTGTATACAGCATATACAATCTCTTGTAGATTGTTTTTTTCTTATACATTGTGTCAAACTCTGCCTTTTGATTGAAGAGTTTTATCATTTACAATTAAAGTAATTATTGATAAGGATTTAACTGCTGCCATTTTGCTATTTATTTTCTATATGCCTTACAGCTTTTTTGTCCCTCATTTCCTGCCTTACTGGCACTTGTGTTTAGTTGATATTTTGTGGTGAAGTGTTTTAATTTCCTTGTTATTTCCTTTTGTTTATGTTCTGCTATTTTCTGTGTGTGTGTGTGGTTGCCATTGGGGGTCACATTTAATGCCCTAAAGTTGTAACACTGCAATTTCAATTTATACCAATTTACTTTCAATAGCATACAAAAATTCAGCTCATAAGATTCAGTCCCTGCTCCCTTCCAGTTATTGATGTCGTAAAATTACATTTTTATGTATTGTGTGTCTAAAAGCGTAAACTAATAATTGTTTTTTAATGCAGTAGTGTCTTAATTATGTGGAAAACAAAAAGTGGAGTTCTAAACCAATGTTACAATAATGCTAGCTTTGGTAATTGCTCATGTGTTTATCATTTCTCAGGATCTTTATTTCTTAATACAGCTTCAAGTTACTGTCTAGTCTCCTTTTATTTCAGCCTGAAAGACTCACTTCAGCATTTCTTGCAGGACAGGTCTGGTGATAATGAACTCTCTCGGCTTTTGTTAATCTGGTAATGTCTTAATTTCTTCATTTTTAAGGACATTTTTGCTGGATATAGTATTCTCAGTTGACAGGTATTTGTGTTTGTTTGTTTCTTTTCAGGATTTTATATATATCATCCCACTGCCTTCTGTCCTTCAAGAGTTCTGATGAGAAATCTGCTGATATTGAGGATCCCTTTGAATGTAACAAGTTGCTTCTCTCATTCCATGTTCAGGATTCTCTTTGTTCATAGTTTGATTATAATCTGTCTCAGTTTTTCCTACTTGGATCTCTGAGTTTTTCCTACTTGGAGTTAATTGAGCTTCTTGAATATTTATATTCATGTCTCATCAAATTTGGGAAGTTTTTGATTAATATTTCTTCACATAATCTTTCTTCCCCTTTTCTCTCTTTTAATGCTGGGATTCCCAGAGTGTGTGTGTGTTGGTCCACTTGATGACGGTGTTCCACAGGTCTCTTAGGCTCTCGTCTTCAATTTTCCTTCAGTTTTTTTTTTTTTCTGTTCCTCAGACACGTGGTATTTTCAGTTGTTCTGCCTTCCAAGTTTACTGATTCTTCTGCCTGCCCAAATTGGCTTTTGAATTCCTCTAGTAAATTTTTATTTCAGTTTTTGTACTTTTCAGCTCCAGCATTTATTTTTTGATTTTTTTATGTTTTCTCTTTATTGATATTTCAATTTTGTTTTTTGACATTATCCATATCTTCCTTTAGCTTTTTGAGCTCGTTTCAACATTTGTTCTAAAGTCTATGTCTAGTAAGTGTCTGCCATCTGATCTTCTCAGGGACAGTTTCTGTTATTTTTTTCCTTTTGGCCTATACTTAATGTTTTGTTTGGGGTGGTTTTTTTTTTTGTATGCCTTGTGATTTTTGTTGTTGTTATCAAAAACTGGAATTTGAGTCTTAAAGAGTGGTAACTTTGGAAATTAGATTTTTCTCTTTTCTCTAAGATTTGCTATTTTGTTTGTTTTTTTTATTTGTTGTAGAGTATTTCTGTGCTGGGTGTAATCTTAAGATCTTCTCGGCCTGTGTTTTTCCCTGGGCATGTGTAGTGACTTTCTAAATTGCCCTATGTATGCAGTTCTTTTGCAGTAGTATCCTCCTTAAATGTTTGGCTCCTAAAAGGCAAAATAAATAAATAAATAAAAATAAAAAATAAAAAATAAAGGAGTGAAATAGCTCTGGATCTTTAAATCCCCGGAGAAATTTTTTCAGCCAATGGCAGTTTAACAATGATAGTCTGCCTCTGTGTCACATTTTGATCAGAAGCAGCAATTAGCAATCAGAACACAGATTCCTGATATTTGGAGGGCAAGGTCTTTATTGCCAACCTTGACTCTTACAAACTGTGTGCAGGGTGCTCTGGGAACATGTGCATGGTTGCCTGCTGTGAGAGTGGGTGATGGGTAGCCGCAACAGAACAAAGAGCTGAAATTGACTCAAACTAACTGTGATTTACCATTCAAGTCTTTCCTTAGAAACTGAAAACCTGAATAGACTCCAGAGTTCCAGAATCACAGATTCTGCTTACAATCGTCTAGGTGGGGAGATGGGTTCCTGGTACTTCTTATTCTGCCATCTTTCTTTGACTAATTTTTTTTTTGTTCTTGAGATGGAGTCTTACTCTGTTGCCCGTCCAGACTGGAGTACAGTGGCATGACCTCGGCTCACTGCAACCTCTGCCTCCCGGGTTCAGGCAATTCTCCTGCCTCAGCTTCCCAAGTAGCTGGAATTACAGGCATGCACCACCATGCCTGGCTAATTTTTTGTATTTTTAGTAGAGACAGGGTTTCACCATGTTGGCCAGGCTAGTCTCAAACTCCTGACCTCAGGTGATCCACCCGCCTCAGCCTCCCAAAGTGCTAGGATTACAGGTGTGAGCCACTGTACTCAGCTCTTGGACTAATTTTTTATTCCAAACTTTTTTTATTTTATCATTTGAAAGGTGTATCTTTATTATTTTGTCAAAAATAATTTTAAAATGTATTCTTGAAGCTTATTTAGATCTGTTTCATAGGAACTGTGAAGAAAGTAAAGAATTTTAAAAATGAAGACAGATTTTCTCACCCTGCTTATGGGTGCATCCCATGCTAGCCTTTTGCAAGTGTCGGGAAGTGTAACCTGCAGGAGGCATCAGGGCTTTGGGCCTGCATGGTCTGAGTGCTACCCTGTGAGTTTCGGAAGGTGCAGCAACCTGTATACCTGAAAGCCATCTCTGCTGGGGCAGGTACCTAGTGTCCCCGCCTACCTAGGTCATAGTCAGGCCCAGGGCAAGCCTGCTATGCTGTTCCTTCCCTAATCCCTCAGGGGTGGGATAGAGAGCACAGTGGCCTCCCAGGGAGGTAGAAGCTGCTCCAGACTAACAATCAGACCTGCCAGTTCTTAATCGCCAAGACCGCCAGTCTTCACAAGGACATACCGATGTCTGTGCTGTCAATGCCCCACTACTACACTCCCTTAAGTAGCCCCACATTCTTGTGCTTGTTTCTTTTTTCTGCTCTCTTTCCTTGCCCAGGTAAGAGGTCTGCCCATAAGGGATATTTTGCAGCATGTGAAGCTTTTTAAAAAGTTAGGCTTATTGAAGTATAATTTACACACAAAGTACAAAAAAAAAAAAAAAAGACTATGTTCTCAAATCTGTGAGTCATTAATGGGTTTAGATGTTTATATATTGAAATTATTTGAAGTAAGGTATGTTTATATTAGAAAGATTTGTAGTCTAGATTATCCAAGTTTTGGGAGTATTACCTCTCTGCTTTTGTTTATCTACTTTTTTAGTCTCTACTTTCCAAGTATCTATAGGCAAATTTTCCCATTTCCCTTTGGAAAGTGCTGTTTTCTTGCTTTTTTTTCCGCCTTTCCATTGTGTCAGACTTATAAGGCAATCAGCCAACTGTGGGCATGAAATCCTTGGGAGGAAAGAGAAGGAAGTGGGAGGGGCAGCCATGGTGAATGTTTCCCTAAGTAATATTCAATTTCTTTGAGAGAACATAACCTCATCCCAATTTTAAACTGTTGTAATACTTTCTTTTAAATAGATTGTTTATTCTCCTGCAAGTCTCACAGTTGCTTACAGTGGTAGATAAGAAATCATAAAGTTCAAATATTAAAGGGAGCTCACAAAAGAGCATGGTTTCACCAACCCTCATTCAAAACAAAATTATGGGAAAATGCTGTAAAAGAAACCAGAATTCTTGGTTGCAAATGATAGAAAGTGACTCTGATTTACCTAATCAGAAAGGAATTTTTAAAAAAGTATTAGGTAGGTCATAGTTTGAGAACAAGACTTGGAAGACAGGTGGAAGCTAAAGGAAGCAAGGCATGGCCACAAGGTTTCAACAGGAGCAATCTGCTTAGGACTTTGCTGCTTGGACACTTGGTGTAATAGGTGCTGCCACTATGCCTCGAAACTGGTGACTCTGCTCATTAACTCACCTCCTCTGGTGATCTCTAGGAATAATCTCTGACTCTCCTGTACCTTGTCCTCACTAGGATTCGGTATCCACAGCAAAAAGATCTATTAATAGTTGGTATCAGGCCTGTACATGTGTTAAGAGAAAGATGAGGAAAGAAGTATCTGCTTCTAATCTCTTGAAATTATCTCCAAATTGGAATGGTATTTTGGTTGCCTAACAGCCTGAAGATGACAAATATCCCCTACAAATTTCTCCTATTATACCCTCTTCCTAACTATATCTATAATTTAAAGTTTCACATATTCTTTTGAAAATTGTTTTCATTGTTTACCCACTTTTTAAGAAAAGCAAGTGGGAACATACTACCACTGTTCTGCCCCTTTCAAAAATTTTATATCTGAGGAATCTTCCATATTATTGTGGACATCTACCTACCTGATTCTTTTATTAACTACCTTTTATTTCATTTTATGATCATGCTATCATTAATAGGCCCCTATGATGAATATATAAGTTGTTTCCAGTTCTTTTTGTCATTGAGAACAGTTCACATATGTATCTTGTTGTCTTTTCCAAGTATATCTTTAAGGCAAATTCTTAGCAATGGAGTTGCTAGATCCATTGCGTCTATGGTTTAAACTTGTGCCTTCAAAAATGGTATTTTATACACTCACTGTTTAAGAGTGCTTCTTCCTTCTATCCCCGCTAACTTTGGCAAACTGAATAGTTTCAAACTTTAACTTTTTATAGCTTGTTGGCAAAAAATTGTATCTTGTTATTTGACTGTGTTTTTTTAATTGTGAGGTTTCGCAACTTTTTGATGTATTGGTCTTATGTACTTTTTGGTGTGTGTGTATGTATATACTGACCCTATTTTCAACTTATTTTTCTTTTAGTTTGTTTGTATTTTCCTTAATGATTTTCAGGAAACCAATTTTATTCTTTCTTCAGACAGTTGTCTAATGTTCTACCTCTCTTGCCGTTTGAATTTTGTGACTACAAAATTTAGATGAAACAATAATAGCATAAAGAACTTGGTGGGTTATCTTTTGTTTTGCATTATTGATTGTTTATTAAAAAATATTCTTTAAAAGTCACCTTGCTTAAATTAGCAAGTAGAAAATGCTTTTAGTAAAGAGAACTGTCATGTACCCACTACTCCTTACTTAATGAATCATCTTCTCTTGGATAGAGAAGATAAAAGTGAAAAGGGTATTTAAGAGTTCCTGCCTTTTTCCTTGTCTTTAGCATTATATAGCTGTTTAATGTGTGGGAGTCTGATTTCTTTTTTCTTTTTTGAGACAAAGTCTCACTCTGTTGCCCAGGCTGGAGTGCAGTGGCACAGTCTTGGCTCACTGCAACCTCTGCCTCCCAGGTTCAAGCAATTCTCCTGCCTTAGCCTCCTGAGTAGCTGGGACTACAGGCATGTGCCACCATGCCTGGCTAATTTTTGTATTTTTAGTAGATATGGGACTTCACCATGTTGGCCAGGCTGGTCTCCTGACCTCTAGTGATCTGCCTGCTTTGGCCTCCCAAAGTGTTGGGATTACAGGCGTGAGCCACTGCACCTGGCCTAATTTTTTTTATTGTTCTTTTTGGTGTGAACATTCTCCCCTCCTCCAAGCTTTTTGTTTTTACTATTTTCATGTTCCTTTATATATGCTGCTGTTTTGTTTCTTCTGTAATTATCTCTCATCCCCTTTTTTGGCTATTATAATATATATATATGTACCTTTTAAATCTGAGCTTTGAAGGTAAATTCACTGCAGCTGTGTTGGTTGATTTTAGATAATTTCTGTATTTCCTCCTTTGTCTTTTTTAAACTGGAGTCATTTGTAGTTGTTTATACAGAATTTTAGTTTTTAAAACCACAGGTCTTTCATTATAGGTTGAGTTATGAATTCATAGCCTGTTATTTAAATGAAGCTTTTGAAATCTGTTTTACTGATCTGTATCATATCTAACTACACCAGTATTTCCTTCCTTGTCTGACGTGGACTCTAAAATTATGTGAACACTTTCTCCCTGTTTCCTGGCATTTTCACTCAAACTTGTTCCTCATTCTTAGTTAGAAATATATCCAGAATTGTAGTTTCTTTCTAATCTAATGACAGAAGCAAATTAATCAAGCATAGCAAGAATTTATTGGAAAACTGCGTGTAGTTGAAAATATGTTCAGTATATATTTTGACAGCTGTGAAGTCTCTAATTTTTACTGTACCTTTTCTCTGTTCCAATTTTATGCTCTATTCTAAGGATGTACCCATTTCTACTTCCCGACTAGGGAGCATGTGTATTGTATCCCAGTAGATTTTTTTTCATAGATAGATATCTTTTAGATATCTGTTATCCAGTGTAGGTAGCCACTAGCCACATGTAGCTATTTATGTTTAAATGTAAATAAAATAAAATGTATTTGCTCAGTTGTTTTTGCTAGCTACATTTCTTGTGCTCAGTAGCTACATGTGGCTTGTGATTACTGTATTAAGACAGCACAGATACAGGACATTTTCATTATTGCAAAAAGTTCCGTTAGTGCTGTTCTATACAGTGTCATTCTGCCTCTCATTCTAAAAAGTTCTAATTCCTGAAGATGATGTACTCCTGTTGCTATCCTCTAGTTTAATCAAAATAAATTTGAGTCTTTTTAAAGGTAGGTTGCATTTTACATACTGATATTTCTAAATCAGAGGCTATTTATATTACTTTTTTATATTACTTTTAAAAATTAGCTTTATTGGAGTATAATTTATATGCAATAAAATCTACACATTTTAAATGTACAGTTCATTGACTTTTGAGAAATACACACACACACACCCACACACACCTTCTTGTAAACACCACAACAACCAAGATTTAGAACACTCGCTTTATAAAAAGTTTCACTCATGCCCATTTGTAGTCAGTCCCCAAACCTGGTTTCAGGCAATCTCTGATCTGCTTTCTGTATGCTTTGCCTATACTAGGATTACATATAAATACAGTCATATAGTATGTATTCCTTTTTGTGTCTGGCTTCTTTCTTTTAGTATAATATTTTTGAAATTTATCCCTGTTGTTGCTAGTATCAATAATTTGTTCTTTTTTATTGCTGAGTAATATTACATTGTATGGATATGACATTTCTTTATTAGTGTGGTGGGCATTTGAGTTGTTTTCAGTTTGGGTCTGTTATGACCAAAGCTGCTGTAAGCATTCATGTGCAAGACTTTTGTGGACATATATTTTTGTTTCTGTTTATTCAATACCTTTGAGTAGAATTGTTGGGTCACATAATGTAGATCAGTTGAACAGAGTAGATTCCAGAAAAGCTCACATACACATTTCTTGACAAAGGTGCTGAGATTATTCATGGGAAAAGGATAATCTTTTAAACAAATAATACTGGGACAATAGAGAAAACAAAGTGAACCTTGACTTTTACGTCTCATCATACACAAAAATTAATTTGAAATGGATTGTTGACCTAAATGTAAAAGTAAAATTTAAAAATATAAAACTTCTAGATGAAAACATAGGAGAAAATCTCTGTGACTTTTGGTTTAAAGATTTCTTAGACAGTACGGATAAAATTAACTGTATAAGAAAAAAATGGACAAATTTGACTTTATCAACATTAAAAATTTCTGCTCATTGAAAGACTCAAGAAAATGAAAAGGCAAGCAGTTTTGGAGAAAATATTTGCAATACATGTATCTGAAAAAGGACTTGAATGTATAATATATACATAAAGATGCTCTTACAACTTCATAATGAGAAAATAACCCCATAAAGAGAAGGGCAGGCCGGGTGCAGTGGCTCATGCCTATAATGCCAGCACTTTTGGAGGCTGAGGCGGGTGAATTGCTTGAGCCCAGGAGTTTGAGACCAGCCTGGGCAACATGGTGAAACCCAGTCTCTACAAAATAAAACAATACAAGAAATTAGCTGGGCATGGTGGCATGTACCTGTAGTCCTAGCTGTTTGGGAGGCTGAGGTGGGAGGATAGCTTGAGCCTGGGAGGCGGAGGCTGCAGTGAGCTGTGATCGCACCACTGCACGCTTGCCTGAGCAACACATGAGATCCTGTCTCAAAACAAACAAACAAAAAAAGTAAACAGAAATTTTACAAAAGAAGATATATAGATGGCCAGTAGACATATGAAAAGATGTTTAAAATCAGTTATCAGGGAAATGAAAATTTAAACGTAATGAAATATCTCATATTTACTGGAATGGCTAAAAAAGGGCTTACAGGAATTGGCAAAGACATAGATTAACTGGAACCCTTATGCATGTTGGTTAAAGCACAAAATGATACAATTTCTTGGGAGAAATATTTGGCAGTTTTTAATATTATTTTTGATAGCCTTCTGAATTGCTTAGTGAGTTATAGGTCAGTTCTGTAACTGTTTCTTTCTTTTCTTCTTTCCTTTCTTTCCTTCCTTCCCTTCCTTCCCTTCCTTGCCTTCCTTGCTTGCCTTGCCTTCCTTTCTTCCTTTCTTCCCTTTTTCTTTCCTTTTTTTTTTGAAGGAGTCTCGTTTGGTCACCCAGACTGGAGTACAGTGGCACGATCTCGGCTCACTGCAACCTCCACCTCCGGGGTTCAAGCAATTCTCCCTGCCTCAGCTTCCCCAATAGCTGGGATTACAGGCACATTCCACCATACTTGGCTAGCTTTTGTAATTTTGGTAGAGGCAGGGTTTCACTATGTTGGCCAGGCTAGTCTCGAATGCCTGACCTCAAGTGATCTGCCCGCCTTCGCCTCCAGAGTAGTGGGATTACAGACGTGAGCCACTGCACCTGGCCTGCCACTGTTTATTTCTTTTCCCTCCAGTTTTATACCTATTTAGAGAGATTAGATTTTCTTGAGTACTAGGAATCACTATTTTTGAGCAGAATTATTCAAAGCTGTTATTATTTTTTCTTTAACTCGAGGCAGTGTAGGAGAAAGCAGTACTGTGCAGGTAAAAGTTACAAACAAGAACATTTTAAACAAGATAGTTACTTTCCATGTATTGGATATGTAACAGAATTAATTCTAATAACCATCCTGAAGATGGTCAGGAGGCAGTAGTTAAGAATTGAAATGTTTGGAGCTTGCCTGTGTTAATGGGATTAAGGCAAGGATGATTTATGTGTAAATTTATGTATTAGTAACAGCAGTAACAGCTGTAGTTACACTAGGGTTCTAAGAGCAAATGTTGATTAAACATGAATGCAGCAGGAGTGATAAGGTTTGGCTCTGTGTCCCCACCCAAATCTCATGTGGAGTTGTGATCCTCAGTGTTGGAGGAGGGGCTTGGTAGGAGGTGATTGGATCATGGGGGTGGTTTGTAATGGTTTTAGCACTATCATCCTAGAGCTGTCTCACGAAAGAGTTCTCCTGAGATCTGCTTGTTTATAAGTGTGTAGCACCTCCCCCCTTTGCTCTCTCTCTTCCTCCTACTGCTGCCGCGGAGACATGCTTGCTTTCCCTTGGCCTTCCACCATGATTGTAAGTTTCCTGAGGCCTCTGATTAAACCTTTCTTCTTCTAAATTACCCAGTCTCAGGTAGTTCTTTATAGCAGTGTGAGAATGGACTAATACAAGGGGAAATATATATGGTTACCAAATAGCGAATTAGCCATGGAAAAAAGTAGCAAATAAATAATTATTTTGCTTTTTCAGGTGCTAATTTTTCTTTTCGTTTATTTTAGGATTGGTGGGAGCTGTCCAATGTCTTTAGGCTGTTTTCCAAATGAGATACCAAAAGCTAGTTCTCCATTGGGTTTCTCAGGCTGCTAGAAACATTCATTATGGTTGTCATTACTTCGAGTTCTGTTGCTGCTATGCCCACAGTAGTATTTGTTACATAACAGGTGCTTGATAAATATTTGCTAAATGAATTTTTGGAAAATACAATCTGCCACACCTTTCTTCTGCAGTCTACAATCTTCTCTTAAGATCATCCAATAGATTTTTTTTCTTAGATATTGTACTTTTGAGGCCTCAAATTGCTGTCTTTTATATCTTCTTTGCCTGTAGAGACTTTCCATCTTTCACTCATTCTAATCATTTTTTTTTTTTTTACATCTTTGTACATATTTATAGTAACTGTTTTAAAGTCACTGTCTGTTAATTCAAACATCTGGTTCATCTTGGAGTCTGATTCTATTGCCTGCTCTTTTTTCTTTGTAATAGGTCATATTTTTCTGCTTTGCCTGTCTAGTAAATTTTAATCGTATGTTGAAATGTAGGGAGTTTGGGTTGTTACTTCCTTTAAGGGGGCTGAGTTTCATTTTGTCAGGCATTTAAATTGACAGTTGATTTAGTATTGTCAGGTTTGGTTCTCTTTGTTAAGGCAGGCGTTTTTCAGATTTGTCTTTTGTCCTAGGGCATGGTTTTTACTTCAAGGTTGCCCTTTCCAATGTCTCAGCTAAGTATCTGGGGTGTTCCATGAGGTCTCTTCCACTCTGCCTAGGCCAGAACTCCAACTTCTCCCAGTATTATATTTCGTTACCTCTGGTGTCATCTCCGTTATGCTTTAAGATCCTGCGCATAGACAGCCCAGCCCACAGCCAAGGACCTGAGATGAAATCCATACAAAATTCTTAGTCCCTCGCTCCACAAACTCCAACAGCCTTGGCAGTCTAATCTCTTCCTGTTTGCCTCAGTGAAATCTGTGTTCCACTTGAGTTCCATTTCCTTCTGTATCAGAGAAGAGCCACCATGCTGAAAGCAAGGGGCACTATGTTTCTTTGTTCTTAAGGATGGTAGCCTATCTGCAACAACTGTAGTGTGATATAAAAATATATAATTTATGTTGGTGACAGTTACAAATACTGCTTGCACTACTTTGTAACATAATTTTTCAGATTCAAGTTCATATACTCTTTTTTTCCACCTCACCACACACATATTTTCAGACTTCCTCCTCATCCTTCTTGCCAGTAGTTGTATTACAACTCCTGCCAGTAGTTACATTATAATTTTGGTTATATCAATATTGAGTTTTTATGGGATTATAACTAGATAAATGCCATTCATAGTTAAGTGATAGAGTATATTGTGACTTTTTTCCTGCATGTTTTGTTTTTTCTGGACTTCACAGTTGTCTCTCTTTTTTTAAAAAAATTAGTTTTCAATGTTCTTAGCTTTAATTCATAAACTTACCCCTAATTGTATAAGTCTCTCAACATGTTTAAGCACATTTGGCATTATATCAATTTTGTCTTTTCCAGGTGCCTTCTAATCTGTCCCAGTCTGGACTAATTGTTCTTCCTGGCTTGCTGTATGGCTGTCTACTCAAGATGTCCCTTCACCATCATTCTAGGGATTCTCTTTTCCTCTCTTGTGGGTTAGATTCTTCAGTTCTTGGAGACTGTCATCTTCTTTCATGGTTTTCCACTCTTGTTTTGGCGGAGCACATCTTTAGTAACTTCCTGACAAAGTGTGTGGTTTGAGATTTTGCCGATTTTAAAATGCCTTTATTATATAGTCATACTTGATTTATAGTCTGTCTTAGTATAGAATTCTAGGCTGAGAAGAGTTTTCCCTCAAAATCAGAAGGTTTTGCCCAATTGTTTTTTTAGCTGCTAGTATTGCTGTTAAAAAGGATAATGTCATTTTGATTCTAGATTCTTTTATGAAACCTGTTTCTTCTCTGGCAGCTTTTAGGATCTTCTGTTTCTTTGGTATTCAGAAATTTCATAAGATATGTATGCTTCTATTTCGGTCTTATTTTCATCTGTTTTGCCAGGTACTCATGCAACCTTCCAGTTTGAAAACTCACATCCTTCACTTTTGAGTATTTTTCTTGAGTTATGTCTTTGGTTTCTTCTCAGTGTTCTCTATTTCTGGAACTCCTAATATATATTGAACATCCTGAACTCTTATTTTTTGTTTAGTCTTCTGATTTTCATTTGTCTTTTTATTCTATATATTCTGTTAATTTCTCGGCTTCATGGTCTTCTAGCCCTTCTTTTGCCTATCTTATGGGGTTGAGGATTAAACAGTTTATATACCTGAGGTGCTTAGGATATGTCTGTCATATAGTAAGTGCTTGTGTTAGCTGTAATTGTTGTTTACTTTCATAACTGTCTTGAGGGAAAGGTCTTTGGTCTTGATTCTTTGACTTCTTGGCTGTACATGACCTTGGACGAGTTCTATAATCTCTTTGAGACCTACCTCCCTCTTCTGTATAATGTTAATAAGCTCTATCTCTCAGATGTTTGTGAGGGTCGAATGGAGTATACGTGTGAAAATGCTTAATACCTTTGTACAGAATTAATAGTTAATATGTGGGTCTTTCAAATATCAAAAGTTTTTAGTTTGGTGGGAAAATGATGTCTGAATTTTCAGGGTTATTTTTAAGAGTACTTGATTATGACTGTCTTGTAAATTTGTATGAGCTAGGTATACTTGCACTAAATGCTCATGCTTTTTAAAGAAGTTATGTCTTAATATTCAGTCTCATTATGTTAGGTTGAAGATAGAAGATTATGAAAATATTCTCTGAAAAGCTCTGGTTTTACTTCAGATTGTATAAATCTGTGTAATGTAATAATTATTTAAGAATGACATGATTACTACTCTAAACCCATAAAAGGGATATTTGTTGGATTATTTATTCTCACTTAAATGGTATTTGAGATTAGGAAAAAGAAAATCTGTCTTTTGGTTTTTCTTGATAGTATTAATGTAATTTCAAATGTTAGCTCATTTTTGTTAATGGTGGCTTTTTGTTTGTTTGTTTTGTTTTAAGGTTTTTGGATTCAAAGCATAAAAACCATTACAAGATATACAATCTGTAAGTATGTTTTCTTATTTGTATGCTTGCAAATATCTTCTAAAACAACTATTACGTGAAAGTTATTTGCTTGTTAGAGTGAGGTAGAGTTAAAGATACATGTTAACAGAATTGTATTCCTAAACCGATTAATTCAAGAGGTCCGAGAGCATTGTTAGATCATTTAGAAAAGTGTAGTGATGAGGTAAAACAATGTTGGCACAGATTCATGTTACTTGATCTGCTTTAAATGACTTGGCATCTAGCCCATATTTGAGCCCATAACCCTGTGGTAATTTGAAGCGTAATTCACAGCAGAGCTTCTGTTAAAGCACTAATAGCATCTTCCATGGAGGTATACTTGAGAGTGAATATAATTTTGTTTATCCTGTGTCTCTAGAGCTATTGACTGAAAAAGCTGTTAGGGCATTCTCTAACTGTACATAACATAAGTTATTTAAAATTGCTGAATTAGATGGCTTGTCTTGTCTAGGACAGAGTTTTAAGGACTGCCCACCTGATTGACAGAGCTAGTTGACCTTATCTTTAACTTTTTGTTTTTCTTTTGACTTTGGGAGTAGAGATGTGAAAAGGTAAAAAGGAAGGAAGGAAGAGAAAACTGAACTCTTTTTGCCCATGAAGACTGTTTTTCCTTCTCAAAATATTGACTATTTTCTGATTTGTAAAAATCAGCACATAAAACGTGTTATTTTTTTACTTGACTTTTATCTTTCCCATGTGATATCTATAAATTATAGATAGGAAAAATTTATCTGTAATTTAGTGATCTTTCTAGTGTGATAAAACGTCAGAAGTACTGAGAGTGGAGTGGACATTGATATTGTTACTCAGTATATTTTCACTGATTTTTCTCAGATTCACGAAGGAACAAACGTTTGTTAAGTCCTTATCACTTATTAGATATCACAAAACATGTTGGGGGGAGTGTACAGAGGTGAATAAGATGTAGCTCTCATTCTCAAGTTGCTTACATTCTAATGTAAAAGGTAGACAAAGCATTACAGAAGAAGTAACTCTTGTATAGAAGGTTGCAATGAAGAGAACATTGGAAATACTAATTGTACCTCATAAAGAAGGTTTCATAAAGGAAGGCAAGTTTGAGCTGGGGTGAAAAGGACCAGTAAGGGTTGACTTTCAAGCCAAGGAGAGGAGGGGAAGTGATATTACAGGCCAAAGGAATGGCATTGTAAGAAGCTTGTTGGCATAAAAGTGTTTAGAATATGGCAGCGAATTCATTATCATCAGATTGTGGTGTCTGTATGTTGGGGGTGGGAGAGAATTGTGGTGGCAATAGGCAACAAGATAAAAGAAAGTAAAAGGTGTTATGGAAACTTAATGGGTCCAGCTTACAAATGATCTATGCATTTAGGGGTCTTTCTCTTTTCCTGATAAACCTCTCCTACAAAGAGCCTTGTTGCAGATACCATAGTGTTTCTTTGGAGGAAAATAAAAGCTACAGAGCTTTGTATTTTTTGCACAACTGGATTCAGAATATAAGTAATAAAAAAGGACAAGAACTTTCAAAAGCTAGAAGCCATTAAACTGAGTCACTTCAGGGTTAGACTATCAGAATTGGGGATTTAGAGAGTCTCAGAATGGAAATCGAAGGAGACCAAAGACAAATTCTGCCTTTTTCAAAATTTTATTCTAGTTTAACATATTCAAAGAAAGGGAAGGAAATTCTTTTCATTCCTGTGTGTAGTGACTTCCTGCTTCAAGAACTTAGGACTTCAGCTGTACTATCAGTATTGGAGGTCACTTAACATTATTATGGTTAAAGTTGGCATTGGAGAGAGCCTAGGAACCTGACTGCCTGTTTGTTTTTATATTTCCAAACATTGGATTCCCAAGTTAATGAAGTCTCTTTATTAGTTGAGGGTAGCTCTTAATGCATATATTTTAACGCCCCTTCCCCACATGGAATCATAGGGTTTCAGAACTGGAGAGTACCTGAAAGAGATCATTTAGTCCAACCTTCTCATTTTACAGATGGGGAATCTGAGGCCTAGAGAAGTTAAGTGAGTTGAACAAGGTCACACAGGTACATATGGTAGCAGACCATCCACTGTTTATGCCAATATTCCCTTTATGTTTTGCTTTTTTGCTTGTTCGTTTTAACCTCTCCAAATTTTACTGACTTCGGAAGTTTCTAGAACTACTAAGTTATAGCATGTTCTGAGTTCTAATGTCACTTTCCAATCTTCTTTACCTTTTTTCTACCTCTGTTTATATTTCTGGTTCTGGGTAAGTGAGTCTGGAAAGCAGCAGGTGTTCTATTTTATTTCTTTTATTTTTAGGATAGTATTACATGTGATATATATGTCTTTGCAAACATACATAATTTGAAGATCTTAAAATATTTGCACTAGGCATACCCACATTTAATAGTATGTTAAACCTTTTATAGCAATTATGATATACATGGATGAAGAAGAGTTCTTAATATGGACTTTCTGATTAATTATATCTGTTTATATCTGTATTTTCTTCAGGCATTCATAACATTAAGCAAATTCAGGTGTACTGTTACTTAATTGAATTAATCAGTTTGTTTTGTACAAGTATATTTTATTTTTGTTCCTTGCTGTATAATCTGGTAGGAATGGGGAGGGGGAGATAGTGAATAAAGAGATGTATACTTCTTGCCTTTGAGGAATTTAAGTGTTCACTGTATACTAATTTTTTAAAGGTATTTACTATATTTCAGTGCATATTTTATTTGACATACTTTATCGTTTTGTGGTAAACCTTTAGCTTTACTAATTTTCATCTATTAAGTTTTCTTTTGTAAGATGGTGATAGCTTCATCGAAGAGAGTAAAGCCAGAGACCTGTCTACCTAGCTGATTCTATGGCAAGTCTCACTTCTCTGGAAGCTTTTCCTGTTAATCTTATTCCTTTCTTCAGTTTCTGCCTCTTGTTTCATAAAAACTCATCTTTAAATGCTTATTCATTTCTCTTGTCTCATATAAACCAATATGAGGTACTGGTATCTTTTGAGTTTTAGTTATAAGGAAGCATAAATGGTTAAATTTAAATGGCTAAACACCATTTGCCATTTGTGTATCTTTAATTTTAGTTTGTTGAGAGACTTATCACTACCAAACCACAAAGAATTTAAAAGAAACTGTGGGTAGGTGGTAGGTGGAAGGAGGGCATTTATCAGAGATTTTAATTTAAGAAGAAAGTCTTCATCCTTATCCTACCAACCCCCACTCCCTGAGCATATTTATCATTACCAGTCCCAGCATATTTGCTCCCATATTTCCTATGCTTACCTGTGAAGATTTTCATAACTTTTTCCTTGCTTTTTACTGTCCCTGTTGGTTCTGTGATTTATGACAGATACTGCTCTTGTAGGAATGCTGGCTTTGACTGAAATTTGTGACTGCTTTTGTATTTAAAACTTTGTTTTTTTATTATAAGTAGAATTATGGAACAGTAGTAGAAAAAGTTTGACTTTTGTAATCAGATACTGAGCTTGAGTTCTGGCTCTTTCATTTGTATACTGTTATTTGGGGCAAGTTTTTTAATGCTCTTAAATCTTAGCTTTCTCATATATAAAATGGAGATAATATTAACAGTTATCACGTGGTTGTGAGGATGAAACAAAAAAAAGTGGAAACTCTTTGTAAGGTGTGTTCATCTAGTTGACACTTAGTAGTCATTACTTCCAGTTTCCATCCATATAGTCCTCTTAACAGTAATATTTGAGAGCCATTTTAATTAAAGCAGTCTTAAGGAGTGTTCGTCAAACCACATGTTCTGGGATCCTGAGAAAGTAGGGGAAGTTTAGAGAACTGAAGCTGCACAAAACTAACGTTTATTTTCTATTGTGTTGTCATGAGACCAGCTTCTTAGATTCTGTTTCCTAGTCCTACATCTCTGATTCCTTCTAAAATACTCCATTATGAATTCTTCACTATTGACAATTTCTCCTCTTTTATCTGTTCCAAAGAAAGTGTGAAATGTGACTGTCTTCTTTGTCAGTCCTCTTCTTCCTGTTTTTCATGTCAATGGGTATGAAATTATTAGCAAGGATGCATATATGTGCATATGTCATTACTAAATGCATTTTCTTTCTAGAAAAACTCAATATACTAAATTATACTAAAAAGGAAAAGCTTGTTTTGTTTTGAGTGGTAATATGAAAGTTGTTTTATTTTAGGTCTGACCAGTTAGAAACCAATGGCTTGCAGTTTATTTATAATTAGTTAAACCTTCATGTGAATTTGGTTTTGAATTACCTTTAAAGTAGAGAAACTATATAGATGTTTTTCAGGGTTTCTAAATGTACAATACAGGTTCACAATCACTTATTTGAAACTCTTAGGGCCAGATATGTTTCCATTTTCAGAAATTTTAGTTTTCAAAAGGTAACACAGATAAATACACTTTTACATAAACACCCCAGTGGGGTGTGGGTCAGTACCTGAAATGAAATGTTTTACTCTTCACTCTAAGTGTATTAAATATTATGTACAATCTTATTACTTCAGATCAAGATTTGCTGTAGTTGAGTTTGCCATAAAACTTAAGAGAAAATTTTAAATGTTTTGAACTTTTGGGATATTGAAATTGCAGGTTAAGGAGCTATGGACCTTTATTTGTTTTAAAATGCTAAGAGTTTATTTTAAATAATTTTTTAAAAATTTGTTTTGCATAGTAGTTGGAGTTACCAGGGTACTGCTAACCACACTGATATGTAAGATCTCTTTCTGAGCCTTTTATTATTTGTAAACATGGCCTGTTTATTAGAAAGCCAGTACATACTGACAAACATATCACTGCTATTAAGACAAATATTAGCATACTCTAGTAATGACAAGTCAGCATTTTACTATTCTGTATTGATTTTACTTACTCTTTCATTACTCTCATACTGTAATTAAAACTTGCAGTCTGAGAGACTGTTGAAAAAGGTGATCATTGGCTTTTCAACAGGGAGTAAAGTCTGGTTTAAAAAAAAATTATTAAGCATTTGTCCAAGTAGATTAACATCATTCAGTTTTTCTTTACTGTCCTTATGCTTTTATTATTTTTAACATATATCTTTTTGAAGAATAGTTTGAGAATTATGTATGCTTAACTATGAGATACAGATACTATTGAAACTAGTCAGTTGTTTATAGGTACTTGTAAAATTAAAAAAAATTCCAGTAGCATGCAGATTTTTCATAGAGGAAAGCATGGAAGCACCTGAATTTACAGTACTCTGTATTAGTGGCATCACAAGTTTTTAAGCAAATGTATTAGCTCTAATTGCATACACTTAATCTTTTAAGCTTTGGTTTTATTATTATAATATGGGGGTGATAACAGTATCTACTTAATAGAATTCTTGTTATTACATGAAATAATTAATGTTAAACACAGCATAATATGTGTCACATTATAAAGATTCAGGCAATGTTTGTTAGTATTAGTACTTTTTTTTCTTCCTAAGTGCAAAAGATAACTTTATATCACTTTTAAACTTTTCTTTTAGTTGTGCTGAAAGACATTATGACACCGCCAAATTTAATTGCAGAGGTAGGTACGAATGTACTGTGCTATGTTGTATAACTTAAACACAATAGACTGTATCTTACTGTCATAACAATAATGACTCATCTAGATTATTGAGTGAGATACATATTTATCTTAAGAATTATCTTAAAAAATTTCAGAAAATTTAATTTTACTGTTGTGTTTTAGGAAAAACGTATTGCATAAAGCTATTAATATTGTCAGGAAAAGTGCAGAGTAGACTAAGAATTAGGAAAATTCCTAGACTAAAAATAGTATAAGGAGAGGGTTTACCTACTGTTTGAGGCAGTTGGTCTAATAGTAAGCGATTATAGGGAGAAAGCAGAACTACTTAACTCTTCTGTGTTGAGGAATGACATGAAAGGTAGGAAAGGATATAACAAATGTTGATAAGAGGAGCCTGATGGATGAGAGGAGGGAACTGCTTTAAATGAGTTCTACTTCAGACATAAGTTAATTCTCAGAGCCCACAAAAACTTTCACTTTCATTTGTGAAATACAACTCAGTTCTCACGGCTTAACACTTTAAACCATGAGAGAACTGAAGAGTTGAGAAGCTTGGCAGATGCTTCTGTGATAGTCAAAAAGAAAGTGGGTGCCATGAGCTACTATTGATGTATTTGCCATTGATCCCTCCTGAAAATCTAGAATGGACTTTCAGACAAATGGTTTGAAAATTCTAAATCACTAATGATTGAGATTTAGTATAGATTCACTAAGAACGGTTTTTTTGTTTTGTTTTGTTTTTGGTGGATTTAGGCTGTTGCTTACTAGGCAAAGCAGGCTTTAGTTGAGGTTTATCTTGCTTTAAACAGACATTTAACAGATTTTCCTGGAGCTTTTTGTGTACCACTGGGAAGATGAAGTTAGGCAGATGACTAAGTGAAAGCTGTCCTGCTGACTCCCTATAGTGATAGTCATTGTCTACCAGAAGAGCTCTCCTGTTACACCAAAGGATAATTGATTATATCCTGTACCGTATTATGATACACTTGATTGGAGGTAGAAGACATACTTCTCACATGTTTAGATGACACAGGATAGTACGTTGAATATCAGCCAGGGTTTTTAAGGATCTTAATAGAGTGGAACTAAGGTAGAAACTATTAAGAACAATTAATAGTGGTATATCTATAGTCCTGTTTCTAAACAAGTTTTTTTAAAAACCTCAACTCTGACTATAGTGAACAGAGAAGTCTTGGACTCTTACAATTCATGTGAGAAGACCTGAAACTTTGATAACAATTATATACATTTTGTAAGTAATTTCTTTGGTGTATGCCTTCACATATCTCTGGTATGTGACCTATGCTACAGTCCATTGAGCGTAGATTCCCAGAATGTATTCTCCTGCAGAAAATGGAGGAAAATAATACTTGGCTTCCCTAATGATTACATGTGTATACAACACTAACATTTGCAAGACCACCTTTAAATAACACACTTAGCATTTTTATTTTATGAAATGTAATATATAGTTCTTTCCATAGTTTATCCTATTAGTAATCTGTTCTGTCTTTGGAATATGTTTTGTGATGATGAAATAAATACTATAAATAGTATTATTCCTTTTGCATTGACAGTCCTGACGAAATGTCCATGTGACATTTCATTTTGGGTTTAGCTCTACCTCTAATATGTGACCTATGCTACCAGTCCGTATAGTGTAAATTCCCAGAATATATCCTCCTGAATAAAATGGGGGAAAATAATACCTGGCTTCCTTAATGATTATATTTAAGACTTATCAAGAGACTATTTTCTATTTAACAATTAGAAAGTTAAGCAATACATTATTTTTCTTTGGAATCCAGTGTTTCTTTTAAATACCTGTTAAGTTTGTATGCAACATTTCTAAAGTTACCTACTTGTTAATGAAAAATTCAGGAGTTTTTTTTTCTTATTCTGAGGTTATCTTTTTACCACAGTTGCACAATATCCTTTTGAAGACCATAACCCACCACAGCTAGAACTTATCAAACCCTTTTGTGAAGATCTTGACCAATGGCTAAGTGAAGATGACAATCATGTTGCAGCAATTCACTGTAAAGCTGGAAAGGGACGAACTGGTGTAATGATTTGTGCATATTTATTACATCGGGGCAAATTTTTAAAGGCACAAGAGGCCCTAGATTTCTATGGGGAAGTAAGGACCAGAGACAAAAAGGTAAGTTATTTTTTGATGTTTTTCCTTTCCTCTTCCTGGATCTGAGAATTTATTGGAAAACAGATTTTGGGTTTCTTTTTTTCCTTCAGTTTTATTGAGGTGGAATTGACAAGTAAAAATTATAAATACAATGTATAATATGATGTTTTGATGTATGTATATATACATTGTGAAATGATTACTACAGTCAAACTACTTAACATATTCATCACCTCGCATAATTATTCTTCTCCCCCCAGGGTGAAAGCATTTAAGATCCACAAGCTACAGTTTTCAATTATACAATGTTATTATTAACTATAGTCACTATGCTGTCCAGTAGAGCTTCAGATCTTGTTCATCTTGTGTTCCTTCCTCCCCACCCTCAGTCCCTGGAAAACAGGTTTTAAAGATAGTTGCTAATCCTTATTTCTTCTAAATTTTTAAATCAGTTGCTGCCTCAATTTCTATATGAGAAATGACTGATTCATTTCATTTTTCTGTTCACGCTACTATTTTCATATCATACTAGCACATGTTACTCATTAACTGTATTGCAGATTTGGTCTCACAAAATTTTTCTAAAATAACATTTTTAAAAAGCATACTAATCAAAAATAAGCTTTATATTTCTGAAGCTTGTTTGAGCATAGAATGCCTTTGGATAAAATATTACCTAGTAAAGTGTGAACTTTTATAATACATAAAAATTATTCTTTTATAAGAATATTCATAAATGTAGTTAGATTAATAGAAGATTCTCAATTCTTTGATCAGAAAACTAAGGACTATATTGAAAAATCAGTGACAAATTTAATTCTTATAGTACATCTGAAAGAAAAAAGAAAACTCTTGGGAGAACTTTTACAGTGATTTAATTTTGCTGTTGATGTATTTCTTTGGGTGGTAAGTATGGCAAAACATGTTAAAATTTAATACAAAGAGATTTTGTACATTTTTCCATCTCTAAGAAGGACAAAGCCTAAGCCCCTCCAGATAGATAGAAAAACTCATTTAGAGAGTTCTCCTTCATGTTAAGCTAATTTCTTCTTAATTCAGCTGTAAAACAGAAATAGAATGATCGTATTAATCATTTAAAGCTGTGTAGTTGCATCGATTCCTTGTTCTTTTACCCCTCTCTTATATCTTGTTTCCTACTCTTTGTGACTTCTTTTGCATTATATATAAGGATGCCGAAATACTGTTTATTGTTGATAGTTTACAGAATTGAATCTTACATTAGTGCATAATTTTGGTGAATGTTGAAGATTATGGTAGATTGCCTTACATTTCTGCATATTGTTTGCACCTTGAAATGATAGCACTGGCATGAATTATAGAGCTGAGGATCTAAAGATTTTTACTTTGATTTATCCCATTATCATCTGCAGGGAAACAATTGCTTTTACTGATTAAAAATACAGGCTGGGCACAGTGGCTCACGCCTGTAGTCCCAGCACTTTGGGAGGCCGAGGCGGGCGGATCACAAGGTCAAGAGATCGAGACCATCCTGGCCAACCAACATGGTGAAACCTTATCTCTACTAAAAATACAAAAATTAGCTGGGTGTGGTGGCACGCACCTGTAATCCCAGCTACTCAGGATGCTGAGGCAGGAGAATCGCTTGAACCCGGGAGGTGGAGGTTGCAGCGAGCCGAGACTGTGCCACTGCACTCCAGCCTGGTGATAGAGGGAGACTCCATCTCAAAAAAAAAAAAAAAAAAAAAAAATTAAAATGCAGTAGCAAAAGCGATGGTAGAAATTTAAAACAGAGTTGATGAGCAGCAGATATTTTGCCTCAATTTCTATATGAGAAATGACTGATTCATTTCATTTTTCTGTTCACGCTACCATTTTCATATCATACTAGCACATGTTACCCATTGTGGAAAAAAAGGTAAAAAAATTTTGAAAAATTTTGTAATGTGGAGGCTCAGAACACTAGATTTAAGCCAGGGGGTCTTAAATTGTGTTACATTCCTTTTAAAGTCTGATGGAAGGTATAAATGTTCTCCCCCCAAAAAATGTGCATAGTGTACATAAAATTTTGCACAGTTTTTATTACATTGAAATATATTCTTTTAGACAGAATGTAAAAGAACCTTCATGAAAACTATGTCACTTTTTTTTATGCAAAAACCAGTGGCTACTACATGAGAGCAATGAATAAATCTAAGCGGTACAAATTAACCAAAGTTAAGCTTTAGTTCTGTTCAATACTAAATTTTAATGAAAAGACTGCCATTTAACTTTTAAAATAACAAGTTGAAACTATGCTCTTTGACTTTGACTTTGCAACTTTTATATAATCTTTGATATCCAATCAGTGTTGACTTTGGTAAAAAGTGCTGAAAATGCTATTTTACAAAAGAAAAAATAGTAAATGGAATCTGTAGATTCTATTGCCTGATGAAAGTAGACGTGTCAAGAAATAAGAATTCTCCAAGACTCTTCAGATAAATTCATGCTGCATCATTTTCTTTGCCTTCAAGTTACTGAGATCATTTTTGGCAAGATCTGTATCACTAATGCTGTGTTAGGAAGGAAAAGATTATGACTCCACATTTTACTTTCAAGGTTGAAGAGTTAAACTCTTTAAAAAGAGTGTATGTTATCCTGTAAACAGCAGTATCAGGCTGTAGAATTTGTCTTCTGAAAGCAGTGAACTTATATATGGCAAAGAACTTCATAGTGCTCCCATTTCTTGACAAAAACTCTCGAGAAGCTCTTGATTGAAAGTCTTGGCTTTCATGAATCTGGCAACTTTCACAATAGTAGATTTTTCATGACAAATCTTCTTACACAGAGAATTATTCAAGGGTTGGCACTTGAAACAGTAGAATACTTTCACAACAAGAGATAAGATTTCTTTCAGGATTGATGACAGTCTTGCACCCTAGTGCATACTGATGAAGAGAGCAGTGGGTGACCATGACATGGAGAGCTTCTGTCTTTACCAGTGCCCCAATATCAGATGTGTTGTCTGGCAGTAAGCTGTACTGTCTGCCTACAGAATACTGAGGTTTCTTCAGGAGAAGTTTTTTGGTAAAGAAACTTTACCATTTTGAAAGTGTTAATGTTTTCTGAAGCTTCCAAAAAGGATTCCAAAATGGGAATGTTTCCTTGATTGTGTCACCATGCTTGCATTTGATGAAAACTTGTAGCCGGCTATACTGAGAAATCATATCTGAGGAAAGGTGATACTTCCAATCTTTTTGTAACCTACTTTATTATTATTTTTTTAATGTCAGGGTTTTTTTTGGAATGGATAAAAGTATTTGATAGAGGTATTGCAACAGTCTTATTCTTCTTCATGCTACAAGTATGTTTGACTCTTTCTAAGATACTTGCCTTCACTGTTCAACTGTGTGACATTTTTGTTTGTTTAGCATTACAATCAATATCCTAGTAGGATGATTTAATCAATGATTTTTAATTGGAACAAATAGTTTTTGTAATGGTCTAGGCTTTTCCAACTTAACTGTGCTCTCACATGTGGTCTCTTTTTCTCCCTCTTTCCTCCTTCTTATACACTCCCACCCACACACATATGCATACATACCCTGTCTGATGTATCTGCTTCTTCAGAATAGTTGGCTGTGCTCTGCTGATGGTGAGAACTTGCCATTTAAGAAGGACTTGGGATAGTCCATGTCATCATGTTCAGGGATAAAAGTAAAATCTAAGGATATTTAAACTTCATTGTATTTTATTTTCTGTTTCCAGTCCAAATTAAATCCAAGAGAAGGTTCCATAATCAAAAAGTAAGGACATATTTTAAATTTGCCAGTGGGAAGATATTCTAGTCATTACAGTCTGGTAATACTATCAATTCTGTTTCTCTTCAGAGGTGAGGAGAGACTATTTGATGAAATCTTAAGTCCTGTAGGGTGTTGTGAAATAGGGCCAGAATGAAAGATAGCAAGAATAGTGTTATGAAAATAAAATGCAAACTTTATAGTATCGTGGTAAAATGTAATAGTATTTACTTCATCAGTAGAACTGCTCTAGTCGCCGTATATTCTCCATCCTTGCATGGGTTGGAATATCCCCCAAGTGAAAAGCGATTGATGGGCTAATAGTAAATAGAAAATGGAGATCTGTACATACAGTGTTAAGAATGTAGATATTAAAATTGTTATATTTAGCTGTTACATAATATTAAGACTCAGAGTTAAGTAATTTCGCTGAAGTTGATCGCTTTTTGTATCTTGGAGTCAAAATAAATAACTGAAATCTACTATACTTGGCTCATGCTTAATTAATATACTTAGACCATATTTCGGATGAATTATTCACAGGATCTAAAGGAGTATCCTCGTGTGTTCTTACCTTCTTTATCCCTGTGTTTATTTTAAAAGGCAAAAAAAAAAATGTAGGAGCAGATGCTGTTGACCATATTTTACTGAACAGTAGCATTTGTGTTTAGGTTGAAACAGCATTAGAAAACTAGATATGGATTAAAGTCAATGGCAGGTTTTTTTTTTTTTTCTTCCAGGAATGTTTCTTATAGATGATCAAACAGGCACAGGAAGGGGAAGTGTTGTGATTAATATTATCCAGTTAATATTAGCATTCAGAGGAAAATTTGAGTCCTCTGATACACCGTTAAATTTCTTTGTATACTATCAAGTCCACAAAACCTGGAACTGCAGAATAATTTTGAGACTGTTCAAAATAATTAATCTCTGTATAGGGTCAGGCTTTCCTGCAAGGTTATGAAATGCTGATAAAATTGGTCTTATTTTGAAAGGCTCCTCAGCTTATACCCTTCCTTACAAATACTTCCTTACAAATGCTAAAGCATTTAATGACTCCTGACTTAAAGAGAATTTGGACAGATTGAGGTTGTTGGTCTTGGAAATATAATACTGCAGGCTCATGTAAAATACTTGAAATGTAATTGTTTTAAAACTTTCAAAGATACCACTTGTTTGCCTGTTGGTTAGAATACTAGTGAAATAATTTTTAATCTTTTATGAATAACTAATTTCATCATAAGAAAACTTAGCTAAGCATGGTAAAGCTGTTGTTATACAACTGTGGAATTCTTCCTGAGGAGTAACTGTCTTATAATAAATGTAATTGATTATCTAAAGTAGTTTTATTCTTGGAATATCTCATAATAGGTTTATTCTCTTCTTGTCAGTATTCACTTGTAGATTGAGCCTGTGGATTTGCATTTTTGTAATTGTGAATCACCATTATAGGAGATACATACATTTTATCTACTTTTCAGTTTGTATGGGGTTAACTTTATTAGAATTATCTTTAATGCTATTTTGCTTATATCCTTAAATTTTAATTATAGACAAACATTAAGAAGCTGGAGAAAATTATGTTCTAGTGACATTTATATAGAAGAAGAATCTTTTTTTCCCTCTTTCTTTTTTGAAGGGAGATGAGGCAGTCATATTTTGGTAAAGAATTTGTAGACTTTGCAGAGGTCTCTTCAAAATAATCTGGCTCAGAGTCTTGACATATCCTCAGCAGACATGGTGCAAATTAGATGGCAGAGTGGTGGGTACAAGTTGACCATAAAATAAAGCATTAGGTTAGTAATGCCTAAATAATACTTTGGGTTTTGAGTGTTGCAGAGAAGTCAGACAACTGATACTTACTATAAAGAAAAATGTTCTGAGAGTGAGGTAACCGCTTGAGGGAAGGAAGGCTCCTTCTGTCTTATTCACTAATTTACAAGAAGACATCCTTAGGAGTCATTCATTTGTATATTTGACACTTTTGCTTTATGAACATGTGAAGATTATTCAAAAGTAAGCTGTTGGTGGTTGTTTTCTTCCAAGAAAGCATGCCGCAGGGCAACTTCTAGGGTTGGTTCTCATCTAGGCCTGTACCCCACACTATCTGCATCTGCACTTAAGTTTCAATATTAGATAACTCACATGTTTGAACTATGAAGAAAGAGTTAAAACATCTTGAGAATGCTAGTATGTATTTTTGAAAGGACTCCCAAAATTTGAGTTTAAAGAGGTAAACTCCTTTTACATGACAAAGTTACTTAGAATCACTACTGCTGTTTCCCTCTCCCTTGCCTTCTCCCTGTCCCATGCATACCCCCAACTGTGTTCCAGAATGATGGCACATAAAGTAAACATTCATATTTATTTCCCTTTTTTTTTTTTTTGAGACAGAGTCTCACTCGATGGCCCAGGCTGGAGTGCAGTGGCAACATCTCAGCTCACTGCAACCTCTACCTCCCGAGTTCAAGTGATTCTCCTGCCTCAGCCTCCTGAGTAGCTGGGATTACAGGCGCCCGCCACCACGCCTGGCTAATTTTTGTATTTTTAGTAGAGATGGGGTTTTGCTATGTTGGCCAGGCTGGTCTTGAACTCTTGACCTCAAGTGATCCGCCCACCTCGGCCTCCCAAAGTCCTGAGATTACAGGCATGAGTCACTGTGCCTGGCCCCTTATTTTTTCTTTCGTTAACTTTTAGGAAAAAAGTTTGAGCTGCTTTTAATTTTCTTTTTGTTTTTAAATAAATTATTAGAGATAAAGTTTCTCTATATTAGGAACTCTGTGTACATGAGTTCATTGAGCTTATTCTTAATAAAGACAAGTCTTCTAGAAATAATAGTTGTAACTTTAAGTGTCAAGGAAAATTTTTGGTTTCTCTGGGGAATGAATTTTCATGACCTAATCTTAAATCAGGTTATTTTTTCTAGCCTGTTTACTAAATTTCTACATGTTATAACCTAATGAAATTTTCTTACTTCCTCTTTATTTAAAACAAACTATAATTACTGTCATTTTAAAAATCTTCCAATGTAGCATTCTTATTTTTCTTAACATATGAATTTTCATGGGCCAAACCGTGTTGCTATGATACACATTATTTAAGGCTGTTATATAATTCAGTAAAATTGTAGAACTTTCATACCTTGAAGGATCTTAACAATTATTTAATTCAAACCCATTCTAACATAGATGGTAAAACAGATTTGCAGGGTTGGGCACGGTGGCTCATACCTGTATTCCCAGCACTTTGGGAGACTCAAGCGAGAAGATTGCTTGAGCCCAGGAGTTCAGGACCAGCTTGGGCAACATAGTGAGAAGCTGTCTCTACAAAAAAATATTTAAAAAATAGCCGGGCATGGTGTCACGTGCCTGTAATTCCAGCTACTTGGGAGGCTGAGGTGGAGGATTGCCACAGCCTGGGAGGTTGAGGCTGTAGTGAGTCATGATCACACCACAGCACTCTAGCCTAGAGCTTCCCTGTGTGGCAGGCTCTATACTTCAGATAGGCAACAGATCGAGACCTTGTTTCACAAAACAAACAGATCTGCAAAGATCAACCTGTCCTAAGTCATATAATCTCTTTGTGTAATAACTAAAAACCCCATCTTCTAACCTCAAACCTGGTATTTTTTTCTACGAAACTATGTTCTGCAGTCCAAATTATTTTTCTTTATTATTTTGAATCCTAAAGTAGAAATAGAAACTTAGAAAAATAAAAAGCAACTCCTTTATAACATATGAGGACTTTTTCAGTTTTAAATAAGAAAAACCCAACTCAAAGTAGCTTAAATAAAAGGAGACATTTTTTGACTTACATAACCTAAAAACTCTGGCCTGGATCTAGGTGCTCAACAGATCTCAAGAGTATCTCTCATATTCTCTCTCCCTCCCTTACCCTCCTCCTCTTTTCTCTCTTCTGTATATATGTTATTTTCAAACAGGCCTTCACAAGTAGTGGCAAGATATAGTTCCTAATAGCTTCAGGTTTGTATTCTACCTACTTTAGCAACTGTGATGAGAAGAGAGCTACAATTTGAGCAGAAATTTGTAGGGTGAGTTCTGATTTCCCTGGATTGAGGCACATGCCTATTCCTGAACCAAATATTCTGGCCAGGGAATGGAATTCTCTGGGGCATGTATCTAAAGCTGAAGTATAGAGCCTGCCACACAGGGATAATAATAGTTTTCCAAAGAAAAATCAAGGAGGGGAAAGAATGTTGGAAAGAGAAAAAAAATCAGTTGTCTGCTTCACATTTATTCTCAATAATTAGTTTCATAGAAGTGAAATACTGTAACACCCTAAACTTTAGAGATTCTTCATAGACAGGAAAAATAAGAACTCAATGAAGTTGTGACTTCATTCAAATCACATAGTTTGTATACATGCTATTGGTAAAACCCAGGACAGCTGAATACAAGTTTTACCCTTATATTCACATTGAGGTCCAGACTGGTTTTGAATGAGATAATTATTTGCAGTTGGACTGTTTTCTGATCCTTAAAATAGAGACAATAATATCTATCTTATAAAGTTGTGGTAGTGTTAAAGATACATAAAATGTTGGCAAGTACCTTAATATACGATAACTACTGCTTTATGTTGTCATCGTAATAATAGCCATATTTCTTCCTTTGTTGAATTGCTTTCCTGTAGTAATCTTATTGTGATCATCCTGAAACATAGATTTCTGAGCTTCAAGCAAACACTATTATGTTGAAAAATCTACATTATTTCTAAGTTTAGCAGTGCCAGTGGAAAGTTTATTGAAATAGAAAATTACTTTTTTAACTGAGGAGTGTAGATTGTGAATTCGTGATTCATCTTCTTAGGAGATGATCGGAGTATTGATAAATATTGATGCATAGAATATGAACAAAACATTACATATCTTGTGCTATGATATTAAAGTAGTATTCTGTTCTGGTAGTAGTATGGCAGTATTTTAGGTCTGAAAGATGTATATAATCTGTACTTTTAAGTCTGTTTTTTAAGAGATTAATCACAAGAGATTTACATAAAACAACTAAGGTTAAAAATAAATGGTGGATTAGAGATACATCAGGCAAATTTCAATTTCAAAAGCAGATGACAGAATCTCAGTATCAGAGTAGCATTTAAGGCAAAAAGCATTAAACTGGATCAAAAATGTCATTTTACATTAACACAGGGTACACTCCAGGTAAAGACTTAGCAGTTATGAACGAATGTGCTAAACATAACATCAAAATGTATTAAGCAAAAGCTAAAAGAAATGAAGACTAATTGGTAGCAAAGCAATGAGAGGAATCTTTAATGTACTTCAAAAGGCACGAAGTAAGAAGGTACAGTCATGTACCACATAATGATGTTTGAGTCAACACCTGACCTGGTATATGACAATGGTCCTATAAAATTATAATGGAGCTAAAAAGTTTCTATCACCTAGTGATGTTGAAGCCGTTGCAATGCAATGTATCACTCACATGTTTGTGGTAATGCTGGTGTAAGCAAACTTTACTGTCAGTTGTATAAAAGTATAGCACAGTTATGTTCGGCACATAATACTTTATAATGATAAACGAATATGTTACTAGTTTACATGTTTACAGTACTATTATTTTAGCATGTGCTTTTGCTTATTAAAAAATGTTAACTATAAAATAATCTTAGGCAGATCCTACAGGAGGTATTCCAGATAAAGGCATTATTGTCATAGGAGATGGCAGCTCCATGGGTGTTATTGCCCCTTAAGACCTTCCAGTGGGACAAGATGTATAGGTGGAAGACAGTGATATTGATGATCCTGACCTTGTAGAGGCCAAGGCTAAAGTATGTGTGTATTTATTAGTTTTTAACAAGAGTTTAAAAAGTAAAAAAATAAAAATAAATTTAAAAATAGAAAAAATCTTACAGAATAAGGATACAAAGAAAAAATGTTTTTGTGTACCTGTGTAATATGTTTTTGTTTTAAGGTAAATGTTACAAAAGAGTCAGAGTTAAATTTTTTTATGTTTATAAAGTGAAAAAGTTATAAAATGCTAAGGTTAATTTACTGAAGAAAGAAAAAATTTTTAAACAGATTTAGAGTAGCATGTTTATAAAATCTACAGTAGTTTACAGTAATATCCTAGGCCTTCATGTTAACTCACCACTCACCCACTGACTAACCCAGAGCAGCTTCCAATCCTGCAAGCTCCATTCGTGGTAAGTGCCCTATACAGGTGTACTATTTTTATATCCTTTATACCATTTTTACTGAACCTTTTCTGTCTTTTAGATATACAAATACCATTGTGTTACAGTTGCCTATGATATTGAATACAGTAACTTACTGTACAAGTTTGTAGCATAGGAGCTGTATCATATAGCCTGGGTGTGTAGTGAACTATACCATCTAGGCTTGTGTAAGTATATTGTATGATACAGTGATGAAATCACCCAGATGCAGTTTCTCTTAAGCAACACATAACTGTATATATATATAGGTGGCTTGAATAATAAAATAATGAAATGTATTTCTTTTTTTTTGTCATTGACAAAACAATTACCAGTCTTACTAATTAGACCAACTGTGAAACAAAATCTCACTCAAAAATAAAAATACGTAAGTCCCATTCCTTGATTACAATTCATTAGAACTGGAGATTTTTTAAAATATTTAAATTTATATGGAAATATAAAATCATGTTTTAAATAATTTTCGATTCAATGAGGAAATGTAAATTTACATTAGAAATAAAGATTAATAACAAGTAGAGATTTATAAAGGCAAAAATGTTAATGAATTAGGAAACAGTAAAGCATTTGAACTAATAAATCTAAATACTGATTGCATGAAAATGCCAATAAAATCAATACATATTTTTAAAAGCCAGTCAAGGATAAAAGAAAAGAGGGAAACTAAAAGTGAGACATTAAGTACGAGAAAGTAGATAAAACTAAAGTGTGGAGGTGATGTTAAAAATTATATTGAGGTCTGTGCTAATCATTTTGGAAATTTCAATGAGAAGTGGGCAATTTTCAGTGAGTATGTCATTGTAAATGCTTTGAGGAGAGACAAAATCTGAATAGACCCTGCAATAATGAAAATGTCTAGGAGCCCTCAAGAAATACCTGGTTTAAATTGCATTTCAGGTGGCTGCTTATCAAACCTTGAAGTATCAAGTAATTATGTTATCTAAATTGGACCAGGTGTTAGAAAATATGTAAGACTTCACAGGTGGCTGCTTATGTAAGCCCTTATACCTTAATCTGATAAAGGTAGCATATATTTAAAAAGAGAGAAAACCAGAAGGTACAATTTAGGGAAAATTAAATACTTCTATTTGGCCAAAGTAAGAGTACATTCAAGGGAATTGTGAGAGGTAAGAGTGGAAAAAGAGGTTGGAGCTGTATTTTTATGCTGTGATTAAATTATAGTGTGTGATAAATTGCTCTTATTTGGGTAGATTACCATTTAACATTTTGATTTAATTGGTAATTGGATTAATCTTAACTTTTAAAAAATTAATCTGAGAGTGGTATAAGGGATAGATTACAGAATGGATAAAGGGTGATAAATCAGTTGGCTGTGGCAAAATTGCAGGAAGAAACTGAAATAGGCCACAGAAAACTGAAACTGACATTTTGAGTAGTATTTTGGAATCAAGATCTGGATTTTGGCAACTGAATATATGCGTAGGAATCAAAGATGAGTATACTAAATGAACTTAATCTATGATTTGTCTCTCATTTGATTGTGTACCATTAGTGTGTATGCACGTATGTATGTGCCAGGTAGTTAATATGCTGACTGTGTCTCTTAGCTCCACTCGGCTGCCTGGGCCTTTGCCATAGTGCTGGAGTTCCCTCACTTCTCTTTTCTGTAACCCTATTATATTACTGCTGTCTCTCAGCTGTGTTTCCTTCCTCAAGCAGAAAGAAGATGGGAGGATCATATAGTAGTTGACTAGAAGCTGTGGAGTTTGAGTGCTGGGATTATATCTACTTCCATTACTTATGAAGATTATATCTAGTTCCATTACTTCACCTCATCTATAAAGTGGTTTACCAATAGCACCTACCTTACATGGTTTTATGAGTATTAAATTATGTATTTCTAAAGACATTTAGAGCAATACAAAGAATATAGTATGGGCTCAATAAGCAGTGGTGGTGTTAGTTATTAGAAGGCCATCGAGTGCTGGAGAAAATAGTGAATATCATTGATGGAAATAAAGGAGGTTTTCCACGTTAAAAAGCTTCGGTTTTTGGAAATGTGTGTTTTAAGTATTTCTGAGATTACCAGGTAGCAGTTCCAGCCAGATGTTGGAATTCTGCACTGGCAGTTGGGAATAAAGTCATGTTAAAGGAGATAAGTTTTGGAGTTACTGTGTAAAATTGGTAAAGCACTGGAATGGATTGGATTGACAGAAGGGAAACTCTTTTGAGATAGGCCTATATTTAGGGACAAGAGAAGAGACAACCAATAAGGGTTGAAAGAAACCTTAAGAGAGTAAGTCCTATGACAGAAGCAGGAAAGTTTCAGAATGATTGCAGAAAGATCAGCCAGGCTCTTCCTGTTCTCCATCGTGGTGCAGGATCAAGGTGAAAAGGATAACCCCGTGCAGAATTTTGCATCTGCAGGCTCTGCTTCAATATCTGTTTAGGAGAAAGTGGAGACAGACTGACCTGAGTAACCAAGGCGTTGGAGCAGCTTATAGGTCAGAACCACGTGTTTTCCAAAGCTAGATATACTGTTAGTCCCTTTGGCAACAGAAGAAATGAAAAGACTGTTTGCTGCACAGTTCGAGGGGCCAAGGCAGACGAAATCCTGGAGAATGATCTATAGGTGCAGGAGCGTGAGTTAAGAAAAAATAACTTCTCAGATACTGGAAACTTTGGTTTTGGGACCCAGGAACACATTGATCTGGGTATCAGATATGACCCAAGCATTGATGTCTACAGCCTGGACTTCTATGTGGTGCTGGAAAAGCCAGGTTTCATCATTGCAGGTAAGAAGCGCAGGACAGGCTTCAATGGTGCCAAATAGAATCAGCAAAGAGGAGGCCATGCGCTGGTTCCAGCAGAAGTATGATGGGATCATCCTTCCTGGCAAATAAATTCTCATTTCTACCCAAAAGGGCAATAAAAAGTTTTCAGTGAAATGTTTAAAAAAAAAAAAAAAAAAAGATCAGCCAGCAGCCAGGATGGGATTGTGAAAACAACAGGAAATTAGTTGTTGAGAAAGCATTAATGACCATTAAGAAATCAGCCTTGGCTGGGCATGGTGGCTCATCCCTGTAATCCTAACACTTTGGGAGGCCAAGGCAGATTTCTTGAGTCTGGGAGTAGAGACCAGCCTGGGGAACATGGCAAAACCCTCGTTTCTACTTAATTAATAAATAATAAATAAACAAGCAAGCAAGCAGGGCTTGGTGTTAGGCACCTGTACTCCTAGCTACTCGGGAGGCTGAGGGGGTTGAACCTGGGAGGCAGAGGTTGCAGTGAGCCAAGATTGCACTACTGTGCTCCAGCCTGGGTGACAGAGTGAGACCATGGCACCCCCCTCCCCTCCAAAAAGAAATCAGCCTCATAATCAATTTCTCTGGATTAAGGAGTAAGAGCGTGTCAAGATTTGCTATTTATAGAGAGGGAGGCTGATAGTTTGAGAGAGATACAGAATCTAGGGATAGTGTGGGTTTTTGGTCTTTCAGTTGTTTGCCAGCCTTGGATAAAGAATAAAGATTACTTGAGCATATTATTTAGAGACAAGTGGAGAGAATAAAGGCACATGCCAGATAGGAGATAATTAATAAAGCACTTGCCCAAAATAGAACCTTGTTGAACACGAAGAGACATCAAGCATAAAAGAGATTTTAAGATGGGAGAAGGGAATTTTGAGTGTTCATATTGGATGACCTCAGGGTTCCCAGTAAAGCAGGAGCTGAATTCATCAAAGGTGATGTGTTGGTCAGGATAAAAAGAAAGGTTGGGAGAACAAAGTGCTAAAATCGTTGTGGTCAAGAGTTTAAAAAGTGTATACCAGAAGAGTTACTGAGTGATATGGGTTTGAAATAGGCAAAGCTGTAGGAAAGGGGGTTGGAAGGAATATTAGGAGGAACACTAAATATACTTCTGAGGTCTACCTCCTGGTCTGTGAACATAAAGAAGTTGAAAGAGTGATGGCTGAAGTTCTTTAGTTTAGCTAAAGTTTTTTAGCTAAAGCTAGAATTGAAAGTTGTATTTGAGGAAAAAAGGTTAAGGATACAGTTGACCGTTTGATAATGTAGCCCACTGTTGACCAGAAGCCCAACCCATAACATAAACAGGCAATAACACATATTTTGTATATGTATTATATAGTATATTCTTAACAATAAAGTAAACTAGAGAAAAGAACATGTATCAAGAAAATCATAAGGAAGAGAAAATACATTTACAATATTGTAGTGTATTTATTGGCACCATACATTTATGTTGCTGTTTACAAGATGAGGCATCTGTCTGAAATGGCCAGCAGCTACAGCTGTACCTATCTACTGTACATATCAAGCAAGTCACTTTATTCTTATAATGTCTATGACTTCTCTCTACTTCTTGAAAGCACTTCCATCATTACTATTGGCACTTCATATGGGTCTCATGGTGTTAAGGTTTACGGCATTGCACTAAGCACAGTGAAAACTACACAAGAGGGCCGGGCACGGTGGCTCACGCCTGTAATCCCAGCACTTTGGGAGGCCAAGGCGGGCGGATCATGAGGTCAGGAGATTGAGACCATCCTGGCTAACATGGTGAAACCCCGTCTCTATTAAAAATAAAAAAATTAGCCAGGCATGGTGGCATGTGCCTTGTAATCCCAGCTAATCGGGAGGCTGAGGCAGGAGAATCGCTTGATCCCAGAAGGCGGAGGTTGCAGTGAGCCGAGATCGTGCTACTGTGCTCCAGCCTGGATGATAGAACGAGACTCTGTCTCAAAAAAAAAAAAAAAAAAAAAAGAGAAAAACACACAAGAGCCGTGAGAGAGATAGCTTTTGATTGCAATACACAATTTACTGGAGAGATGAGCTGATCATACAGAGATGATTAGTGTCACACGGTGTTTTAAATAGATTCTTGCAACCCTTGAGTTCACTGCAGTAGCAACAGAAGTTAGCTATGAGATTTTAACAGTAGTATAGTATGTACTACAGTTAATATTATGTAGCTATGATTTAATGCTGCATCTTTGCATTTGTTTACATTTATCTTGACTACAAGTGGTATTATGTCTGGTCTTAAGGTTTGTGTGCATATGTTTTGATGAATTTTAACTTTTTATAATAGGTTTGTGTATATTTTATGGCAGTAAATGATAAAACAGACTAATAATCTACGTATATTTTATGTAGTCATGACATAAACCTAACTTTTTCTTAACTTTTTGATATTTCTAGTCTATGTTTCTGCAGGTTTTTTCAAATTGTTGAAATCTCTGAAAAATTTTATTGAAAAAAAATCCATATATATAAGTGGACCCACACATTTCAAACCTGTGTTCAAGGGTCAGCTGTGTAAATAATTTTCCTCACAATTAAAGTGGAAAAGGAGAGTTACTACTAGTAGAAAGTAGAACTGTACCCTTGGGGGGGTGTGTGTGTGTGTGTAGTTACAGATCAATTTAACTTAAAAGTTCTTGGTTAGAGAATAAAAGTGGCCTTTATTAGCCTTAATTTACATGAAAAATGAAAAATTTTAGGCCAGGCACAGTGGCTTAGGTCTGTAATCCCTAAACTTTGGGAGACCAAGGTGAGTGGATCACTTGAGGTCAGGAGTTCAAGACAGCCTGGCCAACATGCTGAAACCCCTTCCCTACTGAAAATACAAAAGTTAGCCAGGCTCAGTGGCCATTCCTACAGTCCTAGCTACTCGGGAGGCTGAGGCAGGAGAATTGCTTGAACCCGGGAGGCAAGGTTGCGGTGAGCTGAGATCCCACCACTGCACTCCAGACTGGGTGACAGAGCAAGACTCCATCTCAAAAAGAAAAATTTGAAAACACAGAGTATTTTTTAATCTGCAAGAGCTTTACAGCCTTTTATTCATATGTATAAGCTTTTAAAGATGAGTAAAATTTTAATTTCGTGTGGACTTTCCACTCATTGGAAATCCTATATTGCAGGTGTTAATTCAATTTTAGTGAGTGTGCATCATGGCTCAGAGAGATAGGACTAGAATGAGGAGGTCACATTGGAGACTCTGAAACAGATACATGTGAGCCTCCCAACTTTTTAATATTTGTTAATCTAGAAATGTTGGAATTTGGGTGCTGACAAGGCAGCAGGTAGATAAGAATTGCAAAGTTAAGAAAATAGACTGTGTAATATTGATGGTAAACTAATTGATTAAATTTTAAAATGTACATTTCCATGTTTTTCTTTGAATTGTCAGTAATTTTGTTTCAACTGGTATTCATACATAGATTATTCACCCAATGTTGACAACTAGTAGATTTATATATTTTTTATGTTGCCTGTCCTTTTTTGGGTAAGGATTAACAGAATGTATAATCACCTACATTATAGGTACACTACTAATCACTTGCTACTTGAAAAAACCTAAAGCTTTGAAATCTTATTATTGCACACAAACTTATGCCAAAAATGGAGATAAAGAGAAAAATGTCATCCACTAAACCCCAACAAATAATGTTGACAATGTGGTCTCCTCGTAGACTTGCATTGACTTAATTTTTGTTAATCTTATTGCATATTTTGACTAGATAATAAATGCATATGGTTAAAAAATTCACATGGTTAAAAAAAGTACCCCTCCCACTCATCTTCCATGTGATATTTCCTTTCTGCTTAGCAATTCTGTATTTATCTTGCTAAACATGAATGACAGTTGTTTGCTGCAATTACATTAAATGTGATGTAATAAATCATTGTAAGTTTACATTTTTTAACTTTAATAATTTTTAATGTTTTAATGAAGAGTATGAAGAGTAGTAGTACTGCTCTTCAAAGTACTACTACTTTACCTTCCTTTTACTGTTTTGTTAAGAAAATTATATAGAAATAAAATTCCAGCTATTCCAAAACTGTACCTTCAATACAAGTACGGAATTGCTAAAACTGTGTACCATTTTGTAGTTTTAGCATGCTTTTGTGTAACTGCATCTGGTGTTTGATCCTCATGAGAACCCTGTTAAGAAGGAAGGGTACATATTATTGTCCTCATTTTCCTTCGAAAACACATCACAGTTTGTATTTTGACTATCAGCATTCAAATACAAGTCTTTTATTTATAAAATTGTGGTCTTTATACTGTGGCCAAAATCTTAAATCACTTGTCATGATTTGAAATGGTTTATACCTATTTTCTTTTTTTGACATTTATACACACACACACACACACACGTTTGTAAATTGTCTATAATAAAATCATGCTCATCTTTGAAAAAATATTAGGAGTACTACAGTGGATACCTACATACTTGCTATTCAGCATACCTGGTTTTTTGTTTGTTTGTTTGTTTTTTGAGACAGTCTGTCTCTGTGGTCCAGGTTGGAGTGCAGTGGCGCCATCTCAGCTCATTGCAACCTCCGTCTCCCAGGCTCGAGTGATTGTCCTGCCTCAGCCTCCCAAGTAACTGGGACTGCAGGTACACACCACCACGCCCAGCTAATATTTTGTATTTTTGGTAGAGACAAGGTTTCACCATGTTGGCCAGGCTGGTCTCCAACTCCTGACCTCAAGTGATCAGCCCACCTCGGCCTCCCAGAGTGCTGGGATTACAGGTTGTGAGCCACTGCACCTGGCCCGTTTTTAAATTCACATAAATATGTTTTATATTTTTCATTAGGGAGAAGACGGTTGTGTCCAGAATTTTTAAGACACTGGGGAGATTTAGATGCCAGTAGTAACTTAAAGAGAAATAATTGCAAATTCTTTTTCCTCTTGAGTATACTTTCATTTAAAGTACAGTTTTCTGTAAGTTACTTTTACCGTTAAACTTCTTAATGTTGCTTATTGTTTGTCTTACATTTTTAGGTTGGATTTTTCTGAAGTCACATGTCTAATAAAAAAACCCTTAAATACCTCATTTATTCATCTTCGTTAGTGAATGCATTATTGTACATGTTAGATTTTTCTCTTTAGATAACTCAGCTTCCCCTATTAAGTGCCACATGTATTACATAATTTTATTTATGTTTTATTGTTTAATAAACTCTTGAGAACTAGATATATTTTAATCATTTGTAATACTTACATTTTCTAAAACACTTCATTTTTCCCTGGTTTCTTCAACAAAGAGATGCATATAGTACAAGGATAGCTTTACCTGTGTTAGGAGATTGTTGCACACATTTACATCAACTGCATAGTCCTGTTTTTGTTGGGCTCTAATGCCAGCATCACTTTTTGCTACTGCTGTTTCTGCCTTAAAGGCAATATGCCTCTATCTAGTTTGCTGATTCTGATACTCTTTCCCCTGGAAAGTAGGTAATCAAGTTTGTGAGGAGCTGTGTGTTTAAGGAGTCCATAAATCCTTGTGGGGAGCCCTAGGTGTAAAGAGCATAGCTGTAGGGCAGAGGCCTTTGACACTTATTTTGGATATGCAGTGGCCTTTGCCTATGGGGTTCATGGGTCAGAGCGCTGTTGTGACCTTTGAATAAATGGGGTGTTACGATAATTGTTTTAAGGGAGGAGAGTTATTCTGATATCCTTTGTATTGATATTGCTCTTATTTATTATTGAGCTGGATTTAAGTATTAAATCATTTAAGGTCAAATTTCTAATGTATATATGTTCTTAAATGGCTACGACCCAGTTACCATAGCAATTTAGTGAAATAACTATAATGGAACATTTTTTTTGAATTTGGCTTCTCTTTTTTTTCTGTCCACCAGGGAGTAACTATTCCCAGTCAGAGGCGCTATGTGTATTATTATAGCTACCTGTTAAAGAATCATCTGGATTATAGACCAGTGGCACTGTTGTTTCACAAGATGATGTTTGAAACTATTCCAATGTTCAGTGGCGGAACTTGCAGTAAGTGCTTGAAATTCTCATCCTTCCATGTATTGGAACAGTTTTCTTACCATATCTAGAAGTTTATATAAAAATTTAGAAAGAAATTTACCACATTTGAAATTTATGCAGGAGACTATATTTCTGAAGCATTTGAACAAATTAATTAGCTTTGTTGTTCAACTCATTGGGCTAAAGAAGCCAAAAGCAATGGGTTTTAATGTAGTCGAAGCCAAATTATATTTATGAAAGAAATATTCTGTGTTATAACCACCAAATACAGCCCAACTCTGACTAGATGATGGAAGAACCTGTCCCATCAGAGGTCCAGCATGAGGTCCAGCAGAGGTCCACCAGAGGAGTTCAGCAATTTGCTGGTCTTAGGGCAGGGATCAATTCCGTAATATCTTAGGAAGACTAGGTATTGACAGTAATGGTGACAAAGCAATGAAAAGGAAAGGAAGAAGTGATAAGACATGGCAGCAAGCTGAAGTATGATGAGTAAAGAATAGGAATCAAAAGTATGTGGAGTGTTAGAGAAAACCTGGATTTAGATCCAGATTCCAGTCCTAGATCTGTCAATAATCTATTGTATAACCCTGAGCATATCATCTACCTCTCTTTGAGTTTGCTTATCAATAAAATGAAGAGACTTTGAAATCTGAAACTTCCTGGATAAGTACTAAATACAGATTATGTCACTGATGTCTGCCTCTATTTATTTCTCCCTTTTACCTGAATCTCTATAAGTCTACCTCAGTCATCCTGATCCTATTCTACTTCTCCGATGTTGTTTGTCAGATAGGTGCGATCATCCTCATCAGATCTTTTCTGTATTCTTAGAGACAGATAACTTTATCAAAGACCACAGATTTATTAGTATAGCATGTTAAAGTCTTCTAAAGAGTCTCATTGATGCTCTTTTCATCTCAGTACAATTTTTAAAACTGCTGAATGCAAGGTACTGAGCTGTTGGAAGTGACTGACAAATGAATGTAACAGATACATAGAGAAGGAAAAAGGAAGAAAAAACTCATGCTCTTCCTATAGTATTGATATCAGTGTAAGAGGCAAGAGAAAGGTATAGAGTATCATGGAGATATTAAGGGAAAGAAAACATTCACTTTAGTAATCTTTCCTCATTTTCTAGTTTCCTCTTATGTACTATGATTTAACACTGTAGTAAAGTTTTAATAAAATATGAGCTATATGTAATCAAGTGGGAGGTTGTGGGGCTAGGCACGAGGCTCACACCTGTAACCCCAGCACTTTGGGAGGCTGAGGCAGGCGGATCGCTCAATCTCAGGAGTTCGAGACCAGCCTGGACAACAAGGTGAAACCCCATCTCTACTAAAAACACAAAAATTAGCTGGGCATGGTGGCGCACACCTGTAGTCCGCTTCTCGGGAGGCTGAGGCAGGAGAATCGCTTGAACCCAGGAGGCAGAGGTTGCAGTCAGCCGAGATCATGCCACTGCACTCCAGCCTGGGCATCGGAGCAAGACTTTGTCTTAGAAATAAATAAATAAATCTAAAATAAAAGAAATGGGAAGTTGTGTATATAAATTATAAATGCTACATTCAGAAAAGTTTTGAAGGTTGTCAAACAGTTTCTTAAAGGAAGTTCACCAGCTCTTTATTGAACATTAAAGAAAACATACAGTTTAGATTGGCATTAAAACTGAAAGAAGTGGCCAGACGCAGTGGTTCACGCCTATAATCCCAGCACTTTGGGAGGTCAAGGTGGATAGATCACCTGAGGTCAGGAGTTTGAGATCAGGCTGGCCGACATGGTGAAACCCTGTCTCTACTAAAATACAAAAATTAGCCAGGCACGGCGATGCGTGCCTGTAGTCCCAGCTACTTGGGAGGCTGAGGCAGGAGAATCGCTTGAAGCCGAAGGTGGAGATTGCAGTGAGCCGAGTTTGCGTCATTGCACTCCAGCCAGGGCGGTAAGAGTGAGACTCCGTCTTAAAAAAATAAATTAATTAATTAATTAAAAACTACTGAAAGAAATATTACAGGCAATGGGAAATAGCTTGAGTTGAAGTGCAGCAGAAGGAAAAAGCTGGACAAGAATGTAGTGACAGAGAATAGGTATGGAACGTGTGACTGACTGTTAGGGGATCCTGAATGGGGATAACAGACTTGATTTCATAAATACTGAGATGTCATGATAATACTTGAGGATTCAACCATGTTTTAAGGATAGTTGTATGCAAAGTTATAATCGCAAGATGAAAAAATAGTGGAAAAGAAACCAGTAATAAAACTTGCCTTAATGCAGGTATGCTAAGACAATCAAATGGGATTTCATTAATTTTTTATTTGCCATTTATAGCCAAAGATTTTGTAAAAGTTTTGAGCCCAGTCAGGTGAAATAGTCTCAGAAAGAAAGCAAAGTGAATCTGAGACTTGGAGACATTAATGTTGATATTTTGGTTTTAAACGTGTTTTAAATCCGGTAAAAGTGAGCTTCTCACATGACAATATTCAGTGGGTACTTGGGAGTATGGGTTCGAATCTAGGTAGGAGATATATCGATATTTTGGGCATCATCAGGAAAGGGAGAGTAGTTAAGCCTTTCATGTAAATAATGGTGTGGAGTTTGGGCATGGGAAGGCTTGGAGGAAAGGAAGAAAAGGAGAGGGTGAGGACTGAGATAAGAATGGCAACTTGGGTTTAGGAAGAAGAAGAGGAATCAATGAAGAAAACAGATAGTGCTGAAAAATACAGCATCTTCTGTAGGGATTGGCAGCTTTTTCTTACTTGATTTTTGTTTTAATATTTCTAAGTGATGGAAAAAGCTACTATATTCTAGACATTTAACAGGGTTAAAAATGTTACTAAAAGATGATCAATGTGGTTTTCATTCAAGACTATAACAATATGTATATATCCAAGGAAATTTAATTCTGACTTAAAAAATTGTTTTGCTTGTATAGATTTAGGGACACAAGTGTAATTTTGTTACATGCGTAGATTGTATAGTTTCAAGTCAGGGCTTTTAGGTTGTCCATCATCTGAATAATATACATTGTACCCATTAAGTAATTTATCATCTCCTCACCCTTTCAAGTCTCCACTATCTATCATTCCATTCTCTACATTCTGATTTTCATTTACTAGGTGTATTAGTCTGTTTTTGCATTGCTTTAAAGAAATACCTGACACTGAGTATTAAACAGGTTTAACCTGTTTTCTTTATAAATTCTTCTTTAATTGGCTCATGGTTCTGCACGCTGTACAGAAAGCATAGCAGCATCTGCTTCTGGGGGGGCCTCAGGAAGCCTCCAATCATGGCTGAAGGCAAAAGGGGAGCATGGTGAGAATGGGAGCAAGAAAGAGAAGGAGCGGCGGGGAGAAGGTGCCACCCACTTTTAAATGCCATCTCACTTATCACCAAGAGGATGGCCCAAGCCATTCATGTGGGATCTGCCCCCATGATTCAAGCATCTTCCACCAGGCCCTACCTCTAGCACTGGGGATTACAATTCAACCTGAGATTTGGGAGGGAAAGATATCCAAACTATATTACTAGGTCTGGATCTTGTTATTTATTTTTTGGAACATAGTCATATCCGAGGATATATATTGTAGAAGTCCACAGAACCATACTAATATTGGACTTCTGCTTAGTTAGGTCTTATCTATCTGAAACATGATATCCGTATTGTAGAGAAGATTATTTTCTTTAGTGATTGGGGAAATCTTTACTACTTATACTTTTTTTATATAATACTAAAATATTTGAAGATGTACATTTTAGATGTAGTTTAATTGAAACCTGGAAATACTATTAATTTGCTTTTTAAAGTCCTAAAATCAGGATTATCAGATTCTGAATTAATGGAGCTTAAATTAAAAAGATTACAAGGAAGTTTTGCAATTTTATTCTGGTTAATTTTATCACAGCTTTGGAATCCTACTTTATTTGCTTCTTGAAGTTAGATTTCCCAGTGAAATTTCAGTATCACATAAAGTCTTGTGAAATGGCTCATTGCACTTTGAACTTTGAGTCAAGGAAGTGAAATTTATTGATAGATTGTTGGTGTAATATTTCTCCTGTTTGTCATAGCTTTTTCAAATAATAAGTGTCTTAGAAGACCATGTTGGAATAACCCGCATGCTTTTATCAAACATATTATGTGATTGCTGATATTGCTTTAGATATTACATAGAAATAGTAGTAGGTGTTTACTAAACTGGAAATTTCATTTAACTTGGTTTAGCTTTTGCCTTGTTCTCAGTCACATTGATAAAAATGTAAGACTTTTGTTTATCTTTTAGAATAGTGACACCTTTTGGTGCTGAGAATTTTTTGTTTTATATATATATGTAATATAAATATAAAATATATTTAAATATATATAATATTTCTCATACACTTTATGTAAGCTTGTGTTCCTGTTTCTCTATTATCTTGGCATGTTTTCTTCAAATGGCACTTCTTAACCTCCTAAGGTTAATAAATGTCTTTGTAATGGACTTTTGTTTTCTAATTCCTCAGCGTATGACAAGTGAATTATACTTTGTCAAATTATTTAGGTAACTTTAAGTTTTTGAAGTCCTGGGATCATAACATTCATCAGTCTTTAATTTCTGTCATTAAGGTCATTAGCTATAAATGAATTTATAAGTAGATTTAAAAAATAAAACATACAGTCCTTCCCTTAACACACTTTCCCACCATTTGGTTGAATTGCTAGTGTAAAAGCATGATGAATTTTGAGAAGTTATATTTTACCAGTTACTTTATTTTTTACCAGTTATTTAAAACAGACATGAGCCAAAGCCAGAATACTTGTTAATGAAAATGAGGTGTTATGGAGGAAAGGAAGGTTGTGCTGCAGTTTTTACTTGAAGTCTGTTACATTTCTTTACAGAAATTTCAAATCTCTTGTTTCTGTTTCTTATGATGATGGCATTATATACCTTTAAAATGTGAGCTATAGGAAAATGAACGATGGTTAATTTTTTTTATAAATATTTAGACTTGTGTTTTTGAAATTTTTTATAACATTGTTATAGGTTTTATCCTCTTTCTCTTGTGAACATGTAATGATTTGTATTTTGTGATCTTTGCCACATGCTAGAGACTTAAGAATACTATAGTAAATATCTGTCTTCTTTACATTTAAAAATTTTTCCTGACTACTGCCTGTTGATATTTGTCTTAAAAGTCACTTTTGATGTAATTCACAAATGTACCAGATAATTATTTCACCATTTTTCATGCTTAAAGTTTTTATTTGTATTAGGATTTTTAGTATGATTTTAATGTTAAAGTTTTGAAGTTACTCTGCTGCTAGAAGTCTAATCTTGGGACTTACTATTCATGAAATAGGAATTGACTTTTATACAAGTAATAGGACCTTATTTTGAAGGCTCAAACTGGAGAAAATCTTACATTGTTTATATTTTTATTTCATTTATTTCAATTGATTTGCCTTACATCAAGATTGCAGATGCAGAATCCATATTTTGTGTATATTGTTGATATTAATCATTAAAATCGTTTTTGACAGTTTGACAGTTAAAGGCATTGCCTGTGCAATAATACTAGTATGTATTTAACCATGCAGATCCTCAGTTTGTGGTCTGCCAGCTAAAGGTGAAGATATATTCCTCCAATTCAGGACCCACACGACGGGAAGACAAGTTCATGTACTTTGAGTTCCCTCAGCCGTTACCTGTGTGTGGTGACATCAAAGTAGAGTTCTTCCACAAACAGAACAAGATGCTAAAAAAGGTTTGCACTTTACTATCATTGAGAGAAATATCCAAAATAAGGACAGATTAAAAGCTATATTTTATTTTATGACATGTAAGGAACTATAATTTGTTTCTATTAGATCTGCAGGTGTTTTGCTTATTCTGGCATTGGTGAGACATTATAAGGGTAAATAATCCTGTTTGAAGGAAAAGGACTTATGGCATTGTAGCATGAGAGGGATTTTTCTTAACAAGGATGGTTAACTGAGAAGAAATTAGCATGGGACCAATATTTTAAAAATTTTGGTCTATAGGTAGAAATGAGATCTGTTCTGTGGTCTTATGTAGTGACACAAACCACTTTTTCTCCATTTTGGCTTATGTTTCTTTTTCTTTCCTTTTTTTTTTTTTTTTTTTTTTCTTTTTTCCCTTTTTGAGACAGGGTCTTGTTCTATTGCCCAGGCTGAGTAGCTAAGACTACAAGCATGTGCCACCACACCCAGCTAATTGTTTTAATTTTTATTTTTCTAGGAACAGGGTCTCACTGTGTTGCCCAGGCTGGTCTCAAACTCCTGGGCACAAGCAGTTCTCACGCTTCGGCATCCCAAAGTGTTGGAATTATAGGTGTGAGCCATCATGCCTGGCCTTACGTTTCTTAAGACTTGATTATTTTCTATTTAGCTTCTGTGGATTTACTGATTAGTTTTTTAACTAGGAGAGAAATCAGTATGAAGAGGAAGTAATAAAGAATGGAAACATGGTATTTAAATTTGCAGGTTTAGAAAGTTAATGAAGTTTGAATTTGATTGATCTGTATTTAGAGAAGGCAATAACTTATTTTAAAACCAACTATCGGCCCTGTGCGGTGGCTCACGCCTGTAATTCCAGCACTTTGGGAGGCTGAGGCGGGCAGATCACCTGAGGTCAGGAGTTCGAGACCAGCCTGGCCAACATGGTCAAACCCCATCTCTACTAAAAATACAAAAAAATTAGCCAGGTGTGGTGGCAGGCGCCTGTTTTCCCAGCTACTCAGGAGGCTTGAGGCAGGATAATTGCTTGAACCCGAGAGGCGGAGGTTGCAGTGAGCCAAGAATGCACCATTGCACTCCAGCCTGGGCAACAAGAGTGAAACTCCGTCTCAAAAAAAAAAAAGAAAAAAAAAAAACCAACTGTCTTCATTTAAAATATTAAATGTGAATATTTAAAGTGAGACTAAGGTGCAACATTTTTAGATAGTAATGAAGAAAAGGACTAACTTTGTAGTGTTGCTGGCTTGTTAAACATACTAGATAGCATATTGCCAATCTTTAAACATTCTCAATGATAGGATTTATTTAGTTTTTCTGATTTTTAGCTTTTCTTTTGAAAGAAAATAAGAGGAAGTTTCATTTACTGTAAAATTTTAAATGCTGCTTTGACGTATCAGTAGAGAGATAATTTTCCTTTATCCAGAATCCAAGTAGCTGGGAAAAAAAAATCAAAATATGCTGAACTTTTTTTTTTAACCAGAAACCCATTTCCTATCATCTGTACAAATAAAAGTTAAATATATCTCAATAACTTAGAAAAATTATTTTTTGATAACCCAGGAAGTATTAGCAACTGTTTTAAAATTAAGATAACTAGTAAGTTTTATTTTGCTTTCAAAAATAGGCATCTACATCATCATCTCTGCATACCTTTAGGAATTTACTAATTCTTATTTCCCTTCATCTGTACTTTAACACATGCAAAATTGAAGGTTAGATTAAATATTTATGATTTATTTGTTTATCCTTGACTACATACATTTCCATTTTATTGATTTTCGCTGCCTTATTTAAGAATATGCTGTGATTAAAACAGACAAAAAGTTTTAGTATAATCCATATATATATATAGAATTCACCTTTTTGTTATTTAAATATTGTTGGATTATTTTCTTCTAATTCTAAGTAAAATACAATTACTGGCTAAAATAATTGAAATAAGCAAAAAAAAATTGTAAAGACTTGTATAGAAGATTACTTTGCCAGATACTGTTAAAAGATGCAATGACGTTTAAGACGTAACATCCTTAAGGATCTTATTTTCTGGGGGATAAAAAACTTTAAGATAAATTGGAATAAAAGATTTAAATGGCATTTTAAGGTACCAGATAAGATGTCACAAGGCTGTACATCATTAATTGCCAAATGATTTATACAGGTCAGATTTCTTTGTTGGTTAATAGAGGTTTAAAGTGATGAACTTCTGTTGTGGTTTTTTATTAAGAAGGTATTATCTTATTAGTAGGAAGTGTTTTTTTTTTTAAAAACAAGCATTTTATAACATCAAAAGAAATCAGTAGTACTCTTTCCTACCCCCTCATATTTATTCTGAAAGTATTCAAGCATTATATTGTCATGTAAGAAACTGGAGCTTCTCATGTTTGTATTGCTGTAGAAGTAAACGTGTATTTGCCATGTGTCATCAGGGAAGTTGCACTCACCTTCCAAGAACTTTCGTTAAAGTAAATCTTGGAATAGGTAGCTCATTTGAAATGTAGAAAAAATTAAATCCATATCTGAATTTTGTTTATATGTATGTACACATAAACTAAAAACATATTTAAAGCTAATATTAGACGAGAAAAGAGGTTTTTTTACTTAAAATTTTAAGGCAAAAGTAGTTTATCTTAGATCTTGTGAGATTGTATTTTTGATTTAAAATTTGAGTGAGGAAAAATCGTGAATGAAAATGCAACAGATAACTCAGATTGCCTTATAATAGTCTTTGTGTTTACCTTTATTCAGAATATCAAATGATAGTTTATTTTGTTGACTTTTTGGCAAATGTTTAACATAGATGACAGATTTTCTTTTTTAAAAAAATAAAACATCATTAATTAAAATAAAGATGTCATTTCATTTCTTTTTCTTTTTTTTTTTTTTAGGACAAAATGTTTCACTTTTGGGTAAATACATTCTTCATACCAGGACCAGAGGAAACCTCAGAAAAAGTAGAAAATGGAAGTCTATGTGATCAAGAAATTGATAGCATTTGCAGTATAGAGCGTGCAGATAATGACAAGGAATATCTAGTACTTACTTTAACAAAAAATGATCTTGACAAAGCAAATAAAGACAAAGCCAACCGATACTTTTCTCCAAATTTTAAGGTCAGTTAAATTAAACATTTTGTGGGGGTTGGTGACTTGTATGTGTGTGATGTGTGTTTAATTCTAGGAGTACAGCTGATGAAGAACTTGCTTGACAAGTTTTTAACTTATGTATTATTTCGAAGCAGTGTTTATGTAGCAGTAACATGAAAGTTTAATAAAATACCCAATGTACACAATCGTCAAAAAAGCTGCATTTTTCCTTTTCCCAATTCTTTGTTGTTTGCCGAAATCTGGGGCAAAGGTGCGGGAGGGGGCTAAATGACTGGGATATGAAGTAGGAATGGGAGAGGAAAGAAATGGATGGGAACTCAGTCATTTGGGAATGATTCATATGGAATGTTTTTACTGCTTTCACTCCTGTCTCCCTTCCAATTTATTCTCAACCCCTCAGAGTGATCTTAAAAATAGACTTGATTGTGTCACTTCTGTTTACACTTTATAAAGACCTTGTGTTTTTTTTTTTTTACCATGACCTACAAGGACCAGCATAATTTAGCACAGGCCTACCTCCTACATCAGCACTAGTCACCTTCTCTCCTTGCTTCTTGAGATTCAGTCATACTGGTCTTTCTTCAGTTCTTCAGAATGCTAAGCTTCTGCCTCTAGTCTTTCCAGTTATTTTCCTTCTCCCTGTACCTTTTCATCTCAGCCTTTTCTCCCGACCTTCACATAGCTATCTTCGTATTTCCAGACTTAGCTTCAATCTCATATTCTCTGAAGGCCTCTGATTGTCGTCCCCTGTTATTCTTTTTTTAAAAATCCTATTTCCTTATATTGTATCTTAGAATTATTTGGTTTGTTTCATTTTTGTCTATATGTGATATATGTATTTATACGTAGGTATATATATCTACTTATAGACGAGAATTCTTCAGATTAAAAAAATCTGATTTGTAAACATTCCCAAATGTTTGTTTGCCATTTTTTTCTTCCCCCTTCCTATTTCTTATTCTACCTGATTTTCCCCTGTTCATTCACCACACTCTTTTCTTCCTCTTTTTTACTCTCTCTTTATTTTTCGTTCAATTTTTTTTAACATGTAACAAATCTAACTGTAGCTTCTGAGTATTAAGAATATTGCTAGTAATACTTCACCTGTAATCCCAGCATTTTGGGAGGCTAAGGCAGGTGGATCACTTGAGGCCCAGGAGTTTAAGACCAGCTGGCCAATATGGCAAAACCCTATCTGCACTAAAAATACAAAAATTAGCTGGGCATGGTGTCGCACACCTGTAATCCCAGCTACTTGGGAGGCTGAGGCACAAGAATTGCCTGAGCCTGTGAGGTGGAGGTTGCAGTGAGCCGAGATCACACCAGTGTACGTGCACTTCAGCCTGGGTGACAGAGCAAGACTCTGTCTAAAAAAAAAAAAAAAATATATATATATATATATATACACACACACACACACACTCTATTACTACCAATATACATACATATATGTATGCATGTATGTATATTGGTAGTAATAGTAATACTTGGGCCCCTGCATGTTTTAAGTGAAAATAGATCTAATATTAAATGTCTTTAGCCCTTAAATTTTTTTTAAGTGTTCAGAAGTTTCCCTTTAAAAATTTTTTTAATATATAATAATTGTACATATTTATGGGATACAGAGTGATATTTTCATGTATGCAGTGTGTGATGATCAAATCAGGATAATTAGCATATGGATCACCTCAAACATTTGTCATTTCTTTGTGTTGGGAACATTCAAAATTCTATCTTCTAGCTATTTGAAAATATACAGTAAATTATTGTTGACTAGTTATAGTTCTATAGAACACTATAATTTATTCCTCTTGTCTGTAATTTTTTATCTTTTAACCAACATCTCCCTATCCTCCCCTCCCACCCCCTTTCCCGGCCTCTAATAACCACACTCCTATGAGCTCAACTTTTTTAACTTCCATATATGAGTGAGAACATATGGTATTTATCTTTCTGTACCTGACTTACTTTACTTAACATCATGTCCTCCAGGCTAGACATTCTCTTTAGAATCCACAGGTTTCCTTTCTTTTCTCTAAATCTGCATTTTGCTCAGCCATTAACTTTTAAAATGTCTTTTTCCCTCTAGTTTTATTGTTTTCTATTTTAATATTGCAAGATGTTTTATATTTGTGCTTACAAATAAAAACTCCATTATTAGTAAACAAATACAATGTCATATAGTAGTAAGTGCTATAAAAAATAGACAGGATAGAGAGTAATCTTGGTTTGTATGTTTTTTGTTTTTTAGCTAAGATGATTAGAGAAGGCCCAACCAAGCAGATAACATTTAAGCAGAGGCCTAAATCATATAAGTGAGTTATACAAATATCTGGGAAAAGACGGAAGAGTAGAGATGCAAAAGCCCTTAGACAAGAGAATGAATGAGCTTGGTATATCTGAAGAGTGGATAAGTCATTTTGACTGAAACAAAGTGGACAAGAAAACCAGTCCAAGTGTAAAGATACTAGTGTGTGTTCAGCATAGGAAGGATGTAATGTGAATTTTGTGTTTAATATTCCCTGTGTTCATGCTTTCAAAATATAGATGAGTGAGGAAAGTAGGGAGAAGGGGTAATAATGGAAGCTGAGAGATCAGTTAAGAGGCACTTGAATAGTTTAGTAACGATGAGAGAAGATGTTTGCTTCTTGTTGCCCCTCACTGCTTAGAATAGTGGCAGTGAAGGGTAACAAGAACTTGTCAGATTATCTTGAAGAGTTTACTGATGCAGTGGATGTTGGTTGTAAGAGAAGAAGAATTGATAATGACTCTTGGATAATAGGGGAGGGAGAGGCTGTCAATATAATATAATGAAGAAGGGATTTGAAGTCATTTCTGATTTAAATCTCACATCCATTACCTACTTTTAATAGATATGTAGCCTTTAACAAGTTCCCTAACCTTTCTGGGCCTTAGCTACCTCCCCTTGGAAATGGAAATACCTAACATGTAAGGTTGTTTTGACAGTTGTTTTCACTAGGCATGTAAAGGCACTTGACTCTCTGTTATAGACCACTGTATTATGTTAATGTCCCTCTCCTTCCTCCCTTTAGGTAAAGTTTTTAGGGCTAATAAATCCCAAATATCAATGTTGATCAGTAGTTTGTGTTTGTGTAGTGTTGTTTATATCAAAAACTACATTGAAGCCGGGCACAGTGGTTCACGCCTAAAATCCCAACACTTTGGGAGGCCAAGGTGGGCAGATCACCTGAACTAAGGAGTTTGAGACCAGCCTGGGCAACATGGTGAAATCCCATCTCTACAAAAAATATAAAAGCTAGCTGGGTGTGGTGGCATGCACCTGTAGTCGTAGCTACTTGGGAGGCTGAGATTGATCCTGGGAGTTTGAGCCTGCAGTGAGCTGTGAAGATGCCACTGCACTCTAGTCTGGGTGACAGAGCAAGACCCTGTCTCAAAACAAAAACAAAAACAAAAACAAAAACAAAAAAACACACACACAAAGAAATACATTGATTTTTCGCATAGGTAGTAAGAGAAACATTCTTTTTGAACTCAGCTGTTTGTGAATTGAATTTTATAATTCAAATGCTATATTATGTAAACTATTGATGACTTTCAATCTGCATTTATTTTGCGTAATTATTTAGTTAATATTTGCTGCTTGTATTCCTTAAAAAATAAAATTGAGGTTGGGCGTGGTGGCTCACACCTGTAATCCCAGCATTTTGGGAGGCTGAGGCAGGCAGTTTGCCTGAGCTCAGGAGTTTGAGATCAGCCTGGGCAACATGATGAAACCCCATTTCTACTAAAATACAAAAAATTAGCTGGGCATGGTGGTGTATACCTGTAGCCCTAGCTGTTCGGGAGGCTAAGACACGAGAGTTGCTTGAACCCGGGAGGCAGAGGTTGCAGTGAGCCAAGATCATGCCACTGCACTCCAGCTTGGCAACAGAGCAAGACTCTGTCTCCAGAAATAAAAATAAATAAATTGTATTAACATCCTGATAGTTTGTCTGTTCAGTACCTAGCAAGAAAGAAAATGTTGAACATCTTAATAAGAAGAGGGTCATTTAAAAGGCCTCTTAAAGATCATGTTTGTTACAGTGCTTAAAAATTAATATGTTCATCTGCAAAATGGAATAAAAAAATTAATCTGTTAAAAATGTATTTCACTAAATAGTTTAAGATGAGTCATATTTATGGGTTTTCATTTTAAATTTTCTTTCTCTAGGTGAAGCTGTACTTCACAAAAACAGTAGAGGAGCCGTCAAATCCAGAGGCTAGCAGTTCAACTTCTGTAACACCAGATGTTAGTGACAATGAACCTGATCATTATAGATATTCTGACACCACTGACTCTGATCCAGAGAATGAACCTTTTGATGAAGATCAGCATACACAGATTACAAAAGTCTGAATTTTTTTTTATCAAGAGGGATAAAACACCATGAAAACAAACTTGAATAAACTGAAAATGGACCTTTTTTTTTTTAATGGCAATAGGACATTGTGTCAGATTACCAGTTATAGGAACAATTCTCTTTTCCTGACCAATCTTGTTTTACCCTATACATCCACAGGGTTTTGACACTTGTTGTCCAGTTGAAAAAAGGTTGTGTAGCTGTGTCATGTATATACCTTTTTGTGTCAAAAGGACATTTGAAATTCAATTAGGATTAATAAAGATGGCACTTTCCCGTTTTATTCCAGTTTTTTAAAAAGTGGAGACAGACTGATGTGTATACGTAGGAATTTTTTCCTTTTGTGTTCTGTCACCAACTGAAGTGGCTAAAGAGCTTTGTGATATACTGGTTCACATCCTACCCCTTTGCACTTGTGGCAACAGATAAGTTTGCAGTTGGCTAAGAGAGGTTTCCGAAGAGTTTTGCTACATTCTAATGCATGTATTCGGGTTAGGGGAATGGAGGGAATGCTCAGAAAGGAAATAATTTTATGCTGGACTCTGGACCATATACCATCTCCAGCTATTTACACACACCTTTCTTTAGCATGCTACAGTTATTAATCTGGACATTCGAGGAATTGGCCGCTGTCACTGCTTGTTGTTTGCGCATTTTTTTTTTAAAGCATATTGGTGCTAGAAAAGGCAGCTAAAGGAAGTGAATCTGTATTGGGGTACAGGAATGAACCTTCTGCAACATCTTAAGATCCACAAATGAAGGGATATAAAAATAATGTCATAGGTAAGAAACACAGCAACAATGACTTAACCATATAAATGTGGAGGCTATCAACAAAGAATGGGCTTGAAACATTATAAAAATTGACAATGATTTATTAAATATGTTTTCTCAATTGTAATGACTTCTCCATCTCCTGTGTAATCAAGGCCAGTGCTAAAAGTCAGATGCTATTAGTACCTACATAGTCAACAACTTACACTTATTTTACTAGTTTTCAATCATATACCTGCTGTGGATGCTTCATGTGCTGCCTGCAAGCTTCTTTTTTCTCATTAAATATAAAATATTTTGTAATGCTGCACAGAAATTTTCAATTTGAGATTCTACAGTAAACGTTTTTTTTCTTTGAAGATTTATGATGCACTTATTCAATAGCTGTCAGCCGTTCCACCCTTTTGACCTTACACCTTCTATTACAATGAGTTTTGCAGTTTTGCACATTTTTAAAATGTCATTAACTGTTAGGGAATTTTACTTGAATACTGAATACATATAATGTTTATATTAAAAAGGACATTTGTATTAAAAAGGAAATTAGAGTTGCAGTAAACTTTCAATGCTGCACACACAAAAAAAGACATTTGATTTTTCAGTAGAAATTGTCCTACATGTGTTTTATTGATTTGCTATTGAAAGAATAGGGTTTTTTTTTGTTTGTTTTTTTTGTTTTTTTTTTTAATGTGCAGTGTTGAATCATTTCTTCATAGTGCTCCCCCGAGTTGGGACTAGGACTTCAATTTCACTTCTTAAAAAAAAAATCATATATTTGATATGCCCAGACTGCATACGATTTTAAGCGGAGTACAACTACTATTGTAAAGCTAATGTGAAGATACTATTAAAAAGGATTTTTTTTTCCAGAAATTTGGTGTCTTCAAATTATACCTTCACCTTGACATTTGAATATCCAGCCATTATATTTCTTAATGGTATAAAATTCCATTTTCAATAACTTATTGGTGCTGAAATTGTTCACTAGCTGTGGTCTGACCTAGTTAATTTACAAATACAGATTGAATAGGACCTACTAGAGCAGCATTTATAGAGTTTGATGGCAAATAGATTAGGCAGAACTTCATCTAAAATATTCTTAGTAAATAATGTTGACATGTTTTCCATACCTTGTCCGTTTCATTCAACAATTTTTAAATTTTTAACAAAGCTCTTAGGATTTACACATTTATATTTAAACATTGATATATAGAGTATTGATTGATTGCTCATAAGTTAAATTGGTAAAGTTAGAGACAACTGTTCCTAACACCTCACCATTGAAATTTATATGCCACCTTGTCTTTCATAAAAGCTGAAAATTGTTACCTAAAATGAAAATCAACTTCGTGTTTTGAAGATAGTTATAAATATTGTTCTTTGTTACAATTTCGGGCACCGCATATTAAAACGTAACTTTTATTGTTCCAATATGTAACATGGAGGGCCAGGTCATAAATAATGACATTATAATGGGCTTTTGCACTGTTATTATTTTTCCTTTGGAATGTGAAGGTCTGAATGAGGGTTTTGATTTTGAATGTTTCAGTGTTTTTGAGAAGCCTTGCTTACATTTTATGGTGTAGTCATTGGAAATGGAAAAATGGCATTATATATATTATATATATAAATATATATTATACATACTCTCCTTTATTTCAGTTACCATCCCCATAGAATTTGACAAGAATTGCTATGACTGAAAGGTTTTCGAGTCCTAATTAAAACTTTATTTATGGCAGTATTCATAAGTAGCCTGAAATGCATTCTGTAGGTAATCTCTGAGTTTCTGGAATGTTTTCTTAGACTTTTTGGATGTGCAGCAGCTTACATGTCTGAAGTTACTTGAAGGCGTCACTTTTAAGAAAGCTTACAGTTGGGCCCTGTACCATCCCAAGTCCTTTGTAGCTCCTCTTGAACATGTTTGCCATACTTTTAAAAGGGTAGTTGAATAAATAGCGTCACCATTCTTTGCTGTGGCACAGGTTATAAACTTAAGTGGAGTTTACCGGCAGCATCAAATGTTTCAGCTTTAAAAAATAAAAGTAGGGTACAAGTTTAATGTTTAGTTCTAGAAATTTTGTGCAATATGTTCATAACGATGGCTGTGGTTGCCACAAAGTGCCTCGTTTACCTTTAAATACTGTTAATGTGTCATGCATGCAGATGGAAGGGGTGGAACTGTGCACTAAAGTGGGGGCTTTAACTGTAGTGTTCGGCAGAGTTGCCTTCTACCTGCCAGTTCAAAAGTTCAACCTGTTTTCATATAGAATATATATACTAAAAAATTTCAGTCTGTTAAACAGCCTTACTCTGATTCAGCCTCTTCAGATACTCTTGTGCTGTGCAGCAGTGGCTCTGTGTGTAAATGCTATGCACTGAGGATACACAAAAATACCAATATGATGTGTACAAGATAATGCCTCATCCCAATCAGATGTCCATTTGTTATTGTGTTTGTTAACAACCCTTTATCTCTTAGTGTTATAAACTCCACTTAAAACTGATTAAAGTCTCATTCTTGTCATTGTGTGGGTGTTTTATTAAATGAGAGTTTATAATTCAAATTGCTTAAGTCCATTGAAGTTTTAATTAATGGGCAGCCAAATGTGAATAAAAAGTTTTCAGTTTTTTTTTTTTTTTCCTGCTGTCCTTCAAAGCCTATTGTTTTTTTGTTTTTTTAAAAAGCATGGCCTGGGAGTAGAGTATCTGTCTACTCATGTTTAATTAAGAAAACACTTATTTTTAGGGCTTTAGTCATCACTTCATAAATTGTATAAGCACATTAAATAGCGTTCTAGTCCTGAAAAAGTTCAAGATTCTTGGAAAATTGTGCATATTTTTATTGTGACAGATGTTTGAAGATAATTCCCCAGAATGGATTTGATACTTTAGATTTCAATTTTGTGGCTTTTCTCTATTATTCTGTACTCTGCCATCAGCATATGGAAAGCTTCATTTACACATCATGACTTGTGCCATATAAAAATTGATATTTCGGAATAGTCTAAAGGACTTTTTGTACTTGAATTTAATCATGCTGTTTCTAATATTCTTAAAAGCTTGAAGACTAAAGCATATCCTTTTGACAAAGCATAGTAAGGTAATAAAGTGTAGTTTATACAAGTGTTTAAAAAATAAAGTAGACAATGTTACAGTGGGACTTATTTCAAGTTTACATTTTCTTCATGTAATTTTTTTAAAAGTAAATGAAAAAATGTGCAATAATGTAAAATATGAAGTGTATGTGTACACACATTTTATTTTTCAGTATCTTGGGTATACGTATGGTTGAAAACTATACTGGAGTCTAAAAGTATTCTAATTTATAAGAAGATATTTTGGTGATGTTTGAAAAATAGAAATGTGCTAGTTTTGTTTTTATATCATGTCCTTAGTACGTTGTAATATGAGCTGGCTTGGTTCAGTAAATGCCATCACCATTTCCATTGAGAATTTAAAACTCACCAGTGTTTAATATGCAGGCTTCCAAAGGCTTATGAAAAAAATCAAGACCCTTAAATATAATTTGCTGCTAACATGAAACTCTTTGGTTCTTTTATTTTTGCCAGATAATTAGACACACATCTAAAGCTTAGTCTTAAATGGCTTAAGTGTAGCTATTGATTAGTGCTGTTGCTAGTTCAGAAAGAAATGTTTGTGAATGGAAACAAGAATATTCAGTCCAAACTGTTGTAAGGACAGTACCTGAAAACCAGGAAACAGGATAATGGAAAAAGTTTTTTAAAGATGAAATGTTGGAGCCAACTTTCTTATAGAATTAATTGTATGTGGCTATAGAAAGCCTAATGATTGTTGCTTATTTTTGAGAGCAAAGTATTCTTTTATGACCATAATCTTGCTATTTTTCCATCTTCCAAAAGATCTTCCTTCTGATATGTATATCGGAATGTGTGTAGCCAGTCAGATAAATTCATATTGGTTGGTAGCTTTAAAAAGTTTGTAATGTGAAGACAGGAAAGGACAAAATAGTTTGCTTTGGTGGTAGTGCTCTGGTTGTTAAGCTAGGTATTTTGAGACTACTTCCCCATCACAACAACAATAAAATACTCACTCCTAATCCTATCACCTGGAGACATAGCCATCATTAATATGTTAGTGACTATACAATCATGTTTTCTTCTGTATATCCGTGTATATTCTTTAAAAATGAAATTTATACTGTACCTGATCTCAAAGCTTTTTAGCTTAGTATATCTGTCATGAATTTGTAGGATGTTCCATTGCATCAGAAAATGGACAGTGATTTGATTACTTTCTAATGCCACAGATGCAGATTACATGTAGTTATTGAGAATCCTTTCGAATTCAGTGGCTTAATCATGAATGTCTAAATATTGTTGACATTAGGATGATACATGTAAATTAAAGTTACATTTGTTTAGCATAGACAAGCTTAACATTGTAGATGTTTCTCTTCAAAAATCATCTCAAACATTTGCATTTGGAATTGTGTCAAATAGAATGTGTGAAACACTGTATTAGTAAACTTCATCACCTTTCTACTTCCTTATAGTTTGAACTTTTCAGTGTTTATAGTTCCCAAACAGTTGCTCAATTTAGAGCAAATTAATTTAACATCTGCCAAAAAAAGGCTGCTGTTGGCTTATCAGTTGTCTTTAAATTCAAATGCTCATGTGACTTTTATCACATCAAAAAATATTTCATTAATGGTTCACCTTTAGCTCTGAAAATTACCGTGTTTAGTAATTATAGTGGGCTTATAAAAACATGCAACTCTTTTTGATAGTTATTTGAGAATTTTCGTGAAAGATATTTAGCTGAGGGCAGTATATAACTTATAAACCAATATATTGATATTTTAAAAACATTTTTACATATAAGTAAACTGCCATCTTTGAGCAAAACTACATTCAAAAATAAAGCTGCATATTTTTAAATCAAGTGTTTAACAAGAATTTATATTTTTTATTTTTTAAAATTAAAAATAATTTATATTTCCTCTGTTGCATGTGGATTCTCATCTGTCCTTATAATGGTTAGAGATTTTATTTGTGTGGAATGAAGCGAGGCTTGTAGTCATGGTTCTAGTGTTTCAGTTTGCCAAGCCTGTTTACTGCAGTGAAATTCATCAAATGTTTCAGTGTGGTTTTCTGTAGCCTATCATTTATTGGCTATTTTTTTATGTACACCTTTAGGATTTTCTGCCTACTCTATCCAGTTGTCCAAATGATATCCTACATTTTACAGATGCCCTTTCAGTTTCTATTTTCTTTTTCCATTAAATTGCCTTCATGTCCTAATGTGCAGTTTGTAAGTGTGTGTGTGTGTGTGTGTGAATTTGATTTTCAAGAGTGCTAGACTTCCAATTTGAGAGATTAAATAATTTAATTCAGGCAAACATTTTTCATTGGAATTTCACAGTTCATTGTAATGAAAATGTTAATCCTGGATGACCTTTGACATAAAGTAATGAATCTTGGATATTAATGAATTTGTTAGTAGCATCTTGATGTGTGTTTTAATGAGTTATTTTCAAAGTTGTGCATTAAACCAAAGTTGGCATACTGGAAGTGTTTATATCAAGTTCCATTTGGCTACTGATGGACAAAAAATAGAAATGCCTTCCTATGGAGAGTATTTTTCCTTTAAAAAATTAAAAAGGTTAATTATTTTGACTATTCGGTTTTAAACTTTTTATTCAACAAATATCAAGTCCCTGCTGTATATATGGGTTTGGAATACATTAGTGATCAAAACACACACTCTATCCCTGCCCTTGAAGAGTTTACACTCCAGTAGAGGAAACAGAATTTACATTAACAATTATAAATTGTGTGTGATACATGCTGTGGAAAGTGAGGTCCATGTGATAATGGTTATCAAACATTATGCTCCCCAAAATTTCCATCCCCTTGCAGTTGAATGAGGCCTATGTAACTAGTTTATTCTAATGTAATACAGAAAGTAGTGTGACACTCCACTTTCTGTAAAGGCAATGAAAAAAATTTACCATCCAGTTTCTCTCTTCCCCTGCTGCTGTGATTAAGAATTTTGCATGTTCTAGATGGTGCAGCTCTGCCAGCCTGGGTCTTGAGTGATACTGGAGCAGAACTCCCTCAAATTCTTCCTTCCGCCATGCTAAACTTGTTAGATATTAGCATGAATAAGAAATAAACCATTTAGACTGATACTTTGGGACAATTTTTTTTATCACAGTGTAAGTTATATCCTGACTAAAACAGTGCTTTGGAAAGATCAGGGAAGGGTTTCTTGAGCTACAAGAGGGAGTTGAGAATGAAGCAAAATGAAATATGGCATCTTTAAATGACATGATGTAATAAACTCTAAATTGCAAGTTATTCAATAGTTACTGAGCTCCAGATATGTGTCAGACACTGTTCTAGATGCTTGGGATACAAGTAGGTGAACAGCAGGACCTTGCCTTCATGGAGCTTACATTCTAGCAAGGGAAAATAGTCAACACACTATATGTAAGGTAATGGGTGCTACAGCAGAAACGAAAGTTAGGTAAGGGAGCTCAGGATTGCTGGGTGGAGAGATTTCAGTGTTGAATGGGGTAGTCCAGAACAGGCCTCACTGGGAAGGTAAGATTTGAAGACTGCTGACTAACAGTGGCATTAGGATTTTCCTTCATTCTTTCAACCAGCGAGATACACTCAGAACCCTCTATACAATTTTATTCTCACTTTATACAACTCTGTACATTAGTTCTGAGTTTTTAAGATTATTATTGCCATATCTAGGGAGAATTTTTAGGAATACCACCCAAAATAGTTGCAATGTTCTAAAACCATTTTGCTTTCTAAATTGGTTTGGCAAACTCTATACAAACAGTCTGTTCCTTTTCATTCTCCAAGTTGAGTTTTTAAATTTAAATTTAAATTTTTCTTATACTCTTTGTGCATTTTGACAATACCACTTTTCAGAAGACATTAAAGTTCTGTTATGGCCTTAAAACATTTCTGTAAAGCTGAAAGGAAATATCATTTATGATTTATTGATGGGAAACAGTTACAAATTTTGAGTTACCTGAAAAACAGAAGGGATGAGATTTATGGCCTAGTGTTGTGTTTTCATTCTTAACCCATAAGCAAAAATCTCTGGAAAAGTACCAATATCTAGTAAAAGAAATATTTTTTCACAAAAAATATTTTCTATTTTCCCCTCACCTCTTATCTCACCTCAAAGTTCAAGAAGCTTAACTTTGTGATCAAAGGAAAATAGTATAATTGAATATTTGATACTACAGAAATTTGCAACTATATAAGGGCATTATTAACGTTTTGCTAGTGATCAGTTTCCTATCAGGGCAGCCACATAAAATTAGGCATGACACTTTAAAAGGAAATGTTGAGTCTTAACTTTTCCTCCTTTAATGCTTAATTTTAAAATAGATTTAAGCAACTTTAAAGACATTTTCCTGAGCAACTGCATTTTGTATTCATTCTGAATTTAATGAGACTTTTTTTCTTTAACATTTTACTTTGCTTTAGAAAGGATTTAAGGCAGCTGAATGTGTTTCCCAGTGTGAGAAAAATTGTCATGTAAATTTAGAAAAAGGTATATGTCCCTTGATTTTGGCTTAAGAGTTAGAATTTACTTAGAATGTTTGCTGACCCAACCTCATTGGAATTTGAAAGTACATTCCAATAGTATTGTGAGCTGCTCCTTTAAACATTGATAAGTAGGCTTCAAACTTAATTTTCAAGGAAATAAGCCATGCTTTTACTGTAGGGTTTATTAATCTGAAATACCTGAGAGTGAAAATAGTTACATGCTAATAAAATAAACAGTTAAATGTGACCTGTAAATATTGTGAAATTTAGCAAAAATATAACCTGTAAAAATAATCTCTAGTAAGCTAATATTCTTTCAGTAATAAAACTTAGCTGAAGTAGCCCAATTAACTGACATTAGAATAGATCGTGATATGTAGGAGAACTATTAGTGAATTATAGTCATGTTTATACTTCTCTTTTCAGTTATAATCATGTCTTTGAAATGAGATCTCATTTTCCAGTCCTTATTACCTATAAGGAAGAGAAATGTATGTAAATTTCACAAATGTATACGAAAATTACCAAACTTCTTAAGTGTTATTCGGTATTTCTGCGGAGATATCATTAACAGGAAAGCCCAACATTTTACATGGTTATCTTTAACAATGGAAGTACAGTGGTTGTTTAATTAATTAGCTAATACTTCATTTACTGTGTATAGTCATCATAATTCATGTGAATAATACATAGGTCTTTTAGGATTATTAGTACTGTATATTAAATAAATGCTTGAAAGGGAAAATACCTTTTAGTGTTTGGTAAAAGAGTAGGCATAAGGTAAATTTTCCCTTCTGTTAGACTCAGCAGAACTATTCAATGTGTTTAGCTGTCCTTGGTGAAGACTGAGCCATTGTTGCTGTAAAAATCCAATAGGGTTAAAACAAAAATATCACTTTGAACATGATTTACTTGGCTAGGAGACACTTGAAAGCTTTAAGCAACTCAAATCTTTCTCTAGAAAATTAAACACAATTCTACCTCAGAAAACTTGAAGACATTGACAATTCATAGGAATTCTGTGATAAGTCAGCTCACCTACCTAAAGACCAAAGTGAAGGAGCACAGCAAGAAAGGAAGCTGAAGTAAGGAGAGAAAAGAAAGCAGAAGGAAAAGCATGGTAAGAGCCCAAATTAACTCTGACTACTGGGGGCTGCTACAGGGGATGGGAAGAGAATAGCATTGTTCTGAGCCCACAGTGTGTGCCATGCTGCAGTAGTCAGTTCACAGGCTTGACCCATCCTTCAATGATTTTATCTCATTTTATGCACAAAGACTGAAAGGGAACTTAAATCATCCAGGTGTCTCTCACAACTAGTAAATAGAGAAGTGGATTTGAACCCACAGCAGTCTTATTTCTACCATATTATGCATACTACCTCTTAAACAGAATCAAGTTTACAAAGCAAACAAGTCTGACCAGGTTTGGTGTCTCACACCTGTAATCACAGCACTTTGGGAGGCTGAGACAGTAGGATTGCTTGAGCCCAGGAGTTCGAGACTAGCCTGAGGAACATAGCAAGACCTTGTTTCTACAAAAAAGTTAAAAAATTATCCAGGCATGGTGGTGCATGCATATAGTCCCAGCTACTTGGGAGACCGAGCTGGGAGGATTGTTTGAGCCCGGGAGGTTGAGGCTACAATGAGCCATGATCTGTGCCTTGCACTCCAGCCTGGGCAACGGGGTGAGACCTCATCTCTTGAAAACAAGTCTAAAACAACTCACAGGTAATGGAGTCATGACAAATTTTTTTTGTTGTTGTTTACTGACACAAGAAAAGCTAACACAAGGCATAAATCCTGCAAAATGAACAGCAAAGAAGATAAATATTTAACAATTGTTCAAGCTACAAATGAGAAAATTATGTATCTTGCAACATTCTTGACAGGTAAGATGATAAGATGTTGGTATATATTTTTATATCAAAACCCAGAATTACAGTTCTTTGATTTGCTAGTTTGGTATAAAATCCATTAAATAAACTTGTGCTTTATTTTTGCTTGAACTAGAATGCCCAGACTGTTTAAAATGATTGGTTCTCAGTTAAATAGGCCAACCGGCCACCTAACAAGTATTTGTTGCATGCCTGCTGTGTCAAGTTGGCATACAATAGTGGAGAAGTGAGAAAAGGCCATAGATTTTACATTTTAGAGTGGAGAAACAGATTTTATACAGAGAGATGAGCAAGTGTGATGGCTTGATGTAGGAACAAAATTGGTCACTTAGGGAAGCATAAGAAGAGAAAGGCTAGAGCAGAGTAAGTGATGGGAGACTGATGTAAGATAAATTTTGAAGAAGTAGGCAGGAGAACTTCTGGTTTCAGCCAAGATGGAATAAAACCACTAAATTCTGTCCCCTACTGATGACAACCATCAATAAACTTTTTCTACACTGTTTTATTCAAACTCATTAGTTTATCTTATTCTTTGAATAGATCTTTTACCCCAGCCTGATTTTGTGACATCATCGATGAGTCATTTGGAAAATACACGTTCACTGAGTTTTGTAGATTTTCCAATGTTGACACATTTCATTATGCAATGCAGAAAAAAAAATCACATTAAAAAAAATATCAACACTTTTTTAGAGCTGACCAGAATAGTCTTTAAATATTTGGAAGAAGGCAGATTATGAAAGAGAGTCAAAACTTGGAAAAGCAACCTATATTAGGGATGTTTCTTTTCTTCTATCGTCTTAACAGCTTCGCCCCAAGGATGGGCCCCACTTGTGGAGCTGCACAGCCACGGTGACTTGAGCAGCTCACACTGAGAGAAATCAAGCTTTTTGGCCAGACGAACCAGAAAAAGAGTCTCCTGTGGGCCAGTGGCCATGGAGTATGAGGGTCAGGGAAATCCTCAAGACGAGAGAGCTGGAAAAGGGAATCCTCTAATTCTGAGTTTGAACTTCTACAAGTCCTGGGCTCACTCCTGAGCTTGCATGCACAGAACAGACCAAAGAAGCATAGCAAAGTCTTTGAAAATGAAACAGATTGGAATTATCACTCATAAATGATGAGACAAAACTTGCAGCCTGAGCCTAATCGAGTGGATTGCCTGAATCAATTGAACAATCAATCATCAATCAAACATTTTCAGAAAATTTTAACAAGACCCAGAGTCTATGCAACACAGTATCCAACATTACTTAACTAGGAAGAACCGGAAAAATGTGACAAATTCCCAGGGAAAAAGTCAGTCAAGAGATGGTAACCACAAAATAACCCAGATGTTGGAATTATCAGATGTAAAAACAACTATTGTAATTATGTTTCATGAGATAAACACACTTGGAACGAATGGAAAGGCAGAAGTTCTCAGCAAGGACACAAATTATAAAAGGAACCACATGGAAATTTTACAACTGAAAGGTACAATATTGGAAATAACACACTAGATGGGCAATAGAAGAATGGAAATGACAGAAGAGTCAGCAAACTTGAAGATAACTTTATAAATATCCAATTCTAATCATGGCTTTAGAGTCTTAAAGGTGGATGAAGCTTCAAAAAGTGAAATATATCTGATTGTAATAAGCCTCAGGGAGCCTGAATAAAATACTAATCCAAGTGTATTTATGTGGCTCCCACAGATACATTTGAAGAAGTTCCTGTTGTTTGTCAATTACATTAAGTAAAGGAATTAGCATTATCACAGGTCCAAACATGGTGATTATGAGAATTTGCTGTTACTGTGTTACACAGGCTTAATACGTCAAAACAGCCCAAGGTGATATATGCATTGACAAAGTTTCTGCTTGGGTCCATTAAGTGTATACCTGCAGTAAACAGCAATTTAAAACTTAGCAAAGTCATCACTAGATCACTGACAAACTCATCCTTAGAGACAGTACATGGTAATTGCTTCGCTCACCTGCTCATATTAACACTTTGATTCAGCCTAACTCTTTCGATTCAGCCTTTGCAACAACACTTTTTCCAAATGTGATGTTATTACAGAGATGTCATACAAAAATTGACCTATCATGTAGGCACAATGCATGCTTTTCAATATTACAGCAGAAAAAAAAATGTGATGTTTAATGCTGCTAGTGCCTAGGAATCTGGTATGAGAAAACATTAAGATGAGTTTGGAGGAAAACTTAGCTGGTATTATATTTGGAGAAATGACTTCCTGATTCAGAAAGAGAATTTCAAGACTTTAGAATGCCTCCCATTGTTATATTAGAACCATATTACTCGTAAAAGGTAGTATAAATTTTTGTAATGGTGATAATTCTGGGTTTAATAGTTTAACAAGTGTTGCCATTTAATTCCCATAACATACGAAGTACAATTATATCCATCTTATACACAAGGAGCTATGGTACAGAAAGGTTCAATAACTTGTTGAATATAGCAGATCTAGTAAACGGCAAAGTCAGGATTTAAATCTAGGTCAATTTGATTGCCAAGCCTGGGTCATTTACTACTGTGTTATATATGTTACTTCCTATAAAAACTTAATAAGAAGGTCTTTCATTTTCAAACCGAAATGGACAGAACACTGGTGTAAGCAGTGTTCTGAAGCTTTTGGTCTCAGGATTCCTTTACACTCTTAAAACTTACTGAGGATCTCAAAGGGCTTTTGTTATTGATATTTACTACATAAGAAATGAAAACTGAGACATCATCTGATAATTTAAAAAAACAAGCTAATCACATGATAATATAAATAACATTGTAGTGAAAATAACCATATATTCTAAAACAAAAATGTTAGTGATGAGGTGGTGTTTTGTTTTCTACATTTTTCTGAAATTTTTTTTTTTTTTTTTTTTTTGAGACTGAGTCTCGCTCTGTCGCCAGGCTGGAGCAGTGGTGCAATCTCGGTTCACTGCAACCTCTGCCTCCCGGGTTCAAGTGATTCTCCTGCCTCAGCCTCCCGAGTAGCTGGAATTGCAGGCTTGTGCCACCATGTCCAGCTAATTTTTGTAGTTTTTAGTAGAGACGAGGTTTCACCATGTTGATCAGGCTGGTCTCAAACTCCTGACAGGTGATCCACCCACCTCGGCCTCCCGAAGTGCTGAGATTACAGGCGTGAGCCACCACCCCCAGCAGACATACTTCATATACAATGCAAAAAAAGTCACATTTTAAAAATATCACCACCGAGCTCACCAGGATAGTCTTTACATATTCGGAAGCTGTCAAGTTCATGGTAGCAGGTATAAGATTTTAAAAATACTAATCTTTGCTTAAAAGCTTGAATTTTATCACTTATAACCCACAGGGGTCATGGGCCACACTTTGAGGATCACTGGTATTAGAGGTTTGGTTGGAGAGACGCAAGTAAGAGAACATTTCCCTAACAGGTCCAAACACATTCCTTTTCAGAGTGCTGAAGGAATTTGAAAATGAGGTCTCAGAATTACCAGCAGTAATTCCTGATAAATTAAGAAAAATGGAGAGAGTTCAGAGACAAAGACATGAGAAAAGATTGCCGTAACTCTCCAGAAGGATGGATTCTGGGTAATGAAGGCCAGTATGTTTAACACTGATTCCCAGAAAAAGACTTTAATGTATTCAGTAGCAGGTAGTTTAAGAACATTAGAAGATAATTCAGTGATTACCAGATGTCAATGAGGGCTATGTAGGTCATTTCAAAGCCCTCTCAAATTTCATTTTTTCTTTATGATCACCTGCCACAATGCTTTACATGATTTACATACGAAAATGTTTGCATAACTGTATAAAACAGTTGAATAATAATTGTATAGCATATTGCTTATATCAACTGCACAAATCTCATTTGAATAAAAACCATTTATAAAGTACTTGCAGTATGCAAAATGTGTTAGGCAAAGGGCAGGTCTGAGAGGCACACACGAGGAAAACTAAAACAGAACAGAAGCCTAGTGGTATTTTCAAGTGTTATAAAATATGTGAAGTCTGCCTTGTGAGAGAAGGTAGCATTGGCTTGTGGAAAGAGCATAGCACAGGAAATTAGAACATCTGGTTGCTCTTCCTGGCTTTACCATCAACTTAATGAATGACCTGGAGTAAGTTACTTCACTTCGAGACCTATGCTCTATATCTGCAATATTGAAAATGCTGGATAAGATAATCTCTAAAGCTCCAGAAAAAGATGGAGTTGTACTCTTTCACTCCAAGGAACATATACCGGAACTTATGGGTAGAACCTTGGAGAGACCAAGTTTGCCTCACAATGAGTAATATTCTAGTTCTGCGCTGTCGTATAGTGACTCCAGTCACTAAGCTACATGTCTCTATGGAGCACTTGAAATGTGACTGGTTCAAAGTGAGATTTGCTATAAGTATAAATTACACATCAGATTTTGAAAACTTAGTATAAAAAGTAGAAGGCAAAATATCTTGTCAATTTTTTACATCGATTACATATTGATAATATTTTTGATATAGTGAGTTAAATTATATACATATAATTTTTGTTTTTGAGATGGGGTTTCACTCTGTTGCCCAGGCTGGGGTGTGATGGTGTGATCTTGGCTCACTATAACCTCCACCACCCAGGCTCAAGCCATCCTCCCACCTCAGCCTCTCAGGTAGCTGGGACCACAGTTGTGCACCACCACACATGGCTAATTTTTTGCATTTTTGGTAGAGATAGAGTTTCACCATGTTGCCCAGGCTGGTCTCGAACTGCTGAGCTCAAGTGATCCACCTTCCTTAGCCTCCCAGAGTGCTGGGATTACAGGCATGAGCCACCTCCCGGTCTAAATTAATATATTTTAAAAACATTTCACCTGATTTCTTTTACTTTTTAAGATATATATGGCTAATGGAACATTTAAAATTACATATATGGCTCATATTATATTTCTACTGGACAGGGTAATTCTAGTTAATAGAGTTTCCAACAAAATAATAATACCTTGAAGAGGAACCTAATTTCACTTTTCATTTTGCATTTTGAGGTACACAAGCAGAGACCGGGTCATAGTTCTGACAAGAGGACCTCACAGAAGACTCCATTTGGTGTGCATTTGATCTAAATTTGTGTTCTCAATCTGTGCTCAGATGAATGCTTGGGCTCCAGCAGCACCCAGATTTGTCATAGGGTAAGGAGGAGGAGGACAAAGAGGTCTTTCTGTCTTCCCTTCCTCTTTCAAATAGAGAGCTGATCAGTATGTATTATTGAATAAGTGAATAAGTGTACAAAATATATGCATGTATTTCAGGTAAAATGGATGAAGTTTAGGGTTCAGGCCTTGGACCAGGTCTGGCCGCCGGTTTAATTCTTGGTGCCACTGTTTACTAGCTCTATGACCTTACTTACCCCCTCTGTGCCTCAGTTTCTTCATCTGTAAATGTGGGGTTTGCATGTACAGTTTTGAATACAGTGTAGTATATTTCCCTAGAAACATGGCTTGCTCCTAAACATTTGGCAATGCTATTGCATAAAGTAATCTTGCAAGACAAAACTACACACAACAACAAAAAACTCTTATCTTGCCTGTAAATAGGTTGTTAAACATGTTCTCACTTCCTTGCCTTCTGTCACCACCTGTACAGCATGTTTTTGAAGGAATTCCACAGTGCTTGTGATTAAAGCAAATTTGTACACTGCCTGGACACCCTTAGCAACTTGATCTTATTGTAGGAGAACATTTTGTGGAGAATTGGAGACTTCATATTCAATAAGGACCTGTTAGGGGCAAAGTGATACAAGGTGCCTTCTCTTTACTTTTGCCTTTCTCATCCAAACATGACACTGAACATCTGGCAGCATGAAAAGGGGACATGCTTATCCCATACACCTGCTAGCTGACTGCCATGATTCTAAAACTTAGGTCCAAATGGTGAGTAGTGTTTGCTTTTGTAATCTAACACTAGTTGACGTCCTACTGTACTCCTCTCTGGCCAGTTCTCTTCCATTCCACAGACTTTCTTATTTATTTATTTATTTATTTATTTTTGAGACAGAGTCTCATTCCATAGCCCAAGCTGGAGTGCAGTGGTGTGATCTCGACTCACTGCAAGCGTTGCCTCTGGGCCTCAAGTGATTCTCCTGCCTCAGCCTCCCAAACACCTGGGACTCGAAGTGTGTGCCACCACACCCAGTTAATTTTTTTTAATTTTTAGTAGAGACGGGGTTTCACCATGTTGCCCTGGGTGGTCTTGAACTCCTAAGCTCAGGCGATCCATCTGCCTCACCCTCCCAAAGTGTTGGAATTACAGGCGTGAGCCACTGCGCCCGGACTCCACAGACTTTCTTTGCCCTGCTTGGTCCAACACTCGCACCTCTTTTATTCTCTCAGAAACTTCCATTGCCTTCTACTGAATAGAGAAAATTAAGGCTTTCATGCTGCCTGGACTGCTTCAACATCATGTCCTTCTTTTCTCTATTATCAGCCAACTCTCTACCTTCCTCGACCTGCCTCCCTCTCATTTTAGAAGAAAGAAATATTTCCCTTCTTGTTTTTTTGTTTTGTTTTGTTTTGTTTTCCCAAGAGGGACTTTCGCTCCTGTTGCCCAGCCTGGAGTGCAATGGCACGAGTTTGGCTCACTGCAACCTCTGCTTCCCGGGCTCAGGTGATTCTCCTGCCTCAAGCCTCCTGAGTAGTTGGGATTACAGGCATGCACCACCATGTCCGGCTAATTTTTGCATTTTTAGTAGAGACAGGGTTTCACCATGTTGGTCAGGCTGCTGTTGAACTCCTGACCTCAGGTGATCCATCCACCCCAGCCTCCCAAAGTGCTGGGATTACAGGCGTGAGCCACCGTGCCTGGCCTCCCTTCTTGTTTAAAGCTAACTTTTCTACCGTGCTCTTTCTTTCCCAGGACACAGATTGTGTTTTATTGGATTATCTCTTTCTCTCCTTATTTTCAACATTTGACTCTCTTTTGGATCATTTCTTGGAGTTGAAAAATATTCTTAAATCTCTCCATTTTTATCAATAAACAGAGAAAAAAGAAAGCTTTCTCTATCTTGTATTCTATTTAGTTATCACTCTCCTCTCTCTCTTAAAACTCAAGTTCAAAAAGGAAAATCTACCCTTGTCTCTACTTCCTCACATCTCATTCACTAATTTTTCTATTTGTAATATCTACTATTTTAATTTAGTTACAAATGCACATATGTGAAATAATATATGTAAAATAATATATTTAATATCAATTTGGATATATTCTATACCCCCCTGACCCAATCATTTCCACTGACCTTTTCCTTCCCTCCACCCCAATCACCAGCTCCCATTGTAATAGGCTTGATTCTGCCATTTCCAATTAGCAAAGATCTTGCAAACCTGTGTTTTCCAGCATCCACCTCTCTATCACCTCCCGCATTTTCACTCACTTATTTTTATACTACTTCTACTTCAGCATATGTAAACCTCCTAAGTCTTAAAGTTCACTGAACCTAACTCTTTTTCATTATTCATTTCCCCTCTTCTATCCTTACATATGTTCATACCCATTTCCTGGTTCATCATTATAATCACTCTCTTACAGCACATTATTAATTTCTTTGACACTCTCTTTCTCACTCATTTGCCTGGCAAATCTGAAATTGTCTATGTGCTACTGCATGCCTACACCTAAGCAGGGTGAAACACAACTGTGCTTTTTGGTCTCACTGGATGTTAATCCCCAAATATCAAAAATAGACATCACCGCCACACAGTAGTCTTACTTTTTCCTGATACTTTTCCTGGTACATTTACTTTCGCATTCTCTAAGATAACAATTTTATGACTTCTCACTCTTCAAACTTCCAAAACTGTGATCAGTGGCTCAAACTTACATTTTATACACATCACCATGGAAATTATCACATGGAAACACTCACATCTTCTTACTACAGAATCTACTAACCTATCAGAATCAGTAGCATGCTCTGTGCCTTTCTTCTTGTTACAGTCAATGAGTAATTTTACTCATTTCAAAGACCAATCTCTTCATATTGAATTCTATCTCTTCTAGTGGTTTAAAACCTTTTTAATGCAATCATTTTCTCTAATTAGCAATTCTTTTCTTTATACTTGCTCATTCTTATTACCATACAAGCTCAAGTACTTCTACCACATAAACTCCCAAATCCTTAATACACCATACAAAACCTTCCATCATCTGGCTTCTCTTTTCTTTCCATTTTCATCTCCCTGTATCCTACTTTCCAGTTCCCATACTATTTGTCAAATGATTCTTCTGCTACGTGTGTCTAGGCCTTTGGTTACATTCAGTGCCCAAAAAGCATGAAAATATGACCATAATCAGGAGGAAAAAAACAACCAATAATCCATTCACGATAATGCACAGAAAACTAGGAATAGAGAGGAACTTCCTCAACTTGATAAAGAACATCTACACAAAACCTGCTACTAACATCATACTTGATGGTGAGAAACCAGATGCTTTTCTGCTAAGATCAGAAACAAGGCAAGGATGAACTTTCACCAATGCTTTTTAAATATCATCTGGAAGTTCTCGCTAATGAAATAAGAAAAAAGGAAATAAAAGATGTGTAGACTGGGAAGGAAAACATGAAACTGTTTTTGTTTGTAGATGACGTGATTGTATATGTAGAAAATCTGAAAGAATCATTAACAACAATGATAACCTTCTGGAACTAATAAGTGATTTTAAGAAGGTTGCAGGACGCAAGGTTAACATACAAAGTCAATTGCTTTCCTATATACCACCAATAAAGAAGTGGAATTTGAAATTAAAAACACAATACCATTTACATTAGCACCCCTGCAAAATAAAATACTCAAATATAAATCTAACAAAATATGAACAAGATCTATGTGAAGAAAACTATAAAACTTTTATGAAATAAATCAAAGAACTACAAAAATGAAGAGATATTCCATGATCATGGATAAAAAGTCTCAATATTGTCAAGATGCTAGTTATCCTCAACTTGATATACAGATTCAATGCAATCAAAATCAAAATCTCAGCAAGTTAATTTGTGGATATTGACAAAATGATTCTAAAGTTTATATGAAGAGGCAAAAAATCCAGACTAACAAACACAATGTTAAAGGAAGAGAACAAAGTTGGAGGACTGATACTACCTAACTTCGAGATTTACTGTAAATGTACAGTAATCAAGACAGTGTGGTATTGGTAAGAGAACAGACAAATAGACCAATGGAACAGAATAGAGAGCCCAGAAATCGACCCACATAAATATAATCAACTAATTTTTGACAAAGGAGCAAAGACAATGCAATGGAGAAAGAACAATCTGTTCAATAAATGGTGCTGGAACAACTGGAGGTCCACATACAAAAAAAAATAAATCTAGACATAGGCCTTATATCCTCACAAAAATTAACTCGAAATGAATCATAGACTTAAATGTAAAATGCAAAGCTATAAAACTCCTAAGATAAAACACAGAAAAAAAACTAGGCTGGGTGAGGTGGCTCACACCTGTAATCCCAACACTTTGGGAGGCTGAGGTGGGCAGATCACTTGAGGTCTGGAGTTCAAGACCAGCCTGGCCAACATGGTGAAACCCTGTCTCTACCAAAAATACAAAAATTAGTTGGGCATGGTGGCATGCACCTGTAGTCCCAGCTACTCAGGAGGCTGAAGCAGGAGAATCGCTTGAACCCGGGAGGGGGAGGTTGCAGTGAGCTGAGATAGCACCACCACAGTCCAGCCTGGGTGACAGAGTGAGATTCTGTCTTAAAAAAAAAAAAAAATCTAGGTGACCTTGGGTATGGCGATGACTTTTTAGATACAACACCAAAGGTATACTCCATGAAAGAAATAATAAGCTGGAATTTATTACGTTAAAAACTTCCGTTATGTTTTTATGTCTTCACATAAACACATAAACAGTCAAAAGAATGAAAAACAGTCAATGAAAAAACAAAGCCACAGAGTGGAGTAAAATATTTGTAAAAGACATACCTGATAAAGGACTATTTTCAAAATATATAAAGAACTACTAAGTTTCAACAATTAAAAAAGAACAACCCAATTAAAAATGGGCAAAATATCTAAACAGACACTTCATCAAAGAAGATATACAAATGACAAATAGGCATATGAAAGGATACTCAACAGCATATGTTATTGGTAAACTGCAAATTAAAACAAGATACCACTATAACCTATTAAAATGGCAAAAATAAATATCCAATGCTGGTGAGCATGTGGGGCAAAAGGAATTCTCATTCCTTGCTCTTGGGAATGCAAAATGGTACACCTACATTGAAAGACAGTTTGGAAGTTTCTTATAAAACTAAACACACTCTTACCATAACCATATAATCCAGAAATTGTGCTCCTTGGTATTTACCAAAATCAGTTGCAAACTTATGTCCGCACAAAACATACACATGACCCAAATGAGTTGCAAACCTATGTCAACACAAAAGACCACTCATGAGTCTTTATAGCAGGTTTATTCATAATTGTGAAAACTTGGAAGCAACCAGGATGTCCTTCAGTGGGTGAATGGATAAATAAACTGGGATGCATCTAGAAAATAGAGTATTATTCAGTGCTAACAAGGAATAAGCTATCAACTCAGGAAAAGACATGGAAGAACATTAGATGCATATGACTAAGTGAAAGAAGCCAATCCAAAAAGACTACATACTGTATTACTCCAACTATATGACATTTTGAAAAAGGCAAAACTATGGAGATAGCTTAAAGATCAGTGGTTGCCAGGGACTGGGGCGAGGAAGGGATGAATCGGTAGGGCACAGAGGATTTTCAGGGCAGTAAAATTATTCTGTATAATATTATAATGGTAGATACATCATTATACATTTGTCCAAACCCACAGCATATATAACACCAAGAGTGAATCCTGACATAAACTAAAGACTTTGGGTCATAAGGATGTGTCAGTGTTAGTTTGTTGAGTGTAACACATTTATGACTGTGGTATAGGCTATTGATAGTAGTGGAGACTATGTGTTTGTGGGAGCAGGGCTATATTAAAGCTTTCCGTTCAATTTTGCCATGAATCCAAAAACTACTCTAAAAAATGAAGTCAATTATTGAAAAAAAATAAACCAATAAAAAGAGACAGAAATAACAGAGATAATATTTTAAAGAATATTACATAGTTATTATAAATCTTATATATTAAAGGATGTAAAATAAAACATCAAAATAATGAAGAGAAAAATGGAACAGATAAAAATAAAAATAGAAGTTACAGAACTAAAAAATAAAATATCTGAAATAAAAGTACTGAATGAGGTTGAGGTTAAGAGCAATGTAGACACTGCAAATGAAAGATTAGGAAACTCAAGGGCATGGAAACAGGTGTTATCTAAAATACAGCAGAGTGGGAAAAGACTGAAAATAAAAATGACTAGAGCTTCAGTGAGTTGTGGGACAAAATTATATAATCTAATCTACAGGATTGTTTTCACAAAAGGAGAAGAGTAGGGAGAACTGAAATAAATATTCAAGGAAGTAATAGCCATAAAACTTTCAAATGTGATGAAAATTATAAGCCCATAGATTCAAGAATAAACATAAAGAAAACCACATCAAGGTATATCACAATCAAATTGTTGAGAATCAGTGATGAAGAGAAAAACCTTAAAAACAAGGTGGGTGGGGTGGGGGAAAGGCACCATCTTCATCTGTTTTATGATGTTTTAGCTGAATACCTGAGATGGGTTATAATTTATAAAGAACAGAAATTTATTTCCTACAATTCTAGAGGCTTCCCAGCCTCTAGACTTCTTGGACTTCCCAAGAAAAAGGTGGTGGCAGGTTTGGTGTCTGGTGAGGGCCTGGTCTCTGCTTCCAAGATGTTTTCTTGAATGCTGCATCCTATAGAGGGGAAGAACTCTGTTTCTCACATAGCAGAGTTGCTTAAGAGAGAGAACCCAGCCGGGCATGGTGGCTCACGCCTGTAATCCCAACACTTTGGGAGGCCGAGGCAGGTGGATCACCTGAGGTCAGGAGTTTGAGACCAGCCTGACCAATATGGTGAAACTCCGTCTCTACTAAAAAAAATACAAAAGTTAGCCAGGCATAGAGGTGTGTGCCTGTCGTCCCAGCTACTCGGGAGGGTGAGACAGGAGAATCACTTGAACCAGCAAGGTGGAGGTTGCAGTGAACTGAGATTGCACCACTGCACTCCAGCCTCGGTGACAGAGCGAGACTCTGTCTCAAAAAAAAAAAAAAAAAAAAAAAGAGACAGAGAACCCATTTCCAGAACCCCTTTTATTAAGGCATTAAACCCACTCATGAGATCTCTTAAAGGCCCCTCTCATCAATACCATTACACTGGCAATTAAATTTCAACACGAATTTTGAAGGGGACAAACACTCAAAGCATAGCAGATATCTTACAGAGAAACAAAGATAAGAAGAAGAGCAGGTTTCTTGTTGTAAACTGTGTAGGCTACATGACAGTGGCATGATATCATTTTAGAGCTAAAGGAAAAAAGGTCAACCTAGCAATCTAAATCCAGGGAAAATATCTGTCAAAAATGAGGGGAAATGAAGACTGTTTCAGAATAAAGGAAACTAAAAAATCAATTGCCAGAAAACTTGAAGAAGGAAAATGATATCATATTTGGATCTACACAAAGAAGTAAAGAACACCAGACATAGTAAGATTGTAAGTAAATATAAAATAAAATTTCTCTTATTTTTTAGCCATCTTAAACGTAATTATATTAGTCAAGATTTTCCAGAGAAACAGACCCAGCTGCATGTGGATCGATGGAGAGATAGATAAAAATTTGTTTTAAGGAATTGACTCACAAAATCGTGGAAATTTGGTAAGTCCAAAATCTGCAGGGTAGGCTGGAAGACTAGAGGCTCAAGAAAGAGTGAAAATTTTAGTCCAAAGGTAGAAGCTGTAATCCCAGGAGAGCCAGTGGTATAGTTCTAGTCCAAGTTTGAAGGCCTAAAAACAAGGAGGGCTGATGACATAAGTTCTAGTTCAAGGGCAGGAGATCATTGTCCCAGCTTAAAAACAGTCAGGCAGAGAGTGAATTCTCCCTTACCACTAACCCTCCTTCCTTGATTCTATTCAAGACTCCAGTGAATTGGATGAGGTGCATCCGCATTGAGGAGGTCAATCTGTTTTACTCATTCTACCTATTCAAATGTTACTCTCTTCCAGAAACACCCCCAAAGACCATGCAGAATAATGTTTAATTAAACATCTGGACCCCCCCGATGGCCCAGTCAAGTTGACACACAACATTATTACAGGCAGTTTGCTGGCAGAATTCCTTCTTGCTCAAGAGAAGTCAGTCTTTGTTCTATTAAGGTCTTCATCTGATTGGATGAGGCACATCCACATTATGGTAGGTAATCTGATTACTCAAAGTCCACTGACTTAAATGTTTATCTTATCCATAAAACACCTTCAGAGAAACACATCTAGAACAATGTTTGACCAAATATCTGGGCACTGTGGTCCAATCAAGTTGACATGTAAAATTAGCCATCACAATAATTGACTATTTAAAATAATAACAAAGTACCATAAAATTTATAACATATGTAAAATTGAAATTTGTAATTTAAAATTGGTAAATATGAAGCATGACAAGCAATAGAAGGAAACAGAAGTATACTGTGGTAAGGTTTTTACACTATACTTGAGGTGGTATAAAATTATTTGTAGGTAGACTATGATTTGTTAAAGATGTATATTATAAATCCCAGGGCAACTACATCAAAACTAAAACAAAAAGGTGTAGCTGAACGCCGGGCATGGTAACTCATGCCTATAATCCCAGCACTTTTGGAGGCCAAGGTGGGAAGATCAGTTGAGCCCAGGAGCTTGAGACCAGCCTGGGCAACATAGCGGGACCCTGTCTCAACAAAAAATGCAAAAATTAGCCAGGCATGGTGGTATGCACCTGTAGTCCCAGCTATTCAGGAGGCTGAGGTGGGAGGATCACCTGAGCCCCAGGAGGTTGAGGCTGCAGTGAGCTGAGATTGCATCACTGCACTCCAGCCTGGGTGATAGAGTGAGACCTCATCTCAAAAGAAAAAAAAATGTGTAGCCATTAGTGAAGATAAATGCTATCATAAAAAACAAATACTCAATCCAAAAGAAAGCAAGGATGGGGGAAAGGGAACAAAGAACAGATGGAACAAATAGGAAATAGCAATAAGATAGATTTAAATTTAACCATATCAATAATGCATTATGTGTAAATGGTCTTAATACTCCAATTTAAAGGCAGAGATTGTTAGATTGGATAAAGAGAAAAACTATACTCAACTATGTGCTATAATGCAACTAATATTTCATATAAAGACACAGGTTAAAAATTAAAACAATGGGAAAATATATACTATGCAGCTACTTATCAAAAGAAATCTGGAGTGGCTTTATTAATATCAGACAAGATAAACTTAAGAACAAGGAACATTACAAGAATTAAAGAAGGGCATTTTCTAATGATAAAGGGGTCAAGTCAACAAGAAGTCACAGCTATTTTAATTGTGGATGCAGCTGATAACAGGGCTTTAAATATATTAAACAAAAGCTAAAGACCTGAAAGTACACATAGAAAACACTACAGTTATAGTTGGAGATTGTATTTGTAAATATGAAGTTAACTAAAATTAGGCAAAATTAATTTAATTTTCGTTTATTTCGAATGTGTATTTCATTCATGGTTTAAAATCAGAAGGATATCTAGTGAAAGTCTTAATTACACTGTCACACATTTCTTAGCCAGTTCTCATTGAAAACAACTACTCTTACCATTTTTAAAATATTGCCTTAAGATATTTTACGTATATGTAAAAAAATTTTATTCTTTTTCTTTGCTTTCTTTTTTTGACAGTCTCACTCTGTTGCCCAGGCTGGAGTGCAGTGGCACGACCTCGACTCACTGCATCATCCTTCGCCTCATAGGTTCAAGTGATTCTTGTGTGTCGGCCTCCTGAGTAGCTGGGATTACAGGCACGTGCAACCACACCCGGCTAATTTTTGTATTTTCAGTAGAGATGGGGTTTCACCATGTTGGCCAGGCTGGTCTTGAACTCCTGACCTCAAGTGATCTGCCCGCCTCGGCCTCCCAAAGTTCTGGGATTACAGGTGTAAGCCACTGCACCTGGCCCTCTTTTTTTGCTTTTTTAAAATTCAAATGGTAGCACACTATTCACATTTCAGAACTCCATTTTATTTTACCACTTACTAATGTTTTGATTCCATTACTGGCACATAAAACTCTAAGTAAGCTTTAGGGCTTGTCACTTTCTGCATAGCTCTGTGAATTCTTCTTTTGTATGCAATTGTGCATGCTATGGTTTGAAATTTTTAAACAGGTTTCAGTGCCCCAGGGAGAGTGTATTCATTTTTTTTTTTTTAATTGGGATGTAATTCACACACTGTAACATTCACCTTTTTAAAGTGTACACTCGTGGTTTTTTGCTATACCCAGAAAGTGGTGCAATCACCACCACTTTCTTTTCCAAAACGTTTTCATCACTGTATCCATTAGCAATCATTCTCCATTTCCCTTTCCCCTATACTCTGAAACCGGTAATCTACTTTATGTCTCTACAGATTTGTTTTCTCTGGGCATTTCATACAAATGGAGTCATACGATAATAGCGTTTTGTGTCTAGCTTCTTACTATAATATTTTCAAGTTTCATCTATGTTGAATAACTTCATTCCTTTTTGTGGCTAAATATTTAATTTTGTGACTATATCATATTTTGTTTGTATTAAAATTTTAAACATCCTTCTTAACAATATACATCCTTGTATAATTCAATCAAAACAGGACCAGGTAGCACTATCTAGTATACATTACAATAGAAGCCCCTTTAGGTTGTGAATTGGAAAAGGCCTATTTTCAATATATTACAATTTGATACTTTTTATAGGGATATTTAGACATGAGTTAAGCACATTTAGGAGAATCAAGAAACCTTGCCACAGGCTTCTGGGAAAGATGGCAGTTTACATATAAGTTTCTGAAGCTTTTCTCAGAACTGGAAATGGCCAAGAGACATTCAAAAAAACAAAATGCTCCCAACTAATTTGTTTTGAAACCAGGGAATGTTGCCAACCAAATTCCACAAAATTCAAAGAATTTCTATTAGTTATGGTGCAATGAGCCCGGACTGAAGAGACAGAGAAAGGAAATCCTGGAAACCTAACTGGAACCCCTTAATTTAGAGAGAGGCTGAGGCAGAGTGGGAGATGTGGCTGTAAGAGCACAGCTTATACTGGGCCGGGTGCGGTGGCTCTCACCTCTAATCCCAGCACTTTGGGAGGCCAAGGCGGGCAGATCACAAGGTCAAGAGATCGAGACCATCCTGGCCAACCAACATGGTGAAACCCCGTCTCTACTAAAAATACAAACATTAGCTAGGTGTAGTGGCGCACGCCTGTAGTCCCAGCTACTCAGGAGGCTGAGGCTGGAGAATTGCTTGAACCCAGGAGGCGGAGGTTGCAGTGAGCCGAGATCGCACCACTGTACTCCAGCCTGGGCGACAGAGCGAGATTCCATCTCAAAACAAAACAAAAAAGCAAAACAAAAAAGAGTACAGCTTATAGTAACAAAAAGCAAATTGAGTATTTTCTTTGATTCATCTTCTCAGTAACATAGGGCTTCGCGTCAAGGAAAAGAAGGACTTTCCCAAACAGAACTATCAGTGCTCACTTTCCCACCAAGAGAAAGGGAGTCTGTGTCAAATGGTGGGTGTACCAAGAGCTACTATCAAACCAAAGAGCAATGGACATGGGAATCTACCTTCCTATGAGAGAGGGTGAAATATAGAAGTCAAATAATAAAGATTATTTCCTCTTCCTCACCTGATCCCAGGCAGGCCTGGGCTCAGCTCTCACCAATGTTCTTTAGATTTCTTTTAGAACAGTTATGAGAAGACCATACATCATCAGCCCTCCAATTGGATCTAAGACGCAATTTTTAAGTGGCGCCTAGGATTAATAAGGAGGCTCAGGAGAATACATACACACTATTTAGGGTAAATATTTCCAGTCCTGTGTTTACCTCCATATTTCTAAATAATATGTCAATACTCTCTTTGCTTTTTAACTTTAGAGATTATATGGGCTTCTCATTTTGGTAGTTGCTGCTTAGCACACATATCTCCCAACTGCCAACTCTTATCCCTTTTTAATCCTCTGGAATAGTTAGTTATATCACTGTTTCTGCTTAAATCACTATTAAACATTTTTATTAATGGACTAAATTAATACTGCTCTCAGCTTGGCCAAGCAGTGTACTAATTGTTTCTTTTTCTTATTCAACTTTCTGCTTTTCCTGTACACAGTAATTGCCTGATTTATTTTCATTTGTTCATTTCCTTGTACCTTGCAGCCTTTGCTAATTTTTCTTCCTTCTTTAAGTATGATGTCCGACATGGTCAAATCTGGCAGGAATCTATCCATTTCATTTATTTTTCTGAAGACCATCCTGTGATCTTCACTGATTACCCTCTAGGCCTGCTATCTAGCTGTCATTCGGGGACTTTCCTTTGCTTTTCTCCTGTGTTAGGTTCCCTATTTCCTGCCTACTGTATCTTCTTTCTTAGTTTAATCCCTATTTTCAGTGATGCTTATAATTCTGGAGCTTCCTGAGAAAAGGTGCAGAGGAAGTTAATTTTGGGGGCGACTTTGCATGCCTGAAAATATGTTGTTGTTGTTGTTTTTTCTCATTCCTGTAATCCCAGCACTTTGGGAGGCCAAGGTGGGCAGATCACCTGAGGTCAGGAGTTCAAGACCAGCTTGGCCAACATGGCAAAACCCCATCTCTACTAAAAATACAAAAATTAGCTGGTGCTAATTACAGGCGAGCACCTGTAATCCCAGTTACTAGGAAGGCTGAGGCATGAGAATCACTTGATCCTGGGAGGTGAGGTTGCAGTGAGCCGAGATCACACCACTGCACTCTAGCCTGGGTGAAAGAGACTCTGTCTAAAAATAAAAGGTTTTTTTTCTATTCTTATACCTATTTAAGAGTTTTAGTTAGGTACTGACTTGCAAGTGGCAGCTCATTTACTCATTTACTCTCAGAATTTGGAATACTTGTTCAATTTATCTTCTCTAAGTATATTTAGAAAATACTTAAATCTCAAATATTAGGTACCAGACACTGTTCTGCGTGCTTATAAATACGAACCTACCTTATCCTCATAACAACACTATCATTGCTCACAGAATATAGAGTCAGGATTCAAAACCAGCAGCCAGGTTTCCAACCTTTCCACTATGCTGCCACCTCTGATTTAGCTGTTGTAAAGCCAAATACCATCTGGATTTCTGTCATTTCTATGGGACCTCTTTTTCTGTCTGGAAGCTTTTAGGATCTTCTTTTCATTTTTGATGTTCTAAAATTTTATGATAATGTGTCCTAGGGATCTTTTAATATTCATTGTGTGTAATTATGGATCCTTTTAATTTATAGTTTTATGTCCTTTAATTCTGGGAATTAAGTGTGTGTATATAAAATAATTTCCCTCCCATTATTTTCTCTGTTCTTCTTCTTCCTTTCTGGAACTCATCTTCCGGATTGATCCTGTGTTTTTCATCAGAGCTGCTGGCATTCATTAGCACTCAGATGTGCCTACTAACATAGGCTTCATCAGAGGCCGGACTGATAATTTGATTGCAAAAAGTTTTCTCTTCTTTTTCTAAATTCTGGGAGGAAGTTTTCTGTATTATTATTAACAAGTCCTTAATTTCAAAGAAAAGTGAGGGATTTTCTTGATTTGTATCTTCCAATTGCTCTGTTGAGTTTTAAAAAGTCATTGCAGTTGTATTTTTATTTCCAAGATCTCTTTCTTGTTCTCTGAATTTTTCTGTCTTTTTTTTTTCTTTTTCTTTTTCTTTTTTTTTTTTTTTTTGAGACAGAGTCTCTCTCTGTTGCTAGGATGGAGTGCAGTGGTGCGATCTCGGCTCACTGCAACCTCTGCCTCCCGGGTTCAAGCGATTCTCCTGCTTCAGCCTTCCGAGTAGCTGGGACTACAGGTGCGCATCACCATGCCCAGCTAATTTTTGTATTTTTTAGTGGAGATGGAGTTTCACCATATTGGCCAGGATGGTCTCAATCTCTTGACCTTGTGATCCATCTGCCTCGCCTCCCAAAGTGCTAGGATTACAGGCGTGAGCCTCTGTGCCTGGCTGAATTTTTCTTTTATGTGGCTTCCTGTTGCTGATTTATACACACAATATATTCTTATCATTCTGAGAGGAGTAATTACAGTGTTTTAAATTTCAAGATTTCTTCAGCTTTTGCACTTTTTTTCCTCTTCAAGTTCCTTTTTTCAGTTTGTTTTAATCTCTATTTTTATATTACTGTAAATGTCTGGAAATACTTGGTTGTCCATTCATATTGTGGAGCAAGAGATCCAAAATCCCAAGGCTCCGTTTTCCATTTTTCTCCCTTTTTTATAGTACTGGATAACTCCATTTTCTGTGTCTTTTCAGAGTTAGGCGGAGTCAATCAACTTTCTTCTCATCAGTATCTTTCTGCAAGTACTTGTTAAATTTTCTACTGTTCCTATAGGTAGTTACTATCCTTCCACCTCTTTCCATCTTCATATTTTTGTTGGCTACAAATGTCTCTAGCATTCATTAAAGGTGGAATTTGTGTTTCTGTTCTCATTCTCTTTGTTGTTTGAAGGAGATTTCTGAGAGAAGTGTGTAGAAGTATCTTCATTTTGCCATTTTAAATGAAAGTTGACCACTGTTCTTGAAACACCTTTCTTTCTTGGCTTCTGTGACTTCACAGTCTTTGGGTCCTCTTCTCACCTCTTTCTTCTCTACTACATGTCTAAACTTTGGAGTCCCTTAGGTTGTGGTGTTTGGCTACCTACTCATCTCCCTCTATACTTCTACCCAAGGTGCTCCAATCCATTCTTGTTAAATACCTCTGTATCCTGATGACTTCTCAAGTTTCTATGTCCATCTACTATTTCTCCACAGAGTCTCCATGTTATCTATTTTTCACACGCATCTCAAGCTTAACATGTCCAAAACTGAATTCTTGATTTTCAGCTCTAACCCTGTTCTTCCCCTAGTCTTTCACATCTCAGTAAACTGCAGCACTGTCCACCTGGTTGTTCAAGCCAAAGGCCTAATATTTTTTTCTCCTTATTTAACAACCTTCTCTCCACCACATTTAATCCAATCCATTTAATCTAAGATTCTCCTTCCAAAATATAACTTTAATCATTCTCTCTTAATCCAAACTGCTATAATTTCTTGCTGGGATTACTGACAAACCTTCCTAATTGGCCCTTGTTTCTCCTTTTTTCTTTCAACCCCATTCTTCAGATAGCAGTCCTAATAAACTTGAAGCATCGATCAGACCATGTCAGTCCTTTCCCCTAAAGATCCTAATAACTTCTCATGGCATTTCCAAGAATGTCCAAGCTTGTACAACACTGGGAATGACCTGGTTTTTTCCAACCTCTTTATCTCCTGCAGAGTGATTAGGGTGGAGAGGAACTGGAGTGTTTCTGACCTCAGAGCTTTGCATGTGCTGGTATTTTTACCTTGTTCATTGTATTTTTTTTGAGACAGAGTCTTGCTCTGTCCTCCAGGCTAGAGTGCACTGATGTGGTCTTGGCTCACTGCAACTTCTGCCTCCCGGGTTCAAGCAATTCCCATGCCTCAGCCTCCCGAGTAGCTGAAATTACAGGTGTGCACCACCATGTCCAGCTAATTTTTTGTATTTTTAGTAGAGATGGGTTTCATCATGTGGGCTAGGCTGGTCTCGAACTCCTGACCTCAGGTGATCTGCACCCCCCAGCCTCCCAAAGTGCTGGGATTACAGGCGTGAGCCACTGCACCTGGCCTAAATTTTATCTTAAATGGTACTTCTCAAGAGGTCTAGGGAATCACCCAAACAAAAGAGGTTCCCCAAGGTATTCTTTCTGATAGGACTCCCTTTTTCTTAAATGACTTTCCCCAGTTCACATTGGATATTTCTTTGCTTACTTGTTTAAAGATTTTTCACACTAGAAGATGAAACTGCAGGCTAGTGCTAAGATTTTTTTCTTCACATTTATCTCAATAAATATATCTTGAAAATTATTTTATTTATCTATTTAAGATGGGATCTTGCTCTGTCACCCAGGCTGGGGTTCAGTGGCGTGATCACAGCTCACTGCGGCCTCCAACTCCTGTGTTCAAGCAATCTTCTCACCTTAGCCTCCTGAGTAGCTGGGACCATAGGCGCACGCCACCACACTAGGCTAATATTTTATTTTTAGAAGTGGTCTCAACTATATTGCCCAGGCTGGTCTCGAACTCCCGTACTCAAGGGATCCTCCTGCCTCAGCCTCCCAAATTGCTGAGATTACAGGCATGTGCCGCTGCACCCTGTCTTATTTTTTAAATTAAATGAATGATTTCTAAAGTAAACAGCAATGAAACAAAACAAAACAAAAAATGGGATATAAAAAATATTCTGCCACATAAAAGTAGAAGATTACCATAGCATTCCCCAAACCAAAGGCTGAACATACTCCAGAAAAGACAGTTCAGTTTTAGGGAGCATTTGCTTAGCAATTTCAGGATACTTAAACAAATTATGATTTCTTCGAATAAGAGATAGAAGATGTTATGATAAGACAACAGAATGAGAATAAAAAAGAAATGTAAGACTAAAATGTAAGGGAACAAGTAAGACCAGAACAGACATTATAATGGCATATGAAGCAATGAAAAGTGGAATTACCACTGCGGAGAATCAAGCCAGTTAAATGAGATGAGTATAAGAAGCTTTGTAAGAACATAGAGGAAATAGGCAAGAAGACTAGAGAATTAGAAGGAATATAATAGATACAGGAGACAAATAATAATGGTGTAACATGTGGATAATTGGTGATCCCAAAAGGGAGAGAACAAATAAAACAAAGATGCTTCTGAAAAAAAGAATGATCCAGATATGCCTGTGGCTAATGTATAATTAATGACAAAATGAACAACACCTAGAATTGTCTTGGTGACTTTCTTGCCTTTAAAGTTTTATGGAATTATTCATTCAAAATTTAAATATAAGTAAATAAAACCTCCTGAAGTGAGAAATCATGGTATGGAAGGGCTAGTGACAGTAATGAGCCTTGAAACTATTCAATTTAGAACAGGGTACATAAAACTGTGATAAACATTGTATATTAGGCCACTCTTGTGTTGCCATAAAGAAATACCTGAGACTGGGTAGTTTATAAGAAAAGAGGTTTAATTGGCTCATGGTTCTGTGGGCTATCCAGGAAGCATGCTGCAGGTATCTGCTCTGCTTCTGGGGAAGCCTCAGGAAGCTAACAATTATGGCAGATGGTGAAGCAGGAGCAGGCACATCACATGGCACAAGCAAGAGCAGGAGAGAGAGAGTTGTGTGGGGGAGGTGCCACAACTTTTCAGTGACCAAATCTCATGAGAACTTACTATCATGAAGACAGTACCAAGCCATAAGGGATCTGTCCCCATGATCCAAATACCTTCCACTAGGCCCCACCTCCAACACTGGGGATTACAATTCAACATGAGATTTGGGTGGGGACAAATATCCAAACTATATCACATGGTTACATAAAAGATTGCAAAAATCACATTATTAAAAACTGTAGGTCAATATCCCTGATGAACTTCAATGCAAAAATCTTCAATAAAGTACTGGCAGACTGAATCCAGCAGCTCATCAAAAGGCTTATCCACTACAATCCAGTTGGCTTCCTACCCAGATGCAAGGCTGGTTCAATATATAAAAATCAATAAACGTAATTCATCACATAAACAGCACTAAAGACAAAAACCACATGATTACCTCAATAGACACAGAAAAAGCCTTCAATAAAATTCAACATCCCTTCATGTTAAAAACTTTCAGTAAACTAGGTATTGATGGAACATACCTACAAATAAGAAGAGCCATTTATGACAGACCTACAGCCAATATCATACGGAATGGGAAAAAGCTGGAAGCATTCCTCTTGAAAACCGGCACAAGACAGGATATCCTCTCTCACCACTCCTATTCAACATAGTATTGGAAGTTCTGGCCAGGGCAATCAGACAGGAGAAAGAAATAAAGCGTATCCAAATAGGAAGAGAGAAAATCAAACTGTCTCTGTTTGCAGATGACATAATCTTATATCTAGAAAACCCCATCGTCTTAGCCCCAAATCTTCTTAAGCTGATAATCAACATCAGCAAAGTCTCAGCATGCAAAATCAATGTGCAAAAATCACAGGCATTCCTATACGCCAACAATAGACAAGCAGAGAGCCAAATCATGAATGCACTTCCGTTCTTATTAGCTACAAAGAGAATAGAATACCTAGGAATACAGCTAAAAAGGGAAGTAAAGGACCTCTTCAAGGAGAACTCAGACCACTGCTCAAGGAAATCAGAGTGGACACGAACAAATGGAAAAACATTCCATGCTCATAGGTAGGCAGAATCAATATCATGAAAATGGCCATACTGCCCAAAGCAACTTGTAGATTGAATGCTATTCCCATTAAATTACCACTGACATTCTTCACAGAATTAGAAATAACTACTTTAAAATTTATATGGAACCAAAAAAGAGTGCATATAGCGAAGACAATCCTAAGCAAAAAGAACAAAGCTGGAGGCATCATGCTACCTACTTCAAACTACACTACAAGGCTACAGTAACTGAAACAGCATGGTACTGGTGCCAAAACAGACATATAGACCAATGGAACAGAATGCAGAACTCAGAAATAAGACTGCACATCTACAACTATCTGATCTTCAACAAACCTGACAAAATAAGCAATGGGGAAAGGATTCCCTACTTAATCAATGGTGCTGGGAGAACTGTCTAGTCATATGCAGAAAATTGAAACTGGACCCCTTCCTTACATATTATACAAAAATTAACTCAAGATGGATTAAAGACTTAAATGTAAAATCCAAAACTATAAAAACCCTAGAAGAAAATCTAGGCAATACCATTCAGCACATAAGCATGGGCTAAGATTTCATGGTGAAAATGTCAAAAGCAATTGCAATGAAAATGAAAATTGACAATCGGGATCTCACTAAACTGAAGCACTTCTGCACAGAAAAAGAAACCATCATCAGAGTGAACAGACAACCTACAGAATGGGAGAAAATGTGTGCAATCTATCCATCTGACAAAGGTCCAATAACCATAATCTACAAGGAACTTAAACAAATTCACAAAAAAAAGCAAACAACCCCATTAAAACGTGGGCAAAGGACATGAACAGACGCTTCTCAAAAGAAGACAATTATGTGGCCAACAAACATATTAAAAAAAGCTCAGCATCACTGATCATTAGATAAATGTAAATCAAAACCATGATGAGATACCATCTCATACCAGTCAGAATAGAGATTATCAGAAAGTCAAGAAACAACAGATGCTGGTGAGGCTGTGGAGAAATAGGAACACTTTTGTGCTGTTCATGGGAATGTAAATTAGCTCAACCATTGTGGAAGACAATGTGGTGATTCCTCCAAGACCTAGAACCAGAAATACCATTTGACACAGCAATCCCATTACTGGGTATATACTCAAAGGAATATAAATTATTCTGTTATAAAGATAAATGCACACATATGTTCATTGCAGCACTATTCACAATAGCAAAGACATGAAATCAACCCAAATGTCCATCAATGATAGACTGGATAAAGAAAATGTAGTACATGTACACCATGGAATACTATGCAGCCATAAAAGGGAATGAGATCATGTCCTTTGCAGGGACATGGATGGAACTAGAAGCCATTATCCTCAGCAAATTAACACAGGAACAGACACCCAAACAGCACGTTCTCATTTATAAGTGGGAGCTGAACAATGAGAACACATGGACACAGGGAGGGGAACAACACATGATGGGGCCTGTTGGCGGGGAGTGGGAAAGGGAGAGCATCAGGAAAAACAGCTAATGCATGCTGGGCTTAATACCTAGCTGATGGGTTGATAGGTGCAGCAAACCACCACGGCTCATGTTTACCTGTGTAACAAACCTGCACATCCTGCACATGGATCCCAGAACTTTAAAACAAAAACAAACAAACGAACAAAAAAACCCATCACATTATTGAAAAAGAAGGTTCACCGTGCAAACAATGATAATATTCTAAACATATACAATGTTAACATTTACAATAATTTGCTGAGACAAAGTCCCAAACCTTACCTCCCCCAACTGGCTAGATGGCAGGTAGAAGGGGAGGCCATAGGAGGAAGTATTTTTCATATGAAATGTCAATAGATACTCTTCAATTATAATATAGATTGAGAATATTGAAGGGAAGCATGGATTTAAGTAATTTTTTAAAAAGATAACTACTGGCAGAACTAAAACATTTCAAAACAAATAAAAGTTAGAAAATAGTAATAAACATTTAAAAACACACAACAACATGATAGAAATAGGACCAAGTGTATATTACTTAAAAAAAATAAAAATGAAGTAAAATCACCTATTAAAGAAAGAAAGTACCACATTGGGTCAAAAACAAAATCTAATAAGGTAATACCTAGAAGACACATCTACAAGGAGTAACAAAGAAAGTGTAACCACTATTTATTGATGCAGTAGATCAATGAATCAAATTGTTGCATGCCTACCATGCGCCAGGCACCGCTCCAGATGCTGGGTTAAAAATGTAAGAATTAGCAAAACATGACATACAAATACAAACAAAAATAAAGCAGGAGTCCCAATTTTGACATAGGAGTATTTTATGTTCTTATAAAAATCAACAAATAGGACAAAAGGATTACTGTTTTATTGCTGACATATAGAAACCTCAATAAATACCTAAATGTAGTGAAATTATATACAATAAACAACAACATAATGATAAAATACATAATGCAAAATCTGTTTGCGATGTGTGAAGAAAAAAATCTGTAGTGGGAGAATATTAGCATATTCCTGTGAGTCATTAACTAACCAAAGAGACAAAAGTATGCATTATAGTAGAGAAATTGAATAATGTAATTAATGAGTTTTATTTGAATATATTACAAATTTTATTTTTTGCCAAAAAACCTTTCTCCTTTTTTTTTTTTTGAGATGGAGTTTTGCTCTTGTTGCCCAGGCTGGAGTGCAATGGCGCGATCTCAGCTCACTGCAATCTCTGCCTCCTGGGTTCAAGCGATTATCCTGCTTCAGCCTCTCAAGTAGCTGGGATTACAGGCATCTGCCACCATGCTTGGCTAATTTTTGTACTTTTAGTAGAGACGGGGTTTCACCATGTTGGACAGGCTGGTCTCGAACTCCTGACCTCAGGTGATCCACCTGCCTCGGCCTCCCAAAGTTCTGGGATTATAGGCATGAGCCACCATGCCCGGCCCAAAACCCTCCTTTTTAGTGTCCACAGGACACTAAATGACAAATTCTTAATAAAAAATGATTCATGTATTTAATTTTATTTTAAAAAATCCATATCTTTAAACAAATCTATTCACATAGATATCTATTCACATAGATAAAAATAAAGCAAGATGGAGATTGCAGAATTAATAGTACTTTTACTGGGTGCCGGTATTTCTAGTTATCAATATTTTCCTTTTATTTATATGCATTTTCTAACATTTCTGCAATGAAGATGTATATAATTACACATCTTAAAATTATATTTTAATTATAATTTAATTACAATTTTAAAAAGATAAAGGAGACAGCTGGCAAATCTATGCTAAATGAAGTATTAGAAGAGAGACGGACTGTCACAAGAGAAAGGTGATTAGTAGGAAGGAGGAAGTGTGCACAGAGGGAAGAAACCTTTAGCGTGTTTTGGGAAGCTTTATTAAACTACAAGAACTGAGAGAAATCCAAGAAAAATGTATTGTTAGTTCATATATGGAAAAGGAAGCCAAAGTGGTATATAACTAGAATGGAACATCTCATCACAGGCAGAGCACGTTCCCGGAGCATACCGCAAAGTAAAGAACAGAAAGAGAAATAGATCTCAAAGGACTGAGATATTAAAATTAATGCTAACCCTGGAAGGATTATGTTACTATGCTGTTGATTTTGGAAAGTGAGGGAAATTTCAAGCCTTTTGAAATTATAAAAGACACAGTGGTATATTAACAAGAACCCTGTGGAATTGACATACTTGAGTCAGAATTCAAGGTTTGCCACTTAACCAGCTTGTAACCTCATTACTTAAAGGTCTCTTGACCTCTGTTTTCTTATCTATAAAATAGAAAGATATGCTTTCTTTGAATGACTATACCATTGAATCATCCAAAAAGCATAAATACACATACATGTATGTACATATATATGAATATATGTATATATACACATACATGTATGTACATATATATGAATATATGTATATATACACATACATATGTAACATCAGGCATAAGTGAATCCTGAGATGGTTAGGAAAAGCTTTCAAAAGAAATGGATTTGGGTCTTGAAAGATTAATTTACTAACTAATATGTATTGAATACTTACCACAAGCCAGGCACACGGACCACCGAGAGAAACAATAGGAACAGCCACTGCCCTCAGGAAGCTTCTATTCCAGTGATGAGTAAGACTTTTTAAGGCAAAGAAGGTGCATCCCTGAGCTAGAGAATAGTGGAAGCTGGATTACATTCTATATATCAAATACTGTATGCATAATTATAAAAACCTTGACCCAAATTGGTCTTAATTAGTCACTAAAACCTTTAAATCACCCATTTACCTAGTATAGCAGTTTATGGGCAGAAAAATGTATTTACTCAACAAACAATGGCATGCTTCTGTAAACTCAGTATTCTGAGAGTCCTTTAAAGATAACATAATAAGAGCATGCGTATTATTTCTTTAAGAAACTTGTAGTGCAGTAGGAAAGTTAAGACATATGGAGCGATGTCTACAATGTAGTGCAAAACATTAGAGAAGGGACTAAGGTGGTGCATGAGAACAGAAAGGTTACGTTGGACAGGGAGGCATCATGGGAATTCCGTAGAGGGATATTGGCATTCAAAATAGACCTTGCAGGAAAGCCAGAATCTGGACATACTAATCCCTGGGCAGGAGGAAGTGTGATAGAGCACACTCCTGAGATATGAAAAGGGATGAAAAAAGGCCAGAGAAAAAAAAATAAGTTATCAGTAATCAAATAATTGGATTTGATTAGATTGATAATAATCACAGCATCATTTTTTTTTCTTTCTACATAATTTCAAAGATTATGGTTTGGGCAGTAATAATGCAGGCCTATAGAACTGAATAGGTAATTATGGGATGTTGGTAAATATCAAATTTTTAAGTGTTAATTTCTTACTACCTGTGATCAGCATTTCTTAAGACGAGTGGGAAATTAGTACCCACATATTGAGTAAGATGTTCATGAGAATGTCAAGGAGCCTTGTTGTCAACCTTGATGGAAAACTGATGTTAAACAGACAATAAAGTAATTCTCATAATTTAATGGAAAGAGGTTGCTATTTAATGCCAGAAGAGGAAGAACTAATATATGCAAAGGCCTGTAGAGATGAGGAATATGAACAAAATAATCCCCTTTTTGTTTCAGGAAAATGTAAAGTAGTGCCCCAGGGATTGTTGGCAAATATTATCATCTTTGAAAGCTACTGCTTAACACAAATTCCGGGAAGCTGGAGGCTTCTGGGTAATGTGAATCACAAGGAAAGAATGCCCCATTTTGTGGCTGAAACTTTTAAATGGGATACTGGTTGATCTCAGTAAAGAAGACTGGGAGTCAGAGTTAGTTTGGAAGAATTTTCAGCCTGTTGCTCTAGAGGCTGCTACATAGGGCCCTGACTTTGGTTTGCTTCTTTTTTGGCCTGTCTGATTAGAATGTTCCATGTGACCATCTGCTGTGGGAACCACTCACATCTCTAGGGACATGATTCTTTCGCCTCAATATATAGAATTATAACTGTTAAGAATTTTGCTGATGATGTAGCTTAAGCAGGCACATTGGCTCACGCCTATAATCCTAGCACTTTGGGAGGCCGAGGCTGAGGTGGGTGGATTGCTTGAGCCAAGAGATTGAGACCAGCTTGGGAAACATGATAAAACTCCATCTCTACAAAAAATACAAAAATTAGGCCAGGCATGGTGGTGCATACTTGTAGTCCCAGCTATTCGGGGTGCTGAGGTGGGAGGATCGCTTGAACCTAGGAGGCTGAGGTTGCAGTGAGCCGAGATCATGCCACTGCACTCCAGCCAGAGCGACAGAGCCGAACTCAGTCTCAAAAAACAAAACAAAACAAAAAACACAGTGTAACAGGGTTCTACTCATTCTTTTAAATGAATATTTATTAAGCACTGATTGTATACATAGTTCCTGCCTTTGAGAATTTTTATTTCATTTAGTGGCAAAATATACATATTTCATATTTATATATATTGTGCATTTCACTGACTGGATCTTGAAAGAGAGAGAGCTATATAATATAAATATAACATTTAATAAATATAAAATATAAATTTATAAATAATAAATATATAAAATTTAATAAATATAAAATATAAATATAAAGTTTATATTATATATATCCTGATATGTGTGTATATATATCCTGATATATATATTTATGTTTTATACATATATATGTATATTTTTTTTTTTCTTTTTTTTTGAGATGGAGTGTCCCTCTGTCGCCCAGGCTGAAGTTCAGTGGTGCAATCTCAGCTCACTGCAAGCTCCGCCTCCTGGGTTCACGCTATTCTCCCGCCTCAGCCTCCCGAGTAGCTGGGACGACAGGTGCCCGCCACCATGCCCGGCTAATTTTTTGTATTTTTTAGTAGAGACGGGGTTTCACTGTGTTAGCCAGGATGGTCTTGATCTCCTGACCTTGTGATCCGCCAGCCTCAGCCTCCCAAAGTGCTGGGATTATAGGCATGAGCCACCGCGCCCTGCCATATATATTTCTTTAAAGTAAAAATCCTGGCCAGTGCTAACTCAACATCCTACTTTAAAGTAAAGAAATATATATGTATATTGGGGTTGGTATTTCTTTATATATTTATAAATATTTCTACAGAAATAAATATACATATATATACACACAAGTATCTAGTCAGTGAAATGCATAAAAAATGATTATAATGTGATCAGTGGTGAAGTAGCTCTCTATAGTAAATGCTATGGGAAGAGGCTGTATAAACCACTGTGTGCTGGAGATAGCTTCAAAAAAGATATTATCTGAGCCTCTTTGTGAGGAATGGGAGGTTGGTGGTAGGAAAAGGCAGGGTGAAGGGTAGGGGAAGAAAAGCACTTTGGGAGAGAGGGTAAAAGACTTGGATGGGCAAAGGCTTACACTATATGGTCAAGGAATTACAAACAGCTCCGTGGGGTTAGAGCATCAATGAATTGGAATAATGCAGGACATGAGGCTGGAAAGAATTTGGGACCTGGCCAGGATCAGCCTTGTGCTTAGGATGAGGCATGAGCATTGGCCAGGACTGGCGAGAGTGTCATTGAAAGTTTCTACACAGATCTACGCCACGTGAAAATGTACTGAGCAAGAGACTGAAGAGAGGGAGGAGAGTTAGGAGGAGTAAAGAAAGGAGAAGGGCTTGACTTGCCACTGCATAGCACACAGAGGGCAGGAGAACCTAGAAATGCCAACAATGTAGAATGTGTAGGATTTGGGGAACTAAATGTAAATGGTGAGGGGAGATAAGGTAATTCCCAAGGTGCCTGCTTGAGTTGAGTAAGTTGAGTAACCAATTGATAATGATGGTGCCATCTACTCAAGAAGAAGAGTAAATTTAGTATTTTTCTTTGTGGTTGTCCCTATATGTTGATTTTTATTTTTGGCTGTAGTTCCAGAAGGTGATGGAATTCAACAAGCTGATGGGATTCAAAATGGAAAATGTTAAGCCTACCTAAATGGTGGCTGCCCCATTGCTGATAGGGAGAGAGTAGATGGCACAGCCATTGTTTTCTCCATTAGCAGCTTGCTTCCTAGAGAGACACAGATTATGCAAGCATAGAATAACAAGGCAAAGTGACAATTACAGAGTAGAGGTTGCTGAGCTGGGGGAGGAGTCAGCTTCCAGCTTTGCTGGGGATAGAACCTGAGGTGGAGTGTTGCTAAAGGCTTCCTGTAGAAAGGGACTCTTTTTGTTTAATTAAAATTTTTTGTTTATAATTATTATTGGTACGTAATAGTTCTATATATTTATGGAGTACATGTGATGTTTTGATATAGGCATACAATGTGTAATGATGAAATAATGATAATTGGGGTATCCATCAGCTCAAGCATAGACAAAATTTGCTTCATGAACAACCTAAATGTCCATCAATAGACAAAAGGATAAAAAAAATGTGGTACTTATGCACAATGAAGTACTATTCAGCCATAAAAAGAATGAAATTCTGTCATCTGCGACAACATGAATGGAGCTGGAAGTCATTAAGTTAAGTGAAATAAGCCAGACACAGAAAGATGAATTTTACATGTTTTCACTCATATGTGGGAGCTAAAAATTTAAAAAACTGAATTCATGGAGATAGAGAGTAGAATGATGCTTATCAGAGACTGGGAAGAGTAGCAGGAGTGGAGGATAAAGTGAGGATGGTTAATGGGTACATAAATACATTTAGAATGAATAAATTCTAGGGCCAGGTGTGGTGGCTCATTCCTGTAATCACAGAACTTTGGGAGACCGAGGCAGTTAGATCACTTGAGGTCAGAAGTTCTAGACCAGCCTGGCCAACATGGTGAAACCCTGTCTCTACTAAAAATGCAAAAAGTTAGCTGGGCATGGTGGCCTGCGCCTGTAATCCCAGCTACTTGGGAGGCTGAGGCACAAGAATCGCTTGAACCTGGGAGGCAGAGGTTGCAGTGAGCTGAGATTGTGCCACTGCACTCCAGCCTGGGTGATAGAGTGAGATTCTGTCTCAAAAAAGACCCTCAAACATGAATAAGATGTAGTCTTTTGTAGCATAATAGGGTGACTTTTTTTTTTTTTTTTTTTTTTTTTTTTGAGATGGAGTTTCACTCTTATTGCCCAGGCTGGAGTGCAATGGCGCTATCTTGGCCCACCACAACCTCCGCCTCCTGGGTTCAAGCGATTCTCCTGCCTCAGCCTCCCAAGTAGCTGGGATTACAGGCATGTGCCACTACGCCCAGCTAATTTTGTAATTTTAGTAGAGACAGGGTTTCTCCATGTTGGTCAGGCTGGTCTTGAACTCCCGACCTCAGGTGATCTGCCCACCTTGGCCTCCCAAAGTGCTGGGATCACAGGCATGAGCCACTGTGTCTGGCCAATAGGGTGACTATTGTTAACATAATTTATTGTACAGCCTGAGCAACATAGTGAGACCCTGTCTCTACAAAAAATAAAAAAAAATTAGCTGGGCATGGTGACATGCAACTGTGGTCCAAGCTACTTGGGAGGCCAATGTAGGAGGATCACTTGAGCCCAGAGATTGAGGCTGCAGTGAGCTGTGATCATGTCACTGTACTCTAGCCTGGGTGGCAGAGTGAGACCCTGTCTCAAAAAGAAGAAAAAATTTATTGTATATCTAAGTATAATTAAAGAGTGGAACTAGAATGCTCCTAACATGAAGGGACTCTTGAGCTGAGGCTTGAGGGATATGTGGAAGTTTTGCAGGTGAAAAAGTGAGAAATGTACATGTAAAGACATAACATATGAGAAAATATGGCTTATTTAAGCAATGACAAATGGTCCAGTTTCATTAATACTAGTATGAGAGGGGTAGAATGACATGAAATGAGGCTAGAAAGGTAATCGGTAGCAGAACTGTAAAGGTAAGAAGTTACCATTTTTACCCTATAGTTGATGAGGAGCCATTGGAGAATTTTGAGGAGGATCTTGATAGCTGATCTGATCACTTGCTCATTCACTCATTCGCTCACTCACCAAATATGATCTAGGTTCAATGTTGAGCCACTCTGGTAGCAATGTGAAAAATGAATAAATAAAAGATATTTGGTAGAGAATACCAGCTGTTTTCACCAAATGTACTTCTGCCTGGATACACAGCCAGACCACACATCTCAGTCTCTCTTGCAGTTAGGTGTGGTCATGTGACCTTAGTCTAGTCTATGGAATGTGTGCAAAAGTGAGTTGTGTTGTGTTCTGTCAAGGCCCATTAAAACCTCACATGTGCTGGGTTTTATGCTGGCTGACTGAGTTGAGATCTTGGAAACCAAGTCATGGAGATACTAGTGCTGTCATCAGAATAGGCCTCCCTACTGTCTTGAAACACATGCTGGACTGTTAAGTGGGCCAGAAGTAAACATTTATGTGTTTACTTGTAAGTTGAGTCATTGTGTATTTGGATCTGTTGCCATTGCTCAGCCTATCCTAATAACACAGAGTGACATAAGAAATTGGGTGAAAACATGAATATCTCAGCTGGGGGCAGTGGAAGTGGGGATAGAGAAAAGTGGGGGAGATAATAAATTGCTATTTAGGACACAGAGTCAACAGCATCTGAAAGGTGGTTGGCTGTAGTTGGTGAGATTAGAGGCCAGGTCCAGCATGACTCCAGGGTTTCTGACTTGGGCAACTATACCAAGAAATCCCACAAAGACTAACATTATATCTTACCTTTACCATTTTGACTTGTGTTATTATTATTTAAAATTTCATAAACATTTTTTTTGAGACTGGGTCTCTCTGTCACCCAGGCTGCAGTGCAGTGGTATGATCATGGCTCACTGCAGCCTCAGCTTCGTAGGTTCAAGCAACCCTTCTGCCTCAGCTTCCCAAGTAGTTGGGACTACAGGCACACATCACCACACCTGACTCATTTTAAAAAAAAACTTTTTTTGTGGAGACAGGGTCTTGCTATGTTGCCCAGGGTGGTCTTGAACTCCTGGCTTCAAGTGATCTTCTGCCTAGGCCTCCCAAAGTGCTGAGATTACAGGCATGAGCCACTGCACCCAGCCAGTATAAACATTTTTTGATTCAAAGGATGTAATATTCTTGCTAAAGATATCTAGCTAGTATACCATTTACATTTATAAACTATTATAAATCAGTTAATATTTATATTATATTTCCTTATTTAACTATTTGAAGTAATTTAATTGTTTTTGTATATGAAAATAGACAGCTTTTTACAACTGACATTATAATTTAACTTTTGTAGTAATACATATTTTTCAACTAACTGATAGAATTTCTGCATATATAGTTTTCAAGATTTTCACTCTGTTACATGTCAAATGTTTATATTTGAAAGTAAGTATTTTGATGTTAACAATAAATCTGAATGACAGACTTTTTCTATACTACTGTGATGTGATCAAATATGATGGAAACCTATGTGATCACATGGTTGTCAGTATACACAAGTTCAGGGGTGCCAGAAGTAACAGTGAAGTTGGCATTCAGTTATTTGGTCTTTATTTTTATTTATTTATTTATTTTGAGACAAAGTCTTGCTCTGTCACCCAGGCTGGAACGCAGCGGTGCGATCTCGGCTCACTGCAACCTCCACCTCTGGGGTTCAAGTGATTCTCCTGCTTCAGCCTCCCGAGTAGCTGGGATTACAGGTGCCCACCACCATGCCCGGCTAATTTTTGTATTTTTAGTAGAGATGGGATTTCACCATGTTGGCCAGGCTGGTCTTGAACTCCTGCCCTCACGTGATCTGCCTGCCTTGGCGTCTCAAAGTGCTAGGATTACAGGTGTGAGCCACAGCTCCAGGCTAGTTATTTGGTCTTTCAAAGCTGAGCACTGAGGTAGAAGGACACTGAGAGAATGTCTAGATTAATATGAGAATGAGGAAAGAATAACTAATTAATTTAATAAATATTTATTTAGAGTCCATTATGGGTCAAGCACTGTTCCAGGTATTGGGATATGTTAGTGAAAAACACAGACAGATCTCTGTCTTTATGGAGCACACATATTCTCATGTGTGAAAGCTTCAAGGAGGGAGGTATGATCAACAATTTCAAGTCTAAACAAATTAAAATAGGACTGAAAAATGTCTGTTGGGTTTGGCAGTTAAGGAGTTAAGCTGCTGGTCTAGAGGAATTATTGAATTGCAAGCCAGATTACCATGGGCTGAGTGTGAATGGGAGGTGAAGAAGTAGTGTCTTAGTCCATTTCTGCTGTTATAACAAAATACTCTAAGCTGGGTTATTTACAAACAACAGAAATCTGTTTCTCACAGTTCTGGGGGCCCGGAAGTCCAAGATTGAGGTATCAGCAGATTTGGTGTCCGGTGAGGGCTCATTCTTGAGAGATGGTGCCTTCTATGTGTCCTCACAGAGCAGAAAGGGCAAGGCAACTCCCTTCAACCTTTTGAAAATAAGGGCACTAAGCCCTCATGACTTAATTACTTCCTAAAATGTTCCACCTCTTAATGCTATCACATTGGGTATTAGTATTTGGTACAGTTTGGCTGTGTCCCCACTCAAATCTCTAATTGTAGCTCCCATAATTCCTCTGTGTTGTGGGAGGGGCCCGGTGGGAGGTAATTGAATGATAAGAGTGGGTCTTTCCTGTGCTGTTCTTGTGACAGTGAATATGTCTCATAAGATCTGATGGTTTTATAAAGGTGAGTTCCCCCGCACATGCTCTCTCTTGCCTGCTGCCACGTAAGACACGACTTTGCTCCTCATTTGCCTTCTGCCATGATTGTGAGGCCTCCCCAGCCATGTGGAACTGTGAATCCATTAAACCTCTTTCCTTTATAAATTACCCAGTCTCGGGTATATCTTTATTAGCACTGTGAGAACAGACTAACACAGTATTCCAACATATAAATTTTGAGGGGACATGTACTTTCAGGCTATTGTATAGGAGTCATTTAGAAGTTCAGCTATTAAGAGAAGGGGAAAGGTCAGTAGCTAGAAGAAAGGCTGAAAGGATATTTGTTGTAACCTGGGAAAGGCTTGAGTGTGTTATGCTGATGGTATAAATGAGTGTCAACATCTGGAAGAATAAGGAGAATTAGTAAGAGGTCAGTGGTCAGGGATGAGGCGAGGTGGAGGTAGAGAGTTCTTTGAAAGTGCCAAAGGAGAGCCGTAGGGAGGGAGTCTCCTTAGGTTGCTGGAATGACCTTAGCAATATGCTCTCCACTCTCACCAATGGGAAACAGTGACACACACAGCACTTATTTTCAAGAGCCACGGCAAGAGATGATCTCCAACTCCTGGGTCCTTATTAGGATCCAACCTGCCTAAGCACAGTGCTTCCTTCCAAACCACAGAAAAGACAATCAGAAGTGGTGGGGACCCCACTCAAACCTGAAGCCACCATGCAGGAAACTTAGGCCTTAGAAATGAGGAAATGGCAGGATTCCTTCTGCTTCATTTTGGTTTTCAGAAAATTAAGAGTTCTGCATAGGAACTTGGAGTGACAGACTCTGAGTGGTAGGATAAGGTCAAGCAGATTGTTCACTGTTCAAGGGCACCTGGGCTAGGGAACAAATGGGGACCAAAAATCCTCTGTTCATCAAGTTCATGCCTGGGACATAGGACTGCAAAGAGACCTCTCTCTCTCTCTTTTAAAGAGACAGGGTCTCACTATGTTGCCCAGGCTGGTCTTGAACTCTTGGCCTTAAACAATCCTCCTGACTCAGCCTCCCAAAGTGTTATGATTACAGGCATTAGCCACTGCACTTGGCTTATTATTGTTATTATTTTCTAATTCATACAGACTGCTAGCAGCAATCCTGGCCAAACTCACATACTACTATAGAAGCTCTACCTACTGACTCAGAAATTATTCCTTACCTCTAAGGAGCTTAATTCCACACTCTTGAACACCCAGAACACAATTCTGTTCCCAGGGTGTAGTAGGGACTTCTTGAGTGGGTATTTTTAAAAGTGCTATTTTTGATAACCAAGTAATCATCCACAGATGCGTCACACAAGCAGTAATGTGAATATTAAAGAAACACATGGGAAACATCTACAACCTCATTAGAAAGCAAAGAAAGTAGAATAGAGCAGCCTCGAGGCAACATTTTATACATAATCATATCAAAATTGAATGATTATGCCCTATGTGGGGAAGTGGGTGATAAAACTTACACTCACAGGGCAGCTGGCATCATTTGAGGACAAACCTGTTTGGAAAGCAGCATGACAACATGTAGCATGAATAATAAAGATGTCCCTCTTCTTTTTCCCCATGAAGTTATCCCATGCCTGAACATTTATCCCATGTTACTAATTCAGAAAAAAGCTTTATATATATGATATGAAGTTGTTCATTGCCACATTATCTATAATGTCAGATAAATAGGAGCTCAAGAAATAAATCACGCACCGATCAAGGAATAAATGAATAAGTTCCACGAAAGGAACATTCCATATAGGGTAGCTTCATAACAATGGGATGCTTCCAGAAGCCATATGTGCAAAATGTGTGCCACTCAAATAGCATATACAAATTATACAGTGGTGTCTTTTGTTTTCACAAGTAATCTTAAACAAATTTTTTGCAAGGAAAAAAATCTAGGCATTGTTTAAATGCTTCCAATAGAGTAGTGAGTAGTGGTTCTCAAACTTAATTGTGTATCAGAATCACCTGGATCATCCCCCACTGCCCCTAAGAGATTCTGATTCAGTAGGTTTGGGTTTGGGCTTGAGCATCAGCTTTTTTTTTTTTTTTTTTTTTTTTTTTTTTTTTGGAGATGGAGTCTCACTCTGTCTCCAAGGCTGGAGTGCAGTGGTACAATCTCGGCTCACTGCAACCTTCACCTCCTGGGTTCAAGCGATTCCCCTGCCTCAGCCTCCTGAGTAGCTAGGATTACAGACATGCACCACCATGCCCAGCTAATTTTTGTATTTTTAGTAGTGACGGGGTTTTACCATGTTGGCCAGGCTGGTCTCGAACTCCTGACCTAAGCTGATCTGCCTGCCTCGGCCTCCTAAAGCGCTGGGATTACAGACATGAGCCACCATGCCTGGCTGAGCATCAGCATGTCTAACACATTCCCAGGAGATGCTGATGCTGCTGGTCTTGACACTTTACTTTGAGAAACACTAGTTTAGAATAACTAGCTTTTGCCCAGGGAATCACAATTATCACTAAGCATCTAAGTAGAAAGCAAAAACAAAGACATAAATTCCTTGAGGTCACAAATTGTGTCTTGCTTATCCATGCATCCTCAGCAACCTGACCCCATGCAGTGTCTACATAAATGCTTTTTGAATTGAGTTGCATCCATAGGCAGAAATTTCAATAAACAGTGGGGATCTTCACTTTCCAATTTCTTATTATCAACCGGGTCATAGTAGCGTTCCTGTTGAAGCCATCACGGTCAGCACAGGCACTCTGAGCTGACCCTTGGAATAGTCAAACTGCTGCTGAGACTGGGCGATGAAGTAGGTGATGAATTTTGCTGTTGTTATTTTCTGTGCCTCTTAGAACACTGAACTCTTAGCAACAGAAGCTGAAAAATCAACCTACTGGCCTAGCAGTGAGGAATGGTAAAGAGAAGTGCCTATGAAGTCAGCAGACTTGAGTTTATAAAAGAGATGTATTACAATTAAATAAAATACTTCAATTACAATTAATATCTTTATACAAGCTTCTTTGTATTTTCCGAAATTGTGGAAATGCTAGTCACATGCTTTCAAATTGCTCTGCAAAAGGATTTTGCCAGGGATTTTAAATTTTACTTCTAGTAATAAAGTTTCTTTATAACTTTGCTGATATTGGATGCTATTAATCTTTGTATTCTTTATATTTTAGGGAAAAGTTATTTTTATTGTTTTAAGTTGCATTTCTTTGACTCTAGTGAGGTTAAGCAAATCTTATGTTTAAAGCAAATCATCTATTTGTATTTCTTGTGTGACTTGCTTGCTCTAATTTTTTGCTTATTTTCAATGGAGTTGTCTGTCTTTTCCCTACTTATTTGTAATTAGTTTTTCTGAATCGTGAGTAGTTATGCATTGTTGGTTGTATGTTTTCTCAGTCCGTTGATTGTCTTTTAACATTTTTATGGTGCTTATCAGACACACATTTAAATTTTTATACAATCGATGCCATCAATTCTGGTTTTGGCTTCTGGGTTTTCTGACCCACGTGAAAGATTTATAAGATTAAAAAAATACTTTTTGTATTTTAACCTTACACTTTATTTTAAAATATTTTGTTCTTTAATCAATCTGAAATTTATTTTTAGTATGGCATGAGGTAGTGATCTAATGAATATCCATTTTTATAATATCATAACTATACTTTCCCCATGAAATGCTACTTTATTTACAATTTTTTTTTTTTTTTTTTGAGACAGAGTCTCACACTGTCGCCCGGGCTGGAGTGCAATGGCGCGATTTCGGCTCACTGCAACCTCCACCTCCCAGGTTCAAGCAATTCTCCTGCCTCAGTCTCCTGAGTAGCTGGGATTACAGGCACCCGCCACCATGCCTGGCTAATTTTTTCTATTTTTAGTAGAGATGGGGTTTCACTGTGTTGGCCAGGCTGGTCTTGAACTCCTGACCTCATGATCCGCCTGCCTTGGCCTCCCAAAGTGCTGGGATTACAGGCATGAGCCACCACGCTCGGCTTACTTTTATAATATTTTAAGGTCCCATAGACATGTAGCATTTTTGAATATTTTGTATCAGTGGGCTAACTCTTTATTCATTAGCTAATACTACCTATTTTAACCTTGGCTTTTTGTTAGAGATTGTGGTGAGCCAAGATTGCACCACTGGACTCCAGCCTGGGGGACAGAGCAAGACTCCATCTCAAAAAGAAAAAAAAAGTTTTCCCTTACTGTTATTTAAAAAATTATTGGCTTCTCTCATTCATCTTCTTTTTAAAAATTAAAATTAATTAATTCATTAATTTTTAGAGACAGGATTTTGCTTTGTCTCCCAGGCTGGAGTGTTGTGCTCAGTCATAGCTCATTGTAGCCTCCAATTCCTGGGTTCAAGCAGTCCTCCTGCCCCAGCCTCCCGAGCATCTAGGACTACAGGCATTCTCCACCATGCCCAGCTAATTTTTTTATTTTTAATTTTTTTTGGTAGAGGTAGAGATGAGCTCTCACTGTATTGCCCTGGCTGGTCTCAAACTACTGGCCCCAAGTGATCCTCCTGCCTCGGCTTCCCAAAGTGCTGGGATTATGGATGTGAATCACCATGCCCAACCCTCATTTTCTTTTATATAAAATTTAGAAGCAGTTTGTCAACTTCCAGAAAAGTTTGTGTTGGAATTTTGATTTTAAAATGTATATTCCTGTTTTGCAGTGGGCAGATCTCTGCAAACCTATCCTAAAGTTCAAGGAAGCTGAGAGGCTGAAGAAAGAGGCTGACAAATCCAGTTTCTCAGAAAGAAACATTTAACAGGGATTTAGGAACAGAAGCCATGTCTGGGTCTCAGACACGGCAGGATGAGATGATAAGTTCTTTGTGCCATTACCCCTCAGGCCCAGGGCTTATATACCACAGGAGAGGGGTGGTTTGGAAGAGATGTGTAGCACAATTGAAGTACGAGAACATCAAGATTGTTTGACCTACAGGCAGGATTTATAGTAGTAGTAAGTACCTGCTTTTAAGCAAGGGACAGTGTAGAGAAGCTGGAAATCTCAGAGCCCTCTTGGAACTGGGGTTAATCAGAAGCCAACTTGGTGAAGTAGCATCCAAAGTGAAGTTGCTTCACCCGCCACAATTTCTATTTAAAACAACAGTATATTTCATTTATTTAGATTTTCTTTTATGTCATTCATATTATTCTTGAATGTTTCTTCTTGGGTTTATTCCAAGTTTGTTGCTTTGGGAATAGTAGAGTATCTTTTTTCTTTTAACTTTCTGATTATTATAGACAATTAGATAGTCTATTAAATTTTGTGGTCTTGTACTAGCCATATTTACTCTCAGATGAGTTTCAGAAATTTCTTAGTTTATTCCCCTAATTTGTTACTTTATGTAGACAATTATATTATCTTCAAAGAATCATCACGTCTTTTCCTTTCTCATATACGTATTTCATTAAAAGTTTTTTCCTATCTTATTTAATTTGTTAGTATGGCTAGTAAAATATTTATCGATTGCAGGGATGGCAGGTTTTCTGGTGCTTTGTATTATTTATTTATTTGTTTATTTTTGAGACAGGGTCTCACCTATTACCCAGGCTGGAGTGCAGTACCACGATCACAGCTCACTGCAGCCTCAATATCCCGGGCTCAAGGGATCCTCCCACCTCAGCCCCCCCAAGTAGCCTGGACTACAGGTATGCACCACCATGCCCAGTAAGTTTTTTATTTTTGTAAAGTCAGGGTCTCACTATGTTGCCCAGGCTGATCTCCAGCTCCTGGCCTCATCAGTCTTCCCACCTCAGTCTCCCAAAATGCTGAGATTACTGGTGTGAACCACTGTGCCTGGACCACATTTTTTACTTTAATGGGAATTTTAAAATGTTTTGGCATTAAAATGGTGCTTTCTATAGGCTTCTGCTATATTCCCTTGCAACTTTCGTTAAGTTAAAGAAATGTCCTCTTATTCCTTTTCTAAGTTTTTTTCCTTTTAAAATTGAAATGCGTATTGAAATTTACCAAGTGCTTTTAAGCACTATTAAAATTTGTATATCATTTACTTTGATCTGTTATTGTTATGAATTATGTAAGTATACCTGTATTCTACATAGAATACATAAAATAAATTCTACATATTTTACTTAGAATACACAGAGTAAATTCTACTTTGTCATAACATTTTATTCTCTTAATACTCTGCTGGATTCAGTTTTTCAAATACTCTCTTTGTATGAGCTCATTAGTGAAATTTGCTTATGAAGTATTAATCACAAATTGATTGACCCAAGGCACCTTCCAGTCCTTGTGTCTATTCAATCTCAGTTGAGGTTGTTGTGTGCTATTCTAGTCTTTATAGTATTTTTCTCTTGCATATGTTTCTATTTTCAAGCAATTACTCATGATTTCCAGTCACTGATGAGACTTTCTCCTATTTTCCAGGGCTTGTTGGGCTTATCCTTGTAATATTAAAAATATTTGGATGGGAGGGTCAGCAGTCATCTGTGTTCAGTCTATTACCTTGAACCAATTCCAGTATAGTTGCTGCTGTATTTAAGAAAAACTTTATGCCTGTTTTATAACTTTCTGCCCCATTAAATTATCTTTTTTTGGACAAATAGTTTTTTATTAATTGTTTTGAGTGTTTTAGAAAGGCAATGATATTATAGAAAAGCAACTTTAGGCTCGGTGCAGTGGCTCACACCTGTAATCCCAGCACTTTGAGAGGCCGAGGCAGGGGGATCCCTTGAGCCCAGGACTTTGAGCCTAGGCAACATAGTAAGATCCTGTCTCTACAAAAAAATGAACAAAATTAACTGAGTGTGATGGCATGCACCTGTAGTCCCAGCTACTTGGGAGGCTGAGATGAGAGGATGGCTTGAGCCTGGGAGGTCAAGGCTGCAGTGAGCCGAGATCACGCCACTACATCCAACCTGGGTGACAGAGTGAGATACTGTCTGAAAACAAAACAACAACAAAAATTTGTATCTCTTTTCCAAAAATGGTATCTTTTTTTTTTTTTCCTTTCCATAGTCTTATTTTATTGGCTAGAGACTTCAGACCATGTTAAATGTGTATGGGGAGAGAAGGTATCCTTATTACTAAAGTTAATAGGTCTCAATTTTGTACATGTACAGAATGTTTGCTGCTGATTTTGTAGACAATCTTTATCTCATTTGAGTTGTATCTTTGTTCCCTTTATTTCTAGGTTACTAAGCAATTTTTAAAAAACTATGTATTGCCGTTGAATTATTATCAAATTCCTTTTTGACCTTTATTCAGAAGGTCTTCCTTCACCCCCCTTGACTTATTAAAATAAATAGATTTCCTAAACTGAGAGAGATCACCGTCATCCTTTTCTCCATGGTTTTCTTTCGTCATCACCCTACTGTCTTTGCAGTGCAGGATGAACAGCAAGACCCTGACAAGCAATAGGGTGTCTTCAGCCAGTGAAGATGGCAGAATGGATAGACAGAAGTGTGCTTTTCTAGTTGTTTATTTATTTATTTATTTGTCTTTCCCATCATGTTAAAAAATTTTCATCACTCTCCAAAATCCCAATCCATCCCCAAATAGAACAAGGGCCTGCAGAGAGTCAGCTTTCTGGCTAGAGTGCAAGGTACATGTTGTAGCCATTGGACAAAATGAAGCCAACTGGGTAACAGGATAGAAACCATGACCCTGGCTCTTTATCGACGAAATAACCAGGCACAGACATCACAGGTTTTCTCTTTGCCAGTTCAAAATGCCAAAAAGGGATGCAGGGGAAGAATTAATGAAGATTCTCTCTGATGTAGCTTCTGTACTCCCTCCCCATAGTGTGTGTTTGCTTTTTGAGTAGGGGATTTGATTCTGAAATACACCATACTTGGCAATTTTCTTTAAAGCTTAAACTCTTAGAACTAAGCCTCCGGATTTTCGATGGCCATGGGCAAATGCTTTTTTTGTGGATACTGTTTGATGAATGTGCCCAGTTGACGCCTATGCTCACAATTTCCACAAGGAACATCCTGAACCTTTCTAACTAAACACAAGGCTAATGAATTATGTGTGGGAAGCTCTCTCTACCTCTCTCTCTCTTTTTTTTAAGTATGTAGCACTCATGGAAGTTGAGCCATCTTTCTGTAAGTGCATGATTGCAAATGTCTTTCTTAGTATTTAACTATAGGATAAGACAATGGCCTAAAAACTAGGCCCTAGAGATGAGACTAGTAGGCTAGGTTCCCAAACTGTGAGAGAGTATTCAGAATGTTCTTGCTACCCAACAGTATATTCCATGGAGGTAGATCTAGGAAACTCTGATAAGACTTCCGGGTTGCCACACTCAAGACCTCCAGCACCTTTGCCACTTGGACCAGTGAAGAGTCTCGCAGCCTGCCGTAACCACAGCTCCCTTCTGAGAGGAAAAGCTGCTCACAGTGAGTGGTCATAGTTATGGTATTTATCCCCATTCCTACTGCCCCATCACACATATACATAACAAGCCAACTTAAGGGTGACCCAACCATAGGCTAGTGACCTTCCTCCAAATGCTTTTATTTATTTTATTATTTTTATTTTAGAGGCAGAGTCTTGGTCTGTCACCCAGGCTGGAGTGTAGTGGCGTGATCTCGGCTCACTGCAACCTCCACCTCCCCGGTTCAAGCAATTCTTGTGCCTCAGACTCCTGAGTAGCTGAGATTACAGGCATGTGCCACCATGCCAGGCTAATTTTTGTATTTTTAGTAGGGACAGCATTTTGCCATGTTGGCCAGGCTAGTCTTGAACACCTGACCTCAAGTGATCTGCCCACCTCAGCCTCCCAAAGTGTTGGGATTACAGGCATGAGCCACCGTACCTGGCCCCCCAAATGCTTTTAAATGAATCACATTGCTCTCTCAGCAAGGAAGAATTGGAACACTGAGAGACTAAGCAGTTAGGTATCACAGGTGAAGTTGGGGCAGGCTGGATCTTAAGAGACCAAGTACAAGTTAAAGTTTTGAGGGAGAAAAGACTCTGAGAAAGCAGAGGACAGTGGATGGTAAGAAAGAGAAGAAAACAGATGTGCTGAGAAAAGCAGGGAAGTCCTAAGACATTAAGTGGCCATGGTTCCTACTGGTTCCCAAGCTCCAGTTCTCATGAGGCACCAGGATGTGTTATAGTTTACTGTCTTTGGGAATCTATGAGATTCCTATGTATTCTCACAATATTAATCCTTTGTATGTGTCAACTTGAGTGTTCTTGCAATCAAAAGACCTGGCCTAAGATATGGGCAATGTGGGAAATCCACATTTAGGCAGGCAGTGGAAACTTTAAAACTCTGTCTTTAGTGCCAGCCAGTTACTTTTAATTTGTTTTCCTCGTCATAGGAAACCTTATAGAATTGGAGTGTGAATTTCTTGGTGCAGGATGGGAATGCCCAGAGCTTGAGGATTTAGGGTTTACTAGCAGGGCTGAGATCTCTTCACATTCCTACTCAAGAGGCGTGGCTATCTTTCATCACCTCAAGAAGGTTTTAACTAATGCTTTCAAGATGTGAGTGATTGATAATTTACAAATGATGCTGGGTAGACTGTCTCTGACATGTCCACTTGCACCTCCAGAACTCTTTATATGAGCGATACTCACTTCTCAGTTCATTTGTTCAGTAAACAAAAGATCAAAGGGGAAAAAAGGTGAGAATTAATAGTAGGAAATGAGCATTTTAGAGAAATGTCTGAAATCAGCTGAGTGCAGAAAGACAAAGCTTGAATGTGATAGACATCAGCTCTAGAAATTTTCTGAACACTCTAGGATTCTCATGAACCTGCAGCCATCCTTCAAGGCCCAATTCATGGGGTATTCTTTTCTTGAATTGGGAATTGAAGGGTGGATAGGATTTAGATATGCTGACTTGAGAGCAGTGGCATCCCTAGTGGAGAAAATAGCATGAGTGAAGATCTGGAGAGGGTCGAGGCCACTATGTGTGGAAAACTAAGGACAATTCAGTTTAGCTGGGAGGCTAAGGGTACACAAATGGAGGAAGATGCATATTAAACCAAAAAGGTAAATTGCGGCTTAACCCCTGTAATGGCCCGTAGGTAGGCAAAGTGAGTATCAGAGTTTCATGAGTGAGGGAAGGAGTGATTCATTAGCTGCCTTTAGGAATATTAACTTGGAAACACTGTGTTGTTAGGATTAGAGTGAGGAAGGAGTGGACATTGGGAGATCTGGCGCAAGATAAGAAAATAGGCTGGGTGTGGTGGCTCATGCCTGTAATCCCAACACTTTAGAAGGCTAAGGTTAAGAGGTTCCCTTGAGTCCAGGAGTTTGAGACCAGCCTGGTCAATATTGTGAGACCCCCCCATCTCTACAAATAATTTTTTTTTTAATTAGCTGAGAGTGATGGCATGTGCCTGAAGTCCCAGCTACATGGGAGACTGAGGAGGGAGAATGGCTTCAGTCCAGGAAGTTGAGGCTGCAGTGAGCTATGTTCTCACCACTGCACTCCAGCCTGGGTGACAAGGGAAACCCCATTTCAATCAATAATAATAATAACAATAATAATGTAGTTTCAATAAAAGGAGAACAGGAAGAGAGCAGATGAAAAAGAAATTAAATTACAGAGAAATGGCTCAAGTAGGCCATGAAAAGAAGCAGTCTGTGTTACCCTTGGAAGTTGCCTGCTTGTGTTGTTGGCAGGATAATGGTACTTTTAGGAAAGTGGAGAATGCCAGAGAAGGATAAGGAAGTGAGGAGGAGGAAGAAATAGGGGAGGAGAACTCATTCTTGAATCACTTTAAGAAGCTTCAAAGACTCAACTGATGAGTGAACATCAGATTTAAATACACCTTGTCTCCATTAGGGAGATACCCAGAGAGATGCACTATGTCATGGCTAAATTAGGCTGAGTTTCATGTCTGCATGAAGAGAAGTGTATTGGTCTATGTCTGTAACATATATATCACTGAATTTTTCAATGTGTTTGTAATTTGTATAAAAATCTCAAAAAAAACTAGTCTTTTTTTTTCCCAAGGGGATTAAGCTATCCTATGGCATATAGCCTTGGGTTTTTATGTCATTGTAATAACTTTCTAGTCACTTAAAAAGTTCTTGTGTATTTAGAATTTATTACTCCAAATTTGAAAAATCTAAGGCTTTCTGTCTTAGCACATTGCATCTCTGTTAAGACATTCTTTCCACAAAGACATTAGAAGGATCTCTGGAGGTGACTGATGAAACAATAATTTGAGTGGATTTAGGGTTTTAATTACTGTTTTATGTAATTGTGAGTGAGCACTGTGGAAAAAAAATTCATCAACAAAGGAAACAATTGTTCCAAAGAATTACATCTGCATTTATTCTCTGTCAAAAATTTCTCATTAAAAATGTGTTTCTTTAAAGGTAACTCAAAGCAGCTGATGAAATACAAGAGCATGGAAAGTTTCAAATCCCAGTGCAAATTGGATTCATCAAAGATCATTTGCCAGAGACTTGACTCCATGGTAAAAGAGCTTCTCACCATTTCTCACATCCATTAACTGGGTTTCATACTTATGCTAAGATGCTGGCAGTTTTATTTCCATAGGTGGATATTTTCCACTTAAACACTTCCTTTTCATAATACTTTTGATGTCTCTAGAGCATTCATACGGTTTGACTTTTCTCTTTAGTGATGACTCCGACTCGTGTTTTTTCTTCTTTAAGAGAGCGGGTGAAGAAAGAAAGAAGCCATAGGCAGCTCTACTAAAGAGGTGAAAATCCTAAAGACCATCCCACAATGTCTGAACCACCATCAAAGACTAGTGTGTGAGAAATGACAGTTACTGAGATTATTCCCAAACCATTCTCTAGTTTTTTTGGAAAGATCAGGCCTGCATGAGAGGCCACTGGGGTAAATCTTACAAAAAAATAAGACTGTAGGAAAAAATAGAACTACCATTTGATCTAGCTGTCCCTCTTTTGGGCATAAACCCAGAGGTAATGAAATCACCACCTTTTTAAGATATCTTCACCCCCATGTTCACTGCAGAATTATTTACAATAGCCAAGATGTGGAAACAACCTAAGTGTCAATCAGTGGACAAATGGATAAAGAAACTGTGGTGTGTATATACAATGGAATATTATTCAGCCCTAAAAAAGAGCAAGATCTTGCCATTTGCCAAAACATGGATGAGCCTGGAGGATATTATGCTAAGTGAAATAAGCCAGACACAGAAATACAAATACTGCATGATCTCATATGTGGAATATGACCTCACATGTAGAATATGCTCTCACATGTGGAATCTAAAAACAAATTCACTGTTGGGCCCTGTGACTCATGCCTGTAATCCCAGCACTTTGGGTGGCTGAGGTGGGAGAATCACTTGAGACTGGCCTGGGCAACATAGTTAGATCCTATCTCTACAAAGCAAATTTAAAAGATAGCCAGGCATGATGGCACCCACCTGTAGTCCCAACTACTCAGGAGGCTGAGGTGGGAGGATAGCTTGAGTCCAGGAGGTCGAGGATCCTGTGAGTCATGATCATGCCACTACATTCCAGCCTGGGTGACAAAGTAAGACTCTGTCTCAGTAAAATAAATACATAAATAAATAAAGTAAATACATTGAAAATATTTAGAGATAGTGAACAAAACAGTGGTTACTGAGGCAGGGGTAGAGAGTGAAGAGGAAATGGGGACATGTGGGTCAGAGGATAGAAAGTGGTAGATATGTAGGACGAACGAGTCTAGAAATCTCATCTACAACATGAAGATCTTAGGTAATTAAATTGTGCTGTGTATAGAATTCACTGTAAATGAGTAGATTTTAGCTGCTCTTGCCATGGGTAACTATGTGAAATGATGACTATGTTAATTTGCTTTCAGTATAATAACCTTTTTACTATCTCTGTATATCCCTTAACATGTTATATACCTTAAATACACATAATAACATTTATTTTTTTAAAAAGATTACAGAAAAACATCTCTTTGAAGCTGGCACTGCTGGTGAAAACTAAAGCAACAGATGGAGAAAAGAGGATGAATAAAGAAAATTTGGGCTGATGTTCTCCAGAAAAGGAAAGGGTGGCCACTTTGTCAATGGATTTGTTGAGCACCCATTATCTGTGGGAAGGGATTACCAAACGCTACAGAAATCTCTGTCTTGAGGTCATATAACAGTCTATTGAGGGAACAAGGCACATATATACCAAAATGATTTAAATAGCAAGGTAAGAGTAGCATAATAATTATCAGCAGCTACTGAGCATTGTATAGACATTGCTTATTTAATACTTACCAAATCAGCCCATGAAGTAGATGGGTTTGTTAAAATATATTTGCTGACTGGCAACAGAAAAGCCAAAAAAAATATATACTGGCTTAAACAAGTAAGGAGGTTATTTATATCATGCTACAAAAAGCCTAGAGTTTGTTGCCCTGGTTAGGGCCGCCAGGGACACAGTCTCCTCTGTATTTCTGCTCTACAGTCCTTAGCTCCACAGTCATAGTTGCTGCCCTTTCAAGCATCACATTTGTGTGTAAAGCAGGATGAAGGATGGAGTAACGGGCATGGGGCACTTATATAAGAAAAGGAATGCTTTCCCAGAAATTCAAGCTTACTTCCTCTTATATACTATTAGCCAGAACAATGTCAGTAGGCTACCATCAGCTTTAAGGAAGCCAGTTGCTTGAGCATTTTAGCTGGGCACGTCGTTACCCTTAACAAAACTGGAGCTCTATAAGAAGGAAAAATGAGGAGAGAACTTACATTGGGAACATAAATAGCAGTGTCTGCCACTGTGGGTTGACTATGTCATTTTACAGATAATAAACTGAGGCTCAAAGAGGTTAAATGGTTTGCTCAATTTATCATACAACCAGCAAATAGCAGAGCCAGGGTTAAAACCCAGATGTGAGTGAATCCAAAGTTTTTACTCTTAACTCCCATTCATTACTGTCATGTGGCGCTTCAAATGAATGATATAAATAACGTGATGGTACATGCAGGGTGGGAGTAGATCAATACGATTTTGGTATGTAGAAAATAGGGAGTAGAATCATTCAGAGAGAAAGATTTTTCCTACCGTTGGAGGCCTTTGGGGGACAGGAAAAAGTCCAAATTGATTATCAGAGAGTTATTGTTAGGGGAGAATGGGAAGAAAGCTCAGAAAGAAGTGCTGGGACAGCAGGCTTCTGTGATAGCTCCCAAGTAACAAGTCCAAAATGGAATTTCTGATTTCTCTGTTCTCTAATCCATTTTATTCTCCATCTTTTCCCATCTCAGTAAAATTCACATTTATATGCCCAGCTGGTTAAGCAGGAAATCTGAGGGTTGACATTCATCCCTCTGTTGCCCTCACTCTCACATCTGCAAGTCCTGAAGTATTTACCTCCAAAATATCTCTCACTATGTCCTTTTTGTCACTGTCTCTGCCCCTTGCTCATCCAGCTTGCCACCAGCGTGTGCTTGAGAATGGAAACAGCCTCCTCCTAATGGGTCTTCTTGCTTCTTCTCTTGTGTCCTTTAGCCAGTTCTCCACTTGGCAATCTTGAATGAACTTTAAACATTGTAAGCCAGATCACATGACAGCATCCACTTAAAACCCTCCTGTGGTTTTTGTTGCACTTGGAAAGGACCCCAACTATGTCTTTGGCTTAGACCCCAGCTTTGTTTGTGACCCTGCACAGTCTAGTACTTCCTTACCTTTCCAATCCCATCTTGCGCTGCATTCACCTTTGCTCGCTCTTGGGCTCCAATTACAGTAGCTTCTTTGCAGTTGTTGAAATGCTTCTTCCCTTGCCCAAGATCCTTCTTTATGGTTTGGAGTACTTTACCCCTGGTCAACTCCTGTTTCTACATATTTATGCTTAAACATCATCTCCTCAGGCAGGGATCCCCACGTGCTCTCTCTAAATCCAGTCCCTCTTGTTCTTCTCTATCAGAAACTTAATGATTTCATTTTTTTTTCACATTCAGATTACTTTCCTACATATGTAATTATACATTTATTTGTTATTTGTTTACCTTTTTCTGGTCTGTCTCCCCTGCTCCCTGTTAAGAACAATGAGGGCAGAAGCTGTATTTGTTTTGCTGCTGCTATGTATCTGGTAACACAGTGCTTGGCACAGAGTAGGTGCTCAATAAATGTTTGAATGAATGAATGAGTGAATGAATAAACAACTGACAAGATTGACTTGGCAAAGTGTCAAATGCCGGTAGAATGTGTTGCACACACAATTAGAAATAAAGCTTGTGGGCGGGGCGTGGGGGCTCACGCCTGTAATCCCAGCACTTTGGGAGGCCGAGGCGGGTGGATCATGAGGTCAGGAGATCGAGACCATCCTGGCTAACATGGTGAAACCCCGTCTCTACTAAAAATACAAAAAATTAGCTGGGCGTGCTGGTGGGCACCTGTAGTCCCAGCAACTAGGGAGGCTGAGGCAGGAGAATGGCATGAACCTGGGAGGCGGAGCTTGCAGTGAGCCTAGATTGCACCACTGCACTCCAGACTGGGCGACAGAGTGAGACTCCGTCTCAAGAAAAAAAAAAGGAAATAAAGCTTGTGGCCGGGTACAGTGGCTCACGCCTCTAATCCCAGCACTTTGGGAAGCTGAAGCAGGCGGATCACCTGAGGTCAGGAGTTCGAGACCAGCCTGGCCAACATGGTGAAACCTCATCTCTACTAAAAATACAAAAATTAGCTGGGCGTGGTGGCAGGCGCCTGTAATCCCAGCTACTCGGGAGGCTGAGGCAGGAGAATCACTTGAACCTGGGAGGCAGAGGTTGCAGTGAGCCGAGATCATGCCATTGCACTCCAGTCTTGGGGACAAGACCAAGACTTCATCTCAAAAACAAAAACAAAAACAAACAAACAACAACAAAAAAACCCACAAAAGAAATAAAGCTTGTTAAAGCAATGTTTGACAAGAAGGATTCATTTTATTTACGAGAATCAAATCCAAATGGCAGGTGGGGGATGTCTCTATAGCAGTTGCCAGGATGGTCTCTGATAATTTTATGGAAACAATAAGAACTACATGTATTTAATTCTATTTTAATTTAACCATTCTATGTTCATGGGGTAGAATTTTGATGATGACAACTACTTCCTCTTCCCTGGGGCACTGTTGAGAAACATTGCCCAGTGTGGCCCTGGGGAGCAGTTTCTGTTCTGGCCTGATCTGGATTCCTCTTTTCCCAGCTTCTGCTGACCTCCTTCTGACTCTGATGCTGGTCCTTAACCGACACTTGTCCTTAACCTACGCTGCCTGCTCAGGAATCAGTCACTTCCTTCTTTCAGGGTCTTTATTACTTACTATTTGCGGATGATTCTTGGTGTCTGAAATGTGATTGCTCAAATTTCACTTTACATAAGTCTGCACCAGTTGATATTTAGAAAAGTTTTACTTCCCTCTAATATATGCGCAAAAGACTGCCTGCCTGTTCAACATCTATACCTGAGTTCTTTGCCTCAGTAATAACAAGGATGATATCTACAACAATAGTAACATAGCTTCTACTATTTAGTACTTACCGTGTGGCAGGCATTGTGCTACTCCTTTGAGTAATTAACTTAAGCTTTGCCACAGGTGAAGAAGCTGAGTTATACAGCATGTATTAAATAGAGTGTGATAACTACTGTAACACACAAAGCCTTATTTTATTGCTCATGTCCATGTACTTTTGTGGTCAAGGGTGTCTACTCCACGTAGTTATTCACGGATTCAGGCTCCTTTCACATGGATCTCAGAATCCTCCCTTAGGTCCTCTGAATCTGGTGGCACTGACAAGACAAAGGAGAGAGGAAGTGGAGATCATACAGAAGGGTTTAGAACCCAGGCCTAGAAGTGGTATATTCCTTCTGCTCAAATTTCATTGGCCAGGAATCAATTACGTGTCTCTGTTGAAAGGCAAGGGGGCTGGGAAATATAATCTTCTTATACACCTAGGAGAAGAGGAAACAATTTTGGTGAGTATCTAGCCAGTCTCTGCCACACAGAAATTAAAAAACTTGTCATACAATAAATAAGTGCAGATCTGCGACTCAAATACATATTGGTTGGACTAGAAGCCTAAGCTGTTAGCCACATGTCTATCCTCTCTTTAGCTGTATATGTACATTTTTTAATATAAAAACTTTTATATATATATAAAAATACATTTTTAAAGACTGTGCTGCAGCCACATGGTGAAAGGAAGTTTATAGTCTGCTCTTTGTCAGGAAGACTCACTACCTGATTAAGGGCCAGGCTGAAAATGTCTTCTTTGAAGAGACAGAAAAATGCATGCTGTGACACTTCCTGTGTGAAGCCATATAACCTTCCTTTTCATGTCGGCAGCTCAGGGATCCTGTTCCTGCTTAACCTATTCCGGCCAGAAATCATGAGATCACATTAGATTAAGGACTTTGGACCTTATCCTGTGGCCAGCCTGCTAATGAAACTCTTAACTGGATGCATTTAAAATGCAAGTGATAGTCTCTCTTTGCTGTATGGGGAGGGCCTTACACCAGTGTAATGGGTATAACTTTGTTCTGTAAGTTCAGGTGTGTAAAAAATGTACTTTACATTTTCCTTTAACTCAAATTACCATATTTTATTAATTCCAATACATGCCTTTTTGTATGCTAACATCTCTGAAATCTGGATCTAATAATTGATGGCATGTTTGAATTGCTATTTGCTGGGTGGCAGTGCTGATTTATTTGCCATTGTCTGTATGTGTGTGAACATGGTCATAGGTATTTAGATATTGTTACCTCTTTAGTTGAATAATGTGCACTCTTGGTATTACCCAGGCAGAGTTTAGTTGCTGTTTGAAGTATTTTCAAAAAGATTAACCTGAGTTTCAGCAACGAAATGAAAGCTTATAATGAACAGAAAGGCTCAGACACAGTAGTGGAGTGTAAATATATTAGTAAAGCAAAAAAAAAAATTATAAGAATCACTTCAAAGCTACAGTGTCATACAGAGTAAGAGAATTAAATTACTATAAGTATACGAAACTGTGATACAGAGTTATGTTAAAAAGCATTGCGTGTTAGTACATGCCAAGCAAGAATGCACTCACATTAAACCTTTTTTTTTTTTTTTTTTGAGACAGAATCTCACTCTGTCGCCCAGGCTGGAGTGCAGTGGCGCTATCTCAGCTCACTGCAACCTCTGCTTCCCGGGTTCACGCCATTCTCCTGCCTCAGCCTCCTGAGTAGCTGGGACTACAGGCGCCCGCCACCGCACTCAGCTAATTTTTTGTATTTTTAGTAGAGATGGGGTTTCACCGTGGTCTCAATCTCCTGACCTCGTGATCCACCTGCCTCGGCCTCCCAAAGTGCTGGGATTACAGGCATGAGCTACCGTGCCCGGCTCACATTAAACTTTTAAGAATGGGTGACAGCATCTTGGAAGAAAACCTGGAGTCAAGAGTGGGGATACTAGTAAGAAATGTTTCATCACCAACAGAGAAAAACAGTGAGGAGAAAAATATAAACAGAGATGTGGAAGAGTTAAACTCTGAATGAAGGGATATGTTTAGGAATTTCTTAATACATTTATTTTCTTTTTTATGTGTACAGGAGTGACACGTAATAAAAGTCTACGTCCCAACAAGTCTTAAAGGGCTTCTCCAGCAAGTATAAAATAAAAATTTGAAACAAAGAGAAAGCATTGTTTCATAGATTAATTGGGGGCATCTTTATTTCTTGGTGGCACACAAATTAATGATGTATTTTACAATCTATGGCATTTTAGTATCAATGAAATAGCTAATCTCTCATTTGCACTCCCATTCCTTTGAGTATTGGAAATTAAATTTCAGTCAGTTAAGCACCACCTCTCCCCATGATTACCTTGCGTTTCCTGGGGGCTTATGTATGGAAGCCCCTGAGATGACCATCATTCGGCCTGGTTCCTGGTCCTCAGGCAACAGAGATCATTGCTAGGGACATTTCGTTCTCATCTCAGAGCTCTTTCAAAGCTGGGTGGCTCTTTCTGCTACTTCTGTGTCTCTCTTGGATGCAGTTCCTTGGACACAGGAACTTACTAAGGCTGATAAGGCCCTGGGCTTATCAGTGGGCCCTTGGGAGCACAAAAGGTATTCTGTCCCTCCATGTCCCGCTGGGTGGCTGGGTAGCTGGGTACTGGTAGAATTCACTCCTCCTGAGTGCTCTTAGGCATGCAGGAATCCAGCCTCTCTTCTGCATCATTTTGGCATGGGGAAACTTAGTTGCTTTGGGCTGCTTAGATCTCACATGGCCACATTTTCTCCTATGACATCTTGCAGCCTCCATGACTTTACCTGGAGAAAGGGGCACACATATCATCAAGCCTGCATGGGGTTTCTTCCCTTCCCTTCCCATTCCCACAAGGTCAGTGGGTTGGGCCAGGCTGCGGGACCCACTGTGGGGGATCCACCAGTGTCCAACTCTCTTAGCTTGCTTTCCACTCTCCCTTTCATCCTAGTCTGGGCAATGTTTTCTAATATGGAGGGTCAGCTAGACTTTCTCTTACTTTATGTCCCAAATTCTTCTACTCCTCACTAGCCTTGGGCTCTAAAACCCAGGCCAAGAACAGAATTGTGGTTTTCCTTTCTAAGACAGGGTCTCATTTTGAGATAGGATCTTAGGTTTTCCTTTCTTTTTGAATAAGTGGTTCTGAATACACAGCTCACTGAATGGAAGAAAGGTCCAAGTGAAAAGAAACATGATAAAACCACACTGAGGAGCATTTCAAAATACTTTCCTAATGCAAATTCTTACAGTGCCTACTCTTTCACTCTTATTTTAACATGTTCTTTTTGGTCACTTTCTTACATTGCTCGTTTTCTATATTAGCAACCTGGTGGCTGATTTCAGTGATCCATCAAGGCTCCTTCCATTTACTTTCCCTAATCACCTCAGTAACCAGGGTGAAGGTATAGCCATTGTCTTCCTCCTCTTCTGTCTTTTTTTTTTTTTTTTGAGATGGAGTTTCACTCTTGTTGCCCAGGCTGGAGTGCAATGGCGTGACCTTGGCTCATGGCAACCTCTGCCTCCCAGGTTCAAGCAATTCTCCTGTCTAAGCCCCCGAGTAGCTGGGATTACAGGCATGCACCACCATGCCTGGCTAATTTTGTGTTTTTAGTAGAGACGGGGTTTCTATGTTGGTCAGGCTGGTCTCGAGCTCCCGACCTCAGGTGATCCACCCGCCTTGGCCTCCCAAAGTGCTGGGATTATAGGAATGAGCCACTGTGCCCGGCCCCTCCTCCTCTTTTTATTTTTATAATATAAGGTTTATAATTTCTATTTCATTAAAAGAAATGAGTAACATATAGACAAGTAGAAGAAAGGGAAAAAAATACATAAAACTTCACTAAGACATCCCCTGGTTGGTGACATTCTGTTGTTTTTCCTTCTAGTTATTTTTTAATGCTTACTTAGCGTGTGCGTGTGCATGTGTGTGTGATTAGCATTACATCAGACAGAGAACTGTATATCCAGTATTGTTCATTCAACACTATGACTATTTTTCCTTATTATTATAAAATCTTCAGAAACATTAGTGAGTTGACGCAGCAGAGTTTACTCAAACCATTTGCCTAGTATGGAGCATTTAGCTTATTCTCACTGTTGTGAGAATATTTATACATAAATAATAGCATTATGATTGATATCCTTGTGCATGAAGTTTTTCCTACATTTCTGCTTATTTTCTTGAGTTAGTCTCCCAGAATTGGGATTAGTAGAAAGACTACCATTATAAAAACATGCTATTTCCCTGGGCTTCATGCAGTATTTCTTCTCCAAATACAAAAATCTTTTACCTGGACACTCTATATCACAGTCCGTACTTGATGTTTCCAGTGGGAAAAAAATCTAACTGCTGCTGATGCAAGAACATCGTATATCCTCACAAAGGCAAGACTGATGATACAAAAAAATACAAAGCCAAAAGCTTTGTCTGTTCTTTCCCCCTTTATCTATAGTTATAATAACTTCTCTGAGAGCAGTATATGCTATTTGAGTGGAAGATTTCCACAGGCTTCTTTCGTTCACCTCCAGCTTCCTTAGATCTTGACGGCTTTTCTGATCTCATAACAATAATTTGGCGTTTATCCATAGGAGGAGACGTTCTGTACCTACAAGTAGAAAGTCTGACTCAAATAGTTACTTCTAAGGTTGTATTATTTGAAAATCTAAGCTGAAGTTCCATGGTGGATTTAACTTTGAAGAAACACCCAAAGCCAATCCATTCAAAGCATTGTGTTCTCCAAGCAGCTACTGTAGGTGGCTGAGCTCATAGTCCAACAATGTGTCATCACTCCAGATGTCTTAGGCCTCCTCTTCTGAAACTACTGTCAAAAATCTCTGGCACAGTTTTTGAATATCCTTAATGAAGAAAAATCTTAATCTTTTTTGAGGAAGAATTGTATCTTTTGAAACTTTCAGTGATTTTCAGAATCTAACTGAGTGGACAATAAGGTGAGTGGGAAAATGGGCAAGATTTAAAAAGATAAATCACCACAGTACTATTACAAAACCATGAGGCTGATTTTCTTGCGTGACTAGTAAATAGCACAGAATATGAGAACAATTCTCCCAGAGTAAGGAGTCAGATTTTAAGCTGCAGTAGATCATTAGGATATGCAGATTAAGGAACCTGATGGCCAGGTTGAGACACTTTTACTCTGAAGTGTATGTGTGTATATTTAATTTAGGCTCATTACTTATGACTGATGCCATTTAAATGAAAACACGTGCATATTTTTAAAGAAAACTCAGCTTGAGATAAAGAAATAAAACAAAATCTATGTATTGACATTCATGGGCTTAATTAATTATAACAGTCCAGGGAGGACTCTGCCTCTTTTAAAACAATGTCATTTTATTCATTTAAAATAAGTAATACATACTTTTTATACAGAATTTGGAAAATCCAGAAATTTCTTTACTCAGAGCTATTCCCTCATAATATATATGTTTTTAATAGACTTAATTTTTTAGAGCAGTTTTAGGTTCACAGCAAAATTGAGCAGGTCAGAGAGTTCCCATATACCCACTTCCCTAACACGTGCAGATCCTCCCCCATTATCAACATTTCCTGCCAGAGTAGACATTCGTTACAACTGATGTACATGCATCAAGACAACATTACCATCCAAAGTCCATAGTTTACAGTGGGGTTCATTCTTGTATATACCATGAGTTTGGACAAATGTATAATGACATGTATCCACCAAAGTATAACATAGAATAGTTTCATTGCCCCCCAAATCTACCACGCTCCATCTCTTCATTATATTTTGATCTAAATATATCTTAGATTGGGTTCTCCAGAAACAGACTCTGAGAATTGCCTGCTGAATGCTTACTGGGAGCATGTTTTCAGGAGTTGCTCCTTGTAAGAAAGTAAGGAAGGACCGTGCTGTGCAGAGGAGAATCTGACTCCAGATGCAGTTGCAACTGAGACTCAGCCAATCATGGAGGCAGCTGTGGAGCTGGGACGGCCCTTTAGAATTGACCCAAAGTAAGGTAACTGGCCTGGGTTTTGTATCCTTGCATCAGTGAGTCATTGGCCCCCTAGAGGGGCTAATTCTGGATGATTCTATTTTTGGGGGCCAAGGACAATTCCCAATAGGGGATGCAGCTGTGTGCTATCAGCAGTGATATTCCCAGCAGCTGGAGAGGGACGTGTACTTCACAAAGGGGAGTTGGGCAAAGACTGCATTCGGTATCCACTGCAATGTCATGTTAAAATCGGGATCATACAGTCCATGCAACTTCTCAACCTACTTTTTCACTCAACATTATTTGATGAATTTTTCCCATTTTGTTAACCTCTCTTTGAAATCAACATTTTAAATATCTGCTTATTTTATCCTATGAAAGTATCATTTATTTAACTGTTCTCTTATTGTTGAACAATTAATTTTGACACATTTTCACTATAATAAATAATATAATAAACATCTTTATATCTTTGTAATACACATGACACTAATAAAAATAAACTGTATTTAATTGAGAATGCTTACTATTGACTATGTCAGGCCAATATCTTTCTTGCCTTCCTTGTGGAGTTTTTATGAGAAATAAATGAGAGGCTGGGTGCAGTGGGTCACGCCTTTAATCCCAGCACTTTGAGAGGCCAAGGCAGGCAGATCACTTGAGGTCAGGAGTTCAAGGCCAGCCTGGCCAACATGGTGAAACATGGTCTCTACTAAAATACAAATATGAGCAGAGCATGGTGGTGGGTGCCTGTAATCCTAGCTACCAGCTACTCAGGAGGCTGAAGCATGAGAACCTCTTGAACCTGCCGGTGGAGATTGCAGTGAGCCAAGATCGCATCAGTGCTCTCCAGCCTGGTTGAAAGAGCAAGACTTGGTCTCAAAAAAAAAAAAAAAAAAAGAGAGAAAATAAATGTAAATTATGTTGCACTTTTAAACTCATTTGATGTTAACTTTGTGATGCAGAGACCATTGTCATCTGCATTTTTCAGATGAGGAAACTGAGGCACAGAGGTTAAGTAGATCATCTAAGTGAGCATTAGAATAGTACAGGCACTATAAATCCAGAGTTTGAGCAAAACATGATACTATTTCCCTCATACTGCTTTTCTGGTACTTTTCCTAAGTTTATAACCTTAGAAGGAGAATTCCATAGTCAAGGGCTTGACTTACTTTAAAGCTCATCATAAGAATTGCCAGATTATTTCCCAGAAGCAGTGAGAACTTCCACCAGCAGAGTATGAGGGTTTTATTTCTCCATAGTCAACAACAAAGAACACAAATTCTTAATTAGAACCGTGATAAACAACAAGTAATCTATTTTCTTGTCTTCCATCAGGTATTATGAACATTGATTTTTCTTAAGCAGGCCTTTCCCTTGTTTGTTAGCATGCTCAATTATTTCTTTTTTCTTTTTTTTTTTTGATGTTTAAGCATTTATTAATTCTGATTTTGCATGAACTCGCCATTTAGCATTAGGTATATCTCCTAATGCTATCCCTCCCCCCTCCCCCCACCCCACAACAGTCCCCAGAGTGTGATGTTCCCCTTCCTGTGTCCATGTGTTCTCATTGTTCAATTCCCATCTATGAGTGAGAACATGCGGTGTTTGGTTTTTTGTCCTTGAGATAGTTTACTGAGAATGATGATTTCCAATTTCATCCATGTCCCTACAAAGGACATGGACTCATCATTTTTTATGGCTGCATAGTATTCCATGGTGTATATATGCCACATTTTCTTAATCCAGGCTATCATTGTTGGACATTTGGGTTGGTTCCAAGTCTTTGCTATTGTGAATAGTGCCGCAATAAACATACGTGTGCATGTGTCTTTATAGAGCATGCTCAATTATTTCAAGATCATCTTCTAAGTGTTCACTAAAATGGATGACCTACATTTCAGGGGAGAATTTTTTGTTTGTGGAACGAATGCATGAATGAGGACAAGGAGAGGCCTGGATCACAACCTTGTACTGGAATATCAGGAGTTGTGTAAAGCAAGGAAGCGGAGACTCTGCAGAATAAAGCCCCTCCAAGACAGGGAAGTGATTTGTGACAATTGACCATTTTTCACACACTCTTCATTGGGGTCTTTAAAAATCTCAGTTGAATTCCTTATGTAATAAGCACTCATTGCAGTCCCTTTACCTGCCGGACTCTATCATGTGCTTGGAAACATTGATGTTTAATTCTGGAAGAAATTCAGGGTCATGTGGTCCCATCCCTTATGACACAGAGGAGGAGCTTCAAGCCAGTGCCACCTCGTTGGGGCCTTTCCCTCTCCTGGGGGTGGACTGTAGGAGCTGTGGGGAGGGGAGGATGGTTCTGTTTTCCTCCATTCAAGGTCAGAGGAACTCTTCAGAAATGTCTTAGAAGGCAGTCAGAGTTATTTTGTATTATTTTAGCATTGACTTAGACTGACCTTACCCTCACATAGCTCCACAGTTAGTTCATTTTTGAATTCTGAGAGATTTCTTTGGAAACCCACCGTATTTCACTCACTTCTAACCTTTGGCAACCTCTTTAAGTTCATTTACTTGCCATTCCCTCTTCCATATAGGTTGTTGTGAGGCTGAAATGAACCAAAGTATTTAAAATTCTTACAGTAATACTTACAAACAGTAAACAATTTATAAATATTGACTTTGGTTTCCTCCCTTCTTCTCTGCTCCCCGTTTTCCTCCTTCCCAGAATGGTGTATAGCTGTGAGATATTTCTGAACCTCAACTTCCTCATCTAAAAATCATAAATTATACTTTACTATATATTCACCACACAGGGTTTTAGTGGGGATCAAATGAGGTAATCCATCTAAAGCAACTTTCACAGCACCTGGCGCAGAGCGGGCAGTCAATAATTTGTAGCTGGGATTACTTTAAAACCTGTTAATGTGCTTTAAGTCAGTTATCGAATTTTCTGGGCTGTCTAAAGGAATGAATCATACGCACTTGATTAATTTTCAGCCATGTTGAATTTATTTCTTTTCTGCTCAGCTTTCCTGAGGTACAATTGACAAACTAAAATTGTGTATATTTAAGGTGTACTATGTGATGTTTTGATATACAGTAGTTCCCCCTAATTCATGGTTTTTCTTTGCATGGTTTCAGTTACCCACAGTCAACTGAGGTCTGAAAATCAGTGAATATAGTACAATAAGATATTTTGAGAAAGAGCGAGAGAGACCACCTTCATATAACTTTCATTATAGTATATTGTTATAATTTTTTTTTTTGCTAGTTATCATTGTTACTATCTTACTGTGCCTAGTTTATAAGTTAAACTTTATCATAGATATGTATGTACAGGATAAAACATAGTACATGTAGGGCTAAGTATTATCTGTGGTTTCAGGCACCCACTGGGGATCTTGGAACATATTCCCCTTGGATAAATGGGGACAATTATATGCATAGGTTTGGAGTGATTTCACAATTAATGTATCTTTCACCTCATACAGTTTTTTTTTTTTTTTTTTGTGATTAGAACACTTAAGACCTGCTCTCTTGGCAAGTTTCAAGCATACAGTGTAGTATTATTAACTGTAGTTACTAGGTTGTATATTAGATCTACAGAACTTACGTCTTTTATGACTGACATTTGGTACCCTTTGACCAAAATCTCCTCCCTGTATTGTATCCTGCATCGCCTGACCGCCTTTCTACGCTCTGTTTCTATGAGTTCGATTTGTTTAGAAATCATATATAAGTGAGATCATGCATTGTTTGTCTTTCTGTGTCTGGCTTACTTTATTCAGCATAATGTCCTCTGAGTTCATCCATGTTGTCTCAAATGGTAGATTTTTCTTTGTTTTTTCAGTTAACCCTGTTGAATTTAGATAAAGTATAAAATTGATATAGAATGAGCATAACATAGATTTCATGGATGAGGTGTTAATTTCAGCCCTGTTATCTTCAATTTTTGTGTTTTTCGCATCTCTTTATTTTTTTTCTTTCCCTTTCTCTTAGTCTCTATTGTTTTCTATTCACGATAACTGAAGTTCCCTTTTCCTATGGTTCAGTTTGAGGAGTAACTTGTGCCAGTGATAAGCAACTGAAATGACTGACACCAGGCCATTGGCCTCTTGGTTGCTAAATATCTCGGATTCATTTTCCTGGTGTCTGGACACTGCCGGACCCTCTTTTCCTGGGCCCGAGGAACAGCATTCCCTCTTTTTTTTTTTCCTGTCTCTCCTCTCTGTAAAAAGGCCCCTCAGGCGCTTTTCCTCTTCCTTTGCTACTGCTAAGTTCTGAAGTGCCCTGAATTTCCTGTGCAACTGTCTTCTCTCCTCACCTCCTACTCTTTCTGGGTAAGCTTCTCTCTTCCTGTGAGGGCTTCATCTGTATTGTGTTAAGCCCCAAATCTGTGCCTCTGACCTAGATTTCTCAGCAATGTTTAGTGAGTGGACATCTCGTCTTGGGTATGCCACTGGCCAGTCCAACTCAATGGGTAGAGAATAAACCCATCATCATTTTCCCCCAAACCAGCTCTACAACTCCAGCCTACAACCACTCTGCAACCACTAGTGCAAAGGTTGGTAGTTCAGAGGACACAATAGAGGGAATAAATGATGTATTTTGACTTTTCCAACTAGACTCTCACTTTAAAAATGTCATCTTCTCTATAAATACTGATTCAACCCATAATTCTTTTCTCTGCACCTATCTATATTATATTATAGAATTGATTTTATTCTATTGCTGTGCTTCATTTATGTTTCTTTCCTTCTAGACCAGGGGTCAGTAGAATTTTTTGGTAAAGGGCCAGAGAGTAAATATTTTAGGCTTTACAGGCCATATGGTCTCTGTTGCAACTACTCAACTCTGTGGTTTTAGTGTGAAATCAGCCATAGACAAAACAAACGGATGAGCGTGGCTGTGTTCCAATAAAACTTTATTTACTGAAACAGGCAGTGGGCTGGATCTGGCCCACAAGCCAAGAGTTTACCGACCTCTGGTCTAGACTGTGGACTCCTAGAGAGTTACTTAATAAGAATTTAGAGTTTAGAGAGCCTTTTACCTGCCAGATGATGCCAGAGGTCTGAGAATCTAGAGACAAATGCTCTTCAGTTCCTGACCTCAGGGATCTCCCATGGAGACCAAGCGTGTGCTGTGGTTGAGGTGCAGATTAGTCTCCTAGGGCTGTCCTAACAAAGTGTCACAACTGGGAGGCTCTAAATAATAGAAATGTATTCTCTCACAGCTCTGGAGGCTAGATGTCCGAAATCAAGGTGATGGCAGAGTTGGGTCCTTCTGGGTGCTGTGAGGGTGAGTCGGGCCCATGCCTCTCTTCCAGCTTCTCATGGCTCCTTGATTTTGTAGATGCATCATTCCAATCCTCTACCTATACCTGGAGTTCTCCATGTGTCGTTCCTTTGTACATCTCTCTGTGTCCAAATTTTCTTTCTTTTTTTTGAGACGGAGTCTTGCTCTGTTGCCCAGGCTGGAGTGCAGTGGCACAATCTTGGCTCACTGCAGCCTCTGCTCCCTGGGTTCAAGCAATTCTCCTGCCTCATCCTCCAGAGCAGCTGGGATTACAGGCGTGTGCTATCATGCCCAGCTAATTTTTGTATTTTTAGTAGAAATAGGGTTTCACCATGTTGGCCAGGCTGGTCTTGAACTCCTGACTTCAAGTGATCCGCCCACTTCAGGGCCTCCAAAAGTGCTGGTATTACAGGCGCATGCCACCACATCTGGCTAATTTTTTATTTTTAGTAGAGACGAGGTTTCGCCATGTTGGCCAAGCTGGTCTCGAACTCCTGACTTCAAGTGATTTGTCCTCCGCGGCCTCCCAAAGTGCTAGAATTACAGGGGTGAGCCACTGTGCTTGGCCTCCAAGTTTTCTTATTTTATCAGGACACTAGTCAGATTAGGGACCACCCTAATGACCTCATTTTAACTTGATTACTTCTGTAATCTGTAAGATTCTGTTTCCAAATAAGGTCACACACAAAGGGTCAGGACTTCACAATATCATCTTTGAGGGACACAATTCAATCCATAATAAGGTGTATGTATTAATATTTACCATTTGTATGCCAAGAGAACAGAGGTGAGGAGGATTCATCCTGCTAAACAATGGGGGAGAAGTAAAGGGAGGGCACAAAAACCAACACAACATTTGGACTGGATGGATGACAAATATCTTGCTAGACTACAGAAATAGGAAAGGAAATTCCAGGTTGAGCGAACAACTTGAGCAAATGCAGGATCATAAGAACAAGAAATGTCTTTTGAATAATTACCCTGGTACAGCTGCAAAATGGTGAGGTTGGTGGAAGGGGCTCAAGCTGATTCTAGAAAGATAAGCTGGGGCAAGACCAAATGTGTGCAGGCTTCAAGAGCTGCTTGCATGATGTTTGTTGACTGAATGAAGTATCGAAGTCGAAAATGGGAACAGTGGTTGTGACAAATTCTCGGCTATGAATTCCCTTTCGTTCAATCTCTGGGGGCTAATTGTTGCAAGTACTTGTCAGCGTCTGGACCACTATCATGCAACCTCTTTCACCAGTGCACTTGGGTTCACAGCTCCCTCATAATTTTTGTGCTTTCATATGTGTTAGAAGAATGCAAGGACAGTATAACTGAAGGTCTAGCCCATAAGCAAATATTCTCTGATGGAAATATGCAATATGTTTGTCTTTTGGTAATAATAATAGCTAACATTTTTGTTAAATGTTTACTCTGAACCAGCCACTGTTATAGGCATCTTATGTATTAACCCATTTAATCCACATGCTCCTGCGTGAGATTCTAGTATCTCCACTTAATATACCAAGTAACTGAGCTTCAGAATGGTGAACTGGCCAATGCAACCCAGTTGGTAAATAACTATTCTCTAACCACTAGATTATATGCTTCCTTCTCCCTTTGGCCTTCCTGTCCCCTCTCTTTTGCCATACTTGTCTTCCCACGGCCCCTCTTGGGTCATTCAGTTTGCTTTTGTTCACCTCCAATCATCCATCAATTAGGGTCTAATGTTCAGATTCTTCTCTGTCTCTTACTTCCCGTTTCTCCCCTATTCTTATGCTTTTCCCCATTTCTTGGTCTTTCCTTCACTGTCCCTGCATTGGCTTATTAGTTCTTTCTACTTCTGGCGTCAGCAATAGATCCAGTTATTTTAAAGGACCTTTCCTTTTCTTTAATCCTCATTTCTAAATTCTTACCAGCTGCATATAAAAACATAGCCCCAGCCAGGTGCGGTGGCTCACGCCTGTAATCCCAGCACTTTGGGAGGCGAGGCAGGAGGATCACAAGGTCAGGAGTTCAGGACCAGCCTGGCCAGCATGGTGAAATCCCGTCTCTACTAAAAATACAAAAAATTAGCTGGGCATGGTGGCGGGTGCCTGTAATCCCAGCTACTCGGGAGGCCGAGGCAGGAGAATTGCTTGAATCCGAGAGGCGGAGGTGGCAGTGAACCAAGGTCATGCCACTGCACTCCAGCCTGGGCAACAGAGCGAGACTCCATCTCAAAAAACAAAAAAACAAACAAAACAAACAAACAAACAAAAAAACATAGCCCCTGCAGACCTCATAGCTAACACAATCCCTGGTTTCAGAGAGGTGGTGGATAGTCAATGGGCTGCATATTCCAACATAAAAATAAGAAATGTCATTGTAGCCATGTAAGTCTCATTAAAGAGGATTATGGAAATGCTGACAATAATAAACTTGTAGGACATGTAAGAGTGTATAAAATACTGCCGCATCTTTTGCTAGTAGCCTAATTTCTGGATTACTGTTTTTCTGACATCTTACACAAGGCTTCATTTTACCTAGTTCAGTATTTAAGATCGAGATTTTTTTCCTAAATGTGTCATTTCTGATTCCATGGAAGGAGTAAGTTTAGAGAAACCTCACGGCTAATCATCCAACAGTAGCTTGCCGGAATAAAGGCCATGACGTTTTGGAATTTTAGAGGAGTGAGTCTTGAGACCAACTCTAGGATGGTGGTGAGAGGGAGGAGGGTTAGACAATGGGGCCATTTTCAAAATCATTACACTAGATTAAGTTAGATTTTTCCTATAAAGCCTCCCTGAGGTGCCCTTGTGTTTTTTTATCTGGCAACTTTCTTGGATAGAAAATAAACAGAGGACTTTTGGCTCCTGTTCACTGCTGTACCTACAGAAAGCGACTTTTTGGAACTTGCAAGCAGCTTATGTGTGCATGAGTGTGCGTGCAGGAATTTTCTGGAGAGGCATGAGGCACTACTTTAATTCCCATGGATGCTGTTTGTTCCCCAGAATGGAAAATGTTCTATTTTTGGCCACAAGATATTTCTGAGAAAAGAAAAAGTTAAACAAAGCGTGGCAACAAGCTCGTTCGTGTTGTTGTCTGAGTTTCAAGAAGAGTTTGGTGCGTTTCAGGGAATAACTTCTTCATGGAGGCAAGGGGTTGGAAGTGATAAGAGAAACTCTTTAACTTGGAATCCTGAGATAGGACTTGGGTGTCTGGGCAGAGGTTGCACAGGTGGGTGGGTCCTGGCTGTGAAGGCTGCAGCCTGGCCTTTGATTGTGGGTGGCAGGTTGACAGGTGCAGAAAAAAATTCTGTTGCACCTGAAAAAGGTAAACACTTGAAGATAGGTATTCTCTGCCCGGGTGCTTAGAATGAACTTATCTTGGGCTACAACCTAATATTTCCCCCAAAGCAAGAAAGCCCTGTTGGCATCCCTGCCTTAGCATTCCCGTTGGCCACAAGCCTTTGTGGGGAAGGACTTCTAGGGGCAGGTTTCCAGCAGCCTCTGATCTCCAGATAACTTGACGAAGCCAGTCACATAGTGAATGAAATCATTTTGGGCCCTTCCCCCATCAGACACTTTTCCAGGAAATAGCTTTTTGCTGCTATGACCTCTTTTGCTGCTGTTTGATATCCTTGATATGAAAAATGTGAATGGAGACGAGCACCCCATTAACCAGCAGCTCTTAGGCAGCATTGCTTGTTGGAGGTATCTTTTCACAGAGGTGAGCCGGCAGCGCCCTGGGCGTTATGGGAGCATCCTGAAGGTACTGGGCTTCGTGCTGCAGCCGTTGGAGTGGCTGGCAAGAGTGATCACAGAAACTGTAAAGCCCTAAGCCCCTGGAAAGGGAGCTGCGCCCTGTGGCTCTGATTAAGGCTTGTGGAGAGGGAGCTGTGTAATTGGATACCCTGAAGCAAACCTCGAGCAGAATCCTGTAAGGCAGCCTGGGATTTTCTCTGCCCAATGTGCTGTTGAAACATCCGTGAACTCCACTTGGTGGTTGTTTTCATCTGCTTCAAGCCTAGCCCTTGGGTACAGATGCAGCCGTGTTTCTGGGTAATGTTTCATTCTTGGTAGGAAGGGCTGTTCCCTTCCCATGAAGTGATTCGATATCTTTGGAGTTACGAAATGAAGTGCTGGTGAGACCTGTTGTTACTTGTTGTTCCTTAGGCAGAGCGTTTCTGAGGAGCCCTGTTCTTGAAAGCAGCACTGAATTGACACCTTGCGAGCTTGGGAGTTTTCTTCTTGGTTACAGTCTTTTGAAATATGTACTTGGGATTCAGGAACTTGCATTGCACGGGTTCAGAAATGTGTCTGTCCTGCATGACCTCTGTTACTTGGAAGCAGCTGGATATCTTGTGCCTTTATCCTCATGTATTCAACAAATATGTATCAGGTGCCTACTGTGTGCCAGGCACTAGGGCAACTACCAGGCAGTCTTGCTGATGGGGGAGACAGACCATACGTAAATATCTTCCCATGCTGGAGAGTACTAAGAACAGAGCCAGAGAGAGAATAGTGGTAGATATATTTCTGGCAAGGGTGGGCAAGGATGTTCTTTCTGGGATGTGCGTGTGAAATTTAAGGTAATATCAAAAGAAGCCAGTAATGTGAAGAAAGGGGGATGGGAATGAGACTTTCGGGTAGAAGAAACAGCAAGTGCAAAGGCCCTGAGGTGAGAGAGCTACACCTGTCTGAGGAGCCTAATAGCACCTGTGAAGCTGGAGCACAGAGCAAAGATGAGAAATCCCTGAGATGAGTTTGGAGAAGTAGCCATGGGGCTGGATCACATAGTGCCCTGGTGGGCCAAGAAGGGAGTGTGAATGTTAACCTAAGAGTATTGGAGGGCCTCTGGAGGGCTTGAAGCAGAGGTGTGACATGATCTTCCTACAGTTTGGAAAGAACAGTCGCTGCTGTGTGGAGACTGGATGGGGATGGAGGCAGGAGTGGATGTTTTAGAAGTCTCTTCCCAATGTCCAGGCAGGAGCTGACAGTGGTTTAACCCTGGGCCAGAGGGGTGGGGTGGGATGGCAGCAGCTCCTTCCTATCTATGTTCATTCTGGTCTCCTTCCATGTATTGTCCTTCTCACCATTGTTTTCTGGGGGAAAAGCTGGCCTTCTTTCATAAGAGTTTCATGGTGGACTGGTACTTTATTTATTTATTTATTTTGAAACAGAGTCTCGCTCTGTTGCCCAGGCTGGAATGTAGTGGTGTAATCTCGGCTCAGTGCAACCTCCGCCTTGCGGGTTCCAGCAATTCTTGTGCCTCAGCCTCTCGAGTAGCTGGAATTACAGGCACGTACCACTATGCCAGGCTAATTTTTGTATTTTTAGTAGAGACAGGGTTTTGCCATGTTGGCCAGGCTGGTCTTGAACTCCTGACCTCATGTGATCTACCCATCTCAGCTTCCCAAAGTGCTGGGATTACAAGCATGCGCCACTATGCCCCACTAGGACTGGTACTTTAGACTCTTCCAAAGTTATTTAAGTAAATTGATCTATGTGATTATCTCAGTAATCCTGTGAGGGATACAGGGAGCTTAGGATATTGTCCTTCTGTGACAGATAAGCATGAGGGAGGTTCTGGAGGTTATAGAGAGTTCCTAGCAGAGCCAGCTTCCTGCACACCCAGCCCAGGCCTCTCTGTTGCTCCATGGGACCTACCCTGTAGACCTTTTGGTTTTGTACTGTCACTGTGGATTATGACTTTTATTAAAAAAAAATTGTTAAAAAGGTAAAATCTGATTCAGGGAAATACAAAAGAAACACTTTTTTTTCTTTTTTCTTTTTTTAAGCCGGAGCCTCTTTCTCTCACCTGGGCTGGTGTGCAATGGTGTGATCATGGCTCACTACAGCCGTGACCTCCTGGGCTCCAGTGATCCTCCCATCTCAGCCTCCCAAGTAGCTAGGACTAAAAGACTGTGCCACCAAAGATTTTATTTAATTCATTCATTAATGAGGGAACCAGTAAGATGGTGTGCCCTGTTCAAAGACTAAGAAGTGAGGATATTTATAGGCAATTTAATAAAAAAATTGTTGGGATAAGATTGCTGGGTTAGATATAAACTGGTTAATGTCCAACAGGCCACAAATCTTTGAGGTTATATGTTCCAGCAGACAGAAATGATCAGTGTCTCTACAGGACAAAAATGTACAAGATAATAGATAAATTCACTAAGTCAGAGACCTTTAGTCACTGGCAAGCAATGAAATGAACTACATGTATTCTCCTGGAAAATTCTTTGGAGGACTTGGAAAGTCGTGCCACTCACCATTTTTGCCTTATTTCCAAGTTTTAGCTAATTTTTATGACACTGTTACTCAGAGCAGCGATTCCCTTGATATAATGCCTTTAAGATGATGTTTATGGAAAACCTGGGGACTGAGGTCAAAAACCAATAAGGAATGGATACATTAAAATACAACTCAAACTCCCCCAGAATGAGTTGGGACTCAGTCATTTATCAGACATCTATTGAGTCCTGCTCATGGGTATGCAGAGCCCTGTGCTAGGCTGTGGGAGCACAAAGCTTAATACAAAACAGTTCCTGCCCTATGGACCTCATAGTCTAGACAGGGAGACAGACACGTAAACGGACACATTCCAATTCATCATGATAAAAGCCAAGCAGAGATGTGGGGATTGTGTGGGCGCTGGGAAAGAGAGCGGTGCCCTCACCCTGAGAGAGCCAGGGGCACTTCACAGAGAAGATTTGGTTTGAGGGATGGGCAAAGTGTTGCCAAGTTGAGAAGGGGTGTCACAGGGAGGGCCATTTGCGCGGGATGTCAATGACCACCGTGATAAATAGCATAGATGTGAGTAAAGAGATTTACATTTTTGGTATGGCAGATTTTAAAATTTATCCTTAATTCTCACAGCTAGTCTTAGAATGCTAAGATTCTGGGGGGTGGGGAGGGAATGGGAGTGGAACAGGAAAGGAGAAGTTGGAGTCTCTTGGGCAAGCTTGCAAAATTTTCTTCAAATATTAGGTCAAATTCTCTATAAAAACCCTATTTAAAACTTTTTGAAAGACTTTGAAGTCCCAAAGAAGCAGGAAGTTAATTAGAGTGGCTTTGATATCTTAGGGTATGTTTTAACAGCTGCTTAAGACAGTTTAAACAATAAGAACTTATGTGGTTTGGGATGCGTCTGTGATAGTCAGCCCCGGCCAGAGTGAAATATCATTGCATCTGAGAGTTAACAGCAGTTGGCTTTAATTTTAGAAAGAGTTCAAGCCAAAAAGTTCTCTAAAACCCAAGAGAGGAACTTCTAAAGAGGAAGATTGCTCTTGAAGAATGTGTTTGGGGGTTAAAGATGAATTGAGTAGGGAACAAATGATTTTAACTTTGTCCTTGCAGGAGCACAGAACATGCCCATTTCTGAGCAATTCTCTTAAGTTGTATTTAACTAGGGACATTTGTTGGCAGCCGCCATTTGCAAAGGGGGTCCAAATGAGGTGAATTAACATCTGTAAGGAACACTTGAATAACACAAAGGGTGTCCAACCAATTTACATTTCCTGGGAATTGTCATTGTGCTTCAAGTAGTTTGTTTCCCTCCTCAATACCCTCAGCCTTCTTCATTATTTAAGATGTTTTTGACATACTGTTTCTTAGCCTCTTCCACTGGTTGGATCTCCTCTATGCTGGAGAAGAACATGTTGAGAAATACTATGATGAACAGTAAGGATCTGCCTGGGGAATGGGATTTCAAGAGACGATGGGAAGGCTTGCTCTGGTGGCCCTAAGTTGCTGCTGCTGCTAGGATGCTGATGACGGCCATGATGATTGTGGTGGTGGTGGTGGGTAGTTGATAGTGATGATAATGATGTTAGCTAACATTTGAGGCTAATGTTTATATGATAGGCACTGTGCTGAGCATTTTATACTCATTCTCATGTGGTAGGTATATTTCCTCCATTTTACAGATGTGGAAACTGAGGTTCAGAGAGTGCCAGTGACTTGTCCATGCGTCCTTCCATCCATCATATATTTGGCTTCCATTGAGTTTCCTGCTTCTCCACAATTTACACAGTAGTATATTGCAGTCTCTACCTTCATATGCAAAAATAGACTAAAAACATAAAAGCGTTTTGTAATAATACCACATGTTCTCACTTACACATAGGAGCTGAACATTGGGTACTCATGAACATAAAGATGGCAGCAATAGGCACTGCGGACTACTAGAGGAAGGAGGGCAAGGACTGAAAACTGTTGGGCACTATGCTCACTAATGGGGTGACAGGATCATTCATACCCCAACCTCAGCATCATGCAATGTACCCATGTAACAAACCTGTATATGTACCTTCTGAATAAATCTAAAGTAAAAGTGGAAATTATGTGTTTATAAAAGTGGATGTAGAGAGGTACTTTTGGTAATGGGCCAACGACTGGCTGACAGATGACTATATTATTCCATTCAAGAGAGGCAAATCTGTTTTCCAAAAATACTTCCTTGGGAATGTCATGCCAATCTTCCAAGGATTTCCCATTTTCCACAAAATAAACATGAAATTCTTCTGCCTGGACCATGCGTCCTGGCTACTCTGGTGGGATATGAGTTTGGGGCCTAATTGAGTCCTTGCTTGCTGCTGCAATTGGGGAGTGTCTTGTGAAGGCTACTGTTTGTTTCTTTAAAAAGTGCCATCAGCACATCTTTTCTGAAGAAAAGCTTGGGTTTATTAATAAAATAAAATGAAAACTACACAAGGCCACATTTTGGCAGCACACACACTCATGCTGAATGGACTGAGAAAAGATTGGCATGGGTCCTTCCACAAAGGTAATGTGACTGTTTTTAAAAGTCTATCTTTGGTAGTAGCCATGTGAAGAACTTTAAAGTAGTTAGCTTTGTGAGTAGGGTGCATTTGTAAATGGGGAAATTCATAAAATGTCCATGCATAGACAATTCTCTCCCACAATTAGTGAAGTTTTCTTGGTAAACTGTTGACCTCAAACTACTTTTCTACTTTTTTTTTTTCTTGCAATTCCTTCCTTCTTCCTTTCTTTTATTTTCCTTTCCTTTCCTTTTTTTTCTTTCCCTTTCCCTTTCTCTTCCCCTTTCCTTTTCCTTTCTCTGTTCTTTTCTCTTTTTTTTTCCTCCTCTGTAGACAGTTACAAAGTGAGTGAATGGGCTGCTCAAGTTCAGTGAGGGAAAGGGTATAAAAGATGCATAAGGAAAGTTCATATAGAAAACATAAAGGAAGTCATCCTTCTTAAAGGAGTAACACTTCCCATATAAAGGAGAGGGCTATGACTAGGTGTTCTCCAGCTCAATGTCTGCCACAAACCAGGGGTATGAGGTACAAAAATAAGGGAGGCTCTTAATTTGGCAGCTTCTCTTTTGTCCTGTGCTTACTGGAGTTTTTGCCTATTTCTCAGGAAGCCTTCAGTGTTCACTGTGTGGGGGATGTTCTTTGAGGTCCCTGTCTCCTCTGATTTTACATAGTGTGGTAGGTTCTGATTCTCTCTTTGTCTGATTTACTAGGATAGGCTTTTCTCCTGACCTGCGATGCACAAATTTGGGTGGAAAATTTTGTCTAAAGTCTACACCCGTTATCTCTGGAAAACAGAGCTTGGTTCTTCTTTCCTTTTGGCTTTAAATTTGGCTTTATCTTGCTTTTATTGGTCCTTGAAGTTCTAATAACCTGTAGATAGATGATATTGATAGTATGACATCACTTCATCAAAAGCAGCCTGAATTCCATGCACTGTAGTAAGCCCTCTGTAATTCATAACCTATCCTATGTTTCTTGCTTGAGGGATTACATCAGCAATGACATGTTAGGAATCAGCTAGTGGGATGACTTGGGTAGGGACTGCTGCTGTCGCTTCAGAAAGCTAAAAGGAATGGGCTCTTGAGTGTGCAAATGGATGTATTTCATTATTACCACCTTATTTAAGAATTCTGGTGTTTCCAGATTTTCAACAGGTATTAATCTTTGAGGATGAGAAATCAAAACTCCCAGGAATTCTTAGGAATTCCTCAAATCCTAAGTTATTCTTAAAATATTTCAACATTCTTTGTATTCATTTCTTATTATGATGGACATCTAAGAAAAATGTATTTAATAAGTTAGAAACATTAATTTTAGTAGTACATGTTGAGTATCCCTTATTTGAAATGCTTGGGACCAGAAGTGTTTTTTCAGATTTTGGAATATTTGCATTATACTTACTGGTTGAGCACCTCAAATCCAAAAATCTGAAAGCCAAAATGCTCCAGTGAGCATTTTCTTTGAGTGTCATGTAGGCTGTTAAGTAGTTTCAGATTTTGGAACATTTCAGAGTTTGGATTTTTGGATTTGGGATGCTCATCCTGTAGTTACAAAGAACTTTAGCCTATAGTAAATATTCAAACGCTTGAAAATGGCAGCAAACATAATCGGGTAGCATTTGAAATTGAAATCACCAGTTTAAGGGCTTATTTTGTTGCCAAAAATTTTTATTCTTTGGAACACAACTTATAGGATTTTTATAAAGTATATATGCATATAAATTTATTAATATCACTTTTTTTTCCCCCAAATCACTCACCATTGTCAACAAACACAATCACAAACACACCCTTACAACATGGCCACAGCTGCAGGCAAGTTTGGTTAGGTTAGGGTGGCTTTCCTCCTATGTGTGCTGTACCAGCTCCTGGAAATGTCAACCTTAGCCTTCAGCTGCAGGCTTTCATCTCGCTCCAATGTTAGTGGATTTCTTCAAACACATGTCTTTGTATTGATTGTGAAGCTTTATTTCTTGCAGTAGAATTATAATACTTTTCCCTATTTTTCTGATTTCTTAATTGGCTTTTCTTGGGATTTTTTATTCTGAAAAACATATATTTCCAGATATATATTGGGAAATAATTCTTTCATGGAAACATTAAAGTATTTAAGTTAGTTTCTATAGTCCATCCATTTCAATATTACATGTCCAGTCTTGGATAGGATCACTCTTTCTGGAAGTAACTCAGGACACCACTGTTCAAAATGAGAGGACTCACTAAGGAAAGTTTCCACTAGCTGATCACGGACACCTACCACTGCCATTATTCGATAGTGTTTGCAAGGTCTTCCTCCAGCAAAGAGCTACTTTAAAAATGTAAAAGCGGCCAGGCATGGTGGCTCATGCCTGTAATCCCAGCACTTTGGGAAACCAAGGCGGGTGGATCACAAGGTCAGGAGTTTGAGACCAGCCTGACCAACATGGTGAAAACCTGTCTCTACCAAAAATACAAAAATTAGCCAGGCATGGTGGCACGTGCTTGTAATTCTAGCTACTCAGGAGGCTGAGGCAGGAGAATCGCTTGAACCCGGGAGGTGGAGGTTGCAGTGAGCCGAGATTGGGCCATTGCACTCCAGCCTGGGCAACAGAGTGAGACTCTGTCTCAAAAAAAAAAAAAAAAAAAAAAAAGCTGGAACACAGCAGGCAGGGAAAATTCATACCTGGAATGGTTTAGAAGAAAATATTGATCTGAGAGCCCTCTGGGCCTTTGATGAAAAAGGCTGCATTGGGCCATGTTGGTTACCTCATTTTATTACGGAGAACAGAATAACTGCCAACAGTAAGAGTATCAGATCACCTGAATTAAATTCCTGACACTAGTTGTGAGACACTGAGCAAGTGGCTTAACTTCTCTAGACCTCAGTTTTCTTGTCTGTATGACCATCATAGAGTGGGTGTGGGGATTAAGGCACGTGATAACTATGCACTAAGAAGAACCTGCTGTTTTCTTCTAAAAAATGACACACGGGATTACTGAGAGTGCATCTGACCAGTACTTTTTTTCATTATTCAGAGCTCTAAATGTTACTGGTGGTACTCACAGCTACATGGCATGCAGAGTCTGGCCATCTGACCTGGCACCATACATTTCTAAAAGAGTGTTGCCATGTTCAGGCTGAAGCCCTCAAACCAAATACGAACAATGGTGCCAGGAAAGGACATTATGTTTGGTTACTTCTCGTCTTGACCCATCACAGGACTACTAGAGGCAGCTTTGGACTTAAGCGTTGTCCGGAATGCATAGATGGAACAGACTGATTTGATGAATGGTGAGGCAGCCTTGAGACCAGCTGCGGGGCAGTGTGACCTCCCCTATGCCAGGGCAGCCTTTGAGGTGTTCTGCCCTTGTTCCTCTCCACATTTTCAGCTGTAAGTGCAGGTTTTGTAAAAGAAAGAGTTGAGAAGAGTTTGTCTTCAGAATCTATCTCAAAGAGATGGAGGACCTTTCAGTTACAGTCACATAATCTGAAGTCAGAGTCCCTTGGCTGGTTTGGTTCTCGGGTAGCCAGTAAAGAGTTTGCATTGGTTTATTGTAGAAAGGTTTAAATTAAGAGTACAAGTGCAAACTTTATTACATGTAGGTTTAAAACTACTTTCTTCTCCTACTGGCTGTGTGATTTCGGATGAGTTTGTTATTATCTCTCAGGTTCTGTTTCCTTGGTTAAAAAAATGGGAATAATAATTGTACCAATCTCACAAAGTTATCTTGAGAGTTAAATAGAATAATATATGTAAAAAGCTCTCAATAGATTAGAGTTTCAGTTTTAGAAGGTATAAAGAGTTATGAAGAAGGGTGGTGGTGATGGTTATATAACATTATGAATATACTTAACACCATTGAATTGTTCACTTAAAAATGGCTGAAATGGTGAATTTTATGTTATATGTATTTTACCACAGTAAAAAAATTGGAAGGAAAAAAGCTTTCAACAGAGATCCTGGAACACAGTGAACACTCAAAAAATATTAACTATTTTTATTATTACAGTTGAGTCAAGGAGGTGTACCAATACTCCTCAGCATGCTTTAATGCGGCATCCTTTGGAACATCAAAAGTGATTTTCTCATAAAAATCTGGTAAAGAAGGGAATTAGGTGAGTTTAGTCATCCTTGGGGACTGAATTGTCTATCATCCATGCCTATATTTGCACAACCTGTTGTTCTTGGATGTGAACAGCATGGGGGTGGGTGGGTGAAAAGAAGGGAGAGATTGCTATGGGAGAGGGAGTGACCCCCTGTGTTAGGTGATTAGATATGGAAGAGGTAGGTCACGAGACTCCTGCCAACACCACTAGAGGTTGACAGCTGGGAAATCTTTAGCCTTTTCCTGTCAGTTGTTTAACTTATTCCAACCCATTTAACTTATTTGAATCCTGGCCTTGTTAAATCACAAGATTATTTTTAGAGGCTCTTGAGTAGTCTTTATGAATAAGGCTTTTAAATAGCACCCCAATCCACCACTCGTCATGCCTTGATGGCAGGAACAGTCTTTGCAAAGACCAGGTTTATCTAGTCTTTGCAAGGACCAGTGATAAGACTTCAGAAGATGCAAATATCACGTTTCAGTGAGACCAGGCAGAAAATTATTCTTCAGTGTTGCTCTGATCAAAGACTGGCAAAGATGGATATTTCAGAAACACCTCTGATTTTCTGATCCATCCTTATATTTCTGATTCATTAGTTGTTAAAATGAAATTAAAAAGTATGAAACCAGAAGCTTCCAGGGCCTCTTTCTTAGGCTACACCATCAATACTGCTGGGCTACTCCCACTCCACTTATAAAGCACGCACCATCAGCAGTCTCTGACTATACACAGCTCTCAGAATGTCTTCTCAGACCATGTCCCTATTCCCCAAATGGAGGGATGGATTCCCAGCACCTATGTATACTGTGTGACTTCTCCCTTCCTGGAATGATTTCTGATTCAGTGCTTGTATGATAATAGTCAACATCATAGTAATAAAGTAGCTGTTTTCAGTGTCTTCTATGTATTAGGCACTTATATCACTAGATATAATGATATAATATATCACTAGATTTAATATAATGATATAATATATCACTGGATGTATTGTATTATGTCATTTAATCCTCAAAACTGGTTAAGTATCTCTAGCTTACAGATGAGGATATTGAGTTTTGGAGAAGACCAATGATTTGCAGTGAATGGAATTGGAATTTAAACCTAGATCTGTTTGACTCAAGGCCTTAGTCTTTAACTGCTAAACAGTGGGTAAGTGGACCTGGGCACAGCAGCAATCCCTCATTTTGGAGGATTGGAGCTACATATCAATGTATATGGCTTAGGAGTGTCTCTTCTTGACACCAGCCACGCCCTGCCATTTGACTCGGAGTACACATCTCTCTCAGTTTTCTTCCTAAGACAGATGTTATCTCCATATTTTTGCCCCCAGGCGTGTACTACTGGCAGCTCTTGCCTTGAGCTTATGATATACACTCGTTGGCTGACATTTTAGTCTTGTGGTAATTAGCTAAGAACTTGACCCTGGAGTCAGATTCAAACTACAGCCCTTCTACTTGCTAGATCTGTGGCCCTGCAAAAGTTGTTTAATCTCTCTCAGTTTTCACATCTGTAAAATGGGAATAGTAGCAGCATGTAATTTGTGGGGCTATTGTGAAGACATGAGGTAAAGGCTTAGAATGGCAAATGGTTCATGGTAGCTGCTTAATACAATTATTCAAACTTGGGAGAGTTCACTGAATGTTAACTATAGCTAAAAACATGTGAAGAATTTACATACTGTCCACTACAATCTTTAATTCCTTGACTTTGGTGTGATTCTTTTTTAATTTTTATTTTTTGAGACAGGGTCTCACTCTGTTGCCCAGGCTGGAGTGCAGTGGTGGGATCATGGCTCACTGCAGCCCTGGCCTCTCAGACCAAGAGATCCTCTCACCTCAGCCTCCCAAGTAGCTGGGGTTACAGGTGCATGCCACCACACCTGGCTAATTTTTGAAGTTTTTTCTAGAGATAGGGTCTCCCTATATTGCCCAGGCTAGTCTCAAACTCCTGGGCTCAAGGGATCCTCCTACCTTGGCCTCCCTAAGTGCTAGGATTACAGGCATGAGCCACCATGCCTGGCCTGATTTGATTCTTTAACAAATATTTATTGAGTGCTTATTACATGCTGCATACTGCACATATAGATGTCATGGATGCAGAGGAGAATAAAACCCCAATTGTCCCTGCTCTCAGGAAATGTGCTGTGCTGTGGGGTAGACAGTCCTGTTAGGACATACATTTAACTCAATGTGCTAAGAGTGCAGGGCTCATTAGGAGCCTGGAGGAGGGTACATGGATTAGCCTGGCTATTCAAGGAAGGAAGAGCAAAGAGTTAGTTAACATGGAAAGATGGGAAAGGATTTCTATGCAAAGAGAACATATACTAAATATACAAAGGTGGGAAACGACCGTGTGGTGAGAGGACCTATGAGTGGTTTCCTGATGTTGGAATATGCATTTTACACTAGGAAATGAGGCCGGAGACAAATGTGGGCATGTGGAGCTTGGGCTTTATTCTGTAGGACATGGTGTGGGGGCACTAAAAGGATTTTAGTGGGTAAATTACAGTATAGAGTGAGGGTGCAAGGTGGTTGGAGGTCAAGATTGGAGCAGGGAGAGCAGGCAGGAGGCTTTTGACAGACAGAATGGCACAAACCAGAGCAGCCAAGGCAGGAATGAGCGAAAGGAATGAGTGGAGACATATTTAGGAGGTGAGACTGCAGGACCCATAATTGATTGGATTTGCAGGAGCGGGAAGGAAAGGAGTCTTTGATGATTACCTTTTGCTGTTGTAAATCCTGAGTTAATGTACCCCTTTCCCTGGGAGTTTTCATTTTAGAGGATGCTTCTTATTCTATATTTTCAGAAGGATCAGTTAGACAATTAGTTGCACAGGCTCCTAATGTTCAGTAGAGAAGCTACCTAAGGAGTTGGAGTCAGTTCTAAGCAGTCGACTTAAAAGGCAGTGGAGATATTATAGCATTTAGTGCCTCTGTGTCTCAGTTTTCGAATCTGTAAAGTCAATGCTCGCTCCATTGGATCCATGTGAGGACTAAATGAGACAAAGCTTTTATAACAGTATCTCCTGTAGAGCAAACCCTCAAAATAGGTGAGTTACAGTTAGTATTATGCTTTTTACTGTTATTCGTTTTATAGCACAGCCTCATTAATCTGATTACCTGGGTTCAAACCCAAGCTCTGGGTGAAATGGAAAAAAGTCACCTAATGTCATTAAGCCTCAGTTTCTCATCTGTAAAATGGGGAAATAATAGACAATAATAAAAAAAAGGGCCTATTGCATAGGCTTGTGTGTAGACGGGATGAAGGAAGGCATACCAAACATGTAGCTCAGATCCTGGCTCACAGTAAGAAGTCGGGAAATGTAAGCTACGGCTCTGTTCCTTGTTGTGTGCTAGGCACTTTTGTGTATGAGATACAATTTCATTTTCCCTGCATCCAATAGAGTGGGTTATATGATCCCCATTTTATAGATGAGGAGATTGAAGCATGGGGAGGTTAAGCAATTTGTTCAAGGTCCACAGCCATAGATGAGCTGGTATAAGTTATTCCATTTAGAATGACTTGATACTTTTAGAATGTTTAGGAAAGTTCCTGTAGGCCCATAGGAAAAGGAATTTGTAGTTACACCTAGTTCATGACTATATTAATTTATATCAGAAGAGAATTAGAATCATCATCAAAAGTTAGAGTTGGAAGTAACTTTATTGAGTATTTGGAAAAATGAATTGCAACCTCATGTATCCTGATGTGTAGTTTAAAACAAAACAAATTAAAGCAACAACAACAATAACAACAACAAAAATCCAATATACTACCAAATTTATGCCAAAACCCAAAATGGAAAACAGGTAATGTGGATCTATGCCGGCTGGAGGACAGGCAGGATAGTTTGAGCCCTTTCCCCCACCTGTTCTAAAAGGGTGTCACAAAGCCCCAAGGAACACTTTAAAAATCACAAATCAGAAAAATCCATGTTTGACTGATGAGGAAACTGAAGGTAGAGGAATAAAGTGACTTTCCAATGTCACACACCAGGGACTCATTGGAGTCAAGGTTAGCAATTCATCTCTTTTGGTTGGCCCAGCTGTACAGTCACTGGTGTTGCCACCCCTTCCATGTGCTATGCAGAGTCTTGATGAAGGATGCTCCCTTTTGGACAAAAGCCTGTATTAATGTTCATAGTACTAATACTGAATTTCTTTTTTAATTTTTTTGTGCTTTGTAATTTTTCTATAATAAATATGTATTGCTTCTATAATCAGAAGAGATAACTTTTAGTTTTTAATTAATTAATTTTTTTTAAGAGATAGAGTCTTGCTCTGTCCTCCAGGCTGGAGTGTAGTTGTGTAATCATAGCTCACTGCATCCTCCAACTCCTGGGCTCAAGCAATCCTCCCACCTTGGTCTACCAAGTAGCTAGGGCTACAGGTGCGCGCCACCATGCCCAGCTAATATTTTATTTTGTAGGGATGGGGTCTCCCTGTGTTGCCCAGACCGATCTCTAACTCCTGGCCTCAAGTGATCATCCTGCCTCAGCCTCCCAAAGTGCTGGGATTACAGGTGTGAGCCACTGTGCCCAGCCAGAAAAGATATTAAAAAAATACTAAATTGATGAAGAGATGATTTGTATGCCTGGCATGGAGCAATCCCAAGTTTTTGGACTTTTCTCATCTCTTGTGATTTCTCTGAGTGCTTGTGGTGATGACTTTGAGTTGGGTCTGGAGGCTGCTCCAGAGAGATATTATGTTGTTCTGTGATGGCGTGTTTGCTCTCTATTTGTTTATTTTTGATACTGCCCAAAGTAAGGCCCAGCATTAGAGACCTCCTCTCAACTGTCCCTAATCTTCCCCTCTAATATCATCTCTTAAGACTGTAGTCAAAAATGGCTAATTGACTGTCAACCACACCAAGCCAATTGGTGCCAATTGCTGCCTTTCAGTTTTTACCCATATAGTTCCATCTGTCTAAGAATGCCTTTTCCCCCCAATCTCTGCTATTGAAGTACTGATACTGCCTTTCAAAGGCCCATTTCACACCCATTTCACTCATTCACTGATTCGTTAATCCATCAACAAATATTTATTAAGGGCCTCCATCTGCCAGGCACTGACTGTTCTATGCCCTTGGATTAGAATAGTGAACAGAATAGACATGGTCTTTTTAATTACACAGGTAAATCTTCAGTGAGAGCCTGATAGTATGCAAGTAAACATATGGCGTTCATACATCCATCTATCCATCCAATTTCAAAATGTGCTAAGTGTGATGAAAGAGGATAACGAGTGGCCGTATTTCAGGATGGGTGGTCAAAGAAGGCCACTTGGGAGAAGTGCCCTTTGAGCTGACACTTGAATAATATAAGGGAAGGACTGTGGGAATGAAGAGGTAAGAGCTTTTTAGGCAGAGGTCCTCAGCTAGAAGAGCTGGAAGAACTGAAGCAAGCCCAGTGAGGCTGGAGCAGAGTGGATGACTAATGACCACTCAAGTGCTAAATGTTTCACTGATACATTTTGTATATTATTTGTCTCCCTCTGCTAGAGTGCAAAATTCAGGAAGGAAGGTATTTTTGTCTGATTTCTTTACTACTTTATCCTCAGTGTCTAAAACAGTGCTTTGAACATAGTAGGCACTCAGTAAATATGTTTGAGTGAATGAATGCATGAATGAATGAATAATAGTGTGATGGAAGAAAACTAGAGAAGTAGGCAGGGATGACATCATACAGGGACTGTGGGTTATGATAAATGCTTGGATTTTATTTTCATGAAGTGGCAAGTAACAGGAATTTTAACGGAAGAATTACACGACCTAAGATTGCCTTTAAATATGTCCCCACCTGACTTTTAGGTGGAAAAAGGGTTGGAGGTTGGCAGTTGAAGAAGCAAGTTAAAAGTCTATTGCAGTAACTTGGCTGCAGGCATCGCAGTACTGTTGGCAGTGTGGATGGAGAGGAAGAGATGAATTTGTGATGGTTTTTGGAGGACAATAGCAGGATTTGCTGATGGATTTTGTGGTTGACATTTTAGATTGATTTCTTAATATCCATTCTCCCTTTCTTCCCTATTAATATAATGTTATAGAATATAAATAATGTAACATTTATAATGTAAGTGTTGTTTGGGGGTGACAATGTGCCTAACTAAAAAGAAAATTCTGTATTTTCCAGCTTCTCTTGCAACTAAGGGTAGTCATGTGATGTAGTTCTGACCAATGAGAAGTAAGAGGGAAATGCTGCATAGGGGATTCTGGAAAAGCTCTTTAAAAGGAAGTGGATTTAACTGCCAAATAAATTTTTCCCTTTGCTCTTCCTCTTCTTCTTGCTTGAATTGCAGATGCCATTTGGAGTAGCTACTTTGAGGACAAGAGACAAAAGGCCTGAGGAGAAAGTCACCATGAAGGAAACAGAAAGATTAAAGAGCACGTGTGATCTTTGATTCAGAGTCCCCATCTCACCCCGGACTGCCTTCCTTTGGAATTCCCTTGTGGAAAAAAAATTAAACTCTTATTTGGTTAAATCATTGTAAGTTAAATTTAGTTTATATATCACCAAACTTATTTCTAACTGATTCAGATTGGATGTGGGAGAAGCAAGATAGGATAATTCTATTTTTTCCCCCTTCCCTCAAACAACTGTTTAAATGGAAGACTAGGTGAGGAGCAGATTTTAAAGGAGGTTGTGTGTGTCAGTATGTATATATTTGTGTCTGTGTGTGTGTGTGTGTGTATGAGAGAGAGAGAGAGAGAGAGAAGATGAAATCCAAGATTTCCATTTTGGATAGTTTAAGCTTGAGATGTCTGTTAGATATCCACATTGCAATGTTAACCAAACAGTTGGTTTTGTGACCTTGTCTTTCAAAGAAGAGTCTGGAATAAAGATGGAAATCTGGCAGTTGTCAGCATAGAGACAGTGTTTAAAGTCATATAAATGGCTGAGATTTCCCAGAGCAGGAGAGTATATAGATGGAAGAGCAAAAGGCCCATGGCTAAACCCTGAACATGTCAGCATTTAGAGGCGAGGAGAGGAAGAGTTGCTGTAGAAGAAGAAGGAATAGCCTGTGGGGATCACCAGGAGGGCAAAGTTATGTCAAGACAGTGGGTTTCCTGGGCCCACCTCATTTTTGTGTGGCACACTCACGCAAATGGACACTTTTTACACCCTGCACTGGATATTAGTTCTCTTCTTGTGTGTAGGCTGCTTTCCCTCTTGTTGAGATTTCAGGTCTCCAGGGACTGGGGTCATGTCTGTCCTTTGTAGTTCCCCAAACCAGGCACAGCACTTCACCTTGAGGTGATGCTTGCTAATGCTTGGCCATGGTAATCTGTGCCCGCTGGGGGCAGGGAGAAAAAAGAGGGTGTTTAGGAACAGAAATCTAGTTTGGAGTATGAAAAAATTGGAAAGTATGCTCAATCCTAGGTTGAAAGGCTCCTTGAGCAGCAGAATGAGATACATTATCTGATTAGAGAGAAGGCTTTTTAAGAATTTTGAGAGCATAGATTGACTATAGGTCATAGGGCCTAGGAAAAATCAGAAAGATGAAAGAAGAGATGGTGCAGAATCCAAGAATTTCATTGTGTCAGGGTTCAGGTGGAGAGAGTAGCTTTCACCAGAAACACTAAGGGCTTATATTAGAAGTTGAGCAGGAAAGGACGGCATGTTCCCAGGTCTGGGATGAGCTCATGATGGCTGCTGGGGTGAAATAAAGAGGAAGGAACAATAAAACCAAGACTACACGCTGACCCACAGTTATGGCATAGGCTTATTCTCGAGATTTCCTACAGTGGTCTTTGGCACAAAGTGCTGATGTCCTATTATGGAGGCCTAGGTTGTGGGAGGGAAGTGAAGCCCTGGGCTAGAAGGCCAAACTCCAAATCATTCATTTATTCACACATTCCTTCATATTTGGTATGCAATTACTATAAGCAAGTCCTGAGGATATGGTGGTGTAAAAAGCAAAACACATACCTGATTTCATGGAACTCATATTCTAGGGGTGGTTTGTGTATGTATGAGAACAATAACTAGAAAAAAATAATGAACAAGGTAATTTCATGTAATGATAAGAGCTATGAAGGAAATCAGACATGACGATTTTCAGCTAGAGCTACCCAAAGCATGTCTTTGAGTCAACAACATCATATGAGCAATCAGTTTGTTAAAAATGCAGAATCTCAGAAGATGGCCCAGACCTACTGATTCAGAATCAGCATTGTAACAGGATCCCTTTGTCATTTCTTTGCATGCTAATGTTTGAGAAGCACTGGGCTAGACAGTGGGAAATGGAAGGTTTCTCTGCCTAGGTGACATCTGAGCTGAGACTTGAGTGAAGAAAAGCTGTCCATGTAAAGATGTGGGAGCAGAAGGATCCAGGCAGAGGAAATGGAAAGTACAAGGGGCTGGATGAGAGAACAAGCTTGTCTTGTTTGCAAAACAGAAAGACCTGTGTCTTCATCATGGAGCACCTCTTCTCCTCTCTCCTTACCTGGTTAGTCGTCACCCAGCTGTCAGACCTCAGCCTAGACCTCGCTTCCTCTGGGAGCCTTCCCTGACCCTTAAACACCCTTCCTGTCCAGCCCCACCCACCCAATTCTAGTCCTGCATGAGAGTGGTCTGGCTGTTTTCCTCCCCAGCATGCCTGTGATCTTAGTACTGAATAGGTGGTATGTAATTTTGTTTAATGACAATTCAAATGAAAATGAGAACTCTAGAAAGATGGAAGAGGCAGGCTATAGAATCAGTTCATACCACATCTTTGTTTAGGGGCAACGTTGGTAACTCTTGAAACCTTGTAGCCGTAGCCTGGGCAGAAGCACCCCAGCCTCCTCTCTGTGGAGTCTTCGCACACTCCCTTTCTTTTGACCCTCATTGCTCTGAGATCTGTGGTCAGACACTCTGTAAATATTTCCTTTCAAGCAAGGATTCAGGGTCCAGCAGAGCATATGGGCTGCTAGAAAGGACATGCCATTGCATAAGCTACAATGCAATATGCTGGATGCAATCAGGTAGTGGAGAACAATAACTGTTGGAGCTCAGAGAAGGGCTGGGCACCAAATTCTGGAGAGATTTAGGAAGTTCCTTTTGAGCTGGCTCTTAGGAGAGGAAGAAGAATTTTTTAAGTTCAAGGGGGTGGTGGCAAGGTGGCAGTAATTGGTGGTGAGGGTGATGGGGGGCAGTGATGGTGGTGGTGGTGATGCTGGCTTTGAATGACGAGGGTGGTGATGATGGGAGATGGTGGTGGTGGTGGTGATGACAGTGATGGTGGAGGTGGGTGGGAGTGGTGAAAAGGGTGATGGCATCAGTGGCCAGGTGGCTGTGGTGTTGGCAGCACTCATGGTAATTATGGTGATGGTGAAGTGTATTCTAGACGGAGGTCGCAGCATGCACACGAACGTAAAGTCATGAAAGATCTCTTTAAGTCTAAAAACATGGTAGGGTGGCCACAGATGGACAGTTAGGTTGTAGCCAGATGTAAAGGCCTCATGGGCCAAGATGAACTCATTTTCATTAAAGTTGAAGTAGGTAATGAGCTTGAAGAGAACTGGCTGCACTGTGAGGGAGGAAGTGATGTTTCCTGTTATAACTACCTTTCTCGTTTTATTTATTTTTAAGACGGAGTCTCACTCTGTTGCCCAGGCTGGAGTGCAATGGCGAGATCTCAGCTCACTGCAATCTCTGCCTCCTGGATTCAAGCTGTTCTTCTGCCTCAGCCTCCCGAGTAACTGGGACTACAGGTGTGTGCCACCACGCCCTACTAGTTTTTGTGTTTTTGGCAGAGACGGGGTTTCACCATGTTGGCCAGGCTGATCTCCAACTCCTGACCTCAGGTGATCTGCCCACCTCGACCTCCCAAAGTGCTGGGATTACAGGTGTGAGCCACCATGCCCGGCCCCTTTCTCGTTTTATAATTGTCCAGTGGGACACCAATAGGGAAGTGTCAAAGGAATGTATGGAATATGCACAAATCTACTTGTCCTTAAACCCAGCATCCTAGAAACTGGAAGAATTTCCCCTTTGGGGCAAAGTAATATTGAAATTATTCAAGAAAGATATTTAGTTATCTCCTTTGTGTGTTTTCATCTACTCAATCATTCATTAATTTCTTTACTCATTCAAAATGTTTTTATTGAATACTTGCAAAGTTCAATGCACAGGGTATGATGGCCAAAAAAACAAATAAATGACATAGTCAGCCCTCAAGGAGATTACAATCTAGTGGATACACAGGCGTAGGACTGGGCAGAGCGCACAGCATTGAGAGAGTCCTGTGTGCTGAGCCTGACTTTGCAGACCAGGGCAGCTCATTAACTTCTTCATTTGTCACTTTCTTCCTGAGTCTTTATTATGTTCATGCTACTGTGTTAAAGAATAAGAAGATAAGCAAAATAGTTCTTGCCCTAAGAAGCAAGACATTTACAGTCTAAGGAGGAAATGTCTCCAGACCTCTTTACTCCTCATCTATATTATTTATATATTTGTATATAGGGGGAGGTTGACCAGAAGATTTTTAAGGCCCTTTACAAATTTAATATTTTATGACAAAAAGATTCAAGATTTGTAGAGAGCACCTTCATTTTATATATAAACCCAAGTTAAAGTCTATATTTTATGCTAACTTTGCTAGATGCTCTAAAATTACAGACCTCCCCTCCCCATCCCCCACCTCTTCACACAGAGTAAGTTATTTTGAATCCTTGTAAAAAGCTTATGGTGGATTTACGTGGGGTTGGTAGTCAGTTTTCAAACCTAGGTGCAGGACGCATGGCCATCCGAGGGAATTTCAGGATCCTGAAGGACGTGGCTTGGGACGTAGTCACGTAATGAAAGAGCTGGTTGTTCTGTGTTCATGCTGGGGAATGTGGTTTGAGTGGCTGTGGGAACTTCAACTTTGTGACTTTCTGTGTAACTGAAATCTCAACCCCCAAGTGTGTCGCAGTGACTTCTCTGACACAGCACATGTAACTCAGCTCTCTCCTGATGTCTGTTTTTCTTGCTCTCAGGAGAAGAAATGGCCTAAACAATCTTCATTGGCCAGCAGTTGAAAAAATATTTGTTTTGGTTTTGTTGCACGCTTTCCCTGTTGAAACGTGAACATTTTGAGGAGAAGGGAGATCCCCAATGTGTACGTTTGATTCATTTATCCTTAGCAAATCAATTGTTTCAAGTAGAGCCTTTATGTCCAAGAAGGCTATAGAAAGCTTTACTGCCCTTTTCCTTTCAAACAGGAAGTTGCATTTGGCCAAAAGTAAACAAATGTGAACCCGGGAAGGTTTGTTTAGTTTCTAATGCTGACTTCAGGACCTGAGAATGGAGTCTGTGCTTGGCAAAAATGCCTTCTCTGGGATCTGTCTGGGCCAAAATATTCTCTGCTTATGACCTAGCCTTTGTGCTCTGGTAAACATCCTTCTCTTACCAGCCCCCAGAAATTCACTGCCAAAGTCCACAGGCAGTTTTGCTTGCTTATCAGAAATATTCTAAAGGTGATGGCAACTTGGAAACATACTTTCAGCAGGACTTAGCTTTCTGGAGAGTGGCCACTGTGAAAATGGCCTGTAGCTTGGAAATCTCAGGGGGTGTGAATGTAATTTGACATTTTTTGTGCACAGGCATGGGCTAGCCCCTCTGGGTGAAGAAGCTTCCAGGAAAGTGACTGTTACTACTCAGCTAACAATGTAGTGCTGAGCACTTTGTAGGACTGAGCTCATGAAAGTCTCACACAAGTCCTAGGAAGAAGGTGCTATTATTATCTCCAGTATACAGATGAGAGAACTAAGGCTTGAGAAGGCCATGAAACTTGGCCCAAGCTCACACAACTAGTCAAGTATCAGAGCCCTCAGCTCTCTCTGCCTTCTGATTTAGAGATTTTAATTAGTGCAAGTTCAATATCTAAACTCTAGGAAGTTGCTAAGTATTTGGGGTAGAACCACATGATTCAGGTGATGATCAACGTATGACACTTTACTATGACAGGCCAAAGAAGTGAGCAAGTAGCATTTAAAGTTTTTACTGAATGGGATTAATGTCTTGTTCCAGGAAGGATTGAAGGCAGCTGATATAAACTGGGCAATATGTGAGTAGGTAGAGATGGTGAGCTCCAGAGGAATTTGGGATGATTCTCAGAGGAAGGACTCTGGTTGGGCCTTGAAGGATGAGTGGGAATTAGGTAAGTAAAGAACATTTCAGATTTGGGGAATCAGAATCAACTCTCTTTTAGGAGGCTTGCATTCGAAGCTACTCCATGAAAATGTTCTAAGTACACACAGTGACCTTCCTCGGGCTGTACTCCTACACTTGCTGAGCTCTTATAGTCTTGAGAGGTGTTTTATCAGCCTAAACATGCAAAGAAACATGTGGCCTGTGAAGTAATCCTTCACCAAGAGCACGTGCCAAAGCTAGTCAATATTGGGCCAGAAATTCTCCCCATCCCACCCCACCCTGCCCTGTCATTAACCAATTCTCCCCACATCCTAGTGTCACTGGTCTTTTCATGGTTCTGAAAACACGTTATTGCTTAAGTGCATTTCTCTACCATACTTTACAGACATTATCACTAGTCCTTATAACTGCTCTAATATGGTAAATGACATTAGGCCCATTTCACAGTGGAGGAAACTGAGACTGAGAGGGGTTAAGAACTTTGCCCAAGTCATACAACTTCTTGGTGGTGGAAGCAACTAATTCACGGAAGAAACAGATCTGATGCCAAAGCCCATGTTCTCTCTACTCTACCACATACTCTCCTTAGAACCGAATGAAGACTCCCCAGGCAGTTTTTAGTTAGTATTCTGGATTTGTTTAAAAATCCTCATAAGATGTTAACAACTTTAAGTCCCATGGTGGTATGGGGGACCTGAACACCTGGGCGCATTTTCTTTTATTCACTCTAACAGGGACACTGACCTCTGGCTTCTTTCATAGAAACCCCCCTTTTTGAAGTGTCTCTGTTTTGTTCATTCAGGAGAACAGATCAGCATCTCTCATGCAAGGCCTGGCTCTGTGCCCATCTCACTTTTGCAATGAATTTAGCAACATCTGCTTTGCCCATTAAAGTGATTTTTCTCTTCCTGGCCCTGAGCCTGTATGCTTGCTGCAATTGATTACTAGCAATTTCCTTCCCAAACCAGAGGGTTCAGTGAACTCTAAATTGAATAGTTGCTCACTGGTCTCCTTTGGACCAATTGCACATGGCTTACGTGCAAAATGGTCAAGCCACTCAGTTCCCGAATCTATAGGCTGATGATTCTGGTTAAACATGGGAGAGGACCTGATGAGTGACATTTCCCATTTTTGCACACAGTGGCCTAGGACTGTGGTCACTTCTGCGTTTCTCAATTTCAGGTGGGGGGAGGGGATGAAGCCACCTTGCTTACAGCAAGGCTGTTGAAGTACACACCCTCTTTCCTTTCAGTCATATTGTAGCACCAATGGCCTCAGATGTAGTTGCCTGGAAGCCTTGTTTCGGAGACATCTGAGAAACATATATCTAGCTCCAGAAGTGGCTTAGAAAGACCTCAGGAAGATGCATATCACTGTACTCTCTTGAAGGCAACAGTGGGTCCCTTTAAGTGGTTCAGGCAGCTTTTTAAGATAAAGCAACACCCAAAGTGATGCTGAGCCTGTATACCTGGCCTGCTGCTCCATCTTGATTGGCGGATATCTAGTTATCTTTTGAGATGCAGTCTGAGTGTTACCTCTCAGGAAGCCTGCCCATGTCTCACTCAGCCCTGTATTCCCAATATCTAGCACAGTGAGTACATGTAGTGCACCCTCAATGAAAGGACAAATGAGTGAAGGATGCTACTCTTCTCGTGAGAAGATTTTAAACTGGTACTTTGCTCTGAGCTGTCCTTGAAGTGTCTCTCCTTCCCCACAGCCATGATAGCTTTACACAGGGACAGTGAGGAGTTGTTGGTTATTTAGAGAAGCGAAAGTCAGGAGTCTCCTCTGCCACACAGTCCTAAAAAAAAAAAAAAAAAAAACCCAAAACAAAGGAACTTATTACTGACCAAATTACTTCCATATATCAGGGAGGTTAATTTAAAGCTAGGCATCTATAAATAAGAAAAAGGTAGCATACATGACTAACATCAATTAATAGTGACAATTGCTTGTAATCATTTGAGTCATTGCACATTCTGTTTCTTTGAGCAGACAGTCCCCATTTCCACCACAATTGCTGACTGCATACCTACCTGTATCAGCAGCCACTTCTGAAATGATTATCACAGATGAGACTGCAAATATCCTATTCTTGCAGAACTCTTTCACAAACATCTTTAGCATCGAGCTTGGGGCTTTTCGCCTGTATTTCTGGAAGAGATCTCATTTCTAGTATTACTATAGTGGAAAAAGATGAGAAAAAGCAGAGTATTCTGAAAAGCATGGCTCAGCTTGAAACTATGCGATCCATACCTCTTAACCAAAGGGATTCTGAGCTGCAACTCCAAAGTGTTTAGGGAGTCCTAGGGTTTTTAGCTTCTAGAAAGGCCTTAGGTCTTTATTTCTTCATTTAATCCCTGCACATTGGCAGGTGGCCCCTGTAGACCTACAGAGGAAATGGGCTAGTGAACTTCAAGGGAAACTTAGCTGGGCTTCATATGGCGATATGAAGTTAGGGAAAAGACATTCAGCATTTTTTTCTAGCTTTGAGAACCTAACAGGAAAAAGGCTGGGGAAATATTCCAATTGTCTGCCCTTGGACTTTACTATCCGTTTATCAGATGCAATTAAACTGAGTATCTTTCCTTTCTCCAGTCCCTGGCAGTAGAGAGGAAAGACCTCAGCCCCCCACGTAATGAAAGGAGATGGTCTGTGCTTAGTCATGCTGTTTCAGTTCTGCTGCCTGTCACCCTGGTAGCTGGGATTAAAATACATCCTTCCCCTTTCCAGAGTTTCTTGCTCAAACTGAACAGGACTTTTCCAAGAGAAATGGATCAGTCTAAGGTTCAACTCATCAGGCCCAGGCTCAGTCCAAAATTCCAGGTTGAACAAATCATTAAGGATAGGTATGTGTTACAATCTACCCAGCGCTAACTAAACCTCCACCACCATCAGATCGCTACCACTGCCATCAAAACGGCAGTTCACATAAAATTAATGCTGATCATGTGCCAGACTGCATAAGCACTTAACATATTCGATTTCTTATGTGGTCATCACACAGCTCCATGAGGTAGGTTTTATAATCACTTTATACAAATAGAGAAACTGAAGGTCTTAAAATTTAATTTTTTTTTTTAGGCAACAAGTGTTTATTGAGAGTGTAGGGCATGGTGCAAAATTCTGGGGACAGCACAGTCCCCCCAGGCTCTCAGTGAAAGCACATTGAAACCCGTGTGCTGCGACAGGTTACAGAGGAAGTCTTTGACGCTTCATGTGTAGCGGGTTTAATTCTTCTTTTTTCTTGATTTTCACACGCCCCTGCACTTCCTGCTCTTTCCTGGGCCTGGAAGCGGAAGTACTGAAATACTGAGACAAACTGTTCTTATGCTTTTTGGAGGCTGGTCAAAATCAGGAAGGACAAGACATCAGAAGGCTGGTTCTTTCTGGGTTCTCTCTGACTAGGGGATAAGAGCTGGGTCTTCGGTCCCTTGACCATGTTTCTATTATTCCTTTGAATTGGTTGGGCTCAGCAATGTCAGTCAAGAACTTGATGTTAGCTGCAGCTTCATTATTCAATGACAGGCTGATTATTGTGTTTTCAACTTCATTTTTCATCGATAACTGAAAGGATATGTCTTTAGTGGAAGGTGATGCTCATATTGATTTTGTGACTTTAGATTGTATATGCACTGATTTATTTATCCAACAAATATTTATCAAGCATCTACTTGTATGTCCTTCATGAAAAGCCCCGATAGAGCTTATATTCCAATGGAGGAAAGAAAGTAAACAAAAATGTTAAATATGCAGCATGTGAGAAGATGAAATTACTATGGAGAAAATTAAAGTGAAGGGAGGATGGGGAATGTTTGGCTGGCGGGTATTGCAATTTTCATAGGGTTGTTAGGGAAGGCCTCAGGAAGGAGGTAATAGCCGAATGAAGATCTAAAGGAGTTGAGGGAGCAAGCTATGTGGATATGGGGGAAGAAGGCTCTAAGCAGAGAAAACAGCAAGTGCAAATGTCCTGAGGCTGGAAGCTGCCTGGTGTGCCTCAGGAACAGCAAGGTGGCCAGTATGGCTGGAGCACCATCAGGAAGGGGGAGAGAGGAAGGACCTATAGTCAGAGGAAATGGGGTCATATTGTGTCATGAGAACCCTGAGAACAGAGGAAGTCCATGAGGTTGTTCTGTGAGTGAGACAGGGAGCCTGTGGAAGGTTTTAGTGAAGATGGGTTGTGATCTGATAAAGTAACGTTGAATTAGTTATTTTTGCAGAAGCACTGATGCCTCCTGCTGACACTGACTTGTGCATGAGAAGCAAGAGATAATGAATTTGAGATTTGATTGAGCCTCCTGACCCTCTGTGGTTACCACTCTCATTTAAGTGGAGGCCAGGAAGGCTCGGAGAGTTTTAGTGACTTCCTCATGCCATTAGCCATACGACTAGTAAGTGGATGAGGTAGGTAAGGTAGGCGACATAGTTTAAGAATGCCTTATGGCTGTGCTCCTTCTAGAGGCTCAAGGGGAGAGCCCGTGTCCTTGCCTTGTATTGTGTTCAGAGGGTACCCACATTTCTTGGCTGTGGTCCTCTTCCTTCATCTCTAAAGCTAGCAATATCACATCCCTATGATCCTTCTTCCTTTGTCAAGTCTCTTTCTCTGACCTTAGCTGGAAAACATTCTCCACTTTTAAGGATTCATATGATTAAGCTGGGCCCACCCAGATAATCCAGAGTAATTTTCCCTTCTCAGAGCTTGTAACTTTAATCACACCTACAAGGTTGCTTTACAATGTCAGGTAACATATTCACAGGTTCTGGAGATTAGGGCACGGGCATTTTTGAAGGACTGCTATTTTGCCTAGAGCACCATAATTATTAAACACTTTCCATGTTTTGTTACATTTAAATATGATGACAGCTACAACAGGCAGGCAAGAATGTTATTCCATTCTTTTCCCCAAGGTTAAATGGTTAGTGCATGTCAAGGAAATTTGGAAAAGCCTGGGATAATTAAGGGCAAGCCAGCTTATTAACAACAGGACTCAATGCCTTAAATTAACTAACACATTGTGAGTCTACAGAAAGTGTGGGTGTGGGAGCGGGTAGGAAATGGAGAGGGTAGATATTAGAATACGGCACTTGATCTTGGGTCCTTTGGCATCTTTAAATAGAAATTTGAGAGCTTAGTGGTCTGTGAACACACTTTGAAAATGCTACCCTAGACTATAAGCCATCCACAGGGCAGGAATTATCATTTGTTCCTCTTTATACCTTTGGGTTCTGGCAGAGTGCCTGGCTTATTAATGATGCTGAATAAATATTTTATTCCTGAACTGAATTTCCTTCATTCCTCATGCCCTACATTTCGAGCTTTGAAGCACTTTTCAACATCTTTGTTCTATTTCTAACCAATTATATATTTTATTGTGCATCATTCATGTGCCTTGGGTGGTGGGGATACCCAGACTTGTAGGATAATTCCCTACATTTTTCTAGTACTTGTCACTTTCAAAGTGTATTTACTTGTATAACTTTAAAATTAACTCTGCAAGACAGGTATTATTTGCTAATTTTATGGATAAGGAAATGGGGTAAGAGAAGTTTTCAGCTCATCTGATATTATCCAGCTGCTTCTGCGGTGGTATCTTAGCTGAACACTAGAAATTCTCATTTCATATTTGCTAGTTTAGAATATGAGTTTCCTGTGGCTGCTATAACACATTACCACAGACTCGATGGTTTAAAACAACAGAAATTTCTTCTCTCACAGTTCTGGAGGCCAGAAGCCTGACATCAATTTCACAGAGTCAAAATCAAGGTGTTGGCAGGATACTCTACAGTCCCTCTGGAGACTTTAGGTGAGAATCCATTCTTTGCTTTTTCCTGGTGGCTGCTGGCATTCCTTTGCTTGTGGCTGTGCCATTTGAAGGCCAATATCTTCAAGTCTCCCGATGCTATGTCTTCACATAGCCTTCTCCTATGGGTGTCTCCTCCACTCTGTGTCAAATATCCACTTAAAAAGGTTGTCTGTGATGGCATATACAGCCTACCTGAATAATTCAGGACAATCTTCCCAACTCAAGATCCTTATCTTAAAACAACCCTTTTTCCAAGTAAGATAACACTCACGAGTTCTAAGGATTAGGACCAGATATCTTTTGGGGACCATTTTTCAGGCTTCCGCAATACTTAATGTTTTCCCACCACCAAAGAAAATCTGTCTCTTTTATTTTCTTTATTTTGATGGTTATGAACATAATTCGAGTTTCTTATCAAAAAGTGTCTTACTGAAAAACTCATAATTTAATATAGAAATGATTAATAATTAACCCTTGACATTTGGTATACTTCGTTTTGCTTTTTGCTGTGCCTAAATTTGCATGTGTGAATAAAATAAGGGTTATCCTCTGGGTCTTGTGTTGTTTTCACTTCCCCTGGTCGTTTTTCGTGACCACACGTTCTTCTCTTGAGGCGGGCATGGGCCCCTAAGGGATTTACATCACGCCACTTACAAGTGTTTGTTTGACTCTACAGTTTTAGCACACATGAGTCAGAGGAACAGGAGAGCTCTAGTTATCTAGTTATCCTTGGATGTTCCCTATCCATCTCCCTGCTTTTAATCAAGTCACAGGTCCTAAAGATTCCCTCTGCAAAGTCATCATTTGGCTACCTTAAATTCACACTTCTATTATGCTTCTCCAAGGGAATAACAAGAACCAGAGCTGGGGTGACAGTAACCCTTACTTCACCCATTTCCAGGGTTATTTCCCTCCAGCGCATCTCCAGTCCTGTTTTCAGCTCTCCATTGCCTGCCCCCTCCCCTGCCATTTGCATTAAATTAAGTGGAAAATTCTCAGTCCACTATTTAAGGCTAGTTATGTGATAACCCCACCTAATCATCTAACTGACTTGCATTCTATATCCCAGCTAAATAGACAGCAGGGACTTTCTGCCCTCATATAACTTCCTGGCCTCTGTACCATTGCTCAAGCATTTCTCCTTTTCTGGAATGTCTCCCATCCCTCTCCCCCCTCTTGATGATAAGCAGGTGTGACTTATCATTGAGCCTCTTCTATGGGACTTTGTACCTCCACTTTGGGGCTTATCCCATTTTACAGTTATTTGTGTGCTTGTCTTTTCTTTCCTACTAAATTATACTCTCTTTAGGCCAGGGACTAGGTCTCACTCTTTGTGAAGTTCTCCATGGAACGTTAGTGCCTTCTGAAGTTCCCAGAGCACACTCAGTGTCTTCTGAATGCTGGCCAAGTTGTCGGCAAGAGCATATGCAGTCAGAGCAGTGCTTTGCTTAATATGTCATTGCTGGGGTGAGTGAGAGAGCAAGTGCTCACTGAGGGGTAATTAGAACCCCTTGTGTTTCTATGGACCACATTGATTTTTATTTCCACATGCATTATCTTGGTGATTCACAAACACCAGTGAAGCCATCTCACTACCTTTGCTGTTTCTTTGTACCAACTCCACTATTATTTTCTTAGTATATATTTTTTGAATTGATCCACCTTGCCTATACCAAGCCTTGTCTTAAGCTATAAAAATCCTTGAAAATACTGGGTTTGATGTGATACCTATGCACATTAAATAATTACAAAATAATGAAGCATCTTCACCACATAACAGTACAAGGACTGCACTTTGGAAAACCCTGCCTGAGACACTGGTGGGACTTAAACAAGGTCACAGAGCCATTCTCATTCCATTGGCATATATCCTCAAAATACAAGGCCTAGAAATAGAACATATAGAGTCTGTGATACTGCATGCTCCATCAGGACAGAGGCCAAGACTGGTTTGCTCACCATCCTATGGCAGGCCCTCTATAATTATTTCTTGAATCAGTGTAGAACTTGGACATGCAGACACACATGCACACGTGAACTTGCACACACACATGGAAAGTCAAAGATAGTGGCTCTTCAATGTTTTGATTCACTATTGACTTTCCTCATCATGTTTTCCTCAGAACTTAATTTAATGGAGTGGTATTTGTTTTCCATTCCCCCCAGCCTTTGGCTTCACCTGTGAAACTTAGCAAGCTGCTGCTGCTGCAGTTGCTGTGCTGGGACTGGCCAGCCAATCCCTGGCTTGTTGCTTCCTCTGCTGCCTCCTTTGGGGCAGTTCCCTTGCCCCTGTGTCCACTCACATCTGCCACACAGCTGTGAAGCACTTCCCAATATGCAGTGCGTGAGAAATGCTTCATAATTCTACCCAGGCCTTTTGATACTTGCTATGGTCAGTCACAAGAGCATCTGTCTCTGTGAATCTCTGAAGTGTCCTCACAGAAGAAAACGATTGCTCTGAAGGGATATTACAGACAGGAAATGCAGCATGGCAGTGTCACTCCAGGGCGACAGAGCTGCTCCAAGTTCCCTTTCTCCTCTACTGAGTTGTTTAAGCACTTTGTTAATGTTAGACCCAGACTGGGACAAAGATGGATGCTTATACGCTGGGGATAGATTTTAACAGAATTTCTTCAGTGGAGTGCTCTGCTTCCTTGTTCTTCAGAAATGTGACAGATTGTGGGGAGAGATTGCCTGGTGTGAAAAGCGAGGGCTACCTGCAACTCCTTTTGCTTTCCCACCTCAGACCCCAGTGGAGCAAGGGAATGGGGAACGGAGGCATGATGGGAGACCACAGGTTCTAAGACAGGTTGAGCATCCCCCATCTGGAAAACAAAAGTCTGAAGTGCTCCAAAATCCGAAAATTTTTGAGCACTAACATGACACCACAAATGGAAAATTCTGCACCTGACCTCATATGATGGGTTGCATGCAAGATGTCTTACAGTCAAGACATAGTCACAGCTTTGTTTCATGCACAAAATTATTTAAAATATTGTATAAAATTACCTTCAGTCTATGTGTACAAGATGTATATGCAACAAAATAATTTTGTATTTAGACTTGGATCCCGTCTCCAAGATATCTCATTATGTATATGCGAATATTCCAAAATCCAAAAATCTTCTAGTTCCAAGGATTTTGGATAAGGGATACTCAACCTCTAGGAGCAGCATTCATCAGCTCCAGGGTCAAAAAGAGTGGAGTTCAAATCTCAGCTCGGCTGATGTTAGCCTGTATGTTTCTTGCTTCAGTTTTATCACCTGTAGAAGGGGAAATGATTCCTGTTTCCCGACATTGCTGACAATGAGGATATATTGGAGGGAAACCATCTTATCACGAAGTATGGCACATAGTGGGTACTGAGAAATATGAATTCCTTTCTCCTTGCTGCTAAATATTCCTGCATCATTTGTGATCAACTTATTTTGGCATCCCGCTCTCCATTAATGTTTATGATGTCTTCCAATGCCGTGAGCTACAAAGACAAAACAGACACAGATGAAGCGACTTGAAATTTTTATAAGGTTGAGTCCAAATGTGCTTCTAGTAGAGCTCAAATTCTGTTGTGATGTTTACAAGAGGTTTCCAAGCACTGGGTAGGAGGCTGCGCATAAAGGTCTTTAGCCTGCCTCTCCGTTTAGAGATTCCGTAATTTGGTAATCTTTGATCTCACATCATACAGAAGGTATCCATATAATTTATTGTCCAAACTTGGAAACTTTTGAGAGCGAAAGGGGTTGCTATTAAAATCACACCTAGACCACATGTGTCAATTAGGACGCTCAGGTTCATAGAGTGTATTTTGACCCTAATTAGGGTGCACAACTTTGGCCCAAGCTCAGTGCAAGTTATACAAGTTTAGCTACCCAGCTTTCATGTATTTTAAGTCATGCCAGTTCTTCTTTTCCTCTTTAGCCAATGACACTTGCTATCTAGGCAGGGACTTCGGGAAGGAAGGTTAACAATGTATGGCTCATGATATAGGTAAATAACACACCAGATATACATAAAGAGACATATGAAAGCCAGAGGGTGAGCCAGTCCAGGCTCCAGATAGTCCTGCATCTCCCCGCAGTGCCCCCCACCTTCGCCTTGTAGCCACCATGACAACCAGCTGCCGAGGGAAGTGTCGTCTGGGGAAAGGCCAACCAGATGCTGCTCCCAGAAAATCCAGGCCAAATTTGACATCTGTTTGTGGTCTCAATGGTTGGCTCTAATGTTCCAAATTCATGAGGATGAAAATTAAAGGGAGAACTTTCATCACTGCAGTCCTCAGGTACCAAGTGAGCCTCTCAAATGTCTCTGGGGACCAAGATGCTGCAGCAGGTAGCTTAAACTTTACAATGAGTGCTGCCTAAATGGGGACAGGGATGTGGGAGGCAGGCCCAAAAGCGCAGACTGTGAGCTTGAAAGGGCCCTTAGAGATGTTTTGAGGCAAAGAGGAAGAAGATATGGGATTGTAATGAGTAGATTTGGATTTTTCTGTCTGTTAGAGAGGAACCTTGGTGTTCTCACCTGGAAATTGGGGCTAACCAATTTCCACCAATGTTCACTGTCCAGAGTCATTGGGAAGGTAAAATGAGATAATAAACAGGAAGGAGCTTACAAACCACAAATTCCTATATAAATGCCAGATGTCATCATTATTGGAGATCCTCAATTAAAACCCCTGAATTCACAGATAAAAACCTGAGGTTCAGGGAAGTCAAGATTCTGGCTCAGTGTCAACAAATCCATGGATAAGAAGGGATGTCAATGGCATGTTTGTGATGAGGGAGGGGGACAAGTTCCTTCACAGGGAGGGATGTCCATGATGTGTGTGTGATGGGGGAGGGAGGACAGGTTCTTTCATAGTGGGGGACTGTTCATGGCATCTGTGTGATGGGGGAAGGCAGACAAGTCCCTTCATGGATTGGGAAACAGTCCATGGCATATGTGAGATGGGGAGGGGGACAAGTCTCTCTATGGAGGGGGATGCCCATGACATATGTTTGATGGGGGAGGGGGACAAGTGCTTTCATAGGAGGGGGACTGTCTCTGGCATGTGTGTGATGGGGAAGGGGACAAGTCCCTTCGTGGGGGGATGTTCACGGCATGTGTGTGATGGAGAAGAGTTGACTGAGAAGGTAAAATTGAACTAAAACAGAAAACCAGGGACAAATCAAGAAGGCAAAAATATTTTCAAGGAATGTAATTTAAATTTGTGCTAGATGAGATGAGAAAAATGATGCCATGGTTATTTTTTTAGGCAGCAGGAGCCTTCACATCTTTTAATTCCTCATCATCGTGGACACTGACTAGAGTTGATTTCATCTGGACCTTTTCATCATGAGGCTTTGAGGCTATAGCCGATTATACTGGTAATCCAGCTGTGTCATCTCTGATTAAAAAGGCTCCTTGGGCTTGCCTGTCCTGCTCTTACACTAACGCATGCAACAGGGGCCTGGCCAGGTTGCAAAAGGATATGAGGGCCAGAGAAGATCTATCTTTAAGTAGGAGAGGGTTGAGGCAGCTTAACAGAGCAACTAAGAGCACAGACCCTGGAGCCAGACTGGCTGGGGAAGAATCCCAGTGTCGCCGCTGACCAGCTTTGCCACCTTCAGCAAGTTACCTAACCTTTCTGTGCCTTGGTTTTCTCATCAGTAGAGTAAGAATATAATCATTCTTCACATGATGTGAGGCTGAAACAAGTTAATACATTTTAAATGCTTAGAAAGGTACCTGGCAAACATTCAGCTCTATTTACTGTTTGTTATTTTATTAAAAATAAAATGAATGTCATCGATGGACATGGGTGAGATGCAGTGAGGAGTAGAAAGAACATGAGCTTGGCCATCAGACAGACTTGCATTTGAATCCTGATTCCACAACCTTTTAAAATCAACATTTGTATTTTTCAAATTATAAAAGGCATATGTGTTTATAGCAGAAAACTTAGACAATACAGGAAGTAAAGACCAACCCTAAATGTACCACAGGCAGATGGCCACCATATTTCGTGTTGTTGGCAATGATATTTGCACTGGAGCCTTGTTCTGATGCTAGTGGCTTGTTGGTTTTTATTATTCCTCCTCTCTTTGTATATCCCTCAGGGAGATATCTAGGAATCATTTCAGGGCGAGGCACTGTGAATGCTCAGTAAAGAAAATATTTTTTGACAATGAGAAGACCTTTGATATGTAACTCAGAGCCTTTAATCCACACTCTTTTTATAGTTTGTTTCTGACATTTGGGAGCTAGGGTTTCTGGTGATAAAGCATGCCAAACATTTGGATTGAAACTTATAAATTCCTTCTTCCAACTTCCCCGCTATAATTACTTAGCTGCCCACATTATTGTTGTCAATTGCCAAGGGTGGTTGGTGAGTGACAGGTAGGTTATTTGTACCTGGTATGGGTCAGACTCCCACTTGGTCTGAGTGTTTTGTTTAATGCTCCACAAGAAGGCCATCGATGGGTAACAGAGTAGAAGTAATAGGAGAAGTCTACTGGGTGATGATTTGGCAGCTCAAGGAAAGTTGTAAATTAGGCTCTCAGAAGGGAACTTTCTGGCAAACTCAGTGAACAAACACAAGGTATGCGCTGGCCAGAACTTGTAATAAGCTGACTTTCTCTTTCACTAGTGGCTTCCTCTTGTTGGTTTTTTGGTGAAGTGGTTAGACGTGTTAACTATTGCCCAAACAGAATATGGACTGTTCTGGGGTTGGGGATGCAGGGGTAGCCAACAGTGGGGAAGAGGAAGGGTGTAAATGTATGGATCCACAAGTCCGAGCAGTCTTCTATCATCTTGGAGAAGGGTTGACAGTGTAACCAAATCTATGCCTGGTCACTATCCATGAGCAACGGCGCACGGACTAAGTGCTCCCAAAAACCGCTCTCTCTGCTTTCCACTTCAGGGGTGCAGAGGGCCTATAATGTAAAATCATGACACCGATAGAAACCTTAAGGAGGTTTCTCTCGTTTCTCCCATTTAGTGAGCAAACTAGACCTTGTCATATATGGTGAATCAAATTGTGTAAGTTAATTTTCTTATCTTTAGTCATTGTAACAGCAACCTACACTGGTGGTGAAGCTAGAAATGGGTCTATCTTTCCCACCGAGGCCGATGTGAATATGGCCAAGTACCCACTTTAATTAGGGCAACCAAACATTTTAATTTGCCCAGGGCAGTCATAATTTATGCCTCTTGTTCTAAAGAATACATATTTATAAAACCCCCCTTCATTCTAAAAAATTTCCCAGTTAAAATAATAAATTATATGGGTCCCCCAACATGAACAAAATCAGGGAGGAGCCCTCCAACACACAGGCCAACTTTTCACATTGTCGCTTTGCTCAGAAAAAGTTCCATTGTCTCTAAAAGACTCTTAGCCCTGGGGTCATGGGCTGATTTTTTTTTTTTTTTTTAATTTCTCTAGCAATATTGCTCCCCAACCAGGGACCACTGCCTTTTAGTGCATTGTTTTTCAAACTTTTTTCAGCAGCAGAATCTATTTTTTCAGATGAAAAGTTAGGCAGAGCTCCAATGTTTAAAGCAGATAAAGTAGAGCTTTTCCTGGTTGAAGTGGGGGCGGGAAGCTCAGATACCCACACATTTGGCCTCTCTTGTTCTTTCCTTCTGGTGTGGGTCCCTACTGAATTTTATGGTTTTGTGGAACATAGATTAAAATTTACCACCAGAGCATAATGCTACCATCAATTTAATGTGTTGCCAGTTTCTCAATGAAATAGTTTTGTTCCTTAGTAAAGTCAGGTTAGCAATACACCATTTATTTTACCTTGGCACAAGTTAATAATGATCAGGCTCTTAAAAAATATTACCCCAGGTCTCAGCCTCAATTCTAAGTTAGGCTACTCCATCGCCTTAATTCTTCAAACCAGTGGAATCTTGACTACTTGTTTTGATGTCCTCTCCACGGAATATGTCTGAGGAATGACCATACCATGGCCTATTTTACCAACCACAGGTCTCCTGGCCCCTGATCATGGTAATTCTCTGTTCTCACTTGTTCCCTTTCTGGGCCCTTCTGCCCAATTCTAGCTTTATGGCTTCTCCTCTGTAACCTTATCCTTTGTCTAGGATTTGAAATGCTGTTCCAGCAGACTTATTTTTCTCCTCATCTTCTCAAATCTTGAGCAGGTCATCCTAGGTCCCCTCTTTTGTCGAATTCTCCGTCTATTTTAAAATTCTCTGTATTTTTAAAAATGCCTTCACAGAACCCATCACACATTAAAAACCCTCCCTCACTGAATCTCAGGAGTCCCTTCCAGCTTTGCCAGTTCCATTATTTTAGACAGCTTATCCAAATACAGTCTTTCATCAGAAACAGCCGCATACATACTATTCCACACCTATATTTCAACCACAGTTGACTCACCAGCCTAAGGACCCCCGTCAGTTCTCAATGATTCTGGGGATCAGGTTATTTTTCTTGGCACAAATCCAAAGCATTGAGGCTAGAATTCAATATTAAGCTGATCTCCCTAGGATGTCATTAAGAGGGTTTAGTTACTGAAGCACCAAAGGATATTGTCATAACACAGCAATTTCATTCAAAATGGCCTCATGCCCCAGATCGTTGCAACTGCTGCATTATAAATCTCTAATGCCCTTGGGGTGGGGGTTGGGTGGAGTGGAGGCTCATCAGCAATGGATGCCTTTGCATATTTGTTTATTTATTCAAAAATGTTTAAAATGAAGTATTGTCTTGACAGCTGATTTGAGGTACTAGTAATTGCTTCTAGATATATAGAAATCTCCAAAGGTTTTTCTTCAACTTTTTCTTATTTGAGATATTTGTGAAAAAGTCATTTATACTTTGAATGATATACATTCATATATATTGCACATTACATATAGAAAAGTTGGTCTGGATTTTTTAAAAAAGGATTTTCTTTTTCTGTATTTAATAAGTTCTTGTCATCCAACTCCTCAAACTTACATACTCTTATAAGGGGGAAGAATCAAAAAATAATTTCAACTTAAATCAAAGGATTTAAGTTGGCAATATTGACATTTTGGGCCAGATTTTTTCTTTGTTGTTGGGTACTATCCTGTGCATTGTAGGGTTTAGCAGCATCCTTGACTTCTACCCAGTAGATAACAGTAATATGCTCTCTCCGACCCAGTTGTGACAATCAAAAATGTTTCTGGATATTATCAATATGCTTTGGGGTGCTAAACTGATCTGGTTGAGGACCACTGCCATAGAAAGTGGAATGATGCAAGAGGAAGAATTGTACATAGAACAGTCTATGGCATGATAGCAACTTCAACTCCAGCCCCACGCATCACGGGTGATGGGGATCAAGAGTTGGCTTGCTTGCAGAATGAGGCAACATGGAACTATGAGAGATTTTCTCCCAACAGATGCTGGTATCTCTATTAAGTTTCTCCTTTTACAATTTTTTAAAGCACCTTTTGCCTTTGGAAGTAACCTCATGTAGAAAGCATGTAGAGTTTTAAAATGCTAAGTAACTGATATATATATAAATATATATATTTATATATTATATATAATATATAATATTTATATATAATATATATTATATATATTATATATAATATTTTATATAATATATTTAAATATATATTATATATAATATATATTTATATATAATATATAAATATATATTTATATATATTTATATATTATATATAAATATATATTATATATAAATATATATATATTTATATATATATAAATATATATATATATATTTAGGTAAAGCCAACAATTCAGGGATGTGCTTATATCAGTTAGTTTTTGCTTCTAAGCAAACCAGTCCAAATTTCAGTGGCTAAAAAAGACACTTACTGCTCATGCATCAGGTTGGCTGGGGTTCCACACATCCAGGTTGGACTTGACTGGGCAGCTCTGCTTCGCAGTGTAGGTCTCCGGGTCAAGTGGGGCTGCAGCAGCTGGATGAACTCTGCTGCATGTCTCCCTCCTTGTCCTGGGACCAGTGGGCTACTTGGGGGATGTTTGTCTCATGGTGATGGCAGAGGTATAAGAGGATAAGCAGAAACACATAAGACTTCTTGAGACCTAGGCTCAGAACTAGGATACCACCACTACTGCCTCATTTCATTGGCCAAAGCAAATCACATGGCTGCCCCTTTAGTGCGGAGAGCTGCAAAGTCATATGGCAAAAGGCATATGGATACAGTGGGTGGGTGGTGGGAACGTGTGTGTCAGGGGAAAAGAACCATGGTCAATGACACGATCTATCACAGCTCTTATTTTTAGAGTAATAATTTTGCTTTTATATAATTTCAGAACTGCACTCCTTATTTTTTTTCTGGACACCTCTGTAATGAGAGAATATAATCACAGGACCGTTTTAAGAATGGAATCATCTGGTAGGGAAGAGTGAGCCAAACAAACTCTCAGAAATTTTATTTTAACTCCAGTTAGCTCAGTCTTGTATGAATTAAGCAGCATTATATTTCTGTGGTTTTTAGAAAACGGAAAAAGCTGGATTTGTCCAACACAGGGGCAGAGAAGAAATGCATTTTCAAAGATGTTTGTGAGATTAAAATGCAAAAACACCTATTTTTAAGGATTGGCAGATTGCAGATGTGTTGGCCAGAGGAACGTTGAGTGAAAATCTCTGGAATGTTTTAGCAACCTTTAAAATTTATTACCAGGAAATGTGTGCTGCTTGCCTTCTCTGCATCTTTTCAAAAGGTCTCTTGTAAATCCAGTCAAGCCTAGTCCAGGTAGGGAGGTTTGGAAACAGTGATAAGTGAAAGGCATTCTCTGCTGCTGTGCCTCAGCTCCAGCCTGACCAAACACCGTTAATATGTAACCCGAATCTGACCACTTCTTTTATGTTTACATTTGGTTTCAGTGTTATTTTTAACTGGTGAAAGAGTAGTTCAAAGTCATTTTTTTTCTCTTGGCACTTACCATAATCTCTCAAGGCTCAGTAGCAGAATGGCAATAAGTCACGTCTGGGGTCTTTAAACCTGGTGGAATTAAAAATCACTTACCTTATTACACATGTGAATGTGCTGAAGATGGATGGGTCAGGGTTTGCAAGGATAAGACATTATATCAGAAATCATGCTTAATTGTTTTTACGGAGACCTTAGATTTAGAGGATGTTCTACACATTTGGCACAATTCATCCAAAATGGGAATGTACTCCACATCTATCAGAAGAGCTCAGAAACAATGAAACCAAACCAAACCAAAATGCTGAGCATGTAAGTACTGGAGAGGATACAGAACAATGGGAACTTTCAAATATTGCTGTTAGAAATGTCAAATGGTTCAGCCACTTTGGAAAAGAGTTTTACAGTTTCTTAGTAAAATGTATGCTTACCATAAGACCCAGAATCTCACTCCTAGGTAGTAACCCCAAATAAATTAAAACTGTGTTCACACACAAACTTCTACATGGAAGTTGATTATGGCTTTAATTGGTGAATGGATAAACAAACTGTGGTGAATCTATACAGTGGAAAATTACTTAGCAATACACAGGAATGAACTACTGATACATGAAATAACATGGTTAAAGCTCAAAGGCATTATGCTGAGTAAAATAAGCCAGACTCAAAAGGCTATAAACTGTGTGATTCCATGTATATGACATTTTGAAAAAAATCAAGCCTATAGAAAAAGAGAATATATTCGTGATTGCCAGAGGTTAGGGTCAGGGGCTAGCTATAAAGGGGCATACAGGAAATTTGGGGGTGATGGAATTATTCTGTATCTTAATTGTAAGAGTGGTTACATGACCGCATATGTATATCAAAACTCATAGAACTGCACACTAACAAGGGTGAATTTATCCTAAAATAAGCCTAATTTTTAAAAACGTGTGGTCCCCCAGAATCTCCTGTTTTTTTATTTATCAGTATAACATATATATTGGTATGGCCACCAACTCATGCCTGCTTCTTTGGAAATGGTTTCCTGCTCACAGTCCCTGCTGAAAGAATGGGCATAGACTATGCTTCTTCTAGCTGATTCCATATCCAGACCGCACTCGATGGGACCATGGGTAGATATCTACCCTGAACTGAAACAGTAAGATGCTCTCTCTTGAGAGTTTAAGAGACATTGAAATCACAGCCCAGAGGGTGTAGATTTTGGCCTGCAGGTATGTTTTGTTTGGCACAGTGTTTAAAGAAAATTAGTTGCCAGCATAAAAAAAGTGGGAGATTTCACATAGAAATCCAGATTTCCGGCTTCTCTTGAAGAAATGGGAGGATCCGGTAAAATGGTCCCAAATTCCCGCATGAAGACAATGGCTGGAGCTGAGATCCATTGCCCCCTTCACACCAGTATGCACTCTCCATCTGCACAGCTCCTGCCACTCCCTGTGTGAAGCCCAGGGGTGGCTGTGCTGGTGCTATTAGTGGGCTTTTATAGTTAAGGGAAATAGAAAATCTTTCTTATTTTTTTTTTCTCTATCAAAACTGGGAAAACTGAAGATAGGCCATATTTTATGAAAAATGGGAATAAGCATATGACTTTGTGAAAGTAATGACTCTTCTAGTGGCTTATAAGAAACAAACTAAATGTGTCTGCTGAAAGAATATACACTGATTCCTTTCTGAATTCAAATGTAGCTTTCTGAATTTCAAATGCACTCATCCAGGCTGCCTTCCTGGTCTCTGTAGGGATTTGAGTTTGCCCTGCTCTCCCAGTCAAAAGGTTTCTGAGTAAAAGAGTGCTAAGGTTGCATAAAGTTGAAGATAAATAGGCACCATGACGAGCTATATCCACGTGCAAGCTTGTGTCACTGGGGAGGAGAAATTGAGAGCCTTACAAAGAAGCAAGTCTACAGAGATTGAAAAATAAAGTGTGTGTGTGTGCGTGTGTGTGTGTGTGAGAGACAGAGAGAGAGAAATTGAGAAGCATACAGCTGTTCAAAGGAGAGTGTAAATGAATTTTCTTTAATCACTTACAGAAGAAGTTGGGATTATAACCCAAGTCGTCCGATCAGTGCTTCTCAAACTTTAACAGGCACACATATCCTGGGGAACTTGTGAAAATGGCCATTCTCATCCAGCACATCTGGAGTGAGGCCTGAGATTCTGCATTTGTAATGAGATCCCAGGTGATGTCAATGCTGCTGACCACATTTTGAGCAGCAAGGCCCCAAATCATACAGTCTACAAAGAAATGGTAAAAATTTACCAGCCTCAGCTTTGCTTTTTAACCACCATCTCTCCATTGAAGGACTTGGTAAAATCAGTTTACGGTCACTTAGCAAAGAATATCACTCCCCCGGAACAAGGTGCTATTTACAGGTTAGTGGGTGCTGGCACTCTGGAAAGAAAGAATAATTTTGTGATTGCCTGGCTGGCACCTTAAGAGAAGCCATCTGGATTAGCAGCCCAGCTGAGGGACTGTGCACCCTCCCTGCTTAGTCTTGGCTGCTTTGCTCTGTGGCCTTAGGCAAATCACCATAGTCTCTGCTTTCTCACCACTCAAACAGAGGTGAGTTTTTGACCTTGTAGGATATTGTGAAAGATTTAATTAGCATTTGTGAAAGCTTGCAAGATCTATGGAGGAAAGGTACTTCAGAAGAACACAATAATTTATAGTCACTATCATCATTTCATTACCGGTTTAGTTGATCTGCCAGGCAAGTCAGTCTAAAGGAAGCTGTCTCTGTAATCTACAGCTCCCTCATGGTTGAAAATACTGCAAGGAGGAACATTTACAGCTATCTGTGGAAGAAGAGAAATTGTGCTTCTTTTTCAAAATTCCTGATATTACTCAGGTGTCTACCGCTTCAGGTTTTAATATAATAAATTTTTTTCATGTAATGAAGGAAGATTCTCTTTTTAATTGTCCCTTCCTTCCAAATATGGGCCACTGTAATATCTGTTTAAAACTTTGGGGCTCTGGTTTGAAAGAAATGTTTTCTCATCTCTCTTTCTCTAGAGAAGCTCTGTCCAATAGAAATATAATACGGCAACAAAAGCAATTTAAAAATTCCTAGTGGCCACATTAAAAAAATAAAAATAATCAGATAAAATTATTTTTTAGAATGTGCTTATTTAATCTCATATTTCTAAAATTTTTAAATGTGTATAAATATAAAAATTATTGAGATATTTCGCCTTTTTCCTGTATTGCCTTTGAAATTTGGCATATCTTACACTTGCAGCATGTTTCAAATGGGATGCTAAATTTTCCTTAAGAAATAGTTAGTCCTGGCTGGGCACGGTGGCTCATGCCTGTAATCCCAGCACTTTGGGAGGCTGAGGCAGGCGGATCATGAGGTCAGGAGTTCAAGGCCAGCCTGGCCAAAATGACAAAACTCTGTCTCTATTAAAAATACAAAATATTAGCCGGGCATGGTAGTGCACGCCCGTTATCCTAGCTATTACGGAGGCTGAGGTATGGGAATCTCTTGAACTCAGGAGGCAGAGGTTGCAGAGAGTCAAGATTGTGCCACTGCACTCCAGCCTGGACAACAGGGCGAGACTCCACCTCAGAAAAAAAAAAAAAAAAAAAAAAAAGAGAGAGAGAGAGAGTTAATCCTGGTTTAAACTTTCTAAAGTTTACAACTGAAAAAGTAGATTCACATATCCACATTACTCTCAACATTTTTATTTTTTCCAACTGAATAGAGTATCAGGTTTTAAATTTAAATGTCAATTACGAAATGAAATAACACTTAAAAATCAGTTCCTTGGTGCCGGGGGGGTGCACTGGTCATATTTCAAAGGCTCACATGTGGCTAGTGGCTGTCCTATATTGGACAGGGCAAGGCTAGACCCTCAGTGAGGGCTGCCGAAGGCATGAGATTGCAGAAGGCCTATTCCTGCTCCACCAGTAGTAGTTTATGTGTGTCCCTTGTCAATGGCATTGCCTCAGAGCAGACAAACCCTGTCAATGTGGTGAGAAGGCCTTTCCTCTGTCAATGCACATTATTTGCCTTCTACTATTTATGGCATTGCTAGTTATGGCTCTTCTGTCTCTCAGAATGGCTCTGTTCTCCAAAGGGACCTTGCAAAGATCCAAGCTGGGTGCCACTAGCCTAAAACAGCATCTACCCAAAAACAGCATCTACCCACTCATGACTCCACTTATTCTTTCAACAAATATTTATAAAGCAAGTTTCTATGCCCAGCCCTACTAAACTTCAGCAGCTGCTTCAGCTATGAGAAAGGATGACGAGGTCACTGCCCTTATGAAATTAATGTCTAGAAGTGGTAGACAATAAATGGAAAAAGACAAATAACAAATTAATATTGGTAAAGAAAAGTACAGGTCTCCATGAGACCATATGATCAGGAATCCTGTTGGAGGCTCAGTCAGTCTTCCTTAAGAAAATGATATTTCCACTGGGTCCTGAAGGGATTGGGCAGTGAAGAGCTGGAGAGGGGTCTAGTGTAGGAAGACAGTATAACAAATTCAAAAAAGTGGCAGAAGGTAGGGTGACTAGAGTGTGATGGGCCAAGAAAAATGGGGAGATAAGTAAAGGCCAGTTCTGAATGGCCTTGAAGGCCTCAAGAAAGACTTTAGTCTTTGTCCTAACAGACTGGAGGTCACCAAAGGCTTTTAAGAATAACTTGATCAGATTCAGATTCCCCTTTTAGGCTTTACAAGATGGCATGTGGCTGCAGATCTTCCTTGTGATTGCCATCCTAAATTCAAACCCGGCTGACAATGACTGTGGAAGAAAAATGACGCTTTCATTTCATTACCTGTTTACCGGAAACAGCCCCCAGAACTCTCTGAAAAAGAAATACAAGGGCAGTCTGATAGCACTGAAGGAGTGACATAACAAAGGAAAACAAAACAAAAAACACAACGAACAGGCAAAACCCTGCACATTCCAGCTCAAATTTAAATTGAGTCTGCAAGGGTTAAGACTCATTATTATTGTATTAACATCAGTGGTACTAGTACTAATAATGATGACTATTGCTATTATTTATTGAGAGCCCATTGCTTGTTAGTTTTATATATATACATAAATATATATTAGTTTTAATCTACAAAAAGACCTGCCTGCGTAATAGATATTATTCCTATTGAAGTGGCATCATTGTCTGGGGTAAATACCCAGGGTTCATCATCTCACGCCAAGAAGATTAAGGACAAAGACACACACGAGGAGTGAGTTTAGGAGCAAAGGTTTAACAGGCAAAAGAAAGAGAAAGGAGAACAGCTCTCTCCCTTGCCAGAATGAGGTGAGCTCCTGAAAGGAAAAAGTCGGCCTGTGGGGCACTGCGCTGGATTTTATAGGCAGACTTGAGGAAGCAGTGTCTGATTTATGTAGGGCCCACAGATTGGCTCTACCAAGTATGAGGTTTACATACGGAGGGAAAGGCTGGTCGCCCCACTCTAATCTTATTATGCAAATAGGGTCTTTACCTGGCTGGTGCCATATTGTCTTCTCCTTACTGTACACATGGTACAAAGAGAAGGGAAGATGGAGCCGCCATTTTGAACATGCTTAGTCCCAGGTAGCCTTTTCCTATTGGCTCTACTGCCGGCGTTCACTCGTGCAAGCTTCCAGCTTGCTTGTCTATGTCTGCAGCTCGATTTTACAGGCTGTTCTTTGTTAGAAAAGGAAATGATTTGGGGGCTGCTTTTCATTAAAAGGAAAACCTTACGGAGGACTCCTGTACCCTCACTGTCTGCCTAAGTAATTTCTTCTTAACTCCTATATCACTATTTCATTTGATATACTAGGAAAAGGAGTTACACAAATGTTAAACAACTTGTCCAGAGTTGAGTTGGCAGTTCTAGTGGAGTTAGTATTGGAACATATGTCTGTTTGACTTCCAAGCCCTGATGTGTCCACATCATCATATTCCCTCTGACAGGTAGAGGCCAGGTGAGTTCTGACTTGAGCATCTGAGAAACAGTATGAACGTGTTCACACAGGAAAAACACCATTTGCTTTTGTGGCAGAAGTCAAGGCTTAACAGCAGTGTTAGGATGTTCGATATCTACCGAGACTTTGGATAGACTCACCCTCAAATTGTTCTTTCCAACAATGCATCTTTTCCAAATGTTGTGTATGTAGGTCAATTTTTCTCTTTTCCTCTTATGCTCTGTAAGTTTGGGCCTTTTCTTTTTCCCTCTTTCTTCTCTATAGGTCAATTACTTCATCTTCTTTTGTTGACTTGAGCTGGGCTCCCTTTCTGTAGCTTGTGCAATAGCTCAGCAGTCTGTAGCTGCACATGACCTCCTTCTCCTGCTAGGGTGGTACGTGTGGGCAGCCTGTGTGATACACGTTAGGCACATGTTCTGTTCTAAGTCACAACAGACACAGCTGACAGACAGCACGAAGGAATGGCCCTCAGCACAAGGAGCTGCTACGTGCATTTGGGCAACACCTTCCTGCCAAGCTTGCAGAATACTTGGGCACTTTAATCTATTAATCTCTAATACTATTCTCAGAGGAGGAAGGTGACTACCATATCCCCACGAAAGGAAACAAGCTTGATTTAATAGTTAAGGATGTGTATAAAAAGGCTTGTTCAAACTTCATTTATCCCACAAAACGTTATTGAGCATCTAATATGGTCTAGGAATGACTCTAGGTGCTAGGATACACCCATAAGCTAAACTGATTAAAAACAATCAAGCAAGTCAGCCATCAAACAAACAAAGAGAAAAAAAACCCTTTCCAAATGGAGCTTTTATTCTAGTAGGGGAAGGCAGACAATATACAAAATAAAACATAAAATACAGAGTGTGTTTGATTTTGGTAAAAAATAAAAGAGGAAAATGAGAGTGAACATTTAGGGCAATCAGAGAAAGCCTCATGAAAAGGATGGCATTTGGACAGAGACCTGAAGAAAGTAAGAAGAACAATGACGGGGCGATCTGAAGAGACAGCATTCCAGGTGGAGGAAACAGTAAGTGCAAATGTCTTGAGGCAGGAGTGTGCCTGGAGTGTTCTGTAACAGAAAAGACACCAGTGTGGCTGGGGCTACCTGTAGCAGAAGATGGGGTTGGAGAGATTATGGAGGCTTACAGGGCCTCGCAGTCACTGTTAGGACCTTTGGTTTTTCCTCTGAATGACATGAGAAGCCACTGGAGGCTTCTTAGTGGAAAGTAGCATTTTTCAGGACCAGCAGTGTGGAAAACAGACAGTGCAAGCACAAGGATGGAAGCAGGGGGGACAGTCAGGAAGCCATTGCCATCATGCTCGCGAGTGATGGCAGAGCTTAGACAAGGTAAGAGCAAGGGAGATACTAACGAGTGTCTGAGTTCTGCATATATTTTGAGGAACAGCCAACAGGATTTGCTGATGGATTGGATAAAGTAAGTGGATTATTTGAAGTTATTTTTTTCTCCCTACCCAAAAGTTATTGTAGCTATTTTCAGGCATAGATAGAAAACTACCTAGGTTGTTTATTAGCCTTGGTTGGATACTTTTTTTTTCTTTTTTTGAGACGGAGTCTCACTCTGTTGCCCAGGCTGGAGTGCAATGGCGCGATCTCGGCTCACTGCAACTTCCGCCTCCCAGTTTCAAGTGATTCTCCTGCCTCAGTCTCCCGAGTAGCTGGGATTACAGTCATGCACCACCACGCCTGGCTAATTTTTGTATTTTTAGTAGAGACAGGCTTTTGCCCTATTGGCCAGGCTGGTCTCGAACTCCTGGCCTCAAGTGATCCGCCCACCTCCGCCTCCCAAAGTGCTGGGATCACAGGTGTGGGTCACCACACCTGGCCGGTTAGACATTTCTTATATTCCTCTAGACAATGTTTTAATGTATATGATATAAGTAAACCAAATCTTCTTACGAAAATCATATACAAAATGAAAACTCCCATTTGCTATCTCATGTTTCTTTTCTAAGAAATAGGTAATCCCTATTATGTTTGATTTTTTTATGTGTGCATTTATGTGTTTGAAAATTTATAGTTTCATTCTTTCATGTTGATGGGATCATATTGTTCACATTAATTTTTGCTTAATATATCTTGGAAGACCTTTCCAAACTAGTACATAAAGACCCATTTCATTCTTTTAGATTACTTAGAAAATCCTCTAGAAATGCATCTGACTCATTTCACTACTGTCTCCTAATCACTGTCTACATTGGAAATCAAAGACAAGCACCCACATGCCCTAGGCAGAGTCTCTACTTCCAGAAAACATCCACAAGATGACATTTTAGAGTTGAGGGAATGATCCCAGCATGCATAGCCAACCTATTTGAAATGTCTTTCTTGTTCTTGGAAGGGATCACAGGTGCCTTGAGTCATTTTAAAGTGCTTCTGCTGCGGAAAGCTCTTTGGGCATTTTGTGCCCCTAGTTTCCCAAATCTCACTCCCTGGCGTGCTTGGCTCGAGAAAGTTAAAAAGCCCAGGGTTGTAGGCTGGTCTGGCATTAAATGGTAAGTGAATTTGCCAAACCAAAATGGAAGCATCTGGCTCGACAAGGATAAGTATTGCAAATGAATGAAAAAAGCATGTATCTATGCTTTTCCCTTGGTTATTAGATATTGCATTCATTGTTATTTGTTGTAATTGTATGAAATTATAGGAAAATTACAAAATACAGAAAAAAGTTAAATGATAATCACCAGAAAGCCCCTTTCCTGCGCTGCCACCTGCCTCCCCCGGCACCGCCGCCCGCTGCCCCGAAAGACTATTCGGATATTTATAAGAGAATTAGAAATTGAGATTGTGGCTTACCTATCCTACATGGTCACCATAGTGAAAGCTTCTAACTCTGCCTGCCTCTTCTGCCTCTGTGTATGAATGTGTCATGAGGCAGGTAGGAGGGAGCACAAACGCATCCTATTGGAAAACCAACTCCAGGAGTGCGCTTTCCAACACTGGGGAACTCTTCATATGGGAAACAATATTATAATGCTAGAGGAAGTTGTGTTAGTTGACCAGGGTTTCCAGCAGTTGGAACAATGCTCAAAATTCAGCAGCTGCCCTTCCCCCTGCTATACTACCCCCGTCCCCCACCGAGGCAACTAGAACACCATCATGCCTTCTTCTCATGTTTGTTCACCTGTTTTCAATTAATGGCAGGGACCTAGTCCCTTAGCTTAGTTGGGTTGGTACCTCCAGGATAGGAGACACAGCCAGGTGGGTGGGAGGAGCTGGGTCACAAGATACATTGGAGCTCAGTTCTTCCCAGCACAGCTGGGTTGGGTGTTTGCCTTGGCACCTAGTGCCACTCCACTCAGCTCTGACATGATGGCTGGAAACACTGGCCTGGAATAAAGTGGGAAGCGCTCACGCATACTGTGCCAACAGGGTGATGCATCAGCTGTTCTAGCTGCTGAGTGCTAGTCATCTAGCTTTTTGCCTTTGGTGCAAATAATTAGGCTTATTATGGGTATTGAGTTGTCAAAAAAAGGCTTCTGTTTTATGACCAGAAATATTTATTAAACATAAGAATAGTGCTACAATGTGGGGTCTTAAGAAGATATTAGACAGAGTCCTTTCCCTCAAGAAAAGACTCATAATCCAGTGGCAGGGAGAGAATGTGAGAGAAAAAGAGAAATAGTATTTTCGGGCAGCAAATGGTGAGTGCTACATGAATAGAACAGAAGTTAAACATTCATGGTGGTCAGCAGAAGAAGACATGACTATGTGCTAAAGTGGACATGAGATCAAAGCTTCATGAAAGAGGGAGAATTTGGTGTGGGACTTAAAGGAAGTCCAGGGTTTAGAGAAGTGGAGATGAGAGTTAGAAAATGTCAGGCAGACAAGACAGTTCAGGTAAAGGCTTTAGGGGTGGAAAGGAGATGTGCAAGAAGTAATACTGGTAAGTATTGCAAAGGAAGAATCAAAAAGCACAAAAAAGTGGGGAAAAAAGAGGAAAGGCAGGAGACATTTTAAACTTGTAAAGATAGATTATTGGCAAAATGATTGTCATTAGCTGAAGTGGGGATTTCTGGAAGAGTCATTAGTTTTGTGGGAAATGACTTTGGGAGTTGCTAAATTGAAGGATGAGAATGCATATATGAAGGGAGTCTAGTCCAGGAGGGAAATCAAATGCATGTATGAAGGGAATCTAGTCCAGGAGGGAAATCAAGACATATTTGGAAGTTCCAGTCTCCTGAAAACTCAGGTACCAAATGTCATGCACAGTGACTGGAGAGACATGTTTGGAAGTCAGTTTCAAGGCCCAGTAAAATGATATGACTGGATGAGATCTCCAAAGATGGAGCAGCAGAAAACCACTGTCTGAATCTTGCTTGTGCACACGCGTCAGGGGGTGGAAGGAGGAAGTGGACACAGCAGATGTGGTGTACTGGCTTGCGTGGTTGTAGTAGGGTTAAAAGGCTCCCAACAGAAAAGGGAGGAGAGAGAGCCAAAGTGGAGCACTGTTGCCTTCTGGATTGCCACTGAGAAGCTGAGAAGGAGCACTGAGAATAAGCCACTGAACACTGCAACTAGAAGTCTTTGGTGGCTCTTGAGAAAGCAGTTTCAGTAGAGAGCGCATCAGTTTAGCAGGTGTTTGGAGTGAGTGGTAATGAAATAAATAGAGGACACATAGACCAGCGGTTTTTTGAACCTGGCTTGAACACTGTAATCACCTGGAGGGATTTTAAAAATTACAAATTCCTAGACCTCACATCAGACCTTATGAGTCAAATCTTCAGTTGACAGGCCTAGGAAACTGTTTTTCCAGATGACTTAGATGAAGCCAGTTTACAGTCAGCATTTGTGAACCCACTGGAAGGTAATAAAAGATGAGAAACAGGAAACACTTGAGGGGACGGTAGGGTTGAGGAAGTTTTCTGGGTAGTATTTTTTTCTTTTTTAATTTTATTTTTTGAAAACAGGAGACTCAAGCTCCTTTTCCAGGCAGTGAAGATATGAGTGAGACCAAGTATCCTCATGGAGAAATGAGCTCTAGGAAATAGGAGAGGGACCTCCAAGCCAGGTGGGTGAAATCAGGCCTGGGAAGAGATAGATGGCAAGGTGGTAGGAGGTGGAGATTAAAGTGAGAATTCAAGGAAGTGAAGGCAACTCCTGCAATCTTTCCAAATTAAGCTTTGTGTAGTCTTTGAAGATTGATTCAATTCACCTAAGAACCTTGCAGATTCCTCCTTATGACTTTGTTGAGCATATTACATGGCACTTTCATAATGCCAGCTACCCAGGAAATGCAGGTTATGAAAGCTTAGAATTATGAAATGACACAGGTTGTGTGGTTAAACATGAGCTTATCTTTTGAAAGTTTCTATTTCACAGCTTCTGAGGGGATGCACTGTGCATGACATTTGGTACCTGAGTTTTCAGGAGACTGGAATTGAAAGGAAGAATTCACCAACTACCTGTTTTAGCCCCAGGCAGCATCATCAGAGTCATGCTTGGAGGTGAAAGGGAACACCCTTGTGGCTGGGCCCACAGAACATGTTGAAAACGAGTTCTCAGTATTGTGGCAGGAAGTATTGGGTCACGAGTCACAACTCACACCTTTCTATAGCCGGCTGTCTCAGCTCTGTGTGAAATCTGGGTCTGAAATCACCTCCTTCTACCTTCTTCCCTGTGTCTGCACAGTCCAACTGCCCTTTGTGGATTATCTTTGCATCTCGTGAAGCACATACCTAGCATGTTCTTATGATAGCAGTGTGGTCCAGATAGTGAATAACAACCACTACAGCCTTTTGAACTCTTATTCTGTGCATTTTATCTAGCCCTTCTTCTGGAATGTGCATCAGCAAAACTTCTGTTTTAACATCTGTGACAATTAAGTGATTTTTTTCATATTATAAAAAACAATACAACAAATATTAATAATAGTGCTCATTGTATGCTGGGCACTGTTTTAAGTATTTTATGTATCTTGATGCACTTAAACTTCACAACCACCCTATGATGTAGTTATTCTGATCCCCATTTTACAGATGAGGGAATTAGAGCTCAGCGAGCAGACGTGTGGCTCCAAAATCATACAGCTAATGAGTGATGGGTCAGTGTACTGACCATCGAAGCCAGATATAGAAGCCAGAGCTGTTAACTCATAAATGATGAAATAGATTGAAATGTAGTTCACTAGAAGGGGAAGACATCTTTAGGAATTTGCTATTGATTCAGGTTGCTCCCTGATTTTTTAGCACAAGCGTGGCAAGGCATTCTTCCAATAATCTCAGCTGAAATGCCTGCTTGGAGGACTCAGGTGCTCCATCTTCATTACGTATGTGCTGCTCGGGTTTAGAAAAGCCAGATGGATCAGTCCCTGAAGCCTGTAATACTTTCCATGATCTCACAGAACACAAGAGTGAGGCTGACCCTCTGCCTACATCTCAGAAAACCTGAGGGACAGAGAGGTCATTTATTCACTCCTTCAACAAATAGTCCGTTTCTTGCACACCTCTCTATGCCTTGTCCTGTGTTTGTGTTGTAGAAACAGAGGCGTGGGGTGCAGTCCCAGGAGAAGGTGCTCGCAGGAGCACAAAGAAGACTACTCAGGGTGACCCACCCATGCCAGATGGACATACACAGGAGGGCCCTAACCCAGGTAGTGAGATGAGCAGGTGTTAGTTTCGTGAACTGAAGTTTATCCCCTGATATAGAGTGAAACCTTAGATTGCAGACTTTCAGGATTCAAGGTAGGAGGATGGTACATTCCCATGATGGTAGGCTACAGGGGTGCTGCGACTGTGATTTCTGTCTTGCCCATGGAGATAAGTGTGACAAGGGCAACAGCCCTGACAACTGCTTGGTGAGAGGAGAGCGTGATTATCTGGCACTGTGCCAGCAGTGGTGTGCGAGCTGGGGACTGAGGATCACGCTGACTTTGGTTGGAGGTCTTCCCCACGATTTGCTAGCCGGGTGACTTTAGGCAAGGTATTTGCCACTCTGAACGTCAGTTTCTTTATTTATAGAGATGGAGATAAGAACACCTACCTTACTGGGTTGTTGGGAGAATTCATGAGCCAATGAACATAAAGTATTCAGCATTCCTTCTAACAAATGCTCAGGAGAGACTGTAGCTGACACTCAGGCAGTGCTTACCAAAGGCCAGGCACTGTCCTGTGCCAGTGGTTCTCAACTAGGGGGTGATTTTGCCCCCAGAGGACATTGGGCAATATCTGGAGACATTTTTGATTCTCATGATTGGGAGGGAGGGTGCTGCCGATTTCTAGTGGGTAGAGGCCAGGGATGCCGCTAAACATCCTACAATGCTCAGGACAGCTCTCCACAACAAAGACTCACCCCATGCAAATGTCCATAGTGCCCAACTTGGAAACTGTTCTTTGTATGTGTTAACACAAAAAATCCTCATAGGAACGCATGTGGGAGTACCATCTTTATTTTCCTGGTTTAGATCAGGAAATATTAGGCAGTCATTAAATGACTTGGAAATTAAATAGCATACTCAAGCACAGGCAGCTAGAGTAAGAGCCAGGATTTGAACCCTAGCAATCTTGCTCCAGAGTTCTTACATTTAACCAGTTACCCTAGGTGAACTCTTGTAAGAGTGAGTCAAAAGGCAGTGTGTATGGGATATCGAGAGCCTTCCCTTTCTCCATGCCAGCCATTCTTAAACTCCTGTGAGCATCAAATGACTTGAAGAGCAAGCTAGAAATACGGATCCCAGGGCTCCACACCCAAGTGATTCTGATGCAGCTGCATTTGGGACTCTTATACTAGCCCTCAGGAAAGTTTCCACACACAATAGCAGCATGATACCAGACTTAGAGTCTTGGAGGTTGTTTTCTAAATCTCAATTTTTCAAAAAATACTATATGCAGACCTTAACATAGTTTCAGAATGCTGTCTAAGAAAAACAAGTATAAGACAAATGCTTTTGAGGCTAGGGAATCACAATGTCTCCTTCAAGAGGACCCTCCAGTTATCTTGGTTTGCTCCTAGACCCTTTTTTTCATATGAGGACAGGACAGTTGCACTTGGCTGCTTTCCCATCACTTCAAGTGCTCAAAGCTGGACTTGTTATACCTTCTTTTCCTCACTCTCACACTTGCTCTTGATAATATTGTCCTCACTGCTGTCTCAGTTAGCCAATTACACAGGCCCTGAGCCCAAAGCACCTTGGAATTTGCCTTCCTTCCACTATGCAGCCAATCTCTAAGGTCTTAAAATTCTTCTTTCAACACATTTCTCACGTTGATCATGAACTTCCTGGTTTTGTTCTTTATCACCCAGGCTTAGACTATTGCAGTAACCTCCTACCTGGGCTGCCATCCTCAACTCTTTCCTCCAATACGTCCAGCCAGGCAAATCATCTGAAAATTCAATTTTATTTTGTTTATGCATTCACTGATGTAGTCACAGGTATTTATTGAGCACTCCTCTGTGCTAGGCTCTGTCCTGTGCACACAAAGATGAATTTGACCCTATCAAGTCCCTGTCTTACTCGGAGTCTCCAGCTCCTTATACCATCACAACTGCCCTCCTACTCCACCCCACATTTCTCTGCACAGCTTCTCAGCTCTACTCATTACCCACTGGCTTGTCTTTGCTCATTACTACCTCTACAGCTTTGTAATGTTCTTCTCTACCCAAGGCATGCTTTCTCTCTTATCCATATGTCTAACTTCTATTCATCCTTCAAAACCCAGATCAAATGATGTTTCCTCAATAAATTCTTTCCTGAACATTCTTTCCCAGGACAATTTCTGCTGTCCCATGGTCTTATAGTATCTAATGTCACTATTATTTTTGGAACTGCTACTTACGCACACATGGATTCGTTTTTATGCATGTCTGGTAGGAGAAAAGGGGTTGCTGTTTGGAGCAGTTTATGGTAAAGGATTTAGCCACTCTGGGCAGCATGGTAGATGTAGACACAAAATAGGCATCATTCTCCCAATTGTAGTTTTAAATTCCTGTGGATGGACCTCAGAGGCCAGATCTGTAGGCTACGTGTCTGGCTTACCCACTTGGACCAAGTGCTGCTACTCAGAATGGCCCAAATCCACAGAGGCCTTAGTTAGTATCTGTGTCTGGCAATAATTCCAAGAATTTCTGAATTTGCCTGTCAGTGAGTCTTCCCAGAGTTCTGTTAGCTAAACAGAAAGAGGAATGCTTTAGCAATAGCTCATATTTATGGAGTGTTTACGATGCATTGGACACTGTGTTAAGTACTTTACATGCATCAGCTTGTTCAACCCTCACAGTAACCACATAAAGTAGAGATTATTCATTTCATTTTAAATGTGAAGAAATGGAGGCTAAGAGTTAAGTCACTTGTCTATGTTCACATGGCTGGTAGCAGGTGCAGTCACGGGAACCCAGGCCTTTCTCTTCCTACTGTTATCTTTTAACCCTTGTATGCATTCAAGGGTCAGCTACAAAAATATCAGGGACACCCAAGGCTTTCTGATTTTTAAATGAACCCTAGAACTTGTGGTATTCGTCATCTGAAAAGCTTTGTATTGAAATAAGGCTTATTTTAGAGACGACGTGGTTCTAGCCGAAAAGATGTTAAGTCATATTCAGAAAAAAAAAAGATTTAAAATAACAGCTGCTTTGTCATAACCCCCTTCTATCCTCTAAGCCCGACTCTGGGCAACCGATAAGATACTGTGTACAAGGGCACATGCATGACGTTTTCTAGGAAAACTGGTGGGTGAAAGGCTTCCTGAGAAATTTCACACTGGAAATAAACACTCCTGTAGGGTATGTTTCAAGGAAGATCATGAAATCTTTTCTTCTGGGTACATGACTCTTGCCCTTTGTTTATAGTTGTCATTAGTTCAGGTGGTCTGAAATGCCTGATGTTGGAAATATTTGCCATTTCAAATTTCCCTTTGGCCATGAGGTGGTGAAGGGACATCTCCTAGTCTTATAAAGGACAGAATCACATGACTTAGAGAGATGGAATTTGTACCCATTGGCAGAGGTATAGGTCTTTATGGATTTAAAGTGTGTCTATTTACAGAAGCAACCCTGATAGGGATAGTGGTTTCATAATTTTTAAGATGTGCTTTTATTTTGTTTAATAAAAATACAGATTTTGAGAAGCAAACAGCTGACATAAAGTGAGCCAAAATTTTAGTCCCCGCCCCTCCCCCCCCCAAAAAAAAGCAGAAAAGAATGAAGCTCTTGGTGATTCTGAATATTATATCTTTTCTTTGGAGTCAGTTATATTTTGGTATCAGTTCTTATTAAAATAATAGCAGACACCATTCTTAATTTTATTAAAGCTGGATGAGTCCCTAAGGGAATTGCTAATGGTAAGAAGTATAAAAAATACTTCACTGAACCTGTTTTTAAATTCTCTAATGTTTAAATTCTCCTACTCTCTCAACATGCAGCTTCTCCCAGAAGAATGCCTCACCTTTAAAATTTGTCTTAATAATATGAAATATCAAGTAACTTTTACTCTTCCTTTTTAATTTTAACATTAAATACGCCTTTTCCCTCTCATAGTTTTTACAATTAATATACTCGGAATTATGTTGGAGAAATGTAATTTTGGTTTTATTTCTTTCAGAATTTGCTAATGTAAAAAATGCATTTTGAAAAATATTAGACTTACTGAGAGGTCAAATTTTTTCTTCAGTTTTTCAGAAGATGGAAGCAGTGGAATACAATGCTATTCTTCCCCAACTTGTGTTAGGTGTTAAATAGTACTCTTTTTCTACTTTCCTGTTTACTTGTTGTATCTTTCCATCTATCACCCTTAGTTTGTGACTTCTATTATCAAGGATACCTCATGGTCTAAGAAGGCTGCTGAAGCTCCAGTCATTATTTTGGAGGTCTAGTTGGGAAATAGGAAGGAGAACTTCCTAAAGGACCTATAATAACTTCTGCTTAGATCCCATTGGCCACCGCTGGCTGATGTGATGTGATGTGATGTGATGTGGATGATGTGATGTAATGTAATGTAATGTAATATATTTTTTCAGCTGGGAGCATTGCCCAAGATTCTGTAGGTAAGAATAAAGAAAGAATGGATTACCAACAGAAGTCTCTGTCACAATGTCTGTGCTTTAGTCTGGCAAAGCTAAATGAAGCTGCAGCAACAAAGTAACCCCCAAATCCTGGTGACCTGATGCAACAAAGACGTCTTTCTTGTTCATGAATTGCCTGATGTAAACCCAATGGCTCTCCAGTGTAGTTCTCCAAGTGATGACTACCTCCTTTTAAGGTCCCTGCTTCTCAGCAGTGGCTTCTGGGATGCTAAGATAAGAGAAGATAAAACTGGAGAGTCTCACAAAAGCTTTTCACTGCCCCAGACTGGAAATGACACACAGCACTTCTACTTACAGCTCTTTGGCCAAATCTAGTCTTGGAATCCTTCCCAACTGCAATGGGCCTGGGAAGTATCATCTTCCTTGTGCCCAGGAAAGATCCTGTGGTGATGACTTCTCTGTCTATGTAATTGAGTTCTATTTCCAAACTAAGACAATTATGTTACATAGATTCTGAAGCAATATAATGTCCTGTTTTCAGCAGCCTTTCACTAAGTGGTTACTACTTGCCAATGCATGGTGTCAGATGCTAGGGGAACAGACATGAAAAAGACACCAAGTCCCTTTCAAGGAACTTATTGATTAATAAAGGAGACATAAGCACACCTGAAGAATAATAAGGACAATAATAAAGTAAAAATAAGGTGCTATGGAGATTGAAGTTTGGGAAGATTTCTTCTAGTTGATGCCCAAGGAAAGGTTTCTGGAGGGGGTGATATTTAAAAGGGGTCTTGAAAGGCTGGTAGAATTAACCTAGGTGATGTGGTTCAATCAACAGTGTCTCCTTCAAGAACTTTTCTGAATCAGTAGATATGTTGGGCTAAAATTCCAGTGCTGTCAGTGCCTAGCTATTTGATCTTGAACAAGTTTTTCTCCTCTGTAAGATGAGAGAGTTGGTGAAAATGGTCCCTATTCTCTCTTTCATCTCTGATAGTCTATGATTCTCCAATTTTTAAATTAACATTCTGAAAGCTTAGTACAGACAAAAAAACTTTCAAAACAAAAATACAGTTGATGCTTATTGAATACACTTAGAAAATAGAGAAAAGTAAAAGAGAAATCTAAATATCAGGCAATATTCACTCTCATTCACTCATTTTATTGCAGTTTCTTCTGGAATTTTTCATACATAGATTTAAAGATTTTGCTTTAGTTTGTTTTGAACACAGTTGACAAACAGAGCATAGGCTATACTAGAGCACTCTTTTTTTTTTTTTGAAATGAAGTCTTACTCACTCTGCTGCCCAGGCTAGAGTGCAGTGGTGAGACTTCAGCTCACTGCAACCTCCGCCTCCTGGGTTCAAGCAATTCTCCTGCCTCAGTCTCTTGAGTAGCTGAGATTATAGGCATGCGCCACCATGCCCAGCTAATTTTTAGTAGAGGTAGGGTTTCATCATGTTGGCCAGGCTGGCCTCGAACTCCTGATCTCAAGTGATCCGCCCACCTCATCTTCCTAAAGTGCTGGGATTACAGGCGTGAACCACCACGCCCAGCCTAGAGCACTCTTTATTATCTTAGTGAACTATAATGATTATCTCTTCAATGTTATTTCTCCCCTGTTAGAAACATCAGAAAGTATGTTAAGCATGATATTTAGGTTCATTTCTATGCCTCTGTTTGATGACAAGCTATTTAAGTGACAAGTGTTCCTCATGTACTAGTGAAACTTAGAAAAATAGAAAAGTATTGTAGTAACTTTAATCTTTGATAGCAGGCATCAGGTTGCTTTTATTATAGTTTGTTTTTTAAAACTTATACCTCACATTTGTTGAACACCAGTTACATGGCAGCAACTATTGTAAGTGCTTTGGGCAGATGATTTATTTACTGCTCCCAGTAGCGAATATTATTGTTCCCATTTTGCAGATGAGAAAACTGCAACTTAGAGAGATTGCATAACTTGCTTAGGGTCTCATAACTGGAAAAGCGACTGAACCAGTATCCACGTTTAGTTTCTGTGTTTTTGGAGTCTGCATAACCACTGCATGGTACTATCTGTCTCTATTGCAAGTGACAGAATCTGAACTTAAGCAAAAAGTGCTGCTATTTAAGATTCTAGGAAATCTTAGATTTTCTAGTGCTAGATTCTAGAAAAAAAAAAAAAAATGCTGCCATAGTTATAGCCCTGAGATAGTTCTTTCTTTAGGTAGGGCAGAATCCAGGTTTCCACTTGGTGTCCCTTTTGCCCATTTTTCTCTTGCTCACCATTTTTTGTCCCTGCTCTGCCCTGTGTTGCATTGGTATAGAGAGCCTTATGGGTGGGATCTCTTGCCATGGTATTCCTGGCAGCTTCTCACTTGAGCTGTGACTCAAGTGACAGGAGAGCTTTCTTTCCCAAAATGCCCAGTATAAATTTGGAGTGGAGTCTCATTGGCTGGCTTTTCTAGGGGGCTATCCTCGAACCAGTCACAGTGGTAGGGGTTAGAATATCTTGACTAATTAAGCTTGAGTCACATGACCACCCTTTGAGTTGGTAGAGCAGTGGACTGGTAAATTTCAGCTCTATCCATGTTTTGTGGACTGAGAGGAGTGGGTGTTCCTCCAAAGGAAAAGTGAGGCTTTTTTTTTTTTTTTTTTTTAATCAAAAGAAGGCAGAATGAATGCTTGGTAGACAAAACCAATCGCTGTCCCCCACACTGCCTCTGAAATTTCTCCCCACGAAGATATTTTTCCCCTGGCCTCCAAAGAACTTACACTTTGCCATGTGGTGCTACCTCCCAAGAACACTTCACTTATGTCTTAGAAAAATAAATACACAGCCAATTTGCAGATTATACCTTCCTTAGTTCTGCTATAAATTATACGACTTGTTTTTGGCAAAGCCTGAAGTCAAAGCTGGCTTTTTCCCCCTCCTCCTCACCAACTCAAAGAATGAGTGGCATTCACTGAGGTTGTGTACAGAAGGATGAATTTGCCCACCTGAAGGGGATAGCTAAATTTATGGGAAGAATTGCAACTTTTCAAATAGTTCCAAGCATTAAGGCCAAGATGAGGAGCCTATGGGCAAGTAGGAAATTCTTTTTTTTTTTTTTTCTATTGAACCCAGGCCAAACCTTCACTTATGGTATTTATGAAATCTGTGAATCTGGAGGAAACTCATTATGGTCACCTTAGCCACATTAAAATTCCAACAGTTTCTCAGCATATCCCACACAGTTTGAAAACAGCATAATGTATAGAGTTCTGGCAAAGGCTGATGAAAGAGGCAGTGGGAAAACACAACACTGGAAATCAAGAAGTGTGGGTTCTAGGCTCAGCTCTGGCCCTAACCAGCAGGGTGGTCTCAGGCCGGTCCCTTTGTGTTTCTGGGTCTTTGTTTCCTCCTCTATAAATTAAGGATTCAGTTTCTACGGGTTACTATCTGCTGAGAAACCATACCCCAGCTCAGATATTCCCTAAAAACACAATTCACTGGGGCTTTGGAACTTCTCTCTAGAGATAAACAAATCTTGTGTCAAATCCTTTCAATATTGTTATTCCAAATCTTTTTGGAATTTTTACTCCTGGCTATGATTTGCCTGCTTAGTACTATGCCCTTCTCTATATAAATATACTGTATAGATTTGCTTTCACTATTTAAGAATGTGCAGTTGATTTTATTTTGAGAACCTTAAAAAGAGTTCAAGACTTTAATTGATACAACTGAAAGCATCTCAAACTTTGAGAATTCCCGATTCAAATAATTCATTGAGTAAAACTCTTTTGAGAATATTCTCAAGGCTTAAGTACTCTGTAGTCAAGGTTCCTGGTGCTTATTCAGTTTTTAGTTGGGCCACTATGTTGGGTTTTTTGATTCCTTATGAAAAGTCTGGGTGGCTTTCCTGCTATTTCCCAAAATGAATGCATTAAAAAAATCTTGTTTGTTGGAAAATTGAATGTGGGCTTTTCATATGTATACATTCATTCATCACTTATTGAGTGCATATTAGCTACTAGGTATTGAGAAAAGAATAAAGTTAGTAGCACAAATTTAAATAGCTCTGGCAAAAGAAGGCTTTTGAAAGTAGAGTCATAATTGGACACTAATTTCTTGAATGCTGATTCAATAAAGCATAATTCACTTGTTACTACTAACTTCCCTTTTCTTACAGCCTGTTATACTTAAATTTTTGTTTACATTGTGGTATAATTCAAATAACATAAAACTCATCATTTAAAAATGTGCACTTTAGCGGCTTTTAGTTTATTCACTAAATTAGTTTAGTTTGTGCAATCATCCTTACTGATTCCAGAACATTTCCGCCACCCCAAAAAGAAACCCCATACCCATTAGTAGTTAGTTCTGATCCCCACTCTCCCATCCCTTGACAACGTGCATCTACTTTCTGTCCCTATGAATTTGGCTATTTTGGACATTCATATAACGAAATCATGTAATATATGATATGTTATATCTGTAGTGTCTGGCTTCTTTCACTTAGCATGTTTTCAAGGTTCATCTATGTAGCAGGTAATTGTATTTCATTCCTTTTCGTTGCCAAGTAATATTCCACTGTAAGAATATACCACATATTGTTTATCCATTCATCACCAGATGGACAATTGAGTTATTTCCACTTTTTGGCTATTATGAATAATGCTGCTATGAACACTTGGGTACAAGTTTTTACATGAACATATGTTTTCAATTCTCCTAGGTATATACCTAGTATTGAAACTGCTGAGTTATTTGATAATTCTATGTTTTTTTGTTTTGTTTTGTTTTGTTTTGTTTTTAACATTTTGAGGAACTATCAAACTGTTTTTTTCCAAAGTAGCTGTACTATACCATTTTATATTCCCATCATATATATAATAAAAATTAAATATTTGTAACTTCTCCAGGACTTAGGATAGTTTTCTTCCCAGTTTACTGATGATTTCAGTAAGGCAATAAACTGAAAAATGCTTTGCCAGAGACCAGATCCTTGGTTTATTCATTTCTTCAGTATTCATTGAGCCTCTATTTTGTTTCCAGTATTGTTTCTAGTTCTGTGGTTACAGAGATAAATGAAACATGTTGTCTATGAGACACTGAGTCTTGAGTCTGTAAAATTTCTTTTGGAATCTTTAAAAATGGCAAAGACTCCCACTTGTGTGACTTGGTTTAGGTGGCATCTGCCCAGAACCAAAGGATGAACTGGATCAAATATCTGTCAGTACTGAACGAGTTTCTAATGGTGATCTTTAAATGTAGATCCAACTTCCTATTCTACATGATAAACTATCAATTTATATTTTATTTTCTTAACAGGGAAAATGTGTGAGGATCTGGCATTTGCTGTTTCTCTGAAACAATTTTATCATGAAATCATCTAATCCCAGGAGTTTGGGAATAAGTGTATAACTTAAGTGGAGATAAAATAACAGGCTTGGGCAGTTGTATGATTCTTCACCTTTTCTAGAGTCACATTGTGTATATTACCCTGTCCCGTGTCTCATTTGACCACAGTCCCGTGAGGTAGGCCAGGAAAGCACACATTATTTCCATTTCATGGATGTTAACTGAACCTCAGAGTAATTTGCCCCAGGTAACAAGAAGGAGCCAGAAGGAGATGCCTTGCTAAAGCAGTCATTCCCATATACTATTCCTTGGAGTGGCACCAGTGTTGGATAGCATTTTCACTGATGCATGAGGAAATGAAAAAGAAAGGGCAAGGCAGTGAGGTTTTTCACATCACTACATTTATTCAATTTTAAGAACTGTCTTTTATTCCAAAATTAAGTCTCTTTTATTTTTATGTTGGTAAAATGTCTCTTTTCTTTGCTGAAATGTGGTGATAGTGGATAGTAACTTTTCCTTATTTTAATTTTTATTTGGCAAGACAAAATATTGGCAATCTCAATTAAAAATATATATATATACCATTCCATGAAATCTGCCTCAGAAGGGTCAGGCCTGGTTCAACCTTTCCTGGTTAATCACTTTGCATTTTCTTGTGAGCACTCTGCCCTAGGTAAAGTAGAAATTATGTTCTGTTCCAGGCATGGCCATCTTTCACATGTGCCTGTGTCACACACGACCTTAACATCCAGTATCCTCGTTTTAGCTAAACCCTCTTGGGCTGCTGTATTTCACAGATTCACAGATTGGTGGGAAAATATATAACCATGCAGGCAGAATGACTTATTCAGTCCTTCAGTTTCTAATTGTGAGTAAATATGTCTTACTGTTGGCTTTGTTAATTATTCTCATGACTTTTTGGAGCAGGGCTTGGGTATGATTTTTTTCTAGTAAAGTGCAATTGGCTTGTATTCGAAAGGATGTAGTAATTATTAATTTTATGCATAGATCTCTTTCTAGTAGAAAGCAAGACTTGACCCAGATAGGTTAATTAACTTGCCCACATAACCTACTAATGAGAGGAACTAGAAGTGGAAAGACTTCTACTCCTAAATATTACTCATCAACTTCAAAGTGTAATCATGGGACCTGCATGCAAATCACCAATGGAAAAAATCCACTAGACTTTTGAGAAACATTGAGCAAAAATATGTAGTAGGATTGGAGCCTTCTCAAGTACCCCTTGGTTGCTCCCCAGGGTTCATGTGAGGGAAGAAGGGGTTGCTGAGTGCCAGATACCCCCTATACTAAAGGACATTCAGAAGTGTTAGGTGAAGTGGGGTGCTACCCTCAAATAAGTTTGGAGAAAGAGAAAATTAAACAAAATAAATTCCATTATGTAAAGTAGGAATTTGAATTTAATTTGTTACAGTGTATTGTAAATACCTAAGAGTAACAAAGATGCAACACTCCTCAACCTTTTGGTCTACAGAATCGCCCCATTTTCCCAGTTGCTCCTCCTTGCTTCTTTCAGATGTCTCAGAACTAGACTTCTGCAGAAGGTACTGCTTTAAGTGTGTTCTCACTACCTTCTCATTTGAGTCTCATAACAGCCCTGTGGGTGGTAATATTTTCATTCCCATTTTACAGATGAAGAACCCAAGGCACAGAAAGGTTAAGAAACTTACCCAAAGTCACACAATGGCAAGGCTTGTATTCAAACCAGGCTCTTGGCATCCGAGGTAGTCTGAGAGCTCCTGCGCTGTGCTGCCTGCTATTGCAAAGCAGTTCTCTTCTTTATTGTCTCTTTTTTCTTGAGCACAGTGCATTGCCTCATGTAAACAAAGTTAGTAATCTAACTAGAAAATAAACTGAGACTTTCACTGTCCTCTGTGTGTTGGTGAATCCATTGCAGGTGTGATGGGAAGACCATGAATTTGGAGTGAAACATATCTGAGCCCACCTTGTTTTCCCAGCCACTCCTCTTGGTGGAAATTTGACTAGTTAGTTAACTCTAGGAGCCACAACTAATTCTTTGTACATTACAGACAATAATGCTGTGACCCATCTTTCAAAGGAGTTGGCCTGAGAATATAAGTAAAGGCTTGGGGAGAGGACAGTGCATGGCCCACACCATAGGCTCTGCAAGGATATGTTTGTTATCTTTCCCTCTGTCCCACCCACCACCACCCTCTCCTACTCAGATGCTCATGTATGCTTGTTTTTCTCAAATGCTATGGACTCCCCCCCCCCGCAACTTACACTCACCTGCAACTTTATACAGAAACAAGGGTTATGGGGAAACCCCACGAGAAGCAGTACGGCATAAAACAATGAAGTCAGAAAGGAGGCAAGGGTCCAGTGCAATACTGTCTTCGGAAATTGGAAATAGCATTGAATCAAAAGAGTGGGTCTAGTGAAACCTGATTGTCCCCAATGGCCTCTTATATTAAAGGGAAATAAAAAATTGGAATGAAAGGACAGACACTGGAAAATGAACCCTATTTCCTGTGTGCTACAGATTGAAGAAGCAGGAGAGCTGTGGGCTGGGGAGTCCTCTCTTGTGTGTGATCATGCCACCTGGGTTGGTCACACTGGCCTAAGGAACCTTCCTGATACCCCAGGATGCTCTCTTCAGATGACCCCAGGAATTTACCAAATTCAAGGAGTTGTCTTTCCTTCCCCAGTTTGGTTTTAAGAATGTGAATGTGGATTATAATTCCTCCTATTACTCAAATACTAGTCATCATCAGGAGAGATGGCTTCATATACTCGATAGCTATATACTCTATGTCTCCTCGGCAAAAGTGAATATGTTTGTTAGCAAGTAAATAGCAATGAGTTAAAGAACTCAGCATTTTAAAAATTCTTTAATACTTTAAGTTGAAGGATAAAGCAACAATATTAAAGATAATTTTGAAAATAGAATAAAAAAATAATGACCCTGCCAGCTTAAATTTCTGTTTTACTTTTATATATTAGATTTTATTGTTTTCCTTCTCATACAGATTTTTTTCATGATTTTAATCATAGAGGGTATTCCATTAGGTATATCATGGACCTAGGAATGTGCATCTACTTTTTTCATAATTATTTCTTTAATGGTTTATGTAGGAGGGGATAGTATAGGTCCCTCTTAGAAATGGAGAATGAGTGACTCTCAGGGACAATTAATAATGATGTGACATTATTTGCTAAACCATGTCCCTATTGGTGATTGTTAACAGTTTTATGCAATTGTAGATTATCCTGTGTAGCAGCTAAGAAGTGCTTATAGCTACTAGAAATAGAGGCTCACCTATAGTATCTTAAACACATTAAAAAAAAAAAAAAGCCAAAGGTACCCTGTTCAGGGCTGGTCTGGTGTTGCAAGAAGGCATCAGTGGCCTAGCCTTCATCAGTTTTTCAAAAAGGAGGTTTGCCTCCTTTTTGCATTGCTTTCAAGTTTAAAGTCACAATATGGTGCTGCTTGCACGATAGCCATAATGTCTGAATTTTAGGCAAGAAATGGGAAAAAGAGAGGAGGCAAAAGATTCCCTTTTCAACCTCCACCCACACTGTCTTTTCCCTTTTAAAGAACCTCCCCAAAAGTTTCATGTCAAAGAGGTTCATTAGCTGTGGCATTGGGTAAGTTACAAAAACTCTTTGAGACTCAGTTTCTTCATTTCTATACAGAGAGCAATAATGTCTACCTCACTGGGTGTACGTGAAAGAACACTGCTAATCCAAAAAACGCTATGCAATTTCAAGAGTTAAAATAACACTTGTAGTCCAATGCAGGCTGCAATAACTGAAATATTTCATATGCCTGTGTTCTTGCTGCAGAAGAACACATTGCAATCATTTAAGATCACCCCCTTTCCCCACCCTAAAGTGCATTTAGGAAGGAGAGAAAGCAGAACTAGACCATGTTTGGTTAATGTCAAAGGGAAGTTTGAAAGCTACGAGATTCCAAGCAGTGGTAGAAGTAATGAAACCCCAAAGCCACTCTGTGTTCCTTGCCGCCCTTGCTGTCTTGGAGGGGAATATTACGCAGTGGAAATGGGACACTGCTAAGTTCAGAGGGAAAAAATCTTGCCACAGGTGGTTCCCCAGGAACCTACAGGCCTCCAAGCCAATGGGCAAACTCCCCCATGGGTGGAGTGGCCCTTGTCTCAGTATCAAAAAATTGTAATCTCTCTGAGGGTAGGGACCCTATCTCTATTCACCTCTTTATCTAATGCCTGACACCTAGAAATCCTCAGTAAAAATCTATTTATTAATTCTGCCCCACTTATAAGACTGACTCTGAATACTGAGAGTCAGTCTTGCGAGTGACCTACTTAAGCCATCATGACCCTCAGCCCCCATTGTTGACTGCAGCTAAGAAGAAATACCTTGGGTTGGAGCATATTTTGGAATAAAAATAATTATAATGATAGTTATAGCTAACCTATTGAGCGTTTACTGTGTGTAGGCACTTAGTACTTTACATATTGTAACTCATTTAATCCTTCCTTCTACCTTACAATAATAGTAGGTATAATGCTCATTCTGCAGAAGAGGAAACATGCTCAGACAGGGCATGTAATTTGTCTAAGGTCACAAAGCTAAGAAAATGAGAACCAGCTCAAAATTATTAAATCTGGACATAGATTTTCTTGGGAAATTACTGTTAAATTTCTCAAATAGATTGTAAGTGACCTTTAGAGACCTTCATTTCACTTACTTCATTTATTTATACATGACCCAGCTAAGGCAAAGCATTTAGTCTCTTTAAGCGCAAGTTTCGTCATCTAAAGAATGGACAAATAATAATACCACCTCCCCCACCCCACCCCAGAGTTTCTGTGAGGATTAAATGAGATAATGCACATACAGTGCCTGGCCCATAGTAGATGTTCAGTATATTTTTTACCATCATTTGTTAATTTGACAAGTAGTCAAATTAGTGATGCACATCAGAATCATCAGTGGAAACTTTTCAAATATTGAGGTCTGGGTCCCAAAGTGGGGTATTTTGAAAAGTTCCCCAAGTGATTCTGATTCACATTCCCTTATGAGAATCACTGCTGAATGTGACCAATATTCATTAAGGAAGCATTTTGCTCAAGGCATTTTGCTGTGTGCTAAGAGAGGTGTCAGATGCACAATAATGGCAAAAGTCACATAAAAATAAGTAAATTACTATGCGAGATGAGTGAGTCCTCCTGCAGCAATCAGGAAAGTCCTCATAGAGGCAATCACAGTGGGCTGGGCTTGAAGGCACAGCAGGGTTAGCTTGCCAAGAATGGTGGCAGGGCAGTGAGTGAAGGTAAGTGGCATGAGGGTGCAAACAATGTCACTGGTGCCACTACTGGCTGGAACATGGAGTCTGGGGAGAGTTGGGAGATGAAGCCAGATGGTTGGCTGCAGTCAGAGAATGGAAGCTCTTGGACTTCTGATCAGTTGGGTTTGCACTGCATTTAGAGGACCATGACAAGCCATTAAGACCATTAAGATTTTCTGAGCCAGAGAGGGAAATGCTCAGAACTATCTTTTCACCTGTTAAGTCTGGCACTCTAATAAATTAGAAAGTACAGAACCCAAAGGCAAGAAATGAGCAAGGCCAGAGACATCTGTTGCATCAGCCCAGGCCTCAGAATAGGAGCTTGGACTAGGCAGGGTACTGACAGGTGGTTAGGCTAAAGGAACAACTATATAAACCTGGAGACTGAATTAGCTGTTGGGGGAGGGGTGGTGAGAGGAAGAAGAAGTGAAGATGACTTTGAGATTTGAGCCTGCGTGATGGGAAGAACAGCACTGTGACCAGAAAAAGGGAAGTGGGGGTATGAGCTGGGTGGGGGGAGGGAAGATGATGAGCTGAATGTGTTGAGCTGGAGATGCCTGGGGACAAGGTACACATATCTAGGAGTTAGGTGGCACTGTGGAGCTTAAAGGAGAGATCAGGGCTACACACAAACAAATAAATAGAACACAAAGTGAGTCAGCTGCACTGAGGGGTGTGGCTTCAGCCTTGGCAACGGTAGAACTCTGTGGGAAGGAGGGTAGAGCAGGGATTCTTAACCAAAGATCTGTGGATAGGATTTTTGTTTGAGGGTGTCTGTGAACTTTTTAACATTTTAAGCAGAATATTACTATGTATATTAAAAAGCCCACAATCTCATTGGATAAGTTACTCTAAACAAGGTTAAAACCTACTAATATATATATAGGAGAGGTGGGCTGAGATGGTTCTCATGGAATTTTCACATCGTAGGTAAGAACAAAATATTCCAGCCAATCTCTGCAGTCATGACTGTCATACCTCAGACTGTGGTGGCTGTTTTTTTGTGTTTTTTTTTCTTTTTTTGTTTTTTAAATCAGGGCCAGACTGTTGGGTCAAGGTTGTCTTAAAAATGTTTCTTCTTTCCAAGACATTCAGTGGGGAAAGAATAATCTTTCCACAAGTGTGCTGAGATAACTGGATATCCACATGCAAAAGTATCCATCTGGACCCTCTGACTCTCACTAAATACAAAAGTTAACATAAAATTGGTCAAAGACCTAACTGTAATAGCTAAAACTATAAAACTCTTAGAAGGCAACATCCTCAAAGGCATAATTTTTGTGACCTTAGTTTGGCCAATGATTTCTTAGATATGGCACCTGAAACCCAAGCAACCAAAGAATAAACTGAACGTCATCAAAAATTCAACTTTTGTGTTTCAGGGACACTATCAAGAAAGCAAACAGACAACCCATAGAATGGTAGAAAATATTTATAAATTATATATCTGATAAGAATCTAGAATATGTAAAGAACTTTTACAATTCAACACCAAAAAAATACAATTAAAAATAGGCAAAGGATTTGAATAAACATGTATCCAAACAAAATATAAAGCTGGCCAATAAGCACATGAAAATATGCTCAACATCATTAGCCATCAGGAAAATACAAATGAAAACCACAATGAGATACCACTTCACACTCACTAGAATGGCAATTGTCATCATGATCATCATCATCATCAGATAATATCATGTGTTGGCAAGGATGTAGAGAAACTGAAATCCTCTTACATTGCAGGTAGAGAGGTAAAAATGGCACAGCTACTTTAGAAAAACAATTTGGCAGTTTTTCAAAAAGTTAAATATAGAGTTACCTATGACCCAGAAATGTTGTTTTTAGGTATATAACCAAGATAATTGAAAACACGTTTACACAAATAATTGTATGAAAATATTTATGGCAGCATCATTCATAATAACCAGAAATAGAAACAACCTAAATGTCCACTAATTGATGAATGAATAAATAAAATGTGGCATATCCACACATATGGAATATTATTTAGCCATAAAGAGGAATGAAGTACTGATACATGCTACAACATGGGTGAGCCTTGAAAATATCATGCTAAGTGAAAAAAGCCAGACATAAATGGCAACATATTACATAATCCCATTTAAATTAAATATCTAGAATAGGTAAATCCATAGAGACAAAAAGTAGATTAGTGGTTGTCAGGAGCTGCGGGAGGAGAGGAATTGGGAACAATAGCTAATGGGTACAGAGTTTCTTTTGGGGGAGATGAAAATATTCTGGAATTAGATAATGGTGATGGCTGCTCAAACTTGTGAATATACCAAAAACTACAGGTGGATTTTATGGTATGTGAAATTATACATCAATAAAAAATTTCTTCTGTCTTCTCAGTTTTTGGTTGTCCTTAATTGGGATGAAAATAATGTCCATTATCCAAGAAGAAGGAAGAGCATGAACAAAGTTACAGAGGAGGAAAAGTAAAGACAGTTGTTAGGGAATGGTAGATTTGGATGAACATAGGTGTATGTATGGGAGAATCAAGAGAGGAAGCTGAAAAGGTTAAGTTAGGACCAGAATAGTAAGTCAGTTGGTCAGTCACTGGGTGAGTCACAAATATTTGAGGACTTACTCAGTGTCAGCCACTGTTCTGGGTATGTGAACAAAAAGACCTGGTCCCCACCAACACAGGGTTGAGCAGTCTAGCTTTGGTGACATTAAACAAATACTTAAGAAATCATGAGGGTGTGAAGGGTGGGAAGTTGAGAGTGCCATAGGAACGTGTTATGGGGGAGGCTACTTGGTGTGAGGGAATCCTGGAATGTTTTCCAAAGGAGCAGTTAGAGGTGAGAAGGGTCTAACTTGCTAGTGGATTTTAACCAAATAAGTAGGCAACTGGGAGCCCTTTAAAGGGGTCATGGCTGGTGAGATACATAATCAGAGCAGTGCCATAGGAAGATTTAGCCCGTGATGGTTCTTAAACTTACCATACAAGCCTCTTTGGGGTGGCAGTCTTGCCGAAACACCATGTACTGCCAGCAAAGCAGGGGAAAGACGAACCTTCCTCCAAAAGTGACGGTTTGTGGGCTGTGTTTAGAGGACCTCTCTGGTATGCTTGCTCATCTTTCCAGAAGTTACTGGAGAAATGACACCAGTGACCTTTCATGAGAAGATGATGGACTAGCACAGCAGGCCTCTCTTCCTACTCATCATGGAAAGTAACTAACCAAGGGCCTTTCTTTATTTATTTTTTGGTCAGGCAGATAGAAAAGTCATCATATAGCCTCAAGTTCCAGGGTTACTTCTTCACCTTTAATTTGCCCCAGTGGGAATTGTCAAAAAGAAGTAAATCATGACATACACATCCTTTAAGTGTGTGTGTGTGTACCTGTGTCAGGGAGAGTTGGAGAACAGAGCATTGAAAACAATATTATTAAATACACACATTGTATATCATATATTAAATATTTGTTACATATATTTAACTGTATCATTCTCTCCTTCCCCACCATATATATATTCATTCATTTATCATTGCCCTTTCTTATAGAAAGGTCTCTAAGTTCTAGTCACAAGACTGAAAAAAGATGCAGAGGCTGAAAAAAGCAGAACTGCAGCCTTGAACCTCATGCTTTACTGACTGGCCATAGTGTTACCCTTGATGTAAAGACTAAGTTTTAGTTCTGATGTCCAAAGGTGAAGGGAGTGTTTGTCCTTCTGACCCAGAGCACAGCTTCCTAAAATTGTTCTCTTGACTCTTGGAAGAGGATCCACTTGAGTTCACTACTGGCCACTTCCACAGCAAGATACTTTTTAAAAAAAATTTTTTTATTTCCATAGGTTATTGGGGAACAAGTGCTGTTTGGTTACATGAGTAAGTTCTTTAGTGGTGATCTGTGAGATTTTGGTGCACCCATCACCCGAGCAGTATACACTGCACACAATTTGTAGTCTTTTATCCCTCACCCCCTTCCCACCCTTTCCCCCGAGAGTCCCCAAAGTCCATTGTGTCATTGTCACGCCTTTGCATCTTCACAGCTTAGCTCCCGCTTATGAGTGAGAACATACGATGTTTGGTCTTCCATTCCTGAGTGACTTCCCTTAGAATAATAGTCTCCAATCTCATCCAGGTCCTGCAAATGCCGTTAATTCATTCTTTTTTATGGATGAGTAGTATTCCATCATACTACTCACACCACAGTTTCTTTATCCACTCATGGATTGATGGGAATTTGGGTTGGTTTCATATTTTTGCAATTGTGAATTCTGTTGCTATAAACATGCGTGTGCAAGTGTCTTTTTTGTATAATGACGTCTTTTCCACTGGGTAGATACCCAGTAGTGGGATTGCTAGATCAAATGGTAGTTCTACTTTCAGTTTTTTAAGGCATCTCCACACTGTTTTCTATAGTCATTGTACTAGTTTACCTTCCCACCAGCAGTGTAGGTGTGTTCCCTGTTCACCGCATCCATGCCAACATCTATTATTTTTTGATTTTTTGATTATGGCCATTCTTATAGGAGAAAGGAGCCAAAGACTTTTAATTCTTGTCCCACGATCAGTGGTTCTCAAATATGGGGATAAGAATCCACCTGGGGAGCTTATCATAATGCAATCCTGGCCAGGTGTGGTGGCTCACAACTGTAATCAAAGCACTTTGGGAGTCCGGGGCAGGTTGATCTCTTGAGCTCAGGAGTTCGAGACCAGTCTGGTCAACATGGTGAAACCCCATCTCCACTAAAAATATAAAAAAATTAGCCAGGCGTGGTGGTGCATGTCTGTAGTCCCAGCTACTTGGGAGGCTGAGGCACGAGAACTGCTTGAACCTGGGATGCGGAGGCTGCAGTGAGCCGAGATCGCGTCACCGCACTCCAGCCTGAGTGACAGAGTGAGATTCTGTCTCAAAAAAAAAAAGAAAGAAAGAAAAGAAAAAAAACATGCAATTCTCTCTCCCAGATCTTTCTTCTGACTTAAGTAGGTATGGGTGAAACCTCGAGATGTGCATTTTGGAGAGAATCAATGATCCCGCTACAGGTGCCCACTTTAGGAAGCTCTGCTCTGGTTCCATGCCACCATGCAAGGTTGGCCTAACTCAGCGGCAGCAGGACTATTGTGAAGTCAGGTTTAGAACTAAATCCTGGCTTGGCAACTTGCAAACTGTGTGACAGTAGCCAAGTTACTTAGCCTCTCTGAGCTTTGTTCTCCTCGTTTCCAATAAGGGGATAATAATATCCACACAAGTTGCCGTCTCAGATTTGTATTTAACATAGGTCCCTTCACTGCCCTATCTCACTAGTTTGACTCATTTAGAGATTATAGGCATAATGTCAGGGAGAGGGGAGGGGTTTGAGGGAAAAGAGAACTTCAAAAAAAATTTTTTTTAAGCTTCTTAAATCCTACCTCATAGGAGGAAAAAAAGACAACAGAACACCATTATTAAGGGCTGACCATGTGCTAGACCTTGTCAGTGCTAAGAAGAGTACTTTTCAGATCCAATGTAACTCAAGGCTTCACTCACTTCACAGACTCTCCCCTTGGCCCTGTGGTTGGGCTTCCTGTTTCCACATCAAAATTTAGTTCAATGAGCATTTGTGAAGGGCCAGCCAGGCACCAGGCTCTATGGGAGGTCCTGAGTGGGTGAGAGGACACAAATGTGGATGACAGGTAGGCCTGGATTCAGGGAGCTCCGCATCTACTGAGGGACACAGGTCTGGGTATAACTACAATATGGACCAAGTACTGTGGGAGCTCAGGGGAGGGACAGACTAATTCCAACAGATGAAAAAGAAGGAAAAAATTCCACTGGGCAAGAGTTCTCATGACCAACATTTGATTGCAGGCTCCTTAAAGATGGGCTATTTTTTTTCCCTGTTGACTCTTCAGAGCGCCCTGAAAAGCCTTGGGCCCTGTGGCTCCTTGATGAGTTCACTAGACTCACTGACAAGGCCTGCAGGCCTTTGCTTCTTGATGCCAGCTGTGTGCTGCTCTCTGAAGCTCCTTCTTTCACACCAAACAACAGTTTCCAGGGCTGGTGTGTGTTGGACAGTCTGGAGCGATTCTTGCCTTGATTTACTAATACACACTATTGCAAGAAAACCTTTGTGAAAGTAGCCACCATCCTGTCTGCCTTTTTACTCTGAAGCTCCTCTTGCTCTCCCAGCCCCATGTTCTCATGCACACTGTCACAGTGAGTTGTTTAAGTGCTCAGATGTTATTACTTCCTGGGTAATCTACTCCTTGGAGAGTTAAAGTTTGGCCTGTGGCCTGGGCTAGGCATTCCTTTTTTCCTAGGATTGACTTTCTGAAAAGGAGGGTGATCCAGCCTGTTGGACTGAGCACAGTGCTTTGAGAAAAGGGGAGCTTAGGAATGGAGCACAGAGGAAGCCCTCTGGTTAGGAGGAGTTGCCCGTTTTAGCTGTCAGGATGGCAAAGATGGTTTGTATTTGGCCTCCCCTGTTGTAGTTACTGGCTGCTATCGGTTCATTTTGTTTGAAAAAAATAAAGGAAAGGAAAGGAAAGTGGCTGATTGTTGAAGAAGCTTTTGTTCAGTGGGAAAAAGTGCTTCTACCTTACAACAGGAAAAGCGTCAGCAATGGCAGGAGAAAGCAAAGCGGGCCATCTCTTCATGGAGCCATCTGGTGGCATTTCGCTGTAAGCACCGCTCCTGGAGTCTCCTGTGTGGGTGCAGAGCTCACTCCATGCATCTCTTCTTGGAGAAATGGCCTCCTCCAGTGCAGGAAGGAAACTCCTCTCTGACACACTGCACCAGATGGCTGCCTACTTTGATTGGCTTCATCATGGCTTTCAGGGGCCTGCAGGACCTTCCCCTGGGCTTTGTTCTCAGCCTCTACTCCAGATGCGCTTCTGCAGCTCCACCCCACCTGCCCTCTGCCTTCCTAGGGCCTTTGCATTTCCTCCCCTCTGCTCAGGATGCCTTTCTCCAATGTCTTCTCAAGGCTGATTCCTTCTCATTGCTTCTGTTGCAACTCAGAGGAGCCTTCCTCAGAGAGGCCTTCCTTGACAACTCTTCCTAAAGCAGACCCTGTCCCAAGTCACTGTTCGTGATAAGTGTCGGCTTTATTTTACTCATAGGATACTTAGTGGCATCTAAATCCTATTCATTTGTGTTCTTCCCTCTTGTTTATTGCCTGTGTTAAATGCAAGAGAACAAAGCCTTATCTGCTTATTTCATCTCTGTCTCCCTAACATCAAGAAAAGTACCTGGCTTGTACTGAGCGTTCAGTAAATATATGTGAAAAAATGAATGAAACTAAAGACATAAAACTTAGAAAGGGAGGTGCTTTAGAGCCCAGATATGTCTGTCTGAGGCTGTGCTGGACTCCTCCTCATTCCCTCTGTTTCTCCCTAGATAACAATCTATGGAAGGGGCTATTTCTCTGGCTAGCATCCATTTTTCTCTGGGATTCTATTCTGGTTGGCAGGAATTTGGTTCTTCCCACCATCAAACCCTCCCGGGTCCCTTTCTTGGTTCAGTTTTTCCTAATGTACATTCACACTCTTTAATAGCTTTAACAGGGACTGTTTATAGGGGGAAGCTGTCTTCCAACTTTGAGGTGCTGTGATTTTTAGACATTTCCAAATATTCTATATGAAAGCACTGAACCATCAAGAGAAATTCATACCTCATCTGATCACACTCTCCTGGTTAACTTCCTTCACTGTGGACAGCGCTTGGCCTGCATATCCACACTCCTTTGCAGCCAGCAGCTGCCTCTTCTCTTGATGCTGCCTTTTCGTTGCCTAGCCAGCAACCAAGGCTGTATCTGCCCAAGGCTCTATCTGCTCTATCTTTAGAGAAGAGCCCTCATATTCCAGAGAGCAGCGGCTCATTTTTAGTGAGGTTTCCCCTGTACCTGGGCTGATCAAATGTTCTCCCTCGGCCTTTTCTTCAAGATTTTTTTTTTTTTCCAGTCGTGTGTGTGTGTGTGCATTCACACACATGTGCATGGCCATTGCACCCCACATAGAGCCCCAGCCTCATTCAAATTGCTGGTTCTTCTCTTCATTATTCTCTCTTTTTCTCATCCTCATTCTTCCTGGATTCTCCCAACAAATTCCAAATTTCTTTCCGATTTGGTATTTAGAAAACATAAGCTTGAACCACCAACTCAATACACTGTGAGCATCTCACAATTTCTCCAAATTCCTTGGGGATTACTGTCTTGTAATCACCCCTGGCTTCTAACTCCTGCTTTTTAAATTTGTGGCTCTATGCTTTCAGTTGTTCTAATCCAAGTTGACTCATACCTGAAATTGAGCCTCTTCCCTGAGTTCACCAACACAAACAAAAATCTCCACTTATTCATGAAAGTTTGCAGAGAAGATTTTAGAGTAGATTTAAGAGGAGGATGGAGATGGTTTTATTGCAACAGCACACAGCCACATATGAAAATAGTCATCCAAGTTCTGCCTTCCCATCCCTGAGATTTTTCACTGGCCATTGTACCCCACATAGAGCCTCAGCCTCATCCAAATTGCTGGTTCTTCTCTCCATCCTTCTCTCTTTTTTCCCATCCTCATCCTTCCCGGGTTCTCCTGACAAATTCCAATTTTTCTTATTAGTTATGAGGAGCAATTCAACTCTTCCCGGCCTTTCTTTCCACATCTTGCTCTGGGTCCACTTTGCATATCCAAACTCATCAAGGTAGTCAGCAGATTCAAAGGGTTTCTTATTTATGAAGAGCTGCTCTCCATAGAAGGCAATTGTGGTTTAAGCAGCATTTCCTTCTCCTTTGTAAGCAAGTTATTCAAGAAAAGGCCAATAGGAACCTGATGCCCTGTGTGTCATCCAAATAAAGAATCCACAAAATACCAAAACTAGGAGTGGCTTTTCTGAGGACCTACTCATTGTCTACTTACTGTCTATTTTGAGAGGGCAAATGGCTCAAAGAATCCTATGAGCCACTGAAATCAAACGGACAAAGCTTTTAGAGTCACTTTACCTCCATAGGGCAACTGAGAGCCCCTGAGCTCTGTTTGCCCTTCTACTGGGGGTGTCTTTCCATCTTGGGTGAACTAGCAGTTTTCATGAGCTTTTCTCAGCATGAAACTTATTAAAAACAAAACAAAACAAAGAAAAGAAATCATCTTTCCACCTTTTGCACTGGCAGGGGAAGAGCTGTGTTGGCAAGGGAAGATTTACTGGGGCTGGAGTTGTTCTTGGAGCAGGTTGCTCTGTGGAGGGAATCTAGGAGTGAGAAAGAAATCAGAGTCATAGAATGTGCCAGTGGAGGGGTCCTCAGACAGCCCATAGAGAAACCCCTCCCTTTGTAGCTGAGGAATCCTAAGCCCAGAGCAGTGAAGCGACTTATTTGCCCAAGGTCACACATCAAGGCTGTGTAATTTATGGTTCATTGTTCACTCTGGCTAGGGAAGTAGGAGCCCCTTGGTCTGCCCTGGCTGCAGAAATAGGCCCACATAAGGGGTGTCGGGGCTGCTTTAGAAAACCCACAGCACTTTGAATCAAGGAAAAATGAGTCAATTGCTTCTTCTTCTTCGTTCTTGAACTTTAAAAATCTGAGTTGCGGTTCAGTATTTGAGGTGGTATGTGCATTTGGTTGAGGGGGCGGAAGGTGACAGGGAGGATTCAGAAGATGGTGATTAGGTTCTTTGAGATGTCTGGGGGAGGAGGAAGATCACGGAAGGAGGCGGGTTCCTCCTTAGTGGTGGAAAAAGAAATGTAAGTGGGTCAATTTGATGTCAGCTCTTGCCCTTCTAGACTGCAATGAAAATAATATGCAGTCAAGTTTTTCTTTGGGAAAGTGACTGCTACGTACACTGGAATCGGAGAAAAAAATTGTTGCATAGGATGGTTTGTGGTAGAGAATCTGTTGTGACCAATTTAATTCAGCTCAACAAGAAATTGTCAAGCAGTGATTATATACCCATCACAAGGTCAGATGTCTTGTGGGGAGCAGGAAGAAAGGCTCTCCAGTATTACTATATCCAAGACCTGACAATCTTATTAAGAAATTGAGACCCACCTACATGGAACAGATAAAAAATTGGATTCAATAGCTTAAATGCCAAAAGTCTTGGTACCGAAAATGTATATTCTGGAAAGTTATGAGGAAAGGAGTTGGGGAAGGGGTCATGAGGAAGTGAAACCTGAGCCAGAGTGAAAGCGGTTTGTTTTAGGGACTGTGTCTTCTTCTGTATTTTCACTAGAGAGAGGCTTTGTCCATAATACGTGCTCACTAAAAACCTCCTCAGTGATAGAGGGAAAGTACGTGGGCAAAAACAGAAGAGAAGATGCAGAGGTGGTCCAGAAGTTTGCAGCTGCAAAGGCCAGACAAACTTAGCAGAGCAGAGAGGGTACTTGGTAGAATTGCAGGTAGGACCAGGAGGCTGAAATGTTTTCAGATGCAGAATTTGGACTTGCTCTGTGGCCAAAGGGAACCACAGGAGAAGCAAGGGTAGGTGCTTTGGAAAGTACACAGGCCTGTGGGTGAGGATGATGTGGGATGCCCTGATGCAGCTTCGGAGGCGCTATTGAATTCTCTTTGCCTTAGCTTTTTAACATGTCAGATACAAGGCTGGACTGTGAATTCTCTTTCATGTCTACCCTCTTAAGGAATGAATCTGAGGATGATGTGCAGGGTGGACACTTGGTGGCAGAGAAACATTTTGGTTGTGGGAATTCAGGGGCTGAAGACCTGGACCAGGGTGCTAGTAAAGGGAATAGCAAGGGAGGGAAGGATTTGAGAAATTTGGAAGTGATTATAAGGATACCTTTAGATATTACTTAACAGAGTAGCACAGTTTGCTTAAAGGGAAGAGAGATGTTTTAGAGGGTGGTATTTGGGGTGTGAGGTAACTGTGGGATGTCTCTGAAGCAGCTAGAAATGTAGGATTAGTGGTCGGCTGGGCAGGGCAGGCTATTTAAAAGTAGATCCTTGAAATCAGATGACATAGTTTTGAATCCTGACTCTAATGGCCCTGGGCACATGACTAGAGTAGGGTGAGCAACTCTTCCAGTGTGCATTAGGGCATTCCCAGCTTTAGCACTGAAAGTCCCATGTCTTGGGAAATTCCCCGGTCCCAGCCAAACTGGGACAGCTTGCCTGGGACTGTCCTGGTTTGAAAACCACAAGGCCTGCATGCCAGGAACTACTTTTGTGGTAGGCAAACTGGGAAAATTGGTGAAGATACTTGATCAATTTTAGCTTCGGGCTCCTCATCTGAAAAGTAAGGATAATAATATGCCTTCCTCAGAGGTTGTATGAATTAAATGAGATGATATATGTGAAGTACTCAGCATAAAGATTGGCACAAACAAGCATAAGAGAAACATTTGTGAAAGGATGAGTTAGATGAATCCTGCAGATGAACAAGTTAGGTTCAGAGGAGATGGGTAAAGTAATCCAGTGTCAACATGGGACACCAGCAGAGTCAGCAGCTTTGTGTACAGAACTTGTAGCTGGGATTGACCTGTATTTGTGAAAGAAGGCTTGCCAAGAAAATTAGTAATGTAAACAAGGAAAATGTTAGCCCATTGAAGAGGGCAACATTTTAATAATACTTATGCTAATTATAAGTGAATAGATACATTCCATCAAGGATTTTCAAGGTTCTGTAAAGACATACATCTCTGCTTTCTGGCTCAATTGACACTGTGGCTATATGTGCTTAAATGAAATAAACCACATTTTGTTTCCATATTCGTACATTCATTGGTTGAGACACTCATTCAACAAATACTTATTGAGCATTTTTTATGTGTTAGGCACAATGCTAGGCTCTATGGAAACCACAAGAAATATAAAAAGTAGTCTGCAATCTTAGAAAATTTATTATAAAGTGGTTTTATTATACTTATTTTACTTATTTAAACATGAATCACCATCTCCCCTGCCTAATTCTTTCCCCACCAATATTGGGGCCTTTTGACAGATACATATACGAATATGATTTTAATTACCTTCAAAGTTCTAGAAGCCAGAAACAGAGAAATCAGAAAGTCCTCACCAGAGCATCTTGAAGCGGTAGGACAAGAACAGGAAAGGTAGACTAGGAGAGCAAAAGGAGAGAGGAGGAGGGGAACTGAGAGAGAAGGGGACAGGAGCAAGGAAGGAGGGGAGAGCAGGAAGGAGGGGGGAGCAGGAAGGAGGGGGGAAGCAAGAAGGAGGGGGGAAGCAGGAAGGAGGGGGAAGCAGGAAGGAGGGGGGAAGCAGGAAGGAGGGAGGAAGCAGGAAGGAGGGGGGAAGCGGAAGGAGGCGGGAAACAGGAACGAGGTGGGAAGCAGGACCGAGGAGGGAATCAGGACCGAGGAGGGAAGCAGGAACGAGGAGGGAAGCAGGAACAAGGAGGAAGCAGGAACAAGGGGGAGCAGAAGGAGGGGGAACAAGAAGGAAAGGGAAGCAGGAAGGTGGGGGAGTAGGAAGGAGGGGAAAATAGGAAGGAGGGGGAACAAGAAGGAGAAGGGAACAGGAAGGAGGGGGAACAAGAAGTAGAGGGGAACAGGAAGAAGGGTGAACAGGAAAGAAGGGTTTGAATGAAAGAGTCTGAGGCAGGAGAAAGTGGAGAGAGCAGCAATAGGACTGAGGAAAGAAAGGAGAAAGGAAGGAACCTGTGCATCGCGAGGCAGGTGGGGAGGGAAAGAGTACTTGAGGAGAGACAGCAATTGAGGCTGGAAGAGGCTCAGGGCCTGTGCCTGCTGAGCCTTAGTCACCACCCAATGAATAGAAATGTTCAAATTACACAAGAGGGTTTTTTTTTTTTTTTCCCGCAGCTAAGAGGAAACTGAGGTAAAGACCAGAGCAGAGGAGGTCTGTGATTCCACTTCAGCTCTGCCTCCTCTCCATTTTGCCTGAGGTTAATCTGCTCCAGTCATGTGCCTGTCACCTCTTTCTGATACCACAGGAGCCAAGGATCCTGCCCTTTCTGTGTCCAGCTAAGGCTGGGTCTGCGCTGGCAGGGGCCACCTTCTCCAGGAGTCAGCAGCTCCCCTGAGCTGTGCAGGTTGCTACTTCCCCAAAGTGCTTCCCTCTCACAACTGGCTCTGGTGCAACTTTGACAGCACCCTTCCTCCTCCTTCACCTGAAGAGGTGAAGCAGAGTTAGGGAGAACATTTGTTTTCTCCTCCTTTCTTTCATTTTTCTTCAACACTCATTCTCCCTTTCCATTTTCCTGTTTTGTATATCCTAGAGGATTTCATAAAGTAAGAGATTCACGACAAAATGCTCAACACCCTCCAAGCCTCAGAGTCCAAGAGAGGAGTTGTGTGTAAGTAATCAGCTCACTTAGCCTTGGAGAAGGACCAGGCTGGAAGGGCCTTCCGAGGGCATAATAGTTAGCCAAGTGCTGGGACCAGAAGGTTGAAAAATTCCATGATCCGAGCCAAGTGGTCAGATCCTCCATCAGCAAAACTCGAAGGCAAGATCTGGCTAGCCAAGCATGGCTGCCATTGTGGGGCATCTCAGAGGCCCAGACTGGTTTATCTCTTGAGCTATGATTTCAGAGGACAAAACTATTATAGACTCTAGGCCTGAAAGGAAGCTGTGCTGCTGAATATCAATTTCTGGGCTTTAAAAAATATATATAACCTATTTGAAGGATGCTAAACTATTAAGTGCAATCAACCAGGCAGCTCCTTTGTGAACACGCCTCTGCTGTACATCTCAGACCCTTATGAGTAAGGACTTCTACGTTTCTGACGTGTTTTGATGCTTTGTATCATTACACTCTTAGGATGCTTTTAGTTATTACTTGACTGCCTGGACAGTCCATATTCGGAAGAAAGTCATATAAATGGCAGCTGTCCAGCATTTTCAAAGGCTCAGGGATAGCTTAGAGATGATTACATTAAATTATGCTTGCATATCACATTATAGTTTGTAAGCACTTTCCCCATTCAGTAGCTCCCTGAATCTTGAAACAACTCTGCCAGATGGGTAGGATTATCCCCAATTTGTTGATGAGGAAATGAAGGTCTAGAGAGGTGAACTGACTAGCCAAAGTCTTACAGCCAGTGGTAGATACAGATTTCCTAACTTAAATTGTATGTTTTTCCACCAAACCTATTGCCTGCAAATGACATACAAATGAAGACAATTACTAATATGGATTGAAATTTTACTGTTTTCCAGGCATCATGCTAAGTGCTTTAACACGCATTTTCTCATTTAGTTTTCCCAGCAGGCACCTGAAGAAATGGATATTATTATCCCCACACTGCAGATGAGAAAAGTGAGGCTTATTGAGATGAAGTAACCTGCACACTGTCACATGAAGGAGTTGTAGAGAACTGTATTAGTCTGTTTTCATACTGCTATAATGAACTGCCTGAGATGGGGGTAATTTATAAAGGAAAGAGGTTTAATTGACTCACAGTTCAGCATGGCTGGGGAGGCCTCAGGAAACTTACAATCATAGTGGAAGGCGAAGGCGAAGCAAGGCACCTTCTGGCAGGAAGGAGGTGTGCCGAGTGAAGGGGGGGAAGAGCTCCTTGTAAGGCCATCAGATCTCATGAGAACTCTATCACGAGAACAGCATGGGGGAAACCGCCCCGATGATTCAATTACCTCCACCTGGCCTCTCCTTTGACACGTGGGGATTATGGGGATTATGAAGATTACAATTCAAGATGAGATTTGATTTATCAAGACCTAAACCTAGCTAGTCTGATCCCAGAACTGGTGTTCTTAACCCCTGATACCAAGCAGGAGAGAGAGAGAGAGAGCATTCAATCTGACTTGGGGCACTGCGTTTAATTGTCCATTCATTTTCTTTGTCTCCTGTTTGAAAGTTTCCATTCCCTGGGATATCAGAAGTCCTGTTAACCAAGTCCTCTGCAGACAAAAATTAAATTGGTTTTCAGGTTTCCGGGGTTGGGGCACCAGCAGAGCACAGGTTTTGGGGGAGAGAGGACAGCATAAGGCAGGGATGGAGATGGAGGAGGGGTTTCCCATTCAAGTATGGCCACAGTGACAGGGGCTGAAGGGCGTGACGGTGTTATGCACCTGCAGGGGACACAGTGCCATCCCTTCTTCCTAGCCGTATGTGCTGTTCTGTCTTTTTTATAGTGCCACATATGGCACTTCCTTAATGAAATTTCTCATAATAATTGATCTGACCTGTATCATTCTGTTAGCTTTAACAAAACAAATTCTGACAGGTTTTGATATTAAATCTAAAAATATGTTTTCAACTCACCGAGGAGCCATAAAGCAGGCTGAAATCATACTAATGATAATGGACAATCTGCTTTCTACCATCAAGTTCTGATTATTTACGTGTAGCAAACCATCCAGAGATAATGCGAGCCTTGAGTCTCCTTTCAGTTTTTACTAATCTTCCCTAATTTACCAAATGGGGGTAGTGGAGGCCTGAAAGAAGGCTCCCCAGGTCACCTTGGCATGCCCCTCTTGATGCCTCAGTGTGTCACATGAAGCCATCCCAGTGCAGCTGCTCATGAATCTCTGGGTTGACTCTCCTGCAGTGGTGCTGCAGGGCTGTTTCAGTTAAAAAGCTCATGGTTCAGGAAAGGGATTTGCAATCTGATTTTCACAGATGTTTCTTTTCAGGCATCTTCCCTGAAACAATCCTTGTGGCACTCAGATGGGCAGAGTGAACAACACTGCCCTTGAACATGGGCAGCTCTGGTAGAGCCGTGCTCTGGCCCCCTTCATGTTATACCTCTTTCTGCAGGGCATTCAGTCTGCAGGACTGAGGGACTACATCCACTCAGAGCCTATGCCCCTCTAGACTTCAGGTGCCTGGGACCCCATATTCCTGCCCAAACAGTCTTGAACCCACCTTCACTCCCAGGTCTCTTCCTGGGTCTGACTTCCTGAGAGTCCATCCTGCTGTCAGCCTGCACACTCCCTAGTTCTGAAGGGGTTTGGGAGGTTGCTGTTACAGCGGCCTGTGGATGAAGTTTGGACATGTGGCCAGAGGGGTCTATCTGCATGTTAACAAGGTGCTTGCAGTGTGGGACAGAGCCAGGGGTGGCAGGAAGTGGGATGCAGCCTCAGGCTCCAGGATCCCCTCTCTCATGGGTCACACTCACTGAGGAACTCTGAGGGGTTCTGAATTTCAACTTGGCCTTTCAGGTCATTATGAAGGTTCACTTGCCAAGGCAGGAAGATGAAACATATATTCCTCAACAGTTTGTCAACTTGACTTACATCTGTTACACATTTAGTCATATGTCACGTGGGCCTCCATTTGTACTCTTGCTCCAGCCCATGACAATATGAGGATGGGCCTGATAGGGTGGGGACTAAGTCTGTGGACCAAACAGATGGAGTATGGGGCAGATGGACACAGGGCTTCTTCCTGTCCCACTCTCAAGGTGTTGGTTTCATGCATTTCACTGAAGAATAGGGGAAGAGGAGAACTTGGGTTCTCTCCTTGGATTTGTTATCAAGTGACTAAATATCTTGGGCAGTTCTTTTCATGGTCTCAGTTTCCTGGTTGGTTAAAGAGAGAAGAGGTAGATTAGCATTTCCCAGAGCATGTTCCTAGACCACTTGCTCTGCCAGATGACCTATGAAAAAAGGATTCCATGATCAATTAAATTTAGGAAACAAATTCTTCCTTCTTTGAGAATCATAATGCATATTTGCATAATATAGCCTCCCATAAGTCCTGTAGCTAAAAAATGATTAATTTTAATTACCATAGTTTCGTACACCAAAGATTTATTGAGTTCTTACTGTTTGCTAGGGACTATGCTATGTGTTTTACATGTACACTTTATTTAACTATCACACCAGAACTATCATATAGATATTGTTAGTATTCCATTTTACAGATGTTAAAACCAGGGCTTGGAGGAGCTAGGTAACTTGCCCAGAGTCAGGAATGAAGCTTGCTATCTCTTTTGTCCCTTACAGGTCATTAAGACATCTTATTTGTACTTTTTACCTTTGGTGGTTATCACTACAAGCTCAGAATGATCTCCTATGTACATCCTATTTATTAGAAACTATTCCTCATTATAAGCATTTTTCTAAATCGAAAAAAAGATTTTGAATAATATTAAATATACAAATGACCAAAAAGCATATAAAAATATTCAATGTCATTAGTCATCAGGGAAATGCAAACTAAAACCACAGTACCATTCCATACCCACTAGGATGGCTATAATCAAAGAGCCAGAAGAGTAAGCATTGGTGAGAATGTGGAGAAATTGGAATCATACACTGAAAGTGGGAATGTGAAATGGTGCAGTCACTTTGGAAAATATCCTTGCAGTTCCTCAAAAAGTTAAACAGAGTTACTGTATGAACCAGCAATTTCATCCTAGCTATATACACAAGAGAAATGAAAATATTATGCCCATATAAAAACTTATATATGAATGTTTATAGAAGCATTATTCATAGTAGTCCAAAGGTAAAACAACCCAAATGTCCATCAACTGATGAATAGATAAAAGAAAACATGGTATGTCCATACAATGGAATATTATTCATCCATAAAGAGGAATGAAGTAGTGATACATGCTACAATATGGGTGAGCCTTGAAAATATTATGCGAAGTGGAGGAAGCCAGATACAAAAGAACATATATCAGATGATTCCATTTAAATGAAAGATCCAGAATAGGTAAATCAATAGAAGCTGAAGATTAGTGGTTGTTTAGGGCTGAGGAGGATAGGTAGATTGGGTGGGGAGTGATAGCTAATGAATGTGGCAGTAGGGGGACTCTTTTTGTGGTAACAAAACTGTTCTAAAATTGATTGGGGTGATGATTTTATTATTCTGTGAATATACTAAAAACCATTGTTTTTTACACTTTAAATGGGTGAACTGTATGGTATGTGAATTATATCTCAATAAAGCTACCCCCTTACCTCCCAAAACTCTCCGCAGTATTAAAAACTATTTGAAAATGAGGTCAGCTCAATTACCCCAATATTCACAGGTTCTCATGTTTTATCTTCTCTTCTTGTCTGCATTTGCCGCATTGAACACAGGTCCACATGCATTCAGCTATTCACTCAAAGTGGGAAGTAGAGAGGCTAGTAGCAATATTTGCTCATTGATTCCTTCACTGATTCACTCATTGATCATTCTTTTATTTTTTCATCCATCCAATGCACATCTGTTGAGCCCATCCATATGCCAGGCACTGTGCCAGGTTCTAGGACAGAGCTGTGAGCAAGATAGACAAGATCTCAGTTGAAAAGGAGCTCACAGTCCACTTGGGGCAACCAAAAAGTGCACAGTCAATTGCAATGCAGTGTGATAGTGCTGACATAGAAAGCCTTGCTGTGGGGAAGGTCACAGATGCCTTCTCAAAGAAGTGATGCCTCAGATGATCACTGAGGGTGACATGTTTAGGCAATTTCTAAGGTCTGTAAACACTCAGAGCCAGGGCAGTTAGGGAGTGGGGTGAGTTAAGGCTGGAGGGGTACGTAGAGACCAGACAAAGGAGGGCCTAATGGCCATATTAAGGAGATCGCGTGGTGAGCCGTTGAAGGCTTTGAAGCAGGAAATGACATATTTTAAAATTACTACAATTAAAACGTACATATTCTTTTGTATTCTCCAATGCTTCATTTAAAAAATATTTTTAAAAAGTTTTGTAATTATTTTCAATGGCTGCACATGTAATCACATTGATACTCTATTTTACTATAGTATATCCCTATTGTTGGACATTGAGGTTTTTTCCAGTTTTTGTCTCACAACCCTTCTTCTATTTTAGTCAACATGACAATGGACATCCTTATTTTCTCATGCATATAAGCCTCTGTTCCCCATTCTGGTTAACATTGGAATGAATATTCTACTTACATAACTTTTCTAGGAGTTATTTCCAGGAGTGACTGTCAAAAAGATTGAACATTTTCTGGCTCTAATTTGGTTTCACCATCATGGTTTTAAACGGGCTATGCTAATTGATACTCTCTTTACCAGCACTAAATAACCAGGAGAATTTATTTCTTTGCACTCTCTCTCTTGCTCTTTCTCTCTCTCTCTCTTTTGGAAAAGGACCTTCTTTCTGTGCATACCATTTGCTAAATTCACCTGATAATCGTGTAAAGGCTGAACTACTCATTACATCTTAGGCATGACATATAAAAAAGAAAACCACATAGAAATTGAGACTGTTAGTCAGGGATGGAGTCTTTGGAGAAGGAAGGTGTTAGGGCCATGAGTTAAAGTAAAACCAAATTTAAATCACTAGTGTTGTTGATGCAATTCTGCCAGGCTACCCTTCTCTATACATTGTTGTCAGAATTAAATTGTTTTTCCATAAGAACAATAGTGCTTTAAAAAATACTTTTTTGGGTGCCATTTCAGAGTCTTTTGTCCATCAAGAGAATCCAATATGGAAAGGCACTGGCCTTCAATATAATAAAAATTTATCTAAATAGAATGTGGCATTAATGCCTTCCTCTGAAATACTGTCAAAATAAAGATGACATTTAAACACCCTTGCTACTGCTGCACATAAAAAGAGAATTACCTCTCGTTCTGTGAAGCCCTACAAGTAATAACAATATTTACAACAGCAGTAGCAGTTATTTTAGCTGGATTTGTGTTTGCCTTTAGCAGGAAAAGTTGGTACCAGGAAGGTTTCAGCTGAAGAAGATTGTTTTGGCCAACGTTAGACAAGTAGCATGGGATATTATATAGTATGTTGGTTTCAAAATGATTGGTTTGAGACTTGAATGTTGAAATCCATCATTTCCTCTTTGAGATTTCTCTGCATGGGAGACTTTAAAGGAGGAGAAAGTATGCTATATAGGAAGTTAGGAGAACTGGAATCTAGTCTTTACTCTGCCCCTAATTAATTATTCTATTAATTATCTACAATGCCCTGGATAAGTAATTTTTGAGTCTTCTCATAAAGGCCACGTGGAATTACTGGTCTGAAAGTAACCTGAGATGGTTAGCACTTGCATAGCAAAGAACATTCACCTCTTCCTATAGGTTACCTAAACTACTGGCTAAACACATTGCCAATGCCTGGCACTGCCAATGCCAGGCAAGCTTGTTCGGGAGGCTGTGGGATTCAGTAATGGTAATGCTCATTGAGAGGTAGTGTGGAGCAGTAGAAAGAGGAGAGTGTGGACATCAGAATGCTTGAGTCCTGGCCTGGCTTCCCCTTCCGTGTTATTGGGACTTGAGCATTTTAAATATCTTCCCTGGTTTATCCAAAAGTATCCTCAGCTGTCAAATGAGTTAGCTGGTTTTGTGATCTCCAGGAATTCCTTTGAGCTTGGGCATTTGGTGGTTCTATGATTTCTTTCTGAGAAAGTTCAGCCTTCACCTTCATTTCTACATGGAACTTTCATGGCCTCAAATGGACCAACTCCTAGAATCAATTCCCAAAGAACTCCCTGTTGAGTTGAGGGGACTCCCCTGTGCTGTGTAGATTATACTTTTGAAGTGTGCTTATGATGGCATATGTTATCATGTATTGTCAAGCGGAAGGTATTTTTAGAAACACAGGAAGAAAAAGACAACATTCATATTTCATTCAAGTTTTATAAGTGGTCAAATTACTGAAGGGCTTAGAGAACTAGGGATAATTATGTAGTGGTAGAATGACTGTTGGTGAAATAAACAGATATCAATAGGGTATTTAAAGATTAGGAAATTGGAACTGAGGAAAATTAGCTGGTGGCCCTAGTAGAGGACCTATGTCATTGATTTTGTTGAAAATGGATGCTGGTTGATTTTTAGCTCAGTAAGACAGACTTCACAAGAGAGACTTCAATTAATGTCTCCTTACTGACAGGGTACAGGATACAGATTTAGCATCATGTGAACATCTATTACTTTTTAGACATCATATTCAGCATTTGACAAGATACTTTGTCTTAAAGGGCATGAGCACCTTATAAATAATGTCATTTTCCTGAGGCAAACAAGTGCCTCCTGATGCATGAGCTGTTCACATAAGTAGACGCTTAGTGCTTGCCGGTTGCATGATTGAATCAATATAGTGAAAACTCTTCTTTCATTATGTTCTTCATTTTCAATACAATTTCTTTTGTCATGTGATTAGATTTTATCGAAGTCTCAGGGTAGTTTTGGAGAGGAAATGTCTGGGGCTTTTTAACCAGCTTTGCTTTGGGAGGGTGAGAGTTGAAGAAGGGTGGGGAAGTGAGGAGGGGTCATTGTGTCCCATCTAGATCCTTCTCTCTGAAGGTGGTTTAGATGTAGAATTAATTGGACCTTTGAAGCATAGCCAGTACATCTTCTTCTCTTGTTTTCTACCCTCTGTCTCCATAAAACCAGTTCACTAATACGGGGCTTGAGCTTCAAGGTTTAAGGCCTTATGTTGAATTTGTAAACATTCCATCTTGAAGCTGTGCTGGGTTGAAAGAGCTCAGCTCAATGAAGAGAACCACTTCCAAACAGCTTTTCTGGGTTCTCATGACAGCCACCCACTTGGCTGTGCAACGTGGGAGGAGTTTGTTTTCATACACTGAGCCTCATCTATAAGCTCAGGTGGCAGGTCACATTATTCCTTGGCCAAGGCACTATGTTCTTCTCATGATTAGTGAAGCCAAATTGTAACAATAGGAAGCTTAGATAATGCGCTTTTTGTACCTGTGGTTTATCTTTCTGAAGGTGGTTAGCAGTTAGGGAATCCCTAAGATTCCCCAATATTCTCTCTATGCATAAGTCAGTTGCTGATTTAGAGGAATGAGGATAACATACTAAAGCGTCTTCAAAATATTACTACAGAGAACAATCAAAGCCTTTCATTAATGCACAAGCATTTATTTTCTGAGCACCTAAAATATGTCAAGCATTGGGAATAACTGCAAAGCAAAGACATGGCCTCTTATTTCAAAACACTCTCTCTCTGGTGGGGCAGATTATTGAGCAAACAGAAATTTCAATAGTGTAATGGGAGCAGTAAAAGACTACCCTTACTCAAAGGGATCAGGGCAGGCCATCCAGAGGAAGTCAGAGTTGAGCACCTTTGCAGGAACCTGTTGGTATCAACTTGAGGGGGCAACATATGCAAAATCACAGCCATAAAAAGAATGTAATTTTATAGGAATCACGAGTACGGGATGGCTAAAATACAGGTATTTATATATATTTTGGAGTAAGGGAGAATGCGTAAGTGGTGAGAGATGAAGTTGGAGAGGGAAACAGAGATAGAGCCATGAAGCCTCTGCCTTATGTATCATTTTAGGAGTTTGGCCTTTTTCTTTTACTGATAACAAAGGAAGCATGCAAAGATTTTAAGCGTGAAAATGACACTCACTTAGTAATTCAACAAATAGCACCCGGTACCTACCATGTGCCAGTTGTGGTTTTAGGGACTGAGGTTACAGCAATGGACAAGACCACTAGGTTCAGGTCGGACATGATCTGATGTACATTTTAGAAGGAAGCTATGTGGCAGCAATATGGCGGTTAGATTGGGCTCAGGGACTGAGCGAGAAATGAGGATTTTAACTTCTTATTTTCTACATGCATTGAGACCATGTGGGATGTGTTGATCACAATTTTCAGTAGTCCCCAGAGAAGAACAGTAGCTTATTTGTGGTACTTAAAAAAATTGGAAACACCAGACCTGGGTAAGTACTAATGAGAAGCCTGATAAATCAGCAAGCTAGAACATTTATAGAAATAGAAGGCATAGGCTGGGTGTGGTGGCTCACGCCTGTAATCCCAGCACTTTGGGAGTCCGAGATGGGTGGATCACGAGATTGAGACCATCCTGGCCAACATGGTGAAACCCCATCTCTACTAAAAATACAATAATTATCCAGGTGTGGTGGTGCACTCCTGTAATCCCAGCTACTTGGGACGCTGAGGCAGGAGAATTACTTGAACCCAGGAGGCGGAGGTTGCAGTGAGCCGAGATGGCACCACTGCACTCCAGCCTGGCAATAGAGCAAGATTCCATCACACACACACACACACACACACACACACACACACACACACGAAAGAAATAGAAGGCATAATTTGTAGGTAGTAGGTTCCTAAAAGAAACACATGAAAGATAGAGGAAATTGTGCAGTTTGGGAAGTTATCCTAGGAAATACCAGTGGGGTAGTAGGAAAGTTGGATAGGGATGGGGTGTGTTATACAACCAGTTACCACCGTAGACAATGGAGTCTGATCTTACTAGGAATTTCTGGGAAATAGTGGAGAACACTCGTTAGAATTATCTCAACTAAACAGCTAGGAAGCTGGGGTATTTATACACCAACTCATCATCTATCAGTGATTAAGGCCTGTTTCTGAGGGCCTCAACATTGAAATTGCTTTGTGTGCAGAAAAACTGTACTCCTAAGGCCAGAGAGTCCCAGGCAGTTGTAGGAAGCCCCATCAGTGTACTGAGGTGAGAGCTGAGGGGATGTGGGTGGAGTGGTAATGGCATCTGCCACAGAATTTAATAATTCTTGGGTGCTTTTCTTTTGTTCATTTGTAGGTACTGGACTCTCTATAATTGTACTAATATGTAAAAAACAACAATCCTAAAAATTGGGATAGGTTAGTGGTTCTCCACTGGGGGTGACTTACTGCTCCCTCCCGCAAGGGGAATATTAGCCACTATCAGGAATCATTTATTTGGTTGTCACCACTGGGAGAGGGAGAGTGCTACTGGCATCTAGTGGGTAGGATAGAGATGCTGCTAAATATTTTATAATGCACAGGACAGTTCCTCCTACCCCCACAGAAACATATCTAGTCCAAAATGTCAATAGTGCTGAGGTTGAGAAACTCTGGGCTAGATTAATGGTATTTCACAAATAACAACTCCAAGGTTAAGACAAGTTGAATAACTTCCTTGGGTTTCTAAACCCAGTGAATGGCCCAGCCAGGATTTGAATTGAGGTTTATCTGCTCCTAAAGCCTGTGCTTTTTGATTTATATTGGTCTGCCTTCCAGAGAAGGAGAAAAAACCTGAATCTCAGAGGCTCACTGAAAAAGCCCCAGCATTAGTACTGGTCATGGCTCCTGGGCCAGGACTTCAAAGGAGCCTGGAACTGGCTGTAACTGGAAGGAGGTGGGGGAATGAACACCTTTCCCATTTTTCCCTGGCCTCTCTCTCTCCTGGGCAAGTTGGGGCAGGCTGAGTGGGCACAGGTCCTGGATCTGCATACCAGGGCTGGCGAGGTGCCCTTCGCTGGAAGTCCTGACTCCTTCTCAATGCACAAGGACGCCCTTCTGCTGCCAAAGCTGGCTGGTGGTTCTTTCTGGAATGGCAGCTTTCCCCATCCCCCTTCAGGCTTGGGTCGATCTTCTGGCAGGCAAATGTACTAAAGAGTTACAGGTGGTGCAGATACGGTTTGGAAGGAATCCCAGCTGGGCCTCCTCCCAGAAGCCTTCTGATCACTCACCGGATAACTCTAGCTGCTTGCAGAGTCCTGGGAATCTTAGCTGCTCCAGGAAACCAGCTTCAAGGGCAACAAGAGGTTCTGAGGAGCTAGAATAATCTCGGAAGCTGAAACTGCTTTGTCCTTTTGCTTCCTTAGGTTGGAAATATTTTTGCAATACCACTGAATCCTCCGGTTTTTACCCCTTATGATGGGAAGTGAATACAGTATGAAAAGGGAGTGGGACATATGAGAGGAAGGACAGGCTCAAAATATGATGACTTAATCCAGACACCTCTGTGTCTCTGAACTTGTGTTGTTTCTTCTTTGGAGGTGAAATACACATCGTTTTACTCCAGGCAGAGGACTTGCGCTCCTTTTGAGAACTTTCAGCTCTGTAGTGTCAAGTCTTCTGGTTTCCAGATCCACATACTGCCCTGGGGGAATTGACATCCATCAAGTATACTGTTCTTGGTCTTGAAAGTTTAATCAAACTTTCATGATGTTTGTTGGAATTTCACACGTGGAACAAGTATAGAAAAATTAAGTGATTCCAGCAGCTTAAGTCCAAAGGGATGCATTAACCTTTGATATCAAATACATTAAAACATAGTACATCTCAATAATCTGTTTTTGGAGGCACTGAGTAGTAGCTGGTTCACTTGTTCATTCGTTACTTCATTTTTTTCACTCATTCCACAAGCAATAATTGAGTACCTACCAGGTGCTGTGGAGGATATTAAGGTAAATATGATAAAGCTCTTGCCCTTAAGGAGCTTAACATCTAATGGGAAAAGAGATCAATAGCTATCTCAGATGGCAGGATATAAATATTACGAGAGAAATATGAAAAAGTGTAGTGATGCTATTTTGTTTTAGGCTATGAAATAGTCCTGGTATGGTGATGAGGCAGAAAATGTGGGCTATCTTTTTAAGAAAATAGATACTGGAGAGGAAGAGAAAAATGGTCTTTCAGTCTGAGGGATAGGTAAGGTTTGAGGATTATATATCAGTCAAGTATGCTTGGTTCCCAGATAATGTAAGTTTTCTTAAAGACTTCTTGTTCTGTTCTCCAATTATTATCTCTGTTAAAGCAACAAACTTAGTCTATTTAAATGTCAATACTATGCAAAATATGGCTTATGGACCCCTGCTGGTCTGCAAATTGTTAATATTCCATGATGAGAAAAGTACAGAAATTGATGATTTAGTAACAGTTATAGCAATTTGACAATAATTTTGTTTGTTGACTCTAATAACTACAAAAAATTGGGGCTTATATTTTGTATATCCTTAGATAATTTTATTTTTCTAATCATTTATTTTATTGTATTTTCCAAAAATAACAGTCTGTGACACATTGGAAATGAAAAAAGTGATTCCTTACCATAGATGACTTGAGAAGCACTGTATAAATGATTGCTTACATCTGTCTTCCTACTAAAATCTAAGTTTCTTCAGGGCAGGAGCTGTATTTTTCATGTCTGTATTTCAGTCCCAAGCTTATGAGTAGGTGCTTCTTAATGATTTGTTGAATTGAATGAAAATATAAATGGGATTTCAGTCAACTGTCAGTAAATTATTTTCAGTTTTTGGAAAGCCCATTTGTATTTTTCAGCTTGAATTAGCTCTTGGATTCATACATTCATCCATGATGAAAGCAGTACTCGATTACTACCCTTATTCTTTTTCCATCACCCTCCAAATTCAGTATATTGGAACTTTTCCAGTTTTATATTTTTCTTAAAGTACAGAAGCAGGTCCTTTATACGTTATTGCCTTTCACATAATGCCCATGGTTTTGCTGCCATTTTATTTACATATTCATTCACATATTCATTCATTCATTTACCACTTATTCCCAAACACTTATTAAGTACCTGTATGAGCTTGGCACTTTACTCGCACTGGAGATATAAAGAATAATAATATTCCTACCCTCAAGGACTTTATAGTCTACTAAGGGAGTTAGGGATACAAATACAAAAATACAATAAGACATTACAGGTATTAGAATGGATATATACATGAGAAACAGAGAAGGCACAATATCCAGAGTAGTCAGTTCTATGTTGTAGGCCAGGAGATGCTTCAGAGAACAGCTTCATGTTTCTTAAATTCAGGTGGAAATGTGAGTGACTATTTGCCAAGGAGACAGCATTGCTGGCAGAGAGCTGGCATAGGATGGCAGTTGAAAGAACTCCACCATCACCATCACCATCACCATCACCATCACCATCACCATCACCATCATGATAATCACAACTACCACAACCATGGCCACCACCATCATTATGGCCGTCACCATCATTATATCCACCACTATCACTATTATCACCATCATAATATGACCACCTCACCACCACCACTACAAAGACCATCATTATAACCACCACTACCACTACTATTGCCATCACCATCACCATCATCATTATGACCACCTCACCACCACCACAAAGACCATCATTATAACCACCACTAACACTACTATCACCATCATCACCATCATTGTATGACCACCTCACCACCACTGTCACCAACACCACCATTTACTAACATTCATCAGTTGCTTCGTATGCTTAGGTGTAGTGCTGAGGAAGGACCTCATTTGGATTATCTCATGTAATCTTTACAACCTATGAAGCAGGCACTCTTAGCATTCTCAATTTATAAGTGAAGAAACAGAGGGATGGCATGTTTAAATAATTGGCGCCACTTCATGCATCTAACAAGTGACAGGATTCAAACTCAGGTTTGCTTGATTTCAACTAAGCTTTTAAATGGGTCTCTTGCAAGTCTTAAACATTTAGCCTGATGTTTAACTTTATAATTTTGATAGGCATTTTACTGCCCAGAAGCTCTTTGTGTTATTGGCAGGCATTTTAGGATTTGATTTTTTTAAGTCATCTATTCAAATGTTAAACAAGATTATTCAAAGAACAAATCTCTGGGGGACCCCAAAGTGAGCAATTTTTGACACAGTGAAGTGTATGATTATCCCAATCTGTTGTGTCCTGTTTTAAAATACATTTCAAAGCCTTGAGATAGTCAGTTCTCTGATGCTATGTGACCCAGTGTGGCCACAGGTATGAAATTCTATCAAGGTTTTTTGAAAGCCTGAAATATTGTACATTACCAGTTATGCCTTATTCACATCCTCACTTATAGCAAACATTAATCAGGGGGTAGAGATGAGGACTGTGTTCTTCAATGATTAGTAAGTACAAAAAACTATACTCAGCACAGTCTACATTATTTTGATTTTCTCAGCCAAAATCCCCATTTTTCAGATGAAAATACTGAGACCCAGACTGATGAGGTACCTTGCTATAGGTCCTGCTATTAGTAAGTATAGAAGCCGGGACTTGATCACTGCTCTAGATCCCTGCAGAGCCTGCACTTTTATACCACAACTCAGAAATGGGAGCAAAAATAGAAGAGAGGAAATTTAGGGAAAATGTCAATTTCCCAAATGGCTCTATCTTTCAGAAGGGCTTACTTTATTTGGGCCTAATTTTCAAAAGACCATAGAAACAAGGCAGAGAAAATACCCAGAATCACTGCCTGTGCTCATGAGTTTCTGAGCTACTTGGGGTGTGCTGGCTACCATCCCTATGGTTTCATAATGCACTTTCCCTCTCTCACCCCACATTCAGACACTGCTCCAAACAAGACAACCTGTCTGTTTTCCTGCCACAAATGGGTAAAGTTGTCAACTTACTCTATCTTGACAGTTAGTGTTTTGAAAGAAACTTCTAAAAGTTTAATCACAGAGAACGCTTAGTCACTGGATACAATTTCAAAGAGAATTTGGAAACAAAATAAATAGTCTTGCCTTTTCTACCCCATAAGGTGTTGTGGGGCCCAATAAGATGCGTTAATTTTTGAAAATGATATGCCTTTATTCAAATAAATGTAGGAGGTGTTACTGGGTCTTGACTTTTGTACCTTATAAGCAAGGCCATCTTGCTGCAGTTGCTCTGAAAGAAGATAAATAAAGTTCAGCCAGAGATGCTGCAGGAGAGGAATGTATGATGGGTGTGTTATTGATGAGTTATGATGGTTTTCTAGTTCTGTGACCTATGATTTTCTTATAACTCTGTGCCTCAGTTTCTCTATTTGAAAGATGGAGATATTAATAGAAACTGTCCCTAGGGTTACTGAAACTATTAAGTATGCTAATACGTATAAAGGGCTTCACACAGGAACTACCACAGAGCTGCCACAGCAGAAATGTTAGCTCTTTTATTGTTATTCTCCATCACTGCCTTGATCCACCTGCCTGAAAATCTCATCTACCCAGAACAGTGAGCCTCAAGTTGTCAACTGCCCTTTAGCACAACTTCTGATAGAAGGCTAGAAGGCTGCCTGGTTGCTGACCAAGGATTTTCTTTTGCCTCTTAAAATGCTATCATTTTCTCTGTGTAAACCATAAACACATTAACAGAAAACAGGGCCTCGTCCACTAGGCTGCCATGAGCCTGGCTCCCAGCAGCAGCAGTTCCTGAGATAACAAAGTGGTTTCACCTTACTTAGGTAGAAAAGATTATGTTGATTTCCTAAGTAGAAAACTCCAAAATATTGGCCAGAGTGCTATTCCTCTCATCACTTACGTCTTCAGGTCTTTCTGAGGGAGAAAAAAAAAAACTTGAAAAGAAAAAAACTCAATGTTTCTTTTTTCACGATTGCTTCTTTAATTGGTGGGTCTGAGTGTGGCCCCATTTACCCAGTGGCTGTGCTAGGGTTTAACGACTAGATCAGTGGTTTGCACTAGCAGTTGTCCTAGTTATTTGACACTTTTTGCTGTAGATCAAAGTGAGTAGACATTCTGGTTTTGCAGGGACTGTCCCCAGTGAATTGGCTCAAAGTGTTTCTTTTTAACCACTTTATGATGTACTGTGGCCCTTTAATTCCCCCCAGCCCCACTCAGACTGCAGACATGAAGTGATTGCTTTTATAAAATGTTAATTGGAAGGATTAAACAATCATCTGCTTTTTTCCTTTCTTTTTTTCTTATATGGAGGCTGCAATAAAAACCGAGGAGGTACAGGGTTGCTGGTAATTGCAACCTAAAAAGGCTGGGGATTCTGAAAAACCATACTACAACATAATTTCTATAGGAGGAGGGGGCACAGCTTTGGTCAAACCTGTTTGGAGAAGCAAGAGAGTGACTTATTAGAGCATGTTGAAAGTTAAGAACCTGGGGAAACAAACTACCCCAGGAAAGTGAGTGCAAGCCAGTGTTAAAAAGGAAGTTAACCTGATGAAGGCACTCAAAGCAGGGCAAAGAAGTGGCTAGTGGAATATAAAGTTCCAGCCTTGACCCTTACTACATAGTTTTAAATAAACACCATGAATAGACCTTTGTTGATAATTATTTTCCATTTGACTTCCTACATTTTGAATGTAATATTAGCCAATGGAATACTAGTATTCTAGGGTTAGAAGAATCATTGGAAGCCATCTAGTCCTACTCCCTGTTGAGAATATTTTGAAGGCATTTGTGTAGGCCGGTCTGTAGCTGTATCTCATCCATGTTTGTTATAATGAGACCTGGGAATTTACACTGGAAACTCTTTGTTCATTTGCAAAATTAAATTGTTCTTGATTAGGTTGCTTCCCAGAGCACTTTTATATAATTAGAATAAAATAAATTGTGGTGGGGAAAGGTGCTTATACATTATCATTGGATTACCCATCTGCCTTTGAGATGTGGCTGTGTAAATGGTTCAGCTGTGGGCCACTTGCCATGTTGGAAAATGGTGTATTATAGTGTGTAGGGGGGTGGGTGGGGGTAGGTGCCTGGCTTTGTTTAGATATTCATGATCAGTAGAAGTTCACAAAATGTGGAATTAACTGGTAATCATTGTGTAACTTGTGATACACTTTCTTGGGCTGGTCTTTTGGGATTTCATATGGCAGGAAGAAAGAATCACAGCCTAATAACAATAACAATAATATTCTTATATGGCATCAAATTTTACTGAGTGCACACTAACTGCCAGACACTGTTCTCTCTATATGTGTGTGTATGTATGTGTGTATGTATGTGTGTATGTGTGTGTATGTATGTGTGTGTGTGTATGTGTGCGTATGCATATACACACACACATATATGCATATAATTACACATTCAATCCTTTATGACATTTCATCTTTATAACATCCTTTAAGGTAGAAACTATTATCATTCTCATTTTACAAATGAGAAAATTGCGGTATGGAAAGATTAAGTGATTGGGCAATGTTATTCAAGCCCAAGTTTGATGGGATCATATTTTAAAAATGTAGTAAAGCCTCCATTCACAAGTAGATAAACTTGGACCACAAGGAGATAATGTGGTTTTCTCAATAGCAGAGGTGAAACTGGAACACAAGTCTACTCCTTGTTGGCTTCACTTTCATATGTCACTCCCTCCACTGTCTGCTGGCTAAGTGTTAAGCAAGGTGATTTCTAAGATCCTTCAGTCTCTAAACTGATATATTTCTGAGTCGAGCAAACATGAAATTTAGGTGTTGTCCTGGAAAATCCCCCTCTACTTAAACCTTTTTCTTTCAGGGGATAGGCATGTCTTTCCAGAAATAGAGTTCAACAGCATCAAGCTACCATCATCCAATGGAAGTGATAGGAAAAAAATTACCTAGATGACTCATTTATCTTGTGAACCATGGACTCATAAAGAAGAAAACACTTAGCAGGAACATACATATGTTATTACATGCTGAAATAGTAAGGTTAAAGAAAGTTAGAGAAGGTAAGTTTACAACAGAATGGAATAAACTATGCAGATAAGCTGGGAATACTATAGAATTCTCCAACCATCTCTCCTTCAGTGCTAGGAGTCTGATAATTACATCAAAAACAGAATTATTTGCATGCCCAGACATCTTCATGGAAACTGCCCTGTTTGTCTTTTGTTAGTCTAGCTCAGTGGTCCTTACACTCAAACATGCCTAAAAATTATTGTATAGGGCTGTATATACACAGGATAATGTATGCTGTCACGTGTGGATAAAATAGGGGGCTTTGTGAAGGGTATTTTTGACTATGTGAAATTTTCCCCTGTAAGTGCAGGCTTTAAAACCTAACAATTGGAGGAGATGCATGCCCACTTTAAATCTACATGTCAAACTTATTGGCTTGTGAATTCAGTAAAATTAATAGCAACAGGAATAGCAATCATTACCATGGAGAATCATTCAGTGGAGTATTTTGCTGTTGCATAGACATCATCAGAGAGGACATAGGAATCTTAATAGCATCTGTCAGAGAATTCAAAGATATTAGATTTAGGGCTTTAAAAGTTTATGATTTTCTATCCAGTCAACTTACCCCAATATTATCCTCAAACACTCTTGGATCATTGAACACATGTTACATCTTTCATGATTTCTTTGACTTAATTGCTTCTTTTGTTTGTTCGTTCGTTTGTTTTGTGAGACAGAGTCTTGCTTTGTCACCCAGGCTGGAGCGCAGTGGCATGATCTCAGCTCACTGCAACCTCCGCCTCCCGGTTCAAGCGATTCTCGTGTCTCAGCCACCCCAGTAGCTGGGATTACAGGCATGTACCACCATGCCTGGCTAAGTTTTGTATTTTTAGTAGAGATGGAGTTTTGCCATGTTGGCCAGACTGGTCTCAAACTCCTGGCCTCAAGTGATTCGCCTACCTCAGCCTCCTAAACTACTGGCATTACAGATATGAGCTTCTGTGCCCAGCCTTAATTGCTTCTTTAGTGCTGCCCCTGCACTTAACACAGAAATCTGTAGAAGTGATTATTCTCATTGTATGTTAAGGGCTTATTTGTGGATGACTATCTTCTCAAGTATCTTCCAAGGTAGAACATGTGCCTTTTTAGTGTTATTACCTCAATTTTTAGTAGAGGTGGCCAACTCGCATCATTTGCTCAATAATTGTTTATTGATTGACTTGATTAATCTGAGTCACTATAGCATTCTGCTTTCTGAGGAATGGGAGGACTACAGTCAGGGCCTAAGCTTTTAGCATACACTCAATTTGCATTGTGCTAAATTTTCTGTTAAAAAGATGACATCTGCCTGCCCCAATAGGAGCTGGAGACTTCAGGCATCCTGCTTTGACCAGTTGGTTTATACCTGAAAGGTCTCTCTGTAGAGCTTTGGCAAGAAAACCTGTTACTAAAAAGAGGTTACAATTTCTTTCTCTAATGTCAGTTGACATTAGGGTCTGATTTGGGCCAGGGTTTGCCTCTGGCCTATAGATCTCCCAGAAAGAACCCATGCATATTTTGTCCCTAAAGACTGAATTACCATCTCTTTCTCCCTGCAGAGCTGAGGGGGCATTCTGGGATGCAGGTGGTGCTCAGGAATTTTCAGCTTTTCTTGAGGATCTCAAATTGCAGTAGGTGTCCTTTAGGTTGCAGTGGGTAGGCAGATATCTTTACCTGTTGGCTGTGAAAAGCCAGATCATCTATCTGATGAATGACATAAAGTCCCTTCTTTCATATATTCCCTTTTTAACATGGTGACACTTTTCTGGCTTAGAGAATAAATGAAATAACAAAACAAAAGAAAATAAAACCCAGGAATTCAGCAATGGAAGAGATCTTGGTGATTATAGGGTCTGGTAACATTTTTCTTTTCTTTCCTTTAACTTTTCAAAAATTGTAAAATATAACATACATACAGAAAAGTATATAAAACAGATACACAATAATGTGACTAATTATAAAGCCAACACCTATGTTTCACACTGAGGTTAAGAAATAGAATGCTGCCAGCATTTTAGAAGCTTCCTGTGTTTCCTTCAGGATGACAGCTTTCTCCCTTAACCCTGGAGGGAATCACCATCCTCAATTTCAATACAATACAGTTCAGTACAATCATCTCTTTGATCTTCTATGTAATTTGACTATCAAATTGGCATCTCTAACATTTTCTTTATATAAATAGGATCAAATTACATATGTTGTTTTTTCATCAATGTATTTGTAAGATTCACTCATGTTATTGTGTGTGGCTGTCATTTGCTTACTTTCATTTCTCTTTAGCTTTCCAATTGGTAATGTACCACAATTTATATATGCAGTTGTCTCTTTTTTGGTTATTTCAGCCTGCTGTGTAAAACATTCTTTACGCTCATCCTGGTGTACATGTGTGCAAGTTTCTCTAGGCTAGGGCATAGACCCAAGGTGGACATGTTTATATTGTCAAACTGTTCTCCAAAATAAGTGTATCACTTTTTAATCTCATCACATTCTGGGCAACACTTGGTTTTGGCAGACCTTTTAATCTTTTGCCAATCTTATGAATGTGTATGGTAGTGGTATTCTGTGGTTTTGACTTTCATTTCCTTAATTATTAATGATGTTGAGCACTTTTCCGTATGTTTATTGACCATTTGGACTTAGTTATTGTGAAGTGTCTGTTTATGACTTTTTGCCCATTTGTATTTGGTTTTCTGTCTTTTAAAATTTGATTTGTAGATATTCTTTACCGATTCTGGGATTGTATGCTTTTCAAATAATTTCTATAATTCTGTAGCTTGGTCATTTCACTTGCCATGTGGTATCTATGACAAACTGAAATTCTTAATTTTAATGCAGTCAAATGTATCAGTCTTTTTCAATATGAATATTACTTTATGCATCTTGTTCAAAAAATTATCCTCTACCCCAAGATCATGAAGATCTACTGTATTTTTTTCTAAAAGCTTTATAGTTTTCTCTTTCACATTTGGCTCTTTAATCCCCCTGGAGTTGATTTTTACGTACAGTTTCAGCTAGGAATTCATTGGCATTTTTCTTTTTCCATTATAATTTATTTAAAAAACCCTCTTTCCCCTATTAATTTGCAGTGGCACTTCTCATAAACTAAATCCATATATGTATGTGTCTGTTTTTGAGTTCTACTGTTTTATATATCTACCCTCAAGCCAATACCACAATGTCTGTTACTGTATCTTTAAAATAAGGTTTGGTATCTGGTATACATAATTCTCCCACCTTGATTTTCTTCTTCAAGATTGTCTTAAAGAAGATACTTATTTTCCTTTTGCACTTCCATAGAAATTTTAGAATCAGCCTGTCAAAACCCTCAACAACCTGTTGAGTTTTGACTGGAATTACGATGACTTTTAAAACAATGGTGAATTGACATTTTTGTAACACTAAGTTTCCCCATCCATGAACATGGACTAGCTCTCTTCTTTAATGACTGTTAATAAGGATTTCCAGTTTTCTTCATAGTAGTCTCACATATCTTTTGCTAGATTTATTCCAAGGAACTTGATATTTTTGATGCTGTACTAAATAATATGATTTAAAAATGTTATTTTCTAGGTTTTTATCAAAGGACTATAATAATACAGTTGATTTCTATATATTGAGTTTGTATCCAACAAATATGCCAAACCCTGTTATCAATTTTAATAATTTAAATGTAGTTTCTTTGGGGTTTTCTACGTTAAAAATTGTATTATCTATGAATAATTACAGTTTTGTTTCTTTCCAAACTTTACAGCTCTAATTTCTTTTCTTTTCTTTTCTTTTTTTTATTTTCTTCTTCTTGTGCTGATAAGGGCCTCCAGTTCAATGATTAATAGAAGTGAAACCAAGCTTGAATCCTTGCCTTTTTTCTGATCTCAAATGTAAATATTTTAACATTTCACCATTAAGCAAGACATTTTTGATGTAGATTTTTGTAGCTATCTTTTCTTATGATAAGGAAATTACCTCTATACCTAATGTGCAAAGAGGATTATATATAATTTTATCATGAATGTATATTAAATTTTGTTGAATGCTTCCTTTTCTCTGTGAGATAATCATATGATTCTTTGATCTGCTAATGAAGTAAATTACATTGATTTATTTTCTAATTTTAAACAAAACTTGAATTCTTGGGATAAAGCCAACTTGGTCATTACCTGTTATCTTTTCTACGTATTGCTTTAGTTAACTAATGATTTTGCTTAAGATTGTTTTCCTTTTTCATACTAAATTGTTTTGCTGGCCTCATCACATGAATTGAGAATTGTCTCCTCTTCCTCTCATTTCCCCAGAACAGAGCATAAGATTAAAGTTTTTTTTTTGTTGTTTTTTCTTGACTGTTTGGGCCTAGATTTTTTTGTTTTTGGAATGTGAGACATTTTTTAGTACAATTCAATTTCTGTAATGCTTATGAGATATTCAGATGGTATATTTTTTCTTGTGTGAGTTTTAGTAAGTTATATATATTCACAAGAAATTTTTCTATTACATCAAAAAGTTTAATTTATTGGTATAAAACTATAGTATTACTTAATTATCTTTGTGATGTCTGCAAGATTTGTAGTAAGGCCTTATTTTTTCCATTTATGATATAATGGTATCCTTTTTCTTTTTAAAATATCAGCTTTATCAGTGTTTTATTAATTTTCTTAGTCTTTTCAAAGAACCAATCTTAAGTTTTGTTGATATTCTCTTGAACTATTTGTTTCATATTTTATTGATTGCTGTTACTATCTTTACTCTTTCCCTTCTTTATATTTCTTAGGGTTTTTGTGATATTCCTTTCTTAACTTTTTGAGAGATATGTTTATTTTATTGATTTTAAGCCTTTCTACTTTCTGAATACCATACTTCATGTATTATAAGATGAACATTTTACACATTTTAACATCTTTGAAACTGAGATGCATCTTACAATTGATGGCATGTTGTGATTCAGTTGCAAGCATTTTCTTCTCATTGTAGTATATAAATTATTGGCACATCTTACAATAGATAATATCATAGATTCAATAAAAGGAAGTATATGCAGTTGAGGCTATAACTCTCCCTTCAAGTGGTGCTTTTGCTTGATTTCCACAAGCATGTTTTGTTAGCTTCTTCTCTCTCAGTTCTATATTTTGGATAGTTTCTTTTGTTCTTTTTCTCAGTTACTCTTACTTACTTCTGACATGCGTAATGTGATGTTAAACATGTTCGTGTAATTTTTATTATAAATTTTTCCAGTTTTAGAAGTTGGTTTTTTAAATGACAATGCCACTTATTAACATTTTCTATTCTCTGAAGTATTTTTAAATTTATCATTATTTATTTAAATACAGTAAACAGTTATTGTTTATTTATTTATTTATTTATTTATTATTATTATACTTTAGGTTTTAGGGTACATGTGCACAATGTGCAGGTTAGTTACATATGTATACGTGTGCCATGCTGGTACGCTGCACCCACTAACTCGTCATCTAGCATTAGGTATATCTCCCAATGCTATCCCTCCCCCCTCCCCCCACCCCACAACAGTCCCCAGAGTGTGATGTTCCCCTTCCTGTGTCCATGTGTTCTCATTGTTCAATTCCCACCTATGAGTGAGAATATGCGGTGTTTGGTTTTTTGTTCTTCAGATAGTTTACTGAGAATGATGATTTCCAATTTCATCCATGTCCCTACAAAGGACATGAACTCATCATTTTTTATGGCTGCATAGTATTCCATGGTGTATATGTGCCACATTTTCTTAATCCAATCTATCAGTGTTGGACATTTGGGTTGGTTCCAAGTCTTTGCTATTGTGAATAATGCCGCAATAACCATACGTGTGCATGTGTCTTTATAGCAGCATGATTTATAGTCCTTTGGGTATATACCCAGTAATGGGATGGCTGAGTCAAATGGAATTTCTAGTTCTAGATCCCTGAGGAATCGCCACACTGACTTCCACAATGGTTGAACTAGTTTACAGTCCCACCAACAGTGTAAAAGTGTTCCTATTTCTCCACATCCTCTCCAGCACCTGTTTCCTGACTTTTTAATGATTGCCATTCTAACTGGTGTGAGATGGTATCTCATTGTGGTTTTGATTTGCATTTCTCTGATGGTCAGTGATGAGGAGCATTTTTTCATGTGTTTTTTGGCTGCATAAATGTCTTCTTTTGAGAAGTGTCTGTTCATGTCCTTCGCCCACTTTTTGATGGGGTTGTTTGTTTTTTTCTTGTAAATGTGTTTGAGTTCATTGTAGATTCTGGATATTAGCCCTTTGTTAGATGAGTAGGTTGCGAAAATTTTCTCCCAATTTGTAGGTTGCCTGTTCACTCTGATGGTAGTTTCTTTTGCTGTGCAGAAGCTCTTTAGTTTAATTAGATCCCATTTGTCAATTTTGGCTTTTGTTGCCATTGCTTTTGGTGTTTTAGATATGAAGTCCTTGCCCATGCCTATGTCCTGAATGGTAATGCCTAGGTTTTCTTCTAGGGTTTTTATGGTTTTAGGTCTAACGTTTAAGTCTTTAATCCATCTTGAATTGATTTTTGTATAAGGTATAAGGAAGGGATCCAGTTTCAGCTTTCTACATATGGCTAGCCAGTTTTCCCAGCACCATTTATTAAATAGGGAATCCTTTCCCCATTGCTTGTTTTTCTCAGGTTTGTCAAAGATCAGATAGTTGTAGATATGCGGCGTTATTTCTGAGGGCTCTGTTCTGTTCCGTTGATCTACATCTCTGTTTTGGTACCAGTACCATGCTGTTTTGGTGACTGTAGCCTTGTAGTATAGTTTGAAGTCAGGTAGCGTGATGCCTCCAGCTTTGTTCTTTTGGCTTAGGATTGACTTGGCGATGTGGGCTCTTTTTTGGTTCCATATGAACTTTAAAGTAGTTTTTTCCAATTCTGTGAAGAAAGTCATTGGTAGCTTGATGGGGATGGCATTGAATCTATAAATTACCTTGGGCAGTATGGCCATTTTCACGATATTGATTCTTCCTACCCATGAGCATGGAATGTTCTTCCATTTGTTTGTATCCTCTTTTATTTCATTGAGCAGTGGCTTGTAGTTCTCCTTGAAGAGGTCCTTCACATCCCTTGTAAGTTGGATTCCTAAGTATTTTATTCTCTTTGAAGCAATTGTGAATGGGAGTTCACTCATGATTTGGCTCTCTGTTTGTCTGTTATTGGTGTATAAGAATGCTTGTGATTTTTGTACATTGATTTTGTATCCTGAGACTTTGCTGAAGTTGCTTATCAGCTGAAGGAGATTTTGGGCTGAGACAATGGGGTTTTCTAGATATACAATCATGTCATCTGCAAACAGGGACAATTTGACTTCCTCTTTTCCTAATTGAATACCCTTTATTTCCTTCTCCTGCCTAATTGCCCTGGCCAGAACTTCCAACACTATGTTGAATAGGAGTGGTGAGAGAGGGCATCCCTGTCGTGTGCCAGTTTTCAAAGGGAATGCTTCCAGTTTTTGCCCATTCAGTATGATATTGGCTGTGGGTTTGTCATAGATAGCTCTTATTATTTTGAGATATGTCCCATCAATACCTAATTTATTGAGAGTTTTTATCATGAAGGGTTGTTGAATTTTGTCAAAGGCCTTTTCTGCATCTATTGAGATAATCATGTGATTTTTGTCTTTGGTTCTGTTTATATGCTGGATTACACTTATTGATTTGTGTATATTGAACCAGCCTTGCATCCCAGGGATGAAGCCCACTTGATCATGGTGGATAAGCTTTTTGATGTGCTGCTGGATTCGGTTTGCCAGTATTTTATTAAGGATTTTTGCATCAATGTTCATCAAGGATATTGGTCTCAAATTCTCTTTTTTGGTTGTGTCTCTGCCTGGCTTTGGTATCAGGATGATGCTGGCCTCATAAAATGAGTTAGGGAGGAGTCCCTCTTTTTCTATTGATTGGAATAGTTTCAGAAGGAATGGTACCAGCTCCTCCTTGTACCTCTGGTAGAATTCGGCTGTGAATCCATCTGGTCCTGGACTCTTTTTGGTTGGTAAGCTATTGATTATTGCCACAATTTCAGTTCCTGTTATTGGTTTATTCAGAGATTCAACTTCTTCCTGGTTTAGTCTTGGGAGAGTGTATGTGTCAAGGAATTTATCCATTTCTTCTAGATTTTCTAGTTTATTTGCGTAGAGGTGTTTGTAGTATTCTCTGATGGTAGTTTGTATTTCTGTGGGATCGGTGGTGATATCCCCTTTATCATTTTTTATTGCATCTATTTGATTCTTCTCTCTTTTTTTCTTTATTAATCTTGCTAGCGGTCTATCAATTTTGTTGATCCTTTCAAAAAACCAGCTCCTGGATTCATTAATTTTTTGAAGGGTTTTTTGTGTCTCTATTTCCTTCAGTTCTGCTCTGATTTTAGTTATTTCTTGCCTTCTGCTAGCTTTTGAATGTGTTTGCTCTTGCTTTTCTAGTTCTTTTAATTGTGATGTTAGGGTGTCAATTTTGGATCTTTCCTGCTTTCTCTTGTGGGCATTTAGTGCTGTAAATTTCCCTCTACACACTGCTTTGAATGCATCCCAGAGATTCTGGTATGTTGTGTCTTGGTTCTCGTTGGTTTCAAAGGACGTCTTTATTTCTGCCTTCATTTCTTTATGTACCCAGTAGTCATTCAGGAGCAGGTTGTTCAGTTTCCATGTAGTTGAGCGGTTTTGAGTGAGATTCTTAATCCTGAGTTCTAGCTTGATTGCACTGTGATCTGAGAGATAGTTTGTTATAATTTCTGTTCTTTTACATTTACTGAGGAGAGCTTTACTTCCAAGTATATGGTCAATTTTGGAATAGGTGTGGTGTGGTGCTGAAAAAAAGGTATATTCTGTTGATTTGGGGTGGAGAGTTCTGTAGATGTCTATTAGGTCTGCTTGGTGCAGAGCTGAGTTCAATTCCTGGGTATCCTTGTTGACTTTCTGTCTCGTTGATCTGTCTAATGTTGACAGTGGGGTGTTAAAGTCTCCCATCATTAATGTGTGGGAGTCTAAGTCTCTTTGTAGGTCACTCAGGACTTGCTTTATGAATCTGGGTGCTCCTGTATTGGGTGCATATATATTTAGGATAGTTAGCTCTTTTTGTTGAATTGATCCCTTTACCATTATGTAATGGCCTTCTTTGTCTCTTTTGATCTTTGTTGGTTTAAAGTCTGTTTTATCCAAGACTAGGATTGCAACCCCTGCCTTTTTTTGTTTTCCATTTGCTTGGTAGATCTTCCTCCATCCTTTTATTTTGAGCCTATGTGTGTCTCTGCACGTGAGATGGGTTTCCTGAATACAGCACACTGATGGGTCTTGAGTCTTTATCCAATTTGCCAGTCTGTGTCTTTTAATTGGAGCATTTAGTCCATTTACATTTAAAGTTAATATTGTTATGTGTGAATTTGATCCTGTCATTATGATGTTAGCTGGCTATTTTGCTTGTTAGTTGATGGAGTCTCTTCCTAGTCTCGATGGTCTTTACATTTTGGCATGATTTTGCAGCGGCTGGTACCGGTTGTACCTTTCTATGTTTAGCACTTCCTTCAGGAGCTCTTTTAGGGCAGGCCTGGTGGTGACAAAATCTCTCAGCATTTGCTTGTCTGTAAAGTATTTTATTTCTCCTTCACTTATGAAGCTTAGTTTGGCTGGATATGAAATTCTGGCTTGAAAATTCTTTTCTTTAAGAATGTTGAATATTGGCCCCCACTCTCTTCTGGCTTGTAGGGTTTCTGCTGAGAGATCCGCTGTTAGTCTGATGGGCTTCCCTTTGAGGGTAACCCGACCTTTCTCTCTGGCTGCCCTTAACATTTGTTCCTTCATTTCAACTTTGGTGAATCTGACAATTATGTGTCTTGGAGTTGCTCTTCTCGAGGAGTATCTTTGTGGCGTTCTCTGTATTTCCTGAATCTGAATGTTGGCCTGCCTTGCTAGATTGGGCAAGTTCTCCTGGATAATATCCTGCAGAGTGTTTTCCAACTTGGTTCCATTCTCCCCATCACTTTCAGGTACATCAATCAGACGTAGATTTGGTCTTTTCACATAGTCCCGTATTTCTTGGAGGCTTTGCTTGTTTCTTTTTATTCTTTTTTCTCTAAACTTCCCTTCTCAATTCATTTCATTCATTTCTTCTTCCATGACTGATACCCTTTCTTCCATTTGATTGCATCGGCTCCTGAGGCTTCTGCATTCTTCACGTAGTTCTCGAGCCTTGGTTTTCAGCTCCATCAGCTCCTTTAAGCATTTCTCTGTATTGGTTATTCTAGTTATACATTCTTCTAAATTTTTTTCAAAGTTTTCAACTTCTTTGCCTTTGGTTTGAATATCCTCCCATAGCTCGGAGTAATTTGATCGTCTGAAGCCTTCTCTCAGCTCGTCAAAGTCATTCTCCGTCCAGCTTTGTTCCATTGCTGGTGAGGAACTGCGTTCCTTTGGAGGAGGAGAGGCACTCTGCTTTTTAGAGTTTCCAGTGTTTCTGCTCTGTTTTTTCCCCATCTTTGTGGTTTTATCTACTTTTGGTCTTTGATGATGGTGATGTACAGATGGGTTTTTGGTGTGGATGTCCTTTCTGTTTGTTAGTTTTCCTTCTAACACACAGGACCCTCAGCTGCAGGTCTGTTGGAGTACCCGGCCGTGTGAGGTGTCAGTCTGCCCCTGCTGGGGGGTGCCTCCCAGTTAGGTTGCTCAGGGGTCAGGGGTCAGGGACCCACTTGAGGAGGCAGTCTGCCCGTTCTCAGCTCTCCAGCTGCGTGCTGGGAGAACCACTGCTCTCTTCAAAGCTGTCAGACAGGGACATTTAAGTCAGCAGAGGTTACTGCTGTCTTTTTGTTTGTCTGTGCCCTGCCCCCAGAGGTGGAGCCTACAGAGGAGGCAGGCCTCCTTGAGCTGTGGTGGGCTCCACCCAGTTCGAGCTTCCCAGCTGCTTTGTTTACCTAAGCAAGCCTGGGCAATGGTGGGTACCCCTCCCCCAGCCTCGCTGCTGCCTTGCAGTTTGATCTCAGACTGCTGTGCTAGCAATCAGCGAGACTCCGTGGGCGTAGGACCCTCTGAGCCAGGTGCGGGATATAATCTCCTGGTGCGCCATTTTTTAACCCCTTCAGAAAAGCGCAGTATTCGGGTGGGAGTGACCTGATTTTCCAGGTGCCGTCTGTCACCCCTTTCTTTGACTAGGAAAGGGAACTCCCTGACCCCTTGTGCTTCCCGAGTGAGGCAATGCCTCGCCCTTCTTCGGCTGGCGCATGGTGCGCGCACCCACTGACCTGCGCCCACTGTCTGACACTCCCTAGTGAGATGAACACGGTACCTCAGATGGAAATGCAGAAATCACCCGTCTTCTGCGTCGCTCACGCTGGGAGCTGTAGACCGGAGCTGCTCCTATTCGGCCATCTTGGCTCCTCCAACAGTTATTGTTTTATTGTCTGTGTCTGACAATTCCACTATCTGAAGTCTTTTTGGTTTGTTTCTATTCTCTGTAGTTTCTTCTGGCTTTCTCTCATGGAGTTTTCTTCCTTTGTGTGCCTGACTATCTTTGACTGTGCTGGTCATTACAATTTAAAAACATTTTTAAAAACCCAAGAATAATACACATACATTAAAGTGAACAAAAGTTTGAATTGAATATATCCAATTCCTTAAAGACTTTCTTATGACCTTTCCTAGTCAATGCCATCATCCCCTTTCTGGTAACCACTATTCTTTCTTTATCATCATGAATCTGTCCTGGTATAGTAGAAACTGTATGTCCAGATACAGTAGAAATTATTTGTAACAACAATTTGAGAATTGTGATTGGTATGAGGAAATCTTTCAGAAGGGATTTTATTTGTTTTTTTGGGTATATAGGGAAATAACAAGTTCAAATTTGTTATTCCCTAGACCACCCAAAGGACATAAACCCAGGCTACAAATACATGGGAAGGTTACTTGACCTTCAGGGGCCCAGTTTCAGAGGGGAGTGACTTACTAGAGAACCCACCTTGGGCAGAATCTGCACTTTGACTTGCCTCACCCACAAGTTCACAACTGCAGTTCTGATTTGTAAATTTTGCTTTATACTGGCAAATGCCCTTAGGACACAGTAACTTTGAATGTTATCTCTTTGGGTACTGCCTTTTTCTAGATGTTGTCCCAGGAATTTCTTACTATTTTATTGCTCTTTAATATTTCAAATAGACTGTTTTGTTTCGATGTTCTATCTAGTTTTAAACATTGCTCTCGAAGGAGGTTTTTCTATTGTAATGGTATTTATTTATGTTTTAAACTTTATTTCTTTTTAGCTGTGGAATTTTTTTCTGAATTTTAGGCAGATTTATGATATATAAAATCCATAAAAGAAGAGAGTCATGCTTAAAATTATGCAGATGTTAGTGGGCCGTGCATTTCTCCTAGAAGCCATTTTCTTTCTGGGATTAGGGACTGCTTCCTAGTTTCTGTTTGTATCCTGGGAGGTCTACATTTGTTTGGTTTGTTGTACCCCACCTTCTATCTTAATGATCTTAACCAGGGCCTCTGAGTGGTCCGGCTATATTAAAAAATGAAAAATAAATTGCCAAAAAGAATCACAAATATTATGGTTTATTTAAATTGTCTAGCAAATTAATACTTGGGTGAAAATGTTGTGTTCATTCCCCTTCTAAACATAAGGCCTGGATCTAATGCCCTCCACCTACCTTAATAGGTCCTCTCTTAACTTTTGATCACTTACAATATTCTTTTGCTGGTCAGAACCCTAGTCATTCCTCATTGCCTCCAGAAAGATGAATTTATATACCTTGCCAGGCATGTGGTCCTTTCCTCCCCTCTCCTTCCCTCCCCTTCTCCTTTCCTTTTCCCTTCTTCCTTCCCTTTTTCCCTTCTTCCCTCCCTCCCTCTCTTGTTTCCTTCCTCCTAGTCCTTCCTTTTAGTAAATTATTGATTTTTGCCATTAATTTCAGAAACTAGTTGTGATTACTAATGTGTCCTAGCTCCCCTGAGGCTCTGCTGTAAAATAGCCAGTGAATGAGGATTTTTTAAAGGTGATGAGTTGGCCAGTGATAAGGGAGGGTGAAGAGTGGCCGGTGGGGTCGGGTAGGGGGGCACAGAAAGCATACATGACTTGACTCAGTGTAGTTGATGGCCAGAACCCATTTTCAATCCTGTGAAATCAGAGATAGATTTACCAGACATTCTTGCTTCATAAAGTGGGCATGCTCTGTGCTCTTTGCCTCTGGATTTGAGTGGAATCCAGGTGCGTGTGTAGGAATCTTCAGTAACCCGTTAGAACATAATCTATTCATGTTTTTTCTCCCTCCTAGCCCATTTAGGAGAAGAAAACCTTGGTTTATTTCTCTCTCAAGTGAGGAAGATAAAGAACAAAACAAATAAAACTAAACACACATCTGAATTCCAGTCACTAAAATGATGACTTGGAGTTTTGCAAACAGAACAAGTCTTTGCATGGACTTGAGATCTTGGCTGTGGAATCAAGGCTGAGGGGTAAGCTTTGTTTCCCCAGTCAACTCACATATACGTAGAGCAGCATTTCTCAACCCAGCTTTTTTATACCAGTACTCTACTAGCAAAGAAGTTATAGTCAAGTTATATTTTCAAAGTCTGTATTATGACAGCAATGCATTTCATTTTCTAAATATAATACTATATTATAATATTGATTGTACTTTTTCAAAATACTCTTCATCCCCCACCCCACTCCTATATTGTCCCTTTCTATTCCTCACCCTCTGATTTGAGGATCACTGAACAACATCCTTCAGCTGTCCTACTTATGGTGCTATGAATCTAGAGCCAGTTCTGGCCAAGGGTCTCAGGGTATTCTCCAAAGGAAGTTCAACAACAATCTTTGCATGCAATATTAATTAAAGCAGGAGAAATTTTGTTTTTTTGTTTTGTTTTCTGTTTTTTTTTTTGAGAAGGAGTCTTGCTCTGTTGCCAGGCTGGAGTAAAGTGGCATGATCTCAGCTGACTGCAACCTCCGCCTCCCAGGTTCAAGTGATTCTCTTGCCTCAGCCTCCCGAGTAGCTGGGACTACAGGCGCGTGCCACCATGCCTGGCTAATTTTTGTATTTTTAGTAGAGATTGGGTTTCATCATGCTGGCTAGGAGGGCCTCGATCTCTTGACCTCGTGATCCGCCCGCCTCGGCCTCCCAAAGTGCTGGGATTACAGGCATGAGGGATTACAGGCATGAGGCACTACGCCTGGCTGGAAGAAGCTAATTTTTGTCTGGTGTCCAGTGGTCAGAGAAATAGGTAATTGGCAAATGAGAAGACAACGTCCAAAAAGGAAATTTTTTTCCAAGTCAAGAAATAAGCCAAAGCCTAGAATTCATCTTTGAGATTCCTCAGTGCCTAATATAGTGCTGGGTGTATAGGTGGCTATCAGTAAATATGTTTAGACCAACAATTCAAATTCCCTGTGTGGACATACTTGATGGCTCACCCTGTGGCTATGGTAGAAGATGTTGGATGAGGCAGCAGCAGCATAGAGGAAGGAGGAATAAAACCAGCCTTGGTTTCAAATGTCATCTCTGCCTCTTATTACGTGACCTTGGAAAAATTACTTAAATCTTCTGTGTCTCAATTGTGTCACTGTAAAAGAGGAATTAGAATACCTCATAGCTTTATTATTTATAAAAATTAGAAATAGTGTAAGTAAAGTGCTTGGCGCATACACAACTCTCATTAAGTGGTGGCTGCTACTATTATTGGAAATAAAAGAACAGTAATATTAACTTCAGAAAATTTTACTAGGGAAAAGCTTCTTTAAGCAAACTCTCTTCCAAATCCCTGAAGCAGGGTCTGGCTTTGCCCCAAGTTTTTGAAACATGTAGCCTTGGTGTGAACTCTGTACCCAGTCCTTTTCTGTAATCCCTGTAGACCCCAAGTTCTGCTGACCCCAAAGTGCCTTAGTCATAGGGGAATTAATAGGACATTTGGCCAAAACCTCCAAATGGAGATCTTCCAAGGACAGAACATTCTGGAACCCATAGTGTTTTATATCTTCTTCTCACAGTGGCTGGGGTCAAAGCAAAGCCAGAAGGAAAATTATGTTAGGAGACCCAGACCCAAAGAAAGAAAGTTAAGAAGTTTTTGAATCTGCTTGTTGTAAATGACATGTCTTGGCACCTAATTTAGCTTTCTCTTGGCAAACTGGCTGGTTTATTAGCAGTGAAGTTAATTTGAAAAATGAAATAATTTCCAACAAGTTAAAAAGTAATGCTTTAAAAATTTCACCAATTTTAACATTAGCTTTTCATGTTATTACATTAATTTTATATGTGATGGTTCAAGTGAAAGGAGTTGTCCTGTTTTAAATATGACATCCTATTTGTGAATACAATTCTGGAAATATTGGGAGAAATGTAATTGGTAAAAGTATTTTCTATTAAATTCTCTGGGGGTGGTGGTGGAATGTTTTCTTAAATTATTTTGGTTAGAGGGCAAACACTTTCTTTTAATCATCTTTGAATCAGCAGAACTTATTTAGCATAGAGACTGACACACAAAAGGTAATAAATAGATGCAAGAAAAACAAAGACACAGCATGAAGTGGTGGGGAGAACACTCCACACAAACCCAGAAGTCTTTCCCTTTGGCCTCAGCTGTATCACTAATTTGCTGTGTGATGGAGACAATTACTTAACCTTTCTGCAGCAGACTCTTTCTTTATGCTGCGAGGCAGAGGAGTGAAATAATACTGGTCTTAGAGAGTTGCTCTGCTTGCCTCATGTATTAATCCATTTTCCTGCTGCTGATAAAGACATACCCGAGACTGGGCAATTTACAAATGAAAGAGGTTTAATGGTCTCACAGTTCCACGCGGCTGGGGAGACCTCACAATCATGGCAAAAGGTGAAAGGCACGTCTCACATGGCAACAGACAAGAGAAGAGAGCTTGTGCAGGGAAACTCCCCTTTATAAAACCATCAGATCTCATGAGACTTATTCACTGTCATGAGAATAGCACAGGAAAGATTTGCTGCCATGATTCAATTACTTCCTACCAGCTCCCTCCCACAACACATGGGAATTGTGGGAGCTACAATTCAAGATGACATTTGGGTGGGGACACAGCCAAACCATATCACCTCACAAGAACAGCATAGGGTGCAAATGAGACAATGAATGTGCTTTGTACACCAGAATATATGACATAAATCATGACAGAAAAAATATAGAACTCTTTGCAGTTTTTAAATTTCTTAATCAAGATGCCTTTGCAGAAGTCAATCAAGTTGGGAACAGCTAATATTTTCACCAAGACCATGCTGTATAATGACATAAATAATTGTAATAACATTGATAATGACTTATTTATTGAGCAATTATTATTATAAGCTAGATCCTGTGGTAGACAGATTACATTCTTTTCATCTTTAAAACAACCCTGTAAGTCAGGCATTGTTATTATTATCTTTATTTTAGAGATGGGAAAACAGAAGCTCAAGTCATATCTATCACTTTGTCTGTCTGATTCCAAAAGTCATCCTCTTGCCACTATGCCATACTGCCCCTCATAAAAAGTTTTAACAGGCTGTGAGCACCACTGTGATACAGGTTTCTTTACCTAGCAGATTTCTTTGAATCCTCACCACAACAAATGAGATAGAGTATTATTATTGTCCCCATTCTACAGTTGACAAAACTGAGGCACAGAGGGCCTAGGCAATGGGCTGTGTTTGATCCCAAGTGTGGCTGTTTTTCCTACACAATGTTAGAGTTTACAATACTTTTTTTTGTGATAATGTAGAAACAGTGGGGCAAGAACTTAGGCATAATATGTCCTACATTCCTCCCTAGCAGGTGACATTTTTATTTGTAGAAAGAAGTTAAGGAATAGCAATATTGAGTTCCAGCGGGAGCCTTTCTGCAAGGCAGAGGAGGGCCTAAAGCTAATCTTAGTGGACTTTGTGAAGGATACTAGCCCTCTGACTTTTGATTTGCCTTTCTGTTTTAGAGAAATGAATGAGTTATGAATCTTACTCCCCAAGTAGCTGCACAGAGTTCAAACCCAGACTTTTGTGCAGCAGGAAGGCAAGCACCGGACCTATGTCCAACCAATCACAAGCTCCCAGGGAGCCATCCCTTTGGAATAGAGGGAGTGCGGGAATAAACAGGCCTGATGTCCATCTTTTATTTTTACTATAATGGAGTCTGGTGTTCTGTGGAAGCAGCAGCAGAAGTGGCATAGAGGTGATGGAAGGAGTGGTGGCAGGCCCTGCTATAGAGATTTAAGGCAGACCTTGCCATTGACTGCTTGGCAGTGGTGAGGATTTTCTTATCCTGGTCTTGGACACTGCTACTGGAAGCCTAACCTTGATCTATGAATCACCTAAAACCTGTGAGCTATCTACGCTTCTTGATTAAAATAACCAGAGGTTTCTGTTTCTTGCAAATAAAACCCATGCCTGATTCAGTAGTCATGCAGTTCAGTCAATAGGAAGTCTCATCCACCTCCAGAGACTCTGGCCTCCAAGTGTGCACTGATCAGGGCATTGGATCAGTCTTCTCCACTGTCCTGGGCACCATAATAAGAAAATCCAAGTTCTCTATTCCCCAGAGTGCTCCTGGCATCCCTGGTGTACTGGCTTCTGAGAGCCAATGGTTAAATTTTTAGGAATTTTATGAGTCCATTGATATTTCTGGTACAGCAGTTCCCTCATCTCCATGATTTCACTTTTCTTGGTTTCAGTTACCTGGGGTTCAAAAATCCAAAATGAAAAATTCTAGAAATAAACAATTCATAAGTTTAAAATTGCCTGCTGTTCCGAGTAGCATGATGAAATCTGTGCCAGCCTTCTCCATCCAGACTTTGATGTGAGTCATCCCTTTGTCCAGTGTATCTGCATTGTAGATGCTCCTTGTCCATTAGTCACTTAGTGGCCTTTGCGGTTATCAAATCAAAAAGACACAGTAGAATCATGGGCCACATAATGAAGTTTCAGTCAACAATGGACCACATATAGGACAGTGGTCCCATAAGATTATAATACTTATTTTTACTGTATCTTTTCTATGTTTAGATATACAAACACTGCATCTTTTCTATGTTTAGATACACAAACACTTACCATTGTGTTACAGTTGCCTGCAGTATTCAGTACAGTAACATACTATACAGATTTGTAGCCTAGGAACAATATTCTGTACCATAGAGCTCAGGTGTGTAGTAGGCTCTGCCATCTAGGTTTGTGTGAGTACACTCTATGATGTTTGCACAATGACAAAATCACCAAAAATTTATTTCTCAGAACTTATCCCTGTCCAGAAGCAACATATGACTGTATATATAGGGTTTGGTACTATCTGCAGATTCAGACATCCACTAGAGGTCTTGGATTGTATCCCCTTTGGATAAGGGGGGACTAATGAAGCTTAAAATCAGCTATGGTTGGAGTATTCACATCCTAGAAATGGGCAAATTCTACACATCAGGCCTCCCACACCTCCCAGTCCATTGTTAATTTACCAGCACATTACTGTCCTGATTTCTCATAATTTTGAGCTTTTTGCTACAGACTTTTAATGAAATGTTCTGCTAAGCCTCATTCAATATTGATAACATTTACCAAGATTTTTACTATGGATTAATCTCAAATAAAAAATACAATTTGTAAGAACTTTGCTAGTGTTATTTTCTAATCCCTTCAACTGTTGAAACCCCTTCAACTGTTCTCCTATCTGATCCGGAACAAATGTCACCTTCTCTGGGCCTTAACTGATCCCGCCATCCATAATCAATTACTCCATCTTCTGAGCCATCCACAGTACTTGGTGCATCAATGCACTTGCCTCATTATTGTTCTCAGAAAAACATTTACAGAATGCTTATACACATTAGGTTCTATTCTAGTGCTTTAGATATAGTAAGTAATTACTGAAATCTCATAACCATCCAATGAGGTGGGTACATTTGTATGTTGCTGAATTGGGCCATAGTTCCTCAGTTTCTATTTAGAAAATAAGGTCTCAGTTTCAGCTGATTTTAGTGCTAAAGTTTTAGAGCTGGGGCTGTGATTTAGGGAGGAGAGGGGACAACAAAGAGCAGAGAGGGAAAGCCATTTGATAACAAAGGGATCCTCACTTCAAGGATAACCAGTTCCTCTCTACTACAGGAGATATCTTCTGATATTAAAGTGTGAAGAGGGGAGACTAAGATAAGACTTAAAAAGAGTAGGCTGCACTCATTAGGAATACTGTATTTGCTAGGCTGTATCAGCAGCAGAGGCTTCTGAAGAAATGGGCTCTCTCAGTTCAGGCCTTTGAACCCTACTCATCATCCGTGATCCTACTCAAATGTCACTGTCTCTGGGAAGCCTTCTCTTTCTCCCTAGGCCTCACCTACTTAGCAGATTATCAAGGGCATTGTAGAATCCACCAAAGCATCTGAGGCTATTGTTGATACAGCCAGAACTCAGTCATCACTTGCTGAACACTTGCATTTAGGCCAAGAATGAGAGGGATCTTGGAGAATCTTCCTGGGGTGGTTCTTCAAAGAAACTGCAATCTTTGCCCGCATAATCACCTCACTTCTCCACCTGGTTATGGCCATGGGAACATGACCAACATGTGCTACTAGAAAAACTTGCATCCATCTCCTATCACATCTTTTTTTCTGCAGAAGATTACTGAGATTGTGAAGTATGAAATCATGCTTCACCCACCACAACTCCATTGATGGATGTGCAAGCGTGTGTGTGTGTGTGTGTGTACTGCTGAACTGTCCTAGTGATGTCCCATCTCAGCAGACACCTCTCTGTGTATCATGTGATAGTTTCTTCATTTAGAATACGGGGCCAGAGCAATGTTTGCCATCCAGGAAGCTGTGGAGAAGAGCCACAATGTGCCAAACCCAAGTGAGCATGCTAAGGAACAAGCAGTGATAACATTATCCCAGGAGCAAAGTTCTGGTCAATTTAGTCTATAATTAGGTCAAGTTCTCTCCCACTTCCACCTCTGATGTGTCTCTAGGAAATAATTTGCCTACCATGGTTATGTTGGGGCAGTCTCTGTTCTTCTGGACAGCCTTGGGGTGTAGCCTATGAAATAGGCCAGGATGAGCAGTCTGTATGAGCTCTTGGCTCATTGTTTAGGCTCAGTAATAGCAACCACATGGCACTGCAGAGGGCTTGCCATGCCTGGAGGGCTTGGGCCCTGCTCTTATCCAACAAGATCTGACTACAGCCAGACTGAAAGTGACATGGCCTGCTTAGTAACCCTCAATATCCTCTTACGGGATTCTCTGACTCAGAACTCACAGACAGGATGTGATCTCAGCTCCTCACATACCTTCCAGGCACATGGGCATGGTTGCATGTTTCCTCCAGTTTTAATTGGGGTGAGAAAAAATACTAAACATGTGTGTGTAGAAGATCAAGAGGAATTTCTTAGGGAGGATCTTGAAGATCCTTGGGGAGCTCCAGAGGACACAGTTTTTGCTTCCTGACTTTTTGCTCTATTGTCTAGATCCCAGTATTTTATCCAGAGGTGACTATGGGCTTCTGGCTGGTCTCCCTGCCTTGAGTCTCTTAACCCCTCATTATCTGCCCAGAAATGTTAGAGACACCATCCTCAAGCACTGTTTCTTTCTGTCAAACCAAGTCTTTCCTCCCACATCCATTCTGGTCAGCAAAGTTATCTATTAACTTACCTGTATTCCATCTTCCCTACCTCTTACCATTCCTTCCTTTTGCTTCTCTATGGCCCATTCGTCAGTCCCCTTGTAGTTCACCTCATATAGCTCACCAGTTCTTCCAACTCAAAGTTGAATTTAATCCTTACTGGGAAGGCTTGCTTGTTCCACAGGGACCTTCCTAAAAATACTACCAACAGCACCAGCATCACTACCATCATCGATTTAGCACATCCTTCACGCCGGGCATTGTGTGAAGGGCCTTACATGAATTATTCTATTTAATCCTCGTAGTAATCTTATAAAATAGTTACTATTATTATTTCCACTTTACGAAGGAGAAAACAGAGGATCAAAGAGATTAAGCCAGTGGTCAAAGACCTCAAGGGTATTAATTTCTAGCTCAAAGATTTGAGTTTAGAATTGTGTGACATCAAAACGGACTCTTAACTGTGATGATATAAAGTTTCCCTATCCAAACCCATGTGCTTATTTTCTTTCCTTGAATTCCTTCAGTGTATATGTTTAGGATGCCATCTTTGGGCATTTGAATTGTTAGAGACTAGGAGGAATTTTTTAAGATTAGATGGTCTAACACTTTTTTTTAGTAGTTGATAAAACTAGCCTAGGCAACATACTGAGACTCTGTCTCTACAAAAAATAGAAAAATTAGCCAGGCATGGTGACACACACCTGTCCTTCCAGCTACTTGGGAGGCTGAGGCAGGAAGACTGCTTGAGCCTGGTAGGTTGAGACTGCAGTGAGCCATGATCGCGACATTGCACTCCACCACGGGCAACAGAGTGAGATGCTGTCTCAAACAAACAAAAACAAACAAAAAACAAAAAACAACAAAAAAGACAAAGAAGAAACTGAAAATTAGAAGGACAAAGAGACATATCTAGGATCCTGAAGTGGATTAATGGATTCTTGACTCATGCACAATGCAGTGCTTGTTCTAGTATAGGATATATCATCCGTTTTGGGACTTGAAAATTTGCTTTTCGCATATTTTTAAATTCTATATCTTGCCCTGTCAATTATAGTATTAGTTATTTAAGGATAGAGATTATATTTTCTACTTAAAATGTTTCCAGTATTATGTAAAAAGTCGAAACTAAGTGTTAAAGGCAAGCAAGCAAGCTAGTTGGCAGAGAAGGAGTGCAAATGTTTACATGGCGGAGATGCTGGTAGTTCCTGGCACATAGTAATCTTTCAGTAAGTACTTTTCAAGTGAACGAATGGATGAATGAAATGGTGTTAGGAAGACTAGAGTTGAATTTGAACTGGGAGGTGGGTATTTCCAAGAATACAGATGAAGTTTTGCAACAAAGGAAATAGATCTAGCTTTGGATGCTGCTGACAAACTAGTCTTTAAAGGAAATTAAAGCACATGTGTATAAAGAGGTGAGTCACTGGAGAAGAGTTATTGAACCTGACAGGCATTGTGAAGAGAACAGCAATGGTCTCTGACTGTTCAGCAAGAACGCTGAACATCTGCTCAGCATCATCAAGATCATCTTCTGCCTACTAACTGGTGGGATGTGCCTCTGTGCCAAACGATGGCCTCTCATGTTGGGCATCACTCATCTAAAGGCTCTGAAAGCTGTGATTATTGCAGTGGGTGAAGAGACAGGTGTTTCGGATGCTAGTGTAAAATATTATCTAGATCAGTGCTTTTCAAGTTTTAATGAGCATATGAATCATTTGGGCATCTTGTTAAAAGGCTGCTTCTAGTGTAATAGGTCTTGGGTGGAGCCTAAGATTTTGTATTTCTCACACACTACAAGGTGTGATGAGACTGATGCTGATGCTGCTGTTCTGAGCAACCATACTTTGAGTAACAAGGTTCTAGCTGATCTATGGAAAAGTACTAGGGAATGTGACAATTAGAAGTAGTTCTATGTTGTCCTTTCAGCTTTGTCCTCTGATCAGGAATCCCCACTCTGTGGGCCAACTCTCTAACAACGGGCTGGCAACCCAACTGGTTGGTTATGCTGCTTCTATAGGGACTGATTGGATTTGGGGGTCATAAAGTTATTAAGGGAAAAAAATCAAGGAAGCATTAAAACTCATACTTCCTAGAGTATTACACCTAAGATCTGCACAAGGACTCATTTGCTCATGAATCACTTAGAAATTCATGTTTACTCCTAGGGCCCAGCACAGAGTAGGCCATCCAAAAATGCCAAATGAATGAAGAAAGGATAAAGAAGGAGACTTCAATCAAAGAAGCTAGAGTCATACCACATCTCACTATTAATTTTACTTACAAGATGAAGAACTAAGCCAAAAAATCACCTATGTAAACAAAAATAGATGTCTCAAAGGCCATACATTAACTCTTAAGCATATTACTTCTGGAGAAGTTCTAAGTCAACTCAGAGCCTATTTGGGCTTTTATATTTTTAAATAAAAGAGTGAAATAGTTTATTATCAATATAAACAGAGTGATGTGATTTCTCACCTTTTGTAAGATTTTATAGTTTGCAATGCACTTTAAAATAGCTTTATTGAGATATAATTCATATATCATAAAATTCACCCTTTTAAAGTGTTATTTGTACCTATTTTACAACCTTTTTTATAAAGCTTGGCTGTCTATAGTAGAAGGGAAGAGGCAAGTTAAAGGGGTTTGGAGAGAACAAGAGATAGATATAGGCAGGCAAGGGCAAAAGAGTAAAAGACAAGACAAAAAATATTAAATGAAGCACAGAGAAGTACTAAGAAAGCTCAGGCAGTAATCTGGAAATATTTAGTTTAGTGGAAACCTCTTTCCAACATGCTTCAAAATATCCCAAGAAGATGAGTGTATACAACCCAGTATAATAATGGATGTTCATGATGGTGTCCTTCTAGCTAGTTCTAGTTTTTACATTCCCTAGTACTTTTCCATAGATCATCTAGAACCTTGTTACTCAAAATATGGTTGCTCGGAACAGCAGCATCAGTATCATTCATGATGGTCAGTTGTCAAGGAAAGGATAAGTTATACTCCACATACTCGGCTTAAAAAGCCAAGGAAGTCTGTGACCCATTAAGACATTTTCATTACAAAGGTAATGGTGATATTTTGTCAAGTTTTGGGTGCTTTAAAAACTAAGTTCTCAACTCTCTCCACAATAAGTCAGTCCATGGGGATTCCAGAAAGTTGATGTTCTATGGTATGGGCTGGGAGATGTGACCAGAGGTCAGCCACATGCACACAGCTCTGCTGACTCAAGGGTGGAGGTCCTCACCAAGCACTACCATGTGCATGAGTGAGGGCATCTGGGCTTTCAAGGCACATCTTTCTCCCAGGGACAACACCCTTCCTTCTTTTTTTGGACCCTGCTGTCTCCTGAGATCCTCCTGAGCATAATTTAACCCTTGCTGGGTGAGAATCAGAATGGTCCAGCAAGCCCTGGATTTTCTGTCAGAGTTTCCTTCGGTTTAAAAATCTGAAACTTGTTTGTCCCTCTGACTCTTCCCAGCTGCAACAAGGTACAAACACGAGGAGATGCAACTCAGAATGCCACTGTGCAGAGCTGTCTTAGTTTTGATTACACAACGCATTTTCTAGTTTCTCTGAGGGTCTATGCCCTGGCCATATTAGGCAAGTCACTTTCTGAGCTTTAGTTTTCTAAGTTTCCTCATCTGTGACATAGAGTTGCGGCATCTGCTCTGGGCACCTCACAGGGTTAGTGTGAGGTCTATTAAAATATTTAAAAGATAAATAAAATGTAGAGAGTGCTTACTATTTCTTTAGGCACCGTGTGAAAGGCTTTGCATCTATTTCATTCTAATACTTGGAAGTCAGTATTTTTATTATCCTCATTTCACAGATGAGAAAACTTCAGCTCATAGAAATGACAGGCCCAGGGTCACCATGGCTAAGAATTGGTAAAGACTGAGTTTAAATACAAGCCCTTCCATTTTAGAAATTAAATGAGATAATGCTTATAAAAGTGCATTGTAAAGGTCTATATCTATAAAGGCCCATAGAAATATATGAGATTAATACTGTTTCTAGAATTATTTTACAGAACTAAATTAGAGTCCACCTTCTACCTTCATCTTCCTAGCTTAGCCTTCCTGGTCAGCCCCCTTTCCAGGCCACAGTGAACTTCATGACCTCCGAGTCTCTTGTGCTGCTTTTCCTAACAATGCTGGGCCATAGGCATCTCTGGCTACAGGATCTTAGAGATCATGTTGGACTTGAGTCTTTGACATTACTGATATTGATATATCACTGGTCTTGGCCTGAGCCCACACTGGGGAGAAATGCTTCTTCCTAAAACTTTGGTAAGGAAGCATCCCAAATGTTTGCTTTTTCATTTCCTATCACAGGAAAATGCAGCCTCGTTTCCAGGATCAAAATAACTGGATTATACCTCCCAAAGATTCCCAATGGCTGCTATTTCTTTTTTGAGTAAGAACCTCCACTCCCAATGACCATCTCAGATTGAAAACTGCTGCCCAGCATGGAACGTGCTGCCCTGGGCCTAATCTCTGACACTCCAGTGGTAGGAAGTACCATGCTGATGGGGTATTCTCAGGGATACTTGAAAAGTTCCAGGATTTGTGAATATTTACTTCATTTCTAGACTGGCCCTTTAAGGCAAAATGTCCATTTCCTTTGGTGTACTTGTTCTACACAAGAAAAAAAAAATCCTCAGCCTCAGGTTTCTTCCTGGCTACTTCCTGTTTCTTTCCAATGGTCAAGTCTAGTCATCCTTGCTCTGGTGTATGACTCAGTCTAAGAGTATCTCTGTGTTATCCAAGTTTATCCAGCTTATAAACATAAATTACTTCTTTTTCAATTACATTTTACAGAGACTATCCCAAACTTTTAGTATGGTTTTCTATTTAGGCTCAGAGCCAAAGTGTTTGCAGTCAACCTTTGTGCTTTTGATTCTGTTTTTAGTCCTTTTTGACTTCCATCCATTAAAACCTCTTATTATACCAATTTTTTACCAGCCATCATCCTCATAAGTCTCTGACACAAAAGAATCTTTCTGCCTGCCACAGCCAATTCCTGTTGCAACACCATCTTGAAAGGACTCCATCAGCTCTACACCCTCACCATTTCCCTTCAAATCCCACCTGCTCCAAGTGTTTTCTTCTTGCTTAGACTTGATACACTTGCTTCTCAGATAAAGGATGGTGGTGAGCACACAGCTGGAACCAAGGAAGAAAATAGGGCCTCCGGGATGATAGCATTACTTTTCTCTAATCAATAATTCATTTTTAACTAGAATGTTTGTGGAAATTGAGACTTGGCCTTAAGTAGTTTTTCACAAGCAAAAGAAAATGAGAGAAGTCTAAAACAAAATACAGTTTGGGACATGGACCAAACAAAATGAAAACATCTTGCAGAGCGATAAAGACTGTGTAAACTTATTTATGATTCAATAGAATTGCTTTTGCAAAAAGCAAGGGCATGGCTCATGTTTTGTTTTGATATGTATCTGTATTACATAAACACAGTAATTATGGCCTTTGACTTGTCCTTGTATGAATGGAAGTACCCTAAAATCTTACATAATTTGAATCCTGCAGTTTACAGAAGGCAAAGGCAATAAGGCACTTTATCACAGCAAATAAAATGCCTCACAAAGGAGACTATTGCCTATTCACATGTGGACAGGTTTCATCTTCTTATGGAGACATTTGCCAGGATCAGGAATTTCAGGAATGACTAACTGGCTTCTAATGTCCTGAGTGCCCATAAATGAGAATAATGCACTCTCCCCTACTCCTCAAATTCATCTTTTCTTCCCTGCAAGCCTACTTCCTGCTTTTTCTGCTCTTTCCCATGTCCTTACTTTATTCTTTCCATGCTCACAGGGCCTCATGTTTACTTGCTAAGCTTCAGCCTTTTCCATATTCCTCCTTTGATAGGTGAACGTCCCAGCAGCCTCCCTGGGTCATTCCCAGGTGAGTCCACAAGACTTCCACAGCTTCACCCCGTGCCCTGTGTCATCATGACTAAAGCTGATCTGATCTCAGAAGTCTGAGAGCCCTAAGGTCTGAGGAACTTGCTTTAATTCCTCCTGCTCAAACCCATCTCAACTGGATCCCCAGACCTCCCCTGGCCATCTTGGCTGTGGAGGTTTATTCCCTTCATGTATCCCTAACACACACACACAAACACACACACACACACACTCACTATATTATTACATATTATATCATTATATATAGTAATATTATTACTATTATTATTTATATTACTACTACTATTATTAATATCTATTATTATACATATATAATACATGTAATAGTAATAATATAATATATACAACGTAGTAATATACTAATAATATAAATAATAGTAATAGCAACAATATAAATATATATAATGACATAATATGTAAGAAAATAATATTATATTGTTATAATAGTACCATAAGAAGGCCTTGCTAGGCATTGGCAAGTTTTCTGTTTGTTCTTCTGTCTCTCTTTTTGTGTCTGACTTTCAAGAGCCCACACCTGCCCCTTGACTCATATAAAATAGCTGCTAGGAAGTAGTATTGTCACTTTAGAGTAAATTAAAAAAAAAAAAATTTGGGGGCCAGGCACGGTGGCTTACGCCTGTAATCCCAGCATTTTGGGAGGCAAAGGTGGGCGGATCACGAGGTCAGGAGATTGAGACCATCCTGGCCAACACGGTGAAACCCCGTCTCTACTAAAAATACAAAAAATTAGCCGGGCGTGGTGGTGGGCGCCTGTAGTCCCAGCTACTTGGGAGGCTGAGGCAGGAGAATGGCGTGAACCCGGGAGGCGGAGCTTGCAGTGAGCCGAGATCGTGCCACTGCACTCCAGCCTGGGCAAAAGAGCGAGACTCCGTCTCAAAAAAAAAAAAAAAAAAAAAAAAATCTGTGAATATGGAGAGGAATAAGAGCTTGAAGTTCAGGAAATGCTTAGAATCTGAGAATGTAGTCCGAATGGGGATGGGGAGGTAGAAAAACAGGGAGAGGGGGACTTGGCTTGAGGTTCCCCTCCGCTTACTCCCACCCTTCTTTTCCTTTTCCCAGAGTTCTCCTCCATTATAGCTATTATTCCAACATACAGCTTTTAGACAGCCACCACCTCCTCCTGTCAATGCAGTGCAGACTCTGGCCAGCCCCCCAACTCACCCCCCCAACAAAATTAAAGTTCTTTCGAAAAAGCAAATGTAAACTGATTTGCACAGAAGGGGAGAATAATTTAAGAAATGAATTTATTATGCTTCTACTGGCATTTCTACTTTAAGGATAAAGGTTTCTTTAATGATGGCTTCTTGAGAAAGTATTTGCTAAGACCAACTCCTGTTTATGAAATAGAAGGTTAGTAGATAACAAACACCAATATTCTCTTCTGATGACCATAAGAATGGCAGGACATGTTATTTGAGCAACACAAAATGAAAATAAAAAATCGATTGTGGAGGGAGACACATACATCGTAGTAGTTTGTTAAGCATTTTTCCTTATTATAGGTGTGCTGGAGGTCAGGCTAGAGTGTGTTCTATGTACGTGCACTCATGGACTTGAATGTCATTTCTTATTGTTGCTGTTGATCACTGGCCATGGGTTCTCTCTGTAGGACCACTAGTTTGGAGAATTTAGTTTGGGGAAGGAAACTGTGGTATTTTCTTGCAGGGTGAAAAGGATCTTACATTAAAATATTACATGTTCTAAGTTTTAACTAGTCTTTACTAGGGGTGACATGCTTCTGACAGTTTGGATGACTTTTAAGAACTTTTGCAAGGCTGCTATAAATATATTTTCAGTCATATTCATCATGAATATTCCTATACCCAGAAATAAGTTGGAAGCAAAGAAAAGTATTTTGTCATTAGGTGGCCTCAGCAACACTCACTCTTTACTCTCCTAATCAAGTCTGGTCTGCCTCACACACAGGTCTTATCTGGACTTTTCTCTCTGTCTTGATTTAGCTATTGGCTCTGCAGATCCTAATGATAATTGAGATTAATCTTTAGGATATTTGTTTACTGTATATTTAGGAACTGCTAAGAAAACAGCCAATTTACAGCAAGGTCTGCATACAAGATTTTCTGTCTATATGGCATTGAATTTGTCACCTAATTGTCTCCATAGGAAGTTTTATCTAAAAGCATCATGGTTTATTCCAGTGACACAGGCCTTTTCAAACTCCAATTTGACAAAGGAAGCTCTTTTTTTGAAATACAAAAGCAAAGCAATCAAAACCATAAAATCAATAGCATGTATTTTCTTGCAGTGCTATCATTTAGAAGTGATTGAACAGATAGTGTTCAAATTGAGGTTATTTGATTTGTTTTCTACTTAGGATCTTCTGTCAGTCATCACTAGTTTTCTTTTTGGTGTTATTTGGCATTGTTCTATAGCCCATCAAAGCAGAAGCTTATGAGAAAAATAACACTGAAGTTTTAGAAAGATATTTCATTGCATGTTTTACAATGTAAAAAAAATTATTGTGGAATTACAAATGATGGACCAAGAAAATTAGCAAAATGAAAATAAACAGATGTGTGTTCATGTGTATTTATCTCAGGCAGCAGATTATTGGGCAGGAACATTCCTGAGTAGAGTTTTTGACTCTTAGGAAAGGCTCAGGGTATGGTATGAAGGTCATAGCCATAGACAACCTGGCCATGGTTGCTCTGAATAAATCATGGATTCTGCCTAAGGCAGTGACCCTGTAGCTCAGCATTACCCAAATATATCTGTACAACATTAGTCCTCCAAGACAAATGAAGTTTCTATGGTCAAAGATGTTTGAGATGCTGATATGGTTTGCCTGTGCCCCCACCCAAATCTTATCTTGAATGGTACTTCCCATAATCCCCATGTGTAGTGGGAGGGACCCAGTGGAGGGTAATTGAATCATGGGGGCAGGTTTTTCCCATGCTGTTCTCATGCTAGTGAATAAGTCTCACAAGATCTGATGGTTTTATAAGTGGGAGGTCCCCTCCACAAGCTCTCTTGTCTGCTGCTGTGTAAGACATACCTTTGCTCCTCTTTTGCCTTCTGTAATGATTGTGAGGCCTCCCCAGCCATGTGAAACTCTGAGTTCATTAAGTCTCTTTTTCTTTATAAATTACCCAGTCTCAGGTATGTCTTTATTAGCAGCATGAGAACTAATACAGATGCAGATTTACAAACATAGTAGCAATCAGGAGTCATTTGCAATATTGCTTAACCCAGTGTTCCTCAAAGCTATTCCCCTAGCTCTCTTTTCCCATCTAGTACCTATTACTCACCTGTAAAAGTAAAGTCCTGGTGATCACACTTTGGGAAATGGCGATACCTTTTTACTCCTTAACTCCCTTCTGTGAGTCACAAGAACCATATCGACTACCTAGTTTAGTTTATGAAGAGTGTGTTGTTACGACTGGACAACTTTCTTACAATGATTTCTTTAGATCTTGGCAATGTGCCACTTATGTCTAACAGAGAGAAAAAAGAAAAAAAATTTAAGATAACCCCAATGCTCCTAAAGAATTGTGGAATCTTCGTTGTCATTGAGCTCTCCATTCTGTCTTTTTACCAGTGAAATTAGGAGGCCAAACATTAGCTCCTCTCCCCTTTTCAAGGATTCTCCAAGCTCTGATATTCTGCAAACCTGATATAATGTTGCAGGTTCTTCTTTCCCCTCCCCAGCAGCACTCTCACATCCTCACACCCAGTGAGAGTCATTTCCCGATGGTCTACAGTCTGGTCAGCCTTCTATTCTCTCTGAAATCTCCAGTAACTGATTACAGGAGGTCAATGGGTTCTCATCATATCTTTGAGGAGCTTCAAGATAACATTTTCTTGCTGAATTGTCAGTCCTTCACCTGAAAGTTTCAGAGCCACTTCCTTCCCTGAGCGTGAGGCCTGAAGTTGCTTTCTGTGGAATAAGTGGGCCACTCCTAAAGGCCACCAACCCAGGTGAAATGCCATTGGATGGCAACAGTCACGTATCTTCTAGGCAGGAGCTAGGTTGCCCAGTAGTGGGGGTACTGTCTTTGTCTTCTTATTTTTGATCCCAAATAATTTCTTTTCCAATTTGATTTCAAATATACTACATACTTACAGGAAATATGGAAAATTACACACACACACGCATGGAAGAAAACAAAAATCACCCATAATAACAACGAAGAATAACATTGACCCAGGGTCTTTATTTTTCATATAGCTCTGTCTCTATCTCTGTCATTAGGAGGAAATTTATTTCTTATTCCTGATGTTTCTTTCCATGTTGGGGAACACCCATTAACCAAAACACTCCTAACTGCTTACCATAGCCCTTGCTTGACTCCTGGGGAGGTGGAGTGTTATTGGACTGGTGAGTTTGGGAGAGAAACAAGGTATGAACAGCCCCACTCCTAGTTCTCTTTGTTTACTGGAAGGTGCTCCTGCCAAGGATATGTGGTCTCACTCGCTCTCAGCAAGCTAAGTGCGGAAGGTTTAAGGGAGGCCTGTGGAGTGGCCAGGTGGTTAAATCTGGCTGATTAGGTCCCCTGACCTAGACCTGAACTTCTGTACCCTACCAGATTCCCAGACATGCCTTGTGCTTTGTAAACCCCCTGAGTGAACACAACTCCAGTTCCCTTGTAGCCAGTCTTACCGTGCTTCAAACATACCCAGATCTTCCTGAACCCCCAGCAGTCAATGTTACATGGCAACATGGTATCTCTGCTATGAAGAAGTTATTATATTAATACTAATATATGTTTCTCTGATTGCTTTCTTAAGCTAAAATTCCTTGAAGTAAAACATCTAGGTCCAAGGGTGTGGACATTTTAAAGGATTTTGATACATATTTCCATATTTGGGCTGATATTCAGATAATGGACCAAGCTCACTTTAGCATCAAAGGCATAGAGAATAGAATCCCTGTTTTGTTTTGAGCAGAAGGGCATCTTAGAAATTATCTGAAAATGTCAGCATCAGTCTTTCTTTGGTGGAGTCAACTCAATCATCAAAGACATCAGTCTCTAATAATTCAAAATCAGTGGGGGAAAACATCACAAACAAGTCTCTTATTTTTCTCCTTCCTATTCACCTCACAACCCTCCCAGTGGTCACACTGTTTCACAGGGCTCCAGTTCAGCCAGGTGGGAGGTCCGATCTCTGCCTGGGGAAAGATGGTTTTAGAGTTACTTGTGCAGGACACACTCTGAGGAGCAGATTCACTGTTTCTCTAATCAGTCTGGCACCAGTGCCTTCATGGGGCAGTGCTATAGAAGGATTCTTGCGTTTCTCATCAAAAGATTAGGCTCTTAGGATTTCTTCATTTTTCTGAAAGCATTTGCTAAAGGTGTCCTCTGGAATTAGCACACATTGCCTGAAAATGCTGTGTGCTGACTGAGGGGGAAACATGGCTAGAACAGACCCTCTTTGTGCTGGGAGTAGTGCCTGCTAGGGTGACCACCTGTCTTGGTTTTCTCAGGACAGTCCCAGGTTTAGCACTGACAGTACCAGGCAAACTAGGACAATCGGTTACCCTGCTCCCAAGTAAATGCCAGGCCTGAAATTCCTACCTTCAGGGTACTGACAAGTTAGACAATTAGACAGTGGAGATAATTGATTTTGGAATGTGTTTAATATGTGGTAAAAATAATTTTGGGCTTAGAAACCAGAAGCTCAGCTTCTCTCTTCCCCTTGTTATGAGCTCTGAGATCTTGGGGGAGTTAACACTCCTCCCTGTGTTTCGTTTTTCTCATCTGTAAAACCTGAGTAGTAGACTTGCCCTGCCTGTTTCACAGAACGGCTCCAGGGAGTAAATGTAATATTGTATAAGAAGGCACTTTGTAAACTGTAAGAAGTGGGTCAGCGTAATGTGATTTTATTGTTCTAAGGTATTTATGCATCAATAACACATGAGTCTCAGTTATGATTTATTCTGAATTTTGTTTCTCATCCTCACAGTTAGGGGTAAACAAACACACATGTCATATGCTGTAGATGGTGACTGGGGCAAAATCTGGAGTTATAGCAAGGCTCAGGGAGCTGCTGAGATATCATCCTTTGAAAAGGCAGGGTCATTACTTTTGGTGCCTGTAGGCCCCTCTGCCATCTGTGGGTCTCTTTCCCTTGCTGTCTCATAGAACAAAGAATGAGTTTGAGGTGAAGGTGGACTGAAGATTAATCCTATTCTGTCAGGCATGGAACAAGCTTTTCCAAAGAGCAATCAGTAAAGGAGTCAAGGATAGCAGAAAGAAGGAGATGCCTTGCCTTATTTCCTCCTTTTATTTTTTTCCATTTCCTAAGAGCCCAATTTTGTGAAATAGGCCTCTAGCGGGATGTGTTTTAAATGAGACACTGCGTGGAACACAAAACATGATGGGCAATGTGAATTGTTTTTGTGTTGAGTTTTTGGTACCCACATTTGCCTGACTGCAGTTTACTACTTGAGAGAGAGGAATAGAATGGAAAATGCTGTAGGCACTACAGAGGGCCCATTATCTCAAAATAATTCTTCCCTTTTAGAATGTCACTGCAGTAAGGCTGGGGGCAGAGAACAGATGTGGCTCCTAGTCAAGAATACTTAGAACCCAAACCAGAAATTCAACTATGGGAATAGCTGACATCCAGGACGAAAGGCCATCGTTGACTGGTTGGTACTGAGCAATAGTGTCTAGTCCCTCGAAATGCAAATGCTGTTGTTTGCAGCACAAAAGCACCAATTTTCCCTTTAACAGAGCGTGTACTATTAAAATAGCATGTCCTGTGTGTAGTTGCCGCACATTCTTTCCATTTTTTTTTTTTTTCTGTGTGAGTCAGAGTGCAGATTCTCGACAAGGCTGAAAAGAAAGAAAGCCATCTAATTTACATGGGCACAGAGTACCCACATCTGGATAGAGTTAGAATGAGCGGGAATTACTTGCAGCATTTAAATATAGGCGTGCAGACCTTCTTTCTTTTGACCATATGAGGCATTCACATGTAATTCCATGAAAGAAAAACCCAAAAGTCTACTTCTTATTAAAAGAGGCTGTTGTTGCTAGTGTGATTCAACCATTACAGGAACTGACCCGAACTTACAGGAATTGACCCAAACCTGGAGGCTGACAATGAGTGGCATGAGGCCACCAGACTCTCACCACCCTTCAGATGGCCAGAATTATACAACATTGTTGAAGGCATGCTAGTACCTACTTGTCTGTGCCAGGAGGTTGGCAGGATCTGAAATCTGTCCCAGTTGGAACTCACAAGCGTTGTAGTAAGCTGCCGATGCTGGGGAAACTGGGTGGAAATCATCAATGGGGTCAGGCCCCATGCTGGATGAGTCTTGTGTGCTTTACCACCACCACTGATAGACCTGTTTCCAGTTCAAATAAGATGTGGGGAAAGGGAATATAAATAGCAGATACCCAGGCCCTAAAAATGTGAAAATGAATAGCTGATATACAGGAACCAGGAGCAATAGGGGAAAGATAAATGGCTGTCTTCTGAAACTAGGGCCTCATTAATACCTAATTACTGGCATTTAAGGAAGAACTATATAGATTTCACATATGAGTTGATACGTTTATTGATGTGTGGGTGGCAGTGGCATTACTAAAGACCTTAGTGAGGAAACTGGTAGACAATATACAAGGTTATAATGTTAGAGAGTTAACAAGGCAGAAAGTATATATCACTTTATGGACTTGTTCTCAAAATGACCCACAAAGCATTATAACAACACTTAGCTCTATGCATTTGCTGAGTTCCACCTTCCCCATGTCAGATTTCTGTCAGATTACATCTGGTAGAATTTTAGGCATTTGGGCTTAACTTCCTCTATATGCTTCTCTCAGGCCTCTGACAGTCTTCTGAAGAAGCATGACAATATTACCATCTTTGCAGTTAGCTTTATCAGAGTTTCTTTCTGGGAGAGTAGCTGTCTTTATTTAGAAACAGTCCTTGATAAGTTGTGAGTGATAAAAGTGAGACTCCTAAGGCAGGCGTTGCACAGGCTGAAGGAAAGTGAAGAGAAAGCAAACTTGCTCTGCATTGGATAGAAGGTGAAAAATAAGACTGTGCGATGAAGGAGAAGAAAGAGAATGAGGAGAGAAGACAATGAGATTGGAAAAGTCCCCAGCATGGTGGCTATTAGGGACTGAAAAGACTTCCAAAAATAGAGATATCTGCTATTCAGTTTGAAGTTTCTTTTATTGCTGTTATGGAAATCTTGTCTCCCCATAGTCAGGGCTTCAGTAAAGTCTACCTCTATAAATGTAAATTGCCTTGAGTGAGTGAATTTTTGGAGACCAAGGAACTGATTGAATTTCACATTGGGTTTGATGAAATAGTGAATTGGGAGATAATGCATTAGCTGAAGTAACAGGAATTTGTAGGCAGAGGTATGGTAAGGACTGCTGAGTGATTATGGTATCCCGCCTTTCTTTCCCTATCATTAAAAAAACTGCTATGTTTTATCTGGGAATATTGCTTTCCAGGTAGAGACTGCATTTTCTTTTCTTTTCTTTTTTTTTTTTGAGATGGAGTCTCCCTCTGTTGTCCAGGCTGGAGTGCAATGGCACGATCTTGGCTCACTGCAAACTCTGCTTCCCGGGTTCAAGCAATTCTCGTACCTCAGCCTCCCAAGTAGCTGGGATTACAGGTGCCTGCCACCATGCCTGACTAATTTTTGCATTTTTAGTAGATACGGGGTTTTACCATGTTGGCCAGGCTGGTCTTGAACTCCTGGCCTCAGGTGATCCACCTACCTCGGACTCCCAAAGTGTTGGGATTATAGGCGTGAGACACCGCGCCCAGCCAAGACTGCATTTTCAAGCCTTTTTAAAAGTACGTATCAACATGTGACTTAAGATGATTAATATATATGTAGAAATGATACGTATTTCTTTTAGGCTGTGCCTTTAAAGGAAATGAGCAAACATTCCCCTGCCACTTTCCCATTTTTACTGGCTAGAAAATAATGAAAGAGCTGGAGCAGACACCTTAGACCCAAATATGGGAGGCACATGTTGAGGATGATAGAGCCATCTTACTAATTCTTGCTTGCCAACATCTGGACTGTTATATGAGAGAAAAATGAAATTTTAGATGCTGTAAGTTGCAAAAGCACTATTATTTTATGTGACCTCAAGAAGAAAAACATACATACCCAGTTAAACTATGACATAATGCTTGAATGACATTGATTATAAAACACATTTCCATTTCAGAATTGTTTACAAGTGAAAATTTTGTATTTTAAAACAATACATTTCTTGTTTAAGCCACTGTACCTGGGATTCATTGTGTTAGTGGTTTATGCTATATTCCACCTAACATAGAGTTTGCTATCAGAAGTGGGGTGCTGTCATAACATAACCCAAAATAAGTGGCTTAGTGGTTGGGCAGCAGGAGGCAAAGAAAAACATTGCAGGCTGAGAATCTGGTGACTCCTGTTACATCCTGACAAAATATTCAGAAAAATGTTCTCTAATAAAACTTTGGAAGACAGACTATATGATGCTAGATCAAGAAACTTCAGTGAAACTGGTTGGAAAAGTCAGAATGTTGATGTAGTCTAGAAATTTCTTATCACTTTTAGATTGATGACATCAGTCTAGTTATAAAAGGTGACTCATATTCTAAAGTGGCAGCTTTAGCAAATGATAATGTTTTAGCCCAAGACTTTTCCATCACTTGCCAGCAAGACTTCTGATCCAAATGGTGAGAGCTAATCCAGAAGCAAAAATCAGATTAAGGGTGCTGCCTTCCCAACCAAATCTATTGTTTCAGATGGTCCCAAAGAAGCTATAATTAATGAGAAAATGAGAAAGAGAGAGCGAGAGTGAGAGAGAGTAAGAGAAAGAGAGAGAGAGAGTTGGAGCACAAAGACCAGTACATGTAAGATCAGTTTTTTTTTGTTTTTTTTTTTTAAAAAAAACTCTGTTTGGATGAACTCTTTGGCTGCAGTTAAATATATATGGAACCAATGAAACCAAATAGCCAGAAGCACAAAAATATTTTTGAGAAATTTAATTGCCAAAAACCCACAAGTCTGGTCTCCAAAAGCCTCTTATTCTTCCATCCCTAAAACAACCCCAATGGTATTAGTCCATTTTCATACTGCTATGAAGAAATATCTGAGACTGGGTAATTTATAAAGAAAAAGGGGTTTAATGGACTCACAGTTCCACATGGCTACGGAGGCCTCACAATCATGGCGGATGGCAAAGGAGGAGCAAAGGCATGTCTTACATGGTGGCAGGCAAGAGAGTGTGTGCAACCTGTCCCCATGATTCAATTACCTCCCACTGGGTCACTCTCACGACACATGGGGATTATAGGAGCTACAATTGAAGATGAGATTTGGGTAGGGACACAGCCAAACCACATCACCAACCCTCCAAATATACCCCAAGCAGGAAATAAGTTACAAAAGCAGTACAGCTCTCAAGTCGGGCATGGTCTTCAATACTCACTTTATATGTGATAAGTGAGAATAATGGAGAAGGAAAAACTTCTAAGTACGCAGAAGCAGGATCAAATTAAGGCAATTTATCCATTTAGGGAAGGGAGAATTTGGTAATTGCTATGGACAAATGACTGCTGTGTTTTTCTCTTTTTCTTTACATAATGGGAGTTTTAAATTGCAGTTCATTTGTTTCTACTCCATCATTGTAGACTGTGTGTGTGTATGTGTGTGTGTGTGTATGTGGAAGTGGAAGATAACTCTCCACTAGATCAAGAGAAATCCTATTTAGACTTGATGGAAAAGACTGCTCCTCATGGGAGAGCCCAGACTTGGAGCTAGATGCAGTAACTAGATGGAATGTTGGGCTGCATTCCTCAGGGATGGGAAAAGTATGTTCCATTTGTTGGGGGAAAAAAAGGTGTGAATGGGTATCTGAGTGGCTAGAGACAGGATCTGATGGAGACTGCTGATTGTCCTGCAGCATCCATTTTTTCTTTCCTTTATGCATAGAATTTCCTTTTTGTAGTTCGATCTATGTCAGCCCAGGTAATGACTCCCATTCCAGGTCTTTTACAGCTAGTTGTGCAGTGAGATGAGCTCTGGGCAATGGGGTATGAGCAGAAATAATGAGTGCCATTTCTGCACTATGCCTTTATAAGGCATAGACATGAGCTTTGTGTGTTATTTCCCTCTTCCTGCTATCTGGGATGCAGATATGATGGCAGGAGCTGGACCAGTCACCTTGAACTCAGGCATGTAATCTCAGGCATTGAAGATGGCTGAGTAGTTTTACCTTCTTTGTTCTGGAAATCTCTGGACCATTACTTAGGAGAGAGTAAACTTCTCTTGTGTTTAAGCCATTGCTGTTTTGAGCCTCTTTATTATAGCAGCTTAGACTGAACCCCAAGTAATACAAGCAGTAACCAACCCATGAATTCACAGAAATCTTGTGGAGAGCTTCTGAATTAGAGATTCATGCCAAATCTTATCTATGTTTCAAGGGGAAAATGAGGAGAGAAGATAAGATCTAGATCTACTATAGGCCTTCCACTTCCCAGAACAGACCAGAAAACATAGACAGGAAACAAAGATGCTAATATTGCCACAGCAGCCTCTGCCCCAAAATCTGGCCAGGAGGCAATGTGAATCTCACTCTGTCCAAAGATGTGGGTAATTTTTACATGTTTGTTCAGTGTTATTAGACTCCTTTCTGATATTATTGCTTAAAGCCAATACTTTACTACTGGCAGAGAGAGGAAGAGAGGCCAAAACACATATTATTCCCCCAACAGAAAATTTAAGAGTTTTTAAACAGAGAGATGCAAGAGATATTTCAAAATTTGTCAGTCACTGGACTAAATTGAGAAAGTTATGTTATGGGTTTCTTGAGAGGTCTCATACAAAATAACGATGAACATGTATTAGGATTCTTGGAGCAATCTTTCTATTTGAGTCACCTGGATGCTCTACTAGACACATGCAAATAGGAAAATGTAGCTTTCTTTGCTGACTCCAGCCAGGCTCTGTCAGAAGCATTGATAAGGGCAACTGATGCAGGCTGAGAATATGGGCATTGAATAATTGCTGAGCCAATTGCTTATATCCTCATTTACTCACAGAAACATGGATGTTTTACATCCAGACAAGCCTTGACCAATAACCTGGTTCTCATTTTACATTCATGGAAAACTGAAGTGACTTGACTATTAGAGACAGCAGTAGACTGGAACATGGTCTCCTGATATCCAGATCATTGTTCTTTATTTTATTATTGTTAAATTTTTAGTTGACACATAATCATTGTACATATTTGTGGGATACAGAGTATAGTTCAATGCATGTACATAATCAGGGTAATTTACATATCCATAACTTCAAATATTTATCATTTCTTTGTGTTGGGAACATTCAAGATCCTCTCTTCTGGCTATCTGAAAATATACAATGAATTATTGTTAACTATAATCACCCTACAGTGCTATAGAACACTGGAACTCATTTCTCTTATCGAGTTGTAATTTCATGTCTGTTAACCAGCTTCTCCTTATCTTCCCTTCCCACTACCCTTCCCATCCTCTAATAACTACAATTCTACTCTCTACTTCTGTGTGCTTAACTTCATATGAGTGATTCTATATCTGACTTATTTCACTTAACACAATGTCCTCCAGGCTTGGCCATATTGTGGTGAGTGTCAGGATTTCATTCTTTTTTATATCTGGTGTCTGATAGTATTCTACTGTGTATATAAAAAAGGCACACTACATTTTCTTTATCCTTTCATCTGTTGACAGGTGAATGGGTCGATTCCATATCTTGGCTACTGTAAATAATACTGCAATAAACATGAGAGTACATATAACTCTTCAATATATTGATTTCCTTTCTTTTGGATAAATACCCAGTAGTGGAATTGTTGAATGATACAGTAGTTCTATTTTTAGTTTTTTGAGGGACGTCCCTAGTGTTTTCCACAGTGGCTGTACTAATTTATATTCCCCCCAACAATGTGTAAGAGTTTCCTTTTCTCAGCATCCTTGCAAGCATTTGCTATTTTTTTGTCTTTCTTATAATAAGCACTCTCACTGGGGTAAGATGATATCTCATTGTGATTTTGATTTGCATTTCCCTGATGATTAGTGATGTTAAGCATTTTTTTTCATACACTTGTTGGCCATTTGTATGTTTTCATTTGAGAAAGGTCTATTCAGATCCTTTCTCCATTTTTAGACTGGATTATTTGTATTTTTTTTACTGTTGTTTGAATCTCTTATATATTCTAGATATTAGCCCCTTGTTGGATAAATTATTTCCATAGGTTTTGGGGGAACAGGTGGTATTTGGTTACATGAATAAGTTCCTTAGTGGTGATGTGTGAGATTTTGATACACTCATCACTTAAGCAGTATACACTGAACCCAGTTTGAATTCCAGTGTTTTGTAGTTTTCATTGTAGAGGTCTTTAACCTCTTCAGAGAAATTTATTCCTTGGTATTTTATTTTTTTTGGAGTTATTGTAAATGGGATTACTTTCTTAATTTCTTTTTCAGCTAGTTCATTATTGGCATTAGAAACATTACCAATTTTTGTAAGTTGATTTTGTATCTTGCAACTTTACTGAATTTGTTAGTTTTAAGAGGTTTTTTGGTGGAGTCTTCAGAATTTTTTTAATATGTAAGATTATGTCATCTGCAAAGAGAGACAATTTGACTTCTTCTTTTCCAATTTGAATCTCTTCATTTTTTTTTTCTTTTGCATGATTGATCAGGCTAGAACTTCCAGTACTATATTGGATAAGAACAGTGAAAGTTCTTGTTCCAGATCCTAGATGTCTTGTTCCAGATCTTAGATGAAAGCTTTCAATGTTTCCCCATACAGTATAATGTTAGCTCTGGGTTTGTCATATATGGTCTTTATTGTGTGAGGTATATTCCTTCTATACCAATTTGTTGAGAGTTTTTATCATGAAGGGATGTTGAATTTTATCACAGGCTTGTTTGGCATCTATTGAGATGATCATATGTTTTTTGTTCTTCATTTTTAGATGTGATGTATCACGTTTATTCATTTGCAGATGTTGAACCATCCTTGCATTCCTGAGTTAAATTTCACCTGATTATGGTGTAGTAGCTTTTTGATATACTTCTGGGTTTGGTTTGCTAGTATTTTGTTGAGGATTTTTTGCAGCTATGTTCATCAGGCATAATGGTCTGTTTTGTGTATTTGTTGTTGTATCCTTTTCTGATTTTGGTATAAAGGTAATGCTGCCTTGTAAAATTAATTAGAAAGAATTCCCTCCTTTTAAATGTTTAGGAATAGTTTGCAAAGAATTGATGTTAGTCTTTAAAAGTTTGCTAGAATTCAAAAGTAAGGCCATTCTGTTGTGGACTTCTCTTTGTTGGGATACTTCTTACTACTGATTCAATCTTGTTACTTGTTATTGGACTGTTCAGGTATTCTATTTCTTCCTAGTTCAATTTTGTTAGCTTATATGTGACCAGATGTTTATTCATTTTCTCTAGGTTTTCAAATTTGTTGGCATATAGTTATTCAAGTAGCCTTTAATTATCCTTTGTATTTTTGTGGTATCAGTTTTAATGTCTCCTTTTTCATTTCTGATTTTATTTATTTGGATCTTCTCTCATTTTTCTAGTCTAGCTAGTGGTTTGTTGATTTTGTTTATTTTTTCAAAAAAATGACTTTTTTGTTGATCCTTTGTATTTTGGGGGGTCTATTTCATTTAGTTCTGGTCTGATTTTATAGTTTCCTTCTTTTTCCCAATTTGGGGTTTGGTTTGTTCTTGCTTTTCTAGATCCTTAGGTGCACTGTTAGGTTGTTTATTTTAAATCTCTACTTTTTTGAGGTAGGCATTTACTGCTATAAAATTCCCTGTTAGTACTGATTTTGCTATAACCTTAGGTTTTGGTATGTTGTGTTTCTATTCTCATTGTTTCAAGAATTTTAAAATTTCCTTCCTTATTTCTTCATTGACTCATTGGTTATTCAGGAAGATATTTGTTAATTTCCATGTATTTGTACTTTTTCCAAAGTTCCTCTTGTTACTGATTTCTAGTTTTAGTCCACTGTGGTCTGAGAAAATACTTGATATAATTTTAATTTTAAAAAGCTTATTGAGACTTGTTTTATGGCCCATCATATGATCTATCCTGGAGAACATTCCATATGCTGCTGAAAAGAATGTGTATTCTGTAGCTGTTAGATAAAATGTTCTGTAAAGGTCTGTTTCATCCATTTGGTCTACAATGAAGTTTATGTTTAATTTTTTTTAATTTTCTGTCCAGATGTGTTCAATGCTGAAAGTGGGGTGTTGAATTCCCTCCCTGCTATTGTATTGGAGTCTATTTCTACCTTTAGATCTAATAATATTTTCTTCATATATGAGTGTGCTCTGGTGTTGTGTGCACACATATTTAGAATTGCTATATATTTTTGCTGAATTGATCCCTTTATCATTGACCTTCTTTGTCTCTTTTTATGTTTTTGATATAATAGCAATTACTGCTTGCTTTTCGTTTCTGTTTGTGTGGAGTATTGTATTCCATCCCTTCACTTTCAGGCTCTGTCTTTACAGGTGAAGTGAGTTTCTTGTAGGCATCATATAGTTAGGGATTTAAACAAAATTCATTTAGCCAGCCTTAGCCTATCTTTTTTTTTTTTTTTCTTTTTTGAGATGGAGTCTTGCTCTGTCTCCAGTTTGGAGTGCAGTGGCACAATCTCGGCTCACTGCAACCTCCACCTCCCGGGTTCAAGAGATTCCCCTGCCTCAGCCTCCCAAGTAGCTGGGACTACAGGCATGTGCCACCACATCTGGCTAATTTTTTTGTCTTTTAGTAGAGGTGGGGTTTCACCATGTTGGCCAGCATGGTCTTGATCTCCTGACCTCATGATCCACCTGCCTTAGCCTCCCAAAGTGCTGGGATTACAGATGTGAGCCACTGCGCCCAGCCAGCCTATCTTATAGTTAGGGAATTTAATTCATTTACATTCAAAGTTATTATTGATAGGTAAGAATGTACATCATTTTGTTAATTATTTTTTGGCTGTTTTGCATATCTTTTGTTCCTTTATTACTCTCCTATTGTTTATCTTTGTGGTTTGGTGATTTACTGTGGTAATAATATTTGATTCCTTCCTTTTTCTAATTTCTGTATCTGCTCTACCAGTGAGTTTTGTACTTTTGTGTGTTTTTTTTCTGTTTCTATAATGGTAGATATTGTTCTTTTGCTTCCAGAAGTAGAATTTTTGTCTTTTAATTGATGAATTCCCTCAGAGTTTGCTTGTCTGGGAAAGACTTTATTTCTCCTTCATTTCTGAGAGATAGCTTTGCTAGGAATAGTAGTCTTGTTTTACAGTGTTCTTTCAGCACTTGGAATATATCATTTCATTCTTTCCTGGCCTCTAACGTTTTGCTGAAAAATCTGCTGTTAGTCTGATGGTAATTCCCTTATGTGTGACTTGATGCTTTTCTGTTTTCGTTTTCAGAATTCTCTCTTCATCTTCACCTTTTGACACCTTAGCTATAATATGTCTCAGAGAGGTCCTTTGTGGGTTGAACCTATTTGGGGATATTTAAGCACCCTGTATCTGGATGTCTATATCTCTCACAAGACTTGGGAAGTTTTCAGCTATTATTTTATTGGTTATTTTTCTATGACTTTGTCTATCCTTTCTTCTGAAACTTCCATTATGCAAATATTTATTTGTATAATGGTGTCCGTATGTCCCATATGGTTTCCTTATTCTTTTGTATTGTCTGCTTCTTTGTTTTTGTCTGACTGGGTTATTTTAAAAACCATCCTTCAAATTCAGATATTCTTTCTTCTGTTTGAGCTCTTCTACTGTTGAAATGCTTAATTGTATTTTTTATTTCATTAATTAAATTCTTAAGTTCCAAGATTTCTATCTGGTTCTTTCTAATAATATCTATCTCTGTTGAATTTCTTATTCAGATCATGAATTGTTTTCCTGATTGGGTTGAACTGTCTATTTGTTTTCTTATATCTTACTGAATTTCCTTAAGATCATCATATTTCATTCATTTTCAGGCATTTCGTAGATTTCTTTATCTTTCAGATCTGTTACTGGAAAATTATTGTTTTCCTTTGTAAGTGTTATATTTCCTTGCTTCTTCATATTTCTTGTGTCCTTATGTTGATATTTGCGCATCTGGCAGAACAGTCACTTCTTCCAATTCTATAGAGTTGCTTTTGCAGGGAAAGACTTTTTCCTATAGATGTGTTCTATAGTGTAGGTTGGGTAGGTTGCTCTGGCTTTGATGCTACGTAAGTGCAGTAGTCTCTGTATGATTTATTTGACTGCAAGTGCCTCAGTGGCCTAGACTTTGGTTGTTTGTGGTGGCTGTGGCATGGTTTTGTTGAGGATGTGAACATTGGGTAGGCTGGTCATTGTGCCTTTAGGTAGCACATGTGGGCATGCAGCATCCCTGCTGGAGGTGGCAGGGTCATTGGTGGGGAGCAGCAGCAAGCCATGGGTGGGCCATTTCTCTGGTCCCCAGGCAGGTGGTTCTCAGGTTCTGGAAGGGCACGCACTGGCTCCCTGGGTTCTGTCGGCAGCCTTTCTGCTGCGCGGGACTTCCTGTTCCCCAGGGTGTAGGGTGCTTCATGAACTTGGGTGCTGGGTTCTCAGCTGTACCTCTGGGTCCAGCTGGTGTCACAATGCTGCAGACCTTTGGATGAATGTGGTAAGATGTCAGTGAGTCCCAGGGATGTGGAAATGTAACTGCTATTGGGCCATCTGTCAGGTTGTACTCTGGTGGTTTCTTTGCTCTCAAAATGCTATTTTGCTGCAGCAGCCTGGTTCCTGCGGAGTGAGGGTGACCAAGTGTGAATCTTCTTTCTGGAATAATGCAGCCACGTTGGCTCCAGGTAGCTCCCCAGTATAGTATACTGGACTGAGGGCCTTTGAAGCCTGTGAGGACTCTCCTGTAGTTATGATTGTAGGTATCTGTGGTGAGAATGTGGATTTCTGGAGATCTTCTGCTTATCTTTTCCCTGCAATGGGGAATCCCTCTTGACTCTGAATTCATCCTGGCTGCCTGCTTTGCTTCCCTCTCTATGCTGCCATCATGAATTTCCATGCCTTAGAGGGTCTTTGTCACTTTCTTGCTGGATTCCAGTGTTTTTCTTTAGATATTCTATACAAGAGTTATCTATTTATTGTTTTGTGTCTTTTCTGTGGAGGAGGCAAGTCCTGGGAGCTTCTAGTCAGCCATCTTGATGACCCAGACTACTGTTCTGCCTCACTTTATCAATTTAGAACTTCCACTGGAGATCTTATCAGGGGAGAAACACATACTATCTTGGGCTCCCATTAGGATTGTTGAGGGAGCTCTGAGTTGAATCTTTGATTCCATTTTAGACAAAGCCACTACTCTTCAAGGTAGTGGCTATTCACTCACTGAGCAAATATTTATACAGATCAACTATGAGTCAAGTGCTATTGTAGATGCTGAGGATGTATTAACAATGTCAAACAGACACACTTCAGCCTGGGCAACAGAGTGAGATGTCATCTCTAAAAAAAGAAAAGAAAAGGACATACATCTGTGCTCTCCTGGAACTTATGTAACAGTAAACACAATAAATAAATTATGTGGAATGTTAAAAGCGCAGTAGAAGAAAAGAAATCAGGTAGGAGGAATGGGAGTACCAGATTGAGGGTGGTGGTGTAATTTTAAATTGGGTGACCAAGATGGGCTTCACTGAGAAGTTATTACTGCAAAGTCCTGAAGGAAGTGAGATAATGGACCATATGGATATTTCAGTGAAGAAGCATGTGGTTCAGAGAAAAGCCAGTTCAAAAGTCTTGCAGCAGAAGGGTAGCAGGCTAGTTAGTAGAATGTTAGCTTCTTGCACTCTTGGTAAATGGTCATGATTCTTTTAAAGAATCTCTTTCTCTCTCGTCATGGATAATACTGTAAATAGTATTACCGTCTCCTTTACATGGTTCTCTTGCAACTACTATTACTAGCACATATCAGGCAGTGCTCCAAGTACTCTATATGTTTAATTCATTCAAACCTCAGAATAGTCTTTGAATTTAGGTAATATTATCTTTGTTTTACAAACTGGGGAATATAGAGATTAAATAATTGGTTTACAGTCACATAGAGAAAGGTCAGAGACAGGATTTGAACCCAATAATTTTGGTACCCCAGGATTTTGGCAGGAGAGCCCATACTTTTTAACCACAATGCTCTAAGGTGCCCCACCAATCTGCTACTGATAGGACATGGTCTTCAGTCTAGTCTTAGGTAGAAATCAAGGTATTTGCTATGTCTTTTAATAATTAAATCCACATTTGGAGACTGACTCTAAGTATAATCCCCAGGGTGGAGGTGAATCTTCCATAAACAGAAAAGGTTGCTTAAGAAAAAACCCCCATGTTTTCTTTAGAAGAGAACATCCAAGTTACATGGGAATGCACCACATGATTGTTGTGAATTGAAGTCAATTTGGCACCAACAGAAATAACCTTAGGAACAAAGTTGTATACAGTATGTTCTTACGGAAACCACAGTTAGAACGCAGAGTAAACTGTTAAGGATGGATCCTTCTTTCTGGAGTTGCACTAGCTGTCTTTGGGTGGGGACAGCAAATTGTTTCGTTTATAAGATTTGTACATCAAAGCTAGATCTGCTTATACTTTAAAACCAAAAGGAGGAGAAAGACTTATTTTTTAGCTATCTGAAATTAAAACCAAACCCAACACTGATATATGGATGTTTCAGACTGCACCATGTCAGAAAATTTCTCAGAGATGACATTAAACAACAATATATTATTGTAGCTGTAGAGAGTCAGTGAGATCCTTCTCTTATAATTTTGTTTAATAGCTATTGGGACACTGGGATAAAGATTGGATTTTTCAGAACTAGAGCAGGGTGGCTGAGAACTAGAATTGGGTTCAGTCCCATGAGAGTGAGAATTTCACTATATCTTACAGAAACAGTTTTTGGTGCTTTAGGTTGGTCAATTGGCTGACCAAAGGGTTAGCTACTGCACTCTACTTATAAAAGAAAGCTTTAATTTAAAAAATTTACATGTGTGTGTGTTGTAGATAATATACTTATTCATTTTAGATAAGTTCAAAAATATATGTTAATCTAAAAGTATTCACCTGTAATCCCCAACCTCAGAAATAACCAATGAATATTTTGGGGTATACCTTTTTACCTAGATAGATATACAAGTATTGAACAGATGTAGAACTAGGTAGAGATATGCAGACCTGTCATACATATATCAAACAGATTTTTTTCACTCTACAAAAAAATGGGGTGAAACCATCCATACTATTGAGTAACCTGTTTTTTAACTTTAATGTTTTTCAATGTGATATTTTACTTAGCATTTTCTTATGCCAGTAATTTTTTAACACAATCACTTTTACTTATATTCCATTTAAGTTCATGCATATTCCATGCTTTATTTGACTGCTACCCTATTGTGATAGGTCCCCAAAGATCAACATGCCCTAATCCCTGGAATCTGTGAATATGTTAAATTACATGACAACTTCTTTTGTGCAGATAGAATTAAGGTTACTCATCTTCAGGCAGGGAGAGTTTCTTGGGTTATCAGGTGGGTCCAATGTAATCACATGGCATTTCATAATGAAAGAAGGAGGCAGAAGCACAGATCAGGGAGCTGTGATGTGAGAAGGACCGGCCCCATCATAAGCCAGGAAATTTGGAGGTCTCTAGAAGCTAGGAACAGTTATCATCTGACAATCAGTAAGGAAACAAAGATGTCAGTCCTACTACAAAGAGGAAATGGGGGCCTATTCTTCCCTACAACCTCCGCTATGGAATGCAGCTCCTCTGACACCTTGATTTTAGCTTGGTGAAGACTTGAAGCAGAGAACCCAGAAAAGCCCAACGGGCTTCTGACTTACAGAACTTTAATATAATACATTTGTGCTGTTTTCAGCCACTAAGCCTGTGGTAATGTGTTATATGGCAATAGAAAACTGACACACCTTTTGTTGTATACCTGGATCATTTTCAATTTCTCGCTAATGAAATAAGACTGCCATGGACATCGTTGTAGCTAAACCTTGATGCACATCTTTGACTATTTATATAGGATCAGTTTATTTAAGGGTAGCTATGCATCAGTGGTCTATGAAATTTTCAGACTTTTCATGTGCAGTGCATTGCTGAATTTAAGGAGCATCATTTCCTGATTGGGAGTTAGGCAAATGGATAAAGAAAGGCCATAACTCTTTTCTTTCAGCTATTGGTTCTAGCTATTTGGTTTCTATAGTATTTACAGTATACCTCTTCTTTTCAGCTGGCCACAGAAGCCTTTGTGTTTTCTGTGTAGATGGAAATAATTGCTACATTCGTGGAATAATGGCCAACTCAAGAGCTGCTTGAAGAGATATTTATGGTGAAGCTGCTCCCTAAAGTTTGAAATGTTAGTCAAAGTGCATCAGACCAAGCTTTAGAACTGAAATGGAATTTGCTTTGCTCTTCAAACACCACTTATGCTGGCATTAGGGAAGGGTGTGGGGTAGGTCAAATATCCATTACTGGGCAAACAACTTGAAGTATGTTTATTTTATGGGGTTCTCTCCATATACATTAGAGTTGGTGAGAGGCTAACTGCCTCTTTTATGAGCCTCAAGGGTAGCTTTGCTCAAATACATCAACCACATCAGAACTCAAAACTGTTGATTGGGAGGCAGCTAATGTAGATGAAGGATTTAGAAAAAAATATCACCCCAGGTGACCGGATGTACCTAACCATGTTCCCAGCTCGAAGCCAGCTCTCATCTTTAATGTTTAGGATGGCATAAAGTTTAAGACAATATTAGGTTTCAGATAACATATTTAACATTTTGGCTGTTTATTCTTTCTGAAGCCACACACTGATCATACTTTTTGCTTCAAAATGCGTGGGGGTCAGACTTTAGAATAACTCAGCTATATTCATATCTGAAATAATGAATAATGAGTAATACAGAAAGTAGCCACATTAATATATCATTCACTTTACAAAAATACCCATTCCAGCATTCTTTTAAAATATTCAAAGTCTCCAGGAAATTTAACGTTACACTTAATTTACAAAAATCAGAATTATACATAAGTAGTATACAGTGAAACTTTCTCTCTCTCTCTCTCTCCATGTATTTGTGTATGTGTATGTGTACATGCACGCACATGTGTGTGTGTGTGAGAGAGTGATTTTAAGTTCTTGTGACGTAGAACAGCTATTGCTTTTGGCAAACCAGGAACTTGTTCTTGACAAGTAATTTCATCAACAGTGAAGCTTTTTTTTGTTTGTTTTAAATTGGGACTCTAGTCAGCGACCTTAGAAACAATACCATTAGCAAGTTCAGTTGTGGAAAGGCAACCTAGTATAGTAAAAAGAACACAGATTGGGAGTTAGACAGACTGGCTTTCACTCCTACATGCCCGACACTTACCAGTTGTGTTTTTTTGGGGAAATTTTCTGTAAACTCTTTAAACTTCAGTTTACTCATCTGTGAAATGGGAACAATAATATTCATCTTGCAAAGTACGCATGCTGTCTAGTATATTAGCACACTTCTTGACACAGATTTGGGGTTCATTGAAGAAGGTATTTTCAGTTGTCTTGTCATTCCAGAGTAATATTATTCAGATGCAGGTGACCAAATCCATATTTTCCTTTGGATGCAAGCTATGCTGGCTTGAATGCCTTGGATGTGGAAGAGAGAAAGACATAAACAAATGAATTAATGAATAAAGAAAATGAGAGGCTGTTCTTTACTTCACTTTACATTCATGTCAGCTAATATGTGAAGTTGCTCTAATAAAATTTATTGGGTAGATGAAGCCTTCTTTTTCACTTTCACACAACTTCATAGACATTGAGAAAACTAATTTGTATATTAACACTTTCCATTAAATATATAACTTTTCTATAAAAATGTAACTTCAATGCATTTAGCAAACTTTCTTCTCTGTGAAAGAACATTTTTAGTTGACATATTTGAAATTAAAGTATCGTTTGAACTGAAAAGGCACTTCCGTGTTCAAAAATCTTCAATGATTTCTCATGTTTTACAGAAAAAAAATCCATACTACTTTGTTACTGATCTTATATCAGTACTTCCTCCTATCATATTTTTCATTACTCCATTAAAGTAGTTTTTATTCATCTCAGATTGATCTGTATAATATCCAAATGCATTAGTGCTATAGGGAACATCTCTTGTTTTGCCTTTTCAGTAATATCTAATGATAACTAGTTATGTTTATCCCCATTCCCTGATCCATGTAATGCCAGCTTGACCAATCAGGATGTTTCATCTTCCTTACTGTAGTGGTTGGTTCAGAAATGGGTAGATAATTCAAGATGGTTGGAATCAATGGTGATACTGAGACTTTTGATGGATCAACTACAGAGAAGTGATATTTTTCACTGCTCTATGGGACAGCTGAGAATGGTGCAAGCCTCCATCCACTGTCCACAATTTTGCTGCAACTGTTTGAGTGCCTTCCAGAATGTAAAGTTAACACAAAGGAAAAAAGAGCTGACAGAAGATTAGAGGTAGTGTTCTGGTAGTGGTGTTTCAGTCCCTAAAGATGAACTCCTGGACTTTGTAGTGACATGAGCCAATAAATCCTCTATCTGGATTCAATTTGAAATAGATGTTCTTCTTGGTCAGCACAGACACTTTCTGTGTGAGCCTATATTTATCATTTCCTAAATACTTTGCCTTTTCTTCTCTACTCACTCAAGATCTACCTGTCCTTGAAGGCCTCATTCAAATTCCAGCTTATTGATGATACCTTATTCAACTACCCAGGCCTTGATCACTCACTCCATGTAATACCCATAGACAATTAGTTCATTTGTGTTAAACAGTCATGTAGCTTTTTGAGTAGCTTTCTGATCTTTCCAGTATCTTTCAAGTTATTCAATGGGTGTTTATTGGGGGGAGACATTGAAATTGAATAATCAGTATAGGTTTCTTTTTAAACTTGTTTTCAGTAATCATGCTGGGAGACAGAGATAGGTCCTTTTCTGTTCTTTTTTCTCCCCCCAGCCAAACGACTGAGAAAAAGTACTGAATTTAGCCCTCAAGTTTGCCTACACGTTCATAACAACTATTATGTTTGAGACCTTAGTCCACTGAGTTAAGATGACCCATCCCATAAATAAATAGGTCACCCGAGCAATCGTCCAAGAAGATTGCTCAGACATTGCATATAGTTGACAGTAAACTGTAAAAATTATTGTTTATGAATGTCATACCAAGCTAATCTGGTGATATTCAAGTTTATTGCTAAAGCTCAACACTATGGAATGCTTTGCTGCAACCATAAATCTTCCTGTGAAGTATCTTTTTGTGTTCTGAGGTACTCCAGCTCTTAAGTGGTCAGGTAGCTTGTTGGCCACCAAGGTATCAATGCTCAGAGGCCGTGGAGAACAAAAGCATCAGAATGTTTTCAGCAACACCATTTTCTTTGTGCATTGTTCCCTCACCTTTGTTCAGTCTTAAGGCAATTGAGATAAAGGAAGAACTGGATTTTAAAAACATCCTGTTGCCCTGCCTTTCCTAAAGCATCCACTGATCAGAAATATAGTCACTGAGGCCAAGGTTACATAGTAGACAAGAAAGGCAGATTGTTAATAATCTACTAGATTCAGAATCGGTGTGCCATGAAACACAAATATGGGTATGAGAGTGGATCTGGAAGTACTGGATTTTCCTTTTACCATTTATACAACACAGGTTCATTAATTCATCCTCTGTCTCATTTTCACATTTCAGTCCTTACCACCTCTACCTCATTGGCCATTAAGATCTGCTCATTTTACCTTTGAAAGGCCTTTCAGTGTATCCTTTTCTCTTCATTCTCACTGCTACTGGACTAGCTTTGGTCTCATTAAAAATGTCCCTTTAATGGTCTTTTTTCCATTTATATTTTTTTTTAAATTCAATCTTTATACTAACAAGTTCATTTTGTTAAAACACAATGGCGATAACATACTATCTCTGCCTCAGAACTCTTCAAGGAGCTTCGTCTTCTACTTAGTACATTCCAACCTCCTCATCATTGTCTCTGGTGTCTTCCATGATGTGGTTCCAATTCATCTTTCATGTCTATTTTGGTCAATCTTATCACATAAGGACCGAGTGTAGATTGGGCATTGTTTTCTTTATTAAACAGACACATTCTTTGACTAAGCTCTGTCAATTAACCAAATCCTAGATACTTCAAGACCTGTTTTATGAGAAGTCAGAGAAAAAAAAATAAATGACAGGCTTAAGCTAACAAGGAAAAATAAAATACAGTATTAAATCTACTTCAATGGGCTATAAAAACTAGTAAAATTTTAACTAATGTCCTTTAAAATAAAACTGCATCAAATGCATTAAAAAATATTGGCCAAAGCACCTGCTAGTCTTGATTTTACTAAGCAATTTTAATGGAGAAGCCTTTTCTCACCAAGGGTCTGTTAATATTTCCAGGAAGCAGGTCCCCAAACTCTTCTTTCTTGGAAAATATTGCTTAACTGTACATTTCTAATGAAGCAAGTTTGGAGACTATGAGTGGAGACCAGAGGAGACAAGGAAAGTAAATAAATAAAATTAAATATGCTGTTAAAATAAAATAAGAATGTTTTCTAGCTTAATCAGCAAACACAAGGCAGAGAGTTTAAGCAGTCTTGAAACAAACCCAACACATTTTAATAAATGAGCAGAATAGGAAGTTAAATAAGGGATTCTGGCACTGGGGTTCAGGGTCATGGAAGAAGCTATGTTAGAAGACCACTCTTGTTTCATGTATCTTAGCAGAATTGTCAGAGTAAAATCTGAATTATTTTTAAGCCCTCAGGATGGAGTTAACATCTCCCATAAATGACATATATCATATAGACGAATAGCCAAGTGCTCATGCCTCACCATTCAATTCATGTAACACTTTCCCTCTCCTCAAAGAATGTGTGTTTTATACATGTCATCTCTGTTCATCTCTCGCCTCTCTGTGGAAATCCTGCAGAAGAATGTTGAGTGACTCAATCAAGGTTATGGCATGAAAGTGCTTGGGAGCTGGAAGGGAACCCAAGACACCCATTCAGTGCCATACACATGAGTTCACACTGCTGGGTGAAGCACATTGCAATTGAGTGCATATTTAAGTGATATATCAGTGCTAAATGGTAACACATGTAATGCTTCCAACTTAGGATATATTCTTGGCTAACTCTGTTGGAAAATATTATATGGAGATTTCTTTATGGTAAAAAAAATTTTTGAGCAAAATTTAAACAAAAAAGGACAAGATCAGAAGCCCGAAATATTCCCACCCCCACTTTTTGGGGAATGGTAGGGGCTCCAGGAACCTTAATTTATGGAGGCTATTAAGAGCTAAGGCAGAATTTGTACAGTTCAGGTATACTTTCTAGAGAGAATCATCAAATTAACGTAAGCAAAACCATGACCTGAAATAGAAAGTAATAGTACAAAGGAAACTCTTCATGGAAAAGAACAAAACCCTGTTACAACACTGAGCACTCAAATCTCACAACTGCCTAATCAGGGTGTTTCTGGGACTAGGAAATGTGTAGGCACCACAGGAGTTGACAGAAAGCCCAATCCCTTTCAGGCTGAGAAACACTGGCGTCTGCTAAGAAGGCTGCTCAAAAAAAAAAAAAAAAAAGATAGGACTTGTGCATCCCATGAAGGTAAAGAAGCTCCTGAGTATTTTGTTGTATAAACAAATCAGTTTCAACATTTATGTTGGCATTGATCAGAGTGTGACAAATTAAAAGGGGGCTGGAGAAATCCTCCTTAGAACAATTGGGAATTAATCTCCAACTTCTCCTAGCCTACATTTAGATGGAGACAGATTAGGGTCATATGGTGGGACAGACATTTGCCCCTCATAGAATATCCATATGCTCCCCACATCTCTCAGGATGGCAGGAAGGTAGCCAATCTCTCAGGATGGCAGGAAGGTAGCCAATCTCTCAGGATGGCAGGAAGGTAGCCAATGAGCTGAAGCATTTGAAAACTGATATGCTACCTTTAGCTTTCTCCTCTGCTGTCATGGTGGCCTTGAAAGTATGTGCACCAAGATTCATAGCAATAAGATGTAAGCAGATTGAGTCCCTCAGCTGTCCTGGAGGACAAGTGGTCTGGTGGGATTGAGAAATAAGCCTTTCTGGGTTAAACCACTGAGATTTAGGGAAGTATTAGCTACCACAGCACAACCTAGCTTATTCAGACTAATACACATAGGACTGAGATAACTTTTTTTGTCTTGAGGGAACTTGAATAATTATGAATAATCTCTCTTTTTCCCGATTTACCTTATTTCTTACTTTCTGACTCTTTGACACATGGTTATGACTGTAAAATTCCAGTCAATGCTTTCACATGGGCAATAGTAGACGTTTAGTATTAATAATAATTATTTAGTATTCATGGATGTTTAGCATTAAACCTGCATAAAACAAACATGCATTCCTGCAATATTGCTCCTGAAATGTTGGTGTGCATTTATTTGACACATGCCATGTCCTTTACTCGAAAATAAAAGTCCTCAGTTTCTTTTTCTTTTTTTTTTTTTTGAGATGGAGTCTCACTCTGTCACCAGGCTGGAGTGCAGTGGCGCGATCTCAGCTCGCTACAACCTCTGCCGCCTGGGTTGAAGTGATTATCCTGCCTCAGCCTCCCGCATAGCTGGGACTACAAGTGTGGGCCACCACGACCAGCTAATTTTTGTATTTTTAGTAGAGATGGGGTTTCACCATGTTTGCCAGGCTGGCCTCAAACTCCTGACCTCAAGTGATCCTCCTGCCTTGGCTTCCCAAAGTGCTGGGATTACAGGCATGAGCCACCACACCTGACCTCAGTTGTTTCTTTATCTTAAAGCCGGCAGCATTATAGACTTTTTACTAAACTGTTAATGTGACATTTCTGATGTCAGATGTATTCTATTTCAATAGCTGTTCTTTAAAATCAGGCTTTACAAGCAGACTATTATACTACAGGTGATTGTCCAACAGAGATTTTGGGTACAATGCTTTTCATTTTGGACCAAACTCCAAAAGCAGTTGAGCTGCAAGGGTGCATTGTATAAATGGTCTAGACAATGCAACCGGTAGCTGAAGACCCACATAATTACAGTATAAACACTAATTTGTATGCTCTTTTGGGTTTATTTCAAAATTAATTGCTTAGCTTTTTTAAAAAGCTAGCTCCAATTTCTAGGAAATGCAGCATAGACACAAGACTACAGTCACCAGCTACAGTTACCAGCTGAACAACATAAATAAAAAGAACAGAATATTTTAGAGTTCATTGTTCATTTGACCTTTATTTTGTTAGTTAAAATGATCATGTTTTTGAGTCTCTTCTTAATTCCTCTTTGAAATCTCTGTGCTTTTTGTAGGTGCAAAAGTCTTACTTTCAAATTTGAGCTAATCCTTAAAATGATGTCAATTGAAACATTCCTTTGCTGGCAGCTAACAGATGTGAGAGCCAGTTCTTAAACTGGTTCTTTGATCCTAAGTGATTATCTGGATTTCAGTTTTCTCATTTCAAGAATGTTCTTAGAATATCAAGTTCTAATATTCTAAGCTTTCCTGGTATTGATGTACATTCTAAGGACACAAAGAGAACCACATATATGTATGTATATATGTACCTATCCATCTAAATAAATGTGTGGGTATGTATGCATAGATAGGTGAAAGTATTAATATATACATTCTCTTAACATTTCAGATACGACTTTAAAAACTGTTAAGAGAGGCCAACATTTAAATACCATTTCCCTATGTCATTCATCTTATAATTATTCACATTTGCCTTTTGTGACTTTGGGGTGTCAATAACTTATTGTTTTACTCTGTGTATTTTAGGTTGATCAACAAAGTAACAATTTGGATCTCTATAGGGATATAGTAAAAATTTTGCTATATAGAAAACTTATCGTGGGGTTTAACCAGAACCTATGAAAATTACTCTTCCAAGACAACAATAATAAACAACAAAAAAATAAGGAATCAGGGAGGGAGAGAGGAAGATAGGGAGGAAAGAAGGGAGATATGTTTAGGCTGCGTGGGACGCTTCGTGATGCCAGGGACTACTACTGTTCTTATTCCTGACAGTACTTGGTGCCTTGCACTGTGCCTGGCATGCAATAGGCAGTCAATAAGTATTTGCTAACTGAATGACAATTTCATAGTTGCTGACTGAAACAGAAGTTTTAGCATTTAAACAATGAATGACTGATTTTCAATTATTCTTATCTCTTAATGAATCTTTGACCAGGCATGCAATGCAGTGAAGCACTGGGGGATGAAAGTTTATAACATCTGTGTTGTTTTAAAGGAGTAAAAATTGTTTTTCTGTCCATTCTCTGCACCTTTACAGCTGTCTTAATCAAGGGTGGCCAGCATATTTAAAATACTGACTGAGGGCCCCTTCAACATCCCCCCTTCGAAATGTCATAACCAGAACCATGACTCCTTCTTGGGGTTAGGGATGACTGAATGATGGTAGGAAGTGTGATCGTAGACGAGGGCAGAGGGATAAGGGCCTCTGCCCTGGGATAAACCCTGTGTTTGGGGTCCCCACTCTTTGGTACTCTTTCTTCAATTTCTCTGAACCGCTGAGTTCTGAATCTTCCCTGCCTTCAACTTATATAATTGTCTAATTCCTCAAGCTGTTTTTGTCTCCCTAGATTTTCAACTGATGGTCTGCTGTGATGTAGAGGAACTGCTTCATTCTTTCAATCCCTCAGACCTGGACTTCTCATTCACCATCTGCTCTGATCTTGGCGACCTGCCTGAGACTTTGAGCCATGTCTGAATCCTTGGCTGTTCTCTTCTGCTGCCTACACCCTGGCCTGACCCAGAGAACTTCATAAGGACACAGACAAACATAGGAGAAATAGTTACAGGACATGGCACATAAAGGGAAGGCCTATGTGAATTAGAGAGATGAGGGATGATTTCCCAGAGGAGGTGGGACATGAAGGGTAGATTAACTCAGTTTTTCCTCTTCCCGTTGGTAGTAAGTGTTGCATGAACCCACATGTGATAAAATGGAATGTCTTTAGCATGCTATCATATATTAAGGCTCTTTATTCTTTTACAGCAAATTTTCTAGTTTCCATACATTCTAAGATTTCTGCATTTTCCTTATATGCTATAAGCACTTTATGGCCTGAATTGGTTGGGCATAGCTTCCTGTGTTCTCCACCCTCCTCCTCCCTCCTTGTTTATACACATCTGTGCTTGCTTATTTCCCATCTTCTCAGATCATAGTTCATGGTCTGAAACAATCATCTCAGAGTTGGCTTTCCTCTTGGGGATCAACTGATTCAGCCATGTCTGCCATATTTTGTGCAGCCATCCTCACTACATCCTGAACATGCTTCTCCAAGCGGTGAGGTCCAACGTGGGTCTTGTCCAGGACAGACGGAAGTCCCCAGGGCCAAGTGACAGGCTTGTTCTGGCTCTGCCTGGCTCAACTCAGGGATTGGAAGGTGAGGCACAGAATTGTGCCAGGAGCTTTCTCTATGGGCTCCTCTGCTTAGACCCAGCTGGCTTGGCTTAGCAACAGTGACATCGAGGGGGCAGGATTCACGTTCCCTTTTCAGAGGCTTTGGCAGCCTCTGCAGCTGTAGCGGTGGCTTGCCAGTCTTCCCACCCACACCAATCTTTAAAGGGGGCTCATCTGTTACCTTCCATTGACTCAGCAGCTCCCTTCTTTGGATGAGCATTGTATAGGGTGTCTACCTGCCATGGCAAGTAGGAGAATTTTGGAGAAGTTAAGGAATTACAGCCTGTACTGTACTCTTGGGTCTGAGTCCCAGGGAGTTCTCCCTCTTTTTAGTTTCTTTTTTTTCTGCATGTGTCTTTATCTATTAAATTTAATTAATTTTTTTCATTGACAAAAATTATACTTACTTATGGTGTATGATGTGATGTTTAATGTAAGTTTACATTGTGGATTAATCAAATCAAGTCAATTAACCTAGGGACTTCTATTTCTATATTTCTTATATTTCTATAGGATGAAATATACTTCTTGCTTAAAAAAAAGGATGTTTTGATTTTTTCGCCTTTATTAAAGAAACCGAATGCAGGGATTAGAAGGCAAAGAGGTAAAACAGCTGAGCTATGCTCCTGGGGAGGCTGTGCTAGCTCCATTGTCAAGAGAGAATATGTTTTGGTTGCTTCTGTCATCAGAGAAGCTCAGTTGAAGCTACTCTCAATCTTCAAAATTAGCAGCAATGTAGTTATGTGTAGGAAAATGTCCTAGACCAGGAAAGAGGAGCCCAGCTATTGCTGTGAGCCTTTGGGTGAAACACTATCTTGGGTCCAGTTTCCTCACTTGTGTATAAAGCGAGGTCTGAGATCTTGACTCTGGCTTCAATGCACTTTTGAGAACATGCCATCCCTTGATTTGTATACCTGTTGGCAATATCTACTGTGGCGTCTTCAGCTTGGGGTGCCCCATAGGCTCTTCTTCTTTACCTTTGTCTCCAACTCATTATGATGAAAGAGTTTATTTAAACCACAGCACAGAGATATATACCCATGGGGTACCTAGGAGTAGCACAAGTACTTAAGGCACTTTCTCAACAAAAGAGCCAGATTATCTTTATGTTCTTTGTCAGGGTAGCCCCTCTAAAACACTATGCTTCCCATGCTGTGTTCCTTGTATTATTTAAAGAAACATGCACCACGGGACCTTGCTGCCTGGATAACATGGACACCCCTATAGTGATTTTAGTTTCTTCATCTGTAAAATAAGAGAATCCTATCTGCCTTGTAGGTATGAGAATCAAGTGAATTAATATTATGTAAATTATTTAGCACAGCACCCGGCACATGGGAAGTGCTTGCTAAATACCTAAGTACCCATGAAATGTTGGTAGATACACTACTTAAAAAAAAATTAAAAGCCTTAAATAAAAGAAGTTTATTTGGAAAATCTGGGTTGATCAAAGTCAGACACATCTTTTTCTTTACTATTTAGAATATTTAATGCCATCCCATGCAGAGGAATTCTGAAACTTCATCAGAGACTATGGAGGGCCTAGAGTATTGTTTGGAATTTTCCACACCTACTTGACTGTGGAGTTGCTTTTGTGAAACACCTAATATGGTCTCAGGGACCCTGAATGAGTTCATGGAACATAGTTTTGGGAACATGGCTCCAAGAACATGAAATCCTCTTGCTAATTTGTGCAACCTTCATCAAAAGTCTCTTCTGCTGGTTTGGTTCTCAGGGACTGCTTATCCAGAGGGATATCTGTCACTTTTGGGTTGTCTTCTACTTACACTTTTAGTATTTATAGGAAAGCTGCCATTTGTATTTACACTTTTACTTGAGTAATTACCTGCTAACTTTAAAGATTGAGAGTAGTTTAGGTGGTGGTACCCTGTTGAAGGAAGCCGTTTAAAATAAGTGTATACTGACATGGAGTTAGCATGACTGGCTGCCTTGGTGAAAGAGCATGGACAACTAACCTACCTCCACTCATTCCTGACATCGAAGTATAGTGCTGGCTTTGTGAATAAGGAGAGGTGATCTTTGTGCTCCTGAGGTTAATGAGAGCCAGGAGCCTGGAAATTCTGGAAATTCTCCTTACACTCTTCACAGGACCTGCAAACAATCACATCTCTTACCTGTCACCCACAACTTAATGGTCAACAGGCCTCTAGAGAGCTGCGTCTGCAGGTGGAAAATGGGAACTGAGAAGAAGGGGAAAGGTGCAGCTAGACCCACAGAGCGAGTGTGTGCCTGCATGCCTTATTGACTCACCGAGAACTGTTTAGAGCTACGGGGATTAGATTAGGAATCAGAATCTCCCAGGATCAAGGACCTGGGTGGTCCTTTGGCTCCCCACAGAACAGAGCGCGAACACATTAGCCAAGCAGTCAAAACCTTCCCAAACAGGGTCAATTTCACTTCTCTCCCTCACATACCAATGAAACCTTCCTCTTCACTCATCTGGGACCACTATCCCCACCCCACCACCACCCTGTACATTTCTGCCTCTGAATCTTTGCTTGAGTAACTTTGTTTCCATGTCTTCTGTCAAAATCATACGTATTTTTTAAACACAAACTTAAGAAATATCACATATGCTTCCCTGATCCTTCCTCCCGTGCCTACCTAGTCTCTCTCCATCGGGAGAGCCAGGTTCCCCTCTCCTATTTACTGTAGTTTCATATGCTGCATTTTGAGTTCATCTTGCTCCACTTTACATTATGAGTTTTGGGGTACACATGATCTCCACTCAGAAAATAATTTATTTGAGGGCAAGGACTGTGCTGTTTTTATCTATGTCCCTAGCCACATCTTAATGAGTTTGTGCTACAACAAAATTAGCTAAAACCAATTATTTAGAGACACTGATCCACTACAATGTGGTTTTCTTAGTGTCAAAATTCAACATGCATGTGTCTATTAAGAGCTATTTATTTTGCATTGGTCATCACTACTCCTCTTGGCTAATTGTTTTGCAAGCACAGGTGATTTTTCTTATTTTTCTAAGCTTACTAAATATGAAATCATGTCTACATGCCTAATAATGGCATTCAAGACTCTCCCCATCTGGGCTCAATATATCTTTTGGGCATGTGGAAATGGGGTGTAAACTCTCCAAATTCTCTTCAAAGAATAGCTTGGCCTAAAGCAGGATTTCTCAACCTCAGCCTGGTTGACACTTTGTGCTGAAGTCTTTGTTGTGGAGGGGTGTGCTCTGCATTACAGAATGTTTAGCAGCAACCCTGTCTCCACCCACCAGATGCAAGTAGCATTCCTCACTGTCCCCCCTCATGCTGAGACTGTGATAGCCAAAAATGTCTCCAGATACTGTTAAATGTAGAGAGCAAAATTGCTCCTGGTTCAAAAGCACTGGTCTAGAGGTCTCCCATATTTTCCTCTGAGTCCTGGGACAAAGTGGCTCAAGCCTCCTTCTCTGATGACTCAGGTGATATCTCTCTCATCTTGGACCAACCACAAATGAATATAGCCAGGGAGAGGCAAGTGCTTTCTGAAAAGCAAGAATAGGTCATGCTTTGTCATTCACTAGTAGAGTCAGAAATAAGCCATAATACAAATGACTAAGAGTAAACCAAAGACAATCAGAAAGGTAGTTAGACCAGTGATGTTCAAAGTCTTGTTTGTAAACCAAATCTTCTGGAGAAATGATTAAAAATGGAAATTTTGCGGGTTATTATCTAGGTCTACCGTACTGAAATCTGGATTTTTAACAAACTCCCAAGGGGATTCTTATGCATCCAAGAGTATGAGAACCACTGCATTCAATAGCAATGCTTATTTACTTATCTTCAAAAATTGTTTATTTTGAAATAACCAGGGGCAGAATACTAAATAGTACAAAAAGAGGAACTAGGCTTTCATATAATAAAAAGTATTGTATCTTAACTTTGTTTTCTTTTTTAGCTTAAGTGCCTCCTAAAGACTAACACAATCCATATGTTCATGGAAAACAAAAATCCCAACCAGAATATGAGGTTGGTCAGGCATACTTGAGTGAGTCTGTCAAGCCCTAAGACCTGGTGGGTGTTGGATCCAAATTCCCTCTTCAACACAGTGTAAGCATCCAATGCAATCATCATCCCCTTTTCAAAATGCTTGGTCTGTGCTGCTTCTTTTTCCTGAACCTGAATGAGATATTTTTGAGACTTAAAAGGAAAAGTAAAAAGGAAAGCCAGCTTAGATAAGGTGCTCTTTGGCAAAAGAATAGGATAAAATGCATTGTAATTGCTTCTAAATTAGTTACCTTATCTGATTTGGGTCTGTCTTTTTATAAGCAAAGCTCAAAGCACTTAACCCCTAGTTGTCCAGTTGTAGTGCAACTAAAGCCACTAAAGCTCTGAACCTAGTGAATGGATAGACAATACTGCGTTTTGTGCAGAGAACATAATTTCACACCCCCCTCCTTTGCTACCCTCCATTGCCTGGCAACAATGCTGGGCACACCATGGGAGATCTGTACCTACTTGCTGAATGGAAGGAAGGGCTGAACAACCCTGTAGACCCTATAGTTTGGGGTAAGAAGACATCCGGATGTGGACCTGTACACCAAGTTACATGAAGAATTTTCCCATAGTTCATTAGAGAGTGGGAGCAAGAGGGTACCCAGATGCCACACAGACCCCAAGAAAGAGCTCATCAAGTTTCCTTGCCTCTTGGGAACTGAAATAGTTAGCACTGTGGAGCTTGCCTAAATAGAATAGAAGAGAAAATGATACCAGGGAGACTTCTGCTGAAAAGACAGACCAATCCAGTTTTTCATTGGAACCGTCTCCCTGATTCAAAAACAGCCCTATCATTAGAACTGCTGGGCCAACTCAACAAAATGTAAATACAGCTCTATCCAGTAATGTGACATGGCTAGAGGCCTGCCCTGGCTTTCTGTAATAAAATATGACCTGAGTCCTTTCCAATTTATGTTTCTAGGGTCTTTCGTTTTTTTGTTTAATTAGGATACTTGTTCCTATTTGTCATGCAGTTAGGATGGCGTCTGTGTTTACAGATTACAGAGGTGTAGATAAAATGGGGACTCTGAGACCCAAGTGCAAAGGGTTGCATTTTTCACAGAAATTTTCCAAATGCTACTTTTATAGATGATTGAAATTTGAGACTTGAGGGATCTCTCTTTTTAGTCAGGCTTGCCTAATATTTTGGCATCCTACAATTTTGTATACTTTTTAAGGAAAAAGAAGGAGAAAGTGGGAGGGTAGGAGGGTTTGTCTTTCGTTGTCTTCTTTGTTAGAGAAATGAGTGTTTTATTCATAGGCAAAGCCCTTTCTGGCAAATCGTTTGAAAGTCAGTGGGATTGTATAGATCCTCTCTATCTATTCTATTCCCTCTACATTAGCCATCCCTTTCCAAATCAGAAAATGTCTTTGGTAGATGGAATTATTGGCCTCATGCTTCAGCTGTTTTGTTGTCCACACCCTTTGCCATGTGATATTGCAGTCCCTCCCACAAAAGGCAGAGTCAATTTTTCCACTGGCTGTGACTTGCTTTGGTCAATGCAATGTGGATGGCTGTGACCATGTACCAGTTCTGCACTTGGACTATAAGAGGCATCATTTCTCTCCCAGTTATCTGCTTCCTCTCAGCTTGAAGCCTAGATGAATACATAAAGAACCCACAGCATGGGGCTAGCTGTAGCCAGACTTATAGCTTGAGGTAGAGCCACCTAGCTGAGCCCAGTTTAGATGAGACAATGCCCGGGTGACCTGCAGACATGTGAGCAAGAATAAGTGGTTATCGTTTTAATTAATCCACTGAAGTATTACTTGTTACTCAGTAATAGCCAATTGATAAAATACCCTCAATCCCCTCATCTCTCCAGTTTATATATTAATTCTCAGGCCAATATGTTTTGGGGCAAATGGAGAATTTTTCTAGCCCTTTCCAAATGCTGCAAGAGCTAATTCTATACATTGGATACAGTGACATGTTGCTAGACATCAGCTCCTCCTTCTAATTAATAATGATTCTGGGAGATGGACCACATCTTCCAATCTTTTTGTCCATGGCATTGAGCTTGTACAGGAGATGAAATTGCATGCATGACTTTGGGATCCAGTCTTGAAAATAAGTAAAGCTTCTGCCACTTAATAGCTATGTAACTTTGGCAAGGCCATTTTGTTTTTTCTGAATCTCAGTTTCTCCATCTGTTGAGGTTGTTGGGAAAGAGTTGGTAGAGAGAATAAAGTGTTCAGCACATAGTAAGTGTTAAATAAATAATTGGCAGCTGTTAGTATGCTTGTGGAATAAATAAATAAAGACTATTTTCTTTCAGCATTGGTGACCTGCTCTTCTTTATAAGGTCCTTACCTCTTCTTTCCTGCCCAATATGGCACCTTCCTGGGGCACCTCCTGGGGCCCAGCTGTTGGGTCTGTTATTGCATGTCAGCAGCGTGTCTTCCTTCCCTATTCCCTACTCAGTAGCTCCTGTCATGGTAGGTGTTAAGCAGTGGTTAGATGGTGCTCTGCAATTCTAACAACAACCACAGCAATTAGAATAATAAGAGATAATTATTGAGTGCTAACTAGATTCAAACACTACCTGAATGACGTAATTTTTAAAGAAACCCTATGACATGGATTGAATTGTTTCCCCCTCAAATTCATGTTAAAACCCTAACCCCCAATGTGACTACATTTTGAGACAGGGTCTTTAAGAGTAATTAAGGTTAAATGAGTTCCAAGGGTGGCGCCCTAATTCAATAAGATTGGTGGCCTCATTAAAGGATGAGGAGATAGGAGAGTTTGCTCTTGCTAAGTTTGCACAGAGGAAAGGCCATGTGTAGGCACAGTGAGAAGGCGGCTATCTACAAGCCAAGGAGAGGGTCTTCACCAGAAACTCACCATACTGGCATCCTGATCTTTACTTCTAGACTCCAGAAATGTGAGCAAGTAAGTTTCCATTGTTTAAACCAGTCCGTGGTATTTTGCTAACAAAGCCCAAATGACTATAAAACAACCCCTGTGGTGAATAGTTCCATCTCCATTTTTCCAGTAAGAAAACTGAAGTTCACAGGGAGGAAGTGGCTGACTCTTGATCCCACCTCTAGCAGATGTTGAACCCAGCATTCCCAGGCCAGCAGCCCCACCCCAGGGCCTGTGCTTTTCATCACTCTGCTCTCCTGGGTAGTGAGTTGCTCTGACCACCTTAGTCATTGCAGGCAGCTTTCAGGCCTGGGCAGAATCCACACAGCCACCAACGTGTAGAGACCTGATGCCAAGAGAGCAGAGCATAGGCTTGTGCATTTCAGAGGTGGAGAGAGGCAAGCATGTGGCCTGTGAATAGGGTTTCTTTTGATCAGGGTAGACCTTTCGGGAGCAGCCCAATGTTATTAGAGGGAAGGCTACTTAGGAAAAAGAAACCTAAAACAATACATTGCTTTGGTTTTCTTGGTAGGAATAAATTCTTTATTGTGTAAATAGTTTCATTCGATGCATATTTTATCAAGTTTTATGCCTGATGATATGGTTTGGATTTGTGTCTCTGCCCAAATCTCACGTTGAATTATAATCCCCATTGTTGGAGGAGGGGCCTGATGGGAGGTGATTGGATCATGGGGGCAGATTTCCCCCTTACTCTTCTCATGATAGTGACTGAGTTCTCACGAGATCTGGTTGTTTAAAAGTGTGTAGCATCTCCCCCTTCTCTTTCTTCCTCCTGCTCCAGCCATGTAGCATGCCTGCTTCCCCTTCCCCTTCCACCATGATTGTAAATTTTCTGAGGCCTCCCCAGCCATGCTTCCAGTGTAGGCTGTGAGCCAATTAAACCTATTTCCTTCGTAAACAACCCAGTGTCAAGTAGCTCTTTCTAGCAGTGCGAGAACAAACTAATACACCTTGCATAAGGAAAACAGCTGGTCATATGATATTATTAATGCTAATAAAGTGTAACAAGGCATTTTTGAAGTATCTCTCATTTTCTCTTCCTCAGTGATGTCAGCCTCTCTCCCTGCATTCATTCCACCATTTTGGCCCCAGCAAAGACTCCAGAGCAAACAACACCTTGGAAAGGAGAAGGAGAAAATGATGTTGGGGAAATTGGTGTCCTACAGGAAAGGGTAGGAAATCCCGCTGTTTCTGTCCCCAGTGAAAGGTGAGGAGAAGAGAAGTGGTTAGGGGTTCATGCTCTTATGTCCCCACGTCCTCCAATCTCAGAGTGGAAGCCTGAACTAATGGGAGAGGGAGACACTGCTGTGCAGTAGAAACATCTAGATAGATTTAAGGAGAGTTGAGAATCTGAAATCTAGAGGCTGCCTTCTTTGGGTGTGGCCTGGGGGGTCCTGTGTACCTCTACATCAGATATTTGTCAACCTCAGCACCATTGACATTTTGGCCCAGATAATTCTTTGTTGTTGGCCGTCTGTCCAATGCAATGTAGGATGTTTAGCAGCAACTCTGGCCAGTAGTACCTCCCAGTTGTAACAACCAAAAATGTCTCCCGATATTGTCAAATGTCTCCTGGAAGCAAAATTGTGCATCCCACCCCATGATGGTACTCAGAGGTGCTGGGAAGGCCAGCGGCACTGCAGAGGTCTGGAGCAAGTGGCTGGATCCATGATTGTCAGTGTCATTAATGCCAGTGCAGGACGAAGACACACTCACTGCAGAGAAAAGCAAGAACCAGAGGTGGGCCTATGGGTCCCTGGCCTTCACCTCCCATATAGACTCTCTGACTCCGTTTTTGGTGAGAAGTAGAGGGAAGGGAAAACATCTAGATGACCTAAACAAGACGAAGTCATTCCCACAAAAAAACATTCAAGCCAGAGAGATTGAGGTCACTTAAGTTGACATATTTAAAATCTTCCCTTCCCTGACGAGTGGTGGCTCATGCCTGTAATCCCAGCATTTTGGGAAACTAAGGCAGGAGGATCCCTTCAGCCCAGGAGTTTGAGACTAGCCTAAGCAACATGGCAAGACCCTGTTTCTGCAAAAAATACAAAAGTTAGCTGTTCATGCTGGCATATGGCTGTTGTCCCACCTACCCAGGAGGCTGAGGTGGGCCAATTACTTGAACCTGGGAGGTCAAGGTTGCAGTGAGACATGATTGCACTACTGCACTCCAGCCTGGGTGACAGTGTGAGACTTTGTCTCAAAAATTAAATAAATAAATAAATAAATAAATAAACTCTTCCCTTCCCAACTGCCCACAGAGGTAAGGGACTCCTGAAGAATATTACATACACAATGGCAAAATTAGAAAACTACATTTTCTTTGCACATCTGAAAAGCAGTGTGAATCCATGATGTGTAAAGGTAGTAATGACAATAGCAGCTACCATGTGTCACATGCTTACTGCACACTTAGTACTTTGCAGGGATTGTCTCCTTTAACCCTTTAACCAGTAGTCCTAGGAAGCAGATGTTTCTATTGTGGTCTTTTCCTTACCTATGAGGTCCAAGTGATGGAAAGTGATGAGGCATAGATACACATCCAGTCTAGGTGATTCCAGAGCCCAGATACCTCATGACTCTACCACATTGCTTTCTTACTGCTGTAGTGCTTTGTGTCTATGTCTGTCTCCAATTCATTCATTTATTCCTTTGTGGTACTTGTAGAAAAAATCGTGCCATTCCATTTATTCTCCATAGCAATGTTTAAAGAGAGCTTTTCCAGCATTTAATTCCTATTGAGCAGGGATTTCTTTCTCTGCAGAGAGCTCAAATACTCTCAAGAACTGAGAAGGAACTAAAGGGACATTTGTTGTAGTAGATTATTCACGGTAAAGAATTTGCTGCACCCACAGCAACAAAGAACTGTTTGTGTGTAGACTGCAAGGGTCACTCTGAATACCATAAGCAGAGCATTGAACAATGAACTTATCTCCTGGTCCCGGGAAGTGGCCCACAGTAACAATGCTTTGTAGATAGAGCTACTGGCTACTCTTAGGCTTCCCAGTGCCACTCTTTTTCTGAAACAGCCAAGGACTCAGCATTTTCAAAGATAAAAGTCAATTCCATTAAAATGAATCCTTTTTTTTTTTTTTTAACAACTAATAGTTTCTATTTAAAAATCGCTTTTGTTCTATTTACAGTGTCTTCATGTCCCTGACCTTTCTTAGCAATCAGCTTCTTGTCTGGGTATGGAGAGCAGAGGCCATAGACCAGTCATTGGATGTCAAAAAGTTTGGTTGCTTTAAGATGGCTGCATCTTTAAAATTACTGGTGTTGGTAGATTTAATTATGTTGGAAGATAATTTCTATTTTCTATTTAAATACTGACTATGGCAAATTAGAAATGGCTGGAAATTTTCTGATATTCCTTCCATGGAGCAGTGGGTTTTAGTTCTTCTCTATTTGAACCCATGTTGGCTTGTGACATTTTGATGACCAGAAGAGAGTGAAAGTGATGCATGCCAACCCTGGGCCTAGGCTTTAAAAGGACTAGCAGCTTCCACTTTGTTCTGTTGGAACACTGAGGTTCCATGGTAAGAGTCTGACTACCCTGAGGCTGTTGTGCTGTGAGAGGCACAAGCCACATACAGGGGCTCTGGCAGATAAATTGTCATGGTGAGGGTGAAAAGAAGTTGAAGAATCAGATAGGTGAGCACAGAAGCCAACCAGAATCTCAGAAATGGATCCTCCAGTCCCAGCTGCTACAGTTGACACCAAGGAGCAGAGAGGTGAATCACCTCGCTGAACCCTTCTTAGATTCTTGACCCACAAAATTGTGAGCCAAAAAAAAAAGGTTGCTTTAAGTTTTGGGGTAGTTTATTACACAGTAATAGATAACCAACTTTTCAAGTTCTAAAGATTGTTACAGCAGATCCTAAGAAACTTCTCAGGTATCCAGAGATGTGAAAACACCAGGACTAACAGCTACTTGTCTTAGAGCTAGGGCATTAACCATTATTTTAACAGCTTTGCGACTATCAGATAAAGCCATTTTTTGATCTTCCAATTGCTTAAGAAGATATTTATTACTGCCACTAAGTTCAGAATTGTGTTTTTACATGCTACTATAAAGACACATGCGCACGTATGTTTATTGCGGCACTATTCACAATAGCAAAGACTTGGAACCAACCCAAATGTCCATCAACGATAGACTGGATTAAGAAAATGTGGCACATATACACCATGGAATACTATGCAGCCATAAAAAATGATGAGTTCATGTTCTTTGTAGGGACATGGATGAATCTGGAAACCATCATTCTCAGCAAACTATCGCAAGGACAAAAAACCAAACGCCGCATGTTCTCACTCATAGGTGGGAATAGAACAATGAGAACACATGAACACAGGAAGGGGAACATCACACACCGGGGCCTGATGTGGGGTGGGGGGAGGGGGGAGGGATAGCATTAGGAGATATACTTAATGTTAAATGAAGAGTTAATGGGTGCAGCACACCAACAAGGCACATGTATACATATGTAACAAACCTGCACGTTGTGCACATGTACCCTAAAACTTAAAGTATAAAAAAAAAAGAATTGTATTTTTAGTCTCTTTCTCATCACTTTTATCCCATCCTGTACCAGCACTCCATGGCAGAGCCCCTTGTGAGGGGACTCAGTCCAGCCCTAGTAGCCAGGGTCCTTCCTTTGTCCTTCTGCCACCTTATCCATGAGCAGAGTTTATTCAACTTCAAATGTAGAGATGGCACAAAGGACATTGTGATTTATGTTATCAAGTTTCCTTCCTTCAGAACAGGCACCTGAGCTGTTCTACTGGGAGCCAAGAAAGGGCAGATCCCAGGACAGCAGGATTCGGGCAGGCTCCTGCATTATTTGCCTCTTGACGGGGCGCCCTGGTCCCTCAGATTCACCTCATCATGTACACAGCTGCTACATACAGCAAACCAAAGCCCTGGATTCCCTCATGGCACACAGGGCTACATTTCTGTGGCCACGTGTTCTTTGCAAACACTGGCCACATAACCTGGGGAAGGGGCAACTCACAGGATAATCCAGTTCAGCCGACTTCCTGTAGTTTAAACTGCGCTTGGTGGAGAGACCTTTCAAGAGGAGACCCTTTTGGCTTTCTCTGTCATTTCCTAGCTGAGGTCCAGGATAAAAGAGTCTCCACTACATTTGCCCTAGTCCTACTCAAGGAAAGGCACTTTAACTTTCAGAGACTAAATAGTTTTCCAAAATGGAAAAGAAAATCCACCTGTGTAAATGATAGGAATCTTACGCTCAGCGAGATAGTTGGGTTGGGAAAAGCAGTTAAAACTCCAAGATGAATAGAAGGATAGCAAAAAGTGTGTGTGTGTGTGTGTGTGTGTGTATATATATATTTCAAGAAAGAAAATCCTAAACCTTAGACCAACATTTTAAAAGAGTGGTTCAAGGACCGTTTACATCAGAATTACACAGGAAGCTTGCTAAAAATAAAGATTCCAGAGCTCCATTCTGGACCTACTGAATCAGGCTCTCTGGGGGTGAAAATAGAAATTTTCAGTGGCTCTCCAAGTGGTGCATGTGCTCACTGAAGTCTGAGAATGGTTGCCTTAGATTTATTTTACAAACAAATTTCATGAAACATTTTTTGAATAGTCGATACAAATATTTATTATAAAATAATATTATAATTATATTAACTATAGGAACATAGAGATACATGTTAGTTTTAATATGTGAGTAGTGTTATGTCATATATTAATATCTATACTAATATTACTATTATCCAGGTAAAATAATACTAGCTGGATAATAACAGCCACAATAATAATGGTTAACATTTATCGAGCACTTACCAGGTGTTGTGTTCAGTCTTACACAAGTATTTTCTCATTTAATGTTCACCACGGATACTTTAGGTGCTGTCACTTGGCATATAAGGAAATGAAGTTGCACCAAGCCAGTAAATAGTGAGATAGTGATTTGAACCCAGAGCCCAGTTTCCCCAATCAGCAGGTCACCCATCGTCACACCTTGGGGATCAGACCATGGTCTGTGCTTTGGCTGGAGCACTTGATCACATTCTGCCTTTTCTTATAGTGATTTATGAGTTGCCAGATCCTGGAGGGCAGGATCCAGTTTATTTCTGAAAGGCTTAGAACCCTAAGCCCTGTGCCTTGAATGTACAGATAAGCGTCGTTCAAATGTCTGTCGGAATTGGTTAAAATTCCACACTCCAAACAGGGTCAGACTTGCTGATGACAGTGGCAGTTTTCGTGTCTTGTATGCAGTTCCAGGATAGGTGCTGACTATTTACAACTTATTTCTAGTGATAGCAGAAGGTCGTCCCTGGATGACTTCTATACTTGTTTTACCCAGCAAGTACCAAAGCAATTGTTACCCAAACATTTGCAAAGTGCCAATTAGATTTCAGATGAATTCCAATTAACTACATAATAATAATGAGAATAAATGACTATTGAGCACTTATCATGTGCCAAGCCCTATGCTAAATCTTTTGCAAAAATAATTTCATAAGCCTTACTGAGGTGGGTATTATTATCTTCTCCCCATACATGAACGTTGAATAACTTGCCCAAAGTCACCCAGCTAGTGAGCAACAAGGTTTGGATTTGAAATCCATTTGATTCCAAATAGTAGTTTTACTATTTTTCACTATTCTAATCAACTTATTTTTCCCTTCCCTTTCTTCTTTCTTTCCTTCAAAAAAAAACACGTATTGAATGCTTCTTCTGTATTAAGCCTGTATTAGGTGAATAATACAAAGATAAGCAAGAAAGACATGGTCCTTACCCTAAAGGGGTGTTGGGGGAAGTCGGAAGATGAAATGAACAATTGTAGCACACGGTGGTGAACGCTATGATAGAATATCCAGTGCGGTGAGAAGAGATGCATAAGAAACCACGGTTCCTGGGTACCTTGCTCAAGCGCAGTTGAATTCTCACGGCAACCCTCTGACCTGTGTGTCAGTAGCTGCATTTGTATATGAAGACACAGTTTCAGAGGTCAGAACACTTACTCAAGGCTTCACAGACAAGTGGCAGGGCTACTATTCAAATCCCTGTCTACAAAACGCAAGGGTCACGCTCTCCTTGCTAGACCATGTCATCTGGGACTAGCAAAAAGTGAACTAAAATGGAATGGCTGCCTTTCTCTGTGGTGGGTGATATGTTTTCTACTAAGTAAAATTGAGTTAAACTTATCCTGAAGTGTGTAGAGGGATAATGAAGTCCCAAATTCCTGTGTTTGAGTGAGCCTCTCTGTGAAGGACACAGGGGACACCCTTAAGATAATCAACAGACCCCATGTTGTTATTTGAAGTTCTGCAGTAATGGAGTTTGCTAGGAACATTATTCCTTAGTTCATATTTATTTAGATTTGAAACCTGTCCTACCTTGGATTAGTTGCAAGAATCAGTCGCTTCACTTTGGGCTGTGATGAACTGACCAAAGAGTAGTACTAAATACTGAAAGAAATACAAAGAGGCCAAGGTACTAGACTGCTGGTACAAAATCAAAAAGGTCCGGTCCCAAGTAGTACTCAAGTTTTAACTGTTGACTTGCTGGAAGTTTTGGGGGCATTTAACCACTTGCTGATACTCTACATTTCCTTTTAAAAAATCAAATAGATATAATAGTGTGAAATGGCTTTGGAGGAGGGATAAGCCATCCCTCTGCTTTGAGAATATCATGTATACCCTGGAAAAGGAGATGAAGGAGATTCAGAGGCAATATTCTCTTTTAAAGGCAAATAGAAAATGTCCACTTCTCCAAACATACTGTTTATAGGATTCCAGGGCTGCTTTTGAAATCTTGTTGCAATGACCAACAGAGTAGCCTCAGAATGGCTAAGGAAAGTTTATGCCTATTGATCAAAATCAGCATCTCAGCTGTAGTAGAAGACAAGGTTCATGTGTTTTCAGAGCACTGGGGCTCAATAATTAACCTTAGCTTCTTTGGGATTTCTGAAGTTTAATGCTGCAGTGGTTTCAGAGGTTTAGCAAAGGTTTTTCCTAATAAGTTTCTGCTGAAGCCCGTCTTTCCCTAGCCTGTGGACTGCGACATGCTGAAGCCTCTGTGCTCCACACATTGCACATTCTGAATGGCACTCTGCATTTTAGTGGTGTCTGATTGCACTTTTAAAAACCATTCCTGTGAGCAGTTTTTGGACAAGAGACAACTAATTTCCTGCATCATGTGTGGATTTCCAGAACAATGCCAGAGGGGCTAAGAACACTCTTTCTCTGTTGACTACACAAAAATATATTTAACATTTGCCCAGGGCCAGAATTTTATCTCTTTCAGTGTATTAAAAATGCTATCCTGGAGAGCTGATATTAAAAGAAGAACATTTAATTAGACAAGTGCTTTTGAAATCATCTTTTGAGTTCTGAGATAGTGCTGAAGAATAAAGGGCCCCAACTGGCAGGGACCCTAGTCACCTGAAAGAAAAATGTAAACAGAAAATTCTGGTTTTTCTCTGCCTCTTCTCCAAACCCCCTCTTCTCTACAACTTTCCTATTAAAGTTCAGGAATAGTTGGTTGCTGCAGTAGATTGCTAATACATCTTCCTAAAGTGAATGTCATTTTCATCTCACGAGAACTCCAAGGAAGCCCAGACTCAGGAGAACGAAGCCATCGTTCATCTTTCAATGCTCAATAACAGGATTTAGATATCTCAATACTTTTGAAAAAGAAGGCCTTTTTTTGTAAGAAAAAGATGACCCTGAACAAGACTGACTACAGTTTCTTATGATACACTATGTGTTGTGAAGTTAAGCCAGGGACTGTTTAGCCTTGCCTGATATAAAATTAGGGCTACATGGGACAATTCTACAAGTAAAAGGTTATAAAGGTGGCCCACAGGCTAGACAGACCCTGTAAATGTGTTTTGTTTTGGCCTACATACAACTTTAATACAATTTAAATTTTATTTTTAGCATTTTAAAACAGAGATTATCTAAAAAGAAAACAGAGGAGAAAATCTTTATGACCTTGGGTTAGGCAAAGATTTCTTAGATAGAACACCAAAATCATGATCCGTAAAAGAGAAACGAAGATAAGTGGAACTTCAGCAAAATTAAAAACGTATGTTACTGAAAGCCACTTAAGAGAATGAGAAGACAAGTTACAGATGGGGAGAAATATTTGAAAACCACTTATCTAGTAAAGGACATGCATACAGATTATATTAAGAACTGTCAAAACTCAGTAATAAGAAAACAAATGACCACATAAAAATGAGCAGAAGATTTAAATAGACACGTCACCAATCAAGATATATGAATAGCAAATAAACACATAAAAAGACACTCAGCTGAACTGACCATTAGGGGAATGCAAGTTAAAACCACAATGAGATACTACTACACAGGTACTAGAATGGTCAAAATTTAAAAAGACTGTCTGTACCAAGTGTTAGCAAACATGTAGAGCAAATGGGACTCTCACACGTTGCTTTAAAAGAATCTTTTAAAAAGAGAAGAAAAGTTGATAAAGCTTGTGTAATTTGCCATAGCTAAAATTACAGGGCTCAAAAATTGAGCACAGCGTTTCCCAACATGACAGTCAGTCGGTCCTTGGATGAAGGTTTTCTTTATGCTGGAACTCTCTGTTGGCAGGACTCTGTCTTAGTCCCCTATCACTGCTTCTAGGATACCTGTTTGCTTTACCAGGGCCTCTGGACAAGTCGACTTAGACTGCCTAGATTTTGGCACAGGGAGTCCAGAAATCCCTGTGCTGATCTAGACAACAATTCTGCCCTTCCAGCCTCCCAGGGCCACATTACGACTTCCCTGCTTTTGAGATTGATGTCTTCTGCTTATGGCTCAGCTGCCTCATCAGATATGGAGGCTCACCCTAGAAGAGGGTCATCATCTCTTCTCAGGCTGACACAGCCCCTTCCTTTGAAGTTCAGAGATTAGTATAGTCCACAAGCTAGCAGCACACCAAGTGACTGAAATGTCCCTCAAACTCTGGTGTGCTTTCTGTCTCTCCATAGGTGAATTGTACAACCCTTCCTCATGGCACCACTCTCTATTTAGCCAGGTTCTAATTTCTGCTGGGTTTCTCCTTCCGTCTTCAGGTACTCACATCTTATGGAACCTGCCTTTAAGTCCTTATGTCCTTATTTTTCTTTTTTAGGAGATGGTAGAGATGGTTTTATAAGATTGGCTACAGGGAAATTTCCCATCGTTTTGAAAATTAAAGCTCTGTTGTAATCTCAGTCTTCTTTAAGTAAATGTCTCCATATCCCAGAGCTTAGTATAATAAAAAAGAATAATTTTATAGAAAGAATGTATGGAAGATTAAATGAAAATAGTCAATAAAATTATTAAAAAGAAAAGCAGCAATATTTTACTAAAGAGTAATCCCCTAGAGCCACTGTAATTACAATAATGTAGTATTGGCATAAAATAACAATGGACTAGAATAGAGAGCCAATAAATATATCCCAATGGCTATGGGAAGTTAATGTATGGCAAAGGTAATATTTCAATTTCGGGGAAAAAAATTTGCCATCTCCAATGGAAAGGTTTCACCTGAGACTGGGGACCATCCTTGACTTTCTGCTTGGATGAAAAGAAGTATAAATGCTGCTTATCTACAGAAATTTGTGATATTTCTGCAAATAAAAACCATATAACTACACAAATCTTGGAGAGTGAAAGTGAAAAAGGGGTAACTCAGCTTGAATCTGTCATGGCCAGATCAAATTTAGAGGAATGCTTCACTTTCATTGTTATTATTATTTTTTGAGAGAAGAGCTCTTTGAGATGAGTGTCACTTGGCAAGCATATGCATGCATGAATACATCCTCCCTCCTGTGTTTGTGGTGGGACAAAAGAGTAGTTTAAGTAAAGTTTTAAAAACCTTAAGAACATATACACAGAATCAGATATGATGGCTTTAAATTAATCGGATAGCTTTTCCCAGTGGTAGCTGGGAGCTTTCCCAATAAAGCTACCACTATCTGAAACATATCCGAAACTCTTCTTTTGCTAGCTTTTATAAAACCTGCATTGGATTATTTTGACTGTCTTCAAGAATGAAAAAAATATATTTGCTCTGGAGTTTGATTCTGGAGACTGTTCTGGGTTGAATAGGGCCCCCCAAATTCATGGCCATCCAGAACCTGTGAATGTGATCTTATTTGGAAATCGGGACATTGCAGATGTAGTTATTATAGTTAAGATGCCATCATACTGGATTAGGGTGGGCCCTAAATCCATTATAACTGGTGTCTCATATAAAGAAGAGAAGAGACACAGAGACAGAGTCATCCAGGGACAACACCATGTAATGACGATGGCAGAGATTGGAGTGATGCATCATAAACCAGGGAATGTCAAGCATTGCTGGCAACCAGCAGGGCTAGGAAGAGGCAAGGAAGGATTCTCTTCAAGAGCCTTTAGAGAGAGAACATGGCCTTCTAATACCTTGATTTTGAATTTCTAACTTCCAGAATTGTGAGAGACCACACTTTTTGTTGTTTAAACCACCCAATGTGTGATACTTTGTAATGACAGTCCTAAGAAACATACACAGAAAATAAGTTGGATAACCAAAGAGTATTCATGCCAGGCAATTCTGCTGTTGGTTAAAAAATTCTATGATTAACCCAAGACTGATTTTATCTTTTAGATCTAAAACTAAACTTAAATGTCACCACTAATAATGGCTAACTTTGGTGGCAAGCCCACTCTGACTAGCAATTTTTATGCATTATCTCATTGATCCTCAAAAAGCTGTAGAGTGGTATCTTATCTCCATTTTACAAGGGAAAGAACCTGAGGAGCTGATAAATTCAGAAACTTGCCTATGGTCATGCAGCTGGTAATGGTCAGAATTCACATTTATGCTTGTTTCACTACACCACACTGCCGCTCAATGTCTGAAGATGGCTTCCAAAAATGTTGGTGCAACAGACATTTCTCTGAACTAATTGTACCATGCCCTGAGGCGACGGATTTGCAGAACAGCTCTCTTGAATAGTAAGTGCTAGTATTTTTGTTTAAAAAATTCCCTGTCATTACTTTACAGCCACACCTTGTCTATATTATGTGGGATTCTTTGCCTGCCTAACTTATATTATCACTCCCCTGGGAGGGACTGAGACTTCTTTTCCATTTCATACAGAGTTTAAGAAGCTGTCAACACTTAGTAATTAATCAGTATTTAAGCCAGCGCAGTGATCCCTACAAATTATGACCCTCAGGCTCTGAAGATGAAGAAAATGTTGAGTTGTGCAATTTTCCACTCTTCAAATAATCTTAATAGTGTGGATCATGTTAGTCCTAGTTTAATATTATAATCCAAACAACATTTGACTCTGAATGCAGAGTGAGGCTTGGGAATCACCCAGACAGTGTATTCAGAGACGACTCATGGCAGCTGGCTGGACTGTTTTGACCTTTCCAGTATTTGCAAACTGGCTGGGCATTTTGTCCCTCCTCTGCCTACATGACATTTACCACGCACATAATCACAGAACAATTGTAACATTTTAATGTTTTTCTTTTTCTTCTTCTTTTTGAATCTTAAGGACCAGCTCTGCCTTGTGGGTTAGGTAGATTGGGGACTTGCATGTTCGTTGCTACTCGAATTCCAGTGGAGTTGAGCTTGAGAGTGTCTATTTCCTATTCAACTGTGAATCTTCATTGTTCTGTGTCCTAAATCAAAGAAAAGTGGCTCACCTCATGTGGAAAGGGTTATTTTCAAACTCCTTGTGTGACTGTGTTCCCCCTTTTTAAGTGTGAGTGTGTCTGGGTGAGGCGTGTCCCAGTGTACATTCCATGACACTGAAGGAGGATGGCCTATGTTTGGTTTTGAGGATCAATGCTGGGTTGAGTCAAATCTTAAAAGTCCCCAAATAGTAGTATATTTTCTAAGAAGCATTTCAAGACTGTACTGTTGATTTCATGCCTCTTTCTTTTAAACCCTTCCTTTTTTGTGAAAGAAAATCTTTGACTTCCTTCTTTCTCCAAATTTGCCTCCCTATAAAATCAATTACATCTATTCTTTGCTTTAAATATCAATTTCATCGTCCCATGTTTTGTCACACTTTGTATTAAAAATCATTTAATAATGAGATGCTTTCAAGGAAACATTAAGAATTCTTGGTCTGTCATTCAAGGCCCACTACAATCCTCAATTCCCTCCCAATGCATGCATGCATCCATCTATCCATTCAACAAAACTTTACCGAATATCTAACAAGTGCCAGACATTACATTTTGTGCTTAGAGTACAGTGTGATGGAGACAGGCCTGGCCTCTGTCCTCAAGAAGTTTACAGCATGTTGGTGAAATGGAACACTAGACATGATCATGCAGAGTGCAGCAAGTGCTATGAGCAAAAAGCACAGGGTGTGCTGTAATAGAACTTGGGAGGGACACTGAAGACAAGGGACAATTTGAGGATGAAGTGCTATTTAGGCTGAAATCTAGTTTGTGAATAGGAGTCAGCCAGGTGAAAGACAGGGGAAAAGATGGGATAACGTGTGAAGCCCAGAGGTGAGACAGCATAACATGCTGGGGAATTGAAAGAAGTTCAAAATAGCTGAAAGGTAGAGTGGGGTAGAGATGGAGCTGAGAAGGTGGGGAGTAGAGGAAGAAAACAGGGGCCAGATCCTACTGGACTTGAAAGCCTGGTGAGTTAGGACTTTCTTCAAGGTCAATGAAGGACTGCTGTAGGATTTTAAGCAGGAGAGGAAACTGATAAGATTTGCCTTTTTAAAACATCACTCTTGCTACCTTGAGGACAGTGGATCAGAAGAGACTGGAAATCCAGTTGCAAGCTGCAATTCAGATAAGAGATGACGGTATGAACAAGGAGCATGTCAAGGAGGACAAGATATGTGGACAGATTCAAGATCTTTAAATGTCAGTCTTCTCCCAAATATGTCACATAATAATTGCATTCCCATCATACATTTTCCTGCCAGGCAAACCTAGTTCCTGGCCATGGATTCAAATTCTACCCACATTGATGTCATCTTTTATGATGACTTCTCTGACCCTCAGTCCTCAGAATCTATACAAACGGTTGCAAGACATTTTTTGTTTCCCTTACTTCACCAAGAGAACTGACTTGTAATATCAGTTCTTGTTTCCATAGCATCTTTCTCTTCTCAAGTGGATAGCAAGCAAGATGAAGAGAAACCGTGTTGATACATCATTATTTCCCCTCCTCTTGGTACTTCCTACTTCATCTTGTGCAAGGTGTGTATGTAATACATATTTGTCCTGTTGCCCAACTGTGATCTTGCTCTACTTCTAAAAGTTCTTCAGATGGTTCTCTTCCAGGTCTTATTTTAAATGGTACAACCAATAATCAATCTAGTAATTCACTCATTCATTTATCCATTTGCTCATACTTTAATCATTCACTTAGCATGCATTAAGTGTCTGTTATGCCGTAGGCACTATTCTAGGGCTGATTCTCTGCTTTTTTACTGAGCTGCTTATTTCATTTTGGATACTATGTTTTCCAACATAGAGACAGACTTCCTCTCCTGTTTATCATGTAAAATGAGGATTGAATGTACTAGAAATGTTTTTCTGCCATAAGCACACCTTAGCACCTGGTACCCAGATGAGCTATCTTATGGCATGGGTAGGGACTAAGTTGTGGAATGACTGTTGGTTTCCCACGTGGAGTGCTGGCTGTCTGTAGTTGGCACATGTCTTGCCCAAGGGACCCAAACTTTGGAATTTGGATGTGCACTAGGCTGAATTAATCTTGCTCTGTTTTTTAAACAGTTCCTGATATTTGTCCAATAGAAGCAGAACTAAATAGTACCAGTTACTTCAAATGTGTGATTCAGAAGAATGTGAGTCCTAATGCAGAGCTCTTAATGTAAAGAAAAAATTTTGGCTTTTGCCACTGTCATTTCACAGCTCTCAGCCCACCATCGCCCTGCATTCTACCCTGCCAGGAATGGGCACTGGACTAGTTGCGGTTTGGGAGAGAAGCTTCTGAGATCCAAGATTCTTCTGCGCTGGCTTTAAAGTGATTTTTATGCTAACATTGCATCAAAGCCCTTTTTTGGCAAATAAATTGCCATATAAGATTAAAAATAATTTGGGGGGCAGGATTTCTACCAGGAATTGAACAAGCGATGTACTGTCTTAAGCTGGTTCCAAATTCCTAATGCATCTGCTTTGTACAGTCCCCATTTCATAAAACTACAATTCCTCATTTGTCTGAGTTCCTTCTGCTTGTGTGCTAGAAGAATCATACCCCTTTATTTCTGGCCCTACAGGCACCTTCCCGAGTTTGGGAAAACTTCTCAAATAAGAACCCACAGAAGCCCTAAATAATGCAGTTGTTGCAAGCATCCTTGTTCAACATTTAGCAAGTGGCCCCGTGCTTTTTCTGAACAGGGCAGATATAAGACAGCTGTCTCCTCAGCCAGTTTCCCAAGGAGAGTTCTCAATCCCTGCTCCCTGTTCCTGCCAGAGCCGCCATCTTGAATTCAGACACTTTTTCTCGTTTTCTCTTGAAACTCCCCAGTTGAACAGACATGGCCACAGAGCATATTTAGATGTTTCTTTTGTTTGGTTAATTATTTTTATCTGACGGTACATGATGATTCTGTGGTTCAATTTGTAGAAATTTCTAGGATCAACAGGCTGTTGTACTGATTCTTCATTTAACTGATCCTAGACTTTTTCCCCGATTTGCTTATGCCTAGTTTAAATTTAGGTATTTCTTGATTTTGTTTGTTTATTTTTGATACCGGATCTCTATATCATTAGGTCACTTTAATTTGCAAGTAACAAAATCCTAACCTAAACTGGCTTAAACAAAAAGGGAATTCATGGGCTTTACACAAACTGGAAAGCAGCATTGGGCACAGCTGGATTCAGGACTTAACTGGATAATCAGGACTCGGTTTCTCTCCATTTCTCGGCTCTGTCTTCTGCTATCATTGGCTTAAGTCTCAAGTTTCATGGGCAGTAGTTGTAGTAGTAGTAGCAGTTGGCAGTAGTGGTAGTACATTCTCTAACTTTCAGGTTCTGTCAAAAGAAGTAAGTTTCTCTCTCCAAGATGTTCAACAAAATCCTGAATCTGCCTATCATTGGCTAGAATTTTTTCACATACCCGTCTCTGGACCACTCCGGAGTCAGGGCAGGGAAGTCAGGCAAAGAGCCCTAGATACAGCAAAACAGAACTAAGCTGCCTTTTACTCCAAAGTCATTTGGGGAACTGCAACTCCCTTTTCTCTTTCCTTTACCAATATAGGACTCAGGTTTGGTGTGAAGGAAAATCTGACCCTGTAAATTCATTTAAAACTCAGTTAACAGACATCGCGCCACTGCACTCCAGCCTGGGCGACAGAGCGAGACTCCGTCTCACAAAACAAAAACAAAAACAAAAAAAAACCCCAAATCTCAGTTAACAGGGACTGAATGAACCATAATCATATGCATATTTATGATATTTTTACATTCATTGGTATTACCTTGTTTTTCTGTATGATTTTTGTGACATTGTTTTATTCAGTTTTTACCTTCATTTTCATTTTCAGTTTTATTTCCATTTTGTGCCTTATTTTAAAAACGAAATATTGCACAGTGCATTTAAAACATGTTCCTTTTTAAAAATTAATATGTCATTTTGCTTGCTATTTGTAGAGGCTGAACAAATGAATGGAATATATTAACTTTTATATTTTTATAAAGTTTATATAATTCAACTGTTGAAAGAGTGGTTAGTATTATCTTAAATGTGACATTTTGCTTGACTTGAAAGTAAGCAAAAATTGGTGTACAAAATCTTATATTTGAGGAATATGGTTTAGTCAAGGTACTTGTATTTAACTCAATCAAACCAACCAAAACATCCTTCTTTCTTCTCTTTGCTATCCTAATCCTTACATGCCAGGCTGAGAACACCAAGGCCTATCTATGGTAATTATTCTTAATCCTATTTGCAGGCCGAAAATTTTGGTTACACCACACACATGAATTTTAAATAGGAGTGAGTAAACTCCTAGTATCTCTATTATTATTATTATAATTACTATTACTAGTTAAATTAATTATAGTGCAATTAACATTACTATTAGTAGTTATACTAATAATGGCTACCTATTATTGAGTGCTTACTATATGCTAGTGACCGAAGTACTTAGATTTGAAATTCCATTGACCCCTGTGAGATGGTTCCATTCCTGGGTGAGGAAACTAAGGCTAAAAAAATAGACTGAACAATTCAACAAGGCTGGGAATTTATATAACTAGTAAATAACAAACCTTGGAATTTAAATCCAAATCTGTCTAATTTCAAAGTTCCTGGTTTGTGTTTAGGTCTTTCTAACTGACAGATTTAGTCTTCAGGTCTATGGAAGAAAAATAACTTTGCCTTGGGAAGTCCTTTTCCCTAGCTCTGATGGGCCAACTCTGGAGAGGGGCTTCACTTAAACTGTAAATAATGTGTCCATGATCACTGTTTTGAGAACAAGGCACCAGTTTTGTGCATCAGACAGATTGCATGTTGCTGCTCCTCACATTTAGACCATTCATTATCTGTTAGCCCTTACATAGGGAAACCATCTGTAATTTTTTTTTTTTCCGAGATGGAGTTTTGCTCTTGTTACCTGGGCTGGAGTGCAATGGCATGATCTTGGCTCACTGCAACCTCCACCTCCCTGGTTCAAGCGATTCTCCTGCCTCAGCCTCCCGAGTAGCTGGGATTACAGGTGCACGCCACCATGCCAGGCTAATTTTTGTATTTTGAGTAGAGATGATGTTTTGCCATGTTCACCAGGCTGGTCTCTAACTCCTTACTTCAGGTGATCTACCCGTCTCGGCCTCTCAAAGTGTTGGGATTACAGGTGTAAGCCACCGTGCCCAGCCTCATCTGTAATTTTTGCTACTTGTTCATTACCTAGTCATGTTTGGGAAAGAAAAGATCAAGGATATTGATTAAAATGAGTTAGAAATGATTGTAGAGTTCATAAAAGCTATATATCTCTATATTGTATCTTTGTAGATAAAATAGAAATGAATCAATCCATTCCTGGGTTTTAGCATATCAATAAGAATAGGAACCCTGCATTAATAATAGGCTCCAAGTCTCAAGGCATTAGGCCACAGAAGCTCTTCCAGGAAAGTAGCGTTTTCTCAAACTGCATTAAGCAGTAGAGGGAAATTTTTTGGCTAATGTAATTGAAAAGTTCAGGGATAGTTAGCTTCAGGCACAGCTGGATCTAGGGGCTCAAATAATGTCATAAGATATCTGTATTTTTCCTATCTTTCATCTCTGATTTCGTGTCTTGGCTTAGTGCTCTAGAAGGTGCTCCTTTTAAGTAATATAATGACCTCCCAGAAGCATCTAGGTTATGATCTATCAGCTTTCAAACCTAGCAGAAACATAGCATCTCTTTTCCAATAGGTCTAGCAAAAATCCTGAGAATGACACTTATTGGATTGGCTTGGGTCACACACCCACATTCTAAACTAACAGCTGAAAGCAGGGAAGCAAACTGAGCTAGTGTGAGCTGTGTGCTTTTCTCTGGAGCACAGAAGTGGCTCAACCCCTCAAGAACCATAAATGCTGGAAATGTGGAGAAAAAATGATTTTCCAAAAGAAAGACAGGAAGAAGAGGATTCAAAGGAATAAACCAACCTGCTAAACAACAGCAACAAAAAAACCCAGGTGTTTACCATACTTTCTCTACAACTCAATGTCTTTATCTGGAAATAATCCAACTCCACGATGCTGCAGTCCCTGGGTACCCACTGATGTGGAGGACAGGCAGAGAAAGGTGTGGTGTGTGGGCTGTTGCCCAGGCACTGGTTAGGGCAACCAAGATAGGCTCTTGGCATTCTAGCAGTTAGTTCAGTAGGCCTGGAGGCTACAGTAATTATGAGTGAGTGCAGCTCAATTAGGGGGTGAGGGGTGGGATGGGAGACAGCAGGATCAGGCCTGGGGAAAAACAGATTGGTTTTCAAACATCCATTTGGGGTGGTTATTAAACAAGCCTTTAGAACACTTCTAAGACCAGTATTGTGCTACACCCTGCTGGGCGGCACTCTCAAGATATGACACTAGGAGATAACACCTGCTGTTACTAGTGACTAGAAAACAAGGAAGAAGCAGCAAACTTCGTCAAACGAAACAGGACAGTCAGGGACAGACCACTCAGTTAATTAGAGGTCTTCTGAAAGGGTATGGACTCATGTATTTTGCAGAAATAACCTTTCATCAGTTGGGTTAAAATATATAAAAGCTTTGTGTTTTTTGTTTCACCATTTTTAATAAAAAAATAAAGATCACAACCTTCCTCAAAACATCTTGTCTTCCCAGTGGTAGAAAGTGATCCTCACTCTAGGAGTGTGATCTGATACAGAAAGCCAAGATAACTTTGGTTCAGAGCAGGCAATCCTGGGTACACATTACTAGGTAATAGAATAAATTACAGGTTATTCAGAAAAATAAAACAGAGGGTCTCAGCTAGAAAAAGAAACTTGTAGAGATGCTCAATGTCTGGAAGTAGAGCACTATAGAGCAAATAAAAATTAATATGGCTTTTCTAAACTCAGAAATTTAATTCAGTTTGATACTCAAGAAAATCTCTTATTGCCTTCAAATTAAAAAAAAAAAAAAAAAAAAAAAGAGGGCCGGGTGCAGTGGCTCACGCCTGTAATCCCAGCACTTTGGGAGGCCAAAGCGGGTGGATCACCTGAGGTTAGGAGTTTGAGACTAGCCTGGCCAACATGGTGAAACCCGTCTCTACTAAAAATACAAAAATTAGCTGGTCATGGTGGCAGGCACCTGTAATCCCTGCTACTCGGGAGGCTGAGGTGAGAGAATCGCTTGAACCCAGGAGGCGGAGGTTGCAGTGAGCAGAGATCACGCCATTGCACTCCAGCCTGGGCAACAAGAGCAAAACCTTGTCTCAAAAAGAAAAAAAAAGGAAAAACAATAAAAGACTCCTGATTTTCTGGTTTCCTGCTCTGTGATTAGCCCCAGAAAGCTGGGCTCCCGGGGCTAACTGATGCCACCTGGAATGGGTGCCCGCCCACTATGGTGGCCTGCCCTCAGTATGGACTAAAGGCAGTGCCCCCTCCATGCTAAAGCAGATGCTGGCCCAAGCAACAGCCCTGTGCCTGTCAAAATGTAAGCTAAGTATGGCATATGAGACTAGAGAGGGATCACAGAACCTTAGACATTTCCAAGAAAAATGAATAATATAAGGCAAGGTCTTGGATGGTCTGCATTTTATTAATCCCCCTTTTCCACAATGGTGGGTGGGCTGCCGGGGATGTGGGCTGCAGATGGGAAGCACACTTTCCTGGGGTTTTGTTCCATTCTCCAGGCTCCTCCTAGGCACCAGAAATATTCATTTCCTGGCACGAGCAGGGCTTTGGAGCACTGGTGTCCAATTTGTTCTTTGGACAGGATGGACAGCTGGCTGGGCCCTGGAATATTTGAAAGTGCCAATGGACACCCACTGTTAGGATAAGCTATGCCTGACCCAGCCTCCCAGGCCTATCTCTTCACCTCTGGATCGCCAGTGTAGGCCCCAGCTGAGCTATCCTACCTCAATTCCCCTGCCTCTAACTCACCCCAAACAAGGTGGCTGGATTCTTCATCTTAAATCACCATTTAAAGTGGTGAGCTCTGTCTCAAAAGTCAGGAAGCCTTCCTCTTTGTTTCCAAGAGAGCATTTGAATACTTTCATCTCAGACAGGCCTCACCTCCAAGAGCCTTCAACACTCTCCTCGTGCTTCCCTCCAAATCTTTGCCAAACTTTTCCCACAGCCTGGAATACTTCTTTGCTTCAACCACCTGCCCCCACCTGTCATTTACCTGCCCTATCCAGACATCCCCAGCTCTCAAGGAATTTTTCAACAGATTGTTTATATCATCCAGTATTTGCAATACTTCTTGGATAACTAATTGTGTCCTATTTTGTATTTTTCTTTTTAGCATATTTGTATACACTTATGCTGATGAGACCATGAATTTCTTCCTCTTTTGTATCTCCAAGAGGGATGACCACATAGTAAGTATTTAATAATTATTTGTTGAGTAAATTGTTACATAACTAAACGATATTGCATGGCACTAAAAACATCTTTGTTATTTGAGTAAATCACAGGTTAGAAAAATCACAGCCTAGCCTCATCATTGCTATTTCCAAGTCTAAATATGATCTATTTAGTAGGTCAACATGCCCTTCCTACCATTTATTCTCATCTGCAGCAAAAAGAGATACTAGAAATATCTTTCATCAACAGAATTTTCCTAATGTTCCTACTCTGCTTAGAAACCTACAGTGATTTCCTATTAGCACTCATGTGAATTACAAACAGCTCCCCTGACTTCTCTGGTCCTGTGACTTCTTGCTTTCATCAACTCCCAGCAAACTTAACTGTTGGTTTCTACCTAATTGTACTTCCTGGTTTCTACCTCATTTTCAGGAAGGGCACATCAGCCAGTCTTTGCTACTTCCCTCCCTTAGTCATATGGTTGCTTTCCCTGACTCCTGGGCACAGACCTAGGGCCTTCTGAAGTTTTATCTTTAAAAGCCATATAAAAGCTCCTCTTAAGGGGGAGTACCAAAAGGGAGGAATAGAACTCTAATTTACCATTCAGTGTCTGTGACTTGTTGAGATTTAAAAAAATAAACAAAAGCAGGCATATTTAAAGCATTAAAGACACATCAATTACTTCCAGCTTATGCTATTTCCATTTGAACTCTCCTCATATGAATGTTACTGTCCCCCTGCTCCTGAGCTCCTTTGCCCCCTTCTGGGATCTGAGCCCACCCTTCAGGGGAATCTCCTCTGGGGAATGGGAAACCAGGAAAAGTGTGACGGTCCCTGAGCTGAGCTGGTGCCCTGATGACTCAGCACACCTTCCCTGCTACTCCCTTCCCACTGAACAAGCTGATGTGCATCCGCAGCGAAGGGCCAAGGGTGGACAGGGCATTCTGACTTTCTTGGTGACTGAGAAGCATAAACCCTCTATCAGTTCCTGATTCACAGTTGAGGAGGCTGAAAATCCAGAAAGAGGACAATGCTGGTGCCAGTAGTTCATATGAATGAGTTGTGGCAGAAGTACATCCCCAGCTCTCAGTTCCACCCATGGCTATATCCTTTGTTTTGAAATCTGCTTTCCTTTGCTTGGAGTCAGCTCTAAGAAGGAGCAAAGCATTTTAGGATTTTGGGGTGGGCAGGGTCAAGACTTCAGGTGCCATTAAGCCAAGGGACTGCTGGGGTCAGGGCTGCATTCTATGAACTTCCCTGGCACTTTGGTCTCATGCCCAAGACAGTGCTCAAATTATAGTGGATGCTTTCAGCTGCATGAAATACAGATATCAAAATAACTTTATTATTAAATGAGATCTGAGAAGCCAGTCTTCCTTTGATAGATGAGAAAACTGGAGCCTAACAAGTTTACGTAAAATCTTTCTTGGATTTTCTTATTTGTGTATTTATTCATTCTGTAAATATTTATTTAATGCTGGCTGTGTGCAAGGCAGAGGGTCCAAGGACTCCAGTGCATTTGTAATAGAGCTGGGACCAGAACTCAGGGCTTCTCGCTCTTGCCCTAGTATTGTTTTTACCACAAAATATACTAAGGCAGCATGTTTATTCATGACCAGACCTGACCATGTGTTGAGCACCTACTAAATGCCAGTTATCATGTATGGGTGTTTGACATAATTATCTCATTCAATTCTGACAGCATCCTGAAAGATAGGTGGTGTTGTCTTTTGTTTGTGATGAGGAAACTGAGACCCAGAGGGGTTGCAAGGAAACCTGTGTTGGGATTCTGCAGCTAGCAAGTGACAGAGTTCGGATTGAGTTTGAGGTCCATCTAAGTGCCTAATCTAGGCTCTTTCCACTCTGGTGCATTTGCTTCTCAATTGCTCCCAAGACTCCACCTGCTCCCATCAAAGGGCTGCACTCCTTCAGACCGGGAAGCTTTGTATATGCACCCCACTACTTGGCATGCCCTCCTTTCTTCCTCTCTACCTTTGCAGTCCCACTTGTCCCTCAAGGCTCACATCTTGATGAGCTCATACTTCAAGAATGTTTAGAGATGAAGAAATCTGGCCACCAAGGTTTAGCCTAGCCAAGCTTGCTGTTTAGAGAGCCATCATTCCTTCAAATGCCTTTCATTTTGTCAGGTTTTACTGACAAGCTTAGGTCAAACTGGTCAGCAGTACCACTTATATAAATGTTTGTCACTGGTCCTTTTGAAAATGAATGCAGACCTTGAACTGTCATCTTTTCTTTTTTCTAGAATAAATTGCTACTTGCCTGGGGGATGGTTATTTGCCATTATGCAGCCAAGTCAGAGAATGCTCTGAATAATCAAATATTCCAATGAATGGAGTACATTACATGGATCAGCAGCTTTCAAGGAATCAGAATAAAATATACTTAACACAAATACTGTACTAAGCATAATGTAATTTTCTTGCTGGTTTTGCTGCTGATCCTGTGAGCATCAATTATCACTTAACAGGGAATCAAGTAACTCTGCCACTAACCTGCAAAGCAATTTTGGGCACACAATCTTCCATTTTGGAGTGTTGTTTCCTCTTCTGTAAAACAAGCAAGTTGGATCAGATTGTGTCTGGTGTATGTGTTGCACATGTGTCATCATTCTCCACTCCTGAGCCCATGTCAGACATCACTAATCAATTGCGGCGCATTTTTTTTTTCCTTTGATTTCTGACGGCCTCAGCATGCCTCTAAGCCCAGTGTTCCAGCAGCAAATCCACTCTCAGTAGACTGGAGTAGACACATGAAATGAAATCTATTTGCTATAATTGAACTAGATGATCTCCAGGGTCTCAGCTTTTATGAGCTGCCTGAGGTGAATGCATACTGGGTAGAAAGTTGGGTGGTAGATAGTTTGTACTATCATTAAGCATTAAGTATTTTACCACTCAGCTGAGGGGCTGGGTTTTTAAATTATTATTTTTGTTTGCCTCCAATTCACTGACATATAGGCTTATGTGGCTACTGAAAACTATGGCAGGAATTATATGTAAAATTCTGGTGAGTAGATCCAAGTGGATTGTGACAAGGGAGGTCTGGTCGGCTTGGCTCATCCTAAGATTCAACCCACCTTTGAAGCTGTCCTAATAGAAACAATCCAACCCACATCTGAGTTCCCTCATCCCACAGCACTAGGCTGGGACATGTCATTCTGTGTTATGGCTAGTAGGATGTGATATACAAACCTCCTGGTAGATTATAAACTCCTTGGAGTCTGGGAGGAGGCTCTAGTTATCATTTGAATTCACAGCCTGGTCCCACAACTAATAGGCTGTTTACCCCCTGACAAGTTACTTTCTCTGCCTCAATTTTCAATTTATAAAAGTGGGGAAAAAATAATAATATACCTTAGGGGTTTGTCATACACCTCAGATGAGAACATTGATGTAAATGCTTAAAAGACCTCTTGGAATATTGCTTTTTTTATTATTATAAAATCACAGCCTAGCACAACGCCTGATGAACAAGTGTTACTAGCATGTGTTGACTGATTTAGTTTTCAAATCACCATAAGAGGTGAGTATCTACCTTTGGAGGGACTGATCTAAGAAACAGCAGGGAAACAAATATGACAGGATCTGTCCACAAGACTGTGGGGAACCGAACAGGGCAGAGTTAGTACAAAGGGTTTGGATTCATCTGCTGCTGAGGCAACCAGAAATCAATTCAAGGGAGTCACACGGCAAAGGAGGCAGCTATAGTCAGCTTCCTGGCCTTAGGAGGGATTTTTATTCTTTTAACTAGCATCTTCCACTTTTGGAAGCATATTCTCAAATCATGAAAATACTCTTGTGAGAGCACATTTTTATTTCATTGTGTCCTCAAACAAACCTGTGAGCTCAAGCTCAAGCTCAAGGCAGTATCACCCCTATATGATTAATGAGGCAAAGCTGAGGCCCAGAAAGGTTATGTAATTTGCCTAAGGATACATGGCTTGTGAGGGCAGAGCCCGGGCTGAGACTTTCAGTCTCAAAATCTCCCCCATTCTCCTTCTCTCCTGTTCTCTTCAGGAACATATTTCAGTTTTAGGTTTCCCGGCAGTTTTTTTTAAACACTATCAAGTAAAAGCAATTTTATTAGTTCATTGATATAAACAATGAGTTGATAAGGGACTTTTATTTTCCCCAAATGCTCCAAACCTATGTCAAATGTCAGATTTATTTTTTGGCTATGAGAAACCATAATGTAAAAATGAGCAAAAATATTCCCACAAAAGGAGTCTGAGAAGTATGCCTGGGCATGACTGTGAAAAAGAGGACAGGAACAGCATATAATGCTTAATGAAACGTATAAAGGACAGTACTGGGTTTTATTTGAAACATGATCTTCGTGTTGCTGCCAAATAAAATAAAACGAGTATGAAATAGGCACAAACCACTGTTGGATGTGTTTCTCAAAAGACTTGGGCATAATGTGAAACCAGGAGTTCACATGTTGCCCTTTAAATAAAATACAGGGAAGTGTACTTTCTATGGAGATATGTCTTTTAGTTTTCTTCTTCACTGTAGAGATAGATTTATGAGGGACCATTATCACTTTACCTCCCAATTCTCTTGGAGACTAGGTCATACAGTAGGCCCATTTATCACAGTTGCACCTCTACCGTGACCTGAAATGTGTGAACCTAGATTATCATGTTTGCACACTCAAGAGCCCCAACTCTCCTTATGCTATGGCTTCAGCTGATTAACATCATCTGGCCCCAAGGAGAGCCATAGACTGGTAAAGCCAATCAGATCCCTTCTTTTAAGATTTTAAATCACAGAGAAGAAGATTCCAGTTGGTATAAATCCTTGAGTAAGGAGAAACTGGAGATTGAGGCTAAATTAGCAATATTGGACCATGCCCAAAATGAGCACTCAGAGAAAAAAAAAAAAAGGTAAGGAGAGAAATAGAGAAAAATGGAGTAGATGCACAAAGGGAGTCAGTCTGTTCAGGCTGCTGTAACAAAATACCTTAAACTGGGTAATTTATAAACAATAGACGTGTATTGCTCACAATTTTAGAGGCTGGGAAGTCCAAGATCAAGGTGGCAGTAGATTCGGTGTCTGGTGAGGGCTCTCTGCTTCACAGATCGTGTTTTCTTGCAGAGTTCTCACATGGCAGAAGGGCAAGACAGCTTCCTTTTCATCTTAACCACCTCCTAAAGCCTCACTTCCTAATACTATCACATTGGTCATTAAGTTTCAACTTGAAATTTGGAGGACACATTCAGATCATAGCAAAGGGTAATGAAGGCATGAGAAGATATGGGAAAGACCATGAAGGTTTTGAAAACTAGAAGGAATGGTTTCCAAACCCCACCATGATATCTGATGGGGCTTCTTTGCCACAAGATGCTGCCATGTTTTAGCAGAGAGTGGGCACTCTGTCTGTTGGATAAATTGTTAATGAAATAACCCTCCTTCTTTCTTGGGCTACTTTGAGTAGGTTTTTGTTCCTTATATCCAAAGGAGCTTCGATTGGTATTATATAACTTTCTCTAGCTGAAATAATAGGTTTGTAGCTCAATCCTGCTGTCAGGCAAGCATTCTTGATTGGGGTTAATAGGGATCTCTTTATTCCCTCAGGTTACATGCAATCTTTTCTGTTTATGTCAAGGTCATATGTATATGCATGTAATTCAAATGATAACACAAAACATTTACTGAGCACTTATTTTATGCCAGTAAGTAGTGTATTATATGCATTGTCTCATTTAATCCCCAACCACTCCTATGAGATTGGACATTTTATTCTCACCATTTATAGATTAAGAAGCCAAGTCTTGGTGAGGACAAAGAAGATATTCAAGGTCACCTGATAGGTATCTTACTGGAAAATCCAATGATTAAATTGCTATTGATTTGCTTCAGGCTACAATAGGAAGTATGTGGTGTACAAATTAAATGATATCTGTGAGGATATTTGGATTTAATTTTCGTTTCTCTCACAGTTGGAAAAAACAATTTTCAGTTTCTACACCCACCAAGTAAGGTGTACTGATATATGCCTCCTACTATCTCAGTGATGAGACCTCTTTACGAGTGTACACATACAGCTGCCAAAAGACAAAAAATTATTCAGCTTAGTGTTTTACGCTTTAGATTCTAAGGGGTCAGTAATGACATACCTTCTGAACTTTGTAAGAAAAAAAATCCAGATTTGTTACTGCCTGTTGAGCTAGCAAATGGAAGAAATTAAAGTTTCAATAACACCCTTTTCTTTTCTCAATTCCCTTATCATTAAATAGTATAATTGTGGTTTAAAACAACTGGGAGCTGGGTGCGGTAGCTTACACCTATAATCCTAGCATTTGGGAGGCCAAGACAGGAGGCTTGCTTGAGTCCAGGAGTTTGAGACCAGCCTGGGCAACATAGCGAGACCTCATATCTACAGAAAATTTAAAAATTAGTCAGATGTGGTGGCAGGCATCTGTACTCCCAGCTACTGGGGAGGCTGAGGCAGAGGGATTGTTTGGACCCAGGAGTTCAAGGGTGCAGTGAGCTATGATCATACCACTGCACTCCAGCCTGGGCAACAGAGAAAGATCCTGACTCTATACAAAATAATGATCATAAAATAAAACAAGTAGGGACCAATATAGGATTGCTAATGTATTATTTTACTAAGTAACTAGTTATTTAATTAAAAGTAATAAAATTTAGTTACTTAACATACAAATAGAGAGGCATAATTTAGACTAAAGGATGGCTCTTTAAATGAAATGCATTTAGCTATATAAAATATTTACATCAGTGTCCTATTTTTTTTTCATCTCACTAAGAACTAGGAAAACTTTGCTGTGAAATGAATTTTGTGAACTATTACTACCGGAGTGTTTTGTATTAGCATACAATGAAAGAGACAAAATTTGCTTAATATTTTAAAAATGTTATTGTGTTGGATCAATTTTTTGTAGGTACAGTTTTCCCAACTTTTGAACTGTTGTAGTTCTCCTCTGAGGCATTGCTTAAAGGCAAAGAAACTGAGAACACACAGTCATTGCCAGATATTACAATCCAAGACATATTTATTCAGCCCAATGTCAAGGACATCAAAATGGACATTTTTAGCCCTTTATCTATGCACAGTTTGTGCAACCCTTGGTTATCTAGCTTAAAAATGTTAATTTCAGTCTTCGATAAACAACTAGACTCAGAGATATTAATCCCTGCAATTAACGTCTATCCCAACTAGCCATATGCCTCTGGATATAGTTGGAGAAGAATTTCAGCTATCTAAGGCTTATGAGGTCCCAGCTCCAGCTGGGACTCAAAATCATGTTTCCAGAACACAAAGAACACTTGATAAAGTTGGAGAGAGATATTTTTTGAAAATATGTCACTAGGCAGCTTGGGAGCAATTTAGCAGCACCATCCTACAGGGTATGAATTTAACCTTTGCTCTCTGAAATGAAGGTCAGCAAATTTGTTTTTACTCTACATATCTTATAATCAATTCAATGTCTGGGTAAATCAGTTTCTAAAGAAGAGGTTGTGTTTGCAGATAAGTGATACTTTCACCCTCTAATTTTTTAACCATTTAACCCTCTCTTCTCTGAATTAAAATTCTTCTCCCTTCACTTTTTTTTTTCTTTTTTTTGGCAGTGGAGGAGGAATCTAAAAACTTAAGATGCAAAATATTAAAAGGGGAAAAATACCATACTGTTGTCTGCAGAGGGTAAAAAATGTCCAGCAAAGTGTTTTTTTTTTCCTTCTAAGAGATGAACATGTGAAAAGATACTTTAAAAATCTGTCTGTTCACCTGAAGCTTTCTTGCTAATCCATACTTTAAACCAGGGTTGACAAAGAATAGCCCATGGGCAAAATCCAATCCACTGCCTGGTTTTGTAAATAAAGTTTTAATAGAACACAATCATGCTCATTCATTTAGTTATTATCTATGGTTTTTGGACTATAACAGCAGAGTTGAGTAGTTGCAAGAGAGGTCATATGGCCCAAGAAAGCCTAAAATATTTACTATCTGGCCCTTTATAGAACATGTTTGCTGATTCATGCTTTAAATCAAAGAAAGAGTCTTGGAGAAATGACATTGTGAAAATACATCCTTAGCCTAGATACAGCAATGGCTTAGGGGTAAAGGAGAGTAGATACTAGTTTTAATCCAAGCATTCACTTCATAGAAACATAGAACAATATCAAGCTGATGAAATGAACAATAGTTGGGAATGCACTATAATGAGATAAAGACATAATAACTAAATTTACTCCTCTGATTCTCCAGCAGCTTATCTAATAACAACATGCTATGGTAGCGATGAACCCAGCATCCTCAGCTAATGTCAGCCATTTGGGAATAAGAGTTTCTTCCCTGCAGCAGATGTGTGGCTCAAAGTTCACCACGAGTGCACTCACAGAGAGAGCACAGCATGTGTTGTTCTGTGAGGGACCAGTGCTGGCCTGTCAATGGAATAGCTAATTTAGTTAAGGGACTGGGGAAATAGTGGGGGTGGCAGGCTAGAACTTGGGAAAAGAAGAGTTTTAACCTTTTCTGGGTATGACTTTACTTTGCAAATAATGATAATTCTGTTGCCTATAGAATTTGAACCAAGAGAATGAAATGCAGTTTATATCATTCCTTGCCAGTCATCCTACATGGACAGCTGCCAGGAGGCTGATATGCAGAGGCGATCGTTGCAGGCATGGTTATTTCTGTCGTAGATGCTCGTCATCCCTTGAAATTGCTCTGCTCCTAAGATTCCAAATTCCAGCCTCTGCTTGCTTGTCTCAGAAGTCCAGTACGTGGACTAAGAAGGGTGGGCTTCCTCAACTTCCCTCTCCAACTAAAACTGCCGGGTATTCATCCTGGACCTAGATTTTTACTTCTCTCTTGGAAGAAGAAGGGCGGAGACTCACCTCGTGGCTTGTGTGTTGCCATACTTTCTGATTTCTTTAGACCGTTGCTTTGTCATCTTCAGGTTATTCCTCCCTTTCCATTTTCCTAGCAAACATGGTTTGGTCTTACTTACCATAAATATGTAAAAAATCAAAAACAAAAACAAAACTCTTTTCCTCAACTTTGCTGTTCTCTTTTGCTGCTTTCCTAGTGGCTTAAATAAGTTTATTTCTTGTACATGCAATGGCCACAGAAGATTGGGTGGCTTTTCTCAAGAGGACTTATGCTGTATTCAGTGATTCAGCAATCACGGGTTTTTCATCTTTCGGTTTTGTTGTTTCTGCACAGGGCCTCCCCCATGACCACTGAGGCAGGCAGAGAGCGATTGAGTCAGATGAATCTGGCACAGGCTTTTCCCTGCCTCAGTCCAGAAAAAACCCACTTCACATTTCTTTGAAGAACTACCACATACTCTTACACAGTGCAAGAACACTGGGAAGTACCATTTTCCGTGTGCGTGGAACGGGAGTAGAACCAGATATTGAATACAGTAATGCTTTCCACAACAACTTCCATAAGGAAGTGCCACTACTTCCTCGGTGTCCACCACTGTCTTCTAACCCACATCTTCTCAAATCTGGTTTTTGCCACCATCACTCTACGAAACTACCTTTGTTTTTGCCTTATCTTTTCCTTACAATGATCACCTTGTCTATCTAACCACATTATCTTTGCTACTTCTTCCTTGGTTTCTTGGTGGAATTTGATCCAAACTTTGTCTCCTTTCTTCCTGAATTCACTTTTTGGTTTGCACAACAGCACATGTAGCATCTCAAGCTTTCCCTCATCCTTTTATACGGACCTTCTCTCAGTTTCTTTCACTGATTTATCTTCCTCTTCCTCCTACTCAATGTAGGGAGTCCATGTAGCTCAGACTTTTCTTTGCATCCTCTATGTCCTCACCCTTGGGCTTCAGCCTTCAGCTCTGAGCATGTAACTCCTCAGTCAGTCAATCAATCAATCAATCCACCCATCCATCCCTTCTTCAGATCTAGAATTACACCTCTAAATTTCACTTACATTACACTTCCACTTTTAAATGTACATAAATTCATAAGGTCTGAAAATACAGACCTTCTTCCAACCTAACAATTTCTATTAATAGAACTGTATCTGTTAGAATACCTGGGATACATGACAGAATACCCCAATTCAAGTGCCTAAAATAAAGAAATATATTATCTCAACTAGTGAGAAGTTGAGGTGCTTCTCTCAGCTCTGCCTTGATGTGTGTATCAGTTCTGGCTTCTGTTGGCTCCTCTCACAGTAGTTAGACCCCTCTAAAAGCTCTAGTGGTCATATTTAGAGGCTATATTCAGCCTCCAGAGGAAAAGTAGCCAACTTTCTTGTTTCTGTTTAAGAGTGACAGAAGCTTTCTTGGAAGTCTCCTTAGCAGTCTTCCCTTTGCTCCTTAAAAAAAATTACTAACAGCTTCATTGAGATACAGTTTACATATTATGTAAGTCACCTATTTAAAGTCTATAATTCAATGGCCTTTTAGTACATCCACAGAATTGTGTGGCCATAACCACAATAAATTTTAGAACATTTTCATTGCCCCAAAAGAAACCCTTTGTCCATTAACAATCACTCCTTGCTCCCCTCTCTCCCCAGTCTCTGGCAACCATTAATCCACTTTCTGTCTGCATGGATTTATCTATTCTGAACAGTTTGTTTAAACAGACTCATATAATATGTGGCCTTTTGTGTCTCGCTTCTTTCACTTAGCATACTCTTTTGAGCTTATCATTGTTGTACTGTGAGTCAGTACCTTATTCTTTTTTATTGCTGAATAATATTCCATTGTGTGGATATGCCACATTCTGCTTATCCACTTCTTGGTGGATGGACATCGGGGTGGTTTCCATTCCTTTGCTTCTTTTGCTAAGAATTTCTGCAGCTGCTTATGCCTAATACAATCCCTGGAAAGCATGGACAAGTGGAGCCACCTGCATGGCTTGGACAAATGGAGTTGTCTGGGTGACTTGGACAAATCAAGACTCATTCCTCAGGTTGAAGATGAGTCAATCTTCTCTGAAGCAGTGGCCACTTAGAAGAGGCTGAATATTTGAACAAAATTGCATTTCTGTTAGAAATGAGGAAGGGAGGGCTGGTAGGGAATGTGGGATAGACAGAAACGAGCAAACAAGCAAACAAAAACTAAAAACAAAGTAGCAGACCTGCTGCAGGTAACAACCAATTTTTTTTGTAGTTCTGAAACTTTGTCTTTTTCTTTCTCCTGACCCATGATATCCAACTGGTGGCCGAGCTTGTCTATTTGATCTCCATGGTTTCTTCTCTCTCGTTGCCCTCATCCACCTGAGTCGCCCCCTCTGCTTCATGCTGACATTACTTCTCAGCCATTCTTCCCTAACGGCCTCCTGCTGAGACCTGTCTTTCTGTCGTGCCTTCCTCCCCCTCCAGTGCATCTCACACATCTTGGTGAGCACAATCTTTCCACAGCGTACGTCTACTGGTAATAATGTTACAGCCCCGCTCAACTCTACTGCCTATAAAACTAAGTCCAAATTCATTACTGACACAAATAAGGTCAGTCTCAGCATCTCTTTATTTATCTGTCTTAGCCACAAATCTCTCCCTTTACTTATATAGCTCCAACCTATTCTTTGAGACATCTTAGATAATAATAGCTAACATTTATTGAGATGTTATGTGTCAGTGCTGTTCTAATACTCATGGGATTATTCCATCGATTCCTCACAAGAAGTCTATGAGATCCATACAATTATTAGTATCAATTAATAATTCATACAATTGTTAGTTAAATATGAGGAAATCAAGGCTAAATATGTTGTCTATGATGATATAGCCAGTAGGTAGTCAGGCCAGGATTTACATCTAGGCAGTTTGATTCTTATGTGGAAACATCTCCTTCCTGAATCCTTTCCTGATTCCATATCCCTTCCCTTCATTCCCTCCTCTAACCTCTCAACCCACCCTCAGTTAGTGCGATTTCTCCCTCCTTTTTAATCATGTAGCATTTTCTTTATGGGGCTGAGCTTCATCCCCTTCAAATTCATATGTTAAAGTCCTGGCCCTCAGTACCTCAGAATGTGACTGTATTTGGAGATAAGGCTTTAAAGAGGCAATTAAGGTTAAATGAGGTCATTAGGTTAAGCCTCTAATTCAGTATAACTGGTCTCCTTATAAAAAGAGAAGATTAGGATACAGATGTGCACGCACAGAGGAAAAGCCCACGTGAGGACTCAGTGAGAAGGTGGCCGTCTGCAAGCCCAGGAGAGAGGCCTCAGAAGAAACACCCTGCTGACATCTTCATCTTGGAATTCTGTGTCCAGAACAGTGAGCAAATACATTTCTGTTGTTTATGCCACTAGTGTGTGTGTGGTATTTGGTTATGGCAGTCCTTGGAAACGTATACACTTTCTGGACCTCAGTCACCTCATCTGTAAAATGGGTTGCTGGAGGATTTAGTGGAATAAATTTCACAGCACAGTGCCAGGCACTTTCTTGTACAGCAACCAGCCAACAGCCATTTCTCCCTTCCTGTCATCCTAAGGTGACCTTTGGGGACAGAAGTGTCAGAGCTGGTAGGGGCTTAAGGATGAAACCCCTGACCGCTGGCAAATAAGCAAGTTAAGATGAGCCCAAAGAGTACCAGTAGCTATAAATAGAGACAGATTCCAAGATCAAGCACTAGGCAGACAAAAATGAACTAGGAGCCAGGGAGACATGCTGTATCTGTATCCACAAGTAACAGAAAGCCTGTCTCAAACAGAATTAGACAAAAAAAAATTGGATGTATTTGGGCCTGCCAGTGAATAGTTCAGGGATGGGTACAGAAACTCAAAAGATGTCACAGGATTTCTGTGTGTGTGTGTGTGTGTGTGTGTGTGTGTGTGTCTGTCTGTCTGTCTCAGATGGCTGAGTTCCTTCTATTCCAGTTCTTCAAAAGATTCCATGTTTGTGGTTGTGAGATGTCTGTGGTGGTTCTAAGACTTCACTTGCTTGCAGTTTCAAAGTTTAGAAGGGGAAAGTTCATCCTTCTTTTAATCATCCAGGCAAGGCCTGGGACTAGATTTCCTTGCTTTTGTTTAGCTCCTCTTGAGTCGGGTGCCCAATGCTACACTCACCTCTTGGCTGGGGCAGGGGATCTGATGAGCTGGTGGCTTAGGCCTGTGTCACATGGGCCACAACTGAATCTGAACCACCCTCCAAAGGAGGTCTGAGGGAAGGGGACCAGAACAATGACCAGAAGAATGGTGATGAGATCCAGACACATGGCCACTACACCCACACCCACATAGACAAAGAGGTGATTTTCAACATTAAAGCCAAGGAGTTCTCTTTTTCTCTCTCCATCTCTCTCTCCTTCTCCCTTTTCTACTTATTTTTCTTTTTTTAGAGACAGGATATCACTATGCTTCCCAGGCTGAACTCCACCTCTTGGGCTTAAGGGATCCTCCCACTTTAGCCTCCCAAGTAGCTAGGACTACAGGCATGGCACCGTGCCCAGCTTCTTACTTCCACTTCTTAAAGTAGACTTCTGACTCCTAACCCATTCTTGTTGTGACCTAGTTTAAGTTCATTTTGTCGTCCGATCATTGGCTTTAAGGTGGCCAGTCTGCCAGCCTGCTGCAAGACTGAATGGGGCAGGGCCCCTAGTGAGAGCAGTGGAGCCATCTTTCAACCAAGCCATCCTTTCCTGTCTACAAGTGCTTGACAGCCTTCTAGAATCTCTGTGCCTGCATTTCCAAGTCTCAGGCTCAAGTAGACTCAATTCCAGTTGGCACTTGTGATGTGTGACATACCAAAGACAACAGTAATAATAATGGTTACTGTTAAAGGAGTACCCACTATGGGTCAGGCACTGTGACAAGTATGTACATGTTCCAATCTTGTGTTACTCTCAATTCACCCGTGAGCATCCTCATTTCACTGATGCAGAAACAGAGGCCCAGAGAGGTAAAGCAATCTGCCTGATGTTTCACAGGAGGAAGTGGCAGAACTTGAGCTCCAAATCAGGTCTGCCTGCCTCCAAACCCCTTACTCTTTATCACTCAGCCCCACCACACCGCCTCCACAGTTGGCAGGCCGGATTGGACTGCAGTCTGCAAGCAATTAGCAAAAGCAGCTCTCCAGCAAATCCAAGAAACAATCCAATCTGTAAAAGGGGAGGGGGAAGCCATCTTAAAAGAGAAAGCTTTTTTCCTCCCCAGCTGGTTAAGGGGGAGCAGTTTGCCACAGGCTGCTGAGGGCAAGGAAGGGGCAGCATGTTCACTGAATGTTCATTCTCCCAATTGTTTTTCTATGACATTGAGCTCACACTCCAGGGAAAATGCAGGGCCTGAGTTGAAATGTCGTCCAAAGCCATTCAGCTAGGGCTTTAAAAGGAGCTTTTGTTGGTGGAAATCTCTTTACTGACCTGACTTTCCCTGGGCTTGGGTTTGCCTGACAAAATAAAAGATGACCAGTTAAATTTGAATTTCAGATAAACAACGCATAATCATCTGGGATAAGTACGTCCCATGCAATATATGGGATATACCTATCCTAGAAGATTATGCGTTATTTATGTGAAATTCAAATTCAAATGGGTGTCCTGTATTTTTACTTGCTAAATCTAGAAACTTTGTCAGTTTTGGACTTCAAGAATAAGCCTGTTCCCTCTGTCTTGCTCCCCAACCAGAATCCAACAGGTTATTTCATTCTTGTGAAGGAAGCAGAATTTAAGGATGCATTCTGGACGATGCATGCTTATGCATGCTCTATCTTGCTTTTTAAAGAAAATGTTACAAAAATGATGTGGGCTTTGTAAATAATAACAAAGATAATAATAATCCTTTCAGGATCTGGGAAATGTCTTGAGGGTTTGGGGGAATCAACTTTCCACTGAAGTTCCTGGAAACCGGTCAGTACAATTTGTATTTAATAAAGAGTGGCCAACAGTGCTGCCACAGCATCTTGTGAGCGCATCCCACAGAGGAAGTGGGCGATGGCCCTGACCTCCCTGGAGCGGAGGCCCCTCCCTAAGGATTAGGCTTGAATTCCAAGCTCTGCAGGACCAAGTGACAATGGGAGATTGGGAGCAGGGAGGGAGAAGGAAGGGACCAGACGGAAAAGAGGAAGAGAGAGAGGAGGCTTTAGTGCAAATTCAACATCATTTCCCTCATCACAATGCTCCCTTCTTCCCTCTCATTTATAAGTCTGGAGCACATTCTTGGCATTGAGACTCTCATACTTGGACCCTTCTCTTCTCTTGGTTCCTGGCACGGTGAATTTGGCCATTTGCTGCAGTGATGGGCCATTACAGGGAGTGCCCCATCTAACCAGCAGCAGGCCAGCTGTCCAAGGAGCCTTTTCAAAAGGGAAGACACCCTGGGAGGGCAAGTATTTGCCAAGTAACTAAGTGTCCCCTTGTTTCCAGGTGCTTAGTGTATGTTTGTGGGTGCGCACAGCAGTGAATACAAGGACCTATTGTGTCCTGTACTCTAAAGCTGGCTGAGGGCCTGGTAGCCAGGGTGGGTCACGATTCACTGCAACTCAACACATTTTTATTGAGCTCCTAGGTTCAACACCCTGTGCTCAGCCTGTAGGAAATGTAAAGATAAGGTCTGTCCTGAGTTTCAAGAGTCTTAAATTCTAATAGGGGATAAGACAAAGAGACAGTAACAAAGCAGGTAGAACAAAGTCGATATTGTCAGAGAGGTAAAAGTCAAAGCTTTTAAGATGCTCAAGACAGCAAGAAAATATATCTGCTTTTAGAAGAGACCAGGAAAGACTTCATGGAGGAGGTGGTGTTCAAGATGAGTCTTGCAGATAAGTGAGATTTCATTAGGGTGGGTATGGAGGGGTGGATATATTTGGCAATTGGTGTTTTATTGTGTTTCATGTAGAAATCCCTAACATGGGCCAGGCGCGGTGGCTCAAGCCTGTAATCCCAGCACTTTGGGAAGCTGAGGCGGGTGGATCACAAGGTCAGGAGATCGAGACCATCCTGGCTAACACGGTGAAACCCCCGTCTCTACTAAAAATACAAAAAAATTAGCTGGGCCTGGTGGCGGGTGCCTGTAGTCCCAGGTACTTGGGAGGCTGAGGCAAGAGAATGGCGTGAACCCGGGAGGTGGAGCTTGCAGTGAGCTGAGATCGCGCCACTGCACTCCAGCCTGGGCAATAGAGCAAGACTCCATCTCAAAAAAAAAAAAAAAAAAGAAAAGAAATCCCTAACATGGATCCAAAATGAATTCTGCTAGTGATAAATATGGTCATATGCTAGTATCCAAAGCAAACAAGCACGACTGATTTTATTATAAAGTTTTTCCTTGAGGAGTATCTAGGTGATATCAACGACTCACATGGACAGCTGAAACAAAACACCAAGTTCCTGTGCCAGACATTGTGTTGTGTGATTTACATATAATATATTACTCAATATGAATGAATGGCATTTTTCTGGATAATATTATCACGTCAACTGCAAGATTAAGAATGTGTTCAAGTCAATTTATACAACCCCACTCCATTCACCCCTCCACCTAGATTAAAAAATTCTTCCATTGGTATTACAAAGTCTACTTTTTATCCCCCTCCAGATTGTTTTCACTGATATGCCATTTTTGTCATTGTATGTATTCGGTAAAAATGACTAATATGGACCAATTTATAGACAATTACTCTTTTTTCTCTTTATTTATCATATATGTATGTATATAGACAGAGAGAGAGAGAGAGGTTTTTGTTGTTATTGCTGTTGTTTTGTTTTGTTTTTTTTTTTTTGAGACAGGGTCTTGTTCTGTTGCCTAGGCTGGAGTGCAGTGGTGCTATCGCTGCTTACTCTAGCCTCAAGCTCCTAGGCTCAAGTGATCCTCCCACCTCAGCCTCCCTTAATTAACATTTACTTAATTAAGAAATTATGTGAAAATTTTGCTTGACTCTCATCAATATCCATTTATCTCTTTATGATCTTTAAGTGTAGTATTTATGGAATGATTGCTACCGATCCCCTGTACTATGTTAAATACTACTTAAGATATGGCAAGGTTTCTAAAATATTCTGAAGAAACCATGGTATAACATTGAAAATAGTTGGATTTTGCTTAATTGTGTCAAAGTTCTGGAGAAGAAAAAGCCCTGGCTCCTTTAAGAAAGAGGTGGAGGCTTTGGCAGCCTGTAAAAACTGTTGGCACACTTCTTGTCATAGAAACCACTTTCCAAGTCAAGGAAGTCTTGATAAAGGAGGAGGAGGTAGAGTTCTGAGCTGTCTCTATGGGGCCTAAGAAACCATTTCCTGATTTAGAAAAAAGGTCACAGGGAAACACTATTTTATAAGCCTTGATGGTTTAGCTTTCTTTTTAGCTAATCCTCTAGGGATGAAAAGAGGTTCTTCAACCTACAAGAAAAGAAGGGCTACCCTTGATAGTAGCCCTCCAGATATAATGAGGAGGGTGGTACCAAGGTAAATGGCTGCTCAACACAAGTGCTAGTCAGAGAGGTAGCAGTGCAAGTCAGGGCTCTACCAAGATCTCAGACAATTCATTTAGTCTATTCACACTTCAGTTTCTTCATACATTAAATGTGCATCATGCTGTTATTTCGTAGAGCTGTTATAATCATTCATTTATTCAACAAATAGCTATTGAACGCTTACCATGTGCCAGGCCTGTGCAGATAAAGCAGACAGCCCCTGCTTTGATGGAATGATGAAATGAGATGATGCCTGCAGAGTCTACTGCAAGAAGTCAATAAATGCTGTGATGGAAGCTATTCTCCCAGTAGTGATAAGCACAAGCATCGAGAAAGGGCTATCTTCCAGGCTTTTTTTGTTGTTCATTGGAAGCACTGCTAAGTACAGTGCTACTTTGAAGTTCTAAAATTTAGGTAGACTACTGGAGTGTGTTTTTCTTACACTTGGAAGTCAGATCAAGTTGGATAAAGTTGCCATTTATGATAACAAAGTCTTATGAAGAAAAGGTCTTCAAATTATATTTCTAGGGTTGGTTTTTTTTTCTTTTAAATTTCCTATACTGGCATATTTGTTACGTGAACATGTCAGTAGTTAACAAGTGGTCAAATTTTATATGTAGACACTTTGAGTCCCTCCCTCCCTCCCTTCCTTCCCTTCCTCCCTTTCTTCTTCTTTTCCTTTCATCCTTTTCCTTCCTCCCTCCCTTCCCTCTTCCCCTTCCTTCCTTCAATACAAAAGCATCATAAGTTAGATCTTGTCTGAAAAGTCTAATTCATTCATCTACAAAGGAATTGCCATAACCAAGGTGCCTCTGTCTGCTACAGAAATGGATGTCATGAGCCTATTAGGAATTAACAAATGTCTCTGGCAAGCAACAGAAAAAGCTATAACCGTGTTGTAATATTTGTGGTGATAATATTTATATACTTGCAATCTTATTTTATTTTATAAAATATATTATTCTCTCTTAAATACTGATGTCCAAAGCTAACTTGAGACCACAGAAAAGACTTTCTAAGACATTTCTTCTAAGCATGGGCTTATAAGAAAGTAGCAGAGAATGATGCTTTTTGTGTACTGCAAGCTTGGCTGCTATATGGAACAAATGAGACTGTATTTCTATTATCTATCAATGAACAAATCTATCAACCAATGAACAATTATTCAGTATCTACTTTGTGCAAGAACCATGTTGGATCTCAAGGGAGTTACCAGTAAAAGTAAGTAAATAATAAAACAGAATTCTGCCCTCCGAGGACCATGTAGTTGAAGCGGTAACAAAAGGTTAATTAACAATTTAAAGTCAGGTGACAGTTGTTCCCCCCCAAAATAATAAAGGGGAGAGTTTGAGGAAGGTTTTGTAAGGAAAGTACTTTTTCAGAGATAGGCAGGGTTTATTTTAGGTAATTCATTTTCTAAAACATGTCTAAAGGCAAACTAGGGAAAAATGTCTTCCTAGGAACTTGAGCTGCCATGTGCTACAAACCAGACTGTATTTCTCATACTTATCAGCCAACAGATTCAACAGTCAACAAGCATTCCTTGAATATCTACTTTGTACAAAAACCAAGGCTGGATTTTTAAAATTTGTTTTTTTAATTTTGGAACTTAATGAATTTTAGAACATATGTGTTGAATATTTGAGGACAGATTTGCAACCTCTGTAATGTTCTAGGAGAAGCTGAGCCCAATTTCCTTGAGCCAGCAGCCTCCCAAACTTCCCAGAGCCTCGGAGGCTATGCTTTTGGCATTCCCCATAGCATAGATGAAACAAACACACCATTTGAAAGCCCAAAGTGTAAGCATGATTACATTCTGCTGAGCCCTTCTCTGATCACAGGAATTTTGCATCTGAGTAAACAGGGAGTTGAGGCTGGAGGCTGATGGATGTGAGGGGCTACTTCCTTAAACTTTAAAGCAAGCACAGTTCCTTTTATCAGACAGTGGAATTGCTTTGGTTTAGAAGGAACTCACGCACAATAACCTGGTAACTCTCAAAGTGGAAATAGGGACTTGCTCCTTGTTCTTTTCCAGGCTTATGGGAGCTGAGCCATGAATTAAGAGCTTGGCTCATTAGGAAGGACAGATGATTGGGCACGCTGTGGAGCCACCATGTTTTATGAGGCTGGGAGTAGGTTACACAAAGTGGCACAGACTAAGAAAGGAAGATATTTGGAAATATTTTTTCTGCTTAAAGCTCTGAGATTGCAGAGGGTTTTCTTAGCTCTGTGGAATTTCTTTAACTGCCTTGGGATTTCTAGGTTTCTAAGAAGCTTGAGGTGGCTGTTAACCTAATACACAGTTGAAGGAAGCCAAGACAGCCTCCCTATGCCAGCCGTGTGGTAGGATGTCTTCTTAAAAGTCTCTTTAAAATCAAACATGTAAGGAAATCCTTCTTTTCTGAACTAGAGCCTCTGAAACTGGGTCAGTAGCTCTCATCCTTGTCTCCTGCTTGCTTTGCTGAAGCACAGTGTAAGCAAATAAATATCAACGAATTGCTTAATGATTTTCATAAGGCTCCATCCTTTCAAGGCAAGGGGCTCTCCTGAAATGTTTGATCTGCTCTGTATGAATCTGTTTTCCAAATGGCCAGCACATGTCGAGGCCTGCTGTCCTCTGGGTTACAGGAAGATGCCTTTGATGGGTTAACCGCAGAGTAACTGAACCCTTTTCAAGTCCCTTTCCAAAGTTCCTTTGTCCTGCTGTGGATCTTGCCACTTGGATTGGATCAGCAGGAGACTGCTCCTGGCAGCAGGTTCTAGAACATTCTCCCTCTGATTTGAGCTTGGTCACTGGGTAATGCCATCTGAAATATGGTATTCCAAAGGTTGAAAGGCAAGCACCAGGCAGTGATGAAATAGTTACCCAAACTCTGGATGAGCCACTCAGACTTTTCCAGCACTCTGCACCCAATGTGTGCCTGAATGAATTTCCTTAAAGCCAGATGAAGTTATCATCATTTTCAACTGTCTTGTTATTAGCAAAACAACACAGCAGCTACCCGATGCTGCTTTCAGTTGGATACTACCACTTTGGAAGTGGCCTTCCACATTCTATAGTGTCGTTTCTTTCCCAGGCTGGGTGGAAATGTTTAACCAATAACTTTCTCAATATTTTGCACATACATAATAAAATGGTAATTTGGTTTGGTTTATTTCTACAGATTTTGATACACATTCAAGTTACAGCATAATGGCTGGGACTTACATGGATATCATCAAGTTGAGGGCAAATTGGAGAAAGTTTTCCCTTCTCCAAGAAGAGGAAGAAGAAAAGGGCAATTCTGGTAGCTGCTAGCTGGTGGGTCCGGTGCCTTGGGCACAGAGGAATTATTGAGGATCAAAATATTACATTTTGTTATTTTCTACAAAATTTAACCTTTTTTGAAGAAATCTTAATGATTGACCCAAAAATGTAATAACTATTTATAAAAACATAATGAAACATGGAGGCATTTTTCCCTCTTTTCTCTGTTTTCGAAGTTAAAATACTTTTATCAATAACATTGCCATTATTAGGCAATACTTGACTCTACATTTTCTATATACTTCCAAGGTAACCATTGTTTTTTTCTTACCTTCTGTGATTCTGGCTATCCAAAACCCTCATCTCCTTACCTATCCGTATACTGAGTAAACTGCTGGCAGCTTTGGGCTAGTGCAACAAATCTATATCAAGTGGTGACTCTGCCTGGCGCAGTACTAGCTTGGGCTTTAAAAGCCCATAATACTTTTTTATTTTTCCTCTTGATATTAATTGAAATCAGGTGATGGCAAAAAGTCCTTTTTTTAAAAAAAATTTAGGCTACTGGCACTAAATTCTCTTAAATAGTCATTTCCTTCTCATACAAGAAATACTTGCTAATTTCAGACCAATCTTCAAACTGTATTTTCTATTTTGGTTAATTAAATTACCATCCACCCAGCCACCTCGTCTAGAAAGCTGAGAGTCATAATAGACTCTTTCCTCTTCATTACAACCTTCCTCCCACATCCAATCAATCACCAGCTTCTATCAATCTTCCCTCTTAATTATTACTGAAATCCGCCCTCTCCTCTGTCTCTGGCATCAGAGCTTTTCTCCAGCCTTTGACATCTTGAATCTCCTATCTAGATTTGCCACAGTGACCTCCTCCTAATCATTCCCTTAGCCTCTACTCTCTTTCCTCTTCTAATTTATTCTTCTCCATTTTCATACAAAGCTTAGATTATCTTTATCCAAATTAAAATGTAATAACTAATAAATCATGGAGCTATGATTTAAACCAGTTGGCAAAGTTTTTTTTCAAAAAATCATGACTAGGTGTAAAATTTTACAGAATTTTTTCATTATTTATTGTCATATGTCTATAATAAATTATATAATTGATTTTCTAATGTTAAATTCTTACATGAAATATAAGACTTATTTTCTATGATATGTATATATATACTCCATCTGGATTGCTTGCTAGCATTTATTTAGTACTTTGGCATGTCTGTTTGTACGTGAGGTTGATTCTCATTTTGTACTTGTCTGGTTTTGACATCAGGGTTATAACAGCTTTATAAAATATTTGTAAAATATTTTTCTTCTGGAATGGTTATTTGTTAGGGGTTATTATTTCTCCCTTTAATTTTTAGGAAAAAAAGTCTGCAAAGTTTTCTGGAGCTAGTCTTCTTCTGTGGAATATTTTTGACTGTTGAATTAATTTTTTCCTCGCTGGTTATAGGTTTATTTAATGTCAATTTCTTCTCAACTTAATTTCCATAATTTTTGCTTTCTAAAAATTGTACAATATATCTAAAGTTTTAAATATATTGGCCTAAAGTTGTTCATGTGATTTTCTTATGATTTTTAAATATTTACTTTTTGTTTCAATGTCCCTTTTCATGTCTAGTACTGTTTATTTCTGCCTCTTAAAAAAATCAATCCTGCCAGGAGTTCATCTACTTACTTTTTTTGAAACAACCAGCTTTTCATTTTGTTGATCAGATGATCAGCCATTCATTCTTGACACCACCACATTTTTTGGAAACTCAAATCCAGTTTTAAAAACGTATCAGTGGCTCTCCACACCATATTCAAGCTCCCACCTCCTAACAGATTCTCTAGTTCATTTCTCCACACTTAGTCCTTCCTGTTCTCCCCTCCGGCAATATCAGATTCCTTCTAGGCCCCAAAATGTCAGCCCATTTCATGCTCTGTGCATTTATACAGACTTTTTTGTTGTTCTGTTTTCTATTTGGTCAAAATCTTTAAATTCCAGCTCAAGTTTTCCTCTTTTCTCTCTCCGTCTCTCTGTCTCTGTAATTACTTCTTTCTCTGCTTTGTTTTTGTGCCTTACCCATATTCCTATGTTTTCCTCTATCATCATGTTTTATGTGTCTGCCTGCCTCCTGGACCAGGAGACCCTTGATGGAAGGTGCAATCTATTTTTCATGTCTGTGTTCCTAGAACTTTTAATTATTTCTCTTATCCCCATATCTTTCCTTTTTTAAACTGGAAAGGCAAAAAATAGAGAAGAGATTACCCGATGTCCCTTTCCTCTATTTTAAGAAAGGTTGGCATCCAACCCCTCCAACTAAGATGCTGATTAAATTTACTTTCCTCTTCCTCCCTTGTCAATATGCACTTAGCATTGAATCACCTATTTGCTAACATCTTCAATCTTTCAATTTTAGGCCAATATTTTCTTCTTATAAAGGGTCCAAAGTAGTTTATGTTCAGACATTTCAATGCATTAAAAATACCACAGTAGAATTTAATCAGGTTGCATAATGTTTTCCTCATAGCATTTATTTATAAACTTATGCACTATTTAAGTAGAAGGGAAGATAAAATTTTATGACCAATTCAACTACATTTTAGAACCTTCATATTTGGGCAAAATATTCTAAGCAGGTAATTCAAAAAAAAATCTGTTTTTTTTTTTCTGATAGTTTGTCTCATCTAAGAACTTAAACTTTATAACAACCAACCTCGATATGAATTACACAGGACAAGATGCTATTTAAAAGAAGCAGCTAAAGGGCTGTAAAAACCATAAGGGAGGCTGGGCGCGGTGGCTCATGCCTGTAATCTCAGCACTTTGGGAGGCCGAGGCGGGTGGATGACCTGAGGTCAGGAGTTCGAGACCAGCCTCAACATGGAGAAACCCCGTCTCTACTAAAAATACAAAATTAGCCGGGCGTGGTGGTGCATGCCTGTAATCCCAGCTACTTGGGAGGCTGAGGCAGGAGAATTGCTTGAATCTGGGAGGTGGAGGTTGCGGTGAGCCGAGATTGCGCCATTGCACTCCAGCCTAGGCAACAAGAGCGAAACTCTTGTCAAAACAAACAAACAAACAAACAAAAAACCCATAAGGGAGTGAGGAAACCTGGGTTTGGATACCAGCTCCACAGTTAGACTTCAAGCGGAACATTGATCAGTTTAAGTCTCATCAGTAAAACAGTGATAATAATATCTGACTCTCTAGATTCTTGTGAGGGAAAATGCCTCACACAGTGCCAGGAACATAAGGGATACTCACTAAATTTTAATTTAACTTGCATGCTAGGAAATCACAAATATGCCTACTTTGCAGATGATAAATTCACATTTACAAGATTATTACTGAGGCATTCAATGTCAGCTTAATTAAAGAAAATCCCATTTTCCTTGAAGCTCTGCTGGCTTTCTGAACTTTTTGTCCTGGAACAATATCCTGTGCTAACCCATTTTACTTTCACTGGTTTAGTCAAAGGACAATGAGTCAGACACTGCATTTTGGGAGTCTTGAGTTCCATATTGAGCATGCATAGTCCAGTGACCTTGGACAATCAATGGGACATTTTTTTGTGAACTTTTTTTTGCATTTCCCCAAAGGCAAAGCCTTAGTCCTAGTCCTCCTTTCTGCCTGCTCAGCACAAACTTGGCAACATTTGTTACCAAAAATCAGGGCATCGATGTTTTAATTCACAAGAAAAATCCAATTCATGTAACATCTTTATCCCTCTATGAACTTCGGGGAAAAACGGAAGTAAGCAAGCCCAAATGTTCAGCCTAAAGCATTTGCCGATATTCCTTTAAAGTAATAATCTCCCTGCAAGGCCAGCAGCTCTTTAACGGACACTTCACTTTGCTGTTGGAAAGAAAACCTTTTCTGTGTTCTCTGCCTCCACCTGAACTACTCAGTAACTGAAAGTCATTTTGTTTCCCCTGTCACCCTCAGCAGCTATGTACACATTACCCATCCATTTCACTATCTAAATCAGGGGTTGAGGAAAAGTCCCTGTGGGAAGCCTGAATAGCCAGCAGCTGCGTTTGGCCTGGCCAGCTGAACTTCAGCCTGCATCTTGGCCCAACCCCAGGACTGATAACGCCTTTGCTAAGCTTTAGATTTCCCCAGCATTTGCGTGCAAAATGGAAAGGCTGGTTTTGTCTGTCCTGATGGCCCCTCTCAATGCTCTTTGGGCTTGTTAACTTGTTTTAGGCAAGAAGAGAGTGGGGGTGGGGGTTCCTGGGCCCAATCCGGGGTCTGCATGCTTCCAGCCTGCCCCAAGTTGTACAGCAAATGCTGACCTATATTCCAGTGACACACACCAGATATGAGTAGGACATAACTGCCCAGGGCGCTGCCCACTCCCTCCTCCTCCTTGTTCCTCAGCCAGGAGGGCAGCCAGATCCGTACACCATGTTCTGTCTTGTCAGCCGATGGTGTGACAGGCACCGGGGGGCTTATTAGGAGGCAACGCCCCCCCATAATATGAACCTCTGGGCCACACCACACTGTATTCTCTCCAGGAAGAGTAGCAGTAACCGAAAGGGTGCAGACAAGTTGATCTCTTGAGTTAGATCACAATGATTTCCTTCCAGCCATTGTTTTTGGACTGCTTTGCTGTGTTTCTTTAGAGTGGGCAGATGGCAGGATCCTGGAGGTGTAAAACAGCTACAAAAAACAAGATGATTCAAACAGAAGGAATATGTATAAACCCTGCTGTATCATCTCGATATTAATCAAGAGACTTGGCTTTTCCTTCCCCCTTTGCAGGATGTTTAAGGTTTTCTTGCTTTTTTTTTTCTTTCTTTGTTTTTAAAAGAAGGACACACTGTGTAAATGGGCCACTTTTGGGGTTTTGGCTGAAAAGCTGGTGTCATTTTTGCACTCAGTTTATTTTGAGGACAAGCCCAACTGAGAGACTTTACAGTAAGACCACTTACTTTGAGTGAATGGAGGAAAGTAAAAATGGAACCTCCATAGAAAAAAAGCTAATGCTGTGTAGCAAGGATGGTGCCATCCAAAGTACAGGAACCGAGCCTAAAAGAGATAATTTTAAGTTGAGTTGTGGTTTGCCACAGTGTCCTCGTGATCAGTTGAGTGGTCAGATGTCAGGGGTGACTGAAAATAAGTTCATTTTCCCACAGGGTAAAGGGAGAGAAGAAAAAAAGGGGAAAAAAGGAAAAGCTTTGCCCATATGAAACAAATACTTTAAAATTTCAGAGTTTATCTGGCATAAGCTCGAAGATGTACCATCATCCATGTGACTTTTGTGAAGAGCTCTGAAGAAGAAATAACAGTTGTTGCTTTTGATTAGCATAACATTTTATCCCCCTCCCTTTTTTCCCTAATGATCACAAATAGTCCTTTATGGTGTGATTGCCCGGCACCATTGTTCGTTCAAAAGATCTGAGAGCAAGGGTCTTGGGCTTATGTTATTAAGGCACTGGCGGGGAGAAGAGAGCTAGGCAGAATGATCTCAGGCAAAGAGCTGCAGGCTCAGAATCAGAACACTAACAGAACCCCAGACCTTCCTAATTCAACCTGAGGTACAGCTTGGCTTTATGATGGCAGCTGCAGAAACGTCTTTTCATGCTGCATGTGTGCAGGAGGACTCTGAGATTCAAAGAGTTAAAGTGTCATCTGCAATGGGAAAAAATGGCTTAACCACAAATTTACCCTGTGCTGGGCTAGTTGTTTGTTATTGCATATATGTGATTTTCTTTTCTTTTTCTTTTCATTTTTTTTTCTTTTCAAATACTATTCTATTTCACGATCTCATATCCTAAAATGTCTCCTTTCTAATTTAGTGAGAGGGACTCCTCGTTCACCACCTGGAACATGGTGCATTCTTCTATCATATATGCCAGAAAAGCATTAAAATCTCAAAGGTGAAAACCCAGAGCATTAAATCGCCCATTGGAAAACCGAAGGCTTGATTCCTGATTTGGAAATCACGTAACAGGCAACCTCAAATCCCACCATCCTGATGCTTTTTCTTTCTGTTTATCTTTTTGTTCATGCATCCCAACCTAATTTCCTGATTTCACTGAGCCTGTAGCACCTTGAGCAATTCAGTGGCTATAAAATCTCCTGCCGACTTTGTTTTGGCTAGAATTGCAACCCACATGTGGGAGAATTAAGCTAAAACATCACAGAGCTAATAGCGTGCCTCTGTGCAGTGGAAGGCAGATCAGTAGAAAAAGGTGACATCATGGATATTCCGAGACTTCAGGTCTGCAGTGCAAAGCGGCTTCCTCACTACACATCAGAGTCAGAACCTGGATTTGAGACAAAAACAACTCTCCCTTCTCATAAATATCTGCTCTGGGGCTCAAAAATATTCTAAGTGCAACAGCTCAGAACTGGTCCCTTTCCCTTGGAGACTCATCTGACTTTCCAAATCCAATCACAAACTTTTTAATGGCATGTCATGAACCTCTCAGCTCATTATTTCTCTTCAAAGCCCTCCAGTTTGCCAGCTTAGAGCCTGTGAAGTGTTGTTTGATGATGTGCTGCACCATAAATAAGCACATAGGACATGCTAAAATCCATCCTTCACTACTTCTGGCTTTCCCACCAGGAATACTGCCATATAATCAGGGATGTGTGATTTGCAGCAATTGTTCTGAACTGAGAGTTTTGTTGTTTTTTTTTAATGTGTCCAGTGTGTAATGTAGGTAATATAACAGATTTATCATGTTTATATAAATCCCGCTTTTTTTCCCTTCCCTTTCCTTTCCCTTTCCTCCCACTCTCTCTCACGGCTAGAATTTTGGAAGCAAAGAAAGTAGGTGTAGAGACAGACCTTCTAAAATAGCCATCACAGCTTTAACCATTCCTTACTGCAAGAAATCAACGCATTGGATAATTTCCCAAGTCTCTTAACACCCAGCATTCCCTCTGATGTCTAAGTTGTGAGCAGACAACCATTTTACATGTGTAACCAGCCATGAAGGTTAGCATACAGAATGGAGGTTACTGTTGTAATCAAATAAAGCTCACACAGGCTAATCTGACATGTGTTTTGACTATTTTTTCTAGCCGTATGGTAATTAGGCCGAAATGGAAAGCAGTTGACCCAAATAGCTGTCACTTGTATTGTTTTGTTATGAATCACGGTGAGATTAAGGAAAGATGTGTGCAAAGATCCTGAGGTGGGAAAAATCTTGGTGACTTCAACAAGCTGAAAGAAGGTGAGAATGGCCAGAATCGGGGAGAAAGTAGAGGGAGAGATGAAGCTGGAGGAGGGCAGAGGCTGGCATGGAAGGCCCTGATAAAGACAGGGCATTTTATTCTGAGAAAGGGCAGAAATGCACACAAATGATCAAAGAAAATCACAATACATGCAATAGAGGGGCCTGGCCTCATTTGTAGAATCAGAGAGGATCCCCAAGGAAGTGACATATACTTAGGAGTTTGACAGATAAGAAGAAGGCAGTCAGATGAAGAAGGGGGAAGTGAGGGTTGAGCAGAGGGAACAACATATATATATGAAAGGCCTTAAGGTCAGAAAAACTAGAATGAGTTCGGAGAATTGACTAGCAGAGCTGGACAGGCCTGGCATTGAGTGCCCAGTCTGCCATTTACTGTGTGACCTTGGGCCAGCTATTCTCTCTGAGTCTCAATCACCTCGTTTGTAAAACAGGAACAATAACAGTGCCTACCTCAAGGGGTTGTGGTGAGGATTAAGTGAAGTACATTAAAAAGTGGCAAATAATAAGTGCTTGTGGTAGACAGACTAATAGCCTCCCAAAGATTCCTATATCCTCCCAAAGATTCCTATATCCTAATCCCTGGAAACTGAGAGCCTGTTATGCTACCTGGCAAGCAGTTTGCACGTGGAATTAAGTTTGCTGATCTGCTGACTTTAAGATTAACCTGATCACCTGGGTAGGCCCAATATAATCACAAGGATCATTTAAATGTTGAAGAGAGAGGCAGAAGAGTCAGTTTCAGAGTGATGAGATATGAGAGGGACTTAACCTGCCATTGCTAGCTTTGGACATGAAAAGGGGGCACTAGGCAAAGAATGCAGGCAGCCTCTAGTTGCTGGAAAAGGCAAGACAATGGATTCTCACCTAGAGCCTCCAGAAAGAAACACAGCCCTACTGACACCTTGATGTGAGCTCAGAGATGTTGTGGGTTTCTGACCTCTGCAATTGTAAGATGATACGTACATGTTGACTTAAGCCACCAAGTTTTTAATAATTTTTTACAGCAGCTGTAGGAAACTATTACAGTACTTAATAAAATGTTAGCTGGTAATTTAAATTTTTCCCTTATTAAGTGATGTCCCTTTTGTGATGAGCAAGTTCAGAAAGATCTATATCACACTTATGTATCTAGAGTCTTCATCTGGATTCATTTTCACTTTACCATCTACCTACTGTTCTCAAAATAAATGTTATAAATAGTGGCAAAGAGCACAAATTCTTACTTATTGTAGTACTGACTGATGGCAAACAACAGAAATGGACTCTAACTTAATCAGGAAAGGCATTTGTTGTCAAAGTATTAGACAGTTCACAGAATTAACTGGAAGCCTGGAGGATCAGATTCAGAAAATTAGAAAGAGTCCAGAAAGATCACACAGCAGGTAAGAGGGCCAAGATCAAGACAAGGAGGGTTCAGAGGCTGCCCCTGGACACTCAGTTCCAGTGGTGCTGGACTCCCAATGCCATCACTGATGCTATGGATAATTTTTCAACCCTCAATCTTTGTATTATTCAATATTCCAAGTTCTGGGCAAAAATGTCCAGTTGGGATCATTTAGCTCTGACAGAGGTGGGGTCAGTCCCTTTGGTTTCCATATTGATTGATAGTACCCTCCCTCCCACCAAGATGTTTACAGCAGATGATTCCCCCAAGCATGAAGCTATTGTGGCCCAGGTAACTCCCAACATGACAAACGACCACCACACTTAACCTCTTGCAACTTCAGTTTTCTTGTCCGTACAGTGGGGATAAGAATCTCTACTACATTCCAATTGTAGAGAGTTAATTGAAGTTTCCTGAACATGCTGTCCATGTGCCTTCTGCTGTTCCTTCTGTCTGGAATGATATCTCTCCTTACCTTTCTAGTGACTCTCTTCTCATTCTTCAAGACTAGTGTGCCAATCCTGGGCCTGGTCCCCTCTGATCCATTTCCTGCTTTCCCCTCGTCTGCTCTGTATTGCAAGCAAATGACCCTTGGAGGCTGTGTTTTGTAGGCTTCTGGATGGGTTATGCCAATGGGAGGCAGTAGCAGAAGATATTAGGGCTGAAAGAGAAAGAAACAACTATTTCTTTCTTCCTTGGGTGGTATCTTAAGCCCCAGCTGTTTCTCCCATTTTTAACTCTTTTGGAAAAGCCATGTTCTAACTTCTGCCAGGTAACCCTGAACACTGAGCCTCATCAATACCAAATCCTCTGTGTCTCTGGCCTAGGGGTGGTAGAACTGCATTACCTGCCATTGCTAATCTACGGGATGCCTAATCTATGGAATGTCTTGTTTGGCTTCTTAGCAATTCCATAACCTGTAATTCTGATTACTATTGCTGTGTAAAAAATTACTCCAAAACTCAGTGACTTAAAACAACCACTCCATGGGTCATGAATCTAGACAGGGTATAGCCAAGATGGTTTATCTCTTGGCCTCAATATCTGGGACCTCAGGTGTGAAGACTCAAAGACTCGGATGACTCCACACCTGGGGGCTGGAATCATCTGAATTTTATTTGCTCACATGTCTGGTGCCTGGGCTGAGATGACTCAAAGACTAAGACTGCTGGCTAGAGCACCCACACACAGCTTGACACGTGGCTCGATTCCTCACACTGTGACAGCATCAGAGTGGTCAGTCTGCTTTCATGGTGGTTCAGGGCCCCAAATGTGTGTGTTCCATTCAGCAAACAAGCTGAAGCTCTCTTTTATGTTCTAGCTTCTGAAGTCATTCAGCATCACTTCCCACTATTCTCTAAGTTGCAATAGTCCCAAGTCCACTCAGATTCAAATGGGTGGTGGAAACACAAATCATGCCTGTGAACGGAAGGAGTGTCAAAATTTCTGGGGTCATGTTTTAAAACCACCATCCCTGGGTTACCAATCCATGGCATGAAACTGCCCATTTTACTAACTTGGAGTGTTTTCTGTTTTTCCAGTTGAACCCTGAACATTCAGTTCAGCTGTTGTTTGAGCTATTAAAGTTCCTTAAATTTCCCGATTAGAGCTGGTCTTGCTTGTCCCCACCTTTGTGCTACTGTGACTCATCATAGCATTTGGATAAACTGTGTTCTAATCACTTTGTTTCTCTCCCTCAATAGACTATAGGCTTCTGTAGGGACTGAGCCTTATTTATCTCAGTTTCCTCCATTATTAGCACATGTCTAGAACACAGCAGACAATAATATACGTTGAGCAAATGAATGCATATTTCACTGTAATCCTATTGATCATCAACAATCATTTTGCACTTAACACCCTGAGAAAATTATTTGGAAGTCTCCATGTGGCTTTATAAAGATTTTGACCCCTGATGTCAAGCAAAGGCCATGAACTCAAATGCCAACAGGGCCTGGCAGGTAACTGAATGAAATGAATGAAGCAGACAGGTATAGAGAAGAGGGTGTGAGGCGGACTGTGGGGAGCATTTACCATGTCTACTAAGGCCACCCTGTACACAGCCCTCAACAATTCAGACCATCGGTGAGTGAGAATGTGGCTCAGTATTCCAAGAACTTCTGATATTTTTTAGAAGTCAGAGTCTCTATTTTTATTTCCTGATTTTTAAGTGTTTCAAGTTAACTAAAAAATTTTAAAAACTCTGTGTGGACCAATACTCTGCAAGCCAAACCAAATATAACCAAAGGCCGGATTCAGCCCTCATTCATGTCCTCTGATTTAGAATTGCCTGGCAAGGATCCACAGATAACTTCATTAACTCAAACTTCAATAGCTTGAGATGTCATCCTAGAAATATAATTCGTGAAAGGGCATGTAAATTTGTTAACTGGCTAGACTCTTTAACATTGTGTATTTAACATAACAAAATACACAATAATCGAATGAAATAATATGGCAAACTGCACTTGAAACTGTTAAATCTGTTTCATGCTACCCACCTTGATTGTTTTAAAAGCTACAAACCTAAAATTCATAATAATTTTTTCTTTTGTGATCAAAATATTTTCTCCACATTTTGCCACTGAATAAAATGCTTGCATATTCAGAGGGAATACAGAGATAATAATGAAGAAATGAGATCACTCTTCCATGACTGCTCAGCCCCTCATAAAGATGACGGGCAGAATGATGCCTCTAACTTAAAAATCTTAAATGTAAATTCCACCATATGAAAGAAGAGCACTGCACTAGGAGTCCAGATAACTTCCTTCTAGTATTTGGGTTTGCCAGCATCCTGCACAAAACGCCTGGCCCCAGGAAGGTGCTCAGTAAGATTTGCATGAATGTGTACATAAAATTTATACATGAGAGAATGAGCAGCATGTGACTTTGAATAATTTACCTAAATGACTTATTTCCTTATCTGTAAAATGAGGAATTTGAAAGAGTTCTTTTATCATTGATGAATGCACCCAGCACATGCTAAGCATCCTAATAAACAGGTTCTCATTTAATTTCTATGGCCCCTCAGCTCTAAATTTCTAGAAAAAAGGGCTTCCGAAGAGCATGGAATGGATTGGGTAGCTGTTATAAGGAGTTGGTTGACATCTCTTCTCTTTAGTTTTGAACCAGGTAAAAACGGACAAAAGTCTGCAATTCACCAAAAGTCACACACGGCTAACACTACCATGTGCATACACACAAACATACATCCGTGGAAACACACAAAGCTGGAATGACACATTTTAGTATTTAATACCTTCTTGTGACTTAACTGTGTGCATTAGAGAAGATGTTCATGGAACTGAAACCTCTGAGACCCCTTTGAAGATTCCTTTGCCCCACATTTCACCTATGCTTTGTTGAATCTCAGGCCCAGGTCCAGGAGACATCTAAGTGGGTCAGCTAAGCTTTTCCCTGGCCTACAAAGCCTCTTCCAATGGTGCACCACACCACAGTGTATTTATCCCACATTTGGAGCATGTCAGAGACAACAGATCAGAAAGCCTTATGATGCTCTGCTGCTATTTCTTCTCCTTCCAAGTATCCATTCCTACTTGGTCTGGGAAGAGATAAAGTTGCTGGTCCACAGATAAAAATCAGCAGGTACACTAGCAAACTGCTGGTGGGTCACCTAACCTGCTGTAGACCTTTTTCCTTCCTTCTTTACTCCACCCTAGGACCCTTTTCCATCTCTCTTGTCTCTTCTCTCTCTATCTCATCATATCCAATTTATGTGCCATCCCCCACAGCCTGGTGCACAGTAGGTACTGTATGCATTTGATAAACTATTTAGATTGACCTCACTTGTTCTGACAAAAAACGCTGGTGGTTCTCTAAGCTGTCAATCAGAAAGTCAGATTTTATAACAAGTTGTGGAAGAGGGAAAGCCTTTATTTTCATTTTTAGGTGTCCAATCCCTTACCCCCATACAACTCCCACACAGACAAGTACACTGTGCAGTTTTCATGAACTCAGATCACGGCCAGACCTCACGAGGTGGGTGGGCAAAGGCTGTGGCCAGAGGGGCTAGGGGCTTCGATTTTCTTTCTTATCTTTACCTGCCCAAGTCTATAACTTTCTTTAGGACTCTGCAGTACTATCTTCTGCTGCAGAAAACATTCTCTGTCTGACTCCTGGAGATCCTGTTAAGTTTCTCTCATGGGTGCTAATCACCCTGTCCTTGGTCCTGTGAACATCATCAGCCAGCACTGTCATTTCCCTTACTGGACTGGAGGTACCTTGAGCAGGGCTGAAGCTTATTCACATTCTATACACAGCTCCTATCGCACTACTGGGCACATAGTAGGTGCCCAATTAATTGACTACTTTAGTGAACGTATGGCTATTTAATACATGTGTTGTAGAGATAACTTTGTAAGTCTGCACTCTATAGGACATAGAGGCCTGGGCTCTGGATAAACACTGCTGAGTTGCACAAGTTGGTGATATTAAGGTTTTCAATTAAGGCAATAGTCATGGGAGCAGAAGGGAATGGGCTCCGACACCAGAACTCAGGCTTTTGGGCCTTGAACACTCACTCAAAGCCCTTAGGCTGAAGTGAATTTTTCTGCAGCTTGCTAAGATAAAAGCAGTGTTTAAGGGAACATTTGGGCAATGTCTCAGGGCAGTGAACTTGAGCAATTTCAAAAACACTGGGTCTCCTTTGTAGAGTGGGTTGTGGATGTGATTTACCCACTGCATTTCAGAGCCTCGGTCACTGTCCAGGCAAGAGTCTCAGGGGTCTGTCTCTTGGGTACGAGTTAAGCTCTCACAATGCTCACAAAGTTGCTTCATAAGTCTTTGGTTTTAACATGACAGTGACCATCTGTCCTACCCAATCCCTGAGGGAAACATTAGAAGCAGCAGCACATTGACATTCAGGCTGGAAGATGCAGTGTGCCAAAGATTAAATGGAAAGACTTTTCCTGGGTTATTCTTATTGCATCCAGGGGTGGAAACTGGGGACAGGGGTGCCAGATGGACCCAGAGGCTGCTGGGGTGGGTGTGGGATTATTTGTTTCTATAGAAACATTTCTATAGGATGTCTGTAGGGCCTTTGGAAGGTGGCACTGGTCTTGTCCTGAGAACCATGTGGTGCCCTTTCACAATGTTCCCAATGGCTTTTTATTACCAAAGGAGTTTTCTAGTAGCTGCCCTGTCTCTGGCCTGGAATTTACTGAGGTTCTGTGAAAATGGAGTCTTCTGAATTCCGAGCCAGGTTTCTGCCTTTCCAGGAAGACAGGGTCTTAGTATCCACACACTGTGAAGAACAAGGAGCTTGGCCCCAGAGCCCTTAGCATTTTCCTGCCCCCCTCCCTCCCCTCCTCCTGGCCTGGGTTTGTCCCCCTGGGGCGTGGACCTCAGCCAGTTGTCAACTAATCCTTGCTAAGGTGTTAGGTGGCAAAGGCTCAAGGGTTATTAATCTTTGTAGGAGCTTTCCACATTAAACAAAGTTTTGTTATTAAATCAAAGGGCATTAAAAATTCACCACCATAGCATAAAAACAATTTCTTTGTGTCCCCTATAAATCCTTACCTTTAAAAGTGAGTTTAGTTATGCTCATAATATATATGCAATATGTGGGACTTTTTCATAAAGAATAACATTTTGCACATCTTCACATTTTTTAATGTCCCACTCTCACTCTCATAGTAGTTTGAAGGCAGCTTTTGCAGCATCTGTCCATTTCATGATTTCTCCCCGGCATATCCAGCTGCCCTCCCTCTCTTCCTGCCTCCTGGCAATGAAGCGAGCCCCCAGGGCCATGGTGTAACTGTGACCCTGCCTCTACCTATGACTAACTCCTGCCAAACTGAATAAACAGGAGTAGCACTAGATGCAAGATGAGTCAGAGTCTTTCTCCCCAAACTATGAAATTAAGGCCAGGAAAAGGACTTGTGTTGGTTTCTTTTTGGGTAGCTGAACCTGCAACATGTCAGCTTAGGAGTGGAGAAGTGGGTTTTCTCCAACAATGCTGTGGACCTAAGAAGAGAAGAAGCTGAGAGAGGAGAATGAAGCAGATGTACAGAGAAGGGCAGAGGTGACAGAACTTCCCTGAGGCCCAGGTATATTCCTGCTCTTGGTTTCTGTGAGACACACCTGTATTTTTTGCTTAAGCCAGCTTTGTTTCATTTTTATCACTTGCAAGCAAGAGTCCAAACTAATTATAAGAATAATAATATTAATGACAAGGAACATTTGTGATGTATCAGATACTTTACACATCGGGTATTTAATACCTTCAATCACCTAACGAGCTAACATAGAAATCCAGTAACTTTCTCAAAATAATACCTCTTAATGAATTGTGGACTGGGATTTGAACCCTGATCTTGTCTGATTTTACAGTCTATGGTCTTAACTATTCCCTGTGTGGACTCTCAAGGCAAGTGTGTCATCACAGAAGCGGGATGACTACAGGGAAGAAACATCATGCCTTCCAAGAATAAACATAAAACACTCTCATTTCAGATGCCAGAAATAAGATATTTTGAGGCACAAGCCTCTTCCTGCTTAACCCCCCTCAAGCGACCCCATATAGACGGTACTGTTTTCCTTGTGTCTTGGCTTATGGATGTCTTTGCCTGGCGTTTGGTACCTTGGATGGGCCTACCCTCTCTCCAACAGCAAGGAAGACCTGTGTTGAGTCAGTTCTCTGCATACAAACATGTCTGCATGTTCCAGCCGTGGTTTATTCATGATACATTTGTAAGAATTCTCCTCTTGCCATCAACTGTGCTCCTGGAACCACCTTTCATTGCTTCTAGTTGGTATATTCTTAAGCATTTCAAACTAGTGGCAGTCACTCATGCATTTATTCACTATCTTTAACATGTTAGTTGACCACAGTCTATGGGCCTGTCTTAATCCCGGGAATACAGGACAAATCAGACAGCATGTCTGCCTCCTTAGAGATCACAGAAGCATTTGAAGACATTCCCTAATAACGCCACACATTAACATCAGAGTAGAGGCACACACAGGCTGCCTTGGGAGCAGAGGAGGAGGAGTAGGGGTAGAGGGGTGGTGTGGGGTGTGTAAACTAACTCTATCTGTGGATAAGGCTTAATGAACAACTAGACGTTGGAGGCTGTGAGCATTTGTACTAACCCAATCAACCTAAGTAAAGCAAATGCACAAATTTTCGTCTGCTGTAATATTATGATAAATCATTTATCAGGAACAAAGGCTGAATTGCAGGGCTATGTGTCTCCATGTCTCTCTTCAAGGGCACCATGATTTTGGGAATTGATAGAATTGGTTACAAACCTTCGTGTGTACTAAGAATCCCTAGCCAATCATCCAGGGATTTGCTTCAGCAGAGAGTTTTTGAGTGGAAGGACTGGTCTCACAGTCTCCCCCTAGGGCAGCACATCTCCTCAGAAATGCCAACCCAGTGGAAGGAAAGCAGCCCTGTGAGGATTCTCACATGCCCCTGGACATCTTCAAAGGTGGCAAAGAGGAATCAAGACTTATGCAGAACTCATCTTCCTCTAGGATGGGTACACTGGAGCACAGTTGTAGCTGGAGCAGAAAGGCAGCTCAGGGAGGAGAATAAGTTTCAGGAAATTCAGACAAAACCAGCCCGTGGGGAATATTTTTAAATTTCAGGCAAATGATTGGATAGGAATACAATAAGCGTTCCTAGTGTAAAGACTTTCCCTTCTCGATATTGATCTTGTGGCAACTCAGAAAGCCGTTTGCAAGGAAATGGTCACTCTTTCCCTTTACATAACATTCATAAATGTGCAGCCAAATTCAATGTGTCATAGATGAAATTACCAACCCGCGTACCACCCGCCTGTCTCATGTGAGCTCGGTTTATGGTTCCAGTGTTCTCCAGCGAGCATCACAAATCCACATAATGTTCCCGAGTGCTAAATTTGGAGCTCTGATGTAGCTGACAGATGTTTAAAATCACATTTAGTCGGACAACTCCCTGAGGAGGACACAGCTGCAGATGTGAAAGAGAGCAAGTTATTCCAGTTAAGGTCGGCGGGAACTCGGCATGAAAACCTTCCGTCTCCATCCGCCTTCTTCAGACAGGAGGATATGGCCGAAGGAACTTTTTCATGCGGGGTCCACCCACCTTCGGCCAAACCCTCCCTCACAAACCCCCGTTTGAATTGTTGCCAAGATAAACATGGAGGCTGTATCTTGGGCAGAGTGTAGGGTGCTACACTTAGCCTTAATTGAGTACGAAAGAGGCTGCTTGCTTTTTAAAAACAGGCACAAAGCCACATTTTGGAGCCTGCTTTGCCCCTCTGGTGGCATCTTAGTCCCGAAAATGAATATGATTCTGGAATTTTGCTCTTCAGGATCAGTTATTCAAACGTCAACCATTCTGGATGGGTCGAAGGGCTATTCACCCTCCCTCACTCCTCTGACATCTCGAATAGTTCCTCCTTCGTTTTTTAAAAACAACAAAATTAAAATTATCCTAAAATCTTTGCAAGATCACATATTTTAGGCTTGTTTCAAGACTCAGACTAAAATGGATTTGTTTAAAAAAATGGTCTGTGTATTTGATGTGGGAGACTAGTGACCTTTGGTATGTTGTGCCAAAAAAATTAAAAAAAAAAGTTTGATGTCTAAAATTTCCCTACTGAGCTTGTATTGTTTCTGGTCTCTTTCTGTGATTTTTCCATCCTCCATCATTCCCCATGTTCAAAATCAGTTCTTTATTTACTCAACGGAGGTTTTGACATAGTTATGAGCTCATCCTGATGGCAGCCTCAAATCAATGCAAATCACATTACGATGTCAAAATTGATGTGATGTGAGTGTAAGTTAAATGATTGTAAAACAATTTTAGGACAGAGCCCAAGAGAGACTCTTACCGTGTCAGGAGAATGGTAGGAAGGGATTAATGGGAGAACTCTGCCAGATTCATATCAGGACAATATAGTGTGCATGCAGGCTTTACTCCCAATTTAAAGTTCTTATAAAGGCATCCTTAGAGACCACAAAATGCCCTCAGAGGAGGTTGATGGGCAGCTGGCTAGGGTGATAGAGTGGGTTTGGCTCACAATGTTTTAGGCACTGAGATGAGCAGATAATACGTTAAGTGAATGACAACTGGGAACAAACCAAACTCAGTCAGTGCCGATGAATCCCTAGAGCCTAGTTTCTAAATGGTCAGGCTAGGAGACCTATGGCTAGGAAAGGAGATTCAGTAATGGGGTAAACAGGGGAAGAGAAACAGACTCTAGGGCCAGTGAGAAAATCTCAGGTGGATTCCTGTGCTAAAAGTAAAAAATCACACTTCCTAACTCCTTGGACTTCAGGACTCAGTCTATGATATTATCTTCAAACCATGGACTTTCACAGTCTGGAGTGGAACATTATACACCAATCCATGACTACAAATGACTTTGGGAGGGTGGAATTGGAAGAAGAAAGGGGAAGTGCATTAACATTGAAAGCAAATCTGTACTGTGTGGTTTGTTGTAATGCTTTTTCCTTTACTTAAAAAAAATCCATTGAAATTAATTGAATGGCATGTGCATAAACACACACCCTTTCCCCCACAAGAAATTTTACTGGATAAAGTTCAGGAAACTTTATAATTGACTAGCAAGTCCTTTGACCTCTGTGGGTGCCCGTTTCCTCGTCTCTGAGAAATCACAGTATTTCTGGGAGAATAAAATGCAATAGATAAGGATAGAGTTTTGAGAAGCTGAAAGGGGGGTTAGAGTGCAAAATGTTACCGCAATTATACAGGACATAAAGGGTACTTTATAAATATTGTGACTGACTGTGACATTGGTGCAAATTCCTGTAAGAGATTCTTTTAGGCATATATTTCTCAAGGACTTTGGGCACTAAAGATAAATGTTCAGAACTATGCATTCTGGATCCTATTAAATAAAATCTAATTTGACTTGTGGAAAGAGAAGTCTTTGGAGTCCGTTTTGAACCCTAACTCCACAGCTCACTTGCTCTGATACATGTGGGCAGATTAGTTAATTTCTCTTAGCTTTAGTTTTCCAAGACTATAAAAAGAGGATTAATATCACCTTCCCCCTAGGACTGTTGTGGGAAATACGTGAGACAATGCATATAAACTGTCTAATCATGGCTGCTCCCATCACTGGGAGATCTCCATGCAAAGTGCAATCATTATTTGATGATTACAAACATTCCTTCTTCTCTTTTACCAACAGAGAAACTGAAATAATGAGAAAAGTAATAAGTTGCAGCCGCTGGATGAGATAAGGCAGTAGTTGGGAATAAACCCCAGGCCCAAAAGCTGCCATCAGGTCATAGTAGGAACTGTTTGATTATTTTCTGCAGAGGAACTCTTACCTTCGGAGTTTTAGGAACTGCATCCACTCTTGTGATGTCTGGGTATTGGAAAAGACAGGGTCATTCCTTCACCAGAGACCTAGGGCGCTCTGCTGCTGTGATTGTGAAAATGTGGGGTGACAAAGTGCAGTCTTTAATGCTCTGTTACTGGCGAGCTCAAATCTCTGAAGCTAAAGAGCATTCCGGATGCCCTGGATTTCCCTCACATTCAGTTTGTGTGGAGACTTTAACCATTCTGTAATTCTAAATACTGTGGGAACAGTAGCAAATGCTATCACACACTGGTTACTTTCTACTTATCATTATTTAAATGATCACCAACAAAGACACTGGTTTAGAAAAGCACACAGGAGTTGGCTAAGACCTTTGGTTGGGAATCATGTCTGCCGGTCTCAACTTATGTCCATTTAGCAAAGTGAAGTCTTAGAGACAAAAGAGGCAGGAGTTTCCAAAGATTCTCACTCCTGTCTGAGTGAGGAACGCAATCCCAATCTCCAACTTGGCAGAAACTATCACATCAATCTCTACAGGGCATTGATTTTAATTGGAGCCAAAGACATGGGTAGTTCAAACAAAAAGAAATGGGTTATCATCACCATGCCAGGTAACTTTCAGTGCTAACACATATTTTCTCAATTTAAATGGACATTAAGTATGTGTACTTATGGGCACAAAGGCTATGCATGAAAGTTCTACTTGGAAACGGTTTAAATGTCTATCTCTGGGAACCAGGTGAATGAATTTTGACCAATCTGCACACATTTTCCACACCTGTAAATTGAGTGAGTGAGGCGGATCACTGCACTCTCATGCACAGTTACCAACTGGCTGTGTTCTAAAGTGAAAAGCCAGGTCACACTGAGTTGTGTGTAGAACATGCAAATTTTTTCCAAGTATACCGGAGGAATCAAAATATGGGCACAAAACTTAAATAGTGTTCAACAGAAATTAAAGATAGACTTTTTTTTTTTTTTTTTTGAGACCAAATCTCACCCTGTCACCAGGCTGGAGTGCAGTGGCGCGATCGTGGCTCACTGCAACCTTCACCTCCCAGGTTCAAGCAATTCTCCTGCCTCAGCCTTCCAAGTCTAGGACTACAGGTAAGCGCCACCACACCCAGCTAATTTTTGCAGTTTTAGTAGAGACAGGGTTTCACCATGTTGGCCAGGATGGTCTCGATTTCTTGACCTCGTGGTCCGCCCGCCTCGGCCTCCCAAAGTGCTGGGATTACAGGCATGAGCCACAGCACCCGGCCAAAGATGGACTTTTAAGGAAAAAAGAGTTTGGTTAGGGCCTAGAGAATGTGTATGAAATTCTAACAGTACTCTACTCCTGGGCTCCCAAGAGAACACAATCTCTGCCTGTGACCAATCCCCCTCATAATTTCCTGACCAAGAAATTGCCTCAAAGAACAGGAAACATGAAGATAAGCAAACTTGAGCTGGTTTCTCTGAGTCCTGCAGCCACTTCCCTGTGGCAGTATTCTGATTTTCTTTTAACCTAAGCTATGCAGATGGGCAGGTGTTATTTATGGCAAACTTAATACTATTCTTCATCAAATGTTTATCAGATAGTAGACAATAGTGTCAAGCGCTTTATCTATTTGAATTAATGCAAGTATGGAATCCTTATAGCAATTGTACAAAGGTAGCTGTAATTTACCCATCTTGCAGATGATAAAACTAAAGTTCTGAGTGGCTAGCTAAATTGACCACATCAAAGAACAAATAAAGGGCAGAATTTGAATGTGAACTCATTTGACTTTGAAACCCTGCTCTTAAACACTACCTAGTACTAGTCTGACTTCATGAACAGCATTTGTATTAAGCCTTCATGGTTGGAAGGGTTCTTGGGCTGAATTAGCCAAACAATAATTTTCTTTAGCCTTGAGTTTGTATTCTCCTCATCCTCCCTAATTTCAGTGCTTTACCAACTCATTGATACCACTGGCAAAGAGAGTTGACTTTTTTAAAATAAGAATTTCTTTAAGGAAAGCAAACCACACAAACATTTGTGTTTGCTATTTAATGGAAGGTTATGTTTGCTTAGCAGAAACTAAAAAGGAACTCTTGAAATGACTTTTAAAAATCTAACTAGAAACTGAACATGTGCTGACATGTTCTTTATCGCTTTCAGCAAAAGACAAATACGATATGTGCCCAAATCTTCCAGAGTTGCTGTGAGCAAAACCCAACACACCCAAAGTAGAATTAGGGGATGGAGATATTAACAGACTTGAGAAGAAGGGGGGAATTTGCTTAGATATTCTCTGAAGGAATAGCTGCTCTACCAATTTCTGATAATGGCTGGAAACAGGAAAGGAAGTAATAATTAAAATGGTCAGTATGGAAGAAGATTGGTTTCATTCCTCTTCCTCTATTCCATAGAGATCTGGAAGATAAGCTTTAATACCAAACTTTAACATCAAGCTTTAACATCTGCTGAGTTTGAATCCTCCCTCTGCCACCTACCACGTGGGTGACCTCAATTCATTTATAAAAAGAGGATAATATTAGACATCCTCTGCCCCCCACCACACTAGTCAGGAGAGGCTTAGTTATGCTGCAGTAACAAACACCAGTTATCAGTGATTTCAAACAACAAAGATTTATTTTTCATCCATGCTGTGTCCAACATGGGTCAGCAGGGGGTCACTGAGCCTTCACTACCTTATAATGATGCCTGCCCAATACAAGGCTTTAGGACCCACCATTGCAAGGGGAAAGAGTACCTCTTATTAGATGATTATACATGGAAGTGGCACATGTCACTTCTGCTTAAATTTCATCCATCAAAGCAAGTCATGTGGCCACCCCTAGCTTCAAGAAGAGAACCAGAAATCTTGGTAAGCACTGGTCACGTCCACTTCTACCACACCCTCCCTTTAGGATTATTGTAGAGATTAAATGTTAATTATTATTGTTATGATTTACTTCAATACCCCTAGAGCCCACATATTAGATAATTAAAAAGAATGACCAACACAGTGACCATGACTTTCAGCAGCTCAGAGTTTAATGTAGGGAACAAAATCAAACCAAGAACCAAACTACAATGTGATAAGTGCCAAAAGCCCAAAGAACTGTGTGTTGAGAGAGCACAAGAGAATCAATGTAATCTTTTAGATGGAAGAGTGGGAAATGAGGTCTTCACATGGGAAGCTTCACTGGGAAGGTGACACTTCTGAGTTTTGACAAATGAGTAGGAGTTCATAGGGTGAAGAATAAGGAGAAAGGCAAACCAGCTGGAGAAAATCTACACAGAGGCGGAGGCAGGAGAGGGTATAGTGAGTACCTTCTGGGAAATGTAAAGGGCAGGATTCATGCTGGGGAATTGTGGGAAGTGATGGTGGCTAGGTAGGCAGAGTCTAGACTAGCAAACGCCTTGTATATCTATGCCATAGACAGGAATTTTTTTTTTAATGTAGGTTTACCAGTGTTGCACCTAACACTGTTAGCACCTAACACTATTAACATTGTTAAAGTGTGTCTTTAACAATGAGAGCAGAATGTGCAGTGGAAAGTCCTCTAAACTCACCTCATAATCTGTTCATTAATTCTGCTGAAGGAACAGTGTTCATCAGCTCTGTGAACTTTGGCATCTCAAGGTCTCATGGCCTTTATTTATAAATAAAAAGGTTTAAATAAGTAAAATTTGAGGTTCTTTCACACATTCAAGTTCAAGGAACAGGACTCAGATCGGCACCCTCTGTGGTGCTTCAGCCCCAGGAAGATGGCCATGCCAGTGTGACTCACAATTTTACCCCTCACCTAGGTTCCTGAGACACTATTTCTGATTGGCTACTAGTTTTCAGGGGTAGTATATCTTTCTGGCACAGAAAATTCATGATAATGACTAAAGAAGTATAATACCTATGATAAGTGTGTAAATTTAGGCACTGCCAAGCTTATTCTTTGGATTTCAAAATTTGTAACCCAGATAAAAATATACTGTACTTCACATCACAGAATCGCACATTTTCAAGGTCTCCCGTGTCTCAGAATTGCTGATTTGACTGAAAACACATTTCTGTTCTTGCACTATTCAGAGGTGCCAGAAGGGGATTCTGGTCAAAGTATGTGACTCGCAGGACATCTAGCCTTGTGTTTGGTACTTGATCAAGACATTATGATTGTTATACTTTATTCTGGCATCTATAGAGTCTGCTTGTGTTAATGTCTGATTTACCCGGGCTATTTGAGGCACTATGTTGAAGTGGTTAAAAGTGTAGATTTCAGAGACAAACTGTTTCCTCTCTTAGGGCCTCAGTTTTCTCATCTGAAAAATAGAAATGATACTAGGTTTCTTCATAGGTGAGAAAACAGCTTAGGGCAATATGTGGTCTAGCACACATTGTGAGTAGTAAGTGTAATAATAATAGTAATAATAATGATAATAATAAAGATGTTGAAAGAGAGGTAAACCCAATAGATATTCAAGGAAAACTGAAGAGAATTTGAGGCAAGGGGAAGTGAAATTCATGACGAGAATTTGAGCAGGTAGGATGTGATTCTGACTCAGAGAAATTACATGGTGGCTGGAAAGGGGGCATGTGGGATCTCTGAGTGTCTAGAACAATTTTGTTACCTAAAAAAAACTTAAAGTCCTAAGCCAATGAAATTTCATATATTTGGATTTGAAGAATAATTTTTATTCTTCATATTAACATTGTTGTCAATAATAGCACCATCACAATCAAAAGTAGATTTACTGTGAAGATAATGAGGCTGTAGCTTCAGCCCCTCTCATTTGCAGGGACCCCTTCTAAAACTCTGTGTTTGCTTTGTTTTCATTTTTTTTTTCTTTTTCTTGGAGAGGGTTGCCACTGCTCCCAAGCCCAACCCAAAATTGTTTTACTTCGGGGTCCTCAAAATCTGAACCTGCCTTAATTGCACTGATTGGGAAAGAGGGGGATATTGTTAAGGCCACAGATTCTGGAGTCAGAATGACCTGAGTTCAAGTCTCAGCTCAGCTATTTGCTAACTAGGTTAGTTTAGGCAGATGATTTAAACTTTCTGAGCCTAGGCATTCTCATCTGTCCAAGGAGAATAATGGCAATGTCTTCTTCTTCTTCTTTTTTTTTTTAATTTAAATAGGTTTTTGGGAAACAGATGGTGTTTTATTATATGAATAAGCTCTATAGTGGTGATTTCTAAGATTTTGGTGCACTTATACCCAAGCAGTATACACTGTACCCAATGCATAGTCTTTTATCCCTCACCCACCTCCCACCCTTTCTCCCAAGTCCCCAAAGTCCATTGTGTCATTCTTATGACCCTGCATCCTCATAGCTTAGTTCCCACTTATGAGTGAGAACATACGACGTTTGGTTTTCCATTCCTTAGTTACTTCACTTAGAATAATGGTCTCCAATTCCATCCAGGTTGCAGTGAATATCATTATTTCATTCCTTTTTATGGCTGAGTAGTATTCCACAGTATATATATACCACAATGTATTTATCCACTTGTTGACTGATGGACATTTGGGCTGGTTCCATATGTTTGCAATTGTGAATTATGCTGCTATAAACATGCATGTGGAAGTATCTTTTTCATACAATGACTTATTTTCCTCTGGGTAGATATCAGTAGTGGTATTGCTGGATCAAATGGTAGTTCTATTTTTAGTTCTTTATGGAATCTCTATACTGTTTTCATAGCGGTTGTACTAGTTTACATTTCTACCAGAGGTGTAAAAGTGTTCTCTTTTCACCACATCCCCACCAACATCTATTATTTTTTGATTTTTTGATTATGGCCATTCTTGTAGGAGTAAGGTGGTATCACATTGTGGTTTTGATGTGCATGTCCCTGATCATTAGTGATGTTGTGCATTTTTCAGTTGTGCATTTCTTCATATGTTGGTTGCCCATTTGTATATCTTCTCTCAAGAATTGTCTATTCATGTCCTTAGCCCACTTTTTGATGGGATTGTTGTTTTATTCTTGCTAATTTGTTTGAATTCCTTGTAGATTCTGGATATTAGCCCTTGGTTGGATGTACAGATTGTGAAAATTTTCTCCCATTCTGTGGTTGTTTGTTTACTTTGCTGATTGTTTCTTTTGCTGTGCACAAACTCACTAGTTTAATTAAGTTCCATCTATTTATCTTTGTTTTTGTTGCGATTGCTTTTGCGTTCTTGGTCATGAAGTCTTTGCCTAAGCCTATGTCTAGAAGGGTTTTTCCAATGTTATCTTCTAGAATTTTTATGGTTTCAGGTCTTCTGTTTAAGTCTTTGATCCTTCTTGAGCAGATTTTTATATAAGGTGAGAGATGAGGATCCAGTTTTATTATTCTACATGTGACTTGCCAATTAGCCCAGCACCATTTGTTGAATAGGGTGTCCTTTCCCCACTTTATGTTTTTGTTTGCTTTGTCGAAGATCAGTTGGCTGTGAGTATTTGGGTTTATTTCTGGGTTCGCTCTTCTGTTCCATTGGTCTATGTGCCAATTTTTATACCAGTATCATGATGTTTTGGTGACTATGGCCTTATAGTATAGTTTGAAGTCGGGCAATGGGAAGCCTCCAGATTTGTTCTTTTGCTTAGTCTTGCTTTGGCTATGCGGGTTTGTTTTTTTTTTTTAGTTCCATATGAATTTTAGGATTTTTTTTCTAGTTCTGTGAAGAATGATGGTATTTTAATGGGAATTGCATTGAATTTGTAGATTGCTTTTGGCAGTATAGTCATTTTCACAATATTCATTCTATCCATCCATGAGCATGGGATGTGTTTCCATTTGTTTGTGTCATCTATGATTTCTTTCAGCAGTGTTTTGTAGTTTTCTTTGTAGAGGTCTTTCATGTCCTTAGTTAGGTATATTCCTAGGTATTTTATTTTATTTTATTTTGCAGCTATTGTGAAAGGGGTTGAGTGTTTTATTTGATTCGTAGCTTGGTTGCTGTTGGTGTACAGAAGAACTACTGATTTGTGTACATTAATTTTGTATCCTCTAACTTTGCTGAATGTATTTATCAGTTCTAGGAGCTTTTTGGAGAAGTCTTCTTTAGAGTGTTGTTCTAAATATAAAATGAGATCATTCAGAAGTGCACAATTAATATTGCTTGTCACAACTGATTTGTCTTTCCCTTTTGAGTAATAGGAGGGTCTGAGTTTACTCATGGGTGTCCCAAATGGCGAATTAGTCATTCATCCCTTTAGGGAAAGTTCCATGCTTTACTTTTCTCAGAATTCCTTTCCTTCATCTCCCCAGCAGCCAGCATGAGGCAGCTCACACTAGAGAAATTCACCTAGAAAATGTCATAAGGCTTGTAGAAGTGACTGTCATTTCTTGGGCTTTTTTATCTAGGGCACTTTACTGGCAGAAGATGGGCTGGTAAAATTTGATGCATATGGGTAAATTCTGAGTGCTTTTTTACCAGGCTGGTTAGTCACATGATGCTAAGCCAGGAGGTCCTTAGGATGGGCAAGCCAGTCACTTCTCAGGCAGGCTCACCCACTCTAATAACAATGATCCACTTCTCCACAGGCTCCCCTGAGAAGGTGAATGCTGGATTTACAGCAGATTTGTGCAAAAAGCCCTATGGAGAAAGAAACATAGGGCAGTGGAAAAACACTCTCAAGGCTTATGTTCTTTAGAGCTTTGGAAATCAAATGGTAATGTCTGGGTCACTGAGGAGGCTGCTCCTAAAATAACTCCCATGATTCTTGGCCAAAACAGAGGGCTTTTCCCCCTTTACAACTAACACAGGATGTCGGATGCCCAGCAGTCTCAGTACACTTTGCCTTGGCCAATTTTCATTTCTAATCCCATTGCTTTGTAAAGTGTAGAATTATTCTCTTTTGACCAAGTCAACAGTCTAGAAGTTGTGGGTGGGACTTGGTCTCGCAAACAGAAATATTCTATTGTGGTTTGCATTGTTTTTATCACATCACAGTTCAGACTCCTACTTCCAAGGCAATCTCTTTTCTTTTAAATACACACACACACACACACACACACACACACACACCCCAAACACACCACACACACTACACATGCCAAACAACTTCTACTTAAAAAAAAAAAGTCATCATGCATGGCTGCCAGCATGTACATTCCCCCTTTAAGAGAACCTGCTGTGAGAAAGGTAGCTGGCTGGTGTCAGCTGCTATCAGGGCACAAAAGCTGGGCCATTTTCTTCCTCTAACAGGCAATCTTTGCTCTGGGGATCTCCAGTGGCCAGGCTGAGGTCATCTCAAATTTGCATCGTTGTCTTTGGTCTTCCTAGCCAGTCCTCCTTCCCTCCTTCTTTGTCTCCCATTACAGGTGTCAGACCTGTGTCACTGTCTGAAAGCTGTCCCTGCCTAATCCTGTTCCCTGTACCCTTTATCTTTCATAGGCATTTTCCTTCTAATTTGGTCTTTGTGTCTGTTTTGCAGAGGACCCAAATTAATACACCATAAATTCTAGTTTTAATGAATTACAAATCTCCCAGGGTGAAGACTCTAGCATCTTGTCAGATGTTTGAGGACACATTGCTGCAAACCCAAGAAGCAACATATAAGAGATGCTATAAAGCAAAAGGAGGCTGGGCACAGTGGCTCACACCTGCCATCGCAGCACTTTGGGAGGCTGAGTCAGGAGGATTGCTTGATCCCAGAGTTTGAGACCAGCCTGGGCAACATAGCGAGACCCCCTCTTCACCAAAGGGGGAAAAAATTAGCTGAGCATGGTGGCGCAAATCTATAGTCCCTGCTACCCAGGAGGCTGGGCAAGAGGATTGCTTGAGTCCAGGATTTCAAGGCTGCAGTGAGCTACAATCACACCACTGTGCTCCAGCTTGGGCAACAGAGTGAGACCCTGTCTCTAGAAACAGAACAAAACAAACAACTACCCCCTGTCAAGGAGTGATTGGACGCCTGGATGAAAATACCACCAATACATACTTTAAGTCTAACCAGGAGAACACAAAACCTACAAATTGAGCACATCGGAACAATAAAGTCAGTCCTTCCCATTTTGAGTTAGGGTGCATTTTTAAAAAGATGGCCAATGGCACAAAGTCTCAGAAAGGAGGAAGAAGTGAGGAATAGAGAATTTGGATGTGGAAGCTGAGAAGTCATGTGATTCAGTGTCTTCTTAAAGGTCTCAGAGGCCACAGAAGGGAAGAGAGCCTGCCATGGCTGTGCTGTTCCCAGAGAAATGTTGATTTTAAATATCTTGGTAAGAAAATTAAATTCTAGAAGATGGCCGAATAGGAACAGCTCCGGTCTACAGCTCCCAGCGTGAGCGACGCAGAAGAGGGGTGATTCCTGCATTTCCATCTGAGGTACCGGGTTCAACTCACTAGGGAGTGCCAGACAGTGGGCACAGGATAGTGGGTGCAGCGCACCGTGCGCAAGCCGAAGCAGGGCGAGGCATTGCCTCACTCGAGAAGTGCAAAGGGTCAGGGCATTCCCTTTCTTAATCAAAGAAAGGGGTGACAGATGGCACCTGGAAAATCGGGTCACTCCCACCCTAATACTGCGCTTTTCTGATGGGCTTAAAAAACGGCGCACCAGGAGATTATATCCCACACCTGGCTTGGAGGGTCCTACGCCCACGGAGTCTCGCTGATTGCTAGCACAGCAGTCTGAGATCAAACTGCAAGGCGGCAGCGAGGCTGGGGGAGGGGCGCCCGCCATTGCCCAGGCTTGCTTAGGTAAACAAAGCAGCTGGGAAGCTCGAACTGGGTGGAGCCCACCACAGCTCAAGGAGGCTTGCCTGCCTCTGTAGGCTCCACCTCTGGGGGCAGGGCACAGACAAAAAGACAGCAGTAACCTCTGCAGACTTAAATGTCCCTGTCTGACAGATTTGAAGAGAGCAGTGGTTCTCCCAGCACGCAGCTGGAGATCTGAGAACGGGCAGACTGCCTCCTCAAGTGGGTCCCTGACACCTGACCCCCGAGCAGCCTAACTGGGAGGCACCCCCCAGTAGGGGCAGACTGACACCTCACACGGCTGGGTACTCCTCTGAGACAAAACTTCCAGAGGAACGATCAGAAAGCAGCATTCGCGGTTCACGAAAATCTGCCGTTCTGCAGCCACTGCTGCTGGTACCCAGGCAAACAGGGTCTGGAGTGGACCTCTAGCAAACTCCAACAGACCTGCAGCTGAGGGTCCTGTCTGTTAGAAGGAAAACTAACAAACAGAAAGGACATCCACACCAAAAACCCATCTGTACATCACCATCATCAAAGACCAAAAGTAGATAAAACCACAAAGATGGGGAAAAAACAGAGCAGAAACACTGGAAACTCTAAAAAGCAGAGCGCCTCTCATTCAAAGGAACGCAGCTCCTCACCAGCAAAGGAACAAAGCTGGATGGAGAATGACTTTGACGAGTTGAGAGAAGAAGGCTTCAGATGATCAAACTACTCCGAGCTACAGGAGGAAATTCAAACCAAAGGCAAAGAAGTTGAAAACTTTGAAAAAAATTTAGACGAATGTATAACTAGAATAACCAATACAGAGAAGTGCTTAAAGGAGCTGATGGAACTGAAAGCCAAGACTCGAGAACTACGTGAAGAATGAAGAAGCCTCAGGAGCCGATGCGATCAACTGGAAGAAAGATTATCAGTGATGGAAGATGAAATGAATGAAATGAAGCGAGAAGGGAAGTTTAGAGAAAAAAGAATAAAAAGAAATGAACAAAGCCTCCAAGAAATATGGGACTATGTGAAAAGACCAGATCTACGTCTGATTGGTGTACCTGAAAGTGACGGGGAGAATGGAACCAAGTTGGAAAACACTCTGCAGGATATTATCCAGGAGAACTTCCCCAATCTAGCGAGGCAGGCCAACATTCAGATTCAGGAAATACAGAGAATGCCACAAAGATACTCCTCGAGAAGAGCAACTCCAAGACACATAATTGTCAGATTCACCAAAGTTGAAATGAAGGAACAAATGTTAAGGGCAGACAGAGAGAAAGGTCGGGTTACCCACAAAGGGAAGCCCATCAGACTAACAGTGGATCTCTCGGCAGAAACTCTACAAGCCAGAAGAGAGTGGGGGCCAATATTCAACATTCTTAAAGAAAAGAATTTTCAACCCAGAATTTCATATCCAGTCAAACTAAGCTTCATAAGTGAAGGAGAAATAAAATACTTTACAGAGAAGCAAATGCTGAGAGATTTTGTCACCACCAGGCCTGCCCTAAAAGAGCTCCTGAAGGAAGCACTAAACATGGAAAGGAACAACTGGTACCAGACACTGCAAAAGCATGCCAAATTGTAAAGACCATTGAGGCTAGGAAGAAACTACATCAACTAACGAGCAAAATAACCAGCTAACATCATAATGACAGGATCAAATTCACACATAACAATATTAACTTTAAATGTAAATGGACTAAATGCTCCAATTAAAAGACACAGACTGGCAAATTGGATAAAGAGTCAAGACCCATCAGTGTGCTGTATTCAGGAAACCCATCTCATGTGCAGAGACACACCTAGGCTCAAAATAAAAGGGATGGAGGAAGATCTACCAAGCAAATGGAAAACAAAAAAAGGCAGGGGTTGCAATCCTAGTCTTGGATAAAACAGACTTTAAACCAACAAAGATCAAAAGAGACAAAGAAGGCCATTACATGATGGTAAAGAGATCAATTCCACAAGAAGAGCTAACTATCCTAAATATATATGCACCCAATACAGGAGCACCCAGATTCATAAAGCAAGTCCTGAGTGACCTACAAAGAGACTTAGACTCCCACACAATAATAATGGGAGACTAACACCCCACTGTAAACATTAGACAGATCAACGAGACAGAAGGTTAACAAGGATACCCAGGAATCGAACTCAGCTCTGCACCAAGTGGACCTAATAGACATCTACAGAACTCTCCAACCCCAAATCAACAGAATATACATTTTTTTCAGCACCACACCACACCTATTCCAAAATTGACCACATACTTGGAAGTAAAGCTCTCCTCAGCAAATGTAAAAGATCAGAAATTATAACAAACTGTCTCTCAGACCACAGTGCAATCAAACTAGAACTCAGGATTAAGAAACTCACTCAAAACCGCTCAACTACATGGAAACTGAACAACCTGCTCCCGAATGACTACTGGGTACATAACAAAATGAAGGCAGAAATAAAGATGTTCTTTGAAACCAACGAGAACAAAGACACAACATACCAGAATCTCTGGGACACATTCAAAGCAGTGTGTAGAGGGAAATTTATAGCACTAAATGCCCACAAGAGAAAGCAGGAAAGATCCAAAATTGACACCCTAATATCACAATTGAAAGAACTAGAAAAGCGAGAGCAAACACATTCAAAAGCTAGCAGAAGGCAATAAATAACTAAAATCAGAGCAGAACTGAAGGAAATAGAGACACAAAAAACCCTTCAAAAAATTAATGAATCCAGGAGCTGATTTTTTGAAAGGATCAACAAAATTGATAGACTGCTAGCAAGACTAACAAAGAAGAAAAGAGAGAAGAATCAAATAGACGCAATAAAAAATGATAAAGGGGATATCACCACCGATCCCACAGAAATACAAACTACCATCAGAGAATACTACAAACACCTCTACGCAAATAAACTAGAAAATCTAGAAGAAATGGATAAATTCCTCGACACATACACTCTCCCAAGACTAAACCAGGAAGACGTTGAATCTCTGAATAGACCAATAACAGGATCTGAAATTGTGGCAATAATCAATAGCTTACCAACCAAAAAGAGTCCAGGACCAGATGGATTCACAGCCGAATTCTACCAGAGGTACAAGGAGGAATTGGTACCATTCCTTCTGAAACTATTCCAATCAATAGAAAAAGAGGGAATCCTCCCTAACTCATTTTATGAGGCCAGCATCATCCTGATACCAAAGCTGGGCAGAGACACAACTAAAAAAGAGAATTTGAGACCAATATCCTTGATGAACATTGATGCAAAAATCCTCAATAAAATACTGGCAAACTGAATCCAGCAGCACATCAAAAAGCTTATCCACCATGATCAAGTGGGCTTCATCCCTGGGATGCAAGGCTGGTTCAATATATGCAAATCAATAAATGTAATGCAGCATACAAACAGAACCAAAGACAAAAACCACATGATTATCTCAATAGATGCAGAAAAGGCCTTTGACAAAATTCAACAACCCTTCATGATAAAAACTCTCAATGAATTAGGCATTGATGGGACGTATCTCAAAATAATAAGAGCTATCTATGACAAACCCACAGCCAATATGATACTGAATGGGCAAAAACTGGAAGCATTCCCTTTGAAAACTGGCACAAGACAGGGATGACCTCTCTCACCACTCCTATTCAACATAGGGTTGGAAGTTCTGGCCAGGGCAATTAGGCAGGAGAAGGAAATAAAGGGTACTCAATTAGGAAAAAAGGAAGTCAAATTGTCCCTGTTTGCAGATGACATGATTGTATATCTAGAAAACCCCATAGTCTCAGCCCAAAATCTCCTTCAGCTGATAAGCAACTTCAGCAAAGTCTCAGGATACAAAATCAATGTACAAAAATCACAAGCATTCTTATATACCAATAACAGACAAACAGAGAGCCAAATCATGAGTGAACTCCCATTCACAATTGCTTCAAAGAGAATAAAATACTTAGGAATCCAACTTACAAGGGAAGTGGAGAACCACTTCAAGGAGAACTACAAACCACTGCTCAATGAAATAAAAGAGGATACAAACAAATGGAAGAACATTCCATGCTCATGGGTAGGAAGAAACAATATCGTGAAAATGGCCATACTGCCGAAGGTAATTTATAGATTCAATGTCATCCCCATCAAGCTACCAATGACTTTCTTCACAGAATTGGAAAAAACTACTTTAAAGTTCATATGGAACCAAAAAAGAGCCCACATCGCCAAGTCAATCCTAAGCCAAAAGAACAAAGCTGGAGGCATCACGCTACCTGACTTCAAACTATACTACAAGGCTACAGTCACCAAAACAGCATGGTACTGGTACCAAAACAGAGATATAGATCAACAGAACAGAAAAGAGCCCTCAGAAATAACGCCGCATATCTACAACTATTTGATCTTTGACAAACCTGAGAAAAACAAACAATGGGGAAAGGATTCCCTATCTAATAAATGGTGCTGGGAAAACTGGCTAGCCATATGGAGAAAGCTGAAACTGGATCCCTTCCTTACACCTTATACAAAAATTAATTCAAGATGGATTAAAGACTTAAACTTTAGACGTAAAACCATAAAAACCCAGAATAAAACCTAGGCATTACCATTCAGGACATAGGCATGGGCAAGGACTTCATGTCTAAAACACCAAAAGCAATGGCAACGAAAGTCAAAATTGACAATGGGATCTAATTAAACTAAAGAGCTTCTGTGCAGCAAAAGAAACTACCATCAGAGTGAACAGGCAACCTACAAAATGGGAGAAAATTTTCGCAACCTACTCATCTGACAAAGGGCTAATATCCAGAATCTACAATGAACTCAAACAAATTTACAAGAAGAACACAAACAACCCCATCAAAAAGTGGGCAAAGGACATGAACAGACACTTCTCAAAAGAAGACATTTATGCAGCCAAAAAACACATGAAAAAATGCTCACCATCACTGGCCATCAGAGAAATGCAAATCAAAACCACAATGAGATACCATCTCACACCAGTTAGAATGGCAATCATTAAAAAGTCAGGAAACAACAGGTCCTGGAGAGGATGTGGAGAAATAGGAACACTTTTACACCGTTGGTGGGACTGTAAACTAGGTCAACCATTGTGGAAGTCAGTGTGGCGATTCCTCAGGGATCTAGAACTAGAAATACCATTTGACCCAGCCATCCCATTACTGGGTATATAACCAAAGGACTATAAATCATGCTGCTATAAAGACACATGAACACGTATGTTTATTGCGGCATTATTCACAATAGCAAAGACTTGGAACCAACCCAAATGTCCAACAATGATAGACTGGATTAAGAAAATGTGGCACATATACACCATGGAATACTATGCAGCCATAAAAAACGATGAGTTCATGTCCTTTGTAGGGACATGGATGAAATTGGAAATCATCATTCTCAGTAAACTATCGCAAGAACAAAAAACCAAACACCGCATATTCTCACTCATAGGTGGGAACTGAACAATGAGAACACATGGACACAGGAAGGGGAACATCACACTCTGGGGACTGTTGTGGGGTGGGGGTAGGGGGGAGGGATAGCTTTAGGAGATATACCTAATGCTAAATGACGAGTTAATGGGTGCAGCACACCAGCATGGCACATGTATACATATGTAACTAACCTGCACATTGTGCACATGTACCCTAAAACTTAAAGTATAATAATAATAATAAAAAAATTAAATTCTACAGCCTTATAGGGGAGAAACATTGGTGTAAGATTTTTTCATAAACAGAAAGGTTCTGTGAATTTTGGCAGTGCTCAAAGAAGGTTTTCGTGACAACACTTGGTTTTATTTTACACTTTTCAAAGATTTTGAACTTCATATGGATTCTTCTATTACAGAATCACTAATTAGATCTCTTTTCAGACCTAACATAGTTCTGGGTTGGGTTATTTCAATATGCAAGCTCACCCTCTGAAGGCTTCTCAATGGTGGCACTATTAGCATTTTGGGTGGACTATCTTGTGTTAGGCAGGATAGTCCCATACCTCTCAAGACCATTTAGCATCCCTGGCCTGTATCCATTAAATGTCACTTGTGTTCCCCACTTCCCAGTCACTGAAAATAGTTGAAAGCTCTCCATATATTTCCAGATGCCCTCCTCACCTTCAAAGATGTGGTACCATGCCAGATTGGGGAAAAACAAATGAACAGACAATTCCCAATGATTAGACATGGCCAAACCATGCAATAGGACCATGTGGGAGGTGGCTGTGGGGGGTTGATTCCATGGCCCCTGCATGCTGTATATCTCTCTCACTAGAATGACAGTTTCAAAAATGAATCAGGATGGCTTAAGCAAAATAAGAACTTATTGATTCCTACAGGTAGACAGGCCAGGGCTGAATTCAGAGCTCAAATGATGCCATCAGGTCTCAGTTTATCTCCAGGTCTTGGTTCTCCCATCCTCTGTGTTAACTTTATTCTTGACCTTCCTATGGGGACTCTGGCAGCTCTAGGCTTGCCCCACAGAGTGGCATGGCTACCAGCAGCTTTGGCTCAGATCTTTTGCTTCAAGTCCAGTGGGAAACTCTTGCAATGTTCTGAGTCCCAGCCTGACAGAATGAATTTATTTCAAGTTTATTTTACCTCGGAACCAGTTGGTGTGGCCAACACAATATGAAGCACTGACTAACTCAGGCTTAGGGGTTCTGACCACTCCAGCACATGGTGCCTTGCCCCACCCCAGGCCACATGGACTGAGGGTAGTGAAAGGAAGCCTACTCAAATAAAATCTCTGGAAAGAAAGGCTGTTAACCCCTGATGTTAGGGGGACAATCAACAAATGTTCACTAGAGTCAGAAAATTGCTGGAATCTATAATAAAGATCAGTGAAACTCAAAGAGACATATCCTCTTTGGGGAGAAAGCAATATAATGCAAAATCCAGGTGCATCAAATCTTTCAGACTTCTTTGGCCACTTTTAAACATATTTGACAACCATGAGATTGAATAAAATATTTTCATACACAGGGCCCTGGTTTGGCATTCACAGGGATTGGATATGAATTGATACTTCTCTGAATCAAGGAATATTTACAATGAGATTCCTGAGAATAGGTTGTCTATATGTAAATAGGGCTAGTATACTAAGCTGAGGTCCTATGCATGAAACTATTTTATTAGTCCTCCCTCCCTAATTTCATCACTGCTTGCTTGATGCTTTGGCAGAAAAACCAAAGTGACAGCAATATTAGGCAGGTCTGAGCTGTCATTCTTACCCATCATCAAACTAGGGCCTGGCCTAAGTGACTCCTGCTGAAACAGAAGGCTCCGGGTTTACAAGGTCTTGATCCATTATTTGGGTGACTGCCCCACAACAGGCCAAAGATAGAAGTCATGGATGTCTGAGGGGCATCTAAAAAAGGGTTACAGAATTGGGCAACAGGGGCCTGAGAAGTCTCCTTTACCCATGGCTTACACTGCTTTGAGGGGGCCTTAGAGGAATGCAGTGTGGTCCTTCTTTAACTTGTAGTGCTGCTCTTCTTTGGACTTGATTTATGTACACAACAATAGAAGATTTTATTTGAATATAACTTCTATGACTATAGCACAGTTTGTTATTTTATTTTATCATTATTATTTTTTTTTGAGACAGAGTCTCAATCTGTTGCCCAGGCTGGAGTGCAGTGGCAAGATCTTGTCTCATTAAAACCTCCGCCTCCTGGGTTCAAGTGATTCTCCTGTCTCAGCCTCCTGAGTAGCTGGGACTCCAGGCGTGCGCGACCACGCCCAGCTTATAGTGCAGTTGAAATCCACTTGTCTCACCAAACCCTTCATATTTCTGACAAAGCCCTGAGAAGAAGAGTCATTTCTTTAAGCCAGCTGGGAGTCTTCTAAACTTTGAGGCCCTGTTAGGTTTGGGGAGAGAGATTATCTCTTCGACAAGAGGAGAGAGGAGTAAACGAAACAATGACACTTATTTCTACCTATAATCTCTGTCGATCGACCTTTGTACTCCACGGTGAGTCTTCCAGCTAAGAGATGCAAATTAGACCTGTTTGCACTCCTAGTGCAGTCAAGTGCAGTCAAGATCTCCTTCTCCTTGAGCATCAGGTGGTGTCTCCTGGCTGCTCTCCACATCTTTTACTCTGAGGATTTAGCTGACTTGCCTCAGTCTTCAGGCCAGGCACTCCAAAGGCAATTTAGGCGACAAGTCTTGCTTGTTAGATAGTGGGTCCGTTCAGCCTCAGTTGCTGTCTTGTGCCTCAGGGGTTCCTAAACTGGAAGTGGTGGCCCAGAGTTTCCTTCAGGTGCTATGACACTGATTTGAGAAAGAAACCTAAGCTTCAGCCTGCCCACTGCTTCCCTCTGTGAGCAACCTGAGTCTGGTTCCACTCAGGATCCTCTGAGAACTTAGCTCAATACTTGTCCAATAGTAAACACTCCATAATGTTTGCCTGTTTGAATCTATAATCAAAATCTCCAGTAGGAGAAGGCCCTTGTATTTCTGTTTTATTTTTTTTGCTAGTTGGTGGGAGAACACATTTTTCAAAATACTAATAGTTCACCACTGGACAAGAGATACATACAACCCCAACTTCCAAGTAAATGGAAAATACCTTTCCTGGGTACGTTTATTTGGAAAGGGTTTCTTCACTTGAAGAAAGAATTAACAAACCCCTGTTTGGGAGGATAAAACAAGAAATTCCTTTGGGATGTCTCAAGTTTCTAGAGAGCCAGGCTCTCGCAGGCTGAGGTGGCTTCCACACTGTTCATGAACTGCTCTTGGAGGGCTGGTGGCCTGTTTGATATTCTGAGGTCTAGCAAAGATTTAGCTCCAGGGGGTCATCAAGAGGTCATGGTCTTGATCATTTCCTCTGTTATTTATCTTTGGCTTGTGGTACTGGAGCCTGCCTTTGATACAGGGCATTTCTACCACAGCTGCACAGAATCAAGCATTTCAGTGATTTGGTTTGAGGTCAAGGAGGCTTGGCTTCTAATGCTACGAAAATGTCACTGGGTACATCTGAGAATTTCTAGCTCTGTCCTTCACTGATGAGCAAATTCATTTCTGGGGGTTTACCAGTGGCACTTCCCAGACTTGGGTCAGGAAAGGAATCCTCCTGGTGAGGACAGCAGTTTTCAGTTTGAGTAATTCCATTTTCAGTTCCTTCTGAGACATTCTTCTTGCTCTGAGCTGGAGATAAAAGCAGCATGTCTCAGGCCTCTAGGGTGGATCTCTACTTTTCAACGCTGTTGATGACTCACCTGTGACTGCCCTCAATGCAGCCAAGGGGACCATTTATGCTGAATTAGCCTTTGGATTTTTCTTCTTAGTGACAGCAAAACTTCCGTGACAGCAAACAAGTAAACCACAGGAACATCCCTGGTCTGCTCAGCTCAGCAGGCTCTTGGGTTCTCAGAGAGCCTGGGTGGACTTTTCAGCTTGTCTTATGTGGGCTCGTTCACCCCGTCCTGTTTCATTTTGATTTAAAACAATTGGTATCTTTCATCCTGGTTGCAAAGTATGGGTTGCATATGGTTTTGACGTGATATGAGCAGCCCAAATCAAATACCCAGGACTTGGCCTGGAAAATTGGTTGTATAACCCCTGCACTCTTCTTCCCCTAAAAAGCAACCAAGCAAATAGAAGCAATGGGTCCCAGGCATTCCTTTCTGTATGCGGCTCTAACTCTGCCACAGAGGCCAGGACAGATAGTGTGCAGTGCTCTGTCATGTCTACCAAAGAAAATGATGCAACATGTGCTGGAGACTTTACCATCTGTGCAAGAGTGCAGCCCTAGGCTCAGTCTAAAAGAAAAAGGAAGTGGCATTATAGCAGGGATATTCCCAGTGAGTCAAATTCCCAGAACAGCCTGTCCCTCCTCAAGGTGGTCAGTGTGCATATCACCTCCAGATTTGGACTAAAACAGAACTGTTGCGTGCAGGGGTTAGAGAGGACTAGACCAGTGATGTATTTTATATATCATATTTTCTAGCAATGGTTTTCCATCTGAAACCCAGTTTACATTGTGGCCCAGGGCACAGAAACAGAAGCTTTATGAAACAAGTTACTGTTTCCATGTGTCAGCATTCTAATTTTCCTTTCCTTTTCCTGTTCTTTTTTCTGTTATTTTAATTTTTTTAAAAAGCTTCTTGACTCACTAAATTACTATAACAAACCACTTATGAGTCAAAGCCCATATTTTGAAAAACAACATTGCATTAGTGTATATAGGCACCTTGGGAACATTTATAGAATATGGATTCTTGGGTCCCTCTTCAGGGATTCTAATTCAGTCATTCCTGGGCCCAAGAATCTATGTTTTATGTTAACCTGACTTGAATGTGACCATTATGAGGGCAGGAAACGGTTTTGATCCCTAACATATCCCAAGTGCTTTAAACGAAGAACTCGGTACAGCACAGGCTCTTGGTCATTGGTGGTTGAATAAATAAATGAATGAAAAAGTACTGATCTTCAAATGATTCCATCCTTCAACCCTAGCCATGCCTCCCTTTGCATCTATACTGTTGTCCTTGTTTTTTTAAGATAGATACTCAAATAGTCTCTAGACCTTTGAATTGCAAAATTGCTTTGAATCTCCAAGTTGGAAGCAGCCTTGAAAGTCTCTAATCTAGGGATTCTCAGGTGTAGAAGCTTTGTCTTGCTGCTTCAGAATTCCTTGGGGAAGTTTAAGGCAAATACGTATCCCTAGACCCCAGCCCTGGAGTTTCAATCCAGGTAGATAGGGTTCATGGCCCCGGAATCTGCATTCTATCCTCCCTCAGGTAATGCTGTGGACCAGCCAGGGTTGGGATGCACTGTTCTTGTGACCTCTCCCCACTGTGGATCACTGTGGATGGTGGTCACCCAGCCTCTGCTGGAAACGTTTTGGGCTGGCAGAAAGAAACTCCCAGAGGTCTGCTCCACGTTGAAAAGCTCTGCTTATTGGAAATTTCTTACTGATATTAGCCTCAATCACTTTCCTACTGCTACTAGTCTTGGTTCTGCCCTTTGGAGGACCTCAACACAAGGCCAATTGGCTGCCTGACTGCTCATTGTAAAAATACAGAAAAAATATAAAGAAAGAAATGAAAATTTTTCGAAATCCCACCACCTTGAAGACATTGAATATTTCTTTTGGTCTTAATATATGTACACACATAAATGCATGTTATACTCACTTGATGTTTTTTAGAAATGACAAGCATCCTGTATTCTTGACTTAGCATTACATATTGTGGGTTTTCTCAACATTATATCACAAAAAATATCCCAGATAGAAAAATTTGCTTTAAACCCACATTTTAAAATGACTGCATTTAATTCCACTGTTTTGATCTATTAGAATTTATTCAAGCATTTCCTGTTAGTGTTGATTTAGGTTATTTCCAGTTTTCCACCATCATAACTAATGCTTAAATAAACATATTGCAAATAAACCATTGTCTGCATCCTGGATTATTTCTTTAAGCCAGATTCCTAGATGTAAGTTATTGAGTTAGAAAACATGCTTTAAAAAACACTTGATACGTATTGCCAATTTACTATGCGAACAGGATGTGAAAGTTTTTACTTCTACCAGTCATTTTAATCCCTGATTATAATTTAGTCATTCAAAAAAAATGCCAATTCGATAGGTTAAAAATTACGTTTCATTATAGTTTTTAATTTGTATACTTTTTGTTTACTCACAAGGCAGAACATGATTTTAAATATAAACACACATACATAAACATACATATGTACACATTTTGATTACTCATGAGGCAAAACATGTTCATATATATTTGTGTGTGTGTATTTTTTCCCATTTGTTTTGGCATTTCCATTAAACACGATGTTAAAAGATAAAGAAATAGATTGAGTCTATTTTTCTGCTAGAGAGAGGGGCCTCACACTTCTTGTTGATTTGCAAATGCCCTTCTCCTCTTTGTAAGTATAAGAAATATCAACTTCTTTATTTATTGTGGTAAATATACATAACATAAAAGTGATGATTTTAACCATATTTAAATGTGCAGTTCTGTGGCATTAAGTACATTCACACTGTTGAGCACCCATTACCATCATCCATCTCCAGAACTTTTTACCTTCCCAAACTAAAACTCTGACCCACTAAACACTCACTCTCCATTGCCCTCTTCTCCCAGCCCTTGGCAACCACCATTCTATTTTCTATCTCTATGAAACTGACTGCTCTAGATTCCTCGTATAAGTAGAATTATGTAATATTATTTTTTGTGATAGGCTTATTCCACTTTGCATAATGACTTTAAGTTTCATCCATATTGCAGCATGTCAGAATTTCCTTCCCTTTTAAGGCTAAATAATAGTCCATTGTATGTTTATACCACATTTTATTTAACTATTCATCTATCCATGGACACTGGGTTGCTTCCACCTTTTGGCTGTTGTGAATAAAGCCGCTGTGAACGTTGGTGTACAAATGTTAGTTCAAGTCCCTACTTTCACTTCTTTTGGATAGACAGACATCCAGATGTGGAACTGCGGATCATATGGCAATTCTATATTTCATTTTTAAAGAAATTGCCATATCATTTTCCATAGTAGCTACATCATTTTACATTCCCACTGGCACTGCACAAGGGAATCCAATATCTCCACATCCTTGCCAACATTTATCTTCTGTTTTGCTTTTTGTTTTGCTTTTAAATAATAGCTATCCTAAAGGCTGTGAAGTGGTATCCTTAAAAAAAAAAAAATCAAATAAAACCTGACTGTGTGCTCCAGTTTCCAGGAAGTCAGATGGGAAATCCAATCGCCATCATATAGGGGCTCTTCACACATCCTAGAATCACACCAGCACTTGGTACCTGAAAATCAAAAGAATATCCTTCAACCCCAGTGCCACCTACCAGAATGGCCTCTGACACCTTGTCTACACTAATAGTGGTTCTTTGCTTTCACGGAACATATATAGACTTGGAATGGGGAGGGTTCTGGCTCTATAGGTGGTCTTGCTAACTTTTTGAGGAGCTGCCACTAAGCAGGACCCCCAATTTTACATCTTTATCCTAACCTTGTCTCACTTATTTTAGTTATAAAAAATTCTATCAGTTGGCTTTAAAATACTCGTCATAATTGTTATCTTCTATTAATCTTCAAATTATTAATTATTTAAAACATATAGAATATATAAAAAATTAACATACTCCTTTGAAGGCAGGTCTCAGTTTTAATACATTTTAACATTCTGCCTTATAAAAACTCTTGCACAAGGGTAAAAAGAGAAATGTGCAAACATATTTATTGCAACAATGTTGCAACAGTAAAAATTTAGAGCAACCTAATGTCTATCAGTGGGGAAATGGACAAATAAACTGTGATATAGTCATAAAATGGAAGAGCAGTAGTAAAAATCAATGAAATATATCTATGTATATCGACATGGAAAAATACTAAAAATACAACACTGGGGGAATAAAGTTCTAAATACATACAATATGCTGTAAAATTAAAAATGCACAGAACACTACCATAATTTATGGATACATACATATGATATCAAAGTAGGAAAATATGGTGGTGTTACTACAATTAAAAAGACATGTAAGTTGGGCACAATGGCTCACATCTGTAATCCTAGCACTTTGGGAGGCTGAGGCAAGAAGATCACTTGACGGCAGGAGTTTAAGTCTTACTCGGGCAACATAATAATACCTCATCAGTACAAAAAAAAAAAAAATAGCCTAATATAGGGGTGTGTGCCTGTAGTCCCAGCTATTTGGGAGGCTGAGGCAGGAGGATCCCTTGAGCCCAGGAAGTTGAGGCTGCTGTGAGCCATGATCAGGCCACTATACTCCAGCTTAGGTGACAGAGCAAGACACTGTCTCTAAAAATAACAAAACAAAACAAAAACATATGAATAATAAGAAACAAAAAATAAAACAGATGGACTTTAGTTCTATCTGTATCATTTTTAATTCTTAAAAAATTGAGCTAGAATTTTAACTTTTGTTGTTTTCTCTACATTAAGGACATACTTTTATTATAAATTGTTGTATATGTATTTTTATTAACTGGTCTGTAATCTTTTAGTTTTGTTTTCTAAGAGTTTTAAAATATAATCAAGTAGACCAATTTGTATCTTTATGATTTCTTTTGTTAATTTCTAGAACTTCTTCTGCAACCTAGAAATAGGTTAAACATTTATCTATATTTTCCTCTATATGGTTTTGGGGGAGGCATGTATTATATATTTGTTTATATTTATCCCTTTAATCCATCTGGAAATTATAGTAATATATGGTAGAATCACATTTTATTTTTTTCTAAAACTAAATACCTTGCCAATTTTCCTCAAATTATTTGTTAAATAATTATTGCTTTCTCATTGGTTTTGTATTGATTCAGTTATCACATTAAGGGGCTATTTTATAGTTATTATTTCCACTGATTTGTATCAATTCCTGAATCAACAGTAAACTGCTTATTTATCTAATTTTATCATATGTCATAATAGCAGATAAAAGTGCCATTTTGCAGGAAGGTACTTACTACCTTCTTGCTCAAACTTGTTAGTTATTTTTACCTGTTAATTTGTTTCCAGATGGACTTAAAATTATTTTTTCAGGTTAACGAAATCCCACTGTGATTTTGTGCAACCTATAAATTAATCAGGGGATAATGGAAAAAATTCATAATATTTGCAACTTCCCTCTAGGGACATGGTATATCCTCCATTATTCAAATGTTTCAAAATATCACTCCATAAAATTTTGGAAATATTTCCTTGCATAAATTCTGGATCCTAAAGATAGTCCTTTGTTGATTATAAATCATGCTACTATAAAGACACATGCACACGTATGTTTATTGTGGCACTATTCACAATAGCAAAGACTTGGAACCAACCCAAATGTCCATCAATGATAGATTGGATTAAGAAAATGTGGCACATATACACCATGGAATACTATGCAGCCATAAAAAAGGATAAGTTCATGTCCTTTGCAGGGACATGGATGAAGCTGGAAACCATCATTCTCAGAAACTATCACAAGGACAGAAAATCAAACACTGCATGTTCTCACTCATAGGTGGGAATTGAACAATGAGAACACTTGGACACAGGGCGGAGAGCATTGCAAACCAGTGGGCCTGCCGGGGAGTGGGGGGTTGGGGGAGGGATAGCGTTGGGAGAAATACCTAATGTGGATGACGAGTTGATGGGTGCAGCAAACCAACATGGCACATGTATACCTATGTAACAAATCTGCACGTTCTACACAGGTACCCTAGAACTTGAGGTATAAAAAAAGAAAAAAAAAGATAGTCCTTTGTATTCTGTTTTTTGTTAACAACATTATATACAAGATACATTTCCTTTGATTATTTTGGCATACAGAAGAGTTATTGACCTTTGAATGTTTGTAATTCAGCCACTCTACTTATTTCTCATCAATCTAAAAGTTGGTGCACCTGAGTTTTCTAGGAGTATAATCATATCAACACAATTTGTAACCACTTTGCCTTCTGTTTCCCAACATTCACACCTCTTAAATATTTTCCATGCCTTAATGCATACCCTAGAAATTCTAGAACATTGATGTAAGAATCTTTGACTTCTCCCTAATTTAATATAGACGGTTCTAGTGATTTATTCTTAATTTAATGTTTGTTATAGTCTTAAAATTGAAGTCCTTATTCCTTTAAGGTAGTACCCCCTGTTTCTGAATTTATCATGTTTTAGCAGCAATGTATATTAAAGTTTGCCAAATTTAACTTTTAACAAATTTTAGCAGATTTGTGAAAAATTTTCAGCATCTATTGAAATAATTATAAAGTTTTTATTGTTTTAACTATTAACATTTCTTAGTATTAATAGTTAAAATGGTTTATTTAGTGAGTGGGTTTCCTGATTTTAGGCACATAATGAATGGGTTTCCTGCTTCTAGGCACATTCTTGTAGCTCTTTCCTATATTATAGAGCTAATTGGTTAGAGTGCTGTTCAGCCATGATGGTGAACATCTCAATTTCTCAATTAGGTGATGCTTGCCAATTTTTTTTTCTCCACAACGGTCTCTGTATCACTAACATTCAGTTTTCTGACAGTCTTTTGGTTCACAGAAAATAGTTTGATTATTTTCCAAAGGATAAATAAACATGGCTTATTGTAATGGTTAAAATATATGGTGCAAGTTTGAGGTTGGCAATTGTCTTGCAGAAGTGGGTGCAACTAACTCTAGGCCGAACTCTTGCCACCTTTAGAGCAATTCAATTTAAAAAGTATCGAAAAAATAAGAATGTCAGCCAATAAACCCTGCTTGCATGTCATTGGTAGGTGATAAAATCACAATAACAGAATACACTGCTACAGGAGCTATGCTGATTGTTTGCACAAGGACAGCACCATTCCCCTTCCCTCTCCCACACTAGCACACACATGTGCATACACAACACACCAGCTACACAGAGATGGCCCATTTTAAGTACCATATTTCTAATGGTAGAGCAACTCTCCCACCTTTCCCCCACCTCTTCCAAAATATAGTGGGATGTAGTATAAAGTAAGGACTTTCTGAAATCACCTAATGACTTTGAATAGAAACCACATAAAGCAAATATAGATACTATTGTAATTATTGCCTCTGTTACGGATGAGGTTAGTACATTTTTGTTCTGTGGGATAATTCTGTGTCAGCAAGATTTTCCTTTGGTACTTACTAATATTAGAATAAAAAAAGTTATTTAGTTAAGATCATTCATTCATTCTTTGGATCAACAGATATTTACTGAGTAACTCCTATGTGCCAGGTCCCGCTTTTGTGGCTATTGCAGTTTTGGCAGAAAGTAGATATTGAACAAGTATGTACACATGGGGTAAGTATCACAAGAGTGGGGAGGCTAGATCGGCTGGGGGAGAACACAGTGCCATGTAAGGTCTGTGAAAGAGCACAGCCACAAACCACAGACAGCATTTATTCATTCAAGAGTCAGTAAGAATTTTTGAAGAGGCCAACCTTATGGTGGCACTTGAATACAGTCACCAGTGAGTTCTACAAATACTGAAGTGGTTTCCTAGCTAGATCTAAAGCTACCTATGGATGTAGTGATGGCTATCAAAGGGGATTATTTTCCTAAATCATATTTTACTATTATAATAGTAATAATAATGGCCAGCATTTATGGAGTGTTTTCTCTACGCAGGACACAATGCTTACACTTTGCATGTACATACTATAACCCTCAGAATAATCCTACAGTAGGTAAAATTGTATCCACATTTCATAGACGAGGGCCCTGCGGCTCAGAGACAAAGAAATTGGACCAAGATCATACATCTAGTAAGTGGCATATTCAGGATGTCACCGACCCCACCAGGAATTGAGCTTTTTAAAATGAACGCCAGGGACAGGAAATGAATCTGCATACTTAGTCAAACACTTAAGAGTGTGAAATAACTCACTCCTAGTTTTCACAGTGTTTCGGAGATTCACTAATCTTCAGCAGAATCCAATCCAAGCGTGCAATTCTTTGCATTCAGCACATACGGTTGCTAAGAAAAAAGACAACGTTCTTGCAGAGAACGCTTCTATTTTATACCATCACTACTCCTGGTAATGACCTTTCCTAGTGTCTTTCCAAGGACTACATTAGAGCAAACCACCTTTTCCCCAGGTAAGTTGTCTACTTACTCACTGTAGTTGGAAAAGAGAAAGTGGCCCAGAGCTGGTCATCAGGAGACACTGCTATTCTGTCTCATGGTTTTGAAGCAACCTAGAGCTTTTAAGCTTCTGGGTTTCACCATGTTTTGCTATCAATCCACTAACTCTCCTTATCATCAATTCTCCTGTGTCCTACATGACTACAGAGGAAACTGGCCTTCACAGAGGCCTCAGAGGCACCAGGTTAAACTCTTCCTCCCTTTCCTCTCTCCTCCTCCCCACTTTATGATCAACATCATCATTGTTATTATTTACTAAGCACTTACTATGTGTCCAGCACTCTCTTAAGGTTTTATATGAACGTAAGCCTCACAACAATCTTATGAGGTAGCTATCGATAACTCATTTTGCCGATGACAAAGGAAGCTAAGTGAGATTGTTTAACTGCATCAAGGTCACACAATGAGGGGCAAACTTTAGATTAAAGTGCAGATCTAACTGCAGATGATGTGTTCTTAACTGCAAAGTTATAGGCTTGCCTTAAGGGATTTACAACGTGGCATAGGATCAAGGAACAATGGACCAGATGTGTGGATCAAAGATAAGATCATATTTACATAAAGTGATAGGTTTAAGATTTAGAGGTTCTCCTTGGACCCCTGAGTGTCTACAGACAGATGTGTTGGGGGAGGGGTTGAACCTAAAACAGGGGTCAGTAAACATTTTCTTAAAGGACTACATAGTAACTATTTTAGATTTTGCGGGCCATATGGTCTCTGTCAAAAACACTTATCTCCACTGTTGTAGTGCAAAACAATCACAGGTAATACACAAATGAATGGGTAAGGCTGTGTTCCAATAAAACTTTATTTACAAAAACAAGCAGCTGGTCAGCAGGCATTAAATGGTATGCAAATTCTATGTGCTCATATGCATAGTTGTCTTTGTTGTTGTTATTAGGAGATCTATAGCTTTCTATAGCTTCTTAAACAGGTTCAAAATCCAAGATGGTTAAGAACTGGTCTAAATGGTTTCCAAACCTCTCTAAGCTTAGATATTTCACAGGGTTCCATAATTCAACTAGCCTTTTGCATTAACAACCCCTTAGAGATTCTTTCTCCTTAGCAGGCTCTTTTGTGGGATTCTGCTGTGAACTGTTGAGTGGACAATAATTACTGTCTATTGAGAAGGAAATGTGAGTCATATTACCATTCTACCTTCCTTGGTTTACCTGGTCAGATGATACTGGCTAAAACACAAATATATTCCAGACTGAAATACAGCAGTTTGGTCCTGCACCAGATTGTCTGATGTTTGCTGAGACTTTTTTCTCCTGCCAGAGACCTCTTTCTCTGTTCTGCTGAGCTTTCTGCACAGTAAGAACTTACTTGTGCTGAGCACACTAATATGCAGTTTAGATTCTGATGTCAGCCAGGTCAACCCAGGTATGGTGTGGAGGGGAGGGATATTGCTGGATGTATTTGACTGAGGCGTCTCTGTATTTGTTCAGGGATCCTTTCTCCCCAAAGGAAACATTTCTCTTAGGACTCCCTAGCTTCACGAATTAGAGCATCTTATTCACTGCCTGTGACCTTGTCAACATGTACCTCTACTCTGTCTCCCACTCCAGGGGTCTTGTCTTCTCCTAAGTAGAATCTCTGGGTGGGGATTGCTGATTATATTCCATTGTGTACACTACACAGCCTGGTCCCAGGCTTTGCACACGTGTGACAGGAAGAGTAAAGAATCAGTGTAAAGAAAACATACAAGTCATGTTTTAGTTTATTAGCACTGACATCCCTGAAAGCTATGGCCAGTTTTAAATTCTTGCATTACTTTCGAAAATCAACATAAGGGTTGTCCAATCAACTTGAACAACAAACAGGATCATCCCTCTGGGATGGCTTCCAGCTTTAAATTTTAAGAACAGCCACAACAACAAAACCCTGATATATTAAAACCTGGAAGTACAAATACTATGAATCATAAGGTGATTGCATTCATATTCCAGGTTTTTCTGAGAATGTAGAATTAGGCATAGGAGAAGAGGCAGGAAAAAAAAATGGAAGGGGAGGAAGAAATGGCAGAAACTGGAAGAAAAGAAGAGAGAAAAACAAGGGGAACAAAGAAACAAAGAGGAATCAGATGGAAAGGATGAACGCACAGTGAGTCTGTACTGTAACCAGCTACAGCTGGGTTGAAATTCGGTGTCATTAGCATGCAGCTATTTCTCACAGCAAGTACCCCCCAAAGAAGGAAATAAACCAGCAAATGAAAGTAACAGGAGTATGAATCACTTAGCCAGTACTTACAGAGACTTTATCCCATATTAGACTCCTGTATATATCACATCAGGATTAGTGTTAACTCTCTGAAATGAAACATCAGTAAGAAGACCACATGGTGCAGACTGTACCCCCAACTAATATTTCAGTTCAGTTTTAATTATCATGTTCATCTGGCAGCAGCATGGTGCCTGTAAATAGAAACGAATCATGAGGGGCTTGGGCTCTTGTCCTGGAATAACATTACATGACCTTGGTTGGCCAAGTTCTGTGCCTTGGTTTCCTCACTTGTTAAATGTAAATAAGAATTCTCTGCTCTGCTTATTTCACAGAGGTGTTAGGAGGATGAAAAGTGAAAATACACACACACACACACACACACACACACAGAGACACGCTTGGATGAGTATAAAATGCCAGAAAAATTGACCCTGTTCTCTTCAGTTAACAAGGTAGTGGGTAGGCAGGGGGTGGGGACCATGGCATTTTGCACAGAAGGCTTGGTGACTCAACGAAGTGTCTTCCTCCCCGCCCTCCCCCCAGTAATATCTGGTCTGGGATTACTGCTGCTTTCTTGATGTTTTTAGACATACTTTTCTCCTTCAGAAATGCCAAAGGTGAAAAATACTATTTCACTGCTATAATTTGTCACCCTTGCTGCCTGAGCAAGACGTGCATAGACAGTTTAGTAATTAAGCTTTTCAACACTGCATCATAAAGTTTTATTCTGGCAAAGGCTATATTTATCAGCTAACAAGTATTAAATCACCCCACTGCTCAAGCCGTTTCTCACTTGAATACGCTCCTTTCAAAACAGAACAGCTTTCCTTGGCTGGCTTGATTAATAAAAGTTCTTGTTTGGAAATACTGTGATGATGTGTGGCCCCGTGGTGCTAACATACATACACCTTGGCCACTGTTCTACCTGGTGCTGACTCCGATCTCCCAGGCGAGTTTGATACCTTAGCCTTGTGTGTCTCAGAGCATCCTGGCCAGCTGAATTTTATGGCCGTCTGGGATGGCTTCTGGGAGGAGATATTTCTACCATTTCGTTTCTAATGGGGAAGAATTGAAAGAAAATCTAAATGTAAAATAAGTTTTCAAAATAATTAAAATAGCAAAGTAACAATGATCTACATATCAAGTAGGGTTTTTCCTCATATTGCCATAGTCTTATAAAAACAGATGCAGAGTTAGAAAGAATAGATATTAAAAGCCATTAGTAGTGGCTTAGAGGAGTACTGTCTCCAAGCAACCCATCCCAGCTTTACAAATTCCCTCCCCCTCCTTTGGAGGACATAAATTCATAAAACAAATATAGCATTGTTTTTAAAGGTTCAGGGTGCTTTCAGTCAAATGGCTCCTGAATTATATTTGTTAAAAACAAAATAGTTAATTTGAGTGACCTTTCTACCATATTTTAAGGGTAAATATGGTAGAATATGGATAAAGAAAATGTGGTACATATATAGCATGGAATATTATGCACCCATTAAAAAAAATGAGACCATGTCCTTGGCAGGAACATGGATGGAGCTGGAGGCCATTATCTTTAACAAACTAATGAGGGAACAGAAGACCAAATACCACAGGTTCTCACTTACAAGAGGGAGCTAAATGATAAGAACATATGGACACATAGAGGGGAGAACAGAAAGTGGGGCCTACCTGAGAGTAGAGGGTGGGAGGGAGGAGAGGATCAGGAAGAATAACTAATGGGTACTAGGCTTAACTCCTGGGTGACAAAATAATCTGTACAACAAATCTCTGCCACACAAGTTTACCTACATAACAAACCTGTATATGTATCCCTAAATTTAAAATTTTAAAAATATAAATAAAGACAAATGTTAGTCAAATATGGGCCAAAATAACAAAAAATCACTATTTTTCATCATTTTACGGAGACTACAAATTTCTTTCTTCCTCTCTCTGCTTTCAAAATAAGTGACATTAACCACATGTTGGCATTTAAGTTTTTCACCAATTTATTGCTAAGAGGAAACATATAATAATATGCTATAGGGTCATAAAACCCACTTTGCAGCTATAGAAGCAAGTACTGCCTGTGCCTGTGTATGTGTATGTATGACAGTGGGCATGTAAGTGTGAAACTTTAAACACTATTACAGTAAGAAGTCTTTTGTTGAACTTTTGTTAGTTTGAGAGGCTGCAATGATTTTTCTCCTTTCAAAATGCTGAAATAGAACTCATCATTTTGCTTTTCAAATTAGCAACAGGTAGTTGGTTTGGAAGGCTGGAGATTGATTTCTCTCCAGCTAGCAAGTCGTGGGGTCAGGTCACTGAAGCATGTGGGTGATATGCTGAACCACCAACCTGGCAAATATTGAACTATTTTAAGTGCATCTATTTTCTGGTTCAGTAAATTTTTTGTTGTGTTAAATTCATTAAACTTGACACAGTCTAAATGCCACAGCACATACTGGAAAGCCCATAAAGTAACAGCAACAGCTATAAAAGATAGCAAAAGGTAAGGATCGATATATTTTCTCTCTCAGTTTCTATTTAATTTTTATCTTTCATATTAGGACTGGAATTTGTTTTAAAGTTAGAAAGTACTGTGTGGCTGGGAAAATCATGTGGAATCCTATACTTTCTGAAAATCTGAAGGAAGGTCTCTTTGTCAGTCAAGTTGCCCTCCACACTAAGATGATGACATATATGACCTACAATTCAGGATCACTTAATAACTTGGGGGATAAATGAGAAATAAGAATTACACTTTGTTACCCACATTTTGGAAAAATCTTGTTTTGTATAATTTGCAAAAATATTGATTCAAGGACATATCCAAAGACTTAAGATGGGGCTTTGATAATGTGATTATTCTTTATTCAGAATTGAAATTTTCATAAGGATAATCAAGTTTTTGGCACATAGACTGTTATTGTGATTTAATGTAATTTTTTTGAGAGAGTTGTTTGTTATTTTTTAAGTACCACTTTTTTAAGTACCACTTTTCCTCCAACAAGGAGTAGTCATAGCAATTCAGAAAAGTAGGGAAGGTGCAAGGTGTGAGGAATTTCCATTCTAGCATGGGTTGTAACTATCAAAATTACAAAATTGATTTTATACTCCACATGAAAAATGACAATAAGTGAAGAACAATTTTCCAGTAATTTTTCTTAGCAAAATAGAAAACAAAATAATCAATAACAGAAAATTGTGAAAATAAAAACCCAATACACATGTAGAGAATAAGGATATAGGCACTAAATATAATTCTTTAAAGCTTCCAGAACACATAGGGCAGAAGTGATGCAGCCATCAAAGTTGGACTGAGTAAATCCATCCCCTCCACATGCAAGGAAAGGTTTGTGATGCAGAGTCATTTGGCCAGGACAGTTGGCAGCAGCATTTGTAACCTGAAAAAGTAAAAAGAGGATTGCAATTGACATTCTGTGCTCTATTGTGCTGTCATGGCAACACCCACCTGGAAAAGGCTAGTCTACTTGGAGAACTCAAGATTTCTCACAAGAAGCACCAAACAAACAAACAAAAATGTACACACAAGAAACAAAAAACAAACCAAGACTCACTAAACTCCCCTCAACCCCAGTTCAAGTGTTTATATTTATATTCTTAAATGTTTAAATTTTCAGTTATTAGATAAGATAATCAGAAGTCGGTTGAACTTCAAAATTAGCAGGGGCCATAGTCTGAATGTTTATCCTCCTCAAATTCATATGTTGAAGTCCTAACCCCCGAGGTGATGGTATTAGAAGGTGGGGCATTTTGGGAGGTGATTAGGTCATGGGCAAAGTCCTCATGAATGGAATTAGCTCCTTATAAAACAGGCCCAAGGAAGCTTGTTGGTCCTTTCCACCACGTGAGGACACAGCCAGAGGTGCCATCTATGAGAATGAGGGCTCTCACCAGACACTGGATCTGCCAGTGCCTTGATCTTGCTCTTCCCAGACCCCAGAACTGTGAGAAAGAAACTTCTGTTTATCAGCCACCCACTCTATGGTATTTTGCTATACCAGCCCAAATTGACCAATACATCCTTCTTCAGTTTGTCTCCACCACTCCTCATCCCATGGTTCCTTCTTCCTCACATATTTTCTGAGTGCTGTTCTGGCCCAGGCCCCATGCTGAGCATTGGAGCAGGAGAATTTTAAAATTTCACAACCTTGTCCTTAAAGAAATTTCAGTCCTGAGAGTAACACTGACCCCAAAGCAGTCTTTTTTAACAGCTTTTTATTTTCATATCTGAAAGTATGAAAAAAGACACAGATTGTTTTTCTGGAGAAAATATTCTCAAAATTTGGATGGATGATGGCTAATAAGCATTTGCAGTAAGGAGAATGAGTGGGAGGTGAATGTAGTTATGTTGGACACTGAGATGATTTGGCCACTGAAGCACCAAAAACCCTCTAAAAAACCAGAATATGAAAACTTGTTGTAATGGCCATCTCACTTGGGACTGCTTCACTGTACAACTTCAGGGGGCTCCATTCACCTGGATCATAATATGACAGTTCTAGTCTCTCTTATACAGTGTTTTCATGGATAGTAATAGAGTAAGGCCCATGAGGATTTACTCATTTAAAAATCAGGAAAAAAAATCAAGAAATGTAATAAATTCTATTTAAAATATGGTGCTGAGATCTTTGTTCTAGATAGGCTGAGTCAGTATATTCCCTTACAGTTTTTTTTTTTTTCTTGTAGAGATAGGGTCTTGCTCTGTTGCCCAGGCTGAAGTGCTGTGGCATGATCATAGCTCACTGTACTCTTGAACTCCTAGGCCAAGAGATTCTCCTGCCTTAGCTTCCTGGTAGCTAGGACTGTAAGTGCACACCACCATGCCTGACTAATTAAAAAAAAAATTTTAGAGATGGGGTCTCACTATGTTGCCCAGGCTGGTCTTGAACTCCAGGCCTCAAGCTATTCTCCTGTCTTGGCTTCCCAAAGTGTTGGGATTACAGGCGTAAGCCACCATGCCTGGCTTACAGAGCCTGCAGTTTTCTTAAAGCAGAAAAACTTTGCCATAGATATTTTTTATTTATATGTTATATTTGCTTTTTTAAAAGAGATGGTACTATTATTTCCCTGTTGAATCTCTAAAGACACGGGCCTCTGTAGACCTGTGTCACTCAGATACAAACGTGAAATATTAAGAGTATCCTCTCATGTTTCTGGAGGTCTCTTACAGCAACATCATCTATCACAAACATAGCTGATAATCTTGAAATCAGCAGACAAGATCTTTGAGTGGCTAAAACAGGCAGCACATACTGCAGTCACTGAAGCACAGACTTGGGTGATCAATTAGAGCTTTTAACCTGCTTTAGATAGAATTTTATCAAGTTGGATTATTTAATTTGTCAGTAAAACACTACAGGAGGAAGAAAATGGCTAGGATCCTAGATATTAGTGATTTCATGTGTGATAACCAATAGTCTAATAGCAAGGGATATGTATTAGTTCATTCTCACACTGCTATTAAGAACTTCCCTGAGACTGGGTAATTTATAAAGAAAAGAGGTTTAATTGACTCACAGTTCCAAATGACTGAGGAGGCCTCAAGAAACTTATAATCATGGCAGAAGGGGAAGCAGGCACGTCTTACATGGCAGTAGGCAAGAGAGAGAGAGCGTGTGAAGGAGGAACTGTCAAACACTTACAAAACCATCAGATCTCATGAAAACTCACTCAATATCATGAGCACAGAATGGGGGAAACTGCCAACATGATCCAATCACCTCCCACCAGGTACCTCCCTCAACACATGGGGATTATGGGGATTACAGTTCAAGATGAGACTTGGATGGGGACACAGAGCCAAACCATATTGGGTTGCTATATAAAAACTCAAAATCCAGACAAGACTGGGAAGAATCCTGGCAGTCTGGGGCAATTTAATGGAGAGGCAAATAATTTTCTGGCTCTTAATAGGAGCTGAGGGCATCAGTTATTAGTTGTCCTACAATCATTAATGTTCACCATGATGGCCCCAGCTTTCAAGAAGCAATTCTAATATGCATAAAATATTCATTGCTAGCATTTCTTGAATGTCCACTGCCTATCAAATGCTGTATATGCACACCCCATTTAATTCACATAGCAACCCTATGAGGTGGTTACTATTGTTCTTATTTTATACATAAGAAAGTTGAGGCTCAGAAAGATTACTACTTGCCCAAAGACGAAAAGTCAGTAGATAAAGAAACAGGGATTCGAACAGAGCAGGCTGACTCCAGAACTTACATTTCCAGCACTTTCAGAAATATTTCCATAAAGACTCGATTAAGTAAAACAAAACAAAAATTTTTGATTAGTCACTTAGCCTTAGGCATCTGGAAAATTCACATCAATAGAATAACGCATTCTTACATATTCATATCTATACATATATACGTGTGTGTCTATCTATGTATAATTTGCACATACATAAATCTCCATTTGTGGTAAAATTTTGATACATTCCTGTTGACTTCCCTGTATAGATAAACTGTGGCACTATTAAACATTGCACAAGTATTAACCAGGAAGGAGTTTAAGGAAAAAGGTTTTGCCCAGTCATGAGGTGGTAATTTATTGGTGCTGTGTAATTTAATTTGATGAGTGGTAAATGCCAGATGCCAGATCACATGGCTGGAAAACTGGGCCACTGATTAGCCAGTCGGCAGTTTGGATGAAATCAATCTCACTGTATTTAGGTGGAATCACCCATTTTGCAATTACCCGATGAGGAAAATATGAAAACATGGAGCGTGTATTGGCAAGCTCCTTCACCCATGTAAAGTAAGAGCCCTGCAGTGGAGAAGCACGTAATTGTCAAAGCCACAATCTCACAATAATGCAGCCTTTGGCTATGCTTTCAGCCACAGTGAGGAACCACAGCTCAATGACTGTGTTTAAGAGAGATGTCAGGGCTGAAACAACCCCTTGCAAATCCAGGTTGCTTTGGCTCACATGTGTGCCAGGGCTGGTCAGAAAGAACTCTTGCCTGCTCTAGAGTAGCAAATGCAATGTTTCTATAAACTTAGGTGATAACTGAACTGGGTATATAAATAAAGCTGAAGAAGTGGTTTTATTTCTAAGCAATTTAAACCCATGTCAACGTGTTTTGTTATATAAAATGCAAATGCCAAAGCCCCTCATGGAGAGCTCTTCACAACCAGGATCTTACTTCCATTCAAATCTCACCTCGTGCCACTTCTCTCACCTTTGTCACCCTTGTCTTTGCCACTTCTCTCGCCTTTGTCCTATCTATATTCAAACTCAGGTTCTTTTTCTCGTACTTCTGTGGCTTGGAACAAACCATTTTGCTGGGTGATGTTGCATCATTCCTCCTCTCTGCTGACAAGTAAATTGCTCATCCTTCAAGACTCAGTATAAACATCACCTGCTCTGAGGCATTCTTGCTCAGCCAGGCAAGGTCAGTGCCTTTTCAGCATGTTATTTCTATCTATTATATTACTTGCTATTTTGCACTGTAATGATGTCCATGCCTGTCTCCTCCCCTCCTAGACTGCAAGCTTCTAAGAATAGGGACTCTGACTCACTGATCTTTGTATCCAAGGCTGAGAACAGTGCCTGGACCATATGAAAGTGTGCAATAAATGTTTATTGAGTTAAAAAAAGATATTGTACACAGTTGATCAAACGAAGGTCTTGACAGAAAACCTACACAAAAAGTATTATTCAGAGGCTCCCCATATAGCTGAGGAGAAGCTCAAATGGAGGAACTATTGTATTTAGAAGACTCTTAATAATGATGAATGAAGGGGTGTCCTCTGGCCTCAGACTGTGCACTGCTTTAATGACTGTCTCCTGTCATGTATTAAGTTGAACCGCATAAACTTGCTGATTCTGTAGGTCAAAAATGGTAAAATATTGTCAATTTGTATATGGTTCAGCCTAATAGTTTATTTGCATCACGATTACTAATTGTAAAAGTTCACACAAAAAAGTGCTTTTGGTGTGAAAATGAAATTAAAGATGAAAAGAAAGAGGTAGGCAGACAAGTAGGCTGAGTATTTTCACAAAATGACAGTTGATTATTTGCAAAATAATTCAAATAATGTCCATTCTTCCTTTCATATCTATGCTAAAGCTACAGTGCGTCCCTGGACTAGGAGACATTTACCCATAGAGAACAGTCATTTGTATGGCCTATAGAGTGGCTTTATTTTAGGCTGACCTATTCAGCCATCCAGCCCATAATTTGGTTACTTAAACAAACCTTTCTGAAACATGGCAACAGGTGACATTCAAGTGGGTAGGCAAGAATTAAGGTTTTATAAATTCTAATTCTAGATGTGCAACTAATGTGATCAGGGAGACTGGACAACGAATAATCAAGTTTTTCCTGCTACCTTTCCTCACTTATTCTATGAATGCAAATTATATCACATTTCATTGAATCTAAGGCACCATAAAACACATCAATATTTTATGTACCAATGAGAAAGAAAAAATGGTGTCAACATGACACAAAACTTTATTTTATACTTAATAGAAAAGTTCTTTCGGATTTATCTACATGTATCTTTTGCAAACATAAAAAGGAAATAAAAGAGAAATACATTGGTGAAGCCATTCTAAAGGCTCGCATTTAGAGATGGACTTCTCTGCACCACTCTTTAACTCAGACATGCTGATGTCTGGATATCCATGCACTTCCTTTGCAGTCTGTCCTCTGTGCTGTCTAAAACACTGGCAATGTGGCATTTCTTACAAGGATGTTCCACTGAATTATTTTTTCTTGGGTTTTCTTCTGAGCTGCTGACACTGTTCTGCAAGTATGGATTATGCTTTTTTCTCTTCACTGGGAAAGAAAGGTTTTCAGACAGCAACTAGGCCTCATATTCTTCCCTCAAATTGTTCTTAAATAATTTGTTAGTTTAAATATCAAGAAGTTACAGCTGCCCACTCCAAGAGCACCAGAAATAACCAAGTTCACACATGTGAAAACTATATTTTGACTGTCTCCTGGTGTGTACTGATGGGATGGCATCTTATAGTTGAAGAAATACGGCAAGTATTAAGTAAGGTGAGGGGAGAGGGACAGTAAATACTCCACAGTTTCTCAGTGCATGACAAGTCAAAAGATAATGAATGGTAGGATCCTTTAAGCGGTGCTTTTCCAGTTAAGTAGCACTGTTGGTGTTAGGACTTCTAATGTCTTTAGCATTGCTGGTTTAAACACTCCATTTTCCCAGCTCACCCAAATGAGCAGCCTCAGGTGAAACTGACAGAGATATACTGGTTATCTAAGAATCCATTTGTTCATTTTCAAAGGAAGGTAAATGTACCAATTCCAGAACCAAGTCTGGTTCTCTTCCCAGATCATTCATCTTGCTGGGCAAATTTCCCCAACTGTATCATAGATTATGGGGGTGACACAGGTGCAGCAACTCCTGACAGACATCACTAATCAATCGTGGCATTCTTTCCAGGAAGCCCAACAGGGCCTCAGCATCCTTCTCCCTTCCGTGCCTCAGGCAGCCACCACCAGTCAATTGGAGTTGGCACTTGAGAGGAATTCTATATACCAACCCTAGATTAGAAGATTACAGAAGGAACACGTAATTAGAAATAAGGGAACTAAATATTCTTTACTGTTTTTTTCTCTCCTTTCCCATTAAGTTATGATAGCTTGATGCATTGCCTTTCTCCAAACCAGAGACCCTTCAATGCCAAGAAACAGATCACATCAGGAACCATTTCCTCTAGATGCCGCTGGAAACCCAATTACAATTCCTTCTAATAACCTTCTAAGACCCCTCTCCAGGACACTACCCTTCTCTGGGTCACAAAGGTGCTTCGGCTGCTGTGTGAAAATAAAATACAGGTGTTTTAGCTACAACCATAGTTCTACAAAATTGTATGCTAAAAATATCAGGGCTTGTGGAAAAAACAGAGTTGGGGGCAGATGACTCAAAGCCTATGGAACCTTGAACCAAGCACTAACAAAACCAATAAACATCATAGTAAAGTGGCTAGTACAGTTAACATTCTCCCAGCTTCTGCATCTAGCTACAGTGGTACATTCTTTGCAGCCTAGATCCTGGGGCTTGTGTTTCTCCTTTGAGATATGGGTCTTGGAGGACAGTTGCTTCTAAAATAGACCATTTTAAGCTAAATTGAAAATATGATCTAGGATGCTGCCTTTTTCATCAGTCTGTCATGTTAATATAGGGGAAATATCTTTGTGGTTTCACCATCTGGACTTCCACTTTTGCTGAAGAGCTTAACATGGTAGAAAACCAGCAATTCTTTAAGCCATTGGAACAGCCACTATTTGCACTAAAGGAAAGCATGTTTGTAGATTTTTAGTTTTTATTCCTAAGACCTTCACATTTAGCAAGGCTTTATCTTTGCCTGTAAGAAAACTTACTCCAATTACTTCAAAATATAAATGAGTTTGAAACCAATATGAGTCTCCTGATACTGATCTCTTATTTCTCAACTGCACACAAGGTAATTCACATTAAAAAAAAAAAAAACCCTAGTTGCAAAAGACTGTAGATAATTTTACCACTTTTTTATGTCATATTACCTTCCTGCAGGTCATTTTAATAAGCTTTTGGTATGCATGAGCCTTGACAGCAGATGGAGATATCTAAGCCATCACTTGTACTTTGATACTCACACTGCATCTTTTAATAACAATTTTTGGCCGAGCGCGGTGGCTCACACCTGTAATCCCAGCACTTTGGGAGGCTGAGACGGGTGGATCATGAGGTCAGGAGATTCAGACCATCCTGGCCAACATGGTGAAACCCTGTCTCTACTTAAAAAAAAAAAAAAATACAAAAATTAGCTGGGCGTGGTGGCACGTGCCTGTAATCCCAGCTACTTGGGAGGCTGAGGCAGGAGAATGGCTTGAACCAGAGTCAGAGGTTGCAGTGAGCTGAGATCATGCCATTGCACTCCAGCCTGGGGACAGAGTGAGACTCTGTCTCAAAACAAAAAACAAGAAACAAAAAAAAAAATTTTCATCCACTCCAGTGTCTACAAGTGACTTTTTACTTAAATTGTTCCTGAATTCAGAGAAATGTTATTGTTTACTGGTTGCACACTAACTTGACTGGGGAAAACTTTGAGTAATAATCTTCTTGCCTTGGCATTTCCCCTGCTCATCGCATATGTGAGGTATTGACCATACTGGCAATAATAAATAGCTTTGAAGGTTAAGACGGTATGGAGCTGATTCATACATTTTCTCACTTCCTTGCATTTCTCTGCTCTGCTGCCAGTGTAAACCTAAGCCCATGCCATGGTACATAAACAGCAGAAATTGAATATTTGGTTAACTTGTTCCTTTATAACCCCTATCTATGCAAAGCACAAAGGTAGTTTTTCCCAAAAGGCAATCTGTGGCAAGATGAAAAAAAAGTAAGAATTCTGAGCTTTTTCATGGAGCTAAGTGCATTATATATATATAATATTTATAAATCTGTTATGAGGCTGTAACTTTATTTTTGGGGCTATTCTTTTGTTTAAATTCTTGTAGCTGTGTTTTTGCCTTTTAAATTTTTAATTGAAGAATTAAAAGATAACAATATTATCTTAGTTCCCAAAACATCTAGAGGGATTTTACTGGTCCATGAAAAAAAAAATGCTTGGAACCACTGCTCTGGGGTAAGGCTTGACACAGCTCAAAGCAGAGTCTCTGTCAGTCTGAAGAATGTTTTCCATGAAAGGGAGAGATGGCAGCTAGGGAGGAGCTAAGGTGAGCTTTGAAAACCCATCAGTAATTTCCATTATCACTGGATAACCTGAGTGTGGGTTTGGTGAGTGGATGAGTAATTTCTAAAAATGGAATGAATCTTGTATAAAACATGTTTCCCAGAAATCTGCACAATCTCTTTTTTATACAAATATTACTCTAGATAGAACTAGAATCTACAGTAACACATGGTTCGTTTGTTCGCCCATGGTTAAATATTTAGGTAGTAACTATCTAAGGGTTGGAGGAAAATAGGGATTGGGGGAAAATGACTTAATCAAATGTGGAATAAATTCAAATTACATGTGGCCTAGAGAGTGAATGCGGTTCATATTGATTCTCTGTATATATCTCCCTAATCTTACCATATTCCCAAGGCATTGATTATAGCATTAATCACATGCCTGTTTACACACACAGGGAGAAGTGTCAGTAAATGAAGGAGAGACCAGAACTTATTCTGATGTCAATGGAAATGCCTGTTTACCTATTTGCATATAAGAAACTAGTCCAGGCACTCTGAAAAAGATATAACTTCAGTGCTGTGGCTACAGTGGAACAATACTATTAGCCACTGAATAAAGTTCCATAATATAAGAAAGGAAGGGCTGGAACATGAAAGTTGAAAACAGGTTTTTTTTGTTTTTGTTTTTGTTTTTTAATTTATACACAAAATATTTTCTATTGGCCAAATTCAAAATGTAATGTTCCTACTTCTACTAGGGGTGTATTTACCCTTAACGTTCTCCTATTTTTAAAAAATCCTTTTGGGGTTTGACGAAAATCCAACAAAATGTTGCCAATTCCTCTATACATAACTAACCAAAATGCAATTTGGTAAGAGATATTTGATGTTTAAAAGCCTTTTGAGTCCTTAAAGTAGCAAGCTATGGGGGCGGTGTCTTACTCATCTTTGTATTTCTGGTATCTATTACTCCACTGTATATGACTGGCATTGAATAAATATTTGCTCAAAGAATGAATGAACACAAGCCAACAAAAAAGCTAATTCAAAGTCTTGAAATTTTTATATTCTCAGTGTTCAAATGTTCTCTAAGGGTGGTGGAATTTTTTTCTCTATGGAAATAATTTTCTTTAGTTTCTGAGTCTCTAAATTTTGCTTTTTCGCCCCCACCCTCCAAATAACCATGCTATTAACCACCTTCTCTTTTGTCACACTTAACCCCTCACCACTCTATCCCAGTTCCTGAGCAACTAAATTGCCCAGGACAACACCTATTCTGATTTAATTTAAAAAATTCTTTCTTAAAACAGTTGATTCTCCATGCTCAGATTTTTGTAGTGAAGTAGAAATCATACACATATGAAATATATTTGTTATACTATTAAGAAAAGTGAGGATAAATATTATTTCTTAACCATACACTGAATCTTATTAAAGATAAGTGATACTCCAAACTGGGATAATAATGATAAATTGGGGTGCTGATTATACCATTTAATCTATTTTTAGGTATCTTTCTTTGATAATTGAACCTCTTTTGGCCACAGATTTTTGAGGCTCTCAGTTCTAATCATCTTGTGCTACAGTACTTAATATTCATAAAGAGCTTTATCAACACACGGGTGCTTTCCTGCAGAGATGGTACATTTTTAATTGGTTCGTATGTGTTGTGTTCATCATTTCATCTTTCCTCTGTTCTCATCTCTCCAGTGTTATATTATATTTAATGGTGATTTCATAAACTCATTTCTTTGTTGTGCTTTAGGGAAAGGCTTACTTGTATTGTGGACTCCTGATTACAGAGCTCTGTATCTGGTACTACAGAGAGCTGCTGTAAAATTACCATTGGTTGGAATACCTTAGGTGTGAAGAAAGCAATGTGGTTTGGTCAATTCTAAGTGGAGCTTTTCATTTTATTGGCATTTGTCTATTCTATTTTAATAAACCATTGGGTGGATGCAGGCAGAATGTGCCACAAATCAATTATATGATCCATGTAGCAGCTTTAGTGGGCTCAAACTGCAAAGGACATACTTTGCTGAAATTGTATATTCAATTGCTGAGGTCTACATTGACTCTGTTTAGATCTATTCTATCTTTTAAAACCCTGAAAACACTGGAGCAAACTCTTTTGACGAAGACTTGTTCAGAACAAGCACACAATAAAGAATGAAATACGGTTTTCTCTAGTACTATTAAAGTAATAGTGGACAGAACAATAGTCATATTACATTCTCCTTTAGAGTTTTTAATTTAATAGAAAATTGTTCTGCCCTTCAGCAAGTTTTAGTATATTCATTCATTAATTCTTCAAATATTTGTTTTGTTCCCAGTAGTTGCTGAGCACTATGAAAAGTGTGAGGGTAAAAAACTAGCTCCTTTCTGTAAACTGATTTAACAGATTTGGAATTATTTTGTTTTCATCTAAATATAAATGTTCTCTCACAATTTCTCAAAGGATCCAATTGCTTGGGATGCTAGGATGCAAAGGACTGAAAGTGCTTTCCATGGTGAGTCTAGAGATAAACTGAAAATCACTTTTCCTCCTGAACTGGGCCTCACTACTACCTCTTCCTGCTCTGTAGGTTGACAGCTGGTTAATTTCCCACAGACTTGATTTTTCTGCATTTCTTCTCCCATTCCTTATTTATTCTTCTTGATGACCCAGAAGCATGGCATTGACATATCTTTCTGGTTCTCATTCATGTTAAATGGACTCAATGACTTTATATCTGGGCCATAGGATTATGGCAAAAAAGAATGCAGGCATTTTGATCTTCAGGTCTAGAAACGAACTTCCTTCTACTTTTAATACTGTGAAAATTAAATTAAAAGTATTAAAAAATTTAATGCTGTGTTCCTCAGAAAGACAATAATGGAGAATAAAAAACACAGGTGGTTTTAAAAGTCAGCTTAATTGAACCTATATACAGTAAAATTTATTTTTTGTGTGTATTGTTCTATATTTTGACAACATATACAGTTGTGTAACAGCCACTACAAATAACAGAGAACATTTCCACCACCCCCTAAATTTCCCTTATGCCCCACCGCAGTTAATCCCTTCCTCTCAATCACAGCCCCTGCTAACACTAATCTGTTTTTTGTCTCTACAGTTTTACCTTTTCCAGAAAGTCATAAACACAGACTTTGAGTCTGACTTCTTTCACTGAGATAACGCTTCTGAGATTCATTTACATTATTATAAATATTTCTAGTTTGTTCCTTTTTATTACTGAGTAGTTTTTCATTTATGGATGTGTAATATTTACCCACTTAGCAGGTGATGAATATTTAGGTTATTTCCACTATTCAGCAATTATTAATAAAGCTGCTAATATTATTTGGATATAGGTTTTTATGAGGATGCATGTCTTCATTGTTCTTGGGTAAATCTCTAAGAGTGGGGTTGCTGGGTCACATGGTAAGTGCATGTTTACCTTTGTAAGAAACTGCCAAAGTATTTCTCAAAGTGGCTGTGCCATTTTGCATTCCTACCAGTGATATGTGAGAATTAACAGTTGTTTCACATCCTTGCCAGCATTTGTCATCTTCAGAGTTTCTGATCTGAGCTGTGACTGGTTTCTTTCACATAGCATGTTTTCTTGTAGGTATGTTGTAGTATTTCATCATAGTTGTAATTTGAACTTCCTTAATGACCATTGATGGTCATTGTCTTTCTGTGTACTCAGTTGCCATTCACATCTCCTCTTTTTTGTGTGTTTGGTGAAATACACATAAAATTTGCAATTAGTGACCAGTAAACACTAATCTGCTTTCTGTCTCTATGAATTTGCCTATACTGCATGTTTCATATGAATGGAATCATTCAAGAGATGTTATCTTTATGACTGGCTTCTTTCAAATAACATGTTTTCAAGGTTCATTCATGTTATAGCATATATCAGCACTTCATCCCTTTTTATGGCTGAATGATATTCCCCTGTATCGATATAATATATATTGTTTATCCATTCATTAGTTGATAGACATTTGGGTTGTTTCCACTTTTGGCTAAAGTGTGTTGTTATGAACATTTGTGTATGCAGTTTTCTTTGAACACATGCTTTCCTTTCTTTTGATTATACATCTAGGAGTGGAATTGCTGGGTCATATTGTAATTCTCTGCTTAACTTATTGAGGAACCACCAAGCTGTTTTCCATAGCGGCTGTACCATTTTACATTCCCACTAGCAAAGTACAAGTGTTCCATTTCTTCACATCCTCTCTAACACTTATTATTCTGTATCTTATAGCCATCCTAATGGGAGTGAAATAGTATCTTATTGTGATTTTGATTTGCATTTCCCAAAGGAACAATGATTTTTACCTTTTCATGTGCTTATTGGCCATTTGTATTTCTTCTTTGGCAAAATGTCTATTCAAGTCCTTTGCTCATTTTTTAATTGGGTTGGTTTTTTTTTTTTTGCTGTTGTAAGAGTTCTTTATGTGACTCATAAATATTTTCTCCCATTCTTTGGGTTATCTTTACACTGTTTTGATAATACTTTGATGAACAAAAGTATTGAATTTTGATGCAGTCCAGTCCAAATTATCTTTTCTTTTGTTGCTTATATTTTTGGTGTTGTATCTAAGAAACCATTGCCAAATCCGAGGTTATGAAGATTTACCAGTATGTTTTCTTCTAGAAATTTTATTATTTTACCTTGCATATTTAGGTTTTTGATCCATTTTGAGTGAATTTTCATGTGCAGTGTGACGTAAGGGTCCAGCTCACTCTTTTGTATGTGGATATCAAGTTGTCCCTGCATTATAAAAGCAAAAGGTTATTCTTTCTCCATTGAATGTTCTTAAGAATATTGTCATAAATCAATTGACTATAGGTATGGGTTTATTTCTGAACTTTCAATTACATTCCATTGATCTATGTCTGTCCTTATGTCAGTACCATACTGTCTTGATTACTGTAGTTTTGCAGTAAGATTTGAAAAGAGAACATGTGAGTCCTCCAACTTTGTTCTTTTTTTCAAGATTGTTTTGGCTATCAGGGGGTCCTTGTGGTTCCGTATGAATTTTGGCTTTTTCATTTCTGCAAAGGCCACTGCAATTTTGATAGAGACTGAAACGAGTCTGTAGATTGCTCTGGTTAATACTGCCATCTTAAAAATATTACATCTTTCAATATATGATGTGTTTTCACTTATTTAGGTCTTTTTAAATGTCTCTCAGCAATGTTTTATAGTTTTCGGTGTAGAATTCTTATAACTCCATAGTAAATTCACATCTCTTCTTTAGTGAAGTACTCTTTTAAGTCTTTTGCCCATTTTTAGATAATTGTGCTGTTTGTTTTTTAAATTATTGATTTGTGAGAGTTCTTTGCATATTCTGAATACTAGCCTTTCACTGATAAATGCTTTTACAGATATGTCCTTTGCAACATTTTCTCCAAGTCTGTGGCTGTCTTTTCATTTTCCTAATAGTGTCTTTCAAAGACACTGTTTTTGATTTTAATTAAGCTCAATTTATCAGTTTCTATCTGTATGGTTTGTGCTTTTTTGTGTTCTATCTAAGAAATGTTGCCAGGCATGGGTGGTTCACGCCTGTAATCCCAGCACTTTGGGAGGCTGAGACGGGCGGATCACTTGAGGTCAGGAGTTCAAGACCAGCCTGGCCAACATGGTGAAACCCCATCTCTAATAAAAATACAAAAAAATTAGCCAGGCACCATGGCGTGTGCCTGTAATCCCAGCTACTCAGGAGCCTGAGGCAGGAGAATTGCTTGACCCTGTGAGGTGGAGGTTGCAGTGAGCCAAGACTGTGCCACTGTACTCCAGCCTGCACAATAGAGCAAGACTCCATTTCAAAAAAAAAGAAATGTTTACTAAATCCAAGGTCTTAAAGATTTTCTCCTATGTTTTCATCTAGCAGTTTTAGAATTTAAGGTGTTATGTTCATGTCTATGATCCATTTTTAGTTAATTTTTGTATATTCTGTGAAACATCAACTTTTGAATATAAAGTTGTGTTTTCGAAATTCTATTTTGTTGTTCACTAGTTCTTTAAGAAAAATGTTCAATAGGAACATTGATTTCCTCATTTAAAGTAAAGATAATATTTACTTCCTGATCTGTCAGAACAGTTGTAAGGATCAAATGAAAACAAGTATACAAATGTTTTCTAAAATCAGAGTATAAATGTTAACTATGATTATTTCTAGCTGACAGCAGCAAAAAAAGAATGGTATAAGAAGGTGTCATAATTGGGAGAAAGCCAGAACTCAAAAAATACTGCAGTAAAGTGAGGTGTTTAAAAGCACTAGCTTTTAAATAGGCCTGCATTTGAATGCCAGCTTTGCCACTTCCTAGCAGCTGAAACACACATAAGATATCTGAGCCCTCTAATCCTCAGTTTTCTCACCTATGTGATGAGGAAGGGATACAAACTCCACAAGGTGGTTGGAATATAAAGTGAGTTACATAAAGAGCCCAGTGAGCTACAGTGAGTAAGGAATTAATAAGTTGCATTCTTGAAAGAGAGAGAGAGAAAAAGAGAGACTGTCTAATAAAATGCTGATGTGAATTATCATGGTATACAGAAGTGCTACAATACACGATGGCAAAGACCAAGTTCAATTTCCGCCAAACTGAGCTACTGGTCATTCCTCAAGTGTTCTTTGCCTCTTTTGCTTCTGAAAAAGTACATGTATTCTTGGAACACTGCTCTAACATCACTAACTTTACCTGTCTCCCTCATTTTGAAGGATTTAGCTCAAGTGACATCTTCTTTTAGGAAGCTACTTCTTACCACTTCCTCCCAAAGTCTGCTCTGTGCTCACATAGTATATTGTACATAGTTTTTGTATGGCAAACTGTACTGTATCAGGATTATGTGCTTATTGGTTACCCTTGCTGATTGATTATGTGGGACACTCGTTAAAGGAAGGGACCTGTCTTTGAGTCTTTAGAACCCAGTTCAATGTTTGACACATAGTAGAAGCTCAACAAATGTGTGTTTAATGAAAAGATGAGTATATAGTATTAGTTTATAATGTGGATATGACTGCTAAACTTTTTTTGTTTGTTAGTTTTATAGCATAATACTGATGTTTACTTAAATAGACCAAGTAGATTTACTCTTTATGGGAAAGTGCTGAAATAGGGCCTATTTCTTGCAGCGCATCTATGCTTATGTAATAACATCCACCACCCAATTTTAAGTATTAATGCTGGGGGCAAGTGAATATATTTAGTATTTGCCCAGTACCAATGACACAGACTCCTTTTTAAAGTTTTTTATAAAGTATTTGCTGGTCAAAATAATTAGTTATTCTGAATAAGTGTGATACTGACTACATGGCAGAGTAAGTCCCAAGAGTTTTTGAGAAAAAAATGACTTCATTAAATTCTTATGTGTTAAAACATTTAATAGTTTATGTAATATGGAATTTTGTGAAAAGGGGAAATATCTGCCTATATAAACTTCAATTAAACTGTGACTGTACATCCTAATTTAATGATCAGAATTTCTCAGCTGATTATCTCACACATACGTACTATCTCATAATAAACTGAAACAAGTGGCTAGTTATGTGCTGATGACAAGGAGGTGGGCAATTACTCAACGCAATGCTTATGATTGACACCTGTTAGGTTTCCTGATGTTGATAAATTGGGTCATACTACAGTCCACCTATCCCAAAGGGCCCATTTTGGTTATCCGAAGGTCACTATAACTTATGATACATAGGCAAGATACTCTTGTGGCCATAATTTCTTATTGGGAAATGTTGACTCATGGCCCAACTGTGTTAAATTATCAGACACTGGAAAATGTGCAAGTTAGTTTAGGAATGATTGACAAGAAGCTGGAAAATCTTTAAGCTTAAAAAACAACAACAAAGCAACTGGCAAGAGTTCCTTGTGTCCACAGGGATCTATCACTTTCATCGCACCTTGTTCTGATGCTATTCAACAGTCCCTTATGGTAATGACTAAGTGTCATAGTCCCTGGCATTGAATTGGACCTAGTGAAAAATTCCTATCCAGACTATTTACTTATATAAAACAGAGAGAAGAGAAAAGAGATAAACTTTGAAAGGATAAAAGAGTGAGAAAGAAAAGAGAAAAAGTGGGACATGTGGGCATGAAGAGAGGTAATCAAGAAAAGAGAGCAATGAACACGGAGCTAAGCTACCAACAAAGAAATGACCATCAAAGCACTGTCACCCCATCTCCTCCTCTTACTACTAGTACTGGTAATATTAATTGATAACTTGCTTTGTACTAATGTCTGTAGTAAATGTTTTCTACTGTGTTCTCTCATTTCACCTTAACCACAAGTCTAAGGGGCATGTTCAGTTGTTACCATTTACAGATGAGGACCTTGAGACATAGAGTTATGGTCCAGCCTGCCCAAAGGTTTGAAATGAGTCTGTGTTATGCCAAAGTCCAAGATCATAATTATATCACATTATTAAAAATCCAAGAATTATGAAGCACAAATATGGGAGAAAAGTCATAGGAATAGTGGCAGAATAACCAAAAGAGCTTGATTTTATTATGGAAAAGAACTACGAAACAAAACACCTAATGTACTTTAGCTGATAAACACAATTGTTGTCTTTCAAAGTACTTATCTTAGAAGGCTATGTATTTATATCCATACTGATGAACTGGCCAATGTCTTTGAAGGTTGCCAGATTCAAAATTGCTTTTAAAATCAGCTTACTGGCTACATTAAAACAGATAAACAAATATAAGCCAGCTGTATTTCTTTAGTTACCTCTAAATTTTTTTTAATTGTTAAGACTGACCATCCATTTGATTTAAATGAGTTAAGTACAAATGACTGTGGTTTTTAAAACAATAAATTGAACCTCAAGTTTCAAAGACCTGATCCAACTGATGATATGTTGAAGAATATGTGTCAGACTGTGAAAGAGATGCCCAATTTTATTGAAATAAGGGTGTAGTTTGTTGAGGTGGCTGACTACTTTGAAGAGGACAACAATCTTTCGGATTTACAAGTTTGGTATATTTATGATATCAGCCACTACCTTCCAGTTCCAACTCACCTAAAAGGAGAAAATGAGGGTAATAGAAAATGCAGGGGGGAAGGCAAGATGGCTGACTAGATGCAGCCAGGTGGAATGGCTCCCACCGAGGGACCAAGACAACTGACATGCTCCTAATAGATCTTCAGAAGGAAGGCACCCAAAGTGGACTGAGGGAAGACACAGAAGCTGTACTAAAGAAGGAGAAAGCTGGGAACACTGCATGGGGCTACTGCACACCTGGACTCATTCCTGGCCACAATGGCTCCAGGGGAATGGGTAAGTTGAACTGGCAAGGAGCAACCTGCTCTCACCATAGGCCTGCGGAACTCTGGCAGGAGAAGACTCCTTAATCACCATGGAAATCAAGTTGGCAGGGAGAGCTGCTTAGAAGAGGTAGGGGCAGCAAGCCAGCTGATGTGGAGCCCAGATGGTTTGGTGAGGGAGGATCAGTAGCGAAGTACAGCCAGGGATGGCCATGCCCCTAGGATTGACTTGCTTCTAGGAGACTTTAGCTCTAGAGGAACTGTTGGACCTGACCTCCGAAAGACAATCTTGCCCATTAGATGGGGCTAGGCTGACTTGAGCACCAGCTCAGGCCATGCCTGCTTGCAGGGCAGTCCCAGGTATCCTGCGGCCCTACACTATAGCTTCTGTACTAGTGGACTGTAGCTGACAAGTGCAGAGCTCCAGTAGGGCAGCCTCTACAACCATGCACCAGCCTGCCCACTCCTTCCCCATACTATAGCTTCCCTCAGGCCCATGGCAACTTGTCCACATTGCTTTGCTTTGCTTTGCTGGTGCATGTCTGCATGGGGTGGGTTTTGCAGTCCGCCCACCCTCCCCCCACCAACCACCATTGCAGACAGCCTTGGTGGGCACAAAACCAGCCAGCCTTACCTCCATCAGTGCCCCACCCTTGTATTAATACTGCACAGAGAACAGCAGATCTTCCCCTTCCCCTTCACTCCCACTTCCAGTGCAAAGAGAAGGCACCCAGACCTGTGCCAGCCAGCACCCTGTCCCCAGGCCAACACCACCTCCAGTGCGACTGTGTACATAGTCACCAGCTGCATTGCCTCCACCAATGTGGTGAACACCCACAGGGAGGCAAGCACCCTGGCATCTGCTAATACTCTGCTGCAGCAGCCATACCTTGGTCCCACCATCACAGTGGGCTGCTAACTTTGAGGAGCCAGAGAACAAAGTTGGGGCCCACTACAAGTCTTGCAGAGTTACAGCATGCAGACCAGGAGTTGGGAGCTAAGTGTTGGCCCCCTACAGTCTTTAAGAAATGAAGCCAGTTGGTTGAATCAATCTTATGTCACAATCAAACCCTCAAGGTCATCAAATAGGATAAAAGGGGCAAAAAATCTAAAGGTCAGCAACCTCAAAGATTGAAGGTAGATAAGCTCACAAAGATGAGAAGGAATCAGTGCAAGAACCCTGAAAACTCAAAAAGCCAGAGTGCCTTCTTTCCTCCAAATGACCACAATACCTCTCTAGCAAGAGTTCTAAACTGGCTGAGATGGCCAAAATGAGAAATAGAATTCAGAATATGGATAGGAATGAAGAACATTGAGCTTCATGTTGAAACCCAATCCAAGGAAGCTAAAAATAATAATAAAACAACGCAAGAGCTGACAGACAAAATAATTGGTATAGAAAATAACATAACTGACCTGAAAGAGCTGAAAAACACATTACAAGAATTTCATAATGCAATCACTAGTACTAGCAGCAGAACAGACCAAGTGGAGGAAAGAATCCCAGAGCTTGAAGACTGGCTTTCTGAAATAAGAAGGTCAGACAAGAATAGAGAAAAAAGAATGAAAAGGAGTGAACTAAACCTCCAAGAAATATGGGATTATGTAAAGAGACCAAATCTATAAATCATTGGTGTCCCTGAAAGAGATGAAAAGAATAGAACCAACTTGGAAAACATATTTCAGGACATTGTCCGTGAGAGCCTCCGCATCCTAGCTAGAGAAACCAACATTCAAAATCAGGAAATACAGAGAACCCTAGTAAGATACTTCACAAGATCATCCCCAAGATACATAATTGTAAGATTCTCCAAGGTCAAAATGAAAAAATTAATGTTAAAGGCAGCAAGAGAGGAAGGTCAGGCTATCTACAAAGGGAAATCTATCAGACTAACAGCGGACCTCTCAGCAGAAACTCTACAAGCCAGAAAAAATTGGTGGCCAGTATTCAATATTCTTTAAGGAAGGAAATTCCAACCCAGAATTTCATATCTGGCAAAACTAAGCTTCATAAGCTTAAAGAAGAAGAAGAAGAAATAAGAATCTTTACAGAGAAGCAAATACTGAGGGAACTCGTTACCACCAGACCTGTCTTACAAGAGCTCCTGTAGGAAGCACTAAATATGGAAAGGAAAGACAGTTACCAGCCATTACAAAAACACACTGAAGTACACCATAAAGCAACCACATAAACAAGTCTGCAAAATAACAAGCTAACATCATGACAACAGGATCAAGTATACACATATCAGTACAAAACTTGAATATAAATGGGCTAAATATCCCAACTAAAAGACAAAGAGTGGCAAGCTGGATAAAAAAACAAAACCCATTATGCTGTCTTCAAGAGACCCATCTCACATGCAATGATGCATATAGGCTCAAAATAAAGGGATCTACCAAGGAAATGGAAAAGAGAAGAAAGCAGGGGTTGCAATACTAGTTTCAGACAAAACAGATTTTAAACCAATAAAGATAAAAAAAGAAGGGCATTACATAATGGTAAAGGGTTCAATTCAACAAGAAGATCTATCCTAAATATATATGCACCCAATACAGGAGCACTTAGATGCATAAAGCAAGTTCTTAGATACTTTCAAATAGACTTAGACTCTGACACAATAATAGTAGGGGACTTTAACACCCCACTGACAACATTAGGCAGATGATACAGACAGAAAATTAACAAAGATATTCAGTACTTAAATTCAGCACTGGATCAAATGGAGCTGATAGGTATCTACAGAACTATCCTCCCAAAAACAACAGACTATACATTCTTCTCATTGTCATCTGGCACACACTCTAAAATTGATCACATAATAGGGAGTAAAAAACTCCTCAGCAAAGGCAAAATAACTGAAATCATAACAAACAATCTCTCAGACCACAGCACAATCAAATTAGAAATCAAGACTAAGACATTCTCTCAAAACCATATAGTTACATGAAAACTGAATAACCTGCTCCTGAATAACATTTGGGTAAATAATGAAATAAAGACAGAAATCAGGAATTTATCTGAAATTAATGAGAACAAAGATACAACATATTCAAATCTCTGGAACACAGCTAAGGCAGTGTTAAGAGGGAAATTTATAGTACTAAATGTCCACATGAAAAAGTTGGAAAGCTCTCAAGCTAACAATTAACACCGCAATTAAAATAACTACAGAACCAAGAGCAAATACATCCCAAAGCTAGCAGAGACAAGAAATACCCAAAATCAGTGCTGAACTGAAAGAGATTGAGACACAAAAAAACCATTCAAAAGATTGATGAATCCAGGAGGTGTTTTCTGGAAAAAAATTAATAAAATACACAGACTGTTAGCTAGACTAATAAAGAAGAGAGAAGATCTAAATAAACACAACAAGAAAAAACAAGCAGGATATTACCACTGACCCTACAGAAATACAAACAACCATCAGAGAATATTATGAACACCTCTATGAACATTAACTAGAAAATATAGAATAAATGAATATATTCCTGGATACATAAACCCTCCCAAGACTGAACCAGGAAGAAACTGATTTCCTGAACAGACCAATAATAAGCTCTGAAGTTGAGTCAGTAACAAATAGCTTACCAACCAAAAAAATCCCAGGACCAGACAGATTCATTGTTGAATTCTATCAGATGTGCAAAGAGCTGGTACCATTCCTGCTGAAACTATTCCAAAAATTTGAGGAGAAGGGACCCCTCCCTAACTCATTCTATGAGGTCAACATCATCCTGATACCAAAACCTAGCACAGACAACAAAAAAAGAAAACTTCAGGCCAATATCCTTGAACATTGTTGCAAAAATCTTCAATAAAATACTGGTAAACAAATCCAGCAGCACATCAAAATCTTATCCACCATGATCAAGTAGGCTTTATCCCTGGGATACAAGGTTAGTTCAACATATGCCAATCAATAAATATGATTCATCATGTAAACAGAACTAAATACAAAAACCACATGATTACCTCAATAGATGCAGAAAAGGTTTTTGATAAAATTCAATACCCCTTCATGTGAAAAACTCTCAATAAACTAGCTATTGAAGAAACATACCTCAAAATAATAAGAGCCATCCATGACAAATCCACAGCCAACATCATACTGAATGGGCAAAAGCTAGGAGCATTCCCCTTGAAAACCAGCAAAAGACAAGGATGCTCTCTCTCACCACTCCTATTCAACATAATATTGGAAGTCCTGGCCCACCTGGGCATTCAGGCAAGAGAAAGAAATAAGGGGCATCCAAATAGGAAACGGAAGTTGAACTACCCTGTTTGTAGACGGCATGATCCTATATCTAGAAAACCTCACAGTCTCAGCCCAAATGCTTCTTAAGCTAATAAACAACTTCAGCAAAGTCTCACGATACAAAATCAATGTGCAAAAATCACTAAATCACTAACATTCCTATATACCAACAATAGTCAAGCCAAGGGCCAAATCAGGAATGCAATCCCATTCACAATTGCCACAAAAAGAATGAAACACCTAGGAACACAGCTAACCAGGGAGGTGGAAGATCTCTTCAAGGAGAACTACAAAACACCGCTCCAAGAAGACAGAGATGACGCAAACAAATGGAAAAGCATTTCATGCTCATGGATAGGAAGAATCAATATTGTTAAAATGGCCATACTGCCCACAGCAATTTATAGAGTCAATGCTATTGCTATTAAACCACCATTAACATTCTTCAAAAAACTAGAAAAAAACTATTTTAAAATGTATATGGAACCAAAAAAGAGCCTGAATAGCCATGGCAATCCTAAGCAAAAGGAACAAAGCTGGAGGCACTAAAACAGCATGATATTGGTACAAAAACAGACACATAGACCAATGGAACAGAATAGAGAACTCAGAAATAAGGTCACACACCTACAACTATCTGATCTTTGACAAAAACAAGCAATGGGGAAAGGATTCCCTGTTCAATAAATGATGCTGGGAGAACTGGCTAGCTATATGCAGAAGATTGAAACTAGACCCCTTCCTTACACCAAATACAAAAATTAACTCAAAATGAATTAAGGACTTAAGTGAAAAACCCATCACTATAAACACCCTGGAAGACAACCTAGGCAATCCATTCTGGACATAGGAAGAGGCAAAGATTCCATGGCAAAGATGCCAAAAGCAATTGCAACAAAAGCAAAAATTGACAAATGATATCTATTTAAAGAGCTGTGTAGCAAAGGAAACTAACAACAGAGTGAACAGACAGCCTATAGAATAAGAGAAAATTTTTGCAAACTATGCATCTGACAAAGGTCTAATACCCAGCAACTATAAGGAACTTAATAAATTTACAAAAAATAAAAAAAAAAACCACATTAACAAGTGGGCAAAGGACAAGCGCAGACACTTCAAAAGCAGACATACATATGGCCAAAATTCAGATGAAAAAAAGCTGAACATCGCTGATCATTAGAGAAATGCAAATCAAAACCACAATGAAATCTCACACCAGTCAGAATGGCTATTATTAAAAAATAACAGATGCTGGTGAGGTTGAGGAGAAAAAGGAGTGCTTACACATTGTTGGTGGGATTGTAAATTAGTTCAATCATTGTGGAAGACAGTGTGGTGATTCCTTAAAGACCTAAAATCACAAATGTCATTCAACCCAGTAATCCTATTACTAGATGCATACCCAAAGGAATATAAGTTGTTCTATTATTATAAGATACATGTATACATACGTTCATTGCAGTGCTATTCACAATAGCAAATACATAGAATGAACCTAAATTCCCATCAATGATAGACTGGATAAAGAAAATGTGATACATCTACACCATGGAACACTATGCAGTTATAAAAAAGAATGGGATCATGTCCTTTGCAGGAAAACATGGACGAAGCTAGGGGCCATTCTCCTTAGCAAACTAATGCGGGAACAGAAAACCACATATCACATGTTCTCACTTAAAAGTGGGAGCTAAATGATGAGAACACATGGACACATAGAGGGGAACAACACACCCTAGGGCCTACCAGAGGGTGGAGGGTATAGGGTGGGAGAAGGGAGAGGATCAGGAGAAATAATGTGTACTAGGCTTAATACCTGGGTGATAAAATAATCTGTACAACAAACCCCTATGATACAAATTTACCCATACAACAAACCTGCACGTGTACCCCTGAACTTAAAAGTTAAAAAATAAGAAAAAGAAAAAGAAAATGCATGGGAAAAAGCAAGAAAAAATTAAAATATCAATTACCACCTGACCTTTCAATGCTGAAATTAGACACTGTTACTCACCAGAAATTAATCTCATGAGGGAATAATGTAAATGTATGGGTGGTCTCAAGCTCTTCTGTGTGCACACCCACTTCCCCCACTAAACAAAATCTGTAAGGAAAATCCTGGCCTTCAGCCATTGCACATTTCCGCTTTTCTCTCTTACTCCTTTTAACTCCCAGCAGTACTATGGGTAACTGAGGTAATCAGCTGGAAAAGGCCTGAAGGAGCCAAATGGAAACTTTGTATTGAAAAGGGCAAAGACTTCCTTGTTTAAGAGGTGGGAGGGCAATAAAAGGATAGAGTCGAAAGTGAAGAATGTGAATGGAAGGTTGAAGAAAGGAAAGAAAAAACGACAAGCCTACACGGCTGATTGTCACAGAAAGTTTCTGTGGGTTATTAAGGGAGCAAAGAGAGGATTCGAGGGAGTTTTCGTAAGAGGGCCATACAAGGAATGAGAAGAGAGCTTTCCAAAAGAGTTGTTGTGAATGATAAATTTTGGAAATTCTTTAAAGTTCTATAAGAGATACCAGTAAAGATTGGAGTTATTTTAAATACTGTTTGCGGCCAGGTGTGGTGCTCATGCTTATAATCCTAGCACTTTGGGAGGCCAAGGCAGGCAGATCGCTTGAGTCCTGGAGTTCAAGACCAGCCTCAGCAACATGATGAAACCCCACCTCTACAAAAAAATACAAAAAATTAGCCGGGGATAGGGTGGAGTGTGCCTGTAGCCCCAGCTACTTGGGGGGCTGAGGAGGAGGATTGCTTGAGCCGGGGAAGTCGAGGCTGCAGTGAACTGAGGTCATAACCACTGCACTCCAGCCTGGGTGACAAAGCGAGACCCTGTCTCAAAAAATGTATATGTAAATAAATACTTTATGATTGCTGGATTATATCTTTTTGACTGCAACAATATGCCAAGACTGGGCCACGAGAGACTCTTGATTTATTCAGGTAATAGCGGTATAACATTTACAGCAGGTGTTCCTAACACTGGATTCATGGAAGGAATTTAGGTTGCCAATAAATCCTGATAATTGTATGCACTTTTTGTGTTTATGTGTACATGTATTTTTTTAATAAAGAGAATCTTTATGTTTATAGCTTTCATCAGATCCTTAAAAAATTCATGATCCTTCTCTTTAAACAACTGAAAGGGGCTTATGACTGTAATCCTAGCATTTTGGGAGGCCAAGGCAGGAGGATCACTTCAGGCCAGGAATTTGAGACCAGCCTGGGCAACATAGCAAGACCCCGTGACTACAAACATTTTTAAAAATTAACCGGGAACAGTAGTGTGAACCTGTAATCCCAGCTACTCAGGAGGCTGAGGTGAGAGGATCACTTGAGCTCAGAAGTTTGAGGCAGGCTGCTGTAGTCAGCTCTGATCATGCACTGCACTCCAGCCTGGGTGACAGAGTTAGAGCCTACCTCTGCAAAAAAAAAAAAAAAACAGAAAGAAAGAAAGAAAAGGAAGAGAAAAGGTACAAGCTCGGGGCAAAATATTAAGTGAAGATATATACAGAAGATAACTGATTTCTAATTGTACTATACAAGCTTACTATGCTAGTCCACATCCATTTATTTTTCCAAAGATATTGAATATCAATGTATTCATTCATTTCCTGCCCCTAAGTTCCTCTCCTGATTTCCTTGGTATCTGAATGTACATTTGGAGATTAAAAAATAAAGTAATCATGAGAGTGCTAAATAAGGTAAGGAAAAGGGCCACTAACATTTTCTGGAATTGAAGAAAGAGGGGGAAAATTAGAGCTAAAGCTGAATGCAAATCAGAAATTTACTATAGTTTGAGAAGGGCATCATGATAGACACTGAAACAAAGGAAAGCACAGCATAAAATAATAGTCAGAGTATTAGGGTTCTCAAACTGATTAAATGTCCCCTGTCAAGGTACATGGAAAGACATTTTCAGTAATTCTGCTTCTAGTGAAAGAGTTAATATATCATGCTTGTTACAGAAACCTTAATTCAATGCATAACAGACTAAGCATCAAGTTATATTAACTGGCTAAAGATTTAAATTATGGACAGCAAATAGCTGCAAAAGGGAGGAACTGAGAACCACAAAAAATCTGCCATTGCTTTTGTGTTTGTTTGAACCACCTACTCAAGTGCTTTATTCAAATTAAAAATGGGATGCACAGAAACAGCTCCCACGTCTTTCAAAAAATGCCTTTCTTCACCTGCCTCTTTCCTCATTTAAGAGTAGCACTCACAAGAATGCACCATTATCTTACCCAAGACAAACTTCAATTTAGAGTCTTAGGAGAAGGCCATCAGCAAATATTAGTCTCTACGGTTTCCTGAGCAGAGTACTAGGCATATTGTAGGCATTCATTAAACGCTTATTGAATAAATGAGTTACCAAATGAAAAATGAAAAAAACATTTTTTACCCCACTGCTGCAATTGTGGATATGGATATGCGACATTAGGAACAGCACTAGGCTGGGGAGAGCAACACCAGGGAAATCAGAAACTGTCTCCACACAAAATACTCCTCTTATCTCTTGCAGATAGCAGGTGTTCCCTTAGGGTGGCTTGAGCCTTACATCGCTGATGCTCTCTCCAGAGGTTTTATGAGGAAGAAGGAAACAATGCCTCATCAAGGGGATCCATCAAGGGATTTGGGAGAAAGGAGGGTGTGGCAGGCAGAAGTAATGCCCCTACCACAGACATCCATGTCTTAATCCCTGGAACCTACAAATATGTTATGTCAATGGAAAGGAAGATTTTAGGTTGCAGATGGATTAAAATTATGAGTCAGCTGAAACTGAAATGGGGCAAGTATCTTGGATCACACAGGTGGGCCCAATGTCATCACAAGGGTGATGTAGAAGAAAAGGTCAGTGGAAGAAGGATTTGACCTGCTGTTGCTGGCTTTGAAGATGGGAGGGGTCTCAAGCTGAGGAATGTGGGCAGCTTCTAGAAGATGACAAAAGCAAGAAAATGGATTCTCTCCTAGGGCCTCTAGAAAGGAATGCAGCCCTGACCACACCTGGATTTTATTCCAGTGAGACCCATTTTTGACTCTGACCTCCAGGACTGTAAGATAATAAATTTGTGTTGTTTCCCACTACCAAGTTTTTGAGAATTTGTTACAACAACAATAGGAAATATAAGGTGGGTGAAGAGGATGGAAGGACTTGAGAGGCAGGTAGACTGGTTTTGTCATTATTAGCTGTGGGGATTGAAGGAAGTTATTTCATCTCTGTGAGGCTTCGTGTGCTCATCACTATAGAGAGTTAAAACTAACAAACTCATAAGACTGCTTTTAAAAAATATATATTTAAAATAATCTATTTAGGGTTTATCTTTACCACTAGATACATTTTTAATTTGAATTTTTTCTATTTTTAAATTGACTTCACTTTTTTTTTCAGAATACTTTTAGGTTCATAGCAGAACTGAGAGGAAGGTATAGAGATATCCAATATGCCCCCTACCCTCCCACATTTCTACCATAAATGACAATGTTATGTTCTGTAAAATGGTCCTCAAGGTACTATGAGAAGTATATGAATAGTGGAATATGCAAACTTCTAAGTCTGGATGATAACTTACTCCCTTTCAGGTTCTGCAGCCAATGTAGACTTCATGACTTCAGAGTTGTAAATATAGTGAGATAATTTCAACATCCAAATTGTAACAAAATCTTTGCTAGGGTTTGGAGGTACATTGTGTTCAAAGATTTTTATTAAATTTTGTGATATTGCACAACTTTGATTAGGCCATTTTGTGGTCAGGACAAATCTATTTTTATTAACACATCAAATTTTAAGAAATAAGTAGATTTTAAATCCACTTTTTCAGTTTATTAATAAATTACGAGAAAGGCACAAGAGGAAACCTCATAAACGAATGTTTCTTTTAAAGAAGTATTTATAAATCACAAAGTGACTTGATGTGTAATATATCTAGCTTCAAAGTATATCAAGATTATTTCCGTTTTCTTTTTCAAGCCAACTTAAAATTGAGTTCAATATCACTTAAAGATAATAGCTATTTAGATTTTTCAATGCTTTTAAAAGGAAAAAGTAAAGTCTTCTAAAGTGACCATGACATGCTTAAGTAAATATTTTCCCCAAAGGTTCACTGTGTAATTTGACTTGAGAAGATATGAGTAAAACATAGACCTGCTACAATATTTTAGGAAATAATTTACTATTTCCTCTGATTTTGGAAAGCCCTTTAAAATATACAAAACCAACTGCAATTTTCCACAACACCACTTTTTCTAAAGGCTTCACAGCTTGGATAACCAATAGGGCTGATAAATCAGTTCGTCAACAAGCTCAGAAATCCCAGGAAAAAAATGGACAACTCACTGCTTTTTCTCCTGTATCTGCCCTTTGCTTCGTTGTCCCCTAAATGACTTCACTACTGAGTTTATGGATCAAAAGACTTTTTCTATGAATACTCACTTCCATTGAAATATGCAGAAATTTTCAGAAAAAGTCAACATTTACTTAGCATAAGGAGCTTTAAGTTTGAACTAGTAGAGTGATCAGCAGGTTTAATTTAACCCTGAAAAACAGCTCAACTAGCTGTCCTATGCAGGTACTTATCTCTCTCCCCCAGAGAGCTCAGCTGGCAGCAGTCAAAACCAAAGTGGAAACTTAATAAAAATGAAAATTGTGGTAGCAAAATACACTTACAAGGTTAATTTGACATATTGCAAAATTTTGGGAAGTTATAGTGGTTTCTAAATATCCACAGTACTGATCTAGAAAAACCCCAAAGAAACAGCTGCATTTGGAGATATAACCTGCCTTGTCTGAAGAGAAGACTTCGGAATATCAAGGTTTGTAAGTCTTGAGATGCTAGAATTTGAAGATAACATTGGTGAAAATTCTATGCACTTCTTGTTGAGAAACAGCAGGACCATAAAACCCATAGAAGTTATATTTATGTGTTGGGCAAACACATATTTGCTCCAAGGATCACATAGTTAATTTCTTTCACTAGAGAATGCAAAGGATAAAGAAGTAACATCAGTTCTGTGAGCCTGTTAAGAAAATTGTTGTGCTTAGACCACTGGATTCTTTGATTACCTGTGAATGTCTCCATTTTTGGCATTTGGTAGCAATTGGCTGAGGCAAACCTGGCAAAATGTTTTCCAGCTGCTGGAAGATTAACTCTTGCACATCCTCAATGCTGTGTTCCAAGTATGTAACTCCAAATGGGACAGTGGTGTGAATCACGAGGGAAGGCCCAATTTCTGATGACTCTGTGGCATAAGAGGGTCATAAAGATGCATCTTAAAGTGGGTAGCAGGCAAGCATCTCTCAGGATTTCAATTCAGACTTAAGAACTGATCACAATAATCAAGCAATAAATGGAGGAAAAACTTATTCTAATCTTTAAAGGATAAATTAGGCATTTCTGAAATTCAAAATCAAATTTCTCTGAAGAGGAAGACAGATTAAAGAGAAGTTTTAGTGAAAAATTGTCAGATATTGCTAAAGAACTGGAAGAAAGGGTAGAAGTGCATTTAATATGAATTGCCTTGGATATAATTATATTTAGGGTTGTCTTCTCTCATTCACAAAATTGCTAGCTCTTCAGGGCAGGGTCCATTTTTTTATACAGAGTGTATATTCTTCATAAATTCTGAGAACAAAGTATATATTCAATAAATACCTGTCTCATTCAGTTAATGCTTAATGGGTTGAAATATATTTTGTTGAAATTACACAAATGTCAGAACAAAAGGAAACCAATCTCTTCTCTAAAAACAGGCTTGTCCTCATAATATTCTTCTCTATGTTTTAATTACCCTTTATGTTTTATTCAGCATTAAAAATAAAAGTCTGTCTCATTCAAAACATGAAGCAACTTTCCATTTTTGTTTGCCATTGATTTTTTTGCTGTCTGTTCGTAATCACAAATAATGAATATCTGCTTTGTATCATTCACTCCTTAGTAGAATATAGAGCAATCAAATAAAATCTGAGTTGAAAGAAACTTAAGTAACTGAGACATTAGAAAGCACCATCTTGGAAGAATGTTAACAAGAATTTGTCTGCTATTATTTGTTTGAATCATACAGTAGAGAAAGCTGAGGGGAAAACAATGATAGATGTGAAACATATGAATATAATATGAAAATTGGAACCTCCCCCTCCTGAGAGAAGAGAATATTAAAGTGTGTAAGGCACTGATAGGAGATGTCAAACCTGATTCTGGAAATTCTTTAACTTGGGATTGTAAATGGTAATACAATGATCTATTTGAGTTACAGCAGTACAATTGACACAGGAAAGAAAGAGTTGACACAAGCCACTTACTCTGTGCCCGCTTAACCTCTTTACATTTCAGGTTTTTTTTTTTTTTTAAATGAGAGTAAGTTAGTAGCCACCACATAGGTCTATGATGTGCAATAAATAACATAGTACACATGAAATACTCAGCACAGTTTCTGACACAGAATAGGTGCTTAATAAATGTAAGCTATGGGAATGGAAGCAATAAGCCAGAGACACGGGTAAAGCTTCCTGAGTGTTGCCTAAATTATAGGTGTGAGTCATGTTTTGTGAAAGTACTTCATTTTTCCATTGCACTCAGCACAAGGAACCCTGGCTTATGAATTTTATGGCAAAACACAAGAGAAGAGAGTCCCAACATGCTGCAAACTTTTTAAAGTGCAGTGAATGCTTCCAAGGAGTTTCACATATACGAGGTGAGGGACCCGAATTCAGAATTTGTGCAGTAAATGCAATGGTAAGCTGGACTGTACAGTATTTTCACCTCACAGTAGCTGGAACAACATGAATGAGTAAATAGAGGGGCCATCTCTTTGAATGTTCAATGTGTAACCTGTCAGTGAAGACTTTACAGGTTCTGTACAGAGGGAAGGACCCAGGAGTGGAAAATCTCAATTTCTTTCACAGAATACCACCACAGTGAGAAATCTATTGCATATTGCCTTAGGAAGTTTTATTTACGTTATCAGTTAATAAATTCAGGGAGGCTTGTTCACAGTGACAGGGTATCAATGCCACCCCTCTTCCATACAGTACCACATCTTCCCAGAGACAGAGAAAACTACTAGGTCAGCATTCTGAAGCAGGGAAGTTGGGGCTCTGAGTTGACTTATCTATGTCAGGCTTCAAAGGAAAATGAATGTTAGCTGCATGCTGAGAATTAGGAGGTTGCACTGACCCAGCTATTTGTTCTAGGGGGAACTCGTAAAGTCACTAAGATCAGTGATGGTGTGATGCCAGGTTTCTCCCATTTACATTAACCATCCACTCCACGGAGAGCAATAAAAAATGAAATTTAAGACCTAAAGTGAAATAGTTCTTGCACAACAATGAGAGAACAACCTGCCTACTTATTTTTATTGGAATTGTACATTTATTTTGAAAATTTAGATGAAAATTTGAATAGCTATGACTGAAAACAGTAAGTTTTGGGGAAAAGCTCCCCAACCCTAAATTAGAGTGTATTTTCAGAAGCTAAAGTCTAAAAATACAAAGAGTCAAGCAGAATTTAAACATGACCAAAGTTTGAAAATAGAGCAGTATAAAAAGCCACAAATATGTTAATAGGATTTAGAGCATAAATTCAGCATAATCATTATTCTTGGTCACTGGGAAGTTAATGATGCTATTTTTCTTTTTCTTTTCTTTATTCAGTTTAACAAGAATATCGCCTAGCTTTTGGCATTTTAAATGTAAAGCTCACAGTAAGTTGACAATTATTTCTCTACTTTGGGAAATCAATGGCTATAGAGTCAGAAGATAAGTATTTGAACCTCTGCATCCTTTAATAGCCCTGTAATCTTGGACAACTTAATCTCTCAGGCTTCACTTTTTTCCATCAATTAAAAGGGAGCAACACTACTGACCTTACAAGGCTGTCATGAGGATTAAATGAATTACTCACATAAAAGCCTTCCTTCAAACATAAAGTGCTACACAAACAGAAGGCATTCCTAGGTAATATTCTTGTTTTCACCTCTCCACTGTTGAAAGAGCAGCTTTAGAAAGGGATAACAGAATTGACTTCTCTCAAAGCATTAAGACTGATCATTACATCAACACCCCAGCAACAATGGAAGACTGTTCCTGGGTAGAGGCAGAGCAGGATTTGATTTTTTTGTGTGTGTTTTGTAAAATATACATAAAATTTACTGTTTTAACCTATTTTACGTATACAGTTCAGTAGCATTGAGTATGTTCACTTTGTTCTATAACAGTCACCATCAAGCTGCTGGTTTTCAAGATGCCTGTCTAGTGACATCAGATGCCAGTTCTTTTCAGAAAGATCAAAGTTACCTGTGAATGGACAAGTTCCAAATGAAAAACTTACAGAAGAGATCCAGGACCTGACAGAGTGCCCAGGGGAAAAAGCTGAGATGCAGAAAAAAAAGCAGCAAGGGTCTGGCAGAGATTGACCCCTGAGGAACTCACAACCCTGTGGTAAGGGGTAGCGGGAGTGCTTCTCTGTTCCCTTCACCCCTGCAACAATTCACTGATGGTCAAACTGTTGGGGAGCCCCTCTGCCCTCTGGATCATGGGCAATGCTGTCAGTGGTGACTTGGGGGAATTTTCCAGGGGCAGAGAACCAGGTGGCCAGCTCATGTTAAGCATGCCTACACTCCCCTCAGACCTGAACTGACATGGCTGAACTGAGCCATGCTGGTTGTGCACCTGTGGTGGGACACTGCCCTGCCCAGGGAATCTCTGCCGTTGAGTCACCACACCACGAGATTCCCCACAAACATACCCCACAACCCACTCTGTCTCTGGCAAACACGGTGCTGGTGGGTCCCTGTGGAGCTGTGGGAGCCCTGGAAATCTCACCCTTGGTGGGCTGCCTTGAGAGAATAGGGAGCACAGCCCACTAAAGTCTCCCTTGGGACAAAGGGAATGAAGGAAGTGGCACCAATCGGTGAAGGGGGTAGCACTGATGGCTAGGAAGGGTTGTGGAGAGGGAGTCATCCACCCCTTGCCACCTTTATCCACTGTTGAGGATGCAGTAGTGGTTCTCCTGGCTGGGGGCTGGTATATGTGCACCTGGAGAAAGCACTTATCACACTTTTTGTAGTGAATCCACACTTGCTGAAAGTGAGCCCATGCTGCTTGGGCTTGCACAAAGGGCAGGGCCCAACACCCTGACCCTACACAAAACAGCAGCATCCTGGCAATGGAGGACACAGACAAGCCACAGAGTTGTCTGCTCTGGACTGGGGGAAGGGGTTCTGCCCCAAGCCTATCTTGGTGGTAGCTGCCAAAATGGTGTATCAGTAGCCCATAGCCACATTGCAGCTGGGAACCAAAGGAAAAAGCCTTTATGAACTGAGGGCTGTGAGCCCTGTGACATGGTGTGACAGGGGAAGCAGCTGGCATTCCTGCCTGGTCAGGATGAGGAGCTGGTGCACTTCCCCAACTGCTCCTTCCCCAAAGACCTCAGCATGCTCCAACAAAATCTCCCCTCTGTATCAGGGCAGGTGCTTCCGCTCATCATCAATCTACCTGTGGGTGGGCCAGCTCTTACTCTTAAGTGCTACCTACTGGACTAGAGCTTGAACTCTGCCACCAAATAAAACACCTGCTGCCAGAAGGGCTGAGTGCTAGCGTATGTGATGAGACTTCCACACCCTCAGCCAAGCAGTAGACAGATGCTACAACAAGTAGCCTCTGAAAAAGCCACCACACAAAAGCTATCCACAATGAAGGACCCATACAGCAACTTGGTCCTCTGAAAGCACCTGGAAAGGAGGCCAAATGATCATACACAACATACAACATACCCTCAAGATAAAAAAGAATTACAAAATGTAAAAGTCCTGTCCAAATGACAGAAAATTAAAAAATAAACAGTGACAGCTCCCTCATATGAGAAGGAATCAGTGCAAGAACTCTAGTAGCAAAAAAAACCTACAGTGGATTGACACCTCCAAAGTATTTCATTTGCTCTGTAGCAATAGGTCCTAACGAAAATGAAAAGTCTGAAATGGCAGATAAATAATTCAAAATATGGATTTTAAGGAAACTCAATGAGATCCAAGAGAAAGTTGAAATCCAATACAAATAAACTAGAAAAACAATTCAGGCTATCAAAGATGAGATAGCTATGTCAAAAAAAAAAAAAAACCCAAACAATTAGAACTTCTGGAATGAAAAAATTCATGGAAAGAATTTCAAAATACAGTTGGAAGCTTTAACAATAATCTAGACCAAGCAGTAGAAAGAATTTCAGAGCTTGAAAATTGGTCTTTCAAATTAATCCAGTCAGACAAAAATAAAAAAGAATTTAGAAAAATGAAGAAAGCCTTTGAGAAATATGGGATTATGTAAAGTGAACAAACATACAACTCGTTGGTATTCCTGAGAGAGAAGAAGAAAAAGAAAGCAACCTGGAAAACATATCTGAGAGAGTAATTCAAGAAAATCTCATTAACCTTGCTAGAATCATCAACATCCAGATATAAGAAATTTAGAAAACTCCTGCAAGATACTACATAAGATGATAGTCACCAAGGCCTATAATTATCAGACTATCCAAGGTCAATACGAAAAAAAAATCTCAAAGGAAGGCACCTGAAAAAAGGGGATAAATTACCCATAAAGGAAATACCATTAGACTAACAGCAGACTTCTCTGTAGAAGCCTTACAAGCAAGAAGAGATTGGGGGTATATTTTTAGCTTTCTTAAGGAAAAAAAAAGTCAGCCAAGAATTTTATACCCTGCCAAACTATGCTTCATAAATGAAGGACAAATAAAGTTTTCCCAGATGAGCAAATGCTAAGGGAACTCTTCTTCACCACACCAGTCCTACAAGAAAAGCTCAAAGAAGTTCTAAACGTGGAAACAAAAGAACAATGCTTGCTGCCATGAAAGTACACATAAGGCCAAAGTACACGTATCCTATAAAGCAATTACACAATTGAGAATACAAAGTAACTAGCTAACAACACTATGGCAGGAACAAAACCTCACATATAAATATTAACCTTGAACATAACAGCATAAAAGCTCCACCTGAGAAATACAGACTGGCAAACTAGATTAAAAAAACAAGACCCAACCATCTATTGTTTTCAAGAGACCAATGTCACACATTATGACAGCCACAGTCTCAAAACAACAGAATGGAGAAAGATCTATCACACAAATGGAAAATAAAAAAGAGTAAGGGTTGCTATTCTTGTGTGAGATAAAAGAGACTTTAAAAAAAAATATTAAAAAAAAAGACAAAGAAGGGTATTGTATAATGATAAAGGGTTCAATTCAATCAGAAAATTCTACTATTTTAAATATATGTTCACTCAACATTGGAGCACCAAGATTTAGAAAACAAATATTACTAGACCTAAGAGAAGAGATAGACAGCCTTACAATAATAGTGGGAGTTTTCAACACCACGCTGACGGCACTAGATAGAACATTGAGGCAGAAAACAACAAAGAAAATCTGGACTTAAATTGGACTCTTAACCAAATGGACCCTGTAAACACCATAGAATACTGCACCCAACAACCACAGAATGTACGTTTTTCTCATCTGTGCATGGAACAGTCTCTAAAATTGACTATATGATTGGCCATATAGCAAATCTCAATAAATTTAAAAACATCAAAATCATATCAAGCATCTTCTCAGACCACAGTGGAATAAAATCAGGAATCATACCAAGAGGAACTATCAAAAACCACATAAGTACATGGAAACCAAACAAACAACTTGCTGCTGAATGACTTTTGGGTAAACAAAAGAATTAAAGTACAAATCAAAATATGTTTTGAAACAAGTGAAAATAGAAACAAAATACCCAAATCCCTGGGATACAGCAAAAGCAGGGCTAAGAGGAAAGTTTATTCTGCTAAATGTTTACATCAAAAAGATAGAAAGATCTCTGATTAACAACCCAATGTCACATCTAAAGGAACTAGAAAAATGAGAACAAACCAAACCCAAAGCTAGAAGAACAAAAGAATTAACAAAGATCAGAGCAGAATGAAATAATATTGTGACCAACAAAATATACAACAGATCAATGAAATGAAAAGTTGGTTCTCTGAAAGGATAAACATTGATAGACCAGTAGCTACATTAACCAAGAAAAAGAATATTCAAATAAGCATAATCAAAAAATGACAAGGGTGACATTACAACTGATACTGCATAAATACAAAAGATTCTCAGAAGCTGTTATGAATATCTCTATGCACACCACCTAGAAAACCTAGAGGAGATGGATAAATTCCTGGAAACACACAACTTCACAAGATTGAATCAAGATGAAATTAAAATGCTGAACAGACCAATAATGAGTTAGAAAATTGACTTAGTAATAAAAAATCTACAAACCAAAAAAAAAACAAACAAACAAAAATTCAGGACTATACAGACTCATGGCCAAATTCTACCAGACTTACAAAGAAGCTGGTACCAATCCCAATGAAACGATTCCAAAACACTGAGGAGGAGGAGTTCTTCCCCAGCTCATTCTATGAAACCAGTATCATCCAAAATCTGGCAAGGACACAATCAAGGAAGAAAACTATAGGCCAGTATCCCTGATGTACACAGACACAAACATTCTTAATGAAATACTAGCAAAATTTAATCTAGCTGCACATCAAAAAGATATTTCATCATGATCAAGTGGGTTTTATTTCTGGTATGCAACGATGGTTCAGCATACACAAATCAAGGTGATTCACCACATAAACAAAATTAAAAACAAAAACCATATTATTATCTCAATAAATGCAAAAAATGCATTCAATAAAATCCAACATCCTTTCACAATAAAAACCCTCCAGCGAATTAGGCATCAAAGGAACTTAACTAAAAATAATAAGAGCCATACATGGCAAACCCACAGCCAATATCATACTGAATGGCGAAAAGTTGAAAGCATTTCCCCGATACAGTTTGGCCTCTGTGTCCCCACCAAAATCTAATCTCAAATTGTAATCCCCACGTGTTGGGGGTTGGGGGTGATTATTAGGTCATGGGGGCAGTTTTCCCCATGCTGTTCTCATGACAGTGAGTTCTCACAAGATCTGATGGTTTTTTTTAAGTGTTTGACGGTTCCTCCTTCACAGGTGCTCTCTCATGTGCTGCCATGTAAGAAATGCCTGCTTCCCCTTCTGCCATGATTATAAGTTTCCTGGGGCCTTCCCAGCCATGCAGAACTGTTAGTCAATTAAACTTCTTACTTTATAAATTATCTCTGGCAGTTCTTTATAGCAGTGTAAAAATGGACTAATACACTCCCTAGGAATGGGAACAAGACAAGGATGTCTACTCTCATTTCTGCTATTCAACATATCACTGGAAGTCCTAGTCAGAGCAATTAGGTGTGAAGAAGATATAAAAGTAATACAAATAGGAAAAGAAGAAGTAGAATTATCTCTGCTAGCTGATGACATGATCCTATACCTAGAAAGCCTAATGACTGCTCCAAAGGACTCCTAGACCTGATAAATGACTTCAGTAATGTTTCAGGATACAAAAACAATGCACAAAAAAATCAGTTGCATTCCTATACACCAGCAACACTCAAGCTGAGAACCAAATCAAACACTCAATCCCACTTACATTTGCCACAAAAAATACAATATCTAAAAATGCATTTAACTAATAAGGTAAAAGATCTATACAAGGAGAACAACAAAATACTGATGAAAGAATGCATAGATGACACAAACAAATTGGAAAACATCCCATGCTCATACAGAGGAAGAATCAATATTGTTAAAATGATTATACTGCCCAAAACAATCTACAGATTCAGTGAAGTTCCTACCAAATTACCTACATCATTTTTCACAGAATTAGAAAAAACAATTCTAATTAGCTAAAGCAATCGTAAGCAAAGAGAACAAGGCTGGAGGTATCACATTACCAAATTCAAAGTATACTACAAGGCTACAGTATCCAAAACAGCATGGTATTGGTACAAAAATAGACAAAGATCAATGGAACAGAATACAGAACCCAGAAATAAATCCATATACCTACAACTAACTGATATTGACAAAGTCAATAAAAACAAACAATGGAGAAAGGACACCCTATTCAGTAAATTATGTGGGGGAAAACTGGCTAGGCATATGCAGTAGAATGAAACTGGAACACCACCTTTCACCATAGACAAAAATTAAGTCAAGATAGATTAAACACTTAAATGTAAGACCTGCAACTATAAAAATACTAGAAGAAAGCCTAGGAAAAACTACTTTGGATGTTGGCATATTCAAAGAATATATGACTAAGACCTCAAAAGCAAATGCAACAAAAACAAAAACAGACAAATGGGATTTAATTAAACTAATTAACAGAGTAAATAGACAATTTACAGAATGGGAGACAATATCCACAAACTGTGCATCTGACAAAGGTCTAATATCCAGAATCTATAAGGAGCTTATACAAATCAACAAGAAAAACAAAACAAAACAACCCCATTAAAAAGTGGGGCAAGGTCATGAACAGATACTTCTCAAAAGAAGACATACAAGCAACCAACAAACATATGGGTAAATGTTCAACATCACTAATCATCAGAGAAATGCAAATCAAAATCGCAATGAGATACCATCTCACACCAGTCAGCATGGCTATTATTAAAAAGTCAAAAAACAATAGATGCTGGCAAGGCTGCAGAGAAAAGGAACGCTTATACACTGTTGGTGGGAATGTAAATTAGTTTAACCCCTATGGAAAACAGTATGGAGATTTCACAAGGAACTAAAAATAGAACTACCATTCTACTCAGCAATTCCACTACTGGGTATCTACCCAAAGGAAAAAAAAATCATTTTATCAAGAAGACACCTGCACACATACGTTCACTGCAGCACTATTCATAATAGCAAAGTCAGGGAATCAAGCTAAGTGTCTATCAATTGTGAACTGGATAAAGAAAATGTGGTATATATACACCACAGAATACTATGCAGCCATTAAAAAAAGAAATTATGTCCTTTGCAAATAAAAAAACTAAAACAGAAGATCAAATACCCCATATTTTCACTTATAAGTAAGAGCTAATCAATGGGTACACATGATATAAAGATGGAAAGAATGGGATATGCATTCTAGACATTGGGCACTCCAGAAAGGGTAAGGATGGGATTGGGGAGAGAGTTGAAAAACTCCCTATTGGGTGCTATGTTCAATATTTGGGTAATGGGTTTACTAGAAGCCCAAACTCCAGCATTACACAATATACACATGTAACAAATCTGCACATGTGCCACCTGAATTTATTTTTTAAAAGCCAAAAATGACCACTATCCATCTCCTAAACTTTTTCATCTTCCTAAACTGAAACTCCATATCCCTTAAACAATAAGTACCTATTCTCCCTTCCCCAGCCCTGGCAACCACCATTCTATTTCTGTCTGTATTAATTTGACTACTCTAGGCACCTCATATAAATGAAGTCATACAATATTTGTCCTTTTGTAACTGGTTTATTTCACTTAGCGTAATGTCCTCAAAGTTCATATATTTTGTAGTAGGTCAGGGTTTCCTTCCTTCTTAAGGCCGAATGATATTCCACCATATGTATATATCACAATTTGCTTATCCATTCATCCTTCAATGGACGCTTGAGTTGCTTCTACCTTTTAGCTATTGTAAATGATGCTGCTATGAACATTGCTATACAAATTCAGTTCAAGTCCCTGCTTTCACTTCTTTTGGGTAGACACTCGGAAGTGGAATTGCTGGATCATATGGGAAATCTATCTTTAATTTTTTGATGACTTAACCATATCATTTTCCATAGGCTGCACCATTTGCATTCCCACCAGAAATGCACAAGGGTTCCAATTTCTCCACATCCTCACCAACACTTATTTGCTGTTTTGTTCTGTTTTTGTTTTTAATAATATCCATCCTAATGAGTGTGAAATAGCCACAGCAGTTTTTAGTCTACAATTTTGAGTGAAGGTCAGGACACCGAATGTTGATAAAAACAGCAGCAACCCCAGCAGTAGCAGCAGCATTATAATCATCAACTGCTAATAGAGCACTAAGATTTAGAAGGCTCAACCATTAAATACTTACAATCAAAAGCTACAGAAGTTGCCGAGTCTCCAAACAGAAATTAACATTTGTTTTGAAGTAAGCACTGTAGCTGCCTCAGATTCATGGTCATAACAGTTGTAACCATTAATAGGTTAAATTTACTTATTTAAAGAAAAAGATTGTCATAATGGGTCACATCCAACTACATGCTGCTTATCATAACACGCATTTTTAAAAATAAATTTTATCTCAATTGTGTTGGTCTCTCTATGATTGATATGGTTTGGCTGTGTCCTCACCCAAATCTCATCTTGAATTGTAATCCCTATAATCCTCATGTGTCTAGGGAGAGAACTGGTGTGAGGTGATTGGATCATAGGGTTGGTTTCCCTTCATGCTGTTCTTGTAATAGTGAGTGACTTCTCATGAGATCTGATGGTTTTATAAGAGGTTCTCCCCACTTCACTCCTCACTCTTCTCTCTGTCCTGCTGCCATGTGAGAAGGCCCAAGCTTGCTTCCTCTTCGCCTTCCGCCATGATTGTAAATTTCTTGAGGCCTCCCCAGCCATGCAAAACTGTAAGTCAGTTAAACCTCTTTTCTTTATAAATTACCCAGTCTTGGGTATGTCTTCATAGCTGTGTGAAAACAGACTAATACAGTAAATTGGTACCTCAGAGAGTGGGGTACTCATACAAAAATACCTGAAAATGTGAAGAGAATTTGCAATTGGGTAACAGGCAGAGGCTGGAACAGTTTAGAGGGCTCAGAAGAAGACAGGAAGATGTGGGGAAGTTTGGAACTTCCTAGAGATTTGTTGAATGGTTTTGACCAAAATTCTGATAGTGATACAGACAATAAAGTCCAGGATGAGGTGGTCTCAGATGGAGATGAGGAACTTATTGGGAACTAGAGCAAAGGTCACTCTTTCCATGCTTTAGCAAAGAGACTAGTGGCATTTTGCCCCTGCCCTAGAGATCTGTGGAACGTTGAACTTGAGAGAGATGACTTAAGGCATCTAGTGGAAGAAATCTGTAAGCAGCAAAACGTTCAAGATGTGGTCTGTGTGCTCTTAAAAGCATTCAGTTATATTCATTCACAAAGAGATGATTTGAAATTGGAACTTATGTTTAAAAGGGATACAGAGCATAAAAGTGGAAAATTTGCAGCCTGATGATGCGATAGAAAACAAAAACCCATTTTCTGGGGAGAAATTCAAGCTAGCTGGAGCTGTGAGAAGAGGACCACCATCTTCTAGACCCTAGAATGGTAGATCCAATGGCAGCTTGCACCATGCAGCTGGAAAAGCTGCAGACACTCAATGCCAGCCTGTGAAAGCAGCTGGGAGGAGGGCTGTATCTTGCAAAACTACAAGGGTAGAACTGCCCAAGACTGTGTGAGTCCATCTCTTGCATCAGTGTGACCTGGATGTGAGACATGGAGTCAAAGGAGATCATTTTGGAGCTTTAAGACTGAATAGCTGCCCTGCTGGGTTTTGGACTTGCATGGGGGCTGTAACCCCTTTATTTTGGCAAATTTCTCCCATTTGGAATGGGAGCATTTATCCAATGCCTATACCCCCATTGTATCTAGGAAGTAACTAACCTGCTTTTGATTTTACAGGCTTGTAGGTGGAAGGGACTTGCCTTTTCTCAGATGAAACTTTGGACTTGGACTTTTGGGTTTATGCTAGAATGAGTTAGGACTTTGGCAGACTGTTGGAAAGGCATGATTGTGTTTTGAAATGTGAGGACATGAGATTTGGGAGGGGCCAGGGATGGAATGATATAATTTGGCTGTGTCCCCACCCAAATCTCATCTTGAATTGTAATCCCTATAATACCCATGTGTCTAGGAGAGACTGATGGGAGGTGATTGGATCACGGGGGTGGTTTCCCCTACACTATTTTTGTGAAAGTGAGTTCTCACGAGATCTGATGGTTTTATAAGGGGCTCTACCCCCTTCACTCCTCACTCTTCTCTCTCCTGCTGCCATGTGAGAAAGGTCTAAGGTTGCTTCCCCTTTGCCTTCTGCCATGATTATAAGTTTCCTGAGGCCTCCCCAGCCATGCAGAACTGTGAGTCAATTAAATCTCTGTTCTTTATAAATTATCCAGTCTCAGGGAAGTTCCTTATAGCAGTGTGAAAATGGACTAAGGCAATGCTACTTTAAGATTTGTTGATTGGCCTCATATATAGTCAGTTCTTATAAGTGTTTTATGTGTAGTTGAATAGAATTTTCTAGGTATTGAATTGACATTTTATGTATGTATGTATGTATGTATTTATTTATTTTTGTATTTTAGTAGAGATGGAGTTTCACCTTGTTGCCCAGGCTGGTCTCAAACTCCTGAGCTCAGGCAATCTGCTGCCTCGGCCTCCCAAAGTGCTGGGATTACAGGCGTGAGCCACTGCACCCAGCCAATTTATTTATTTATTTTTAATTTGAGACAGTCTTGCTCTGTCACCCAGGCTGGAGTGCAGTGGCACAATCTCGGCTCACTGCAACCCCTGCCTCCCAGGTTCAAGTGATTCTTGTGCCTCGCTTCCTGAGTAGCTGAGACTACAGGCATGCACCACCATAACCAGCTAATTTTTGTATTTTTAGTAGAGACAGGGTTTCGCCATATTGGCCAGGCTGGTCTCAAACTCCTGGCCTCATGTGATCTGCCCAGTTCAGCCTCCCAAAATGCTGGGATTATAGGCAGAAGCCACCGTGCCTGGCCTGAATTAACATTTTACAAAAGTTAATTAGAACAATCTCATTGATTGCATAGTTTTCATGAATTAAATTATGATTTTTTTGTCCACTTCAGTTATTGAGAGAAGTATCTCTCCTGATGATGGTAAATTTGCCAATTTCTGCTTTCAGTCTTGACAATTTTTGCTTTATAGCTAAGTTAGGTTAATAGTTTCCTGATGTTTGAATATTTTAACAATATATTGTGAACCTCTTTACATCTAGATGTGCTTTTTAAGGGGTATTTTTTCTTTGTATTCGTCCCACTTATTCAGCATGCATGTTTGCATGTTTCTTTTTTAAATTTAAAAAAGTCTTCTTTTTGATTAAACCATGTTTACATTTTATTCCATTTTCCCCTTCTACTATCTTGGAAATTATACAGTTGTATTTTTAGGGAATACTCACATATTTAAGCATCCATATTAAATTAAAATTGAAAGTGAATAAATACCTTTATCCTTCTCCTAAATAATATTAGAGCCTTAGATTACTAACTCTAAGTTTATATGCTTTTATTGTTCAGGATTATTTTATTTCTTTGGTTCTATCTTATACAGTTAATGCTTGTTTTTATTCATGAAAAGCGTCTTTCTTGGATCTCAGATTCTCCCTCTAGGCTCATTTTCCTCTTCCGAAAGTATTCTGTGAAGTTCTTAAAATGAACTTCTAATGGAGATAGAACTCTCTCAGATTTTGCTTTCCTTAAAATGTCTTTATTTTATCTGCATTTGTGAAATATAATTTTTCTTGGTATATAATAATAAATTGAAAATATTTTTCTCAGGACTTTAAAGATATGATACCAATGTAGTTTAGCTTCTTTTGAGGCTGTTAAGAAGTCAACTCTTTTTTGTTTTTCTTTTTTTTTTTTTTTGCTCTCTCACCCAGGTTTGAAGTGCAGTGGTGCAATCATAGCTCACTACAGCCTTGAACTCTCAGATTCAAGCAATCCTCCTGCCTCAGCTTCCCAAGTAGCTAAGACCACCACACCCAACTAGTTTTTTATTTTTTATAGAGACAGGGTCTTGCTATGTTGCCCAGGCTGGTGTTGAACTCCTGGCCTCAAGCGATCCTCCTGCCTTAGCTTCCCAAAGTGCTGGGATGTAAGTGTGAGCCAACATGTCCAGCCTGAGAGGTCTTTCTTAATTTGATTGTAGGTCCTTTGCAGTTAATTTTTCTTTTATATCTAGCTGCTTTTATGGTTTTTTCTCTGTCTTTGGTGTTGTGCAATTTTATTGAGTTATTTTAAGATTTGAGGTTTTTTTTTTGGTTTACTTTTGTTGACTTCATTGGGATTTCTGAATCTGAAGACTTAATTTTGTAATTAATTTTGGAAATTGTTCAGCTATTAGTTCTCCCAATATTTCCTTATTTCCATTCTCTCTAATCTCTTTTCATGAAATTCTAATTGGGGATATACTAGATATTCTCATTCTATCTTCATATGTCTTGATCTATTTTCAGTATTTTCTATCTCTATCTCTCCATGCTAAATTCTGTGTAATTTTTTGTGATTTATCTTTTAGTTCACCATTCTCCTTACATCTGTAGTTTTTTTGATGTTTAATTTGTACTTTGAGTTTCAAATTTAAACTATTTTATTTTTCATTTGTAAATGTTCTATTTGGCTCTTTTTCAAATCTGCATGATCAATTTTGATAGTCTGTTTCTCCCTAGTCATACTGTCAGTACTCTTATTTCTTCCAACATATTCAATATAATTATTCTATATTGTGTGTCTGGTTATTCCAAAATCTTCAGGCTTTATAAGGTTGGCTCTGGCTTTTTTTGTTGTTGTTCTTGTTGGATGACTATTGCTCATAATTGCATGGTTTTCTGTCTGTTTTGAGAGAGATATATATATACATGCACTATATATATATATACACACACACACAATTTTATATTATCTCTCTATATACATATATTTATTTATATATGTTTATTTATAATATATATATATATTTCTATGGTGAGCTCATGCTCCTAGGAACTTTATCTGAAAGATTCTTTGTGCCTGCGTTTAAATAATGTTCCTTTGGAAATGTGCTTTGGTTTCTGCCAGAGGCCTTAGCGCAATATTGCCCATGACCACTTTAACTAGATTTATACAATATGCTGGCAGAATGAATTCTGGCACCAAATCTGCTTAAGGGTGGGTTTGTGGTTTGGCATCTCAGGAAGACATTTTGTTAAGTAACTTCCTCAAAATGAGATAGAATATCTCTCTTAAGCTGATGGTTTATAGCATATCTTATAATTAAATAATATAGGCTTTTTAAATAAAATCAGAAACTAAAATTCTTAGTAACACCAATAGTATTTAACATTGCTCTGGTTGGTACTAAGATAAAAAACGGAAAAAAGATGTATAATTATTAGAAAGAAGGAAAACATGGTTGAAAACAGTAGTGAATCAAATAAACTTGATCAAATTGAAACATTTTTACATAAAATTGATTTCCTTATATATCAGTGATAATTAGTAAGAAAAATAATTTTTAATTAATTATGCAACATCCTTTACAATTTGACAATATGACGCTAAAGGTAAAATACAATAATAATATTTAAAATTTTTTGTAAAGAAATTCAATGAGTAGAGACTTGCTTTGTCATATATTTAAATACATTATAAAGCTACAGTAATTAAAATAGGCTGGTACTATTTAATAATAATGATGAACCAGAATAGTTATCTCTGAAAAAATTCCTAAACCATATTATGTATTATAACAGAAACTTAACAAAGCACTGGGGAACAAATGCATTTTTAATATTGGCTAGAAAATTGGATATAAGGAAAAAATTAACTTAGATATTATTTTTCCACTTCTGAGCCAAATTTCTCACCCATTTCTAATTTGCTACTTCTGTAGCCATATGAAGAATGTACCTTCTTAGGTACACAGCATCTCTGCTCCTAGGTTTGCTCTCACTACTTTATACTAAAAGTTCAAACTCCCTGGGACACCCTTATTCACATGCAAACACATCAGAGACTTTTTCCATCTGAAAAATTAAATTTTTGGCAGTATGTATCAAGGGTCAGAGGTTGGGTTCCCAAAGGCAAGCTCTAAATTATATCTCTGACAGGGAAATAGAGGACTAAAGAAATTTAAGGAGTGGAAGACTTTAATGTTAGAGACCAAGACCAAAAAGAAATGGGTGAAATATTTCTTTAATTATTGATTCAATCAAATGAGCATCCTGGTGTCTGGCATTTGTTGCCATGAGACACAGTATTAAGGTCTTTCAAGAGTTTACATCTTACTGGGGGAAATGAAACACATGCAAACTAATAACAGAATCGTTATCCACTAAACGGTATAGTATTGATGTGTGTGCAAATGAACGTTCTAAGTAAAGGGGAGGACTTAGTTCAGAAAACAGATTCACATGAGGAGAGAAGTTGGACAAGGATCTGGGGGCCACACTGTTTTAGGGGTGGTGGTCTGCTCTCCTTTCTCATGGCGGTGGAGGTTGATGATACATTTGCCCTTCTCCAGTCCATTTGGAACTGGCTCAACTGCCCTCTAGCCATGAGAGTTATTACAATTTAGCTCTTTTATATGGCTCCCAGGCCCAGTAGCACCTGTAATGAAGAGCAAGCCAATCACATCAGTAAGTCCAACAAAAAAAATCTAACTTTCCCTGGATGATAAGAGATAGCCAGGGAGAGAGAGGGGAGAAAGATGGGAAAGGGAGGCTGAGAGAGAAGTAAACATGCTCCTGATGTCTCTCTCTCCTCTTTCTTGCCTTGCTAGCAGAACCAAGCCAAAGGAGCACAAAGTACTCTGCCTTTTGGCATTCTACCCCCTTGGCTGCATGTCTACTGCTGGTCCCAGGTCAACAACTGGGCCTCACTATTCAGAGGGACCACCTGCAGATTTTACTTGCTGTTTAAAAATCTTAGATCTAGTTCTTATATATAGGTTACAGCAGCCAAAATTCAGCTATGATAACACTCATCACCAAATATGTCCTGGGCAACTTTGTTACCTCCAACTTTATCTACGGCAGGGACTTTTGTAGTATTTATAATCATTCAACACAATTTTACAGTTTTAATTGAAGAGTTAAGTTCTGGAAGTAAATACTTCTGAAACGATGGCATGGGCCATGCAGAGAAAAGATGGTTTTACTCACAGTCCTCCCCTTTACATATTTCACTTTTATCCTGTCATCTTTGAGGAAAAGTACTTGTTTTACTTTCTTCCATATTGTGTCCCTGGAGATAGGGGGCTATATTAATTGATAAAAGTAGTTGTTTACATATCTAGTTAAAACCATTGAAGAGGTTTGAATTAACAGCCTCATTTGGGAGACTTAAGGATTACAAGATCTAAAGAAGTGATAGGAGAAGGTAATTGGCCTGGAAAAGATTCAGAAAGATAAATGAATGTGGAAATTGTATTCTTGTCAGCAGACACCAAAATTGCCTGACAAACCCTTACTTCCCTTTTTACAGGTTAACTATCTATTTTAAAAGGGGGAAATGATAGAGGTGAAATGACACTCTTCTAAATGTCAGGAAATATAGTTCAAGTATAAAAGTGTGTGGTTTTTTCTCCTCTTCCTGCTGAAGGTTATACCTACCTCTTCCTAGGAAACTACGATGTACCATTTAAGATTTATAGAAAATTCTGGAGTAATATTTTTACCCCTAAGAAACAAGATATGATTCATTTAGCATAAGCAACTCAGGTCTCTTTCTCCATCCTGATTGTACACTTTTGAGGAATATCAGTTGAGCTTCAGATCTTGAGTCTGAAATTCTGTCTCCCTACTCCCTGCCTGTATGACTTTAGGCTGCTTGTTGTTTTGTGATTTCTTAAGTCAGTGCCTCCCACAGGAACCATGACATATTAATAGTTATTAGGCAAAACAACAACAAAATTCTTTGGACAAATATATTTTTGAAATGTCTGGCTTAAACAAAATTAAGTGGAACTTCTCAGTCCCTGATATGGTTATGTACAGTGTAAATCTTTAAAGGAAAGATACTATTAAATTATTTTTGGTGTCTTAAAACTACTTTTATCCAAATTATAAAACTTTTAAAAAAAGTTATTCAAACATGATGAAAGTGTATAAAGTGAAAAAATAAAAGTACTGCTTTGGTATCAGAACTGGCAGCCCCACTCTCCAGGGTAACTACTGTCAATGGTTTCTTAATACCCCTCCTGAAATTTTCTACACATGAACCCGCATATTTACTTCCCGTTTAATAACGGAAACACAATCTTACCATAGCTATCATTCATATCTTGCTTTTGTTCACGCAACATATCTTGGATAGATTTCTAGCAGTTCATGGGGACCTACCCAATTTAATAACATGAATTGCCATGGTTTACTAGTCTTTCAGAGCTGGGAATTTAATTTTTTTTCCAGTTTGTTGCTGTTAGAAACAATGCTGCAACAAACACATTTATTCTGTTATGGTCTGAAGGTTTGTGTCTCCCCAAAATTCATATGTGAAATTTAATCTCCAATGTGTTGGTATTTAGAGGTGGGGCCGTTAGAAAGTGATTTGGTCATGAGGGCTACAACTTCTTGAATGGGACTAGTGACCTTATAAAAGAGGCTTGAGGGAACTTGTTTCCCCCTTCCACTGTGTGAGGATGCAGCAAGAAGTCACCACCTCTGAAGGAGAGAGTGAACCCTCACCAGATGTCAAATCTACCGGTATCTTGATCTTGAATTTCCCAGTCTCCAGAGCTGTGAGCAATAAATTTATACTGCTTATAAACTACCCTGTCTAAGGTATTTTGTTATAGGAGCACAAACTAATTGACTAAGACAATTCACATACCTTTGTTGAACTTCTGTGAGACTATCGCCAGGATAAATTTCTAGTAATAGAACTGCTGAGTCAAAGGGTAAGCATATTTAAAATTATTTCTGATATAGCTAAATGGCCCTTCAAAATCACAATCCCCCCAATAGTAAATGAGAGCTCTTATTTCTCCACATTCTTAACACTGGGTAATGTTTGCTAATCTGTTAGTTTAAAATGTATCTTATTTTATTTTTAGTTTTAAGTTAGTTATGTATGAGTGTGGCATTTTTGCATACAAATCCGATTTGTAAACTCTTTCCCAAAGATCTGACTTTTTCTTGCCCCACTAGAGACAACAATGCCAACCTCAGGATTACTGTGCAGATTCAATCCATGTAAAGTGAGAAGTTCAGGGTTTGGCACACAATAAGTGCTCATCAAATGCTATTTGAAAAACCAACCTATCAAGCCTGACTCACTTCATTTGAAAGGATTAGAGTTACTGAGGTTTTACTGTACCTCACTTCATCAATGGGAAATGCAGATTTCAGAAAACAATGTAGATGGGAGGAAAGTGCTCTCCACACTCACAGTATTTATCACGTTGTATTTTCATTGTCTATTTGTCTGTCTCCCCTCTAGATTGAGGGGTACCTGAATTTATGGATCTTGTCTTATTTTACATTTCTTTTTTTTCCCTTGAAATCATGATTTTATTGAGTTGAAGGTATTTCAACCACAGGTGATTAGTATCATCTGAATCTACCCACAGCTCAATCAAGTCTAAGGCTAAAAACATTCAATCTCTTAAAAAAAATGAGCAAGCAATTTTTCCTCTGTAGTTCAAGTTCATTGAGTTCATATCACTTGTCCCAGAAGGAAAAAACTGCAATCTTATAAGCCACAAACTAAACGTATGTAGTTAATTAACAAATTAATTAATGTGAGATACCAACTCAGTCAAAATTTCAACAACTTATATTAAAATAAGCAAAGTCTTTCAATCATCTTCAAATTCTTCCTAAAATTTATTTTAAAAGGTGAAACTATCAAAATATCTATTTATTTATACTTTCATCACATTTAGCAGTGAATTTGATTTATAAACTTTAAGCATAAGCTTCCATAATAAAGAATATATTGTATACTCGTACACTGACTTTTTGATTTGAGCTTTCTTTTCTTTTACTTTTTTTTTTTTTCTTTGAGACAATGTCTTGCTCTATTAACCAGGCAGGAGTGCAGTGGCTCAATTTTGGCTCACTGCAACCTCTGCCTCCTGGGCTCAAGTGATCCTCCCACCTCAGCCCTCTCAAGTAGCTGGGACTGCCAGGTGTGTGCCACCATGCCTGGCTAATTTTTTTATTTTTTATAGAGATGGGGGTCTTGCTCTGTTGCCCAGGCTGGTCTTGAACTCCTAAACTCAAGGGATTCACCCACCTTAGCCTCTCAAAGTTTTGGGATTACAGGTGTGAGCCACCACACCCAGCCCCTCTTTTACATTTCAGATGGCCCATGTGAGTTGTTTCCAAATGTAGGCCAAAAATTTTATATTCCTCACTTAACAGTGGCTAAGAGCTGCCTCATTAGATATATTAGCTCATTAGACAAAGACACATTTATTAAAAATAAGAAGCAGGTGGAATGTAGTGGTAATGCAGATTGAATTTGTTCAAAATAACTACATTGTGGGCTTGGAAGTATAAGAGAGGTTGCTCTGTCATCCTTTCCTGCCAAACAAAGCCTCACTATGGGTTGATTTTTAGCAATAAATACAAAGAGACTTGAAAATGTTAGTTTTGTATAAAGCTAGGATGATTGTTATTCAGTGTTTTATTCTTTTACTATTAAATTTTAGAGATGCAATTTTACATTTCTAATAGTAACTACTTTGGGGTTTGGCAATTGGTAAGCAATGAATAATTGTTGAATACTTGGATGAACAGATGAATGAATGAGGTATCAGTTCTGTTCTCAGGACCTAAGAAGTATGGATAGACAAAGTAAGATTTTCTCCATCTATCGAATGAACACGGCAGGGTCAGCAGCACTGGACAAAGCTATGACACATTTAGAATCTGACAGCATTGAATGCACACAGCGGAGCAATTACAGCTCTAGTTCCATACGCAACCCTAAGAAACTTTTCTATCATTGAGGTGGAAATACTAGCTTTTAAAAAACCGACACATCTATTAGCTTCTTTTCCTCTTTAGGTTTTTGACTTGTTTATTCTAGGCCTGTGGGTACTAATAGATCTGTGGATGTATGCGTTTGCCATTTTAAATAAAGGCTAGGAAGGGAAGTTTTAAAACTAATACACATGTACGTTTGTAATCGTTGTTATTCCAGGCTACATATGTTTGGATTTCTTATGTTTAAACAAGACACACAGACATCCTCTAAACAACTCCACATAAGATAACCATTCTGATAGGCATTTAGTTAAATATAAACAAGTGTGTAAAACCCCACACGATGAATTGAAAATAAAATGAGAACTCCCCTAAAGTTCCTACTTCCAGTTTCAGAAGATTTCTCCATAGCTACAGCATAAGTAAATGTATACAAGTTTAGGAAATAATCTTCCAGTAAACAATGAAAAATTGTTCACACAAGAGTGTGTTCTGTCTTCTTCAGTCAGCTGAGAAAGTAAATGATAGCATTCACCAGCAATATAAACTACCTGAATAATAAACAAAATGTTATCTATTTTAGCAATACTTGCGGGTGCTGGATAGAGGCTATGGGACAGGGTAGGAAGGCAAGAGCTGGGGCTGGGTTGGGCAACTAGGGATAATTTCCTACTGATTATAGTGGCATTCCAAAGCCCTGAGAGTGGAGTAGATGTAACATCAAGGTGTTGTGTTAAATCATCACAGTAGATAAGACTTTATAATAGACTAAGTGATCAGTGGAAATGGCTTACTTAGGGGTCATTAAGGCTGACATTAGGTCATTAGGCTGACATAGGGGTGAGGGATGACAGGCAAGGCTGGGCCTGAGAGATGGGGCAGAGAGTACTCCCTATTTTAGGGAGAAAAAAATACATTGCCCACACAAATTGATTTTAATCTTTATTTTCCTACTGGATTGGCTTTGAGTCTCATGAAGGGGCTCAAAACAGTTCACAGACGGTAAAGGTCTTCTGTCTGGTAATCTATGTAATAGATGCAAGAAATCCAGGACCCTGTTGAGAGATGGCATGATGTAGTGTAGCTAACTAACTACTGACCTCCAGGCTAGTTAGGAGGACCAGATGAGAGAACGTCTGTGTGGTGGATGTCAGCTGCTCAGCATCCACTACCTCTTGTGTGGGAACACTACCCAAATTTTGTTTTAGGGGAATCACCCCTCCTCTACTTTCAGCCTTGATGAAAGTAGCCTAGGTTTCAACTGATCAGTTTATCCATCCCTACTGGCCACAGTGACTGGCTGGATAATGGGTACATAACTAAAGCCAGGCCAGTCAGGTCAATAAGATTCAATTCCAAAATTATTGTGCTTTGAGGAAAATGGTCTTGCTCTCTTTGTTTTTTAAAAATAATCATACTTGGCATTGAAATCCTTGGTACTACCTGGTGTCTTCATGAATGAATCCAATGCAGCAGAAAGTAGAGTCAAGAAATTGAACAGAAGCTAAGTTTGCATGATGTTGATCGAATCTATCTAGAGTTGCCTATAGCTTTACTCCTGGATTTTTCAGGAACAATAATAAGTCTTCCCACTCCTTTTTTTGCTTAAGCCATTTGAGATGAGTTTTATGTCACTTGCAACTTAAACTATTCTAGTGTGTGAAGCCTTTAGTATTGTGTCTGGCATATTTATGCTAGTTCTTACAAATATCAGTTTTATTTTCTTTTTCTTTTCCCTCTCCTTCTCCTCCTCCCATCTCCCCCAAATCTTACTTTATATCTCTAGGGTAAAACAGAAGATTAGATTTGACTATTTCCTTTAGAAAGCATGACCAAATAATTACTGGAAACACCTCTTCTGGGCCTCAGTTTCTTCATATGTGAAGTAAAGGGGTTGCAGAAGTCCATCTTATTCTTTCAGACTTAATTTTCTAGCAGTCTAAAAATCAGTTGGCAGTGATGATTTGAGAAGAAAAGTTCATGCTTCCCAACCACTCCTTGATTTTTCTAGTGTGGAAATTTCTGTCTTCAGAGAAGAGACTAAAACTAAGAAACTGCAGGGCCAAAATGATGGAAACACTTCCCTTCAACTGAGCTTTCTCAATCCTTGAGCCACTGTGAATTTTAGGCCTTCACTTCCATCCTACTTTTGAGTTTAAATACAATGGACTATTTTCTAGTTTGGTAAGAAAAAGCACTACATTATTTAAGAAAGCTTTGGTCTAGTTTAGCTCTGCTACTATCTAACAGTTCTTGACATAGCACACGTATGCAATTCACATACTGAAATGGACAAGTGATTCACAAGCGTCACAGATCCATGGAAAGTCATGTGTAACTAACAGTAGGTAAATTGGTATATACAGAATTTGGATGACTTATAATACTTTTTAAAGATATCTTAAGATGAATCCAAGTTTATCCCTAAAATAACATTACTCTTGCTCACATGTAGTTTGATGCATGTGCTCTTGAGCACGAGAGAACACTGAGCTTCTTGGGATTCCTAATAACTTGAGTTATCTTAATGAATCATGCCATGAGTTTGAATATCACTCATCATGTGAGTGACAGTAAGAAAGCTAGATTTCCTTTTTTTTTTTTTTAGACAGAGTCTCGCTCTGTTGCCCAGGCTGGAGTGCAGAGGCACAATCTCGGCTCACTGCAAGCTCCGCCTCCCGGGCTCACGCCATTCTCCTGCCTCAGCCTCCTGAGTAGCTGGGACTACAGACGCCCGCCACCACGCCTGGCTAATTTTTTGTATTTTTAGCGGAGACGGGGTTTCACCGTGTTAGCCAGGATGGTCTGGATCTCCTGACCTCATGATCCGCCCGCCTTGGCCTCCCAAAGTGCCGAGCCACCGCGTGAGCCACCGCGCCCAGCCAGAAAGCTAGATTTCTAAGGTTCTTCCATTTCCAGGATTTTGGATGGTAGAGATGGTGGTGGCTGTGGAACGTGAGGATCTGTGGTAGAGACACGGACTGAGGATTTCATTAACCCAAATCTGGGAAATATATGAGGAGAGCAAGTTAAGTTTGAACTACCACATTTGGTGTTATAATCTCTTCTTGAGCAAATACATTTTAAAAGCCACAGCTATTTTCTTTATACAAATGACAGAATGCATAGATTGGGTAGGATATGAAAGAGAAGACTCTAGTTTCTAGGTATCAGTCAATTTCAATGTGTTGCAGAGTAGGTGGTGGGGAAAGAAATGTGTTCCTGGGGCGTCTTTTTTAAGGTCTTCAGGGCAGAGATTTTTTTACTTTTATCAAAAATGTACGATTTGGAGACAAACTAAGCTCAGGTTGAAGTCATGGTCTTCCTTAATTTCTCTAAACTTTAGTTTTCTCAACTATAAAATAGGGATAATAATATTTACCTCATAGGGTTGTTGTGATGATAGAATGCAATAAAACATGTAAAGCACACAACATGGTACCTGGCTCACAGTGACCAGTGACAAGCTGAATTAAGATTACAGGTACGGCGTTTTAAAGATTGAGCAATGTTGTTCTAGTTTTTAATTTCATTTCTTTTTATTTTTCAAACTCCTAATACAAATTATCCTAAAGTCCGCTATAAATGCTTCTTTTTGGTTCATATATATAGAAATAAGTTCTGCTAAAGGATGAGACACAATTAGCACACACACAAGTGAATATGTATGTATGTACTGACACAGCAAGAGGGAGGCAGAAGCTGATGCTGGGCTGTGAGGCAGACCTGTGAGGCAGATCCATGGTTTCCCTGACACCCAGATATACACTGTGTAAATGACAGCTCAAGACTCATATGCATTTCTATATTACATAGGGTTTTAGATAACATTCTCCCCCCACACCTCATTCTTAGGACTTGAGACTGCTTAGATTATTCCAGTCACATCTAACTACTGAATTGGAAATTCTCATTATCTTGCAATAATTCAGACCTTTACAGAGGAAGCAATATCTTGAAGGTTTCCAGCGTGGAAAACCAAGGAGGTGAGATTTCCAGGTTCCCAAGCACGGGATAAAAATCCTTGTAGCTCTACAGAATCCCTGCTGCAGGGTGCCTTAGGAAGTTCTGAACCAGAGAAGTTTTCCACGTGGCCAAGAACTCATGTTAGAGTTCATTCCTCTCCATCGTTTTTTAGGCTTCTGACTTTACTTGCAAGTGCAGGAAATAGATTTGGTTTTGTGAGACAGATCTCCTCTCCTATGAAATACTTTCGTAAGGAGGATAAACCTCAGGAGATTGATTTCAAATTAGAGGATCATTTCCTTTCTCTTTGATGGAGTATATATAGCCTCAAAGTTTACAAGTGTCTCTTTAAAAGAAGGTACATTTTTACATTTCTGTAAGTGTAACTCAAGGATTTCTAAAGACCCAACTAGGATTACTGGTCAGATAAAAAGACAATGTCTTATGATATTACCTCTTCAATCCAATAAACATTCCATTGCATAGACTTTAAAATATATATACTCCAGAAATTTGTAGAAATAAAAGAAAAAAGGAAAACATTAAACATGGTGATATTTTATTTATAAGGAATTCTAACTATTTATTATTATACAGGAATATATTTTAATATTCCCTGTAGAATGTAAGTACAAGGAGAGGCCAGGTGCAGTGGCTCTTGCCTGTAATCCCAGCACTTTGGGAGGCCGAGGCAGGCAGATCACGAGGTCAGGAGTTCGAGACCAGCCTGACCAACATAGTGACACTCCATCTCTACTAAAAATACAAAATTAGCCGGGCATGGTGGCATGTGCCTGTAATCCCAGCTACTCAGGAGGCTGAGGCAGGAGAATCGCTTGAACCTGAGAGGCAGAGGTTGCAGTGAGCCAAGATCGTGCCACTGCACTCCAGCCGGGGTAACAGAGCGAGACTCTGTCTCAAAAAAAAAAAAAAAAAAAAAAAAAAAAAAAAAAAAAAAAAAAAACATAAGTACAAGGAGAACAAGTATCAGCTGGGTGCTGTGGCTCATGCCTGTAATCCCAGCACTTTGGGAGGCCTAGGCGGGTGGATCACCTGAGGTCGGGAGTTCGAGACCAGCCTGACCAACATGGAAAAACTGTCTCTACTAAAAATACAAAATTAGCCGGGTGTGGTGGTGCATGCCTGTAATCCCAGCTACTTGGGAGGCTGAGGCAGGAGAATTGCTTGAATCTGGGAAGCAGAGGTTGCGGTGAGCCGAGATCATGCCATTGCACTCCAGCCTGGGCAACAAGAGCAAAACTCCATCTCAAAAAAAAAAAAAAAAAGAATGAGAACAAGAATATTGGCTGTATCATTCACCAGATTACCTAGAACAATGCCTAGCCCATGGAGTGCAATAAATAGACACTGAATGTATAAACAATGAATTACTTATGTAGACATAAGTAATTTCAGAGGCAAAGAGAACATACATATATTCCTTTACTTGTGAAGATCATTTTACTACAGTCAACTTTTTTATTTTGATCTTTTACTTGTAAAAAGAAATGTGCCATATAATTATTTAAAAGTAACCAAAACATAGAGTACATAGAAAAATCATGGCTCATAACGTGAAATTATTAAAAATGAGCATTTTGCTCTACCATACTTTAAAGGTCTTTGTGGAAAAGAGCCTGAGGGAAGCATGAGAGGAAGACACCAAGGTTTACTACCAAGTGAGATGCTGGCTTAAATGTACTAAATGGTAAAATAAAACTTAAGAAAAGCTTTTTACAAATGGTAAAAGATATAACCTATTGCATACTAATCTGTGAGGTTTATAGTATTTTCATATAACCAATTTTCTTTAATATTAGGAAATATATTTAAATGATTTTTTATATTCTTTCAAAAAGATAGTTTCTACTCACCACATATTCTAGGTGCTCCCTGAGTACTCCCAGTCCACTTGGCAGGAAAGTTGCAGCCATGTAACTACTAGGTTTAGTAACTGTGGTTTTATTACTTTTAATACTTTTTTGGTCAACGGATTAGGAGGGAAAGTAAAGTGTATCAACCTTAGGACAAAGCTGTTAAAAGCTCTTATGCTTCCTCCATTTCTTTCCTATTTCCAGGCTGACTTTTGGGGCTCATCTTCCAAATGGCAAAGCTACCAGATGAAGTAGAGCTGCTCAACCTGCATCTGACTTTGTGTAAGCCACAGTGTGTCAGCCACAAGCGCCTTTGTAGCGTTAAGATTTGGGACATGCCTATTCATCACCCTGGTTAATACATATTCCCTATTTCAAGTATAGAACTTTTAAAATGACCTACCTTGGGAATAAATGAACTCAAGAAAAGCATCTCATATTTCAGATCTCAGATTCCCAAATCGTTATCTTTTGTTTTCTGCTCTCTTGTTTTGATCAGATCTCATTAATTCACTGTTTACTTAACAAACATTTCATTGAGCATTTACTGTGTATTAAGCTATGTGCCAGGTGCTAGAGACAATGAGCAGATATCCAATTTCTTCATTCATGGACCTTATAACTTGAAGGTAAAACAGGCATTAAACAAATAATCACATAAATCAATGTATAGTTACTGAAAATTAAAATATAAGTATAAAATAAATCATAAAAATAAAATAGAAAAACCATTTTAATTAAATTAGGACTTCAGGAATGCCCTCTGTGGAAGGGACATTTAAACTGAGACAGTCTAGGTAGAGAACAGAATAGACAAAGGTCTCGAGGTGGAAAAAAGTATGGGAGGAAAGAGAGGTGTGACTGGAGAGCTAAGGAGTGAGGAGATAGTAAGATCAGGGGTTGGCAAACTATGGGCTTCAGGCCAAATCTGGCCTGCCACTTGTGTTTGTAAATAAAGTTTTATTAGAACACAGCCATGCCCATTCTTTTGTATGTCTATTGCTTGGGTTACATCAGTAGATTTGAGTAGCTGCAACAGACTGTATGGCTTGCAAAGTCTGAAGTATCTGGCCTTTATAAAACATTTGCTGACCCCTGTACTAGATCATTCAGGACCTTGCCAGCCATGTTAAGGATTTGAGATTTAATCCCATGTGCAAAGGGAAGGCATTAAAGGGCTTTGAACAGGAAAGTGAGTGGCATGAACAGATGTGTGCTCTAAGAAAACCATTCTGGTTATTTGAAGAATGAACTGGAAAGGGGCAAGGATGGAAAAGCCAGTTAAAATAAGACAGTGTCTTGATAGTGACAGTGATGATGAAGAGAAGTGAATTCAAAGTCTATTTTTGAAAAAAATATCAATATGATTTGGTTTCAGATTGCATATTGTGGTGCAGGAGTGGAAAATATCAAGGATGATTTTGGATTTTTGCCCAAAAAAGCTAGGAGATTGGTGGCTCCATTTTCAAAAATGGGAAAGATGGGGGAGGAAAAAGTTCAGAATAATGAAAGTAGGCAATCAAGAGCCAGTGATGAACATAAGTTTGATCTTAACATACATATATATATATATATATATATATATATATATATATATATCCCAAAAACAACAAAAAAAGGAGTAAAACAACTCTCAAAAATATATTCTGAATTCTACTTTCTGTCCAGGGCTGGGATAATTTTCCTCTATTTTCCTTGTATTCATTCCTTTAAAAATTCCATAGATTCTGTCCATTCAAAGAAAAGGCCACATTTAGTGAGACTGCATATATTTCAGGATCTGTTTGGGAGAAGTTTTTTCTTTGGCGGAGACCTCCCAAGCTTCATGAAAACATCTATTTATCCTGGGACACAAGGAGATTTTCAGTCTGTTGCAGCTCTTATTTGCACTGCCAAAAGGAAAAACGAAAGGGTTTCAATAGTCCTTTAATTGAAACGTCCCTGGAGCAGAGGATTTGTCCTAACTCACATTTGGTTTTCCACGCTCTCACTGGAGTTCTCCTTCCACAATGCCTAAAAAAGCCCTGGTTTTCTATGATGACAGTCCACTAAAATGCTCCACTTTCCCAATACTCACCAGCAGTATGCAGCCACCCCTTATTATACATTGTTATTTTGGCCTACTCAGCATTATGCCGTCTATGAAATTTTGTGTTAAGTGGTATTATGATTGGACTATTTTCCTGAATTGGGCAAGGTTTTCCCCTTGAGCCAGCATACTGGTTTGCCTCTAAGTATATCACTTTATCACTGCATTGCATAATTGGGTTCAGCTTTAGATTTGTAGCTGCTCAAATGAGCGAAATACATCTCAGGGCTGGGGGATTTGACCTAAAGCTTTGCTGTCATCCATTTGGTTTAGTAAAGAGAAGTTTTTGCCTTGACATTATAAAATGCTGAATTTGAAAAATTGAGACTAATCAGATGGTGAAGTTTTTATTTATGATAGTGTCAAAATATTCCTGGCTCCTTTTGTGGAGGAAATCTACTGGTTTACTGTGGACATTCTTATCTTCTTTCCTAATAAGACAAATGGAGTTACTCTTCCTGTTATATTTTGACAGGAAAAACAAAGATTGGATCTGGGTATTTTGGCAAAAGCTCTTAAATCAGAGGGACTATAATCTTTACGATATTGTTAGCCACTCCTGAGAAACTACTATTATGAATACAGTAAACAAATAGGCATTTTATTTTTAATAAAAAAGAGTGAATTAGATTCAACTGACCTCAAGGTTCTAAAGTGCCTTTCCTGACTCTGTTAAATAATGTAAGGATATATAACAACAGCAAGAATTCACTTGGTATATTTATAATAGAAATCTATTTTAGTGAGGAAAACTATATTTTAAATTCAAGGATGCTTCATTTTTTACAAACATGAATTTGGAATATTTTATACTAAAGAAATCCCCTAGTCCCACAGATCAGTTATAAATATTAATGGAATTTCAAGAGATTCTTTTCTGATTCCAGTGCTTAATATTCATTCATATTATGCAGGGAATTCAATGTCCTGTACAGTACATATGGATTCTTCTCATTATATAAATGAGCACATATATGGAATCTGTAGGGGCAATGATAATTAAAAATAGCAGGGCCCACATGCGATCTTAGAGGGCATATAAAAGCCTTCTCAGCTCACTTAATAACAAGAGAGTTACTGGTAATAAACCAAAGGACTCTTTAGGCTCAATTTACTCAATAATGTCACATCTGGGCAAAAAGATGGATTGGTGATTCTGAACAGAGTTAAAAATGCTAACTGATATAAAGTATTTATGAAACGCAATGAAGTGATTTCCTGTGGTGAGATTCTGCAGTCAGACTTCGAAACCTGCTCTTGAATTAGTCTCAGCTCTTTGATTTGCTAACGACTTACTTCACAGTGCTTAGTCTTCTCAGACTATTTGTAGTGTAAAATTTTTTTGGAAAAATTCTCATTCAAAAAATGATTTGACATTCCATAAAAAGAACTGCATCTAACTTCATGTTCTCTGAGTTTAATAACTTATTCAGGTAATAAGATATTGTTTAGCCTTCCTAATGTGTAAGTATAAGTATTACTTTTAACAAAGGGTAATTTTTAACTAAACCTGTAGTATTAGTGTGTCTTTCTCTCTTCTGTCTCTCAAAATAAAAATTTATATAACTAATAGACCAAAACCATAAAATAATTTGTATGTGACAACAATTATAAAGTTGGCATTTACTATGCACCTATGTGCCAGGCATGATATTAGAAGTTTTGGATATACCATCTCATTCAATCTTTATAACATTTCTGGGAGCCATTATAGTTACAGTACAGGTAAGTAAGTGAAGCTCAGAGAGATTAAGAAGGTTAATCATGATCACAGAGCTATTAGGTTGAATCACATGAAAATGCTGATATTGGACCATTTTTAATCTATAAAGACAGCAATATCATATGCTTCAACCTAATTCTAAGTGCTGAGTTACAGTATGAAAATAGGTCTGTGTCATTCAGAAGTCCATTGCAGTATATTAGATAATACTGGTTATTTTTTACCACCCATAATAATAAAAACCAAATCATGAATTATACAATAAAGAATTAATCACTCACCAAGTTGGGTTAATATGAACTCATCATTTACGGCAAGATTCCAATGCAAGATATCATTTCATTTTAATATCATTCTGATATAAAAAGAGAGATAATTGCTAAACTGTGGCAGAGAAATGGCTTATCATATATTTTCTAAGTTAAATATCTCAGCTGGAGCACAGTTGTTCTTTAACAAACTATTAAAAAGAAATATCCTTCACAAAGAGAACAGTGGGATTCTTTGAAGTGTAACCTTGGAAATCAAGGTTTGTGTTACAGGGCATCATTCAAAGCAGATGTATACTCCTCAGAGACCACAGTCAAACTGTTGCTAAGAATACTTGTTTCTCCTTTTCAGGTTTTACTGACAATACTATATAGTCAAGTATTCCCAGTGTTCTAGCCATGGTACAGAACATCCAAAAAGAGGCTTCTAATCATTCTAATTGTGAAGAACTCACATATGCTTTTCAGTGGCTTTCAGATTCAGCAATTAAATGAAGGGTTTATTCATTTTATGTGATTTAAAGCGTAGTGGTAACAGACACCTAGATTGTTTTAGAGATAAACAATTTGCTGACTAGCCATTACTTTCTCTTGCTTGCTAAAGTGGGTGACCAGTGCTGAAGTATTATTTCTCAATGTTATTTCAGGAGCAGGGAAGGGCATTTCAGAGTTGCAAAAAGGACTACTGGCTCAGCAAATATTTATCAAGCACTGAATACACACTCCTATTATGCCATGATGTTAGTGTCTCTTATTTTCAATCTTGATCAAGATAAGAAGTATCAACGGATGTGTCACATGTGTGATGGATTGTGGCATGTATTCCCACTAAAGGAGAAAGCTTCTAATTTTGGAGAAAGCAGCAGGATCTGCAGTCAGAGCATATTACTTCTTTAGCCCATGAGACATTTAGATTGATCTGAAGAGGAATTCTTGACAGTGAGGAAAGTGGTGAAATCTTTTCTGAGGGAGCTCTAGGCAAAGGAATGATCCCATCTCTTTGGGATAATGTTGTCATGGTCCCAGATGAAAATGGACCACAATGAAGACTTGTCAAATTCTTATCCAGCTCAAGTCTTTACTGTTTCCCAGGACCCGAGGCTCACAAGCAGTCTGTGATTTATGCAGTTTTACGATACTGTTCTCAACTTGCAAAGGTTTTGAGATGCCTCCAGAATGATGAAAACCAGGCACTTGTCTGGGAAGCAGAGCAGCTCACATTATTTTGAGCCCTGGGCTTACGACCCAGAGTGTTGACAGCTTCACTTCAGACCACAGTAAGGACTTAACTTCAAGATCCTTCAAAACAGCTCAGTCCCACAGACACAGCCTTTTTCCAATTTCCCTCTCTGAACAGATTGACATGGTTGCAGGTATTATGGAAACAGCAAGTTGAGCTTTCTATATTTGAGATTCAGAGGATGAAAAGTTCTGTTTTAATTCAAAATAAGGTTATCAAACAGATGTGAATATTGCCATTTAGGCAGCAGACTAAATTTCTGCAAAGGAACCAACCTAAAGAAACCATAACGTTCCTATCTGATTTCATCCTAGATATTCCAAAAAGTGTCTGGGCTATCTTAATTTAAACACCAACCCCCCCAATAAAAAGCAACGATGGATATAAAGCAACTGCTCATACCAGAACCATATTGAGGTTGTAGAGAGTTGTGGGAGGGCCACAAAGTAAACTAAACAGCAAACAAGTTTAAAATCTACATATTAATCCCTCTGGTCAAGCTGGAACCTCCACCACCTGGTTTTCTTGCCCTTTCTTTGTTCCTTCCCCTCCCCCATTGCCTCAGGTTATCTGAAGTTTTCTCCTCAATTAGGCAGAGTAATTTAGCTCTCTGATCCCATTTTCAAACCAGTATCTTATCTTTATAAATGCTCCCCAGAAGAAAGAATAATCCTATTAAAAGGATAGTAATTATAATAGCAAAAGTAAGTTGCTATTATATTTAATACAGCAGTTTTTTCACTACAGAATAGTTTGTTACACTTATTACTTAACCTTTGTTAGTGGGGAGGTCTGAAAGACTGCCAGTTCCCACCTGTGACCCTTGCTGGTTTTCCCTCTGTCTTTACATTGGCCATCCCTATCTCTTTACAGAGCCAACACACAGTGGGGTTTCCTCTTGCTGTTTCCTTTCTCAGTTGGCAGCAGAGACAGTGGCCTCTGTCCATGTTTTCTGATGCTCTCATCTCATCTATGACCTATAAATTTCAGATCCACACATTTATTCATCATGAACAGTCATCTGATTCTCATTCCTGCTTTCTCCCTGACAAATGATGGATAGAAACTATACTCAGTCCCCAACACATCTGGCTGGCTCTTAGATTCTGAACCAATTCTTGGCCAACCTGAAGGTCTTTTATAAATCTCAGCCTGACAGCCACACATTTAGGCCTATCCACAAGGGAAATATCATTTTCAGAGAGCAAGGCAGGCAGAACATGAGGTGTAATGTTGACACAAATGGGACTTAGGGTATTTAATGTTTAAGACTCACGTTTTAGTATGGATGCTGTATAGATCTGTAATTTGGACTTGTTTATAGCTATAGAAATGCCAGGCAGCTGTAGACTTACCCTTTTGCTGTTTCTTGGACATTTCATGACTTATATGCATCTATTGAACTTTTTTGGCATCCCCAGGAGAAAGTTAAATAATATTCCCTATTAAAGTTTCTGATTTATTCATGGATTTAAATGTTCCATAGCCCTCATTTTTCATTTCCTCACCTTAAAGAAAAGAGATTATTGGGTTAATGTTGACAGAAGACCATAACTTTTCCTTTAAAAGCTCATAATATTGTCACAAGGCAACATGGCCCTTCCTGGTTTTGATCATGAGTGTGAGTTAGCATTCTATATATTGTATAGATCAGAGCATCTTTTTATATTCATGAGAACTCTTACTTGACTGCAAATTACGAGTGCAACAGAGCATTATCTTACTTCATTCAGAATTTCTCATTTGAGCAGACTTCATGAAACTGTGTTTCATGACGGTAGGGACTATGGAGTCCTCAGTTCTTAGCACAATGCCTGGCACACAGAAGGAATTCAATACATATTTGTATATATTTGTTCAATTGAATGAGGATGAAAGACACAAATATTTGGGAGTTCAATTGTGCTGAAAGACACTTCCACAGCAGTATATTCCATAAGATATATTTAAAATTTATTTTTAATTTATATAGTTAGCTGATTTTCTACTTTCATTCCATCTCTGGCATTGATTTTCATACTGAGTTAAGTTGCTTTGCAAGTGAGAGGGCAAATGTTATCTTAGATGTAAATCTTTCCCATTGTCGATAACTTGACAGGGAAACTAGAGGCTGAAAGGGTCTGTTGTTTGTTTTTCCTTTGTGTGCAAATGTTCTCCTTACAAAATGGGCTGGGTTATTTCATTCTCTAATAAAAGCCCCCTCTCCTTTATTTTAAATAACAGAGATGGAGTTGGGATCTACATATTCCAGGCTGGTGTGAACTCCTGGCCTCAGGCAATCCTCCTGCCTTGGCCTCCCAAAGTGGTGAGATTATAGGCAGGAGCAAGTGAACCTGGTCCCCATATTTGGTTTTAAAAGTGAGAAATACATGAAATCACAATATTCTATTTTATAATTTGTGCCTATTAATTTAAATAACAAAAAATAGATATTTATTTTTATGTATGTATATATGTGTATATACACATATTGTATATAAGTACATATATACATTTTATATATATATATATTTTTTTCTTCCTGAGAGACCACCCCAAGATCTGATATTACTATCATGTGATATTCTATGACATCACTATAATAATGAGATGAATATTTGCAATTAGCATTTGACAGCTGTTAATTAAATTGCCTTAACAGATTTATAGGGAAAACATCAGTTACATAACAGAATTACAAATAACTATGTCTATTATATAAATGACAAAATGTCATGATTACTAGTCACTGCTTATTATTTTAAGATGAGGATTACTAATTTATCTGAGAGCTCTGATATTTTAAAATAAAAGCCCAAACGGGAAACCTGACAGTTTTTCATGATTATGGTTCTTCTTTTCTTTTCCTTCTCTCCTTTTCCCTTCTTCTCGGTCTTCCTTTTTTGTTCTACTTATAAAGTTTTACCTGTCTGGATTGCATTTTCTGCAAGTTCAAATAGTTCCATGTTCATTCAATTCTTTTTTTTTTAATATATATATATATTTTTATTATACTTTAAGTTCTAGGGTACATGTGCACAACGTGCAGGTTTGTTACATATGTATACATGTGCCATGTTGGTGTGCTGCACCCATTAACTCATCATTTACATTAGGTATATCTCCTAATGCTATCCCTCCCCACTCTCCCCACCCCACAACAGGCCCCGGTGTGTGATGTTCTCCTTCCTGTGTCCAAGTGTTCTCATTGTTCAATTCCCACCTGTGAGTGAGAACATGCGGTGTTTGGTTTTTTGTCCTTGCGATAGTTTGCTGAGAATGATGGTTATCAGCTTCATCCATCTCCCTACAAAGGGCATGAACTCATCCTTTTTTATGGCTGCATAGTATTCCATGGTGTATATGTGCCACATTTTCTTAATGCAGTCTATCATTGTTGGACATTAGGGTTGGTTCCAAGTCTTTGCTATTGTGAGAAGTGCCGCAATAAATGTATGTGTGCATGTGTCTTTATAGCAGCATGATTTATATTTCTTTGGGTATATACCCAGTAATGGGATGGCTGGGTCAAATGGTATTTCTAGTTCTAGATCCCTGAGGAATCGCCACACTGACTTCCACAATGGTTGACCTAGTTTACAGTCCCACCAACAGTGTAAAAGTGTTCCTATTTCTCCACATCCTCTCCAGCACCTGTTGTTTCCTGACTTTTTAATGATCACTATTCTAACTGGTGTGAGATGATATCTCATTGTGGTTTTGTTTTGCATTTCTCTGATGGCCAGTGATGAGGAGCATTTTTTCATGTGTCTGTTGGCTGCCTAAATGTCTTCTTTTGAGAAGTGTTTGTTCATATCCTTCACCCACTTGTTGGTGAGGTTGTTTGTTTTTTTTCTTGTAAATTTGTTTGAGTTCTTTCTAGATTCTGGGTATTAGCCCTTTGTCAGATGAGCAAATTGCAAAAATTTTCTCCCATTCTGTAGGTTCCCTGTTCACTCTGATGGTTGTTTCTTTTTCAGTGCAGAAGCTCTTTAGTTTAATTAGATCCCATTTGCCAATTTTGGCTTTTGTTGCCATTGCTTTTTGTGTTTCAGACATGAAGTCCTTGCCCATGCCTATGTCCTAAATGGTATTGCCTAGGTTTTCTTCTAGGGTTTTATGGTTTTTGGTCTAAGACATTTAAGTCTTTAATCCATCTTGAATTAATTTTTGTATAAGGTGTAAGGAAGGGATCCAGTTTCAGCTTTCTACATGTGGCTAGCCAGTTTTCCGAGCACCATTTGTTAAATAGGGAATCCTTTCCCCATTGCTTGTTTTTGTCAGGTTTGTCGAAGATCAGATAGTTGTAGATGTGCGGTATTATTTCTGAGGGCTCTGTTCTTTTCCATTGATCTATATCTCTGTTTTGGTACCAGTACCCTGCTGTTTTGGTTACAGTAGCCTTGTAGTATAGTTTGAAATCAGGTAGCGTGGTGTCTGCAGCTTTGTTCGCGGGCTCTTTTTTGGTTCCATATGAACTTTAAAGTAGTTTTTTCCAATTCTGTGAAGAAAGTCATTGGTAGCTTGATGGGGATGGCATTGAATCTATAAATTACCTTGGGCAGTATGGCCATTTTCATGATATTGATTCTTCCTATCCATGAGCATGGAATGTTCTTCCATTTGTTTGTGTCCTCTTTTGTTTCATTGAGCAGTGGTTTGTAGTTCTCCTTGAAGAGGTCCTTCACATCCCTTGGAAGTTGGATTCCTAGGTATTTTATTCTCTTTGAAGCAATTGTGAATGGGAGTTCACTCATGATTTGGCTCTCTGTTTTGTCTGTTATTGGTGTATAAGAATGCTTGTGATTTTTGTACATTGATTTTGTATCCTGAGACTTTGCTGAAGTTGCTTATCAGCTGAAGGAGATTTTGGGGTGAGACGATGGGGTTTTCTAGATATACAATCATGTCGTCTGCAAACAGGGACAATTTGACTTCCTCTTTTCCTAATTGAATACCCTTTATTTCTTTCTCCTACTTGATTACCCTGGCCAGAACTTCCAACACTATGTTGAATAGGAGTGGTGAGAGAGGGCATCCCTGTCTTATGCCAGTTTTCAAAGGGAATGCTTCCAGTTTTTGCCCATTCAGTATCATATTGGCTGTGGGTTTGTCATAAATAGCTCTTATTAATTTGAGATACGTCCCATCAATACCTAATTCATTGAGAGTTTTTAGCATGAAGCGTTGTTGAATTTTGTCAAAGGCCTTTTCTGCATCTATTGAGATAATCATGTGGTTTTTGTCTTTGGTTCTGTTTATATGCTGGATTATGTTTATTGATTTGCATATGTTGAACCAGCCTTGCATCCCACGGATGAAGCCCACTTGATCATGGTGGATAAGCTTTTTGATGTGCTGCTGGATTTGGTTTGCCAGTATCTTATTGAGGATTTTTGCATCGATGTTCATCAGGGATATTGGTCTAAAATTCTCTTTTTTTGTTGTGTCTCTGCCAGGCTTTGGTATCAGCATGATGCTGGCCTCATAAAATGAGTTAGGGAGGATTCCCTCTTTTTCTAGGGATTGGAATAGTTTCAGAAGGAATGGTACCAGTTCCTCCTTGTACCTCTGGTAGAATTTGGCTGTGACTCTGTCTGGTCCTGGACTTTTTTTGGTTGGTAAGCTATTAATTATTGCCTCAATTTCAGAGCGTGTTATTGATCTATTAAGAGATTCAACTTCTTCCTGGTTTAGTCCTGGGAAGGTGTATGTGTCCAGGAATTTATCCATTTCTTCTAGATTTTCTAGTTTATTTGCGTAGAGGTGTTTATAGTATTCTCTGATGGTAGTTTGTATTTCTGTGGGATCGGCGGGGATATCCCCTTTATCATTTTTTATTGCATCTATTTGATTCTTCTCTCTTTTCTTCTTTATTAGTCTTGGTAGCGGTCTATCAATTTTGTTGATCTTTTCAAAAAACCAACTCCTGCATTCATTGATTTTTTGAAGGGTTTTTTGTGTCTCTATCTCCTTAATTATTTAGTTTAGCTATCTCTGATCTTAGTTATTTCTTGCCTTCTGCTAGCTTTTGAATGTGTTTGCTCTTGCTTTTCTAGTTCTTTTAATTGTGATATTATGGTGTCAATTTTAGATCTTTCCTGCTTTCTCTTGTGGGCATTTAGTGCTATAAATTTCCCTCTACACACTGCTTTAAATGTGTCCCAGAGATTCTGGTATGTTGTGTCTTTGTTCTCGTTGGTTTCAAAGAACATCTTTATTTCTGCCTTTATTTCGTTATGTACCCAGTAGTCATTCAGGAGCAGGTTGTTCAGTTTCCATATAGTCGAGCGGTTTTGAGTGAGTTTCTTAATCCTGAGTTCTAGTTTGATTGCACTGTGGTCTGAGAGACAGTTTGTTATAATTTCTGTTCTTTTACATCTGCTGAGGAGTGCTTTACTTCTAAGTATGTGGTCAATTTTGGAATAGGTGCGGTGTGGTGCTGAGAAGAATGTACACTCTGTTGATTTGGGATGGAGAGTTCTGTAGATGTCTATTAGGTCCACTTGGTGCAGAGTTGAATTCAATTCCTGGATATCCTTGTTAACTTTCTGTCTCGTTGATCGGTCTAATGTTGACAGTGAGGTGTTAAATCTCCCATTATTATTGTGTGGGAGTCTAAGTCTCTTTGTAGGTCTCCAAGGACTTGCTTTATGAATCTGGGTGCTCCTGTATTGGGTGCATATATATTTAGGATAGTTAGCTCTTCTTGTTGAATTGATCCCTTTACCATTATGTAATGGCCTTCTTTGTCTCTTTTGATCTTTGTTGGTTTAAAGTCTGTTTTATCAGAGACTAGGATTGCAACCTCTGCCTTTTTTTGTTTTCCATTTGCTTGGTAGATCTTCCTCCATCCCTTTATTTTGAGCCTATGTGTGTCTCTGCACGTGAGATGGGTCTCCTGAATACAGCACACTGATGGGTCTTGACTCTTTATCCAATTTGCCAGTCTGTGTCTTTTGATTGGAGCATTTAGCCCATTTACATGTAAAGTTAATAATGTTATGTGTGAATTTGATCCTGTCATTATGATGTTAGCTGGTTATTTTGCTCGTTAGTTGATGCAGTTTCTTCCTAGCCTCGATGGTCTTTACAATTTGGCATGTTTTTGCAGTGGCTGGTACTGGTTGTTCCTTTCCATGTTTAGTGCTTCCTTCAGGAGCTCTTGGAGGGCAGGCCTGGTGGTGACAGAATCTCTCAGCATTTGCTTGTCTGTAAAGGATTTTAATTCTCCTTCAATTATGAAGCTTAGTTTGGCTGGATATGAAATTCTGGCTTGAAAATTCTCTTCTTTAAGAATGTTGAATATTGGTCCTCACTCTCTTCTGGCTTGTAGAGTTTCTGCCAAGAGATCTGCTGTTAGTCTTTGGGCTTCCCTTTGTGGGTAACCCAACCTTTCTCTCTGGCTGCCCTTAACATTTTTTCCGTCATTTCAACTTTGGTGAATCTGACATTATGTGTCTTGGAGTTGTTCTTCTCGAGGAGTATCTTTGTGGCGTTCTCTGTATTTCCTGAATTTGAATGTTGGCCTGCCTTGCTAGGTTGGGGAAGTTCGCCTGGAGAATATCCTGCAGTGTTTTCCAACTTGGTTCCATTCTCCCTGTCACTTTCAGATACACGAATCAGACGTAGATTTGGTCTTTTCACATAGTCTAATATTTCTTGGAGGCTTTATTCGTTTCTTTTTATTCTTTTTTCTCCAAACTTCTCTTCTCACTTCATTTCATTCATTTGATCATCCATCACTGATACCCTTTCTTCCAGTTGATTGAATTGGCTACTGAAGCTTGTGCATTCGTCACATAGTTCTCGTGCCATGGTTTTCAGCTCCATCAGATCCTTTAAGGACTTCTCTGCATTGGTTATTCTACTTAGCCATTCATCTAATCTTTTTTCAACGTTTTAAACTTCTTTGCCATGGGTTCAAACTTCCTCCTTTAGCTCCGAGAAGTTTGATCAGCTGAAGCCTTCTTCTCTCAACTCGTCAAAGTCATTCTCTGTCCAGCTTTGCTCGTTGCTGGTGAGGAGCTGCATTCCTTTGGAGGAGAAGAGGTGCTCTGATTTTTAGAATTTTCAGTTTTTCTCTTCTGTTTTTTCCCCATCTTTGTGGTTTTATCTGCCTTTGGTCTTTGATGATGGTGACGTACAGATGGGGTTTTGGTATGGATGTCCTTTCTGTTTGTTAGTTTTCCTTTTAACAGTCAGGACCCTCAGCTGCAGGTCTGTTGCAGTTTGCTGGAGGTCCACTCCAGACCCTGTTTGCCTGGGTATCAGCAGCGGAGGCTGCAGAACAGGGAATATTGCTGAACAGCAAATGTTGCCGTCTGATTGTTCCTCTGGAGGTTTTGTCTCAGAGGGGTACTCAGCCGTGTGAGGTGTCAGTCTGCCCCTACTGAGGGGTGCCTCCGAGATAGGCTACTCGGGGGTCAGGGACCCACTTGAGGAGGCAGTCTGTCCGTTCTCAGATCTCAAATTCCATTCTGGGAGAACCACTACTTTCTTCAAAGCTGTCAGGCAGGGACATTTCAGTCTGCAGAGGTTTCTGCTGCCTTTTGTTTGGCTACGCCCTGCCCCCACTGGTGGGGTCTACAGAGGCAGGCAGGCCTCTTTGAGCTGTGGTGGGCTGCACCCAGTTCGAGCTTCTAGGCCGCTTTGTTTACCTACTCAAGCCTCAGCAATGGTTGGCGCCCCTTCCCCAGCCTCGCTGCCACTTTGCAGTTGGATCTCAGACTGCTGTGGTAGCAACAAGAGATGAGCGAGGCTCCGTGGGCATGGGACCGTCTGATCCAGGTGCAGGATATAATCTCCTGGTGTGCCATTTGCTAAGACTTTGGAAAAGAGCAGTATTAGGGTGGGAGTGACCCGATTTTCCAGGTGCCATCTGTCACAGCTTTGCTTGGCTATGAAAGGGAATTCCCTGACCCCTTGCGCTTCCCGCATGAGGCGATGCCTTGCCCTGCTTCAGCTCATGCTCGGTGTGCTGCATCCACCGTCCTGCACCCACTGTCAAACAAGCCCCAGTGAGATGAACCTGGTACCTCAGTTGGAAATGCAGAAATCACCTGTCTTCTGAGTCACTCACGCTGGGAGCTGTAGACTGGAGCTGTTCCTATTTGGCCATCTTGGAACTGCCCCCCGATTCAATTCTTAAGTGGACCATTTTGTGTTATAAAGTTCATGGCTATTTGTTTAACTGGAATAATCATGAACTCTTTTAAGTGTCACAAGGTGACTGGATTTAAAGCCTCAGGCCCATCCCAATTATTTATAACATCTCATATTATATCCTTCTTTTTATAAAGAGTTGATGTAATAAATAGCCACATGGAATAACACTTCTGCATATTTTGCAAAACAGCCATTGAAGGTATTATATATTATATTAGTGTTTGTTACTCAGAGATTCTAACAATAAAATTCTTGCAGGGATAAATTCTATGAATACATTCTAAGTTTGTTCATTTGCTTTTCTTCTTTTAAGATGAGTTGGATTATTTTCTTTGATAAGATATTGAAAACTATGTCATTATGGCTACTGGCCATCACATCTCTAGAATTCAGATTGTCTTAATCTCCTCAGATTGCTGCCTATTGGCTATTTTATTGATCATTAACACTCCTCAGATGGTGACAAGGAAAGAATGCTAAATTTCCGATCAATTATTTTCAGGGTTGCTTACTCATTTTATTTATTTAAGTTGCCCTAACTCCTATCTGTATTGGTAACAGAGGCTGCATTCACCTAAGTTAGATTTTTATATTTATGCCCTTTGCTTCAGAGACTATAATATCCAAATTGAAGACTGGAATTGTTAATTATAATAATACGTATCATAAATATTTACTTACTTTCTAAATGCCATGCAAAGTCTTCATATGTTCAAATCATTTAATTCTCAGTAACCCTTTGGTATTGGTATGGTATGATTTTACTCATCTTATTGAGGAGGCAACAGGTAGTTTAATTTACCCAAAGTTACACAGCTAGTAAATGGTGGAACTGAGTTGGGTCTGGACTCCTGGACAGTCTAACTTCAAATTTAAGATCCTGGGATAGACCTCAGAGATCTTCTTGGGAGGTAAATGTATCTCATTTGTGGCACCATTCCTTATGTTCTCTACATGACAGACATTGCTAATTGTTGGAAGATCTTTTTCTACTGAGTCTATACCCAACCTGGGAATCATTCTTAGTTGCTGTTCCAGGTGGCAACTACTTATTGAATGATTCTCACTTGTGTTGAAACCTATTTATCATTCACACAGGTCTAATCTGTTCCTTTTACAGAATGATTTATGCTAAATGTTTTAGTAGAAACTGGCTAGATGTTCACTAAATCCACTTTTTCTTCTTCTTACATATATAGGTAGACTACATTTCCAGCTTTTCTTCCAAATAAGTGTGGTCACATAACTGTGTCCTAACCAACAGAATGTGAGCACACTTGAGGTGCACCATTTCTAGGCCTACTCCTAAAAACTCCTCTGGCTCCCCTCCAACCTTTTTCCATCCACAGATTGATGCCTATGAGCACACTGACTCTGTTAGTTACCTGATGAAGCTGGCAGAGTCAAAAAATGGATGGAGCCTGGGTTCCTAAATAAAGCTTTGAAGAAAGCTACCTACCAATCACAAACTCCTGTTTCGGCTTTTTGTGAGCAAGAAATAAACCTCAGTCATGCTCAGGCCATTAAGGTTTTTGGGTATGTTTACTACAAAAACTAGTGTTACAAATACAAGGCCTATACAAAAGTACAACAGTAGCATTTATCAGAACCAGAATCTGAATGTAGGTCTTGTAAGTCCAAATGCTTCCCAGTACGCCAATCTTACTAATTTTTAAAACTACCCAAGTTAATATGATAAACACCTTATTTTAACATAAATTTTCTCAAATTTTAACTCCATGAAGATTTGAGTTTATTGGCAACAAGGGTTCTCTCATTTCTAAAAAAATCTCAAGTATTTCCCAATTGATGCCTTCAGGAACAAACCTCCTACTCCAATTATCTGGCCTACAATTCCTTCCCAGGTGTGAAGCATGAAAGGTGTCATCAAGTCAGGGGTTCTCAAATGTATACTTGGGAACCATTTCTGTCGGATGTTAGTAGGTTTGGTGCTGAAATACAATAACCCATGGTCAAGTACATTTAGGAAATTCTAGATTAAAAGAAGTAAAAAGGTGTCTTTTCTATAGGAATATCCTTTAAAAAGATAATATGTCCTGAGATTCTCCAAAACAAATTTTTGCAAATTTATTTGATGACAGAGCCCTTTTTCGAAGAGCAACTCAAGGAAATAGTGTTCCACTGAACACATTTTGGGAAACACAAACAAGGATATTGGGGCATATTCATAACTATTGTTACTTGAAGTCGGGTCTAGTACATCTTGGAATGTACTCCCTCTGCCTAAGGAAACTTTGGTTCTGGCTGTGGCTTTCTACATGTACTATACTACCTATTCCTGACTTCTAACAAATGATTATGCCTTGATCTTTGGGCTACTTCTATGTCCTCTAGCTCTCTTCAAGACTTACCAACTGACTGTGTTTTGTGGTCTCAACCATGCCAGACTTTGTTTATCTTGTTGCTTCTCTACCTTGACAGAACACAAATGTTTCATTGGTTGTGTATGTACGTTGTAGTATTAATTATTGATTCAATCAAACACCCCACATAAAGCAAGGGTGTGGGGTAGTGTTACTGGCATAAAGAAACATCTCCTGGGTGGGTACAGTGGCTCATGCCTGTAATCCCAGCACTTTGGGAGGCCAGGGAGGTTGGATCATTTGAGGTCAGGGGTTCAAGACCAGACTGGCCAATGTAGGTGAAACCCTGTCTCTACTACAAAGTACAAAAATAATTAGCTGGGCATGGTGGCGGGCACCTGTACTTCCAGCTACTTGGGAGCTTGAGGCAGGAGAATCACTTAAGCTCAGGAGGCAGAGGTTGCAGTGAACAGAGATCTTGCCACTGCACTCCAGCCTGGGCCACAGAGTGAAACTACGTTAAAAAACAAACAAACAAACAAAAAAACAAACAAAACAAAACAAAACAAAAACTCTTACTGTCCTAGTTAAATATCAATATCAATAAACTAGAGTGAAGTTACATTATATGGGCATTTGTAGCATACGAATTCAACTAGACCCATTTAGTATCCTGGCCCCCAGATAGTGAGAAAAAAATAGTTTAAATGCAAAGCAGTTAGATTTTATGTTATGAGATGCCATTACTGGCATTCTGTCTCACTTAATTTAAAACTTGCATAATTGAAGATCAATTTCCCATACAGCTGTCACAGAAAAGCAGGTATTTCTTTGCTTGCTGAAGTGGCACCACCATGGGCTTTAGCAAAAACATGGTTTCCAATTCATGTAGCCACTCTTTTCAATATTGTATGATTGCTGATATAAAAAAATTTTAAAATTCTATTATTTCAAATGCTTCCAATCATGAGATAATTTATTAATATTTTATGTTGTACTCTTTCAAATTTGCATAATTTTATAAATTATTACTGCACTGTACTGTGGGTGCTTTTACCCACCATCCCACTCCATTTTTATAGCAGATTTATAGTCTGTTAGGAGATATGACTCTGCTATTTCTTTCCTTCCTGTGTGCCTTTCGTAGTAGAAAATATCACTGGGTCCTATAAATCCAAATCAACTTTTAATCTGGCTTCACCAGAGAAACAGAAATCTATTGAATGCTGGGAAAATAGTTGTACTGAATTTACTGAAAGATGTTACATCATTCTCTAACATGTCATTTAGTTTTAAGAAACTTTTAAGGTAATTTTGAATGTACATGACTCTTTTTATGTGACAACTTTAGAACTTTACCTCCTATATAAGATGTGACTCTACTTGAAGATAATGGACATTATTGATTGCTAATCCAGCATTTAGTACTTCCTTCCTTCTTCCTAACAAAACTCTATTTTATTCAGGTAGCACTCCTCATAACTAAAGGAAAGATGACCCTAGTACCAGTTCCAGGAGTAGATCTGGACTTGTATAGGTTTATCACATTGCTCCCACCCTCTTTGCCAGCACCTAGTTTTGGAGTACTCAAGTAATCCAATTCTGGTCTGTGGCACATGAGGAGAAGTCTATTAAAGGGCTTCTGTAAAGATTTCCTTGATTAGTATTATTATTTATTGTTATTATTTTTTGAGATGGAGTCTTGCACTGTCGCCCAGGCTGGTGTGCAGTGGCACAATCTTTGCTCACTGCAACCTCTGTCTCCTGGGTTCAAGAGCGATTCTCCTGCCTCAGCCTCCTGAGTAGCTAGGATTACAGGCACTTGTCACCATGCCCAGCTAGTTTTTTGTATTTTTAGTAGAGATGAGGTTTCATTACATTGGCCAGTCTGGTCTTGAATTCCTGACCTCGTGATCCACCCACCTTGGCCTCCCAAGATTTCTTTGATTCTTAGAAAGGAACAGAGCCAGTGATAGTTCATTTCATTCCTAAGCATGTTGTTAGGTTCAGTGTGACTCCAACAGCTATTGCCGTCTTGCTGCCAGTCCTCTGAGGATGTCAACCTTGAGAGTGGTAGAGAGCAGAGAAAGATAAAACCTAGGTCTTTGAAGATATTGCTCAGTTCCTGAATCAATGAACCCTGAAGTCTCTCCAATCTTCTCCTTAGATAATGTATTAGTCAACTCAGGCTACCAAAACAAAATACCATAGACTGGGTGACTTAAACAACAGAAATTTCTCACAGTTCTGGAGGCTGAGAAGTCCAAGATCAAGGTGCTGGTAGATTTGGCTTAGTTGGGGCTATCTTCCTGGCTTGCAGACAGCTGCCTTCTTACTATGTCCTCACATGGTGTGTGCAAGCCAGGACAGAAAGAGAGAGCTTTCTCTCTTTTGCTCTTTTTTTAAGGCCATCAACCCCACAGGGTTAGGGCCCTACCTTTAGGACCTCATTTAATCTTAATTACCTCCTAGAAGTCCTATCTCTAAATGCAACCATATTGGGATTAGGGCTTCAACCTATGTCTATGGAGGAGACACAATTCAGTCCATAGCAGATAATATAACAAATGTCTTTATGCTGTTAAACAAGTTTAAATTTTTTTTTCCTGTTATATACAACTGAATACACCCTGACAGATATCATATCTTATGATGAAATACACACAGGATAATATCTAATTCATGGCATATAACATGAAAAGATCAAGGGTTAGTCTCCTTTTCTCAGAACAAAGCAGTTGTAGAGTTAAAAATAGTCCGTTGAAGTTCTAAGGCATTTTATGAACTGCTGATTGTACATATATGTGGTATCATGTTAACATAAACAGTCCAGCCCTAAGGGAGTTTTAAGTTATAAAAGAAACATTTTTCTAAGATCATGAGCTCTGATATAAAAACCATACTCCAGCCCAGTTCTATCATTATGAAGGTCTGGTGAGCCAAGAGACATTAGTTGGTGATTTTATCAAGCCAGACTTCTAACTAATGGCTTGGTGAAGCCATTACTGTCCCATAAAACACTGTAACAGATTGACAGGACAATTCAAGAGTTTTAGTCATTTTACATCCTTAATGGTTATTCCACAAAAAGCAGCATTCTCAGGGATCACTGCAATCCTACAAATGAGAATACACTTTCACCTTTTTGCCTAAAAGGAATCAGTTATATTTTTCTTACAATTCAAATCTAATTTTTATAACTATCTTCAACAAAAAGGGTGGAGTGTAGATTCATCACATTCTAGTAAAGCTCTCATAAAACATTTTACCCGTTACATTGTTTATAAAGTAAATTTACCATTTTTCCCCAGATAAAATGTAAATAAACAATAAAATTATATTGAAATGAAGGATTTTCATAACATAGTAAAATTCTCCTTTAATTTCTAGCCGAGGGAGTGGAAGAGCAGCACTTACCAAATTAAAAAAAAATACCCAAACCAAACAAACAAAAACAAACTTCACCAAGAAACAAATGAGAGATACATTTGCATATAGATGCATCCATATTAAAGCAATAGAACTTGGGCCATTTTGAAATCTTAAACCTTCTGACACTATTTTCATGAACTCAGTAATATAAACCATGTGGTGAATGAAATTCTGAAAAACTTTGCTGGTTTCACTGTGTATTTTATTACTGGCCAAATGTGACATTAAATTTTATCCCCTGTGGCTTGGAGTTAAATGCTTGCTCTGTTCAGAATGGCAACACTCAATTAAACAGCATTTTTCATGATCTACGCCCACCATTGTTACTGTATTTAAGGGAAATAATGGGGGTACTGACCTATATTGCGCTTCTTATTATCAATGGAGATGAAGCGTATGCAGGGATTACTGGTGATGTACTGCCCAGCCCAAGGGACATCAATATTCGTGCCAGCTTCATAAAACAGGCCCAGAGCATATCGAGAGGAGTAGCTCACAGCCTCCAGTTGCTGCCTTTGGCATTCACTAATTACTGTGGAAGAAAAAATAAAAGGCATCAAACTTAAAAATATCATCTTTCCTTTTAGCACATCAAATATAAAATTCCTTTAAACCAGTTACAACAGCTTCCACCAACTCCATCTCACTTACAATGAATTTTGAAAGGTAATGTAAAATAGCACCAGCTCTAATTTCTTTTTGGAATAATTATTAACTTTGGCACATTGTTTTTATCAAGCTGAAGGTCCACATTCTTTGGAATGGCGTTCAAGGTTCTCAAAATCTGGCTCCATATTGCTTTTCTAGTCTGGTATCCCAGTCCTCGGACTCTCTGGCCACATTATAGATTCCATATACTGACCCCTTACTACAAGTTAGGGTATTTGCTATATACTTGACATAAGCATTTCACTCTATCATAACAGTTTTAAAAGGTAGAGTATTATTTCCAAGTTACAGATGAGGAGGCTGATGCTCCATCTGTTATGACCTCTTCAATTGTTCCATGGATACAAGGGGGGAATAACACACACGGGTCTGTTGGGGATGGGGGCATTGGGGAGGGACAGCATCAGGATGAAGAGCTAATGGATGCTGGGCTTAATACCTAGGTGATGGGATGATCTGTGCAGCAAACCACCATGGCACATGATTACCTATGTAACAAACCTGAGCATCCTGCACATGTACACCTGAACTTAAAAGTTGCAGAACACAAACTGCTACACACACACACACACACACACACACGCACACAAATTGTTCCATGTCATAGAGTGATTTGTTTGCCTGTCATCTTTCTGCCAGTGGATTATAATAGCTCCTTAAGCAGAAGGACCATACCTTAGTCATCTTTGTTTATAGGTCCTACCCTACTCATTACAAGCACACCAAAGATGAAACTTTAAAGGGACAGAAAGGCAAACACAGACATGCAAAGAAATAATGTCTGTGTCAACTTCTTCACAAAAGAAGTTGAAATGTAGGAAGTAAATAATAGGAAAAGCCTGGAAAAGGAATTGAGCAGGTTTAAGTTCAAATCCTGACTCTCCACTTACCAGATATGTGACACTGGTCAAACTACTTAATTGCTTTGATTATAGTTCTCTTGTCTATACTGGCAATAATAGTACAGAATGCATTATTCTGTTGTGAGGATTATATGAAATAATGCATAGCACAGTGCTTGGCATATAATAAGTGTTCATTAAATAGTAACTTTTTCTACTATAGATAGAAAAAATATTTAGGAAAGTCGGACAAGAAAAAATACTTACGAAAATGGGACAATGTTCCATCCTGAGGTGGGAAAAGAAGACATTTCTTCTACTTTTTACTTTCTATCTCCAATACCCCTACCTTTAAGGTCTCAGGGAGCTGCTTGTTTATGTATGTACAACATTAATAGTTTAGGTTTCAGAGAAGGTCATAGTTCTGTTCTGCCTTAGGAAGGCTCATTCAGACATGGAACATATGGGAAATTCTCATTTAATTGGGGTAAAATATCCTAATCTACAACAGTAGGGATAAGCGAACCTCAAGGATGAGGGGGAACCTTTAGTTAAATCTTACAGAAGTGGCTTTAGGAGGTAGAGAGAGGCAGGAAAGGGATTCAATAAATTATTACAGCACAGTAATAATCCTATACATTATTTCAGCTACAAAACATTTTTAGAACTATGACCTCATTTAGTCTTCACAAAAGTCATCCTCATTTTACATCCCCAGGAAGGTGAGATTCAGATTGGTTAACTAACCTGCTTTAGGTTACACAGCTTCCAAGTTGCGTGGTCAGGATGAAGCCAGAGCTCCCCCATTGGAGTTACACATATATTCTTACTACCCTATACTTTCCTCTGCTCATCTGCAAGTCTGAGTTTCAGAATAAACTTTGACATTGCTTTCTCCTGTGACATTAATGGCTATTTTATATTCATAAGTAAAAGCCATATTTCCCTTTAACCATAATTTTCTGCCTTATTAAAAGCTGTAACTACTTGATGAACGAATGATCTGACATTGGCCTCATTACACTCAATGAATTTGGAACTTTATTTTTTAATTTAATCTTTTTTTTAAAGTTATGGCTTGATATTATAGTTACTGTTTTCTAAGAGGGAGGAGGTGAAACATATTAATGCTAGCCGCTGAGCACATAATAACTGTTTCCCATTTTTTAAATTAAAAAAAAAAACCAACCAAACAAAATTGTGTAGTTAGCTACTTAGTAACTGAAAGGGCCTAAAACTTTTATTTTTTTAACCAACACTGAAGGATCAATAGGTTGACAACCAAATTGGTCCTCTCCCCACCCCTCTTTTTGCTAGCTTTTAGACAAAGTGCCAAGTGGTAAATCCCACTAGGTAGCCCTTTGAAAAGGTAATTGATATCTATATAGAAACAGCAATTAACCTTACACACCCTTGTCTATTCCAGGGGCTCTACAATTCATTCTGATAACAGGGAGGTGAGACTTCTGACTGAAACAATCTCAATTTCTGGACATTCACTGACAAAAACTTTGTCTTCAGAGCCTTAAAAGTTTTTTATTCTTGCAATGTGGGCAGGATCTTAAAAAAATGTCTTACTTTGTTTAAAAAAGTTTCTAGTGCAAAATGCTAAAGAAACCAGCCCTAGGTCCCACATATTTTGGCAAGCAAAACAATAGATTCTTTCTTATCATGTTTTCAAATAGAACAAATGACCACAAATCAAGGCTTATATAAAAAGGCCCAATTCCAATATAATAAATCTTTACCTGGCTGTCATCCTCATTTAATTCTCAGCCAATAGGATTATATAATCCAATAGGATTATATAACCCACAAACACACACATACACACACACACATACGTATATGTAAGATATGTTATATTATATATATTATATATAACGTTATATAACATATCTTACACATACATAATATAAAATATATTTTATGACTATGAGTAAAATGGCTAAAAATTGTAGTGAACAGAGTAGTTCACATGCACACTTTCATTAATGAGGAAAATTGTTCTTATTTCATTCTCCTTGTGCCAGTGTCTTTGTGTGCATGAGTGGGTTTGTGGGAGGTGAAGAGCAGAGGGAGAAAAAGAGAGAGAAGAGGAGGGTGAGAGAGAGGAACAGAAGACCTGACTGTACTCCTGAATAACACTGAGTAAGTAATTTCATTTTCTTTGCTTCCTCATGTAATTTTATTCTCTTAGTTTCCAAACCTATAAAAGAAGGCTAATAATACATATTCTGCCTATTTTCTACATTTTTGGGTGACAATCAAATCAATCTATTCATCCAGCCAGCCAGCCAGCCATCCATCCATCCATCCATCCATCCATCCATCCATCCATCCATCCATCCATCCATCCATTATGCCATGCACTTTTCTAGACGTGAAGGCTGTAAAACAGAAAGATAAAGTCCCTGCTCTCCTGTAGCCTACATACTCGTGGCAGAAAGGCCATTATAAATAAATAATCAAGTAAATGGTATGTCAGTTGGTGATAAGAGCTATAAGGAAAAATAAAGCAGGTAAAGGGATACATAACAGGTTTGAGGGAGGCTATTTTATATAGACTGTCAGGGATATGTGTTACCTCTGAGGATTTTACTTGGATTGACACGGGAACCTACTACTCATTATGAGCCAAGGACAGACATGGCATGCCTTCTGTCTTAAAATTCTCATTCTGGCTACTGGTGAAGATACAGGGGTGCAAGAGTGGAACTGGGGCAAGCAGCTATTGCAGAAGTCTTAGATTAGAGACAACAGTAGAGGAAGCCAGAAGTGGCTACAGTTTGGATGAAATATATAGGTGTGTGTGTTTGTGTGTGTGTGTGTGTGTGAAGATGTGTATATACTCTTAAATAAAAAATATGAGAGGCTATTGATTTGGGCGAAGATCTTGCACTAGGTCCCAATAGACCAACCTAAACTGGAGTCACTCATGCTAATGTTCCTGATCACCAAACCAAAACCTAAGCTGTTTACTTGCAAGATCTGACCTGAGAGATTAGGGGAGAAAGTAAGTTTTCTGAAGAAAAAAAAAAAAAAAAAAAAGGAAATCCACAGCAACCAATTAAAAGGGCCCAGTCAACCTGAGCTGAGCGGGCATAATAACCAAGTCCCATCTGCTTTAATCCATACAAGGAGAGTAACCTTTAGTAACCTGATGTTAACCAATTTACCTTTTGCACTAGATGTTTCCTTGTTCCTGCTCAAGTTGCCTTACAAGAACCAACTCATGGCCAGTGGAGCTCTCTATGAAACCAATTCACTGGCCATGACTTCATGGCCAGTAGAGCTCTTGTCTATTTTATAGACTGGATGCTGTCTGGTTCATGAATTGCTAATAAAAGTCAACTAACTCATTAAAACTTCATTTGTTGAAATGTTGTCATTTCACATACATGCACACAATATATGTATACATCAATATATAATAGGTATAATGTACATTTTAATAGAGGTTTAACATACATAGAGAAAATTATGCCTTGATGAATTCTCATAAAGTGAACACACCTGTAAAACCGGCAGCCAGATCAAGAAACAGAGCATTACCAGAACCCCAGAAGCTACCTTCTGCTCCTTTTCCAGGCACTCTCTTCCTGCTGCAGGTAATCAGTAATCCTAAATTCCAACATCAAAGATTACTTTAGCTGTTTTTGAACTTTACATAAACAGAATGATATGGTATATATTTTTTGTGTCTGGCTTCTTTCACTCAATATTATGTTTGTTATATAAATGTTGTTAGATGTAGTTGTAGTTAATTAATTCTCATTGTGGGACAGTATTGCTTATACGTATATTCTACAAGTTACTTATCCATTCCACTGTTGATGAACATTGGGATTGTTTGTAGATTTTGGTTATTACATATTTAATGTGAAGAACATACGTACGTGATTCTCTAGTACTGGAATTCTGGAATCATGGAGCTCACATAATTCAGCTTTAGTAAATACTGCCAAGTGGTTTTCTAAAGTGATTGTACCAGTTTGTACTTCCACCAGTTGTGTATGAAAGCTGAGTTGCTCCACATTGTTGCCAGAATTGGCTACTATCTGTCTTTTTAATCTGGGATGTAGAGATACTATTACATTGTGGTTTTAATTTGTATTCCATGGTGACTAATATTTGAAAATCCTTCCATGTTTGTCATTCATATATGCTTTTGTCACCGCCTGTTCAAATCTTTGCGCATTTTTCTTTTGGGCTGTCTTTTTCTTATTGTGATACAGGAGTTCTTTATGTATTGTGGATATGAATCTTAAATATGAATTTACTTAAAACTTCTTTCCTGAGTGGCCTGCCTTTTAACCCTCTTAATAGTATGATTTGATGAATAGAATTTTAATTTTAATATAGTCTAACTTATTTTTTTCATTTATAGTTAACACTTCTGTGTCCTGCTTAAGATGTTTTTGCCAATAGCCTACTTCAAGATCATAAAGATGTTTTCTTACGGGTTTTTTTTTTTTTCCTGAAAGCTTTATTAGTTTACATTTCATGAGATTTTGGATATATTTTAAAGTAATAGGCAGCCAGGATTCCTACTGGCTTTGAAAGGTGGTGTGAGGGAAAGTGACCAAATATATCGAATGCTACTTCCCCTCATCCACCCTAGTTTAATAAACAATAGCTTTATTATCCTATTATTTTGGAAATTACAATATAAAAATAAGACACTATATTGTAAGCAACTTGAGGCAAAGACTGTGCTTCATGAGCTTTGTATGTCCAGGTCCCAGGACAGTGACTAGTGCAACAATGGCATTCAATAAATATTAATGAATATATCCTCATTTCAGAAAATTTGGCAAGTAGGCAAGGATATAAAGAAGGAAAAGGTAAAAATATCACCATATTTTCATTATTCTGATAAACAAGTAACATTTTGATATTTTTCCTTTAGTATTATGATTTTTTTCTCTAAACGTGGTTGTGATCACATTGTACATATAATTTTGCATACTGAATTTCTGCTTACCATAAGACCAAAAGCCCTCATTGTAAATATTTTAATGCCTCTATAATATTTGATGGAATGTATGTTGCATAATTTGGTTAATCATTTTATTAATGTTGAACATTCATTTCCTTTTTCCCTTTATAATTAACACTATTATGCACATCTTTGTGCAGATTTTTATCTATGTTTCCAATTACTTCCTTAAAATAGATATTGAAAGTGGAATTAGAATTACTGTTAAATAGATTTTCAGGAACACTATACCAATTTATAATTTCTACTAATGGTATACAAAAGACCCATTTCACTGTATTCCTTGCTTATATTAAGTAATTTTTGTTACTTGCTAGGAAAAATAGATCTCGCTTTGGTTCTAATATAGTAAGACTAAACATTCTTCATATGACTAAAAGCCCATATATATTTTCCCTTTTGCAAACAATCTGTTCATGTCATTTTGCTAACTGGTCTATTAGATTCTTCATGTTATTAAATTGATTTCTATTAATGGGTGATATAGGCATTCTAAATTTACTGTATGTTATAAAATTTTTCCTGTTTACTTTTTAGTATTGCATATATTATAATATTTACATGGATAATCAGTTTCTTTCTTCCCTCCCCATGACTCTTCTTTCTTTGAACAGAGACAAGAAGTCTATTTATGCTGGTTATTCTTGCTCTCCCATGTCCATTCCTTGCCCTTCTCTGCTTTGATCTGTGCCCAGGGAGACTGGCCCCTTTATGGGCTGAATTCCCTAGAGTTCTGGTTTCTGGAAGGTTTTGGTCAATTGGTGACATAGGCAGGGGATTCTCAGGTAGGAGACAGAGGCTGGGATATTGATTCCTCCTGTTCCTTCCTGCTTTGCCAGGTGTTGGCAATGGTGAGCTCCTTTACAGCTAAAGTTCCTTTCAGGTGGCTCTTCTCCCCTGGTTCCAACTCTCATGGGGCATTGGTAACCTTTTCTTCCCTCACCCATTTAGGCCTAGGAGTAGTAATGGCTTCCTGCTGTTACTAGTTCCTAGGTGCCACAACATCCCTGGCTGGCTGCCTTAACCGTGCCCACTGTTTTGTAAATACTCCTTCCTTATATTCTTTTTTTGGAGACAGAATCTCACTCTGTTGCCTAGGATGGAGTGCCGAGGTACAATCTTTGCTCACTGCAACCTCCGCCTCCTGGGTTCAAGCTATTCTCCTGCCTCATCCTCCCAAGTAACTGGGATTACAGGCACATGCCACACACCTGGCTAATTTTGCGGGTGTGTGTGTATTTTTAGCAGAGACGGGATTTCACCATGTTGGCCAGGCTGGTTTTGAACTCCTGACCTCAAATGATCCACCCGCTCGGCCTCCCAAAGTGTTGGGATTACAGGCATGAGCCAGTGTGCCCAGCCTCTTAAATTCTTTACATAAAACTCTTTCACATATACCATCTATTTCTTGCTGGGACCCTGACTGAAACAATATTTAACTATATTTTCATCTCGCTGCTTCTAGGAAAGCACTCTGAAGCCAAGTAGAAACATTACACTCTTAGGCAGTAGTAGAGATCAACCTCTTAAAACCAAATCCATGGGCTCAGGAGTATGGTTAAGAATATTTTGCAATTTATAAAGGTCTATTTTTTCATACGTAAATAAGGTACTGCTTTCAGATGCATTTCTCTTCACATTATACTGACTTTGGGGGCATGATTATGAAGATTTTAATGTTAATAGTAAAATAAACACTTTTTTAAAGCGTATCATGGTATTTATTACCAATATTATAGTTATTAGTAAATGCTGCTCACATTGATACTTGGTACTCAAAGCCTTTAAGCTCCCACCAGAAGTTTTGTTGTTTACAGCCAATTAGAGAAGATCGCCAATTTCCTGATTTACCACCATATATAAAGCATTTTAGCTCAGGGACAGCTGAAGTTAGGAAGCCAATTTGTATTATAACTAAGTTCTGATCAAGGAAACAGCTCTTAATTTAGTTACTACCTTTATTTTTTATGGTGAATTCCAAGAATGCCAAGAAATGTTGTGCACAAATTCAACTCCTTACATTAGACCATCTAGCTTTGTGGGCTTTGTGGGTACACAAGGACAATAGTATCTTAGCCAGAATAGCTGGTTCCTCTTGACTCAAAGTGGCTGTAGAAATAGTGCTGAAAGTTCCATTTTCCATAAACAGTTCTTCTAGCAGACCAGAAGAGTTTGAAATTTTACCACTCATGAGTCACTCCTTTCCTATAAAAGCACAGAATCAGTCTTGTTTCACTTCACCTGGAATAAATTGAATGTTAACTTGGACTCTATAGGTATAGAAGTCATTAAGGCTAGAAGCACAGTTTTAGAAATAGTCTTGGCAAGCAATAAATCTAAAGTTTATTGGTGACAGACTTCAGCAGTTATATCTATGTGGGATTTCCCTGAGGAAATATTTCTTTCATCCTGAGAAGCATCTCTGGAGTCAGAAAAATTTGGGTTTGAATTCTGTTTCTGACATTTATCTGTGTGACATTGGTCGAGCTACTTAATCCCTCTAAGCATCTGTTTTCCTGTAAAATAAGAGTAATAATACTGCCTGCCTTAAAGATTATTAAGAAAATTAAACAAGATAATAGTAAGTGTTTAACACAATACCTAGCACATAACAAGTGTATTGCAAAAATCCAACATGACCGTACTTGATTTTAAAAACCTTCAGCGGTGTCTATGTGTATATCACACTTTAGAAACGTTTTAAAAAAGCCTTTAGAGGTGGCATCCTAATATTCAAGCATATCAGGACGATACTAAATCAAAGACATGTCTTTGTCTAGTAAAGTGCATGGCTACACTTCACTTTTCAGAGTAGAGAATAAAAACAAAACAAAACTTTATGGAGTATTAAGAATGTCAAAAGTATTTCGGGCAATAATTTTTGAAAAATTAACGTACATTGTGGAATTCTTTGGTTATCTTTCTACTTTAGAAGGCGGAAAGTTCAAAGATTTGTCTTTGGAAATTAATGAAAACCAAATTTTGGATCATTACTCTAGCATTATATTTTTTAATCTTAATCCTACCTCACAATTGTATAAAAATAAACGGCACCAAAGAAGTGGCTTTCTCTGTATTGCCTTCTGCTCACTTGAGATTATTTTTTGGCAAACATTTAGGATTAAGCTGTTTTTACACTCGTGTTTATGGAGAATGCTAATCATTACCTGAATACAAATCATGACTTGAATACACTGCCTAACAGGTAAATTCTGCCTAGTTACGCATAGCTGGCTTTTTTTGGAAGTTGTCAGAAGGAAAGCATTGGTGTTATAGCACAATAAAGTTCATATCTAGCAAGAGAAAGTCATCTTAATGCTTCCCAAATTGTGTGGGACCCTAACAATCAATGCATTAAGTGGCATTTAAAAGGAAAGAAAAGAACATAAAGACACTTGAAGTTTCTAAAACATAATAATACTTAACAGATCATGACTTTTGTTCCCATAGGATAAAAATAAACAAGGCACTTTTTTAGAAGCAAGTTCTTCACCTTCTGTGATTAAACAGGTGATCCTGCCATACTGGGGGCAGATGTCATGCCAAAAGGCCTTTGCAGTACTGTAAAGGCTCAAACTGTTAGTGTGTTACCACTATTTGTGATTAATCAGGTCTCCTCCCCTCTCCCCCTGGCAATCAGGGAGCATTTTCTAATCCCTGCTGATTCCCTATCTCTTTAATCATAAAGAACAATCTGTCAAGGAAAAAAGGATTTTCTCTCTAGTCCCTGCTTTACTGCCTTTTGCCACTCTGTCCCAGCAGCCATTGTAAAAGAGTATTTAGCTATGTAGATGTGACTGTAGCTGGTTTTTCATAAAATCTTATGACTTTCTCCCAATCATATGAAGTCTGCTGCTTTACAAACTACCCACTCTTCTCTTTATCCAGAGGTCCTGTGAAACCGAAATGACATTCAATCGTTTCTATAGCAACATGTTCTAAGCATGGGATTAGAAAAAAATGAACATTTTTAAATGCAGGAACTGTTTTCTGAAAGCAAGAAAGATTAGTTAACTCAAGCAACATTATTGTAGGCCTACTATGCATCCAGCACTATGCTAATCACTATAAAAAATCTCTCAACCACTTAGCAGAGTCTAGAATTAATTTTGGACTGACACGTAAAATAATTTCACTCTAGTTATTATCAGTTTGATCCTTGGGAATCTTCTCTTTGGATTTCAAAATCTAAACGTATTTGGCGTTCTTGTTTTCTTTACAGAACACATACACTAAGTGCAAACCACAGTAATATGGTTGGAAAATGCTTTCCTTATTTCCATGCATTCTAAACTTTTTAGACTATTATGCCATCATTCTTTTTGTTGGGAAAAATGCTGAGTTTCAGATGGGCAAGAACAAGAAAATAAAACATTGTGTGTGCTATTATACAAAATGTCACAGAATATCATACATATTTTACAGCCACTCTTCCCAGCCTATCCATCTAATTACTTTATGGCCATGCCATTCATGAGCAATATAGTCATTCTAAAATCCATAACAATAAAAACTTTATTACATGTCACCTCATATTTTTATACAGATATATATTTTTACATTTATGGCTGGAGATACTTTATACCAAGGCAATGACTTGGAGAATTAATATTCTAATTAAAAAGTTTTATAGTTTTGGAAATCAGAAAGCACTGTTTGCAAACACCTGAAATCTGTGGTATTGAAGCAAAACATCAGAATCTGGTGGTATAAGCTCTAGGACACTCAAAAATATGTTCATTTTGTACTTTGCAGATCCACTAGCTTCTTTTCTGTTTACATAATAACAACTCTTCACAAAGCTTAGCTAAAGCCAAAGCAAATAAACTAAACTTGGGAATAAAAAGTGTAAGAGGCAACAGCCTTCATCTTGTGGAAGCCTACAGCATTTTATTTATTTTAAAATTATGCTTTCATAACTAACAAAAATCTCAATTTGATGAAAAGCACAATTATTTTTGATCTTCATATCAGCCTAGCATTTCTTTGCAAATTATTTTTTATCTTCATATCAGTCTACCATTTCTTTGCAATGTTTTAAAAGTTAATTTTATTAATGTACTGGTGTTCACACATTAGTAAAATATTGTTCATTTTTCTTGGTTATCTTTGTTTCCATATTATTATCTTTGTTTTGTTTCCATAATATGAAAATGGGTGATTGAAATAGGTTTCAATCATTTTCCCCTATTTCCTACCTGAGATTTACGTCACTGCAAATGCTGAACCTGAAAAATTTGATGATGGAGGTTATCTTTAACTAAACACTTCATTTCTGACCCTCAGCAAAAGACTGTGTGTGTATGTATAAATAACTGTATAATAATATAATGTGATGTACAAATTTATATCACTGAGCTTCAGTTAGCCCCATCTGTTAAGTAGAAGTATGACCTACCTTAAAGGGCTGTTATGAAGATTAGAAAATTAGAAATTTTATATATTAATATATAGCTGACACAAAATAGGGGCAAAAAATAATAACAATTATTGTTATTGTTGCAGGAAAAGAGCTCAATAAAATGGCCTTAACTGGTATAAGAAGTTACAATTGTTAAAAGGAGATTCAGCTGTGATAGCAAAAGAGCAAGAAAATGAAAAAGTTGTCCTGGCTCATCTCTGGAAAGACATGAAATTTCATAGCCTCAAGGTGTTTGCTTCTGACCTATAACTTCAATTATAGACCAGATTATCCAAAAGTTCTCCTCATTAACCAGGTATCTGTTTTTACTAGGTGTCTGTTATTAATTAGAGTTAGTATATAATTTAATGCAATTAACCAAAGCACCTCTTATGCCTAGAACATAGCAGGTAGTTTACTTCTTTCTTATGACATATTCAAGACTATGGTTTTCCCATTTTTAGAGTCAAAAACATAAATTCCTCCTTTTGCTTTCCTGCCCTAACATACCCACCTCACACACTTGTTTACTCTTTGTTTGCAGGGAAATGTGTACATATGCTAGGGTGTGATCTCGATGATGAGACGACATATGGGACGTCATTCCATTATTTAAAGAACAAATTCCAAAGATCAAACTTTTCTCCCCACACTTGTGAGTGATACATGGGTCTTCTCAGGGACATTAAAATGGAGCCAGTCTCATTGATTTCATGGACATTTAGAATACAATTATTGAGCTGCCTGCTGAAATCTTTTCATACATATCTGGTTTCACCCTAGGTTATGAATATCCATGCAGACTATTTTTCCAAGCTTCTACGCAACTAACCTTGGCACTTACCCCCGGCTCAGGCAGCAAGCAAATTATTCTGGCTTGATGTCCATCTGATGGTTTACTCTTGCTACCTCCTATTCCCTACTATAACCACAAATGACCTCCTCCCCACTTGCTCTCATTCTTACCCAAAGTTTTCAGTTAACAGCTCACTACTAAGCCAGTTTCCTTCTTAAAGCATATATATCCTTTTAAAATTTCCAGTCGTTACTCTCTGTCTTCCTCATCAATTTCTTGTCCTGTTGTCACAAGATCTCTTCTTAGCTCACCAAATTATGTTCTCTTCCCTTTCTCTTTTATTCCATTTATGAACAAGACACCAACTTCTACCACAACAACAGAACAAAAAAACCCCTAGCTTCAAAGAGAACAAAAAAACCCCAAAATAAATTAAAAATGGCTTTAATGCTTAGAGTTGCAGGGACAAGAAAAACCACATTCTTTTAAAATGAAATTAGATGTCATAAAGGACTATGAACTAGTAAGAGTTCCCTGAAGTCCCCTTCAGAATCTCACAAAAGACTCCATCTCCTTCATCATCTGGCTTTTTGTTAATAACCAATGTCCAATATAAATAGAAACATTGCTTTGTTTCAATTATATTGCTCTTTCATTTGTGCAAATGGTAGTATTTCTATTGTATCAATGATAAACTTTTTCAGGCAAGCCTGAGATGGCAGATTACAACATTATTTCTATGGGAACACCCATTCCTAATTTGAAACAATCAGATTACCAACAGAGAGTTCATAAACTGAGAGCTGCCTGCAGTGAGAACTGATTTACACTCTGGTTTCTAATTTAGAAACAATTTCACTGTGCTAGTTTCTCCTTTTGCACAAAGATTTAGGATGGTGCAGTAGGGTAAGGAAAAATGGCTTCCCTTCAGTCTGCTAGGTTCTTTGACTGGGCTACAAATTAAATTGCCATAAAACAGATTAATAGGAGAAAATCATATTTAATAACATGTATGCATGGGAGTCCCACTAAATATGGGATTGGAAGAAGAAACAGATGATTGAAGTTTATATAGCATCCTGAGGTACAGAAAGGAGTAGGGGCTTGGCACTTCCAGGGGATGGTGGCAACACAAGCAATGGGCGGATAAGGGGAGACAATGTATGGTGAATCAATGGTTGTCTTATGCAGACATAAGATCTCTCATGTAATACAAGTTATCTGGGAGCAGCCCTCAGAAAAATAGGTGTTAATCTGTGGGGTCATGGTGTCCACCTCCAATCTCCTCTCCTGTGATCGAAGTTAATCTTCCTTGGTTGACAAGATTCCCAGGGAGGGGATTCATGACAATTTAGTTCCTTTTGGGGGGCTGTCTTTAGGAAGACTAAAGGGAGCTCAGAGGAAGCCTCTGCCGGCATCCACTGTTCCCCAAGTGTCCTCAGTTCAAAGCAATAAACATACCAATGTGTCATATTTTGGGGTGGCATTTCCTGAACCCCTTTAGTGAAAAAAGGAGAAAATAAGAATAGGCACCTCATAGAAAAATTTACCTCTATTTCAAATAATGCATATTGGGAAATTGAATTGAATGATGAAGCAAATAAAATATTTATTTCTTGTATGCAATATAGATGAGTCAATGTCGCTTTGAGAAATTTAACTTTTTAATTTGCTAACTTGGTGTTTGTATTTCATTAGCAATTGCAAATGAATATCATTCTCTTGCAAGTGTCAAAAAGATAATGTTGTGGGGAAAGCAGCTCCAACTATTACTCCGGCATGGCTGGAAAAAGCTTGCACTCTTCATTGTCTTTTTCTAGTCACTGAATCCCCGGCTTTATTTCTATGGTGGCAGGTATACCAAAATTAGAATGGGATTACACTCACATATCAGTATATACAGCAACCTGCCTGTGTGAAATATATGCAAATCTTCCCCTACATACCATGTAGTTAACTCTACAATGAACAATATATAAATATTGTGGGTAAAGTAAATCAATATAAAATCATACATTCACATTCACAATATTTTAAAAATATCAAAATGGTTTTGGCTAAGAACATAAAACATTTTATTTTTGGAAAAGGAAATCTGTTTTAATAGTCTTGTTAAAAATACTACCATATAAACTATGCACTTAAGATACAAAAAAACAGAGTAACACTTAACTTCATAAGAAATATCAAACCATTTATTATAAATTATTCATTAAACGTAGTGAATTATTTTATATGGGAAAATTCTCTTTGAAATAATATTTGTATGGCTTCCTAAAATCAGACAAGGTTAGCTACACTTGAGTTTCTTACTTTCTTGCATATAATTCAGAAATATTCTTTGAAAAGCTCAAATACAAGATAAGGTGTATTCTCCACATCTCTGTGTGTGTCGCATGCACGCATACACATTATATCCACATCCACACACACACACACGCACACATCCTTATTGTTATTTTCTTCTCATCTTCTAAATGTATTTATTTGACTCCCAGTAGAAGACAACTGTAAGCTACAGGGAAAAAATGCAATTAAATTTATGTTCAGAAGAGCATAAACAATGGGAATATGTTCTGAGAAATTCATCATTAGGTGATTTTGCATTATGTGAATATCATAGAGAGTACTTACACAAATATAGATAGTATAACCTACTACATATCTAGGCTATATGGTCTAGTGGATTGCTCCTAGGCTACAAATCTGTACAGATGTTACTGTACTGAATACTACAGGTGACTATAACACGTTACGTATTTGTGTATCTACACATAGAAAAGGTACAATAAAAATACAGTGTAGAAGATAAACAATGGTACATGTGTATGGACACTTAGGAGATTGCAGGACTGAAAGTTGCTGTGGGTGAGTCAGTGAGTGAATGGTGATTGAATGTGAAGGCCTAGGACATTGCTGTATCCTTCTGTAGACTTTATATGCACTGTACACATAGGCTACTCTAAATTTATTTTAACAAGTTTTCTTCAATAATAAATTAATCTTAGCTTCCTTAACATTTGTACTTTGTAAACATTATTTTTTTAAACTTTCTCTTTTGTAATAACACTTAGCTTAAAACACACATTGTATAGCTGTATGAAAATATTTTCTTTATATCCTTATTCTATAAATTTGTATTTTTTTTTTTTTTTACTTTTTAAGCTTTATCATTAAAAACGAAGACATAAACACACAGATTAGCTTAGGTATACACAGGGTCAGGGTCGTCAATATCACTGTCTTCCACCTCCCCGTACTGTCCCACTAGAAGGTCTTCAAGGGGCATTAACATACATGAAGCTGTTATCTCCTATAACAATGTCTTCTTTAGGAATACTTACTGAAGGAACTGCCTGAGGCCATTTTACAGCTAACTAAAAAAAAAAAAAATAAGTCTAAGAAGTACACTCTAAAATAATGATAAAAAATACGGTATTGGAGCTCAGAAAACAATACCTCAAAAGGAAGGCCTCAGAAGCAAAAGGTTCTCCCTGATCTTTTGCCATCCTGTTTCTGGCCACTTATTCTTTCTTAAGGCTGGCCATTGAAACTAGAATCCCTTCTTCCCAAGGCACGTCATAGAAACCAGAACCCTTTTCCCCAAAGCCAGCTTAAAAATATTACTTTAACTTAAAATAAAACTTTAAAATATTACTTTAACTCCCACCTCACCCCTGCCTTTCTGTATAAAAACTGGCCATAAAAAATTATCTCACCTACCTTGTTTGACTGTAGGTCATAAGACCCCCCATTCTAGAGAGGCTCCTGCCTCCTACCCAGAAGTAAGGAATGCTGCACAGAAAGGCTAGGAAGAATCTAAACAGACAGGCCTTACTGGGTTTTCCCACTCAGTCTATTAGCATTAGATCATATCCTTTTTGTCCAATCATATTTGCACATGCTATACATACTTTGTTGAACCAAAGTATAAAAATGGACTGTTTCCTTCATCTTTGTGTCTTCATTCTAAAGGCTCCCAACTCATGTAAAATTATAATAAAATAAATTTGTATTTGCCTTTTATTAATCTGCTTTTTTGTCAGTTGATTTCCATCAAACCTTCAGAGGGTGAAGGAGAAGTTTTCCCTGGGTCCCTACAATAGTATAGATAAATACACAAACCAGTAACATAGTCATTATTACCACTATAAACTATTATGTACTGTATATACTTGTATGTGCTATACTTTTATATGACTGGCAAAGCAATAGGTTTATTTACAGCAGCATCAACACAAACATATGAGTAATGCATTTTGCTCTGGCATTATGATGGCTACAACATCACGAGGTCATAGGAATTTTTCAGCTCCATTATAATCTTATAGGACCACTAGTGTCATTAACTGGAATGCTGTTATGTGGCACTTGACCATGTATGTTTTAATGTTGAAGAGTGAATTAAATTAATAACAGGGAATTTCTTTGCTTTGGTTTACTTAAATGTGAAAATGGATTGCTATTTAAACAGAGTGTACAAAATAAATACTTTTTTCATATTCTAGTAAAATGGCCAGTTTTAATAATATTTTGAACAAAAAAAATTCCCCCCAGACCAAGGTGTTTTTTATTTAATAGGGAAAAATAGTGCTAAAATTTCAAATGATTTTTTTCTTATCTTTCTTTCCTGTCACTCCTCTGGCTCTTTTTCCCAATGAATGAATGAACCTGGGAAGAATTATCAGTCTGATACATGGTAAGTGGTTTCTAGCTATTTAATATGCCTTTTCCTGATAACTAATTTGCCAGATAGATTTTCCAAAAATGGTTGCAACAATATCTCCCATCCCTGATTCTCTTCTTAAATATGACTTTGACAACTTTTCTATCAAGAGGTAGGGTCTATATCTCCTTCCCTTGAAACTAAGAGGGTCTGTGGTTAAGGCAGAACTGACACTCAGTGACTTTTGAGCTAAGTCATAAAAGATGATACAACTTACGGCTGGTTCTGACTCAATCTTGGAACTCAGCCATCATGTTGTGAAGAATCTCAGGACATTTACAGAGGCTTCATAGGTTTCTGGCAGACAGCTCCAGCTTACAATAGCATCAACCAAGAGACTTGTGAGTGAAGATGCCTCCTGAAGGTATCAGCCCCCAGCTGTCCAGTCCCCTCCCAGCTTTTGAGTCTTTCCAGCCGAGACCCCAGACACCAAGGCACAGAGACAAACATCTGCATTGCAACCTGTCCAAGATTCTGACCCACAGAGTTCTTGGTATAATATAATGATTGTTTTATGTCACTAAAGTTTGAAGTGGCTTGTCACATTGCAATAAAAAATTGCAACAATGAAGGAGGTTGATTATCTTTTCATGCTTATTGATCATTTGCATTTCTTCTGTGTACTGTCTATTCATAAATTTTGCCTGTTTGACTCTTGGGTTATTTGTCTTGCTCATATTTTCTGCATATTAATCCTACTTTTGTTACCTATATTGCAAATGTATTCAACCAGTTGCTTGCTAGGTAACAGAGAAGTTTGAGTTTTATGTATCCGTTCATTCTTTTCATTTTTTCATTTTTTAGTTTTGGGGTTTTGTGTCTTTTTTTTTTTTTTTTTTTTTTTTTTTTTTTTTTTTTGAGATGGAGTCTCTCTCTGTCGCCCAGGCTGGAGTGCAGTGGCGTGATCTCCGCTCACTGCAAGCTCCGCCTCCCGGTTTCATGCTGTTTTCCTGCCTCGGCCTCCTGAATAGCTGGGACCACAGACGCCCGCCACCATGCCCAGCTAATTTTTTTTTTTGTATTTTTTAGTAGAGACGGGGTTTCACCGTGTTAGCCAGGATGGTCTCGATCTCCTGACCTCGTGCTCCTCCAGCCTCGGCCTCCCGAAGTGCTGGGATTACAGGAGTGAGCCACTGTGCCCGGCCGGTTTTGTGTCTTTTTTAGAAAAAGACTTTCCCATTTGAAGATTATAAAAATATCCTATACTTTCTTCCAGCACTTTTATACCTTTTCTTATTCATCATAAGATCAATCTCTGACTCTATCTTGAATTTATTATTTTACATAGTATGGGACAGTGAAAATCTAACTCTTTTTAGATGGATAGTTGTCTCTGTACCATTTATTTAAATCATCCATTCTTTTTCCATTGATTTGAAATGCCTCCTTTATGAACTAAATTCTTAAATAAATATGTCTATTTCTAGACTGTCTATTCTGAACCATTAAACTGTTTGATCATTACTACAAAAGTGCCATTTTATTTTAATTTATATAGCTTTTTGATATGTTCTGATATCTGGTAGAACACATAGTATGGTCTAATTTTTCTTCCCCTAGAAATATCTTTGCAGATTTTAAGAATTTCATCTTTCAGATAAATTTCAGAATAAACTCGCCAAGTGCCTTGCTTGGCACTTAAGTCAAAGCCTTGCTTTGACTTAATAAATTAATGTGTAGCAAACTGACATATTTATTATGTCTTCTTGTATATTAACATGGTATATTTCCCCATATATCCAGGTCATTTTGTAGTTCCTTTAGCAAAGTTTTAGAAGTTTTCTTCATCTACTCATGTACAATTATTTTAGGCTTATTCCTAGGTAGTCTGTTGTTTTTATTATTCTTGTGGATAGTTTTTAAAAGATATAATATTTTCAAATTGGCCATTGCTGAAGTATAGTAAAACTACTGAATTATGTATATATTTGTATGTGTATTTACATATATACATATTAAAAATATTTTTTGTTTTTTATATTCAGCTTTTAAAAAATTCTTTTATTAGTGGTAATAGGCTTTCAGTTGATTCTCCTTGAATTTTCCCTCTAATTGTAGATGACCAACCCTTTGAATTATAGATTACACTAGGTTTCTGTGATTAAACAAATATTAAGATATATCAAACAGAGACAGTTTCAAAGTACAAATTATATATCACTTAAAAGTTTCTAAATTTTAGAAAAATTTTTATCAATGTTTTCTGAAATCTACTTTATACTTAGTTACCTAGAACAGAGGTTGGTAAACTACCATCCATGGGCCAAATCTGACCCCTGACTGGTTTTTTTATATCCCCCCAGCTGATATAATGGTCTTTAAATTTTTAAGTGATTGAAAAATACAAAAATAACAACATCTTTGGTACATACAAATTATATGAAGTTCAAATTTCAGTATCCATAAATAAAGTTTTATTGGAACCAGCCATGCTCATTCATATATATCTATTATCTATGATCACTTTCCTACTACAATGGCAGAGTAGAGTAGTTGTGACGTAGACTGTATATGTTGCTTTTATTGCTTTGCAGTGCTGCTGGGCACACTACAAATCATACTGACATAGTTATCATTTGTGTTTTACATGCCACATTGTACTGTGACATCTTATTATTTTTTAAATTGCCATTTCATACCTATCATCTCAAAACAGTAAAAGAAGAGAAAAGTGGACTTCAAATGACAGGTACAGTGGAGTGTAGATGACTGTTATCAAATTAGATGGCAAAGCATTGTGTTTATTGTGCATGACACTTTGGCTATGCTAAAAAAAAATACAATATATACAGGCATTTCTAGGTTAAACACTCATCACATTATTCTCAACTCACCAGTAACCAACAGTCATAGAAATAAAAAATTAAATTGAATATATCATCACAGTAGAATTTTTTCACAAAAATAAAAAGTGCAAATAACACTGCATCAAAAATAATTTTCTGAGTGGCTCATTTGTTTCCCAAGCAAGGAAAGCTATTTACTGAGGATGAATAAATTAAACTGTGTTTGATTATAGCAGTTGAATAAATTATCCAGATAGAACAAACCTGTTTAAGACTATTAGCTTTTTGGTGAGAACAGTTGCTTGAATAGTTGAGAATAGTGGAATCAATGGCAATTGTTGATTAAACGACAAGGCAAATAATTTTGAGTGGTTTTCCTTGCATCTTGATGAGTTGACAGATATAGCTGATACTACTCAGTTATTATTTATTTGAGGAGTCAATTCTGAGTCTACAGTGATTAAAGAATGAGCCTAATGAATAGTCTGCATTGTAAAACCATAGGTGACAACATTTCCAAAAAAACTGAGAGAACACAAATTCTGCACAACCTGAAGGGGAATCTTCTAAGATGTGTTCTAATAGATGGTGGTTAAAAATATTTATTTTTAAGCAGAAAAAGGGTTTAATTGTACCAATTCATATAGCTTTTCAAAATGTAAGGCATCTTAAACCTATAGTGACTCATTATATTATTCATCAGCAGGTGCTTTGTGGAAAATATTTAAATCCATCATGTGTAATTGAAACAGTAGTGTCAATGGTGATATTCATTTACTTTTGCGGACTTAACCATCATTAGTCCTGTAAATTTTTGTTAGAATAGAATCTGAATATTCTACTTCTCTATCACATGGCAGAAACAATTGCTAAGTAGTAGTAACATTTCATTATGATTTGTTTGAGCTCAGGGCCAAGATTGAAATTTTTATGAATGACATTCACCACTATCACCTACTATTATTGAATACTGAATAGTTTTGGAAATGAGCTTTCCTACAGACTGTTAATGTTTCTTTAAAAATTCAACCTAAAATTATTAGGCAAAACAGCACTTACAAGTGAAATTTATACTGTGGTAAAGTCATTTCAGTGACAACTAATGTTGTTTGAATCACATGTAATGTCAAACTGCTTTCTACATTTCCTGTGCTGTCAAAAGTTAAAACAAGAAGCAAGACCTCCATTTCCACACAAATGTGCAGCAGATATATTTTTTGAGTTCAAACTACAATTCCAGCAGTGGATTTTTTTGGACTTTGATGCAAGTGCAAATGAAATTTCCTTATTTCAAAATCCATTTAACTGTGCAATTGAGGAGCTTCCACCTACCCTTCAGCTGGAAGTAATTAATATAATGACATGCTAAAAGGCAAATACCAAGAGAAGAATCTAATAGAATTCTTTAAGTGCTTTTTAAGTAATGATTGTGCTAAATTAAAATCACATGTTCATCAACAGATATTAGTATTTGATAGTATCTATTTGTGTGAAAAGATATTTTCAAAGACAAAATATTTAAAGCCTCATTATGAATCAGCATTAACAGATGGGCATGGGCAATTGATTCTGATGATAGGAAATATTAACTTTGAACCCCAATTAAGTGAAATGTTGTCACTATCCCACAATAAAATAATTCAATTTTTCTCATCAGTAGACCTATATTATAGAAAATTATACTTAACTATTATTATCAAATATTCCATTTTTGTCAATAAAGATTTATAGAAATTTGTTTTCTATCTTGTCATGTAATTGCCCACATAATATCCTTGATTTTGACTCTTGGCCTAAAAAGTCTAACATATTTACTTTTTGGGTCTTAACAGAAAAATGTTGCCAATCCCTGAGGTAGACTATTCTCTTATGCCCTTTATTGTCAAAGGTGTCTACTAAAGATAATTCTCAAAATAATTTTATAAGTTCATGTTTGTTGAGTGCTTACTATGTGCAAAGCTGTTTAAGTTCAGAGACTTTCTCAAGGTCAAACACTGGTAAATGAATTAACCATTATTTAGATGGTTAACAATGATATAGATGGTACTGTAGTTATAATTCCCATTTTACACATGAAAAAACTTAGGCTCAGAGAGGTTAAGTAATTCCTCAAAGCCACACAACCTAGGCTTTGCAGCCAGGAAGATGAGATTAAATCATGGTTAATTCCCTTACCAGTGTATGACCTTGGGAAAGGCTGTGAACTTCAATTTCTCTACACTATAAATTGAAAATTACAGTACTGACTATATCATATGGTTAATTTAAACATTAGATTAATTACTATATAGAAAGCACTTAGAACAACTATAGCTCTAGTGTGGAGTAGTCAGAAATGGCCTGGAAGTACATTTTTAGTAAAGAGATTAATAAAATAGTTTATTAGGTACCAGGAGTTGATGGAGAACAGTTCCCAATTCAGCTGTCAATTTGAGCTTTTCACTTATGAAATCTATGCTATTGAGTTGATGTTTGTTAAGGAAAAGAACCTAATGTCTGATAAACAGGCAAAAATTAACGATTACATTTAAATGTGAATATTGCAGATGTACTAAGTAGTTGAGAAAGCCAGTTGGGGTCATAGTCACTTAGGCTTATACCTAGCTTTGCCTCCTTGTTAGCTGTGTGACCTTGGTCAAATCACTTAACCTTTCTGAGCTGAGGTACCCTCCTCTATAAAATGTGGATTTTAAGTAGGCTATTATACAGGATGATGTGAGGATTTTAAAAGACCATGCATCAAAAGTACCTAAGATGAAGCCTGATTTAAGAATGAGCTCAGCAAATGCCAGCTCATTTCCTTGGATTAGCCTTTCTACACTGATCCAAGGCTTGCAAGGCAAAGCAAAACTAAATAAAAACAAAATGAAGTTAAAAATTCCAAACAAAAAAACCAACTTGTTAATTGGGTGTTGGTGGATAAAAAGACTCTGAAAGTACATCCAGTCAAATTTGAATTTCAGGTAAACTATGAAATTATTTGTAGTATAAGTATATAAGTATGTAGTGTAAGTATCCCAAGCATTGCATGGGATATACTTACATTCAGTAAATTCTTCACTGTTTATTCAAAATTCCAATTTAACTGGATGTCAGGTATTTCTATTTATTAAACCTGGCAGCCTAGACATGGTAGAATTTAGTAAGCCTAGACATGACAGACTCCTGAATAGCCAAGGCACAGAATTCAAAAGAGTCAAATGTGTTTCCAACTTGCTAACTGCGAAAGCATCAAGGAAAAGGTTGACCCCACCCTCTCTGTCTCTGCCAAGCAAAGAGCCCAGATGGGAAACCCCAGGTGAGTGATTTAGCCTCCTGTGCATACTCTATGGGAGCCTGGTGCAGAGGTTGCTGGGAAAACCGTGGCAGCCTGCCCTAGGTTTTCCTTTGGGTGGGGCCCTGTGGTTATGGTGTGGTGACTCTTTGTCACGGTGCCCCTGCCACGCCCTGTTTAGTCCACCTGGTGGTTGGGGGTAGGGGAGAAGAGAGGTTACAGGCAGAAAAAAAGGGCTTATCAATGTAACATATTTCTTAGGTGGTTTGTGCATTGCTGTTTGGGCTTGCAAAACTTTAATTATTACTTTGATGCAGAGTGGCTGCAGATTGTCACTGCCAGGCCTGATTTAATAGCCTGTTTGCACAAAGTCCGACAGAGATTGCTTTTGTTGCACTTTCTAACAGCTCGTGATGGTGGCTTTTTTACGTTAAGGAGGAAACTCTGTGGTTAAACTGTAGCCTAGGTATTTTTAGAGCCGTTACCATGTTAACCGAAATTTCGTACATTTCACCTGCAGGATACGCAGTCGTGCTTAGGGCCTTCCTTAAACTCTAACAAAAAATATAATTTAACAGTTGTTAATACTGTGCTTAGGACCAACTCCATGTTATCAGAAAAGCTACTGACCAAATACTGGACTGCTAAGAATCCTTTTTTTGGATGGGTGGTACTGTGCCATTAGAGAGTATTTTTTTTTCCTTGATATAAAACGAGTTGAAGGAACATAACCAAAAGGCTAAAATTGGTTAGTTCTAAAGGTCAGAGCCTGAAGGCAGTGACCCATTTGTTAATCATTAAGCTTTTCTAAGCCGTCTCTGACAGAATTCTGGCTTTCTGCCACTTCTCTGGTCATTTTAAACTGCAAATTCTTGTACTGTTTCAGTTTTTAAGTAGGTTTCAAAGGTTATGAGAAAGGCATAACTTGTTAGCTATTTTTCCTTATCAAACGTCTTTAGGGTTTTGGAAGGCAGAGCTGTTCTGTGTTAAGAGAATCCTCACAGCATACTCAGCCATACAGTATTTAAAGATGGACTCTTGGGTCCTCTGAAAAGGGTGGGTTTCTAGCTGTCATTCCCATGTTACTTAGTTTCCATACATAAGCAGGATGCGAGGGCTGAGGACACCCACTTAGCCATCAGGTATTAGTTCCCAAATCACTGCTATCTCAGGGTAGTTTTCTCCAATAATCCCAGCACTGAAAGTTCAAAAAACAGGAGCAAAATAACCACAATGTATTTATCATCTTCTATCATCAATTATAAAGTGGAAGTACTTTAAAATATTTTTAATGCATTTTTGTAAAGCCCAGTGAGGTTCCAGTGCTATGACGTTTCATTGCCAAAAAACTCAATGCCAGTTTATGCTCTAGTCCATCTGAATAAAAAGTGATCTGTACACCCAAAACACATAAACAGAACTAAATTTTATGTAGCCAAGGGACATTAAGCTGCTAAAACATTTGCTTCAATATTGAACATGGAATAGCTGTCCTCTATTTCTCAAGGGAAAAAATATACAGTCAAACCTTGCTTATCCATAACCCAAACTTCCGGAAGCCTTAAGTATCTGGAACTGCTCCAAACCCAGAAGAGGGGAGGAGTGAGAGGAATAGAGTGGGGGTGGGAGAAGTAGGGAGCAGAGAGAGACAGAGAATGAACTAGCAGAAAGCAAGCAAGTCAGCTTTTAGAAGTAGACCTGAAGCCCTAGCAACACTGAAAAGAGACCTGGAGCTTACATCTGATTGGCTTTCCAGCCAGAAGGAATAGAGAGCTCTGATTGGCTGGTGATGATGTCTCCAAATAACCAGCCTTTTTCAGGAAAGCAAATTTATGTGGCAGAAAGGACAAGAGACAGAAGAAGCAGGCAAGAAGAAAAGCGAGGAGAACAGAGCAAAAAAAAAAAAAAAAAAAAAAAAAAAGGAAGATTATTTGTTACAGAGGTGGAGACTGAGACAAAAATGAGAATAACAAGCCTATTTACATAACTGCTTACAGTTTACATGTACTCATTGATATTGTCTTTACGAAGACCTGCAGGGCTCCCAGAAGTTAAATGGCATGCCCCAGATCACCCAGCTAGTAAGAAAAATAGTGCATGTCTTCTGGCTAAAAATCTAACACTTTTGATATGGAGCAGGTGTTGTGGAGATAATGATTTAGAGTTGTCCTGTAGCATAGAGGGAAGCAAATGCTGTGACAGCAGAAAAGAAAATCAGAAGGCACGTCAGCCTGTAGTTTAGCAGGCAATGCAGACGGGAGTGAAGGGCTCCCTGTTCTTCATGACCACACACCTTGAAAACATAGATATAGGTAACATCTCTGTGGGTATTTGGAAGGGGAGATGGTTGTGGTACAAATGAAACCCATGTCTAGGGGCTCAGAGGGCAGTCCTGAATATATTTCCCTGGGGTGTATCACAGTCGCCTTGCATTTAACACGTAGAAGTTGGATACCTAATTATTCCTTCCATCTATCCTTGAAAGCTGTTCCTTCCTCAGGCTTAGTCGACAACATAACCATTCACCCAGTTGCTCACGCTAAGAACCTGTAAGTCATCTTTGTCTTAATTTTCTTTCCATGTTTAATTTATCAGCAAGTCCTGTAGATTCTACTTCTAAAACACACCTTGAATAAGGCTACTCTGTTCATCTCCATAATCACCATTGTTTTCTCCTTCTGAGCCACTGCAATAACTTCCTATTTGGTTTCAATACTTTCTGCCCCCTTGTCTTCCCCAGCTCTTGCCTCCCTCCCTTCAAATCCATTCTCTGGACTATGCCATCCTGCTTAAAACTTGCCTGAGAGTAATTCAAAATCCTTCCTAGGATCTGGCCCCAGTTTAATTTGTCTCACTCTGCCTAGGACTCACTATTCTAGCTATGGAGGCCTCCTTTTTTTGTTATCAGAACACAGCACAGTCTTTCCAGATGAAGAGACTTAAATATTTTGCTGGTCCCTGTCTCCGTGTTATCACATGGCTAGCTCTTTCTCCTATCTCATGCTATCTACACAGACAGTCCTACTCTCACAAGCTGTGTGAGAGTTCCCTTCATTCTCATAGAACCTTTTTATTAACTTTCTGTGATCTCTCAAACTGAAATTACTTATGTTTTTATTTGATTCCTTGTTTACCATCATCTTTTTATATGACTTCCCCCTACTAGTAATCAAACTCCATTAAGACAGGGAGCAGGTAAATTGCCCTCATCACTGTATCCCCAGAGCTTACAACGTGGTACACAGGAGATACTCAATAACTATGTGTCGAATGAATAAATGAATAAATATCAGGGAATTAACATAACCCACATGTTATATAGTACCATGCATCAATGGAGCCATGGATATGAGACACTGTGTTTCCTGTTTGTAACCTGTTATTTGTTAATTCCTGTCAGAGTTGAGAGTTCTGATAGTAGCTGCCATCATTTGGGGGAGTTCTGTGGAATCCTGCCACCATGAGTTCTGGAAAAGGGAATCTGTTTGTGTTGGGACTTGAGGGATGGTATAAATTAACTCCCAATGTTTATTAGTAGTAAACAATTAAAATCCACCCTGAAATTGGAGCTTTACTAAAGATAGTTATTTTGTAGCATGTAGGAAATTACGATATTGGTTTACCTCCTAGGATTCAAAAAGCATTCATTCTCTTTTGGAGCCAGAAAAGGAGAGGTCTGTCTCCTAACAGAACTGTGCCTGGGGTTTTTTTTTTTTTTTGACAGTCTTTGGAGCTCACACATTGGCCATAATAAAGCCTGCTATCTATTTTTGATTTGTCAAAGTTGTGCTTGAGAGTGATTAATGTACCCTTAGCAAAATGAATCATTCTATAGAGATTTAAAAGTCACGATGGAATCAATATCTTGGTCAAAGGTATTGCTGCTTTAATTACATTCATTTGTTTCAATATTTCGGTTTTGGGGATTTCTTAACTGAGTTGTTAAGGATCCTTTTGAAAGTGAAGTTTACTATGGTGCCCTCTGGTGGAATGAAATTCGCACAGTTTTTAAAGCTAATCTTTAAAAATTAAATTTTTTTAGTTTATCTAGTGAGAATGCATACAGAAATAAAAGACGCAACATTAAATACGAATGTCCAAAAACTATAAGCAGGGTACTCTTGCTATTGGGGGACTACAAGATATACATGCCTCAGAATATTTACAGATTCAGGGATAGGGCATGTAGGTGCTATAAAGGAAGAGCAATGACATAAATACATACAATTCCAAATCCATTAGAAAGTGAGGGCCAGAAGCCACAGCATTTCATATCATCTGGCAACACTGACACTGACTAATTAGGTATTATATTGAGAAAGTCAGAAGAAGGTGATGGCAATTACAGCATTTGCAACAATATTCATAAATAGCTAGGAACACAAGGGGGAAATATAATTTGGTTGTGGTCTATCAAGAACCAGTGGATATTCATTTGCTAGGACTTTTGTAATTAGGCTCACCATCAAAGCTGATAAAACCATCAAAATGGTAAGTGTCCCAGTGTTGGTTCCTTGAAACTGTGTTGTGACCAGACTTAGTGACTCCTTGATAAAGCAGCTTTCACGTATCTTCACAAGGAAATAAAGTGAAAGTCTCTGGGACGCTATTTGGGTCACACACCACAGGGATCCTGCTCAGAGAATTTAGAACATTGGACCAGCTCACTAAGGAAAGATGTCAAGGCCCTTCTTTGAGGACCTAAGGACGTTTTTAATATTCGTTCGTCTGAATGCACTAAATAAAACTCTCATTCCAAATAAGATAAAAGAGGGGAAAAAAGGTGTTTGAGCATCCAATCCCCCAAAGTGTCTGCAAATTATTTAGTGATTATTTCAGTACTCAAACTTCCTGAAAGGTAGAATGTGGGGCAGAGGAGTAGTGAGCAGGGACTATAGCACACATGCATTTAGTCAGCTTGTTGGTTTTCTTATTGGTGACCTTTCTTTGAAACTTGGTGCACCTCAGATTTTAAAAAACCCAAAGCCAAAAAACAACTAACAGCTGGCTCTTCTAAAGCAGTGGCTCTCAGAGGAATGGTACTGCCTTCTAGGGGATATTTTGGAAGTTTATAAGGGCCATTTTTCTTGGGAAGGGTGTCTCAAAGTATAAATTATTATAGGGCTGTTACTGACATTCAGTGGGTAGTAGTCAGGGAGGTAAGGGGAAGTTCCATATCATGTTAGATTTTACTGTCCCACCAACTATTCATGTAGATTTTAAAAAAATCTGTATGTAATGATTTAAGCCTAGGACCAAATTCAATCTTACATAAAAAATTAAATATTTCTTTTCATGGTTTTAATAGACACCTAATTTCCCATAAATGCAAATCCAATGTAAACTAACAGAAGACTATACTTTGCTTCATTTGAACCTTACTGAGAATTGTTAATCATTTTTGAAAATTGTAATATCAATATCCATGGCACATATGATATTTGAATCCTCTGAAAATATAACTGCAATAATTTGTAACATCCCAATTCAAGGTGATTATACAAACAGGTGTGTCTGATTATGTCTTCCAGTGTAGTTGTCCCCAAGCGTTTTCAATTATTATTATGATATTCCTTTCTTCTTCTTTAAATTACAATTAGGCAATCATATTAGTAATTTTAAAATAATGTGTATTGGCCAGGCATAGTGGCTCATGCCTGTAATCCCAGCACTTTGGGAGTTCCGAGGCCAGTGGACCACAAGGTCAAGAGACCGAGACCATCCTGGCCAACATGGTGAAACCCCGTCTCTACTAAAAATACAAAAATTAGCCGGGCATAGTGGTAGGCACCTGTAGTCCCAGCTACTTGGGAGGCTGAGGCAGGAGAATTGCTTGAACCCAGGAGGCGGAGGTTGCAGTGAGCCAAGGTTGCGCCACTGCACTCCAGCCTGGCGACAGAGCGAGACTCCGTCCAAAAAAAAAAAAAAGTATTGGTAGGTTATGTTATCCATGAATTTCGTTTTAGAATAGTAAGAGATGTTATTAAAAATATTTGTTATTAAAAGAGGACATGGAGTGATAATGAAAATGGCAAAATAAGGGACTCTGAAAACCCTCTCCTCCATACAAGCAATAAAAATACTGGCAAAAATTGTCAGTGTAAACTTTTTCAGAACTCTGGACATTAATCGAAGACTAGCAGAAATCAGGTAAGCTTTTATTTTAAAAAATGGCTGAATGTCAGTAAAAACCAAGCTTTTTTGTCTTTTACTCTGCTCTTTTCTCATTCTCCCTCCCCTGCCCCCAGCTTTGCAATAATCTGGGAAACCAACAACTTGCAATCATGATAAACACTGGCAGTCTGGCAGCCCCCGGAGGGGACAGAACAGGGTTAGCGCTCTCTCCAAACTCCATTTCCAGAGAACTATCATTATTTGACCTGTCTGAAGGTTCCCTGAAATATTCCACTCATAATATTGTCTCTATGTGACTTGACTTAGAGTTCACCCAGTGTGAATATTTTTCTTAACAGAAATGATTTTCAATTATTTGTAGAAAAGACTCAGTGGCAATTGTTTCACATCACTGTTGCCTGAGGCAGTACATAAGAGTTGAAGCAAATAATCAGCTTACCAAAAGCTTAAAAGGAGAAGCTGTAGAAAGATATGTCCACAGGATGATTTGAAAAGCACAGACATAATGCTGGGAATCTAGAAGTCCAAGTTCATGTGTAGGGATGTGAGTGTACTCAGTGCTATCTGCATGCTCAGATAAGACCTGAGAAAGATCTAAATTCTCATCTCTGCCTAACCTTGTGGCTCTATGCAGGCAGGAAGTGAAAGTGAAGGCAGAGTTTCATACTGCCTGCTGGAGTGTTCAAGGTGTGCTCCAAATGCACACAGAGCCCTTAGGCAAAGACTGGAGGACTTGTGAGCTCCAGGAATTTAAGAAAATCTTTGTCCAATCATTAGCTGAACACTAAGTCAGCTATCAGAGACTCCAATGGCCACCTATGACAAAGAAATCAGACATTAAATAATTAGCTCAAACAAAGAAAACAAGTACCAACTACAAACAGCAACTCTCACAAACCCTGGGGAGGTGGGAGATTCTGATTTCAAGAGTTGCAACATTTTTAAAAATGTAGTTTCAACAAAAAATTAGGAGACATTCAAAGAAACTAAAAGTATGGCACACATGCAGTACAAAAGCAGTCAATATAAACTGTCTCTGAGGCACATCAAAAAGCTTATCCACCATGATCAAGTGGGTTTCATCCCTGGGATGCAAGGCTGGTTCAACATACGCAAATCAATAAATGTAATCCAGCATATAAACAGAACCAAAGACAAAAACCACATGATTATCTCAATAGATGCAGAAAAGGCCTTTGACAAAATTCAACAACCCTTCATGCTAAAAACTCTCAATAAATTAGGTATTGATGAGACGTATCTCAAAATAATAAGAGCTATCTATGACAAACCCACAGCCAATATCATACTGAATGGGCAAAAACTGGAAGCATTCCCTTTGAAAACTGGCACAAGACAGGGATGCCCTCTCTCACCATTCCTATTCAACATAGTGTTAGAAGTTCTGGCCAGGGCAATCAGGCAGGAGAAGGAAATAAAAGGTATTCAATTAGGAAAAGAGGAAGTCAAATTGTCCCTGTTTGCAGATGACATGATTGTATATCTAGAAAACCCCATTGTCTCAGCCCAAAATCTCCTCAAGCTGATAAGCAACTTCAGCAAAGTCTCAGGATACAAAATCAATGTACAAAAATCACAAGCATTCTTATACACCAATAACAGACAAACAGAGAGCCAAATCATGAGTGAACTCCCATTCACAATTGCTTCAAAGAGAATAAGATACCTAGGAATCCACCTTATAAGGGATGTGAAGGACCTCTTCAAGGAGAACTACAAGCCACTGCTCAATGAAATAAAAGAGGATACAAACAAATGGAAGAACATTCCATGCTCATGGGTAGGAAGAATCAATATCGTGAAAATGGCCATACTGCCCAAGGTAATTTATAGATTCAATGCCATCCCCATCAAGCTACCAATGACTTTCTTCACAGAATTGGAAAAAACTACTTTAAAGTTCATATGGAACCAAAAAAGAGCCCACATCACCAAGTCAATCCTAAGCCAAAAGAACAAAGCTGGAGGCATCACGCTACCTGACTTCAAACTATACTACAAGGCTACAGTCACCAAAACAGCATGATGCTGGTACCAAAACAGAGATATATACCAATGGAACAGAACAGAGCCCTCAGAAATAATGCTGCATATCTACAACTATCTGATCTTTGACAAACCTGAGAAAAACAAGCAATGGGGAAAGGATTCCCTATTTAATAAATGGTGCTGGGAAAACTGGCTAGCTATATGTAGAAAGCTGAAACTGGATCCCTTCCTTATACCTTATACAAAAATTAATTCAAGATGGATTAAAGACTTAAATGTTAGACCTAAAACCATAAAAACCCTAGAAGAAAACCTAGGCATTACCATTCAGGACATAGGCATGGGCAAGGACTTCATGTCTAAAACACCAAAAGCAATGGCAACAAAAACCAAAATTGACAAATGGGATCTAATTAAACTAAAGAGCTTCTGCACAGCAAAAGAAACTACCATGAGAGTGAACAGGCAACCTACAAAATGGGAGAAAATTTTTGCAACCTACTCATCTGACAAAGGGCTAATATCCAGAATCTACAATGAACTCAAACAAATTTACAAGAAAAAAACAAACAACTCCATCAAAAAGTGGGCAAAGGATATGAACAGACACTTCTCAAAAGAAGACATTAATGCAGCCAAAAAACACATGAAAAAATGCTCATCATCACTGGCCATCAGAGAAATGCAAATCAAAACCACAATGAGATACCATCTCACACCAGTTAGAATGGCGATCATTAAAATGTCAGGAAACAACAGGTGCTGGAGAGGATGTGGAGAAAAAGGAACACTTTTACACTGTTGGTGGGACTGTAAACTAGTTCAACCATTGTGGAAGTCAGTGTGGCGATTCCTCAGGGATCTAGAACTAGAAATACCATTTGACCCAGCCATCCCATTACTGGGTATATACCCAAAGGATTATAAATCATGCTGCTATAAAGACACGTGCACACGTATGTTTGTAGCGGCACTATTCACAATAGCAGAGACTTGGAACCAACTTAAATGTCCAACAACGATAGACTGGATTAAGAAAATGTGGCACATATACACCATGGAATACTATGCAGCCATAAAAAATGATGAGTTCATGTCCTTTGTAGGGACATGGATGAAACTGGAAACCATCATTCTCAGCAAACTATCGCAAGGACAAAAAACCAAACACCGCATGTTCTCACTCATAGGTGGGAATTGAACAATGAGAACACATGGACACAGGAAGGGGAACATCACACACCGTGGACTGTTGTGGGGTGGGGGGATGGGGGAGGGATACCATTAGAAGATATACCTAATGCTAAGTGACTAGTTAATGGGTGCAGCACACCAACATGGCACATGTATGCATATATAACAAACCTGCACGTTGTGCACATGTACCCTAAAACTTAAAGTATAATATTAATAAAATTTAAAAAAAAGTATCAAGAACTTTAAAAGATGTAAAAAAACAAACAAAAAGAAACTATCTCTGAGGAAGCCCAGACATTGTACTTACTAGACAAAGATTTAAATAAGCCATTTTAGTTGCATTGAAAGAATTAAAGAAAATTATGTCCGAAGAACTAAAGACAAGCATGAGAATGGTTTTGCATCAAATAGAGATCAATAAAGAGATAGAAATATAAAATAGAGCAAAACAGAAATTCTGGAATTGAGAAGTAAAATAACAGAAGAAAAAATTTTACTAGAGGGGCTCAATAGAAGATTTGAGCAGGCAGAATAAAGAATCAGCAAACTTGAAGATGAGTTAACTGATGCTATCAAGTCTGAGGAACAGAAGGAAAAAAGAATGAGGAAAAATGAACACAGCCTCAGACATTTGGGGAACACCATCAAATATATGCACAGTGGGAGTCACAGGAGAGGAGAGAAAGGAGCGGAAAGACTATATATATAAATAATGGCTAAAACTTTCCAGTTTGATAAAAAATCATGAATCTATACATCCAACAAACTCAACACACTCTATGTAGAATAAAATCAGAGAGATTCATACCTATATGCATCATAGTCAAACCACTGAAATACAAAGACAAAGAGAATCTTGAAGCAGCAAGAAAGAAGTGACTCATTATGTTCCAGGGATTCTCAATAGGATTAGCAGCTGATTTCTCATCAGAAACTATGGTGGTCAGAATGCAGTGGCATGACATTCAAAAAGGTGAGAGAAAAAAACATCTACCAAGAATTCTACATTCAGCGAAACTATCCTTCAGAAATGAAGGAGAAATCAAGATACTTTCAAATAAGCAAAAAAACTGTGGTAACTCATTGGCAGCAAATCTGCTCTTCAAAAACTATTCAAGGAAGTCCTTCAGGCTAAAATGAAAGGTCAATAGACTATAATTTGAATCCAGATGAAGAAATAAAGAAAACTGGTAAAGATAACTATACAAATAAATATAAAAGAAAGCACAAATTTCTTTTTGTTTGTAGCTGTTTATCGGATTTGAAAGACAACTTTAGAAAGTAATAATTATAAATCTGTGTTAATGTGTATACAATGTACAAAGATGTAATTTGTATGACCAAGGAAGCACAACAAAACAGGGAAAGACTGGAGCTATATAGGATCAGAGGTTTGGTATACTATTGAAATTAAGTTCATATTAATCCAAACTAGATTGTTGTAAATTAAGATATTAACTGCAAGCCCCAGGTTGACTACTAATAAAATAACTTTAAAAAATATATTAATATTAATAATATAATAAATGACAAGAAAATTAAAATGATACACTAGAATAATTCTACTTAATACCAAAGAAGGCAGCAATGGAGAAATAGAGGAATAAAAAATGACTTAAGACATATAGAAAACAAATAGCAAAATGGCAGACATAAATCCTATCTTATCAGGAATTACATTAAATGTAAATTAATTAAACACTGATTTAAGGCTTAGTTTGGCATAATGGATTAAAAAAAAAAAAACCTGATCCAACTCTATGCTCTCTATAAGAGATGCACTTTAGATCCAAGACACAAATAGGGTGAAGGTAAAAGGTTGGGAAAAGATATACCATACAAACAAAAACTAAAATAGAACTAGAGTGGTTACACTAATACCAGAAAAAATAAAATTTAAGAAAAAATCTCTTACTAGAGACAAGATTATTTTATAATAATAAAAGGGTTAATCCACTAAGAAAATATAACAATAATACACAAATGTGCACCAAACAACAGGGTCTCAAAATACATGACGCAAAAACTTACAGAAGTGAATGGAAAAATAATAGTTGAAGACATCACTTTCCCACTTTCAATAATGGATAGAACAGCCAGACAGAAGATCAATAAAGAAATAGAGGACTTGAACAACACTATAAACCAATTAGACCTGACATGCATATACAAAATATTTCACTCAATAACAGCAGAATAATACATTCTTCTCAAGTGTACATGGGACATTCTCCAGGATAAAGCCTGTGTCAGGCCATAAAAGAAGTTTCAGTAAATTTAAAAGAATTTAAATGATAAAAAGCATGTTCCCTGGTAGCAATGAAATGATATTAGAAACCAATAATAGAAACATAGACAGAAATTTGGAAAATTTACAAATACATGCGAATTAAGCAACATACACCTAAACAGGACAAAGATCTAACAAGGGAAGTTAGAAAATACTTTGAAATAAATGAAAATGAAAACACAATATACCAAGCCTTACTGGATGTAAGTTAGCAGTGCTTAGAGTAAAATTTGTAGGTGTAAATGCTTATATTAACAGAAAGAAAGATCTTAAATCAATAACCTGACATCCCAACTTACAAAACTAGAAAAATAAGAGCAAAATAGGCCCAAAGAAAGCAGAAGAAAAAAATAATAACTATTAGAATACAGATAAACAAAATAGAGATAGAAAATAGAGAGATCAATGATTCATAGATCCAACACAATCACTATAAAATCCCTGCTGCTTTTATTTTGCAGAAATTAACAAGCTTATTTTAAAAGTCATATGAAAATTCACACGGCTAAAATAGCCAATACAATCTTGAAAAAGAAAAAAAAAGTGAAGGACTCACACTTCCCAATTTCAAAACTTACTACAGCTACAGAAATCAAGATAGTGTGGTACTGGCTATAAGGTAGACATCTAGATCAATGAAATAAAATCGAGAGTCCAGAAATAAACCCATATATCTATAGTAAATTGATTTTGAGAGGGGACCAAGACCATTCAGTGGGGGAAAGAATGGTCTTTTTAACAAATGGTTCTGGGGCAACTGGATATCTACATATAACAGAATGAAGCCATGTTTTCATACATGTTTTTAAGATTATTTGGGCATGGCAAGGCCAACAGACCAGAAGATGACTGCCATTGCAAAGACAGTTTGTTATACTCATAGATCCCAAAAGAAGAGGCACACCACACCATGGAAAGCCACACATGGAAGATCCAGGCTCAACAAGAGGCAGAGGAAAAGGGAAAATTGTGAACAAGAGCCTTAACTGTGATTTTTGTGAAAGAAACAAGTGAGTCAGGGTAAGCAGATGTAGGATTGGCTACTTTGAATAATTTTAGTGGGCTTTGGATGAGAGGGGAAGTCTCTAGTTGTATGGTACCTGGCCCTAGGCAATTAAGGTAGGTGGATAGTGGCCCAGAGTGTGAGAGCTGGTTAAAGAAGATGGTTGAGGTTAAAAGCTCTGGATTGGGTGATTAGCATTTGAAAGAAATCCTCATGGGCTGGTGGTTTACTATATCTAAGAATTGACTAACTCTAAAAGGGTCAGTTCCTGCAGCATCATCAGGGCCCAAGACACTAAAACATCAGAATATAGAAAATAAAAGACATGGTTAATACAAGGTGGATCTCTACTTTACACGGTCTACAAAAATCAACCCAGAATAGAGCAAAGGTATGAATGTAAGAGCAAAAAACTATAAGACTCTTAGAAGAAAACAGGCATAAATTTTCAGGACCTTGGCTTAGGCAATGGTTTGTTAGGTATTACAGAACAAACTACCAAAGTGGGGCAAAAAGATAAATTGGACTTGATCAAAATTAAAACTTTGTGCTTCAGAGACTAGGATCAAGAAGTTAAAAAGTCAACACATTGAATAGTAAAATATTTGCATATCACATATCTGATAAGGAACTTCTATCTAAAATACACAAAGAACTCTTATAATTCAATAATAAAAATATAAATAACCCAATTAAACAGTGGACAAAAAATCTGAATAGATGTTTTTTCCAAAGATTATAAACAAATGGCCAAAAAGCACATGAAAAGATGCTTAACATCATTAGTCATTAGGGAAATGGAAATCAAAACCAAATGACATATCATTTCATACCTCCTAGGATGGCTAAAATCAAAGAGACAATAACAAGTACTGGCAGGAATATAGTGTCATTGGAACCCTCATACATTGCCACTGGGAATATAAATGGTACAACTCCTTCGGAAAACAATTCCTCAAAAAATTATACATAGAGTTACCATATAACTTAGCGATTTCAGTCCTAGGTGTATACTGAAGACAACTAAAAAGAAATGTTCAGACAGAAACTTGTACATGAATGTTCGTAAAATTTTTATAGCAATAATATTTATAATAGCCAAAAAGTTGAAGCAACCCAAATGTGCATTAATTGATGAATGGATAAACAATTGTGGTATATCCATACAATAGAATATTATGCAGTCAGAAGAAGGAATGAAGTACTCATTCATGCTATAACGTGGATGATCCTTGAAAATATTATTCTAAGTGAAAAAAAGCAGACACACAAGTCCACTAACTGTATTATACAAAACATCCAGAATAGGCAAATGCATAGAAACAGGAAGTAGATTAATGGTTGCCAGAGGTGGGAATGGAGAGTAACTACCAATTGGCATGGAGTTTCTTTTTGAGGTGATGAAAATATTCTAGAATTATACAGAGGTGCTTGTTACACATCTCTGTGAATACATAAGAGTGATTTTTATGGTATGTGAATTATATCCCAATTTTTAAAAAAGGACATTGGGTTGGTATTAGCTCCCTGTGGTTGCTACTTGGTGGCTTAAAACAACAGAAATTTATTTTCTTAGAGTTCTGGAGTCTATAAGTCAGCAGTTTCATTGGGTAAAAAACAAGTTGTTGGTAGGGTTCACTCTCCCAGAAGGATCTAAGGGAGAAGCTGTTCCTTGACTCTTCCAGCTTCTGGTGGCTGTCAGCATTCCTTGCCTTCTGGCTATTTCACTGGAATCTCTTACTCTGTGGTCACATTGCCTCCTCAGTGTTTCTGTCAAATCTTTCCTTGCCACTCTCTTATAGGGACACTTGTGATTGGATACAGGGCCCACCTGGATGATCCAGGTTAATCTCTCCATCTAAAGATCTTTAACTTAATCACATCTATAAAGACCTTTCCTTCCTCATAAGGTAACATTTACAAGTTCCAGAGAATAGAATTTAATATATTTGAGTGGCCCATTATTCACCTATGGGATTTCATAGGATTGGAAATTAGTAGTCTAGAAGATGGAGTCTCTTTAGCATGATGTACAGGAATCCCTATTTTCCTTTGATCTCCCTTTGTAGCTTCATTTATTTCCTCCTTGGATTCTCTGGTCTAGTCACATTGAACATAATGCAATCTTTTGTGATACATCCATGCCCTTGTATATACTGTTCACTCCACTGAATATACTCTTTCCTCTTTGTCACACTTTCAATCTTTTGAGACCTTATTAATCACCTCTCTGTGAGTACTAGGAAGTGATATCTCTATCCTCTTTACTGTGTGCTGCTTCCATTTTGAAACATATCATATGACATCTTATGAATCTGTTTACATTCCTGGTTAATCTACTAGACTATATTTGTCAAATGCAGGGATAATATATTAACTTCCTTATGTATTAAGAACAGGGCTTGACATATAAAATACATGTATCTTGAATGAATGACTTAAGAGTTTATTATCGATGCGCCATTTTAAGTACCCAAGCAACAGGAACAGGCATTTATTAAATTCTACTTATTCAGGACTTTTGCTGCTTATGGAAAGGTCCTTGTTTCTCAATTTTGAGAGTTTTCAATGCCCCTATGTGACCTAGATTTGTTTAGAAGAATATCTTAACATTTTACAAATACAGATATGTAACTCAAATTCCTTAATGTACTATTCAATATAATTTATTGAATATTATTTCCTAGATATTATAATTTTTAAATAATATTCAGTTCTTCTGTCCTTTAATGAACATTTTAATTTTCCTTCAGAAAACAATAATTCAAATTGTATTGGATGTTGAATTCCAGGAGTTCTCCCAATTTCCCCCCTACTCACCCCTTTTACCATAACCTTATGGTTGCCATTGATTTGTAAGGTAAATTTCACCTTTAGGAAAGACACACTTCAGAGAAATGCACTTCTGATTATTCTGAGAAAAATCAATTGAAAAATCAATGTGACAAAAAAGAAAAATCAACATGCTTTCCATAAACCAGAAGTTATAAATTCTTTCTAAATACAGTAAACATATTCTTAGTAAATTAACCATAATAAATATTGAGGCAGGTCTTTATAACATATATGTTGAAATTCGGTCCTAGAAAATATTGGACTAGTTGAACAGAACTCAGTTACTCTTAGCATTCACAGTCTCAGAATGTCAAAATACTAAACACCAGAATAGAGTGTTCTAATTATTTATTGAAAATGAGTTTTTTAGTAAATTAAAAGTTAGTCAGAGACTTTCTTTTTCTGATGGTTCAAGATTTTGCATTGCCCAAGTATTAGAATTATCATGAGCAATTCTCTTGCAGTTCTACTGTAGGTTAAAAGTTATATGGCTAAGGCCTTGGAAATACCACACAAAATGATGTCTTATATCATCTTTTTGTCGTTGATTTGCTTATTTTTAAAAGATAATCTGGGGCAAAATTCTGGGCAGATACAGTATAGATGTACTTACATTCTATAAAAATAGAACAACTAGGATAGCAAAATCAAAGGCCTGCAGACAACATCTAAAGCAAAATGAGGTGACAGAATGTATGTGCATAAATCATATATGGCTGCTGAATTGGGAGGGTGTTTTGCCTAATCCAACTATAGGTAGTGCACACTGTCTGTGACTCATTAAGGTCTGATGGTGCTAGATCAATCTGGGCCAGACAAATTCTTAGAACCGATTAACCAAAGCCCCCTAACAAGACAGGATCCTATTCCACACTATGGAGAAACTCCTGGGAAGAGAATCCAAATTGAATAGGACTGGAGCAATAAGATACAGAAAAGAGAGGGCCTAGTTAAAAATGGGGTAGGAGCAGGGAAAGCACATTTCAAAGAATGAGGATTCTTTTTATCATGCCTTTCAAAAGAGGGAGCTCTAGAGTTCTGAATCAAAAAAATTTATTCTTGCCCGCACCTCCCTTCTCACAGTAAAGGAACACTTATTCACTAAAAAACCAACTGAGCAGCAGAATAAAACTGTCCATACAAAGGCATTATAAGACAAAATAGAAAGGGCAGAATAACTTCTCTACAGATGATGAAAGTATGCCAGAGAGACACATATGGGAGTTCCAGAAGAAGAAAATCAGAGCAATGAAACAGAACAAATACTAAACTTGTTTTTTAAAAGAAATATGATTGATATTACACATTGAAAGAGTGTATCACGTCTCCGGAAAAAAAAAAACAATAACAGCCATTGCTGAGACATACTCTAACAAAACTAGGAGACTGTAATAGTTATACAGCTAAAAGTTTCTTTTATATAATACTAATAAATCATTGGGGTTTCCAGGCAAAAATACCAAGTCATTTATAACGAAAAGAAACTCAGATTATTATCAAACTTTTTGACAGCAACATTTTATGCAGAAGACAATGTAGTGTAAGCCAGAGACTTTATATCTAGCCCAAATGATATTTAAGTAAAAAAGATGACATTCTATTTTATAGAATGTTCTAGAAAATTCTATCTTATAGAATGTTCCTGAGTTCCTGCACCGTTACTGAGTAATCTCTAAAAGTACAAGCTATAGACAAGCAGTTACGAATGAGATATTGACAAAAGTACTGACAAGTGGGCAATTAGTTAACAAGTGGAATGTTCTTTAGAAATATTCTAGCGAATAAAGTAAAATATATTTTTTGCAATTCCTAATGAATTAACAGACCTCAGCAATAGTTAATAACAGCTTATCTCCTGATAGAAGAATACAATACTATAAAGTAGTCTCTCACGCCCCCCAATGAATCTGATCAAGCCTCTAGACGTAACCATCAATTTATAGGAAATACAAGAATCAGATGAATGTTAAGTGACATCATGGGGACATTTTCAGCAAAATGCAGACCACAGAAACCATACAGGGCAAAAATAATCCCTGGTTTCTTCAACAAAAGATTACAAGGGGAAAAATGAGAAAAAAACCTGTAGATTAAAAGAGATTTAAGAAACATATAAGTTAATTACTTATATTGCAATTGTATTTCTATTACAAAACCTTATTTTGATCTTGATCAAACATACAAACTTATACATACATGTGCACATATGAAGATCAAAGAAATATGAATATTGGCTGGCTATTTGATATTAATTATGTGATGGTGTACATGTTAAATAGAAATTACTGTTAATATTTGTGCCTGTGATAACTTTTGTTATGGTTTAAAACAAGTACCTTTATCTTGGAGAAATATACACGGAAATATTTACAGATGAAATAATATGATGCCTGAAATTTCCATCAAATAATTTTGGGTCACATTGGGATTATAGATAAAACAAGGTTGACTGTATGTTGACAATTGCTAAATCTAGATTCAATATTCTGTAATCTCTATATTTGCACACACTTGAAGATTTATATAATAAGTTTTAAAATAAAAGACAATTTAGTGGGAAGGACCTATTTTAATTAATTAAAGGATTCTTGTAGCTTTTTTTTTCCTGGCTAACTAAAATACATAAATTTGTCTAGTTTAATATAGGATGGGCTGTGCCTGGGGGCTTCACCTGTAATCCAGGCACTTTGCAAGGCCGATGCAGGAGGATCACTTGAGCTCAGGAGTTTGAGACCATCCTGGGCAATATAGGGAGACCCTATCTCTACAAAATAAAAAATAAAAAAAAATTAGTTGTGTGTGGTGGTGCATGCCTATAAGACCCAGTTATTTGGAAAGCTGAGGCGGTAGAATCACTTAAGCCAAGGAGTTCAAGGTTACAGTGAGCTATGATCACACCAATGAACTCCAGCCTCGGCAACAGAGCAAGGCCTTGCCTACAGAAAACAAAAAAGGACAAAAAAAAAAAAAAAGGAAGTCTAGTTCTATAATCCATACTATTTATTGATAAGATTGTGGAATTTACAATAAAAGCAGTTTTCCGTTAAATTCCTTTAAACTTCTAATTTCCATATCATTTTCATCGGCAATCCTAGCTTGTTAACTTTGTTATTACACATGAGGTATGGTTGAAAGGCTTCAGTGTATTGTAGAAAGTGCATGCAACTGAGAATCAGTTGACCTTGGTTTCAATCCTGCCTCTGTTCCCAAGAATCTTTGTGACCTGGGACAAATTGTTTAATCATTCTAAGGCTGTTTCATCATCTGGAAAATGAAAGAGTTCTCTAACCCTTCTCTACAATTCAGATATTACCACCTCTAAGGTGTTTTTTCTCCCCCAGACATTTTATTCTGCTGAAAAAGTACTATGGGATTTTCCTAACGTCAAATAGGTAGAAGTTTAAAATGAGGTCTAAACCCCTAAGTCATAGGCCAAGTGACAATAGAACAGTAATGTATCCAGGAAACATAATTTTAAGTTAGAAGATGAGGAAAACATGGCTTAAGTTTGACGGGAAAGGTCTAAATATAAGAATGGATCCTAAACTTATGAGGAAGTAGCAAAATAATGCTACTGTGGAAAAATGAAGCTTGGTAACACAAGATGAATAAAGAACTGCAGCAAAGAGAAACCAGGAGGTTACCCAGACACTTCACTTAGCACTTCCCAAATTCTACCTCGTTTATTCTTAGGTATTAAGTGAAATACAGTGTACTTGGGAATGGCAGGCATGAACCTGTCAAAAGGGTCACAAAATAGGCAAAGCTAAGGCAACTAAGATCACTTGGCCCAGGGAATGCTGAAGTGGAGGGGAACTACAAAAACAATTCTTCGAATTGGCAAATAAATATTCTCCAGATGAAGATAAGGAGCTGTTTTAGTCAGCTGGGTAGTATCTGGGCTTATATTACAGAAGAGAGAATTATAGTTAGGCTTAGGAAAAACTTCCTGGCACCTGGCAATTGGAAATGTTCCTTCTCTGGGGATCTTTAAGCACAGGGCTGAATACTGCCTTGAGATGATTTTAGTGTAGCCTTCTTGAAGTTGTGAGGATAACCAAATGTTGCATATCTAGTGATTTACATTCAAATCTCATAGACGTGGGTAAAACTAATTGGTTTGGTGCAGATACAATTCTGGCAGATACAATTCTGGCAGATACAATTTGGGCAGATGTAGATCAAACCTCGTTTCCTTCTCTGATTATTTCAATTTCCTACTCCCCTGAACTATCATAATTATCAAGATCGTTTCTTAGGTCTATCAGTAATTGTTTTATAAATTTGGGAGCTCCAGTGTTAGGTGCATATATGTTTAGGACTGTGATATTTTCCTGTTGGACAAGGCCTTTTACCATTATATAATGTCCGTCTTTGTCTCTTTTAACTGCTGTTGCTTTAAAGTTTCTTTTGTCTGATATAAGAATAGCTACTCCTGCTTGCTTTTGGTGTCCTTTTGCATGAAATGCCTTTTTCCAACCCTTTACTTTAAGTTTTTGTGAGTCCTTATGTGTTAGCTGAGTCTCTTGAAGGTAGCAGATGGTTGTTTGGTGAGTTCTTACCCATTCTGCTGTTCTGTATCTTTTAAGTGGAGCATTTAGGCCATTTACATTCAATGTTAGTATTGAAATGTGAGGTACCATTGCATTCATCATGCTCTTTATTGCCTGTGTGCTTTGGGTTTTTTTTGTTTTGTTTTTTTGTTCTTGCTTTTTAACTTGTATTTTTGATTTATAGGTCCTGTGTGATTTATACTTTAAAGAGGTTCTGTTTTGATGCATTTCCAGGACTTGTTTTAAGATTTAGAGCTCCTTTTAGCAGTTCTTGTAGTGGTGGCTTGTTAATGGCAAATTATCTCAGCATTTGCTTGTCTGAAAAATACCTCATCTTTCCTTCATATATGATGCTTAGTTTCGCTGGATACAAAATTCTTGGCTGATAATTGTTTTGTTTGAGGACGCTGAAGATAGGGCCCCAATCCCTTCTAGCTTGTAGGGTTTTTGCTGAGAAATCTGCTGTTAATCTGATAGATTTTCCTGTAAAGGTTACTTGGTGCTTCTGTCTCATAGCTCTTAAAATTCTTTCCTTTGTCTTAACTTTGGATAACCTAATGACAATGTGCCTAGGCGAAGATATTTTTGCGATTAATTTCCTGGATGTTCTTTGTGCTTCTTGTATTTGGATGTCTAGATCTCTAGCAAGGCTGGGGAATTTTTCCTCGATTACCCCCCCAAATATGTTTTCTAAGTTTTAGAATTCTCTTCTTCCTCAGGAACATTGATTATTCCTAGGTTTGGTTGTTTAACATAAACCCAGACTTCTCAGAGGCTTTGTTCATATTTTCTTATTCTTTTTTCTTTGTCTTTCTTGGATTGGGATAATTCGAAGACCTTGTCTGTGAGTTCTGAACTTCTTTCTTCTACTTGTTCAATGCTATTGCTGAGACTTTCCAGAGCATTTCACATTTCCAAAAATGTGACCAAAGTTTCCTGATGTGGTGATCAGGGAACACTTCTACGCTGCTGGAGGGAATGTAAACTAGTACAGCTGCTATGGAAAACAGTGTGGAGACTCCTTAAAGAACTAAAAGTAGAACTACCATTTGATCCAGCAATCCCACTACTGGGTATCTACCCAGAGGAAAAGAAGTCATTATTCAAAAAAGACACTTGCACACGCATGTTTATAGCAGCACAATTCACAATTGCAAAATTGTGAAACCAACCCAAATCCCCATCAATCAACAAGTGGATAAAGAAACTGTGGTATATGATGAAATACTACACAGCCATAAAAAGGAATGAATTAACAGCATCTGCAGTGACCTGGATGAGATTGGAGACTATTATTCTAAGTGAAGTAACTCAGGAATGGAAAACCAAACATCGCATGTTCTCACTGATATGTGGGAGCTAAGCTATAAGGACGCAAAGGCATAAGAATGATACAATGGACTTTGGGGACTTGGGGAGACGAATGGGAGGAGGATGAGGGATAAAAGACTACAAATATGGTGCAGTGTACACTGCTCAGATGATAGGTGCATCAAAATCTCACAAATCACCACTAAAGAACTTACTCATGTAACCAAATACCTCCTGAATCCCAATAACTTATGGAAAAAAAATAGTCAACATCAAAAACTTCTTAAACTCTGTGTGCATGTGGAATATGCCAGCCCACTACCAATGAAAAGAACCTAATATCTATCCTTTTGAGTATCTAGTCCCTCTCCTCATGAAAAAAATGCAACATTTATTGTTTTTGTTGCTAGTTTGGTTTGGTTTGTGATTCATTTTTCTATGGCCATGCTCTCTTAGATTCCTTTATGATGAGAGGGTAAGAAAAACGTGGTTATACATGGATTGATGTGATAGGAGAAATTTAATAAATTAAATTAATAAAAAAATTAACAATAGTATAAAGAAAGAGAAGGGAGTGAGAATTAAGGTAACTGTAATTATCATGAGAAAAAAAGGGAGGGAAAATAGCAGAAATGAAGAAAGGACAACTCTAACTCCTTCAGTAGGTCAAGAAATACTTACTAGTACCAGGAGTAAAAGGGTAAATAAAACAGTCATAGTTCTACCCCTTGTGGTACCTACTGCTGCCCTACTACAGTTGCTGGCCTAACCTAGGGAATCACAATTGTCAGAGCTAAAAACAATAGCCGGTCCCTGCTTTGAAAGTTATTATTAGGGCACTCTGATTTCATTATTAGTATTTGCTCTGTAGCACATGGAAATCTCCTTGTGTGCAAAACATAAATGACACAGGTGACCTGACTTGCAAATTGGGTTAATATATAGCATAAAATGCTTCCATCTAAGGAAATAATTATGAATATAAACTTTGACTCTGCTGTCCTCTCTACTTTTGTGCTGGATTTTTAATGTATTTGTCTTTACCCCCACCTCCCACCCTCATTCCCAGTAGTGTGCTGATGAAAGATGAAAGAAAAAGCAAGTTCTTAAAGAGATAGGGCACATATTATATACATGCAATTATTAAATGTGTTTAAACTGCATATAGTTCTGCACCTCAACTAAGGATGTCTGGAAATTGTCCAAAATATAGTTTAAAAACATAATCATGGTAGCTTTATGTAGAGAAGAATTGTTCAATTGAATGTGAAAGCTTTTATTTTTCCATTTCCTTTTTATTTTCTTCCTTTTTTTGTTTCCTCTATAAGCATTATGCAATGAGATGAAACTTCTCTCTTTCCACATTTTAGACACTGAATAATACTGTTGCTATGGTCTGAATGTTGGTGTTCCTCCAAAATTCATATGTTAGAACCTAATACCAAATATGATAGTAGTAAGAGGTGATGCGTTTTGAGAAGAACCCTAATGAATAGGTTTAGTGCCCTAATGAAAAGAAGTCAAAAGGAGCTGCCTTGCCCTGACTGCCACATGAGGACACACCAAGAGAAAACCATCCTGCCTCAGCCTCCTGAAGTACTGAGGTTACAGGTGTAAGCCAATGCACCCGGCCAAAAATTTTTTTTCATAAACTACTCAGTCTAAGGTATCTTGTTACAGAAACCCAAATGAACTATTATCAATTTGGTGTTTTATATAATGCAATTTATTTATTTGGAATTTTTTTGGCATACTGTTTATTTTTTATAAACTTCTTTGTTTCAAAAATAATTTTTAGTAAATTATATTTCTCTATGAAAAGTCTGATTTGTTTTAATTGGGATTATGTTTTCTTAAATGATATGTTGAGAACAAAATCTTAGTGGAGACCTATTTCTGGAAATGCAATTTAAATAAATGGTAAAATATGATTACTATTAGCAAATTATATTTCTCTATGAAAAGTTTGATTTGTTTTAATTAGGAAAATGTTTTTAAAAATGATGTGTTGAGAACACAACCTTAGTGGAGACCCATTTCTGAAAATGTAATTTAAATAACTAGCAAAGTATGATTCGTTTTACAAAAAATGTTACTTTATACCAAATTATGTTAAGGAAATTATTTACTGTTTAAAATTTTTTCACACAGATGATGTAGATGAGAACAGATAAAAATCTATACACAATATCCTTTAGTCATTAGTTGAATGTGCACCGAAGCCACCATTTTCAATCAGAGGGATCACAAATTACTTCTCAGTTTCAGGTATTTTATATGAATATTTTCACAGTAATGCAATGAGAAAGTTAATTTAATTAGCCTTATTTACCATTTGGGATACAAAACTGAGAAAAGAACATGTGCAAAAACACACATCTAAAAGCATTAAACATGCATTTCTCCACCTTGTGCCATAAGAACAAAGCATATGCGCTAATATTAGATGAATCATGATTCCTTTCTTACTTCTGCAAGATCTGTCACATATATGAATCATTAATTTCAGTTTCAAATGATTTAAATAGAACTCAGAAAGATTCTGTGAGTCATGAGAGTCTCTAACTTAGTGATTTTACATCTTATCTCCATTTTCCTACAAGAAAACTGTTCTAGATTGCAGTCCATTTCCCCCATATTTGAAAATGTATGTTAGTTAAGATTTTCAAAGGATTATATAAAATAGTGGAGCCAAATAACTCACTTACTGTGCACATAAAATGCCAGTCATTAATTTTCTAAACATATCTGGTGGTGAGTAAGAAACTTCTGTCCATTAGTTATTGGAAAAAATTAATGGCAGAGATGAAATTCATTTCTGATGACTGGCAACTTTTGTTTTAAAATCTTTTTATTTTTCGTTTTTTAAGAGAAATTGCCTTTAAGTTTGTCAGCCTAGCAGCTCTGTGTTGCATATAATAAAGAGGAGGTTTTATTTGTTTTAATATTCATTGTCAATATCAAAGGTCAGGAAACTTTATCTGTAAAGTGTCAGACAGCAAATATTTTAGGCATTGTGGGACATACAGTGTCCATTGCAACTACTCAACTCTGACATTAGATCATGAAAGCAGCCACAGACAATGTGTAAATGAATGCGTGGCTGTGTTCAGCAAAACTTTACTTACAAAAGCAAGCAACAGGCTGGATTTGGCCCACTCAGCTGTAGTTGACAACTTTTGATCTATATTAGGACAATACTCACAAAACAGTAGAGAATATAGGAAACGTTCTATGCCAAGTTTAACAAAGAATAAAAGTTCAAAGACCTTTTAAATAAATTTTTAAAAATATTCATAGTTTTATTATTCAAATGAATTCAGAGAATTTGAAATTTTGACCATAATTTAATATCAGAGTTAATGATTTTTACCATATAATTGTTTTCTTTATTATACCTCACTTTATTCTTATTTTCATTGTAACTTCAGAAAATAAAACTTGATTTTGGACCATACCAGTATAAAAGCCCCAAAGAGTTAAATTTATAAATTATCAGTGTACTCTCTTGACATTTTGTTACTAAGTTCAGACAAGAAAGGTGCTGTAACAACTGTGGTGAGATAATAATTTCAGTTCCAGGGAATCACAAAATGAACTTGTCCCCATAAAAATATGATGAGTTACTGATTATTCTAACTTTATTAAAACTCCAACCTTCCCTGGATTTCATCTCAATGATATAATGAGTTCTAAACATTTATCAACTGAGTTTGGAACCACGGAGATATTAGTGTAGATCTCATCTTTGTCATCTTGTGAAGCTGAGCAAATTACTTAACCCAAGTCAGTTTCTTCATCCATAAAACTAGGTGCTTGTATCTTCATTCAATACCCCCACTTACACTGTTGTTGTTAAGGAATAAATAAGAAATAAATTCACTAAGAAATAAATTCAGTGGTCAATGCTAAAATATAACAGTTTGAGACTTAACAGTACAACATCACTAGCTCTTTCTTGTGTATTGAGGTACTTCAAGAGAATCTTTAGAAGAGAGTTAAAGCCATGGAAATGCACATGGACACACATGATTTCAACATCATTCTCCTCTTGGTGCTGTTACATGGCTAGGCTCAGATTCCCTCCTCAAAGGAGGCTAAATTCTCATGATTCCACAGGACAAATCTATTTCCTGTAACGGCCTTTGCTATTTCTCATCTCAGCCAACGAGCGCTACAGGAGTTGGTCACTGCACAGTCAATTAGCCAGCCGCGTGGCAATCCTGTGGCCTCATCTCACTGTGTGCCCCAAATAATTTACATGTGAGCATTTGATTATTGCTCCATGTTCTAGAACTTAAATATGCCCCTATATATTTATTTGCTTTTGAAAAAGTAGAAACTGTTTCCTCAGCGGACCACAGAAAAAAACACATATGTTGTACACATGTTTGTTATTAGGCAGACTCTAACTCGGTTTCATACTGCCTTCATTATTGATTTTGCAAATCTTCCCCTTTACTCTTGGTTCATTCACTGTCACATTTGGACTGACTAAGCCCCATCTTCTGTTTTTTTTTTTTTCCACTTTTCCAATTCTGTTTTGTATGCCAAAGCACTAACACTCATACTTATGTAATTAGGCCAACAAACATGTATTGAACATACTAGGTTTCAGGCTCTATGAAAAGAACTGGGAGCAAACATACGGTCCCTCACGGAGAACATACCTAAATGGGAAGACAGATAAGCAGAACTAATGGTTAAAACATAATGTATGCATTAGATAATACTGAAGCACTTCAGAGTGAGATCTAACTCTGTCTGTTTTGGGAAGAAGTAAGAAGGGTATAATGGTGAGCTGAATCCTGAAGAACATACAGAAGTTTTCCAGGCAGAAAAGAGTGTTCCAAGTAGAACATGAGTCACATGCGATGACATGGAGGTGTGTGAGTGCACAGAGCAGTCTGGGAACTAGGATCATTCAACATGGCCATAGTAAAGGGCAAACGAAGCTTTTGTGGTTAATGTGGGCAGAGATGAGCCTGGGTCACATCATGTTTAGGAGTTTGAGCCGTTTATCTGACAGGTCACTGGATTCCACTGATGAATTTTAAGAAGGATGGTGATATGATCAGATTTGCATTTTGGAAAGCCCCTAGGTGGAGAGTAGAATGAAGCCATGAGAGATTGAAGGCAGGGGGGTCAGGTGAGAAGGCCACTGCAATAATTCAGAGAGGAGGGCCTCAAGTTATGGCAGTAGTAGTGCAGATAGAGAAAAGCGGAACCAAAATAGAACTCTTACATGGATCCTATTATTTTACTATGTGCTAGGTACCAGGCTTTAATTTCATAAAATCCTTAACAACAACAGTGTAAGCGGGGGTGTTGAATGAAGATAAAAGCACCTAGTTTTACGGATGAAGAAACTCACTGACTTGGGTTAAGTAATTTGCTCAGGTTCACAAGATGACAAAGATGAGATCTACACTAATATCTCTGTGCTTCCAAACTCAGTTGATAAATGTTTAGAACTCATTATATTATTGAGATGAAATCCAGGGAAGGTTAGAGTTTTAATAAAGTTAGAACAATCAATAATGTCAAGTGCTGCAACAAAAGTTGAAAAAAAAAATACCTGAGCAAAGTTCAAAGAATTAGGCAGTCATATATGGCGTCATAGGAAGGTAGTTTCCAAGTAGCCAGGAGGCTTGCAGACAGATGGCATAGGGAACAGAAATGAATGAGAGGTAAGATGATGTGTAAACCTTAAGACACTTAGCAATAATAAAAATAAAGTGATCCTAAATATTCTGTAGCTTCCCAATTGCTTTCTATAGATTGTGTCTCAAAATAGTGAACTACTCAAAGTAAAGGGTAGTTACCCCTGCCTAGAATAATATCTGGCAAATAGCAGATGCTCCCTAAATATTTGTTGAGTGAATAAACTTTCATCCTTAGCACTGACTCAGAAGAGAAACTAGAAATATTTAAAGCATATGTTTTGGACACAGATCTGTTGATGATGTCCAGCCCCAAAGGAAAAGTATCCATTCACTACTGTGTTTAAGGAATCTCTTATGCTCCCTTAGAAGTGGGAGAGAATGTCAGTAACAGGAAAATGTGAAGTCAGATTAACTGTCTGAGGTCATATAATGCATCAAGGTGGAGGTTGAGACAAAGGTTTCCTGGTTCCCACTCAAAAGCTTCCGGATACCTTTCTCCCATATCCTTCTGCTCCAGTGGTAAATGTCTTTTTCTTTCTTTGATCTTTTCTTATGCTCTGCTCTTCACTAATCTTGATCTTATGTCCCAGCTCTGTTAATAGCTTTTGCTGGCCTGCAGCTTCTTTCATTTATCCCATGTGCAAATTGGAACTTAATTCCCAACATTACTTGACATGCATCCATTCACTTATTCTACAAATATTAAGTGCCTTTGTGCTAACAACATTGCTTCTGGCACTGTGAAAATAGCAAAGGGCAGCGTGTTTCCCTCTTTCATAAAGCTAAGTCTACTTTTAAGGATTTCTCACCTACTTGGTATTATACCTACTGGATTTTACATCAACTGGATCTTACATCATCCCTGCTTTGTGTTTGTGGTCTTCCTCCAGGTAGCTGACCAAATGCTCACTGTTCTATTTGTAGCTAGGCCCAAACTATTAAGCATCACTGAGGTGAAACAATGAGGGTTGTATTTTCCACTTAATTTTAAAGGCCTCTTCCTTCCTCTTTCAGATATCTCTTTTCTATGCTTCAGTGGTTTTTTGGTTGACAGACAGGATTTGTTTTCATAGTCTCCAATCCTTCTGCTCAGAAATGTTTCAATTTATGAGTGGATCTGCCCTATTTTATTCCCTATTCCTTTTGAGGGCAGTGAAGAAGTTTTCCTATGTCAATACTTCCTACTCATCATTTGAGTATAATAGGTAAACTACTGAGAACCTGGACCTTATTTTGTTCCTCTAATTTTATATTTTGTACCAAAAATAAACAGCCTTCACAATCACATCTGTACCAAAATTAAATACATGGGAAACACTTTCTATCTGAAGGTATTAATATAAATATCATGTCATTTTCTTATTTAGGTTGTTTCTGTGTATACATACTTTCCATTTTAAAGACATTTCAGGAAGTTTTTGTTTGTTTATTTTTTGACACCTCTTCACCATGAAGCAAATATTCTGAATCTATGTGGTCTTCTGTTAACCTGTCTTTAGAGACTGTATCATTACCATTGCAAGAGTATAATAAAAACAGGCTTTCCGTGAGCATAAGAAAAAAAGTGGTAAAAAAAAGTCCTAGAGTTTACGAAACATGAGAGATTAGGAAATTTGAATGGCTTAATTTTAGGGATGAGGAAACTAGCTTGGAAGGATGAGGCTGTTATTTAAAGATTGGTGTTAGGGGATAGTTTCCATTTCTTTTCTTTACAACTGCTCACATGATGGGATCTTATTGTAGTATCTCTATGTGTGTGTATATATACCTCTTATCAGATTCTTGAAGAAGATTAAAAACTACTATTTGAGACTATTGATTTTAGAGTTCAGCTTGGACTATGATGCCCTCTTATGTGAAATCTGAAAATATATTTATGGATTTTGCTCACTGTGTGCATGGAAAAATTGCAAAAGCAGAAAGGCCCTTTTGAAATTAACAATCAAATGTGGCCACTGGCAACCTTTTGGAGCATTTTCATTCTTATTTGAATAATATATAAGATGGGAGTTAGAAGTATTGTTAGTATTGAGAAAATTTTCTTGCTCCAGAAATGGTCTGTTCAATCAACCTGCCCATTAGGGATTCATTTAGTTAACCAAAATTGTCTTTTAAATTGATTATAATTTGTTCACCAGATTGATTCTGTGCCTCTCACATCTACTGCAATGAATAAATAGAAGTTTGGTCTTGGTCAGGGAGGAATTCTTTTGAGAAGGGCATTCAGGAAGTCAGCCTGTGGTATCTAGAGCTCTGAGAAAGATGGGTAGAGAGAAGACTGAAAAGGTGCCCGAAAACTCTGGGTTTTGATGCTGCCTTCAACCAAAATACTGCTTATACTGAAAGAAAGCACACAGATACTGTATGTGTGAGCTCTTAGCAGACAATGCTCCTGGCATGTAGGATGGTCTTGCTTTGAACAAAGATACTCCAGGGTGTTGGAAAGGTAAAAGATTCACTGAGGATCAGGGTAAACATTCCTGAGCATATGGGCAAATGAACCTGAGAAAAGGTTTTGTGGAATGCTAAAATATTTATTTCTCCTTGCCTATAAACAATGTCAGCTCCTAACCTCTCCCCAAATAAACAATTGATGTTGGGAATAACTGGAGCTCATTAAGGTTAGGAAAGGTATATGGCATTTGAAAGAACTGGCATTCAAGAGTGCATTGAGGTTGTGTTTACTTCAAAAGATAGATTATTAATTTTGACTGAATTGGCTAGACTGATGATTTCTTATCCAAAACAAAATCTCAACCATCCCATTTATTAGACTGGTGCTTTTTTTAACGACTTTTCCCCCCCCTCAACAAACTGGTCAATATAGTGAATATACTGACACTGGTTTGTGTATCTATAGAAAAACTCAAAAAATAAAAGTTAACTTCATTATCATTTATTGGTTATGTGATTGAGCAAATTACTTGATCTCTTTAAGCCTAAGTTTTGCCATTTGTAAAATGGTGCTAATAATAGTCCCGTCTCATTGGGTTGCTGTTAGCATGAAATGAGATATGCATGTATGCTTCTTAGAATAGTATTTGGCACACAGTAAGTACTCAGTCAGTGTTAGCCATCACACTGTAAAGCCTGTCTGTTCTTGCTCCCAGACTAGAGTGCTCACACAGCACTCTAGTGCCATGCACAGATGGGTTAACCTGAAAGTTAAAATCAGGTGGTGTAGAAGATATTAAGGTTTTCTAGCAGTCTTGTTTTCCCCTCCCTGTGACTGATCTGACTTCTGAACTCTTCTGTGGGTCTGATCTGTGGGCTCCTCCTTCCACTTTCAGTGTTCTGATGGCAGTTAGCATGACAAAGCCTATTTCTGACCTTCATGACCCCTACTTCCATTCTTGTTTCTGTCCTAATGAGTTAGGGCACATTAAAAAACTCCTACTCTCCTTTGCTTGGAGAATACTATACAATGAATTCTAGGTAGGTGAAGTTTTCATAATTACTCAGTTGCTACCTGATAACCTGACCTTATTTTTTCTCTTTGTTCTATGAAAAAAAAAATCTGAATTATATATATATATACATTAAAAATTTTTATTTTATTTTATTTTATTTATTTATTTTAGATGGAGTTTCGCTCTTGTTGCCCAGGCTGGAGTGCAATGGCGTGATCTCGGCTCACCGCAACCTCTGCCTCCTGGGTTCAAGCGATTCTCCTGCCTTAGCCTCCTGAGTAGCTGGGATTACAGGCATGCGCCAACATGCCCGGCTAATTTTGTATTTTTAGTAGAGATGGCATTTCTCCATGTTGATCAGGCTAGTCTCAAATTCCGGACCTCAGGTGATCCTCCCACCTTGGCCTCCCAAAGTGCTGGGATTACAGGTGTGAGCCACTGCGCCCAGCCCTGAATTATATTAATTGGCAAAGTCAATTAGATTTCTTTTGAGGACTTTCATTTTTTTATTTTTATATGTGTTTCTTTCTTCAAATGTTTTACAATAAGCATATGCCATTTTTGTACTTGAAAAACCCCATATATGCAAATATAATCATATTACTCCTGTGCTTAAAATTCAATTTGTCCTATGTGTCCTAGCTCCCAGCCGATTGAAAACTGGATTAAAAAGGATGGGGCAATTTTACAAAAATCCTATTGTCTTTTTATGGCAATGCAGTTGCTGACTGACTGACTGAATTCTTGGGAACCCAGGAAACAGAATATTGGGGCCCCAAGATGATCTCTTCCCACTTAACATCTGGAGCTTAATTAAGGGCAAAGATCAAATCTTAAAAAAGTTTATGTTTATTGTTTATAAACCAGATTCTTGTCCTATGTCTCTCTATGAGAATTTCCGCAAGGAAAGTTTCTGAATTCTTTCACAGATTTCCCTGTGGGAATTCTCAGAGAGTTATATAGGATGAGAATCTGGCCTTCCTAGACTTTATGATATGTTTGGAAAGGGGAGTGGGAGCCCAGCTAAGTTATTTTTATTTTCTGCAGTATTCTTCTGGGAGAAGTTGTAATTTTTGAATCAAGATTTTATATGTTTTGAAATTTCCAAAGCCTTTTGAACAGCAGGGTCTAAACACTATCGTATTGTTTAGTAGCCTCAAACTTGGATTTGTACATGTGGTTTGAGAAGATATTTCACAAATTTTTTAAATTTGGTGTTTCCTTTTATATGTTTCCTACAGTTAGAAAATCTTGGTATAAAATGCCATATTTGTGTTGGAATTTGGATTTAAAAGCCTTTGATTAATAAAGCGGTTCTTTTTAAAACAGCAAGAGTCCACATTTATGGGGAATTTTTATCAGTAAAACTTTACATAAAACAGCTGTAAACAGTCTACTACATTAATTTGACAGGCAAATTAAAAAATGGTATAACAGTGTGAAAGATAATACAGCATGTTTCCCAAAAAGGTCAAAGTGCCAACAGAGCTGAATAAAATGGTACTCTTGTTCCTTGAGGCCACTCAAAGGCCAGCTCCTGAAATATGAGCCATAGCCCTTTAAATGTCTGTGTTATTACGACAATGCCAAGGACTTTAGCCATAACTTCCACATCTAGCCTAGAGGATGGGAACAAAGAAAGTGCATTAAAAATGTTCTTCAAGCTTAGGACATCAGCAAGTTATTTTCTTTGGAATCTTTACTGTTTTGGCTTTTTGTTGTTCATGTGTCACAATTTTATGCACTATGGAAGCCTTCTTTTTAAGATGCAGATACAAATACTGTTTTAAGTGATCATGTTGACATTCCTGCCTTACTGTATGTTGTATAATTACTCACTTTCCCTTTTGGAGTTAGTGATCTGAAACTGATTTCTACTGACTTTTAAAATACACAAAAATATTCACATAAAATGAAGCCAAGTTTTAGTAAGAATGTCCAGAATGGAAAGTTCAGAACGGAAAAAGTGAGCTTTTGTCTTTTTTTTTTTTTTAATTCCTAGGTGGAGATGTAGGAATAAGCAGCCATATTTTTGCCTCATCGAAGCTAAAGATTCAACAGAATTTTTTTACTGCATGCCTATATGTGCTAAATGCTTTCCCATGTTATCTCGTTTGTTTCTTACAACAAATTAGTTATTCTGGTAAGTAAGGATAACTAACTTGGAGTTAAAGTTCAGGAAATAAAAGCTCAGAGGTAAAATGACTTTTCCTCAGTCACTCAGATGTATGTGGCCCATTTGAAATTTGGAATTAACCTTGACTCCTAACACTGGGCTCTGCTCACTATAACATAAAACTTGAAGATAGTATATTAGTTAGTTTAGAAAAGATGCACTGTTAATCCACCAGATTGTGCTATACCTGTGAATACTTTTTTCATTATGATGTCATTGAAAATAGCAGTGTTTCCTCAACTTTAGCCATCCAAAATGGCTGTTTGTTTCATCAAAGGCTTACAAAATCTGCCGTTAAAAATATCCTGAAGAAATAGCTAAAAAGGCTCTCATTTGAGATAAGAATCAAACATACAATTTCTTTCTTCTGTCTCTATTAGCAGAGTTCTCATAGAATTGCACAAGTGGTTCAAGCAGTCAGGATAAGTTGGTTACACCTCTCCATCTACTAAAACTTAACCACATCTCGGGGTATGTGTGTATGCAATGGAGTATAAACTACAAATGGTGTTTAAGTTCCTGGGATAAAGAAGTCTTTACAAATGGTATGGAGAACCTAGGAGTTTTCTATTACAGCAGATAACCTGTGGGTTCCAGGGAAAGAGAGCCCTTTCTGTAAAGGACTGTATATACTACAGATATCCCTAAAAAGCAATTTTCTTAATGACTTTGCTCTGACAGCCTGGCCTACTTTCTCCTGTTCTTTCTTGCTGAGCCCTGAAAGGTGAGCCCCAATTTGTGCAGAGTTGCTTAACCACTCCATTGGCCAACCTTGAGGTTAGGGAGGCCTAGATTCCTTAGGACTCCCTTTAAATCTGACCTCAGATTGTTTGCTAAAGTCTATTGCAGGGTTCATATGGTGCAAAGTGGGGCATTAGCAGCCCCCTCCCACCCACAGACATACCATCTAAGTGCAAATGGTGTCCTTGCTGTGCAAATGGTATTTAAAGGAAGTCTCCTAGCTCTTCCTTCCAAGAAAGCTGATGCTTCTGAAACTTCTAAACCCAGAACTAACTCTAGTCAATAGGAATCTAGAAACATAATGCAAGAATTCTGTCTTAGAGATCATTCATATGGTAACTGCCAGAAGACTAGTCTATCAGGGGCCACTCTCCCAGGATCTGAGTACTCCTCTGTCCATCAAGAACTCTGACTTCTCCATGGAGAACAAGAGGTGAGGAGAGTCGAGGAAAACAAGACTGATTCAATGTTTTCTTCCAAGTCACGATCTTTATTTTTCAGGTTTAATTCCTGTTTCTTTTTATTCTTTTGCATTTTTAAAGATGTAACAATCAGAAGGAAAAAAACTATTAAACTATTCAGTTGCCTTTTGAAAAAAAAATTTGATTTCTTCATTTACAAATTTTGAACAGTGCTTTCTTCCTTATGATTCCTTTCTGCTGCATGAAGACACTTAATAAAAAAGGTACTGGCTGGGGGCAGTGGCTCACGCCTGTAATACCAGCACTTTGGGAGGCCGAGGCGGGCGGATCACCTGAGGTCAGGAGTTCGAGACCAGCTTGGCCAGCATGGTGAAACCCTGTCTCTACTAAAAAAATACAAAAAATTAGCCATGCATGGTGACACATGGCTGTAATCCCAGCTACTCTGGAGGCTGAGGCAGGAGAATCGCTTGAACCTGGGAGGTGGAGGTTGTGGTGAGCTGAGGTCATGCCGTTGCACTCCAGCCTGGGCAACAAGTGTGAAACTCCATTCAAAATAAATAAATAAATAAATAAATAAAATAATAAGAGCACTGGATTTAGAGTCAGAAGGCCCAATCTTGGCTCTACCTAGATATGTGGTTCATGTCTATTAAGATCCTGGAGGAGGGCCTAGTATATAATAGGTGCGCAATTTATAGAGCCAATATTTTTATTATTATACATAATATCATGTAAAGACTAGATCTTTCTTTTTGGTCACCAGAGTGCCATATAAACTGTTAAGACTTACAGTCCATTAAATATAAAGTTGGCTGATGCTAACTGATTTTCAATACAGCTATCTTAGTTTTCTAGGTCTACTGTACAAATTATCACAAATTTGATGGCTTAAAACAATATAAATTTATTCTTACACAGTTTTGGAAGCCAGAAGTCCAAACTCAAGGTGTTGTAGCCTCATACTCTTTACAGAGGCTCTAGTGGCAAATCTGTTCCATAGCTCTTCTAGTTTCAGATGGTTGATGGCTTTCTTTACTTGCAGCTATGTCACTCAAGTCCCTGCCTCTTTTATCACATTGCCTTCTCCTCTGCGTGTCTCGTACGAGGACATTTATTGTATATAGAGCCTACTTGGATAATCCAGAATGATGCTCATCTCAGGAGCCATAACTTAATTACATCTGCTAAGACAATTTTTCCAAATAAGATAACATTTACAGATTCCAAAGGTTAGAATGTGAACATATGTGGGGAGGAAGCATCCTTCAATTTACTACAATAGCAGTTTGAGTTTAGGCGCTAATGCTATGTTTGAATTATAAGGGTGTGTCTGGCTTTGGTTATGTTTTAGAAAGTTACTAGTGCCTGAGCACATCACCTGAATGCCTGGCTACTCTTAATCAGATCAAGTCTATACCTGTAACCCTAAAATAGAGAGGGCCCAAAGGGCCCCTTCTTGGGAAGTCTCAGGCAAGCCCTTGCATGTGGTCCAAACTGTTTCTGAGGCATATGCTGAGACCACTGAGGAACGTCCCACCCCTGTTTCATGGGATAAGAAAAGTATCAGTTCCTTGGGAGATGAGAGGCTGCAGGAACAAGCCTATCACTCTCTGCCAGCAAAGTAACAGCTTGGAGAGGTAACCAAAACCTTAACTCCCCCTTTTCGCCAAGGGTCCTCCCTTTTCCTCCTTACTGGGTTTCAGGTGAACAGGAAGCATTATTAATATTGTTGATGATATTTTACCCATAGCCTATGATTCTGTGTGCCCTGTCCTTTCTGTGTAAAGCCCTACTCATAGAATAAAAAGAAGCTTCTCTTTATTCACCTCTGAAAGAAAAATATATAGCCTTTAATCAGACTAGCAAATGCTAACAATTAAGGATCCAACATATTGCTGTTTACCCAAGCTTTAAAAGCTAATCATCTGTGACACGGCCTTGTCCCTCATGCAGTCACTCTGTAGGCAGTTCTAATATCTTCAAAAAGCTTCTCATATGTGTTCATTTCACTGCCATCTCCCTGGTGTGTGCTGTCTACAAGTCTGGACTTGTGAAGTGGTCTTCTAATTAGATCACCTGCCTCTAATCACTCTCCTTTCTAATCCATATTGTATCTTATTATTGAATTAATCTTCCAAAAATACTCCTCCTTTGCCCCATTACATGTATGATCAGTGAAAAACCTCTGATGGCTGTCTTATTGGCTACAAAAGGAAATGCCAATTTTATATCATGGCATTTAAGGTTCCATATAACCTAGATATAACCTGTTGCTCCAGCCAGCCTGATCCACTGTCCCAATTACATTTCCTCTGACCTTTGCTGCTGGTCATTCTTCCACCTAGAACATTCTTTCTTTCACTCCTCCTCCTCTCTTAAGAAGCGCCCCGCAAAAGCCCAACATATCGCTTTCCTCTTTACTGCTCATTATAAAAGATCACGCCATATTGTGATTCATCTTTGATGTACATGTCTTGTCTTATCTGTACTTGGTTTCTCAAGGGCAAGGTTGTGTTGGTTTTTTAAGAATATCTTTCTATACTCAACACTTCTACTGTCCTAGCTAACTCTTGAGAAGGATAAAGCTTCTGGAGGGAGAAGCTCTATCTTTATTTCATTAACTTCTGCTCTGTTTAAAACAGTTACTTAAACATTAAATGATAGGTCCAAATACTAAAGGTAGCCGTCCTATAGGAAGAATGAGAATGCACTATTCCCTTATATCTTACCTTGTTTTCTGCTAACACTGCCTTATTCAGTGCACTCATGCTTTAAAAACCATTTTATATGGAAGGATGGGGGATATGAATTCGAAGCCTGAAAGAAAAAAGGAGCTTCCCAGAGTTATATATAACACTTCATATTTCAAAACCAATCTATGCCTTACAGCAAATCACTAAAAATATTTCAGTATTTCCTTGAAGAAATTAGAAATGGAATTTTGTGATGGCCTGGATTTATTTCCTTTAATGAAACAGGGTATGCTGCTTCCTTATACTTTCTTTCAAGTAACTGGAAATTTTGAGGTTTAACAAATTGAGTTTCATTAGGGTCTTCTGTTTACTAATTGTGGCTAAACCTCAACCTTTGGCTCAAAAGTGTTGCTATTTCATGATTTGACCCTCCTCAAGTGACAAGCTTGATAGAAATCCCATAAAAGATAAGATTAAGAAAAAGAACAGTGGAAGAAATTATTTTCTTTCTGTGTTGTTGCCATTATATAGTTATTGCCATTTTTCCAATTAGATGGCCTTTTTGTCTTTTTTGTTTTTTTTTTTGAGACAAGGTCTCATTCTGTCATCCATGGTGGAATGCAGAGGCATGAGGCATGATTGTTGTTTATTGCAGCCTCAAACTTCTGGACTCAAGCAATCCTCCCGCCTCAGCCTCCTGGGTAGCTAGGACTACCACCACGTCCATGTGGTTTTTAGTTTTTTTAAGAACGGTCTTCTATGTTGCCCAGGCTGTCTCAAACTCTTGGCCTCAAGTGATCCACCCACCTCACCCTCCCAAAGTGTTGGGATTATAGGTGTGAGCCATGGTGCCTGGCCTAGTAGGCTTTTATAAAGAAAATACTTTTCGAAATGCAACAAACAATAGTTATAAATCCAAAAATCACTGAATACTAGTTCTGTTTTAAGGTAAGGCATTCTATTCTCTTCATGCTTTCAAACCATCCTACATGAAATCTAATTTATATTTTCCCTAATGGTACTGTTAGTGACCCTGAGTTGTAAAGAGTGGCATGATTAGGCTTGCTTTGTGTTTGCATATATGCTACACATATGCTGACATACAACCTGTCAGCATTTTCCATATCTCTTATATCATTAGAACAGGCTCTATTTATTTGGACCCAGAAGTTTTATTAATAGACACTGTGATATAGCCAGTGCTTTTAACACTTCTTTAGAAACTAATTTTATGGAAGTGGACAAAGATTAACTTTGTTAAGATTAATTACTCAGTATTCACCACATCTGAAGGAATATTGACCAAGAGATTTGCTTTACTGAACAAGGAATGTGGTGCTGAGTTTATGGGTTTAAGAATCTCCTGAAATTAGCACAATTTATACTTGCAATAGATTTGTCTGATGCAACCTCAGATTTCAAACTGAGTCTTTTATGTAAATGCTTACAAAGCCTACTTATTGGATTTATAAAAAGCTGACTATATTGGCAATCTTGCTATTTATCTGTTACACCTTGTTTGTTGGTTGATCTGCTTTCAATCAATAGGATTATGCATTGGTACTGCAAATTCTCCTCAATTCCTTGTGTCCTCACACTGTGTTAATTCTTATTGCAGTGCTATCTGCAGCAGGTATGGACCCTTCCCCTGGAAATACTCTCAGCAATCCATTACAGAATGGCGTGGGGTCAAGAGCACAGCTTGGTGCAGTGTTGAAGAGCTCTTGAGCCAGGCATCTGGGCTTTGAATCTGGCTTGGTCACTCACTGTATGACCTAGGGACAAGTGTCCCTCTCATGTCTTGTTTTTCTTATCTCTCATGTAAAGTCTTGTCTCACCACCTCATTTCCAACCCCTGCCCTCCCTTACCCTGTTATATTTCCCTTCAGGCTTTGATTACCACAGGGCATGATGTGTGTTTGTCTACTTTGTTAACTCTCTGATTCCCTCCATTGGAACTGAAGGTCCATGAATGCTGAAGCTTTGCTTGTTCAACCAACATGCATAATAGTGCCTGGCACATACCAGGTGCATCTATATAAGTTGACAGAGGGATGAATAAATGAGTGAATGGAAAATGGAGATAGCGGCTGAATGTGAAAAATATCAGTTCTTTCTGATGCTCTGGAAGACTGGATGAAGCAAGGAAAAATTGGAAGTTCAACACTGGATAAAGGAAATAATCCAGGAATGGTAAGAAAAGGTGTTTGATAACTAGAGGAGAGGAACAGGTGGCCTGAATGTAGTTTCATAAAAATGCATGGACTGTGCGTCTGTCAGATGCAGACCACAAGAAAAGCAGCATGCAAACTGAGCTGAAGTAGAGGTTACCTAAAGGAGATGGCTCTATGCCTAGCTGATGACTTGAGGCAGCCCACACCTATCCTAAAGTGTTCTATCACATCTAAACAAATGGGACTTGGTTCTCCTTTGTGGATATACAATCAAAGGCAAATGTCAATAGGGTAATGAGAAAAGGAAGCTGCTAATCTAGCCTCCATATAATGTTGACACATTACTCAGATGATAGTAAATACACAATGACTAGATATAAAAATTTTTAACGCATGAATGCAGAGTAAGGAAAATGCACAGGACCAGAGCTGTTGAGCACTGGGGCAGAGGAAGTGTTCAGTATAAAAGACAACCTTGGTCCTTGGCACAAGATCTTTATGCTGCTCTGAGATTTGGAGCAACGTTTGGTCATGCTTTTTTCTTCATCTGCACTTTTAAAAGACTCATTCACTAGAATATAAAATATGTAACAAGAACTTACATGACCTTCCAGCATCCTGCTCGTTTTTTACACTGCTTTGGATTTGGTAGCTCCATGTATTAAGATAATCAGGATGCTCAAATATATTGCCACACACTGTAAAATTGGGTGATATCCATGACACAGCCATCGGCAGCATGTTCCTGAAAGTTTTGAAGGGGAGGAAGGGAACTGTGCACATAATATTTCACCCCCATCTATTCTTTCCCCACGCTTCATCAGAACAGATGGCAGAGATGCATTAGTTGTCTCGTTTTGTTTTGAAATGTTTCATTGTAAAATAAACAGTTCTTCAGTAGAGTTTTTGTTAGTACATAAAACTAGACTCAGAGTAAAGTTAAATGCCTTTTCCCCACTACCCCTGCCCCAAAGCATAAATAAAACAAAAATTTAAAGATGCATCAAACCAAATACAAATAAGGCAAAAAGTCAAAAGGAGCTAATAAAGTTGAAACTGCTGGCAACTTCTGTCTTTGTCCTAATGTGTTTCTGTACAATGAATCTTCCTATTTACTCACAAATTAATGTTTTCATTATGCTGCATTTAGTTTTATATTGTCTGGCAGTATGTTTAAGGTGGCTTTGAGTAAGCCACCTCATTAACAATGATTTATTGGGTATTCCACCTAGTATGAGGTATAGAAGTATAAGACATGATCATTGCTCTCAAGGAATTTAAAATCTGTTTAAGTATTTTTCTTAAAAATGATAGCTAAAAATACAAAACTGTATGTGTTAAGTGACAGCTAATTGGTTTAGACATCAGCTGCTATAGAAGGTTAGAAAAAGGTGAAATGACTTACACTTAGGGTAGAGAAAAAAACGTTGATGTGAGGTGTGAGCTAAAGATTCAGATAAGTAGAAAAAAGACATTCCAAAAACAATGGTAAGAGTAGGGCACAGATACAGGAAAACACAAAGTGTGTCTGGAGTAGGGGGTCAATGAACTGCGGCAGGAATGATAAAATTAGGGAGGGAGAAAGACCCAGAATAGAATGCATGAGTGTCCCTGAAAATTTTAAAGTTCTAGAATTATCCCAAAACTAACTTGGAAGTTTACTCTGTTGCTGGACAGAGGGCTAGAATAGTATACTTTCAATATGACTTCATTCATTCATTTATTTTGTTATATGGCAGTTTAGCGGTATGTGTATTAGGTGCTGTAGACACAATGAAATTAGAGTATGGCTCTTTGTACCCAAGAAGATCACAGTCTAATGTGGAACACAGAGAAGTACACATGAATTAAAACCCATACTGAAGTTCATACCATGTCAAACTTGGGGCACATTTGGCAGTTCACCAAAATCCTGTTCCAATGAAGTAGGCTCATGTGAATAGTGGGAAACCCAGAATAGAGGCCAAGGAGGGAGTCATCATCATTTATATCTTCAATATTGTAACATAGGACATTTGTACTGACAACTTATGAGGGCTGTAAGTTGTATATAGATAACATTCCCCCCAATTCCCCCTCTTTTTACTGTTGGAAAAAAGAAAAGGAGGAGATACAGGGAAAAAAAATTCACAAGAGGAAGTCAGGCCCCCTTAATAAGCAAATGTTTTTAGAAGAGAAAAAAGATGAAGAAATTTTGTTATTTCTAATTGCTAGCATTTAATCATAGCTATCACTCATGGATCACATACTGCTTGCCTGGCACTGTTCTAGATGCTTTGCATGTATTAACTCAGTTACCACAACAACCCCATGAGACAGGTACTATTATTATCCCCTTCCATACGTACCTTCTTAGAGATGGCCAAGGCACCAAAGACAGTAAGGAGGAGGAGCCAGGGTTCAAGTTGAGCCCTGTTCTTAACCAGCACATAACACAGCTTTCTCATAAGTGAGAAGATCCTAGGGGGTAACAGTGGTACATGGGGAGGGGAAGCCCTCAGAAAGATGTCAGATAAAGATCAGTTAAACCTAAGAAAAGCTAAAATGGGTGGAGCAAATTGATGGGAAGAGCCTACATTATTTTACTTTGTAATGGTGGTTAGAATTACATAAACAGGAAATGGTTTCCTTTTAGTAACTAATAAAAACAATATCTAATATTGATTAAGCATCTATATGTCTCTGGTACTCTCCACAGATACCATTATTACCACCATTTTGCAAAAAGAAAATTGGAGATTCATGGTTAAATAGAAAGAGGTCTGTTTAATCTTTATCACAATTCACACAGTTAGCAAAGACTAGTGCATCTAATCTTTACTACCACACTATATTCATTATCCCTACAATTACCTTATGGTTATCAGCCTTGTGGATTCTACTGATCTGTTAGAATGCCAAAAGTCCTACTGTGCTGGAGTGGAATCAGGGTATGGCATTGAGGGGTAAGTCTATATTTCTTTGACAGGGTGGCTGGCTCTTTATGGCATTTCAGAACAAGAAGAATTATTTGAGATTTTGGATAATCCATGTCTCTGCCTCCACCCTAAGGGTGGACAATTGTTGATCTCTTTCCAATATCTAATATTTGCATATTAACTGCTCTTTCTCTTAAAGTAAGATATTTCACCTACCTGACACATTTCAACTTATAAACTCCAGATGCAGACATGAAAATCATATCTCTTTTCAAGTTCAAAGAACAGAAAACCATAATCAACTATAGTACAGGAATTGGAGATTGCATTATTCCTGTTAAATTCTGGTGGCCAAATAAAAATCTACTTACTATTTGATACAAATAAAGGAAAATGTGTCAACAACTCCATAGAACAGACAGAAATCAGTCATATTCTTAAAGTCATTAAAGGGAAAAGATACAAATGATGTTGATTGGATGTCTTCCATATGCTGTGCATTTTACATACTTTATAGTAACTCATGTTGTTCTCAGAATGATCCATGGATTATGACCTCATTTCATATAGGAAGCAACTGAACTACAGCATGGTTAAGTAAGTTCCTCCCAGTCAAAAAGCTGAGTAGCAAAGACAGCTCAGATATGCTTACGTTTTCTTTGTTCTATGTTGCCTTTACTAGGAGACAGTAGAGTGGAAATCAACTCTCTGTTTCTGTCAGAATTGTTATGAAGACTGGACATACCCTGAACAATAAAAAAAAGACTAGAGGTTTAAAGGCAGAAATAATGCAAAGCAAAAGGGCAAAGACTGTTGTTAACATTGGACAAAAGATCTATATGTTAGCACTTAAAAGAATTTTATTTCTGATCATAATTTCCCAAATCTCTTGCTCCATTTCCATTTCTCATGAAGATGTGCAAGTATAACACTGAATTTATTTTCCAAGGAAAAGAGCTAGGACTATTACTAATAAGAAAACACAGTTTTGCATTTCTGTAGTTTTATAAAGTTTCCCTTACCTCCTTCCAAATGTTAAATGCTTGACTGTAATGTGAAAGGGTCACTTTTATTCATTTACCTTTCTCAAATTTGTCTTTCACAAAAAATGTGCTGGTCTAAATTTGATTCTGTTAACGACACTCTACTTAGGCTTTAAATGGCTTAACTCTGTCTAAGAGCACAACCGAAGACTAATCTGACTGAGACTGATAAGACTGTCCATGTGGCTTTGACCCTTGGAGAGGATAGTGGGAGGATATTATCCTTTCTACTTTGTGCTGTTCTCAGAGGACAGTCACAAATGTGTAAACAAATGTGAAAGAGAAATAAAGGGGGCAGCCAGATTGCCAGAGATCCATTACTTTACCCCTGGGGTATGTGGCTATTATAGAACTGGGGCAAATGCCAAGAGCACTGAATTCAAAGGGACACTCCCTGAAGTGAGTCATCTATTTAGACAACATCAGAGGAATATCAGATCAGATCCTACTGTGTGAAGAGGTTACACCATGGGCATTTGGTAGTCACTTTGGGAATTATATTAATTTACAGCAGCTTGAGTACACAGTGCCAATGTGTCATTAAAGGTGAAAGCAGAATCTATTTCTATTCAAGATGGAAAGGGCAGTTGGTTGTGCATTTTTTCCTTTCAGCCACACTTGCAAACATGGATGGTAGGCATGATGAGTTTGAAAGATAAAGGCTTACTAAGTAATATTCTGGTGTCTTAAAAGAGTTAATGCTTTCATTAATCTCGTCTAGTAAGAACTGACTTAAAGAAGCTTTAAAAAAAATCAGGGACCAATTCACCATTCTGTAAAGAGAGGCAAAGTGAAACAGGAGAAAAACAACCAGGCTCTGAAGTCAGGAAACCTGGGTTGGAGCCAGGGCCGCCACTTTCTAGCAGTGGAATCTTGGACAAGTAATTAAACCTATTGGAGCCTTAGTTTACTCATATGTAAGATGGACATACTAACAACATCCTCTTTACAAAGCTGCTGTATAATCAAGATGATATATAGAAAATCCATCTATAACTTGAACTCTGCTATACAAAGTTTAGTCATTACTGCTATATTGGAAAATAAAAAACATACAAACAAAAAGAATTCCTTTGAATGTAATTGAAATTTCAGTTTCCTGAACAGGAATGTTGAATAAATTTGGAGTTCATGTTCATCATCTGTCTTCCGGGGTTCAAAAAGACAAAGGTGGCTGGAGTCATTTCCTGACCCCAAATCCAATGATCAATTTGTTCTTTTATGGATCATATTTTTGGTGTTATATCTAAGAAATCTTCACCTAATCCCAAGCCATAAAGATTTATTTTCTATGTTTTCTTTTAGAAGTTTTGTAATTTTAGGTTTTATATTTAGGCCTGTGATTCACTTTGAGTTAATTTTTATACGTTGTGAGATAAAGATCAGAGTTCAGCTTTTTATTTTTTATTCTATATTTTTTTGTGCATATAGCCTTCCAATTACTCTAGCACAATATGTTGAAAAGACTATCATTTCTCCACTGAACTGCTTTCACATCTTTGTCAAAAATCAGTTCTCTATATACAAGTGAAATGATTTCTATTCGGTTCCACTGATCCTGTCTATCTGTATGCCAATACCGTATAGCTTTATGATATTCTTGAAATCAGGCCATGTTAGCTCTTCAACTGTGTTCTGTTTTCAAATTGTTTTCCCTATTCTAGGTCCTTTGCATTTACACATGAATTTTAGAATCAGTTTTCAATTTCCACAAAAAACCTGTAGGGAATTTGACTGGGACTGCATTAAATGTATAAATCAATAGGGGGGAGAATATTGATTCTTCCAAGCCATGAAAAAGGTATTTTCTTTTATTTGTCCATTTACTTAGGTCTTCTTTATGTCTTTCAGTAACGTTTTATAGTTTTCCATGTATACCTCTTATGTATCTTTTGTCAGATATATTCCTTTGTTTCATTTTTAAATGCTATTATAAATGTATTCTTTTAAACATTTTTATTTCTAATTGTCATTACTAATATACACAAATACAGTTAAATTTTGCATATTGCTCTAGTAGATAGCAGCTTTGCTCAACTCACATATTCTACTAGCTGCTTCTGTGGATTTCGTTGAATTTTCTATATAGACACTTGTGTCATCTGTAAATACAGACAGCTTTACATCTTCCTTTCCAATCTGGATATTTCATATTTATTTTTCTCCCTATCATACTGTCTAACCCCCCTAGTTAAATGTTGAACAAAAGTAGTAACAGCAGCCATCCTTATCTTGTACCCAACAGTAGTAGGAAAGCATTTGGTTTTTTTACTATGAAGTATGGTGTTGGTTTTTCACAGATGCCCATTGATTGAGAAAGTTCCCTTCTATTCCTGGTTTGCTATTCCTGGTTTGCTAACAGTTTTTATCAGAAATATATATTGGATTTTGTTAAATGCTTTTCCTGCATCTACTGGGATAATCATAGATTTTTCTAGTTTTTTAATATGGTGAGTTAAATTAAATTTTGAATGTTAGACAAACCTTGCATTTATGGGATAAACCCCATTTTGTCGTGGTCTTTTGTATATGTTGTTGAATTAAATTTGCTACAATGTTTTTCAGAATTTTTTTTCTCTGTTTATAGAGATATTGACCTGTAGTTCTGTTTTCTTGTAATGTCTTTGTTTTTGATATTTGAGTAATGCTGGTTTCATGAATTAGGTTGGAAAGTATTGCCTCTAGTACTTCAATTTTCTGGAAGAATTGTGTAGGATTGGTATTATGTCTTAAATATTTGGTAGAATTTTTCCAATTAAACTATATGTCCTGGAGTTTTCTTTGTTAGAAGGTTTTAACTACAAATTCAATTTCTTTAGTAGGTCTAGGGCTGTTCAGGTTATCTATTTATTTTTGAGTGCGCTTTGGTAATTTGTGTTTTTCAAGAAATGTGTCCATTTCATCTAAGTGTCACATTTATAGGCATAACCTGTTCACGATATTTCTTTATTGTGTAGATATACCAACATCTCTATAGACTTGGTAATTATGTCATCTCTCTCATTACTGATATTAGCAATTTGTTTCTTATTTTCATGATCAGTCTGGCTAGAGAATTACTAATTTTACTTAATCTTGTCAAAGAAGCAAATTTTGGTTTCATTGGTTTTTCTATTGTTTTTCTGTTTCTTATTTCATTAATTTCCACTTGAAGCTATATCATTTCATTTCTTCCTCTAACTTTGGGCTTTCTTTGCTCTTTAATTTCTATCTTCCTGAGGTAGAAAGTGAGGTTACTGATTTGAAACCTTTCTTCTTTACCAAGATAGGTATTTAGCACATAAATTTCCTCCAACATATTGTTTTAGCAGTATCCCAGAAATTCTGATATGTTGTATTTTCACATTAATTCAGTTCAAAATACTTCGTAATTTCCCCTGTTGACTTTCCCCTTGAGCTATTTGGAAGTACGTTATGTAGTTTTTCAAATATTTGAGGATTTCTCAGAAATGTGTCATTGATTTTAAATTTAATTCTACTGTATTTAGAGAACATACTTTGTATTACTTGAATCTTTTAAAGTTTACTGACAATGTCTTTATGGCCCAGGATATTGTCTATAATGGTAAATTTTTCATGTACATTTGAAAGGAATGTGCATTCTGTCCTTGTTGAGTGAAATGTTCTATAAGTCAATTGGGTCAAGTTGATTGATAGTGTTATATCATTGATGATTTTATGTCTTCTTGTTCTATAAATTATTGACAAAGGGGCTTTGATAACTCTAGCAATTATTGTGGATTTTGTCTACTTCTTATGGCTTTATCAGTTTCTTTCCCTCATTATCATGTATTTTGAAATCTGGTAATTAGGTACACATGTATTTAGGACTGTTCTTTTGAATTAGCCCACTTATCATTATGAAATTATCTCCTTTAACCCTGTTAATATTCTTCGTTCTAAAATCTACTTTGTCTAATGTTTATACAGCCACTTCAGCTTTCTTTTGATTAGTGTTAGCATCGCATATATTATAAATCCTTTTTATTTTAATCTATCTGTATCTTTATATTCAAAGTGTGTTTGTTTTTGGCAGTAGTTATGTCCTGAATTTAAAAATCTAATCTAACAATCCTTGTTTTTTTATTGGAGCATTTAGACCACTTACATTTATTGTCATTGTTGGTATAATTAGGTTTAGGTCTATCACTATCACTTACTATTTGTTTTCTATTTTCACCATATATTCCTTGTTCCATTTTTTCTCTTTTTTTTCTGTCTTCTTCTGGATTAACCAAGTATTTTTTATGACTCCTATTTTATCTCCTTTGTTGATTTACGAGCTATAGCTCTTGGTTTTGTTATTTTAGTGAATGTAAAGCAGTTTTTAAAGTGAAAGTTTTCCAACAAAATGCCAAGGAAGATACAAATCTGACTCTCTGTAAGACTCTATGGTTATGTATTTTGTCTTCAATTTTTGGAGGGGCACTCAATGAATGGGCTGAAACCTCAAGATGAAATGAATGCTGGCAATTATATCTCTTAAATGGGGCCAAGATTCCAGAATACATCTTATTGTTTTAAAAGTAAATTCAATCATAGCTACTGCAGAGCTGAAGTGAGATTTTTTTCAACTAGCTGAAAATTCCTATTTTTAAATGATGTATAGCTCTTAGTGATGCCATGCTGAATTTCTTAATAAGTATTAAACATTAGACATTGTGTTTACTCAGGCAAAAGATTAATAGCTGGCACTTAAAATAACTGACTAAAAAGTCATGTTAACCTAGAGGTCACAGGAAGAAAATTATTTTTGGTAAAATAAAGAGAAACTCCAGATTGTTTTACGTATTTCTGTGATTTTTTGCTGGATATACAGGTCTGATGACTTGAGGTAGGAGGACAGAACAGAGAAATTCCAAGAGTTCTGTGATGTCAGTGAATGCTAAGACCCAAATATCTGTAAGGTGGAAGGTCCCTTTCTAAAAGATGAAAAATTCCAGTAGTCCAGAGTTGTTCTTCTGAGCATTGCTAGGGAAGCAAGGCAGTGTGGTATAACCATGAGGGTTCAGAGACAGATGGCTAGAGTATGAGTTTTGATTTCATCATTTGATCACTTGCAAGCAGTGCTACCCAGAGAAAGTCACTTAACCTTTCAGAATATATTCCCTTATCTTCCTATAGAATTATCATAATGTAGATATCATCTAAATATCATAATATTTATTTTACAATATTTTGATTAGAGTTAAAAGAGGCAATTTTACTAAAAATTATCTATAATTAGGCAGTTTCAAATGTAAATGATTGTTCCTATTAATTTACTTCCTTTGCTTTTCACTAGTACAACAACAGAAGTTAGGTAGTAGGAATGTAATGAATGTAGTGTAATATTAGCAATCATAACTAATGAAGGGAGTAAGTGAGTACTTAGATCAAACCTCTTTTTTCAGCAGAGGCAATGGCATTTACTTCAGCCACACCCTCATCACTGATATTTAATGCTTTCTGCCTTTATACTCTTCCACTGAGAATAAAAGGACCTAGGTTACAGTGCTGAAATCAAAATAATGTAATGCAATATGCTTATAATTATTTCATCCCAGGCTTGCTATTTTATCTCTGGTTGATAGTGACAGTCTTTTGGAAGCAAGCAGTGCAACGTGGTTGCTTAAGAGAAGCTTGGTGTTATTTGAAGTGTCTAGACGCAGCCTGGTCTACCAGACTCCCCAGTTGAATAGATTCTTTAGTCAGTTTCTGACTTGTCGATGTTTTCTCTTTGATACAGCTGGCTCTTTCTCTTTTATTTCCAAGCATGTTGCACAGATACCTTAAAAAAAAGATGTATAACTTTTGGAGCATCAAGGCCATATTGGAAATCTTTTGCAAACCTAAGGGCTAATTCTTTGATGTATGCTTGCATGAAACATCAATGCACTATTCAATGTAGTCATATCAAAAACAAGCCAGGTTTTGCCACTTGCAATCTCCCAACAGTGTAAGGCTGTGTGTGTATGTATTAACAAGATAATTTTGAAAAAAGAATAACAACAGGACCAAGGCCTAATATAAACACACATAAACTGGTTGAGAATTAGGAAATTTGAGCTCTACTTTGGGTTCCACATCGTGAGGTTTTGCAGTGTGGAGGCAAAGCTATTTTTGGTACCCAGAGTTATGTGGTGTTAATTATTTGCTGCATGTGTAAAAATATTTGCTACATGACACTATTAAATGTGAGTTCCTGAGCTAGTTGCTTAACATTGCTGAATCTGTTTCCTTATCAATAAACTGGGATAACAGTCATGGTATTATACCTTACAGGTAATATTATGTGGATAAAATGAGCCATTGTATGTGATTATATATAAACTTAAAAGCCTGTATTAAAAATCAGAATACATATTATTTGTGCACACAGGCTCTAGCATCAGAGGATTTGGTTAGAATAGCTAGAGTTTCAGATTTTGGGGTACATTCTTTAAGCTAACTAAAGTTATTTAATCTGTGAAACAGGAATAAAGATTGCATTAAAATAGTTGATTAAACCAAGGAATCTCTGCCTCTTCCCATACAAAATTCCTTGAATGATAGAAAAGGTATTAAAAAATATTAAACCACATAGCAGTAGAAAATAGGAATTTGTGCCAATAAAGGGCTAGAGATTTTGAATCATTAGTGAAAGTCAGAAATCAGATGAAGACTAAGACTGGAAGAAACTATGCCCCCAAATACAAGCAGAAGAGCACTTTGTAAAGGACAGAGCAGTTAAAAATGTGCTGTATACTTAGTGTAAACCAATGTAAGTAGCAGAAGCATCTCTGTGTGACTAGTCAGTGAACTAAATTCTGATCAGCTGTCTTGTTACTTTCCTACTCTGCCTCTTCCATTTGCTGAAATACAGAGAAAGGATCCTGGTACTTGGCAGACAGGCACCACTTAGTATAACTGGAGACCTTTAGGAAATGCAAGGCACCTCCAAACCTAGAGGGAAAGTTTCCAGCACACTGCAATAAGCATACGTATTTCCTTTTCCTTTTATTTTAGAGCACCAATAATTAGAATCTACATCTTCCCCATATCACCCCCCCTCAAAAAGATTTTCAAACGCTAAGAGACAGAAATCAAATTACCAAATATTTGGGGGTAAACCAAAAACAACATTAAAAAATAATAAAAGACCAAAAAAAATTAAAATTATAAGTAAACAGTAGAACTAGTAGAATACTTCAATACTTTAAATAAAAACAACATTCTAAGAATCTTGAGGGTAGCAGAGGTATAAAATAAGAAAAGCCTTAAGAAAATGAAACATTAATGCATCCGGAATTAGAAGTTTCCAGACAACACAAAAACTATCTCAATAGATAGCTGGATAGCAAAAGGGACACAGCTGCAGGGCAAAAGGAAAATAATATTCAGGCACAAAGTGGAGATAATGATAGTGACTCCTCATAGTTCTGCTGAGAGGATTAAAGAAGAGAAACCATGTATGATTGCCTAGTCCAGTGGCTACCATGTGGAAACCTTATAAAAAAGCAATTTTATTATTATTGTTGTTATCCATATTGTTGTTACAGTCATACTCCATACTCCATTCCTGGTTACTAATGTTATAACAATTATAATAATTATTATATTATCAGTAAAATGAAAAGGTATCAATGGGTGATCTCTCTGCAAAGTCCCAGATTTAACACTAAGAATTGATGACATTAGGAGGGAGATTGAGGTGGGAAGGAGCCAGGGAAGTGGGATGACAGGATCCTGGGGCAGAATGATGACACTCATGAGAGTGTTGGTAAGGGACTGTAGGAAGCCAGATGTGAGGACAAGAAAGAAAGGGACATGGGAAAGTAAAGAGGAATCCCTTGCCTTATATTCAGAGAGGGTCAGCCACTGGGTTGGTGTTGTGGGCTCATTCTGAGTTCTGATAAGGTAACTTACCTTTACTAAGTAAAAGTGTGATGAAACCGAGCGGCTGGATGGAGGCCCTCCATGTGTAGGATGCCATACAGAGGGTCAGCAATAGACTCATCCAGCAGCCTCTTATTCCCTATCCTCCAAAGATCCATATTGCTACTTTCAATCAGATATAACCTCAGGCCAGGGCAGTTCTGAATTAAAACGAAATTCTAGCCCTCTGTTCCACAGCAAATCCACAGATTTATGCCAGTTGTATATTTTATATCTGTCAAGATTGACAAAGCCACTCACAATGATATTTCTTAATCAATCCAAGCTTTTACCATTTAATATATATATTGGGAGCAATGAAATTTTCAGTTTACTAGTGAGAAATGTTGCCAGGACACAGACCATTATATGCATCCACAAAGTCCCAAATACAGACAAACCTCTAAGTGCCTTTTAACAGATTTGTTTCTATAAAACTATTCTTTGGATGTCAAGTTGGTCTTTGTCCCTCAGAATTCTATCATTTACCCCTATACTTAGATAAAAGTCTTTTTTTTTTAAAGGGAATGCAGGAAAGCTTGGGACCCATTTTTATATTTTCATAAAGGAGTCAGTCAACTAAACATTATACTTTATTACCATAAAGTGCCCAATAATAAAATCAGTTTGCAGATACAATCTACATTTCCATATATTATTGATACAAGTTTGAGCTTTGTAATTTCAAGACCAAAAAAATGTTGGTAGAAATTTGCATATTATTGAAATGGCATAATTTATTGATGAAACACACAAATAATAGAAGTGATGCTTACAGCAGTTTGGGGGCTAATGTATAATTTACAATACTACATAACTTCATGAACAAGAGTGAAAATTGCACATTAGGCCCTGCCTGAAAAATACTAGCTATAAAACTAAGATATTTTAGCATTATTTTTTGTAACAAGGATCTCTTGATGGGAAAGTGATAGACTGTTGGCCTTCAATCTGTGAGTGGTATAAAGAAGTATCAATCTGCTTGAAGAGAGAAGGTGGGAAGTCATCTTCCTGCCTGCCTGCCTCTCCAGTCCAACCTTTCATTAACATTTGCTTGCAGAAAAGATATCAATAAAAGATTGCATTTAATGCCCCAAATAGATGGGGCCGAATTTTAAATCAACAATATTGCTCAAAATGAGACAAATTTATGGTACAATTTATTTTAGAACCAAGATATTTATCTTATAATAAGAATTATTACAATCATTGTATCCAAGGTTTATGTCTTAGGGAGAAATCCAATTCAAAGTTTACCCAGTGGACCAGTTTTCTACAGAGCATTTCCAGATTCCAGGATAATGGACTGTGCTAGACACAGTTGGAAGCCTTCCCAATTCTTATTTCCATACCCTGTTTTCAAATAAAACATTGATTCCATTCATTAACCCCATGTAACTCATGAGTCACGCAAAGTTGACTTTATCCTCATTTTCAGGGAATAGAGGGAGGATGTTATTTAGTCTAAGCCAATCATGGTACTCTCATCCCTAGTTCTTATGAATGCCCCCAAGGTCCGATCCTACCCAATGAGATGTGAGGGAAAATCTGCTGGATGCTTCTGGGAAAGGTTTCTCCACTCCTAAGAAAGAAGCTCAGGAGGCCGGGCGCGGTGGCTCATGCTTGTAATCTCCGCACTTTGGGAGGCCAAGGTGGGTGGATCACCTGAAGCTGGGAGTTCGAGACCAGCCTGACCGACATGGAGAAACCCCGTCTCTACTAAAAATACAAAATTAGCTGGGCGTGGTGGCACATGCCTGTAATCCCAGCTACTTGGGAGGCTGAGGCAGGAGAATCACTTGAACCCAGGAGGCGGAGGTTGCGGTCAGCTGAGATTGCACCACTGCACTCTAGCCTGGGCAACAAGAGTGAAACTCCTTCTTAAAAAAAAAAAAAGCAGCTCAGGAAAAGATGGACCCATTTCTTCCTCAGACTTTGTCATATCTGGATGTGATACCTGAAACTGCTGCATCCACCTTGCAGCCATGAGTCAATCCAGGCAGAGGGCAAAACTGACACTCTGAAGATGGCAGAAGGAGAAAACAGAAAGAACCTGGAGCATGGTGACTTTATTGAGCTGCTGATTCAATCAATTTTAAAGACTGCCCCCACTCCGGACTTCTTGTTATATAAATGAGTAAGTTCCCTTCTTATTTATGTATATTTTAATAAAAATTTATGCTACTTATAACTGAAGACATTAAAACTTACCTACAGATCATTTGTCATTTTTTGACTGCCCAGCATTTGTTCCCCTATCCTAATGCCAGCTTTTAGGAATTAGTTTATTACTGTAGTGTAAGAAGTAATGTTGGTAATAGAGGATGCTTCCAAGTAAAGAAGCAGAAAAGGTCAGATCCTTTCTTTCCCTCTCTCTCGAGAACCACAGAATGGGTGGGTGATCTGAGTTTGGGTGAATGTTTCACCCCTTGCCTTTAAACAGCTGGCAGAATAATAAAATAATACAGGTGATAATATTTATTTCAACAGTGTGGGCTGACCAGAAGTCTACTGGAAACTTTGGTTGCTCCTCTTGGATCATTGGAGGTTCCTTGGTCTCTGCGCATTCCCAAGCCCAATCTTCTAGTCTTCTTTTAATTCTTCAGGCTGCACTTAATATATATATCCATATTATCACAATAAATTCCCTTTTGCTTAGGTTAACCAGAATCGATTTCTGTATTTTGCCAAGAACAACAACAAGTAACTGACTGATATCACCGGGGGTGGGTGGGAGTGGGGGCACCTTAGTTGCAGCACCAACAGGCAAAAGTGAACTTGTACTGATACACACAGGTCAATCCAACATATTCTCATGTGCAGCCCAATAGTTTTGCTCCCTATTACATTTCGTTTTGTTTATTTCCCCTTTCTCATATATCAAAACCCATTTTAACCTTAAAAGCACAACACTAAACTCAAGACTCTTTTCAGTCATAAAAGATTAGACAGTTATTGTTACTGTGGCTGCTTTAAATAAATCTCAGAGGACTGCTAGTGGATATTCAGTAATAACATGTAATCTTAAGCTCCAGATGTTGCTGGTGTAATTTAATTTAACCTTCTAATTATTGCTGGCATTATAAGCCCCAACACTTCCAGGTAAGTATATCAGATAGTAGGAAATATAACAAATGTCTTCCTGTTTTCCTCAGAGCAATTTTAGGCTCTGAAACCAACAAAGGGACATCCTGCCACTATGCTTTGCTTATTAACTGGTGAAAACATTTTTGTGAGTTAGGGTGGTTTTGAGGACCTATTCAAGCAGCACGAGCTTTAAAAAAGAATATATAAGTATGATTAGGGTCAACTTTTGGCCAAAGAATAAAATTCATGGTTGTGTATAGTATTGGTATCTCTTGAGACATTTGTAGAACCATGACATGCTAGAGTTGGAAGATCCCTTACAGGTGACCCACTCAAATCCTCAATTTACAAATAAGGAAACCAAGGTGCAGAGTAGTACGCGGTGATTTGCTCAGTGACAGATGAAACTCAGACACAGGTTTCCCAGCTCTGAGTCCAGACTAACACTCCACATCCAGGTCTTGCTTTATTGTTTCAATTAAATTCACTGTAAGTTTCAACTGTCTGGACTGTCCTTTCCCCATTTCTTGAAGTCCTACCTACCCAGATACAGGGCAGATGTCATTTCCTGTCTGAAATCTTCTCTAATTCCTCCTGTAAGAACTAATCAAGGCTGTTCTCAAGGCTCTCTATGCCACATTGATTCCTTCATGAACTGCTTGTTATATCACTGTGTGCATATCTGTCACTCCCACTAGATTATAAATTTTTTGAGGGCAAGGGCTATATCTTCATCTTCAATCTTATTTTCTTTATAGGTCCTAACGGGATTTATGTGATAAATGTTTGTTGAGTCTCTCTGAAGTGTACTCAACAAACATTTGTACTCTCATAAATGTTTGTGGGGAATTAATGGTTGAAGATGTCAGTCCTCTTGACATCTTAACAAGCACCTCCATGGATACACAGTGCTTTAGGCTAAAGTAGTCATTAATGGTCAGGATTTCATGTCTGGCATTAGACTGGTAGAAAAGATCATCTGTGATTGATACTCTTCCAATCAAAGCACTAGAGTAGTCACTGACTTCAATTACCTGCAGTCTTCCCAGACATACATATAAAATGGTAATCACAAATGTATAATTCAAGATACCTTCAGATGCAAAGAAAGAAAAGTGCTACTCACTTTGACTTAAATAATAATGATATACATTATGTCATACGATGGGAAGCCCCCATGGAGGAAAGACTTCAAGTTTAGCTGATTCACTGGCCATATCATGTCTCCCAGGCTAAATTCTTTTTATCCCTTACCTCTATAATCCTTGGTGTTGGCTTTTCCTCAGTCAGGTTTTCCTGCTGGTGATGAGATATCTGCTAGTAGCAATGAGGACTACACACTTCCTTAGTCAATGTGAAGCAAGAGAAAGGAAACCTCTTTCCCAACTAGGCAATAAAAATCTTTCCATTTAGACTGTATCTAGGGCATATGACCAACACTAGACCAATTACAGTCACTACAGGACAGTATGACCCTGCCTGGCTGAGAAATTCAGAACTGTCTCTGGCACTAGTTAGTGTCCCCTTAGTCTCCTGAGATGCTTGAGGGAGGGTTGGATAAACAAATTCAGGTTCTGTTCAGGAGAAAGGAAGAATGGAAGGGAATCATCAGTGTACACGATCTAAGGGTGACAATTCTTCAAATTATAAATTAGCACAAAAAAACCCTTTTATGGAATTATGAGTCAAGTCAAGAGAAATAAATCAGTTTCCTTTTTTAAAAACTCATGTGTTATAAATAATAGATATTTTAGTGTTATCTTTTCATTGGATCGAGTGACTTATATCCTAGTTACTTATAAACTGACAGATCAGGGGAAAATTCTTCTTTTCTATGCCTATTAACGTACTTTTGGGAACCCATGGCAATTTATAAATCCCTACCTTGAACAATCATTTTATCAGAACATTCACTTGACTGTGCCTTCCTATTCTTCTGAGTTTCTATCTATGCAGCACTTATTTAGAGCAAGCCCTTCCTTCCCACCTACGTATACACAAGTTGATGGTGATTCACTGAAATCGTGCTTTGCTGATCATGATGATTAAAGAATGAGAGGAACACATTATTGTGCTGGGAAGTAGGCATTTTTCTCAGGATAAAACAAATTGATACTGAAAGGCACATTACTTACGAGTCTTAAAAGTCTCCTAGCATATCTGCAGTGTTCAGTGCTGACCTCTCTATATAGAGTAGGTAAATGCTAGGTCTGGGATGCCTGGTGCTTCATGATTGGGGATATTTAGAATTAATTCTCTTTTCACAGTGAAGCCTGGGTGCGTTCTCTTCAGTCATAGAATGCTTAGCAGGCACAGCAGTGAGGGCTGCCTTTCTATGGTATGTGAAGTAATTCAAGGGGTACATTTCCTGGGGAAGAAATTGTTCTGTAAGCATCGGAAATACAATCAAACAAACATCTAAGATGGGCCGGAGATGCAATGGCTGCTCTCAAATGTTACTGTGTTTATTCTAGGATTAATAAACATAGAAAGGAAGTAGAAAACCTTGACAGGTCTTAATGGGGTTCCTGAGGAGGACAGCTCCTAGCTATGATGCCTTCCTTTACCCATGCAGGCAACTTGAAAATTCTATGTGCAAGGAAGAAAATAGTTCCTTTGAGGCAGAGGCAGCAGGGTTACTATTCCCTATGGTGATGCCCTCCCAAAAGCTTCTCTGCAACAGGAATGACATGCTCACATAACATGACAGGAGGCTGGGAACATTTCTTTGGAATCTGGAAAGATTTAGAAGCCCTTCTGCAGAGACAGGGATCCTCATAGGTCTTCAGTCATAGGATATATAAACTGAAAAGGAGTTATAATTCTCTTATATGTAGGATAATATGTTTCAATGTAGGATTTTGTTGTTGCTTAGCATTTCCAGAAGGCAGAGAGAAAGCAAATAGTTTACAGCTGTAGAATATTTTTCTCTTAAGTATATTGTTTATTTATTATACCAAAACTTCATTCACTTAGAAAGGGTGTCTCTATATGGAATACCAAAATAAATTTCCCTTATATTCACATGATTGGTCATTTAGCTGATTAAAACTTGGTTAATTCAGAATATGGTTTAAAATTAAAAAATGGATTTCTAATCCCTCCATTAATTCAACACCTCCACTTTTGTTTCTTGTTAATCGAGACAAAGCAGAACTCATTACCTATTCTCTTCTTATGCCAGAAGATTAAAAGATGGTTTTAATCTTCACTTGCTTCCTAATTTTTTTTTCTGTTTTTATTTTACAGGTCTCTGCTGATCACACTTTTCTTACCTCTTTCACCCCTGGATTTTGTGCCCTATCTCCTTGGCTCTCCTCCTTTCCTCTCAAGAGTTCCTTCTTACTTGCCCCTGAGGATTCTTTTCTTCTGCCTACACCACGTTCCCTAGGATTTCTCCCTCTGCCTTTGACTTCTCTTCCTTGCCACAGTCCTCCTGATTGATCATCTTGCCCACACGCCTGCTGTCAGCAGTCACTTTTTTGTTAGCTAGTATCAGTACTTCCAGCTCCAACACTTGGCTGAGCCACAGATCCTAACATGAGGCCCTCCACCAGACATTGCTATTTCATGTCCCTTGGGTATGTCAAATTTAATACAGCCAGATCTGAACTTGGTATTTCCCCTTAAATTTGGCGTTCCCTGTTCCAGAGATTGAAAGTATTTTCACAATTGCTCAATGACTTTAGAAACTTCAGTCTCATTTTCCCTCTCAACTTCCACATCCAATGCCTGAAGATTTAATCTGTTAAACATCTTCTATTTCTTCCCCTCCTTTGTATTTCACTGTCTTTATTTGGGTTTTTACCACTTGCTATACAAATTTTATAATTTTATAACTTTGTCCCTTCTAATTTGGGATTTTCCATAAAAATGCAATCCATTTTTTACATTTTCTACACTGTGGCCAGAGTGAGTTTTCTAAAACTGCATATTTTATATGACACCACCCTCCTCAAAATCCTTTTGTAATATTAAGTTTTCAAAGCTAAATTCCATGGGCGGTTCCAAGATGGTCAAATAGGAACAGCTCCAGTCCACAGCTCCCAGCATGAGCGACACAGAAGACGGGTGATTTCTGTATTTCCAACTGAGGTACCGGGTTCATCTCACTGGGCTTGTCGGACAGTGGGTGCAGGACAGTGGCTGCAGCACACCAAGCGTGAGCTGAAGCAGGGTGAGGCATCACCTCACCCGGGAAGTGCAAGGGGTCAGGGAATTTCCTTTCATAGCCAAGCAAAGCTGTGACAGATGGCACCTGGAAAATTGGGTCACTCCCACTGCGCTTTTCCAATGGTCTTAGCAAATACTGTGCTTTTCCAATGCTCTTAGCAAATGGCACACCAGGAGATTATATCCCGTGCCTGGCTTGGGAGGGTCTCATGCCCACGGAGCCTCGCTCATCTCTTGTTGTAGCACAGCAGTCTGAGATCCAACTGCAATGTGGCAGTGAGGCTGGGGGACGGGCACCTGCCATTGCTGAGGCTTCAGTAGGTAAACAAAGCAGCCAGGAAGCTCAAACTGGGTGGAGCCCACTGCAGCTCAAGGAGGCCTGCCTGCCTCTGTAGACTCCACCTCTGGGGGCAGGGCATAGCCGAACAAAAGGCAGCAGAAACCTCTTCAGACTTAAATGTCCCTGTCTGACAGCTTTGAAGAGAGTAGTGGTTCTCCCACCATGGAGTTTGAGATCTGAGAACGGACAGACTGCCTCCTCAAGTGGGTCTCTGACCCCCGAGTAGCCTAACTGGGAGGCACCCCCCAGTAGGGGCAGACTGACACGTCACATGGCCGGGTACTCCTCTGAGACGAAACTTCCAGAGGAACGATCAGGCAGCAATATTTGCTGATCAGCAATATTCGCTGTTCTGCAGCCTCTGCTGCTGATACCTAGGCAAACAGCGTCTGGAGTGTACCTTTAGCAAACCCCAACAGATCTGCAGCTGAGGGACCTGACCGTTAGAAGGAAAACTAACAAACAGAAAGGACATCCACACCAAAACCCCATCTGTACATCACCATCATCAGAGACCAAAGGTAGATAAAACTACAAAGACAGGGAAAAAACAGAGCACAAAAGCTGAAAATTCTAAAAATCAGAGAGCCTCTCGCCCTCCAAAGGAATGCAGCTCCTCACCAGCAACGGAACAAAGCTGGACGGAGAATGACTTTGACGAGTTGAGAGAAGAAGGCTTCAGACGATCAAACTTCTCCAAGCTAAAGGAGGAAGTTCTAACCCATTGCAAAGAAGCTAAAAACCTTGAAAAAAAAAATAGACGAATGGCTAACTAGAATAACCAGAGTAGAGAAGTCCTTAAACGGCCCGATGGAGCTGAAAACTATGGCATGAGAACTACGTGACGAATGCACAAGCTTCAGTAGCCGATTCAATCAACTGGAAGAAAGGGTGTCAGTGATTGAAGATCAAATGAATGAAATGAAGCAAGAAGAGAAGTTTAGAGAAAAAAGAGTAAATAGAAACGAACAAAGCCTCCAAGAAATATGGGACTATGTGAAAAGACCAAATCTACGTGTGATTGGTGTACCTGAAAGTGACAGGGAGAATGGAACCAAGTTGGAAAACACTGCAGGATATTATCCAGGCGAACTTCCCCAACCTAGCAAGGCAGGCCAACATTCAAATTCAGGAAATACAGAGAATGCCACAAAGATACTCCTCGAGAAGAACAACTCCAAGACACATAATGTCAGATTCACCAAAGTTGAAATGATGGAAAAAAAGTTAGGAGCAGCAAGAGAAAGGTTGGTTATCCACAAAGGGAAGCCCAACAGACTAACAGCGGATCTCTTGGCAGAAACTCTACAAGCCAGAAGAGAGTGAGGACCAATATTCAACATTCTTAAAGAAAAGAATTTTCAACCCAGAATTTCATATCCAGCCAAACTAAGCTTCATAAGTGAAGGAGAATTAAAATCCTTTACAGACAAGCAAATGCTGAGAGATTCTGTCACCACCAGGCCTGCCCTACACGAGCTCCTGAAGGAAGCACTAAACATGGAAAGGAACAACTGGTACCAGCCACTGCAAAAACATGCCAAATTGTAAAGACCATTGATGCTAGGAAGAAACTGCAACTAACGAGCAAAATAACCAGCTAACATTATAATGACAGGATCAAATTGACACATAACAATATTAACCTTAAATGTAAATGGGCTAAATGCTCCAATTAAAAGACACAGCCTGGCAAATTGGATAAAGAGTCAAGACTCATCAGTGTGCTGTATTCAGGAGACCCATCTCACATGTAGAGACACACATAGGCTCAAAATAAAGGGATGGAGGAAGATCTACCAAGCAAATGGAAAACAAAAAAAGGCAGGGGTTGCAATCCTAGTCTCTGATAAAACAGACTTTAAACCAACAAAGATCAAAAGAGACAAACAAGGCCATTACATAATGGTAAAGGGATCAATTCAACAAGAAGAGCTAACTATCCTAAATATACATGCACCCAATACAGGAGCACCCAGATTCATAAAGCAAGTCCTGAGTGACCTACAAAGAGACTTAGACTCCCACACAATAATAATGGGAAACTTTAATACCCCACTGTCAACATTAGACAGATCAACAAGACAGAAAGTTAATAAGGATATCCAGGAATTGAACTTAGCTCTGCACCAAGCAGAACTAATAGACATCTATAGAACTCTCCATCCTAAATCAACAGAATATACATTCTTCTCAGCACCACATTGCACTTATTCCAAAATTGACCACATAGTTGGAAGTAAAGCACTCCTCAGCAGATGTAAAAGAACAGAAATTATAACAAACTGTCTCTCAGACCACAGTGCAATCAAACTAGAACTCAGGATTAAGAAACTCACTCAAAACCGCTCAACTACATGGAAACTGAACAACCTGCTCCTGAATTACTACTGGGTACATAACGAAATGAAGGCAGAAATAAAGATGTTCTTTGAAACCAACGAGAACAAAGACACAACATACCAGAATCTCTGGGACACATTTAAAGCAGGGTGTACAGGGAAATTTATAGCACTAAATGCCCAGAAGAGAAAGCAGGAAAGATCTAAAATTGACACCCTAACATCACAATTAAAAGAACTAGAGAAGCAAGAGCAAACACATTCAAAAGCTAGCAGAAGGCAAGAAATAACTAAGATCAGAGCAGAACTGAAGGAGATAGAGACACAAAAAACCCTCCAAAAACTAATGGATCCAGGAGCTGGATTTTTGAAAAGATCAACAAAATTGATAGAATGCTAGTAAGACTAATAAAGAAGAAAATAGAGAAGAATCAGATATATGCAATAAAAATGACAAAGGGGATATCACCACCGATCCCACAGAAATACAAACTACCATCAGAGAATATACTATAAACACCTCTACCTGGCAGAGACACAACAAAAAAAAGAGAATTTTAGACCAATATCCCTGATGAACATCGATGCAAAAATCCTCAATAAGATACTGGCAAACTGAATCCAGCAACAAATCAAAAAGCTTATCCACCATCATCAAGTGGGCTTCATCCCTGGGATGCAAGGCTGGTTCAACATACACAAATCAATAACATAATCCAGCATATACACAGAACCAAAGACAAAAACCACATAATTATCTCAATAAATGCAGAAAAGGCCTTTGACAAAATTCAACAGCCCTTCAGGCTAAAAACTCTCAATAAATTAGGTATTGATGGGACGTATCTCAAAATAATAAGAGCTATTTATGACAAACCCACAACCAATGTCATACTGAATGGGCAAAAACTGGAAGCATTCCCTTGAAAACTGGCACAAGACAGGGCTGCCCTCTCTCACCACTCCTATTCAACACAGTGTTGGAAGTTCTGGCCAGGAAAATCAGGCAGGAGAAGGAAATAAAGGGCATTCAATTAGGAAAAGAGGAAGTCAAATTGTCCCTGTTTGCAGATGACATGATTGTATATCTAGAAAACCCCATCGTCTCAGCCCAAAATCTCCTTAAGCTGATAGGCAACTTCAGCGAAGTCTCAGGATACAAAATCAATATGCAAAAATCACAAGCATTCTTATACACCAATAACAGACAAACAGAGAGCCAAATCATGCGTGAATTCCCATTCACAATTGCTTCAAAGAGAATAAAATACCTAGGAATCCAACTTACAAGGGACATGAAGGACCTCTTCAAGGAGAACTACAAACCACTGCTCAATGAAATAAAAGAGGATACAAACAAATGGAAGAACATTCTATGCTCATGGGTAGGAAGAATCAATATTGTGAAAATGGCCATACTTCCCAAGGTAATTTATAGATTCAATGCCATCCCCATCAAGCTACCAATGACTTTCTTCACAGAATTGGAAAAAACTACTTTAAAGTTCATATGGAACCAGAAAAGAGCCCGCATTGCCAAGTCAATCCTAAGCCAAAAGAACAAAGCTGGAGGCATCACACTACCTGACTTCAAACTATACTACAAGGCTACAGTAACCAAAACAGCATGGTACTGGCACCAAAACAGAGATATAGATCAATGGAACAGAACAGAGCCCTCAGAAATAATGCCACATATCTACAACTATCTGATGTTTGACAAACCTGACAAAAACAAGAAATGGGGAAAGGATTCCCTATTTAATAAATGGTGCTGGGAAAACTGGCTAGCCATATGGAGAAGCTGAAACTGGATCCCTTCCTTACACCTTATACAAAAATTAATTCAAGATGGATTAAAGACTTAAATGTAAGACCTAAAATCATAAAAACCCTAGAAGAAAACGTAGGCAATACCATTCAGGACATAAGCATGGGCGAGGACTTCATGTCTAAAACACCAAAAGCAATGGCAACAAAAGCCAAAATTGACAAATAGGATCTAATTAAACTAAAGAGCTTCTGCACAGCAAAAGAAACTACCATCAGAGTGAACAGGCAACCTACAGAATGGGAGAAAATTTTTGCAGTCTACTCATCTGACAAAGGGCTAATATCCAGAATCTACAATGAACTCCAACAAATTTACAAGAAAAAAACAAACAACCCCATCAAAAGTGAGCGAAGGATATGAACAGACACTTCTCAAAAGAAGACATTTATGCAGCCAACACACACATGAAAAAATGCTCATCATCACTGGCCATCAGAGAAATGCAAATCAAAACCACAATGAGATACCATCTCACACCAGTTAGAATGGAGATCATTAAAAAGTCAGGAACAACAGGTGCTAGCGAGGATGTGGAGAAATAGGAACACTTTTACACTGTTGGTGGGACGGTAAACTAGTTCAACCATTGTGGAAGACAGTGTGGCGATTCCTTAAAGATCTAGAACTAGAAATACCATTTGACCCAGCCATCCCATTACTGGGTATATACCCAAAGGATTATAAATCATGCTGCTATACAGACACATGCACACGTATGTTTATTGAGGCACTTCACAATAGCAAAGACTTGGGACCAACCCACATGTCCATCAATGACAGACTGGATGAAGAAAATGTGGCACATATACACCATGGAATTCTATGCAGCCATAAAAAAGGATGAGTTCATGTCCTTTATAGGGACATGGATGAAGCTGGAAACCATCATTCTCAGCAAACTATTGCAAAAACAAAAGCCAAACACCGCATGTTCTCACTCATAGGTGGGAATTGAACAATGAGAACACTTGGACACAGGAAGGGGAACATCACACACCAGGGCCTGTTGTGCAGTGCGGGGAGGGGGAAGGGATAGCATTAGGAGATATACCTAATGTAAATGATGAGTTAATGGGTGCAGCACACCAACATGGCACATGTGTACCTATGTAACAAACCTGCACGTTGTGCACATGTACCCTAGAACTTAAAGTATAATAATAAACAAAACAAAACAAAACAAAAAAACACAAAGTTTAATTCAAACTAATAAGCACAAAATGTCCTCTGGATCTATTTATTGAATACTAATCTCATCTCTCCACTGCCTTCCTCTCTGACCACCAAAGATTCCTTACTTCTTCTAGGCACAATTAAAGCTTGTTATTCCCAAACATACTTCCATTTATTCATGTATCCAGATCCCTGTGGATGGAATAAAACTCTTTTCCACGTGTTTAATTAGCTGAACAGGCAAAACCCAGCTCAAGTGTCACCTCCTCTAGGAAGCTGTTTTGGATTCCTCATTCTGATTAATTTATAGCCTTCTCCTCTGAGTTATCTTGGTTTTAACTTTCCACTTCCCTTAGATTAACTAAAAATAATTTTTATTAACTCATGAACTCATGAAGGGCAAGGACTCTCATTTATCTTTTTGTCAACAGCTCTTAGTACTCAATAAATATTTTTCTAACAAATCAATCCAGGTGCTCTGAGTAATATAAAAGACGTCTCTGACTTCTCTGCCCTAAAGAATCTTAAATGTTTAATACTAGAGTTAAGACATTAGAGGACAATTAAAAAATGGAAGGCCATATAATTAAAAATAGAAAACTGGCATGAGCTTCTAGTATAGCAAAATATTATAAAATAAAATATATTCTTACTTTTATTAATTTTTTAAGTATCTTTTGGTGTTTCTAACATTAAACTAAAGAATGTTGGAGCTCTCTGCTTCTGGGAGGGTAGGACACAAAAGAAGCATCAAGAACAAAATGTCCAATTCTTGGCTTTGAGTTCCAAAATATGTCCTTGAAATTCATGACAGAGTTAACAGTTTTGAAAGTCAAGGAGCTTTTGATTCGTAAGAGCTTGGCCTTTTGAGAGGAAAAAAAGAAAAGATCTTCTTGTAAATTTGTTGGAGTTCATTGTAGATTCTGGATATTAGCCCTTTGTCAGATGAGTAGGTTGCGAAAATTTTCTCCCATTTTGTAGGTTGCCTGTTCACTCTGATGGTAGTTTCTTTTGCTGTGCAGAAGCTCTTGAGTTTAATTAGATCCCATTTGTCAATTTTGGCTTTTATTGCCATTGCTTTTGGTGTTTTAGACATGAAGTCCTTGCCCATGCCTATGTCCTGAATGGTAATGCCTACGTTTTCTTCTAGGGTTTTTATGGTTTTAGGTCTAACATTTACGTCTTTAATCCATCTTGAATTAATTTTTGTATAAGGTGTAAGGAAGGGATCCAGTTTCAGCTTTCTACATATGGCTAGCCAGTTTTCCCAGCACCATTTATTAAATAGGGAATCCTTTCCCCATTGCTTGTTTTTCTCAGGTTTGTCAAAGATCAGATACTTGTAGATATGTGGCATTATTTCTGACGGCTCTGTTCTGTTCCATTGATCTATATCTCTGTTTTGGTAACAGTACCATGCTGTTTTGGTTACTGTAGCCTTGTAGTATAGTTTGAAGTCAGGTAGTGTGATGCCTCCAGCTTTGTTCTTTTGGCTTAGGATTGACTTGGCGATGCGGGCTCTTTTTTGGTTCCATATGAACTTTAAAGTAGTTTTTTCCAATTCTGTGAAGAAAGTCATTGGTAGCTTGATGGGGATGGCATTGAATCTGTAAATTACCTTGGGAAGGATGGCCATTTTCATGATATTGATTCTTCCTACCCATGAGCATGGAATGTTCTTCCATTTGTTTGTATCCTCTTTTATTTCCTTGAGCAGTGGTTTGTAGTTCTCCTTGAAGAGGTCTTTCACATCCCTTGTAAGTTGGATTCCTAGGTATTTTATTCTCTTTGAAGCAATTGTGAATGGGAGTTCACTCATGATTTGGCTCTCTGTTTGTCTTTTATTGATGTATAAGAATGCTTGTGATTTTTGCACAATGATTTTGTATCCTGAGACTTTGCTGAAGTTGCTTATCAGCTTAAGGAGATTTTGGGCTGAGACAATGGGGTTTTCTAGATATACTATCATGTCATCTGCAAACAGGGACAATTTGACTTCCTCTTTTCCTAATTGAATACCCTTGATTTCCTTCTCCTGCCTAATTGCCCTGGCCAGAACTTCCAACACTATGTTGAATAGAAGTGGTGAGAGAGGGCATCCCTGTCTTGTGCCAGTTTTCAAAGAGAATGCTTCCAGTTTTTGCCCATTCAGTATGATATTGGCTGTGGGTTTGTCATAAATAGCTCTTATTATTTTGAGATATGTCCCATCAATTCCTAATTTATTGAGAGTTTTTAGCATGAAGCGTTGTTGAATTTTGTCAAAGGCCTTTTCTGCATCTATTGAGATAATCATGTGGTTTTTGTCTTTGGTTCTGTTTATATGCTGGATTACATTTATTGATTTGCGTATATTGAACCAGCCTTGCATCCCAGGGATGAAGCCCACTTGATCATGGTGGATAAGCTTTTTGATGTGCTGCTGGATTCTGTTTGCCAGTATTTTATTGAGGATTTTTGCATCAATATTCATCAAGGATATCGGTCTAAAATTCTCTTTTTTTGTTGTGTCTCTGCCAGGCTTTGGTATCAGGATGATGCTGGCCTCATAAAATGAGTTAGGGAGGATTCCCTCTTTTTCTATTGATTGGAATAGTTTCAGAAGGAATGGTACCAGCTCCTCCTTGTACCTCTGGTAGAATTCGGCTGTGAACCCATCTGGTCCTGGACTTTTTTTGGTTGGTAAGCTATTGATTATTGCCACAATTTCAGCTCCTGTTATTGGTCTATTCAGAGATTCAACTTCTTCCTGGTTTAGTCTTGGGAGGGTGTATGTGTTGAGGAATTTATCCATTTCTTCTAGATTTTCTAGTTTATTTGCATAGAGGTGTTTGTAATATTCTCTGATGGTAGTTTGTATTTCTGTGGGATCGGTGGTGATATCCCCTTTGTCATTTTTTATTGCATCTATTTGATTCTTCTCTCTTTTTTTCTTTATCAATCTTGCTAGCGGTCTATCAATTTTGTTGATCCTTTCAAAAAACCAGCTCCTGGATTCATTTATTTTTTGAAGGGTTTTTTGTGTCTCTATTTCCTTCAGTTCTGCTCTGATTTTAGTTATTTCTTGCCTTCTGCTAGCTTTTGAATGTGTTTGCTCTTGCTTTTCTAGTTCTTTTAATTGTGATGTTCAAAAAGTGGGCGAAAGACATGAACAGACACTTCTCAAAAGAAGACATTTATGCAGCCAAAAAACACATGAAAAAATGCTCACCATCACTGGCCATCAGAGAAATGCAAATCAAAACCACAATGAGATACCATCTCACACCAGTTAGAATGGCAATCATTAAAAAGTCAGGAAACAGGTGCTGGAGAGGATGTGGAGAAATAGGAACACTTTTACACTGTTGGTGGGACTGTAAACTAGTTCAACCCTTGTGGAAGTCAGTGTGGCGATTCCTCAGGGATCTAGAACTAGAAATTCCATTCGACCCAGCTATCCCATTACTGGGTATATACCCAAAGGACTATAAATCATGCTGCTATAAAGACACATGCACACGTATGTTTATTGCTGCATTATTCACAATAGCAAAGACTTGGAACCAACCCAAATGTCCAACAATGATAGATTGGATTAAGAAAATGTGGCACATATACACCATGGAATACTATGCAGCCATAAAAAATGATGAGTTCATGTCCTTTGTAGGGACATGGATGAAATTGGAAATCATCATTCTCAGTAAACTATCACAAGAACAAAAAACCAAACACCGCATATTCTCACTCATAGGTGGGAATTGAACAATGAGAACACATGGACACAGGAAGGGGAACATCACACTTCGGGGACTGTTGTGGGGTGGGGGGAGGGGGGAGGGATAGCATTGGGAGATATACCTAATGCTAGATGACGAGTTGGTGGGTGCAGCGCACCAGCATGGCACATGTATACATATGTAACTTACCTGCACATTGCGCACATGTACCATAAAACCTAAAGTATAATAATAATAATAATAATAATAAAAGAAAAAAAAAAAAAGAAAAGATCTGTAAGTTGTAGTAACGTCTGGAAGCCTTAACATGTGGAAGTTATATAAGAATCTTACAGTAGGGTAAGCTACAGAACATGATACAGGATGTAGAAAGGAAATCAACACCGTCTAGGAACAAGGGGTGGGGACTGGAGAGGGAATGTCAAAAGATGGAAGAAAGGCTAGACATGAGCATGGGCTGCCTGCTCTCTGTCTCCCACTCTAGGCTGAGTTCTTTAGAACTAGATGTCATAACATATCAGATAAGTTGAGATAGATGGTAGAAGAGAATCACAAGGTAGAGCCAGGAAAGCCTGTGCTTATCAGAAAATCCTCATTCTGATGTGCCATTTGTGAGGCAGTGTCAGGGCAGATGAATCTCAGGTCAGGCTCACAGGATTCTTCACACTCCAGCAGGGTGTGGAGAGAGCAGCTGAGAGGTTTTCTGTGTCCTTTATGGAAGGCCCATAAGTACTGAGAAGACCATAAAACCGGAAGTCAAAGGAGGACTATGAATACTAGGAGATACCAATACAGTGGTACAGACCACATAAAACTGTCATTGGTCAGTGAGGAAAATGGGGGCCTACAGGCCAATCCCTTTGTTGGAATGCAGATCATCAACCAAAAGAAAGAGAAGAAAAGGATGGAAGGGAGTCTTGAATCAATAACATGAAAAACTTAACTGACCCTGGAAATGACTTGTTTATAGTAAATTGACAGGATTAACACTATTAGCAGAAATGGAGGTTTATGTGCAAAGATATATTTAGTTAAAAATAATTAAAGAATATCATATCTTTGTACACAAGTTGTGAGTATAAATAACAATAAACAGGAGAGGTTAGGATAGGGAGAGTTGTCAGAGAAGGGTTTGTGAAGGAAGCAGAATTAGACAGGGCTGTTTAAAAGACAGGAAGAACTTGGCTCAGGAGGAGGAAAGAATGTGATAGGAAAAAAGAAGTTGTCCAAAGGCCTAAACCTGGGACTAGTAGAAGTCAGTAGGACTAATAGGAATACAGAGGCTAGGTTATGAGAGGTGAGATGCAAGTGTCAGATTACGAAGGTCCTCGGGTGCAAAGATGAAGGGCATAGACCTTCAGGACTTAAGCAGTCTGAGTGGCATTTGGGAAAGGATTCATTCATTAGAGGTCTGCCTAGCAGGAAGAAAGATAATCTACCTCCCAGATGGCAACTTTCCCTCTGCCTTCTGGTATGCACACTCCTCCCATATCATGGACACTGAGACACAGGGAGTTTTATTCACCAGAATTTGTAGTTGGGGATAGAAGTGACTGGAGAAGACAACGTGGTTTGGCTGCCCCATCCCCTGTGAGAGAAGCTCCCACTGCATGGGGCTGTGTAGCATATGTCTAGATTCCAGGTTTTGGAAGGGACTGGAACATAAGGAACTGATCCATGAGATGGAAATGTCAGAGAGAGAAGGGAGCCCCACGGAGCAATGCAGCCAAAGAAAGACTTTAGGGAGCATTCAGATGTCTCATGGGATCTTGAATTGTCTTCTGGGTAATATGCAATGTAAATTTTCTCATATATCTCCCACAATATCTTCAATAAAATCTGTAATTCTTTAAAGTGGATGTAAGAAGTGCAGAGTGTAGTTTCAGGGTTGGTGCTTCTGTAAAAGCTGTAGGTAGCACTGAATCAAGAGGGTCTACTCTCTGCCCCACTCATCAACCCTCAATATACACATATAAAACAAGTAACTTGACCCTATTGCCTATATGGCTTAAAAGTTAAACATCACAGAATGATCTACACCCACTACCTTTATTTTTCCTTTCTTCTCCGATACTTTTCTCTGATGCTAGGTTGACACCATGGCAACTGGTATAGTAGAAAGAACTTGGGCTTCAGAGTCAGGCTTTTGTTCAGGTCCCAGGTGAGCCACTTCCCAGGGGCATAACCCACTGCAAGTTGCCTAACTAGAAGGAGTCTCTGTTTTTTCATATGGAGAACAGCAATAACACATATTTTACAATATCCTTGTAAGGATTAAATGAGATTATTATATGTGTGGAGGTTAAGCAATACAGTAGAAAGGGCCCTAACTTTAGAGTAGGTCTGAATCTTGGCTCTCACAATTATTACGTTATGTGACACTGGTGAAGTAGAGAACTCTTTTGAGACTCAGATTCTTTATCTGTAAAATGTGGGTAAGAGATGACTAATGATAGTCTGGTACAAAGGTCATATTAAGTGGTCATGATCTTGTTAGGGTTCAAAAGTGGGAACTATGGTGATGTAAAGTGCCTAGTACACTTTGAAGGCACATTGAAGGTACATACACATAAATGGGATCCATTACTATAATCACACACTGCATGCTCCGGAAGTTCTGGCTTGACAGAGCAATAAAATGGTCTGTTGAATGTACAGTTTGAGGTAACATTTTAGGGAGAATTCCCTGACAGGAAGAGGTTCCATCCTTCAGGATGTAGTGTAGACTTTATGTATGTCCCCAGTAGGAATAAAACATGGGAAGGTGTAAAAGTGTAAGTGATCCCACTTATCATCACTCCTAAGTGACCCACAGCTGTTCCTACAACTCTGGGCTCTGCAACTTAGAAATCCTGGTTTCTAAAGGGGAAATGCTTCATCTAGATAACACAATAAGAGGCCCATTAAATCTCAAGCTATGGCTACCACCCCATCACTTCATGTTGCTTGAGACAAGACCCAGGAGGTGAGAAGGGTCAACATCCTGGCAAATATAACCAACATGGATCATCGGGCACAGGTTAGGCTGCTGCTACAGAATGGGGGCAGGGAATATGTTTGCCAGTCAAGTAATTCGGTGTCTCTTGGTACTCTCTTGCTCAATTTTGATGATAAAAATACAAGTTCAGTGCCATGGTCTGAAAAGAATGTGGTGATCATGGGGCTCAAAACCATGTCCAGATCATCCCATATGTAAGCCACCTAAACAGGCAGAGGTGCTAGTTGATGGTGAGGGGAATTCTGAATGGTTGGATAGTGGAGGAGAAGGATAATGAGTATTTGTTAAGGCCTTGAGACCAGCTGCAATGGCTGGAGCTGTAGCTCATCTCACTAATCCACCTGAAGGCCTAGAACTTATTATAAGAAGCAAAGTGGGTATGAATGGTTGCAAGGAGTACACTGTAGTGGATACCATGGAATACTGCCTAAATTTCTACCCCCAAAACTACACTACTTACACCTCCAGCTGCAGGAAGTTTTAGAAACCAACAGCTCTTAGTGACGTTCCCTCTAAGGGTCATACGTTCAGCTCAAGAAAACCGCCTTACCCAAAGTCATGCTCCTTCCCGGCAGTAGCCCACATCCAATGACTGGGTGATAGAAGGGTCTAAAGGCCTGTCCCTTTGCTTCCCATTTAGGGAAATTTAAGGAGTTATTGCAGCTGCAAAGGTCTCACTGGGATCATCAGAGGCTTTGTTGCGATTGAACGGCAGTTCAAGCTCCCTTCAGCCCAGTCCAGTTTCTTTCATTCTCCCATAGGTATCCAGCCAAGAGCATCCCCTCTAGTACCTTCCTGCATGCAAATCTTGTCCAGAGCCTGCTTTCTGGGAAACCTAACCTGTGACAAACATGCTATTTCTGAGTGTCTGCAGATCACTCATGTGGAGAAATTTGCTCCTTATTTATGTGTTCTCTGCTGGTATTACTCCTTCTACTCTCGTAACAAAGCTGTTAACTAGCATTTTAGAATCACTGATGACATCCTTTCTTTCTAAGTTCTTCCTCTAAATTTCCTGGTTTGATCTGAGTTTTCCTATTTAGTGCTTTCAAAATATTCTCAAGTATTACCACTGCACTCTGTTTATATCACCTGTTTTTTAACAGCAGAGACTCTTTGTATTCTCACTGTTTACTATGACACAGTAACTTGTTGAATATTTGTGGAATTAAAAACAAACAAGAACATATTGATCTAGAATATGAATAGTGATCTGGTTGGCAATATCAATTTCATAGAGTTATTGGAATACAGACTAGAAACTATGGGAGTGGATGAGATTCCTGATGGATTATGGGTAGAATTAGAAGAGAAGATAGCTTATCACAGAACCCTGAAAAATACCAACACTTATGGGCTGAAAAGAGAAGAAAGAGTCCATGAAAGAACAGTTGGTGAGAGAAGAGATAATCCTGGAAGCCTAGGGTAGAAAGAAATTCAAGAAAGACGTATTCAACAGAGTCAAATAACAAATTGAGTATCAAATAAAACAAATGACTATCAGATTTGATAATTAGGAGGCCTTGGTGACATTTTCCAACCATATTTTGGTGGCATGGTGGGAGGAAATATACAGGATCAATTTTGTATGTAGATCCACCTTTTCCCTTAGGTAGTTGCTACATCCATGTCTGGAGAAGTCAGAGGAAGCACGGACTTCAGCTTCCTGTTTAAGCCATGTTCTCACATCCCATTTTAGCAGGGGCTTTGTTCTTTAGGAGTCCACTGGGTTCCATTAATAATGCTGTGATATCCACATGGCTCTTTGTATCTGTTAGAATTTAGAAAGGGCAGGTAAATGATTATGACCTTCAAACCTCCAACAAGGTCAACTCCTTACTGAAAGTTATAAAGCCTAACCAACAATTACCCAGAGCTCAAATAAACCAGAGGTGCTTAAGTCACTCAGGGGAAACATATTAAAGTCAATTACAACTCAATCTGGGTACATTTATCAGACATCTTTCCCCTGTGACCAAAGAGGCAAGAAGGAGAACTTGTTCCAAAGTGTGGGGATAAACGTAGGGGTGTATGGAGGTCTGGTAGAGAACACAGAAGCAAGGAGAATAGATGATTCCTGCCTATTCCCCTAAGAGTTAGTTAAGCAAGTCTGGACATATTTCCTGAATTGGAACTATTTGATCTATATAAATACTCATTTTTATTCAATTCAACAGCTATTTATTGAATACTGTTATCTGTCAGGCAGATAACAGATATACTAGGAACTGAGAAACAAAATTGAAAGAATAAAAACAAGCATAAAAATAAACAACATATGTTCTGTTCTCAAGAAGTTCACAGACTAGTAGCTAGAGAAGCACACAAAACTGCCATATAATTTCAAAGGCACTATGAGAGTAGTATGTACTAAGTACTATGGAGCCATAGAGAAGTGGGCAATTCAGCTAGCCTTAGGAAGAAGGTATAACCAGGATGGCTACAGGTGTGGATGTATCTCTTGCAGGTTGATTGGAATGATGGACAATCAAAGTAAAGGAAAAAAAAATCAATTGCTTTCTAGAAAATTTATAGAAATAAATGTTCCAAATCTACTAGGGCAACTAGTTCAGATATTTAAAAACCCATGCAAGCAAGGAATTCTTCCTGTAATTACCTCTAACTACATGGCCTTATAATTAATTTTTTTGTTTTGTTTTGAGACGGAGTCTTGCTCTGTTGCCCAGGCTGGAGTGCATTGGTGCGATTTCGGCTCACTGCAAGCTCCGCCTCCCAGGTTCACGCCATTCTCCTGCCTCAGCCTCCCGAGCAGCTGGTTCTACAGGCACCCATCACCACGCCCAGCTAATTTTTTGTATTTTTAGTAGAGACAGGGTTTCACCGTGTTAGCCAGGATGGTCTTGATCTCTTGATCTCGTGATCCACCCGCCTTGACCTCCTAAAGTGCTGGAATTACAGGCATGAGCCACCACACCTGGCCTGTAATTAATTTTAAACCCTCCCTTTTCTCTTTTTCCTCATGAGAAAAAACTGGGAACAGATAGTCAACATAGTATTTACATTTCTGTTAGAAAAAACTCCCAATGACTTGGTTATTTCCCACAAAACAAAACAAAACAAAACAAAAATCGCTTTATCCCAATGCATGCCCACTCATCATTTGATCTTTTTGTTTTAAAATGAATACTAATCTACCTCTATTAAAAGCCTCCCAAAAGGACTTAGCTCCAGTGAGCATCGAACAGTTTTAACTGATGGGCTCAAGGGATGGAAGAAGCTGTATGAGATGTTAGCAAGAACATTCTTTGACAAAACCCAGTCCTAAGCCAAATTCTTAAGATTTGGAAAGAAAATAATTTTGTCTTACTGCCAGCAGACTCTCCTGTTCACTGTTTCAACTAAGCAAATTAGGAATGGTTATTTCCATGGAATGTCTCCCCATGCTGGGCACTAAAACTCAAGGTACTCCAAACTATCTAAGAAGGTTGAATAAACACCCAAAGCTTTAGTAAAACTAAAATTCTTATGGGTTTCCTGAGTATACTTTCAGTTTACTTTTATTACTATTACATCTTTCCTTAATTTTATATATATGATATATTTTATTTCTATCATATATTTTCTTGATGATATATATAATATTTATTTATCTATTTATTTATTTATTTATTCTCACAATGTAATATAGGGTATATTGTATGGAAGGTAAAAATATGAGTATGCAAAAATGTTAGAAATTATAGGGACCATGGTGATTACTGACAGATAACGCAAAACCAAAGTTACATAACTGCCAAAGGTCAAGTAGCAATTTAAGAGCAGAGCTGAGAATAGAATTCAGGTGAGGAAATCAGGTCCTGTGCCTGTGATATCAGAGGCAGGGCTGCCCAGTATACAACTCAAAGGGTAGCATTTATATAGAATGGGCAACATACAGCAAGGGCCAGACCTGGAACTGACCTTTGTGGGGGCTATCATGAGTCCTATAATGCAGCAGCTTCAGTCACCAGAAACCTTGCAATTGTCTCATTATTCTTAAATTTGAGGTACCTGACCAATTTTTTTAAAAAATTCAAAGTGAGCAGTGTACTGTCAGTTTTGGTCCCACCATAGGGTTGGTTTCCTCCAGAAATGGAGGCTTTGTGGTGTACCTCACCATCAGAATTCTTGAGATTTAAAATGTTTTCTTCACTGCCTTCTTGCACAATATCAGTGGCTTTCAGAAGGATCCTATTGAGTCATACTTGTAGGATTTATACAGCATAAACCTTCCAAATGGTTGGTGAAGCAAAATAGAAAATAAAGGCAGCCTCCCTCCTCCACCCACATTTTTTAAAAATCCACAAGTTTTAGGAAAAAATCCAGCTCTAGCTAAAATCCTTGAAGCCCTTGTAAAACCTCAAGAGTTTTTCTTCCTCACCATGACCCATGAATTTTCATTTGGTGGTGTGGCAGTGGCTTGAGGGATTTTAACTTGAAACAGTTCACCCCATTTACTCTGTTGTTTGGGTGACATAGTTGATACTAAACAACAAAACTGCTGTACCTCCCTAAAACATGAACCTATAATGGTTGTTTTTGTAAAGAGTTTGGGGATATATGTGGCTAAAGGAGGTAATAAAGTATAACAAGATCACAGTAAATGCTAGTTCATTATCTGAAGCACTGGTCCACCTCAGTGAGAAAAATATCAGAAGTGGGGTGGCAACAATGAAGATAAAGATGATGCAAATCATTAAAGAAAACCATTTGCCACCTCAACTGCATAATAAACCCAATACAGCCTGCTGTAGTCCTACATTCATGGTAAACCTAACAGATTTTCTGCTGAAAAATGCAATGACATTCAAACCAATGCAATGCACTGTCTCTGGTGTGAGGTATCTTACAAGGAAAAGGATTTAGGGTTTATGAGGTTTCTGTTGTTGATATTTTATAATTTTTAGCAAAGCATTTGAGTTTTAACTCAGACCCAGGAGATGCATTTTATTAGAACGTTTAATCCTTCCAAAAGGCTTTGTGAAATCCCTCTCCTCTGATGTCTTCCTATCCCTATCAGTCTTCAGCATCTAGGTGTCCCCATCAACAAAGCCTCCTGAACTCTCAAACAGAACATTCTGTAGCAGCTGTGAATGTCTTGAAGCTAGATTTGACATCACAGACAGCAGGCAGCACAGAGGAGACATGCCACCCGTTGGTGCCAAGCGTGTCCTACCTTGGAAACATGAGCAATCAGTGTGCTGACCTTTCTTCCTGGAGAGTTTGAGGTCAGGCAGACTCCTTGAAAACAATGCTCCATTTAATATATACCCTTAAGCCTGAATGGTAACCTTTGGATATTTTTACTGATTCCTCACCCAAATTATTTTCCTCTTCAATGAACCTGTCCTTCCAGGACATCCATCATGGGTTGGATGCCACCCCATCTCCCATCTGGGTTAGCTTTGCCTTCTAGCAGGACATGTTAGCCAAGTAGGTTTCAAATTGTTCTCATTGGTCATTCCCCACAATCTTCCAACCAGGTAGTGCCACATCCATTCTGCAGAATATGTGTGGCAGAAGCATAGCAAAACCTACCAGTGCCAAGATTCCATTCTGTTGGACAGATTCCAAATGGAGCTTCCTTTCTGTGAAGCAAGGACGCTCATGCACAGTTCCTTCCTCCTCTGGTAATGTCTTCCCCCTCCTCTTTGCTTCTTTCCCATCCCTCTATCTCTAAACACTTCCTACATTCACACCCACCCAATCTCTCTGAAGAATTCATCCTGCCTCTCTCTAGCTGCACCAGCCTGCAGTTCTTTCTGCATTCTCTGCTGAATTCTTACTGGCATTTGTGGTAATTGTGCCGGTAACTGTCTTATACTGGGCGTACTACTTGGTGCGGTTAATTTTCTTTTTCTCTATAGAGGTATTGAGTTCAGTATGCTATCAACTCTGAAAAATGGGGCCTTGTCTACCTGTCCCTACAGGGTCTAGAAGAATACTGCACACAAAGGTTCACAAGAAGAATAGTATTTGTGTATGGATTATGTCAGGAAAAAAATCCATGATAATAGTCCTCAACTGGGCTTTGACAAGAGCAAGTATGTTCCTCAATTCTAGTTTTGCTTTGGTTTATATTTTAGATGTGAACCTCTGACTAGAAATCTACGGGCATATTTCATAGAAAATGGCATATAAAAATGGATGGAAGAAAACTTTTTCAAGTGGAAAAAGAAGAAAGGAAGGAAAGAAGGGCAGACTACCTGGTGGTATAGGCCCTTACATCTAGAACTCTCACTCAATGCTTCCAACACTTTTTCATAAACCACAAAACCAGAAATTTACTGTTCAATAATAGAAACATATGGTGCGGAGCTTTCTAGCTTCTTCTTTCTTTTTTTTTTTTTTTTTTTTCTGGTAAAGAGGTAGTAAAGAGAGAGGATCTAGTTGGGGAGGTGGGTAGGACAAGAAGAAGTAGGAGTGAATGTTTTCAAAAAGCTTTTGGTAGATAAGGACTTTCTCTCATTCATTTTTAAATTTTCCTATTAAAATATGTACTTTATAGCTTCTCGATTTTACAAGAAGCATGTTTTTTGATGGAAACATATTCTGGTGTGCACACTGATTAGGTCCATTAGTGGATAAATTCAGTGTTCACTCAAGAGACCATGCTACAAGACCAAACCCACTACTTTTATTGGAAATACTGGGGCTGAGAAAGAGAGGCAATTCATTAATGCTAAGCCTATACAAAGCAGTTTGCTCTTTTTGTCTGTTTCGTATTGTACCATTGCAGAAAGGTTGAGTGTACCTCTGCTACTAAAACAGTCCATGTACCCAGGGAGCTTGCTAAACAATTTTAGAGTCAACAGAGCCCCAGGACACCGTTAAGAAATTCAAGGTTTTCAGGGATAGTTGAAAAAGAAAACAAATGACTGGGCATGTTCCTCTCTGTGTTTCCCTTCCACTGCTTGGAAGAGGACAAACAGTGTTCACTGGCGATGGACAATGTGATGCTCCATTGACTTCTTTCCAGCACAGTTTAAGCTATCAGGTCAGCCTTCTGTTCACTGAAAAACATTTGTGTTCCTACATATCTGTACTCACGATTAAAGGGCATTGGATCACTCTAGACCTTTAACAGCACTAAATGGGCTATTAGGCAAAATCGCAATTGAGGTGACCCCTACAATTCACAGCTGAGAAATACATGGCCACTGAATAATTACCTCATATCCCAGACACTTTCTGGTGTCTTTTAGACTGGCACTGGAAAAAGAAGGCAAAAAGGGAAAATGCTAATATTGATGAAGCATTTTTTTGAGTTCAGCATGGTGTTAAGCAGTTTATTAGTTTATTTAATCCTTGTGAGATCCTTCAGACAGGTGAGTTTTTATGCTTCTTTTACGGGAGAAACTAAGGCTCAGGTAGGTAAGAGAACCTTGTTACCATGAGAGAATGTGCTGTGGCCATGCAAGATGCTAGTAAAACATCCCTCCATAAAATCTGCTTATTAGACAGGAGAGAAATCTGACCATTACATTTTTCTTCTTTTCTAACTTCTGTTTTCTTGCTTGTTAAATGAAGAATAATGACATCCCCAAGTGGTTGTTGTGAAATATAAGAGAAGAGTTCTTGTTATCTGTACATTTGTAGTTCCTTCTGCCTGACTTTTTGCATAGCTGTCTCCTACTCATCCTTTAGTTCTCAGCTTAAATGACATTGCCTCCAAGAGGCCTTCCTAGATTATCCACCTGAGGTCTCATCAACCTCATTATCACACCACAACTCACTATCACATTTCCCATTTATCACCTTAATAGCACCTATCACAATCTATGATTGCCTCATTACTATCCCTCCTCCCCATCAGAATATAGCCTCCGTGAAAGAAAAGAGCATTCCTATCTTGCTCATGTTCTATGCCTACCGCAGTGCCTGGCATATAGTTGCTACCCCCAAATACTAGTTGAGCGAATGCATGAATGACTGAAAGATAATGCACCTATAATTTAGAACTACTAAATAAATGAAAGTTCCCTTCTATTTCCCACTTTCCCTCTGACTGTTTTTGGGTTCACTTCCATTTGACCTCTTTTCATCTCAGTCACCAGTGATCCTGTATCATGTTACACTGAACTTCCGTTGATGTAGGAGAGGAAAGCTGACTTTGCTCCTGCTCTGTAGCAAAAGGACTTGGACTGTTTTTCTCTAGTCTCAGGGAAGAGGCCTGTCTATACTGGGCCTTAGTACAGGACATGTAAGTGGGTACAGATCAAAGATCTGGTGACACCCTGTGTCTGTGGAAAGGTGGAGATATTTAACAATGGGAGGGAGGAAGTGGCTTCTATGGTGCAAAGAAACTTGCCCTGACCTCCTTCATCCTTTTCAGGGAGCTTGTGAAAATGTTTCTCCACAGTGCCAATCTGCCCTTAGCTGTTGGGGTCATGCAATGGCTAAAAGCCCTTGTTGGATACTGAACTTCTAAACTCAAGTTATGTCCTCAAGGCTCAGCATCTATCCAGGGCTCAAGCAGAAATTAAAGGTTGCCAAGGGCTAAGAGAGTGGGAAGAGCCTTTGGGTGTTTTTGGTTGGGCTCTGCTCGCCTTGCATGAAATTGCTAACCATTCAAAGTCAAGTTGAGGTAAAAATGGATGGTCTGAACACCCCTTTAAAGTCCACCAAATTTAAAGCAAGCAGGGTTTTTCTCCATGAAAGTCAGCTTCTCTTTTACTTAGGTAACCTTTCAGTAATCACAGATCAAAGCCCAGACTGAACGTTTCTATCCTTTGGGAAACTTTCTCTGGCTTCCTTGGGCATATAGGAGAGTTCCACCCACCCTTTCCCACAGCACCATCTTTTGCCTCTATCAGGGTTTATCTATCTTGTGGAATAGTCACATTCTTATGTGTCTTGCAACCACATCCAGCTGTTGGTCCCTGGAGACAATGTGTCTCATACATTTTTGGACCCTTCAATCCACATCTTTGTATCTTGCTAAATGCTAGGAATATACCAAGCACACAATATATAAAGTAGGAGGTATGTTTGAATAATAAAATTTTGGAGATAAAAGGGTCCCCAACTCATAGTTTGATGTTTTATAAAGCCCAAAGAAAGATAAAGTTATTGCCCAAGGTAGCCACAAAGTAACAGATAGGATCTACTCAAATAAATATTATTTATTACTTGAAATTACATCATCATGAAAAAGACTTCCCAAAAGTTTTAAAATGTAAAGTAATTTGAAATGCTTTCTATCTAATTATAATGCTTAGACTTTATTTAAAATCTTTCACAGTTTCAAAGGACCATATGCTTTATGCTTCTAAGAATTTGTCAAATAGTTGTTGCCCTATAAATTAAGTATTGGTTTTTCTATTACTGTGAGAATACTTGCTTCATGAATACTAATTTGGGTTAATTATTTGCCACTTTATATTTGTGTGTTTTGACAAAACACTGACCGGACACTAGGTATATAGACTATATTAGATATATATATTTTTAATTTTAAACTTTTAATTTTTATGGGTACATAGTAGGTGTATATATTTCTGAGGCACATGAGATATTTTGATACAAGTATCAATGTGTAATAATCACATCAGGGTAAATGGGGTATCCATCACCTTAAGCACTTATCCTTTGTGTTACAAACAATCCAATTATACTGTATATATTAGATAACATTTGATTTGAGACATCTTCTAGTTCTAAAATTATCTGCCTCTATAAACTATTCTATGTTGATTTCATCTTTAATGAACATTTATTGGATGTTTAATGTATCCCAAGCATTATGTCCAGGATTCTCTACCAGGTACTAGGAAAATAATATACTGTCTTATAAATAAGATAGACAATCCAGTTCTCAAGTTACTCACAGTCTAACAGTCTAATGGAGGAGTCAGGCATTAAAAAAATGATTTTAATGAACATAAAATACTATAATAGAAGCATGTACTTAATATTGTGGAAGCAGAGAAAAGGGAATAACAACCTGCCTGTGGGGAATTAGAGAATGCTGCCTTCTAAATAACCTTTTAAATAAAGTGGAGATGGAGGTTGAGAATCAAAAACTTATCAAGAATTCACTCAAAGTAAATGAAAATATTTGTCCTGCTAAGGAAAGAAAAATAGACAAGAGGAAAGCCTATAAAAATCAAATCAGTATCTCAAGGTGATGAAACAATTCTTTATATTCTTAATCTCCAGGTAGTGTGGTCTTGAATTATAGGGACTTTATTTAAAAGTACATGATGGATTTAATGGTAGTAAATTATTAAAGTAAATACTTGCCACTTGCATCTTCCTTTCCAGATAGATGGGAAACCATACTGCCTATATTTAGATTTTTCCTGTTTAATGTCACTAAACAAAGCATTAATCTTTTCTTAAGTAGACTGTGTTATGGGTTGAACCTATATATTGAAGTCCTAAGCCCCAGTACCTCACAATATGACCTTATTTGGAAATAGGATCATTGCAACTGTCATTAGTTAAGGTGAGGTCATACTAGAGTAAGATGGGCCATTAACTCAAAATAACTGGACTGGACATTTTGACCCAGATATGCACACAAGGAGAATGCTATGTGAAGATAAATGCAGAAGTTACAGTTATTCTTCTACAAGCCAAGGAATGCCAACGATTACCAGAAAACTACCATAAGCTAGGGGAAAGGCATAGAGTAGATTTTTCCCCAAAATCCTCAGAAAGAACTAACCCTACCAATGCTATGAAGACTTCTAGCCTCCAGAGCTGCGAGACAATAAATTTCTATTGTTTAAGCCACCCAGTCTGTGGTACTTTGTTACAGCATCCCTGGCAAACTCATACAAACTGTAAATTCTTCTTAGAAACATGATGAAGGATCATGGAAATTTTAAACTAGATTTTATACAATATTGGAGTATCAAGTTCACTGAGAAAAATAATACCTAAAGGAGTTAATTGAGAGATTACTACTCATTTTTAAGTTTGTGTAGTAACTCAGGGCATTTAAATATATAATATATAATTTTTTTCAACTTTAACTTCAGGTCAGTCTAGTATTCGGCTAAAAAATAAAATAGTTTTATATCTCTTCATCCTAGGTTCTTAAGCTACCTGTATGTGTGTTTGTCTGTGTGTGTGTGTGTGTGTGTGTGTGTGTGTGTGTGTGTATGTGTGATTCTTTGGAAACTTAACTCAATGATGACTTTGAGGCCTCAAAATAATTGCCATTTAGCAAGAGAATTTCTCTTTAACTTTTCTTCCTAAGGTACAATATTGACCATCATCTTAAACAAACAAACCTTGAGTATGTAGAACAATAAAAAGAGTGCCAAGCTAGATGTCTGGAAACCAGGAGTCTAGCCTCATTTTGGTCCTAATAAACTGTGTGACCTTGGACAAGTGCTTAATTTTCAAATAGCTATTAGCTCAAGAAAAATGCGGGCCAGAGCAGCTTTTGATATTGCCTATGATCCACTATTTGCAAAAATAGCTAATATCCATGCATTAAAATGAAAAAGAGCTCAGCAGAAAGCCTGTAGAAACAGCACTGCAAATCGATATCATCAGCAAGGGAAAGAAGTAATGACAAGAAAAATATTCCTTTATTTTCTTCTACTTAACAAAAGAATCTCTGCTTACCATTTTCCCCTTCTTAGTGTACAAGGGCAACTTTAAAACGTGAGTTAACAAAAGCGAATGATTCAGAGCTAATATTTTGTTGTCCCTAAAGTTACAGCAGCATCAAATGATTTTATAGCCCATTGGGGCCAGAAAAATCACTTGGAAGCAGAGCATACCTACATGAGCAAGTTGTACTACATAAAGTGACAAATGATCTTAGACAATTACAGAAACCTTTATATCTCAATCAGTACCCTGGAGACAGCTGATAATGTTTGCACATACTGCTAAAACTGTCAGCAATAAGATGTGAGGAAAACCCAAACCAGAACTTTTTACAAATTATGAGGTTCTGAAAAAGAGCAGAAACCTCCGTGGTAATGGCTTACATTAACAATACAGCTGTCTCTTAAAGCTCCTCAAGTCATAAAACACTAACAGCAAAGAACTGAAAAAAAAATGTGCACACTACAAGGAAAATGAACATCAGCGAAAATGGACTTCACAAGGAGTATGGTGGCTGCCAGACTAAATGCTGAAGACTGGCAATCCCCTGATACAAAATCAGAGTCAACCATGACATGCTCATAGGGAAGGACATCAGTGGGCCTGTTTATCTCATCCGTACAGCACAGTGCCTAAAGGTGGTTGAAACTGGAATGGCTGGGTTCAAACCACTAGCCGTGGCTTGGGCAAGTAGCTAGTTTCTTTATCTGTAAAATATGAATAATGGCAGTGCTCACGATATAGGCTGTTATGAAGATTAGATGAGATAGTATAGGTAAAGCATTTTGAAGAGTGCCTCCTAATTGAATACTCAATAAATGTTATTACTATAACTCCTATTATTGCTACTAGTAGGCAATGAGCCCTTGTCAAATAAAACAAGACCGTTTTTCCAAATATTTAATTAAAACCAGAATGTATTCTAGAATGCCAGCAACTGAATTCAAGAGTTGTTATTTAGGCACAAATCCCTAAATTTAAATTTTGTTTATTTATTCATTTTGTCATTGATTTACACAACAAATAATTCTTGAGTATAGTGCTAAGGTAGTGTCCTAGCACTAGGGTTCCAACAATGAATAAGATATATAGCCTCTGAACCCAAAGAGCTCATCCTAGTTGTGGAGAATAGACAGAAAATTCCAAGGATCCACATTTGAACTATGTGGCTCAAGCTATGTGCAGTGCCAGTAAAAAGAGTGAGGAGAGAGGCAAGAGGATCACTTGATCCAGAATAGGTGGGTGCAGGGGGATGGTCAGGCATTATTCCCTAGAGATGATCGCTGGACTCAAATGTGGGGTAATCCTGTTTTAGTTAGAATACAGATGGCCAATCGAATTGAGGGTAATAGCCAGAATACCTTGAATCCCTTAGTATTGTTGACAAACAGCCTAAAGTATGTTCTTAAAGTTAATGCCTGTCTTTATTTATTTCTACTATTAGTAGTTGCTTACACAATCTTTATATGTCATAATTGTATATTATTTGCTTGTCAAAGGAAATATTATTCTTAATGATTGCAGCATACAGTTATAAATAATAATTTACTTCAATCAGTCACACTTGTGTAAGGTATTTTGGGATACATGGAGTCCTAGGGCTTCAGGTCAACTACTACTGGCCAGTAATGAGGTTTTCTAGATTGAAACCCTGGGGCAGAGCTACTCTGCCACACCATTGTGTAACTGGGGTTTAGTTATGCCACAGTCAGGCATGAGGTAAAGGTGATGAATTCTGTATCCATCATTAAAAGGAGAAGACAAAGACGGAGAAAAGGACATTCATTATGAGCAGATGGGATGCCAGGGAGAGATATTAGGTGACATTGTGGGAAGTCCGATTGTCCTGCCTAATATACCCATTAGAAGGACAAGCTAAACTGGAGAAAAGCCAACAGTTCCTTTCTGAATATGGGGAGACAGTTATCATTGAAAAAAAGTCCCACACCAATAAGCAAAAATAAAAAATTCTGTCATGAGGGCTGGGGATAGTATAATAAATAGCTCACACCTGTAATCCCAGCATTTTGGGAAGCTGTGGTGAGAAAACAGTTAGAGCTCAGGAGTTTGAGACCAGCCTGGGCAGCATAGGAAGACTCTGCCTCACAGAATGAAAATTCTGTCATGAAATTGATCAATGTTTATGTTAACATAGACATATGACAGACATTTTAGAAACAGCCTTGGAAAAATTGTGAATGGGCTTCCTATTGTTCAATTCAGCTTTCCTTCCTTTGCAACCCGCCTCCACCTTTAAAAACGAGCAACAGGCTCAATATCTTCAAAGAATGGAACTGTGTCCCACCCTAGTTCTGCACAGGAAAAATAGCACAGAACATTTTTCTCCCTTCTTATTGAGTTGTGACCCCAAAAGTGCATTTTTTAAATTCAAAGAGTCCTCCAAATATTTGGAAATTTAAACATTTGGTTTAAAAATATATGAACAAACTAGGTTGCATTTGTTAGAAATCAAGACCACTTGGGAAAAAATAGAGATGCAAAGAATGTTTGAGCATAGTGGATGCTTCATTCTTTTTAAAACCACATTTCACTTGCTCAATGAAAAATAAAAAAACCTTCTTTTATTTTTAAAACCCCTTTCAAGCTGAAATTGTCTATGACCAAGCCATAGCCTAGAGCACAATTTTACAGCTGAGTAACAAACCTCCTAAACTCAGATTTATAATGGAAATGCTGTCCGAGAGTTAATTACAGTGGACTCCAGTAGGGTACAATTTTTTTCATCAGTTTGGAGTTTGGAAAGCTCACTAGCCTGACGCAACCATATTTATCTCAAACCTCAGACTCCATTATTTCATTTTGTTGGGCTGTAAGGCAAAGGCCAGCGAGTAGGTCCCTCTTACCTTTGCTTTATAGCCTCAGTTTGCCTGAAGCTTTCAGAAAGGGAAAAGTTTTTTTCAAAAAAGTCCAGGCTCTACACTGGTGTTGTGTGGAAAATTAAAAAAAAATAAAATAAAAGAAAGAAGAGTCCAAGATCAATAACAGGAACTTTAAATTAGGATAGCCTAAGGGCAGGAAAGAACTCCTGCCTGCTCTTAGGGGAGAAAGCACAAACACACTCAAGAAAAACAAAACCAAAAAATTTTTTAAAATCTTAACAACTATCTTTAGACTTCTTTTAGGACTTTGACAGGGTAGGGTTTACTCTTCCTAGGAGGTCTGTTTTCCAAAAGCGCACCTGGTGCCTCATCAATGACTACAGAATTTAGCTTGTGACCTAACTAAGAGACTAATTGAGACAATTTACCAACCTTTTGCTCTAAGCCAGTGCCTCTCAAATACTGGAATCACCTGGGGGAATTAAAAAAAAAATGCCTGAGTCCCAACACTAGTGATTCAGATTTAATTAGCTTGGGTGCAGCCTGGGTGTCAGGAGACTTAAAAGCTCCCTAGTGGATTCTAACGAGCAGCCAAGACTCAAAACCAATGCTCTCGGCCTTTCTTTAAAGTGGGGACCATGGACCAGCAACATCAGCAACACGTGGAGGCTTATTAGAAAGGTAGAATCTCAGGCTCCACCTGCTGAGTCAGAATCTGTATTTTAACAAGATCTTCAGGAGATCTGCATGCATATTACAGTTTGGGAAGCATTGCCTTTTGCTACAGCCATTCCAAACAATTTGCTGGCAGTCTTGCAAGAATTCCAAAATACCCACTGAAAATATGATCTGCTTAACATTCCATGAAATAAAAATAGATAGGGAGTGTTCTTTGATCTGATTAGGAGTTGAAAAGAACAACAGGATGAGACTGATGGAAAGAGCTTGGTGCATTTCAGGTAAAGGCAGAAAGCTTTAACCTCCTTAGAGAGCAGAAAGTACAACTAGATTGCTTTTGCTCAGCACTCACAAATTAGCAACAAAAAAAATGCTCTGGGGTGGGCCCAAAGTAAAATGATTTTACCAAACATGTAATGACTAGCATAACATGATCACTGACGAATCATAACTCATTTCAGCCACTGTTGCTCCACAACTCCCTAATCACCCCACTTCCTGGCTCTGTATCTCCCCTGGACCAAGAGCACAGAATTTAACTTTCAGTTATCTGGTAACCTAATGAGAATGTATGTCAACTATGTTGACAACTAGTCAACAGGATTTATCATAAAACTGACCCTAGATTGGTAAGTGGCATCTAGACTAAAACAACTACAAATAACTGAAAGGAACCACAGTTTTGGTCTGAGTGTAGTGCTCTTGTAACTGGATGTGTCCTTTACCGGGACTTTGAAAGCTATGATTATAGATTTGCTGTAAGAGCTACTGGCTTCTTTGAGGGAAATAAGGCTTTTACACCAGGAAAACTCCAGCACTTACCTAGTATGCATCTCATCTCTTTGCACATGAGCTGCTACGGGCTGCTGCAAGGCCTCCTATAGGAAAGGAATAACCATCACTGCCCTTCTAGGAAGCCATGTTCCCATACAACGTCCCTTTAGAGTAGAATGGTGAAATGGGCTTATGAATCTGAATGTCAAGTTGAACCAAGAACTCTTGATGCAGAATGTGCAACACAGTTTTTTTAACATAGCACAAACTGGGAACAAACTAAATGCCTTTGAGTTGTTAAATAAAGTATGGTCCATTGATAAAATGGCATATACACAGTTCTAAAAGCTCATGTTTTTGAAGAATATTTAATGTCAGTGGAAAATAAATGTTCATGATACATTAAAAAATGTGAGAGTGGATATATGGTACATATATACCATATTTATTTTATAAAACACACAAGGAGTTTCAAGAAAAAAGTGCAGATAGAGTAAGGCAGCATGTCAGACACCTCATGTATTGTCGTCTTTTCTCTCCCTTCTTTTCCTTGCAGAAACTCATTTTCCTCACTCAAATAATGTGATTCATGTCGTTCTGGTCATCACAAAGTTCAGTGCCCTGGCCACAGTGCTCAGCCTGGGGTCCAGGCTGATTAATAGAGGTATCTTATCCCCTTTTCCACAGTGACTGTTTGGGGCATGTGGCTCAGATAGAGCCAATCAGAGTCATTCCTGGGGATCTTGACTGTATAAATACTGGGACATATAAATTGAGGCTCTTGAAATATCTTCGGATAGAGAGATGAGAAAATACTTGCTGCCAGTGCCCAGGTTCCTATGATGAGGGAAGACGCAGCATTCTATGAGGTGCTCAGATACAGACAGTCAGGTGGCAGAAGTGTTATATAGTTGCAAAATTAAAGAAATACTGAATTAAAGAAAGGGGTTTATTGCAGGACTTCTCTGATATACATATTTGCACTAGCATAAGGAGAGGATGCAGTATACAGTGTTTGTCAAATTTACTTAAACATCAAAACCTTTCTTTTTTCTTTTCCGTTTCTTTTTTCTTTTTGAGAAAACCTGCTAGCATCTCTGCTTATGCGATTGTTCTTAGAAGACAAAAAATATATGCTGCTCCAAGGAAATAATGGATCCATCTGTGGGTCATTATTTTTATGTATGTGTGTGTGTGTGTGTGTGTGTGCTTTGCTCCACTTTCTAAATTTCCTACACCTAAAGTTATGTTGAATATATACATACATATATATACAAAGTATATGTACATAGTATCTTATACATATACATATGTATATCTCATGTATATTTTTATATAGTCTGTTTCTATAAGTGAAACAACCCAAGTACTCTTTATTTTCATAAATGAATTAGTAGTATTTCTAACATATATTAATAGTTTTTTATTGCCCAAAGTTTAGAATCAAGAGTCCCTTTCCTTTTACCAATGGAAACACACAGATTTTATTTTTAATTTCAGTTCTCTGTCACATTTTTTTTAAGCTTTTATTTTAAGTTCAGGGATACATATGCAGGTTTGTTATAGAGGTAAATAGTGTGTCATGGGGGTTTGCTGTACAGATTATTTTGTCACCCAGGTAATAAGCATAGTACCCAATAGGTAGACACATGAACACATATGTTCATCGCAGCACTATTCACAATAGTAAAGACATGGAATCAACCTAAACGCCCATCAATGGTAGACTGGAGAAAGAAAATGTGGTACATGTCTTCTCTGTTTTATATACGCTGCATGAGGGCAGCCAAGTTAATGCTATAATCATCATTTCGTGTATTTGGGAGAAAATAAGTTACCTGTTACCTGTTCTATAAATTAATAAATATTTCTGCATTTTTGTTTCCTATGCAAATGTACATACACACACATATATGGTTTACAAAAATGGTAACATACTATACAAATGTTTTGTAATTTTAATTTTTAAACTTAATGATGTGTGATAAACATCTTTCCATGCCAGCGTATAGAGTTCTACCACTCTTCATTAACCCTGCCTGGTATAAATTTGTGTGGATGGAGTCATATATATCTTAGCCCTGTAATCTCATTTAATTTCTAGGTACCTCAATGTTTGTCTAAGTAAAGGTAACCTACCTACAAGGAAGATTTTCAAGTAAAATATTTAAGTAAAGCACTTAGCACAAGGCTGGAACAGAATGTGCGCAGTACATGGAGCTATATCAATATATCTATTCCATAATATTACTATTAAGGGATTATTCTATTAATATTGTCGTTAATAGATAACTGAATTATTTCCAATTTTGACTTCAATAAATAAGACTGCAACACACTAACTGCAGCCTTGGGTGAGGATTTCTATAGAATAAACTCCAAAAAAGTGGAACTGCTAGGTCAATGTTATGCCCATTTTAAGTTTTGTTAACATGGCCAAATTTCTTTTCAGAGAGGCCTTTACAGTGGGCACTCTCACCAGCAATGGGTGCTGCTTGCTGGCTACCTTTTGGGGAAGGCAAAGTAAGGGGAAGGCATTTTACCAGTCTCTGGAAGAATGTATAGAGTACTGTAAGGCGAAAAGAGAGGGCCATTCTGTGGAGAGGTGTCACGAGTTCCCAAGGCCACTCTCAGGCTTGATGATTCATGAGAAGAACTTACAGGCTTCAGAAAAGCTGTTAAATTCACAGGGTATAGTTTACTACAGTGAAAGGATGCAGATTAAAATTAGCAAAGGAAAGGGAGAAGGTACATGTTTGGAAGTCCAGAAGAAACCAGGTGCAAGGTTTTTGTGGTCCCCTCCCCATGGAGTCTCATGGGGATGTGCCTAATTCTCCCAGCAACAATGTATGACAACACATGTTCAATGTTGCCAACCAGAAAGGCTCACATGAGCCTTGGTGTCCAGAGTTGTTATTGGAGATCAGCAATATAGGCCCCTTAACTGACCTCAGCTACTGAAATTCCAGCCTCCCCCTACCTAAAAGAAAAAAAAAAAGCCTTCACCACAAATCACATTGTCAGGATAAATTTATCTGTACAGCATGGTCCAAGGCCTCAGGCATACAAAAAGACTCTTAATCTGGAAGAATATTTCAAGAGCTCAGAGGTTAATTCCCAGGAGCTGACCAAGGGCTAGTCCTGAAGGTAGGCATTTCTTTGAAATGTGCAGGATTTGAATAACCCAGGCCTGCTGAGTTAACCCCTTCCTTCCTGCCCAGGGCTGGGAAGGGGATGGCATAAGCAAAGCAGTGAGAAGGAGGTGTATAAAGCACAATTAGGGATAAGAGTGGGATCTGGTATTTTAAAGAGAAGAAGAGAAGGAAATTAAGGGGAAAAGTAGGTTGAGTCAAATCATGAAGAGTCTTAAATACAGAAGCACAGGTTTGAGGAAGATTAATCTGGTAGTGGTTTTAAAGATGAGTTGAAGTCAAAAGAGTCTGGAGCCTGGGAGGTGCTAAAGCAGCACGATAGGTGTGAAAATGGAAGGAATCTGCCCAAACAAGACTTCAAGAGTTGCTGAAAATAGGTGGACAAAGGTGAGGGGAAGGAAAAGGTAAGAATTTCCTAGGAATATAAGCTTGTGTGGTTATAGGTAAAAGCCTCTGTTGATAGGAATAAAGCTGTTAGTACAGCCACATTCATATATTCATACATTCACATTCATATATTCAACAACTATTTATTAGAGACTTATTAAGTACCAAACTATTTGTCTTCATAGTGTGTTCCATGAGCTACATGCACCCCATCACCTGGGGGAGTTTGTTGACAAAGCATTTCACTCTTCCCAAGAGCTACTGAATTCAAGTCTCTAGCACAGGGTTTGGAAATCTAAATTTTTAACAAGCACTCAAATACTCTTATCACCCACAAAGTCTGAAATTCTCTGTTAATTATGGGTCCCAGAAAATTGTCTATGTTGGGAATTTAACTAGTCATGCATAACTTAACCGTGAGGATATGTTCTAAGAAATATAAGGCAATTTTGTTGTTTTGCAAACATCATAGAGTGTACTAACACAAACCTTGATGAACAGTCTACTACACACCTAGGCTAGGTGATATAACCTATTGCTCCTAGGCTACAAACCTGTACAGCATGTTACTGTACTGAATACTGTAGGCAACTGTAGCAAAATGGTATTTGTGTATCTAAACACAGGTAAAAATAGAAAAGGTACAGTAAAAATATCGTATGATAATCTTATAGGACCACTGACGTATATGTGATCTGGTGTTGACTGAAACACCATTATGTGGCACATGACTGTACATCTCAAACGGTGAAAATAGGAAGAAGAAAAATGGCATAAAGAAAGATCCTTTTTTTCCTACCAGCAACTCAAGATGAGAGTTTGTCTTGCATGATATGTGTTTCAAATGTAGGCACTTGGGTGAAGCTGAAACTACAATTTTATTTTTCTGGGTAGTAAAAAAAAACACACACACACACACACACACACTCAAATATGGCACAGAGGCCTTGATGTTATAAAATGATGTTTAAATTTTGGAGACTTGAGTCATGTTCAAGTGTACAGTCCAGGTATGCAATCTATGATTATGAAAAGCACAGCCCTTCTTTACCAAGCGTGACAAGGTCTTTGCCTAGTACAAATCCATGACTGCTACAAAAAATATATACAATGCATTTATTTTAGAAAGAAGCACATTAAAAAGATGTCTTTAAATATAGAAAGTAGAAAATCTTATTTAAATTTGGGCAACCCTTTAGACCTTAGAATGTTTATAAAGGAGATTTTTTAAAAATGAAGTTTCAGAGGAAGGAAACATTGCAATTGACGGATCAGAGCTCAGTGTATAAGACTAATTAAATAAAAAGCCATGTATATATTTTTTTCTCTCCTATCTTCTTTACCAAGCTTCTCTCTTTCCTCCTTTTTCTCCTTTCGTAAATGAGTCTTTTCTGCTCCTAGTTGTCAGTGCAGAAGACAGCATGTTCCAGAATATGCAGCTTTCCTTGTTTAATACAATGTTGATGGTTTCTTTCATTAAATTTTAGCATCCTTGTGAAAATCTGGCAAATACTATGATACATGCTATCTCCATCAAATGTATTAAAATAACATTCAATCAGGAAATTAGTTAAGTATTCTCTAAATAAATTATATTTGAGATGCTGCATATAAAATATGGTAATTCTGGGAGCAAATCAAATTATACATAATATTTTAATGTTCTGTTAGATGAAGTTGAATTGAGCAGAAAAAAAACAACCTTTAAAGCCAGACAGATCTCAGTTTGATTTATGGCTCCAGATTCAGGGAAGTTATTTAGGCTTTCTGAATCCATTATTAAATTCTCATCCATTATCATTGTTTCTGAATGGGGCATTATTGGCATTTGAGGCAGGAGAATTCTTTGTTGCGTGAGGTATTTCTCAGCATCGCATGGCAGTTCCCACACCTATGTCCCTCCTTCTTCTAGCAATTAAATACTAGTAGCATTCCCACCTCCAGTATTCCCACAACCAAATACCTGGACAAATTTGCAAATGCCCTCTAGGAAGGCGGTGACTCTCCTAGTTCAGAGCAAGTGTATTAAATGGATTATAATAATACCTCTTCAAGTTGGAAGGCTTAAATGAGAACATTTTCCTGGCACTTTTGAGTAAACAAAAAGGTAGTTAAGAAAATGTGTTGAGGTCAGTCAGACTTGGGCTCTGTTCCAGCCCTGTCAATAGTGTCTCTGTGCAGCAAATTGCTTAATCTAAACCTGAGCATCTCATCTATAAAATTACAATAGGCGTAATACCTGACTCAGAGGATTATTTGAGGATTCAATGAAGTAACATATGCCAAGCTCTAAGCACTGATCCTGGTGCAGTCAGCTCTTAGTCAAGTTGACCATAGTTGCTGCCTCATTATTAACGCCAGACTCCTGAGACTGGGGAAAAGCAGGTAGCAAAGAAATACGATGCCTTGTTTGAGAAGTTTTACAAAAACAGGAAATAAAAAGTAGTTGGAGAAAGTAGTCAGCTCCCCCCGCACCAAGATAGTGGACTGCTATGTATGTTTGAAGGCAGAGGGAAAGTAGACACTGGCAAAACTGAGGCTGAGATCCAAGAAGATAGAAAGGTGACAATGTGAGATGTAATGAAGTCAGAAGGCTTGGGCACACAGGGCAACAGGGCAGCCCTGGCATTCACTGTGGCTTTTCCAAGTATGAAGCTGTTTTTACACATTCATAGAGTTAGCCCAATTTCATTGGGATTTTCACCTGCTCCACACTTTATTAGTGCCTCACACTAAAAGTGATGGCCAGCAACCACCCGAGCTGCTTTAATGTTATCAAACTCAAGAGAAAGGCATCTGGAACTTAGTGTTCTGGCTAAAAATAAGGAAGCCCAATCTACTTTGAAATGAAGCAATCTTTTCCCTAAAAATTCTTCCTGGGGCTAGATCATAGCCTCAGAGCCCTGAAATCTAATAGCAATTTAAGGAACACTTTTTCATCTTCTTTGAGTACATTTTCAATGATCTTTTTAACCCTCAGTTGTCCTTTCTTTTCTTCTAACTTCTATTAGTAGCATTAAAAAACCTTTTCTTTTCGGATTCATTCCAATGTCCTTTCAGTCTCTAACCTCACCTTCCTATGCCAAGAGGTATTTTGCAACACAATTATTTTCCTTCATAAAAACTGCAGCTGTTCCCTCTACATTCTCTGTGAGGATCCAGAGATCATAGGAAAAACATGGTCTCTGGCTTTTAGGGTGTGGGACTTTGTGTCTTCTTGAGCATTTGGTCAGCCTTTTAAAATTTTTAATTAAGAAAATAAAAAATCCATGAAATTAGAAAAACAGTAACATTGATTACAATGGTAATATTGCAGGCTGCATTTCAAAAATTAAAAAATTAAAGGGAAAAATCAAGTTTTAAAAATGATAGTCCTATTCTAAAGCTGCATAGGAAGCAACTGAAAAGTTAAAAATAGCAGAAAAATACTAACTCTTTTAGTAAAGGATCCTCTACAGGATATTACTCTTTGGAGATGTTCTACAAATCCAGGGGTTTATGATTCAGGTGACTCTTCTTACCCTACCTTCACTTGGTGAAGTTCACAATGCAGATCCTGGGAGTCCAGAAGACAATAACTTACGTGATTTATTTTATATCAGTCTCTTCCAAACTTATCTAAGGAACGGATGTGCTTTTTATGGAATGCCTATTAAAATCTCACAGAACAAATTAATATGTTGAAGAAACAGGATTTACATTTTGTTTTTGTTTTGGTGGTTGTTACTGTTTTTCATTTTCTTAAACTTCTAATGCATTGATGACTTAGATTTTTGTTAAATACAAAAATCATATATTTGGATGTCATGACAATAGCAAATTACTACAGAAGTTTCTAATCACTTTTCAATATCTAACCTATTGTAAACTAATTACACACAGATTGCTGATGGGCACTGGTCCATGGACCACACTAAGGAGCTATTCTTTTATCCACGCTCTATACCCTTTAATCTTGATGCATATTACTAGGACGGGGACAACAGAGTAAATAAAAAGCTTTTTTCTCTAAAAAGTAGAATAATGGGTACACAACATATTGAAAAGCAACATTCCTTTATCTTATTCATCAAAGGCACTTTATATACTAATAATCTTGTAATATTTCAAAGCAGAAGTCAGGACAAAATATAAACTACCTCACTAAGTTGATGTTTTAAAAGAACACATGGTCAACAGGAAGCCCCTTTCCCAAAAATATATGTATTTAGCCATAATAAAACAATGGTCAAATTCTTTTCATTATCTCTTTTTAAAAAAACCTTCATGAAAGGGTTGAGAGGTAGTTCAGAAGGGCCTGTTTTCCACTCTTCATTTACCAGGGTGCTGATGTTCATAAAACATGCAAACCCAAACAGCAAAGTCAATGTTGTTCTTATGCAACAAGGCCTGCTGAATTCAAATTTAATTAAATTTATTTAAACAGAGATAAGCCTGTAAATGCTTTATGCTGTACAGTTTTGCCACAAAAAGTAAGAAAGCGATAATAGTGTGGCCTTTTTCTTCAAGCAGTTGATCTGCTATATTATAAATGAAACTCAAATTCTTGGATTAACCCAAAACAAGCGTAATTCAAGCAAATTATATTTTTGTATCAATATTAAATAATAGATACTATCTATTATTAGAACAAGAACTGGAAAATGGTACAGTGTGAACTAAGCTAACAACAACCATTCAAAGACTGTTCCATGTGTACATCTGCCCTATGGAGGAAGTGCAAAGTGCTGATATTCAGGACTTGTTCACAGAAAAACTGACGAAGGAACAACAAAGCAGGTGCCTTGATGGTATGAGGAAGATGATGAGGATGATGGTGAACTTAGGGACAAAGGTGACAATGGGATGTCAGTGATGATAGTGATGACGGGGATGACAGGGAAGGAGAGAAAGATGGTGAAGACAGAGATAATGATGATGGGGATGACAGGGAAGGAGAGAAAGATGGTGAAGACAGAGATAATGATGATGGGGATGACAGCGATGGTGGGGATGACAATGGAGAAGAGGATGATGGTGACAACAGCAACACTGATGTAAACACTGACAACTGTGATGATGGTGAAGACAGGGATGATGGTGAAACAAGGATGGCAGCGATGACAAGGATTATAGTGATGACAGGGATGACAGAAATTTGAAGACTGTGGAAGACAATAACAGTGGTATCTAACAGATAACACTGATCATCTTCTGTGTGCTTGACACTAGGCTAAAGGCTTCACATGCATCATCCCCCTTAATTTCCATGACCTTCCTATAAGGTGGGTGCTATCATGATCTTTGTTTCACATCTAAGAAGCTTCAGAATGATAGAGGGTAAGTATTTTTCCAAGTTCACACAGCTGTCCAGAGCAGGAGCTGATATGGCCCAAGTTCTGCCTAACTCTAGAGGACACACTGTTCATTACTAAGCTATGACACCATCTACTATGCAATACTAGCTGGAGGTTCACAGTATGTGTCTGTTGAATGCATTCATGCATGGAATCTTACGAGGCCATATGGCCCAGTGCCTATTTCAGATAGATTAACATTTATCTTGGATAGATTTTTATCTGGTAACTTCTTAAAAGTAAAGAATTATTAAAACTTAAGATTAGCTGTCTCAGGACCTATTGTGGATTGAAGTCAACTATCAACAAGGACTTTAAAATCCATTCCAAAATGGCTCTCATATTATCTTTCAAACATTTAAAAAACATTTACTTTCTCCTACCTAAATACATTCCTTGTCCCAGTTTCTTGGTGCCAGTTATCCTAATCTCCCAAGTTTCTTAGGTTTGAAAACACGAGCCCATCTGACTCCCCACTTTCTCTTATTCCTTCTATCCAGTCAGTATCTGATATTTGGTAATATGTCTTCAACATTTCTGTCAGATTCATCATTTCATTTTTAGGCCCACTCCTAGCTTGCCAGATTTTTATCACCTCAGGGCCAATTGCTAATTTTAACCAGATGGCTGGGTTTCATTATGACACATGATCCCTCACTACCTATCATCTCAAGTTCAAATACCTCACTCTGTTATTAAAGATCCCTTTATATGTGGCCCTACCTTATCCCACATATACCTCTAGTCATCAAAGCATGCCTGGGCAGGTTGGTATACTTGAAGTCTCTCCACTGTCTCCCAAGATAAAAAATAAACCCACAAGACACAGGGCTTATCCATCCTCAACTGCCCTTTCCAGCTTCTGTTCACTCGAAATATGCTCTGCTCATTCCCATACAACTTATAATATACTCTGTACCATTTTCTGGCACACAAACCCATCACTTTAAGGATACTGAAGCTACTTGTTCAAACTGGTTCAAAATGACTTTTCCCTTTTCCTGACTTCACATAGCCTTAACTAATTTACCTTTCTTTCTTTCTTTCTTTCCTTCTTTCCTTCCTTCCTTCCTTCCTTCCTTCCTTCCTTCTTTCTTTCTTTCTTTCTTTCTTTTTTCTTTCTCTCTCTCTCTTTCTTTCTGTCTGTCTGTCTGTCTCTCAAGCCATGCTGAGGAGCCCAAGTACCTGGGTTTGAATCCTAGTTCTGTCATTAACTAGGTACTATTTCTTCATCTGTAAGATGAGGATGATAGTAGCTACTTCATACGGTTGTTGTGAAGACTAAATGAACATACAGTGATCAACAATCATTAGCTAAAACTATTACTAGAACATTAAATATGTTTGAGTCTTGTTTCTTCTTTGTATATCCTAGCATGGCATCTGAAACCATATTAAGCATATAACAGGTATTCAACAACCTCTTGTTGCCTTTAATTATAGCAGAGCAAAAAGTCAATGGCTTTGCTTTGAGGCCAATATTCCCTTACTTGGTTCTTAATGATCATGAAGCATCATTACATAGAATTCCTATAATTTTAGGAAGACAAATAAATCTTGGCAGCCAGAGTGTTGCAAAGCATTTTCATGCTTCCACCTGAAGCAGTAAGTAGGACACATTTTAATAGCACTGTTTTCATCTGAGGAAAATTATATTCAGTTTTCTATTCTGAAAAATGGATCTAATTTAAGTATTCACCACATAATATCATTATGAAGTTAAATAAGACAACCCATGTAAATGGTAAGCATTAGTCCTCTATAAATATTAGTGTCAATTTTAGAAATATCAGTATCATCATCATCATCATCATCGGATTTGTCTAAGCAAAGACGACCTTGAACTAGAAATAACAGCTGTTGATTCTTAGCCTAGTTTTAAAAATTATGCTGCCATCTCTTAGCCTTTCTCATTTTCAGAAAAGTAATCCAAATTACTTTTATTTGCCCTTTTGAAGGACCTATTTTCCATTCATGACTTTTTCATATCAGCCATTCTTCTCTGGACTTTCTTTTCTTTTCCTTTTTCTTTTTTTTTTTAAGTTCCTACTTTCTAAAAGGTATAGTAGAAAAAAATCCAGATGCAACATATGAATACAAATTTACCAAAAGATCATAATAAAATGATTCTTCCTTAAAACTTGTATGTCACACTCTTTTTAAATAAACTCTTGCATTGTATTAGTTCTCTGCACAAGCCTACATTCATCAAGTGTTTGCCTATTAGTTTGAGCTCTTTCTGTGAAACTTAAACTTATTCAGTCTTGGTCTATCATATTCTTACATTACTGAGTTTTTGCATTGTACTTGGCTTGCCAGAACTTCATCTAATTTGCATAGGCCTATTTTCCTATTTAATAACATATTTTAAATTTTACTTCTACCTTTGAGACAACCTTAGAAATGTCACCTCATACGGGACCTTTAACTCCAGTAAGCATATTCCACGTTCCTTTACCTAGGTAATCAATTAAGTATAAGTTCTTAGACATGGCTTTAGGCTGAATTTGAGAGGTTCTTCAAAGTTGAAAACCTCTGATAATTATCCCTTAGGGGAAATCTTTAGTCTAATTTATTGTTTCCTGAGATTCTTATAAGATCATAGTCAATTTTCTCCTTCCCTAAGATTTATGGGAAACTACAGTCAAATTCATACTTTTCTTTTTTTTGAGACGGAGTCTCACTCTTGTTGCCTAGGCGGGAGTGCAATGGTGCGGCCTTGGCTCACTGCAATCTCTGCCTCCCGGCTTCAAGTGATTCTCCTGCCTCAGCCTCCCAAGTAGCTGGGATTACAGGCATGCGTCACCACGCCCAGCTAATTTTGTATTTTTTAGTAGAGACGGAGTTTCTCCATGTTGATCACGCTGGTTTCGAACTCCCAACCTCAGGTGATCCACCAGCCTTGGCCTCCCAAAGTGCTGGCATTACAGGCATGAGCCACTGTGCCCGGCCAAATTCATACTTTTCTAAAATTCTTATGGAACTGCATTAGTACTGTTCATTCCTGTGTCTTTGTGTGTGTGTGTGTGTGTGTGTGTGTGTGATATTACAAATGGAATTTATATTTGTCTGGTATAATATTATTTTACAAAGATATGACTAGTGACAACCAAATATTTTATGTTTTTTAGTTGACTGAAATTAGTCAATTCAGTTCCATGATTTGTTCTATTTCTCTTTTCGATTTTGTCAGTTTTTGCTTCATGTATTTTGGGGCTCTATTGCTAGGTGTGTTTATATTTATAATTTTTGTATATTCCTGGTCTATTGACCCTTTATCATAAAATAGCCCTCTATGGCATATTTCTTGTCTTAAAGTCTATTTTATCTGGTAACAGTATAGCCACTACAGCTTTCTTATGGTTACTGTTTGCATAATATATCTTTTTCTATCTACTTACTTTTAACTAGCGCCTTTGAATCTAAATTGTATATCTGTAGACAGCATTTTAGTTAGATCTTGCTTTTTAAAATCCAGTTTGTCAACCTCTGTCTTCTGACTGAGATGTTTAGGCCAATCACATTTAATTATCATGGCTGGGCTTACATTTTCCATTTTGCTATTTGTTTTCTAGGTCTCTTGTGTTTTTTGTTTTTCTATCCCTTCTTTACTGCCTTTTTTGTGTTAAGTGTATTTTTAGTGTACCATTTTAATTCACATATTGATTTTCTAAATTTATTTGGAATTATTTTCTTAATGGATGCTTTAGCAATTACAATATGCATTCTGACTTATCACAATCAACCACAGAATAATAATAAATAATTGTCGTGAAATATAGAAAATCTGCTCATTTGTAGCTCCATCCTCTCCCCATTTCTTGCAGTATTACTGTCATATAAATTACATATATGTACGTAAACTTAATGATAATATACTCAGTAATAATTATAATAATTGCTTTTTGAAATCCTATGTATTTTAAAGAAGTTACTATATGAGAAAAAAATACAGAGCCCTTTATATTAACCTACATATATACCATTTCCATTGCTTTTCATTTTTTTTCTGTGAATTTGAGTTATCCTCTGGTGTCACTTACTTTTAGCCTGAAAGACTCCTTTGGTATTCTCATAAGACAGGTCTGTTAGCAATGGATTCTTGTCTTTTTAAAAATTTGGTCATGTCTTTATTTCACCTCCACTTTTTCAAGGCTAGTTTTAATGAATATAGAATTCTTGGTTGATTTTTTTTCCTTCCAGTATCTTTCAAATGAGAAATCAGTCATTAATTGCATAAATTCCTCTCTATGTCATGAGCTGTTTTATCTATTGCTGCTTTCAAGATTTTCTCATTTTCTTTGGCTCTCAACAGTTTGACTGTTGTGTGTTGAGATGTGGATGGTTTTGTGTTCATACTACTTAGGGTTAATTGGGTTTCTTGTATCTGTAATGTTGGCTTTCAAATTTGGCAACTCTTTGGCCATTACTTCATCACACTTTGTTTTTTCTCTACTGCTTTCTCTCCTTATAAGACTCGTATTACGTCTATGTTGGTATACTCAATGTTGTCCCACTGCTCTCCAAGGCTCTGCTCATTTTCCTTTGGTCTTTTTCTCTGTGTTCTCCAGGTTGAATAATTTCTATTCATTTGTCTCAAGTTAACTGATTCTCTCTCCTATCATCTCAAATCTGCTACTGAGAGACTCTAGTGACTTTTTCATTTCAGGTCCTGTATTTTCAGCTCCAGAGTTTCCATTTAATTCTTTTTTCTTTTTATAACTTATATCCCTTCATTGAGATTTATTACTTGTTGAGTCATGTTGTCATAATTTCCTATAATTCTTTAAATCTGAATTTTAGTTCTTTAAATATGCTTATAATAGCTGCTTTGAAGTCCTTGTCTACAAAATCTAACATTTGGGGATCCTCAGAGGCAATTTCTATGATAATTTTTCCTTGGTTACACTTTCTAGTTTCTTTGCATGTCTCTGAATTTTTGTTAAAAATTGAACATTTTAGGTAATATGTTGTAGAAACTCTGGAGTATAACCTTTTCCCTGAAGGTAGTTGTTGTTTTTTATTGTTGCCATTTGTTTTTTGTTTAGTAACCTGCCAGGGCTAAATCTGTGAAATCTGTTTCCCTGTGGGGTGTAGCCACTGATATCCCTGCTCAGTTTTCCTTCCCTTCCTTCCTTCCCTCCCTCACTCCTTCCTTTCTCCCTTTCTCCTTGTTTTCCTTCCTCCATCCCTTTCTTCCTTTTTGTAGAGACAGGGTCTTGCTATATCTTTTTAAAATTCTTATTGTAATTTTTAAACCTGGATTCCTACAGGTTACCCTTCTGACTGTATAGTTTAATGGGCAGCCAATGATTGGACTAAGGTTGTGCTCCTACATCTTGAGCCAGTAAAGCATTCATCCTCTGGAAGCTTTCATATATTCAAAATTTAGCAGTTTTTCAAGGATAAAGTTTATCAGATTATCATATGCCTCTGTCTGATTCCATAGCAGTTAAATGGTTATTTTTGTCAGTTTTTTCTGGCTTTACAACCCCCTTTTTGGGAAAAGCATCTTCAAGCCCATCCCTTGGCCACAGCCAGTAGTCTCTGAGCTCAGGGTCTTGACTTTGCACCTTTATATTCCAGGCCTTAGCACACAGTAGACTCTCAGTAAATGCTGGCAAAATTTCTCTTTTTTATTTCCTTTTCCTAAGCTGGATAAATTTCCTAAAAACTGCTTGGCAAATTTTCTTGTTAACTGTGATTTTTCAATTGATGGCTACTAATTTTGTAATAACATTTACAAATTTCATAATTGTCATATGATGTATGTCATAGACCTTGCTTACTTGAATAATTTTAGTCTTTCTTGGTACTCTTAATTATTTCTTCTATTATAGAAGTTGCATTTTTTATATTTCTGTTTCTCAAAGACCAAATGCCATTTTTTTCTTGACAATTTCTGGTTTCCATTTCTTTGCTTGCTATATTTTGTTCACACTTCTTTCCAGAGAATCAATAACCTCATACCACATATTTTGTATAAAAAAAAAACCTTCATATTTTGTACTGTGGAAGTAATTTTACTCAAAATTACATTACACAAGAACCTTACAAATTGGTAGTAGTAACTGAGACTCTTTTTTAGATTACCTAGTTTTGAAAATTATTAAGTGAATATAATAAAGATAATTAAGGATATTGTATCACAGTATGTATTCTCTTTATTTATTGTACCCAAGATAACATAGTGTTAGTTATGTCTTACTGAAGATGCTCTTGTGAATAACATAATTTATTATACCACACAATTCTGAAAAGTCATATCTTGGTAACATAATACTTCAGCTATAACTCATATCAAGTCTTTGACAAGATGAAATCCGAAAACAAATTTTTGTAAAAATTATTAATCTTAAGGATGAAGGATGCATAACACAAAAATTCATGAGGGTTTCAGTAATAGCTTATTTTAATCTCAACAGCTACCAAACCAACTTTATTAGATAATTTAACCAATTTCATAATTTTAAATCTTTTATAATGACAAATTCTTCAAAAAGATAGGCTTCCTTCTTGAGAAATGTACTTCAAATTTGTTCTGAGTATTCACTGATAAAACACATTAACAGATTTAGAAGGCAGAATCTGATATTTAAATGTGCATGTTTGTACTTTCCCACTATTATCAATCCTCACTCATCTATGATAATGAGGAACACAGAATGGGGACAGGAAGGATAAGTGAAATCCCTAAACACAGCATTCAATACCTTTTTCCATAAAAGTTTTTAATAATAAGGGGAAAAAGAACTTACGAGTTCAGTCTCATTTCTTCTCCCCACTCCTAGCTACTACAGAAGATGATAATGAGAAGAGTAAGTGCTGCAAGACAGAAGAATGGAAGAAGAGAAAAAACAAAGTGCCTGGATAATATATAGAGCAGTTAATGATTTTATGAATAATTTATTTATCAACACCACTTTTCTAAACTTTCCATCTATCACTTTTTCATGAGTAACTGAAGGTAGAGGTAAATAGCACACCCTTAAATTTATTAGTCTCCTTTAAAGTTGGACTGCCAGACAGAGAAAAAAAAATACACAAGACATTTAAAGTATGGCAAAACTTTAAAATAGTCAGTTGAGGCATTTATCTCCATGTATTTATATCTTCAATTTTGCTTAGCAATTTTTTTGTTTGTTTCAGTGTATATATCTCATATATTTTGTCAGAATTATCCTTAAGCATCTCATGTTATTTGATGCTTTTTCATAAGTCAGAAGGCTCAATATTGTTAAGATGTTAATTATTTCCAAATTTATCTACACTGTCAACACAATCCCAATCAAAATCCCAGCAGGTTTCTTTGTAGAAATTGAAAAGCTGATTCTAAAACACATAGGGATAGAAAAGAACCTAGAATTGAAAAAGCAACTTCAAGAAGAAAGAACAAAGTTGGAAGAATGTCTGGTTTCAAAATTTATTATTAATACATACTAGTCAAGACAGTGTGGCACTGATGTTAAGATAGACAATCAGGTCAATGGGATAGAGTAGAGAGTCTGGAAATAGACCTATATATATGGGAAATTGATTTTTGACAAAGGCAATTCAGTGGAGAAAGAAGAGTCTGTTCAAAAAGTTGTTCTGGAACAACTGGATATCCATACAAAAATATGAACTTTGAGCCATACCTGACACTATATATAAGAATTAATTCAGAATAGATCATACACTTAATAGAAAACTTAAAATTTATAAAACTTCTTGAAGAAAAGTTTGAAAAAATCTTTGTAACATCAAATCTATGATAATAAAAGAATTACTCCAATATTGCCATACCAGGTCACTCTTCTTTTTAGTTGTGACAGGCATATTAGGCTGGATGAACTTTATATACAATTTAAAACAAAAAAAAACGAATATGAGCCATTTGCAGTTAACATTATAAATTACTGCTCTAATCACAATATTCTTTTTCTGGTATGAGCCCATTTTGCAGGTTAATTATAACTGTGTGAGAATAACTTGTATCTAAAAAATAGAGACATAAAAAAAGAAACGTTAATTTTTAAATCAGTTCGCACCAACTGAATGGAAATCTTGACATTGAAAATTTCTTTCAAAAGAAAAAAGTACTAAAAATCAATAAAATTGTACCACATGAAATGTGGTATAAAGTAACCTAGTCATTAACCAATAAAATATTAATTCTGATCAAAGAACAAATACTTAAATTGAACGTCTTCAAAATTAAAAATTTTTACTTTTTAAAAGATATTGTTAAGGAGAGGAAAAGATAGCCACAGACTGAGAGAAAATAGTTGCAAAGCATACATCTAATGATGAACTTGAATCTAGACTATGTCAAAAACAACCAATGGGGAAAGGACTCTCTATTCAATAAATGATGCTGGTATAACTGGCTAGCCATATGCAGAAAATTGAAACTGGGCCCCTTCCTTATATCATATACAAAAATTAACTCAAGATGGATTAAAGACTTAAATGTAAAACCTAAAACATAGACAACATAGGCAATACTATCTTGGAAATAGGAATAGGCAAAGATTTCATGACAAAGATGCCAAACGCAATTGCAGCAAAAGTAAAATTTGACAAATGAGATCTAATTAAACTTAAGAGCTTCTGCACAACAAAAGAAACTATCAACAGAGTAAACAACCTACAGAATGGGAGAAAATATTTGTAAACCATGCATCCGACAAAGGCCTAATATCAAGCATCTGTAAGGAACTTAAACAAATTTACAAGAAAAAAAAAAACCATTAAAAAGTGGGAAAAGGACATAAACAGATACTTTACAAAAGAAGACATATATGCAGCTAACAAGCATATTAAAAAAAGCTCAACATCACTGATCATTAGAGAAATGCAAATCAAAACCACAATGAGATACTGTCTCACACCAGTCAGAATGGCTACTATTAAAAAGTTAAAAAACAGATGCTGGTGAGGTTGCAGAGAAAAGGGAACACTTATACATTGTTGGTGGGAGTGTAAATTAGTTCAAGCATTGTAGAAGACAGTGTGGTGATTCCTCAAAGACCTAAAAACAGAAATACCATTCAACCCAGCAATCCCATTACTGGATGTATACCTAGCAGAATATAAATCATTCTACCATAAAGACACATGGACACAAATGTTTATGGCAGCACTATTCACAATAGTAAAACATGGAATCAACCTAAATGTTCATCAATGACAGATTGGATAAAGAAAATGTGGTACATATACACAATGGAATACAATGCAGCCATAAAAAAGAATGAGATCATGTCTTTTGCAAAAACATGGATGAAGCCAGAGGCCATTATCCTTAACAAACACAGGAACAGAAAACCAAATACTGCATGTTCTCATTTATAAGTGGGAGCTAAATGACGCAAATTCATGGAGACAAAGCAGGACCAACAGACACTGGGGCCTAGTTGAGGGTAGAAGGTGGGAGGAGCGAGACAGCATAAAATATAACTATTGGGTACTAGGCTTAGTGCCTGGATGCCGAAATAATCTGTACAATAAACCACCAAGACACATGTACCCCGAACCTAAAATAAAAGTTGAATAAAGTCATCTTTGTAAAAGAAAAAAAAAGAGCTCTTAAAATTCAAAAATAAGAAGCAACTGGTTAAAAAAATGCATAAAAGATTTGAATAGACAGTTTACTGAAGAAGACATATAGATGGTAAATAAGCACATGAAATAATGTTCTACCTCATCAGTCATTAGAGAAATGTAAATTAAAATCATAATGAGATACCACTACACACTCGTTAAAATGGCTAAAATGCAAAAGACTTATTAGACTATGTGTTGGCAGAAAGGTGGAGAAACTGGAACTCTCATATACTGCCAGTAGGAAAATGTAAACCAGTGAAACCACTTGGAAAATAATTTGACAATTTCTTAAAAGTTTAAGCATATATTTAACATATGATCCAGCCATTTTGGTCCAAGGTATTTACCTAAGAGAAAAGAAAATACATGTTCATACAGACTTGCCCACAAATGATCATAGCAGTTTTTCATAGTCCCAAATGGGAAATAATCCAAATTTTCACGAACAGATGAATGAATAAACACAGTTGTATATCCATAAAAGGGATACTAATCAGCAATAAAAAGGAATGAACTATTGATGTATACAATAATGCAGATGATTCCTCAAATTATTGTGAGTAAAGAACTAAGACAAAAAAAGGGCACATAATCTGTAATTCCACTTATATAAAATTCTAGAAAATGCAAACCTATCTATATAGAGAGAAAACAGATCCGTGGTTACCTGAGGATGCAAGGGCTGGAGATGGAAGAAGGTATGAATTACAAAGAATCATGAGGAAATTTGGGGGAGTAGTGATGGATATATTCGCAATTTTAAGTGGTTTCATGAGTGTATACATAATATAAAACATTAAATTATACACTTTCAATATGTGCAGGTTATTGTATATCAAATATACCTCAATGAATCTGTTAAAAAATGATCAGAGGCTAGGCGTGGTGGCTCACACCTGTAATCCCAGCACTTTGGGACAAGGCGGGCAGATCACCTGAGGTTGGGAGTTCGAGACCAGCCTGACCAACATGGAGAAACTCCGTCTCTACTAAAAATACAAAATTAGCTGGACATGGTGGCGCATGCCTGTAATCCCAGCTACTCGGGAGGCTGAGGCAGGAGAATCGCTTGAACCTGGGAGGCGGAGGTTGTGGTGAGCTGAGATTGCGCCATTGCACTCCAGCCTAGGCAACAAGAGCGGAACTCCGTCTCAAAAAAAAAAAAAGATCAGAAATTACCTTAAAAACCTCAAAGAGGTAAATGTAAAGAACAATATATAAATTAGAGAAAATACACATAATACTAAAATATGAGCAAGCAAAATGAAAAATTAAATGTGAAAAAAAAGGTTGATGGCTAATAGAGCAAAAGTGCCAGAAGCCAAATTTTCCATGATTACAGTCACAGCAGTGAGTGTGCTATGTTATTATGTAAAAGTGGAAAGTGAAGTAATTTGGCTTCAATTAAAATGTTTGAAGGAGGAATTTGGGTCATAGTTGCGAATGGCAAAGCTGCCAACATTTAAAATGAAATGTATGCATCTGAATATTTAAAAGATCTTAAAAAAATTCTTTGTAGTCAGTTCAGACTGCATGGCCTCTTTTAAACTGCAATATGCTTTTCAGGACAGACAAGTGATTAAAGAGAGGATCATTATCTGTAATAAGACACACTGTACGAAGTGGTCTTACCTCGAAATTCAAGCATTCTGAGTCCTGGTCCCAATTCCATTATGGTTCTGAAGTCATCTTGAGAGCAAATGATTTGTTTTTTCTATACTTTCAATTTAAAAAAGAAAAAATAGAGGCCTGTGTTCTATATGTGGGGAGGTCAATTAAGGTTTCCAATATTTTTGGTCCCTGGAGATAGTCACTGCCAAAGTAAAGTTATTAATTAAATGGCATCTTGGCTTTATCATCACTGTTCTCATAAAGTAAATAGTAAGTGTCCTCTCACTCCCATTGCTTCTGAGAGGACTGCTTTTGTCTGTTCAGAAAATGAAAGAGAAAATCAATCCTCCAGTACACTGGCTGATTACCTATGTATTTCAATGGCACTTTGTCACCATGGTACCCAGGTACTCGGACCCTAGCAATAAATTGAGAACAAGAACATCAAAACCACAGCTCTGTGTGATGAGGCTGGTATGAATACTAGGGCAAGAGCCCTTTGAAGTTGTTCCCTTTGTGTAAACAAAGAAAATGCCAAAATGGATGTGGAGCCTATGGTTCCCAAGGTGATTCAAATTAAAACTTAATAGCAAGGACCTCATCAATTTGAGTTCCCCATTTTCTCACAAGAACGGATACCTCCTGCAGAGAGGGCCACATCAATGCATCAGTCCTGTGACAGAGATGCGCACGTCAGCTAATTTTACCAAATAGCCATGTCTGTTGGATCTGTAAGGCTCAGTTCATCATCTGAGATTTGCAGAGTGTTTCAACCATCAATTTGTATTCTAGAGCTTTTTCTACATCAGAGCAAGGCATTCAGGCTGTAATTTTTTGTAAGGCAAGATGGAAAATTCAAAAGTCTGGCCTTGACTGAACCCCTAACTCTTTTATGAATTACTGATTTTCTATGTTGAGCAACTAGAGATGAGATATTGCTAGAAGGCTGTCCATTGTATGGCTAGAGGGACCAGCTGTATTGGCAAATTGACTAGAATAACATGAAAAGGCTCTTAAAGCTCTTTTAAAAATAAACGTTTTATATGGATTTTTGGCTAGGTCTTACAGGGAAAAATATGCTGCAAAATGCTAATTTCAATTTGTTCACTTAATAGTAATCCAAATGACATAATTTAAGCTGATTTTAGAGCAAGCTGTAGTAAAACATTACCTTTTAGAAGCTGAATCAGTGAAATTAATTTGCAGTGCCTCAAGGTTATTTTCTAATACGTGATTTATAAGTTTATAAAATATCAAATAGTCTGAGGTTATCTTAAAAGAGGCAAATGTAGTGTGCACTTACTTTAATTGTAGCTAAATTCTCTATTGCATAATTTTAAACTGAAAGATTTTCATTAATCTTACCTCTGAACTTTGTAAGCTCTAAACATAAAAGAATGTGCATATACAAAGTGAACATCAGCCAGAATTCTGATAACAAATTACTAAACGAAATCAGATAATACAGAAAGTTGTCTGTTTCGATACAGTCAAGAATCCTGTTTATTGTTAGCAAATGTAAAGCACACATTTTGCAGGAGTAATGCCTTCTAGCTTTCCTAAAAATAACTTTATGAACTGCAAGCTACAGTAACAACCTACTTTAAAAATATACTTATTTTTTAAAATGTGCATTCATTCATTTTCATGTGCAGCCAGTTCCAAACATCAATTTCTTCTCACCTAAAACAGGGATTTTCAAAATTTAAAACTTTTTCTTATAACATTTCCTGAAGTGACTACAGCTACGTGGGTAAGCCACAACACACAAACCACCTGAGTTGTGACATACTGAAACCTCAAACAGGAGGGAGAAAGAACTAAAACCCTGGGGCATTTCAAAATCCTATCAAAAATATTTTCTTTGTTATTGGACAAAAATAGATTAACATAGACTATCAATTTATATACAATGAAATAACAATAAAATGTTACAAGTCTATGTTTATCTTCATAGTATTCTTGTAAGTTGTGTGATAAGAGCCACGCCATGTTAATTTTTGTATCTCTAAAAAAGCACACAGTGCCCTACAGATTGAGGGGCTTAGAAAATGACTCTTCGTCATGGCAAACCTGTGGATGACAAGTCTCATTGTCTCCCTTTTTTGAGGGAACTGAGGCAGAGGGGAACAACCAGTCTGCTTCAGAAAACACTGCTAGTGCTAGTTGTTCATATTTAGAACCTCACACTCTAGGTTTCTTTCCAGGATTTCCAGTCTCACTCTTCTCTGACTGATTTCAAAACATACTGAAGAGAGGAAAAGTTACTGGATTTAGAAGACCCAGTAAGATGCACACATTATTTTGGGATAAGAGTAGCCTACCTGCACCTGCTTCTCATCTGTGCCTGTTAGGAGAGTGGACCTGATTCATTGCCCGTACTGGACAGGCTTATGGTATAGATGCATACAAGGGAGCTTCTAAATGCCTGGCTTTTCAGGAAGTTATAAACCTATAAAAACTAGGCCTAAAAATATCTAGGGCTGATGGCAGGGATATATGTTTCTGAGTGCCACAAAAACTCCTTCAGAATGCAGAAGTGAGGCAGAAGTTTCCATTGTCTCTTGAATATGTAAAAGCTTAAAACGAATGAACAAACTATTCCCAGAGAAAACCTATTTAGTACTCTGGCCTATATTTCAAAACTGTATTAAATGTACAATTAATTTCTTATTAGCCTACTATACTATTTGTTAAGATTTCCTCATCATGAACAAACAATGCTAAAAAGACTATCCACATACCCAAGTATCTGCGGAATATGTGGAAGAAGAAGTGATTACTTGTTATAATTATCACTGATAAAAGATCTTGAAGAGCTAGGGATGATACGAAGTGGAGGTAATAAAGGACCATTAAGATGAAGCGTAAAGATTCCAACCCAATTCTCACCCAAAGTGAGAGTATTAGTTCTCATAATATGTTAAAGGGTATTAGGGTGAAAAAGAGTTTTGTTTTTTTTTTAGGGGTAAAATAAAATCAGTAGCCTAAAATAAAAGGTTAGAAAGGTAAAAAGAAAAATGAAAACTAGATTTGAGAAAAGATAGAATACCAAAGTTAATAATCTGCTTTACAGCAGAGTCACTCATATAGTAATACGTGTTATATATTTTGAGGGAAAAAGAGACTGTGTGAGAACCTCCCAAACTGATTTTCCCAGCAACCTGACCCCTGCTGCCATTGCTTCCCCACTCTTCAGGACATTTCCTAGGATACACACTGGGAAAAGATGTTCCACCGTGTTTTAGAAAGTAATTTTTGGGGTAGCATTTAGTCCTCTTAAGAAACATCAGAAAAAGTCCAATAAGTGGTATTGGAGGCAGCTCTGGAAAATGGCATGCAAGCTGCTAACGTATTTATAGAAATAAAATGTAAATTATCCACCTGCTTTTTAAATTTTTTTATTTTTTCTTTTTCTTCTTTTTTTTTTGAGACAGAGTCTTGCTCTGCCATCCAGGCTGGAGTGCAGTGGCGTGATCTAGGCTCACTGCAACATCCGCCTCCCAGGCTCAAGCGATTCTCCTGCCTCAGCCTCCCAAGTAGCTAGGATTAAAGGTGTGTGCCACCATGCCTGGATAATTTTTGTATTTTTTGTAGAGACAGAGATTCTCCATGTTGGCCAGGCTGGTCTCAAACTCCTGACCTCAAGTAATCCACCCACCTTGGCCTTCTAGAGTGCTAGGATTACAGGTGTGAGCCACTGTGCCTGGCCCTTTTAAACTTTTTAACATACTTTTTTCTCCCCAGTTTTGTGTGTGTGCAGCTACCCAATTCTTTTTCAATCTCATCATCCCCAAATATTTACTACAGGACAATTTATGAAAGGTTCCTGAAAGTAGAGAAGCAGAATGACCAAACTTAGAGACATGATATGTTTTCTTCTCTCCCAATGTTTACATCAGCTCACTTTCTACCCAGGATAAAGTTCTGAACATGAAACTTTTAATATTTGAAAATGAAGAAATATATGAAATTATGTAAGTATATATAGAACTCAAAACATTTGTGGATGTTACCTACACCAACTGACATTTTATAGTAGTAATCTTGTTCGGTTATTTGAGAAATTAAATCAGCATAATGGACTCCTATTTCTTATTATCCTACCAGTACATGTTATTTCTGCTCTGGCATGTGTTCTACTTGCAAACCAGCTTTAAATGAACCATTATGAAAATCTGGTGCATATTTAGAATAGATAATAAATGAATATTTAATAGGAGTTAAATGTATTATAATTTTTTTTCCATCGATGATGGAAAATTTTTCTGATAATCTAGCAAAGTAGATAATAATTGTAGTAAATGGATATTTAATAGAGGCTTAAGCAGATTATAACCTTGTTTTTCCCCATCTCATACAGATCATCTTCTGATGTTAACAGAAATCATATATAAGAACAGAGGGAAGCATGTAAGTTGTGCATCAGCTATTGGTTAATGAATAGCTACAATATGACATCAATTATTGTGATTTAAAAAAAAACACTCAGCAAATTGCTCTCTTCTAGATAATTTTCTAATTTGAAAGTTTCTCATTTTTTTCCTGACCATTTACTTTTTAAAAGATGAGTGATCTATTTGTTCTTGTCATTTTATAAACCAGCTCAAGATTGCTGTATTACATTGTTGCAGGGATAGATCTATGAATTTAGGGGCTTTTTTAAATTGTAGGAGAATACAGTTTCCCTTCCATTTCTCTCTCTCCTTATCCCTCTCTTTGCTTTTTCACTGTAAGGTCAACAGCTTAAGAGGTACAAATCTCAACTACTGTGATTGTTTCCTTATATATGATGGGGGATGTAAAGTCATTCAGAGCTGCATCTGTCAGTGGTGCTTTCTACCACTGCTGACGACTGGGTTATAAAAACATTCCTGAAAAATTGTGAACATTGGCAGACCATAAACAAAATGGAGAACACTGGAAGACATTCAAATGATGATGTCTTAAATCCTGGCTCTAAAATTCAACTAAAAGAAAACTGATTATCCTTTGTCATGATATGCATGCCAAGAGCCATGCATGATATGCACAGTAGACACACACACAAAAATAAGGTAATAAAAATAAGAAACATATGCATTCTGTTAAAACACATGCATTGACAATGACAGATATTGAAAAGAACAAGGAAAGCAAGAGTTGAGGATATTCAGATTTTGAACAGCACTGTAATTAGCTTCAGAGGAGAGAAAGTTCCACAATAGGAAGTTACACACAAAAATGTTACATACTGTTTGTAAAAAGATGAAAAAATGAAAAAGCTTAGTGGCTTTCACTTCCTTAATAATCAGCATATAAATGGAATATTTGTTCACCTAACCCTTCAGTGAGACATTTTCTTCAGTCATGCCATGAACAAGTCTCTCTTCTTGGCCAGTGGGGAACAAAAGAATAAGTAAAGAGCTTAAATGTGAGTGAATAAAATTAATAAAAGACTCTGTAATGTAATGGAACCATATTTATTATTTTCTTTTCATTTCATTAAAGTATTTATTTGAACCTCTACTTACTTTTAGAAAATATTCATTGCATTGTTTCTAAGGTGACTCAAGATTATTCAGAAATTATGTGTTAAGTTTTTCTGAATATGAATGGTACATATTCAAAAACCAGCCTGGTGGAGGAACTATTTTCAAGCAGTAATATTACCAGTGTGGTGGAGATATATCAGAAGAGCATTAGAGTTGGGCCTAGAGACCTTGGCCTAGTTGTGGTACCAATGTTCACCAATTGTGTGATTTGGAAGCAACTCTGATAGGTGCCTGCCAAATTTAGTGGTGAACCCTTTCTCTAGACCAGACTTAAGTTTTGGTTCTTTTAAATTAAACAGTTCAGCAGAAATTTCAGGACACTAAGAAAACAGCCAAGGGTTACTCTGAGGTCCTTATATTATTTACTCAGGAGAATAAGTAACAACATTCAACTACTGCCACTTCCTTCCTATGTCTGAAAAAGTCTAGGCATCCTTCCCCAAATTTTTACAGGTTTGACACTTAGATTTGCCTCTCATTCAGCAACTACTTTGAAGGGGAAAGATGTCCTATATATTTTTTATAACCTCTCCTACAACAGTTATAATTCCTAGTGATGACAGCAAATCCTATTTCCATTACCTAATTTTAGATATGTTAAACATCCCACCCTTTTTTTAAGAAGCAATGTTAAATAATAAACTGGTACAACTTCTGGACAAAGATTTTTGTACAGGGACTTTCCAAGCATTGCATGTTTTACTTGTTGCAAAAATATGAAAGTTATCTTTCTGAGAAAGGTACACATAGATGTTGATATGACTTGAGAAAAATAGTCACTAGAGTCAATTTGTTATCTCCATCTTCAGCTGCAAGAGGGAGGGGGGATAATTAGATAAACCAAGTATGACAAGGAGGCTTTGGGTCTATAACTCTTACGGCAAACGGTTATATTATGTTAGACAAGTAGATTAAACTTTGCAAGCTTCAGATATTATCTTTGTAAAAAAGTGTATATAATACATCTGCTCTCATTACCGCACAAGGATTATGTCAAAGTAAATAACCTCCATTTAAGCGAGTGGAACATACTGAAAAGAAATCAAAAAGGGCTACCAGTGGGGGATGAGAGGGGAGGAAAATTTGCAGAGAAGGAGAGAATATAGAAATGGAAATGAGAGAGAGCAGTGTATTGAGAGGAGGGCAGCATAAGAATGAGTAAAGAAGAGTGGGGCAGGAATGGGATGAGAAATGGAAGAGATATGGAAAATTGGTTTGGGTTTAGCTAGGGCAAAGCCCAAGTGACAAGGAATCCGTAGTTAAGGGCAGTATGACTGGAAATGAGCGAATTTAGGAATATGCATCTCAGCATTTTTTTCTTTTGGTTCAGGATTTTGGTGAGTGTCAGGTGTCGGCTTCAAGTGGGAATTTTGAAAGAAAAAAAGACAGAACATATTTGAAAAACTGGGGCAGGATAGAGGAAGGCAGCTTAAAAAAGTCATGGTTGGGGATGCAGAAGACAAAAAGGGAAATAAGACAAACATTTTTAACTTGTCTGTTTTGCCTTCCATATGGGTTGCAGAAGGCAAAGGGGACAGAAGGAAGAGGGGAGAGAACATTTATGCAGCTTCTGGAAGGGGAGAAGTACCCCAGAAAAACACTTGTAAGGGAAAACAATTTGAAATTATCTATTAAAGGTAGAGAGCAATTACCCAACAGACAGAGTGGTTATACACAAGACTGTATGAATCCAAGCCAGTAATTAAAACCCCAGGAATTAAGGAATTGGTAAGATCAAGTTATAAAACTGGATTTCCTTGGGGGATTATATTATGAGAAAAGAACCGAAAATTTCCAAGAGAACTATTTAGAATTTCATTAACCTGGCAAATGCTAAACCCAGTGCATACTTCAGGAATGGCATAGCAGAAGGAAGAAGCCGTGGCCTGATGCTTTACTTCTTCAGACATTGAAATGCAGGAAAACTAGCCTGGTTAACTTCTGGACTGGAGAATATGAACTTGAACCAGAATTGGAGAAAGGGAGGCAGGATGCTCTTAAGAATTTGATGAAACTATAAGCTCTCTCTCAAGGGAAATGAACAAAAATCTGCACACAATTTCTAAGACTTCAGAATCTATCTGTGGCCATGTTCCCCACCCCATCCCCGCATGCAACAGACAACACACAGCATTCCTTCTAAAGAATACTTGATTTCATAGAGGAGAAGGGTTAAAGCTGGGATAGGCAAATACATGCTCTACGGCTCAAGAAATGATATTAATAGATAGAGTTTAAGAGCATCTTCCTATGATATGCAGCCAGAGAAGGTTTCAAGGTTGAGAACGATAATCTACTTAGTCTTTCTGATGAGGGATACTATGTGGAACTCTTGTGGCAATATAAACATAGCTATGGAGATGGTCAAAGAGTAGGGCATTCTAAAAGGGAGGAAAGGATAGGCACACTAAAGTTTGAGAACCTCTAATTGAATATATTGTTACCCTGGGAAACATATTAAAATGAAAATGAAAGAAAAGAGAAAAATGAACACATTATGTAATGAGTCCCAGTAAGAATGAACCTGATTGCTAGTAGCATCAGAGGTAGGGTCAGATATGGAGTCTGAGGTAAATGGAAAATGAATAAATTAATTTTTAAAAATGAGTTCAAAGTTGTTTCGGAAGACAAACAGAAATTGTTGAAAATATTATAGAAATACAACTTAACAGTAATACAGATAATGAACACAAGTCAGTTTCCTGGAAGCAGAGGGGTAGACAGAAACAGTGCAGAATTTGCTTATTCTAATTTTTGTAATTCTAAGTTTGACATTAAGACAAAAGAAGATGGCAACCACTGAAAAGTAGGCTTCAAATTACAGTAGCCCTCACTGAAAGATTTATAATGCCTTGATTTTGGTTAGTAGGTTGATCCAAATACATAAATAAATAAATATAAATAAATAAGATAGCTTGATGAAGGTGATTTTCAAAAGCTAAAAGGGGAGAGATACAAAAAGGGAGGATAAGTAAAGCAAATAACAGAGTTGGAAAATAAATGCTATGATTTAAAACAACAACAACAAAAATGGGAAAGTCTTTTAACAACAGAGTTGTCAAAGGCCTAAACTTAAGAAATAGAAATGGATGGATTGGAGGATGTGGTCATTACAAAGAAAAGATTTTTGTTTAAAACCAGGAACAAGCAGGAGAAAAACTAGGACAAAGCAGAAATGTCATGTGAAATATCTTACATAACAAGCTGATGGCTTAAGCCAATAAAAGTTCTGGGAGAAAAGAAGCACCTGTCCAAAGGGAAGGTGTGAGGAGGAAGAGACACAACAACACCTGGTCTCTGAATATACCATAAAAAAGTTTGTGCCAACTAGCTATAATTTTGGGGAAAAAAAAACTTTGAGTAAAGTAGATTTATAAAAATAGTGTTCGAGAGGTTATTGAAGAGAAAAAAACAACAACAAAAAGTCCTAGTCAAGAGCATAAAATTTATCTGGATATGATTCAGGCAAGAATCAATGTAGGCTAAAAACCAGTAGGTGAAAGTTTGATGAGAAACAGGATATTTACACAGTTTCAAAGTATCTCTCAACAAATTACTTATTAATTACAAAGGGAAAAATAGTAGCCTAAGAATGAAGAAATCTGACAAACCACCTAGACAAAGTGATCATCACCAGTTAACATCACCAAGTTAACATCACCAGTGATGGTATATATCAATATTATGTGTCTCCTTAACATAAAGTACTGAGAAGGACACAATTTAACATCTGGCTCAAAAATGCAAAGCCTGAATCTAATTGTGAGGAAACATCACACAAACCCAAATGAAGGGCCACTTTGGATTAAAACTTTCTGGTATTCTTCAACTTTTCAAATATACCAGGGTCATGAAAGAAAAAGAAAGACCAAGGAATAGTTCTAGATTAAAGAAAATCAAAGAAACAACTAAACATAATATGTGCGCCTGAAGCAGAAAAAGTTTTTTTTTCTGTTGTTATAAAGGGCATTACTGAGACAATTGGTGAAATTTGAATAAGGTCTGCATACTAGATAATAATATTGTAATTATGTTACTGATTTTGATAATTGTCAAAATGTAATTATTGTCAATACGTAATTATGTTACTAATTTTGACAATTGTCCTATGCATGGTTATTTATGAAAATGCCCTTGTTTTAAGAAGATACACAATGGAGTATATAAAGATAGGAGGTGTCACTTCTACAAATTACTCTTGAACAGTTCAAAAAGAAAGACTAATGTGTGTATATACGTAGAGAGATTAATAAAACAAATGTGGTAAAGTGTTAACATTTGGGGAATCTGGGTGAAAGATGTATAGGAATTCTTTGTAAATCTTTTTCGAAGTCTAAAATTATTCCAAAATTATAAACTAAAAATTATCTGGAAAGAACAAACTAAAACAACTCATGAACTTTGATTAGATCTTGGTTCAGGAAAAAAACCACTATAAAAGACATTTTGAGAGAAGTGGGAAAATCTGATTATAGATAAAATATGAGATGAAATTATGGAATTATTATAATTTTTCTCAACTTTGACAACGGTAGTGTGCTTATGCAGGAGAATGTCCTTAGTCTTAGAAGATCAGTGCTGAAGTGATTAAAAGTAAAAGTGCTATGCACATGGAGCAGTCCATTGTTGCTCACAAAGTATGGCAGTAGCAGCTAGACACTTCACCACTCTCTACTGCTCTGCCCAACATAGTATTCTCTACCTTCCTTACTTAGGTAGGCATGGCATTTCTCTGCTAGTGATTGTCTTGATCTCTCAGGGTGCAAAGCTTCCCATTTGTTTAACACTGTTAGAAGGTTTTAAAGCAGAATTTCTCAGTTCCAGTGAGTCTCAAAATTTAGTGAAAATGGCTTCTGAGCATTTCTTTAAGTTCTTCCTCCCTGAGCTCCCTCCAAACAACCTGCCCCAGATTCAGGCCTGGGTTCGTAACAGCTAATATGTTAGAAGTTCTTACAAAAAATTTTTGTTATTGTGAGTGCTTTATCAGATCTGGCTTTTTATTTTACTTTATTTTTTGCAGGGGTGGGGTGAGGCACAGGATGCATTCTCCCCCTCTCACCTCCCCTGTCTTGGGAGGTTTCTCAGCTGTTCTTTTAATAGACTTCTTTGGACCATCTCCACAGTAACCAGATCGAAGTGAACCCCAGAAGTGAATGCTGCCTGAGCTATTTCTCAAGAAGCTTTTCAGTGCTTCTCCCTAGCCTACCACCTGGGCAATCAACTTCTGCCAGCCCTGACCCAGCACATCTGTCTCCATATGCTTGTGCCCCAGCAGTGGGCCCCACTTATCATCCAGCTGAAATTCTAAGAAGTACATATAAGAAATAGGCAGACAAGCAAGAAGGGTATACTGCAGTCTAAAGACAAGTGTCAAACAGATAAAAGAGGGTAAGCAATACTTTTTGCAAATACTTATAAGCTATGCAGGTTTTTAAAAATTCTTCTACTGGCAGATGAGGCTTGGAGAAAGAATTCTAAGAATGTATGATCATAAGTAGCCTTTACAGTCAACCTGTAAAGATTTAATGAGAGCAAAGCTCTGCCTCTAGTTAGTACACAATTTTAACAGTGTTTACTAAGCAGCCATTTATGTCGATGCACCAAACAGAAGTTCTGAATAACGAGACACAAAATTTGAGGGCTTATTCTCAAATAATTTAGTTATAAGTTAGTTCCTGGTGTAGTCTGAACAGGAGGTCACTGATTCATTATTTCACTGACAAATCATCTCCTACACTAATTCCACAGGCGGTATTCAGGAGAGCCATATGACTCATTTAGAACACTGAGATTAAGACAAAAGATAAAATTTGTTCCAGCTAAATGAACTTATCTGCATTTGAAGCATCTGTATTTTCCAAACTAGAAGTAAACTTTCCTTTTCAGTGATTTTGGACTAAATTGGAGTCAGTTCTGGACTCTTGTTTAGGAACACGTGATGGGGTTGTGAATGTTTCTCTAATCGCCTGGATTTTTTAGTTGCATTTCAACTTTTATATCCTTGTTTTATTTCACTCAAGACAAAAGCAATTTTTTAAAACTGCAGATACAAACTAAAGCAAGCAAATCATGCTATTTAATGTTGACAACACTCTGAAAATATAAATATATTGGGTTGATGCAAAAGTAATTGCGCTTTTTGCCATTTTAATGGCAAAACTAATAACCTAATAACTTTCAATCATTAGTGTTTAATTGAAAGACTCATTTTAAATAATCATCCTCTCCAAAAAGTTTGGCTTGGTTGTTTTATTTCTCCTCTGATCTTACCCCTTTAAGAGATTACTCACAAGTAATGTAGTAGTAGGAGACACGCAATAGTTGTGTAACTTGGTCTAGCAATTGCATAAATTGGATTTGCTTTCCCTTATCCTAAATAAACAGCCATCTATGTAATGAGATTATTGTTTTAATTTAGGGGGAGATATATAATGTGTGTATATCTATATATTTATGTATATATATGTGTGTATATATCTCTCTCTCTATGTGTGTATGTGTATATATGTACACTAAACACCATACCTACTTCATAAGTGCTTAATGTAAGTCAGCCAGTATTATTATTTTGAAACTACTGAACTAGAAGCTTCCTCTTGCTTGATTATTATTAGAAAAGGTTAATCTCAACAATACTATACTAATTTAACTCCATACCAAAAGGAAACTGATTTGATCACCTGGGGATATATACATGATCAATAATTATGAATTAGCTGTAAAAGTCATTACCTTTAATAATTTAGTCATTATCTGTGTCCCCGTCATCAAAATGGTGATACTACCTATATCTCATAATTTGGTTATGAAGAAAATATTTCACATTAGACATTCAATTAACTGTTAGTTCTCTCCCCAAACACTATGCCTTCCACAGCAATGCAAAGAGTAGTATACAATCTTATTCACAAAATTGATTTTACGTGAACAATGAGGTGGCCAAATGGTAACAACTGAATTCTCAATAGTCTGGATTCTTAAACACTCTCTCAGTATTCCTGAACAGATTGGAAAAATTAAGATAATGACCGCCCATTGCACCCCTGAGTTCCCCTAAGGTCTACGGATACATTTAAGTGAGTTGATCTTCTGAACCGCAATGCGTTAATTCTTAAAATATCTTCGTCATTTGCACATTTTGTATTCAAAGCGTGTGGATTCCTCTTTAATTCATAACCTAAAACCCTGGTACTCATCAGACATCATCTATAAAATGAACAATTTTCAGCACTTGGCAAGACTAGTTTGAAACATTTGATTCTTTCAAAAAGCAAACAATTATATATTTCTCTATATTTCCAAAGCTCTCTCTTATTTTGCTCATCCAGACAAGAAATTTGTTCCATATGATCTTCACTCCCTGTTGAGACCTGGTATAATAATATGGAAACAGCCCAATTCTGTTTACTCCTATTATAACACTTATTGAATATCTGTCTCCTCTGTTAGTTTACAAGTTTCTGGAGGAAATGGAGCATAATATAGGAACATCACATTCATCTTTGTATCCATTGTTCTGCCTTACTTGTAAGGGTGTCCTTGCTATAAATCCATACAGGATATATCAAATTAGGGTCCATCTATCACTGAAATCAGAAACACCCAGGGATACTTGTTTAAAATGCAGATTTCTTTATTCTATCCAAATATTCTAAATTATAATGGCTATGCTATGGCTTGAATACGGTTTGTCTCTACCAAAACTCATGCTGAAATTTGATCCCCAATGTGGCAGCGTAAGGAGGAGGCATTTTGGTCATTTGGGCAGATCCCTCATGAATAGATTAATGCCCTTTAGCAGAGGTGGGGTAGGGTTGAATGAGTTCTCCTGGGAGGTTGGCGGGGGGTGGGGCAGGGAGGTGAGGAGGGGGAATAGATTACTTCCTGAAGAGCAGAGAGTAGGTTGTTAAAAAGAGCATGGCTTCCTAGGTTTATCTCTCTTGCTTTCTCTCTAATGCATCCGCAGTCTCTACATGATCCCTTTGCACAGGGCTGCTCGTCTTTCACTTTCCACCTTGAGTGGAAGTAGCATGAGGCCCTCACCAGATGTAGCTGCCCAGTCTTGGACATTTCAGCCAACAGAATCATAAGCCAAATAAACCTCTTTTCTTTATACATTACCCAGCCTCAGGTATTTTGTTATAGCAATACAAAACAGACTAAGACAGGCTGGTATTGGGCACTGGGACATTTTATCATGCTCTACAGGTGATTCTGTGTATAATAAAGCTTTGGAATCCTATCACAGAAGAATGGCTACACATTAGGAACCTGAGGTTCTTCCTGATGACCCAGAAAACCTGATAGTTCTCAGAAGAATAACAAGTCTGTTTTTTCCCAATGATCAAAAACACATATTCTCTGATCACAATAAATCTTTAAAAATAAAAAATGAAAATATAGGGAGAGAGAAGGTTTTTTTTTTTCTTTTTCTTTTATCTTTTGCATACAGGAAAACTTTAAACAAATACATAAAAGTAGATTAAATACCACTGTGATTCCCCAGGTACTGGCCCATCACCCAGCTTCACCAATCAATTCGTAGCCAATCTTTTTTTATCTATCACTACTCATGTCCCAACCCCAAACAAGCTTTCTTTAAAAATCATTGTCCTGGTCAGGTGTGGTGGCTCACACCTGTAATCCCAGCACTTTGGGAGGCCAAGGTGGGAGGATTACTTGAGGTCAGGAGTTTGAGACCAGTCTGGCCAACATAGTGAAATCCTGTATCTACTAAAATTACAAAAACTAGCTGGGCATGGTGGTGCATGCCTGTAATCCCAGCTACTTGGGAGGCTGAGGCATGAGAATCACTTGAACATGGGAGGTAGAGGTTGCAGTGAGCTGAGATTGCACCACTGCACTCCAGCCTGGGCGACAAAGGGAAACTGTTTCAAAAATAGAAAATAGAAATAAAAATAAAAATAAATAATTGTCCTCAAAGCTTTAAACAAAAGCTAAGATACTGGAAAACAGAGAGATGTAAGACAAACTACTCAAATTTTTTTAATATTGAATATAATTATACAAATAGATTTATAACCTGGAACCATCATTAGAACTACAAAGTTGCAAGTCAATGGATGTGTAGTTCTACTCTGGAGCAAGTACAAGATGGTTGTTAGGACTCCAATGAGATCATACTTGTAACAGCATTTAGCACAGGTGCTATCATACATAGAACAAATGTTGTGAGCTTGAGGACTGTGAATAAGACAATGTGGTAGTTTTCAAGATATGTTCACATCTTTTTGACACTTCTCTTTTCAATAGGTAGAGATTATCCCCTCCCCTTCCCTTGAGTATGGGCTGGACGTGGTGACTCACTTCTAGTTTAATAAAATATAGCAGACAGGATTGGACGTCACTGCTAATATTAGGTTATAAAATGACTATGGTTTTTGCCTTAGATGTGGGGATAGGTGGATGAATATGCTTTCTCTCTCATCATATTCTACAGGAAGACAGCTACCATGTCAGAAAGCAGCCCTGGAGAGAGGGAAGCCGACTGCCATGTCTTGAGGATTCTCATGTAGCCTATGGAGAAGTCTAAACAGCAAGAAACAAAAGCCTGCCAGCAACCACATGAGTGAGCTAGGAAGTAGATTTTCCAGCTCCAGCTAAACCTTATGAAAACTGGCCCATAGCTTCATTTCAAACTCATGAGAGATCCTGAATCAAGACAGCTAAGCTACTTACATTACTTATAACAGCAAAACTTTGGGAACAACTTAAATGTCCATCCCTAGGAGACTGGTTAAACTGCCTACAGTGCTTGCACAATGGGTTATATGTACCTGTGAGAAAAAAGAAGGAAGATCTTTATGAGTTGATACTAGGGTGATTCCCAGGATATAATATTAGGTTGTTTTTTTTTTTAAATGTGCCAAAGAATGTATAATGAATAATATGCCTCTTTTGTATAATAAATAGGGGTAAATGTTTATATTTTTATTTACTTTTATCAAAAATAAGCACAGGAAAATAAACCTGAAACTAGTAAATACAAATAGAATGGAAACTTTTCCATTTTTACGTAGTTTTAACTTTGACTATGGAAATAATTTACATATTCAAAAATTAAATTAAAATAGTTGGAAAAAGCAAACCCTAAAAGGGAATAATAAGGAAACAATTGTAATACACTCTATATCAAGTTGATAATACAAACAAAAATGATAATTAAAGGAACTCTTGCATTCAGCACTCAGACTGTATACACTCTACTAAATTCGAAGAACAATAATTGTAAGAAAATCTAATTTTCTCAGTAGTTTTGTTATTGTTGGTTGAAGTATTATTGCTGTAATTCTGAATCTATTTTGCATGTATTGGAGCAAATCAGATGGAGAGAGAGTGTGTGTGTGAGTGTGTGTGTAGATATTTTTATTTTTTTAAGTATCAAGGTTCTCACTGTAGATAAATGTGGATGCCAATAGGATCTGGGGGTAGATGATGAAGAAACCTGTGGTGCTGCATTTGAACTGGAGTTTGTCAGCATGATCTCATCACTTCTTAAAAAATTAAATCTATGGTCTGTCTTAGTAGCAATGACATTCCAAATAGCAACAAGGACCCCGAAAACCCAGATATTGGCTTCTAAATAACATTCCCTATTAAAAGAAACCAACCAAAAGAAATGGTTGATTCCAGATCTAGGGCAGAAAAAGAACAAGGTAAGATTTGAATACCTTTTGCCAGAAAGCCAGGAAGTGCTTAACAATAGGTATGGCATCATCTGAGAAGGACACAGGAGAGGTTCTCAATTTAAAAAAAAAAAGAATCTGGAAGCTTCAAAAAGAATAACAATGTATTAAATCATGACACTGGGAGGTAAAAAGAGGGAAAGGAGGAGAGGTAGAGGAAGAGAGAGAAAGAGAAGTAGCAGAGACACTCTGTGTTTGTGAGTGTGAGTGAGACAGAGAAAAAATGTGTGCATGTGTGTTGGAGAAAGGGACGACGGGAAGGAGAGAGAGAAAGAGAGAGAGGAGGAGGGAAGAAAGTAGGGGAGAGAGAAAAGGGAGGATTCAAGGAAGAGAGAGGAGAGGGTGGGAGAGAAGAAGGAATAATAAAAAAATGTTTTTTAAAGAATAATGACAATTAATTCAGGCAAGGATCATCACTGGATGTTAAAACCTGGTTGTTAAGGAACAGAAATTTATATCACCTTTCCCTTAAAGATTATTTATTAATTTCAGAGAATAAATCCCATAGATAACTTATTAATTACAAAGGAGAAAAAATGAATGTTTACAACGGAGAGCTCTAGCAGTCACTATGTCAACCAAATGATCAAACTTGTCACTAATAGTAAAACCAGATGCCACCATGTGTCCTTGATGTAATGCAATAAGGAATGCACATGTTATCTGTGTGAAAAATGTGAAACCCAGTGGTTCTCAAAGTGTAGTCCTGAGACAGCAGTATGGGTATTAACTTACAGACTTACTTGTTAAACCTGTGAACTTGTTAGAAATTCAAATGACTGGGCTCCAACACAGACCCCAGGAATTCTGGGGGTGGGGCCAAGCCATCTATGTTTAACAATCCCTCTAGATGGCTCTGAAATACCCTAAAGTTTGAGAACCACTGGTTTAACCTGAATTTAATAAGGAAACAGTGAGACAAGTCCAGACTTTCATATATATTCAACTGACCTGAACTCTTCAAAAAAGTCAAGGTCACAAAGAACAAAAAAAGCAGAGCCAGGAAGAAATGGTGGAAGGAAACTTTCCATTAAACTAAAAAGACATAACAACCTAATACAATGAGTAGATTTTAATTGGATCCTGAATTAAAAAGAAAATTAAAACTAAGAGAATTTTTAAGGCAACTGAGAAAACTGAAATATGGACTTTATATTAGATCACAGTGTGCATTTATCATTACGTATCTTAGATGTAATAATGTATTTTGATTATAAAACAGAATATCCTTACTTTTAAGTGATGCAGGCTGAAGTACTAAGAAATAAAATGTCATCATATCTACAACTTAGCAACTTTCTTTCAAATGATTCAGGAGAAATAAAACGAATGAGCAAAAATTAAAAAATAAATAAGAATTTAAAAATAAATAAAATCTATACATTTATATCTACATATAAGAAGAGAAAATAAGTCAGAAACAATGGTAACAATTGATACATTAAGGCAAAAGATGTATTTTTTCCAACTGTTTTTCAACTTTTCTGTATTTGAAACATTTTCATAATAAAAACGTAGACAAAATTTCATGCAACACATGCCTAGAAATTGGAAAAGGGTGAGTATTCTAAAAAACCAAAAAGTCAGAAAACAAAGTAAGTCTTTAAGTTTATGTTTTCAAAGTGAAAGACTAAAGCATTCTGAAGCAACTAAAATGCTCCACCACTGAAGTGGCAAAGTGGAGATAACGGGGTTGGTCACTTACTGAGCTCTGACAGAACTTCCAGCTCATAGTTATAGCCACCCACATGTGAACTATATTAAAAAGTGCTGCACTTCCAGTTTTCCCTTCACTACAGAGGAAATGCAGAGAGTCAATAACATCATCAACCATAAGCTTTTAAGGTTCAGCATCCTAATAAAACTGATGAATCTTGACTTGCAGCCTCAGCAGTTAAATTACTGCTATGAAAATCACTGTCAATGGCCAAGTTGCATGAAAGAATAATTATACATGTTTACTGTTAACCATCAGTCAAGTCCAAGAGCTATGAGAGATGAAATATAAAATGTAATAAATGTGAATGTCATCTGAGGGCACACCTGTCCCAAAGACACACACACGCACACACACACACACAATGAATATAATAATTTTCTTTGAATATTTTTCCTGGTAATTAAAAAAAGCTATTGAAAAATACAAAACAATAAATCCTAAATGATACTCCTAAAAGAAGGAGTCCAATCAGCTGTAAACAAATCAATAAGAAAGTACTATGATAGGGTAATGCTAATAAAGTATTAAACCTTTCCTTTCACAATCATTTGTTCTTGAGCAACTGTACTAACCATAGCAAGACACTCTCCCCATGTTTAAAGCACATGATTTATGGCTCACTTTCTTACACAGCTTTTATGAGAAGGCGTTTTTTAGATGTCCCATGTGAGTTGCTAACATCTGCACTGATGAAAGAATTGTAAAGGGCAAAATTCACAAAGGATTACCACTATCAGGTTTTTTAAAAGAGATACAATACATTGTAATTTGACGTACTGATAGTTTTTGAAGTACTTTCCAATGTAAACTTCAAAAGATCATAATGAATATTTAATTTCAATCACAGCACACATTGAGAGTTCAAAATTACTGGCCACTAGGAAACTAAATCTACTGATAGAAGAATGCAACCACTTATTACAGCCACAAGCATGATTTTGAGCTATGATTATATGTAAATCTAATGTCTCTACAATTGATAACAGTGGGATTAACTGGATATTTCTGCCACCTTAAAATAGGGTAAACAGTCAATAGTGAGAGGAGTTAATTAGTTAATAGTTAGCAGTTGCAGCTGCAAAATGAATCACCATTCTTTGAAAGTCTGAATTTTAATCTTGAGTGGTCTCTGTATTTTAAGTAAGCACTATGTTGAAAGCTTTTATTTGTAAGTCTCTTATCCTGTCTTCAGTTGCCAACTGTGTATGTGCTGGACTTGGGAAAAATAATGAATTCTGATTGATGGACAGCTTGAAATGAGGGTTTGTGAGTGAGGTAAAAGGTGAGAGATTCTGAAGAGGAACCATAGCTTCGTGGTTATGATTGTTTTCCATGCAAATAGACAGATCTGTGTTTGAATAACTCCATCACTTACAAGCTGTGTAACCTAAAGAAAATTACATGATTTTTCCATGCCTTTATTTCCTCATCTGTAAGACAGGGACATTAATAGTTTTCTACCATGTGGATATGTTGTGATGACCCAATGAGATACTGTGTGATAAGGTCTTTGCTACAGTGTCTGGCACATAGTCAATACTCAGTACATGTGGCTAGGATTATTAGTGCATGTTGTTATTTGGCATCAGTGTTTGGTTTAATTCTAATGACCTTTATTAGTGTTTTCCTATCGGTTGCTTGTGAGTTGTTAGTAATGATGGTGGTAGTGGCTGTAGCAGTCCACAATGAGAATATTTCACATTACTGGTACCAATGTTTCTTTAAATTCTGGCATTGTTTAGTGAACAGTTAAAAGACTACAGCCTGGTCTTTTGGTAGAGGCCCATTTCCCATAATTCCCCTCTACTGCTTTCCCAATATTCTACTCCAGTTAGGAATGCGCCTTTGAGACACTGTTTATACAGAGGAAAACTACGCAAAAATTTAAGGAAAAAAAAAAGAAACATTAGCACCAGTAATGTCAAATATTCTCATTGTTAGCTTAATCCCTAAATATAACTGCCAGTTTCCTGATTTACTATCACCCTCCACCCATTCTCAAAGGCATTGCACATTTTTCCCTGGGTCCTGGAATATAATCATTTTAGAATGACTACTTTTTCTTTGGCAAGACATTCACTTTTGGTGGGGGTGGGGGGGCTGGTTCATAAACCCCTTCTAAGATTGCCTATGTAGGTCTCTTCCTTCATTCCTGAATGGAATTCCTCTGTGGCTCTTATTTGGCTCACAGTAAAGTGATGTTGAACAAAATGTAGAACTTTGAAGTTCAATGTTATGACACTAATAAAAACCTAGATGGACTCATCACTTTTTAAAAAATTGTATGATTATGATTTGTGATGGGCTGGTCTTTGACACTGGCAAACAAAGACAGGCAACTGTTGCACATTATCCTAAATGAGGGACAGAATTGCACTTGTCTGTGAACTCCATCTGAAAATGGACTGCACGTGTCTTGTTCCCCATTGCATTCACAATATGTAGCACAGTGGCAGATCTGGGTAGGTTTAGAAAAAGTATTTGATGAATGATAGAATTAGTGGAAAGAAGGAAATAAGAGAGAGAAAAAAGGAGAGAAGAGGAGAGGAGAGGGGAGGGGAGGAGGAGGGGGAAGGGACAGGAGGCGGGGGAGAAGGGCAGTTCTAATCTCAGTTCTGAAGTCAGATTAAAATATATAAAGCATTTGATTGCCTTTTTAAAAATGCCACAAAATGGTTAAGTTGAATCTTTAAGAACATTAGCTTAAAAAAATGAAAGATTAGGAGACAACTCAAAAATAAGTGCAAAAAGTTATTTTATAGGCCAGGTGTTCTCTACCAAGCACATAATAAAAAGGTGGGTGGGGGGAGGGGGAGAAGGAAGGCTTAAATAGTAACACCTATAAAGAAAGATTAAGGAAAGATTTCCTCACAGCTATGATTATTAAATACCAAAATAAGATACCAATTGGTCATATAACCTTTCTTCCTCAAATATCTTTAAAAGCAATAAGAGTAATACCCATCTGCCTGGAACAATATAGGACTGTTTCTGCCAAGATGACTTATCAAGCCCCATTCCACCTCTGATAAATTTTTCATAGTCTCCTTTGTAGCTACGTCCAAATGACCATTGTAAGTAATCCCCTAGGATATTAACATTTGGAGTACATATGCCTACTGAGGCTTTTAATATAAATGAACATTTAGAAAATAATTTAGGATTAGAAGTCTCAACCATTTCACATTTCATGAAAGTGTGTCAAATTTATGTTAGGCTTTTAGATGAAGGACCTTATTTTCCCCAATAGAATAGCATGGTGTATATATAAATTGAATGCACACTTGGGATAATATGCGGCTGTACTATGTAACAGAAGAGAGGACTCCAGATTTTAAAACATTTAAAGAAAAAAAATGAGGCAGATAATTCTAACCATCCTGATATAAACTGGCAAGAAAATAGACAAAAACTGAAACATATAATTTGTTTAAATTATTCAAACTAGCAAGAAATTTTTTAATAGTGTCCCTTAAAAACTCCACTGACTCACATCACAAGCAGCTTCAGAACAAAGCTTTTGCTAAACTTCTCATATCTCTAAAATGCTTCACTCAGTAGCAATCAATTTATGTAAGTATCTGTATTATAAATAGGATATATGTATATCACCAGAGATAAAAATAAGTAACAGATAAGTAATAGTTAATATTTTATTAAGGGTTTACACTTTGGGAGGCTGAGACGGGCGGATCATGAGGTCAGGAGTTTGAGAACAGCCTGGCCAACATGGTGAAATTCCGTCTCTACTAAAAATATAAAAAATTAGCCGGGCATGGTGGTGCGCGCCTATAATACACCCAGCTACTCAGGAGGCTGAAGCAGAAGAATCACTTGAACTCAGAAGGCAGAGGTTACAGTGAGCCGAGATCGCGCCATTGCACACCAGCCTGAGCAACAGAGCAAGATTCTGTTTCGAGAAAAAAAAAAAAAGTTTACATAATAAACCATTATTTTCTTTATTTTATAATATAAAATACTAATATATTAATTACAGCCTTACCTGCTTTAAAAAAAATTCATCCACATAAGAAGACAATATGAGGCCCAGGCAATTATTATGCCCATTTTACAAATGAATTAAAAAAAACAAACCTGAAGTTTTGAATTGAAACAATGGGAGACATAAGAATATGGATTAAGACAAGGGAGAAATCTATTCTAAAATTTGAATTCAATGGGGCATTATCTCCTTCCCTCACTATCAGGCCAACCATTGTTAGGTTCCAAGCCTTCTACAACTGCACTGAGAAACTCAGTCCTTCATTTCTCAGGAGAACCACCCCTCTATGATGTACAGGCCACAGGCGATTACAGCAGCTCTCTCACTCCCTAGGTAACCAAAATGTGAGATGTCAAAGAGAAGAGCCCATGATAATGGCATGACTTTTGGCCTGAGCAACTGGAGTCAGAAAGACTTGCCATTTTCTGAAACAGTGAAGATTGTTGAAAGAATGTAAAGGAAAGAACCAGAAGTTTATCTTGTATAAGTTCAGTATGGTGCACTTACTTGACAAGCTGGTGGAATTCCTGAGCAGACTGGAGTTCAGGGGAGATACCCAAGCTGAAGATGTATGTTTGGGACTTAATGTCCTGAAACTGGATGAGGAAGGTATAGATGGGGAAGGGTAAAGAAAATTGTATTGAGTCCTGGGTTATGCCAACATTTATAGGCCTAGAGAAGATGAGCAGGAATGAGGAAACCAAGAGAAGTTAAGAAGGATGCAAGAGGGAGTGCTGTCCCAGAAGCCAAGTGAAGACAGTATTTAAAGAAGGCAGGAGTGATCGTGATCTACACTCAAATGCTCCAGGCAGGTCAAATACAATGATGGCTGAGGATTAATAGTTGGATTTAACAACCTGGAAGTCACTCATGTTCTTAACAAAGTGATAGTCATGCTATAGATACAATTTTGTTTTCTATTTTTTATTGGCCATTAATAACTCTTTGAAATCCTATTTTCGATGCCTGCACAACATCCCATAATATAAATGTACAATAATTTATTTAAACAAACTGCTATTGTAGATATTTAAGTTGTTTCCAATTTTTTACTTTTATAAATAACAATGTAAAATCATCCTTGGATGTAAATCAGTAACACTATATTTAAATGAATTCAAATGAATCAGCATGCATTTAAATGCAAGGGAAATTTTGCTAGTAAATAACATACATGTACACTAAATACTGCAACAAAGAAGTTGAGAAAATTCTGATACATAGATATCCCTCAATAGTGCCAACTATTTGTATTACTTTCTTTTTAAAAGGAAGATGTGATTTAGAGAAAAAAAATGGGAAGCAGTCTGTTTGCACCCTTTTATGTCAGAAATAAGTCCTCTTTGGACACAATTCTTTCTAAAGTAAATTATCTCTGTGTAGTTCTATTTGGTAGGTTTCTAATACAGAAAAATAGGATCTTCTTCATAGGTCTATATAAAATGCAATTTATAATAAAAAGCGCTTTGCAGTTCATAAAATATTTCTTATTCATTACTTCACAGATACTCTCCAAACAACATAGGTAATACAGGCTCCCCATTAAGCCAGTTGCCCAAACTTGTCACTTTTTTATGCCTGCCTATCCTTCACCACACAGGATCAAAAAGTAATTTTTAAAAGCTTTATTTAACATCACCTATGGCTCGTAAGTATCTGTAAGACAGAGTACACATTTCATAATGCAGTGTCTAAGTTTCCTTTACAGTCTGGCCTGTAGTTTTCATCTACATTCTCTCCCATTACTCTCCACAATGCATCTTACACTCCAACTACTCTGCACTGCTCACAGGTGCCCAATGAGCACTTCACTCTCCCACCTTTGTGCCTTTTGCTTAGGCTGACTCCTCTGTCTGGAATGCCACACTCCTCTCATTACTGGCAGTGCAAAGTTACACCTACGTCTCAACTATGCCTTTCTCCTTTATTAGTTGCATGGTGCTGGATAAATTATTAAGCTTCTCAGAACCTCTCCTTTTCTCAAGTGCAAATGGTAATAATAATAATACCTACCTTGCAGGCTGACAGTGAGAATTACATAAAGTAAGACATCAAAAGTATCTGGCCCAATAAGTATTATGTTTTTAAACACTACCTCTGAGGGGACAGTAAATGCACATGATTCAAAATTCAAAAATGTAGAAAAAAATATACCTCCCCTCCACTCCTTCCTCCACAAGAAGTTCTCCTACCAGAGGCTATATTTTTTCCCAACTTTTTGCACATCCTTTCAGAGCCATTATATACAAATGGTGGTCTTATACATAGTCTTTGATATCTTTCTTATTTCACTTCATAATATATCTTGCAGAGCCTTCCCTATCTGGACACAAACATCTGTCTCATTCTTTTATAAAACAGCTGTCATGTTCCATAATATGGATGCACTATCACTAAGTAAACCATGTCCCTGTGGTCAGACTTTAAGATTATTAGCAATCTTTTTCCCCAACATTTTATTATAAAAGTTTTCAAATGTACACAAAAGTTGAAATAATTTTATATTAAATACTCAGACACAAACCAGATAGTTTCTATAAATAATATTTTAGTATTACTTGCTTTATCATATATCTAATCATCCCTTCATCACTCTATCAATCCATTGTAATTTTTTATTAATTTCTGAATAAGTTGCAGATATCACTACACCTCCCCTGAAATACTTAATGAATATTATTAACTATTAGATGTTAAACTTTTGTCATTACAATTAGTACTGTAATGAAAATTGTATAAACACCATTTCACACATGTATGAATATTTCCTAGAAATTAAATTGTTGGGATTGTGCATTTATAATTTTGAGAGATATTGCCAAATTTTGCTCTGTCGAGATTGTAACAGTTAACACTCCCACCAGCAATGTAGGTGAGTGCCTGTTTTTCTTTGCCTTTATAATATACTATCATCAAATGTTTAAATACGTGGCAATACCAAAGAGGAAAACGGATCTTGTAGTAGTGTTGTTCTACATTTATTTTAGTGAAGTTCAACATTTGTTTTCATGTTTAATAACTACTTGCATTTTCTTTTGGGTACAACGTTCTATCCATAATACCTTCTATTTATTTGTCTTATTATGGTAAGAACATTTAACATGAGAGCTACTATCTTATATTAGTCTGTTTTCACAGTGCAATAAACAACTGCCCAAGACTGGGTAATTTATAAAAAAAAAAAAAGGTTTAATTGACTCATAGTTTCACATGGCTGGGGAGGCCTCAGGAAACTTACTATCATGGCAGAAGGAGAAGCAAGTATGTCTTACATGGCAACAGGTAAGAGAGAGAGAGAGAAAAGGGCAAAGAGCCCCTTATAAAACCTTCAGATCTCATGAGAACTCACTCACTATCACAAGAACAGCATGGGGAAAACCACCCCCACGATCCAATCACCTCCCACCAGGTCCCTCCCACGACACATGGGGATTATGGGGATTACAATTTGAAATGAGATTTGGGTAGGGACACACAGCCAAACCATATCACTTCTTAAAAAACGTTTAAATGTACAGTACAATATTGTTAAGTATAGGCACAATGCTGTACAGCCAATCTCTAGAATTTATTCATTTTGCATAATGGAAATTTTATACACACTGAACAGTAACCACTATTTCTTCCTCTCCCCAACCCTTGGAAATCACAATTCTACTCTCTGTTTTCTTGCGTTTGACTCTTTTAGATACCTCATATAAGTGGAATCATGTAGTATATGTCCTTTTATGGCATGCTTATTTCACTTAGTATAATGTCCTTCAGGTTCATCCATGTTGCAGCACATAGTAAGATTTCCTTCTTTTTTAACACCAAATAATATTAAGTTGCCTGTACAGACCACATTTTCTTCCATATCTTGGCTATTGTGAAAAATGCTGCAATAAACATGGAAATGCTGATATCTCTCTAAGAGCCTGATTTCAGGTTGTTTTGGGATATATACTCAGAAGTGGGATTGGATTGCTAGATCATATGATAATTCCATTTTTAATTTTTGGAGGAAACTCCATATTGTTTTCCATAGTGGCTGTCCATTCTACATTCTTACCAACAAGGGTTCCAGTTTCTGCATATGTTCACCAATACTTGCTTTTTAAATAATGGCTACATTTTTTTTCTTTCAACTCTAGTCCATTGTCCATTTTTCTACTGTCTTACTGGCCTTTTCACACTGATTCATAGAACTCTCTATATTAAGGTAACTAGCTATTTCTACTCTGAGTTCCTAATATTTTTTCCAAGTTTGTCATTTCTATCTTGATTTTAATATGACTTATTTTTCCAAGCATAAATTTATTTTTATATAAATTTATTTGTAAGTGGTACCAAATGCTGATTCAGTATTTCTCCATTACTTACTGTTTCTGTCTCAACCTTCAAAACTGCTTCACTTAAACTCTACTGAATTACTTGCAGGGTCCAATTATGCCATGTCTTTCCCATCTATGGGCTCTTGTATATGTTGCTTCTTCTCTGTGCAATGTTCTCTCAATACTTTTCTCCTGACTAATTGCTACTGGTCATTCAAGACTTGGCTAAAAGGCTGCTTTTACAGCAAAGGCTTTCCTTAACTCCTCAAGGCTGGTTTCAATGGCCTTGCCCTATTCTTTCATAGCATCTTATGTGCACTCTGATCAGAACATCACCCTTCTGTAATGTAATTAGCTACTTCCCTGCTTTCTCCCTTAGATCATTAAGGGAAAAAACTATATTTCATTCATTAATTATTGTATCTTCAGCCTCTAGCCCACTGGCTAGCATACAAAGCAGGTGCTCAATAAATGTTTAAGAAAAAAGTAAGGAAATAAGAAAAAGCAAAGGATGGAGAGAGAGTGGGAGTGAAACATAGAGGGCAATATGGGCTGAATTGTGTCTCCCTAAAGTTCATGTGTTGAAGCCCTAACCCCTGGTGTCTCAGAATGTGACTGTATTTGGAGATAGAGCCTTTAGAAAGGTGATTAGGATAAAGTGAAGCCTTTAGGGTGGGCCCTAATCCAATTTGACTGGTGTCCTTAAGAGAACAGGAAATGTGGACACTAAGAAATACACTAAGGATGCACAACACAAAATAAAGACCTTGTAAGGACACAGCAAGAAAGCAACCATCTGCAAGCCACAGAGAGAAGCCTCAGATGAAACCAACCTGCCATCACCTTGATCTTGGACTTCTAGCTCCAGAACCGTGAGAAAATAAATTTCTGTTGTTTAAGCTACCCAGTCGGTGCCATTTTGTTATGGCAGCCCTAGCAAACTAATACAAAGGGTTAGAAGATACAGAAGGAAAAATGGTTGGATAAGGAAGTATCTAAATCTGGACATTAGAGGAATACAGAAACATTCATGAGTTCTGGCAAGAATGTCACAACTGAGGAAAAAATAATAATTCTTTATTTTCCATTCAGGACAAAGAGATAAAGCTGATTTTAAACTGAAACCTTTGTTCTTTAGATTATAATGTGAATATGTAATTAAATTTTATTTTGATTAGGCAAGGCTCTTTCAGTTATAATTCTTACGGAATTAAGTCATAAACTACAATGGAATTACATGGTATGAGAACTTAGTCTGATTATAATAAGCCACTTAAGCTTAAGAAGGCACATGCATTCATGGCTATATTTCATTGTTGAGACTGTAAAGAAGTCCCTAAAATTTCTAGTCCATCTATAAAGTTGGTATTTTTCTGATTTAGTATTTTCCTCTTTACTACAGGGTTAGTTTGTTTCAAAAAGATGCTTTTCTTAGAAAATGAAGTTTGACACAAAGGCATACTGGATTGCAGTATGAAAAATTAATTATTGGATTGCAAAAGAAAAATTAATTATTGGACACCAAGTCCTTGAGAGTGCTTTTGTAGTCATGTGTTTCATCTCTGTTGACAGCTGTATTTTTGTACAGCATTTAAAACCATCTACCGACTTTGACAAACTGTTCATTTCCCTTCAGATATACCGACTTTGACAAACTGTTCATTTTCCTTCAGATTTTGGGAAATTCAATATGTCTATGACAATACACCAACCATTAAGTGAGATCAAGTCATATCTAGTTTTCATTTCAAAATATGATAGAACCATGTGGAATTATATTCTATCTATATTATGATAGCTATGATCTGGAGGTGACATGGTTAATTTCCCTGGCAGACTATAAAATCACCCAGCTAGGAATGGTGAAAGCTGTTAATCAGAAAGATAACCTTTGAAAGCCTTACTCCTTTCATAATGGTTGCTAGTTAAATATGAACATCTGGGAAACCATTATGAATTCATTGTGCATAAATCTATTGCTCTATGTACAGAACTCCTTTTTATTACAAACAGACTTTACATAAGGAAAGAATAAATGTATCAACTTTTCATTTTCTACCACATACTTATTTGATGCACCATTTATTAACAAAATCAACATTGTCCTTGGATGTCCATAACACTGGTTATAAAATAGAGATAATAATATTTAGTTGAGAACATATCTAAAAGGTTTAATGTTTTAGCAATGCTTTGAAATTTTAAATGGTTTGAATGTGTTAATTTTTACAACAGTCTCAAAGGTTTACTTTGATATTTATTTTACATGGTATGTAATATGAACTGAGAAAAACGGCTTTTTGTTTTTTACATAAATACATAACGGTTGATAAATTTTAAAAAGTGACTTCCATGAGCCATTTATTCATCTAATATTTTTACTGCCAATTTTAAGATAATATTTCAACATGGGCACCTATACTATTCAGTTAAGAAATTTCTTCGAAACTTCTCATAGACACAAATGCCTGAAGGCCTAAATTACTTACAAAAAGTGAAAAGCCAAAGAGATTCATATAATCTTTAACTGAATAAATATTTTTCCACCTAACCAAATCTGACTGCCAATACCAGAAGGTTTGGAAAGAAAATTTTCATACCATTTGAAAAGGAACACTGAATTTTACACAATGGGAAAAAAATAAATAGATTATAGCTCTGGCTAATGGTATTAAAACATTAAGATTCTTTTGTTATAAATCTTAATTTTCTGAAGTATGTAACTAGGACAGGCCCTAATCCCAAATGAAATTTAATTGAAAATTGTTTTTGAAAACATGGTAAGAGAGATTTCTCTTTTTAGTGTTGCCAAATAGAGCTGACTCTAGATGCTTCTTCATTGTCACTTCAGCCAAGTTAGACCATAATGAGAACTAGTCTTTTTGTCTTTAATCCAACAGCTTAAATGAAATTTAAGCCCTAGATTTTTTATTAAAATACATGAAAAAGGGGCTTTCAGAAAACTTGGCATTAAGGATACACATATTTACCCATAACAGTAAATAGCATGCATATGTATAATGTAACCCACAGGCAAAATATAGTATGCATCTGTTCATTTATACTTGTGGATAAGGGATTTTTATTCCCTACAGTAAACCTTTCTACATTAACATTGAGGAAAAAAAATTATGTCAATACATCAATATGAAAAAAAGGATGGCTAAAGCAGAAGGCTAAAATACACTGTAAATTAAGTTAGAAAATCTTGTTAGAGATCCTTACAACATGTCATTTACATTTGTGACATTTAACAAAATTGCAATTGAATAAATATCAATATAATTGGTTTGCTGTTCATCTCTCTCATTATACTATGAACTGCAAAAGCTTCATCTTGAGTATCTAGCAGGATAGGCACATGATCAAATACACACAGATGGAAAGCTAAAGTCCAGGGTAAACCTGGGATGCTTAAGCACTTGTTTTAGAAAAAAATCACTGTCTACCTAGAGAGAGGAGAAAAGGAACAGTAAGAAGTAACATGGACTGTCTACCTACTATGGGTACTACAGGTCAGCTCCTATGGTATAGATGTATCGCTGCTGTTAATACAATAGCTCTGGAGAGAAAGTATCACAGCCTCAATTAGACAGCTGGGAAACTGATAAGAAAGAGATTAAGTGACCCTCCTTATTAATAAAGTCCAGGACTAGATTCCTGTACTCTTTCCATTAGACCCTTGTATATCTCTAAAGAAAGAAAAGATAGTCCTTTGACTTTTAGTTTCATAAAGGAGAAAACTAGTACTTTCCCCATCTTCCACATTAGTGATTCAAAAGCTTGGCTGCTCATTAGAATCATTTGAGAACTGTTTAAAAAGTATCTGAGTCCTACAGCCAGATATCCTGATTCAGAGATCTGAGATCCTTCCAGGCATTTCTGTATTTAAAAATCTCCACAGGTGAACCTAATGTGCATTCAGGCTTGAACTGCTATTCTTTTCCAAGACTATCAAATGTTCTATCCTTATCCTTCCCCGAATTATAAGCATCTTCCTGATTGAAAGGATATTAGAAATGTTTGCACACTTCTAAATTCCAGGCATTGTATAAAAGGGTTTCATATATATGTTGCCTCCCACATGTAATCTCATTTATTAGACAGTAGACTAATGCTTACATAGGCATAATTATCATTCTCTTAATCTTATAAAAACAACATATATATTTATATAATTTCTAAAACATACCTTGTGTCTCTCTTAAAAATGTCAAATATGTTGTTCACTTCAAGATGTCTTTAACAATCAGAAAAAAAAAAGAAACAGAAAAAAGGCTTCCACTAAGCCCAAGAAACTTAAGGATTCTATTTGTGCTGCTTCCTGACCCTACCTATTAAAATGCAGTATCTCTAATGTCCTACAAAGTTCTTCACAAATATTTATGGATACCCAAGGGTTATCTCATGTGTGATCTTGAATAAGCACTGCCAGCTACATATATATCTATGATATGACACATATGATATATATCACACATGATATGACACATATGATATATATCACACATGATATGACACATGATATATCACACATGATATGATACATATGATATATATCACACATGATATGATACATATGATATATCACACGTATGATATATATGTCACACACGATATGATACATATATGTCACACATGATATACATATATATGTCACACATGATATACATATGATATATGTCACACGATATATACGTATATGTCACACATATCATACATGATATGATATATACGTATATGTCACACATATCATACAGTATATGATATATACGTATATGTCACACATATACATGATATGATACATACGTATATGTCACACATATCATACATGATACATGATATATACGTATATATCATACATGATACATGATATATACGTATATATCATACATGATACATGATATATACGTATATGTCATACATGATACATGATATATACGTATATATCATACATGATACATGATATACGATATATATCGTATATCATACATGGTATGATATACGATATATATCATATATATCATACATGGTGTATGATATACGATATATATCATATATATCATACATGGTGTATGATATACGATATATATCATATATATCATACATGGTGTATGATATATATCATGCATATCATGCATATCATACATGGTGTATGATATATATCATGCATATCATGCACATCATACATGGTATATGATATATATCAGCATATCATGCACATCATACATGGTATATGATATATATCAGGCATATCATGCACATCATACATGGTATATGATATATATCAGGCATATCATGCACATCATACATGGTATATGATATATATCAGGCATATCATGCACATCATACATGGTATATGATATATATCAGGCATATCATGCACATCATACATGGTATATGATATATATCAGGCATATCATGCACATCATACATGATATATGATATATATCAGGCATATCATGCACATCATACATGATATATGATATATATCAGGCATATCATGCATATCATACATGATATATGATATATATCAGGCATATCATGCATATCATACATGATATATGATATATATCAGGCATATCATGCATATCATACATGATATATGATATATATCAGGCATATCATGCATATCATACATGATATATGATATATATCAGGCATATCATGCATATCATACATGATATATGATATATATCAGGCATATCATGCATATCATACATGATATACATGATATATGATATATATCATGCATATCATGCATATCATACATGATATATGATATATATCATGCATATCATGCATATCATACATGATATATGATATATATCATGCATATCATACATGATATATGATATATATCATGCATATCATACATGATATATGATATATATCATGCATATCATGCATATCATACATGATATATGATATACATGATATATCACTGCACTATGTATCCCCCATATCCATGATGTCCGAAACTCAGTCTCTGATGTCTTCAATGGTGTCTAAATGTATTTAGCAGCTGCCTCCAGCTGACATATCACTAATTTACCACTGTAACTTGCTGGATACTGCTGCCTTTGCCAAACGTTGTGCCCATGTCTTATGGATACCACAATCTCCTGTTGCATTCTGGCCAGTGAACCTGAGTCCCCGAAGACCTAAAGTTGCTTTGGGTTCTCTGAAATTCATAATATGTAGAAGTTACTCTGTGTTGCATGAAAAGTGGACAGCTGTCTGGAAGTGCCTCATTCCCTGATTCAGGGACATAATTTTTCACACAAATACTGAAGCGGTACTGCTCCAAAGGCTTCCAAGACTTTAGTGAGAAGTTCTTTGTTTTTCTCTACAGTTCTTTCCCGCCTATCTCCCTATAAGAGTCACAGGGTATTTTAAGGGGGAATGTCCAGTAGATGAATCAAGTGATGGGCACAATGATATTCTCAGAAGTATCACTTGCAACAATTATTAAAGTTTTGTTAATCGTTCAACTTTGTCTACCTTCATCCTCCCTGGGAAGGAGATCTCTCCCCAGAAATGCTATCTAGTCTGTCTTGTGAATTGTCTTCTGGCAGGTCAGTTTCACCAATCTCATAGACATGCCCAAATGTGTGGGCATTTGGGTGATAGGGCTGGCTTAGGCTCAAGCTAGGGACACCATGATATCCACATAAATGTGAAACTGTTTCTTGGCATATTAGTTAACAAAAGAAATTGATGATTGAGGTAGTAAGAGGCAGGTAATCCTATATGTTGCCTCTTATTTGCCGTCTTCCACATCTCACACATATGGCACAGATGAGCCATATCTCTGAATAAATATTTTACTCAACATATGCATAAAAACCTCCTCCTGGAGGAAAAGTTCTAAATCCAGAATAGAATCATGTCCCCAGAATACTGGGCTATTAAACTTGGAAGAGTTGTAGGAAGGGGTAAATTATCAGATGCCAAGATCCTATGTAAATACTAGTTTATAATACCTTAACAGTCATCCTGAAGATTTCACTTTTTTTCCCCTTCTATGAATCTGTTCTTTGCTCTGCCTCCCTCTCTCTCCAACCATCAAAGTCTTGGCTGGGCTTCTCGTTCTTCCTCATGGGATATCATTTCCTGTTCATGAGTGTTCTCTGCTTCAGGTCTTTATGAAAAATGTGCTTAAAATTTCTTCCATCCAGTCATTTTATTCCTGAGTCAGTTTCTTCCGGTTCAAATCTTAACCCTGGGTAATCTATTTACCTTGTCCCAACTTTCAAAGATACTGCCTTTTAGGAGTTTCTAAAAATCTCAAGTTTCCATGAAGGTAGAAGCTTCTACCATGATAAAATCCATGGTGATTTCATCAAGTCCTGTAATGTCTACACCTGTATCACTCTAATTCTTTAACCCACTACACCTGAGCTATGTTTGTTTCCCTGATAAAGACTATGCTTTGACAGAATTGATTGGATGATTGGAGCAATGGCAAAAGCAAGGCTCTAGAATAATTGTGTTTAATATCCTGACTCTGTTTTGTTCACAGATTCATGTGGTCTGAAATGTTGGGACTTCCTCCTGCAGATGATGGGGAACTACTGGAGGTTTTAGATCAGGGTTATATAATACAATTCAGTCTGTCCCTAATGGGCAATCTGAATTAATGAAGTAGGACACTAAGGCAGGTGATAATTAGAATATAACAGAATAAGAGGGCAACAGAATTTTTAAAAATAAATGAGGTTTAAGGTGAAGAATGTGTGTGTCAGCTATGGAAATGCAACTATCATAACTGGCAACAATTGGAAAGAGAATAAAATGTACTAGGTTTGGGACAAAACATTTCAGATAACGGTATTTAAGTTAGCTGATGACACAGAACTGGGGCTTGGAGACAGAAAGTATAAACATAAGTACAAAGAAAAATAGTTAAAATTGTGGTACAGAATCATATCACCAAAGAAAATGACAGAGAGAATAGAACACCAAGGACTAAGTCAACCTGGGAATAGCCATAGTTAGCAGAATGTCAGGGGAGAAAAGTGAGGTTCAGATTTTAGCTAATAAGTGAACATTAGAAGGCTGATTTCCATCATAAAGCTTGTTAAATGGTGTTACCCAAGAAACAATAACTCTTGCTTCACCTTCACCCTGGAGCAAATGCTCAAACCAGCTTTGGCAGGCTCAGTTCACTGGCTGGTAGTATACCAGAACTCCACTCGAATACTATTTCTGAAGACTCATCTTCTAATGAGGTGTTTTCCATAGTTCATTACTACAGTTCCCTGAAATGGGGCCAATGCACCCTTGCTTTGGGCTGAAATAAGGTTGTAGTGTGATTCCAAAGTATTTGTCAATACATCAATAGTTTGCATGGTAGTAGTACAGACAGTGCCTGAAATAAACAGGTTTAATAAGCAGATGTTGAAGAAATAAATGACTGGTTGGATGTGCAAAAATTTAATCCTATGCAAAGTGGGTACAGAGATTTGAATATTGAATAAAAATCCTTAATGACAATAATATTGTAGGAGTTGGCAAATAGATGCAATCAAAAAGATTCAGTAGTGTAAATTTCCCTAAGCAAAACCATTCTGAACCAATAAAGATTTAGCAGGCCTGGTATTGAGTGTCCATGATATGAAAACTTGAGCTCCTGTGAAAACTGCAGGTTAAATACAAGCCAATGATGTTATGCTATAATTTTAAAACCAAGATTTATACAAAAATATTTTCAATAAGAAATACAGGGCAATTATCTCTTCAGGCTCACCACTGGTCAACCCTCTATAAGGGTACTTATTAGGTTCAATGTTAGGCCCACAAACTAAAAATTTCTCTAAAGGATTCGGAAGGAGTCCTGAGGAAACTAATCAAAGAGATTAAAGGAACAAAAAAATGATAAGAAAATTGGCCCCAAAGAGAAACACAAAAGAAACACCATTTATTTAACCTAAGAAGAAGAAGCTGAAAAGCAAATAACAATCTTCAAATATTTTGACAATGTGGCCAGCAGCTGTTCTGTATCACAGTAAGCAGGACAAAAGAAAATGAACTTCCAGAGCAAAGGCAGCAAAGTGCAAATGCTCCACTGGTTTTTCCCCAAAGAACTTCCTGGCTGCAGGAGCTGGGACGTACTGTTTGATAGGAACTCAAGAGACAGTGGCATTTCCCTCTCTCTGGACCTTCCTTAGCATGAGTGTGCAGCTATATATTTAAACAGCTGTCCAGGGAAGAGGGAGCAATTCTATAAACAAACCAAAAAAAAACCCTTTTCTATCTTTACAGTTATCTAAATCATCACATACAGTTAAGCAACAAGAGATGTGAAAAGAAACTTTCAGAAGAGTAATTTTTCTCAAGGGAGGATTCTGAACCTTCATCATAAAAATGGTTTTCTTTAAATAAAATAATGCTATTGATTAGCTATAAGTCTGCTTTCCATGCATCCCACTGTGCCATTCAGAAAACAACTGGATTGTATATTTGCAGGCAAGTGTAAAAGGACACTCTACTTTCTATTATTCCAAAAAGCTGAGCATTTATAAACTTTTTGAAAATATGTTACATACTTCCTGAAAGGAACTATTCAAATGTCAGTTTAAGCCTATAAAGCAATACAACTAGATGGCATTTATTATTATTCCATTTCACTTCCTTTCTCCTTTAGGAGCAAGGGATCACTTTACATCAGGTTCCAAGCTCAGAAACATTTGGCTACAGTCCTTTCTAATCTTTGAGTCAGAAATTACAAAGAACAAAATAAAAGATGAATCTCTCCCATCTCTTTCATGTATTCCAAATTCTCACTGAAATTCAGGAAAGAGTTATTACAGTGTTTTGGTTGGATATTCAGTTTTAAAAAGAAGCCAAAGAAAGTCCTTTGTAGATACTGTATAGAAATGCAGAACCTAGCTGGGATTCTCAAGGCAAGCGTGGTTTCAGAATCACCTGCATAGGAGCCGAATCACTACTCAATTTATAAATTCACTCCTTCCTCCCTTACCACTGAGCCAGGACAATAAGGAAAATGAGTGGCAGGTCCATACTTCTGCCGACCTACATCTTCCTGGTACATGGATTTTCCACAAGGATCACTGTCACTCAGCTGTAACACTGAACAATATTATATCTGGTTAAACATCAGCTTCCTGGAATGTACTGTTGACTGTGCTAAACTTGCAATAATTTCTGTTTGGCTTTGGCCCTTGTTTCTATTACAGCTTTTTGAACTCTATCTTCTCGTAATTTTTGACCACACATCATTCCTTAAAACTGATTATATTTAAAAAAAGCTCTTTAGGTTTCCTGGCTCTATCCTCTTTCCCTGGCTATAGGCAGTGCCCCCTGATGGCTTCCTGGGCACTGCTTGTCTATCCTGTTCTGTAACAGCAATAGAACCACTGGCGCCTTCCAACCTCAATTGGTCAGCTTCATGTATATATTGTGACGTTAAAAAGGTTTTCATTTATTTGGAGCCCAATTCAGCAACAGACAACTTATTTACCTCAGCATATAGCATAATATAGTAAGCATAGTATGGCATAGTATATAGTAGGTTCTTAACATTTGTTGAGTATATGTATGAATGAATGAAGGAAATCCTGACCTGCGCCATAGTCATGCTACTAAAGTGATTTTGTTTTAGAGACTAGACATGCTGTGCAAAATAACTTAACTCTGTTACCTATATTTCCAGGCAATTGTAAAAGAATCCTATTTTCTATTAGCTATTTAAATTAATTAAAATTAAATAAAATTTAACATTCAGTTCTTCAGTTATACTAACCACATTTCAACAGCTAAACAGCCACATGTGCCTATGTCTACCATGTCAGACAACGCAGATACAGAACATTTCCAGGATCACATAAAGTTCTATTAAACAGTACTAGATTCGACCACTTTCTCATTTGTCCATATAAATACTGGTCCTTTATATAGTCTTCTGTCAAATACTGGCTATATCTAACCTTTCCGTATTCTTCAAGTACTAAAACTCCTTGCCTTAACCCAAAATAAAATCACGCTTCAGCTTATTTTCTCAGTCTGGCAACCTAATGGCAAGGATCATTTAAACTCCATGTATGCCATAAACATATATATATATATATATATATATATATATATATCTACTATGTACCCACAAAAATTAAAATAAATAAATAAATAAACTGCAGCAAGGAGAAACTTTAGTTGCTCAAGTTATCTGGAGCATAAAATATGTTGTATTCTTCGTGTGTTTGTGTGTATGTGTGTGTATGAGAGACACTTAAACCAAACATTCAATACCATAATTGATTACTTCATTCTATACCCCATCCCATACAAATCCTGATCATCCCTAATATGAAATATATTCTATGGAACATGAGAGAACCTGTAACTTCACATTTTTTCACTAATATAAACTTTCTTCATATTTATAAAGGCACTGGGAAAGCCCTATTTAACTGCGTGTAGAGCATCTAAGTAATGAAATGGTTCAGATGAAAGAATCTATAGCAATGCAGAAGGTCATTCAATGCTAAGGGAAGGTGTTTAAGCAGAAAGCAGGTTTTTAGCAGACCTCATTTTTAATCTTATTTATTTTTGTTAATATGGAACTATGTTTACAAATAGTGCTGCAGAAACTTGCAATGGCTTCCTGGGCCCTGCGTATGTAGTAGTGCAGTTACTACATATGCAAACACTTACTGGTATTCAAACTTATCCTGTGCTGAAAGAAGAGATCCTCATATCTTCCAGACCACAGTATCTTAATAAATTAGATATTGATTTGTTATTAAGATCTTACAAATAGATATTCACCCACAAAGGAGAATAATTCAGGTCAAGTAGGTGGTAAAGAATATTACTTTTTATTTATTTGACTAGAGTATTGCTGTGGGGTACAACTAGGCTAATAAAAACATTATATGTTCTGGTACATTTCTGTATTTATAACATTAAATCACAGTTTTATCAGACACTAGAGATTATAAAACCTCCCAGTAATAGCACAAATATGAATTAGCTGCCCAGGTCTCCTCAGCCCCTTAGGAAATCATGATATGACTCACTAAAAAAACTGGCCGAATGCCCACAGAAGCCAATCAACTTTTGTGGGATGAGGTGAAGTCCAAGTGACTTTGCTTACCAAGGTGCAATGAATCCAGCAAAGCTGCAAATTAACTCTTGTTTAAACCTACTTCATCTTCACAATCTTCCAGTGGCCACAGCATCTCAACTACTGCAGATAAAAATCAAAAACAGACTCTGCCAAGTAGGTCTTTTGATTTTATAAAAAAGATCAAAAGAGTCAGAGCAATCAGTGCAGCAAATGGTCACCTGGAGAAAAATATAGCAAATCTTTAACACATTTAGAAATCATACTAGATGAATTTATGCAAAAAATCAGAATTGCAGAGCCTCTGCCCTGAATGATAAAGAAGTTAGGAACTTTCAATTAAGCATGAAGAATTGAGCATTGTGTTTATTTATGCTTCCTTATTTCCTACTAAAATGACAATAAAAACTGAATAAATCTAAAAGGACAAAGAAAACTTGAGAAGAGACAACAGCAGACAAAACAGCAACAAAATTTTGGAAGCTGGACAGGCACACCAGCTCAGGTCTGTAATGCCAACACTTTGGGAGGCTGAGGTGGGAGGATCACTTGAGGCCAGGAGTTCAAGACAAACCTGGGCAACATAGGGAGGCCTCACCTCTACAAAAAAATTTAAAAACGTAGCCAGGCATAGTGGTTCCTGCCTGTAGTCCTAGCTACTCAGGAGGCTGAAGCATATAGATCAACTTGAGCTCAGGAGTTTGAGGTTACAGTGAGCTGGAATCATGCCACTGCACTCCAGCCTGGGTGACAGAGCAAGACTCTGTCTCAAAAAAAAAAAAAAAAAGAAAAAACTGGAAGCTACTGAATAGTAGAAAAGGTAACTGCCCTTCATTAAAGAAAGCTCAATTCTAAGTTTGCAAAGGAGGTTAGCAGTGGGAAACCAGCAAAGCCGCAGCACTGCAGAAGTGTTAAGGAACTGGAGGCACCAGGTGTCTCTGGAAGCAGAGGTGAGGGGTAGAAAAGAAAAAAAAAGGGCAGTTAAGTACTTGGGTTCTAGGGATCTGCATATTTCTTCCTCCCTCCTTTACAATCAGAAGACTTCTCAACCTCATCAAGGCAGAAGACTGGAAGTTTATTCTCTGAAGGTGCAGAATCATGTAGGTGTAGAAATCTGTGTGGGTCACTCTCCTTCACTTAACTAGGGAATTAAGTGAAAGTCTACAGACATAATGGAGAGGCACTCTCACCTCCCCAGCTTCACTCGTCACTTGGCTTCCAGAATGCTAGCAGCCAGACCTTCAGCCTCTCCCTACACCAGCAACCTTCCCCATCCCCAGGCAGAACACTAAAGGTCTATCTCTGAGAAACTGGCCTGTTTATGAGAAAGGCCTAAAGATATTAACATTTGGGAGCAGGACCCTCACATAGTTTCTCCAGTTTTTATCTTTACCAGGGACATTGGCTGAAGGTGAGTGAGGGATGAAATCCAAGCCCTGCTCCACTTACCAAGCCCTGTGCCCTGGGGAGGGGCTTTGTTAGGCCAGGGGGAGGGGCTACCTTTTTCTAATTAGCATAAAGGCACCAACTGATAAACAACTCACATGCCTCATGGGATATCTTTTTCTATTTCATACAATGGAGCCATATAGATTAATTGTAATTCTATTGAGAGGTCCCCCTTGAAATGGTCGAAATCTTTCCTGATTTTCCTTGGTGAAATGTGCCAGTCCACAGGCAATCCCTCTTCCCCCAACATATACGCAAATACATAGAGCTTCCAGTTGGCATTTTAGTTGTGCACCTTTAAAATACGAATGGACAGCCAAGGGTCACCCGTTATGAAGAAAATCTGTAACACCAAAAGGAAAAAGACTCAACTAAGCCAAAAAAGGAATTGAAAGAAAAGAAAGATAAAACTTGAAAAAAAAAATCTGGGAAAAAAGTTTGCTATCCTCAGAGAGATAAGATACTGCATCCAGAAAATAAGAAAGGACACTACAATAAAAATAAAAAAAATCATAAAAGAAAATACAGCAGAAGGTTTGAAAGATAATATGGAAGAAATCTAAGTGGTAGTACTAAAAAACAGAAAAGTAGAAAATAGAGAAGAGTTAATAAAATGTGAGACTGAGTGAACAAAAAATAACATTCAGAAAAGAAAAGAAAATAAAGGATATACATATATACATATATTGGCACAGGGCTACAAAATTTCAGAAGATATGAATAAAGAGAAGAATCTAAAAGCTTTTTTCAGGAAGAAAAAAAAGAAGTTAGAAAAGGGCTAAGACATCAGAATGATGCCACATTTTTAGCAGTAAAACTAGAAGGTGGAAGACAACAAATCAGTATCTTTAGAAATGTAAGAGGAAATCATACTTAGAATTCTTGCTTAGTCAAATTACAACTCAAGTAGGAGAAAGATAGGCCTGTGTGGAAAATGTACGTCTTATGTACTTATTAGGAAGCTGCGAAAGGATGTACTTTACCCAAACAAGGGGATAAAGAAAGAAAGCAGGAAACAGGATACAACATAGGGAAGAGGTGATGAGAATGCCCTGGATGATAATGACAGATGTGAGCTCTGAGGCAGATCTAGAGAGAAACTAGTCCTGAGAGTAGTAAGAGAAAGGACAGGGCCAGGCGTGGTGGCTCACTTCTCTGTAATCCCAGCACTTTGGGAGGCCGAGGCGGGTGGATCACTTGAGGCCAGGAGTTCGAGACTAGCCTGGCTAACGTGGTGAAACCTCCTCTCTACTAAAAATACAAATTACAAAAATTAGCTGGGCATGGTGGCACATGCCTGTAATCCCAGCTACTCAGGAGGTTAAGTCAGGAGAATTGCTTGAACCCAGGAGGTGGAGGTTGCAGTGAGCCAAGATTGCACCACTGCACTCCAGCCTGGGTGATAGTGCAAGACTCCGTCTCAAAAAAATAAATAAAGGACAGAACTAAGAAGTAATGTCTCCAGAAAAATCCATCCATCAATCAATAGAATATCTAATGTGGTTAACTGGATTGAAAGAATGTTTTTAGTTGTGCCAACAGTTTGGCTATAAATTAATGCTAGGAATGTCCTCAAAATTCCTAATATCCCATGCATCTGGAAGGAACAGAAGGCATTGTTATTTGAGTGGATTCGGAAAGGATGTAGAAATATTTCTTCCTTACTCTTTATAGTTCCATTAGGATAATTTTCTCTAAAAAATCTCCATCCCTCCTCCCACTCCTCAGTCCTCTACAGATGTGAATTTAGGAGAGAGGGAGGGACTTGTAGGAGGAACTGGGTATGCAAAACCCAGCCATCTTCCTCTATTTCTACAGGAAACCTCAAGTTTGATCTGCTTCTCCCTACCATAAATTGTATAGGGGCAGGTTCTCCCCTGCAAAGGTATGTGGTTTTCTAGTGCTGCCTCTGATTGGGTGGGCAGGTCTGTTCAGTATTAAATGGCTACGCTTAGCTATACACATTCTTCCAACATGCTATATCAGTAACAAAAGTGGTTTACTTTGCATTTGCCTGATTCCTTTGCCTCTTTCTCTCTCTCAGTTGGTTCTAAATTTTGGTAATGAAAAGGGTTGTTATTTATTGCTCTTCCAAACATCAACACTGTTATGATTGTATATGTGTGTAATGATGGGTAGTAGTGTATTTTACTGAGTAAGCAGTATGCAAAAAGGATAATTACTCATATTTAAAATTCAGGATTAAATGTCTAATTTCTGAAGGTGAGGAAGAGAGCGAAGTCTACTTCCTATAATTATTTCAAGAGAAGATATTTTAATTATGAAACATTCCAAACATATGAAAAGAACAGAGAATACTATAAAAACACTTACAGATCATCATTCAGCCTTAACAAATCTGAACATTGTTATTTTTGTTCATACAATATATTAAGAGAAACCAGCACAAAATAGATCTGAAGTCCTCTGAAATCACTTACTTGTTTCTTCTCCCTCTCCCACTATCCTGAAATTGATAGATACCATTCTGATGAATGTGTTTTTCCAATACTTTTACTATACACATAGGTATACACCATATAGTATTGTTTTATTTACTTTAGCATTTAAATATGTGGTATCATATGGCAAATAGAATTCTGCAGCTTATGTTTTCCAGGCAACATTACTAATGAAAAAGCAATTCACGTCAATACTAGTCAGCTCAAGAGTGCCTGACCTGGATCAAATCCTGGCTCCAAGGCCTTTAAGGCAAGTGACTTTTTCTCCAAATTGATATCCTCATTTACAAAATGGTAATAATAATGTCCCTTCCTCATGGGCTTCTTGTGAAAAGTGAATGGGTAGATATGCATACAGCACTCAGAACTGCACCTGGCACATACCAAAGTATCTGCAATAGATCTTGTTTCTAAATGGTGACTTTGATCTGCTGACAAGATGTTGACTACAAATACATTAAACTTATTTCTACCACCTTATTCTTTGTTTCCTGTTTCTTTCGTTTCTTTTTCTCTGTTTTTGTGACTTTTATTGAATTGACATTTTCTAACTTCCATGTTTTTTCCTCTGTCAATTTAGAAGTTACAGTTTTATGTAGTTATTTTTTTGTGGTACTCAAAATTTAACTACTCGTTCAACATATGTATATGCACCTTTTTGTTGTTGTTTAGCATCTTAGTTTAATGTTTAAAAAACTAAAAAGAAAATGCTATTTGTTTACAGCCAACAGCTAATTACATTTACAAATATCTTTCTGTGCTCACCATTGCCTCTCATACCTCATTTTTTCCCTTTGCTTTTGCTTTTCTTAAACATATCTTTTGATAATTCTTATAGTGATTGTATGTAAATGATAATCCATTAGTATTTTTAGTACTGAAAATATAACATTTTTCTCACAAAATATGGCTTTGATTCTGGCTAAATATAACGCCACGCTCAGCAAAAGCTTTCTCCTAACAAATACATGCCAAACGAATGAACAAACGAATAGGTAAATCCACAGGAAACAGAGAGGGAGCACCAAGGCAGGATCATCAAAGAAGGCTAATGAGATAACATAATGTTTTCAGAAATGCACGTAATTTCACTTCCTAATAAATAAAAAATAATAATTTAGAAAATAAAAAAAGCTAGATGGGAAGGAAAAAAAGTTTGAATTAAGTATTATTTAATAGAAGTTAAACTGAGCAAATGTTCTCAGTAAATGTCCTAAAGCCACTGTTCCCAGTATTTATAAGTAGAGGAACCAATCATTACAACTGGTGAGTACCAGAGTACAACATCTGATTTTAGTTTTCATGATTACATGGAAGGATACAGAAGTACACCAGAGGTCAGCCTTGCTTTATCAATATCCCTACAAGTTTGCAGGTATTGCTAGGCAACAAAGAGAAACATAAAAGCAGAAGGGCTTGTTGAAGTACTGAAAAAAAAAAGGCAACTATAAAAGAATGGTTTTTAAACTCATCTTTTAGATAAGTTGTATGTATTTTAATTTATCTTGACTCCAAATTGAATTTGAGTATTTGAAAAACCCACGTTAGATTAGGTACATTACGATTCCACTTAGCCTAGATAAAAGCTTTATAGAAAGAGCAAGGACATTCAAGTTATGAAGGTAAAGTGCTTTTTTCCAGGTCAGATGTTAGCAATGCAGGCACTCCCCACTCAAGCCACTCTGTAGATCTCAGCACCACTCAATCATAGCTGCATATTTCCACCAATCCTGGATTTTTGCCACCTTTATTCATTCAGTAATTTTTATATAATGGCACATACTAAGTCAGGGCACCATCTTCTGCCAGAAATTCCCTTTAAAAAGCTCATTCCACTATCCCAGTGACAGTTTTTATGGGTTTCCAATGATGTGTGAAGTATTCTTATGACTAAATATTACGTAGATTGACATTACTTTTTGCTCTGGTGTAGAATTTCTTTGTTCTGAGATTGAATGCCCTTAACTTGAAAAAGGAGAGAGTGAATGAGGAAAATTTTAGATCAGCTCTTTAGTGCCAGAAACAAAATCATTATCCCTCCAAAAACAAATATTGAGTAATCCCTACAATTAGATGAGGCAGAACTAAGTTCATTGGAATTGCTTGCTTCCTCCAACCCCCATCTCTACTTAGCAGTAAAAGGGAGTATCAGCTCAAGTCTTAGTTGAGTGAAGCTTTTGAAAGAATTAGGTCATTAAAGTCATTCTTCAAAGTCCCTTCTAAATTTTAGAAGAGTTTTTGTTGTCAGAATCTTAATTGATGTTTACAACAGCCTTTACATTTCTGTTAAATGCATAATCTAATTTGTATCTTTATATTTTACATACATATAATACACATAATCATTGTGTATAATACACTGATGCGCACTTTACAAGACTTAGAGTATGGAATATGTTTTTATTACTTTAAGTTATCACAGAAGATTTTAGTTGTTATGACTTTTATGATACTCCAATGGTTACATCTAAAATTGAGCCTGATAAGGAATGCAAATATTTACTAGTATACTGCTCCTATGGGAAAAATAAATGATTGATTTTTCCATAATCTAGTTTTATGGTATTGTTTCTAATGATGAAATGTAATGAAAAGCAAAGATTGGTTCCATTTGGGAACGAATCAACAATAGAATTTAGCAAACACTTATTAATCTTTTACTATGTACAAGCTATTCCCATAAATTCTGTGGAGGGTACAATTAAAATAAAGCATAATTATTGCCTCAAGAAACTTAACACTTGGTAGATCAGATATGTACTCAAACAGTTAAACCATCATAAATTCTATAGAAATCCTAAGGATAAAGTGTTAGGTAATCACAGAGAGTTCTGCAGATTGTCTAATAATTACAATATCAATACTAATCTCCTGAAAAGGGAAATCATAGATATTGAAAAATCTGCCCATTTACATAAATGTAATGAAAATAGAGATGGCAGAGAGCCACTCAAATCACATGCAAATGGGAATTTGGAAGAGAAAAACCAGTTAACTTAAGAAGGGACTAAGGACTGACATGATACTTTAAGAAATCAAATAATGAGGAGGTGCTCTAGGTAAAACTGAGTTTCTAGAATACTTTTTCGTAAAACATTTATGTTGATGCTGCAAAAGTCAAAATAATGTTATTGAATTATTCTGTCATACAGTTGTTAGAAAATTGTGACCCAAACAAAATAAACATTTAATTGCTCTTTGTATATTCTAAGAATTAGCACATAATTTCAATTACAACCTAAATTTATTAATTATAAGTAAATAAACATGTTTGTAATGTATAATCTTTAGTTTCATTTTTCAAGTTAGAGTGCCAATCAATTCTTTTATTCTTATTTATTAAGAAATGTTGGCCACGGCTTGGCCTTTTCCTTAGTACAAAATCATCATTGGTTAAAGAGCACCACCAAGTATTACTTTTGGCTGAGGATAGAAGAAAAGGATAAAAGGAGGCGACCTTGAAGGATGAACTGAGTCTTAACAGAAACACAGAAATACTTTCTAAAGAAAATAACAGTGTTAGAAAAAAGACACAGAAATGGGAACATATAGACATGTCAAGAAGAAAAGAAATACTTTGATTTGACCTTAGAGGTCAGTTGAAATCAGATTTTTAAAAGGGCTTTGAAGACCCAATTTTAGTCCATAAGCACTGGGGAACCCCTCAAAGTTTATTTGCACAGGAGAGCAAAATTACCTAAGGTACCGTTAGGAATAGTACTTTAGTTTCAGTTGTGAGGATGGAGTGAAGTGGGATTTGACTAGCGACAAGCAGATCCCTTAAAGGGCTTCTATAGAAGTGCAGGCAAGAGGTAAGGGAAGCAGGGGATTCTGACAGACAGAATGACAAGACAGGGAGTGACACTGCACTGAACATGAAGAGAGAAACAGGTTTGGTGAGGACAGTGATGTCTAAAGTAACCATACACAAGTAGACTCCCACAAATAGTCTAAACCCTAGGTCTAAATCTTGGAGGAGAAATCAGTCTAAAAATAAAGATTTGAAGTCTTCAGCACAGAAAGCCTTGGGATAGATGAAATCGCTAATGAAGAGAGCAAAGAAAAGGAAGGTCCAAGACAAAGCCTTGAAAATTGCCTATATTTTAGGAGGAGAGAGAAGAAATAACTAATAAAGAAGAAAGAGAAGGTGTGATTAGAGTTAGAAGTAGAACAAGGAGAGTTTCAGTCCTGATTAGCTAAGGGAAGAAGAAATTTATAAAGAAGACACTGAAACAAGGAAGGCAGACTATAGGCTAATTTAGATGTCATGATGAGGAGGTCACTGGGGATGGCCTTTAAGAGAATGATTTAGCAAAAGACCAACAAAAGTGGTTTAAATTTGCTTTATGGACTGGAGACCTGCAGCATTATGTAACAGAGAAGCCCTGAATTAGGCAACATTTAGCAAGAGTTCTACCCTTGGCTCCCCTGTGTAGCTGTGTGACCTAATACTGGTCATATAAATCCTCTGGACATTAACATCCTCACCTTTTAAAATAGGAGACAGCAGAGGCTTGAAATAGGGAATTGCTCCGAGCTGGCATTTCATACTAACTACAATTATAAGAAATAATAAAAAATAGTTCTTCAATAAATAAAGATTTTAGAAGTTATTAAAAGCATTGTCTTGAGAGTCAGATACACCTGAGATTGATGCTAGCTTGAACCCCTAATAGTACGGAAAAAGTGGTTTAATATCTAAACTGTGGATTCCTTTGTGTCAATGAAATCAGTATCAGCAATTCCATCAGACAAGGCATGAAAAGATAACAGTATAGTTCCTGGAGTCTAAAAAGGCTTCATAAATATTTGTTGGCTAAATGAATAAATCTCAACTTGTATTCTTAGAAAGGACCAAAAGCAGGATAGAGTCCTGTGAGGAAACATCATCTGGAGGAGATAAGACCTTGAAATAAATATGAAATGTGGGAGTTGGAGGGAGACGTTTACATGGACACTAACAGACAGTCAGGTATCAGCTGGGTTCAAATATAAGCGCTGTCATTTAGTAGCAGTGTGACTTGAGCAAGTCACCTAATTCTAAACCTTGGAGACAGAAAAAATCAAAGCAAAAATGGCAAATACTTTACATAAATAAATATGAGAGATGGGTCCCTGAGTGTCAGTTATATTGTTCATGGGTTTTTAAAAATATATTTGTAACATTTCATAATTAAAAAGTTTTGATCAATTGGGGCAATAATATCTATATAACATGAGGATTAAACAAAGTAATATTAAAAATCATGACAGTGTTTTTCACATAGTTCTCAATAAATGGTTACTGCTATTTCTTACTGTAAGTATTGTTACTGTCCCATTCTAGGAGGAGACAGAAGTAAAGACAAACAATGTAACAAACACAAGTGTGTAATGTGTATAAGTGAGTATGTGTGGTGAGAGGAGGGTAGTGAATAAAGCAGAAATAAAATCAGGTTGACTGAAATCAAGAAGGCAGTCTGGGAGTATTTGTATAGGTTGGAAACGGGAGAGGGAAGAAGGACCTATTATACAGAGGGTTTTAAAAGCCAGGTAGTGGGGGAGGGGTTGGGGGAGGGAGAACATCAGGAAGAATAGTTAATGGATGCCGGGCTTAATACCTAGGAGATGGGATGATCTGTTCAGCAAACCACCATGGCACACGTTTACTTATGTAACAAACCTGCACATCCTGCACATGTACCCCTGAACTTAAAAAAAAAGTTGGAAAAAAAAAAGATTAAAAAAAAGCTAGGTAGTAGGACTCATTACTGATAAAATAAACAATAATGAGTCCCTACAGCTAAAGTTTGGGTCAGGGGAAATACAAAATGAGAGTAGTGCTTGAAGAGTCAAATGATAGAAATAATAAAGAATAAACTAGAATAGAAGAAAGTGTTGAGAAACTATCTCAGTAACCCAAGTCAAGAGGAACCAGAGCTAGGATTCTAGGGAAGGTTGAAAGTGGAAATGGCATATCTCAGATGAACATTTTCTTAGAAAGAAATCTGCAAAGAAATAAGATGACTTAAAGGCTATTGAAAAAATAAAGAGAAAGTAGAGAGAAGAATAAAAGATAATGCTAAGATTTTGAAGATGAAATATACTCCATCTCAGTAAAATAAAATAGAATTCAGAGATCTGAGAGATGGTATCTAGAGGTGATAAGGAGCATGAACTTTCCAATCAGACAGGCCTGAGTTTGAAGCCTGGCTCTGATACCTAACAATAGGTGCAATACCACATAAGTGATTTCACTTCTCTGAGCCTGTTTCCTTGGCCATACACTGGGTAAAATAGTGGTACCTCCCTCACAGGGGTGTTTTGTGAAATACCTAATGTTTGGAAAGGTATTAGCATAGTTACAGTCACCTTTATGCAACTTGTTCTCACACCAAATATCCAGTCCATCTGAACATCCCACTGAGACTACCTTAAAAAACAAAAAGCAACCCTCAATTCTCAGCCCACTTTCTCCTTTGCGCAAGCCATTATAATTTCTCGCTTGAATCACTGCAGTCTTCTTCCTGCACTTTCCAGTCTTGCCATCTTCCCCCACCACCAATCTATTCTCCACATAGCAGTCAGAGAGAGCATTTAAAATATAGATCAAATTACATCACTTTGATTATTTAAATCTTCAATGGCTTCTCATCTTATAATGTTCTACAAGATCCTTTATGCTCTAGCTCCTATCTACCTCCCCAGCATCATCTCTTACTATGCTCTCCCTCATTCAGCCTGCTCTGTGTCACACTGGCTTCCTTGCTGACTCCCAAATACACCACACACACTCTTATCTCAGGGCCCTGGCACTTGTTCCCTCTGTCTGGGACATTCTCCCCCCATGCAACATGGCCTCCCTCCTCAAGTCTCAACTCGGAAGTAACCTCTTCAGAGACCATCCTTCACTACCCTATCCTTCACAGCAGCACCCCTACCTCAAAACCAAGTTGTCAACTTTCCCCTTACCTTTACTTTGTTTTAAATCCAAAACACCTGGCATTATAGTCAATATCGGTTTATATGTTGATTGTCTGTCTTCCACTGGTCTTTATCCAATTTCTTTATTGTTGTATACTCTGCTCAAGGTGAGTTCTCAACAAATGTCAGTGAATAAATGAATGAATAAGTGAGTAGCATATTACCAATTTTTAAAAGCAACCTGGATTATTAAGTAATGTGGAAAATAATGGATGTTTAACAATGGTTCTAGGGCTCCTGAACTTCTAGAGATCTTGGAAGGCAGCAATGAGGAATCCAGTAGCTATTTTCTGAGTTTCTAAATGTCTAGTAAAAAGCAAACCTTTACTCACAAGAAGAATTAAGAATATAACTAAAATGTTAAGCTTCTATGCTTTAGAAAAAAATTACTATCAACTCAATACAGTAACTCTGGTTGATTCATGCTGATCAGAAGTTATTGAGTTATATAAGTTTTCACTAATAAAACTGAAAATTAAAATATGTATAATCTCCTACAGCCAAGTATATATGCAACATAAATATACACAAATTGTTCAACATAAGAAATGTACAAGAATGTTCACAGGAGCACTATATGTAATAGTACAGACTGGAAAACTACCCAAATGCCCACCAAGGGTGAAATGGATAACATATGCTAGGTTCATACCATGTGATACTGCACAGCAGTAAGAATGAACCATTTCTAACTACGTGTAACATTAAGACATTACTCAGAAATAATGCTGAGTGGAAGAAACTAAACATATAAGAGTACTCACTTTTGATTTCATTTAAATGAAGCACAAAAACAGGCAAAAAAAATCTATGCTGTCAGAAGTCTGGGTAATGGCTAGCCACTCAGGGTGGGAGAATGGGAGAGTTAGGGGCTGGAAGAGAGCTAAGGGGGGCTTCTCAAGTGCTAATGTGTTTTATTTCTTGATTAGGGTGCTGACTATACGGATTTTTGTTCAATTTGTAAAAATTCATCAAGATGCGTACTTAATATGGTTGTGCTTTTCTATATGGATATTATATTTCAATAAAAAGTTTTTAAAGACAATGAAAAAGATAGTATTGATGATTATAAGTTTGCAGGCAATTCTCTCCAAATCAGGGTTCCCTAGGGGAACTTGGAGAAAAAAAGAATAATGCCTCTTACAAACTTTTTGTACTTGTGAAATCACTTGAGAGTTTCAGCAGTGGAAAAATATAATTAATGTTCAGAGATGGTTAATGCAGCACAATTATGTGGAAATAATTTGTACACAAATTCAAAACAAGCCTCAGATGTAGAGAGCCAGACAGGGTCTTTATTTACTCATTTGTGATTCCGAATGAAAGCAATCTTTCTTTGGAGATTAACCTGTGACTCCCACAAATACATGAAAGTGTCTGGCATGCACATAAGGGAAGATTGACTCTTAGCCCAGAAGTTCCCTGATTTTGAAACGCATGTGCTAAGAAAGAACCTTATTTAGAAGAGATGACTAGAACAGCTGCACTTTGTCGTCAGAATCAAATCCACAAGTATTCTAAGACTTCAAAAAATACAACAAACAATGTGACCTCATTAACCCTTAGAAAAGACATTTCTGCCACTGTTGTATCTGATCACCACTTATCTCCCCTCAAAATCTCTTGCAATGCCTGTCTTCAGAGATTCTTCCAGAAAAGCGTAAAAGTAAAACTTGAAAGAAATAACAAAATACTTCTTAATTCCTAGTGATAATACCAGTGAAATCTGATTTTATTTTTCTTTTCTTAATAAGTTTTCAGCATGTTCCATTGCAGTTTAATCTTATGAGGGCCTAATTATGGATTGAGGCATTTAAGGCAAAAAGAAAACAATAGAAAAATTAAGGAAGATTTAGGAGATGGTTTTAGACCTTATTCTATCATTTCCTTTCTTTCAGTTTTCCACCCTATGAAATTTATTTAAGAAAATGTATATGGCTGCTGACTTGGGCTACTGAAGGAAGTTATAACATCTACTTGATGGAAAACGTTTAATGTAAAAGTTAATAGCCCCATTTAATTATTTGGAATCACTTCTCCCCAACAGGAGGTGGCCAGATCTCCCACCTGGGTGTGGGAGTCATAAATCTGGGTGTCTCCCAGATTTATGACTTCATTTTGTTTTCTGCTTCCATAAACAATATTGAGAGTCTCTCTTTAATGGGGTGACACATTCTGTGCCCACCAGAAAACATAATCTCTAAACCATAGTGAACATAAACTGTAGTTTTAAGAGATTTGGAAACTGTTTCTAAAAGACTAAGGAAGATGGACAATGGATAAATTAATCCGCAAATTCAGGCAATTTTAGAGAGGGAGAATAAAGGACCTTCAGAACAGCAGTTTTATTATCTGCATAACTAGGCAAGTCTACATTGTACTTTGTGTGCATATATCTTCCTGTTGAATAACAACACTGCCTTAGAGTTTAAAATGTTTACAGTTTACAAGTTACTTTCACATATAGTATGCACATATAATATCACATATTGAAAATACTAAAAATTGGAGGGGTAGGACTATATCAATTAAGATGACAAAGGAGAACGCAGAAAATAATAGCATAAATTTTAATCCAGAAGCATTTTAGAGACAGAATATAAATTCATCACACTTTAAGGAACAGAACCCAGATACTTGGCATTAAACTTTTCCATGGGACACCGAGCTGCTACAGAGGCTCCCAGTTTGGCCTATTTTCTTGGTAGCCCCATAGTCACTTGATTATGAGCTCCATATAGCAAGGATGCTACCTATTTTTCCACCACATATTTATCCGTAGCATCTCATGCAGCCTCTGGAACCACATTTATCCCTCAGTACATCTGTGTTATGAATCAATCTCTGTAAATATCTAACTTACTTTTTAACATGGGAAATCTAATACTTTCTTGAGTCTGATTTCAGGTTCATGATTTTAGAGTCAATATAACATATTAAAGTGAAATCACATAAAAGAAACATTTATACAAGTCAATCTGTATTTATTTTTAAATATCCATCAAGATAATTTATCAAATATCATTCATGATCTAATTTTTCACCTTTATTTGTTCTATCAGTAGATTTTTAACCACAGTCTACATACAAGATACTATGCTATCACTTTAATACTACAGCCTGTAAACCAACAAAGTTGAGTTAGATACCACCTTCACCAAAATAATGGCAATATAATTCAAATATAAAAGTTATATTGTGGTAAAAAGTAACTCAAATAATTCTCTGGTTTTCGAAATGTATGTATTTTCTATTTTGTGAAGCCTTACCTTGTTAACACATTTTTATAACTAAAGGATATAGTTTCTAAAAATGCCTGTGGAACAACTACAATATGATATGCTATCATGCAAAATTACAAGATCACATATTCCTCCAAAGGCCAAAGACAAGCATTTCATAAGCTATTAGAACAGCAACTGTATTCAGGTGTAAAAAAGTAAAACTTTCTTAAAGTAAAACAAGGCATCCACTACTTCACCTTTGGAGATGTGACTATAAAAGTATTATAATTTTTCAACAAAGGTAATAACACATCCAGATGATTATGCTATTTCAAAAGTGTTACTATTTTACCCAAGTTGTTACTATTATAACGATTTTGAAAGTCCCCTTCTGGAATTACTTTTAGAGAATGCAGCTTAATCGTTTGACTATCTGAAAGCAAAGCAAATATTTTCCCTTTGAAAGTGGAAAATAGTTCTGGAAGAGTCAATAATTATTCAGGCCATGACAAGTGAAGTAGGTGTGTATCACAAAGAATGTTGTGGCTACAACAGCAATTTGAAGAATTTTTCCAGAGTGGCTTCAAGTTCCCAAATCTATTCTTACATTTGTAATTAAATGTCAAATAATCTTTTTAAAGAATTGTGGAATAAGTGTACTTTTCCAGAGAAACTCTCTCAAAGACAACATACATTTTTAAGAAATTATAAATAATTTAAAAACCAAGCCTCATTACTTTACAGGCATGCCACATAAAGTAGCATACTTTTTCACACATAAAATCTAGATTAGGCAATGTGTATCATAATTTACTACAAAGAAAGATAATTTGCTACCCTCAATCAAAAACTGAGTTGTGGCAACTCTAGGTTTCGATCTCACCATGATCAGAGTCACATTTTGTTATATTGTGGTCATCATAAGTCCCTCCTTACTGCCAAAAAAAAAAAAAAAAAGTACATTTCTTAATAGCTTGAAACTAAAATTCTAAAATATGGTTTATGTAAAAAATGTCAACTTCTACCAGTTCTCACCCTTGAGAAGTCTCTGTTAAAAATGCAGCCTGACCATTTCTGTTATGTAGAAAGGAAATATTTAAACTTAATGAGCAGTTTCAGAATGGAACATAAATCAATATAAAAACTGAATTCTCTAAAAGTTTTCTAAGTTCCAATGACAAGTTTAATACTTTTGTCTAAACAACACTATTTAAATAACAATAGAAAGGAACGACATATCTGTGTACGTGTCTTAACTCCTTTTCACTGCTATGTAAGTCATTTACTTCATGTTGATTTTGGCAGATCCTGGCTTTTCACAATGAAAACAGATACTTGGCCATAATCTGAAATTAAGTGCTGAAACAGGATCAAATATACTCTTGAATTCCCACATATCCTTTTTTATTAATACGTAGTTTGTTATGCAAATGACCTACAGTGTCTGACACATTCAACCCCTTTGGTCTTTGACAAGTAGCAACAAAATAAGAAGCACATGAACCTCTCTAGATTGTTCCAAGAATTAGTCTTGAGAACACATTGTACTAAGAATCAGGAAATCAGGGTGAAAAGATTATGTTTTCAAAAGAAAATAATCGTAAACTTCTTTAGCTGTAGAAGACAGTTGACTCTCCCAACGGCTCCTTCTTTAGCCTTAAAATTGGAATATATGTATTCTTGTCTAGGTCTGGGTCAAATTGACCCTTGAGGCAAAGAGAAATATCCTGGTTGTGCCTCTCTGGGTCAGTGTAGGATACAAACAAGGACTTCCTGCCTTTGAAGTTTATTTGAGGGTTTTTTATAGAGGAGGGAGCCTAGGAAGGTGATGTGTCTGTCTGGTGAGTGTAGGGTATGAGGAACTAGGGAGTTGGGAAAGATGAGGATATTAAATGGAACCCTCCACAGCACAGGCCAAGGACATGATGAGGTATTTCTGGGGGAGAAGGAGAGAGAGAAAAGACACCTTTGCATTTTCCTTGGAGGACCAGTTATATGACTGTCAGAGCCCCTTTCCACTGAGTTTCTGTTTAATTATATCTCTTGTTTTAAGATAGATCCCTGTGATATAAAAACTTCAAGTTATAGTGAATGAAAAGCTATCATATCAGAATAATCCAGGCCCCTCTCTAGAATCAGCTCTGAGAGCCTGAGTGTGAGGCTAGATTCAAGCATGATTACTCCATGCTGCGCACACAGGAGTTTTGGTCAAAAAAGAATGAAGTCCAGGGAGTCAGCACGTGACTGGGAATGAGAAACACAGATTTCCCTTTTTGGTTCTGTTGTACTCTCATTAAGTGCACTTGAAAAAATATACTCTTGTTTGCCTTTGTTTTATCTAAAAAGACAACGTGTACATCTTCTAGAGGGGGAGCACATTCACAATTCCAGCACAAACTTTTTCTGTCAATGGGCAGCCATACTTGGTGTGACACTGGTGACCTCGCAGTGAGGCTTGTGCATGGCACAGAAAAGGTTAAATGATTAATTTGCCAGATTCAATTGCTAGGAAGAGATGGGACAATTCCAGTCAGTATAAATCAGCTAAGCATTTAGAAACTATTATCAGGAGCACTAGACAGCACTGCATGATCTTCTGTAAACCACAAGTGATGTCAAAGCTGCAAGGCTGCCGAACTGCCAGGGCTGAAGCACCGATAATAGATGCTAAAATTACTGCTGAAGAAGCATATTTGATTACAAAGGGCCCCTAGAGCAGTAAAGCACTTGGAAGGCTTCCCTCTGAGTTTTACAAGAAATAAGATAAGCAGCATCTCCAACTGTAATCATAAAATATAATAAAAAATGCTCCAGGTTCTCATGAGACATACAAGTGTATTTTCCTTGAATGATTTAAAACCATTATTTTCCTAACACACAACAATGAGGACAAAGTTACCACTAAACTGAGGTAACCTCTAGTTGGTAACACAGACAACTCCATGAGGAGTTTTTGTTTTTTTCAGTATGCTTTAAAAAGAGGTGGGCTTATTTAAGTTGACCTCAACCTATGCATTCCCACCTTTCTACTCTTTCCCCTTGTTCTCAAGCCTCAAATCTCAAAGGATTACTACAGAATCCTTTCTGCTCAGTATTTCCAGCCTAATTCCTCATGCTATTTGCTGGTCTGATGTTGCTGCCAGCCTCTTTCCTTTGCCGCACTATGACTCCATCCTCTCCCCAGCCCCCATTTTCATCCACAGCTCCCAGTGTTCCCATCCTAGGTTCTGCCTGTTTGTGAAGGAGAAAGTTCAGGCATTGATAACTGTCAGGAACAACCAAACACCTACATACAAAGAAATTTGCTCCAATATTTTTTAACGTTCTAAAATTGGTTATCAAGCAATTCCTCCATCTTTTTCAGAAACTTCTTAACTGCTACTTTATATTTTCTTGTTACATGTTTTACAATTTAGATGAACCAATGGGCTGTCTAGTTGTGAAAGTTTAATCTGATTTAAAAAGACACACAGGAGATGAATTAAAGTTTCAAGAAAATGTTTCAGGAAGAGCAAACCTAAAATACACAAAGACAATTATTTAACAGAAACAATCCATTAAAAGGTACTAAGTACACACAAAAAAACTTTATATGTCTCAAAATAAAATCAACCATAATAAAATGCAAGACATGCCAAATGCAAAGATTCTGAATGCATTAAAATGACAACAGAGGGCATCTTTGACCAGTGGGTTCCTACAAGTTAGTCACTAAAAATCAGTTTGTAAAATAGGTCTTGGAGATTTGAACCCTCAAATAAAATACATATTATTTGCTTTGTTTGAGACAGCATAAGGGTTTTGGATAGAACTGTGAGATCTTAGTAACCTGACTATAGAGAAAACACTATATTCAAAATAGAAAATCTATTTTCTGTTAAGTCTGAAAAATCCAAGGCACAGCAGTATAGGTCTATAGAGCCAGATGGCCTGGGAAGGAACCCTCGCTCAGGCTCAGTCACTTAAAAGCTCTGTGACTTTGGGCAAGCTACTTACCTTTTCCATACTTAAGTTCATCAGGTAAATGGGATTATAATGTGAGGACTAGTACAAGAATTAAATTAGCTAATATATTTAAAACACCTTGAAGAGGATCTGGTGGATAGTAAGCACTGTTTAACTGTTAGCTATTCTTTTTGTTACTCCTTTCTCCTTTTCATTCAGAGAGAGAGAATTTCTCTACATACTTCTAAATTTGCCTCATTTAAAAGTACCTGGTGGAATAAGGAATGATAAACACCTGCATATTGTTTCCCTATTTGACTGGTCTGTGGCAGAGATAAATGCACTCTTCCTCATTTGTTTCTACTGCCAGTTTCTACCAGAGTGAGGCACTGATATTTGTCAATCTTCTCTTTTATATTTCTGCTTTGTCCCATTTCTTCTTACTACATTCATAATACAATTAGATAAAAGTCTGGTGAAATTTGGGTAGAGAAAACTTAATAAAGTAGGTCTAATTATTTGGCTATCAAACTAAAAGTTTTGACTCACAAGAATCTTTTCCAGAGTTCTCCCTGCATTCAGATAATCCAAAAATGACTTCAACTTAAAATGTCAAGTGTGGCCTATGGGTAAGCAACTCTGAGAAGAACGGACATGTTGCATCCTTTGGTTTTGAAATTACAAACAAATATAGGTACCTGAATGGTATACAGCCACTGTAGGAGACACAACTTCAATTCCTTAAATGTATTTAGATGAACAGTGAATTTCAGTCTTCTTTCATGGCTTTGGTGGGAAATACGACTATAGAAAGGATGCTTTTGTATAGCAGATAAAGGTTTGTTTTGAGTTTGATTTTTTCAACTAAAAGTTTGAAAGATGGTATATACCATTTGTGTTGTACAGTGTAGAATGCAGAATTAGTGTGTCTACCATAAAACCCATGTACCCCTGGGATAATCACATTTGGTAGCTATTTGATAAAGACAAATACACTCCAGGGTGTATTATCCTGGATACCTCTGCTTTTTGGGTGTCTTACATTAGCAGCTTGTCTCATAATGTCCCTTTGCTTTTCTTACTCTAGAAGTCCCCTTCTTAGCTGGAGCGATTCTTCTAAGATCATTAATTTTCAGGCATTTAGCACTACAATCTGTACTTTCAATGTAGTAAACTACCAAGATTTTCCCTTATCTTATCTTGGAAATTTTATCTTCCCTTTTCTAGAATACAGACCAAAAATTTAAATAAACAGAGAAAGACTAATAAAAAAGAAAAAGTAACTGTATTAGTCCATTCTCACACTGCTATGAAGAAACACCCAAGACTGGGTAATTTATAAAGAAAAAGAGGTTTAATGGACTCACAGTTCCACATGGCTGGAAAGGCCTCACAATCATGGTGGAAGACAAAGGAAGAGCAAAGGCATGATTTACGTGGCGGCAGGCAAGCACATGTACAACTGCCCTTTACAAAACCATCAGATCTCACAAGACTTATTCACTATCACAAGAACAGCACGGGAAAAACCTGCCCCCAAGATTCAGTTACCTCCCACTGGGTCCCTCCCATGACACGTGGGGATTATGTGAGCTAAATTCAATTGGAGAATTGGGTGGGGACACAGCCAAACCATATCAGTAACAATACAGAGTCAAAATAAGTTGAAGAGTATAATTCAGCATTATACTGCTATTATGTTAAAGGGTTGACAGTTTAGTTCTCAGGAACTACATTATGTCAAAAGATAACTTTTCATTGGTTTCTGCCATATCTATATATACATCTAAGTAAAAACATAATGTGAGACTTGGCTGTTTCAGGTAAAAATATCCAAATGTATATACTTTAAATGGAAATTCTAAGTAAACACATATTTTATCAATAGCACTAATGAATGATAACAATTAGCTAAGATCACCATTCTGAGGTATTGTGAAAATCTGAGTCACCAATTCATTCATTCATTCAAATTATTAAATAAAATATTATGTGAAGGGCCATGCGAAATTAAGTGCCCTAAACTGGTAGGGGGGAGGGATATTGAGAAAAAAATATATATATGACAAGTACAGTGCCATTAAGAAGTAATTATGAGGAATATAGAATATTTTCAATATTACATTTTTAATGGCAGGAAAACTGCAATTACTCTTATAAGTTAAAATTAAAAATTTAAAACTATATAATTCTTTAAGTATCATAAGTATATTTGACTTCCCTTGCTTTATTCATATAAATACATACAGCTCCATATTCAATCATTTATATCTATCTGATTATAAAGTCATTTTGTAAATGTAAGAGTATTGTGGCACTGTTGTCCATTCAGAACATTTTATATTATTATAAAAAGAAAAAATGATTTGCTGATCTTTCCATCTGCTTGAACCAGAAATGAAAAATATAAAATTCTAAAATAAATAATGGTGACTCTTAAAAACTCTGAAAAGTTAATACAAAGAGTTCCCTGATTTATGTTAACTTTGAGAATTGTCAGAGAATTAAGTTTTGCCCTTTGTGCTTATTGCTAATAGACATTTTGAGTTTTTTTCCTATTTTCATATTAGAAACAATGAATAAGCCAATGAAAACATTATCACTGGAGAAACTTCTGATAATGACAATGGTAAAATCTAGTCCAGATTGTTGGCTTTGTGTGAGGGAAAAATAGAAATTTTGTAATCTCATTCATGGTTCACAAAACTTGTGTCATATGTCAATAATTAAACAAGAAATGATCCAGACAAGAAATGTTAAAATCTTTGCCAACTAGCCATAAACTTATTATTGAATGGGCTAGATAAAATTTCTGGATAATAAGTGTTAGAAAATTCAACAATACTACTTCAAAGGCAGCCAGACGTTGCAAGTCCAAAATTGATTTCTTACCAAGAAACCAAAAAAAAAAAAAAAAAATGGTTAGACAGAAGACTACCATGTGAATGACAGGGAAAAACATTATAGAAAGACTATGATGCATCCAAAGCAGATATCTAAAATATTTAGTGAGCTAAATTGATAGTATGTGCCTGTGTGCTTTATTGTTTGGGAATGAAAGGTTGAACAGGAGCGTGAGCTTTTTCATTTCATTATTCCGAAGCAGTGATCCTAAAGGAGATATCAACACCTTGAGATAATCTTCAGAGATGTCAGGTCCTGAGTTCAAACCTTCCTTTTCTTATTTACTTTTAAGTTATTTTCCCTCTTTTCACATTGATTCATGATAGCACTAACCCAAAGAACACACTTGAAGTCCATGATCACTGTGCTCAAAGTGGAAATATGTGTGCAAGTGCATCCATCTGCGTGTCCTGGCACATGCATGTTAGCCCTGGTATGCCATTTTGAACTTTACAGATTTGAAAAGCAAATATTTCTTCAAATATTCTAAACTAGTAAGGTTTTACAAAATCTACTAATATACATGTCCTTGCAACATGCTAAGAGAAATACAGATAAAATAGACTTTATCTTGGTTAAAGCAAATATATTTCCACAACGTCAGCATTTTGAAACTTTAGAGAAATTTTGATTTTTCCAGTTATGGGTAGGATATAAATCTTCTTTGAAGGGACAAACCTTTTTCTCTAGACATAAAGAGAATTATAAGCATAGCACTAAAATGTCTATGCTTAAATTAGTCCCTAATCATTTCCAAGTGAATTGTTCAAAAGTTCTTAGAAGTTTTAGTGATCTATTGCATTGCATGAGGATCATAGTTAATAATAATGTATTATGTATTTCAAAATTGCTAAAAGAATAAATTTTTAATGTACTCACCACAAAATAATGATAAATTGGTGTTTACAGACATGTTGATTGGCTTGAATGAATCTTTCTGCAATGCATACATAAATCAAAACATCACATTGTACCCCATAAATATACACAATTATTATTTGTCAATTAAAAATAAATTAATAAACAAAGAAAAAGAATCTACATTGAAGGAGTGGAATACAAAAAGAAAACAAGGCTGGGCACAGTGGCTCATGCCTGTAATCCCAGCACTTTTGGAGGCTGAGGAGGCGGTGAGGTTGCCTGAGCTCAGGAGTTCGCAACTAGCCTGGGGAACACGGTGAAACCCCATCTCTACTAAAATACCAAAAATTAGCTGGGCATGGTGGCGTGTGCCTGTAATCCCAGCTACTCCGGAGGCTGAGGCAGGAGAATTGCTTGAACCCAGGAGGCAGAGATTGCAGTGAGCCGAGATCACGCCACTGCACTCCAGCCTGGGTGACAGAGCAAGACTCTGTCTCAAAAAAAAAAAAAAAAAAAAAAGAAAGAAAGAAAACAAAATTAAATAGGACAGGTGACTTACAAACTGTCAAATAATAGAATCATATGTAAAAATATGGTTTTCGTGTAATCCCAGCACTTTGGGAGGCTGAGATGGGTGGATCACTTGAGGTCAGGAGTTCAGGACCAGCCTGGCCAATAAAGCGAAACCCTGTCTCTACTAAAGATACAAAAATTAGCCAGGCATGGTGGTGGGCACCTGTAATCTCAGCTACCAGGGAGGCTGAGACACAAAAATTGCTTGAACCTGAGAGGCGGAGGTTGCAGTCTAGATCACACCACTGCACTCCAGCCGGGGTGACGAAGCGAGACTCTGTCTCAAAATATACATATATATATATGGCCATATATGTGTGTGTACATATATGTAGCCCTATATATAATATATTATAGTTTTCCATAATTCTATAATTCTGAATAAATCTGTATCTTGCAAAAAATAAAAATAAAGCATACATACAAAACTGTCACATTATAATAGTATCAACATGCATTTAGACATGCTGACACACGCATTAATAAGGAGAGTGGGCTGATACACGTGAATTTATAGCATAACTGCTTAGGTAATGTCTCTTATTTTACATTTGTTGGAGTGACACTGGCAGGACTGAATGGTTAGAAGGTAACAGATGGTATTCAGTGTGAAAAATCCCTTTGAATGCCTCAAGGACTATTGGGTCACAGGAACAAGCTACAGCTTTTGTCATATAGTTGTAGTGCTATACTGTCTCATCTCCTAAAACTTGGTTCCACATTTCAAAATATAAAAATTTTGCCCATACATGTAAAAATATTATTTTTAAAATGTCCAATTTGCTTCCTATTTTTAATTCTTTCATAAAGTAAACTACAAAAAGTAAAACTAAAAAAAAAAAAAATTTTATGCTGGGCATGGTGGCTCATGCCTGCAATTCCAGCACTTTGGGAGGCCAAGGAAGGGGTATCACTTGAGGCCAAGAGTTTGAGACCTGCCTGGGCAACATAGCAAGACCCTGTCCCTACAAAAAATTAAAAAGAAAAAAAAAAGTTGTCAGGTGTGGTGGTAGGCACCTATAGTTCCAGCTACTCGGGAGGCTGAAGCAGGAAGATCAATTAAGCCCAGGGGTTCAGGGCCCCAGTGAGCTATGATTGTGCTACTACCCTCCAGCCTAGGTGACAGAGTAAGACCCTGTTTCTAAAAATAAATAAATAAATTCTTTTCTAGAGGAGATGAATAGAACACGGTAAAAAAGCAGTGTCAGGGAGATGAATGTAAAGTAGAAGAATGCCACACCAGAGTAAAACTATAAAGCCAGTATTACAGCCGACTGATCAGTTAATTTACACAATCAGCAAATGCTTGGTGCGAAAAGAAATCTGCAACATCATTTATCCCAGTCCTCTGAGTTATAGTTAAGGAGGTTGAGGCCCAGAAAAAGAAGTTGTTTAATTTTTTATATATTCACAAATTGAAATCTATTTTTTAAAACTTTTCCATGTATAAAATATTATCAGATTTAAAACAACTAATGTTGAAATGTATTCTTCCACTTAATACTAAACTCATGATTTGCTTCACAGAATGTACAAATAACTAAAATCCCATTCCTCTTCCAAGACAACACCCACACTCACATGTACACATACAATCTCTAAAGTTTTGGGTTGTTGCTATGTTTTGTTGTTACTTTATGTATGTCTTTTTAAAACAAATCAGGAGAAAAGTCCTATCCAAATTTCTACTATATTTCATTCAGTAGTTTTACTGTGTAAGTAAAACTGCTTACCAGAAATAAAGATTATTTATGTTTATAAAACTTCAAAGAATCATTCTGCTAGCCATTAAAGATATTATAGTTTGCTTTTCTTAATGAAAGGTCAGTGAAGGGACAGGATAAAAGGAATTTGTTTTCCTTTTTGGTAACCGATTTTTGGTAACTGATTTTTTTCCTTCAATGTAACTTACGTAGATATTAGGTGATGGAATAGTTAAGGCCACAGAAGAGTACAAATTGAGGGAGTCTAATTTTCTCCTATTTGTCTGCAATATTTAATCAAATACAATGGGTATTTTGTCATTCAATTAATAATTCATTCATTTAAGAAATATTTAATTGGGGAAGTACAAAATGGTAGAGATAGAGAAGACTCAAGAAACTCAAATTCAGTGGATGAAAAAGACAAATAAACTAACCATTTTTTTAAATCCAATTGGATCCTGGTTTGAATATAAGCCTTTTTGTTTCCTCCCCCAAAATCTAATGTATTCAGCAAAGGTGTAAATGTGTTAACTAAGGTGTTTATAAACAACAATAAAATATTTCTCACTCACCCACATTAACATTTTATAAATACATTTTCTGATATCTACATCCTATGAATTTGTGTTTAAATAACTCACACTTCAAACAGCAATTACACACACACATATGCCTGCCTCTTCAGAGAATCATTTTAGATTGGATTTAGATTGAGAAGGAATCTTAGAGATCTAGGGTTCAATGGTCTCATCTTACAGAGGAGAAAGATGAAGTCCAGATAGATTGGCATTTGCCCAAGGTAACCAGTTAGAGACTGATATTTAGGATTCTATATAGAACTATAATTATTCTGATTCAATTTTATAGTTTATTCAGTTTTTCCAAAGAAAATACACACCCACAAATTCCCCTTTCTCAAATCAGGAACTCTTGCTATATGAAACCCAGAAGGCATGGCTCATCAAGTGAACCACATGGATCAGCTGTCCACCTCCTTAACTGTATCATCTCTTCTTTGTGCCTGATGTCCCCAGGTCACCAGTGACCAAGATATAGAAAAAAAGCCAAAAAACTACTTTACTGAAGCCAGCATAGGTTTTCAAAATTTGCCTCATATGTCTAAAGTTAAAATATCAAAACAAACCTCTTATTAAAAATCAAAATGGTAAATTTTATTTAAAATTTTTAAATATTTTCAAAAGTCTAAAGAAGGAAACCACCGCTTCCCCCTTTAAAAAGAATTCTGCTTTCAGCTGATACAGAAAAATCAACTAATGTGGATGGCAAGATCTGAGAACTATTTAGGGAACTTCGGTCTGTCCATGGACTAACAGTCACACTTATTTATAAAAATGCGTATTTCTATATTTTTAACTTGTTAATGACATCATTGGGCATATGGATTTGAATCGGTGCTCAAGTGAAAACTTCTACGGCTTCTACTTTGGAGTTTGTGCTCAAATGAAAACATCTAGTGCTTGTGATCATAATACACATAAATTTTTCAAAAAATCTTTAAAATATTTAGAATTGGAAGAGACTGGAGAAAATGACTGGTTGCAAAAAAAAAAAAAAAAAAAAAAAAGAAGAACACAAGCTTTGTAGTCAGTATTTTGGCTCTTCTGGTGGGTAGTTTTGCAGGGTTAGAAAGTCACTTTTATCTCTCCCATCTTGCTCTATACGGTGGGGATAATAACAATGCTGGGTTGTTTTAAGAATTGTTATCAAGACACATAAAATATCTAGCACATAATGGGTACTCATAATTTGGAGCTATTGTTATTTACTCTAGTTCTAAATTCCCATCTGATGATGTGTTTGAAGAAAGTGCAGCAGCAAGGGAATGAAAAGGAACTAAAGTTTGTTTTTTAGCAATTAAGTGCCAGGCACATAACGAACACAAGTCAAATGGCAGCAGCAGTTTCTTTCATTGACCACTTAGCATATGCCAGCAATTTACTAGATGCTTTAACACATTATCTTATTTATTAATCTTCCCAAATGCCCTGATGACGTAGGAATTATCACTTCATTACACAGAAGAGGAATCAGAGACTCAGAGAGATCAAGTAACTGTCCCCAAGGTCACACAGCTAACAAGCAGCAGAGCCAGGACTGGTAAGAAAAGCAGAAGAAATGAGCAGAGGCTGCCCTAAAGCCAACCTGTAAACAAAGGAGGGAAGCTCAGAAGCAACTGGAAGATAAGTGCAACACACATGTCTTCCCACTGTGAGCTCCTTAAGAACTAGGCTAGGTCTCATTAAAGGATGGAAGCCCAGACTCTGGGACAATTCCAGGAACACAGTGAGTGCTGAACAGATGTATGTGTATTATAATAAATTGGAATGCAATAAGCATTCGGGCAATAAGGAATCACATTTGCTCAAGCAAAGTGTTTGTGATAACAGCAAATGTAAAAGGTAGAAGAGTAGTAAGGATATTCACGCTTAAGGTCAACAGTTACTGATTAAAATATTTTATAAATCTATTGTCTGATCATGATAATTGTGTTCACAGATTTTTCCTCAATTATATTATTATATAAAGATTTCGATCACTGAGTGCTATCATCTTAAAATGTGAAGGACAATGATGAGGATACATACACACACACTATACACACACACACACACACACACATACACACACACATATATAGGGAATGGCTTAAAATGTATTCTATTGTATATGCTATATGGAAAAAATCTACGTGAAAGAAAATTCTCTATGAAAGTTGTAAAAATAACTCAACAGCTTAGTTTTCTTTCATTCAAATAATACCTATGAGTTAAAGTCATGATAAAAATCAATTCACAATTTATTAAGTTAGATATGTGCAACTACATTTATACAAGTAAAACCTCGGTACTTTGATAGCTTACTATTTTGGGGGGAACAGGGACTATTATGAAAACAAAGAGAACCTTAGTCTATCAGAATTTTCAAAAAGACAAAACAAACAAAAACATGGGTCAAGCTAAAATTCTCCATAGGAACAACCTACATACAGACACATCCAGTCACTAAATTGTGTTTATGTTTTTCTTAAGCAATGGATGGAGTTCATTTTGACAATTTGTTTACTAAGAATTGCACCAGAAAACTGCCTATTCATTTTCTTTCTGTTTGGCAAACAAAGCATGACACATAGCAATATAAAAGAAAAATATAATCCTGGGATGCATTTGCAATCATCACAGAGAACTGCCCTAAATTGTCTTAAGCCTGTGGCATTGGCTTTCAGAAGAACATTTAAACACTGCCACATGCTGTTCATCTGTGTGTCCTGCAGTCTGAGAGTTCCAGGTCCCCACTTGGCCTCAATAGAAGGTTGAATAACAAGTACTGTCAGGCTTATAAAGCTCTTAACTTCTCAAAAGCACCAAATGGTCTTGAAAAAGAGAAGTATAAGAATCTTAAGAATCTAATGGTAATTTCTTATTAAGATTTTATATAGCACACAATTGTAGTCACGACAATGCACAGTCTCCATGAGCACACTGCTTCCTAGTAAAGGAGCAGAGACCCTACCATTAAGATTTTATATATAATGCACTAAATTTACTAATGTGTTTGAATTTTTTCTTTTATGAATTTTGTAACATTCCATCTTTATTAATGCTAATTCTACATTGTAACACATAGAAGCCTGGTTCTTTAAATATATTAGTTCAAGTCTACCTCTATGTATGCCAGAGAAACATATACCCACCTTGTCTAAAAACTAGAATAACATCCAGATGCCTATAATATACTTCAAGGTAGAAATCATGCTTTATTCAGTTTTGTCCTTTCTGTGACTGGTAAGAGAAGAGATCCTAAGAAAATATTTATTGAAAAAATAAATGGATACATAAATGTTTAAGCACAGTTCACAATTTCTAAAGAATGAATACTACATCCTGAAAGAAACTACCATTTACTTTTATTTTCCTTTTTTTATAAAAATATATATGGAAAGATTCAAAATTAGTTGTCAGTTTTACATACTTCGCCCACAATGAGCAACATCACTAACCAAAAAAAAAAGGCACTGAATCATTGTTGAAATCATTGTTGATTTTAATTAGTTTGATCCCAAAAAAAAGCTGAAGTTGGGCATGTTATTCTATGTTCTTATTTGAAGTCCTTAATTTTAACATTTGTTGTATAAAACATTCCAATTGAAAACATATAAATAGTAAATGGAAAAAATCTTACATGTATGCAGCATAAATAGCATTAACTCACTTTTTGATTCATTTATTCATTCACTCAAATATTTAAAGTGTGTAATATGCTTAGAGAAGATCAAGTCGTGGAGGGGAAAAATATTGACTGATTGCAGTTTAAACTTATGATCACTAATTTGAATCGAGTCTTAGTGCTGCCTACCTATCCTACTATATTTTACTCAATTCACCCCCACTACATGACCACAGAACACTTCCCCTCTCTCTACAAATCTTCAACGTCTTCAGCCCCTCTTCAATCTCAGCTGATGATCTTGCTTCTTGTTTCTCTGAGAAAACAAATCAACCAGAAGAGGACTTCCACAGGCCCTCACCTCCAAAAGTATCATCTACCTGTGTTGATGTGCTCTACCCTCCTTTGTGTATTATTTTGGGAGAACTGTCTGGATCCCATCTGAGGCCCATCCTCTGTCTCTTATTCAAGACCATAACTTCTGTAACTGTTCAATCTTGCTCCTACATAATCAATTTTCCCCTTTCTACTAGATTGTTTCCATCAGCACCTAAACATATTATAATGTATCCTATCTTAAAAACACAATATAATACAATAAAAACTTGATCCAACCTCATCTTCTAACAGCCTAATTATTTGCCCTGCTTCACAGAAAAGCTCATCTAAAAAATTGTCTATTCCATGCCATTCTCATTAGGAGTGATATCACTCCAAAAGGTCAAAAATTAATTCTTTCAGGCAAAAATTACTTGCTCTTTGTATATGTAAGGCATAGATATATATACAATACATAACAAAAGTATACCTGTGATACTGGAATTTCATGGAGAGGGGAGGATTAGAAAAAAATGTCTAAGAAAGCTCTTTAAGGAGGTGATCATGAAAAAGTGAGAAACACTGGTCTAAACACACTGTCTCAGTGTCCTCCCTTCCCATTTGTTTCTTGAGCCTTCTCCAATCTGGCTTTAATTCCCAGCATCCCATACAAACTGCTATTGTCAATGTCACCTTTATCCTCTGACATGATTTCGATGTTTGTCTCCTCCAAATGTCAGGTTGAAATGTGATCCTTGGTGTTGAAGGTGGGCCTAGTGGGAGGTGTTTGGTCATGGGGGCGGATCTCTCATGAGTGCCTTGGTGCCTTCCCTATGTAATGAGCTCACATGACAGCTGGTTGTTTAAAAGAAACTGGCATCTCTCTCTTGTTCCCTCTCTCCTCATGTGATGCTCCTGTTCCCCCTTCACACTTCGCCATGACTAAAATCTTCCTGAAGCCTCACCAGAAGCTGAGCAGCTGCTGGTGCCATGCTTGTATAGCCCACAGAACTGTTAGCCAAAATAAACCTCTTTTTAAAATAATTACCCAGCTTCAAGTATTTCTTTATAGCAACATGAAATGGACTAACACATCCTCCACATTGCGAAATCCAATGGGCAACTCTTAGATGAAACTATAGTCAGTATTTGGCACAGCTGATGACTTCCTCCTTCTTCAAACACTTTCTTGGCCTATGGGACAACATACATGTTTGGTTTTCTCCCTCACTCATTGGCGTCTCCCTCTCAGTCTTTCTTGGGGTTCCTCTTAATCTTCTAGTTTCCAAACATTGCAGTTTCTCTGGGTTCAGTCTTGGACCTCATCCAGTTCCATGGCTTTAAATACTGTTTCTCTACTGACGATTTTCAAATATATATCTCCAGCTCAGACATTGCTCCTGAAACCTTCTATATTCAACTGCATAAGTATTTCCACTTGAATCTCTATTAAGCAACTCAAACCCAGTCCAAGACCAAATTTCTATTCTTGATTCCCAGTTCACTACCTGCCTCACAAACCTACTTCTCCCTCAGTTTTCTCCCTTTGGTAGAAGACAACTCTGTTTTTGCAATTATTCAATCCCAAAACAGTGATTTCACTCTGGAAACCACTGTCACAGTCCATATCTATCCATCAGCAAATCCTGGCAGCCATACTTTTGAAATCAAGTATCTGTAGCAACCTGAACCCTTTAGAATTGATGCAAAAATGAGGGATCCTTGTACATCTGGATTGTACCTACTGCTCAACGTACCACCAGTATTGCTGTAGTCCATGCCACCATCATTTCTGGTCTCTGCATTCACAACATCAGTTCATCTGGTCATCTCAGCCCTCTTACAGTCTAACTCCCAAAACAACGCAAGGTAAATTCATAATCCCTAAATCTAAGTCACATAAGGTCTTTCCTGAAATGGTTTCCCATCTGATGGAGAGTAAAATCCAATGTCTCTATCACAGTTCACAAAGCCCTATTTAATTAAGCCTCCTGCTTCCTCTCTGCTCTCATCTTCTGCCACTGTCCCTTTCATATACACTGCATGCCAGCCACACTGGCTGCCTTATAAAACTGCTCACTGCTTGGGGCCTTCCTACTTGTTCCAAGGAACTTCTATTTGGATATCCCCCGCAGAGATTCTCTTGGCTTACACTTTCACTACCTTCAGGTGTCTACTGGTTAAAAATCACCTTGTCACAGACCTGCTCACATTATATACAAGAGTATTCCTTGTCATTTTCTATTTCTCCTGTCTTGTTTTCTCTTCCCCCAGCATGTACCGTCATTTCACATAGATATTCACTTGTTTTTCCTCCACCCCCTGGATCAAATACTATACAATATTATGCCTCCTTCCACTAGAATAGAAGTTCCTTGGAGCTTTTAATGTTTAGTTCACTGCTGTACCCAGGGTGTCTAGAACAGTGTCTAGCACATAGTAGATGTTCGATATCTGTAAAATGAAAAAAAATGAATTTGACATCTGAATAAAAGATGACAAGTGCCATTTAAAAATAAAACTGAATTTTAATTTCTCTTCTTGGAGTAAAATCTCATATTTTCATATGCATTTGGCAAGTAAAATTATAAGATGCAAAAAGTATCTAAAAAGTCACAGAAATAGAAAGCAAATTCTGCTTCAGATATGATGATTTCCTTTGGCTATTTCATGTAGCAAATTTTAGGAGAGATCAACATTTAAATATCTTACTCAAACCAACAGAGACTTCTAGACTAGTAAATACTACAAAAGTGTTCTGTGCTGGCTACTCAAATACATTTTAGATTTTCTCTCATTTTCTAGACATAAACATTCAAGTTAGAATGAAAAAATGTCAGACTTTGGAAACAGGACTTCAGAAGAATGACGGTCAGAAATGTCCAGTCAGTGTATAAACAAGTCTCATAAATCTGAGGCAATATAATACAAAACTACTTATATAAGATACATTTGTGAAGAAAAAAAAACAAATTTGGACTAAAGCTTATCCAGTGAAGAATGCTGGTATTCCTCCCATTCTTTTTTTTATCCTTTCCTTCCTCTCTTTTCACTAATGTTTAGAATTCCCTACTTTAAAATTAGTAGTTGATTGTGGTAATACTTTCTTATTTGGATTTAGCACATTATATTTGAATCTTCAGAGATTTCTGCCAGAAAGCTAAAATCTTACTTCTCAAATTTCTTCTTTTTTGAAAATGCCTTTGCCAGCTCAGATGGGGAAAAGTTTAATTCAATTCAGTTGATGACTCAGTTGGTGATAATGACGCAATTCCATAAATTATAGCTCTCTGCTCTTTCATCTCATCCCCATCTCTAGTATGGACATTTCTTTTTAAAGCTTTTCTGTTATCGAAGAACTCTAAATGAAAAATAGGGCTCCAAGTTCTAAAAGAAGCACACAGTCAGTAAGGCAGCATTAAGGGGGACTCTTTCCTTCTGTTAGGGTAGCAACCTGGTGGCCTAGTTTAAAACGTCACACATCTACTGACAGCATGTGTATGAGAACAAAAATATGAAAATATTTACATCATGATGCGTTTATATCAAGGATGGAGAGATCGCACACATTGGTAAAGGATAAATTGCTAGGAGAGGGGCAAAAAGGTATACTGCTCCAATTACTAAAGCCTGGAGAAGATTTGGATTCCATAATTGGTTCTACCACTCAACAGCTAGGGAGCCTTAAGCAAGTTAACATAATTTCTCACTTTCCTCCTCTATAAAATGGGAATAATAATATTTATCATGAGGTGGTTGTGAAGGGTAAAAATTATAATTTAGGAAAGTGCTTAACGTAAGTATTCACAAAATTGTGTTGATATTGGAATTATCATCATCTTCCAGCTATTCTCAACTTTATGTTGTTATTTTTTTTTTCTGACACACTAATTAGTTCCCCAGAGAGATACTTAAGTAGGTAAACTCCCTCTGTCCTGCCAGGAGCAGAAGTGAGTAATAAGTGCAATAACAGAAGTGCCAGATCACCCTAAACTCCAAGATGATGGGAGTCTCCGCTGTTTCTACTGACGTCCCCATTTGTGGAAGGTGGCAGAGAGATGAAGATTAGCTTGGGCTGCCTCTCAGGCACTTAGAGAAAGAAAGATTAAGTAGAACAGACTCCCAATCTGCCATTTAGCAAATAATAAATTTAAAAAGACAAAAGAATTAGGAATAAATATAAAAATATAAGAACATGATAAAATATCAAAGGTGACAATATTTAATACATTAAAAATGTAAGGCTAATAATTGTTTTTTCTAAAATTAAGATCCCAGTTTATAAGTTTGCAGGCAGCCCAACAGACTAGCTCATGTCAGAAGTTTAGGAACTGAATATTTCCCCCTCCTACGGAGATGGTCTGCTGAAAAATGCAATGAAGCATACTATTTGATGAAAACAGGACTTCCGTTCTTTGTGCTTTTAATAAAACTCTTTTCAGCAAAATGTCAAGGAAAAAATCAAGAATTTAAACATCTTTTAGTAAAAGTATTTCGTTCTCATTTTTCCATCAAGAATGATGGAAAATTCTAGAAGTTATAGAAAGGAAGTTGAAGGTATTCATTATGGGTAGTATTTTATCATTATATTCTACAGTGCATAATAAATTTTGCATCTTTGTAGTATAACTTATTCATGTTTTAAGTGTCAGTTTAAGCATATGTTAAGGTTAACAGCCTTTAGAACAACATTTCTCAAAGTCTTAAGAGTGTTTTCTTTCTTCCAATCTAATTAGGTAAAGTTATTTACCACCTCAATATATCCAGCCAGGTTTTGAAAGATAGATTCAGTATTTTTGATGAACTAAGACCCCTGTCATTTGTTCAACAGATGTTCACCTCCAAGGCTCACCACAATCTGCCCCAAATCCATCTCTCTAGTTTTATCTTCTAAAATTCCCCACCATAAAGCCTAGCTTCTACCAAGTCAGGCCATTTTCAGCCTCCCAAATATAAAATGAACATTTCTATTTCAAACTTTATGATAAGACCACTCTTCTCTCTAAAGCACTCTCTCCCTTTCCCACTGAATGTCCTCCAAGACGTTTTCAGATTGTTTCATTCATTCATTCATTCATTCATTCAATACAGACTGAGAGCCTACATATACGAGGCACTCACAAAGGAATCCTGGGAAAACAGGAACAGGTAAGTCCAAGCAAGTACCTGTTTGAGTGGACTCTATATGCTACCAGAAAAGACACACATTGCACAATGGATTAAACTGTTAATTAATTAAAGTTGTGATAAGTGTTAAAAATACGAGTCACCGAAAACTATGAACCCATGTAATGGGAAAAACGGCCTGGTCTTGGAGGTCAGAAAGACTTCCCTTTTTTCTTGTATTTTTTATTAATATATCATAGTTTTACATATTTTTGGAGTACATGTGATATTCTGATACATGTATAAATATGTAATGATCAAATCAGGATAACTGGAATACCTATCACTTCAAATATTTATCTTTTCTTTGTGTTGGTTACATTATAATTCTTCTATTAGGAAGACTTTCTTGAGGAAGTGGTTTTGAGCTGAGGTTGAAGGATGAAAAAGGGCCTAAAGTAGGGCAGAGGGAGGTCAATAAACAAAACTTCTTGATGGTTATTATAAAATTAAGATATATTAGTAAAGATATGGTAAGGAAATTCTTGCCTTCCAGGCATTAAAACTTATTGCAACAGTATTTCTCCCAATTATTCTTGCTTTCTGTAAAGCTGGAGACAAAAAAAAACCAATAATGATCTTACATATAAAGTTTAAGAAGCCACCAGGAAAAGGTGCTAGCCAACAGCCCTTGAAAGATCTGCGAAATGATCAGTCAAAACTGGTCCCACTACCCTGAGCCCCACTACCCTGAGCCCCACAGCCCAGGCAATATAGGAAAAAACATTCAAATGGATGTGAAAGCTTGGCCCTACAGAGAGTGCCATGTTTCTGGAGAGAAGCTTTATCTTCCAAACTCCGTAAGCAGAAAGTAGTAGCTCCTCCTTAGGAGCCTACTGGAGAATGATTCAGAAGCAAACTCTGGGAGGGAGCTCCCAGGAGGAGTAACAGAGACCTGGTTCCCTGGCTACGTACTTGCTGAACTGTTGAACCCAGGGGGACTAGGGCAAAGCTCTGCTGGTAGGGCTGCCTATAAGGAGGGGACTGTTAACAGCAACAGAAAGGTTCATAGGAGGCTAAACACTACCCACTGGCCAAAGAAACACACCACACATATGGTCTACATATAGACCGTCATGGAGGAACAGGCAAGAGCAGCCAATTGCCCCTCCCTACCACCAAGAAGCCAGTCTTAGAGGCAATCAATGGTTCTGTAAGCTTATAGTTTGTAGATGTTCAGAGATACACACACAGACACACACACACACACCCATAATCCACTCCGCCACAACTCTCTAGCACCACAGGTGCCACAGACAGGACTAGCTGGAGTTTAGAGTAGAGAGAATGAGCTCCAAACTGAGACTGAAGTTTAAACATAAATACAGTGAGTCTTCAAAACCAAAGTGAGACTGTTCTAACGGCCAAAAGTGACCAGAAAGTTGTAGCAAAGGACCAAGATGTCATTAACGAATCCTCTCTAGATAGACATGGAGTTCAACATAGAGACGTTGAGGGCAGTTCTGGGAAAAAATAAAGCTGTCTTTATTTTGAAAACAATGACGGTATAATGAAAACAATGACGGTATTGCAACATGAGTAAATAAATGGAACAGAACAGATATCCAGAGACAGACTCAAGTGTATATGGAATTTAACATACGGCAAATGAGGAATTTCAATTTAGTGGGGAAAAAAAAATCTCTTATTAAATAAATGGTGCTGATATAATGGATTTCACTCTGGAAAGACAAAAAACAAAGCTAGATACCTTTCTCATATTTTATATAAACATATATTCCATATAAAGATTTTAATGTAAAGGATACAAATTAAAAATATTAGGAATATAATTCAGAATACTTATATGACTTTAGAGTGAGGGAGATAATCCTTAGCAATCAGGAAGTCAAGTATCTATTAAAGAAAAAGACACACTTGACTAAATAAAAATCTTAAGAAATTATTATGGCAAATGAAATAATAAAAGCAAAAGATAAATAAATGCTAGTATAGGAAATATATGTAGTACTATATTACAAATATTGATATCCTTCATGTGTGAAATGCTCGCAAAACACAAATAATCCACTAGAAAAGTAAGCATAGGACATGACTGGGACATTTCATAGAAGAAGAACTCTAAATGACCAATAAGATTATGAAAAGAGGTTCAATTTTACTTTTGGTCAAGGGAAATGCAAATTAATGCAAGAGCAATCAACCTGTTTTTACTTATCACTTTGGCAGAAATTTTAAGATTGATAAAAATTTAAAATATCCGGTCCTGATGAGTATATAGGCAAACAGGCATTGTCAAACGTTAAGAATGAGAATCATGACAAACTTTTTGGAAGGTAATATGGCAATACTTATTAAAACATACAGGTTTTTTGAGCCAGAAATTTCACTTTGGGGATCTTATCACCCAATATAGCATTAAGAGCACCAGTTTATAAGAATATGTAAACAAGGATGTTTTTCAAGGCATGGCATTTAATAGAGAAAAAAACTGGAAACCACATGAAAGTCCATAGATAAACAAGAGATGAAAGACTAAATTCCAGTACTCCCAAACTGAAAAACTTTATGCAGCTGTTAAATAAAAATAAATCAGGTGTGTTTATCTAAAATAATGTTGAGTAAATAAGCAAAGTGCAAAACAATAATTTTAGAAGACATCCACAGTCATCCAAAGCTTTATATGGTTGGAACAAAGTGTGGAAGGGCACTCACTAAACTGTTAACATCAGTTAGCTCTGGGTAATGGAAAGGAGGGCAGGGCAAGGAATAAATAGTTTTGTAAGGAATAAGAAGAGAACCATGAATGAAATGACAATTCGTTGGACATTCTATGAATAGACTGTGTGGGAAGGAATAGAGATACTTGATAAAACCAGCAAAAATTTAAAAATGGAAAAAAGTAAATAGTAGGCACCAATGAAAAGGATAAAAACAACATAGTACTTACCCCAATAAGTGTAAAAGGGTTGAACTCATCTATCAAAAGAAAAAAATAAATAGTAGATACGAACGGAAAAGATAACAACACAGCAGTTATCTCAATAAATATAAAAGGGTTAAACTCTCCTATTGAAAGAGATTTTTCATGCTGGATTTAAAAACTCAGGTAGGTATATTGTTCTCTGGAAACATCTAAAACCAAGTAACCATAAATCAACAAAAGTGATCTTATTCACAATCTCCATAAATATCATAAAATATTTCTTAACATGCCTAATAAGTAATGTGTAAGATCTTATGATAAAAGCTATAAAATTTTACTGAGGACATTAAAATACCTAAACAAATGGAGAAATGTTTCATTTTCTTAGATGAGAAGATGATCTATTATAAAGATGCCAATTCTTCCTAAACTAATGCAGTGTAATTGAGTGTAATTCAAATCAATATTCCAACAGGAGTTTTTTTTTGAAACCTGATTCTAAAGTACACTCAGAGAAATAAAAAATAGATTAGCTAAGAAAAAACAGGACAAAGATCAAGCGGACTTTATTCTACTCTACATCAACATAACTGTTTCCATGAGGAAAAGAGTTTAGTGAAAAGAATCTTTATTTCATATTGGCAGTATTAAAGCCACACTTTGTTATACTGTAAATCTCCTAAATGCCCATCAAACTGGTTTACTACATTAAGGTAAATCAAAAGATGAGAGCACTACACAGTAAAAATAATGATGCACATGAATATTCACTGGCACTGAAAAGATACTCTTAATATACTGTAATATAGTTTTGAAAAATCCACTGAACAATTTCACATATCTTAAGTATAGCATTAAGGTCCAAGTTGATGATTGGATAGCTGAAGCCAAAGAATGTAGCCAGAGGTTGGAAAGAACAGAGTGACAGGAGGGTGTGAGAAGCTTTGTTTTGCTTACCAGAGCATTATGTGAGGAAAGGAGTGGGATGGTATACAGGTCACCACTGAGAAAGCAGTTATTGACCAGAGTATCCCTGGAAAGTTAGGAAGGTACCCCCGAGATCTTTATTTTAATAGTTCATTTAAAAACCTAGCATCTATAAATGTACTGGAACTTTCAGAAACTATTATACTGGATGAATAAGTACTATAATTTTTAAATGTAAGCAAAATTATTTGGTCAAATAAATAATGTCTTATGAATTGAAAACTTTTCTACACTGAAATAAAGTAGCATTTCCTTAATCTTTGTGGTTGTATTTTAGAATTTTAAAAACAATTCCACGTTCTCCTAAATTATAATTAAACATATATATGCATATCTGTTCTATATCTGCATCTATTGCCATTGTAGATCCGTGAAGCTCTATATTTCTAGATAAAGAAATTTTATTTCTGTTATTCATATATTCACATATGGATGTGATCCTTTGGTTATTAGTTTGCCTTCTTGAGATCTTCTCCACTTTTATTACATCTTTGCTATCACATAGCAACTAGAAATTAAAAAATTACCCAGGATAAATTATTTAGGGGAAACAAACTCCTTTCCCCATCCTCCAATCTAGGAAAGAGAAGCTCAACATTGTGTTTTGAAAGGTTGGGATAACTGCAAATACACACACACACACACACACACACACACACACACGAGAAAGTAAAGCATCTTTCTCTTGCAGGATCTTAAGGTGGATTAAACTGGTGAATCCCTGAAAATCAGAGGGTGGGGGGTGGAGATGAGTGCTATAACTAGAAGCAAAACTAGGAGAGATTAGGAATTCCTGAATCTAATGTTTAAGGGTCAGGGGTTTGAGGAATTTCTGCGCATGGTAGAGAGGAAGATCAAGCACACATGGAAGAGCTATGCATAACAGTGGTTAAGAGTACAAGCTCTGGAGTCATTTTACTGAGGTTCACATCTCAGTTTCACCAAGAATTGAGACAATAATAATGCCTAGGATTACTTTGAGGATTAAGTGACATAATCTTTGTAATATGAATATAGAGAAAGTAGCACTATTATAGAACCAGAAAGTAAATCATAAGAGGGTCACAATATGATACATGAGGTTTCTCTATTCTCCCAGCTGGGAGAAAGTTTAATAAATGTAATAAATAATTGCCAAAAGAAAAAACAATTACATCTGCTTCTTCCATAAGAAGCAAACTAGAGAAAGAGTTGGATGACAGAAAATCCAGACCACTCTATAATGGAAAGGGAATTCTTTCACGCAAGATACGATACTTATGTTAATCCTTAAGGCTACACATGATTAGAAAGAGAGAGAAAGAAAATGAGAATGAGAAGAAAAACACAGGAAGCTACAGACGTGGCTGTTCATAGTCTGTACAAATGTGAAACATGTAGCACATTCCTAATTCTGTCACTCATTAATCAAGCACTTTTTGGTAAGTTATGTAATTCTAATGGGCCTAAATTTATTTCCCTGTGATATGCAGTTTTGTGAATATTATAGTTATAGTGTTATTCTATGTTTCTGGCATTTTCATAGTCCTCTCCAGTTTAGATTCTAAGGGGAACTACAATACATATTTCATACACTAGGTGGCAATATATGGCTTTGTAAGTGGATGTCTTTTTCATAGAAGCCTAAGACGTCTAATAATCAAATAAGAGCTGATTTTTCTCCAGAAAACACAGAGAGAAGGGTAGACATTAACCAATTCTTCATACTGAGGTCATGTTTCAATCCCTTTGATTTGACCCACAGATGTTAAAGGATCTTGTGGAGACATTCTAGTTTAAGTCTTTAGTGCCAGAGAGAATTATTTCATAACAATGAAGTAAACACAAAATGATTTCCGTGGGGGTCTAATTCTGAATTGAGTCAGTTCAATACAACATCCAAAGACCCTCATCCTCAGTCAAATATACCAAGTCAATTATTCTTAAGCTTTTTCATCATAAAGAGCCTACATATGGCACAATACTCCTCCACTAAAAAAAAAGGAAAGAAGATCTATTTCTTTTCAGCATGATACATTTTTTTTAAAACAGTGTCAATGTTATCTTTCTTTTTTTTTTTTTTTTTTGAGAGGGAGTCTCGCTCTGTCACCAGGCTGGAGTGCAGTGGCATGATCTTGGCTCACTGCAACCTCCACCTCCCAAGTTCAAGCGATTCTCCTGCTTCAGCCTCCTGAGTAGCTGGGACTACAGGCGCACTCCACCACACCCAGCTAATTTTTGTATTTTTAGTAGAGATGGGTTTCATCATGTTGGCCAGGATGGTCTCGATCTCTTGACCTCGTGATCCGCCCACCTCAGACTCCCAAAGTGCTGGGATTACAGGCAGGAGCCACCGCGCCCGGCCAATATCATTTTTTATAATAAGAGTAAACTATTCTTATTTTTAAAATTATGATTATTCAAAAAATTGTAAAGAAGAAAATGAAAATCATATCTGAGCAATAGCCAATGTTAATGTTTGTCAAATTATTTCTGATAGATGAAAAAATATACAAATACATACTTTAATCTTTTTTCCAAGTTAAAAATGTTTATAAATACTTCTGTTAATAAATATATTATTATATTAGTGGTCACTACCATTCTATTTTTCGTAGGTATATATTTACAAAATGTACATAGGAAGTGTTCTGAGAATACATACCTTAACTGAAAAGTCTGGTCTTGCCCCACAACACTATTTTTCACAAAATTGACAGAATTGATCCCATTTAAAGATGAGTAATGATTAACAAGAGACATATGCAGAGAAAAGGAGAAAGACAACAGAACAGAACAGAACAGAACCTAAGAAATGAGCTGATGAAAAATACATATCAGAAAAATTTTGCCAGGAAGAAAATTAGTTCAACAAACACTTGGGCATTAGTTCAGTAACAGTAAAAGAATACAGGACCTCTTTGAAACAATACCTCAAGGAAGGGGCCAAAAGGAACTCTTGAAAATTACATGGATGACATGGAGAAAAGGCTAGAAAAAAAGTAATGCAAAGATCAAAGTTGAAAGTGAGTTAAAAGAAAACAGAAGCTTTGAGAGGGAGATACTTTAAGCTTTTGTAGATACTCTGAGATCATAATAAATGAAACAGAAATAAATCTTCCAATAAGTATAAGAAGGAAACTTACCTAAATAAGAGAAGAGCTGAATGTTCAAGGCAAAAGTGGACAACATAGCCCATGAAAAATGAACACAAAACTAGCAACAATAAGATATATACTTATGAAATTACTGGGCTCAAAGATAAAAAATATGAAAGAGATGGGTCTAAAGTAAAATATCCCTGAAAGGTTTAGAGGAAAAAGCATATGCCAGTAAAAAGAAAATAAAAGAAAGAACATTTCATTTATAAAAGTTTATTTGAAAGCAAAATAAAATTAAAATGAGACAAAAGAGAGAACTTTTTAAGTCAAAGGATATAATTTTAATGAAGGTCTAGTACAAATCAAATAAAACCATAAAGCAAAAATTGCCACTAAAAGCCCCAGGAAAGACAGAAAGAAAAGTAATAATAGTAGGTGAGTTATCTTTCTCAGCCAAACACAGCTCAAGTGCACACACAAAATATAAGATGTAAAAAGAGATAAATAAAATTATTAATTAGCAAGCCCTTAAACACATTTAGGAGACAGTCTATGACATGGTGTTGCTTTAGATGTCACTAATACAAATATTGAGAAGTACTTTCAAAATGTAATGTTAAAGGATCTCTCTTGATATACAAAACTATGCAGCTTTTAAATATTGGAATATGTAATTTACAGCACAAATGAATGTCCTGACTGATGGCTATACTGTATTTTTATAAAATGTTATAGTATGTTATTAAAACAATCTCAAAATCAATCCAATTATTGCCAACCTCCATGGCAATAAATTATCCTACTTTAAATCTCATTGGCAACAAATTAGAAGTAGATTCATGAAGAGATCATTCAAATTAGTCTCCCACTTTGCCTATAGGCATCTAATAAATATTCCAATTTCTTCTATATTATTATCAAACACTGTACTAGAAAATAAGCTATATTATTTCTGCATAGTAGGAAAAAATTGCTTTCAAAATTTAACAGCAGCTATACCCTTCCTCAGAAAACAATTTCTTCTATAGTTCTAAATCTAAGATCTATAAAACATATTTATTACCAGTTTTCTTTCTATTAGTGGCATAAAAGCCATTTCTCTATCAAATCCAATGTCAATGTTGGCTGTGCAACAAAGTCAAAAGCTACAGGCATATCAGTACCCACTGCCATCCCACAGCCCTGAAGCCTTGTCCACCACCACCAGACTCTGTTATAGCTCATGGGCTTCAGGAAAGATGAGGTACCCTCTACAATTCAATGACTTGATGGGCCAGGGTCAGTGAGACATGATGAAAGCAGGAGAAAATAAGTGAAATCTGTGCAGATACTGACAAAACAGAACCACAAAAAAGTAAGAACATGCCATATTTGGTTTTCTGTTCCTGCATTAATTTGCTAAGGATGAGGGCCTCCAGCTCCATCATGAGCTTTTATCTGGAATCCAGGTAATAGAGAAATCTATAGGGACAGATAGTAGATTAATGATTGCTTAGGGCTGGGGGCAGGGATGGGGATGGAGGGATGGGGGTGATAGCTAAAGGGGACAGAATTTCTTTTTGAGGTGATAAAAAATTCCAAAATCTACTAATTACAGACATTGATAATGGTGGCCTATATCAGTTATTATACCAAAAACCACTGAATTGTACATTTTAGATAGGTGAATTGTATGGTATGTGACTTATATCTTAAAGCTATTTTTTGTGTGTGTGTCGTTGTTGTTTTGTTTTGTTTTAAGAGGTGTGTCTTAGGGGTTGGGGAAGAAGTCAGGGAAGAGGTGAGCCAAGAAGTCCCAAGCAGGGAAGAGCATAAGACAGAGACTCAAGAGTAATCCAAGATGAGATGTCGCACGGGTTCATATAATCAATATATGCAAAGCAAAGGTGCAAATGTGAGGAAAGGAGATACAAATTGTTTGGACAGGCTGATGCTTTATGACAGCAGTTCTCAACCCTGGCTGCACAGTAGCATTACTTGTTTACAAGGCGAGTCACTTTTTGAAGACACATTCGTTGCTCGGTTCCAGAAACAAGTAGATTTGCTAAGGCAAGGTATTAATAATAATTCTCACAGTGTGGCTTTGAACTGAGTCTTCAGCATCACCTAGAAACTTGTAAAAAATGAAAATTGTCCATGCATACCTCGATACAACCAGAAACTCAGACTGTGGCCCAGTAATCTGTGTTTTAACAAGTCTTCCAGGTGATTCAGATGCATGCATAAAAACAAACCAAAACAACGGCAACAAAAATCCACTAGAGACAGGGTGAACATTCTGCACCCAGACCCTTGATGTGAACATAATATGGTGTACCCTTCTGGTTCTTTTTGTCAGGCCTGGGAATAGCTATTACCAAGCAATTTTTCTAAGAAACTTTTGTTTTAACCTTTGTTAAGGAAAGCAAAACCCAGGTGTTAGCTATATTGTTCACAGATCTGAAAAGAAACTGAAACAGATGTTTTAGATATTTAAGGTTTTAACAGGAAAGTATTCCAATTTAAAAACCAAGATGTCACTTTTTTTTTTTGTAACAGCAAAGTTATGAGAAATCTGAAGTTCTCTCAAAGATTTAATATTTCAATTCTAGGGCATATAGATATTAGATTGGACTTCCCAGACACACTGGATGAAGGAGAGAGAGAGAGCAGCTGGAGTACCAAAAAGGATGTCAATTCATATTCCTGGCATGATTCAGGACACCCTTCTCACCTGGTAAATAGAACTTCATACAGAGCAACATACTATTTGAAAATAAGCAAGTTGATAAAAAGTAAATGAATCAAAATGAACATATAGAACTAATTAAATTAATGAAAGTCAAAGGAATATGTAAATACAATTTTCAGATCTGAACTTAAGCATAAACAACTAGAATTTTAAAAAATAAGTTCTACTGCAAAAACAAGCAATGGGGAAAAGACTCCCTATTTAATAAGTGGTGTTGGGACAACTGGCTAGCCACATGAACAAGACTGACATATGTTCACCTATGTAACAAACCTTCACATGTACCTCCAAACCTAAAATAAAAGCTAAAAAAATAAAAAATAAAGATTATATCATGGTATTCTAGCACCTTGAAAAAAAACAATAAACAAAGAAATTTGAATAGATTCCTTTAAGAAATGGAATCTGTAATTTAAAATTTTACCACAAAGAAAACTCTAGGCCTAAATGGTTTTACCAGTGAATTCTCCTAAACATTTAGGAAAGAAATAACACCAAACTTGTATAAAAATGCTTCCCCCGAACAGAAACAGGAAAAATTTCCCAAATAATTCTATGAGGCCTACGTACCTCTATGTCCAACAACTGGGGAAATTAATACAAGAAAAAATACTACAGCTCAATCACTCTCATGGACATGAATGCAAAAATCCTAAACAACATATTAGCAAGCCAAATTCAGATTTACATAAAAAGCATTAAAAAATAAGGTCCATTGTCAATATAGAGTTTTTCTTTCTTTCTTCATACAAATCCATATTTAATGAAAATAGGATATGAATAGAATAAGAAAAAAGTCTATTATGGGATTCTATTAATGAGAATTTTACAGAGAATGTGAAGAAGTAATACGGACCAGTGAAGTTTTTCCTTAGGTCTTTTGGAAACACATTCATTCAGTCGGTCAGTTGGTCATTCACTCATTTCGCAAATATTAAAGAACACCTATGCAGTGAACACTCATTGTTCTTGATTACTCAGCACACAAGTTCTCTTCACAGCAGTACCTATATTTATTTTGAGGTGTTACTTTGTCCCATTGATTACACGCAATGCAATAGGATTATAATCCAAGATGCTGCAGTTCCCTAGCCATGGGGTGGGAATAAGACCCATGTCAGGTCAAAAGGATGCTCTCTTGAAATTTAAGTCTTGGGCAGAGGCACAATGATACTGATGGGGCACATCCTTTCTAAAGGTCATATTCTCACCAGATTGTTGCCAGCTAGGGCTTTTTATATGATTCTTGTTCCACAGGGTTGGGGAAGAAAAAACAGGGCACTTTAGTCAGAAGTTTCAAGGTTTCAATTATGCAAGATAAGTAAATCCTGGAGATCCACTGTATAGCCTAGCAACTATAGTTAATAATATCATATTGTATACTTAAAAATTTGTTGAAATAGTACATCTAATATGTTGTATATTCTTTTTTTTTTTTTTTTTTGACACAAGGTCTTACTCTGTCACCTAGGCTAGAGGGCAGTGGCACAATCAGGGCCTACTGCAGCCTTGACTTCCCAGGCTCAGGCAATTCCCCGCCTCAGCCTTTTGAGTAACTGGGATTACAGGCACATGCCACTATGCCTTGCTACTTTTTTTTTTTTTTTTTTTTTTTTTGAGAGATGAGGGCTTGCTATAGTTCCCAGGCTGGTCTCGAACACCTGGGCTCAAGCAACCCTCCTGCCTCACCCTCCCAAAGTGCTGGGATTATAGGCGTGAGCTACCACACCTGGCCTATGTTAAGCATTCTTATTACAAAAGGAAAAAAATAACAAATAAAGGGGAAAAAGCTTTTGGAGGTGATGTGAATATGTTTATGGTATAGATTGTGGTAATGGTTTTAAGAATGTATACTTATCTCCAAATTCATCACATTGTATACAGTATGTACAGCTTTTCATATGTCAATCATACTCAAAGTGATTTAATAAAAGAGGACTCATGCAAGGGCTAAAAGATGAGACCACGTGCTCTCTAAGACTCCCTTCAATTCTGAGTTTCTATGATTAAAATGAACACTGTCAGCTAGGATTGTAGTATCAGTAAGGAAAACTGGCCTGATGAAACAAAAGCTAACTGAGCAAGTGCAACTTCTTGGAGAAATGTATCCTCCCTGCCCCAGTACTTAATACCTTTATTCCCTTTTTGTTTCTCATATCTGAAACCCTTCCTACTACTTAGTACAGGAATTTTAGCTTTTGGACTCCTCACATGTGGCTTTTGCTGACACTATTGTCCTGTTCACCTCTGGATCTCAGGGTTGACTTAGAATAAACCCAAAGTCTCCCGTTGTTCACATGTATACTAGAAATTCTAATGTGGCCACTGGCTTACTATCTTCTCCTACCACTATCCCCAGCATTTCTGGCAGTAAAAGTGCAAATTCTACCACTGCCATCCCACCTGCACTGAGTTACATCTCACCTGTGCTGAGTCAAAGTGGCAGGAAAAAGATGTCTGTGGATTTACCACAAGTTTCTAGTGGCAGTGCACCAGGAACCCTCAGGAATCACGAAGAAAATCTTAGGTATCTACCTAAGAAAATCTTAGCTATCCACCTCCCCTACTCCCACCTCTGAGAGTAAATAGCTGCTGTCAACTAGGAAAGATATAAGCACGTAAATGACATTTCTAAATTGGCTATTTGTAGTTTAGAGTCTATTTTGGGGAAAGATAGGAAATCAAACCCTCTGCACATACTTTCACCACCACATGTTTTATATCAAAAAGAAATTAAACAAAGGTTACTATCTAAGGTAAAGTGAATAATGCTAAACCAATTGCAGTATCCAAAGACTTAGAAAGGATAAAAATTTTCTTTGAATTTTAGTTCCTTTATTAAAATTTGGCTCTTCTGACATAATTTTAGCTTCTTCAGCAAAATTTACTTAACCCCTCTCACCCATCCCTTCTCATGCCTCTCGTTCACAAAAGAGCTAGGCAATTGCCTCAAACAGAAGTAAACACAATTAGAGAGCAACCCAGAGAACAAGAACATGGGAAAGGAGGCAATCCAGGCAAGTACTTGTACATAAAAATCTTTTCTCAAAAATGGCCACAAAAACTGCTCTTCCTTTAGGCAAAATCATTGCATATCCATCAATAATACTGACTTGTTGAAGACATGGGCAATAAGAAAAGTGTTCAACTTTTAACCAGTTTAAAAAAAAATTCTATGGGTTTCACCTTGGCCTAGATCAATATCATGAAGAGGGCCATAAGTATCAGTTTTTAAGACAGGCAAATCAATAGAGTCTATCACTTGTCCTTTGCTAAGAGTTAAACCAAATGCATGCTTTGTCAAAAGAAATCCCATTCCCTGAGGCAGGTAAATGGCAAACGCAGACTCACAGTTGGTGATGTCACCTTGAAGCTGCAGAATCTGAGGAACTGGCATTGTGAGAACAATAAGATCAAACTGCTCAGGGGAGCCTGTTTGTTTGGATACTTCCCATTTGTCATTTCTTAGGTTGATCTGCGTCACACGATGTCTGAAGTAGACTTCTGCACCTGTTCCAAAAGCAAAATCATGTCCCCATTATCAGAATTTCATATATCAATAAAGGGGATGTGAGTAGCCACAAACTGAATCCATTCAAGTGAACAAAATGGCCAAGACTGTCTTCTATAGACCTCCAGCTCTCTTCCTTTACTTTCTTTCTAATTTAGTGGGAATTCATCCCTACCTGGCATCCTTGGACTTCCCTATCAGTGCCTGCCCTGAATCAAAAACTACTCCTACAATTAATGATAAAAATAAAAACAATAACTATAGCTACTTTTCATTAAGCAGCTACTATATGCCAGCTGCTTGGTACACATTATACTAATTTATCTCACAGACAAGGAAATAGATTGAGAAATAGCATGCCACGATTTCAAACTATAACCATCTGACTCTAAATCTCATCATTTTTGCAGAACAAGTATACACTTCAGTAAACGTGTGTTGGCAATGAAATAAGAAGAGCAATATTCCCTATTAAAAGAATTAATATTTCCTATTAAAGGACCTGAAAAAGGTTCTCTGTAAGGGAAATGCAAGTTCTCATCAATAGATCAATTGTCTTCATTAAGAAGAATCAGAATTTAGAAACATACTCTAGAGTACCCTCCCATAACATTTTCCTTCTTAGCACTTAACACAAGGATATTTTAATAATTATTTCTTTAATATTGTCTTCCCTTTTAATCTGTAAGCCCCATGAGCTACAAATTATACCTGTTTTATTTCTACGTATAGCATATAGTATACATAGCATAGAATTTATTAGGTAAGTATGTATTTAAAATAGTGAATTATGAGGCCAGGCACGATGGCTCACACCTGTAATCCCAGCACTTTGGGAGGCTGAGGTGGGTGGATCACTTGAGGTCAGGAGTTCGAGACCAGCCTGGCCAACATGGTGAAACCCCATCTCTACTAAAAATACAAAAACTAGCTGGTTGTGGTAGTGCATGCCTACAATCCCAGCTACTCAGGAGGCTGAGACATGAGAATCACTTGAACTCGGGAGGCAGAGGTTGTAGTGAGCTGAAATCGCACCACTACCCTCCAGCCTAGGCAACACAACAAATAAAAAGAATGAATTATGAACCATAAACTGAAAGAAAGTACAACTGAGTCATTAAGTCTCCTTAGTAAACTAGTACTCACCTTCCAGTTTTCAAAAAATTTTGATTTACAAGCAAATCTACTTTTATTCAGCTTTGTGTATAGAAAAAGAAAGAAATGAAGATGGAATGAGGGAGGAAAAAAGCACACTGAAAGATCCTGTTCATCTTTACCCGGGAAATCTCACGTTCCTAGTCACTAAAAATTCAGCTAAAGTTCATCCCAAAGCTTCCTTTCTGTAGCCGCTCCAGCTCAGTGTGATCCTTCCTCTCTATGATATTCTTCAACCATCACTGCCTTTACTATTCATTTTGACAATGATTCAAAATATATGCATGCTTTAGTTGTATCTTATCTATGTAATAATACTCAAGGCTCCTTCATGTCAGGTCTTCAGATCGTATACACTTTTATCTCTTTCACTGACCCTTAAATAATGCTACACCCTAGTAAGCACTCCAATTTTTAAAAAATCAAATGTAAATGTTAGAAGAAACATAGTTCTAGCTAGCCCAAGAGATCAATCTCTATTCAAGGCAGTGTGCATCATTCTGTTCAAAGATTAGAGCAAGGGGCTTGTAAACAGTACTTCATCTTGCCTGAGGGCTTTTCTAAGGCCCCTGCTTGGGGAAGGTGCAAATAATTTGCACTTTCAACACATATACACCATCTCCTTTATTCCAACAAGGTCAGCTCTGCTTCACTCTGTTTTTATTTATTTAGGATGTCTCACCCTACTTGCCTCACTTAGTCCATGGCCCTGTCCCGGACCTCAGCTAAGTTAACTGATTCTATGTTTTCTCATAATATTCCTTTGAAGAGAATATGCTTTTATTGTTGGTGGCATGAGTGTGTGTTTAAGGGGACTTAAGTTCACAGTCCTAGAAAATTCTTCATGCCCCAGATGAACACCTTGAAAATGTATCCCAATGGCCACAAGGTGTTCTGCAAGGTATATATATATACATATATACATATATACATATATACATATCTACATTTATATATATATATATGTCAGTGGTTCTCTAAGTATGGACCCCAGACCAGCAGCACCTATGTACTAGAAAATGCACATTCCTGGGCCCCAACCCGACCATACTGAATAAGAAACTCTGGGAATTGAGCCTCGCAATCCGTGTTTAACAAGCTCCCTTAGTCTTGCCATGATGCACACTAAAGTATGAGAACCACTGGGGTAGGTGGACAGGCCCAAATCAAACACCACTGGCAAAACCACCCAAAAAGTAGCATTTATCAAGAGGTAGGAGAAATGGTATAGCCTCTCTTATTAACCAGAAAGGTTTCCTTTCCAACTGCTTGGAGCAAAGTTTTTGGGAAAGTGGCATTTCCGTGTGAAAGTAATTAATAATTTTCACAAAGACTATGTGTTTAAATCTATAAGCTCTGGAAAACCCAATTTGAAAACGGATAAATAAATTATCTCAAGAGTTATGTCTGAGCTTAGTAAACTTGCCCATGTCCCTCTCTTGCATAAAACCCTTCAATGGCTTCCCATTGCACTTACAGTATAAAATCTTTAACATTGCTTACAAAGCCCTGTATAATCTGGCCCTGCCTTAGTCTTGAGCATCATCTTTTACCATTTTCTCCCTCACTCAGTACCTTCCAGTCATAATGATCTTTTATTCCTTGAATGCACTAACCTCCTCCTACTACTTCAAAACAGTTCCAATTTGATGTGTCCACTGCATGGAACTCTCATCATTCAGCTCTCAGCCTAATTCCCTCTTGCCTACCTTTCAGGTACCCATGAAAATATCAGCTCCTCAGGGATGCTTTCCCTAACACATCTCCCCCAACACTGCTCTAAAACCTACTGGGCTAGGTCCTTTTATTGTAAGTTCTCTCATAATGCTCTCACTCTTTCTTAACATTTATCATGCATCTTTTCTTTGTATGTATAATTAGTTTAATGTCTTTTTTTCCCACTATACTCTACATTAACAGAGGCCAGGATCATGTCTCTTATTGACTTTTGTTTCCCCAGCACATAATATTTAATTAGAATAAAATGATCTTCAGATAGCTATAAAGATATCAGAAGTCTAAGAAGGTTTAAACATTTTACAAAGGCAAATGTGTTTCTGTTATATATTTATTCAATTTTATCCCTGGCCTTCCTCCATTTTAAGGAGAAAATACAAGTTTATGTTTCTCCTATGATTTCCCACAAATAGGTTTTAGTGAGCAGCAGTCAGAACTGTTCAGATGGGACCTGAAGTGATGTGAACCATCTCTAACTGACTACACACCTTGAAGTAAATAGAAGAATGCTTAACCTGGTTTTCATGCCATCCTCTAGCTTCTCTAAAAAGGACATCATTACGGATGAGTGCCAGGATCACCCGCTGGGAGAAATTTTGAGACACAACCACCCAGACTCACTTCCCTTCTATCAATTTTAGAAAGAAAATAGGCACAAAAGTAAAAAGAGGGAGAATAATAAAAGTAAATATTACCATACAGAAGCCATCCTAGCTAATGGCATCTGCCACCTAAGCCATTTTTTTCTAATAAATTGATCTTGTCAACTTTGACAGGTTACATTGCAAATGTTGACTTTCCAGATCGCTAGCCAATGTCCTTTTTAGGTAGATGATAAAATAAAAACAAATAAATGCAGCAACAGTCCTCCTTATTGGTAGGACAAGCTAAATAAAAGCTTTTCATTCTGTGTCCTGGAAGCTAAATTCATCTTTTCATGAATAATTTAGTAACATGGGACCTTATTCAAAAGCAAAAGGACCTGGCCCATCATTTTCCAAATGTCATAGGCAGGAACCATCAGGTGACCAATTTCCCAGGTTGAATAAAGAACTAAGGTGGTATTACTCTTCAATATCTACTTCCCCCTATGTCAGGAATTAACTGATGAAAGAGGGAAACTAGGGGCACAGGGAACTATGAGGTTGTTCTATTGAACCATGTGTCTACTGACACGTAGCACCAGGTGGGATGGGTACAATCTTCATACTGTAGGAAAATAATCAATAAGGAAAGAGAAGGCTCTACAAAATAGATGTTAAATTGGAGAATATGAGCACCTCTCATTGCCCTCCATGAGAGACTTAATAGAAAAAAACAACACGATTAATTGCAAAGCCACTTCAGTTCTGTTACCAACTAGCCAAGCCACCTCAGACAAAGTACCTGAGTCTCATTCTTCGCATTAATAAATAGGGATGATGATTAACTCCTTTGAAATTTACTGTGAGAATTAGAAACTACATACGTAAAGTACCTAAGGTAGTGTTAGATAAATAGCACTTAATAACTGATAGCTAGAATCACTTTTGCTATTGTCAATTCTCACCCCAGCATAATGACAACTATTATAAAAAAAGAACAAAAGAAAATCATGTTTCACTCACTCAAGAAGATTGTATTAATGGAGAAGGCAGGCAGTCAGTGAAACTGATGCCAATAAATACAGCTTTCTCTGCAATGAGGTTAATGCGAACACATCAGACAATAAATTAAAATAGAACATAAGGTCAAGAAGAAACTATCTATTTCCCCTACCCTTTACTATTTGTTCTGGGAAACTGGTCTAGTTAAATATTGGCTTTAAAGGTTTGAACCTATTCTAAAGCATGCCTGATTAGGCATATCCCAGACAAATAATTTCCCTGCATATCCCAGACAAATAATTTCCCTGGGAGTCTGGTCCCAATCTGAATGACCACTGGTTGGTCCATCAGATTGTGGGGTTTTAAACTCAACTAGATTCCAAAATACAGAGTATTTTTGAAATAGTTGGCAATTTTATTTCTTAAAGTAAGGAATATGTGAAGGTCAGCTTCATTCAAGTAGAATATTTTTAAACTAACATTTTTCAAGAGATTACTATGTGACTGGCTTACTATTTGCTTGAATGTGAGTGCATTATATCTTTCATTCCTCACAACCCTTTGTAGTAAGAACTTCCATTACAACATTCTGTAGTAAGTACCCTCATTTTTGCATTTCATTACCCTCATTTTTTTCAACAAAAGAATTGAGGTACAGATTTTAAACTTTCCTAATATTACATGAACAGAAAGGGATGGTAGGACGTTAACTGGAATCCAGGTCATTCTGATTTCAGGGACTGTCTTAGCTTATAGTGTGGAAAAACAAAAATGTTTTTGTGGACCATTTATAGAACAGAAAGGTTTAAAGGGACTTAAAGAATGTTTAAAAGGGATATAAATATAAAATTAAAAATATTATAGATAGGGTCCAACAAATCCTATAATAATAGATCGGGGTAGAGGAGAAAAAGAATCTTGAAGTATTACAAGAATAACATTAAATAACATTAAAATAAACAAAGAAAAATTTACATAAACTCAAGTTAAATAGACCATGAACTTGATATAAAATAAATTTTTAACATGTATACCACTCTACCTACTATGTAGAAGGTGCTATTAGGTTCTGAGTGAGCTACAAAGAATTAAAAATAATCTCTTCTCTCAAAAGCTTAAAAAGCAAAATTTGAAGTTAAAACATATGTATTCCCCCAAACACCTAACAAAATAAGGAGACAGACGCAATGTATTCAAGGATGTTTCTCTGCCAGGATATCAACTCCATGAAGGCAAGGACATTGGTTCTTGTATCAATAGTACCTAGAACAATGTTTGGCATTATGGTAAGTATTCAATAAATGTTTATTGAACAAAAGGATATATGTATGTATGTATGTATACATGCATGCGTAGGGGTGAAAGTTCAGTAAAAATCAACTGACAAAAGGCATACTAATATGAGAAAAAGCATACAAATTTATTTAATCATAGTTTTGCATGACACTGAAACCTTCAGACTGAAAACCCAAAGATACAGGAGTCAATTTTTATGCTTAGATTCAACAAAGTATGGACAGCTCTGCAGCAATATGATTGGACAAAGGGTTATATCTATGGCTAACAAACTGGTGAAACCCATCAAGGCCTGTCTGTCTAGATTCTTCTTGTCCTCTCTGTGCAGCATTCTTTCTTTATGGTTATAGGTCATGACCCTCTCTGGAACTGTTATGAGCTACAATCAAACATGGTAGGTCAGATAATTTCTTTATGGCCAGTTTCTACAAAGGAAGGCAGGGGAAAGCCAGAGTGATAGTTATAGGTTTTATGGCTGGTTTGGGGGGAAAAGGGGTTCTTATTTCTATGACCTGCCTTGGGAAAAGAGATTCTATTTTCTAGGGCTAGCCTCAGGGATGAATGCTAGGCCAGAGATAGGAAGGCAGAAGAAGGTCAGAGAGAGCTACTTCTGAGGGCTCCATTTTGGGATATCATTTTCTAAGCTGCTGCACATGTATGCATGCATATCAGTTAGTAAGTACCTGATGATTTCAATAAGTATACTCATCCAACCTGGGTCAAGGGAAAATCATGGTGGAAATGAGATTTTTTAAAGTGATACGGCCACACTATATGAAGCTGATAGTAACATTCTACAAAACGTCCAATAGTGTCACCATCTGTGATGGTCAATTTTATGTGTCAACTTGACTTGGCCATAGGATGCCTACATATTTGGTCAAACATTATTCTGGGTGTTTCTATGAGCATGTTATTAGAAGAGATTAACATTTATGATCAGTAGATCAAGTAATGCAGATGGCCCTCCCTAATGTGGGTGGGCCTCATCCAATCAGTTGAAGGCCTAAATAGGACAAACGCATTTATCCTCCTTCACATAAAGAAGAATTCTTCCTGCCTGAAAGCCTTTGAACTGGCTCATCAGCTTTTTTCCAGCCTTCAGAGTAGAACTGAAACATTGGCTCTTCCTGAGTCTTGAGCCTGCCAGCCTTTGGACTAGAACTATACCACCAGCTTTCCTGGGTGTCTACTATGCTGAATCACTCTGCAGATCTTGGGACTTACCAGCCTCCATAATCATGTGAGCCAATTCCTTATAATAAATCTCTCTCTTTATCCATACACACATATACACATGCATGCACACATACATACACACACATACCCTATTGGTTCTGTTTCTCTGGAGTAGTCTAACATACCATCATATACTGAATCTCGAATGGAGAAATGGTCTAAGCCAGAATGGTATTTATTATGTTCTCATGTTGTTTATTCAATCTCACTGACCTCTCTGATGCCCAGTATCAAGGATTCTTGGGGTTCTCAATAAGTAATATTTGATGATAAAGACCAAAACAGTAATTATGCTGAAAATAGCTTATAAAAAAAATTCTTAGGCTATATCCTTTCTCAGTTATCTCGACTTGGGTACTTAACTGAATTATGATTCATCAAGAAGCTTCATTCTGCTTTAAAAATAATCATCAATTATCCAAGAAAAATTCTATTTTCTTTTTTAAAAGGTCTATTTTCAAAACACTCATAAAATATGTAAGGAACAAATGAAAATCCTAATAGAAAATGGGCAAAGGTTATGAATAAGACATTCACAGAAGAAAACTGCAAAAAGCTGGCTAATAAAACAAAAAAATGCATAAATTCACTTGTAATTAAAGAAATGCAAATTAAAACTACAAAGAGATCCAATTTTTAACCTACTACACTGGCAAAAATTAAAAATTTCCATTATAACCAAATGTGGGGAAAGAAACATTCTCTTCACTAGTGGTGAGATGTTCTTTAAGATTAACATACAGCACAACCTAGCTAAGTTAAAAATGCACATATTGTTTGACATAGCTATTCTTCTGTGACGAATTGATCCTAAATAAAGATATGCTTCCAAAAGCATGTCAACAATAGACATGCAGCAATGTTTGTATTAACAAAAACCAAAACAATCTCCCAATCCCATACAGCCTAAATATTTACCAGAAAGCTAATAGTTAAATAAATGATGGTACACATATGTCATAAATACTAGACAATCATTAAAGAAAATGGATTACACTAAATTTGCTGATATGAAAACAGATCCAGGATACGAGTCAAACAAGGTATAGAATCATTTATGTAAAATTATTCCCTTTGAGTATATTTTTAAAAGAATAAATATAAAGAAATATGTGTGTGTATATATATATATATACATCTATAATATCTATATTATAGATAAATAGAGACAGCCATGTAGCTCAATAGAGAGATGCATAAACATTGTCCTGGAAATATACACTGGAAACTTATCAATGATTACTTTGGGGAAGGACTAGCTATTGATCAGCAAATAGAGCACCTAATATTTATAACTTCCTGTATAGTATTAATATGTAACTATGTGTGTAACTTGTTTTTAAATGCTAATTTTAAAATTTAGGCAGAGAAAATCTTACTCCCACCTGATTCTTTCAAGTAATGCTTAATAATTGAAGAAATTCCTTGAGGTGCCACAAAGTTACAGTCTCCTTCTTTCATCACCATTCCTTCAATAGGCGAGGTTAGAGGCCTCAAAACGCCATAGGCTAACAGTTCATCATAAAAACTGAAATAAATCAATATGTATATTTAATGTAATTATATACCATGAATAGCTCTAAAAGACTATATTTTCTTTCAATAATTCTCTGAGGTTATAATTCAAAATCATAATTAGATATCTTCCTATGAATATTTTGTATTGAATAAAATGTATATTTTGTGTTAAATAAAACATAATACAGGTGAAGAAGAGAAATGTTTTGAGAATCCATAGGTCTTTTGCTGACTTTAGTCAAAGGCCTATTTCTCTGTAAGTATATTTTAAAAGTAAAGTTAATGAAAACAAACAAATGTATTTAGTATATCAATTTTAAATTTGGTTCAGAAGATTGACTCCCATCACAGCTAGTTGTCTTCTTCCATAACACCAACATAGCAATTGATATTTATTGAGCCCTTACTATGTTCCATTTATCAGCTAATCTAATCTTCACAACAACCCTATGACATCATACAACTGCTAAGATTGATTCCACTTCTTGCAACTAACTCACCGTTGGTGTTTTTTGGCATAATGAGGAGTGCAGGTGACGTACTGAGCACCCAAGTCAGCTGTGCACTGAGGATTATGAGGACTGCTGGCTGTAGTCATTCTTCCCCCTTGAATTAATCCACAGGAAAATGTCTTACTGCATTACAATGAGCCTTAGCAATTAATTCAATGCACCTTAGGTTACCCCAAACAGATTACTTCAAAAATATCTTAAGAAACTTTTTTAAGTTGAAGTACTTGATCAGATTTTGAGATTTTAGAAGGAGTCATGAACAATGTAACAGTGTCCAGCACCATTATAGTGCACATATTTGGTAATAGGAGTCACTGAATGGATAAAACTAAAAATGATGAAAGAAATGTCAGAATAAATGAGTCAACTAATGCTCTTTCATTCATACAGTCAATCTTCATCAGAATGACAGGATTCTGCAAACTAGATCTTCAGAAAGTCTTGGTCTATGATCACTTTGGGAGTCTCATAATCTGCAGAAAGCTGCAAAGGCAACAGACCAAGGCAAAAAATCTATTAGGGACAGCAGTAGGCCCAAGCTTTGCAAACTCGAGTCGGGGCCCCTCCCACGCCGCTGTCTCAGGTCTCCCTCTGCAGAGCGCGGGGTACTCCTGCCCCGCCCCCACCCTCGCCCCCACCCTCGCCCCCACCCTCACCCCTTCTTGGGCCTTTTCCTGTGTGGCGGAAGTCCCCGATCACGTGACGAGGCGCGCCGCTCGGCGCATGGGCCGCGCTACACGGCCGCTCAGGGAGCTGAGGGTATAGCGTTTTCGCCTATAGACTTTCTCGGGCGCAGGCCCACACCACCTCAGCAGCCTGGCCGGCAGTCCTCTTTTCCCAGGTTTTGGCGTTTAGACAACCCACCTGAGTCCTCGGCCTTGTCCCACACAGCAAGGTACAAGGGACCGGACGTCTGCCTCCTCAGCAGCGCAGCGCACAAGCTTCCTGTCACCCCGGCGCCCACGATCAGCACCCGCGCCATGGCGAGAGGGAGCCGCGATCCGCGCTGAGTCTCCGCGGCGGGGCCGGTCGGCCCGGGCTTTGTGGAAAGGCGGCCGAACGGGCGCTAGCGCTCTTTGGTTCCGTGCTCCCTGCGCCGACCTGGGCCCTGAGCTGTCCCTCCGGCCGGCCTGCAGGGGGCGGAGAGGAGGCGGCCGGAGCTGAGAGGCCCCTCAGTCCTTGACGAGCAAACCTGGGGCTGCGGAGAACCGGGGCTGCCTGTCTCCTCGCTTTGGGGGCCGGGTATATCCAGAGAAGTTCCACATTCCAGCCTGCCCCTCGCCCAGAAAAGCCTGGAAATGGTGTGGGCTATTGTTGGGAGAACCCGCGTCGCAACAGAGCTTACGTTGACCACAGCAGAGAACCAGCTTAACCTATCTACTGCGATAACTCCCATGCCTGTTGGGATTTTTGCTATTTTACTATTCTACATTTGAAAGTGGGAAGAAGAATCACCAGCGATACCACGGGCAGCCTTTCCTCTAATTCTTGAACGGCCACTATTAGCATAATAGAAACATCTTTTGGAATCTGGGAGACATTTTTCTTAGACCTGGGACTTTATGTAACCTTCCTGAACCTCAGTTTCACCACCTGGGAAATGGGAACAATAACGTATACCTTTCAAACTTGTAAAGATTAAAGACAGTTGATTCATCAAAAAATTCCAAATTACTCTTCAATAAGTTGTATGTCAGAACGCATTCCATATGTTCTAAGGAATATAAAGATGAACAAGAGAAGGATTGGTGCCATTGCCATTGTTTTTTTCCTCCTCCTAACATTGTGCTGGAAGTTCTCAATGAAACAACAAAAGGCAATGATAATATTGAACTATTAAAAAACAAATAATTAAGTTACGCTGACTTGCAGATGAATTATTACCTGGAAAACTAAGAAACCGAATAAGTATCAGAACCAATAAGAAAATTGACAATGGTAGCCAATTATAATGGAAACATTTAAAAATCAGAATATTTACTTCATGTCCACATCATGAAAAAAATTACCATGTATCAAATGGGTGATGAATTAATACTAGATGTATCTAATAAAAGAACTAGAAGAAAATGTAGACGGGCATATATGACTAAGAAGACATTTTTAAGCATAAAAATGAAAGATGGAATTGAACAGAAAAACAATACATAATCATTTACAACTTGTGTGTTATAAAATACACAAAACAAAATACAAATAGTAAATTTCTGAAAGGTGTATGAAAGATTAAAGTTAATATTATTTAAAAACATTATTCAAAGTCTTAAAGACACAAATGACAAAAGCCAAAAGGAAAATGTGTATATATTGGATAGAGTTCTTGAATAAAAAGAAATACGTAAGTCCAATAAGCATGTGTTTAATTTTTTATATTCAAATACAAATTAAAATGAGGTACTATTTTTCGTTTGTTGAGTTTTTTGTTTTTTCTTTCTTGAGACAGGGTCTTGTGTCACTCAGGCAAGAGTGCAGTGGCACGATCAGGGCTCACTGCAGCCTTGACCTCTTAGGCTCAAGCGATTCTCCTGCCTCAGCCACCTGAGTAGCTGGGACTACAGGTGCCCACCGCCACGTGTGGCTAATTTTGTGGGTGTGTGTACTTTATGTAGAGATAAGGTTTTGCCATGTTCCCCGGGTTAGGAATTACTTTTGTAAATGTAAAAATGTCTTTTTTTCGGGGATACAGCAAAATACACAATGGTATATTACTGATGGAAGTGTACTAGACAAATTTTTCATAATACGGTCTGATACTATGTCAAAAGCCTTAAAAATATGCCGTTTAAAGCAGAATTTATCTTGGGGAAATAGTGTACCATTATACATTGAAGTTTATGATTTTTCTGAAATTAAAAGTTCAGATTTCTCTGAAATTAAAAGCTTAATGTGATTCATAACCATAGCCCTAAAATCTCAAAATCGTCAATCTGGAAAGTACATTTGCAGTAATCTATTTCAACTGTCTTCTGCCACCATTTTATACATGTTAATACACTAAGTTCAAGTGAGTTTGCCCAAGTTACCTATCATCTCAATGGTGAAGCAAGGGCAGGCCTTCATGGTCTTCTGAATCTGCTCTCCTGCTCTTTTCCATCCTTTCCAGCTTCCTCATTTCTATTAATAATTTGATCATCATGGACAATGAGACTTGAAACTTCATAATTATCTTCTATAGCTTCTTTTTTCTCATCCTTGGTACCTATCAGTCCTCAGGTCTTTTTGACCATTTCTCCATTGTCTCTTGAATCATCGAGTCACATCAGATTGTACAACAGAAATGTTGCTCAAATTCCATTTCCACCAGCAATGGCAGAAAACAGTGAACAGAATATGGTAAAGTTGGAACTTTTTCTTCACTGCACTCTGCCCACTGTGAACATTTAACGTTTCAGAGAGTAATTGCCAAAAAATGAATTCACTACTTGAGTTCAAGCCATTAGGTTTTTTTTTAAGCCAGTCAAATTTAGCAGTGGAGGGTTGTATACCAACTTCAGTGACACTAATGTTAGTAAATTCTGATAACCCCACTACCATCAGACCAGTTCAGGCCATCAGTTCTTACTGGAATTATTACCGTAGCTTTCTAACTAGTCTTCCTACTTCCCAGTTCTGCACCCAGCTTCTAGATAAGTCATTACTATCCCCAAAAACTTTCTGTAGCTCTCAGTTTCATACAGAATTAAGTTCCATTCATTAATTTGGCATAAAAAATGTTCAATAATATATTCTCATCCTACAGTTATCGCTTACGTTTGTATCTTCATTTGTTCTGTGCTATGGCTAAACTGAATTTCTTTCTTTTCCTTGAACACATCCTCAGATTGTCCACTTATGTATGGCAGAAGAAAACCTTTACTTACGCTGTTCTCTGTGTATACAGCATCCTTTTTGCTTGCATCTCCTGCAGTTGTGAATTTGCATTAATCTTTCACTGTCTTTTTTCTTTCTCCCTATGATCATACGCTCTTTCAAAAACAGTTATCCAGAATTTTAGATTGCTGTGGTCATCAAATGGAAATAGCCATTGTGGTTTGCAATTTCTCATTACGTCCCAACCTCCAGAATGGGTAACATCTGATTTCACAGTTAATAGCATAATGGGTCCTTGGTTGACTACTTGGCAGTAGTGCAGCTTTCTGGAAAGGTAAGAATGACTAGATGACCTAGAATGACTAGGTCACCTAGGATTGCAAGATAGGTGAGACAGCCCCCATGTCTAATATTTATTTTTTCCTAATCACCTTGACCTTTTCCCTTGACTTTTTTCCTATTCTTGATCTTTTCAAGGCTGACTCCTTGAATACTTCATTCAAATCAGCTTAAAAGCCACCTAAAAGAGGTCTTCTCTAACCACTTGACCTAAAATAGTCACCCAGTGACTCCCTATTCCATTAAATGATGGAAAAATGAATGCTTTATTTTCTTCATCTCAATCCCTTTTAGAAGTAATCTCGCTTTTTTACCTGTTTACTTATTTATTATTTATTGTTTGTCTCCTACTAGAATTTAAGCACCAACAGGGTAGAAATTTTGTCATATTCAACACAGTTTCCCTGGCAACTAGAATCAAAGTTAGAATTCTCAGAGACTATGAGGGTTCACTATCTGTTTGCTGGAAAATATACAAGACTTTTGAGGATAATACTTAAATGAAGATAGACCGGATGGTAATTCAGCTGGATAATGATCAGTGACGTTGAACTTTTTCATGTGTTCATTGGCCGCGTATATGTCTTCTTTTGAGACCTAACAATACTTTTAAGACTGTTGCTTCTATATTTGAACTCCTTTAAGTCATTATAGACTGCATAGTCACTACTTGTTACTGTTATTACAATAACTGCCAGAGAGAAAAATAAATCTACTTCAGACTTTTAAGGAAGTTTCATATCTTAATAATTTTAATTGCTTTTTAATGGACACTAGCGGGAAACTATCACTGACAACTTCTGTAGTGGTTTTCTCATTTTTGTCAAGATGTGAATGTATTTGGATTAACATATGGGAAAGGGGCTTGGAAAAAAATAGGAAGCTGAATTTAATATTGCCTTGAGCTAAATGTTCTCTTTTTATTTTTTTTTTAGTATAATATGCTTTTTCTTAGCTTTCCTATGACTCTACTTAGCAACTTTTGCTAAAAGAAACACAATATATGACTACTTTGAAGACACATACATTGGACACTTAAAATCCACAAAAGCAGAGAGGTATGATATAATACTTTTCATTGTTGTGTGTTGTACCTAGAGTCAAACTAATCATTTTAATGGCAGAAGCTAAAGAAACATAATTCTCAAGCCATCTTTTAGGAAATTATATTGTAGTTATGGATTAATGTTATTAATATTACAGATATTTGATATCTTCATATTTTGTTTAAGTACTTTTGCTAAATGGGTGATAGCTTTTAAAAATCATTATTTAAAATTCTGGTAACCTCCAGTTTTAGTGCTGTGGTACAAAACTACACTTTTTACTCACTTTCATCTTTGGCTGCCTTATGAAAGTTTGCCTCTTAGCAGAGCAAACACCAGTGATTTGCTCCATGGAATAGTATCTCACCAGGCAGCCAGCATGGATGGAAAATTATGGCAAGTAACTTAAATTGAAGTAATAATGATTACCTGCTCCATTAGGTACAAGGTTTACAGGCCAAGATAATATTTTAATCTAGTAGTGGTGATTACTTCTATGATATCTTGCATGAACTTAATAAATAGCAAACCATTTTATCCAAATTATTATTTCAACATGTAAGTATTAGAAAAATTATTGATGAGATATTTTACATTATCTTTTTTTGTAAACCTTCAAAATCCACAGTTTATTTTACATGTATAAAAGATCTTAATTCTGGAGCTAAATTTGTGTTAGACACACTTGAGGTGTTTTTAGAGTTCATAAAATTTACACCTACAAGAGTAGTTTCACATACCTAAATTGAAACATATTTAAAAGTTTCAGTAACTGAATTGACTATAAATAAATCATTTTCTCCTATATTTGCATCTACTATGACAAAATTATTTATCTTTTTTAGAAAAATTGATTAGACTTTGAAGTAAAAGCATATCAACTTAAAAACTCTATCTCTCCAAGTTAAGTATATTTAAATAGCTCATGTCAACTTAAAATTATTAATATCAAATTCCAGTTTGAGTTGCAAAGAAACTCTAAATTTATTAATATCAACTATTTTTCTTGTAGTTTTGTAGCCAATTTATATAAATGCTGTTGTTTAGAATTAAAATCAGCATATTGATTCATGTTAGAAAAATGTGTAAATCATTATTATTGAATTGCATTATGGAAAGTTTTCATTTCAACATAAAGTCTAGTAGCAGTTTATTAAGGTAATAAATGAGCTTTTCCATTCAGCATGATATGGATGAAAAAACATGTCATCCTGCGATTTTCTTGTTTTCAGTTATGGGATATTTGACAAGTATTGCTTTTGTTTCAAGACAATCTTGAATTTGGATTAACAATACAGAAAATATTATAAAAATTTAAAGTTGTGTTTAATAGAAAAGTATTTTACACTGCTTTAGCTTTCATATTAAAATTGATTTAGCTAAAATAAAATATTCAGTTTATCACTGGCCACATTTCAAGTGCTCAATGGCCACATTCTAGACTTTAGTGAACTTTTTCACTAGTTGCTTTGTATGGTTGATGAGTCACTGCAAATAATAAGGTTAATTTCATTCAGTTTAAACATTTCCCATTGGTGGCTATTAGGAGTACCACAACTATATATCAAAGGCTTATCCTTCTGTGTTTTCTTTGTACAAAAATATTAAAATTTGGGTAAATATTTGAGGCTATAAATTGGGCAGTCAAAACCTACATGCCTGGAACAGTCCAGATTATGCCTATTTTCCCAAGATAATTATTAATAGAATTTTATTTTAAAAGGTATCTTGTTTCAGATGATAGTCTATACATTGCTTCTAGATATAATGCAAAGCATCTTAAAACCTCAGCTAGGAAGCAAGCAGTGTGTAGTAAGCTACAATATCAGTTAATACATTGTACAGACAGAGAAAATATTCCTTCCCAAGCTATTTCCATATACTTATCTGAGACAGCCCATGAGGAGAGAGAACTGAGTAGACTTGCTGCCTGCTGAGCACTTTTCCAAAAATACAACCAAAGAGGAATATCTAAATGTGATTCCAAACGTTATAAAGTTTTTCCTTGTGCGGTTAAATTAGCAGCTCTTGCTCTTCTCTTTGGTAGAAGATATTGGTAATGCTGTTTTAAACTTTGCTGTTGCCTTCAATGAAAATCACAGATATTATAGAAAATATAAATACTTGGACCAAAGGAGAGAAGTGTAGCTTCTGTAAATTAATGTTTTCAGTTAGAAAGTGTTTTTTTAAAAATGAATACACTTTAAAACTTTCAGATTTACATAATTTTTTTCAAGCTATCAGTGCACTGGAAACTGGACTAATAAATATATAAGAAAGACATATCAAGTATGTGCATGTAAATTATGTCCCTAAATTGCTTGTAATTTATTCTCTTGAGTAAGGAGGATTGTTACATATTAATGTCAGCTATATGACAGATATTACACTAATACATCATATTACATTGATCAGATTTAAGTTTTATAACAATCCTGAGAAGTAGGTATTAGTTGCATTTTGTAGGCAGGGAAACTGATGATCAGAGAGGTTAAGTAATCTGCTTTAAGTCACCTAGCTAATGAGTGGTGGAACTAGGGGTTTTATAATCCTTAAATCATGTCCTTCTGAGTATAGTGCTTGGCTTATTGTACAAGGCTCATAAGATTAGTAAGTCATGCTTTTTGGGGTAGAATCTGGATGGCAGCCTCTGTGAGTACCTGGTTTATTGTTTTAAGAAAAAACTTAAGAGTTCTGCCTTCCTAGAATTTAGGAGACTCAAAAATCACCTATCTGTAAAAAAAATAAAATGAGTTGCTGAATGAAAGTTATCCAAGCTTCCAAATCTCCCCATTCTTTCCCCTCCCTCCTAAAAAAACAATTAAACATACATTAAATAAATGTTAGGCTGGTAATAATATTACGTCATTAATTCACGCATCAATTAATTTGTAATACATGATAAAGCTCTCAGAATTGGGCTGAGCAATACTATAATGGAGACTTCTAAGAGGGAATTTATCTACAAAATAGGGTAGCCAGAAAAGCATGGACTTTGAAATTAAGCAGTCCTGAATCTGAATTCTGACTGCCAGTTATACATTTTATGGTTTTAACCAAGTTATTTAATTCTTCAAAGCCTCTGTTTTCTCACCTGAAAACAGTAATATTTCCTACCTCACAGAATTATTTGCTGCAGTTTTATAAATGGTATTATTTGCTGCAATTTTAACTGTACAAACATCTCCCTTTTATATATAGGTCCCAAATGTGGTATCTTTTCACAATAATGTATTTTATCCGAATTCTTGGAATTACTCATGGTGTCTTTCAAAATCAAAGATCTGTGAACCCTGAAGCAGATATGAATATTTTAAGTTGTTAGAAAATAAATCTGGACTGCTGAAATAACAGAGAATGCTACTCTTCAAATTTGGAATTTTAAGTTAATAGATTTACAGTCAAATGTACATGTCTCTATGTTAATGTTTCTCATCTACTATTGTATAGCTTAGTTTCTCCTCCAGCCTTATTCTATCTTTGTAATGAAAAATGTGTAACTATATTCATACTTTCACATATTTGAAATATATATTCATATATATGAAGGTATGAATATATACCTCCTTCTCTTCTATATATTTATAAATATAGAAATTTCAGATATAAGATTAGATATACACATAGACATGCAAACATTTATGGATGCATGTATATTTTTAAATTGTATATGGGTGGGTAGGTAAAAGTATGAGAGACTACTAGTTAAAAAAAGAAAATATTCTTGAGATATCTCTTTGAGGGTAGGGGTTTGTTTGTTTGTTTGTTTGTTTGTTTGTTTTATTCTTTCAATCCCTAGTATATAAAACTGCTGCTCAGTAGGTGTTTTACAAATATTTATTACCTGAATGAATTAGTAAATTAGTGAAAATAAAAATAGATAGGCTTGAGATTGAGAGAGAATCCCAAGGTTCATTATCACATAATGCGTTAGAAATGGTAAACCATTCAACTTAATTGGATAACAATTTTATGCTAAAAGATTTGCCTTTTCTTTATCTAGAGCCAGATTATTTCCTACTGGGGCTACCCTGATGAAGAATATGATATTGTAACCGAAGATGGTTATATCCTTGGCCTTTATAGAATTCCTTATGGGAGGACAGACAATAATAAAAATCTAGGTAATATTCAATTGAAGATGGATTGGTGACTATCTGGGACCTGAAGTTCTTAATTGCTCCAATTGACGGAGAACGTAGGACAAGAAAAGCATCTTAAGATTAAGTGAATAGTTAACTTCCCATGTATCTTCCCGCATGCTACAAGAAGAGTCACACAAGAAGATACACCAGCCTTCTGGTCACAGAGAGGTTGTGATGGAACACAAGCTGTTCTTCCCAGGTTTCCTTTGTGGATCACTTTGCTCTTACATGTTGATTCTCTAGAATTTTCTTTTTCTGATGAGAAATTAGAAATGCTCTGAAACACAATAACATTATTATGCTCTAGGTTTTGAAGAAAAGCTGGTACAAATTTCCTTCTTTGTCTTTGTGATTCTATCCTCTAGAAATAGCAGAGAGATGAGGTTGGTAGCAGCCTTAGGGCTCTTTATTCCAACAGTAAGTACATTTGAATCATCAGAGTGTGGTGCAAAATACACTAGAATTTGTTAGGAGATCTGGGTTGTAATCCTAGATCTGCCACTTACTAGTAGAATATGTAATGGATTACTTTTGCCTATTCATATAATTACCCAAATAAAAGCCAAGTATTTTTTTTTCTCCTTAGCTTTTCTTCCTGAAAGAATGTTTCTTTCAGAAGGAAACAGGATGTGAAACAAATAGAATGTTTCTTATATTATAGGGCATCCTCTCAAGTTATTTTGAACATTAAAATACACTTCAGAGAGGATATTAATTTGAAACAACCTCAATTAACATAATTTTGCATATTTATAAAGGTTATACCCAGTAGCAGAAAATCTTAACATAGATTTTATATAATAATAGTAATTATCCCCCAAGCTATGACCTCATTTTACAAGTACTGTATTAAAGATTTAAAGATAATTTTAAAACACAGCAAGTGCCTTAGAGTGCTCTAAAGGCAGAGCCTGAGAGAGGGGTTCAGGTACATGTGACTGATTGATGAAATACTGTCAGGAGGCAGTAACATGGAAATTAGGATAAAGTAGGGTAAAGAGTTAAGGAATAATATAATATGACTCAACTTGGGGCTAGCTAAAAAATGATCTCAGAGGAGTTCAAGGTTCCCATAAAAATTACACTACAGAGGTGGTCCCACCTTGAGATCAGAGAGCCAGCTTTTTGCCTTCCCAAATCAGTTAATCATTGCCTGAAGGCTACCCCTAGAAGGAGGTGTTGTCTTTTAGGTGAGGCAGTTCCAATTTGGCCATGGGCAATTCTACAGAGAAAGGAGCAATAGTAAACCCTTAAAAAGCAACACTAGGGCCATAACTAGTATTCATAAATGTCCTCCTCCACTGTCCATTCTAGATTTCTCTACCTCTCAGGTAGCCTGCCTGATGAGCAATAGTAAACCCTTAAAAAAGCAACCTAAGGCCATAACTAGTACTTATAAATGTCCTCCTCCACCATCTATTCTAGCTTTCTCTGCCTCTCAGATAGCCTGCCTGATAGGGTAAGCCAGGCCTTCATCCCTAGGGGCTAACATTTTCATATCAGATGATAGTTGTACTTGTTCATGTACAGTTAAAACCGGGCATAGAAGTAGGAAAAGATGACTCAGTGGATCACCTGAAGAGCAAATGTATTTCTCCCTTTCCTCATTTTGTATCAGCAGACCTACTTCCTTATGATGATCAGGGTCAACAAACTTCCTGGTCTTCAGTAATGAAGAGCCCAAAGTGACCAGGCAGTGGTCATAGCCTTGTTTGTTAGGATGCTTACAGTGCCTTGGTGGAAGCATTTTCTCTCTGGAGACCAGGGCCTCTAGATATGTAGAGGCTAAAATTGTAAGAACAGATCCCTAAATGGGTTACTAGGAGTGATGGCAAGCTCTTGTTCCTCAGACTTCTGGATTCTGCTTATTGAGGAATCACTAATATATTCTCACCATTTTTAAAAGATGTACAATAAATCCTGAAGGATAGTGCCCATACTTACAGGGTGTCATCTCCCAGCTGGATTTTTCCCAGCTGGCTTTTACTGAGCATTCAAGGGCTTGTTTCATTTTTCTATCAGGTTGGCAGCCTCTTGATGGGAGTTATATGGTAGGACCAGTAGATACCATGGCCATGTGCCAATGGATGTGTCAACTTTGCTACGTAATTGATCCCTGATTTAAAATGTGTTACTTAAAATGTGTATGAGTGCTTGAATTACTATAAAATTTTGATTATTTTTTCTCAGTAAAATGTACATATTTAAGTGTGATGTGACCTAATTGCTCACTTGGTTATTTGAAAGACATCCATTAGTGAACTGTATTAAACAGCTCTGTCATACAATGGGATTAAATCTTAATAACTTACCCCACTTATGAAAACAATTTTTAAAAATCTTTAAACTGTCATGTACTAAAAGTTTGAATTTCAGATAAGATATTTTCATATAGATAACTACAAAATTTATAAAGAACTTTCTACATTTTTTTTTTCAGCTCAGAGGGTTGTTGTATACTTGCAACATGGTTTGCTTATATCTGCCAGCAGCTGGATTTCCAATCTTCCCAACAATAGTCTGGGCTTCATTCTGGCAGATGCTGGTTATGATGTGTGGATGGGAAATAGCAGAGGAAATACCTGGTCCAGGAAACACTTGTACCTAGAAACGAATTCCAAAGAATTCTGGGCTTTCAGGTACAAATAAAATGAAGTAACATTTCATTTTATAAGTGTATACAAATTTTTCATTTTGAATGCAATAAAATAAAATTTAGGTCTTACTCTATTCACAATTTAGGACTTTCCATAGACTATTAAAATTTATGTGAATTTTTGCTTGAAAATTAAAGAGTACTTGTGTGATTTTGAGTTTGTTTCTTACGTTTCAGCAATAATCTTTATTTCTTACTTAGTACCTTACTGACCAAGCCCATCCTTCCTTTAACTACTCTTCTACTCTATAACTCATATATTTTGTCTACCCTACTCTATTTTTCATATACAAACACCCTCTTTATAAGACTGCGTTGTGATTTTATTTCCTTGAGTTTGAGTTCCCACAGAAGTCTCTATTCAGAAGATACATTATACCATATAACTTCCTTATTAATAACTAGAGTAGAAAATTGCCTTTATTCATTTATCTATTCATTATTTTCAAATACTAACATAACATTAGTAGAAAGTGCTATTTTTATTTTCCTCTTTCTTTTGTAGTTTTGACGAGATGGCAAAATATGACTATGACCTTCCAGCCTCTATTGATTTCATTGTGAAGCAAACCAGACAAGAGGAAATATTTTATGTAGGCCATTCACAGGGTACTACTATTGGTATGCCAAGAAAGATTATTGCAAATATCCCTTAATTTCTTTTTTAAGGTTGTGCATATACTTCTTAAAGTTGTAGATAAGCTTCTAGACCTGTAAGTAAAACAAAAACTGTGAGACAAACATAGTACGGCAGAATGCCCTGGAATCTTACATGCTGCTTTGATCCCCCATGGAGTCTTCTCTAGTCACAAAGAATTGATTGTAAAGACAAGGTTGGTTGTGGTTTTGTTTGTTTCAAATTGTATAAAAGTTGGATATCTATGTTATTTAAGATCAAAGTGAGATTGCCACTATTATTTGTTCTACAAATAGAACTTTCACATTATTTTTCCTTTTAAAAATGTAGCATAGGATTTTATGAGTGGAAAAGATGAAAAAGCTATGTATGTTTTTGCATTTAGGACTGATCAAACTTAAGAAATGAACAAAAATCAGGAAATTCTTTCTATATTTAAAGATGACTAGAAAAGAACTTTAATCAGAACTCTAATGCCTAATACATTAACAACTTTACTTTCGAAAATAAATGACCTATGACCTAACATAATTCTCTTGCATGGTACTGTAAACCTCTTTACCCACTTTGCAGGGAGAAAAAGCCATCTTATAATGAAGCTAATATTAAGTAAGTCATTTCTAAGCTGAAGACTATAATTTTCTTATAGAAATAATCCACTTCTTACTAGAAAAAGCATGTTGAGTAACAATCTAATCCCATTTTGTATAGATCTTTTCTCTGACATGTATTAACCATATATGTGACTTTTAGTCCAAATTCTCATCAACTATTCAATTATCTAAAACCAGGAATGCCTGAAAACGTAGAAATAAGAGAAAAAATGAGTAATGAGTGTTGGAGCTTGTTGTCTTATTATATGATATATAATTCTTTGGTTGTTTGGCTTCTCAGAACCTGACCTAAATAAATAGATAATAAATAAATAAATAACCAATCAGAATATTGATGTGTAAGTAGATAGCTTCATAAGATGGCAAAGGGAAAAAATGACTATTTTTCACATTAATGCCTCTAAATTGCCAATAAAATAAGATGCTTTGTATCCTCTGTATAAGAAGATAAGGAGTTTTAAAATATATTGAAGATAAATATTAAAACGATGGGACATTTATTAAGCCTGTCACCTAAATTATAAGATTCATCTGTCTGAAAATTTCACATATTTCATTTTCACCATTGGAAGTTACAAAAATTTTCCATATTGCTCCAAATTTTAAACTATGGTGTTACATGTCTGATTTATTGCTAAATTATCATTCTTTATGGTCTATACATTTTAGAAACCCAAATTACAGCATTATATTATGATCAATATAATGTTATATACTGGGTGATTTAAAAATGTTTGATAAGTGAATTAAGAAATAAGTTAATTGTTCAGAAACTATTTTTGAACTTACTCTTATTCTCCTTGGTGTCATCTCTTACATGCTAGTAATTGCTTAAGAATAGCTTACTAATTTATATCTTATTTTATTTTAGGTTTCATAACATTTTCTACTATACCAAAGATAGCTGAAAGAATCAAAATATTTTTTGCTTTAGCACCAGTTTTTTCCACAAAGTACTTAAAAAGTCCTTTAATTAGAATGACATAAAAATGGAAGTCAATAGTCATGGTATGTTCTACCTTTATTTTATGTCATTGATAACCCAAATTGATAATTTTATGCTTTCAAATAAGGGATCTTGACTATACGTAGACAACCACAAGTATGAATTGAAATTTTTGGTTTCATTTACACTAGATTCTTGCTTTTGTTTCTGCAAAGGAATACAATTTTACTTATTATAACTTTAGAACCTCACTGTGAGAAGTAAACCAGTGGCCAAACCATCTCCACACCCTACTTCTAAGTTTTTTCCTTTATTTAAAATTTTCAAACTACTGTGAAATAATTTATTTGGTTTTATACATAGTGAATTGCCACAACATTTCTTTAGCACTTATCGTGGTCATCCAAATGTGAATAAAATAAATTTATTTTACAGGCTTTTTCTGGCAACAAAGACTTCTTGTCTAAAACCTCATTTAAAAAATTCATTGGTTCAAAGCTCTGTCCACTACAAATTTTTGATAAGATTTGCTGCAATATCTTGTTTATGATGTTTGGATATGACCCAAAAAACTTAAATATGGTAAGAACAAGTTGTATTTGAAATATATATATTTTCCAATATTTGGAAAGTATAATAATAATAGTGCTTGTGTTATACCTTCTGTCATTTTGTGTTTCATCCACATACACTAGTAGTCAGATTCTTAGCCTATCTGATTTTATGACTACACCAACATTGTACAACTAACTTGCATTAACATGCTGGTATTATTTTACTCCATATTTGTCTTGCTGTCTGTAAATATTCGAGAACAGCTGATGTGGTGGGTATCTTTATTGACCTTTGCTATTGGGTATTAGTTTCCTGAGACTTCTAAGATTTAGGTACTCTTCTATTCATTTGTTACCTGTAACTCCATAACTCCTCCTCCTGGTTCCTAACACTCCTTCCTATCCTTGTTGATCCTTCCATAATTAGAATTAGTGCCTGCCAATTATCTTTAAGTTTCTAGCTTTTATCAATACTCTTGGAGTGGGAAACTATTGTGGTACTCAAGGTACTATTACCAAAACCTTTGGATTGATTGTGTATAGGTTCTCTTAAGAATATAGGCATTCATTCTAAGTATTTTTCATCACATTAAATTAAACATCCAGATTTGGCAGAAGCAAATGTGCCATTTGGACTAGAGGTTGGTTCTTGTACCTGGACCTTTTAAGAGCTTCTCAAAGAGAGCCAACATAGACATTCAAAGAAAGACAGGTATTCTCTTAATTCCCAAACACATTTTTATGCCACAAGGACATGTTTGTTGACTTTGCTGATTTTGTTCAACCTTACCTTATTTTTAGAATGCTATAAGAAACTCAGTTCTCATCTTTTCCACCCATAAAGATATGAGCAATGTACCTTCTGCCAGAGAAGGCAGAAAGGATTACTTTCACATTCCCTTTTTTTCATATTTTTCTGTTCATCTAGTGCTAAGCCCCTACTATGAGAGGCCTGGAAGAATCATAAATACAATGTTTATTTTTACTTATCCACTCACTCTATGTTTTAGGTAGTATATTTGGCCAATTCTATATTTTTTGTAATTATAATGTGATGTCTCTGAGAACTCTTTTGTGTATAAATTATTAGAAAAGCTTGTTTATACTCTCGTTTTCTAGCCTTCAAAACTGTGGCATTTCTTCTGCAACGGAAGTTGACAGTGTTGTAGATTGTAATATGACTGTGTCTTAATTTAGCTGGAATTGTAGGAAGTTGGAAGTAGAAAATTTTCACACACAGTGTGTTTGGAAATAGTTAATTGTGAAACTGTGGTTCAGCTTGAATCAGTCTCTTGAGCCTAGCAAGATCTGTGGAGGAAGTAGGGTCTGGCTTAAAATTATTTGCTTAGAGCCAGTATGAAAAACCAAAAGATAATCTGGTAGTTTGTAAAAAGGCAGTGAGTGGAATCTGACCGATGTCACTCAGGTGTGGAAAACCACCCAGAGAATTGAAAGCAAGTCATGAGAACTGAAAGCAAGTCACGATGCAAGAAAAAACAGATGATAAAAAGGCTCACAATGTGACTTGGAAAATGTATCATCAAACAACCAAAGTTTTGACCTTGTCCAAGTGTTACAATTTTTTGGTGATGATTTACAAAAAGAAATTCTAACTCTTATGAAGGGAAATGAGCCTGAGATATCTGAGTGCAGCTGTCAAGGGTGTGTGGTTATTATTTAGGTCCCTTTCAGGGAATGGATTCCTTCTTATCTTTCTGATAAAGGTGAAGTAGAGACTCTGGTAAACATTTCAGATTGCTCACAAATAGGCCTGACAGGTGTTTATGAAAGCTACTGTGCACTTCTTCATCCAGAAGGATGAACAGAACAATGTGATTTGGGTTGTATAAGCCTTTGACCTACATTAAGGTAAACAGTAGTGACCCATGATGGAAGGAATATCTGGAGTGTACCAGAAAACTAAGCATTATATTGGAGCTTATTTCAAACACAGAGAAGAATTATAATTAAAGGACATAATAAATACCTGAGTTTTAATTATAGAATGTTTCTGTTAAAAGTTTATGTACAGGCTATTTAAAATTGTTCAGTCAGAACTTTATTTTTGACAGTTTCAAGTAGCCTGAATGGCAATGAAAACAAAAGAAATTTTCTCTCTTTTTATTGAGGTACAACTGACAAACAAATACATTGTGAAATAATTTCCACAATCAAGTTTAACACATCTATCACCTCACATAGTCACCTTTTTGGTGACAGTGCTTAAGATCTATTCTCTTAACAAATTTCAAGTATACAGTACAGTATTATTAGCTAGTCACCATGCTGTACGTTAAATCCTCAAAATGTATTTACTATATAACTGAAAGTTTATACCCTTTGACCACCATGTCCCCATTTTTCCCACCTGCCAGACCATGGCAACCACCCATTTTACTCTGTTTCTATGAGCTCACTCTTTTATTTATTTATTTATTTAAGATTCTACACAGGAGTAATACCGTACAGTACTTGTCTTTCTATATTTGGCTTATTTAACTTACCAGTACCCTCCAGGTTCATCTATGCTGTCACAAATGGCAGAATTTTTTCTTTTCTATGGTTGATTAATATTCCACAGTGTGTATGTATGTATATATATACACATACCTTTATATCTACATACCTATATATACACACACACATATATATATACATCTTCAATCTGATGAGTCAATTTTTATGGGTTTTTTTGTTCTTATTGTTCCTCAAAGATATTTTAAAGCTTGTCTTTTATGTCTTCAGTTATCGTATTAACAATATTTTCATTTGACAATCTTTGCCTTTTAATTGAATTACAGTATTTAGTAAATTTATTTTTATATAATTATTAAGATTAGATTTGTGGCTATCATCTTGCTATATGCTTTTTGTTTGTCCTATCTGGTATTCTTTTTATTTCACATTTCTTGACTACTTTTGTGTTTCTGCAATACTTTTTAATACTTTATTTTATCTTCTCTTATTTTGTTACTGCTCTAAGAAATATTTTTTATTATTCTCTTAGAAATTATAAAATGTATCATTTATTATTACTTATGTTAAGTTTGTGTTTATATCCACATCCTAAATAATGCAAAAACTTTATACTGGTTTAACTGGGGTTCACCGTTTGGGATACACTGAGTTTCTTTCATCAAACTTAAACATTCTCACCCATTACCATTTCAATTCTTTTTCTTTATTATTATTATTATTATTATACTTTAAGTTTTAGGGTACATGTGCACAATGTACAGGTTAGTTACCTATGTATACATGTGCCATGCTGGTGTGCTGTACCCATTAACTCGTCATTTAGCATTAGGTATATCTCCTAATGCTATCCCTCCCCCCTCCCCCCACCCCACAACAGTCCCCAGAGTGTGATGTTCCCCTTCCTGGGTCCGTGTGTTCTCATTGTTCAATTCCCATCTGTGAGTGAGAACATGCGGTGTTTGGTTTTTTGTTCTTGTGATAGTTTACTGAGAATGATGATTTCCAATTTCACCCATGTCCCTACAAAGGACATGAACTCATCATTTTTTATGGCTGCATAGTATTCCATGGTGTATATGTGCCACATTTTCTTAATCCAGTCCATCATTGTTGGACATTTGGGTTGGTTCCAAGTCTTTGCTATTGTGAATAGTGCCTCAATAAACATACGTGTGCATGTGTCTTTATAGCAGCATGATTTATAGTCCTTTGGGTATATACCCAGTAATGGGATGGCTGGGTCAAATGGTATTTCTAGTTCTAGATCCCTGAGGAATCACCACACTGATTTCCACAATGGTTGAACTCGTTTACAGTCCCACCAACAGTGTAAAAGTGTTCCTGTTTCTCCGCATCCTCTCCAGCACCTGTTGTTTCCTGACTTTTTAATAATTGCCATTCTAACTGGCATGAGATGGTATCTCATTGTGGTTTTGATTTGCATTTCTCCGATGGCCAGTGATGATGAGCATTTTCTCATGTGTTTTTTGGCTGCATAAATGTCTTCTTTTGAGAAGTGTCTGTTCATATCCTTCACCCACTTGTTGATGGGGTTGTTTGTTTTTTTCTTGTAAATTTGTTTAAGTTCTTTGTAGATTCTGGATATTAGCCCTTTGTCAGATGAGTAGGTTGTGAAAATTTTCTCCCATTTTGTAGGTTGCCTGTTCACTCTGATGGTAGTTTCTTTTGCTGTGCAGAAGCTCTTTAATTAGATCCCATTTGTGAATTTTGGCTTTTGTTGCCATTGCTTTTGGTGTTTTAGACATGAAGTCCTTGCCCATGCCTATGTTCTGAATGGTAATGCCTAGGTTTTCTTCTAGGGTTTTTATGGTTTTAGGTCTAACATTTAAGTCTTTAATCCATCTTGAATTAATTTTTGTATAAGGTGTAAGGAAGGGATCCAGTTTCAGCTTTCTGTATACGGCTAGCCAGTTTTCCCAGCACCATTTATTAAATAGGGAATCCTTTCCCCATTGCTTGTTTTTCTCAGGTTCGTCAAAGATCAGATAGTTGTAGATATGCAGCGTTATTTCTGAGGGCTCTGTTCTGTTCCATTGATCTATATCTCTGTTTTGGTACGAGTATCATGCTGTTTTGGTTACTGTAGCCTTGTAGTATAGTTTGAAGTCAGGTAGTGTGATGCCTCCAGCTTTGTTCTTTTGGCTTAGGATTAACTTGGCCATGCGGGCTCTTTTTTGGTTCCATATGAACTTTAAAGTAGTTTTTTCCAATTCTGTGAAGAAAGTCATTGGTAGCTTGATGCGGATGGCATTGTATCTATAAATTACCTTGGGAAGTATGGCCATTTTCACAATATTGATTCTTCCTACCCATGAGCATGGAATGTTCATCCATTTGTTTGTATCCTCTTTTATTTCATTGAGCAGTGGTTTGTAGTTCTCCTTGAAGAGGTCCTTCACGTCCCTTGTAAGTTGGATTCCTAGGTATTTTATTCTCTTTGAAGCAGTTGTGAATGGGAGTTCACTCATGATTTGGCTCTCTGTTTGTCTGTTATTGGTGTATAAGAATGCTTGTGATTTTTGTACGTTGATTTTGTATCCTGAGACTTTGCTGAAGTTGCTTATCAGCTGAAGGAGATTTTGGGCTGAGACAATGGGGTTTTCTAGATATACAATCATGTCGTCTGCAAACAGGGACAATTTGACTTCCTCTTTTCCTAATTGAATACCCTTGATTTCCTTCTCCTGCCTAATTGCCCTGGCCAGAACTTCCAACCCTATGTTGAATAGGAGTGGTGAGAGAGGGCATCCCTGTCTTGTGCCAGTTTTCAAAGGGAATGCTTCCAGTTTTTGCCCATTCAGTATGATATTGGCTGTGGGTTTGTCATAGCTAGCTCTTATTATTTTGGGATACGTCCCATCAATACCTAATTTATTGAGAGTTTTTAGCATGAAGCGTTGTTGAATTTTGTCAAAGGCCTTTTCTGCATCTATTGAGATAATCATGTGGTTTTTGTCTTTGGTTCTGTTTATATGCTGCATTACATTTATTGATTTGCATATATTGAACCAGCCTTGCATCCCAGGGATGAAGCCCACTTGATCATGGTGGATAAGCTTTTTGATGTGCTGCTGGATTCGGTTTGCCAGTATTTTATTGAGGATTTTTGCATCAATGTTCATCAAGGATATTGGTCTAAAATTCTCTTTTTGGTTGTGTCTCTGCCCGGCTTTGGTATGAGGATGATGCTGGCCTCATAAAATGAGTTAGGGAGGATTCCCTCTTTTTCTATTGATTGGAATAGTTTCAGAAGGAATGGTACCAGTTCCTACTTGTACCTCTGGTAGAATTCGGCTGTGAATCCATCTGGTCCTGGACTCTTTTTGGTTGGTAAGCTATTGATTATTGCCACAATTTCAGAGCCTGTTATTGGTCTATTCAGAGATTCAACTTCTTCCTTGTTTAGTCTTGGGAGAGTGTATGTGTCGAGGAATTTATCCATTTCTTCTAGATTTTCTAGTTTATTTGTGTAGAGGTGTTTGTAGTATTCTCTGATGGTAGTTTGTATTTCTGTGGGATCGGTGAATGCCCACAAGAGAAAGCAGGAAAGATCCAAAACTGACACCCTGACATCACAATTAAAAGAACTAGAAAAGGAAGAGCAAACACATTCAAAAGCTAGCAGAAGGCAAGAAATAACTAAAATCAGAGCAGAACTGAAGGAAATAGAGAAAAAAAAAAACCCTTCAAAAAATTCATGAATCCAGGAGCTGGTTTTTTGAAAGGATCAACAAAATTGATAGACGGCTAGCAAGACTAATAAAGAAAAAAAGAGAGAAGAATCAAATAGATGCAATAAAAAATGATAAAGGGGATATCAATTCTTTTTCGTCTTTCAAATATTGGACCACCTGACAGTGGCCAACATCTTTCTTTGCTCTATTTTGTTTTATTTTTTCTTTGCACTTAAGTTTGAATATTTTATATAGGCTTGAATTTGAGTTCAATAATCCTGTCTTTTGCTGTGTATAGTCTGCTTTTAAATCCATCTAATAAAGTTTAGATATTGTATTTTTATTTTGAGTGTCCATATAAAATAAATAATTTATTTATATATATAACATATATATTATATATAATTATATATTTTTATATAATTTATATATATTATTATATATAATTTATTTTATATATAAAATATATAAAATAAAGAATTTATTTTATATATAAAAATATATAAAATAAAGAATTTATTTTATATATTTTTAAAAAATAAAAAATTTATTTTGAGTGACTATAAAATAAATTCTAATTATGTGTTAAAATATTCTACCTTCATGACCATTTTAAACTTTAAAAAATATTTTATTTAACATATTAATCATACTTTATTTTAAAGCTTTTACTAACTCTAATGTTTGCAGCATCTCTGCATCTGCTTTTGCTGATTGTTTTATGTGCTAATTGTTGGCTGTGTTTTCCTGTTTCACTCTGTGACTAGGATTGATTGCAGGGGACTGTGAATAGTGCGCTGCACATTCTCTTGGTTAAATTACTGTCTTAGTACATTTTGTGTTGCTATAATAGAATACCCGAGACTGGGTTATGCATAGTGAACAGAAATGTATTGGTTCACACTTCTGGAGGCTGGGAAGTCCAAGATCAAGGCACTGACATCTGGCAATGGCCTTCTTGCTGTGCCACCACATGGTGAAGGGCATAGGGCAAAGAAGCAACAATGAAGCAAAAGGGAGCCAAACTCACCCTTTTATTTTATTTTATTTTATTTTATTTTGAGACAGAGTTTTGCCCTGTCACCCAAGCTGGAGTGCAGTGGTGCAATCTTGGCTCACTGCAACTTCTGCCTCCCGGGTTCAAGCAATTCTTCTCTCTCAGCCTCCCAAGTAGCTCAGACTACCAACACATGCCACCATGCCTGGCTAATTTTTGTATTTTTAGTAGAGATGGGGTTCACCATATTGGTCAGGCTGGTCTCGAAATCCTGACCTCAGGTGATCCACCCACCTCGGCTTCCCAAACTGCTGGGATTTAATGGCATTAATCCCATCCATGAGGGCAGAGCCTTTACGGCTCAATCACCTCACAAAGATCCCACCACCTAACACCACCACAATGGCAACCAACAGGAATTTTGGAGGGAACAAACATTCAAACCATGGCAGTTACCCTCTCAAGAGTTTTGCCTCATTTAGCTAATTGTCAGTGCCCATTTTTAGACTTTTTAGGGTTGGCCTTATTTCATTCACTTCTCTTTAATTCAGGAGACTACTTCTCCTGGTAATCTATGGCCTTTAGTCCAACTCCATAGCACCCACACAGACCGATTTCTGTTTCTTCTGCCCAGCAAGACTACCATTCTCTGTTTGGCTCTAATTCCCTGCACCATATTGGAAAATGTCTGCAGGATGAAAGTTGGGATTAATGAAAGATTTGCTTCTTGTATTTTTCTTCTCTTAAGGTTCCTGTCCTCTGGTGGTTGCTTTACAATATCTGTAAACCTGAATAATTTTTTATAGTCTGCATCTGATAACATCAAAAATATTTGTGAGGTTTCTTGAAATTATTTTTTTCATTTTTGTTTGTTCTTACATGATACCTCTGTCTTCATATACTTGCTTTTCTTTGACTGAGTAGGGTTAACTGATTTTGAGAAATTTTTACTAAGAATTGGAATAGTAAGACAGGCCTTTTCTTCTTGTGGAAATAAATCTTGCTTGCTTTTTCAAGGCACCTGAGGTCAGTTTGAGATCAGTACTCTACATGTCTGGTTCACTGAGGTTCCAGGAACTATCTAGGCAATGCAAACATAGATTACAGATTAACATCATGGCTTTACCTTGGGCACTATAGAATTTGAGGCCCTTATGGAGAGTGTTTCTTTTTAAAGTCTTTCAACTTTGACAGGCCTTAGACTTAGATTTTTTGTTTTTTTCAACAAGCTAAGGTCTCAAAATGAAACTTCATATTCTCCTGGACTGACAAATAACCTTAAACAAACTGACTTTGGTTCTTTGCTTGTCTTTGGGGGTTCTTTATTTCTCTCCTCAATTTATTTTTGTAATTTACTTCTATCTTGTTAGTTCTTTAATGCTTTCAAAAGGTGTATGTGTATGTGTGTGTATAGGTGTGTGTCAGTCACATTTGATTGTTTTCAGTAGGGTGAGTGACAGACCAAATAACTTAGAAATTCAATAATAGCTTCTATATTAATTTAAAAATTGTACAATTGAATAAGTACATTTGTAAATTTAATTAAAATATAATTTGATGATTTGTTTATTAATATGATTAATTTAAAATTAAATTTTCTTGAAATAATTTAGTTCAATAAATATTAAAAGATTATGCTCTCTGTGATTCAACTTATATAAAAATGCTTTTTTTTTTTAACCCCTCAGAGTCGTTTGGATGTGTATTTTTCACAAAACCCAGCAGGAACATCTGTTCAAAATATGCTTCATTGGAGTCAGGTATAACTGCTAAAGTGCATTTCCATACAATTTAATTTACGCTACTCATGGTTTACCTCATTATTCTAGGGATCATACCATGGCCATAGAGTAATAAATTTATAAGGATAAAATGAAATTATTATATATTTCTATAATTCCTTATAGTTTATAAAATATTGAGGCTGGGCGCAATGGCTCAGGCCTATAATCCCAGCACTTTGGGAGTCCGAGGCGGGTGGATCACCTGAGGTCAGGAGTTTGAGACTAACCTGGCCAACATGGTGAAACCCCATCTCTACTAAAAATACAAAAATTAGCTAGGTGTGGTGGCACATGCCTGTAATTCCAGTTACTTTGGAGGCTGAGGTGGGAGAATCGCTTGAACCTGGGAGGTGGAGGTTGCAATGAGCCAAGATTGTACTGCTGCACTCCAGCCTGGGTGACAGAGTAAGACTCTGTCTCAATAAATAAATAAATAAATAAATAAATAAATATAAAATGTTAGTATCATAATTTAATTAATTCTCTAAACCTAAGTACTGTTACAGCAATATAAATATCAGTTTTACAAATAAGAAAATGTTACAACAGTAGACTAGGGATTATCTAGGCCATATCCCACAATTGACTTGCCCAATGCTTCAAAGCTATTCCACTTTTAAAAATCTGACTGGAACACAGTTAGTTATCCTAATGCCTACTCTGAAACGCTTTCACTAGACTGCACTTTCTCCTCTGTTAAATTGTCAACTCCTGGAGAACCATGAGAAGTTTTGTTCACTTTTGTATTTCCAAGGCCAACAGTTCTTAGCATATAGTAGATACTCAACTAATATTTGTTCAATTAATGATATTGTTAAAAAAAATCCAGTGTGAATGCAATCTTAATGTTGAAAACCAGGATAACATGGTAGAAAGAACACTTTTCTCAGATCAAAAGACCAGAAATTAAATCCTTTCTCTGGACCTTAGTGGCAGGGTGACATTGAGCATCTCATTTAATCTTCCTGAATCAGTTTCCTTTATTTTTAAAGTGAAATTAATAATTCTCTGATTTAACTAAGAAAAATATTGTAAGAATTGAAAAGGCTAATGATTATGAATGTTCATTAAAGTTAATAAACACTAGGTAACTTTAAAGTATTGTTAAGATATTGGGTAAGGCTTTTTCATTTACAAAAGTTTAAATCTATAATGTAATTGATTAGATATAAATTATTGAAAACATTTATTATAACTTATATTTAGGTAAGATAAGTTATACTTTCTTCTCTGGTGATGGCTAGACTAGAAAAATCTAAACAACCTTTGCAATTATTTATCCATTGTAACAATATTTATTGTACACCTACTATGTCCCTATAATATTCTGTGTTCATGGGCTACATCAGTGAACAAAACAAGAACTCCTGTCATCCTCAAGCTTACACATTATTAGTAGGTATATAGATTATAAACAATAACCATGTCAACTTTAAAAACTATTATAATGTGTTAGAAGGGAATAGAACTGTGGAGAAATTGGGGTAAAAGAGTAGGGAAAAGGTATTAGGCATGCTGGGAAGTGGGTTGTACTTTTGAATAGAAAGGTTAGGCCAGGCTTCAGTGAGATGGTGACATTTGGAACATAGAAACTTAGGAAACGGAGGCAAAAATAATAAGTAAGACAGGGATCTGCATGTCATTGTAAGGCCTTTGGCATTCACTCTGTGTGAAGTGAGTAGGCACTGCAGATTTTGAGCAGGAAAGTGATATGATATAGTTTACACTTTAAAAAGGAACACATTGGCTGCTATGTTGAGTAGACTATAGTAGGACAGGAGTGAAAGCAGTGAGAAAGTTAGAAAATTACTGCAATCATCCAAATGGGAAATGACGATAGTTTGGACTGATGTGTTGACAGTGGAGGTGGTGAAAATGAATGGAGTCTGAATAAACATATGTATATCATGAACATGCAGGCAACAAGATTTAATGAAGGACCCTATAAGAGGTGAGAGAGAAAGAGAGTCTTGGATGATTCTAAAGTTTCTGACTTATGTAATGAAAAGGTAATATTGCCATTAAAGGAGATAGGGAGGTTTGATGATGAAGGTTTTGGAGGAAAGGTAAAATAAGTTTTAGATATTTAATTGATGATATTGAGTAAGCAGTTGTATATAGGAGCCTAGAATCTAGGAAAGACTTATAAAAGAAGATAAATACTTTGAATATAAATGACATGTAAAGCCAAGACAGTGAGAATACAAAAAGCCAGAGGCAAGAATGCAAATGAAGTGAGTATAGACAGAAGAGCAAGATCCTTTTGAGCAAGGATTGGGTACTGAGATCTGAAAAGATTAACAGGTCAGGTGGCAGAAACTAAGTTGGCTAAACAAAGCTGAAAAGGAACAGAAAGTAAAAATGAAGATCAAGAAATTGTGGTATTCTAGAAGCTAAGTGAAGGAAAGATCTCAAGGATGAGGGAATGAACAACTATGTCAAGTGCTGCCAACAGATAACATGAGAAAGTTCCTCAGAATTGATCAAGGTGTTAGAAATGTCAAGGTCATAAGTAACCTTGGCCAGAAAGTGGTGGTGAGGCTGTGAGTGTAAAGGGGTAAAGAAAAAAGTGACTTCTGGGACAAACTCTTGAGCCCTATTGTTTGAAGCATGGTGTTTTAGGCGGGTGTTATCTTAGTCTCAGTGCAAGACACTCAGTGTTGACCTCTGTTGAGCTGAAGATTTGAGGGAGCCTGATGTTACTTCTCCCAAAAGAGGCCCCCCTCTGGGTAGAAAAAGGCCTTGGATATATGTACATTCATGTAAAGACAATGGAATTATTTCTTTAGATTCCCCTGCCCCCATCTCCAACCCCTTCCATTTATTTCCCTATCCAAAGGAAAGGAAGAATGAAGAAGCCCACCTGTATAAATACCAGCAGACCCAGTACAACAGGGGTATATATGCATTGCATGCTTAACTTGCTCAGCTGCCACTGTAATGAACAAATGATATGGTCTTGTTTTTTGTTTCTGTTTCAGCTTTTAAATTCTACTCATTTGAAAGCTTATGACTGGGGCAGTCCTGATCTGAACTTGGTTCATTATAATCAGGTACATAATTCTCTATAAAAACTCTCTACCTTCCTGACTTTTTCAGATAACTTTGCTATAGATCAAGGATCAACTGTAAACCACCAGAGTACAATAACACACTGATTAAGGACCAGCAGGTGAAGATAATGTTTATTTGGATACATATTGTCACATCCAACCAAAGTGGCTTTTCCATGTTTTCTATGTATTTTAACAACAAATAACCCGGATAAGTCCAGAAAAGTTGACAGGCAGTAGAAGAAGTTACTGTCTCTCAAGAGGAAAAATACTGCAGTTTTTATATCCATAGCTTTACACTTGGTTAAATAAGAAATAAAAGGCATAATATATTTATTCACCCTAAAACTAGTTATTCTATTTGGAAAGATGAGAAAACATATATAATAATTAGGAAAAATTAGAAGTAAATGAGAATGTGGTAAAAATTGTGTAAGGACAAAATTATTGAAGTACTAGAACCCATGTCTGTCTGACTCCAAAGTTTATGCTTTTCCTCCATACTTTTCTGTCTCAGCTAAACGCCAGGCTGATGTGATCTGTTCATATAAAAGTCTGATCTTCATATAAAATTTGAAGATCAAATTCAAAGAGATCAGAGTTGACGTGGACTGCGAATACTTATAATTTATTGACAAACATATTGACGGTAATACTGCCACAGAAAATTTGATTTAAAATCTTTCATGTTTTATAAACAGTACTGAAATTACCTCTGTGAAATGTTTGAATATTTTGAATTAGAACAAACTGTCTAGTTTAGATTTATGTATGACTTATTTTCAGGTAAAACTTGTAATGCCTATTCATACTTTCATACCTTTGTCTCAACAGATCCAGTAAGTTGAATCCATTAGATTTGACTTATTTTAAAACAGTATTTAAACTCATCATTTTAAACAATTAGTAATTAAAACCTTCTACTGTATCATCTTCTATGAAAACTATTTTTTCACTCATTTATTTTTAGACAACGTCTCCATTATACAACATGACAAACATGAATGTGGCAACTGCAATTTGGAATGGTGAAAGTGACTTGTTGGCTGACCCTGAAGACGTTAACATTTTACATTCTGAAATCACAAACCACATTTATTATAAAACTATTTCTTGCTACAATCATATAGACTTTTTGTTTGGATTAGATGTCTATGATCAAGTTTACCATAAAATCATTGATATTATCCAAGACAATCTATAAAGAACCATGGCGCTGTGTGTTGAAAGATCTATATCATTCCTAATGAAATCCAATCCTTATTTTTTTTAACTGTGTATGTTCTTTCATTTTTAAAACTAAAATACGTAGTTTTTTCCTCTATATTCTCATTGACCTTAGGCCCTCCAGCCATTAAATCAGTGTCATTCATCATCTCAGGGGAAATGGCAGATTATAAATCAATCTAAGAAGCCTGTTGAGTTTCAAAATAGAATTTACATAACATATCAAAAACAATAATCTTTAACATTTTCAATTGCAGGAGATAACTTTTTAAAAATGTTTTTTTCAAAAGTACATGGAATTACATATATTATAAAAATAGAGTTTTGAGAAATACTTGATGATATGAAAGCTAATGTTCCTCTATGCTAAATGAAGAGTAAAAACACTTTTCAAGTTTTATAAAGGAGTTTGGGGAGAAAAGAAAAAGAAGGAGAGCCTGGATGCCAATGTAATATTGCTTGCCTTGTGATCATTTCAGGCAAAGTCCCAGATGTAGGGAGATCATAGAAACCATAGAGGGGCTGTGCCTCACTTCCCAGAGTGTATAGCCTGAGAAGAGGGAAGTTTCCTTTCCAGCCTGTTGTGTGTTAAGAGCAGCAATGGTTGAGTTATATTCCTAGGTAACTAGATCTGAGGCTGGACTCACAAAACATTATGCACTGTCGTTTGGTGCATATAAGATCCAAGAATTTCTTATACATGAGATGTGTAGATATATTCAAGAGAGTACTAGAAGATGGAAAGAGGACTAAGATTTGGAATGAAAGGATACTGTCAATAAATGCAACACATATAATAGGAAGCACGGACTGTGGCAAGACAATGGGCATCACCAGGAGATGTACACTAAAATCTCTCTCAAAATTGCATGCAGACTTCCCGTTTCCAGTTTATCACATAAGAAGATTGAAAGTCACCACTCAGTCCAAACAACAAATAAAAGTTCAGTAGACTGAAAAATCAACAATTCCTCTTGTCAGTCTTTTTGACAGTTAACACACTTTTCTAAGTTTTACTTTCAGGAGCTTGATCAGGTTCTCTCAGTAAATATTGGAGAAAAATTCTCTTGTGCTCTAGCAGACAGAGAAAAATAGAAACCGTTTTGAAACAGGTGACAACACTCTGCTCTTAACAAGGCCTGTCCTCAGAAGAAAACTAGTTAACCATAGCCTAACCTGCAGGGTTTTTTCAAAGCCTAATGAACCTGAAGGAAAAATCATACTCAACTCCTGCCTACTCTAGCTATCTCCTCAAAGTGGAACTGAGAAGCACTTCTGAAGTTCACAGTCCAGAGGCACAGGCTCACTAAAAGACTGAGACCTAACATTGGGACTATAGAACGCTTCGCCTCCCTCACATCTCACCACTATGTTACCACCTACTCTGGTGGAGGATGTTGTTAATGAGGGAGGCTATGAATGTGCGGGGGCAGGAAATATATGGGAAATCTTTGTACCTTCCTCACAATTTTGCTGTGAACCTCAAATCAATCTAAAAAATAAATCCTTAAAAAAATTGCATGCAAGGATATATGCCACAGGGGAAGATAAGCTTTTCTTCATTCCATTTCCTGAATACTGCATAACTTCCGGGGACATTTGTAGTCCCCGGGGAGACCAAGATGCTAAGAAGAAAGTCTAGAATTGAGTGTGAATTTACCACATAAAGACTAACAAAAACGATCCATAATTTGCTGAATTGGAGAATTAAGTTTTCTGCATTAAGCAAAACAGGAGTTGAAAGGCAAGTTCAGCTAGTTTTGAGGTTGATAAATTTGTAGTTAACACATGCTTATGGACGTCTGAAATTATTATACAAATGAGGCAGGAAAATAAGGTCCAAAGGCAGGGATCCTAAGGACTTCCTAGAACTAAATCAAATGGAAAAAAAACTCCAACTCTATAGAGCAAGAAAATAACTTTGTAACTGCACTTCAGCTATGTCAGGAAGCATCCTCTTTATTTGCCTAGGGTGTACAACAAGTAAATATCTTTGTAACTTCACTTCATCCTCTCCAATTACACAGGGCTTACACCAGGTAACCAGTGGGAAACCTCTAGAGGATATTTAAATCCCAGAAAATTACGTAACCAGGATTTTGAGCCGCTTGTTCAGGCCTGCTCCCCTCCATGGAGTATACTTTTGTTTTCAATAAATCTCTGCTTTTGCTGCTTCATTCTTTCCGTTCTTTGTGCATTTTGTCCAATTCTTTGTTCAAAATGCCAAGAACCTGGACCCCCTCCACCAGTAACACAAATATAAATTAAACATACAGATAGAGAAATACAATATGTGTATAGGTTATTATGAAAGCTGCTAGGGAAGGTAAATAATAACTTGCAAAATTATAGTTAAGGCTATGAAGAAGTCCTTGTTTTCTTTGGTAAACCTTGGCACTAAAATAGTACTGAGAATAGATACATCTTTAGAGATATCTTTTTAAAGAGCTCCGGAATGTTAATATGACTTAAACATTACTTCAGTGGTTTCAAATGATCCTTCAAAGAAGGCAAATATAATGGGATAATAATTCAGAAGTATTACTCATGTTGATATTTAAAGAATAAATTGGAAGTCTCTGATAATGGTGGACTAAATAACTTAGATCTGGAAAAAGCATAAAAAGTATCTGATTGAAGACAACGGAAAGCTAAAAACACAATGAAGAATTGCATCCAAGAAAAGGAAACCCGACCGGGTGCAGTGGCACACGCCTGTAATCCCAGCACTTTGGGAGGCTGAGGCGGGTGGATCACGAGGTCAAGAGATCGGGACCATCCTGGCCAACATGGTGAAACCCCGTCTCTACTAAAAATACAAAAATTAGCTGGGTGTGGTGGTGTGCATCTGTAGTCCCAGCTACTCGGGAGGCTGGGGCAGGAGAATCGCTTGAACCCGGGAGGCAGAGGTTGTGGTAAGCCGAGATCATGCCACTGCATTCTAGCCTGGGCAACAGAGCAAGACTCTGTCTCAAAAAAAAAAGGAAACCCGAAGAAGTGAGAGGGCGCTGTATGTATCTATATCCCAGCAACACCTACTTACTGGGGAAGTATGGCTAAAAGCCCCCCCAATTAATGGAGAATAGAAATTGGAATTCAGTCCACCAACAGGAAGTTTCCTCTGATAAGCCTCAATCCTCAGCCTTTGGGTTGTAACCCCAGAGTACTGTACCTCAAGAATAAGGTTAAAATGAAAATTGATCACTTATTTAGGAGCTGTAGTCCAGCTTTGAATCATAAGAATTACTAATGTACTAAAGTGATCTAGAAATACTAATACTCTAGCTGTCAAAAGCAAAAGTAAATCCTCTCTGGCAGAAAGCTAAATCATCCAAGGTGCTAGAAATAATGATATAATTTTGACATGCCACAGAGTAGGTCAATATAAATTATATTTTTATGTACTAGCATCATCAATTGCAAAATGAAATTGAAAATATTATGCCATTTTCAATATTATGAAAATATTTAAATACTTAAAAATAAAGATAAATACGTTCACATTGGCAGACGCAATATTATTAAGATATCCACTCTTCCCAAATTTATTCAAATATTCATAGCAATTCTAATCAAAATCCCCTGGGCTCTTTTTTTCTTACCCTAGAGATTGTTATATTAATTCTAAAATTTTTATAAAATTACAATTGCCAAAACAATTTTACAAAATTTTATAGAATTTATACTACCTAATTGCAAGACTTACCACAAGCCTGCATTAACTAAGACAGTGCGGTATTAGCATAAAAAGATGTCTACATCCATGGAGCAGTACAGAGTTTTGAACTAGACCACACCTATGTAGTCAGTTGATCTTCAACAAAGATGCTTAAGTAATTCCACAGGGTAAAGGATTGTTTTCAGAAATGGACAGCATAATTAAAAAAAAAGATGAACTTTAATGTTTACATTACATCAGATATAAAATTTAATTTGAAATGAGTCATAGAATTAAGTCTAAAATCTTAAACTATAAAACTTCTAGAAGAAAACAGAGGAGAAAGTCTTTCTAACTTCAGGCTAGGCAAATATATCTTAGAAGAGACGCAGAAAAACCGAAGATCCTCACAGAACCCACTTCACTCCCCTGCTACCTCCACCAGAGCAGGTGCTGGTATCCACAGCTGCAAGACCTGAAGATGGATCACATCACATTTCTCTTTGCAGACACTCCCCAGTACCAGCCTAGAGCCCAGTACTTCCACTGGATGGCTAGACCCAGAAGAGCAAAAACAATCATTACAGTTTGGCTCTCAGGAAGCCCCATTCCCAGGGGAAGCAGGAGAACACCACACCAAGGGAGCATCCCATGGGACAAAGTAATCTAAACAGCTACCCTTGAATCCCAGATATTCCCTGTGACATAGTCAACCCAAATGAGAGGGAACCAGAAAAACAATTCTGGTAATATGACAAAAAAAGGTACTTTAACACCCCCAAAAGATCATACCAGCTCACCAGCAATGGAACCAAACCAAGACAAAATCTGAATTGCTAGAAAAAGAATTCAGAAAGTTGATTATTAAGCTAATTAAGGAGGAACCAGAGAAAGGTGAAGTCCAACTTCAAGAAATCAAAAACATGATACAGAATAAGAAAGGAAAATTCTTCAGTTAAATAGAGAGCATAAGCAAAAAACAATCACCACTTCTGGAAATCAAGGACACACTTAGAGAAATGCAAAATGCACTGGAAAGCCTCAGGAATAGAATCGAACAGGCAGAAGAAAGAACTTCAGAGCTTGAAAACAAGGCTTTTGAATTAACCCCATCCATAAAAGACAAAGAAAAAAGAATTTTAAAAAATGAACAAAGCCTCCAAGATTTTTGGGACTATGTTAAACATCCAAACCTAAGAATAATTGGTGTCCCCGAGGAAGAAGAGAAATCTAAAAGTTTGGAAAACATATTTGAGGGAATAATCAAGGAAAACTTATTCAGCCTTGCTAGAGATCTAGACATCCAAATACAAGAAGGTCAAAGAACAACTGGGAAATTAATTGCAAAAAGATCATTGCCTAGGCACATAGTCATCAGGTTATCTAAAGTCAAGACAAAGGAAAGAATCTTAAGAGTTGTGAGGCAAAAGCGTCACGTAACCTATTAAGGAAAACCTATCAGATTAACAGCAGGTGTCTCGGCAGAAACCCTACAAGCTAGAAAGGATTGGAGACCTATTTTTAGCCTCCTTACACAAAATAATTATCACCTAAGAATTTTGTATCCAGCAAAACTAAGCTTCATAAATGAAGGAAAGATACACTTTTCCAGACAAATGCTGAGAGAATTTGTCACTACCAAACCAGCACTACAAGAACTGCTAAAAGGAGCTCTAAATCTTGAAACAAATCCTTTGAATACACCAAAATAGAACCTCCTTAAAGCATAAATCTCACAGGACCTGTATAATAATAACACAATGAATAAAAGACAAGGTATTCATTTACATTCATAACATTGAATGTAAATGGCCTGAATGCTCCACTTAAAAGATACAGAATGGCAGAATGGGTAAGAACTCACCAAATTTCTCCTGTCTTCAGGGGACTCACCTAACATAACACATAAGATCTCACAGAAACTTAAGGTAAAGCGGTGGAAAAAGATATTCCATGCAGATGGACACCAAAAGCAAGCAGGAGTAGGATTTTTATATCAGACAAAACAAACTTTAAAGCAACAGCAGTTAAAAAAAGACAAAGAGAGACATTATATAATGATAAAAGGCCCATCCAACAGGAAAATATCACAATTCTAAATATATACGCACCTTACACTGGAGATCCCAAATTTATGAAACAATTATGACTAGACCTAAGAAATGAGAGAGATGGCAACACAATAATAATGGGGAACTTTAATACTCAACTGACAGCACTAGACAGGTCATCAAGACAGAAAATCAACAAAGAAACAATAGACCTAAACTATAACCTACGACAAATGTATTTAACAGATACTTACAGAATATTCTACCCAACAACTGAAGAATATACACTGTATGCATCAGCACATGGAACATTCTTCAAGATACACCATATGATAGTCCACAAAACAAGTCTCAGTAAATGTAAGAAAACTGAAATTATATCAAGTACTCTCTCAGACCACAGTGGAATATTCAATATTTATGTGATAATCAAACTTGGATGTTTTTAGAAGCTAGCGTAGTTGCAGCGTGGTGGAGGGGCAGTGGGCAGAGGATTTAGCTGGTATAGAAAAAGATCTTGTTTCTATGTGGCACATATACACCATGGAATACTATGCAGCCATAAAAAATGATGAGTTCACGTCCTTTGTAGGGACATGGATGAAATTGGAAATCATCATTCTCAGTAAACTATCGCAAGAACAAAAAACCAAACACCGCATATTCTCACTCATAGGTGGGAATTGAACAATGAGAACACATGGACACAGGAAGGGGAACATCACACTTCGGGGAGTGTTGTGGGGTGGGGGGAGGGGGGAGGGATAGCATTGGGAGATATACCTAATGCTAGATGACGAGTTGGTGGGTGCAGCGCACCAGCATGGCACATGTATACATATGTAACTTACCTGCACATTGCGCACATGTACCATAGAGCCTCAAGTATAATAATAATAATAATAATAATAAAAATAAAAATAAAAAAAAGAAAAAAAAGAAAAAGATCTTGTTTCTTCGGGACAATAGCAGGTATCATTCCACAAAAAAACTTAGCATGTTTTCTAGTTTTCTAAGGGACCTATAGGTGAGAAAGGGAAGGATAGGAGCCTAGGTGAAATATAAGTGTCTTCTCCAGGCGGGAACTATTGTAACTATTCCTGAAGGTAAATAAGCATAACATATGACTCCCAGTGCTTATGTCAGGTCACAGGTTTACCCAGAGAATGCTAAGTGGTTGTAGAGAACACAAGATAGCATGTATTAGAGATGGGGAGGGGGGGAATGAAAAAAAGGTAAGAAGAGATTGAGTTATTTTTCACTGGCTGTATGCATGATTTGATGGAGAGTGTATAGGGAAGAGGGTAATGAGGGTGCAATGGAATCTCACTTAGCAAGGAAAGAGAATGCACAATTGATAAACACAATCAACTGATGAATCTCTAAGATTCCATTTATATGACTTCTCAGAAAGAGAACACAACAGTGATAGAAAACAGATTAGTGGTTGCCAGGGAGTAGGAAAAGAAGTATAACTGGGGATAGCAAAAGAGAGATCTTCCTGGTGATGAAACTAAAGGCATCCTGAGAGAGAGATATATATATATATATAAAATATATGTTGCATATATATGTAGAAATTATGTTAAAAATATGTTAAAAATGTATAAACTGTACACCAAATTTTTAAAAGTCAGTTTTACTGTATAATGTTTTTAGTTTAAAAATTAGAAAAAATACTTAAAGAGGAAAAGGCATCAATGGATCAAATTCACAAAATGGAAACAAAAGGCAACATGTGACTCTTATTTGGGTCTTAAGCACAAAACTATGGGAGAGAAAAGCATGAGGTAGTTTAAAAAATTTGAACGATAATTGGTTACTTGATGATATTGTTAAAAATATTTTAGTAATAATATTTTAGAAGTATAGTTGTGTTGTTTTAAGAAATCCTTTTAGAGATGTATGGTGAAATATTTACAAAAGAAAATATATATTTTAGATTTGCTTCAAAATAATTCAGTGCAGGGGAGAAAGTTTGAGGTATAGATTAAACATAATTAGCCATGAGTTGATGACTGCTGAAGGCAGCTGATAAGTAGGTTGGGATTCATTGTATTATTTTTCTCTACTTTGTATATCTGTTAAATTTTCCATAATCAAAAGTTAAAGAATAAACATTTTTAAAAATTGAAAACAGATTTACAGTAGCATCAAAAGTATGAAATACCTTGAAATAAACCTAGCAAAAAATGTGTCAAACCTGCATATTAAAATACTATTTTGAAACATTAAAACAATCAAAATGTGAGAACTATAGATGTTCATGATTGAAGACTTAGTATTGTTGACATCAGTTTTACCCAAATTGAATTATACAATTAATACAATCCCAATTAAAATCTTTTTTTGTAAAAAGTTATAAGTTGAATCTAAATTTTATATAGAATTGCTAGTGGTAAAAAATAGTGAAGAAAATGTTTTCAAAAGTATTAATATTGGAGGATTTACCCTATTAAATATCAAGAATTATAAAATTACAGTACTTAAGACAGTGAAAGATTTATGCAAGGATAGAAAAATATGCTAATGAAATAAACTAGAGAGTCTAGAAGCAGAGTCATACATGTATGGTCATCTGATTTGATAAAATGACAGTGCCATATAGGGAAAACTTTGGGGTTTACAATAAAACAACTAGAGATTACATACATTATGTATATCTTATATCCTGTTTTGTACACTATAACAATAATTCAGGTGAAGTGCTGATCTTAATGTAAAAGGCAAAACAATGAAGCTTCTAGAGGAAACATAATATTTTCAAGACCTTAGAGTAAGCAAAGATTTCTTAAACAGAGCACACAAAGCATGATCCTAAAGGAAAAGGCTGGTAAATTGAATTATATTAAAATTAGGAACTTCAAAGGGATTGTAATATATAAAGAATTTCTACAAATTGATTTTAAAAATACAGACAAGCAAATTTAGAAATGGACAAAAGACTTGAATAGGTACTTCACAAGAGAAGAAATTCAAATCTCTCTGATAAACAGAAAAAGATGTTCAATCTCATTAGCCATCAGGGATCATAGAAGTACCCTAACAGACCCCTAAAAATACAAAAATACTAAAGATACTAAAAATACAAAAAATTAGCCAGATGTGGTGGCAGGCACCTGTAATCCCAGCTACTTGGGAGGGTGGGGCAGGAGAATCACTTGAACCTGTAAGGCGGAGGTTGCAGTGAGCCAAGATTGTGCCACTGCACTCCAGCCCGGGCGACAGTGTGAGACTCCACCTCAAAAAAAAAAAAGAAAGAAAGAAAGAAATACCCTAACATACATACTAGAATGGCCCAAAGAAAAATGATTGACAATACAAACTTGGTCAACATATAGAAAAACAAAACTCTTAAATACTGCTGTAAAATGGCACAATCATTTGGAGAGTGGCCTGGAAATATCTACTAAAGCTAAACATATATCTACTATGTGACTTAGCAATTAAATTCCTAGGAATATACAGAAATCAAAACATATGTTCAGAGCAACATTATTCACAATATCCCAAAATGGAAATAAACCAAATGTTATCAACAATAAAATGGAGGCCTGGCCCCATGGCTCAGGCCTGTAACTCCAACACTTTGGGAAGCCAAGGTGGGAGGATCGCATGAGGCTGTAAATTGGAGACCAGCTTGGGCAACATAGCAAGACCCCATCTCTACAAAAAAAGAAACAAAAACCAGCAAAAACAATAAAATGGATACATAAGTTTTGGTGTGTTCTCACAATGGAATACTCTTGTAGAATAATCACAGTGATTAAACGGCTAATGCATACAAAAACATAGACAAATCTCCAGCCACCAATAAAACTAGTATTTTATTTCCATTTGCCTATTTTCCCCTGGGAAAATATTGTTTCCCTGCAGAGGACTTTCCTGTTAGTGACCCCGCTGGGAAAGCCTCCCAGGCTGAAGGCACCTCACCTATCTCAGCAGTTAGAACAAGCCCTTCAGGGTGCTCATAAAAGTCCCTGGCCTGCGACAGGGAGAGGCTGATCTCCCAGGGCCGACTGGAATATGAGCTCAGACCGTTAGGAAGTAGGCTCAAAGCATGAGATCCTCGGTGAACCGGCCGTACAAACCCCAGGTCGAGCTCAGTTGGCGCCAAGCACCCTTAACCGCACCTAGAAGCCCGACCTGCTGAGGCCCTCAAAGCAGGAGCTGAGGCGGGGGATCCTCAGGCAGGCACTGAGGACAAGGAGGACTTCCATGGGATTACGGCCACCTACAGAAGAAGTGGACACCCACCAATAAAGACCAGGCCTGGAAGACTCTGAAGGAACACTACAGCATCCTGAAGTTGCTGGATGGGTATCCCACAACCCCTGCCTCAGGCTAAGGCTGCCTGCTCTGTGGCCTGGAGAAGGGGAGATGAAGAAAGGAGGCAAGCCTGCTTCCTGGGGCTTTGCCAGAAGCCACAGCCTGCAGCTGCTCTGTCAAATGGGTACAGTCTCTAGAGGACTGAAACCCTTCTCTGAGGCCTTTTGGCCTGGCTCTGTGAAAACAGGACATGGAAGCCCTGCTGGGCTGGTGCTCAGTCTCTGCTTGGTCCCCAGTGTGTAAGTGGCTTCTTTTCTGGGCCTTTCTCTTCCTCGTCTTCACCAACCCCTAATCCCATAACCCCACCACTCTCTTCCCTTCATGGAGTTCTGCTTTGTGATTTTGTAAAGAAAAAACCTAAAATTTAAACTAGATTAAAAACACAAACAAACAAAAAACAGACTGCTGAAGGAGGGGATCTTGGTGATGCCAAACATGCTCTCGGGACAAGACAGATCAGTGGATTCAAAGCCCGGCTGAGCCACGACAGAGTAAGAAACATGGAGGCCTTCAACAGGTGTCTCAGAATAACTTAGGGCAGTCACTAGAGATTAGATACCTGAAGTTAGGTGAGATAGGATTAGACAATTATAATTTGAGAAATCAATAAATATGAAGCTTTAAAAATTCTTTAAAAATTCAGAGGAAACACTCAGTAAATCTGCCTGCATAATAATTATTATATCAAAGATATTTAAAATAAGAAGAAAGTAAATACCAGGAATACGTCTCCTACTTTCCATGTATTCCTTTGACTGCATTATTTGTTCATTTTGCAATGGTCCAGAAATAAGAGTTTTTGTCACGGACATGAGAACGGAGAAGACAGGAGGGAAGGAAAAGAAGAGCTCATCAGTGAAGAGGAGAGAATACATGAAGGAAATGATGAAGAAAGGGGAAAGCTATGGTTGTACAGAGAGAAAACAGGAATTAAGGATGCTAAGTGCACAGCTTCCCTTCACCTGAGTGAACTAGTTGGTACTATTGAACATATATCTGGTACCTCATTCTTTGCAAGAAGTTCTGGAAGCTTCAGAAAGCTCCTCTAAAGGTAGTGTCAGAAAGGAGTGAGGAACTGGAGATAAAGGAAGAAATGGGAACAGCTTTAAAAATCATAGCAGTTTCCAAGTCATATCAAATAATTTTTTAAGCATCAAAATTACTCTCTCTACTAGTAGATTGAATCAAATAAAAGCTACTTTGGAATAAATTTGATGTTGATCAATGGACTATTGTTAACTCCAAAGATAACAGCACTCTCCCTAGATGATCTTATATTTTTCATGCTTTAGTTGTCACATATGAGAAAAAGTTGAGTTTATCATAATGCTTTCGGGCCTGGAAACCTCTTAAGCCAGATCAACCTCAATAATTAAGTCAGCATCACCCAATCTGCATGTACAATCTGCATGTGGATATTTTTTTCAAGCTGGTATTTTTTTTTCATTTTGAAAGCAGTCATTGTCTATTAACTGACGACATTGCAACAATAATCGTGGTAGATACCTTGTTTCATCTTTATAATAAGCCTATTGATCTAGCCTTCCCTGTTGCTGGCATTTTCACCTACAAATGGGTAGCCTTTTTCTTTATTCTGTGGAGAAGATAACTTGAAGGGCATAAGAAGTTATTTGCTTCTTTGAAGTATTTTTCAGCTGTATAGATCTCATGAATCAGATCCTCTATGCAGATGATACCAGATTTATCAAGAGATCAAGAAATCAAAGTGTTATCTATCAAGGCAATTCACTTCTTACTGATTTTGCCATAACCATGCTTATATATTAGTTTATTTTCTGACTTCAGGCTTGGGTACCCCCCTGCAATATGTGGTTCTAAAGCCTCAGCATATTCATTGAGGCCTTGAGCTTAACAAAGTTTCTGTTGAAAATCTGGCAAAGGCAAAAGAGTTGCAACACCTTTTGGACTCACACCATTGATACCTCTGACCCTGATGACAAATGCCAATTTGGGTTCTGCCAGTACATAGCAGTTGCCAGCTTTTTTTGCCAGCCTAGACATTTGAATCTCAGTTATGGGCATCTGCCTATAGTCCTTGTGATAGTGCTTAGCTTTTTCATAGATAAGCTTCCTCCTTGCCTTTTGAAGCATATTTTCTTTTTTAGGCATTTTGATCTTCAGCTCTGTGAAATTCTTTTGCTCTTTCTTAAAAGTTTCTGGCACAACAGGAATCTTCTTTTTCTTCTCTTCAGCACCCTTCATGGTTCCAGCCAGAAAAGACATCGAACTGTTTTGTACTTCAGGATTTTAATTTATTTTTGTTAATTATGCTTACATATTAGGAAGAAGAAAATAATTGCCTTTGCTGATACTTGCTTTCTGTTGGTACTGGTATTCTGTGGTATGATATGAAGTGCACAGATTTATGAACTGATGGGCATATATTAAAGATATAACCTGGGCAACCCTCTTGGGTCCCCTTCCACGCTGTGGAAGCTTTGTTCTTTCACTCTTCACAATACACCTTGCTACCGCTAAAAAAAAAAAAAAAAAAAAAAAAAAAAAAAAAAAAAGTGTAACCCACATATTAACCAGCTATATGCTCTGGGCAAGTCACTTTGCATCACCTAGACTCCATTTAATTTTCTATAAAATGAGTACATTGGTATAGATAGTATCTAAAGTTTTTTTCTTCTAATTCATACATATAAAAGTTTTGATTTTATAATTGCCAAATAATAGCAAAAATAATTGCTAAAAATTGAGGTTTAAGCAGTAGAAAAATCCCCCTCTTGCCACACACACGCATATCCCTTTTGTCTGGTTGCTGGCAAGCTTTGATCCATTAAGAATTGGATATGGCTTTGGCCCCATGGCCTACAGCAGGAACAGAGAAGGAGTGGGGGTTGATGATTGCCTTGTCCATGAGTTACTGTTAAATTCATTATTTTTATTGGGGTTTTTTTTTCTATTTCTGGGATCCTTAAAACCTTTCCTCTTGAATTCTAAAAAGAGTATACATGTAATATCAATTTTGGAATGTTTTAAAATAAACTTTGACACATACACCACACAAACATGAAGCAAAAATGGACTGCAGAACAAAAAATCTAAATGTAAACCCCAAAGCATAAAACTTCTATAGAAAACATGGGAGAAAATCTTTGTGATCTTGAGTCAGGCAAAGATTATTTAGATAAGATACAAAAAGCAGAGGAAGCAGCCAAGATGGCTGAATAGGAACAGCTTCGGTCTACAGCTCCCAGCGTGAACGATGCAGAAGACGGGTGATTTCTGCATTTCCATCTGAGGTACCCCGTTCATCTCACTAGGGAGTGCCAGACAGTGGGCGCAGGACAGTGGGTGCAGCACACTGTGTGCGAGCCAAAGCAGGGCAAGGCATTGCCTTGCTCTGGAAGCGCAAGGGGTAAGGGAGTTCCCTTTCCTAGTCAAAGAAAGGGGTGACAGACGGCACCTGGAAAATCGGGTCACTCCCGCCCTAATACTGTGCTTTTCCGACGGGCTTAAAAAACAGCACACCAGGAGATTATATCCCACACCTGGCTCGGAGGGTCCTATGCCCACGGAGTCTGGTGGATTGCTAGCACAGCAGTCTGAGATCAAACTGCAAGGCAGCAGCGAGGCTGGGGGAGGGGCGCCCGCCATTGCCCAGGCTTGCTTAGGTAAACAAAGCAGCTGGGAAGCTCGAATTGGGTGGAGCCCACCACAGCTCAAGGAGGCCTGCCTGCCTCTGTAGGCTCCACCTCTGGGGGAAGGGCACAGACAAACAAAAAGACAGCAGTAACCTCTGCAGACTTAAATGTCCCTGTCTGACAGCTTTGAAGAGAGCAGTGGTTCTCCCAGCACACAGCTAGAGATCTGAGAACAGGCAGAGTGCCTCCTCAAGTGGGTCCCTGACCCCTGACCTCCGAGCAGCCTAACTGGGAGGCAACCCCCAGTAGGGGCAGACTGACACCTCACATGGCCGGGTACTCCTCTGAGACAAAACTTCCAGAGGAAGGATCAGACAGCAGCATTCGCGGTTCACAAAAATCCGAGGTTCTGCAGCCACCTCTGCTGTTACCCAGGCAAACAGGGTCTGGAGTGGACCTCTAGCAAACTCCAACAGACCTGCAGCTGAGGGTCCTGTCTGTTAAAAGGAAAACTAACAAACAGAAAGGACATCCATACCAAAAACCCATCTGTACGTCACCATCATCAAAGACGAAAAGTAGATAAAAACCACAAAGATGGGGAAAAAACAGAGCAGAAAAACTGGAAACTCTAAAAAGCAAAGTGCCTCTTCTCATCCAAAGGAACTCAGTTCCTCACCAGCAATGGAACAAAGGTGAATGGAGAATGACTTTGATGAGTTGAGAGAAGAAGGCTTCAGACGATCAAACTATTCTGAGCTATAGGAGGAAATTCAAACCAAAGGCAAAGAAGTTGAAAACTTTGAAAAAAATTTAGATGAATGTATAACTAGAATAACCAATACAGAGAAGTGCTTAAAGGAGCTGATGGAGCTGAAAGCCAAGACTCGAGAACTACATGAAGAATGCAGAAGCCTCAGGAGCCGATGCGATCTACTGGAAGAAAGGGTATCAGTGACGGAAGATGAAAAGAATGAAATGAAGCGAGAAGGGAAGTTTAGAGAAAAAAGAATAAAAAGAAATGAACAAAGCCTCCAAGAAATATTGGACTATGTGAAAAGACCAAATCTACATCTGATTGGTGTACCTGAAAGTGACGGGGAGAATGGAACCAAGTTGGAAAACACTCTGCAGGATATTATCCAGGAGAACTTCCCCAATCTAGCAAGGCAGGCCAACATTCAGATTCAGGAAATACAGAGAATGCCACAAAGATACTCCTCGAGAAGAGCAACTCCAAGACACGTAATTGTCAGATTCACCAAAGTTGAAATGAAGGAACAAATGTTAAGGGCAGCCAGAGAGAAAGGTCGGGTTACACACAAAGGGAAGCCCATCAGACTAACAGCGGATCTCTCGGCAGAAACTCTACAAGCCAGAAGAGAGTGGGGGCCAATATTCAACATTCTTAAAGAAAAGAATTTTCAAGCCAGAATTTCATATCCAGCCAAACTAAGCTTCATAAGTGAAGGAGAAATAAAATCCTTTACAGACAAGCAAATGCTGAGAGATTTTGTCACCACCAGACCTGCCCTAAAAGAGCTCCTGAAGGAAGCACTAAACATGGAAAGGAAAAACCGGTACCAGCCACAGCAAAATCATGCCAAATTGTAAAGACCATCAAGGCTAGGAAGAAACTGCATCAACTAACAAGCAAAATAACCAGCTAACATCAAAATGACAGGATCAAATTGACACATAACAATATTAACTTTAAATGTAAATGGACTAAATGCTCCAATTAAAAGACACAGACTGGCAAATTGGATAAAGACTCAAGACCCATCAGTGTGCTGTATGCAGGAAACCCATCTCATGTGCAGAGACACACATAGACTCAAAATAAAAGGATGGAGGAAGATCTACCAAGCAAATGGAAAACAAAAAAAGGCAAGGGTTGCAATCCTAGTTTCTGATAAAACAGACTTTAAACCAACAAAGATCAAAAGAGACAAAGAAGGCCATTACATAATGGTAAAGGGATCAATTCAACAAGAAGAGCTAACTATCCTAAATATATATGCACCCAATACAGGAGCACCCAGATTCATAAAGCAAGTCCTGAGTGACCTACAAAGAGACTTAGACTCCCAAACAATAATAATGGGAGACTTTAACACCCCACTGTCAACATTAGACAGATCAACGAGACAGAAAGTTAACAAGGATACCCAGGAATTGAACTCAGCTCTGCACCAAGTGGACCTAATGCACATCTACAGAACTCTCCACCCCAAATCAACAGAATATACAATTTTTTCAGCACTGCACCACACCTATTCCAAAATTGACCACATAGTTGGAAGTAAAACTCTCCTCAGCAAATGTAAAAGAACAGAAATTATAACAAACTGTCTCTCAGACCACAGTGCAATCAAACTAGAACTCAGGGTTAAGAAACTCACTCAAAACCACTCAACTACATGGAAACTGAAAAACCTGCTCCTGAATGACTACTGGGTACATAAAGAAATGAAGGCAGAAATAAAGATGTTCTTTGAAACCAACGAGAACAAAGACACAACATACCAGAATCTCTCGGACACATTCAAAGCAGTGTGTAGAGGGAAATTTATAGCACTAAATGCCCACAAGAGAAAGCAGGAAAGATCCAAAACTGACACCCTAACATCACAATTAAAAGAACTAGAAAAGCAAGAGCAAACACATTCAAAAGCTAGCAGAAGGCAAGAAATAACTAAAATCAGAGCAGAACTGAAGGATATAGTGACACAAAAAAACCTTCAAGAAATTAATGAATCCAGGAGCTGGTTTTTTGAAAAGATCAACAAAATTGATAGACCGCTAGCAAGACTAACAAAGAAGAAAAGAGAGAAGAATCAAATAGACGCAATAAAAAATGACAAAGGGGATATCACCACCAATCCCACAGAAATACAAACTACCAGCAGAGAATACTATAAACACCTCTACACAAATAAACTAGAAAATCTAGAAGAAATGGATAAATTCCTCGACACATACACTCTCCCAAGACTAAACCAGGAAGAAGTTGAATCCCTGAATAGACCAATAACAGGCTCTGAAATTGTGGCAATAATCAATAGCTTACCAACCAAAAAGAGTCCAGGACCAGATGGATTCACAGCCGAATTCTACCAGAGGTACAAGGAGGAATTGGTACCATTCCTTCTGAAACTATTCCAATCAATAGAAAAAGAGGGAATCCTCCCTCATTTTATGAGGCCAGCATCATCCTCATACCAAAGCCGGGCAGAGACACAACCAAAAAAGAGAATTTTAGACCAATATCCTTGATGAACATTGATGCAAAAATCCTCAATAAAATACTGGCAAACCGAATCCAGCAGCACATCAAAAAGCTTATCCACCATGATCAAGTGGGCTTCATCCCTGGGATGCAAGGCTGGTTCAATATATGCAAATCAATAAATGTAATCCAGCATATAAACAGAACCAAAGACAAAAACCACATGATTATCTCAATAGATGCAGAAAAGGCCTTTGACAAAATTCAACAACCCTTCATGCTAAAAACTCTCAATAAATTAGGTATTGATGGGACGTATCTCAAAATAATAAGAGCTAGCTATGACAAACCCACAGCCAATATCATACTGAATGGGCAAAAACTGGAAGCATTCTCTTTGAAAACTGGCACAAGACAGGGATGCCCTCTCTCACCACTCCTATTCAACATAGGGTTGGAAGTTCTGGCCAGGGCAATTAGGCAGGAGAAGGAAATCAAGGGTATTCAATTAGGAAAAGAGGAAGTCAAATTGTCCCTGTTTGCAGACGACATGATTGTATATCTAGAAAACCCCATTGTCTCAGCCCAAAATCTCCTTCAGCTGATAAGCAACTTCAGCAAAGTCTCAGGATACAAAATCAACGTACAAAAATCACAAGCATTCTTATACACCAATAACAGACAAACAGAGAGCCAAATCATGAGTGAACTCCCATTCACAACTGCTTCAAAGAGAATAAAATACCTAGGAATCCAACTTACAAGGAACGTGAAGGACCTCTTCAAGGAGAACTACAAACCACTGCTCAATGAAATAAAAGAGGATACAAACAAATGGAAGAACATTCCATGCTCATGGGTAGGAAGAATCAATATCGTGAAAATGGCCATACTGCCCAAGGTAATTTATAGATTCAATGCCATCCGCATCAAGCTACCAATGACTTTCTTCACAGAATTGGAAAAAACTACTTTAAAGTTCATATGGAACCAAAAAAGAGCCCGCATCGCCAAGTCAATCCTAAGCCAAAAGAACAAAGCTGGAGGCATCACGCTACCTGATTTCAAACTATACCACAAGGTTACAGTAACCAAAACAGCATGGTACTGGTACCAAAACAGAGATATAGATCAATGGAACAGAACAGAGCTCTCAGAAATAACGCCGCATATTTACAATTATCTCATCTTTGACAAACCTGAGAAAAAGGAGCAATGGGGAAAGGATTCCCTATTTAATAAATGGTGCTGGGAAAACTGGCTAGCCGTATATAGAAAGCTGAAACTGGATCCCTTCCTTACACCTTATACAAAAATTAATTAAAGATGGATTAAAGACTTAAACGTTAGATCTAAAACCATAAAAACCCTAGAAGAAAACGTAGGCATTACCATTCAGGACATAGGCATGGGCAAGGACTTCATGTCTAAAACACCAAAAGCAATGGCAACAAAAGCCAAAATTGACAAATGGGATCTAATTAAACGAAAGAGCTTCTGCACAGCAAAAGAAACTACCATGAGAGTGAACAGGCAACCTACAAAATAGGAGAAAATTTTCGCAACCTACTCATCTGACAAAGGGCTAATATCCAGAATCTACAATGAACTCAAACAAATTTACAAGAAAAAAACAAACAACCCCATCAAAAAGTGGGCAAAGGACATGAGCAGACACTTCTCAAAAGAAGACATTTATGCAGCCAAAAAACACATGAAAAAATGCTCACCATCACTGGCCGTCAGAGAAATGCAAATCAAAACCACAATGAGATACCATCTCACACCAGTTAGCATGGCAATCATTAAAAAGTCAGGAAACAACAGGTGCTGGAGAGGATGTGGAGAAATAGGAACACTTTTACACTGTTGGTGGGACTGTAAACTAGTTCAACCATTGTGGAAGTCAGTGAGGCGATTCCTCAGGGATCTAGAACTAGAAATACCATTTGACCCAGCCATCCTATTACTGGGTATATACCCAAAGGACTATAAATCATGCTGCTATAAAGACACATGCACACGTATGTTTACTGAGGCACTATTCACAATAGCAAAGACTTGGAACCAACCCAAATGTCCAACAATGATAGACTGGATTAAGAAAATGTGGCACATATACACCGTGGAATACTATGCAGCCATAAAAAATGATGAGTTTGTGTCCTTTGTAGGGACATGGGTGAAATTGGAAATCATCATTCTCAGCAAACTATCACAAGAACAAAAAACCAAACACCGCATATTCTCACTCATAGGTGGGAATTGAACAATGAGAACACATGGACACAGGAAGGGCAACATCACACTCGGGACTGTTATGGGGTGCGGGGATGGGGGAGGGATAGCATTAGGAGATATACCTTATGCTAAATGACAAGTTAATGGGTGCAGCACACCAGCATGGCACATGTATACATAGGTAACTAACCTACACATTGTGCACATGTACCCCAAAACTTAAAGTATAATAATAAAATAAAATTAAGAAAAGATACAAAAAGCATTGTTTATGAAAGAAAAGAAAGGATAAATTGGATTTAAAGAAATTAAAAACTTCTGCATTTTGAGAAGACGTTAAAAAAATGAAAAAACAAGCAACAAACTGGGAGAAATATTTGCAAAATTTATCATTAAAAGACCCCCAAACCTCAGCAATTTAAAGAAACAAACAACGAATTAAAAATGAGACATTCTTTAACAAATGCATAACCTCATTTGAATTATGGGAAAACTTTTTTTTGTTAAATTGAGGGACCTTCTGCAAAATAACTGAAGTGTTATTTAAAACTGTGAAAATTATGAAAAACAAGGAAAGAATGAGGAGCTATTACAGACTGAAAAATACTAAAGAGGAAAAAACAATTAAATGTAATGTCGAATCCAAAATAGGATTCTGGAACAGATAAACAACATTCCAATAGGAAGATTAGAAAAGTTCAAATAAGGACTATAGCTTAGTTAATGATCCTGTACCAATGACAATTTCTTGTTCTGCATAATTATATTATTATGATTATGAAAGATATTAATAGAAGTGAGATCAAAGATAACAGAAAACTCTACTATTTTTGCAACTTTTCTGTGGCTCAAAATTAAAATTTTAAATTCTAAAAATGGGAAAGATTTAACCAAATACTTTACTAAAGAAGATATATAGATGGGAAAGGACTACACAAAAGGATGCTCAACATCATTAATCATGTGGGGAAGGACCTCACCAGTACTACCACACACCTGTTAGAATGGCTGAAAAAAAATAACCTCACAATACTAAGTTTTAGTGAGAATGCATAGCAGCTGGAGCTCTCTTAACATTCCTGGTTTGGATGACCAAATAGTACAAGTTCTTTGGATAACTGTTGAGCAGTTTCTTACAAAGTTAAAAACACACTTATCCTATATCTTAGTCGGCTCAGGCTGCAATAAAAGATACTATAAACTGAGTGGCTTAAACAGTAGAATTTATTTCTCACAGTTCTAGAGGCTGGGAAGTCCAAGATTCAGGCACTGGCAGATCCAGGGTCTGGTGTGGGCCCACTTCATGGTTTCCTCTTGGGCATTTTCTTACTGTGTCCTCATATGGTGGAGTGCAGAAAGAGACCATTTTTCTCATGTCTCTTCTTAATGGGCAGTAATCCATTCCTGAAGATTCTACTCTCATGACCTAAGTACCTTACAAATGCCCCACGTCCAAATAGTGTCACATGGAGGATTCAGGCTTCAACTTATGAATTTTTGGGGAATGCAAACATTCAATTCATAGCACCATATGATGCAACAATCATATACACACACACAAAAATGAAAATTTAAATTTACACAAACTCCTGTAGGCAAATGTTTATAGCAGCTTTATTTATAATTGCCAAAACTAGGGGGTGAGAAGAACCTAATACATTTCAACTGGTGAGTGATAAACAAGAGTGTGGTACATCCATACAATGAAATACTAGTTACCAATAAAAGGGAATGGAGTCTTGATAGATGCAATAACATGGGCAAATCTCAAATGCATTATGCTGAGTGAAAAGAGCTAGACTCAAGGGGCTACATAATGCATGATTCCATTTATATAACATTCTGGAAAAGGCAAAATGATAGAACAGAAAAAAGATCAATTGTTACCAGAGGCTAGAGATAAGAAGAGATCTGGTTGAAAATGGGCAAAAGATAATGTCTTGTGGCAAAGTAACACATTTTTTGACTTTGTTAATAATTTACACAATTGTACATTTGTAGAAACTTATAGAACTATATACCCTTAGAAAATTAGTAAATTTTACTATATGAATTTTATTCATCAATAAGCCTGACCTAAAAAAAAGTATTAGGAGGAGAACAGGGTGTTGCTGTTTTAGATAGGATGGTAAGAGACGGCCTCACTAACACAATGATATTTGACCTAAGGAAAAGTCAATGTTTGGCTATTTTCTTTTGAATATGATTTCTGGAGAGAGCAGAGGTAAACATGTGTGCTCCACTATATTTCAGCCTTTATTCTTATTTCTTGGTCAGAAAGAATTATCACTGTTTAAAGGTAACCATTATCTTATGAGTAATTAAGAAGAATCCAAGTAAGAGAGAGTCAGGGATGCATCTGGATATAGTACTACCTATTAGTGCCCTGCTCAGACCCAGTTTAACAGGCTGGTGCAGTCAGCTTTCAGCAGCTTCGAGTGTTGACTGCTAAGAAATCACAGCTGTATGCTCCTTCTGAGCTCACCCTTGGCTGATAGAAAGCACCTCACCTCTGTAATGTCTGACAGTTTATTATCTTCTCACAGGGCAGCTCACAATAGTTGACTGACTGATTTTGGACTACAAAAACTGGACTTTTCTCCAGGTGTAACACTCATACTTCAGAGCTCCCTGTGGGATTCCACTAAGACTTAGCTTCTTCCCCTTCTTTATCCTTCTCCCTTGTTTCCTTACAGATTTTACCATGAGCACTCCCTCAGCAAATCAGTTAGTAAGAACCCCTGTCTGAAGCTCTGTTTTCTAAAGAACCTAACCTAAAGTACTGATGGAAAATATTTTAAGCAGAGGAAACAATTAAGGCAGTTCTGAAACTTTAGCCTGCATCTCAGTTATCTGGAGAGCTTGATAAACAGAGATTTCCAGGCTCCGTCCCCAAAATAACTAATTCAGTAGATCTCAGGTGGGCTCGAGAATTTGCATTTCTAATAAGTTCCCAGATGATTCTGACAGTACTGACCCGGGGACCAGACTTTGAAAAGGCTTAAGTGGGACAAAGCACTGAGGGGAGGATGCTAAGTGGCCAGTGTGGCTCTAGAAGCCTGACTAAGGAGGGAGGAGTCACAGGTGAAATCAGAGAGGGAACTAGAGGCAACACAGTGCAGAATAATTCAGGTTATTAGAAAGCACTATGGACTTTGTGTGAGATGGAGAGCGTAGAGCAAAGAGGGACATGAAGTGGTTACATTTTTAACATGGTCACCCTGATGGCTGCATTGACAGAGAAAAATGGTGGAAACAAGGAGATCTGTTAAGAGGCCATTTTGTACTAATCCAGATGAGAGCTGATGGTGGCTTAGATCATGATTCAAATTTTTAAATTATGTAAATATGTAGCTTTGATAAAAATTAAAAGAATATTGAGATAATATCAACAATTCTCTTTAACTTTTCAGATATGGTCCATCTACATTGGAAGCCATTCTATACCTCTAAGTGTCCAATGTGGCTCTTCAGCAAATCCTGGCCAATTATAAAGCAATCTATATCTCTTCTGACTAGTCTGATTTGGTTGTTGGAGGTATTGAAATAATTGTAAGTAAAATACAGTTTTTACATTCTTGAGAAAACTGTATTTAGATATTTGTGATACATCAAGTTACTGAATTTCCCATCCCCAAATTACATCGACCACACTGCTACATGGGCATGTGATAATAAGTAGAAGCAGAGGTGAAATGTGCTGGCATTTGGCTTTCTCACCAGCTGAGTGTCCTGTCAGCTCATGAGTAACTGAGCACATTTCCCACTTTCAAATTATGCATTTGCGCATATTCAAGGGTATTGCAGAGTCACTATAAATTGGTGAAACTATAATAAAATCTAAATTTCAAAATTTGACTATAATAGAATATGGATCAAGTGGTTCGGTCCCAGAGAGGTATTACAGTTAAAAGAAGACGCAGTGCAGATTTCAAATTAATAACATCCTTTACTTGTATTTTCCCAGACACCATGAGGGAAAAATAAGTCTCCCACAAAATGCTTTTTACCTGTTTTGTGCCGTCCTCTCCTTGATCTAATGGCTATATAGCACCGTTGTTCCTTTCAAAAACATTTACAAACTACTTATCCTGGGATTCTTTTTTGTACATTTTTTCCTTGTCATTTTCTCTAAATCTTCATTATGATACAAACCTTTTGTCCCAGGATAGTAAGGCAGGGTCCCTTATCCTGAAAATAGATTGAATTGTCTTTATGATTCGGTAGAAAGAGCTGGAGGGATGGTAACATTCTTGAATTAATTATCTTATAAAATTAGTTACACGTGTTGTGAAAACATGTGATCACTTAGTAAGTAATTTCACTAAATCCCAACTTGAAACAAATGTATTTATACAGGTCCACTATCTTATCTATGCCATCAAGAGACCTACTTAAGAGCCACATGTTTAAAAAATAAATTCCATTTATGCCTAATAACACCTTGACTTTCAGCGTGTGTATAAGTCATAAAACTACCCTTCTGCCATGCTCCCATCATGTACCTCGCAAAGAGATAAAACACAGGCCTGCCTTGGCCAGAGAATTTCTAGGATGTCTGGTATGGAATAACAAGGGGACCATAGTAGAATGTGGAAGTCAGGTAGTAGCAGGAGGTCAGGTGGCACGGGGCCTTATATTGTTAGAATTTAAATCTTTATATGAAGTGAAATGAGGAGTCATTGCAGTGATTGTAGCAGAGAGGGACATGGCCTGACTAATAATGCCTTAAAAAGAATGAGATATGTTGCATTAGAATGGACTGGAGGAGAAACAAGTGAGAGCAGAGAGACCAATTAAGAGAATGTTATGATGGTAATCTACAGGAGACATGGCATGGGAGGCCAAGGTCATAGCAGTGAAGGTATAAAATATAGATGGTTGGCAGATATATTATTAATGCAATGCGCATATGATTTCCTGACTGAAAATGGGATGTGAGAGCAGAAGTAAAGTACAACTCCAAAGTTTTTTTTCCTGAGGGACAGAAAGAAAGATTTCATAGAGGAAATGACAATTTCATGCCTAGGGAGAAGCAGGAGCTCGTTAAAGAGGTGAGAAAGAGCCCAGTGCTCTGAGGTGTGATTAGTTCAGGAGAACCTGATAATGAGGACTTCTTAAATGGAGGTGCTAATATCCCATAAATCATACTGACAGGAAGGAGGAAGTATCTGAAGTCACTGGATAAACAGAGATCTTCCTTATACATCCATCTTACTTAAATGGTAAATTATTAAAATTTTTGTTTTATTGTGTACATTTATGAACTACAATACAAATCATATAAGTGTTAAAGTTAAATCAAGAGACTCCAAACAGCTTCTCAAATGAGACGTCCCATCTGAGTGTGTCAGGGGTAAGAAAGCATTCTCCTATGAATAATGCTTGAAGCAATCTGAAGGACAAGAATTACCTTTTAAGCCTTTAGGTTAATATTGAAACTGTCAGGTTTTCAGCCAAGCAGTTTGGAGCTAAACTCAAGAACCATTTAGGGGTTTGAAAATAGATTTCCTGCTAGCCTCTTACATACTTCTTTCTCAGTTGATGGTCATATGCTAGTTTCTTGTGAAATAGAAAATAGAAATGTCAAGTTAAGGAGAGTAAGAACATGAAAATGTCAAGTTAAGGTGATTAATTGTAGTGTGTGCTCCTCTTCACTGATATTTAGAGATTCATGAATCAGATAACTGTTTGGGGGCTTTGTAACTTCAGATTAGAGGCCTTGGCTACTTTTTCTCCATTGTCCATTTATCCCAGAAACATCAATTCTCTCCTCCACAGTGGCTTTTCCCCTTAAAATAGATGAGTATATAGAGGATTCCTTACTCACATTAGAGGTAGATCTCAACACAGGTATAAGTGACATCTCTGGACATTTCATAAGGTTAGTATATTTTGTTAGTTTTTATGTGAATAATATTTCCATAAATACTAAAAAAGTGAAATAAATAATTATGTAAACATTTATGTCCCAAATTTCCTGACTTTGCTATATGTCATTCTGTTTTAGTGACAAAAAATTCTAAAAATCATATAGAATTTACATGTTAGTGAAATGAATATGTAGAGTAAAATGAAGAATGTATAATTTTCCAGCAATCTCCAGTTAGCTGAAAGAGGCAGCTGAATACACTAAGAGGGGCAATGGCCTGAGTCAGGAAAATTAGTTTTAGTCCTGTGCAAGTAACTAGGTTTCTTCTGTTCTCTGATGAATTATCTATTCCTAGGACTGTAGAAACCATGATCTTTATTTAGTATTATATTTTGCTACCCAAGTTCTCTATATTTTAGTCTCAGTCTGATACTCTAATTAGAGGCTAGAGTGTATGCCAAAACAAGTATTTTATGAGTCATTGATAGAGTTATATAGGGGCTCATGGATATATTCATTGAAGTAGCATTTGTTGTGTGTCTTGTATTTCTAGAATAATTCAAACGCTTTTGAGGAAGACATGAATTTTCTTGAAACAATGCCTTTTTTTGAGCAATATAATTTAAGAAAACATAGTAAACAATGGATATATTTTACAATCAGTGGCTTTTTCTAAATATTTATGATATAATCAATTATATTTGTTAACATGACTGTCTCTTATAAGGATATGTACTCTTTAGAACAGAAAGTATCTCATCTAAGATGCTCTGAAATTGAGCATGCATTAGCTATCTGTCCTAATGCTCTCCCTCTCCTTGTGCCCTACCCCCTGACAGGCCCAGGTTTGTGTTGTTCCCCTCCCTGTGTCCATGTGTTCCCATAGTTCAGCCCCCACTTAAGAGTGAGAACATGTGGTGCTTGTTTTTCTGTTCCTGTGTTAGCTTGCTGAGGATGATGGCTTCCAGCTTCATCCATGTCCCTGAAAAGGATATGATCTCATTGTTTTTTATGACTGCATAGTATTCCATGGTGTATATGTAGTACATTTTCTTTATCCAGTCTATCATTGATGGGCATTTGGGTTGGTTCCATGTCTTTGCTATTGTAAATAGTGCTGCAATAAACATACGTGTGCATGTGTCTTTATAGTAGAATGATTTATATTCCTTTGGGTATATACCCAGTAATGCGATTGTTGGATCAAATGGTATTTCTTGTTCTAGATCCTTGAGGAATCGCCACACTGTCTTCCACAATGGTGGAACTAATTTACATTCCCACCAACAGTGTAAAAGCATTCCTATTTCTCCACAGCCTCTCCAGCATCTATTGTTTCTTGACTTTAATAATCACCATTCTGACTGGCATGAGATGGTATCTCATCGTGATTTTGATTTGCATTTCTCTAATAATCAGTAATGGTGAGCTTTTTTCATAATGTTTGTTGGCCACATAAATGTCTTCTTTTGAGAAGTGTTTGTTCATATCCTTTGTCCACTTTTTGATGGGGTTGTTTGCTTGTTTGTTTGTAAATTTGTTCAAGTTCCTTCTAGGTTCTGGATATTAGACCTTTACCAGATTAGTAGATTGCAAAATTTTTCTCCCATTCTGTAGGTTGCATGCTCACTCTGATGATAGTTTCTTTTGCTATGCAGAAGCTCTTCAGTTTAATTAGATCCCATTTGTCAATTTTGGCTTTTGTTGCAATGCTTTTGGAATTTTCATCATGAGATCTTTGCACATGCCTATGTCCTGAATGGTATTGCCTAGGTTTTCTTCTAGGGTTTTTATGGTTTTTGGTTTTACATTTAAGTCTTTAAGCCACCTTGAGTTAATTTTTGTGTAAGGTGTAAGGAAGGGGTCCAGTTTCAATTTTCTCTGTATGGCTAGTCAGTTTTCCCAGCACCATTTATTGAATAGGAGATCCTTTCCCCATTGCTTGTTTTTGTCAGGTTTGTCAAAGATCAGATGGTTGTAGATGTGTATTGTTATTTCTGAAGTCTCTGTTCTGTTCCATTGGTCTATATGTCTGTTTTGGTACCAGTACCATGCTGTTTGGTTACTGTAGCCTTGTTGTATAGTTTGAAGTCAGGTAGCGTGATGCCTCCACTTTGTTCTTTTTGCTTAGGATTTTCTTGGCTATATGGGGTCTTCTTTGATTCCATATGAAATTTAAAGTAGTTTTTTCTAATTCTGTGAAGAATGTCAATGGTAGTTTGATGGGAATAGCACTGAATCTATAAATTACCTTGGGCAATATGGCCATTTTCATGATATTGATTCTTCCGATCCATGAGGATGGAATGTTTTTTCCATTTGTTTGTATCCTCTTTTATTTCCTTGAGCAGTGGTTTGTAGTTCTCCTTGAAGAGGTCCTTCACATTACTTTTTAGCTGTATTCCTAGGTGTTTTATTCTCTTTGTAGCAATTGTGAATGGGAGTTCATTCATGATTTGGCTCTGGAATAAAGGAATGCTTGTGATTTTTGCACATTGATTTTGTTTCCTGAGACTTTGCTGAAGTTGCTTATCAGCCTAAGGAGTTTTTGGGCCGAGATGATGGGGTTTTCTAAATACAGAATTATGTTGTCTGCAAAAAGAGACAATTAGACTTCCTCTGTCCCTATTTGAATACCCTTTATTTCTTTTGCTTGCCTGATTGCCCTGGCCAGAACTTCCAATACTATGTTGAATAGGAGTGGTGATAGAGGGTATCCTTGTCTTCTGCCAGTTTTCAAAGGGAATGCTTCCAGCTTTTGCCCGTTCAATATGATATTGGCAGTGGGTTTGTCATAAATAGCTCTTATCATTTTGAGATATGTTCCATCAATACCTAGGATATTGAAAGTTTTTTTACCATGAAGCGATGTTGAATTTTATCAAAGGCTTTTTCTTTTATATATATATATTTTTTATTTATTTATTTATTATACTTTATGTTCTAGAGTGCACAACGTGCAGGTTTGTTACGTATGTATACATGTGCCATGTTGATGTGCTGCACCCATTAACTCGTCATTTAAATTAGGTATATCTCCTAATGCTATCCCTCCCCACTCCCCCCACTCCACAACAGGCGGTGTGTGATGTTCCCCTCCCTGTGTCCAAGTGTTCTCATTGTTCAATTCCCACCTATGAGTGAGAACATGTGGTGTTTGGTTTTTTGTCCTTGTAATAGTTTGCTGAGAATGATGGTTTCCAGCTTCATCCATGTCCCTACAAAAGACATGAACTCATCCTTTTTTATGGCTGCATAGTATTCCATGGTGTATATGTGCCACATTTTCTTAAACCAGTCTATCATTGATGGACATTTGGGTTGCTTCGAAGTCTTTGCTATTGTGAATAGTGCCTCAGTAAACATACATGTGCATGTGTCTTTATAGCACCATGACTTATAATCCTTTGGGTATATACCCAGTAATAGGATGGCTCAGTCAAATGGTATTTCTAGTTCTAGATCCCTGAGAAATCGCCACACTGACTTCCACAATGGTTGAACTAGTTTACAGTCCCACCAACAGTGTAAAAGTGTTCCTATTTCTCCACATTCTCTCCAGCACCTGTTGTTTCCTGACTTTTTAATGATTGCCATTCTAACTGGTGTGAGGTGGTATCTCATTGTGGTTTTGATTTGCATTTCTCTGATGGCCAGTGATGGTGAGCATTTTTTCAAGTGTCTGTTGGCTGCATAAATGTCTTCTTTTGAGAAGTGTCTGTTCATATCCTTCACCCACTTGTTGATGGGGTTGTTTGTTTTTTTCTTGTAAATTTGTTTGAATTCTTTGTAGATTCTGGATATTAGCCCTTTGTCAGATGAGTAGATTGCAAAAATTTTCTCCCATTCTGTAGGTTGCCTGTTCACTCTGATGGTAGTTTCTTTTGCGGTGCAGAAGCTCTTTAGTTTAATTAGATCCCATTTGTCAATTTTGGCTTTTGTTGCCATTGCTTTTGGTGTTTTAGACATGAAGTCCTTGCCCATGCCTATGTCCTGAATGGTATTGCCTAGGTTTTCTTCTAGGGTTTTTATGGTTTTAGGTCTAACATGTAAGTCTTTAATCCATCTTGAATTAATTTTTGTATAAGGTGTAAGGAAGGGATCCAGTTTCAGCTTTCTACATATGGCTAGCCAGTTTTCCCAGCACCATTTGTTAAATAGGGAATCCTTTCCCCATTGCTTGTTTTTCTCAGGTTTGTCAAAGATCAGATGGTTGTAGATGTGTGGTATTATTTCTGAGGGGTTTGTTCTGTTCCATTAGTCTATATCTCTGTTTTGGTACCAGTATCATGCTGTTTTGGTTACTGTAGCCTTGTAGTATAGTTTGAAGTCAGGTAGCGTGATGCCTCCAGCTTTGTTCTTTTGGCTTAGGATTTACGTAGCAATGAGGGCTCTTTTTTGGTTCCATATGAACTTTAAAGTAGTTTTTTCCAATTCCTGTGAACAAAGTCATTGGTAGCTTGATGCGGATGGCATTGAATCTATAAATTACCTTGGGCAGTATGGCCATTTTCATGATATTGATTCTTCCTATCCATGAGCATGGAATGTTCTTCCATTTGTTTGTGTCCTCTTTTATTTCGTTGAGCAGTGGTTTGTAGTTCTCCTTGAAGAGGTCCTTCACATCCCTTGTAAGTTGTATTCCTGGGTATTTTATTCTCTTTGAAGCAATTTTGAATGGGAGTTCACTCATGATTTGGCTCTCTGTTTGTTTGTTATTGGTGTATAAGAATGCTTGTGATTTTTGCACATTGATTTTATATCCTGAGATTTTGATGAAGTTGCTTCTCAGCTTAAGGAGATTTTGGGGTGCGACGATGGGGTTTTCTAGATATACAATCATGTCATCTGCAAACAGGGACAATTTGACTTCCTCTTTTCCTAATTGAATGCCCTTTATTTCTTTCTCCTGCCTGATTGCCCTGGCCAGAACTTCCAACACTATGTTGAATATGAATGGTGACTGTTGAATAGGAGTGGCATCCCTGTCTTGTGCCAGTTTTCAAAGGGAATGCTTCCAGTTTTTGCCCATTCAGTATGATATTGGCTGTGGGTTTGTCATAAATAGCTCTTATTATTTTGAGATACATCCCATCAATACCTAATTTATTGAGAGTTTTCAGCATGAAGGGCTGTTGAATTTTGTGAAAGGCCTTTTCTGCATCTATTGAGATAATCATGTGGCTTTTGTCTTTGGATCTGTTTATATGCTGGACTATGTTTATTCATTTGCATATGTTGAACCAGCCTTGCACCCCAGGGATGAAACCCACTTGATCATGGTGGATAAGCTTTTTGATGTGCTACTGGATTCGGTTTGCTAGTATTTTATTGAGGATTTTTGCATCGATGTTCATCACGGATATTGGTCTAAAATTCTCTTTTTTTGTTGTATCTCTGCCTGGCTTTGGTATCAGGATGGTGCTGGCCTCATAAAATGAGTTAGGGAGGATTCCCTCTTTTTGTATTGATTGGAATAGTTTCAGAAGGAATGGTACCAGCTCCTCCTTGTAACTCTGGTAGAATTCGGCTGTGAATCCATCTGGTCCTGGACTTTTTCTGGTTGGTAAGCTATGAATTATTGCCTCAATTTCAGATCCTGTTATTGGTCTATTCAGAGATTCAACTTCTTCCTGGTTTAGTCTTGGGAGGATGTATGTGTCCAGGAGTTTTTCCGTTTCTTCTAGATTTTCTAGTGTATTTGGTGGAGGTGTTTATAGTATTCTCTGATGGTAGCTTGTATTTCTGTGGGATCAGTGGTGATATCCCCTTTATCATTTTTTATTGTGTCTATTTGATTCTTCTCTCTTTTCTTCTTTACTAGTCTTGCCAGCGGTCTATCAATTTTGTCGATCTTTTCAAAAAACCAGCTCCTGGATTCAATGATTTTTTGAAGGGTTTTATGTGTCTCTATTTCCTTCAGTTCTGCTCTGATCTTAGTTATTTCTTGCCTTCTGCTAGCTTTTGAATGTGTTTGCTCTTGCTTCTCTAGTTCTTTTAATTGTGATGTTAGGGTGTCAATTTTGGATCTTTCCTGCTTTCTCTTGTGGGCATTTAGAGCTATACATTTCCCACTACACCCTGCTTTAAATGTGTCCCAGAGATTCTGGTATGTTGTGTCTTTGTTCTCGTTGGTTTCAAAGAACATCTTTATTTCTGCCTTCATTTCTTTATGTACCCAGTAGTCATTCAGGAGCAGGTTGTTCAGTTTCCATGTAGTTGAGTGGTTTTGAGTGAGTTTCTTAATCCTGAGTTCTAGTTTGATTGCAGTGTGGTCTGAGAAACAGTTTGTTATAATTTCTGTTCTTTTGCATTTGCTGAGGAGAGCTTTACTTCCAACTATGTGGTCAATTTTGGAATACGTGTGATGTGGTGCTGAGAAGAATGTATATTCTATTGATTTGGGGTGGAGATTTCTGTAGAAGTCTATTAGGTCAGCTTGGTGCAGAGCTGAGTTCAATTCCTGGATATCCTTATTAACTTTCTGTCTCGTTGATCTGTCTGATGTTGACAGTGGGGTGTTAAAGTCTCCCATTATTATTGTGTGGGAGTCTAAGTCTCTTTGTAGGTCTCTAAGGACTTGCTTTATGCATCTGGGTGCTCCTGTATTGGGTGCATATATATTTAGGGTAGTTAGCTCTTCTTGTTGAATTGATCCCTTTACCATTATGTAATGGCCTTCTTTGTCTCTTTTGATCTTTTTGGTTTAAAGTCTGTTTTATCAGAGACTAGGATTGCAACCCCTGCCTTTTTTTGTTTTCTATTTGCTTGGTAGATCTTCCTCCATCCCTTTATTTTGAGCCTATGTGTGTCTCTGCACATGAGATGGGTTTCCTGAATACAGCACACTGATGGGTCTTGACTCTTTATCCAATTTACCAGTCTGTGTCTTTTAATTGGAGCATTTAGCCCATTTACATTTAAGGTTAATATTGTTATATGTGAATTTGATCCTGTCATTTTGATGTTAGCTGGTTATTTTGCTTGTTAGTTGATGCGGTTTCTTCCTAGCATCAATGGTCTTTACAATTTGGCATGTTTGCAGTGGCTGGTACCGGTTTTTCCTTTCCATGTTTAGTGCTTCCTTCAGGAGCTCTTATAGGGCAGGCCTGGTGGTGACAAAATCTCTCAGCATTTGCTTGTCTGTAAAGGATTTTATTTCTCCTTCACTTATGAAGCTTAGCTTGGCTAGATATGAAATTCTGGGTTGAAAATTCTTTTCTTTAAGAATATTGAATATTGGCCTTCACTCTCTTCTGGCTTGTAGAGTTTCTGCTGAGAGATCCGCTGTTAGTCTGATGGGCTTCCCTTTGTGTGTAACCCGACCTTTCTCTCTGGCTGCCCTTAACATTTTTTCCTTCATTTCAACTTTGGTGAATCTGATAATTATGTGTCTTGGAGTTGCTCTTCTCAAGGAGTATTGTTGTGGTGTTCTCTGTATTTCCTGAATTTGAATGTTGGCCTGCCTTGCTAGATTGGGGAAGTTCTCCTGGATAATATCCTGCAGAGTGTTTTCCAACTTGGTTCCATTCTCCCTGTCACTTTCAGGTACACCAATCAGACGTAGACTTGGTCTTTTCACATAGTCCCATATTTCTTGGTGGCTTTGTTTGTTTCTTTTTGTTCTTTTTTTCTCTAAACTTCTCTTCTCAGTTCATTTCATTCATTTGATCTTCAATCACTGATAACCTTTCTTCCAGTTGATCGAATCGGCTACTGAAATTTGTGCATTCATCACGTAGTTCTCGTGCCATGGTTTTCAGCTCCATCAGGTCATTTAGGGACTTCCCTACATTGGTTATTCTAGTTAGCCCTTCATCTAATATTTTTCAAGGTTTTTAACTTGTTTGCAATGGGTTCAAACTTCCTCCTTTAGCTCAGAGAAGTTTGGTCGTCTGAAGACTTCTTCTTTCAACTCATCAAAATCATTCTCCATCCAGCTTTGTTCTGTTGCTGGTGAGGAGCTGCATTCCTTTGGAGGAGGAGAGGCACTCTGATTTTTAGAATTTTCAGCTTTTCTGTTCTGTTTTTTCCCCATGTTTGTGGTTTTATCTACCTTTGGTCTTTGATGATGGTGACGTACAGATGGGGTTTTGGTGTGGATGTCCTTTCTGTTTGTTAGTTTTCCTTCTAACCGTCAGGACTCTCAGCTGCAGGTCTGTTGGAGTTTGCTGGAGGTCCACTCCAAATGCTGTTTGCCTGGGTATCAGCAGCAGAGGCTGCCAAACAGGGAATATTGCTGAACAGCAAATGTTGCTGCCTGATCGTTCCTCTGGAAGTTTCATTTCAGAGGGGTACCCGGTGGTGTGACGTGTTGGTCTGCCCCTACTGGGGGGTGCCTCCCAGTTAGGCTACTTGGTGTTCAGGGACCCACTTGAGGAGGCAGTCTGCCCGTTCTCAGATCTCAAACTCCGTGCTGGGAGATCCACTACTCTCTTCAAAGCTGTCAAACAGGGACATTTAAGTCTGCAGAGGTTTCTGCTGCCTTTTGTTCGGCTATGCCCTGCCCCCAGAGATGGAGTCTACAGAGGCAGGCAGGCCTCCTTGAACTGCGGTGGGATCCACCCAGTTTGAGCTTCCTGGCTGCTTTGTTTACCTACTCAAGCCTCAGCAATGGCAGGTGCCCCTTCCCCAGCCTCGCTGCTGCTTTGCAGTTCAATCTCAGACTGCTGTGCTAGCAATGAGTGAGGCTCCGTGGGCATGGGACCCTCCAAGCCAGGTGCAGGATATAATCTCCTGGTGTGCCATTTGCTAACACCATTGGAAAAGTGCAGTATTAGGGTGGGAGTGACCTGATTTTCCAGGTGCTGTCTGTCACAGCTTTGCTTGGCTAGGAAAGGGATTTCCCTGACCCCTTGCGCTTCCTGGGTGAGGCGATGCCTCACGCTGCTTCGGCTCATACTCGGTCTGCTGCACCAACTGTCCTGCAAGCCCCAGTGAGATGAACCCTGTACCTCAGTTGGAAATGTGGAAATCACCTGTCTTCTGCGTCGCTCGTGCTGGGAGCTGTAGACTGGAGCTGTTCCTATTTGGCCATCTTGGAACTGCCCTCAAAGGCCTTTTCTACATCTGTTGAGATAATCATGTGGTTTTTGTCTTTAGTTCTGTTTATGTGATGGATTATGTTTATTGATTTGTGTATGCTGAATGAGATTTGCATGACAGGGGTGAAGCCAACTTGATCATGGCAGATAGGTTTTTTTGGTTTGCTGCTGGATTTGGTTTGCCAGTATTTTATTGAGAATTTTTGCATCGAGGTTAATCAGGGATATTGGCCTGAAATTTTCTTTTTTATTGTTGTGTCTCTGCCAGGTTTTGGTATCAGGATGATGCTGGCTTCATAAAATGAGGTGGAGAGTAGTCCCTCCTTTTCAATTGTTCGAAATAATTTCAGAAGGAATGGTACCAGCTCCTCTTTGTACTTCTAATCGAATTTGGCTGTGAATCCGTATGGTCCTGGGCTTTTTTTGGTTGGTAGGCTATTAATTACTGCCTTAATTTCAGAGCTTGTTATTGGTCTATTCAGTGATTTGACTTCTTCCTGGTTTAGTCTTGAAAGGGTGTATGTGTCCAGGGATTCATCCATTTCTTCTAGATTTTCTAGTGTATTTGCATAGAGGGGTTTATAGTATTTTCTGATGGTAGTTTGTATTTCTGTAGGGTCAGTGGTGATATCCCCTTTATCATTTTTTAATTGTGTCTATTTGTTCTTTTCTCTTTTCTTCTTTATTAGTCTAGCTAGGGGTCTATCTATTTTGTTAATTTTTTTTTTTTTCAAAAAACCAGCTCCTGGATTCATTGATTTTGTGGAAGATTTTTCATGTCTCTATCTCCTTCAATTCTTCTCTGATCTTAGTTATTTCTTGTCTTCGGCTAGCTTTTGGATTTGTTTGCTCTTTCTTCTCTAGCTCTTTTAATTGTAATGTTAAGGTGTCTATTTGAGATCTGTCTAGCTTTCTGATGTGGGAATTTAGTGCCATAAATTTCCTTCAATACTGCTTTAGCTGTGTCCCAGAGATTTTGGTACATTGCTTCTTTGTCTTCATTGGTTTCAAAGAACTTGGTTTTTGCCTTAATTTCATTATTTACCCAGGAGTCATTCTGGAGCAGGTTGTTCAATTTCCATGTAATTGTGTGGTTTTTAGTTGAGTTTCTTAATTCTGCGTTCTAATTTGTTTGCACTGTATTCTGAGAGACTGTTTGTGATGATTTCAGTTATTTTGCATTTGCTGAAGAGTGTTTTACTTTGAATTATGTGGTCAATTTTAGAATAAGTGCCATGTGGCACTGGGAAGAATGTATATTCTGTTGATTTGGGGTGGAGAGTTCTATAGATGTCTATTAGGTCCACTTGATCCAGAGCTGAGTTCAAGTCCTGAATATCCTTGTTAATTTTCTGTCCCATTGGCCTGTCTAACACTGACAGTGGGGTGTTAAAGTCTGTCACTATTATTGTGTGGGAGTCTAAGTCTCTTTTCAGGTCTCTAAGAACTTATTTTATGAATCTGGCTCCTCCCGTATTGAGTGTGTATATACTGAGGATACTTAGCTTTTTTGTTGAATTGATCCCCTTACCATTATGTAATGCCCTTCTTTGTCTTTTTTGATCTTTGTTCGTTTAAAGTCTGTTTTGTCAGAGACTAGGATTGCAACCCTTGCTTTTTTTTTTTTTTTTTTTTTTTTTTTTTTGCTTTCCATTTGCTTGGTAAATATTCCTCTATCCCTTTATTTTGAGCCTATGTGTGTCTTTGCACATGAGATGAGTCTCCTGAATACAGCACATCGATGGGTCTTGACTCTTGATTCAATCTGTCAGTCTGTGTCTTTTAATTATGGCATTTAGCTCATTTACATTTAAGGTTAGTATTGTTATGCATAAATTTGATCCTATCTTCCTGATGCTATCTAGTTATTTCGCACACTAATTGTTGCATCATGTCATTGGTCTTTATATTTTGTTGTGTTTTTGCAGTGACTGGTACTGGTTTTTCCTTTCCATATTTAGTGCTTCTGTCAGGAGCTCTTGCAAAGCAGGCTTGTTGGTGACAAAATCCCTCAGGATTTGCTTGTCTGGAAAAGATTTTATTTTGCCTTCACTTGTGAAGCTTAGTTTGGCTGGATATGAAATTCTGGTTTGAAAATTCTTTTCTTTTAGAATGTTGAATATTGGCCCCCACTCTCTTCTGGCTTGTAAGGTTTCTGCTGAGAAGTCTGCTGTTAGTCTGAGGGGCTTTCCTTTGTAGGTGACCTGGCCTTTCTTTCTAGCTGCTGCTAACATCTTTTCCTTCATTTCAACCTTGGAGAATCTGCTCATTATGGGTCTTGGGGCTGAACTTCTCATGGAGTATCTTAATGGTGTTCTCTATATTTCCTGAATCTGAATGTTGGCCTGTCTTGGTAGGTTGGGGAAGTTCTCCTGGATAATATCCTGAAGTGTGTTTTCCAGCTTGTTTCCTTTCTCCCTGTCTCCTTTAGGTACTCCAATCAGTCATAGGTTCAGTCTTTTTATGTAGCCCCATATTTCTTGGAGGCTTTGTTTGTTCCTTTTCATTCTTTTTTCTCTAATCTTGTCTGCATGCCTTATTTCAGCAAGATGGTCTTCAAACTCTGATATCCTTTCTTCCACTTGGTAGACTTGGCTATTGATACTTTTGTATGCTTCATGAAGTTCATGTGCTGTGTTTCTCTGCTCCACTCAGGTCATTTATGTTCCTCTCTAAACTGGTTATTCTAGTTAGCAGCTCCTCTAACCTTTTATCAAAGTTCTTAGCTTCTTTGCATTGGGTTATAACATGCTGTTTTAGCTCAGCAAAGTTTTTTATTACCCATCTTCTGAAGCCTATTTCTGTCAATTCGTCCATCTCATCCTCTGTTCAGTTCTGCACCCTTTCTGGAGAGGCACTGCAATCATTTGGAGGAGAAGAGGCACTCTGGCCTTTTGGGTTTTCAGCATTTTTTTTGCTGATTCTTTCTCAACTTCATGAGTTTTTCTAGTTTCGATCTTTAAGCGTGCTGACCCTTGGGTGGGGCTTTTGTGGGGACTTTTTGTTGTTATTGATGATTTTTTGCTGTTTTTTAGTTTTTCTTTCAATGGTCAGGTCCCTCTTCTGTAGGGCTGCTGCGGTTTGCTGGGGGTTCACTTCAGGCCCTATTCCTCTGATTCACTCCCGCACCTGGAGATGTCAGTGAAGGAGCCTGGAGAACAGCAAAGATGGGTGCCTCCTCCTTCTTCTGGGATCTCTGAACTTGAGAGGCACCAACCTGATAGGGTGTCTGACAACTCCTTCTATTTGCGTCAGTTTCCTTGCTTACAAAAATGGGAACAAGATCACCTTTGAGGGCTGCCTATGTTGCTGAATAATCAGTAATTTGACTCTGGATTCCTAGGAATGTCATTTCTATCTTCTTTCTTTCTTCAAGTTAAAGTCACACTGCACAGGGAGTGGAGCCGAAGCTCCTGGCAGCACAAGTGCAGAGCTCCTCACAGCAGACCCCTGCTATCCTGGCCACAGACTCCAGATTTTCAATTTACTTTGTTGAGGAAAGTAGTGATTCCATGTGAGTAATCATTATCTATGGCAGCAAAGGCCTTCTGAAATGTATTTTTTAAATAATTGGATTTGAAAGTTAAAATTACTTCTTGATACATGGGCTGCAGAATAGATATTATGGTAGCAGGCATGAAAAACAAATTAATCTCATTGAACATCTCCACCAGAGCTTTTGGGGGACCAGGTGCATTGTCAAGAGCAGTAATATTTTGAAAGAATTTTTTTTCTCTGAGCAGTAGGTCTCAACAGTGGGCTTAAAATACTCAGTAAATCATGCTGTAAATAGATATGCTGGCATCCAAGCTTTATTGTTACTTTTATAGAGCACAAGCAGAGCAGATTTAGAGTAATTGTTAAGGGCCCTGGGATATTCAAAATGGTCAGTGAGCATTGGCTTGAACTTAAAGTCACCAGCTGCATTACCCCCTAACAAAGCCTATCCTTTGAAGTTTTGAAGCCACATATTGCCTTCTTTCCTTTAGCTCTGAAAGTCCTAGATGGCACTTTCTTCCAATAGAAGGCTATTTTGTCTACATTGAAAATCTTGTGTAGTGTAGCCACCTTCATAAATTATCTTAAGTAGATCTTCTGAATAATTTGCTGCAGCTTTTACAGCAAGACTTTCTGCTTCACCTTGCACTTTTATATTGATACATAATGGATGTGCATATTTTGGGGGTACATGTGATAATTTGATATATTAATATAATATTTAAAGATCAAGTCAGGGTAATTGTGATATCCCTCACCTTAAATATTTATGTTTTATTGATATTAGAAACATTCAAATTATTCTTTTCTATTTTGAAATGTACATTAGATTATTGTTAACTATAGTCTATTTGATAGATCTACTGATCTATCAAACACTAGATCTTGTTTCTTTTATCTAACCCTATACTTGTACCCATTAATCGACCTCTCTTCATCACCTTCTCTACCCTACCCTTCCTGGGCTCTGATTACCATCAATCTACTCTCTGTGTTCATAAAATGTACTTTTTTAGCTCCGATGTATGTGCGAGAAGATGCTATATTTGTCTTTCTGAACCTTGCACTTTTGTGTTATGGAGGTTATTTTAACCTCATCAACAAATTTGTTCTAGCTTCAGCCTTTTCTTCTGCAGCTTTCTCACCTCTCTTAGACTTCATCGAATGGAGAAGAATTAGAGCCTTGCTCTGGATTAGAATTTGGCTTAAGGGAATATTGTGGCTGGTTTGATGTTTTACCCAGACCACTAAAACTTTCTCCATATAGCCATAAATCTGTTTCACTTTCTTATCATTCATGTGTTCACTAGAGTAACACTTTTAATTTCCTTCAACACCTTTTCCTTTGCATTCACACCTTGGCTAACTGTTTGTCACAAAAGCCTAGCTTTTGGCCTATCTCAGCTTTTGACATGCTTTCTTCACTAAGCTTATCATTTCTAGCTTTTTATTTAAAATTGGACTTGTCCTTTCACTTGAACAGCTTAGAGGCTATTGTAGGGTTGTTAATTGGCCTGCTTTCAATATTGTTGCCTCCCAGGAGAGGGAGCAAAATGGGGGAACAGCTGGTTTCATAGCCTATGGTTTTCCAACCTCTTATCCAGACACAGATTTCTGGTTAAAGTGAAAACAATAGTTCTGATTAAATTTTGAGATCTATAAATCTTCTCTAAGGAGTCCCCAAATCCTTCCTTCATAAGGTTCTCTAGGTATTACTTCTGAATTTATGTACATGTATTCATAGGAAAGAGAAAGGAGAAGGAAAAGGAAGAGAAGACCCAGGTTATGGAAGACAAGAAAGGGAAAAAGCAGTGGAATTGAGGACTGCTGAGAAAATAACCTGAGCACAGCCTTTGCACGTCTTAGGAAACTATTTGTATTTTATTTCTATCTTTTGCATAAATGTCCTCAAGATAATTCAGAATGTTCTTTCAGGTGTTACTAATGTTAGCTCACACTACACATGGAGAACAAAAGGTACTAAAATGTCTACCTATTTAAAAAGTCCAAACAATGTCTTTTATTTTCCTCTATGTACTCACTTTTATTTACCCAGCAAGTAAAATGTAGTTAATTTCAAAGATAAAATTTCCTACATAAGATTATCTTATCTTCATCCTCCAGTCAATAGCCCTCAGAAGTGCATGCTGGTTTTTTACCTTAAACTCGAGGAAAAGTCTAAAGCTATGTTAACTGTACCAAGTTGACATTATCCATATTGTACACTCAGGGAACTGAATGTTTTCAAACTATTGCTCATTGTTCTCCTTTCAGCAATTTTTGAACATCAAGCAAAAGCTTATGATACTTTATGTTTGGTGATCTTATAGCCATCCTGAGTTATGCATCATAATAGAAAGTTCACAGGACTATATTCTAGTTGCAATCCTGCTATTAACCAGCTATATGTGCCTTTTGGACAAATCACCTCACCTCTCTGTCTCCACTTCACCCTTTGAAACAAGAGGTTTGGGCTAGATGAGTCTAAAGGTACTTTAATTTCTGTCCTAAAATATTTATGATAGGTCAATACCATTAAAATTAAATCCGATTTTTCAAGGTGTAATTGATAAACTGAAAAACATACAGGGAGACCCAAGCCCTATTTTTATGGGTGCTAGAAAGCTTCATTTCAAGGATATGTGTGGGTACTCCTTGTACATAGCAAAACAACAGCAGGAGAGTTGAGATATAACTAAATAAATTATTATCTTCTCTATGAAGCAGCTGTGCTTTCTGCTTCTTGGTCTCAGAGGTGGAATCATTATCTAGTAAACATTAGGAGTCTTTTTTTTTTTTTTTTTTTTTTTTTTTTCCTTTTTAACCTTTTCGGTGGCCCTCTGGTGAATACGAGGGAATCGTGAATAGAGAAACGGAGGAGAAATAGTTATTTTTCAACTTAATCTTTCAGTAAATGTTTATACCCTTATGATCTACCTCACTCCTCAGAATATTACTTGTATATATGGTGTTTCCTATTCCCTATGCTCTTCAAATGTGAGAGATAATCTAGTTGGATCCTGGTACCCAAGAGCAAGCAATAAACTTGAGACAAGAGTTGAAATTTCCTTTCATTTATAGAACTCATGCCTGTAATCCCAACACTTTGGGAGGCTGAGGTGGGCAGATCACTTGAAGTCAGGAGCTTGATAACAGCCTGGCCAACATGGTGAAACTGCATCTCTACTAAAAACACAAAAATCAGCCAGGCATGGTGGCACATGCCCATAATCCCAGCTAATCAGGAGGCTGAGGCAGAAGAATCATTTGAATCGAGAGGTAGAGGTTACAGTGAGCTAAGATCACACCACTGCACTCCAGCCTGGGCGACAGAGCAAGACTTCGTCTAAAAAAAAAAATAAAGTACTTGTTCTGGGGTCACTACATAGTCTGGAATGTGAGGGAGTGAAAGCAGACTTCATCTTCATGGATGCTTCAAGTGATCCATGCTTTCTGCTCACAGAGCCAGGAAGCAATAAACAGATTAACCTTGATGTCTGAGCTAAAGCCAAGATGGAGTTGACCAAGGTGATCAAAGCTCGGATTTTCTGTAGCTGGGTGCAAAGGTATTTCCAGGACCCTGAGGGTTAGTGGCCTATGGTTAATCATAGAATCACTTATTAGAATCAACTCCAACTCTCAATTAAGAGACAAGAACATTTACATCCCAAGAGACTGAGACAAGTGCCCCAGCAGTTGATTAGAGTTTGATTCTTGGCTCAGTATTTTTTGTCTTGAGTTCCGTCTTACTATCATTCTCTGACCAAAACCTTGGTGAGTTACTAATTTCATAATGCTGAGTTATATTCCACCCCATGTTTCATGATGTATATTAAAATCAAATATCAGTGGATGAGTTTTAAAATGTATTTGATCATCAATATAAGATACAAGTAGTAAATGATCTTGACAAACAGTTCTATATGACTTTCCCAAATCATTCTCCTAAAGAACCTGAAGAGTAGCAGATGGGGTTTGTGTGCCTGTTTATTGTTTGATGTTCATATTATGTTATCCTCTTTCCTCTTTTAAAAGTCAAATGACTGATGGATTAATAGTAGGTTCTCTTCTCACATAAACTTTATAAGATATTGCAACTATTCTTATGCCTTCAGGTGCTACTTTTATATTAATGACTTCAAATTTTATTTCTTCTGCTCAAACGTCATCCTTTAGTGCCAGGTCTATAGCTCAAATTGCCTCCTCAATGACTCAAATTGAATGATTCACATGTGTTTCAAACTAAACACACCCCATCTAAACCTATCATCTTACCTTTCGGTCATGACCCCTTCGGGGCACCAATCTCTGTAAATGGCACATTATCACCAATCTGCCCAAAACAGAAACTGATCGTTATCCTTGTCACGTCCACCTTGTTAATCCTTTATAGCCAATTAATCATTAAGTCCTGTCGATTCTTCCTGCTAAATGTGTTTTAAATCTGCCATCTTTCTTTAATATCACCATCCTTTTCCAGGTCACTATCATATTTCACTAGGAATTGTGGAAGGGCCTTGTAACTTTCCCACAGGGAGTCTTGCCTCTCTGGTCAATTCTCCACACTACCATTAGAATGAGGTTTGTAGAAAGCAAATATAATTTTGTCGATTCCTTCCCTGCTTAATACAACTCAGTGGCTTCCTTTCTTCTTAGAACAAAATTCCAAATTCTAAACATAACCCATAAGGTCCTATGTGATACAGTCTCTGTCATTCTAAGTAGTCTCGCCTTTGGCACTACCTTGAAAATCAGAGCTTCCTTCACATTATCCTTCTTTCAGTTTTTGAAATTATCATTTTCATGCCACTATAAGGGCTTCATAGGTGCCATTTCCTCTACCTGAATGATTTGCCTCCATCAAACTAACTTTGTTAAAATCTTGCTTTCAAGATTTGTCAAATATTTCTTACTCATTCTGCTCATCCAGTGTGAATGTCATCTGCTCAAAGTCAGCATTTCCTCAATTGCCAGACTAGTTTATGAATCATCATTACACTATTTCATAATACTACACACTTCTCTTTAGTGGCAGATAACACTGTGCAAAGCCATGCTTAAATAAATACAGATGTTTGAAGTTATGGCTAAAGTCAGAATTTTTATTTTGCTTCATATTTTTTGTCAAACTTTTGTCTTGTTGACTAAAATACCATGAATATAGAAATTTAGAGAGGGACTGCAAGGAGGAAAATTAAAGCCAATTGCTTCTGAGAATGAAGAAAAATAAGAAGAAAGGACTATGTGGTTACTATTAGAGGTAGTAGAAAGTTTATAGAAAAAGCGATATACCTAAAAGAGGAGTTTTAAAACTTTGGGATTGCTATGCAATGTAAACACTCTTGTCAGTCTCCTTACAAATTTTAGTTCATTTTCTGCCTTCATATTACTGCTTTCAGAGTTGGAAGGTTGTTTGTTTCATAAGAAGATTGCAGAAGGCCGGCGCAGTGGCTCATGCCTGTAATCCCAGCCCATTTGGAGGCTGAGGCAGGAGGATACCTTGAGTCCAGGAGTTTGAGACCACCCTGGGCAAGACGGTGAGACCCTGGTCTCTATTAAATACCTAATAAGGCATTCTTCCTGTATGAAGTTACATAGCGTTATTGAAGAAAAGACATGTGAACCAAACATGTCAAAACAATATGATAGAAGTTATTCAAAAATTAGGGCCAAAGAAAAATGATGGCACAAAGGAGGAATGACATTTGTTTGGGGAGAACATAGTAGAATCCATAGCAGAAATATTTGAAATTAACTAGAAGTTGCCCACATGGAAAACGGGATTGAAATCATTTTAGGACAAGGATGCAGAAGTGCCAAATTGAAGAGGTGAACAAGAACATAGTGCTCTTTAGAATCTATTAGTAATTCAATGTAGAGTCATAATTCTCAAACTAGAGATCTCCCAGGGACACACCTAGATGTCAGAGACAGGAGTAAGCAATGTGAAACTGAAGGAATAGAGGGAATGAAGGAGGAAAGTAATACCAGGGTGGGTAATAGGGTGGTGGTGAAGAGGTGGTCATTTCAAACTTAATGTGTACAAATCTAACCTCTGGATTTCCCTTTAATAACTTGTCAGTTTCCTAGTCTTTACCAGCTCATTAAATGGCAAAATAATAACTTCATTGGGCCAGGTGAGAAATCTGCTCATGTCTAAAAACTCCAAGTCTAGCTCATTCTAGCTCTTAAATTTATCTCAAATCTGTCTGCACCCAGGCCATCACTCTAGTCCAAGCAACTATTAGTTCTCTGCTGTTGAACCTGAGTCTCTGCCTTTGACCTGTGTTTATGTGGCCCCCTCTGACACATCTTTCTTATAGTTGCCAGGGCAATCTACTAACAGGCTAAATTGTTTATCATCATTCCACTTATCTCACACAACTCTCGTCCTCATTCTTGATTCTTCAGTAATTTGGCCTACTTTCAGCTCCTCAAACAAGCGTCTTCCAAGCTGAGAGTTTTAAGATCTGTTCCCTGAAATAATTTCCCCACACTCCTCACCCAGCTAGCACCTTCTCATCCTTCCTTCAGTTCTCACATTTAAATACTACTTTCTCAAATCATTCTCTGACTATGAAAGCAGTTTGACCTTTTCCTACCTTCTACACTTTAGTCTTTTTGTTCATGTATTCACCACATTGCCCTTACGTAAGTATCTGTGTGCCAACTTGTTTAATGTCTGTCATAAGCCACTACACTGTAAACTCTGTAAGGACAGGAAACATGTCTACTTTGGCATGATTTACCTAATATAATGTCTAGAAAACAGTAGATTCCTGATGAATCAATCAATTAGTGATAAAACTTGTGTCACTTGGAGTGCTTATTTACATAAATCCCAGGCCCTATCCCAGGAAATTTTGATTCAGCAGGCCTGGAGCTGACTGCAGGTATCTACAATTTTAATTAGCACTTTAGGTGATTCAGAGACATGTGACCCACAGAATACTCTAATAGAAACATTGAGTTTGGGGTTTGATGCCATAATGAAGGCAAAATAATGAGGCTTTGAACTAAGGTGGAGGAACTGAATGGAAAGAAGCAGCCAGTGAAACAACAGCACCTTTAATTCACTAAGTTAGTAATGTTACTACCTACATATTGTGATGTAATGGATCTCAGAAATACTCTTCAAATTTATTTCCTGTATCTTTTTTCCTGAATTCTTCATTTTTGCTATCACCTCTTTGGAGGTTTTCTTTTTCTTTTCTTTTTTTTTTTTTTTTTTTTTTTAATCTGCAGCGGTAAGGCAAAAACCAATGTACATATCAGATAAAATGCATTCATGTGATTAAACTACAATAGCCATTAATACCCAATAGGCTGCAAACCAAAAGCAGAAATTGCCAAAGGCCCAAAGTATATGAAAACACAGAGAATGTAAAGGGAGATAGCATTTGTTCTATGGGAGAGTGAGAGAGATGCTACAGAAAGGGAGAGGATGGGGCAGATTCTCCAAAGGTCACTGTGAACACTGGAATTAGGGGATAAGAAAAGGTGAACAAGAGAAAGAAACTCAAAAGATCAACTCTGCTTCTTTTATGGTGTCATAAGAACTGCAGCAGAAGGGAAGACATGCAAGAAAAGAAGATTTGGGGGATCAGACTCAGATTCAGTCGAGGAATAGACACTTTCCCTCTTCTCTTTCCGACATTTGTGTAATATTTTGGTGTAGAACAGGTAACAAATTGACAAGTTGGCAATAAATTCATCTCTGTAAGAATTGCTTATGGAGCCTTGGATTTAACAACTCAGGTCATTTAGTGGCTGCGGTAGGCTCAGATGATAGAGCCCATTTTCCTTCTTGCCATTGTCCATTCCTCACAAGAAAAACCCTCCTTCTCAGTCATGTCATCTTTACTTCAAAACATTTCTACTTATTGAAGTTGAACTGTTTACTTGCAGCAAAACTTCAGTTATAAATGTAGTCCCAGATAGTTCACCAAAGTCATGGTACTAAATTAGGGCCAATAAAGGGAGAATATCATTTTTAAGGAGCATAGAAAAATAACAAAATGTAAATACTAAATTTAAATATGAATACTGAAAAACTATACACTTTGGGCATTAGAACAATGATTCAGAACTATAGTAATTGCTTTCCAAGTAAAACCGTTTATCAAGTTTAAATCAAGTATTTACAAAAGATGACCTATGTGTGAAAAATAATACATAAAAATATTAAATTATTTTGCATCATTTGAAAGAAGGCATTGGTATAATGAAGAGAGAAGTGACTAGGTAGTCTCCCCTGAATCTATCAGTAACAAGTTTTGTGACATTTTCACAACTCTGTCAATCTCCTAAAGCCTTAGTTTCCTAGCCTATAATACTTGAGGACCTGAGGCAAACCAGATGATTCTCTTCTAGTCTTAATATTTAATTCCAGGTCTTGCAAAAAGAATGGAAAAAGAACTTAATGCATTGCTTTCCTTTGAAGTACTCACAGCCTAGTTTGGGAGATCACAGAAAACAAGCCACTGCATTTATAATTGTTCTTTTTTCTTAATCACACTGAATAAACACAGAATCAGTTGCAACTTTTTTTCTATATCTCTCTCTCTCACCTGATTCTGAGTGCCACAAAAGTAGGGACTATGATTTAATTAGTCCCAGCAATGTGAGCCTGGAAGCTGGAGCATCTTAAATGCTTAGTGAATCTCTATACAAATGAGAAAATTAAAAAAAGAAAGAAAGAAAGAAAGAGAGAAAGAGAGAAAAGAACAAAAAAGGCTCAAAACCAAAAACCATAAAAGTTCTCATTAAATCCAGGAAAAACTGAGTGAGCTCTTCTTGAACCTGGCACTTAATTGTCTGCATGCTCCTGCCTTTTCTGAGTCCTGCCAGTCCCTCTACAATAATGCACACATGTATGCAAGCACACAAACTACAAACAAGGAAATCTGTCAAGCATTGCATATGCCATGAAGATGAGAGAAAATGTCCAGGGAAGGCTTGGGATCAGCTGAAAGGGGGAAGATGCTGAGGGCATCTAGCCAAGAACTCCCAGGTCGTGAGGTGGGTAGGAAAAGGCTTTCCCCAATAGTTCTCTATGTTCCATGGGAGGGCAAGTACTCATTAGTCTCTACTTCTGCACTGTGCCCATAAAGTGAAAATAAAGTAAGTAATCAACCGAACTTAGATTCTTTCAGTACAATGTACCCTCTCCTATTCATAAACTTGAAGTGTTAAGATCTCACACTTGCTATGAAACTTTCTGTTGAGATGTCCAAGAGGAGAAAGATCATTAGAACTGGGGCTGCTGGAAAATTCTGATTAGTCATATAAAGTTAAATTAAGATTGAGGTTAAAGAATCTCCTTCACTCCTTTCATACCACCATTCCCAAGTCTAAAAACTTGCTATTTCCAAACTTTCTGCACTTCTTTAGACATTGCCATTGAGTTGTCAGGTACTGAGGGAAACAAGAAGAAGAAAGAGGGGATTCTGAAGAAGTTAAAATATGTTTTCATCTCAGACATACACAACTTTTAAGAATGCAAATGACTGAAAATGTAAAATTGTGATTCCTTTAGAAAACTAGTTTAACAGTTTCTTCAAAAGTTAAACATACACTTACTATATGACCCAGAAATTTCACTCCTACATATTTACTCAAAAAAAATGAAAGCGTATATCATTCCAAAGACCTGTACACAAATGTTTATAGTGGCCTTAACTCTAATAGCAAAAAAACTGTAAACAAAGTATCAGAGGTAAATAGATAAATTGTGGCATATTCAGACAGTAAATACTACTCAGCAGTATCAAAAAACAAACTATTGGTACATGCAACAACATAGATGAATCTCACAGCTGCAATGCTGAATGAAAAAGAGTACATACTGTATGATTTATATTGATTATAGTAAAACAATCTATATCAATAGAAATCAGGTTACTGTTTCCTTGGAGAAGGGGATAGAGAATGATTGACTACAAAGGAGGAGCTTGAGGGAACTGGGTAGATAGCAATGTTCTAGAACTTTACTGGCTGGTGGTTACATGGATAAGGAGGTCATCAAACTCATTTAAGTGTTTACTTAAATGGTATGAATTTTCTTGTATATAAGTCAGACCTCAATAAAATTAATGTTAACAAAATTCAAAATTACTCTGAAGCTGAAGTTTTGTGGTATCCTTTATGGGCATCAGAAATGAAAAGAAAATACTAGATCCACATAGTTAATCACCACCTACCAGCTCTCCCCAACTCTAATCACCTATATAAATCCCAGGGAGAAATCAGTGATTAAAATATGTAATGCTGAAGTCAAAATGAGAGAAATTAGAGCATAGAGTATGCTGTATAGGACGTAAATTAGGAATATATTTATTTAAACAAAAATAGTACTGACATAAATTTTAGAAGACTAAAGTGATCACTCAATCAAAGCATCAATCTGAAAGTTGTTTAATAATCTAGCAGGGGCCAGGCGTGGTGGCTCACACCTGTAATCCCAGCACTTTGGGAGGCGAAGGGGGGCAGATCACTTGAGGCCCGGAGTTGGAGACCAGCCTAGCCAATGTGGTGAAACCTCGTCTCTACTAAAAAATACAAAAACTAGCCAGGCATGGTGGCAGGTGCTGTAATTCCAGCTACTTGAGAGGCCAAGGTGGGAGAATCACTTGAACCCGGGAAGTGGAGGTTGCAGTGAGCCAAGATCCTGCCACCACACTCCAGACTGGGTGACAGAGTGAGACTTCATCTCAAAATAATAATAATAATGATAATAATAATCCAGTAGGAAGAAGGTTAATGTTACATATCTTCATGCAGTAAGAAAAACTTAATAGCTAGGACTGAGGTGGGAGGTTGATCTGAGCCCAGGGAGGTTGAGGCTGCAGTTAGCACTGATTACAACACTGCATTCCAGTCTGAGTGATAGAGTGAGATCCTGTCTGGAAAGAAAAAGGAAAGAAAGAAAAGAAAAGAAAGGGAGGGAAGAAAAGGAAGAAAGGGAAGGAACAGAAGGAAAGGAAGAAAGAAAGAAGGGAGGGTGGGAGGGAGGGAGGGGGGAGGGAGGGAAAATCTTAATAGTGGTCATAATAGTTACCATTAATTGTATGCTTATTGTATGCCAGGTGCTTTACATACACTGTCTCAATGAATTCTTAATACTTTGCAGTAGGTATTAACAATCTTATTTTAGAGTGAAGAAGTGAATTTATAGTGATTAAATAACTTGCCATGGATCCTACAAATAGTAAATAACAGAACCAAGATCAGATCCCAAAATGACAGTTGGATATATGGTATTGAAATTTAGGAGAAAGATTGGGTTAGAGATATTGGAAGTCATTTCTTACAAATTAAATGGGCTGGACAAAGAAAGGATGAGAAGAGTGAGAAAACCAACAGGATGATGACAGGATGTTACAGTGTTGGACCTGAATATACATATAATACATATATGTAGTAAATATGTATTATATGTACATATATTAAATATATAAATAGTAGATATGTATTATACATACATGTAATACATATACAGTAAATATATATTATATATACATACATGTATTATGTATACAAAATATATTACACACACATGAAGTTATTTAATTATTTATTTTCTCTTTAAAGAAAAGGGCTTTCTGCATCTGGGAATTTTGGAGAGAGTGTTGCTATGGGGCTTACTTGGATTTCTAGTCCCCGCCCTTCTATTAACTATGAAAAACCTTTAGCAAAGCTTTTTGTTACAGAGCTCCTTTCTTTTTAATGGCTTAGCACCTGTGATTCTTTATTTCCAAACAGCCATAACTTTTTCTTAAATTACTATTTTATCTCTTTATAATATAAACGTATTCTAAAAAGAAAATAGTTACACAATAGCTATTATATATATTATTGTCTTAATCACATATTTTCAATATGAAGAAAATTTCTAAAAATACCAATTTTATGCTACTTGAATGATTTTCCCAGAATAATTGAGCTGTATATATCAAAGTTTGGTCAGAATAAAGAAGCCACTCTAAGTATTCCAAGCAGAAAGTGTTCTTATATGTGGAATTAGATGCTTACACAACTGATGGAACTTCTCAAGCAATGAAGGTCAAAAAAAAGTCACTGCTAGAAATGAGTGATTTACAGGAACTTTCCTGGGAGTTGCTGCAAGTGAAGCTCAGGAATAAAAGGGGAGCCATGATGGCAGATTTCAGCTACCTGCAGCACTGTGTGGGTGATTCCCAGGAGTTCACCCAGAAGCCACCATAAGCTTCTGTTATCAGCCTGTGCACCTGCTCACAACTGCCCCAACGAATGAAAACCCTTTTATTAAGACAAAAGTAGAAACACATTATAGGAAAAAGAATTCAAGCCTGCTCCCCTTCTAAACAGAGAAGAATATAGAAAGGATTATGGGTGATGTCAAACTAATACCATATAAAACAGCACCAGAAATTATCAGTTTTTATATTTTTCTCTGGGTAGCTGTATATGAATCAAATCTAGGATTCCCAACAAACCTTAATGCATAAATGAAGTGACATAGATGTGATAGGACAAGTTGGACTAATTCTATGATATACACAATTAATTCTTTAATTGATTATGAATATTTTAATAAAATATACCTTAATGTAATTTCATAATCATATGAATACATTATTTGTCTTTTATTGCTGTTATTGCAGTAGATTGAATGCAGACACAAATATAAAAATCCAGCTGCTTTGTGGAGCCAGTCGTGAAAGAGATTTGCAAAACTATAAAGCACTTGTCTCACTAATTTTATATACATATAACACACATTTTTTTAAAAAGCTTTTGAAAGTCCTAATAATTTTAAGAGTGTAAAGGGTCTTGAAAACAAAAAGTGAGGATTACTGAATTAGAAAAGTGAATCCTCAATTGACTTTCTGATAAACATATTTTCTTGGAGCATATCTTCAAACCACAAGTTAACTGCCATTTTATCTTACACTAAACTTTTAAAAAAATCTCATTTCATTAGAAAAGTTTGCATTGACTGTAGCATTTGCCAAATAGCTTCATGACTCACAACTGAAGATAGGTTACACGTTGGAAATTCAAGAGACCAAGAAACCAACTGGTAGCTAATGAAGGACCTCATGAACCTTGAGTCCCTTATTGGGAAATACTTGCAAGATAAGTGATTTAGGATAAAAAGTCCAAATGAGATAGCCTTCATTTTTCAAGAGAAAAACAGAATATAATCTGAGCTTTGACTAATTCCACACATTATGTTCTAATTTATGTAAAATAGTTTTTGGATTAATCATGACTTTTTCTTGGACTCCTTCACTATTTCTTACTCATCCCTGACATCAGAGGCTGTTTGGCTTTCTGGAGCCAGAGTACAAAAATGCAGATGGAAAGCAGGAAGCAAAATTACAAGGCTGGATTTGGGGGACTTTTTACATGAAAATATGAATCTAAAATAACCACAAACTCTGAAATAAGAATTCTGTAAAGCTCCCTACATGTTAAGCACATTTATATACAATTGTATTTTGTTGTTCTGATATCAATATTCAGTTCTGCCTAAGTTAGTCCTTTACCTCAGTGATCACAAATAGTATTTTCTGTTTGTGTTCAATCAGAATTTCTTTCTAAGCTTTATTAGATATCACCCCATTCTTGTCCCTTGCTACTTTGTGCTGGGATGATCATTTATATTTTGTGGCTGTTAGTGCTCTTGGAGGATTTCCTCAGTTTCCGCTAATGTGATTTCCAAAATTTATTCAAATATAGGTTATTTGTATTTAATTTTCTCCAGTGCACTCTGAGAAATGCTTGGCACTACTAATCTATTAACCCAGAGATTGCGTCTAGGTTTAAAATCTTGAATCTTACTTTCCGTTTTTCTCTAACTCCCTGTTGCACTTCTCCTTAATAATGGGAAACCCTAATTCTTTCCCTTTGGCAGTAACTTCCTGTTTTGAATAAGAGTAAAAAATTAATTTCCTGATGTAAAATATACATTTTTTTTTCAGACAGAGTCTCACTCTATCACCCAGGCTGGAGTGCAGCGGCATGATCTTGGCTCACTGCAACCTCCACCTCCTGGGTTCAAGCAATTCTCCTGCCTCAGCCTCCCAAGTAGGTGGGATTACAGGCACACACCACCACGCCCGGCTAGTTTTTGTATCTTTAGTAGAGACGGGGTTTCACCATGTTGACCAGGCTGGCCTCGAACTCCTGACCTCAAGTGATCTGCCCACCTTGGCCTCCCAAAGTGCCGGAATTACATGCATGAGCCACTGCGCCTGGCAGAAATACACATTCTATCACACATAATGGGAAAAACCATTAAACATTCCTGCTGGTTACTTTAGATCACACTTTTAACTGCTTCTTTATTTTAATCACAGTACTTAAGCTATGTCAAAAATAGTTTACTAAGTAAAAGTTACAGAAAAAAATAAATTGGGGAGGGGAAAAGATAGAGAATGGAAAATATTGGGGACGATTAGAGAGGCAGATCAATCTGGGCTGGGAAACACCTCCTCTTTTACTGTTTGCTTCATTCTTTCTTCATTTTGGCTCTCTTCCAATGAAACCTTAAAATTTTCAAGCTGATTTTAAGCAGGATGTATCCAATAAAGTCAACTATGGTTGAAGAGTAAATAACGATGACTAATGAGATTGATGTTTTCAAAAGTATGTTTATCACCAAGTGGAGATTTTTAACTCCAGTGTAGTATCCCTTAAAAGGCATGGAACAGTGAAAATGGGGAATAGGAGGTAATTAAAGGAAGGTGCCTTGTCCTACTTTTCAATACTGATAAAAGCATCAAAAAGTCTTAATTGGATCATAGCTGTTTTACAGCCTATGAGGAGACATCTTTCCTTAGCTTGGCAAGTGGCTTTATATACTACTGAGAGAAATCAAAATTAATCTCATTCCTTAAAGAGAATGTGGTTTGGTTTAAAGAAAAAATGTCAAAAAGTGCTCCAATTTTGAAATTGTGTAGCTATGAATACAAGAGCTTTTTTTCTTCAAACCTCTGTGTAGTCGTAGAGTACATGTAAGTTGACTAGGTCAATAAAAATGGCTTGTGGGTATAGCTGCCTCAAAAGACTCAAATACTGGAAGAGCCTTAGTTAAACTAAACTCTGGTTTATTCATACTTACATCTAAAAGGTAGACATACTTGTAAATTAAAAAATGTTGTTTTTTAACTTTTAGCCAAATCAAGTAAACCTAGAATTAACTATTGAAAACCTTGCAAGTATAATGTCTTGGTAGAAATATTGTTTTTCCCAAGATACCAAACCAGGTCATCATATAGTAGTAAAATTTAACTAATGGATGATATGATTTTATTAAATAATAAATTTGACTTTACCTGATTACTAATTTTATTTTCTTAAATGAAATATATTTTAATAAGATATATTTATTACTAAAAGAAGGTACACTTTACTTGTTTTATTTGTATTTGTTTACATAGTATGCCATGGCTACAATATGATTAATTTTATAAATCTCTGATATGACTGGCCTTCCATATTCTTAAGTACATTGATCTATGCAAGAGGTAATTGTGGAATTTTATTTATTTATTTATTTTATTATACTTTAAATTGTGGAATTTTATAATGTTCCCAGAGGATGCCTAAGTTTCAGTGGAACTTTATTCTTTTCAGTAAATATAAAAGAGAAAGTAGAGATTCTTTCTATTGTGGACAATAATTTCTGAATTTTCTGTTTTGGTTAATTTGATGTCAAGTAACAAAGGAATTAGTAAACATCTCATTAAATATGTGCTCTGAAATTGTTTATTTAGTATTGTTTCTAATAGAATATTTCAGATGGAAAATGTGCCATATATTAAGAATTTTGCCAATTAAATTTCTAATTACCCCAGGGCATATAGCCACCCTTGGCTTCCCTAAGTATTTATTTGGATATGTGAAGATTCCCCTAAAGCATAGACATTCCAATCAAGTTTTTTTATTTTTTGTACTTTAAGTTCTAGGGTATATGTGCACAATGTGCAGGTTTGTTACATAAGTACACATGTGCTATGTTGGTGTGCTGCACCCATTAACTCGTCATTTACATTAGGTATATCTCCTAATGCTTTCCCTCCCCCATCCCCCCACCCCACAACAGGCCCTGGTGTGTGATCAAGTTGTTAACCAACTAATTTAAGATCCACAGACTCTAACTGCAACTCCCCTCAAAGCCACAGATTTCACATAGCTTCTGCAGTCTGGAAGTCTGAGCCAGCATTTCTGATACTAAGGAAGCTTCACGGATGTTACATTAGGTCATAAGAAGAAGCAAGTTATATGCTTGCTTGGGGTCTCTTATTTGGGATGGGTCTCTCATTTGCTTTGCCTTAGAAAATTTCTCAGGAGTCATGGGCTGACAAGTGAACTTTTTACCTCTACTAGGTTTATAGCATTATGGAATTACCTAATTTTTAGTTTTCTGAGCTAATGTTGTGAAAAATTTCTTAATTGTTGACCTTAATGAAACAAAAGTCCTGAGCCCCACTGTCATTTATTTCTGCTCACAACCAGGAAAACAAACCAAAGAAAAAACTGTAAAGTTTGGCATGACTAAATATTGTTCTAATTGAAGCTAAAAAAGATTCATTTTTGATTTTTAATATTCAAGTTTATATTATAAAAAGTGTTTCAGGTACTGCAAATTTCATTTTGTCACACATGATTTATAAATATTAAGTGAATAAGGACATAGTTTTGTTATTGGTGACTCTTATGGTCTGAACCGTATCATCCCAAAATTTATATGTTGAAGTCCTAACCTTCCATACATTAGAACGTGACTATTTTTGGATAGAGAGTCTTTAAAGAGGTAATTAGGTTAAATGAGGTCTTTTGGATGAGCTCTAACACCATATCACTGGTGTGCTTATAAGGAGAGGAAATCTGGATGCAGCAGGTACAGAGGGAAGATGATGTAAAGACGGAGGGAGAAAATTGTCATCTACAAGTGGAGGACAGAGGGTCCTCAGAAGACACTAACCCTGGAACACCTTGATGTTGAACATCCAGCCTCCAAAATTGTGAGAAAATAAATTTATGTTGTTTAGGCCACCCAGTCTGTAGCATTTTGTTATTGCAGCCCTAGCAAACTAATACAGTGACTTTCAATGGATGCTCCAGAGAATCCCATTGTAAACCAGAAGATGAACTAAGTCCATGAGCAGAAACCCTGCTCCTAGCTCCTCCAGTCTCCAGCTGCATGCCATGAGTCCAGTGGGCCTACCTGAGCTGGTGTTCACACTTATAAACCAATGACATTTAATGGCTACCTCACAGATAAGCTTTGAATATTGCATATAATAATGCAAGTAAAAGCACATATAATGTACAAAGTGTTGTCTAAAACTAATGAAACCTTAATATTCTTGAATCTGTTTAACCTACTCTAGTCATCATATGACACAGCCAAAGACAATTTTGTCTTCATGCTTCTGTCATATTACTTGGGTATTGCCCAGGGCAGCAGGTTCTGTCTATAAATTCATAGTCAGAGCATCCAGGGTTTTCTCTCCCCAAAGTAGTTTTTCACAGTTCTCTCTCTTGGCCAAAGCCTCCTCAGCTTTCTTTCTTGGCTCTCCACTTGCCTCCTTTGTGTCAGGGACTCCTTGAAAACTTTTCTTACCCAAGTAATGTTGGGAGTAGGGTGGGAGGCAGACCTAGGCAGGATTAGGGCTAAACCTTGTTCACTCTAAGGGTGTGGTCAACACCCTTATCACTAGACCCAAGGGATCAACTTAAGATAAATTTGCCAGAGTAGGAGACTAGCCAGCCACCCAGACTGGTCTTTATCTAGAAATTCTAAAACACACCTATCATAATCCCTTCAGAAAAGTCAACAAAGCAGATCCGGTTTGATTTTTAACAGTCTATTTTACTGTTGCCTAAAAGATTAGGAATAAAAATATTGTCCAACCTCTAATCTCAGTCTGTTCATAGAAGGGCACCAAATAACTTGCCAGGTGTAGTTGAGCTACTCTGATGTGGACCTTTTCCATTTTGCTAATATGCAAGTGGTCTTTCTTCTAGAAGCTATACATGTTAAGGCCAGCTCACTGTCACCAATAGTAACATAAATAATTAAGATACACATTCTCTTCTGGTAAAATGTGGTTTTACAAAGACCTAATAGTACTTTTAAGTGGGATTAATTGTGAAATCTCTTTTCTTTCTTTGTATTCATTTAGCCTACTCCTCTAGAATCCCATGTAACCAACAAAGAAATCCCAGCTGTACTGTGAATGGGAAAAAAATCTTACTGTCTGACCCTAAAGATGTCAGCAACTTATTCTATCAAATCTCTAACCTCATTCACCTTCTGTCTGTGCCTTCCTATAATCAATTGGATTTATTCTAAAATCATGGTGCACTCAGGATATTTACTCTTAAATCATAGAAACAATAAAGAAAGTCTTACTAGATGCAAGGCTCAGGATTTTTTTCTATTATTGTATTGCCATCACTATTTTTTAAGAAAAATATCAGACTTTGTTGATAATGGGATTTTTCTCTTGATGTTATTTTATATATATATATATATGCCTTTTATATGTTTTCAAAATATTCCTTGTTTCACTGTAATATTTTAGTACTCTAAAATAGTTACAGAAATAATCATTATCACATTTATGACCTATCCTTTAATGCTGACATTGACTTCATAAGGCATATAAAATAACCTTTCGCATGATATTTTTTACCTACAGAAAATCCTTCTATCATCACGAATATTCTTCTTTCAGTTTTACATTGTCACTTGATCTCACTCCTGCACTTATTGAACATGCTGTAATTGTTATTTGAAAGATTGTTACAGTATTTATAATTCTTAACCTTTTTATTGGTGAAGGATAAATTTAAGAGTCTAATGGAAGCCGTGAAACTACTCAACTTAGAAATTCACACAAATTTACATGAACTTTGGGTTACAAATGTCTGCTCTTAATAATGTCACTGTCAACTATTCAGAGTGACAAAGTCCACCCTAAGTTTCTAAGAAGAGTTGTGATGACAATGTAATCAGTTGCCCACAAATGAGTTAAAAAAAAAGACTTTGGAAATTAATGAAGACAATCAAATAAACTCATTTGCTAAGCACCTAGAGTTGTCTCATGTATTTGTGAAATGATGATGGAAATAAGCTAATTTAATATCTAAAATACTAATGTGCTCTGTAGTGATATATGCATGTATTCTAATGAAGTTCATTTTCTTGAACTAATAGGGCATGCTCTGAAGTCATTAAGAAGCAATATAAAACTACAGAGATTTAAGGACCAAGATGAGTTTTATAGTTACCAAGGTGCAATGGGAGGTCATAGGAAACAGAGGGATCAACTGGGGTTGGGAATTTTAGGAATCCTCTTATTTCCTGGAATGGAGGGGATTCTCTAAAAATGCCTATTTGTTGAATTAAATGCATTCTTTGCTATTTAAACTCTATTCATGGGACAGTGATAGCCATTTCTAATTTTCAAGCCAAAGGTGATACAATTGGACTTGAACTGTAAATTGAGAAACAGTTTGCTAATGCACTGAATAATGGAAAATTAGTGTCTAGAACGCCAGTGAAGAGTGACAGCAAAAATCATAGCTGAAGTGTAATAAAAGCCTAGAACAAAAAAAAAGGGAATGAGGAATGAAAATAATTGAAAAAAAAAAAGCATCAAAGATCAGCAGTAGACTTGGGGACTGATTGAATGTAAAGACAAAGGATGTGAGCTTATAAAAATGATTCAAGGCCAGGCAGGCTGGCTCATGCCTGTAATCCCAGCACTATGAGAGCTGAGGCGGGAGGATTTCTTGAGTCCAGGAGTTTAAGACCAGCCTGGACAATACGGTGAAGTCCCATCTCTACAAAAAATACAAAAATTAGCCAGGGGGCACACAGCTGTCACCCCAGCTACTCAGGAGACTGAAGTGGGAGGATCACTTGAGCCCACAAGATTGAGTCTGCAATGAGCCATGATTGCACTTTTGCACTCCAGCCTGAGTCGCAGAGTGAGACCCTAGAAAGGGAAACATAATCTACATTATAAATGGGTTGATTCCTAAGAGATGGTAGCTCAGCTAGAACAGACACTCTCAACATGAGTGGACTTCACGGAATCTGCACAAGCCCTCAGAAATCATAGGCAACATTTTGTGTGCATGAGTGTATATGCATTGCTGGGGAGGCCTAAATACAAAAGGTAAAACAATAAAGTTTATAGAGAAAAACATAACTTCATGACCTTGATGTAGACAAAGATTTTTACATATGACATTAAAAGTACCATAAAAGAACTGAGGAATTGGATTTTATTAAAATTAACGTTCTTTCCATCAAAATATATCATTAAAAGACTGTAAAAGCAAGACACTGAGAAACTAGAAGAAAACATTCACAAGATGTGCATCTAACAAATGATCGATATCCAAATTATATACAGAATTTCTGCAAATCAACAATTAAAAGAAAAACAAGTTGGCCAGTTGTGGTGGCTCAGATCTGTAATTCCAGCATTTGGGAGGCCAAGGCAGGTGGATCATTTGAGGTTGGGAGTTTGAAACCAGCTTGGCCAACATGGTGAAACCCCATTGCTACTAAGAATACAAAAATTAGCCAGGCGTGGTGGTGCATGCCTGTAATCGCAGCTACTTAGGAGGCTGAAGCAGGAGAATCGCTTGAACCCGAAGAGGCAGAGGTTGAAGTGAGCTAAGGTTGTGCCACTGCACTTCAGCCTGGACAACAGAGTGAGTGAGACTCTGTCTGAAAGAAAAAAAAAAAAGAAGAATAAAAAATAAAGAAAGAAAAAGAAAAGTAAGTCAATACAATTGGCCAAAAGTTTTGAAAAGGGACTTCGCCAAGAGGATAACTAAATGCCCAGTAAGTATGTTAAATGTTTCTCATTGTTTCTCACTGGTCAGGAGTTCAAGACCAGCCTGATCAACATGGTGAAACCCTGTGTCTACTAAAAATACAAAAAATTAGCTGGGTGTAGTGGCAGGTGCCTGTAATCCTAACTACTTGGGAGGCTGAGGCAGGAGAATCACTGGAACCCAGGACGGGGAGGTTGCAGTGAGCCAAGATCGCACCATTGCACTCCAGCCTGGGTGACAAGAGCAAAACTCAGTATCAAAAAAAAAAAAAAAAGAAGTCTCCCATTATTTATCAAGAAAGGCAAAGTAAAACTACAATGAAATACCACTTCACATCCACCAGAATTGCTACAAATTAAAAGAATGACAATATTAAGTGTTGGTGAGTATATGGAATATTGGAACTCCCATTTATTGCTGGAGGGGGTGTAAGTTTGCATAACCACTCTGGAAAACTGTGTGGCAGGATCTTCTAAAGTCAGATGTAGACCTATCCTAAGGAACCAGCAATTCCATTCCTAGAAAAATACCCAGTAGAAAAGTAAATGTATGTCCATCAGAAACCATGTATAGAATGATTATAACAGCTTTACTGATAAGTGCCAATAAGCTGGAAGCAACCCAAATATCTATAAATGGAAGACTAGATGAATTGTGTTAACTAAGTTTATGCAATTGAAAATTATGGAGCTACAAAAAAGAACGAACTGTTGATATATGGAATAACATGGATGAAGCTCAGAGAAATAAAGCTGAGCAAAAGTCCAGACACAAGAGTACATATTGTGTAATTCTTTTTATAAGGAGTTTAATATGGGCAAAACTAATCCATGACTATATAATCAGAAAATTGCTTTCTTCCTGGAGGTGAGGGAGATATGAATCTGGAAGAGAAACAAAAGATCCTTTTAGGGTGTTGGAAAGTTTCATATCTGGATCTGAGTGGCAGTTACTCCAGTGTCTACATGTACACAAAGTAATCAAAATGTGCACTTAAGATGTATACAGTACACTTTATTATGTATATATTATGCTTCAATGAAAAATAAATTTTAAAACACTACATCTGTCCTCAGCATACTTGACCTCTTAGTAAACTGAAACCAGTTAGCCACACTATTTTAAACCCTTTCCTCTCTTGAGGGTACCAAGTTTGTCTATTTTCAGTCTTTTGGGCCTCTCCTAGTCAGTTCCCTTTAGTGGGAATCTTAGTTCTCTAAGCATTGTAGTGTCTCAGAGCTCAATCTAGGGCCACTTTCTCTTCTCTTTCTAAAATCTCTCCCTGGGTCAGTGGTTCTCAGCACTCATCAATGGGTCAGAATTAATCTAACGGTTTCTTTTTTAATATTCATGTCCAACTAACACCCTAGGGCTTCTTATTCAATTGATCAGGGCTGGGATTTGGCATCTGTATTTAAAAGTTCCCCAGGGGAATCTAGTACATAGTCAAAATTGAGAGCTACTTCCCTAAGTGATTTTATCCCGTTCCAAGGCTTAGATACCATTTGTGTACTAATTACCGTCACATTTGTTTCCAATACAAATGTTTCCTTAAACTCAATAGTATTATGAAAAATATCTATTTCATATTTTCATCTATGAGTCAAAATATCCAAAATGGATTTCCTGACTTTCTACCTCCCACTCCCATCTGCTCCTTCCTGAGGCTTCCCTGTGTAATTAACCATCCAATCTATCATCCACCCAGTTGGTTAAAGCAGAAACCTATGAATCATTCTTATTTCTCCTTTTTTTCTCTCACCCTTACCACTCCTGAATCTAACGTTAGTAAATTCTATCAGACTAACACCCAGAAGATACCTTGAATCAGCTCTTATTACCTTCTCTACTACCATTCCGATCAAAGCTTTATCATCCTTCAGCTGAAACACTGCAAAAGCTCCTAACTGCCATTCCTGTTTCCATTCTTTCCTTTCTTTCTTCATCTTTATACAGTCTCCAGGTTGATTTTTAAAAAAAACATACAGCATATCACTACCCTGCTTCAAACCCTTCAGTGCATTCTATTCCTCTTAAAATGAATTCAGAGCTCCTTATCATGAGCCTTATGATCTGCTCCTGGCTTATTTTCCAACATTACCTTATACCATTCTCACCCTCACTCCCTGTGCCTCAGCCATATCCTGGCCTCTTTTCTGTTCACTGAAGATGACAAGTCATCTCCCACTTCATGCTCTTTGAACTTGGCCTGGAATGCATTTCACTGGCTCTTCACAATGCTGGTTCCTTCCTGTCATTTAGGTCCCAGTTGCTTCTTGAGAGAAGCCTTCCATGGCTACCTCATCCTAAGTGATCCACCTCTGCTTATTCTCTTTCATATAACTCTGTTTCTTCACAGTGCTTTTCAAGGTCTGTTTAAGATTTTTGTCCATTTCTTCATTGTTTGTCTCTCTGTACTGTAAAATGTAAGCTCCTACAGGACAGGAATCTCTTTTGCCTTTTTAATAAGTATTTCTACCTTCTGAAACAGTGTTGAACACGCAATAGGCACTTGATAAATATTTGCTCTCAATGAATGAATGAGGTCTTGAGAAATTAGTCAATTTATTCATAATAAAAATAAAAAGTACCATTTACTGAGCATGTATACTATGCCTTTTGCTAAGTATATTAAGAATTATCTCATTTAATTAATTATCTCATTTAATTTTTAACAACAACAATCTGAGAGGTAGGCAATGTTATCCCAATCTTATAAAAGAAGGAAGTGAGAGACTGAAGTTGATATAAATTCATACAGGAAGCAAGTGGTAGTGCAAAAATTTGAGCTTAATCAGTTTAACCCCAGAGCCCATGCTTTTGTGCTTATGCTATTCTTCTCCCTGTCAGAAAAAAAAAGGTAAATAAATTTTCACAGTATATAAAAGGCAGCATCTGCCTATGAACAGGCTGGGGCACTCTTGTGGATCTTGCTATGTTTCTTCAGTGAGGCCAACATGAAACACTATTGATGATACTATCTTATATTTAGGTCCCGAGTTCTTTAAATTTTCTAAAGTATGTGCTATTTTATTAACTTCTTTGGTCTCTACTCATGTGCTAATTTATTATATATAACATATAATATATAAATATATATTATATATATATTCTATCCACCCTTTCATTCATTATGCACAGTCTAGGTAGGAAACAGACAGCTTATATTTAAAGCACAAAAACTGTGAGAAGTGTGGTATGCATGAAGACCTAGGACAACCAGGGGAAGAATGAACTAACTCTGTTGGACAATTCAGAGAAGTCCTCATCATGGAGGTGACGTTTGAAGTGAAACTTAAATCTTGAATCATGAGTAAAATGTACCAAGCAAAAAAAGGACCATCTGATCTTTGACAAACCTGACACAAGCAATGGGGAAAGGATTCTCTATTTAATTAATGGTGTTGGGAAAACTGGCTAGCCATATGCAGAAAACTGAAACCAGACCCCTTCCTTACACCTTATACAAAAATTAACTTAAGATGGAGTAAAGACTTAAAAGTAAGACCCAAAACCATGAAAATTCTAGAAGAAAACCAAGGCAATACCATTCAGGACATAGGCATGGGCAAAGGTTTCATGTTTAAAACACCAAAAGCAATGGCAACAAAAGCCAAAATTGACAAATGGGATTTAATTAAACTAAGGAGCTTCTGCACAGCAAAAGAAACTATCATCAGAGTGAATAGGCAACCTACAGAATGGGAGAAAATTTTTGCAATCTATCCATTTGACAAAGGGCTAATATCCAGAATCTACAAAGAACTTAAACAAATTTACAAGAAAAAAACAAAAAACCCCATCAAAAAGTGGTCAAAGGATATAAACAGACACTTCTCAAAATGAGACATTTATGCAGCCAACAAACAAATAAAAAAGATGCTCATCATCACTGGTCATTAGAGAAATGCAAATCAAAACCACAATGAGATACCATCTCACTCCAGTGAGAATGGTGATCATTAAAAAGCAAGGAAACAACACATGCTGGAGAGGATGTGGAGAAATAGGAATGCTTTTACATTGTTGATGGGAGTGTAAATTAGTTCAACCATTGTGGAAGACAGTGTGGCGATTCCTCAAGGATCTAGAACTAGAAATACTAATTGACCCAGCAATCCCATTACTGAGTATATACCTCAAGGATTATAAATCATTCTACTATAAAGACACATGCACATATGTGTTTATATGCAGCCATAAAAAACGATGATTTCATGTTGTTTGCAGGGACATGGATGTAGCTGGAAACCATAATTCTCAGCAAACTAACCCAAGAACAGAAAACCAAACACTGCATGTTCTCACTCATAAGTGGGAGTTGAACAATGAGAACATATGGACACAGGGAGGGGAACATCACACACCAGGGCCTGTTGGGGGGTGGGGGGCTAGGGGAGGGATAGCATTAGGAGAAATACCTAATGTAGGTAACGGGTTAATGGGTGCATCAAGCCACCATGACATGTGTATACCTATGTAACAAAACTGCATGTTCTGTACATGTAACCTAGAACTTAAAGCATAATAAAAAAAAAAGAAAAGAAAAGAAGGTCATTTATGTGCCAAACCTATCATGTAGTTGGACAGATAGTGTTATTATTACTATGATTTATAGTATTCCATTAATTAATATGATTATTACTATGATTTTATATTATTGTATTACTATTACTATGATAGTGCTATTATAGTGTTTATTATTACTATGATTTATATACTGTTTATTACATAAGTAAGGCTTAAGTGAATACATGATTTGCCTATAATCAGCTAACATATGTCTCTATGGAGACAATCGTTCCACCTGTTCTTGACCTCTTACCACTACAGCCTAATTAAAGATGATTTCCAAACTAGATTCATGTTTTCATTTGCCCTAATTAAAGCCTCGAACACTGAATATATCAATGGTGTTTGTTGATGTCCATCCCAAATATCTTGAAATCAAGGTGGGTTCCATGACACACTTTGTGCAAGACTTAAACTACACCTTTTTTTTTCCAGCAGCATATAAATGCTTTTCTATTATTGTTACCAAAATTTCTTATCATTGTCATCAGAAATAAGAAATAGTAATGGTCTATTACATATATGTTTTTCTCATATATATTTAAATATCCTCCTTTGTGCTATACTCTCATTTAATTAATTACACGATTTAAAAAATCTCCATTAGGTAGTTTACTACTGCAAAGCATATATTTGATATGTCTATGCCTGTGTATATAGATGATTTTGTAATTCTCTTACTTTCTTTAAACATTTTTTTCATCAAATATTTATTGATCATGTACTTTGTTCCAGGCAAGTTCTAGGCATTGAGGATATAATGATGAGTGAACAAATTTCAGTCCTTGCACTTAAGGAATGTGTGTGTGTCCAACTGAAGAGACTTGACTGCCTATCAAGTAATAAGTCCTACAAAAGAGGTAACAATAGAATTTCATGGGAATGTATGAAACGAATGCCCAGCCCAATATTGATGGATAAAGAACAGTGTCAGGGTGGTCTTCCTCAGAGAAGTAATGGCTAAGCTGGGACCTAAAGATGAGAAAAGGACAGGGGAGCAGAGAAAGCATCATGTTTTCTAATGGAGCTGAATATATATTGCGAACTACAAACAAATCCTCATCAATAGTTTGTAAGACTACCTGAGTTATCCCTCACAAATCAGAATTTAACATATATTAAAAAGCAAGAGAATGTTTGGCTCTTTGGTTGCATTATCGTTTATTAAGGATCATAGATCTCTTTCAAAGACTACTAGGATTTTCATTTTTCTAAAAACTCTGACTGCAAAACCTCTTCAATTATAGTAAAAGGCCAAAATAACACATCCTGCATTTTCTTGCTGAAATTTATGCAAACAATGTCAAGAGGAAATATGCTTAATCTGCCTCCTATCTGCTAGTGAAGTTAAAACAAATTGCATTAGGATAGCAAAACTCTTCCTTTCCGTGTTGATTTTTATGAGAATGCATCACTATCTTTTCCTTTCAAAATTTTCTATTGTCAATGACAATGAACCAGAGTTGAGTGAAGGTGGGACATTAGTATATATAAAAATTTGCAAATACATATGGTATTTGATATATCCTGACTTTTTCCTAGTTTATTTAAACAACGTGACACCAATCAGTTGTATTGTGGGGCTTGGTGGAAAGGTGAATCATTTATAGCTTGCCCATTTTGATCTTTTCAACAATAACTATTTTTTCAGAATTTTGCTAGGTATTTAAGCATAACAAGCAAAAAAAGAAGGATCCGGGCAAGATGGCTGAATAGGAACAGCTCCAGTCTTCAGCTCCCAGCGAGACCAATGCAGAAGGTGGGTGATTTCTTCATTTCCAACTGAGGTACCTGGTTTATCTCATTGGGACTGGTTAGACAGTGGGGGCAGCCCATGGAGGGAGAGCAGAAGCAGGGTGGGGTATCACTTCACCCGGGAAGCACAAGGGGTCGGGGAACTCCCTCCCCTAGCCAAGGGAAGCTGTGAGGGACTGTGCCAGGACGGTGCTATCCGGCCCAGATACTATGCTTTTCCCATGGTTTTTGCAACTTGCAGACCAGGAGATTCCCTCGGGTGCCTACACCACCAGAGCCCTGGGTTTCAAGCACAAAACTGGGTGGCCATTTGGGCAGACACCGAGTTAGCTGCAGGGTTTTTTTTTTTCATACCCCAGTGGCACCTGGAATGCCAGTGAGACAGAACTGTTCACGCCCCTGGAAACAGGGTTGAAGCCAGGGAGCCAAGTGGTCTTGCTCAGTGGGTCCCAACTTGATGGAGCCCAGCAAGCTGAGATCCACTGGCTGGAAATTCTCACCAGTACAGCAGTCTGAAGTTGACCTGGGACTCTCAAGCTTGGATGGGGGGAGGGGTGTTCGCCATTACTGAGGCTTGAGTAGGCAGTTTTCCCCTCACAGTGTAGACAAAGCTACAGGGAAGGTTGGACTTGGCGGACCCCACTACAGCCCAGCAAAGCCACTGTAGCCAGACTGCCTCTCTAGATTCCTCCTCTCTGGGCAGGGCATTTCTGAAAGAAAGGCAGCAGCCCCAGTCAGGGGCTTGTGGATAAAACTCCCATCTCGCTGGGACAGAGCAACTTGGGGAAGGGGTGACTGTGGGTGCAGCTTCAGCAGACTTAAACGTTCTTGTCTGCAGGCTCTGAAGAGAGCAGTGGATCTCCCAGCACACCGCTCAAGCTCTGCTAAGGGACAGACTGGCTCCTCAAGTGGGTCCCTGACCCCCATGCCTCCTGACAGAGAGACACCTCCCAGCAGGTGTCAACAGACACCTCATGCAGGAGAGCTCCGGCTGGCATCTGGTGGGTGCCCCTCTGGGATGAAGCTTCCAGAGGAAGGAACAGGTAGCAATTGCTGCTGTTCTGCAGCCTCTGCTGGTGATACCCAGGCAAATAGGGTTTAGAGTGGACCTCCCACAAACTCTAGCAGACCTGCAGAAGAGGGGCCTGACTGTTAGAAGGAAAACTAACAAACAGAAAGCAATAATATCAACATCAACAAAAAGGATGCCCATGAAAAAACCCCATCCAAAGGTCCTTGGCATCAAAGATCAAAGATACATAAATCCAAGAAGATGATGAATAACCAGCGCAAAAATGCTGAAAATTCCAAAAACCAGAATGCCTTTTCTCCTCCAAAGGATCGCAACTCCTCAACAGCAAGGGAGCAAAACTGGATGGAGAATGAGTTTGATGAATTGACAGAAGTAGGTTTCAGAAGGTGGGTAATAACAAAGCCCTCCAAGCTAAAGGAGCATGTTCTAACCCAATGCAAGAAAGCTAAGAACCTTGATAAAAGGTTACAGGAACTGCTAACTAGAATAAGCAGTTTAAAGAAGAACATAAATAAGCTGATGTAGCTGAAAAACACAGTACGAGAACTTCATGAAGCATACATAAGTATCAATAGCTGAATTGATCAAGCAGAAGAAAGGATATCAGAGATTGAAGATCAACTTAATGAAATAAAGCATGAAGACAAGATTAGAGAAAAAAGAATGAAAGGAACAAACAAGGCTTCCAAGAAATATGGGACCATGTGAAAAGACCAAACCTGTGATTGATTGGTGTACCTGAAAGTGACGAGGAGAACGGAACCAAGTTGGAAAACACACTTCAGAATATTATCCAGGAGAACTTCCCCAACCTAGCAAGATAGGCCAACATTCAAATTCAGGAAATACAGAGAACACCACTAAGATACTCCTTGAGAAGAGCAACCCTAAGACACATAATAGTCAGATTCACCAAGGTTGAAATGAAGGAAAAATACAAAGGGCAGCCAGAGAGAAAGGTCGGGTTACCCACAAAGGGAAGCTCATCAGACTAACAGTGGATCTCTCTGCAGAAACCCTACAAGCCAGAAGAGAGTGAGGGTCAATATTCAACATTCTTAAAGAAGAAGAATTTTCAACCCAGAATTTCATATCCAGCCAAACTAAGCTTCATAAGTGAAGGAGAAATATCCTTTACAGACAAGCAAATGTTGAGGGATTTTTGTCACCACCAGGCCTGCCTTACAAGAGCTTCTGAAGGAAGCACTAAATGTGGAAAGGAAACACCGGTACCAGCCACTGCAAAAACATACCAAGATATAAAGACTAATGGCACTATGAAGAAACTGCATCAACTAATGTGCAAAATATCGAGCTAGCATCATGATGACAGGATCAAATTCACACATAACGATATTAACCTTAAATGTAAATGGGCTGAATGACCCATTAAAAGACACAGACTGGTAAATTGGATAAAGAGTCAAGACCCATTGGTGTGCTGTATTCAGGAGACACATCTCATGTGCAAAGACACACATACTCAAAATAAAGGGATGGAGGAATATTTACCAAGCAAATGGGAAGCAAAAAAAAGCAGGGGTTGTAATCTTAGTCTCTGATAAAACAGACTTTAAGCCAACAAATATAAAGAAAGAAAAAGAAAGGCATTACAAAATGGTAAAGAGATCAATGTGACAAGAAGAGTTAACTATCCTAAATATATATGCATCCAATAAAGGAGCACCCAGATATATAAAACAAGTTTTTAGAGACCTACAAAGAGACTTAGACTTCCACACAATAATAGTGGAAAGACTTTAACACCCCACTGTCAATATTAGATAGATCAACGAGACAGAAAATTAACAAAGATATTCAGGACTTGAACTCAGCTCTGGACCAAGTGGACCTAATGACATCTACAGAACTCTCCACCCCAAATCAACAACATATACATTCTTCTCAGCACCACATACCACTTATTCTAAAACTGACCACATAATTGGAAGTGAAACACTCCCCAGCAAATGTAAAAGAACAGAAATCATAACAGTCTCTCAGACCACAGTGCAATCAAATTAGAATTCAGGATTAAGAAACTCACTCAAAACTGCACAACTACATGGAAATTGAACAACTTGCTCCTGAATGACTATTGGGTAAATAACAAAATTAAGGCAGAAATAAATAAGTTCTTTGAAACCAATGAGACCAAAGACACAATGTACCAGAATCTCTGGGACACAGCTAAAGCAGTGTTTAGAGGGAAATTTATAGCACTAAATGCCTATAGGAGAAAACGGGGAAGATCTAAAATTGACACCCTAACATCACAGTTAAAAGAACTAGAGAAGCAAGCGCAAACACATTGAAAAGCTAGCAGAGGACAAGAAATAACTAAGATCACAGCAGAACTGAAGGAGCTAGAGACAAGAAAAACCCTTCAAAAAATCAATGAACCCAGGAGCTGGTTTTTTGAAAAGATTAGCAAAATAGATCACTAGCCAGACTAATAAAGAAGAAAAGAATCAAATAGAATAAAAAATGATAAAGGGGATATCACCACTGATCCCACAAAAATACAACCATCAGAAAATACTATAAACACCTCTATGCAAATAAACTAGAAAATCTAGAAGAAATGGATAAATTCCTGGACACATACACCCTCTCAAGACTAAACCAGGAAGAAGTCGAATCCGTGAATAGACCAATAACAAGTCTAAAATTGAGGCAGTAATTAATAGCCTACCAATGAAAAAAAGCCCAGGACCACATGGATTCACAGCCGAATTCTACCAGAGGCACAAAGAGGAGTTGGTACCATTCCTTCTGAAATGATTCCAAACCACAGAAAAAGAGGGACTCCTCCCTAACTCATTTTATGAGGCCAGCATCATCCAGATACCAAAGCCTGGCAGAGGCAAAACAAAAAAATAAAATTTCAGGCCAATATCCCTGATGAACATCGATGCAAAAATCCTCAATAAAATACTGGCAAACTGAATCCAGCAGCACATCAAAAAGCTTATCCACCATGATTAAGTCAGCTTCATCCATTTGATGCGAGGCTGGTTCAACATACACAAATCAGTAAAAGTAATCCATCACATAAACAGAACCAATAACAAAAACCACATGATTATCTCAATAGATGCAGAAAAGGCCTTCAATAAAATTCAATACCCCTTCATGCTAAAAACACTCAATAAACTAGGTATTGATGGGACATATCTCAAAATAATAAGAGCTGTTTATGACAAACCTACAGCCAGTATCATACTGAATGGGCAAAAACTGGAAGCATTCCCTTTGAAAACCGGCACAACTCAAGAATGTCCTCTCTCACCACTCCTATTCAACATAGTACTGGAAGTTCTGGCCAGGGCAATCAGGCAAGAGAAAAAAATAAAGGGTATTCAAATAGCAACAGAGGGAGTCTAATTGTCTCTTTTTGCAGATGGCATGATTGTATCTTCAGAAAACCCATCGTCTCAGCCCAAAAACTCTTTAAGGTGTTAAGCAACTTCAGCAAAGTCTCAGGATAGAAAAATCAATGTGCAAAAATCACAAACATTTCTCTACACCAGTAATAGAAAAACAGAGAGCCAAATCATGAGTGAGCTCCCATTCACAATTGCTACCAAGAGAATAAAATACCTAGGAATACAACTTACAAGTGATACAAGTGATGTGAAAGACCTCTTCAAGAACTACAAACCACTGCTCAAGGAAATAAGACAGGACACAAACAAATAGAAAAACATTCCATGCTTATGGATAGGAAGAATCAATATCGTGAAAATGGCCATACTGCCCAAAGTAATATATAGATTCAATGCTATTCCCATCAAGCTACCATTGACTTTATTCACAGAATTAGAAAAAAAATACTTTAAATTTGATATGGAACCAAAAAAAGAGCCTGTATAGCCAAGACAAGCAAAAAGAACAAGGCTGGAGGCATCACGCTATCTGACTTCAAACTATACAAGGCTCCAGTAACCGAAAGAGCATGTTACTAGTACCAAAACAGATATATAGACCAATGGAACAGAACAGAGGCCTCAGAAATAACCACACATATCTACGACCATCTGATCTTTGACTAACCCAACGAAAACAAGCAATGGGGAAAGTACTAGAGAAGAACTAGAGAACTATTTAATTAATGGTGTTGGGAAAACTGGCTAGCCATATGCAGAAAACTGAAACCAGACCCCTTCCTTACACCTTATAAAAAAATTAAATCAAGATGGATTGAAGACTTAAAATAAGACCTAAAACCATAAAAACCCTAGAAGAAAACCTAGGCAATACCATTCAGGACATAGGCATGGGCAAAGCCTTCATGTTTAAAACACAAAAAGCAATGGCAGCAAAAGCCAAAATTGACGAATGGGATCTAATTAAACTAAAGAGCTTCTACACAGCAAAATAAACTATCATCAGAGTGAATAGGCAACCTAAAGAATGGGAGAAAATTTTTACAATCTATCCATCTGATGAAGGGCTAATATCCAGAATCTACAAGGAACTTAAACAAATTTACAAGAAAAAAAAACCCCATTAAAAAGTGGTGGAAGGATATGAACAGACACTTCTCAAAAGAAGACAGTTATGCTGCCATATTTTTTCAAACATATGAAAAAAAAGCTCATCATCACTGGTCATTAGAGAAATGCAAATCAAAACCACAATGAGATACCATCCCACTCCAGTTAGAATGGTGATCATTAAAAAGTCAGGAAATAACAGATGCTGGAGAGGATGTGGAGAAATAGGAACGCTTTTTCACTGTTGGTGGGAGTGTAAATTAGTTCAACCATTGTGGAAGACAGTGTGGCAATTCCGCAAGGATCTAGAACCAGAAATACCATTTGACCCAGCAATCCCATTACTGGGTATATACCCCAAGGATTATAAATCATTCCACTGTAAGGAACACATGCACACATATTTTTATTGCAGCACTATTCACAATAGCAAAGACTTGGAACCAACCCAAATGCCCATCAATGATAGACTGGATAAAGCAAATGTGGCACATATACACCATGGAATACCATGCAGCCATAAAAAAGGATGAGTTCATGTCCTTCTCAGGGACATGGATGAAGCTGGAAACCATCATTCTCAGCAAACTAACATAGGAAGAGAAAACTAAACACCGCATGTTCTCATTCATAAGTGGGAGTTGAACAATGAGAACACGTGGACACAGGGAAGGGAACATCACACACCAGGGCCTGCCAGGGGCTAGGGGACAATGGGAGGGATAGCATTAGGAGAAATACCTAATGTAGATGATGGGTGGATGGGTGCAGCAAACCACCATGGTGCATGTACACTATGTAGCAAACCTGCACATTCTGCACATGTATCCCACGAGCAACAGATGCTCATGATGGTTGTAAAGGATCAACTGTATTTTAAAACATAATTTAATATATACTTTTAATAAACACATTCATATTGTTCAAACTATAACCCATAGATTTTTTTGTTTGCTTTTTTTTTAACTTTCATTTTAAGTTTAGAGGTACAAGTGCAGGTTTGTTACCTGTGTCCCTGAGATTTGTTGTACAGATTGTTTCATCGTCCAGGTATTAAGCCTAGATTTCTTAGAAGGAAAAAGACACCAAACATATGTTCTTAAAAGTCAAGGGCTGGGTTTTGTATAATAGCTAGACCATTATCTGTAGGATTTGAGACCCTGGTCAAAGACCATAATAAAATATTAATCTTTGCTGAACACATTCCCTTATCTAACCATCTAGTCAAAATAGCTTATGCGCTGCATTTTTAAAGAATAACATGTGGCCTTTTGTCATTTTATGCCTCTCTATCTGAGCCAAACTATATAATCATTTGCATTATACCTTTGGCTCAAAAACGTTTATATGTTTAGGCTATCAAGGATTATTTTTAATGGTTCCTAAATCATTTTAATCCTCAGAACTACTTTGGCCAATATTTGTCTTTGTTAAAAGTTAAAGGTGAGCACTCAGTATTATGTGAAAATGAATGCAATATTTAATTTTTAGTTTTTTCCTGTTAACATTAGACGATGCCCAGATAGTAAGTCTTTTTGGTAATGTAATCAGTGGATGAGGAATCTGACCATTGTTGAAGATTTTGTATATAAGAAGTCAATACAACATTGACCAAAATACTAACCAGCCAGAGAAACAGAATCCTAACTATTTCCGAGGAGACTGTAAGTAGAACTTCTGCTGAACAAAATTGTTATTTGAATTATTAGATTTTTTCTTTATCCCAAGTGATGCATTTTTAAAGGCTTAGATATTTGTTACATATTCACCTGTATAAATGTATCTGTTTAAATTATGGCTTATTCTTCTAGGATTTGATTTTTTTTTCTTTTTTTTTGTATGGACATGAGATTCTTAATTATGGAATGACAAATTTGTTTATTATTGCAATTAGTGCCTAATGTGAAAGTCTCATAATTTCTTAATTATTGAATTACAAATTTGTTTATTAAGTTCCTAATGTGAAAGTCTAGTCTCTGTGATTCTTCTTTTTGAGAAGGAATAGATCAGTCATCTAGCGTCATATAATTGGCTGTATTACTATGCTACGTTGAATATTTAATATCAGCCAAATCAACTGCTGTTGAATTGATCATTATTAAAACTATTGTGAAACTTTACAGACTACTACATCATTTATTTAAATTATAAACCTTTCAAAACAGAAGTCTAGACCAAATTATATAAATCTCCCTGGGGATGTCCATATAAAAGCTGGCCCAGGGTCATACTGAAGAAGTATTACAGTGGGGAAGGACATAGCCTTTGGAAATAGACTAGTTTCAAATATGGGCTCCACTACTTTCTATATATTTGGTTGGGCAAGTCCTCTTTTAGCCTTACCTTGCTTATTTGTAAAATGGATAATATAATGCTACCTACTTCATAGAGTTGCTATGAGAATTAAATGAGATAATAGTAATAATAACTATATTTAACTAACGTTTATGAGATGCCCAGCATGTTAAGAACTTTACTTTTGTTATCATAATCAATTCCCCTAACATGGAGAAATGTACTATTACAGGCCCTATTTTATAGAAGAGAACACTGTCTTAGCAAAGATAGTTCATTTCACATATACCATGTTGAACACACAGTACAGCACACAGTGAGCCCTCTGTATGTGTTAATTACTGGTATTTTCCTAGGACTTGGCAACAAGCATTTTGAGAAATTTATTCTGCCCTTGAACATCTTTGAGCCCATTGAGATGTTCTCCAAAGCAAACACTAGGTTAAGTGTCCTCACTTTACAATGGCAAATCACTTAATGGAGGCCATGTGGGTTCCTGAAATGTTTGATGAAAGCCTCTGGTTTGAATGTTACAACACTACTGATTAGTCTTTATATATTAGTTTATCTCTTCCTAAAATATCATGGTAAAAACAAGGCTTAGTTAAAAACTGATTTTTTTTTTTTTTTTTTTTTTTTTTGAGATGGAGTCTCACATTGTCTCCTGGGCTGGAGTGCAGTGGTGCGATCTCTGCTCACTGCAACCTCCGCCTCCTGGGTTCAAGGACTCTTCCACCTCAGCCCCCCGAGTAGCTGGGATTACAGGCACGCCGCCACACTCGGCTAATTTTTTTGTATTTTTAGTAGAGACGTGGTTTCACCGTGTTAGCCAGGATGGCCTCGATCTCCTGACCTCCTGATCCGCCCACCTCGGCCTCCCAAAGTGCTGGGTTTGCAGGCATGAGCTACCGCACTCGGCCAAAAACTGATTTTTAAGAGATACCCTTAAATCAAATCCTATACTAAACCAGTGGGCAAACTATTAGACCAGAGGGTCAGATTTAGGCCTTGAGAGTTCTGGTCTGGTTTTATTGTAAATCAGGAACTATGCTATGTGCTCTGCATGAATTACTATAAATGGGTTTTATTGAAATATTATCAGCAACTGGGAAGTCACCACTTTTCAAAGAATTCCACTTGAATCCAAAGATTCAAATATTACAAATTCTTCACTGTATTCAAGTCAAATATTTCTACATGTGACCTCCAAGTATTGCTCCTAACATACAGTTTCTCAATAAATATTTATTGAATAATTTATTTCTGACACACTAAAATGAAGTGATTTAAAACTGCCCTCTACATGGCTTCCCTTCAAATATTTGAGGACAATATCACTTCTCTATTGAAGCTTTTTCACCAGCTTAATATCTGAAGATTCTCAAACTTATAATCGGTGACTACAACATAGAAGGAAGTTCAGGTGTTGCAGGTCTAATATCAAATATTGTCTATAAGGCTAGGTGTGGTGGCTTATGTCTATAATCCCAGTGCTTTGGGAAGCCCAGGCAGAAAGATACCTTGAGGCCAGGAGTTCGAGACCAGTCTGAGTAATGTAGAAACACCCTATCTCTAAAAGAAAGAAAAAAAAAATAGCCAGATGAACACCTGTAGTCCCAGCTACCCTGGACGCAGAGGCGGGAAAATCACATAATAACCTCAAATCAGTAAATGTTTATGGAATGACTATTATAAACAACATTTAAAATCACCATGATGACTTTGAACACACATTATATAGAGATTGGATATAGAGAAGTCAAAGGCCCACACATCCCTCACCCAAATCTGGGCTCTCAAAATAAGCAGGCAAAAGTCTTAAACACAAAGCATAATAAGGACACATTGTTATGCCAATTAGAGGCTTTTTTTTTTTTGCCAATTAAGATTAATTCAGTATGGCTTGAAACCAAGTGGGAAATGTTTTTAAACAAAAGGAATCAAACAGTGAAAACATGTTAAGCATTAAAAGCTTAAACATGTTGAGCATTAAAACATGTTAAGCTTTAAGTTACCTGTGCTGACATCCACATGTCTCAGTTTATTGCCCAACAGAATATAATCAAACCCAAGCATTCCTCTACTTGGCACAAAGGTAAAATTGACATAAAATATAAGCATTATGAAAGTATAATGGGTTAACCATGGCACGGGTTATTCTTTTTTTTCAGGCAGGTCCAAAATGTGGCTGCTTTTAACAATGGCAAGTTTGATATCTGTACTGGGGACTACACATGGTTTCTTTGGAAAATTACATCCTGGAAGCCCTGAAGTGACTATGAACATTGTAAGTTACTCTGGGGAAAAACTCTATAAAACTAAAAGATGCTATTATTTAAAATCATAATGAGTTAAAGATTTTATATGACCAATTAAAAATAAACAGTAATATTCATTTATTAGATGTATCTAAAAATCAACTAAAATTTAAACTTTTGGGTTTGCTTCCTCAGAGTCAGATGATTACTTATTGGGGATATCCAAATGAAGAATACGAAGTTGTGACTGAAGATGGTTATATCCTTGAAGTCAACAGAATTCCTTATGGGAAGAAAAATTCAGGGAATACAGGTATATATAAGCTTCTTTTCTTCCTTCCTTTCTCTCTTTTTTCCTTTCCTTCTTTCTTCCTCCTTCCCTCTCTCCTTTCTTCCTCCAACTTTTCCTTCTTTTGCTCTTCCCTTTTTCCTCCTTTTATTTCTTGCTAAAAATGTAATGTCTTGCTCATTCTGGAAATGCAAAAATAAGCTATATTTTCAGTCTTCAAGGAGATCATCATCAAGCCAATGAAATAGATAAGTAAATGAGTGATTATAATAATATGTGATAAGCTCAAGCTACAACTGTACATAGGATATTAAACTGAAGGTTTTAATAAAATCACCTAACTCAGCTAAGGGAGTCAAGGAAAGCTCACTCTCAGAAACAATAACTGGATGAAGATCTAGAGGATCAGGAAGAGTTAGCCAGGGTGTGTGTTGCAGAGGGGAAGATGGGGAGCCAATTCAAGGCTCATTTCCTAAACACATACAGGCTAATTTTCACTAGTACTATTAAAAGTTTACCTTTTACTCATTGTAGAAATGTTGTGAAGTACAAAAAGAAAAAAAAAAAAGATTACTTGGAATTTTACCACTCAAAGTTTACCAAATTTAACATTGTGCTGAATTACCTGAGAATATAATTTTTTCAACAGTTTTATTGAGATGTAACTGGCATATAATAAGCTGCTCATATTTAAGGTGTGCAGTTTCATAAGTTTTGGCATCTGAGAAATCAACTCCCTGAGAAATCATCACCACAATTAAGATAAGATATTCAAAAATAATCAACTCAATCAGGCAAATGTATTTAGTGCTAGTCATATGGAAGAATGTTTCTAGACTCACATTTATCCTAGAATAAGGAATACATTTATAAAGTTTATAAACATTTTCTTCCTTAGGCCAGAGACCTGTTGTGTTTTTGCAGCATGGTTTGCTTGCATCAGCCACAAACTGGATTTCCAACCTGCCAAACAACAGCCTTGCCTTCATTCTGGCAGACGCTGGTTATGATGTGTGGCTGGGCAACAGCAGAGGAAACACCTGGGCCAGAAGAAACTTGTACTATTCACCAGATTCAGTTGAATTCTGGGCTTTCAGGTAAACAAAAGGGACAATTAAAAATAAACACTGGGCTTTAAAAGCATAGGCATTTGCCCCTTCTAATCCAGTCCCATTTTAACAAATTACACTCCAAGTAGGAGGATAAACAAGTCATTTTCATTCTAATCCATTCTTGGATTCTTCCATGTACCTCATTCCTAGGGTAGCTTTTCCTTCAAACTTTCTGTGATCTCAGGAGTCTCCATTAGGGAATCCCTGAATGTGATTTTCCAAATGGAATGAACAATATGGCTGAAGCAAGGAAATTCACAGCCCCTGGAAAATTCCAAAGGAATGTCCATATGGATTCAAGAGAGAAGTAAAAACCCATTTGAGGGTAGGAGAACAGCAATCTGAATCATCATCAATAGGAGGGGTGGGGAGAGTGAAATTCAGATATCATGGAGAGATTATCATGGGCTTCTCTCACTGGTCTTCTTGTGCCTTATTCCTGGAAATTACTGATGGAGGTAGAGAACAGAAGAAAACCTGGCTGCTGATCCTAAGGCATGAAAGTGTTACAAGAGTTCTAGGAGCTGAAAGGAAACCTGTGTGTCCCAGGTGTAGCGGGAAAAGGGAAAATGACATGAGAGAAGACTGAGGTGCTGATGGGGCAGTAGTGGTGATAGTGAGAGCCTTGGGCCTCATTCTGAGTGCACTGAAAAGTTTTAAAAAGGGGAGTGGCATAATACAGTTTTCATTTTCAAAATATCATGTTTGCTGATTTGTGAAAAATAAAATAGAGAAAGATAGGATTTATATTAAATGACATGGAACACAGCATACACATTATTATTAAATCTGACATTTCATTTCAGGGATAGAAATAATTCCCACCTACAGATACTATATTGTTTGGATTCAATTGTGGCTGCAATGCTGCACTTCAGAAATGATGTCAGTTGTTTATAAGAAGCTGCCCCAAAGGGCACCTGACATCCACTGATGGTCTATAAGCATCAATGTTTAGAGAATCCAGTTTTCTGTATCCCAAAGGGACCATTAGCTATAAATGCTTGAATTTTAGAAACAATAGCAAGGAAATGTATTCACTTTCATTTTGTCTTTTTCCTTTCAGCTTTGATGAAATGGCTAAATATGACCTTCCAGCCACAATCGACTTCATTGTAAAGAAAACTGGACAGAAGCAGCTACACTATGTTGGCCATTCCCAGGGCACCACCATTGGTAAGTAATGGCAGTCAAGGCCAAGTGGTTTACTTCTCATAAACACTTTCTCAGTGGTTATGGTAGGCATGTTAGCAACCACACTAATTGCTTTCCATTCGTTTAACGCCTCCAACAACACAATGACATAGGGACAATTATAATTCCTATTATATGGGAAAACAAAACAAGGGGATACAGTCCGTGCAAGGTTACATGGATTATTACCAATAGGGTAGCTCAGGCAGTCTGACTCCCAAGCCCATACTCTGAAGCATTATACCATACAGCCACTGACCTAAGTTTATTCTATTCATTTGACCATATTTATGGGGCAGGCTCCTATGATGTATCAAAAGAATACAGAAATAAATAAAATAGATGAAAACTTCTGCCTTTGTACCATTTATACTCTAGAGATAGGAGGCAGAGAAAATAAAAAAGGTTAAAAAGTAAAATGTAATATATTTTAGATAATGGTAAAGCTATGGAGAGAAAATAACCCAGGGAATTACATTAGAGAGCACCAGAGGGGTTCACAGAAATTGTAGATCGGTAACACAAGCACTCTTTGGGTAAAGTCATGATGAAGGTCAGAGAGTGAGTCATGTGCCTACCTAGTAGGCATCAGATGTTCCAGGAAGAGAAAATAGCAAGTGAGAAGAATCTGAAGCTGGAGCACACCTAGTTTGTTCAAGGAACAGCAGTGAGGCTACGCCTTGTGTGGATGAATCAAATTGAGAAAGAGACAGAGAGAGTGAGATGAGATCACAAATGTTGGGGAGGAAAGACTGTTCAGGGCTCTTTGGCTGTTGTAGGGATTTTAGCTTTCACTCTGAGAAAAAAAGAAAACTGCAGAATAATTTTGAATCGAAGAGTTACATGATTCATAACAGGATCCCTTTTGTTGCCAGGGGCAAAGGGGCAGGAGCAGAGAACCAATTAGAGGACTCTTATAGTACCCATGTGGGAGATGGTGGTGACCTGGATGAAGGGTGTTCTTGGAAAAACCATTCTTCCACAAATAGAATCAGACTACATATTATATAGTTGTCTAGATCTGAAAGGGTTTTTTTTAGGCCATTCTTGAGTCTCATCAATATGTCATTATTGACAGTGGGAGGGCCTTGTCTGTGTAGCTACACTGCAGAGTTGAACTTGATAACTGCTTGATCACATCCTCATCTGCTAGTATACTACTGCTTACAAAATTAATTACTGAATATATTTACTATGTATAGATATTTAAATTCTCTTGGGTCCTCATTTATCAAGCATTTACTATGTGCCAAGAATCATGATAAATTCTTTCTTTACATGATTTACTTCCTTTAGTTCCTAAAAACCTAATGAAGCACTCACCACTATCCTTGTATTTCAGATAGGGAAACAGTGGTTCTTAGAGATTAGGTGGCTTGTCCAAGGTCACAAAGCTAATAAATCACAGAGCCAGGATTCAAATTGAGTTTGGTCATATTTAAATTTCTACTCTTAACCTTTCCACTTATATACTCTACTCATATTAAGTGTTAATTATCTCATTGTAATGAGATACATTTAAATTCATAAAAAATATAAATTCATAAAGAAATTCATAAAAAAATTTTTTGTAACCATATGAGTATCCTAAATTTGGTCTATTTTCTAAGGTCAGATAAGGGTTTATGATAACTTTTAAAATGTTCCAGCCTCATGTCCCCATAGAAAAATCTATCAAAATAAAATAAATATACCAAAATCTAATCACTCTGAGCCAGCAGAGATGCCAATTTCTCAGGCTGTCTCAAACACCATCCTTAGTAAGTCCAAAATAATGTCACCCTTATAAAAACAAACAAAACAACAACAACAACAACACACACACACACACCTTTTTCACCAGTTCCTTGTTGTTTTTCAGGTTTTATTGCCTTTTCCACCAATCCCAGCCTGGCTAAAAGAATCAAAACCTTCTATGCTCTAGCTCCTGTTGCCACTGTGAAGTATACAAAAAGCCTTATAAACAAACTTAGATTTGTTCCTCAATCCCTCTTCAAGGTATGCAATTCTCTTTAATTAAGTGAATCTAAGACACTCGATTGCCCATGGATTTTAAAGTTACAGAAAGAGAACAGAGTTATAAAAAGAGAATAATCATTTTTATATCCAAAAATGGAACTGTTCGCATCTGTATTATTTCTTCGATAGCACTGACCATGTTTGAATCTCCTTACAGCCTGCGAGATCCCCCTTTCTTTCTTTGTTCTTGATTAGCTTCATGTGGGTCAGCAATGCCTGGGAGTAGTTTTGCTTTTTCACAGATGGTTTGTTTATTAAGCACTCTACACAGTTGTGTCAAGGCTGTGATTCCACTCCAGGAGGAGGGAAGATGAAATAAAAACAAAACAAAATAGTCAAATGAGAAGACTAACCCACTTGGGCAAGAGAGACTGGAAAGAGGAGGGAAAGGAAGGGAAGGGAAAAGGAGAAAAGGGGGAAATAAATCAGTGATTGAGTGAGGCAAACACCTTGAGATCTCTCATGGCTTTCCCTTTTGGCTTTCCTAAGAGCTCCTTCATCTTTAAATGGGGGATCTCATAAGTCAGTGGTGTTGATTTCAATAAATTATGAATATTAAGTGCCTTATGCAGTAGGCACACATGTTATGGAATTAATCATTTTGTTTGACAATGCTTAATACCCTAATTCTCTCACCCAGTAAAACCAACACACACACACACACACACACACACACACACACACACTCTTTCCTTTAGGAGAACAGTTTAGCCTCAGGCTATAAAATATAAGGATTCCATTTCCTTCTATGGTTTTGTACTACTCATCTCTTTTCATTCTGTATTAATATGTATGTCTAAAGCCTAAGAGAACTTACCTATAGGCAAACTACATTTAGAAAACTTTTATTAAAATCTAAAATTTTGTGATGACCCAGAAATATTTATTGGCTACATTGATTGAGAACTTATTTCCTACTCATACTCAGATTTTCTGATAGGCAATGCAGACGTAGATTAAAATTTAGAAAAGCAATAGACCTCAAGTTAGAGGCTTGGGTAAGGATTCTAGGTATAATCGAGCTCTAATTAGCCCAAGACCCTAACTCATGTTAACCTCATGTTTCCTCATGTATAAAATAGAGATGACAAAATATCTGCCTTCCTCAAAGAGAGTTGGGGCAAACTCTTTCAATTCTTATACTGAGCCTCATTGCCTCTGTAAAGGCTTTGCTGAAAATATGGCCAAGTCACCATTTCTCCTCCCAAACTTTTCACAATTTATTGCTGAAATCTCACATCTTGGCACTTCATTATGACAGTCTGCCATGTGTTTTTAAGATTTTATCCCACAACTCCTATCACCCCAACTAGATTGTAACTCTTTGTGTCTTATACTTCCTCTCAGCAGCCAGTACAGTTCTCAGTGCCACAATAGATACCCAGTATTGATATCTGTGCTGCCCATTTCACAACTTTATTAGCGAATTAACTAAATGAAAGTATTGGAAATTCCTAAAACAACATGTAAATATAAGAATATATCATCATCCTAATCACACATGTATAAGTAGATTAGATAAATTAGTGAGTCTTTTCTGCAGCTTGATTGCTACAACCCTCTAATAGTGCCTTTATTTTTCAGATTATATTTGGTGACAAAATATTCTACCCACACAACTTCTTTGATCAATTTCTTGCTACTGAAGTGTGCTCCCGTGAGACACTGAATCTCCTTTGCAGCAATGCCTTATTTATAATTTGTGGATTTGACAGTAAGAACTTTAACACGGTTAGTATGCATTTCAATTTCTATATTTTGAGCAACATCTTTGATTACTTGTTTCATTGCCACTTAGAAGTGTTACTTTATGAGAACTAGGAGTAGGTTCAGAACTGCGATATCCTGATAAACATGAGAGAAATCACAAATCATTGCTCCCAATTTCATCACTTCCAGCATCCTTCCATCACCCCAATTGCCCCTAAACCAAATAAACAACATGAAGAAAAAAAACAATTCACTACTCACTTATGACCACCTAAATACTAGGTGTTACATTTAAATTCTGTAAGAGAAAGGACTGAACCATGTATTTTAGCAGGCTCCTTTGTGAGAAAAATGTCTAGATGTTGAATAAATGTTTTCAATAAATATTTCTAATGCTGACAGTCATTTTGATAAATCTTACAGACTATATTTCTGAGCAACTATTTATGTAAGACTTTGCCCATATTCTTTTTTTGAGATAGAGTCTCGCTCTGTCACCCAGGCTGGAGTGCAGTGGCGCGATCTCGGCTCATAGCAAGCTCCGCCTCTTGGGTTCACGCCATTCTCCTGCCTCAGCCTCCCGAGTAGCTGGAACTACAGGCACCTGCCACCACGCCCGGCTAATTTTTTGTATTTTTAGTACAGACAGGGTTTCATCACGTTAGCCAGGATGGTCTCGATCTCCTGACCTCATGATCCACACGCCTCAGCTTCCCAAAGTGCTGGGATTACAGGCGTGAGCCACCACGCCCAGCTGACTTTGCCCATATTCTTTATCTACCTTTTCATTCACTTTGTATTGAGTTGGAGTTTCAAAACATACGGACAAAATACACTATTCGTAGTTAAGAGTATGGATTTAGATCAGTTTAAATTCAAACCCTACATTTGGAACTGACTTAAACGTCTCTGTCTTGATTTCCTCATCCACAAAATGAGTTATTGTGAAGATCAAATGAGCTAGTATGTTTAAAGCATATAGAACATTGTACAAAGCATATAGCACATAGTAATAGCATATAAGGTTTTCTACTACTGTTCATAGACAACTATCTCCACTCCAAATTGTCACTTTAGTTATATACCCTTGAACACCTAAGAAAATTACATCTATTGATAAGAAGGTATAATTCTATGAAGTGTTGTGGTTACTTGTCATTCCATATGTGGAGTTTAACAGAGAGTAGCCTGTCCTCATCACACGAACAAAAGGCAGAACAAATTACTGTATTCCATTAGTGAGAGTCTTATAAGAAAAATAATAGTAAAATAAGACAAAGGAAACAAAGGAAATTAGAGATTTCATCCTCTGCATAATAATTTGCAGAAGACCATCTTCAGTCTCCAATGAAGATGGCCAATTTGTTTCACTCTGGCCACAGTCCGCTATATTAATGGCATTAAGAGTCACTATGAAGTGGCCGTCTGCAACTGGAGAAAGAAACTTCAGTTTGTTGCTTGGGGTTCTGCAAAGCAAGAGGCCTGTGTGTGAATATTTAACCTACAGCACTCTAGCACTGGGTAGAGAAGCATAAAAGCTGAGAATTTAGACTCAGAGACCCAAATTAAAGTTTCTGGCTCCATTCTGCGTGGATCTTGTACATTTCTCTAAACTTCTTTGTGCCCCAATTTTCATTTTGATAAAATGGAACTAAAAAGTTCTCCTCATTAGGCAGCTACAAATTAAATGGGTTAACACATGCAATTGCACTTTGCAAATTCTGAAGTGACATACAAATGTGTTGTTCATATCCTTCCAGTAAATGCTACCTTTAAACACTTGACCTGAATCAGAAAACATAAATCTTTACTGTTTTTAAGAAACTGAGTATGCGTCTTAGTATGTATATAATATGTGTGTCTGTTGATTTCTAGAGTCGCTTGGATGTGTATCTATCACATAATCCAGCAGGAACTTCTGTTCAAAACATGTTCCATTGGACCCAGGTATCCTTTTCCAAATGCTGTTAAAATTTATTTTGTGGGTCTCAACCTTTTTCACTTTACCTAAACACATTCTTAAAATATCCTGCTGAGCACACCTGGAAGGTAATTTTTCTGGCACTGACTACCATACAAAAATAACTATGAATTTATTTCAAAGAAGAAAATGCTTTCTTTTATATTTTATTATTATTATACTTTAAGTTTTAGGGTACATGTGCACAATGTGCAGATTTGTTACATATGTATACATGTGCCATGTTGGTGTGCTGCACCCACTAACTCGTCATTTAGCATTAGGTATATCTCCTAATGCTGTCCCTCCCCCCAGCAAATGCTTTTTGTGACTTGGCATGCAAGAAAAATTATTTTGAGCAAAGCTGCATTTAAACTTACATAAATACCTTGTCCTAGATTATTAATAATCTTTTGGAATGAGAAAAATGTTTCTTAATAATTGTTTAAATTGAAAATAAACTGCCTGGAAATGTTTGAATTTTATTTTTCACAATATAATAATTTTTATTTGTTTGCTTTTTCATTTCTCTATGTTAGGCTGTTAAGTCTGGGAAATTCCAAGCTTATGACTGGGGAAGCCCAGTTCAGAATAAGATGCACTATAATCAGGTAACCTTCTTAAAGTTGGAATTATTCACATTTTGAACAACAATACCAACTATTTAAATGTTAAAGAAGAAATTATGTTAACTGCGCATCTATTTTCCAAAGGAATGTTGATGTGCTGTCTCTCATTCTCCCACATGACTATGCATTCGTGCTGTGGCGGCTACGCTCATTTAAAGAGGTTTACAAAGCTGCCCTCGAAGTACTACACCCCTATGTGTGAGAGACTTCCCAGGACTTACCACTACCCATTGCCATTACACAGATCTGTCCCATATCCCAGATCCCCAGCACACTGTCCTCTCCTTTCTGAAGTACTAATACCTGATATAATAAGCTAATAATTCTAACTGTTCATGGAATTTCTGGTCTTCTTAAACGATACCCTTTCCTTTGTTGACAGCCAGAGGAGTGATTTCACTGGGATATATTCCCAAATAGAAGAAAAAGATGCTGTGCTTGCAGGTCAAGGCTGGAAATATTTTACAATAGGCAGAGGCCTTTGGCATAGGCAGACATATTAAGCAATCCTCACACTTGTCGTACTTAGAATCCAGACTTTGGAGTTTATCTTATCTGCAGTCAATATGAGTTTGGGCAGTCATTTCTTCATCTCTCCACCCAGGCTCAGGAAGTTGTTGACAGGATTTAGTGCTATAATATCTATAAGCTCTTAGCTCAGGGTAAGCTCTCAGGTTATCACTGACTATTTTTGAACAAGGGAAGCACCCTATAGTATTTTGTAACCTTCTCTTCTTCCTTTTCACCACATCCAATTTTTCCATCCAAGTAGCAGCTGAACAACCCTACTAATTTTCATTTGTTTCCACGACTCAAAATTTAGAAGGAATTTATATGTTTTCACAAAAATGTCCTACGTGTAGAGAAGGTGCCCCCCAACCTTGATTTTGCATTTTTGATATCTTTAAAGTTTTCAGAATAGCATGAGATCAAGCTTTTGTTGAAAACATTTTTTCCTCCACCATTACTTTCTCAAATCTCCAAAACACAGGCTTGCTTTGAGTCTCTCTTTCTACTGGGCTCTAATACTCATAATCAGAGGACTTCAGCTTAGAGGAACAAGAAACCCAGTCCCCAAGTCCACCCTTCTTCCAACTAAACCAATAATATACCAGGTTGGTCTTTAACTAACTGAAGCAATGACACTAATTTAAGAGCCGGGGCCAGCATCTAGAAAACTCTTTGAATAATAGGATGTAAGTAAAATAAACTGGGTTTATAATTATGAATATTCTCCACACACTCCCATTTCTCTAATATTTATGAAATATAATAGAAATCATGAAAATATTAGGGAAAATTACATATCATAAAATATTTTGCTGTGGCAAGTTGGCTATTACACAAAACGTGAGAATACAGAAACTTTTAGTATATTGGATTACTATTCTTGAAACTATGACCTAAAAAAATCTAACAAAATTCTCTCTGGGCAGCAAGAAAATTCGAGATAATTCTCTTATTCCTTTTTCTGCTTTGTAAACCTCTTTAAAAATCTATGTGTGAATTGTGATTTTTGAGAAATAGGACATGGGGATGATAATACCCTTTCTCAGAATTTGAAGCAACATTTTGTAAAATACTCAGGTAAGTATTCAATAATGACGGCTCCATAACTGAAACAACTGACCTATCCCCTGACCATAACTAGGAAGTCAATACAAAGCCAAAATAAATGACTCAGGACATTTTGAGATCATATTTTAGAGGGTTTGGGTAGAAACAACCTATTAACAATTAGAATCTAATCAAATCCATTTCCCTTAGCTTGAGTTGCAATCTATGTTCTTAATTTGTAAGACTTACTGTCTAAAGCCTTGCTACTCAGAGCATGGTTTGGAGCCAATGGCATCAGCATCACCTATGAATGCAGAATCTCAGGCTCTTCCCCAGATCTACTGAATCAGAATCTTTACTTCAACAAGATCTTCAGGTGATTCACAGGCCCATTAGAATTTGAGAAGCACTTATCTAAAACATATTGCATTCACTTTGCTCTATGGATAAAGGTGGTTTTCTCTGCGCAATCATTGCTAGAATTCACTTATAAAACTGTCAGTTAATGTTATACACTCTACTTGAATACTAAGTACTGGGTTTAAAGTGTGGTTACCTAAACGCTGGTTCTTTCTCTTTTGTTTTCTAGTCCCAACCTCCCTACTACAATGTGACAGCCATGAATGTACCAATTGCAGTGTGGAACGGTGGCAAGGACCTGTTGGCTGACCCCCAAGACGTTGGCCTTTTGCTTCCAAAACTCCCCAATGTTATTTACCACAAGGAGATTCCTTTCTACAATCACTTGGACTTTATCTGGGCAATGGACGCCCCTCAAGAAGTTTACAATGACATTGTTTCTATGATATCAGAAGATAAAAAGTAGTCCTGGATTTAAAGAATTATCCATTTGTTTTTCCAAAATACTTTATTCTCTCATACATAGTATTTTCATAATGTTTGACATGCAGTGCTTCTTTCTGTAATTTTGACTTTAGAAATATATTGGCATCAACAAACTTCCATTTGTCATTTTGAATTTTTTTAATTTAAAGAAATTTGATTTTTCACCTGGAAATTTATCTAGAAATATATTTCTAGATAGATTATATTCTAGAGAATATATTTCTGGGGAGGTGAAACTTCTCATTTTCCCATTCAGTTTCTCTTCTGAATTCACTTATATATGAGCTGTGAGTCATAAGTGTTACTAAAGGACAGTGTTGGCTTCATATTCACTCTGCTTATGTACACTTGATACTGAGTATATTGCTTTCTATTGTTGATGAAGCTGAGTTTTTCCATCTGTGTAGTGGGGCCTATCACTTGCTATTTTGCATATTTAACCCCATGGAAAGGCCACTTGGGATATAAACTGAATCAACTCACTTTCACTTCCCAGGGAGTGGAGAGCAAGTGTAGTTTGGGAAGCAACAGATGAAGTCAACCCTGATTCAGGAATTTGGGATGAAAAGGGTATGCTCTATTATTATTATTATTGTTCTGCCCTCATGTTTTTGGGTCTTGACCACCAAATAGGCACCAACTAACCAAACTATTTTTGAAATCTCTGCCACAGTGCTGGAAACCACAGGATCCAGAAACATCCCCATTGATATATCAATTAGGATGTACAACTGCCATCAGTAACAAAAAAAAAGGCTCACCCAAACTTTCAAAATTTCTAAACACACACAGCCTTACCTTGGAAATTTTATTAACCCCACAAATTTGTGACCTCATATTTTATGCAATTAAGTTATTCAGATCACACCTATTATGCTATGTTAGGGTTTGATGTATAAAATATAAATGAGATAAGGAATATCTTGTACCCAGCATAGTGTATAAAACATAGTGAGTATTCACAAAAACTTGTTAACAATGTTTATTATACTGTCACATCCGTCAACCTTTGTTAGTAAGCCCCAAACTTAATTTGTTTTAAGCAAGAAATTGCTAAAAGAAGATAACTTGGGAGCCTTTATTTCAATATTTCGGTGAACTTTGTTGTTAGACTTTACTAAACTGACATGAACATGTCGGTGACTAGTTACAAACATTCATGGTGGTGGAAGCAGTTGAGGACTCAGATGTTTTATCAACTCTACTCCCTCGAGAAAAGAACAATCATTAGATTCTTGCAGTCTCCTATGCTATTCCAGCTAACTGCCTTTCTTTTAGTCGGTACTCAGCAGCTACAGGCAGTTTTGGTTTGGATTTTGAACACAATTAAATACTATCTTATTGCTCCTACAGCAGCTTTGCTATCTCCCATTTGTTAATTTGAACTATCAATTTATCAGCTAATTTTCAAGAGTTTATTTCTATCTGCCTGCTGTAATCACTCCTTGGGCAACCTCCTGCCATGTCAAACTCAATCATTTCAAACTCAAATTCATCATCCCCATGTCTCTGAGCCAAATAAGTGTCAAGTTAATGAAGCTCTCCCAGTAACCAGGGAGTGAGACTCTGGAATCAACTTTGAATACTGCCTCTCCTCTAGTTATCCTTTCCCTTTGTAAAATAGAAACTGTTAAACATATATAATTTTAGATAGAACAGTTTAATAATCCCCTTTGTATGCATTACTCAGTTTCAACTATTATCAATACATAGCCTTGTTTCATAATCTGGTTTTATCTGTATCTCTAGCCACTTCTCTCATCTTAATTTGAAGCAAATCTCAAGCATCACATATTTCATCCATGAGGATTTCAGGATGAATTGCTAAAAGATAAAGCCTCTGTTTTAACATAATAATAGTGTTATTACATCTAAAAGTTTAAAAATATCTAGCCAGTGCTCAAATTTCCAATTATTTCATAAATGTCAAAATGTTTTATAGTTTGTTTAAATTGAAATTCAAATAAGGCCTTTATCTTTTATTACTTGATGTTGTCTCATGTTTCTTTAGATATATAGGTCCATTTGCCCTTGCCCTTTTTTTTTTTTTTTTCCTGAGACGGAGTCTTGCTCTATCACCCAGGTTGGAGTGCAGTGGCATGATCTCAGCTCACTGTAATCTTTGCCTCTGGGGTTCAAACGACTCTCCTGCCTCAGCCTCCCCAGTAGCTGGGATTATAGGCGCACACCACCATGCCCAGCTAATTTTGTATTTTTAGTAGAGATGTGGTTTCACCGTGTTGGCCAGGCTGGTCTCAAAATCTTGACCTTGTGATCCACCCGCCTCAGCCTCCCAAAGTGCTGGGATTACAGGTGTGAGTTAGTACACCTGGCTTTATTGTTGTTTTTGTTGTTGAAGAAACTGTAGTTTGTGTTGTAGTTTCATGCCATCGGAATTTTGCTGATTATATTCCACATTCCTCACCATTTATATTTCCTGTGACTCAAGCGTTCTTAACCTCAACACTATTGATATTTTTGGTAAGATCATTTTTTCCCTAATCGAATATTCTTTTTTTATTATTTTTATAGATTCAGGGAGTACAAGTGCAGTTCTGTTACATGGATATATTATGCAGCAGTGAAGTCTGAGCTTTTAGTGCACGCATCACCCAAATAGTGAACTTTGTACCCAATGGGTGATTTTTCAACCTTCAAGGTATTTTTTTTATTATTGGAGTTGTCCTGAGTATTGGAGGATGTTTAGCAGTATCTCTAGCTAGATCTCAGCAGCACACACATTCCAAGTTGTAACAGTCAACTATGTCTCCTGACATTGCCAAATATCATCTTGGTGGCAAAATGCCCACCCTACTAAGTTAAGAACCAGTACTGTAAATTGTAACCTTAATAAGATTAAGATTTTTTAAAACAATTATTTTATAGACCGTATGGTGTTCTTCCATAAAGAGTCTGACAATGCACAGCTGTTTCTCTTTTTTAGAATGTCAGAGACTACTGCTTTTCAATACACAAACCCAAGAGTTAATTAGGAGATTAAAAATAGTGGCATTCCAATTTGATCAATTCTTCGTTTATTAACTGAATACTTCCATAAAGAGGAATTGTTGTCATATATATTTTAGTTATCCAAAATGCATGATTCTTTCCCTTTATTTACAAATTTCCAAAATTGGTTTTTCTTCATTTAGTATTATAATAAATACATGGTTCTATGCATGTTTGATGTTTCAAATCTGTAAGGATTATTATCCTTACTGATATTAAAATTATACCCTCTGTTTCTTGTGAGAGCTTCTATAAGTTGGCTCCAAAGTTTTTTACCAAACCTGTCATCCTGAATGTTTGCTGCTTCTGCTCAATTATTTCCCTAAGAGGTCCCGATTCCTTTTTAATGTGGAATTTTACAAGATCATGTTCTATAAGTGAGGATGATCGTTGTTATTAGATCATTATTTGTAGGGCTTTTCAAGGCAGAGACCTAGGAAATTTTTTTGAGATAAGATATATCAGTACTTCATATTTATTTATTTGTCAGTTAAAAAAAAACCTCAGCTCTTCATCTCCTTCTCCATCATGATAGCTGTCAACACACAATGCTTGAACTGTTAAAGTAGCATCTTAAATGGTCTACCTTTCTCTTGTCTCTGCTTAACATTCCAAATTGATTCCTAAAATCCTCTTCATTGTTCCACCTAAGTTCAAATTGGTCAACCTACCATGTAAAATCCTCATAAAGCTGGTTACTTACATATACTATCTCTTTTTCAACTACCTTAACTAGTAGCTGCCTTTCCAGTCAAGTTTTCTCTTTATTATGCCTCAAATACACTTCTAAACTTGTATCATCATATTGTTGTTCACATTTCCCTCCAAAATTCTGTCTAACACTGTCTTGAGGCTGCAGGTAGTTTTCTATGCTTTTGTGCATAACTCACGTGAAAACCAATATATATGAACTGAGAACTGTGTTGCAATCTAAAACCCACTAGAAATGACATGACTCATATTTTTAAAAATCATGGTATTTTAGAATTTGAAGAGATCTAAGCAATTATCTAGTCTAATCCTATTATTTTCCAAGTGAGGATGTTAAAGTTAATAGAAGTTCAGCACCTTGATAAAGGTCATACAGTTGGCAGTGTTAGAGATGGAATCAACATCTCCTAATCCAAGTATTCTTCTCCTTTTGCTGCACAAGGCTGATATGAATGGCTCTGTTACAGTGTCAGACATTTCCAGAGTTGTCTGTGGGAGAAAATGGAAGGGGGGTTGCTAAGGGTTTTAGCAAGTATTATTCAGGGTAATACTGAGTATCTCAGCTTCTAGAGTGTACACAGAAATCTGGTGAAAGAAAAATGCCAGTTGAATGTAAGCTTTCTCCGAAAGTGTGAGAGAAAGTGAGAAGTAGCAGTTAGATATTAGAAGGAAAAAGCAGGAATGGAGGCAAGAAGGAAGTAAAGAAAGGAAGATATTAGAAGACACAGAAAGGGACTTGAGCTTCCAGGTGCAAACATTACCTGCATATCTCAGTTGGCCATTATCCTAGCCCTACTGGAAAAATTCTAAAAGCTATATATAATCTAAACCAAACCAGAAAAAGTATTTAAAGCATACAAGAAGGATGCCACTCTAGAATTTTCTTTTGAAAGTAACATTCTGAAAAACAAATAAAAATACAGATGAGGCCAGGTGTGGTGGCTCACGCTTGTAATCCCAGAACTTTGGGAGGCTGAGGTGGGTGGATCACCTGAGATCAGGAGTTTGAGATCAGCCTGGCCAACGTGGTAAAACCCTATCTCTACTAAAAATACAAAAATTAGTAGGGTGTGGTGGCACATGCCTGTAATCCTAGCTACTTGGGAGGCTGAGGCATGAGAATCACTTGAACCCAGGAGGCAGATGTTGCAGTGAGCCAAGATGGTGCCACAGCACTCCAGCCTGGGCAACAGAGACTCTGTCTCAAAATAAATAAATAAATAAATAAATAAATAAATAAATAAATAAAAATACAGATGAGATTAACTATTTGCTGAAATAACCCACCCTGCAAAGTAGTTTACAAGTGGGTTGCTGATAACCGTGAATCCAAAATTTCAAGGATTTTAAATTATCACTAAAATAAACTATTAAACAATGCAAAGTATCATAACAAGGTAATCCCATAATAAAATCTATAGTAGGTATGGATAAATGAAAGCCTAAAACAGAGTATTCTAGCCAGTGTGAAGGTGGAGAAGAATACATACATTTTCAAGCAACCCGTTTAACAAAATTGTTATAAACACAGAGAGTCAGAGTGACCTGGATTCAAGTTCCTGGCCAGCCATTTAATAAATGGGAAAAGTTATTAACTTCATGAGCTTTAATTTCCTTCATTGAAAATAGTGAGTGTATACCTCCCAGAGTTGTGAGGATTTTTGTGTTTATTTCTTGAACAAATATCTATTGAATGGCTTCTTTATATTGAGCATTTTAATATAATTAGCGCATGATCCGTGGTATTGCTTAATTAATATTACCCACAATTATTGGTTTTATAACTGCAAGGTATTACTTATTAAGATTATTATTCCTTTGCTCTTACATATTAGATGACCTTCTTATAATAACTTATAGGCTATTATAAGTTATTATAACTTATAGTAGGTGAGTCAAGATAGACTCATCTACTAAGTGGGAAATTGTTAGAGCAGCCTATGTCAGTATCTGATTACAGAACAATGGATAATTTCTCTGCTAACATAAAACATTGATACTCTGGCTTATCAGGTCTTCTTTGTGGTTTTGGTTCATATAAATCAGTTCCTAGAAGCCTGATTACCTTTCAGTAACCTAATAAAAGCATATTCATAAGTGTGCAAAGCAAAGCTTACAATTATTGAACCAAATAAGGCCAAATCTCAGAAACCAGCCAGCTTCCATTTAATAATTTTATTTTAATATTTACATTTTGGCACTTAGTAAATTATATTTCTCTGAATTTTAACCTTCTTGTGTACTTACTTCAAGGTTTGTTTTCAAGACCAAGAGCATGTGAAAAATTTTGTCTTCCTATATTCATTTGGTTTCCCTGCTTATTCTGCCCAGGTTCTCTTCTCATCTGTTTATATCATCCAGTTATATCTGTGAGTTAAATATTTAACTCACAGATATGGTTGATCTGGAGAGCCAGCTGCATGATATGAATTTGCCATATCTGTGAGTTCAATATTTAAGAAAAACATCTATGCTTTTCTAAATTTCCTCAATTAAAGGTCTTCCTATAAGTGCTAAGAATCCGTTGTTCTTTATTAGAGTAAACCCAATTCATGTGTGCCAGTAGATTACCTGACTTACTATCTTACTGTTCAATTTATGTCACTGTAGCTAAGTCAGTACCTACTAATTGGAAAGGTATGATCCAAGAATATTTACTGGGAGTTGGGTGGCTCTGCTTTGTGAATCCTCATCTCAAATATTTTACCTAAGGTTATAAGACACTGTAGATAAAGAACATATGCTCGTTATGTGAGTGTATATACGTATGTGTATACACTGTATATTTGTAAATACACATTTACAAATAAATATACTTCTACTGAGAATGTGTGTACACAGATATAGGCACACAGAAAAAGAATTACATTTCTTTCAATAAATATTCTGACAAATAATTTCAATCATCTAAGCTTTAATATTCCTTTTCTGAGAGCTTCATTAATGTACATTCTAGTGAATTTAGAATTCTGTGCTTCATGCCTTCATTTTGCAGGACCTCACAGCAAATACTTACTATTCTTTAGAATTCCAAAAGCTACTTGAATTCAAAACAGGTCAAATCAGCAAAGGAGGTTAAAAGATTAGAAGATCTGCAAATGATTTATAGTCCTTTGGGTATATACCCAGTAATGGGATGGCTGGGTCAAATGGTATTTCTAGTTCTAGATCCCTGAGGAATCACCACACTGACTTCCACAAGGGTTGAACTAGTTTACAGTCCCACCAACAGTGTGAAAGTGTTCCTGTTTCTCCACATCCTCTCCAGCACTTGTTGTTTCCTGACTTTTTAATGATTGCCATTCTAACTGGTGTGAGATGACGAGTTAGTGGGTGCAGCGCACCAGCATGGCACATGTATACATATGTAACTAACCTGCACATTGCGCACATGTACCCTAAAACCTAAAGTATAATAATAAAAAATAAATAAAAAATAAATAAATAAAATAATAATAATAATAATAAAAGAAAAAAAAAAGAAGATCTGCAAATGGTTTGGCTCTAAAGCAAGTTCAAACCAAAAATGAGCTAAGAAGGCACTGGAAATTGTATATCCTGGGGCTATTTAATATGCCTTCTGCCAGATGCATGTCAAGGCAATGATACAAAATGTGACTGGGGGGAGGAGCCAAGATGGCCGAATAGGAACAGCTCCGGTCTACAGCTCCCAGCGCGAGCGACGCAGAAGACGAGTGATTTCTGCATTTCCATCTGAGGTACCGTGTTCATCTCACTAGGGAGTGCCAGACAGTGGGCGCAGGTCAGTGGGTGAGTGCACCGTGCGCCAGCCGAAGCAGGGGCGAGGCATTGCCTCACTCGGGAAGAGCAAGGGGTCAGGGAGTTCCCCTTCCAGGGCTGACAGACGGCACCTGGAAAATCGGGCCACTCCCACCCGAATACTGTGCTTTTCCGACGGGCTTAGGAAACGGTGCCCCAGGAGAGTATAGCCTGCACCTGGCTCAGAGGGTCCTACGCCCACGGAGTCTCGCTGATTGCTAGCACAGCAGTCTGAGATCAAACAGCAAGTCGGCAGCGAGGCTGGGGGAGGGGCGCCCGCCATTGCCCAGGCTCGCTTAGGTAAACAAAGCAGCCTGGAAGCTTGAACTGGGTGGAGCCCACCACAGCTCAAGGAGGCCTGCCTGCCTCTGTAGGCTCCACCTCTGGGGGCAGGGCACAGACAAACAAAAAGACAGCAGTAACCTCTGCAGACTTAAATGTCCCTGTCTGACAGCTGTGAGGAGAGCAGTGGTTCTCCCAGCACGCAGCTGGAGATCTGAGAACTGGCTGACTGCCTCCTCAAGTGGGTCCCTGACCCCTGACCCCGAGCAGCCTAACTGGGAGGCACCCCCCCAGCAGGGGCAGACTGACACCTCACACGGCCGGCCAGGTACTCCAACAGACCTGCAGCTGAGGGTTCTGTCTGTTAGAAGGAAAACTAACAGAAAGGACATCCACACCAAAAACCCATCTGTACATCACCATCATCAAAGACCAAACGTAGATAAAACCACAAAGATGGGGAAAAAACAGAGCAGAAAAACTGGAAACTCTAAAAACCAGAGTACCTCTCCTCCTCCAAAGGAACGCAGTTCCTCACCAGCAACGGAACAAAGCTGGACGGAGAATGACTTTGACGAGCTGAGAGAAGAAGGCTTCAGACGATCAAATTACTCCGAGCTACGGGAGGATATTCAAACCAAAGGCAAAGAAGTTGAAAACTTTGAAAAAAATTTAGAAGAATGTATAACTAGAATAACCAATACAGAGAAGTGCTTAAAGGAGCTGATGGAGCTGAAAACCAAGGCTCGAGAACTACGTGAAGAATGCAGAAGCCTCAGGAGCCGATGCGATCAAATGGAAGAAAGGGTATCAGCCCTGGAAGATGAAATGAATGAAATGAAGTGAGAAGGGAAGTTTAGAGAAAAAAGAATAAAAAGAAATGAGCAAAGCCTCCAAGAAATGTGGGACTATGTGAAAAGACCAAATCTACGTCTGATTGGTGTACCTGAAAGTGACGGGGAGAATGGAAACAAGTTGAAAAACACTCTGCAGGATATTATCCAGGAGAACTTCCCCAATCTAGCAAGGCAGGCCAACATTCAGATTCAGGAAATACAGAGAACGCCACAAAGATACTCCTCGAGAAGAGCAACTCCAAGACACATAATTGTCAGATTCACCAAAGTTGAAATGAAGGAAAAAATGTTAAGGGCAGCCAGAGAGAAAGGTCGGGTTACCATCAAAGGGAAGCCCATCAGACTAACAGCGGATCTCTCGGCAGAAACCCTACAAGCCAGAAGAGAGTGGGGGCCAATATTCAACATTCTTAAAGAAAAGAATTTTCAACCCAGAATTTCATATCCTGCCAAACTAAGCTTCATAAGTGAAGGAGAAATAAAATACTTTACAGACAAGCAAATGCTGAGAGATTTTGTCACCACCAGGCCTGCCCTAAAAGAGCTCCTGAAGGAAGCGCTAAACATGGAAAGGCACAACCGGTACCAGCCACTGCAAAATCATACCGAAATGTAAAGAACATCGAGACTAGGAAGAGACTGCATCAACTAACGAGCAAAATATCCAGCTAACATCATAATGACAGGATCAAATTCACACATAACAATATTAACTTTAAATATAAATGGACTAAATGCTCCAATTAAAAGACACAGACTGGCAAACTGGATAAAGACTCAAGACCCATCAGTGTGCTGTATTCAAGAAACCCATCTCACGTGCAGAGACACACATAGGCTCAAAATAAAAGGATGGAGGAAGATCTACCAAGCAAATGGAAAACAAAAAAAGGCAGGGGTTGCAATCCTAGTCTCTGATAAAACAGACTTTAAACCAACAAAGATCAAAAGAGACAAAGGAGGCCATTACATAATGGTAAAGGGATTAATTCAACAAGAAGAGCTAACTATCCTAAATATATATGCACCCAATACAGGAGTACCCAGATTCATAAAGCAAGTCCTGAGTGACCTACAAAGAGACTTAGACTCCCACACATTAATAATGGGAGATTTTAACACCCCACTGTCAACATTAGACAGATCAACAAGACAGAAAGTCAACAAGGATACCCAGGAATTGAACTCAGCTCTGCACCAAGCAGACCTAATAGACATCTACAGAACTCTCCACCCCAAATCAACAGAATATACATTTTTTTCAGCACCACACCACACCTATTCCAAAATTGACCATATACTTGGAAGTAAAGCTCTCCTCAATAAATGTAAAAGAACAGAAATTGTAACAAACTGTCTCTCAGATCACAGTGCAATCAAGCTAGAACTCAGGATTAAGAATCTCACTCAAAACCGCTCAACTACATGGAAACTGAACAACCTGCTCCTGAATGACTACTGGGTACATAACGAAATGAAGGCAGAGATAAAGATGTTCTTTGAAACCAACGAGAACCAAGACACAACATACCAGAATCTCTGGGATGCATTCAAAGCAGTGTGTAGAGGGAAATTTATAGCACTAAATGCCCACAAGAGAAAGCAGGAAAGATCCAAAATTGACACCCTAACATCACAATTAAAAGAACTAGAAAAGCAAGAGCAAACACATTCAAAAGCTAGCAGAAGGCAAGAAATAATTAAAATCAGAGCAGAACTGAAGGAAATAGAGACACAAAAAACCCTTCAAAAAATAAATAAATCCAGGAGCTGGTTTTTTGAAAGGATCAACAAAATTGATAGACCGCTAGCAAGATTAATAAAGAAAAAAAGAGAGAAGAATCAAATAGATGCAATAAAAAATGATCAAGGGGATATCACCACCGATCCCACAGAAATACAAACTACCATCAGAGAATATTACAAACACCTCTATGCAAATAAACTAGAAAATCTAGAAGAAATGGATAAATTCCTCAACACATACACCCTCCCAAGACTAAACCAGGAAGAAGTTGAATCTCTGAATAGACCAATAACAGGAGCTGAAATTGTGGCAATAATCAATAGCTTACCAACCAAAAAAAGTCCAGGTCCAGATGGATTCACAGCCGAATTCTACCAGAGGTACAAGGAGGAGCTGGTACCATTCCTTCTGAAACTATTCCAATCAATAGAAAAAGAGGGAATCCTCCCTAACTCATTTTATGAGGCCAGCATCATCCTGATACCAAAGCCTGGCAGAGACACAACAAAAAAAGAGAATTTTAGACCAATATCCCTGATGAACATTGATGCAAAAATCCTCAATAAAATACTGGCAAACAGAATCCAGCAGCACATCAAAAAGCTTATCCACCATGATCAAGTGGGCTTCATCCCTGGGATGCAAGGCTGGTTCAATATACGCAAATCAATAAATGTAATCCAGCATATAAACAGAACGAAAGACAAAAACCACATGATTATCTCAATAGATGCAGAAAAGGCCTTTGACAAAATTCAACAACCCTTCATGCTAAAAACTCTCAATAAATTAGGAATTGATGGGACGTATCTCAAAATAATAAGAGCTATTTATGACAAACCCACAGCCAATATCATACTGAATGGGCAAAAACTGGAAGCATTCCCTTTGAAAACTGGCACAAGACAGGGATGCCCTCTCTCACCACTTCTATTCAACATAGTGTTGGAAGTTCTGGCCAGGGCAATTAGGCAGGAGAAGGAAATCAAGGGTATTCAATTAGGAAAAGAGGAAGTCAAATTGTCCCTGTTTGCAGATGACATGATAGTATATCTAGAAAACCCCATTGTCTCAGCCCAAAATCTCCTTAAGCTGATAAGCAACTTCAGCAAAGTCTCAGGATACAAAATCAATGTGCAAAAATCACAAGCATTCTTATACATCAATAACAGACAAACAGAGAGCCAAATCATGAGTGAACTCCCATTCACAATTGCTTCAAAGAGAATAAAATACCTAGGAATCCAACTTACAAGGGATGTGAAAGACCTCTTCAAGGAGAACTACAAACCACTGCTCAAGGAAATAAAAGAGGATACAAACAAATGGAAGAACATTCCATGCTCATGGGTAGGAAGAATCAATATCATGAAAATGGCCATCCTTCCCAAGGTAATTTACAGATTCAATGCCATCCCCATCAAGCTACCAATGACTTTCTTCACAGAATTGGAAAAAACTACTCTAAAGTTCATATGGAACCAAAAAAGAGCCCGCATCGCCAAGTCAATCCTAAGCCAAAAGAACAAAGCTGGAGGCATCACACTACCTGACTTCAAACTATACTACAAGGCTACAGTAACCAAAACAGCATGGTACTGGTACCAAAACAGAGATATAGATCAATGGAACAGAACAGAGCCGTCAGAAATAATGCCACATATCTACAAGTATCTGATCTTTGACAAACCTGACAAAAACAAGAAATGGGGAAAGGATTCCCTATTTAATAAATGGTGCTGGGAAAACTGGCTAGCCATATGTAGAAAGCTGAAACTGGATCCCTTCCTTACACCTTATACAAAAATCAATTCAAGATGGATTAAAGACTTAAATGTTAGACCTAAAACCATAAAAACCCTAGAAGAAAACCTAGGCATTACCATTCAGGACATAGGCATGGGCAAGGACTTCATGTCTAAAACACCAAAAGCAATGGCAACAAAAGCCAAAATTGACAAATGGGATCTAATTAAACTCCAGAGCTTCTGCACAGCAAAAGAAACTACCATCAGAGTGAACAGGCAACCTACAAAATGGGAGAAAATTTTTGCAACCTACTCATCTGACAAAGGGCTAATATCCAGAATCTACAATGAACTCCAACAAATTTACAAGAAAAAAACAAACAACCCCATCAAAAAGTGGGCGAAGGATATGAACAGACACTTCTCAAAAGAAGACATTTATGCAGCCAAAAAACACATGAAAAAATGCTCACCGTCACTGGCCATCAGAGAAATGCCAATCAAAACCACAATGAGATACCATCTCACACCAGTTAGAATGGCAATCATTAAAAAGTCAGGAAACAACAGGTGCTGGAGAGGATGTGGAGAAATAGGAACACTTTTACACTGTTGGTGGGACTGTAAACTAGTTCAACCCTTGTGGAAGTCAGTGTGGCGATTCCTCAGGGATCTAGAACTAGAAATTCCATTCGACCCAGCCATCCCATTACTGGGTATATACCCAAAGGACTATAAATCATGCTGCTATAAAGACACTTGCACACGTATGTTTATTGCGGCATTATTCACAATAGCAAAGACTTGGAACCAACCCAAATGTCCAACAATGATAGACTGGATTAAGAAAATGTGGCACATATACACCATGGAATACTATGCAGCCATAAAAAAGGATGAGTTCACGTCCTTTGTAGGGACATGGATGAAATTGGAAATCATCATTCTCAGTAAACTATCGCAAGAACAAAAAACCAAACACCGCATATTCTCACTCATAGGTGGGAATTGAACAATGAGAACACATGGACACAGGAAGGGGAACATCACACTCTGGGGACTGTTGTGGGGTGGGGGGAGGGGGGAGGGATAGCATTGGGAGATATACCTAATGCTAGATGACGAGTTGGTGGGTGCAGCGCACCAGCATGGCACATGTATACATATGTAACTTACCTGCACATTGCGCACATGTACCATAAAACCTAAAGTATAATAATAATAATAATAATAATAATAAAAGAAAAAAAAAATGTGACTGAACTTACTAACAAAACGGGCCAAAAATTGATCTGATTAAATTTAAAATAAAAAAAGCTTCTTGGCCTATTAAATCTGCACTGCTTGGGAAAGATATATTCATTTGATAAATTTAAATCATATATATTATATTGCTATTTGTTTAATATTTATGTCTAATGAATATTTATCAAAACAAACAGTGTTCTTTTTGTCCTAGGAACAAAAGACAAACCCCTTGTCCTGACAGAACTTACATTTTAGTGGTGGAGGTTGATAATTATAATCAGATATATTATTATATTAGGTAAGAATAATTGCTGATAAAATACAGTAGGTTATAGAGCAGAAATGAATGACAAAAGGCACTATTTGTTTTTTCTTTTTTGAATTATTATGGGTACATAATAATTGTATATACTTATGGGGTACATGTGATGTTTTGATACAGGCATAAAATGTGTAATGATTCAAATCAGGGTAATTAGAGTATCTGTCACCCAAGCATTGATCATTTCTTTGTGTTAGTAACATTCCAGGTCTAATTTTAAAGTTATTTTAAATAGACAATAGATTATTGTTAATTATATCACCCTATTGTGCTACAGAATATTAGATCTTATTCATTCTATCGAGCTGTATTTTTGTGCCCATTAATCATTTCCAATTCATCCTCACCTCCCCACTACCCTTCACAGCCTCTGGTAACCACCATTGTACTCCCTTCATCTCCAGGAGTTCAATATTTTTCATTTTTAGCTTCTACAAATAAGTGAAAATGTGAGAAATCTGTTCTTCTGTGCAAGATACTATTTTAAATAGAGTGGTCAGAAAAAGCTTCCCTGGGAAATGACACCTGAGCAGAGAAGTGACTAAAGTGAGAAAGATCCATTTTAATTGAGTGTTCTGGTCCTGTAGTTCTAAACTGCAAAGGACCACAAAGAGTCTTATAGGCTAACAAAGTAGCCTGCCACAATTTCACAGATGCTGGCAGGAGTCAGGAAACTCTTGGGTCAAAGACAAAGGACTTGTATCACAGCAGACCTCATCACCTTCACGTTCTCCTTGTTCCACAAGTCCATAGAGAAGATGCAGAAGTGGACCCAGGTGGCTGTTGCACATATAATAAGCCTATGTCACAGCAAAGAATTCCAAGTTTAGGAACCTCCCAATCTTATAAAGGGGCTGCCAGGAAAACTGTCCAATCTTTGCCCCATATGAAGACATCTTTATTATACTGGTTAGGAACAAATCTACCCTCTACACTGGAGGGAGACGGTCTTCTGTCTTTCAAGGCTTTTCACTAAACACACATCATTGAAAAGATAGTCTGGGACAAAAACTGATCTGAGCTATGAAGAAATGCCCTGGAGAATAGTCTCCTAACATCAACCTTTAGCATACACCAGAATCACCTGGAGTACACCAATCTCCAGTGTTCCTGCTTTAGTAGGTCTAGGCCCTGTCTAAGAATTTGCATTTCAAACAAGTTCCCAGCCAATGCTGATACCACTGGTCAGGAATTTCTACTTTGAGAATTACTGTTTTGAGTCTTAAACAGATCACGTTTTGTTGCACTATTGTTGATTTGCTTTCATTTGGCTGTGCTTTATAATCAGCAACTCACAATTCTAGATTACTTAGGCCTATTATTATCTTTGATTTCATTAAATATAGTGAATATGCTGGAGAGGATGTGGAGAAATAGGAACACTTTTACACTGTTGGTGGGACTGTAAACTAGTTCAACCATTGTGGAAGTCAGTGTGGTGATTCCTCAGGGATCTAGAACTAGAAATACCATTTAACCCAGCCATTCCATTACTGGGTATATACCCAAAGGACTATAAATCATGCTGCTATAAAGACACATGCACACGTATGTTTATTGAGGCACTATTCACAATAGCAAAGACTTGGAACCAATCCAAATGTCCAACAATGATAGACTGGATTAAGAAAATGTGGCACATATACACCATGGAATACTATGCAGCCATAAAAAAGGATGAGTTCATGTCCTTTGTAGGGACATGGATGAAATTGGAAATCATCATTCTCAGTAAACTATCGCAAGAACAAAAAACCAAACACCACATATTCTCAGTCATAGGTGGGAATTGAACAGTGAAACACATGGACACAGGAAGGGGAACATCACACTCTGGGGACTGTTGTGGGGTGGGGGGAGGGGGGAGGGATAGCTTTAGGAGATATACCTAATGCTAAATGACGAGTTAATGGGTGCAGCACACCCGCATGGCACATGTATACATATGTAACTAAACCTGCACATTGTGCACATGTACCCTAAAACTTAAAGTATAATAATAATAAAATATATATATATATAGTGAATAACATATCTCTTATTAGAGACAACTCTCATATCTTACAATGTGGTTGAGCTTATTGACATAAATATTTCTTCCCCAAACAAACCTTTGCTAGTATCAACTTCAGATTATCCAGATATGAAACAAAGGAGACAATTGAAATAATAGAGAAAAAAAATCCTGCTTCTGAGGGTATCATAATAATTGTAATATTAACCTTGTATCTAATGTTAGTATTGATGACATTCTGGTCTATAGCTACAAAATGCACCGACTGAAGCACAGATGATGTGTATCATTTAAAGAGTGTTGATTATTTTATTTTTTCTCTGTCATTATTTTCTATCCCTATAATATACTCAGTTTCTTCATCTTTAAAAAGCTTTTGAAGTCAAAATTAAGTTTAAACAACCAAATAGCATTTAGACTTCTCAAATTACACACAGGCCCAGAAATCTATACCATTAATAAGGAAATTATGCTTTGTGATTACATCAGAATTGCTCCAAATCTAGCAGTGTTTTGTTTTCACAGCTCTAAAATTTAACTGCTTTTTGAAATTAGTTCTGTAAGTGACCAAACAAGGACATGCAGCTAATAACCCTATTAAAAAAAAACACTTACTGTTATTTAAAATAACATTTTTACATTCACAATCTATTTTCACAGAATTTGATAGAACTATGCAGTTATCCAGATTTGCCACTAGAGGGTAGGGTAGATTTGGTGGCTGCTTGTGTTTTTCCTCCTAATCCAGGGGCATTTACTCTATTTAATCAATAGATGGTGTCTGTACTCATTTTACTTAGCATGTCAGCCCCTTTATTAAAAATTGTGGAAAAAAAAGACTACCTAAATAAGCAAAACCCAATCAGGAATTAAATTTTAGAGAAGTTCCCAGACGGAAGATAGGAAAAGCTAACACTCTGCTAAGCACTTTATATATGGAAAAACACTTAATACTCACAAAAGTACTATAAAATTGGTAATATTATGCAAATTTTATGTTAATTATACAAATATATACATAATATAAATATATAATATTGGCATAGTGTGCCAATTTTTTATTATAGCATGTAAAGTAAGGAGATGTAGAATGAATTATATGTGCAAATTCTCATGAAAAATAGTGAATTCAGGTCTTCCTGACTCAAAAATCCAAATTTCTCCAATATACCACATTAACAGATCAAATCAAGCCTTAATATAAATAAATCTCTCACATGATCCCCTGCTAAACAGTACATTTGTTACTTTTGTTATCAATCTTACTTTTGTTTTCTATAGTTGGAGTACGTGTGATGTGCTTTTATCATTGTTCTAGATTTGTGAACTCTGTAAATTCGGGTAACCCATGTTGCACCTCATGATATGTCCTCTATTGCATGGCAACCATCCACATGGGAGCTCTTCTTTAATTATTGAACCTTATTATTATGTGCCTATATAATAAATGCCTTATGAGCAAATAATTTAACAACTAATTGTTTTTCTCCCTGATGATAATCTGTTTTGTTCTTTAATGTGTCAGATTACTTTTTAAAATTATATTTAAATAGCAAATATACTTGAGATTGGCTTAATCATTATAAAATGTAGTCCTAGATCCACGGTTCTAGGAAGGCAGAGCAAGATGGAAAGCCAGAGCAAATAGATGCCTCTACTGATTGTCAAAGCAAAAGAACAAATAGAAGCCACCAGTCATCCTCCCCACAAGAACACCAAATTTGACAACTATCTACATAAAAAAGCACTTTCATCAGAAGCAAAAATCAGCTTAGGTGCCAACTTGACCACCGTAGGGTAGAGTACCAAACAGGCACTTGGGTCCCCAATTCCAGGCCTTGGCTCTTGGATGGCATTTCTGGATCTGGGCTGGACCAGAGGAGAGCCCACTGTCCTGAAAGGTGAGTCCCAGGGCTGGAAGCATTCACCACAAGCTGACTGAAGAGCCACTGGGCCTTGAGTGAGTTTGGCGGTAGCCTGGCAATACTCACCACAGGCCTGGGGTGGTGGTGGCCATGGGGACAGACTCCTCTGTTTACGGAAGGGGGAAGGGAGAGTGGAAAGGATTTTGACTTGTGGTTTGGGTGCCAGCTCAGCTGCAGTAGAATAAGGCACCAGGCAGATTCCTAAGATATTCAACTCCAGGCTCTGACTCTTGGATGACATCGCTGGACCTGCTTGGGGCTGAGGGTAACTCACCACCTTGAAAGGAAGGACACAAGCCTGGCTGGCTTCATCATCTGCTAATTGTAGAGCCCTAGGGCCATGAATAAACATAGGCGGTAGCCAGGTAGTGATTACAGCAGGCCTTGGGCGAGACTCAGTGCTGTGCTGGCTTCAGGTCTGACCCAGCACAGTCCCAGTGGCAGTGGCTACAGGGTAGTGCTTGTGTTACCCACCCCTCAACTTCAGGAAGCTCAGCACAGAGACAGACCCTCCATTTGTTTAGGGGAAAGTAAGGGAAAAGAGCAAGATACTCTGCCTGGTAATCCAGAGAATTCTTCTGGATCTTATCCAAAACCACCAAGGTGGTACCTCTATAAGTCTGCAAGAGCTACAGCGTTACTGGGCTAAGGGTGCCTCCTAACGCAGATATGGCTGCAGTGACCAAGAACTTAGATCACAGCACTCAAGTCCCTTTGAATACCTAGAAAGCCTTCCAATAAGGATGGGTACAAACAAGCCCAGACTGTGCAGACTACAACAAATACATAACTCTTAAATGCCCAGACACTGACGAACATCTGCAAACATCAAGACTGTCTAGGAAAATATGACCTCACCAAATAAACTAAATAAGCCACCAGGGACCAACCCCAGAGAGACAGAGAAATGTGACCTTTCAGACATAAACTTCAAAATAGCTGTTTTGAGGAAACTCACAGCAATTCTAGACAACACAGAGAAGGAATTCAGGACTCTAACAGATAAATTTAACAAAGAGATTGAAATAATTACAAAGAATCAAGCAGAAATTCTGGAATTGAAAAATGCAATCGACATACTGAAGAATGCATGAGAGTCTTTTAAGCAGAATTGAACAAGCAGAAGAAAGAATTACTAAGCTTGAAGACAGGCTATTTGAAAATGCAGCCAGTGGGTGGAGCATGGTGGCTCACGCCTGTAATCCAAGCACTTTGCCTGACTAACATGGTGAAACCCCATCTCTACTAAAAGGAATACAAAAAAATTAGCCAAGCGTAGTGGCGGGTGTCTGTAATCCCAGCTACTCAGGAGGCTGGGGCAGGAGAATCGCTTGAACCTGGGAGGCGGAGGTTGCAACGAGCTGAGATCATGCTATTGCACTCCAACCTGGGCGACAGAGCGAGACTCCATCTCAAAAAAAAAAAAAAAAAAAAAAAAGAAAGAAAATACAGTCAGAGAAAAAAGAATGAAAAAGAACAAAGCACAAAAGCATGCCTACAAAACCTAGAAAATAGTTTCAAAGCGCAAATCTAAGAGTCATTGGCCGTAAAAAGGAGGTAGAGAGAGAGATAGGGGTAGAAAGTTTATTCAAAGGGATATAAGAGAACTTCCCAAAGCTAGAGACAGTTATCAATGTTCATGTACAAGAAACCTATAGAATACCAAGCAGACTTATCCCAAAGAAGACTTAATAATCAAACTCCCAAAGGTCTAGGATAAAGAAAGGATCCTAAAAGCAGTAAGAGAGGGAGGGAGGGAGGTGGGGAGAGAGAGAGAGAGAGAGAGAGAACATTCAAGGGAGCTCCAGTATGTCTGGCAGGAGACTTTTCAGTGGAAACCTTTCAGGTCAGGAGAAAGTGGCATGACATATTTAAAGTGCTGAAGGAAAAAAACAAAACAAAACACCTTTTACCCTAGAATAGTATATCTGGTGAAAATATCCTTCAAACATGTAGGAGAAATAAAGACTTTCCCAGACAAACAAAAGCTGAGGCATTTCATTAACAGCAGACCTGTCCTATAAGAAATGCTAGAGAGTTCTTCAATTTGAAAGAAAAGGACATTAATGAGCAATAAGAAATCTGAAGGTACAAAACTCACTGGTAATAGTAAGTACACAGAAAAACAGAATATTATAACACTGTAATTGTGGTGTGTAAACTGTTCACAAGTAGAAAGGCTAAAAGAACCAATCAAAAATAATAATGACAACTAATTTTCAAGAAATATACAGTACAATAAGATATAAATAGAAACAACTAAAAGTTTAAAAGCAGGGGATGAAGTTAAAGTGTAGAATTTTTGTTAGTTTTCTCTTTGCTTGTTTATGCAATCAGTGTTAAGTTGTCATCAGTTGAAAATAGTGGGTTATATTATTTGCAAGCGTCGTAGAAACCTCAAATAAAAAAACATACAACAGTTACACAAACAATAAAAAAGCAATACATTGGCTGGGTGTGATGGCTCAATAATCCCAGCACTTTAGGAGGCTGAGGCAGGAGGATTACTTGAGGTCAGAAGTTCGAGATCAGCCTGACCAAAATGGTGAAACCCTATCTCTACTAAAAATACAAAAATTAGCCAGGTGTGGTGATGAGTGCCTGTAATCCCAGCTACTTGGGAGGCTGAGGCAGGAGAATCGATTGAACCTGGGAGGTGGAGGTTGCAGGTTGCAGTGAGTCAAGATGGTGCCACTGCACCACTCAAGCCTGGGTGACAGAGTGAGACTCCATCTCAAAAAAAAAAGCAATAGATTAATACATACTACCAGAGAAAATCATTAAAAGGAAGACAGGAAGGAAGGAAACAAGGAAGAGAACACCACAAAACAATCAGAAAACAACTAACAAAATAGCAGGAGTAAGTCCTCACTTATCAATAATAACATTGAATGTAAATGGACTAGACTCTCCAATCAAAAGACAGAGAGTAGTTAATCGTGTCATTTGCAACAACCTGGATGGAATTGGATGTCATATCATAGGTGAAATAAGCCAGACACAGAAAGACAAACTTCTCATGTTCTCACTTGTTTGTGAGATCTAAAAATTAAAACAACTGAATTCATGGAGATAGAGACTAGAAAGTTGGTTACCAGAGTCTGGGAAGGGTTTTTTTGTGTGTGGGGGGGAGGGGAGTGAAGTGGGGATGCTTACTGGGCACAAATATAGAATAAATAAGATAGAGTATTTGACAGCACAATAGAATGACTAGTCAATGATAATTTAATGTACATTTAAAAATAACTAAAAGTGTATAGTTGAATTGTTTGTAACACAAAGGATCAATGCTTGAGGGGATAGATACCTCATTTACCCTGATATGATTATTACTGATTTATGCCTGCATCAAAATATCTCATGTACTCCATATATACACCTACTATGTACCCACAAAATTAAAAATAAAAAAGTATTCCCAAACTTAATACAAAACTTTTAGTTCTCTGAGTTTGATTTACTTCATCTTCATTGTTATTTCTTTTGTAAATTTATATTATAAAGATTTTCAAACACAGAAGAATTAAGAAAATAGCATAACCCGAAGAGCCCATTTTCCAGCCTCAATAATTATTAGCATATGGTCAATTTCATTTTATCTATACCCTAACACAGCTGGCAATAAAATATTTTAAAGCAAACTTCCAGACACATATCATTTCCTTTGAAAATATTTTATAAGGTAACTTTAAAACATAGGAGATTTTAAAAATAATCACAATACACAAACATCATACCTAAAAACCAAGCAGATCAAAAATCTTTTAATAATATCAAATATGCAGGCAATCGTTCAAATTTCCATGATTATCTCATAAATGTGTGTTTTTTTTAAAACGAGTTTGTCCAAATCAGGATATAAATAGTGCCAGGCATCATATTTGATTTATAGGTATCATAAGACTCACTCTATACTAGCTCTTTCCTCCTGTTTTATTTTTAACCATTTATTTATTGATGCTATTCCTCAGTCCTGATAATATGATCCATCTTTGAGAATACTTTATATAAATTTGTTTTTGCCAAGGGCAATTCTTTTGCTCTAAGACTATCAGCTCTAATTTATATTTCCATTTTAGCTTTTAACATTTAACTTTTTTTCCCAAAAGGGCCTCTTTAAATTCAGTCTATACAAATATTTACACCCCCAATAAAATTTTACTCCCTCTTTCCATCATCTCCTCCCATATAACATCAAAAGTATAAGGCTCCCATCTTCAGCTTTATACATGAGAGCTGGAATGTCTAAGCCTTAGTGTTGTCGTGCCATCTCTACTCGTCAAATCCAAGTCTCTCACACTTGCAGTTTTTGATTTAACCAAGAGATGGCGTAATTCCTAAATTGACATCAAGTTTATTTCTGAGTTTCTCTTTAATGGTCTTTTTCAGTCATGATATGATAGGTTATATGATTATAAATATCCTTATATTTTTAAGAAGTTGCTATCATTTCCTGGATTTCCACTCTCCTATCAAAATATCAAAGTATGTCTTCAAGAATAATTAGTATGTGATGGGAAGGTTTTTCTTGCTCGACTTGTTTGCTTCCTCGTTAACAACTAAAAGCTTTTTCTGAAATCTCTGTTATATCCTGTTAATGAGCAGTATGGTGGAAACAGAAAAACATTTGGGTCCAGAGGAGCTCTGATCACCAAGGACAGAGTAAGGCAGTTGCTTGAGAACCACCAGCACAAAGTCATTCTTATTTGTTCCTAATGTTAAGGTTAATCTCTTTATTCAAAAGAATGTCTTGGAACCTCACTGCAAATGGCTCAAAATATAACTTTCCCTGTATTAGAAACCCAAAGTCAATACATAGCACAATTAAGGAATTTATTTAGTCTGATTACTGAGCAATTAATTCAGGTAATTGCACTGTCAGTCTGAAGTAATTGAGATGAAAAAAAATTGAAAATCCTATTAGCACAGCAAAGATTTGAAATCATAAAAGAATCCAGATCATTAAAATATTTTAAAATACTTGTTGATCTTAAAGTCTTAGTTAGTTTATATTGAAGTTATAAATATAGGCTGAATAAAAGACACCTCCCACCCCCCACCACTTATTCCTTACCTTTTTTTCTCCTCTATTCCAAGGCAGAGTAGTGGAACACAGGCTTTAAATAGAGCTCAGTCTGAATCCAGGTTGTAATTTATAACTAATGGTGTCAATTTTTGAAAAGGTTTTTTTATCATCTCAAAATTTGAAAACGTTTTATATTTATTCCTTCCTGCTAGATGCAACACATTTGCTCTAAGATCACAAACACCTATCCAATTTATTTTCCAGTTTCACATTTATCTTTAACATTAGCCTTTTCTCTTCTGCTGATGTATACTCTTTATTATATAATATGCAATACATTGTATTTTGCTATTTTTTAATTGTGACCTTTCTTTTTCACTTTTGTAGATCTGTGGTCAATTCTTGCTCTATGACACACTTTTAAAATGTTTAGCTTTAAAATTCATTTTAAAACTTTATTGCCACAAGGCACAGTGGCTCCAGCCTCTAATCCCAGCACTTTGGGAGGCTAAAGCAGGAGGATCACTTGAGATCAGGATTTGAGACCAGTCTGGGTAACATAGTAAGACCCTGTCTCTACCTTAAAAAATATAAATATTTATTTAGTCAGATTACTGAGCAATTAATTCAGGTAATTGCACTGTCAGTCTGAAGTAATTGAGATGAAAAAAACTGAAAATCCTATTAGCACAGCAAAGATTTGAAATCATAAAAGAATCCTGATCATTAAAATATTTTAAAATACATAATATTTAATATTAATATTTAAAATATATAATATATAGGGTAAGTAGATAATAGATAAGGTAAGTAGATAGATAACCACACTTACTATATATATACACACACATATATATATTTTATATCTATCTACTTACCATATATACATATATATATAAAAAATAGTTGGGTAAGTATGTGTGTGTATGTGTATGTGTGTGTATACATATATATATATAGTAACTGTATTTATCTATCTACTTACCCTATCTATTTATCTACTTACCCTATATATAGTAAGTATATATATTTACCCTATATATATAAATCTATAGTAAGTGGATATATATATCTACTTACCATATATATATATATATATATATATATATATGGTATCTGTATATCTCTATATATCTACTTACAGATATATATATATCTATAATATATATAGGGTATATATATAGAGAATATATATATAGGATAAGTAAATAGATTGATAGTTGGGTGTGTATATATATATAGTAAATTTGTGTGTGTCTATGTGTGCGTGTGTGTGTACTTGGTTAAGTCCTATCTTGTTATTCTGCTTTAAATCAATGTTATTAAATATTTTTGCCCTTTTCTTCTCAATAAAATTATGTTTTCAACAAGTTTGAAAAAAATTCACCAAAATTTTAATTGAAATTGCATTAAGCCTTTTTAATAATTTAAGAGTTGAACAATTTTCAAAGCTCATACTCCTTTAAAACATTGAATGGCTTAACTTTTTTTTTTTAATCTATGTCCGTCAGTAAAACTGTGCTGTTTCCTGCATATAGGTCACCCTCATTTTTTATTGAAGGTATTTCTAGAGATTTTGTAATATCGTTGCTAACATAAATTAGATTTTTTAGCTAGTTATGCTTGTTTATAACTGTGGCTATCAACAGAGGAGTTTCATAATTATCGGTGGGTTTATTCAAACTGTATTCATATCACCCTCAGAGATTCTGATACATCTTCTAGAAGAGAGCCTGTATTAGTTCTCACACTGCTATAAAGAATATCTGAGACTGGGTAATTTGTGAGGAAAAGGTTTAATGGGCTCACAGTTCCACATGGCTGGGGAGGCCTCAGGAAACTTACAGTCATGGCAGAAGATGAAAGGGAAGAAAGGCATATCTTCACACGGCAGCAGGAGAGAGACACAGAGCAAAGGGAGAAGTGCTACACACTTTCAAACAACCAGATCTCATGAGAACTCACTTACTATCATGAGAACAGCAAGGGGAAAGTCTGCCTCCATGATTCAATAACCTCCCACCAGGCTGGTCTCTCCTCCAACACATGGGCTTACAATTCGACATGAGGTTTGGGTGGGGACACAGAACCAAACCATATCAGAGCTGTACCCATCCTTACTGACAATATGTCACCCTCAGGATTGGAGAGAAAAGCAATGTTAAGTTGCACTGAAGCAAAACAAGGCTATTGGGTTAAATTTTTTTCATAGAATCATTTTAATATTTTTATTGCCTCTAGGAGTTTTTTTAATACAGAACAATTTGTTTTCTAAAACAAAACTCAAGCATTTCCTTGAAAAGGAAAAAAAATCGCCTCTATTAATCAATTAGCACTCAATCTACTATGTGCAAAAAACCGTGCCAAAAGCTTTTGGAATATGCAATCCTATAAATCTGAACTATGCCTTTGGTCAGTCAGGTTTGGGTAGGAAGTGGCACTTGAGAGCTGGTTAATTGAGCTAAGCTGAAAATAGAGCACAACATACATAAGAATGTGTATTTTTCTTAACCTTATCAACAGTCTGTCCTTCTGAATACAGGCAACATATAAGTGAAAATACGATTGCCGAAGTAGCGTGTTGGGGCAGGAATAAACCTAAATTCTAAAAATTTCAGCCAAACTTTAGCTTTTCTGCATAAGTGTACCTTTTTCTGTTCTCACAAATCAGGTGCGTGTGGGAACCTTATGTTGGCCAAGGATGTACAAATGAATCATGGTCTTAAGGGTGGAAGACACTGGAAAGAGAGGTTTTACTATCTGATGTACTCCTTGGAGACAGTGTCAATAGCCCTCTATTCATTTTCATAAAGTCAGCCATGCCTGCACTTAATAATGGGTTGTCTATAAATGTTAATTTCTAAATTGCTGCTCTGAAACTTGCAACACATTTTGCTATGAAAATGGTGCTGTAGGTCAGAGCTTCTCAGACTTTACCATGCCCAGAAATCTCCTGGAGATCTTGGTAAAACATAGAGACCCAAGTCCAGAGACCCTGATTCAGTGTATTTGTAGTGCAACCCAAGGAAATCGCATTTTAACAAGCTCCTGCTGCTGCTGGTGCTGAGTCCACAGACCACAATTTGCGTAGCACTGCTCTATACAATGGCTGAATTCCTACATCAGCTCACCTAAGTCTATTTAAATCATCATATACTACTATGTTATATTAATGGAATCTAAATCTGCACTAGAACTACAACGGAAAATTCCAGGAACATATATCCTTTCCAACTGCAGTCTCAGTTATAATCCCCAATGAAAACACACACTCCTACACCATCACGTGAAGCATTGGCTCCACTTCACAAGGCTTCAGTCAACTATCAAGAGAGGCAGCAAAGACCCTGATGGTGAAAGCTACTGGGCCCGAGTAGGAAAAAAGGATTTTGGCAATGGGAGAAGTTTAAGAAATATGTATTAGGTGGAGGAGGTGTCAGCAGTTGCCTTACTGAAGGATTAGGTAGGAGAGGAAAGACTCTTGGATTAGGGCTTCTTTTGGTGACTATCAGGTTCCATGAGACTCTAACAATGAGAGAATGTGGCCACCAACTACAATGAACCCTCAGACAAGTGAAGTGGACCTAGAAGAAAGGAGAAATATAGGATTTCATGATATTGGCTTTCTAGAGTGCCGCTCTCCCATTTCTTGTCAACTCAGCATGTCATATTTTCCTACCATAGTTAAATATGTAACCTAGATCCTGCCTAAAGAGTAAAGGGGACTGACATTTATTTAATATCTACTAAACATCAACGCACTGTGTTAAGCACATTGTATGCATCATCGCATTCACATTTTGTCTACATTTTACAAATGAAAACCTACTGTGGAAAGGGCAGGAGCAGTTTCCTCCCTGACCTGGATGAGTGACTTTAAACAAAGTTCTTAATCTCTCCAAGCACAGGTTCTTCATTTGTAAGTGAGTGCATCTATTCATACTTTGTAGACTTGTACTCAGGATTAAAATATATAAGTCAAATCCTTAGCTCAGTGCCTGGCCCATAGTTGATGTTCAATAAATGGTAGCTACATCATTACAATTACCATAATTGTTTTTATTTCAAAAATTGCCAGAGAAACTTGCAAAAGCTCAACTACTTTGTAAGCAACAGAGTCAAAATTCAAATCTAGGTGCTTTTTCCCAAACTTCAACTCAAGAATAATCTGCATATTTGAGTGTGTATGTGTTCACAGTTATATATATATATATGTGTGTACCTATACAAATGCAATGTTCTTTATGACTTTTGGTTAAATAACACAGTAATGTAGTAAAATTAATACTGGGCAGGAAATCAGTTCTAACCTTAGTTCTGCTACAAACCTTCAGTCAATCTTAATTTCTTAAAGTGCAAGTTTCCTTTAAATAAAGCAATATGAATACATAATCTCTAAGAACCCCAGGAGCTCTAAAATTCCATAATTCTATGAGGAAATTTCATGGAGCAACTGAAGAGATACAGACAAAGAGGGGAATAAGTGAAAATTTAATATAATTATCAACTGAATTCATTGCTTTTGAAGTGTTCTTATGACACTTATGGAATTGTAAAACTATTGAAAGTTTTATATAGTTTAATCTATTAATGATTTATTGTCATGAATTCTGCCTTAGGTATCATATTTAGAAAGCCTTTTCTCATTCTAATATAAAAACATGTACCTACATTTTCTTTGGGTTTTGATATTGTTCTGTTTGATATTTAAATCCTTAATTTACTTGGAATTTCTTTGGTATTTCAAATGGGGTATTTAGCTTTATTTTGTTCCAAATATTTAGTCAATTTTCTAATGTTATCCAAAAAATAATTCATTCTTTACCCACAAATCTTTCATTTAAAAAAATTTTTTAAGAGACAGGATCTTGGAGCTTCTATATAGCTGAATATCTGGAGGTTCCTAGAGACTGGGGCACAAGGGAGGGCTTGGAAACTCTGTACCCCTTCTCCCTGCATACCTCTTTATCTCCATGTGATGTGCCAGGCATGGGACACAGCGATTGAAAAGTTGGCGTAGAGCTTATATTCAAATAAGGGACAGAGATCATGAATAAGTAAACTGACGATGTCTGAAATGAAAATCCTATGAACAGCTGGCCAGAATTCTGACTGGTCAGCTGGTCAGGGGCCAAAAGAAATAGGCTTTCTCATCCACCATGCAGGCCCATGTGGACACGGTAGTGAAAAAGAGAAATAAGGGGCTGGAGTCGCTTGGCAAAGCAGATAAATACCTGCAAACTACCTTTTCAAAATGGAAGCCAGATTGTGACAGTGCCTTTTTGAATGTGGAAAAGCAGGGCTTCCAAGCAAGCTGGCATGATGTTGAAGGAGAGGCAGAAACAACCAGTCTGCGTGATGTATCTAGAAAACACCACCCCTGACCCAGCAACCTCAGAAGTGGTGGAGCAAGCTGGAAAGCTCATAGAAAATGTAGATCCAGAAAAGGCTGTACAATTGTATCAATAAACAGCAATGCGTTTGAAAATGTGCAATGCCTCAACAGGCAGTTGAACACTTAGGAAAAGCTTCAGGATTGCTAGTGTAAGGATGCAGGATTGATGAGGGAGCACTCTCTATTCAGAAAGAAAAATATTTTTAAGGAAATGAAGAATTATTCAACTGGTTATAAGAAAAGAGTTGCTCAAGTCTTATTTCACTTACACAGTAATGACTATGCAGCTGGGACAGTGGTGGCAGGAGAGCTCTGGCATAGCAGGAGTCCATGGAGGTGATGGCTGAGCTGCACTGATCAGCTCCCAGAAGGGTTTGCCCAGCAAGACCAAGCTGCATTTCAGAGGTCTGCAACTCTCCACTTTTCAAGCATATTGGCAATGATTATGCTAGCCCCAGCCTGAGTTTAGTGGTTCCAGGATGGGACATCAATAAATCACCAGGGATGGTTTGCACAGCCACATGAATGTACTTAATGACACATTAAGTGTACACTTGAAGAGGGTTAAAATGATTTATTTTATGTTGTGTGTATTTTACCACAGTAAAAACAAATTAAGAAGAAGGAATAAGAGGAAAAAGAGGAGTTGGAGAGAAGAAGAAGAGGAGGAGGAAAAAGAAGAGTTAGAAGAAAAAAGAGGAGAAACAGAAGGAGAAGAGCAGGAGGAAAAAGGGGGAAAATTAGCAACACCAGTCATGGCTGGTGGCATCACCTCCATGGCTGCTGTTAAGGAAGACAAATATTCAGGACTATGCTAGTATTTTGCTTTGCAAATAAATAAATGATACATAGATAACAGAAAAAGTATGACATGGCATTTCAGGTACTTGGAATTTGTTTAAGAGTATTCCATACTTCATTGTAGCCACGGTTTGAATGCTAATACTCTGATTTTTAGTTATCAATTCCCCAAATTAAAAAAAAAAAAGCCAGAGACAGGACCTCACTCTATTACTTATCCTGTAATGCAGTGGCACCATCATAGTTCACTATAGCCTCCAACTCCTGGGTTTATGCAATCCTCCCACTTTAGCCTCTTGAATAGCTGAGGCTACAGGCATGCACCACCATGCCATGTACCACCACTCCATGCCTAGCTAATTTTCTTTTTTTCTGTCTTTTTTTTGTTTGTTTTGTTTTGTTTTGTTTTGTTTTTGGTAGAAATGGAGGTCTTGCTATATTGCCCAGGCTAATCTTGAACTTGTGGACTCAAGCAATTCTCCCATTTTGGCCTTCCAAAGTGCTGGGACTACAGGTATGAGCCACCACACCCGGCCTATCCACAAATCTTAAACAAATATTTATTGTGTTCTAAAGTCTTAGCATTAAAACACATTTTATATTGGAAGATTTCATTATATTATTCTACCTTTGCACAGCTAGAATGAGCCCTACTTGGTGGATTATATTTGCTAATATTTAGCAATAATGCATCACAATTTATAAGTAAGCATGGTCTGTAATTGTTTCTTACCTTTAAATTTTTTAATATCAGGATTATTCTAGCCTGTTAGGTGCATTAGAAAATTTCATTTTTAAATCCCTCTGTAATAGTTTAGATAGCATAAGAATTGTCTATTCCTTGATGACTTGATAGAACTATAATCTATAACCCCTTTAAGCATGAATTTTTCATGAAGAGATGTTTTATTGTCTTTTAAACTTCTCAATGATTTCTTCAGGTTTTTTATGAACTCTGGAGTTAATGTTGATCATTTATTATTTCCCAATAAAGCTTTCCATTTCATCCAGAGCATTTGTAAAGCTGATATGCATTAAGAATCTCTAAGAGCACAAAGTAGTTTTTTTAAACTTTTTTGTTCAAGAATATGTTGCTGTTTAACTCATTCTTTTGTACAAATATTTTTCTAAGTTAAGCACTTTGAAAAATGCTAACCCACTGTCTTAAAGCATTCCCTTAAATTTGTTTTCAAATTGTCTCTGCACAAAGAATTAAATTCCTTTTCTTAGTCTGAATCTTGTATATTACTTTTTCTGTTATAATTGTTAATATTTATCCAAAGAATTATCTCTTGAACATATGTATTAATTCTTCTATTTTCCTAGATTTTTTTTCTTTTAAAATATGAATTCTTAAGTTGTCTATAAAGACAGGCATTATAGACAACCAGTCTGTGGAGAAAATATTTTGAGAGGAGGAGGAATTTTATTTTGCCTCCTTCCATTTTATGGGAGGAACAGATTTATACCCTGTTTACACAGGTAGCTTATTTGATAATAACATGAACATAAATAATATTGACTTAGAAACTTCATTTGGACTAAGTTATAAATTGTATTTATTATTATATAAGAAAGGGAATATAATTTCTACATTCCAAAACATGTATAGGTAGCCATTTGGACTATGAGACCTACAACAAAATATCAAGTATCTACATAGTAGGGCAACCAGGCATTTGGTGCTCTATGAATTAAAGGTCTCAACGAAGGGCTATACGTTATATTATTCAGACTTCATCTGCAGGTTCTCTAAGCATGCTATAACTTCTATGAATTTCAGTTTCCATACCTGTGAAATGGAGATTATACACCTACTGTGCAAAGTTTGGGTAACAATTAGAGTTAACAGATAACCTGTCTCAAGACCCTTTTCCCAGTAGCTGTGGCCTCTTAAAACCCCAACAAAATTTGAAGAAGAGATCTTTGGGCCTTGCAAAATCCTAGGTAATTTCACTTTATCAAAAGCCAAAGCATGTGAGTGTTTTAACTCATCTGAATCATAAAATAAATCACTACAAAGAGTTAACAGTCCTTGGATTAGAATAAACTACCTTTCATTGATTTCAAAGTGCATTTTTGTTTTACATTTTTGTATCTCTACTCAGAATGCTCCTTAAAATTGATGATGTCTTAAAAATATAACTGACATTGTTTTTCTTATCTAGGAGTATGTAATACAATGGTACATTTTACAAATGCAGACATCTTAGGGTAAAAACATACTGTAATACCTTCCTCAGTTGTTTTCCAATTTACCACCCCCTTCCTAGGAAAATCCACATGCCTTAATGAATTGCTATAGTCATTAGCAAAGGGAGTAAGTTTTGATGTTTGTCTTGTCTGTGGGCCTTGTTTCCCTCTGACTCATAAGCTCTAGTATACTCCAGCCATTCAAAATACCAGGTCCACATACATAGGTGCACTTACAAAAGGTCCTCATTGCACACCATTGAATAATCACATACCCTAAATTTGAGATTTTAAACCTCAGACACAGATAGCCTAGGTCCCTACCAACAGGCTCACAAAAAATGCAAACCTCAGGGGATGGTACTCCAAAGTAATTAACCAAAACAAGAGTAGTTGTTATGCAAATATCAAGGAATTTAATCTCCTTAAGAAAACAATAAATTCCTGGTTCAGACCTAAAGGCACAAATTTTAAAATGTGTGTAGATTAGAGACTCAGCTCAGCTCCATTCTAAAAGAAGCATTCTCTATAAGACCTCCCTAAAACCTGGAATACAAGCAGCTGGGTAAACATCCTGGCCACACGGTATGGGCAGCATGAGTCAGTTAGAGGGCAAGGTTCTTTCTCTTGATCCGCCTACATACCTTGAGGGTGTTAGAAGCCTTGATGGAAGTAGATGAAGTGTTTCATGGAAAAACACCTACCCCTTCCGCATGATAAGGCAAGGAGAGGGAGTGAAAGAGAAGATGGGCCCCACCCTTCTGCAGGGCCCTAAAGCCACTACCAAGACAGGAGAAGGGAAAGCCCCTTTGCCATTTTATTTTGTGTCCTAGGATTGGAGAAATAATTTTTTAAAGATCCTAAAATCATAAATACTACTATACAAGTATGTGTGTAAACAGAGATGGATTTCTGTTCAATGAATTAAATCATAAATGAAAAGAGAAATGGCTAGGCGTGGTGGCTCATGCCTGTAATCCCAGAACTTTGGGAGGCCAAGGCAGGTGGATCACTTGAGATTAGGAGTTTGAGACCAGCCTGGCCAACATGGTGAAACCCTCTCTCTACCAAACAGAAAAATTAGCCGGGCATGGTGGCGCACACTTGTAGTCCCAGCTACGTGGGAGGCTGAGGCAGGAGAGTCACTTCAGTCTGGGAGGCGGAGGTTGCAGTGAGCTGAGATCGCACCACTGCACTCCAGCCTGGGCCACAGAGCAAAACTACATTAAAAAAAAAAAAAAAAAGGAAAAAGAAAAGAGAAATGACAGATTGACAGAAATAGACTAGCAAACTGAGTGGGAAATGAATACTCAGCACTGTTGATGGAAGTGCATAGCCTATTTCCGGAATAATCCGGAAATATATAGTAAAATTGATCAACCATATGACCTATGACCAAAAAATTCTCATTCGTAGATGTATGGCATGCACACTATTCCATCGTCAGGCATATAAATGCTGACATATTTAATGGTGCAGAATTTAAGGAAATGAAATTATTGGTCATTGGGGAATAGGACAGTTTAAAGGTGGAGGTTTTACAGTAAGAAGTAAGAAACAACATATGCTTAATGCAACATGTTGGATTCTCACAAGCCGGGCCTGCTTTATAGATGTGTGAAATATGCAACTCTAGAGGATTAGAAGGCATGGTTAGAAGGCCCTCACACTTAGACACTTTGCTGTCACCATCGTTAAATTATTATTCATAAGAAGTCCCATATTTAAAATTTGGCACTGGGCCCCATAAATTATGGAGACAATCCAGTTCACAGGCATAATGTACAGTAAGAAAAGTAGGAAACAATGAGATTTATAATAAAATAATATATGAAAGTCTCATATATGTTATATACTTTACAGTGATATGGTCACTCTTTAGGATAAACTGGAGATTGAATGAAAATGGGGATCAGGGACAAAGGTCAAAATAAATTAAATAAAATTTATAAAAGAATAAACAAAGCAGTAAAGGGCCCTTACATGGATGAATAACCCATTCAGGGTAAAAGTGCACCAAACTACAATGATTTGGATGGATTTCCTGTGGGTAGGAATGCATTGCAGAAAATGTTTGGCAAAATAGTTTAAGATCAACTATGTAATAACTGAAAATTCCATCGTTTCTTTTCTTTTTTTTTCCCCAAGAATATCTGTGTTTTCTAGCATAGAAATGTCTGTATTTGCTAGCATAGACTAGATTCCAGCAGTTTGTATATTGCCAAAACATGAACTATCTTTCCAGTTGTTATGCTTTACTTCAGAGACTCAAATTGACATGCCAGTAGAATGTACTACATTGTAAGTGGAATTATACATTAAAAATATAGGAATATAAAACGTTTCTAATAAATCAAGTAAATCTGTAAATAATTTTAATTAAGTGGTTGAAACTATTATAGTAATGGAAGCAAAGCCAATTCCAACTACAATTTCCAATCAAACTGACTCTAATGGAACCTAATTAGTAACTGACACAATCCAAAGAAACTTGAAGGTATTTAAACTAACCTCATGCCACTAAGTCCTACCTGACTAAAATGCACGTTCTGATACAAGTGTGTTTGCAATTCTTTCCTATGCTCTGCGTGTACATAGACATGTCTGAACCAATGATGAAAATTCAGGAACTAATTCAGGAATACTCTTCCTCTTCAGATGACTTTGAAAGCATGGAAAATATTTTGAGATCATTTTAGAAATTTGGTTGTTTTAATTTACCCAAACTGGACTTGTAATTACCCTTGTAATTTTCCATAATATAAATGCCCGCTACTGAAAATAGAACTCTATGCAGTTCTGGAATTCCAGATTATCTGATTTCAAACTTTCATGGAGTGCAGACACAAGACTGCTTACATGTCAAGAAAGAGATTGGTTGGAGAGCAGAAAAAAAAAAAAAAAAGCCAGTTTTGTTTTTGTTTATTTGCCTTTAGCTAGCTAGAGATCTTGAAAGAATTGGATATACTATTTCCTGCCAATTCTAATGCCCAATTTACATACCAAGGTAAAAGAAATTTAGAAAAGCCAAAGCAATAATTGGGAATGTGGTAGCATTAGAAGTGTTGCAGCTGGATGAGGCAGGAGGATGTGGCATTTTACAGAGATGCTCATATGACTGGGGTCATTTCATCCACGCTTTGTGGAAATTATTTTCTAAGTAGAGAGTCTATTATTTTCTCAGTAGAGAGTCTCAGATTCTGCTGAGAATCTTCCAATTCATCTGACCCTTGAGGCATGGAACATGAGGATTGGCTTGGCAGGAGTGAGAATTTTAGTTTCAATCACACTCTTTCATCACTGGCTAAGAACTCACCTAACAAGTTTACCTTAGCATCTGTCATATGTGAAACCATGATTAATCTGCTTCCAGTTGAGAAATTTCTAGTTGCGCCATCTTCTGAGCTGTTTAGAACAGAGCATGTTCCACTGACAGTTGCCTCTGGAAGGATCTGGAATGCACCTGAAGCTCCCAGGACTTGAAGACAGACCTCCAAAGACTTGGATCAGGTAATGACTTTTCACCTATTTGCAGAGCCTGGATCATAGTGTATTAGTGAGACATGGGAAACCTTCAGAGGGACAGAACTTTACATATTGATGATGAATATTGTATTTTAATTCTATCAGGTTAAGCAAGATACAGCAAGAGTATAATGTGACAACTTCAGATGGAGAGTCTTCTAGGCATGTTAAGACAAGTTTTCCCTTTCAGAAAGCTGCAGCATCTAGAAAGCAGACATCACTATATTTGAACCTCAGTGAGAGGAGGTATCACAAGTCTAAACCTGGAAAAATCTAGCAATAGATATTTGTTATGAACCTCTCTTTTAAGTGTTGTATCTAGGGGTTTGGGAAACAATGTTTGGATAATGTTTTCAAAACCATTTACCATTTTTTAGAAAGCTCTTTATGTTCTCATTCCAATGGCCTTGAGTATGAATATTCTTTTTTATGATCAGGGTCATCTGCAGGGGAAGATGAAGCAAAGTGACTGTCAAGAGTGACACAATTGCTTATGAAATCAATCATTTGTGGAGGACACACCATTCTTTTTCTGCTGCTTTGTAATAAACGGTTTCATTGGGAGAGGAGTGAAAATGTGGTTCACATTAATGTAGATGATATTTAAGAGTAACATGCTCCTGTCACCCTTTTAATTGCAGACCTGATTGGAAGCTAGAAACATGAAGATGAGTCAATTGGATGGACTAATATCCCCTCTAGACATACAGAGAATAAATAATTATTCTTTAATTCTATGTGTCAAAGCCAAACTGTTATTTTTTGTTTGTTTTTACAAAACAGTTATCCTTTGTTTTCTTTTTCTAGAAATAAGAAAGCAGTTTTTACCAGGCTTTCTTCATGTCTGAAAACAGAAACCAACTCAAATATATAGCACCTTGGCATACTTAGCACTTCAGGCTGTAAATATGAGAGTATGGAACTGAATTTTGGAATAACAATATGAAGTTAAAGTGCCATTTTACTCTAAAATGACTTGTTTTCATATTCCTTCACTGGCCTATCCTGTCTCTCCTTTACTTTGTAAGGACATTGAGGGAAAAATTATTTCCTTCACTGCTCTTCCTTTGTGGTTTATTTTATTTAATTTTTGCCTTTAATTTGAAGCAACAACCTTTCAGAGCCTATTTTGCCAGGCAGGACAAGTGCTTTGTCCTTCATATTATAGAAGACATGTGAAATATAATGCTCTTTAAATGTTTGTTATTCATTTTTTTCTGCCTTGGCATTTTATTTCCCATTCATCCCAAGACTCTTGTTCTTTTCTGTTTGCGTCTAGGCTTAGAGCACAGAGCTACTGGCCTCTTAGCCTATTTGAAAATTCCATCAAAGTTGCCTAGTCTTTCTTCCTGATTCAAATGTGCTAGGTGTTTAATTCTCAAATCTACAATTTTTAGGACTGGATATCATATTGTGTAAAGATTTCATTTCATTCACTTGTTAATAGTCTCCTCAGTCTTCCTGATTCATTGTCTTTCACCCTGTGGGTGGGGGAAAAACAGGGAAGCAATTTAAATCTAGTTTCTGACTAACCTGACCACTAATAGTTGTGAGTCACTGTGTTTTGGTAAGAGGTTAAAAGTATTAGAGCTTTATGAAGGATGCTGAGGTAGGAGCAAGACAGATCCTAAATCTCTGTAAACACCCAGTGGGTTTTTAGATTTAAAATGTCAAATAAAAAGGAAAAATGTGGCAGATGCCAAAACATTCTAATTGATAAACAACAGTCTTCTGGCAAACCCAGTCATTTGTATGGCTGCCAAGAATCTTTTAATAAACAAAAACTATGGGATACTGCTGAAACGATTATTACAAGATGGAAGTACTAAAACTTCTGAACTTTGCCCCTAAGAAAACATCTAGGACATTTACTCAGAGGTCATTGAGTTTAAATTTATACGTAATTATTTCTAAATGTCATAACCTTTGCTACTATTATAAGGATAATTCAAGCTAATAAATTCATCAAGAAAAATACATAACCAATAAGTAAATTAGTGGAAGAGGGAAAATGTTTATTCCTAGTGACCAAATATAACCATTATCATTTTGGAGTAATTCTTCTAGTCTTTTGAAGACCATACTTTTTTGTTTATTTGTTTTAGAAGTTTAAAAACAATAAAAATTTAAAAATATGTAACAGTTGCTTAAATATTATTTTTGCATCTATAGCCCCAAAGTTTGCAAAACTCTGTGACTGCAAATTTTTAGGTTGGCATATAAAATTTGTGTCATATTTTTAAATCATTGCTAAGGATGCACTTTATGGCACATTGTAAATATTAATAGTTTAAAATTAAATTGTTACACAATTTTCAAAATGAATCCAATAGAATAATGATTTGATGCCTAATATCATCCATTTAAAAATTCCCTTATTTAATGAATTTAAAGTTTTACATGTTTTATTTTTCTCCTTCTATTCATATTCTCATTCCAGTCATTTCTACAGATGTTTTACATATTCCTACAAATATATTTTAATATAACATATTTGTGTTATTATTTCTTTTATTGATCAGTAGATTATTCTCTGCAACTAAAAGGTCCATATACATTAAAACTTAAATTGTTTTCATTTCTTTTGACCATAAGGTTGCATTTTTTAAAAAGTTTTTAATGATGTGTGATTTTAATTTTTATTTGTATATAATTGTCCAAAGGATCATAACACATTAAAAGTTTAATGAAAAATGATTAAGCATTAGGAGTAAAACTTTATTGGTGATGCTTTTCTTAATGATGTAGATAGATCTTTTCCTTTTAATTTCTGCATCCATTGATGATTATTATTTATTGACAGAATGAAACAAAATTCATCATCAATTCTTTTTCATTTTTTGAATAGATGTGAGTGCTGAGAAACCATGTTTACATAATGCCACAATTTTTTGAGCTCTTTATGAAGCTCTGTGTCACAAATCACATAGTGATGCATCATCAAAAATTATTTTATTTTATTTTTATTATACTTTAAGTTCTGGGATACATGTGCAGAACGTGTAGGTTTGTTACATAGGTATACATGTGCCACAGTGGTTTGCTGCACCTATCAACCCGTCATCCACATTAGGTATTTCTCCTAATGCTATCCCTCTCCCTGTCCCCCACCCCCCGACAGGCCCCAGTGTGTGATGTTCCCCTCCCTGTGTTCTCATTGTTCAACTCTCACCTATGAGTGAGAACATGCAGTGTTTGGATTTTTGTTCCTGTTAGTCGGCTGAGAATGATGGCTTCCAGCCAAGACAAAAAAATTATTTTTTATGATCTATCTACTAACCACTCAAGTGCATCCTCTTTCTATTTTTTTTTAAAGCAAAGAATTGGAAACTGACTTGCAGAGGTTAAATGCCCTTGGAAAGGGATTGCTATTTTATTAAGGTCAGTTCCTTTCCCAGTACCAATGTCAATATTGTCAATTATTCTCTTGTTAGGGAGTCTCAGCCATTTATACAGCCTAGAACAATTCACATCGTAAGATTCAGGAAAGGAGAGGGTTGGGCTTTTCCTTTGCAAAGTTAGAAAAGGAGACCCTGCTTCAAACCAGAAATTCTCAGGCCAAATTAGTATTACAAAAGAGTGTAGATGAGAGTCAAAGGTCTAGAATTTCATTCTTTTAAAACTACGTATGTGCCTATGTATTTCTTGAAAATTATTGTATGCTCTATAGACTATTGGTATATACAATTCTTTTGCCCAAAAATTTTTTCCTCTATTTAACATAATGTTATGAGTATGCTTTCATGTTTTTATATAGTCTTTAAAATAATTTAATGGATTTATCTACAAGATTAAATTAATATATTATAGTTTATTTTAAAATCCTCTTGTAATTGAAAACATTTTTAATTTTTATTACAAATAACAAGAATTAAAGCAATCTTGTATAAAAAGATCCCTCTCCAAGTTGAGAATTTATCTTTTTAGCATGTATTTATTGAGTGGAACTACTGGGATATAAAATGTGGATGTTCTTTAAAATTCCTAGTAATTACAGCAATATGTCACATAAATTTTACTAGTTTACACCAGCACTAGTAAATGTTGAAAACACCTGCTTTGCAACAGTTTCCAGTTTCCTTTTAATTGTGGTATAATTACATTCAGTAAAATGCACAGATCTTAATTGTACAGTTTGATGAATCTTAGCAATTACCCCAGTCAAAATTTGCCCTAGAACCAAGCAAACACTATTGTGATTTTTATTCCTATGAATTAGTTTTATCTGTTCTTGACCTTTACAGAAATTCAACTATAGAGTATGCACTCCTTTGCGCTTTTTTCACTCGGCATAACGTTTGTGATATTTATCCAGGCTGTTGAATGTGTCGATGAGTAGCAAGCATTCGATTGCATAAATATAACATGATTATGTGTCCATTCTACTACTAATGGACATTTGTATTATTTCCAATAATTTGCTATTTGTGAATAAATCTTCAGCGAACAATCTTGCAAACCAATATTTTCTTTTATTTTAAGCAACTACCTAAAGGCGGAATTGCTATCTCACAGGATTTTCCGAAACTGTTAGAGTTTCTGAGAGTCACTGTGATATTATCAACTATAAATATATATCCCATCAGCAATATATGGAAAGGTCCAGTAGCTCCTCATCTTCCCCAACATTTGGTGAAGTTGCTGTTAGCTAGTCTAGTGAGTATGCAGTAGTATCTCACTAGGGTTTAACTTTGCATTTCTTTCTGATGACTAACAATGTTGAACATCTTTTCTTGTGTTTATTGGCCGTCCATCTATTCTCTTTTGTTTACTGTCTGTCCAAGTATTTTGTCCATTTTTTAAATTTAATTCTTTTGTTGTTATTTATTTCTGGAGTTCTTGAAATTTCCTAGAGTCCTTTATCAAATATCTATTGCAAATATTTTCCTTTTGTCTGTGAATTGCCTTTTTCTTTTATTATTGCATATATTTTAATGTGAATAATGTGATGTTTTGCTATACATATATGTAGTGAAACGGTTACTATAGTCAAACAAATTAACATATCAATCATCTTACCTAGTTACCGTTTGTGTGTGTGGCAAGAGCGCTTAAAATCTACTCTTTTAGCCAAAATTCCAAGTACAGTACAATAAACTATAGCCCTCAAGTTGTACATTAGCTGTTTTCTTTTCTTCTCTTTTCCGTTGCTTTTTGAGACAGTCTCACTCTATCACTCAGGCTGGAGTGCAGTGGCACAATCTCGGCTCACTGCAACCTTCACCTCCTGGGTTCAAGTGATTATCATATCTCAGCCTCCTATGAGTAGCTGGGATTACAAGTGTGCACCAACGTGCCTGCTTAATTTTTGAATTTTTAGTAGAGATGGGGTTTAACCATGTTGGCCAGGTGGGTCTCGAGCTCCTGGCCTCAAGTGATCCACCCACCTCGGCTTCCCAAAGTACTGGGATTACAAGAGTGAGCCACCGTGTCCGGCCTATTTTTTTAATGATGTTTTTGAAGATCAGAAGTTTTTTATTTTAATAATTTTTTAATCTTTTTTTGTTTATGGTTAGTTGTCTACCCCAAATTTGTAAAGATATTATTCTTTGTTATCTTCTAACAACTTTGTACTTAAGTTTTTAGTTTTAGATTTGCAATCTGAGGTATATTTTTGTATCTGGTTTGGGAAATGTATCAAGGTTATTTTTTTCAAAATTGATTTCCAATTGTTCCTACAGGAATAATTGTTGAAAATACTTTCTCATTGAACTACATTGAAACCCATGTCAAAAATTATTAAACAACATATAATTTAATCTATTGAGTCTCTTGATATATAAACAAAGTATATCTCTCTATGTATTTGGATTTGTTTTGTAATTTTCAGTGTAAAGATTTTACAGATCTTCTGCTCAATTTATCTCTCATTATTTTGATCTTTGTTAGCATAACAAGTGTAGTGCAACGATGACTCTGAACTCTCTCAGTTGAAATCATATTTTACCACTTTTTAATAGATAAGAATTTTACAATGTTTTAGTAATTTTTTTTAGCTAAAAAGAACTAAAACTAGCTATGACAGCAACAATAAAAATGACTGGCTTCATTTACCTACTTATTATTCATGCACTTATTCAGCAAATCCATATTGTGGACCTACCATAATATGGACCTAACATTCACATGTTAATGGCCTAAATTCTCATAAATGCTGAATAGATAAGGTGTCTATTGTAAATATAGTACTGCTCCCTCCCATATTCTTTGTGAAAGTCATATCCCTGTTCCAGATAATGTTTTTTTTTTTTTTTCTTAATTCCAGGCTCCATACTCTGAATCATCTGAGCCACTTCTCATTAACACATACCATCAGCTTAGCCTAATTATAGCTTTTGCAGGGATTTATCTGTGCTGATGTATCTGTACTGTTTCCATTTACTTTTCTGCTTATTTTCTTCAGAGAGAACAATCCTATTTAAAATGAAAATGCTAGTGTGATTCTTACTGCTACCAAGGGAAGAAGAGAGAGAAAAAGAAAGCTTTGAAATAGTGCATTGCAATAGTCCGTAATTTCTTTCTCTTGAATAAAGAGTTTTATTTTGTTTTTAACCAGAGGGCCAGGTATAAGGAAACTGAAAGAAAAGATGACCAACTTCTTTTGAACAAGATTTTCAGCCTGTAACTCTATATTAGCTTTAGGTTACTGGCCATGAAATGTATGCATCCTGGTAGTCATTTAAAGAAATGAAATACATGGGATACTCCATCATCACACAGGAGACACAGTATAGAGAGGTGGTTACATCTGTAGACTCTTGGATCAAACCAATCAGATACAAATCTCGCCATAGCAATTTCTAGCTATGTGAATTTAGCTAACTTACTTACCCTCTCTTTGCATGAGTTCCACTTTCTGTACAACAAACCAACAAAAAGAGGATAATAGAGATAATAATAGTAGCACCTACAAATAGAGTTGTTTGTAAATTAAAGTAATTCATACAAATCACTTTTTAAAGTCACTGGCATATAGTTATTTCTAATTGTTATTATATGTGATAGATACCAAAAATTATAGCTGTTATTGCCCTAACTGTATTTTGATTTTTTATTATAAGTATTACCATAATAGTGTTATTTCTGGTGACTAGAAAAAAAGAGGGATAAACTTTCAAAGCAAGAAAATAGAGTTCTGAAAGAAGCATAGTTTTATGAACTATCTACTTTACCAGCATAAGAAAAAACAATTGCTTTTTAAATATTAGTTTTGTATCTTAATACTTTTCTCTGTATTCATCTATTAGATATAGTGGGTTTTGTGCAGACTAGTTATGATTTTCTATATGCATCACCACACCATGTAAAAATAAATTTAGGCTGGGCGCCATGGCTCATACCTGTAATCCCAGCACTTTGGGAGGCCAAGGTGGGCGGACTACCTGAGGTCAGGAGTTTGAAACCAGCCTGGCCAACATGGTGAAACCCCATCTCTACTAAAAATACACAAATTAGCCGGGTAAAGTGGTGGGCACCTGTAATCCCAGCTACTTGGGGGGCAGAGGCAGGAGAATCACTTGAACCCAGGAGAGGCTCACTGCAGAGGTTGCAGTGAGCCGAGATCATGCCATTGCACTCCAGCCTGGGTGTCAGAGCAAGACTCTGTCTCAAAAAAATAAAAATAAAAATAAAAATAAAATAAAATAAAATAAAAACTATAAAATAAAATAAATATATTTAGTGTCGTTTCTACTTTCCCATCTTTTTTGTTGTTGTTGTTTTCTCTTATGATTTATTTTATTTAATAGCACCTCCAGTATCATGGTAAATGGAGGTGATAAGAAAGACATGCTTTCTCTGTTTCATTCTTAAGGTGAAAGTATTCAATATGTTAGCATTAATTATAATTGTACCTGGAGGATATTTTATAGAATTCCTTCATCTGATTGAGACATTTCCTTTTCATTTCTATTTTCCTAAAAATTTTTTATTATAAATTGGTGTTGAGTTTTGTCAAATGTACTTCCCAATTTTAAAACTGATAATTTTTAACTATTTGCTACTTTGATTAATTTCCATATTATTCTAATAAACTTGGCTCCAATTTATCCATCAGAACACTAAGAATGTTTGTCAGGAAGGGTTGTATGCTAACAACTTCAGGGACACATGAACAACTTCAGTGTTACAGCTCTGTAAAATCGTTGATGAGTGTAATAATTTCTGCCTCATATTAGATAGGATGCTCACCAATGAAACTATGTGGGTCTGGAATTGTTGTGCATGCACATGGAAATATTTTATAAAACAAATTCAACTTTTAAAGTAGATATAGAAATGTTCTTTTTCTTCTGGAAATGGTTTTTTAAGTTGTGTTTTTCAAGGAATTTGTCTAGTTAATATAATTTATCAAATTTATTTGCAGTTTTCAGAATATTCTCTTATTTTATTGTTTGTGTTGTTAATGATATGTACTATTTTATTTCTGATATTGGCACATATTGTAGCTCTATTTTTTCCTTGATTAGTTTTGTTAGAGTTACGTGATTTTTATTAATTTTTTCCAATGATCAACTTTTGGCTTTATTAATTTTCTCTAATATTTTTATTTATTTTATTATTTCCTCTTTATTATTCCTCTCCTCCTACTACTTTGATATTCATTTGATTCTCTTTTTCTAACTTTTTATGGTAGAAACTCAGATAATTGATTATAAACTTTTTTCTAACATTGGCAGTTAAATCACTAAATTTATTTCTAAGCAGTACTTTGGCTGTATCTCAAATTTTGATATGTCATGTTTTATTATCATTTACTTGCAAATATCTTCTAATTTCCCTTTTTATTGCTTCAGTTTCTATGGGTTCTTTAGGCATGTTCTGCAAATGTCAATTATAACAAATTTGTTAATAGTGCTGTTCAGGTTTTCTATATTTCTATATTATTTCTGTCTAATTTTTCTGCCAATTATTGAAAGACATATGTTGAAACATACAGCTATGAAACTGAATAATTCCCTATATCTCTATCAGTTTGATCTTCTCATATTCTGAAGTTCTATTATTAGATGCCTACATATTTAGGGTTGTTTTATCTTCCTGATGAATTGACTTTTGTCTTCCAGATGAATTAACATTATGAAATATCTCGCTTTGACTCTGATAATGTTCATTGTCTTGAAGCCTACTTTGTCTGTTATAAATTTGACAGCTTTCTTATTCTTACTGCTTGTATGGTATACTTATTTATTTCTTTTACTTTCAACTTATTTTCCTTTATATTTAAAGTGTGCTTTTGTTGAAAGTACATAGTTGGGCCCTGCTTTTATATATATATATATATAGTCTGACAATATTTGCCTTTTTTTAGAGTATTTTCTGTATTAGCAATTAATGTAATTTTTGGTACAGTTTTGTTTAAATCTGCCATTCTGACCTTTCGCTATTTTTTTTCCACTTGTCCTCTTTCTTCCTTTTCTTTTTCTCTTTTCTTTCTTTCTCTTTCTCTTTTCTTTTCTTTCCTTTCTTTCTCTCTCTCTCTCTTTTTCTCCTTCCTTCCTTCCTGCCTTCCTTCCTTCCTTGCCTGCTTTCTGCCTTATTCTAGGATAATAAAATATTAGCATTCTGTCATGATTCCTCTATTGAGTTTTTAAAATATGCCTATCTCAAGATTGCAAATTTGTACCCTTTTGTCTGATGCCTGAAAACAATTGGCTTGTATATTTGATCTAGTGAGAGAACTAGTCTTGTATGAGTTACACCATCATATTTGGAAGTGGAAGTTTTTCATTATGGATTCTCAAATGGATATTTAATATGATAAAATGATTTTGTAAAAATTAATCTTTTGGCAACATACATAATGATTCGACTCATAAAAACTCAAAAATGAAAAACCAGGCAGGAGACCAGTGTAATGATATAAGGTATTAGGAATTAGATACTAGACTAGATAGGTAATAGTAATAATTGAAAACTTTTTTAAAAGAATGACAAAGAGATAATTGAGCAAAGTTTTGAAAAGGAGTTTGAAAAAATTTGAAAGAACATCACTATTTAGTAAGAGATTGGCAATAGAGTTTGAGGAAATCAGAGAATTTAGGAAAACTTCTTTTTTTTTTTTTTTTTTTTTTTGAGACAGAGTCTCACTCTGTCGCTCAGGTGGGAGTGCAGTGGCCTGATCTCGGCTCACTGCAACCTCTGCCTCCCGGGTTCAAGTGATTCTCCTGCCTCAGCCTCCCGAGTAGCTGGAACTACAGGCGTGTGCCACCACAACTGGCTAATTTTTGTATTTTCAGTAGAGACAGGTTTCACCATGTTAGCCAGGCTGGTCTGGAACTCCTGGCCTCAGGTGATCCACGCGCCTCGGCCTCCCAAAGTGCTGGGATTATAGGCATGAGCAACTGAGCCTGGCCAGAATATAGGAAAATTTCAGTTTCCAGCTTTCAAGATTGGGAGGATACAGATTCTGGAATTGAAATAAAAGAGGAATTGAAAAAGAAAAAGAGAATAATTCTATTTGGGGGCATATTGGATTAAAGATTGCAAAAAGAAATCAAAGTGGAAGTATCCTGAAGGCTTGAGGGAATATGGAATTAGAGGTTCACATGTGGGATGTATGGATTTGGATTTTTTTTTCTCACCTAGGGAATATATGAAAGTATGTGATTAGTGAGAGATACTTGAGAGAATGAGTATGGGGAGAAAGAAAGAGTGAGCAGTGGACAGATGATAAGATGCTGTTGGATCAAGGAGAATGGGGAAAGAGACCAGTGCATGTAGCTAGCAAAGGGTGGAGATGGGAGTCAGAACACCAGAGGTAAAGAAGAGGATGGGTGACTAGGAGACAGCAGGAGAGATCCCACATGTTTGATTCTAGGATTTGTCTGTTTTGTCATCTAGTTCATTTAAATTGTAAACATAGGGACGAGCTCTCAAATCATCTGCTAAACACCTGGTCGTGAATACCAGATTCCTTTGGAATGTCTCTCTGCTCCCTTCTAGATCTTTTCATTCAAGTGATAGCAAAGGAAAGGTTCGTCTTGGTTCTTGACTTTGCTTGAGTTATTTTAGAAACATAGCAGAAGGCATTCACCTTCTACTCTTCGGTTTTTCTGTAAAGAAGATGCATCCTGCCTTATATTCCTGTATTTTCTATTTTTTTATGATTTAGTTGTGCTGTATTTAGCATTATTTCTTTGGAACTTTGCAACAACCTCATGAGGAAGGTGGCATGGGCATTTTTAAGGTCCATGTGTTTTCCCAGATAGGAAAAGAAAGGCCCACACTATAGGTCTTCTGTTTTCAGACCCTTTTTCTAGAATTATTTCACTAACTCCCAGTAACTCTCCTAATTCTGCATTGTGACAGAGAATAGGATAATAAACTTTTCCTCCTCAGCACACAGTTGGGAAATAATGTTGTACCATCTGATCTACAGACAAAAATAAGCTGAATGCACAACTGCCATAAAATTTCTGCTAATATCTCATCTGGAAATATATAGAAATATGTTACTCAAGACCAGCCATTCCATTGTTTACCAACAACTGAACGTGCAATAATTGCTCAAACATAGCTTATTAAGATAAGGAGTGAAAAAACATCACTCAGGTTGCCTAAACTTGTATTATTTAATGTGTTTTTTTTTCTGATTTATTTCTTCCCCACTCTCTTTTTCTTTGCCTTCCTGGCTCCTTTCTTCAACTTTTCTCATTTTCTGTCTCTCTCTTTTGGGGCAGGAAATAGGCTCTTTCAGTTTTTGGTTTAGCCTGCTTAAGATCATACAGGTAATATCGATTCATTATAAATATGGACCTCTTATCCTTTTGTCCAAATAATGATCTGTTATATCATTGCTTTCTTCCTCCCATGCATTCTCCATTCCCACATTTCTTTTCCATATCTTTCTGAGCTCACTAATCAAGAAAAGATGAAACAAAAAACGTATGCCATAACTGATGACAGGCAAGATATGGTTTCACGTCTTTCACTAATATTATGCTTGGCTTCCTTCTATATATATACACACACATTATTTAGAAAATTTTATATATATAGATGTATATATATAGAAGGAAGACAAGTATAATATAGGATGAAAATTATATATATATACTTTAGAAAATTATATATATATATATAAATTTTTATCCCATTTGTCACGTCTTCTTTGGGCTGTGAGAATGTCACACATTTTGCTTACATTTTATTGTGCATGTTGACATCAGCTTTGTTTTGTGTCTTTTATTTATTTACCAGGTAACCTACATATACAAGATATTTTCTATTTTCATTTTTCTGGGCCCTATCCTATTTTTTACTTTGTCACTCATAAGAATTTTATACTCAAATTTTTTAAGACAAAATTGTTCCTCTCTTGTAATCTTCCAATGAGTTACACTGTTCCCAAACTATTTTCATAAGGGGGACTAAGACCCAGTGAAAAGAAATTGAGTAAAACAGATATTGTTCAAATTCTAAATTGACATTTACATTTGCTAGTGATGGAAAAATAATGATTATAATGATTAAGCATATAGATGCTCAGTCCATGGTATATAAATTATAGATTAAATAGGTAAAGTACTCTATATAGTGAAAAATGAAAATTATTATAGAATTAATAAGTAAACAGAAATTCTTGACTGCTCTTATTCTATTTGAGAAGTGTTGGTACAAAACATGTTGTTGTTTTTCATAAGTCAATTGGAATAATTGTGCCATATTCAGTATGAGCAAAACTAGAGACACAAAAGATTTAAAAAGTTATAAAAATGAAGTATTTGTATTTATAATATAAAGTATAATATGTGGTTCTTGTCCTTAAGAAGCTTATGAACTAATTGAAGAACCAAGACATACATCTGAAATAATCACAGAAATAGAAGACATGGTATAACAATAGCTACCATTTACTGAGAGTCAAGCATTGTTAGATGTTTTACAGACATTATTTATCATCTTATTTATCACATCTTTATCATCTTAAGCCAACCCTACACATAGGCGTTATTATCCTCACCATACAGATAAGAAAATTAAGTTTCGGAGAAGTTTAATTGCCTAGCAATCACACAACTAATAATAAAAACAGTGATAGCCAATATTTAGGAAGTGTCTACAATGTGCGGCTTCACTGGGAAGCTAGTGATGGAGTTGAGACACAGGAGCAGTGGCTCATAGCCAGTTTTGCTCCCTGCAGTTGAAGCTCTTGACAGCTGCATTCTCATGGCTGCCATATCTTCTGAAGGACAGAGTTAGAATTTTAACTCAGAATTCTCCACAAAGCATTCAGGGATTCATCATTAGCTTTATTTTACCATTGATCAAACTGAAATTCATCTGTAGAAACTGACCCCTTTGCATTTTCTAAACTTAAGAGTTTCCCAAACTTAGAGCTTAGAGTTTTCTGTGGGGTCTTTGTACCTGCACACTCTGGCCAGTTCTCACCTCCATTTACGAATATAGTGAAGAATTAGGGTGGGGACTGGTTGAGAATGCTCTCCAAGCATTGCCGTAAGTTGTTATTAAGTGTTTGCTTGATGAGCCTGATAGTTCCTATTATGGGGCAATAAGAAAAATGGAATTAAGGTCTCTATTACTTCTGATATTCTTTTGTTGAGAAATTGCTATCCTTGATTTCACTATCAATGTATTTGTCAGTGCAAAATGCATTACTTATGAGAGCTGCCTACATATAGTCCACATGCATTTGATATACAATATATAAACCCAATATAAAATCAAACATGCATCAAGGCAATATTCTCTTGAAAGTCTCATATTTCCTACTGACTGAAGTAGCTGGAGGGGTTAGGGGCAGGGAGCGGACAGAAAGCAACTATTGGAGAAGGGAGATTTTTGAGCATGGGAAGAGGGTCTTGCAAGTAATGTGCCTTTTTCCAATCAAATTCCAACCAAATTTGAGTAAAACTAGCAGCTGTCTCCACAATCATGTAGAGCATCTGCCTGAGGAAACTTTTGAAAGAGATGTTTCCAATTTTTGCCCACTTATTTTAGCCTTTCCTTCATTATATAGATTTTTTTGGTATAGTAAATAGAGAAAGAAATATTAAATCAGCATTTAATAACTCATGGGCACAAAGAGGGGAACGACAGACACTGGGGCCTACTTGAGGGTGGAGGGTGGGAGGAGGAAGAGGATCAGAAAAAGTAACTATTTGGTACTGGGTTTAGTACCTGGGCAATGAAATAATCTGTGCAACGAACCTCCATGACACAAGTTTATGTATATAACAAACCTGCACATCTACCCCTGAATCCAAAATAAAAGTTTAAAAAAAGACTGCCGAAAAGTAGGTTAAATAAAGCTAAATAGAGTCTTGATTGCAGGACTATAGTGAACCTTAATTATAAACTAAGACTCTCCAAATAAGTGATGTTTATAGCATTTATATAAGTGTATCCATATACGTGTGTGTATGTGTGTGTGTAGTCTGAATATCCAAGCAAGTTTTATGCACACACACACACACAGTCTATAAGTCTCCAAGGAAGTCGTATATATAATATGTACACATACATACATAGTTGAACATATATTTGCCCATGGCCTCTTTATACAAATAGCATTTTATGGGAGTCATAAAATGCCATGACTCCCATAGCATTTTGTAGGACAGCAATGTGAAAAGCTGATTTACAGTGATAAATCAATAAAATCTATTATAGATTATATCTATAATAAAATATACAATAAATATAATCTATTGTGATTTAATCTGAGTACTTGCAACCAAGGGTCTCATCTTTAAAAGCTGAGAATCCCCTGGAATTTATCATGTCTGCTTTTTTCTTAGTCTAAAATCCTTATATGCATTAGCATATCCTTAGTCTAATATCCTTATATTTCTTAGTCTAATATCTTTATATTTCTTAGTCTAATATCCTTATATGCATTAGCATATAAGGATATATGAAACAGGATAAAAGGATATATGATATTATATAGAATATAAGGATATATGAACCAGCAGAATGTCGATGTGGGACACATGAGAAGGCAATATTCATCAGGGAGCAGTCACAGAAACAGGTCAAAGAAATAAAAAAACTCAGAGTATTATTAAGAGAGATTCCTGAACCAAGCACCCTTACCCAACAATTATAGTTAATGCTATAAAGCTTGGATAGGCAAAGCAGGTAAGAACATCCCTCATAAGAGGTGCTGGAAGACAGGCTGTTTAGATTGGACTTGACACTCCTTCCTAAATGGAACACGTACAGACTTCTCTTGCTACAGTGTGTCATCATTCTATATCCAGATCCATATAACACAGGGGAACGAAACAAAGGCAGCTGATGGGCTGTATGTCATGGTTACAAAAGGCAATCTGTCATGGCTAGTATATCGTTGTGCCATCCCTTGGGGCTGGCTCCCAGCTCTTCCTATAAGCAGCACATTGTGCTAGCTCACAGCCCTCTTCCCCTGCAACATTAGAACACCCACAGGCTTAGCCATTTCAGAAGAGAGCTGGATCTGCTCCAACACAAGGGCTTCCGGTTTACTTACTGGTGATTGTGATTCAGAGGCCTCAAAATGCCAGCCACTCAGCAGAAATGAGAACATGTTAACTGTCAAAGCCTTGAGAGAGAAGACCAATTTTTACACATTTCCCTACTACTTTGCCATAAAATATAATCCTGAGGTAAGGATCTGATCAACATTCGAAGCTTACTCTCAGTGAGGAATGATGAAGTGGAATAAAATCAAACCAGTGAAGCAATATGTAATATAAAATATTGAGTCAATTTGGCATAGTTATTAAGATTAAATAACACGGCCAGGTGCAGTGGCTCACTCCTGTAATCCCAGCACTTTGGGAAGCCAAGGTGGGTGGATCGCCAGGAGTCAGCAGTTCGAGACCAGCCTGCCCAAAATGGTGAAACCCCATCTCTACTAAAACTACAAAAAATTAGGTGTGGCGGCACGCGCCTGTAATCCCAGCTATTCCAGAGGCTGGGGCAGGAGAATCCCTTGAACCCAGAAGACGGATGTTGTAGTGAGCCAAGCTTGCGCCATTATACTCCAGCCTGGGCAGCAAGAGCGAAACTCCATCTCAGAAAAAAAAAAAAAAAAAAAAAAAAGATTAAATAACGTATTCATGTACTCCTTCATCCCTCCATTTTATTGGCATTTATAAAAACCTCCATGCTAGGTCTCAGATAAACAGAAACGAGAATGAAACAGTTTATCTTCTGAAAGAATCCAACTAGTCTGGCTGTTTTTTAAACTTTAGAATGCATATGAACCACTTGTAATGATGGTTTAAAATGCAGATTCCTGGGCCAAGCTCCCCCCCTCCCCAATAGATTCTCCTTCAGCTAGGCGGTAGTGAGGTCTAAGAGTTTTCAGTGTCAGGTCTAAGAGTCTTCAGTGTTTTTCATGGTGATTATGATGCCTGTGGTCTATGGGCCATACTTAGAAAAACACTAATTAGACACACAGAAGCTAGGGGGCCCCCGTAAAACTAGTCTGAATGGACTGAGTGGTTAAGAGCATAGTCTTCATGTGCATTTCCTAGAGTCAGGCAACCCGAGTTCAGATTCTGCCTCCATGACCATCTGTTTGATGTTGGGCAAATTACTCGACTTTGTAAGACACTGTTTTATTTTAAATAAAATGAGGACAATATTTCCCATCCTTTTTAAATTTTTTTTTCTTTTCTTTTCTTTCTTTCTTTCTTTTTTCTTTTTTTTTTTTTTTTTTTGACAGGGTTTCACGCTGTCACTGAGGCTGGCGTTCAGTGATGGTGCTATCACAGCTCACTGGAGTCTCAAACTCTTGGGCCCAGGTGATCCTCTCACCTCAGCCCCATGAGTAGCTGGGACTACAGGTGCATGCCACCATGGCTGGCTAAATTTTTGTATTTTTTTTTTAGAAACAGGGTTTTCTGTGTTGCCCAGGCTGGTCTCGTACTCCTGGACTGAAGTGATCAGCCCGCCTCAGCCTTCCAAAGTGCTGGGATTACAGGCATGAGCCACCATGCGCAGCCCAATATTTCCTACCCTTTAGAATTATTTTGAGAATAAAATGAAATAATATATGTCTGGCACATTATTTGGTACATAATAGGTGCTCAATACATAGTTATAATAGCAATTATGATAGCAATAATAATTATTGCCTCTGAAGGTGATATTATTGCTGCCATAGAGTTGCACCAGAATTAAGCTATATTAATCTGTATTAATTTATATGTCAATATATTATATTACTATACAATAACAAAACAGATTAGCAGGGAGGGTGTATTTTCTAACATAATTTGAAGATCTGTATTTTATAAGTAACTGTAAAAGGAAGCCCTCCTGAAAAATGTTCCCCTTGGTTGTTTTTGCAAAGTTGTTCTTTGCTTTAAACTTAAGTAGTTTCAAAGACAAATGAGAAATACTCATTATCTTTTTCTCTCCACAATGTTCACAATTTTAAAAAAAGTTTAAATAATAATGTCTTTCCTATGATAAAGTAATACTGGATATAGAAAATTTAGAAAGTGTGAAAAACACTTTAAAAATGAGAAAATAATCATCCAAATATTCACCATCTAGATATAACTATAATTAAAATTTGATGTTTAGGCTTTTTTTTTCTATTATGGTTTGTGTCATCATTGAACTTAAAATATATGCACAATTTGAAGTCTGTTTTTCCCTATGTATTATGTAGTAGGAATTTTCACATATCACACATAAGCATAATATTTGATGACTGAATAATTCCATTTTTGCTCACCCATAATTTAGGTCACCAGTCTCTTACTTCGGGAAATTTTACTGTCTTAAGATATATAATAAGAAATAATTTTATACCCAGTGTTTATATATACATCATTTTTCTTTTAGATAGATTCCTGAAAACAAAATTACTGGGTGAAAGTTATGAATACTTTTAAATTTACAAGACATGTTAACAAATTTTTTTCATAAAGGTTTTGCCAACGATTAACTCCACCATCAGAAAAAAGTACCAACCAATCTAATAACTAGAGATACTAAACGTGCTTTGATTAATTTATTGGCCATTATATTTCTTTTCTACACATTATCTATTCCCTCTTTTGTCCAGTTATCTACTGGAAACTTGATTGATTGGTTTCTCTGTTCCTTTCCATTCATTCCCTCCTTTCTTCTTTCCTTGTGTCTTTTCTTTTCTTACTAAAAAGTCATTTTAGATTTTTCATGGAATGAATGTTGTATAATTCAGTATTCTAAGCACAGCCTAGAAGTATGTTTCTGCTCTCTCTCATAGCAGTGTTATAAAAAGATTACACCAAATTTCACTTCGTAGAATTTATCTTTGGTGACAAATATATTAAATTTCCTTTCCTAGGCAGATCCCAAATGTGGCAGCTTTTAGCAGCAGCATGCTGGATGCTTCTTCTTGGATCTATGTATGGTTATGATAAGAAAGGAAACAATGCAAACCCTGAAGCTAATATGAATATTGTAAGTCATTTATTAAGAAAAAAATGCCAAAATAAGGAATTATTCATATTTCAGCATTTTAGATACAACTGGTGTGCCTTCTTAGTTTTCAACAATTCCTCCAGTGACTAAGTCTGTGCTTCCTCTCCTGTTTCTTGATATGGCTAACTAATCAAAGAATTAAAAGATCTGACCCAAGTTGGGGCAGTAATAGTCCATCTCCTGGTGGTTTGAACTACCATCCAGTGGTGGCTTCCTAAGCAGAAGTTTCATGACTTAATACGGATGATCTCTATAGAGTATCTTTGAGTTTTCCCCGGGGTTTTTGATAGAGCAGTTTCTTTGATTTTGTAAACTATCCCAATACACTTTTTTGGTTTAGTAAGCCAGTGTTGGTTTCTGTTGTTTATTAGCAAAGTATTTTAACATTCAGGAATTCATATCAGAAGTGGAATGGAATAGTGTTAGGCAAAGAAAAAAAGGCCAAATGACAAATATCTACTACAGAACTCATTCAGATAATATACTCCATTCTCCTATATAAACGGTGCACAATTGCTGTCCTGTACCATACCCAAGTTGTATTAGAACCATAAAAAGAATGAAACTGACAAAGTTTTTTTTCATTAGTATCCCTTCTTGTTCCTCTCTCCAAAGTATCCAGCAAGTACCCTTGATCTCCTACCACACTGTTGAACTCACATAATTTTTCTCTCTCTAGTATGAGGGATTTTTAGCTTTTAATCCTTCTATAATGATAATAAGAACAATCATCTATAAAACACTTATGTTAGGCATTGTTCTACACATATTACCTATAATCCTCACAATGTCTCAGTCTGTCTCCAAAGCCTGGGCTCTTTGCCACTGCTCTGTGTAGCCCACAATTTATACATGCATCTCTGTGTCTGACTTGGGAAAATGCATAATCCTTTGATAAAGGCATAAGCTTTGGAGTTAAACTTACTTTGGTATTAATCTTTTTATCTCTTCCTAGTATATAACCTTGGATAAGTTGTTAATCTATCAGAACATCAGTTTTCTCAACTGTAAATGGTACAATTCCATCTCAAAGGCCTCTTATAAGGTTAATGAGACAAGGAATGTAAACCTCTATGCAGAAGATAACCAATACTCACTAATTCCCCTCTTCTTTGTATATCTGCAGGTGGGGTATCTTCTCTGACCCCTGTAGGCTCACTCGCTGTTCTTTAACACCTTTCTCTCTGCCCAAGAGGCTGAACTGTAAAGACAGGTCAACAAGCTCCTTGACTTTTGGTTTTCAGTTCAATTCAGCCAATGCAAATTGTGAGCAGGAGATGGAAAGAAATAGGCCAGTAAGGTTTGATTTTTTATTGCCCTGGCTTCCTCCCTGTGAAGTCAACTTAGACAAGCTGTCTTCTTCAATTTGGTTATCTCAGCTTAACTTTCTCCTTCTGGCTTCTAGTAATTGCTTCCTCCCCTCCTCTTTCAAGTCTGTTTGGTAATAGATCACTTGTTATTAGCCACAGGGTACTCCACAATTCCCTGTGGTTTCCCTCATTAGATGACCATATAACTTTTCATCAAAACAAACTACGGTGCTTTAATAATACCAGGCCAGCAGGCAAAACCAGAGTGTCCTGAGCAAACAAGAATGTAGGGTCACCCCACCAAGACTTACTTATGCCTCTTTATGTAACTCCTAGAAATCCCTTTTAATTATCCTCATAGGAATATTACATGCTGTCACGGCACATAGAGTGATAAACAGTAGATGCAATTTAAAGTACTACATTGTGGCCAGGCATGGAGGCTCACACCTATAATCCTAGCATTTTGGGAAGCCAAGGCAGGGGAATGAATGCCTTGAGCTGAGGAGTTTAAGACCAGTCTGGGCAACATGGTGAAACCCCATCTCTACAAAAACCTACAAAAAATTAAGCTGGGCGTTTGGGCAGGTGCCTGTAGTTCCAGCTACTTGGAAGACTGAGGTGGGAGGATCGCTTGATCCCAGGAGGCGAAGGCTGCCGTGAGCCGAGATCACACCACTGCACTCCAGCCTGGGGAACAGAGTGAGACCGGTCTCAAACAAACAAACAGACAAATAAAATGCTATGTTGTAATTCATGTGTAAAAATTAAGAGATTATAACATGAAGGTACATATTTCCTTTCCTCTTTTCAGAGCCAGATTATTTCTTACTGGGGTTATCCTTATGAAGAGTATGATGTTACAACAAAAGATGGTTATATCCTTGGAATTTATAGGATTCCACATGGAAGAGGATGCCCAGGGAAGACAGGTATTATTTATTTTGTTATGAAAGGAAAAATACTTAAAGCAGAGGTACTTAGAAGTCCTGGGAGAAGTCAAGCAGTTTTTGTTCTGAAATTCTTAGCAGTCCTTTCCACTAGAGGAGAAAAATTATCACCCCCCACCCCCACCTCTCTGTTTAATTTGTGTAACTTTGAAGTTTTAAGTCACTTTTATATACACTGTTTATCTGGTCACTCCTTTTCTTCATGACTTTGTCTTCCTACCAAGCAAACACAAAAACACATCATGTTCTTACCCTAGTGATACCTCTGTCCCGTTTTGAAAATCAGAAATCTAGGGGTTATTCTTGATACCACCTCTCCCTCACCTTCTACATGCAACCTATCATCGTCATCTATCAATTTTGCCTTCTAAATTTCTCTCTAATCTGAAAACTTTCAGCTTCAATAATCATTCAAATCCACGTTTGGATATAATGTCTTCAACTACTACGATGCCTTCTCACTGGTATTAAACTATTTGTAGTCAGTTCTGGACTCAAGTCTGTGTGATTTCATGGTTTAAAGTAAATATTACCCTATTAGCTCCCACCTAGCAACAGCTTCTCAGCTTGTCAGATCACCATCTAGTTGAGCCTACCTGCCTTCACTCCAGCCTCCACCATGTCCATCAGGGTGACCCAGAAGTCCGCCTCCAGCAGCTGTTGGTACAGGAGCATACCCAGTGCTTGTATCAGCTCCTCTACTTTCTTCCAGGTGGGCAGCAGCTTTCTGGGTGGCCTGGGCACCAGCATGCGTGTGGGTGAGGTCTATGCTGGCGCTGGTGATATGGGAGGCTTCACAGTTATCACAGTGACCCAGAGTCTGCTGAGCTCCCTAAAGGTGGAGGTGGATCCCAACATCCACGCTGTGAACACCCAGGAGAAAAAAGCAGATCAAGACCCTGAACAAGTTTTCCTCCTTCATTGACAAAGTGTGGTTTCTGGAGCAGCAGAACAATGTGCTGGAGACCATGTGGAGCCTACAGCAGCAGAAGACAGCTGGGAGAACGTGGACAACATGGAGAGCTGCATCAACAACTTTCTGGGGCAGCTGGACGCATGGGACCAGAAGCTGAAGCTGGAGGTGGAGCTTGACAACATGCAGGGGCTGGCGGAGGACTTCAAGAGTAAGTACCAGGATGAGATCAACAAGCATATAGAGATGGAGAATGAATTTTCCTCATCAAGAAGGATGTGGATAAAGTTTACATGAACAACGTAGAATAAGTAGTCTCGCCTAGGAGAGCTGCCCCAGGAGAAGAGAAGATCCGTGAGCTGCAGTCCAGATCTCGGCCACATCTGTGGTCCTGTCCATGGACAATAGCCGAGTCCTGGACATGGATGGCATCATCTCGAGGTCTCCGCCCAGTACCAGGAAATCGCCAGCCGCAGCTGGGCCAAGGCTGACAGCATGCACCACCAGATCGAGTATGAGGAGCTGCAGGCCTTGGCTGGGAAGGCTGAGAATGAGCTGTATCGCAGGAAGGGGATCTTCCAGGTGAACCGAAACATCAGCCGGCTCCAGTATGAGACTGAAGGCCTCAAAGGCCAGAGAACGCGGAGCAGCGTGGGGAGTTTGCCATTAAGGACTCAACGCTGAGCCTGCAGAGCTGGAGGTCGCCCTATAGCGGACCAAACAGGAGAGGGCGCCTTAGCTTCACCGGAACCTGGAGCTGATGAATGTCAAGCTGGCCTTGAGCATCGAGAGCGCCACCTACAGGAAGCTGCTGGAAGGGGAGGAGAGCCCGCTGGAGTCTGGGACGCAGAGCAGGTGTATGCATAGGAGGACCAGCAGTGGCTACCCAGGTGGGCTGGGCTTGGCCTCACAAGCTCTCCCCTCAGCTATGGCCTGGACTCCTTCCAGCTTTGGCTCTGGCGGGGACTCCGGCTCTTTCAGCCGCACCAGCTCCTGCAGGGCCATAGTTGTGAAGAAGATTGAGACCTGCAATGGGAAGCTGGTATCTGAGTCCTCTGATGTCCTGCCCAAGTGAATGTCCACGGCAGCACTTCTCAGCTTACCCTTCCTGTGGCTGTCCCACATCCTGCTGGGGAGGCAACTGTGCAGGGGAGCATGGGCAACTGGAGGCCCATCTGACGCTCAGCCCTAGCTCTCAGCCCACCCTACGCGGATAGTTTACTGCCTAGGGTACACCTCTTGCCCTTGCCTCCAACTGAAAAAACAATTTTATTTTTTTTCTAAAATAGAACCTCAGGTATCCTCAGGAATCTCTGCAAAAAAGACCCTATTAGTTCCTATCAGTTCTGTGCTTAAACTTCATTAAAGAGCCAGTTCTAGCTCCCCACAATGCAGATGGCTATCTGTAGGGGGGGAAAAAAAGAGCAATTCATTCCCCAGAAACTATTTGCTCTTGCTTTCTTCTCTCTCTTCTTAGTTCATTTTATACTTTGACATGTCAAATAACAAAACTTCTCAATATCAGAAAGACTATTTATTTAAAGAAAAACTCTAGATTTCTAAAAAGAGAGGAAGATATAATGGTGTTTGTTGCTGGCTTTACAGAGCTAATTATTTCCCAAAATAACTCCATAATTACAAATAACTTTGTAAATACTCAAGAGAACTTTTAAGTCTCTCCAAGCTTTTCTCTTGTCATTTCTGTCATATAGCTGCCAAAATTCATGAGACAAAAAGCTGTACAATGAGAAACTCTCTCTCTAATCTGAGATCCCTGTGATCTGTCTCAGACTCAGATCAAAGAGGCCTGATGGCACTTGACTATTTAATGGTACTTAACTTTGGCAGAGTTAGTAACACCTCTTCTTTCCCTCTATTCCAAAAGGTGGAAAAATGGACATAGACTCTTAGTTCCTTGGTCCCGATGGCTGAAGGCTCTCTGAGAGTACAACTTACTTACTCTCAGGAAGCCATTCTAGTTCCAAAGGTGACCTGAGGTAGGATCCTGAGATACCAACATAGCATCACAAACCACTTATAAAGCAGAGGAAACGCCTACTCACTTCTTCCCTCTCTTCTCTCTTTTTCAACACTTTCTCACTTCTTTCTTTTTCCTTTCTCTTTCTTAGTTAAAATGTTCCTATTTTACATAGGGAATAGCATTTTTGTATCATATTAACAATTTTAAACTGTAAATTTCTACTTATAACCTTAATTTTTGCTTTCTAACAATTCAAATGAAATGAAGCAGTGCCTTTAAAACTTAGCATAGTGCTTGACATTCAATGAGCATTCAACAAATGGCATTTTAATTATTGTTTTTATTATTTTGAAAAAAAATTTAAGTTTTTAATCAGATGAGTCTTGAAAAATATAAAGCTATTAATATAAGTAACAGTAATAGAGCTAATACATATTTACTGTCCCAGACAGCTTTTTGTTTGTTTGTTTGTTTGAGACAGAGTCTCGCTCTGTCGCCCAGGCTGGAGTTCAGTGTCACGATCTCGACTCACTGCAAGCTCCGCCTCCCAGGTTCACGCTATTTTCCTGCCTCAGCCTCCCGAGTAGCTGGGACTACAGGCGCCTGCCACCACGCCTGGTTAATTTTTTTGTATTTTTTAGTAGAGACGGGGTTTCACTGTGTTAGCCAGGATGGTCTCGATCTCCTGACCTCGTGATCTGCCTGCCTCAGCCTCCCAAAGTGCTGGGATTATAGGCATGAGCCACCGCGCCTGGCAACCAGACTGCCTTTTATATGTTTTAGTTCTCATCGAATTCTTATAAATACCCTAGGAGATAGCATTTGTTATTATTTCCCATTATACAGATAGGTTAACTGAGGCACAAAGGAGTTCATGCACATCAGAAGGGATTTTGAACTAGGGCAATCTAACTTCCACACTTACATAATACAACATATTATATATAATCCTTTACAAATGAGAAAACAAGACAGAGAACTTAAATAATTTACCCAAGTAAGTATCTCAGAAGGGACAAGATCCCAGGTTTGCCTGGCATCAAATTTTATCTCTTAACCTTTCTTTTATACTACAGAAATTCAGGAATGAGATTTTTCTTGTAGACACTGAGGAAGTTCAAACATGAAATTCTTGTTGCCTGTGTTTTGCAGCTCCAAAGCCTGCTGTGTATTTGCAGCATGGCTTAATTGCATCTGCCAGTAACTGGATTTGCAACCTGCCCAACAACAGCTTGGCTTTCCTTCTGGCAGATAGTGGTTATGACGTGTGGTTGGGAAACAGCCGAGGAAACACTTGGTCCAGAAAACACCTTAAATTTTCACCCAAATCACCAGAATACTGGGCCTTCAGGTAAGGAGAAACCTATTAATGAATAAAGTGTGTACTTTTCTCATGTACATGTATGAACACCTAGTGATTTTTTCCCATTTTGTGTCCAAATGCACCCAATGGAATCCACAAGAGGGAAACAAACCTTTCTTTCTCTACCCAAACTTTCTTCACAGGCGCTAAAGAACTGTCATTATTATTGCATGGCTGTTTTAGAACTCCTGCCTCCTTCCTGGTATCTGTGTGTGAGTGAGTGTGTGTGTGTATATTCTGGGGGAAGTAAGAAGAAAACCTGATTATAGAATGGCTAAGCAACAGTGTTGCCAGCAGCAGCGCCTGGGGGTGCTGTCTGCTTCAGAAGCCATGCCTACCCGGTCACAGGAGCAAACCGATGCACTGGCATAGGAGCTAAGAACCATGCCTTGGAGGTCATGAAAACCCTGTGTTCCTTGGCCTCATTGCCTGCCTTCTTTCTGGAAACCACTGGCACTTCCTAATTCTATGGCATAATCCACTGCACCCTTGCAAATGACTAGAAAATTCCCTAGGTAAGTATTTCTTAAACTATACACAGGATCAGAAGTAACTGAGGTCATTGTTAAATATGCAGATTACTGGGTCTCTTCCCAGGAAATTCTGATTCAGTCAGTCTGGGCTGAGGTCTGCAAATCTTTTTGCTTTATTATTCTCTCTTTTAGATAAGCATTCCAGGTAATTGCTATTTTCAGAGGAGCTTGGTAAATCTGTTATAGAATTAAGTGAATATGACTAGCCTTGCAAGAAAAGCATCAGTAGGCCTTGACAAATCAAATTTTTCTGATTTCAGTTTCTTAAAAATGTTGACTTGCAATCAAGGTGACACCCTTAAAAGTTGCATAGATGCCTAATATCATATATTGACACTAGTCTTATATTTAACAAAATCAAAGTATTTATGTCTTCACTGAATGTGTTTAAATGTTCTAGGCCTAACAATGAGATGACTTTTTAAATTTGTTATTCTTTGTTTTTGATAGTTTGGATGAGATGGCTAAATATGACCTTCCAGCCACAATCAATTTTATCATAGAGAAAACTGGACAGAAGCGACTCTACTACGTGGGCCACTCACAAGGCACCACCATAGGTGTGTTTGGGGCAGATGTGATCAGAGAATGTCAGGGGCTCTTCTTCCATATTCATGGAATGGGGTCAGTATTTCTTCTCTCTGTGCAGTCTCCAATTGGGGGCTTGAATTGGGAAACCATTTCCTCTGGCTAATTTCTGTAGAGTAAATAAAATAAGAATGACAATAGGGAATTTTCCCTCAATACTAAATTTGGAGGTTGATAGGTAAGACTGAAAGAGGAAGAATTATTCATTTGTGCACCCAACAAACATTTGTCAGACACTGTTATATGCTGAGGAAGCAGAGATAAATATGGTATTCATTCTTTCCTTGAAGATCTCACAGTCTAGTGAGGGACACTAGAAAGAAAGTAGAGATTAAAAAACTCAGTGATTATATGCTACAATTAGTATGACTTTTAGTTGCCAGGGAGGCACTGGAGAAGGCCAGATGTGGGTAGGGCTATGTTGGCAGTGTTGTGAGGCCCATTTGTTCCCTTACTGTTCTCACTTTGGCTATAGGCCTCAACAATACCAAAAGGATTTCCACCAGTCTGTTTTCTATATCTTAATTCTTAAAATCAGAATTCTGGTGTAAAGTAGGTCTTTACATACTTGTACTTGTACTGTATCACACATCTTACATACATTCTCTCACTGGAATGAGATGCAAACATCTGAAACCACTATCATCCATGCTACACATATGGTTGAAGTGAGGAATCCGTTCTAATGGTGATATTCCCAAGTAACATCTTACATTTGATATATTTAATAAAGATTATAGACAAAGGTTATAAAGGTCAAATGCATGTAACCTACATACTTTTGACTTTTATAAAAATCATCATATAAAGATTTTACCATACACATTTACAGACTGAGAAAACCAAGACTCACACAGGGGAGGTCACATAGCTACTAAATTGGAAGCCAAAATTACAGCCCAGTTTCGTCTGATACCAGGACTATGGTCAAGCTGGAATGGGCTCTGGAGTTTACCTAGACATACCCGACAGTAGATGTTTGAACTCTCTCTCCTTGCACTCCCCAGGGACAGGAAACACTTTATTCTGAATTATTCAATTCCACCCTTGAGAAACTGAGAAATTCTTCTCTACAAATGGTTATAATTCTATGTTGTTTTTTGTTTTGTTTTTAATATGGCTACATTTACTACAACTTAAAATGAACAAATAATTATCTGAAAACTATGAACAAGTGTCTTCTTCCATTTCAGCTTTTATAGCATTTTCTACAAACCCAGAACTGGCTAAAAAGATTAAGATATTTTTTGCACTGGCTCCAGTTGTCACAGTTAAATACACCCAAAGTCCAATGAAAAAACTAACAACCCTTTCCAGGCAAGTAGTCAAGGTATGTGACTTCCCAAGTTTTAATGTGAAATAACTAAAAGTAGCTCTATTTCCACTGATTTCAACGGAAGACCAATGACATTTTACAAACTTTTGAGAAAATAATAGGTATTCAAGATATCCATGTAATTTCACTGATGATGTACACAATCTTATTAGCAGAGTTCAGGGAACTCCCCCTGTTGCTAATCTACCATACTTTCTTCATCTATATCTGGAAACATGTCTCCTGTGCCATTCCTCAACCACAGATAGAGAGAACTTATTTGATTGATTGGTTTGTTGAATTTAGTAGATTAAATTTTTCTGGTGATCCCTAATTTTTTAGGGGCAGTAGTGGTTGAGTTCACAGCATGGAATCAGATGATGTGGGTTTGAATCTTATTTCTATGACTTGCAAGCTGGGTAAATTTGGTCAAGACCTTAAGTTCTCTTCATCTGTAATGTGGGGATAATAATAGTTCTTACTCATAGGGCTACCCTGAGGACTAAGTAAGTTAATACAGCATATCCTCTAAAACAATGTCTTGCATATTGTAAACCTTTAGTAAATGTTAAGAATTGTTTTTGCTATCATTAGTTTTATAGAATGTACCCTCCTCCATCACTAAATGCCCAACCTTGTTTCATTTCCTGACACTTTACAGGCTGTCATTTTGACAATTCCTGAAACCCAGGCAAAACTCTAGGCTCCCTAATCTCCTCTAGTTGACAGCTAACTAATCTGATCATTTATCTAGTCCAAGTAAATTGCGTTGCATGGGTTGGTGTGTTTCCTTCTTGTATTTTAACATGGCCTTCTCCCATGGTAATAACTCGCATGGTGGTGATTGCACGGTTCAGTGATTTCAACGAGAGCAGATGAAAGTGAAACAATTCTGGCAGAAGCCTGAAGATTTACAGAAGATTCTTGTTGAGAGCTAAGCAAATTAGCCTATGGTGATTGAAGTTCATATCTATACATCCCAGAAAGACAGGTAGCAGAAAAGCCACCTGAAAATAACAAAACATGCTTACATTGCCTGTTGGTACTTGGGCCTCTTATACCATTGAGATTTCACTCTGGCCTGCTCCTACTATTAAGTAAACAATGCCAGACTTTTTGCTTAATTATTTCAGTATTCCCACACAACTAAGAGATATTTTTGGATGGTGAGATCTTTCCATTCCTCTTCATTTGCACAGCTCTCTTCAAACTTCTGCATACCCTGACATGTGTAGGATGTGGTGCAATTCAAGTTAATTCAGTCAAAAGATATCTAGGAGCTACTATTTCAAGGCCCTGGCATTAGGAAACAGCTATGTCTACAAGGGAACTTTTCAGCTCATTGCTATGAGTAAAACTAGGGTGTATGTGGGAGTAGAATGGGATTCAACTAAGGAGGTATTAGGGGACAATGGAAGGAAGTGGTGTCATGTCTAGGAGTTTAGACTTTGTTCTGTTAATGAAGGGAGGCCATTGAAGAATATTAAATAGAAAAGTGGCTTGATCAAATCTGCAATTTTAGAATGATTGCCCTTTCTAAATTATAACTCCAATAGAGGAACTATAGTACCAATAGAAGAACTGCCACATATGACCTACTAATTCCTAGTAGAAATTCCAGTATTATAATGACAGAGTAAAAACATTGTTAGGCAAACTCAGAGAAAAGAAAAATACTGCTAGCTGTTGGAATCACAAAAGACTTTTTGGATAAGATGGCATTTTAGTTTGGGCTTAAGGATATGATTTCATTATAGAGTGTGGTATAGAAAGGCTTTCTGAAACAAGAGAGAAACATGAGCAACATTGAAGTGGTGAAGCTCAGGCCATGGAAAACCACACATAACTCACTTTACTGGAGATTTATATTAGTATTTGTGAAGGAGAGTATGAGAAATCATGTTGGAAATGTAGAGGCAGATTATAAAGGGATTTGAGTGCCAAATTAATGAATTTGGAATGTATTCTATAAGTAATTGGGGAGCATGGAAATATTTGCACAGAGGAATGACATGCATAATGCCCCTTTTTAGAAAGATTCCCCTGGGAACCAAATGTAAGCAGATGGGGGTAAAGGGCATAAAAAAGGGTGAAAGATTAGGAGAATCATTATGGAGTTATTGTTAACACATCAGCTGATAGATGTTGGGGACTGGACAAGAGTTGTGCACAGATGAGAAGAATGATTATGGGGTTATTGTTAACATATCAGCTGATAGATATTGGGGATTGGAACAAGAGTTGTGCAACAAAAAATAATCTGTAAGATATGACAATGAAATGATAGGCAACGTTTAGGTATATTTTTGACTTTTCGAGGAATGGGCTTTCTTTCTTCTCTCCTCTCCCATCAGCCAGATGCTCACAGGCATGCTTGGTGAAAGGCTTCCTTTTTTATGGGAGCTTCTGGACTGAGACAACCTTTTTTCTCTCTCTGATTAGCACTTCCTTTTCATTGATGCTGCCAGTTCTTTCAATTGCTCCATTTCTATTACATTCAACTCAATTCATGAGAGTTGAATTGAATTCAGTATAAAGCATAAAGACTTAAGTCAGACAGAACTGGGTTCACATTCTGCCTCTGCCTCCTGCCTATTGTAACCTTGGACAAGTTATTTAACCATGCTAAGCCTCAATTTTCACATTGATAGAATGAGTAGAGTTCGTCAAGTTGAGAAATTCATTCATCCATTCCCCCTTCCTCACCTCCCATTTTGCCCCTGGACATTTATGCCTATGTGTTCTTGTCATTCTACTTTCTTTCTGACCTATAGATTGCTTTCATCCTTTGCTTTTGACATGTCTCTACAACATTAAAGATTCTTATTACTGTCTCCATTTCTTAAAAGAAGAACTTGAGGCTCAGAGAGCCTAAGCAGCCTGTCCCGAGTCACCCAGCTAATGGATGGCAGAGCCAGAATTTGAACCCAGATCTGACCAGGCAACCCATGGTCAGTAGCCTTTTTCATAGGTGGTGGTTTTTTCACTTTTTCAATGCCAACCTGAAGAAGTTAGTGAACAAGGGTGACCAGCTCAGTGGGCTGTTGAGGACTGAATCCAGCCCATGTTCTGCTTGGCAAGCCATGTGCCCTGGCATGGGGCCATGTTGCCAGAAAGAGGGGTGCCTTTTCTAATTCTCACACATACCAAAAGAGCTACTGGAAGGAGCCTGGCTCCCTGCTGTTATGTGACAAATATGCCTCCTCCAGAGCCAACCTGGAATTACATCTACAAGTTGGCATGCTTGCTACTCTGTGTATGGGTGCTATACTGCTGGCTGGCCTGCATTAATATCCTCTCTTTTAGCTTAGGGTAAAAGAGAAATTATTCACCTTTGAGTGAATGCATAGTAATTTCGCTGAGTCACAGGATATTCAGGTAGAATGGAGTCAGAGAAGGTCCTGCTAATTTACTCCGTATTTGGGAAAGCTAACTCCAGGTTTCAGGACAGAGATTATCTTGTATAGTCAGATATAATCTTTATTTAATGGAATATTTGATATTCCATGGAATATTAATGGAATATATGAAGTACCAAGATTTCATACTCCTCTTCATGTCCAAGAGAGGAAGAGAGGGATGGAGGCAGGGAAAAAGGAAGGGAAGGAGGGAGAGGGAGAGAAGACAGAAGAGGAGGAGGAAGAAGAGGAGGAAGAAGAAAAAGGGAAGGGAAAGGAAGGACAACAATATGTTAAATTAGTTCAAACCATACTTCTCAATTCTTTAGGTCTGGAAAGTAATAATAAGCCTTGTACATATTATCTGATTGATTCCAGCCTCTTCTTCATTTTATCACAATCACGAGGACACTTAGATAATACCCTAGATAATTAATTTAACTTGCCAAATTGTAATTCTTCCAGTGTAAATGTCCCCATAATAATTTAATAATAGTAGCAGCATACACTTATAAAATGAGCTTATCTTTTAAAATAATGTTGACATTTACTTCATGTTTTCAAGTGTGACAATTTAAATAGATTGTCACACGAATAAATGATTAAAGTAAAAGGCAGGATCTGACTTTAACTGGTAAACAAATATATTTTTTATTTATCAATAACTTGCTTTATTTATCAATCCATCCTTGGCAAAACAAATCCATGTGAAAGAAAATAGCCAGTTTATAAAAGTAATCAACACTTAAAATACGGTGTTAAGAAACAGGTGACATCTACCATAATGGATTCTTGGTTCTCTGCTCTGAAACCTAGAGTTGGCTTTCCCAAACACAGAGTAAAGATCTTAGAGTGAATTAGATCTTAAGTGAATAAATGCTAGTTATTACCGTTCTTTAGTTGTAATTTCTGGTTAATAAAGAATTCTAGAAGAAATGTGTGTTTATTTTTACTCTAAATGGGTATTTCCAAAGTTTTAAGAACTAAAATTGTCTTTTTACCTTTATATCTAGTTTATTATGCTAAGATTATAAAACTAGTAGCTGTGAAGCAAAGGAACTCACTTGCAACATTTCCTGAAATTCCACTAGTAAAGATTCATTTATGTGGGTTAAGCTTTTGTCATAGAAAGAATTCATTAAAGGATTCTGGAAGGAATGGCTCAAGTCTGTATCAGTCACTAATTACAATAGTAATAATAATTACATTAATTTATACTTTAAATAATATTTTGCATGTGCACTAGATGCTAGGAACTGCACTAATTGTCTTTTAAACATGACCTACTAACTTCACAACAGCCCTACCCATTAGAAAATTTTTCCATTTTATAGATGAGAAAATTCATAATAATAGAAATTTAAAACTCTCCTAAGGTATACAGAACGTGTTTGAATCCAGAATGAAACACATGTATGCCTCACTCCAAAGCCTTACTAATTTCCTGTGCGAACTAGTTTCTCAAGGGGCATTCTAAAAAACACCCGAATTAAAGGTTTTTGGGAAAAGCCATTAAGAGCTGCATTGGCAGGATTACAAAGCTAAAAACAAGCCTCATGATTTCGCTAAGGACCAACACTGAGCAGATGTCACGTAATACTGTACAGTCCTTCTTTGAACTATCTCTTTCTCCACTTTTGATATCCACACCTGTAAGATTTGATGGTGTTTTAAATTATCTCGTAGGTGTTGTTTGGTGACAAAATGTTCCACCCTCATACATTGTTTGACCAATTCATTGCCACCAAAGTGTGCAATCGGAAGCTATTCCGTCGTATTTGCAGCAACTTCCTATTTACTCTGAGTGGATTTGATCCGCAAAACTTAAATATGGTAGGTGTAAGTAATTGGGTCTGGGAAAACATTTGTTTTGTTGCACAGAGGTGATGAAAGTTATTCTGGATTGTATGGCAACTGCAATTCAAGGTTTCCTTTTTGCTTTTGGAATGTAATTAGTACATTCATGGCTTCTAATGAGAGTTGAGAGTCCACTTGCTTTCATAGGAGGATTTCAGAAGAAAGCTTTTCTGCCAACAATTCTCATCTCTTCTTACCTGAAACGTCCTTCGCTTAGATAAAGGCTATGGTTTTGATATTTATCTTGCTGTGCCTGCGCCTTATGTCAGACCCACTGAAGTAGAATCTCAGGGGGTGAGTCCAGACATTTGCATTTTTATTTTTTTTTAACCAATTTTCCACTTTCACAGTTGATTTGGAAAGTTATTTTGTGAACCACTTACTTCCTTAACCCAAAAGGATAAAAGGAGGCATGGTTCTTCAACAACAGCTACAAATTTATTGTTCAAGGGGTACCGAGAGGGATCAGTGTCAGGGTTCTTGTCAAGTAATTTCTAATTTAACTGAGATCCTTTCCATGATGACCCAAGGAGTTGGGGGAGGGAGGAGGGAAAGAGAGGAGTTGTGTTTGAAACCAGAGGTAGGATCAGGCTGAAGTTGGTCTCCACCTCTCTCACAGACTTCTGCCCAAAGCCTACTCTCCCAGTCAGTAGAAAGCACTGATTAAAATTTTTCTTGCTCTCAAGCAAGATTTATAAAAGGCTTTTTATGCAAAACATGTCTTAGCCATTGCCTTTCTATGTTCCTCTCTCACTTTCTCAGTGTACAATGGAAACTATGTTTGCCTATCACTTAGATGCAAGGATATATGTAGGTGAGAGCATATTATGCAGGCAGAGCTGAGTAAAAAGACCTTGAAGCTAACACAAAAGAGTGTATTTTAAAAGCACCCTCTCAGCATAGCCTAAGAGTTTGCTAAAGAAAGACATCAAAAAATAACACCCTTGAGTATTTGCTGGCCCCTGTTGTCCATATGGACACCTTTTGTCAGATCACCTTTTGTCTTTCTGCCAAAAAGCAAGACTTACAGAATATTACAGCACCTTCAAGGACATTTGTTTCAAAGAACCATAGCCAGGGGTACATAAGTAATATTGGTGGAACTTTGAAAAAATACACATTTCCAGAAGTCAACCTTTGAGATTTTGATTTTTATTCAGTACATCTGGATAGCTTATAAGTAGGTTAAAATATTTTTAAAGCCCTAAGATGTTTCTGATGCTTACTTTGGTGGAAAATAACTCTTTTTATTTAAAAAATAGTGCAATTGAAAATATGAGAGAATCAAGAGTTTTTGTGTGTGTTTTGTTTTTGTTTTTGTTGTGTGTGTGTGTGTGGTTGTTTATCCATAAGATATCTAAATATACTGACTGAATGAATTCTGTTACACAAACTTTCAGAGTCCTGTAGAATATTTACCACATTTTAAAATTCAGAAAACAAAAGGCAACATTCAGATCTATTCTTAGTGTCTTAGGGCCAACAGCTCTCTTTGAATGTCCTTTGGGACTTAACATGGGGTGAAGGAGAAGATCACTGGGGTTTTTATCCTTTAATCCCCTATACCCTTGAACCTATGGAAGTTGAGTGTGGAAAAAGATAGATTTCCTTTTGTCTTTGCCCAGTGGGATGCCCTCTGTAGGCTTTCTGAAGACACTGCTGAGGACAGGACAGAGTTGGTGGGGAAAAAGTTCTTCAAAGATGGGCTTTTTTGGTTAATATGTCTTCAGATTATATGGTACATGTTTTTTCCTTAAAGAAAGGGAAGAGAGGTTGGGCGTGGTGGCTCACACCTGTAATCCCAGCAATTTGGGAGGCCGAGGCGGGCAGATCACGAAGTCAGGAGATCGAGACCATCCTGGCTGACACAGTGAAACCCCATCTCTACTAAAAATACAAACACAAAATTAGCCAGGCGTGGTGGTGTGCACCTGTAGTCTCAGCTACTCGGGAGGCTGAGGCGGGAGAATGGAAACCAGGAGGTGGAGCCTGCAGCGAGCTGAGATCGCGCAACTGCACTCCAGCCTGGGCGACAGAGCGAGACTCCATCTCAAAAATAAAAATAAAAATAAAAATAAAGAAAGAAAAAGGGAAAAGAGGAAAAGAAGAAACTTTTAAAATTTCTCTCAAATGTTTACTTGTGGTATGATGATATGATTAGCCTCTAAATGAGAAGTAATCTCTTTGCAGAGTCGCTTGGATGTTTATTTGTCACACAATCCTGCGGGAACATCTGTTCAGAATATGCTGCACTGGGCTCAGGTACGTGCTTCTTATTCCTGCTTGATGCACACATACCTCTGCAAGACCCTCAAGGAGTGCTCTCAGAGAGCTCACTGCAGGATTCTGCCAGCACCTGCCATTGTTACATTGATGTTTTTGGAATCAGCATCAACTCTTCATTTTTATTTACTTCATTCCCATTTCTTCTCCTTGTCCTCAGTGTCTGAGTTTTGAGCATGGTTCTCAGATATTCTGACTGACTTCTGATCCTTAGATGATTCCAAGGTTCATTTCAAGGGAAAGCTTTTATTTCCTCTTTCAGGAAGTCATCAGCTCTAATAGAACTTTATATAAAATGATGCATCTTATTCCAGAAAGAGCTGTTCATCCTCCAATCAATATATGGGGCATTTCAGAATGTGGAAACGATGCTTTATTCAGAGCAAACTGAATACTAGGGAATAATTAAAATGGGTTTATGGCTTATTTTTTACCCTCAGTTAAAATTTTGTTTTATTTTATTACTCAATATACAGAAAGCTCAGAGATAAGTCTAATTCAATTGGTGTGGCTTTCTGAGACTTGTGTGTGTGTGTGTCTTTGTGTGTGCATGCACATTCATTTGTTTGTTATGCCTATATTCTTGGCTGGTGGCTCACTCACAACCCCTTTTGAAAAGTGAACAAAATATACATAATTCTATGACGGGGAAAGGGGTGGTGCCTTCTTAAAGGTTTAATATATCTGAGACCCCCTCCAACCAGGAATTTGCATTTTAATGTATATCCTACTAAATTTGCTCCCTGTTTAGAGAATTGCTACTATAGATAGCCTGAAATACTAGGTGAGGATTTCTGAAATACTTGGAAGAGTTTGACCCCAGGAGATAAGGCTTCAAGTTCCTCTACGAAGAAAGATGTTCAGGATATAGGGCTTCCTACTAATGAGGAGACAGATAGGTCCTCTTATGAGCATGGCCTTCCAGGTAGTACAAGTTTAACTTCACAGTTATTGAACACTTAATATATGCTCTTCTTGCTACTCATACATATGATTTTATTCAGTCTCATTGAATTATTACAACAAATGTCATAGCATATTCTTTTATTTATTTATTTTTTGAGACAGGGTCTCAAAAAAAAGTGTGCAGTGGCACAGTCACGTTACCCAGGCTGAAGTACAGTGGTACAATCATGGCTCACTATAGCCTTGACATCCTGGGTTTAAGCAATCCTCCCATCTCAGCTTCCTGAGTAGCTGGCACCATAGGCATGCACCACCATGCCCAGATAACGTTTGTTTCTTTTTACAAAGATGAGGTCTTGTTTTGTTGCCTAGGCTGGTCTTGGACTGCTGGACTCAAGCAATCATCCCACCTCAGCCTCCCAGAGTGCTGGGATTATAGGCTTGAGCACTGCACATGGCTGCCTATTCCTTATACATTTTACAATTGACTTCTCTTAAGAAAAACTTTTCCCCTTTGACAGAAAGTCCTCTTCAGGATGGAAATAAGTGGGGATGGTGGGGGGCATGGTAAATATTTGGTTATAAGCTAAGGCAAGAGTGATGATCATGATGATGGGAGTAATACTAGTGAAAAAAAGCTGTTTGTTGGGTATTACTAGGTGCTACATGCTTTATAGGTGTTACCATCATCTTCACAATCCTAAGAAAGAATGTTACTATCATTGTCATTTCACAAATATCTTGCCTTGAATCACAGATTCAGTAGTCTATTAAGCCTGGATACCAACAAGGTATATTAGTGTCTTTCACACTACTATAAAGAGCTAACTGAGACTGGGTAATTTATGAAGCCAAGAGGTTTAATAGACTCACAACTCCACAGGCTGTGCAGAAAGCATGGCTAGGAGGCCTCAGGAAACTTACAATCACCATGGAAAGCGAAGGGGAAGCAAGCACGTCTTACCATGGTGGAGCAGGAGAGAGAGAGCACAAAGCGGGAAGTGCCACACACTTTCAAACAACCAGATCTTGTGAGAACTCACTCACTATCAGGAGAACAGCAAAGGGGAAGTCCATCCCCATGATTCAGTCACCTCCCACCAGGCCCCTCCCCTGACACGTGGGGGTTACAATTAGAGATGAGATTTGGGTGGGGACACAGAACCAAACCAAATCACCGGATTTGATCCTAGAGCCCAAGTTCCTAAGTAGTACATCCTATTACCTCCCATTTCTAAAAGCTTGCAGAATTTCAACAGCAGCAGACTGCTGCCTCTCTGAATATAAATCGTGATGGGAATAATTTTAAACTAAAAATCGGACTAAATTCGTAAGTGGGAAAAATATCTGAGATTCAAGCTAAGAAAGAAAAACACAGAATAGCCTTGGAATAATTTAATGAAGTGCTTGACATAAATGTCAAAATTGTCTGCCTCATCAATCCTATATGGGTGGCAAATAACAGAAAAATGAAATGCTGCATGTATGAATGTCCTTATATTCTAATATTTGAAGTTTCAATACTAAAATGCAAAAGTAGTCATGCACAGTGTCTCAATCAGCCCATGGCTACGTTATGCACATCACAGCAGGTGGCTTGACCCCACATACAGGAGGCAGAGAGCAGCCATGTACCTTACACAGAACTGGGGAAGCTCAGTGGGTGAATATTTCTTTTAACGGTAAAAAAAATGTTTAAGGATAGGGAATATAATCATAACAGTTTAGACCACATCATGAGGATAAGGTACAAAGTTGTGTAATAACAATAGCAATAATTTTTAAATGTAAGAAATGTATAGCTAATGCCTTTTTAAAAAATTATTAAAATTCCTGAAGCAAAGATATTCAAGAATCATACAATTCTGCATCTTCAAAAACTATTTCTGTGTGTAGCATGGTAACATTTAAAGGCATTGGATTTAAATGAAAAATCTGAGGATTTTCACTGGAAAGATACAGGAATGAGTAAAAGATTGTACCAATTCTGTGAATTATAATAAGATTTATCATTTTTTATTCCTTATTTTCTTAATCTTTATTGAAATTTAGCTTATGTTTCTAAAGACTGGGGCATAATGTTAATCTTCTTTGTATATTTCTTCTGTACTGTCTTTAAATGTACACTATTTTCTTATATTATTTTAACGTGCTTATTTTATTTTAGGCTGTTAATTCTGGTCAGCTCCAAGCTTTTGATTGGGGAAACTCTGATCAGAACATGATGCACTTCCACCAGGTACAAAAATAATCCTCATAATCAGTTCCATGCTGCAAATGAACTAACAAAAATAGTGTCTACTCATGAAGCACCTGCCACTTCCATTTACCACACCGGATATTGCTTATTGCTGTTCTCACAGGCTGCTTACTGGGTTCTTGCCATGTGCCGTATCATTATTTCTAATTCTTACAAGGACCTTGCAAGGTAAATATTATTATCCCTATTTTTTTCAGAGGTTCAGAGAGGGTAGGTAAATTACCAGAGTTATTCAGCTAGTAAACAACCAGAGAGAGGGGCTCAAGATGGTCAACTAGACACAGCCAGGAAGAGCTTCTCCCATTAAGAGACAAGGCCATCAAGAAGACTGGAACACTCTGAGCAGATCTTCAGAAGAAAGGCATTGAGAATGAATGGAGGTAGGATGCAGAGCCTGGGCTAGAGGGAGGATTCTGGGAAGCCTGCACGGGGTTGCTGAGCACCAGGACTCACTTCAGGCCCTGAGTAGCTCCTGGGGAAGAGGTGAGTTAAATAGGAGGGCAATGGCCCATTCTTACTATGGACTTAGCTGCAGGACACCCCACAACCCCCATAGACATTTGAGCTAGTAGGCAGAGCTGCTTGGAGAGTTGGCAGGGACAGGACTCCTGCCTGTGCAAAGCCCAAAGGGTTTGGTGCAGGAATGGTTGCAGTGAAGTATGGCCAGGGACATCCATTCCCCAAGGCTCGCCAAGCTCCTCTAGGTAGCATTGGCCTTTGTTGACTGTTGAACCTGAACAGAACAGGGCTATCTTACCCATGGGACAGGGCCAGTGTAATCTGAGCACATCCCTGTCTGCTGGCCTTTCTCAGGGTTCCTGCCTGGCTGCACCCGCTTGCAGCACAGCCTCACACGCCCAACCAGGGTGCCTCCCAGTGGTCACTGCCATACCTCCTTCACTGGCAGATTCTGCCTAGGCATAGGAGAGCTTTTGCAGATGGGTCCCTACCAGTATGGAACATACTTGCAGCCTCCCCTGACTGCTTTGCAAGCATGCATGTGTGCAAACCTTGCCACCACCACCACGATGAAGTGCTTTTGCCCCACCTCCCATCAGTGTGTTGTTTCCAGTATATGAGGAACATCTCAGCCTCTCCAGTGCAGCAGTGGCCAGAGAACAAAGCTTTGCACATGGTCCCACCTACCAAGGTTATAGCACACAGCCCAGGAGTGCTGAGCGGAGCCCTGGCACCCTGAAGTCATCCAGAAATGAAGCCAGTCAACTAAACACAACCTATATCACCGTCAAATTCTCAAGGGCTTCAAGGAATCTAAAAGCAAAAAGCCTCATCCAAAGGACAGCAACTTCAAAGATTAAAGGAATATCAGCCAAAACAGTTGAGAAGGAATCAGTGAAAGAACTCTGGACATTTGAAAAAGCAAATGACCTCTAAATGACCACACTAGCTCCCCAGCAATTGTTCTTAACTGATTGAAATTACTGAAATGGCAGATACACAGTTCAGAATCTGGATGGCAACGGAGATCATTGAAATTCAGGAGAAAGTTGAAACTCAGTCCAAGGAATCTAAGGAATCCAGTAAAATAATTTAAGAGCTGAAAGATGTAATAGCCATTTTAAGAAATAACCAAATTGATCTGATAGAGCTGGGAAACTCACTATAAGAATTTCATAATATAATCAGAAGTATTAATAGCAGAATAGACCAAGCTTAGGAAAAAATCTCAGAGATTGAAGACTGGTTATTTCAGTGAACCCAGTCAGAGAAAAATAAAGAAAAAATATTTTAAAAAATGAACAAAATCTGAAGAAAATATGGGATTATGTAAAGACACAAAACCTACAGCTCTCCGGCATTTCTGAAAGAGAGGAAAAGAGAGCAAGTAACTTGGAAAACATATTTGATGATATTGTCCATGAAAATTTCCCCAACCTCACTAGAGAGGTCAACATTTAAATTTGGGAAATTCAGAGAACCCCTGCAAGATAGTATATAAGACAACCATCCCCAAGACATATAGTCATCAGATTCTCCAAGGTCTATGTGAAAGAAAAAATATTAAAGGCAGCTGGAAAGAAGGGGCAGTTTACCAACAAAGGGAACCTCATCAGGCTAACTGTGGACCTTTCAGCAGAAACCCTACAAGCCAGAAGAGATTAGGGGCTTGTATTCAACATCCTTAAAGAAAAGAAATTCTAACCAAGAATTTCACATACAGACAAACTAAGTTTTATAAGTGAAGAAGATATAAAATATTTTTCAGACAAAATTGCTAAGGGAATTTATTACCACCAGACCTGCCTTCCAAGAGGTCCTTGATGGAATGCTAAACATGGAAATAAAGACTGCTACCAGATACTGCAAAAGCACACTTAAATACATAGACCGTTGACACTAGAAAGCAGCTACACAATCAAGCCTACATAAGAACCAGCTAACAACACAATGACAGGATCAAATCTACATATATCGATATTAACCTTGAATACAAACAGGCTAAATGCCTCACTTAAAATGCAAAGAGTTGCAAGTTGCATAAAGAAGCACGACCTAACTGTATGCTGCCTACATGAGACCTATCTTGCATGCAGTGACACTCATGGGCTCAAAGAAAAGGCAGGGAGAAATATCTATCAAACAAATGGAAAACAAAAAACACCAGGGGTTGCTATTCTTGCTTCAGACAAAACAGAATTTAAATAAACAATTATCAAAAGGAACAGAGAAGGACATTAAATAATGATAAAGGGTTGAATTTAACAAGAATACAACTATCCTAAATATATATGCACCCAACACAGAAGCACCTAGATTCATAAAACAAGTCCTTAGAGACCTACAAAGAGACTTAGATAACCACACAACAATAGTGGGAGACTTCAACACCCCACTGACAGTACTAGACAGATCTTTGATGCAGAAAACTAACAAAGATATTTGGGACCTAAACTTGACACCTAACCGAATAGACTGAGCAGACATCTAGAGAACACTCTACGCAATAACAGCAGAATACATATTCTTCTCATGTGCACATGGCATACACTCTAAAATAGACCACACACTCAACCATAAAGCAATTCTCAACAAATTTAAAAAAAAACTGAAATTATACCGTGTACAGTCATGAGTCACAGTACAATAAAAGTAGAAATCAATACCAAGATGATCCATCAAAACCATGCAATTAGACAACCTTCTCCTGACTGACTTTTGGGTAAATAATGAAATACAGGCAGAAATCAAGAAATTCTTTGAAACTAATGAAAACAAAGATACAATATACCAGAATCTCTGGGACACAGCTAAAGGAGTGTTAAGAGGAAAGCTTATAGTGCTAAACATCCACATCAAAAAGTTAGAAAGATCTCAAATTAACAACCTAACATCTCACCTAGAGAAACTAGAAAAACAAGAGCAAACCAACTCCAGAGCTAGCAGAAGAAAAAATAACAAAAATCACAGCTTAACTGAATGAAATTGAGATGCAAAGAAACATACAAAAGATCAACAAAATCACAAGCTGATTCCCTGACAGAATAAATAAAATTGATAGACAGCTAGCTAGACTAATAAAGAATAAAGAGAGAAGACTGAAATAAATACAGTCAGAAATGACAATGCGGACATTACTGCCACCCCACAGATACATAATAATCCCTCAGAGACTATCATTATCACCTCTACACACACAAACTAGAAAATCTAGAAGAAATGCATAAATTCCGGGAAGCATAACACTTCCAAAGATTAAATCAGGAAGCAACTGAAACCCTAAACAGATCAGTAACAAGTTCCAAAATTGAATCAGTACTAAAACACTACCAACCAGAAAAAGCCCTGGACCAGAATGAATTACAGTCCAATTTTACCATACATGTAAGAAGAGCTGGTGCCAATCTTACTGAAATAATTCCAAAAAATCGAGGAGGAGGGACTGTTCTCTAACTCGTTTTATGAAGCCAGCATCCATCATTCTGATGCCAAAATCTGGCAGAAACACAACGAATAAAAAAAACTTCAGGCCAATATCCCTGATAAATATATATGCAAAAATTCACAATGAAATACTAGTGAACCTAATACAGCAACCTATCAAAAAGCTAGTCCACAACAATCAAGTAGGCTTTATTCCTGGGTTGCAAAGTTGGTCCAAAATATGCAAATCAATATGTTTGAGGCATCACATAAACAGAACTAAAAATAAAAACCACAAGATTATCTCAATAGACACAGAAAAGACTCTTAAGAAAATTCAACATCCCTTCATGTTAAAAACCCTCAACAAACTAAGCATCAAAGAAACTTACCTCAAAATAATAAGAGCCGATCCCAACAAACATATGAGAAAAAGCTCAACATCACCGATCATTAGAGAAATACAAATCAAAACCACAATGAGATACCATCTCATGCCAGAGAGAATGGCGATTATTGAAAAGTCAGGAAACAATAGACGTTGGCATGGCTGTGGAGAAATAGGAACGCTTTTACACTGCTGATGGGAATGTGAATCAATTCAACCATTGTGGAAGATGGCATGGCTATTCCTCAAGGATCTAGAATCAAAAATACCATTTGACCCAGCAATCCCATTACTGGGTATATACCCAAAGGAATATAAGTCATTCTACTATAAAGATACCTGCACATGTATGTTTACTGCAGCACTGTTTACAATAACAAAGACATGGAACCAACCGAAATGTCCATCAATAATAGACTGGATAAAGAAAATGTGTGTACATATGCACCATGGAATACTATGCAGTCATAGTACTATGCAGCCAATGAGATAATGTCCTTTGCAGGGACACGGATGCAGCTGGCAGCCATCATCCTCAGCAAACTAACATAGGAACAAAATATCAAATACCACATGTTCTTACTCGTAAGTGGGAGCTGAACAATGAGAACACATGGACACAGAGAGGGGAACAACACACACCAGGGCCTGTTTAGGGTTGGATGGTGAGGGAAGGGAACTTAGAGGATGAGTCAATAGGAGCACCAAACTACCACAGCACATGTACACCTATATAACAAACCTACACATTCTGCACATGTATCCCATCCGAGGCGGGCAGATCACTTGAGGTCAGGAGTATGAGACTAGCCTGGCCAACATGGTGAAACCTCACCTGTATTAAAAATACAAAAATTAGCTGGGTATGGTGGCAGGCACCTGTAATTCCAGCTACTTGGAAGGCTAAGGCACCAGAATAGCTTAAACCCAGGAGGCAGAGGTTGCAGTGGGCCAAGATTGTGCCATGGCACTCCAGCCTAAGTGACAGAGCAAGACTCTGTCTCAAAAAAAAAAAAAAAGAAAATAATAATAATATTAAGTGCCATTTATGACAAACCCACAGCCAACATAATACTGAATAGGCAAAAGCTTGAAGCATTCCCCTTGAGAACTGAAACAAGACAATAATGTCCACTGTCACCACTCCTATTGAGCATAGTACTGGAAGTACTAGCCAGAGAAATCACACAAGAGAAAGAAATAAATGGCATTCAAATAGGAAGAGAAGAAGTCAAACTATTTCTTTTCATGGATGATGTGATTCTATATCTAAAAAACCCCCACAGTCTCATTCTAAAAGCTCCTTACACTGATAAATAACTTCAGTAATGTTTTAGGATACCAAATCAACGTACCAAAATCAGTAACAATGTCCAAGCTGACAGCCAAGTCAAGAACATAATCCCAATCACAATAGCCACAAAAAGAATAAAATGTGAAAACAGCTAATCAGGGAAATGAAAGATCTCTACAATGAGAACTTTAAAACACTGCTCAAAGAAATCAGAGATGATACAAATGGAAAGACATTCCATGTTCACGGATAGGAAGAATCAATATCATTAAAATGGCCATACTGTCCAAATCAATTTACAGATTCAATGCTACTCCTATCAAACTACAAATGACATCTGACACAGAATTAGAAAAACTATTTTAAAATTCATATGAAACCCAAAAGAAGCCTGAATAGCCAAAGCAATCCTAATCAAAAAGAGCAAAGCTGGAGGCATTACTTGACTTTAAACTATACTACAAGGCTACAGTAACCAAAACAGCATGGTATTGGTACAAAAAACAGACACATAGACCAATGGAACAGGTTAGAGAACCCAGAAATAAAGTTGAACACCTGCAATCATTTGATCTTTGACAAAGTTGACAATAACAAGCAATGGGGAAAGGACGGTCTATTCAATAATTGGTGCTGAGATAACTGGCTAGCCATATGCAGAAGATTGAAACTGGACCCCTTCTTTTTACCATATACAAAAATTAACTCAAGATGGATTAAAGACTTAAATGTATAACCTACAACTATAAAAACCCTAAAAGAAAACCTAGGAAATACCATTCTGGACATAGGACCTGGCAAAAATTTCATGATAAAGATGCAAAAATTTCATGATAAAGTTGCCAAAAGTAATTGCAATTAAAAAAAATTGACAAGTGGAATCTAATTAAACTAAAGAGCTTTTGAATAGCAAAAGAAACTATCAATAGAGTAAGCAGACAACCTAAGAATAAGAGAAAACATTTTCAAATTATGCATTTGACAAAGATCTAATACTCAAAATCTATAAGAAACTTAAGCAAACTAACAAGCAAAAAAACCAAACAACCCCATTAAAAAGTTAGCAAAGTACATGAACAAACACTTCTCAAAAGAAGACATACATCCATCCAATAAGCATATGAAAAATGGTCAATATCAATAATCATTAGAAAAATGAAAATCAAAACCATGACGAGATAGCATCTCACACCAGTCAGAATGGCTATTATTTAAAAGTCAAAAAATAACAGATGCTGGTGAGGTTGTGGAGAAAGAGAATGCTCATACACCGCTGGTGGGAATGTAAATTAATTCAGCCATTGTGGAAAGCAATGTGACAATTTATCAAAGAACTTAAAACAGAACTATGATTTGACTTAGGAATCCCATTACTAGGTATATACTCAAAGGAATATAAATCGTTCTATCAAAAAGACACATGTACCCATATGTTCACTGTGGCCCTATTCACAATAGCAAAGACATGGAATCTAGATGCCCATAAGAGGTGGACTGAATAAAGAAAACATGGTACATATACACCATGGAATACTATGCAGCTATTGAAAAGAATGAAATAATGTCCTTTGAAGCAATGTGGATGCAGGTGGAGGCCATTATCCTAAGTAAATTAACGCAGGCACAGAAAACCAAATATCACATGCTCTCACTTATAAGTGGGGGCTAAACATTGAGTTTATAATGTGGGGGCTAAACATGGACACAAAGAGGGGAACAATAGACACTGGGGCCTACTTGAGGGTGGAGGCTGGGAGGAGAGTGAGGATTGAAAAACTACCTGTTGGGTACTGTGCTCATTACCTGGATGACAAAATCATTTGTAAGCCAAACCTCCATGATACACAATTTACTTATGTAGCAAGCCTGCACATGTACCCCCGAATCTAAAATAAAAGCTGGAAGGGGAAAAAAATCGACCAGAATATGACCCAGGGTTCCTGGATTTAAAGTCTAGTCTTCTCCACTACACTGATTCCTTCTTAAAAAAACAAAAACAAAAAACAAACAAACAAAAAACATGTTTGTTTTTAAAGTATATTCTCTGACTTCTTATCTATGTTTAATAACTAAGACTGCCTAATAGTTCTTTAGGATGTCATTTACTAGCCACTTTTAAAAATACCATTATATGGGTCATTAAAGATATAAGTAAGAAGTATCATTTTTAGGAAGTAGTAGTATCTGCCAGGGATAGTGTGCCTTGGCACGCCATTCCCTAGGAAATAGTTCTACTTTCGATCTGGTGTGTCACCAGATCTATGAAAACTTTTAAAGAAAAGTTTTATATTAAAGGGAAATGTGTATTGTTGTTATTGTTATTTTATTCCCAAGTATGTGAGGAAATCCAATAATGATTTTGGCTTCTTGCCAATAGACTGAGCTTAAACTGAAAAAGTAGTCATCAATGATACTTTTCAAATCTAGGACGTAGAAATTTGGAAAAAAATATTTCATTTTTTTAATTTCTTTTTTCTTTTACCTTTAAAAATAAAGTCAGGGTCTCACTATGTTGTAAAGGCTAATCTTGAACTCCTGGGCTCAAGCGATTCTCTTGCTTCAGCTTCTCAAAGTGCTGGGATTACAGGTGTGAGCCACCATGCCCAGCCAAAAAATTTTTAATGTGGGAATTTTTAATGTCATCATAACAACTACTATAACAACTATAATAGTGAAAATGTATAACTCAACTCTAACTCTTGTGGAAAATCTGACTTTTCTCCCCAGCTGCTATAGTTAGATGTACGTGGCAGGAGTGGGGTGGGGATATGCCACACACACACTACTTCAGAATACGGTTGTCTCTTGTGAGGAAACAGTGGTGACTAGATGTACTTAGTTCATACAGTTTTTCCAAAGGCCCCCTAACCCCAACTCCCACCAAAAGATACTATATTCTCAATGGCTATGGCAAAAAGTTCTAGAGAGACCTCTGGCCCAGTTTTAGTCACATGCCCGTCTCTCATACAATCACTGTGGCCTGAAGAATGGAGGACGAATTGGCCAGACCTGGTTACCTGGACCAGAGGTTGTGTTGGATCAATACAAGAAAGAAGCAGTAAGGGAAAATTTGCTGAGAGTTTATAGAGTACTATAGCCACTCTAGTTATTTGTAACAGACTGACTCCCTTTTAACATCATACTTCAAATGTCTTTCATGCATTAGTCTCAACGCTCCCTGAAGAGTCTGCTGATTCCCAAATATTAATAATGCTGCTGAGCCCAGATTTGTGCCTAGGGGAAGGGATATTTATCCTATGCGACATTTTGTTTGAAAAGGTCGCATTCTGAGATCAAATGCTAACTAGAAAGATGATCCCCAATGGAAAAAAGAACGCTCTTCCTCCAGAATCTTTTCTTATTTTCCCAAACGTGCAAGTCAGAAATACAATAATTGAATTGTTTTTTTCGATTCACAATTCATATAAGTGCACAAAAATGGCTTCAAGTATTTTTAACACTTTAATGTTTATATACCATTAAGTGTAAACTAATTGTACACTTGTAGCATTTAAAGAACTTGCTCAACAGCTGATAGTTAATGTTACTTCTATAATGTAATTTTCTGTAAAAACTTTTCTCTCTCTCTTTTATTGTATTTAGCTTACACCTCCCTTATACAACATTACTAAGATGGAAGTTCCAACAGCAATATGGAATGGTGGACAGGACATTGTGGCTGATCCCAAGGATGTCGAAAATTTACTTCCTCAAATTGCCAACCTTATTTATTACAAGCTGATTCCACACTACAATCATGTGGATTTTTACCTTGGAGAGGATGCACCTCAGGAAATTTACCAAGACCTAATTAGATTGATGGAGGAATATTTACAAAATTAAATGCACTTTCCTTTCTCTAAGCAAGTGGATTTTCATAATAATAATGAGATGAACAGACACTAGAGTGATCCCCAGTGATTTCCATCTTCTAGTATCTATGCCTTTGTATAATCTCCCCTTCAATGTTGGTGGGATATGAGACTTCGTTCAAGCCAACAGAACTGGCAAAGGTGTAAGATGTCACACCCTTGATTAGGTTTTGTCATATGGAAAAGGTAATAAAATGTCAATCCCTGATTACATTATACAAGAAGTCGGCCAGGCTTGGTGGCTCACGCCTGTAATCCCAGCACTTTGGGAGGCCGAGGCTGGAGGAGCACTTGAGGTCAGGAGTTCCAGACCAGCCTGGCCAACATGGTAAAACCCTGTCTCTACTAATAATACAAAAATTAGCCGGATGTGGTGGCACGCACCTGTAATCCCAGCTTCTTGTAAGGCTGAGGCAGGAGAATCGCTTAAACCCAGCAGGCAGAGGTTGCAGTGAGCCAAGATCACGCCACTGCACGTCGTCTTAGCAGATTGGAGCAAAAGATTCTCCTTGTTAGCTTGATGGAATAAACAGATATGTTGAGAAAACTGACCTTACAAGGAACTGAGCACAGCTTTTAGAATCTGAGGGTGGCCTCCAGCTGATAAAACAGCAAACACCAAGGCCTTCAGTCACATAACCACAAGAAAATGAATTCTGCCCAAGCCTGAAGAAACTTGGAAGCCCATTCTTCCCTAGCAACCTCCCATTGAGAGAGCATCCTGGCCAACACCTTGATGGTAACGTGGGGAGATCCTGAGCAGAGGACCCAGTTATGCCATGCCTGGACTACTGACCCACAGAAACAGTGAGATAATAAATGTATATTGTTTTAAACTGCTAAGTTTGTGGTAATTTGTTATCAGCAATAGTAAACTACTACTACTATTTGTTATTGTTATATAACAATTATATTAATTATATGTTTGATTATATTAATTACATAACAATATGATATAGATTTTATAATTATATTATATACAATATATTAAAATATAATTATGTATTAAAGAATTAGATAACAATGTATAATAAATATGTAATATACTACATATATGTTATCTGTTACAATAAAATTATATATAATATTAATATATGATGATTATTAGTCTGTCTCTTTGGTTAAAAGTTTGATAGATCTAAATTCTTGAGTAAACATACTTTAATATATATTTTCACATATTTTCTGCTAATTCAGTCACCTCTGTCATTTGGGAATTTGTTCTATAGATTGATTTTTCTCCTCTGGTTATGGGTCCTGCCTTATTGCATGCTTAATAATTTTATATTGAATGCCAGACATTGAATTTTGCATTGCTGATTGCTGAATTTGTTTTTATTTCTTTATACAGGGTTGGAAAACAATCACCCAGGCACAGAGTCAATGATCAATGAATACATGTTTGGTGACTGGGAGTGTCAAGTGTTATGAAGGACTTGATTGGGCCCTGTAGAAATTGGGGTATTTTACAACATGTAATTAATATAAACTTGGCTAAGACTCATTTATCAAGAATTTCCTGGCATAAATAAAGGGGCTGTAGACATGATGGGGAGGGTATTAAAGGAGATCTGAGTCTTAGCTTGGGAAGGCTGGCTGGCAGGGCACCAAAAGCCTTCACAGGGAGACACCTCTTTGGTGACTATGGCATATCATACTGGCATATCCTGACACTGATCTTGTCACTGCCCCAGAAATGACTGCACTTACACATGCTGACTCATGCAACTGAAATGTACAAGGAGCTGCAGAACATAAAACAAAACACATGTTTATAATTTATATCAAAAACTATAATTTGGCCAGACTAGTGTTTTCTTTTCCTGTAATAAAACACATGGGAAATTCTAGTATGAAACTGTTGCTTGTTGTACATGGAGTAAAACACAGAAGTATATGGTTTGACAAAAATCATCCCCTCCACGATCATTCAAGTTCGCTGAGCCTTTTCCATGAGGAAATAATAGTGTAAGCATTTTACATGAATTGTATCATTTAATCTTCATGATAGCCTTATAACATGGTATCATTCTTATCACTTTACAGATTAGGAAACTGAAGTTTAGAGATACTGGGCAACTTGCTGTCAAATATTAGTTCTCTGAACTCTGAAACCTTGACTTTAGGTAACCAAGCTCTTAACCTTTATGCTTTAATGTTATAAGTATGTATTATAAACTAGCCATTCAGAACAAGAAAAATGATAAGGAAAACACTGTTCCTGCCCAAGTGGCGCTCAGATACTATACAGCTATAGTTTCAGTATCCTATGTCCAAAATGCTTGGGACCAGACATATTTTGAATTTTGTAGTATTACAAATGATAACATATCTAAGATATGTTAGGGATGGAATCCAAATCTAAACATAAAATTCATTTATGTTTCATATACACTATACAAATAGGCTGAAAGTAAGTTTGTATGGTATTTTAAATAATTTTGTGCATGAAACAAAAGTTTTGACTGTGTTTTGAGTGTAACCAATCATATGAGGTCAGGTGTAGAATTTTTCACTTGTGGCATTTCAGTGCTCAAGAAGTTTTAGATTTTGGAGCATTTCAGATTTGGGATTTTTGTATTAGGAATGCTCAACCTATACTAATTTACATACTTAAATCTTTAATTTTAATTTAATAATTGTGATGAAGCCATCAAAAAGAAGTACACCCTCACCAGGGTGGACAGGGAAGTCTTCTCTGAAGACATGAAATTTTGGCTGATATCCGTGATATCTGCCAGATATTACAGGTAGGGGACCAACTCGGGGGCGAGGAGCTAGGCTAAATTAAGAAAATTAAAGAAGCCCAAGGAGCAAAAGAGAGAATGGGGTGAGATGAGCTCAAAGGGAAAGGCAGAGTCTGGTTTTAGGCCCTCCTAGCCACTCACAGGATATTGAATACAAAATCATTGAAGTCATATTCTCAAGAATACTTAAAAGATAAGATCACATATGTGATTTTAAATGATGATAATACCTATGATGTGGAGAAAAAAGAACTTCCTGAGATTGGGTAATTTATAAAGGAAAGGTGTTTAATTGACTCACAGTTCTACAAGGCTGGGGAGGCCTAAGGAAATTTACGCTCATGGTGGAAGGGGAAACAAACATGTCTTACATGGTGACAGACAAGAGAGAAGTGCAAGCAGGGGAAACACCAGACACTTATGAAACTATTGGATCTCATAAGAACTCACTCAATATCATGAGATCAGCATGAGGGACACCACCCCTATGATCCAATCACCTCATACCAGGTCTCTCCCTTGAGATGAGATTTGGGTGAAGACACAGCCAAACCATATCAGAAAATATTTCACTAATAATGATATTGACTATATGTGGAAATGATAATATTTTGAACACATTGGTTTAAATAAAATGCATTTCAAAATTTTATTTCACCTTTTATACTTTTTAAAAATGTGGCCATTAGAAAATTTAAATTAAATACCTAATTCACATTATATTTCTATTGGACCATGCTCAGATAGTGAAGAGAGTAAGGTAACTATCCCCTAAAAATTCTGGTTATTTCTAGGAAAATGGAATATCTCTGCATTTATAAGATTTTTTTAATGTATGGAAAAATGAAAGAATACAGACTGTGTAAAAGATATCAGATTGTGCTATCGTGGTTACTAGGTTTAAGAATAATTTGGAGGCTGAAAAAGAGAAAAACTGCTATCAGGTAGCAATTTTTAAATTGTATTCGTGTGGTTTGCAATTTGTAAATAGCAATGTATCTCTTCCAATTTAGTTAAAAAACAGGACAAGATTGAATTTTTCCTGTGAATTTCCTGTTTTCTATTAAATTTAGTAGGTAATGTTAAGAAAAATTTCCTTTCTAACAGCAAGGAAAGCCAGTGGAATTTACAGCCAAGTTGGTAGCATATCAAAGTAAAATACCTGACACATACTAAGTACTTAACAAATAATAAATAATTCACTATTATTATTTATAATAACATTATTAGTATTCCTCAGTAACTAAGCTGCATTCTCTGGACTTCTAGAGTCATCTATTCAATCACTCATTCACTCACTCAGCAAAAATTTTTGATGTTGATGGTGATTAGAGGAGGAATGAAATCAAGAAACTCTAAAAAGCATTTATCTATTTTCAGGGGTGCTGGTGAGATTTGAAGGTGATTTAATAGTAACTCAAAATAGAACATTAACTCAGGAAAAAAAACAGGAGCATATATCAAAACAACAATGTTACCTCTTTGCACATTCCTATCACCATTTATTTACCCTTGCAAATTGGATGAGACAAATTAAAACTAGATCCAACTTGAATGTCTAGCTAAGTGTCCTGTGGCTTTTTTTTTTTTAAAGAATCTACATTTGAATATACCTCCTACAGAAATTCAAATACAAAATGAGCTCTAGAGAATACCATACATACATGCTGCATATTAAGCAGGAAGCGAGGAGGGTAAATCCGCCCGGGGCAGGAAAATGATATAATTTTCCTCATATTCAATGGTATGGCCCTTCCTCTTCATTCTCACAAGGATTTGACCTTTGTCACAAACACGGATGGTCCTGATCCTGTCACTCCGGAACATGGATGTTATCAAGGACAGCTGCCGGCACTCTTGGTAATAATTTCTCTTTAAATGTAAGTGATCTTTCCTTTGAACATTTTGAGTTGGGATGGATGAGTGGTACATAACTTATTATGGCCTCTTCAAAAATCTTTAATATTTTAGTTAACTATGATTGATAGACCTTTTTGTCACTTCTCTCTTCTCTCTATTATAGCCATTATTGTTTTTAAAGATGGATGTAGTATAAATGGCACTGAAACAGAGATTCATTTTCACTGACAGTAAAAGACAGCATATTCTACGCTAATATGTAATTTCAAAAACAACACTCTTTCTTGTAGTAATTATGAACATTGCCAACTTCACTTTGAGTAAAGAGATGAAATTTTAAAATATAAAGTATTTTCTCTTAAGCAAAAGTGTGCTAATTAATAATTGTACACACACACATATACACTTATGGACACTTATGGTTCTATTGAGCACTGTTTGAATTTTAGGATGCAAAATAAATTAGATAAATTATCTAGTGAGTAAGAGACAAAATCCAGGTTCTTGTTCATGCACAGTCTTTTTACTGTAGGGTGAAATTTGTCTCAAAAGTGTGAGGTTCAAATTATTTATTTTTCAAAATTCTCACTAGTTTCCATTTTGCTGGTTATGGCCTACCCTTTTTAACTTTGAGTTATTTTCAAGAGAAAATTTGAAAAAGCAGCCTTTGGGGAGAAAGAAGCAATCCAACAAACAAAAAGATAACCACACTGTAATAGGAAATGTGTTTTGAATAGGACATTGGAAGAAAAATAATAATCATTTTTACAGATAGATCCCAAAGTCAAGAATCTGTGTTCAACCATGTATGTTCCACCATCTTCACAATTGAATGAGCAGCCGTCATTAAGCAGTTAGCTTAGGCCGTAATATGATTCTTGCACTGAGATTTCAAAAATACCACAGGCCTTCTGAAAGGTTACCCCTTTCTAGCTCCACTATCATCTAATTTTATTAAAAAAAAAAAAACAGAAAAATTTGAGCTTCTAGAGAGTAGGGGCTACCATTTTGTATCCCACAGGGCCAAGGAACAAGTTTTAATGTATTCATTTAAATTAATTTCAGTATGAGTATCAAAATATATAATAAAAATATTATAACATTATATATTTTCTATATACTTTTATTATATAGAAAATATATATTATAGAATATTGTAGAATAATATATAATACCAAAAATATATAATATTCAGTAATATATTAAATACTTATTAAAATAGCAAGCTTGTATAGGAAGAGTGATGGAGCATGGTGAGAAAGTTCAGCTTTATTTCTTTGACATTACTTTGTTTCTGTACCAACAAAAGAATTACAAGAATTGTCCAGATTATTCAAATAACTCAAAGTTGAGGAAGGAATATAAGTCAATGATGTACAAACTCTTTTAAGATTTGAGCTAGTCTACAATCTGTAAAGATCTGTGAAATTGAACTATATTTGTGCTATTTCCATGTTAAGTCAAGGCAACAAATCAATATTAATAATAATAACATAGGGCTTCCTAGAACTTTCTAAAGAGTCCAATACAGTTTTGTTAGAAAGGATTGTTTTTGAAGTTAAAAACCATGAGAAATTCCAGGAAAATCCACATACCTATGCCATCATACTATCAATCAGGGCAAAACATGCTTGAGTCGTTCATCAAGACTAAATGATTAAGGAGTGGTACATAACTTTTCCCTGTTCTGACCAGCTGAACACTTCCTTTTACTCCACATTTGTTTAATTGGCATGAAATTTCCCACTCCACTAAAACAGATCTTAGGATTTGGACAATACGAAATATCATGTTTTTGAAAGGATTTGAGAATAAATCCAAACTAATAGAACTGAAACTTCTATATTATGCTGGGTAGCAACTTAGTTTTCCCTACCCTTCTTCATGCTGGGAGATGAAAGAGATTCAGTTACGGCTTAAGCTCCATAGGCACACAAAGTGAAGTAGAAAACTGAGGCACATGTGCCTCCATTATCTGGTATCTCATGTGGGGCTTAGAGCTAAATTGTCGTTATTCGGCCTCCATTTCTGCCTTTAACCACTGGTGTAAACAAAGATTACTGTGCCAAAGTTGACAGCAACCCAAATCCCTTTGACATGTGAATTAGTTTCCTCTGCCATACTGCTAGTTTCAAATTCCTTCTGGTTTCAGGATTTAGGAGTCAGGGTTGCCTCATCTTCTCAAATGAGTTACAATCACGCACATCCCTACACACTGCATGGTTGGCACTAGTTCCTTAATACAGGTTACTTTGTTTGATCCTCATGAAGGATCAAATGGGGAAGGGAGATACTATTGTCTCTGATTGTCCATTAAGATCTTGAGTATGTTCTACTTCCCTGTTTGACACACTGGTTTGAAAATGTTGCTAAGTCTTCCCAACAATGACAGACACTCAGTGGAAACATGAAGGATTCCGTCAAACTGGTTATTTTGCATCATGTAGACCACTATTTCCCAACCTACAAGTGCATCATGGCATTTGGTGTGTCAGGGACACGCCTTGGGTGTGTGTCTCAGTCTAAAGCTTCCTCGTTTTCACAAGCTTCCTGTTTCTCATCTCTCTAGCTTCTAACTGTCACTGTAATCATCTCTTATTCTTCAGCCTGATGTCAAAAGCAAAAGTTCAGAAGTTCCTCATCAATAAGGAGTCCTTGTGAGCAGGTGAAGCTCATCTAACTAGGTAAGATGAAGATCTATCATAACCAGGAGGCAGGTTGGAAGGTGCCAGTTGCACCGGCAGTCAGGTGCAAGAGCTCTGCAGTGGTGAGGCTGCCTGAGTGTCCATCCTAGATCTGTCACCTCTTGGCTCTGTGACCTCGAGCAGGTCTTAAATCTCTCTAAGCCTTTGTTTTTTGTTTTTTTTTTCATTGATAAAATGAGATAATAATAGCACCAAAATTATGGAGATTTTGGGAGCTTAAATAACATATGCAAACTATTAAGAGTAATGCCTGCCATAAGGGCACTCAGTAACTTATTATTAGTTTCATACAATTTGAAAAGTTTCATAACATTTGCAGATATAAGATGATCTTCAACCAGATAGCTAATGTATGCAAAGCTATTTAGCTTCAGAAGTAAACTGCATTTCTAGAAGTTAAATATTACTTTGTTATAGTGAATTATCCCTAATATTTATCTCTTGCTCATTTTTATAAGAAAAATAGTGAAAGCATTTATTAAGAACTTACACTGCACTAAGTGTTATATATGACTTAATCCTCACTATGACCCTATGAGATAGGTTACATTATTGTCCTAATTTTACTAACAAGGAAACGAAGAGACAAAGCTACTAAAACACTTGCCTGAGGTTCGACATCTTCTTCTGTGGTGAGGCTGGACTTCAAATTTAGACCATTTGACTGCAGCACTTATATGATGAGCATGCTGTTTAGTGTTACAGTGTTGGTCTACCTTTGAACAGACATACTTTTAAACCATGGCAAGGAAGTGAGACTGCACATTGAAATATGCAAAATTTGCCTTTGGGTGCCACTAGAGAAATAGTCACATCACCAGAAACTAATCATAAGCTTTTTTTTTGGTTAAAGTTTTATTTATCCATTTTTCTTGTTTACTTTGTGGGATACTGGGCTTACTTAGGGGATACCTCCGCTTTTCATTTGGCCATAGTATGAAAACCTGTCCTCTGAATCTTTAGATATTTTGGCAAATTGTAGGCAAACAAAGACTTAAAGCAATTCATCCTTGATTAAAATAAGACCAAAAATGCCTCCATACTTGATTAAATTTATTTCATTTTAGGAACCGGATTATAATCAAGACAACTTCCACATGAAAAAATAGATTAATAGTGCTCCAAGTTAGTTCACTGTATTTATTCCTTTTTATACATTATCTGCCTTTGGTGTTATTCAAGTTTTCATTAATCATTAATAATTTCACTAATCATTTTATTTCATTAATCAATATTGAGAGATAAAATTAATCTGTGAATATTAAATGTTTTATGCCAGGCGTTTCTATGATGTGGCTGCTTTTAACAACAACTTGTTTGATCTGTGGAACTTTAAATGCTGGTGGATTCCTTGATTTGGAAAATGAAGTGAATCCTGAGGTGTGGATGAATACTGTAAGTCATGGAAAACTGTGAAGAACATCAAATAAAGCAGGACTAATGGATTATGAGGTTACAAAAGGTCCTGTTGTAACAGAAAATCTCTGATAAAACAGACAAAATGTAGATGGTTTTTAACCTCTGCAAGAGTCAAGCTAGTTAGATCTTTGGCTGAAAAACGAATACTGTCCAGTAATGAAAACCAAAATTGTGCTATTGTGCTATCTATCTATCTATCTATCTATCTATAGATAGATAGAACCTCCTCTTTTGAATTTATGTTTTAAGAATATAAAGCTATTTGTTGATATACATGATTGCCTTCTATTGATCTATAGTTCTATTACTTTTAAACCAAGAGGGGTCTCAAAAGACAATTGACTTGATAATATAGCTTTGTCAGAAAGAATGTGTCAACGCTAAATTTTCCCCCAACCCGCCAAAATATTAGCCAATAGTAGATATTTTTGAACATTCTACTTATTTTGTATTAGACTTTATTTATTAATTTTACAGTTACCTGGTGCTACAAATTTCAGATAATACACCCTAATAAGCACACCGCAGATGGTTTGTTTTAATTCCTTTTTATATCCTTTGGAGAAGTTCCACTAACAACTGTATTTTTACTGGGCAGAGTGAAATCATCATCTACAATGGCTATCCCAGTGAAGAGTATGAAGTCACCACTGAAGATGGGTACATACTGCTTGTCAACAGAATTCCTTATGGGCGAAGACATGCTAGGAGCACAGGTACAAGATATGTCTCTCCTGAAAAGGGGACTGCATTGACCTCCTGCTTCTCAGGAGGAATTTAATGCTAGATATGCATCAACAGAGTTTATCAAAATTGGTTTGAATTATTGGATTAGTCTTTAAATAGTTAACAGGGAGGCTTACTCTTTTCCTGATAATTCTCTGAAGACAGACAAGAACCTAAAAATACAAATAGCAAGACTGATCTTGCTAACTGCAACCAGACGTACATGTTAGGGTGTAAACAGAAAGGCGGAGCCTACATTTTGTCACCTCATTACTGATTTATCATGTGGAAAATTGCTTTGTCCCGGGAAAATGGATCTCCTCATTGTCAGAAGGAGATTTTCTGGGTTGTATGAAATTGACTCTGGAGCACCCAAGAAGAGCCTCTCCTGCCCCTACTAAAATAAAGGGGCCTCCCTCTGCAAGATAAAAAAACAATCTAGTTAAATGACAACAGCATTTCTGAAAAGTTTTCCAGGACTGAAAACCTTAACATCCACATACACTTTGATCTAAGGGACAGACGGTTCATAGAATGAAAGAGTATGGTGTCAATAAGGCTTGAATTCTAGAATGAGGAGCCAGCCATGCCATAGCAGGGGAATGATACTCCTTAAAAGGGAAAATTTAACTGCAAATCCTCTGAAGTAGAAATGATAAGAATAACCAAAATATCTGCAATGGTTCGATAGCAAATAATTTATTGGCAGCTGCTTACCATGTTCATTTTGCATCTTTTCTCCCACCACACATATTAAGGAGCAGCTGAGGTCATGTTTGGACATTCTCTCCCTCTTATATCTCCAGTTTCAGAATGAAAAATGAGAGTGAGATATGAGTAGTTTTACTAGTTAAAATATGAAACACCCAGTTAAATTTGAAGGTCAGATAAACAACAAATAATTTTTTATAAGTCTCATTTTAAGATATACTAAGAAGTCATTATTTATTCACTATTATCACTATTTATAAAATTTTGTAGAGCATCCTGGATCTTTTTGCTTACTTTTGTTTTTATTTTTTGCTAAATCTGGCAATCCCAGGCACATGTGTGAAGGAGCTGTGAAATATAAAAGGAGAAAACTTTTATGGGAAAGGTTTTGCTTAAGGAGAGATAATTTTGGAAAGATTTAGAATTAAAGACCATTCATCAGATGTAATGTTCTAAATACTTTAAATCAGTTAAACCTCTCATCAACAATATGAGATGGGTACCACTAATAGTCACCATTTCACAAATGATGAAATTAAGGCACAACCGGTTATGTTAAGAGGCCTAAAGTCCACAAATAGCAAGCTGACAGACCAGAATTTAAGCCCAGGCATGCTGGCTCCAGAGCCTGTGCTCTTAGTCATTAAATTATAGTGCCTTATTTGACCTTCCGCCCTGGTTCTCTGCATCTCCCTGAATGCTCTCTCTCCCTCAGAAATCTGGAAGTTGGCAGAGGGACACTGAGCTGAGTATATACTATTGTAGTTTTTAAATGCTCTCCACTGGGCAGAGGATGGGGATTTGAATAGAAATTTGGTGAGGAACTCATCAGTGTCCATTTACACTCACCTCTTCTTCCTGCCTGGAAGAGCTATAGGACTTGAGTAAGCATGATAAATTTCATGTCTTTGTAAACCACACCCAGGAAATTTGTATATACGAATACATAGAGCAGAGTAGTTACCAAGACAGACTTTGACATAAAAAGAACTGGGTTTGAGTCCCTGCTCTGGCCTTTTTATCTGGGTGGCCCTCTGGGAAAGTTACTTAACTACATAAAGGTTTGTTTCCACATCTACAAAATGAGGGTTCTCAAAATAGCAGCTAGTTTATAGAGTTGTTGCAAGAATTTAGTAAGCTAATACATATAAATAGGTCAACATAGCACCAGGTACAAAATATGTGCTCAAGAAATTGAAGTTACCTGATTATAATGCTCTATACTATTGACAAGGGAAAAGTGAAAACAGTTTTTGTTTTACCATGTGTGTATGTGTGTGTGTTTCTGTGATATTTCTGACATGCTCTGTTTACCATAAATTACTCTCACTCTTTCTCTCTCTCTCTCTTTCTCCCTCTCTCATCTTACCCTTCCCCCTGCCCAGGTCCCCGGCCAGTTGTGTATATGCAGCATGCCTTGTTTGCAGACAATGCTTACTGGCTTGAGAATTATGCCAACGGAAGCCTTGGATTCCTTCTAGCAGATGCAGGTTATGATGTATGGATGGGAAACAGTCGGGGAAACACTTGGTCAAGAAGACACAAAACACTCTCTGAGACAGATGAGAAATTCTGGGCCTTTAGGTAAATATTAGCTAAGAAAACTCAAGGGGGAAATTGGAGGCAATTAAAAAAAATAATGTGGACGCTATTAATGATAATCTTTGATGCTTGAAGTCATATAGCTCCTTGTAGTTTCTGTTAAGATCTCAAAGGAGGGAAACAGCAAGAAGCTCTGATTTTCACTGATTCTCCCACAGGTATGGCATTTCAACAAGATCATTGTTACATCCAATTCCATCAATTCTATGCATTAAAAGTATGTCCACAGAGACAGCTCAGGAAATTATCATGAGCAATGTGCACATTCCTTCAGCCAATGTTTACTGAGTGGCTACTGTATGCGCTGTTCTAGGCCCCGAACATTCAAACAGGGAACAGACAAACTCTCTGACCTCAAAAAGCTTATGTTCATTTTAGTGATAATTTTACAAGTCATTTCTCCTGGATGGCCAATCAACTGTGTAAAGATGATTTGGACCAGGACCTTATTGATTTAGAGAAACTGTGATTGAGATTGCACATAGTACCATTTTCAGGAAAACTCCAATATTAGATTTTTAAAACCTTGTTAATGGGCAATGAAGAAGAATCTTTTTGATATCTTAATTGTTTCTTTTAATGGAAGAGTTTTCAGCTGTCACCAGAGGACAGGCTGATGCCTGCAATAGACTTTCTTTCTTCAGGCCTAAGCTCCCTGTTGGTTTGTAAACCTGCTGCTAGAACAGAGTGTGTATTCCTATTACATTAATAAAATATTCAGTACCCACTGAAAGTTTGAGAATAGTGGAGGAATAGAATAGAATGTTATGGTCAGAGTTCTTGGGCAGGGGCAAGCATCAGGAAATATTGAATCACTAGTCTTTAAGAGGTGTCACAATTCTTCTACTCTTGGAAGTCCCAATCTATAGATTTCCTCACATGTTCTTTTAATAAACAGGCTTCTAACTTATGGAATACCTGATTTGACTAAATGTCATATAGGCCCTTTTGTTCCTCCTGTCTGAAGAACAAAATACTGGTACTACGGAATGTTGGTATATATTAAATATATATCTATATATCCACATGGACAGGAATACTACTACTAACAACATCTTACTGAGTGCCCACTGGCAGCCAGAGTCGTTTCTTTCATACTATTAAACCCCGTTAGCAGCCCTATAAACCAGGCACTACCCTGTTTATTTCCCAAATGAGAAAACATAGGCTCAGAGCATTTCAGTAACTTCTCAAGAGTTGCAAAGGTCATAAATGGTAGAATCATGATTTACAAAACCCCTGTTTCCAACGATGGGTATTAAATGGCCCTAAGAATTGTGAAGCCTCATGTGGGAGTCAGAAGTAGAAGCACACAAGCCAGATGGGGAAAGGGAGGGCAAAGAAAAGCAAGAGAAGGGAAGGAAGAGGAGGAATCATAAGGTTGACCTTCAAACATCTTTTGTAACAAGTTTTGAAAGTGTTCCTCTTTGTTTTTTTTTTAAATCCTCAGTTTATTGTACAAACAATAATGAATAATTGGTTTACTATAAAGATAGAAGAAAGATAGTTCCTGTGCCCTTGCCAAGGGTTATTTTGAACAATGATACCTTTGCAACTGACCTGAAACCTTATTCCTGTTTTAATCCCTGGGGTTTAAAGGGATTACATTAACATTAAAGAACTGGGGTTCCAGGGATTTCACTTTGGGGAGCACTGGGTTACACCTTCCAAGTTTACCTTCTTACAATTGAGGGTGCAGCCTGATCATCTTTTTTTTTTATCTGAATATTTCTTTTTTTTAATTATTATTATACCTTAAGTTTTAGGGTACATGTGCACAATGTGCAGGTTAGTTACATATGTATACATGTGCCATGCTGGTGTGCTGCACCCATTAACTCGCCGTTTAGAAAGTGTTCCTCTTATAAGGAAGTAAAATGTACATATGCAGAAAAACAAAAAGCTACAATAGCCTACATGTAATTGGATAAATAATGAAATACACATTGAATCTAAGTAAACAGCATAGAATCTGTGTGTAAAAAAGAAGTGAGCAAGTGCTCTGAGTTTTAAACTTAAACTTGCAAGTATTTATAAAAGCCCCTGTTTTATTTTGCAGTTTTGATGAAATGGCCAAATATGATCTCCCAGGAGTAATAGACTTCATTGTAAATAAAACTGGTCAGGAGAAATTATATTTCATTGGACATTCACTTGGCACTACAATAGGTATGTTTATGAGGGTCGCTGTTAGGTGTGCTTTTGAGGGTCAGTTTTCTCAGAGTCTTACAGGAGTTCACCTTTATGTTGGAATAAAACAACTGTTACTTATAGTGCCCTCAATTCCCTGTCCTCTGCTGGGAATAACCCTAGTACTCTAAGTACCTGTGAGCCTGCAGTGCACAGACTATATGTAGGGCAAACCTTTCCTGGGTCTCTGGTCACAGCAGCATATTGACTATGGTGATGCAATTTCCCAGGAATAACATGTGTTCCAAATTCAAAGAAATAATTCCGCAGAGTAAGTTTCTAGATTCCCTCTGAGCTGAAAAAGTAAAATTTAATGCCATGGAATATGGCTGAAACATAATAAATGTGCATCAATCATCTTTTTCTCACAACCCAAATGGGATTTTTAAAAAATAAAAGGGAAGGGCTTATACTTATATTTAAACAAATTGAAAAGACATGGCTATATTTGTTTGTGGGTTGGAACACAAAAGCTTACTATAATAAATCAATTGAGCTTATCTATTCGGTGTGTGATTTAGTATTTATGAGATAGCAAGTAAATGTAAGCACTATGTAGAAATTTCTAAAGTTTTTTAAGCTGACAATTTACTTCTTAATTTACTTACTTTACTTAATTTACTTTACAATTTACTTTCCAGATATTTTGGAAAGAAATCAATAATCTAGTTCCAAGTAAAAGTTGAAAGGAACCCATACTAATAAAAGCTTTGAATTTGTCATTGAACTTCCACTAAAGTTTCCAATTTTAAGAGAATAAATCACGTGAAAATGCAATATTTTAGTTTAGGGAAATATTTTCATTATCACCACTATCATCAGTAACAAACATATATTAATTAGTACTTTAGATTGATAGGCATTTTCCAAGCTCAGAACAGGCAGTTAGCATCAGACAGCGTATACTAAAAAAGTATCAAAGAACTCATAGGAGATCAAAAATGCCACCAATAGGCAAATTATAGTATCTAACACTTATTGAGCATTCGTTATGTGTAGGGTCTTGTGTTCAGGACCTTTCCCACAGTATCTCCCTCTGATCTTCAAAACAACCCACATGTTATTATCCCCATCTCATAGAAGACGAAACACAAGTTCAGAACACAGATTCAAACCAGATGTATCTGATTTCACCAATGGGGTAAGGGAGAAATGGTGTAGAGAAGGAATGACTTTAGTTGGTTTTGGAAAGTGGGTAGGACTTAGATATGCTCTTATACTTGATCTGCAAAAAAAAAAAAAAAAAAACCATGGAGAATTTGATTATCTGTGCTCTGTGTTGCATTTAGGGCATAAATATTTTTAGTGACTGTTGTTTGCATTTTGGACAGAGCAATTTCTGTTACGTAAGGAGCACCCACTCTTTGTAGGACATTTAGGTCCCAGCTCATTAAACAGGGCTCTGCAGTCAGTGTGACCCTCAAAAATCTCACCTCCACACATTTCCAAACACCATCTGGGGAAATACTATTCCTGATTCAGAGTCTTTTTATCAATTGTTCAGTCAATTATTTCAGTTCTTCTTTTTCTGGCCAAGACAGTTTCAATGTTTCAACAAGTGTTTCAGTACACACACACACACACACATGCCAGTGGAGGCCCAGGAAGGGACCTCTGGAAACCAAATTATACGGATATTCTCCCTAGCCTACCCAGTGTTGTGCTGATCTCCATCCTCACAGATATAAAAAGGGGTGCAATGCTACCGCTGAAAGAGCAAAGCAAATGGAGATGCCTGGTCCTTACTGGGCCATCATGGACACTAGGGAAAGCCCCTTTCTTTTTGGAAACAGGGAAGAGTCTAGAGGGTTGAAAAACACCCAGCAAGGCACAGGGAGCAGTGAAATTTCATTCTATAGTGAGAAAGAAAACCTGTTAGAATAACTGGGTGATGCTGCAGAAAGAAATCAATTCACCTCCTGTGACTGATTATTTGCTTCTGGAAGCTCTGTGATTCATTCTGGCATCTAAGAGTTAGGGTTGAAATGAGAATGTTGCCAGCATTTACCCCATGCTTGGGAAGTGAGGTCGCCTTCAGTTCACACAGCAGTAGCTACTCCGGCAGCTTAACCATCACCTTTCCCCTGCCAGCTACTCCATTTCCCCCAATCAAGTCAAACTGTCCATAAATAGAATAAAATAAAATTGGAGACTTGAGAGCAGAGAAGACTGAAGGCAGATTATCTTTATAGAATAACTCAGAAGACTTCTAATTCATCCCCAATATGATCACGATAGAAGGAAAAAAGACTAAGCAGAGCCCCACTTTTGTTAGAAACATTGCGTAAGTATTTATTTTTACAAGATTGTCTTGTCTCCTGTTCTCTCAGGGTTTGTAGCCTTTTCCACCATGCCTGAACTGGCACAAAGAATCAAAATGAATTTTGCCTTGGGTCCTACGATCTCATTCAAATATCCCACGGGCATTTTTACCAGGTTTTTTCTACTTCCAAATTCCATAATCAAGGTAGGCTCCTTTCAACAACATGTACATGAGGATCTCATTTTGGATCATAAATCCTTATTATTTTCAAATCTACTGTAAAGTAAAAGTAGGAAATTTAGATAAAATCTACAGAACTTAGACTCTGTGGGTATGTGCTTGTGTATGTGTGTCCCCGCATGTGCGCATGTCTGTGCCATAGTATCTGCAGGTTCTGTAATACAATTTCCTACACAAGGTCATCAGCAGAGCTGAGTATATGTCAGAATTTCTAGCTGAGCTGAGTGCTATATGACAACAAGGATTTTTCTTGTTTTCCCAAGTTTTTTTTGTTCCATTTAGTCAGGAAGGTCAATGAATTCACATTGCCCAAATGAAAGACACTTCAAGTTACCCATAATCACTGATGTGTCCAATTCTGACATTAGAAAAACCTGATTAATATATTCCTTCCAATATAGAAACTTGCCCTAATTACTAAAGCTAAGATTCCAAAGCCTAAATGTATTACAGCTCAAGTATTAATTCAAATATTTATTGGTTATTTTTCAAGAGTTGAAAAAGTCATTTGGTTGCCAATTGTGGATTTGGAATTTAATCTATTAAAGGGTTGTTTTGCTTTTTTTTTTTTCTGTTTGCTTTTGTTTCTCTACAAAGGTCATTGCCAGAATGAACATAGATAGCATTTAATCAAATTCAAGAGTGGCCTTTGAATTTGGGATGACGGATAAAATGGATTTGGGCCAAAATTGAAGTCAAAGAGACGAGTTAGAATATCAAAATAATTCATATATAAGAAAATGAGACATTGGTTTGGGGTAGAGTGGTAGGAATGGAAAAAAATTATTTGTTAGCTAACACAAGGAAGAATTTCCATAGGGCCTAATGATTGGTCTGATAATAGTTTTATTGTATTGTTTACTGAGAAGACAAATGATGGAACTTCCTTATTCAAGAGCTTTTCTAGTTTATTTCAAAATGTGTTTACATCAGTTAGGTTTTAATGTTTTCTATATTTGGGCAGCATGAGCAAACTAATTTGTTAAATTAAATTCAGAGAGAGATACATCTATCTGTAAATACATATATGTGTTGTATGTGTTGCTCTTCCTACATAGGTCAGCTATAAGGCAAATAATGTTCCTGGGTTATCTCAGTTTCACATTTCCCGCTGTCAATATTCCTGCTACTTTTAAGTCCCATATCCTGCTCTTTTCTTCCATCAGTTTCCCCCAGAAGCTCCAAGACCCCACCAGGAATCCCCATTCAAGTTTACTTTCCCAAGTCCTGGAATTTTCAATTGTGCTGCCTTTGTGACATTATCATATCTTTTCTGTTCAGTGGTTCCTTCTCTTTGGCTCGCCATTCTCTACTTTTCAGCCTGAGAGCTGGCTAATCTGGGACAGTACTCGAATGCAGTGTGCACATGGGTAACGTGGAAAACCCCGATTTTCCCTTATATTCAAGGTATTATTTGACCTTAAGAAAAACTGTTTTACATTTCGTACCAATTAATGAGAAAAAAATATTGGCAAGCACTGACTGGGCAGAATACAGGGAAGCTTCACTATGGAGAAGTGAATTTGGGATTGAGGGCCTTTATTGCAATATCCTTGTAAATAATATTTGATACTCTTCCTCATCTGGAGATACATTCCTAAGTAACTTTTCCTGAATAATTTGGTCTCCTTGACTGAATCAGTAAGTACAAATAGATCCCCAAGCATGGCTCTTTCCTAGAATGAAGGAAATGTCAAGAAGTCTGAAGATGATTCTTGAATTTTGGTTTTTTGCTATTGCTATTTGGGCTTGTTATCCTTGTTGTTGCTATTGAGTTGAGCTCCTTATATATTCTGGTTACTAATCCCCTGTAATATGGATAGTCTGCAAATATTTTATCTCATTCAAAGATAATTATTATTTACTTTCATAGGCTGTTTTTGGTACGAAAGGTTTCTTTTTAGAAGATAAGAAAACGAAGATAGCTTCTACCAAAATCTGCAACAATAAGATACTCTGGTTGATATGTAGCGAATTTATGTCCTTATGGGCTGGATCCAACAAGAAAAATATGAATCAGGTTTGTATGATAATTATAGGGCCATTTGATACCTTAAGAAATTCCAGCTTTCCTTTGACTCATTTTGATATATCTATTTACTGTATAAATTCATATGGTATTCCAAACCCTTAAAGACAGATTTTTTTGCTTTTAAAAATGGTTATGGGTATACAATAGTTGTACATATTTATGAGATACATATATTTTGATATAAGCACACAATGTGTAATGACCAAATCAGGGTAATTGGGATATCCATCACCTCAAGCATTTATCATTTCTTGTTTTTAGAGACATTCTAATTTGACTCTTCTAGTTATTTTGAAATATACAATGAATTATTGTTAACTATAGTCATCCTATTGTGCATGCTAGACTTTATTCCTTCTAACGGTATTTTGGTATCCATTAACCAATGCCTCTTTATCCTTCCCCTACCCCTACTACCTTTCCCAGCCTCTGGTAACCATCATTCTTCTCACTATCTCTATAAGGTCAGTTTTTTTTTAAACTCCCCTGTATGAGTGAGAACATGCAGTATTTGTCTTTTTGTGCCTGGCTTATTTCACTTAATGTAATGTTCTCCAGTTTCATCCACATTATTGCAAATGACATGATTTCATTCTTCTTATGGCTGAATAGTATTCCACTGTCTATATGTACCACATTTTGTTTATCCACTCATCTGTTGATAGACACTTAGGTTGATTTCATATCTTGGTCATTGTGAATAGTGCTATACTAAACATGGGGGTGCAGATGTCTCTTCCATGGATTGATTTCCATTTTTTTTAAATATAGACCTAGCACTGCAATTGCTGGATCATATGGTAGTTCTACTGTTAGCTTTTTGAGGATCCCTCATACTCTTTCCCATAGTGCCTGTACTAATTTACATTCCTACCAACAGTCTGTGCAAGGGTTCTATTTTCTCCATATTCTTGTCAGCATCCATTATTGCCTATCTTTTTGATAAAAGCTATTTTAACTGGAGTGAGATAGTATTTCATTGTAGTTTTGGTTTGCATTTCTCTAATGATTAGTAATGTTGAACATGTTTTTAATGTACCTCTTGGCTATTTGTATGTCTTCTTTTGAGAAATGTCTACTCAGATCTTTTGCCCATTTTTAAATCGGATTTTTTTTTGCAGTTGAGTTATATGACCTCTTTATATATTCTGGTTACTAATCCCTTGTCAGATGGGTAGTTTACAAATATTTTCTCTCATGCAACAGGTTGTTACTTCACTTTGTTGATGGTTTGCTTTGCTTTGCAGAAGCTTTTTAGCTTGAGGTAATCTAATTTGTTCATCTTTGCTTTGGTTGCCTGTGCATTTGAGGGCTTACCTCAAATTGGCCCAGACCAATGTCCCGGAGTGCTTCTGCAATGTTTGTTTTTTAGTAGTTTCATAATTTCAGGTCTTAAATTTGTCTTTAATCCATTTTTATTTTGTTTTTGTATCTAGCAAGAGATAGAGATCTAATTTCATTCTTCTGCATATGGATATCTAGTTTTCCCAGCATCATTTCTTGTGGAAATTGTCTTTTGCCCAATGTATGTTCTTGATGCCTTTGTTGAAAATTAGTTGACTATAAGTGTGTGGATTTATTTCTGGGTTCTTTATTCTGTTCCATTGGTCTATGTGTCTGTTTTTATGCCAGTATCATGCTGTTTTGGTTATTACAGGTTTGTAGTATAATTTGAAGTCAGGTCATGTGATGCCTCCAGCTTTGTTCTTTTTACACAGAATCTTATATTTAGAAAAACCTAAAGACTCCAACAAAAAACCTGCTAGAACTGATAAACAAATTCATTAAATTTGCAGGATACAAAATCAACATACAAAATTCAGCAGTATTTCAATATGCCAGAGCAAATAGTCTTAAAAAAAAGAAAGAAAAATAAAAAACAAGAAATAATCCCATTTATAATAGCTACAAATAAAATAAAACACCTAGGAATAAACCATACCAAAGAAGTGAAAGATTTCTGTGATGAAAACTATAAAACACTGATGAAAGAAATTGAAAATGACATTAAAAAATGGAAAGGTATTCCACGTTCATGGATTGCAAGAATCAATATTGTTAAAATGTCCATATGATCCAAAACAATCTACAGATTCAATGCAATCCCTATCAAAATACCAATGACATTCTTCATTGAAATAAAAAAAAGCCTAAAATTTAAGTGGAACCATGAAGGTAGATGTCTGCTATACATAGAAGATTAAGTACTCAACAAACCTTGAATGTGAAGACTGGGGAAGTGAATAGGCAGCTTCATTCTTCTATTCCCTGGCGAAATTTAGGAGAATGGATGTTTTATAATGGGTAGCAGTTTCTTACATGCTCTCAATCAGCCATAACTTACTACAGTCAATTTGAATTCATTGGATTTGAATATATCGGGTTAAAAATAAAATCCTAAAAAGGAGAGAAGCACATATAAACCTGCATCTTATTTCACATGTTCCTTTCTTTGTGGGTGACTTTTGTTTTGAAATAGAACCTGCAAAATAACAGGACAGGGTGGAAGGGAGATGGGATCCCCTCTTTATGAAGAAGCAGCAGTCCTATTTTATCACCTCTTCATTTTCTGTTATTGAGAATTCAGGAAGGAGGAGGAGGAAGAGTTCACATCCGCAGACTGGTGTGGTTGAACAGTTGTCTCTACCGTATTCCAAATAGCAGCCAATGAGGCTGTTACAGTGAAGCCAGTCCCAAGATAATTGTTCTGTACCCCTATTCTCTAAGACACTAAATTGTGCTAGACTGAAACCCATAAGGAACCATTGTTCAAAGTTGGCTTGTTCAAAAGTAAAGATTTTTAATAGTTTCTTCTAATTAGATTATTTTCTAAGACATAGAATTATGATTACTATTTTATCTCTATAATTTTCATCTCTATAATGTTTACAAATACTGAAATAACCTTTGGAAAAAATTGGCTTTTAGTTTTACTTTTGCAATATTTTATTTTATCCCCATAAAAGCCTAGGAAATTGGTACTATGACTTTTAGTATGTTCATTTAATAGATGAAAAAACAGAAACTCAAAGATGTTAAATATGGTGGCCAAGTTCACAAAGCTGATCATTAACAACAACAGGGCCTGAACTCCTGATTTTCTGATTTAATCTGTGACAGTGCACCTGGCTGCACATGCACGCATCACCCCCATACTTGCACATAGAACCTTTCCTAGTTGGCTTTGCTCCATGATGACCATTACTGTTCCTTCTACTTTAAAATAAGCAAATTATCCTACAGATTCAGAGCTGGTGCAGGTGTGCTGTCAAGCAGCCCATTCCATTAGTCAGCTTGTGGTTCACTCACATTCAAGTATTGACATAAATGGTATATTTATCTAGATAATTCTACCTTGTTATTTTCAAAGCCCCAGTCTTGTTCGCTAATTCTGTGCATCATTTTTCTCTGATTCTGAAAGGCAAAATTTTGTTGGGCAATTGCTGTAATATGAGTTTTATCTCCTTTAGAGTCGAATGGATGTGTATATGTCACATGCTCCCACTGGTTCATCAATACAGAACATTCTGCATATAAAACAGGTAGAGTCTTAGTCATGGAAAACCATTCCAATCCTTATTTTCAATATATTTAAAAAGACAGAATTGACCCTGTTAACAGGCCTACCCTAAGAATCTTAAGAGCTTGCTTCCAGTTTATCCTTTCTGCCTTCTGTATGCCTTGATTTCCCTGGAATTTAAGAGAAAGGATGTTATGGTACAGACCAAGTAGATGACATAAATGAACACCATCTTAAATCAGAGTTTTAAAAATAGGCCCTGAACTGAAGCAAGAGGTAAACTAGGGAAGCCTCAGGAGAAATGAGACTTCTCCAGAGAGAAGTAGCTGGGATTTAACTTCTTTCTAATGAGGCTTGGTTTTCCATGAACTTTTCCTTTAAACCAAGGGGGGTATTGCTCGTCTTTCTGTTGAGCCCCATTTGTCATAACTGTAAAATGGGTATTTACATCCTTCTGGTCTAGGAGCCCTATTTTCTTCCTACCATACAGTATTTTTCTAAAATTTGCTGTTAGCTTTCATGATTCTTACCCTAACTATTCTTTTTCTAAAAAACATTTGTTTCAGCTTTACCATTCTGATGAATTCAGAGCTTATGACTGGGGAAATGAAGCTGATAATATGAAACATTACAATCAGGTGAGCTACTTACAGTAACCCCAGCGTGCTGATTTTGATAAATTATAATAAAAAATTATTTGAGGATGGAAAGACTCCTACCTGTCATTTGGTGGCATTTATACTGATAGAACTTTTTTTTAAAAAAAGTTTAACTTTAATTTAAATTTATTTCAGAAAATTTATAAATTAAAGAAGCATATACAAAGGAACTTAGATCATGTGTAATCCTTCCATCCAGAGATAACCAGATGTACTAACATTTTGGTGTATTTATTCCAATTTTCTCAGTATTCTATTGCTTTTATACAACTTTTAATCTTTATATTTTACTTAAGCTATAGTAAGAGATAACTAATATAACTGAGGGATTTTTAAATGTATTTTTAATGGCTACATAATAGAAATTGTTTCATAAAAATCTTTACAGCATAAATGAATATACACTTTTTAATACCAACAGAAAAATTAGAATTCCACATGAAAGTTGAATAAATATTAACCAACATTGAAGACTTGGGTCATAAGGCATCTTTCTCCATATAGCTTTATGACATAAAAATCTGTAGCCTTGTTTAGCACTGTACTTTTAATCAATCCTGTCACCACCTTTCTGTTCTCATAGCCAGGGTCTTGGCTTATAAGTATGAACTAAGCAAATTAAATTAAATTGTTTTAAGTATTTTCCCAGTCTATCATATTTTAAGCTATTTACTGGTGCAACTATAGATCGATTATTAATAAGTTGTTTCTGAGGATCAAAACAATCAAACTAATCAATTTCTTAGTAATTAATTGGCCTGTTAGAGGAATAATTCTACTAATCCTTAAAACCACTACAAGAGATAGACCATGTATATTTTATTTATTTTTAAAAATAAGTTTAAGATGTGATTTACATACAATAACATTACTAATTTTGTGTGTCCCATTTAAAGAGTTTTGACAAATATATTTATTTGTGTAACCACACCACAATCTAAATATAGGACGTTTCTATCACCCCTAAAAGTTTTTTTCCTGCTCCTGAGACTATTTATAGACACAAATGCATGTATTTGCAAATGCTTAGAAAAGGTCTAGAAAAAAAAACAGTAAATGTTAAAGTGGTTATCTTCAGAGAGAAGAAAGAAGAAAAGAAGTGGATGGACATGAAACAGTAAGGCACTCTCATTTTGGACTTTACATATGTCTGTTTTCTTCCATTGTTTTTAATAAACATGCTATATTTATAAATTGTTTACATTTACAAGAAAATGAAACAAAATAAACACACACACTCAAGATCATTATGGTCAAGTACTAAAGTATGTGAGAGTGTTAATGTCCTTAGAATTTGTCTGTGGTTAGCTGGTCCTACTCTGCTCCAAGCCAGTCCTATTTTGTGAATTAATCTCATTTGATGCCAATTTTTATTACATTCTCTCCAAAAAACTAGTCTCAACAGTTTGCCCTCTCCTCAAGTTCACAACATTATCTCTGCTATATCTATATTTTATTGAGTATAAGAGAATTAACCCATGTAAGCTCCATGAGGGTAGGGATTTCTCATCATTTTGTTCACCAGTGTTTTCTCATCTGGAAGAATACATGACAATTACTGGGCTCCCAATATCTATGTGTTGCATTAATGAAATTTCTTAACTTTTATCTACCTCAAAATGTCTCTATCTTCTTGATTCTTTCCTTCCTTTCTCTATCAGAAAATGATGGTCCTCTTATTTTCCAAGTTATTCCAGTCCTGTGCCCTTGATCCCATCTCTTCTCACTTCCCCTTCCTTCCTGACTCCATTCTCCTGTCCCTTATGAAAAACAAGCAAGACCATCAATTCTATCCAGTTATCATTACATCACTCTGTTCTTATCAACATATTTTTAGTATTGAAGAGGGCTTCTTCCACTTACTCCTGAACCTTGTACAATGTAGTTTAGGTCTTCATCTTTTATCATAGCTACCCTATTTAAAGTCACCCGTGGCTTTTAATTGCCAAATTCAATGGCCTATCTTCACCTTTTGAAATGTGTTATGTTCATTACCACAGTCTCCTTGCAACTCAGTCCCCTGACTTGGACTTCCATAACACAATGATTTCTGATTTTCCTTCTGTTTGTGATTGTTCCCTTTGTCCCAGGCACTGGCTACTCCTCCTTCACCACTCTGAAATCATTAGCATTCCCCAAGGATTCTTCAAAACTCTCTTTCTTCCTTGGAGAAGTCAGCATAGCTTTAATTTGGACCATTTCTATGGCTCATCTAGATTTTTTCAGGACTTGCCTTCAACCTATTCTTTCTTTAGGTGATTCCATTAACTGTTGCCCATACAGTAGTCCGAAGACAGACCTCTGAGAAATGATTCTTGTCTCCAAAACTTCCACAATATGTCCAAATTTCCTAGCCTGACATTCAGACCTTGATTATCTGCCTCCAAGTTTATATCCTATCATATTCCTTTATATATTCTGTTCTCCAGGTACATTGGGAAGCTTGCCATTCCTGATCATAGCCTACAAACTCTTCCTGCCTCCCATTCACCTCATCTCTGCTGTCAAAATGCAACCTTCCCTCAAGAGTCATTTCACAGGACCCCTCTTTCTATGAAGCCCTCAGGTGGAAATAACTTTTTGTCTTTATTTCCATTTTATTTTGGGAGTGTTTATGGCATTTAACATACCTTACTTTGTATACAAATATTTGCCTTGCTCCCTCTTTTGCAAATTTCTTGAAGGTAGAGACCATTGTATGTTTTCTTCATATGTTGCTGGTGCCTAACAGAACTATGGCCATCGTCCACATTCATTTAGCAGCCCTTGTAGTTATTGCTTTGAGGAGCTTCCTCTCATGAATGCCCTTGCTTTCTCTCCCACAGAGTCATCCCCCTGTATATGACCTGACTGCCATGAAAGTGCCTACTGCTATTTGGGCTGGTGGACATGATATCCTCGTAACACCCCAGGATGTGGCCAGGATACTCCCTCAAATCAAGAGTCTTCATTACTTTAAGCTATTGCCAGATTGGAACCACTTTGATTTTGTCTGGGGCCTCGATGCGCCTCAACGGATGTACAGTGAAATCATAGCTTTAATGAAGGCATATTCCTAAATGCAATGCATTTACTTTTCAGTTAAAAGTTGCTTCCAAGCCCATAAGGGACTTTAGAAAAAATAGTAACCAACAATGAGGTTGTCCCCCAGCACCCTGGGGGAGATGCACAATGGAGTCTGTTTTCCAAGTTAATTGTGTTAGTGTTATTGATGTTTAGAGACATCTTTGCATGGGACCATCTACAGGTCCTTATAAACAATGAGGTAGATTAGGCAAAAAGATAAACAAGTTGCTACTCTATCTGGTATTTAAGTCTAATTAAATTGTAATTTTTAGGGCATACCATCAAGTATAGAAATGTCTGAAGCTTCAAAGGAACAGTGAAATTCCTTTAAGGTCCTATATGGAAACCTCTGTGTCATTTTATTTATATGGATTGCTATGGCAATGGACAGAGTGTGGGATTAGTTGGAGGGCCTGTAACTTCTTTATAAAAGTTTCTTAGCTATCCTGAATATGTATAGACATTTTTACTTTTTTAGGTATTTTCAACATCAGAAACTCAAAAAAGTCCCCAAAGATTCTTCCAGAGAAGCCCTCTTTTCTTATAATCTTATCCCTGGCTATCTGTGTAAACGGAATCTTGAACCCATAATAGGATACATGTATAAAATCTTCCTTATTAAAGCAGAAATAAATTGTACAGCATCAATATCATTTTATAATCACAGGGAGGCTTCTTTGTTTAGCATGTAATGCCCCCTTTACAAGCTTTTTGTTCTTTGAGGGGTTTGAACATTCCATGAAAAACTGACAGATAGGAAACTGACAATAAAAGATTAAGCTAAAGTTGGAAGCAGAAAGTACTAGGCTAGATAGTCTCTAAACATTAAGTATTTTCTTCCTCCATCTTAAAAGCAATGAGAAGCCACCAAAATATTTTACCTAATGGAAACCTGATCGCCATATTCTTGTAATGATCACTTTGGCTGCTACATGGAAAATGGATTAGAAGACGCCAACAAAAGATTCTGAGCAACTTTGTAAATCTGATCAAGTGTTCTGATGCAGGCCGATATCCTTCTGTGCTAAGAGAGATGATCCTTGGAAAATCCAGAGCCAGCTCCATAATACTTTCCTGCTCTGCTGGCAAATCCACAAGCTGCTGGCCCCTGGAGCCATTCTTCTCTCAAAACTAGCATTCATCAATTTAATGTATATGTATTGATGGGGAATAATGGTCACTATGAAAACCATGTGATAATATGGAAAAATACCCGTGATATAATTTATGTGAAGAGAAGAAAATGAAACTGGTAGAACTATGTGATTGCAAATATATACAAATATTAAAACAATTATACGACTTTATAAAATATTTGTATATAATGAAAACTGAAGCAATATAAAAAATAAAATTAGTTGTGTCAGGGTAGTAACATGATGAGTGATTTATAGTTTTTAATTTTTAATATAGTAATGACATAATGTTACAACTTGTCTAAATCTCACAAACTTAATATTCAGTAAAGGAAGATAAACATAAAAGAATACATATTTTATTATACTTTTTTATGTAGGCTAATTGATGGTTCTAAAAGCCTTAAAAAGCTTACTTTTAGGAGGAGAATCATGCCTTGGAGGGCTCTAGGGTCCAGAAAAATGTCATAATACTAGAGCTAGGTGCAGTCAGATTAATTGTAATACATTTCATTATTTTGTCTGGAATACCAAGATGACTTCCAAGCAGGAATGGAGTCTAGCAACACTTTACTGATGGGGAACTTGGCCACAGACTTGTAATACAAATTTTTGGATATGTTGACAATGTTTCTCCTTATTTTTCTTACTTATACAAAGCAAGAAATTTGGCTCACAACCTTGAAACAGACTTACCAGGTTCCTCTAGTTTCCCAAGCCTCAATATCCCATTGCTATTTTTAATAAAACAAGGTAAATAATAACATGAATGTTATTCAATACAAATTGATGTCAAATGTAAATTCTGACTCAGAACATTGGTGAATTTCTTTCAAACGGTATAATCAATCAGTTTCAGAGAGGCGAAGTCTTGCTCAAGTGACGGCCTTTTTGAGACTCATTAACCAAAGAACAAGGCACGTGTTTCACCATCAGGGCTTTGTTCAACTTTGATCACCTCTGCATTCTCCTCTCATAGGAAGGTTACCCACGTTTTCCAAGGTCTGGCCACAATACCACCATTTCTGAAACGTTTTGCCTGAACTCTATGCCCTAGAATTACTGTTCCCTCTTCTAAATCACTTTTTTTTTTTTTTTTTTTTTTGAGACAGGGTTTCACTCTTGTTGCCCAGGTTGGAGTGCAATGGTGCGATCTCAGTTCACTGCAACCTCTGCCTCCTAGGTTCAAGCAATTCCCCTGCCTCAGCCTCCTGAGTAGCTGGGATTACAGGTGTCCATCACATGCCCAGCTAATTTTTTGTATTTTTAGTAGAGATAGGGTTTCACTGTGTTGGCCAGGCTGATCTCGAACTCCTGACCTCAGGCCATCCACCCACCTCGGCCTCTTAAAGTGCTGGGACTACAGGCATGAGCCACCGCGCCCGGCTTAAATCACTTTTTATTATGCTTCTGAATTATCTTTTTGGAGAGTTCTGTGTAAGTCTACTGCCCTAATAAATATTAAGTAGCTTGAAAACAGAAGCATTTAAGATGTAGAACTCTCCATTACCACACTAAATTCACTTTAGCTATTCCTTTATGGTCAACCACCACTACCACTATGACCAGCTCTCCTTGAACTTGATCCCTGACAACTTATCTGTTCTCCATTGCTATAATGTCTTATAAATAAAATCATGGAGTATGTGGCCTTGATATTGGCTTTTTTTACTCAGCATGATGTCCTTGAGATCTATCCAAGTTGTTGCATATATCAAGTTTGTTCCTCCTTATTGCTGAATAGCATTGCATGGTATACATGCACCACAGTTTGTTTAACCATTCACTCACTGAAAAACGCGTGGGTTATTTCCTAGTTTTGGCTTTATCTTTTTGGTGTTTCACTGCTTAATGGCATGTCTTGAAAATAAAAAAAAACACTCAGTTCAGATTCATTAATTTGACTTAATTGCAAGTCCCACCCAAAGCTAAATTTTCTGTGCTAATACCTTCTGTAATCTGTACACTGCCTCAAGGGAAAATGTTACTCAAGTCAGAATTCCCATTGACTTGACTACACAATCCTTGATTCATATTTTAATTTGGCATTTAGAAATTGCAAAACAGTGACGTGGTTCTCATTACATTTTAGAGTTCTAATGTGATTTAAGAAGTGCTTTGGAGTAGGCTGAAAACAGATTGCTAGTATTTATACCTTGATTGACTATGAAGTCCTTCCTCCAGCCATTGTCAAGATGTGACATGTCTTTAGCTCTGTCAAAACCTGCATCAGCATCATCATATCTCCCACAGAGCCAAACCAAATAAAAATAATCACAGTAATAATAGTGTGCAATCATTAAAAATCTATGTGAAGTATTAATATAAAACACCAACAATTTTTAGTATATAGATATAAAAAGGTAAATTCTATAAAAACAGTATGCTTTCTATGGAATGCTCCTTCAAGAAAGTTTCATCATTCTCCTCCATTCTATTTCCTATAAGATTGTCCATAAATTCCATTTATGGAGGAATTCTGGAATCAAACCTTTCTTCTTTTTGTACCTTCTACACATATTTGCCATTTTAGTTTGTGTGTGAATTTCTTTCCTTATCAAAGCAGTCAACTTAGCTAAGAAAGATTATTTATTTGGGATATGATGTCTTAATAAGCTTAATCAAAATAAGCACTTTTATGGTATTTGATAGCACAACAGGGTGACTATAGTCAATAATTGAATTGTACATTTAAAAATAACTAAGAGTATAATTGGATGGTTTGTAACACAAAGGATAAATGCTTGAGGTGATGAGTACCCTATTTACCCTGATGTGATTATATATTGTATGACTGTATCAAAGTATCTCATATATCCCATAAATATATACACCCACTATGTACCCCCACAAAAGTTAAAAATTAAAAACAAAATAAGCACTTACAAATACCTTCCACATCCTACCACTCTACCCCTACCTCAAAGAAAAGATTCCCAAGGAAACTCTAGGTAATGAAAACCTGGTCCTAGAGTCTATGAAATTATGACTTCAACAGTGTGTGGTTCAAAGAGTTCTGAACATTCAAAACAGAAGCAAACAAATCAGTATTGGGGTGAAGCCAAGGGAAAATTACTGACAAGATACTCCACAAGACTTGTCAGGTGTACATGGAACCTGAGAATGTTTAATGTTATAATGAAATACATACTCATATTACAAAGTTACACATGTATTTTAATAATTATAAAATGCAAATATCATTAAGTATAGTGTGATAGTAGCTTCAAGTGTATTTTTTGGCATTAGCATAATACATATGTGTATTTCCATAGTTATTTATATTTATCTAATTTTAACTTTGTTTTCTACTTTTTTGATATACCTGTTAGCCATTTGATATGTTTCAAGTAATTTTTTTCAGGAAGAAATATGTTTTAATATTGTTTACACCCTTGAGTGTCTGAGAAGGTTTTTTGTTGCCTTAACACAAAAGGTTAAAACATCTTTCTACCACAAAATTCTGTAGACATTTTTCTATTTTCTTCTGGAGTTCAGCATTACAACAGAAGTGTGTAAAGTCACCTTTGTTTTTATCTATCTGTAGGTAACGTGTTGTGGTTTTTTAGAAAATAATTAACTTTCTGCTTTTTTACTTGTTTTATATTATCATGGTTTTGTTTTCATCTCTGTAATGAAACGAACTTAGCAAGCATATTTTTGCAAATTACCCCCTTTGATTTTAATTTTGCAATGAACTCTTTCAATCTGCACTTACATGTTTCTTTAACCCAAGTTTTCTTCTATCACGACTTCGAATATTGATGTCAACTCCTTTTAGTCCTTTGTTTTAATCTAGTCAATAATCTGTTACCTGTGTGTTTCTTCAATGTCTACCATCTTCTCTGTCAAAGATTATTTTTATTTCTTTGTCTTTTTCTCTGACCTGTGGGCTTGGTAATCAAGTTTTTCTCAGGATCACTAACATACTTCTATGCAATTCTGTGCTTTACAGTGTCCAGTGTGTTTAATTATTTTTAGTTTTCTTTCAGTTTTTCTTTATCTTGTCCATCTTTCTTTATCCATCAAACTCTGGCATTTTTATTATGAACAATTGCAGACCTGCAAAACCATATAAAATACACTACACTGAACATCTGTATTTACTACCAGGGTTTGGAAATTAAACATTACAAATGAAGTTTGTCTCATTGCATCAATTTTGGTATGTTTTTCCAGGATATTGTTTGTTTCGCCTAAATTTATGTATCTTTCTATGTATGTATATTAATATATGTATTAAATTATACATATCTATGCGTATATTTCTGGATAGGTGTATGTAAAATATTACATATGAAAGCCACCTTTTTAACCTTTTTTCTTTTTATTTCATACCATATTCTTTTTATTTCAGTATATTTTTTTTTATATTTTATTCTGAGTTTTTTAAGAAAAAAATCTTAGCATTAGCTTTTCTAAAAAATGAAAGTACTCCCCAAAGAAGATGCAATATTTTTATCAGCTGCAATTCACATGTGGCCAGGCTTTAGTGGTAACCACATCCTTCCTGAGTGACCTTTGGAGATCATCCACCATCTCACCATACGCTGGTAACCATATTTCTCAGCTTACTTCAGGTGTTTTCTTCCCTTTCCAGAATGGGAAACTTGTGATTGGGAGTCAGGTATCTTAATTTCTAAAAACAAGGATCTATATCTGTTTAGTTCATTTGATTTTTGGAGGTTTCCTTTGTTTTACCTTGAGCAAGTCACATTTTCTGGGCCTCATTGTCTTCCACCATAAAACAAAATAATTTGATTAGATGATTTTTTTCTGTTATCTGCAAATAAGCACCTTATTATCAAATAGTTCAGCATCAGAACAAGATTCCTAATTCCAAAGGAGTTTTATTTACATAATATTATATTGCGAGATACATATTAGAATAATCTGACACTATGTTCCATTCCAGTTTCTCTTTTGCAATTGAGTGACTTGTTTTGATCTAAAATGTATAAATTCTCATGCCTGTAATTCCAGCACTTTAGGAGGCCAAGGCAGGTGGATCATTTGAGGTCAGGAGTTCAAGACCACCCTGGCCAACATGATGAAATCCCACTTCTACTAAAAATACAAAAAATTATCCAGGCATGGTGGTGCATGACTGTAATCCCAGATACTTAGGAGGCTACAGCAGGAGAATTGCTTGAACCTGGGAGGCAAAGGTTGCAGTGAGCCAAGATTGCGCTGCTGCACTCCAGTCTGGGTGACAGACTGAGACGCTCTCTAAATAAACAAATAAATAGTATAAATTTATCTCATTCTTATTAATGGTGCCCATGAAATGTAAGTATTAGTTCCTTTTCAGATAGTACTTTATAATTATACTACTGCCAGATGAAAAGACCTATTTTATAGTGACATGAAAGCCAGCTACAAGAAAAATACATTGTCATTTTCACTTACAGAGGCAAGTCCCTCAACACAGAGAAAAGTAAAGGACTTTATGTCATTATGTGAGGCAGATCAATACAGGGATTTCATTCAAAAATAATACTTCATACTCAATAATCCCATGTGAGAAATTAATGACTCACAGTAAATAGAAAATCAAAATTAGCCCTTGGATCTTGGGCAATTTAATAGCCAAGGCCTTTTGGTGAATTGTAATTAATGCTCTAAATTAGCCACTATTTCTCAGAATCATGTACCAGAAGAATAAGAATTTCAGTAATTACAGATTATTTTAGACTTATTTTGTGCAAGTTATTCCTTCATCGAATACACCATAACTAAAGCTATTATCCAGGTGTACTGAAGATTTATAATAAATTGAGTGCCTATTATATGCATGGCACCATGCTGGGTACTGACAATGTGGTAGGAACAGCACTCCTTATCAGGCTGTCTATGTGGTATCAGCCAGCTGAATAACAGAATGTTTGGGCCAGAATAGCATATACTGAGACTAGGGTATAAAAGGTACCAACTTAAGTGACTCAAAAGAGGAAATGGTAAATAAGGTATTTCATTTTCTTTCCTTGGCCTTAGTCACATCTGATCAGAGTATTCAATGCTTTCTACATAAACTCTGGATTTAGGCAGATGAAAATTACTCGCCACCATCTTCTTTTGACAGATGCAAGTACTCAGCCAAATGTAACTCTTCAAATATAGTATTAATTCAAGAGAAATTATTATCTCTGGCTTTTGCAGGAGAAACAGAAAGTTTCAGAAACTCCTTTTCTGAAGATGGGATCCATTTTTAAAGGCTTTAACTCTGCTTTCTTTTCTGATAAAGTTCTTCAGGAGATCATGGTCCATTTATGCAAAGCCTGAAATTTGTTACTATAGTCAGATGGTTTATGCAAAACCTGAAGCAGAATTCTTTCAAATCCCAGGCGTCATACTTCACAACAGCCGAGAGCAGAAGGACTGCACTCTGCTCACAGATGCCTTGCTTGATTGTTGGCAGAGCTTTTTTCAAATGATTTTCTTTATAAAATGTAGCCAAATCTTGCAATCCTACTGCCTCCTCAGGAGAAAGACTGATGCTGTTTGTGTACAGGTATTCCAGGAAGGCCCAGTAAACAGAGTATGAAAATTCACTCATTTCTACAACAGCATCCTCATTACCTTCCAACAATGAATGAACATGCTCACATACATCAAATTTTGAGAAGGACTTTACATGCATAAATGTACTTTCCACTGACCACAAATTTCAAGACTGCAGTGTCCAGGTTGTCAAATTCCCTCTTCAGTAATTTGGCCACTGCAAGGGTAGTCATCATGTTCCACAGACAGGAGGCGCCATAGATGGCAGGAGCAGCAAAGCAGGCAAATGTGTCATCAGTGCAGACGTGGGTGAGGTGAGGAAAGATCATCAAATGGCCCTGGCCCCACATGTACACACACCCACCGTGGGTCTTGGCAGCAGATGTGTTGGAAGAGTGACAGACTGCAATCTCTATAATCCTGTCCTTTTCCACAATGACAAAGATAGGATAGGAATGGTTGCTTTTATTGCCAGTGGCCAATTGCCCATAATTGGCACCCCAAGCATATACTTGTCCTTCATCTGTTAATACTAATGTATGTCTGTAGGCGCAAGTAGCCTCCCCAGTGTCTACCGCCACCATGGAGCACACCTGTCCACATGCTGTGTTCACAGCCTCTTTATTCCATAAGCAGCCAGTGACTCTTTGAGCGATTGGCTGATTAACTGTTGATCCATATCTTACATGCCTAGAGTTACTATAATCCCAGGCAAATACCTCTCCATCAGATATTAGCGCCAAAGAATGGTGAGACCCATAGGCAACTTCAATGACTTGTTTGACAAATTAGTAGAGAAACCATGATTAGTTGTCCCAGAGCCCAGCTGGCTATACACATTATGGCCCCCAAGTAAAGACTTCTTCTTTTATTGCAAGGACAATGTGTATACCACTCCCACAGCTGAGGCTGTCTATCTTTTTGCCACTTAAAGAATCCAGTCTCCGAGGTTTGATGGTGTTCTGGATGTTACCTATCCTCAAAGAGCCACAGCAGTTTGTGCCAGGATATTACTGTAGGATATAAAACTTCATGACCAGCACTGCCAAAGACACAAGGCTGATGAATTAACTGCAGTTCTTCCACTTTCCCACATCTAACTTATTCAAAGATGACAGAGTAGCCTGTATTGGCTCTCGGGGATTTCCTACCATTATAATATTTTGTATGTAATAAAGTAATTGTATTGCTGATTCTGTGAATCCATTCATTTATTTTATGAAACCTTGCCACTTTCTTCCTAGAGAAGATGAAGTTCTTCCATATGGACTCAGTCTTGGGCAGTTCCTTGGTCAACTTTTCTCTGGGATTGGAAAGTTCCAAATCACTGTGAAGAGCAGACTTCTCAATTCTCAGCTCCACTGAAGAATATATGATCTGCTAAGCTAATGGTTACAAATTTCTGGAGCCCAGTATTCAGTCATCTTTAATCCTGTCCCTTTTAGTTCCTTGTAAAGTTGTCTTCTAGAGCAAAGTTAATGTGACTCAGTACAGCCTGAGCCACGTCCACTCTGTTCCTGGATCACTGTTACTGCTTGGATGATTTTAACTTTAATATGAATGAGTCTAGCTATACACTGTTCTGTCCAATACAGTAGCCACTAGCCACATGTGGCTATATTAATTTAAATTCTAATTCATTCAAATAAAATAAAATAAATTTAGTCCTCAGTCTTAGTCACATTTTATGTGCTTGATACCACATGTAACTAGTGGTTACTGCACACATATGAAGTATTTCCATCAGCGCTGTCTGTTGGACAGCTCTGGATAAAGCCCTAGGAAAAAGCTGCTGAGTGAGACTGGATAAGTTCTAGCTGAAGCAGGACATATTGACACAGAGCTCGATTAGTTCAATTAGTTCCAGACTGGGAGAATCACTTCACACCAAAGCTGCTGAAATCAGTTTATTGCAGGGCAAGCTTATCAACATTGCAACCAGACAGCACTTGAAGAAAATGTCTGCTACTTACAGGCTATATGATCTCAGGCAAGTAAGACTCAGTTTGTACTTCTGAAAAATGGAAGTAAGAAAACCAGCCTCATTGCTTTAGCAGTTTTAGCATTAATAGTATAGTAGCATGTATGGAGTCCCAAGCATAGGGTCTGGCAAGTAGTTGGTACCCAGGAAAACTTCCTAATACTGAAAATACCATCAGGAAAAAAACCTAAAGTGTTGGTGGTAATGAGGCCCCCACCCCAAATGCTTCTTGAGAAAACTCTTGGCAAAGTTTCTGAAGAAAAACTGTCTTCACCATGAAGAGTTTCCTGATCCTCCCTATTCTCACTCTATTCCACCCCCTGCTTCCAACTAAAAGGATCACCTCTCTGTCTAAACTCCACAGCACTGTATTGTTGTTCCTTTTCCTATGAACCCATCCCTTTTCTACCCTTAACTGCCCTGACTTGTAGTCCTCTACCAGAAAAGGGCTCACACCTGTAATGCAGGGACTTGCCTTTAGCTCTCAGCAAACCTCGGAAGGAGATTTGCATATAGCCAATGACCAGTACATAATGTCCCAGAGATTGGCCATTGTCAATTTTCATTCTTCATGAACAAAAGGGATAGTACCTCTCCCTGTCTTGGTGGCTCACCCTCTACCCCTGTAAAGAATCAACTGTCAAAAGAAGCAGAAAGAAAACAGCATCACATTCCTCAAGAGAGGCCTCATGCAGAGCTAAGGGAGGGAGAATAGCCATCCCCAAACAACATGACTCTTCCCTAATCTTAATAGGGCAGTATTCTCCTATGGCAATATTTCCCAAACGTTAGTCATTCACATTCTTCATTCACAATGTTTGCAAAATCTGCATGCTACCAATAATATTGTTTGTTTAAAAGTCTCAAAATTGATTCCTTATTTCGCTTTTTAAAAGAAATTTTATGCAGCTATAGTGTAAATGAGAAAAAAATAAAATATCATTTGCCAAAACTTGAAAGTAACCATAACATAATAAAAAGTAGATGACTGATAATAAAGTAGATAGATGCCATGCCTAGCCAGTGCACCTGAGTTTAATATCTGCCTTCTTTTTGTTAAATGCATGCTCTTTGTTTGAAAGGGAGATTAGCAAGTGCTAGAAACAATGCCATAAGCAAAAACTAGACTTCCTCCTTGATGTGCTCAGAAGACTGAAGGAAACTTGATAGGGAGACTATAATAAGATAGGATGAATAATGGCCCTCAATGATGTCCATATTCTAATCTCAGGAGCCTGTGAATATGTTATCTTATATGGCAAAAGGAACTTTGCATATGTGATTAAGTTGGGATCTTGAAGTAAGGAGTTCATGCTGGGTCATCTGGTTAGGCCCAGTGTAATCACAAGGGCCCTTATAGGAGAGAGGCAAGTAGGCCAAAGTCAGAAAAAGGAGATGTTACAATGGACCCAAGGTTGGAGTAATGTGCTAGGGGCCAAGGAATGGAGGCAGTCTCTAGTAGCTAGAAGTAAAAAAGGCAAGGAAATGGGTTCTTCTCTGGTCTCCAGAGGAATATAGCCCTACCAACACCTTGATCTTAGAATTATGACCTCCAGAAGGTAAGAGAATAAATTTATGTGCTTTTTAAGCCACTGAGTTTGTGGAAATTTGTTACGGCAGCAAGGAGAAACGAATACAGAGACTGATTGGCATACCATGTTATTCAAGGTCATGTAATACCATGTTCATCTATCAGCTAAAACCTTGCATAGCCCCAGTGATGTACACCTACACATCGGGACACTGCCTAACGAATTCCCACTAGGCAGACAGGGAAAATGGTATCCATAAATTAAAGCAACTACGGAAGAATTTAGGCCTGAGGCAGTGAAGCTGGTTGCTAAGGTGATGGCTGATTATAGGGAAAGCTCTGCATGGTCAATGTCCTGTTTCCTCCACTACTTTGGCTTTCCTTTATAATATAGCATCTGACCTGAGGAAAAGCCATTCCAGAATCAGCCCTCCTTCAACAAATGGACTCTGCATTTAGGTAGGTCATGCCCATGGCTCTTTCCATTCCTAAAGTGAACTATTGTTCTCTTAGATGAAAATAGACTTGGCAATATTTTCTTAAATTAAAAAAAACTTACTGTATTTTGTCTAACTATAAAAATAAGATGTGTTTATTATAGCCATTTTAGAAAATAGAAACTAACAAAAATAATAATTTCCTTTTCACCCAGAAAAACCTACTTGGTTAATATTTTGATAGATTTCTCTCTGGTCCCATTTCTGTTCATGTCCATTTATAATTGGAAAAGTATTCAATAAGTATTATTTAGCAGCCTTCATTTTCTCTGTTAAAACATATTATGAACACTTTTGCACTACCTATAATATATCTCTATAATATTTTTGTAATGACTGAATATTTTGTTGTAAACATGAATTATAATTTCTATAATCAGTTCACTCACATGACAATTTATGCTACTTCCAATTTTTCACTGTTTTCTTTTTTTGAGAGGAGTCTAGGCTCTTTCGCCCAGGCTGGACTGCAGTGGCGCTATCTCAGCTCACTGCAAGCTCCATCTCCTGGGTTCACGCCATTCTCCTGCGTCAGCCTCCCGAGTAGCTGGGACTACAGGCACCCGCCACCACGCCTGGCTAATGTTTTGTATTTTTAGTAGAGATGGGGTTTCACCGTATTAGCCAGGATGGTCTCAATCTCCTGACCTCGTGATCCACCCACCTCGGCCTCCCAAAGTGCTGGGATTACAGGCATGAGCCACCACGCCCGGCCATTCACTATTTTCTTATAAATATTTTGGTTCACCACAGATGGCTCCTAAAAATAAATTTATGAGTTAGGAGTATTTAAATTTTGTACACAAATTGCCAAATTTCCCATCAGGGAGTTATAAAAATTTATCTATAAATAAGAATAATTTTAAAGGGAATTAATTGCAAATTTGAGTAAATATGAAAGAAGGAAATAAGTGGTAAACTTTTTTGGGGAAAGACAGAAAACCTTTTATTTTGTATTCATGTGTTAAGCAAGAGAATCTGCTTGCCTGCTTGCCTTCCTCTTGACCTAACAATCTACTGGAGAAAGAGGGAAGAAGGAGATGCATGGAAATGGAGTAACTTCTTAAAGGGGAAAAAATAAGTGAGATTTTTTTTCCTAGAACAGTTAGATGAAAATCACTGTTAGGGCCAGGCACAGTGGCTCACACCTGTAATTGCAGCACTGTGGAAGGCCAAGGCGGGCAGATCGCTCGAGACCAGGAGTTTGAGGCCAGACTCCTGGGCTCAAGGAGCAACATGGCAAAACCTGTCTCTGCAAAAAACACAAAAATTAGCCAGACATGGTTTCATGCACCTGCAGTCCTAGCTACTTGGGAGGCTGAAGTGAAAGGATCACATGAATGTGAGAGATTGAGGCTGTAGTGAGCCGTGATCACACCACTGCTCCAGCCTGTGCAACAGAGCAAGACCCTGTCTAAAAAAAATTAAAAAATACAGTAAAATAAAAACAAAAACACTAGTAGTATCAGTGTTTTGGGGCGTCATATAGGTTTTGTGGATGGACAAACCTCATTATGGCAAAATGTAGAAAGTCTTTTAGGCCTGCCTATTTCAAAATTCTCTTGGTACATAGCCAACCAACAATAGATCTGATGATTTAATCAATACAGAGAATCAATCTGTATAGACTTAAAGTACATTTCTGCTTTGGCTGTCTACACAGATTGCTACATAGAGAACATCCAAATTACTCACTTGCTAAGTATTGATGTGGCAAAGCCCATGGCATCCACACTAGCTGAGTACTAGGTCAGCTTGAGCTAAACCCAGCCCAGTAAACTGTAATTACTACAGAGCATGGTCTACTGTTGAGATTGCCTGTTGCAGGCTTCTTTTATATTAATATTTTAACTGAAAAATGAGATAGAAGATTTCTAAGTAGTCAGCTTCTCTTCTAATTTTTTCTGTCTCAAGCCTACAAATTGATATTCATCCTAATAATAACAATAAATAGCAACAACATCTTAAGTAGCTTCTGTACGCCAGGCGCTATGCTGTGCAACTCACACCTATATTTTACTTAGGCTTTACAACAGTGCTATGAGGAAGATGCTGTTATTATTAGTCGTTTATGAGTGAGCAATCTGAAAATCAGAAATGCGTCCAAGGGCCCATAGCTGGTGAGAGGCAAAGCTGGAATTTGAACCCAGGTCGGTGGAATTCCACTCTTCTCTACTGTATTTTTTTTTTTTTTTTTTGTAGGTGAGAAACTTTATTTTTTCCAAAGGACTGTTAATTGTATTTTGTTTCATTATATTTTAAGTTCTAGGGTACACGTGCACAACGTGCAGGTTTGTTACATATGTATACATGTGCCATGTTGGTAGCAAACTATCGCAAGGACAAAAAACTAAACACCGCATGTTCTCACTCATAGGTGGGAATGGAACAATGAGAACACTTGGACACAGGAAGGGGAACTCTACTGTATCTTCTAAGTGAAACTCCCTGCTAGGTGACCCTGTGGCTTTAGGCTTCATCTGGGATTCCCAGGCCCCAAACCAAATCTGCACATCTTTGTGCCTGCCCCTCTAGTGGCCCTGGGAAAAAAGTTTTAAAGAAATCCAATGACAGCTGGAGTCTTTTCTGATCCCTTATTGGCCCATCTTTCATTAGGTATATTACAGGTTTGAAGGGATGGAAGAGGGGGAAACAATTTTCTTCTATATCTTTAAGGGCATTGTTTTTTAAATTGTCTATAAAGTTTCTGGATTTTTTTTGTTGTGTGTTTTGATTTATTTTGTTTGGTATGTATTAATGTGATTAAGAATAGGCTCCATTTCCTCTGTTGGAAAGATATGCCAGACATCACAGGCAATCAAATAAACACTCTAGGTCAGGAACCTTTGGGGGAAAGCTTTTGGGAATGGTATATGTCAACATTAGTGACAGTTCAAGGTAGGCAACATGGTGATATGTCCTGGAAATGGAGCTGAGACTCCCAAGGTCTCAATCCAAAACCCAGAATGCGTAAGGAGAGGCAATCTCTGAATACAGAGACACTTACCATTTACTTATTTTAAAGGGCTGGGATGTCTCCTGAATGCTATGAGGTGCTTGAAAGGGCCTCTTCTTACCCTACTTGCTCTCTCTCATCTCTTCATTTCCTTCTGCCCCTTGCTTGCCTTAGCCTCCATCATGCTGAAGCTGATCTTAAACATTTGGGCAAGTTGTTTCCCTTTTCTTGGCCTGAGTTTACTCATCTGATCTGCCAGGGGTTTGTCAGCCTCAACACCACATAGTCCTGTACTGTGATCACTTTAAAAATCAGAGCAGGACAAAAGCAGAGTTGCACAACCTTGCCCTTCTGCCCCACACCAGCCAGGGAAACCGCAATGCCTGCCACTTCAGTATCTGGTGATTCTCCTATCACATAGTTCCCCTCTTCCTCCATAAAGGTTTGTGGTGCTTTGTGCTGCTTGCTGGCTGATCCTAAACCCTAAATTTGGAAGCCGCACAAGGCTGACTCCCCTCTAAGTGCTCCAGAACTAAAATAATTCCCAGCCATTTCTCTACTTCCTACTTCAAATTCGCAAAGGCTGAAAATATAAGTAGACATTTTCTAATTTTTTAAAATGATCTAGATATAATGTCAGAGGAGAGAAGGATTATAGAAACCAACTTATCCAGGGACATATTTAGAAGCAAATATTTTCAAACAAAAAATGTTGCAGAGGCTTCAACACATACAAAGTAAATGAATAGCAGTAGTATACATTTATCATATAAAATTCAAATTTATGACCTTCACATATCATGAAGTACAGTGGTAAGGGTGACACTACTTCAGTGATCCCCAAAATTAGAAATGGGATTACAAATAACAGAACTTTGGTTATATCTGCCTAGACTTACACAGTAGTGCTTTGTTTTATTTGGCTATATGATATGATAGAATCTGCTCAGATAAGTCGTTGAAGTCATAGTTGTTTTTAAACAAACATTTTAAACAACTTCAATTATCTTGTATAAGATAGAAAAGGAAGTTTTACTTGAAAGTTCTAGCAAGTTAGTGAATATGTGGCCATGATGTTTTGCAATTTGATAACATAATATACATTTTTTGGGATTAAAAGTGAAGCAAAATTCATCTATGTGCAGCATTAGGTGATTCACAGCATTTTCCAATTGGAATTCTGCAGACCAAATCCATGTGATCCTATTCTCTAGGCTTTACTATATTTGTTAAATGCAAGCTGGTTTTACGACGCTTAATTAATATTTAAACCCACTTTGAGATCAAAGAAAACTGAACCAACATAAACTATCATTAGCTTTCACAGAAACGAGTAACTGGCATGGCTGTGTCTTCAATCCCTGTAGTTTCTCCTTACACATTTTAAAACCTCGAAGAGGTCGTGGTTAGTATGAGTCACCATTTTACTACATTTTTGATGCGGTGAATATAGGAAAATCTTTAACTCTAAAAAAACTAGTCTACTTTCACTTTCTTATTTTTAATTTCTTCACTATCCTACTGCAGACATGAATCTTTCAGTTTCTGAGACCAAATTCCTCTCTGGAGAAAGAAGCCAAGCTGGGAGAATTTGTAGTACGGGGATTAGAGCTTCTCTTCCTGCAGGTAGTATGCCTGTGAGTGTGGCACAGCACTGGCTCCCAAACTCAGCTCACCCTCAGAATCATTTGGTTCACCTCATGAAAATACAAAGTCCTGGGCCCCAAACCCGGAATCTTTGCTTCCGTGGGTCTGGAGTAGGACCTGAAATCATTACCATTAATTTGGTGCTTCTGATGATTCTGTGTCTGATTTTTATTTTTAATATGAAAGGTAAAGTCATGGTTGAAAATTTGTTTCCACTTGGCATGACTAAAACCGGTGCTTTGAAAAGAACACACAATTATGATATGCAGTTGCTATCCAGAGGATTCAACATCTGTTCTAGAGTTGGTGAGAATGAAAAATTTCAGTGTCATGAAGAACAGGGAGCATCTCATAGAAATGAAGTAACATTGCTCCTGAGACAATGAGAAAAGCTCACATCTTTTTCTCACCTGGAAAATGGACATCTACTAACTCACAATGGCAAGCTTATATGCAAACAACTTTTGGAAGATTTATCAACAGATACTAAAAGCTAATAATTTTAAATACCTTAAAAAACATGTTTGAATACCTTTATTATGTAAATTTTTTTATGACCAGTATATATATACTGTGATGATTCCAAGATTTCTCAACCTCAGCACGACTGACATTTTAGAACAGATAATTTCTTGTGGGGGGCCTGTCTTGAGTATTTTAGGATGTTTAGCAACATCCTTGGCTTCTACCACTAGATGCCAGCAGCACTCTCCTAGTAATTACAACCAGAAGTTTCTCTAGACATTGCCAAATATTCCTTGGCAGGGCAGACTTGCTCCCAGTTGTAAAGCATCCCTCTAGAAAAATCACATAATCTCTCTGGGGCTTCAGATTTCTGTAATGTAAGATCAGGTAGTAAAGCAGCAGTCATAGCAGCAGAATCAGAAAAGACTAATACAGGCAAAATTAAATAACTGGTTAGAAAAAGAATAATTCAGACTTAATGCCAACCCATACAGAAAAATAAATCTCAAATGGTCTCGAATTGCAAATGAAAAAAGAAGTTAAAATATTGAAAAAATATAAAGAATATATTTTACAGCCTTAGGGTAAAGAAGACTTGCCTAAGAAAAACAGGCAAAACATGTAAACTTTTAAAAAATGGAAAAAGAAAAAAAATCTGTAACATTTATAACTGAAGATCAATATTCATAATAAAAAGCCCAAGCAAATCATTAAAAAAATTAAAAATAAATGGAAAACAGGTTAACAATTTGAAAAAGCAATTCATAACTAAAAATTAAATAGCCAAAATACATTAAAAAATTTTAGTCTCATTATAACTCAGAAAAATACAAACTAAAACTACAATGAGATATCATTTTGATCCTATCATATAGGCAAAGTTAAAAATACTTGTGAAAATTAAAAAGAATTGATGAAAGAAAGCAGGAGAAACAGCCATGTTCATGCCCTATTATGTTACATTGGTTCAATCTTTTAAGGGTCAATTTTGCAGTAGCTGTCAAAATGTAGACTGTGCATGACCTTTCACCTAGTGTTCTACCTCTATACATCTAGTCTATAAAAAAATAACAGTTTCATACAAGGATTACTTGCTACAGTATTGCTTTTAATAGCTAAACATTGCAAGCCAACTAAGGGCTATGATTGACACATCATCATATAGTGATACATTCATATAAGGTAGCTTTATGCAGTAGTTAAATAAGCCATATTTAAAATATTGAAAGGAAAAGGACTTTTGGATGACAATATTTCAGAACTGTATATAAATATGTAAATATAGACATATTTAAATAATCTATTTATATAGTTATATATGTTTATCTGTCTGTATATAAAATTTTGTGTATATCTATGCACACAACAATCTCTTGAAGCATTCACATCAAACTGTTAATAGAAATTAATTTCAGGGAGAAAAGTATTATGTCCATCTTATTGTATGTATTTTATAGTGTTTGAAGTTTTACCACAAACATGTATTTTATAATTTTTAATTATATAAGTTTAAAATAAATAAATGAAGATATTGAATTAAATGATTTCTGAAACCTATTATTTCAGCCCTAACAGACTGAGATTTAATTAATTCTGGTTTAGAAATAACATGGAAAATTTAGGCTGGGCACAGTGGCTCACATCTATAATCCCAACACTTTGGGAGGCTAGCGCAGGAGGATTGCTTGAGCTCAAGAGTTTGAGGCCAGCCTGGGCAACATGGTAAAACTGTTTTTACAGAAAATACAAAAATTAGCTGGGCATGGTGGCGTGTGCCTGTGGTCCCAGATACTTAGGTGGCTGAGGTGGGAGGATTGCTTGAGCCCAGGAGGTTGAGGCTGCAGTGAGCCATGATGGTGTCATTGCACTCCAGATTGGATGACACAATGAAACTGTCTCTTAAAAACAAAAAAAAAAAAAGAAAGAAAGAAAGAAAGAAAATTTAAGCTACCATAACTGTGTTCATACCACAAATTCCTTTAAGAAGGAAAAGAAAAGGGGAAAGGCATTACGATTCTTTAAGCCCCTGCGATATGCTTGTTCCATGTGGCATAGATTTACGCATTGATCCTCACAGCACCTTATTTTCATGTCAGATTAACTGAGGCTCGGAGAGGTTAAGTGGCCTGACCAAGATCATTGGCTCAGAAAGGGAAGGAGCCAGGATTCACACTTGAATCAGTCTGTGGGAAATATTATTGCTGCTCTACAGCAGATGTTTTGTAGTTTCATGAGTTGATGGAGAAACTCTGGTTTATCTTATAAACTTCAAGGCAGACAGCAAGAGGCCATGGTGGAGAAGCAACTGTCCAGTAGCATAACCATCACAACCTGCAGGAAGTAAAATTGCTGAGATGTGGTGGATGCATATTCTGCACCAGGTCCTGCATTCATACCACACTTAACTCTCACAGCAACTTTAAGAGGGAGGTACCATACTGTTACCATTTTGCAAATGAGGATGTAGGCTCAGCAAAGGTAGAAAAGTTGCCCAAAGCACATATATAGAAAGTAGTGGAGCTATTGGTCTGACTCCTCATCCTATGTTAATTACTGGATACATAGACTAGGGTAGAAATTATTGGCTACTAGCTGGACTTTGAAAAAAGAACCTTAAAACTGTAAGATGGTAGGTGTTTAAGCAATTCATAGGCTAATGCCCAGAGTCAGAGATAAGGTTGTTTGCTTACTTTGATGTGGAATGGTTTGTAATATTTCAACACTAGAGTATAGTATATGAAGAACAATCACATGTCGATTGATGTAGCTAAGGTACCAATTAGAGTCTAAGTGCACATGCAGGCATTTCTGACAGACTGGGAGGGCAAGTAATCCAAACACTCTGAAGACTATTTGCCTGAAGACCTCGGGGTATCTTATGAGATAACTCATGTTAAGGGGAGGAGTGGAACATAAGCTTGACTCAGTACAACAGTTTTGGTCATTATTATAGACTGGTTTTCACAAAAGCATTGACTCTGACTTTCAGATTGCTTCCATGGCACAGCCCCACACTAAACAGTGTAGTTTTCAAAACCTGAAAGAATAGTTTTAATTAAACTCAGTAACTCAGTTCAACACTGGGGTAGAACAGCACTATCTTGAAAGCCCTCTAACCTGTAACTCAAACAGAAAACATTCTGCCGCCAGTTTCTTTGCTAAAACATAGCAAGAGTCCAGTTTCCAACAAGTTCCTCACCTCCATCTAAGACCACCTCAGCCTGGATTTCATTGTCCATATCACTATTGGCCTTTTGGTCAAAGCCATTCAACAAGTCTCTAGGAAGTTCCAAAATTTCCCACATTTTCCTGTCTTCTGAGCCCTCCAAACTATTCCAATCCCTGCCTGTTACCCGGTTCCAAAGTTGCTTCCACATTTTCAGGTATCTTTTCAGCAGCGCCCCACTCTACTGGTGCCAATTTACTTTATTAGTCCATTTTCGTGCTTCTGATAAACACATACCCAAGAATGGGCAATTTACAAAAGAAAGAGATTTACTGGACTTAAACAGCTCCCCGTGGCTTGGGAGGCCTGAAAGCCTGTCTCGAATGGTGGCAGACAAAAGAAAAGAGCTTACGCACGGAAACTTCCATTTTTAAAACCATCAGATCTCATGAGACTTATTCACTATCACGAGAACAGCAGAGGAAAGACCTGTTCCCACGATTCAATTACCTCCCACCAGGTTCGTCCAATGACCCATGGGAATTGTGGGAGCTACAATGCAAGATGAGATTTGGGTGAGGACACAGCCAAACCATATCAAAGCCCAAGGGCTCTGCAGAAGAAATGCAAGAGGACCATGCATCCCTTGAAAAATTATGAAATTTAGCATGGATATGCAAATGTACATATTTCTGAGGAGACAGTCTTGTTTTTGTCAGCGTCTCAAAACATTATGTAACTTAAAAATGTTTAGAAACAATTGTTGGAATTTTGATCTTTATGTATTCTAAAGCCAAATAAATGTGGGGAAAAATATATTTCAGTGCATACATATTACCGGGGATAGTCACAAACTGTGGGCATAAATTGGGTCACATTAATAGTACATTCTGATTCTTGAATCCTCACTTGAACCAGGATTTGTAGAAGCTCTAAATTTTTTTTTTTTTTTTTACTATTTCATTAATTTTTGAGAGGAATTTCTCATGTCCAAATAGAGTTAATCCTTGATAGTTTGACCTCATATCCAAAAGAGGAAGGAAAATGTTATGGTTTTACACCTCATGGTTCAAATGAAATGTAAAAGGGACTTACTTACTAAGTCAATTTGAGGCGCGCTTTACTGGGTACCGTGTATAAAGGGTGGAAGTTTCTGAGGCTGATTTTGACACGTACTCTTTTCTCCCACCTCTTTCCTTCAGGTTGGGGAATGTTTTTGTTTTTACAGTTTCAAGCCTTTTTTTTTTTCTTTTCCTTATTCTTGTGTTATTGTTTTTATTTTTGTACCATTTTATTGGTTTGGTTGATTTTTTTAGCTGTTTTGGTTTTTACAGTTTTTACACACGGTATATGAATGTGCAGGGCCACAGGTTGATTTTCATTCACTTTTTTATTAGAAAGCTTTTTCTTAATGTTTATTCTACTTGACCTGTTGCTTTTCTGTATTTTAATATTTAATTTATAGATAGTGTACATTAAGGGAGATCAATTTTCTTCATTTTAAGAAATCCAGATACTTCAGATCCTACTTTATGTACTCAGATGACAAAAATCCATTTTCTACGGTCACAGAGTTCCTGAATAGAAGCCTTTAAAGAGAAGTCTCTCAAGATCAGCACCTTGAAGTGGGCAGACGCACTGGCACACTTGGAATCCCATCTCTCTCTTTTTTTTTCTGAGATGGAGTTTCGCTCTTGTTGCCCAGGCTGGAGTGTAGTGGCGCGATCTTGGCTCACTGCAACCTCTGCCTTCCGGTTTCAAGCAATTCTTCTGCCTCAGCCTCCCAAATAGCTGGGATTACAGGTGACCTCTACCACTCCCGGCTAATTTTTGTATTTTTAGTAAAGACGAGGTTTCACCATGTTGGCCAGGCTGGTCTCAAATTCCTGACCTCATGATCCACCTGCCTCGGCCTCCCAAAGTGCTGGGATTACAGGTGTGAGCCACCACGCCCGGCCCCCTCCCATCTCTTTTATCATGTTTCTGATGCTCTCCGTGGGCTGGGGATTGCTAAGGTGGTAAGGGTGTTGTAAAATTCTGCAGTGGGGAAGAACTGCACTTATTTAATATTTGCTCAAAATGTTGCTCTTTGAGCTGACTTGGGAAGTGACTTTGCCTGCTTCCAAAATGACAGTTATGACCTTATAAAGTTCCCCAGGAATTTGAGAGCCAAACTTAATTTTATTTTCTCTGCAATATACTCAGTACCCAAGGCCGCAGCTGCAGAAAGCTAAAAAATAAAAGGAATAAAATAAAAAGGAATGGGTGGGGGATTGAACCAATCAGTTTATTGCCATAAACTCTCTCCTAAAAAAGTCTCTACAGTATTCACAAGCATATTAATCTAATGCAGGTGTTGATCTTACCTGAAATATTACAGCAAAGTAATAGTAGATTGAGTAGATGGTATCTGCAAAACTCATAATGACATCATTGGGAATTATTCTGAATTTTAAATCCAGAAGACAACTTTTTAAAAAGACAGTTCACAGAGATTGATGTAATTGCTTCCTGATAGTAGGTTAGGCTTCATCTTTGATGGAGAAGAGGACATCGAAGTGTTATATATTTTCCCATGTAGTCGTAATGCTAAACAGCGAATTAAAATATCTGAATCTCAGTTCTGGCCTTGCCACAGTCTAGCTAGGCAATGTGGGACAAGTCATTTAATGTGTCTTCACATTTCTGAAAATGAAAGCTGAATGAGATCTTTTTTTCTGGCTATATAACATTTACAAATCCTAAAATGTCAGTGATGGGAGTCCACATTCTTTTCTGAAATCTCATCTTGCCTACCTTGAGGAAGAACTCATGGGGTGCTGAAGACACAGGGTTCTGCAGAGTGTTGGATAAGTGTTTTCTCTGCTCTTCTAATTAGGTCAAATGGCTCCTCTAGCTGGCATCAGATTAACTGTGTTAGTGACATTCACACTGGTCCAGATAAAGATGCAGACTCACCTCTTCACACCCATGCAACCAGCCCAAAGTGGAGGAGGCTGAGTCATGTGGGAAGATATGTTCTGACAGACTTATCTTTCCGGTTTCAGCATCTGGCTCCTTCACCCACCACGTTCCGAAAGTCTGCATATTGGTGTGGCTGCTGTTAGTTCAGCTCTGAAGAATTGATGTAATAGAAAAATATTTCACTTTAAGTAATTTTTTTTAACCTTTAACATATTCTTTACTTAAAACGACAAATAAATCAACCCTCCTGACCTGCTCAATCATTAGTATGCTAAGGGATTGTTCACATTTGCCTCACAGTCAGTTGAACTGGGACATTTAGTTCGTGAAAATAACTAGGCTGCAACCCATTATTTTAAACAATAGCTTTGTAGATTCTGGATATTATCCCTTAACCCCATCAAAAAGTGGGCAAAGGATATGAACAGACACTTCTCAAAGGAAGACACTTATGCAGCCAACAGACACATGAAAAAATGCTCCTCATCACTGGCCATCAGAGAAATGCAAATCAAAACCACAATGAGATATCATCTCACACCAGTTAGAATGGCGATCTAAAAAGTCAGGAAACAACAGGTGCTGGAGAGGATGTGGAGAAATAGGAATACTTTTACACTGTTGGTGGGACTGTAAACTAGTTCAACCATTGTGGAAGACAGTGTGACTATTCCTCAGGGATCTAGAACTAGAAATACCATTTGACCCAGCCATCCCATTACTGGGTATGTACCCAAAGGAATATAAATCATGCTGCTATAAAGACACACGCACACATATGTTTATTGTGAGACTGTTCACAATAGCAAAGACTTGGAACCAACTCAAGTGTCCGACAATGATAGATTGGATTAAGAAAATGTGGCACATGTACACCATGGAATACTATGCAGCCATAAAAAATGATGAGTTCATGTCCTTTGTAGGGACATGGATGAAGCTGGAAACCATCATTCTCAGCAGACTATCACAAGGACAAAAAGCCAAACACTGCATGTTCTCACTCATAGGTGGGAATGGAACAATGAGAACACTTGGACACAGGAAGGGGAATATCACATACCAGGGTCTGTCGTGGGGTGGGGGAAGTGGGGAGGGATAGCATTAGGAGATATACCTAATGTAAATGACAAGTTAATGGGTGCAGCACACCAACATGGCACATGTATACTTATGTAACAAACCTGCACGTTGTGCACATGTACCCTAGAACTTAAAATATAATAAATATATATAAAAAATACACAATAGCTGATGATTTATTTACTAGACAATCCATCTAATCATATCCCAGCGATTAACTAGTGATTACAACTTAAAATAAAAATTTTGTGTATATCTATTTAATTGAACTAGACGAAATGGGCTAAACATGGAAGATTCATTTTTTTCTAATCAATGTTCTCATCCATCCCTAAAAATAGAAAATGTCCATAAGGTTTTAGATATTTTAAATAAAAGTACTTATCACAACACTTATCTTTAACCAAAAAACAGTGATCATTGAAGACCCAGAATATGACTGTAGAAACTTTCAGTGCTTTCTGTAGACTCCATCTTTTGCTATCTATCAAAGAAAGATAAAATCTAGGAGTGGAAGGAAAGAGGTTCCCTATACTCCTTATTACCTGGTGATAAAGTACAGGGGTTTTAATAGGCTGTACCAAATGCACAAAATTCCAGGTCACATCAAAGAAAGTTCTATACACCTGGAAGTTGAAGGATCAGGGATTACAAGTTGTGTGAGGGAGGAATGGGAGGAGTCAGATAGTATTGGGACATCCTAGGCAATGTTTCCAGCCTACTTTGTGTTCTCCCTTCCCTACCAACTAAGCTTGCCTAATTTGCTTCAGAATTGGAGGAAGGAATTGCAGCAGGAAAATATGTGAAGAGTTTTTAAACCTACAGATTCTTCTTACTTTAGAATTAGTTGTTACATTGGCAGGAAAAAATAAATGCAGATGTTGGACCATGTTGGAAACCTTGTCAAGACAGTGGATTGTCTCACACAGAATGGAAATGTGGCTTCTGATTCTGGTGGCGTATATATTCCAGAGAAATGTGAATTCAGTACATATGCCAACTAAAGCTGTGGACCCAGAAGCATTCATGAATATTGTAAGTTGGGATTTCTGGGAAATGAGGTACTTAACATGTTAACGTTTGTATCTGTGTATTATTTACATTATGTATTATATTTATACATGGTGGTGATTCACACTAGAAGAGCATAGTGATGAAGTAGCAAATCGTACTGGAAAGAATGCTAAACTGGATGTCAGTAGACCTGGGGTCTCATTACACAAATTTAGTAAACTTGGGCAAATGGCTTAATCTCTTTGAGCTTCAAACACAATTTAACTTTTCCTTGAACACTTTGGTTCATCCTATGAGCGGAGAAATAATTAAGGCCTTTTAAGTTCACCCCAGTCCCTTGATTATTTCCATTTTGTCTGTACCTTTTATTCTTTTATTCTTTGTTTCCATATTGTAAAGGTGTCAGCCTTTGCTTCTTGCTGTCAGGGCACACACTTCTAGTAGCATCTTATACCATTCTAATCTACTCTTTTTATCCCGTTTCTGGACTGGTACTTTGCTGAATAGCAATAAAAGGACCCCGAGTTAGTGCTACACAGAACCTCCTACAAGTAAAATGCGTAAATGACAATACATCTCTTTAGTTTTCCCAGGAGTTTTTTTTTGTTTGTTTGTTTGTTTTTGGGTTTTTTTTTTGTTTTTTTTGGGGGGGAGCTTTTCAAATTCTAAGCTGGGTTTAGTAATGGTCACCCTATGGTAACGCTTATCCCATAGCAGGGATTGTGACACAAGCAGGGATACTATTCTATTTCAATTTCATTGCCCTGTGCAGTAGATAGGATCATTCACATATTTCAAATCCAGATACTGAGATTAAAGAGGTTAAACAAGTTGAACAAGGCCGCACCAATGTAATAGCATAGCTACTATTTAAATTCAGGACTGCCTAAACACAAAGTCTATAATTACAAATACTATGCAATAAACCATCCCAGGTGAGAAAGAGGAGAGGCTACCTCCAGATGAGTAAGATGATCGTGTGCAATGTCCATGTTCCAGGGATTTATCTAAGAAACTCTCAGAAAATGGAACTTTAACATATATTTATACCGATTTAAGACCCTTTCTACAGAAGCTTCCTTATATGGGTTCAAAAACTGAGAGGAAATAGAAATATTCTGTATCTGCATGGTGCTGAATATCAGGTTTCTTTTGACCATTCCAATGATTAGGTGATTTGTCTAGGTAGTTAGCACATTGGTGTCAGTCCTCAGGAGTCATCCTTCTGGCCCTGAGACTGTCCCACTTGAATTCCTCTGGTTTGGAGGTGAGAGGAATCTCTGTAGTGGCAGACAGAGATGATGTTCCTGGGCCCCACCCACTGGGTGTACCCAGCACCTACACACTATTGGGGCTTCAGGAGTCTGTAGACTAAAGCCCATTGAATTGGGCTCTGCCTTTAAGCAGCTATGCCTGGAAAAAAATGAAGTAAAATAGAAAATTCATATGATTGGTATAAATTCAACAAAATAGAATAAAAGTAGTTTCGAGTTTGAACTGGTTCTGAGGTAGGAGAAGGGCAGGACTTACTTTCTGGTCCCAACAGGATACAGTGAATAAACAAGCACAAACCAGCAGGTGGTGAAAAAAACAGCAAGAACCAGCAGTGGCCTGGAAGGCATCCTCTAGTTGCCCCGGCTGCTCATTAGCATAAGACACTCCTACCAGCACCATGACAGTTTACAAATGTCATAGCAATGACCCACAAGTTAGTATCCCTTTCCATGGCAATGGCCCAGAAGTTACTGTCCCGTTTCTGGAGATTTCTGAATAACCTGCCCCTTAATTTGCATGAAATTAATAGTTATAAGTAGGCATAAATACAGCTGCCAGTAGCCCATACACTGCTGACTCTGGGAGCACTGCCTATGAATTAGCCCTGCTTTTCAAGGAGCAGTACCATTCAGTAAAAGATTACTGTCTAATATTACCGGCTCGCCCTTGAATCCTTTCCTGGGCAAAGCCAAGAACCTTCCCAGGGTAAGCCCCAATTTTGGAGCTTACCTGTCCTGCATCGATTTGACTCTGTATATTCATGCATATGGATTATGTTCTATCTTATACTTTGATAAATAACTGGCCTTATGCATGTATATTTTAAGCAAGTGTTTACTGAGCACCTACTAGGTCCATGATATTGTGCTATGCACTAAGGTTAGACAGATCTAAGAATATTAAAAGCCCTGACTTTATGGAGCTTATAGTCCAGCAGGAAGGACAGATCATCAATTAATCATTATAAAAGCAATGAAATAAAAGAAGAAAACATAAAATAGGGGGAACTAATCCAGAAAGCTTTGCTGAAGAAGGGTTTCAAAGCCTGAAATCTGAAAGATAAATGGCAGTTGCTTGAAAGGGTGGTAGCAAAAATGTCAGCACATAGGACAGCTGGAGCAGCTAAGAACATGCCAGATTCAAGGAGCTGAAAGCAGCCTATATCTGGATGGTCTTTTAAACATTGACTTTTTTATACTATTACAAAAGCAATATATGCTTATTATAAAAATTTAAAAAATACAAAAGAAGGCAATAGTCGCAATCTACTCTGCACCAAGAACTGCTTTGTCATGCCTTTATCTTCATTCTAAATCTGTGAGGTTTTGTTTTCTTAAAAAGAAATGTCATGCACAATTTACTATTTTCCAACTTTTTTTCTGCTTAACAATGTATATCATGAAGAATTTCCCAACGTTTTAAATACCCTTCTACAACGTCATTTCACCTTGCTGCATTATGTTCCATTTTTTTTAAATAAATATTTGCCCCAGGTTGGATTTTCTAGGGGACAGACTCTGAGGCAGAATTCACACAATAATGTTTATTAAGGAGAATTATCATCACCACCCGTGGAAAGGAAGTAGAGAATCAGGAGTAAGGAAAGAGATAAATCAAATTGTGATACAGACTTCAAAACAGCCAGACTCAACTCCATGAGGAGCTATGGAGCTAAAACTGCTCTTCAGGAGATGTCCTATGTTGGGCTGAGGTGACCAGGCCTTTAGACTGCAAACAGGTCAGTCACTGGATGTGGCAGGAAGGGATGTGAACTTGGAGGAAGTGGCTTTCTACAGCTGAGGCCATTCCTACAAAAGATGACAGCCAAGGGTTATCTGTTGACAGCACTTCCAGTGGATGGGACCAGTCCTTTATTGCCTGCATAAACTTTCCTGCCAAGTATAGCATGTTGACCATCTTGCCACCTGTAGACAATGTTTGCAGCACTTGTAATTCTTTTTCTTCTCAGATGTCCATGTTCCTATCCCTACCTCCTTGGCTCTTTTGAGCAACTTCTATTCAATCCTTAAGGCCCAGTTCGAATTCTTCCTCCATAAGACTTTCCCGTCCAGCCCTGCTCATTTTGCTCCTCCTGCTCAGAATTCCTTTGCTCCTTCCTTCACTCTCATCCTTCATCCCTCATCTGACACATTACACATATCCTCTCAAGAACTACTTGTCAGATGTCCTCCATTCTCATGTTTTTATATGTATTTATCTCCCCAAATAGTTGACAACAGTGGTTCCTGAAGGATAGTTGTCAGATCAGCAACATCTGCTTTGCCTGGGAACTTGTATGTCAATTTTTTGGGTTCCACACAGACCTGCTGTATCAGACTGTGAGTGGGGTCCCACAATTTGTGTTTTAACAAACCCTCTAAGTAATTCTGATGCATGTTAAAATTTGAGACACTTCTATAAATTTTTTTTTCTTTGAGATGGAGTCTCGCTCTGTCACCAGGTTGGAGTGCAGTGGCATGATCTCGGCTCACTGTAACCTCCGCCTCCCAGATTCAAGCAATTCCTCTTCCTCAGCCTCCCGAGTAGCTAGGACTATAGGCATGCACCACCACGCCTGGCTAATTTTTTTTATTATTATTTTAGTAGAGATGGTGTTTCACCATGTTGGCCAGGATGGTCTCAATCTCCTGACCTTGTGATCCACCCACCTCGGCCTCCCAAAGTGCTGGGATTACAGGTGTGAGCCACTGTGCCCGGCCTATACATTTTTTAAGGTTAAGTATACAATGGTGTCTCACACACATACATGCACACATATACACTGCATTCCATAATATTCAGTTAATTGAGTTTTAATTATAGTGGTAGTTAATGCTTATTGAGTTCCTACTATGTGCTGGGAATTACAGTTAGTGTTATGTGTGCATTATCTTTTTGCATTTATTGCAACAGTCCCATGGAGTACGAACCATTAGAATTCCTAATTTACAGATGAGTGAACTGAAGCATAGGAACAGTTTAACTAAATTTCTCAAGATTATACAGCTAGTTTATGTATTAGTGTTAGAACCAGGGTTAAAACTCAAACAGTGGGACCCAGGAGCTTCCTCCTAACGACTATGCTTTGTTTTTGCCCTATATTCTACCTAGGCATGTGGTGTTTGGCCTTTTATCTTGCTCTTTTTTAAAGCAGCCCCTGATGCAAATGGTTCTCTCCTTCTCTGAGTGATCACAATAGGCAAGAATAGTGAGGATGCTTAGAAGATATTTGCAGCTGCAAATTTTCCAAAGAATGTCTGCATCTAACTACTGTATAGAATAAGGATTCTTAACCAGGGGTTCATATGTAGGCAACAAGATATCTGAAACTCCTGAAATTATTAAATGCAAAACCATGTTTTTGTATCCATTGTATATCCATTTTTATAGTTCTCCTCAAATTCACAGAGGGAACTTTAACCTGAAAATGTTAGGAATCAATGCTCTTGAATCTGTGGTTTTAGAACTGGAAAGAACCTTAGGAAATGCATGGCCCAGAAATGCTCATAAGTTGTCCTGGAACACTTTAGAACCACTTATCTGTAACCTGAAGTGGGCTCCAGACTGTATGTTTCAATGCCCAGAAGATTCTGATGCACAACGAGGTTTTGGAATAAATGTTCTGGTCCAGTGGTTCTCAAACATTAGGGTACATCGAAATCTCCTAAAGAGCTTGAGACACAAACTGCTGGGCCCAGTCCTCTGAGTTCCTGATTCAGTAGGTTTAGTTGGAATTTGCATATCTAACAGATTAGTCCAAGTGATGCTGATGCCTTTGTCCCAGGGCCCATACTTTGAGAACCATAATTCTATTCTGGTTTCCATATTAAGACAAAGAAAGTAAGGACTAGAGAGGGTTAGTAGATTTTTCTAAGGTAACATGTTTAGCTAGGGAAAAGCAAGGACTTTGACTGTGTATTGCAGCATCAAGGAATCTACTCTTACTTTTGGATCATTGAGAATATAGCCACAGAGAACTGAACTCAAAAGAAATTGTGCTTTTTCCATAGAGCGAAATCATCCAACATCAAGGCTATCCCTGTGAGGAATATGAAGTCACAACTGAAGATGGGTATATCCTTTCTGTTAACAGGATTCCTCGAGGCCTAGTGCAACCTAAGAAGACAGGTATGGGTCACCCCATGTCACCGCAACACAGCAGTCTTCTCTGCAGTCACGATTTCCTCGTGATTTGAATGTAGAAGAGAGCCTGGGGTTCTTAGTGCAGACTGAGGTCCATTGTTCAGGTCAAAGGATGGTGTCAGTTCCCCCATAGTCTCCATCACCACCACCCTGTCCCTCCCCACTGCTACCAATTATCTCAATTAAACATATAGTGTTTGCTTTTCAAAACACACCTTCAAGAAAAGTTCATTTCTTGACTTATTTTAGCACTTAACCCATTCCCCAAAACTCCTCCTATGTAGACATTCTAAAATATTTACTGACAATTCCTTGAAAAGACCATACCAACCTCTGATTATGAAGAATTCAAGCTTCTTTATGACACCTGGTGCCCACTCCTGTATGCTCTGTATTCCTCATCTAAAGAGCACTTAAAATATTTAAGATGTTGCCTAGCTTTTTACTAAGGGCTTTTGAAAAATGAAAGTTCTATACATACATTTTAGTTTATTTTATTTTATTTTATTTTTGAGGTGGAGTTTTGCACTTGCTGCCCAGGCTGGAGTACAGTGGTGGGATCTCGGCTCACCACAACCTCCGCCTCCTGGGTTCAAGCAATTCTCCTGCTTCAGCCTCCCAAGTAGCTGGGATTACAGGCATACACCACCACACCTGGGTAATTTTTATATTTTTGGTAGAGACAGCGTTTCTCCATGTTGGTCAGGCTGGTCTTGAACTCCCGACCTCAGGTGATCCACCCACCTCCGCCTCCCAAAGTGCTGGGATTACAGGCATGAGCCACCGCGCCTGGCTATACATACATTTTAAATGTTTGATACATGTTTCCATAGTTCATACAATTCCACCCTTTTGTATATGGGATTTTCAGCTATTGTTATTTTTTAAACATTTGTTTTCATTACTAAAATATGCCTATTTTTCATTTCTATTTGGCTGGATTCTTTTTAATACTCTAGCAGTAAGTTTATAGTAGCAACTAGATTGTCTTTCTTGTGTATAGGTAATATAATTTCTAGTGTTATTTTGATATGCCAGATACACTGATAAGTGCTTTATTTGTATTAGTCTCATTTAATTTTCACAATTACCCTAAGAAACTGCTACTCATATATGTTAAGCAACTTGCCCAAAAAGTCTGTGCTAGTGCTTGCTAGTGAGTTGTAAAACCTGCACTCGAATCAAATCTGTCTCTCTGCCATTATAGCCCATGTTCTTAACTAGGACCAGAAAATGCTGAACAAAATGCTATTGGGCTTTGGTGTAAAGAAACTTTGGGGTTCTATTTTACTCTAATTTGTACTTGTGTAGCTTTTTGAAAACCACTTTTTTTTCTCACTAGCTTCACAGCTGTGCCTTATACATGTCTAGCGTGCACCTACCTCAGTGTCTTTGAACTTAAATTTCTCCCTCTGGACCACTGTTTCATCAGATGTCTATGCAGCTTGCCTTGGCCCTTCTTTCAGCCGATTTTATCAGAGTTCTTCCCTGGCCACCCTATTCAAAATTGCAGCTCTTTGCTACCTATTGAGTTCTAGCCCCTTACCCTGCTTACTTTTCCATATAGCACTTACCATCACCTGATATAATAGATATTTGTATGTTTGTCTATTGTCTGTCTCCCCCGAGTCAGAGTGTAAACTCAGTGAGAGCAGAGACGTCATTTGTTTTGCTCAAGGCTAGAACCAGTAACTAAATGAGTGCTGAGCACATTCTGGTGCTAATAAACATTTGTGGGATGAATTATAGATTTTGTATAAATAAATGAATAGCCTGATGACACAGCCTCATGAATCCCAGGGGAGTGGGCAAAGCACAGTTCTTCCAAGCAGTCGAGTGACTTAGCAATTACTAAGCGTGAGGGTCACCTGCAGCCCCTATTCATGGATGGAATTTGTTTTCTTACATCCTGTTGATTCAGACTGTTCACACATTGCCCAGGTGTTTGAGGTTCAAGGAATCCATCTCCTTGGTCCAGTCGGTGCAGAATACTTCCCTCTAGTGGCCAACGTTGTTGGCATGTGCCTCTTCAGAGGCAATCTCCCATAACAAAAAAAAAAAAAAAAAAAAAAATTTCACCAACCAAGAGACCCAGTGAAATTCTTATTGAAAACAACTGAAAAATGTTTACTGAAAAGCTTATAGCTTGTGGTAGCAGCCTTTTTATCTTTATCAAAGAATCTTAGTTGGCTTCAATATCAAGAGAGAAAATAGGCTGGGCCATCCTCAGAAATGACAGCTGTGTAAGTGTAGCCCTTACACACTCACCTGCTCGCTGTAAATTAAATAGAAGACCTAGGGGATGTTTGAAATGATATAAATGAACCAGTCCTCTTGTTAGGGGAATCACAGGAACAAACTATATGACTAAGTAGAACCAACGTGACCTTAACCATGGGAAATGCCCTAAAGACTCTCAACGGGAGCGTTGATCACCTTGGTTTGATTGTCCTGTGTTAACACAGCTGAGGTCACCTCCCTGAGAACTAAGAGGATCAACAACCAGATTAGATTTTCAAGGAAAATCTAAAATAACACTGAGTTCCTTTCTCCTGGCCCTTCACTCACAGTCCACAGTGACCCACACATTCTCTCCCTTGAGAGATAAAATGAGGCAGATGGAATTCATGAAGACTGTCAAGATGCTGGATGAGTTTGGTGTAGAAGGGCTTTTGTCCTGCAGGGAGACTGCATGTGTGTTTGGTGCCCCTTTATAGCAATAACAACAAGAGCTACCCATCTGATCCGAGGTCGGGCAGCATGCTGAGTGCTTAATGCACAGTACTGCATTTAACCCTCCCCGGCCAAAACCCTGTGAGGTGGGCAATTGTCCTCATTTTGCTAATGAGAACACTGAAGCTCAGAAAGTCACTTGCTTTAGAGAATTATAACAATAATAATGAAAGCAATAAAGCTGTTTTTTACTACAGGCTTCTTCTAAGCCATACTGTGGTGTGGATATTGCATTCATGATTTGATTTAATTCTCACAAGTCCTGTTGAGGGCATGACATATTTTTTACTCCTAATAGGGCAGCACTTTATTAATCTTTCAGCCAAATTTGCTAATGTCAAAATAATATATATGCCTTAATTTATTGAACACATTAGAATTCTTAAAACCCTTCATCCTTCTCTATTCTCTACTGATATTCTTATAATTCTTTATTTTGATGTAATTTCCAATTTATGGAAAAGTTGTGGGAATAATACAAGGGACTTCCATATGCCCTTTGCCCTGATTTACCAACTGTTTACAGTTTTACCCCATTTATTTTATCATTATCTCTCCCCCATCTCTTACGTGTATCTTAATACTTTTTCCAAAACCTTTGATGGTAAATTTGAGACATACATCATGCCTATTTGCCCCTAAGTACTTCAGTGAGTATTTTCTAAGAACAAGAGTATTCTCTTCTATAACTGCAATACCTTTATCGAAGTTAGAAAACAAACATTGACATTAGTGTTTAATTCGTAGTCTATATTCAAATTTTGTCTATTGTTCCAAAGTCCTTTACAGCTGTTTTCCCTCCTCTGGTCCATAATCTAATCCAGGATCATTTACTACACATTTGGCCATCAATCCTGTCTCCTTCATAAACAAACAATTCCTAAGGTTTTGTCTTTTTGATGTTTGCATTTTTGAAGAGTTTTGGACAGGGATTTAATTTGCTTTATCTGATGTTTCTTCATGGTGTGATTCAAGTTATATGTTTTTGGCAGGAATAACACAAAAGTGAAGTTATATCTTTCTTGGTTCATCATATTATGAAGCAAATAATGTTGGCTTGTTCCAATACTGATAATAACTTTAATGACTTCATTAAGGTGGTATCTGCCAGGTTTTTCTAAAGTTAGTATTTTTCCTTTTGTAATTAACAAGTAAGTTATGGGAAGATAGTTTCAGGATATGTAATATTCTGTCTTTAAACTTTTACTCACTAATTTTAACATTCACTGATAATTTCAATCTTTCTGAATTTGTTAGTTGGTATTATACTGTAAATCAATGTTTTGTATTTACGAATTGGTATTCTGTAAATAAGAGCTTTTCCTTCCAATTATTTATTTGTCCATTTATTTATTGGTCTCTATATGGACTCGAGCATTCTTAATTTATTCAATGGGATATAATTATTTACTATAATTATTTTGATGCTCAATATTTCTGTATTTGAACAGTGGGAGCTCCTTCAACCTGGCTTGTGGGTCCTTTTGACATGAAGGTCTCTTAATCACCAAACCATTATATATGTGTGGAATACATATACCTTAATAATCATACTATACCATCTACTGGGGCACTTTCAATATTTCTGAAGAGCCCAGACAAGTCTGATAATAATTACACAAAACTAAGAACAGAAGTCAAACTTTATAGATTATTTTTCTGCTGGGCAACATGCCATCAGTTTCTTGTGCTCTATTTTATTAAAGCATAACAAAAATCTTATTTTACTGATGCGGAAATCAAGGCACACAACAAAGGTCAAGTAATTGGCCAAGATAACTAAGCTAGCAAGCAGCTGAATCAAGATCTGAACACAGGTTTGTTTGATTTGAAAGCTCTTATTCATTACTGGACAACAAGAAAGGGAGAGAACATTTCATGCAGTTGAAATTTTCTCTTTTTGCAGGTTCCAGGCCTGTGGTGTTACTGCAGCATGGCCTAGTTGGAGGTGCTAGCAACTGGATTTCCAACCTGCCCAACAATAGCCTGGGCTTCATTCTGGCAGATGCTGGTTTTGACGTGTGGATGGGGAACAGCAGAGGAAATGCCTGGTCTCAAAAACACAAGACCCTCTCCATAGACCAAGATGAGTTCTGGGCTTTCAGGTATATGAAAATCTCGAGAACAGAGGTAGACATGTCTGCCTTTCAAAAAAAATGGGTAAAAAATTACGGCTTCCAGTATTTGGTTGATTTATTTTTGTTGAGTCATCATTATCTTAACATGATATCCCCCAGTTTTCTTAATTAACTAGTGATCCCTTGGTTGAAGTAGTGAGGAATGCTGAGTTCCCCATGTAGAAGGTGGATCTAGCTAATAGGGTGAGAATGGTGGTTGGTGTCAGGTGACTAAGATTGGAATGAGAGAAGTGTAGATCAATTTCCTCCTGGGTGGGGGGGGGGGGGCGGTAATAGTATAACGGTACTCCAGAAGGAGAAGAAACCAGGCAGCATTAAAAAAAAAGAAAGGAAACTATTAAGCCTAGTGTGTTAGTCCGTTTTCACACTGCTGTAAAGAACTACCCGAGACTAGGTAATTTATAAAGTAAAGGGTTTTAATTTACTCACAGTTCAGCGTGGCTGGGGAGGCCTCAGGAAACTTACAATCATGGCAGAAGGCAAAGGGGAAGCAAGGCACCCTTTTCACAAGGCTGCAGCAAGAAGTGCTGAGCAAAAGGGGGAAGAGCCCTTTATAAAACCATCAGATCTTATGAGAACTCACTATCATGAGAACAGCACAGGGGAAACCACTCCCATGATTCAACTACCTCCACCTGGTCTCTCCCTGGACACGTGGGGATTACGGGCATTATGGGGATTACAATTCAAGATGAGATTTGAGTGGGAACGCAAGGCCTAACCATATCACCTAGGGACCATCGATTTGACTTACACTCCTCTCATGTTCTTACAAAAGATTTTTAATGCTTTTATTTAAATTACCTATTGATGTTCAACTCACTTTTTATGTCTATCAGAGAAGGGCCACTTCAGCATCTTTCCAACTATTCCTGTAAATGAATCTGCAGAGCCCTGTGCTGTTCTGCTTAACAGTAGAACAGGACACTTCCACTAGGAGTTGCGTTATATGCTCAGTAAATATTCACTGAAGATGATTATTGCTATGTGATAACATCTAGAGAAAACAGCAGTTTGCTGACAGCCTGTGACTCCAGAGGCACCCATGCATCATAGGTTTGAAAGAAATCCATTCTGAGTGTTGTGAGGTAACAAGCTGTCAGTAACAAGCTGTCAGAGTTGACAACTCAAGGGCTGGTTTGTAAACCTGGTGTGGGGGTGTACTTCTGTTTGTTTCTGATTATAATTTTTCATATAACTTTGTCTTTTCCCCTTGTAGTTATGATGAGATGGCTAGGTTTGACCTTCCTGCAGTGATCAACTTTATTTTGCAGAAAACGGGCCAGGAAAAGATCTATTATGTCGGCTATTCACAGGGCACCACCATGGGTAGGTTCAAAGAAAAGCAGGTTTGTATACTCGGAAGAAATGTGAGCATACGACACTAACTATCCCTGAAATCTGTCACCTTGTGCTTCCTTCAGACCTGGTCTTGTCATCTTCAGAATCATGTAGTCCTCAGCAATGTGTCTAGCATATAGACATATGTGCTAGATATAGCATATCTCTGCGCTATATGTGTCTAGATATAGCACAGCTCTCAATATAAATATTTTCTCAAAACCAACATCGTTTTATTCAATTATTTATTTAACTCATTGAGCACCTACTACTTGGAAGCAAATATGCTAGTGTCATAAGGACCTTATAATTTTATAGAAGAGGTAAGATGCAATCACATATATACTTATTGAAATATGTATTTAAAAGCAAAATACACATTTTATGAGTTCTAAAAATATTCAGTATTCATGTTGACATATTTCTTCTTTTGCAGGCTTTATTGCATTTTCCACCATGCCAGAGCTGGCTCAGAAAATCAAAATGTATTTTGCTTTAGCACCCATAGCCACTGTTAAGCATGCAAAAAGCCCTGGGACCAAATTTTTATTGCTGCCAGATATGATGATCAAGGTATGAGACTCCTCAGAAAATTTCCTGTGTACGTAGAAAAATCTTCCAGCCCAATTTCCTAAAATATAAACTTTTAAATTACAGTCACATCTTTTCTGTCTGTCATGTAATGACTCTATGTCACTTCATATTTTCACAGGGATTGTTTGGCAAAAAAGAATTTCTGTATCAGACCAGATTTCTCAGACAACTTGTTATTTACCTTTGTGGCCAGGTGATTCTTGATCAGATTTGTAGTAATATCATGTTACTTCTGGGTGGATTCAACACCAACAACATGAACATGGTAAGTGGGAGCCTAGTAAATTCCCAGAATCCCAGCATAAAGCTGGGAGTCATATGGCTCACCCCTGGAGGGAGAGCTAATGTCAGTGAAGACTCAGAGTAATGATATATTCCCAGTAACTCAGTTCTCTCCAAACTGTAAGGAAATAAGGGAAATGCTTCAGTATGGACTGAAACAAGGTTAACATAAGGGCATTGCTGGATATTAAATCACAGATTATAGATGGAAGAGGTCTGAAAGCAGCTTTACTACAGTGAATTAAATTAAAAAGAGCAATTAGCACGTGTTAGACAACAGAGAGAACTGTCATACATCATCCACCTCTACCCTCCACTGGGGTCCTGTAAGTTTGTAGTTTAAGTTCTTTGATGGAACATCAGGGACCTTCATTTTGGCTTAGGCTACCAGTTGGTATCACTGGGTGGGTTCCCTAGGAAGCATACTCTGAGATGGAGGTTAATGTGAACAATGATTTGGGTTCTGCTCTAGGGATAATACCTAGAGAAGGAAAAGAAACAGGATTAAGTAGATGAAAAAGTCAAGTAGTGATGCAGTCTCAATAGGAGACTTAGTTGATCCTGCAGGGATTTTTGAAGACAGGATGACCCTTCAGAACCATCTCAAGTTAGGAAGAGAGGGCTGGGTCTTTATACACCATATCAATCAGTAACAATGTAGCCACACCAGTAACAGGGGAGTACTGGGCAATGTATCTGCCTACAATTGGAGCAATCCTCAAAGCAGGCTGAGAGTGGAGGGCTGCTTGCCAGCAGCACTCCCAGCAGCTGGGGCAACATTTCCTTAATTCTGAATATTTTTTTCTTCTTCTTTAAGATTAATAATTTGATTTATAGTAAGGATTTGATAAGTGTATATTATGTATCAGGCTAATTTATTACCTATTCCAAGCCTATGAGTGTTATTAATATCCCCACTTTGCAGATTAGTATACTAAGATTTAGTAGATTAAATGACTAACTCAAATTCACCTAAAAATTAAACTGCAGAGCTAGGATTTGAATACAGGCCCAATGCTAGAGCCCTCATCCTAAATATCACTAGTAAAATTTTTTTTAATTAGAGGCCAGATCTCTGATGAGAAGCTATTCTCAGATGAAAAATACCGGTGTCTGGCAATACATTTAGTGACATTTTATTTACGTGCATGTACATATTTTTGTTTCATAGATAGTTGCTGATAATTTAATAATGTTACCATTTCTTAGTCTGACACCCTGGAGATTTGGTCTTGACAAGTTATACATCTTGTGAGTTTTTCTATGTCCTCAAAAATACTCATGGTTTGTTACAGAGCCGAGCAAGTGTATATGCTGCCCACACTCTTGCTGGAACATCTGTGCAAAATATTCTACACTGGAGCCAGGTAAGAATGTTGAATTTGCAGTCTTTGCTAAATGTCCTGTTATATTTTGTGTAGAATAGTCAAAGGACACCATTTAGATAGGCCAGGGATTATTTCACACTTATTCTAAGATGAAATGCAATATCGTCGATGCTATTTTGATGGAGAATTTGATCTAGATCACTGAAACTTTTCAAGAAATGGGAAGAAAGGACAGAAGTAGCCTAAGGACTTCTTTAGATCTTAAAAGTATGAATTTAGATGATCCAAGTGAGACTTCTGTCTGTCTCTAGACACCTCAAAGATGTGGCGGGAGATAATTATGTTTCTACATCTTCTCTTCAGCTCCTCCAACAATACAGTCAAGTAGAAACAAAAATGCTAATGTGGGGTCTGTCAAAAGAGATATTCACAGGAGTCCTTCACACTGCAAACTTTACCTGCATTTACAGGAAACACACACCTCTGTGTGTCTATGTGGTGTGTGTGAAAGAGAGGGACAGGGGGAAGGAGAGAGTTCTCTCTGTTGAAAGGCGGGGAGAGAGAGAGAGAGAGCAATTGTACCATCAAAACCAGAGAAGAATTCTAAGTTCAATTAAATTTTGGTTGCTATCTTCCAGGATCACCACATTGCACAATTCCAGGGCACGATTCCCCATTGTAGCCCACAGAGTTGTGGAGGATACCCACTCACATTAATTACAATGAAGATACACTTCCTGGAGTTGATAATGCAATGATCAAGAATTTATGTAGTCCCTCTTTCTTCTCAAAAGGCCTCATTCTTGACTTACCATTTTCCTCAGATGCTTATCCCAACATTGAATGGAAGAGCAGCTCAACCTTTGCTCTCTGCTTCCCTCACAAGTGCACATTGGGTAGCACGTTTCCACCACCCCACCACGCTTATCCACTGAGACACTGGAATTCCTTGTAAATTTTTGTCTCCTTTTAGGCAGTGAATTCTGGTGAACTCCGGGCATTTGACTGGGGGAGTGAGACCAAAAATCTGGAAAAATGCAATCAGGTAAGAAAATCAAATACCATCTGCTGAAAATGTATACATTGGAAATGTATGACAGGGAAGTTATAATGACAGTTTATTCTAGATATGGGAATAAAATATGAAAATTTAAGCAGAAAATAATGGTTCATGTTTGACTCCATTTGAAAATGGTTAAGTTCACAGCTTATCCAAGAAACCTCTCTGCTTTTACAATGGAGTAGGAGGTCTTTTTTGCTGAGGCTATCTCCCTAAACAAGGTACTGGGCTTCTCAGGAGCAAGATGAAGTAGATTTAGTCAAGAGAAGAGTGTAGTCTATGGTGGATACTAGAAGGATTATTTTAGAATTAAAAAAATGGGATGGTGGCAGTAAGTTTGTTTCATGGCACAGTAAAAAGAACGTTAAATGGCAAGTCAGAATTGCTGTGTAAGTTTTGCCTCTGCACTATAAACTTCTGTAATAGGAGGCAGGCTGCTTTAATTTTTCAGGCTTCAATTTCTTTACCTTGAAAATAAAAATTTTGAGCTTTGAAAAATCCATAGGCATTCTCCCTGGTTATACTTTCAATGAATCTGTAATTTGCAAGTTACATTTTTTAAAAATGTTATTACATTACCCAAGGAAATATGTAGCTAATGCTATGAACTAAAATTAGATATCAAAGTGTGGAGATTCAGAATTGCACAGGTATGCCCTTTAGAACATAAAATTTTCTGAAGATTTTTGGTAATCATGTGTATGAATGTAAATAAATATTTACCATAGAAACAAAACTGGAAGGGGCAGATTAGACACAGCTTAGTGTTTCTTTGAGAGCCTCACATCATAAATTAACATCCACTGCCATAAATGGTAGGAAACTGGACAAACGGTACAGTGTCCCTGGATAGAGAACTCTCAATCTCTGGTATCAGCTGCTTCTCTTGAAGTCCTTCACCATTTCCCAAAATATGTCTTTAGAGAAAGTATTCCTGTTCAAAGATTTTTTTTAATTATATTTATTTACTTTTGAGACAGAGTCTTTCTCTGTCACCCAGGCTGGAGTGCAGTGGTGCAGTCTCGGCTCACTGAAACCTCTGCTTTCCAGCTTTGAGCCATTCTCTTGCCTCAGCCTCCCAAGTAGCTGGGACTACAGGCGCACGCCACCATGCTCAGCTAATTTTTTTTTTTTTTTTGTACTTTTAGGGATGGGGTTTCACCATGTTGGTCAGGCTGGTCTCAAACCAGCCTACCTCGGCCAAGTGATCCACCTACCTCGGCCTCCCAAAGTGCTGGGATTACAGGCATGAGCCACTGTGCCCGGCCCTAAGATGGTTTTAATTTATCAACATTTAATGGACTAAGTTCTAGAGAAATTGATTCATGCAGAATAGGCACCAGAAAATGGGAGTGGAAGGGAAGACTAAACAAACACACAAAAAAGTATCAGAATCACAGAAACTCAGAGCGAGATATGACATTTAGTTCAATCTTTTCACCTGTAAGATGACAAAAAAAATTACTAGCCCCATAGAATTTTTCAAACTTCCTTATCCAAATTAGGCTATAACTGAGCTACAAAGAGAAACCAGAGCATCTAGAATTGGAGCCAAGACTCCGTGGTGGATTTCCTGAGTAAGAAATGGGCCTTACCACTTCTGAGGAAAGTTCTGGATGCCGATTAATCTCAAGGGCTCAGCCAGCTAGGCTAATTCTACTAACACTGCATAAATATGGAAAGTTCCCAGGAATTAGGAATACTAATTGGTATATTTGGTGGGGAAGGGTGAGGAATAAGGGTTGGAGCAGGTATTTAACTTTTACTTCCCTTTAGCTCAAATTACCTGAGTGCCATAGGCCATGGTTCTGGCAAATGCAGTCAAGCCGGGTCTGCCTCAAAGGCTGCCTGGGATCACATAAAGACCGTGAAGATGCAGAGCCCTTCCCAGCAGATTCCTTGCTTTTCTCTGTGGAAGATAATTCTTGTCTCATGAAATGTTTGTGAAATTATCTTTTAAAAGAACAGGGGCATTATTTTTAAAAACAATTTATTTACAAAATATTTAATAGGAAGAAAAAAGAAGTACAAGGCATTACATGTTTTTATGTGTTTTCTCATTTGATCTAGCAAGTTATTACAGATATTATCCCCAGTCACAGAAGAAGAAACTGAGGTTCAATAATGTTAAGTAATTTTACTTTAAAGTAAGGGCGGGAACAGAAATTCTTAACAGAGTTGTGTGGCTCTAACACCCATGTACCCTTCACCACAACAGATGGCATGTTTATTATGTCTATTTGAAACATAAATTATGAGTCTGAAAGTCCAAATGTTACCTAGAGTTAAGAACTATTCCTTTTCTCTAGCCAACTCCTGTAAGGTACAGAGTCAGAGATATGATGGTCCCTACAGCAATGTGGACAGGAGGTCAGGACTGGCTTTCAAATCCAGAAGACGTGAAAATGCTGCTCTCTGAGGTGACCAACCTCATCTACCATAAGAATATTCCTGAATGGGCTCACGTGGATTTCATCTGGGGTTTGGATGCTCCTCACCGTATGTACAATGAAATCATCCATCTGATGCAGCAGGAGGAGACCAACCTTTCCCAGGGACGGTGTGAGGCCGTATTGTGAAGCATCTGACACTGACATCTTAGGACAACCTCATGAGGGATGGGGCTAGGACCTATGAAGGTAGAATTACGGAGAGCAGAGACCTAGTATACATTTTTCAGATTCCCTGCACTTGGCACTAAATCCGACACTTACATTTACATTTTTTTTCAGTAAATTAAAGTACTCATTAGGTAAATAGAGGTTTTGTATGCTATTATATATTCTACCATCTTGAAGGGTAGGTTTTACCTGACAGCCAGAAAGTATCTAGACATTCTCTATATCATTCAGGTAAATCTCTTTAAAACACCTATTTTTTTTCTATAAGCCATATTTTTGGAGCACTAAAGTAAAATGACAAATTGGGACAGATATTGAGGTCTGGAGTCTGTGGATTATTGTTGACTTTGACAAAATGAGCTAGACATTTTCACCTTGTTGCCATAGAGACATAACACTACCTCAGGAAGCTCAGCTGCTTTAACAACAACAACAACAAAATCAGCGTTACAGTATGGATGAAATCTATGTTAAGCATTCTCAGAATAAGGCCAAGTTTTATAGTTGGATCTCAGGGAAGAAAATTTTATAGGATGTTTATGAGTTCTCCAATAAATGCACTCTGCATTACATAAAGCATGTATGTGCATTTCAGTGTCCAGATTCTAGTCCAAGCTTGTTGGAGGGTTTACAGCTTGTTGCTAGGAGACCTAATGACTAGAAATTTCTGGCTCAATTTTCTGCCTCCAAAAATTAAAAGCTAGGGAGAAAATTGCATAATGTCATAAGCATGATGAAACAAATTGTCATATACTTTATCCTTTAATCTTAACAAAGTTAATATCAGACAGTCTCTGCAACTCATTCACAAACCATGATTTATTTCTTCAGAAAATTATTCCACTTTTACACAATTTCAAAGATGACAGTTGTAAATTACATTGGTACTATTTTGCAAAAATCTCTGAAACCAAATCAAAGGTTTGTATGTGTCAAAAGTATATTGTTGAATGTATACTGGTGTGTGAAATTCACTTGTGTGGGTTTTTTGTCCCCAAGGGTCACCTGGTAGCTCAGCTCAATGCCAGTGAATCTTAATTTATTAAGACACATTTAAAGACTTCAGAATCTATATCTACACACTATTACTTCCTTCATAAAATAAGTTTCTTAAAGCCCTATACACAGTTGAATATATATTGCTGGATTTGATTTTCATTAGAGCTTTCAAGGATGGTAAATCTTTCATTCTTAGACTGTACTTGTTACCACATACAGAGAGGCTGGCTTAGTCCCTGTCTGCAGCTATGTGAGATTCAGTCTTGATTGTCAAAATTCAATCATACTTTTAAAGTGAATTTATTTCTACTCTGTCTCATTCACAGAGGAAGTGAGACACATATTTTGATATTCACAATCTCTCACTTAGACAAATAATCCAGATCCTACCTCATCATATAGCTCTGTTTCTTTTGAAGAACTTTATCCAAATAAGTTACAATAATATTTTACATTTATTAATAAAATAAACAAAACTGACAAGCTTGGTAACCACCTTGTATTTACAAAAGGATCATGAAGTTTTTTTAAACGAACATTTTCATAGTTGCATAGTCTTGCTCAAACCAAGATGGCTTTTATTTGTAAACCGAAATCTCTAGTGGTATGCTGGTAAACGAACTTTATGGAAAGTAAAAAAAACAAAAAAACTAACTCTTGTCAATTTGCCAATTTTTGTGGTGTAAACACACTCACCACTGACACTTGATAGATGCTTTTATTGAAATTGCTTCATCAAAGGAATATTTACATGTGAATCTCTAAGCCCACACACATACACATACCATTCTATACAAACATACATATTTAATAATTTGATTCTTCTGCTCAGTACTCAAAGGGGGCTGGGAGGAACAGTTTGTCTCCTAGGGCATGACATAGACTGGACAGTCTTTTTATAAGAGTGATACAACTGGGAAGGGAGAACGCTTTTTGAAAAGATAACTCAGATCCTCTTCTTCAGGAAAGACTGAGTTTGGAACACCAGGGCTCTTTTTTTTTTTTTTTTTTTTTGAGACAGGGTCTCACTGTGTTGCCCTGGCTGCTCTCAAACTCTTGAGTTCAAGTGATCCTCCCACCTCAGCCTCCCAAGTAGCTGGGATTACAGGCATGTACCACTGTGCCTAGCTGAAACATCAGTTTCTGACTGAAGTGGAGACTACAACAACTTTAGTGTTTCCCTTAGAAGGATTACAGCCATGGTGAACTTGACTGAGTAAACAATGCTATAAATAAAAAGCTCTTCCAAAACATTAACCATGGTAAGCATCATTATCCCCATAAAATGGTGGCATCCAGGTTAAGTGGCCCACAGACCAACAGTCTAAAATGAAGGCAGAATCCAGTCTTTAACTTTTTTTGTATCTCCATCGGTGTGGTCACAAGGATTACAATGCTTTCCTTAGCATTAATTCAATCTGGGAAAATTTTAATCTCCGTGCAATATCCAGTGAGCTCTCACCATGCTGAGGGGGGAAAAATATACAGTTATTTCCAATAGAGTGCCCAAGATCTTGTAAATAGCTTAGACCAATTGACTCTCTGGGTTGGCAAGGGCTTTAAAAGGCAGTCAGTCCTAATAGTAATAGGATAACTTCATTCCTTAATGAGGATGATTAATTTTACTGTTGTTTACATCAGAGGCAAATAATTTACTTCAACATAAGGCCTAGTTTAGAAGATGCTGCTGCTAGAGGAACCTCAGACCACGGTCCACCCTCCCTTACCTTATTCTTTATTGTGGGGTCTGCACGGGCTTCCAAGAGCAGAGGGATAAGAGACTGGTTTTTCATTTCACAGGCATAATGTAATGCGGTACAGCCATACTGAAACACAAAGGGCCAAAACTTCAGCTCATAAGTCGGGCCCTCCACAGACCATAGCATATGGCTTCATTGGCAAATCCTTTTCACACTTTGTAGTAGGCAACTAAGCAGAAAAATAGTCTGCAAACCATTGATAGACAACTATTTCTATCTATGCCTTTCTGTTTTTCATTTTCTGTTCTAAACTAAAGAATGCAACTTATAAAAAGCTGAGGCTGAAGAGTGCCAAAGTTTCTTTGTAGCATGCTATATGCCTCGGTGATCATCACCTTGATCATGTCACCATCTTTTCCCTTAAAGAGTCTCCACATGGCCGTTTACATGAATATTATCCTCTATGGTTTTGATGATGATTCCTACTGAAGAAGTCGGGTGCTCTTGCTGCTGCAGGACACCTACAAGATCAGTGCAGTTCTATAGAGACGTCTCCCAAACGTGATTTGTTATAGCTCATATTATGTGTTATAAGCTAGTGCATCTACTCTGTTGGTACTAATTTAAAACACTACAGGTCAAAAAAATTAGAGCTAGGGCATTAGTGTCCAAAATTTGGCCTTTGGAAAAGTAGCCAAGCAACCATGGTGCTGGTAAGTGAAGAAATAGTATCTTTGGCTATCAAGACAGAGTTAGCTCTGGATCCTATTCCCTAGAAACACCTCTAAAATTATAGGAGATCATGTTGCAATTATTTATTTTTATTAAGTGGTGGCATGACAAATGGAAGTTCTGGCTCTGAATTTTGTCATGTGAAATAGGGTCTAATTATCCAAAAATACAAAACACTGTCTTACCTAGAAAGTAGATTTTAATATTCAGATAGTTTTTGAAAAATGTTTGGTATTAGAAGTGGTGTCTGTGTGCATACATGCATGTGTCTCAAACTCCTGAGTTCAAGTGATCCTCCCATCTCAGCCTTCGAAGTAGCTGGGACTACAGGCTAGTGCCACTGTGCCTAGCTGAAGGAATGCAATATCTCTATCTCGAGAGAGAAATACACATAAATAGCCGGGAAAATATCCTAGAGAAATTTTGGTCACCGGCACGAATTTTAAATCTATTGAATTTAAATGAAAAGACCAAGAAAAACCTCCAACAAACTTTTAACTTCATCTTTAATAATCTCTTACTTAATATATTTCAAAGCTATCTAAAGAAATGGTAATGCACAGTAACTGTCAATACAAATTTATCCAAAAGTTCTATTTGAAATAAAAGGAAAATATAAATTTCATAAAGTTATTTTCTTTTGCTCTCTCTCTCTCTCTCTCTCACACACACACACACACACACACACACACACATGCACACACACACAACTGCCTGCATTTAAACATGATACCAGCATAGGCAAAACCGAAATGATGTAAATAATTGATAGAAACAGGAATGGGGCCATGGTCTCTATCATAAAACAATGGTAATACACACAGATGTGCACACACGTAAAATATGTTAGGCATCACAAATAGAATGTTAGTATTTTGGAATCAAATTTCCACTTGCCTACTTTTTCAATAAGGAACTGGGAATCCAAAATTTTATTCAATCGCCATAAGCAAAACACCATAGAAATAAACTTTTGTCTTCCTGTGATCATTGAGAAAGAAAGATGAGTGCAAGAGCAGAGAGGTGAAAGTGAAAACAACATCTTATGCTCATAAACAGGAAGAAGTGAGCGGATGCTGCTACTGTTGTTATCATTGCTCTTACCATCAGTGGGATTTTCCTTTGACCTTTGTCTTATCTATCTTTAGTTTACACACGGGGCCTTTCATCAGTGGGTTGGGATTTTGGCTGCCGTGGCAGCTGTTGCCATTCAATGAGCACTTACTACATTCTAAGCATGTGCTAAGTGCTTTACATGAACAAGCCCGATAAGATAAGTATTATCCATATCCCTATTTTACTGATGAGGACACTGAGAGTAAAATAAGTTTACAACTTGCTCAAACTCATAGAAGTAAAAAGTGGCAAGCCCAGACTTACTCATGGGCATTCTCACTCCAGCTTCTTAACTATTATGGCTGGTATTTTGTTATCAGAGCCTTAGTTTTCCTTAACATCTCAACAACATTAAAGCCAATTATTTTAAAAATGCTTTATAATAAATAGAGGTATTATTCCCATGAGTTCAGAAGAATATAAGTAACCTCAAGGTTGCCTGTCGGTGGGAAAAAAAAAGGAGAAAATAAAAGAAAACTAAATGTAAAATTGTCTAGGATAATTAAGCAAGCAACTGTACAGATGACAAATACACTACCTACAAATACCATTTTGAATATTTTTTCAAAATGGCTAAAAATATAAACTTACACAATCTGTAGCATTAACTTCGACGCCAGCATCAAGTAGCATTCGTACAAGAGCCTCATTCTGCTTTGTCTTTGATACCTATTACAAATGGTAATTATAAGAAATGCTTATTTACAAATAGTTTCTCCAATTTATGCCTGAGACTATTTAATCAATAGGCTTCATTTTAATCCCAACACTCCTATGCATGCCTAAAATTTCCCCCAGCTTCTCACCCACTCTAATATCAATTAATTAAAGCCAGGTTCTCAGACTGTGGTCCTGAAGTAGCGGCACTGACACCTAAGAACCTTAGAAATGTACTTCTCAGGTCCCATCCCAAACCTACCTAATTCAACTGAGGATGGGACCTAGTACCTGTCTTTCCCTTCCCGGCTCAAAGCTGTGCAATTACTTCCCATTGCTCTGAGGACATAAGTAAACTCTTCAGCATGACCTACAAAGCCCCGTGTGTTTTGGCTCCACGTATGGCCCTGCCCTGGCCTCTCTCTCACTCTGTGCCTCCTGGCTCACTCTGTTCTAGTTACATTGGCCTTTATTAGTCTTCCATTCCCAGAGAATCATTGCACAGGAAGTTCCTTCTGCCTGGAAGCTTGCTCCCTCTCTTCTTTGCCTGGCATAGTCACCTTTCATTCATCAGCCCAAGTCCATCTTTCTCCAAGAAGCTTTCCCTGACCCACCTGACCAGGTGAAATCCCTCTTTTTTTAGCTATCCTAACACCAGTTGCCTTTCTGTATCACCTGCTTCATGGTAATTTTACATGTGTTTGTGCCATTTGATTAATGACTCTCCCCACCACCCTCTAACTCTCATGGGGTCAAAAACTATGCCTATTTTGTTCATCACTGTGTCCCTAACAGCTAGCACAGCGTCTGGCACATAGTAGGTCCATAATAAACATCTGTTAAAGAATTGAGCAAATTAACGAATTGAACTAGGACTCCTCAGAATTCACTTTTCCTTCCCAGTCCCCTGAGCTTCTGACCACAAGCCTGTTGGAGTCTTCCCCAACTTCCAGTTTCCTGAAGAGGCAAAGCTCTCCCTGCTCAGCTGGGTATAGCCCTGGAGTTCAACCCTGTCATCACCTGGGGCGCTCCATCCAGTTCTCTCTCCTTAGGCTTCCCTCTTGTGTCACCTCCTAAACTGCCTTTCTCTGCCTACTTTTCTCTGAAATAACCCAATGCTTTCCTGTCTCCTCCCCTATCATTTCCTCTCATGTCACTTATTTTTTAATTCATCACAAATTTACAACTTTAGACCCCATTAATAAATTGCATGTACATGAAACTAGAGCTGAGCTATTCATTACGATTAGTATTTTTACCCAATCCTCCAGCCTCTAAACATTGAACCATCTTAGAAAGCAGAGTTGTGTGTCAATAAATTCTGAATGAGCCTTCTAATCACAGTTGTAATTTTTATCTTTAGAATCCCTAAAAAGGTTTGTAAATAAATAACAGATTCTCCCTGCCCCCAAAATACATATATTTAAATGCTATGTGCTAAATACACAATGAATTTTTAAAGAATTCTTCGAGGATATGAGCAGATTATATTTTTATTAGTGAATTAAAGTTCTTTTCTCTCTCCTATAAGTCCAAATATAAAAATCAACATTATCATGTTTAATTATAGTTCCTCAAATTCTGTAGCATTTAAATACCCAATGAAATAATAACATTTTTGACTGGCAGACTTGTTCTGGGGCTTATGTTAACAGGTGTAACCAATATTCACAGTTTACCAGCTACAACAAGGAGGGAGCTTGGTCATTTAATTAGAGTAAATTATGCATCTCTTGAGTCACGTCTGAGAAGTGGAACTGGGCACAAAGGAAACCAGATGGATAAAAGTGAGTAAGTCAGAGCAGATCTGTTACCCTATTGGGAAAATAAAAACAAAAACCAGCTCAAGCTTCATCTTCTACTCCTCATATGACTGCATTCCTATACCAACTACATCTTTCTTTATTCAAGAAAATTGCTGTCTGCCAAGATTCATCCAAGCATAAAGAAATTAATCAAGATGTAAATGGGCTTAAATTCTCAACAAGTATCTTCTGTGTGTGTCAGCTTCTGGATGCAAACTCTTAGGATCTGTTTTTCAACACACCACCAGAGGAGTACTTAAAAATCAGAAAGTCAGAAAAATAAATCGAAAAACACAAACTCCTCTTTTAAAAAAGGGAAGAAAAAAATATTAGAAGGGGTGTTTTTTAATATTCAGAATTTTTTTGCTCCCTTCAGAAAAGTCTTAGTTAAGGTTAAATTATTTTTCTAAATCAACATTGCACGGATTATGTTACCATTGATTAATTATTTTTGCTGCCTTTCTTCTTGCTGTACTTCAATTATAGCATTGGATGTATGTTGAACATGTCAATTACAGAATACAAACCAAAGGCTTTTTTTGTTATTATTTCTTTTCAACATCTCACTGGCCTGGCAAGAGTCAATGAGTCACACCATCGATCTCCACATTTGCCCTTTGCTCTAACAAGTGTTGTACTCACCATGAGGAAATACCCAATAAGCAGAACAGGCATTAAGAGGATAATTAGTAGATAATCAATGAAGGTAAATTTTTTCTTCACAGCATAATGCAAGCAGGTTCTCTCTTTCTAAAAATTAAGAAAAGGATTCTTTACTAATAAAGCATTTCAATTCAAAATTTATTCAGATGGCCATCTCAAAAAGTTTAGTTTGTGCTTTTTGTTTTTCCAGTACCCATGGCATCTTTTCCTGTGGGATACATCTGATTAATGAATGCGGCTTTCCATGGAGCAGAACAGAGAACTCGGTCCAGTGTAAAGGAAAAGCTAGGGAAGGGCTCCTGGGAGTCAACAAAGGTGAAATGTACACAGCAGAGCTCATCAGAAGACAGATTCTCATACCCATTTAGTTTTTGGAAAAAAAGATACACTGAGATATAAACTTAGGACTGAATTTACTATGAAAATTGATAGTTATCCCTTAATCATCTACCATGTGTACAATTATCCGTTTTGTGGTTTGTTCATAGGAAAACTCTTAACCACATGGCTATTTTTCATGTTCCTTCATGCACATAGTCTAGAAGAATGCATATAACTCAATTTTATTCTTCAAATATATGAATATTTGTCAGGTAATAGATGTAAGCTTCCAAGGGTTGTGGGAGATGTGAACTCTTAGGGCTTTATAATCAAAGATGGACAGAAACACGCACAAATAAATATAAGGCAAAACAAAAGGTGGTAATTGGAATACCAACCAAATCAATAAGAGGAGAGGGAGTGCAAGAGAAAGAAAGGAGGTTAGTTTCCACTTATGCGAGCACTGTACCTAAATAAGAACACTTTTTGTTTTTCTAATATGAAGGCATTTATATTTTCTGTAAAAAATTTTAGAAACTAGAGAAGAACATAACGATAGAATTTTAAATTGCCCATTATTAAATGGCCCAGAGTTAACTGTTGACATTTTGTTGTATTTTCTTCCAGTCTTCTTAAATGCATAAATGTAGAATTTTGAAATGTAGAATGATATTGCATGTGCAATATCATATCTTGCTTTTTTCAGTTCAGAAATGTATATTTAGAATATGTACATTTTTCCATGCAATTCAATATTTTTAAACATATGATTGTAATGGCTGCATGGCTTAGTATTGAGTGGAACTACTCTGATGTATTTAGCCAAGCCCTGCCTTTTGAACATTTCAAGGTTTTTGAGGGTTTTGTTTTTGTTTTTGTTTTTCTGTGAGACAGGATCTTGCTCTGCCACCTAGGCAGGAGTGCAGTGGCACAATCCTAGCTCACTGCAGCCTCGACTTCCTGGGCTCAAGCGATCCTTCAACTTCAGCCTCCAAAGTAGCTGGGACTACAAACATGTGCCACCACACCTGGATAATTTTTTACTTGTTATTATTTTGTATAGAGATGGGGGGTCTCGCTATGTTGCCTAGGCTGGTCTTGAACTCCTGGTCTCAAACTATCCTTCCACCTTGGCCTCCCAAAGTGCTGGGATTCCAGACATGAGCCACTGCACATGGCCCGTTTCAAGTTTTAAAGTTTTCCTTTTTATAAATAATATTTCCTGAACCTGCTCATTCATAAATTTTGTCAGCATTTCCTAATTTGTCCTTTGCCTACATTTCTAAAAATAGAATTCCTGGCATAAAAGGTATTAATGCTTTTCATATTGCGCTACCAAATTGTGTTCTAATAAGACAATAATAACTGAAACTTTCTGATCAACATTTGTTTTCTTTTTTAATCTTGGTCAGGTCAGTTTGACAGACAAAAACAAGGATCTTTATGTTTTAATTTAATTTGCTATCAATAGAATCCATAGGCTTGTGCTTCTGAATCTCCAGCAGAGCTTTTTGTTTGTTTGTTTGTTTTCAAGGCCTTTGTTTGCTTAGTGCTTCTGGAAATAATTTATAAACAGATTTCAGACATGAGAAATCACAGGTTCAAATTATTAATGTACAAATATTAATATTTGGAGAAAATACAAATATTAAATGCTAACATATTAGAAACATTTGAAAGTGGAAAATGCAAACCAAAAACTTCTACTGATAAAATCTATTAATCTAATGTATCAACTAAAGTCTTTTTCGTGGTTTTTATGATACCAGAAAATCCCAGCAGGCTGGCTGAGGCCCTCCTCTTCTGCAAAGTGGAGATAAAAGTGTCTCCTCAGCCTTGCCCATGAGCTAACGTCTCCTCCCTCAGTTTCCTAATGAGCGCATCTCTTAAAGAGTTAATAGGTGCAGCACACCAACACGGCACTTGTATACATATGTAACAAACCTGCACATTGTGCACATGTGCCCTAAAACTTAAAGTATAATAATAATAAACTAAAAAAGAAAAAAAAGAAAAAAAAAGAGTGCAGGAACCCACAGACATCTGTCTTCTGGCACTACCACTCACCGCAACTCCACATATCTGCTTTCACAGCAGTGATCTACAGAGATCCTATTATAGTCTACAATGTTGCATATCTGTTCAATTCAGCACAGGCATGACTTGCTTTTAATCCCAACCAAACGAAAAATAGTAAGCACAAATAAAAAAGTCCAGTAATGATCAATTTTCTGATAATATGTTGTTACTCCTGATGAGCTAGTCTCCAAATGACTTAGAAGGGGCAAGGGGGGATTTCCAGTGTTTTCTCGCCTTGAATGCATATGAGTGGGTACAGGACAGTCATAATGATTGCAAAAAAATGACTTTTAATATTTATTCAGTGTAATTTAAATATTGCCTTCACTCCAATGCAAATGCTAGATGTTCAGAAAGGGCTCCACAGGGATTTTCCCAGCAATACACACATATTCTTCTCTTCCTTGGTCCTGAAGGCTCCAAAGTAGCTAATATTGCATCTTTAAATATATTCTTTATACCTTTTTGTGTGACTTCAAGTAACCTCTGGTTCATGACCTTATTTGTCCTTGGTAAATTTCTCAATAGTACTCTTTCATTCTACAAGAACACTATAGGATCCTCTGGAGATCAAGACATTAATATAGCAGGTAAAAATCTAACTAATTAAACAGCATTTCTTTTCCAAAAAATCTTTGCCATTGCTTCTGTGTTAGTAATGAGAAAGAGGGGAGAGGGAGAAAGAGGAGGATGAAGAGGGGAAGAAGGAAAGGAAAGAAGCTCTATCCAGCCAAATGAGTGAACCAGAGGTAAAAAGACATAATTTATCACAAATTATGCCTGCTGATTGAACTATGTTTTATTTTGCTGTTTAGCCTAATAAAATGTCCTTGGTATGTGTCAGTTTCTCCAAAGTAGGCTAAGATAATTGTTCGTATTAGGAGCTACAAGCAATCTAAAAAATGACATGCACCACTTTTAGTGATTCAAGGAGAAAAGAATTACCATGAACAATTATACTCTCCACTCGTGTCATGACCTCACCTGGTTTTTGAGGTTGACATTAGCATTTCTTCTTAGAAGGAAGGAAACGATTCTCACATGCCCTCGCCTGCAAGCACAGATCAGGGGCGTGTCTCCATTAAAGCCATCTTGAACATTAGCATAGCTGCTGTCTTCTTTCACCCACTGCCACACTTGTCCAAAGTCATTCTGATAGGCTGCTTGGCAGATGGGCTGGGTCGGGAAAAACAAAAGCAGGTTTTGAAATACTGGCATAATTAAACCACAAAAAGGAAAAAAAGTCAAAACCCAATACATTAAAATTTAAATGTTTTAAAATTGTAATATATTGCTTTGTCGGTGAGATTTTTTTGGTCTCGGTTATGCCTAGCTTTAAGTCTAGATCAAGAATTAGCCCATGAGGAACCTCCTACATTTTCCTAAGTTTTCTTGGCACACACTTATGTCTGTCAAATGGATGAATAAATAAATGAAATACTACAAATTCAACTCAGTAAGGAAACTATGTATAGTGCTTACAGGTAGGTAGGCCTGTTGGAAAAGCATTCATTTTCTTTACTAAAGATAAAATACCTTTGTCTTTATCTTTACTAAAGATGAAATACCTTTATCTTTATCTTTACTAAAGATGAAATACCTTTATCTTTATCTTTACTAAAGATGAAATACCTTTATCTTTATCTTTACTAAAGATGAAATACCTTTATCTTTATCTTTATCTTTACTAAAGATAAAATAGAAAACAAGCATATGGGGAGGAGTTTAGGGCAGCACTAGTGATGAAATAAGACCTACATAGCACCCTATATTCAAGGAGCTCAACAGAGCAGAAAAGACAGTTTTTTAGGCAAATAATATACAAATAACAAATTATATGATTAACTACACTTGATTAGATGCTGTTTATAAAAAGCATTATACAGAGCTTCACAAGGCACCATGGGAGTTTAATAGCAAGACTTCAGGTAGCATGATCTTGTCTTCTTTCCCTCCTCTGCTCCAGCCTTTCTCAACTTCTGTTCTTCAAAGTTTGGTTGAACCAAACCATGCTTGCTACCGTCCATCTGGGCCTCTGCCCTGAATACTCCCTCTGCATAAAACACACCACCTGCCCTTCATCTGAATAACACCTAGCTCACCCTTTGTGTCATAATTTAATTTTCATTTTATCCAAGAAGTCTTTTCTTACTCCCAACATTCAGTATCTCTCCCTTACAGCAACTGACATAACTGTAATTCTTTTCTTAATTATGTACAATCATGTATTTAGGGCTAGCATGAATCAGGAGAGGTTTGAGGCAGTGCTGAGAAGGAAGGCACTGAAGTTCAGGCTGTAAACCCCATTTGATTCACTGCTATTTCCCCAGCATTCAACACAGCACTCGGCACATGGGAGGCAAACACTAAATATTTTTAGACTAATCTTTAGATGATGTTTTTAAAAAAGCATTTAGAGTAATATCTGGCATATGGATGGTGCTTAGTGTAGGAAAGTTATCATTATTGCTATTGTCATTCTTTAATAATCAAGTCAAATCCCTACTGTGTGCCAGTCACAGGTACCAGAGAATAAAATATGTTATCTTATCCATGTAAAATGTATCTGTCAAGTGGGGAAATAGGACAGAGACACACATACACAGAGTAAATGACAAGAAAACAAATTTTTGGTATGGGTAGATACATAAGCACCTGTGGAAACTGGGACATATCAAGGGGAAAGTCAAGTGGGTGTATTTGCTAATAAATTGAGGTTCTAACATAGCCAAATATCACAATAAGTGAACTATATTATACTTTTAAACCTAAAGGCCTACTCATGAAAGAAACATCCTAACAGAAAATTAACTCAGCAGCAATTAAAGGCAAACTTCTGTACCTTAAAAATGAAATGAACATGATACACGGGCTTTAAATTTCACTAGAAATGCACAATTTCACAAATCACCTATTCTGTTATCCTGAAGTCTTCCCTTTACTAAGCTTTCAAACAGTTGGGCACTTCAGTGTCTCAGCGTACTGTGTGGCTGATGTAGAAAGGACTGGGGCAGTTGAAACACTTGTCTCATGTTAGAAAAACAGGATGTAATTGTGGCTCTGTTACTACCTCCCCCGGTGACTGTGGACAGTTCACTTCCCTACTGTATCTCAATGTCCTCAGTCATTAAATGAAGGAGTAAGGCAGAAGTTCCCTTGGGTTTTCATATTCTATTATTTATGGGACTCTAGTCTCAACCAACAAATCTTCCACATCACTGCTGGAGTCCAGGGTTATGTCAACACAATAGTGCTTTAATAAAACCTTCAGTGACTTGCCATTGTCCTAGCAGCAATGCCCTGTGATTTGGCGTTCAAAAATAAGTAAAACAAAACTAAATGCAACAAGACAGTGTTAAGTCACCAACTCTTAATTTTTCCAATTAAATGTATTTAAAACCATACTATTATTTCATAAAAGATATTTTAACAAATACAAAGATAAAAGAAGGATATTTTAACAAAATATGTAAGAATATAATCACCAGGGGGAAAGCAGTTCTTTATATTGCGTAGATTTAGTTAGCTTTATAGAAAAATTCATTTTATTGTCTTTTTAAAATATTTTACCATAAATTAGTGAAAATTTAATAATGGAGTGATTAGCAGTGAGCACTACTCATCAAGCATTTGGAAATTGGTGGTCTACCATGAAGAGTTTGGAAACAAGTGGCTTTAGAGCTCTTTTTATCTTTTCTCAAATATTTAAATAACAACATCTTAAAAACTAGAATATTTCATGTATTAATCTGGCTTTCCAGCTTCTCTCTAAAAATGGAAAGTTTTGGCAGGGCGCGATGGCTTATGCTTGTAATCCTAGCACTTTGGGAGGCCGAGGTGGGTGGATCACCTGAGGTCAGGAGTTCGAGATCAGCCTGGCCAACATGGAGAAACCCCATCCCTATTGAAAATAAAAAAATAAAAAAATTAGCAGAGCGTGGTGGCTGGTGCCTACAATCCCCGCTACTCTGGAGGCTGAGACAGGAGAATCGCTTGATTCGGCAGTGAGCTGATATCGCGCCACTTCATTCCAGCCTGGGCGACAGAGCGAAACTCTGCCTCAAAAAAAGAAAAAAAAAAGAAAGAAAGAAAAAAGAAAGTTTTGCTAACACTGGACCCATATTCCTGTAGGATACCAAATAACTGGTGCTTAGTGGCAGTGACTCCAGTTCTCCACAGTCCCCACCACTCGCCATCACATTACACTGGTTCTCTTCACTCATCTATGTTACCTGCCTGGTAACATAGACCTCCAGGAGCTCTCTGCTTAGGCTTCTCAAAGTCTTTACTAAGAGCTAACCAAAAAGAAGAAGAGGAAAAGATGGGGAGTTGTTCTGCAAGAGTCACTCAGTGCTTTTGAGGGCTTTCTCAACCCCATTTGAGCAATATTATGTAAAATACTAACCCTATCTTTAGTCTTTCTTAGGCTTCCTAGATCCAAGACACAGAGTTACCAGGAAGCTAAGTGTCTTCCTTCTCGGTTGAGATGCACAAGTACGGTCACGCTTCACTTCACAACAGGGATACGTTCTGAGAAATGTGTTGTTAGGTGATTTTGTCATTGTGGGAACATCACAGACTGTACTTACACAAACCTAGATGGTAGAGCCTATTACTAATATGGTATAGCCTGTGGCTCCTAGGCTAAAAACCTATACAGAATGTTACTGTACAGAATACTATAGGCAGTTGTAACACAATTGTAAGTATTTGTGCATCTAAACATAGGTGAACATATAAAAATATACAATAAAAATATAGCGCAAAAGATAATATGGTACACCTGTATAGGGCAGCTCCATTATAATCTTATAGGAACACTGTTGTATATGCTGTTCATTGCTGATCGTGACATCATATGGTGCATGACTATAATTTAATGTGAGAGTCGCACTAATAGCTGAAGACTCCATGCCGCTATGAACTTGCAGTTTCCACTAGGGGGCAGCGCAGCGTAAGAAAAGCACTGACAGCGGGCAGAAGGGAAGTCCAATAGAAAGTGATGGTTGACAAGCCAGGTACGAAAGAGAAGAGGCTGTCCATTTGGGTTGCTGGAAAAGCTATCATAAACCCCTTTTAACCCCTTAAGCTCTGGAATTTGGGGACACCATGGGTGTAGAAGAAACACACCTGGGAAATTATTATAATAACTCTATCCCCTAATAGTCTCAGAACCCTTCTGTCCATCCTCACTGCTAAAGTACTGCTTCAGATCTTCATCATTCTCACGAAGACTATTGCACACAATTCTTTCAATCTCACATATTCCATATGCCGTTTTTACAACTTCATCTCCTACCACTGTCTTATCCACACCCTTGATCTAAATAAAGCTATGTGTGTTATTAACAGCCATCTCCCCAGCTAGACTGTAAGCTATATAAGGGCACTGTGGCTACATGAGGCTACATTTTGCCTGTACTGATTCATCATTGTACCCCTAGTATCTAACATAGTGCCTGGCACATGGTAGCATTCAATATGTACTTAGTGAGTAAATAAGAGGAGGAAGAAATTATAAGATGAGCTAACAGTTATTGAGTAGCTCAGTTATTCTACTTAATCCTCACAACAACCCTCTAAAGTAGTATTAATATACCTATTTTGCACAGATGAAACTAAGGGAAATTGTCTTCCTTGCCCAAAGTGACATAGTTCACAACTGGCATGGCCAAGAGTCAAATCAAGGGGAATGACTGCAGAATGCATACGTTCTATCTCCAATCACTTTAGTCTTAAAAATCAGCCTTCAAAATGTCTCTGGCTACAAGACTTCGCATTTGATATTTGTATCCAAAATTAAGCTACAGTCTATACTCGGGATATTGATCTGTCCACTTGTGGCACTGGCTTGCTGGTTATACTGGTTATACATCCAGACTCCTTCTCCAACCTGACCTAGAATCAGCAATATCCACCAAGAGGTAAGAAGTGTCATCAGAAAGTCTGCAGGAGAAACAGAAAAATATAAGACTCAAAGGGAAAGAAGTGAAAGTTTCAAGAAGGAAGACAGAAAGATCACCGAATGTGATCATTAGCAGCCATGCAGAGGCCAATTTTCATACAGTGATGGGGCTGAAGGAAGAATACAGAGGCCTGAGCACATTGTCTATGAAGAATTAGAGGATGCAATTGGAGAGGAATTGTGGTCAGTTTGGCAGTGAAAAAGCTGTTAGTGAAAGCTAGAGACTTCAAAGAGGAGGGTAGCAGTGTCCAGCCAACGTTCCACACGTTTGTAGGCAAAGTGGTGTCATCAAGTGGTTACAAATCCAGGCTCTGCAAACAAACTCTCTGGGTTCCAATCTCAACTCTGTGACTTAACAGCTGTGTTATTTGGACAACTTACCTAAACTCTTCATGCTAAGTTTCCTTCTGCTTTTGATAATCATGCCTTCTTTATTAAGTTTCAGAAAGAATTAAATGTAACTGTGTAGATGAAGCACTTAGCTCAGATCTGAGTCACAGTAAACCCTCAATTAATGTTAGCTACTCTTATAATTATTGAAGCATAAGGAGCCAATGAAGATGGACAGGAGTGGTAATGAGAGGGTAGATAATTAATCAAAGAGAGTGAAGAGATGATAGGATAGAGAGCATTAAGATGGAAGCATTAGCCTCCTACGTAGAAGGAAAATTCTGGCTCTAAGGCCAAAGCAAGGGAGAAAAGAGAGCTACATGGATGGAAAGAACTTTAGACTGACTGAAATTTTTGCCAGAAAGTCGGAGGTTTGATCTTCATTCATTATACTACTATATATTTGTCATAAATAAATAGATATAGCTAGACAACTAATATGGTTTGGCTGTGTCTCCACCCAAATCTCATCTTGAATTGTAGCTCCCATAATTCCCACATGGTAGGGACCCGGTGGAAAGTAATTGAATCACAGGGGTGGGTCTTTCCTGTGCTGTTCTCATGATAGTGAATAAGTCTCACTAGATCTGATAGTTTTATACAGGGGAGTTCCCCTACACAAGCTCTCTCTCGCCAGCTGCCATGATTGACTTTGCTCCTCATTTGCCTTTTGCCAGATTGTGAGGCCTTCTCAGCCATGAGGAATTGTGAGTCAATTAAACTTCTTCCTTTATAAATTACCCAGTCTTGGGTATATCTTTAATAGCAGCATGAGAACAGACTAATCCAATAACTAAATAAATAGCATTGACATTTAAATAGATGAATGGATTAATGACAGGAGATGTGATTGAGACAAGTGTAGATGAGGTTTTGAGCATGATGGGGAAGATTTTGGACCATCATAATTAAAACTGTCTACATGAAATGAATAAAAATATAAAATGGCTTTGAAAACCAGGTTGTAGAAACACAGTAAGAAGATAGAGTTGACTGAGTCTGCCATGTAAGTTTGTGATTTTCTTCAGCAAACCTAGATAAGGGAAGAGTACAGAAAGTGAGGAGGCCAAGAGCAAGGATTAGGAAACATGTCTGTCAGGCAAGAGAAATGAGAGGAGAGTGGTTTACCATTAAATTCAGTCTGAATGGGCATCATATGTAAGCCGGATAAAGACAAATGAACTTGCAAAAAGAGAGAGACAAGCAAATAGAAACACAGAGAAGGATCAGAGCACAGTTCATACATGTGGTCTATTAGAAAAGTAACCAGTTTAGAAGTTATCATGAGAGATGTTACAGAGAAACTCTGTCTAGGGATGAGAAGTCAAGGGTGGCCTTGTTGGGTATCTGATTTGGAGTAGAAACACAGGTCAAGAAGGGAGAATGAGGCTTGTGGATGTTGAGGTCACTGAGGATGACCCCGGGGGACGGAAAGAAAGGGGAACTTGTGTTCCAGGGAGGTGGAAGTGGGTCCTGGAATACAGTGGACAGAAGGGAGAGTATAGAGAAAGGGCCATAAGCAAAGATTTCAAGTAAGAAATTGAACCACGGTCAAAAAACAATGGTGACAAAGAAGTAGACTGAAACAGCAGCTGCCATAAGAGAAGGTGTCATAATGCCCAGGAAAAGCCAGATTTCAGTGAAGGCACAGAGGAAAACAGACTAGTAGGTGAGGAGGAGATTGAAGAGAAGGAGTATTTACCAGCAGGGTGCATGAGTTCCCATGGGCTAACCTGTGAACAGTACTCCCTAGAGCTGTGCTCTGGACAACCTGAAAAGCTAAGACACAGGATTAATAGAGCCCACTGACTAACTTTTCTCTTCAACCTCATCTATCAATCTCCCTTTTGCTCACAACTTTGTGGTGATTTCTGGGGCATCCCAGGTTCATTTCTGTCTTCTGGCCTTTACACTTGCATGGAACCTATATGGTGGGCTTCCTGCTAGGCCAGATCAAGTATCAGCCCATGAATCACCTCCTCAGAGAGGACTTCCCTGACCACTCAGCCTCCCAGCCCAGGAACTTTCACTCTCTCACATAATCTTGTTGTATCTTTTTAAATTGCACTAATTGGTATTGAAATTGGGTGTAATGTGCCCAAGTTCCTAGAGAGTGAGGTATCTATGAGTTTTACCTGGTTTTTAAAGTGCCCCTCAGTGGGCCAACTGTGTATAAACCACTGCTGTTCTGCAAGCTCTCCCATCTCTGGTCAGGTCAGTTTCCTCACTTCTATGTTTGGGCTACCAGCTTGCCATCCTTATCTTTTAAATTGTGCTATCTATTCTTCAAGGCCCATCTCATGGTTCATCTCCAAGAAATCTCTTTCATCTTTCCTACCTGCAGCAGGAAATATACAGAACCTCAAGCAGCTCATTGGCCTTAAATGAGCTAGTGGGTTAAATGTAGTCTCCTTAACTAGACTGCAACCCTCCTGAAGTTAGGCTTCCATAAGGTCAAGCACCCAGAACATGGATAAAAGTCATTTGTTGGTTGACACACAGATTCATCCGATCTGGCTGGGAAGTGAGGCTAGGAAAGGGTTTGATGTTTAGAAGGTAATCGATCATGTAAGGACCAGGACAATATTTCGCCTCAGTGGTTCTCTACCTTGGCTAAATATTGCAATCATGTTTGCACCAACTTAATATTTAAAACATGACCCAGGCCCCACTACTGACCAATTAAATAAGAATCTTTAAGAATAGGATTGGGGCATTAGTGCTCTTTAAATTTCCCTGGTGATGTTGATGCACAGTGAGGGTTGAGAATCTCTGCAAAGGTAAAAGAAACAAGCCCCTCATAATGGCAGTAAAAATTTAATGTAACATTGCAGCTTTTAAACTCATTAGCTAAGGAGCATTCAAAACTCTGGAATAATGGAATATTAGGAAACATTTTTTGTGTCCTTTTGCCTTCCCACATGTCTGTCTTTAAAAGTAGCCAAGAATTTGGAGGTAAGGTTTCACTCTGTTCACTTCCATCTTACTTACCCAGGCACTAAAATTTAAGAAGCGTCCATGGGTAGAATATAACGCACCCGGTATGTTGATGATTAACTAAAATAATCAGCATGTTGATGATTAACTGTATGTATTACTTAATAATGTTTTGCACTGCTCTAAGTATAATAGATATCACAGGTGAAAAAATATTTGTTATTATTTTAATAGTGTAGAAACATCTGAACAACTTGTACCACTATGGATGTCTTTAAAAGCAAAGCTTCCCCCAAATTACCCCCACTTTTTAGTGTTGTTTTTCCTAAAGTATAATGGAGCTTCTGTAATTCCCAATCTAAGGAAAGACCATGTAGAACTTTGCCTGTGGCTCAGAGGAATTGGTTCACTGTTTATTAGCCATCTCCATGCTACAACCTTCCCTCACTTAAAATGTTCCATGAAAATTTCTGAGAAGGATTTGTAGGTTTTGGAGCAAAATAATTCTGGTAAAGAGCCCTGTGATTCATGAAATGCCTTCTCAGAAAAGGAAGGAAGATATTTTTCTTTCCCTTCAAGTTAAGAAACCTTGGAGAATGATAATAAACACCTATTGGGTTTAATTTGATTTCTACAATTAATCCCAAGCCTTTGTTTCTGATGACTCATTCTTCACATACTGTATTTTATAAATTCCTTAGGAAATTTCTTCTTTCAGACAAGTAAAAAAGTCGCAACAATTTTTTAAAGGCTGTTCTAGGCCCACTCAGTCTCTGTGTAACATGGAGGAAGGTCCCAACACTGGCTGGAACATGTAGAGAAGTCATAGTTCCTCATGAACGATAGCAGAAGGGGAAATAGAAGCAGGGCACATACTGATCCTTTTCTACTCTTTATCCTGAAAGGTCTGTTTGAAAACATGAAGTTATGTTCCTTGCCAGGAAGCTAAAGAAACCCCATTGCCACACTTCTGACTCCAGGACATCAGAAACTCTGAGGTCATAAGGACCAGGGGAAAGCAGAAGAGCCTTCACCTCCAGCGAGGAGTAAGGGTGGAGGAAGAGTGGGTTCTGGTTGCTAGAAAATGGCAAATCAGAATCCCTGATATTCCCCTACTACCTCAGACCACCACAGAGGTAGTCACAGAGAAGACAGAAAGCAGTAGGGTGCCCATAACTAGGTAACATCCAGTTCTACAAAAGGAGGGAGTAAGAGAAAAGAAAGAAAGAAAACCTTCTTTGTGGTCTTCTTCCATTTCATTGGTGTAACTACTCCCACCTGGCTGGCTTCAACCTACAAAAGAGAGAGCACCGAACTCAGAGTTGAGCAAAACTGGCTTTCACAAACCAGTTCAAGCTGACTGAAGCCAGCTCCAGCCTGCTCCAACACACCAGCAATAGGAACTGGCATATATTTCCGTTAAAGTAAATTATAATGGGGACCAGGCTTGAAGAATCTCTGGGCCAGACAAATCCATTTAGACCTCATAAGTGACCTTAACCTTGCTCAATTTGCAAACATAAGCAAAACTTAACTTCAGCTATTTCTTATAAATCCCTATATTAAAGAAAAATGAAACCAGGTTAACTAATCAGAAGCCTAACTTACATAGAGACTTTCCAGGAGAATCGACCAAATAAAGCAACTGTATAACTGCAACCAATCAAATATTTTCTTTGCTTTACTCCCTTGTTCACCCTATAAAAGCCTTCTCCTTGCATTCCCTCTGAGAAGCCTGCAAACCACAGCTGTCCAATTCCTGAATCGGTATTTGCTCAAATAAATTCTTTTGAGCTTAACTGTGCCTCAATTTACCTTTTGACATCCCAAGACTTTTCTACACTGTCTTATTCTTAACGTAGAAGACAGTTTGGCTGGGGAAGGGCCCAGGATTTGAACTCTCAGCAGCCAATGTCTCTAAACATTTAATGGACTCAAACAGGTATTTTAGCACTAAATCTCTAAATGTAAGTCTCCTTTGGGAAAAAATAAAAAATAACAGTAAAAAGTTTAACAGTAATAATACCTACTATATACTGAACTGTTTTTATATACCATCTGTAATGCTCAGTACCTTAGCAGCATCTCATTTAACCCTTACAGCAATCTTAGAACAAAAATATTATCCCTCTTTACAGATGAGAAAACAGGCTCAGAGCTCTTTATAGCTAGTGAGTAGCATAACTAGAATTTACACTCTGGTCTATCTAACTCCAGAACTAGTGTTTTAACTCATTAAGCCTCTCTCCACTCCTATGCAACTCCATGCACTAATTTATAATAAACTCTACCCACAAAAGTTCCAGGAGTGCCTATAGTCCTTAATTATTTTCTTCAATTCAATTCAACAGACTTTGAGTTCTCAATACTTGCCAAGAGAACTGTGCTAGGCTCTAGGGATACAGAGATGATGAAAACCCAGTAGACACTCACATGAGGTACATAATAGCATTCATCACATTCTGTATCATGTTATACGACAATCCTTCCCCAGCATCTGCAGAGTTAACAAAATTACTAAAATCCCCTTAAATTCAGTTAAAGAATTTGGATTAGAGGACTAGCATGTAAGTGAACCTATAAAAACAACTATAAATGTTTCACATACTTGGAAAAATAATGACAGGAAAAAAATATCAGTAACATTTCACACACTGTAATGTGGTAATAATAGACATAGTGTTACAAATTGTCACCAATTCCTGCTTACAGGAAATTTTATAGGTCTACTCTGATTTTTAGTTTCAATAATATACTTGCAAATAGTTTTTACTCCATTTTGGATCATACTAATACTGAAGACAATTATTTTTTTCCTCTCTGGTCCTTCATCCAAATGTATGATGACTTTCTGATTTTATGTCCCAGAAGTTACCACTACTTCCCAGGTAGGGGCTGACTTCCATTACTAGCATGCAGCTCTGAAGCCACTGTTTCTTGCCCTCATCTGCACTTACTTTTCTCAAGGAAGGCTTCTCTATAAAAGCTTCTCTTGCCTGCCATCTACTTCACCTCCTTTTCCTAAAATCAACTCTTACCTCCAATTCCTTGTGTCTTGAACATTCTGTGGCGGAAGAAATTCTTATTCACATTTATAAAAATGGGAAGTCCTGAGGTTGCAGAAAGACCTCATCCCACCTTGTTTTAAGCATAATATGATCTTGATACCTGCCAAAGGTCAACTGTTGGTAAAGCCACAAAACCATAGTGCTAAAATCCCCTTTCAAATTCTCATCACGCCTAATCTTAAGCATGTTGGGAGAAAACGTTGCCTTTGCAGAAATGCTTGCTTGATTCTGAAGATTCATGTTGTCTGATGGTGCATCAAGGAAATTACGATCTTTTTCATTTTTCAAATTTTTTACTTTAGTGGCACCAATTAGCTAGAAAAGGGTGTGGACATTAGGGTTCCAGGATTAGTTGTATTGTTTCAGTGTAACAAGTAAGTTTTTGGTTGTTACTATAAAGTCCAATCAAAATAAATTTGACCATTAAAGGCAGGAAAGTTGAGTTGTGGCAAATTAGAAATCAACTAACAACAAGAATTTCCCACAAGGGATTTGATTGGGAGAATTATTTGTGTCTGGTCTTATGACCGCAGTAAACTCTTTGGAGAAAACAAGTGTTTTATCCAAATAAGACAGCAGTAAACTCTTTAGAGAAAACCAGTGTTTTATTCTCACATTCTTGTAACTCTCAAATAATCTACTAGATTATTTTCTACAAGGTAGACACATGTTTATCAAACTGACATTTAGGTCAAGGAAGCTATCATTATACCTTCCTCTTCAGCATCCTGCAAACTGGGAATCATAAAAATCATAACACCTAGGACTCTCAAATCAACTTTCATCTAACAAACCCGACATTTTTGAAAATTATAATACTTCAGTAAAGCACAGTAAGAGAATACATAGAGAATGACAAGGCCACTCTTTTAGATCTCTTGAAGGTGAGATTCAAGCAGAGATCTGTGATCTGTCTTAAGTGAAGGAGTGATCCAGGTAACTTTCAGGGGGAAGAAACTTCCAGACAAAGGGAATCCAACTGTCAAGCCCTTTGAGACAAGAGCTTGATTTGATGTGTTCTAGGAATAGCAGGAAGGTCAGCATGGCTGCATGAGCAAGGGGAGTGGCGGGAAATTTGAGAAGCAAATGGGACCAAGGAACATTGGGTCTCGTAGACCATGGTTAGGACTTTGAATTTTATTTTATGTTTGATGGGAAATGTTAGCAGAGTTTTGACAAAATCTACCTTCAGTTTAGAAAGTTAGTGTTAAGACTTCCCAGTTAATTAGTATGCAAACCATTTTGTTGTATTAAATAGTTCTTTATGGGTTCCCAAATAGTAAATACCTCCCATTCTCATCTCTTTTTGAGTTTTCCAAAAAAGATATTTCTAATCTTAATAATTTTAAGATTAGGGGAGCTATGTATTAAGAGCTGTTTCTATAACATAAGTAAATAGAGAGATTTTTAATTAAAGTAATTATTGCTTAGAATCTAAGGAATCTTTATGGTTAAAAGTAAAAGATCTCTTTTATGCCTTCTTATCTCATCTCAAATAACCTAGATTTTCCTTTAAAAATACAAGTGGGATTTCCTTAGTTGATTTAAAAAAAGCCACAATTTTTCTAGCTGAAAATTATTTATTATTTCAATAGATATGCACACACATATGAAATAAAAGCTTATATTGTAGAAGGCATATACAAATAAAATGACTTATTTTTCCCCTTAGAAAACAAGTTTATTCAGGGATTTTTTTCTCTTCTACTTTCTCCTTGATAATAGTGGAGATGAGCTTTGAACCTGTCTTTCTGAGCTCAACAGCTGGCTTGGTAGCTGGCTTCTTAACAATTATACATTCCTGCTGTGGGCTCTTAGACAAGGAGAACTTCTGGGGCACAAGCTGTTTTTGTCTTGTCCTGTCCTCTTACAAAACTTGAGAAACTCACTTTTCTCCTCACCACTTTTGGTGCTGATCAGCTCACTTCACATACAAAAGTTGAAACTCCCTAAGTTTTCAATTTTGAATAAAGAAAAATGTGTTTCCCCCTCAACCCCAGAAAATCTTCTGTTTGACTAAATGCTTATGTTTCTTGAGTGTTACAAGCTCCAAGGATGCTGAAAGGAGGTTGTCCTTTAATATTGCCTTCCTTCTCTGGCAAGACCATACCTTCCTATAATGACCTAGTATCTTTGCTATCTCTACGTTCTTTCCATATCTAAACTCATCCCTTCTCTTGGCGTTAAATACCACGTATATGCAGACAACTCCTAAATTATTATCTCTTGCCCGAGCCTCTCCTTAAAGGTACATTTCCTGTATTCGTCTTCCATCCCCGCCTAGATGTCTCATGGATATCGCTAAGGTACCATGTCCAAATAGAACCCTGAAACGCGTCCTTCCTTCTGCCCCTCTCTGAGTGTGCCCATCTCATCAGCACCACCATCCACTGGCTGGCCTAAGGTAGAATACTCAGTATCAACTTTAATTTCTTACTTTCCTTCACTGCCAATCTACAAACCAGGAAATCTTGCAGTTAAAAATTTATCTAAAATTCATCCATTAGTCTAATGCAACCATCATTGTCACTCCATAAACTACTGTAACAGCTTCCTTCCAGGATCCAGCTTTCCCTCTGGCATCTCTCAAATTTATTCTCCCATGCTATCAGAGTGGCCTTTTTAAAACCTAATGGTCACATTATTCCTCTCTTAAGATCCTTTACTCGCTTTCCATTGTGCTTTGCATAAAATCTAAATTTTTCACCTTGGCCTACAAGACCTGCCTGACCTGGCCCCTGACAACGTCTTTACAGTGTTAACCACCATCCTCATTATCGCTATTATCACAATCACCTTGATTCAGAACCATTTCAGCTATTTCACCATTGGTTAATAAATGAACAACTGGAGCCTCATTATCAGTGTTAAAAATTTCTTCAATATCAACTTCTTCCAACTTACTGATGGACTCTGAAGGTATATTTTTTTGCATATGTATGGTCAGACATCTTTTTTTTTCTCATTTGACATACAGAATCATTCAAAGTCACTTTGTTTATAATCCTCACTGAACATAGTTGCAGGACAGAGGTTATGCCAGGCATGCACAACTGTCTTTAGTTACTGCATTACAAGCATTGGCAACAGCATATACAACATCCTTTATGTGAAACACCCACACCTATGTTCACTGCTGATAACATGCTGTTTACAAAAATGTATTATATTTACACTTCATTGATCTAAGGATGCCATTCTCACATGGCTAAATTAATAAAGTCACATTTGGGGAAAAGCACATGGAATAAGCATTACTTTTGATGAGAATTTTAGCTGAAGAATAAGCATAAAAGTTGTCAAAGAATAACAAAATCTTGCAGCCTTCATCCAGTCCAGCTTCCCTGCAGTGAGCATGAGCCATTGCTACAAAATGTTATGAAAACAATCAGAAGAGATGTCCCTGGTGACCCATGCCTTTGTTAGCATAATAATGGACTAATAAGAAATTCACTCTTTGAAAATAGTGAGAATTCAAGCTTTTGCCTATTACAGCAGGTTTACATTTGTGTGTGCCTGCTGCATTAGCACATCCCTGCACAATTATCCTGTCCTTGGTATCCTGATTTCCTGCAAGGCCTGTCTCATCAGCTGAAGTCAGTGTCTTTCTGGAGCAATAATGCCAAAACAGTGATGTTCCATCAGCACTATAGACTTGATCTAGTGTGAGATTTTTATCAGTGATCATCTTGGCAAACTCATCAATAAATTTCTCTGCTGCTTTCTGATCAGGAGATGTTTTGCCACTACAAATATTTGAAAATTTAATGCCACGTTTTTTCTTAAGTTTATGCCAAAGAACTATGCATATTTGCAGTTCTTTTAAATTTTCAGTTCATCATGATAGATCTTTTCCTGTTTCATGATCAGCATACCATTAAGTGGCATGTGTTCTTTGTGATACTGACAGATCCACTTTTTCAATACACAATTGAGATCTTCATTTGTAGCTTTGTGGCGTGTTTTTTTACATTTTTCATTAACTTCAGCACAGGACTTCAACAGTTTATCCTTCTGTTTCTTTGAGTCATATATGGTGGTCATTTCAACACCATACTCTTTTTTTATTGTTTCTTTTTTGAGATGGAGACTCACTCTGTTGCCCAGGCTGGAGTGCAGTGATGTGATCTCAGCTTGCTACAACCTCTGCCTCCCAGGTTCAAGCAATTTCCCTGCCTCAGCCTCCCAAGTAGCTGGGATTACAGGCACATGCCTCCACACCCAGCTAAATTTTCTATTTTTAGTAGAGACAGGGTTTCACCTTGTTGGCCAGGCTGGTCTCAAACTCCCAACCTCAGGCGATCCACCTGCCTCAGCTTCCCAAAGTGCTGGAATTACAGGCATGAGCCACCGTGCCTGGCCTCAACACCATACTCTTCTATCAGACATTTTATACCTATAACACTGTCCAATTTATCCAAAAGCTTGACTTTCTGTGTTATAAGTATACATAAATGCTTCCTTTTTTTTCTTATCACTGTTATCCATAAGTATCTGCAGAACTTTTTGATATTTTCAACAGTATATTTACATCACAGAGTAGAGAAAAAGCAAAACAAAACAAAAAACCCCAAAAAACAAAAAAAACACACACACAGAGAAATACACATAAATCTTGGCCCCATGGAGGCAGAGCGGCGAATCTGCTATAGGCTCATTCATCCTGCACAGGTGCCATTTTTTACCCTTTGTGGACTTGCTTTCATGGGAAAATCTGAGTATTCAAGAAAAAGATATATCACAGCTGCAAGGGGCTGGGAAAGTCTTTTTTCTCTTGTTAATGCTGAATAAACTGTGCATTGTGCACCTGCATTTTGACTGTGACCCATCACATGATGTCAAACAGGAAATTTTCTACTTGTTTCATGTTTGTGCTCAAAAATTTGGAATTTTGAAGCACTTCCACTCAAATTTTCAGATTAGGGATGCCCAACATATATATATATATACACACACCAGGAACTAGCAGATGCCTGAAATATAGTATGTACTCAATAATTATGGTTGGTTAAACAAATGGATGGATGAAAGAATAAATAAATAAAGGTATACACATTTTCAATCCTGGTGTCTTTTCATATGTGAAAGTTATCATTTTCTTTCTGAACTTTTGTGACTTAGCACAACATTTTAATTTGTAAAATTACTTTCAATATACAAGGAAAGAATTAGAAAACCAGTTGGGATGAAAACGCCTGATGCTCTTCTTGCACATGTTGTTGAATACCAAAATCTTGCTAGGAGTTCACACATAAACAAAGTAGATGGAGAGAGCTGGGAAGATTGTGAGAATGAAATTTTTTCCCCATTGTCTCTGCCTTGCCTTTCTCATATCACAGAATGACATGATGTTAAATGTTAAACCAGATCTCATTCAGCTCTCTTGTTTTGTAATATTAAAACTGTGACTCAGAGAGGTTAAATGACTTCCTCTCAAATCCCTTGAAGTTCCTGGCACAATCAGGACTAAAATATAGATTTGCTTGACTTTCAGTCCAATAGCCATTCAATTAGTCACATCTCTATTCCTGTATTCCCTGACTCCTCCTTCTCAACTGTACCAGCTTTTCCAATAAAACTTGCTTGACCTAAATTGCTCTCCCTAGGCATTGTGTGTTTCAAGACAATCTTTCTGTTTTTTGAACTATATTTCCTTTTTCTGTAGTAACATCAGCTTCTCTGAAAAACATATCCATTTCCAAAAGATTAATTTTAAGTTTGTGTGTGTATGTGCGTGTGTGTGTGTGCATCCTTTCACTCACAGCCTTATAATGAGAACTTCCCAATGTTTAAAGGAATACATCTTTTAAGATATGATTTTCAAGAAACACTTTTTGGGGCCTGTGTCTGCAGCTGATGAGATCAAAAGTCTATAAAAGATTCTTTAAGTCTCCTAAGTATTAGTTCCTGAACTTTTTTAAGTTCTCAGCATTTTTCTTCTTTCCAATTTTTGTACTACTTCACAATGCAACAGTTCTCTGTTGCAAGGTAGGAGTAGAATGTACCTCATTGGACTTGGATTCAGTTTACTCATTCTTTCCACTAAGGGAGCAGGGCACCATCCTAGTCAATGGCAGAACAGCAGAGTGGTTAAGACCAACTCTCTTATGGAGCATGACATATCTGTTGAAATAACAAGTAGTAGAAGAATTCAGTAGTTCAGCAGTGATATAAGAAGAATCTCTTTGAACGGGTAAACACAGGACTCATCTAGCCACTAATCTCCAGCCAATAAGCACTTTTCAACTGTATAACTATGAGCCAGTGATTACCTTTTCCTCAGTTTCTTCATTTGTAAAATAAGGATACTAAAAGTGACTCTTATAAGATTGCTGTATTAAATGAGTTAATACATATAAAGTGCTTAAAATAGGGCCTGATCTATAAGAAGCCCTAAATAAATGTTTGTTGCTATTGTAAATATTATGAACAAATATCTTTGATAAGGGTTTAAATGAATCAGCCTTGTTTAAAAGTCCATCTTACGCAGTTGGAGTTACTTATTCAAAATTAGGGCCTCTCACTGAGCTCTAAGCTTATCCTCTAGTGCAGATTTCAGGACCAGCTCTCTAGGATCCTCCCTCATTCTCTCCTTCTTTCTTAAAAATATATATTGCATAACTATTAGCACTGCAAAGCTCTAAGAAAAAATGAGAATCCTATGTCCCCAATCTAGAGGAGCTTCCCACACTCAAATTGGGCGAAGTTTTTTTTTTTTTAAACAGATTCTTCCAGGCAACATAGGACCAGGGATCCAGAAGACTTTTTTCTTGTCCTTAATGAGTAGCTCACAGTCTTTATCCTTAGGAAACACAGAGCAAATGATATATTACAAATGAGTAGGCTATGTTTAAATATATAAGAGATTACTATTTAATTTTAAAGAGTCTCAAACTCTTTAAAACTATAGATGAAAAGTCCTACTTCCAACTTTCTACATCAGAATACCTGAGGATGAGACTAGGCTTTTTTTTTCCTTTTTCCAAATCACATATAATTCCCACATGCAATCCGAAAAAGCAACCAAAATGCAGAATCTTAGGTCCCACCCAGGTCTACAGACTAAGAATCTGCATTTAAACAAGACCTTCAGAAGATCTGTATAGACATTAAAAATGGAAAAGCACTGGCCTGTGGCAGTCTTTCTTTCTCAGGATGGTGGTAAACAGATGACCCCTATGTCAGAACATAGGGATCTATGTTCTGACATAGATCCCTATGTCATCTATGGGATGTTCCTTTTAAAAACTATACTTTTGTATCCTACCATAGATTGCGTGAAACAGACTCTCTGGGTTGGAGTCCCTTGAAACTGCATTTCAAACAAACTTCTCTCCCTGACACTTGGGCAGTCTAAAGTTTGAGAGTTGCCAGAGTAGCATTTAAAAGCACTACATGTTTTGTCATTTTCGTGTATATGATCTCTTCATGAGGCTAAAATCACTGAGCAAGACATACCTAGAGTTATAAACCAATCAAACACTGCGCTTGCACACAGAGAGATATATACACACATGGCATTAGAAATAACTGCAAATAAACTGTCTTTAATACTAGGAGATCAAAACTATCCAAGGAGTTTCCTCTGAGCATCTGCAATGAAATGCAGATTAACCAGGTAATTGTGTCAGAGGAGAGAGGGAGTAAATTATGTATAATGACATCATTACACCTCTTGTACTCTTGTCTAAACATTCCTTGCTTGTACTTTCTTGAAACATTATTAAAAATCCATTTGATTCTAATAAGTTACTTCCAATACAAGTAAAAGTACCTTAGTATTTATCAGATGTGAAAAAAAATAATAAAATTATCAAAATATATTGTTATTATTCCTCTTCTTCATAGTGATAGTTTTTACTAATATTTACTAAAGGTGAATTTCCCTTCAAATACCAAGCTGAAAGGCATTACTCTGGTCATGTGGTTCCATAAAAGAGGCAGTCAATCTTTTGGATATTTAGAAAATCCAGTTGGGTACAATTTTCTCTTTTTCTCTTGAGTGTTTGTCATGAGAAAAGCACAACTCAAACTCGATTTTGTCCAAATTATCCCTGCAAACATCCAGAAACTATGAAATGTGTATTATATTCATCTCAACTTAGATCTAGCTAATATTTTAGAATTACAAAATACTTTGTCTTAAACTATTAAGAATATCAAAAAGAATAACGCATAGGACTTTATTTTTTCTGACTTAATGCTCCCCCAGGGAGTTGAACAGACAAAACAGAAATATATTAACAGGGATAGAAAATTACATCTGAAAAGCATGAGCAACTTTTAACATCTTTGGAACTCTGCTTTCAGAAAGGTGATGTACCTCAGAGTATAGGATTCCCATGCTGGTCCTTCACAGGCTTACTTCACCTCTACAGCTCCTTGAATCTTCCGGAGGTATTTCTGATGAATATCAAAATCCTTCCTGGCTGAGAGGAAAGTCCCTAGAAGTCCAAGCTGGTGGCAAGCTCCGTGAGTGCTTTTCTAGCAAACACCTGTGAGTGCTTTTCCAGCAGCTCAGGCAGCAGCACACCTTCCAGAGAGCCCAGCCCAGTGAAACAAAGGCACTGGTGTCATGTGTAATGACCCAAGCCTGTATCATCTAATGTTACAACCCTGAGGAGCCGGTTTCTGAGTCATATTTGCTCTGCCAGTGGTAACATGCAGGAAAGACGGAAGCAAAGTTAAGGGAGGAAGAAAAGTTCTTACATTGGCAGGAAGGACTCAGGGTTCAAACCAAGATACTGTATTTCAGACATTTCGTAATCAAAATCTGGTTTTCAGTGGCCACTGAGAAAGGCTAGAGACCAACAAACTTACTTCTGAGAGCCACACGCGTCTGACAAAGAACTTGAAAAATAATCTTTAAAATTCTTAGCCTAACAAGTAATGCTTTTCCAGCTATTTATGCAGTTTTGTAAACTAATAAATTTACTAACATAATAAATATTAAGTTGTTTTAAATATTCCAATACTATTCACACATTTAGCCAAATTACTTTATAATATTCAATTTAAAAATCATAAGTCTAAAATCAAATACTCTGTTATGTATTTTAAATTGCATCATCAATTTATTTATCAAACATGCTAGTATGCCCAATCTCTTAAATATTGTAAACATTTTATATGCTACATATAATATCAATTATTCACACATTTTCTTTGAACTGAATACAATCACATCAAACTTTCCCAGAATTGAAACACTCGACCGTCCACACACCCATTATAACCATGGGACCAGCCCAAATGGGCCGTATTTTGTTGATAGCAAATGTCAAGTTACTTTGTAGATATAACAGAGCCAAAAACTGTAAGCCATTTAGCCCAGGCATGCACAATAAAAATGTTTTTGCCTCTAACAGAACCTAGAACCAGTGATCCCTCCCCTGGGAACCAAGAAGACAAGGACATGACGGGAACCTAAATGCAGGAACTCTTTCAGAAGCTAGGGGCTCATTGGCCCAGAATATCCAGGGCTGAAATCTGTCTCAACATACCTTACCTTAAGTGGTCAAATTTGAAGACCTTCAATCAGTCCCTGCCAAACCAACATTCCTAAATCCTTTCCCTCACCCTCTAAGCCATACATTTTCTCAGATTCCAAACTGGGGAGGCAGATTTGAGCCCATCTCCTGTCTCCTTGCTGACCCGTCTTGCAATAAAGTTTTTCTTTCCTCAAAACCCAGTGTCCAGATATTGGCTTCTGTGAGCACGGGGCAGCAAGCCTATTTGCTCAATAATAACATGGAAGAAATAGTTCAACCATCTCAAACAAATTGATGTAATTTTCCCAATCAGTTGAGGCTGCTTAGTGGCCAGAAACTAGTGACCAGGATACTAGGCTTGTGCTTATAAATATTCAGGGAAATTCTTCTTACTCCACTGGTGGATATACTGAGCCATTTTTATAATTATTTCAAAGATTTTATGTTTCACTATGCAGTTGACATCGAGGCCAGCCTCTCTGGAGTTTAAGAATTAGCTAATTCTTCCGTTGGAGGAGAGGGAAGTCTGCAATACCCACTAAAATTGCAGCTGACTTCCTCTTTGGCTTGGTTTGATTTTGTATTTCTGTAGTCTCTTAAGACATTTAAGCATCTTCCCATCGACTTAGAAAAACATTAATGGTATATCCATTGGGTACTTCACTCTGTTATGCAATATTTTGTAACCTCTGGTAGCCTCTTTTGTAACCTCTTTCAACTAATTTGTGTGGACAGAACTCTTCACTGTCATTGCTTCTCTGCTAAAGTTGCTGCTAGCTTTCTTCTTCAAGCTGTTTCCTCCCTGACTGAGCTCTAAATGTTTCTTTAACTTTCAATCATGACCAAAACTCATTTTATTAGATTCTGCATCTCTTGACAACATCTAGTTCTAAAGGAACAGTGCTCATTATAATTGCAAATAATGTAGGGTTGGCTCAAAAAACAAACCAATGAAAAAAGCAGTTGACTCATTGCCATTGGTAAAACACTGATTTAACTCTAGGCCATTGGGTCTCAACCAGGGGTAATCTCGCTCCCAGATAGACTGCAGATTTAGCAATGAAAAAGATAAGACATTCAGTTAAATTTGAATTTCAGATAAATTTCTGAAATGTCATATGGGACATACATACACTAAAAAATTATGTTGCTTAATGGAGAACGTTGTTTTATTGGAAACTAAAGACATTTGGCAACGTCTGGAGACGTTTTTGATGGTCACAACTAGGGGTGGGAGCATGGTACTCTAATGTGGGGGGCAGAGGCCAGGGAGGCTGCTAATCATCCTACAGTGCACAGGACAGCCTCTCAGAGCAAAGAATTATCCAGCTCAGAAGAGTGCTAACGTAGAGAAACTCTAGTCTAAGCCAAAAGGATAATTAAAGGTGAAGGAAAATGACTTAGTAAACTATACTGTCAAATTGGAATATGGTGGCATATTGTCAGAATGAAGTTGGATAAACAGATATATTTTTAAGTATTTAGGGTTCTTCTTCTGGCAATTTTGAGCCTATAATTACAAAGACAGGTAAAGAAAAGAAGTTCCAGAAAACAGCTTTCATAGGTAAATGTCTTCTGTGAAGAAATAACATTTGAATTAAACACTAGGGCTTTAAAATTAGTGGCATCCTTTGATTCTGGCTGTAAATGCAGCCAACCTCCACTGACCAGCAGCCAACTGTCTGTGAGAGATGAGTCTCTTGTAAGGTGTATCCCAAAGACTTCCCCCCAATAGGGGTTCAGTAGAGCATAACAAAGAAGTATAGTCCACAGAAACTCAGTTTTACGCTGATATCTTAATCCTTCAACATTATCTAACATTGTCCAACATTGACATTAGCAGTGGAAGTTATCTGAGTCACACAGCACCAAAATATGTTACCGGCCAGCAGTGAATCTGTGTGGGTCTGCAGCAAACTCAATTCTTGCCTTCTCAGAAGAAAGAATTCGACTGGGGGCCATAGGATTGAAGTTTTAGAGCAGGAGTGACAGTTTATTAAAAACTTTAGAGCTGGAATAAACAAAGTAAAGTACATTTGGAAGAGGACCAAGTGGGCAACTTGAAAGACAAGTGTGCAGTTTGACTTTTGACTTGGGCTTTTTATACGTTGGCATACTTCCAGGGTCCTGCATTCCTTCTCCCCTGATTCTTCTCTTTGGTGGGCTGTCCACATGTGCAGTGGCCCACCAGGATTTGGGAGGGGAGCATGCACAGTGTGTTTACTGGAGTTGTATGCATGCTCACTTGAAGCACTCTTCTCTTACCAGCTGAATGTCCCTAGGAGGTAATATACCAGTTAAACTCTGCCATTCTGCCTCTTAATGTGCATGCCTGAACCCACTCACCCAACTCCTGAGATCTTATCAGGAAGCTGCTGATCACCAGTTTCAAGTTTTTTCTATCTATTGGGAGACTGCCTTTCCCTGGCACTGGCTGTGACCAATTGTTATTTTATTATATATTTATTTATTTATTTATTTTTGAGATGGAGTCTTGCTCTGTTGCCAAGGCTGGAGTGCAGTGGTGCAATCGCAGCTCATTACAACCTCCGCCACCCAGGTTCAAGCGATTCTCCTGCCTCAGCTTCCAGAGTAGCTGTGATTACAGGCACCTGACACCTGTATTTTTGTATTTTTAGTAGAGACGGGGTTTCACCATGTTGGCCAGGCTGGTCTCGAACTCCTGACCTGAGGTGATCTGCCCACCTCGACCTCCTAAAGTGCTGGGATTGCAGGCATAAGCCACGGCATAAGCCACCGCACCTGGCCCTCAACTATTATTTTAGAGAGACAGTTAACAACCTCCTTACTATCACCTGATGTTCACCTGACATTCTTGGTGGGTGGGGGGAGCCCTCTCCTACTCTGCTCATGTCTGACTAGCTACTTACTGTAAAATTGGCTCCCATTGGAGAGATTTGAGTAGGGGAGTGTTGTGATCAGAATTTTATTTATATAATAAAGCACACTCTGGCTGTTGTACAGAGAGTGGATCTGAGGCAGGAAAGAAGAAACAGCAACTAGTTAGGAGGTTATTGCATTAGGTCAGCTGCATGATAATAGTTACCTGGGGCAGAAGAGCAGCAGTGTGGATAGAGAGAATAGGATAAACTCTAGAGTTTAGGAGGTAGAAATAACAGACTTTGCCAACTATGAGTTATTATGCTATCTCCTAGCATTGAACACACTTTTCTATGTTTGGTTCTTTAATGCCTACCCTGGCATTCTGCAAGCTACCTTTTTTTTTTCCTACTGGTCTGTGGAGACAAAAGTAACTTCATCTTGGATGCTAATCCACCATGTTGACTTCTCATTAACCCCAGTCCCACAAATGCCTTCGGATTTCTACTTTATTTACTGTCGTTAGTGTAAGAACACATACTTACTGTAAATCCTACCTTTAGACCAAAGCAAACTTGATGTTATCACACAAATGATAGGTTATGATGCACATAGCACTCTTGCCTGTTCTGGGGGGTTGTCTTTAATTGTCTCTATAGAGCATGTATCCCCTTTCCTTATGATATATAAGCCCTGGGTCTGGGGAGTATTGGTGTGGAGATCTACTTGTCTTGCTACTGCAGGCCACACTTCCATCTATAAGTTCCCCCAATAAATTACCCTTTATCAAAAAACTGATTCTGTCTGCCTTATTCTTTGGTTTCTTGGCTCCTTTCTTGTTTGGAGATTGCTTTGCATATATGACCCTTTCATGAAACCTGGTCTATTTTCTAAGGAGCACTCCATGTGAGATTACAACGCTAAAGAGAAAGAAAGAGATCTACTCATTTCTACATGCTTGCAATCCTATCGGCCTCATCCCACCAATATTATTGCTCTTCATCCAAGAAAAAGCAATTGATCGCGCTTATTTTCCACATTCCCAGAACCAGCCTACTTATACCTTTCAGAGGTGCCCAGCACTAATTGTTTCTCTCCCCGAACCCAGATTCATGCAATTCATTCCTTGCGATTCTGAGGTATGAGCAGCTACCAAGAAATGGCCCCTCCTCAAGGCCTGGGGCCCAGAATTTCAAGGCCCTTTTCTCTCCTAAGTTCTAACAACCCCAACCTCACTCTGTTCCCTCAGTCCAAGGGGCGGTAGCTGCTCCTGCAATTCTATCTCTGTGTTACCTTAATATTCTCTTTTTACTTTCTAGTCTTCCAATACCTACTTAACCAATTCCAGACATTCCGTTCTTTGTGTTTAAATAACGAGGTTGTTTTCTTTACTTAACTTGGACTGACATAGTACTATGGAGATGTTTAGAAGCTAGAAATAACAGGAATTATCCATCTGATATAAGATACATGGGAAATGGCAGAACAAGGATAATATGCATGTATCTGGCTTTGGAAATTTGGTAGATTTTTATCTTTCACAGAAAACTCTGGAAGAGCAAGATTAGGGAAAGGCTGGGAAGAGATGATTAGCTCAGGCAGGCACAAATTTTATTCAAGGAACATATTTCTAGCACACTAAGTGGAGATGCCAATAGAAAGCTTGTTCTATGATTCTGGAGTTTTAGAGTAAGGGTTACACTAGAGATTAAGATTTTTGAGGGTCATTAGCATTAGATTAATAATCCTCAATGTAAGAAATAGAAGAGTTGGGAAACCTTATTAAAGTTATTTTTTCCCTCTACAACTTTCTAAAGTCCTTGGTTGTACAGAGTTATTTCTTCTTTAACTCACTGAAGGACATTTTTTATTGTATGCCTTTTAATGTTAACAGTTACTATTTAATTAAATAAGTACATTTGCTAATCAGGATGTTTATGTTTCTGAGTTTTAAGCATTGGAACCCTGCTATCTTTTTCTATTTTTCTCTTACTTGTGGAGGCTTTTTGATTTTGAATGTTAACTTTAAGTACAGGAGTCAGAGGCCAAATTGCAATGGTAATTATTGCTTTACACCAACATAGGGTCTTTATTCCTTTTAAAAGATAAACTGAGGCACAATAAAACTCTAAAGAGTTGATTTGAACAAGTTAACAGTTCATGTATTAGGCAGCACCAAACCAGAAGTGGTTTGGGAGCTCTTTGGAGGAAATGCAAGGGGAATAAAGATGAACATGGAAGTAAAGCAAAGAAAATATTTGATTGATTATAGTAATGCAGCTGCCTTATTTGGTTTATTCTGCTGAAAAGTCCCTAGCCATATGCTAATTAGCTGGTGACTTCTGATTAGCTAACTTTAAGTTTCCTTTTTCCGTAATATAGAGATTTAAAAGAAAAAGCCCAAATAAGTTTTGCTTATGTTTGCAAATCAAGCAAGGTTAAGGTCACTTATGAGGTCTGACTGACTTTGTGTGCTCAAGGATTCTTTAGGCCTGGTCTCTAATTTAATTCACTTTAACTCTCCCAAGACTCAAAAAATCTTGTAAAATTTGGAATCAATTTTGAATTTTCTAGTAATTAAGAAACTTATTCTAATGAAGGAGGAAATGGTATCAGCCAGTCCTTAAAATAAAAATATTGGCATTATAAGTTTAAATTAAAAATAAGTCACTTAATTGTTTACCACTTATGCAACACTTAATTTCATGCTGTGTTCTATTTCTTTGTCATCCTCTACCATGTACTTGCAGCATTAGTTATTATCATTTGCTTTAATGAAAACACACAGAGTACATGTCATGATCAAGGTCCCATAGTCATTGAAGTGTTGTGATTTGTGTTTCTTAATTTTTGAGATAACTAAATATATCTAAGACAAGGGAGTTTACATTTCTTGGTAAAAATAGAATAAGAAATAACTCTATTACTGATAAATCCTTACTGAGAAATCCTGTTGTGCTCGATGACTGTTTCCAGAAATAGTCACCTGCTTCTGCAAACTGTCCATTACTCCTCCAGGGACTCGGGAATTGTGTAGTAAAACCAGTTTCACAGTATGAGACAAGCTATACTTTTTAGGGTGTAAGTCTACTACTCTGACCTAAGATGAAGGGTGCTGCCTACTTTAAACTTTGCACTACATTTTTTTTTTTCTTATTCCACGTGCCTTTTCAGGTTGAAAAAGAGATGTTGTATCTCAACTGCCTGGTAGGTCCTTAATGTTCATGCATCACATTCCACTCTGAGTCTATGAAATGTAGTCTCACATTTTCACAAGGTTTTGTCTGTCTATTTGTTTTGTCCTTTTTTATATATAATAAAGGGTTATTTGAACTGTGTTGGAGGGAGAAGGTTTGCTTCTCTTTTTAAATTAAGTTGTTGTTAAGGTCATGGCAGTCTGCCTTTAGGTTGGCCAGATGCCTATCCTTCCTCTCTAAAATCCAACCTACTTCCCCACTACTTCTTGGTAATACTCAGACCTTTTACGACCAATCTTTTATCATGAAATAAGGCAGCTATCCAAAGAAATACTATCACATACCTCACTATCAAATCAAAACATTCTGTCTTTTCCTCTATCAATCACTCACAAATCCACCAAAACAAGTGATCAGAACCCATTCACCAACCTGAAAAAAAACATTCTATTCTGTCGACTTTAAAATTGCTTTGAAAGGACTGAAAATTGAGCATCTAAAAGACTTAAAAACTATAAGACTAAAACTTCATTCATGGCCAACCATTTTATAAGGCACTTAGCATACTACTATATAGAAGATTTTTTTCCATGTTCTTAGCCTCTTTTCTCCTCCTCTACTTTACATTTCTTACCCCCACAATTATGTTTTGAGCCACGTGTATGATGCAGTATTTAAAAAGACTAATAAAACTGTGACAGAGAGAAATTCGGCTGACATTTAGTGTATAAGAGACATCATACAACTTTATTTTTAAATCAAATTATAAGTGTCTTGAGCCTTTCCAAAGCTTTGAAGAAATCCAGTATTGAACCAGTTTCCTAGGATTTCCTTTTCCTTGAGATGAGCAAGAATTCTTGGTGTCTGGCACACAGTAATCTATGTATTTTCTCTATCATTGTCATTAGTGTCATCCTCATCATCATTGTGTAATGTGCCTAAGAATAACTTGGGGGCCACACATGGTGGCTCACGCCTGTAATCCCAGCACTTTGGGAGGCTGAGGTGGGCTGATCACGAGGTCAGGAGTTCGAGACCAGCCTGGCCAACATGGTGAAACCCCATCTCTACTAAAACTACAAAAATTAGCCAGGTGCAGTTGGCACACACCTGTAATCCCAGCTACTTGGGAGGCTGAGGCAAGAGAATCGCTTGAACCCAGGAGGTGGAGGTTTCGGTGAGCAGAGATCCAGCCACTGCACTGCAGCCTAGGTGACAGAGCAAGACTCTTCTCAGAAAAAAAATAAAAAAGAATAACTTGGGGGCTTACTAAAATGTAAATACCAACCCCCCTCAACATGAGAAGTAATGAGTCAGAATCCCTAGGTGAGGACATGGGAATCTGCATTTGAATAAGCATTCCAATAAGTGATTCAAAAGTTAGGGGTACGGGGCTACTTAGAAAAAAGACAATTTTTGATCTTTCCAATGCAAAAGCCTAGAGAGGAAATAGCACAATGGGAAATTTCACATTTTATCTGGCTTCAGGTGAACTTTTGCACTTATATTTAAATATGTTTGGGTTTGAGATTCTGATAATTCTTTACATAAAATTAATGAAGGTGTATAATGAATAACGTTTCTAATCTTACTCTTTCAACAGCTGTACTCATCTTTTGATGGGCATTTTTGGGGCCAGAGCTGCCTGCTCATTTCTATTCCAGGCATGAAACTCAAAACAGCCCTTGTGGTAAATAACCCATGAAATATCAACAGGTTTGTTTGTGTATCTGAATTGCTACTACCAGGATTTTGACCCACTAAACTTCCTAGACACTATAGCTTTCTTCCTTGACCATTAATATGTGGTTGTTTTTTGTATTTTAACTCATACATTCTCAATGAGAGTTATATTGTTTTCCCAGGAAATGAAATTTCTTCTTGAGGGAAAAAAAGTCTATTATCCTTATAAACATAGCACAGATAGAAATATAACATGTAGGGGAGGGGGAAAAAACTTTCTTCTGCCTTCTTTATGTTTAGTCACCAGGGCCCGTGGATCAGACTAACAAAAGACAGATTAACAGGAGAAAATTACAATGTTTATTCGTTCGTGCAACAAGCGTACATGTGGGAGAGCTTGGTAATGAGTAACTCAAAGGGGTGGTTAGAATTTGGGGCTTATATATCATTTTAATAAGTAAAGGGATAAAGGCACTTAAGGGAAACAAATGACTTTTTGGAAAAATAAATGCATCTGCAGGAGAAAAAACAGGCAATAAGAAAGTTTGTGAAAACGTCTACACAAGACAAAATGGTCTTTCATTTCCTTCAGGGTCATAAAACCCTCCTGGAGAAGAGATTTGGGGTAGGTTTTATTTTCTCTTTCTCTTCTGGGAGTACATATGCCCTGAAAAGGATTTGTGACAATCTTGTTTCCCAGAAGTTGCTCCTTTAGTCAGAAAAGGGAAGCTTCAAAGTTGCTTTTTCTTTTTCCCCTTTTCTAAATTTGTTCAATCACAAATGTCTTCAACTTAAAATTGTCTTTTTACCAATGTAGCATATTTTGGAATGGCATATTCTGGTTCCCTTCAAGTACATAAATGGATATACAGTATATATGGTAATAAAATGTATGGAGGAAGGACAATTTAAAAGAAAAAGTCTACAAAGATTCCTTGGGGAGGGACAATGAAAAAAGATTGAGAAATACTGCTTCAACTGATCCCAATTGATTTTCTAGTCTGTAAAATAAAAACTTTGAAATTTGGAAAATAGAAAAGAAAAAAAATTCCAAGAATTCTGCCACATACATATAATACACACACACATAGCATCTTCAAATATATAGATAATATTTGTTGTACCAGAAAATAGTCTAACCCCTTTACATGTACTAACACCTTTAACGGGGCCAACAATCCTGTGAGGTAGGTACTATTATCATCCCCTTTTAACAGATGAGAAAGCTGAGGCACAGAGACATCAAGTAATTTGTCTAGGGTCACACAGCTAATAAATGATAATACAAGGATTCAAAGCCAGGAGATTTAGCTTCAGTATCTATTACTTTAGCCATTAAAGTATATGGCATCTCTTTGGGTATATAAACTAATCTCCTTCATATGGATACGTACACAATTTATGTATTTGCAAAAAATGAGACTTTGTGCACATTTTACAATCTACACTTGCCTTTCAAAAGTATATAATGACATCCTTCCATGTTATAAAGTAGGCTTCAATATCATTTTTAGTGACTACCTAGCATTTACTTGATACTGATAATAACAGTCCTCATTTATTTAGCACTCAGCATATGCTGAGCCCTCTTCCACGTGCTTAACACATATTGTCTATTCAGTCGTCATGATAGTCTCTTTAGATAATAATGAAAAATCATGGCTTTTTGGAATAATGTTTGTAAAAAATAGTAATAATGGCTAGTATTCATTGAGTGATTCCTGTTCACTGGACACAGCTCATGAACCTTATCCACATGGCACCATTTAATGCTCTTTTACAGTAGCCCTAGAAGACTGACACTATTATTATTCCCTTTTTACTGATAAGGAAATTAAGACTCTGAGAGGTAAAATTACCTGCTCAAGATGAACAGACTCTGAGAGGTAAAATTATCTGCTCAAGATGAACAGACTCTGAGAGGTAAAATTATCTGCTCAAGATGAACAGACATCATCTCAGACTCAAACTCAGATGTTTGCCTCTAAAGTCCTCCTCCGTACTATTATACCCTCCTGCTCCCCCTAGGAACTGTAGTTTATTTCATCTGAATGTGCTTTATTCCTTAAATGCATGTAGACTTTCTGCTATCATAATGGTTTCTTGGCTTCCAGACCTTGACTCGCTTTGGCCTCTAAGAACCATTGAACCATTGACACTCCATATTGCTAATTGTGATCTTGCACTCCCTGACCTTTCTATTATAAAATACAACTTAACCAGCTATTGTCCTGTTGCATTACAACACTGGTGTTATTAACACTATATAAATGTCATGGTGGGCAAATTCACAATTCTTAATCTTTCCCTCTCAGAGCAAAACATCTCTGACACTAGCCCAGAGGTAAACAGCATGAGGCAGAATCCTTTACAGGTGTTCCAACAAGAAGGCTGAATTAGCTAGGAGCTGATGTGAGATTTTCTGTACATTTTCCAAGTCCTTCGCCTTAGGGCTCCTCTCCCCCATGGCTCCTGATCACATAGAAAGGTGGAAACAATCATTAGTTCACCTCTGCCTCCTGGATGGCCAAGCACACCCAAGGGGCTCAACACTCAGCAGGTCGTAACACTCAGATGTGATAATGGGGAGCCTTGCATGGCCACAGATGCTGAATTATTTGGGTGAGCCGGAGTGGCAGGTGCTTCTCTGGGGCTTTGGATGTCTAAGACCAATATAGGACCTTGGTTCAAGCTCCTGCTCTGATCCCTGTATGAATTTAAACCGACTTAGGCTTCACTTTTCTCATCTGGCCCTTGAACTCAAAGTTGTTTAAATTTACACCCAAATTGTATCCTAACCAATACTGCAAAAATGAGAAATGCTGTAGGTAACTAAAAAGAACACCATCTTCTTCGAAAAAAAAAAGAGAGAGAGAGAGAAGGAGACCCCTTCCCTGGCTTTATCACTACAAGATTGATGACTTTGGGCATTTATTTGAGCTACAGATTTCTGAACATCAGTTTCTTCATCTGAAAAATGGAAGAATAAGCTGGGCACAGTGGCTTATGCTTGTAATCCAAGCTACTTGGGAGGCTGATGCACGAGGATTACTTGAACCCTGGAGTTCAAGAGTAGCCTAGGCAACATAGCAAGACTTTGTCTTTAAGAAAACCATCAAATTTGCAGAACAGTGAAATAATAGTCATCAAAATTAGATGAACTAATTATTTGAAGTGTCAAGAGTATGAAGAGTGTAGGAAATCGCCTGCAAAGATGGCCACCAACAATTTCTCCCATACCTGTGCCTGCAGGCTGCTCTTGCCGTCAATATGGGCTAGCCTTGGGACTTGCTTTGACCACTGGGATGTGCCAGAAGGGATAGTATGCCAGTTCGGCACCTAAGTCTTAAGAGGTCTGCCAGTTTCTTTTCTATCTTCTTTTGAAATCCAGCCACCACAAAAAGAAACCCAGGTTAGGCTACCAAATGATGAGTGGCCATTATCTTTCCCTGTCCTCCAAATTTTTCCCATATAATCAGAATAGGAGAAAGTAGGGATATGACTGTGGTACATATATTCAAAGTTTCTCAACAGATACAGCTTACCCTGGAAACAAAGGAAGAAGCCAACCTGATTAAGTGCACTTAATATGAGTTCTCTGGACTCAAGAAGAGGCTAAACCTGGGATGAACAAGGGACCAGCCTTAGATGAGGTAACTCATTGACCTTGAATGTTTCTTTCAGCTCTTAATTCAATTGCTTGGACCCACAGCTGGATTACCCATATGGTGTAGTCAGGATATTAAATGATAGGTCCAACCTGCTTGGTTGAAATAACTGCCACTAATGTATTTGCATCAATACATCAGCGATTCAGAGAGCCCAGAAAAACATTTAGATTCTCCTTTTAATGGATCTCCTCTCCTTCCAATCTCCATTCATCTCTTGTATCAATAGCTCTTTATGTATCTTAATCTTGGTGGAACCTCATCAATTAGTGTAAAAACTGAATTGAACACTTCTCTTCAATAGTACAGTATAGAAATTAAAAGCACATGGTCTGAACTCAGAGTTGAGTCCACTTGTTGTAGAACAAATTACTTACTTTTATGTATTAATTCTGTCAATAAATATTTATTGAGTATCTACTTTGTGTGAAGCATGCTGGTCTCCCACATTTAACTTCAGTGCAGGTAGGAGTATAAGTTGCTACAAAACTCTGGATTGTTTGGAAGTATGTATAAAATTTCTACAAATGAACATCCTATGACCAAGAAATTTTCCTAGAATCTACCCAATCAAAATATAAACATGCCTGTAACAAGACACACAAAAATGTTCAAGTAGCATTATTTGCAATAGACAAATTTTACCTTAACCCCAATTCCATCAATTGTGGAACAGATAAATAAAATTTGATACACTAATATAATAAACTACTACACAGCAATAAAATTTTAAAAATTATTATTACCTGCAAAAGCACAGATAAATTGCACAAATATAATATTCACCAAATAAGCCAGACATAAAAGAAGATATAATTCCATTTTGATAAATTTTAGAAGAGGCAAACTAATGCATGATGTTAAAATCAGAGTAGTGGTTACTTTTGAGGAATGAAAAGGCATGGTAGTTGGAAAACAGCTTTTAGGGAGTTTCTGGGGTGTTGGCAATGTTCTATTTCTTGATTTGGGTTGTGATTTTATAGGCATATTCACTGTAGGATAGTCAATTGACTTTATGATCTGTACATGTTTCTATATGTATGTTGCTCTTAAATTTAAAATACACACACACACACACACACACACACACACACACACACACACACATACACACAGGTCCAGCAGGACAAATGGGATTAAAATTAGTTCCCAAGAACTGTGATTTTCTAGGACACTCTCCCCTGAGTGCTGCTTTCCCACTCCCACTAACTCACCATCCTCTAAGAGAATTCCCATCCCCAGTCTTTCCATCTCTTGCTGTCCCAGGTAGTGGTGGCTCGGTCCCACCTATGGTTATGTAAGGGCTTGGACACCCTTAGCACAAGCCTCATCCAAGCTCTGAATCACCCATGGCACCACTGGAAACAATCTTATTTAAGAATCGTGGTAGGAAAAACCGGGATGTATCCCTCTACTTTTCCTACTTTTCCTGGACTCCGATGTGCACTGATTTGCCCTCCCATTAATAGGCTATGGGGGATGAAAACACTTCATTCAATTTAGTTAGAAGAAAACAGAAGTAGAATTACAACTTAGAGTGCCATCTGGTGTATTTTTGCCAAGTGACACAAACAACTCTGCTAAGAGCCATGGACTTTAAGGCCTTTCCCTGAGGGATGTTATAGACCTATTTTTGTTATTGTTGTTGGAATGAGCCTTTGACAGAGTCAAGTTCCAATTATGTATCAATTTAAAAACTACAGAATGACTACTAACAGTAGACGTTTGTCTATGATTTTGGCTGTGGTCCCAAGCAAGCTATGTTTGGAGAATTTCCTACCATGGAAATTGTAAAAAAAAAAAAAAAAAAAACAAAAAAAAAAAAACAGACTTCTCAGATTCCTTTTCATCTTAGACATATGACCTGGGTTCCAACATTGTAAAACAATTAGAAGTACCTGCCATCTGAGCATGGCATTAGAAACTCAGAAGAGAAGAAGTTGATATTCTGCCATTTCCATTCTAGTGTCTGCCTCTAATCCCTAAAAGCAGTAATGGCAACAATTCTAGCAGAAAGATGCAAAAACTGTGAAGGTTTTGAGATTTTACGCTACTCACTGGCTACCAGGTTAATCTGCCATTTTAAGGAATACTGGTAGAAGACATGAGACCCATGGGTCATAGACAAAAGTCTCTACTACTCAAGGCACATCAAGCCACATGAACATCAGCATGTACCCTGTTCCCCCGACCTGCATTTTTTTAGAGATGATATGTATGGGCTCACATAGATGCCTGAACAAACAATGGCTGTGTTACAAAAGAGGAACCTGAATCCTTCATAATGGGCAGTAAACATGTCTGCCCTTTGCTGTGGAGGAAAATACTATATCTTCCAAGGCTTTTGCTACATGAACATACTTGAAAAGTTAATCTGGAACAAAGGCAAACCAGTGCTTCTGCTTCTGCTTGCAAGATGTGAAGAAATGCAAGACACCAATGAAGAATTGTCTCCTAAGACAGGTTTCAATAACCAGTGTTGGCTCAACGATTGGTGACTCAACCTGACAGTGGTGCCAGTGGTATATCCACCAGACCAGTTCTGCCGCATAATTTTCATCATTGGCCCTGGCTGCATTGTCTTCAAACCTGATTATTGGACCCATCTGGAGTTTGTGAGCTCTAGCCAATATTTTCTGCTTGGTTTCTTTCATTCACAACTATTAACCCTGTCTAAAACACTAAAGAAGTGGTTGCTTCTCCTTAGAAAATGCCTGTACACACCCATTTCTTGTCCTTTATTTTGGTTGATTCATTTAGCCTCTTAGACATTGGATAAATCATCTGTCTTCCCATTTACTAAAGCCAGGTGTAAGATCTATCCTAGGTTCCGTCTTAAAGAAAAAGGAACTGGGTATTTATATCATCCAGAAGGCCTGGACCTGGGGTAAAATCTTCAAACAATACAATTTCTGAAAGTGTTAAATCCATGACCTGCAAGTTTCTAGAATCTTAGAGATTTTATCTTAATCTATATGAAAAAACACTTCTTTGTGAGGACCACTGATGAGAGTAACTGCTTGTTGGTTGCTTACTCTGCAACAATGCTTCCTAGAATAGTGTTTCTCAGTTCTTGTGAGATACTATTTTTGTTCCTTGATTTATACAAGTACATTTATACTAGTTGGGTAATGATCTAAGTTTTAATATTTCTTGATTAATGTACACTTCAATGCTGATATCATAAAATAAAGTGTTATACCTGAAGGATTGCTTCTCAAAAAGTCCACAGTATACACTTTCTGATCTAAAAGTGTTCTGCCTCGTCCTTATAATAAAACAAAATAATATTTTTCTAGCAATTTTCCAAAGTGAATTGTACATATTATATCATGTTCCTTCTAAGACAAGTTGCTTTGATTATGTTCCAATTTCTGTGGTTTACATTAATTAAATGTCACATTGCACTCTCTCTTAAAGAATTATAGACTGCTAGAGTCAGAAGGGGCCTTATGGATCATCTTCTGGTTTACTGCTCAATTTAAACAGGAGGAAGGAATTCCACATGCTACAAATTCTTGTTTGTGCTCTTATTTTTTTTTAACATAACATTTGCTAGATTTTAATCAAAGCAAAAAAGTAACACTTGCTTATTTTTTAATTGGAAAATAAAGAAATATGATTCTAAAAACTCATTCAGGGAAAATTCACTATCAATATCTATGTGCATTTTTTCCAATCATTTTATTTCTCTCATTCTCATATTTTCACATGCTTTGATTCAAAATGCATATTTCATTTGCATCTTGATTGTTTTACCACTAAGCTGCATGTCACTTTTTGTTATATAAGTGCCAATGATTCTAAAGATGTAAAGATGCCCTCCCTCTTTCCCCTAAGTGGTGAGAAAAGTGTATTAGAGTTCTCTTAGAGGGATAGAATTAATAGGAGATATATATATATATATATATATATATATATATATATATATATATGCGCACACACACACACACACACACACATATATGTATATGGGAGTTTATGAAGTATTGATTTACACGATCACAAGGTCCCACAACAGGATGTCTGCAAGCAGAGGAGAAAGGATAGCCAGTCCGAGGCCCGAAACTGAAGAACTTGGAGTCCCATGTTCGAGGGCAGAAAGCATAGCACGGGAGAAGGATGTAGGCTAGGAGGCTAGGCCCATCTGGTCTCTCCACATTTTTCTGCCTGCTTTATATTCCCTGGAGGCTGATTAGATGGTGCCCACCCAATTAAGGATGGGTCTGCTTTCCCCAGCCCACTGACTCAAATGTTAATCTCCTTTGGCAATACCCTCACAGACACACCCAGGATTCATATTGCACCCTTCAACCCAATCAAGTTGACACTCAATATTAACCCACAAAAAAGTTAAGTTTTATAAAATAATTGTATCATATTAAATTGTTTTCAAATTTATTTTTTACTTTCATATGAATAGTCTGTTGTTAATTTTTTCCTAATAGTAATTTTGAATTGGGCTTCCTTAGATTTGAATGGAATGGTAGGCATACAGTGTATATGGCTATGAACAAATGTAAAGTTAGATTTTATGTGTCTTTACTGATGTAGATGAAGACTGGGCTAGTTATTTCCAGACCAACACAGTGGCTAATGTGCTCTGAAACTACACAACGCCCCAAGAAGGGAAAAGAAGACATGAATTTTCACTAGAAAATGGACTACTGGGTCAGGATGATCGATGCCTTTGAAAGATATGGTAGAGACAAGCTCAATAATATTATAAATAATGCTAACACTGATATTTAATACTGTTTACTACATGCTGGGAAACTTGATCAGCACCTTAAGTGCATCACCTTAATGAATCACCCCACAAATACTGAAGTCAATATAATGATCATTGCTATTTTAGAGATCTGGAAATTGAGACTTAGAGTCAGTAACTTACCTAAGACTAAAGAGCTTGTAAGTGGCAGAACCGGGACTCCTGTAGCATCTCTCAGTGCTGGACATTTAGAAGTCATCTGGTGACAATTTGTTGAGCTGATGTAATTGGATGTAAAGATTATAAGAATTTTTTTAATGTAGGAAAATGTTCTCCATTTGTTAAAAGAAACAAAAGTTATTAAGGAGCATGTATATTCTAACACTAACTTGGTAAAATAAACATGGAGTGATACCTGGAGTAGTATGTGTGTGTTTGTATGAATAGATGTATCTAAGAGTAGATAAGCCAAAGTGCTGGATCTTTCTGGATGGTGAGATCACAAGATGATTTTAATTTTTCTGTTTTTAGATCTCTATTTTAAAAACATTCTAGTTTTATATGAAGAGGTAAATAGTTGGCTGTTTGCCTCAAAGTTTGGTTGGGTAACTGGTTAAATGGCATCCTAAAAGTCTGGGGATAAGAGAGACGAAATGTTTGTCTGATCAGAAAAGGGGCAGTGTAGGAGGCAGATGTGAGTCCCAGCAGTTTTTACAGAGCCCCTGGGCTCATCCTAGACCTCCTCTGTCAGGAACACCTAGTTTAAGGCAAGTCCTCAGGGGCATGTCCTAGATCCCCTCATCAGAGGACTCACTGGAGGTCATCAGCTCATGGAAATCCTTTAGAGCAACCAGATTTGTCTCCCGCAGCATTAAATATCTTTGTTATTCAATGATATATATTTTTTCTTTTTTTACAGTGAGCAGGAAGACCAAAATAAGAACATTATTGGGGAAAGACCTAAGGTTTTACCATCTTAAGCCCAGATGATTACTTCGAGTCTGTCTCCTCTCCAAATCATCTTGAACACAGTGGCCTGAAGCCCCTTTCAAAATGGCCTTTTACAGTGGTGTATTAGTTAAAGAGAAGATGTATTTCTTTTACAACTTGAAAAATTTGTATTATTATACAAATAATAGATTTTTTTCAGAAATATTGGAAAAGTAGAGAAATAATACCATTCAAAAAATAAAGGAAAAAGAAGAAACTGAAGATCACACATAATTCCATCCCCCATCATCCAAGAGCTTCTAGAATTCAAATCATTCTCCAGGCACTGAGATAATGCTAGAGGAAGTTATTTATATTGCAAAAGCTTCCTTAGGCTAAGTCAATATAGATTTTAATCAAGCTATTATCAAATCTTAATGAAACATGCGCTAATAGATGCATTTTGTTTCCTTTGTCTCCTAGCCTGCATTGCAAATGTCTCTTTTTGGCCCTGACATCAGGGCTGAAACAGAAACCAAATACTTAAGTAAAGTGCATCACTGTCCAGAAAAGTAAGCTTGGATATTTGCATGCTAAATGCCCTGTAAATACAAAGACAGATTTTGCTTCCCCCCCTCACACAACTTCCTATTGCTGTGTGCGTGAATTAATGAACTTACAGGATAGCTCAGGGATGTCTCTTCATCTGTTTCAACCTTAACTACTACTTTCTAATTGAGAATCGTCTTTTACTACTAACTATGATGATGATAATTTATTGGGTATCCACACAGGCTAAGCACTTTAGTAGACCAGCTCACGAATATTCACAAACTCTCTTTAAATGAGGATTATTCTCCCTGTTGTATAGATGAGGAAACAAATTAATTTACTGGCTCAAAGGCCACACAACTGCAAAGTGGCAAACTAAGCTTCCCAGGTCTGTCTGGTTCCAGAGTTTTTTCTCTTAACCATTGGAGTAAATAGCTTCACTTTCTGCCACAGTGGCTTGTGCTCATGGTTCCAATAATCCAAGTAAAGAAGAACATTTTGGATCAAGAGAGTAAAAAGGGTCATCGACTCAACCTTAATTTTCTAAAGATCACACCTGATGACCTAAAATTCAACTGTCTTGGGGCCAATAATGGCTGTTTGGTTGAACACAGGTGCCTATCGAATTTTTTTTTTTTACATACTTTAAGTTCTGGGATACATGTGCAGAACGTGCAAGTTTGTTACGTAGATATACACGTGCCATGGTGGTTTGCCACACCCATCAACCTGTCATCTACATTAGGTATTTATCCTGATGTTATCCCTCCCCTTGCTCCCCTCCCCCTGTCATGCCCCCATGTATGATGTTCCCCTCCCTGTGTCCATATGTTCTCATGGTTCAATTCCCACTTACGAGTGAGAACATGTGGTGTTGGGTTTTCTGTTCCTGTGTTAGTTTGCTGAGAATGATGGTTTCCAGCTTCATCCATGTCCTTGCAAAGGACATGAACTCATTTTTTATGGCTGCATAGTATTCCATGCTGTATATGTGCTACATTTTCTTTATCCAGTCTATCATTGATGGGCATTTGGGTTGGTTCCATTCCTTTGCTATTGTGAATAGTGCTGCAATAAGCATACGTGTACATGTGTCTCTAGAGTAGAATGATTTATAATCCTTTGGATATATACCCAGTAATTAGATTGCCAGGTCAAATGGTATTTCTAGTTCTAGATCCTTGAAGAATTGCCACACTATCATCCACAATGGTTGAATTAATTTACACTACCACCAACAGTGTAAAAGCATTCCTATTTCTCCAGCATCTATTGTTTCCAGCATCTATTGTTTCCAGACTTTTTAATAATCGCCATTCTAACTGGTGTGAGATGGTATCTCATTGTGGTTTTGATTTGAATTTCTTGAATGACCAGTGATGATGAAGTTTCTTTCACATGTTTGTTGGCTGCATAAATGTCTTCTTTTGAAAAGTGTCTGTTCATATCCTTCACCCACTTTTTGATCGGTTTTTTTTTCTTGTAAATTTGTTTAAGTTCTTTGTAGATTCTGGATATTAGCCCTTTGTCAGGTGGATAGATTGTAAAAATTTTCTCCCATTCTGTAGGTTGTCTGTTCACTCTGATGATAGTTTCTTTTGCTGTGCAGAAGCTCTCTCTTTAATTAGATCCCATTTGTCAATTTTGGCTTTTGTTGCCATTGCCTTTGGTGTTTTAGTCATGAAGTCTTTGCCCATGCCTATGTCCTGAATGGTATTGCCTAGGTTTTCTTTTAGGATTTTTATGGTTTTAGGTCTTATGTTTAAATGTTTAATCCATCTTTAAGAAACCTAGGCAGTAGCAAGCTAATCATGTTTCCTGATCAGAATGGAACAGATAACTAGATGTAGTTCCAGTCTTCAATGACTTGGATAAGTTATTGGCACTTTCAAGATCTGTTTTCTCTTTTATAAAGTAAGGAAATTGGACTAAATGATATTTCTGATACCTTCTGATACTAAAACTTGAAGGTTCTTCTTGCTCAGAGGGCACCCTGTTTTCCACCTCAAAGAATGATAGTGGTTTCTCTGATTAAAATAAAATTATTAAGTCAAAGAAAGACAATATCAACAACTTATTAGAAATTCTCCTTCTCTTTTTGGAGAGGGGCATGCATTTCTTTGTGTTCACGCAAGCCTCTGAAAATATAAATAATATATTATGACAGAGTGAATTACGATGACAAAGTTTGGCATTTAATCAGAAAAATTGAATAAATTAATGTATAAAATGACCAATCCATGATTACAACTCCTTTGCAATGCTGTAGTTCCTCAGAGACTGGTATGAAACTATGTGGCTTCATCCAAGGTCTATTTTGTACTTACTTTCAAATGGCAAATAACAGGTAACCTCCCAAAATTCATATGTGAAATTTCTAGCCCCCAATGTGACTGTATTTGGAGAAAGGGTTTTTAGGAGGTAATTAAGGTTAAATGAAGTCACACGGATAGGCACCAATCTGATAGGATTGCTGACCTTACAGAGATCTCGCTCTCAGCCTTATGAGGGCATAGCTAGAAGGCAGCAATCTGCAAGCCAGGAATAGGACCTTTACCAGGACTGAATCAGCAGGTGCCTTGACCTTGGACTTCTCTGTCTCCAGAACTGTGAGAAACAGATTTCTGTTGTTTAAACCAACCAGTCTGTGACATTTTGTTATTGCAGCCTGAACAGACTAAGACATAGTGTTACAGCATTATGAGCCTGAGTGTTAAGCCCAGAAGCACATGCCCAAATATGTACTTAGGGATTTGCAATTTTTAATATTTGTCCTTGGAAAGGTCATGTCTTTGCTGATATAGCCATAGATAAAGAGTTGCATTTTAAGATAGCATTATTTACTCCAGTAAAATATCCAGTGGTCACATTTTTCTTTAAACAGATTTTTTTTTCCTGACCAAAGAAAATTTAAATGCCGATACAGTGCCATCTTGTATATCTACCACTTTTCTTTTAAAAGGAAGCTGCTCAAACCTACTGTACAGCTGTTAAATAACAGCAAAATTCTATGATGGAAGGATTTCTGTTGCACTGGAGCAGCCCCAGGGGAGACGCAATTTTTACAGAGTATATTTATATATTTTGATTGTGGGGATCAGATGCTGTTCTATGACCTCTCGCCAGGTCTCCTTCCACCTTTCTGCCCTTGTAAACATATATTTTACATTTGTAAATCAGCCTGCAAAAAAAAGGTATTTTAAAAAAATCTAACACCCCAAACACTATTAATATTTGGTCCACATTTACCAATGCCTTATGTACCTAAATCGAAGGGGTTAAATAATATCAGCAGAAAAGAGAATTTACATTTTTCATCAAATGGCTGCCTGTATATTGAAATGTTTACTAGTAGTAAGCCCTATATTAATATCTGCAAAGCACATAATTTTTCAGAATGCTTTCTCACTTCCTTCATAACTACCTTAAGAGCAATCTAGAGCCATTATTCCCCGTTTTCAAATGGGAAAAAATAAGCTCAGGTAGGTTAGGTCCAGGATAATTTGTAAATGGCAGCAGAGGAAAAGATTCCATGTATTTCCCAAACCTCATTCAGTATCTGGATATGGGGACATAATGGATACAAAATTGTCTTAGTTTAAAGTAACAGGAAGAAAGCACCAAAACCAAAATAAATCAAATGAGTGGAAAAAATCAACTGTGCCTGCTGTTTCCAGTTTTGGAGCAGTTGCTTCCTGCATTTAATGACACGGGCTAAATTACCATAGTTATAATTCCTCAAATAAAAAAATAGGTTATTTGGAACTTATTACTCTTTAATAGCATAGACCAGTGTTTCTCAAACGTTTTGGCCTAAAGGGTTTCTTTATGTTTTTAAAAACTATCTTTAAAAATGATTGAGGATTCCAGAGAGCTTTTGTTTCTGTGGGTTATATCTGCCCGTGTTTACTGCATTGAAAAATAAAGCAAAAACTTTAAACATATTTTATTAATTTATTTAAAAATAGTAAATTAATGACATGTTAAACTAAATATTCACATTTTTATTACAATTTATTTCCCAGAACGAAACAAAAATTAGTGAGAAAACTGTCATTGCTTTCTATTTTTACAAATATCTTTTGAGTCTGGCTTAAGAGATGACTGGATTCTCCCATCTGCATTTGCATTATAGCTGTGGTGATATCATACGTATAGCTGACGTACTCCACTGCAAATCCATGAGAATGACAGTGAAAAAGCCAAACAACGTGTTTGTGTGTTTTTTTTTTTAATAGTTTTTATCTTACAGGCTGACAGGGATCCCTGAGCCATATTTTGAGAACTACTGGTATAAACAATAACAAAGCCAGAATTTTAAAAACATGTGTTTTCAATAATATAACAATTTCTGAGGTACATACTTTTAAGTGCATAATAATCTCTGAGAAGGATATTTTTTTCCAATAGAATCATTTGAGTCCTAGTTCTTTTCTTTCCCTGGATGCTTTGTCTTTAGAGATAATCCAGAGCCAGAAAATTCTAAATTTAAAACAAAGAACAAGGACTCCAGCCTATCTGGTGTCAGCAAGAACAGCCAATGAGAACCAACACTTTGTGTGCATACACCAAACGATTCCAGTACAGTATATGAAAATAGTTTTAATCTCCTGATTAAGGTAAATTCAACACTAAATATTCTCTTTTTGTATCATCAGTTCCAAGAAATAAGATCCTAGTAGGGCGTTGCCAGATGGGGAGATGAGAGATTACTCCAAGCTCGTGGCCTCTGAGGTACCTTAAAGACAGAGTGACAGACCTCCACATTAAGACCAGTCAGAGGCAGGAAAGGTCCTCTTTGTCTTGAATACCAACACTTTGAGGCTATGGCAGCTTCTCAGAACAGATCTAGCTTTGATGTTGTGGAACAGAAAAAAATCTGAGTGCTGGCTCCATATTCCCCATTCAGTGAGAAAGGCATTAATGTCTTGTCACTTGTCATCAGTTGGGAAATACTCAAATGCAGCATGAGTTAATGAACCAATTTAGAATGTAATGGCCTATTTCCATGAATGGCATAAACTAAGCAAATGACAGGGGAGTCACAATCACTCAATTCATCACTCTTCTTTATGAAATAATGTGCCTTTCCTTCCTTTCTCTCTTCTTTATTCTTGCCTTTGTCCTTTTCTCAAATATTTATATTGTACCCATCATGAATGAGGTACTGTGGCAGATTCCACCTCATATTTATCTGGCTGCCAAATCTGTTTTCTTTTTTTTCAATTTTTTATTTTTAGAGACAGCGTCTCATTCTTTTGCCCAGGCTGGAGCCCAGTGGCAGTATCACAGCTCATGGCAGCCTCAACCTCCCAGGCTCAGGTGATTCCCCCACGTCTGCCTCCTGAGTAGCTGGGACTACAGGTGTGCACCACCATACCTGGCTAATTTTTTGTATTTTTAGTAGAGGCTGGTCTTGAATTCCTGGGCTCACGTGATCCACCCACCTCAGCCACCCAAAGGGCTAGGATTACAGGCATAAGCCACCACGCCAGGCCTGTTTATTTTTTAATTACTAAATGTTTTTTCTTCCAAAATAAAAGGAAAGCATGTCCTTTATAGAAAAATTAAAATTATAGTAAAGTATAAAGAAGTCAACCATAATTGCCCATAACCAATCTCTAGGAGGCCATTTAAATAATTTCTCCTGGATTTGCTCCTGTATTCTTATTTAAGATTTACCTACTTGAGATATATATGCATGCAATTTTGTGTTGTTTGCTTAACATTGTATCACAAGCAGTTTCAACATCATTAAAAATCCGTCGTAAACATAATTTTAATACCCAAAGTTGGTCATAAATCTCTCAGTGGAGGAATCTTATTCTTTATTTCAGATTTCCTTAGAATAAATTGCTTCTTAGAAGTGGAATTACTGTGGGCGATGGGAAGAGTACATTTTAGAATGTTCCTTGACACACTGACGAAATCCTTTCCAGCACTGTAGCAAAATCACACCACCAGATAAGAGGGCTGATTTCATTGGACCCTCACCAGTAATGAAGAAATGTTTATTGATAAGCAACATTTGTTAATATTACTGGTAAGAGAAAGAGAATCCTATCTTTTAAAAAAGTCTGGAGTTGGTATAGTCTGAGACAGTATGGCTGCGGCATTTTGGTCCTCCAGATGAGCTCTTCTGCCAGTGCCGCAGATTTCAGTGTATCCCGGGATGAGAGGCTCCGGCTCCACCTGCTGCCACTGTCCTCTTGGAGCAAAAAGATATCTACTTACAGATAATATTGTGAAATTAAAAGAATTTCAGCATAAGAAGGTGGCTGTTGCATATAATCTTCCTGGCACTGCAGAAATCTATTTTAGAAACTTGGAAGAGAAATTGAACTTGAACAAGCTCATCTTGAAGGGGAAGTTGAGAACCCTACTTCATTCGCGTGAGTCCTGGGACCATGTGGAACTGGCTAAAAACATCACTTGCAAGTACCATACAGAAAACAAAAATGTCACTTTGGCGGAATTTAAGTTTGGACCACTTTTCATAAGACTGTGTTATGACTCGAATCTTGAGGAATATGCAATGGAGCTCATGAAAGACGAGTATTTACAACGGTTCTCAGACTCCACACAATTTACTATTTTGATGGTTATGTTATTTATCAAAAGCAAATATATAAGTGCTTTGGAAATATTGACAGAGATGCAAAACCCAGATGGAAAGTTCACCAGGATACTTATGTTCTTGATTTTGCAATTGGCTACAAACTGAATAGCTCTGAATCTTTCAAAGTCTGTATTACATTAAGAAAAGAAGCCCTAATCAAAGGAGTTCTCTCCAGGACAGCATCCTGTTTCCTGTGACATCAGAACCAGGTGGCAAAAGCTATGTCCATTTTTTTCTCACATCATGAATCCAGAAAGCATAAAGTTTACTAAACATGATCATCCATATCCAGTCAAATATGTTAGCAACTGTGATAGAGATACTAAAGGGCGTTGCAGAAGGAAATGTATCAAGATTCATTGAAAGACGTGAGTTCTCAGAGGAACTGCTGGCCAAAGTGAGGGAAAAAGGGAAAGATGTGCTTGTCTTTGTGGCCAGATTTCATGAGATGTATGGAAAACTGCACATCATTGTCCAGGTCACCACTTACACTTTGGATGTTCTGCTCTGTGACATCCCTTTAAAAATGTAAGGGACGGGAAATCCCATATGTTGCCATAAAACAACAGGATGGTCACCTGTTAGACCTTCCAGGCGCTTGGCCAGTCCCTGTTGGCTGAGTAAACCCTAGTTTCAATCCACCTGTGGGTACGAAGACCTGCTTCCAGTGAGTTATTGGCTTCCCTAAGAAGCAGGCATCACACTTCAGCAGACACTACATTGACACTTGATTTCCTCCCTAAAATCACTGAATGGTGGCATGCTGCTCTCCGAGAAGTTATGTCGCGCCACTGTGAAGATCTAGATACAAGCACAGAAAGCTCAGCTCCCTTAGAAAGCAGGCTTCCCCTGTGCACACTACTGAGGATCCGTGAAGGAACATGTTCACTGTCTCCAGTCCAGCTTCCAGTACTGGAGTGGAACCCAGTAGGCACTATCAGGAATTAATTTCACTACAAGTGTGGTCAACTCTGATTTTCAAGGGAGTAATTACTTGCAAATTATACCTTTGCTGAATTCAGGAAGTCCGAAACCCTGTTCTACCATATCAGAAAATAGCCCAGGATTTCCTCACTGCTCTGCCTTCAGGTATTCTGTAACTTGAGCCCTCATTTTCTCATCTGCAAAATAATAGTGCTTATGTGTATTTGCATATAGATGTGAAATCTTCATTCAAGGTTTAGTAGGGTAAAATTGTCTCAAAAATAAGAGAAATAAAGGTTCTGGAGCAAAAGGAAATCTGGATTTTAAATTACTATTGAGAGTGAATCTTCAAAAATGCAAGTAAAACTATAGGTCACTTTAAAATTCTCTAAGATAAAAGTTGTATAAATACACTGGTGCTTGCTCTTCATTAACTCAATTAATAAAAGGGAAATAACTTAAATCACACCTAAAGTTGCTATATCAGAGTTCTTGGTCGCAACACTGAAATCATTTCTGGCTAACTGAATCAGAAGAGAAATATATCGGAAAGTCATTAAGCAGCATACCAAAGAGACAGGAAGTTTGGCAAATCAGGCTCCTTACACAGGAAGGGAAGCTTAGCAGCTGAAATTAGAACAGGTGGGTCATCATACCATTCAAACAGCTCACTTAGGGCACCACTGGCACTGCCACAGTGTTACCTCTGGCACTACTGTCCCTGAACACAAAACCCACTTCACAGATAATGGAGACATTTCTAAAATGTTTCTTCTTGAAACACATAAACCAGATTCAAATAACTGTACAGGAGTCTCTGAGGCTGATGTTGGGTCACAAAATGGTACTCTAGCCGCCGGGGAGCAGAGGATGATGGGTATTGGGCCATTTTGGCTTTTATGAGAATTTGGATGCTAGATAGCAACACCATGATCAATGACCACTCTAAATAGGTATGTGGAATTTTTTGTTTCATAGTGCTTTTTAGGAATCTGGCTAACCTTCTTAATTACCACTGAATTTTAAATTGTCCAGTAGGTCATGAGATTATCTGGTCCAATACTGCAAACTCAAATGCCTACCATATTTTCAAATGTCAGTGAGGTGGGGGTGTATGGGAGTGGTGGGGACTGTGGAAAACTGAAGAGTGTCTTCACAGTCTAAAGGGGACACCTGCTATTCAGCTTCAGCTGATGGGTGCTAGAACTCGCCATGGACCAAATGTCTGATGTTACAATTTTACAGAAAATGTGAAAAGTCTGAATTTCTGTGAAATTTCCTAACTTCAACATTTGGAACCAACTTCAAACTAAGAAAAACAACACTGTTGCTTCTTAAAAAGCAAGGCTGCAGGCTGCCTCCAACAATCAAACTCTTCATTTAAAAAAAAAAGAATCCAGGGAGATGAGGCTTAAGAAGGTGAAATGCCTGAGACCAAATAACTCAGTTGGTGGCTGAGCCAGGGCTAGAATTTTGGTTTCCAGAGGAAAGGCTAACTAAGAAAAGCCAGTGTTTCCCCACCCCACTCTGCAGCCATTTCTCTCACTTGGAAGTAAGCTCCCAACCAAGCTCAAGAAAAGCGACTCTATTTCATCCAGCAGCAGCAGTCTTCATAAAATGTTTATCAGTTAATAGAACCTGTCAAGCCAATAGAAACAGCTTTCAGTGTTGGATCAGAGTTTAAATTTTAGCTTCTACTGCTTTCTAGGTGAATAACCTGGGATAAATTATTTTACTTCTCTGTCTCTCGTTCATGGAAAAAACAAAAACAAAAAATGAGTCCCTTTTATATACAGGGTTGTGGCAGATGGAGTAAGATTTTGTGTACCGACCGCCTGACACAGTGCCAGAACTGCAGTAAGAACACCACATGTGATAGTAACATAACATCCAGGAGATATTCTAATACTTCGTATTTTCCAAGTACACACAAATTGTGGGTAGGGGGAAGAGCTAAGATGCTTAATAGTTGGCGTAGCCAGTTGTGGATAAATATCAAAAAGGAATTCCTAATATGAGGTGTAAGTGGGATTTTCACCAAAACCCTATCCTTCCCCAGACTCCAGTGACAGTTTAACGGTCAGCTGCATCAAGGCTTGTGTACTGCGCAGTCTTAAAAGGCACCACTCCTGTATATCTCGGTGAAATTGATGGTGGAGCAAAAGGGAGTTTAGGTGGTTCCGGTCTGGGGAGAAGACGTGCAGGGTTTCAGATGCGAAAGTCGCACCCAACCGCTTCACTCTCGCTCTAGGCCATCCGCAGGGGCCCTGCTTCCTTCCACCTGCGAGCTTTTTCTGCAGAATGCGGGAAGCCGCCGCCGCCGCCGCCGCCGCCACAGAGGAGGGGGCGGAGGCAGAGGCGGAGGCGGCACCCAGGGGCCGGGGCAGGGGAGGCCGGGACCATCGCAGTGACAATTTATTTTCCTGCAGCAGCGGCAGCAGGGAAGGTTGCTGCAGGTTCGGGGTCGGCCGGCCTGCGCGTGGGTTTGCGAGGACGCTGTTCGTCCCCTGCGCTGGGGTGTCCGACAGCGAGGAGGAGGAGAACGACGCACGTAGCCCGCGCGAGTGGAACCAGCAAAGCTCCATCGGTCGGCAGAGGAGAAGCGGGAGGAGGCACGGCCGAGGCAAACGAGCGGACTCCTCGTCGCCGGGTGCCGGTATCACCCCGCTGCAACGCCTTCCAGTAAAAGCTACCGCGGCCCGGGTTGCAGCAGCCGGACGGATGCCAAGGCCACACGACAGGCACGGGGGGGCAGCCGTCGCAGTCGCCGTCCCATACGGGCTGCGGATACCGAGGGTTGCTAGTGAGTAGCGGCGCGCGCGCGTGGGTGAGAGCGCGCACCGGACAGGGAAGTGCGCACGGCGGGTGTGTCTGCCTCGTGGCCTGGCGCGCGCCGGCCCTTCCGCTGGCAGCGTCCGGTCCCGGGCTGGCTCTGGGGGAGGAAAAAATGCACTTTGGCGGCTGATCGCTTCCTTCCTGCCAGTCTTGCAATCGGCCGCCTCCATCCGCGCCGCCTGCGTGCGCCCCTCCGCTGGGCCCTCTGGGTTAGTTTCACCTTGATAGGGAGGCAGGAAGCCCTGGCTGCTGGTGGCAGGGCGGGACTCTGGCCGTGACCTATACGTGGGTGCGCCTGTTTTTTTGGTTCAGCCCTGGGTGCAGCCTTGGAGATGATGTCGACCTTGGGAGGACCACTGCACTGTCTCTAGCGGCGCGGTGTGGAGGAGGGAGGGGCGAGGGTTAGAAAAACAGACCTTTACCCCGGCCGAGCAGGTGCCATGCCTTTCCAGATGATGTTACTTTTATGCCATTTATGAGCGACTAAGACATTGCCCCTCACCTGAATAACTTAAAGCTTTCACCGAAAGCCCCCAGTGAGATGCACAAAGAAATGGAATGTCTCCAAAATATATTTTTTTCAGAACTTTCTCTAAAACAACCCACGCTGCTGATACCCCCAGAGCCTAAGGTGCCATAATTGCTGAAGTTTAAAAGAAAATTTATATAAGGAATAAGTAATTCAGGAAACGGAACCCAATCTAGAGGTTTGAAAAAAAAAAAAAATCAAGTGCCTGGGAAGTGGGGTGGGGTGGCTTGCTTCCTGGGAATCAGTGTTCGGTAATAAGTAAAAAAGACAGCTTTCAAAGTAAGCCCCAGTGAGCACACTGCTTTCCAAACATCTTGCTCGTTACTGACAATAACATGAAGTCCTGGATTTTAAGCTATTTCCGAAGACATAATAGATATCACTAGGATGCTGGTTTATGGTCTCATGATTTAAGGCCCTGTCAAGGTCAATAACGTAGATTTGTTCCAGCAGATAAATTATACCTGAATGTTTGATTGTTCGTGTCAATTTTTTTGAGGGTAGGTTTTGACGGTTGTTTTACACAGAAATTAAGCCACCGTGTTTTGTTTTTATCCCGACCTTGTTTCCATTGGAAATTTTGTGTTTTCAGGATGGATGCTACATTGTACTTCAAAAATATACTCTGCCACTGGATTATAGTGGGCATTGTGTAGCTACACTATACATATCTTTATTTTTAATACAAGTTAATGTGTCGCTGAGCAGTAGGCTCTTTTTGTTTACCATTTGCACCATGAGAGCTTCTCCATTCAAAGGCATAAAGTGTTATTGGAATCTACCTGGAAAATGAATTGGCTGATTGTTTTCTGTTCAGACACAGATACAGCAAATTGCCACCAAGAATCTGCTTTTGCGTATACTTTGGCTGTAATTTATGTAGCAACTGGTTCTTGGGAATTTCAAGAAGAAACTTGTTTTCTTATCCTCACCTATAAAGTAAGCACCAAAATTTAAATTATAAGGCAGATAACCTAAGTCCTTTACCCCTATCTCAACCTTCAAGGCCTGTTTCTTGGTACTCTTGCTCTGTTTCATAGGATTCTTACGGTTTGTGGGAGGCTTGGAGGGAATAGTGAGGAACCAGTTTCCTGAGGATGTCCTCAATAGAGAGATTTGCTTCTGGAGGAGAGAGTGTCTTTGGGGTTGATTCCTAAGAAGGACTGATAAAAATAGTTATAAAGAATTGTTAATAATAGTTCTCTCTTCTTACTTTCAGCACATAGGACTTAATTAACACCGTTTGATCATTTCCTTCCTTTAGGACCCTTCCCAGCTGTAAGAATTTACAGCTACAATCCAAGAAATGAGATTGCATTTTACAGGAAAAGAAGGCTGATAATTCTTGCCCAAAACATGAGAAGTAGAAGGAATGTGAGAGAAAATAATGTAGATTCCGTCCAGGAAGTGCTAGGTGCTTTCCTGGTGGGTACATTTACGAATTAGAGACGTTTTAATTAATCTACTGGATTTGTGATTCTGTCTACTACTAATATCTTTTTCTTGACCTTATGAAAGATTTATAGATGGCTTCAACTGAAACTACAGGAAATGACTCATGGTTATCCCTGAAGATATTAGAGCCAGCTTTCCATTCCTTAGGGCTGATGCGTAGCAGCTCTTTGATAAATATTTGCTAAATAAATGACAAATTTTAGAATGTCTCATTATTATTATTATTATACTTTAAGTTCTAGGGTACATGTGCACAACGTGCAGGTTTGTTACATATGTATATATGTGCCATGTTGGTGTGCTGCACCCATTAACTCATCATTTACATTAGGTATATCTCCTAATGCTATCCCTCCCCCCTCCCCCCACCCCATGACAGGCCCCGGTGTATGATGTTCCCCTTCCTGTGTCCAAGTGTTCTCATTGTTCAGTTCCCACCTATGAGTGAGAACATGCGGTGTTTGGTTTTTTGCCCTTGCGATAGTTTGCTGAGAATGATGGTTTCCAGCTTCATCCATGTCCCTACAGAGGACATGAACTCATCCTTTTTTACTACATCACCTCTTCTGCTATTTTTTAAATCATAACTTTATATGAATCACCAAACATTTCATCAAATTGAATCCCAGTTCATATAATCAGCTAAGAAGGCCAACATCCTCGATTGAAGAAACAATAACAAAATCAAAACAAAACAAAAACAAAACTCTAAAACAAAACAAAAACCAACAAAAAATACTATTGGTACCTGTTGACTTGCTTATTCCAGCTATCTCAACATGTGAACTGTCCAATTGAACGTGTGAATGTACATTCAGAAATCCTGAGTTGACATCAGAATGTTCAACTCAGGAATAATCTGGATGTAGCTACATCTGGATGTGGCTTTTGTCAGAAATTATTTGCATTTCTAAGCAAATCAGATTAACTTCTAGTACAATCTTGCATCTCTGCCTGTCAAGTGGACAGGCCAATTTAACATTTGGCATATTGCTGAGTCTTCAAAACACATATTGTTTGCTGCTCTAACTTTTAAGTTAAATCCGTGTTATTTTTTTCCATTGATGTGGTTGGCTTAGAGACATTAATTTGACTGGTGGTTGCTTAGTAACTTGTGTTTATTAAAAGAAGTCCCTTGATATAAACACCAGTAATTCTTATGTCTTGATTTGCTCTAGTTAACCTTTCAAGGTACTCTTTTGGAAATGGGTGCATTGTCTTGAATATTAAGGATGTTAAGACTCCTTTTTTTTGTTCGTTTTAGTTCTGACTTTCCATCTCCTATCATTAGAAAGTCTCCTGGTTATTCAGGTTCCACTTTCAGGATGACAGCTTAGAAAGCTATCTGAAATTTACTTGGATATTAACTTTCTAGTGGGTAATAATAATGCAAATTTTATTCCTGAAATTCGTCTTTTTATGTCCTTCTCTGATCAAGCTTGTTTCATTCTGAATGAAAGTAAAATGAGATTCTCAATTTATTTTTAATAATTGGGCTATGTCCAAAGATAAATACATAAAAGTAAAATATTATGTAAAATAAAAAACTGCTTATCACTGTTCTGAAGTAGCACAAACACTGCTATTCTCTGCATAATGAAACGTGGCCATTCCTACCAAGTATTTATTTGACAAGTAGGCTCTTGAGCACTTGAACAGAAGTTAAAAGCGGGTTTCCTCCATGTCATATTAAGGCCCTTGAAAGGTGGGGGTGGAATTTTGATTTGAGGTGGTAGCCAATTGTAGGTTCCTTGAAAGGGAGCAAGTGAGGAAAGCATGTTGTCAGAAGAACACTTTGGCAGTTGGGTGGAGAGTGGCTTAGTATTAGGGAGTGAAGGCAATAATCCAGTGTCTGAGGATGACAGCCTGATCTCAGATCCCATTGAGATGGAGAAAAGAAAACCTCAGGCAGATATCAGGATTCTTTGTTTTATGTGAAAGAGATTGAAAACCTGTGGCACAAGTGTGATCACTAATACCTTCCACACCCACAGAGACATCACCAGTGGATTACAGCATTCTTTCCTGCGGAGTCCTGGTGTAACCTCAGAATCTTGCAAACATTTGACAATATTTATTAATAGCTGTTAGTTATTGAAGATGTGTTATATGCCAGGCACTGTGCTAAGCCTTAACGCAAGTTTATCTCAATGATGATGGAGTGGTTGGAAACAGGATTTTTTTCCCCCACTTACTAGTAGCGTATCCTTGGACAAGTTACTAACTTCTGTGAGTCTCAGTTTCCTTGCTTTTCAGTTGAAACGTTAGTTTCTATCTCAGAAGGTTTTAGGGAGGATTAAATAAATAGCTGTAAATGCAAAGTGTTTAGAACAATGTCTGGCACAAAATTAAGTGCTATATGTGTTCATTGTTAATCTTGTTACTATTCTTTAAACAACCTTATGCCTAAGTACCATTTTGCAGATTAAAAAATGTACAAATGAGCTATGTGAATTGCTCAGCATCATAGGCTGTTAAATGATAGAGCTGGCCGTCAAACCCAGGCAATATGACTCCAACACCTATTTTCCTAACTTGTATGGATCCCTGTCTCCTATACTGTATGCCAGGTGCTGGGGATACTGATCAGAGCAAGAAAAGTAGGGGCTTGTCCTCATGGAGCTTCCGTGTTCCAGTCCTCTCCAATGTAGATCTGCCATTTCCAATGTAGAATTAGTAGCCAGATTATAACTGTTTTTCCTTGATGTTTTCACATTTTGTAAGTAATGTTTTTATTAAGTTCTTTATTAAGAAGTGCTCCAATTTGTGTTTTCATATATGCTTTAAAATGGATTATTTTCTGGGTCTTTACCCTAACACAGTTGGCATATACAATACTTATGTCTCTCCTTATACTCAAGGCTTCTTATGCCTCCCTCATATAATATATCAGATTCTGGGGCAAGCTTTAGTATTCTGAAAAACTTCTATGCCATCCACTTCCCTCCACACTCCCAGAGTCTCAGGTATCTCCCATTGTGAGCTGTGGTGGAGTAATAATGACATTTCTAACCACCTTTTAATTCAGCTTATTCAGAATATTTTATAGAGTAATGGCAAAGCAAATTTTAGTTGTTCTTTGACTTGTTGAAGCAATTATGTCTAATTATAAGATGACAGATTTTATTTATAGGTGGGAAGACTCCTGTGGCAGTGAAGAATAAGCAATTCTTAACTCCTTCAGAGCTTTAGGATGGAATCTGCCATCACTGATTCCAATATTTTGACTTCATTGCATTAATTCTTATAAATGTTTGTTCTCAAAACTCTCAGAAATCTATAGCTAGTATTGTGTTGTTCTAAGTAGGTGAAACTTTTTCTTGGTCTTGTATAAAGTTGAATTTGCCTCCAGCAAAGAATCATTGAGTAGAAGTAGAGATATATGTGTTGTGTATGTCAACAGTGTTACACAAAACAAAAACAAAACAATCAATTTTTTAAAGCATAGGTGAAAATGCAAATTGGAACACTTCTTAATAAAGAACTTAATAAAAAGCATTACTTACAAAATACCAAAACGTCAAGGAAAACTAGCAATCATTTGGGTACTAATTTTACATTGAAGATGATAGATTTACTTTGGAGATAGTTGGAACCCTGAAGTGCCGTGAGGGCAAGCCCCCACTTTTCTTGCTCCAGTCAGTATCCTCGGTACCCAGCATGCAAGTATAAAACACTAATAATTTTGTTGAGGGGACTTTTGAAATCTCACCATTAAAAATATACTCTGCATCCTTTGATTTACCTTTTTGTGTAAGTTACACATTATATTATTTGGCAAAAGTTCAATTCTTTTTAAAGAAACATTTTAAATTTCATGAGTTTAAATTTGATTAAAGATAAAAGAATTTGAGATTTAGTGAATTTGGCTTTTTTTTTTTTTTTTTTTAAAGTGCTGCAATACTTAGGTTTAGTGGCATCAGAGTAACTAAACCAGATTCAGCAAAAGCTCAAGCAAGAGATAACTGTTAAGAGGCCCATCAGGAATTATTCATTTTAATTGTGTGATTTGATGCTTCTCTGGGTTAATTTAGAAACAGGAGGCCAGTGATGACTCATTTTTAACCCTTTTTAGCTCCCCGTGAACACTGCCTGCCTGTTTTGCATTTGCCTGTGTTCAGAGACAGGCTCAGGTGCAGATTCCCCTTTAGAGTGTTTCATTTCAAACTTGCCTGCTAGTGCACTAATCAGCTATGCACCTTTAATTAAAAGTGTAGGGAAAACTATAGCCAGGAATGATGATTATGGCTAAATTTGGCTCATCTGAGGACCCTGTGATTCTATTTATCCTGTCACTACAACTGTATCATTTAACACTAGAAATACAGAGAGGCCGTTCTGTCTTTGGGCTCATGCTTCAGTCTTCTGGTGGGTTGACTCTGGCTTTTTTTCCCCAATCTGTTTTGTCCTTGAAAGATTGGTTTATAAATTGTTCCACAAGATAAGTTTTCTCTAACTGTAGGAACAAATGGACATGGTGGATGGAACGAAATTGGGAAACAGAGGCCTGAAATATGCCCTGCCTATGTTAATGTTCCTGTTAACCTGGGCAAAGGAACCGCTTACTTAATCTATAAAGTACTTAAGCTAAATAAATAAATTGATAAATAAGGTGAAAATCACTAAAAATCATTGGTGGGTGTAGAACTTTGTTTTTTTCAATTCATGAAAAATTTAATAAATTAAAATGTGGATCTTGAAAGAAATATAACTCTAACATATTTCTATGGCACACGTAGTTATTTTTCTTTTGTCGAGTATAATATTATTGAATAACTTAGGTAACTAGGGCAGTGATTCTCAAACTAGGCTCAAAATAAGAAAATGTCCTCCATCCCACCCCTAGAGATGATTATTCAAAAGGTTTGAGTGGAGTCTGGCAGCCTTCCTTTTTATCTTTTTAAAACGAGGGTCTTGGTCTGTCACCCAGGCTGGAATACAATGGTGTGATCATAGCTCACTGCAGCCTTGACCTTGTGGGTTCAAGCGATCCTCCCACCTTAGCCTTCTAAGTAGCTGGGACTACAGGTGCATGCTGCCACACCTAGCTATTTTTAATTTTTTTTTTTTTTTTTTTTTGTAGAGACGAGGTTTCACCATGTTGCCCAGGCTGATCTTGAATTTCTGGGCTCAAGTGATCTTTCCACCTCAGCCACTCAGAGTATTGGGATCACAGGCATAAGCCACTGCACCCAGCAGCCTTCCTTTTAACAATCTTCTCCGGAGATTCTGATGCAGGTGCTCAGTAAACCACCCTTTTGAGAAGAATCTGCTTAAGAGCTAAATCTAATCTTATATTCAAATTCTTTCTTCTACTTTTATGTTTTGAGCATTTGTTTCTCCTGATTTCGATAGACAGTTTCATGTAATAATATATATGTCAGTGCTGCCTTGGAGTTCTCATAAAGGTACAATATATTGCCTTTCCTAGTCTTAATATGATCTCTCTTTTGATGGGTGGAATCAGGAAACCATAGGGTTGGTGGGAATTTTTAGAGATAATGTACATCCTTCTGAGTGACAGATATTTGGATAGGGCAGAGATTGATTTGATCAAAGGAAAGTAAGAGAAGACATATTAGTGAGTAGACACAGAGAAGACACAGAGAAGGGGAAAGGCTCAGATAACAGAGGGCACTGAAGGGCTGGCGAAGGTTTAGACCTCTTCTGGCAGGCACTGAGTTACTGTGGTGCAGTTTTTGAGCGGGCGACTAACTGGATGCAAACAAATGCACACCTGAGCTAGAGACACACAGTACCTTGTCCAGAAACAGAGGATCAAGGAACAGGTGGGTGAAGCAGGCTGGTTTGTCACCGTAAAGGCAGAAAGAAAGGGTGAGGACTTGGGGCCCTGAATTTGGCAGGACTGACTTTCAAGGGTTTATGCAGTAGGGTTCTCCAACTCTGTGTTCCTAAAGGTCTATAGCTTTTTGGTAAATTGCTTTTTTCTGCTGTTGATGTTATGGTATATACATGAAGGCCACCCAGCTCAGCTTCAGGCCAGGATTTAGGAAGTCCTTGAATAATTGCTACAACTACCAGTACCTTAATATTGTGAGGCAAGGAAGACACAATTATTCTTAACTTTGAACGAGAGAAATAGACTCAGAGAGCTAAGTAATTTACCAGAATTTACACATGTAGAAATTGGAAGGGCTAGGATTCAAATTCAGGGCAACCTATTCAAAACTTGTAGGTTTTATAAAAAAGTATAATTTGTCTGATTACAAAGTGATACATACTTATAACAAATTGTACAGCAATGAATAAATAAAAAGTGAAAGTCTCTCATGATCCCACCCTTGAGAGAACAGCTGAGAAAAATTCAGTAAATGTTGTTCCAGACTTGTTTCTTAAAAAATTCCAGTATACGTAATGAATACATTTGTATTCATATTACAAGGATGGAGCTATATTTTATATGTTACTCCACAGCTAGCTGTTTTCACTTAATGCTCTAACTTGGATGACATCCTGGTTCAGTACAAATAGATGTAAGTCCTTTCTAACAGCTTCATATGCTATAGAGATTCTTTATTTTAAATATTCCTCTTTTGATGGCTATTTATTTTTATTTCCAAAATTTTGATATTTTAAAACCATGCTGCAGTGTGTGTGTATATATTAAATGGTCAGGGAAATCTATGGGGAAATCTTAGAATTGGAATTGCTTAGTCAACAGGAATGCATATTATTTTAAAAATTGACATTTTTTCAATCCTCATCCATGTTGAGTTGGACCAATCATGTAAATTTTACCAATCAAATACATTAAATACCTGCCTTGAATTCAGTTTCTTAATTACTAGTGAATGTAGATGTTTATTTCTTGTGACTTAACTGTTTATATTTCTCTTATTACTTGCTCATGTCACTTGCCCATTTTTACTCTTTTTCTTACTGTTATGCAAATGTTTCCTATAGTTTAGAGATAATAGATATTATAGCTGTCAGTGGTGCAAAACTTTTTTGTTCTTTTACTTGTTGAAAAGATTTTTTAAAGTACTATTCAAGCATTTACAAAATATTTTATTTTAAAATAATTTTAGACTTTCAAAAGATTGTGGAAATAGTACACAAAGTTTTTATACAACCTTTACCCTGATTCCTCAGATATTAACACCTTGCAAAACCACAGTAGTTGTCAAAATCAGTAAATTAACACTGATACAGTACTATTGTCTAATCTACAGATCTTATTCAAATTTCACCGAAGTCCTTCTGGGCAAGGATCCTATCTGAGATCATACATTGAATTCATTTGTTATGCCTCCTTAGTCTCTTTTAATCTGCGATAGTTCCTAGGTCTTTCTGTCTTTCATGATCCTGACACTTTTTAAGAGCACTGGCTGATTGTTTCCTAGAAAATCCCTTGATTTGGGTTTATTTGATGTTTCTTCATGAGTATGTAATCAAGAGAGTGACCTAGTCTGATGATGGTCAAAAATAACTTGCCTGAAAAAGAGATGCTTAAGCTAACACCAGAAAGATGGGTAGAAAGTGGAAGTGTGAACTGAGGATGGGGTGCCTTTGCGTTGACTTTGCATAGTGCATCTAAGCAACTGAAAGAAGCCAGTGGAGGAGGTGGTGTGAAAGAAGGCTCTAAGGAGGCAGTCTGGTCAGACCCAGCTTTGTGGGACTTATTAAGGCTATAGGATATTAACAGCAATAGAACATCATTCAAGGGCTTTAAGCAAAGGAATGGCAATATCTGAATCAGATTTTTAGAAGATCACTACAGGTAGATTCTTCACCAGGTAGAATTAATCAAAGGGGAGCAAGATAGAAACAAATACAACAACTAGAAGGCAGTTCTAGCAATGCAGGCAGAGAAAAGGGTGGGGTGTACATTAAGGAGCCTCCCCGCAAAGATGGTGAAAACCTGCTGTTTTGAGAGATGTTTTGGAGGGTGAATCTGAATCTGCACATGCAGGTGATAGATTGGATGTGGGGTTAAGGGAAGGGGTAGGTGCAGGATTGCTAATATCAGAGTTTGCCAGATTTTGTGTAAGTGACTGGTTGTTGGTACCATCCATAGAGATGAAAGAGACAATTCTTCACCTCTGATAGTGAAGTCAGAAGCATCACCATCTCCAATTCTTTTAGATGCCAACATTTACAATATATTTGCTTATTTATGCTTCTGTATCTCATTATAGCCACTTAGCTTCCAAGTTCTATGGTTTTTCCTCAGAATCTTTCCCAATAACTGTTTGTCCTTCTCCATTTCTTTCACTGCTCTTCAGTTTGGACAAGGGTTTCCTCATTCCATTGTTGCATACTTGCTTCCTCTCTGGGCTACCAATTCTTCTATTCTCTGTAACTTTATCCATCGCTTCCAGAGTATATGCGTTTAATAAATATGTACTAAATGCCTCATTTGGGCAGATCACTTTGTTGGGAAGAGTTGGGAATTAAGCAAGTTAAGTATATTTCATGGAACTGGAGTCAATTCCGAGTTATAATTGAGGCAGAAGGAAAAAGGCTGTTCTGCCTAGCGGTCAAGAAAGGACCATATTCTTCTTTCACTCCTTACATAAAAATAAATTCCACACAGGTCAAATATATTTACCCAAAAATGACTAACCACAGAAGTACCAGAAGAAAAGATCAGTAGACATATTTTAAAATTGTTTATGATGAGTAAGTTTGAAGACCTTTTAAAGAATGTTGAGAAACCTAGATACCATAAAGAAAATAGGTCCACTTGAAAGCTTAAATTTTAAAAATTCTATGTAAAAATTAAACAGCTTTCAAGTAAGAATGTCAACTGAGCTAATAATTATAGAAGGAAAAATGGAATTAAAAAAATGGCCACTTTCTTTTTTTATTTTTTATTTTTCATTTGATTTTTTATTTTTTATTATACTTTAAGTTTTAGGGTACATGTGTACAATGTGCAGGTTAGTTACATACATATACATGTGCCGTGCTGGTGTGCTGCACCCATTAACTCGTCATTTAGCATTAGGTATATCTCCTAATGCAATCCCTCCCCCCTCCCCCCACCCCACAACGGTCCCCAGAGTGTGATGTTCCCCTTCCTGTGTCCATGTGTTCTCATTGTTCAATTCCCATCTATCAGTGAGAACATGCGGTGTTTGGTTTTTTGTCCTTGCGATAGTTTACTGAGAATGATGATTTCCAATTTCATCCATGTCCCTACAAAGGACATGAACTCATCCTTTTTTATGGCTGCATAGTATTCCATGGTGTATATGTGCCACATTTTCTTAATCCAGTCTATCATTGTTGGACATTTGGGTTGGTTCCAAGTCTTTGCTATTGTGAATAGTGCCGCAATAAACATACGTGTGCATGTGTCTTTATAGCAGCATGATTTATAGTCCTTTGGGTATATACCCAGTAATGGGATGGCTGGGTCAAATGGTATTTCTAGTTCTAGATCCCTGAGGAATCGCCACACTGACTTCCACAATGGTTGAACTAGTTTACAGTCCCACCAACAGTGTAAAAGTGTTCTTATTTCTCCACATCCTCTCCAGCACCTGTTGTTTCCTGACTTTTTAATGATCGCCATTCTAACTGGTGTGAGGTGGTATCTCATTGTGGTTTTGATTTGCATTTCTCTGATGGCCAGTGATGACGAGCATTTTTCATGTGTCTTTTGGCTGAATAAATGTCTTCTTTTGAGAAGTGTCTGTTCATATCCTTTGCCCACTTTTAGATGGGGTTGTTTGTTTTTTTCTTGTAAATTTATTAGAGTTCATTGTAGATTCTGGATATTAGCCATTTGTCAGATGAGTAGGTTGCAAAAATTTTCTCCCATTTTGCAGGTTGCCTGTTCACTCTGGTGGTAGTTTCTTTTGCTGTGCAGAAGCTCTTTAGTTTAATTAGATCCCATTTGTCAATTTTGGCTTTCATTGCCATTGCTTTTGGTGTTTTAGACATGAAGTCCTTGCGTATGCCTATGGCCTGAATGGTGATGCCCAGGTTTTCTTCTAGGGTTTTTATGGTTTTAGGTCTAATGTTTAAGTCTTTAATCCATCTTGAATTAATTTTTGTATAAAGTGTAAGGAAGGGATCCAGTTTCAGCTTCCTACATATGGCTAGCCAGTTTTCCCAGCACCATTTATTAAATAGGGAATCCTTTCCCCATTGCTTGTTTTTCTCAGGTTTGTCAAAGATCAGATAGTTGTAGATATGCAGCGTTATTTCTGAGGGCTCTGTTCTGTTCCATTGATCTATATCTCTGTTTTGGTACCAGTGCCATGCTGTTTTGGTTACTGTAGCCTTGTAGTATAGTTTGAAGTCAGGTAGCGTGATGCCTCCAGCTTTGTTCTTTTGGCTTAGGATTGACTTGGTGATGCGGGCTCTTTTTTGGTTCCATATGAACTTTAAAGTAGTTTTTTCCAATTCTGTGAAGAAAGTCATTGGTAGCTTGATGGGGATGGCATTGAATCTGTAAATTACCTTAGGTAGTATGGCCATTTTCACGATATTGATTCTTCCTACCCATGAACATGGAATGTTCTTCCATTTGTTTGTATCCTCTTTTATTTCATTGAGCAGTGGTTTGTAGTTCTCCTTGAAGAGGTCCTTCACGCCTCTTGTAAGTTGGATTCCTAAGTATTTTATTCTCTTTGAAGCAATTGCGAATGGGAGTTCACTCATGATTTGGCTCTCTGTTTGTCTGTTATTGGTGTATAAGAATGCTTGTGATTTTTGTACGTTGATTTTGTATCCTGTGACTTTGCTGAAGTTGCTTATCAGCTTAAGGAGATTTTGGGCTGAGACAATGGGGTTTTCTAGATATACAATCATGTCGTCTGCAAACAGGGACAATTTGACTTCCTCTTTTCCTAATTGAATACCCTTTATTTCCTCCTCTTGCCTAATTGCCCTGGCCAGAACTTCCAACACTATGTTGAATAGAAGTGGTGAGAGACGGCATCCCTGTCTTGTGCCATTTTTCAAAGGGAATGCTTCCAGTTTTTGCCCATTCACTATGGTATTGGCTGTGGGTTTGTCATAGATAGCTCTTATTATTTTGAGATACGTGCCATCAATACCTAATTTATTGAGAGTTTTTAGCATGAGGGGTTGTTGAATTTTGTCAAAGGCCTTTTCTGCATCTATTGAGATAATCATGTGGTTTTTGTCTTTGGTTCTGTTTATATGCTGGATTACATTTATTGATTTGCATATATTGAACCAGCCTTGCATCCCAGGGATGAAGCCCACTTGATCATGGTGGATAAGCTTTTTGATGTGCTGCTGGATTCGGTTTGCCAGTATTTTATTGAGGATTTTTGCATCAATGTTCATCAAGGATATTGGTCTAAAATTCTCTTTTTTGGTTGTGTCTCTGCCCGGCTTTGGTATGAGGATGATGCTGGCCTCATAAAATGAGTTAGGGAGGATTCCCTCTTTTTCTATTGATTGGAATAATTTCAGAAGGAATGGTACCAGTTCCTCCTTGTACCTCTGATAGAATTCGGCTGTGAACCCATCTGGTCCTGGACTCTTTTTGGTTGGTAAGCTATTGATTATTGCCACAATTTCAGCTCCTGTTATTGGTCTATTCAGAGATTCAACTTCTTCCTGGTTTAGTCTTGGGAGAGTGTATGTGTCGAGGAATTTATCCATTTCCTCTAGATTTTCTAGTTTATTTGCGTAGAGGTGTTCGTAGTATTCTCTGATGGTAGTTTGTATTTCTGCGGGATCAGTGGTGATATCCCCTTTATCATTTTTTATTGCATCTATTTGATTCTTCTCTCTTTTTTCCTTTGTTAGTCTTGCTAGCAGTCTATCAATTTTGTTGATCCTTTCAAAAAACCAGCTCCTGGATTCATTTATTTTTTGAAGGGTTTTTTTTGTCTCTATTTCCTTCAGTTTGGCTCTGATTTTAGTTATTTCTTGCCTTCTGCTAGCTTTTGAATGTGTTTGCTCTTGCTTTTCTAGTTCTTTTAGTTGTGATGTTAGGGTATCAATTTTGGATCTTTCCTGCTTTCTCTTGTGGGCATTTAGTGCTATAAATTTCCCTCTACACACTGCTTTGAATGCGTCCCAGAGATTCTGGTATGTTGTGTCTTGGTTTTCGTTGGTTTCAAAGAACATCTTTATTTCTGCCTTCATTTCGTTATGTACCCAGTAGTCATTCAGGAGTAGGTTGTTCAGTTTCCATGTAGTTGAGCGGTTTTAAATGAGTGAGTTAATCCTGAGTTCTAGTTTGATTGCACTGTAGTCTGAGAGACAGTTTGTTATAATTTCTGTTCTTTTGCATTTGCTGAGGAGAGCTTTACTTCCAAGTATGTGGTCAATTTTGGAATAGGTGTGGTGTGGTGCTGAAAAAAAGGTATATTCTGTTGATTTGGGGTGGAGAGTTCTGTAGATGTCTATTAGGTCCACTTGATGCAGAGCTGAGTTCAATTCCTGGGTATCCTTGTTGACTTTCTGTCTTGTTGATCTATCTAATGCTGATAGTGGGGTGTTAAAGTCTCCCATTATTATTGTGTTGGAGTCTAAGTCTCTTTGTAGGTCACTCAGGACTTGCTTTATGAATCTGGGTGCTCCTGTATTGGGTGCATATGTATTTAGGATAGTTAGCTCCTCTTGTTGAATTGATCCCTTTACCATTATGTAATGGCCTTCTTTGTCTCTTTTGATCTTTGTTGGTTTAAAGTCTGTTTTATCAGAGACTAGGATTGCAACACCTGCCTTTTTTTGTTTTCCATTTGCTTGGTAGATCTTCCTCCATCCTTTTATTTTGAGCCTATGTGTGTCTCTGCACGTGAGATGGGTTTCCTGAATACAGCACACTAATGGGTCTTGACTCTTTATCCAATTTGCCAGTCTGTGTCTTTTAATTGGAGCATTTAGTCCATTTACATTTAAAGTTAATATTGTTATGTGTGAATTTGATCCTGTCATTATGATGTTAGCTGGTTATTTTGCTCGTTAGTTGATGCAGTTTCTTCCTAGTCTCGATGGTCTTTACATTTTGGCATGATTTTTCAGCGGCTGGTACAGGTTGTGCCTTTCCATGTTTAGTGCTTCCTTCAGGAGCTCTTTTAGGGCAGGCCTGGTGGTGACAAAATCTCTCAGCATTTGCTTCTCTGTAAAGTATTTTATTTCTCCTTCACTTATGAAGCTTAGTTTGGCTGGATATGAAATTCTGGGCTGAAAATTCTTTTCTTTAAGAATGTTGAATATTGGCCTCCACTCTCTTCTGGCTTGTAGAGTTTCTGCTGAGAGATCTGCTGTTAGTCTGATGGGCTTCCGTTTGTGGGTAACCCGACCTTTCTTTCTGGCTGCCCTTAACATTTTTTCCTTCATTTCAACTTTGGTGAATCTGACAATTATGTGTCTTGGAGTTGCTCTTCTCGAGGAGTATCTTTGTGGTGTTCTCTGTATTTCCTGAATCTGAATGTTGGCCTGCCTTGCTAGATTGGGGAAGTTCTCCTGGATAATATCCTGCAGAGTGTTTTCCAACTTGGTTCCATTCTCCCCATCACTTTCAGGTACACCAATCAGACGCAGATTTGGTCTTTTCACATAGTCCCATATTTCTTGGAGGCTTTGTTCGTTTCTTTTTATTCTTTTTTCTCTAAACTTCCCTTCTCGCTTCATTTCATTCTTTTCATCTTCCGTCATTGATACCCTTTCTTCCAGTTGATTGCATCGGCTCCTGAGGCATCTTCATTCTTCACGTAGTTCTCGAGCCTTGGGTTTCAGCTCCGTCAGCTCCTTTAAGCACTTCTCTGTATTGGTTATTCTAGTTATACATTCGTCTAAATTTTTTTCAAAGTTTTCAACTTTTTTGCCTTTGGTTTGAATTTCCTCCTGTAGCTCGGAGTAGTTTGATCGTCTGAAGCCTTCTTCTCTCAACTCGTCAAAGTCATTCTCCATCCAGCTTTATTCCGTTGCTGGTGAGGAACTGTGTTCTTTTGGAGGAGGAGAGGCACTCTGCTTTTTAGAGTTTCCAGTTTTTCTGCTCTGTTTTTTCCCCATCTTTGTGGTTTTATCTACTTGTGGTCTTTGATGATGGTAATGTACAGATGGGTTTTTGATGTGGATGTCCTTTCTGTATGTTAGTTTTCCTTCTAACAGACAGGACCCTCAGCTGCAGGTCTGTTGGAGTTTGCTAGAGGTCCACTCCCGACCCTGTTTGCCTGGGTATCAGCAGCGGTGTCTGCAGAACCACAGAATTTCGTGATCCACGACTGCTGCTGTCTGATTGTTCCTCTGGAAGTTTTGTCTCAGAGGAGTACCCAGCCGTGGGAGGTGTCAGTCTGCCCCTACTGGCGGGTGCCTCCCAGTTAGGCTGCTCGGGGGTCCGGGGTCAGGGACCCATTTGCGGAGGCAGTCTGCCTGTTCTCAGGTCTCCAGCTGCGTGCTGGGAGAACCACTGCTCTCCTCAAAGCTGTCAGACAGGGACATTTAAGTCTGCAGTGGTTACTGCTGTCTTTTTATTTGTCTGTGCCCTGCCCCCAGAAGTGGAGCCTACAGAGGCAGGCAGGCCTCCTTGAGCTGTGGTGGGCTCCAGGGAGTTTGAGCTTCCTGGCTGCTTTGTTTACCTAAGCGAGCCTGGGCAATGGCGGGCGCCCCTCCCCCAGGCTCGCTGCCACCTTGCGGTTCGATCTCAGACTGCTGTGCTAGCAATCAGCGAGACTGCATGGGCGTAGGACCCTCCGAGCCAGGTGCAGGATATAATCTCCTGGTGCACCGTTTCCTAAGCCCATTGGAAAAGCGCAGTATTCAGGTGGGAGTGACCCGATTTTCCAGGTGCCATCTGTCACCCCTGGAAAGGGAACTCCCTGACCCCTTGCGCTTCCCGAGTGAGGGAATGCCTCGCCCTGCTTCGGCTGGTGCACGGTGCACTGCACCTACTGTCCTGCGCCCACTGTCAGGCACTCTCTAGTGAGATGAACCCGGTACCTCAGATGGAAATGCAGAAATCACCTGTCTTCTGCGTCGCTCACGCTGGGAGCTGTAGACTGGAGCTGTTCCTATTCGGCCATCTTGGCTCCTCCCCGAAAAATGTCCACTTTCAAACACCAGAATATTTGTCTCAGGGAAAAAAATCTTCAGATGCTAAAATTAGTGGGCAATGGTATATTTGCATAGTTTCCCTACAAAATACTTTTCAATTATAAAGAGAAAAATAGTATCGTGGAGAAACCTGACAGATATAACTTAAACAAATATCAAGATTAACATCATTAATAATTGAACAAATCAATAACATATGTTTCCTGATACATCATGAAGGATACACCATCACTTATAAGGTATTTTTTGCCAAAAAAATGTATAACTCTCATTGTTTTCTGTATTTTATCTTTGTCACAGTTACCACAATCTTTATTAGATAATTGTTTATTATTTTTAAACCTCTCTGCCCCATTCCTGGTCCCTAGCAGAATGTAAGGTCCATAAAAGCACAAAGTAGGGGCTTTATAAGTAACATTGAATAAATGAATGAATAAATAAATTTATTTGGAGCTATCAATTTTTACAGGAAAGTTCCATTTAGCCTCGGATTGTATTGAATGAAAAATCACAGTTGGGTATCCTGGTGGAAATGGATGGAGGACATTTGAAGGTAGAATGCTAAAGCTCAAATTAAGCTGAAGCCATGAAAAAAAAAAAAGGTGTCTTATAGAATAAAGGTATATCAAGAGAAAAAGATGGAATATTAATATTTGAGATGGAGGGTGAAGGAGGAGAAAGGAAACACCTCCACTTCAGAGAGGCCAAGGCAGGAGTTGATTTTAAATAGAGAAAGTTTAGCTGATCAAGGCCAGGTGCTTAGTGGGGGTTTGTAACTGTTTAATGCAGTGAATCTCAAGTTTTAATGTGCATAAAAACATCCTGGGCTGCTTGATTAAAAACTAGAGATCCCTGGGGCACCCTTCCCAGAAATTTTGACTCAGTGGGGCCTAGAAATCTGTGGGGTTTGTGTGTGTGTGGCCAGCACACCCCTCCTCCACCAAGTCATTGTAATGCAGGCAGGTTATGCAGGAACCACTCCCAGAGGGAACATGGCATCCAAATCAGGGGGATGTCAGCTCTAGGGTAGGAAGGTAGGAAGGAGATGAGTGGTGAGCAAATTTGAACAGCAGATGACCACTTGCTAACAACTTTGCCAGAATAAGGAGCTCTTCAAGAAAACTCTTTAAAATGGATTGCCAGGGAACGTTAAGAAGGAAACTGCCTTTTCTGTTTCTGCCTGCTGCTTTGAAGAGATTGTCCAGTGCAAAACCAAACGTATGAATACAGCCTCTGCTGCGACATGTTAAACAGTTAAGATTCTTGTGGTTGGAGAACACTGGAGAAGCAGTGGATGAGAAGTACTTCAGGATGGCCCTCTTTTGCTTTTGAATAATAGTGCTGGACTCAGTTCATTTTGTAGAACTACTGTCCTTAAGAAAGTTATGAAAATTAAATAAAATTGATTAATAATGCCCAAGGACTAACTCCATTTCTGAGCTTTCAGGCAACTGACAGGCAGGAAAATGATGCTATTTCAAACATTTGTTTGTGACTCATTATACTTCATTGAACTAAGTATCTTTTGGATAGTATTTTCTTGAAAGCAAATTGCAATAAAAAAGGAAGTATATTAAAATGTACATTAAAGTTTAGTGCCTTATGGGTAGCTTATCTTTAGAAATGCATTATTTCCAGGAATGTTTAGTATTTTAACAGGAGGAGAGCACAGTTAGCAAGTTCATATGAATTTGTGGTGAAAAAATATCTGTGTACAAATATGAATCTCTCTCCAGCACCTCAAATTCATTTGCCAGGTGTTTTATAATGCATATTAATTGAATCATCACATTTAGAAAAGAATCTAAAATTAGTACATTGATGAGCATATGAAATGCCTTTCATATAGCACAAAAGTGTAGAATTTATATTAAAAACCAGCAAATATTTTGAATTGAACTGTGTCTAGATAGAATAATTATGGATTTGAATTTCTTAACTACATATACCATGTAGTCAGTCCACAGACACTGAATCATTCTGCTGATGAAACAAATGAAGGGGGCTGGGCATGGTGGCTCATACCTATAATCCCAGTACTTTGGGAGGCCGAGGCGGGCGGATCACCTGAGGTCAGGAGTTCGAGACCAGCCTGGCCAACATAGTGAAACCTCGCCTCTACTAAAAATACAAAATTAGCCAGGCATGGTAGCGCATGCCTGTAATCCCAGCTACTCAGGAAGCTGGAAGAGGAGAATCGCTTGAACCTAGGAAGCGGAGGTTGCAGTGAGCTGAGATTGCGCCATTGCACTCCAGCCTGGGCAACAAGAGTGAAATTTCCTCTCCAAAAAAAAAAAAAAAAAAAAAAATTTTGAAGGGAATGAATGTCCTTTTATTTCTTTGGCAGGGAGGAGATTATGAATCAGATATTTGTAATGCTGAACTGAAATCTTCATTTCCACAGTAAATTTTGTCATTCTTGTCCAAGGCCCAAGGATGTGACCTTCTCTTGGATTTTCCTGATTACTATGAGAGGCCAGTCGTTAGTGTTGCTGTATGACTGTGAGTATGAGCCCTGAACTCCTGTGCACCTAGAGTCCCTGCTCTGTCATTTGCTTGAGTTACTTATCTCTTCTAGGCTTTAGTTTTCTTATCTGTAAAATGGAAATCATGGTCGTAATCATTTGTTGCGTGTTTACTGGCACCAAGCATTGTGCTATATGTTTTACAAGCATTATCTCACTTCACCTTCTCAGTACCCCTATTCATTATCAACCTCATTTGCAGTTTGGGAAGCTGCAATTCTGCAGTTAGTGGTTCCTGGAGCCAGAATTTGAATTCAGATGTTCTAACCCTGGAGACTGCATGTCTAATCCCAAGGCCCAACTACCTCCTATTGGAAAAGGCTAACTGAGATCATGTGTGTTCATGCATCCAGTTAGCCAGGGAAGGAAAGCATTCTGTTAATGGTACCTATTGTTATTATACAGTTTTTTTTTTTTTTTTTTTTGGCTATCTTTTTCTATTGAAGGCGACATAGTACCTTGCCTGCCCAGAATTCAGCTCACTCTTACCTAGAAGACAGTCTGGAAAAAAACAAGTAAGATAAAAGGCTTTTTGAGCAGCAAAATTAGAAATCATGTAGCACATTTGCTGTAATCAGCAGGTGGTTCACTCACAGAAGATCTCTCCTGATGCACACCTAGTCTATACTTTCATTCCGTAAATAATCTCAAATAATTTTATCAGTGAGAGAAAATAGATTAAAGGAGGAAAAAGACCGAAGTCAAGAAGTTTAGTAAATAAGTTGCCTTTTAATTGATTTTTTTCTAAATGAATGACAGATTAAACGGAGCAAATTAGAAATGGAGGGAAGCATTGTTAATGTTGAATTATGAAGAAAGGGTTAATGTTTCTATTTTAAGTTAAGGAGTAAATAATATATCTTGGAACTGTTTCCTTCAAAAATATTTAAATCTCACAACATTTTATGATTATTATTTACTATTTTACTATTCAGAATCATCTCTTTTGTCATGGGATTCATATAGCTAAAGATTTTCTTATATTTCCAGAGGAATCCTATACTAATTAGGGAGCATATTACAGAATCCTAAGAGTGCCTTATGTAATGGCATTTTAAATCTTATATAATAACAATTTAGAAGAGAACGGTTGCACGGTAAGATCAGCAGCTCAGCCATGTGAGCAAGGAGCCAGGCTCATTCCACCCTTGGGCTCTGCCATCCTCCAGACACTGGCTGTCCTTGGACTTGACCCTTCTAGGTTGCAAAATGGCTGCTGCCTTTTAAGACTTATGTGAAGTCACATGTTCAGCTGATGAAAAGGCATATATTCCCTAGGATGTCTCTTTGTATTAGAGAAGAAAATTTCTCACAGAATCCTCCCAACAGATTTCCCCTCAGGTCTCATTGTCCAATATTTGGTCACTTGCCAACCAGCCAAGTCCTGACTACAAGGGAGACTGAGAAAGTGACTATCTCTAGGGGGACTGGGCCCTGCTGGTGAGGAAGAAGTAGTGGTGGCTAGGGGATAGATAACTGTCTGTCAAAAGTTCATTGCAAAGAAGCAAGTAGTTACACATCAGCCAACCATCTGATATCTGTAATAGAAGTCAACTTTTAGCAGAGGTCATTAACCTCACCTCTCCAACATTTGCTGTGAGAAAGAACTGATTTTCTTTGAGTTTCTTCCTGCAAGCTGGGAACTATAATGGAACTTTATTACCTCATTTAAGCTTTAGTTGAATTCTTCTGGAAAGCTATTGTTGTCCCTATTTAATAGATGAAGATAAGGTGCACAAAAAGGTTAAATAAGCTGCTGTAGCAGTCCCAACTAGTGATAGAAACTGGACCCTCCTAAAGTAGTATATGGCCCCCAAACCTGAGCTCTTTGTGCTAAGGGCACCGAACCACTTCATCTTGGTGGCTGGATAAAAACTTTGTATTACACTATGCAAAATAATTATTTTATGGCCCAGTGTGTGACTTGCTTGCACTCAGAGTAGCCTAGATCTACCTCAGAGTAATTTAACACATGCATCAGGAGTGGTTTATTTAATCATCTTTCCTGTAACAACTGCATTCTTACTCATTGATCTAATATAAACCATTCTGTTGTGACTGGTATATTTAATGTGCAATATACCTCTAGAAGTAACAGAGAAGCACCTGGCACCTAGTAAATGATAATATATGGTACTTACAAATATAGGGAAAAAATCCAATAAAAGCTATTTCTAATATTATGATCATTTCATTTTTATCTTATCAATATTTTAGTAAAGATTATTTATCATCTAGGTCACAGCATATTTCTGATTGCAGATATTACAGAAGATAAGTGTGAAAACAAATCAATGTAATCTTTGTTTTTGATGTCTGAATTTTTAAAATCCTTCAAAAGGGACATGAAGGGTGGGCCTAGATTTATTTATTTTTCCTGAAGTAGGGCCCAATCTGTAAGACTGTGACTCAGGAGATCCTTCTTTCTGTCTCTGTCATTTAAGACATGGGAATGACCCTTTACCTCCCTTTATCTAAATCAGATTAGGTCATTGCAGCCTACAGTCTGAGTTACAATAATTTTCTTTGTCTACCTCCAACTGAGTAAATTGCACCATGTTCTTCCTGGAAAACATGACCACTAACCCAGTGGCTGTTGGTTTGGCCAATTAGAAATGAGACTGCTGGAGGTGGTATAAGGTGCTCTGTCCTCTCTTAACTGCCAGTGGGCCACACCTACTTATCCAGGTCACTAGGGCACTCAAGTCAAAAGAAGTGCCTGGGAGAAAATGGCACATTTGGGTGATGGTCTCGCTGGCTGTTTACTGTATGCTGAGTCTCTTAGGAGACCGTTCACTGCCTGGTAGTCACCTCCTTTCTGAATTCTGGAAAATATTTCTCTGTGGATGAAAATGGGTCAGGATTCTGAACTTTGCCACACACACACACACACACACACACACACACACACACACACACACTATTTTAAGAAAAAGAAAGAAAAGAAAAGGAAATTAAGGCTGAAAAAATCACAAAATAAGCACCATGCTAGGTCAGATATTTTCCTCTGTTCATTCTTGCATTGTTTGCTGCTGATTTTAAAGGGCAGAATTGTTGAGACTCTTCAATGTTTCCATGGGGGCTTCAGACTTGGAGACATTACAGGGACACAAAAGCCAAGAGGATTTTGCTATGGTTATATAGAGAATAAACTGTTACAAGCTCAGAGCTGTGAAATACCAATTTGGAGAGGATACTTACCCCCTCCCGGGCCACTTATGGATGAGACGGCATTTTTGCCACATCCCCTCTGGGCACAGTCGACTTCTCGGTTGGTTCTGGGAGCTACTTGTTAGCTGAATCTCTGGGACAGGGATTGGCCTCCATGTGCTCATTGTGAATATGTATGGTTCTGACACCATGATTCCCCACATTCTTGTGAGTCGGATTAACAGAAAGCAGACACTCCCCTACTCCTCTATAAAAGGTCAGATTAAAGAAAAAAAATGATGATGTCTTTGGAGGTTATGGTCAGGAAAAGGGGAAAAGGGGCTAGCAATAAAAGCAAGAAGGCAAGAGCTCTGAAGCAAGAACTCTCAAGAGATGTCTTACAGGTTAAATGGATCACAAGGCTGTAGTTCAGATGTTCATATGTTATCAAGCTACAAGAATGTGAGGTAGAGGTTAGGGAGTAGGCTGAGATTAAAGCGGGCATTTCTGATGAATGTTTTCCATTAGTTTTAAGCCACTCTAAAAGCAGCGAAGTGTGGCCGTGACAAGCACCCTGCCGAATGAGTAAAGTAAACCTTGGAGGGGGCTCAGTAAAGGATATTTAGCAAGCAAATGATAGAGCCTAGACTCAACACCCAGGCTTATCTCACTCCAAAGGCTGTTTGCACCGTGTGCTTTATAGCACTTTGGACTTCCACTTTGGTGAGGGAATTTATTTTATTTTTGCATGATACTGAATACTTCCCATTAGTTAGCATCTGTGGGTCTCAAATACTATGAGGTGAAGTACCTCTTACTGTACCCTCAGTTCAAATTTTCTAATTGTTTTGGTAAGACCACAGTAGCACAAATGGAAAGTGGTACTTGTTGTTAATTTTTCCTGTTTTAGATTCTCCTGGCCCACTTTATTTCTGATTAGATTGAGGTAGCATGGTGAGTTTTTGTTTTGTTTATTTGTTTGCATTGTTGATCTAGAGCCATGGTTTTCAAACTTTATTGGTCTTGGAACCCCTTTACACACTTAATTACTAAGGACACTAAAAAGCTTTGTTTATGTGAGTTATATCTATTTATATTTACTCTATTAAAAATCAAAACAGACATTTATAAGAGTATGCAAGTAAGCATTCCATTAACTCTTGTACCCTCTGGAAATCTCCCCTATACAACTGTGAAAGATTGATATTTAAAAAGTCAAATAATGTTTTACTAGTATTATAAAAGTAATATTGACCTCACAGTCTCCCTGACAGGATCGTGGGGAACGTGGACCACATTTTGAGAGCCACTGAACTAGAAAACATACCTGTTTATGTTGATCTTGCAATTGTTTATAATGCAACTGTAAGTGCCAGGACTAGGGGGCAAAAGATAAAGGAATTAAGACAGGACCATCAGCTAATAAATGGTTAAAAAAGTTGACTGACCAGTCTGTGAACTTCTTTCATCTTAGATTTCAGGGGAGTTGGCTTCTATTTCTGAATTATTAATATATTCATATGGGGGAGTGAATAGTTTTTATCTATAGTAATTTAATAAACTCTGATGTTTAAGATATGTTTATACATTTCATACATATAGAAGCTCATTACAGAAATGTTTGTTTCGTTGTTTCTGCTCACACTTAGCATTGTTTTCTGGTCACCCAGCCCTGAATCCACCTTTCCTCTCTTGACATGTCCCACTGCCTCCTACAGGAGGATAAAGTGCTAGATATTTACATCTTCGGCCATCTTTTCAGCCAGGCTGCAGGCATGGGACCCAGACTCTGCCAGTCAGACACCTGCATCTCATGCTTTGAAATAGAAACTAGAGACATGCAGAAGTACGGTGGCTGCACATCGTTCCCAGGGCAGCAGCTAGTTGCTGGAGTTGCTGGTGTTGGTAGTAGAAGCTGTAGAATCCCCTGTTCATCAAGTGATAGAGATAGCAGAGGTGTTTTCACCAGACCAATGCTGCTGTGTAGTCTGGGGCAGTTTTCTTGGATATGTGGCTTCCAAACCTGATTTCTCTGGCCCTCCTAGAAGTTTGTGTTTTTTTCATTATCCTTCTATGAATTCAAGAGTCAGACCTTTGCCTGCAATTAAGAATCCTGCTTAATTCATTCTGAAATGCAGTGTCTCTCAAAGTATTGTTTGGAAACCTCATGTATTGGAATCACTGGGCCATATCTGACAATACCTACTTGTGGGCTTAAAACCGATGGATTCAGAATCCTTAGGGTGGGTCTTAGGAGACTGCATTTTAAACAGATCTCAGGTTTATGTGATTTTAGATGCAGTAAAATGTAAAAACCGCTATCCTAATATTTTCAACCTTTTAAATTCTATGCTGTCTCTTTATGGATCTGAGCAATCATCAAAAGAAATAATTCTACTTTTAAAATATTTTATTTTTGAGCTGGAGTCTCGCTCTGTCACCCAGGCTGGAGTGCAGTGGTGCCATCTCAGCTCACTGAATCCTCCACCCCATGGATTCAAGCAATTCTCCTGCCTCAGCCTCCCTAGTAGCTGGGATTACAGGTGTGCGCTACCATGCCTGGCTAATTTTTGTATTTTCAGTAGAGACGGAGTTTCACCATGTTGCCCAGGCTGGTCTTGAACTCCTGACCTCAGGCGATCCGCCCATCTCGGCCTCCCAAATTGCTGGGATTACAGACGTGAATCACTGTGTCTGGCCAATTCTACTCTTTTATAAGGCCCCAATAAATGACTTACTAGTGTTTTCTTGTTCCCCTCCCTCCCCGGCTTCACGTTCCCCATAAGCCTTTGCTCTGTCTTTTTAACGCTTTTAACGTCTTTTTTTCCTGGTTTATTTCTTCTGACTGAGAAGTATTAATTCCTCAGTTGGGATTGCCTACATTCAGTGGTGCCAAAATTGTTAACTCAGCTTCTAAACTACACTGTGATGAACCATGGTTTTTCTTTCTTGGGCATTTTTTAACCTGCAGGCTTAGAGCTCAATGTTTACTCCAGGGATTACTGGAGACAATGGAGGGGAAAGACTGGAATACAAGAGTAATTTTTCTTGAAGGGTTCCTCCACCATGGATTTAGGTCAGAAAATAGCACTGGAGCTGTTGATTGATCTACTTCTGAGATTTCTAGAATCACTGAATATTATAACTGAAAAGAATCCATCTTAACCCCTTGTTTCCTAAATGAGAAACTGAGGAGAAGACCCATGTTCAAAGTCATCTAAGTGATGAGTGGGGTATAAAGGACAAAATAAATTTAGAAGTGGAAAGTGGTGATACAGAGCTTCACCTAAACTAGCATAAAAAGGATGGGAATTACTAATATTTATTGAATTAATATTTAAACTTGGGTACATTCACTTGACTTCTCTGAGCCTCAGTTGTCTCAACTATAAAATAAAGATTCTAGTAATAGCTAACATTGATAAAATATTGACTGTATGCTAGGAGCTATTGATACTCTAAGGACTTTATGTGCTAGCTCATTTGATCCTAGAACAACCACATGATGTAGGAACCACTGTTTCTCCCATTTTGTAGATGCACAGAAAGGCTATATAACTTCCCTGCAGTCACACAGCTAAACATATTTGTTTTCTATTGCTGCTTTACAAATTTTTATGAAATTAATGGCTTAAATATACATGTGTTATCTTGCTGCTTTTTGGTTCAGGAGTCTAGGCACAGCTTATCTAGGTCCTCTGCTCATGGTCTCACAAGGCAGCAATTGACTTGTTGACATGGGCTAGAGTCTCATCAGAGGCTTGCAGTCATTTTCCAAGCTTGTATGGTCATTGGCAGAATTAATTTCTTTGCAGCTTTGGAACTTGTGGTGGCTGAGTCTTTAAGGCCAGCAGGAGAGAATCTACTTCTTTTAAAGGTCTTACCTGATTAGATCCAGACCACTCAGGATTATTTTTCTTTTGATTAACTTAACATTATTAGGGAGATTCATATATCTACAATATCTCTTCATCTTTGCCATATGATTCAACATAATCATGGGAATAATATTCCATGACCTTTGCTATCTTCTATTGGTTAGAAGCCAACTACAGGTCTTAACCACACTCAAGCAGAGAGGATTACACAAACATACAGATATCAAGGGGCAGGAATCACAGAGCTATCTTAGAATTCTGCCTGTCGTATTTCTAAGGTTGAGTTTAAATCCAGACCGGCTCTAGGTTTAACAGTCCATGCTTCTAATCAATATTATCTTCTTTATTCCTTTGAAGAAAGCAAACCTACTTTATAACCTTGCATAGAGTTCTAAGTAAGGTATCCCCCAGCAGATCCATACTGGGTGCCAGTCAAATGTGAATTATTTTCACACCTTCACTTTTAAAGGTCAGCTTCAAGAAACTATAACCACTTGCAGTTTTGTATTTTCAGGAAGAGATTTCTAACAGTCTGTCTAAACACTCAGGTTATATAAGTTATTTCAATTTGTTCCTGTTTGTCTGAGGCAGAGATAACCCTGGGGTTTGGGATTTCAAACTTGGGTCTCAAAAAATAACTTTAGTTCTGCTTCTTGTTTTTGAAACAGATGAAGTGATTGAGAAGAAACAGTGAACATCCTCATTTCACAGATAAGACAACATGGATCAGCCTTTTACTGTGAATTCTCTGGTAGGTCACACCAGCTGATATCTAACATTTGGTTGGAAAGCCCAAAAAGAAGAACAGAAACATACAAATGTGAAATGAGTCACAATTACTTTAAGAAGTTTAGCACTTGTAGTTTTTCATCCATCTGTGTGGTTGTCTTCTTTGAGGAAGTGACTAATAAAGCTATCTTTGTAAGACTTAAAAATAAATTTTATCTTCCACAAAAGTCTAAAATTTTAGTTTATCTGGCTAGATTCCAGGAGTGTAGTCCTTTGGCAAAACATCGGAGAGAAGAATTTCAGAGTTGATATCTGAGGAGCTACTTAAAGGTCTGTGCCTGAGCTTCTTTATAGTTAAGAATTGGAGGCTCACCTTGTATGGCGTTAACTGAGAAAAACATACATAACACCTAGGTATTGCTTTGGATCCTTGTGTAAATGTCTTTGTACTTGAAGCTCTTGTTCTTCTCACTTTTCCCCTCACTGCCCAGCACTGTGCACACTTTCTCTAGCTACATCACATGGGCTTATTCTGTGTCCTAGATCAGTCTCTGAGTGTGAATATAGACACATTATGTAATCTCCATGGCCCTGATTTTGTACTTTTTGCCCAATGACAATTGGAAACAATATTTTTTTATGCTCCTAGCCTACCAGGATGGTACGATAAATGGAAACTGTCATTCCCATTTTCCTCCTCTTGATGACACTCCCCAGCCACTCACGGTGACCTTGTAGGAGTAGCCCCATGAGCTGCAGTATAATATATACCCTGTACGCACAAAGACTAGCACCAGGACATAAAGAAAGAGAAGGCCTGGTTCTTGTACTGAAATAGGTTGTGACCTAATGTTTTTTCTTTTTTTTTTTTTTTGAGGCAGAGTCTCGCTCTTTCGCCCAGGCTGGAGTGCAGTGGCACGATGTCAGCTCACTGCAAGCTTCGCCTCCCAGGTTCATGCCATTCTCCTGCCTCAGCCTCCTGAGTAGTTGGGACTACAGGCTCCCGCCACCACGCCCAGCTAATTTTTTGTATTTTTAGTAGAGACGGGGTTTCACCGTGTTAGCCAAGATGGTCTCCATCTCCTGACCTCGTGATCAGCCTGCCTCAGCCTCCCAGATTGCTGGGATTACAGGTGTGAGCCACCGCACCCTGCCCCTAATGTTTTTTCTTGACCAAGAAAGTCCTTCACAAAGCTTAGTTGTCTTCAGATATGTTTGGAAAGGTAGACAATTGCAGAAACATTTTCACTTTCTGTCCCCATTTTGTTGTCTATGGTTAATAAAGACTGACCCATTTCCACCTCTTCAGAGGAAGGAGTCATCCTTATGAGATGCCTTCTGTGTTTTTCTAGAATATTATATAACAATAATTAAAATTTTATTGTATATGTGACTGTAAAAATGAACACAAAGGCTTTTTATCTGGAAAATTTGTGTTTTCATCCAAGAAGCCTGCGTGCAAATGAAATATCATAGATTGATGAAGACTTTAGGTTATTTTCCAGCTTATCTTTAAAATCAGTTTTAAATTTGGGAAGGATGGGACCATTCCGAAGAGGAAAAATCAATCTAATTTTCATTTTCAGGGAAAAAAACTAATTATAATCTCTTGTTGCTTCCTTCTCTCACTTCTTTCTCTCTTTTATTTGATATACTTATTAATTATCACTTATGTGGCAGGGAATATGCTACATTCTAGGGAACAGAGATAAATGGAAAATGATCCCTTTTAAAACCCCAAGGAGTTCATAAGGGATCAGACACACTTGTACAGAAATAATTATAACTCAGTGTGGACTATATAGTAGTAAAATATGAACACATTACTTTTATACGTATGAGAGGCTGGAACCCCCTTTAGAGAACATTCTGATTTTCATAGTTTTTTGTCTAGTCATTTTTCTGATATCATTGAAGCAATTATCTGTGGTCAAATGGCAATATTTTCTTTTGGTGCTGTTGAGTTCTATAGGTGAGTGTGGTTAGAGAAAAGTGGATGGATTGCTGTAGGATTTGAGACATCTCAATTGGAAAAGACTATATACTGAAGCCTGAGGCTCAAAGTTCAGAAACTCCAATTTCTGTCTCTGATGTGGGGAAGGCACATAATAAAATGTACAAGGGACATGGTATGGTTCTTACTTAATGAAGCCTTGAGAAACAAGTTTATGGGTCTCTGGTTACATATTAAACCTTTAGGACCAAGAATCATTTCAGATCTCTGGGGTTCTGTTGCCTATAAAATTACCACCAAAGTAGACCAGATGGCATTGGAAGAACTCCAGATATCTAATTCACTATACCCTGCCCCTGAAGGTTGGCTCAGTAATTCATGGCCAGACTAAAAGTATGCTTACCTTCACTTCTTTTATAGCTTTCTACAGACTTGAATGCAGTGCTCCACCCACACAGTAGTCAGACTTGCAACCTACCCTTAACTGACCAAGGAGGCCTTGAGAAGCTAAATTTGCTCTAGGCTAACTCCGTTCTGGGAGCATCCAGCAATGGTAGAAGGGGTTGGTCTAAAGCCTTGCTTCTCAAACTGTGCATGCATAAGTACCTCTGGAAAGGCAGATTAAAACATTGATTCTCCAGCCTAACTCCAGAGATCCTGACTGTAGGTCTGAGGTGAGACCTGTTAGGAATTTGCATTTGTAAGACACTCCCAGTTGATGCTGATGCTGCCAGTACATGGACCATGCTTTGAAACATGCTGATCTAAAGCAGGGGTCAGCAAACTATGGTCTAAGGGCCAAACCGCCCACTTGTTTTTATAAATAAAAATTTGGGGGACACAGCCAGGGTCATTTTTTTCCATATTGTTTATGGTGACTTTCATGCTGAGAGCTGAATTCAAGTTGCAATGGAAACCATATAGCTAGCAGAGCCTAAGATACTTGCTATGTGGCATTTAACAGAGAAAATTTCCTTTCTGAAGCACTGACTTTTTATTGAATAATTATTCTGAATTGTATATGTTCTATGCTTTACCAAAAGTGTGTAGATGCTGTTTTTATTAATAAAATTCATATTACTATCACTGACATTTCTTAGTAACATATTATTTTCTTAGTCAAGGACTAATTTAACAGTGTAATTACTATTATCTGGAGGTCTGAGATTCTTTTTATGTTAAAAAAAATGGGAGGGGCATTCTTATGCTTGAAAAGGCTTCTCCAGGACTTACTTGTGTTTTTTTTTTGTTTTTTTTTTTTTAAACTCAGTGAAGATGCAGAGAGGCCCTGAAAACTTCTTACTAAACGACACTTATTCTGGAATAGAATTGAATCTTTATAGTAACTTGAATCCAAGTTACCTCCTTGGAGACCCTTCAGAGTAGACTAACATGAACCCTACAATGGCAGGAATTCATCTTATGACCTACTTCACATGATCCCAGATAGAGGCATGCACAGGGATATGAGGAGCAATGATATTTTACCTAAAATGACCTGAAACATTTGCATACCCTGAAACCTAAAGTGAGATCCCACTCCAATAAAACTGTATGTTTACCCTGGAGGTTTGTCTTTTTATTGTATAAACCACGTGTTTAAGCAAAAATGCTTTACTTTGGTTATATCATTAACTTATGAAAAGATTTCCTTAGGTAATGGTGTTAGTTTCCTCATAAAGAAAATACGTCCATAATATTAGTCATATCCTTTTCTTACTATAATCAACAATTAATCAGAGATTTAAATTTTGCTTTGCAGAAAAAGTTAGCTGCTATGCCTGACCATACAGATATTTCCCTAAGCCCAGAAGAGCGAGTCCGTGCCCTAAGCAAGCTTGGTTGTAATATCACCATCAGTGAAGACATCACTCCACGACGTTACTTTAGGTCTGGAGTAGAGATGGAGAGGATGGCGTCTGTGTATTTGGAAGAAGGAAATTTGGAAAATGCCTTTGTTCTTTATAATAAATTTATAACGTAAGTGTTTTAAAGGCCTCTGAAGTGAGAAAATTGGAAAAATATTTACATAGTTATTTTGATGTGGCAGTTTGGGTATCAGTAATGTTTTCATATTCAGATGAATTGCACAGTCTCTAGGAGCATTAAAGGTTCCAGTTTTTAAATTACCAACTAATGTACTCACAGGCATCCCAACACCATCTCTAAGGCTTAGGGTCAGGGAGGGCAGGAGGCTCAGGGTTATCAGATTTCCTCTCCAAGGCCAGCACAGTAATCTATTTAATACATGTTTCACTCTTCATAAATATAATTTATTTTTTCATGCGATTTTCCCCGACTAAAATGGAAGCTTTATGAGAGCAGGAACTACAGTGCAGCTCCATTTACAGCACCTAGAACATGCCATCAACATTTGAAAAATTTGATTTGGTGGGTTGAGTCTAGAGATCTGATTCAGGTTCAGGGATAGGTTCAGGAAACTCATTCAAGTTTCATATAGCACTTAGTATTTCTTTTTAAAAAACATTTTATTTGGCTATTAAGAACACTGTGTACAAAAGAGCTGTCAAAATGTTGAGTAAAAGTGGCTACATCAAAACAGCCATGTCAAAGTATCATGTTTCCTATTAGACAGATATTTGTTAGTGACATATCCTAGTTTAAGAGTTAACAGAAATGGGACTTCGTCTTTCCTTACTATAAATCTGGTAACTTACTAGTTGAAAGGATGTCCTGTTATCAATAATTATATCTTCTAAGATGAACCTTCTTTTTTTTATTTTAATTGAAAGTCACATGTCGATTACTTTTGCTAGCTTATTATTTATTAATTTTATTTAAGTTGACAAATAAAAATTATATATGTTTGTGGTATGCAACATGTTCTGATACATGTATGCTTATATTGTAGAATGACCAAGTCAAGACAATTAACATATTTATTACCTCACAGACCTTTTATTGAGACAGGGTCTCCCTGTTGCACAGGCTGAGTGCAGTGGCACAATCATAGCTCACTGCAGCCTCGACCTCCCTGGCTCAAGTGATCCTCCCACCTCAGCCTCCCGAGTAGCTAGGACTACAGGCATGTGTCACCATGCTCAGCTAATTTTTTATTTTTGTAGAGACGGGATCTTACTATGTTGCCCAGGCTGATCTCCAACTCCTGGATGCAAGTGATCCTCCTGCTTTGGCCTCCCAAAGTCCTGGGATTATAGGCATGAGCTACTGTGCCAGACCCAAGCTGCATAATTATGCAATACATTCTTATTAAGTATATTCATCATGTACACTGGACCTCCTGAACTTATTCCTCCTGTCTAACTGAAATTTTGTATCCTTTGACCAACATCTCACTTCCATCCTCAACCACTGGAACTCTGATAGCTACCATACTACTCTCTGCCCCACTATGAATTCGACTATTTTAGATTCCTTCTACATTATAAGTGAGATCATGCAGTATTTGTGTTTCTGTGCCTGGCTTACTTCACATATAATTTCACTAGCTTAGTCAGGGGCTTAGCCTGAGAACATTTAAGAAGTTGAAAGATACAATATTTTAAAAATTGCCTTCCATGATTCTACCGAGGGCAAAATTAAAGACAGTTTACATGGTATGCAAAATTGAGATCTGCATTTTATTCAAGTTACTGAACTTGAAAATTTAGAGAATGATTGGCAACCTTCACTCTACCTGGGAAAATCACTTGTTTTTAGAAAGTTAAGTAATAAATATGAAATTAGAAGTTATTCTCCACCATTGATAGCCAAACTTTTCCAATAATTTTTGTTTCTGAATAAGTTACCAATTAATAATATTTCTTTTTCACCTTCTGCTCTGATCTTGCATATGTTCCTATGGAATTGTGAGCCTGGTGAAAAGGAAAAGGCCCCTATATCTCAGAATTACTGTGTAATCAAAATATTTGAATTCTCTTGTATTATTAGTTGTATGATAATTTGTAATTCCCTTATTCTTCCTGGGCCTTAGTTCCTCATCTACAAATGAAAGATTTATGGGAGAAAATCTCTGAGGTCCCCTCTGTTCTAAATGTCTTTGAATTTATTCTATGTGTAAAGGCTTAGATAGCTAACAACTTTTAAGGCTTCTTTAAGCCTTAATTTTCTCATTTAAAATGGGAATTATGCTAACATTTCTGTCTAACCTATAGCCTTGTCATCAGATGAAATTAAGTGATGAGTATATGTGTGTATGATTTGATTTACAGAATCAGTAAGTATAAGGCATATTATTTGATCAGAAATAGCATTTACAGCTCATTATGACTTATCAAGGAAGGGTTATTCATTCATTTTGCAAATATTTATTGAGCACTTATTATGAGCTGGATGCTATTCTTCAGGCTGAGTATACATCAGTGCATAAAAAAGAGAATTCCCTGCCTTTGTGGTAGCAGTTTCTTCACTTTACCTGGAAGCGATGCACCTGGTTTGCTGTAGGAATTTCCTTTCACTGCTGCTGTCTCTTGTTCCTCAAACGGTGACGAAAAATAATGAATTCCTAATTAGCAACTCCTAATTCACTAGGGATTCTGGTTGTCACTTTTCTTAGTTATGAGTTTTCAGTTAAGAGTTTTTTGATACACGATGGCGCTGCTGATTCATCAGTGGTCGTTTGAGTTTTTCTCAAGAGTGAGAAGGGATTTACATCACTCTTTCCATGCTCTGATATTTTTATGTGATTCTCTGTTGCCAGTAGTACGCAAAAGTAAGATGGTGCTCTTTTGGGGTTAAGCATGCAGTACCTGAAAAAGTCTCTAAACTTGATCTGTTTAGAGACTACCCTGACCTTAACCTTGTTAGCTTTGGTGCTTAGTTTGTTGAGCTTAACCATTAACACCAAAATAATACTCATGCCAGACTTTAGTGAAAAGGCAGATGGAAAGACTGAAGGTAAATGAATAACTTATTAAACATGCCATTTTTGAAAAAGGATGCTCATTCCCTTATTAGAAACCATTATTGAGCTTTTGCTGTCACATAATGCTAAGGCCATGTTTTCTCTCTCTTAGCTTGTTTGTAGAAAAGCTTCCTAACCATCGAGATTACCAGCAATGTGCAGTACCTGAAAAGCAGGATATTATGAAGGTATTGTGGGTTTTCTTCTCCACTGTGGAATCAAATGCTCCATAAGTATTCATTATTGATTCACCCTTCCCCTTCCTCCCCTTTCTCTTTCTCTTGAGAGTTTGAGCGCAAGAAATTCATTCCATTAACTATGATGTTTCGATTTTTTCTTAGACATTTAATGATCATCACTGAGCCAGTGTGGTTTGTCTAATTGATTCTGGGGGAAAAGAAAGAAAGAAAAACATTACCTAATGGCGATAGGAAGGAATTGTTTTACAATAATCTCTCCCAGAGATTAAGAGAATGTTGTATATTTCTCCGAACTTCTTTCAGACGGTCATTTTGGCTGCTTTTGATTATTTTATACAGCCCTGAACTCAATAACTATTTGAAAATTAGTGTTAGTTATTAAGGCAACCACAAAGTTCTAGCTATTTACATCTTGTAGAACTGGAATTATAGATTATAGAGTGTTGTGGGGGAAGCAGGAGGTGGTAGACTAAAATACTGTCAAGGAAAAAGTGTTGCAATTTATCATCAATTTTTTAATGATTTGTTTATCACCAATAATTGCTATATCTATAATTTTGGTCATGTCTAGCTGTGAATATATTCTTTTAAATAAACGTTTACAATGTTTCTCATCTATTTGTCTTTAATAGTTTGTGTTGGTCTTATATGAAGGAAGATAAAATCATGTACACAAAGCCAATTGTAGCATGAAATTTTAAATAATTTTTGAAAAACATTTTACCAAATAATGAAATAAACGCTTTCCTATGAGTCTTTTCAGACCTGAGGATGCATAAGCAAAATGCAGATTTTGTCAAATGGTCATCTGCATTATTTATTTATTTATGTATTTTGAGTCAGAGTCTTGCCCTGTCACCTAGGCTGGAGTGCAGTGGTGCAATCTCAGCTCACTGTAACGTCTGCCTCCTGGGTTCAAGCAGTTCTCCTGCCTCAGTCTCCTGAGTAGCTGGGATTACAGGTATTTGCCACCATGCCCAGCTAATTTTTGTATTTTTAATAGAGATGGGGTTTCACCATGTTGGCCAGGCTGGTCTCGAACTCCTGACCTCAAGTGATCCACCTGCCTCTGCCTCCCAAAGTGTTAGGATTACAGGCGTGAGCCACCGCGCCCAGCCAACTTTTTTAATGTCTACAGTCACTTACCTGAAGTATCATTTATTATCATGTCTTTGTGTAACATTTCCCCCCAATTGTCTTGTTCATTCAACCTCAGAGAGTTCTGTTTGGAAACCAAAGGTGCCAGGCTGTCACGGTGACTCGTGTACTATAATTTAGGGTTATGCTTATTTTTTTTTGTAGGAGAAAAATTCTCCAAACCATATACATTTCCCTTGTTTATGCTTATTGAATAGATATATGAATAAATACATAAATGAATGACAAAGGATTAAGAGAATGGAAATTTGGTGAAAGAGCTAGAGTCAGGAGACTTGAGTTCCAGTCCTAAATGGGCCGCTAGCTGGTTGCATAATACCAAACAGGACTTTCAGTCTCTCCAGGCCTTTGTATCCTCAACTCTAAAAAAGAAGAGGTAGTTGGACTATATAAGAATTCCCAGATTTTCCTGCCATTAACAATCTCTGAGGAAGCTGTTTGAGATCCAGATTCCCAGACCCCTTCTCTAGAGGTGTTAATTCAGTAGATCTGGATTAGGCTTGGAGGGGGGGGGGGTCTGTATTTTTATAAAAAGTGCCCCAGCTGTTCTTTTTATAGTCTAGCATGTCTAGAAATCCCTATCCACCATATATTCTCTCACATCCTTTCTAATTCTGATGCTACATGATTTATGTACTATAGAACAAGTCATTGATCTCAAACTCACTGGCTACAAATGGGGTACCACAAAGGTAGCCACAAAGTTCTAGCTATTTACATTTTATAGCATTGGGCTATAACAAAATGCTTATCTAATCAGTGGGGCCAATAAAGTTCTTACAAAAGGGATAATAGTGTTTCTTTCTTGCTGGAAAGTTATATTTTGGACCCATAAAAAAGATTTATTTTTCTGCCATCATCTTTGGTTACTCATGACTTTATTTGCAATACACCTACGAGCTGTTTTTCTTTCTCACCTGATGATCTGAAAGAGTGTATTGAAAATCCCACTAATCAATATGTATATATATTTTTAAAAGAAACTGAAGGAGATTGCATTCCCAAGGACAGATGAATTGAAAAACGACCTTCTAAAGAAATATAACGTAGAATACCAAGAATATTTGCAAAGCAAAGTAAGTTCAGTTGGTACATTTATTTCATGACTGTTTTATGTACAAATATTTTTTGAATTTCATTTTTATGTGATGAGTTTTTCAAATGTTTTGTGCATTTAAATTAAAAATTAAAGATGCAGTGATGTGAAACCAATAAAAAATTTATGCTGATATCCAGGTTAAGCTGTTGCACCAACAATGTGGTATTTCTATTTCCCTACAATATCTAACAAAGCAATGTGTTAGAAAACAGATTTCCTGCAGTGATTTAAGTAGAACTTTTTGATTAACTCTTGCCAATATAACCTTGAGCCAGATGGCTGCTCTTTTGCCAGACGAACAGCCAGTAGGAGGTAGGGAGAGCAGTATATGGTTTTTGATGTGCCTAATGATGTAGGCCTTAGAAATGTGAATTTGATTCTTAGAATGTTACAGTCAGTATTGCATTGAGATAGAATAACAGCTAACCTTGTGGTTGAAATGTAATCGTATCACCCAAAAGTTGTGGCTTCTGGATTGTTATTAATAAAGAGTGAACATTATGATAATGTCTGAGAGGCAGAAAGGCATTGGAAGAAGAAATTGGCCAGTGAGTGTATGGGATACTCACATTCAACATAGCATCATTATAAATGTTATTTTGCTTTTTTGTTTGTGTTTTATTTGCTTTAGAGGTTACCACCTTCACTGACTCTCACTTCAGTTCAATCTCATCAGCTCTGAGAATGCTCATTGAGCTTTTTGACTTTCTATGGGCATAGGTGGAAGGCTGGCGTGAGTGGAGAGTTTTAACGAAGTGATAGAGGGAATGTTGAAATTGGAAATGTCCCTCAAGTGTGTATATTAATAATGTGACTTGAAATACGAAAGATAGAAATTATCTTGGAGGGTAAGACAAAGCAACAACAGCAAGGGAGACGAAAGCCCAGTTCAAGCTTTCCACAGTCAGCAATGTGTATGATCTTTCTCTTCATGATCTTCCTGGGAGGAACAGGCTCTGCAGCTGTTGCATGTTCTGCCTTTGATACCAGTCACTTCGTAGCCTACAGTAGTGTCCCATGTAGGACTCTCTGTGGGTTTAGAATAGCAGGACTGAGCCTAGGAGAGATGAACAGCAATGCCTGTGAGCCCTTGCTTCACCAGCATTAGCATCATTTGGAAGCTTGTTAGACATGCAGAATCTCAGGCCCCACCCCAGACCAGCTGAATCAGGATTTGCAACTGCAATTAGCCCCAGGGTGATTTGTATGCACCTGAATGTGCCACTATAAGCTGTGTCCCCCATGCTACCGCCATCTTACGGTAGCTCCCAAATCTAGTTTCTATCAAAATCACCTGAAAGGCTCATTAGTATTTCATATTATCACCTAATAAGCCTGGATATTTTGTTAGAACTGGAGAGCTTGGGACTCCTCATTTTTAGCAAAACTCTTCGTTAGTGGTGACAGAGAAGGTTGGAACACATTTTAATAACCATTTTTTAGTGATTCCTTCTTATCCATAAATTTCCAGCAGAGTATGAGTTCTAGAGTCAAATGCGAAAGGTTCTAGGGCAGCACTGTTCAATAGAACTCCCTGTGATGATGGAAGTGTTCTGTTTGACACTTTCCAATATGGTATCCACTAGCCACATGTGGCTGCTGGGTACTTAAATGTGACTAGTGTGCCTGAGGTACTGAATTTCTAATTTTGTTTAATTTTAATCAAGTTCAAATAACCACATGTGGCTAGTGGCCACTATATTAGAAGTGCAGTAGGGGTGAGATATTTTGTTTCATATGGTCTTGTTGGTCTGACTGAGCAAACAACCTTGACGTTGATTTTCCAGTATTTAAAAGCATAAGGGAATGAAGGGATCCTGATTGTCATGGCCTGTCTCTGGTAAAATATCGGTGGATTTAGAACTGCTATCTTAATCAGATCAAGGGGCTTTTGCCCTGATGTTATGTATTTCTCTCACTGTTATGTATTTCTCTCACTGTTCCCTGAGTGTCCCTGTGGGCATATCACAGTATCTAGCCTTTTCTCTGTCTGCTTGAAGACTGAAAATGTCTAATTCCAGTTCAATGTTTTTCCTTGGAAACTAACCTTCTCTTCTGACTGTCACACTTTTTAGAACCAATATAAAGCTGAAATTCTCAAAAAACTGGAGCATCAGAGATTGATAGAGGCAGAAAGGAAGCGGATTGCTCAGATGCGCCAGCAGCAGCTAGAATCGGAGCAGTTTCTGTTTTTCGAAGATCAACTCAAGAAGCAAGAGTTAGCCCGAGGTCAAATGCGAAGTCAGCAGACCTCAGGGCTGTCAGAGCAGATTGATGGGAGCGCTTTGTCCTGCTTTTCCACACACCAGAACAATTCCTTGCTGAATGTATTTGCAGATCAACCTAATAAAAGTGATGCAACCAATTATGCTAGCCACTCTCCTCCTGTAAACAGGGCCTTAACGCCAGCTGCTACTCTAAGTGCTGTTCAGAGTAAGTGATGAAATGCACCCATGTGAGACACTGAGGCTCATCGGATGGAACCATATTTCTATAGCATCTGGGAGGGTCCTTCTCGTTTCATTATTAATTGTAGTAGGACCCCTGCATAATATGGTATGAATGACAGAATTAACCTTTCAATACTCTCTGGCTTTTACTATATATAACCTTAAAATTCAGGAAATATGATGCCCCCGATAGAGCAGAGACTCTATAATAAATGGGAAGTATTTTATCATTGAACAGAGATTTTAAATGAGAAGAATTTCAAGTACTTTTGTCTTCTATGTATTTTAACTAAGAGATACATACATCTTAAATACATCCATCTTTCTGGAGAGAAAAGGTGTGAGAAAATTGTTTATCCAGAACTTTGCTCAGCAATAAATGTTTATACTCAGTATGTTTAGCATCATCCTTGGACTGAGAGAATCTCATACACATAGATAATTAACCTCCAAATGGACTGTGTGTTTCCGCAAGAATTAGTGCTGCTCAGTACTGCCAGATCAGTGCTGGCAAGTTTCCAAAATACAGAATTCTTCTTCGCAGACACTGTCAGATAGAATTTGTGTTCCTGTTTATTTGAAATGAGTGATAATAGGCAACCATTTTGAAAGTTACTTTACTGCTAATTGTTTACCAAAATGTTGTGCTTTTACTTACTGGTCACGAACTTTCATAAAGATAGAAGTAACATGATAAACACAATATTTATCTATGTCTGATAGGATATGAGATGCATTCTATGCAGCCTATGCATTTAACCCTATATTTGCTTCATGCCAAAAGATAACATAACATGTAAATAGTTGACCCAAGGTACAAACATGTAAAAGTGCTTGTACCTTCTGATTTTGCTTATAAAATAATTTATATACATAATTTAATTTTACTTCTAGTTAATGTTTACTTCTAAGAGTTTTAAAATAAAATATGGAAAGTGGAACACCTGATACTTTTATTTTTGAAATTTATGTCCAACTGCAACTGTTTGCCAATAACAATTTTGAAAGATGGGACGTATAGTTTGTTTTTCAGCCTTTTCTCCCTTTTTTGTTTCTTAGATTTAGTGGTTGAAGGACTGCGATGTGTAGTTTTGCCAAAAGATCTTTGCCACAAATTTCTGCAGCTGGCAGAATCTAATACAGTGAGAGGAATAGAAACCTGTGGAATACTCTGTGGAAAACTGGTATGATCTTTTTATGTATATAAATATATATATATATATATCTGCATAGGATACTTTTAATAGTACTAGATTTCTTCTGATAAGTGGAACAGAATAAAACCATGCTAAGAGTTATCAATATTATGAAATTAACGTTACACAGATTAACTTTATAAAACTGTTGTCATTACTGGTGGAATGATCCTTTTAGAAAATAGATTGTAAAATTTCAGAGACACTATAAAAACTTGTCCTAAAGAATCAACCTATAAATTAAATCTTTGATTAGAAAAATGGTGTGAAATATAGGTCTTCATATTTCCAAATCTATCAGGTTGCCAAATCAAATTTTCATTGCAATTGTTAGTTTCACATACATTCATATAATTAACTTCATCTGTGGCATGTATTATCTTGCTGTTCTTTTTCAGATACACGTGGAATAAAACTAGGATTTTGTTGTTTCCTTTAGTTTAAGGCAGTAGTTTCAACAAAAGCCTATAAGCACAGGACATACTTAATTATGGAAGATGTCGTCATAAGTATGTGATGAAAGACAATGTCATAATAGAAGGGATGAAAGAGAGGAGATGCATTCAATTTCCTATCTACAACAAAGATAACGTTTCTTTGGACGTGTCCTTTCATAGTCTGTTTTGAGTACCAGTTTATATATCTGGGTCCAGGTATATTTTCAGTCCTCAAAATTTAGCTTAGGAACCTCTGCTTTATTGAATAATAATACATTGTATTCAGTACACAGGCTCCTGCTGCATTCCAGTGTTTTGTCATCACTTTCCCTCCGAGAGAGAGGAAGCCATTGGTGGCAGCACAGGAGAATGGGCATCTATAGTCGCCTCTGTTGCACTTAAGGGGACAGTGTGCTATTGAAGTATTCACCCCCACATCGTGTTGTATTCAGATTGATTGACTGATTCATTTGTGATTCATTCACTCCATTGTCAGACAAACATTTACCAAATATCTAAATGTGCCAGGCACTGTGCTGGTTATTAGCATTTGGTATCCTGCAACAGCCACGGTCCCTGCCTCATGATGCTTACGATGCTGTGAAGACCCAGACAGATGACTAATAATAAGTGGGGCTGAGTGCTGTCTGTGCAAGTGTAGGACATCATGGGAGTGTGTAACTGGGAAATCTAACCTTGTCTGAGGGGTTGAGAAGGGTTTCCCTGAGAAGTGATGTTTGAGCTAGGCCTGAAGAATACATAAAGGAGGAGGTTGGCTGGAGGGAAGAGTTGAAATCAGGGCAAAGGAGCAGTGCATAGTGTGCAGGAAAGCCCTAAGGCTAGAGAGAGGATGGTCCTCTGGATGGGAGAAAGGCCAGCCTGCCTGGGGGAAGACAGCCTCTCATTGCACAAACATCTGTTCCTTGAGGATCCCGTGGCACTTCACAACCCTCTTCATCTCAACTCTTATCTTTTGCCTAAGGGGGGTAATTTGTTTTTTCCTTTCTCTTTATCTGATTGCAAATCCAAAACATTATCTTAATTACAGAAGATCCTAGTAAGTCCTCCCAATATTCCAAGAATGTCTTAAGTCTTGAAGTAACATTAAATATAATTAGTAAAACAGAAACAAAACCATCAACCTTTACAACCCTAAGAAATGCCTTTTGGTAACACCACAAAATTATTTAACTAGTATCTCCCCCTCCAAATAAATCTGTCCTTGTTTTGTTCAGTTTTTCCATTATAGATATATCAAGACATCATTTATTAACTAAACTTCCACAGACCAGCCTGGAATGCAAGTTCCTATTTCTGTTATGTTTTCTGTTGTGAAACTGGGTTTCAAGCTACAAACAACTGATTCTCAAAGTTTTGGCAAAGAATCCATTTTTACTGTTGGGACTTTGTATTTGAATTGGAAAGGGTGGTGTGTCCAGGTACAGGGAGGGATGATGTAAGTGGTCCCTGTACCTGGAAACACCCCCCTGGTGGGGGACTCTAGTCCTAAACATTTTGTTTCCTGTTCAGTTATTTTTTTTTTCTGTGAGATGCATGTCATTCTTTCTGCTATTGTTTTTTAGACACATAATGAATTTACTATTACCCATGTAATTGTGCCAAAGCAGTCTGCAGGACCAGACTATTGTGACGTGGAGAATGTAGAGGAATTATTCAATGTTCAGGATCAACATGATCTCCTCACTCTAGGATGGATCCATGTACGTTTGACCTTTTGGGTTTCAGTTTATTTTTGTGTGGCGTGCTATTTTCCTCCTTGAAAAAAAGTTTAGCTTCATTTAAATAGCTTCTTCTTTTTAATTTTTTCAAATGTAATAAATGTTATCATTTAAGTAGTGGTTCTCAAGCAAAGAGAAAAGAATAACAGATATTAAAAAAATAAAGGTCATCATATTATAGCATATTTTTCAGTGTTAGACTGTGCCTAAACCTGTCAAATCTGGATTTGGAGAACGTGTATCTTATGCTTTTTTGTATCATCTAAAGTTAAAAGACATAGAAAGAAAGAGAGTAACATTTGGAAATCAGTGATTTGTTTTAGATGATTTTACATAGCTTAGTGAAGGCTTAGCCAAATTGTTAACTGATTTGGCTAGACAACTGTTAGTGTGGGTCTAAATTAGACTATTTTAAGAAAATATCTGGAAATGTTTCTTTTAAACATGTGTTTGTATATATCAGCTACACTCCCTGACACTCCTCAGATAGGCAAACGATGTATGGATCACTGTACAAACAGCCACGTAGTAAGGCAAGAGGATAGGGCCCAAAACATTGAGTTCCAACATCCACCAGGCCATCATAGGAGCAAATCAAGTAGACATGAGGTTAAATCTTGGCTCTGGTAAGAATTCACTGTAGGAGCATTGGCAAGTTATTAAGAAATCCGAGCATCAGTTTTATCTTCCATAAAGTGGAGATCATAATAATTGACTTCACAGGATGTTTCATATTAAATGAGATACTATTGGTGAATTTCATAGCACATTTTTTGAAGGACTCAGAAAATCGTAACTGTTATAATTGGTGATAATAATCTATCCTTTCTAGCCATAGTGCAATCCAGCTGAGGGAAATTTTTTCCATTCAGTCTTACATAAGCTGGATCTAGGATAATGTCTTGGTGTGTTTTTGCTGCTATAACAAAATGCCTGATACAGGATAATTTAAAAAGGACAGAAATTTATTTTGTCTGGTCTTGGAAACTGGGAAGTCCAAGATCAAGGCACCAGCATTGATGTCTAGTGAGGGCTGCTCTCAGCTTCCACGAGTAGCCTTCACTAAACACCTACGGCACCTTGTTGCTGTGTCCCCACAGGGTGGAAGGCAGAAGGGCAAGAGAGCACTCCCTTCAACCTTGAGCCCTTTCACAAGGGTCTTAATACCATTCACTAGAGTGGAGCCCTCATGATTAATCACCTCCCAAAGACCACACTTCTTAATACTGTTGCATTGAGGATTAAGTTTCATCATGAATATTGATGGAGACCCCACCATTCAAACCATAGCAGGTTAGGATAAGCCATCCCACTGAGATGGGATACTGGCCAAGAAAATTTCCAGGGCACATTCTGGGGACCTCCAAGTGCCCTTGAGGAATGATACATGATCATTTTGTATTTTACTTGCTTTATAGAGAAGCACTGGGGAGCAGCACGCACGCACACACACACACACACACACACTTCCTAAGCATTTGGTATTATGCAGTTCTGGAGGGTACAGGAGACTTTAGTCCCAACTCTTCTTGTAAATTGCTATGTGCTATCAGTTAGGACTTCGAGCCTCGTTTCCAGATTCCCTCATTGACTGAGTGAGGCTAATGAATACCTTCTCTCCTCACTGGATTTCTGTGAACAGGAAACAAGATACCAGGTGTGAAAGCTCTTTAAAAAGTATAAACTGCCTCTCAAATGCAAGAAATTATTTATAATGAAGAGTTTGTAAAACTCTTCATATGTCTATTTGTGTTACTTAGCAGTAAGTAATATGCATTATAGTTTGCCTGGAAATTGCTATATTATTTAGCTTAACATGATTTCTGTAAAAAGAATGCCTTATTTAGCTTAACATGATTTCTGTAACAAGAATGCATTTTAAAGCAAAACAAATTCTAGCAAGAATGACAGTCCATTAAATTATGCATTTACATTGACAAGTCAATGTTAATCTAACAAAACATTTTCCAAATTAGAAACAAAAATTTTCCCCTTATGACCTACTGTGGACATAATGCATGCAATTATGAAGGTAAGTTTTTTAATAAGTTTAGCATAATTCTTGAATTCTAGGACTTTTTGTTAAACTCATTTCACCATATCAAATTATTGTGGTTGGATGAAAATACAAAAATGTTACATTTCTAAACCTCAGTGATTGTAATGACTTTTTATGATGGTTTTTATTAAGTATAATAATAGCAACAAATTCCAGAGCTGGCTTTTTTCAAATACAAATTAGTCATAGGAACAAAAGGTCTGAAACATAGTCAGACAGACATGTATTTGACTTTAGACGTTTTGGTTTAACTAGTTTTATGAGCATCAGCAAGTTACTCACTTTCCTGCTTACCTCAGTTTCCTCATCTGCAAAATGGGGATAATAATAGCACTTATCTTGTTGCTGTGAGAATTCAATGATATGACTCATGGAAAGTGATTAGTTCACATTATACAGTTGCAATAAATGGCATCTGCTGCCATTGTTATCATCATCATCATCATTTTCATTTCTGTAGAGTGAGGGAATGGGAGCCTCATTCTCCCATGGGAAAACTGTCCTAATTGGAATAGACATAATTCCTTTTGGTAGAAATGAAGGACTCAGGTCATGTGGTGTGCATTCCGTGTGGAAATAAATTGACAAGCAGAGTGATTTGTCTGCTTAATAACCTGCTTGCTGCCTCCACAGCACTATAGTTTCTTTGAACAATTTTTAATTTCTCACAAAGACATAGAAGGCTCTATTTTACAAAGAGAAGGTATTTCTTATAAGATAACAGGCTGTCAGATACTCCCACTCATACCCGCTACTGAAGATTTGCATTTTAAAAGTTAGGATAATTTCCATTCCTTTGTTGATCTAAGTTTTTATATACCAAGTGTTATTTTTTCCTTGCAGAACATGTATCTTTCTGTAAATCATCATCTGATTTTACCTTCATTCTATTAAAGCAGAAAAAAAACATTGTCTTGCCTTTTTTTTTTCAAGACAGGGTCTTGCTCTGTTGTCCAGGCTGGAGTGCGGTAGAGTGATCACAGCTCACTGCAGCCTCAACCTCCCTGGCTCAAGCACTCCTCTCACCTCAGCCCCCTCAAGTAGTTGAGACTACAGGCACATGCCACCATGCCTAGCTAATTAAAAAAACTTTTTTTTTGTTTGTTTCGGAGAGATGGAGTCTACCTATATTGTCCAGGCTGGTCTTGAACTCTTGGGCTCAACTGATCCTCTCACCTTGGCCACCCAAAGTGTTGGGATTACAGGCATGAGCCAGTATGCCTGGCCTAAAAATAGTTTTAAAATCTTACATTTCTTTAATAGAATATAGTTTTGTGTAAAGGCATTTAGCTGCTACTATGGCTCTGTGCCTTTTAGTTAATAAAGACATTAACATAACAACAGCAATAACAACAGCTAATGACTTTTATTTCTATGTGCTAAGCACTGTTCCAAGAATTTTAATGGACTGTCCTATTTGATCTTCATAACAATCCCATGCAGAAAATATTATCCCAATTTTACAGACGATGAAATGGGCAAGAGAAGATTAAGAAATCTTCAGTGTCATATAGCTAGTGAGTAATGGAGTCAGGACCTAGACAGTGGTGCCAAGAATCTTTGTTTCATGATTAAAATAGTCACGTTCTTTTTTCCAAGAGTAATTAGGGTTTAATATGAATTTATAAAATAACTAGGCGTGCATTTATTTTTTATATTCAAATATGAACCTCTGATTGGCCATGCATAAACACGTTTGTATGTAGCCAGAAACTTGGCAGATTTCTTGTAATTTATAATCCCCCTTTTTTTCTCCCCATGTATTTAGTTGCTATGCAAGATTAGTTCCAAATACCTTCAACAACTTGGAGTCTCCCATTCTCCCATTTATAGGAAATGGCAGTCCACAAAAGGATACACAGCACATGTGGTCTATTTAACGAACACTTTCTTTTAATGTTCATAATGTTGTATATATGTATCTTGTGCCCAGGGTTTCCAATAACAGCTCTGCTCCTTACCAGCTGTGTGACCACAGGCATGTTATGTAACCTCCCTTAGTTATGGGATCCTTGTATGTAAAATTGAGATAATAAAATAAGTATCTCATAAATGAGTTGTGATAATTATATGAGAATCTATTTAAAGCCCCTAGCAAATTAATTTGCAGCTTTTTCTTTCCCAAAAAGAAGGAAGTACACTAACACTTCTAGGAGCCTCTTCTCAAAGTCATAGTTATTCCAAAATAACAAATAATTGGCATAAAGGGAAGGATTATGTCAGCAAAACCTTTTCAAAAATCCTTATTTGATTAATGATGGTAAAAAAACAAAAAAAAAAAACAAAAAAAAAACAGAGTTTTCTATTAAAGTAGGCTATGGCCTTGGCTAAGACAGCTATCCTAGTAAGATAATCTTATTTTCTATTTATAGACACATCCCACTCAAACTGCATTTTTATCCAGCGTTGATCTTCACACTCACTGTTCCTATCAACTCATGTTGCCAGAGGCCATTGCCATTGTTTGCTCACCAAAGCATAAAGAGTAAGTGTAACTCTTCAGGGGAGACCAAAGAAGGCTTTACCCAGGGCTGCTGGGTTCCTGTGTGTCCAGACACCAGGTTGTGGTACTTGGACTGGCAAGCACACAACGCCCTCGGGAAAAAGAGATGGGTAGTAGTCAGCTGCCATAGACCTATAGCTCTGCAGTTTAAGGTCCTTTCAGTGGCAGAATTACTGATTTTCTTTTTTCAGTTAGCGTGACCTTGAAGTGAATAACATTTAAGAAAGATGCTATCCCAGTTAGCCTTTTCAGGACTTATTTCTACTATATTATATTCTGCCATAAGAAATGTTCTAGCCTTAGCTGAGAAAAAAACCTTTCTAGCTTTGGGGGACAATGATTATTTCAGAGTAGTTATGAGCATGGGAATCAAACAAACATATTGAAATCCTGGCTCCACCCGTCAAGTGGTGTGTTAGGCAGGATAGTTGACCACTGTGGGCCTCTGCCTCTTCATCCCTGATACCTACCCATCAGGGATGGATGTAAAGATGAAATTAGATAATAGTTTATGTACAGTGCTTAGCATAGTAGTGCCTGGTACCACAGCAGGCACTCAATACATATTTGCTATTGCTGTAATCTATATTAACATTATTAGAAGAATTCAAAATATCTGCCACTTGTTAATTTCCTCTCATGAGACTCTCTGGTGGGGCTTTGGTCTTTCCTCTGGGGTCACACACAATAGCTTCTTTGCCTTGTCCCCTTAACGGTCCTGCAGGCTCTTAGCAGCAGCATTGCCTCCTCCTGGGTTTCTCTCCTCTGGGCCAGTCATTGGTTTAAAAAAAAAAAAATCACTATGGGATTCCTAGTTTGTGATTTCTCAATCTCACCTGAGGAATATGTATGTGTGTGCTGTTCAAATAAAGCATCTGGAATGCCCAAATGATCCTTAATTTTTCTACCTTGTTTTTACTCTGAAATTTAGCACTGGCATCTTCAGGCTCACCAATGCTGGCATGCTTGAGGTTTCTGCTTGTAAAAAAAAGGGCTTTCATCCACACACCAAGGAGCCCAGGCTGTTCAGTGTGAGTACATCATATTATTTTTCCGGATATTCCTTGTTCACTGCCCCCCCAACCTGTTTTTAAATAAATAGTAGCAGTCTAATATAAGATAAAATACTGCACTGCTTAGTTTGGAGTTTTATCTCAGAAAATTAATCTATCTGTATACTTAATTTCTGATTTATTCTCAAAATAATTGTATTTACAAGGAAACATCAATATTTCTGTAGCAGAATTAATGGTGCACAAAGTTACCTTTCCACTTATATATATGTATGATATTTAAAAGTTTTCTTCAGAGTCCAAATAAGTAAACAATTATCATAGAAAATGACATTTAAAATGTTGCATGAATTCTTTCTGCTTGATATGGCCAAATTAGTTTTTTCATAGCAATTGGATTGAAACCACGATCATACTTCTTGATTACCTTTGCAGAGTCCAAAAGAAACATTTGACTACGCCTTTTTTTTTTTTTCTAATTTTCTTGGAGGTTCTGTGGCTATAACATCAGAGAATATTATATTGAAGTTAGAATTTACTTAAAATGAAAATCATTTGGCAACCCCTGTGAATATTTTTGTTGTTGTTGAAAATGAATAAATGTGATTGTATTTGCTCTGATTGGAAATATTTTAAAAATCAGGAACAATTTAAAATTAGGAAATCTATACTCCCTCCCTAAAGAAAATCATATGGTAAACATTATGGTGAAATCAAACATATGGTAAAACCAGTTTTTTCTTTCCTAGATATGCAAACATGTGTTGGTAAAAGACATAAAAATAATTGTGTTGGATCTGAGGTGATATGTTCTGAATGTAAGCACCATCAACATCAGACACCTACTCATGGACATGTGGTTGCCGGATTTTCTTAAGATGTTTCCAGAAATGACTGATATTTTATATTTATACATTTTAGATGACAAAGCTTGATATTTATTGCTGTTGCACATTTTGAAGTTTTCTTTTTGGGTTGCTCTGTGTCAAGAGAGGTTACATGGTATTAAATTGGTACCTAATAATGTACCCAAATACTATGGCCAGATAATAAATTGTGCTGCAAACAACATGTCTGGTATTTATAGAGGTCTCTGCATACATTTTTAAAGCTTTAGATGATTTGCTATATTTTTTATTCATGTAAAATGTAATTCCAAATAAGAAATTCTGAGTGTATGTAGTCTCCAAAGCAGACCATCTGTTTCTGAAACCTTCCCCTGAGGTAGGTGAACAGCTTCCATGTGTAGATGAAATATGGCTGCCATTGATAAAGCTTGTTCTGTGTTTTCAGTGTCATGAAATCCCAGGCTCAGAGAGATATCTCTGCAGTGAATCATTGTGTAAGATACAAGAACAACAGGCTTCTATTCAGGGATCAGGTGTCAGAGGGCCTGGGATAGCAGACAATTCATTAATTTGATTTAGAAGACTAAAAGTAGAGAAGCTTGAGAGAGGATTTTTTAAAAAAAGACTCAGATAAAAGTACAAAGCCTGTTACTGTGAAAATGAACAGGGGTGATAGGAAGAAGAAATGAGACATAAGAAATAACTGATAATTCTTAGTCAAAAAGAATGAATCAGAAAATAATTTGGAAAGTTTTGTCATTAAAGGTATTTCTATATAAATTAGTCCCCAGAGAATGAGAACCAAGTAAGTTTGAAACTGAATAGGGTGACATAAATATAATGTTTTACTAAAGCTTGAAATGGCATTTGTGGCTATTACCTAGATAGTACAAGCATTTATCTGGATAAAAAGAGACAGATTAAATAGAAGGAATGAGAAACTTGGATACTCTGTTAGCAAGTTGAATTGGTAGGAAAAACCTGAGGATGGAAACAGTGTGGAGAAATCTTAGCTGCAGATACACAGAGGGCAGAATGGAAGTGATATTGTTGAGTTCTTTGAGACTAGGTCCTTCGGGACACTGAAGACTAGTTCTGCAGGTGAAATCTTTATCTTGGAAGACATCGTTCCCAGGCAGGTTGGGAAATCCTGGGCTGACAGCCCTTTCCTTGATCGAGAAACTTGTGATCACTTCTTGGTCTCCCTTCTCACCCTTTAACACCTTACCTTACTCTAGTCTAGCTTTCTTCTTTTTTTCTTTTCAACGTTTAAGTTTCCTTCTCCAGCCATCTCTCCCTGGATCTCCACGACTTTTCAACAGGGCCAAACTAATCCTATGAAACCTTCTGTCTTCCCAATGTCTTCTGTGCCAGCCACAGCCCTCCCTGCCTTTGCTTTCCTCATGACATTGTATCTGAGTTGCCTAAACAACTCATGTTTCCATGTACTAGCTTCTACTGCTTAGTTCAATGATTTCCATATTCCAGAGTGGTATTTCCTGTATTCTGTGCTTGGATGGGTTAACATCTGATATGGTTTGTCTGTGTCCCCACCCAAATCTCATCTTAAATCATGGTAGGAGGGACCTGGTGGGAGGTAATTGAATCATTGGGGTGGTTACCTCCATGCTGTTCTCATGATAGTGAGTGAGTTCTCAGGATATCTGATGGTTTCATAAGCGGCTTTTTCCCTTTTGCTCAGCACTTCTTCTTGCCATTATGTGAAGAAGGACGTGTTTTGCTTCCCTTTCTGCAATGATTTTAAGTTTCTTGAGGCCTCCCCAGCAATGCAGAACTGTGAGTCAATTAAACCTCTTTCCTTTAGAAGTTACTCAGCCTTGGTGAGTTCTTTATAGTAGCATGAGAATGGACTAATACAACATCCCTCCCTGCTTGTCTAGTCCTCAATTCTGGTATCATGTCACCTGAATTCTGTTCCTGTTCTCATTTATACAGAACCATCTACTATGGGCATGTCAGTGGCTTGTTTCTGTTTCACGGAATCTTCTAGCTATGGAGAGCTTAGGTCTCAGACTTCAGAAGTAGAGCTTGGCTTGCCTTGTGCATGAAGACTTTAGTCTATGGCCACCAATAGTTAAGAGCAGATTAACTCTGCAAGGCTGGCTCCATAGACACCTCACTTTTTCCTGAGTGGTGCTGTCCTCAGTGTCTTAACACTTAAACACACCATGATATTCTGATATACTTGATCAAAGGAAAATGCTATATACTTTATTCAAGTAAAAATAATTGTTGGGACAATGGATAGTTGAGAAATGAGTGAGATCCTCTGTATAGAATTAAAAATTGTAGTAATACACTAAAAGGATGTAAAATGAGAGTTGTCCGATGAAAAAGCTATGGACATTGAATGGTGCCTAAAGATAGAAAGGACTCAGTTGAGAGCCAAGAACATTTAGCATCTTAGATTTCCAGAAAGACTAGAAAGAGAAGCTATGAGTATGCAAAACCATTATGTCCCTTCTGAATAGCAAATTAGAAAAGAACTCATTTTCACTAAGAAAGTATATTGTATTTCCTAAATAAAGGAGACATTCTTGGCACTTTTTTTGTAGTTTTTTTGTAGGTTTTTTTTTTTTTTTTTTTTTGCCAAGTACAAACCAAATTAACCAGGATCTCACAGAGTGGAACTGTTGGAGGCGGCAAACCAGAGCCTGACTTTGGCTGGCAGAATGAGGCCCTGGGGCTGTGTCTGAAAGAAGAACCAACAGAAATGTGACCACATCACTAAGTAAAGGACTGGTCACGAGGCAGAGACCCTGTTAACCAACCTGGAGATGCCACTACACACACATGTGCATGAGCACTAGTGTTCATTGGATAAGCTATCTATGGAAGGTCTCTTTCACAACAGGCAGACAGCACCTTCTCTTTTTTTGAGACAAGGTCTCATACTGTCGCCCAGGCTGGAGTGTAAAGGCACAATCATGGGTCACCGCAGCCTTGATCTCCTAGGCTCAAGTGATCCTCCCATCTCAGCCTGCTGAGTAGCTGGGACTACAGGCACTCACCACCACACTTGGCTATTTTTTTTTTCTATTTTGTAGAAATAGGGTCTTGCTGTGTTGCTAGGGCAGGAGATCGTTCTTTTGAATATGAGTCAGTTCCAAAGCTCCATTTGCCACATCCTAAGGCAAAGATGGTTCTTCATTTCTTTTCAGATTTGTGTTTCTGTAGGAAAAAAAATGAAACAATTAAGAACTTCCTTTGATTTTCAATGCTAGTCGGTTTGCACACAGTGCCTGACACCTCATATGTATTTGTTGTAGGCTGAATTGTGTCCCTCAAATTCATGTGTTGAGGTCCTTAACCCCCCAGTACCTCAGAATACGACTGAGTTTGGAGACAGGGTCTTTACATAAATAATTAAGTTAAAATGAGGCTAGTAGAACGGGCACTAATCCAGTATGAGTTGTGTCCTTATAATTAGAGATTAGGACAGACATGCACAGAAGGAAGACCGTGGGAAAACATAGAAAGAAGACTGCCATCTACAAGCCAAAGAGAGAGAGATCTCAGAAGAAACCAATCCTGCCAAAACCTAGATCTCAGACTTCCAGCCTCCGGAACTGTGAGAAAATAATTTTCTGTTGTTTAAGCCATCCGGTCTGTGGTATTCTGTTTGGCAGCCCTCACAAACTAATGTAGTACCCGATAAATATTTGCTGAAGTTGTTTGTTTCCTTTTTTCTTACAGACTGAATTGGAAATGGCTTTCTTTGTTGTCATGCAGGACAGAAATCATTCTTTCCATAGACCTTGTCAGTTGTAGAAGAGCAAAGCAGAATGTTTGTGGATTATTTTCAGCTACTCAAATTGTTCCTAGTTTCTTTTTAGTAGGATTTTGCTTGTGGAAATTTGACATTTTATTTGAGGCCACACTGATTGACTTCTGTTTTCTCCCAATTCATTTCACATTGCAGCCACATCAACTGTGTTGGAGACTGTGTTATTACAATGATTTGACCTTAGATTGAGGTTTCTGTTGCAAAACCAGCCTAGGAGGTCCTAAATGTGGAAAGCAGATGTTTCTCTTCTGGCATGTCTTGCAGAATTATCTGGCAAGAGAATATCTTCTGTGAAGAGAATGCTTGAGAAATGTCATGCATTTGGCAATGATTAAGAAAGAAAGGTGAACCTTCAACTCTTTGCTCTTAAAAGAATTTGGCTTGTTATTTATTGGGAAGACAACTAAGATGCAAAGAGCTTTTCTGCTCCTTTAAGAAATTTGTTTTCTTTTCTACTCTTTTGTTCTTCATAAGGCCAGAATATATTTTCTCGGGGACAGCTGACGAAAACATGATTTAGTGGCTCTTAGAGATTTAGCATGCTGATGTCCAAGAAGACGTTATTGTTTTTTAAGTTATCAAAAGGCAGGTCTTCATTTGGACTGCTAGAACAAAAATACCATAAACTGGGTGACTTAAACAACACTGTATTTCTGTCTCCCAGTTCTGGTGGCTGGAATTTGATACCTGGGTGCCAGCACAGTCCAGTTCTTGATGAGGACTCCCTTCCTTATTTGCAGATGGCTGCCTTCTTGCCCTACCCTCAAATGGGGGGAGAGAAATCATCTCTCTCATGTCTCTGCTTATAAGGACACAAATCCCATCACGAGGGCCTGACCCTACCTTCATTACCTAATTATCTCCCAATGCCCAACGACCCCACCTCCAAATATCGTCACAGCGAGGATGAGGTTTCAGCATATTAATGGCGGGGGCACCACCATTCAGTCCATAACTAGGCAAGTGCCAACTAGCTAGTTTCTTGTCTTTTTTCAGTGCCATATGGAGGCTCTGCTGTACATCTTCTGAGATCCCATAGTTACTATATTAAAAAGTACCATTCCGATGAGAATGTGAATAGCTTTTATTATATTACCTCTGATCTGGTGTGAAGATGCCTTCAAATAGATTTAAGAAATTACTCATTAAAAGGATATTTTTCAAAAGGAATTGCCAGTTGATTAAATCATACTAGGTATTAAATTTTACCTCATGGAAGAACAAACTTGTTTGACAAAAAAAATTTCTTAATTAAAGCCATATATTTTCATATTAGTAATGTTGGTATATAATTATAATATTTTAAATTTTATAATGTTTTTATAATTAAAGGACTTAGTAAAATCCATATCCTGTATACGTTTGAATAACCAGAGAAATGGAAAAGGGAAAGAAAATCCAGGGAAGGGAATATTATTTAGAAAGGAAGCCTGTGATACTCTTAAGGTCTGTCACTACAGCTTGCTGGATTTCAGGATGGGAATAGGAGATGCAGAAGACTAGAGAGGAAAAAACAGAGGAGGACTCTGGGGGAGGGAAGGTAGATTAAGAGCATTGCAGACTGGCTTTATTTAATTTGTTTGTTTGAAGTAAATGCCTTGACATTATCTGGACGACAAGACATTCTAAAACCAAATGGAGATAATCAGATTTTTTTTTCTCAATCAAGGAGGATTACCTGTGCTTCTCTATCAGGTAAACAAGAGATGGCAGTGAAAAATTACGGTTGTTTACATGAATTAGTCATTGTCTCACTGGGTCCCAGATGTACCAATGGAATGCATGGTGAATTCATATTCTTGAGCCTGAAGAGGAGATTTAAAAATTCTCCTCTGTACTTTCTCCAAGAGAAAAAGGCATTTACAGATTGATTTAAAAAGAAAAAAAGCTCAATTATGTTTCCTTCTAATATAAAGGCTGACAGACAAGGAAAGCAAAGCAAGCAACTAGAAGACGTTTGCTCTGCTCTTGACTTTGGGAAAGACCACGGGCAAATTATATCACTTTTAGAGAATTTAATTTCCTTACCTACAGAAATAAGGCATGTGAATCAACTGATTCAGCAGGCTCTCTTCAGCAATAAAATTTTGTACTTATCAAGGTTCTTTCCAAGGCAGTATGTTTATTTTTAAAAAATAACTTATTGAAGCTCAATTGGCATAACTTAAAATTAACCATTAATGTGAACAATTTAGTGGCATTTAGCACATTCAGTGTTGTGCAACCACCATCCCTATCTAGTTCCAAAAGATTTCTGTCACTCCAGAGTAAAACCTCTTGTCCACTGTACTAGTCTGTTTTCACCCTGCTAATAGAGACATATCCGAGACTGGGTAATTTATAAAGAAAAAGAGGTTTAATGGACTCACAGTTCCACTTGGCTGGGGAGGTCTCACAATCGTGATGGAAGACGAAAGGCATGTTTTACATGGCAGCAGAGAAGAGAGAATGAGAACCAAGTGAAAGGGGTTTCCCCTTATAAAGCTATCAGATCTCGTGAGACTTATTCACTACCACGAGAACAATATGGGGGAACCACCCCCATGATTCGGTTATCTCCCACTGGGTCCCTTCCACAACATGTGGGAATTATGGGAGCTACAATTCAAGATGAGATTTGGGACACAGGCAAACCATATCACCCACTAAGCATTTTCTCCCCTTCCCTCCCTCTCCCCCCAGCTCCTAGCAACTGCCAATCTGCATTCTATATGGATCCATCTATTTTGGATATTTCACACAAGTAGAATTGTACAATATGTGAGCTGTTGCATCTGGCTTCTTTCACTTAGTGTATCATTTTGAAGGTTTATCCATGTTGTAGTATGTATCAGTCCTTTATTCATCTTTATGGAATAACATTCCATTTATGTGTATACCACATTTTGTTTATTCGTCCATTGATGGACATTGATGGACATCCATTGATGGATATTGATGACATTTTGTTTATTCGTCCATTAATGGACACAATAACCAAAAAGACATTTCCTTTTGGTTATTGTGAGTAGTAGTGCTATAAACATGCATGTGCATGCATTTGTTTGAGTACCTGTTTCAATTCTTCTGGATCTATATCTAGAAGTGGAATTGCAGGGTTATCTGGTAACTCTAGGCTTAGGTTTTTGAGAGACCTCCAAACTGTTTTTCACAACAGCTCTACCATGTTATATTCCCAACAGCAACATATAAGGTATCTCATTTCTCTACATCCTATTACAGCCATCCTAGTAAGTGTAAAGTAGCATCTCATTCTCCTTTTGACAGAGCAGTATGTGATCAGCTTAATTCCTCTAAAGTCAAATTTTAATAGTAAAATAAAGTTGATAATGAAGATGTCTGAGGCCTCCAGAATTCACTCACTCCAGTCACTCTCTTAGTGTTGTGGGACACCAGTCCTGAGTCTTTATCAAGGTCACTAGCACCATGTTTAGAGGGAGAATTTATTTTTATCAAGGATAGTCAAGTCAGCTGTTTCAGCTGGGTAGGATTAGAAATACAAGAGAGAGCAACCAACAAAAGGCACTAGTCATAGCACTTTAGAATACTACTCTTGCTTTCCATCAAAGTCAGTGGTTTAAGCATTCATAAGGAAGAATACTATGTTGAGGCATCTCTCTGAAATCACAGACTTTTTTAAATCTTAAGAGCAAGAGCTCATTCTAAATTTGAAAAATAGAATTTACTTGTTTAATATATTTTTGCCTGAGTAGGTGATGTCATTTTTTTTTTTTAAGGAAGGCCTGAAGTCACATGATTTTAGGTCATTTTGTAGGGAATTTCAGGTTGTGGCATATGCAGAGAGGTCTTAAAGGAGGAAAAATAATTGATTCAATGAAGGACAGAGGACTAGGCTCAAAACTAAATGTGGAGGGAAAGAAACAGAAGGCAAGAACTAAGAAGAGTATAAAAAGAACACCTTTTGGTGTGGTGTGTCTGCAGTACCACATACTTTTCTCCATGGATAAGGAAATCTACTTAAGGACCCCTGAGTATTAGGCCTCTGGAAAACTGTCATTAACCTCACGATATGGAAGCCTGTTCATCATCATTTTTCCTTGAGGATAGCATTGTTTCAAACCCAGACAAATAGTAATCATTTTTATTCCCTTTAGCCCAGAAGGGGCTAGAAATTGCTCTAAGGAGGACATTCTGGGAGAGCTACAGCTTCCATGAATAAATTAGACTGAGAGGTGGCGATGTTTGCATGTTCATTTCCCAAATGTGAGATGAATAATTTAACCTGAAAGGTGAACTGCTCAGGAAAAGCAATAATTTAACCTGAAAGGTGAAATGCTTAGGAAAAGCAGATGGTCCAGAGATGCCTTACTTCTCATTCAACATTGCCTCCATTGTTTGAAATTGGTGTCTGATTTTTTTCATAGAAAAAATGTTATGAATATTACTTTGGAAAATCGTAGTGAAGTCATGGTCACACTTGTGTGTGTGGTCCAGTTCTTTGGGGTTCTCTTTTTCCCAGGTATGCAGCATTCTTACATCTCTGGGCCTCTGCTTGGAACACGTCCCATGCAGGTCTTACTTCCCCTTCCCAAACCTCAACCCCCTCTAGCCCCCAGCCCTTTTTTTGTCTACTCAATTCTTACTCTTCAAGCTTCTGCTTAAGCACTATCTTCTCAGGGAGGCAGCCTCTCCTGAGCCCCTGGCTCAAGTTAGAGCCCATGGCTATAAAGGCCAGTACCCCATATAATTCTTCTTTTGAACCCCTTACAATGTGCCCAACTGCTTATTTAGTGCGCATCTTCCTCACTCAGCTGCAGGTTCCATCCAGGCAGAACCTTGCCTAGTTCTATTTCCTTGACACTGCTCTCTGTCCTAGCTCATAGTGCTCTTCAGACATTACTTAAGTTGACTCTGCTCTCCCAGGAATAAACATTACTTACATTACTTTATACTCTGGTAAGGAAGAACCCTATCTCAGGCTGCCTCATTTTCTCTTCTTCTCTTTTTTTTTTGGCTGTCTCTTTCTGAATAAGCTGAGCTGCACCTGCAGCAATGGCTTCTGGTTGCCTGCGACTGTGTGTTGGTCTAGACAGCCTCTTCCCTAACTACAGTCAGACGTTCTTCTCCAGGCTGTTCTGTGTTAGAAATTCTTCTAAAGAGAATTCCTAGCTGCACAAATGATACCACATTAACAACAGAGGATTATTATTATTATTATTATTTTGAGGCGGAGTTCCACTCCTTTTTGCCCAGACTGGAGTGCAATGACGCGATCTTGGCTCACTGCAACCCCTGTCCCCGCATTTCAAGCAATTCTCCTGCCTCAGACTCCTGAGTAGCTGGGATTACAAGTGCGTGCGTGCCACCACGCTTAGCTAATTATATATTTTTAGTAGAGATGGGGTTTCACTTTTTTGGCCAGGCTGGTCTTGAACTCCTGACCTCAGGTGATCCGCCTGCCTCGGCCTCCCAAGACAACAGAGGATTATTTTTAAGTAAATAATGCCTCTTCCCACACATCTGCTCACAGTAATGGCTGCATGATGTGAATTAATGTCATTAGAAACCCATGCTGTCCTCCAGAGTTGCAAAAGCCTGTCATGGGAAAATTCTGTAGTCATAGAAGGATGTTCCCCTCCTTTGAGAGTCTGGTTTGCTATTGTTAGAGGAAAGAAGAGGATTCAGAAGGCTGCCAAACCTGTATGTTGCTGGTTTTATCTCCTCTGGAGATTGGTGTGACGTTCATGAAGGGGACTCAGCCACCTGTGCAAAGCCCAGCCCTTTAAGTCACTGGGCATCTCGTGGAATCAGGGCATGAATTACTGATCAATGACTGGGAGGAGGGTGCTTAGGCACTGCAGTTGAGTGGCTCACAAGGAGCGAACATTTCACTAATGCATATTCAGTGGGTGGTTCTGGTTTGCCTGATTTTTGCCTCTGGGCATGGTTGTTTCAGCCTGAGAGGCTGTTCCAAGAATGTTTCTTTACTAGAGAGCTCATGCCGCCTGGTGGTAAATATGAAGTACAGCAGTGCAACAGACCAGTTTTACTCCAAGGAAACCCTGTAGAGATGACAGCAATGGTTGGTGATTTCTGCCTCAATTATGAAAGTGATCTGATGGCAAGTATCTGCACACTAATCTTTAAGTTTAAATCTAGTGGCTATGAAGTGCCCCTGCCTGGCAAGCATGAATTTGCAGCTGGAAGATTTCCCTGGATCATATTCCAGTGGTTCTTAAATTTTGATGTACATAAGAATCACCAGGGAAATCTGATTGAAGTTCAGGTTTCCAGCTTCAGCTCCAGAGATTCTAGCTCAGCGGGTGTTAGATGTGACCCAGGACTCTACCCATTTAAAATGAGCGTCCGATGAGGTTGGTCCGTGTAGCCTATTCTTTGGGAAATGCTGGCCTAATGGCTAAAAATATGAATTGGAAACCAAGCACAAGAAGGAGCAAGCTGATACTTCTGCCAGCAGCATGACATTGGGCTGCTGCTAGCCTCAGTTACTCTTCTGTAAAAAGGCAGTAATGGCCAGGTGCTGTGCCTCACGCATGTAATCCCAGCACTTTAGGAGGCCAAAGCGGGAGGATCGTTTGAGCCCAGGAGTTCAAGACCAGCCTGGGCAACATGGCAAGATCCCATCTCTATATATTTTTTTTAAGTCAGGCCAAATTCATAGGGCTGTTGTAGGAGAAAATGAGATCCTAATATAGAGAGCTTGATTCAGGCTCTGGTCATGGTGGGCACCAGTACATCCCAGCTCTTATTATTTGTAGTATTAATCCTAATTATCTGCAAGTTACAGGGCCAGAGAAGACTAGGGGAGTTCGGGTTTTCTAGACCAAACAGACACTCAGTCCTGGGCCTGGAGGTCTCTGCAGTGAGGCGCTGCCACAGACAGAGCCACCTTCACTCCTCAGGACAACCAGTGGCTGCCGACACACACTATGCACTGGAGGGCAAGCAGCTCCCAGCTTGGGAGCGACTGAGGATGGTGAACAGCCTGGGCAAGGAGTGCTCTGAGGCTAAGACCCTGAACGGCAGGGTCGGTATTTTTTTATATCTTTGTGCCTCTCAGGCCAAATGGAAGTTGGTAGCTCTCCTATCCAATTGCATTTCTAGAGCAATCTCTGTCTCCTCATCTATAAAGTGGGCTGATAGTAATACTTCCCCAGATAGTTGTGAAGAACAGCTGAGAGATGATATGTGTAAAATCCTTACCTGATGATTGATGCTAATAGTCCTTGGAAAGTATTGTTCTCTCTCTCATTCCTTCTGGCGTGAATATATCCATAGTATCCTTTTCAAAGACAGATAGATCAAGAGAAGGGAAACAGATGGTCTAGATGTGTAGTGATATTTTAAGGCAGTGTTTCTCAACGTTTTTTAAAAAATCCATGTTTCCCTCAATAAACATAAAAGTCAGACCACCTGTTTCTATATGTATATATGTATGTGTATATATATATATGTTTAATACATAGTATATGCATTAAAAGTCATATCTTGTGTATTGAAAGTCACACACATATATATGGGTACACGTATGGGAAATGTATCTATATGTGTGTGTGTGACTTTTAATATACAAGATATGACTTTTAAGATATATAGGCACAGCGGTTCATGCCTATAATTCCAGCATTTTGGGAAGTCAAGAGGAGAGAATTTCTTGAGCCCAGAAGTTCAAGGCTGCAATGAGCTATGATTACACCATTGCACTCCAGCCGGGGCGACAGAGTGAGACCTTATCTCTAATATATATACACACACATATATATATATACACACATACATATATATCTACACACACATACATACATATGTGTGTATATATGTATATATACGTGTGTGTGTGTGTAATTATTTTCTTTTCACCCATCAGGTTACCAGTACTGGGGTTATGAGTGTAAAGTAATATAATTACTTTGCAAGTTGTGAGGTACTGTAGATTATCCCATTGATACACTTTAATCCATGTTATTTTTAAAAATCTCCAATGTATTCTCAAATTATTCCTCTTTACAGAACCGAAGTGCAGCTCCCCACTTTAGGTAATGTGATTCTACCCTTTGCCTGAGAAACATATCCATCCTAATTGCCATGTGCTCAGCTGGACCACTAGAGGGAGCCATCCTGTAACGGGTGAGGTCAACCTAACAAATGATCTCAGTCGGGTATTGATCGGAGGCCAACGCAAGAAGTTACCAGTAGCCTATTTCAGATTTATTAAAAAACACATAGGTAACAAGTCAGAGCCTTGGCTAGGAATGATTTGGAAAAGAACTGAAAGCATAATTTTACAGAACATTCACAGTTGTGTGCTAGAGACAGAGAGGCGCAGGAAAGTGTTTTAGAAGCATTTGCGATGGACAATGGAAGGCCCGGCTTCATCGTATTCCTGTTTGCTGATCCACATCTGCTGGAAGGTGGACAGAGAGGCCAGGATGGAGCCACCGATCCAGACAGAGTATTTGCGCTCCGGAGGGGCAATGATCTGTCAGTCAAGATGAAAAAGAAGGGTCATTAATGTCATCATTAGTGCAGTCGTTAGTGCCGTAGGACAGAGCCTGGATGTTCTACCATGGCCTAGTTTCCTGTTCAGCAGGGACACAGGCTTGTGTGTTAGATGCCAATTGTGTCCTAATTGTGTCATGTTCTTGGCAGGACCGCCAGAGGGAGCCACGGATTTAGAAATTCTTCAGTAAGCACTCGTTTTTCTCATTCAGTAAGCATTCGTTTTTCTCATCTGTAACTCCTCGACCACATTATTGAGCAAACTGAGAGCTGGCTCCAAATCCAGCCATGGCCCCCACTTAAGAACCCTAGCAATGCCTCTGATTTCCATGAACTCTGCCTCAGAATTCAACAAGACACACTTTCTGTAGAAACAAACCCTAGCCTATTCAAAGGAGAAGTTTTAATTGTGCTAGGACTTACTATACAAATGTGTTTCCATGTGGTGAAGTGAACTACCACTTTTCACCCAGATGCTCTGTTTAACATTGGGGGACTCAGGGTCCCCTGCTGGGGACATTCTCTTGCAATAGGTGCCTCTTAAGCTGCACTGGTTGGCCTTTCCCAGTGCACAGGCCTAACCTGCAAGGCGTGCTCATGTTTCTTAAATAAATGAATGGTTTAGGCACAGAGAACAGTGAAAACTGTGGCTAACCAGTTTAATCTTTATCTTCTGAGCGCTGCTTGAGCATTTACTTCTTAATACAAAGTACTGATATTTACTGAGCATGTAATTATATGCCAGACACTATGCTAAGCATTTTACATGTATTATCTCATTTGATTCTCATAAACATCTTGAAGAATAAGTCTTAAATTACTCCCATATTACATATGAGGAAACAGAGGCTGAGACAGTTTAAGTAACTGGCCCAGGTAACACCGGTAATATTAGTGTCAGATCTAATATTCAAACCTGGGTTCTCCCAGGTGGTTTTTTGTTTTGGTTTGATTTTAAAAATAACCTTTTTATTTTGGAACAATTTTAGATTTTCAGAAAAGTTGTAAAGAATTTAGTATAGTTTGGATGTCTCCTCCAAATCTCATGTTGAGATGTAATCCCCAGTGTTGGAGGTGGGGCCTGGTAGGAGGTGTTTGGATCACAGGGGTGGATCTCTCATGAATGGCTTAGGACATCTCCTTGGTGATAAGTGAGCTCTCCGTCTGAGTTCACATGAGATCTGGTTATTTCAAAGTGTGTGGCACCCTCCCCCCACCGCTGCCCTCTCTGTTGCCCCTGCTTTTGCCACGTGAGGCGTCTGCCCCTGCTCCGCCTTCCACCATGATTCGAAGCTTTCTGAGACTGAGGCCTCCCCAGAAGCTGATGCTAGAGCTATGCTTCCTGTACAGCCTGCTGAACTGTGAGCCAATTAAACCTCTTTTGTTTACAAATTACCCAAGTCTTAGGTATTTCTTTATAGCAATGCAAGAACAGCCTATGACAAATTCTGTGGGAGTTCCCATAGGTCCCTCATCCAGTTTCATTTTCACCAAATGTTATCATCTTATCGTCCCAGGTTTTTCTTGGTTCTCTATACTATCTCACTACATCATGGCCCAGAATTTCACATTCATTTCTATTCAAGAAACCAAGTTTAGAGAACTAGGAACTGCCCAACTCTAGCAATAGCCTCTTTCTGTTATCGACCCTTATGAGATTAACTCTGTAGTGAGCCCAGCTGCTGGCTTCATTCACCTCCCTCTGGTGTGGAAGTAAGAGTGGGGTAAGAGCTGATCAAAACGGCATCCAAGAAACAAAACCCTGTTGGAAAACAGTCTCTCTTCTCTCATGCTGAAGTCTTTTAGGGCAGGACTAGCCAGAGCCTATCATGGAGAGAGAAAGTGTGCATGTTTCAGTCTAGCACACTCTCTAGTGTTAGCTGCATACTCCTTCTAAAAAACAGAAGGGAGTGCAAAAAGAAGAGAATTTGTTTAAATACCCATGTGTGTGAACTGCAGTAGAACTGCCCCTCTACTTACTGTGACATGGGTCACAGGGTCCCAAGTGTGGCCTTCTGACTTCAGAGAGTGCTAATAGCCTTTGAGAAGTGACCAGCCACAGGTTAAGTTTGCCTCCAAAGAATTATCTCCATTTAATCCCTGAGTTCCCTTCACTAGGGCTCAACATTCGCACCACATACAGGGGTCCTGGGTGGCTCAGGGACTGAGCTTGGTCATCCTGGAGTCATTCTGTGCTTTTGAGAACCTGTACCAAAAGATGTGCTAGACAGAGCAATGAGGATAAAATTTGAATTCCCGGCCACAGGATTGAGGTTAGTAGTGGAAGAAGAGTATAAGCTCCTCCTAAATCTACAGTGTTTGAAGTTCTTCAGAAATAAGTCTAGGTCATCTGTATTTTTAAAAAATGTGTTACATGCATGATGCACTATTTTTTGTGTCGAGAAAAACAACAAAATGCGTATTTTAAAGAGATATGAGCATGTGGAGAGCTCTGTTGACCTTGACTGCAGCTACTGAAAGTAGCTGATAGACAAGGATAAATAGAGATCAAATTTTGTATAAAGTCACTCAATTTTTCTTATGAACTGGATTGACTTACATCCTGTAAAATATGAGATTTGTGTCCACTACCTACCCCTAAAACCCACAATTGTATGTCACCAAAATACAGTCTCTGAAGAGTTCTTATCTGTGGTTATAGGGCTGACACTGCTGGCGGCATTGCCACCGGGTCTGTCACTGAACAGTACCTTGATCTTCATGGTGCTGGGTGCTAGGGCCGTGATCTCCTTCTGCATTCGGTCGGCAATGCCAGGGTACATAGTGGTGCCCCCTGATAGGACATTGTTAGCATAAAGGTCCTTCCTGATGTCAATATCACACTTCATGATGCTGTTGTAGGTGGTTTCATGGATGCCTGCAGACTCCATCCCTGGAAAAGAGATACAGGCCATGGTCCTTAAGTGGAGAGTAAAACCCAGGCTAGACATGGAAGACCAGACTTGAACATCTGGATGATCTTGCAGTGGACTGAGGCTGGGAAGACATAATAATCTAGGAACCACCTGTCTGAGAGACCAAAGGGCCTTGTTATGCTCTATGTCTTCCTGCCTCCCTTCTAATGAGGAAGGCCTGCTGCAGCATCCTGAGGTGCGGGCTACAACAGGTATCACTGATTTTTTAATAGACTCACTACTCACTCCATGTGGTTTAAATAAGGGGTGAAGCCTTCTGATTCCCTGCAGAGCTTCCACGCTGAGCCAATGTTGCAGCAACTCTTCAGAGCCCTCCCAGGACTCCATTTAACAGCTACGTTGCATCTGCCCCAGCCCCCAAAGCTAATGGGGCTGGATTATCAGGGAAATTTTGTATTCTATTTAGACAAAGGCTCATTTTTCCAATCTTGCTAACATTTTTTTTGGGTGGGGGTGGGGGTCTGGACTTTTGTTAATTTCTGATGCAGCTGTTTTCAGAAAACCTCTAAGTGCCCTTTCATCTTCTGCAGTGCTGTGATATAATGATAACATTAACAATAGCACTACCTGATTATTAATTACTAGTGATATCTGATAATTATTGAATGCTTGCTTTTGCCAGGCAGTGGGCTAAGTGCTCTTTATCTATCTCCTGTAATTCTCACAGCCATCCTAGGACATAAGTAATATTACAGTCTCCACTTTATACATGAGGAGACAAGTTGGGAAGGTTAAGTAACTTTCCCAAGATCAAGAGAACTAAGACTGAAACCCAGGCTCACCCCTCTCAGAGCCTGCCTCTGTAAACAACTATGCAAACCTGTCTCTCCAAGACAACGTGAATGTAGGAACAGACTCACTTTGAGTGCTCTTCTATTTTTCTCTCCCCCAGCATTCCCAAATTCTCAGCATTCAGCACACCCTTGCTACCCTTTCCACTGTCTCCAAAGCACAGGCATTATTTAATTCTTTCATTATACACCATGAATGCTTTGGGCTTAACTGCAACATAGATAGTGTTTTCTTAGGAAGAAAACCTCTTTCCTGGCCTCATTATGTCTTGTCACCTTGAAAATGTGGCACTTTCCCTTTTTCTGGTTTAGAAATGCTTTTGATCTTGGGGCAACCGTCACTTGTCTCCATGTTCTGGAGGCTGGCTTGATACGGAAGAAGACAATGACTCCCCTTCCCAGGAAAAGGGCATTCGTTGCCTACCGATGAAGGATGGCTGGAACAGGGTCTCTGGGCAGCGGAAGCGTTCATTTCCGATGGTAATCACTTGCCCATCAGGCAACTCGTAACTCTTCTCAAGGGAGGAGGAGGATGCGGCAGTGGCCATCTCATTTTCAAAGTCCAGAGCTACATAACACAGTTTCTCTTTGATGTCCCGGACAATCTCACGCTCAGCTGTCAACCAGATACAAACATTGTGGCAAACATTAGGGTCTGCACAGGTGGTAAAGATTCACCTGCCCTACTTCAGTCTCTCCCTCAAGACATGTGCCATCAAAAAATGTGTCAGTTCAATATTCTGCAATCCAAAATCCACAATGATAATGACATAGTAGGGCCACCAGGGAACCACCTCTGTTCCTAGCACAGTGTCTCACGCATAGCAGGCCCTCAGCATGCGTTGTCTGGGAAATGCATAACAAGAATAAAATGAGCTAGCTAGAGAAAGGCACACAGTAGGGGATCCTTTTGTACCATAACATTTTTGGGGTGAGTGGGCAGGATAACTACTCTGTGTTATAATTATTTTATAACAGAAAGTTTGTTATATTGTATTTTCAGTTAACCAGGATATCTTATGCTGAATCAGCTCCTCAGGGGCCTCACAATTTTCAAAAAGTCTGAGATCCTGTTGTCTGGGCCAGTAGATAGCAACTCAAACCTTTGGCACATTTCTCACCCTCCAGGAAAGAGGTGGTGCTGTCTCAGGACCAGGCCTAGTCCAGAAGGTTTCAGCGGTGCATACTGAATGAGATATGGAAGAAGTGGGCAGGCAGAGACCTTTCAGACTTCTGCTCTCTGAAGTTCTAGGCTATTAATTATATCTGAGGCTCTAGGAACCTTTTAGAGGCATCTTGGGATTCTTTGTAGGGAGCAGAGGAGGAATGCAATTATTCAACTTCATGTTGCAAGTGGAGACTTTAACACTGGCAGGGTTCAAGTTTCAAGCCTCAAATTCGGAGCATAAAATAAGCCTCAGGCATGTTCAGAAACCTAAATGTTTGGACAATACCAAATTGCTAAGGGAAGGACAGGTAGCTGGAGCCACCAGCACTGAGGACATACCATGCTTCTGGCAATGCTGACACTTTCCTCTTGTGAGGGAGGACTGGGTGCACCGGCTTAGAATCTGAATACACATATGTCACTGTGTTAGCTATTAATATGTATCACTGTTAATAGCTAACAATTATTGAATGCTTACTCTATGTCAAGTATTCCACATGCATTCTTCCATTTAATACTCATAACAATCATGTGATGTAGGATCTATTATTATCCCCATTTTACAAATAAAGAGACTATTATTGGTTAACTTGTCCAAGCTCACAGAGCTACTGAGTAGCAGAGTTGGGACTCGAGTCCTATCACAATGTCTCCTGCCAATCACCACACCATGCCATCTTCAGTCTCTGCACAATCTTCTTCTATTTGCTAATGGAGGGGATTAAAAAAAGATCAATTATACAACACTGACTAATGCATAACACTGGGTGTCTATAACTGTTCTCCTCGAGGAAATAGTGTAATCATTTTGCAACTTCACATAGCAAAGAAAGATGTGCTTTGCTCTGTGCATTAGAGCCAGGCCTTGCCATTTGCAAATCTTCATCCCATCATCTCCTTGGATAGTGAGGATGGTCCTGGAAGTTACTGAGCAACACACTGCTCCCCTCTCCCCCTTATCTCCCACAAGCCTCACCAGTAGTAACAAAGGAATAGCCACGCTCAGTAAGGATCTTCATGAGGTAGTCAGTGAGATCTCGGCCAGCCAGATCCAGACGCATGATGGCATGGGGCAAGGCATAGCCCTCATAGATGGGGACATTGTGAGTGACACCATCTCCAGAGTCCAGCACGATGCCTGGGAGACAGTTGGGCATGATAAGTCACCATGGCAGCTGGCATGTGGTTACTTGCTGGTCAAGTAGAGGGAAGCCTTGGGGGAGAGGGAATTTCCGAGCTTCTTCTTTAAAAAGAGAAAACAGGGCATGTGATAGGAGAGGTGAGGTGGGACAGGGCTCGGGGAAGATGAAAAAAAGGAAAGAACAGGAAGAGGAAAACAGTAGAAAAAAGTTCTGCTAGAAATATGAGGTCAAGGGCTTATTTTGAACACGAGAAGAAGATCTTTTAGGGCTGGGTTCAGCCGTGTCCATTCTAACTCAACCCCAGTCCGTCACCCCCACGTGTTAATGACCATTCAATCCCATCTCTGGCGGTGTACTCCTACCAGCTTCCTGTCCCTCCCAGCCACCTACCAGTTGTGCGTCCAGAGGCGTAGAGGGACAGCACCGCCTGGATAGCCACATACATGGCCGGGACATTGAAAGTCTCAAACATAATCTGCAAAGCAATCCAAAGAGCTGAATTAGTGAAGGTGCCCATCTGACAAAGAATGGTCAGGAGAGCACACCTGGTTGATGGATGCAGAGGGGCCTGACCTGTTCTGGGCAGAGGAGGCCAAAGTAAGGAGGTTCAGAACAGCCCTGGTCACGTAAAGAGGAGAAATGAAGGTGTGAATGGGGAGCCATCACATCAATGGCCTGACAGGGTGGGGAGGGGAAGAAGAAGTGTGCACACAAGGTTTGGCCAGGGGAAAGGAAAATCTAGCTTCTGGCTCTGGTCCTGGCTTTGACTAATAGTCACCAAACTAATAGTTGATTAATAGTGGCTTCATTCCAGGTCTCTTAACTATAAACAGAGGAGGAGTTTGGACTAAATGAGATCTCCCGTTTTTCCAGTGCAGACATCCTAGGGCTTGTTAACTATGTCAAAGCCAGAAGAAAAAGAGAAGACAACATCCAGGTTTTGATTTCTCTGGTATAAAGAAAGAGAACTTTTAAATCTGAAGCTCAGGCTGGCTAGGATTAGCCCCATTTCTGTGATTTGCCTGAAGTTCTATTTAATCTATTCCACTTTTTTATGTAGTTGCTGGGTCAATGCTAACCCTAGAATCTGAGGCCATTCTGGTTGCAGTGGGAGAGGCCCTGATTCCTGGAAGACAGGACCGGCCCACCGGTAATAGAGGACCACATAGAATGTCAGTGCCCCAGTTGGTGCAGTCCAGGGACAAGATGAGAACCAAGCCCCTCCAGATCACTTGTGAGAAGTTTGTGCATCAGATGTCCGTGGGTCTTCATTTCTCCATCTGTAAGACCCTTCCTCCTCTATTAACCAGAATGTCTGACATCATTTGCTAGCGAGCCATAATTTCCAACCATTTTTTTTTTTTTGCCTTCACACCACTGACAGGAACAATAACTCATCAGAAGCAACATCTCTTGTGACACGCAGTGATTCCCAGGCCCACAGATGTTCCCCTGTGGAGAACAAGTGCTAGTGGGTTAGTGTAAGCACCAGGAGCCCTTCTGAGGAAAAGGCCTTGCAGTTATTTACATTTATGATTCTTCAATGCTGGAAGATTGTGGATCAATCCCAGGCTCTGCCAGTTCTAGCTATGTGACCCTGGGAGAATCACTTAATGTATCTGAGCCTCAATTTCTTCATTTATGTAATCAATATAATCATAGTTCCTGCTTCACATTGCTAGAACTTAAAGAGACAATGAATGTAAAATGCTGAGCCTAGTACTTGACCATAACAAGTATAGAATTGACATTAGATGTTGTTATTTAATAGCTCATCCAAACTAGAAAACTCAGAGCTCTGTCTGGTGGACTGGATGGGATTCTATTGTGAGGTCTTTAGCTTCAAACAAATATTAATAATGACAATAGTAACTATTATTTTTTGGATGTTTATTAGGAACCATGATACACATCTGTCATTTCACCTCATTAATGTTCACATTAATCCTTTGAAAAATGATAGTATTAATATTACTCCCAACTTATAGACAAGGAAACTGAGGCTCTGAGAAATTAATGGGGTTCTTTAAGATCACATAACTGGTAAGTGGCAGATCCAGTTTTCAAACCTAGATATGTCTGACTCTAGAACCCAAATTCCTATTGTATGTGATGCTACATTTTGAAGTGACTTCTCCTTAGACATTTTAACTTAAACGTGTCCCCTTCTCAACGAAATCTTTTAAATTTCCTATTGCTTTTGGAGGCAAAGGGCTGGTCGTTGCAGGAAGGATGCAAGTACTTTCAAGCTGTTCCTGTCCTTTGGGATCCCTGAGTTCACTGAAGGCTGTCAGTCTGTTGGTGGACTCCTAGCTCCGGCCTTCTCTCTGCTGTCCTGCATAGCCTCCTTCTAATAGAACTTTCCCCAGACCCCAAAGTGTTGTGTGCTGGGGTAGCATACTTACCTGAGTCATTTTCTCCCGGTTGGCCTTGGGGTTCAGGGGCGCCTCCGTGAGCAGGGTGGGATGCTCTTCAGGGGCAACACGAAGCTCATTGTAGAAAGAGTGGTGCCAGATCTAGTGAGTTGGGAAACAGAGGAGAAACACAATGATGTGCTGTCATGAGGTCCTGCATTTCCCAAAAAGGGACCAGAAGCTACTTGAAACCAAGACCAAAGGAAATGCTACAAGTACTCATGCATGTGTCCATGGTTTTATAGATGCAGAGACTGAAGCTCAAAGTGTGTGGGTACCTTCCCAAAGGATTCACATCTACTAAGTGACTGAGCAGAATCCCTAACCCAGATCTGCGAGGCAGGATGGTATAGTGGTTAAGGGCACAACCCTTGATCAAAACTTGGGTTCAAAGCCCAACTCGGACACTTCTTAGTTGTGTGAGCTTAAGCAAGTTTTTAACCCTTCTCAGCTTCAGTCTCATGATTGGTAATAAGGAGATGAAAATAATTAGTGTGTACCTCATTGGGTCTTTGTGCAAATAAATAAGGTAACCCTCAAGTTATTGTTCAGCCCAGTGTCTGGTCCAGAATCAGTGTTATTATTATTCAACTCTATTTTCTTTGTTCTCTCTTCCCATTTTAATGTTCATGGGAAAATGATTTAATTTTGTAAATGAAAAGACAAATGAATGTATATATGAATAAGTGACGCTTACTTGAAAACCTAATTGACACTTTTAATGCTTCTAGAGAAGTTGCCCTTTGCAGTGTACGTGAAGAAGAGAACAGGGCTCCCTGACTCTTGCCTCCATCATCCTCTTTGCTCTCGAGGGATGAGAAAAGTTTCCTCTATCAGCACACTCTGGATCTTCCACTCACAGTCAGACATTTGGCCTTCAGGTGTTTCCAAAAGGCCCACACCTGTGTATAGTGTGTCTATGTGAAGGTACTTTGGACATAACTACATTTGCTTTATGGTACAGCACTTTCTTTAATTCCTAGATGCCGAAAAGAACAAACCATTGCAAAAAGGACTAAATTAATTAATCTTTAAAAGCATGAAAATTCTCCACCAGAGCCAGGAATATGAGAGTCACCCAAAATCAAAACAGAGCAAAACGAGAACTGCTGGTGAAAGCTTATAAATTAGCAAAAGCAAGATTAGCTTTAAAGATTATCTTATTCCACTTTCTTTTGTTTTGGATTTGTGGTTTATAGAAGGGAAATGAAACTTCAGAAAGTTTTGTTTCTTTAGTGGAGTGAAAGCAGCAGATTGCTCAAAAAATCCTTCCAGTCACAGCAAGCAACCCTTCTCCTTCTCTCTCTTTCTCTTCACCCCCACCAGAAGATACTCTGAATTTAAATTTTAGAAATAAGGAAAGTTTTTTGTCCCAATAGTCTCTCTCTAGGAGGATACATTCTAAGATGTTGTCAGCTCCATGGAGAAATTCTAAAAGAATATTTTCCTATTGATATTGATATCTTTTTCTCTGTGCAAACTGCAATCTTACCAAATCTAGAATCCTCAATTAAGCAAACCTACTGATATGAAATTTTTGTAGAAAGATAGAGCTTGGAGCATTACTGCTGATTAATTCTAACAACATTATGTATTTTTCTTTTAAGTGATAAATTGTGTGTGTAGTAGTAGTAGTGAGCCGATAGATACATAAAAGGCCAGATGTTATGATTCTGATATATCTTGCTGCATTTAAAATTTTTTATGTCACTTTCTCATTATTTCTTCTGTTTTTCTCTGATCACTGGTGTCTGTAATGTTTAATGACCAAACATCAAAATCTTAGAATTTAGCTCTTCTCATTAGCTCTTTTATAAGTGTCTGGGAGATAAGGCCTCATGTAATGCAACACAGGTAAATAATTTTTAAAATATTTATCGTATAGCTTTTTTCAGTGGCTATTGTGCTTCAGTATGTGGAGAGGCATTCAGAAATGTACCAAATCTGCAATGTTACACTCCTATTTACTATAGTGAAAACAAAAACATTTTTAATTTAGATGTTTAGAGTGAGTTAATGAAAACCTTTCAAGAATGGGCTGTTTAAGGCTACTCCCAGCATTTCAAGCCCCTTTAGCTGTATTGCACTGAGAGGGATAACCATGCAGCCCCTGATGAGAATGAAAGGAGGGTTTTTATTCTCTGAGCTGCTGCTCATGCACTGCTTGTCCTAGGAGGGCAACTGAGTTGACATGAGCAACAGATGATTAATTCCCTGCAGTGGCAAAGGGCTACTCTTCTCATCTACAGAACTGTCACCCTCTAATTAGTTAATAAACCCTAATAGGCAAGGACATTTTTTTCCTTTTCTTTAGAGACAGAGTCTTGCTCTGTTGCCCAGGCTGGAGTGCAACAGCTGATGGTATGATCAGCTCACTGCAGCTTCGAACTCCTGGGCTCAAATGATCCTACCACCTCAGCCTCCTGAGTAGCTGGGACTACAGTTGCATGCCACCACACGCTGTTAATTAAACTTTTTTGTTTGTTTGTTTTTTTAAGTAGAAATAGGGTTTTGCTATGTTGCCCAGGCTGGTCTCAAACTCCTGGCCTCAAGTGATCCAGTGTTGAGATTACAGGTGTGAGTCACTGTGCCCTGCAGGACTTTTTTCTTCTTTTTTTTTTGAGATAGGATCTCACTCTGTCACCTAGGCTGGAGTAGGATCTTGGCCCACTGCAGCCTCCATATCCCAGGCTCAAATGATCCTCCCACCTCAGTCTCTCAAGTAGCTGGGACTGAGGTGTGTGCCACCATGCCTGGCTAATTTCATTTAATTTTTGTAGAGACAGGATCTTACTATGTTACCCAGCCTGGTCTCAAACTCCTGGGCCAAGCGATCCTCCCACCTTGGCCTCCCAAAGTGTTGGGATTACACGTGTGAGCAACCGTGCCTGGCAAGGGAATTTTTTTTAAAGAAACATTTCAGGATTTTTTTTTCTTTTCTTTTCTTTTTTTTAAATTTTATTATTATTATACTTTAAGTTTTAGGGTGCATGGGCACAACGTGCAGGTTTGTTACATATGTATACATGTGCCATGTTGGTGTGCTGCACCCATTAACTCGTCATTTAGCATTAGGTATATCTCCTAATGCTATCCCTCCACCCTCCGCACACCCCACAACAGTCCCCGGTGTGTGATGTTCTCCTTCCTGTGTCCATGTGTTCTCGTTGTTCAATTCCCACCTATGAGTGAGAACATGCGGTGTTTGGTTTTTTATCCTTGCAATAGTTTGCTGAGAATGATGGTTTCCAGCTTCATCCATGTCCCTACAAAGGACATGAACTCATCACTTTTTATGGCTGCAAGGATTTTTTTTTTCAATGGGTAATAAGCCAGAATGAACATTAACAAGTAAAAGTACAGTTGAGCAATGTGAGCCAGTTATTTCCGCAGCAGTAGTGTGGTGTTCCTTATCAGAGAACACAGGGATTATGCATCCTGAGGGCCCAAGCTGCAGCAAACCTCCCATACCTTTTCCATGTCGTCCCAGTTGGTGATGATGCCGTGTTCTATTGGGTACTTCAGGGTCAGGATTCCTCTTTTGCTCTGTGCTTCGTCACCCACATAGCTGTCTTTTTGTCCCATTCCCACCATCACCCCCTAAAAAGGTTCAACACATTATGAGTCAGCATCTCCCAAAACTTGTGAATCAATTACAGCCAAGCCACAAAAGGTTAAATCATTGAGATGGAAACTTCCTCTTCTGATTATCAGCAACAATAAACATATTAAGTCTCATTGCCACTATGCTCTTAAGGAACATTCTGTAGTTGATTGGAAAAATACCTGAATTGCCTCCAAATAACAGGAGATGTTGGGGGAAAGTCAACTGTACTTTGTATTTTTATCTCCTATGTTCCTTGATGAGCTTTTTTAGGGCAGAGATCATGTCTGTCTTGTCCATCACTATAGCAAATTGCATGGCACATATGTGGCACTCAATAATTATTTGTTGAAAGAATGTATACAATTTTACATATTTGTTAAATGGCATTTTGTGTCTTATAAATCCTTTAAACTGTACTTTTAAAGTCATCACCTACCCAAAAGAATATGAGCATTATTTTCTAACTATTATAAGAAAAACCATTGCATCTACAAATAACCACTTGAAGCTTGATTTCTAATGGATAAGTTCATACCAATCAACTGTGAAGACATTTGCCTAAATTAGTCAGCTGCATTTAAAAAAAATCACTAAGGTGAAGTTCTTAAAAAATTATTGTTACTAGATTTTAAATTGCACTGGAGTGACTATTTTAGAACTACAAAACAGCCATGGCTACTATGGACCCATAAAATAGCGGCTTGTGCAGAGTATCTCCACTACATAAAGATCAATGAATTCAGACAGACTGCATTCATTGGGAGAGGTTTCTATTATTTATTCTCGTGAATATATCCCAAGCAGAGAGGCATAAACATCAGTCAGATAGCCTCAATGCACAAACTACATTTCTGATGTGAAGGAGAATTTCTGAGATGAAATTACCGAGTTTTTACCATATGATGCCACCAATACCTTGTTTACACATAATGTGTAAAATTACCATGTGGCTGTCCAAATATATTTTGTTGACAGCTAATATTATGTAAAATTGCATTTGGTATCAATGCTTGCTTTCATCTAACATCAGCTCTGTGTGGTTAAGTGAGCTGACTTTTATTTTAGTTTCTTTCCAAACAGTAGCTTTCGTATACATCAGGATAATGTATAAGCATTTCTGATGGTGATGAAATGATTTTGATGATGATGATGATGATAGTGACTATATTTAGACAACAAGGACACATGAAAAAGGGGCAGACTTTGTATCTGATAGACGCCCATCAGATAATCTGTCTACATTGTATGTGAAATTGGCATTTACTCCTGGACCTTAATCATCAGAGGTATATTTTTAACAAGGTTACATAACTTCTGGGCAGAAAGAGATAGACAATCTGTGGATAAACGTGGACACAGAGGAACCTAATCTGTGTCCTTTTATGTTCCAATCATAATTTTCCTCACCTGATGTCTGGGACGTCCCACGATGGATGGGAAAACAGCCCTGGGAGCATCATCCCCAGCAAAGCCGGCCTTACAAAGCCCAGAACCATTGTCACACACCAAGGCAGTGCTGTCCTCTTCTTCACACATAGCTGGAGCTGCTTCACAGGATTCTATAGAAAACAGGCAGGAAGCAGCCTCAGCTGTAATTGAGCATTTGTGGCACTTCCCTGACAACTCCCACCTCCAAGGCTGGGTTTGGGGGCCCTCCTCTATTCTCCTAGTGCTATCCCCTGACCCTTATCTAATATAGCACATATCTGGAAGTACTTTAGTTACACTGTAAGCTTTCAGTAAGGTGAAACTCTGACTTCCAAGACTCTGACTTCTATGTTTATACAACCTTAGTGTAGTGACCGGCATATCATGTGTTCTCGTGAGCACTTTAAAGGTGGACCAAGCCAGTAAATGAATAAACAAACTGCAGAGCACAGATGGGAACTCCAGACTCTGAGACCAGATCTTTCCAGAGACAAGTTGCCTACCTTATGTTAAAGAAGCATCTAGATTTTCCTGTCTGTATCAACTCAAATGCACATTTTTCTAGATATGCTATACCTTTTTGAAATTTTTTCAAAAAGCTAGATTTTTGAGGGAGAGGCAGCATGTAAAAATTTAGAAATGTTAAAATGGTCAAGTGTTTAATGGAAAAATCTTTTTGAATCATGAGGACTTTTACTTTAGCCTCAGAGAAGCTTTGAAATAAAATTTTCTGAGAAGGTGCTTTAAATTTTAGGGGCTGCAATTATCCACCGTTAATAAAAGTCACTGTTAAGCTAACAGTCCAACAAGTGAGGGTGAGCCTGATGGATTATATATCATATGGTAGAATACTTTACTGCCATTAAAAAGGTAGAGTAAGAGGATAAGCAAAAGGTAGTTCTTATGTAATAGTAATAGGTTAGAAAAAGTAACATTGTAAGTCTCATTAAAAATGTATTTTTTATGCATTGCAAAAAGATTAATCATATTTACCAAGATGTTGACTGGGGTTATTATGAAGTGGTGGGTTTTGTAGGTGTTTTTAATTATTTTCCCATGGTTCTGTCATGTTTTTTAAATTTTCTATATTGAATGTGTATTTCTTTGGTAATAAAACAAAATTTTAAATAACCCATTTTATACTTGGATCTTATACTTGGATCCTTTCATAAAATTACAAAGGTTGGAGCAGCATATCAACTTACAAATTTGAGAAATTGAAGGCATATTAGAGGACATTTTCATCTAATGCTCTCATTTTCACAAATAAGAAAATCAGGAAGTGATTGCTCAAGGGCACACAGGGCATTAGAGGCAGAGCTCCAGCCAGACATCAGGTACTCTTTAGCCACCCCTTGGCTTCCAGTTCAAGATCTCTTCCACTTTTCTAATCACAATTAGGTCGAAATGTTCCGTTAAGAGAAGGACACCCAGAGTTATCTGCCTGGCATTGAGATCTCAATTAGGATTTCAAATTGAGAAAATTTCTTCTTTTAAATGGGTGAACTGATTGCACCTCCAAATCCATATATAAAAGGCAGTTCTTTTAAGGAAACATCTGAGAAGTAGGGAAATAAAATAGCGATTACAGAGTTGGAGTTCTGCCAAAACATTCCCACAAAATCAAACCTACATCTTGCCAAAGGCCTAAAACTTCCTTAGCAGTGCTTCATGTAAAATAACTCTTTGCAAAGAACATAAAACTGCAATTGAGATGGCATATTTTAAAGTCAAGGCATGTAATATTATCTTCAACTGACAAAGAAACCAAGGCTTAAGGAGTTGAAGTGACTTGTCCAAGAGCCTTGAACTGATACATTTAGGACAACGAAGATTTCAGATCACAGTGATTATGAGCTTAGACTCTGAAGTCAGACTGCCTGGATTTGAGTCCAGGCTCCAACACTTAAAAGCTGTGTGATTTTAGTTATTTAACATCTCTAAACCACAATTTCCTTACTATAAAACAGTAATGATATCAGGACATACCTCATGGAGTTCTTATGGAGACTGGATTTTTTAAAGTGTTTAAAATAATTTATTGCAGCAGAGATGCTCTAAGTTCTCAATAAATACTAATTTTATCATGATTATTATTACTATCACTGTGTGATTATTTTCATTATCCAGATCTCTTTGTTTCTAACCTTTGCTTTCTTTCCACACTGCTCCAGGCTTAGAATAAAAATAATCAATGTGTGGATTCCACTCGCAAGAATGGACATGGGACTCATGAATGGCTTGCCTTTTCCTTTCCCACCCTTCTTTTCCCTTTCCAGATGCTGAATTATCTTGGCTTTCCTGTGATTTGGCTTCCCTCATAGCAGATTAAGAAGCTTTAGAAAAGAGGCGAGAACTATAAAGGAGACAAAAGGGAAGAAGCCTAAGAGCCTGGGGTATCTGTCAGAAGCAGCCAGCCCCAGGGGATAAGCAGGCACTCTATGGTTGTGCTAAGTGCATTTTCCAAATCAAAAGTAAGGGCTGAAAAGAGGATAAAACATTTCAAATTAGGATGGTCTCTGAAAATGGGAAGGTATGGTTACCATGAATGCCGGTATATTTTTAATAACTGTTTTGTTGGGCAGTGATGGCTTGGGAGGAGGGGTTGACTATACTCAGAAAAAGTAGACTGGCTTTCAGCATCAGCAAGAATGCAGAAAAATGTTTTTTACTTGGCCAAAAAAAAAAAAAAAAAGAAAAAGAAAATCTAGGAAGAATGTTATAATGTCCAAAAGGAGCACTGTCATTGAAGAAGTCACTGTGTCCCTGGAAAGAGTCAGCTCAGTGGTTTACAGCTCCTCTCTAACCTGAATGAGCAGTTCAGTTTGGAGCAAAGCATTTCCTAATTAGGTAAAACACGCTCAAGTGTCTGCTTTTGGAACTGCACCCGGGTCAGGGGGTTTGCTCCAACTGACTAGAGTGCGCCTTGTGCCAAAAATGAGTCGTTGATGGGAGGGGAAAGAACAGTGCAGTTCCCAGCTCACTGGTCTTGAAACGCAAACCATATTTAGTCATGAAACACAAAATGCTAGGAAAATCTCAGCATGAAAAGTCCAGTCTGGGCTGAAGCTGCCAAGCCTTGATTTGCAGTGAAACTCAGCCTGGGATGGCAGGGCTGGCTCCACAGTCACACTTGCCTCACCAGGCTGAAGGGAGCTTTAAGCTGAGAGAGATGCAAACCAGATATCCGGCGGGAGGCACACACAGCTGTCAGATGCAGGCTCTGCTCCCTCCCTCTTTCTTTCCAGAGAAAAATTCAGCAGGTCACCTGCTGTGCTCTGCTGCAAATGACCAATGATGTAGATCCGAACTTGTAAGGTCACATATACACATTTCCAACAAAAAAGAGATATACGTTTCGAACAAAAGACACTACCAGTTAGAGCCAGGGAAACCCAGAAGTGAATACACAAATTCAGGCACAATCAAAGACTAGGCAACTATTCTCTGTTCACTTCCAAAACCCACTTCCAGACACCTTAGCTACACCAAAAATACAGCCCAGTGAAAAAAAAATCCCTACACCAAATCAGAACCAAAAATAAATCTGAGTTTCCAGTGCCTAAATACAAATAAATGTGTAACTTACTGCACACAGCTAACCTGCATACCTGTATCGTGCTGCAAGATCTGGGCTGTTTGCTTAGGATGAACATTTTACAGATGACATGCATTAATAAAATTTTCATATTCTTCTCTACCCCTTCCATCATACCAAACTACATATTAGCCCTGTCTTTAATGTTAGATCATTAACGCCAAAAGCTACAATCATTTTAGTAGTACAATCTTCATTCAGAAATATGAGTGCGTGAACCCAGCCAAATCCCTGCAGATGATGTCTTATTATACTGGCTAATTAAAAGAGTCACTGGAATGTATAAGTCACATCCCTGGGCTGGCGCCACTTACCCTGACAGTGCTTGGCTGGGCTTCTCCACACTGGGTGGTGTTCAGAGAAGCTGAACGCTGAAGGGTTATATAGCCCCTTGGCCTGCTCTCCTCCCACTTGCTTCCCAAACAAGGAACAAAGACAGACTTGAGCCTGTCGTTCAGTCTAACACAACCATATAGGGACCTCAGCACAAAACTCTCTAATCTGGGTGGCCGGAGGCCTGGGTCTCTTCCACTGCATTCCACTGGTCTGCTCATGAAACGGGAGGCGGTTCAGCTGCCTGTGGGAGATAAACACGCCAAGCCTTCAGAACAACTGCAGAAATGCCCAGAGACACTGAGCTAGGGTAATGGGCAGATGCAGGCATGGTTTGCACATTCCACAGAGGATGCCAGCTTGCTATCATGCTGGAATTTCAGGCCATTTCCTAATAAACTGAGAACAGAAAGGGGCAGAAAGGGCTGCCTCTGCCTAGCACGGACTTTTAAAACTCTTCTACCATGGTAGCATGCAAGGAAGAAAGATATTCCTTCAGTCGTCTATAAATACATAGAGGGAGTGATGATTTTATGGTAGGCACACTGTTTATAAATCAAGTTCTTGAGGGATGTGAGTGGAAATAGGAATTGAAGTATGGAGACAAGGTTGACAGGCCTATGTCTTACAAAGAGGAATTTGGATGTTTGCATTACTATAACTACATTCATTTTTTTGGTGCATTAGCTTTGTCTACTAATTTGTCACTGAGCAATTTAGCAGCATAAGTAGGGACCATCCTTTGACCAGAGAGTCTACCCAGCAGCCTGTCAAAGAAGTAGTTTGGAAAAGAAACGAGATTGTTCAAAGGAAGCCTCTGTAGCCCTCCTCTCTGCCCACTAACCTACTTGACAGGCAGTAGAGAGACCAGGTGATATGGTTTGGTTCTACGTCCCCACCCAAATCTCGTCTCGAATTCTAATCTCCATAATCCCCACATGTCCAGAGAAAGGCTAGGTGGGAGGTGACTGGATCATGGGGGCGTTTTCTCCCATGCTGTTCTCATGAAAGTGAGTGAGTTCTCACGAGATCTGATGGTTTTATAAGGCAGTTTTCCCTGCTCTTGCTTGCTCTCTCTCGCCTGCTGCCATGTAAGACACGCCTCTTCCCCTTTTGCCATGAGTTTAAGTTTCTTGAGGCCTCCCCAGCCATGCAGAACTGTGAGTAAATTAAACCTCTTTTCTTTATAAATAACCCAGTCTTGGGTATGTCTTTATAGCAGTGTGAAAATGGACTAAGATACCAGGTGACCCTCTCATTTCTCAAAAATATAAGCCGTTATCTCAAGCATCAATGAATAGCTTCAATGATTTTATATTGTCTACTAGGTTCTCACTTAACTCATAAAGAAATATTTTTGTGGGCACTGTGAGTATTTCTGGACTGTGGACATGTGAGAAAAATCTCAGAATGAGTGGCTTTATTTTACAGCCATGACCAGCTGTTCACTCATGTTACTATGTCAGATCTGTTTGATTAATGGTGCCCACACATATACATACATATATATCTTTGAAGAATTGCACTATTGATTAGAAAATTTTAAATAGCTTAAGACTAAATCATAACAGGATTTCTCTATACTGCTCGGGATTTGTCTAGCTTTTACCAACCAGAAAACACAGCCGTTAGAATGTTAAAATATAAAATCTACACAGTACAACATAAAGTTGGGCATTTGGGGTTAATTCATTAATTTTCATCACAGGAATCATGTGAAGCAAAATTTCCATATTTTCTTGAGTAGGAGGGCAATTTGAGTAGAGGAAGGATTCCCCTTCCTCCTGCTTCTGACTCACGCAGTGTCTGTGTAGTCCTTGCGATCTTTATGAAGTGACTGTTCATCTAAACACCAAAGAGAAGAGTTTTTGCATTCACCTTTATGATTCTTACATCATTTCTTCCTTGATTATGGTAGTGTATAGCCAAAGCTCTGATAATAATCAGACTATGATGAAATAAAGAGACCCATACTGAAAGAGGACTCAAGGTTTAGTTTTTCTTGCAAGTTTTTTTTCGAATAATCTATGACACTAACCAGGAAATACTTATAATTGAAAATAAATTTCTAAACAAGTGATTAAATGATCTTATTGCCTGGGTTTGAGATTTATAGTTTCACATCCCATCCAAGTCTCTTCAGTGAGAGAAACCAGCACTGTATGGGTATGAGTGTGTGTGCAAAGATATGTCCAGCCAAGCGGCCAGATACTTCCTGGGGCCAGCAGCCATGTATCCAAGGAGTTATGGAACAATTAGAAAAACAGTAGCGTAAAAAAAAAAAAAAGAAGAAGAAGGAAAGAAAGAAAAACAGTAATGTCGGGTAACTTGGTTGCAGTTCAGGGACACTATAAAATAAATTCCAAGCTAAAGAACATATCCAAGAATCATTTCCAGACAGGTTATTCTACAAACATCATGCACCATCTTAGTAAGATTATTTAGTTATGATTTATTGTAAATTCCTTGAGCACTAGGGCAGCACCCTGTAGATTTAGATTAGGCCATGTAAATACTGGCAAATAGCTGTATAATATTGATGTCTGGTAAGAAAAATGATTTTCTGCTGGTGCCGAAAAATTGGGCTGTAGAAATTGTTTTTTTCTATTTTTTTCTAGCCAATCATACGCATTGGCTATTTTGTTCAGTTCATAAAATCCATTTTTCTGAGAAGACACAGTGAGAGCAAGGAAACCTTTCCATTTCCCATCTTTGGAATTCTCCAGGAGAGTCACAAACAGTTCTCCTAAGACAGCCCACGAAGACAAAGGCATGGAGTCTACGCTGGCACAATGGCCATCCCGCCACATCTGCAGGGATTTGCCAGGCTCTGCTCTGTTCCTCATTTGAGCATAATTAATATTGTCTACGGGAAATTTGATTGGACACTTTCTATGAAGGTCTAAAGGCTGGTATTTAGGGATTTATTTTCATAATGTTTTCATTTATTTCAAAATGTGAGAAGATCAGAGAGAAGATACATGGTATATTAAATGTGAGAAGAACCATGCAACATGAGGATGTGAGGAAGGAATGCAGTGACAATTGGCCCTCAGACCTTGACTTTGTGTAAAGGCAAACATTTTGGATCAATACATGGGGGTTATGATTCAGAGTTGAAATTCCAAAGCTATCATTTACTACCACTGTATCCCCTCTGTGCCTTAGCTTTCTTATAAGAAAAATAGGGTTAATATTCATGCCTTATCACAAGGTGGCAATGAGATATGAGGCGTTAATAGGTTAGAAACACCTAGAACACTGCCTGGCCCATGGTGAGCACGATGTAATTATTAGCTATTATTATCGTCAGATGCTCCGTAATGAGGAAGTTAGTTCTAGAGGTGAGACAGACACTTTTTCAGACAACAAAAGTGCAGAGGTAAACTCTTACCCAGAAGACTCTGACACTCTGTGTTGGTTTCCTATTGCTGCTCTAACAAATTATGACAAACTTACTGGCCTCAAACAACACAAATGTATTCTGTTACAATTCTTGAGATCAGAAGTCCAAAACAGGTTTTCAATCGGCTAAAATCAAGGCATTCCTTCTGGAAGCTCTTGTGGGGGTCTATGACTTTGTATTTTCTAGTCTCTAGAGTCCACTTGGCTCATGACTACTTCCTCTTTCTTCAAGCCTGCAGCAGAGCATCTTCAAACTGTCTTTCTGACACTAATCCTCCTGTCTCCCTCTTAGAAGGACCTTCGTGAATATATTGGGCTCTGATGGATAATCCAGGATAGTTCAACATAATCTTCCCATTTTAAGATTATTGATTTAATCATATCTGCAAAGTCACCATTTTGTGTGTAAGGTAACATATCCACAGGTTTAGGGGATTAGTAGGTGAACATCTTGCGGGGAGGATTCATTATCCCGCCTATTACATACCCCATCTCACCACCCAATGTGTTTCCCATTACATGTCAAGGTGTTTATACCAGTTTCTCAGTTTCCAAAAAGTATTTCTACCAATGGTGTTGGCATCAGATGTACTTACTACACTTAATAAACACTATCTTAGACTGTTTGTGCTGCTATAACTGAATAGCTGAGACCGGATTGTTTATTTAAAAACGAGATTTATTTCGCACGTTTCTGGAAGCCGGGAAGTCCAGGATCAAGGTGCCAGCATCTGGTGAGGGCCTTCTTGATGTGCCATCCCGTGGTGGAAAAAAAGGCGAACCTGCTCCCACAAGTCCTATTTATAGTGGCATTAATCCATTCATGGAGGCGGAGCCCTTATCAATTAAACACCTCCCATTAGGCCTCATCTCTTAACACTGTTGCCCTAGGGTTTAAGTTTCCAACACATGAATTTTGGGAGACATATTAAGATCATGGCAGACATTTAAGACACGGTAGACAAGTCTTATCTTAGGAAAGGGATCAGAAAACTGTAAAGCTACATGCCCATGATCCTGTAATGGCCAACTAGGGAAGTGGAATAAACTTGTATCACTCCTTTATGCTTTTCAGAATGTCTAGATAATGTAATGTATTTACAAGATTCACAAGGCACTTTCAAGAGCTTTATTGTATTTTATTTTTGTTTATGAAACAACAAAATACATGTCAGATTGCAGAATAGCACCTGTTAGATTTAGGAGACAGAACAACTTTTAACATTCTCTTTGTCACCAAGGATAACTTGAGAAATTAGGTTTAACCATGAAGAACAGAGAGCTTTAAAAGATGTTTTAAATTCCTGGAAAAGACGGATAATACCTATTACGTCTTTGTCAATTGCACTTACATTTTTTCCTGCCTCTCCTGCCTTATCTACCCCAACTCAGAACTAATATGTGCCAACATTGCCCTGGTGATATGGAACAATGGACTTTCCCATTAACACGTCAGACAAGCTCATAACTGAGGACCTTTGCTCATGCTGCTCCTCTGCCTGAAACAGTATTTCCCCCATTTACTTCTCTAACTCCTTTCCTAATGCCATCTCTTCTTTTAGCACACTTTACGTATCCTCCTAAACTCAGCTTAAGTATCCCCTTCCCCTAGGAAGCCCTCTCTACCCACTTCTTTTTTATTTGAGCTGGAGTCTTGCTCTGTCACCCAGGCTGGAGTGCAGTGGTGCAATCTCGGCTCACTGCAACCACCGCCTACCAGGTTCAAGCGATTCTCCTGCCTCAGCCTCCCGAGTAGCTGGAATTACAGGCGCCTGCCACTGTCCCTGGCCAATTTTTGTATTTTTAGTAGAGACGGGGCTTTACCATCTTGGCCGGGCTGATCTCGAACTCCTGACCTCGTGATCTGCCTGCCTCAGCCTCCCAAAGTGCTGGGATTACAGACGTGACTCCCTACCCACTTCTACCCAACTCATTTTGGTTAAGGGTGTCTCCTGTGTTTATCCATAGTACTTTGTGTTTGCCTCTCTCATAGCACTCACTATATTGTTCTATAATAATATGTCCAACTATAATGTGTTTGAAGGCAGACTAAATTGATTTCATCTTTGCATTCCTAGAGCCTGGAACATTCAGTAAATGTTTATTGGACTGAACCGAATAAAGCACAGAAAATGCTTAGCAAATGGTCAAGGATATTCTGAAGTGAGGGCAAATAAAAATAAATCAACTAATAGTTACCAGACAATGCTATGAGCTATTTGCTCTACATACATAAACTCATTTAATCCTCACAGCAGCCATAAGGAATACTATTTTTCCCATTTACAGATGAGGAAATGGAGGATCAAATAAGCGAAATAACTTGCATGGCCCCAGAACTGGTAAGTGGTAGAGCAGGGATTCAAACCCATCTGACACCAGAAATTGAGTTCAAGCACATGCACAGAGGTGTGGGTAGTGGCCTGTATGTCAGGCTCCACCCAGGTAGTAGGGAGCATGAGGTTAAATCATCAAGCAAAAGCAGATGACCTCACTATTCAACATCCCTGCATCATGAAAGCCTGGGCACACAGGGCAATATTGGCATCAGCTAGCTCAAGTGAACCCAGTATCAGCTCTTTTCTCTCAAGCTGACTAGACCCAACTGCCCCAGCTTCCTACCGATTGAAGCTCTCCTTCACAAAAGACTTTGGATCTACAGGATGACCAAGGTTCCTGGTGTACCCGAGGGGTTTCCTCGGTCCTGGGTGGGGAAGGGAGGATATGAGACTTTCAGTGCTTTAAAAAGTCCCAGGAAATCTAGGATGAGTTGATTATTTGAATCATCACCAATGATTAGAGCAGCCTGTCCTGTATATTACTCGTAGGGACTCTTCCTTTCAGAAGCCTTTGGAGAAGACCACAAACAGCCATTTATACCAATGGTATTGACTAGTGTTGTCCAACAGAACTTACTGCAATGATGGAAATATTCAACATCAGTGCTGTCCAATACAGTAACTACTAGCCACGTGTGACTATTGATCATTGAAATGTCTATAGGAATTTTTAAATTCTATTTAATCTTAATTAAATTTTAATTTGAATAGCCACATGTGGCTACTGACTTCCATGTTGGACAGCATAGGAGTAATAAGTTTTAAATTTGGCTGCAACTGAAATTGCCTAAGGGGCTTAAAAAATCCGAATGCACAGGCTACACTCTAGATCAATTAAATCAGAGCATCTCAGATGGGACACAGATGTCTAATGTGTATCCAAGAATAAGAACCTTCAGAATAGACCATGGATCCCAAAATATGGCCTACGAATTGACTGCATCAGAATCAACAAAGGAGTGTATTAATAATATGCAAAGCTGACTCTCTTTCCCCTTAAACACACCTCCTAAATTACAATCCCTGGAGAAGACCTTAGAGTCAATTTTCCAAAATAAACTTTTCATCTTAGAATAGAAAAGTTGTGAAGATAGTACAGAGAGTTCTCATTTACCCTACACCTAGTTTCCCCTAATATTAACATCTCACATTACTGTGGTACATTTTCCATAATTAATGAACTGATATTTACACATTATTAAGGAATCTTCGGAATTCATTCTGATTTCCTCAGCTTTTACTTAATGTTCCTTTTGGTTCAAGGATACCACACTGCATTTAAGTCAAGTCTCTTTAGCCATGTCCTCTTAGCTGTGACAGTTTCTCAGACTTTTCTTATTTTTAATGACCTTGACAGTTTTGAGGAGTATTGGTCAGATGTTTTGTAAACTGTCTCTCAGTTTGGATTTGTCTGATGTTTTTCTCATGATTAGACTGAAATCACCTGTTTTTGGGAAAAAGACCCTAGAGGTAAGTTGCTATTCTCATCCCTTGATATCAAGACAAGATGCTACCAGGATGACTTATCACTATAGATGTTCATCTTAATCACTTGGCTAATGTTTGCCAGGTTTCTCTACTGTAAAATTATTTTTCTGTCAGTATCTTCCATACTATACTCTTTGGATAGAAGTTACTAACTACAGCACACACTTAAAGAATGGGGAGTTACACTTCACCCCCTTGAGGACAAAGTATTTATATAAATTATCCAGAATAAAAATCTATTTTTGATACAATCCTCAATGATTCTTATTCATAACAAAATTTGGGAATCACTCAGACAAACAGCTGAAGGAGGCAGAACCACATGACATCCAGTTTGACCCTGATTCTCTGAGTGTGGATGACATGGTGAACTGGTGGATTTGCTAGACTTCTGTGAAGACTAGCTGATAGTCATTTATTTAGTCTAGAAACCAGATCACTGCTCCTCTAAACACAAAACAGTGAATGAATATAAAATTGTTGATACTACCACCAAGGAGTGTTTTGGAGTTGGAATCCAGCATATCGGAGGAGAAAAAAGCCATACAAAGAAGGATACATATAGTGCTTTGGACCAAAATCATAGCAACCAAGAGGCATTCCCTAAAGAAGAAAAAATATCAGTGTTGTCAGGTAGAGAAATAGAGAACTGGTGGCCCGAAGGTTCCTGGGATATATGGCCATGTGAAGAGGACCACCATGACCCATTGGCATGTACAGAACACTTTAGAGCTACAATACCATTATTGACAACAATGACAAACATTCACTAAGTCATTAGCAGAGTTAGTTTATGGTGTAAAGAGTGATTCAGAAACTCATTTGTCACTAGGGGATTCCTTGAACTAGTAACAAAGCTATCTTACCAAGGGGAAAGTGTTTTACTATTGCTGTTTATAAGCCACAGAAAGTCTCTGTTCTCTGGATCCCTGCTTGGCTTTGGTAAAGCTACAGTTAGAGACTCAACCTCTTGGTTTCTCAGAACATTAATTAGCGCATTGTTCAACTTTAATAATCAAGGAGTGTGTGTTGAGAATTGTGGGAGGTTTAGAAGCCTGGTCACACACAGGAACAGCTCTGAGTAAGAATGCTCAGAGTGAGAACTTCGGCGAGACACGAAGTCAGAAGTGTGGACTTCGGGGAGACACGAAGGCTGCCTTAATGCACTGAAGAGATGTGAAGTAGAAGAGTGAGCGTCTTTCATGTTCCCTGTGAAAATATAAGTAGCACTCATGGGTTATGTCTACAAAGAAATAGATTTCCTTCACCTTCACCTAGAAACATAAGTTAAAGTTTCTAACAACCTAGCAACACAGAGGACAGATTGACTTATGGGATAGTGAGTGTTTTGTCCATTGAATTAAGTAAGTGGATGCAAGATGACCCTCAGGGCTATTATAGAAAAGATTTGTGTACTATGTAGAAAATGTGAAGAGACTTTTAAGGATCCTTTAAGTCTTTCACTTTCCATCCTCTTGATATAGTATGAGTGACACTTTGCCAACTGTCTGGGATGTCACTGCTCATCTCTGTTTCTTCATCAGTGTCAGCTGTTACACATATGCAATGTGCACTTAGAAGAGTGTGATGCTTTCCCTAAACTGGCTGATTTATACACGTCAGAGGAAGGCATAACTTGGGCAAGAATAGCCACAGAGTAAGAGAGACCCTCAGTGTAGAGATCCACAGTCCTGACTTTGCCATCAAGATGCTATTATGAAAGAGGACAAGATCTTTACATCTCTGAGTCTCAATAATCTTTCCTAAAATGAATACTTTGTGCTAATTCACCTCTCAGTTTTCTTCTAGTTCTGACATTCTATGCAGTCTTCCCTGTGTCCTTAATCTCAAACGGTGTTTGCTAGGTTTCAATGAAAAGGTACTAGGCTTTATTATTCAGTGAAAATCACAAACCTTAGTGTTTACTGATGGTGTCTTAAAAAATATAAATGACAGGATTATTATGCCTGCATTATTATGCACCTATATATATATATTATATATATAAATATATTTTAGTTTAGTTTTAGTTTAGTTTCATATATTTTGCATTGTATGGGAGGAAAAAAGAATTCTCTGTCTATTCTTCTGAATTCTTATCTGGAAGCCCTGCAAAAAAAGGCAGATTAAAAAGAAAAAAGCGAACAGAAGTTTGTTAACAAATAGGCTTCATGTATATATGGGAGATACCCAGGGAATGAGCAATTCTCAAAGAGGTGGCTTAGAACTCTGGTTTATGTGGCATCATCAACGAAGAACAACACATTGGTGGGGAAGTAACAAGACAAGGGGAAAGGATCTTGAGTTTCTAGGGGTGGCAAATTGTGGGAAAACAAATACATGGGAAACTAATGGTAGACAAAAGATTATATAGTAAAGTCTGTTATGTAGATTTCTCTGTGCCATCTTCAGGCAAGCAAGGGCCTAAGGTCATCCCTGGTAATCAACCTTTGTCCTTCTTGGTAGAGAGGGAAGGAGGGACACATTTGTAAGTGTATGTCCTGCTTTTAAGCAAATAGGGGTAGGGCAGAGAGATTTTTTGTATCTATTTCTCGATTGCTTTCAACTCAAAATAATCCTTAAGCCAGAGAGGCGTATTTTGGGGTGGCATATTCAGCTACCCTTCAGCATATAGTATCTACATATCTTGTACCAACTGGTCTCTTTCCCTGTCTGCAGCTGTACAAATTAAACTATTATGAAAGCATGGTCATTCAAAGGAGGCACCCTTTTTGCCGCTCCTTTGCAACTTTCTTTTGCCCACCTGTTTTTCCTTTGCCCTCCTGTTTGCTGCTCCTTTGCAACTTTCACTCCAAGCTTTACAAACATTTTTAGTGTCTTAAGTTTCCTCCTTCCCCACAACACACAAATTCATATAGTCCAGCCCTTGTGTATTCTATTTCCAGAGCCGGGGATAGCTTCCCTTTTCTTCTTCTGCCAAATCATGTTTCTGCCTTATTTTAAAAGCCTCCTCAAAATTCATCTACAGCAAACCTTCTTAGATGCATTTTTTCTACAGGGAGAATGCTCCAATCGCTCCAGTGATTTCATCAGCACACTTACTTGATGTAAGCTCTTATATTTTCTCACATTTGCAGTATATTCACCATTAGATTGTAAACTTTTGGAGGCAGCCAGTGTGTTCATTTTTCCCCTAGGACACCCTGCCCTTCTACATATAGTAGAAACTCAGGAATTTAGTTAAGTAACTTTCTATTTTCCCCAAACCTTAAAAGAGCTGTCTGCAATGACCATCTCAGACGTTGTTATTTTCAGAAAGTTTCCCTAATTTATTTTAAGGAAAGAACAGATAAGATGCGTAAGATAAGGGACATTCTCTGGCTGTAGGCTTTCTTTAGCACATTTCAGGATTATTATAACATAATAGCCTTGCCCTATTTTCCTTTAGCAGCACGCGGCTGCCTGGTGTACTTGCTTTAGGAGGTCAAACACATTAGGTATACCAACATATCGACCATCAAAAGCCAATGCACAGAACAGAGATCCTCGGGCAAGCAGGTTGAACCACAGTTGCAAGGTCAAGCCATTAAGCAAAGCATCCAAGGGTGACCATCATGCTTCCCCCTGTGTTTCTGCAAAGCAGAGATTTTCCTAGGGATTGCTGAGCAAAGAGCCCCTTACTAAAGAAACAGCAGACTCCATGGAAGAGTGTCAATTTTATGATCCACTGCTGGTTTGGGCTGATTTGCTTTTAACCAATTATTGATCACCGTAATTACTAACTTTTGAGAGAGCCCTGCCAAAAATAAATATTCCTTAAATGAGGTACACCAATGTTTTTTTCCACTCCAGTCCTTGAAAATAGTGAGTTAGAGCAGAGTTTCCTAAAGCATGGCCTGAATTTACAGAACCATAGTCAACAGAATCACTTGGGCAATTTGTTAAAATTTATTAGGTTGGTGCAAAAGTAATCACGGTTTTTGCCATTGAAAGTAAGGGTCCTAATACATTCCTGGGGCTCACCTGAGCCAGGCTGTCTGGCATGGGGCCTAGAGATCTGCATTTAAACAAGAGCCACACAGAAGCACTTGGACAGAGGGTAAGAAGGGAATGTGATACTGAAGTCTCAAAAGTAGAGAAGAATAGTGAGGAATGATCTTCATCAATATTATCATAGCTTTTTCTTGTTAGATTATAGGATCCCTGGCTCATGTCCTCAGAGAACAGAATGGAGAGCAGATTTACAGACAGGGAAGGGGATTGGACAGGACTGTGGGCCTGCATTCTATTTTAGGCCCTGCCTCTGATTGTCTGTGTGGCTTTGAAGAGTTCACTAAGCCCTTTGGCCCTCATTTTTTAATCTATAAGTGTGTGGGCCTATTATTTTAATATCCTGTCTACCTCTAACAATTTCTGATTGAAATACTGAATTTGAAAATATAAATAGGCAGTATAAACTCTTCTGTTTATTGTGGCGTCTGTGAGGTAACAAGCAGAAGAGGTTGATGGTTTCACAAAAGGAAAGCATGACTTAGACAGAGTGCCTAAAATTCTGTCCCAGAAACCATGACCTCCTCATCTACCAGCTGTCTGTGTTTGGGCAATCACCTGCATATCAGTTTCCTCATCTGCAAAATGACAATGGCACTTGCCAGCCACCACTTTTCAGGGTTCCTGAGCAGGTCAAAGACGTAACCTGCTCGAATGTTTTGAAAACTATTAAGTGCCAATCAGATTATCAGTTGTCACTCAAATTTGGATTAATTAGGTCAGATATTAGGTGTCGGGTGGTGTTTAAATCCTTGTTGTCCAGAGTGACATGGGAAGCACTGGAAGCTTAGGTTACCATTAGGAGATCCTGAGGCTTGAGTGAGAAGATCCCATAAAGAGCAACATGGCTCAAACAGTACCAAGAGGGCAGGCTGTGTGCCAAGATCAGCCTGGGAGTTTATACAACACTTATTTTAGCATCAGACATACTTTAGCCCCTAGAAAAGAAAGTGAACAGGAAGAGACCCTCGAGATATCTTTGGATGCGTCAAGAATTTTAAAAGCTGCAACTTGGAATTCAAAGCATTAACTTCCTTTTCCAACAAAATTGAGACCCTATAGGGTAATTTTATACTGAAGAGCTCCCACTTCTTTAAACCTGATTGGAATTTGAGATAGTTGGAACAGGACAAGACTCTTATTACCTATGATAAAAAGCATCATCAGGTAGGGGCAAGAGTATGGACTCTGGAGGTAGGTTGGATTCATATCCCAGTTTTCAATAATTTATTTTGAGTCCCTTGGCAAATCATCTAGCATCTCACCTCAGTTTTTTCATCTATAAAATGAGAAGGATGTAACACCTGCTTCATCAGGTGGTGATGAGGACAGATGCGAGAATACAGTGGAATACTGAATTCTGGTGACTTTCAATATTCTATTCCTCAGCACTAACCCATGCTTACATGCATTTTATGACAATCCACGTTACCTAAGCCCAAATTATTACATGCAACACAGCTTGGCAACCTTCAAACACTAACCAAAGCAGGTATCAGAGCCCTTGTTTCTTGAACTTTCAAAGACAGAAGATGAACATATAAAATAGAATATTTTGTTTCATGATTTTGTTACTGTAAGCCATGTCTGGTAAAGGCCAATACAAGGAAAATGGGCTGAATCTGTGGATTACATTAGCAGGTTCAGAAGAAATGATGGCTCACACACCTGAACTCATTTCAATCATCCCTAAATTTAAAACAGGAAAATGGTTGGCAAAGTTGTTCCCTTTCTTCCTCTGGAGAAACTACTTGAAATAAATATGAATTTGAATTTTACATGAATGATATCTCAAGAGTTTGTTAGTATGATTATCATACTTCAAGTTTATGGCTTATCCAGAAATCAAACAACTATAGTAACCAGATAAAAGTCCATTTTTTTTTCTGTAACATATAACAGTAATTAGAGTTTTCTACTTGTGACCTTAAGGTGTGTTGTCATGGTCTTGACATTTCTGCAGAAGTAAACTACTCAATTCCGTAGTTTCTGTGTTTGCAGTTATTTGTATTTAACTTGCATTTTGCATATTTAATTTGTATTTAAATCGCTAAAAACTGGTAACTCAGAAATGTTAGGTATAGACATCCTCATTTATCCAGAACATTTGACTAACCAGACACCTAATTATGTTTTGAGTGGTCCTATCTATGCATTTAATGAATGTTCTTATTTTGTAGCCAGGATATGTAATACAGGTGATTCCTTTCAGCAACGGGAGCTGGACAAATCTATATGCAGGGTTTTTGATCATCTTGGGTTTAAAACTCATAATGGAGCAATTAAAACCATGTTTGTTTTCCTGAATCCATGACAACAATAACTTTATCCCAAAACCAGCTGTGAATGTTGGTAACACGGGCACTCTGCTGACCTGAAGGAATGCAGGCACAGTCTGCATTTTGCACACATATTTGTCGGTAGAGTACTTTTTTGGTAGAGAGGAAGAGAAAATTCTGCCTTCTTTAGAGAAGTGGATGTAGGCAATCCCTCCTCCAAAAGTAGTCAAAATACCACTCCAGAGAACCTTGACTTTATAAGGGAAGGCAGCTTCTGAATCACTGAAAGCCTTTTCCTCCTTAATTCTCACTGGCTGGCCTGGAATGAGGCTCTGCTAAAAATGTTACAGGCAGCTGTTGATATAGGCATTTCTGTCCTCTTTTCTAGTACCATAATGTGTGCATGTTAAAGAGATTCTGCAGGTCCCTTATACCTTACTCATCCCTTTTAAAGCCTTCTTCTCGGAAAGTAGATGTGGAGTATCTCCTAGAATTGGAAAAGTTTCTGTCTTTCAGAAATTTGTGTAGGTTTGGTATTCATAAAACGTTACATTATTTGATGTCTCCCCCCACCCCTCACCCCGCAATACTACACAGAGATGAAAAATGTGTTTAGGTAGAAGATCCTCCTACATAAGAAGGAAGGGTTTGGAAAGCTGTTATCTGGGTTGTGTTACAACTTTGTGTTTTTTTCTCTCTCTCTTAATAAATAATACTCAAGACAAACACTTTTATAAGTAGGATCTTGATTATTGAGGCAAGAAGTATAATCTTAAGCAGTGAGAATGGGGGAAATTGGAGAACATTATTGTTTCCATAGCATCAGCATAGATTTCCATAATGTCCAAATTACCTAGTCATTTCTTTCATTTCCCAAAAAAAGGTCTTTAGTGTCAATTTTCCATCAAAAAAAAATCTTTGGAAGAAGTGAGTATTTCCACATTCTGCTATGCCTTAGGGCATCAGCCGTGCCCAAACCCATGCTTGTAAGGCTGAATGGTCACTCTGCTTTTGATGTCTCTATTTGAAAAAGCCTACAAATCCAAAGAAAGCATGCCCCCATTGGCATAGTCTCTGTTGTGCAAAGGAGACTTTCAGAGCTTTAGGCTCCATCTGTCATGATCATTTTTCAAACAGACTATTTTTTAGATCAGTTTTATGTTCACAACATCAAGATCACTTTTTTTTTTTTGGCTGGTTTACTCCTACTCAAATTGTTTCTGGCTCTCTGGGATGACCAGTTTCTCACGGAAAGAAACCTCCTCTGACCACCATACCATCCTCCCAACTATATCTTTTCATATACGTTAATAGCACCCTATCTTTCCTTCATAGTACTTACTGTAGTTTGTGGTAATACATTTGATACAATTATTTCTTTCATATACATCTTCCTCACCAGCCTAGGGAAGGGACACTGATTGTTCACCATCGTATCCCAGTATCTAGCACCGTGCCTAAGGGATAGGAGGGGCTCAGTAAATATCTCTTGCAAGGATGTTGTTAAATTGTAAACTTTGCCAAGGCTTTTATGTTGAATGAATGAATGAATGAATGAATGCCTCTAACTCTTCATAAAATAAACACTTTTTGGAAAAAATTGCTCATGGCAGACCTCAGATGTAACCACACTGATAACTGGAAAGAAAAATGAATTTAGATGGGCTTTTAGAGATAGAACAATGTTTCTAATATTCAAGCAGTACATAAATCCCTTATACTTAATGTTAAAATTCAGGATATGATACCTAAAGAAAGGTTTTACTGTACCTGGATCAAGACACCTACCAACTTTTCCTCTACGCATAGGCAAAGTCACTACCCTGTTTAAGCAGGTCTTTGGATGTTTCCATCTCAAGAAACATCTCTTCAATCTCTCCCTTGTATTCCACCTTCCAGAACCACCCAGAAATTCCAGTAAAGTCTTATTGACCTGATTGTCTGTCCTCTTCACTGAGTTCCTTTTGAATGCAGCAAATTGCTATGCCCTTTTCTGACTTCCATTTCACTTTTATCCAGCTTCATAGGAGCTTAGGCCCCTGCTTGTTGAGGAGGGCATTCAGTTAGTGCTAAGACTACCTGAATAGGTCTGGTTCTAGCTACTCACAACTCAGAGGGGTAACGAATGCTAGGAGGTAGGAAGAAGGACATTCAACCAGAATACTAAAATTGCATTTAGATAGTCCAGAAATTAGACAGTTTGCACAGCATTAGAATTCCCCATTTATCCTTACAATAGTTTGCTGAGAATCATGGTTGGGAATTGAACAATGAGAACACTTGGACACAGGAAGGGGAACATCACACACTGGGGCCTGTTGTGGGGTAGGGAGAGTGGGGAGGGATAGCATTAGGAGATATACCTAATGTAAATGACAAGTTAATGGGTACAGCACACCAACATGGCACATGTATACATATGTAACAAACCTGAACGTTGTGCACATGTACCCTAGAACTTAAAGTATAATAAAAAAGTGTGTGTGTGTATATACATATAAAAAGAATTCCCCATTTAATATTTATACATCCAAAAACTGACAAAAAGAATGTCTGAACTCATGTCTGACATTCGGATTCCTCCGCCCAAAGGCAATAAATAAAATAATACTAAAATGTAAAGGCAAACCTTGTCTTCTCCTGTCACGATCTATAGAGGGCACAAATAATAGACATTTTTCCCAAATAATGGCATCTGATTTTCAAGCAATGCTTAGCCAATTGTATATCTGGGCAGAAAAGGTTTGTACCGAGCATTTGAGCTGGAAAAGGCAGATGTTTTTCTTGACCTCACTTTTCCTAAAGTTCACAACTTCTGCTACTTAAATGAGTATCTCATCTCTAAGTGTGTGAAGTAACAGATGTATCTGTTTTCCATCCTCAAAGAGTTAACTTGATAAAATAAGTACAGCTGAGGACAAACACAAACACAAAATGAGAAAACTTCATGCAGTATGTTTTGTGTTTTGCAAAGGGTGCCAATGGCATGGAGCCGTCTGATTCTGTTGCAGTCTTTGGCAACGTGGCCCATTTAAATTCAAGTTAGGATCTGAGTGTTTGGGTAAACAGAATAAGCTAAGAATGAGTGGCAGACATATTTCCTCAAATCCCATCTGATACGGGTTTAGATCCAGATTTTGTCATTTGACTAACTCCTTCCTTTTTTAGATGATTTGGATTTGTCTTTTTTTCTTATAATAAAAGTCACAATGCCAACCACTTTAAGAGTACTTTTGCTGCTCTTTTTTGTTGCTATCTTTTTGTAACTAATAGGACATTTGTAAAAGTAAGACTATAATACAAACAGGAGTCATAGCATGTAATGGCTTTAGCAATTTGTGCAATATCCCTCTTTTTGTCCTTCCTGCATATTTTCTCCCTAGAAAGCAGCCAAGAATTGGTGTTCAGAGGGTGATGCTCTGATGGTGAGCAGATCTACAGTTTGCCTAAAAGTTTATTTAAGCCAAATTTATAGTTTCTGAAGCGCTAGAAGGCTGCTGTTCAAGGGGACTACTTTTTTTTTTTTTTTTAATTGGAGTCTTGCTCTGTCGCCAGGCTGGAGTGCAGAGGCGTGATCTCAGCTCACTGCAACCTCTGCCTCCCCAGTTCAAGCTATTCTCCTGCTTCAGCCTCCTAAGGAGCTGGGACTACAGGCTCACACCACCACGCCCAGTTAATTTTTGTATTTTTAGTAGAGACAGGGTTTCACCATGTTGGCCAGGATGGTCTCGATCTCTTGACATTGTGATCCACCCGCCTCAGCCTCCCAAAGTGCTGAGATTACAGGCATGAGCCACCGCGCCCAGCCAGGGACTACTTATTAATTGGCCATTTAAAATGAAATGAAACAAAGTCCTCAATTGCTAACGATTAAGGGGACAGGAGTGTAAATTCAGCTATTGTCTGGTCTTCAGGCAGCAGGAAATTAAGGGATTGGTAACTGTTATTTGTAATAGTAATTGATGTCACAAAAGGAGTTTTGAGAACAGGAAGTATAGAAAAAAATTGATCTTTTATTTTTAGTCTGTTAATATTTAATGTAATATTTGATACAGTTCGATTTAGATTTACTGTTCTTTGATCTATTTTTATTTTTTGCCTTTTTTGTTGTTCTGTTTCTTCTCTCCTGCCTTCTTTTATATTGTTTAAATTTTTTTCTAAATTTCATTGTAATTTATCTGTTAGCTTTTTAACTATATCTTTTGGCATTATTTTTACAAAGTTGCTCTAGGGATTACAATATACATCTTTAAATACTCACCATCTACTTCATGGAAATTACTGTAACCTTACAAATGTATAAATCGATTTACGCTTGTTCATCCCATTATAATGTATATTATAAGCCTCATACAATGGTATGATTTTTACTTTAATTTTCTCTGCGTTGTTTCTAGTTAACTATATGTGCCATCAAAGTGAGACCCCATTTATCTTTTAATCTGTTTCTGATTGCTTTTCCAGTGTCTACTTAACTGAGACTCTTACAGGTAATTTTGTAGGATACTAGGTGTTTTAGACAGCAAATATAAAGATTGTGTTTGTGTATGTGTATATGTTTATATGTGAGGGCCAATCTATTGAAAAGAAACATTGTAGAATACTAAAGCAAAATTGAAACCATATAGAGTTTGTAGTTGTTTTATTTTAAAAGCTAACCTTGTAAGTACTTAGTCTTTCAAAAAATAATTTTAACTTCTATGTTTTATTTTTCTATTTTAATTTTTCCTGGTCCTTGCCTCCCAATCCTCCCACCTTCCCTTTCTTCTGTGTGACCCATAGATTCAGAAATTCCTTCTTGGGATAATTTCTGGCATTGCTTTGGAGATGGAGCCCCTGAAAATTGGCTAGGGACCAAATGGATTCCCACTCTTGGGGATCTCTAGGTCATCATCACCATCTGAACAGCTCTGAGAGAGACAAGAAGTGGAATGGAGAAGGTGATTAGGTAATCCCAGAGTTGTCAGGGGAACAATTGTGAAAATCTTTCATAGAGTTCCCGATGAAACAAACTCTTTCTTGTTAGCCATTATCTTTGCCTTTCCTTTCTAAAGAAAAACACGTTGTTTCATCTTGATTATCAATTTCTCAAGTACTCATGGATGTGAGGCCAGGTACCCTGTCACCTTGGCTCTGTTTGGGATGCAATGTTGTGTTTGCCACCACTTCCCATTCCCCAAAAGCGTCTTTAACGTAGACCATTCATTCTTCAGATTCAAAATGCTTAAGCTGAACTAACCTCAAAGGGCCCTCATTAATTTACAGACATTTGAATAACACCCATATTCATTTCTGCTACTGAACCAAAATCTTTTCCAAGAAAATCATCTAGCAAACTAGTTTTTGCCAGACCAAATATTAACAGGTGTATATATTTGCATACATAAATATTTACCTCTATGTCTTGTGTGTTTTTGTTATGAGACAGTCTCGCTCTGTTGCCCAGGCTGGAGTGCAGTGGCACAATCTCAGCTCACTGCAACCTCCACCTCCTAGGTTCAAGCGATTCTCATGCCTCAGCCTCCTGAGTAGCTAGGACTACAGGCGTATACCACCACGCCCAGCTAATTTTTGTATTTTTAGTAGAGATGGGGTTTTACCCTGTTGGCCAGGGTGGTCTCGAATTCCTGACCTCTGATGATCTACCCGCCTGGACCTCTCAAAGTGCTGGGATTACAGACATGAGCCACTGTGCCCTGCCCCTGTTTTGTGTATTTATATAAATACATGTCTTCAGAGCTTTAAATTCTTCTTAAATTTTAAAACTAGAACTAAACCAGACATTGAGAGGACCCAGAAATATACCCTGACTAAAGTGGGTGGAATTTCATTTGGCTTAACTCTTTGGTGAAAAAAAAAAAAAATCAGGCTCTCAAGAACTCAATTTAGTGAACCAATGCCAAATAGAAAAATGTTCTTGACATTTCCCCCAAAATAGATGTCTAAAGATTTTGCACTTTAAATTGGTACTTTATGTATTAAAAGTGATATTGAAACTAAATTCCTACCCAGTTAGTTGAAAAATATGAAAAAAGCAATTGCTAGAGAATGCAATTTATTAAATGTTGGTGGTCTTTTAAAAAATGAATTCCTCTTGTAGCCAGTGAGCTCAGTTATTTATTTATTTATTTATTTATTTATTTACTTTAGTAGTAACAAGGTCTCACTATATTGCCCAGGCTCATCTTGAACTCCTGGCCTCAAGCTATCCTCCCATCTCAGCTTCCCAAAGTGCTGAGATTATAGGCATGAGCCACCATGCCTGGCTAGTTAATGGTTATTAAGTAATACAAACATTTCTGTGAATTCCACCAGATCATTGACTTTGGCATAGTTCACTTAAGACTTTGTTTGATAAAATAAATCTCTTTCACTCTAATTAGGAAGCATTTTTGGGAACCTGATTAATGCTCTAATGTTGTGGGGCCAAAAAATATGTGGAATGTGGCCCTGCAGTTAGATGAGCTGAGAGCATCATAGTACTATATAGCGCTCTAAATCCTAAATCCTAGATCACTGTAATACTATACAGATCACCCACTTGCTGGCTTTGTGACTCTGGGCCATTTACTTCACCTCTCAAAAGGCATATTTAAAGTGAGGAAAATAATAAGGTTATTTTGGAAATTCATTTAGATGATGCAAATTGTTTACTGTAATTTCTAGCATGTAATTCGTGCTCCATGCATTTAACTGTTATTACAGGTTGTATTAGTATCACATTAAATTACCGACTGAAGTGAAAGTGAAACCAGAATGCTGTCAACGATTAAAAAAAAAAAAAACTCTCAAGCAAGAGCAAACAATGATACTGCCTCTAAATTTTCCAAATCTTTGAACACTTGGCTATTTTAAGGTTTATGAGGAAAAGATTGCTAAATTTATACAAAAGGAAGGAGATAAATCAGAGGTGGAAGAAACTGTGTACAGAGCAGCGTGTGCATTTGAATGAGGTATTAGCTCCATGCAGAAAAATTAGTTGAGAAGGACAATAGTACTGTCATACTTTTTAAAAACTGAAAGTACTGAAAGTGTTTGTTTTTTTCTTATTACAGACTAGACATAATAAAAATTTTCCTGTCATTCCTGCTTTCCCAGTTCTCCAATACATAAAGAATCAGGTGGAACAGTAGAGACGGTACAGGAAGGGGCATAGAGAGCAAAGGGAACTATTAGCAAATAAGTGTGTGGGCACTGGGCTTAGCAAAATGGGGCCCTGACTACTTTTCCACTGGATCGTAAGTTCCATGAGAGTAGGATTTTTTTTTTCAGTGTTGGTCTATGCTGCGCCTCCAGGTCATAAAACAGTGCCTGGCACATACTGGCCTCTTAATAAATATTCGAGAATTAAAGAAAGGCCACAAACTAGGAGATACTTGACAGAGCAGGAGGTGACTTGGTGACTTGGGCTTTTGAGGCTCACCTCCATTGAATCTGTCCTCTATGCTTAGATTTGGGGAGTTTTTAGTGCACTATTAGTATACAGTACTATTCCCATTGTGTTATACCATAATACTATGCAGTGAGATTAATAGAAGCCAAATTTCGCTCCTCTTCATTTGACTGACTAATTGTCACCAAAATCTGATGTCTTTTTCAAGTTTGAGGCAAGGTCAAATGACCCAGCCACTGAATCTTATGTCCCATCCCGATTAGGACCCAACCATACATTACTATTATCAATTAATTATAGTGATAATATAATGTGTAATACAGGGGTGTCCAATCTTTTAGCTTCCCTAGGCCACATTGGAAGACTAAGAATTGTCTTGGGCCACACATAAAATACACTAACACTAACTATAGCTGATGAGCTAAAAAAAAAAAAAAAAAAAAAAACCCAAAAAATATCATAATGTTTTAAGAAAGTTTACGAATTCGTGTTGGGCTGCATTCAAAGCCATCCTGGGCTGCATGTGGCCCACAGGCCATGGGTTGGACAAGGTTGGTATAATAGATAACATATAATTAATATATTGATATTATCACAAATGCCAGAGTAAACAAGGGGAAACTATGTAGTCTCTAACAAAAGGATTGATATGGCCAAGGAAAATATATTGGTTCATTATGAGGATCACGCAAAATGGAGAAAATTAGTACATTAATTACATTTGAATAGTCCTTCCATTGCACTGAACTAATTCAAGTGTTTTGACCCTAAAATTTTGTAGTTCTATAGCAAAAACTCACTTCCTCTCCACTAAATTGAAAATGACTAACATATCTCTAACGTAACCTGAACATAATGAGCAGCAATTCAGTGATATTGTGTTATTTTAAAATACACACCAACTATTGAGACAGATTATAATTTTAAATTAACAAAATTGTATTCATAATTAAGAAGCTATGATAGAAATAAAGTGTTGAACAGAATTTCTTGAAAATATTTTTACTAAATAGAACCAAATGTAAAGGTCCAGGTGTTGGGTACAGTTGAAGTTTGAAAATTGAATAAAATAATTCTTTCATTAAATATTATTAGAGCTTCTTAGAGGCTCAAACCAATGCTGATGTTTGTAGAGAAGTTGCACTGTGCTTGAGATCCTTATATCTGGTGAAGGTAATTTTTGCCCCCATTCCCCAGATTCCTTTAGATTAGCAGCAAAATGTATGCCTACATATCCCAAAGGAGAAGCTTATTTTCTGCTCTTTTGACATCTAATGAATTAATGCTTGTGTGAACTGAATTGTTAAAAAATTTAAAATAAGCTCTTGACTGTCCTTTTCATATAAGTGGGTGAAGTTGAGAAAACATAACTGTGAATACATTTGTTGTACTCTGCTCAGGCTTTCATCACCCCTGCTCTGACCTGTCGGAAAGTGGTAAGAGAGAGAAAAGATTCTGTTCTATTGAAAGCCAATCTCAATGCAAAGAAGTGACAACCAGTCAGGCTCGTGCTGAGAGATGGGTCTAGTCATGAGCCAGGCTCAGTTCATTTGCACCAGGGCTCCAGCTCACCCTACTTCAGGGAACTGAAGATGTCTAGGTGTCTGGGTCACCCGGAGAGAGGGAGTTTATTAAAATGAATCCTCTTTTCTACAAATTCATGCTAAATTGTTCTACGTCTAATGGTAATTTCTCCAAAAAGCCTTCTATGATACCTGAAGCTATTAGAAGCAACCTACCTTATTCTTTCTGTCCTTGAATTTGATCTCTTCTCTATTATTATTATTTTATTATTATTAATAGGAACTAATACTCATCAAGAATTTACTGTTTCTGTCACTGAATAGCATCTTTTCTATGAATTACCTCCTTTAATCCTCCTAATACACATATAAAGTTTATTCTGTTAACATTTGTTTTATAAATCAGAAAACTGAAAGCTCAGAAAAACTTTTTATGTTTAAAAACACTGTCCACTGCCTGAAACACTGAAAAAAAATGGATAAAAATTAAGTACAATTAAAATTATAGATTCTTTAGCTTCTACTGAGCTGGTTTTAATGGGTTATGATGTTGTGTGTGAGTGTAGGGGTCTGAGGAGGAGAGATAAGGAAGGGAAGAAAGTGAGTACTGAGATAAAAAAGCAGAAAAAAAAATGGGGTCAGCGAGTTTCCCGGCTCTGCAGCAGGGTGCCTTGCCAGCCTTGGCTCCTAGGAAGGGAAGACTTGTGACTTACCACAGACCAGATTCTTGCTGACTTCAAAGAGAGACGTTCACAAGGAGAAGATGCCAGCATTCAGGAGAGATGAGAGTCTGGCCAAATAATTGTCAGGAACCCTTAAAATGCAGGCTACTCATCTTGGGATGATTTTAAACAGTAATAAGCGTAGGCAGCAATAACCCTAATGAAGTATGGGGAAAGAGAATGTGACAGTCTCACACTAGTGTTCTCTCTCACTCTCCCTCTCTTTTAATTGTTAATGATGACATTGTTTTTTTGTTTTGTTTTGTTTTGTTTTGTTTTTTTAACAAGTCTACATAACCAGAGAGATCGGGCGAGAATAGCATAAATGCCATGGTTTTGATCCTCCTATCAAAAATCAGGACAAAATCCAAACTCAATTCGAGCAGAAAAGGTTACATGTGCTTGACTGTATAATTTGCTAGCCATTTGTTTAGTCCTGACTCTCTAATCAAACGCCAGGAGGATCCAGAAAGCAACAGCAAAGGTCATTTCTAGTGCCTGTGTCCTCACCACACACCTCCTCACACATGTGTAAAGCACCTACAAAGGCTTTGGGGTAGATCCTGGCAAAATGGAATAATAGAAGATATAGTTCTTACGTTCAAAGAGCTTCCAAGCTATTTATGGAGCTTGACAGATGCAGAAAAAGTCAAAGCTAATTTGCAAAGTCTGTAGTTTCAGAAGATGGCCAGCTGAGCTGAAAGATAAAGTGGACTTCTTTCCACTTGAAATTTTACTTCATTTATTAATTTTTAAGTTTTGTTCACCACTTCTAGTTTTCCCACCCTTCTGGTCTGGATAGAAATGAAATAGTTCAGTTTTAGGCACGATAAGAATTCAAGGTGGTGAGTGGAACATGAGCAGGAATTAAACATAATGCACTTTAAATGTAAAACTAAGAAGTCAGGGCATGAGGTAGGTTTGAAGAGCATCTGGGAAGAGGTGATGGTTGACACTTCAGGCCTTCTTTGAAGCTAGGGGACCTGAGGACTGAGGAGAGCACATTAGCAAGCATCAGGACACTGAACACAACTACAGTGGAGGTGACAGGGAAGCAACAGCCAGGGATAAATGAGAGCCAGAACTGTGGTGTCTGGTGAGCCAAAAGAGAGATGCATTTCACAGGCAAAGAGAGGCCAGGCCTGATGCTTATAATTACTCTAATTTGTCATCCCCAGTAATCTGTAGAGTCCAGGAAGGCAAGGAATGTTCTTATCCTGCCTACTGCTATTCCCTGAGGCCTAACACAGTCCATGGTACAAAGTAGGTACTCATAAGTATTCGTTTAGTTAAGGAAAATTGTTGGGATCTTAGACTTAAGCTCAAAGCCTCCATTCAAAGAAAGTGGCCAATATGTCCCCCCTCTGGAGCAAGTTGCATTCTGATTAGGAATGAGACTCAAGCCATATAAAGTCAAGTACAGTTACAAGGCAATGATAAGAAAGAATGAGATAGCTTAATTCCAAATGAATCTGGATTTATCTGATGTGTAAATTTAAAAAGAGAGAGATAATTTTCCCAGACTCCAAATGCCAAATCAGTTTCACTCCCTCCTCAAAAGTGCTGAGAAAGTTCTAAATTTGGAAAGGTCACAAAGGGATAAAGTGAGTCAGAGGAGGCTTTGGTTTGCCTTATATGAAAAGTGGGATTTGGACTATGGAGGAATAGGGTCCTTCCAGAGGGGATGTTTGAATGACAGAGTAGGAACAAGGCATGCGGAAGCCAACTGCGAGGAAGTCAGCATAAGCAAAGGGCAGGCCCAGCAACATCCAAGAGAGAGCAGGGCCAGTCCACAAGGTGTTCATTGTGGATCCTCCAGACCTGTGTCCTAACTCGAGCTCTGCCACATACTAGCTGTGTGCAAATTACTTAAACTCACCTAACCTATGTTTCTTAATCTGTAAAATGAGGATAATATTAGATGTTAAGATTAGGTGAGGATCAAATGAGACATTGTGTGCATAAAGCACTTTTCCTGTGCAGTTAAACCCTTGATAAATATTAGCCACTTATTAACCATCGGGTTAAGAGAGAAATTACTTTTTTTTTTTTGAAAGAACTGGCCATTGCTTTATCTTCCATCGTTGTGATTTATACTTTTTAGCTATATTCACACCAGGAAAAGTTGATAGTAAATTTCATTTTGGGTGAGGTCTAGACTAGTATCAGTGGAAAGGAAGGCAAATTGAAGAGGTGTGATCCTAGGACAGAGGAAGAACCAGGGTCAAAACAGGGACATTTCCCAATTCAATCCAACAGCTGCTTTGTTAACAGTGCCACGGGCAGTGGAGTGAGCAGGGTGGGAGACGCATCATGTCCTGGGAAGGGAACACTGTAGGGAGTGAGAGAGAGGCTGGATGGGGGAAACGGTAGATAAAAGGTTAGGCAAAGTAATTTAGTCCCAGTCCCAGATACTACGTGTTTCAGTCTGTGCTCGTGGGTATGTAAAGGTTTCAGTTGGGCTTTCTATGAAAAACAGCAATGAGGCAAACCGTCCCATTCACTAAAAAGACAGGAATTATCATGATACTGTGCAAAGAGCCCAGGCTTTAGAGTCAGGCAAATCTTGATACCTTTACTTGACACATGAACTTATCGAGCTACCTCTATGTGAATCAGGAAAGTTATTCTTTCCCTGTAGGTGTGGGTATGAGAATTAAATAAATTAGTATATATAAAAGGGTCTAACACATAGTGAGTGCTCGATTAACTGGTATGTGTTGGTTCAAGAAGGCAGTATGTTGTTACATGCGAGAAGCAATTGCTTTGGTTGAAATCCCAGCTCTATAGCTTACTGGTTGGGTGACTACTGCAAGATCCTCAAGTGCTTGGGCCCATGTTTGTTTCACCTATATTGTGCACACAATAAGAAGACCTACCTCCCAAGATTTTTATGAGCATTGAATGAAATCATATTTATAAAACCCACTAAATAGTATCCGGCTCATATTAAGTGGTCTAAATGGAGAGGTATTATCATTAAGAAGCAATTAAAAGTTGCGTGTGTATGAAGTTAATAGCTTTTAACATAAAAGACAATGGATTATTTGGTGAGAGATCTCACCGAGCTTAAATGTGTTTTTTTTTTTTTTTGAAACGAGGAAAGGAAGACATAAACGGCAGAATATGTGGTACAGAACTGTAAGATACATGTCCCATGACAGAAATAAAAAAGGCAGAGATTCACTGACGGGGGAATTCATGGACATTTATGGTCACATTATCCTGATTGGCTGAGGAAGTCAGCAGGCTTCTAGCCAGTTTTCTTGCTGTTCACAGAAATAAAAGCTGTGTCTTTGAAAATGAACTAAGTTTTTTTTTTTCTTTTTCTTGATAGGAAAATGTATTTATGTAGTCAAGTAAGACTTGTTTCTGCTAAGTAAAAATTCAGCCTAAGTAGTATAATATGAAGCTAAATGGAGACTGGATACAAATATGTTTATAATGAGATTATTGAATTTGCTGATTTCCCTACATTTCCCATCTACTACCACTAAAGAAGTGCTGTAATAATAATATAACTGGCCAAAGTGGTAAAAGTGGGGTTAATTGGTCCTTATCTGTTTGAGGTAAACAACCGAACTGATGAGTGGTTTCCCTGAGCAAAGACTCTTGCTACTTCATGTGTCCTTTCCAGAAGGTGGCATCAACATCACATGGGAGCTGGTGAGAAATTCATAACCTCATACTTCTTAGACCTACCGAATCAGAATCTTAATCTTAGTAATATTGACAGGTAGTTTATATCCATATTGAGGTTTGAAATGCACTGAGTTAGAGTGTGGAGTTATGGCCACACTATCTTAATTAGATTATCTTTATTTCAATCCAATTTGCATGGCTATGTGAGCTATGATTCTTAGATAGAGGAGTGAACATAAACAGCAAAAATTCTTACTTAGCAGACTTACTCAGTGCAAGAAAGAGTTCCCTTAGCTCACTGTATTATGATCTTAGTCAATATGACCCGGAATTTAAGAAAATAATACGACAAGAGTATGGTTTTAATCAACCGGAAACCACGTGTTCAACAGAACAACAAAACAAGAAGGCTTTGCACTTACTTAGGTAGTTTACATCTTGATGATAAGGCCACTGAGGTAACTGAAGAGGAAATGGATTCAGCACAGACTTTGGAAGTTCATTTCTGTTACCTAGTAACTGTGTGACTTTGGGCAAGTCTTTCCAAGTTTCTTTTCCATAAAATAGGATGGTAACAGGACCTACTTTACAGGGAGTTGTAAGGTTCAGATAAGTTAACAGGTTATGCAAAAAAACACACGTACACACACACACACACTCACACACACACAAATGTTCTGGACATTATGTAAGCATTAGATATTACTGATATCTTATTTTTGCTTATTTTTAAATGTCTGTCCCTTTAAACCATTCCTCTCAACATATTTGTGTGATTTAAATAAAAATAAGTTTGAAGAAATTTCAGAAAGAACTTTGACAAACCCATTGAATGACTTGGAAATTCCAAGGGGATTTCAAAGCCAGGTGGAGGAATGCCTGCTTAGTGTCTTTCTTCAGTGCAAAGGCTGATAAAAGCCTCAATTTCTCCCTCAGTTTACTGTGATCAGAGACTCAGGCTGTCTAGTTATCCTTGTTGCCTGGACAAAAAACTCTTTAGATGCATGCAGGTTTGTGTAGAGTTTGTGGGGAGGTTTCAGATGGTAAAATGCCTCTTCCTACCTCAGGTGATGGGAGGGTTACTATCATTCCTTTTTCACAGAGCTATTCTAGTTCTGTTTATAAGTAGTGTTCTTTGTATAGTGGATGTTGAGCAAACACTTGTCAAACTATAGGAAGTTATAACATCGGGAGAATTTCTAACCACTGCAAAGTGTTCTGATATGTAGTAAATTGCCTTGAGAAATAGTAGGAGCCTGTGCTGGAAGGAGTCAAGCTAAGGCTGGTGTAGTCTCCTAGGGCTGTTGTAGAGAAGAATCTAAAGTGGGAGGTGTTGATCTTATGGTCCCAGAGGTCTCTCCCACACTACCTTTCTGCCTGTATAGGTCAGAATCTATTAAGAGTGAGTAGGAATGGATTACACCTCACATCCATGAAGGGCCTTAAATGATAGTAGCACACTAGTGTCATATATCAAGTGGCAAATGACACTAGCACCAAATGTGATTCTGCATTTAAGTTCTAAGTATTAAATGCATCTATTTGCTATATGAAAACATAAGATATCGCAGTGTTTGCAAACTGATTCAATATTGTGTTGATTTTTGTTTTGCTTTAATACACTAAGGGAACTTCAAAAGGCTGATGTGGTCCATGCTCTCTGAGCCAGGCCTCTCTTGACTTCTTATGTTTAGTTATTCATGAAACCACTGGGCCTGTCTAAATAGCCAAGTCATATAGGAAGAGACAGAGTGAAAGGGAGAACAAGAGCAAGAGCTAGAGTGAGAGAAAGAGAGAGAGACATCTTCTCACCTTCAGACCTGATCAGAGGCAATAATGGGAGACCATGGGAGGGGAGAGCCTGATCCAATGATTCCTTTTTAGTTATTTTCTGGAAAGTTTAAAAAATATGATATTCTTCATGGAGAAGCCAAGATATTAGGCTGCAGGCAATGCTTATGCTCTCTAGCCTAGTGAGGAGGAAAGCAATACGTATAGGTAAATAAAATGGCATTTAGTTGGTAATATAGGCAGGGCCTATATCAATTGTCACCTATAAAAGGCGTTGGTGATGGTCTTTAGGGGGCCATTGGCAAATTGCTACAACAAAATAATAAAATAAAATAACAAAATCCAAGTTTATCTCCCAGAATCTATCTGGGCATATCATTACTGTTGGAAAGACTTATGTTGACCAGGTGAGAAAACTGATGCTGAGAGAGGTTAAATATTATTCACAGCTTCTCACATCTAGTGATTTATATCTAGGTACTCTATCCTTCATAGGACAAGTTGCTAATTTGGGGGTGTTCTCAGGGAGAGGAAAATGTCTATATGCTCATATGCACAGATTATCCAAATCAAAACTCTTTCTCCCCATTCTCCTTTCTCAGTTGAACTAGATATTAATACCACTATTGTATTAGTCGACTAAGATTGCCTTCTGCAGAAAACCATCTATGTCTCCTTTCTATCCAAGTGCTCTGGGCTCCTCCCCTGCCCTTTCTCCTCCAACATCCCATTCCACATTCTCTTTCTATCTCTGCAGAACTCCCTGTAGTCCTCCCTGCCCATCCGTTATCTCCCTCAAGCTGTCCCCTCAGCCTTTTCTAACAGGGAAAGGCTGGTGCCCTGGTAAAGAGTCCCCCACCCCTATCCCACTCACCGGCACTAGATGGGCTTGGGAGACAATGACTGCCCCTCCCTCATGCTGTTCTGATGTCTCTTGTTCCTTCCAGTCACCTCCCTTCCAGGCCCATCGGGAGGGCCTGAGGCCCATACTAGCTAGTCTTTTCTCTGGAGGTTGTTTGGGGGCAGGGAGGAAGTCTAAAGTAGAGAGAAGGCGCTGCCATGACTTAAGCCAACCTTTCCAGAAGTATAAGGCCCTTGCCACTAGTAGTTTGGGAAACAATTTTTATTGGCATGCAGGCAAATATTTTGTTTCAATAGTGGCATATTTATTTTTATGGATACCTTCTATTTTTGGCAAGGAATGCTGATTTTCCATTTATGGTTATAATGTAATGTTTTATTTTAAAAACAAAATGACTTAGGGAACAAAATAAATTGACTTAAAAATACATTATTAGTTAAATATATATTTAGTATATACAAGTAGACTACAGAAATGGCAAAATAGAATGAAGTTGAAGAAACATTGCCTTAAGCTAAGCCCACTCAGGATGAAATTTTATCTGCCCCCAAATCAACACCTCTTGAAAAGTGGTCCCTATCTTTCCTTGTGTCAGTTCTTAACACCCAGGGGGTAGGCATGCTTCTCATGTTTGGTTTCATAGAATATCTGTGTTTTCAGGGGACCACCATATGCAAAAATGTCAGGGGAGGGGTACTCAATTGGATTAAGAAGCTAGGGCCCACAGAACAGATGTTTTCACCCTACTAACCCAATTGCTCTCTGCTTCTTAGTTGCCACAGTCTAAACATTCTTTAATGCATTGTCTTTTTCAGCCATTGCTCAAGAGGTAGGTTAGTATACCAGTTTTCATAGTGGGAAAAATTAGGAGACTTAATAATTTGCTCCATATCTTGGTGGCCAAGCTTTCCAGCCCTGGTCAGTTAGGCTTTAGGACACTTTTCCTAGCCTTCAGGAATGTGAGCATGGAAGTAGTACAAAAAGGAAGTAGTACAGAAAGGGAGTAGTACAGGAAGGAGGTAGTGCAGGAAGGAAGTGGTACAGGAAGGAAGTAGTGTAGGAAGGAAGAAGTATAGGAAGGAAGTAGTGGAGGAAGGAAGTAGTACAGGAAAAGTGGTTGTAAGCCATTTAACTTACTTTTTTTTATCTGAACTGTGACCCCAAATTATCAATTTGTCTTGTGAAGTCACTTCATTTAGGAAAAGCAATGTAAAAGTAAAAATTAGTATTTATTGTGTATACTAGGTGCTTTGCATATGTCATTTCTTTAATCCTGTAGGAAATAATATGTTCTCCGGGAGGTGAAAATCTCTATATGATCAGATTCACAGATTACCTATCCAAATCTAAGATCTCCGTCCTCTCTCTTCCTTTCCCAAGAACCCATACATATTTCTATTAATTGGTAGAAACAATTATTAATAGATTTTGTCACTTGGCCGCTGTGGGCTCTGACGCCCTCTAGTGACAGAAAAATTGTTTGGTAGAAGAAGTAATGTCCCTAGATACCAGCAGTCTACAGAATTGTTTAAGCAATTATCTTTACTTGAGCTTGAAACTAGAATAGCTAATTTGTAACAATTAACTTTTGTAACAAAAGAATTATTATACTGATCAAAGTTCTGATAATTTATCAGTTAAGATTTTTTCAGTTGTAAGAATCTGGCTTAAGCAAAAACTAAGAATTTGTAGAGTTGGGTAACTGCGGGTGGTCCAGGGTTCAATTTCAGAACCAAATGCATCCAGAACTTGGATGACTCTACCAACCTTGATCTTTCAGCATGGTTTCCTCTCAGTGTGGTTTCCTCTCAGCATGAGTTGACTGTTTTCAGCTCTGGCAGGGCCACAAGCTCCCTTCACAACCAACCACATCAGTTTCACATCTCACATATTTCTACTTCAAATCCAATGAAAAAGAAAGGGTTTGTGTCCCAGTGTTTCCAGTAAAGGTCCCAAAATCTACTCCAACTGAATGTGATGTGCTGATTGGCTTAAGCCAAGTCACGTTTCCCACCCACTACCTCCCTCCACCTACATGTATACCCAGGCCCTGGGATTGGTACCAATGCCACTGTGATGGTTAATTTTATGTATCAAATTAGCTAGCCCATAGCACTCAGCTATTTAGTCAAACACTATCTTAGATGTTTCTGTAAAGCAATGTTTTGGATGGGATTAACATTTAAATCTTTACACTTTGAGTAAAACATTTGCTTTCTATAATGTCAGTAGGCCTTATCCAGTTAGTTGAAGTCCTTAAAAAAAAAAAAAAAAGACTGACTTCCACTGAGAGAGTGAGAATTATGCCAGCAGACGGCCTTTGGACTTGAACTGTAACTTTTTCATGGGTCTCCAGCCTGTTGGCCAATGCTAAAGTTTTGGACTTGCCAGCCTCTACAATCACATGAGCCAACTCCTATCTAACTATCTTTCTATCTATTCATTCTCTTGGTTCTATTTCTCTAGAGAACCCTGACTAAAAGAACCACTCACATCAAATAGTTAAGAAGAGGGGAGAGGGACAGTTTTTCTAAAGACAACTTGGAAGTACTATTACCAGGAGGAAGAAGAAGGAGAAAGGCAGGATAAACAGTCATGGATATACACTATAGCTGGGAGTTATTAAAATCAACCTATTGCAATTTAGTAAAAACAATTTGGTTGACAACATTTTTTAAACATTAGGTCCAAAGGGGAAAAGAACAAAAGTCTTAGTGGTAAAAAGATGTAGAAGTTTTTTGTTTTTTTTTAATCTTAACTCTTCCTGTTTTTTACATAGTCAGATATTTGTTTAAATGTTATTCAGAACGTTCAGAAACCAGGATATCTTTTTAGTAGAAGCTTTAACTTATATGGTATGGTTTGAATAAGGATGGTTGTCCAAAATATCTCCAACATCTGGTAGAGTGCCTGAAATTCTATTATTAAAATTTTATTTCTTTGCCCTTGAAGGCCTGAGGACTCTCAGGAATATGCTGGTAAAATAAAAATAACCTTTAGAGATGCCCAAACTGTTTTCCCCAGAACACCAGCATTCATTAGGTGTTCATTAAATAGATTCTTCAAAGGGTTCCATAGATAAAGAAGTTTGGGGAACAGTATATATAATTATCCCACCTTTTGATATTAGCATACTAAGGGCCCTGAGAAGTTTTGGATTAAGAAAGTTTTCGAATTAAAGTAACCCAGAATTTTCTAAGATTATTTGACCATGAAACATATGTCTCCCCACAAAGCACCTATTCCTATCTCCTTGAACTTGAGGATAATTAGATGTACATGGGTAGAGGGTAGGGGAAGGGGGTATGGCATAGAAAGAGCAGGACCTTGGGAGCCAGAATATCTAAGTTTAATTCCTGACTCTGCTATTTATTAACTAACCATCTTTGCCAATGTTGCTTAAGCTTTTTTGGCTACTTTTATTTGTAAAGTAAGTTTAATAATCACTCATCTCACTGGGCTATGATGATAAGTATTAAGTAAGGAAGATACACATATGTGAGTTGCTGGCTTATAATTCACACTCAAGAGATACTGATTTTGTCAATTGTCCTTTCCCCTTTTTTTCTCTCTTCCCTCCTTCCATTCCTTCTTCCCTTACCTCTCCTTTCCTTCCCTCACACCTGTTTTCCTTCCTTCTTTTTACATTTTTTTATTTAAATGAACTTTTTATTTTAGAATAGTTTTAGGATTTCAAAAAAGTTGCAAAGATAATACAGAGAATGCTCATATACGATCCTCCCTATCCCACTTCTTTTTGTGTCTATTAGATGCTCAGAGTGTGTGCACAAGGCTGGCACGCCCAGGGTCTTCCTCATGGCACTAACAGTCTACTGAAAGGTGGAACAGAGACAAGCCTATCAACACCTACAAGACTGGTGGTAAGTCCAGTGACAGATGCAAAACACAGGGTGATGGAAAGCCCTCAGGAGGGTAACCTAACCTAGATTTGAGGACCCAAACAGGCTCCAGAAGAAAATGTCAACTGAGAGGAAGCCTGAAGGATGAACAGTGGGCCAAGCAAAGGGTTATTAATGTGTTATTAATGGGTTGAATCTAATTGGGAAGGGAGAGACGTTGCGGAGTGAGGTGCAGAGCTTGGTGGACGATGCCAAAGGAATACTGAAACCTTCAGTGTGTCCAGTCTGGAACTGCATCCAAATTCAGGTTCAGTAATGATGTCATTATCCAAACATACCTTCTGTAAAATTCATGCAAAACTACCTAAGAGCTATCTACCGTTCCAAAACAATAGTGACTTGGAACAGTGTTCACCAGAGCACGAAAGAATTACAAGATTTTTTTTTTTTTTTTTTGAGAAAATTGGCCAGGAAATAATGAGTAACGAAGGACAGGAAGTAATTGTGAATGTTTAATATAGCTGGGGCTGTGCGATTTGCCTTAAGTTGTTAGCTTTGTTTTCCTCTTGAGAAGTAAAAACTAAGGGGCCCTCCCTTTTCAGAGCCCTATGGCGCAATATCTGTACTTTTTCATATGGTTAACTGTCCATTCCAGGAACGTCTGTGAGCCTCTCATGTTGCAGCCACAACATGGACAGCCCAGTCAAATGCCCCGCAAGTCTTCCTCTGATTGACTCCAGCAATTAGCCAAGGCTCCTGCACCCAGGCAGGACCTCTGCGCTCTGAGCTCCATTCTCCTTCAAGACCTCCCCAACTTCCCAGTTTGAACAACAGCAGAAACCTTTAGAAAGGGCAGCAGGCCGGCTCTCGAGGTCCTCACATGAAGTGAGCATGCCAGCCACTGCAGGAATGCCCCGGGACAGGAATGCCCATTTGTGCAACGAACCCTGACTCCTTCCTCACCCTAGCTTCTCCCCCTCCCTAACCGCGCGTAGGCCAATTTGCTGAATCAATGGAGCCCTCCCCAACCCGGGCGTTCCCCAGCGAGGCTTCCTTCCTATCCTCCTGACTACGGGGGCTTTTCGTGAGCTCGTCTCTGATCTCGCGCAAGAGTGACACACAGGTGTTCAAAGACGCTTCTGGGGAGTGAGGGAAGCGGTTTACGAGTGACTTGGCTGGAGCCTCGGGGGCGGGCACTGGCACGGAACACACCCGAAGGCCAGCCCTGGCTGCCCAGGCGGAGCTGCCTCTTCTCCCGCGGGTTGGTGGACCCGCTCAGTACGGAGTTGGGGAGGCTCTTTCACTTCAGAGGATTGCTCAACAACCATGCTGGGCATCTGGACCCTCCTACCTCTGGTGAGCCCTCTCCTGCCCGGGTGGAGGCTTACCCCGTCTTAGTCCCGGGGATAGGCAAAGTGGGGCGGGCGCGGGACGCGTGCGGGATTGCGGCGGCAGCGGGGCACGCGGGCACCTGGGAGCGGCGGGCTGCGGCGGGAGGCGTTGGAGACTGGCTCCCGAGGGCTGTTAGGACCTTCCCTCAGGCCCGGGTGCTCAGAACGCTGGAGGACTTGCTTTTCTTGGGCCTTGATGCGAAGTGCTGACCCCGCTGGGCAGGCGGGGCAGCTCCGGCGCTCCTCTGAGACCACTGCGCTCCACGTTGAGGTGGGTGTGGGGGGCGCACAGGAATTGAAGTGGAAGTTTGGGAAGCTTTAGGGTCGCTAGAGGGGGACTCCGGTTGGAGAGTGGAGCGGAACTTCTGGACAAGCCCTGACAAGCCAAGCCAAAGGTCCGCTCCGGCGCGAGTGGGTGAGTGCGCGCCGCCCCGCGGGGGCGGGGAGAGAGCCTGCAGCCTTCAGAACAGATACTGCTAATTTTTTGGCAGTTCTCAGACGTAGGAAATCAGTCAGCCCCGAAGCAGTAGTTAAGCCGGAGGGCTCGGAAGAACGGCACCTTTTCTTTCTCGAAAAAGTTATATGGGGGCTGAATGAGCTTCTGGAGGCTTGTTTACCGTCTTTTATTGTCACACAGGAAAAGAAACTGCCTTGTCTCCCTTCCGGGAATTCTCTCTTTAAGACTATAAGTCGCTGCCTGAGTGGTTTCATTTTGTTTCGTTTTTCTGCCCTTCTCTTTCTTCTTTTGCCCTTTCTTAGCTTGCACTCCCATGGTGATTTCTGCTTGGTCTCCTGCTGGGGTTGGTGGTACTCGTTCCCACCGCACAGAACCCGGCGCCTATTATTGGCCAAGAAACTTGAGCAGCCTGTTTTGAAAAGTCCCTCGCTCAGAAATGCCAGCTTGCAGATGGCTAATCGAAGAGACGTGGATCCAGGAGGCTCATTTGAGTACCGGAGCCTCTGAGAGTCCATGGATTTTTATTTTATTGGGCCCCGACAAAGTGCCAGGCATAGCGAGAGAAGTGTTTACAAATGTGATCTCCGTGGATTCTCACGAGAGCCATGTAGTGGGGAAGATGACCACATCCCCATTTTACAGATGGCGAAATGAGGTTCAGAGAACTTCAGTAATTCAGCCAAGATCACACAGCTAGTAAATGGCAGATACGGGATTGAACTCAGATCTAATTCCAAAACTCAGGCAGTTCGCTGATTGCATCTGATATCCAGATTACACCAAGAAGCTGAGATGTCTGGGTCCATTTGATGATTAGAAAAAAAAAATCCTGTTCCTTTCAGAAATAATGTGCACTATTTGGGCTTCTTTAGAAACTTCCTTGGAGAAAATTAATGATTCAAGATTGAGGAAACATTTATACAACCTCAGACCACACTGTTCTCTCTCTTGTTATTAACCATTGCACTACTGCAATGTTGGCTGCTCTGAAAATCTCATAGTTTTTAGGCAGCAGTATTAGTAAAGTGTAAGAAAATTGTCAAAGCTTGGAGCTATGCTTGTTGAACTTTTGTACCAATAGCACCTTTACCAGAGGATGCTGTTTAAAGTCCGAAGAAAACTTTGCTTTTCTGAAGGAATACACACACACACACACACACACGCATATATAAATATTCATACATTTATGTATATATACATATTATAATACCTGTAAGTCAGATATAACGTATTTGTATATGATATATGGCCTAGGAAATTAAGGCTTATTAAATAAAATTTATAAATGCAGATGAGTCAAATACAAAACTCAGACATAACTCTATCAGCTAAGTAATCATTGTTTACGTTTTGCAGTTTATCTTCCATTTCTCCCCTCTAATATGACTCTTAAATTTAGTTACACAGAAATTGATTTTGCGCTCACGACATGCCTAACATCAGGCCTTTATCCTTAAAGAAGTTTCGACACTTGTGTCACCTCATGTGTCTCCAGAAAATGTTTGCTTTTATGCCTTCACGGTTATGCTTTCTTAATAGTAGCAATAAATAAAATGGATGCAAAGTGCTAATTACTTGGAATACAGAAGCAAATTTTAATTCTATTAATGGGCTGGACATAGATGGGTGGGGAGCTGTTTTCTGCTTTTCCCCTCTTCCCCTAGTCCTCTGACTCTGGTGATAATTATAGTCAACAAGTATCCCCATCCTTAACCCCTTTTGCTTCTCTTTCTCTTTCCTTCTCTCAACCTTCCTGGTGTTAGTTTTCTCTTTCCTATTTCTAAGTGTTTTTACTCCGACACTTACAATAAAAAAGTTTGAAATCCCAAAACGTTGACAAATTTCTAAAGGAGGCAGAAAAAGAGTCAAACTTAGTTTACAAATTTGTTTGAGAAATAGCTGTGGGTTGCTTTTTTTTTTTTTTTAATTGTGTGTGACCCTGTTATTGGCCAAGAAACTTGAGCAGCCTGTCTTGGAAAGTCCCTCACTCAGAAATGCCAGCTTGCTAATTGAAGGGATGTGGATCCATGAGGCTCATTTGAATTCCGAAGCCTCTAAGAGACCATGGATTTTTATTTTGTTGGGCCCCAACAGGTTTTGTCTTGCATTATTTAGGACATTGGCCAGGCAATCACTGGACAGCCAGTTTGCTCTCCTTTACATTTTGTAGAATGGTTATCTTATGGTCAAAGGAAAGGAGAGGGCCTTTGGAAAATAAAGCTGTGTATTTACAAGCAGTCATACAGAATTATTTTGTGGGGAAAATAAAGAACAGTTATTTAATTTGTAATTTAATCATTTTTCTTAAACCAACCCAAAGAACATAAATGGGACTATTTAATCATTTTTGTAGCTTAATTGGTAATTTAATAATTTTTCTTAAGCCAACCTAATGAACATAAATTGGGCTATTTATTTTCATTTCTAATGGGCCATATTTACATCACAAAGGACTTGAGAAGTCTTACCAATACAATAAAATGATAAAATGTGAATTAAGACATTAGCAACCAGGATGGAAAAACACAAATTTGTAAATGATGGCCAGATTTGCAAGCAAAAATTAAATTGATAAATGGCAGGACCCCCACTACCAGCTACAGTTAGACTAATGAAAAATCCTCTAATGTTCATTCCTGAAATACAGTTACCACCCTTAGCAGCAAATTAGAGGCAAAGAAGATCTGGAATTTGGACGTTGTATCTGAGTAAGCTCTTTGAGACACTGGACAAGTAATTTCCTTCTGAATACTCTTATACTGACACATAGAAGAAGTGTCAGTGTTTCAAAGGAATCTCTTTGAAGGCTAATACAATGCATTAGGGGTGCCAAATTACCAGAGTAAACTGCCAGTTTGAGAGAATAACTGTTTCTTAAGAGATGGTCTGAAACCTAAGTAAGGAAATCCCCCCACTTGAAAGCCCCTAGGAAGTTAATTGCTTTTGGCGAATTATCTTGGGCCCCAAAAGTCCCTTGATGAGCACATGTTTTGTAATAGGTACTAAAGACTATTTACTTATGATTAAAAATAAAATGACACAATTTAAAACTTGAAATTGATAAAAAGCAACTTGAAACCAAATTTAGGACAGTGAACCCATCCCTTTCTTCTTTTTAAATAGGTAAATATAGAAAAAATGACCACATGATGTGAAACAAAAAGCAAATATTTAAAAACTACATTTATGCTTTATCTCACCACACTAATGTAAAGAATTTTGATTTTACTTATAAATTCTTAGCCTTGTCTACACATATACATAATTGCATGTTTAATTTGAGCTATATATAGTCTGCTTTTTGTTCCTTTGCATGTTACACAAACCTTTTTCTATTTCTAAATAATTTTTATCTCGTATTTTTTATTGGATACATTATAGAGAGAGCATTTATTAAGTGAGCTGGGATTACTATAATTTTTATTATTTTTTAATTTATTACTTATTTTTATAATTTACTATTAGAAAAAAAGCATTTCTTAAATGTACTGGGATACATATATATATGACTTTTTCTTGTTACTAAAAAATTACTCATAGAGCTTACATATTAAAATTTTAGGACTTATGATGAAAAATAATAAAATAATTTAAAATGATGAAAAATAATAAAATAATTTAAAACGATAAAAAGCAACATAATTTTATATGTTGTACCTTGTACTTATAAGGTACAACACTACAAGAACCTTAGTGTGTAGTTTTCTTTTTGCTATGTATGTATATATACATTCATAAAAGTGGAAAAATAACATTTAATAAATCCTCTTTATTTTCTGGAAAATCCTTACTTTAAAAATGTCTTTAGCTTCTTATATAGTTTGACTTCTAACATCAATTAAATATCTTCAATTCAGTCTCAAGCAGGAACAAATCTTCAGTCCACTTGCCCACCTTTATTGTCTTTGAAGTGAGTGTGAGTAGTAAAGCCCAAATCAGAGAGAAGTTGACTTTTGTAAGATTGGTAACTTCACCTTCCCCGGAAGGAAATGAGGTGGTTCTTCCCTTTGATCACAACTTCTTTCTTGATTTGAAATAAACTGTTGTACAGCCCAGTCACCCCATCTTTAGGCATTTAGAAATGGCAATCATAGTTATATAGGACAACTAGCCTGAGTCCCACTAAGTAGAAACGGTAGTGAATTTAGTATAAGATTATACCTTTAGGCTGGGCGGGTGACTCATGCCTGTCACCCAGCACTTTGGGAGGCCAAGGTGGGTGGATCATGGATCACTTGAGATTAGGAGTTTGAGGCCAGCCTGGCCAACATGGCAAAAACCCGACTCTACTGAAAATACACAAATTAGCTGGGTGTGGTGGTGTGCCTGTCATCTCAGCTACTCGGGAGGTTGCGGCAGGAGAATCGCTGGAACCTGGGAGGTGGAAGTTACAGTGAGCCAAGATCATGCCACTGCACTCCAGGCTGGGCGACAGAGTAAGACTCCGTCTACAAAGAAAACAAAGAAACAAAAAATCATACCTTTAGGCAAGGCCAGCCTTGTAAATTAGCAAATCTGACTACAAATTCAATCAGCAGATATACTCAGCCCAGCAAAGTGAGCAAGCTTACTGTAGGTTGTGTTAAGGCATGGACTGGGATAAACTGGCAAAATTAGAGTAAATTTGACAATTTGACATTGGATTCATTAATGACAGCCTGTCCTTCAATGAAGTCAGGCAGCATTGTGTTTCTATTCACCTCTGTGTTTTGTGAGGCTATAAAAATATAAGATATGAGAAATGTGAATACTTTTTATTTGTGAGAGCAGAGATCTTGAAAAAGAGAGTAAGAGAAAGTCAGAGTATGCGGGTAAAGGCTCTTGTTTTTTTGCTGAGGATTTAGCTTTGGTTTTTAGCCATTCTCACAAAGAGATCATTGGTCCTAATTAACTGGTTGTTGTTGGTTTTTTCACATGAATGTCTGTAAGATTTTAGGCTTGATTTTAAAAATTGGGCCTATACTCACAGAAAGACAAATACTGCATGATCTCACTTATATGTGGAATCTAAAAGGTTTAAATCCATAAAAGTAGAGAGTAGAATAGTGGTTACCAGAGGCTGGTAGGGGGCAAAGTTGGGGGGAGTTAGGGAGATATTGGTCAAAGGATACAAAATTTCAGTTAGGAGGAATAAGTTCAAGAGATCTAGTGTACAACTTGATGTCTATAGCTAATAACAATGTATTGTATACTTGAAAATTACTAAGAGTAGATTTTAAGTGTTCTCGCCACACACACAAAAGAAAATACGTATGTGAAGGAATGCCCAATGTTAGTTAGCTCGATTTAGCTAATTATCTTCCAAAATATATACATAATTCAAGACATCATGTTATATACCATAAGTATATACAATTTTTTTATTTGTCAAGTAAAAAAAATACAAAAAAAAACCCTGGGCCTATACTGCCCACAGGTAGTGGCCACAGGCAGAGCTGGTCCCAAGCCCCTCCCTCTCTCTGTAGTCCCTTATCCCAGATTGCTTTATTCTTGTACGACCCACGTGGCCCCTCTGGGCTTGTAAGGGCTCTGGGGCTGTATTTTAGGACTCTATAGCCCTTACATTACCCATTTCCTCTACCAAAGGTCATTTCTCTTATCTTCAAGCTTATTTTTGGAAGAGTCATTATTTCTTCATGAGAAGTCAAATTCTGATTTGCAAGTGCTGAACACAGATGCTGTTAGTCTATAAAACTCTTATATTCTCACATGTAAATGTAGTAACCTGCTAACCTCAGATTCTGCTTCCTCTAACCTAGTTGCCTTGCAACTGTGATGAGCATCAAAATCACCAAGGGTACTTCCCCATTCTCAGAGATCCTGATTCCTTAGGTCTATGTGGGGGCCTTAGCACTTTTTAATAAATAATGCATCACTACAGGATTCTGATGTCTGTCAGGGTCTTGAGAACTATTTTTCTAACTCTAGCACTAAACTCAAAATGTAATTTCAGATGGAATTTCCTAGGCTCATTCATTTTGTTTTATTTATGGCTTGGCCAGTCATGGATCTAATCAGTAACTTGCAGCTGTTGCTTCAACTACCTCTGTCCTGGACTGTCCAGAGATTGGCTTTAAGAAAGAAAGAGGACATCCCTGGGATAAGATTACCATGTGTATTTTTATGTACACATTTTGAAAAACATACAAACGAATGGGATCTTTGCTTATCTCTTTCATGTAGAAAAATTTATTTTACTTCTATTTCAGGTTTTCAATAATCTAGTAGGACAAGATGGCATCACTATATCCCTATTTTTTACACAGATATATTAGAGATACATTATCTTATTGGAAATTTTAAACTATTCAATAATAAACTATTAGTCTTTTAGAATTTCTTTTTCCTCAAGTGTTGATAAGTAACTGAAAGTCTACAAGCAGACAAGCAGAATTAGTCGGTGGAACTTCATTTCTTGCTCCATTTTTGTCCTCAGCAGTAGAGGGTGGTGAGATTTCAACCCAGCCTAGCAGGACCAATAAGTCTGGAAAGAAGTAGCTCTAGTTCATATTGCCATCTGCTAATTATAGTTCTGAAGACCATGGGAAATCTCTTGCCTATTTAGCTCAGTGATCATCCAAGATGGGAAATTCTTGGGCTCAGCTGTGAGGGATCGCAAGTTTATATGTACCACTAATGTCTCACAAATCAAGAATCCAAGAGAATCAAGAGACTATAGTTCATTCCTTATATTAAATTCTTAGGACTGCCAACTGGGTGGCTACAGTTTTGGGGGCTAGAAGTCTGATATCAAGGTGCCATCTGGACTGGTTCCTTCTGAGGAACACGAGGGCGGGATCTGTTCCAGGCTTGTAGATGGCCTTCTTTTCCATATGTCTTCACATTATCTTCCTCTGTTTGTATGTGTGTCCAAATTTCCTCTTCTTTTTTTTTAATTTAGAAATTTATACAGTCTACAAGCTTTATATAGCTTTAGTTAAAAAAAAGCAAAAAAAAAAAAAATCAAAACAAAAACAGTGAAGCCAAGACACTCTTCCAAATTCTGGACCCTTCCCGCCTTCCAAATACAAGAGCTCTGGAAGTTGTATATGCCAAATTTCCTCGTCTTAAAATGTCACCAGTCACATTGGATTAAGGCTCACCCTATTAACACCATTTTAACTTAATCACCTCTGTAAAGACCCTATCTCCTGATACAGTCACATTCGGATGCTCAAGAAGTTAGGGTATCGGTATCACTATATGAATTTCGGAGTTGGGGGAGGACACAATTTAGCCCATGACAGTCTTGAATCTCCTTTGCTAGATGCATGACTGTGGGCCAGTCACTTCACCAGTTGGGATACTGCCATCTCTATCAGAAAACGGGTTTGGGCTAGGTCATCTATAAAGTCCTTTCTGCTCTAAATTGTAAATATAATGAGATACCAACTTTTAGTTTAATTGTTTAACATTTTAGAAGCTAACTGGATGCTTTGCTGGTGTCAACACTCCCCTTTACAAAAAAAAATTCGGCCGGGCACAGTGGCTCACACCTGTAATCCCAGCACTTTGGGAGGCCAAGGCAGGCGGATCACGAGGTCAAGAGATTGAGACCATCTGGCCAACATGGTGAAACCCCGTCTCTACTAAAAATACAAAAATTAGCTGGGCATGGTGGTGCGCATCTGTAGTCCCAGCTACTCGGGAAGCTGAGGCAGGAGAAACACTTGAACCCAGGAGGCGGAGGTTGCAGTGAGCTGAGATCACGCCACTGCACCTCCAGCCTAGCAACAGAGCAAGACTCCATCTCAAAAAAAAAAAAAAAGAAAAAATCTCACTTTCTGTTTCTACTGTTCTCTCAAGTACCCCTCTGCCTTCTGTTACTTCTTTGCTGCATTTTGAGAGGAATGGGGTGGGGAGCACTCTTTCCTGTAGAACCCCCTAACCCATCTATTTTCATCAATCTATTTGAAATTCAAAGCCAGGGGTTAAAATGTCCACTTTCAATTTGAGATGTCTAACTTTCAGATAAATCTATTAACATGCATTTCTAAGTGACTTTTAAGCTAAGCATTTTATTTTATTAAGCTCATATAGAAGGGTAACTATTATACTTGTATAATAAAGTGCACTTTCAAAAATACTAGGTTCAAATGTAAAATAATATTCGTAATATTTTATGACAAACCTCCTAGAACTTATATGTGTCTTTCTCCCCAGAGTAGTCTCTATGGGTGCCTAAACAATATTGCATTATTAGATTTTTTTCAGTTTATAAGCCACACAAGAAAGTTAACCCATGTCGTATCTAGAGGCATAAAAATAGTTGTTCTGAGAAATATATCTGTTTATTCCTAGTTCAGTAACAGCGCAATGAGATCCTAAATTATGAGGTACTTTTTGTTTATCTTATTGTCTCATTGGCAACCGGCAACTCCTGTTGCATTTTTGACATGGGAATCTATCAGGGTGTGGTTAATAAAGTACATTTCCATGGAAAGTATTCTTTAAGAAAAAATAAACCAAGATTTCATCAGAGACAGAAGTTACTGCATACTGTAGTTACCAGTTTCTGGTGATTTGTATAACTGAGCTTTCGATTTCAAAAATTAAAAAGTTCTCTTTAGTGTAACATATTTTTGTGTCCAGTAATTTTACTTCAAAAATAAAAGAGAATTTTCTTTACCATCAAACAATGTTGCTGTAATGAGTGGTGATATATTTAGTCCTAGAGGACCAAAGAGAAATAAAATGGCTTTGATTATGCTGGTTTAAGAAAATATATCCAATTAAACAGAGGTTAATATTTGTGATGTTTGATTTAGTAAAATTATAAGACTACCAAAGAAAACTAGAAGAGCAAAATAACCAAAATTTATATAAAGAATTAAATGTTAATAATTCAAAGGTTTAGAATTTTTCCCATCTTTCAAATACTAAGTTGCTGTTATAGATTTACTACCATTATTACCCAGATTTTCCATTTTACTAAAAAATAATAACATAGCTTGTTATGATAAATCAGTATAGATCTTTAGGCTCAACACACCCTGCTACCTTTTAAACTTTTTTATTATACAACAAACACATATGCATTATCAAGAAAAGATGAGTTTAGCAAAATGAAGAAAAATAGTCTTAGCAACTAGAAATAAGCACCATTAAAATTTCTGTGTGTTAAAAGATAATATACTGCTGAAACTTTTTTTTTTTCTTGAAATGTCCCTCTTTTCTTTCACTTTTCATTTTCTTAATCCCTAACCTTCTACTGTTGAATTTTCTGGGCCACCGTTATACCCCCTCATCAAGAGGGCATTTTTTTTCTGCAGCAGCTGAGCACAATGGTCATATTGAAGAAATTCCCTTGTGGGGCTTTGCCTAGAGGTAAAATCCTCTTGGCCAGGTGCGTTGGCTCATGCCTGTAATCCCAGCACTTTGGGAAGCTGAGGCGGGAGCATCTTCTGAGGTCAGGAGTTTGAGACTAGCCTGGCCAACATCGTGAAATGCCGTCTCTACTAAAAATACAAAAAATTAGCCATCATAGTGGTGCATTCCTGTAATCCCACCTACTTGGGAGGCTGAGGCAGGAGAATCGCTTGAATGCCGGAGGCAGAGGTTGCAGTGAGCCGAGATCTAGATTGTGCCACTGTGCTCCAGCCTGGGTGACAGAGCAAGACTCCATCTAAAACAAAAACAAAACAAAACAACAACAACAACAAAAACAAAAACAAAGTAAAACCCTCTTTACTGTGATGACTCTAAAGCTTGTTTTGCCTCTCTAAATCACAACAAACCGTTTGCAGTCTGATGCTGTGCTCAAAATTGTGAATTCTCACTGACTGTTCCAGGCATCTGTCTACTCATTCTTGCCATGCTGAGGGCTGTCATTTCTCACCACTGAATGCCTTTTTTTTTTTTTTTTTTTTTTTTGCTTCTTTTTAAAAGCCTTTTCCTGTTTTCTTTGAACTTCAATAAAAACAGGGGGTAAGAAGGTAATATGCTTTTATTTTGTCTCTGGGTTTTTTTTTTTTTCCTTCTTCTTTTGGTTCCTTTTCAGATCCTGGCTCATCAAGGCCATTTGCCACACTGACACTGGAATAAGCCTGAATGGGGGTCTATATTTCTTCCAGTAGTTAGTTTAATTCGGTCATTGAGCTGTTGCTCTACTTGTAACCATCATGCTAGATCCGAGCGTTGACTATTGCTAAGAAGGTGTGGAGATCCTTTCAGACTGGCATGGTGCTAGGGCAGAGGTTCAGTCATTATCTTCTGTGTCTGCTAATTCTTGCATCATTTCTTCTACTCTGTAACCTGGTTGGCTATAAAAAGTGATTCTTCCTCACTGATGGGTGAATATCCAATTGTTCTCTCAGTTTCTTGTCATCGGATACAAAGAACAAATTTCATGTGTCCCTGTTTCTGAGAGGTTCAAAGGGAGCAAATGCACAGATTCTAGCTTAGGATGACTTCCAGCTTCTAACTATTTGTCTGTGCATTCCATTTCCTCACCCCTGCGAGAGGTTGCAGTCATGGTCACGGCTGTTCTGAGAAATTCAGTGCCCAAACTGGAGGGAGGAGAACACAAACTCAGCTTCTTCCCAAGCTTCAGGGCAGGGCTGGCAAGTTTTGCCTTCTCCGCCAGCAAGAGCCCTGGCTCTAGGGGTCTTGCTACAGTTTTCCCAGACTGGAGGTCTTGGGGCTGGATTCTGGTTCTTAGCGAATTCCTGCCAAACACCTCCCCTTTCCCCAGTATCCATTTGTTTTGAAGGTTCTTTGCAGGCTTCTTGCCAATAACTGTCTTAAAACAAATGGAGTTGTTTGCATGCCTAGATGGAGTAAAATATTTAGGAAACTATTCTACAAATATGAAACAGCCCAGATTTGGGCCAGAAGTCCTGGTTCTGAGTCTCTTGTTAGCCACTCTTAACTGTGAATTATTGGACAAATCATTTCTCGCACTCTGTGTAATCTGTCACCTGGGTACTTGATGATTTAAACCAGGAATTGTGGCCCTTCTCATAATACTGTCTCCTAAATATTGGGTGAATTTAGTATATCAAGGAGGGCAGGGCACTATACCCGTAGGGGACTCTCTCTCTCTCTCTCTCTGTCTCTTTGCCTTTCTCAGATATTCATCTTTGGTGGCAGACCTGGGGTTCAAACCACAGTTGTTTTGAAATTTCTCTTTCCTCCTCCACTATGCTCCCCCTCACTGAAACTTTAATAATAAAAGTAGCACACTTATTGGGCATGTATTTGTTATGTGCCAGGTTCTGTGCTAACAGCTTTAAGTGCATTATTCCACTTATTTTCACAACAAGCCTGTGAGGAAGAGGTTATTTCCACTTATAGGTAAAGAAACTGAGACTTGGAGATGTAAGTGATTTTACCCACAAACACAGGGCAGTAAGTGGGAGGCCCTGTTCACCTTAGAATACCTGGCTTCGATCATCCATGGTGCTGTTTCTAGTGTGGTTTGAAGAACCTGAGGTCTGAACTGCTATACAGGTGACCTGCTGCTTTCTTGGAGAGAAATCTGAAAGACAGTGGAGCCCTCACATTGGCTTTGCCTGTGCACAGCAGATACTGCCAATTTTGGGCGGGTTACACTTGTTTACCACGTTGTTTACTTCAGAAATCAATAAAATTCTCTTCATGCTTTTATTTTACAGGTTCTTACGTCTGTTGCTAGATTATCGTCCAAAAGTGTTAATGCCCAAGTGACTGACATCAACTCCAAGGGACTGGAATTGAGGAAGACTGTTACTACAGTTGAGACTCAGAACTTGGAAGGCCTGCATCATGATGGCCAATTCTGCCATAAGCCCTGTCCTCCAGGTATGTTACACAAAACATCCAGAGATTACAGTGAAAGTCACAGTTAGGAGTAGCACATAGTAATCATGATTATAATAATTTTACAGTTTTTGGTTCCCCTGTATTATATAACATAACTGAGAGAAAAACAACTATGAAATTATTTTCCAAAGATGAGTTTTATTTATATTTATCACGCTTATTTGATGTGGTTATGGATAAATTTAATTTACAAGTGACATGCACCTCTGAAATGAGAAGATTGGTCTATTTGGCTCCATTTCTTCTAAGCAAAAATGACTCATTTGTGAATATGAAAGCTTATCATGTCAAAACTGATTAGGTTCTATCATAACAATAGTGGAACTCTGAAAGCAAGAGACTTCTACTCTTAAGGGATATGTCTCAGCACTTCCCTTCAATCAGAAGGTCTCTAAGAAAGCTGTCCTGGCACTGAAGCCTGCAAAATATATTTGCATTTTGCAGCTGAATAACTAGATGAATAAGAAAAGCAACAGGCAGAAACCAACAGCTTTTTTTTTTAAATCAATACTTTGAAGGGCAAACTAATTTCAGATCACAAATCCTTCAAACACTGGTAATTAGAAGCTAAGCAACATGCAATTGTGCAAACATTTCTTCAACTTTGAGTAGAGTTGAAAAAAGGAAAATAGCACATGGGTTCATGTGATAGATTAATAGAACAAAAAAGGACTGTAGTATGTTTCATGGTTGGCCTCCCAGGCTTCCAGCACTCAAGCTGCAAAAGAGGATAGGTCCTGTTTGTGAAAAGATTCTACCAGTCTCCCTGTGCTTCATGTCCAGATTTTAATAATCCTTATGGCAAAATCTCCCCTATAACCCAACCCATTTATACTTAAACCCATTTACACTTAAATCTTCTCCAACACGAATAAAGAATGGCTTCCTGGCTTTATTATAACTTGCTAAACACAATCAATTTGCTCTATGAATTTAAATCTTTGTTCATAATTTTAAAACCTAAAATGCAAATTAAAATGAACAAAATATGCTTTGCACATCAAACTGTCAAGGATTTTTGTCTATTGCTTTTTTTGGTTTCGCTTTGTTTTAATTTAAGAAGTGAATGTAAATTGTTACAAACTTTTAAGAAAGACATTGGATATATGAGTCAAAAATTTGAAAATGTTTATACTTGCTAAGATAGCAATTAATTTATATGAAAATACCCTGAGAAAGTAATCAAAAATAAAGGAAAATATTGTACACATGATATTTCATTATCAATATGATGTGGGATTCCTTAGGTAAATTTTGGAATATTTAAAGGCTGAAATAGTATGTATCAAAGTCATGTTTTCTGATATATTTCTAATGTAATCCTCAATTATATAAACCTTCTTAAGTGATTTCCAACTGATCTGGCTAGATTAACTGATTCTCCCTGATCCGTCTATAAAATATCCCGGATGGCATCCAACCATGTTAAATACTCTTCCCACTTCAATTCCCTCTTGTTGAATTTTAGGCTTATCAATATTTAAGTTGCTTCCAAATCTGTTTATGCTCATTGGTGTTGTGATATTCATATGTAATTTGATTGAATATTGCATAAATTAATGAAATACAAATACAGAGAAAAGACAGATTTTATTTCTATGAAAACTAGGTTAAGTGCTTTTGAGAATTCAATAAAGATGAGCTGCTAAAATGTTGTTGATGAATTTTGTGAGGGAAAAATAAAAGTTAAGTAGTAGGAAAAATCACAAAAATCTCTAAGGCCATTCATACAGATTATTGGTATGTTTATGTTTTCATTTCATCAAAAAGGAAGGGAGGGAGGGAGGAGGAAAAAAAGAAAGAAATGAAAAAGGAAGAGAAAAATAGACAAACAGGAAATTATAGGTGATGCATTATGGATGTGACTTAAGTAAGAAAGAACCTGGGATTATAATAACTTCTATATCACAAGATTGTCAAATGATTATATAGTTATATTTTATGAATTAAAACAAAATATTTGCAGTATTTTTAAGTGATTTCCTATGTAAATTGACATTTTTGATTAAATGATCAAAGAAGTCCTCCCCACATCATCATATTCAATAAGAAGGATTCTATGGTATACTGCACACATATTTCATATATACACATTGTACATATATACATATATACACACATACCTGTTATATATATGCTCATGCATATACATGTATGTATGTATTATATGCATATAGGAATGCAACAAAATAACGGCAATATCTCAAGATTGTTGATATATAGTTTTTTGTTTGTTTGTTTGTTTGTTTGAGATGGAGTCTCACTCTGTAGTCCAGGCTGAAGTGCAGTGGCATGATCTCAGCTCACTGCAATCTCTGCCTTCTGGGTTCAAGCAATTCTGCAGCCTCAGCCTCCCAAGTAGCTGGGATTACAGGAGCACACCACAACACCGGGCTAATTTTTTGTGTTTTTAATAGAGGTGGGGTTTCGCCATGTTGGTCAGTCTGGTCTCAAACTCCTGACCTTAGGTGATCTGCCTGCCTTGGCCTCCCAACCTGCTGGGATTACAGACATGACCCACTGTGCCCGGCCTGATACATAAGTTCTTCTTATACTTTCCTGCCTTTTCCAACATTTCTATAATAAGCATATGTACCATTATACTAAAAAAAAGTATTTTAAAATTTGATTTTCAATAAAACAACTACTTATTTTCTTATTTTAATAAATTTTGTTTTCATACTTTGGAGGAACAAAAGAACCTGTGATTTACTGTATCTCCATTATACCAAGGAAGTTGTGCAAGGCACATTCTGCAAGATAATTCATTAAAGAGACCAATTCATTCAGAGACCAGTATAATACCACTAGCAAAAAATAAAATTATACTTGGACTTGGGTTCTGTTTTCTTTAAATATTGCTACAATGTTATATAGCCCTATGCACTATTTTTGAATTTTGTTCTGGGAATCTCCAGTTTGTTTGTTTTTTACTATTGACAGACTATTATCTTTACTTACTAAAATAGCATATATATTTACATGTCATAATTTGCTCATGTAGTAAATATTTTGTTTTATCAAAAAGAATATATGAAGTTATTAAGGAATTCATGTTCCTAGGAAACACAGCAGAAATTAATTTTGCTGTATAGGTGAGCAGAGCAGATTAAACTGCTTATTTTTTTTAAAACTAGTTATACCATTAACAATTAGAGTCACTAGTAATGTTTTTCTCACACTTCCCTTGATATTTTCTGTCACTTTCTTCTTCATTCTCTATTCCCTTACCTTCATCTAGCTTTCCCCATAGCATTTTTTTAGCACTTGATATCAATATATTTATTTGTGTATTGTCTGCCTGCATCCCAAGAAGGTGAAGTCTTTGGTGATGAAGGCTTTATCTTATTTCCTGCATAATATCAAACTTCTAAAAAGTTCCTAGGACTGAATAGGCATTTAATAAACACCTATCAGATAAATGAATTTTTAATAGAACACATTGCATAATGCTTTCTAATAGCAATACAGTGACAAACTTTATTTTTAAAGTAAATTAATGCAAATGTGTATATTATTTAAAATTATTTGTTTTTAAGATAACAAACCTGACAGATAATAAATTTTGGCATAAATATGTTAATGCTTATCAAAACTCATCAGTATGTACCCTGTCTTTTGATGAAAAAGTAATAGAAAGGGGAGAACAAAGAGAACTGTTGTGCTCACTACGCAGGCCGAGTGCAGTTCTGACAGCAATGCAAGAGAAATATTACTATCTCCATCATATGCAGGATGAAATTTAGACTTGGAGAAAACAACACTTTGTTAAAGATTTTATAGCTGCTCAAGATTTGACCAAGGCTTTTAAAACTTCAAATGTTCTTTTCCTTATTACACTGTTTCTTATCAGGATTTGTGGACTTTGGAAAGTAAAATGAAAAGTCAGAGCAATGTGAGTTAGTTTGATAATCTCAGTGGCCAGTAACAGCTATCCCCACTCTGAATATATACCAACCAACCTCTCCCCTTTCTCCAAGGAAGTTAGTTGTTGGCAAAGGCATTTCGTGCAGTGTACTTTGTCATTCTAACCTTCCTTTTTTTTTGTATGCTCCTGTTGCTAATCATCCTATGTCTATGGGCTTCAGTCACTCTTTTAGCTTTTGTCTTGGGAGACTTTCTGTCTGTTGACATGACTTTTAAAATAATCTTCTCCCCCATTGTATTTATATCTCATTAGCCTGCACCCACTCCCCTTGTGTTTTAGAAGAGTTTTATTGTCTGTCATCCCTGCATACTTGCCACCCTGTTACCTGCCCGTGTCCTGTTCAAACACTTGCTCCTTTTTTCCTTGGGCAGGTGAAAGGAAAGCTAGGGACTGCACAGTCAATGGGGATGAACCAGACTGCGTGCCCTGCCAAGAAGGGAAGGAGTACACAGACAAAGCCCATTTTTCTTCCAAATGCAGAAGATGTAGATTGTGTGATGAAGGACATGGTAAGAGTTTTAAAAAGCAATTGAAAGAGGCCAATCTTGGAATTTCATGTAGAACCATTTATAAGACAATTTGAAACTGGGGCCTACTGTGGTGCTATGTTGACACTCAGGAAAGGGAAGGACTGGTGGCTAGGGTACCGCAGGACCAGGTACCGAGCTAATTACTGGTCTAGACCTTTATGAGTAAGTCTGGGCAATTCTTCCAGATATAGGAGAATGACTAAATATGAACCCTAGGAACAGGGTGCATCAGCTCAAATCAAAAGCTCAGAAATTATTTTTTTTCCGGCCTTGACTTATGCTTATATAATGGTGCTCGTTCATGGCCAGAAAAAACTCAGAAGCCTGCAGATACAAGGACACAGAAATCCAAAAGTAAGTAGGAATGCTCCCCCTTTCTTTGGGGATTTAGTTTGTCCTGATAATTCCATCTGGGGACCTGAATTTTCATGGATATCTCAATGTATTCTAAGGACCCAGATTGAAGTATAACAGAAGTGTTTCTAGTTTTGTTTGACATGAAGAAACCTCTGGACATAAAGCTTTTCCCATCCCTATTCAGCCTATAAAGCAATGTTTCTCATCCCTGGCAGTGCATTAGAATTGCTTAGGGAGCTACTAAAAATGTTTCATGTTTAGGTCCCACCTCAGGGCAATTACATTAGAGTCTCTGAGTGAGGACCTTGTTATTGGCCTGATGGAGTAAGTCTAGGGTAGAGCCTAACATTCTACATTTTTAACAAGCTCCCAGGTGATGCTCATGCTGCCAGTCCCCAAGTCACCCTTTGAGTGTTAAGGCTAGAGACTAGAGGAACAGGGGAGACATCTAAGCAATGGTGAGGTTTGTCTTGGTTGCTGCTAAATGATTGCTGGCCATTTCAACCTGGGGTTTCCTGTTCTGTGTTTAAACACTGGCTGTATTACTGGTGTCATGGTGTGACTGTTGATATAAGCAGGGGATCTCAAAAATCCATGCAGCTCCTGCCCACCATTTTCATAGTCCGCTTATAATTAGCCGCTGTAATTAATAGTTTCCAAACTGATTTTCTAGGCTTAGAAGTGGAAATAAACTGCATCCGGACCCAGAATACCAAGTGCAGATGTAAACCAAACTTTTTTTGTAACTCTACTGTATGTGAACACTGTGACCCTTGCACCAAGTAAGTTTCAGTCTTTCTCTGATTAAAACACTAGATATAACACTAGATATAACTTTCCTAGGGAAGTAACACTGACGGAGAGTTAAGAATTAGGGTTCTAGTCCTGCTTTGCCTCCAAGCAACTAGATGACTGTTTGCTCATTTAAACATTAGTGAACACTTCCTGTGTAGGTGACAGTTTGCTGGCCACTTAAGCTAAATATATGAGCCAGACATACGCCTGGCATCAAGGTATCAGTCCAGAAGCACAGACAGTCAAGGAAAGCAATGGTTATTGTGTTTCAACAGCATGAGAATAGCATCAGAAGAGACTTATGTTCCAGGTGTTACAAATTATACAGGAAAACTTTTCAACTCTGCCTGAGGAGGTAGAGGTGAAAACATGAATGTGTCTCGTGACTTGAATCTTGAAGAAAGAAAAGAAAGAACATTAACAGGTGCACATGGATGGAATGCACATTATAGGCAGGGAAACAGCAGCTGCAAAGAGACAAAGGAAGCTCAGGAAAACAGAGTACTGGCTGGAGTGTAGGAAAGACTGAGAAGGGGTCAGGGCTGAATCATGAAAGGCCTTGCCTTTTAGGCTAAAAGAGGTTGGTTTTGACCCAAAGTTAGGGAACCTGACTTGTAAGTCATCTTGGGAAGATTTTAGGAGTTCATCTAATAGGCTTAAGAAATAAGGACATGATGCCTTATGTTTTATTTGCTAGGAAAATTTTATGTACATTTGTTCCAGGCTGTCCCCTGGCCCCAAGTGTCTGAGAGTGCCCCTATGATGACAGGTTAGGTTGGCATTGGGGAAGCAGCTGACTTAGTAAAATAATAACAATAATAGTAGTTCCAAATATTTCATAATCTTGATTTAATTTTCTTGTCATCATAACCTTTTGAAATAGATAATATTATTTCCATGTTATTGATGAGATAATAGGCTCATGGCAGTGTGACTTCCCAAGCTCACCTAGTCAGGTAATGGGCAGAGGCTGTGAACTCAGACAACCTGATTGTGAATGTTTGTCTGTCTGAAGGAAATCACACATGAATCTCTTGTGTCTCCTGATCACCACCGGTTGCTAAAAGTGGCAGCCTCTAAGGGCCAGCTGAGTACCCTCCCTGAGCTGCATCACGGGCTTGGCTATCACCTGGCCATTTTCTTGGTCTATAGGAAGTTTTTGAAATTAACTTTTGGCAGTTTATTTTAAGAGCTAGTTTAAGCTATAGGATTTACTGTTCAGTTTATTACCAGGTTTAAGTTTATTTTTGTATCCACTTCATCTCTCTTGTGTGTCACTATTTTCCTATCTTCCTTTAACTCTTGAAATCTTAAAACAGAGTCATTCCTTATGATATTTTTCACTCAGCCATCCAAATTATATTAACTTGTGCTAGCTTTAGATACTAATTTAGAAATATTTGAGGGAATACGTTTGCCAAGGATGCAAAGACGAATAAAATGGCCCCTAATTTATAATGTTCCATTGAAAATGATAAAGGAATTATTCTGCCAGGCTTTTGAATTTCTCCTGTATTTTTTTTTCTAGATGTGAACATGGAATCGTCAAGGAATGCACACTCACCAGCAACACCAAATGCAAAGAGGAAGGTAATTTTTTTTTTACGGTTATATTCTCCTTTCCCCCGTCCCCAAGGAAAGATGTGAAGAAAAACCAATCACTCTTGATTACTAGAAAGTCCTTTATTTAATCTTAAAGATTGCTTATTTTCATATAAAATGTCTAATGTTCCAACCTACAGGATCCAGATCTAACTTGTGGTGGTTGTGTCTTCTTCTTCTTTTCCCAATTCTACTAATTGTTTGGGGTAAGTTCTTGCTTTGTTCAAATTGCTGATTGAAATAACTTGGGAAGTAGTTCACAAAGATTTGCCTCATTCTTACCTATAAAAAGCTACCAGTTTGGTAGATTTATGTATTGTTAATTTCTTGCCCCTGAATGCAGCCTTGAGAGCTGACTGATAAGAACAAGTGAAATTATTCTTCAGCTAGTTTCTGAGCAACAGTTTTGGGGCATTGAGTGGTATTCTCATCCTTCCTATGAACAAGGGTTCTCTGCAGCAGCAGAATTGGCGAAAAATCAGAAGTAATTCTTCACTATTCATTGAGATCTCCCTATGCAAAAAGAGAACACAAGAAGCAAAGGCATTCCCAGGAAACACATTGCAGGGAACACTTTAAAAACTTGTACTTCTCTGCCTCCTCTTCCTTGGCCTAATTGCTTGTTTTTAATTATTTCTCCTTCTTAACTTAAAATACTATGGGGACACATGTTATACAAAGGTGACTTAGTAGAGTCAGTAGAAAAGCCAAAATTAGGTATTATCATAATTAGTCTAGAAAAATCCCTGTAAGTCGTTCATCAACTACAGGGTCACACCAACTTTTGATAACTTAGAAGTATCCAATTTTCCCTTCTCAGAACAATTATCTGTTTCTTCAGTTCAGTTGAAGAAGACAGTTTGCCTTGCCTTGAGCGGTTGTTTAGCTGAAAATACATTTGGGATATTTAAACACTGTAATTGTGCTCAGAGACATACAGATTCTTCTGTCTCACATTGACTTTAATGCATACACCTACTGAGTATGTATGCTTGAGTTATTTGTGTGTGTATTTCATTTCTGGGCATCCATAGCAAGCTGATGTTGACTTGCTTGTCCTACGGCTTCTGCGTCCTGCCATAGTCTTGCCATCCACATCTTTGCTGGACAGAGAGTGGTGCTTGCCATATGGTAAGTAAAAAGCCACCTCCATGCTAGGCCAGCCTGTGGCAATTAGATGACTAACTAAGATATGTCCTTTCACTAGAACACTTGACTTAGTGGTACGAAAGTTCCAAAATCAGCTGTCTCCTGCGATGTTTGGCCACTTTCAAGTTTCAATGAATTTCTCCTTTTTCCTTCTTATATTTCTCTTAGTGTGAAAGTGTGTTCTCACATGCATTCTACAAGGCTGAGACCTGAGTTGATAAAATTTCTTTATTCTTTCAGTGAAGAGAAAGGAAGTACAGAAAGCATGCAGAAAGCACAGAAAGGAAAACCAAGGTCCTCAGGAATCTCCAACCTTAAATCCTGTAGGTATTGAAATAGGTATCAGCTTTCCTTGAAAAGAAAAATAGAGAAATTAGTGATTTGGCTTTTTGTTACTTCCTTTTACTTTTTTGTTTCTTGTTTGTTTCATTTTGTTTGAGATGGAGTCTTGCTCCATAGCCCAGGCTGGAGTGCAGGGGTACAATCATGGCTCACTGCAGCCTCAAAGTCCTGGGCTCAAGTGATCCTCCTGCCTCAGCTGTGACCCTGGGACTACAGGCATGCACCACCATGCCAGGTTAATTTTTATTTTTTATTTTTTATAGAGACAGGGTTCACTTTGTTGCCCAGGCTGGTCTCAAACTTTTGACCTCGAGCAATCCTTCTGCCTCAGCCTCCCAAAGTTCTGGGATTACAGGTGTGAGCCATCACATCCGGCCTGTTACTTTCTTTATTTAAACATTGCTTGTGTTTGTGTGTGCATAGGTTAAAGGGGCCTCACAGATGAATTATGATATGGTACCCAAATTAAAAGTAAACTTGTACAAAAAAACCGTAAGAATCAACAAAAGAGGGAATTGAGAGTGTGCTGAAAATGAGCTGAAAAAAGAACTTGGCCAACTTCCATGTTCCGTGTTGTTGTTATCCCTGCAGAGAAACAGCCTTTACCAGGCATGGGTTCAGTATCCAAGCCTGAGCAAAGAGATTGCTCTTAAAGTTTGTCATAAGGGCACCGCTTAACTTTTCTCTGGCTGCCGGTTGACCTTATGTCTCACCATATCTTTTCCCAACATGGTATCAATATATTTCAGATAGCAAGAAATACACCAAGAAAAGAAACCAGTTGCACTTAACGGAATTATTTTCTTATTTGGGGCCAGGGCTCAGTGGGAGTTAGGATTCTTTAAATTAATATGGTAAAAAAAATTTCAATTTGAGCCATTTTCTGGTATTAAGAATAAGAGTAGTTGTATTTATTTTAATAAGTCTATATGAAAAATAAACTCAACTTATTTTATGAATTCTTTAGGTTTCTTGCCTTTAAAAACTAAGACAATGTTGCTTAGTTTCTGGCAAGGCTGGAACCTTTCAGAATAAAAATTGAATGGTAAAAGTATCCTTCTTAATCACTTAATCTAGCTTCCTAATTTTATACATCAAGCAACTGATTGTACTTCTTTCCGAATTAAGGAAAAATTAGAAGTTCACATTTAGAATATTCTAAAGATATATTTTTATTTGTCTTTCTCTGCTTCCATTTTTTGCTTTCTAGGAAACAGTGGCAATAAATTTATCTGGTAAGGCTTTTATCATTTTATTTCATAGAGATGGCATCCTTTAGAGTAATAGGCCAATTTCAGAGTAAAATAATGTTACTAATTTCAGTGACATATTGTGGGATCTTGTTATTTCTCATACAATTCTACCTGCTCAGCATAAAGCATTTATCAGGCAGTTTGTTTAAATTTATAATGAATACTCATAGTTAAAAATAATCAAGTAACAATAGGACACAATAGTCTGAGGCTTAAGAAACTTTTCCTTCATAATCAGCTAGATGTATTACAGAATTCCTGCCTAAAAAGATCTAGAGGTTAAAGTGCACTGTAGACTCAGGTATTATCAGTGTACCCAACTCTATAACAACATACATGATTCCATTCGGTTGTTCTTTGATCTGTGATTTAGAGATAAGATGATCATAAACTCTTTGCTTATACTTTTAGATTTGTGGGTCATTGATCATTGAATCCATAAGAGATGTTATAGGTGATCTTTTCCAATCCTCTTAATTTATAAATGAGAAAAGAAGATACAGAAATGTTATGTATTGTGGCCCAGGTTATTTAACAATTACTGGGTATATGGCAGGATTTGGAGTTAGAACTCAAGGTTGTCTTGTTTCTGTATTCCCCCAGTCAGCTCTTCATAGACCTTTAGGACTTAGCTATATTCTGAAGTACTATAAAAAGAGAAATAAACATGGTTTTCAGTAATGGGAATTTCATTTAGAAAAACAAATTTTCAGACTATTTTCTATTTTTCAGATGTTGACTTGAGTAAATATATCACCACTGTTGCTGGAGTCATGACACTAAGTCAAGTTAAAAGCTTTGTTCGAAAGAATGGTGTCAATGAAGCCAAAATAGATGAGATCAAGAATGACAATGTCCAAGACACAGCAGAACAGAAAGTTCAACTGCTTCGTAATTGGCATCAACTTCATGGAAAGAAAGATGCGTATGACGCATTGATTAAAGGTCTCAAAAAAGCCAATCTTTGTACTCTTGCAGAGAAAATTCAGACTATCATCCTCAAGGACATTACTAGTGACTCAGAAAATTCAAACTTCAGAAATGAAACCCAAAGCTTGGTCTAGAGTGAAAAACAACAAATTCAGTTCTGAGTATATGCAATTAGTGTTTGAAAAGATTCTTAATAGCTGGCTGTAAATACTGCTTGGTTTTTTACTGGGTATATTTTATCATTTATTAGCGCTGAAGAGCCAACATATTTATAGATTTTTAATATCTGATGATTCTGCCTCCAAGGATGTTTAAAATCTAGTTGGGAAGACAAACATCATCAAGAGTAAATGCAGTGGCATGCTAAGTGCCCAAATAGGAGTGTATGCAGAGGATGAAAGATTAAGATTGTGCTCTGGTATCTAACATATGATTCTGTAGTATGAATGTAATCAGTGTATGTTAGTACAAATGTCTATCCACAGGCTAACTCCACTCCATGAATCAACAGAAGAAGCTATGACCTTTTGTTGAAATATCAGTTACTGAACAGGCCACTTTGCCTCTAAATTACCTCTGATAATTCTAGAGATTTTACCATATTTCTAAACTTTGTTTATAACTTTAAGAAGATCATATTTATGTAAAGTATATGTATTTGAATGCAGAATTTAAATAAGGCTCTACCTCAAAGACCTTTGCACAGATTATTGGTGTCATATTATACAATATTTCAATTGTGAATTCACATAGAAAACATTAAATTATAATGTTTGACTATTATATATGTGTATGCATTTTACTGGCTCAAAACTACCTACTTCTTTCTCAGGTATCAAAAGCATTTTGAGCAGGAGAGTATTACTAGAGCTTTGCCACCTCTCCATTTTCACCTTGGTGCTCATCTTAATGGCCTAATGCACCCCCAAACATGGAAGTATCACCAAAAAAAACTTAATAGTCCACCAAAAGGCAAGACTGCCTTAGAAATTCTAGCCTGGTTTGGAGATACTAACTGCTCTCAGAGAAAGTAACTTTGTGACATATCATGAACCCATGTTTGCAATCTAAGATGATAAAATAGATTCTTATTTTTCCCCCACCCCTGAAAATGTTCAATAATGTCCCACGTAAAACCTGCTACAAATGGCAGCTTATACATAGCAATGGTAAAATCATCATCTGGATTTAGGAATTGCTCTTGTCATGCCCTGAAGTTTCTTAGATTTAAAAGCCTCCTTACTGCTATCCTACATTTAAATATCTTTGAAAGTTTGTATTAAATGTGAATTTTTAAGAAATAATATTTATATTTCTATAAATGTAAACTGTGAAGATAGTTATAAACTGAAGCAGATACCTGGAACCACCTAAAGAACTTCCATTTATGGAGGATTTTTTGCCCCTTGTGTTTGGAATTATAAAATATAGGTTAAAATACTTAATTATAATAATGTTTTTGGTATTTCTGGTTTTCTCTTTTTTGGTAGGGGCTTGCTTTTTGGTTTTGTGATCCTTTTCTCTAACTGCTGTTAAATATAACTTGCTTATGAATCTTTAATGCTTCTTGGGTCCCTTAGAAGGTACTTCCTTTTTAACCTTAACCCTTTTAGTAGTTAAATAATTATTTCCATAGGTTGCTACTGCCAAGAAGACCTCTTCCAAACAGCACATGATTATTTGTTAAACAGCGTCGTATTCCAGATACTGGAATGTGGATAAGAAATATACATTTCAAGGGGTAGGTTTTATTATTAAGAAAGCCAAATGAGGATTTTGAAATATTCTTTCCTGCATATTATCCATTCTAGCTACATGCTGGCCAGTAGGCCATCTTTCTTTTCTACAATTTAACGCTAGTAATATATTCTATTTAACCCATGACTCCCAGAGTATTAGCATTTCAACATGTTAGCATTTCAACATGTAAGCATGTCGGTGAGATAGTTGTGCTTTGCTTAGGGTTCCCTCCTGTGTTATGGTCTGGAAAGTGTCTTTAGGCAGAAAGTCTGAGTGATCATAGGGTTCGCTCATTAATTTCTCTTCTCTGAGCGATCACAGTCTGTGCTGTCTGCTCTCCAGTTTTCTATTTCTAGACAGAAGTAGGGCAAGTCAGGTACTAGTTATTCTTCATGGCCAGAAGTGCAAGTTCTACTTTGCAAGGCAAGATTAAGTTAGAGAACACCCTATTCCACTTTGGTGAACTCAAAGCAAGAACTTTGAGTTCCTTTGGGAGGAGGGCAGTGGAGAAGTCTTTGTACTTGGTGGTGTGGCTTTTTTCCTCATGGCTTCACCTAGTGGCCCCAAGCATAGACTTCTCCCATGTCAACGAGCACAGCCATGTTCCCGAGTTGAGGTGACCCCACGGTCCAGAATCATCCTCATTCTTGTGAACCTGGTTCTCTTTGTGGTGGGCATACAGGGTAGGAGAATCACCCAAAGGTCACCCATGAGCTGCAGAAAAAAGGCTATTTGCAGAAGGAGCTCACAGATCACACTGAAAGCATTGCATATTCAAACATCTTGGTCTTCTTCATTGGCATGCCCACAGGGTCTTCTGACCTCTGATTAGATCAGACACTTTTTAGATATTGAATCATCAGTTTCTGTACAACTATCTGATTTAGGCATATAATCAATGAAATTTAGAATTTTTTCTATGCTCACTCCTGAATGGTAATTTGTTTGGGTTTAGAATTCTATACCAGGCCATTTGTAATTTTCCTCAGCACTTTAAAAATATTAAATCATGTTTTCTTAACATCTGTTGCTGTTGATTATGTCTGCTCTTGGTGTAAATATCATTCCTTTGTAGGTAATCTTTAATTTTTTTTCCTCTGGTAATTTTTAAAGCTTCCCCTACCACTTTCCAATGTGTTCTGCAGTTTCACAACAATGACTTTCAATGTGTATTTATTTTTACTTAATCTATTTAATAAGATTTAATTTAATTAGAAAGGCAGGGCTTTCATCATTTCTGGAAAAAATCCCAGCTATTTTCTCTTTAAATAGTGTTTCTTTACCATTCTCATTCTCTTCTTCTGAAACTGTTATTATTATCTGTTGAAGCTCCATGAGTTATTTTCTAGGTCGACTCTCTCTGTATGTTGCATTTTAGGAAATTTCTCATTACTCTCTTTAAATTAACTCTTAGTTTTCACTAAGCCCAGCTAGAATAGTCTATCCACTGAGGTATGTATTTTGTTTTCTATATTTTTCATTCTTAATGTTTCTTATTGTTCCTTTTTCATTTTTACTTGTATATGTTTCATTCCTTTTTTTTCTTTTCTTTCTTCTTTCTCTTCTCTCTCTCTCTTTTTTTTTTTTTTTTTTTGCAGTGCAGACAGACTTTATTAGTACAGCAGAGGTGCCCACAGAGCAGGCAGAAGGGATCAGTGCCTGGATCCGTCCCTTCCTCCTTCTGCCCTCGCTGAGCCCTAGTGTGTCCAGAATTGGTGGGTTCTTGGTCTCACTGACTTCAAGAACGAAGCCGCGGACCCTCACAGTGAGTGTTACAGTTCTTAAAGGCGGCGTGTCCGGAGTTTGTTCCTTCTGATGTTGGGATGTGTTCGGAGTTTCTTCCTTCTGGTGGGTTTGTGGTCTCGCTGGCTCAGGAGTGAAGCTGCAGACCTTCGCGGTGAGTGTTACAGCTCTTAAGGCGGCGTGTCTGGAGTTGTTCATTCCTCCCGGTGGGCTCATGGTCTCGCTGGCTTCAGGAGTCAAGCTGCAGACCTTTGCGGTGAGTGTTACAGCTCATAAAGGCAGTGTGGACCCAAAGAGTGAGCAGCAGCAAGATTTATTGCAAAGAGTGAAAGAACAAACCTTCCACACCGTGGAAGGGGACACCAGCGGGTTGCCACTGCTGGCTCGGGCAGCCTGCTTTTATTCTGTTATCTGGCCCCACCCACATCCTGCTGATTAGTCCATTTTACAGAGAGCCGATTGGTCAATTTTACAGAGAGCTGATTGGTGTGTTTTGACAGGGTGCTGATTGGTGCCTTTACAATCCCTGAGCTAGACACAAAAGTTCTCAACGTCCCCACTAGATTAGCTAGATACAGAGTATCAACACAAAGGTTCTCCAAGTCCCCACCAGAGTAGCTAGATACAGAGTGTCGATTGGTGCATTCACAAACCCTGAGCTAGACAAAGGATGCTGATTGGTGTGTTTACAAACCTTGAGCTAGATACAGAGTGCCAATTGGTGTATTTACAATCCCTTAGCTAGACATAAAGGTTCTCTAAGTCCCTACCAGACTCAGAAGCCCAGCTGGCTTCACCCAGTGGATCCCACACCGGGGCTGCAGGTGGAGCTGCCTGCCAGTCCCGCACCATGCTCCCGCACTCCTCAGCCTTTGGATGGTCGATGGGACTGGGTGCTGTGGAGTGGGGGTGGTGCTTGTTGGGGAGGCTCAGGCATGGCGGGCTGCAGGTCCCGAGCCCTGCCCCATGGGGCGGCAGCTAAGGCCCGGCGAGAAGTCGAGCACAGCAGCTGCTGGCCCAGGTGCTAAGCCCCTCACAGTCCCAGGGCTGGCGGGGCTGGCTGGCCGCTCCCAGTGCGGGGCCTGCGGAGCCCATGCCCACCCGGAACTCAGGCTGGCCCACAAGCACCACGTGCAGCCCCGGTTCCCGCCCGTGCCTCTCCCTCCACACCACCCTGCAAGCTGAGGGAGCCAGCTCCGACCTTCACCAGCCCAGAAAGGGGCTCCCACAGTGCAGCAGCGGGCTGAAGGGCTCCTCAAGCACAGCCAGAGTGGGTGCCAAGGCCGAGGAGGCGCTGAGAGCGAGCAAGGGCTGTGAGGGTTGCCAGCACACTGTCACCTCTCACTAGGAGGATGGGGCCTGGCCTGGACCAGTTTCCCTTGTTCCACCTGAAACACGTGAGAATGGAGAGCTCAGGGCTGGCCTTGCTTCTGGCTCCTCTTGTCATAACTCTAATGTTGTCGTGTCATTGAAAGGATTAGACCTCTCCTTCCCCAGTCCCTAGGCAGGGAACCCCAGCCACTGGGGAGAGATAACTTTGTGGGGCCTGAGCTTAGGCATATCCTCTAGACACTTCTGACCCCACCCTACACCCTTTAGTTCTCTGAGGCTCAACACACTTTCTTTATTTTATTGACAATTTATCATAGTTTAATATATCTTATTCCATTATTTATCTTCTTGAAGATCCTACTGAGTTATTTTAAAGTCTTTTTTAGAGTTGCTCTATTATTTTAATTTTAACTGCAGTGATTTCATGCTGACTTTGTAGGCTGGCTTTCCTCATGTGATTTTCCTCGTGAATTTTTGAAATTTGTAGGCTCATCTTGAATAGCTCATTTTTTTCTCTCTGCACTCACCTCTCCTTATCTAATAGTTTAGTGTGTTCTTTTGCCAGTTCTTCCAGAGTCCCCAGTTCTGAGCGAAGATTTACTGAGATAATCTTGAGGCTCATACGTCATGGTGATATCAGGACTATCACAGATTCAGTCATGCATTTGGGGGCAGCTTGGCTCAGCCACTGGTCATAGGCTGTGCCGAATCATCTCAGACCCTTAGGCCTGTAGCTTTCTAGAAACCACAGTCCCAGGGAGTGTTTGGCACTGTCTTAGCTGTCTTCCACAAGACAGAGAGTTCATAGAAGAAGGAAAAGAAACTGGTTAGGCAGACAGTTAGCAGGGGTCCTTGGTAAAACTCCTTCAAACAGAGAAATAGCCTGAAAAAATCAAAGCTACAGGCACAGATAGAGCAGCCTGGGGAAAAATTTAGCTTTAGCTGCAGAGATAAGGAAGCAAGGCCTAACAAAGAAGCCTTTGTTCTTTGGATAATCAGCAGGCTCCCAGGAAAAAGTTTTCTCCCCTTTACAGACATGTACATGATGGGCTCCATGGGAACTTGCACAGGGAGAGGAGCTTACCTAAAACATACCCACAGTTTCGTAAACAAGAGAAGCTGTACTTTGTGCTTACCTAAGACATACCTGCAGCTGCACAGGTAAGGAGAGTTACACAGACAGCTACTACACAGTTAAGGGAAGTTACACAAACAGCTACAGAGATGAAAGGAGCTTTTTCTTATAAAAGCTTTTGGATTCAACTGTAATAGTGGCAACCCTCTTTCGGCCTCCTCTTTGCTGTGGAGAGCTTTCTTCTTTCAATTATTAAACTTTTACTCCAACCTCACCCTTGTGTCTAGGCTCCTTGGTTTTCTTGGTCATGAGACAAACAACTCCAGGTACTACCTCAGACAGCAAGACTGAAACATTGTGGTGCACTGGCAAGACTGCAACACTTCTACATCAGCCTGTGGTTTTAAGAAGGGAGCCTGGTTCCTGTTCTGCCTCAGGTGGGGCACATTTATTCTGTACCAAACCTAAAAGCAGGCTTTGCTTTGCTTCCAAGCATTGATCCAACTAAGCTTTGGCTTGTTGTGCCCAAGTCATCATCTTGCAGTTGTTTCCATTCTTATACCATGAAAGAATTGATCTTATTTTTGAGCTTGGCTATGCCTTTTTATTTTCCTTTAGAGACGTTCTATGTATCATTGCTATTTGCTCAGATTGGTAGGAGATGGCCCTCAATAAATGAACATACAATTCGGTATTAACCCCAGGGCCCATTAGATAACTAGAAACAATTTTTCGTTTTGTTTTACATTTTTAAGTTAAAACTAAGGATCAAGTTGTTTTTCAGTTATATAGGGCCCTTTGACAGGACTTGATATGGTTTGGATCTGTGTCCCCACCCAAATCCCATGTCAAATTGTAATCCCTAATGTTGGAGGTAGGGCCTGATGGGAGGTGATTGGATCATGGGGGCGGAGTTCTCATTAATGATTTAGCACCAATCCCTTGGTGCTGTTCTTGTGATAGTGAGTGAGTAATTGTGAGATCTGGTTGTTTTAGAAGTGTGTAGCAAAGGCCGGGCACAGTGACTCACACCTGTAATGCCAGCACTTTAGGAGGCTAGGGCAGGCAGATCTCCTGAGATCAGGAGCTCGAGACCAGACTGGCCAACATGGTGAAACCCCGTCTCTACTAAAGATATAAAAAATTAGCTGGGCGTGTTGGCACACGCCTGTAGTCCCAGCTACTCTGGAGGCTGAGGCAGGGAGAATCACTTGAACCCAGGAGGTGGAGGTTGCATTGAGCTGAGATTGCACCATTGCACTCCAGCCTAGGCAACAGAGCGAGACTCCATCCCAAAAAGAAAAAGAGAAGTGAGTAGCACCTCCCCTGACCCTTGCTCCTTCCCTGGTCATGTAAGACATGCATGCTTTCCCTTCACCTCCCACCATGTTTGTAAGTTTCCTGAGGCCTTCCCAGAAGCAGAAGAAGCTATATTTCCTGTACAGCTTCCAGAACCATGAGCCAATTAAACATCTTTTATTTATAAATTACCCAGTCTCGGCTGGGTGTGGTGACTCATGCCTGTAATTCCAGAACTTTGGGAGGCCAACGCAGGCAGATCACAAGGTCAGGTGTTTGAGACTAGCCTGGCCAACATAGTGAAAACCCATCTCTACTAAAAATACAAAAAATTAGCCAGGTGTGGTGGTGGGCACCTGTAATCCCAGCTATTCGAGAGGCTGAGGCAGGAGAACTGCTTGAACCCAGGAGGCAGAGGTTGAAGTGATCCAAGGTTGTGCCATTACACTCCAGCCTGGGTGACAGAGCGAGACTCCATCTCAAAAAACAAACAAACAAACAAACAAAAAATTACCCAATCTCAGTTATTTCTTTATACCAATGCAAGAACAGACTAATACAGGACTCAGGAGAAAAGAAAAGAGACTGTGGGGTTTCCCACATAGATCTGCATCTTATGACAGTGGTGAATTGAGAGTCATACAAATCTGGGATCAGATATTTATTTTCCTCATAAAGGTAGAAACAAATGGCTTAATCTCTTCGAGTCTTAATTTCCTTATTTTTTTGTGAAGATTAAAGTGTATATGAAGTATCTACCACAGTGTTTAGCTCTGTACCTTGATAGATGGTAACAACAACAATAAAAAACCTCAGATGCTTAAGCAAAATGGAAATTTATTGACATATCTTACTAGATGCTCAGATATGGGTTGGGTTTGACTAACCTAAACCAGTGCCTCCAGTCAAGATTCTTTGTTATTTTCTTGAATCTACCCTCTTCATTTATCTATTTCTTGTCCATCTCTTCATATATTTGCTTGCCAAACTGATAGTGACAAGGTGCCTGCAACCATTCTCGACCTATCTAAATATCACAGTCCAGAAGAAATGACACTTATGCCCCCAGCCCTCCAAGCACCTCCCCTGACCCTTGCTCCTGCTGGTCCTTGCTTCTGAGAGCCATTCTTATTCAACCGTTTAGATCATAAACGACCTCTGAATTAATGACTTATGATTGGAGAATTGGATATGTCGATTGGCTTAATCCACAGGCCCCATTCTTGGAGCCTGGCATAGGATCAGCTTCCCCTGAGTGTCAAAAGATTGGGAGTGGGGAGGCAGGAGGACTTCTGTTAAGAGGATGATAGAGGGTTCTGGGTAGGAGTGTCAGGATGTGTTTAGGTACTCAAGCTGGCTTAAACTATAGAAAAAATGTATTACCTCATATGACAGGCAGTCCAAAGGTGTGGCTCACTGAAGCCTACTTGTACCAGCTCACAAGAGCTAATTACTAAATTCTTAGGAATTTTGAAAGCCAGTTGTTAAATCGTTGATAGCTTGATATTGTCATACTGGGAGTATTTACACTATAGAAATTGCCAAAGTCTACAGATCGGGAATCTCCCCCGACCCCCACAAAGACAGTTACTGGCTACTGGGCAGAAGTCAGTGTTGGTAGCTGATTCAGTGTCTCAATGATATTATCAGGGACACAGGATTCTTTTCTAGTTTTCCAATCTGTAGCTTCAACATTGGCATTCGACTAGAGTTGTTTGTTTTTGCATGGTCATCCAATGGCTTTATCAGTGAATCAACAGCATGATTCCTTATCCATATCCAATAGCAAAGAAAAAGAGGGAAAAACAGGAAAAAATTCTCCCCTCAGATATGGATCATATACCTGGCCTTTTAGTATGATTGAGCCAAATTTAGTCATCTGCCTACCTGTGTGGTCTGCCATATACTAATTGACTTAGGCAACTCAGGAGCCACCTCTGGAGCTGTGGACAGGATCAGTTTCTCCTCAGCTTTATGAGTTATGGGAAAAAGTAAATCAAAATGGAAATACTACTAGAAAAACAAAAGGGTGAAATGGATGCTGAATAGTTTCCTCTGTGGAAAAGAACAAACAATATCAACTACACATATTCTCCATGTCCCTCACAAGTTGAGTAAGCACTTATAGAGAAAATCTAGATCCTAGGGCAAAAGTAAGTTCGTTGTTATTGGCCTTACTATGTTTCAGAACCCCCAAAAGAGACACATGGACTTTTTTATGAAGTAAAGACATCTTCAAGAATCTTTACACCTTTTAAATGACTCTCAATTGAGTCTAGGTCAAGTCATGGCTGCTGGAGAACGTTTTTGATTGGATTTCTTTGAAAGAAGCCTTGAGGCAAGGTTTGGGTACAGGTGGTTAATTTAAGAGGTGATTCTAGGAAACATGGTGATGATGCTGTAAAGTAAGACAGGGAATAAGGAAAAGCCCATAGTGCAGGCCCTGATAACCATGCTATTGCTATAGACAAGTGGGGCCCAATTCTACTGAGGTCCCTCTGAAAGGCTATGTAGGACAAACCTCCACATTATACCAACAAGGCATGGGGAAGCTGAGTCTTGACACCAACTCCAGTCTTTCATTGGTTGAGGGGCCTTTCTAGGGCATTAACTCCCTGATACTTCTGGCCTGTCTTCTTCTCTCCAGCTTTGGTATCCTGAGGACAGACACCTTTAAGCAGAGAGATGGAGGAGGCCATGTGTCACATTTGTTAGCAGGTGATCTCTTGATGATCCAAGGTACAATAGTGTCTATGGCAAAGAGCAGGCTGCTGAGATGTCTAAGTATAGAAAGACTAGGGTGTCTCATGGGATAACTCATTCTGCATGAAAATGGTAATGGGCATGGTGAATTTTGTTTATTAAGAACACCTTAGTTGGTGACAATAATTTTCAGTATAGATTGGCGTCTATTGCTTAAATCTCTTGCCATGGATGAAAGCAAAGAAAAATCAATAAAGAAAGTTGAAAGCTATTTTACAAAGCTTGGAAAAACACTGGTCTCTCATCCCTGTATCAAAATATAGTGCAGATTTATCCAGACATCCAATCTTCCTTTCCTTTCCTCCCTTCTCCCCTCTCCTCCATAACACATGCATATTGTCCAAACCACCATCTTGCTTTGGTATAAGGGGAATTCCACTCTTGTGGGTGTCCAAAGGCCACTCCTGTGGAATTCTTACCCTTATGCCATCTAAACCATGCAGCTCTGATATGCTCTCACATATAATTGTCTTCTGTAGACGTTTAATTATCTCCCCTTTGCTAGGCCATAAGCCATCTGAGGGCAGAAATCATGATTAGCACAGAGTAGGTGTTCAGGCAACATTTCTTGAATGAATCAGTTAATGAAGGAACATATGTATGCAGTAGTCATTTGTGTTCTGTATGACTGGCATTTGATGGAAAAGTCATAGCGAGTGTTAGGGAAGCTGATCTTTTTTTAAAACCTTGTATCATTAATTTATCACATGTATCCAAGCTCCTTTGAGTTTCCCTGCCCCCATGCCTGTGTCATTCCAGCCATATCCAGCTGCTCGTTCCGTGCTTCCCCCATTCTTGTTTCTGACTCTATTACTCCCAGTCCAAATCTTGCTCTTCACTGTCTGCACCTTGTGCTCTCCTCTCTCAAAAAAATCTACCCAAATTCCACCCCTCTTCACAGGCCCAGGGAAATCACTAGTTCCCGCAGAAGGCTGTAGGCTGTAACCAACCCTCTGAGAGCTTTGAGTCCTCTCTGAGGTCATCTGTGCTTGTTCTCGTTCCATCAGGCACTCCTATGTTATTTGACCTGTGGTCTGCATGTATAGATCTTGTACCCCATATACATTGTAAGGTCCTTGAAGGCAGAAAAGGAGGCATAAAGAAGTGGGTAGGAGTGTAGGCTCTGAAGACTGTGCATTTGAATCCCTGCCATTCCTAGATTTGGGACCTTGTCACCTTGGGCAACTTATTTACCTCCTCTGGGCCTTAGTTTTCTCACTTCTAGAAGAGGGAAAATGATAGTATCTGCCATGTAGTGCTGCTCTGAGGATTAAATGAGATACTCCACTTAGAGCACATGGAATGGTATCTGTCACGTGATACGCGCTAAATATAGCTTTCCTATCATTACAGTAATGCCCAGGGCTCCATAGGCCCAGCCCAGCACCAGTACAGAAATAGTATGACATTGATGCTAGAGTTGGCAGATTGAGGAGAACACACAAAGAGCTAATGATGTTCAAATACACATCAGATTTCACACAGAGCTTTGGGCTTGACTTCCCCAGCTGCAGGATTCTTCTGGCTATCTGCTTTATAAATAAAAAGCACAAGTCTGCAGTAAAATGCAGGGAAGTGACAAGAAGGCTCATTCAAAGGTCATGACAAATGAAATAGCCACAGGTAAAAGTTTCCCTTCATTGTGTGCTTTCCTTCCATTCTTGTGGATGCTGCTGCAGCAAGGAATTTGGGAAAGGGCCATCAGTGGGAGCAATGTGTCCTAGCTACCTAAACAAAAGACACTGAAGTGAGTGCAACAAAATGGACCTTCTTTTCCAGGGTGGCACCCTCCCACCAACCATCCAAACCCTTCTGTCTAAAGGGCACAGCTTAACCTCTGGATTTCAAGGATTTCAGATTTGTTTCCTAAATCTGGAACTCAAAGCTTTCTCCTCCTCAATCTACCCCCAATAACCTTGTCTCTTTTGGAAGCCTTCCCTACAGTTCTAACAAACTAAATGGTTCATAACTTGACCTCATGAATGCCTCTCTTCTATACGTTTTCTTAGCTTTTGACCTGGAATTCCCTTCTTCCCATCCATGAAGGTCAAATGCCACCCCTCTTTCAAGTCTTAGTTGGAGGCCACCTCTTCATGAAACCTTCTCTGGTGTCTCAGGCTAAAGACACTGTAGGCCACATCTGTTTATTAGGGCCAACAATGCCTCCCTCATTTTTTGTAGTATGGATTAAAGACAATTCTGAAAAGCACCTAGAACAGTGTCTGGCTTACTCAAAAATGGTAGACATTATTATCATTATCACTCTCATCCTAATTAATTATATATAGAGCTTATTATCCTAAAGGCAGTGGAAGGGAGTAAGGATTACGTTTGACTAATTTTACAGGTCTAGGCATCCAAGAAAAATTTGCTGTACAAATGATCATACAAATTAATGAGCGAAACGATATCCAACTCATCCCTGAGACGACATAAGGTGCAAACGACTTCTGGTGCTGTGTGTTTCTAAATCTGCAGTACAACCCAGCAAGTATATCATTGTTTTTCCTCCTGATTATGAAGCCAGTACATAGTCATCTAGAAAATTCAAGCAATACAAAACAGTTTTAAAAAGAAAGTGCAAAATCCGGGTGCGGTGGCTCATGCCTGTAATCTCAGCACTTTGGGAGGCTGAGGAGGGTGCATCACCTGAAGTCAGGAGTTCGAGACCAGCCTGGCAACATGGTGAAACCCCGTCTCTACTAAAAATACAAAAATTATCTGGGCGTGGTGGCACATGCCTGTAATCCCAGCTACTCAGGAGGCCAAGGCAGGAGAATCACTTGAACTTGGGAGGCGGAGGTTGCAGTAAGCCAAGATCATGCTACTGTACTCCAGCCCAGGCAACAGAGCGAGATCTGTTTAAAAAAAAAAGTGCAAATTAATCCCAATCTCACTGTTCAAAGGTAACTCTTGTGAATTTTTAGATATCTACACACACACAAATTTAAAGAAAGGTGATCACACCATGCATGCTTATAACATGCTTTTTACTCAACAATGGGTTATGGTTGCTATTCCATGTTAATAAATAAAAATAATTTCTTTTTAATATTTCTTTTAAATATAATTGTTATGATTTGGCTGTGTCCCCACCCAAATCTCATCTTAAATTGTAGCTCCCACAATTCCCACGTGTCATGGGAAGGACGTGATGGGAGGTAATTGAATCATGGGGATGGGTCTTTATCATGTTGTTCTTATGATAGTGAATACGTCTCATGAGATCTGATGGTTTTATAAAGGGGAGCTCCCCTGCACATACCCTCTTGCCCCCTACCATGTAAGACATGACTTTCCTCCTCTTTTGCCTTCAGCCATGATTGTGAGGCCTCCCCAGCCATGTGGAACTGTGAGTCTGTTAAACCTCTTTCCTTTATAAATTACCCAGTCTCAGGTATGTCTTTATTAGCAGTGTGAAAACAGACTAATACAATAATATTCTTTTTTGGTACATAGTATTTCACTGCTTTGGGTATCATATGTTGGTAAAATACAAATGTTATCATAATTTATTTTGCTGAAATATAAATGTTATTAAAGAATGTGAAGACATTTAACCACTATGGGTTATGAACACTTTAGTTCTTACTTGACTTGTTTAACCTTAAACTAAAGACTTGGTGGGGGAGGCAAGGAGGCAATGCCCCAGGAATTGGGCATAGGTCTGCTATGTTAGCAGGCTCAGGTGAACAGAGTGTCTCCAGATGGCTGAGGAAAGGGAGAGCTCTGGACAAAGGATGAAAGAGAACAGGTTGATGTTGAAATGGACTTCTCTAGGTGGATATACTTGGGTTGGCCCTGTCTGGGGCTTTGGGCCTCTCTAACGCTCAACTTCCAGTATAAGCCTAAGCCAAGTTCAAAGGTGTAGGTTCTGGAGCTGCTCCCAACAGAATAAGGTCGTTTCCATATGACTCAATACTGGCCAAACAGCTAGCTAGGAAGTTACGGGGAGGAGGAAAAAAAAAAAAGAAAGTACTTAATTAAACAGGGAGGAAATTAACTTTATTGAGTGCCCACTATGTACCATGGTATATGCTTACACAAAAAAGTGTTTGGCAAAATTCAATATCTACTTATGACAAAAATTTTTATGAAACTAGAAATAGGAGGGAACATTTTCGATTTGGTGAAAGGCAACTAGGAAAAACCATTGACTAACATCAGACTTAATGGAAAAGAATTGAGTGTATGTTATCTGACTGCTCCATCCAATGGTTCTGTTATCCCCACTTTACAGATAGAGGAGACAAGGGCTGAAAATATCAATTAACTTGTATAAAGTTATACAAAGAAAATTCTAAGAAATCAGGAGGCTATTGTTAAGAACACTTGCAATCTTTAAAGTCCTGCTAGGACTATAAAATTGTGTCTATCCTCTCCCTACTTTGAAATTTGAGTTTGATAGATAGGGTTTCAGCAGCAACTTTTAGATGCTAAACAACAAATGATATCAGATTCACTCTGGAGGCTGCAGCAGAAAGTTCATCAAAGATATGGTTTGGAAGATGTGATTTGAGGGGAATAAAAATGAAGTTATTGAACCAAAATTAGCCCTGTTTATGGGTTTGTTCATTCATTCGATAAATGCTTATTGTATTTCTACTCTGTGCCAGGCACTGTACTAGGTCTGGCTTATATACATGGTTACCTCCTGGAACCATTAGTCAAGAGGCAGACACTAATGGGATAGTGACACAGTTAAATGCTAAACACAACTTTGACAGATGTCATTAGAAGAAAACGTAATGTGGGAGCATGACAGGAGGACTTGACTTAGTGTGTGAAGTCAGGAAAGTGACCAAGGATCTGAAATCTCAAGAAAGGAAGGGCTTGCTAAAGATTCCCTGGCGGGAGCAAGAAAGAGGAGCAGAGAGATTGGAGGAAAGGAGATCAAGAACAGCCTGAAGCCTGGGCATGTGGGGGTGGTCACTGACTGTGGCTTTACTTATACAGCAGCTTGGGAGGTTTGACATTCAAGGCAGGAGAAGTACTTGTAAAGATTGCCCAAACTGAGGACTTATTAGTAACTGACAACTTCCACAGATTCCTGAGATGCCTTGAGCAAACTTTTTTGTTATCTTGAAGGCTGAATGTTTCGTGTTTCATGTCCGCCTAGCCATACAGCACTAGCTGTGTTTGGGGCTCTCCACGTAATTCTGTGGTCTGTATCATGTGTCTGCCAAGTGCAACCTCCCATGAAGATTTTCTTGTGAATATGCAGATGTTAGTCTGTTGAAATTGAATGGAGAAGAGTCCCTCTTATCTCTGTATATTCCTGGGAATTGAAAGGGATTGCAGTCCCTCTTGCCAACATTGAAATCAGCCTTGGCTTCTTCAGGAAGATTTTGTAACTATGACAAATATATATATATATATATATATATATATATATATATATATATATATTTAAAATTTTTATTTTCAGGCCAAAGTTCTAGAAATGTAGACATGTGTCAGCTGCAGAAAGTATCCACCAAGGTGAATGGTCTTGGCTCTGCTGGCTATTGCATGGCATGATGACCTCATATTCCCTGCCCTAAATGAGTAAATTAACCTCAGCTAGGAGAAAAAATCTTAGCTACAAAACCAAAGGCCAAAATTCAAAGGACTCGTCAGCTTCATCAGTAGAGAGTGAGGATAGCCCAACACAAATCCATCACTGAAAGCAGTGCAACCAAGGCAGGGGCGAGGTTGGTGGGGGCGGGGAGGAATCCACTTCTCTAATGACAGACAAGGCTGTGCTTCACTTCCACATGGCCACAAGGTGGCAGTGTTTCTCCTGGTACTAAAATTTGCCCCTGCTTGTATAAAAAAGACTTATTCCCTATGGAAACAATGTCTGTCATTTCACATTTTGGTTCATTTTTTTTTCCCCAACAGAGAAACAGGCCAGCATGGGGTAAGGCAAGGATTAAATGTGAAATCGGGTAGTCCAGGTTCTAATTCTAGCTCTGCCATGAACTAACAGTATAACTTTGGATTTACCATATCTGAGTTTCAATTTACTCATCCACAAAATGAAGATACATCTTGCCTGCTCTTCTTATAATTGTGAGGCACAATAATAAACTATATATGCAAGTGTGATCAATTATAATGTACCATAACACTGGTTCTTAACTTTTAATATAAGAATCACATGAGGAAATTTTAAAAATACACACCCTCAAGGCCCAGCTTCTAAAGATGTTTCAAGAAGTCCAGGCCTATGCCTGAGAGTTTGTATACTACTACATATTCATCTGTAGGTATCAAGATGATAAAGGCCCAGGGACCACAATTTGAGAAACTACACTATGCAATTATATACCAGTAGAAAGTGAGAGGTTAAGGCACAGAAGTTTCTCTTACCTTTTCATGTAATGGTATTTATTTTTCTCTATTTTGAGTAAAAGTTTTACAAACACTCCACTACCCTTATATTAACTAACTGAGGGCAGAAGTCTATATTTTGTTCACCTCCTTATGTTCACAGCAATTTTTGGGATGTTAATTGGATAATAATCAATTAACAGTGGTTATCTGAATCTTTGATGGAGGTAATCTGTAGAGCATCCCTAGCAATGTCACTCCATTTATAGGGATATTTGGTGATAGGACCTGGTAGACTCAATAAAATTGACCTGAGCTTTGCCTTTGTACCCCCATGGGCTCATTTTTGTCACCTAGTAAGTAACCAGTGCCATTTAGCAATTGCTGAATCATGGGCTTCACTCTGCTGAAACAGTTGTGCAGGAAATTTAGCAATGAGGTTCCATAAACCTCCCGGAGTTTTCTGTCACTATGGTTATCACAGATCACCAGGGCTTTTCAACCAGCACTGGCAGCATTTTCAGGGTCTTTAAGAGAGACTTAGCCCCCTTACTCCTCAGAGGGTGCTCCCTGCTGAGCTGTTGCCCTAAGAGAGGGTTTAGTTCAAAGGTGAATATAGCAGGAGAGATGTGCAGTCTGGCACCTTGGGCCTGTGGCCAGGGTGCAATAGGTCGAATGTGATATCACCAGCACCTGAATGTGGATATTCAAATCTCCTCTTAGGTAACAGCAAAGAAGACTGTTAGCAAAGTTGTCAGAGGCTACAGAAACTTGCTGTATTCAAATTTCACATTGATAGAGAAAGGAAAGTGCTTAAATTGAACCATGGGCTTTTAAATCTTTCAGCAAATATTTATTGAGCAACAATTGTTTTTCAGCAGGAACCATTCTAGGCCTTTAATTAAAATATGAGTAAAATATCCAAAGACTCTGCTATTGTGAGGCTGAGATTCCAGCAGCAGGAGATGGAAAAATAATAAACATAATGATTGCATAAAATACTTTATGTTAGGAAGGGATATATGATCTGGTAAGTAATGCAGGGTATAGGAGATTGAGGAGAAGTTAGTGAGGGGAAGAAGCGAGGTGTATTATTAAATAGAATGGTGAGGAGAGGCCTCTGTGAGATTGGAACAAAGACTTGAAGAAGAGTTGTCCAAACAGAGAAAATAACTAGAGCAAGGGTCTAGGGCCAGAGCATGCCAGGCACTCAGGAGGCATAGCAAAGAGGCCAGTGCAGCTGCAGTGGATGAGCTCAGGGAGATCACAGGAATCCAGACCACACAGACTTGGTCCTACTGGAGGACAAGGACTTTGCTGAAGGTATCTTTGTATCCTCAAGGATGAATATTGTGTTTTGCATGCACCAGATGCTCGAATGGATTGGCCTCAGGATAGGATAAAGCCTTGGGGGAGGTTGTGCCACAGAAAGAGTTGAAGGGCTAGGCTTCAGGGAATGGGCACCCCTTTGGGAAAAGAGATAATTCACGAGAAGTGGGTATGGTATGCATGCTGGACTCAATTGCAGTGTGGAGAGCTGCAGAAGAGCATTTGCTGAATTAGTGGGACCCTAAATCAGTATGGGGAAAGGTCCCCACTGCAGCACTTTCTACACCCCATCCTCCCATATTCCACTTGTGCCTGTGGCCTTTTCTCCACTCCGCCCCCTGCCCACTCAGCACTCAACTGACCTATGCATAACACCTTAGTCATCCTTTCACTGAGAAAGGACTTTCTTAAGAACTTAGAATGTGGAAAGTCCCTTTCTCCTTTTCCCCTTTTTGTTTTCAATTGAGATGAAAATCACATAACATAACAATTAACCATTTTAAAGTATACAATTTAGTGGCATTTAGCACATTCACAATGTTGTGCAATCACCACTTCCATCTAGTGCCAAAACATTTTCATCACCTCAAAAGAAAATCCATTAAGCAGTCACTCTCCACCCCTCCCTCTCGTCAGTCCCTGGAAACCACTAATCTGATTTCTGTCTTAATGAGATGAACTCTTCCAGATATTTTATGTAAATAGAATCATATTCTGTGTAGCCTTGTGCGTCCAGTTTCATTCATGGAAATGCGTTTCTTAACTCTAAAAACAATCCAGTAAAGAAGCAAATTTTAATTACTGCATAGTCAGAAAGGTAATGCAGTGGCAGCTAGTTATGTCTGATGGCAGCAGTCCAAGGCTTTCAAGATTTCTTCAGCTTCTGAAGGTGACATGAGGAAAATGAAATGTACATAATGCTTGTCAGACTTCTATTTCCTAGAGCCAGTAAGCTTTGGATAAAGATCCAGAATATGGACGACATCAGTAATAGCTCTGATAGATCACCTCACAGCCTTACCTCATGTTCCACCCTTAACTGTCAATAACAGCAAGTGTTAGAACAGGTAAGTTTACTGTGCTGGTTTCCTGTGGGGGATGGGAGTGAAGAGAGGTTTGAGATTGTCTTATTCTTCAGTTTGTGGTGTATTGTCATCAGTCCATGCAAGAACACTTGAAAACATTTTTTCATTTATGTATTTTATTCCCAGACTCCACTTCTATTGGCATTCCTAATAGGTAGCCATTCTAATGTATTTAAAATGCACCTTTCTCTTTGTGTGTAGTAATGTGAACTATTTATGCTGTCTTGTGTACCTATTTTTTTTTTTTTTTTGAGATGGAGTCTTGCTCTTGTTGCCCAGGTTGGAGTGCAGTGGCACGATCTCAGCTCACCACAATCTCCACCTCCCAGGTTGATTGTATGTTAATATATCTCATGATATTTCCACTCAATATGATGTTTTGAAGATCAATCCATATATGTGTATATAAATAAGTCAATAAACTTTTGTATATTAACCTGTACATGTAATTCATATATTTGTATGTATCATGTATATCACATGCATGCATACACATATATCTAAATATGCATCATATATCATATATCATATGACATCATATACATCATATGTATCACAGCACCTTGCACAGACTTGGTGTTAAATAAATTAGTATCAACAGAAGGATCAAGTTTTGCTTTTCATGACCACAAAATAGTTTCTTTCTAAACTAATCTACCTTTTTGAACTGCAGGATAAATATAATACTATTATTCAAGATAATAAAATCACTTCATACACACACGCACGCACACACATATACATACACATATGTATATGTATGTATATGTGTATGTATATATGTGTGTGTGTGCGTGTGTGTATGAAGTGATTTTATTATCTTGAATAATATGTACGTATATGTATGTATATGCGTATGTGTATATATGTGTGTGTGTATATATACATATATATATATATACTGGAGGACAAGGACTTTGCTGAAGGCATCTTTGCATCCTCAAGGACGAATATTGTATTTTACACATACCATACATATATATATATATATATATATATATATATATATATATATATATATATTCCATTTTGCAGTGGGTCTTATTACCCTCATTTTAAAGATAAAGAAACTGAGGCTCCAAGAAGATGACTTTGTACATATTCACACCTCTTTCTGCTGACAATTCAAACTGAATTCTTGTACTCCAGAGAGACTCCTAATATCATGAGTAGTGTCATTTGTTGGAAATCATGGTCATGCCTTCACTGGAAGCCTAATGAACTTTCACTGAACACCAACAGGCATCTGGCGTGAGATCTAGAGTTAGCTGAGTGGGTGATTGTCCCCCACCCCAAATCAGTTCTCAAATGATGCTTTTTTTAAGGTGAACAGACCAGGCTCAGGTCAGCCAGGTACTTTCTGTGCCTCATACTGTCTTTCACAAATGTGGTGTGTGTGTGTGTGTGTGTGTGTGTATGTGTTGTGAAGTCCTTGTTCTGTATTCTGTTTCAAGCTTACAAGATCCAGTGGTTTCTAACAAGAGCTACAGTGGCCTTGTTTGTTTCCAGGTGATTCTTTCTTGATGGCATTTGGCAATATGATTGAGACAGCAGCTCGCTGGCTTTAGAAACATATGTATACACCCGTAATGTTACGTTTTGTTAACTGAAAAAATATGTATTGAATATTTGTTCAACTACATGCTAGCACTCATCTAAATGCTGCGCATATAGCAATGTACTCAATGTTATTACCACAATAAGTTTGTCTCATGATGAAAATATACAGCAGAAAATAAATATAATAATTAAATATTTTCTACTCTAATAAAGAATATCAAGAAAAAGTACAGATTCTATCAACTGATATAGCAAGAAAACCTTATTTAGACTGGGGCGTGGGTGGAAAATCAGGGAGAGGCTTCCCGAGGAAATGACCTATGTTTCCTTCCATATCTAAATATATCTCTGTATAGACATGAACGGATAATCATGAAAACTTAAAGGTGACTATCGCCAAGCAGTGGAATTATGTGGCATTATTTTTTCCATATATATTTATATAATATGGGAGGAAGGTTTTTCTCAACCCTCTTAGGGTCCCTGAGAGAGCTGACACAGACAGATTAGCAGGAGAGAAGCATTACGAATTTATTTAACATAAGTTTGATGTGACACAGAAGCCTTCAGAAATGAAGATCCAAAGACCTGTTGTCCCAGCCACTGGGGAGGCAGAGGAGGGGAGATCACTTGAGCCCAGGGGTTTGAGGCTGCAGTGAGCGAGCTATGATTGCAGCACTGCATTCCAGTCTGAGAGACAGAGCTAGACTCTGTCCTAAAGAAAAAAAAAAAAGATCCAAAGACACAGGTAAACTTGTTTATTTTTAGTACTGGGTTTGATGAGGTGGATGGACATGAGCAAGTAGGATTGGACAACGGTGGTATGATCTAACGGTAGTAATTGAGAAGAACTTAGCAAAGCCTGTTTTTTCAGATTCCTCTTGACATTTCTGTGTCTTTGAAGATAAGAATGCTTCTTTTCTCTGGGTATAGGGAAGGTACCTCTTGAATGAGGGTCTTATGACCTGCTTAAGGGGAGAAGGGCAGTGTAAGGTGAGAGTGACCTTCCTGCTTCTGCTATTTTTTCAAGTTCCAAGCTGCCATATTTTGGGGCAGAATGTCCTGAATCCCAACAATATCCACAAGAATTATATTTCAAAGGCATTTTCTATGCAGATAAAGTACATAGGCATTTGTTGAAGGCACAATTGATTCAAATCTATAGGGGATTTACCCTTTGCTGATTTTGTGCCTTTGACTTTGTAGTATTGACTTAATCAGGAACTATTTGATACTTACAGAGGGACTTGGGAAATCTCAGATACTGCATTTTTCCCAAAGGACAGATTGCAAAATATTCATTACAAACTCAAATACAGTCAGCGTCTGCTGGACTCTAATAGAAGCCATCACACATGGCTAATTTTCCTGCAGCACCAGGAACTGAGCCTCCTTGATGAAGAAGCCACTCAAGTCAGAGCACCTATACCATGTGTGCATGCAAAGGAAGATGTTGAAGAGAGTTTGCACTACTTGGGATCTTGCTGTCTAGTGGAAAAGCCAAGCCAAGCACATACAAACACATTCCGAGTGCACGTTGGTAGCATTCTTCAGCAACCCAGGATGGCAGGTTGGGCATCTTAACTTTGGTCTTTTAACATACAGCAGTGAGTGTACATGAATTACTTGGTGGGAGGGATGTTTAAAATGTGGAGGACTATACGTGTGCTGGAGATTTTAATTCAGAGGTGCAGCACAGAGATCTAAATCCCTAATGTGTTCCCATTGATAACCCCTTGAGAAATAAGGAACCCGTAGATGGTCTTCAAGGGACTTGGAATCCTCTAAAATTATGTATTAAATTTGGCTTTCAAATAAATTTGTCTAGGAAGCAACGCCTTTTGTTCATCAGCTTTTTAAAATCCATGTTGAAAATAAGTTAAAAATCACCACCAAGAAGAATAAATATTGCTGCACGATTACCAAGTGCCTGGCCCACTGTTCGACACTTTAGACACATTGTCTTATTCCAACAAAAACCTGTGAACTAAGTATTTATGTCTCCATTTTACAAATTATGAAACTGAGGCTCAGAGAAGTTAAATATTTCTTATTCTCCCGAAACCGCCACCCCCTCTAGTTACATAGCTCATAAGGTAAAGACAGAATTTGGACTTTGGTCTTTTTAAATTCTATCTCTTTACTTTGTATGTGTGTGTGTGCATGTACACATGGTTAATTTTTTAAAAATGTTGTGGGTACATAATAGGAATATATATTTATGGGGTACATGAGACATTTTGATACAGGCATGCAATGCATAAAAATCATCACATCAGAATAAATGGGGTATTCATCACTTTAAGGATTTATCTTTTCTTTGTGTTACAAAAAATCAAATCATACTCTTTTAGTTGTTTTTAAATGTACGATAAATTATTGTTGATTGTAGCTACACTGTTGTGCTATCAAATACTAGATCTTATTTATTCTTTCTAAGTACAGTTTTGTACCCATTAACCAGCCCCACCTCTACCCCCCCCCACCCCGACCCCCACCCCCAATACACTTCTCAGCCTCTGGTAACCATCATTCTACTTTCTATCTACTTGAGTTCAATTATTTTCATTTTTTTAGCTACCGCAAATAAGTGAGAATATGCAAAGTTTGTCTTTATGTGCCTGGCTTATTTCACTTAACATAATGGCCTCCAGTTCCATCCATGTTGCTAAAAATGACAGGATCTCATTCCTTTATACGGATCAATAGTATTCCATTATGTATATGTGCCAATTTTCTGTATTCTTTCATTTGTTAACGAACATTTAGGTTGCCTCCAAATCTTAGCTATTGCAATTAACATGGGAGTGCAGATATCCCTTCAATATGATGGTTTCCTCTCTTTTGAATGTATACCTAGCAATGGGATTGCTGAATCATGTGGCAGTTCTTTTTTCAGTTTTTTGAGGAACCTCTAAACTGTTCTTCATAGTGGTTGTACTAATTTACATTCCCACCAACTCTGTATAAGGGTTCTTTTTCTCCATGTTTTCACCATCATTTGTTATTGCCTATCTTTTGGATAAAAGCAGTTTTAGCTGGGGTAAATGATAACTTATTGTAGTTTTGATTTGCATTTATCTGATATTGAGCATAACTGTTTACCATTTGTATGTCTTATTTTGAGAAAAGTCTATTTATGTCTTATGCCCATTCTTTCATTGGATATTAGATTTTTTTCCTATAGAGTTGTTTGAACTCATTATATATTCTGGTTATTAATCATTTGTCAGATGGATAGTTTGCACACATTTTCTCCCACTCTCTTGATTACCTCTTCACTTCATTGACTGTTTCCTTTGCTGTGCAGATGCTTTTTAACTTGATGTGATCCCATTTGTTTATTTTTCCTTCAGTTGCCTGTGCTTTTGGGGCATTACTCAAGATATCTTTGTCCAGTCCAGTATCCTATAGAGTTTCCCCAATGTTTTCTTTTAGTAATTTCATAGTTTGAGGTCTTATATTTATATTTTTAATCAATTTTGATTTGGTTTTTGTATATGATGAGAAATATGGCTCTAGTTTCATTCTCCTGCTTATGGATAGCTGGTTTTCTCAGCACCATTTATTGAAGAGACTGTCCTTTTTTCATTGCATGTTCTTGGCACCTTTGTAAAAAATGAGTTCACTGTAGATACATGGATTTATTTCTGGGTTATCTATTCTGTTCCATTGGTCTATATGTCTTTTTTTATGCCAGTACCATGCTGTTCGGGTTACTGTAGCTCGGTAGTATAATGTGAAGTCAGATCATGTGATTCCTCTCATTTTGTTCTTTTTGCTCAGGATTACTTCACTATTCTGGGTCTCTTGTGGTTTCATATAAATTTTAGTATTATCTTTCTGTTTATGTGAAGATATCATTGTTATTTTGATAGAGATTGCATTAAGTCTGTAGATTATTTCTTTCGGTAGTATAGACATTTTAACAATATTGATTCTTCTAATACATGAACATGGAATATTTTTCTCTCTCTTTTTGGTATCCTCTTCAATTTCTTGCATCAGTGGTTTTTAGTTATCATTGTAGAGATATTTCACTTCTTTGGTTAATTCCTGGGTATTTTATTTTATTTTTAGCTACTAAATGAGACTACTTTTTTGTTTTTCAATTTGTTAGCTAATGGCATATTGAAATACTACTGATTATTGTATGTTGATTTTATATCCTGCAACTTTACTGAATTTCAGTTCTCATAGTCTGTGTGTGTGTGTGTGTGTGAAGCCTTAGGTTTTTCTAAAAACAAGATCATATCATCTGCAAGCAAGGATAACTTGACTTCTTCCTTTTCAATTTGGAAGCCTTTTATTTCTTTCTCTTGTCCGATTGCTCTAGCTAGGACTTCCAGTACTAGGTTGAATAACAGTGGTGAAAGTGGTCATCCTTGTGTTCCAGATCTTAGAGGAAAGGCTTTCAATTTTTCCCCACTCGATATGATACTAGTTGTGAGTCTGTTGTATATGGTTTTTATTATGTTGAGATATATTTGTTCTATACTCAGTTTTTTGAGGGTTTTTTCCATGAAGAGATGTTGAATTTTACCAAATGCTTTTTCAGCATGAATTGAAATGATCATATGATTTTTGTCCTTTACTCTGTTGATATGATGTATCACATTGATTGATTTGCATATGTTAATTTTCCTTACATTCCTGGAATAAATCCCACCTGATCATAATGAATGATCATTTTAATGTGCTATTGAATTTGGTTCCTAGTATTTTATTGAGGACTTTTGCATCAATGTTCATCAGGGATGTTGGCTTATAGTTTTCTTTTTTTGATGTGCCTTTCTTTGGTTTTGGTATCAGGGTCATATTGGCCTCATGTGATAAGCTGGAAAGTATTCCATCCTAGTCTATTTTTCAGAATAGTCTGAGTAGGATTGGCATTAGTTTTTCTTTAAATGTTTAGCTAAATTCAGCAGTAAAGCGATTAGCTTTTTTATTTTTATTACAGGCTTCAATCTCATTACTTGTTATCTGCCTGTTCAGGTTTTGGATTCCTCATGGTTCAATTTTGGTAGGTTGTATGTACCTAGGAATTTATCCATTTCCTCTAGATTTTCCAATTTATTGGAATATAGTTGCTCATAGCAGCCACAAATTATCCTTTGAATTTCTGCAGTATCAGTTGTAATGTTTCCTTTTTAATCTCTGATTTTATTTATTTAGGTCTCTTTGTTTCTTAGTTAGTCAGGCTAAAGGTTTTTCAGTTTTGTTTATCTTTTCCAAAAACCAACTTTTTGTTTCATTGATTATTTGTATTTATTTGTTTCAATTTCATTTATTTCTGTTCCAACCTTCATTATTTCTTTTCTTCTATCAATTTTGTGTTTGGTTTGCTCTTGCTTTTTTATTTCTTTAAGATGAGTTGTTATATTGTTTATTTGATGTTTTTCTACTTTTTTGATGTAGGTGCTAATTGCTATAAACTTTCCTCTTAGTACTACTTTTACTGAATCCCGTAGGTTTTGGTATTTTTTGTTTCCATTTTCTTTTGTTTCAAGACATTTTAAAGTATCCTTCTTAATTTCTTCATTGGCCCATTTGTCATTCAGGAGCATATTGTTTAATTTCCATGTTTGTGCAGTTTCCAAAACTCCTCTTGCTATTGATTTCTAGATTTATTTAATTTTGGCCAATGTTTTTGAATGTTTTAAGGCTTGTTTTATGGCCTACCATATGGTCTATCCTTGAGAATGATCCATGTGCTGAGAGGAAGAATGTGTGTTCTGCAGCCATTGGATGAAATGTTCTGTAAATATCTATCAGGTCCATTTGGTATATAGTGCTGATTAAGGCCTATGTTACTTTGTTGATTTTCTGTCTGGATGATCTGTCCAATGCTAAAAGTGGGGTGTTGAAGTCTCCAGCTACTATTGTATTGTGGTCTATTGTTCCCTTTAGCTCTAATAATATTTGCTTCATAAAATATTATATATATAATATTTTATATATTATAAAATATATAAATATTTTTCATAAATATATATTCATATAATATTATATATTCATAAATATTATATATAATATTTTATATATATAAAGCAAATATTCTGTTGAGTGAATATATATTTAAAATTGTTACATCCTCTTGCTGAATTGACTGCTTTATCATTATATGATGATCTTTTTTGTTTCTTTTTATACTTTTGGTCTTGGCATCTATTTTGTCTGATATCACTACAGCTACTCCTGCTCTTTTTTGAATTTCATTTGTGTGGGATATCTTTTTGCATGACTATTCTATAGTTTTGTTTATCTTTTCCAAAAACCAAAAACTATTTTATAGTCATGCAAAAACACATGTGTGCATTTATAGGTAAAGTGTGTTTCTGGTAGGCAACAGATCATTAGGTCTTGCTTATTTATTTATTCACCTACTCTGTGTCTTTTGATTAAAGGGTTGAGTACATTTACATTCAATGTTATTATTGATTGGTAAGGACTACTCCTGGCATTTTGTTATGTGTTTTATGGTTGTTTTGTGGTCTTCTCTTCCTTCTTTCCTTCCTGTCTTCTTTTTTGTGAAGACAGTTTTCTCAGCTGCTATGTTTTAATTTCTTGCTTTTTATTTTGTGTGTACCTGTTGTATGTTTTTTGATGTTAGGTTACCATGAGGCTTGTAAATAATATCTTATAACTTACACTATCTTATTACTTATACTATCTTTAAACTGATTACTTATAATTTATACTATCTTTAAACTGATGAGAACTTAACACTAATTGCATAAACAAACAAAGAGAAAACTAATAAAAACTCCACACATTAACTTCTTCCCCCTGCTTTTAAACTTTTTTGTTGTTTCTTTTTATATCTTATTATGTTGTGTATTTCTTGAAATGTTTCTGTAGTTACTTTTTATAGGTTCATCTTTTAGTATTCTACTCAAGATATGAGTAGCTTACACACTTCAATTACAGTTTACAATATTCTGTGTTTTGTGTACTTACTATTACCAGTGAGTTTTGTACCTTCAGATGAGTTCTTAATGCCCATTAAGGTCTTTTTCTTTCAGATTGAAGAACTCTCTTTAGCTAGCACTTCTTGTAGGACAGGTCTGGTGTTGATGAAGATTCTTTGTAATTATTTCAGTCTCTTTGTTACATTTATCTGACAGGATTCTGAATTCCTTCTCTGTGTTATCTTGGAGTTCATTGAGCTTCTTCAAAATAGCTATTTTAAATTCTCTGTCTGAAATGTCATAGATGTCTGTCTCTCCAGGATTGCTCTTGAGGTCTTATTTATGCATTTGGTGAAATTATGTTTTCCTGGGTGGTCTTGATGCTTGTGGATGTTTGTTGGTGTCTGGGCATTGGGGACTTAGGTATTTATTGTAGTCTTCACAGTCTGGGCTTTTTTGTACCCATCCTTCTTGGGAAGGCTTTCCAAGTATTTAAAGGGACTTGGATGTTGTGATCTAAATCTTTGGTCACTGCAGCTGTATCTGTTTTGGCCACTGCAGCTGTATCTGTAACACTGTGGCTCTTGCAGACTCATGAATGTACTGCCTTGGTGGTCTGGGATTCAGGATAATTGCCTGGTTTACCAACAATTATTCTTCTTCTCTTCTCTTATTTTCCCATTGATAAACAGTCTCTCTCTCTCTCTCTCTCTCTCTCTCTCTCGCTCTGTGCTGAGCTGCCTGGACCTGTGGGGGTGGGTGACACAGCACCCCTGTGGCCTCCATCCCTGGGACTCCACTGAGTCAGACCCAAAGGCAGCACAGCACTGGGATGCATCAAAGACTTGCAGTGACAAATACCTGGCTATTGCCTATGTTCACTTTAGGCCCAAGGGCTCTACAATCAGCAGGTGGCAAGACCAGCCAGGCTTGTGTCTTTCCCTTCAGGACAGTGAGTTCCTCCCAGCCCCGTGTGGATCTGGAGATACTCTCTGGAGCCAAGGCCTGGAGACAGGAACCTTAGGAATCTACCTGGCACTCTATTCTACTCTGGCTGAGCTGGCACCTAAGCTGCAAGTCAATGCCCTCCCCACTCTTCCCTACCATTTCCTCAAGCAGGACTCCCCATGGCCACCACCACTCAGGCCCATGGCGAGTATTGCCGGGCACCACCAATGTTCACTCAAGGCCCAAGGACTCTTCAGTCATTATTTGGTGAATGCTGCCAGGCCTGGGACTCTCTTTAGGGAAGTGGGCTCCCCTCTTGCCCAGGGCAGTTCCAGAAATGCCGTCCAAGAACCAAAGTCAAAAGTTGGGGACCTCAGGAGTCCACTTGGTGCTCTACCCCACTGTGGCTAAGCTGGTAACCAAGCTGCAAGGCAAAGTCCCCTTTACCCTTCCCTCTCCTTTCCTCAAGCAGAAGGAGTCTCTCCCTGTAGCCACCACAGCTGGATTGTGCTGGGTCAATCCCTAAAGCCAGCACAGCTCTGAGTCTCACCGAAAGCCTGCAGCAAGTACTACCTGGCTACCATTGCTGATTATGGAATGCCCAAGGGCCCTTTAGTCAGCAAGTAATGAATTCTGCCAGGATTGCCTCATTCCTTCAAGTCACTGGCTTCCCTTCTGGCACAAAGTACATCTGCAAATGTTGTCTTAGGAGCTAGGGCCTGGACTCTGCCTGGTGCCATGTTCTACTGTAGCTTAGTTGGTAACCAAGTTATAAGACAAAGTCCTCTTTTCTCTCATTTCTCTTCTCAAGCAGAGGGAAGGAATCTCTCCCATAGCTATGAGCTACACTTTTGGGGGCTGGGGAAGGGAAACACAAGCACTCCCTTGGCCACCTCAGCTGGTATCTCACTAGGTCGTGTGCTCCCAAAGTCCACTGTCTGTGAGCCAGCACAACACCAGAACTTGCCCAGGAATTGCAGTCCTTGTGGACTAGACTGGTTTTTAAGTTTATTATGACCCCGGGGAATTTTAGCTCACAGTAGCAGGGCTTGACAGAACTCAGGTTCCAATAGCTGGGATGGATGATTTGCCTCTGGCTAGGGCTGGTCTAAATTCTTCCTCTGTATATGCTGGCTCAGTTCTGCCTGGTATTGCTTTCTGCTGTGACAGGTCCACACTGGGCTCCAATGCAAAGTCCTACAATCATATACTCTCCCTTCCCCAAGTTCGCAGATTGAACTTGGCTCTGTGCCATGCAGCCACTGTAGGGGAATCAGGGAGGGGTGGTATGGGCAATTCAAGACTACCTTTATGCTCCTCTTCAGTGCCTCTTTCCTTAATTTGATGTCAAAACCAGGTACTATGATTGCTAACCTGATTTTTGGTTCTTATAAAGGTGTTCTTATTTGTAGATAGTTGTTAAATTTGGTGCTCCTGTGAAGGAAATAATTGCTGGAGACTTATTTGACCATCTTGTTTTGCCTTTTCTGCATAACTTTTTAAAAACAAACAAATTTTATTTTTTTTCAACTTTTACTTTAGATGCAGGGGGTCTTTGTGTGGTTTGTTAGATGGGTAAATTGTGTATCACCGTACTTTGGAGTACAAATGATTTCATCACCTGGGTAGTGAGCATAGTACCCAAAAGGTAGTTTTTTGAACCTCATCCTCCACCTACCCTCTCCCTGTAAGTAGGCCTCAGTGTCTATTGTTCTCACCTTTGTGCCCATGTGTACTCAATGTTTAGCTTCCACTTATAAGTGATAACATGTGGTATCTGGTTTTCTGTTCCTGTGTCAATTCACTTAGGATAATGGCCTCCAGCTGCATGCATGTTGCTGGTAAGAACATGATTTTGCTTTTTCTGTGGTTGCATAGTATTATATGGCTGTATATGTGCCACATTTTCTTTTTCCAGCCTACCATTGATAGGTATATATATTGAGTCTGTATGTTTGCTATTGTGAATAGTGCTGCGATGAAGATATGAGTGCATGTATCTTTTTGGTAGAATAGATATATACTTTGGGTATATACTCAGTAATGGGATTGCTGGGTCAAATGGTAGTTTTGTTTTAAGTTCTTAGAGAAATTTCCAATCTGCTTTCAACAGTGGCTGAATTAATTTACAGTCCCACCAGCAATTTATAAGTGTCCGCAACCTCACCAACATCTGCCATTTTTTGACTTTTTTTTTTTTTTTGAGTTGGAGTCTCACTCTGTCGCCCATGCTAGAGTGCAGTGGCACAATCTCGGCTCACTGCAAACTCCGCCTCCCAGGTTCAAGCGATTCACCTGCCTCAGCCTCCCAAGTAGCTGGGATTATAGGCACCTGCCAACGTGCCCAGCTAATTTTTGTATTTTTAGTAGAGACAGGGTTTCACCATGTTGGCCAGGCTGGTCTTGAATTCCTGACCTCGTGGATCCACCCGCCTCGGCCTCCCAAAGTGCTGGGATTACAAGCATGAGCCACCGCGCCCAGCCTGACTTTTTAATAATATCCATTCGGACTGGTGTGAGATGGTATCTCATTGTGGTATTGATTTGCATTTATCTGATGATTAGTGATTGTGAGCATTTTTTCATGTTTGTTGGCCTCTTGTAAGTCTTCTTTTGAGAAGTGTCTGTTCATTTTCTTTGCCAATTTGTAATGGGGTTATTTGTTGTTGTATTTTTTTTTTTTTTTTGCTTGTAAATTTAAGTTCCTTATAGATTCTGGATATTAGACCTTTGTTGGATACATAGTTTGCAAGTATTTTCTCCTATTCTGTAGGTTGGATACATCATTTGCAAGTATTTTCTCCTATTCTGTAGGTTGCCTATTTACTCTGTTGATAGTTTCTTTTGTTGTGCAGAAGCTCTTTAGTTTAATTAGGTCCTGCTTATGAATTTTTGGTTTTGCTGCAGTTGTTTTTGGAGTCTTTTTCATGAAATCTTTGCCAAGGCCTATGTACAAAATAGTACTTCCTAGGTATTCTTCTAGCATTTTTATAGTGTTGGGTTTTACATTTAATTTTTTAATCCATCTTGACATAATTTTTGTATACGGTGAAAGGAAGGGATCCAGTTTCAATCTTCTGCATACGGCTAGCCACTTATCTCAGCATCATTTATTGAATAGGGAGTTCTTTCCCCATTGTTTTTGTCAGCTTTGTCAAAGATCAGATGATTGTAGGTGTATCACTTTATTTCTGGATTTTCTTTTCTTTTCCCTTGGTCTATGTGTCTGTTTTTGTGCTGGTACCATGCTGTTTTGGTTACTGTAGTCTTGTATAGTTTGAAGTTGGGTAATGTGATGCCTCCAGCTTTATTCTTTTTGCTTAGGATTGCTTTGGCTATTTGGGCTGTTTTGTGTTCCATATAAATTTTAGAGTCTTTTTTTCTAATTCTGTGAAAAATGATGTAGATTGTTTGATAGAAATAGCATTGTGATCACTTATTTACTTCAGTAGATTTTGTAATTCTTGTTTTTGAGGTCTTTCATCTCCTTGGTTAGCTGTATTCCTGGATATTTTGTTCTTTTTAAGCTATAGTAAGTGGAATTTTGTTCTTAATTTAGCTCTTAACTTGAATGTTATTGGTGTCTAGAAATGCTACTGATTTTTGTACATTGATTTTATATCCTGAAAGTTTACTGAAGTTGTTTATCAGTTCTAGGACCCTTTGGGTAGAGACTATGGGATTTTCTAAGTATAAATCATATCATCTGTGAAGAGAGATAGTTTGACTTCCTCTCTTCCTATTGGCATGTCTTTTATTTCTTTCTCTTGCCTGATTGCTTTGGGTAGGACTTCCAGTACTATTTTGAATAGAAGTGATGAGATTGGAAATCCTTGTCTTGTTCTGGTTTTCAAGAGGAGTGTGACCAGCTTTTGTCCATTCAGTGTGAACATGATATTGGCTGTGAGTTTGTCATAGATGGCTCTTATTATTTTGAGGTATGTTCCTTTGATGCTTAGTTTGTTGATGGTTTTTAACACAGAGGAATGTTGAATTTTATTGCAAGCCCTTTTGGTGTCTATTGAGATGATCATGTGATTTTGGTTTTTAGGTCTGTTTATGTAACGAATCACATTTATTGATTTATGCATGTTGAACCAACACTGCTTTTCAGAAATAAGGCCTACTTATCATGGTGAGTTAGCTTTTTGATGTGCTGCTGGATTTGGTAATATTTTTAAGGATTTTTGTGTCTATATTCATCAGAGATATTGGCCTGAAGTTTTATTATTTTGTTGTTGTTGTGTCTCTGTATTTTGCTATCAGAATGATGCTGGCCTCACTGAATCAGTTAGGGAGGAGTCCCTCCTCCTAGATTTTTTGAAATAACATCGGTCAGATTGATACTAGCCCTTCTTTGTACGTCTGGTAGAATTCAGCTGTGATTCAATTTGTTTCAGGGTTTTTTTGGTTGGTAGGTTTTTTTATTAACAATTCAATTTCAGGACTCATTATTGTTCTGTTCAGGATTTCAGTTTCTTCCTGATTCAACATTGTATGTAGCTTTTTGGGATACCATTAGCTTCATAATTCTTTAATAACTACAGAAGCCAAGAATCATTGCATATGTAAAGTAACTCTTTTATTCATACTATGTAGATTCCTACCTACTTCATTTGGAGAAAATATATGAGAATGGGCAGGAGATTTTAGTTCAGTTTTCTGAGACATTAAATTTTAACATAGGAAGTATGTTATAATGTAGCCTATAAGAGGACAAAAGCATAGAAGTTTAACCCTCATAAACAACTTTTAGTTATCTACTAGGTCAGTGTGACCTATAGAAAAATCTCAGGTGTTAGAACCAAGCAAACTGGGTTTGAATTCTAGCCTCAACACTTACTAGCCATGTGGACTTTGTCAACACATATTATGCCTCTGAACCTTAATGTCCTTATGTGTAAAACGTGTATAGCGTTGATGTGAAGATCAGGTGATATGTATCAAACACTTAGTGTGATGCCTCCAGCAGTGAAAAAGAAGGATAAATTATGTATGGGACATGGATCTTATGACCCCTTCAGTTTCCTCCAACTCCACCTATCTTCACAACTACTACTCCACCTGTCACTACCCTAATTTCTCCTTAGTCCTCATTGTTCTGCTGCCTGAGAACACTCAGTAACTGTCCCTGAGTGTGTTGGATCTTTTGCCTTGGCTGACCACATGCACACTTGGAGTTTCTGGTTCTTACCATCAGTTCTGGTTTTAAATAAACACTACACAGCAAAGTTTGGGACCTAGCATCTCAAGATGTCACTGAAGAGACTGGATGATGCAACCCAGAAGTGCAGGGACATTATCTCCTTGTGGGACAAAAATTTGACCATTGGGAAACAGCAGTTGGGAAGAATCTTGGCAGACAAATACTGTCTGCATCCTGTTTTCTTACAGGATAGTTTCTCCTTGCCACACAAAAGGAGAATATCCAATTAGACATGCCTTCTGAGCAATACTTGTGTATTTTCATCACTTGGCTTGGAGCAGTAGGCAGTATCATTTCAGAGCACATCCTTCCTGGTCAGGAATACTTAGATATGCATTTCAGAAGAGTTCAGGTCTACATAATATTGCTATCACTTCCCATCTTGGGCTAAGATGTTTTTATGCAGATTCTGGGCAAGAAATTGCTAAGGCCTGTGACACAAACTGATAAACTGATAGAAAACTCATTTCTTCATCATAGTGTTCCTGGAAACCTCTTTTGCAGAAGATTAATCTCTCTGGAAAGCTGGAAATAGTAACATAGGGAAGAAACACCCCAGCTGTGTGTTTCATCTTAATGAGGAATTATTTAACCTAGAAAACTCAAGCATCCTCACCTTCTTTTTCTCTCTCACCTTCCACATCCTATTTATTACCTATGCTGGTCAATGTAACTTATTAATACTTTCCCTGTTCTTTGTCTCATTATGGTTCAGACTCATCACTTTCTTGGACAAAATCCTCAGATCTTCTGATCTGCTAGCCTCCAATCTTACCCTACTTGAATCCTTTCTCCAAACTACTGTCAGGTCAGTCTTCCTAAAACATAAGGCAGATTCCTTTACCCCTCTACTCACAAATCCTCAATAATCCCTCACTGCCTTTTATAGAAAGCCTCAGGTTAAACTCATTCTATGACCATTCCCCAACCCCTGACCCCCTGCTATTACAGAATAATTCCGAAACAGTGTAATAAATATTGCAGAGGGAAATGCTAAGTGCTATTCTCTGTTATTTATCATAACAGTATGCACTCATGAATGGGATTAGTGCTCTTAATAAAAGAAACTCCAGAGAGCTCTCTCACCCCTCTTCTACCATGTGAGGGTGCAAGGAGAAGATGGTCATCTATGTACCAGGAAGCTGGTCTTCACCAAACACTGAATCTGCTGGCCCCTTGATCTTGAACTTCCCAGCCTCTAGAACTGTAAGAAATAAATTTCTATTGTTTGAAAGCCATCTAACTTATGTTACTTTGTTATAGCAGCCCGAACAAAGACAATAACTTCAATTCCACCTGAAGGTAGCGTCAATTCATCTTATCAGGTAATGTCATGTTAATAGTATTACTCTGGTTTTCTTTACACAAATAGTTTTTCATCCCTGGGAAATTAATAATAAAAGGTAAACCAAACTTGTAGATTTACAAGTTATGTGCTAGGTTTAAGAATAAGTGACCAGCCTGGCCAATATGGTTAAACCCTGTCTCTACTAAAAAATACAAAAATTAACCAGGCGTGGTGGCGCTCGCCTGTACTCCCAGCTACTCAGGAGGCTGAGGCAGGAGAATTGCTTGAACCTAGGAGGTGGAGGTTGCAGTGAGCCGAGATCGTGCCACTGCAGTCCAGCCTTGGCGAGAGGGTGAGACTGTCAAAAAAAAGAATAAGTTTTGGATAGTCTCCCAATATTTGAATTTAAAGTGTTTGTGGTGTTTAAGAGATTGTGACATATAAGGCTTGCAATTCCTAATAAACTATGTAATTAATTTTAGAGTTTTGGGTTTAAGCTGAATGTTATAAAATAATTTGCCAAAATAACTGTATTGTGTGCTTAAGGTATTTGAGATTAACTATATTTGTAAGTTAATTTATTAAGTGTATGATTAAGTATTTAGGAAAAACTTGATAGGGCTCCAAATTTTAAAGTATTTAAAAAGAAAATTGAATGTAATTAGGAATGCATTTAAAATATTTAAGTAATTTAATTTACTAAATTTGTAGTCTAATTTTTAAAAATTGAGGTAACTGAACACTTATCAAAGCCTCTGCCAGAAGTAATAGTTCTTATTTGTAAAACATGACTCAATACGTAAGTTTATAAGATTGACAAAAGACATAAAACCTTGAAAAAAACTAGGTTTTTAAATTTCTACTGTAATAAATGAATATTAATTTAAAACCCAGGTAGCTTCAAATAGTTATTTAAACTTGAAAGCTTTCCTCCGAAGACAAAAACTGGAGATCAGAAACTCAATTTCCATTTTTAAAAGTATAGGAATTTCAAGTCAGAAACCATTACAATTAGAATTAAAGTTCTTTTATTTATGGGGACAAGAAAAGAATAGTCTGAGAGATTTTGCAAAGACTCACAAAATGTAATAGCCATATACACTTTTTAGGAAAAAAAATGGTTCAAACGTAAACTTTTAATGGCAAAGAGATTTACTAAAATTAAAATATCAGGAATAAAAATGATAACGTACATACTCCTTACAGGTCTTCATCTTTACCATCAATTTAAAACTAAAAATTCCAGACCCTGCTAGGAAGATTCTAGAGTTTGGGGGCCAGTGTTTGGCTGTATAGTGTCTTACTTAGTTTTCCTCTTCCGCTTTATTCTCAGTACTGAGAAATGTGTTTTCTGGAACCTCATTCTTCATTCCATAATTGTTTGGAATCTCTTGCCATTTTTTGAGTAAAAGTCATAATCATCCTACCGGTAATATTCTATTAAGTAGCTGTGTATCAACAATGGCTTAGCTCTTTATACTTTTAGATATTGGTCTGTATGAATTACAAAGAAGAGATGTATGATAACCATTTTAATTGCCAAGTAATTTGCAAAATTATTTTTTTAATAAAAATGTTATACTAAGTGATTTGAATCATTGATCACATCTTACAAAAAAACACTTACAAAACACACAAAAACTTCCATTCTAAGAGTTTATCTTTGTGCCTTGAATCAAGTAGGAAGTTAAGATTTACAGCCTCAGGAAAATTAAAATGACAATTACAATACAAAATTCTAAGAAATAGGAACTTATTAAAAATTGTGTACTTAAGAGAAAAGAAAAATATATATATTTCTCTTTTTCTTTCTTTTTTTTTTTTTTGAGACAGAGTTTCACTCTTGTTGCCCAAGCTGCAGTGCAATGGCACAATGTAAGCTCACTGCAACCTCTGCCTCCTGGATTCAAGCGATTCTCCTTCCTCAGCCTCCCGAGTACTGGGATTACAGGCATGCACCACCATGCCCGGCTAATTTTTTGTACTTTTAGTAGAAACGGGGTTTCACCATGTTAGCCAGGCTGGTCTTGAACTCCTGACCTCAGGTGATCCACCAGCCTCAGCCTCCCAAAGTGCTGGGATCACAGGCCTCAGCCACTGTGCCCAGACTATTTCTCTTTTTAATTAGGAAAAAAACAATAAATAATTCAGAGACAAATATTCTCTTTCATCAACATATTTTCCATATTGTGTTCCTTTGAGGACCAAAGAATGTGTTAAGTAAGCTTAATATGTTAAAATGTTCATACTGAGTTATGTGCTGTATATGACTTTAGCTTTTTATGCATTTTGTATTATTAAAACTATCTCTCATAGCATGTATTACTTTTATAATTTGAACAAATTGACATTTAAAAATGAATATATACAACAGTCTGAATGTCATATAAGATACCATACTTATATAAAAATATATGCCCTGCAGGAAATAACTAAAAGAGCTGCCAATGGCTAAAGCTGGAACAATTTGAGCAACAATCAACATAGTATTGGATTATAACTTAAAGTAGAAAATAAACATCCACAAGTCCACACTGATATAAACAGATAATTGAATAAATTAATAAATAGGGGAAAAGAGACAAATTCTCCATGCAGAAAAATTCCAAATAACTGATGTAGACACTCCCCACTCCTTAGGCATGGGCTGTGCAGGGTGACTTCCTTGCAAAGAGATGAGAGTCAGTGGGGGTGGGGGGAAGTAACTTTACAATGGAAGAACTGAACAAACACTATCACATCCAGGTAATTGAGGCCAACATCAAAGCCATTAAGCGTGTTGATAGTATGAACCCTAGATATGATGTGGTGAGAATGGCACTTTACCTATGTGATCGTCCTTCCTAGACCCATACACCCAGTATAATCAAGGGAAAACATTAGACAAATCCCAGTTGAGAGACATTCTACAATATACCTGACATGAAGTCCTCAAAACTCTCAAAGTCATTAAAAACAAGGAAACTGTCATAGCCAAGAAGAGCCTTAGAAGACATAACAACAAAGTATAATCCAGTATCCAGGTGGGATCCTGGAACAGAATAAGACAAATGCTCCCTATTCCTGAGACCATCTCTAAATCCTGTTAATATTTAAATATGTAAATTCATGTTGATGCTGGTTGCAGGATGTTACTGTGAGGAGTGCTCCTGCTGCCAAGAATTTGGGACTACAATAACTTGGGAAGAGTTTGTGTCTATTTTGAAAAATTTAAATGTAATACAATACTATATATTTCATACGTTTACAGTATATAGAAGTATAATATAACATTATACAATATAGTGCATTAATAAAATATTTATGTTCCCATTACCCAGGTGTAATAAATGTCAGCAGTTTGTCATATTTGTTTCAAATTTTAATAAAAGAAAAAATTAAAAATATTTCCCAGAAAAAAACACTTACAAAACACACAAAAACTTCCATTCTAAGAAGTTTATCCTTGTGCCTTGAATCAAGTAGGAAGTTAAGATTTATAGCCTCAGGAAAATTAAAATGACAATTACAATACAAAATTCTAAGAAATAGGAACTTATTAAAAATTGTATACTTAAGAGAAAAGGAAAATATCACATGCATTTCCTCTTAGAGTATTAGGAAGTCATTTACTTGAAAAAAATACAGAAAGACTAAAACACAATGTTAGATCTACCTTTCCTGGAAAAACAATAGAGGTGCAAACACACACACACACACACACACACACACACTGGCACACCCACACACACCCTCTCTCTTTCTCTCTCTAATTTGCTCCAGTGTTTTTTTCTTCTTGGAACTTCCAAAATCATCAAGAGGTCACATTTACTTTGTTTCTAATTCCTTTGGCTCTTACTGTTTAGACAACCATCACCTTATCATTTATTATGACATTCCTTGATTTAGACAGCTAAATGGTTTATTACATAACTCTATAATACTGTTAGGTCTCATCACTAATCATTTTATAATTTCATGTCTTATCTCTTCAACTGGGTTATAAATTATTTAATAAGCACTTGAATATTATGATGATTTTGGAGTCTCAGAGTTTACTGATTTAAGAAATTGTGCACATTGTATTTACTGAATCAATAAATATTGCTTAAGTGAACTGGTATTTTTAATCTACGTGTTCAATGGGTTCTTTTTAAACTTAGCTGTATTAACTCAGAGCAAATGCTTTCTATTCTTGAGACCATCTCTAAATCCTAAAAGTCCATCTCAAGCCCATACTTCTGTATGAGGCCTTCTAAAGTCCTCCAAAACCACAGACATTGATATTTTTAATCTGTACAGTTCATTTGGAAGTTTATCATGTACTTTTGGGGGATAAATCTTATATTTTAGTTTACTTAGTGCATTATAACTTATATTTTCACATTTTGTAACCATATTGTGAGCAATCTGACAGCAGAAATACCACATTATAAAGTCAGAGGCCTGGCTTGGAACCATGGTTCAGTCACTGATTGCTTATAGAACCTCGATATGATGCCTGGTAGGTGCTCCCTGAATGTTTGTGGGACACATGAATACATAATTTAGACCATCTGAGTCTCAGTTTCTTCATTTATTAAGCATGAGTAATTGTACATAACTTAGAGGAATGTTGTGAAGACTAAAAGACATACTGTGTTAAATACAATCATCTATAATATAAAATATGTTTATTTCAGGACATACTACAGGTATTTACCTGCCTTTACGTTTTCCACAGACTTAGTGTGTTTTTTTTGTTAGGATTCCCAAGACACCTTTCTTTTCGCCTTTGAAAGAAAATAAACTGAATTCATCTTTTATTCCTTCCCTCATTGTACCCACCCCATTTATTGCCTTCATGACATTTACCCTGATGCATATTTTTTGGTGTTCTTAGGACTTCATTGTTAGTGTGCTTGTCTAAACATCCAACCACACTGTGTGCTGTTCACCTCTATGACCCAAGTGCCTCTTGGCCAGAGCCTGCCAACCTACTTGGATCTTCTTCCGAGGCTTATCACATTCAGGCTGATTAAATATAGGCTCTACTCCCGGGTCACTTGTGTGAGTCACCCTCAGGATAAGAGGAAACAACCTCTGCTGCCAGCCCAACCCTATGGTGAGACACCGAGAATGAATTAAACTTCCCTAGAAGGGCATGTTGTAGGGTCCCTGGAGGGAGCTTGTGGAAAATTCCCCACCAAGGCCTAGAAGTGCATTTGCTCCCGAGAGAGGTCCATTAACTCCATCAGAACAGACTCATTCCCCAAGGACCATCTTTAGCAGAAGTGTTCTAATATTTGAGTGTATAAAAATATTTGAGTACATAAAAACCACCAAAGGAATTTGTTTAAAAATTCAGAGGCGTATCACCTGGGAATCTGCATTTAACAATCACAACTGTTTCCCCTGCCCATTATGTTGATGCAGGTGGTCCCAGTTCAGGAAGGGTTGTCAGGCTACCAATAATTCTTTTCTCCACATTGGCCAGCACCTTCCTTGGCAGGGCCACGTCAGTCCCAAAGCCACATATAATACTAATTGTGCTGGTAGGATGATTTTTTTTTTTTTTTTTTTTTTTTTTTTTGAGACAGAGTTTTGCTCTTGTTGCCCAGGCTGGAGTGCAGTGGCGCGATCTCGGCTCACGGCAACCTCTGCCTCCCAGGTTCAAGCGATTCTCCTGCGTCAGCCTCCTGAGTAGCTGGGATTACAGGCATGTGCCACCACACCCGGATAATTTTGCATTTTTAGTAGAGACAGAGTTTCTCCATGTTGGTCAGGCTGGTCTCAAACTCCCGACCTCAGGTGATCCGCCCGCCTCGGCCTCCCAAAGTGCTGGCATTACAGATGTGAGCCACCGCGCCTGGCCAGTATGATATCTTTACTGCTTGACTGGTTGCTTTGGCAACATTAATTCTAACCAGAAGCAATCAACAGACTCAGCCTTTCAGATTTTCAACAGTTTAAAAGATAGACTCATGACTACCTGAAAATTGTTTCCAGTTCTAGATGACTTCCGGTATATGTTCAGGAAAAAAAGATCAAGACATACGTGGAGTGGCTGGCAGATCTGAAGGGCCTGGGGACCATGGGAAGAACGTTGTCTTCAGGTAGCTAAACCAATGTTCTCACAATGTTGTGAGAAGTTGGGGTGGGTGGTGGGGTATTCGTCTGTGCAGCGCCAGAAATGCAATGAGCCCAGCAGATTGCATCCTGATCTACACCCAAGTCTCACTGTGTTCAGCTCAATGATTTGTCTCACAAACACTGCTGTGACTACTATGGTATCAGTTTATAGCCAAAACAAATTTAAATAATGATCAAAATTTGGTCAACTCTTTGAAGTTGAGAATACTATTTTACTCTCTAAGGAATTTCAAATTGTCCTTATCCTTTCCTCATTCTATCTCCAGGTCTTTGCTGACTGAGTTTCCACTCTCTGAAATGTCTTTCTTTCTGCTTCTGTACCTGGTGAATTCCTACTTATTTTTTAAAAGTAATTCCTCTGGGAAACCCTCCTTAATTTCCAGGCAGAGCTAATTCTCCATGGGTCTTGTGTTTCTGCCTGCCTTGTGAGTGAGGCACCAGCTGTCCTGTTGTTCCTTTCTTTTTAAGAATGTTTATGTGGCAAATAGCTTTGGAAGATAGATGTAATGTCTCTCTCTGAAGGAAATGGCAGATTTGCTTACCGTGTGGTATGAAAGACACAGCCTCCCTAAGCTCAGGGGCCCTCAGCTGTGAAATAAATCTACTTCTTGTCCAGCATCTATCTAAAGCACTCTTGTGGGAATGGTTGGGAAAAAGGAACTGAAGCAAAGAGGATACTTACGTTTGTGTCATGAGTAATAGAGTTCTTTGTCTTTGATGCTATAGTCTTGTGTCTTTTGCCAGCTTCTATGAAATTGTGTTAGATTAATGTGTTAGCCTGCTAAGAAAATAAAATTCCAGATCCTTCACAGCTCTTGATAAGTGCTGCCCCTTTTGACTGCTTTTATGATAGTATTGTTCATCTTTTTTGTGGAAATACTCAGATTATATTGTGAGATCCTCAAGGGAAGTGGCTGTTTTATTCATCTTTGTTCTTCCAGCATCTAGTTGATGAGCTCTCTCATTATACAATAGAAGGTCTTCTGGGCCCGGTGCGGTGGCTCAGCCTGTAATCCCAGCACTTTGGGAGGCAAAGGCAGACAGATCACTAGAGGCCAGGAGTTTGAGACCAGGCTGGCCAACATGGTGAAACACCATCTCTACTAAAAATACAAAAATTAGTTGGGTGTGGTGGTGGGTGCCTGTAGTCCCAGCTTCTTGGGAGGCTGAGGCAGGGGAATAGCTTGAACCCAGGAGGCAGAGGTTGCAGTGAGCTGAGATTGCGCCACTGCACTCCAGCCTGGGCAATAGAGAGACACTCCATCTCAAAAAAAGTGGGGGAGGGGGAAGCCTTCTGCTTAAGAACAAGGGAAGCTTCGTAAGTCTGTTTGTTTCAAAGCTTAAAGTGACATAGTAGTGAATGAGAAAACTGTTAGTGGTAGAAAGGGTTGATAAGCTTTTGCTTGTATGTATACCTTGTGTGAATGTTTATAAATTTACAAATTTATAACTAGAGGAATTTGATTCACCTCAACTGACCAATGAATTGTGTTGAATTAAATTAAATTATTATTTGCAATTCCTCCCTTTAAATGTACTTGTTGAAAGTAAACTTCTTAGAATAGAGAAGACTAGGAGGAGTGAAAATGAGGGTGAAGTTATAAAAAATCAGGAGCAATTTAAGGACACATATTTAGGGCTAGGAGAAAGGTCCTTCAGAGAACAAGAAATGGATTGGTCCAAGGGAGCATTATTACATTATTACATCCAACCAGCCCAATGTTCAGTCAGGATCTTCCCGCTAATATTTTTCACCTAATTTTTACCCCTACTTATTTCTGAATGGTTATCATCTATCTCCCATGCCTTTTCTGATTCAGTACCATAAACTACAAGAACACATGACCCAGGATCAGAATCAGTACTTATCCCAACACACATCCATAATGAACATCTTAGCATTCTTTTCTGCTAAAGCAGGAATCAGTTTACTAACCTAGCTCTCCAGCTACCCATACTCATCAAGAGGAGTTGATACATGCATTAAATCAATATGCCATTCCAGACAAATCTCTCAGGAATAATTCTATGGAATGTGGTATACATAAATGATAAACCCATCCAGAAGGGTAACTCTGAACTCATGATAAACCTAGGCACTAGGCCCAGAAGAAGTGCAAAAAGTAATTTTCAGAATGAAGAATCAAACTCCCATGGAGATGAGCACCATATTCCATAAAAAGCACAGACACCCTTGACCACAGCAGCTCCATAGCTCTTTGGCTCACTGTTGTCCTTTGCCCTGTCAGCTGCTTTTTCCTCACAGAGAAAGGAGGAGTGAGGTGAGGGAGGAGGAGTTACTGTCCTGCCTGCGCACCATGTAACTAAGCCATAGTCCTTGGAACCCAACCATTTCTTCTTTCTCAAGGGTTCTTTCCCCAGAGTAGAACTTATATCCCTAAGCTGCACCAACACTCCCAGCATAGCTCCAGTTCTGTGATTGCTGTCTCTCACTGCGTGCCCCTCAAGTTTCCCTGCAACACTGGTATTTGGCCTGTTACAGGCCTACACAATCTAAGTCAGTCTCTCTGTGCCTTCAGTAAGGCTAATTTGATTTAATCCATCCATGGTACTATACTTTTGCCATAGGTCCTCACTCTCCTCAGAGGTTACAAGAGTATTTTAGCAACAGTCTTCCAAATGAAAGGCCAGCAACTTTGTTGTCTGCTCAAAAGTGTGAGTCTTTGGAGACAGTTCAGTATAAGCAGGATTATCTCTGGATTGTATCGAAGGTTCACTGAGTGAGGAGGAATAGTGGAACACGGCATTTAAGAACTTTGGCTCTCCCGTCAGATGGACTGCATTGAAATGCTAGATTTGCCACTTATTAACTGTGCAGACTTCAGCAAGTCATTTGGTTTCTCCCAGTTTCCTTTTCTATAAGGTCAAAATGAAAATTACAGCTAATGAAGTCCTGCATTATACTTGGCCTACTGCCTGGTACATAGTAAGCACTCAATAAATATTAACTGGTCTCATTACTTTTATTATTACTTTTGTCACATCTCATTTCACATCACAGAAATAGCAACATATCTGATAGTATAACCTATCCAGATGGATCTTGTTCAGGAAGTCTCCTCCTCAACATTTCTACTGGTTGCTAGAAGCCAGAGATCTTGCCATTTTGTTTGTCCTTTCTTTTCCCATGGAATATGCACAGTATAATTTTTTAGTAGACCCTACAAAAATTGTGGATGATGGATTTGAGCTTTTTCTATATTGTTGGTTGGTCTAATATTTTCTTTGAACTACTTGGAAAATCATACAGATACCAAGACTTGAAGATTTAAAATTTGCTTCTCAAAGTTTTACTTGATCTGCTCAGACAGCTATGGTGCCAGATAAATGACTTCAGACTAGGAAGGTCTTTTTCTTTTATGACAGAGCTACCATCTTGACATCTGAATTTGAAATCCTAGTAGCTTTTGCCTCTTTTTCTTCCCCTTTTTCTTTATTTTATTTTAAGAGTGACCTTTTTATCTGTAAAGGTATCCTTATAAAAGGAATACATGTTCACTGTAAGAAAGCTGAAGCCATTAAAACATACATAAGGTAAAAACAGAAGTTCACTTGGCTCAACAATAATTCCACTCCTCCTGTATTTCCCTCTAGGCTTTTCTCTATGTATATATACATGAAATCACGTATAGAAGTGTTGGTATAACTAAACATTAATTTACCTTTGCAAGATAATGGAGTAATATTCTAGATATTGTGGCAGGCACTGCCAATTGCCCACTCAATGTCTATTATCCTTTCTTAACTAACAGAAACTCCCATTTTGTTCAAAGCAGCCTTGTATCCAATTCAAAAACTACTTTTCCTAACGTTACTTATAGCTACGGATTGTCTTGTGACAGTTCTAGCTAATGAGATGGAAGCAGAAATCTGCTGAAGATTTCGAAAAGTTTTGCTCTCCTGATGTAGGTGCCATCCCTGCTTCTTCATTTTTCCTTCTCGCTCCTACCTGAAAGGAAAATGAAAGACCAGAGATGGAAACTTGTGACCAAAGCTTCCTGTTAAGGATCACAGAGAAGAAATATAGGAAGGAGCTGGGTCCCTGATGACATTTGTGGTGCTTTACACTAAGTTCTCCCTGGGTTTATGCCCTTTGATTCCTTGTTATAGAAGAAAAGTAAGTCTTATTATGTATAGCAGGGCCACAGTTGGGTAACAGCTATGTGGAGATATTGATCTTTGCAGCCCTCTGAGTTGAAATGTAAAAGAGAGGATGAGGGGGCCTGGGAAGAGATGTCCTTGGTTGACTCCTTCAGTCCACAAATAGCCCTCCCCTCCCGTATTTTATAAGAATATAATATATTTTTATAATATTATTAAAATATATTTTTATTATTAAAATATATTATATTTTTATAATATTATATAAAATATAATTGTGTATGAGTATCATGATGGAAAAAAGAAATTAAACCTGCATGTGTAGATTTCTGTATTAGATTTGAATCAATCCTAATTGATACAGCTATTGGTCTTCATTTTCCTTTTTATACTACAGAATATCTTAACTATCCATTCATATATATAGCATCTTCTTTACATATCAATACAGTATTCTGTGCCATGGATGTACTATGGCATGGCATTCTCTATATGATAGTTGTTCATTTTCTTTTTTCTTTCATTCTCTCTCTCTCTTTTCTCCTCATTTCACCAATACTGCACTGAATATTTCTATGAGTATTTGTGCACTTTTATAATTTTCCCTTCAGAAAAAATTTATAAAAGTGGAATTGCTTGGTGAAGAATATGTATCATTTAAGTGTTTAACGGCTCACAGATACTGACATAATCAAATTGCCTTTCAAACTGATACCAATATACATTTCCACCAACAGTAAATCTGCTTGTTTTCCCAACCCTAGCCATTATGGGTTGCAATCCATCTTTTTATTCATTATCTATCTTATTTTATTTGTTTTGCCCTCTTTGGTCTGAAGGTTGAAAGCAGAGAAAAAAATAGAGATTGAGATATCTAAAATCTTCATCCCATCATATGACTGTAATATGAGAAAAATGCTAGAGAAAAACTAACCATGAAGCTATATCTCCTAAAGAGCTTATGTGGCACTGAAGTTTTCAGGGGAAATTTGGGAAAATGCATTTTATATTTCTGGGGAAAATTACTAAATGTAGTTTATTGCCAACACCATTTGGTGTTCCAGAGAAATGGGCCCTTTCTTACAATGTTGTGGTTTATATCAATTGGTGTTAACATTTCATAGTAATTTAGTAACAAGAATTAAACATTTAGAAGTGTGTCCATCTCTATTTCAATATTTTAAAAAAGCTCTAGTAGTCATAAAATCAAATATTTATTTACAAGGATGTTTGCTATAGCATTATTTGGAATAGAAAAAATAATCTGAAAATAAAATTTGAAACTACCAATAAGTACTTTATTAAATAGTTCATTTGATGCCCACACATTTGATGCCCATAGTATTATTTAGTAATTTAAAAAGTCATGTTTAAATGATAATTTTTGAGGGAGAAAATATTTCTGAAATATTAAGAGAGAAAGAAGGATACACAAGAATATATATATATAATATGATACCCTTTTAATGGTATATATGGAAGATATTTACACCAAAATATTCACCATGATTATAAAAGATGTGATATGGCTTGGATCTGTGGCCCTGCCCAAATCTCACGTCAAATTGTAATCCCCAACATTAGAGGTTGGGCCTGGTGGGAATTGATTAGATCATGGGGGCAGTTTCTCATCAATGGTTTAGCACCATCTCTGTTGGTGCTATTCTCATGAGAGAGTTCTCATGAAATCTGGTTGGTTAAGTGTGTCTGTAGCACCTCCCCACCTCTCTCTTGATCCTGCCCTGTCTGTGTAAGAAGGGCCTGCTTCCCCTTTGCCTTCCTCCATTATTGTAAGTTTCCTAAGGCCTCCCTAGAAGCCAAGCCAATGCCAGCATCATGCTTGTTGTACAGTCTGCAGAACTGTGAGCCAGTAAACCTGTTTCCTTATAAATTACCCAGTCTCAGGTATTTCTTCATAGTAATGCAAGAATACACTAATACAAGATGGTTGAGATCGTGAGTGAAATTTTATTGACTTCCTCTCCTCTTTTTTAGTAGTTTAAAGTTTTATGATTTAAATAATTATTCTTTATGTAATCAGAAAAAGGATATATTAACAAAATAGTGAAAAACTTAAAAATAGTAGTGATCTTCCTTTAAATTTCCTAGGGAAGATGGTGTGGCCTTTTTATTTTCACATCACACAGATAACATGCCACAGTCACAACAATTTTTGAGGGAAGCACATCTCACACATGAGCCTAAAAACCCAGTCACACTTGTGAGATACAAAAGAATCAATGTGTTCTTTTGAGAAATATAAGTAAGTTTGAGAAATATAAGTAAGTTTGAGAAAAAGCTGAAAGCCTAATAAATAAGTACTAAAGCCATGCTAATGAATAAAGAGACTTGACATGGTAAAAATGTCTGCAAATTTAATGAAAATTCAATCAAATTTCAAACAAGTTTGTGGGTATGTGTATGTGTGTGTGAGTGTGTACATGTAGAAATTAACAAGATGTCTCTATAATTTATATCAGAAATGCAAAATCTAAGAAATGCAAAAATCTAAGACAATATTGCAGAGGAAAAACAAACCTTACTAGCTTATACACTACTAGATATTAAGAAATGTTGTAATTAAGCAGTTTCAGTGTGGTACTTGTGCAAGAATAGACACACAGACCAATGAAACAGTTAGAGGGTCCAGAAACAGACCTACATATTCAAGGTCACTTGATTGTTGGAGGGCAGTGGGGGAACGTAAAGGATGATTTTAATAAATGATGTTGAGTCAAGTGGATATACATATTGAACAAAATAAAGTTTCATTCCTAATTTTTGTTTTCACTGGAAATAGAAATTAATTTCAGATGGACAGATGGTAGACTGAAATACGATAGGTAAAGCAATGAAGTTCCTAGGTTAAAACTTAGGAAGAATGTCTTTACGACCTTGATGCATTCTAGAAGCACTAACCATAAAGAAAAAAAGATACATTGGATGACACTGCAATTAAGAATGAGAGTCCATCAAATCATATTTTTAAGGCAGTGATAAGACAAGCCACAGAATGAACAAAGATATTGCAATACAGATATCACCAAAAATTTCATATGCAGAATATATATTTTAAAACTCCCAAAAGTGAATAGAAAAAAACCAGATAACATAATAGATAAAGTAGGCAAAAGAAATGAAAAGACACTTTACAAAAGAAGACATTCAAATGACCAACCAACATGGGAAAAAAAGTTCAAATGCTGATTGAAACCAATATCATTTCACAATTACAAGAATAGCTAAAATAAATAAAACAAGCAATCCCAAGTGTTGGTGATTTTGTGGATCAACCAGAACTCTCCTAAATTCTTGGTGGGAATATGGGTTGATATAAATACTTTGGAATACTATTTGGCTGTATCTAGGAAAGCTGACCATGAGCATTTTCTATGACTTGGCAATTTCCTTTGCGAGCGTATGTCCAGAAGAAATGCATACATATAGTCACGATAAAACATGCAAAAAAATGTGCATGGCAGAATTTTTTATGCTAGCACCAAACCAAAACTATCTCAAATGTCCATCAGGAATAGAATGAATGCCTGAATTGTGGAATTTTCATACAACAGCAGAAAAACAATGCTACATGTGACATATATAATTTTCACAAATATAATGTTGAACAAAAGAAGCCAATATAAACTGTATTATTTCACTAGTATAAATAAAAAGCAGGAAAAAAGTAATCTATGTGTTATATATGAGCATGGTGGCTATTCTTGGAAGAGTAGTACCTGGTAAGGGGCATAAAGGTACTGATAATGTTTTATGTACTGATTTACATGCTGATTATCTGGTATGTTCACTTGTAAAATTTCACTAACCTGAACACTTGAATGTGTGTTATACTTTAATAAAATGTATACTTTAAAAGAAGCTGCGAAAGAAACCATTTGTATGTTTATATCAAGTTACCTGGCGGAAAAATTAGTTAGAACACGATTTAAAAACTTTTTTTTAAGTTTAAGATAAACCTAGTTGCCAAAAACCCAGTGTGGCCTCAAGCTTCTATGTGTGTTGAAGTCTTGAGACCTATACAGGATATAGATTCCAAACATATTTTCTTCTTCAAGTTTCCTGATCTCTGACTTGGCTCTTCCAGTAAGTTCTTGACTTGGCCCCTCTCGGTAATTGTCTGATTTTGGTGCTCCAGTCCTTGGCTTCCTGCCTGACTCCAGCTTGGCTCAGCCCCAGTGTGTGATGCCAGGTCCCAGTCCATGACTGACTTTTTGTCTGAATCGACTCATGGTTTCATCTCCCCAGTTTTTGCCCCAGCAGTGTCTGATAAGCTTCCAACATGGGTTGATGAAATCACTTTTCAGATGAACCTTGAGAGAAAAAATTAAAATATTGAAAAAGATTTGTAGACAAGAATAGATTTTCTCTCCATTATGACTTATATAAAAGAAACAAAAGCAGAAACAAAAACTTTTGCTTTACCATCTTTTTTCTGTGATAGAGATTCTTTGCTTTGTTAGAAACAAAAAGCAAAGAATCTGTATCACAGAGAAAAGATAGTAATAAGCACAGATACCCAAAGAAGCCAGGCAGACTTTTTTTTTAAAGGTTTAATTTTTATATAAAATGAACTTTTCTATTAAAAGAAAAACAGATGATTTTTTCCATTTTTTCTAGAATTATACAGCTCTCAGTCTAAATTTTTGACACAGAGAAATATGTGCTTACTATATATATGAAAAATAACAGTGCCAATACCTATTAATAGTAATTCCTTTTAGGGCAAACGTGGACTGTAGTAAGTTGTAGAGCCTATGCCTTATCTACAGCAAGTAGCTGCTATTCTATTCCATGTGTGTGATACTGTGGAGACGTGCAGACCTAGTGCAAGAAGAGATAGAATCTATGCTTTTAGGTAAAGTCTCCTGGTTTGTAAATTTAAATTAAAACAATTTAAAAGACTGAATGTCAAATAAAATATGTTTGGAGCTGGATTTGACTCAGAGACAACTAGTTTGTAACCTCTTCTAAAGGTTAGTTGTATATTCAAGATCTCTTCATTAAAGAAATTCCGGAGGACTATTCACGATGAAAATAACTAGAGATTTCAGTGTCCTGTGCAAGTCTTGGACCAATCAAGGAAGAGCCAATTTCAACCACTTTTTTTTTCTCAGATTCAGAGACAGAATCAGATTTAAGTAGATTAGCTCATTCATTCATTTATTTATTAACTCAACAAGCATTTATTTGGCAGCTGCTCTTTCCAGATGTACCTCAACTTGTTTCAATTCAAATTATTTAATTATTTTCAAGTGGAAAACAAAATGAAAGCAAATTCACAAATAACAAAAGATTTTGCTCAAATGATAGCCCTAGGCTTAAGTTTCAAAATCATGACCCTCTCTGGAAAAATATTTGTGCATCAATTGGCTTTTATGGTAGTAACTTAGAGGTCATTCAAGGAATCTAGAAGAAAATTAAAAGCCTCTGAAAGCTTGCTTTTTCAACCAAAGTCATGTGATTGCTTAATTCAAATTCAAAATAGAGTAATAGGGAAAAAAGACTCAGTAGGCACAAGCAATTAAATAAATGAATGCATGCAGAATGATATTTAGAAGTGAAAATAGCAATTAGGGCTAAAGTTCTAAGGGTCAAGGAGAGTTTTAAGAGTAAAATTTTGTACATATCTAAGTGGTCTTACTATTCCACTTCCAAGTCTATTTTTGTTTTAAAGGGAAAGGCATAAAGAATAAAATGTCAGTCACCCCAACTTTTTTTTTTTTTTTACTTTTTTTGTGTATGTGTGCTTTTTCTTCCCTAATAGGAGGAGAGTTGAGATCACCACTCTTTTCTCTTGTTATTGTCTCTGGGGTCTAGTTTTTCCTTCTACAGGCCAATCTTTAATAAATATTTTTCTTCTCACAATGTCACTCGTAGAAGAACCCAAACACTAATTCTTTTAAACGACAATGATTATCCTTTTATGCAACATCAACTCTCCAAGCTACTCGGGGGCTTCCCAGAGAAGATGTTGAAGCTGCCAACTCAACTCTTATTGAGTGGAGTCACTGTGAATTCTTTCCTGGAACCAAAGTGCGTCTTTTCCGAACTCTGTTTACAAAATTTAATTTCTTCACTCTTCAGTTCCAATACAGCTTCTGACAAAGAAAAGCGAGCACATTCTTTAGCAATTCCAAGGTCAAGATCATGGGACAAAAGGGCTCTGTGGTTTGTTTCTTCTTACCAATCCCTTGTGCAGATGAAAAAGGGCTGGTAAATTTCCCTATAATAAGGTAGTCAAACTCATGTTTGATTCAGAGAAAAAAACTGTGGACTGTATTTTGTTTGCTTAGCCCTCATCCTAAGTAGAAAAGAATGGAAGTGCTTAGCAAACTCTCCCTGGCAAGATCTCCCTGTCTGCCTGTAACCTTCCTGAGCCTGTATTCTTTTCTCCATACCTGCTTCTCCCGGCCTCACATCTGCTGATTTATAAGCATAGGATGATGCCTTGGTGACAATAGGATATGGCTCCCTGCCTCCTAGATTTCTCTGCAATGACATTTTCTAGAAGAAGACAGTCTGTGAAGGTTACCTAGCATGATATTTTAAAAGTCCTAGATTTAGAGTCAGAATTCTAGCTGGATAAATCAATCTCGATAGCTATAGTTTCCTTATCTGTATAATGGTGTTAAATACCCATATCACACAATTGAAATAAAAATTAAATTAATTGAAAAATATAAATTATCCAGAATGGTGCTTTGTGCAAAGGAAGTTCTCTATTAATGATGGCTGAATTTGAATTCCTAAGAGAAATGGCACCTTGAACATTGATCATGTATTATTTGCAAAACTTTAAGAGGCAATGCAAATTATCCATAAATATGTCTCTTTTCTTTCTCCAAAAGAACTGAATATATTACAATGTTAGTAAACTAAACACAAATTATTTTGTCAAAATAGATACAGACGTCCAAGTTGTATAGTTAGTAATACTATTACTGGAAAACTCACATTTTTCCCCAAAGAAACCCCTACAAGCTTTGAAATTCCAAATTCAACTATCTAGAAAATTAATATAAAGGTCAATATGGGAAAATCTTTCTAGTTGAAAATACTATTGATTTTTTGTCCACTCAACCATTTTCGAAATCTGAAAAATAGGTTAACTATATTTTAAACATTCACTTTGGTCTATCTGGTTCTTCTACAGTTAAAAGGTTATGGGATCTGGCCAGGCTTTTCTCTGGAATCAAGGATCATTGTCTGAGAAAGATTGAAACCGCTCACTGTCTTGAGAGACTGACCGTTTGCCCTCTTCACTGAGCCTCTGCAGGGAAAACTGCATACATGTACTTTAAAAACATTCTATTGAAGTACAACATACCTGCAGAAAAGTATGTACATCCTAAGTGTTCAGCACAACAAATTTTCACAAACTAATCACATTTACATAACCAGAACCCAAATAAAAAATCAGGAGAACAACAGGATCTCAGAAACCCCCCCAAGCTCCCTCCAACACTGCCCATCCAGGGGTAACCTAGCAGCATAGAGGAGCTCCACTAGTTTTTGTGTTATATAAAATGGCTCATACAGTATGTGCTCTTTTTTAGTCTGGCTTTTTTAGCTCAACACCATGTCTGTGAGACTCCTCCATATTTTTGCATGTATCTGTAGATCAGTGTAATATTTCATTGTGTGGATATATCACATTTGTTTACCTATTATGCTGATGGGTATTGGGGATTGTCCCCCACAACCAGTTTTTGACTTTTACAACTAATACTGCAATAAGCATTTCAGTGATTGTATTTTGAGGAGCATATTGCATGCTATTTTGTTGGTTATATACCTAAAAGTGGAATTGCCAGATCAAAAAATAAGGATGCCTTTAGCTTTAGTAGATAATAAATAATAACTGTACAAAGTGGCTATTTCAAATTATACTCAACTGCAGTATGTGAGAATTCTAATTGATCCACATATTCATTAATCCTTACTATTATCAGTCTTTAAATATTAGCCATTCTTGTTTGCATATAGTGTTATTATATAGAAATCTCATGTGTATTTATTTTCAAATACATTTATTTGTAGGAAGAAAAAGGTGATATATCATCCTGATCCTGAAGAAGTGCAATCAGAGAAGGAATTTTTAGAATCAATAACCAAACCCCCACAGAGATGAACTACCAGCATATTCACGGAGACATTTGAGCACAGCATAGCTGTGAGCTATTGTTCACAGCTTAGAGCTTTTGAGACCAGGGCTTAGGTAGGTCGAAGCCACAAATGAGCAGGTTGACTTTCCATGAAATAATTATTTTCCTCTTCAGAAGTGGCATACCTAATGTTTGCTAGCAACCTTGTAAATAGAGGCCAGCCATTCTTAAGAACTGTGGAATACAGTAGGTGGATGGATCACCGCAAAACCATCAAGGAGATCACCAAAACTCATAGTTATGAACTCTATGATTATGTAACCTCTATAAAATTCACCATTACATACTTGACACAGAATTCATTTTACTCTGTTAATGTACTTATTAAGCATGTAGTCTGGAACCCGGCTCTCAAGATTTGTTCTGAGTCTACCACTTACTAGCTGTCTGATCTTGCTTAAGTTTCTTAGCTTCTCTGTGCCTCAGTTTCCTCATATACAAAAGGTAGATAATAATAGTATCTACCTGAAATGGTGTAATGGGGATTAAATGCAAGTTAAATGAGTTATATAAAGTGCTTAGAACATGTCTAGCACATTGTAGGCATGATATAAACATTTGCCATTATTTCATAGTATTACGTCATTAAACTATGTTCCATCAACTAAGATAACTCCCCAGTGGTCCTTAAATATGGTGTTAACATGTGGGAAGATTCTCCTCCCAGAGAATTTCATAGACAAAGAAGGAGAGGTTACCAGCCTTAAGCTGAATCAGGAGTCATCAATTACCAAGTCGACCATGCTGATAAGTATGACTTCTGAATCTCTTCCATTTGTGAGATTCTCTAACTCTGAAATTTAGAAAGCCAGGAAGTGAGTGTTTGAACAAGAGAGATGGTTTACTGTCTGAGCTTGCCAACTTTTTAATCTTTGAACTTCTTGCCTGTTTCAAAGTCTGGGGATGAAATAGACCATTTAACCCAGATAGAGAAGACCTATCCTTAGAGACCTTTTCTCGAAGTCAATTGGGAAATAAAGATTGGTCTATCTAAGCAGTTGTATCTGTTAGGATGCATGGTTGAAATAATAGAAAACCCAACTCTAAATGACTTAAATGATGAAGAAAAATTGTGGATAATCAGGCTTCAGGCATCTTTTGATCAGTGCTCTAACCCTGTTTCTCTGAAGTTAATTCAGCAATATCCTCCTCCATGCCTCAACATGGGTTCCAGAAAAATCATGGTTACGTCCTTCCTTGTTCACATCCAAGGTCAGAGAGAGCATCTCTTCCCAATTAAACCAAAGTCCTAGGCAGCACCGCAACTGGACCTACAAGATTGACTCTGAGGCAAGTGTTGTGGTGAAGAGGACAGAAATGTCTTCAATGGCCTAATATAACCAGGGTACACCTTGGAACTTGGGATAAGGTAAATCACTTCCAAATCTCAGTGGTGCATGTTTGGACAAGTGTGAAATCAATATGGGGATGGATGGGGACAAAAATGATGTTCACTTCATAAGAGGAGGTTGTAGCATTAATACAGATGTGGCGGATTGAGATAAGAAGTAAAGAGAAGGGTAGGCATTGGGGCCCCATAAAGATCATACCTGAGACCAGTTTTATTTAACCTGTTCATAAAATAATTAGGAAGAGAGAACCAAGATTAGAGATTGGACGAATCCTCCAATTTGCTGATAATACACTCTTACAGCAAAACACATAAGTTGGAAATAAACTGGGCTGAGCTCCCATATTTGGTGCTTGACCTGTACTTTACCAGAATGGATCCAGGCGGGCCTAAAGTATGCAGTGAATAAACAAGATTTATACAAGGTCTCTGCCTAGAACTCAGTCCTTTCACAGCACTTTTCCTAGCTCCTGGCCATAAGAATAGAACTGGAGGAGGGGCTTTGGATATTTCCTCCCAAAATACAGGCAGAGGAGAGTGGGTCTGACTACTGGCCACTTTACCTTACTCAAGGTGAAAAGATTTGGAAATTCAAAAAACAAAATTATTTCCCTGGCCATTTTGTGCTAAAAAGTTTTTAAGTTTCACCGTCCCATTATACATATTAAAATAATTTAAATAATTAAATCTTCACTATCAGAAATGAGAAGATCAGTATGACTCTAAAATACTGAAGCTGTATTTTGCAAGAAATTTCTCAATATACAAGCAGACATGAGACTTTCTCCATTGCTACTTGTTTTTTGGTGAGTTGGATCTCAGGAGCAGAGTTGTAGCCATCATCGTCTTCACTTTATACCATGTTGTCACATTATTGGTCTATTTACAGACATCTTCCTTTTGTTTACATTAATTTATTTAAAATGTATTTATTTATTTATTCATTCATAAAATTTATGTTGCCTTGGATGCATCTGTCCTAGTTGCTGTTTAAAACTCTATGGTTTGGATCCCACACATTTTACCTCTCGAATCCCCAGTGGTGAACTTGCAAGTCACCTGCAATTCCAAGCCACCAGGAACAATGCTGAGATTGACATCATTGTATATGTCCCCTTTTGGACCTGTATGCAAATTTCTCTGGGACATGATCTCAGGAATTGAACACTGAGTTATAGGATCTGAATATACTTGATTTAATGTGGATGCCAGATTGCTCCCTAGAATGGCTGTCTGTCTCTGTCTCCATGAACATCAACCACACAGAAGCAGTTGTGATTCTATACCCATATATTTGCCCACGTGTAATATTATCCAGCTTCCTAATTTGGCCAGTCTAACAAGTAAGGTGACAGTTGATTTTTTTTTAATTTGAATTTTTCCAATTATTAATGCATTTAGTTCTTCATCTGTTTTTGTGTTTCCTCTCTTGTAATTAGCTTGCTCATCTATTGGTCTATTAGACTACTCATCTAGTAGTCTATTATTGTTTTTCTTGTTGATTTGCAGGAGCTTCTTGTATTTTCCAGATATTAATCCCTTACAAGTTTTAAATACCAAAAGCTTCTTATAAGCAGCCATACTTATGAATTATTTGTAGTACTCATTTAATATATCTAAATTTGTGTTGTGTCCAAAATCCTTTTTCATTCTGTTTCACTTATACCTTCCCTTTTTATTATTGATCAGTCTTGCAAATAAATAAGAATGCTATTTATAAAAGGATAAATGTAGTGAACCAGAGTCCTATAAATGTATCACTTCTTCTCAAAATAATTTCCAAGTTTAATACAATCAATTGAAAATATCACTAGATGATTTTTTAGAAACCTGGTACAATGATTTCAAAGTTCATCTGTATGAATAAAGATAATGGAGTAGTTAGGAAAAAAATTGAAAAATTAAAACAGTGAGAATTGACCTCACAGGTAATAAAATGCATTTGAAACTACCAAAAGAAAGAAAGAAACAGAGAATGGCATTGATTCATGACTGAACAGGAAGACCAGGATAGCAATTAAAATAATTTGAGTATATGTACTCACATACACATTAAAGGAAAATCACACGACAGCAAGAAAAGTGTAAATTATTAAATAAATGTGATTGAAAGGCAGTATAGCAAAGTGCACCGTGGACTCTGGAGCCCACCTGCCTAACTCCAAATCTGGGCTCATCTATTTACTCCCATTTTTTTTAACCTAAGATAAGCCACTTAACTTCTCTGTGTCACTGTTTCCTCATTCACAAAGTGAAGATTATTTGTTATTACATGAAAAAATGCTTTGAACAGTACCTGGCACATACAAAGTACTATTTAAGTGTTAGCTATTATTTTTCTCTTTTAAGATGCCAAATTAAAGTTCTAATCATTTCCTTCTTTGTGATTCAATACAAAATCACAAAAAAGGGACAATGAAACACAGAATCTGTAACCCAGGCCATTACAGAAGAAAGGCTGTCAAGCATAGGGAAGATCAAACTAAGTTTTGAAATGCCACTGAAGGAGAATACCTAAAGCTGGCAGAGAAGGGGCTCCAAAGAAAGTGATACAACCCAGGAGGCAAAGTCAGCAATTCTTTGTTTGGAACGGGGCATGAAGGCCAGAAGCTGAAGTTTCCTTGGTCTTATTTGGCTCCATGGAAGAGCAGAGAAGAGATAACTGAGGGGGGAAACTCACAAACCCACAATCTTTGTAGTAAGTAGTCTGTCAGTGAGACAGGGAAAGGAGAGAGACTAAATTCTGAGCAACTCTGACGTTGCTGTCCTTGTTTTCTGGGGAGAAGTAATATTAATCGCTAAAAGAATTCTCTTTTACTGCTCTTTTATTAGGATTATGAAACACAATAGGAGATTAAAGACCATTAAAAGACCATTAAGACCATTAAAAACCATTAAGACCATTAAAAATATATTAGGTGTATGTTTATTTAACAAACACAATTTGTTGATTGTGTTTGGTTTTTAGTTATCTTCACTAAATAAAGCCAAACACAGATAGAGAAAAATTTTTTTAAAGCAGTGAAAAAAGAAAGCACAACAAAATTAAGACATAATATATCTGTATTATCAAAAAAACATAAATAGGATAACATTACCTACTGCAGGGACAAGTTGATTTCTGGGCAGAAGACACTAGAAGAGACAAATAAGTGTCCTATGTAATGATAAAATGTCAAATCCATGTAGATGAATAATAGCATCAATATTCATAAAGTGAAATTGTAGAAAACACAAGAAATAGAAATATAGTCATAGTTGAAGATGTTAATTTGTATATATTGACCTACAACAGGACAAATTCAAAAATCTGAGAAACAGAGAACAAAATAATTTAATAGATTATATGTTCATACACTTTCACAAACACATAAACATTCACAGAATTTGTACATTTTTTAGTGATTATGAAACACAATAAGAGATCATATATTAAGATACAAATAACACTGAATAAATTCCAAAAAACAGAACATACACATGATATTTCCATAATATAATAAAATTAAAACATAAAAACAAAACTAGGGGGAAAAGCTTATCACCTGGAAATTAATTTTCTTAAAAAGCCCTCTTTCTTCAAATCTAGGAACAAAATAAAAGTCAACACCTAAATTACAAAATATCTAGAAAATATTAGTTAAATTTGTCTATAAGAGAACCTATGGAGATACAGCTATTCTGCTCAGAGTGGGGTAAAGTGATGTTGGGGAATTCAGATACTTGGGGATAAAATTTTTTAACCTCTTAATCTGAAACAAAATAAGTTTGAGATGGATTGAAGAATTAAATGTATTAAGAAGTTGGAGAGAGACTACAAAAGAGAGATAAAAAGGAGTATGATGGAATAGTATACAGCTGACAAACACTCCCACTGAAAACAATTAGAACAGAGAAAAACTAGCAGAAAACATCTGCTTTAAGCCACCAGAAAGTTTTCAAAGTAACCGGAACCTAAGATACAGAGAAGGGATCACTGCAACAGAAATGAGCTGCTATTCTGAATCCATTTTTTCATTCAAGGCATTTGCTACTGAAAGAAATTGAGTATGCGGGTGGAAGGCTCAGGCCACCTACCAGGAAGCAGAAAAGCCAGCAAAGCTTTTGGCTGACTCTTCAGGTTAGACTAACCAAAATTAGAGACCTTGAGGGCCAAGAAGTCTCCTGAAAAGGAAAGGGTAGCGAACTGAGTCCAATGTTCTGCTATCTTTCTCCTTAAGACACTTGTTGAATTCTGAAGTTGCACACGGAAGGAGGCTAAGAAGTGGAACAGAAAACCTCTGAGAAGCAGAGAGGCATTAGGGCAGTTTCCAAGTGTTGATACGACAGCTAGAATGCAGGATCCACCTGTGGCAAGAGATCCCAGAGACCAACTCTGGATTTCAAGTAGGACACTGGGAGGCCATATTGTGTTAACAGGGTCCCTGAGTCCCTGAGAAATAAACCCCTTGCCTACCTGGTGTTCAGTCTCAGGGGTTAAGAGGTAGCCGCTATTTCCTGGTTACTTAGGGTTTTAGCCCTAGTGACCAGGTGTGATAGCTAATTTTATGTGTCAGCTTGGTGAGGCAACGGTGCCCAGTTATTTGGTTGAACACTAGCCTGATGTTGCAATGAGGTATTTTGTAGATCTGATTAATCTTTACAATCAGTTGACTTTACAGAAAGGAGATTATTCTTGATAATGGAGTGAGCTTCATTCAATCAGGATTTAAGAGCAGAAACTGAGGGTTACTGAAGAATAAGCATTTTTGCCTTAAGACTGAAACATAGAAATCCTGCCTGAGTATCCAGTTTGCTGGTCAGACCTACAGATTTTAGACTCAAGACAGAGACTTCCAACTCTTGCCTGAGTTTCAAGCCTGATGCCCACACAAGACAGTTCAAACTTACCAGCCCCACAATGATGTGAGCTAATTCTTTCAATCTCCCCCTCTCTCCTCTCTCTCTATTTCTTACCATATATATTAATATATGATATATATCATACATCCAGTCACCAATCCCAACAAGGCCTTCACATAAAGGAGATCCCTTAAAACATGTCTGAATTCTGAGGGCCCACAAATAGTGGTACTTTATCAGGGGAAACTCAATATATTACTTGTAACTTATAAACTCACTGAAGGCAAATTTGTTAAAAGAGACTGACAGTACCTTCATTTCAATATGAGACTGTGTTAGGCTGTGATTAAACAGGTCAAATTAGGCACTTTTAAATGACATATTTAACAAACCCATTTATTGTAGCTTAAAGGACAAGCTGTAGACACTTCTAATATAGCTGCTTGAACCAGCTGCAATACCACAATGATTATTTTCAGATTGAATTGCTTATGTTTTAGCCTAGTTTATGAAACATTTTAAGGTCTTAATTTGTATTAAAGATAACATTCATTGTATTTAATGCCATAGCCCACAGAACATATTGCAGGGATGGATTTAATTTAAGCTAAAAGGTCTTTAATTACTGAATAAGGAACCACCATGTTGAGTGCAGAAATTGAACTTGCATTCTGGGGCAAAATTTCCATGAGAGTAATAAATTAAAGCTGAAAAATGCCAATGTTTCTTTATTGAGTCAAAATATAATATTTGTTTTGAAGGCATCTATGTTTTGTATTAAGCACCCTCTCCTCTATCTCAGCAGCTGTAACTCAAGTATGTCAATCATGGGAAGACCCTTTTGGACCTCTGTCCCCTCTCTTCTTTCCCACCTTCACCCACACCACAATCTCCTCCATCAGCCTCTCACAGTCTTTCTCATCTTCAATATATGAGATGAGTTCTACTTAATAGCATTTTCAAATCAGTTAAAATGAATGGTATTCACATTTCAAACAAGACACTAAGTTATTAATCTCTCATTCTGAAAGTCCATATTCAGAAAATGGAAGTTAGCTAAAATATATTTTCATTAATATACTATTTTTCTTTGTTAGAATCCGAGGTAGGATTCTAGCCCAAATATAAGTTCTCTGAAGGTGAAAACTTATTCATTACTATTCAATGAACATTTGAATTTTCCTCTGTAATACAGACACGACTTTATTATGGATTTTAATCACTGTACAGCATAGTTTTTTTCTTTTTGAAATATTTATTTGTGATAGAAATACACATAAAATAAAATTGACCCTCCTAACTATTTTTAAGTGTACAGTTCAGTAGTGTTAATTACATTCACATTATGTGCAACCAATCTCCAGAATGCTTTTCGTCTTGCAAAACTGAAACTTTGTATTCACTAAACAAGAAATCCTCTTGTCTCCTCCAAGCCCCTGGCAACCACCATTCTACTTTCTGTCTCTATGGATTTGAATATGCTAAGTATCTCATATATGCAGAATCATATAATATTTGACTTTTTGTTACTGGTCTATTTCACTTAGCATAATGTCCTAAAGGTTCATCCATATCATAGGATGTGTCAGAATTCCCTTTCTTTTAAAGATAATTTTATAAATAATATGCCATTGTATGTACCTGAGGAGATTTTTTGTTTTTATTACTATTTTTAATTTCAATAAGTTTTGGGGGAACAGATGGTGTTTGGTTACATGAGTAAGTTCTTTAGTGGTGATTTTTGAGATTTTGGTGCACCCATCACACAAGCAGTGTACACTGTACCCAGTGTATAGTCTTTTAGCTCTCACCTGCCTCCAACCCTTTCCCCAAGTCCCCAAAGTCCAATGTATTATTCTTATGCCTTTACATCCTCATAGCTTTGTCACACTTATGAGTGAGAACATACGATGTTTGGATTTCCATTCCTGAGTTACTTCACTTGGAGTAATGGTCTCCAATTCCATCCAGGTTGTTGCAAGTGCTATTATTTCATTCCTTTTTATGGCTGGGTAGTATTCCATGGTGTATATATACCACATTTTTTTTATCCGCTTGTCGATTGATGGGCATTTGGGCTGGTTCCATATTTTTGCAATTGCAAATTGTGCTGCTATAAATATGCATGTGCAGGTGTCTTTTATGTATAATGACTACTTGTTCTGTGGGTAGATACCCAATAGTGGGATTGCTGGATCAAATGGTAGATCTACTTTTAGTTCTTTAAGGAATCTCCACACTGTTTATCATAGTGGCTGTACTAGTTTACATTCCCACCAGCAGAGTAAAAGTGCTCCCTTTCCACCACATCCCCACCAACATCTATTATTTTTTGATTTTTTGATTATGGCCATTCTTGCAGGAGTAAGTTGATATCATATTGTGATTTTGATTTGCATTTCCCTGATAATTAGTGATGTTGAACATTTTTTCATATGTTTGTTGGTCATTTGTATATCTTCTTTTTAGAATTGTCTATTTATGTCCTTAGGCCACTTTTTGATGAGATCATTTGTTTTTTCTTGCGGATTTGCTTGAGTTCCTTGTAGATTCTGGATATTAGTCTTTTGTCAGGCACCCCATTGCATTAGCCATATTCTCTTTATTGGAAGTGAGTTACTAGGTCCTGCTGACACTCAGGAAAGGGAGATTACACAAGGACATGAATATTAGGAGGCAGGGATCAGGGGCCCTTTGTAGAGGCTGCCTACCACTGTACCCAAACACGGTAACAATAACAGAGCTAGCATTTAATGTGGGTTTACCACCTGCCAGGAAAAACACACTGTACATATTATTCTCACATAGTCCTGTGAGGGAGGTAAAGTTATTAGCCTCATTTAATGAATGAGGAAACTGACGCAAATAAAGGTTAAATAATGAAAGTCCCACAGTTTGTGTGTAGCGTCCTCAGGCTTCAAAATGTGATAATCTGACTCCAGATACCATGTGTTTAACCTCAATGCTAAATTTTCTCTGATTAAATAGCTCAACAAATGGTAGCTGTTGTCATTAAATGCAAGGGCAATTGATGTGGCAAAGAATATTAAAGGAGGGAGCAGTGGGGAAAGAAAATCCAGGAGATGGGTTCACCAGCTATCCTGGGTAGCTCTACTCAAGAAACTGAGAAAGGAGATGAAATTCGCTAGCCAGGAGAAAATATGACAATTTCCTTTGGGTTAAGTCCAAGAACCACCATTAAGTCTTGGAAACTAGGGTTATCAGGAGAGCATCTTTAATGCTAAAAGGCAGGGGTCTGACTCAGAAAGAAAAGAGCCTCACTAAAGACAGCATTGTAGTCTCAAGAGACAGGACGGCATCCTAGACATGGATACTCGGGAAAGAGCTTTAGAGCCTTAAACATCGGCAACCAAATTGTGATTTTTATTTTCTAATTCAGAGGCCTTTGAGGTAAAAGTTTTGGTCTGGGACTGCCAGATAAGGTTGTTTTTGGCAAGAGAGAAAAAGAAAAAAAATAGAGCATTTACTGAAATAACGTGTACTCTTTCATCTGTTTCCTTGTATTTAAAAATGTTGTTTCAAAAAAGATTCATGATTCAAAGGCTAAGATTGCATTATATCCCTGGAAAGGAAATAATGGCCATGCACGTGACACCTGGCAAACAGTTCCGCCACCCAGGGCCTTGGGAGCACTTATCATTCTAGCAAAAACTGGCTTTTAGGGAGTGAAACAACAACCTCTCCTTTCTAAGCCAAACATGTGGTCAGAACATTTGGTTAGAGGGCAGGAAACAGCAAATAAAGGTAATTTCATTTGGACTCTTGCTCACTAGTTACATCCAAAAAGAGATTCTTAATGGAAGTCACAGCTGGTGATCAGGTAGTTAGTCAATGGTGCTAGCAAAATCATAACAGACAGTGGCATATGTTACTGGGTTTTCTGAGGAAAGAGAAAAAAAATCACTTCTTCACTACTGTACAACTCAGGACCAGAATACGGAGTGGAGAAGTGTGAATAGCATGTAACAAGCTCTTCTCATCTTGAGGTATGGTTCACTTTAAGAATGCAATGTGAGTTTTTTTTTTTTCAATTGGAGAATGAATTATTTTAAGGATGACTACTTTGCATTTATAAGTATTGTTTAATTTAGGAAAAGATTCTGTTAAGACTTCGGAGTTCCCATCCATCAAAATTTTGTTTGGAAGCATGCTTGAAATCACGGCCTTGCAAAATTTTGAAGCTCAAGGAGACACTGGAGGTCAGCATAGATCTGGGAATCTTAGGGATCGTTGTTTGGGGAATAGAGACCGGGAAGGAGATCACATTGTTACTAGCAAAATAAAACTTTCCTTAACTTGATTGTGACAGGTCGGAAATAAGGCTGGGACAAGAGGCAGGCTGGATCTATCCATGGAATTTGTTTCTTTCCCTAACTAATGGCTGTAGTTTGAAAGAAAGATGCACCAAAAAATTGTCTTTCTGAAGTTTTTGCTTTGTATTTACTGGATTTTCTTCACCCCAAAGCAGTTTAAAGGAATCTCTTTATTCCTGAAGAGAATCTGATATCCAAGTTCTAGTAAAGGGGTGAGATCTCAGATGTGTTGAAAATTGTGGAATTCTATTATTTTCTTTGATTACTATTATACCACTAGTTCACTCTTCACCACCTCAATCAGTATAAAACATCTAAATATAAACTATTTTAGGTCTTTAGGTCAGACTTCACTCTATGTCATCTTTGCATTCACCATTCCGCCCAAGATGCTCAGCATGTTGCTGTGAACACTGGGTAAATTGTAACACTTTCTAGTATGTCAGTAGTGAAGGCTCAGATCAGACACAATGCCTGCAACCTAATAACAACATCCTCTGCTTCTCACAATCTGAGCAAATTATACCCAAACACAAGGGTTGAAAGCATTGAAGGAAAGTTTTTTTTAAAATTATTATTATTATACTTTAGGTTTTATGGTACATGTGCGCAATGTGCAGGTAAGTTACATATGTATACATGTGCCATGCTGGTGCGCTGCACCCACTAACTCGTCATCTAGCATTAGATATATCTCCCAATGCTATCCCTCCCCCCCTCCCCCCACCCCCCAACAGTCCCCGAAGTGTGATGAAGGACATGAACAGACACTTCTCAAAAGAAGACATTTATGCAGCCAAAAAACACATGAAAAAATGCTCACCATCACTGGCCATCAGAGAAATGCAAATCAAAACCACAATGAGATACCATCTCACACCAGTTAGAATGGCAATCATTAAAAAGTCAGGAAACAACAGGTGCTGGAGAGGATGTGGAGAAATAGGAACACTTTTACACTGTTGGTGGGACTGTAAACTAGTTCAACCCTTGTGGAAGTCAGTGTGGCGATTCCTCAGGGATCTAGAACTAGAAATTCCATTCGACCCAGCCATCCCATTACTGGGTATATACCCAAAGGACTATAAATCATGCTGCTATAAAGACACATGCACACGTATGTTTATTGCGGCATTATTCACAATAGCAAAGACTTGGAACCAACCCAAATGTCCAACAATGATAGACTGGATTAAGAAAATGTGGCACATATACACCATGGAATACTATGCAGCCATAAAAAATGATGAGTTCATGTCCTTTGTAGGGACATGGATGAAATTGGAAATCATCATTCTCAGTAAACTATCGCAAGAACAAAAAACCAAACACCGCATATTCTCACTCATAGGTGGGAATTGAACAATGAGAACACATGGACACAGGAAGGGGAACATCACATTCTGGGGACTGTTGTGGGGTGGGGGGAGGGGGGAGGGATAGCATTGGGAGATATACCTAATGCTAGATGACGAGTTGGTGGGTGCAGCGCACCAGCATGGCACATGTATACATATGTAACTAACCTGCACATTGTGCACATGTACCATAAAACCTAAAGTATAATAATAATAATAATAATAATAATTAAAAAAGAAAAAAAAAAAAAAAAAAAAAGAATGTCTCTTAACCAGATTTTGTCCCTTTGCCTTGAGCTCTTGATGTGATTAGAAATCGTGGTGAAAGGACAGAATAATATGAATAATTGCAACGGAGATGAATAGTTCTCTTGATCATCCAGATGCTTAAACAAATCTAGATTTTTGTCTCCATGCCAAGAAAACATCTGAGATAATTTAGTGCATTTTGCATTTTTCCTCCATGGGTGAAATCACAAATAATTTGTGCCTATTAGCCAAATTCTTTCCAAGAAATGGAAAATTTTATCCCCAAAATTAAGATTCCCAAGATACCTAACACCTAAATCTAATTATTTCCAAATTCCCAAAGAGAATTTATCTCCAAATAAATTTGTTCAAATAAATGTCTTTTGATGTACCATCCATTTAGAGAAGCTTGTGATGAGCAAGTTGCTTGATGAACAAGTTTTAAATAGACCAGTCTTCTTAATTCTCTGACAAAGACACAAACAAATAAGTCAATAAATAAAAAATGAAGATTAAGTTGCGTTAGGTGAACCAGTGGTCTCCAGTCTTATAACTTAAGGGGGCCTGTTGATCTTAAAACTTGACCTAATATGCAGCATGTGATGAAGTTATTTAAAGAAACCTAAAACACTAAAATTGATTAATGTTTCCTGGCTCTCTCAGTAATGTTCCAAATGATCTCTTACATGTTTCTATTATGGCACATGACACTGTCTTCTAGCTATTATTTACACATGTGGCAGGAAGCTATTCCAAAGGACTAATAGATGTGCTCCTGTTCCCCCTGCCTCCTCTCCTTCCAAATCCTGAGGTTATCCCAGTCCTGTTCTTGCCTAGGACATCATATGTCACCTGTTGCCTTAGGTAGGGTAAAGTCTCAGAGAAAAACCACAGAAGCAGCATCTCTGGGCTGTGAATTTAAAAACTGAGGGGAAGCTGTAAACTGAAAGATTTGGAAGAATAGAGGAACTGTTTCCTCCTCCTAACATCTACTAGACCAAGAATGGGGAATGGGGAGAGAAGAGAGATTCCAAGAAAGGGAAAAGCATAAATCGAGAAGAGTGAAGTCAACATGAAGAAGCAATCTACCTTCATGCATTCATGCAACTAAGCATCACTAATTGCCAACACCAGGAAATTGTGTGGGGGTTGAGTTTGAAACCATCAACCTTAGGATCTCCATTTGAGGACATCGCATGTGTGCAGCTGGGGAGCTGCATGGATTTTCCTTCGCATTGTACTCCTTCAAGAAGCATCCATGGGTGGTAGCCAGCATCTCACCTGTTGACCTTCCTACAGTATGAATGCCCATCTATGTTTCAAAACTTTGCTTAGGACCTACCCCACCTCCCACCTCCAATCTACCTACTTCCTGTTGATAGCTCTTTATTCTGTGGCCAAAGTTGTTCACAGCTATCTCTTACCCTCCAGAAACTTAGATTGGAGTTGATATTGTAGGAAGAAAGTGCTGTCACACATAAACAATTTGGAAATAGATAAACATTTGTGTTTCATGTTGAGTCATTTCTGATTTATCATACTTTTCTAGTAATTTCTTCATTTTGTTTAAGTTTTTAAAGTTGTTCACTTATAATTATTAATAACATTACCTTTTTAAACTCTGTGCTATATCTGTAGTTGCATATTCTCTTTTTTTCCATATTATTAATGTGTGCTTTTTCTAACTTTTTGTGATTAATCTTCTCAGAGTTTAGTCTATTTTATTAGTTTCTTTTAAAAAAAAACTACCCTTTTGCTTTTGTGTTTTTTTCTATTATATATTTATTTTCTATTTCATTGATTTCTACTATTTTAATTATATCTTTCCTTCTACTTTTGGGGGCTTATTCTATTTTTTTCTTTTCTTGTCTCTTAAGGTGCACATTTAGCTCTTTTTTTTTAATTCTTCCTTTGGTTTTCTAATACAATTATTTATGGTTACATCTTTTCTTCAAAACACCATTTTTTTCTATATCTACAAATTTTGTTAGTCTTTTAAAATATTATACAGTACTGTCTTTGAAAATCTTTATTATAATTTATTTTATAGACCATGAATTATATAGAGAAATTTGTTTTTTTTCTAAATATGTGAGGTTTACCTATTAATATATTTAAAATGAATTTGTAACTTACACTTGTGGTCAGAAATCATGCTCTATGTGATTCTGATTCTTTGAAATGTGCAGAGGCTTTCATTATGGCTTAGTGCATGATCAATTTCTATGTGTGCTTAAAAAAATGTATTTTCTCTATCAAATGTAGAAATCTACATGTGCCTATTAGATCAAAAATTTTTTGTGTGTTATTTAGATCTTCTATATCTTTGCTGATTGATGTGTCTAACTTAATAATGGAGAGTGATATGTTGAATCACCTTCTATGATAATGAGTTAATAATTTTATTCCTACAATTATATCAATTTTGCTTTATCTATGGCAATACTTTTATTATATGCATATATGCTTAAGATTGCTCTATATTCTTAGTAATTTGAAACTTTCATTTGTATATAGTGATGGTCTTCATCACTAATAATATTTTTGTTTTAAAGTCTATTTCATCTGATATAAGAAGAGCCACACCGCTTTCTTGGGCAGCTACACCAGTTCAAGATCTTGTCCCTACCACTTACCCTACGAAGAAAATGTTTTGCAAATAATCCCCCAACAAATGCATGTACACATCCACACACACACACACACACACACACACACACACAAATACATCCACATCCACATCCACACACACACACATCCACACTCATAGACAGATATATTCCTCCCCACTGGAAAAACCGAATTTTAACTCTGGAAAGTTTAGAGAGCATTTGGGATGAATCATGTTAGGCAGGTTTATGTTGTGCTATCATTGTGCTTCCTTGTTCCCATTACTCCCCTACCTTTTCTAGAAACAAAGTGCTTTTAATACTGTTGTATGCTATTAACAAATATTGTTTAACTCTCACATACGCATGTTCCAATTCACCAGCTAGACTTTTTGATAGGAGTTCTAGACAGTCAAATTCTATGACCTGATATTCGCCATATATTCTGGCATAATAATATGAACAGGTGTTCCCCTCTCTGACCAGAGTTGAGGCTGCTGATACCCTGTTTTCAGCTGAAAGTTGCTCCAACTTCTGCCTCTTTGAACTGTGCTCCCTTTTTAAAGGTCTGTCTTCTCTTCATCCTTTCTGTTTTGTGCCTATAAACTCACCTCCTGCCCAGCTATGTTTTTCTTTATGTTTCATGTTTTAATTTTGAAGATAATTTTAATTATAAAATTATATTAATAATGAATAATGTAAATAAGATATTTTAAATACAGAAAAAATTTAATATCTCCAGCAATCACACCTCTTAGAGACCACCATTACTAATATTTTGCTAATCCAGCCAATGATTCTTATATATATATACTTTTTTTTCATTACCAAACTGCCATTACTTTCTACATTATGCTTTATGGCTTTCTTCTTACTTAAGATTATATCATAAGTATTTTATCATGACAATAACTACAGTTAAGGACATGTCTTTATGTTAGCATTTGGTTGCAATTCTTTTTCAGTCATATAGCTATACCAGAAGTTATTTAATCTATGTTCTACTCTTGGACATTTGGGCTGTTACCAATTTATTGATATTACAATGCTGATATGAACATGCTTGCTTGTAAATTCTTGCATCCATCTCTGATTGGTTCCTTATGACAAAGTCTTAGAAGTGAATGTTAACCAAGTGTTTTTTCTTTTTTTAATTTCACTGGGTTGCTATGTTTTATATCATTCCCTTTGACAAGTGACCATCAACTTAGGCTTCTACAATATTGCATCCCAGCCAGAGTCTATGGCCCCATCAGGCTTCAGTTTGGGAAAAGAGAAGAAGAGAAATTATTTAATCTATGTTCTATTCTTGGACATTTGAGCTGTTACCAATTTATTGATATTACAATGCTGATATGAACATGCTTGCTTGTAAATTCTTGCATCCATCTCTGATTGGTTCCTTATGACAAAGTCTTAGAAGTGAATGTTAACCAAGTGTTTTTTCTTTTTTTAATTTCACCGGGTTGCTATGTTTTATATCATTCCCTTTGACAAGTGACCATCAACTTAGGCTTCTACAATATTGCATCCCAGCCAGAGTCTATGGCCCCATCAGGCTTCAGTTTGGGAAAAGAGAAGAAATGCATAGCAGATGCTCCTTTAAATTTTATTCATGTGTAAGTCTTCTCACGGTCATAGATGTAGCCTATCCATTTACAACATCAAATTCATAGCAAGAAATAGTGAGAAAAGATCCTTTATAACCCTCCTTGACTAGCACCTAATGATATGGGAGCACTGGCCACTTTTTCAGTCATCTTGTGCCTGGTTATGAAAATTATGGTTAAACGTCATGACTTTGAGATAATTTGAAGCATTTGGAATCCAAGTTTGTTTCTCCTTTTAATCTAGATACATTTGCTGGCATCTCCTAATGTTCTATCTTTCCATAGTTAAAATTTGGGCTGAGCTTTAAGGAAATTAAGGAAAGACTACTTTCACCTTTTGAGGCTCCCACTGTTCTGATAGGCAAGCTTGAATAGCTAGGCTACAGGACAGTGCATTTTTCATTTTCCCATTTGGGACTGGAATTGCAGCCTATATGCAATTACCAAGACTAGTCCCTGAGGCAGTAGCCTCTGACCATCCACTTCAACTGCACTCCTGCATGATGCCCTTATGTTTCTGTTGTCTGTGTTGAGGAAAATCTGGGACATGAACACATGTGGTAAACTACAGAACAATAGTAATAAAATAGTTTTCATTTGTGAAACCCTTCTTTGTTCTAGAAGCTGTACTCCACAGTTTACAGGCCATCTCCTTCAGTACTGTCCTCACCAAGAGGTGGATATTATTGTCCCTTCCATTTTACAAGTGAGAAAACTGAGGCCAAGTCAGGTGGGTAGTTTAATATAAGACTCTTCCTCAGGAGAGGTATGTAGGATTAAAAATAAACTTAGAGGCCCAGTGTGGTGGCTCACACCTGTAATCCCAGTGCTTTGGGAGGCCAAGGCGGGCAGATCACAAGGTCTGCCTGTCCAACATGGTGAAACTCCATCTCTATTAAAAATTTAAAAAATTAGCTGGGCAAGGTGGCACACGCCTATAGTCCCAGCTACTAGGGAGGCTGAAGCAGGAGGATCACTTGAATTCGGGAGGCAGAGGTTGCAGTGAGCCAATATCACGCCACTGCACCTGGTGGCAGAGCGAGACTCCATCTAAAAAAAAAAAAATACCAAAAATGAAAACAAAAAATAAAAATAAAAAAATAAATTTAGAAACTCGCAGCTCACAGCCCACACAGATACTATGGACTTTCACTTTCCATGGTTGCATCAGAATAACATATGAAATAGAAAGGGAAAGAACTAAAGACAGAACTTTGAGCAACATCAATATTTAAGTGGCAGGAGTAGATAGATGAGTCAATGAAGGTGACTACAAAGAAACAGTCACCTTAAAGAAGAACCGGAAGAAAATGAAAAAGGAGCGGTGATTTTCAAAAAGGAAGGAGATGTCAACAAATATCACTAAACAACAGAGTAATAACATAAGGTCTAGAGATGTCTTTTATTCAAATGTCCATCAGTAGGAAAATGTATGAATAAAGTGTGTTATATTTGCATATATTTGACTAGTTGTTATATAGCAGTAAAAATTAATGAAATTAATTGACATGCAACAGTATGGATGAATCTTAGCAATATAACATTAACTGAAGAGAACAATTTCTAGGAGAATTGTATATAGTATGATACTCTTTTAAAAAAATGTTCAAAACTAAAATAAAGGAGTGATGAACATAGCATTTAATATAATGAGTTACCTGGGTGAAGGGAGTAAGGGGAATGAAATGGGGGTTTGAGCATAGTTAGGGGTAGGTTATTTTTGAGGCCTTGACTTTTATTTCATTGGCATATTTTAAAAATTCTTTACCAAAATTAACTAAAGGTAAATGGGCATTGAATGACCAATAATAAATATGGCATGAATCAGGATTATGACTGACCCAATTCTGTGCATTGAAGGAAAAAAAGAAAGGGCGAGAGAGTGGGGAGGAAAGGGAAAAAGCATGTCTCTTGGATTGAGCAAGCTGGAAGTTAGTCACCAGTGTCCCTAAGCAACAATTTCAGAGGACTGCAGAAACAGAAGACAATTTGCAATGTAGAAAGTGTAAGTAGTGTCCATGTTTTGAAAAGCTTGGTTGAGAAGTAAAAGGAGGAGGTAGAATGTTGAAGGGGGAGTATGGAACAGCCCGGTAGACTTCCTGGATCCGATTCCTAGCTCTGACATTAATTAATAAACTAGGTGACTTCAGGAAGGTTACTTGACTTCTCTGTGTCTCAGATGTCTCAAATGTGAAACTGAGAAAGGGAATGTTTAATAGTGTCACTATGAATATTAAATGAGTTGTGAAACAATTGGAACAATAGCTGACACAGAACAAATAAATGCCTTATGTGTTTGCTAGATAAGCATGGCTAGAGGAGATGCAGAGTAAAGGAAGTTTTGTTTTGTTTTTTAAATTTTAAAATGAATGATATTGGAGAAAAAGTTTGACTCTAGAAGAGAAATGAAGTAATTAATGGAGTAAGGTCCTGGAAGAGACAGGCAGGAATGGAGTCTAGAGGACAGATAAAGAGATTTTTTTTCTGGATAGGGAAAAGATCAGAACTTGTCCTCAGAATAGAGAAAAGGAGTGGTGAGTGCAGGAGGAGAGACTTGAAGAGGCAGCATAGGAGAGAGGTTCTAAGATAGGAAGTTTTGTCCCATGACTCTATAGTCATTATTATTCTCTAGGACAAGTGTGCAGAGACACTTGCAGCTAAAAGAGAGGATTTTAAATGTTCTCACCAAAAAGAAAAGATAAATATATGAGTTGATGGATATGCCAATTTGACTGATTTAATTATTCCACAATATATACATGTATTGAAACATCACCTTGTGCTCCATTCCAGAACTTGCTGGAATGTCCACCATGAGTACTGAGAGAGGAAGCTTATTAGGGGCACACATATTCACACACAAAAAAATTGGGCAGTGGTGGTGAATATCCACTCAAGTTGGATACAAGAAATTATCATAATACCAATGCCCATAACTCTGTGTGCGTGTGTGTATGTAGTGTGTGTGTGTGTGTGTGTAGTGTGTGTGTGTGTGTGTCTGTGTGTGTTTCAATAAGTGGTTGTAGAAGGCAGACAGTTGGATGGCGCCCAGGTTTAGTACTTAGAGGTTGGATGTTTAGGGCAGAAAAGAGAGCTGGGATGTTGGAGATTCTGGCAGGAGAATGAAGTGGATTAAATAATACCTCATGGATAAGACTTGCATACATAAAGAAGTAAAGTAGGAGCGGGTGGCATTTGGGCAGAAAAGGCAGTTGCAGAGGGACTAGAAATCTTCATTTGCTTAAAGTGACATCTTATGAATAACAGAGTTAAAGGGAGAAGAGGCTATGATCAGAAACAGCATACTAGTTTCTGCTGTAGAACATCTCCAGTTGATGTAAAGAACAAGTATGACCACAGAAAAATAGAGAAGAATGGAAGTAAAGGCCATTGTAATCATGAAAATCAAGGAAACTTGAAGTGAGGAAGTTGCTTCAGTAATTCCTCCACCATCTTATATATACAACAGAGGACTCTACCCTGCCTACCAGCAGGGTGCCAGCTGCTTACTGGTAACAGCTGTGGTGGCAGAATGGACCTTTCTCATGGAAATAATTGTCTACTCAGTAAGCTAATGATATGATGCAATCAAAAGGAAATGGAGTGCGAGCTTACAGGCTGACGAATCTTCAGACCTCTTGGATGAGGACAGCTAATGATGCAAGTCAAGGGCGCAGCTGGAGACCCACAGAAGGCACAGCAGTGAGTCCTGTGAGCTCCTCAGAACCGACCACCAGAACTTCACCACCCGCCCTCACGCATGGCGGGCGGAAGTTCTAAAAATGTCCCAGAAGGGGACTCAGTCCCAAAGGCAGAACCGCTTCTGGCAGACTGCATCGTCCCTCCCTAAGTGCTTTTGGAAATGTGGGAACAAACATTTTCTCTGGTCTCCGGAAGAACGTATGAAGACTAAACTGCTGTGGGTCTGGGAAAAGCTGATGTCAGAGATGCTTATTTTCTCCAGTCACTGGAACTCATTCAAATCAGTAAATGCTTTTTGCTGAGCTTTTCCCATTTCCTTGAACGTAGGAGATCAAACCTCACCAACACGACTGCCTCCACCCAGCTACACTATGCAGCCCTCAGAAACAGATGTTCTCAGTTCCGGTTAAAGTTAGTATTTAGTAACCCTGCTCTCTTAAAGACACCAACTGTTGCCACCCACAGAGCACACAGATTTTCCACCCATATAAGAAGATATGGAGGGAATATTGGGGAGAGGGGAAGGGCAATGTTTTATGCTTCTGTGCAATGAAAAATATGAATCCTAGAACCTGCTAGATTTGAATGTGAATCCTGGCTCTATTATCTTAGGAAATTAACCTCTTTCAGCCTCAATTTCTTCATCTAGAAAATGGAAACAATAATATTTTATAGAATTAATGACAGGATTAATCATGATAATATGAGTAAAATGCTGTGTATGGTAGGAAGAGTAAGTTCTGATGTTCTATTACACCACACAGTGACTGCAGTTAACAATAATGTATATTTCAAAATAGCTAAAAGAGAGGATTTCTTTTTTTAGATGGAGTCTCGCTCTGTTGCCCAGGCTGGAGTGCACTCGGCTCACTGCAAACTCCACCTCCCAGGTTCAAGCAATTCTCTTGCCTCAGCTTCCTGTAGCTGGTATTACAGGCACATGCCACCATATCCGGCTAGTTTTTGTACTTTTAGTAGAGACAGGGTTTCACCATGTTTGTCAGGCTGGTCTCGAACTCTTGACCTGCTGATCTACCCACCTAAGCCTCCCAAAGTGCTGGGATTACAGGCATGAGCCACCGCGTTTTAAATGTTCTCACCAAAAAGAAATGGTAAATATTTGAGGTGATGGATATGCCAATTTGACTGACTTGATCATTCCACAATGTATGCGTGTATTGAAACATCACCTTGTACTCCATAAATTTATACAAATATTATTTGCCAATTAAAAATAAAACAAATTAAAAATAGTAGGTGATCAGATAATGAGCCTACATGTTCTCCTCATATTACTTTTTATAAGTGGCATGTCCTGGGGAGAACATAACATGTCACCTTATATTCTGCTATTAAATTCCTAAGACTATAATATACTCACAATTTCTCTCCTGTGAGTTGATTTTTACATTCTTTCAACTGTTACTTATTTCCCAGTTGACCTCCACCTCCTTGCATGATTATTCATCTTCTGTCTTTAGATGGTGTTTACCATAGGAAGACAAGCTCTTTGGGATACCAGTCTCTGGAATACTAGCCAACAACAATGCTAGATACTATGTCACTGCTGAACTCATGCAGTGCACACTCAAGGGTTTTTGAGTTATTAATCCTTTTGAAATTACCTTCACAACATCAAAAACTCACTAGAAATGCATGTTAATATAAGACTAGCTTTTTAAAAATATGTGATCTTGTTAGAAATCTGAGCATTATATATGCAACGTTATTTACATATTATAGTTAATTATCCTTCGAGTTAGAAATCAATTAGGACAGGAGTTCTCAAATTTTGCTGCACACTGGAATCACATGGGGACCTTTAAGAAATACAGGTTTCTCTTTGCCACTTTTAGACATCTGTAACTCAATTATTACAAGGCATGACCTGAGCATCTGGATTTTTCCAGATAACTCTAACATGCAGCAAAGTCTGGGAACTGCTGTTAGTGGCTATTATCCACCCAAGGACCATCATTAAAAGATGCTTACATCTGTACACGTGTGTTTATATTAATGCTACTCAGCTTGCATTCACTGATTCATTCAATAAATATTTGTATAAGACATTAGGAGATACAATGTTGTTAAAATATATTGTTTTTAAGAGTACTACTTCCTTACAGTTTGTTACATAATTAGGAACAACACCTCATTCAAGATGCAGCATAAAATTTATTAGTCAAGAAGAGGACTTTTTTCAGTAAAAAGATAAACCTTACCAACTATATGACAAAATAGTCTGCTATCAGACTTGTCTCTTTCTCGCTCTCTCTTTTTAACTTTTAGGTTCATGGGTATATGTGCAGGTTTGTTATATAGGTAAACTGCATGTCACAGGGATTTGGTGTACAAATTATTTTGTCACCAGCTAATAAACGTGTACCTGATAGGTATTTTTTGTGATCCTTTCCCTCCTCCTCCCACCCGCTACCCTCAAGTAGGCCCCAGTGTCTGTTGCTCCCCTCTTTGTGTTCATGTGTTCTCATTATTTAGCTCTCACTTATGAGTGAGAACATGTGGTATTTGGCTTTCTGTTCCAGCATTAGTTCACTTAGGATAACGGCCTCCCTCCAATTCCATCCATGTTCTCTCTCTCTCTCTTCTTTTTTTTGAGATGGAGTCTCTCTCTGTCGCCCAGGCTGGAGTGCAGTGGTGCCATCTTGGCTCACTGCAACCTCTGGCTCCCGGGGTCAAGCGATTCTCCTGCCTCAGCCCCCCAAGTAGCTGGGATTACAGGCCCCCGCCACCACGCCCAGCTAAATTTTTGTATTTTTAGTAGAGATGGGGTTTCACTGTGTTGGCCAGGCTGGTCTCGAACTCCTGACCTCGAGGGATCCACCTGCCTCAGCCTCCCAAAGTGCTGGGATTACAGGCGTGAGCCACCACGCCCGGCCTGTCTCTCTCTTTTTTAACTCTGCTTTTAGTCTTACAAAAGTATAAAGCCAAGTTGAGTGGAGGGTAGTGTGTGTGTGTGTGTGTGTGTGTGTGTGTGTGTGTATTTGCTCAGGTACAGCAAGGCTTACTTATGGCTTATAAAAGCCACAGTGACACATTTCCCAGTTTCCTCCTACTCTACCTGTCTCTATTTTCTCCTCCTGTGCTACTCATCCTCAATCCCTTTTCACCTTCCATTTCTCTCTGCCTCATCCCCACTTTCCACAGAAATGAGAGAGCACTCATCATGCACAAGATTATGGAATGAATGACTGCCCACATCTTTCCACCTTATGTATTTGCCTGGAGATGTGGCGGGAGATTAAAAAGTTGGAATAAACTGAAAATGGGCATCAGAGCAAAAATAGCTTGTTAATTTAACATGCGATATTTGTATTTTTGTGTATGACTTATGTCACTTAACATAATGGCCTCCAAGCGCATTCATGTTGCTGCAAATGACAGAATTTATTCCTTTTTATGGCTGAATATTATTCCATTGTGTATGTATATGTTATATATATATATATAAAATATTTTCTTTATCAGTTCATCCATTGACGGACACAAGTTGCTTCCATATGTTGGCTGTTGTGAATAGTGCCGCAATAAACATGAGAAGTAGTTATCTCTTTGATATACTGATTTTCCTTCTTTTGGCTATATATCCAGCAGTGGGATTGCTCAGTCTTATGGCAGTTCTATTTTTAGTTGCCTTAGGAACCTCCATACTATTTTCCACGGTGGCTGTACTAATTTACATTCCCACTAACTGCCACAAAGTATTTTGGCTGCTCATTTCGGTGTTGTTAGGAAGGAGAATACTAGTAGAGCTTAAATGTTGGCATAACAGATGAACCAGTGAAAAGCTTAGGAATGTTATGAAACAGAGAGACCAAAAGCAAGTAGCTATAGTTGTTTTTAAGAGCCTACCCCTATTCAATCGCATAGATGTGGGTTTACATATCAGTACAATTAGCTTGATATTTAGTTCCCTGTTTGCAGGACCTCTCATTCTCCAGTTCAAGGAAAAGTAGGCTATAAAAAGCAGAACAACGCATTTTCTTAGTACTAACTTCCTTTGTTCTAAGAACACTTTTGTAATACTTTCGTTTAATCAAGAGTATGTGACCTTTCATGTTAATTATCAAGAATGGAACAAATAATTTTTTAAGTAAATTCAAATCATTTTGGTATACTTTTCAAAGGAGGAATCTGGGTTGTTTATAATAGCAGTTATGCATATCCAGAGATACCTTTTGTCATTCACACAAATCTGTAGGCTAATCTTTAATTTTCCCTGTCTAGAAAGAACACGTAGAAGATAATGCTGTCATGCTCTGGTTTTCTTTTTTACGCAAAACCTATGGGAGGCAAAATTTCTGAATTATCCAAAGAGAAATAACCAGGTTGACAGAACACTACCATTTAGCTTGAAAAGCATTACAAGTATCCTCTTGCATAATTTAGATATTTCAGCTCAGGCAGGCTTGGTGATCTTTCAAATATGAGTCATGCTTAGGAGAGAGATGTCAAACATAAATTTGAAGGGGTCCTAAGGACACATAGTTCGCAGCCTAGCCATCTCTGAAAACAATTATTAATTTAAAACTCACAGAACCTTTGGAGCTTCTGTACCAGCAGAGCCTCTGCAGGGGTTGCTTTCTTACTCCACCTGGTTGCTTAGACATGAGGACAACATCTCCTTGGCTTTCTAAACTAGACTGCCAGCATTCAAATCCAGGTATTCAAGGAGCTAACTGGACTAGTACATGTCCGCAGCGGGCCCTGAGAGGCTGCAGAATGGGAAGTTGTTAAAACATCAACTGCAGCAGAGATTCCAAAGTGACCTAAAGGAAATTCGAATTTCTTCTGCCCCATTTCCTATGTGCTCAAAGTCAAGGCCCTGTTCTGTGTCACTGTCTCCTGTCTGCAAAGAAGCATCATTTAGTGGTGGCCCTCCTCGCCTCAGCTTCTCTCTTCAAGCTTTCTCTCTTACAAGTACCGCCACAGCTTGTCATGCCAAAGCATTTCATGGTCATCTTTTCTGAGGAGCAAAATAGTTTCCTACACATGTACGACCTGCCAGAAGATGCTAGTCCTTTCCTATAACCAAAACAATTGGGTGTTTTTACTCATAGAGTGCTTTTTTCACTTGTCCTTTTAAAAACAAACAAACAAACAAAGAACTTGCTCCTGTGTCCACACCAAACATACTAGACATACTAGGCTATACTATATGTTAGAGAGTGTGCTGGTTTTTTTTGTCTGTAAGAAATAAACTATTTATGCCCAGATATATATATATACACACATATATATATATATACACACATATATATATACACATATATATATACACACATATATATATACACATATATATATATACACACATATATATATATAGTTGTTGTTGTTTTTGTTTTTTCAACTTCTATTTTACTATTAGGGTATACATGTGCAGGTTTGTTACAAAGCTATAGTGCATGATGCTGATGCTGAGGTTTGGGGTATGACTAAACCCGTCATACGAGTAGTGAGCATAGTACCCCATAAGTAGTGTTTTAGCCCTTGCTCCCTTCCCTCACTTTCCTGCCCTGGTAGGCCACAGTGTCTATTGATCCCATCTTTCTGGCCATGTGTATCCAATGGTTACACCCAAATCTTTATCTCTGGGTTTGCTCTGCCTAATCATTTGGGATCTTGGTTAGGGCACTTTTCTCCATTTTAACTCAGTACTTTTTCACTCCTAACCTTTCTCCCTGTCTCTATCCCTGACCCTCCATGTCCATAAAGAGGCAGGAGCCCTTAGTTTTGGGCTCCTTAGCAGCGAGGTGACTTTTCCTGTCTGAGCTGCATGTCATCTGATCTCAGCCGTGTCCTTCCTTGAAGAAAAGTGGAATACTGAGGAGCCAGTGCTTCTCTTTTGGATCGCTTGCTTGCATTGCTACAGTGAGTTTTAAAAGGCTTGATTGTTACTTTCAGTTTGGTTCACTGTCTTAGCTGAGCACTTTGACACTTGGAAGCTTGGCAACATTACCTGGACCATCATGGCCATGCAGAGGCACTCATGTCCAACAGCTCGGCTGTCACAGTGAAGGTATGCTCTTGGCTTGATTCCGATTCTGAGTGATGGAATGTTGTTGTCAGAGATGTGGCAAGGAAATGCACCTCCATTTAAATATCACAGTCATGATTCCAAAAGATAACCCAGGTATCATGTGAAACTTCCCTAGACTTTGGTGAGTTTTTTTTAAACTTGACTCCAATCCCCAGTGTCTTAGTTTGTGTTAATTCAACATCCATTTTTTTTTCTTTTTCAACTTCTATTTTGATAGAAATAGATAATGATATCAATAAATCCCTACTCTTACTTCCCCAGGGCACCTTATCTCCTGTGCTGCCATGAGGCCTAGGCACTTTTGATCTGAACACAAAATTTATCTGTTTGCCATTTTCCACTAGAAATTCAATCTCAGTAAGCATATTATAATTTTTTGGCTTTACTAGTAATTATGAGATCACAGAGAGGGAGCTCTTCACTTCTGTTGGGGACCCTTCCACTATGCCGTGGGATAAACGTTTCAATCTCTTATTCCAGAGATTTCTTTCTTGGGGAGCAGCTCTGGCTTCCCAATCTGAATTCTCCAGCTCCACTAGGAATTCTACCAGATAAAAACAGCTAAACTTTATGATATTATGTTTATTCTCCGTGACCCACATGCAAGAGTCTCCGTGGGGACACTGTGTCTCAGGAGACACAATCCGGCAACCAAAAATAATCCCAAGGAAATTCAAGATGATTTCTTGAGTTTTTCAAATACCACAAGGGTGATTCTTGCCTTCTTTTTCTATCTAGCTATCCAGTTTCCCCTCATGCCACAGATTCTCCCATTTCTCTTTCTCAAAACTCTTTGAAATATTTCTCCCATATCCAAGCAGCATGTTCCTCTTTGTATTCTCCATGTTTTCCAGATCAAAGGTGTTGGAACTAAAGAGGTAAAACTCTTGTTAGTGGGTGAGTTTGGAAAGGATGTGGCAAAATCTTGCAACAGTTTTTGTCCTCGCACAACTATAAAAAGTGACCCAATGCTGAGCAAATCAACATCAACTAGAAGAGCACTGGTGTCAAGACAACAATGTTAGTTTAAATCTCACCTTGACTTTCAAGGTATTTGATAGTGGGAAATTTACTTAACTTCTCTCAAAGTTCCTGTCTTCTTTTGTAAAATGTATGTTAATACCTACTTTATTCTTGCTTTACAGACAAGGTTTGTAAAATATTTAGCTTTTGTGCCTGGCACACAGTGAGCTCACAACGATCTGTAGCTACTGTCTCTCTGAAAAAAATTAAATTGTTATCTGGAGCCAGATGTGGTGGCTCACACCTATAATCCCAGTGCTTTTGGAGGCCAAGGTGGGAGGAGCACATGAGGCCAGGAGTTTGAGCCATCCTGGGCAACAAAGCCAAACCCGCATTTCTCCAAAAAAAAAAAAAAAAGTTGTAAAAATTAGCCAAGTGTAGTGGCACACACCTGTAGTCCCAGCTACTCAGAAGGCTAAGGCAGGAGTATAACTTGGGCCTGGGAGTTGAGGCTACACTGAGCTATGATCGTGCCACTGCACTCCAGCCTAAGTGACAGAGTAAAACTTTAAAAAAGAATTTATCTGGAATCCCTTATTCCATGTTTCTGGTGCCCATCCAGAGTTTATAAAAACAGTTTCCCTGCAAGGTTATTAGTGGCTCAAGTAATTCTGTCCTCTTATTCTGCTCCATTATATGAACCACAGGGAATCATGTGGCCCCTTCCTCAATTATTGAGAGTGCTTCTAAAGGAAGAGTCAGTGTGGAGGGCAAGCAGATAGCAGAAGATGAAAGTTGTACCAATTTTAAAACCTTTCTGCCTGGAGGTGACTGATTTCTATTTAGCTCTTTTTTGAACGTGGTTTTGTTGTAAAACACAGTTATAGTAGAAAGTAATTAAATAAGATAGGACCTGATATACTAATTTAACACTGAGGTTGAAGGCAATTTTGTTGCCATTGAATCACAAGACAAATTGTCCTCTTGGGTGAGATCTAGTTGTTGTATAGCCTTTTTCCATGATCTGAGGAAAATGGAGGGGAAATTCAAGTGGAAAACTATACCCGCTATAATTCTCCATGGCTTTGGTTAGAACTTTAACTTTCTTCATAGCATTATTAAATCACTGCTTCAGTTCATTTCTCTAGTTTGAGTGCATTGACAAAATGAAAAAGAAGATTTCAAAGAGAGTGAAAAGATCCTTTAAATAAATTAGACCTAGTGAATTTAATAATTGTAGGACATCCTGTAATTTCCATAAAACACAAGTGTTAATATAATTCTCCAAAACGGTATTACAGAAATGGCAATATTGTGACATAACATAGTAACAATAAACCTAGCCTATGCATGGATGATATATAACATGCCTTCCTTCATTCTTTGAAATATTTTCCTCCCATGTAACAACAACAGTCTCTGACATTATATTCATTATACTCATGATATTATATGCATTCATTAGCTTTTATCTGAAAACTACCAGATATCTGGAATCCTGAAAGCAGCACAATGATAGTGTAAGATTAGTGAGGGAAGAGGGAGCAAGTCAGGAAGGAAAGCCTGGCCAGAATTCAGACAATAAAAGTTAAGATTGGAGCACGGTAATAAAAGCATCATTCCGGAACAAAGCATGATCTGAAATACCCACACAGGTTTTCTACTTAGGTCTGGACTGACAGGTTAGGTCTAAAGACTTATAGTTGCAACCTAACTGTTTTGTCATAAGTATCATTCATTCATAGTTAAATCAACATTTGGAGTATACTGCTCAAAGCCCCTTAAGGCCTATTGTTAAAAATATGGGAAAGATACATTCCTTCTCAGTCTAATGTATTAAATACCATGATGAAATGAGTTAGTAGCCAGGATCATTAAAATGTAAAAAGAAAAGAAAGACACACCTCAGAAAAGAAGGATGCCAACTTCCTTGGTAGCTGGCCTACGTAGGTCAAGCCACTTTCATAGCAGGCTCTGAACTACTCACTTGACCTTTTGGTTCACAGACATTTCCATATATGGAACTATTTTCTGTTCTCAAAAGAGATAGAACTATTTTCTGTTCTCTAAAAAGATAGCTTTTTCTCCCAGAGCTTTCAATCTGTTCCTTATCCCAAATATCTGGAAGCTGGGTTCAGCTATCTTTGCCTGGTATTCTTTCCCTGGTGGAGTGTAATATGTAGACAGAGGGGGGCAACTGGCAACTCTGGGCTGAGGAAGCTCTCCAGCCCTGGGTGTAAAGCAGCCTCCACCTCCCCCACTCCTACTGGTCAAGGATGCCTCAAAAAAAATGATGCCACTGAAATCACTCCTTAGAGTTAGTCTTCACCTGTTTCTACCTGACTTCAGAGGGTCAACTCAATAAGTCTGACTTTATTTTTTTCACTCAGCGTGATGGAAACTGGAAATAGGTGAGTTTGTGGCTTGAGGACAAGAATCATCTTTCATCCATCTCTCTATATGCAGGGCCTAGACTGTTGCCTGGCATGTGACAGGCGCTTAGTAAAAGTTTAGTAAAATAAAAATATATGTAATGAGAATATTTAATGAAGGGATGCTAAAATGGAAGGAGAAAAGTTCCAGAAAGTGGAGATCAATAATTCATCTTCTCTCTGTCTTTGCTAAAACTGATCCTCTAGGATCATCTCACTTGCCAGAGGCCTGTATACACTTTCTGCTAACAAGCTTCCAAGACAGACTACCCTGCTCTCTAGCACCATTCCTCCCTCCTCTCTCATCTAGAGGTCCTTAATAGTGGAGATGTCTCTCCAGGAACTTGAATCTGCAAATCTTTGCATTCTCAGAAGGTACATTCTACATGTTCTGGGAGCAGGAAGACAACAGTTTAACCTACAGTGCATGAGAAAGGCAAAAGCAAGAAAGTTAGATGTTTGGATGGCAAGGCTAACTGTGCACCTCTGGGGTACTTTAAACTTCACAAAGAGATATAGACATGAGTAGTTTTAAGTTAGACAATTTTCAGATCCTTACATGCCTCTACACACTTTTAATATTTAAAAACTTCAAAAATGCAGAATAAAATCCATATGACCTTTACCTAGATTCAGCAATTGTTCACATTTTGCCACATTTCTCTGGCCCTTCTCTACACAACACACACACACACATACACACACACTCTTTTTTGTTCAAGATTTCTGAAGTTTCATATACCATAATATTTATTCCTAAGTACTTAAATATGCATCACCTAACAATAAAGGAATTGCTCTATATAACCACAATTGCTCGATATGACCAGCCCAGGCTCCTGATTACTTTGTCGCAACTTTTTACCAAAAAGAGCACTAACAAAGGCCTGGAGGTAAAGAGTAGAATCCCAACATCACATCTTTATCTCACCTAAGAAAATTAATGCTAATTTATTAATTAAATTAATACTAATTTATTATTACTATCATCTAATATTCAAAATTTTCTATAGTTGTCCCCCTAAGCATTCTAACTTCACTGTTTCATTTTTTAAAAAAAATCTTAAATCTAATTAGAGTTTATTCTCTGTAATCATTTGTTATGTGCCTTTCACCTAAATACAGTGATTCCCTGTTATCCACACAGGATATGTTTCAAGACCCACAGTGAACGCCTGAAATTGTGGATAGTACCAAACCCTATATATACTGTTTTTTTCTATGCATACATACCTATGATAAAGTTTGATTCATAAATTAGTTACAGTAATAGGTTAACAATAACTGGTAATAAAACAGAAAAATTATAACAATATACTGTAATAAAAGTGAATGTGGACTCTTTCAAAATATCTTTTTGTACTGTACTCGCCTATATCAGACAGTGGTAATCCACAGGTAATTGAAACCACAGAAAGTGAAACTGAAATGAGGGTAAGTGTGGACTACTGTAGTTGCCCCAACTATTCTTTCTATGACATGGATTTTTATGTAGTTTTTAAGAATTCATATCACCTGACTTCTAGAACATCCCATTTTCTGAATTTGTATGATTGATTGTTCCTCATGATTAGATTTAGGTTAAACTTTTCTGGCAGAAATACTACATAGTTGGTATTGTTTCTCTCTTCTGATATCAGAAGTCACATTATGTCAGATTGTTTCATTATTGGGGATGTTAAGTTTGAGCACATGGTTAAGGTGGTGTCCCCCAGATCTCTCCACAGTAAATGTACATTTTCCTTTTGTCATTAATAAATAACCTGCAGGGTCATTGCTTAGACCACATAAGCCACTGCTCCCCATCTGTTAGCCAGCAATTTTACCATCCACTGATGATTCTTGATGCTTGACACAAGAAACCTTTGAACCCAAGACAGCCAATGGGGTGTAGGCTGTGACAGGGTTAGCTACATGGAATGATCATAGTAATATCCATGGTGGTGGGATAACCAGAGATCTACCATTACTACTGCCAGCAGTTCCCAGCTCAGGTGCCAAAAGAGAGAGAGGGAGAGAGATGCACAGCTCTGATCAAGCTTCATGCTGACCCTGGCATCCTTACAGACTTCTGCTGACTCCCTCAGGCAGTCATGCCCCTGAGACATGAGAGAGACTCTCTTCCTCAGTCCTCTTCCTCATCTCTATCTCCATCATGTATTCAAGTGGAATCCCGCAGCAAAGTGGCTTCAATCCTGAAGTGTTAACAAAATTCGCTGAGAGAAATCTTTCAATTCACAGTTACAGTCCACTTTCTCCAAGATGTATGTACTCCTATTTCCAGTCCATCTCAACTATAGGCAGTAGACAGAACCTAAAGCTCTCTCAGCCCTTAGGCCTTGACCAGCCCAGGCTCCTGATTGCTTTGTCACAACTTTTTACCGAAAAGAGCACAAACAAAGGCCTGGAGGTAAAAAGTGGAAGCCCAACACCAGTTGCCCCCAATGCACATGGTAGCACAGGGAGAAGAATGTTGTCTCTCTCCTGTCATCAGTACTATGCAATCATAGCTCCAGCTCAAAGACAACAGGGACCAGCTGACACAAGAGTGTATCCAGAATGATAATCAGTGGACCTACACTTGTCAGATTTTAACCTCCACCTAGACATTAGGGCAGAATCATTTAGTTCATTCCCTCACTTTATACATAAGGGAACTAAGGTCCAAAGAGAGGAAAAGACTTGCTGATGTTGATACAACTTGCAAATAACAGAGTTAGTACTTGAATAGGCAGCCTTCCTGGGCCAAGATAGGTGCCTTGTCTGCCAGACCTCTCTCTCTCTCTCTCTCTCTCTCTCTCTCTTTTCTTAACAGATGGGGTCTTGTTCTCTCTCCCAGGTCTGGAGTGCATTGGCACAATCACAGCTCACTGCATCCTCGAATTCCCAGACTTAAGTGATCCTCTCACCTCAGCCTCTCAGAGTAGCTGGAACTATAGGTATGCACCACTACACCTGACTAGGCCCTCTCTCCTTTATAAGACTTCTTTAAAAATTCTGTTTTGATGTTCTGCTAAATAAGGGGCCTGTTTTTTGTCTAGAACAAATTATCAATTTACAAATAGTCCATGAGTCAGTAGTCATAAAAGTTGGGGAAAATTTAAAGACATGAGACCAATCTAGTAACAATTGTTTTAGGTCAATGACTCAAAGGAGCAAGGACATAATGTGGTTTCTAAATTAATTTTAAATGGGTCCTTAAATAAATTCTGGGGCTAATGTTTTGAGATGCTTCCCCCCATGCATTAGGTGGTGACTCAAAGGTACTAGCAAAGCCACTTTCATTTTAAGAGGATCTAGACAATATACTAGAAAATTAGCCCAAACCTTCTTCTTACCCTACTCCTACCACAATCAAGGAAGAGGGGCAAGGTTTTCCATTCCCTTCATCCTCTGCAGTGATGATTTTGTGGCTTAATTTTTTTCTTCAATGCTCTTGCTATTCAGCTTATATTGATATCACTTGGAGAGATTTGTGTTGTAGGCACAATGGATTCATTCACTTGGAATAAATCAAGCGAAACCTCCCTGCTCTTAGTTCCCAAACACCCTGTTGCTCCTTCTCTCTCGACTTCCAGAAGGGATTGAAGTACATGAAATTTTAAGTATATAAAAAGGAATATTTAAAACATGGCTAATGTCCAAAGAAAGACAATCAAATAAACATAGGTATACCTACCACCCAGCTTAAGAAAGGGAATATTGATTGGGATTCTGACCCCTGCTTGTCCATCCTGTCTTTGTCCTTCAGCCACCCTCCCCCAACAGAGTATCAGCAATCTCAAATTTTGTGCTCATTATTCCTTGCTTTCTTATTGTTTTATTACCTATGCTTGTATTCCTTGCTTTATTGTTATTTTACCACTCATATTCATATCTCTGAACAACAAGGAAACACCATGTATCTGGAATTTTTATAACTAAAGTCATATTGTGTTTATTCTTCTCCTACTTTCATTTTTGTTCAATATTATGTTTCTGAGATTACTTCTAACTAATACGCAGTTCCAATTTAGTCCTTTCTGCCATGATATACTGTTCTACTTTATGAAAATACTACAGTTAATCTACTCATTCTTCTAAAAATGGACACTAGGACTCTTTCCAATCAAGAGTTATTTTAAACACTACTGTAGTGAATGTTCTTACGCATCTGATAAACATGCACAAAAGCTTCTCCACAGTATGAGCTCTGTGGTGAAATTCTTGGATCATAATTGACCTTTTCAAGTACTACTGCTATTACTACTAGTAATAGCTGAGATTTTTAGAGCACTCAACAAAGGCTAATCTTAGATTAAGCCTTCTGTTTCATTCCTTTTTAAAATTTATTTTTTACTTAACGAATGAAAATTGTATATTTATCATGTATAACATGATTATTTGAAATATGCATACATTGCGTAAAGACTAAATTTAACTAATTAACATGTAAAATTACCCCACATGCTTTTTATGTTTTTTGTAGTGAAAACACTTAAAATCTACTATCCAAGTAATTTTCAAGAATAAAATACATTGTTATTAACTATAGGCACCATGTTGTACAATAGATCTCTTGAACTTATTCTTCCTGTCTATCGGGAATTTTGTATCCTTTGACCAACATCTTCCCAACCCTGCCCCCTCCTCCTTGTAACCACCATTCTCCTCGCTAGTTCTGAGTTCAGCTTTTTAGTTTCTATATATAAGACCGCATGATATTTGTCTTTCTGTGTCTGGCTTATTTCACTTAATATAATGTCCCCCAGGTTCAGCCATGTTGTTGCAAGTGACAGTATTTTCTTCTTTTCTTTTTAAGGCTGAATTCTGTTGTGTATATACCTGATTTATTTCATTTAATTTTCACAGATGACTGACATAGGTGTTATATTGTCTTCCATTTGTTAAAATAATAACTTGATGGCAAAATACAACACACAAGCAAATAGATGCATGAGAAATAATGGTATATCCTGTTGAGTAATTACAAACAAAACACTTGTTTAACAACCACCCAACTCAAAATATAAGAAATGGCCAGCACACAGAAATACGCCCTTCCTGCTCCTGCTGTGCAGATATTAAAGTCTCTGCTCAGTAAGTTTGATGGTCAGCAAATGATTGGACAGAGATTTCCTTAAATTCCTTGAATGAATATGCTTCCCAGCATTTGCCAAGGGAGTTGGGTTATGTTGGGTTATGCCTTCAACACTCGGGCAGGCAGTTTACAACTATTCCTTGCATTTACTTTTTGCTTGCACTAATCCACACAGTCAGGCAAAGACGAGAGATTAGGGCCTTCTGCTGTCTTGAGCATGTGCACAACCCTGAATATGCAGGTAGCCTTCCAGATTCCCAGGAATATATACGAGCTTTTCAAAGTCTAGTATGATGTGAATGTTTGTGTCCCTCCAAAACGTATGTGTTGGAACCTAATACCTAATGCCATACTATCAAGAGGTGTGGCCTTCAGGAAGTGAGTAAGTCATGAGGGCTTCACCTTCATGAAAGGGACTAGTGACATCAAAAAAATGCCAGGGAGCTGTTTGCCCCTGCCACCTAAGGAGGACACAGCTAGAAGGCACCATCTACAAGGAATGGGGCCCTCACCAGACATGAAATCTTCCTGCACTTTGATCTTAAACTTTCCAACCTTCAGAATTGTTAGAAATGAGTTATTGTTTATAAATTACCCAGCCTACGATATTTTTTTTATAGCAGCCCAAACAGACCAAGACAAAGCTGATTATGGACATCTCATTTCTGTTTTTCAAGTTTTCTTGGTCAGTCTCTTGTTAGCCCCACCTGGTATCCACAGCACAGGCACCTGTAGTGTTAAACAATTCCTGCTTCTTGTTTTCAACAAAAACCCTGGGAATAAGACTTTTTGGGCAGAAATAGTGGTGTTAAACAATTCCTGCTTCTTTTCAACAAAAACCCCGGGAATAGGACTTTTTGCACAGAAATAATTCTAGTCAAGTCAAATAAAGCCAGGCCCTGAAGATGGAGTTTTTCAGGAAGCTGCCAGACAGGTCAAATGGTTACAATTCTCTTGGATGCAGCTTTTTTATGGAACTCCAAACTCATTTTCCCCCTTTCCCACCTCCAGTGGCTGCTAGGCTTCCAGCTGTCAATTATCATAGGCATGGGGAGGATAGTTTTCAAGACTACCATGGAGATGGGGAGGAGGTGATGGGAGTAGGGCAAGTTAAAACTCCATACAGCTCACTCACTGTGCTTACTGATATTTAGTAATTTTTCTCGAATAAACACTCCTTGGAGTGTTGCAAGCCTTTGATTATTTCTGGAGTTCTGAGAAGCTGATGTTGGCAGTCTTTACCAGTGCTCCTGTTACTTTTATGGAGCAGATTTTGAGACATTCTTACTCCACTATTTCTGAAGTGCTTCTGTTCCCTTCTATGTTAGTTTTCTAGGGCTGCCACAACAAAGCAGCAACAAAAATGTATTTTCTCACAGTTTGAGAGGATAGAAGTCTGAGACCAAGGTGTTGGCAGGGTAGGTTACTTCTGAGGTCTCTCTCCTTGACTTGGGGATGCTCATCTCCCTGTGTCTCCACATCATCTTCCCTTGGTACGTGCCTGGGTTCAAATTTCCTCTTCTTATAAGGACACCACTTAGATTAGTGGCCATCCCAATGAATTCATTTTAACTTAACTCTGTAAAGGCCCTCTCTCCAAATAGTCACAGTTCTAAAGTACTGGGGATTAAGAATGCAACAGTGAATTTTTAGATGGACATATCCATGCAGTTTTGCATAGATATAGTTTATTTTTGCTACTCTGTTGCATTCTTGGTATGATTATACTACAAATTATTTATCAAATTTCCTGTTGATAACTTTTTTCCAAGTTAGTGTTCACTGTGAATTATAATGCATGAATATTCTTGTAGATATCTTTTGTGGCCCATAAACTTTTTTTTCTGGATATGTATCTAGAAGTAGAATTCACAGATCATAAGTTAAGCATATGCTCAACTTTAATAGATAATGTCATGTCTTTCCAATGTAGTTGTACCAATGTTGGAGCATTATTACATTGTGGTTCTAATTTGTTTCCTTAACAAATGAATTTTATTGCCTTTTAATATGCCTACTGGTCATTTTAATAGCATTATTTGTGAAGATCTTGCTGAAGTGTCTGAGCATTTTTTATTGGGTTGCCTGTCTTTTGCTTATTTGCTGTATTGTGAATTTATTTTGGATCTTAACCGTCTGTCTATTATATGTATTGCAATTATCTTCTCCCATTTTGTGGCTTAGATTTTCACTCTATTTATATTTTGAAGTGTTTGATTATAGTGTGATTAAATTTATTTATCTTCACCTTTATTCGTGCTTTTAGCTTCTTTCTTGAAAAATCTTTGCTTGCTTAAGGCCTATATTAGTATGTGTGTGTACACATATATTTGTGTGTATATACATATATATACACACATACATGTATACATACATGTTAATATATATAAAACATATATATAGAGTATTATATATGTATACATATGTGTGTGTGTATATATATATATTTATATATATATATATTTCCTCTTCTAGAATCTTAATTGTTTTACTGCCACACTAAAATTCACAACCACTGGAATTGATTTGTCTATATTTTGTGGTAAGGGCTTATTTTTTCATTTTCCATATGAAAATTCAATTGACCCAGCATCATTCCTGAATATACCATTTCTTAATAGAGCCACAGTTCTCATAAATCAAGTATCTGTATTTCTGAGGGTCTGCTTCTGGACATTTTTTTTTTTACATATTTCTATTTGTTCTTATTCCAATGCCACATTTTTAACACTAAAGTTTTACAAAGCCTCAATAATTAATACAGCCATCTTCCCACTTCATTTTTCTGCTTCATGATTATCTTGGTTTGGGCTCTTTTTATTTCCACATGATTTTATCAACTAGTTTCTCGATTCTCACAAAACTGTCATGTGGATTTTAATTGGTATTCCATTGAATCTGTAGATCAGTTTGAGGAATTTGATACCTTTATAGTAAAGAAGCTCACAATACATTAACCTGCCATATCCCTCCATTTATTTGTCTCTCAATAATGTTTGATGGATTTTTCTGTACCTATCAAAAACACATTTTAACAGATTTATTCCTAGCTATTTTATATTTTTGATATTTAACAATTGATAAAATATTTTGCTTCATAGTTTGCTTGTTATATGCAGAAATGCAATAGATTTGTCAAGGTTATGCTTATATTTAACATCTGCGAAACTTACAAATTCTATAATTTATCTGTAGATTTCTGCTCCATGTGCATACAATCATGTAAATAATGGCAGTTTTATTTTTTCCTTTCTAATTTTATTCTTTTGTTCTTTTTTGTGCTTTATTTTGCTGGTAAGTGCATCAAGAGGATAAATTATGGTATTGAATATCGTTTTATTTCTTATCTTGGAAATTTTTCAATGTTTCACTGTTATGTTGTATGTTTGTTGTAGGATTTTTATGCATATTTTTTCATATTAAGGAAGTTCCTTCTACTCTTAGCTTACTAAGAAATCTTATCATGAATTGATATTGAACTTTATCAAATGCTTTTTCCACATCTATCAATGCAGAAAATTATATTGCTCTTTGTTTTGTTAATATGGTCAATTATATTGATTGAATTTCCAATATTGAAACCCTTGCATTTCAGAAATAACTTACTTTATTAGTCAGGGTTCTCCAGAGGGACAGAACGATCACAAGGTGAAGTTCCCCAGTAGTCCATCTGCAAGCCAAGTCCTAGTCCCAAAACCTCAAACGTAAGGAAGCTGACAGTGCAGCCCTCAGTCTAGGGATGAAGGCCCAAGAGCCCCTGGCAAACCACTGGTGTAAGTCCAAGAGTCCAAAAGCTGGAAATTGGGGTCCGATGTTCGAGGGCAGGAAGTAGCCAGCATGGGAGAAAGATGAAGTCCAGAAGACTCAGCTAGTCTGCTCTTCCACCTTTTTCTGCCTGCTTCATTCCAGCTGCGCTGGCAGCTGATTAGATACTGCCCACGCAGATTGAGTGTGGGTCTGTCTCTTCCAGTCCACTGACTCATACGTTAATCTCCTTTTGCAACACCCTCACAGACACCCAGGAACAATACTTTGCATCCTTCAGTCCAATCAAGTTGACACCAATATTAAACATTAGACTTATTTTAACATTTTACTCATTTTAATTTTCCTACATTTCATTTCTATATAAGAAGGTATTAATTCTTATTCAATTTCTTTAAGAATGAAGAACTCAAATGTTTTTCTGTTTCTTTTTGAGTCAGGATTGTGTTTTTTTCCTTTACATTTTCAAGTTAATGTCATATTTGACATTAATTTATTCATAATAATCCTTTACTATTTTCTTACTATCTGAGGGATCAGTAATAATGTTTCCTTTTTATTCCAGATACTGATCATTTTGTGACTTTTAGTTTATTTTGAGAATTCTCAGTAGGGGTTCACCAATTTTACTCATTTTTTAAAGAAAGATTTTGGCTTTCTTAATCCATTGACAATGTATGTTTGCTTCATATTTGATTTCTGTCTGCCTGGTTTGCACTAGTAACTTCTTTCTACTTTCTTTGTGCTTAAGACTAGCTTTTTGATTGATGTTTAGATCACTGATTATTATGCTTTTTTTCATTTTTAATATCCCTTTAAGGACACAACATTTTCTCTAAGTTCTTATTTATCCGTATAACACAAGATTTTAATTTATCACATTGCCATTGTCATTCAGTTAAAATATTTTATAATTTGTCATAGTTTCTTTTTAAAGCCATTGGTAACTTAGAAGTGAAATGCCTGATTTTCAAACATAGGTAGATTCACTAGTTATCATTTTGTGATTTACTTCTAGTTGAATTACGAGAGGTCAGAGAAATTTGTAAATTTCTTATAATTTGTTATAAGTTATTTTGTGGCCCAGAATTTGGCTAATTTTTGTAACTTTTGTCTGTGTTCTTGAAAATATATATTTGGCAAAATAGACTCTATTTGGCATATCCTTACTGATTACACAGTCCATGTGTGTCCCAGCAAGAAAATTAATATTAAATTTGAATGAAGATGGAAGAATATTCTGGAGGTGTATTACCACAAGTGTTTCTCAGGAAAAAAAATAATAACAAAGATGTGGTCAGAATTTTAAAACATTTTAAAATTATTCAGGAGAAAAATGTACCATGACAGAGTCAGCGAACATTAAATAGTGATTAGAGCCCCACAAATTTTAGATGATGGAGTTTTTCAAAATAAAATAAAAATGAGCATGTTTAAAATGATTCAAGGCAAAAACTGAAAAATCAAATTTCCAAGAAAAATACAGGCCATTTGGGAAATAATAAAGTAAAACTTCTAGAAATAACAATTTAAGTGAGTAATTCAATGGATACTCTCAACAGTAAGTGTATAAAAGTGGTAAATTCTCTTGATCTTTATCCAAAAATGTCTAATTTGTCTTCATATTCGTTAATTATTTGGCTGGTATAAAATTATAAGTTGACAATTGTTTTTTCCCAGAACTTTGAAAATATTATTCCATTATTGGTCCAATGATTCAACATTGCTAAAGAGAGAATTGGCTATCTGGAAGGAAAACTTCCCACAAAATTAATCAGAAGAGAAAATTAAAGCTATGGAGAATATTTAAAAAATTTTTAAATATAGGCCGGGCATGGTGGCTCACGCCTGTAATCCCAGCACTTTGGGAGGCTGAGGCAGGCGGATCACGAGGTCAGGAGTTCAAGACCAGCCTGGCCAACATGATGAAACCCCATCTCTACTAAAAATACAAAAATTAGCCAGGTGTAGTGGCGGGCACCTGTAATCCCAACTACTCGGGGGGCTGAGGCAGAAGAATTGCTTGAACTGGGGAGGCGGAGGTTGCAGTGAGCCAAGATCACGCCATTGCATTCCAACCTGGGTGACAGAGCAAGATTCTGGCTCAAAAAAATTAAAAAATAAAAAAATAAATAAAATGTACAAGTTAAAGTAAAAACATTGAACATTTTACTTTTATTTGTCTAATATAATTTCTAAAAGAAGAAAAGGGGACAATAGTGAATAGATCATATTCAAAGAGATAATGCTAAGAGTTTTCTAGAATTATTGAAAAAAAATAATTTCTCAGATTAACGAAGTTTTTAGAAGAATAAATGTAAGTAAATCCATACTACAGCTGACCCTTGAACAACTCTGGGATTAGAGATGCCGACCTCTATGCAGTCAACAATCCATGTATAACTTTTGACTTCCTGAAAACATGACTAATAGCCTACTGTGACGTTACCGATAACATAAACAGTCAACTAATATGTATTTTACGTTATATGCATTATTATATACTGTATTCTAAAATAAACTAGAAAAAAGAAAATGGACCAACAACTTTCTTTGCAGAATTGTAAAAAACTACTTTAAAGTTCCTATGGAACCAAAAAAGAGCCTGCATTGCCAAGACAATCCTAAGCCAAAAGAACAAAGCTGGAGGCATCACGCTATCTGACTTCAAACTATACTACAAGGCTACAGTAACCAAAACAGCATGGTACTGGTACCAAAACAGAGATATACACCAATGGAACAGAACAGAGCCCTCAGAAATAATACCACACATCTACAGCTATCTGATCTTTGACAAACCTGACAAAAACAAGAAATGGGGAAAGGATTCCCTATTTAATAAATGATGCTGGGAAAACTGGCTAGCCATATGTAGAAAGCTGAAACTGGATCCCTTCCTTACACCTTATACAAAAATTAATTCAAGATGGATTAAAGACTTAAATGCTAGACCTAAAACCAAAAAAACCCTAGAAGAAAACCTAGGCAATACCATTCAGGACATAGGCATGGGCAAGGACTTCATGGCTAAAACACCAAAAGCAATGGCAACAAAAGCCAAAATTGACAAATGGAATCTAATTAAACTAAAGAGCTTCTGAACAGCAAAAGAAACTACCATCAGAGTGAACAGGCAACCTACAGAATGGGAGAAATTTTTGCAATCTACTCATCTGACAAAGGGCTAATATCCAGAATCTACAAAGAACTCAAACAAATTTACAAGAAAAAAAAAGAACCTCATCAAAAAGTGGGCAAAGGATATGAACAGACACTTCTCAAAAGAAGATATTTATGCAGCCAACAGACACATGAAAAAATGCTCATCATCACTGGCCATCAGAGAAATGCAAACCAAAACCACAATGAGCTACCATCTCACACCAGTTAGAATGGCCATCATTAAAAAGTCGGGAAACAACAGATGCTGGAGAGGATGTGGAGAAATAGGAACACTTTTACACTGTTGGTGGGACTGTAATCTAGTTCAACCATTGTGGAAGACAGTGTGGCGATTCCTCAAGGATCTAGAACTAGAAATACCATTTGATCTAGCCATCCCGTTACTGGGTATATACCTAAAGGATTATAAATAATACTGCTATAAAGACACATGCACACATATGTTTATTATGGCACTATTCACAATAGCAAAGACTTGGAACCAACCCAAATGTCCATCAATGATAGACTGGATTAAGAAAATGTGGCACATATACACCACGGAATACTATGCAGCCATAAAAAATGATGAGTTCATGTCCTTTGTAGGGACATGGATGAAGCTGGAAACCATCATTCTCAGCAAACTATTGCAAGGACAGAAAACCAAACACTGCATGTTCTCACTCATAGGTGGGAACTGAACAATGAGAACACGTGGACACAGGAAGGGAAACATCACACACCGGGGCCTGTCATGGGGTCCGGGGAGTGGGGAGGGATAGCATTAGGAGATATACCTAATGTAAACGATGAGTTAGTGGGTGCAGCACACCAACATGGCACATGTATACATATGTAACAAACCTGCACGTTGTGCACATGTGCCCTAGAACTTAAAGTATAATAAAAAAATTATAAGAAAGAAAAATATATTTGCTATTCATTAAGTGGAAATGGATCATCATAAAGGTCTTCATCCTCCTTGTTATTGTTGAGTAGCACTGAGGAGGAGGAGGAAGAGGAAGGGTTGGTGTTGATGTCTCAAAGGTGGAAGAGGCAGAAGAAAACTTCCTTGTAAGTGGACCTACTTAGTTTAACCCTGTGTTATTTAAGGGTCAACTCTGTGTATATATTGAAGTGATACTGTAGAACAATAAATGCAAAGAGAAATTTTTTAAAGCAATCACATACAAAGATAATTTACCTACAAAGAAACAAACATCAGGCAACAGCAGATTCTCAAAAGCAACAAGAGAAGTAAGGAAAGTAATGAATATTTTCAGATTGTGGAAGGAAAGTAAATGTGACTTAAGAATTCCATACCATCCAAACTATTATAACAGAATGAAGGAAAACAATCGACATTCTCAAACAAAGACTGAGACCGTCTATCACTCTCCTACATTTGCTGAAAGAGCAATAAATAAATATATTTCAGGAAGAAGAATTTGATGGTGTATATTATTTTGTGCTTATGGTTAAATGTTTCAAAGTGAAAACTTGAGGATAGAGATGCCTTCATACCACTAAATTGCATGTTTTCATAGAGTAATGTCTTTGTTTTATTAAACTTTGTATGCTCAATCTTGTCTAATGCCTGTCATAAAATCATGCCCCCAAAACATTTTTTGTTTGTGTGCTTTCATTGAATTGACAATAACAAAAAGAGTAAGATTGATGGAAAAATCATTGGATTTAAGTTATGGTAGTCCCTCAAGTTTTCCTGGAAGTTTTTTGTTTTATGACCTGCATGCCTCTGTGCATGCACACACACACACCCACACACATTAATGTGGGATAGTTATCACTGAAATAGTCTATTGTATGACTTGTATTTGTTAAGCTGGTAGGGTGGATTGTTTACTGCATTAGGATATCCCATTCTTATTTCCCTTCTGCATCTCCACACCTAATTGCTTGAAACAATTATCAGTCTCACAACAAACTGCCCTTTGTTTCCTGTAGAAAGAGGCATAATTTGTTTCAGCTGGTTCCTTTTCCTGCCATCAACCTGCTGTTAGTATAGTCGGTCTTCTGCCAGTCCTGGACAAAGTCTTTAAACGTTCATGATGTAAAACTTTGAAATTTTTCAGAAAAATTGTTTTGTAAATGTGAGTTTATATCGTGTATCTGAGAGTTTCTCTAAAAATTCAAAAGAGCAACCTGGTCATAAGTCATGTGCCTATGTCCTAAGAGAGAATTATTTTCATGTATTGCAGTTGTAGAATGTGAAAGAAATTATTTTGGTGTCAACGCCAACATATTCAAATTTAAATTTAATTCCTTAATTTAAAATAATATTTTTTAAGCAGAAAGGAAATCAAGGTTATTAAAGGGATGTAAACTTCAGTGGGTAAACTTTAATGGAAAAGCAATGTTGTCTGTTTAATAAAAGGTAATTTTATTTGTATAGTATTTTTAAACTCCTGAAGGAGGTAACTTTTATGAAAGTATTAAGACCAAGAATTTGAACTCGAATCCGTCTAGCTCCAGAATGTGTACTCTTTTTTTTTATAACTGTCTATAGCTGTACGGTACAATGTGACTTTTTATATAAGTATACATGGTGGAATAATTAAATGAGGCTAATTAGCACATCTATCACCTTAAATATTTGTCATTTGCTTGCAGTGAGATTATTTGAAATCTCTTTTAGCTATTTTGAAATATACATGATTATTACTTATAGTCACTGTGCAATATAATAGAACACCAGAATTTATTCCTCCTATTTAACTGAAATTTTGTACCTGTCTACTGATGTCTCCCTTTTCTTCGTTCACTCCCCACCCCAAGTCTTTGGCAAGCACCATTCTACTCTCTACTTCTATGAGTTCAACTTTTTCACTTAACATAATGTCCTCTATATTCAGACATGTCAAAAATGACAGAAGTTCTTGTTCTTCTTCTTTTTTTTTTTTTTTTTTTTGAGACAGAGTCTTGCTGTGTCACCCAGGCTGGAGTACAGTGGTGTGATCTCAGCTTACTGCAACCTCTGCATCCTGGGTTCAAGCAATTCTCCTGCCCCGCCTCCTGAGTAGCTGGGATTACAGGTGTGCGCCACCACGTGGCTAATTTTTGTATTTTTAGTAGAGGCAGGGTTTCACCATATTGGTCAGGCTAGTCTCGAACTCCTGACCTCATGATCCGCTCACCTCTTTCTTCTTTTTTAAAGGCCAAACAGCATTCCATTGTGTATATATATATCATGTTATAAAATTCATTCATCCATTAATGGATTCTTAGGTTGTTTCCATATCTTCCCTCTTGTTTATAGTGCTGCAATGAAGATGGAAGTGCAGATATCTCTTTGACATACTGATTTCAATTCCATTGGGTATGGAACCAATAGTAGGATTGCTGGGACATATGGTAGTTCTATTTTTAGTTTTGCAAGAAATCTCCATGCTGTTTTCCAAAATGACTGTGCCAATTTACAATACCACCAACAGTATACAAGTGTTCCCTTTTCTTCACATCCTCACCAGCACTTGTTATCTTTCATCTTTTTGATAGTGGCCAATCCATCAGGTATGAGGTGATGTCTCATTGTGGTCTTAATTTGCACTTCTCTGATAATTAGAGATGTTGAACACTTTTTCATATATTTGTTGGCCATTTTTATGTCCTCATTTGAGAAATGTCTATTTATGTGTTATATCCATTTTTATAGGGTTATTTTCTTGCTATTGAGTAGTTTGAGTTCCTTGTATATTTTGAATATGAGCCCTTTATCTGATGGATGATTTACAAATATTTTCTCCCAATCTGTGAGCTGTTTCTTGACCTTATTATTTACTTGGCTATGCAGAAGCTTTTAGTTTGAGGGAATTTCATTTGTCTATTTTTGTTTCTATTGTCTGTGCCTTTGGAGTCATAACCAAGAAATCACTGCCCAGACCAATGTCATGCGGCTTTTCCTGTATGTTTTCTTCTAGTTATTTTATAGTTTCAGGTCTTATATTTAAGTCATTAATTCACTTTGAGTTGATTCTAGTACAAAGGGTGAGATAAGAATTCATTTTCGTTCTTCTGCATGTGAATATAGTTTTCTCAACACTGTTTATTGAAGAGACTGTACCCACTGTGTTCTCGGCACATTTGTCAAGAATTAGTTGACTGTAGGCATGTGGGCTTATTTCTGGGTTCTCTACCCTATTCCATTGGTCAGTGTATCTGTTTGTATGCCAGTGTCATATTGTTTTGAGGACTATAGCTTTGTAGTACATAGTACATTTTAAAGTCCAGCAGTGTGATGCCTACAGCTTCATTCTTTTTGGCAAAGATTACTATGGCTATTCAGGATGTTTTGTGGTTCCATACACATTTTAGGATTGTTTTTTCTATGTCTTTGAAAATGCCATTGGGATTGTGTTGTTGTTATTGTTGTAGAGACAGGGTCTCACTGTGTTGCCCAGGTTGGTCTTGATCTTCTGGTATCAAGCAATCCTCCTACTTCGGCCTCCCAAAGTGCTGGGATTACAAGAATGAGCTACCATGCCCATTCAGCATTGGAATTTTAATAGAGGTTGCATTGAATCTAAAGATTTCCGCGGGTAGTATGGATATTTTAACAATATTAATTTTTCCAGTCCATGAACAAGGATATATTTCCATTTATTTGAGTCATCTTCAATTTCTTTCATGAATGTTTTATTGTTTTCAGTATATAGTTCTTTCACTTCCTTGGTTAAATTTACTACTGAGTTGTTTTTGGTGTTTTGGTTGTTGTTTTTTTTTTTTTTTTTTTTTTTGCTGCCATTGTAAATGGGATTGTCTTAATTTCTCTTTCAGGTAGTTGATTGTTAATATTTAGAAACGCTATTTTTGTAAGTCAATTTTGTATTCTATAACTTTACTGAATTAGTTTATGAGTTCTAACGCATTTTGTTGTGGAGTTTTTAGGATTTTATCTGTAAGATCAAGTCATCAGCAAACAGCATTGTGCTCTTTGTGTACTATGCCTTTCACCTTCAAGCTATCATTTTAGCTTGGAATGGCTAGGTAAAAGCTTCAAAGAAAAGAAACCATAATGTAAGTCTGTACATCAAGTCTGTAGTACATCACAACATTTGTATAAATATCAGAAAGTTCAATCAGTAAGGCATGTTGGAAAACATACAGCCACTGTAAGAAATTCAGTTTTTATTTATACTGCCAAAAATTAAAGAGACGTTGTCTAAATTTCCAAGTTGGAATGTAAAACTTCGGCCACTGGATTTCTAGTTGACTCTGACAAAATTCATACCAGAGAAAATATAATAAACTTCAAGAGATGAGACTCCTGTGTAATATATACTACCATCTTTAGAAAATCAAAGTACAGTAGTAAAATTCAGCACTTTTCAAATCCGACATGGCTTTTTATCTAGAACTAGTAATATAGATGCAGTTGCCTAAGGTTTAGTTGGGTAACAGAACAAATATAACTAGATGTTATTTATTCAGAAAACATCTGGTCATCACTAACCTAGATCAAAGTACTGTGTTTGGGGAGACCGAGTAAACAAAAGTAAATTAAATAGATCTGCATGCTACACAAGGAGTTTATAATCTTAAGTTTATAATAAAATGAATTCACTGATGGCAGCAATCCAGAGAAGTATGCTAAATTCATTGACATGTTGGTAATTATCACCAAAGTTGTACAAAGAGCAATAAGAGTTCAAAGAAGGAGGAGAGATCACCTAAAGTTCAGATAATCAGAGAAGAATCAAGGTAACATCTGAGCTGAACATTGAATGGATGGATAATATTTGGGGAGGAACTGTCAGAATGAAAACCCAGACATTAAGGAATAATGCAAGCAAATCATTCTGGTAACTAACTACCAGGCCTTGAATGTACCTGAATACACCCCTATTAAAGATTTCACCACTTTTTTATTAGTTTACTTTACTAATGTTTTACAGATCTAAAAAAAAATTGATCTCTACTGAATATACCTTAATGTTCATGAAATTTATTCATTCAATTATTTCTTCTATGTGTAAGAAACTGTGTTATGGCTGAGAGATAGGCAGAAGAAAGCCCATTTCTTGTCTCTAAGGAAACTGGTTTGTTTAATAGTAGATAAGTAAGCACATTGTTAATTAAATATATGTGTGTTTATATATATAATTAAATATATATGTGTTTATATATATACACACATATATACACACATATATATACACGCACATATATAGTAATAACACAATTTGAGATTTTCTGGATTTGGGAATAAAAGATCATGTCAAGCTTGTAGAAAAATAATTTTTAATGACTCCCAAAAGAATCTACTAATCTCTAAGTTAAAAAAACCTATTTTCGTCTAGAATAGAGAACAATGGGGAGGAAGAGCAAAGGGACTCAAATATCTGCAGTGAAAGGAAAAGGAAAATGAGTCAGAAAAGGTATTAAAACAATTTGAAGAGAGTTTTGGTTTGAGAAGAATAGCATTTTGGAATAGCAGAAGATTCCTGGGATCAAGGCAAAGATGACATCCAGAGAAAGAATTCATGTCAGGAAACCTGGTAAGAGCCAAATTAAATGAAATAACTACCAAGACTATCTATTCCAGTAGCTCTATGCATGTATCACCTTATAATGGATTTGAGGGATGGAAATTTCAGATTAAAAATATGAACTCTATATTACTATGATCATACATTGACAATAAAATTTTTCTCTTTCCTCCTGATGACAGAGCTAAGGTTCACTAGTCTCAAAATTTTAAGTGTTTTAATCTCTAAAGTTGTTGTATTTTTAAGCCACAGGAACCTCATCAAGGCATAATGTTTGTTGTTGTTGTTGTTGTTGTTTGAGATGGAGTTTTGCTCTTGTTGCCCAGGCTGGAGTGTAATGGCATGATCTCAGCTCACTGCAACCTCTGCCGCCCAGGTTCAAACGATTCTCCTGTCTTAGTCTCCCAAGTAGCTCGGATCACAGGCATTCACCACCATGCCCGGCTAATTTTTTTTTATTTAGTAGAGGTGGGGTTTCACCACCTTAGTCAGGCTGGTGGTGAACTCCTGATCTCAGGTGATCCACCTGGCTCAGCCTCCCAAAATGCTGGGATTACAGATGTGCACCACCGCGCCTGGCCAGCATAATGTTTTAATATATACTATATAAAGAAAATGGTGACTAAATAAAATATATAGCATTTTATACCAAATTGTCCATATTGGAGAAGAGAAAGTATTGAAGGGTAACTAATCAAAATACATATTAAAATAATAAGGTTGGACACTGGGAGAAGACAAGTTTGGCCGCCAATCTGTCAATGGCCCTTGGCATTTGCACTGTATAGGGTCCTGTCCTCTAGTCACAGTTCATTAAAATAGTGATGACATCTGACTCAAGACATGCCAAAGAGTCTTTTCAAGAATTTAAATGACTCATTGGCTCCAGGGAGTCAACTCCTGGAACTTGAACTAAGAAGCCCTGTTGGGAACTGGGGTAACCATGAGCAAGCAGAGAAAAGCACCAAGATCAGACAGAAGCAGGGAAGGGTAATGAGAGAAAAGGAGAAGCACAGAAAGAAGTCAGTACACACCATTTGGAGATAGGGAAGTAAGTATAGGAGAAGGTGGTGAAGAGAGAGGGGAAAGTTTCTGATGGCTTTCCTTCTTTTGCAGATGGTTCTTTGTGTAGTTCAAATGTGCTTCCTGCCTTGGATTCTACAAAACACTGCATTGAAATTCCCGTTTATTTCCAAGTAAGCTATTTTGAATAACTTTTTAAAAATTTAGTTAGTGTGAGTAAAAAGAAGTAGCCCCCGAGAAACAGAATGTCCTATATTTCAAAGTCATACTATTTTAAAATATTTGTTCTTATTCATCCAGGTCATAGTGTCACTATCTCTGATATCACTAAGGATTTCATATCTCTGCTATCACTAAGGATTTCATAGTTACTTGCTACTCCTTTTAAAAAGGGTGGATAGAAGAACTTCTCTAAATGTCTAGTAACTTTAGGGTTTTTATATATTAAAAGATGCCAGGTGAGAGAAGACAAAGAGAAAACAAGTGGAAATATGGTTTTCTGTGGAAGGTATAATAGAATAATGCCCCACTTCCAACCCCAAAGATGTCTACATCCTAATCCCCAGACACTGTGACGTGAATGTGTTACTTCACATAGTCAAAGGGACTTGCAAATGTAAAAGTGAAGAACCTTGAGATCGGGAGATTATCTTGGACTATTCATGTGATTCCTACTAGGGAAGAAGAATGTACCAGAGAAGTGAGATGAAAGGAGGAAAGATTCAAATACAAAAGGACTTCAAATCACAGTTTCTGTCTTTGAAGATGGAAGAAGGGAACCATAAGCTAAGAAATGTAGGGGCCTCTAGAAGCCAGGAAAGGCCCTCAATGGATAACTGCAATAAAAAAGGAGACCTCAGTCCTAAAATCCAAGGAATTGAATTCTGCCAACAGCCCAAAGGAGTAAGAAAATGAATCTTGTCCTAGAGCCTACAAAAGGAATGCAGGTGCCCTGCCAATGCCCTGATTTTAGCCCAGTGAAATTCATGTCAGATACAGAACTGTACGATAATACACTTGTGATGTTTTAAGCCACTAAGTTTGTGGAAAATTGTCACAGCAGCCATAGAAAACTACTATACCTTTTAAATCAAATTCTATGATTCTCAGTCTAGTAGGATATGACAGAAAAATGAAGTCAGACTTTTCCCTCAAGAACTGTTTTATCTTCAGTTGCTTTAACGATCACGTTTTCCTACTATGGTACTGATTAGTTTTTTGGTAAGGTTCTTGATCACAGAAGATATCAAATACACAGACTGAAGTTGAACATTTATTTTGAAGCTAGAAAATAAAAATATATATACATTCTTGGAATAATCTATTGCATACATACAGTATGAAAAAAATGAAGTAACTTCATAAAACAATATCCATTTGTAAAATTCACTAGAGAATCCCAGTGTATTTCTATGGAACTATGCATTCTTAAGTTTTTAATTAGTCACACTAATTTCCTCCTTTGGTCTTAACTATCAAAGCATACTCAAATCTTCCTCATTGGCATTACACATTGGAGTTGCTCAATAAATATATGTTGGATTTCAGTGTGGTGTTCTGCTAAGTACTTAAAATTCAATAGGAAAAAATAATCACAAGAATTTCTGTTAGGAGTTTGAGATAAGTTGGTGGATAATTATGTGCCTTCCTATTACTGCTGGAGGGTAACAGTTGTCATGTATGACCCAAGTGCTGTTGTGAAGTGGGGTTTTGTGCATTCTTCAAAGATAACTAAGCATCTTTCATGTGTTAGGACTTGTGTAGTCCTGAGTGATGAATCACTTTGATCCTTGAGTCAAATGGGCTCTTAGGTGAAAGAAATATAAACACTTATGCAATGGGACAAGGGCTATAATTCAGTTATCTAGAATTCACTTATTAAGAATCTACTAGGCACTGGGTACTGGGAAGGAGGGTAGGCCCTGGGGAAACAGATTAATCCCCTTGAGTATGGGCCAGGCTTCATGAGTCGTTTCTAATAAATGGAAGCTGCATGGATGAGGTTGCTGACTTCCAGTTCAGGTCATAAAAGACATCCTGCTTTCACCTGGTTCTCTAACCCCTCTTCCTGCCACTGTTCTTTAAGGAAGCCAAACAGCCACATGGAAAGACCACATTTAGGTGTTCTGAACACAGTCCCAACTGAGCCGATATCAGCTGTCAGACATGTAAGTCTGTGATATCTCAGATAATTCTAGCCCCCAGTCTGGGAACTGCCACAGGTGGCAATGAAAGGACCAGAGATGAGTTACCATTGGTTAGCCAGATCCATACTGCAGATTTTTGAGTAAAGTAAATGTTGCTTTAAGGCTCTAGGCTTGAGACAGCTTATTACATAGCTATAGATAGTAGAAACATGCTTTTTAAGAAAATATATTATTTATACCTACATTTATTTATGTTCTGTCTTTTTCCATTTAATTTTAAGTTGCTTGAGGACAGAGAACCCATCTGTTTTCAGTGCTTAGGACAGTTGCTTGCTTGGGTATAATGGTTAGTTAATATTTCTGAAAAAAAGGAATGAATTTATTATACGATATACATCTTAGAAAACACTATTCTGGCTACAGAAAAGATAATTATATAGATCCAACACAGGAAGACAAGCTGGGAAACTTGCAATAATCCAGGTAAGAACTGACAGTAGAAACTGTGGATACGATTGAAATCACTTGGCAGAAAATGTAGAATGAGGAGGAAAGAAAAAAAATCCAGATCAAAGCTTCAAGAAAGACAAAGCAAGGAGCAATTAATGGTTAAAGACCTTTTTAAAAAGTTTGTTGATTACGGAAAATTTCAGATATTCCCAAAAGTACAGAGAATAGTAAAATGAACTCTTATGTATCCATCACCAAAGTTCAAAATTTAGCCATTTTGTGCTGTTTGTATTTTGTCCACAATTGTATTATTTTAGGCTGTTCACAAGGATATAAGATTCAATCAATATTTCTTGGTTCCTACTATTGAGAGGGACTACTTAGTGGTTTAGGATGATAAAAATATGAATAAAACTGGGTATCACAGACTTTGGATTGCTGATAGAGAGTTGAGAAAGTGTACTATATCAGCAAATCCAAGAAGAAAACACATACACAGGCAAACAGCATATCTAAGGAGTGTTTAATAAAGGAATTATTTACAAAAGCTGTGAGTAAGATTAAAGAAAACAAACAAGGAATGGTAAAATACGCCAGCAAGGTGGTGTTTCTATCCTTAGGCCTGAAGAAGCAAAGGGAGAGAGCTCAGAGAGGGTAGCTGCAGCCTTTGCCAGGGCCAGCTAAAAGAGCCATGGCCTTTAATAGAGGGAGGGAGCCAACTAGGAGCAGCTGGCAGAGAAGGAGGGGGTACGTAAACACTCCCTCCTCACTCTCCTTTCACTCTGCTCTTGCTGGTGCTTCCTCTTGGTTGAACCCAACTGGAGTAAAAGTAAGCTTATTGATACACTCAATCCAGGAAAGTTTCCTGGAATACAGAGTGTGCCAGAGAAGAAAGCAAAGGGAATCTAGAGGGGCAAACAGAAAATATCCAACAAAAAGGCATGTAGCCCTGTACATTTCAATTCAGTGTGACCAAAGCAACTACAAAGAAAAAATGCACACAATACAGAGATAGCTAGAAGTAAATAATTCCCTTTATCTTGCAAAAATAGTGCTTGAGTTGACTTTGGGTTTTCTTTCAACTTTTTGTTAAAACATATTCATAAAGGTTAAAAAATCATAATACATCTCAATAAATTTTCAGAGAGTGAACACACATATATAATTAGCACCCAGATCAAAAAAGAAAACACTACCAGCATCCCAGAATGCCCCGTATTGCCTCCTCCAGCCATTATTCTCTTCAAGGGAAACCACTATCCTGTCTTCTAATACCACAGATAAACTTTATATGATTGTTGAACTTGATGTGAAGTGAATTAAGTAGCATGTATTCTTTTGTGTCTGGCTTGTTGTGCTCAATTATTTGTGAGTGTTACCTATGCTGTTGTGCGTAGTTGCATTCTGCTCTATTTCATTGTTATATAATATCCTATTGTGTGAATATACAGCAATTTATTCATTCTATGGTAGTGGAAATCCATAAGATTCCTAGTTTTTACATACTAGAAATAATACAGAGATGAACATTTGGGTTTTGAACAAAGACTAGGAAGTGACATTTGCAAAGTGGACACAGAAGTGGGACTTTCTTGTGAAGGACAAATCGTGAACAATGGGATGGAGGCATGAAATAGCACAGCACTTTGGGGCACCTTTAGGAAGCTGGACATCGCTGGGTTGTGGCAGGTGAGGTGAGAGTGACAGGACCTGAGTCTGGAGAAGCAAGAAGGGTCCAGATTCTTCAACAAGGTATGAGGATGGGCTTCAGTGAAGACTGAAAACAAAGGACTGTCTGTACCTGATAAGGATTTTAGAAAAATCACTGTCACAGTGATATTGAGAATGGATTGGAGTAAGAATCAGTCAGAAAACAGGAGGGCTATTTCGTGGGTTTCTTCCACATTCCAACATGGATAATTAACTGTGCTACAATGTTTAAATACTGGAATTTCCCCAGTCTTTAGAAATATCTTCCTTAGGAATGCTGCATTCTTGTGTCCTCAACTTTTGAAAGACTTTGGTTCTAGGTCAGCTTGCATTCTCTTGGGGCTTTAATGCAGAAATCAGCAAAAGCCATTTGAGTCTCAGCACAAAGTGGAATCTTCACTACAGTTTTATTTATTTATTTAAGTATTTATGAGGAAAAATCTGGTTTCTTATGTATATAAGAATACATGCTGGATGGGGAATCTAATCAGGCTAGAGCAGGAGAATCGTGTCCATCATAAAGAGTAGTCACTTCCCTTTTAAGAGGCAGCAGGATCCCAATGGCAATAGCTGAAGTTGAGCAAAAAGGCTCAGTAAGTCACATGGGGAAAGTGGTTCCTGTAATAATTCGGGGGTAGTCAGCAGGGAGACGGTGTTGTTGTTGCCTCCACTATGTTCTGTTTTGCTTTGTTGAAAAATAGCACTTATATGAAGATTCATCTATCAGTAGTAAAATATTAGGTTCATGCCTCACACCTGCATATGTGGTAGTTCGAAGAAAGTACTGGTGACATATAACCAAAGGACACAAAACATGACACTTTACTTTCATGAGTGAGCAAGAGAGAACAAGAGAGAGAATTAGATAGGCAAGGATATAGACAATATCATTACAAATAATGAAAGTGCTACTTACAAAGACAAAGCCAGTTAGTGCTATTTTGCAAGTCAATGCTAAACCAGACTAAGATTAGTGAATTTAGTGAATTTTAAGAAGTTAGGAAGGGTGATGTAATCAATTTAGACAGAAAACAGAACAAATATTTTTGATGCAGACTGTTCAGAATTGGCGCATAATTCTGGACTTCCCATGCAATCAAGCAATTTCATGGCCATGTTGGGTATGGGGTCTATCACCAGCCAGAAACTTGTAGAGCAGGCAGCCATTCAGAAGTGTTTAATAAAATCAAAATTCTTTAAAAACTACAGTATTTAACTTTGTGATCTGATGGTACCTGAAGTTTTAATAGGATCTGGGGCTCAGCAAAGGAACCCATGACCAAAGCTTGGCATCTCACCACATTCAGAAGAATGATTGAGACAACAAGTGGTTTTTGAGTTTGATTATGTATCTAGCTCTTAGCAAAGAAAGAAAAATAAGGGGAAAAATAAGACATGGGTCCTATCCCTCTCACATACACTCTGTTATCAAATATCAAACTCCATAGAAGGGGTCATAAATGTTCAGTAATAAGAGAAATCAATTAGGATGAAATGGAGAAGGCTTTTGGAACAGATATGAGGCCGGAAGAACTGGAAGAATTTGGACGTGTGAAGAGGAGGAAACCAGTTATTCTGGAATAGAGAGTGTATGTATATGTTTGTGCTATGTTCTGGGAGTTTTAGAGGAACAGTAACAGCACCAATGTGTCTAGAAGAAATGAAAAGTGGTCAGCCTTAGACAGTGCTCAGCCTCAGCAGAGGTTCAGATGATGAAGGCCCTGAACATTGAAGCAGAGGGGTGGGCCTTGTTAGGCCGGGCAACAATGAGTCATTGTAATTTACTGGCTAGGAGGAAGGTATGGTGTATTAGTTTCCAGTGGCTGTATAACAAATCATCACAAATTTAGTGGCTTAAAAGCAACACAAATTTATTATCATACAGTTCTGGATGTTAGAAATCTAAAATGAGTCTCACCGGCCTAAAGCCAATGTACAGGCAGGACTGTACTCTTTCTGCAGGCTCTATGAAGTAATCTGTTTACTTCCCTTTCCAGTTTCTGGAGGCTACCTACATCTGTTGCCTTGTTGCCCCTTCCTCCAGCTTCAAAGACAGTAATAACATCACTCCAGCTTCTGCTTCCATCCTGACTTCTCTTCTGACTGTCTTGCTTCTCCCACCTTTTGAAGATCTTTGGGATTATACTAGGCCCACCTGTATAATCTAGGATACTCTCCCTATGTTAAGATCCTTAACTTAATCACAACTGCCATGAAAGGTAACCTATTCATAGGTTCTGGGGATTAGGATGTGGACGCTTTTGGGGGACCATTATTCTGCCTACCACATATGATCTAGTGACCTAATCCTAGCTCTGAATCAGTAAATAGATGTCAGCTCTTTAAAGTTGTCACTGATGCAAAGATACTAAGGTGGAATGTATAACAGGTCTTAATCTTTATAATGACTGCTTTCGTCCCCCTGTGTTTCCGATGCACATAAAAATTCCAGAAACCACCTGCATAGAAGAGAGTACTGTGTACCTAAAAAATACACCTTTCTCTCCATTCCTCACCACAGGGAATTCAGACTGGCTTACAACTTGCGAATTCTGCAAGCACAGACAACTTGGAAAGGACAGAATCCCCAGCAGATGGAAAATTACAGTACTCTGAGACTTTAGGAAATGGTACAGTCATATCTAAAATGAGTGACCGTAGGAAGGAACCAGATCATGTTAACAAATCCACTGAGTCCTAGATTTCACTTCTTCTTTTAACATTAGTTTTATTTCCTTCATCGGTTACAAATATAAGTTGTTATTTTGGTCACATGAATGGAGGAAATGTCCATGTGTCTACTCCATTGCAAGGAGAAGTAATGACGTTTCTTTTCTTTTCTTTTCTTTTTTTTTTTTTTTGAGATGGAGTATTCCTCTGTTGCCCGAGCTGGAGTGCAATAGCGCAATCTCAGCTCACTGCAACCTCTGCCTCCCAGATTCAAGCAATTCTCCTGCCTCAGCCTCCCATGTAGCTGGGATTACAGGTACATGCCACCATGCCCGGCTAATTTTTGCATTTTTAGTAGATGTGAGGTTTCACCATGTTGGCCAGGCTGGTCTCGAACTCCTGGCCTCAGGTGATCCTCCCACTTTGGCCTCTCATAGTGCTGGGATTACAGGCATGAGCCATGTGCCCAGTGTAATGATGTTTCTAACTTATTTCATAGTCATATCTGAGAGCTAACTCAATCATTCTTTTAACAGATACATATTACAAACTAACTTAGTGCCAGACACAAAGGACAGAAAAATGAGCATCAGTCAATCAATTTCCTCGTGTTTCTAGTAATCCTCATAATAGTCATGTGAGGTAGTTGTATTACCTCTCACTTCCAGGTAAAGGAAAAAAGCCTCCAAAAAGTTAAATAACTCATCCTAGGACATACAGCTAAGAAATGAAAGGACAGGAATTTAAACACAGGTCCCCTTGTAGCTAAAACCCATCTTATTCCTACCATACCATACAGCTTTCTCCTGGCCTCAGACTCTTTTGTAAATCCTCACGTTTTTCGTTCATAGTCTGCCAAATGCTTACATTCACTAACATGGAGAGAGTTCATAACATTGCAAAAATTTACAAATATTTTTTTTCAGTCACTCATATGTAACAGGGCCCTGGAATTCTGATATCTATTGACTCAGATGTCAGTGGTGTTTATGGTATGCTCACCCCATCTTACACTGATATACACAGTTGACGATTAAAAAAATACTTAAGAGAACTTTATTGTCAGCAAATGCTGCTGGAGCTCAGAGGGGGCACATAGATCTGTGGCCTGGGGAAGGTCAGTGAAAGCTTCAGGAAGAAGGTCAGATTTTGGCCAGGCACAGTGGCTCACGCCTGTAATCCCAGCACTTTGGGAGGCCGAGACGGGCGGATCACAAGGTCAGGAGATCGAGGCCATCCTGGCTAAGATGGTGAAACCCCATCTCTACTAAAAATACAAAAAAATTAGCCGGGCGTGGTGGCGGGCACCTGTAGTCCCAGCTACTAGGGAGGATGAGGCAGGAGAATGGTTTGAACCTGGGAGGAGGAGCTTGCAGTGAGCTGAGATCTCACCACTGCACTCCTGGGCCACAGAGCGAGACTCCATCTCAGAAAAAAAAAAAAAAAAAGGTCAGATTTTAACTGAGTCTTAAGGAGTGGTTCAAATTTGGAAGGCAGATGGGTTAAGAGCAGCCAGATCACAGAAGAGTAAAAGGCAAGAAAGATGGGAAGCCCATAGCCTTTTCAAAGACAACGAGACAATTAGTTTGGAAGGAGAAAGTGATAGGCAAATATGGAATGTAACCTAAAGGGTTGTACAAAAGCTCTTCATCCTTCCAGACAATTAATCCCTTCCTTCTCTATGTTCTTATAACATTTCGAAAACGTATTTCTATTGTAGCATTTAATACTTTGCATCATAAGTATTTTTGTGTGATATCTTTTTTACTATTAAATCCATGGCATGAAGCTCAAAGTAGGGGAGCAATAAATTATTAATTGATTAATCAAATCAGTGAATGAACGAATGAATACCTCTTCCATTCGTTGTGAACTCTAAGAACAAAGCTTGTGTCTTACTCATCTTTGTATCTCTAGCTCTGAGCCAATGCCTATAGGTTCTTAATAAATGTTCATAGAAATGAACATTTATTCAGTCTAACTCCTGCTCATTCTTTAAGGATTCTCCATTCTTTCCTTCTTACCTTCCTCCATGTTCCCCCTTTGAAGTCTTTTCTAATGACTAGCCAGACAAATGTAACACAAACCCACAAAGTAGGCAACCCTCCCCTCTGCACCAGTAGTTCCCCATGCACAAGGGTGCTATTTACAATGGTGTGCTGGAGCCACCATATATCAGATCCTGAGAGCCGATTATAAAAGATCAGGAATTTTGCAAGCCAGTTGTTATACCTAACTACTCTACAAAAGCAAATTGTATAAGCTTAAAATTAATTATATTTAAAAACTCATTACTTTGTGATTATTTTACTATATTTTACTATTATCTATGTCCCTGTGATTATTTATGCTGATTATAACTATATGGTGAAAATATATAATCATGAACTACTGTGCATCTCTTCCCAACTCCATGTTCGGTGATGTCATGTAGGTAACTTGAAATTGGCCTTGGAGTATTTACAACATGTAAATTGGCAGGCACTACAGAACGGAGTGTGATTTATCATTTTGTTGATTGTCTATACCAAGGATTAGTAAACTTTTATTATAAAGATCCAGGTAATAAATATTTTAGACTTTATAGGCAATCTCTATTACAACTACTCAACTGTGTAGTTGTAGCTTGGAAGCAGCTACAACTAAAAACAGAGACAACATAAAAACAAATGGGTATGCTTGTGTTCTAATAAAACTTTTTTATACAATCAAGGTGGATTGGGATGATGGGGTAGTTTAGGTTGTAATTTGACAATACTTCGTCTATACCTAAGAAAGCAATGGAGATACGTTAACTATGCAGATTAAACTTAAAAGTGGATCATAGCTTTTACATCATGAATAGTACCAACAATTAGGAAATATTCCTCTATTATTCAGCAACAAAGCCACCCACAGAACTGGTGAATGAGTGAGGTTCTAACATATGTCATTGTTTTTTCACTTTCATCTTATTCATTAATGTACATGAAGATATCAATAACCATTCATAGCAAAGCTACCTTCTTTTGTCAGTTGTAATCAGAAGTTGATGATGGATACAAGAGTTCAGCAAAAAAACAATGAAAACATTATTAGTAAAATTTATAATAATTGTACATATGTATATATGTATTCCCCCTGCCCCCAGATTGCTGGTTGTTAAGCATTTACCAGCAGACACTGGTACTATTATTCACATAGTAATTTCCAATGGTTTATATACATCTTTTTATTTATCTCAAGACTTTGAGCATCTTGAAAATAGGGATCATGTCTTACTTATTTCTTTGGTCTCTAAGACAAAGTTTAGCCTTTATTAGCTCAGTAAAGATGTATTTTTGAAAGTAATTATATTAATGATCATGATGGCACTGTCTTATGTATACTAAGCCTTTACTATTTGACAGGAACAGTGCAAAGTACTTTATATGTTTATTTAATCCTCATAACAACTTACGAAGTAGGTGGTATTTTCTCCATTTTACAGCTGAGGAGACTGAGGATTTGAAAACCTAACTGGCTTATTCAAAGTAATACACTTAGTAAACACTGAAGCTAGAATTTGAAACCAGACAGTGTCACATCACAACCTGAACCCTCAATGATGGCTTTGGAGCTTCCACACCACCTCCCAGTTGCATTAATATTTGCTTAATATTTTTTAATTGATTCACTTCTTTCATTGAAATGTGGTCAGGCTCATTTGTGAAATCACAAGTCTGATAATCTGCCCATATATTTCCAAATATATTAAAATATACATGCAACTATAAATAAAAATGTTTCACCTTTCATGGCTTACTTTTAGAAACATTAGTCCTTTCTATACTGCTCTGTAGGATGACATCAGTGAAAACGCCTGTTAGAATACCCTAAGCCATCACCCTATGCCGCCCCAGTAGTGAGTTAGCTGGCTAAGATTTCTCCTGAAGGACAGTGGCCTCTGTTTGTCAGCATGGAAGACAAATATAATTTGGGGTGTTGGACTGGTTTTCGGGTTTACGAACAATAAAGAGGTTGTTTAGCACACTAGCCAAACCACTTTCTCAAGTCTAGGTTACCAGGGCTGTATGGATTATGGTTTTGGACCCTAGATGAGATTAAATTAAATGGTATTTTGTCTTTTCCTATCCTTGGTCCTCAGCTGTGATTCAATCTTTGTTACTTAAGAGGTAGTATTTAGTTATATCTGAGTCTTCTGGTCACATGACACTGCATGGACCCCCTAATCTCAAATTAGTATATAAAACACACGTTTTCTGAAACCAACTCCATGCCAACACAGACACTCTATGGAGAATTAAATTAAATTTTAAAGAGAATTAAAAATTGTTTATAAAATGGCTAAAGTTTTTAAACAAAAGTCCCATCTAAACAAGTTTTATTACTATTTAGTCTGACATACGTAATCCAATCATCTTTTATTTTGTGGAATCACAACTGACTTGATTAAACTCCACTCCAGAGTGGGTTTAAAAATAAGAGACAACATTCTGAGACAGGATGGCTTTAAAGGGGAGAGATACTGTTTGATCACTTGCCCTGTCCCTCTGCTTTAACAAGCCATTATCCCTGCCAAGAAAGATATTTCTAGTTTGTTTAAAGCATTGAAGATTAAAAGATTATATAATAGCTTGGAATCAAAATGTTGTTTTGATGAAGGAAACACAGTGGTTGAAGAAAAATTCTCACCATATACAGTTAGTAGAGAAAAGAAAATTATACTCACTGCTGCTCAGCTTCAGTGCTCAAATATGTCTTCAAATCACTCGAGTGTGTGTGACCAGTGTGATCAGCTCAGAACCCTAAGCATCTGAGAACAGGCTTCCCTGAGAAGACTTCAGTGATGCTCCCAAGGAAACTCAGTCCCCTTAGCTCGATCATGTGGGGAGCACAACCCTAGGCTGGCAGTACCACGTTGGGTTGCCATTGTTTCCCTGGCTATTGCTCCATCTGTGAACAATTTGGCATGAAAAATTATATCCTAGTTACCTTTGTAAACCAATTCCTAAAATATTTGTGGATGCATAGTCAATGTCCCATAAAATTGTTATTGCCTGGAGGCATGAAAGTAAATTAGAGAGTTTCTGAAAAGGTTAGGTGTCTTATTACCAGTTTTATGTCTTGTCACAATTGATAAATCTTACCAAATAATACTGTGAGAGTGAGAAGGCGAAAATAATTTAAATTATTTGATGAAAAAACGGAAACACAGGGAGGTTGAGTTTGATTAGTCACAAAGATGTTGGCTGGAAGATCAGGAATAAACTTCTAGGCTTGATGCAAAGAGTTGAGTTATAATCATGACAGACAGGAAATTTAGGAGGCCAAATAGGGCATAAATTTTGATAATCAATGGATTATAGAAGTTGTAGATGAGATGCAAGAAGCTTGGCTTAAAAAAAACATTCAATAATGCTACAAAAAATAATGATGAGTAGTTTTGTTTGGGTTTGTTCAGGCAGTCAGATACTTGAAAATTCCAATAATTAGAATTATTCCATAAAGATCATCTAAAAGAATAGGTTCCCTCTGCCTTTCCTTAAGGCAAAATGATTATTTTATCCTTTTAGCAAGGATTGATTTATCTGATTACCACACTCCATTGCTAACACTCTTTTTAGCTTCAAATACAAGCCAGGTATAATCAGAAAAGAGTTAGGCAGGTGTGGATCTGTTTAGGGCAATAATTCTCAATATTGACTATACCGCAAATCTCCAGAGAGGCTTTTAATAATAGAGATTCCCAGGCCACAGCCAAAGCATTTAGATTAGAATCTCTTTGGGAATTACACCTCAGGCGTCTGTCTTCTGAAAGCTTTGCGGATAACCGTAATGCAGAGGTAATCCAGGTTTGTGGGTCAGTCATACCTCAGAAAACTAGATTCACAGGGCTAGAAGGAGCTTACTTTTTAATAAATTACCCTAATTTCATGGATTGACAAATTTTCCTAAAACAATGGATTTGTCTTTAATTAGTAGTATAAGAAAAAATATGTGTTTCAACAGAAAACTACATGTTGTCTACAGCACACTGTTCTAGGTTATCTTAGTGTAATTCTGCAGAAACTACTTCATAAATCTGAAAAGGATGAGTAACTGACAAATAAATTCTTGTCTATAGACTTGCAATTTTGTCCTGTCTAGTAGAGGTTTAATTGGCTTCTCTCTCCAACTAGGAAAAAATTAGTGTTGCCTCCTCATGTACATTCATTTCAGCATTCCTTTACTTAATATAAAAGTGTGCTTTTGTGACTTCTCCTTTTAACCACTTAGAACATGTCCATAGTTATAACTGTATGAGTTAAATATTTAAGTTCATTTTTCATCCGTATAAGAGCGATGATCCTTTTATCCATTATCATTTATCCTTTTTTTGAAAATTAATTTTTAACAGTGATAATTCTCTCTTTAGAACAACATGGCAGGTCTTTTTACTTTCTGGTATCTTTCTGTGGGCCAGATTGCCACCACTTCCTGATCCCATACCACCCTTACAACCGGCCATGGTCCAGCCACAAATAGGATCTGAACTCACCACAGATGTTGGGCCTGGACCTAACCCAAGAAAATCATGCCCATGGCTAAGGTTGAGTAACACTATGGCATGTCTGTGGTTTCATGTAAAACAGAAAGCATACTGATGAAATCTTGGAAATCAAATTATATATAAAACGAGCAAACTGCTGAATTTGCTAATTCCTCTTTTATTTTTTCCTAACAGATTCAATTTCCAGTATTTTTTCTAGTCATGTGCTGCATTCATTTCAACAAACATTTTTAGGGGACTTTCTTTTCTAGCACCATGATGAGATAGATATACTGAAAAACTTCCCCTTTAAAATAGCTGGAAATGATGGGAAAAATCAAATAAGGATCCTTTTAAATACACAGCTAAGCTTAAAAGGAAATAGGATGAATAGTGCTGAAACAATTGAATATCTACATGAAAAAAAAAAACCTAGACATACATTTTACACTCTTCATAAAAATCAACACCAAATAGATCATAGACCTAAATGTAAAACACAAAATGATAAAACTCCTTAAAAGATAGCATAGGAGAAAATCTAGATGACCTGAAGTATGGTGATAATATTTCAAATACGACACCAAAGATGCAATCTGTGAAAGAAATAACTGATAAACTAGACTTCATTAAAATTAAAAACTTCTCTGCAAAACACACTGTCAAGAGATTGAGACAAGCAACAGACTAGGAGAGAGTATATGGAAAAGATATATCTGATAAAGAATTGTTATCCAAACATACGAAGAACTCTTAAAATTCAACAATAAAAAAAAATTTTGGCCAGGCTCGGTGGCTCACGCTTGTAATCCCAGCACTCTGGGAGGCCGAGACAAGTGGATCACCTGAGGTCAGGAGTTCGAGACCAGCCTGGCCAATATCGCGAAACCTCGTCTCTACTAAAAAATACAAAAATTTTTTAGCTGGCAGGCACCTGCAATCCCAGCTACTTGGCAGGCTGATGCAGGAGAATAGCTTGACCCTGGGAGGCAGAGGTTGCAGTGAGCCAAGATCACGCCATTGCACTCTATCCTGGGAGACAAGAGCAAAACTCCGTCTCAAAAAATAAAAATTAATAACAAAAATCTGAACAGACACCTCACCAAAGATGATATGTAAATGGTAAATAAGCATATGAAAAGATGCTTAACATCATGTCATTAGATAAATACAAATTGAAACAATATTAAGATATTAATATCATTACATATCTATTATAATGGCCAAAATTCAAAGCACTGACAACATCAAATGCTGGCGAGGATGTGAATTAACAGGAGCTCTCATTTATTGCTGGTGAAAATGTAAAATGGTACACCTACATTAGAAGACAGTTTGGCAGTTTCTTATAAAACTAAACATACACTTACCATATGATCCAGCAATTGTGTTCTTTGCTATTTACCCAAATAAGATGAAAACTGATGTCCATACAAAAACCTGCACATAGATGTTTAGAGCAGCTTTAAAGGGATCATTTGGCAATTATAAAATCGCCAAAACTTGAACACAACCAAGATGTCCTACAGTAGGTGAAGAGATAGAAATTCTGTGATGAATCGAGACAATGGAATATTTTTCAGCACTAAAAAGAAACGTGCTATCAAGCCGTGAAAAGACATGAAGAAACCTTAAATGTATATTACTAAGTGAAAGAAGCCAATCTGAGAAGGCTAAATAATTCCAACTATATGACATCCTGGAGAAGGCAAAACTATGGAGACAGTAAAAAAAATCAGTGATGGCCAGGCACGGTGGCTCATGGCTGTAATCCCAGCACTTTGGGAGGCTGAGGCAGGCAGATCACTTGAGGTCAGAAGTTCGAGACCAGCCTAACCAACATGGCAAAACCCTGTCTCTACTAAAATTACAAAAATTAGCCGGGTGTGGTGGTGCATGCCTGTAGTCCCAGCTACTCTGGAGGCTGAGGCAGGAGAATTGCTTGAACCCAGGAAGCAGAGGCTGCAGTGAGCTGAGATTGCACCAGTGCAATCCAGCAGGAGCTGCAGAGTGAGACTCTGTCACAAAAGAAGAAAAAGAAAAAAAAAAAAAAGATCAGTGATTACCACCGCAAAGTAATTACCAGATTATCAGAATAAGAGAGCACAGGGGATTTTTAGGGCAGTGAAACCATTGCGCTGGATACATGTCATTATGCATTTGCCCAAGCTGTAAACTACGGACTTTGGGTGATAATGATGCGTCAATGTAGATTCGTCAATTGTAAAAAATGTATTACTCTGGTGTGTGTTGTTGAGTCCAGGATGTGGACGGTATTGGGTCCAGAGGATATATGGGAGATTTCTGACTTTTCCCCTAATTTTGCTGTGAATCTAAAACCACTCTAAAAAATAAGATCTATCCTGGGAGGTGGAGGTTGCAGTGAGCCAAAATTGCACCACTGCACTCCAGCCTGGGTAACAGAGCGAGACTCCATCTCAAATAATAATAATAATAATATCTTTTTTTAAGAAAGATTAAAGAACAGAAAACATGAAAATTAAATCAAAGCTAACTAATCTTCTCACAAAGAAAACACCAGTCCTAGACAATTTTAAAAGGGAAGTATTCACGAATACTGAAATAATACATAATTCTAACTTTACACAAAATATGTCATACTATAGAAAATTAAGGAGCACTTCACAGCTCATTTTATCAATTTTGCGCAATCTTGACAGCTAGCTCCAAAGAATAGACACTGTCTATCTTACATTCAGCCTGGACACTATGAACCAAAACCACACCTCATGGGCTATGTTATCATGACTTGGTGGTATCCTTTTGTCTTCATTAGCATGACTTTTGCCTTCTAGGAGTATCTTGCTCAGACACATAGTTTTCTGATTCTTCATTACAGAAAATTCCTAAAAGACCCAATAAATCTTCGATGGTAAACATCAACAAACAGTTTGCACTCTACAGTTGTTTAATCCTTCCCAGTATTTTCCCCTATGCTGAACAGTTACATCTTGATGTTTACCCAATCCTAATTAGCTAGCCTCCACCACCTTTGAAAGAGCCTTCTTTTTTTTTCTATATATATATATTTTTTATTATACTTTAAGTTCTAGGGTACATATGCACAACGTGCAGGTTTGTTACATATGTATACATGTGCCATGTTGGTGTGCTGCACCCATTAACTCGTCATTTACATTAGATATATCTCCTAATGCTATCCCTCCCCCCTCCCTTAAATCAAACTTCCAATTCAATAAATTTGCCCTTACCTCCGCTCTTCAGAGACATTGCTAAAGCTTTGCAGAGTTAGTATTCTCTTACTGCTGTAAGCATTTGTCTCATCAAACTGTCATCTTTGTCTCATCAACAGGTTGTGTTGGTAATGTTTGGGGAGCCAGCTTTTGACATTTCAAAACAGTGAGCTATGATCACACCACTGCACTCCAGCCTGGGTGACAGGGCGAGAATTACAAGTCAATCCTACTTATGGAGAGATAGATGCAAAAATTCTAAATGAAATATTATATAACTAAATACAGTAATGTATAATGTATAACTGATTATAGTGCAATAACAATTAATATGTGATGACCAAGTTCTATTTATCCCAGGAAGGTAAAGTTGGATTAATATTAAAATATCAATTAGTGTAATTTGCTACATTAATAAATTAAAGAAGAAAAATTATTTGATCAACTTAATGCAGAGAACCTTCTGATAAAAGTAAACATTCTCACACATAATTAAAGTAAATCTAAAACCAATTTTTACCACAATTACAGAAATTTATTAAGCAAATATATATTTATAAGCGATTCAAAACAGCTTATATAACCTATGCTAAACCTTGTACCTGACCAAATAGACTTAGGTAGGTCCATTACTAAGGATAGGTAAAGTAAACATATTTAATAGTATAGTGCTGAAAGCTTTTCCTTTTAGATCAGCATGAGACAGAGATACTTTCTATCACCATCTTTTCTTTTCAACATTGTATTAGAAGTCCTAGCCAATGCAGTAAGAAAATAAAAGGCTATGGATTAGAAAGGACAAAATAAAACCTCTTTAATTCGATGACAAATTTATAATCTTAGAAACCCAAGGAATCTTTAAAATGATTTGAATTTATCGGAGTTGGACTGATGAAGTGGCTGGGAAAATTTAAAAAGAGGGAAAAAAAGGAATTTATAAGAGTTTAGCTAATGGTAAAATCAGAATAATAAATTGTTTGCATTTCTATACAACACACAGAAACTATAATTTTAAGAAAAAAGACTGTCATTTACAATAACTTCCATAAATGTAAAGTACCTAATAGTACAGCTAACAAAAAACGTGTAAGATATTTATGGGGGAAAATTAAAACGTTATTCAAAAGTGGTTTTAAAGATCTAAATAAATTAAGAGAAAAAACAGGTTCAATGTGTTAGAAGATGTAATACTATAAAGATATTCATTCTTCCCCAAATTCATCTGAGAATTCAAAGTGATTCCACTCAGAATACAAACAGGTTTTTGTTTTTTGTTTTGGGGGCATTTGTTTTTTAAAAACTGATAATGTAATGTGAAAAGTAAAAATGCTACAAATGCTCAAAACATTTCTAAAAATCAAAGAACAAGGAGGGGCAATGGCCCTTACTAGATAGCTAGAATTATTATAAAATTGTAATTATTAAAACCTTGTATTATTAGTGGAAGAAAACCATAAAAGTGTAAATGAAACAATAGATTGCCTAGAAAACGAATGCATATGTATATGTACCCTTGATGTATAATATACGTGGCTGTGAAAATCAGGGAGGATAGTTTTTTTAAGTGTGCTGGCAAAATTGTTATCTATACTTTTAAAAGGTAAAATTGGATCACTATCTCAATCAAAATTAAATCAAAATTCTAGCAGGTTTTTTTTTGTTTGTTTTTTGTTTTGGTAGAAACTGACAAGCTGATTCTAAAATTTATATGGCATTTAAAAAGGCCCAGAGGAGCCTAAACTGTTTAGAAAAAGTAGGACAAAGTAGCAAGATGTATATACCTGATTAAAAGTTAACTATACAATTACAGAAATAGAGTGTGGTGTTGATGTCAGAATAAGCAAATAGGTCAATGGAGCAGAATGGAAAGTCCAGAAATAGATGCACACATATGTACAGTCATTTAACTTTAGACCAGTTGGGAAACGGGGAAATGAAGAAAGAACTGTCTTTTTAACAAAAGATGCTGAAAACCTTAAATCTCTATATAGAAAACAACAAACCTCAACCCTTACCTCACACCATGCACAATAATTAACTCAATAGAAATCCAAAATTTACACTTAGAATTTAAAATTATAAAACTTCTAGAATAAAAACTGTAGAAAATCTTTGCAAAGTTGGCTTAGAATTTCTTAGACAGGACCCGATCACTATGAACCATAAAATAAAACACTGATAAAATTGACTTCATCAAAATATAAAACTTCTCCTTCATGAAAGACACCATTAAGAAAACAAGAAGGCAAGTTACAAAGACAGGTAGAAAATATTCATAATAAGAATACTCAAATAATCCTTACAACTCAAGAATAAGAAGAAAACCAAATTTTTAAATATACAAAAAAATAGAATAGACACTTCATAAAAGAAAGTATATGAGGTCGGGCGTGGTGGCTCATGCCTGTAATCCCAGCACTTTGGGAGGCCGAGGAGGGGGATCACGTGAGGTGACGAGTTTGAAACCAGCCTGGCCAACATGGTGAAACCCCGTCTCTACTAAAATACAAAAAATTAGCCAGGCGTGGTGGCTCATGCCTGTAATCCCAGCTACTTGGGAGGCTGAGGCATGAGAACCGCTTGAACCTGGGAGGCAGAAGTTACAGTGAGCTGAGATCATGCCACTGCATTCCAGCCTGGGTGACAAAGTGATACTCTGTCTCAAAAAAAAAAAAAAAAATGTATATAAATGGCCATAGGACACAAAAAGATTCTCCACATGACTAGTCTTGAGGAAATTTAATTTTAAAAGGGCAATGTACCACCATACAGCCACAGAACAGCTAAAATCAAAAAGACTGGTAATTCCAAGGATTAATGAGGATGTAGAGCAACTGGAACTCTCATATTTTGCAGATGGTTACACAAAATGGTACAACCAACTTTTAAAAACAGTTTAGAAGTTTCTTCTAAAAATAAGCATACATTTACCTGACTTACCTCCACACTCTTGATATCATAGTATATAACACAGCTTTGAAAATATTTGTGTTTTTTAAAGCATATTTAATATTAATATGTGAACTGATTAGAATTATAGTGATAATGTTTTTTAAAAAAACATACACTTACCATAAAACTCAGCAATTCAACTCCTAGGTAATTATCCAAGAGAAATACTTATGCCCACTCAAAAAATTGTTTATAAATGCATAGCAGCTTTATTCATAATATCCCCAAACTGGAAATAACTGAAATGTTTATCAATTGATTAATGAATAAAAATAGTTGTGATATTGGTATTTCCATACCATGGAATTCTTGGTAATAAAAAAATTGTTACACACAACATGGATGGCTCTCAACAACATTAAACTATGTGAACGGAGTTAGACATGAAACAATACATAATGTGTTATTTAATTTTTTTGAAGCTCTAGAAAAGACAAATCTCATCAATAGTGGTAGGAAGCAGATCAGTGATTGTCTGGGACCATGATGAATTGGTATTGACTGCAATGAGCATAAAGAAACTGTGCCAGGTAAAAGACATATTCTATGCTGTGTCTGTGGTAGTGATTAAATGATTGCATACATTTGTAAACTTGTATACTTAAAATTGATAAGTTTTATTGTGGATATATTATATATCAATAGATGAATGGAACAAAATAGAAATTAAACCCATTCATATATAGTTTGTTGCTCTTTGGCAAAAGTAAATTTCATTTTAAAATAAACATACAATAATAATAAAATGAACTGCAATATTAGGCAATGATATGCAAAATTAGAGTGACGAGATCTGAAGCATCATTGCATTAAGATACTAAGGACATTGAACTGTTTAGGAAGAGTACAGATGTTCATTTACTTGACTTTCTAAAGTGAAGTATACATTTTTAAAGTGTTAAGTTTAGCCACCAAAATAGATTACAGTGGAAATAAAATGTACAGCTTCAAGCCACAATGAGAAGTAAAAATAATGTTTTTAATCAGGAAGATTTTCAACTCAGGAAGATTTTTTAAATAAGGAATGGAAAAACAGTTTAATAGAACAAAACAAAACTATAGAAATAAATCCAAATATGTCCATTAATCACAGAATATACATTTGCCCAGTAAAAGACAGATAGTGTCAGATTGTGGTGCCTGATATGTGCCAAGCAACGCAGAAGGGGTAGCAAAGGTCAGGAGCTCATGATACAGTAAGAAGTCAGGCAATGATTACTCCATCTTTAGTACCATAAGGTTAGTCTGAGGGCAGACATCATCCCAGGGTGTTACAGGAGCACTGAAAAGAAGGGCACAATTCTCTCTATGAAGTCACGTGTGTTGGCAGGCAGCCACTAAGTTGAGTTGCCCAAGTTAAGAAGTAGGGGAAGGCCATTAAAAAGTGGGCAAAGGACATGAACAGACACTTCTTAAAAGAAGACATTCATGAGGCCAACAAACCCATGAAAAAAAAGCTCAACCTCACTGATCATTATAGAAATGCAAATCCAAACCACAATGAGATGCCACCTCACACCAGTCAGAATGGTGATTATTGAAAAGTCCAGAAACAACAGATACTGCTGAGGTTGCAGAGAAAAAGGAATGCTTTTACACTGTTGGTAGAAGTGTAAATTAGTTCAACCATTGGGGAAAACAGTGTGATGATTCCTCAAAGACCTAGAGGCAGAGATATCATTTGACCCAGCAATCCCATTACTGGGTATACACCCAAAGGAATATAAATTATTTCATTATAAAGACACATACATGTGTATGTTCATTGCAACCCTATTCACAATATCAAAGATACGGAATCAGCACAAATGCCCATCAGTGATAGACTGGATAAAGAAAAGGTGGTACACATACACTATGGAATACTATGCAGCCATAAAAAGGAATGAGGTTATGTCCTGTGCAGGGCCATGGATGGAGCTGGAAGTCATTATCCTCAGCAAACTAATGCAGGAACAGAAAACCAAACACGCATATTCTTACTTATGCGTGGAAGCTGAACAATGAGAACACATGGACACAGGGAGGGGAACAACACACACTGGGGCCTGTTGGAGGGAGGGGTTGCGGGGGGAGACCATCGGGAAGAATAGGTAATGGACGCTGGGCTTAATACTTAGGTGATGGAGTGATCTGTGCAGCAAACCACCATGGCACACGTTTACCCATGTAACAAACCTGTATATCCTGTACATGCACCCCAGAACTTAAAATAAATGTTGAAGGAAGAAAATAAAAAGTAGGGGAAGGACATTCTTGGCAGAAGGAACAGCCTGAGCACAAGCACAGAGGAGAGAAACAACTTGCTGTTTTGGAGACAAGTACTATCATGTCACCAGAGGTGAGTTTTGATGATGATAAACTGATACACTCTTACGTGCGCATGTCAGAAATTCATTTCATTCTCCATCTCAGAAGGACAGCGTTCCAGAAGGTTATTCTGAGCATAGTACCTAACTCAGTGGAATCTCTCCACAGTGGAAGTCACTTTTTATTACTAAATAAGGATCTTTATCTTCAAAAACTCCTGGGCCTCAAAGAGTTAGTCTAATTAGTACACATAAATTCATAAATCCAAGTTTGCAAATTGAGTGGATTTTGATGATTCATTTCTGTATCCTCTCTAACCCTTAAGACTGAAGCCACCTGTTTATCCTCTCTATGAATTTCCTTGAAAAATTTTTTCTCTGAGCTGTTAGTGTATTTACATTTGGCTTAAGAAATTTTCTATTTTCTACCTCATTCTTTACTTATTCGTAACCTCCACATTTCTGCAATTTCTTGGAAGACAGAGCCCATGTTCATTTTATTTTGGTTATAATGCCTTGCACATAATGGCTAGGCACTTTAAGATGATGAAATAGTTGATAAAGTTTCTGCAACTATGGAGTTATTAGTAGAGAAAGCAATCAGCAGTACTTCTAGCCCTCAGGGCCCTGGGGATGCACTGAGAAGAGTTTTTGAGTGCATTTCTTCAGGGATTATTTTTAAAGGTAGTGCTGGGCTTCTGGAGCTTTGTGAAAAGGATCCCTTTGATGCCTTGGCAACAATGACTGACCAGCAGTGTGAAGACATCACATCCAGTGCACAGTTTGCATTCAGACTCCTTGCATTCCGCCAGATATACAAAGTTACAGGCATGGATCCATTACCACAAATGAGCCAACATTTTAACATCCACGACAATAGGAAACGAAGAAGGGATAGTGATGGAGTTGATGGATTTGAAGCTGAGGGCAAAAAAAGACAAAAAAATATTATGATAACTTTTAAAAGGTGTCTGTAAATCTTCAGTGTTAAAAAAACTAAAGGTGCCCATTTGTTGGCTGTTTTTCATTCATAATAATGTCTACATTGAAAAATTTATCAAGAATTTAAAGGATTTCATGGAAGAACCAAGTTTTTCTATGACATGAAAAAATGTACAGTGTTATGTATTATTTGAATGGAAAGACACCAAAAAAAAAAGATATGCTCCGACTAGGGGGAAAACAGTGGTTCCAATTTTTTCCCATTATTTTGATTTTATTTTCTGGTTGTCTTAGCTTCCCCACCCTATTTTTTTGTCTTCCATTAACTAGTGCATCGTCATATTAAATCTTTACTGTATTTAATGCAGGATTTGTGCTTCAGGTGTTCTGTGTATTTTGATATTTTTATTTGTAGGTTTTGTTTGCTTTTTGACACTAGTTGTAAGTTAGTTTGTGTTATAGATGATATCTTTTACCCCTTCTTAATATTTTACAGCAGTACTTTTTTTTGTAACGTGAGACTGCAGATTTTTTTTTTGTTTTTCTATATGTGAAGGATTACAACTCAAAAAGTTATCCTGCCATTCGAGTGCTCAGAACAGAATGTTTCTGCGGATCTTGTGGCATTTGTCTCTATATATATAAAGGTGTAATTAAGACAGATTTCTGTTAATCTAATCAAGTTTGCTGTTAGTTGTGCATTAGCAGTATAAAAGCTAATATATACTATATGGTCTTGCAACAGTTTTAAAGACTCTGCATAATTGATGGTAAAAAATGCATGACATTTTGGTCTTTAATAGACTTTTAAAATTGTAATTTTAGGTTTAACATGTAGATCTTTGTACAGTTGACTTTTTGACATAGCAAGGCCAAAAGTAACTTTCTGAATATTTTTTTCTTGTGTATAAGTAGAAAGGACATTTTTCACATATAAGTGGGCTAACCAATATTTTCAAAAGAACTTTATCATTGTACAACTAACAACAGTAATTAGCCCTTAATTATGGTGACAGTTCCTTATTGGTGTGTGTGTGAGATTATCTAGCAACTATTACAGTATAACACAGTTAATATTCTCCACACACCCTGTTACCCAGGCAATTTACAATTCTGTTAACAGTGAAGTTGATAAAGTATTACTGATAAAAAAAAAAAAGATTATCTAAGAAAAAAACAGAAAATTATTTGGTGTGGCCATCTTACATGCTTATGTGGCTTCTACACAAAGCTAAATATTCTAGCAGTGATGTAATGAAAAATTACATCTTACTGTTGATGTATGTATGCTCTGGTACACAGATGTCATTTTATTGTCACAGGACTACAGTGAAATACACAAATAAAAAATGTAATTAAAAAAAAAAAAGATCATCTGAGGGCCAGGCACGGTGGCTCATGCCTGTAATCCCAGCACTTTGGGATGCCGAGGCGGGCAGATCATGAGGTCAAGAAATCAAGACCATCCTGGCTAACATGGTGAAACCCTGTCTCTACTACAAATACAAAAATTAGCTGGGTGTGGTGGTGCGCACCTGTAGTCCCAGCTACTCGGGAGGCTGAGGCAGGAGAATCGCTTGAACCTGGGAGGCGGAGGTTGTAGTGAGCTGAGATCGAGTCACTGCACTCCAGCCCGGCGACAGAGTGAGACTCCGTCTCAAAAAAAAAAGAAAAAAGAAAATCTTAAAATGATATGTTACTTATCATTAGTGATAAAATCAGATTATGCTTTTACATGAATTTTAATGGTGTTTAATCCTTCAAAGTAGATTTTTAAATGCTAAATATGTCTTTCCATATAATATTTGGAGACCTAAGAGTTGAAATAGTGGTATTTCAAGGTAGCTTGAATAAAGTGCATTGATAGACACTTCTGTAAGATGGCTTTGCTTCATCCTTCTAGTATTCCCTATTGCCCAAGAAAAAAAAAATCTTTATGGTTCCTTTGAATTTCTTCTATTCTTCCATTATGCTTCAGGCTGAAGGCTAAATTAATTTTATTTCTAGATTCTGGATACTTAAGATACTTCTTTTAAAACTGTTTTCTATTAACAAACTTCGTCCAATAACCCCAGAGATTGGGGGAAAGGAAAACAAAGATGTACAGGGTGCCTCCTCCATGAAAGATGCTGTACTGTGTGTTTTCACATCTGTGTCTCAATCACTTCTCACAAAAGCCCTGTAAAAATAGCATTAATATTAATAATAAGAGCTGACATTTATTGATTTCTACATAGAAGATCTCATTTGTTTGAACACTAATCTTTGGAAGTAAGGTTAATTTCCCAGTTGTACAGATGAGAAACACTAAAGCTTATGAGAGTTAAAAACACAACTGGGAAATCATAGTATTAAGATTTAAGCTCTTATATTACTTCTTCCAATGGCTATGCTTTTAACCATGAAGCAGCACTGCTTATCTGTAAATTACAGAGCATAATCTCCATTTTAGAGATGAGAATATATTAGGTTGGTGCAAAAGTAATTGTGTTTTTTGCCATTGAGTGATGGCAAAACTGCAATTATTTTTGCACTAGCCTATAGGTTCAGATCATGCATTTAATAAATAGCAGGGCCCAGATCAGATTTGAAAGTGACTACATCTAACTCCCAAATCTGAGTGCTCCACCTTGCACCACACCTTGCTGATGCAAAGAGCAAGTTTTCAAGGTGGACTACAATAAAGCTACTTTTCCATTTAAGTCTAGATGTGGGACTAACTTTTATATATTATACTACCAAGGCAGGGAATGAACCGGGATGAGCTGACACTTCATCATGACTAGAAAAGCCTGTCTGGCCAGGCGTGGTGGCTCATTCTTGTAATCTCAGCAATTTGGGAGGCCAAGATGGGAGGATTGTTTGAGCGCAGGAGTTTGAGGCCATCCTGGGCAACATAGCAAGACCTCATTCCTAAAAAAAAAAAAAAAAAAAAAATTTAAAGAGTATCCAGCTGCACTGGCATATGCCTATAGTCCCAGTTACTCAGGAGGCTGAGGCAGCAGAATCACTTGAGCCCAGGGGTTTGGGGTTGCAGTAAGCTATGATTGCACCACCATACTACAGCCTGGGCAACAGAGGGATGCTGTAGGAGAGAAAGAGAGAGAGTAGAGAGGAAAGGAGAGGAGAGGGGAAGGGGGAAGGGGGAGGGAAGGGGAAAGGAGGGGAGGGAAGGAGGGAGGATAGGGGAGGGGAAGTGAAGGGGAAAGGAAAGGAAAGGAGAAAGGAAAGGAAAAGAGAAAGTAAAGGAAAGGAAAAGAGAAAGTAAAGGAAAGGAAAAGAGAAAGGAAAGGAAGGGAAGGAAAGGAGAGAAGGGAAAGGAGAAGAGAAAGGAGAAGGGGAGGGGAGGGAAAGGAAGAAAAAGCCCGTCTGGCCCAGACACTCTTCTGAGATGGCCCAGTGGGGGAATCTTGATCCTTCCAATGGGCCAATAATGAGCATATGCTTTGGTGTGCCAAATCTGCCTATGCCACTTTCCTCAGGATTCTTCCTACAAGACAGCAGGAAAAAAAAATGGTGGTCTTCCTTCCTCCCTGGGTTTCTCTCTGGGTTTCCTTGGGTTTCTCTTTCACTTTTGTTTTTCTAATTTGTAACCCAACCAAGATCATGGGAGGATACACGGTACTTTTTAAAGGGACTTGGGATTTTTGTCAAACAGGCCAGGAATTCAGTACTGTCCACATGATCTTTTCTAGACTCCATTTAGTCTTCGTGTGGTCCAGCAGCATCAGCATCACCTGGGATCATATTAGGAATGCAGATTCTCAGGACCCCGCTCAGACCTACTGAATCAAACTTTGCATTTTAACAAGATCCCCAGGTGATGTGCACACACATTGGAGTTTGAGAACCCTTGCTCTAGAGCATGATAACTAACATTCCAAGCCCCAATTTTCTTGTCTGTAAAATGGGAATGATAAGCAGGGCATTTTAGAGGATAATAATAAATGCAAAGGGCCAGGTATAGAAACCTGACTCACAGTAGGTATTTAATTTAAAAGATCAATTACAATTTTATGGTTATTATTATTATCGCAATTCTCTCCAGATACTATTTCATTTTTCAGAAACCTCATCTGTTTTTCCTGCTCTACTAGATTTTTTCCACTAACATACAAACATACATGGGACTATTTTCCCCATCAGAATAATACATAGACAGAACTCCTCTCCTGATGCTACTTTGTCTCCATTTCTCTCTCTCCTTCTCTTGATACTGAAGCATCTCAAACAAGTTGTCTAGACATACTCTTCGTTCTCTCCTTCCCTTCTCTCTTGAGCCCACTCCAAGCAGGATTTTGTCCCCAATACTCTACCAAAACAGCTTTTCTCAAGGACATCTGTGACTACCATGTTTCTGAATCCAGATTTCCTTTCTCAGTCTTCATCTCACTTATTTAGTGTATTAGCAGCACTTTTTGCCTTAAAATACATTTTCATTTTGATTCCAGGACACCACACTCACCTGACCATCCTCTTACATCCCTTGCTATTCCTTCTCAGTCTCATTTACAGGTACTTTCTCTCTTTTATACTTGTAAATATTGACATGCTCTAGGGCTCAGTATTTGGGCCAATTTTTTTTCTGTCTACAAATCTCTCCCTGATGACCTCATTCAATCTCAATGGCTTTAATTATAATAACATCTATGAGGTAATGACTTCTAAATTATATCTGTAGCTTGGAACTTTCCCCTAAACAATAAGCTCGTCTATATAACCAGCTACTATCATCTCCAGCCATTTGCATAGCTCGTTCGTTCACTTCCTTAGTCTCTTTACTTAAAAACATCACTTTCTCATTGAGATGGGCCCTGGGCGTCCTAAAATTCTAACTACCCTTCCTCCACATGAAAATACACATCTTCCTTTCCTTTTTATTTTTTCTTCCTAGCACTTATCACTATCTAATGTATTACATGTTTTAGCTTTATATGCCTTACTTATTATTTCTCCCTCCTCCCTCACTTGAATGTAAGCTCCACTAGAAAAGGATCTTTATTTTCTTTTTTCTCTACTGTATGCCCTGTGCCTAGAATACTGCATGGCATGTAATTGTTGCTAAACAGTCACTAATAAAATGTAGGATTCCACTTTACAGCTAAAGGAACACAGGCTCAGGATGGGCGTTCCCAAGGTCCCAGAGCCAGATGATGGCAAAGCTGTGAATTGAATGCTAGTATGTCTGACACCAAATCTCCATGTCAAATACTACCTATATTTGAAAGAATTTTTCCATGGCCGCTTTCATTCTTCAGCTTTTGTTTTTGTAAATGATATGTTTTGTTGGACTCAGTGCTCTCCTCTTCAGCAGGACTACATTTTCCATTAAGACATGTTAACACGCCATCGAATAATTAGGAAGTATCAGGTTATCTCACCTGAAGCATCGTGTTTCCAAGTAATCTGTTTCAGAGAACTTGAATCAAAGCAAAACGGGAAATGAATAATGCTTCCTCTTAATTCCTTCCTGTCACCTCTTCTTTCCTCTGCCTCAACAAACAGTACTTGGATATTCTCACAGAAACAGTATAGGAAGGGGAGGTTTATCACGTTCTATGGCTCCTCTAAAAATAAGGTCTGATTTAAAACATCAGGAAACACACTTCTTTTCTCTGACTACAGAGTTAGCAGTAAATATCCTTTCCTCTTCCTGCCACTGCAGCTGCAGCAATAGGACTTGTGGAAAGTGAGTCTAACTCATGCAAAAGTATTACTCCTGGCTCTGCCATTTTCTAGCAGGGCTGTCTGGGTTTCTTCGAGTTTAATTTTCCCTGTATCAAGTGGGAATAATAGCACTACTTTGGAAGGTTGCTGCAAGTAAGTATTAATAAAGATAACACACACAAAGAGCTTAGGTTGAGGTTTATAAGCGGTTATAAAAGTCAACTTTCTTCTGACTTCAATGAAACCAGCTCATATTTGTAGGACTTGTTGCTGCTTATTCACTCCAGCAGTATAAAGCAGATGGATTGAGTCCTTTAGCGGGGAAATCAAAGAACCAGTTTCCATGTAGCTGTGGGGGCGCTTGGCACATATTATCTCTAGTTCTCATAATTACACTATCAGGTGAGCAGAATTAGCTCCATCTCAGAGAGGAGGAAACTCAGGTTCAGAGATGGTAAAGAATTGGCTCTGGGTCATGGATCCAACCAGGAGCATAACAAGGATTCAAACTCAAGCCTAACTCCAAAGAGCCCATTATTTCCACCAGAGCAGCACCTCCATCATCCCTCATGCCCAAGTAACCCCTTTCCTGGACACAATTTGCCTGTAATGGACTCTCCCAGCCTTGGAAAAATATCATCACCCAAACAAGCCCAGCCATCACCCAAACAGAAAAATGTATATCTAATTGCATTTTTTTACTTTCCTAAGGCATTTCATATCCGTTTTGTCCTCTCCATCCCTGATGGCACTGCCTGTTCAGATGTCTACATCTCTCACCTGAGTCATTATAATTTCTCCCTAACTCATCTCTGTGCCTCCAGTTTCCCAGCTGCATAATTTATCTTCATGTTGGTGTCAGATAGGGCTTACTGAACACAGATGGGGCCTTCCCTGGCTCTGAATTCTTTGAAAGTTCCCAATTGCCTACAGAGTAAATCTCAAACTTCCTATCATGACGTGCAACCATCTCTCCATGGTCACTTCCTGCCACATCTACCATGTACCCTTTGCTTCTTTCATAGTGGGATCCTTATTGTTCCCCAAATATGTTGAGCTCAAGTCATGCTTGTCCGTGTAGTTCAATAAACTGAAGTGCTAGTCTCTAACCAGCAAAATCTTTCTCATAGTCACGCTCACCTGTGCATACGGGAGTATGGTTGAGGATAGATTTTCTGGAAGACTATTTGGCAAAAGATACCAGAATGCTTGTGAATATCTAAATCTTTATCCCTATGTTCCACTTCTAAGAATTTATCCTAAGGATAGTCCAGAGATGAATACAAATATGTTTAATATTTGTTTATAATGCTTTCAAGTTGTATGCAATCTGAATGTCCAACCAAGGGGAATTTATTTTAAAAATATAAAAATGTATAAATTATGATATATTCATATGACAGGAGTGACTGGGTCTTTAATTGTAAATTTCAAAATGTTTAGTCTCCTGAAAATATTTCTACAGTGTAAGAATGGAAAAATGTAGGTTAAAAAAGGGTTCATACCTTATAATTCCAATTCTTCTTTTTTTTTCTTTCTTTTTTTTTTTTTTTTTTTTTTTTTGAGATAGAGTTTCACTCTGTTGCCCAGGCTAGAGTGCAGTGGTTTGATCTCAGCTCACTGCAACCTCCACCTCCCAGGTTCAAGCAATTCTCCTGCCTCAGCCTCCTGAGTAGCTGGGATTACAGGTGCCCGCCACCACGCCCGGCTAATTTTTGTTTATTTTTTAGTAGATATGGGGTTTCACCATGTTGGTCAGGATAGTCTCAAACTCCTGACCTCATGATCCGCCTGCCTCTGCCTCCCAAAGTGCTGGGATTATAGGCGTGAGCCACCATGCCCGGCCTGTAATTCCAATTCTACTAAGGAAAAATATAAATACACATGTATGTGTATATATATATGTTCGTTAAAAAGACTAGAAGTATATATGCCAAATACAAATGTTGATTATCTTTTAGTGTAGATACGGTAAGTTATTTTAATTTTATTCATTGTATTTTTCATATTTTTTAAACATGTAGTGAGCATGTATTTCTTTATATGCAAAAAAATACTTTAAAAGTTCCTATTCGTCCTTCAAACCCTACCACAAAATCCTCCTCTGAAGGCTTTCCTAATTCTCATGGTCTGAATAAATCCGTCTTCCTTTCAACTTTCAGAGTAGTCTTGCTCCACTTCATCTTATAGTATAGTAGATTGTTTATATGTCTTATTTAACAACTAGACTGAGAGTGTCTGAGCACAGGCTCCAAGTCTGACTCACCTGGCACAAGCTCCACCCATTCCAGGAGGCATTCCTCAGCAGGGACTTAATGAGATATTTACTGAAAAGAGAGACACTGATGCATCTTCATAGATGCAGCCTCGTAACTGACTTATGACTGGGACTCATTTGGAACAGAAATGGGTGTGTTGTAAGAAAACATTCGGAAATTTATGCTCAGTGTTGGAATGTCAACATTTGGAATTTTATGCTCAGTGTTGGAATGTCTGGTTTCTGATTATAATTTCCTATACCTTTATATCTCTCTGCCATGAGCACAAGTGTCTGACAACCATGAGTCCATGCTGCCCATACACTGCTGTCTTACATTGTGAGAGAGAGATGAGGGACAAGGAAATCAAGAACCATACAGGGGTGAGTGTGGAGGAAGTTTGTACTGAGTTGAATTTGAGAGGCAAAGAGAAAGTCTTCATGAGAGCAATGGGTTGAGAGATCTCCCATTCTTCCGCATATGGCTAGCCAGTTATCCCAACACAGTTTATTGAATAGAGAGTTCTTTCCCCATTGCTTGTTATAAAAGGCCAGCTTTGTTGAAGATCAGGTGGTTGTGTGTAGCTTTGTTGTTAGGTTCTCTATTTTATTTTGTTGATCTATGTGTCTGTTTTTGTTCCAGTACTGTGCTGCTTTGATTACTGTAGCCTCGTAGTATAGTTTGAAGTTGGGTAGTGTGATGCCTCTGGCTTTCTTCTTTTTATATAGAATTGTTTTGCCTATTCAGGCTCTTTTTTGGTTCCATATGAATTTTAGAATAGCTTTTTTCTAATTTTGTGGAACATGATGTTGGTAAATTCAACAGCATTGCATCTGTAAATTGCTTTGGGCAGTATAGCCGTTTTAACAATATTGATTCTTCTTATCCATGAACATGGAATGTTTGTCCATTTGTTTGTGTCATCTCTGATTTCATTCAGCAACGTTTTGTAGTTCTCATCATAGAGATCTTTTGCCTCCTTGGTTAGCTGTATTCCTAGGTATTTTATCCGTTGTGTAGCTATTGTAAATGGAATTATGTTCCTGATTTGGCTCTCAGCTTGAACATTATTGGTGTATAGAAATGCTACTGATTTTTACACATTGATTTTGTATCCTGAAGCTTTACTGAAATTATTTATCTGTTCCAGGAGCCCTTTGGCAGAGACTATGGGGTTTTCTAGGTTTAGAATCATATCTGTGAAGAGAGCTAGTTTGACTTCCTCTCTTACTATTTAGATGCCTTTTATTTCTTTCTCTTGCCTGATTGCTCTGCTAAGACTTTCAGTACTATGTCGAATAGGTGTGGTGAGAGTGGACATTCTTGTCTTGTTCTGGTTCTCACTGGGAATAGTTCTAGCTTTTGCCTCTTCCATATGATGTCGGCTGTGGGTTTGTCATAGATGGCTCACATTACTTTGAAGTATGTTCCTTCAGCACCTAATTGGTTGAGGGTTATTAACATGAAAGGATGTTTAATTTTATTAAAAACCCTTTCTGCATCTATTGAGATGATCATGTGGTTTTTGTTTTTAATTCTGTTTATGTGGCAAATCACATTTATTGATTTGGATATGTTGAACCAACAGAAAATATAATTTTATAAAGGAATGGGAAACGAAAATTTTGCTGTGGGATATAAATTCTGTCCTCATAGATGTTTTACAAGAGATTTTAATAAATATGGAAAATGCTTGAATCCTTTTCATTTAGCAGACTGTTTTTCTTTGAGTGAGATTACATGCTAGGCTATGAGAAGCCTCAGCTTTTATTCACTTAGCACAAGTAGTAGAGAGACCCAGAGCTTTTCTTCCATCTTTTGAATAGCCTAATGAAATAGTAGATCAACCTTCAATAAGGATCTGGGTCAGACCCAACAATGACATTTCCTCACTTTGGACCAGACTCATAGTAACTCAACGCAACACATTTGTTCACTCATGCGAATCAGACCAATTTATATATTTCTACACCTATGATAAGTATTTATAAAATCAAATGTATTGATTAATATATTCTGTCTGGTAGTCAAAAAGAAATCTTTTAAATTCTGAAGTGTCTGTCTGCAGTTAGGAACAATACAAAAGTTGGGCCATTTGTGATAGAAATGTTTGAAGCATGCAAGTCAGTCATTTAAATCCTACAGAAAGATAGAGCAGATCATTTACTCAAGAAGCATAGAATCTGGCTCCTATGATTATGTTTCTAGTTTATTATAAGAAAGACGGTTATATCAAGGAGAGCTTCTAACAGCCAAATGGCAGAGACGCACAAAGCTGGAAGGCCCCCAAAGCCAGATCAAAACATGTTAAACCCAGATAGGGTGCCTCTAGGCAAAGATCCACTATTAATAATTAGGACAATGTCAAGTACTAATTCTATAGGGAATGACACCTAACCTATTTTTAATTTGTGTCTTTAAGCATTTGCTTTATAAGGGTTTAATATTCTCACATAAGCAAGGAGATATAGTCAAGTACTGTACTGTAGGATTTAAAATAGTAATAGATAAACAGGTAGATGATAAATCAATAGGTAGCAATAGGTAGGTAGGTAGGTAGATAGGTTAAATAAGTGATCCATTCTAAAGAGTTTTACAAGCTGTTATAAAGAATAGGGTAGAGACACATGTACTGACCTAGACGATATCCAGGATATATTGCTGTGCTGGAAAAACTAAATTGCAATAAAATATGTGTAATATGATTCTATTTATGTTTTTTAAGTGCACAAAATAACACTCTACACCTCTGCAGATAGATAGAAGGATGGATCTTATAAAATAAAAAGTTATTACATGTAACACCTTTATACATTTGTGAAAGAAAATAAAGGTAATTATGCACGATGATATTTGATCATTTGTGACCTACAAAAGCAGTAATTTTATGTTATCTAACAACAATTACAGAGGGAAAGACATCAAAGGCTGTACCAACTAATAACCATGGTTATCTCCAGAAAGGAGACTGGGACTAAGGGTTGACACTTACGATGACATTTTGATTATCTGAATTGTCTGAATTTTTGTAATGTGAAGTATATATGTATTACTTAGATAATTACTTACATAAAGGTGAAATTTACATTTAATTATTAAAGAAGGAAAGAAGACAGGTAGACAGGCAAAAAAACATTATGTGTGCTGGAGGCTTACAAAAATTAGGGAGCAATGAGGAGAAGGGAAAAGGAGAGTTCTGAAGACAGAGACACATTGAGATAAGGATGACTCAAGAGAATTTTAAGGCAATATTGCTATAATCATGTATGCAGTTTTTTCTCTCCACTCCCAAATACACCTCAGATGTTTTCTTGCAAGATTAAACAAGGATGAGGGAGCTGGAGTCAGAAATGAAGCAGCTGTGAGATCAGTGCCATGGGGTGAGTTTCAAACAAATCGTTACATGAGTCACATAAAAAATGCTAATTGTCTGCCAGAGCAAATAATTATGGTGGCAAGACAGAGTAGAAAATCAATCACACATTTTTTTATAAATGAGTTTTAAATGTGGGAAAAACCTCTATGAGGCAAGGCTGTAGTTCCAAACATCCTACTCAGTAGTGGGTCACCAATTGGACACCACAACCATTCTTTCCCAGGTCACTCTCAGGAGCCCACAGTAGTTGTATATGTATAATTGTACATACAAAGTGCTCAGTAAGTAATGGATAGCTTGATTTTGTTCATGACGACTTAGCTTTTAAGTTTTGTGGCGTGCTTTGAAGTGAAAATGACTTTGAAGTCAATCCCAGACACTGGGATTGGCACCTGACACGTATCATCTCATCCAATTCACCTGATGATCCCATAGGAGGAAAATCCTATTGTGGTTCCTAAAAGAGGAAAATGAGGCTTACAGATATCAAGTAACCTTCCCAAAGTCACACAGCAAATAAGCAGAGTGGTTGGGAATTGAATGCAGAACTGTCTAATCCAAAGTCTGGGTTCTATTTCAGAAGGAAGTCAAGTTCAAGATCACCATTTCTCTACCTCCAGCCCATTAACCACTGGGGTAAATTCTGATTGTGTCATCCAGCCCTGGCCCACTCCTTTGTCCCTCTGCATCTGTGGCAGAGAATTTAGAGAGCCCTCCTATCTTGATCCAGGTAGGGAAATACCAAATCTAAAGAATATAATAAATACATAGGTTTACAAGCATGTACTTGTGTGTTCATTTATCAATAAAGTTCATTACACATAAGCCTGGGTGCAGTGGCTCATGTCTGTAATCCCAGCACTTTGGGAGGCCTAGGCGGATGGATCACTTGAGGTCAGGAGTTTGAGACCAGGAGAATCGCTTGAACATGGGAGGCAGAGGTTCAAAGGCTGCAGTGCACCACTGCACTCCAGCCTAGGTGACAGAGTGAGACTCCGTCTAAAAAATAAATAAATAAATAAATAAATAAAATAAAAAAGTCATTAGATGTAATACCTTTATACATTTGTGAAAGAAAATAAAGGTAATTATGCACATACACAGTTACAGCCACTTGACTGTGTCTTCCTCACACATACTCACCTTTCCATCTCCAACTCCACAACACTGTGTGCTGCCTTGAACTCTCATTTGGAAATGGTACCAGCTCAGAACATGATGCTGCTTTATGTATCTGTGGATTTTGGGAAATCCTGAAATACAGGAATTTGTGGGTGGATGATGCATTAACCGGTTATCGCTGTTAAATCTAATCCTGTTGGGATATCAGATTGGGTTAGCTGAATGCCACCTACCTGTAAAGCTGAAGGTAGGGAAATAATTAAAGAAATCATTCTTCCCAAATGTGTCAGAATTGGGCTTGCCTTCTGGGGCCCACTGATTTAACTTAGACTTGATGTTGCACCAGAAACGGCAATGGACTGAGGGCACCAAGACTGGAGTTCTTCCCCCAGCTTCTTTTCTATTTAGCCATGTAGATCGAACCAAGTCACTTTTCTCTTGTGATTTCATTTCCTCAAAAATAAAATGAGACATCTGTAATGTATTAAATGATTTAATTTTAATTCCTTTTGAAAATGAAATTTGTGTTCTGGTAAAAACCACATAACATAAATTTACTCTCTTAAATTTTTAAGTGTATAGCACAATGTTGTTAACTATATGCACATTGTTGTATAACATATCTACAACTTTTTCATCTTGCATGACTGAAACTCTGTATCCACTGAACAGCAAATGCCCCGTGTCCTCTTTTTCCCAGCTCCTGGCAACTGTTATTCTACTTTCTATTTCTATGAGTTTGACTATTTAAGATACCTCATATAAGTGGGATCATGCAGCATCTGTCTTTTTGTTATTGGCTTATATCACTTAGCACAATGTTCTCCAGGTTCAATATGACAGAATTTCCTTTCATTTTAAAAGGCTGAATAATATTCCATTTGTATCTGTGTTTATGTGTGTGTGTGTGTGTGTGTGTGTGTGTGTGTATGTATATATATGACATTTTCTTTATGCATTCTTTCATCCATTGACATTTAGTTTGCCTCCACATCTTGGCTATTGTGAATAATGCTGCAATTAAAATTAGCGTGCAAATATCTCTATGAGGTCCTGTTTCCAATTTGTTTGGCTATATACCTGGAAGTGGAATTGCTGAATCATATGGTAGTTCTGTGTAGCTTTTGGAGAAACTTCTATTTTGTTTTTCATAGCGGCTGCACCATTTTACAGTCCCACCACCAGTGTGAAGAGTTTACATTTCTCCACATCCTCTCCAACACCTGTTGTTTTCTGTTTTTTTTTTATAGTAGCCATCTTAACAGGCATAAAGTGGCATCTCATTGTACTTTTGATTTGTATTTGCCTGATGATTAGTGATATTGAGCATCTATCCTATGGTTGTGTTATATCTTCTTTGGAGAAATGTCTATTCTAATCCTTTGCCCATTTTTAATTGTTTTTTGGGGTTATCAAGTTGTAGTATACAATACTTTTTAACCTAAGAAAAATGAAATGCTTATCTTTTGGATTTTAAAAAATAGTATCCATCTCTAGGGTTGTTTTGAGAGTGAACTGGAGAGTGAATGTAAATCATGTAGATCAGTCCATGGCACATGGTAGCTATTCAATAAATGTTAGTCTTTTTTTCTTTTGCACCATGCAGCCAAATTGATTCTTTTCGTTCTTTCCTTTTTTGCTTGCAAACATTAGGATAAAGCTTCTCCCACTGTCTTCATGAATATATTTGTGCTTCTTGTAAGTGTATCATTGTTAAGAAAGTGAAGTATTTTATGGCATTTTGAAGAGTTCAGGCTGATGCATATCTGCTCATGTAAAATTACTAGTTGAATACGATATTGTGTGATAGCTCCCAGCATTCAAGTAAATGTTAGACAAGGTTCAGACACATCTACTTTTCTCACATATGGTTGTGCAACAAAATGGGAATTCCAGATATGTTATATTATTAATATGTAATATATTAACAGTAGTCCTTATCACATATGTTAGTTGCACATCTGACATTTGCAACGTGATACAATCTCTTGTGTGATGTTGTTGATGATTCATTCAATTGCGTTACAAAACTTTGCTAATCATTCCTGATTCAATGTACTGACATTTTATGAGGTAGGTGTTACTTTTATCGCCATTTCACAGGTGAGGAAACTGAGACACAAAGAGGTTAAATTACTCCCAAGCCCACACATCTAATAGGTGGTACAGTACAGCCTTCACTATTATGTCTTCACCATTCTAGGGGAAAAGACCAACAGGTCTCTGGGTACCAAAAGAGGGGAAGGAGTTATCCTGGAGAGAGAAATTAGAGGACTAAAGAGAGCATTTCATCTACTTTTCAGTTGTGTCTAAGAATGGAAGAAGAAGAAGAATAAAGGCCAGTGATAAGAGAAGAAAGTGGAGGTGGGGTGAAGTGTAGGACCCGGACAGACTAAATTCGACAATGAATTAGAGTGAAATAGAGACCCTGGAACTGTCAGGGGCAGGATGAGGCAACCCTAGGAACATGGAGGTAGAAGACTCATTAAAGAATAACTGAGAAACAGGAAGGAAGAGGGTACAACCTAGTTCATCTTCTGCCTGATCACTCTTCCTAGGGTCTAATGTTGTGTAAAATAATCTGTAAATACCGAATACGTTATCTTCTATCCATGGATGCCAGCAGCTTTGTTATAGAGGGCCAGAACTATTTCCAACATGAACCAAAAAATTAGAAATTATATTTTACAAGTATTTATTGATGCAAGGCTCTGGGCCAAAAGTGGTCAGATCATAGAAATTTTTTTGATAGAAGAGCTGATAGAATGTACTGATGTATTAACGTGTTATGAATGAAAGAGAAGCATCAACGATTTTTTTTAACTGAGCTAGTAGAAAAATGAAGATGACGTTTACTGAGACAGAAATGACCATGGAAAGGTGCAGACTTGACTGAAAAAAGGCAAACAAAGAAGAGTCCAATTTTGGATGTGTAGAGTGGAAGATGCCCATTGAACATTAATATGAGATGTTGATTAGGTATTTGGATATGCAAGTATAAGTCAAAGAAGAGGTCCAGGTTGGAGATACAAATTTGGAAGTTATCTGCCACAGCGTTAGATGCATTTACTTAAAAGATCTGTGTTGATAAAGAAGTGAAGAGATTTAAGGATGGAACTCCTAAGTTCTTCAAAGTTTTGAGTTTGAGAAAATGAGGAACTAAAAGGAGAATGAAAAGGAGCTACTAGTGTGGTGGGAAAAACTCCATGAGAGAGTGGGTTGTGGAAGCCGAGATGAACTGGTTTCCAAAAGAAGAAAATAAACCTACTACTTCAGTATACAAAGTAATTGGTCTACCAACTTCTCACCTGAGGCCCAAGAACTAATCATTGAATGTATCCTTGTAGGGCTTATTAGTGACCTTGAAAACCACTGTTTTGGCAAAGGAGTGGTGATGTAGCCTCACTGAATAGATTCAAGGTAGAAGGAAGGAGAACTGGAGACAGTGAGTTTAGACAACACATTCAAGGAGTTCTGCTACAAACAGAGAAATAAGGGGAAATAAGGGGAAGCAGAGAATTAAGAAACTATCTTACTTTTTAAAGATGGGGTTATTAAAGCATGTTTGAAAGCTGAATGGAGTGATCCTGTAAAAGGAGAAAAAATGAGTGATACTGAAGTAAGAAGACACAATTGCAAGAGCCATGTCTCTGAGTGGGAGAGATGTGGGATCCAGGAGGAATTGGCTTAGGTAGAGACATGGCCACTCATCCTTAGAAGGAGGAAAAGCAGAGTCTAGGCGGTGAGGTATGATCGTGGGACTACAGGAAATGTCTGTCCATATGGCTTCCCTTTTCTCAGAAAAATAAGAGAAAAGTCCTCAGATGAGATGAGAAGGATGGAGGAGGTGTTGAACCTTGAGGAGTGAGGAGAGGCACTTCAGACACTTGGCAAATGATTGGACTAAAGAAAAGATAGAAGGATTACCGGTCAGCCCTAAAGATTCTCTTGAGGTTAGTAGTGAGTAAAAACATTGGCCAGTGATATACTAACATTTTTGTTACTAAGTTTGCAACATCATTTGATGGAATTTTTCAAATTAATTAATGATCTTAAACTTATCTTTAAGAAGTTTTTCTCAAATAATATTAGTTCTATACTTGTTATTAAATGTAGAAATTGATACTTTTTAAGAATATTATTGTAATCACTTGGAAGTTATGTCTTTATTTCATGGATCTCCAGCAAAAGTTGGGACTCAGAAATGTAGACACAAAATATCATGTGCTCATTGCTTCATTTATTCAACTTCTTCTTTAAAAATAAATAGAGTCAGGGTCTTGCTCTGTCACCCAGGCTGGAGTGCAGTGGTACAGTCACGGCTCATTGTAACCTTGAACTCCTGGCCTCAAGCTGCCTTCCCACTTCAGCCTCCCAAGTAGCCAGGACTACTGACATCTGCTTCCATTCTTGGCTCAAATTTTTTTTTTTTTTTTTTTTTTAAGAAAAAGAGTCTCACTGTTACCCAGGCTAGTCTTAAACTCCTGGCCTCAAACGCCCCTTTCACTTCAGCCTCCCAAAGTGCTGGGATTACAGGCATGAGCCATTGCACCCAGCTCATTTGCTCATCTTCTATTCTGCCCTTTTATTTCCCGCATTGCAAGTTTTTATCTTAGAATACCCCACTTTTCTCTGCATCTCTCTGTCTCTGTGATAATTAGTACTGTATAATTACTAGACTTCAAGATGGTTTCAATGTCTTGAGGAACTAACCTTATAACTTCTAAAAGAGTCTGTAATTTTGATTGGTTGTCTTATTTAGTAATATTATGCCCTGATAGTGATATTTAAATTTATATCTCTGTCCCCTGAAAAAAAATAAATTCCTTGAGTTTTCTTTAAGTCAGAACCTTAGGTTGAAATTCACTTGCCTCCCACACTGCTTGAAGTTTAAAAAATAAAATTAAATCTAAGATTGTCATATTTCTTCTTTAAACAAAGAGTTCAAAACTGTGATCTTATTTAAATTAACAATGATTAACTCAATAATAAGGGAATCTTTTGATAGTAAAAATCTATGTTTAAAAAATATTTATTTAAACAGATTAGAATTAAGCAATGATAAAATCTAAGCCATTTTATTGGCTATTTTTTTTATGTGAGACTTGATTCCAAAATTCGTGTAATAGATACTAGGGCTCCATATATTTCTAACCTCAAGATAAATCCTATTGACAATTTAATCAAGATTTTTAATTAAGAAAATAAATGTGAAAATACATATATTAACTCTAGAAAGAATAATTGGCATGAGAATCCTTTATATATGTATTTTACTATTTTATTCTTTTTTGTTTTATAAAAATCACAAATACTAACATGACTAAATTGACTTGCTCTTTAATAGCTCCCATAATTAACCGCTATATCCAACATTTAGACTTTGTAATACTCTTGGGGAAATGGGCCTACTTATTGGGAAATAGCTTAATTTTATTTGGAGGGAAGAAAAAAAGAGAATGAGAAAACTGATTCATGAGCCTTCAAAGCAGTAAAACTGAAAATGTATAGCACGTGGTTTTCATTGCTTTCCAAAAAAACCACAGACATTTTACAGCACAGGGAGATCAGCTAGACAGAAAGTAATCTGGATTCCACTTCTTAAACCTGGCTTTTCTGATTCTAACAGGAATGAGACCAATTACTTACAGATTTTAGACTCATGGCTTCAAGGAAAACAAATCATTAGGACTGTGGACACCACTGTAATGAAAAAAGACTCAGTTATACTGATGAGTCAGAAATGACTGACTGCTGCAAGAACATTTTGATATAATTTAAACAAGTGGATTTCAGGTAAATGAAGAGGATTTCAAGAAAATATGCACTCCCCCCCTGCCATGGGTATACATGTCATAATATGGTTATGGCCAGTTTTCATGTATACATTTAAAAATGTGGATGTTTATACAAGTTGATATTTGAAGAAAGAAAGAGAAAGAGAGAAAGAGAGAGTAAGGAAGGAAGGAAAGAAGGAAGAAAGAAGCGAGGGAAGGAAAGAGGCAAAGAAAGAAGGAGGGAAGTGAAGGAGAAAGGAAAAGAAAAAGAAAAAAGAAAGGCCAACTAGAAATGAAACAAAATGATTTAGGATTAGGTAAGAATGAACTCTATGGTAGATCTCAACCTTTCGTGGACTATAATCCACGAATGACTCCATCAAAGTAATTGGATCCAAAGATATCAGCAATATTAATAAAAGTAAAACTAGCAATATACCAAGAACATTTTATATTATAATAAAATATATAATATATTTATATTATTTAGCTTTTACAACTCCATGAGTATCTTTTAGAATGAATTTTATCTTAAAGTTGAATATAAACCTAAGAGAGAGTAGATAACTTTTTCAAAGTCACTTGGCCAGTAAGTTGCAAAATTGAGATCTGAACTAAGCTGCCTAATGCAAATGTTCTTTCCTAATCCTGGCAAGAATGGGACCAGTTAGTCACTACCATTCTACCTCCTTCAAATGTGTGATTTTTTAGCATGCTATAAATTGTTTTATAATTCTAAATAATGCTTGTGTGTTTCCCAGATGACCTGTGTAATAGATGAGAGCCAAGGAACAAAGGGCTGCTATTGGTCTACCAACTTCATTTTGGAGAAGAAAAGAAAAAAATCCCATACCTTGTTTCTACCCAAACCAATTAAATCTGACTTTCATTAAAGTTCCCAGGTGATTCAAATGTGTGGCTAAAGTTGAAAACATATATCTAGAACCTATATTTGTCTTAATGTAGCCCATGATACCATTAGCTATTTTGGTGGCCATGTCACATTTTTGAAAGATTTTGATCATAATACGTTGTCACAGATACTGTTTCTCAACCACAAATTCCTCCACACTGAATCTCTGCATATGCCTTTTGGGATTTCAGAGCAGATCTTACTTTTGGCCCAGTTGTCTTTCCCACCATGTTAGGTGGCTAAGAGATTTTTCAACACTGTTTCTACCAATGAACTTGACATTCTTCTTAGTTTCATGTCATACTCAAACCTGATCATCAAAAGTTATGGATTTTTCTAAGTTACTGACTAATATAAAACAAGGTAGATCCAAGAGTAGAACCTAGATGGCACAGTATGAGAGACCTCCCTGCAATTTGATACTGATGTACTTATTAATCATCTCCTTTTGCCATTCATCCCATCCAAATTCCATCAACTTTTCTTGTTTCATAAACTACTTGTAATACCTTGACCATAATAATAAGATGTCTTAAAACGACTTCCTTCTAGGAAGGTCTTGAGTACCCCTGTGGCCAGTGAAATGGTAACACTTCTGGTATGAGAACTTCATAGCCCAGCTGATGAATATCCAGCTCAGAGTTGATCAAACTCTATTGTCTTTTAATGAGCAACATTATCTACTTAAAATGGTATGACTCCTCTGTCTCAGGCTTGGCACTTAAAAGTTGGGAGCTGCTAACTAGAACAGGAATTTCCACTAGGAGTTAAGATGAAGAAAAATTAGAGACATAACCATATGTGCAAACAGCAGCTTTAACACTAAGGGTGGTTGGCTGTGTTTGCATCATGAACAAGGCTCCTGCTTAAAGACACACCTCTCCAGGACAAGAGACCTGTCCTCATCACCAATAGGATAAATATGGCTTTTTAAATTTTTTTCAGGAAAAAAAGCAAGATAGAACTTTTGAAATTAAAAAAAAAAAAAAAGAACCTTTGGGGTCTGGGTGGGGTGGCTCACACCTGTAATCCCAGCACTTTGGGAGGCCGAGGCAGGTGGATCTCCCGAGGTCAAGAGTTCAAGACCAACCTGGATAACACGGTGAAACCCCGTCTCTACTAAAAAAATTAGCCGGGCATGGTGGTGCACACCTGTAATCCCCAGCTACTTGGGAGACTGAGGCAAGAGAATTGTTTGAACCCGGGAGGCAGAGGTTGCAGTGAGCTGAGATCGCACCACAGCACTCCAGCCTGGGCAATAGAGTGAGACTCCATCTCAAAAAGAAAAAAAAGGGCCTTTGGAATCTTCAGAAACAGTAAGAAAGCAATCTTCAGGTATTCCCCAAAATAGCTACATCAAAATAGTATAAATGTGACCATCCAACCATCCATAGCCTAAAATCGTATTTTGACAAGTTGGCTCTTGAATAAACAATCTCTCCTTTTTTTCTTTTATGAAACAACTAAGTGTTTTATTTCTGATGCCTCTCTAAGGCTTTTAGAGAAATATATGTGTCTATATGTGGATGTGTGTTAAAAAATTTAAACAATACAAAAGAGATACTGAAGCCTCCTCTATCCTTCCTATTCCCCAGAGGTAACTATTAATGATATCTGAGTACTTACGTTTCAAGGCTCTTTTTCTGAATATATAGAAATACAGTTTTATAACACAAATGAAATAAAACTGCTCAGCAAGGTGCTTTTTTTTTTTTTTTTTTTTTGAGACGGAGTCTCGCTCTGTCCCCCAGGCTGGAGTGCGGTGGCATGATCTCGGCTCACTGCAAGCTCCGCCTCCCAGGTTCCCGCCATTCTCCCGCCTCAGCCTCCTGAGTAGCTGCGACTACAGGCCCCCGCCAACACGCCCGGCTCCGCTGGATCTCCTGACCTCGTGATCTGCCCGCCTCAGCCTCCCAAAGTCCTGGGATTACAGGCGTGAGCCACTGTGCCCGGACAGCAAGGTGCTTTTTAATTGTATCATAAATTACATTCTTCTTATCAGAACACATAGGTCAACCTATTTTTTGAATGGCTGCAAAGTCCATCATATGAAACACCATAAGTTATTTAATCAATCCTCTGTTGTTCATTTTTTCTATTTTTCTCTATCTCATACAATACAACCTTATGGTTCTAATTTGTTATTTGTCAGTAAAGTTAATAATTTTACCATGATAGTTATATTCTTATTATTACTCTAATTGGTTTTCTTTATTAGCTTATTAGCTCATTGTTTTCTTCATTACCTTAAGTTTTTTTAATGTAATAGATATTAATCCTTTGTTATCTAGATTACACATTTTTTCTCAGTTATCATTTCACCTTTAACTTTATTGAAGTGAATAAAGTTTATTTAAGTAAACTTAAGTTTACTTAAGTTAACTTTGTTGAAGTAAATAAAGTTAACATTTTAATTAGTCTTATCAGTCATTACTTTCTTTTATGAGTTTTGGGCTTTACACCATACTTAAAAGGGCTTCTTCACTCACTATATTTGTATAAAAATATTTCTCTTCTATTTTAATATTTTCGTGTGATTTTGGATTTTATATTAAGATATTTTACCCATCTGGAATTTATTCATAATGTGAGAATTTAATATTTCCTGAAATTGGTTCATAAGTAATTTTATTTTTAGCTAAATGCTTATGGTGTACTGGTTAAGGCACCAGGTTTTTCAGTTATAACAATCTTTACTTGAATCCCAGCTTTGCCTCTTTTATACAGTGGGACTTTTGGCAAGTTGTTCTCTAACTAATTCTTTCAGCTATAAAATATGGATATTAAACTATACCTGGAAGAATTATGAACCATAAATAGGAACATACAAGAAAGTGCTTAGCATGGAGTTGGGGTATGAAAAGAACTTAATAAATATCAGTTATTCTCATCATTTTTATTTGATTCTGTAATAAAGGTCAAGGCAATTGTTTTCTGTAATGTTAGCAACATCTTACTGCTTAATTCTTTTATGTCTGTTGGTTGGTTGATTTGTTGCTGAGTTAACTAGTTGCTTTGTTTGGTTTGGATGTAAGCAAAACAAAGGATCATCCACGAGACCCCTCTTTGAACTTTTCTGGTATATATCATAAAGCCCATTATGTAATGGCTCCAATTTGCTGCAAAGGAATGAACTGCCAAAGTATGATGTTACTTGCTCGTGATATATTTAGAGAGATTACAACTTCTAATTTATTTTGAATTTAGCAGTGAACCTAAGGTTAAGAGGTGGCAGCAACTAATTTCCTCTGCTTATTTTCTTAATTTTTATTGTAACAATTGCATTCTTAGTATAATTATCTGTAAAAAAAAAAGTTGTTGTCTCCTCCATGAGATTACCTATAATCACGTTAAGTGCAAGACTCCATACCTAGCACAGTACCTGGCTCATAGTAGATGCTCAATAAACATTCCATGAATAATAAATGGAATTTCTATTGCACATCTAATGTATGCCCTGAAATTATTTAATTTTTAAAACAATCATGCAAGGTAAATGTTATTATTCTCATTTCACAGATGAAGCAGTTGAGCTCAGAGTTAATGAAGCTGCCAAAGAGACTGAAATTACATGACCTAAACTCAGGCCATAGTAACCTTGGTGCTGGTGGCTGAGGCAGGACTGGCCCTGGATAGAATGTAGTAAGTGTGGGTCTCAGCTTGGCACTTCTCAGAGGCAGCTTTCTATTCTCCTTCCTGGTAAGGCCAATCTTAGTGGTTTCCTTTATGTAAAGTAGAACCATGTCCTGTGCCAAGCAAGATAAGCAGCTCTATGCATGTCCCTGAGAAGCTAAAATAGATGCTCATGATCCCAGTCTGCAAATTAAGCCAGAATTTCAGTGTCGCTAGCAGCCAACTCTCCAAAGACAAATAGGTTATAATCTAGTTTCAGAAAGGAAAAAGTGACTAGTTGTCTGAAAGAACTGACATCACCCGCAAGCTAAGCACCTTTTCCTGTATCTGTGGGCTTTCTGCTCACCCTCGCTGTCTTGCTGTGCTCACTTGTACCAGATGGACGGCGAAACAAGACTTGCCAGGAAACTGAAACTCGCAACCAAACAAGAGAGACCAATTGCCAGACAGCATGTCTCAACACTGCTCCGTCAGCACACAACTTATGTAATCGCCTGTTTATGCAACAGGGTACATGAATTTTAATTGATAGCACTGTTAGGTTTGATTCAGTGTCATCTAACAGAGAGTTCTTCATTGGAAATTCTACTTGTGGTTCTACCACTAAATTTGTGGTATTAGGGGGTGGGAGGAAAAGTCAGAACCAGCTCTGTTTGCAATAATGCAACTCAATGCTGTATTCAAGGAGAAGCAGAATGAACAGAGGGATGCTTCTCCAAAGTCAGACACATTGGAAAAAACGAAGAATTTGTAGCAGAGTTAGAGGAAATACAATAAGATATCAAGAACCTTATAACGTCTAAGTAACCAAAGCTGAGACAAGAGTGTTAGAAAAAGGAAGCTGTGTCTTTAGAACTAACAGTAAGTATAAAGTTCTTCACAGAGGAAACATCTGCATGCTTAGGTGTCACTTTAAATATCAGATCCTCTAGGAAGACTTCACTACTTCCCCTACACCCCAACACTGACTTAGAGAGTCATTGTGTGTGTTCAAGTAGCACCTTCTCTTCCACCTGTTATAGCCTGCATTGCACAACATCCTAACCATCGGCTTACTTGTCTGTCTTTCCACAAGTGTCAAAAATTTACCAGGACAGTGCTGGGACCTCACTCACTGCCATAACCCTTGCACCAAGCTCAAATCCTGGTATGTAATGAGCACCTCAGAAGAATTTGTTGAATTAATGAATAAACAGTGTCCCATGTTACACAAAATAGTGATGATCCCACTGAAGACCATCAAAGCCAAAGATGAAGGGAACTTAAAAGAAGATATAGAACAAGAAGAAGAAAGAGGAGGAAGAGTTGAAGGGAAAAGAGTTGGATCAAGGAGAGGAGGGTGAAAAGAAATGAAGAAAGCGGATGACAAGGAAGAAGATGAAGGGAAGAGGAGGAGGTGAATGGAGAACAGGAGGAAGGAGGAGAAGGAGGAGGAGTGACAAGAAGAGGATGAGAATAAGAGATGAATGAGGAGGAGGAGGAGTAAAAACAGTTTCAAAGAAGCAGGAATAAACTCTGCCTCGCAGAATATCATGACAGACATAAGGCTTATCCTCCAGATGGAAAAAAATGCAAAGCAATAGAAGTACTTGGAGGATCCCAAGCACTTCCAGGTCCTGGTACGCAAAGTCCTGCAGTGGGAAGGGTAGCAGCTGTGTGGAGTCCTGATACGGCCACTAGGAATGTCTTACTGGAGTGAGTGTGCATACACTACCTGAACCTTATCTCGCTGCTCTCTCCTGCTGCGTCAGGGAGCAGATAACCCTCTCAGAATGGTCTGAGGGACAATGAAGTTTGAAGGAAAGAAGCTGAATGAGCTAAAGAGACATAGAGGACCAACATGACACCTGGTGACCTAGGTTTGAATCCTAGCTCCTTCAATTATCATCAAATGGCCTTTGGAAAATTATTGCATTTTCTGTAGCCTCAGTTTACCTACCAATAAGTCTATCACAATAATAGCCTTCTCTTCACATTGTAATGAAGATTAAATTAAATGAGATAGCATATAATTACCATAAAGCATCTAGCCCAAAAGCTCCTGATATGTAGTAGTCACTCAACAAATACTTGTTTCCTTTCTTCCTCCTGGTTGAAAAGAGGTTTTGTTTTCCTTATTTCTGCACACAGGCATTTGGAATTCAAAAGGAAAAATCTGATGGGAATAGCTGCTCTAAAGGTGGTAGTGGATTTTGGGAGATCTATTGCAGGGATCTTTCCTCCGTGTTATCCTGTTTACATTTTCCCTCCAATAACTGAAATGCAGTTAGAAAGAGACTGAATATCAAAATATATGGGACAAAAAGCTAATTTTAGGACTATGAACGATGGCAGCATTAGGTTCCAAAAAGATTTTAGTCAGCCGACGGAACAGGCTTGACTAAAGTTCAGAGAATGCAAAATGAAAGTGTAAGTTCCTACACCTGGGTTCAACAACTCAAGTGTGTAAATACAAACGTCATACCTAGATTGATTGATACCGAACATTATGTTTTTGATATGGTTTACACTAATTTGTATGTAGCATGAAATTTCAGCCAAGTGTAACTATATGAAATTTAGCACCTTCTCTTGAGTTTAAAGTTATGAAGAAAGTAAAATGAATTTCATGCTTGCATGACTCAAATAGATGGAGAGGTCTTTTTCATTTTCCCGAAATATCTTCAGGCTGTTCTAACACAACATGGTCAAGATGACTCAGAGGACAAAGCAACCTGCCATATCCTCCTACACGAATCTCATCTTTCCTGATGAATGCTTTCTTATAAGCCTGAAAGAAAGACACTCAGAACCTACACTTACTCCTGGGAAAAGGCCGGGCATGGTGGCTCACTCCTATAATCTCAGCACTTTGGGAGGCCAAGACTGGGATTATCACCTGAGGTCAGGAGTTTGATACCAGCCTGGCCAACATGGCAAAACACTGTCTCTACTAAAAACACAAAATTAGCCAGGCATGGTGGTGCACATCTGTAATCTCAGCTACTGGGGAGGCTGAGGCACAAGAATCACTTGAACCCGGGTGGCAGAGGCTGCAGTGACCCAAGATCATGCCACTGCACTCCAGCCTGAGTGACAGAACAGGACTCTGTCTCAAAAACAAAAACAAAAACAAAAACAAAACAAAAAAACAAAAATCCTGGGAAAAAATGTCTGAAGACCATCATAACAATGATGACCAAAGAGTACCACTGTTACAGAGCCAAGCAGTAAATTGTGTAAGAAAAGATCTCTGATTAATGCTGAAAACGAAAAAATTGATAGTTCCTTCAGGGCAATTTTGGAGATACATGAGTACAACAGTCCCATTCTCTCCAAGAACTAAGAAATAAGGGAAATTAGGGTTGCCTCTTGAGAATGGACCTTTAGGATGAAAAGGAAGAAAATATTCTAAATCCATAAACATCACTACCTCAGTGGGAATGACTGTCTAGATTAATGAGGAATAATAATTCAAGTAAACCAAGAATGTAGCAATAGATGAGGTTGAGAACTTAGAGAAATGCAGTTTGGAGAAGCGAAGATGAGGTGAAGATGGCTTACTAGAACCAACATGGCGGAGGTAGCCACCACCTGGCACCTAGTCCAGCTTTCAGCTTCTTAGGTGCTGAAATACTGAGAACTGGGCATCGTGGATAAAGGAACTCCTTCCTTGTTAATTTTTTTTTGATGAACTAATTAACTCATGGGAATTTCCAGTAAAGCTGGTAATCTGGGTTTGCAGTTTGAGTCCAGAGTCTGGACTGTGTACTGGATGCTACACAATGCTGAATCCACTTTTATTTGAAAAATATTGAGCTCTGTATATCCAGCATCATGCCAGGTTCTGAGAATAAAGAACAAGACAAAGATCCTATTCTCATGGAGCTTGTGATCCAATTTTGTGCTGTAAGATTTCTTCACAGACAGCGGGTTACCTCCTTGGCAACATCCTCACAATAACCAAGACCCCCAAAAGTGGTTAAATCTGGTTAAGGTTTCCCAGGCACTGATGACCTGCCAGAGTCAGGCATAACAAGCCAGATTTCACTCTCCTGCCTCACAGAGCTTTCAAGAAATGTAGCCATGCACTCTACTTAAACATCTTTTAATTCCCATATTAGGGACTGAATATTGAAAATGAACTGGATTCACCAGGGATTAACACTAGGGGCTTGCTCTCCCTGGGATTCTGATACAATCCCTCCAAGAAAGTGTGCATTCTCCCTTTATTTTGTGTAATAAAAATAGTAAAATGAAAATAATGGAAAATTACTGCTGGGTATGCGTTGGATAGATGAAGAATGTGGAACCATTAAAACGGGTTTGCAGACTAGGGCCACACAATGGATCTGATTGGGAAGACAATTCTTAATTTCAAGAAAGTAGCATCTTACCATGCAAAGAAAAATAAACTTTGTAATTCAAAGTCCTGGCTTACAGCCTAGCTCCATCATTCTGTGGCACTGTAGCTTTTGCTGAGGATTTCTTTATCTAGAAATAGTATGTACCTAATTGACTTTCCAATTTGAAGTAACTATTTTCCTTACACAAATGAGAATAAGAATTAAAATGTATAAAAGAATAAGCCCATTTCTCTGTTAGACAATTCGCTGTGAGAATGAGTCTGGGCAAAGGCATGGCACTGAGAGAGGGAGGGTGGACTACCACAGCAGAGATTCAAGTAAACCTCTCCCAACTCACAGCCTTTGCCCAGCCCATCCCTTGAACTAATCTCTACTTGGAAAGAAATCTCTAGCAGGCTGTTGTCATGCTGAAGAAAGAAATGCCTTGTCATTGTATTTGTGAAAGAAACCTGTAATGATTTCTGATTGGACCAAAACCAGAACACTCAGCTACCACAACTGGGGCTAGCACCTTTCCATAGAGAGACACAAAATTTGTTCAATACCTGGTATCACATGACTTCTCTTCAAAGAGATGTTCGGCCAGAACTGCAGCTGGGTAGGAAAGTCTAAAAACAGAAATAGGCCAGGCATGCTGTCTCATGCCTATAGTTCCAGCACTTTAGGAGGCCAAGGTGGGCAGATCACCTGAAGTCAGGAGTTTGAGACCAGCCTGGCCAACATGACGAAACCCTGTCTCTGCTAAAAATACAAATATTAGCCGGGCATGGTGGCATGCGCCTGTAATCTCAGCTACTCAGGAGGCTGAGGCAGGAGATTCACTTGAACCCGTTAGGCAAAGGTTGCAGTGAACCGAGATTTCGCCACTGCACTCCAGCCTGGGCCACAGAGCAAGACTGCGTCTCAATAAAACAAAAACAAAAACAGAAATAAATCAGAAGCTGGTGTTGCAATATTATTTGACAAGAGATATTAACTATGCAAAAACAATTCTGTGTCCAATAAACTTGGAAAAGTGTTGTAAACCAAATTATCTCCTTGAAGATTCACACTTCACAAAAGCACATCAAAGGCTCTTTCCTCAATCTCTATGCTTGACTTGCATTGGTCTTCCTTCAATCACATCAACATATGACATGAGGATTTCTGAATGAGCAGTTCCCTCTGCCTCAAATTATCTTCCTTCTAATTATCACTGCCTCTTGTTATTAGAATCTCAGGCTAAATGGCACCTTTTCAGAGAAACTTTCCTGAGTACCAAATTTAAACTAGCCATTACTCCACTGTGTCATATTTCAGTGATGCCTAATTTTCTGCATGTTTAGTAAAAACTCAAGGTAAACATGAATCTTTTCTTCTTTGTTCGCCACTGTATCCTCAGCACACAGAAGTGCCTGAAACAAATTTAGCACTCAAAAACTGTTTGTCGTAAATTGTTCAAAAAACATCTGTTGTTTCACAAAATACAGTTTGGAAAATAAGATCTGGTTTCAACCATTTATTGGATAGGTGGGGAAATGTTCGCCCACAGAGGTAAATTGACTTGCCCAAATCATGGCATCCACTGGAAGCACAAGGAAAATCAAGATAGGCTTAAATCCCAGAATGTAGGAGAAGAAATTAACATTTATCAGGTGACTGTTCTGTGCTTTTCAGTGGTAGAGCTTATATCATCACTTAATACTTAAAACAACTGTACAAGAGGGGTATTATCATGTTTATTTCTGAAGATGAGGGAGAAAGGGCTCAAGCTAATAAAAGGTAGTACTAAAATTTGAACCCAGGTGCAAGGCAGTTCAAAGCCCATGACTGTAACATTGCACCACACTGCCCTTTTGGAGTAGAAGGATCTACCATAGCATTAATGAACTGGACTAAAAAGTGGGAGCATGCCCTAAACAAGGGAAATGCAAGTGCCTAGCACAGGCACAGAAGTCTATAGTCAGAGCATGCCCAGGAATGAGTGATGCCTTCTGATTACCCAAAACAGCAGAGTAAAAGCTTCTCAAGTGTTGCCTTCCAGAACATCACTGGTCCCAAATGCAGAGTCAGAATTAGTCTGCAGATAGGAGCCAAGTGCCTTGCACTTAAAAGGTTTCTAATGTGGGAGCAATAAATAAGGCAGGTTATTGTAAATACTTCGGCCAGGAGTTGGCATAGAGCAAGCTAGGAAGCTGAAAATCCTCTGCAGATGTTATGGTTTACTTATTTATGCAATTGACACACAAATAGGCAATTTATACATCATTCATCTAACAAATATTTGAATGTTTTCCATATCCCAGGCACTGTGGTATATGCTGGTAATATAGTAGTAACAGGACAAAGCGTCCCTGCCGTATTCAATAGGTAGTTCATGAATGAATAAATTAATATAGGAATTAATGAATATGCTTGAAGATTTGCAGGGCATCGAGGGATACTAGCTATGCTTCAAGGGGTATGTACTGAGCTATGGCAAAAAAATAAATAAATAACCTGGGAAAAAGCATTTTAGTACCTCACTGCTACTTTTCTAAGTGTCAATGTGTCTTGGGTGAATTTGGTTTTGAGTTCTTCTCTAAAGGAAGCTGTTATACTGTGCCTTTGTTTCATGAGGCAAGTCTAATGAAGCATCAGCTACCATCTGCTTCTTCTCATCCCTGGTAAATCAATACCTGAGAACTTATCTGAATGACTTTCATTTAAAACCTGTTGTCACTGTCAGGAAAAGATGTGGTATGACCTCTATATTTTTCAGGGTTCCGCAGAGAATCAGAACCAAGAAGAAAATATGTCTTTACAGAGATTTATTTTAAGGAATTGGCTCATGCAGTTGTGGACATTGGCAAGTCCTAAGTATGTAAGGCGAACCAGAAACCTGGAAACTCAGTAATCTATTGATTACTAAATTTCTCACTTATAATTTTTCTGAAAATTCCATTACTTTATCTTCATTTTTTAAAGATATTTTAACTCAGTTAAAAATTCTAGGTTGGTAGTTTTTCTTAATGAACACATTAAAGACACCATACCACAGGTTTCTACCTTCCACTGTTCTTTTCGTTGGGTGAGTAATCATTCTAATTGTCATTGCTTTGAAAGTAAGATGTCTTTTCTATGGTTTCTTTCAAAACCTTCTCGTGGCTTTTGTATTTCTCTACATGTATGATGTCTCAATGTAGATTTTTAAACACTTACCTTGCTCGCATAAGCTTATGAATGGTTGGGTACCAACAGCTCTGGTAAGTTTTTAGTTATCTCTTGAAAATTTGCCTTTGCCTTATTTTTTCACTAATCAAACATGTGTTAGTCCTTCTGTACATGTTCTGTACTGTATTTTTTAGTAATTCTTAAAGTATTTTCCATATTCTTACTCTTTCCTATATTTTTCAACATTGTGTCTCTTTGTGCCATAATCCAGATAATTTCTTCTTCTTATCTTCTAATTTACTAATTCTCTATTCTGTAGTGTCCAATCTGTGCCATATCCTAAGTTTCAATTTTAGTTCTTTTGTTTACCATATCTATACTTTTTCCAAATTTGCTCCGTGATTTTTCTAGTGGCCTGTTCTTTGCAGATATTTCCAAACCCAATGAATTATTTAAACCTAGTAAGTGTATTTTTTTTCAGTCTGCCTCTAAAATTCCAATGCCTGAAGTCAGTAACAGTCTTTTTCCTATGTCTGTTGTTTCAGTTGCTTAGCAGCCATCTAGCCTTGTCTCTTTGTATACCTGTTAAATTTGCCTGCATGCTAGTCATTGCTCTTGAAAAAAAAAGTTATTTGTGAGTGATCCCTGAGGCCTAACATTGAGTATATCCTCTTTCAGAAAGTCCTTACCTTTGCTTCTGCCAGACAGCTCTGGTGTTTGCAGCTGGTGAAAACCTCAAATCAAGTTCATTGCTCAATGTCCCCTGGCAGGTATGGGTTGTGTGAACCCAAGATGCAGATCCATATGAAAGCCAGTCTGCAACCACAAATTCCTGGGAATGTCTTTCCTGCTCTTTGTCTTTGTTTTCTGCCACTACCACAAGAGCTTTCTCTAAAGTCTCCTAAAATTGAGGAGGGAGAGAAAGTTTAGTTCTGACTCTCCTTTATGCCAAGGGTTATGTCCTTTGTGGATGCCATTTAATTCAGAGAAGGTTTCCTTTAAGATTTCTGAGTTACAAACCACCCCAAAACTTAGGGGCTTAAAACAACAAACACTTATTCTCAAGCACATTAATCTGCAGGTCATCTATACATGGGCTAATTTTGAACGGGCTTGGCTGGGCAGCTCTGCTTCAGGCTATACTTCGACTAGGCTTGGCTTCAAGCTATCATTTGGTTCAAATCTCTTCCATGTGTGTTTATTCTGGGGCACAGACAAAGAGACAGCCGTGATCCTTCCATGTTCTCAGAAGGATCACCAGAGCACAAGGGAGCACGCCTACCAGACATCTGAGTCTGTACTACAGAATGCAGGACACCCGATTTGTCTGTAGACTATCTTTTCACTATTCTATTCCCATCCACTGCCAGCTTACTATATACTCTATATGAAACCAACTTTTGTGTAGTACTTAAGTGCCAGACTGCTTAAAGACATTGTCTCTTTAATGCTCAGATCCACCCTAGGAATTCAGTATTATTGATGCTCAGAGAGGTCAAATAAACTCGAATAGGGTCACACATCTTGTACACGGCAAAGTCAAGATTCTGTTTCTAATATCTGAGTCTTCCCCATTTTCCTCATGCTGATGAAATGCAGAGAATGGCTGCATTAGGAAGAAGGTGTCCATTTGAGTACAGGATAGTCTCTGGAAGTTAAAAGGTAGAGACAGGGTGCAGTGTGTATGTGTGTGTATGTGTAACATCATTCACTCCTACATTGCAGTTTGTCCTCAGGACTATCTTGATGATTCATATTCTCTTGTGGCACATAATTAGTATACAAGAAGAGGGAGAATGCTCAGTATTTGCCAAAAAAACAAGGATCAAAAGAGTAAAGCAAATTGAAATCATATATGGGTTACATATTTTCCTCAGATTTTTATTTAAATTGAAACAACTGTGGAAAGATCAGCGAGTTCCCATCTACTGCCATGGTCAGCTCATTATAAAAATAATTTGCATCTGCTGAGAGAGAGAGAGAAGCATTTAGATTTTTTTAACTTCTTAGCAAGAAGTATACAATACACAAAAGGGTAGTTAAGGAATGAATGACTGTTGGGGGCCAAACAACAATGGTAGCCACTTAGGGTTTCTTCTATGGTATTTGCAGACAGAGGAAAGGAGAGGAAAGGGGGTTTAGAAGAGCAAAGAAAAGAGAAACTTCTGATGTTAGAGGCCACAGTATAAGAGACACAATTATTAACAAGTGTCTCTAGAAGATTAAAATATGAAAAGTAAAACCATAGTTGGCATTTTTAAAAGATAACTGTACATACATAATTTATTTTTAAATTAACACAACCTTGCCACATAAAAATGCTTTTATGAGTCAGCATTTTTTTCACTCTTGATATCATGCAGAGGAAGGGGAAAACAAAGAGGAGGAGAAGGAAGAGGAGGAGAACAGTGACTACAACAAAAGTATAGTTTCAGTAAAGCTGGGAAAGAGATGTAAAAAAAACTCCACAATGGATAGAATATCAAAATGTGGTAAGATTGGGAAGAAGCCAATCAAGAGGAAGCATAAAGAATTATAAGAGAGCTAGTAGTGGCAGATCTTAGAATGTGCCAGCAAATAAATTTTCTAAAAGAGAAGAGCCTGTTTTGAAAGGCAAAAGCTGTATCTTTTGTTTTCAACAAAAGTTGAGGGATAAACCGATACAGAAATCAGAAAAAAAAAATCCAAAGAAGACAGAAATAATGAAAATGTGAAACATTTACAAAGATAGATTATAAAATTTATATTTTTTTAAATTGCTGAAATAAAAGAAGTAATGAATCTTCATAATGGAAGAGTACAATGTACCCTGGAAAAATGACCTAGAATGTATTTAGACATAAAGACATATCCTAATTAGGTTATGCACTTCAAAGATTAAAAAGAAAATTCATTTGGACAGCCAAGCAGGAAAACCAAATTACTAAGTGACGGAAAGTCAGGTTGACCTCAGATTAGTCCATAGCTATCTGCAATTCCAAAAAAAAAAGTAGACCAAGACCACAAGATGTTTGAGAAAATGTGAACCAAGGATTTTATATCCATTCAAACTTTCCTTCCAAGTGTAAAGTCTGCAGACCAATCTATTTTAATGTGGGAGAACTCAGGGAACAGTTTTCCAGTGAGTCTTTCTTGAGAAAACTACAGGAGGATAAATTTTATCCAAACAAGGGATGACTGAGTAAACTATAGGAAAAAAGATTAGTGATAATGAATATATTTTACTATAGAACTAAAAATAAAACAAATGTAGTAGGTGCAATGTAAGTTTTCTAGACCCTGACAATAATGGAATATAAATTTTCTAGACTCTGACAATGTAGAAATGAGCAAACTACAAAAAATTAGAAATGGAGTGGAAAGAAGGGAACACATAAGTAAATTTGCTGATTGCCTCATCTGCAAAACTTGGGAGTCAGAGATGTTTAAAGCTGACAAAATCAATCATAAATGTGGTAACATATTAACATTATGAACAAAAACACCAAGAAAAATAATTTTGACTAAAATGATGTGATGGGAACTAATATATAATGTCTAAGGAAAGAGAGCTCTAAAATTGCTATGTATATGGCTAATCACTTAATAAAAATTCAACTCTTTTTAATTATCAAAAGAACTAAAAACAAAAAAGGACAAAATAGTCAACAATTTTAAAAGAAATCATAAAAACAGAAAGCATAATGTAAAGTAATATGGCAAGATTAAGATCAAATATACTTGTAAAACAATAAATCTAAATTTTTTAACACAATTAAAAGAAAAGGATTTTGGAGTGGAACACAAAACACAACTCTAAGCTAAATAGAAGTCACACCTAAAACAAAGCTAATTAGAAAGACTGAAAATAAATATATGTACAAAGTAATACCAAGGAAATGTAAATGAAAAGAAAGTAGAGGTCATTATTTTAATATCAAACCTGGTGGAATTCAGGTTGAAAAATACTAAAGGAGACACTAAAAGAATACTTTATAATGCTAAAAAGTATAATTTGTAATTAATATACAATAATTACAAATATCTGTAAGTAAAATAATATTATAAGAATATTCATAAATCAAAGATCTAGGAAATATAAGAAATAGGAATTTGATAGATGTGAGAAACATTAATTCATCTCTTTCAGTACATGAAAAATAAGTGGATAAAAAGTAAGACAACATATACAAGATCTAAATAACAACCAATAATGTTGATTGTACATACATATATTCTAAAATTAGAGAACATTCTTTATTTTCAAGAGTCCTTAGGATAGCCACAAAATTGACTATTGCCAAAACCCCCAAATTTCCAAAAACACAAAAATAGCAAAAAATCAAATCAAATAAAGCCTCTACCGTAAAAATTTAGAAAAAAATAACAACATAATAAATCAAAGGAAAGCAGGAGGAATTAATAAAGATAAATCCAGAAATCTATAAATTAGAAAACCAAAAAAAGAAATAATAAATATATAAGCTAGTTATTTTAGGAAAACAGAAAAATAAATAAAATAAACCACCAACAAATCTACTCTACAAAAAGTATGGGCATGGGGAAAAGGAGTGTTTAATAGACAAATTTCATATTTAATAGACAAAATATAAAATAAAAGAAAATAAACTCAGAAACAATAAATTAAAGCAATCATAATAGACTATTTTGCTAAATTTTGTGTAAGCAAATTTGCAACTCTGGCCAAAATTAGTTGAATTCTAAGAAAATAAAAAATGGATAATTTTCTAGAAAACTTATTATTTAAGTATGAAGTATAAGTGTCCTTGGCTGGTGTGCATTCCACATGGTGTCTAGCTGAGTGCCTGACACTTGGTGGTAGTCAATACATATTAATATTTGAATTGAGTGAGTATCTTATCACCTCAGAAGGCAGAAGTCTCGTCCCACAGAGGGGAAATTTAGAACATAGATTCAGGGTAGAAGAAGAGTGTTGCAGCCACAAATCCCTCATGCTGTTTCTGATGACTACGTTATTAATGTAGAGATTGAAATTCTAGCTTTGTGTGCTGAATAGGCAGCAGGAGACTTTGATCAAAACAGGACAAAATGGTATGTTGCAAGATGGAGAACTTTAGGGATAATCCAAAAAGAAGCAAGTTACTCATGCCTTAAAAATGCTGTGCTCTAATCCCCACTGCCTATTCTTATCCCATCTCCCACCTCCTTCCATCTCCTGTAACCAAAATGAAAATCAGCTCCCAGGCTCATTGTCCAAGACAGATCAGCAAAATCTCCCCTATCTGCAACATTTTTGTGAGGATTCCTTTCAACTCCATGTCCTACCTGAAACCTGGCTCCCCACTGAGGATACTACTTCCCCTTTAGGCCTCTTAAATGCCATCCTCCCTCACCCACACTGTACACTGGATCTGAAGATGAGTAAGTAGGTGTCTTTCTTGCTCTTTAGTGCTTCTTCCAACCATTTTCCCTTCCTCCTCCCTAAAATCACCTAGCTTTGATTGTCATGGCATCAGATTGTAACATTCTCCATCCATCCTTGTTTCAGTCTTCTAAAGATGCCTGAGTTACTTCCTGTCATTCCTTGAAGATTTTAGCTCCTGGCCTACTGTCATTCTCTCCAAAATTCTTGATGATTTTAATATTCACCAAAAAAAGATCTTTCCAATTCCCTGATCTTTGAATTTTATTACTTCCTGTGCTCCAATGATCTTGTCCACCACAAGATCAATCTAAGTCACTCACTCTCATAGTCATAACCAAGATATTGTCATTATCAGTAACTGCTTTCCAACCAGAATATTATTTTATCCCTGCCATTTCTGACCACCCCACTACCTGTTTTGCACCTCATTCTCCCTAATATTCCAGCTTCATCAATCTTCTCACCCCCACCAGAACCTATAACTCATAGATTCTTCTCAATTTTCATAGCCTCACCAGTTGCATTCTCACTTTCCTCCTTCCCAAGGTTAAATGTCATGGTTAGTTATTATAATCTTTTCCCCCATCTTTATTACCTCTATTGTTTGATATAGCTGCTTGGCAAAACCCTAAGCCTTGTTAAATCCAGCTCTCCACCTATTTTGTACCTGCCCCCACACAACTGCTTGAAATGGAGAAAAAACACAATCATGCTGACTGACTATGCTTTAAACTCATGGCTACTCACTCTAGGTGGGACTGTAATGTTGCTTGGCACTCACACTCTTTTTTTCACGTAGCTCATTCATTTTCCCACTCTCTTAGATGATTATTTTATTCCTTCTCCTCTTTCCTTGAACTCCCAGTCCCTTTTCCCTTATGTTCTCCTTCAGCTAATAATTTTGATTGCTATTTCACTGAGAAAATAGGAGCAATCATAAACTTCCACAAGTACCCACTACCACCTCTACCCACCTATCTGCACGGGATGCACATACTCCTTCCTTCTCCCCATCATTGTGGGAAGAATTTCCCATGTTTCTAGCAAAGACCAGCACATCCATTAGAGCACTGGGTCCCACCTTGCTCCCATTTCCTCACAGATACAGCTCTAACAACTCTCCATTTTCCTCCACCAACAATTCCCATAACCATGCCATCTGCTGTTAATTTACCTATCTTTTAAAAAATTGTCACTTCACTTTTCTCATTTCTCTCCTTTTATAGGAAAAAATCTGTGAAAATTGTCTGTAATTTATCTCCTCCTATTATATTTTGGACTCACTCCAATCAGAATTTCACTCTGACTGCTCAGCCAAAATGGCTCTTGCTGATCACCAGAGTCTCAAATTCATGAAATCCAGCAGTCAGTGCTCAGTTTCCTTCCTTCTCAAACTATCAGTAGCATTTGGCCGGCAGCTCCTCTACTCCTGGCAACTTTCGCTTCACTTGGCCTTGAAAATACCACTCATGCCCGGTTTTCTTCCCACCTCTCCATCTATTCCTTTTCAGTTTCTTTTGTTCATTCCTCACAGTAAGTATTAAAATGAAATCTTCTCTTTTCTATTCATGCTCTCTCCTTTGTGAATCACATTGAGTTTCATAGATTCTAATGCTTTCTATATGCTAATTATTCTCAAATGTGTATTTCTGTGTCCACACTTCTCCCTGAACCCTAGATGTATGTATTCATCTGCCTAAATGAAATCTCCATCTAGATTTCTACAGACATCTTAAACCTAATATATCAAAAGCTGAGCTTCTACATCTTCACCTATTCCAAATTCTGTTCCTTTAATAGATGTTCCCATCTTAGTAATCCAAAAATCCCATTCTTCTACCTTCTCATGACAAACTCGTCAATTTCCCTCATACCTTACATTCAGTCTACCCTATAATTCTGTTTTTTCTACCTTCAAATTTTATCTAGAATCCCAGCATTTCTCACCATCTTCACAGCTATACCCTGGTGCAAGCCATCTCCCGACTCTCTACTTAATTCCAACCTTGCTGCTGTAGTCTATTCTCCACCCAGCAGCCAGAGTGAGCACGTTAAAGAGTCAGAACGTGACATGCCTTTGCACAAACCCCTCTGTGGCTTTTCATGGAAGGATGAACCTTAAAGTCCTCATAATATCTACAAGGATCTACATGATCTGGCCTCTCCGAACTCTTCTTCTATACACCCCTACTATACACTTCAGCCTTTCTGTTCCTCATGGCACTGAGCATGTGTTACCTCAGAAACTATTACCCTTGGGATCCCTCTAACTAGGATTCCCTCCTGTTAATTTCATGTTTCTCTCATTTCCTTTAGGTATTATTTAAATGTTACTTCCTTGGGGAAGCTTTCCCTCCCTCGCTCCTTACATGAAATTGCATGACAACCCCACCACCGTGGCCAACCTGTCCTCTACTCCTCCCTTGCTATTTACTCCCCTTAGCACTAGGTAGTCTGTAACATAGCGTGAAATGTACACATTCATCTTGGTTATTGCCTGTCTCCCCCACTATGATGTAAGTTCTAGGAAGGCTGGAATGTTTTTTAACTCACAACTGTATTCTAGTGTTTAGAACAGTGTCTGGCCCATGGTAGGTGCCCATTTGGTGAATGAATTAATAAATTAGTGAAAATATACCTACATACATGCTAGGCATTGAGGACTATCGTGAGAGTGGAAGGCCACTGAAATACAATTCCTGCCTTTGAGGTGTTAATAGTACTGAAGAGGAGATGCTAAGTGAACACAAATCACAATAACACAAAACATTGTGTATTAAGTGCTATGACAAGGGGCAGGCATGGAGTAATAAAAATCTCAAGGTGGGTTGGGTTGAGAAGACTCAGAATGTGTGACAAATAACCACTTCGTGTCAAGGAAGGCAGACTCAGATTTGCTTAACCAGGTTCGGAACAACCTGAGAATAGAATCTTTACACTGAAGTTTAAGTGACTATATTCATTTATTTTGTACAAGTCACTGGAGATTCCATGGTAAATACGGCACACATGGTCCTTCCCCCACAATGAGGTTTACAGCCAAGTTAGAGAGAAACGTGGTTTTGAACTGGATTAGAGATGTCAATGTAAGCACCCAAATCAAAATTCAGAGCTTAAGGAACTATGAAGCCTACAGTAGAATTCAATTAGATCTGTTAAGAAAGAGATTTATGGGACTGGGTGCAGTGGCTCACGTCTGTAATCCCAGCACTTTGGGATGCCGAGGCAGGCGGATCACCTGAGGTTGAGAGTTCGAGACCAGCCTGACCAACGTGGAGAAACCTCGTCTCTACTAAAAATCCAAAATTAGCCGGGCATGGTGGCGCATGCCTGTAATCCCAGCTACTTGGGAGGCTGAGGCAGGAGAATTGCTTGAACCCAGAAGGTGGAGGTTGCAGTGAGCTGAGGTTGCAGTGAGCTGAGATTGCACCATTGCAGTCCAGCCTGGGCAACAAGAGTGAAAGTCCGTCTCAAAAAAAAAGAAAGAAAGAAAGAAAAAGAAAAGAAAGAGATTTATGGGTTAAAGTTTTATGCTAAATGAACTCAATGAAGCTTTAATCTATGAATGTAAGTTTTAACCCAGCAGCCCATGAGAGCTTTTGCATTCTATGGCTGCCTAAAAATTTATTTTACTGAACTCTGTGGAAGAAGGGTGGGGGTAAGGGAGACATGTAATGAGAGGCCACAGTTCCCAAAAATTAACTCTACTGTAACCCTTGAGTAGGTGTAGAAGAAGGAGTTCCAGTGCTAAGAAGCAAGATATCATTAGAGTGGTATTTATGATGGGAGTTAGGGGGTTAATATGAAATTATCAAGGGTGACCTTATGGAGGAAGTTTAATTTTTGACAGGCTTTTAAGATGAGTTTAAATGGGGAAAAGGAAGGAGTAATTTGACAGACTGGAGGCATAGATGGTGGTCTAAGGTCTGAGGGAGAAGGTCAGCCTCACAGAGCACAGCTAAGCTGTCCAAGGCCATGGAATCCTATGCCATTGCTGATCTTTAGCTCTGTACACAAGTATGGCTTTATTGGATATTAAAATATTGAAATCAGTCATCCTCATTCTTCACAGATTCCTACTTGCTAAAATGTATATGTAACCTCAAAAATCAATAATTGTGGCACTTTCATTGTCATTTGTGGACATGCTCAGAGCAGCAAAATGTTTGAGTCACCATTGGGCACATTCCCAGCTGACGTCAAACAAGGCAATGTTCTATCTTCTTGCATTAGCTCTCTTTCTGTAAACACATGTCCTTGCTATGGTCTATTTAGTGCCAGGTTTTTCACACTTTTGCGTTTTTGTTGGTGATTTTGCTGTTTAAAATCGCCCCAAGCATAATGCTGAAGTGCTTTCTAGTGATCCTAAATAAAAGGAGGCTATGCTGTGCCTTATGGAGAAAATACATGTATTAGAAAAGCTTACTTCAGACATGAGTTATAGTGCTATGGGCCATGTTTAATGTTAATGAATCAATAATATGTCTTAAATAAGGTGATTTTAAACAGAAACACACATAAAACAAGGTTATCTATTGATCAGTTGACAAAAAATCTTGTGATCAGAAGCTCTCAGGAACCCAACCCTATATTTCCCCTAGGAGCAATGGTTCAGGATTTACTAACTCAGTGCCTATAGCAACTTTATAGAACATACCATTATGAATAACAAGAATCAAATGTACTTCCACACTCCTTAGTAAGTAACTACTAGTCCTACCCACAATGAGTGTCTTCCCATTGACTTGGCTGCCCTGTCCTCTGCCTCTAACCATGCACCCTCCTAGACCTCTCCATTGTCTATCAGCTGAAGGTCTAGGAGGGGCCTCTAAAATGCGGAAGACCACCATTCTGATTGCTTAGTACCTGTGCTGTGTTTGATGTTAGATATTTTTAATATCACCTTTGTGTGTAAATATCTCATTGACTTCTCTCCCATAGGGAATATAATGTCTTCCATTAAACAGAACTTGTCAAAAGAACTGTTATTCAATCAAAAGTATGTGAGTTCTCTCCTTTTAGAAAGGGAGATGTAACTCACAAGAAAAATCAAAATAAGAAAAATTTGTGAAAATAACTAATTTTCTGACATTCATTAATTCTCAGCCAGCCTCTTAGGCTATCTAAAAAGTCCTGACAAATGAGAATGAATCTGAGAATCATTTTTCTTGTCATTTGCTCAAAAGATTAATTTCCTGATATTCTAGGTTTAAAAAAAGAGGAGTAAGATGGTAAAATGTGAAGGAAATATCTGATGCTTGAAATAATTCAGAATTTGCCATGTTGGAGAGATATTTTAGAGATATCCCATAAAGGGTATTAGGATTTGACAACAATAAGAATTGAAGAGGTGTTCTGATTCTATTAATAGAATCAAGGACAAAAGCCCTAGGGTCACAAGAAACCTGAATTCTGTTGACTAAAGAAAATAGCAATGTTTTAAAAAATTAACATATGTTTTATTAATTAATTAATTAATGTGTTTATTCATTAAAGTTTGTTTTCAGAAGCCTTGAGGGCTATCAGTTGAGAACTACAGCCCTGGAAGCGCCCATCAGAGAGGTTCTGTCAGATGGCTCTGACACAGTATTCCAGCTCACAGCTTACACAAAGGTAGTGGAAGTTCAGTATGTGTTCAGAAGTTACATTAAAGCAGAATCACCTAAAGTTTAGGTGCAAGAGTACATCTGGTTATAGATTACAGAGGCATAGTCACTAACTCTGTCAGACATTATCTTATGCGTAGGAAAAGGCAAGGACTAGGGTTATATATCTTTTAAGGATGTAGTGACTTGGGAAAGAGACATGAGGGGCCAGGTGCTCTATCCTGTTTTGTCTTCAGAGCATTCTTCCATAGAGCTGCTCATAGAGTCAGGGGCTGTGTGAAATTATGCTGGAGAGCAGAAATGAGCAAACGTACGTTTGCTGCTTTGTCTCACAGTTTAAATCTCAGCTTTGCCATATATTTTACATATTCAACCTTAGGTAAGACACTGAACATAGATAAACCTGTTCCTTAATTGGTTAAATGTGGACAAACCAAGTTCTACTCTCAAAAGGTCTTTGGAGGGGGTTAAAAATAGACAATGTGTAGAGTACTGAGCACAGAGCTTGACGCAGATAAAGTTGACAATTATTAGCAGTTATTATTGTTTTTATGCAACATTTATATTTCCTTTAATATATAAGTAATATATGCTTGTGTTTTTTGAAAAATTGAAAATATACAGAAAGAACATATAAAGAAACCATTATAACTTTATTATCCAGAGACTACCTCTTTTAAAATTTTGGTGTATATTTTTTAGACTATATTACCACTCTCTACTTTTTTTAAGTATCTACAAATGTTGTAAGCATTTGAATGTAATTTTAATGGGAAAAGTATATAATGCAATTCTTTGATGAGAAAAATTATTGATTTCCTAGTGACTCCGTAACGTAATGATTTGTTCAATGTACTGTTCATCTGTAGCATATTTATTATAAGAATTGGAAGACAGGTGTCGGTAAAGGCCAAATTTCATACAAATACCAAGAATTGTTTAGAAAGAACTTGTCCTGTGACTCTTCCCTGCCATTTTCCAGTTCCCATGGAGCTATCAGCCTATTCGTTAGTTGCTTTTCATCATATCAGGAGGCTCATACTCAGCTGCAGGATGACAGTCTAGTCAGCATTCCCAAAAGGGCAAGAATCACTCAGGCCTCATCAGAGTGTGCACGCACCCACACCCCCACTACCTGAGAAGAGTACTGCTGCAACCTGCTACAACCTATGTGCCAGTTTCACGTGCAGCTATCTCTGAGCACAAACTGACAGTATTGAGGGATAGATGAGATGATAGACTCCAGCAATAATCTACAAATATTTTGGCTAACAAACTGATTATTCCCTATTTTGTTCAAACAAGCATACCATAACTGATCCATTTCAAAGACTAATTCAAGGGACTAATTTACACCTCCTATACTGATGCCACTGTTGCTCAGAATATTCTGGGAGAGATCTCTCTCTCTCTCTTTCTCTTGAAACTACCTTCAGAGGATTTTGTCTGCTATATAGTATTTTAACCATTTTCCAAAGTATTAAAAAACTTTTTGACATTGGAACTGACTATGAAACCAAAATCATTTGAAATGAGATTTCTTTGTTTAAAAATACACTTGATAATCTAAAGTCAAATCTGCCTTTACCTCCCTTCTCAAGGCTTCTTTGTAGACTGATTAAAATAGTCCTTTGTTAACACACTGTATACAAATGTAGGTTGTTTTTACCATGTATGCCTTTACAGTCATAATATTTAGAAACCCGAAAATATTGTAATCACAAAGGAATTTCATTTTGCCATTCTGTCCTACTTATGGATTTGAATATACTCTCTGTAAGAATGGCTTTCTCTGTAAGAATGTGGTTACACCAACTCGTCATCTAGCATTAGGTATATCTCCCAATGCTATCCTTCCCCCCTCCCCCCAGCATGGCACATGTATACATATGTAACTTACCTGCACATTGCGCACATGTACCATAAAACCTAAAGTATAATAATAATAATAATAAGAAGAAGAATAAAAGAAAAAAAAAAGAATGTGGTTACAGAGAAAGTTGCTCTGATACTCTTTCCACATTATTTTGGCTTCATTCTGACTACTACTTGATATTTTTGGAGGCTGTTCCAAGCTTTGGAAAGAAATGTGTCAATTGTAGGCTTCAGCTACAATTGGAGTCATCTTCCCAGGCCTCCATCCCTGCAAGCCCTACCACAGTGTGTGAGCTGGGAACCTGCAAGGTGGAAGCTACCATTCCGAGAAACTCTTGGGGGATGGAGGTACTTCTAGGGCTGCCTTCACGATTAATGTTGGGGTTTTTGGTTTGCTGAGAATTCACACAATCTGGAAATACAGTTGTCACCTCAAAGAACAAGCAGTTACTTTTCATCTCCTGCACGTTTCATCGAGTGCAGTCAAGGTTTCTTGAATTGTGGCCCGTGAACCATTTACATAAGAACTCTTTGTCCTTTCCTTAGACCCACTACATCAGAATCTCTGGAATTATAGACCATGAATCATATTGTGTGTGTGCTGTTTTGGTTTTGTTTTTGTTTTTGCAGTTTCTCCTAGTGATTCTTATGCATTCTAAAATTGGAGAATCATAGTATGATGGATTCTTTAAGCCTGACTTCTAGGGCACAATATGAACTAGACCTGATAATTTGTCAATGTAAAGTTGTGTTGAGCTGGAAGATGCATTTATGTCTTGTGTTTCATTCTTCGTTAGGATCAAGTAGGAAGGAAATCATGAGGACATCAAGGCAACATCAAACCCACATTCTTTCTTCTTAATATACTCACTTTCCTGTGTTCCTTTGGTTCTAGATACCTTTGGTCACTCAAATGCATAGTTTTAAAGATGAATTCATTTATTCGACAACTATTAATCAGCCCCTGGCAAGACCTGGATCTCATGCTTGTCAACAACAGCATGGAGATTAATGAAATTGGATGCTTCACATCAAAGAGTTTAGAATCGAATCCTTTCTTCCTGGTGCCCCCCAGCAATGGCTGGAGAACAAACACCTTATTCCAAACAAAGAAATTCTAGAAATCTCCTAGTCCAATGGTTTTACACTGTATTCCTTAGAGTTCTGAGGTGCCTCAATGTTCCCCTGGGGATGTGTGGGTGGCAGGTCAAGTAGGCTCTGTACAACTACTTCCCATTCAACCATAACAGCTCTGTTTTTCTATATTTATTTTTATTACATTTCCACACAAGATTTCAGCTAAGACAAGATAAAAAGTTTATAAAACAACAGTGTAGAATTGACACATTTCCAAATATTTATCTCCAACAAAGTTTCCAACTCTATATTCAACTCTCCCCTTCTTGACTTCTTTCAGTGTTTCTGGCAAATCAGAGAAAATATGCCTCAAATTGGTGCTTACGTGCAAAACCTCTTTCCCCACCAGCTAAGCTTTATAAAGGTATTTGCCCTCAAGTGAGCTGGAAGCAATAGAAATCTTAACTTTCAGGGAAAAGACTGCCCTATTATCTTACTTGGAAGAAGAAGTTTTTGGAATCGTGTCAAGCCACACAGGTAATATTTGAAGCTACCAACGTTAATTTTCCCATGTCCTGAATTATCCCTCTCCTTCCAACCTGCTCCAATTTTTCTTGGTCTAGGCCAATCTCTTTGCTTAACTCTGCATTGAACTGTGAATCAACACCAACTTCCATTTTCCAAAATAATGTTTGCCTTTCACATCAAGAGCCTAGCTTCAAGTTTGTTCAATTGTTCACAGGAACCTAGATGTTGAAAAAGAACAAGAGCCTCTTTGGCATCAGTGAATCATGTATAAATATGTATGCTTCTATCAACATACACATTTAGACACAGAAGACCCGTGCTGCCTGGGAGACCACATTTTAAGATAGGAGTAGTAGAGGAGACCAATCAGCGTTGTAAACACAGGTTTCCTGGAGAGGATGGTTATTTCCAAATCCCAGTGGATAAAAATAGCATCATAATCTGGCTGCATGACAACCAATAGGCTGGGCTGTCTTCATTCTAGCCACCTGTAACTCCATAGGTCAATAGAAGGCCAATGTAAAGTTTACAGGAGTGCAATGTAAAGTTTACATTAGGCTCCTATCACATTTCTATTTATATCCCAGGGTAACAATGTAAACACCCCATGTTTACATTGGGGTGTGAATATCTGCTTGGTCTTGAGGTAGTCCTTGTTGAAGCAATTCCTAATAGACAATGATTGAAGTTCCTCCCACTTACTGTTTATGTTGGCACTTGCTGTTGAGATAAAGGGCTGTTATTATAGAAAGGGCTGTTTCTGGATAAGGCTGCTTACACTGTTATGGATTTACTCTACTGGAATGGTCACTCAACTATAATTAGTCTAGAATCACTATAATAATTTGGAGAGGTTTTAAATGTTATCCATCTTTGGGTTTAGGACTAGAGAAAGCAAAGGATTTAAATCTCCATGACCTCCAAATGGATACAGCAGTTGCTATGGGGATCCTGGATTGAAAGTGAAAATGTTTTGTGAACTTGGACATCTTGTTTGACATCTTCAGCTTCAGGCTCCAGATGGCTTGTTTGCTAGATGAAAAATTGTCTATCAATCCAAACTCACAAGGTTACAATATATATAAACATTCCTGACTGGAAAGCATTCTATAAAACTGAGGTAACTCAATCAAATCATTAACTGGGCCCAACCCAGACCCTAGACCTTCTCAGTTGCACCAAAAGTGTTTCTACTGCCTGAACTCCCTTGAGTACAAACACCTTTATTAAAACCTAGCTGGTAGGAAGAGCCTCTATACCACAGCATTTAGGGAGCTGCCCTAGCGAAGAAAGAAATATGCCTAAATGAAAAGTATTCATGTTCTCTAATTTATCCCTTAATTCATACTTCCTCCCATATATGAATGAAGTCATATCTCACAGCCAAAAGCCCAGAATGGTGCTAATCTGCATTTTCTGGAAAATAAGACATGAAAGGGCTTCTTTCTTTGAACAGTGCTTCTAAGTCTTTAAATGGTTTAAATACTCACAAGTGCATTAAGGCAATTTGTCTAGACAAACTCAAAGGCAATAGTTCACTTTTTGCCTGTTTTGGCCTCTTCCTGCCAAATCCAGCCAATTTCTTTCACGGTAATTTTTGGAAGCTGGCAGGCAGGTAGAAGCATGTGGAAAGCAAATACTCAAATAATAGAACAAATGCAGGCATACGAATTACCACGACATTGAGAAAGTCCCACCACATGGTGAGAGGTGGTGTGATCAGACAGATTCCTTTAAGTCATTTACTCAGATTTATAAAAGCATTGAAAGCAACTCCAGAATGATTGAAAGAAGGCTGAGGTGAGGATATGGTTATCAGTAAAATCTTCTTCACTCTGAACAAAACACATTACAGGCTCCAGGGCCTCCTCATACAGCTCTGCAAGTTGAGCACTCCACATCTCTAGGGGGTGCCGTTCACATTACCACCTATAAAAACGACACTCCCTGGAGTTGTTCAATGTACAACCTGTATGGCTGTACATGGCTGACTTAGAGAGCATATTATTGGAGGGAGGAGAGAGGAGGTGATGGGTGGGGAAAAAAGGCTTTACTTACAAACTGAATTTGTACCCTAGTTTGCCACATACACTTTGGGTGGTTATGGGTAAGTCATGTAATCTCTCTGAACCTCAATTTCCTCCTTTGGCAATTGTGAAATAGATTCTGTAAGGTTGCTGGGTTAATGAGGGCTAAATGAGATGATGTAGACAAAAGTGACTGATAAATGGAAGGAACTTATTAAATAATATTTATTTGTAATGACTTACAGGCTGCCAAGCAGATACTGGAGGAAGCAGGCATCCTTTATTTAAAAGAAGAAAAATAAGAATAAGGAAAATACCCCATATTTAAATAGTGCTTTATGTATTACCATCAAAATAACCTTTTTAGTAGGTACTATAGTAGTTTGATGTTGCAGATTAGTTATGTCACTTTTTCATAGTCACAAAGTTAGTAGGTGAAAAAGCTAAAACTCAAATCCCTTCTTTTCATTAGAAGTCCAGTGTCCTATCTCTAAATGATTTAGCAAGAAACAGAGGAGGTTGCGGAAGGCATTTGAATAAAGCTCTATTGGCCAACTGGGGTTGACTACTGAGCTTCCTTGGCAATGGCTTTTACAGGACTAACTAAAATCTTTTTAAGATATATCCTTTCTTCTCATCAGCTACCTTGGGACTGCTTTTGTATAATCCAGGGATAGGAAAAGAGAAATCAGCTCTAAGACCACACATGACTACCAAGACGGAAACAGAAACATGTGAAATTTAAATGATGCCCCCAAGCTAAATTACTTTTGTTTTGCAAGAAAATATGTTTTGTGCTTTCATCTAATAATAGATATACTTGATATGCTATGATTTGAACCAGTTCAACAATGCTACAACAAAGGCTCAGTTTCCAAGGGAGCTTGCAATTTAATTATATTCCTCTGCCTGACCTTACTCTAAGTTCAAATCCCCCCTCCACACCTAAAATAACATACTAGTTAAAATTGAAAGCACTGCAGCCTCATGTTTGGGTTTTTATTCTGCTATGTAAAACTTTGTGTGAGGTTCTTCACTACTTTGTGCCTCCATTTTTTTCTCCTCTTTAAAAATAAGATGGCGTTTACTGAATAAGCTTTTAACAGTGAAGGAGTTTACATGTAAAAAGCAAGTAGAAGAATGGTTGTCACACAGTAGTTGCTTGGTAAATCAGGAGTGCATTATGATCCTAAATTTTTGTATACCTCATGTAAAAATATACCTCACAGAGTTCAAAATAAATGAAGCAAAAATTGATAAAACTAAAAGAAGAAACAGACACATCTACAATTATAATCAGAGATTTCCAAAACCCACTTTCAATAATTGAGAGAACAAGTAGAAAGAAAATATGGCTATAAGAAACATGGAATACACTTCAATCAACTTGATGTACTAAACAACTACGGAACACTTCATACAAGAAGAGAATACATATTCTTTGAGAGTATTGTTATAGACTGAATGTTTGTTTCCACTCCAAAAACAACAAAAAAATTTATTTTGGAGCCCTAAGTATTGAAGCTCTAACCCCCAGTGTGATAGTATTTGGAGGTGTAGCCTTTGGGAGACAATTAGGTTTAGATGAGGTCATGAGAGTGGGGCTCCCATGATGGAATTTGTGTTCTTCTAAGAAGAGGAAGAGTGACCATCACTTGCCCTCTCAGCATCATGTGAGAAGGTGGTTGTCTGCAAGCCAGGAAGGGGACCCTCACCAGAAACTGAATTGGCCAGCACCTCATAGCCTCCAGAACTATGAGAAATAAATGTCTATTGTTTAAGTCAGCCAATCTATAGTATTTTGTTATAACAGCCCAAGCTGACTCATACAGGCACACGTGAAACATTTTCCAAGATAGATCATATTCTCAACCACGAACAACCTTCAGAAATTTTAAATTATTCAAAACATACAAAGTAGGAGTTGAAATGGAGGGTAAGAAGCTTGAAAAATTAACCCTTCTTAAAGGTAACGGAAAAACTATCAAAAACTATCAGAATCAACATTTATTGGAACTTTGGAAACTAAACAAAAGCTTGCAAGAACCAGGAAAATGCTTAATGAATAAAAATTGGCTGACTCTCAATAAGAACAGATAACTTTTTGTCCTTTTAATTTACCCTGGCTTCATGCCCCATTTCCCACCTCAACAGTTGCCTTAAAGATAACATTCTGCCTTCCTATTACAGGTACTGGTAATGGCAGGAGCAGAATGCACTTTGTTCCCAAAGAACTTTGGTCATTTGTTGTGACCAGTTTGGTGTCTGCTTGGAGGATAAGCCCAAAAAACCTGCCTTTATCTAACCGAATTTGGACTCACCCAGTGCTGCTGCTTGGGCAATAGATAGCAATTGGGCAAGCAATTAACTAACTGAAACCTTGGGAGGAAAGACTTGAAAGGAAAAGCTTAGGAGAAGCTGTCTCAAAAAAAAAAAAAAAAAAAAAGACAAATATTTTTATAAGAGACAAAAATGATTGTATTATGATAAAAGATTCAATTCTTTAAGAAGATATAGCTATTCAGCACACATATGCACCTAGCACAGATCCCCAAAATGTGTGAAGCAAAAACTGACAGAATTGAAGGGAGAAACAGTTTAACAATAACTTCAAAACCCCATGTTAAATAATGGACAGAATAATTAGATGGAAGATCAGCAGGGAAATGCAAGACATTTTACCTTTTAAAAAAATTATTTCCATATGTTTTTTGAGGAAAAGGTGGTATTTGGTTACATGACTAAGTTATTTAGTGGTGATTTATGAGATTTTGGTGCACCCATCACCTGAACAGTGTACACTGAACCCAATTTGTAGTCTTTTATCCCTCACCCCCTTCCCACCCTTCCCCACCCCCACCTCCAGAGTCCCCAAAGTCCATTGTATCATTTTTATGCCTCTGCATCCTCATAGCTTAGCACCCACTTATGAGTGAGAACATGCAATGTTGGGTTTTCCATTCCTGAGTTACTTCACTTAGAATAATAGTCTCCAATTCCATCCAAGTTGCTGTGAATGTCATTAACTCATTCCTTTTTCTGGCAGAGTAGTGTTCCATCATATATGTATATACCACAGTTTCTTTATCCACTAATTGATTGATGGGCATTTGGGTTTGTTCCACATTTTTGCAATTACAAATTGTACTGCTATAAACTTGCGTGTGCAAGTATCTTTTCTGTATGACTTCTTGTCCTCTGGGCAGATACCCAGTAGTGGGATTGCTGAATCAAATGGTAGTTCTACTTTTAGTTCTTTGTTGTACTAGTCTACATTACCACCAACAATGTAGAAGTGTTCCCTTTTCACCTTATCCACGCCAGCATCTATTTTTTTTTATTTTTTGATTATGGCTATCCTTGCAGGAGTAAGGTGGTATTGCATTATGGTTTTGACTTGCTTTTCCCTCATCATTCCTGATGTTGAGCATGTTTTCATATGTTTGTTGGCCATTTGTATATCTTCTTTTGAGAATTGTCTATTTATGCCCTTAGCCCACTTTTTGATGGGATAGTTTGTTTTTTTCTTGCTAATTTGTTTGAGTTCCTTGTAGATTCTGGATATTAGTCCTTTGTCAGATGTATAGATTATGAATATTTTCTCCCACTCTGTGGGTTGTCCATTGACTCTGATGACTGTTCCTTTGGCCATGCAGAAGCTCTTTAGTTTAATTAAGTTGCACCTATTTATCTTTGTTTTTATTGCATTTATTTTTGGGTTCTTCGTCATGAAATCTTTGCCTAAGCCAATGTCTAAAAGGGTTTTTCCATGTTATCTTCTAGAATGTTTATAGTTTCAGGCCTCAGATTTAAGTCCTTGATCCATCTTGGGCTGATTTTTTTTTTAAGATGAGAGACGAGGATCCAGTTTCATTCCCTACATGTGGCTTGCCAATTGTCTCAGCACTATTTATTGAATAGGGTGTCCTTTCCCCACTTTATGTTTTTGCTTGCTTTGTCGAAGATCGGTTGGCTGTAATATCTGGGTCTATTTCTAGGTTCTCTATTTTGTTCCATTCACCTATGTGCCCATTTTTATGCCAGTACCATGCTATTTGGTGACTATGGCCTTATAGTATAGTTTGAAGTTGGGTAATGTGATGCCTCCAGATTAGTTCTTTTTGCTAAATCTTGCTTTGGCTATGCGAGAGATCTTTATTGCTTCCATATGAATTTTAGGATTGTTTTTTCTAGTTCTGTGAAGAATGGTAGTGGTATTTTGATGGGAAATGTATTGAATTTGTAGCTTGCTTTTGGCAGCATGATCATTTTCGCAATATCAATTCTACCCATCCATGAGTATGGGATGTGTTTCCATTTGTTTGTGTCATCTATGATTTCTTTAAGCAGTGTTTTGTAGTTTTCTTTGTAGAAGTCTTCCACCTCCTTGGTTAGGTATATTCCTAAGTACTTTATTTTTTTGCAGCTATTGTAAAAGGGGTTGAGTTCTTGATTTGATTCTCAGCTTGACTGCTGTCGGTGTATAGCAGAGCTACTGATTTGTACTGATTTGTATATTAATTTTGTATCCTGAAACTTTACTGAATTTATCGGTTCAAGGAGCTTTTTGGAGGAGTCTTCAGGGTTTTCTAGGTACACAATCATATAATCCACAAACAGCTACAGTTTGACTTCCTCTTTACTGATTTGGATACCCCTGATTTCTTTCTCTTGTCTGATTGCTCTGGCTAGGACTTCCAGTATGATGTTGAATAGAAGTGGTGACAGTGGGCATCCTTGTCTTGTTCCAGTTCTCAGAAGGAATGATTTTAACTTTTTTCCATTCAGTATTATGTTGGCTCTTGGTTTGTCATAGATAGCATTTATTACATTAAGGGATGTCCCTTGTATGCTGATATTGCTGAGGATTTTAGTCATAAACTGTGGTGGTTAATACTGAATGTCAACTTGATTGGATTGAAGGATGCAAAGTATTGATCCTGGGTGTGTCTTTGAGGGTGTTGCCACAGGAGATTAACATTTGAGTCAGTGGGCTGGGAAAAGCAGATCCACCCTTAATCTGGGTGGGCGAAATCTAATCAGCTGCCAGCACAGCCAGAATAAAAAGCAGGCAGAAGAACGTGAAAAGACGAAACTGGCTTAGCCTCTCAGCCTACATCTTTCTCCCATTGTAATATCTTGTAATGTCTCCTGTTTCATTTCTAATTGAGCTTTTTGGATCTTCTCTCTTCTTTTCTTGGTTAATCTTGCTAATGGTCTATCCATTTTATTTATTTTTATATATATGTATATAAAGTACATATATATGTGTGTATATATATATAAAGGGGAGTTTATATATAAACTAATATATATATTAGTTTGTGTATATATACATAAAGGGTATATTATATATATGTAGTGTACATATATATATTATTGTGTGTATATATATATATAAAGGGGAGTTTATATGTAAATTAATATATATATTAGTTCTGTCCCTCTAGAGAACCCTGACTGATACATAAAGTGATGCTAGATTTTGTCTAATGCTTTTTCTGCATCCATTAAGATGATCTTGTGATTTTTGTTTTTAATTCTTTTTATGTGGTACATCACAATGATTGACTTATGTGGTACATTACAATGATTGACCATCCCTGCATCTCTGGTATGAAACCCACTTGATCATGGTGGATTATCTTTTTGATATGCTGTTGGATTCAGTTAGCTAGTATTTTGTTAAGAATTTTTGCATGTATGTTCATCAGGGATACTGGTCTGTAGTTTTCTTTTTTTGTTATGTCCTTTCCTGGTTTTGGTATTAGGGTGATACTGGCTTCATAGAATGATTTAGGGAGAATTCCCTCTTTCTCTGTCTTGTGGAATAGTGTCAATAGGATTGGTAACGATTCATCTTTGAATGTCTGGTAGAATTTAGCTGTGAATCTATCTGGTCCTGAATTTTTTTGTTGGTAATTTTTTTATTACCATTTCAATCTCGCTGCGAGTTGTTGGTATGTTCAGGGTTTCTAACTCTTCCTGATTTAAGCTAGGAGGATTGTATCTTTCCAAGAATTTATCCATCACCTCTAAGTTTTTTAGTTTATGTGCACAAAGTTGTTCATAGTAGCCTTAAATGATCTTTTGTATTTCTGTGGTGTCAATTGTAATATCTCCCATTTCATTTCTAACTGAGCTTATTTGGATCTTCTCTTTTCTTTTCTTGGTTAATCTTGCTAATGGTATATCAATTTTATTTATCTTTTCAAAGAACCAGCTTTTTGTTTCATTTATCTTTTGTATTTTTTTGTTTGCTTCAGTTTCATTTAGTTCTATTCTAATGTTGGTTATTTCCTTTCTTCTGCTGGGTTTGAGTTTGTTTTGTTCTTGTTTCTCTAGTTCCTTGTGGTGTGACCTTAGATTGTCTATTTGTGCCCTTTCAGACTTTTTGATGTAGGCATTTAATGCTATGAACATTCGTCTTAGCACTGCTTTGCTGTATCCCAGAGGTTTTGATAGGTTTTGTCACTATTATTGTTCAGTTGGAAGAATTTTTAAATTTCCATCTTGATTTCATTGTTGACCCAATGATCATTCAGGAACAGGTTATTTAATTTCCATGTATTAGCATGGTTTTGGAGGTTCCTTTTGGAGTTGATTTTCAGTTTTATTCCACTGTGGTCTGAGACAGTATTTGATGTAATTTCAATTTTCTTAAATTTTTTGAGACTTGTTTTGTGGCCTATCATATGGTCTATCTTGGAGAAAGTTCTATGCACTGATGAATAGAATGTATATTCTTCAGTTGTTGGGTAGAATGTTCTGTAAATATCTGTTAAGTCCATTTGTTTCAGGGTGTAGTTTAAATCCATTGTTTCTTTGTTGACTTTTTGTATTGATGACCTGTCTAGTGCTGTCAGTAGAGTATTAAAGTCCCCCACTATTATTAGGTTGCTGTCTATCTCATTTCTTAGGTCTAGTAGTAACTGTTTTATAAATTTGGGAACTCCAGTGTTAGGTGCATATATATTTAGGAATTTAGGATTGTGATATTTTCGTGTTGGACAAGGCCTTCTGTCATTATATAATGTCTCTCTTTGTCTTTTTTAACTGCTGTTGCTGTAAAGTCTGTTATGTCTGATATAAGAATAGCTACTCCTGCTCACTTTTGGTGTCCATTCGCATAGAATGTCTTTTTCCCTCCCTTTACCTTCCAAAGATTAAAGTTACGTGAAATATATTTTCTGCCCACAAAAGAATTAAATTAGAAACCAATAACAAAAAAATTTAAAAATTCACAAATATGTGGAAATTAAATAATGTTTATAAATTACCAATAGGTCAAAGAAGAAACCACATGGGAACCAGAAAATTATTTGAAATGAAAAAAAATGGAAGCATGACGTGCCAAAGTTATCATATGCAGCAAGAGTGCTCATAGGGAAAATTATACCTGTAAGTTTCTACATTTTAAAAGGAGAAAGTATAGCCGGGCATGGCGGTGTGCACCTGTAGTCCCAGCTACCTGGGAGGCTGAGGCAGGAGAATTGCTTGAACCCATGAGGCGGAGTTTGCAGTGAGCCGAGATCGCGCCACTGCACTCCAGCCTGGGTGACAGAACAAGACTCCATCTCCAAAAATAAAAAAATAAAAAATAAAAGGAGAAAGCCTTCAAATCAAGAACTATACACCTTCAAGCACAGGAAAAAGAGGAGCAAACAAAACCCAAAGCCAGCAGAAGACAAGAAGTAATAAAAATTAGAATAGAGATAAATGAAATAGAGAATTAAAAAAGAACAAAAAAAGGAAACTGATGAAGCCAAAAGATGATTCTTTGAAAATATTAATGAAATTGAAAAATCTTGAGCTACGTTGATCAATAAAAAAGAGAAGACTAAACTAAGTAAAATAAGAAATAAAAGTATATTACAGCCAACTTTACAGAAATAAAAATGATTATAAGAGAATACAATGAACAATTTTATGACAACAAATTAGATGACCTAGATGAAATGAACAAATTTCTAGAATCATACAAACTACCAAAACTAACTCAGGAAGAAATAAAAAATCTGAATAAAACTTTAACAAGTAAAGATAATGAATTAGTAATCAAAATAGTCCAATAAAGAAAAGTCCAGGTTCGAATTGCTTCACTTGTGAATTCTATCAAACATTCAGAGAATAATTAACACCAAACCTTCTCAAACTATTCCAAAATATAGATGAGGAGAGAACATGTTCTAACTCAATCTAGAAAGGCAGCATAATTACCCTGATGCCAAAGTCAATACAGAAAAGAAAACTGCAAGTCAAAATCCCTTATAAGCATAGATGTAAACATACACAACAAAATGCTAAGTAACCAAATCCAGCAGCATATTAAAAGGATGATTATGCATCATAACAAAGTGGATTTATTCCAGTGTGCTTCAACGTCAATCAGATGAAATTAATAGAATAAAGGGGAAAAATCCTACACGATCATCTCAATATATACAGAGAAAGCATTTGACAAAAATCAAACACCCTTTCTTGTCAAAAACACACAACAAATTAGGAACAGAGGGACCTTCTTTACCATGATAGGGAGCATAAAAACCCCACAGCTAACATCACACTTCACGGTGAAAGACTATAAGTGCTCTCCCTAATAATAAGACAAGGAGGTATAATCTCATCACTTCTATTCAACATTATATTTGAAGTTCCACACTATTTTATCAGTAAGAACATAAATAGGCTGGGTGCAGTGGTTCATGCCTGTAATCTCAGCACTTTGGAAGGCCTAGGCAGGTGGATCATCTGAGGTCAGGAGTTTGATATCAGGCTGGCCAACCTGGTGAAACACTGTCTTTACTAAAAATACAAAAATTAGCCAAGCATGGTTTTGGGCACCTGTAATCCCAACTACTTGGGAGGCTGAGGCATGAGAATCACTTAAACCTGTGAGGCAGAGGTTGCAGTGAGCCAAAATCGCACCATTGCACTCCAGTCTGGGTGACAGAGACAGACTCCATCTCAAAAAAAAAAAAACAACAACAAACATAAATAGATGCTCAACATCATTAGTCATTAGAAAATGCAAATCAAAATCACAATGAGATACTATTGTCCCATCAAAATAACTATAATATTTAAATTATAATATTTTTAATAAAATGACAGAATAAATAAAGCCATAGAGATAGAAAGTAGATTAATGTTCCTTACTAGAAACTAGCAGGAGCAGTGAATGAGGAGTAACTGGTAAGGAGTATGGATTTTTGGGTGGGAGTGATGAAAATCCTCTGGAATTTGATAGAGGTGACAGTTAGACAACTTTGTGAATATACTGACATCTACTGAGTTGGGCACTCTAAAGTAATTTAAATGGCGAATTTTATGTTATGTAAATTTTATCTCAATTTTTTTAAAAAACATACAAAGTATGGTCTCTGAACAAAATGGAATTAAATTAGAAATCAGTAACAGAGAGATATTTGGAAGCTCTCCAAATGTTGCAAAGTAAATAACATACTTGACATGGTTATGGGACAAAAAATAAATCAAAAGTGAAATTGGAAATTATTTTGAATTATATTAAAATGAAAACACAACATAACAAAATGTTTAGGTTACAGCCAAAGCAGTGCTTGTAGGGAACTTTATAGTGTTAAAATATCTATATCATTAGAAAAGAAAATATTAAAGCAATGACATCAACTTTCTCCTGTTAAATAGCACTTCCTGGAAGAGGCCTTCCCTTATACCCTTTGGGCAGGAACTCTCCAGTTCTTCTCCATACATCAACCCAGTTCATGTTTTAAGAACCTACAGAAAGAAGAGCAAATTCAACTCAAAGTAAGCTGACTACAAGAAATAATATAGATGAAAATAGAAATAAGTGAAATATAAAAAGAAAACAATATAAAAAATAAATGAAAGTAAAAGCACGTTCTTTCAGAAGACCAGTAAAATTGATAAACCTCTATTTAAAGTGATGAGGGAAAAAAGACACAACTTATCTATGTTAGGTATGGGTAGGTGAGATAAATATACATTCTACAGATACTACGAGGATAATAAGAAAATTTTATTTTTAACATTATATCCATTTTTTACTTAAAACTCTCAGAAAGCTAGGAATAAAAGGGAATTCTTCAATCTGATGGAGGTCATGTACAAAACATTTAGAGATAATTTCAGGCATAACAGTGAAACAATGAATGTTTTTTCTCTAAGATTAAGAACAAGGCAAGGATATCCTCTCTTATATTACTTCTATTCCATTTTTACTGGAGGTTATAGCCTTCTAGCCAGAGCAAGAAAGCAAGAAAAAGGAAAAAAAAAAAAAGGCATCTAGATAGAAAAGGAAGAGGTAAAATGTCATTATTTGCATACATAACTTATTTGCACACTTCCATTCCATTCCATATCCCAACCTGTCAGAGTTTAGTTATCTTTATTCTGCAGGCTGGGATCTGGGATGGAATGGAAGCTCTTCAGCCCCAAGGGCATCCTACAGACACAGTGCCTCTGCACAAGGCATGTAGAACCTTAGTCCACAGTTACTACGGAGGCCGGATACCACTTTAGAAGATAATCTTTATCTAAGGATAAAACCTGCCTTAACAACTGGCTAATGAGGTTGAACCTGGAAAATCAGAGGTAAGAGAGAAATGGATAACAGGAAAGGAATTTAATGGCAATAGCCGGAAACAAGGAAGAACCCTTGGACAGGTGAAGCAATGGCAGCTGAAAGAGGGCATGACATGCTGAGTGAACACATTGGAAGAGACTGGAGCAAAATAATAGGACCACCCTGGGCCCCAGCTCTGGCTTTTCCCATAGAGCTATTTGATCTTAGGCAATTACTTTAAACTTTCCTTCTTGTCTGAGAAATAGGAATGAACATAAACGTACTTCACCTGGCTGGCTCCCTCTTGTCATTCAGGTCTCCTCTTAAACATCACTTTTGCAAAGAGGCCTTCCCTTATCCCCCTTCTGCAGGAACCCTCCCCACCTCTCAGGTCCTCTCCATCATATCAAATCCATTCACTGTTTTTCATAGCATTAACATAATCTGAAATTAATTTGTTTATGTATTTGTTTATCATCTGGGGTGGATCTTTGAGGTTAGTTAATAAAGGTGTTACTTAACCAAGCAGATTGTTGGAAATAAGATTGTTTTGGCCAGGCGCGGTGGCTCGCACCTGTAATCCCAGAACTTTGGGAGGCCAAGGCAGGCAGATCACCTGAGATCAGGAGTTCAAGACCACCCTGGCCAACATAGTGAAACTCTATCTTTACTAAAAATACAAAGATTAGTTGGGCATGGTCGTCCATGTCTGTAATCCCAGCTACTTGGGAGGCTGAGGCAGGAGAATTGCTTGAACCCAGAAGGCAGAGGTTGCAGTGAGCCAAGATCGCGACACTGCACTCCAGCCTGGTTGACGGAGTAAGACTCCATCTCAAAAAAAAAAAAAAAAGGAAAGAAAAGAAGGTTGTTTTAAGGATAAAAAGGAATCATATGTGCAAAGCATTTAGCACAACACCTATGAGCTATAGTCAGTAATTGTTATATAATAGCCATTATTATTATTATTCTTGTCACTGTTACCATGATTATTTATTATCACACTGTAGGTGCTCATTAAGGAGTTGGTTGAATTGAAGTGCTGAGCATTAGGCCAGGGAGGCAACATAGTGTAGTCTTGAGTGGCCTGATATGCTGGGCTCTGTGCTGGTAACATGGTCAAAGCCCTCAATCAGAGCAGCCCACTAGGAAGGTCAAACCAGAAAGAAGTCCCAACCTTGGACAACCAGACCACAGCTCCTGGCTGGATGCACAGCTGGCTGGCTGCTCAGCTACCAGGTCTGAAACCCACCTCTGCAGTCCCTTTCCCATCCCTCTTCGTTGCCCTTCAGGAGGTCTCCACCCCATCTCACCAGAATAATGTATGTTATACCTGCACTGTATACAAAATTTTTTTTTGCAAACTTTTTTCATTTATGGTCCACTTTTTTCTTTCATCGATGAATACTAGTCCTTCTATCCAATCTCATACCATCCCCGTGAGCAAGTCCAGTAGTGGGTTATATGGAAAAAGCTGCCTACGGTCATATCCCTTTGAATGGGTTGATTCACAGTCTAGCTTCTTGTTATGAAAATATAATCTGTGCTTGTAGCAACTCACCTTTTCCTTGCAGGAAAAGGAACAAGTTCTCAAAGACAAAACTCTTCTAAGCAAACTTTGATTCATTTTTCTATGAGATCATGAGAAGAAGATGTGACAAGGAAAAACTGAGCTCCTGAGGGCATGGCAGAGTCCAGTGATGACAACCGATAAGGGCAGGTTCTGAAAGGGTGTGCCTGGTGTGTACCATGGCTCTGCCACTTACTAGCTAAAAGATATGAGATGAGTTTCTGAATGTCTCTGTGTCATTCATGGGTTGCTGTTAGGAATTAAATGAGTTATTAGATGTAAAATGAGTTGAGAGAATCTTGTACCTAGTGAGCATTTGATAAATGTCAGCCAAGAACAAAACAAAAGAACAAGGGAGCAAAAGAGACACAGCTGGAAACAAACACATAGAGACAGGAAAAATACCAAGAGGTGTCTAGATGTGTCAAATGGAAAGTTAGCCCAACAGAGGAAGTCAAGGTGTGTGTTAGAAAGCTGCTGACATCCGCCGGGACCTCAAACCCATGGAGAACACAATGTGGCACTATGGGACCCATTACCCATAAGAGGTCTGTTAGGAAATAAGGATATGCCCTCCATGGGAAGGATAGGATTGAGGTAAAGTTTGGGCTTCCAATTAGGCTTTGGTTCAAAGTCTTTTTTATGAGACTTGACATGTCTTTAGCAAACATTTGGAATAAAGTCTGTATTTGAATTGCTATAAAATAGCACTTGCTCACCTTGGGTAATAGAAGGTCAAGATGCGGTTGGCTGGTACTAAATAATGTCAGAACGCTCATTTTGTTCTCCACATTGGCCCCTAACCACACATAGTCAGTTTGCCTTCCTGGCCTGTGGGGCACCACAGCCTCTGGCTGTCAATTAGGATATGGCTATTCATTGTCCACTGATGACAACCACAAAAAACCTCCTATAGAGGTTTGCGCTAACGGGCTTCCTCCTACAACCTAAAGGCAAAAGGACACCACAGAACCCTCAGGTTTTAACCAGTGTCCTCTTTACATACAAGAACCAGAAAGGTATTTAACCAGCCCAAGAAGAAGAATCTATTAGAAAGTCATGGAACTCAAAGGCAAAAAGTGTAGCAGGTTTAGGATCGAGAACCTGGGCCTATAGAGCTTCCAGAAACCAGGTCAGTGGTCTGCTCCCAGAACTGCCATTGCCCCTTCCACTCCTTCTACGGGTATGTGTCTCTCATTTCCCACTCCCTGAAAATCTGCTCATCCTCCTTTCATTCTATGTACAGATGGACTTTCTTGGCATCATTATTCACACAGTACGAATGGCAGCCCCAAAATGGTCACCTGGATCTGCTGGTTTACATATCCTAAATTCCTGGAAAATAGCCTAATTCTTCCCAGGTGGATCAGATTTCCAACTTTGGTACAGAAAGCTGTGGCCATGATGTAGGGATCATATAGTATAACAATAGATACAGGGACCCAATCTGTGTTTGTGTGTGTGCATAGTGGGGGTTGAGGAAGTTCTTAAAGAAAGGGGTCTGGGTTTTGCAGGCTCCCAGACATGCCTTCTTCCTCCTGAGAGGCTTTCTCTGGTAGGTCAGAAGAATGGATGAGCAAAGGATGGATTATAGACTGGTGTTCGTATGTGTGTGTGTGTGTGTGTGTGTGTGTGTGTGTGTGTGTGTTTTCATGGTAAATTGGCTTCAAAGCTACAACTCAGAGCATGAGGTCCTAGATTAATTTCTCATCACCATCAACATTAGGTCTAATTGACGTACTATATACTACACATATTTAAAGTATACAATTTGATAACTGTTGGCATTTGTATACACCTGTGAAACCATCCCCACAATCAAGATACTGAACATATCCCTCATTACTAAATGTTTTCTCATGCCCGTTTGGTAATTCATGTTTGCTGCCCCTCCCTTCATCAAACTACTGATCTACTTTCTGTCCCCATGAATTCATTTGCATTTTCTGGAGTTTTATAGGATTGAACTATAATGAACTATATAGTAAATAATCTTTTTTGTCTGGCTTCTTTTACTCAGCATAATTAGGACACAACCTTATTGCTGCATGTATTAATCATCTTTTCCTGTTTATTGCTGAGTCATAGTCCTTTGTGTGAATGCTTTTTTAAACACTTTTTAAACAAAGCTTTTCAGAGTTCACAGAAATAAAAAAAAAATGTTCACACTGTGTACCCACAAAAGTATGTGGCAGGGTGGATCTTAGCAAAATTTGAAATAAACACTTCACTCAAGTTGCTACAAGTCGGCGGAGCTATTTATGTTGGGTTTAGGCAAATGATTAGCAAAGAATATTGATTGCAGCAATTTCTAAGTAGTGTCCCATAACTGCCTTCTTGATACTCAGCAAGAGACAGTAAGTAACTTGTTCAGGGTCACAGAGTTTATAAGCAGTGGAGCCAAGATTGGAATCCAGGCAGAACTTGCAACAGTCGCCTAGCTGGAATCACTGCCACTGTTCACTGCTGCCAGTTACCTTCTTGAACCAGATCTAATATCACTCGCTTGCTTGAAATCTGTGGACCGCCCTCCCCACTCCCTCAATTGCCCAAGTCCAGGTTTCAATGCATTTATCCATCTATTCATTATAAATCAACAAATAACAAGAAGCTCTAACATTTGTTTCAAAGCAATTTTACATACAATCTCTCAAAAACCCTGGGACATAAGCAGGTGAGTCAACAGTTCTAAAAAGTTTCAATGGCTTGTGAAGAGGCAAGACAGCAAATGTTTGTTGCTGGGACCCAATTCCAGGCTCTAACTGCCTTGTTAGACACATACCTTGAGTGTCGGACACATTTCTTCCTTGCTTATTCAGTGCTCAGAGCTTCCTGCCATGTTTCAGGAATGTCAAGTTCTTTCATCCCTCTCTAATTTTGCAACTGCTGTTTCTTCTGCCAGGTATGCCCTGTACCCTGCTTAGTGAAGACACAAATCCTTCGTGATTTAGCTCAAATGTCCCATCTCTTTTTGGACTCCCTTAACAACCTGTTAACATCCTCCATTACAGCACTGGCCACATTAGATTAAATGCATTTGCTTGCCTGACTCTCTTTCCCAGTAGAGTGTGACTTCCTCTAGAACAGAGATTTATGAGTGGTGATCATGGCCTGAGTTAGAAATCTGGAATTGACTAGTGATGGAAGATGGAGAAGAACAAGAAGGAATGTTTGAGAAATGCATGATTAATGGCTAAGGTGTGTTTCTAGTTCTTCCAGGATTCATGCAACACTGAACCAATGTTTATTAAGAACTAGGCATAGTACTAGAGGCAGAAATAAATGGTAGATAGGACAAAAATAGTTGTGTGTTTATGTTTATGTGTGTGAAGAGAGAGAGAAGAGGAGGCATAGTGTGTGTGTACACATCTAGTACAAATATAGCAGGTTTGTACCTGTTTACATATATAGTGTGTGTACATATAATGTGTACACATATATACTATACAGTGTGCTTATACATGTGTGCATATATACAGCATATGTATATAGTGTATAAATACATCTATGTGTACATATAATAGCATATAGTCATAGAGTTTATGTGTATAGTGTGTACATATATAGCGTGTCTACATGTTACATGCATATGCACATATACATGGTGTATGTGAATATACATGTGTATACACATTGTGTGTATCTACTAGAATGCAATACAGTAGGACATTTATAGACCACATTAGGAGATGGTAGGAAGGATATTAATTATAAACAATACAGGTATTTTTTAGTAAAATAAGAAGCACCTTGAGGCTTGCCTCCCTATTGTGGTGAAAGAAGAGCCACTGAAGAGAGAAGGAACAGCTGGAGAATGAGGATGGAAAGGAGTTGAGAGAAACCTCACTAAAGCAAAGCAAGAACCACATCCCAAGATGAGCTGGTTTGAAAATCAAATTCCTCTAAAAAAAAAAGAAGAAGAAAGAAAGCCAAGGAAATGGAACACCAAGCGGGGAAAAGTCACTGGATTTGAGAATTAGGAAATTAGTAGGCAACCCAGAGCAAAAGTTTCCAGAGGAATGGGAGTAGAACGACTCAGAGGCAAAGAAGTAGAATCAAACAAACATAGACTTCTTTCTCTTTATAAAACTTTTGCCTTGAAAGGATGGTGGGAGAAGTAGCTTGTGATGGAAGCAGAACCAACAACTTGGCTTTATTTGATTCCCCGGAATATGAGCGAGCACAAGCATGTTTGTGAACAAAAAGCTTTGACTATTCAGAACTGCAGTCCTAGCACTCACCCTGGGAAGCATCAGTCGTAGCAAACACGACTACAGCCAGGATTTCGGATTCATCTAGCACTTTGCGTCTAGTAACTCGAAAATCCCTCACAACAACTCAGCAAGGAACAGTCTATGATCAACAGATAAGGAAGCTATGGCTAAGGTTACGTACCTTATCCAAAGTCACTCAGCTAGTAAGTCCCAGAACCCAGATTCCCACCCAGGTAATCTGGCTGCAATAGTTGCATTTGTAGCACAGGTGCAATGAAGGATGCAGAAAACAGTCCTTGACCTGCCTCCTGCTCTCCCACGGCCTGCTTAGACTGGCCTTGATCTACCTCCCCTGGCTTTCTCCCCTACCCAGGCAGAGGCTTTGGCAGCCATGTGGAAGTGAAGTAGTGGGCCAGGGTAACATTGTTTTAGGGGTAGTAACAAAGGAGGAACAACAGAGGGAGGCCATTTGTTGGTGTTGCAGGGTTTGCAGCTCTCTGGCAGTTATCAGAAGAGAAGCACAGTATACACCACCAGACCTAAGTTTAGTAGAACTGGCTCCCACTCCTCTTATTTTGTAACCTGGAAAAAGGTACTTAACCTGTGTGGGTACCAATCCTCTATCCATAACAGAGGATGATGATGATAATAATAGCTAATCTACATCCCTATGGTGTTGTAAGGAGCAAGTGAGAAATTGTGTGACAGCGCATGCGCATATGAACTTTTTATTTACTATTTTTATTAACAGGTTCTCAAGCTATCCGAAAAATTGCTCATCCTTTCCACTTCCGCGGTTCTACCTTCCAAGGCATTAAAAACCATTAAGACATTTGATTGTGAGAAAGTGTTTCTAAATCCAAATTGTGCACTTTCCATGTGTATAATTTGCCCAAAATCTAAAATTACCTTATGCAGTGATGCAACATGATACATTTTTACAATTCTCTGAGGATAAGCTGTGATAAATTGTTATTATCCATGATTTACAGGGCAGCTTTTGAGCGCCTACAGCTGCTTACAACTCATAGTTGCACCATAGATTCCACACCTGCCTGTTTATCCTCCTCTTCTTACTCCAGGTGCCACGTGCATCATGATAATAATATACTACCATCAATGTAGCATTTTCTCCTCACATCTCACTTCCTCTTTTCATGGCGTTCACTTTTATAAATCAATATCATCTTTAAATCCCAGCCTGGTCCTGATACAGACAGAGGAGGAGGTAACTTCAGTCAAGAAGCTAAAGGAACACACACGTTGAAGGGAACATGGGAAAACTGGCTGTGAGGTTCCACATTCTGGGGCATTCTGCCAAACATTTGGAGGGTCTAACCATATTTCTTGGGAGTCTCATTTGGCAGACCGTGGAGACCAGGTCTCTAAATGGATGTTTTACCTTTAAACATGACAGTTTGATTCAAATATAATGAGCCAAGAATTACACACAAAGCTGCCTTTCTTTCTATTTTGTCTAAATTGTCTTGATTTTTAACTCTACATTATATAAACTATATTCCAAAAACAAAATTAAAATGAATAAGCAGGAGTTAGATGGGGTGAGTGATGGGTGATGGGTGTGTGGTTAATAATAGGAATATTTACTGTCATCTGCAAGAACATCTGGGACACCTCCTCCTTTCCCACATGAGGAACCAGGGATCCAGGGCCAAATTTCACTTTATCTTTCTTTTAGAAAGGGCTGTACCTGCTGCATGTATGTTTTAATTAAGAAAACTGAATATACAGAAATTCCAGATTTCAGAAGCAATGTTTTGATGTTCATTTGCGGTAGCTATGGATGGATTCATGAAAACAGGGGCTTCCTCAGAATCCCCTTGCACATCTATCAGCCACTCTAGTGTATACTATTGACTCACCAGTTTTGCAAAGCAAGGCTCGCCTCCAATTCTGTTCCTCCCCAATCCATTCCCACAAACAATAAAATGATTGACTGCTCAGTGTTAATCTTTCTATGAAACTTTACAGAGTAATCCTATCATTTGCCTGTTATGCAGAAATCAGCTGAAAAGCATGAGGAATATTAGCGTTTTTTTCTCCATGAAATTGCTAGAGCACAACAACAAACAGAGCCCCTTCTCCTGCCTCCTTTTCTCTAACAACCCCCGACAGAACACCTTACACCCAGATTCCTCTCTTTCCATGGTAAGGCTGATGGAGGCTTAGAAGGACACTTGGTATGCCCGCTCCCTCTTCCCTTTTATCAGTCAAAATACCAGTGAAACAGGAGTCAATACTTATTTGATTCATGTTCTTTTTTTTTTCTTTTTTAAAGCACGAATAACATTTCTTTCAAAATAAATATACAGTTCTATAAAAAATATAAGAAGGTACTATAATCTTGGTCACTATCCAGCAGAAACATGTTTGATTGCTTTTAGAGTCAGAAGTCAACACCATCCACAAAAACACCTTCTTTTAGCCAGGTTTTAGAACACTTTGAAACATAGAAAATTCCTTACTCTACAAACAAGTCCTTTTAGAGATACTCTAAATATGCCAGTTATGAATGTCTGATTCATATCCAGGATTCAAGGCTATTGAGGTGAGCTAGACTAAGAATACCAAGAACACAAAATTGTATTGATACACAAACAGTATGTAAATTACTTTGTCAGATTACAAAAATGCATCAGGTTTTATCTATGGTTTTCAACGGTTAATAAGTTAGTTGCTTTAAAAAAATATATAGCTCAGGTGTTTCTCTTCATTCAAGTGTGAAAGGCACAGCAGTCCCGAGTCTTAGGGGCACCCACCGCAGCCACATCACCGCCCTGGGACAGATGCAGTCCGCAGTGTTCCCAGTATTTTGTCCCAGTGTGTAAAGTACGGAGCGAAGTTGCAGTTAAAGTGAGAGTGATGCAGGTCGTGGTGCACCACACCCCCGTACCACCCGAAGGGCACCAGTCTGTGAGTGGACCAAGGGAAGTTGTAGCCGGAGTGGTCCTCCACTGACAGCCAGATGTTGACCACGTGGAAGGTCAGGGTGGTGAGCGGGTGGCACCCGAGCAGCGTGACGTTCATCATGTCGAAGAAGCCCAAAGAAAACAGTTCCCAGACGCTCATATACTGCGTTGCCAGCGCGAACGAGGACGAGTTCTGGTGGTGCACCTTGTGGAAGGTGCGGTACAGCCAGGGCACCTTGTGGTGCAGCAGGTGCCACACGAAGAACTCCATGTCGAAGAGTAGCAGGCAGAACAGGATGTGGTACAGCAGCAGGAGCAGCTCGGGAGCTTCATGGGGCAGGAGGGCCGGGCTGCGGACCCAATGCAGCAGCGTCACAGGGAACACAAACATCACATGCTGGTAGAGGGTCTGCCCCAGGCAAGGTAGCAGCTGCCGCGCGGAGGGCGAGAAGTCAGGGTGGATCTTGTAGCGCCGCAGGGCGGGCACCCAGGAGCACAGGATATCCAGGACTACGAAGGGCAGGCAAAAGCCCACGTATGTGGTGATGGAGAAGATGACTGGGAAGAAGGGCGACTGTAGGAGGGCCTCCCAGCTCCTCAGGTGGTCCCAGAGGGGCTGCAGGAACAGCTGCCCGGAGCTGCAAAGGACCTGGGGGTCGGAGCAGTTGCGGCAGCTCATGGCGAGACTGTGCAAGGCAGCTGAGGCTGCTGCTCGAGTCCCACCGACTTTTCACAGGACTCGCGGCCCCGCCCCAAGTGATGTCAGCTGCCTTTCCATCCCTTTCGCGGCGATGCGAAGCTTGAATAAGTAAGCAACCCGGCAGAGTGGCCCTTGATTGCTGTAAATGCGCTCATCTATAGCCGCATCTTACCGGCTTTTAGATATGCGTGTATGCAGTGGCACTTCGCACTTTTCACATAAGTTCTGATTTTTCAGTTGACGTACAATTAACACGTGATACAATGTACAGATCTACCGTGTGGAGTTTCTGTGAGTTTGGCAACTCAGTTCACGTGTGTCATCACGGGTGTCAAACTAGACAGTTTACATTGCCACCAGAAAGCGCTCCTTTGCAATCAATGCAGAATTGTTTGTTTCTTAATGCATACGTATAACTGCATCCACGTGCTTTCATAAAGACGCAAGCATAATCGCATTTTTAAAAACTGTTTAAAGCTACATGCGGTCTGTAGCTCGGGTGTTTTCTGTCTGAGAACCCGGCTGCGGTCTATCCAGCGGCGATCGGGAAACGAGCCCTTTGCTCAGGGAACCGCTGGTCCCCGAACGCCGGCGGTGACCGTCAGCTCAGGAAATCAGACGGGGTGGGTGGCCTGATGGGAACCTCCGCCAGCTCCAGCTTCTCCCCAGAGTTTTCCTGACCGGCGGGCAGCAAGCTAGAGAGACCACGCACGCAGGCTCTCCGGGAGACGCCGCAGCCCGGCCGCATAGCTACCCTCGGCGGCGCGTCCCGGGCGCCGGGCCCGCGATCGGAGCCGGGAGGCACCACACAGCGGAAAGAGGGCTCCGCGGCGGCCAGGCTCAGCTTTGCCGGGAAAATGCTGGATTTAACGCCCAGTCTGCGCCAATCTGGCTAAAAAGCCCGTTGTATCTCAATTTGGGGTGGGAACACTTAATTCAGCAAACCACCTGCGTTGTTCGTCAAGGGAAAGAGATGTGAGTTCCTGAAGCCGCCCGGGAGGCTGTCGAAGGACCAGGTGATGTCGTCACCACCCTGCCCTTCCCCTTGTTGGCTTTGCGGGGCCAACTTGCCCTCGCCGTCTGCCTCCCGTTCTTGAATCCACTCCGGGCCCACAGAGCCCTGCTACGGGGCTCGTCTCTAACCCCTGCATTTCTCCGCCACCCAACTGGGGTCCTCGGGCCAGGGGCCACCGAGCACGAGGAGGTCGGTACTAGGAGAGCTCTTGAGAGATCCTGGGAACAGCACAAAAATCCTCGCGTTCAACCCGGGGTCTGACACATGACACGATACAAGGATCCCTTAGAGGATAGACGTTTTAGACACCAGCTTTGAAGCCGGGGAGCACTCCTAATTCTTGCTTAGTGCCTTGTATCTGTGTGGTTGGGTCCAGCCCTTCACTCCCTGGAGCTTGCATTTTGTTATCCCCCGATTCCCCACAAAGGGAAATTGAGAGTATTAAATGGAAAAATAATAAGTCTACCGTGTAAAGCCCACCTACTAGGTGCCACGCATTGGCTAAATGTTTTATTTGAATTGATTTTATCCAATCCTCAAAAGAGCTGGCTTCCTCACCCTGCCAAGAAGTAGGATTATTATTATTGCTGTGGGTTTACAGCAGTAAAATCATAGGTCCTAGCACACAGCAAACACACAAAGTAATATGCATGGTATTTTAAATTTGTACTCCACACGTTACCTAAAAAATAACTGAGAAATTTGAAATTAAAATCAAGTAAGATTATGTAAACAGAAATAAAAGATATAAAGCCATCTATTATGAGGAAAGAACAAGTACTACAAATATATGGGCCTAAAACTAAGATAATATATGGTATATATGCATACGTATGATATATATAATAGGCCAATTCATAATATGTAATATATAGGATATAGATACCTATAATAGGCCAATTTCTAATTCAGAATCTCCTAACTGGTGGGTGTCCACTAACTGCCACTGATGGAATACTGACATTCCTTAGATGCTCATTCCTAGGAGCCCTCAGCAGTAGACTCTAGCCCTAAAGCAGCCTTTTTATTTAACCCAGTGTACCATGAAAATATTATTATATTCTGCTGACATATTTGCTGTTGATGAGATAAAGGTTCAGAAGCAGCATTGAGTTTCTTGACAGCCAATGCAAAAAGGGAACGAGGATGAATTTTTCTAATGCTGCTGCTTTGATTTCTAGATGATAGCAGAAAATAGGTATAATGTAGGCCCCTAGTTTCTTCCAATTGAACAACCTGTCCTTCCAAGGCTGTCCACCTCCACCGCCCGCGCACCCTCCCCCCACCGTCTCCTCCCTTCCCCAGTGTTGTTTTCACTTCACTTTTAGGGCAACCCAGAAACTTTTCTTCTCATTCCAGCTAGACGTGGTCTTGTCCTTGATGCAGTGTTTCAGAGAAGAGTGTCCTTCTCACTGCGCCAAACGGACCATTAGAGCTCACTTTCTCAGCATTAAAATTGGATTTCTGCTCATAAGTAAAATATCACTCAAATTTACCCTCAACAGAAGTTAGCCCTCAAATTTCCTTTCAGTACACATTGTCCTTTTCTTGTGGTCTCAGTTATCATGCTTGGGTGCTCTGGTTGCAAGAGCAACCAAAGATTTTTTTTGAGTGGCATTAGCGGGTTTGCTTAATTTGGATTTAGCTGCTAGATTTGCTGTCAAGACTGTCTCCTTTGAGTCCCCAGCCCCAACCAACCCATTCATTTTCTGCTTTTGTGTATCCATCGTCTATCACTGTTAGAATAGTGTCCATGTGCCGATTACAGAAAGCCGTGGGCAGCAAAACTTGAGAGCTCTGGCTTCAGCCTGCTTTGTCCGGACTCTCCCCCGTGACTTTGTGGCACTTTGAAGGATAGCAACTAGCTTCTCTGCCATCTCTGCACTTGCAGCTGACCAGGACAGAAGTTTTTGTCTAACATACAAATGCAACCATCCCAGGGAAATTGATGAATTACAGTCGTATTAGTTTCCACTCTATATCGTGGAATGCTGAACAATATGTCAGGTAACCAAAAACAGTATCACTTAATGGACCAAAATAAAATTGAACACTGTCAAGTGCTGACTAAGGCGGTATCATTTCTTGAATTTGGCACATTTGCACCTTTAAACAGTTTTTATTTGCACAAAAATGTAATAGCTTGCTAGATGAATAGGTCTTTTCAGAGCACAGGGTGCAACTTCTAGGACTTCTTCTCACAGTGCCAAGCATTGCATCTTGTATGTAATGAGTGTTCAAAAGATATTTGTGGACTCAAGATTCATTTTAAAGGATATTAGCTCTAAACTGAGGCTAAAAAACGAAATCTTTTTTTTTTTTCTGGAGTACTGTTTGATGTAGTTCGGATCTACCCACCTGTAAAGATGGTTTTCCCTAAAACGGGGTGTTTTCTGATTAGAACTTTGGCCACACCATTTCTTGTCCAATTGATGGTTTTCCACAAAAGGGGGTGTTTTCTGACAGGTAGCATTACAACTTTGGCCAGGCCATCTCTTCTCCAGTTGATCATGGCTTCCTGCATATCGTTTTTGTCTTGGCATGGTTTTTCTGGCAGGATTGGAGGACAGGAATCCTTTATTTTCTGCTTATCACAGGGGTCAAATCACTTTTCTGAGAGTACAACAATCAAGTTTGTGCACACTAATCACAATCTCAAAGTTATATGGCACCAACTTACCAAAAGACTGTGGATGCTGCTCCCCTTCCCCCAGCAAATAGAACATGTAGTTAGCAAAGCCTGCCACCAATCACATAATCCCTTTTTTAAATGACCTTCATGATTTATTTTCCTTTCTCAAATTAGGTAAGGCCATTTGGGCATCTGTTTAACCAAAACTGTTCCTGGCTATTAGAGACGTGTAGTGTTGTGTAACAGGGAAGACTCATAGAGGTGGAATGATCTCGAATATCAAAATCTAATCCTTCATTTTAAAGACTAAAGATTAAAAATGCAGTCTCAGAAAAGTCAAGACAAGACTAGCTAGGGATAAAAAGCAAGTTACAGCCAAACTGAGCAGAAAAGGGCCAGGGTTGGTTCCAAGGTAAGTATCTCTTCAGGAGGAGTTTGGTGTTGGAAGGGGTCATTGAAGCTGCTTTTATGTGACACTTTACAAAAGACTCAGAAAACATCAATTAGCCATGCCAAAAACAATAGGAGATGCTGATGAAGAACATGGGGATGTTAGCTTCCTCCTGACACTCTCCTGATGCTCCTATTAGTCCAAATACTGGTGCATATTTGGTTTTAAACACTTTATATTCTGATCCACCTACATGTCGCATTTAAGTGGGCGCTTCTACTCACTTATACTGTTGAAACTCTCATCAACCTCTCTGAAAGTTTTAAGGTCTATAAAATCATCCCCATTAAAAAGGCATTCCCTTGCCTGTAGAGAAGAAAATACTCCCCTCACCTGTCAAAGGGGTTATTGCAAATATTAAAGCCTTATGAAAAGGCTTTGAAACCCCGCAAGGCACAATACAAAATGTGAAGTATTATTTTTAGTAATGCTAAGACAATTTGACAAAGAGTTTTGCTAGCTTAATTTGGAATTGAACTTGAAATCTGCACCTAGCACAACATAATGAAATACTGATTGAGTAACTTTTTAAAAATCAGAAAAATTACTATTCAAAGTTGCCTTTCAGTGTCACAACAGATCAGAGTGACTTATCTTTTGAAAATCTCTTAATACATTAAAAAAAATGACAAGAAATCACATTACAGTATATTTTAATGTTTATATTTAATAAATCAACACCTTTAATACCCACAAACACAAAATAATCATTATTTGGGGATGTCACTAGTCTAAATTTCAGTCCCATATATGTGTGAGGCCTGAGTTAAAACCTTTTCCTCCTGCCACCCATCCCCCAACCACATCTGAAGTTCTGATCACTCGTTTACCTATTAGGCAAATTTTTATTTTCAGTTCACATTTGAGGGACAGCTATTCCTTGAGAACGTTTTCCAGATGTTATCCACTAGGCAAGAATTAATTATACTCCTGAACAGAAGTAATACTACCACGGCTGGCCATCAAATGACCAACTGGCTCAGAAAGCAACCTTCCCTAGACGAAGACGCTGGAGAAAAATCTTATAAGTAGTGAGGGAAGAGAGCGTGGGAAGATTTGCAAGCAAAGCCAAGAGTGCCCTCTTGTGGCAAACAAAAAAATGATTTTTAAAAATCACTTGTTACTTCGTAGCCCTCCATTTCCCGGAGTAAACATATTAACCTTGAGAAGAGTTCCAAGTACTGCCAAGAGAGAAAGGGAAGAACCGGACGACTGTTAAATAAAAGAGAAAAAACATACACAAAATTCTTTGGGCCTATAAGGCTCACTCAATTTTATTGAAAAGTTTAAGACTTTAAAAGTTACAAAGTAGTATTTGGCCTGCCTATATTAACCAATAACAAGCACTGTACTGTTAGTGCAGCTAAAGTAATTATATCAGAAAAACATATCAATTGTCATTTTGTCCACTGGACAGTATTGTAAGGAAACGATGCTGCAAGAAAAGCAGACAAATATGGACTTCCCAACATAGGGACGTGAAGCAGGTGTATTAAAAATAAGGACGCATATAAAACTAAGACACAAAATGAACCCCTGAGCTGAGCTTTCATCTGAAAACATCACGTTCACACTTCATTTGGGTGAAAATGAACTGGGACACTTCTCATGGGCAACTACGGGGCTTTGGCTTCACACAGATGTGATCAATAATGACAGTAGCTGGCTCCAAGAGTACATTAATCTCAGAAAAAATAGTGGTATAGTCTCCACAGGGATTTGCTTCTCAGATAAGTAGAATTATGGCCTGCCATGAAATTGAGAATTCATGAATATAGATGGTTGAGTGTATCAGTCTTCAAGCATTTAAAACATAGTTTTGTTTTTGTTTTATCAGTGCAATTTGTTTTTGAAGACTCCGGAAAACTATTTCATTTAACCTGAGCAATTAAAATGTGTCAAATCACAGCTGTCACAGTTAGGTTTGATAAAATTAATTGTAAAATCCTTATTACTGGCACAGCTGTGATATTTCTGGATTTGACTATGCACCTGCTGCAGGAAAACATGATAAAATGTCATTTAGATCTCTAACTACAAGACCATTAGACTAGAGAGCTCTTTAAGGCAAGGACATGAAAACTGCGTACTTTTATACCTCGCTTAAGTCAATGACAGATTTACCAATGACAACACAATTTTAAAATTCCAACACATGTATTACTTTGTCCTATGAAGGGCAAAAAGTCAGTATAGTATATTTTAAATTTTAAAAACAGAATGGATATAATGACCTTTTTACACATCAGTGATATTTAAAAGACTTAAAGAGGCAATACTATGGTTGAGACACTGGCTTCCCATTCCAGCCCTAATTAAAGAAAAAATAGCTAGTATGATTCTAATTGAAACTAGAGTGAACTGGGCATCTTCAAAGTTATAATTTTCTTGGATATAAAAACACAAAAGACCTGGGAAAGAAAAACAAGTGTTTTACAGAAATTAAGCAAACACATTTTCACATGACATAATCATTGACTTGGTGGTACACAGCTCAAGTCCGGCTTTCACTGATATTTCCTCATTAGATTAATAATTTTATTATAAAGCCTCCAAGGGGCATCCAGGCCCCATATGAAGTCAAGATGCTCCCACTCCGGAATGCTCTCATGGAACACCAAGTTGGTGATCTGAGTCAGTAAGATATTGACGTCGTAGACATCTGCAAGCAAGTCGTGACCCCCGCTCCAGACTGCAGTTGGCACAAGCATGTCCTTCACATTGTATGGGGGAGGGTAACTCTACAATGAAAAGGAACCACAGAAAGCCTTGTTGTTGTTGTTTTAATTTTCAAAATCACAATAAGCGCAATCTCCATTAAACATTGTCTAATAAGTTTGACTAACAGACTAAATTTTAAAAACCCCTTTGAGTATCTTTTCAAGTTGCCATTACCAGCACAAAAAAAGAAATCTAACCCCAAATGAAAGAATGCTAATTATAATCGCCACTAGCTGTGGAGCTGCTGCCATAGGCTGGGCACCAAAATGAATGTTTAATCCCCGGCAAGGAAGGTGTTGTACTCCATAGGTAGTAGACTCAAGGCAATAGTGGCTGGAAAGAGTTTGGGGTCATGCCCTCCTACTTCTTCCCTTTGGGTGTAAGACAAGTCACAGAAATTCTGTAAGCCTCACTGTCCTCATGTTTAAGTCAGAGATAATCACGTTTACGTCACAGAGATGCTCTGGGAATTAAATTTAAAAAACAGAGCAAAGTGCCTCACACTTCAGTGCATTTAGCATGCTCAAAAATGCTAATTTTATTAGTGCAGGCAAGAGGCTTAAGCAATGTAATCTGGCCAAGGCCCCATAGCTACCAGATAACAGACATAGGACTGTCTGACTCTACAGGCTGTGTTTGTGATTACTCTGAATAATGCATAACAGTGATGATTCTTATTTAGAGCTGGGGAAAGCACAAAGAGAGGAGGCCCAGTCCACAACACCAGCTACAAAGCTTGGATTGTTCTGAATGGACTGATGGAAAACAAACACTAGTCAACTCCCGCAAACATTTCCCACAGCACCTGAGCCTGGCCAGAATCCTGATAGGCCAGGCTGGCTTTCTTGATGAGTTTTCAGGGCCCCCTTTAATGAAAAGACTAAAAACTTTACCTGGTTATAATGAAAATAATTCTTGGCACTGCTTCCCCAGTCAAAGGCTTGAAACTTTTGGAATTTAACAGCCTAAAAAGAAGATAATTTGGAAAAGAGTTATCTGACACCGAAGTTAGAGATAACATCATAGGTTGCTGGAGCTAGCCACGACCTCGGAAATCAACTTTATACCAATATCTAGATTTACTCTTCATTTCCAAGGCATTATTTTAAATGAAATGGCATGGTTTTGTCCTGCTTTACTGAATGACTCAATTTCTCATTGTACGATTGTTAAGCAGCTACCACCTGACACAAGAAAGTAGCTATACACATATGCTGTCAATTACACTAGATCAACAGTTGCTCCTGCTAGCAGAACTTTATGCTGACATTTTCTGCTGAAATTTGCATCCTAAGCTTTTTCAGAGTCAGTCATTTTACTTGGGAAATAAAGGTAGACAGATAGATAGCTACATATATATATATATACACACATATATATATACACTATATATACATATATATATACACACATATATATACACAGAAAGAGAGATGGATATATATAGATAAAATAATTATAATATACAATTGGCCCTCCATATCCACAGTTTTGTATCTGTGGATTCAGCCAAGTGATATTTTGCAGATTGAAAATATTTGGAAAAAAACAATAAAAGATAATAAAACAATAAAAAATACAAATTTTAAAACAGTATAACACCTACTTACATAGCGTTTACATTGTATTAAGCATCATAAGTAATCTAAAGATGATTTAAAGCATATGAAAGGATGTGCATAGGCTATATGCAAATACTACATCATTTTATATAAGGGACTTGAGTATCTGTGAATTTTGGTTTGGGGGTGATGTCTGCAGCCAGTCCCCAAAGATACTTGACGGACAACTGTATATTTTCTATTTACCCATTCTACTTGGCTAGTCATATTACTTAGTCAAATTTTAATGATGGTATTGATTAAACACTTTTTATGAGTATTGGTATCAGTATAATCACCAAGTAGTACTGCATGCCAGCACAATTCTAACTAGTTAGGGATACTAGAGCCATGAAATTGAAATTGTATTGAAATTTATATTTATTCATATTTAAAATAGTATAATATAAAATATTAGCAAAAGTCACTTATTTTTAAAATTCAAAATAGTGCAAATCCATCTTTCCTCTACACTCTCAAATTAAATGTATGTCAAGAATTAAACACAAAATTGGCAAGCCAAATGAATTTGAAATGGTAAGTTTTGGCCACAAGGTGGCGCCTGGTAAAAAGAAATGCTCAGACATTCTTTGTCAAAACTGCTTTTGATTTATGTGAAGTCTGTTCTTATCAACTGCATACAATTCTACTGTTTGATGTAATAAATGACAGAGTGAGATGATATACTATAGGGGACTGTTACAGGAGAAATATTTGGCATCTGTTTTTGCCGTTGCAAATGACTGATTTTAAATACCTGTGGCATATTTAACAAGCAAAACAAAATTTGGATTCACAGCACCTGTTGGTACATGTGTTCCCCATCTTTGTCAGTGAAAATATATTGATGCAAACTATTCTGCCACTGAACACAGACAGCAGTTCATCACTTTGTCGCATGTCCTTCAGCATTCATATGAAGCACCAGCGTGAGCACAGAATACAAAGGTGAAACTTGCCTATAGCTCAGACTGAAGTTCTAAATTTGACTTTGTGCTCAGAGTCACTTAGGACTTCAAGCTATCCACTTGAAAGGATATTTCAAATGAAAAGTATTAAGATGATTTACAGTAACAAAAACCTGGAAATAAGCTAAAGCCCAATTTTAATAAGTAACAATCCCCTGTAGTATATAATCTCACTCTGTGTTTTATTACATCAAACAGTAGAATTGTATGCAGTTGATAAGAACAGACTTTACATAAATCAAAAGCAGTTTTGACAGAGAATGTCTGGGCATTTCTTTTTACCGGGCGCCACCTTGTGGCCAAAACTTACCATTTCAAATAATAGATATTTGGGTAAATATATTACATAAATATACACAAGGAGTATGCCACTGTCATAAATATAAATAAAATAGAAACAGAAAATGGCTTACAGATAATCTCATAAATAATACTAAGTGGAAAAAGAAAATGAAACCGAATATACACTAAGGTTATACTTCTGTGATAATCATATCACAGAGTATATATAGATAATGATCAGGAGGAAATGCCTATAGTATCAGGATAAATGGTTTTAAAATGACATTTAAAAATTATATTTAGGTCTTGAATGGTAATAAAAATGTAAACAGGTTCAACTTTTCTAAAGTACAATATGTATTAGAAGTCTTAAAGCTATGCCTACCCTCTCCCTACTAAGTCTACTGCTATGAATGTATCATCCTAAGAAAATTCTCTAACATATAAGGACAGATGATTTATGACTGCAAAACAACTATCACTGCCGAAAACAAAATGATAATAAAATTCAAGCAACAGAAACTGCCCTTTATGACAAATATTTTAAAACTTTAGTTACTGACCCGGAAAGGCATTTTTAATTATGACAGAGACTGTCGCCCATGCCCATTCTTGCCTTCTTCCTTTCAGTAACAGAATCCCTAAAGCTTTCCCTAAGCACATGGCTGCCAAGATAGAAACCATATCCTCATCCTCCTGCGAGCAGCCAGGCTATGGCCATATCGCTCACTTCTAAGCTATCTCCTTCGCACAAAGTCACTTGCCCTGAGCTCCCTCTCCCCTGCCTTCCTGTGAGTTGGAAGAGACATGGAGGTGACCCGGCTGCAACCAGGCAGAAGAGGACAACACCTAGAGGATGGCAGAGCTATAGTATGGAGGGAACTGGCTCCCTGCATGGCCTCATGGAACACAGCCAAAACCCCCTCTATCATCAATCTGGGCCACCACTCTCTGAACTTTATTATGAGAAAGAAATAAACTCTTTATTTAGCAGCTGTATTTTGGGGTCTCTAACACAACAGCTTAGCTTCTATCTAACAAATATAATGGCATTTCATTAAATGAAAATTTACATAAAAGCAGATGTAGTATGATCTGACTTTCGTAATGGAAATGATTATATTACAAAATTGTAAGATTATACCAAAATATTAATAGTGGCTATTGCTGGGTGCTAGACATACAAGTCATTTTTCTTTCACTCGTATATTTTCTAAAATTTCATAAAACATATTACATGTTTAAAAAAATTATACTGAATATCCTTTTCACAGTGTTCTTTAAAAGCCTACCAAAAGTATGTTTTTTTCCTTTAAAGAAAAAAAAAAGAGCACATCATAATCATCTAAGGCACTTACTCAAACATAGATCCCAGGGTCACAGCACTAGGAATTCAGAGTCTCCACAGGTCTCAGACAGGCCCAAGAACCAGTATTTTTAATAGCACCTTAGGTAGTTCAGAACAACACTGGAAAACTACGTTGGGATGGCCTTCTTCAAACAGGTGAGAGTACCTGGGCTCTGGGCAGGGCCAGTGAGAAAGTGAGCAGTAATATCAAGTCTTGGCTCTGGGGAGCTCCAGAATTCATCAGGTTTATAAGGAGAATGGAAAGATGAGTATGCTAAATTTAAAGTCCCACTAAAGAACGAGGTATGGAATTTATTAACAAGTTAATACTAATTATTTAAACAAAAAATAAACTTCTGAATGTACTGTAAACAAAATGGCCTTTAAGGTCAACCCCAAACTCATACCATAAGAGCCCTCTAATGCCACACCTGAATTCTAGCCCCAGTCCGCCCGGCATCCAGGCCTGACCACCTTCCACAGAAGCCTTTTCCTGCACTGCCTCTTGGAGCCTGCAGCCTGCACCAGTGGCAGCCCCTGGCCAACAGTCCAGAGGAGGGAAAGCCAAAGGGAAGATCCGACACAACGGCTGCACAAAGCAACCGACCATTTTACTGACAAAAGATGGTACAGTGGGTAGAAGAGCAAAGGCCCAGGCTGCCTTCTACAGAAAATCTGGGCTTTGCAAATATTCTGGAGGTATATTCCAGGGTAGTTAGAATCTAAAGTCACCAGGTCACAAATGGGGCACAGAGCAGTGCTCTGGCCCTCACCCTGCAGCCTTTGACCCTGGCGAGCTGCTGGATAAGAGGGCTGGAACAAGACCAGTAGCCTAGATGATAGCCGATCCAACATCTCTACTGCAAACCCCATGCCCAGTGGAGGCCCAAGACACAGAAGGGTGAAGCAACACAGGTCTGTAATATAAAATAGAGTTGGCCTAGGACAGCCTTGGTTTCAACATTCCCAAGGGCCTCTGACATCCCAGGTCTGGTGGCCATTTGTCCTTTGCTGAGGCCTGGCGTGTACTGAGCGTGGGCTGCTGGCAGTCACTAAGCTGGTGGGAAAGCTCGGGATCTGCCTCCAGCCAGCTCAGTCACCCTCCATCATCTCTGGGAGTGCAATAACTGCTGAGGTGACAGACATTGGGCCTTTTAGGAAAATGTCCATTAGGTAAGAGGTCCTAGGCATCCTCAAAAATGTAGGGGAATTCTAGTGACAGAGTATATGAAGAAAACAAGTGACTATAAGCATAAATGTGACCAAGGAGAAAAGCAGAAACCTGAACCAAGAACCAAAATCCTCAATCTTTGTGAATTTGAGGATTTTTGAAGGTTTGGGGGCATTCCTTAAGTGGTAAGCATGTGCTGTTCAGCACGTCATGAACTATTTGCATTCCAGATGCCCCTCTTTTAGGCCACAACAAACTCTGCCCCTGAGGAACTGACATTTAACTCTCAGCCTTCTAGTTACTATAAAGGGCCAGGAGCCTGAGGCCAGGCTCTTCCTAGTTCCTTAGAGACGAGCCCCAGGGAAAGGAGAACTATAGCACTGTTAGAGTTCCTGGGGCAACTGAAGAAGGAGATGAAAGTATCAGGATGTCCCGACCAGGTTTGCTCCCAAACCTGGTGGAGCAAAAGAATCTACCAGGCAGATTTTTTAAAAATGTAGATCCTCAGAAATAAAAAGGAATGAACTACTGACATACACAACATAGGAAAATTTCAAAACAAGTATTCTGAGTGGAAGAAGCTGGCAAAAACAAGTATAAACTGCATGACTGTTCTCATACAAGCTCCAGAAAATACAAACTAAGCTACAATGACAGGAAGCAGATCAGTGGGATTGAGGGGAGGGATGCGGGGAGGTGTCACAAAGGAGCAGCAGGGACCTTTTAGGATGATGATATATTTGCTGTGTTGATTATGGTGATGGTTTCACAGGTATATACAAACACTGAAATATATCAAATTGTACACTTTAAATATTCTATGTCACTTATACCTCAATAAAAATTTTTTTAAAAAAAATAATAAAACTATTCAGGAGGCTGAGGCAGGAGAATCACATGAAGCTGGGAGGCGGAGGTTGCAGTGAGCCGAGATCGCACCACTACACTCCAGCCCGGCGACAGAGTGAGACTCCATCTCAAAAAAATAAAATAAAACAAAAAAATAAAAGTACAGATTCTCTAGTCCAAATGACTGGGACACAGGAGTATTTGTTTTATAAGCCTGGATGGTAGTCAATCCAAGAATTCCACTATAATCCCAACTCTCATTACTTTTTTAATGCTTTGATTTATTAAAGAGTGTACTTTTTAAAGCAACTTGGTGATTCTGATGCAAGCAGTGACTGCCAGGTGTTTGGAAATTACTATTCAAGACACCTACAGTATCTTGGTTTAGGGCTTAAATGGTGAGTTGTTTCATATTAAAAATGAAGTTAGCTGAAAAATAAATGGCACAAAATTATGTCCTGAGGTGGAGAGAAGTCCCTGACATATTGTCAGGTGAAAAAAGAAAAGCAAGCTGTAAAACAGTAAGCAGGAGAAAAATCAATCTATTTCTACATCTACTATTTCTATCCATGCCTTTAACAGCATCTTTTTGAAAAGAGGTATAGAATAGAATGCAGAGACATTCAATATCTATGGATATGCATTTCCTCTCTGTCTAGGGTTATAGAATGATTTTATTTTCATTTTAAGATAATTTTTTTCTAGATGTTTCTAAATTTTATAGAATGAACATGACTTATTTACATGATAAAATAATCAAAACTGTATTTCAAAAGTCAGGGGCGCCCATTCACATCTATCATTGGTTTAGCTCCAGTTTATTCACTGCTGTTCCAAGCATATTGTGATCAGGGGTTAATGTTGAAACAGCGGTTTCTATCTCCAACACGGCTTTAAAATTACTCTTTAAGAAGCAACACAGAAATAAAAAAAATCTAGGACTCAATGAGAAGTAGATGGACGGGAGGAAACAGCAGGAGGAAAAGAAAGCTGGGGGAGAAGGAAAGGGAGAGAATATATTAACCTGAGACTTGAGGAAGGGAGAGGAGGGAAAAGAAAAATGTCAACCCCAGTAGCTGTTTGTGAACCCATGTATAACACAGTGTGCCCCACCACAGGTATCAAAAGCAACACAAGCACAATGACAAAAACCCAGGACTCTGGGGAAGAAAACCAGATCAGATTTGTAAGCAGGTTGTCTTTCTATTTGGGAAGGGTTTGCATGCCCAGACCTTTCTGACGTTGATTTTACATGAACCCCAAATGCACTCCTGGAATGCCTACCTGGCTCCAGTGTAACATGTTTTGCACAGAAGTTCCAGCGGGAGAATGTGTGGTATATACATCCACTCTAGACTGCGAAATAAATACGTTGAAATGAAGAATGAAAACAGCATTAAGGTGGCATTGATAATAAACATTGTATTTTGCCCTCCAAAGCACTAAAAACTAGAGCCATAATCTCAAGTATATGAGATGAGAGGTAGAAAAAAAATATCTGACTAAAAATCTGTCCTATAAAAATACGTACAACCACACACAGAGTCCATATGAAGGAGGTGCAACAATATGGTAAGCACGGGACTGTGTGGGTTGCGTTTACAGGGCATTTTCATTTTCTTCTTCATGCTTTCCTGAATTTCCCAAATTTCATATAACAATCACACCTTGCTTTAATTATCAGACAAAAGAAAAATGGCACTTAAATTCCTTAGGGCCTTTATTCCAGGATTTTAACCCTTTTTTTCAAAATGCCACATGACAAACTAACAAATATAGTTAGAAACACGGGCATAGTATTGGCCAAGGGTTTACATTTTATAAAATGTATTTTTATAAATACACACACACTGCAAGCATACACATATGTGTATGTAAATGGCCATTCCAAATTTAAACACTTACAGTAATTTTTGAAAATTTGTGTATTTTAGATTTGGGGGGTACATGTGCAGATTTGTTACAAGGGTGGATTGCATGATGCTGAGATGCGGGCTTCTATTGATCCCATAACCACAGTACTCAATATTGGCTACAGTACTCAATAGGAAGTTCTTCAGCCCTTGTCGCTCTCCCTCCTTCCTTTTGGAGTCCCCAGTGTCTATTGTTCCCATCTTTATGTCTACCACTTATAATAATTTCTAAAAGAAATAAATCACTAATTATAAATATTACAACTTAATTTGTGACAGATCTCCTCATTCAATAGTCTCCATCTAGCTACAACATAAGAAGGTGACCACAGTCAGCCTGAGGATAGCAGCAGGTGGTACCGTATTCTAGGCATTGGCCAAAGTTCATGCTTGTGCCTCTCAAATGAAAGACTCTTTAGAGTTCTGATGAGGTCATTCCCGCCTCTCCCACATCATTCAACACAAATAAGCACATTCACAGATAAAAGAAAATCAAGTCTTACTATAAACATGCATACCATATTTAAATTTCTCTCATTAAATCCACACAGAAGAAAAAGGAGATTTCCACAGAGCTCCTTCAGTATGACATGAGTGCAAAAGTGGGTACCCAGCCACTTCAAAAACGCACTCTGGGGAAGAAATTCTTTGTCTCCAAATAAGTCCTACAAAATAAAAAGAAACCCAAGAACATCTCAGCATTTCATTCTGGTGCACAGGTCTCCATGACTCACCTCAGAAGCAGAGACAAGCACCCAATGACTCCACGAATGGCCTCAGGAGAGAACGGCAACCAGTGGACATCAAACCAGGATGCTTTTGCACAAGTTTACCAAAGCAAAAATCACACATTACAGAGGTGTATTTAAATTCTCCAAATGAAGAGAAGGAGGCAGAAAATCAAATAAGTTTACAGCAGACTTCTACAATGGGAAAGGGCCTTAATGATCACCCCTCCCAGGGCCATCCCCAAGTAGTTTTCATCTGACTCTCATGGATTGGTGGTTACTTCTAAGAAACAGTCAAGGCTGTGATTGATCAGTAATGTCTGCTGGAGGTGCGTCCATCTAATTCAATGCTACTGGCCAGCAGGCCAAATCCAGCCCACGGCTTGTTTTTTTATTTTGTTTTTTAAATATTTTTTTATTGGCCAGGCACGGTGGCTCATGCCTGTAATCCCAGCACTTTGGGAGGCCAAGGCAGAAGGACTGCCTAAGCCTAAGAGTTTCCATCTTTCCTATTAAAGTCTTCTAAATGGCCCATGAGAGACGTTATACCTGATTTCATGTATATATTTCTATACAGGATTTCATATGTGTGTGTGTAAACATGTATTTCATAAAAGACATATAATGCATGCATAATAGACCATCTGGTCTTACCTGGCTTAAAACTCTTTTTCATGAAATCTATTTCCTCCTTGAACAGAGGTTCGGGTGCCACAGCTTTAGGGCAGAGCCCTGATGAAGCTACTGGCTGTGTTTAGGAGCCATATTATAAAATACAATAATGATAGTGTTGTTAGGTCACCCTCAGTGTAGCTAGGGATGGGCTTTTGGGAACATTTCCTATCTCCCATCTCCTACGTCCTCTGTGCACAGGCTCACCTCATGGGATAAAGGGCAACTCCACAAATGCTTAAATTATTTTATCCCAGACTCTCCTTGCTCTCCCTGTGAGGTGGGCAGAGCTGTACTGACACATGCTAACCATGAGTACACGTGGCACCAGTGTGCAGGAAACGACAGGCATCCCCGGCCACCCCTGGGTCTGGAAGGAGGGGTAAAAGGAAAAAGAAAAGCCCACTGATATCAAAATGCAGGGGAGGAAGGCACAGATTATCCCTCCACTTGCCAGTTCTTCAGATCTGAGGAGGAAATCTGCGGGGAGAGGAGAGGGATGGGAGGGGTTCAAGTACCTTAATGAGATGATCTGGAAATCGTCCTAATTTGGCCATAGGGCTAGTACAGAAAGCGACGGAAGCCACAGGAGCCAGGGCAAAAAACATTTTAATCCTTTTGGCCAGCTCAGGGATCTGTGAAAATGCTATAAAACCTGTGAGAACAAAGGGAAGAAAACAGGAATTCCATCTTCTGGGATTTCCTTCTCAGAAAACACAAAAGCCGTCACTCGCGACGCCCTCTCGCGGAGGCCTGAGACCTACGCAAACAATACCACCAGCAGGAGCCAAAACACTTGACATGGGGCACTCTGAACTTCCGTGTGCCCTAACACTGAATTTGGTTAAACTAGTAAATCAAGCATTTGTTAATGCTTGTTCCAAATCTCAACCTAGATAAGCACTGGAAGAAATCCAGTCTGGGAGAATCAGAAAATCTTCCCAGTTCCTTTTACAATGTAAATAACAGACTGTATTTCCAAGAGCCTCACCCCATCACCTTTATCCCCCCCCATGCCCCTCCCCCAAAGAACAATTTACAGACACCACGTTGAAATAAACCACCAATAATTTCAAAGGAACTCACACATTTAGAATCCCCTAGCTTTAAAATATATTTTAACCCTCGATATGGTTTCGGTGTGTCCCCACCCAAATCTCATCTTTAATTGTAGTTCCCATAATTCCCATGTGTTGTAGGAGGGACCTGGTGGGAGATAATTGAATCATGGAGGCGGTTTCCCCCATACTGTTCTTGTGGTAGTGAGTAAGTCTCATGAGATTTGATGGTTTTATAAGGGGAAACTCCCTCACTTGGCTCTCACTCTCTCGTCTGCCACCATGTAAGATGTTCCTTGCTCTTCCATCATTATTGTGAGGCCTCCCTAGCTCACAATCCATTAAACTGTGAGTCCATTAAACCTCTTTTTCTTTATAAATTGCCCAGTCTCGGGTATGTCTTTATTGGTGGCATGAAAACGAATTAATACAACCCTCTCTGACGTCTTGCCACCTGGCCCCAGAATGTCACTTTAGGAAGCAGTGGGGCAAAGGTCCCAAGCAGGCAAGTCATGAAAGAAGAAATATAAATAAAGAAAAATGCATAACTCAATTTTTTTTCTGGCAATATAACCACATGTTTTGAGACCCTTCAAAACATTCATACCTTTCATATAGTAAGGCTCCTTCTAGGAATATATTGTAAGGAGAGCATGTGACAGGAACACTAAGGTGTTAGTCATAGTAAACATTAAAAGGGAGAATTAAATAAATTATAGGACAGGTTCCTAGCCCCTAATTACAAAAACTCTTGCTGGCTAGAATTATGGGCAATTTTTATTTTCTTTAATTTTGCTAAATCTTCTGTTCTTCTGTTTTTCTACAGTGAACGTGCATTACTTATATAATCAGCATAAATTAAAATGCATATAACTTTTCAAAATTTTTTGTAAACCAAATGTACCTGTAGTTAGTTATATTCCACTTAACTTCAGAAGGCAGTATATTTTCTTGTTTTCTTTATGTAAGTCTCTGAACTTAGAAACTACTTGTTTTCTACCCTCTCACATCCCTATCCCGCTTTATCTAGGAAAACATGTAATATATTGTGGCTTACATTAATTTCTTCAATTTCAACCATATACATGAATTTTCACAGAAGACTAAATGTTACCATAATTCCTTATCCTATTCATTATTTCTGTTTGGCATTTAAAAATAAATGGAATTTGAACTAACATCTTTTTATATTTCACTTTTAAGAAAAGTACAAACTCTGTAATGAAGAATTTATATCAACTTCTGATCTTATTTACATACATACCTATAGTGGTGCCTTGAGAATGACCCACATAATACACTTGTTCTTGGCCAGTTTTATTCAGAATGAAGTTAATGGAAGCTGGTAGGTCATATTTTGCCATCTCATCGTAACTGTAATCCAAGAAAGGAACTCTTTCATTGAAATAGTACATAAAATAGAATAGCACACACATACTGAGTATGCTGTTTGATGAGTTATCACAAACTAAACACAGCTGGGAAAACCAGCAGTGAGTCCAGGAAACAACACCAGCAGGACTGCAGAAGCCCCCTTGGGCTCTCTTCCAGTTGTGTCTCCCAAAGGTAACTATTGTCCTCATTTTTGACACCAGAAATTAGTTTCACCTGTTTTTAAATATTTCTGTAAGTAGAATTATACAATGTGTATTCTCCTGTATCTGGCTTAATCCATTTTTTGCTGCATTTAATTGTAAGTTGTTCATTCTTATTCTACTATATAAATATACAACACTTTATCCATTCACTGCTGACATGCATTTGGGTAATTCCCTGTTTTCCATTGTTACAAATAGAGTGACAATAAACCAATTCTTGTATATGCCTTTTGTTAAAAGCTCTCATTCTTGTGTTTCATGTCCTTAGAGGTGCCTCTGGTTTTAAAAATGGGAAGCAAGCCCAGAGACTGCTATAGTGCTGCTGACTTTCTCTAATACCTGGTACCAAAACATAGACGAAAACCAAGTGTATATGCATGCGCATGTTGCCACTGGCAGGAGAAGAGCCAACCCCTAGCAAGTTCATACAAGGTGCCAGGTTCTGTGGAGGCTCCTTCTCTGCATCCTCTCCTTTAAGCCCCCAGTGACCTTGAGGTAGGTGTTTATTATGCTCCATTTTACAAATAAGGAAACTGAGACACAGGAGGCTTATGTAAGATGTCCAATGTCATACAGCAATTAACTGGTGGAGCCAGAAGTAAGAGGGAGGAAAGGATAATTTCTGGAAAGAAGAAAAGTGAACATCTGGATTACATATTTATGGAGAAATAAGGAAAGTTACGGAACAACATTTACCCAGCAGCACCCACACCACCAGAAATGCCAAAATAACTTAAGAATTCCTAACTAAATGTAAATCTTAATGTAATCATGTACTTATAATTTACCTTACTGCTAGTCATTAAATTCCTAGCAAAATTTAAAACCTTTCAAAAGATACCAACTTCCCCTCTCATACAACTTCAGAGTTACCACCTATCTGCCTCTTCTGCTGGAAGCCTGTTGTCTGCTTTAAGAGTACTAAGGAAATACATCCATGCCATTATCAATTCAAATATACCTGAAAGCCCAGAATTCATCTTGAGAAACTGAGAGTGTCTTATGTTTCCGAGACCAAGTATTTCCTCTGCTGTTGCCCATCCACACGTCAAAACCAGCATCAGCAAGAATGAAGCCCAGGCTGCTGTTGGCAAGGTTTGTGACCCAGTTACTAGAATCTGCCAGCAAGCCGTGTTGCAGGAAGACAACTGCTTTGGGACCTGAAAAACATGCATTGTTTAGGAAGCAGTAGCACCAAGCTTCAAAACAAATATGATATCTTGCTAAATAGAACATTCATAAAAGATCCATAAGCAAATAATGAACTAGAAATAAATTGAAAGATTGCGGTAGTGATGTACTCACATATAGCATTAGTAAAGAATTTTTTTAAAACAGCGCTGGCAAGGTAGCAGTGAAACTGGACCATTTTTTGCCTGTCCACTAACAAGACACACTTATGTAAGCAGCAAAAACAAAAATCAATATATTTTTAAGAACTTATAAAATGTTTTTACAATTTTCTTTCTTATAAAATGTTTTTACAATTTGCTTTCGTAATTGCATTTCTCACAATAATTCCTAACAAAATAACCCAAAGGAAAGAAAAGATCACACATAATGAGACATCACTATACACGTATCAGAATGAGCAACATCCAAAAACGCTGAAAACAACAACTGCTGAAGAGGATGTGGAGGAACAGGAACTCTCATTCATTGCTGGTGGAAATGCAAACTGGTAGCACCACATTGGAAAAGTTTGGCAGTTTCTTACAAAACTAAATATACTCTTACCATATAATCCAGCAATCACATTCTCACATTCCTTGGTATTTTACCCAAAGGAGCTGAAAACTTACATCTACACAAAAAACTGCATACAGACGTCTATAGTAGTTTTACTCATAATCGCCAAAATTTAGAAGCAACCAAGATGTACTCCAGTAAATGAATGCGTAACTAAACTGTGCTACATCCAGACAATGGAGTGTTACTCAGCCCTAAAAGGAAATGAGCTATCAAGCCATGAAAAGATGTACAGGAACCTTAAATACATATTACTAAGATCTGTAAAGGCTGCATTCTATATGACATGCTGGAAAAGACAAAACTATAGAGACAGTAAAAAAGATCCTGGTTGCCAGGGGTTAGGAGGGAGGAAGGAATTCATAGACAGAGCAAAGAGGATTTTTCAGGGCAGTAAGACTACTCTGTATGATACTATAGAGGTAGATACATGCCATCATACATTTGTCCAAAACTATAGAATATACAACATCAAGAGTGAACTGTAATGGCCAGGTGTGGTGGTTCATGCCTGCAATCCCAGCACTTTGGGAGGCTAAGGCGGGTGGATCACTTGAGGTCAGTAGTTCAAGACTAGCCTGGCCAACATGGCGAAACCCTGTCTCTACTAAAAATACAAAAAAGGTAGCTGGGTGGGGTGACACACACCTGTAATCCCAGCTATTTGGGAAGCTGAGGCAGGAGAATTGCTTGAATCTGGGAGGCAGAGGTCGCAGTGAGCCAAGATTGCACTGCTGCACTCCATCCAGCCTAGGGGACAGAGGGAGACTCAGTCTCAAAAAAAAAAGTGAACCCTAATGTAAACTACGGACTTTGTGTGAATGTAGGTTCATCAGCTGTAACAATTACAATTCCACTCTGTGGGGGATATTCATAACAGGGGAGTGTGGGGGCAGAGGGTATATGGGAAATCTCTGTACCTTCCGCTCAATTTTGCTATGAACTTAAAACTGCTTTAAAAAATAAAATTTAATAAAAATTTTTAAAGCTGAATAAAAGTTAAATAGATAAAAAGGCTCACACACACAAATTCATAAATATATGTGTCTCTGTCTGCCTATGAGAATTTATTTTCTACTCACCTGTACCCAAGACAGTGATATAGCAGAAAAAACAAAGATGTGGGAGCCAAAGAAACCTGACCTCAAGCTGCTTACCTAATGCTGAGACCATTCAGTTATTCATGAAACAAGCCTTTATTGAGTACCAACTATGTGCCAGGCATTCTCAGCACTGAGAACACAGCAGAGAACAAAAACAAGAGGAAAAAAAAGTACCCCCATGGAGCTGACATTATACTGACCATGAGTTTTATTCACTTATTTGATTGATTGATTGACTGCGATAGGGTCTTGCTCTGTGACCCAGGATGGAGTGCAGTGGCGTGATCTCCGCTCACAGCAACCTCCACCTTCTGGGCTCAAGTGATCCTTTCATCTCAACCTCCTGAGTAGTTGGGATTTCAGGTGTGCACCACCACACCCAGCTAATTTTTGTGTTTTTTGTAGAGACAGTGTTTCACCATGTTCCTAGGCTGGTCTCAAACTCCTGGACTCAAGCGATCCACCCACCTCAGCTTCCCAAAGTGCTGGGATTACAGGTATGAGCCACCATGCCCAGCCTGATCATGCGTTTTAGACAGCTCAAACAAACCTAAGCTCAACTCTGTCCTCTCCAAGTTCTAACGTGACACCTTGGGGAAACATCTCCTAAAATTAATACAATTCCCTGAAGAGTAGAAATGATAATACACATTTTATAGGACATGGTGAGATATGAGATATTATATGAAAAGTAGGTAGCAAAGAGTCTGACACACAGTAAGAGTTCACTATATATCAACTCATAGTATTAAGTTGCTTAACCAGTCTGCGTCTCAGTTCCAAAAATAATTGTTAAGAGGAATAAGTGAGGTGAGTAAGTATCCAGTATAGTGACTGACACACAGGTCACAGTGAACAAATGAGAGCTTCCTTTGCCCTCTGTTCATTCTTTATAATAGTGAAAAACTGGAAATAAGCTAATTGTCAAGTGGTCAAATAATTCATTGAAATCCACTTGGTATAATAATTATCCATCAACCATGACAAGGACAGTGACAGCATAGAAAAGCTTACAACATACCTTGCAAAGGAAAAAAAAGCAAAATACAAAATTACAGACTACTCTAAATTACAGCTATGCAAAAATAATGTACACCAAAGAGGAGTGTAAAATACCAAGGAAAAATGAGAAGAATGATTTGTCCAGATGATAAGACTGTAAGTGAATTGACAAATATTCATTTCTGCTAATGTCCTAATATAGATTTGATAACTAGCAAATTGTTTTTAAATGACAGTTCTGCTGCAAGGTAGCTTCTGTAGACAACTCTGGAAGGCACTGCTCACATACATGAAAATATACTTGGTACTCCCTGGAGTTGTACAACCTGGGGGTGCTGTACCCTCGTGTTGTTAAAATAGCAGGACCCCAGGCCAAGAGTATAAACTGATTCCTATAACTTTTTTTTTTTTTTTAAGAGAGACAAGGTGTCGTTCTATCACCTAGACTGGAGTGCAGTGGCATGACTGCTCACTGCAGCCTCAAACTCCTGGACTCAAGTGATCCTCCCACCTCAGGCCCCTGAAGAACTGGGATTACAGGTGTGCACCACAACATCCAGCCAATTTTTTAAAAAACTTTTCATAGAGATGAGGTCTTACTATGTTGCCCAGGCTGGTCTCAAACTCCTGGCCTCAAGTGATTCTCTTGCCTTGGCCTCTCAAAGTGCAGGGATTACAGAAGTGAAACATCATGTATGGCTGCTGTGATTTTCTAATCACAAAATAGAAATGCCAGGGCCATGCAGGTGAACTTCTACCCATGGGGAGAAAATAGAAAGCAAATAGGACAAGATTAGGGCTGCTTTATGTGCTCATCTTTGCCTTCAAAGGTTCATTTTAATGCAATATTAACAAGACTAAATTTACTATGAAAAATATAAGTGGAAGGCATTGTGGTAGATACAGCATCTTATGCACAGGCTTCTTGGCTTCAATGAAGATGATAATTCGGCTGGGAAAATATGAAAATTGATCATTAAAAATTCAAAATTATAAACTGCAGTGTGACAATTATAAGTACCAAAATTAATTTATCATTAAATTATAGTTGAAAAATGTGTAACTACAGGCAGCATCATCATCTCACGGTAACTGTACGTGAGAATGGTGACCGCGTGCTGTATGATGCAGTGGCTCTGCCATACTGATGGTGCCTAATACTTTCTAGAAAGAGGGGCTTTCCTGCTCATGTCACAGCTCCTTAGGTATGTTGAGGCACTTTTCACCCACCAGGAGTGATCGGGGGCTAGGCCATGAGTAAGGCGACTTGACTTTCAAAGGCCAGGAATGGGATGCTCCCACAGGTCAGGTCATTTCCAACAAAAACGACTGCTATCATCTTCCCTCAGGATGGAGAGTCAGAGTGAGGCAAGAGGAAGGCTCGGTAGGTGGCCTGATTCCTTGGCACTTGTTCCAATCTGTGCCTCTGTAGTTAATGTGGAAAACCCAGGGCTGCCTAGTCCACTCCTCAGGGCAGAGTGTCCAGAGAAAGGCAGGAATGGTTTGAAACCAGAGAGGGCCCTGGCGCAAGGATAATTGAGAGAGGAGGAGGAGGAGGATGACGTGGAGGACAGAGACTGGAAGAGGAGATGTTGGCCAGCGCATAAGACCAGGACTCAGCTCCCCACCTTCTCTCGATGGGGAATGTTTAAAATTTCCCTGAAGTCTCTGTACTTCCCTCTATAACCTCCAGGAGGTTTGAATGGGGAAATGTGGAAGTTGACAAGTTGAAGATATATCAGAAAAGTCTTTAAACATCCCCAATAAATAACTCCTGGATTCCCAAGGGCAATGAGGAGCTGCTGCAGTTTTCCTGGGAGGTGAGTGTGAAGCATGTGGACAGCTGGAGCATGTGCTACCCAGAAGACCATGCCTAAGGTGGCTGAGCAGCTTCTAAGAACATCTGTAAATACCCTTGTTCCACTCAGACCTAATTCACACCTGCACAACGCTTTTCTCAGGGAATTACTTTATCCTTTGAAGGAGCCTTCTAAAGAACAAGCTAAAGCCACTATTTTTCTAATTGTCCTTTTTTGTTTGTTTGGGTGCTTCCATCCCCTACTTCAAGCTGAATACAAAAGCTCAATGAACAACAGTCACAAAAGATGCACCAGATGGGAAGGAAACAGTGAATCTATTCTTTACAAGCTAAATGTTTTCAAATCTGGAGAATCTGGGCCAAGCATTGCAAAGGGTACTGCAGACCACACTGTTTTCTCATGGGAAATGCTGGCAGATGAGGAAAGGGGCTGATGAAGAAAGGTAAATGTCTGACAAATAGCATGGCTTTAGAGCAATGGAGGCCGCTCAGCTGTGCCCTCCACATTCAGGTGAAAAGTTTTTAATGGAAATCTGCTGTATCTTAAGCAGTGCACCAGAAGGTAAATATCAAGAAGGGATTTGAAAACACACATTATGTTTTGTGCAAACCTTTGGTGGTGCCTACTGAGTAGCAGCCACTGCTATTAGGTTGTTGCAAAAGTCACTGCGGTTTTTGCCCTTACAAAGCAATGGCAGGCTGGGCACAGTGGCTCATGCCTGTAATCCCAGCACTTTGGGAGGCCGAGGCAGGAGGATCACCTGAGGTCAAGAGTTTGAGGCCAGCCTGGCCAACATGGTGAAACCCTGGTGGTGGGTGCCTATAATCCCAGCTACTCAGGAGGCTGAGGCAGGAGAATTGTTTGAACCCAAGAGGTTGTGGTCAGCCAAGATAGCACCACTGGACTCTAACCTGGGTGACAGAGAAGGATTCCATTACCCCTCACCCCCCACGACATAAAAAAGTAATGGCAAAAACCACAATTACTTTTGCCCCAACCTAACACATGCTAGGAATGCAAAGATGGGTAACCCACACTCCCTCCCACAGGGAGCTCCATCCTCAAGGGAGGCAGACACACAATGACTGTCTAGCCCAGCAAGAAGAAGGCTAGAACACCACTCAGGAAGGCCCAGAAGAAGAAGGAAGTTATTTGGCCAGAGGGACAAACATTTGACCTGGATTCTAAGTAAGAGATAGATGTTTCCACAAAGGGTTCTGGAGAAAACATAGGAGCCAGATGAATAGAGCTGACACTGCACCCAGGCCTTGGCCAGATGGGACCAGTGCGCACATGAAAGGCTCCCTGCCTGATTCTGATGCACAGCCAGGCTGGGGAACCACTAGGAAAAGTCCAGTGCCTTGTCTGACCTGGGGACACAGGGAATAGGAAGGACTTCATGGGGTGCACATCTTTCCAGGCTGGGCGAGTTTCCTTTCATCCCAGAACAAAAAAGTCTCTTCTGAGGAGGGAGATGCAGAGGATATAACTTACCAAACTTCTAGAGATGGCGGTTCCATTAGGCATGATGGATCCTCAACAAAGAAAATAGTATCGAATCCTGGGGTGAAAAACCTTTAAAAATGGCTTCCAAACCTCTTGCCCCTTCCCTCTGGCATTGGGTGAATACAAAAGGGAATGGAATAGACTGGACGCTGGAAGCAGGCCCAGCCAACTGTTGCCAGCTTCTCTCACCTGCTCCCACCAGGGGGAAGAAAGGAAGGTACAATGTGGTTCTTCCCATCCTGCCACCAAAGAAGGATTTAAGGATTTACTGGCAAAGGATGTTTCTCTCTGGGAAGGTAAAACCTATTGCTGCTCACATCTTCCAGTGAACTATTTCAGATTTCACTTCACCTTGCTGAGAACAGCTGATTGAAATGATAGCTAGTGCTGATTGCATGCTTATATGCTGTAGGTACCGTACTGAAAATCCTTTGAAGTTGGCACTACTGCCATTTAACAGAACAGGGAATTGTGGTAGAGAAGTCAAGTAACTTGCCCAAGGCCGAACAAAAGCTAGGAAGCGGGAGGGCTGGAGTCTAACCAGGTGTGTCTGACACCACAGGCCATGCTTTTCACTGCTTTGCTAGGGAAAGAAGGTTAACAAGAGAGAAGTCTCTAGAACACACTGAGGCCTTCCGGCTGAAGGCAGGAAGCTATTTTTGAAAGGATGTGGACAAAGTGCTTGAAGAAAGTAATCTCTAGTAGATGGAGGGGATAGGGAATGAAAGGAGGGGCACCCACTCAGCCTCGCCTGGTCAAGCAGCTCCTCCAAGGCCCAGCCTGCTCAATGCACTCAGGCACCCTGAAGCCCTGTTTGTCTGAGTGACAAACCAGCATGACAGGTCAAGGGCTGCCTTCCCGAGCTATGCCCTACGGGTGGCTATGGGAGTTCTGTGCAAATGCAACTTAAAGAAAAAGAAGCCTCTAGGAGGGCTGGGGATTAAGGGAAAAGACTAAAGGACCATTTCTCAGCCTGGAGATGACAAGTGATTTCATTATGGCCCTAAATAGGACAAAGCTGACAAAGAAGCAGCCCAGTGGCAGTCCACCACGACACTGCCTTCCCAGTGTGGGTGGAAGCCAGGAGGCGATTACTCAGGCTCCGAAACTGAATGTGCTGAGCCCACAGTTCTGCAGGAGGAAGATGACTGGGTAGGTGGGGAAGTTCCTCCTGCCTCCCAAGGCACTGGCCTTCTCTGCCAGGATGCTGAGTCCGGACAGGACTCCGTCACACTCCAAAACACATGTGAAAAATCAGCTGAGGGCCAGGGCAGAACCAAAACAGAGAACAAGGAGGAGGTCAGACACCAGGGCGTTAGCATGAAGCAGACCTCAGTTCTTACTGGCTACAAAACTTTGTAGGATTTGCTCAACTCTCTCTGAAGTATAGGTGTCCTTTTCTAAACTGAGAATGATGAAGTAGTTAATACATAGTAAAGCTGAATAAATAATGGTCCCTGATAGTAACAATAATAAATCTATACAGTTGGTCCTTAAACAACACAGGTTTGAACTGCACAGGTCCACTCATACATGGATTTTTTTCCAATAAACATTGAAAAATTTGTTGGAGATTTGCAACAATTTGAGAAAAACTAACAGACCAACTCTGTAGTCTAGAAATAATAAAAAGTTACTAAAAGGTTAGGTATGTCATGAACGCATAAAATATATTTAGATATTAGCCATTTTTATTTATTACCATAAATATACACAAAGTATAAAAAGTTAACATTTTCAAAACTTAGACACACACTTACAGACCAAACATGGTGCCATTGACAGTTAAGAGAAATGTAAAGATGCAAATGTAAAGATGCGGTATTAAATCATGACTGCATAAAATTAACTACAGTATATTGTGTAGTACTGTAATAATTTTGTAGCCGCCTCCTATTGCTCTTGTGGTGAGCTCAAGTATTGTAAATATCTGCTTAAATTTCCCATGACACTAATCATCTCCACGTGAGCAGTTTCTCCAGTAAATTGCACATTGCAGTAAAAAGTGATCTCTTGCAGTTCTCGTATGCTTTCATCATGTTTAGCGCGATATCATAAACCTTGAATAACACCATTGGACCCATACAAAGAACTAATAGTGATCTGGGAGTGCTCCCAAAAAGCAGAGAAAAGTCCAGACAAGAAAAAGTTGAATTGCTTGATATGTGTCATAGATTGAGGTCTGCAGCTTCAATTATCTTCATTTCAAGATAAATGACACATAAAGATGATTGTTAAAAAAAAAAAAGGAAAGAAAATTTGTAAAGCCATTTGTCATTGCAGCTATATGACAGCAAGTGCCAAAACCTTGCACTTTTTCTGAAATACCTTTTATCTCATATTCAAAATGCAGCTTTTATGTGGGTGCAGGATTGCTCTAATATGATTGTAGACTCTAATATTCAAGATAAAGCAAGAATAGATTCTAGACTCTAAGATTCAAGAAAAAGCAAAGTCATTATATGACAACTTAAAGAAAAAAGAAGGTGAAGAATCTAAAGTTGGAGAATTTAATGCCAATAAAAGATGCTTTGATAATTTTATAGAGAGGTTTGGCTTTTAAAATGCTAAGACAGACCAGGCACGGTGGCTTATGTTTGTAATCCCAGCACTTTGGGAGGCCAAAGTGGGAAGACCTCTTGAGGCCAGGAGTTCGAAACCAGTCTGAAAAACACAGTGAGATCCCCATCTCTATCAAAAATTGTTTTAAAAATTAGCTGAGTATGGTTGGCACATGTCTGTAGTCCTAGCTACTTAGAAGGCTGAGGTGAGAAGACTGCTTGAGCCTAGGAGTTTGAGGTTACAGTGAGCTATAATGGTGCCACTGCACTCCAGCTTGGTGACAGAGCAAGATGCTGTCTCTAAAAAACCAAAAATTAATTAATTTTAAGAATTAAAAATTTTAAAAACTTTAAAAATATGTCAAGATAATAGAAGAAGCAGCTCCTGCCAACCAAGAGGCCGCATATAAATTCCTGGAGGAAAATGTATCTGCCTGAACAGGTTTTTAATGCAGATGAAAGTGTTCCATTCTAACAACAACAACAAAAAATATCCCACACAGGACATTTATTAGTAAGGAAGAGAAACAAGCACCAGGATTTAAGGCAGGAAGGGACAGGCTAACTCTACTGTTCTGAGCAAATGCAGTAGGGTTGATGGTCAGGTCTGCCCTTACCTATAAATCTGCTAATCCCTGAGCCTTGAAGGGAAAATATAGACATCAGCTGTCAGTCTTTTGGCTGTACAATAAGAAGGACTGGACAATGAGAACTGTTTTTCCAGATTGGTTCCATTGATGCTTTTTTCCTGAAGTCAGGAAGTACTTTGCCAGTAAGGGACTGCCTTTCAAAGTTCTTTTGATATAGGACAATGCCTCTGGCCACCCAGAACCCCATGAATTCAATACCAAAGGCATCGAAGTGGTCTACTTGCCCTCAAACACATCTTTAATTTAGTCTCTAAATCAGGAGGTCATAAGGACCTTTAAGGCTCATTACACCCATACACTATGGAAAGGATTGAATTGGAAGAGAACCCCAACAGAGAGAACATCATGAAGGTCTGGAAGAATTACACAACTGAAGATGCCATTGTTGTTACAGAAAAAGCTGTGAAAGTTATCAAGCCTGAAACGATAAATTCCTGCTGGAGAAAAGTGTGTCCAGATGTTGTGCATGACTTCACCGTATCCATATCGATGACTTAGCCAATCAAGGAAATCAAGAAAAAGATTGTGGATACGGCAAAAAGATAGAGGGTGGGAGCAGGTAGAGAGTTTCAAGATATGCATCTTAAATAAAGTCAAGAGCTAACAGACACACCAGAGGAATTAACAGAAGATGATTTGATGGAGACGAGTGCTTCTAAAACAGCACCAGACGATGGGAAAGAAGACATGGGAGATGCAGTGCTAGAAAACAGACTGATATTAGACAATTCAGGAGAAGGGTGGCAATTGCAATTATTCAAGACTTCCTTCACAACACTGACGCTTCTATGACACAGGCACTGAAACTAAAGCAAATGATGGAAGAATTGCTATTCTATAGAAACATTTCTAGGGAAATGAAAAAAGGACAGAAATTACAATATATTTTCATAAAGTTACCCTGAATATGCCCACTTCTCCTGTCTCCCCTTCCACTTCCTCCCCCTCTTCCACCTCTGCTACTCCTACAACAGCAAGACCAACTCATCCTCTTCCTCCTCTTCCTTAGCCTGTTCCAACATAAGAATGAAGACCTTTATGATGATCCACTTCCACTTAATGAATAGTAAATACATTTTCTTTTCCTTATGATTTCCTTATAACATTTTCTTTTCTCTAGCTTACTTATTGTAAGCATATGGAATATAATACATATAACATATAAAATATTTAATTGGCTATGTACGTTACAGGTAAGCCCTCTGGTCAACAGTAGGCTATTAGTTAAATTTTGGGGAATGCAAAAGTTATATGCAGTTTTCAATAACTCTGGGGGACAGCACCCCTAACCCCCATGTTGTTAAAGAGTCAACTGTAAATGTAATAAAATATTATTAGAACATAACCACTATGAAGAAGGATAGAGTGAAGTGGCATTCTTTGGCCCAGGTAATATAATCATAGTAACAGCAAGCGCATACTAAGTGTTGACAATGTGTCAGGCACCATGCTAAGCACTTAAGCACTTTACACGCATTATCTCAGATAAGTCACCTAACAGCTCTCTGAGTTGGTGTAGTAGGCAGAAGCAGGACATCTAGCAGATGCAGGACATCTAAGTCAGATACTTTCCACTTTCCATAGTGTGACTTTATCAGGGACATCATAGCTGTTCTCAAGCCTGAGAAGAGGGCCAAGTGGGCAGAGATAGTCACGGGCTGTGTGACTCCTGCCTTCACTACCCATCAGCTGCTTTATCTTGGGCAAGTTAATTAACCCCTACAAACCTTGGTTTCCTCATCTGTAAAACAGGAGGTAATAGGAGTTCTTACACCCTAGAATTGTATGAGAGTTCACCTGATGATTCACACAGAGCACAGTGCTTGGCCTGTCCACAGGATGCATTCAGGGAGTCACGTGGCCTTTGCCACTGTGCAGTCCACTGCACTCACACTTCACTGTTACCCTGCTGGGGAGCAGGTGACCTGCAGGAGTGAACACAACAAGAGCGCCCTGCATCACAGAGCAGGGAAGAAAACCGTTCCATGCCTCAGAATGCTGTTTTCCCCAACACCAGCGATAATCACTCTGATCACCAGGCAACACGAAGGCAGTAATGTGGTCTGTCTTGTTCACTGCAGAACGTTCCAGGACATTATCATAATTAGAGTTTTCCATGCACCCAGGATGGTGCTGGGCCATTTACATCATTCTTCCTCCTTTGGGGCCTCTGAGGCTTAGAGAGAATAAATCATTTGCCCTAGGACACACAATTAGTATATGATGGAGCTGGGAATCAAACCCAGGTCATGTGACAAATGTGCCCATCATCTCCATGCCAAATTTCCTGTCTTCCCTGCCCCTCTCTGCCACCATGGCCTGTCCTCAGACAGCTTTGCAGCACAGCAACTTGAGTTCCAGAGCTTCATAGTTGACCGAATTTTGGGAAATTATCCAGCTCTCATCCAAAATTCTCCCTCAACAGAAGGAGCAGAGGGTCCACAGCAGAAAGCACCTGCAGGGACACAGGGCTAGAGATGACACAGTGCTTGTCATCTGACCCCCAGACATAGTTCTATGACATTTCTTACTTTTCTTACTTCTGTCCATTGTAAATAAAGGCATCTTCCTCCTGTCCATACAGTTTAGAATACATCCCTGTCATGGAGGGCTTAATCCTGAAGAAGTCAGTATCAGAGACCACCATCAAATCCATGTTGACATTTCAAAATTAAAAACAGAGGCTGGGTACCATGGTTCATGCCTGTTATCCCAGCCCTTTGGGAGGCTGAGGGAGGATCATTTGAGGCTGCAGTAAGCTAAGATTTTACCACTGCATTCTAGCCTGGGAGACACGGTGAGACTTTTAAAATATGTATTTATTTATTCATTAATATTTTAAATAAATAAATGTTGTAAAAGAAATTGTATCACCTGCACTTACTATACTGCATATATTTCACAGGCCTTATCAGATTTTCACAACAGCCTACGAAGTAGCCAGTATTATTCTTCCTGTTTAATAATTGAACAAGTCAAAACTTCAAGAGGTAAAGAAAATTGCCAAGGTCACACAGCTAGTTAAATAGTAGAGCCAGAACTTACACCCATGACTGGTGGCTCTTCACATGCTCAGCTTAATCATGAGGCAATACAGCTCATGTTTTACCCACCACAGGAAGCCTTTAAGTTGTGTTCGTGGACTCCTAGGAGCCCAGGAGTAGGAAATCCTTAATGCAGTGTGGACTTGAGCAGGGGACACTATTAAATCACAATGTCACAGGAGGGCTGCAGGAGCATGCTTGGGTAGACTGCAGCCTGGAGCTAAAGCAATTTACCAAGTAAAGAGAATCAGAAAAGTCTTCATCCCCGCAGAGTCTGGTGGGGATGACAGAGGTCATACACATCATCACCTACATAATAATATATTGTTTATTGTCTTAATTGCGATGGAGAAAAACACAGAGAACTATGAGAATATGTAGCCAGGGCCTGACCTGGTGTGAGAGGCTGAGGAAATCTTTCCTGAAGATGTGAAAATGAGGTTGAGAACAGAGGACAGGTCAGAGCGGTTAACCAAGACAAAGAGGAGGGAAGGGGACAGGGCAGAGCACTATCCTCCTTTCCACTTGGCTCTCTGCTCTGATCCCAACCTGGGTCTATGCGATAAACTGTACAGCTGACCTCACTTATGCTGCTCCATTAGGCAAAGGTTCTGAATGCAATCCCCTACCCAATGTGCCATCAGAGTGCTACATGAGCCTGAGCTCAGCCCAAGTCACCAAGCTCAGGCATTGATTAATGAACCCATGTCTGTTTGGCACCACCAGGGGTGAGGAATTACATCCCAGATTACCGAGGCCTATGTGTAGCCCGTTAGAGCACTGCAGTGATTCAAAAAATAGTTTCTTTAGAAGTGAAGGATTTTTCTATAAGGAAAGAAAAATCTAGAAATCAACCAGAATTCTAAAATAAACAATCAAAGCAAAATACAAGCTGATGGTCTCCTTCTAAAGACTTAACTCACAAGCCATGCTGTGAATTTTCAGCTATGACTCTAATAGCTCAATGGACAACCCCTGGGGAATCTTTGCTGAGGCCACGGTTGAAAAGCCTGTTTCTGCATGCTGAAGGCAGTCATTCCAGGCTTTCACAGTTTAAAGTGCCACTTCACCCACTCGGCAATCAGATGCATAACTTTCAGATACAAATGTGCCACTCTTGGTGTGTATATATATATATATAAAATATATATTGTGCCTATCGCGGGATCAACTTGGTTAATATTTATTATGTAAGGCCACATTCTCCAGTTCAAAGATCACTGAATCTGTAGTCACACAGGTCAGGCCATGACCCTCCGACCTGAGGCAAATTCATTTCCCTATTTGAACCTGGCTGTCTTATCCAACAAAAGGAGGACGTTAGTCTAGAACACAGGTTGCCAGAACCAAGAATTCTACCTTGGAATCCACCAGTGAAATGTGTTAAAAAAAACAAAAATCCCTAGCCCAGGCAGGAATCTGAGACCCCTCTAGTGCTAACTCCCCATGACTTTCTGAAATAAGGCTGAGCAGATGAAAACAGAGCCACTTCCCTATGAAGGAGTAATTTCTGAATTTCAATTCCCTTCAGGAGCAAAGCGTTGCTCAACACTTCCTAAGAAGGTTGCTTAACGGTGGGAAACAGCACGCACATACTGCACAAGTAGCCAAGGGCTACTACTCTACAGAATGGAGGTGAAAGGTACAAATACCAGCTGGACAGAATATTTAAGGAACAGTGTGTATCTTCATTTCTGAGACCCCTGAAGATTGCTGAATGGCAATTTCACATAATTATAGCTGAGCTTGAAGAAACTTAATCCTGCAAAACCACATAGGATGAACGAGAACAGGAAGGCTGGCAGAGAAAAGAGCAGTTAGGTAAAGCTTTTAAGCAAACATGGGCAGAGAAGCCATGTGGCTAAGCCCTGTGTTCATAAAAAAACCTGATCTCCAAGTGATGCTACACAGTCAGTCAAAGAGGCCCACGGCAACAGGACTGAAAGATGCTCACCATTCAGCTGTAGACTCAGGTTCCACAAGGAATGTGGTACCAAAAGATGAATAACGTTTTAATATATTTTGTAATTACTTGTAAATAGTATGAATGTATAGCAGTATTTTTGTGTGTATTAAAAGTATTAATTTCTTAATTATATAAGCAAACTGAATTTCCATAATCCTGTCTTGAAATTATTTCTTTTTGTTAGTATACGAGGAGCCTTGAAAATGGAAATGGCTCAAGACTCTCTCAGCTGCTGAGCTTATTTCAGGCGCCCAGTTAAGTGGTAACAAGAGCCTAATGTAGGATGGTGGTCAGGGAAACAGAAGAAAAAGATGAACTGAAGCAATTTAATGTGGGTGGCCTAGAGAGGACCCGTGGTCAAGAATGATTCTGCAGATTCCAGGCGAGGTCATTAGGAGGATGCTGGTGCTATTAATAATAGAGGAGGAAGTCAGGAGGGGAAGTGGGATGCATGAGAAGAGCATTTCACTTTGGGTGTGAAAGGCTTTCTCCATTCTTTTTATCTATGTGCCTTTAAACAGCTGAAATAACACCAGTGGCAACAACCTTGCTCTTGAATAGGAGTGAAGGACAGTAAAGAGCCTCTGTCCATGCTCTGTTTTAGAATGTGGAAATGCAAACCATCAGGAAAGCACCTACACAGTTCTTAGGAAAATCACAATTCCTTTAGAGAACTGAGTTGTTCACCGTAGACTTCCTTGAAAACTCCCCACTGAGGTTAGCTCATAGCAGGTATGACATACACATCAGTGATCCCCTACAGGGAGGGCCTCTCAGAATAGAAAAAGAACATGAGGACCAAATGCTATGAACAGATTTAGCTTGGAGTAAATACTTTCAGTCTATATTCCCCCACTCTAAAGACCTAGACTCTCCACTCCCCCAATCCCCAACCCTCTTGCCAAAAATAAAATAAGGTATATATAATATATCCCACAGAGGTTAAAAAAAAAAGAAAAAACAAAGCACACAAGAAGTCAGGGGCAGACCCAGGTGTAGCACCAAGGTCCCCTAAGTCTCCTTTCTATTACCTGGGAGCATATCAAGACTCATGCTCACTTTCTTCATATTCCAGGGCACTACACCTTCCCCTGCAGCAGTGTGATACACACAGGTAGGGCATGTGACTCTGAGTGTTTTAACCACTGGATGGAGAGAGAAGTCTGAAGCTGGATATAGGAGGAGAGCTCTCAGCATGTTTTACTGAGATTCTTACCATCGTTTAACAGTGATTCACATTACTAATTAATCAACTATAATTTTAAGAAAAATAATACAAAAGATTTTTCTTTATACAGTGTCTGAAATCAGTATACAGGGGTTATTCATTGGGGGAAAAAAAAGGAAGGAAACCAAGATCATATGCTCGCTCTAGCATAAAATATATGTTTTGAGTGTTTTGAGCACAGGAAAAACTAAAAGCTCTCACTATAACTCATCACTCATTTTATAACATATTTATAAAAAGGAAGCTTAACAGCATGTATCTGTAAACCACAAAAATCTCAAAAGTTAGAAATCAAATTTCAAAAAAAATGGTTCTCATGGCCACCTAAACATTATTAAAATCTTATTATAGCTAGAACACATGGAAGAAAAAAGTTAAACTAGGATAAATTAAGAAAAAACAAAGCAAATAATAATACAATGCTTACATTAACACAAAGGGTTTTTAAGTTTGCTTTGAATAACAATTTGGGCAGGAATTGAGGCAAAGGTGGCTCTTTTGCCTGTATAACACTTAAATTGAAGAATAAATAGCTATCTAACTACCTTAATCTAAACCTTAATTTCCCCAAGAAAAGTCTCCAGAAACAAAAAAATGTTATAGAATAAGCTACATCTTACTTAAACCCGGAAGGGGGAGGTTGCAGTGAGCCAAGATTGCACCATTGCATTCCAGCCTAGGCAACAAGAGCGAAAATCCATCTCAAATAAATAAATAAATAAGCTACATCTGGAGAGATAATTGAATAAAGATTAGATCCTTCTTCTGATACCTGCTTAATAATTTCAATCAGTCTGTCTAGAAATTCCTTTATCTGCACTGGAAACTGCAGTTTTGCTTGAGTTATAAAATGAGAGAGAGAAAAAAGATATACATATATATGTACATATATACTTTTTAAGCCAAAGCTACAAGAACTTTCATATATTCACAATGATAGTAATTATCAGGACACGTGCACATGAAAATCAGCTTGGCAATATATATCAAAATCACAAATGCATATATCCTGTGATCCAAAAATTCTATTTCTGGACATGTATCATGTAAATAAACTTGCACACACAAAAGCTTATTTACAGCAGCAATATTCGTTAACAGAAGACTGAAATAGCACAAATACGCATTAATAGGACACTTGGTAAATAAATCATGATACAGTCATATAGTGAAATACCACGCACCTCTGGAAGATGTGCTTTATGTATTGTATGGAAAGATCTCCAAGATATTAAGTAAACAATTCAAAGAACAAAATAGTGCCATCTTTTGCATGAAAATGGAGGCAAGGGAAAAATAAGAATCTGTGTTTGTATTTGTTTCTAATGAGATTTTTGGAAATAAAAAGATTTTAAAATGAAGTTATTTTAGAAAGATACACAAAAAAGCAGGAAGTAGGGAGTGAAAGAGAAGGGAGGCAATTCACTGTATGTCTTCTAATTCTCTGATTTTTAGATTATGTGAATTCAAAAAAATTAAATAATTTTTAAACAGCAAAAGCCATCTACTTAATGCTCAAAACATTTCATTAAATAAGATGCTTCCTTAAAAAAACAAAGCCACAGAGATTTTAGCATATCCTCAAATGAATCTGGCCTTTGAACAAAAAATTAGATGACACTTGTCCTTACTTCTTTAAAAGAAAATTATTTTTCTGTGCCTTGCAAACCTCAACACAGTTAGTGCTTTTGTCTAAAAATAATCCCATTTCAATGTTTTTAAGTTAAATCTGAACTTGGTTACTAACACAAAACCCAGACGAATTCTGGTTTTTACTTTTAAGAGCTTTCCCATACCTTTGTCAGAATGGTTCTTCCTCCCATGAGGAATTCGGTTAAGGCACAGAATATATCCATCTTCTGTCTCAACTAGGTATTCCTCACTGGGGAATCCCCAGTAAGAGATAATTTCACTCTGTAGAGAAAAAGGACGATGGAAATTGGGTGGACAGAATCTGAAACAGTCTCCCACATTAACAAGCAAAGGAGCAGATAAACTATGTTCTCCAGGCTTTAAGAAAGCATTTGTCATTGAAATTTTAGTCTGCTAAATCTAGCAGCCAACTTCCCATCACAAGAGTAAATCCTCCCTTGTTTCACGCTTGTGTTCCACCTACAGGTGTCTGGTTAAACTTCAGTTTCATCATTCTAGCATGTTTTACACCAAATTTGTCTAACTTTACCACAGCTTGGGCCTCTTTGTTTCCATCCTGCCTACCGGGCACAAATAAATGTTCATTTCTTTCTTTTCTAAATATCTCAGCTAGAACTGTCAATGTATAAAACACTTTCTTTGTTTTGAGACATCCCCTGCTGGCCAATAAAGCATAAAAAATATTAACCTGTTTTTATCAATGGACTAAAATAATTACATAGAATGTCAAGGTGGGATGGAAGAAAAGTTGAACAAAACAGGGAATTACGGTCACATTTACTTCTCTATAAGGAAGGATTCATGGGACAATTGTTAATCAGGAGCTGAGTGGGATATGGATAATTCAGTTATCCAGGGGATGTAATGTAAATAAGTGCACATGCCCTCTCTACCATAAGTACTTGAAAGAATTTAATTGTATCATTCTTACTTAAAAAATTATTTTAAAAGTTGGAAAAATTGGGAGGCAAAAGAAAAGCTTTGAGCTAAGAAGTAAAACTTAACTTTAAGACCCTGTTATCAGGTCATATTCTCCCGGCTCACTGTGAATTTCTCTCTGAGTCCCTAAGCTTGCCTGATTGTTCAGCTGGGTCACTGCAACATCTATTTTAAAGGTGCTGTTTTCTTTAATAATTTGTACTTTACTGATATTTTGTGCCTAAATGAGGTATTTCCAGATTTTATTGTTTACTTACGATTAATAACTTTCTGATGTTTTAATTAGTCGAGTGGTTATTTTTGCATATTCTTTCTAATAAAATTTTGCTCAGATACTTTGACTTCTGTATAGAAATATGTTCCCTGGACATTCTTAATCACAACCTTTGTTCAATGTATTCTAAAACCAGCTCTCAATCGCGGTAATGTTCTTGCAAAGTTTAAATACTTTTTTATAGTTTAAACAAACTTAGTGAGACTTAAAAATGAAATGAATTAATAAAAATCATAATTTATCTTATTAAGAAGTATATATAACATTAAACTGAGGTTTGTTAACTACATATTACCTGGTGAGAAAAGCCTAGCAAACTGAATCTAAGATTCAGAGAAATTGGGCTGGGCTCGGTGGCTCACGCCTGTAATCCCAGGACTTTGGGAGGCTGAGACGGGCAGATCACCTGAACTCAGGAGTTCAAGACCACCCTGGGCAACATGGTGAAACCCTGTATCTACTAAAATACAAAAAAAATTAGCCAAGCATGGTGGTGCATGCCTGTAGTCCCAGCTACTTGGGAGGCTAAGGCTCGAGAATTGCTTGAGACTCTGAGGCAGAGGTTGCAATGAGCTGAGATTGCACCACTGCACTCCAGCCTGGGCGGGCAGGTGACAGAGTAAGACTCTGTCTCAAAAAAAAAAAAAAAAAAAAATTCAGAGAAATTGAAAAGCAAAGGAGTTATAAAGAGATGAACGCATGGGTATGGCTTCATGTAGCTCACATAACTGGATCTGGGAAATAGATGCATTTTAAAAGTACATAACTTTGAGAAACTTACCACATTCATGTTTGTTTCAGGATCCACAGCTGTCAGTTTCCCTCCAGACCCCTCAGAATGCAGGGTCCAGAGAACCAAACAGACCACCAACCCCAAGAACCGCATTTTCATTCTGTATAATAAAACAGTCCATTATTATTTGCTTGAATTTTACTACACAAAAATATTCTGGTAAATCAATGCTCCCACAAAAAGTTCTGAACCAGATTTAGGGCAAGTAAAAGGTGAAGGGAAAATATGAAACAAATGACTCCAGCCATATCTGAAAGGAGAATAAGGAATTTTTTTATTTTATTTATTTATTTATTTATTTAATTATTTTTTGAGATGGAGTCTCACTCTGTCACCCAGACTGGAGTGCAATGGTGCAATCTCAGCTCACTGCAACCTCTGCCTCCTGGTTCAAGCATTTCTTCTGCCTCAGCCTCCTGAGTAGCTGGGACAACAGGCACGCACCACCATGCCCGGCTAATTTTTGTATTTTTGTAGAGACAGGGTTTCACCATATTGGCCAGGCTGGTCTCAAACTCCTGGCTTCGTAATTCGCCCACCTCGGCCTCTCAAAGGGCTGGGATTACAGGCGTGAGCCACCGCGCCTGCCCAGGAATTTTTTTTTTTTTCGGAGTCTCGCTCTGTTGCCCAGGCTGGAGTGCAGCGGCACAATCTCGGCTCACCACAACCTCTGCCTCCCAGGTTCAAGCGGTTCTCCTGCCTCAGCCTCCAGAGTAGCTGGGACTACAGGCGCAGGCCACTATGCCCAGCTAATTTTTGTGTTTTTAGTAGAGACGGGGTTTCACTATATTGGCAAGGCTGGTCTCAGATGACTTCATGACCTGCCCGCCTCTGCCTCCCAAAGGAATTATTATTATTATTATTATTATTTTATTTTATTTATTTATTTATTTTGAGACGGAGTCTCGCTCTGTCGCCCAGGCTGGAGTGCAGTGGGGCAATCTTGGCTCACTGCAAGCTCCGCCTCCCAGGTTCAGGCCATTCTCCTGCCTCAGCCTCCCAAGTAGCTGGGACTACAGGCGCCCACCACCACGCCAGGCTAATTTTTTTTTGTATTTTAAGTAGAGACGGGGTTTCACTGTGTTAGCCAGGATGGTCTCGATCTCCTGACCTCGTGATCTGCCCGCCTCGGCCTCCCAAAGTGCTGGGATTACAGGCGTGAGCCACCGTGCCCGGCCTAAAGGAATTATTTTTAACTAAGAAATCTCCCACCCACCACCTCCAATTAATATATGACCTTTGGAGTCCAGCATACCCATTCACCTCCTGACCCCAAAGTTAAAAACAAATTGTTCATGGAGAAATAACAAAAGGCAAGACTTAGAAGAGGATAGTTTGAGAAAAAGAGACACAAAATTTCTGAGCTTGCTTATTTCCCACCTCTTGCCCTCCACCTGTGATTTAGACAAGTTTAAGTTCAGCCACTATTAGCTCTTCCTCCTACTTATCTAACCACTTCTGTTCTTGCCCCAAATTATATGTCAGCATTTAAATCTGTCATTCATGGGAAAAAAGTGAAATGAAAGAAAACAGAGCTTTCAAAAGAAACAGAAAGGAAAAATTTGACCCATCTCTCTCCTTCTGAAATTCTCTAACCATCAAATCAGCAAAGACCATCTTGGTTTCTGGCAGTGATGACTCAAAATCACAGCAAAGATCTTTAGGATGCTGAAGGCAAAGTTAAATGCCTCTCCTAAGAACACACAAGCGGTTAGAGAAAAACCTAGGACTAGATCCCAGAACTTCTACATTTTAAAAAAATAAATAGAATCACTTAAAAAGATACAGGCATGTATGCCCATACAAAGACTTGTACATAAATGTTTATAGCAGCTTTGGGGTGTAATAGACAAAAACTGGAAAAACCCAAATACTTTAAATGGATGATTGGATAAATTATGGTATATACCTACTACTCAGCTATAAAAGGGAATGAACACAAAACAATATAGATTAATCTCAAAATAATTATGCCGAAAGAAGTCAGATCAAAATAAGGAAAAAAAAAAGTACTGTCTGATCCCATTCATATAAAACTCCACAAAATGCAGTCTAATCTATATTCACAGAAAGCAGATCAGTGGTTTCCTGGGGACAGAAGGGGCAGTAAGAAAGGATTACAAAGGGGTATGCACAAATGATCTTTTGGAGGTGATGTACAGGTTCATAATATTGAATGTACTGATGGTTTCACAGGTGGGTACACATGCAAAAACTTATACAATTGTACAATTGAAATATGCCATGCTATTGTATGTCAATAATACTCCAATACAGCTGTTTGTTTTTAGTTTTGTGTTTAAACTGAATGTTCCACAAGTCTTAAGAAACTGATTCTCAGGAGATTGCAAAAGTGAACTGACTCTCTTCTGTTGATGGAATTCCTCCTGGGATTATTTTTTTCCAAGAAGTAGTGAACTCTGAAATTCTTTTCTTTTCTTTTCTTTTTTTTTTTTTTTTTTTTTGAGACAGTCTTGCTCTGTCGCCCAGGCTGGAGTGCAGGGGGGAGATCGCGGCTCACTGCAAGCTCCGCCTCCTGGGTTCACGCCATTCTCCCACTTCAGCCTCCCGAGCAGCTGGGACTACAGGCACCCACCACCACGCCTGGCTAATTTTGTTTTTGTATTTTTAGTAGACACGGGGTTTCACCGTGTTAGCCAGGATGGTCTCGATCTCCCGACCTCGTGATCCGCCAGCCTCGGCCTCCAAAAGTGCTAGGATTACAGGCGTGAGCCACCGCGCCCGGCCGTGAACTCTGAAATTCTAAACAGGAGCAAACGTTATCCCCTTCAGTGTGCATTGGCAAAGCAAGGTCACTGCTTCTACTTACAACTTTGTACTTCTTCATGGTAGGAAGGATTGTACAGCCCCAGGCTATTTTTTTTTTTAACATAAATGCAACCTCCCAAAAGACTATTATTACTAGAGAATAAGGAGTAAATTGAAAGGGAAAAAATTAAATGAATTACCACAATTGAAAATAGAGTAGCATCTGCAGGAGCTGCTTTCATTCAGCGGTTTTCCTACAGAACCTGTATCAACTGCCCAGAGGAAGGTCCATGAGAGTAACACCTAAAGCTGCTCAGCTGAAAATCTCACGCAGTTAAGTTTTCCTTCCAACACAACACTACATACTTAGTATGTTTTTCTCAACTTACTAAGCCAAGCAATTCTTACAAAGAAGGAGATACCGTGAAAATCTCGAAGGAGGGGGAAAAAAAAACCCTCCAGGCTGAATTAAGTGTGCTTTTCTGGGCTGTATTAACACCTTTATCTCAGTTCTTTAGACTTTGTAACAATCTGACTCAGCTTTGTATCCTCAGGACCAAGTGTATGTATTAGATGCATAGTACAGATTCTGAAAAAAGATAGGAGCAGTCCAACAGTTCAGTGGCAGAAGAAAAGGCCCCAACGCAGCATGCTATTTAGCTTTCTAATAACAACAATTATTACGACTCTCATTTAAGCTCTTGCGAGGCGCCAGCCACCGCAGGCAGCGCTTCTGATCTGCTATGTCAACTACTACTCCACCGACCCTATGGCAGTACCATTAATTCCACTTTTCAGGAATCTGAGGTTCACCCAGCTGAAGTACTGCAAGCAAAGAGTCAGCTGTTTAAAAAGCACTATCGCTGGGACTTTAACCAGGATTGATGCCCAAGTCTGCTTTCGACCACGCCGTTGGCTAACAAGAGAGGTAGGATGGAATGCCTGGAGGAGCTAATGGGAGAGCACGAGGATGCAGAGAGAGGAATCAGACATCCCTGCTGTCCTCGCGGTCCAGGAGCACTGGGCAGCTTCACTGACCGGCGACCGCGCCTGTCCAGGAAAGTGGACAGCGCCCAGGGAAGAGTCGGCAACTTCAGCTCTCTGAAGTTGCCCTGGTTGACTGGCAGATGCCTTGAGTCAACGCCCGCAGAAAAAGCACCCGCAGGCACCCCAGGTGAGACTCGCTCGGTCCAAATGCAGAGGGTCTTGCCGGCCGGCAGAGCCTCGGGGCGCGACCCTCCCCTTGGTGGAAGCACCAGCTTCCACGCCGCACCCGCACCTGGCAGCGCCGCGGGGCCGGCACTCTCACCTGGAGCTGTCCTGCCGAGCCGCTGTCTCGAGTCGCCGTGCCAGCTCTCAGGGGCCGAGGTGCGGATAGTGGACCTGCCAGGGGGCCTGGTCGGCCTTGTCGGGAGGGCGGGTGGCTACCACCCTCGGACTATTTGTTCAGCCAATCAGAGCAGCCAGCCACCGGGAAGTGCCTCGGAGACTCCGCCCCAGCCCAGCGCGGCCGCTTGCCAGCCCCCCAATTGACCCCACAGAGCATGCGCTGTAGGCGGTTCTAAGCGATGGAGCCCGTCCTCCGCTTCCCCGGCTGGCAGGCCCGCAGCTCTACCAGCGAGTCGCCTACGCATGCTCTCTTAGCAAAGGCTCTTTTAGGCGGCCGTTTGCTCCGCCCCCGAAGCTCCTGCAGGGCTGGCACCTTCTGCGCCTGATAGAGAGCATGTGGGCTCTATAAATGAAAGTGAATCATGGGCCCCATTTAAAGCGCTTATCATTGTGCCTGATGCAAAGCAATCTTGCTGCTTTAAATTTTTTTATTATTATTAAAGATTTGTTAAAAGAGGAAACAATATTCAATATGCACATATTATTAATCATTTTCTAAAACAAAGATTTTATTGAGCACCTACTAAATGCCAGGCATTAGTAAGACAATGGAGGTATAGAAACCAACCAAACAAGGTTGCTGTTCTCTTATATATATTCTGATGGGAAGAGACACATCATGAATAACTATATAATACATGAGGTGGTGATAAGTGCTATAAAGAACAACAAAAACAAACAACAACAACAGACAACAAAGGGCTGGGCACAGTGGCTCACACCTGTAATTCCAGCATTTTGGGAAGCTGAGGAGGGTGGATCACCTGAGGACAGGAGTTCATTCCAGCCTGGCCAACATGGCGAAACCCCATCTCTACTAAAAATACAAAATTAGCGGGCATGGTGGTGTGTGCCTCTAATCCCAGCTACTTGGGAGGCTGAGGCAGGAAAATGGCTTGAACCAGGGAGGTGGAGGTTGCAGTGAGTGGAGATCATGCCACTGCACTCCAGCCTGGACAACAGAGTGAGACTCCATCTAAAAAAAAAAAAAAAAAAAACAGAGATAAGCAGGAGGATGATATGTATATGGTAATCAGAAAAGGACTCTTATGAAGTGACATCTGAGCACAGGCAAGGAGGTAGTTAACAGCCTTAGATACTGGAGAAAGCACATTCTGGGTGAAAATAGCAGGTACAAAGGCCCTGTGGTAGGAATATTCCTGGTGGGTCCTAGCCAAAGTGGTGAGGTCTTTGAGGCTAAAACAGAACGTACATAGTAGAAAGTAATAGAACATGAAGTCCTAGAAGTCTGGTGCCTTGGGAGCCACTTGTCAAGATTTTACCGTGTCTTCTGACTAAGATGAGAAGCCAGTGTAATATTTTCAATAGAAGGGCAGCATAATCTAGTTTAGAAAGATCATTCTGAACTACAGAAGCAGGGAGACCAATCAGAAAGTGTATTAGTCTGTTTTCATGCTGCTAATAAAGACATACCCAAGACTGGGTAATTTATGAAGGAAAAAGATTTAACTGACTCACAGTTCCACAGGACTGGGGAGGCCTCACAATCATGGTGGAAGGCAAAAGGCTTGTCTTACGTGGCGGCAGATGTGAGAGAAAGAACCAAGTAAAAGGGTTTTCCTCTTATAAAACCATCAGACCTTGTGAGACTTATTTACCACCACAAGAACAGTATGGGATAAACTGCCCCCATGATTCAATTATCTCCCACCGTGTCCCTCCCACCACACGTGGGAATTACTGGAGCTACAATTCAAGATGAGATTTGGGTGGGGACACAGCCAAACCATATCATTCTGCCCTTGGCCATTCCCAAATCTCATGTCCTCACATTTCAAAACCAATCATGCCTTCCCAATAGTCCCCCTAAGTCTTCACTCATTTCAGCATTAACTCAAAAGTCCACAGTCCAAAGTCTCATCTGAGACAAGGCAAGTCCCTTCCACCTATTAGCCAGTAAAATCAAAAGCAAGTTAGCTGCTTCTTAGATACAATGGGGGTACAGGCATTGGATAAATACACCCATTTCAAATGGGAGAAACTGGCCAAAATGAAGGAGCTAAAAGCCCCATGCAAGTCCAGATCCATCAAGGCAGTCATTTCTTAAAGCTCCAAAATGATCTCCTTTGACTCCATGTCTCACATCCAGGTCACACTGATGCAAGAGGTGGGTTCCCATGGTCTTGGGCAGCTCTGCCCCTGTGGCTTTGCAGGGGGAACCTTCCTCCTGGCTGCTTTCACAGGCTGGTGTTGAGTGTCTGAAGCTTTCCCAGGTGCACAGTGCAAGCTGTTGGTGGATCTAACATTCTGGGGACTGGAGGACAGTGGCCCTCTTCTCACAGCTGCACTAGGCCATGCCCCATTGGGGACTCTGTGTGAGGCCTCCGATCCCACATTTCCCTTCTGCGCTGCCCTAGCCCAGGTTCTCCTTGAGGGCCCCACCCCTGAAGCAAACATCTGCCTGGACATTCAGGCATTTCCACACATCCTCTGAAATACAGGTGGAGGTTCCCAAACCTCAATTCTTGACTTCTGTGCACCCACAGGCTCAACACCACATGGAAACTGTCAAGGCTAAGGGATTTTACCCTCTGAAGCCATGGCGTGAGCTGTACTTTAACCCCTTTTAGCCATGGCTAGAGCGACTGGGACACAGGCTGGGACACAAGTCCCTAGGCTGCACACAGCAGGGAGGACCTAAGCCAGCCCACAAAACTATTTTTTCCTCCTAGGCCTCTGGGCCTATGATGGGAGGGGCTGCCTCAAAGGTCTCTGACATGCCCTGTCAGACATTTTCACCATTGTCTTGGCAATTAACATTTGGCTCCTCATTACTTATGCAAATTTCTGCTGCCAGTTTGAATTTCTCCTCAGAAAATGGGTTTTTCTTTTCTATCATATTGTCAGGCTGCAAATTTTCTGAACTTTTATGTTTTGTTTCCCTTTTAAAACTGAATTCTTTTAACAGCACCCAAGTCACCATTTCAATGTTTACTGCTTAGAAATTTCTTCCCCCAGATATCCTAAATCATCTCCCTCAAGTTCAAAGTTTCACAAATCTCTAGGGCAGGGACAAAATGCCCCCAGTATCTTTGCTAAAACATAGCAAGAGTCACCTTTACTACAGTTCACAACAAGTTCCTCATCTCCATCTGAGACCATCTCAGCCTGGATTTCATTGTCCATATGATTATCAGCATTTTGGTCAAAGTCATTCAACAGTTCTCTAAGAAGTTCCAAACTTTCCCACGTCTTCCTGTCTTCTTCTGAGCCCTCCAAACTGTTCCAACCTCTGTCTGTTACCCAGTTCCAAAGCCACTTCCACATTTCCAGGTATCTTTACAACAGCACCCCACTCTACTGGTACCAATTTACTGTGTCAGTTCTTATACTGCTAATAAAGACATACCCAAAACTAGGTAATTTGTAAAGGAAAGAGGTTTAATTGACTCACAGTTCCACATGGCTAAGGAGGCCTCACAATCGTGGCAGAAGGCAAAAGGCATGTCTTACATGGCAGCAGACATGAGAGGATATGAGAACCAAGTGAAACCCTTATAAACCCATCAGATCTCATGAGACCTAGTCACTACCACGAGAAAGGTATGGGGAAAACTGCCCCCATGATTTAATTATCTCCCACTGGGTCCCTCCCACAACATGTGGGCATTATGGGAACTACAATTCAAGATAATGATTTGGGTGGGGACAGAGCCAAACCATATCAGAAGGCCACCACAATAGTCCAAGTGAGAGTTAATAATGACTTGGACCAGGATGGTGGTAGCCGTGAAAGTGGAGAAAAATAGACAGCTCTAGGTATGTTTATAAAGTTGAACTAACAGGACTTGCTGTTGGATTGAATACAGGTATGAGAGGGACAGTAGCATCAAGGATGGCACTAATGGAGTTGCCATGAATTTGAATGGACAAAGTACCAGGAAGAACAACTTGAGAGGGAAATAAGGAGTTTGTTCTAGATGTGTTGGTTTTGAGATGCCTGTTAGAGACCTGTATCAACTCAGGCCACGTCAGGAAATAGAAGCCACTCTAGGCATTGCAAACAGAGGACATGGTTACACAGGTAATGACATTGCTGAGAAGACAAACAGGGTTTGGGTGGCACCACAGAAATTATTAGCAACAGTGGAAAGAGCTGGGGCATTATTGGATGAAGGAAGTGTCACATCATAGACCAGAAGTTGAGCAGCAGTCTCTGTCAGAGACACTACTCATGGCCAAGAAAGAGAGGAGCTAGAAATAGCTGGACTTCCCCTTCTTTCTTCCTTCTTCCTTCAGTCTTCCACAAGTCCCTTCTGAGGATCCTAGGCAGGCTAAAGCTGGCTGACACAAGAGCCTGCAGAGGTCAGACCATTCCACCCTCCACAAGACAGAGCAGAGCAGAGGTAGGACAGGGAATGGATTTGGAACAAAAAGGAGAAGATTGGCAAAACATCCCCATGGAGACGTTGAGTAGGGACTAGGATATATAGATGTTGTATTCAAGCTCCAGGCTAGAGATACGATTTGTGACTAATCAGATTAGAAACAGTATTTAAAGACATGAGGCTGGAGGAGATCCCCTGTAAAGTAAGCATAAGTAGCAAAGAACACATGTAGAGATTCAGAAGATATAAAAGCTGAGAAGACAATGAGGCTGGAGGAGAACTGAGTATGTTGTACTTGACATGAACTGAAGAAAGAAATTTCATGAAAGAGGAAATGATCAGCCCTGGCAAGTGCCAATGATAGCTTAAGTCAAGTGAGTACTGAGAAATGAGCAACAGATTGAGCAGCATTTCTGTGTGTCAGACATTGGGCAATATAGTTAACCTTTCTAAGCTTCAGTGTCTTCACTTGTAAAATGGGTGTATGAAGGTAGTTTTGAGGATTGAATGAGATACTCTATGTAGAAGTCTTAGCACAATTTCACAAAAGTAAAAAGTGATGCAGCCCAAAATGCAACCCAGGCAAACTAAATCCAGGTTGTCATCCGTGAGTGAATGAATGAAAATATAACCACAAAGTTCCTTCACCCAGGTAGGGGAAGATTTCTCCTACTTCCTGCTTTGGGCCATTGTGATCCACAGTGACTGGTGGATGACCCATACCTTTTCCAAGTTAAACTTAATAAAAAGAGAAAAGGAGACTCTGCAGAAGAAAATGATATTTATTCAGGTTTGCAATGTGAATAAGTGTGCCATATTATACTATGTGTATATTTAAAGAAGTTAAGACAAGGGGAAGTTTTTAAAAGCAAAATGAGAAAGAATAAATAAGTTGTTTTGAATCAATTGTCCTTGGCTACAAGGATCAATAACAAGGGTGGCATTGGTCCAAGGTCTGACAGTTGCTGAATAGACATCCTTGCAGAAGTATTTTGTGTGCAAGGCTGCATTTTTGGCAGTCTTTTGTGATAGTTCTGATTTTCAGGCATATGTGTTAGAACACTCCCTTTATGGCCTTCCATGGGCCCATTTGCCAGGACTTTAATATAAAGGACTTCATTTTGATTTTGACAACTTTCACAACTATAAAAAGAAAGTTTTATAGAAAACAGGAGGTAGCAGTGGTGTGTGTGTGTGTGCATATATGAACATGTGTGTTTGGGATGGTCACTTTATATCATAAGCCAGACTGGTGAATTAAGACAGAAACAATACTGATAGCAGTTCTGCTTCCAGCAAAGATAGAGTAACAATGACCTGGTTTACTCTCCTACTTTAAACAGCTAAGTTGGAATAAGTATGAAACGATAGTTTCAGACATTGGACAACAAATAGTGCAAAAGAAAGAGCAATCCTTGAGAAAAGGAAAACAAATGAAATGATCCCTGCAATGCCTCAGATAATTGCCTGGAGAGATTTTCCAGGCTGCAGTTTAGGGAGGCCAAATCCAAGCAAAATCCAGCAGTTTATCTAAATAGAGGAGAAAAATGAGAATTAAAAAAGCATTCTCATCTGGCAGTAGGAATTCTCATAAGGCAGCAGAGTTGCAGGGCAGAATGCTGGAGCAGAGAGAGCTGAAGAGAGAGAGGCTGTGGCAAGCTGCAGATGGGTTCCTTCAAGTTTTTAACTAACAGTTTGCATGTGAAGAAACTATGCTAGACCATAGTTTAGTGGAAAGAACCACCTGCAAATGGTAAGATCCCCAAGGCTCACACAAAACTTGGAATGGTTTAAGTTACAACCAGCCAGAGTGGGAAAACATTGTAATACACAAGGCACTCAATAAAAGATTCATAAGACTATTGTCTCAGTATTGGAGCAAGATCAGCCCTAAGTTAAGGCTGCCTTTTAAAAATAAGAATACTGAATAAGAATAAGAATACTGAATACTGGGAAGTAGACCCCCAACTGATTTTTACCAAGGTTCCATGACAATTCAATGGGGAAAGAATAATCTTTTTAACAATGGTGCTAGAACACTTGAATAGCTATATGCAAAACAATGAACCTAGACCCTAAAGTCATAGAAAAATTAACTCGAAATGGACCATACACATACATTTGAAAGTTAAAAATATAGGAGTTCCTGGAAAAAAATTGGAGAAAATCTTAAGGAATTTGAGTTTTGTCAAAGATTGTTTAAATACAACACAAAAAGCACAACCTATGAAAGAAAAAATATTAACAAATTGGACCCCTTCAAAGTAAAATAACTTTTTTTTCTAAAAAAAGACATATTATAACCATGATGAGATACCACTTCATACCCACTAGGATAGCTATAATAAAAAATACAGGTAATAACAAGTGTTGATGAGGATGTGGAGAAATGTGAACGCTTGCACACTGCTGCTGGAAATGTGAAATGGTGTGCCCACTTTGGAAAACAGTCTGTCTGGAAGTTCCTCAAAAGGGTAAACATAGAGTTATCATATGACCCATCAACTGCACTTTCAAGTATATACCCAATAGAAAGAAGAACTGATGTTTACATAAAAACTTGTACATGAATGTTCATAGGACTATCACTCAATATAGCCAAAAAGTGGAAACAACCGTATGTTCATCAACTGATGAATACATGAATAAATAAAATTTGACATGTTTATACAATGGAATATTCTTGTATAATTTAAAAATGAAGCACTGATACAAACTACAACATGGATGAATCTTGAAAACATTATGCCAAATTTAAAAAGCCACTCACAAAAGACCCTTCCACTTGCATGAAATGTCCAGAATAGGCAAATCTCTGCAGACAGCAAGTAGATTAGTAGTTGCCTAGGGATGATGGTGGGTTGATGGCTAAAGGATGTAGGGGAAGAGGAAGTTAGGGTGATGAAAATGTTCTAAAATTAATTGTGATGATAGTTGCACAGCTCTGCAAATATACTGAATGCCATTGTTCCCTTTAAATGGTGAATTGAATGGTATGCAGATTGTATCTCAGTAAGTTTTTTTAACTTTATAAAATGATTGGTCTGCTCCTTAAAAACTAAAAACCCAATCAAAAATGAGCAAAATATTTGGACAGACATTTCACCACAGAAGATATATCGATGATGAATAAACATGTGAAAAGATGTTCAACACCGTTAATCATTAGGAAAATGCAAATGAAAACCACAATGAGATAACACTATTCTACCCACCAGGATGGCTAAAATTAAAAAGTGTTGGCAAGGATGTGAAGCCGCTGGGAAACTCTTTCATTGCTGATGGGAATGTAAAATGGTACAATCACTTTAGATAAAAGATTATATCTACCGTATGGCCCAGCTATTCCACTCTTAAGTATTTACTCAAGAGAAATGAAAGTGTTTGTCCACAAATGATCATAGCAGTTATATTTGTAATAGCCATAAACTGGAAACAACACAAATGCCCATCAACAGGTAAATGGATAAACAAATTGTGATGTATCTATACAATGGAATATTACTCTGCAATAAAAGAATAATGATCTTCTGATGCACACAGCGACATGAATGACTCTTAAAATCATTAGGCTGAGAGAAAGAGGACAGAAAAAACAGTACATGTCTCATTTCATTTTCATAAAAATATAGAAATTGTAAATTAATCTACAGTCACAGAAAATTAGTGGTTTCCTGGAGAGGGGACATTTTTCTTTGGGGAGGAGAGGAGGCTGGATGACAGAGAGGCATGGGGAAACTTGGAGGGAATAAATATATTTGTTATCTTCACTGTAGTGATGGTTTCACAGGTATATACACATGTGAAAACTCATCAAAATATACAATTTAAATATGTGCAGTTTAATCTTCATCTGTCATACTTCGATAGGCCTATTTAAAAAAATACTAATAGTTACTATTTATTGAACCCTTGCTATATGACAGATATAATCCTAATACTTTACATTCATTATCGTGTTGAATCAGTAACCACCCAACAGAAGTGTTTTCCCTTTCTTCAGATGATGATATAGAGACTCAGGCCATGAAGATGATATTTAAACTCAAGTAGCCTAATGCCAAAGATCCAGCTGTTCTTCACTAACGAGAATTTAACCCATTTTCATTCAGCAGTTCTTTGAGTGACAGGCCACTCTCCTAAGGGTTGGAGATTCCGAGCTGAACAAGGATACCTGACTCCTGCCCTCAGTGCATAGTGGAGGAAGCAAGAAGCTGGGGAACCTGAGGCTCAAAACAGGAAGGCCCAACTCACCTGGCTTGTGGATGAGAGGTTGGGTAGCTGTGGAGAAGATTGGCTGAGCTGATTAGAACCGAATGTTGTCTCACCCTTCATTGCCAGCAGGGGGCAGCAGTTCCCCAGGAAGACCGTGTCTGGGCCTATGCACGCTTGGGCCTCCTACTTGGAGGTGCCGACACATTCTGGTAGGTACATGGGGCCTCAGAGTCTCACAGGCCTTTGGCTGTGTTTTCCCCACCTCTACACACATTTCAGTGCTTAACAATTCAAGGCCCTCCATCTCCGTGTGCTCAGTAAAGGGAAGGAGGCTTTACAGAGCACATACAGGGCAGATTGCCCTGCCTCCCAAAGGGAGGGAATTTAAACATGTCCCATTCTGTTTTGTATCAATTGGAAACGCTGATAAAAGGTTTACTAGCATGCACTTGAAGATGGAGTTCAGGTATCCAGGACGCTCCAGGCTTTGACCCGCGATGGTGAGCAAGGGTTCCTCTTCCTTTTCCTATGCTGGGCTTTTCAGTCAGTTTCATCACAAAAGGTGAAAGGTAGCTAGTAGTGACACATTCCAGCACCAGAAGAATTTCTAGAAATTATTGTCTAAGGGTCTTTAATTTCCAGCCCATAGTCACCTTTGATTCCTATTAACAACATGTATGGACACCTACTAAAGAAGTAGCCTGGAGCTGAGGACACAGAAATGACTAAGTCCAAGCTTTCAGTGCCCTCCTACATAAATGTGAGTAATTGGATGTGATGCCTGGTCCAGAGGCCCTCAGATATGCATCCTTTGCCAAAATAGCTGGACCCTCTGGGTGTTCTAGAAATTTGAATTAGTAGTCAATAGTTAAAAATCAGAAGAGCTCAACACCAGACTGGCCAACATGGCAAAACCCAATCTCTACTAAAAATGCAAAAATTAACTGGGTTTGATGGCGGATGCCTGTAATCCCAGCTACTCGGGAGGCTGAGGCAGGAGAATCGCTTGAACCCGGGAGATGGAGGTTGCAGTGAGCCGAGATCGTGCTATTGCACTCCAGCCGGGGTGACAGAGCGAGACTCTGTCTCAAAAAAATAAATTAATTAATTAAAATTAAAATTAAAAAAATCAGAAGAGCTCACATAAAAATATATAATCCTGGCTTCTCTTGAAAAACAGAGAGAATGCTGGCTCTTGATTACAAGATGAAATAAATGTCTTAGAATTGTGGGAAAACTATTGGCATAGGTCAAGTCCAGCCCCCTCTCAGTGCAGAGGAGAATAGAACTCTAGTCTCATTCCGTACCTTGAAGCTTCAGCACCAGACATGAAATCAAGAGCCTTACAGAACCTGCTTGGCCAGCTCCCACAATTGCGTAAGATCAAATACCCATAAGAAACATGTGTATATCCCTTCCAGTGGCTCTGCTTCTGTTGCTGGATCCTGACTAATACACAATCAGAGATATCGAGTGAAACTGGGGTTAGAAAACTAGTGATCTACTTTCATTTCTGCCAATTCTGGCTCTGTCATTTTGTGAAAATTATTTCACTTTTTTAAGCCTCAGGTTTTTTAAAGTATATGCCTTTTACCAAATGATCCTCTTAAATTTCATTCCAGCTCTAGGGCTATCAGGTGACTTGATGACTGTATGTCCAGACATACCAGATGCTTCATAAATAACTTTCTAACTGCAGTGTATGGAGATTATGTTATGATTTCATCTATTTTTATACTATCTTTGATGCTCAAGTACATAGCTTGTGTGACAGTAATGCCAGCTCAGTTCACAGTATGACCTTTCTACTCCATAGTATAATTTTGTAGAGGATGTTAAGCTTTAAAAGGTACAGTTGTAAAAGGTAGGCTCTGGATAGGGCTGGGACTAGATAGATAAGGTAAGCAAGGCACTTAATGCACATTAAGGAGACACTCACTCTCATGTCTTGCAAATGTGGGGTCAGCACTTGCATTACCTGCAGAGTGTCTCCTTAAATTGTATGCCCTAGGCCCTCACTCACTTCACCCTCATCCAAGTCCTGATTTCTAGAGCCAGACTGCTAGGTTTGAAGCAAAGATCTTCTACTTGCAAGTGTGATTGTAGTTGTAGCCTCTGTTATTTTGTTATACCAGCCCGAGCTAAGACATTTCTCAACTTTTTCCAGAAACTCAATTAGCCAGGCTCTTTAACAGCAGATAGACACCAATTCAAAAGTATCACACCACATCATGTTCCACATACAGTATTGGTTAACTATAACACACCAAGTAATGGCATTGCCCTATCTTGAGATAGCTTTATGGATTAGATAGGAACATTTTAAAATAAGAGCTGTAAAACTGTACTGTTGTAGAGCCTTAGATGATCAAATGACCTTAACCAAGTTTCTGATTAGTTTAACAGTATCGTTGGACGAGACTTATTTTTCTGTCTACTAAACTGTAAGGCATTTGAGGGTAGGATCCATCTAATAATAATAACATATGCCAGTTATTTAATATTTAGTGGCTACAAAGTGTCATTCTAAGTGGTTTGCATATATAAAGTCATTTAATCCTGACAACTCCGTTAGATTTTTAATTGAAAATTAGATTATCAATTAATAATTACCGTTATTATTCCCATTTGATAGATGAGGAAACTGCAACAGAAATACTAAATAATGGCTAGAGGAGCTAGCAAGTGGCAGGTCTGGGATCGAACGAAGGCAGCCTAGCCCCCAGAGCCCTGTCTCGACCCTCCGTCTCATTCACTGCTGAATCCCTAGTACTCATCCCAGAGCTCATCAGTTGGCTTCACTAAATGTTTATTGAATATATACCTAATGGCTGTTTTTATTAGATGAATGCCAAAACCAGTCACATAAACTTACTGTGTATTAAACAAGAAAGTATCCAGGAAATGGGGGTGAAACTGTCATTTAGAAACAGAGGAGGAAACTGATGGAAGAATAAAGCCTGCATGCAGTAGGAAGGTTCGCTGGGAGTGGAGTGGCTGCAATACGAGGGGAAATAGCGTTACTGCATTTATGCATTACTGCATTTTTACTTGCAAGTGTGCAATCTTATACAAGTTATGGAATCCTTTTGAGTCTGCTTTCTCATCTTTAAAAAGGAGATAATCACAATATATATCATAAAGCTGTTTCAGAGGTTAAACACATATTTTAAGTAGAACACCTAAGAGAGTTACTGGCACATCAGTAGGGATCAATAAGTGTTAGCTATCTTTAGTTTTACTTGCATTATACGCAGAACAGTAGAGGCATGGAACAGTGTCTGACACATGGTTGAAATTCAATATATATTGACTGACTGAATTAATGAATGAATAAAGATGGATCCATAAAGATAAATGGATGGCTAGATGGACAAAGTATGTTTTCCGAGTTCAGCTTTCCTAAAAAATACAGAGGACACAGAGAACAACCACTGAAAAATTATTGGCAATTATCTCTATATTGGAGGAAACAATTTAGAACAACCTCTGCTGGTCATGATTGGGTTTAGGGATATGACTGGATTGGAGGCAGTAAGGTGCCTTCTTTCATTCATCTGCCAAGAAAACAAAGTACTACTATATTTGAACTTACCTGGTAACTTTTACTCTATGTTGTTGTCGTTGTTGTTTTCAAAAATAAACAAACCCCTCCCCACTCTTTCCTTTCTCTTGTTTTCATTTGTATTTTTTTAAGTGTTTCGTGCTCACTTACCTAAATTACAAAGGTAACTTGGAAACAGAGGGGGCTACATAATACGAGGTATAAGGGATTATGTACTGCCATTGTGAGAACCCCTCATATAATCCTGCCTCTTTTCTTTAGTTTCCCTCTTTTTGATCAGATTATGCTCCTGGTGTAAATCAGGATCAGCACCAAGAGCCCTGGTGGGACCAGCAAGAGGGACACAGCAGGAGAAATAAGAACAATTCCTACCAAAGCATGTTACTAAATTTCTTTCTCTCAGGAAGTAATAACAGGAATGTTTTCATTTTCTCAGTTCTAATGATTTCATACTGAAAGAGAAAAAATTCACAAGACCAGTGATCTCCATAGCTGGATTGACTCCAAGAGAAAAAAATCCATGACAAGAATAGCTGGGAGTTGAGTCACTGTGCCCAGAAGTTCTGCAAACATGATTCAGAAGGTAATTCTCTCTGCTTTAGTGTAGCAGGAAGGTGTGAAGAAGGGTCCACTAATACGTATTAACAGCGTGCAGTTTGCCAGGCACCATCCTTGAGGCTTTTCTTGGTTTAGCTGATTTAATCCTTACAATAAACATCTCTGATAGGAAGCAGAGGGAAAGAGAGGTTAAGCAAGTTCCCCAGGGCCACACAACTAAAATGCTGCTCTATTTTGCTTCAGACCTGGAAGACCTGGCAATGTTATATTAGTTTGGAATATTAACCAAAAATATAAAATTACAGAGACAGGCTCCAAATAGTTCTTTATGCTTTGGAAAAGTAAGAAGTCTCATAAAATATAATTGAAGTGTGAAAAATGTAAAATCTTCAGTCTAGGTTAAAAAAAGTAATTATGGAAGAACACAGAATACATACTACTTACATATGTGTTATAGTAATATTATTTACATATGTTTATATTTTAAAATATATAATATAAAATTGCTTTTATATATAGTATAATTAAAAGAATGTACATGGTCTAAATATATTTTGATAAAAATAATATATAGTCTTCTTTCATATGCACACACACAGAAACATATATATAATGGAAACATACAGAATGGTAACAGGTTTTTACCAACAATTGCTTGTAGCTAATGTAGAACATACTTGAGAAAATGGCTTCTGTGAAAGACCAGTTAGTACCAAAATAATCTGGCCCAAAAAAATAGCCACCATTCTTGACTACATTAATAGAAATAGAATAACCCCCAAAGGTAGATGAGAAGCATTCTAAACTGCACTGATCATGAGTTTCTATGTGATGATTTGTGTCCATTTGGAGCTCCAGTGCTTTAAAGCTGAAATGAACCCTGGCCTTTCACCACCCTCCCTGCCCATAGTATGGTATATCCTCTTATTCCTTCCCTCTTAGCTTACTGAGAGTGTAATTTCCAACCAGTTAAACCAAAGAGGACTATTCTCTAGAAAAGGAGAGAGAGAATGAATTAGCAGATAAATGAAGAGTGTGAGGGAGGCCTTGGGTGGTCCTAGGGTTGGAAGAGAGTTTTGGAGAAGCATTCAGGGATTTGCTTTCTACCAGGTGGCAGAATATAGGGAAAGATGGGAGTGTAAGGAGTTCGCATTTATGGAAGGATTCCAGATTTCCAAATGTATTGGCAGGAGCCAAGTTCCTGTCATGACCCTTGATTGGAGACCAGGGCTTCGAGCCAAACCACGAGGGATGATAGAGAACAATTGATAGAAAAATCCATGCATTTCCTGAGAAAGTAATAGGAAAATATAAACCCACAAACAAAAAGTGACCTTCCCATGCTCCCAAAGGGGTAACAGAACTGAGAGTGGAAGGAGGGATTTTCTAGCCTAAATCTGGCCTATACACACTGTACTTAGGTAAGGAAGTGGGAAAGGGTAGCCGAGTGTGAATTAAATAACAACTCAACACATTTTGGACAAAAAATGGGGCCAGGATTTAAGACATGGTGTGAAGCATCTGGTCAATTTCTTTGACCCGGAAATTCTAATTTCTGGAATTCATTGTATTGAAAAACCCACACAATTGTACAAAGAAGGACGTACAGTGATATTCATTTCAACATTGTTTGTAATAGTGATAATCTGAAAATGACTTAAATGTCCAGCAAAAATAGATTAATTAAACATTAAAATATGCCTATTAAATGTTTTCCTTGAAAAAAAATAGCAAGATTATAAGTACTGAAATGGAAAGATATCCAAGATTTATCATTGAACTGAAAACCACAGCTACAAAACAACATGGATGGGGAGTGATTAAAGCATATTATGATCCAAGTTTAACTTCAGATTTTTATTTTGTTTATACTGATGAATTTATAATATATAGATTTTTATTTTTATAATTAGAAAACATATGCAAAAAATTTAAGGGTATCAATGTGTAGCAAAGAAAAAAACAAAAGGAAGAATCTCCCTCCATAGTCAGGTAAAAAGTGAACGTGCTCTCAGGCAAACAGGAAATGAAGCAGGAAGAGGTTCCTTGAGACACTAGAAGGCAGGGAGGGGTCTCCTGGGTACATTCTCCCTTCGCCTCCCACTGCCTCGCCTAGTGTTAAACACAGCTGGATTACATTTCTGCTTTCAGAAGTTTGCTCTCAGAGTGACGGTCTCTCCTAGGAGGGGACCCTCATTTCTAATTTTGTGATCTGCCAACTCTAAACACTGTCCCCATTCTAAGTTGGTCCCAGCTTCACCCATTCATCTCCAGTCAGAGTTTCTTATGTTGGTTCTGCTTATTTCTGCTACTTTTGACCATAGCCCGTATTTATGTGTCAGTTGGAATTCTGAAGTTTTCTTCACCATCTGGTTTCACTAAAGATAGAATGTGTGAGGATGTTTTATCTGATATCTTATTCCTCGTTATTATTCCAGAGTAGAAATTTCTGACTAAGCTGCTCCAGTGTTTTTTAATGGTATCATTTCTGAAGTTGGTTTCAATGGCCAATTTTGGAATTCATGGCTGAATATTAATTCTGTTTACCTCTTTGCATTCCAGCTATTATAATCCTAATCTACCTTAAAGAAACTCTTGCCTCAGATATTATAGGTGAAAAGTCTTAAACAAAGAAGTACAAAAAGGAAAAGCACGTTAATATATTTCCAACTATGGTCATGCCACAGAGGAAATAATAAATAACTTTGGTTTTAAAAACAGTGGCTATTTATGATTTTAAAAAGAAGGGAAATATTTGTCTGTTAAGTATTTGCAACTCTTGAAAAGGATTCCCTCCTTGACCAAACTTTAGGCAGGTTCCTTTTTAGTCAGAGCCCTCTTCTTGACTAGGCCTCAACATGGCTCTCATCCTCGTCCTTCAGAGACCAGTTTTAGCAAAGAATCCTGCTGAGCCACTTTATCAAGAATGCCCCCCCACCCTGATATACAATTAAGTACTTCTTTCCCAGGCCTTGATATCTAAGCAAGTTCCTTTTAGTAATTTTCCATCCACTCCTTCATCCTGCCTGTTGGCTACAAATCCACACTTGTTGTATTCAGTGTTGAGTTTAGTCTTTCTCCCATATTGCAATAGTCTGTCTCTCTCATTGTAATAGTCTTGAAAAAAAATAAAAGTCTCCCCTGCCATTTTAACAGGTGCCCACTGCAAAATTTATCTTTAACTCCACAAGGTTGGTATCAATACTTAACACTTTACAGATGTGGAAACTAAGGCTCCAATAGATCAAGTAATTATCCAAGGTCAAACCACTGGTAAGTGGTAGGAACAGATTTGAACTCAAGCATTGATATTCCAGAAACCAAACAAACACTTCGCTACTGCACTTTTTGTCTGACTTTCTCAGCTCAATAGTTTGTGAAAACATCTCAGTTTGGAACCAGTTTAGGTCATAAATGCCAGTTTTAGGGAAAGTATTAGGCAGGATGTATGATGATGGTATTTGGCAATAAGTCACAATATTGGGGTATGAAATCCAGTCCTCTGGCATGAACATCATAGGGCCAGCTACTGAGAACTATACATACTATCCCTACTTAGTGTTCCTGACTGAGATATTCAACCCTGGCTCTTGGTTCTCCATCAGAATAAACAGTTATGGTACTATTAGATATTAGAGTTTTCCCTTTAGTGTTCCATGTGCATTCACTTGCAGGGTCTACATTGTTGCTGTTGATGAGGCAAGAGTTAATCAACTTTACTCTTCCCATTCCACAGAGATGGAAACCAAGGCACAGAACTACTGTGACTTTCCTAGAACCTCAGACCTAGACTGGTTTGCACCTTGAACTTGATTCCAGGATATGGGTTCATGAAATGTTAGTCATCATATTTTATACTGAGAAAGGTCCTGGAAGGATCATCCAGACCAATGAATTTTATTTCTCTGAGCATAAAACTGAGACCTGTTTTATGATTTGTCTAATATCACAAACAGTTGGTGACAGAAGTAGGAACTACAGCTGAGGCCAAAACTCATTCTGAACAGCAAATGAAAACAGATACTTTTGGCCAGGCATGATGGCTCATGCCTGTAATCTCAGCACTTTGGGAGGCTGAGGCAGGCAGATTACCTAAGATTGGGAGTTTGAGACCAGCCTGACCAACATGGAGAAACTCCATCTCTACTAAAAATACAAAAAAATTAGCCGGGCATGGTGGCACATGCCTATAATCCCAGCTACTCAGGAGGCTGAGGCAGGAGAATCGCTTGAACCTGGGAGGTAGAGGTTGCGGTGAGCCGAGATCGCGCCATTGCACTCCAGTCTGGGCAACAAGAGCGAAACTCCATCTCAAAAAAATAAAAAAAGAAAGAAAGAAAAGAGATACTTTCATCGAATCCATTATGTGCCAGGCAGTATTCTAAGAGCTTCACAACAAGCCTATGAAATAGGTGCTACCACTATTTACAGATGAAGAACTGATGCAAGTTCACACAAGCAGTGCATTTCAGAGTTGAAATCAGAAACTATATAGTTTAGATCCAGAGAGTTACTGCACTTAAGGAACACACTGAACAAGGGAAGTTCTAGAGTTGGGCAGACCTGGACTTCTCTCCTTGGGCATATCACTTAAGTTCTCTGAATCTTCTCTTACTCATCTGTTAAATGGCCATATTTCACATGAGTGTAAAATGGACTAAATTAGGTAAGTCCTATAAGCCCTGAGCAAAAATTCTCAATCAATATTAGTGTTAAATTAAGTTTCACTTAAAGCTGTCTCCTTGCATATTTTAAGTTCACCCTGACAGTTTCTCTGTACATAGTAAACTATAACCAACTGGATGTGTAAACAGACTGTAACCTACTCCTGTGCCACTCACAGTTTTGGCCAATCAAAGGTGGACAACCATTCAAACCGTGTTAAAATAAGGCAAATGCTGGGCTGTAACCAACACTTCCATTTCTGTACCTCACTTCTGTTTTTTATAGGTCACTTTCCTTTTTCTGTCCATAAACCTTCTACCAGGCAGCTGCACTGGAGTCTCTCTGAGGCCACTCTGGCTTGGAAGGCTGCCTGACTGGTGAATAATTCTTTGCTCAATTAAACTCTACTAAATTTAATTTGTCTAAGGTTTTTCTTTGAACATTAGCTACTGATGTTACTATTAATATTAGCTAGTGATGACAACAGTTCTCCGGAATCCACCCTAGTCCTGTGGTCATTTTTAGATTTCTGGTTCTCTGACCACTACACTGCTAATACTCCTTCTAGTAAATTTTCATCTACCTTGAACTTCCTTACACACTATTCCCCCTAAACGTTGTTCCAGTTGAGTGCCCAGCCAGAAAGATTAAAGCTTTCCCTGCTGAAATTTCCTTTCCCTCCAGCAGGAAACCAGTGTAGTTATGTTGTTTGTACTTGCCAGGATACACTTCCATTTCATATTTGCAAGTACACATAAAGGTATCCTTCATCAACAACACAGTGCCTCCTTTCCTCTGGAATCTTCCATCAGCTCAGGCAGATTTCTAAGCAGCAAATCAGCCTCTGCCAGAACACTGCAGGACACCAGTGCAGCGCCCAGCCTGCGACCATGAGGTAAAGGATTTTTTCTTGCATTTATCCCTTGAAATTATGTCTTGTGCCTTTGAAAACCTCAAGGTAGATTTTCTTAGGTGCTGGATTTGGGCATCTGCTTAAATATTTAACATATCTTAGAGCATACTTGTTTCTTATTAATTCAGGCATTTAAAAATTTGTGGCACTTCCAGAGTCACATCAACATTCCCTGATGGAAGCCTTTAGAAATCCTAACCAGGAAGTGGCCAGAGCCTGGAGCCAGAGACGAACGTCCCTCGTAGGAGGGGTTGCTGGAGGGGGAGGGGCAAATCTATTTCATTCTGTCCTTGCAGGCACATTTTCATCAGTTAATGATGCAAACCAGGCTGAAACGTTCTTAACAAGCATGTGTGTTTCTGTTTTTCATTTGAAAGTCGGAGCATGAGGCTATATTCATCATAGAGGCAGGGTTTCTCTGTGTCAGAGCTCAGCATTGGCAGCTCTAGCAAAGGACAGACTGCATTTAGCTGATTCTTTTCTAAGAAGCCACAGTCAGGCACTAAACCAGCATCTACACCTCTGAGGCCCCTCAAAGCCTCCAGTGAAGCTGGGCTTGATCAGACCTCAAAAAGATCTCCCTTCGTGTTTTGCTCTTAGTTCTCAGTGATCTTTAAAAAATAATAATAAAAAAAAAATTAGAATCATGAAAGATTTTTCTCAGGATATGAATACTATAGGCACAGTAAAGGAACTTTGGAAAAATGCCAGCAAGTATAAGCAAAAAAAAATCATACTGCCCCTTATATCACCCACTGAAACTAAAATATTTAAACATTATGCTTGTGTGTACACCTATATATACTGTATGTCAGGCCTCTGAGCCCAAGCTAAACCATCATATCCCCTGTGACCTGCACGTATAAATCCGGATGACCTGAAGTAACTGAAGAATCACAAAAGAAGTGAAAATGGCCTGTTCCTGCCTTAACTGATGACATTACCTTGTGAAATTCCTTCTCCTGGCTCTTCCTGGCTCAAAAGCTCCCCCACTGAGCACCTTGTGCCCCCCACCCCTGCCAACCAGAGAACATCCCCCTTTGACTGTAATTTTCCACTATCTACCCAAATCTTATAAAACGGCCCACCCCTATCTCCCTTCGCTGACTCTCTTTTCGGACTCAGCCCACCTGCACCCAGGTGATTAAAAAGCTTTATTGCTCACACAAAGCCTGTTTGGTGGTCTCTTCACAAGGACGTGAGTGACATTTGGTGCCGTGACTTGGATCGGGGAACCTCCCTTGGGAGATCAATCCCCTGTCCTCCTGCTGTTTGTTTCATGAGAAAGATCCACCTACGACCTCTGGTCCTCAGACCAACCAGCCCAAGGAACATCTCACCAATTTTAAATTGGGTAAGTGGCCTCTCTTTACTCTCTTCTCCAATCTCTCTCACTATCCCTCAACCTCTTTCTCCTTTCAATCTCGATGCCACACTTCAATCTTTCCCTTCTCTTAATTTCAATTCCTTTCCTTTTTTGGTAGAGATACAGGAGATGTGTTTTATCTGTGGACCCAAAACTCCGGTGCTGGTCACAGACTCGGGAAGACAGTCTTCCCTTGGTGTTTAATCACTGCGGAGATGCCTGCCTGATTATTCACCCACATTTCATTGGTGTCTGATCACCGTGGGGATGCCTGCCTTGCTCATTCACCCACATTCCCTTAGTGGCAAGGCAATTGTGGGGACACCTGCTTTGGCTGCTCACCCACATTTGCAGCCCAGGGCTGCTCACCCAACTGCTTCTCTCCATGTCTCTACCCTCTCTTTTCTCTCCACTTTCCTGGGGGGCAAGCACCCCCTACCCCTTCTCCACTTTCCTGGGGGGCAAGCACCCCCCACTCCTTCTCTCCGTGTCTCTACCCTCTCTTTTCTCTCCACTTCCCTGGGGGGCAAACACCCCACCCCTTCCCCACATTCCTGGGAGGCAAGAACCCCCCACCCCTCTCTCTGTGTCTCTACTCTCTCTTTGCTCTGGACTTGCCTCCTTCACTATAGGCAACCTTCCACCCTCCATTCCTCCTTCTTCTCCCTTAACCTGTGTTCTCAAGAACTTAAAACCTCTTCAACTCACACCTGACTTAAAACCTAAATGCCTTATTTTCTTCTGCAATGCCACTTGACCCCAATACAAACTCGACAGTGGTTCCAAACAGCCATAAAATGGCACTTTCGATTTCTCCATCCTACAACACCTAGATAATTTTTGTCGAAAAATGAGCAAATGGTCTGAGGTGCCTGACGTCCAGGCATTCTTTTACACCTTGGTCCCTCGTCCCTCCCTAGTCTCCGTTCCCAATGCAACTCATCCCAAATCTTCCTTCTTTCCCTCCCGCCTGTCCCCTCAGTCCCAACCCCAAGCATCACTAAGTCTTTCCAATCTTCCTTTTCTACGGACCCATCTGATCTCTCCCCTCCACCCCAGGCTGCTCCTAGCCAGGCTGAGCCAGGTTCCAATTCTCCCTCAGCCTCCACTCCACGACCCTATAATCCTTCTATCACCTCCCCTCCTCACACCCGGTCCAGCTTACAGTTTCGTTCCGCAACTAGCCCTCCCGGACCTGCCCAGCAATTTCCTCTTAAAAAGGTGGCTGGAGCTAAAGGCATAGTCAAGGTTAATGCTCCTTTTTCTTTATCCAACCTCTCCCAAATCAGTTAGCATTTAGGCTCTTTTTCATCAAATATAAAAATCCAGCCCAGTTCATGGCTTGTTTGGCAGCAACCCTGAGAGGCTTTACAGCCCTAGACCCTAAAAGGTCAAAAGGCCGTCTTATTCTCAATATACGTTTTATTACCCAATCTGCTCCCGACATTAAATAAAACTCCAAAAATTAAATTCCGGCCCTCAAACCCCACAATAGGATTTAATTAACCTTGCCTTCAAGGTGTACAATAATAGAGTAGAGTCAGCCAAGTAACAATGTATTTCTGAGTTGCAATTCCTTGCCTCCACTGTGAGAGAAACCCCAGCCACATCTCCAGCACACAAGAACTTCAAAATGCCTAAGCCGCAGCAGTCAAGCATTCCTAGAGGACCTTCTCCATCAGGATCTTGCTTCAAGTGCCAGAAATCTGGCCACTGGGCCAAGGAATGCCCACAGCCCGGGATTCCTCCTAAGCTGTGTCTCATCTGTGTGGGGCCCCACTGAAAATCAGACTGTGCACCTCACCTGGAAGCCACTCCCAGAGCACCTGGAACTCTGGCCCAAGGCTCTCTGACTGACTTCTTCCCAGATCTTCTGGGCTTAGTGGCTGAAGACTGATGCTGCCTGATCACCTCAGAAGCCTCTTGGACCATCACAGATGCTTTAGTTAACTCTTACAGTGGAGGGTAAGTCCATCCCCTTCTCAATCAATACAGAGGCTACCCACTCCACATTACCTTCTTTTCAAGGGCCTGTTTCCCTTGCCTCCATAACTGTTGTGGGCATTGACAGCCAGGCTTCTAAACCTCTTAAAACTCCCCAACTCTGGTGCCAACTTAGACAACATTCTTTTATGCACTCTTTTTTAGTTATCCCCACCTGCTCAGTTCCCTTATTAGGCTGAGACATTTTAACCAAATTATCTGCTTCCCTGAATATTCCTGAACTACAGCCACATCTCATTGCTGCCCTTCTTCCCAACCCAAAGTCTCCTTCATGTCTTCCTCTCATATCCCCCCACCTTAACCCACAAGTATAGGATACCTCTACTCCCTCCTTGGTGACCGATCATGCACCCCTTACCATCCCATTAAAACCTATCACCCTTACCCCACTCAATGCCAATATCCCATCCCACAGCATGCTTTAAAAAGGGTTAAAGCTTGTTATCACTCACCTGTTACAGCATGGCCTTTTAAAGCCTATAAACTCTCCTTACAATTCCCCCATTTTACCTGTCCAAAAACCAGACAAGTCTTACAGGTTAGTTCAGGATCTGCACCTTATCAACCAAATTGTTTTCCCTATCCACCCTGTAGTGCCCAACCCGTACACTCTTTTGTCCTCAATACCTCCCTCCACAACCTCTCCACAACCCAGTATTCTGTTCTGGATCTCAAACATGCTTTCTTTACTATTCCTTTGCACCTTTCATCCCAGCCTGTTTTCACTTTCACTTGGACTGACCCTGACACCCATCAGGCTCAGCAAATTACCTGGGCTGTACTGCCACAAGGCTTTGCGGACAGCCCGCATTACTTCAGTCAAGCCCAAATTTCTTCCTCATCTGTTACCTATCTTGGCATAATTCTTCATGAAAACACATGTGCTCTCCCTGCTGATCATGTCTGACTAATCTCCCAAACCCCAACTCCTTCTACAAAACAATAACTGCTTTCCTTCCTAGGCATGGTTAGGTATTTCCACCTTTGGATACCTAGTTTTACCATCCTGACTAAACCATTATGTAAACTGACAAAAGCAAACCTAGCTGACCCCATAGATCCTAAATCCTTTTGCCACTCCTCTTTCCATTCCTTAAAAACAGCCCTAGAAGCTGCCCCCATGCTAGCTCTCCCTAATTTATCCCAACCTTTTTCATTACACACAGCGAAAGTACAGTGCTGTGCAGTCAAAATTCTTACACAAGAGCCGGGACTGCATCCTGTAGCCTTTCTGTCCAAACAACCTGACCCTATTGTTTTAGGCTGGCCCCCACCCCCATGACTGTATATCTCTGATCTACCTGACATTCACTCCATTTCCCCATATTTCCCTCTTTCTTGTTCCTCACCCTGATCACACTTGGTTTATTGATGGCAGTTCCACCAGGCCTAATCGCCACTCATCAGCAAAGGCAGGCTATACTATAGTATCTTCCACACCTATCATTGAGGCTACTGCTCTGCCCCCTCCATTATCTCTCAGCAAGCCAAACTCATTGCCTTAACTCAGGCCTTCACTCTTGCAAAAGTACTACGCATCAATATTTATACTGACTCTAAATATGCCTTCCATATCCTGCACCACCATGCTGTTACATGGGCAAAAAGAGGTTTCCTCACTACGCAAGGGTCCTCCATCATTAATTCCTCTTTAATAAAAACTCTTCTCAAGGCTGCTTTACTTCCAAAGGAAGCTGGAGTCATTCACTGCAAGGGCCATCAAAAGGCATCAGATCCCATCACTCAGGGCAATGCTTATGCTGATAAGGTAGCTAAAGAAGCAGCTAGCATTCCAACTTCTGTTCCTCATGGCCAGTTTTTCTCCTTCTCATTGGTCACTCCCACCTACTCTCCCACTGAAACTTCCACCTATCAATCTCTTCCCACACAAGGCAAATGGTTCTTGGACCAAGGAAAATATCTCCTTCTAGCCTCACAGGCCCATTCTATTCTATCGTCATTTCATAACCTCTTCCATGTAGGTTACAAGCCGCTAGCCCGTCTCTTAGAACCTCTCTCCATCATGGACATCTATCCTTAAGGAAATCACTTCTCAGTGTTCCATCTGCTATTCTACTGCTCCTCAGGGATTGTTCAGGCCCCCTCCCTTCCCTACACACCAAGCTCAGGGATTTGCCCCTTTCCAGGACTGGCAAATTGACTTTACTCACATGCCTCAAGTCAGGAAACTAAAATACCTCTTGGTCTGGGTAGACACTTTCACTGGATGGGTAGAGGCCTTTCCCACAGGGTCTGAAAAGGCCACCATGGTCATTTCTTCCCTTCTGTAAGACATAATTCCTCCGTTTGGCCTTTCCACCTCTATACAGTCTAATAACGAACCGGCCTTTATTAGTCAAATCACCCAAGCAGTTTCTCAGGCTCTTGGTATTCAGTGGCACCTGGTTTTACCTCAAACTGCCACCCTTAAGTCTCTCTTCAAATGGATAGAAGATCTTTGGTGACAAAGTACACTCTAATACTTTCACCCTTATGAAGTCCTATTCTTTACTTTTACACTTACTGTTATTCTCATTCCCGTTCTTATGCCACCCTCTACCTCTCCCCAGCTATCTCTACCACACTATCAATCTTAGTCACTCTCTCCTAGCCATTTCTAATCCTTCTTTAACAAACAATTGCTGGCTTTGCATTTCTCTTTCCTACAAAATCGCTGAGGCCTTCACTTACTCACTGCTAAAAAAATAAGGGGGGACTCTGTATATTTTCACATGAAGAGTGCTGTTTTTACCTAAATCAATCTGGCCTGGTATACGACAACAATAAAAAAAACTCAAAGATAGAGCCTATAAACTTGCCAACCAAGCAAGTAATTATGCTAAACCCTCTTGGACCCCCTTGGGCACTGTCTAATTAGATGTCCTGGGTCCTCCCAATTCTTAGTCCTTTATTATCTGTTTTTCTCCTTCTCTTATTTGGACCTTATGTCTTCCATTTAGTTTCTCAATTCATCCAAAACCGTATCCAGGCCATCACCAATCATTCTATACAACAAATGCTCCTTCTAACAACCCCATAATATCACCCCTTACCAAAAAATCTTCCTTCAGCTTAATCTCTCCCACTCTAGAAGCAGCCCTGAGAAACATCGCCCATTATCTCTCCATGCCACCCCCAAAATTTTTGCTGCCAACACTTCAATACTATTTTATGTTATTTTTCTTATTAATATAAGAAGACAGGAATGTCAGGCCTCTGAGCCCAAGCTAAGCCATCATATCCCCTGTGACCTGCATGTATAAATCTAGATGGCCTGAAGTAACTGAAGAATCACAAAAGAAGTGAAAATGTCCTGTCCCTGCCTTAAATGATGACATTACCTTGTGAAATTCCTTTTCCTGGCTCATCCTAGCTCAAAAGCTCCCCCACTGAGCACCCTGTGACCCCCGCCTCTGCCAGCCAGAGAACAACCCCCTTTGACTGTAATTTTCCACTATCTACCCAAATCTTATAAAACAGCCCCACCCCTATCTCCCTTCACTGACTCTCTTTTCAGACTCAGCCTGCCTGCACCCAGGTGATTAAAAAGCTTTATTGCTCACACAAAGCCTATTTGGTGGTCTCTTCACATGGAAAAGAGTGAAACTATATAAAATAGATTTCTTTGGAAAATATTTCAAGGTTAAGCGTGTATGTTACAGTTGGTTTCATCTTATCCTTTCACTTAACATTATATTGTGAGTGTTTCCTGATATTATTAAAATTTTTCAATGACATGGGTATTGAGAGCTTCATAATAATATTGCAAAATATGGATGTAGGATGTAGGATGACTTCTCGGTCTCCTTTCTTTGTTCTTTTTTTCATTTCCTTTCTTCCATCCTTCTTTCCTTTCCTCCTTCATTCCTTTTTTCCTTCCTTCTCTCCAATCCTTCCTCTTACTTCCTTCCTTTGTTCCTTCCCTCCATTCTCTTCTTCTTAATTTTTTTCTCTTCTTCCCTGCCTTCCAGATTCCTTCCTTTTTAGCTTAATTAAATGTATACATTCACATCATTTAAATAGTCAACGTGATCTACAAGGCAGGAGACATAGCAACCCCCTTCACCATTCCACCCTATTTCCCAGTCTCCAGAGGTAACCACATATAACTCTTTTGGTGCCTACTTTGTGATTTGTTGCCATACCCTTAAATAATATAAGTATATTGGTAGTTCTTGATTTTCAAAATTTTAAGCATTATCTGTTAGTTTTCTACCATAGAACATCCTTCTGCAACAGACGCATATGCACACAAACAAGCACACATACACCTCCTTTCCCACATCTTCCTCTCCCAAGATCATATTGTAACTTTGGTTAGATTAATATTTGGTATTTATAATATTACAATGACATAAAAACTATTCACAATGGAGCCATGTCTTGCTTTACAACAGCCTTAACTTTTCTTGTACTTTGTTTCATTTTTTCTCAAGTTAAAGGAAACAAACAAAACAGTTGTTTCATTATTTTGTTTCCTTCTCTCAATTTCTAAGTGCTTATAACTATTTTAGGCCCAAACTCTCCTCTAGTTGAATAAATCTCTCCATATTTTTAAGCAGTAGGTAAGCTGCCAATTTCACATTTCTGTGGAAATCACTGTAGAAGTGTTTGACCCACTCCCATCTAGACTGGTTATTCTTGTAGGAGCCAAAGGAAAACTTCCACTTCGCTGTCCGTAGGTTCACTGAAAATCAACGGACAAAAAGGTTAGCTGGACAGAAAGCATACAAATTTATTAGATTATAGTTTTATGTGACATGGGAGCCTTCAGAATGAAGATCCAAAGATACAAAGAAAACTTTGCTGTTTTATGCTTAGGTTCAACAAAGTATGGCAGCCATATAGAAATACAATGGGAGAAAAAGGGTATGACGTAATGATATTACACTGCATGGGAAAGCCCAGCAAGGCCTGTCAGTTTAGACTCTTTCTGGCCTTTCTGTGCAGCATTCCTTCCTTCTGGGTATGGGGAAGGACCCTCTCTGGAATGGGGGTCTTATGGCCTATCACCAAACTAGATAAGTCAGATGATTTCTTTTCATCCAGTTTACACAGAAAGGCAGGAAGAAGTTAGAGTAATATTTTTAGGCTTTACAGCTGGCTTTGGAGAAAAGGGGTTCTATGACCCACTTTGGAGTAAAGGGATTCAGTTTTCAGCTAGCCCTGGGGGAGAATGAGAGGACAGAGACAGGAGGGCTGGAGAGGTCAGATAGAGCTGCTTCTGAGGTGTTCACTTTGGGGTATCATGTTCTGAGACTCCACACTCTCTAGAACTGGAGCCAAAGTAAGTACATCTGTGCTTTCATCTGGGCTTTCCCGCCCCTCTCTTGTAGGAAGCCTCTTGCATTGGAGCCTGTGTTTCCTAATTCCTATTTCTTCTTTTACCTGTGTTTACTCCTTAATTCTGATGAAGCATCTCCTCTCAGCTTCTTGAGGAATGATGTATCTACATTTTTTACCTACATGTAGGAAAATGTCTTTATTCTGCCCTAACAATTAAATGATTACTGCTATGTTACAATTCTAAGTTGAAAATCATTTTCTTACAGTATTTTATAGGTATTTCTCCATTTTCTTCTAACTTTTAGTGTTGTTGACACATCTTGTGATATTTGGATTCTCGGAGTTTTTTTAATTTTTAATTTTTTTGTTTCAATAGATTTTGGGGAACTGGTATGTTTGGTTTACATAAATAAGTTCTTCAGTGGCGATTTGTCTCTCACCACTCCCCACCCTTTCCCCTAAGTCCGTTAAGTCCAATGTATCATTCTTATGCCTTTGCACCCTCATAGCTTAGCTCCCACTTATGAGTGAGAACATACCATTTTGGTTTTCCATTCCTGAGTTACTTCACTTGGAATAATAGTCTCCAATTCCATCCAGGTTGCTACGAATGCCATTATTTCATTCCTTTTTATTATATATATACACACACATACACCACATACATATATATACTGCCATATATATATATATATACACACACACCAGCATACCATATTTTCTTTATCCACTCATTGATCGATGGGCATTTGGGCTGGTTCCACATTTTACAATTGCAAATTGTGCTGCTATAAACATGCATGTGCAAGTATCTTTTTCGTGCAATGATTTCTTTTCCTCTGGGTAGATATCTAGTAGTGGGATTCCTGGATCAAATGGTGGATCTACTTTTAGTTATTTAAGGAATCTCCACACTGTTTTCCATAGAGGTTATACTAGTGTAGAAGTGTAGAAGTGTTCCCTTTTCACCACATCCCCGCCAACATCTATTATTTTTTGATTATGGCCATTCTTGTAGGAGTGATGTGGTATCACATTGTGGTTTTGATTTGCATTTCCTTGACAATTAGTAATGTTGAGCATTTTCCCATATACTTGTTGGCCATTTGCCTATCTTCTTGTGAGAATTGTCTATTCACGTCCTTAGCCTACTTTTTGATGGGATCATTTGTTTTTCTCTTGATGATTTGTTTGAGTTCTTTGTAGATTCTGGATATTAGTCCTTTGCCAGATGTATAGATTGTGAAGATTTCCTCCCACTCTGTAGGTTGTCTGTTAACTCTGCTGATTATTTCTTTTGCTGTGCAGAAGCTTTTTAGTTTAATTAAGTCCCACCTATTTATCTTTGTTTTTGTTGCATTTGCCTTTGGGTTCATGGTCATGAAGACTTTGCCTAAGCCAATGTCTAGAAGGGTTTTTCCAATGTTATCTTCTAGAATCTTTATGGTTTCAGGTCTTAGATTTAAGCCTTTGCTCCATCTTGGGTTGATTTTTGTATAGGGTGAGAGATGAGGATCCAGTTTCATTCTACTACATGTGGCTTGCCAATTATTCCAGCACCATTTGTTGAATAGGGTGTCCTTTCTCTATTATGCTCTTGTTTGCTTTGTCAAAAATCAGCTAGCTGTAAGTATTTGGCTTTGTTTCTGGGTTCTCTGTTCTGTTCAATTGGTCTATGTGCCTATTTTTTATAGCAGTGCCATGCTGTTTTGGTGACTATAGCTTTATAATATAGTTTGAGGCCAGGTAAAATGATGCCTCCAGATTTCTCTTTTTGCTTAGTCTTGCTTTGGCCATGCAGACTCTTTTTTGGTCCCGTATGAATTTTAGGATTGTTTTTTCTAGTTCTGCAAAGAATGATGGTGGTATTTGGATGGGAATTGCATTGAATTTGTAGACTGCTTTTGGCAGTATAGTCATTTTCACAATATTGACTTTACCTATCCATGAGCATGGGATGTGTTTCCATTTATTTGTGTCATCTATGATTTCTTTCAGTAGTGTTTCGTAGTTTTCCTTGTAGAGGTCTTTCATGTTCTTGGTTATGTATAGTCCTAAGTATTTTATTTTATTTTGGCAGCTATTGTGAAAGGGGTTGAGTTCTTCATATGATTCTCAGCTTGGTCGCTGTTGGTGTGTAGCAGAGCTACTGATTTGTGTGCACCAATTTTGTATCCTGAAACTTTGCTGAATTTATTTACCACTTCTAGGACCTTTTTGGATGAGTCTTTAGGGTTTTCTAGCTATACAATCGTAACATCAGCAAACAGTGACAGTTTGACTTCCTCTTTGCTGATTTGGATGCCTTTTATTTCTTTCTCTTGTCTGATTGCTCTGGCTAGGATTTCCAGTACTATGTTGAATATAAGTGGTGGAAGTGGGCATCTTTGTCTTGTTCCAGTTCTCAGGGGGAATGCTTTCAACTTTTTTCCATTCAGTGTAGTGTTGGCTGTGCGTTTGTCATAGATGGCTTTTATTACCTTAAGATATTCCTCTTCCTTCTATGCCAATTTTGCTGAGGGTTTTAGTCATAACAGGATGCTGGATTTTGTCAAATGCTTTTTCTGCATCTATTGAGATGATCATGTTGTTTTTGTTTTTAATTCTGTTTATATGGTGTAGCACATTTATTGACTTATGTATGTTAAACCATCCCTACATCCTGGTATAAAACCCACTTGATCATTGTGGATTTTCTTTTTGATATGCTGTTGGATTTGGTTTGCTAATATTTTGTTGAATATTTTTGCATCTATATTTATCAGGGATATTGGTCTGTAGTTTTCTTTTTTTGTTATGTCCTTTCCTGGTTTTGGTATTGGGGCGATACTTGCTTTATAGATTAATTTAGGGAGGATTTCCCTCTTTATCTTTTGGAATAGTGTCAATGGGATTGGTACAAATTCTTCTTTGAATGTCTGACAAAATTCAGCTGTAAATCTATCTGGTCCTGGACTTTTTTTTGTTGGCAACTTTTTTTTTAATTTTTTTTTTACCATTTCAATCTCGCTGCTTATTATTGGTCTGTTCAAAGATTCTATATCTTCCTGGTTTAATCTAGGAGGATTGTATAGTTCCAGGAATTTACCCATCTCCTCTAGGTTTTTTAGTTTATGCATGTCAAGATGTTCATAGTATCTATGAATAATCTTGCATATTTCTGTAGTATCAGTTGTAACATCTCCCATTTCATTTCTAATTGAGCTTATTTGGATCTTCTCTCTTCTTTTCTTGGTTAATCTCACTAATGGCCTATCACTTTTATTTATCCTTTCAAAGAACCAGCCTTTTGTTTCATTTATCTTTTGTATTATTGTTTGCTTGTTCGTTTCAATTTCATTTAGTTCTGCTCTGATCTTCATTATTTCTTTTTTTCAGCTGGTTTTGGGTTTGGATTTTTCTTGTTTCTCCAGTTCCACGAGGTGTCACCTTAGATTGTTGGTTTGTGCTCTTTCAGACTATTTGATGTAGGCATTTAGTGCTATGAAGTTTCTTCTTAGCACAGCTTTTGCATATCCCAGAAGTTTTGACAGCTTGTGTCACTATTATTGTTCAGTTCAAAGAACTTTTAAATTTCCATCTTAATTTCATTGTTGGCCCAATGATCATTTGGGAGCAGGTTACTTAATTTCCATGTATTTGCATGGTCTCAAGGATTCCTTCTGGAGTTATTTCCAATTTTATTCCATTTTTATCTGAGAGAGTATTTGATATAATTTTGATTTTATAAAATTTACTGAGACTTGTTTTGTGGCCTATCATATGGTCTATCATGGAGAATGTTCCATGTGCTGATGAATAGAATGCATATTCTGCAGTTGTTGGGTAGAATGTTCTGTAAATATCTGTTAAGTCCATTTGTTGTAGGGTATAGTTTAAGTCCATTTTTTCTTTGTTGACTTTCTGTCTTGATGACCTGTCTAGTGCTGTCAGTGGAGTATTGAAGTCCCCACTATTATTGTGCTGCTGTCTATCAAATTTCTTAGGTTTAGTAGTAATTGTTTTATAAACTTTGGAGCTCCAGTGTTAGGTGCACATATATTTAGAATTGTGATATTTTCCTGTTTGACTAGTTCATTTATCATTATATAATGTCCCTCTTTGTCTTTTTTAACTGTGGTTGCTTTAAAGTTTGTTTTGTCTGATATAAAAATAGGTATTCCTGCTCACTTTTGGTGTCCATTTGCATGGAATATCTTTTTCCACCCCTTTACCTTAAGTTTATGTGAGTCCTTATGTGTTAAGTGAGTCTCAGGAAGACAGCAGAAACTTGGTTGTTGAATTCTTATCCATTCTGCCATTTTGTATCTTTTAAGTGGAGCATTTAGGCCATTTACATTCAATGTTAGTATTGAGATGTTAGGTACTATTCTATTCATCGTACTATTTGTTGCCTGAATGCCCTGTTTTTTTATTGTGTTATTGTTATATAGGTCCTGTGAGATTTACACTTTAAGGAGGTTCTATTTTGGTGTATTTCAATGATTTGTTTCAAGATTTAGAGCTCCTTTTAGCACTTCTTATAGTCCTGGCTTAGTAGTGGTAAATTCTCCCAGCATTTGTTCATCTGGAAAAGACTATATCTTTTCTACATTTATGAAGCTTAGTTTTGTTTAGCACAAAATTCTTGGCTGATAATTGTTTTATTTATTGAGGCAAACAATAGAACCCCAATCCCTTCTAGCTTGTAAGATTTCTGCTGAAAAACCTGCTGTTAATCTGATAGGCTTTTCTTTATAGGTTACCTGATGATTTTGCCTCACAGTCTTAAGATTCATTCCTTTGTCTTGACTTTAGATAACCTGATAACTGTGTGCCTAGGTGTGTATCTTTTTGTGATAAATTTCCCAGGTGTTCTTTGAGTTTCTTGTATTTGGATGTCTACATCTCTAGCAAGACCAGGGAAGTTTTCCTCGATTAGTCCCTCAAATATGTTTTCCAAACTTTTAGATTTCTCTTCTTCCTTGGAACACCAATTATTCTTAGGTTTGGAAGTTTAACATAGTCCCAAACTTCTTGGAAGCCTTGTTCATTTTTTAAAATTCTTTTATCTTTGTCTTTGATGGATTGGGTTAATTTGAGAGCCTTGTCTTCAAGCTCTGAAGTTCTTTCTTCTGCTTGTTTTATTCTATTGCTGAGACTTTCCATTGTATTTTGCATTTCTCTAAGTGTGTCCTTGATTTCCAGAAGTTGTGATTGTTTTTTATTTATGCTCTCTGTTTCACTGAATAATTTTGCTTTCATATCCTGTATCATGTTTTTTGTTTCTTGAAGTTGGACTTCACCTTTCTTTGGTGCCTCCTTGATTAGCTTAATAATGGACCTTCTCTTTTTCTGGCAATTCAGAGACTTTGTCTTCATTTGGATCCACTGCTGGTGAGCTGGTATGATCTTTTGGGGGCACTAAAGAGCCTTGTTTTGTCATATTATCAGAACTGGTTTTCTGGTTCCTTCTTATTTGGGTAGACTATGACAGAAGGAAGATCTGGGATTTGATTCAAGAGCTGTTGTTCATTCTTTTGTCCCATGGGACAAAAATTAGGCCCCACCTTCTCCCACCTTCCAACACTATGGCATTAGGGATTACGTTTCTAACACATGAGCTTTGAGGGACATATTTAAACCATAGCAGACTCCTAATGGACATCTATGCATATCCATTTCCCTGACTGATATGCATGCCTTAGATACTTCAGCAGGAAAAACTGACTGTTCACTCAAATGCAGGAATAAATCTAGATGTGGATAGAAAGAAATGCTCTCCTGCATATAGGTTGGCCTGGTCAAGACTGCTGAGCTAATTTGTAGCCAGTGTTGTTTAGGATGAGTGCTGACTCCTCATATTGGTGTAATAAAAGAATTTCTGCTTCCCCCATGTCTGATCCATCAGTTAATATCCTCTTACTACCCCTTCTGAGGCAACTTGAGACAGCATGCACAAGAGGACATGAGATGACTTAAGCCTCATACTCTTATTTAAGGATGGGAAAAAGAGTGTAAAGTTTTTCATCTTCTGTGTTTAACCTCTTCTCAGAAGTGGTCAAGTGCCCATGCCCCAAACCTGTTTGTACATCTGCTCACTCACATTACAAAACATTCACCTTTCTTCCTCTACAGTGAAACCACCAGATGGTCCTTGGAAAATATCTTACCACAACTGAAATGCCATTTTACTTGAAATAAAGAAAGTTCCTTAGATGATTTAGAAGCTAGAGTGCACGATCAGGTAGAGTTTCTAAACACAGAATTCAAAGCTATCATGTACAATCTATTTGCCTGTGTTTAACACCTCACAGGTCATAATGAGGTGGCTCTGGACTACTTAGGACCAGCGGAGGAGTTTATCCTGCAGGAGAAGTCTGACCAAGGCAAAATCAGAAGTCTGGTCACCTGCGGAAATTGCCTGGATCTATAATCACATGGGCAGATTTCCAGAAGCTCAGGCTTATATTGACAAGGTGGGAAGTCTTTGCAAGAAGTTTGCAAGCTCCTATAGAATTGAATGCCCTGAGATTTACTGTGAAGAGGGATGGGCACTTTTAAAATGGGGAGAAAAGTATCATGAACGGGCTAAAGAATGTTTTAAGAAGGCTCTGAAAGAGAAACCCACCAACCCAGAGTTCTCTCCAGGACTGGCAATCACACTTTATCGTCTGGGTAACAAAGTACCAACAGAGAAAACCATTCACCTTCTGAGGCAGGCCATCCAGCTGAATCCTGGCAACCAGTATATTAATGTTCTCCTGGCTCTGACTCTTCAAAAGATCAAGAAAGAAGCAGAAGTAGACAAGTTGGTTGAAGAGGCCTTGAAGAATACACCATGTCCAACAGGTGTACTTTGTAGTGCTGCCAAATATCATCAAAATAAAGGTATTCTGGACACAGCTATAGAATTACTTTAAAAAGCATTAGAATCAGTGCCCGACAACGTCTACCAACATCTCCAGATTGGATGCTGCTACAGAGCAAAAATCAGACAGATACAAAAGTCGATAAAGTGTGCAACTAATGAGGATAAAGAAAAACTACAGGAAATGATGGAAAATGCTTTGGATCATTTTAAGAAAGTTGTTGAGTTGAATATTAACCTCCTGCATGCCTGCTCAGATCTGGCCTGCCTCTATGCTGTAACAGGTCAGTATGATGAAGCAGAGTATTACTTCCAGAAAGAATTCAGTAAGGATCTTGCTCCCTCCAAGAGACAAATGCTCCATCTATGGTACAGCAATTTCCAGCAGTACCAGAGGATGTGTGACGATGCTGCCATCCACTGTTACCTGGAGGGCTTGAACATAAACGGAACATTGACTGAGAAGGAGAAACTGATCATAAACCTAAGAAGAATTGCCAATAAACAACTCTCTGAAAATGCCTCTGATGCCGTGGGTTGGCAACCTTCTCAACTTATTCGTGAGCTGAATAAAAAAGGGCACCCCACCACTGACGGCTCTGAGCGAGGACTGGGATGTCTGTTGGACAACCCAGCCTCAGACACTGGTAGATTTTTCCCTCTGCATCTCTGGCTGAGAAGGGCAGTAAGGAAAGCATAGTGGGTACAGGTGGGGCCCACCACTGAGAAGAGCAGAAGGCCCAGAGAAACCTTTCTGCCAGGACTCTGGGCCTCAGGCGGAGAAGAAGGACAGGAAGAGAAAGGGGTAGGAGGCTTGGTTTGATATTTATGAAGAGAGGGAAGATCAGGAGACACAGAAGCTCCAGCTTGCAGGAGCTAGGCCAAATGGTTGGGCTTCTCATTTTTGCTGTATCTTTTCCAAGTCCTGAAATTCTCTTACCCAGATATGGAAATTCAGAATCACTTTGCTTCTGTCACAGATATTTTGAGCAAAAAACCCCTTTGAGGGAAAGCACTTGCTTTGGGACTATGTGATTCTGGTTCATTCCCAGCTTGCATCTGATTTCCCAGGACACCCAGTGCCTTGCACATGGCCTGGCAGCCAGGAGACACTCAGTATTTGCTGAGTGAATGATCGAATGGAACTCCACCAATCACTGGTCCCATCTCCTCACTCCTTAAACTCCAAAATAAATTCCATATAAATCAAAGTTTTAGATGTTTAAAAAATAGAAATCACAAAATTACTATAAGAATTCTTGAGAAAAAATTTTTTTAATCTTGAGGTCTGGAAGTTTAAGTATGAAACAAAACACAAAAGACAAACTATTGATAAATTCAACTACATTAAAAAGCATATATTATATGGAAAAGATACCTTAAAAACACCCAAAGATAAATGTCAATCTAAAAGACAATATTTCAACACATTACTAGGTTAAAGGATTAATTTCCTTAATGCTGAAATAATTCCTGTAAAACAAGAAGAAAATTCGACCCAATGAAAAAATGGGAAAAGGTCAAGAACAATTAGGAAATGAAAATAACTTTAAAACATATGAAATGATTATCCATGTCACTCATATAAAGAGCAACACAAACCGATATTGCAAGAGAGACTAAAGCAGGTCAAGAAAGAATACACCTTTCCTAAAAGTGTCCTAACAAGTATATAAATAAACAAGCTCTATCATGCATTGCTGTTAAGATTATAAATTGTGTAGAAGGAGGGAATTTGTTGATGAACATTAAGCATCCATGAATTTTTGCCACAGCAATTCCACTCATTCATTGTATATTTGCACATGCATGCAAAGACATGTACATAGATGTTCATAAAGCTTTGTTTGTAATAATAAAGATCTAAAAACACTCAAAGGATTGAAAACAACTCATTAGAGGATTCATTAATTCAATTTTAACATTCTATACTTGGAATAGCATGCAGCTATTAAATAATAAAAATAATTAGGCAATTCTAATTGTAAAAATGTAGAACTCTATCTCTAAGGTATATTTAAATATAAATAAATAATGCAGAAGTGTGCATAACATGCCAACGTTGTTCAAAGAAAGGAACAGAGGGAAGGAGGGAGTGAGGGAAGGGAGGAGTGAGGAGGGAGGAAGAAAGAAATGGAGGAAAAGTAGGAGGGAGAAAGAAAATTGGAAAAGTATATCCCAATATGCATAAATACTTTGGGAAGGGTATTTTCCCCGCAAGATAGCATTTAGAAAGTGATCTAGTTGTCTGGGGGTCTGGATAGGAGGGAAGACTTATTTTAACAGTATATCTCTTTGAATTTTGCATTTGGTACTAATAATATATATCAATGGTCCCCAACCTTTTTGGCACCAGAAACTAGTTTTGTGGAAGACAATTTTTCCATGGACGAGGGGAGTTGGGGGTCAGGGGTGGATGGTTTCAGGATAAAACTGTTTCATCAAGCATTAGTTAGATTTTCATGAGGAGTGCACAACCTACATCCCTCACATGAGCAGTTCACAATAGGGTTTGCACTCCTGTGAGAATCTAATGCCGCCACTGATCTGACAGGAGGAGGAGCTCAGGTGGTAATGCTCACTTACTGGCCGCTCACCACCTTCTGTGTGGCCCAGATCCTAAGAGGCCACAGACAGGTACTGGTCCATGACTGGGGGTTGGTATATATAATATAGTCAAACAAAGTAAGCAGCAAAGCAAAATTGGAAACAAAGATGGTTAGATCAGAATGTTTGTGAACACCTTAGTGTCCATTCCACAAACTTCCTACTGTGTATAAGGCCACACTAATCAATGTACGTCATTGACTAATGTCACTTTCCAGGTCTCTCCCCTGGAAAATCTCTACCACCAGCCATCCACTCACCCTCCTCACACACAAACAAAATGCCCTCCAACTCTTTTTGCTCGTTCATAATTGTATCCATCTCAAAACTGATTTCTGAAAAATTAATCTCCTCCAGAAGATTGCTCTGACCACTGTCCTCTGTCTATTATACTCTGCTCTGGTTCATTTGTTTTGTTTTGCTATCACTGTTAGGGAATTTACTTTTTGTGCAAAAAACCTTTATTGGACTCCCAGTGTTTACAAGTAACGTGATAAACGAGAGTGCAGCAAAATGAAAAGGCGCATGCCTAACTATAGCAGTTCACACTACAATACCATGCTATTGTGCTCTGGTTGATAGCAGTTCACACGACAATATTGTGCTGTTGTGCTCCAGTTGATAGCAGTTCACACGACAATACTGTGCTATTGTGCTCTAGTTGAGAACACACACCCCCTTCCATTGTCTCATTTACCAATAAACCAGGAATAGCTCCATCCATTCCATGTGCTCTTCAGTTTTGAAGGACGTTCCTCTCTCCATCTCTTTAGATGTACGTAAATTTAATTTTGCAATTAGATTATAAACTCCAGAAAGACAGGGACCAGGGCTTTTATCTCATAACAATACTTAGCTTCCCTGACATTGTGGGGGAATTTTAGCTTGTGATGCTTGGCCTGGAGTGAGTAAGTGGTGGGAGCTGGGGGAATCTGCCTGCATCCCTTTACTAAGCACAAAAGGAGTCTACAGGAGGGTGCAACGTCTGATGGGAAACTGAAGCACCCTAGAAGCTTGGTTTGTAAGGACCTGGTGAAGCAACCGATGAGAGAAGTGGAGCTGTCCCTACTGTTGATTTCAAAAATATCAGAAAGTCATATACTTGCAGATAACACTTAAACATTTCCACATATTTTCTCTGACTACCCTTACCGTCCTTTATATGGCCTTTTTCATCTCCCTTTTACTTACCAATGTTTTCATGATAAGCTATTTTTTAAATTTTTTTTATTCTCAGAATCAAACATTGAAAAATATTTGAGGCATTCTTTGGAATGTTTTGAATAAATACTCTCTTTGAGCAAATGTTTTAAATAAATCTATTTTTGAATAAATGCTCTCTTTTAAGTTATACTATTGACAAAGTTTCCATTTGAATACAGGAGGCTCTGGGATAAACAAGGTAAAACAGAACCCCCATCCCTTAGTGGTAGAGATGAGTATAAAAGACTAAAAATGTCAAAAAGAACCTCCCCAGAGGATGGAGCCAGGTGTATGAAGAACAATGGCTCAGACCAGGTGCGGTGGCTGACACCTGTAATCCCAGCACTTTGGGAGGTCAAGGCAGGCAGATCACTTGAGGTCAAGAGTTCAAGACCAGCCTGGCCAGCATGACAAAATCCTGCCTTTACTAAAAATACAAAAATTAGCCAGGCATGGTGGTGCACACCTGTAGTCCTAGCTACTTGGGAGGTAGAAGTAGGAGAGTCCCTTGAACCCAGGAAGCAGAGGTTGCAGTGAGCTGAGATTGTGTCACTGCACTCCAGCCTGGGTGACAGAGCAAGACTCTGTCTCCAAAAAAAAAAAAAAAAAAGAACAGTGGCTGGATAGTTCTTATCAGATAGCAAAATCAGGGTCTAATTAAGAAACTTCTGCCATTACCAGGGAAGGGGAGCTTCAAAATGTCTATCCAGCAGAATGTCATCATTGCTACAGATTCCTGACCTCTGAGATTCTTCCATGCTGTCCTTTTTCAATTGAAAATGTTTATTATAGTTAACCTACCACAATACACATGATGATGCACATGAGTTATCTAATCTTAACTAGCCTTTTGATTTTTTTTTTTCTTTTAAGCACCAGACCACAAGGAGTCACATACAGACCTTTAGATAGGACAGTGCTTTGCTCAGAAATCCCTGACCATGAGCTGAGTAGAATGATTCCTTGACTGTGGGTCGGCTCCCCTGGGAAAGGTCCGATTATGTTCTATGTTTGGGAAGAAGGGTATACATGGTTATTTAGGGCCAGAGTAGGATACTGTGATGGAAACAACTCATGATCCTTCCAAATTAGTGTTTCCCCTTCATAATAAGAAGTTGTCACCAGGAAGGGGGCTTCCTACTCTGCAGCTACATGAACTAACCTTCACTTCTTCCCAGTGGGCCGTGAACTAGTTCTTCCTAATAGAATGTGAGTGAATGTGATGTATGTCATTTCCAAGTAAAGATGGTTAAGAATCAGGTGTACCCTCTTTACTCTCAATTTCCAGGCTCTAGGGGATGGTAGAGTCACAGGATGGAAGAACTCTGTGTCCTTGAATCATTGCATGGAAGAGAACTGGATGTTTCCCAGGAACACCAGCCTTGGACAGTTATGTGAACAAGAAATAAACTTCTTTTACAGTGTCATTTATGTTTTTGAGCGTCTTTGTTATAGCAGCTAGGTGTATACTAATTCAGGGATTCTGTGATAGCAATATTTCTTCTCTTTTGAGTAGGTGTCCAAAACTTGATTTTCCACAATTCTGAAATATTTTGGTCCTGGGATAAACTTTTCTACTCTTTTGGCAACACAAAGATCCCTTTGTACAGAGTCACTGATTCGTCTTCTTCTGGAGTAGCATTCCAGTTTCTCACTGTGGCCAACAAAGAGAATAAAAAGAAAACAAGGATCTGAAATCGCAACACAGTGGCTGCCACCAATACCTGATAATACTATAGTCAAAGCTCCACATTAGAGAACAGACCACTTTCAGGTGAGTGGCCCCTGGCCCTAGAAGTAAGTGGTATTCAAAGATGGTAAATGGTACAGGTGGCAGTAGAAGGTAGTAATAACTAACCCTTATTGGGCATTTACCATGTACCAAGCACTGTTCTCAGAGCTTTATACATAGTAGTCCACTCAATCTCCACAAAACCCTATGTGGTAAATACTAACATAATTCCTTTTTCTTTTTTTAGAGACCTAGTCACGTTCTGTCACACAGGCTGGAGTACAATGGTGCAATCTTGGTTCACTGCAGCCTCAAACTCCTGGGCTAAAGCAATCCTCCTGTATAGCTAGGAGGACAGGCTTATGCCACCCATGCCTGGCTATTTTTTTTTTTTTAATTTTAGAGATAGGGTCTTGCTATGTTGCCAAGACTTGTTTCAAACTCTTGGCCTCAAGTAATTCTCCTGCCTCTGCCTCTCAAAGTGCTGAGATTACAGACATGAGCCACTGTACCTGGGCACAATTCCCATTTTAAAAATGAAGAAATTGAGGGACAGAAAGGTTTCTAATGGTTTGGCTTTGTGTCCCCACCCAAATCTCATCTCAAATTGTAATCCCCATAATCCCCATGTGTCAAGGGCAGGACCTGATGGGAGGATTGGATCATGGGGGTGGTTTCCCCCATGCTATTCTCATGATAGTGAGTGAGTTCTCATGAGAGCTGATGGTTTTATAAGCGTCTGACATTTCCTCTGCTTACATTCACTCCCTCCTGCCACCTTGTGAAGAAGGTGCCTTTCTTCCCCTTCGCTTTCTGCCATGATTGCAAGTTTCCTGAGTCCTCCCCATGGAACTGTGAGTCAGTTAAACCTCTTTCCCTTATAAATTACCCAGTCTCAGGTAGTATCTTTCTAGAGTATGAGAACAGACTAACACAGTTTCCATCTCTATTACTTAGCAGCAGCTGTCAGATTCCGGCCCCCTTTTCTCCACCCATATGTAATTCCTCTTACGGTCTCCACTTACTCTTTTTTTTTCCCATGCACTTGTCCCATATTGTCTAATTTATTTATTATTGTATTAATCTACATTGGCTGCCATAATGAAAAATCACAGACTAGGTGGCTTAAGCAACAGAAATCTATTTTCTCACAGTTCTAGATGCTAGAAGTCCAAGTTGGTTTCTGGTGAGGCCTCTCTTCCTGGCCTGCAGAGGGCAGCCTTTTCTCTGTCTTTACATGGCCTTTCCTCTGTGTGAGGTGAGAGAGAGAGAGAGAAAGAGAGAGATCTGAGGTCTCTTCTTTTTCTTCTTCTTTGTATGAAGACATCAATGTTATCAGATTAGGGGCCCACCCTTAAGACCTCATTTAACTTTAAATACCTCCTCACAGGCCCTATCTCCAAACAAAGTTACGTTGAGGGTTAGGGCTTCAATGATGAATTTTGGGAAAGGAGTGGGGAACTCAATTCAGTCCATAGCAGTTGTTTATTGACATCTCTTCCTGATAGAATAGAAGCTCCATGAGTACAGAGATCTTTGTGTACTGATGTATCTTAAGAGCCTAGAATGGTGCCTGGCACATAGTAGATTCTCAGTAAGTATTGATTTGATGAATGAATGGTGAATGAATGAATGAAACAAATACTTCTAGTGTTCTAACAGGGATAAGGGTACAAATTGTCCCAGCAGAAGTTTATTTAGGGGGGTCTTATTTCTGAATAGGACTATGGAAAGGGAAAGTCATTTACCCACATCAAGTTTCCACTCAAAGACTGCCCAATTGCAGTCTAAAAAATTAATGCTGAAAAATGTCTTAGTCCATTTTGTTCTGCTATAACAGAATACCACAGCTTGGCAGATTGGGAGATTGGGTAATTTATAATGAACAGACATTTATTGACGCATGGTTCTGGAAGCTGGAAAGTCCAAGATCAAGGGGCCACATCTGGCCAGGGCCCTCTCATTGGGTCATCCTATGATGGAAGGGTAAATAGGGGGTGAGGGTGAGCAAGAGAAGGTTGAAGTCATCCTTTTATATGGAACTCCGTCCCTCAATAATGGTATTAATCTATTCAAGAGGACAATGCCCCCATAACCCAAATACCTCCCATTAGGTCCCACCTCCCAACACTGCCACATTGGGTATCAAGTTTCCAACACATGAACTTTGGAGGACATATTCAAACCACAGCAAGAAGAAATGGTGTTTAATTAATTTTTGAAAAAAGAATAAGAATGGGGAGCTGGCCAAGTGCTGTGGCTTATGCCTGTAATCCCAGCACTTTGGGAGGCTGAAGCAGGAAGATCTGTTGAGCCCAGGAGTTTGAGAGCAGCCTGGGGAACACAGTGAGAGCCTATCTCTACAAGAAATAAAAAATTAGCTGGGTGTAGTGGCACTCATCTGTGATCCTAGCTACTCAGGAGACTGAGGTGGGAAGATCACTTGAGCCTGGGAGGGAGGTCAAGGCTACAGTGAGCTCTGATTGTGCCACTGCACTCCAGCCTGGGTGATGGAGCAAGACTCTGTCTGAAAAGAAAAAAAAGGAAGAAAGGAAAGGAAAAAGGAATGGGGAGCTATTTTATTAACTATATCAATATTTTTGAAGTTCATTTGGAAGACCATTTTAAACGTGTATTTGTGAATGAGTACAGAAGGGAATGTTGTATAGGTGGGAACACATTGTTTCCAAATTATAGCCCACTGTGGGGATCAAGAGAACCCACTGGGCTACCTAAGTATTCCTCTAACAAGTGTGACTACTATTGAACAGTCACCAGCTCTTCTAGGTGGACAAAACTTCAGTTAAAAATAGACTCAAAACAAAAAAGAGGGTCAAATTTTTTAAAAAATCTCAAGGGAAAAGCATAGTTTCATTTTATAGAAGTAAAAGTATTTTCGCTTACATTCAATATATTATTTGGTTCTCAGACTTTAGCATGCATTATAATTATCTGGAAGGCTTATCAACACCTAGATTTCTGGGTCCCACACTGGAATTTCTGATTCTATCAGTCTAGAATGGGGCCTAAGAATTTGCACTCCTAGGTGATGCTGATATTGCTGGTGGCAGGTCGCAATATGAGAATTATTGCATTATACCATCTGTAGTTGATGTAACCCATTCCAGGAACAGGAAGCAAATCTATATTCTATATAAATGAAACGTATTGTTCTAGGAAATATGAACAGGGCCTATATTCCAGGAAAAAGACACATATATATTTGTAGCAACGAGGGTAATCAGAACTCTTTCTAATCAGTTTCATTTTCTCAAAATAGAAATAACACCAGGAGAAAGTTGGTTTTCCTTTTCAGTTGCTATTTTGCAATCACATTGCACACATAGTCTCACACTAACCCAGCTACTAAATCAGCTGATGCTTACCTGCTGTGGTAACATTATATACAGGCACTAGCCATACAAATTTCTGAAGTGTAAATCAGTATCTCGACCATTTCAAAGCACAGTGACCATGGTAAAACCTTTCTCTATGCTTCTCCCCAACCAGTACCTTTATTCATAAGATTTTAAAATTCCTATCCAATAGTTTTCTTGAATACTGAGGTTCAAAAAATAAATCAAACCAAACCCACAGCATTTCCACTTTCCTATTTCAGCATTTCTTAAAAACCTAACATACATTTCTATAAGTACTTAATAGAACTTGTAAATAGAAGCCAGGCACTGTGGCTCATGCTTGTAATCCCAGCACTTTGGGAATGCTTCCCAAGGCAGGTAGATCCCTTAAGGCCAGGAGTTCAAGACCAGCCTGGCCAACATGGCAATACCCCATCTCTACTAAAAATACAAAAATCAGCTGGGCCTGGTAGCTGGGCCAAGTAGCCAGCTACTTGGGAGGGTGAGGCACGAGAACTGCTTGAACTCAGTAGGCAGAGGCTGCAGTGAACCAAGATCTCACCACTGTAGTCTAGCCTTGGCAACAGAGCGAGACTATCTCAAAAAAAAAAAAAAAAAAAAAGAAGAAGAACTTGTAAATAGAAAAGGAACTTGAAACTCTTGAGTAAGATACAAAAGTAAGGGTTTCCAACTGGGACAGACTTAGCTGTGCATCCTAATCAAAGGGTCGAGACTTTTTAGGAAGGACAGTTTCTTTTTCTTCCCTGCCCTAGGCAGAAAAAAATTATGATAAATAACTTTTCCCAAGACTGAATAACCTACCTTAACAACCTCAGTGTTGCTGGAGAATATGTTCTATCTGTGCTTTTTGTAATTTTCTGACCTCAATCTTTGAGGTACTATTATTTTCTTTTGGGCCTATATATATAATTGCCCCTTTGTGACTAAGGGTATGAATAAGGAAAAATTAAGGAAAATACATTTCTTCTATCATTACAAAATACTATGGCTGTACATTGTGATTTGGGGATGTCAAATACCAGGGCAACAAGCAGGGATTTAAAATACGGTGGGGATTCTGGTTCAGGATGGCTGACTAGAGACATCAGACACCCACCCTCTCTAGAAAGAAGAACCAAAATTATGAATAGATAATTATACCTCGAATAGAACACATAGGAGACAACACTAGAATTCAACAGAGAAGTCATGGGAAACACCCAAGGCACAGAAGAAGAAGGAATCAAGTGGCCAGCTTGGCTGAGATTGGCCAGGATACCAGAGGGCCTTGGCATTTCAGGGAAAGGGAAAATGAGAGAACTTCAGCAATCCACATCCCTCCTGCAAACTGCTGCAATCTGAAACATGAGTTTCTCTACCCATACAAACTCTGACACCAGTATGGGTGGTGATTTGGAGATCCTACAAGGGTATTTCATGAGACAGAGAACTCACGCTGGGTCTCTCAGCTCCCCCAAGACCTAAGCGGCACCATTGTGAGACTATAGTCATGGAATTACGTCCTATCCTGGGAACCACAGCTCCCATATCTCCATATCCCAGGAGCCCCCAGTGATATTTCCCAGTATCCACCCAGTGGGCTACAGTGACACAGCACTGGCTAGACCCAAAGTTAATACAGGGTCCGCAGCACCCCAGCCCACAGGGAGTACTACTCCCCAGGGAAAGAATGGTGCAATGTGCCAAAAAGCCCCTGATACAAAGGAAACTAAAACATGTCCTTTCCAGAGCCCCCTGTTTGGGGCTGTGAGAAGTGACCCTACCCTTAGCAGCACCACAAACTCTGTACTCGGCCTCACAAGTGGATAGTGTGATACTCTCCCACTAGTGAAGCAGGCTCTGTGCTTGGGCTTACATGTAGAGAGCAGAGCCCCTTCTTGCCCTCCACACACTGCTGCAGGCACAGCCACTGATGCTACTACCAGAGGCTGGGGCAGGGAAACCAGAGGGCTGCCTGTCTGGTGCTCTGAATGGTGACTGCACCCCCACTGGACGCATGGCCTCTGTGCCTAGGCTCACACATAAAGAACAAGGTCTCTCCTCTCTCTGCACAGTGCTGTGGGGTTGCTATTACAGAGAATGAAAGAGCCTGAGAGCTGTGTGTCTGTGGTATAGGTGGCAACCCTGCACCACAGCCACTGCCAACATCAGTGTACACTTATCAGAACCCAAGCGTTTGAACCACCGTTGGCTACTGCCATTGCCCAGATCACATCAGCTGCCCAGGGACATAAGAACCCACTCACCCACCTGGCCCACTGCTGCCACTATCAGCATCTAAGCAAGCTATCTGGGGGCCCAGGAATTAGCCTACCTGGTCCCACTAACACCAGTGCCAGTGTATGTTGTTCTGGGGCCGAAGATCAGACATCCTCAACCCACTGCTGCCACCACTGGGGCCTGAAGACTGGCCCACATGGCAACCCTGTTCCCAGTAAAATGTCACGATAGCCTCCAAGAATAACCCCACCCTAAACCATCAAGGAAATCATATATATCACTGATCACAGCCAAATAAATTGTACAGAGACTACACTACCATGCACATTCAGAATCAAAGTCAAAGTGCCTTACTCAACCAATATTGTTGATATATCTTCAGGAAAAAGTCCTCCCCTACAAAAGCAAATTCAAAAACTGAAAGAAGTGACTATTATATTAGATGCTCAGATATCAGTGAAAGGACACAGGAAGCATGTAAAAGCAAGGAAATATGATACCTTCAAAGGAATACAATTCCCCAGCAACAGATCCTAATCAAAAAGAAATCCAGGAAAAACAATTCAAAATTATGATACTAAGCACGGTGCCTCACACCTGTAATCCTAGCACTTAGGGAGGCCGAGGCGGGTGGATCACCTGAGGTCAGGAGTTCGAGATCAGCCTGGCCAACACAGTGAAACCCCGTCTCTACTAAAAATACAAAAATTAGCCAGGCATGGTGGTACATGCCTGTAATCCCAGCTCGGGAGGCTGAGGAAGGAGAATCACTTGAACCAGGGAGGCAGAGGTTGCAGTGAGCAGAGATCGCACCACTGCACTCCAGCCTAGGCAACAGAGTGAGACTCCATCTCAAAAAAATAAAAATAAAAAAATATATATATAATACTAAAGAATCTCAGCAAGATACAAGAGATTTCCAAATCCAATACAATTCAAACAATACACAGAAATCGGAGAAACAATTCAGGATATGAATGAGAAATTTGCCAAAGAAATAGGTATCATAAAAACAACCAAACTGAAATTCTGGAACTGAAGAATTCCTTGAATGAAATACAAAATATACAAAAAGCTTCAACAGTAGACTAGACCAAGCAGAAGAGAAAACATCAGAACTTGAAGACAGGTCTTTTGAAATAATCCAATAAGACAAAAATAAAGAAAAAAAAAGAATTAAAAAGTATGAACAAAGTCTTCACGATCTATGGGACACCATAAGGTAACCAAATATACGAATTATCAGTATCCCCAAAGGCGAAGGGAAACTGAAAGGGTTTGAAAACCTATGTAATGAAATAATAGATGAGAGCTTCCCAAGTCTAGTAAGAGATTTAGACATCCAGATACAGGAGGCCCAGCAATCCCCAATCAGATACAGTGCAAAAAGTTCTTCTCCATGGCACATTATAGTCAAACTATCTAAAGTCAGTGACAAAAAGAAAATTTTAAAGACAGCAAGGGAAAAGCATCTCATCACCTATAAAGGAGGTCTGGTATATGTGACCAAAAGGCATATGAAAAAATACTCAACATCACTCAACTCCAAGGAAATGCAAATAAAAATCACAATGAGATATCATCTCACCCCAGTTAGTATGGCTATTATTTAAAAAAAAAAAAATGCTGGCAACGATACAGGGGAAAGGAAACTCTTATATGCTGTTGGTAGGAATGTAAATTAGTACAGTAATTATGGAAAACAGTATGGAAAGCTCTCAAAAAACTAAAAATAGAATTTTCATAAGACCCAGCAATCACACTACTGGGTGTCTATCCAAAGGAAAATAAATCAGGAAATCAGAAGGATACCTGCACTCACATGTTCATCACACCACTATTCATAATAGCAAAGATACGAAATCAACATAGGTGCTCATCAGTGAACAAATGGATAAAGAAAATATTGTATATATAAACAATGGGATATCATTCAGCCATTAAAGAGGAATTAAATCATGTAATTTGCAGCAATGTAGTTGGAACTGGAGACCATTATGTTAAATGCAATAAGCCAGGCACAGAATGACAAATACTGCATGTTCTTACTCAAATGTGGGAGCTAAAAAACTTTATCTCATGGACATTGAGAATAGAACAATAGACACCAGAGACTGGGAAGGGGGGTGGTGGGAAGATGAGAGTTAGGTTATGGGTACAAACATACCGTTAAATAGAAAAAATAAATTCTAATGTTTGATAGCAGACTAGGGTGACTATACTTAGCAACAATATTATGTATATTTTAAAGTAACTAGAAGAGATGACTTTAAATGATACCAACACATAAAAATGATAAACACTGAAGGTGATACATACCCCAATTACCCTGACTTGATCATTAAACATTCTTTGCATGTAACAAACACTCACATGCAACTCATAAATATGTAAATTATTATAAATCAATAAAAAGGGGGAAAATATTGTGGGGCTTGGGGAAGCCAAGAACATAAGGAGATGTTAGGAATTGTTTGGCTTAGGTCAGTAATCGTGATGGATTGTTGAATGTCAGAGGAGATAAAGTTCTGGAAAAAGCAAACATTGAAATTTCCCCTAGCCAGTTGTGGTGGCTCACGCCTGTAATCCCAGCACTTTGGTAGGCCAGCGCGGGCAGATCACCTGAGATCAGGAGCTCAAGACCAGCCTGGCCAACATGGTGGAACCCTGTCTCTACTAAAAATACAAAAATTAGCCAGGCATGGTGGTGCATGCCTGTAATCCCAGCTACTTGAGAGGCTGAGGCAGGAGAATCACTTGAACCAGGGAAGTGGAGGTTGCAGTAAGCCAGGATCTTTCCACTGCACTCCAGCCTGAAAAAAAGAAAGTTTCCAGTTTCATCCATGTCCCTACAAAGGACATGAACTCATCCTTTGTTATGGCTGCATAGTATTCCATGGTGTATATGTGCCACATTTTCTTAATCCAGTCTATCATTGTTGGACATTTGGGTTGGTTCAAAGTCTTTGCTATGTTGTGGGGTGGGGGGAGTGGGGAGGGATAGCATTAGGAGATATACCTAATGTTAAATGACCAGCTAATGGGTGCAGCACACCAACATGGCACATGTATACATATGTAACAAACCTGCACATTGTGCACATGTACCCTAAAACTTAAAGTATAATAATAATAATAATAAAAAAAGTTTCCCCTCTGATCACTTTGGTTAACGATTTTAGTTAATAATTATAATAGAAACTAACATTTACTTATTACTGCCAGGCATTATTCTAAGGACATTTCATGTATTCTCTCATTTCATCCTCCCAACACCACAATGAACCAGTAGTGGTATTATTCCCAATTTACAAAACTGAAGCAGAGACACTCAATAATTTTCCCCAGAGTTTCATAGCATAAAAGTAGAGGCTGATTTCAAATCCAGATAGACAGACATCACTGCCCATGCTTCTAATCATGTATTCACGTATTCAACAACTACTTTTGGAATGCTTGCCATACCATGCAATGTGCAGGGTGTTTTGCGGGGACTGGAGATTCAGCAATGATTCAGACTAAAATCCCCTGTCCTGTCAAGGCTAGATAACTGCTCCTTACAGTGGCCTGTGGATCATATTGGTATAAGGCAGAGCAAAGATGGGTTAATATGGTAATCACAAGGCAGGGTGCTCTGTAAATGTGTCCTTCTCGGAGTTGTGCTCCCTTGATGTCATCAGTACATTCCACAAAGCGGAAGTTCTTCTAACTCACTACCCAGCTGGGCTTGGCTCTTAATCAAGAGCATTTTGGGGTGAAAATATTTAAGTTTACCAGCCCTTGTGCAAATCTGAGACGAAGGACTACATTACAAGTAAAATTCACCTTAGCGGGAAGTGGGGTTTGTTATTCTGTGTGTATCTTTAACAGTATCTGCTGAAAAGAACCCTTTTGTTAAATAATTGTATTACAAGTCTCCAACTTAATCTTTTCAAATATGAAATAAAAGAGGGACAGTGCACAAGAGCAATGCCCCCAGACCCATCTTTAAGTGAAGCACCAGGCCGATGAAACATCCCTCTCTGCTGCCTTCTTTCTCTGATCACAACTCAGCTCTGGAGGAAAAAAGAGTCCTCTAAAGTATAACAAAAAGAAAAAAAAAGAAAAAAAAAAGATAGTCCTGCCAATTTCACTTTCCAGTTTCACTTTCCCTTTTGTAACGTCAGCTGAAGGGAAACAAACAGAAAGGAACCAGAGGCCACTTGTATATATAGGTCTCTTCAGCATTTATTGGTGGCAGAAGAGGAAGATTTCTGAAGAGTGCAGCTGCCTGAACCGCAGCCCTGCCGAACAGCTGAGAATTGCACGGCAACCATGAGGTAAATATTTTCCCTTCGTATTCGGTAGTGCTGTTGAGTCATCTTGTCCAATGCAAATCCTGAGAAGCTATGCTCCCAAAGAGGGCCAGCTCTATTTTAGTGTTTGTTGACAGCCTTACTATGCCTCTACCTCTGTTGGTTGTAAATCTGTCTTACCAATGCTGGTTTGTTCCCTCCTGAACAATTTTCTGCTTCACACTGGCAAGCTTCCTAAATTCATCTCCAGAACTGCACGCCTGGGGAGCTGAGTTGCGATTAGAGAAAGAAGGCAGCAGAGAGGGATGTTTCATCGGCCGGGTGCTTCACTTAAAGATGGGTCTGGGGGCATTGCTCTTGTGCACTGACCCTGTCTTTTTCATATGCGAAAGGATTAAGTTGGGGACTTGTAATACAATTATTTAACAAAAGGGTTCTTTTCAGCAGATACTGTTAAAGATACACACAGAATAGCAAACCCCACTTCCCACAAAGGTGAATTTTACTTGTAATGTAGTCCTTCGTCTCAGATTTGCACAAGGGCTGGTAAACTTAAATATTTTCACCCCAAAATGCCTCCTGAGTATGAATTAGAGATGGAGTGCTTGGAGAAAATAGTTCTCACCTCTAACATTCCCTTCTATCCCCAAAACATGAGATTGCCCTGGAGAGGAAGTGTTAGCTCATTGAGTTGGAAGGGAACTATTTTCTCCAGTTTGAAGGTGGGGTGGCCGGACCTGCTTGCCTAACCCTTATCCTGGGAGCTCTGGAATCCCGTGTTGCCAACCCCACTGCTTACTTCCTATGAGACACCTTGCCCTCTGTCTGTGAGGTTCCTGATTTCTCTTCTTGAGATGATATTATTTCCTGCTAGTCTAAATGTTCTGCCTGATTTCCAAAAAAAAAAAAGATTTGAGATATTTACAGATTTTCTTTTTTGTAGTCGCCCAGAATCTATCTATAGAACCCTTTTCTTAATTCTTAGAATTTTAGCATGGTCTTATCTTAGAATTTTTCCCATTACGATACAGACCCATCCGTCCTTCTTGCTTTCCTTAATTCTTTATCTATTGTGACTTTCATTGGGCATTGCCCTTGTGCCCTAAGACAGTGGTTCTCAAAATTGAGCATGCATAAAAATTGCCTGGACAGCTTATTAAGGACAGAGTCCTAGGGTTGACTCCCCAGAGATTCTCATTAAGTGGGTCTGGGTTGGAGTCTGAGGATGTGTGTTTCTAAAAGGCTCCTCAGTGATTCTGAGACTGCAGTGGTAGCATTAGTTCTGAGCCTGGCTGATAATGTCACTGTGGCTTTCATCCAGATAAGAGGCAAAGGAAGAAATTGCTGTTGTTGTGTATACAACTGGAACTTCTATAGGAATCAGGAGAATAGGTCCTCACAAGCCAGAGCCCAGGAAGCAAGTGCCTGGCATCGGCTTCTCTAACTTAACAGTGGGAATAAAAACCCAAAATCAGGCAGTGAAGTTGGATGCCTTTTAAATGGCTGCTCAAAGGGCTTTTACATAAGTGTGTATATTAAATATCTCTATCCTGCAAATGCACAATGGACTTTATGTTTTATATGATGGAGATAACCTCAATTCTATTTACTCTCTCTGTTTCTTTTGTAAAATGAGAAAGGAGCTAAGGAGTTTATGTGTTAAGGGAATGAGCACCCAAACTCGAGTGGAAGTTGGAAATGGAATTGAGAGGGAGCAACGAAGCTAGAGTGAGTCTTCAGGTGTTAGGATGCGTGCTGCACATGCTTGGGGTCTGAGAGTTGCCATATTCTGTAGGACTCACCATATTCGGTAATGAATGCAGTAGAGAGTGTGACTGAGTTGCACATGGAGAAAACACAGGGTCTGAGCCCTCCAAGCTCCCCAGTGTCCTGTTCTGATCCTCCTGGGGTCACTACAGTCCTACCCGTGGTCCTGTGAGGCACTCTAGTAAGTTTAAATCAGTTCCTGCTCACCTCTGTTTCTTGGAACAAATGGAGACTTAACTATCCCAAGCAGAATAAACAAACAAACAAACAAAAATAGGATGGAAAATAGGCAAGAGTTTACAGGAAGGACCTTCCTTCCATTCAAAGCTCCAAATAGGTCTTAGCAAAGAGCCAGGTTGTCTAAGTCTCTTGATGTAACTAACCCCAGGGGCGGGAGCCCCGGAGAGTGCTTGGCTTGGTATCGGGCATCCTAATGGCAGCTGCATTCCCGTTGAAAAGCTCATGTCCAAACAGGTCTATTTTTATTCTTAGTGAGGTTACAGGAAGATTCCCAATCAAAATGGGAGTGGGAAGGAGTGGTATAAAAAGTGGGAGACAGAGGGGTAGTTAGAAAGAGGGGTCACATAATCTTCTATCTAGACATATGTTTCAAAAGTGATCCTGCCACATTGCATGACATTCCAGATATCTATTGGTTGTATAAGAAGCCATACTATTTAGAAATACAGCTCCTGATACAAGGGTTGCTGTATAGATAGCACGAAAAAAAAATTTAAGTAAGAAAAAGCAACACTACAGAGACTCCAATACACAGACAGTGTTGAGAAATACTTTGGGGCATGGAATGCTATTTATCTCCAAAGTAATTCGAAATACAGGCTTTTGTTCATTTGTCTGTTCTGTGGGGTTTTTTTGTTGTTGTTTTGTTTTGTTTTGTTTTTTGGTTTGGTTGATTTTGGTTTATTTATTTATTTTGAGGACCAACACTGAAGGGAATGGAAAATCTTTCCAGGAGAGTCGTAAGGGTACCCTAAAGAAAAAAGAGCTTTTTCTACAAGAAAAGGAGCTAGTGGCCTTGTGAGCCTTCCCTGTAGCTGCACTTCTTGCCCCTTGTTATAAAAGCAAAACCCAGAAGAGAAAAATAAAATTTCAAAAAATTAAAACAATCAAGTACAAAATTATTAATAGAGCAACTCAGTGAGATGTGTTAAGAACAGAAATCACCAGTTTAAGAAGTAGAGGTATGGGGGCGGGGGGGGGAAAGGAAAAAAATTACATTTTACTCCAAAATAAATGTTTAAGACATTGCTAACATAAATAATACTTGAAATTAAATGAGAGAATAATACAAAAGCAGATAAAATGAGTAAAAATTAAGAATGGTTGAAAATAAGATTCAAATGGTTAAAATGGAAAAATTCACAGAAACAAATGAGAATGTAGCATGTTAAAGTAATAAACCAATACAAAATAAAACCAATCTGATAAAAGCTCAGAAAGTTTGAATAGACAAAATAAATGAAGGATATATTAAAAGCTGAAATAGACAGAAAATCAAAAGTGATCAGGATTTCTTTAAAGGCAAATGAAGGAGAACTAAGGAATTAAGAATATCAAAGATAAAATGAAGCTGCATTTCAGAGGGATGAGAAATTAAAATCACCATGGCAAAACATTAAAAGAATAAAAAATTATAAAGCTGAAATTTTCAAAGTACAAAAGTAAAGCTAGGGAAGAGTGAAGAACAGAAACAAAAAGCAATGAAAAAGACTGACTTCTTTAAAACTACATAAATAAAACCAAGCCTCCACAGAGGCCCTTGAAAGCAGAGAGGGCAGAGCTATTTAACAAAAACTGTCTTATTCATGAAAACCTAGCCACAGACTCAGAGAACAACCCACTGCCCTCGCCCTAATTCTTCTGCTGCCCACAGTCCCTAAACTCCTGCTACCACATGCAGGAATTAACAATAAGGAAAAATATATTATAGAAAGAAAAGAAGGAGAGTTTCTTTGATTTGTGTTAACAGCCTTTAGGAGGAGGAGAATTTTATTTGCCGTGCTCCCATTTCTTGACATATAAATCTGTGTCTCAAAGTGTCCATCTTTCTGTTTTTCCCCACAGTGAGAACAATAAGAATTCCTTGGAGAGCAGCCTATGGCAACTAAAATGCCATTTCACCTGGAATTTGATGGAGGGAGAAAACTCCTTGGATGATTTTGAAGACAAAGTATTTTACCGGACTGAGTTTCAGAATCGTGAATTCAAAGCCACAATGTGCAACCTATTGGCCTATCTAAAGCACCTCAAAGGGCAAAACGAGGCAGCCCTGGAATGCTTATGTCAAGCTGAAGCGTTAATCCAGCAAGAGCATGCTGACCAAGCAGAAATCAGAAGTCTGGTCACCTGGGGAAACTATGCCTGGGTCTACTATCACATGGGCCGACTCTCAGACGCTCAGATTTATGTAGACAAGGTGAAACATGTCTGTGAGAAGTTTTCCAGTCCCTACAGAATTGAGAGTCCAGAGCTTGACTGTGAGGAAGGGTGGACGCGGTTAAAGTGTGGAGGAAACCAAAATGAAAGAGCGAAGGTATGCTTTGAGAAGGCTCTGGAAAAGAAGCCAAAGAACCCAGAATTCACCTCTGGACTGGCAATAGCAAGCTACCGTCTGGACAACTGGCCACCATCTCAGAACGCCATTGACCCTCTGAGGCAAGCCATTCGGCTGAATCCTGACAACCAGTACCTTAAAGTCCTCCTGGCTCTGAAGCTTCATAAGATGCGTGAAGAAGGTGAAGAGGAAGGTGAAGGAGAGAAGTTAGTTGAAGAAGCCTTGGAGAAAGCCCCAGGTGTAACAGATGTACTTCGCAGTGCAGCAAAGTTTTATCGAAGAAAAGATGAGCCAGACAAAGCTATTGAACTGCTTAAAAAGGCTTTAGAATACATACCAAACAATGCCTACCTGCATTGCCAAATTGGGTGCTGCTATAGGGCAAAAGCCCTCCAAGTAATGAATCTAAGAGAGAATGGAATGTATGGGAAAAGAAAGTTACTGGAACTAATAGGACACGCTGTGGCTCATCTGAAGAAAGCTGATGAGGCCAATGATAATCTCTTCCGTGTCTGTTCCATTCTTGCCAGCCTCCATGCTCTAGCAGATCAGTATGAAGAGGCAGAGTATTACTTCCAAAAGGAATTCAGTAAAGAGCTTACTCCTGTAGCGAAACAACTGCTCCATCTGCGGTATGGCAACTTTCAGCTGTACCAAATGAAGTGTGAAGACAAGGCCATCCACCACTTTATAGAGGGCGTAAAAATAAACCAGAAATCAAGGGAGAAAGAAAAGATGAGAGACAAACTGCAAAAAATTGCGAAAATGCGACTTTCTAAAAATGGAGCAGATTCTGAGGCTTTGCATGTCTTGGCATTCCTTCAGGAGCTGAATGAAAAAATGCAACAAGCAGATGAAGACTCTGAGAGGGGTTTGGAGTCTGGAAGCCTCATCCCTTCAGCATCAAGCTGGAATGGGGAATGAAGAATAGAGATGTGGTGCCCACTAGGCTACTGATGAAAGGGAGTTGAAATTCCTCCATCAAGTTGGTATTCAAAATATGTAATGACTGGTATGGCAAAAGATTGGACTAAGACACTGGCCATACCACTGGACAGGGTTATGTTAACACCTGAATTGCTGGGTCTTGAGAAAGCCCAAGGAGTTCTGGGAGAGGGACCAGATCGGGGGGTGGGTCCAAGGGCTTGGTGATAGAATTATTTCTCAATTGACTTCTTGAGTGCAATTTGAACTGTAACATTTGCTTAGTCACCTTTAGTGGAGTAATCCACTGGGCTTGTTTCTATGTTTATATAAAGCAGCCAAATCCCTCATGTAATATTGAAGTCCATTTTTGCAATGTTGTACCATACTTGGAGTCATTTTGCATCCCATAGAGGTTAGTCCTGCATAGCCAGTAATGTGCTAAGTTCATCCAAAAGCTGGGGGACCAAGGTCTAAATAGGGCTCGGTATCCCCCATGGCTTACCCCTGCCTCCTTCCTCCTCCTTCCCAGTCTATCATCAACCTTGAGTATTCTACATAATGTGAATTCAAGTGCCTGATTAATTGAGGTGGCAACATAGTTTGAGACGAGAGCAGAGAACAGGAAGATACATAGCTAGAAGCAATGGGTACAAAAAGCAATGTGTACAAGACTTTCAGCAAGTATACAGAGAGTTCACCTCTACTCTTCCCTCCTCATAGTCATAATGTAGCATGTAAAGAATGAGAATGGATTTTGTACAATACACTAGAAACCAACATAATTTATTTCTTTAAAACCTGTGTGAAGAAATAAATGTTCCACCAGTAGGGATAGGGGAAAAGTAACCAAAAGAGAGAAAGAGAAAGGAATGCTGGTTTCTCTTTGTAGATTGTAATCAAATGGAGAAATTTTCAGTATTTTAGCCACTATTAGGCAATTTTTTTTTTTGTAAAATGAAGACTGAACTTTGTTCAAATGCTTTCATGAACCTGGTTTGAGATGATAGGAAAGCAACAAAATGTGGGAACCTGGTGACTAAGGGCCTGGTGCAAGGACTTGGGAAATGTCATTGATAATAGATGGTGGGGTTTTCCCCCCTTTAGAAATGTTGGATATTAAGTGATATAAACACTTCTTTTAACTCCGAAGATCTTCTGAGAAATCACAAAATTCATGGTATGCTTGGAACAATTGAGATTTTCTAGGTAGATACTGAATAGCCTAGACATCAAAGTTGGTGTGAACCAAAATAGAGTCAGCTGACCCAGCATCAGCCATACTCTGGGTTGGAAAATGTTTGCCTGTTGGAATTAATTTAAGCTTAAGTATATATCAACATTATTTTATTGTGCAATTAAAACAATAAAAGTTCATGGTTTTTCAAAGTTAAAAATTCTAACCACTGTAACAACAGTTTTTGTGTTATTTTCTGTATTAAAAATTTTGTTGCATGCATTTGAGGTCATCAGGGTGCAAAATTTGTATTCCTGAAAATGTCATATATTTTCATTAATAAATAACCTAAATATGATAAAACATAAAGCAGTGTTCTGGTTCATCTGGAATTTTGCTATACTTTAAATCTTTCAGACTCAGCTACTGATAAATGAAACGTTACACAGGTGTGAACCAAATCCAAATAACCTGGACTGGTCTACTATCATAATCACCTGAACAGAACAAAACTTTTTTCCTCAGCTTTAAGAGTCCAAGGCTTCGGATAACAGCTGCCATTTGCCACCTGCTACCATTGACCTACATGAACACAGACATTCTGTCTCCACCTTAATGGTGGGTGGGCTGCTGCCCTTTTCTTTGTTAAATTTTGTGCTTTCACCACATTTTCTCTATTCTGATCTCTGTTATGAGAAATAAATGTCACTGATTCCATTTTATGCCCCATCCTGGATGCAATCCAAATGCATGTTAGAGAGTCTTCCCTATTAAGTAAAGAATAGGAAGAGACAAGAAGGCCTGAAATCTCTATTATTTTTCAAGAGGCCTCTAATGGAAAACACAAATCACACCAACTGCAAAGGTAAACTCATTTCATTGGATAGAAATGGACAAGTGTATGTTTCAGGGGAAGATCTAGCTCACCTTGCCTGAGTAAATTAGGACTACATCTGATGCCTGGGAAGGAACACCACACGTATGCTGAGTGGAAGGTTAAAATGGACAGGTATGCCAACCTTGAGAGAGGACCATTGGTACCTGTGTGTGCTAAAGACGGATGTATGTAATCTTGTCCTTGCATGTCATGCCACCAGTCCCTTGCTGGAACAGGACCCTTAGTGGGAAAACAGCAAGAAGGGTAGAAAAGGGAAACATAACATATTACACTTAATATTTATTTGAGGGCTTACAGTTAACAAATGATTGGAAAACAATGAAAATTATGTACATAGCTCCAGTTTCCTGAAATTTCACTATCCAGGAATAACAAATGGAGTCACATTAATTGGGCTTGACTTGTAATTCCCAGCCTTTTAACCACATTTCCTGGGGCAGGACATTTGACTCCCTTCATATATTCATCCAACACGGCAAGCCCCTAGTAGATGTCTCCTATGTGTTGATGAACCCGTCTATCAGAGTTATCTGATCACATCTGCTACTTGTGTAGCTTCAGCAACCATATCCATCAATGACCATTGCCCCTAAAACTGCCTTCAATACATTTCACATTCTCTGTATTTGATTGTCACCTTGAGAGTACTAATATCTCTGCCAACAATGTTTTCAAGTGTGTTAGTGCCAGTGAAAGAGTGAGAATTCCTCTTATCTCTGTGTTGGTTCCAAGTAGTTCTTATTTATTTCTCTGCCTCAGAGTCCTCAGTGAAAAAGATTCATCAACTTCTGCTTGTCTTTCTCCATAGAGCTCAGACACAGCCACTGGGGACAGCTGACCTTGAGTCATGCTGTACTTTCACCTTCCTTCATACCCTATGTCAATTGACCCATCCAATACAACTGGATCCAGTGCAACTGGAAGACTGGAAGTATTAGAATCCTGATTACAACACAGATAGGCCTTGTGTTAGGATCCCTACCATACATGCAATCAACCTTGGATGCCAATCTGAGGGTTGTAGTTTCCAACCTACGTTTGCCCCATCGCCGATTTTGGAAAAGGGCCTAACTTAGACTAATATATAAGAAATTTTCCCCATGATTAATAGTGCAGCTACCTCATTGCTGATGATCTACACCTTCTAGGGAGGCTGCAAAGAGGGAAACCCACTAAAATCCTTAGATGCACCTAGGTGCATGCACTTGTAAGAGACGCATTCTCAGCTCTACATGGGGCCTCCCTTCAGCTGGTTTACATACAGGACTTAAGACTAGAGAAGAGACCAGAGGCAGGATTTGTTGGAAGCCTGTGGAAACAAATCCCAAACAGTTCTGCTTCTCCTCTGGTTCTCTGTAGGCTGCTGTTGAAAAGGAGGCTACCAAACAGGTAAACGATACAAATCGACGCCAGAGCCTTGGTTTATGTCTCACTTGTTTTGGAAACATAATGAGTCACAGTTTGTATTATTTCTGAATTGAGTAAAATGTAAAAATATGTAGTAAATTCTGCCCTGAACCTGGAAATTCCTGAAACCCTTCTAGAGACCTGGAAATTGGCCCCAGTGTGTTTACACAGATATAATCTAATTAAAATATTTGAAAAGTCTTTCTTTACCTTTCCAGCATCCTGGATATCCCAAGTAAATGAGCCTATTTATGTTCTGCTTTTGATTTACAGATATTACGGAGCAAAGGCACTGTGATATAAACCACTGAGCACGCATTTTCCTTTCTCATTTTTGAATTAAACTTACTAATTTGTCATCAAGCACTACATTTAAGAACTCAAACCTGGCTGGGTGTGGTGGCTCAAGCCTAAAATCCCAGCACTTTGGGAGGCCGAGGAGGGTGGATCACCTGATGTCAGGAGTTCCACACCAGCCTGACCAATATGGTGAAACCCTATCTCTACTAAAAAAAAAAAACAAAACAAAATTAACCAGGCATGGCAGTGTGTGCCTGTAATCCCAGCTACTCAGGAGGTTGAGGCGGGAGAATCTCATGAACCCGGGAGGTGATAGTTGCAGTGAGATGGCACCACTGCACTCCAGCCTGGGTGACAGAGGGAGACCTTGTCTCAAAAAACAAAAAAAACCCCTCAAACCTACTTGTACGTTTTTTGCATTTAGTGAAAAAGCCTACATAAGTTGGAGCTTTAAAACACATGTATAAAACTTTATAATATATCTTCTAATTGTTGATTAAGGAAAACTAGAGTTTACTAGAATATTTAAATAGAAACATTTTAAATAATGAGTAAAGCTTTTAGGTTATGGAAAAGAGTTGATTTGTCTAGGTGTTAAAAAGGAAATTATTATTTCCACTAGCAATGTATGAGAAATACTGTTTCCAGTATCTTCACCAATACTGAATATTACCAGTCTTTAATTTTTGTCAATCTGATGAGTGCATGCATATATTTCCAAAAAAGGCACTGGTGTATAGATCACAGATAAATAAAATGTTCAAGTGTGGAATCTGTATGATGGAAATCCTCTCCACACCCAGAATGCTAGTTTTCTCTCGTCTCTCTCTGTCTCTCCCCACCACCTCTCTCTTCCTTTTTCTCTCCTTCTTTCTCACTTTTATCTTCCCTTTATGTCTTCTTCCTTCAAGTTTCTCTTTCTAGAGATGACTTTGCATCTCTGTGCATGAAGTGGAAAACATCCCTACCAGGTTACTTATCTCTTCTCCTAATAATTCAACAAAGGCCAGGTGCAGTGGCTCACACCTGTAATCGCCACAGTTTGGGAGGCTGAGGTGAGTGGATTGTTTGAGCCCAGGAGTTCGAGACCAGCCTGGACAGCATGGTGAAACCCTATCTTTACAAAAAATACAAAACTTAGCTGGGCTTGGTGGCATGCACCTGTAGTCCCATCTACTTGGGATGCTGAGGTAGGAGGAACACTTGAGCACAGGAGGTGGTGGCTTCAGTGAGCTGAGATCGTGCCACTGCACTACAGCCTGGGCAACACAGTGAGATGAGACCCTGTCTCAAAAAATAAATAATAATAATAATTCAATAAAGACTTTCTAGAATCACTTTCTTCTAATCAAAATTCCAAAGAAATATCTGTTTGTCTCATTTCAAGTCAATATCCATTACCAATAGAATCCAGTTGACCGAGGCGGGTGGATCATGAGGTCAGGAGATCGAGACCATCCTGGCTAACACGGTGAAACCCTGTCTCTACTAAAAAATACAAAAAATTAGCCAGGCGTGGTGGCGGGCACCTGTAGTCCCAGCTACTTAGGAGGCTGAGGTGGGAGAATGGCGTGAACCTGGGAGGCGGAGCTTGCAGCGAGCCGAGATTGCACCACTGCACTCCAGCCTGGGCGACACAGCAAGACTCCCTCTCAAAAAAAAAAAAAAAAAAAAAAAGAATCCAGTTGACCAAGAGAATGAGATCATATGCCAGACAAAGCAGGGGCTTTGAGTGCATGCTCTGTGCAGGAATGAGAGCAAATTATCCAAGAAGGAGACATGGGAGGAGGGAGGAAATGACTGGCAGAGGACATGGCTTGCATACCTAGAATACACTCTAGCTTTCAATCCCACGAGCACACACTTTTGTGTGCAGTCCAGCACTGTCTTACACGTTATTACCTGTAGAATATCTAGAGTTCTAACTAGACCAGTATTTCTCAAACGTTAATGTGCAGTGCCTATTTTCATGTGCACAATCACCTGAGGATCTTGTTAAAATGTAGACTATGATTCAGTAGATCTGGGTGGAGCCTGAGACTCTGTATTTCTCACAAGCTCTGAGGTCAAATGAACGCCAGTAGTCTGTAAACTACACCTTGAATAGCAGAGGTATAGACTGAACTGCAACCAATTCAATCTGGTTCCATTTTTCAGTTTATCCTTTAGTCAGAAACGAAGATCATACCAGCACATTTTCCTTCGTACAGCCTTCTCTCTCTTTCAGTAACTCATCTCTTGAGATCTCAGATAAGAAAATCTGTATTACCTCAAAAATAAGTATGTTTAATGTAAAATGGTGCAGCCACTTTGGAAAATAGTTGGACAGTTCTTCAAATGGTTAAACACAGTTACCATATGACCCAGCAATTCCATTCCTAGATATATATGTAAGAAAAAGGAAAACATGAAAGCATATATTCACACAAAACTTGTGCATGAATGTTCATAGCAGTATTCACAGCTGCATTATTCATGATGGCCAAAAAGTGGACCCATCAACTGATGAATTGATAAATTAAATATGGTAGAGCCACATAATGGAACATTATTTGGAAACAAAAATAAGTGAAGTACTTACTGATACATGATACAACACAGATGAACCTTGAAAACATGCAAAGTGACAAAAGGCAATTTAAAAAGGTCACATATTGTATGATTCTGTTTATATGAAATGCTGAACGGAGGCAAATTTGTAGACACAGAAAATAGATTAGCAGTTGCCTAAGGCTAGGGGAGGGGGTTGTGACGATGGGAGATGACAGCTTGAGAATGTTCTATAATTGATTGTGGTGCTGGTTGCATAACTGTGAATATAATGAAAGCTATTGAATTGTATACTTTAAATGGGTGAATTGTATGATATGTGAATTATATTTTATTATAGCTATTAAAAATGGACACTCTTATTCCAAATATAATGAAAAAAGTTTTTCTTTTGTTATCTATTTTTACTTCTAAGTTTGTTTTCGTTGTGTTGTATCCTTATTAGTAGCATTTTGAATACTGTCATTGCTTTCACATTCAGTAGATATGTTAGATAAGTTATGTATTCTATTTTCTGAGTTGGGTGTGCTATGAAAATCTGGTCCCATCTGATTTTATATTTAAATACTCATATACAGGAACCTTACTGATTGGCAAATTGGCACAAAGAAAGAGTCCAAATACGGAAGAGAATTTGACTCCATATGTAAGTTCAAATCTGCATGTGTACAAGATTAAGAATAATGTGAATTTATGCCTGAGTGCACTGGCTCACGCCTCTAATCCCAACACTTGGAGGCCAAGGCAGGCGGATCATGAGGTTTAGAGATCGAGACCATCCTGGCCAACATGGTGAAACCCCGTCTCTACTAAAAATACAAAAATTAGGTGGGTGTGGTGGCGGGTACCTGTAGTCCCAACTATTTGGGAGGCTGAGGCAGGTGAATTTCTTGAACCCAGGAGGTGAAGGTTGCAGTGAGCCGAGATTGTGCCACTGCACTCCAGCCTGGCTACAGAGCAAGACTCTGTCAACAAGAAAATAAAAAAGAATAATATGAATTTCTTAACGATGCAGAATGTTATTCAGTCACCATGTGCAACTGTTGCGAATACTGCTAATTCATGAGTACTTTTTGAGCCAGGAATTAGAACAAAAAGAAAAGCAAGAAAATGGACAATAGGTGCTACTGTACTGGAAAAATAATTCTTCATTACATAAGAATCTATTGCATTCTGGTGAAAGACAGGCTTTGAGCAGTTTGCTGAATTTGCCTTTTCTCTGATCTTTATTGCTACAATCCTCTCTGAACTCCAAAGCAGAATCTGTCTCTAAAAATCAGCTCCCTCACAATGCACAAACATGCATGATATAATCTCCATTCATTGTGAGCAAAGAAGGGAAGATAGACAACTTTTCCCTGGGCTGGACGTTTAGGGTTTCAAGTCCAATTCTACCAGAATTAAGCACTGGATTCTGAGTAACAGAGGTGCTCTTTGTTCTTTTAAAATTTTACATGTTTGTATCTGTGATATATGGGACCCTCTAAAGCATGGGGCCAAAGGCACCTCCTAACTGAGTATAAGGATGGTATTTATACCATTTATGATATCACAAATATATGTACCTTTTATAAAGATATGTCGCTTTATTATCACCAAGATAACAAATTGTTAAGTTAAACAACCAATCAGAATTAGACTTTTCCAAGTTGCAGGTTACTTTCATAGACTATAACAATCTCTGAACTTGAAGTATCTCATGAGACTCTGTTGTTGGAAACACCATATGTCATGTCAATTTTGCTACACAAGAGTCTCTGCTTTGTGCAGCTACAGGATGGAGGAAATGCTTCTAGCTAACAATTCCTTCATCATCAAATTAGTCATGACAACTATACTCCCTAGGTTTTTATGAATATTTACATCACGGTTGGGAAGTATTATAAAAATGAAAAAAAAAAAAACTTCTCAGGGTAGTATCAACTCCTTCAGAGCTCAAAGCATAAATATATAATCCATCCATTAAACAATAATATGTGTATTACTTTTGTCCATTTTACACCTGGGTAAACTAAATTATTATCCAGAGCTTGGAGAGCTAAACAGCTCAGAGATCCCTCCAGGGCCTGGCTTCGTATGTTTAGTGTGAGGTAAAAAGGAAATTCTGGCTCAATGATTTGGCCCCTGGAAAATTCGAGAACTAGTAAAGTAAACAGAGAGAATTAAATCTAGGTCTCCAGGTCTAAATTTACTTCTGGGGTACAATTTACTGGACAAAACTACTATTTTTTTTACAAAACATTTTGGAAGTCTTTCATATAACCGGCTCCCAGAAACCCCTACATCAGAATCTCCTAGAGGCATTATTAAAAATGCAGTTTCAGAGGAGGTTCCAAGATGGCCAAATAGGAACAGCTCCAGTCTATAGCTCCCAGCGTGAGCGACGCAGAAGATGGTAATTTCTGCATTTCTAACTGAGGTACTGGGTTCATCTCACTGGGGCTTGTCAGATAGTGGGTGCAGCCCACAGAGCGTGGGCCAAAGCAGGGCGGGGCATCACCTCAACCGGGAAGTGCAAGGAGTCAGGGAATTCCCTTTCCTAGCCAAGGGAAGCCATGACAGACGGTACTTGGAATATTGGGACACTCCTACCCTAATACTGCGCTTTTCCAACAGCCTTAGCAAACAGCACACCAGGAGATTATATCCCGCCCCTGGCTCGGAGGGTCCCATGCCCAGGGAGCCTTGCTCACTTCTAGCACAGCAGTCTGAGATCAAACTGCAAGGCGGCAGTGAGGCTGGGGGAGGGGAGCCCGCCATTGCTGAGGCTTGAGTAGGTAAACAAAGTGGCTAGGAAGCTCAAACTGGGTGGAACCCACCGCAGCTCAAGGAGGCCTGCCTGCCTCTATAGACTCCACCTCTGGGGGCAGGGCATAGCTGAACAAGAGGCAGCAGAAACTTCTGTAGACTTAAACGTCCTTGTCTGACAGCTTTGAAGAGAGTAGTGGTTCTCCCAGCATGGAGTTTGAGATCCAAGAACAGACAGCCTGCCTCCTCAAGTGGGAGTTAGTCTGTTACTCCTCCCTGAGTAGCCTAACTGGGAGGCACCTCCCAGTAGGGGCTGACTGACACCTCATACGGCAGAGTGCCCCTCTGAGATAAAGCTTCCAGAGGAAGGATCAGGCGGCAACATTTGCCTTTCTGCAGCCTCCACTGGTGATACCCAGGCAAACAGGGTCTGGAGTGGACCTCCAGCAAACTCCAGCAGACCTGCAGCTGAGGGTCCTGACTGTTAGAAGGAAAACTAAAAAACAGAAAGGATATCCACACCAAAACCCCATCTGTATGTCACCATCATCAAAGACCAAAGGTAGATAAAACCACAAAGATGGGGAGAAACCAAAGCAGAAAAGCTGAAAATTCTAGAAAATCAGAGCGCCTCTTCTCCTCCAAAGGAATGCAGCTGCTTGCCACCAATGGAACAAAGCTGGACGGAGAATGACTTTGATGAGTTGAGAGAAGAAGGCTGCAGACGATCGGTAATAACAAACTTCTTTGAGCTAAGGAAGGATGTTTGAACCCATGACAAAGAAGCTAAAAACCTTGAAAAAAAGATTAGACAAATGGCTAACTAGAATAAAGAGCATAGAGAAGACCTTAAATGACGTGATGGAGCTGAAAACCATGGCATGAGAACTACACGATGCATGCACAACCTTCAGTAGCCAATTCATCAACTGGAAGAAAGGGTATTAGTGATTGAAGATCAACTGAATGAAATGAAGCAAGAAGAGAAGTTTAGAGAAAAAAGAGTAAAAAGAAATGAACAAAGCCTCCAAGAAATATGGGACTATGTGAAAAGACCAAATATACATCTGACTGGTGTACCTGAAAGCGACACAGAGAATGGAACCAAGTTGGAAAATACTCTGCAGGATATTATGCAGGAGAACTTCCCCAATCTAGCAAGGCAGGCCACCATTCAAGTTCAGGAAATACAGAGAACGCCACAAAGATATTCCTCAAGAAGAGCAATTCCAAGACACATAATTATCAGATTCACCAAAGTTGAAATGAAGGAAAAAATGTTAAGGGCAGCCAGAGAGAAGGGTCAGGTTACCCACAAAGGGAAGCCCATCAGACCAACAGCAGATCTCTCGGCAGAAACTCTACAAGCCAGAAGAGAGTGGGGGACAATATTCAACATTCTTAAAGAAAAGAATTTTCAACCCAGAATTTCATATCCAGCCAAACTAAGCTTCATAAGTGAAGGAGAAATAAAATCCTTTACAGATAAGCAAAGGCTGAGAGATTTTGTCAACACCAGGCCTGCCTTACAAGAGCTCATGAAGGAAGCACTAAACATGGAAAGGAATAACCAGTACCAGCCACTGCAAAACATGCCAAAGTGTAAAGACCATCTGTGCTAGGAAGAAACGGCATCAACTAACGAGCAAAATAACCAGCTAACATCATAAGTACAGGATCAAATTCACACATAACAATATTAACCTTAAATGTAAATGAGCTAAATGCGCCAATTAAAAGACACAGACTGGCAAATTAGATAAAGAGTCAAGACCCATCAGTGTGCTGTATTCAGGAGAGCCATCTCATGTGCAGAGACACACATAGGCTCAAAATAAGGGGATGGAGGAAGATCTACCAAGCAAATGGAAAATAAAAAAAGCAAGGTTGCAATCCTAGTCTCTGACAAAACAGACTTTAAACCAACAATGATCAAAAGAGACAAAGAAGGCCATTACATAATCGTAAAGGGATCAATTCAACAAGAAGAACTAACTATCCTAAATATATATGCACCCAACACAGGAGCACCCAGATTCATAAAGCAAGTCCTTAGAGACCTACAAAGAGATGTAGACTCCCAAACAATAATAATGGGAGACTTTAACACCCCACTGTCAACATTAGACAGATCAACGAGACAGAGAGTTAACAAGGATATCCAGGAATTGAACTCAGCTCTGCACCAAGCAGACCTAATAGACATCTACAGAATTCTCCATCCCAAATCAACAGAATATACATTCTTCTCAGCACCACTTTGCACTTATTCCAAAACTGACCACATAGTTGGAAGTAAAGCACTCCTCATCAAATGTAAAAGAACAGAAATTATAACAAACTGTCTCTCAGACCACAGTGCAATCAAACTAGAACTCAGGATTGAGAAACTCACTCAAAACTGCTCAACTACATGGAAATGGAACAACGTGCTCCTGAATGACTACTGGGTACATAACAAAATGAAGGCAGAAATAAAGATGTTCTTTGAAACCAATGAGAACAGAGACACAACATACCCGAATCTCTGGGACATATTTAAAGCAGTGTATAGAGCGAAATTTATAGCACTAAATGCCCACAAGAGAAAGCAGAAAAGATCTAAAATTGACACCTAATATCACAATGAAAAGAACTAGAGAAGCAAGAGAAAACACATTCAAAAGCTAGCAGAAGGCAAGAAATAACTAAGATCAGAGGAGAACTGAAGGAGATAGAGACAAAAAACCCTTCAAAAAATCAATGAATCCAGGAGCTGATTTTTTGAAAGGATCAACATTATTGATAGACCACTAGCAAGACTAATAAAGAAGAAAAGAGAGAAGAATCAAATAGATGCAATTAAAAATGATAAAGGGGATATCACCACCGATCCCACAGAAATACAAACTACCATCAGAGAATACTATAAACACCTCTACACAAATAAACTAGAAAATCTAGAAGAAATGGATAAATTTATGGACACATACACCCTCCCAAGACTAAACCTGGAAGAAGTTGAATTCCTGAATAGGCCAATAACAGGCTCTGAAATTGAGGCAATAATTAATAGCTTACCAACCAAAAAAAGTCCATGACCAGATGGTTTCACAGCTGAATTCTACCAGAGGTACAAAGATGAGCTGGTACCATTCCTTCTGAAACTATTCCAATCAATAGAAAAAGAGGGAATTCTCCCTAACTCATTTTATGAGGCCAGCATCATCCTGATACCAAAGCCTGGCAGAGACACAACAAAAAAAGAGAATTTCAGGCCAATACCCCTGATGAACATCGATGCAATGCAAAAATCCTCAATAAAATACTGGCAAACCAAATCCAGCAGCACATCAAAAACCTTATCCACCATGATCCAGTTGGCTTCATCACTGGGATGCAAGGCTGGTTCAACATATGCAAATTAATAAATGTAATCCAGCATAAAAACAGAACCAAAGACAAAAACCACATGATTTCTCAACAGATGCAGAAAAGGCCTTTGACAAAATTCAACAGCCCTTCATGCTAAAACCTCTCAATAAACTAGGTATTGATGGGACATATCTCAAAATAATAAGAGCTATTTATGACAAACCCACAGCCAATATCATGCTGAATGGGCAAAAATTGGAAGTATTCCCTTTGAAAACTGGCACAAGACAGGGATGCCCTCTCTCAGCACCCCTATTCAAAACAGTGTTGGAAGTTCTGGCCAGGGCAATCAGGCAGGAGAAAGGAATAAAGGGTATTCAATTAGGAAAAGAGGAAGTCTAATTGTCCCTGTGTGCAGATGACATGATTGTATATTTAGAAAACCCCCCATCATCTCAGCCCAAAAGCTCCTTAAGCTGATAAGCAACTTCAGCAAAGTCTCAGGATACAAAATCAATGTGCAAAAATCACAAGCATTCCTATACACCAATAACAGACAAACAGAGAGCCAAATCATGAGTGAACTCCCATTCACAATTGCTTCAAAGAGAATAAAATACCCAGGAATCCAACTTACAAGGGACGTGAAGGACCTCTTCAAGGAGAACTACAAACCACTGCTCAATGAAATAAAAGAGGACACAAACAAATGGAAGAACATTCCATGCTCACGGATAGGAAGAATCAATATCATGAAAATGGCCATACTACCCAAGGTAATTTATAGATTCATGCCATCCCCATCAAACTACCAATGACTTTCTTCACAGAATTGGAAAAAACTACTTTAAAGTTCATATGGAACCAAAAAAGAGCCTGCATTGCCAAGTCAATCCTAAGCCAAAAGAACAAAGCTGGAGGCACCATGCTACCTGACTTCAAACTATACTACAAGGCTACAGTAACCAAAACAGCATGGTACTTGTACCAAAACAGAGATATAGACCAATGGAACAGAACAGAGCCCTTAGAAATAATACCACACATCTACAACCATCTGATCTTTGACAAACCTGACAAAAACAAGCAATGGGAAAAGGATTCCCTATTTAATAAATGGTTCTGGGAAAACTGGCTAGCCATGTTTAGAAAGCTGAAACTGGATCCCTTCCTTACACCTTATACAAAAATTAATTCAAGATGGATTAAAGATTTAAATGTTAGACCTAAAACCATAAAATCCCTAGAAGAAAACCTAGGCAATACCATTCAGGACATAGGCATGGGCAAGGACTTCATGACTAAAACACCAAAAGCAATGGCAACGAAAGCCAAAATTGACAAATGGGATCTAATTAAACTAAAGAGCTTCTGCACAGCAAAAGAAACTACCATCAGAGCGAACAGGCAACCTACAGAATGGGAGAAAATTTTTACAATCTACCCATCTGACAAAGGACTAATATCCAGAATCTACAAAGAACTTAAACAAATTGACAAGAAAAAAAATCAAACAACCCCATCAAAAATTGGGCAAAGGCTATGAACGGACACTTCTCAAAAGAAGACATTTATGCAGCCAACAGACACATGAAAAAGGGCTCATTATCACTGGCCATCAGAGAAATGCAAATCAAAACCACAATGAGATGCCATCTCACATCCGTTAGAATGGCCATCATTAAAAAGTCAGTAAACAACAGGTGCTGGAGAGGATGTGGAGAAATAGGAACACTTTTACACTGTTGGTGGGACTGTAAACTAGTTCAACCATTGTGGAAGACAGTGTGGCGATTCCTCAAGGATCTAGAACGAGAAATACCATTTGACCCAGCCATCCCATTACTGGGTATATACCCAAAGGATTATAAATCATGCTGCTATAAAGACACATGCACACATGTTTATTGCCGCACTATTCACAATAGCAAAGACTTGGAACCAACCGAAATGTCCATCAATGATAGACAGGATTAAGAAAATGTGGCACATATACACCATGGAATACTATGCAGCCATAAAAAAGGATGAGTTCATGTCCTTTGTAGGGACATGGATGAAGCTGGAAACCATCATTCTGAGCAAACTATTGCAAGGACAGAAAACCAAACACCGCATGTTCTCACTCATAAGTCGGAATTGAGCAATAAGAACAATTGGACACAGGAAGGAGAACATCACACACTGGGGCCTGTCGTGGGGTGGGGGGAGGGAGGAGGGATAGCATTAGGAGGTATACCTTATGTAAATGATGAGTTAATGGGTGCAGCACACCAACATGGCACATGTATACATATGTAACAAACCTGCATATTGTGCACATGTATCCTAGAATTTAAAGTAAAATTTAAAAAAATGCAGTTTCGAGCTCGGGGTTAAGAGGGTGGACTAGAAGCAACTCATGTGCCAGGCTATCACGGAAAAGAAACAAAAGGGCTAGTGAGCATTGACCCTGCAGGCCAATCATCTGAGAAATCATGTCAGGGATTTGGGATCCTCTAAGATATAAGGGGATTACAGAGAGCAGAAAGGGGTGAAGCTAGATACCAGCCTGTCTGGGCTCAGCGTGGATCCAGGAGAATTTCTCCAACACTGGAAAGGGTGAGTGAGTGAGAACCCCCTAGGGGATTTACGCTCTCGACAGGGACCTGTGCAAGACTGGAAATGGGAGAATGCCCCTGAAACCCCTGCCCACCCCCGACCCCACCACCATGCTTCTAACTGAGGCAGAGAGCCACCCAGACATTTTGGAAGGCAACTCTCTAGTCTGAGGAGACTTCTGCAAGCCTTGTGCCCCCAAGAAGACCAGCACTGGTGCCATATTGTCAGCTTTGTTGAAGATCAGATGGTTGTAGGTGTGTGCCCTTATGTTTTGGCTCTCTATTCTGTTCCATTGGTTTATGTGTCTGTTTTTGTACCAGTACCATGCATTTTGGTTACTGTAGCCTTGTAGTATAGTTCAAAGTCAGATAACATGGGCTCTCTATTCTGTTCCATTGGTCTATGTGTCTGTTTTTGTACCAGTACCATGCTATTTTGGTTACTGTAGCCTTGTAGTATAGTTCAAGGTCAGGTAACATGATGCCTCCAGCTTTGTTCTTTTTGCTGCAATAAAGGCTGCAGTCCCAGTGCCTAGGAGCAGTAAGATTGCCCTATCTCAAACCATTTCTGGATGGGGCTTGGTGCCAGCTTCCAGCCTAGTGGTCCTACTTCTCTGTCTGAACTCAGCCAGTGACCATAGCCTCCTGTTCTCCCAGGAAGCACCTGGAGTGCAAGACAGGTGACTACACCTACACCTGCCACTGGTAGCCAGGCAGGCAACACTTGCTAGAGCTTCCAACCCAGCGGTTCCACTTCTGTCTGAATTCAGCCAGAGAGCACAGCCTCCTGTTGTCCTGGGAAACATTCAGGCAAGGTGGGCAACCCCACCTACCCTGGCCTCTTGTAGCCAGGCAAACCATGCCTGCTAGAGCTTCCAGTTTACATCCCACAGCAAAATTCTCATTTCCCATTCCTTTACAAAATTCTTGTTTCTGTTGGTTCAACATATGCAAATCAATAAATGTGATTCACCACATAAGCAGAACATAAAACTGAAACCACGTGATCATCTCAATAGATACAGAAAAGGCTTTTGATAAAATTCAACATCCATTAATGTTAAAAATCCTCAACAAACTAGATATTGAAGGAACATACCTCAAGATAATAAGAGCCATCTATGACAAACCCAAGGTCAACATCATACTGAATGGGCGAAAGCTGAAAGATTTCGCCTTGAGAACTGGAAAAAGACAAGGATGCCCACTCTTAGCACTCCTATTCAACAGAGTACTGCTAGCATGAGCAAACAGGCAGAGAATGAAATAAAAGGCACCTAGATAGGAAGAGAGGAAGTCAAACTCTCTTATCTTTGCAGACAATTTGATTGCATACCTAGAAAACCCCCACATCTCTACCCAAAAGTTCCTAGGTCTAATAAACAGCTTCAGCAAAGTTCCAGGATACAAAATCAACATATAAAAATGAGTAGCATTCCTATACACTAACAAAATCCAAGCCGAGAGCCAAATCAGGAAGGTAATCCCATTCACAATAGCCACAAAAAGAATAAAATACCTAGAAATACAGCTAACACAGGAGGTGAAAGATCTCTACAATGAGAATTACAAAACATTGTTCAAAGAAATCAGAGATGACACAAACAAATGGAAATGCTCATGGATAGGAAGAATCAATATGGCTAAAATGGCCATACTACCCAAAGCAATTTACAAATTCAATGCTATTCCTAACAAGCTACCAATGACAGTCTTCATAGAATTAGAAAAACCTATTTTAAAATTCTTATAGAACAAAAAGTACTCAAATACCCAAAGCAATCCTAAGTAAAAAGAACAAAGCTGGAAGCATCATGTTACCTGACCTTGAACTATACTACAAGGCTACAGTAACCAAAATAGCATGGTACTGGTACAAAAACAGACACATAGACCAATGGAACAGAATAGAGAGCCCATGTTATCTGACTTTGAACTATACTACAAGGCTACAGTAACCAAAATGCATGGTACTGGTACAAAAACAGACACATGAACCAATGGAACAGAATAGAGAGCCAAAACCTAAGGGCACACACCTACAACCATCTGATCTTCAACAAAGCTGACAAAAACAAGCAATGGGGAAATGATTCCCTGTTCAATAAAGGGTGCTGGGATAACTGGCTAGCCATATGTAGAAGACTGAAATTGGACCCCTTCCTTACATCGTATATGGAAATCAACTCAAGATGGATGAAATGTAAAACCTAAAACTATTAAAACCCTGGAAGATAACCTAGGAAATATGATTCTTGACATAGAAATCAGCAAAGATTTCATGATGAAGACACCAAAAGCAATTGTGACAAAACCAAAAATTGACAAATGGGACCTAATTAAACTAAAGAGCTTCTGATAGCAAAAGAAACTATCAACAGAGTAAACAGGCAACTGACAGATGGGAGAAAATATCTGCAAACTATGCATAACCAAAGGTCTAATATTGAGAATCTATAAGAAACTTAAGCAAATTAACAAGCAGAAAAGCAAACAGCTCCATTAAAAAGTGGGCAAAGGACATGAACAGACACTTTTTAAAAGAAGACATGCATGTGGCCAATAAGAATATGAAAAAATATGTGGTGTTTTGTTTTCTGTCCTTTGTGATATTTTGCTGAAAATGATGGCTTCCAGCTTCATCCATGTCCCTGCAAAGGACACAACTCATCCTTTTTTATGGATGCATTGTATTCCATGGTGTATATGTGCCACGTTTTCTTTACCCAGTCTATTGGGTTGGTTCCAAGTCTTTGCTATTGCAAATAGTGCCGCAATAAACATACGAACCAACATGGCACATGTATACTTATGTAACAAACCTGCACATTGTGCACATGTACCCAAGAAATTAAAGTATAATAAAAAAAAAGAAGTTTCTTCCTTCAGATACCCTAAAAAAAAGAATATGAAAAAATACTCAATGTCACTAATCATTAGAAAAATGCAAATCAAAACCACAATGAGATATCATGTCATACCAGTCAGAATGACTATTATTAAAAAGTCAACAAAAATGACAGATGCTGGTGAGGTTACAGAGAAAAGGGAACACTTACAAACTGCTAGTGAGAATGTAAATTAGTTCAGTCATTATGGAAAGCAATGTGGTAATTTCTCAAAGAACTTAAAACAGAAGTACCATTCAACCCAGCAATCCCATTATTGGGTACATACCCAAAGGAATATAAATCATTCTGCCATAAAGACACACGTACAAGTGTGTTCATCATAGCACTATTCACAATAGCAAAGACATGGACTCAACCTAAATGCCCATCAACAGAAGACAGGATAAGGAAAATGTGGTACATATACACCATGGAATACTATGCAGCCATAAAAAAAGAATATCATGTCCTTTGCAGTAACGTGAATGGAACCGGAGGCCATTATCCTAAGTAAACTAATGCAGGAAGAGAAAACCAAATACTGCATGTTCTCACTTATAAGCGGGAACTGAACATTATGGACACAAAGAGGGGAACAACAGACACTGGGGCCTACTTGAGGGTAAAGAATGGGAGAAGAGAGAGGACTGAAAAACTACCCATCATGTACTATGCTTATTACTTCGGTGACTAAATAATCTGTGCACTAAACCCTCATGACATGCAATTTACCTAAATAACAAACCTGTACATGTACACCTGAACATAAAATATAAGTTTAAAAAAAAACCTACAATGAGATATGATCTTACCCTAGTTAAAATTGCTTTTATCCAAAAGACAGGCAATAACAAATGCTGGCAAGGATGTGGAAAAAAGGAAACTCTTGTACACTGTTGGTGGGAATGTAAACTATTATAACTACTATGGATAACAGTTTGGAGGTTCCTCAAAAAACTAAAAATAGAACTACCATATGATCCAGTAATCCCACTGCCAGGAATATATCGAAAAGAAAGGAAATCAGTACATCAAAGAGATATCTGCACTCCCAAGTTTATTGCAGCACTATTCACAATAGCCAAGATTTGGAAGCAACCTAAGTGTCCATCAGCAGAAGAATGGATAAAGAAAATGTGGTACATTTACACAATGGAGTGCTCTTCAGCCATAAAAAGAATGAGATCCTGTCATTTGCAACAACATGGATAGAAGTGGAGGTCATTATAAGTGAATTAAGCCAGGCACAGAAAGACAAATTTTACATATTCTCATTTGTTTGTGGAAGCTAAAAATATTAAGACAATTGAACTCATGGAGATAGAGATTAGAATGATGATTACTAGAGGCTGGGAAGAGTAGTAACGGGGGAAGTGGGGATGGTTAATGGGTACAAAAATACACTTAGATAGAATTAATAAGATCTAGTGTTTGTTAGAACAAGAGGATGACTATAGTCAAAAATAGTTTATTGCACATTTCAAAATAACTAAAAGAGTATAATTGGATTGTTTGTAATACAAAGAATAAATGCTTGAAGTCATTTACCCTGATGTGATTATTACTCATTGTATGCTCACATCAAATATTTCATGTACCCCATAAATACATATATCTACTATGTGTCCACAAAAATTTTTAAAAATAAGAATTGGCTTAAAAAATCCAGTTTCCTGGGCCCCACCCTAGAATGATCGTCAGATACCTAATGTTGACAAAAAAAGTCAAACTCTGTAAAACATTTGGAGAGATTTATTCTAAGCCAAATATGAATGACCTATGGCCTGTGACACAGCCCTCAGGAGATCCTGAGAACATGTGCCAGGCCACAGCTTGGTTTTATACATGTTAGGGAGACATGAGGCATCAATCAATACATGTAAGGTGTACATTGGCTAGGTCCAGAAAGGTGGGACAATTGGAAACAGGGAAGCAGGGCAGCTTCCAAGTCATAGGTAGATTCAAAGATTTTCTGATTGACAATTGGTTGAAAGAGTTATTATCAATAGAAAGGAATGTTTGGAGACATTCAATAGAAATTCAATAGACAATCAATAGAAAGGAATGTCTGAGTTGTGGAGACCAAGGTTTTATTATGCAGATGAAGCCTCCAAGTAGCAGGCTTCAGAGAGAATAGGTTGTAAATGTTTCTTATTACACTTAAAAAGAGCATGTTCTGGCTGGGTGCAGTGGCTCACGCCTGTAATCCCAGCACTTTGGGAGGCCGAGGTGGGTGGATCACCTGAGATCAGGAGTTCAAGACCAGCCTGACCAACATGGCGAAAACTCATCTCTACTAAAAATACAAATATTAGCCAGGCATGGTGGTGGGTGCCTGTAATCCCAGCTACTCGGGAGGCTGAGGCAAGAGAATCACTTGAACCCAGGAGGCAGAGGTGGCAGTGAGCTGCGATCATGCCAATGCATTCCAGCCTGGGCAACAAAGTAAGACTCTGTCTCAAAAAAAAAAAAAAAAAAAAGAGTGTGTTCTATCAGTAATTCCAAAAGGAAAAAGGATGTAATGAGGCATATCCAGCTTCCCCTTCCCATCAGTTTTCAGGTTCACTTTGGAATGCCCTTGGCCAAAAGCAAGAGTCCAGTCACATGGTTAGTGAGTATGGCCTTAGAATTTAATTTTTTGGTTTACATTAGGAATGCTTCCACATTCTCTCAAACAAATTTTAGTCACAGTTTTGAATAATGTACTCTGGCTCAGCCATTGCAGGTCTCAAGCCGTTAGGTTTCATTTTCCTCCTCCTGACGATTTTAATTTAGTTTCACTTTCCAGTTTCCTTTTCCTTCCCCTAAAAGCAATTACTTAAAAACGGAGAAAACATCAGCTGATGCGTGCCCTACTCTCCCACCCCTTTATATAATTCCTTCAGTATTTACTTGAGGCAGACAGGAAGACTTCTGAAGAACAAATCAGCCTGGTCACCAGCTTTTCGGAACAGCAGAGACGCAGAGGGCAGTCATGAGGTCAGTGAAATAAGAATGCATAATCATGCTTCTTTTTGAATGCAAATTGTAAGTTGAGTTCCTTACTGTGTAGGCACGTTCCTGAATTGTCCTGATGTTTATAGATTCAATATGTCTTTATCAGTCTGAGCATTTATAAGATGTTTGAGGGGTTTTTCCCTGTGGCTTCTTTTGGTGTACACACAGGATCCTTAAGTTTCTGGAACTGTTCTCCATGGAACTATATACGGGGGAGGCAGAGTGGGGAATCCATCAGCTCGTTTCCTCCCTGTGTGCAGCTATTTCCTGGGATGAGAGGAAGGCTTGGCAGGAGCAGTGTATTTCACTCAGCCACAAACTTGGCTGATTCAAGGGTAGACCTAAGGGAATTACTCTTTTGGGCTTTTCTGTTATTTTCATTTTGTTTGAAAAGATAAGTCACAGGTTTTTTCCTTGTAATTTTAAAAAGAGGAATTTATTTTCAACAGATATTGTGAAAGATATAATCAGTACTGCAAACCCACTCATGAACAGGGCAATTTTGCCCTGAAACGTTGCATTACTTTAAGGTGGGAAGTAGAAGAAACAATTCTTACAAATGGGCATTTTTGTCATTTCTTATATAAAAACGAACCCAAAGCTTAGCATTTATTTTTATTGATGTAGTGAATGCTGGTCAGCAGCAGAAAAGAATTTCTCCTCAAAAGTGTAATGACCTAATCTATAATCTAAAACTAGTCTAATCTCTGATGATGGGAAGCAGATCAGTGGTTGCCTGGAGATGGTGGGGATTGAGTAGGAAGGCTCCCAAAAGAATCTTTTGGAATCATAGGAATAGTCTATAGGGAGGTAGTGATGGTGGCTACATAAGCACAAACATTTACCAAAACTCATCAGACTACACACTGAAAATGGGTGCATCTTATTGTATATAAAGCATAATCTCAGTAAACTTCATTTTTAAATATATATATTGACCTCCTGGAGTTCTTCAGGGGATAGCATGTCAGGGAGAACTAAGAGAAAAGGATGCCTTTCCCACCAAGCATCTCTAGGGAAGGAGTGAGAAGGTAATTGCCAGGGAGGGAAGACCCCATCGACCATTCAGGGGGGCAGAAAAGGAAAACTGGATTCCCTACCTTACTCTGCCCCAAGGACTTGAAGATGCTCTGCAATGTCGTGTTTGGGGATGAGATGGGTAAGAGGAATTCACTGCCAAATACCTCAGGCTAACCCTTTTATATAGAATAAGTTCCTGGTCAAGAGTGATGTTAACTGTGTCTCTGTGAGTGGGATTGACCAGAAAGCCAGGCACTACCCAGCATCTTAGTAGCCAGCTTGCAGGAAAGGTTTTACAGGGTCCTGTCTTTAGGTGTGTCTATAGCCACTGACCTGAGGAGGTCTGAGGGGGGCTCTCTGAACTATGCTGGACTCAGGTTCACATCAAGGTGCTCCTATTTCCAGAGGCTATAGGAACAGGAAGAGGTTGGGCTGCTCCTCCCCAGCTGTGTTAAAAATTTCCAAATGGGAAAATCACCTGGAGAACTCACTGGCACATGCCAGCTGATGGGCATCCTCCTCTGCCCCATCCACTGAGGAACTCTGTTGCCCCCTGTACACACTCACAAATTCACTTAAAATTATAACACAAATATATTAATACCAGAAGTCATGGTGGTAACATTTCTTTGTGATCTGTAGTTAGTGGTTTCATGCACGTCCGTGTGAAGAGACCACCAAACAGGCTTTGTGTGAGCAACGAGGCTGTTTATTTCACCTGGGTGCAGGCGGCCTGAGTCCGAAAAGAAAGTCAGGGAAGGGAGATAGGGGTGGGGCCATTTTGTAAGATGTGGGTAGGTAGAGGAAAATTACAGTCAAAGGGGGGTTGTTCTCTGGCAGGCAGGTGTGGGGATCACAAGGTGCTCAGTAGGGGAGCTTTTGAGCCAGGATGAGCCAGGAGAAGGAATTTCACAAGATAATGTCATCAGTTAAGGCAGGAAGAGGCCATTTTCACTTCTTTTGTGGTGGAATGTCATCAGTTAAGGCAGGAACTGGCCATCTGGATGTGTACGTTTAGGTCACAGGGGATATGATGGCTTAACCTGGGCTCAGAGGCCTGACAAGTGGGCACTGTGTTAAACACATTTTACACATGACCTCATATCACTCTTCCAACAACCCTAGGAAGTAAGAGCTATTATTTCTATTATTAGCCTCATTTTCTAGATGACCAAAATGGTGCTTAGAAGGGCAAATTACTTGCCCAAGACATCAGATAGAGAGCAGGTGTCAGAGCAGAGTCATTAATGGAGGCACCAAACTCTACTGCTGATCATCTGACTCTATGCCCGATGGCCAAAAGGTGAAAGATCTTAATGCTTTCAACTACGCTCACTTTAGAGAGGGGGCCAGGGATGGGCTTCCTATCTGGTGAGTGAGGGCCAGTCTTTGATAGTTACCCACCCCTCAGAGTGGCCAAAGCCACAAGAACTGAACGCAGATCTTGGAGAAGGGTGAAAGTGGTTCTCCCCAGGGCATAATTTTCTATCATTTGGATGAAGGCAAAAAGGAAATTCATCCCAGGGCATTTTAAGGTTAAGGGAATGAGACTCAGTGATGTGACTCAAGAAATATCCCAGAACTAAGCAAAGAGGTCCCTGAAATCCAGGTGTCCTGTGGTTTTCTTCCCTTCACTCAAGATTGTCTGATAATGCTGCTTAATTCACCACATTAGCTCCACAAATAAAGGGGAAAACTGCTTTTTAAAATATCTCTATGACAGCACTTCTCAAAATGTGGTACAGGAACTCCTGCACTGAATTTCCAAGGCACTTGTGAAAACACAGGTTGCTAAGCTCACATCAGATTCACTGCACCAGAATCTCTGGGAGTAGGACCGCATAATCAGTACTGTCAACATACAATAATCAGAAGGCTCAGGATCCAGTTAAAAGAGTTTATTCAAGCGAAAAGTTGAGGGCAGCAGTCCCAGGAGTGGAGCTATACCCAAGAATGGTGAACAGTACTTCCAGTGTAGAGAAAAATGAGGACTGTTTACATAGGCAAAGACAGAGGTGTTGAACAGAATGACAGCTTCTCTTGTTGTTGTTGTTTTTGTTGTTGCTGTTGTCGTTGTTTTTGAGACAGAGTCTCACTCTGTCACCCAGGCTGGAGTGCAGTGGCCCCGATCATGGCTCACTGCAGCCTCAGACTCCTGCGCTCAAGGGATTCTCCCACCCAGCCTTCCAAGTAGCTGGGACTATAGGAGCACGCCACTACCCCTGGTTAATTTTTTTGTATTTTAGCAGCGATGGGGTTTTGCCATGTTGGTCAGGCTGGTCTTGAACTCCTGACCTTAAGTGATGCACCCACCTTGGCCTCCCAAAGTGCTGAGATTACAGGCGTGAGCCACCGTGCCTGGCCAACATTTTCCATACAGAGGCTAACATACAGATATATAATTTGATTGGCTACTATTGATCACAATCCAAGGGAATTGCTTAATATTCTTTTGTAAAGAGGTAACATGGCTGGCCGCAGTGGCTCACGCCCGTAAGCCCAACACTTTGGGAGGCCGAGGAGGGCAGATGCTTGAGCTCAGGAGTTGGAGACCAGCCTGGGCAACATAGTGAGACCCCGTCTCTACTAAAAATACAAAAATCAGCCAGGCGTGGTGGCATGTGCCTATAGTCTCATCGACTGGAGAGGCTGACGTGGGAGGATCGCTTGAGCCTGGCAGGCAGAGGTTGCAGTAAGCTGAGATCGTGCTACTGCACTCCAGCCTGGATGACAGAGTGAGATCCTGTCTCAAAAAAAAAAAAGTAACAATCAAAAGGGTCTCTATTTCCATAACATGAGGTCTACGTTTTAATAAAGACTAGGTTATCTGAGGCCAGGCACGGTGGCGCACGGCTATAATCCCAGCACTTTGGGAGGCCAAGGCGGGCAGATCATGAGGTCAGGAGTTCGAGACCAGCCCGACCAACATGGTGAAACCCTGCCTCTACTAAAAATACAAAAATTATCCAGGCATGGTGCTGCACGCCTGTAATCCCAGCTACTCAGGAGGCTGAGGCAGGAGAATCACTTGAACCCGAGAGGCAGAAATTGCAGTGAGACTAGGGAGTCTGGTTAACATGTAAGCCCTCACCACACAGGTCAAAGAGCAACAGTCATGCACCTGAGAAAAAAACAGTCACGTTACATGAGTCAGTTTTCAGGGCTTAACTTTGCCTCTTGACATAACACATTTGGAAGCTTCTAAAATTTTATTTTCTTTTCACAGTGCCTTTTTACAACTTTCAAACCACAGTTTTCCAAATCTGTCTGGAACATGTTCCTGGCGTGAGTGAGCTCAGTTCTCACAGATTCTGTTTCAGTTTCCCCTCAAGAGGGATCTTGATAGGGTTCCATCAGTTTCACTTTCTTTTCCCGTTTCATAAAAGCACAGACCTAACAGCACCCTGGGTGGAAACCTCTTCAGCATTTGCTTGGAATCAGTAAGCTAAAAATAAAATCAACCGGGACCCCAGCTTTTCAGAACTGCAGGGAAACAGCCATCATGAGGTAAATAGTCCCTGCTTCTCTGATAGGAAACAGAATTTCTTATGTACAACTTCCTGACTTATGCTATTTCAGTGTTTGCTTAGAGATGAAATATGCATTTATCTAATTCAAGCATAAATCTGCCTTACCAATTCATGCATTTTTATTTCTGTAGCTTTTTGTGATGTATAGAGTTAGACAGCCAAAGGACACAGGGAAATGGGAGCTGGGAGCTGGGAAGGGATGGGGCATATTGAGAGATCCTAGAGAGCCCATGCTCAGATCCTTTCAGGTAAAATCGGGCCAGTGAAAGCTGGGGCCTGGAGGGAAGTTACTGGAGGTCCTGGTTCATCTTTTGTTTCTTATATTTAGAAAGCCTAAGTCAGAGGTTTGTGGTTTTGTTGTGACTGTGGTTATTTTTAAACCATGCTTGCTTCTCAGCAAATGTGTCAATAATTAATTCGGCACTGCAAAATTCCAATTTATGTTGAAGTCACTTTTACCTTGAAATGCACTTTTTCATAATTGGGGGATATGTCTACTTGAGTTGTCCTCTAGCAGGTCTAGTGACCTGCTAAGCCTCCCACGTGATCAATGAACAGGGAGAAAGTGTTGCTTGCAGTCTCTCAAACCGTGTTCTGTGAGTGGCCTGAGTCACATCAACCTGAGTCTTCTAATAGAATGCAAATTTCTAGGTCCTGCATTCTGAAATCCTGATTAAGTAAAACAGAAATAAGGTCCAGAAACAAACATATATTTAAAGAGGACCACAAGTACTTCATAGGCACACTGAATGGCTTACAGAAGAAATGTCCATCTCCAAATCCTCTCTTCCTTAAATGCATACAAGGCTTCCTGCATTGTATGTGTGTAAATGTGAAGGAGGAAACCCCAAGAGGCAGGAGGGGGGAGGTGTGGGAAGAATGTTGAAATAAAGCAAAGCTTGTGCCTGGGCACAGTGGCTAAGCCTGTAATCCCAGCACTTTGGGAGGCTGAGGCAGGAGGATTGCTTGAGCCCAGGGACTCGAGACCAGAATTGGCAACAAAGTGAGACCTACAAAAAAACAAAAATAAAATAAAAATAAAGCAAAGCTTGACTGTTTAAGGGGTAATTTAAGTATGGGAAACTGGTGATTGGAAATCACTGCCAAAAAGGGAAGTCTTCCCAGAGCCTTGCTGCTCACAGTGTGGTCTGAATCTGAGATCCCCCGGGAGGTTGTAAGAAAGGTAACATCCCAGCTTATCTGAATCCAGATCTGCATTTTAAAAAGATTTCCAGATGTTTGCGTCCATATGTACATTAAAGGTTGAGAAGTCCAGCTCTGGAGAGTTCCTTCACTTGCTTTCTGAAGTGATGGACTCCTTGGATTGGGCCTGTTCTGATCAACCAGCTGAGTGCAGGTCTGCCAGTTCCTTCACGTAGTCAGTTGGAGCATAACCAGCACATATTGGGGACAAGCTGCACATGTGCAGACAAGAGTGGGGAAATCCCCACTCTTACCACTTCAAGAAGGCCACTTTCTGAAAATTTCAAGATTCTACTCTAGTAATAGCTTTGACTGGGAAGGAGATGTGGTATCTACCCTGGAGTCTGTGGGCAAGACAGGTGGTCATGATCTGGGTTAGGTGAGAGACTGTAACTATGTTGATTCTGGGGATTTCCTAAGGACTAGCAGCACTAGCTTTAACTGCTTTAGTAAGCGAAATCTTGTGTCTGCAATCTGAGGTCATGGGAAATCTCTTTCTGGACCTGAGGGAATCCTATCTCCCTAAGGTCTTCTACTAGATGCAGATCCAGGTAGGACTGGCATTCTACTCCCCACATTTCACCTGAACCTAGCTATTCTTTTTTTTTTCTTCTTTTTTTTTTTTTTTTTTTTTTGAGACGGAGTTTTGCTCTTTCGCCCAGGCTGGAGTGCAGTGGCCCGATCTCGGCTCACTGCAACCTCCGCCTTCCGGTTTCAAGCAATTCTTCTGCCTCGGCTTCCCGAGTAGCTGGGATTACAGGCGCCTGCCACCACGCCCGGCTAATTTTTGTATTTTTAGTAGAGACGGGGTTTCATCATGTTGGCCAGGCTGGTCTCGAACTCTTGACCTCATGATCCACCCGCCTCAGCCTCTCAAAATGCTGGGATTACAGGCGTGAGCTACCGCGCCCGGCCACCTAGCTGTTCTTTATCAAGTGACTGTAGTCATCATCCCACCTGCCTGCTTGTATTTCTTTAAATATCTGCATTAATTACTGTTAACTAACTTATTTATACATATAAGAAGTATTCAGAGTAACTTTCAAAAACGCATATGAGATAAATTATTAAGTGAGGAAACCTTGGCAATTGGAGTATTTGTTTTAAGAGGGCAATAGTATTATAATGAAAACCTCCTGACCTCTGGGTCTGGGGTTCATGTTTCTTCTGATCGAGGTCTTAGGCCTTCCAGTCCAATATATTTTGCTCCAAATTTTATTTCAAGGAGACATCAGGTATCAAATACCTCATCCAATTGGAGACTTTAGGGAGTAAGGCTTAGGAAAAATCAAGAGAATCAAGGGACCCAATTTTCCGTGGGTTTTATAATCATAAAGCCACATGAGTAATTGACTATCTTCCTGAATAAATTGTTCCATGTTATCATTAAATGTCTCAGCCTGGCCATCTCTGGCATTGGTAAAGCATTGGTGGGGATGGAATATCCCTGAGAGATCCATATTCAGAGCTCTTTCACAAGTCCAGAAATGTTCAGTGTGCTTTTCTGCTTGTCCAACGCTTTCTTGAGCAATTGATATCTTCTGAAGCTGATACATGACAGGGTGGAAGTATGATTCATCTCAGAGGGAGAATCTTGAGCTATAAGTGCTTAAAATTTAGTTTGGTAAGATCCCTGGTGCTTTGATATGTCAAAGCCCTCTGCCCTCCAAAAAAAAAAAAACAGAGAGAGAGAGAGATAGTGTCATCAGACTTGCAAGGTGGTTTCTGGTTTCGTTGAGGCAAATACATCCAACAATACATCCAACGTCACCTGTCATTCTGCAGGTCCACTGGATACTCTCTATTAATTACTAGAGTGTTCAGCTATTATTTTCAGGCACCCATATGTACCTACAAATCTGCAGATACATTCTATTGATCTGAGACTCACCCTTTCTCCTTTTAACCTTCCTAATTCACCCATCAGCAAAGTTAACTCACGTTTCCACGACTTTATTATGATTTAGTGGCATAACAGATATAAGCAGAGTTGTTCAATTATCATCGTTATAACTTACTTTTGGTATTCGTTTTTTAAATAATTGCTAACTTGACTTTTGACTTGTAGTCCTTCATACAGGGTGGTTAGAATCCCCAGGTGAAGGCAAATTAAAAACCCCTAGAGCCAGGTGTGGTGGCTCACACCTGTAATCCCAATACTTTGATATGTCGAGGCAGAAGGATTGCTTCAGACCAGGAGTTTGAGACCACTCTGGGCAACATAGTGAGACCCTGTCTCTGCAAAAAAAGGAAGGAAGGGAGGAAAGAAGGAAAATAGGTGACCACTCTGGGCAATATAGTGAGACCCTGTCTCTGCAAAAAAAGGAAGGAAGGGAGGAAAGAAGGAAAATAGGGAAGGAAGGAAGGAAGGAAGGACCCTATAATAGACAGGGAAGATACTGACACTGGAACCCTAGACAGGGACCAAGAAAAGGAGAAGGACTCTCCCCAAATCGAAGCACACACATAAAGAGGCTATCTGGATGTAGATGGCAACTTCCCTCCTCACTCCCATTGCCCTTGAGTTGATTCTGCATCTCTCACTATAAAGCATTTCATGTGCAATCACATTGGGTCAAAAACGGTTTAGATCAGCATTACTGGAGAGAGAGACAGGAAGTATAATAGATCAGTGCACTTGCAGTAGCGGTGTGGGGGCCAGTGCTGGTCCATGGTAAATTGCAAATAAAGTCAGTGGCTCCTTGTAGAACCAAATGCATTCAATTTAAAGAATTTTGTTTATTCTGAGATTACTTTTTCAGTGGCAAGGAAAATACTTTCTTTCTTTTCTATCTTTTAAAATAAAATATTGGTCAGAATAGATGGTTGGTATCTTTTCAGATACATTAGCAGCCGTATTTGGTTCATAACTTTTTTTCTGAAATTGTGCTTGTCTGTGAAATCCAAAAATAAGGACACTTGGTTTAATGATTTCTGGAGGTTCTTTCCAATCTTATGGTGCCATGACTCTACTGGTAAGAAGGAAGAAGCACAAACTCAGAGTGAGGGACATACAGCCCAAGCCCCAGGCAAACGTAGATAATGGGAATACACTTTGAGAACTCTTGCAATTTATCCAGCTAAATAAGGCAAGTGATCTCCTTTAGTATCTTCCAACTACAAAACAAAAATGTGTCCATTTTGTTTGTTTGTTGCAACAAATTCATTCTGTCTGGGAATCTGGCCTGTGTGATGGGGAGACTACTTCAATCAGACTCAAGCTGAGCCTCCGTGGGTCTGTTTGTAAGTGGTGGAAAAGATGAAGGGAAAAATACCTAAATCACATAACATGTTGGCAGACATACCTGGGCTTTTATTTCTTTACATGTCTCCTAACAAAATTGCAAGCACCTGGGGGGCAGAGAAGGTTGCGATAATCTCTATTTTTCTTAGTATCCATAATATCTAATAAAGTGACAAAAAGAGGTAGCCCAATAAAGAGTCATTGGATAGCTAAACAAACCTTACCCAGAATGTACAAGGAATGAGAACTGACTTGGTATTTTTTAATTTTTATTCTTATTTTTATTTTTTTTGAGGCAGGGTCCCACTCTATCACCCTGGCTGGAGTGTAATGGTGTGATCTCAGCTCACTACAACTTTTGCCTCCTGGGCTCAAGTGATCCTCCTGTCTCAGCCTCCCGAATAGCGAGGACTACAGGCATGTACTACCATCCCTGGCTAATTTTTGTATTTTTAGTAGAGGCAGGCTTTCGCCATGTTGCCCAGGCTGGTCTTGAATCCTGGGCTCAAGTGATCCACCGGCCTTGGCCTCCCAAAGTGCTAGGACTACAGGCATGAGTCACCATTCCTGGCCTGACTTGGTAATTGAGCAGAGTGAGAGAGATCTCATTTCCTGTCACTGAAGCTGCCTCCTCTTACCCATCTTACCTCACCTCCTGCATATCTGCTTACACGGTGTAAGGGATGTGCTTTGTGGGTGTCTGCACAGACTGTAGCTATAGAAAAGTGAATGTAGGAAGCAACTTAAAATTTTTCCAACCTTGCGATGGTACAAAAGTGATAATTCCATTCTTTTTTTTCACTTACGATACAGTATTCAATAAGTTACATGAGATACTCAACACTTTAGTATAAAATAGGCTTTGTGTTAGGTGACTTTGCCCCACTGTAGGCTAATGTAAGGGTTCTGAGCACATTTAAGCTAGGCTAAGCTATGGTAGGTTAGATGTATTAAATGCATCTTTTTATTTACAATGTTTTCAATTTATGATGGGTTTATCAGGATATAACCCCATCATAAGTCAAGGAACATCTATATATAAAGAGATTTATTATGAGGAATTGGCTGACCTGATTATGGAGACTGGTAAGTCCCATAATCTGTTGTCTGCAAGCTGGAGACCAAGGAAAGTTGATGGTGTAGTCCCAGTCCAAGTCTAAAAGCCTGAGAACCAAGTAAGCCAATGGTGAAAGTTCTAGTCCAAGTCTAGTCTATGAGCAGAAAAAGACCAATGTCCTAGCTCAAGCAGTCAGGCAGAGGGAGAATTCTCCCTTCCTCTGCCTTTTTGTTCTATTAAGGCCCTCAACAGAATGGATAACGCCTACCCATACTGGGGAGAGCAATCTGCTCTACTCAGTCCACCAATTCACATGTTCATGTCTTCCAGAAACAACCTCATATACACACCTAGAAATAATGTTGGACCAAATATCTGGGCATCCTGTGGCCCAGTTCAACTGACATATAAAATTAATGATGACAGGGTGCAGTGCTTGGCAGTGTACATCACAGTGACCATGTTTATTTTCTCCACAGTGAGGTCACCAAGAATTCCCTGGAGAAAATCCTTCCACAGCTGAAATGCCATTTCACCTGGAACTTATTCAAGGAAGAAAGTGTCTCAAGGGATCTAGAAGACAGAGTGTGTAACCAGATTGAATTTTTAAACACTGAGTTCAAAGCTACAATGTACAACTTGTTGGCCTACATAAAACACCTAGATGGTAACAACGAGGCAGCCCTGGAATGCTTACAGCAAGCTGAAGAGTTAATCCAGCAAGAACATGCTGACCAAGCAGAAATCAGAAGTCTAGTCACTTGGGGAAACTACGCCTGGGTCTACTATCACTTGGGCAGACTCTCAGATGCTCAGATTTATGTAGACAAGGTGAAACAAACCTGCAAGAAATTTTCAAATCCATACAGTATTGAGTATCCTGAACTTGACTGTGAGGAAGGGTGGACACAACTGAAGTGTGGAAGAGATGAAAGGGCGAAGGTGTGTTTTGAGAAGGCTCTGGAAGAAAAGCCCAACAACCCAGAATTCTCCTCTGGACTGGCAATTGCGATGTACCATCTGGATAATAACCCACAGAAACAGTTCTCTACTGATGTTTTGAAGCAGGCCATTGAGCTGAGTCCTGATAACCAATACGTCAAGGTTCTCTTGGGCCTGAAACTACAGAAGATGAATAAAGAAGCTGAAGGAGAGCAGTTGGTTGAAGAAGCCTTGGAAAAGGCTCCTTGCCAAACAGATGTCCTCCGCAGTGCAGCCAAATTTTACAGAAGAAAAGGTGACCTAGACAAAGCTATTGAACTGTTTCAACGGGTGTTGGAATCCACACCAAACAATGGCTACCTCTATCACCAGATCGGGTGCTGCTACAAGGCAAAAGTAAGACAAATGCAGAATACAGGAGAATCTGAAGCTAGTGGAAATAAAGAGATGATTGAAGCACTAAAGCAATATGCTATGGACTATTTGAATAAAGCTCTTGAGAAGGGACTGAATCCTCTGAATGCATACTCCGATCTTGCTGAGTTCCTGGAGGGGGAATGTTATCAGACACCATTCAATAAGGAAGTCCCTGATGCTGAGAAGCAACAATCCCTTCAGCACTACTGCAACCTTCAGAAATATAATGGGAAGTCTGAAGACACTGCTGTGCAACGTGGTTTAGAGGGTTTGTCCATAAGCAAAAAATCAACCGACAAGGAAGAGATCAAAGACCAACCACAGAATGTATCTGAAAATCTGCTTCCACAAAATGCACCGAATTATTGGTATCTTCAAGGATTAATTCATAAGCAGAATGGAGACCTGCTGCAAGCAGCCAAATGTTATGAGAAGGAACTGGGCCGCCTGCTAAGGGATGCCCCTTCAGGAATAGGCAGTATTTTCCTGTCAGCATCTGAGCTTGAGGATGGCAGTGAGGAAATGGGCCAGGGCGCAGTCAGCTCCAATCCCAGAGAGCTCCTCTCTAACTCAGAGCAACTGAACTGAGACAGAGGAGGAAAACAGAGCATCAGAAGCCTGCAGTGGTGGTTGTGATGGGTAGGAGGATAGGAAGACAGGGGGCTCCAACCTGGGATTGCTGAGCAGGGAAGCTTTGCATGTTGCTCTAAGGTACATTTTTAAAGAGTTGTTTTTTGGCCAGGTGCGGTGGCTCACGCCTGTAATCCCAGTACTTTGGGAGGCCGAGGTGGGCGGGTCACGAGGTCTGGAGTTTGAGACCATCCTGGCTAACACAGTGAAACCCTGTCTCTACTAAAAATACAAAAAAATTAGCCGGGTGTGGTGGCGGGCACCTGTAGTCCCAGCTACTTGGGAGGCTGAGGTAGGAGAATGGTGTGAACCTGGGAGGAAGAGGTTGCAGTGAACCAAGATCGTGCCACTGCACTCCAGCCTGGGCGACAGAGCAAGACTGCACCTCAAAAAAAAAAAAAAAGAGTTGTTTTCTCATGTTCATTATAGTTCATTACAGTTACATAGTCAGAAGGTCTTACAACTAATCACTGGTAGCAATAAATGCTTCAGGCCCACATGATGCTGATTAGTTCTCAGTTTTCATTCAGTTCACAATATAACCGTCATTCCTGCCCTTCCTGCCAAGGGTCATAAGTGGTGCCTGCCTAACAACAAAACTTGCAGTCTCATCTTATTTTCATCCAGACTTCTGGACCTCAAAGATCAACTTTTGACTAACCCTGGAATATCTCTTATCTCACTTATGGCTTCAGCCATGTATTTATATGTATTCTTGATAGCAATACTATAATTAATGTGTATTCTTGATAGTAATGCTACAATAAATCCAAACATTTCAACTCTGTTAGAATAGAGGTAATTGTGTGGTTTGTGTATGGGACTATAACAGTAATATTAATTCCCAAAATTTCTCCTACTAGGAACAGTGGGTAATTGCTAAGCCATACCATACTATTCTCGACATGTTCATTTGAGCCCCTCCCTTAGAATGAACACCCTCCCCCTGAAGCCAGCCTATCCTTACATTATAGGAACTATGACTGTCTTTCCAGCCTAGGAGCCCCAACTAAGCCCCATGCCCAGTTAGCAGCTGCTGCTGTTGACAGGGTTGCTGTAAGCCCAGGAATATCTGGGCAAATGCCTCCCTGACAGAGTGTGAGGGACACCAGTGTGAGGCTGGTCAAAAGGGCAGAGATCCATCCAGGTCTACAGCAGTCCCTTTCAAACTGCCAGCATCTGACATGGTGAGCTCCATTTTGTTCAGGTTAAAGTCAGACCTGGACAGCAAGGGTCTCTTAAACACATGTGGAATAGTCTCCATGGACTCTTAAGATTGTCTTCTGCAGTCCATTTTTAATTCACTCACAAATGTAATATCTAGTCACAGGGGTGTAAACAGAAAGGTAAAAGTATATAAATGTATAAGATGATCATTTGAACACTTTCCTTTTAAATTCCTTATCCCCTAGGAATTAATGTAATATTTGAAATAAATTCTGAAATGATTCCCTAGCTGATTTAACACCTGGAAACTTGCTTGTAGGTTCATAAGTGGCAGAAAGACTGTGGCCCTAAAGGAGTTCATCTCTCTGAATTTAGAATATAGACCCTACACCAGGAACCCACAAACAGTTGCCCTCTGGTATTTACAGACATAGTATATGCACCTTGGACCATTTCCAAACTCAAAGATCCAGACCTGCTAGGGATTTTGGGTTTTGCCAAGGCATTATACCATATTAAGAGGCTAACATAGTACATCATGGTGACTATAGTTAATAATTATATGTTGCATACGTGAAAATTGCTGAGAGAGTAGATTTTGTGTTCTCACTACAAAAAGAAAGGTAAGTAGCTGAGGTAACGCATATGTTAAATAATTTGATTTAGCCATTCCACAATATATACATATATTAAAACATGCTCTACACCATAAATATATACAATTTTTACATGTCAACTAAATTTTTACTTTTTATTAAAAAAGGCTAATGGGGGGTAATTGCAGCTAATGAATAAACATCCAATAGGTCCAGCATTCCCATGTCAAGTGTCCTCTGCCTGTCATCCTTTATACAGTAATTCTAATGAAATGCTAGATGGAATGGGACTTACCACTCAAGAATACCACAGATGATCACCCTTAAGATATTATAAGATGGGCAGAGAGCACAGACTTCCACTCTTAACTCTTGCCTGGCTGATCACAATTCATATCCCAGCCCAGGTCCAGGGACCTACTTGCTTCCTTACAAATGAGGAGACCCTGGTTCTAAGACTTTTGCTGAGAGCAGAAATAACCTCCCCCATCCTCCTGCTCCTTAAACAAGAGAAGCTTTAGGGCAATTGTCTAAAAGGAAACAACATACCAGAAATACAATTCCTGGGTTAAAGCAAGCAAAGCTGCTTTTCTAATAACTCCCATTTTCTATGCATACCCTGGGTCCAGCATCCCATCTTCCAGGTGTGGTTAGAAAAGAGATCAGACCTTAGTGACTGCTGGTGAAGTGAATTGCATGCTGCAGCCCCTCATCAGCATCTTTGTACAGCTCAGTTTCGTGTTTTCTGCAGAATCAGGAGCTGACAATCAAAATGGCCCTTCACTCACACTCATTGGTCAGACTGGGCTTGTGATAACAATATAGACTAATCACTGACAAGCAGGGATGGGGAGAACTGAAGTCAGCTATTGGCTGTGTCCCGGAGCAGTTGGGCATTCTGCCACTGGATGCTGCTTTTGTAATCTTGTCATATGACAAAGCACTATGATGTTCTTTTGTTTTCCTTGGATTGGCTTAAGGGCTGGTGAGAAGCAGGAAATATTCTACCAAGGGAAGTCTACTGACCTGCAAAAATTTATCAAAATACACAGAAGCAGGAATGGAAGGTGGAAAAATTACAGACTGTGATAATCAGCTCCAAGAGCATGTAGGAGTAAAAGGAGGTAGGTAATACCTCTCCTCACTCATTGTAAGAGTCATGGCTGACACTCCTATAACAAAAGGCAAGTTAACAAGAGAAAAGCATAACAAATTTACTTAATCAAAGTTTTATGTGATATGAGAGCCTTCAGAAATGAAGACCCAAAGATCCAGGGAAAACTATTTTTGTGCTTAGGTTCCATGAAGAATGGGCAGCTCTGTAGAGATGTGTTTGGACAAAAGTATGATCTAATGGTAATAGACTGGATTCAAATTCTTCTTGGACTCTCTGTGTAGCATTTCTTCTTTGCAAGCATAGGGCAGGATTCCTCTGGATTAAAGGTCTTCAAATGAGAAGGGAGAAGGGACAGAGTGACCTTCCTAAGTTTTATGGCTTGCTTTGGGGAGAGGGTTTCTAGTTTCTATGATTGTCTTGCAGAAGAGGAATTCTAGTTTCCATGGTTCACTCCAGGGGAGAAAGAAGCATGAAAGACAGGAGGGCAGGAGAAGGTCAAAGAGATCTTTCTTCGGAGGCCCTTCCAATGTCTTTCAGTTCAAAGTACTCAGCACACCAAGGATCTATACTTTCGGCATCATGTTCTGAGAGCCGACAGCTACAATGAAGAAGTATGAGAGCAGTCACTGAGTAGGGACGGAGCTTTCAACTAACTTAGAGGAGCAGGGCTTTACCCTAGCAAGCATTCCTGGGGCCTCCCGATTGCCATATGGGGCAGTACTTATGTGTGGGACAATGATATGAGGAGCTACACTCAGGAAGCTTCCTGATCTCAATTTTTATTATGATTTGTTTCTGATTTGGGATCTTCCTAACTGAATTAAAGAACTCACATTAATTTCTAGCTTAATTCAGGCAGGAGTTAGTCCAAGTATCATTTGACAAATTTTATTAGTCTTTTGAAAGTTCCTTGGCTTTGGGTTTAGACCTATTTCAACCTCACCTCCACCACTTAGTATCTCTACAGTGTTGGGAAAAATCGCCTAACCTCTGTGACCCTAAAATATTCCTATATAAAACCTGGGAATAATAAATTAGACCTCACAGAAGATTAAATGTGTTTCCTTACAAGCATTATGGTAGACCAGATATATATACACAGAACAAAAAGCCTGTGTCTCACAATGAAAAATGCTATTTAATCTGCAAAACGTATTTTTTAAATGCACAGCTGCATTTAAAAGAGAGTAAGGAATTCCCTGAAGTCCAGAAATGACAGGAAAGTGAAAATCCACCAGAATAAGCATGTGTTCATTTGTGTTGGTGATCTACATCACTTTCTCATGGACTACATTACCTTATGAAGGAGATGGAAGACAAAGTCTGGGGCCTACACGTGGTACATTGTATCATAGAACTCACATAAAACCAGGACCCATTCAGCGGTTAAACTGGAGAACAAACTCCTTGCAGACCTAAATGATGGGGCTACACATGCCTGTTTTTGGCTTTGGCCCTAAGTAAAGCAGGGAGGAAAAAAGTCATTGATAATTTCTAATCTTAAGCGGAGAAGCATGATTGTTTCGGGCTGAAATTCTCACTATCCATATGGCAAGAAAAAAAAAAAACCTCAGGTAGAAAATTTCATTTTAAGCAATTCTGGCTTGGTAGTGCTCCCATGCACCTAACAAAAGCAAATAAAAACACCCCTCAAAAGGAAATACTTTTTACATAGTTCTCAAAGAATTTCCAAGTTTGATAAAGTTCCAAGGAATATTAGGTCATAATACAAAATCAAAGAATACACACAAATAAATAAGCCACAATGTGCAAAAGTTGCCAGATAATAAACGATAAGCCAGAGCAACAAAACTGCAGATATTGTAATTGAATAGAGAATAAAAAAGAATGTATTTAGTATACTTTAGGAGGCTGAGGCAGGTGTATCACTGAGGACAGGAGTTAGAGACCAGCCTGGCCAACATGGTAGAACCCGGTTTCTACTAAAAATACAAAAATTAGCCAGGCATGGTGGCGGGCATCTGTAATCTCAGCCACTTGGGAGTCTAAGGTGGAGAATGGCTTAAACCTGGGAGGTAGAGGTTGCAGTGAGCCGAGATCGCACCACTGCACTCCAGCCTGGACAACAGAGTAACTCTATCTCAAAAAAAAAAAAAAAAAAAAGAATGTACTAATGTATTTAGTAAATTTCAAGATAAAGAAAGAAAAAATTAAGTTTTAACAAAGGAATAGGCCGGGTGCGGTGGCTCACGCCTGTAATCCCAGCACTTTGAGAAGCCAAGGTGAGCAGATTGCCTGAGGTCAGGAGTTCAAGACCAGCCTGGCCAACATGGTGAAAACCCATCTCCACTAAAAATACAAAAATTAGCCAGGTGTGGTGATGGGTGCCTGTAATCCCAGCTACTCAGGAGGCTGAGGCAGGAGAATCTCTTGAACCCAAGAGACAGAGGTTGCAGTGAGCTGAGATCATGCCACTATACTCTAGCCTGGGTGACAGTTCGAAACTCCGTCTCAAAAAATAAATTAATAAATAAAGGAACAATAGTGTATTAAATTTGATTAGGCATATTTGCACAAGAACCAAACAAAACTTAGAAATATAAAAACTGAAATAATAGAAATTAGAAACTCAAAGGATTTGTTGAAAAGTAATTTATACACAGCTGAAAAGCATTTATTGATTTAGAAGACAGATTTGAAGAAACTACTCAGAATACAGCACAGAAAAACAATGAGATGGAAAATCAACAGAGATATTCAGGGACATGGAGAACAAAGTGAGGAAGTTAAAATGCATGTGATCAGAGTTGCAGAAGAACAAATAAAAGGGAATGGAGGAAAGGCAGTAGTTGAAAAGACAATGACCGAAATTTTTGGAATTAATGAAAAATGCTAATCCTCAAATACATGAATTCCACAAAAGATCACCCAAGCAGATGTCACCTAAAAACACAGTAGTATCTTTTAAGTGCCTTTGAGGCAGAAAGATTTTTAAAATGACAAAAAACAAAAGAAATATGTGTGAAGGAATTGGTATTAGGTTAAGCTCAGACTTCTCAATAGCAACCAAAACACAGTGGGAAATAGTTTCAAAATGCCAAGAGAAAATAATTGTTAGCCTAGAATTTGACTTTTTATCCCTTTTTATTTGAAATGATTTTAGACTTAAAGTTGTAAAAATGGTGCCCAGAGCTCCCATATACCCTTTACGCAGCTTCCCATCATGTTAACACCTTACATAACCATAGAATAATCTTTAAGACAGGAAACAGTGACAACATATAATCAACTAATCTACAAGTCTTGTTCAAATTTTACCAGTTGTCCCACTAATATTCTTTTTCTAGGTCGACATCCAACCTGGGATCTTCCCCAAAATTACCTTTGTTCACAGTGTCTTAATTCACCCTGCAACACAAGCTCTGCTCAACTAGAGTTTGATGAATAAAATGATTTTCTCTTTGCCATTGTCCCCTTATATGAATATCTCATAAAGCATAAAGGTCAGGGTGGTTCCTGTTAGAATATTCACTTCCCTTGATTTCCTGCCAAATATCATTTCACAACCCTCCTGAGCTCCCTCTTGATTATAAAGGGAAAGGCATTGACTCCAGTCTGATGCAATAAACAGAAGAGTTTTTGATGACCCTGCACCTTCTTTTCTTCTGATTTATGTGGAACATACCAGCAACAAAATCCTGAACCAAGATCCACCAGGGGATGGACAGTTGTCCTAGGTATGCCCAAGAATGATGCAACATCCCCAGCCATGCGCATGATGGCTGAGGAATCTGGGGACAGCTATTGTGTGGAAAGAAAGTCTTACAAAGGGAAATCCTCACAGGAAATTGCGTAGGTTGGAGAAAGAGCCACACTCAGTCAGGCTTAGCCTGTCTTTTCTCTCCTTTGGTCTCCCAGAGGGAGCTGTTATCTTCTAATAGCCTGCTGCATTGTTTTTTCTAAAGAGAATTCTAGGAAATTGACATCAGAGTCTCCAAGACTACCCCTAGATTTGATGATTCACAGGAAAGATGAGCAGGATTCAACATATGGTCATACTCACAGCTAAGACTTATTATAACAAAAGTATACAGAGCAAAATTAGCACAGACAAAAAGTGTACGGGGCCAAGTCCAAAGAAAATCAGGTATAGGTTTCCAAGAGTGCCAGTAGAGTCATCAGGTTGTGCTTAATTCCTCCAGCATCAAATTGTGACAACACATGTGAAGCCAGTTAGACTGTGTGCCCAAGGGTTTTACTAGGGACTGATCATGTATGCACCCTCTGCCTAGCATGTACCAAAATTCCAGACTTCGAGAAGGAAAGCAAGTGTTAGCATAAACTCCATCATTTGCATAAACAGTCTTAGCGTAGTAAGCCACCCATATCATTTATAGAATAGCTAGAAAACTGTTAAAAATCCAAGTTCCCTGATGTTAGCCAAGGGCCAACCTTGCAAGCAAGTCTTTCTAAAGATAACAGTCTCAAACTTGCCATGCTAACTCTGCATGATCCATCCCCTTAGTCCTCAGCAAGGCAACTTTATAGTAAAATTATTATTTCTAGGATCTCTGTCAGTATTGATCCCAGTTTTTTCCAATACACTCAGTATTTATCCTCTATTAAGGATCCTGAATTTAGCCAGCTTAAACAAATCTGATTAATTATAAAGGTCTATCTTAGAAGTCCAGATAGCTTCCTCCGTACATGTCTGTATTAAACTTTTTATCTGGTGGCACATCACAGCTCAGGCCAGGAAAGTAAAGTGAACCTGATCACCTTCTTGGGCTGAGACAGTGTCATGATAGTCAGGTACACACAGACACAAAGCACAATCCCAGAGGACATGCATGGCAGCCTAAGCGGGACATGCCTTAGGCAGTACAGGTTAACAACCCCCACCACACGGCCTTCCATGGTGGGGCCTACCACCGTAAGGTTTCCATTGCAGTCCAAAAAATACACTGAAGTCCTTGCTTTCAGAGGAACTGCCTTCAAGCTATCAGTTCCAAACACAGGAGTGAGGAAGACATCTGAGGTTTTCTGGATGGAAAGTTCCAGAGTGGATCCCCACCTCCACCCCCAGTGCTGTCTGTTGTGCTCAGAGGCTCAGCAGTCTGAATTCAAAGCATTAAGTAGGAGTTTGGAAAGACAGCGTGGGAAGATTTCCGTCAGACAGAAGGGAAATCTTCCAGGAACAGTTCTGAAAAACAAAAAGATTGTTAATGACTTCCTCTCCTTTATGCCTCTCTGGGGGCTGAGTTTCTATTTTTTTCATTGCGACAAAGTCAAGTGTCCTATTCAGCAATCATGTATTTTTGTTCAGTTATATCCCATTCTCACGCAGATCTTTCAACTGGAAAAAGTGTATACAAAAGGGACAAAAGGACTTTCACCAAAAAACATTTTCATGCAATTTAAGCATAAAGAGGTATCATGCTCATATTGTCTGTTACTGAACCAAACTGGGGTCCACTTGTCCAGCCCAGTAAAGCCAAACACCCACAATGGGGTTTTGCAACAAGAGAAAGGAGGGCATTTGTTTGCAGGTTGCCATGCAAGGAGAATCCTGCAGCTCACGCTTAAGACCCTATTTTTAGTTTCTATAGAGAACCAAACATCACCTGACTCTAACTTCCTTGGCTGTTGTTTTAAGCTATTATTACCTTCATGGTTATCAGCTTGCAAACTTACTTCTTAGGGCCGGGTAGTGCCTGGAATTTCCCTTGAAGGAACTTGAGATTTTCCTTTATTTCCATGCTTGCGTGGGGGTCCTGACAGGCCAGTAAGAAGGAGCCCCTGCTCCATCTTATGTCCAGAATGAACTCCTGAATTTTCAAAAACTTTCAAAATTGGCTAACATAAACTCCCACCTCTTTCATCCAAATTATACAGTGAGCCTAGAAATTAGTAATCCTTTTCCGGGGTCAATTGCATTTAATAATCAAACTTCTGAAGGTGAGGAAATGCCACCCCAAAATATACCGCTTTGGACTTCCAAATGAAGGCACTTGAGAAATAGCAAATGCAAGACAGGACTTTCTCTGAGCTCCCTTTATCTGCATAAAGATAGACCCTCCAAAAGGAACTCAGATGTCATGAATCCCTTCCCAGGGAATCTTATCAACCAGGAAGATTAAACTTGGATCACTGGAGAGGACACTGGGGGTTGATCCCGTGTCCAGACAGACTTCGTCACAGGCTGTCACATATTCTTCTGAGGGCCCATTCATTTTTCATCAAAACAATTTGCTCCCCCTAAGTAAGTTGCCTACATCTCCCCTCCCCTCTCCTTTAAAAAGAGGGTATATAAGCTTCTAGATCTCACTGGGTTTGGGGCGTTAACTTTCCTTTCATATGATGCCCCATGCACGTAATAAGTTTGTATACCTTTTGTTCTGTTAATCTGCCAGTTTTCAGTTTATTTCATAGATTCAATTATCAAGCCCTCAAAAGGTACAGGGAAAATGTGTCCTCCCCCTACCTTACTAAGGTGTGTGTGTGTGTTAGGACAAAGGTGAGGGATGTAGATTCAGGCTGTCAGTCCATTTTCACAGATTGAAATTAATTGGGAAAGTTGAAAACAGCAAGTCAACAGCAATAAGATAGTCTCAAGATGGGGAGAGTCCAGTCTGTCAGGAGTGGTTGGAGGGGTCACACTCCCTGTGATGTGTCCTCCTACAACTTACAGCTTTCAACAGGGATTATAACTCAGTAATGCAATTAGCCTCTGTATCATGAAGGGGCTCAGACTATGCCACCCCAAAACATGCCATTTTGACATAAGAGTTATTTTGAGTTAAAGGGAATTGAAAAAAAGCAGACCCAGGATGAGCTATCTGCCCTACTTCTGTCTGCCTGAAAGCAGAATATAAATGTCTCTTGTGATGGTATCCCCAACCCCTACTTCCATTCAAGAAAGGGGATAACAACCTTATCACTGGACAAAGTCTACACAAACAAATCTTAGTAACTAGCCCTCATCTACCATTAGTTTCCCCAAATATTTGTCTTTGCACAATTTGACACCCCTCAAAGCTCAAAGCTCCTTCTTTTTTGTCTGGCCACTTCTCTACAAATGTATTGTTCTTTTGTTAAGATGCTCAATAAGTCTCAAGTTCTAGCTACTTCTTTCATTTGCTCATCACTGAGTTCTCTGGTGTGAAGAGACCGATGGGGTTCAGGAGAATATGATATTTATTAATTATTTAGGTGCACCAGCCAGTCGGATTAACATCTAAAGGACTGAGCCCTGAACAAAGAGTGAAGTTACCTTTTTTTTTTTTAAGACGGAGTCTTGCTCTGTGGCTAGGCTGGAGTGCAGTGGCACAATCTCAGCTCACTGCAAGCTCCGTCTCCCAGGTTCAAGTGATTCTCCTGCCTCAGCCTCCCGAGTAGCTGGGACTACAGGCACATGCCACCAGGTCCAGCTCATTTTTTGTATTTTTAGTAAAGAAGGGGTTTCACCATGTTGCCCAGGATGGTCTCGACCTCGTGATCCGCCCACCTCGGCCTCCCAAATTGCTGGGATTATAGGTGTGAGCCACCATGCCTGGCCTGAAGTTACCTTTTAAGCATTTCTTGCAGGGGGTTGGGGGGAGATCTGTGCAGGGGGAAGCATACTACAGAAGAGAGAAACAAAGGCCGTTATTCAATTGAACATGCATTACATCATTTCTTACTTTTTAAGGAAAAGCTTGTTTTGTGACTTGAGTTTATCTGTCTAGTGACCTTGCAGCTGCACAGCTAGGGAAACAGGGTCTTCACAATGCCTGGGAAGGGAGGAGAGATAAGGCTTACTAGCCACAGAAAAACAGGCAGTTAATTTTTTAAAGGACTCCAGTTCTTTCTCTTTCTCAGGGGGAGTTGGGTTTTCTTACATACAACTGAGTTTTTGCTTACACACTCTTTAATTTCTTTTAATTCCTGTTTCAGTAGGGCCCCAGCCTATGAATCTAAGATGGGAAGAGGAAATAATGTTTGCTGAGCCAGGCGCAGTGGCTCACGCCTGTACTCCCAGAACTTTGGGAGGCTGAAGTGGGTGGATCACTTGAGCCCAGGAGTTTGAGACGAGCCTGGGCAACATGACAAAACCACGTCTCTATAAAAAATACCAAAATTAGTGAGGTGTGGTGGCACATGCCTGTAGTCCCAGCTACTCAGGAGGCTGAGGTAGGAAGATGGCTTGAGCCCAGGAGGTTGAGGCTACAGTCAGCTCTGATCATGCCACTGCACTCCAGCCTGGGCAACAGAGCAGAAACCCTGTCTCAATAAAAATCTTTAATGCACAGAATGGTTTTTTCCTCTCCTACAATCACAAATATGCAATCAGCAACTGGATTTCACATGGCCTAATCAGAGAAAAATCCAAATAGTCCAGAAAAATCCAAAAAGTATCCATGATGATTTTATAAATTAGGGCTCCACAGAGCAGTGATTTGCAAGGATCCCAGAATCTGAGTTCTGTCCACGGAGCCTATGTCTGCTTTCAGTTCAGCACAACACAAACTAAGGCTGAAACAACCTAACAACAGGCAGCCACAGGTTTCAGGTTAGAGTCAGAACAGGCAATTAGAATATGTGAATTCTGGATTTCAAAGGAGCCAGCTTCTTTTCTTCCTGCAGCAACAAAACCGAGATAACTTTAGGGTCAGAGAGCCATGGTCCAAGTCCAAGGGACAAGAAATGCTTTCCCAGGCCCTTTTTATTTTGTCAGGCTTAGAGTCTTAATTGACCCACTCAAAAAATATGCGCATCAGCCTGGAACATCATCAGCCTTAAAGAGTCAGACATCTGACATCACAAGGGCTCTCTAGCAACTAAAAATTTATTTTTCAAACTCAGTGTGTCTCCATCTGGAGACAACCTCTGAGAAATAAAAATAAAATCCTAAGCCCCACAAGTAACTGAACATACTATACCCCCTCTTGGCCACGGGGACCCCAGTGAAACCTTAAAAACTGAGTGCCCGGCCATGATGGAACGTAAAGTCAGACACACTCCTTCCTTATTAATCTTTAACCAGAATTCTTTCCTAAGGAGTAAGCAGAAACCAGCTCTGGAAAACAAGAAATAGAGGACACATTCCTTTATTGCCTTTAGCCAATCATCTGAGGCCACTGCTCGACTCCCCCTCCCTCTTTGCAGTTTCAATGTGACAGCTCACCAGTTTCGCAAGGCAACCCTTTCTAAAAATTGACCTCTATCTCCAGTCCAGTTTTGGCCCAATCACAGAGGAAGGGCAGTGCGGGTTTTCATGTCCTCTACTTCACCTTTTGACACAAGAAGGCCAAAAACTCCACCCATGGGTCACGCTAACACCATTTTTTGTACATATGATTCATGAAAAGGCACGAGGTTCAATTGCACATGTGCATATTTTCCCTTTCATGAATATTCATGACTCCCCCTATAGCTTATTGAATATGTGTATTTGGACACCTCATTCAGCAACAATTTTTGTCTTAGTCTTCCCTCCCACAAAGTGCCTGTGGCTTCTGGTTGGAGGCTATGCTTTCCAGCCTGTCAGAATGGCTAGCTTTGTAACTGCCCAACGGTTTTTTCCTGCCCACTGCACAAAGACCATGGCATTGTGGTAGAGAAAATTTTAATAGACACATGCAAGGAAAATAAATCTTGGGACCCCCAAGTCACTAAGCCAAAGGGAAAAGTCAAGCTGGGAACTGCATCTGGCAAACCTGCTCCCATTTTATTCCTAAATGAGATAACTACAAAGATTAAAAAAAAAAAAAAAAAAAAAGCTACATACTTCCTTCACAATTTGCCCACAAGGAAATTCCTTGTGGGCCTCAATATCTTTACCCTAAAAACAGTTCTGTTGAATTTTACCCTAGCAACATAAACTGATAGCTTGTCTTCACCAGTACAGGACAGAAAGTCATAACTCTGCTCGCCTGAGACAAATGCCTATCCGGTTGCTTCCTCTGCCCTATCGTTCATGTAAAACTGCAGATTCACTGAGACAGACTAAGGCATAAATTGTTAGAATAGGTAGTTAGACATGAACAGGGCAGGAGAGGGCCCCCTCTCCTACCAGGCAACCATCAGGTGATGGTCAGGCAGTTGTTAAACCATCTCTGAAATGATAATTGGTTGAAGCCAATGCCGGGGAAGGGCCATCTCCCAATAGAAATACCTGAAATTGGTAATCAGCACCTTCCAAGTAAGATCTCAGGAGTTGGACAAGTGGGCTCAAGCATGTGCACTAAGAGGCAAAATGGCAGAGTTTAACTGGTATATGAACTTCTTCTAGGAACACTCGACTGGTAGGGAAACAATGCCTCAAGTGAGCATGTGTACAATTTCAGTAAACACACTGAGTATGCAGCCCCTCCCAAGTGCTGGCAGATCCCTGCACACGTAGACAGCGCAACCCAAGGGAAGAAACAGGGGAGAAATAACGAAAGACCCCAGAAGCATGACAACTTGCAAACCCCAAGTCAAAGGTTAAGCCATGCACTTGAATCTCTTAAGTTACCCACTTGGCCCTCTTTCAAGGTCAAGAATATAAAGCACACTGGGAGGCCCAGGCGGGCAGATCACAAGGTCAGAAGATCGAGACCATCCTGGCTAACATGGTGAAAACCTGTCCCTACTAAAAATACAAAAAAATTAGCTGGGTGTGGCGGCATGCACCTGTAGTCCCAGCTGCTGGGGAGGCTGAGGCAGGAGAATGTTGTGAACCAGGGAGGAGCTTGCAGTGAGCCGAGATCACACCACTGCACTCTAGCCTGGGTGACAGAGCGAGACTCCGTCTCAAAAAAAAAAAAAAAGAATATAAAGTGCATTCAAGTACTTCACTTCCCCTTGTTCCTGCTCTAAAACTTTTTAATAAACTTTCTCTCCTGCTCTGAAACTTGCCTCAATCTCTCTCTTTGCCTTTTCCCCTCAGTCGAATTCTTTCTTCTAAGGAGACAAGAATTAAGGTTGCTGCAGAACTGTATTGATTTGCTGCTGCTAACCAGATGACTATTCCTCTACCCCACCACCAAATATAAATTGTGTATTCAGTGAAAGGCTGGTCAAAGATCCAAAAGAATGCAACCTTTTGTCTCTTATCCACCTATCACCTGGAAGCTCCCACTTTGAGTTGTGCCACCTTTCTGAACCAAATCAATGTATATCTTACATGTATTGATTGATGTCTCATGTCTTCCTAAAATGCATAAAACCAAGCTGTGCCCTACCTTGGGCACATGTCCTCAGATCTCCTAAGGGCAATGTCATGGGCCATTGGTCACTCATATTTGGCTCAGAATAAATCTCTTCAAATATTTTAGCGTTTGACTCTTTTCATTGACAGACACAAGACTAGTCATGCCATGTAGGAGATGGAGTTCGTATTCAAGTCATTCTCCTTCAAAGCTCATAAGTTAGAAGTTTTGTTTTTGTTTTTATTTTTTCTGAGACAGAGTCTGACTGTGCCACTCAAGTTGGAGTGCAGTAGTGCAATCTCGGCTCACTGCAACCTCTGCCTCTTAGGTTCAAGCAATTCTACTGCCTCAGCCTCCCGAGTAGCTGGAATTACAGGCACCCACCACCACGGCCTGCTAATTTTTGTATTTTTAGTAGACATGGGGTTTCACCATCTTGGCCAGGCTGGTCTTGAACTCCTGACCTTGTGATCCACCCGCCTCAGCCTCCCAAAGTGCTGGGATTACAGGTGTGCACCACCATGCCCGGTGTAAGTTAGCAGGTTTTCAAAGTGTGGACATGGCTAGGCTTGCTGCTGACTGGTTGGGCAAAGACAAAATCATAGACAGTTGAAGCTGTCCTCCTGCATGCTGAATTGCTTCTGGATGGGGCCACAGGAGGAGGATTGGTGGGTTCAGGTGGGTCCAGGTGGAGCCATGGGTATCAGACATGCAAAAAACCTGAAAAGATGTGTCAAAAGGCCAATTTTAGGGTCCTACAATAGTGGTATTATTTGCAGGAGTAATTGGGGAAGTTGTGTATTGTTTAACCTCAGGAATAATGGCTATCACTCTTTTATGTCTGCCCCCTAGTAGGATTCAGGCTCCGCTCCTCCCTGCAGCCTGAGGGACTCTCATTAGCTTTACAAAAGTGATTGAGTTTGGGGGACAGCCTATTACCATTTAAACTATAACCTAAATGTCTTCCAAAGTTAGCTCAACCCAATAGCTCAGAAATAATTATGGGAAAGGCAAGATGGGGGTTGGTGAGTTAGCTCAGATCTCATTCCCTGTCATAATTTTCTCACTGATACAATTTTTGCAAAGATGGTTTCAGCCTGAAGGCTGCAATCCCCTTATGAGAAATAAAGCTCTCCTTTCAAAATTTATGAAGTTTGTTATTCTTCAGTTGAAATTATAAAGGATACAACTATTAGAGACATTTGAACCAGAGAAACTCCATCTTGAATAGGGGCTGGGTGAAATAAGGCTGAGACCTACTGGGCTGCACTCCCAAGAGCTTAGGCATTCTTAGTCATAGGATGACATAGGAGGTCAGGACAAGATACAGGTCAAAAAGACCCAGCTGATGAAACAGGATGCGGTAAAGAAGCCAGCCAAAACCAAGATGGTGATGAAAATGACCTCTGGGTCATCCTCACTGCTCATTATATGCTAATTATAATGCTAAATTTAGCATTATAATTTAGCATTAGGATGGCAACATTCAGAAGTTAACCTATATGGTCTAAAAGTGGGAGGAATCCTCAATTCTGGGAATTGCCTGCCCTTTTCCCAGAATACTCATGAATAATCCATCCCTTGTTTAGCATATAATCAAGAAATAACTTTAAGTATACACAGTTGAAAAGCCCATGCTACTGCTCTGCCTATGGCGTAGCCTTTCTTTTATTCCTTTACTTTCTTAATAAACTTGCTTTCACTTTACTCTGTAGACTTACCCTGATTTCTTTCTTGTGTGCGCTCCAAGAACCCCCTTTTTGAGTCTGTATTTGGACCCCTTTCCTGTAAGACAACTAAGGAACAACCAAATGGAAGAGTTGCATAGGGCAAGGTATGGGGTGAGTAGGGGGAGGAAGGGTTAGGCATGGAGCTTCCATGCTTTTGCTTGGGATGCTACTCTTCCAGCACCTCAATGTGTTCACCAACTCAAAACCTCTCAGAACCCCATCCTTTAGAGCAAGGTGTCCCCAGTCTCTGGGCTACAGACTGGTACCGGTCCGAGGCCTTTTAGGAACTGGACTGTACAGCAGGAGGTGAGCAGCAGGCGAGCAATCAAAGCTTCCTCTGTATTAACAGCCACTCCCCATCACTCACATTCCTGTCTGAGCTCCGCCTCCTGTCAGATCAACAGAGGCATTAGATTCTCAAAGGAGCACGAACCCTATTGTGAACTCTGCGTGCGATGAACCCAGGTTGGGCATTCCATATGAGAATCTAATGCCTGCTGATCTGCCACTGTGTCCCATCACCCCTAGATGGGACCGTCTAGTTGCAGGAAAACAAGCTCAGGGATCCCACTGATTCTACATTATAGTGAGTTGTATAATTATTTCGTTTATATTACAATGCAATAATAATAGAAATAAAGTGCACAATAAACGTAATGTGCTTGAATCATTCTGAAACCATCCCGAAACCATCCCTGCCCAGTCTGTGGAAAAACTGACTTCCACAAAACCAGTCCCTGGTGCCAAAAAGGTTGGGGATTGCTGCTTGAGGAGTTTTTATGGAGGTTCACAATATATAGGTAAGATTTTGATGACTGATTGAATCATTGGCCACTGGTGATTGAACTCACTTTCCAGCCCTTCTTCCCTCCCCAGAAGTTGCGGGATGGGGCTGAAAGTTCCAACCCTCTAATCATGCCTTGGTCTTTTTGGCAACCAGCCCCCATAATGAACTATCTAGGGGCCCCCAGAAGTGTGACTTCATTAACATAAACTCAGGCATGTGTTGAAAGGGGTCTGTTATGAATAAGAAAACATGCTTCCTATCACTGTTGGAAATTCCAAAGAATTTAGAAGCTCTGTGACAGGAACCAGGGACGAAGGCTAAGGAGATATTTCATATTATACCATAGCAGTCCTATTTACATGGGAAACAAGATCACCAGGCAATCCTCCCTGAATATAAACCCCTCACTTGCCTAAGAAGCACCAAAGGACACAGGACAAACCTGAGGAGCCGCTCAGCTGGAACCAAGCACTACGTAGTAACTGTGTCTCTCAAGAAACTATGAGGTCAACCTCTTGGTGCTCCTGGACTTTTGTTTCTAGCATATTTTTAAACTCCTGTATTTTTCTTGAATGCAAATTTCCCTGCAGACTCCTCCTAAGAAAGGCAAACTTTCTAATTCTTCTATTATGCTTTCTTATTAAGTTAACAGACACAGACCCAGAAAGAAAATAAAGTTGTGTTAACAGTAAAAGGTTTGAGAGGAGCTGAGTGAGACAGGATGATGGGAGGAGTGAGTTTTAATCTATGCAGGCTAAGATGGATCACTCAAAGGTAGGTAGTAAAATAAAAGAATTTTAAAGGTAGCTATGTTCGATTCTTATTTGAAAGCATCAATGCTTGGGTTTTTATTGTGATGATTACCATTAAAATAAGATTTATCTTTTCAACAGATGTTAGGAAATATAAAACCTAACCAAAATTAAGGTATGTCTTATTCAAAAGGTACACATTCCTCTTTTCCTGTTTGGTTTTGTGCTGGTAAGTTGCAGAAAGTATTTTCTTCTCAACATTATACTGACTGACTTGCCAGAATCTTTTCATCTGATAGTGTCAGGAGAAGGAGAACTGAGAAAAAAAAAAGAGGACCCTATTCGCAGATGCATTTTCCACCATTTAAATACCTGTAACTGCCTGCTGCAAAGAGATCTGCAGGAAGGACAGAGACCACTTCCTATTAGCTCCTCCATGCGGTGAGAAGATAATCTGGCCACCTAAGCCACAGTCCCAGGAAGGCCATTAAATGCCCTGTAGAATCAAAACCACAGTGAGATAGCATCTCATCCTAGTTAGAATGGCTACTATCAAAAAAACAAAAATAACGAATGCTAGTGAGGATGCAGATAATGGGGAACCTCATATACTGTTGGTGGGAATGTAAATTAGTACAGCCACTATGGAAAACAGTATGACCTTTCCCCCCAAAACTGAAAATGGATTTATTATACGATACAGCAATCCCACTGCTGGATATATATTTTTAAAAATTGAAATCAAGTTATCAAAGTGATATCTGTATTCTCATGTTCATTGGAGCACCATTCACAATAGCCAAGATATAAAAACAAACTAAGTGTCCATCAGTGGGTGAATAAAGAAAATGTAGCTTATAAACACAGTGGAATAGTATTCAACTATAAAAAAGAATGAAATCCTGTCATTTGCAACAACATGGATAGAACTGGAGGTCATTATGTTAAGTGAAATAAGCTAGGCACAGAAAGACAAATATTGCACATTCTCAATCTTATGTGGGAACTAAGAACAAAGTGGATCTCAGGGACATAGAGAGTGGAATGTTGGTTACCAAAGGCTGGGAAGGGTAGAGGGGAGGGAAGATAAAGAGGGGTTTGTTAATGGGCACAAAAACGTCATTAAATAGAAGGAATAATTTCTAGTGTTCGATAGTACAGTAGGGTGGCTATAAGTTATTGTATATTTCAAAATAGCTAGAAGAATTGGAATGCTCTCAACACAAAGAAAAATAAATTATTGAGATGATGGACATCCCAATTACCCAGATTTGATCATTACACACTGTATACATGTATCAAAATATCAGTTCTTTCAGTGAATGGAGCAAAGGAGGATGCCCATCAGCCAGCAGGTGCCAGGGGTTTTCTCAGGTGAGCTGCCCTTTTGTCCATTTTTGGCACTGCTGGAGAGGAGCAGCCCAACCTGTCCATGGTCTTGGGCCTCTGAGAATAGAGGAAGCTTGATGTGGGCCTCAGTCCAACTTAATCTGGAGAGTCTGCCTAAGGCATATTTTAGAGAGGGAGGACACATTTTTGGGCACATATGTTTTATATTTTTGTACCCCAAAATATATATAACTATTATGTCTCAATAAAACAAATAAATTGATGAATTAGTTAATTAAAAATAAAAATAAATGCCCTGTAGGGCAGTATTTGAGGAATAGGATATTGGTGAGAGAGATTCACTACTAAGAGGTTCCTACTTTTGTTAACTGCATTCCTGGTCACGAAATCATGTTAATCCTAGTGCTACACATGGGGCTGACCAGGAAACCAGGTTAACCTTCCCAGGGCCTTAGCAGCCAGCCTGCCCAAGAGGCTTTTCAGCAAAATGCTCGGGTGTGTCCAGAGCCCTCTGACCTGAAGGGCCTCAGGGAGAACCTCTAGATTATGCTGGACTGAAGCCCTCATCAAGCTGCCCCTATTCCCAGAGGCTCAAGACCATGGCAAGGTGGGCTGCTCCTCCCAGAAATGCCAAAATTTGACAAAATGGGAGCTCACATAGGAAAACACCTGTCACCTACTGGTTGATGGGCATCTTCCTCTGACCCATCCACTGAGGGCCTGGATCTCTCTCTCTCTCTCTCTCTCACACACACACACACACACACACACACACACACACACACACACATGCACACACAATGATAATGCCAACCCTAATGCTAATGACTAAGTTCTATGTTCTGCTTGGTAATTAGCTCACTCTGCCCTGATCTCTTATTGCGTTACCTCAGCATTTTCACTATAGCTCTGTAACTAGGAATGATTATAACTCTTACTGGGTCAATTTTGCAAATGAAGTATTTGGAAATCAAAGTTAATTACTTAAAATCACACATGTACTAAGTGGGGCAGAATTGGGTTGTTAACCAGGTTCCCTGGCTCTCTGCTTCCTAATCATAAAACATATGAGAATGAACTATCTTACTGCCCTTTATTTGCTCAGTTTTTAAAAGAAATAGGAATCTGGAGGATTTTAAGTGCCTAGCATCTATTTAGAGAGTAACAACTACTGTTTAATAACATTTCACCCCAGAATGTGCCTGTGGCTCACAATCTAGAGAGGAAAAGATGGCCCATGTCGGGGAGGACACACCCATAATCAACACAAAAGAAAAATCGCTCCTGCTTGTTGCCAAGGCAGCCAAGCATTATTGTTCAGATTATTCATCAGCCAAAGGGGTAAGGGAAGAGAATGAAACCCAGTCTACATTTGGCTCACCAAGATAAGTGTCCTGGCAAGGGACACATATACTCACAGAAAAGGGCACTCTTTTCTAATCTGCACAAGCACCATAGAGACTAGAAGTGGTGCATGTGAAGCTAAGAGTGATGGTTTAAAAAGAATTGGATTTTTAGAAGAGACAGGTTTTCTTCATGTTGGTCAGGCTGGTCTCGAACTCCCAACCTCAGGTGATCCACCCACCTCGGCCTCCCAAGGCATGAGCCAGGCATGAGCCACCACACCTGGCTCATTCCTCATCAAATATGGGGATTCCCTAAGGTACAGCAGTCAATCTAAATGATCTTTCCTGCTTCAATGTTTTCTCTGTGTATTAATTTCCTAGGGCTGCCATAACATAGTACTACAAATTGGGTGGCTTAAAAAACAGAAATTTGTTCTCTCTCAGTTTTGGAGCCCAAGAGTCTAAAATCAAGGTATCAGCAGAGCCATGCTCCCTTTGAAACTCGCCGCAGCATCCTTCCTTGCCTCCTCTTAGGTGCCATGCTCTCTCTTCACATGGCATCCTTCCTTGTGTTTTTATATCTTCCCTCTGTGTGTGCCTGACTCTGTCTCATTTCCTCTCCTTATGAGGACATCAGTCACATTGGGTTAGCGTCCTCCCAATGTGCTCATCTTAACTTGATTATATCTGCAAAGACCCTATTTCCAAATAAGGTCACATTTACAGGTACTGGGGGCTAGGACTTCAGAGCATCTTTTTGGTGGACACAATTCAACCCTCCAATATGTCATAGATAGGACTGGGCATAAAGGAGTAATTGGCTCAAAAGCTGCTCCTAACCAATTCTCTTTTGGCATGTTGATGACTCTAAGAAATAATTCTTTGTAAGAAAAAGGAGAAGACCATGCCTGATACTGAGTTTATTCAGAAAAGTCACTTTGCCCACCGTCTTGTTTTAGGGGGAAGAATAAAACTAGAAATGTTTATTTCACTATTTCTGCCTTGGGGAAAGAAGCAGTTGTTTTCAAATCTTAATGGACCAAGTTGGAAACCTAGAGAAAGGTGAGAAAGAGCTTCTCCTTGCCCCAGGTTCATTTCTCCTGACAGCATTATTGCTTTTTTGATGCATGTCATCTGCTATGGCATCCTGAGAAATGAAAGTGTCATATAGCATTGAGGAATTCAAAACCTATCTAACTGCATTAGTTTTCGAACTAATCTAAGTCACTGGCAGATTTAATCCCTTTCAGCCAGTATTCAAGCAGACAAAATGCATTTGCTGATATCATGATGTTGATAATTTTTAAGTAAGCCTTCATAGCCTAGTATGGTTCCTCCTTAGGATATTGCAGGGGCAGCACCAAACACTTGGCAATATGGAATGACGTTGACAATGTTAAGCTTTACCTAAGCCCTATGCTCCTGGAAAACAGCTATGGGGAAAAAAAAATCCACCCCCCACCCTCCACCCGTCTTTTTTTTTTTTTTTTTTTTTTTGAGACAGGATCTCATTGTGTGTGTCACCCTGGCTGGAGGGCAGTGGTATGATCACAGCTCACTGCAGCCTCAACCTCCTGGGCTCAAGCAATCCTCCTACCTCAGCCTCCCTGAGTAGCTTGGACTACAGGTGTGTGCCACCATGCCCAGATAAATTTTTTTTTTGCATTTTTTGTAGAGCTAGAGTTTTGCCATGTTGCCCAGGCAGATCTTGAACTCCTAAGCTCAAGCTAACTGCCCACCTTGGCCTCCCAAAGTACTAGGATTGCAGGTGTGAGCCACTGTGCCCAGCTATTTAACAATGTTTCTACCTATCTTTTCATTAGATAACACTCCATCAGAAAATCACGCAAATACTTCCTGTTTATTTTCACAGTAAAAATGCTGATTATCGTGGAGTCAAGGATAGGCTTGAGCAGTTGAGATGTCACTTTACATGGGGGTTGCTAATTGAAGCCCTTGAAATTCCTGATTTAGAAAACAGGGTCTTGGAAGAGATTCAGTTCGTGGACACAAAATACAGTGTGGGAATGCATAACCTACTAGCTTATGTGAAACACTGGAAAGGCCAGAATGAGAAAGCACTAGAGAAAGAAGCTGAATGAGAACACACCAACCAAGCAGACATGAGTGACCAGTATCATCACATGGGCAGGTGACCTGGGGCAACTTTGCCTGGGCGTATCACCACATGGGCAGACTGGCAGAAGCCCAGACTTACCCGGATAAGGTAGAGAACATTTGCAAGAAGTTTGCAAATGCTTCCCGCTATAGAATGGAGTGTCCTGAGATGAACTGTGAGGAAGGATGGGCCTTGGCAAAGTGTGGAGGAAAGAATTACGAACAGGCCAAGGCCTGCTTTGAAAAGGCTCTAGAGGTGGGCCCTGAAAATCCTGAATTCAGCACTGGGTATGTCATCACTGCCTATTGCCTGGACGGTTTTAACACAACAGAGAGTAATGAGACATTTTCTCTGCACCCCCTAAAATGGGCTGTCAGTCTAAATCCAAAAGTTGCATACATTAAGGTTCTCCTTGCCCTGAAGCTTCAGGATGAAGGACAGGAAGCTGAAGTATAAAAGCACATTGAAAAAGCTCTGATCAGTATGTCTTCACAGACCTATGTTTTTTGATATGCGGCCCAGTTTTATCAAAGAAAAGGCAATATAGATAAAGTTCTGCTCTTAAAAATGGCCTTGCAGGGAACACCCACTTCTGCCTTCCTGCATCACCAGATAGGGCTTTGCTGCAGGAAACAGAAAAAAAAAGCTAAAGGCAGGATAGAGAAACTATAGACGAAATAATAAGATTAGTTATATCTCATGTTGAATTTGCTGTAGAGCAAAGGCCCACATTTGCAATGGTTTATGTGGACCTAGCCAACATGTATGCAGAGGGAGGTGAATACCAAAAAGTTGAGGACATTTATCAGAAAGCACTCAGCCTGCATGATATTAATAAAAGCTGTTGCAAGAGATTTATTATCGTTATGGCCCCTTTCAGGAATGTCATGGGAAGTCTGAAGCTAACACAATTGCCTAATATTAAAAAGAGCTGGGCTGGGCACAGTGGCTCACTCCTGTAATCCCAGCACTTTGGGAGGCCAAGACGGGAGGATCACAAGGTCAGGAGATCGAGATCATCCTGGCTAACACGGTGAAACCCCGTCTCTACTAAAAATACAAAAAATTAGACGGGTGTGGTGGCAGGCGCCTGTAGTCCTAGCTACTCGGGAGGCTGAGGCAGGAGAATGGCGTGAACCCGAGAGGCGGAGCTTGCAGTGAGCTAAGATCATGCCACTGCACTCCAGCCTGGGCAACAGAGCGAGACTCCATCAAAAAAAAAATAAAATAAAATAAACAGCGGGGGGGGGGGGGGTGCAGCTAAATATAGAAATTGAGTCAAGTGCTAGAGGAAAAAAATTTTAGTGCTTTACTGAATTGGCTAACAAGCAAGTTTATTCGCTTAAATCTGATGGGGAGAGTTTGAATCTCATTGTGCTCCTTCACACATTGAAAAGGGAAAAGAAAGTGAAGCCGTACTGTCCTATGAGACAGCCTGAGACTGGCTACTGGCCTGAAACCTATCTTTTGAGATGTTAAATGTTATCATATCTAAATCTAAATATCAGATAAATCTTCCCTGATTGCTGCTTTCAAAAAGTTATGACAGGAAGCAACACAAAACTGTTTGGTGGCACACATCGCATCATCAGCTCAACTCCCACTTTCTGGCTAATGAATACCTATCCACGTGGTTGTGGCAGCAATATCAGCACTTCTCCTTTATCACTGCACCCCTTTGTCGCTCTTGATATGTCTTGCGTTAGGTACTTGTCACCTGCCAGACCAATCAGACTTCTGAGAATTTGCAACTGGAATTGACAACTTCCATTTTCGGTCTACTAGGTCAGCTGTTCAAAGGAGATTTATATTCAGGGAGCACAGGAAGTCAACTTTTTCATATGGGCAAAGATGTTGACCCACAAGAAGATCTACAAACAAAGCACATGGGCAGAAAGAGAGAAAAGATTCTTGTGTTCACCACAGTATCTCAGCTCCATTTTCACTTCTTAAGGCCCATCTCTCTCCTATACTTTCAGACTATTGAGATACCTTATAATATAAATTATTATAGCTTTATAACAAATCCAATCCTTTGTTTAAGATAGTTCTCAGTCCTTGAAAGCAAGATAGTTCTAAAGTATTCATATATATGTATATATATAATATATGTATATATAATATACGTATACATAAGATATGTGTATATATTATACACGTATACGTAAGATATGTGTATATATTATACACGTATACGTAAGATATGTGTATATATTATACACGTATACGTAAGATATGTGTATATATTATACACGTATACGTAAGATATGTGTATATATTATACACGTATACGTAAGATATGTGTATATATTATACACGTATACGTAAGATATGTGTATATATTATACACGTATACGTAAGATATGTGTATATATTATATACGTATATATATAATATATATGGATATATATATAATATATATAATTAGTCAGTCATTCTGACCTAAGGGAAGTTAAGTTGCATAACAAAAAGAGAAAGTGAAAAAAGTCCCCCTATTTGAGATGCACAAGTAGTGCTAGGTAGTGTATAATATACTCTTTGCTCTTTCTCTGTATCCAAAAATCTGTGGTAAAATTAACCGAGATAACAAATTTGTGAGTAGAGTTTTAAATTGTTGCAAACTCTAAGAAGCTGTGAATTTACATGTCTGAGTGGAAAGCAAGAAAACTAAAACTGCCTGTGCAGAAATAAGAGGCAGAAGAAGCCATAACATCTACCTACAAATAAAAGACACATCAAGGAAGCATTTAGCCTTCCATGAATTGCACAGAATTGGAGAGTGTTGACAAATTTCACAGATATTTAAGGGCTGGGAAAGGATATGGAGCCCTTCATGTAGCTGACATGGGTGAAAAATTCCTTTCTAATTTTGGTGAGGAGATTTATTAGTTTTATTCAAAAGAACATTACCAGTGCATGGGGTTTCCAAGGAGCTCTCCTGGCCTCTCCTTGAATTCCTTACCTAATACCACCACAGACCTCTGTGCAGGTGCAGATTTGACTTTCCTTCTGGAACACAGCTAAAGATAAAATCTAAAGACAGAGATCTTGTAAATTTGTTTGAGTTCTTTGTAGATTCTGGGTATTAGCCCTTTGTCAGATGAGTAGTTGCAAAACTTTCTCCCATCCTGTAGGTTGCCTGTTCACTCCGATGGTAGTTTCTTTTGCTGTGCAGAAGCTCTTTAGGTTAATTAGATCCCATTTGTCAATTTTGGCTTTTGTTGCCATTGTTTTTGGTGTTTTAGACATGAAATCCTTGCCCATGCCTATGTCCTGAATGGTATTGCCTAGGTTTTCTTCTAGGGATTTTATGGTTTTAGGTCAAACATTTAAGTCTTTGATCCATCTTGAATTAATTTTTGTATAAGGTGTAAGGAAGGGATCCAGTTTCAGCTTTCTACATACGGCTAGCCAGTTTTCCCAGCACCATTTATTATGTAGGGAATCCTTTTCCCATTGCTTGTTTTTGTCAGGTTTGTCAAAGATCAGATGGTTGTAGATGTGTGGTATTATTTCTGAGGGCTCTGTTCTGTTCCATTGGTCTATATCTCTGTTTTGGTACAAGTACCATGCTGTTTTGGTTACTGTAGCCTTGTAGTATAGTTTGAAGTCAGGTAGCATGAAGCCTCCAGCTTTGTTCTTTTTGCTTAGGATTGTCTTGGCAATGCGGGCTCTTTTTTGGTTCCATGTGAACTTTAAAGTAGTTTCTTCCAATTCTGTGAAGAAAGTCATCGGTAGCTTGATGGGGATGGCATTGAATCTATAAATTACCTTGGGCAGTATGGCCATTTTCACAATATTGATTCTTCCTATCCATGAGCATTAAATGTTCTTCCATTTGTTTGTTTCCTCTTTTATTTTGTTGAGCAGTGGTTTGTAGTTCTCCTTGAAGAGGTCCTTCACATCCCTTGTAAGTTGGATTCCTGGGTATTTTATTCTCTTTGAAGCAGTTGTGAATGGGATTTCACTCATGATTTGGCTCTCTGTTTGTCTGTTATTGGTGTATAGGAATGCTTGTGATTTTTGCACATTGATTTTGTATCCTGAGACTTTGCTGAAGTTGCTTATCAGCTTAAGGAGCTTTTGGGCTGAGACGATGGGGTTTTCTAAACATACAATCATGTCATCTGCAAACACGGACAATTTGACTTCATCTTTTCCTAATTGAATACCCTTTATTTCTTTCTCCTTCCTGATTGCCCTGGCCAGAACTTTTTACAAATTTATAAGAAAAATTTTTTTTACAAATTTACAAGGAAAAAAAAACAAACAACATCATCAAAAAGTGGGCAAAGGATATGAACAGACACTTCTCAAAAGAAGACATTTATGCAGCCAAAAGACACATGAAGAAATGCTCATCATCACTGGCCATCAGGGAAATGCAAATCAAAACCACGGTGAGATACCATCTCACACCAGTTAGAATGGCCATCATTAAAAAGTCAGGAAACAACAGGTGCTGGAGAGGATGTGGAGAAATAGGAACACTTTTACACTGTTGGTGGGACTGTAAACCAGTTCAACCACTGTGGAAGACAGTGTGGCCACTCCTCAAGGATCTAGAACTAGAAATACCATTTGACCCAGCCATCCCATTTCTGGGTATATACCCAAAGGATTATAAATCATGCTGCTATAAAGACACATGCACACATATGTTTATTGCAGCACTATTCACAATAGCAAAGACTTGGAACCAATCCAAATGTTCATCAATGAAAGACTGGATTAAGAAAATGTGGCACATATACACCATGGAATACTATGCAGCCATAAAAAAGGATGAGTTCATGTCCTTTGTAGGGACATGGATGAAGCTGGAAACCATCATTCTCAGCAAACTATTTCAAGGACAAAAAACCAAACACCGCATGTTCTCACTCATAGGTGGGAATTGAACAATGAGAACACTTGGACACAGGAAGGGGAACATCACACACCGGGGCCTGTCGTGGGGTGGGGGGAGCGGGGAGGGATAGCATTAGGAGATATACCTAATGTAAATGATGAGTTAATGGGTGCAGCACACCAACGTGGCACATGTATACATATGTAACAAACCTGCACGTTGTGCACATGTACCCTAGAACTTAAAGTATAATAATTAAAAAAAAAAAAAAACAGAGATCTGCTGATTAGAGATTGTAAAGACAACACTTCCCCAATCAGACAGCTCTTAGCTTCTGGCTTCTAGCTCTGTCCTGCAATTGTTTCTAAACCACTTCTTATTCTTGTGAACAAGAGGGCTATAGTTTCCCATTACTGGCTCATCTAGGCCTATAGAAACCAAAGGACATATTGTTCCTTCTTGGTTAAAAGTTACATAGAAAATTTACTAGAAGTTAGATTGCATTATTTATAGAAGTTGGCTAACAGGCAAGTTCATTCGCATAAATCTGATGGGGAGAGTCTGAATCTCTTTGTGCTCCTTCACACCTTCCCCTGGTGCTGGAAACGAAAGCTGGTTTCCCTAGTAACCAGCACCTATTATGTGTGAGAGAACTGTGACTGTGAGTTTTGAGCGTTTGTGTGTGTATTTGGGTAATTACTGCTGACTGAGGTTCTCAGTACAGCATGAACTTTATTTGTGCCAGAAACAGAAACTTTTTTTTTTTTTCCAGAGACAGGGCCTCGCTCTGTCACCAAAGCTGGACTGCAGTGGCATGATCATAGCTCAATGCAGCCTCGAACTCTTGGGTTCAAGCATTTGTTCCACCCCAGCCTTCCAATTAGCTAGAACTACAGGTGTGCACCACCATGCCTGGCTGATTTTTTTTTTTTTTTTTTTTTGTAGAATTAGGTCTCACTATGCCCAGGCTAGTCTCAAACTCCTGGCCTTAAGCAGTCCTCCTGCCTTGGCCTGTCAAAGCTCTGGGAAGAAACTATTAAACAAACAAAGTTTATTTTGAAGTGTCATCGATTGACTCTCTTGACGTTGGGCTGCATATGAGTGCTTTCTATGGGGCACATGACCTGGAGGAAAGGAGGGAAGAATGAAAATAGTGTGGTGAACTTGTGAATTCATATTCCACTAGCACAGAGCTATTAAGAAATCTTCCCCAGTGATCCTATTGCAAACTCTGGCTACACTTCTATGTATAATCCATATGCACCACACCTCACAAGCCTTTGGCTACATCATATTTGTGTGTTAGTCCTAAATTTTGATAGCTTTAGCCCAAACAGATCAGAATACCAGAAAGGGTCCCCAGCTGTCTCAAGCATTCCAAAGAGGACTTCCACAAACATGCTCAGCAGACATTGATCACCTACTTCCTCTCCAGCACCTCCACCCACCAACTCTGCTCTCTCTTCTGCTGAAGGATTTCATGGGCTTACTGCTCTCTTGGGACCATTGTCTTAAGTGGGTTATAGAAAATATATACATATTTAATATTTGCTTTAAAATATACTTACTGATATCTCAATGTATATAAGATATAAACATGGTGACAAAAAGCAAATTAAAATTAAGATGGTGAGAGAAAAAAGGAATAGCCAGGTCTAACACATCAGGTAAGTTGTCCACTTTTCCTGCTCTGGTCCTGGCTTAGTGCTAGTTATAACTCAGGTTCAAGTTGCTGAGGATGGAGAAAAAAATTTGGAGGAGTCCAAAGTAGACAGAGAAAGATATGCCCCCAGAGCATCACTTTAACTACACACAAACATATAAACTTACACACACATACAAACTCACACACTCACAAACACAAACACAAAACTCACACACACACACACAGACAAATGGTTAGAAGGCATCTGAATCTGCTCTCCCTGGCTCTGGAACTCTTGGGAGCTGCCAGGTGTCTACCACAGGGATTGGATTATTTATATTCATTAAGCTCAATGTCAATCTTTTTCCATGGGCAGTGCTGACTCCACAGCCTTCTCCACAGTCTACGGCAAAGGAAAAACTCCTTAGAATGATTTGTACACACAACAGAAGCATTCTACTTGTACATTCTTCTTATACATACAAAAGAAGCATTCACTCCAAGCTCAGGGAAGAGAAACTCAGTCTCCTACCTTTCTGGGACCCCAGAATGTCTCTTAAGTGCCCTTCCAACTACTGCTTGGTAAATAGGACACTGGGTGAACGAAACCACTGACCACAGGCCACGTCTTCCCTCTGCAAGCTTCTAGATTCAGTTGCCAGGATGGGCTCCTGGACTTTGCCTATTCTACTGGACACTGATTAAAAGTCATCTCTGTGCTCTTTCATTTCAGGCAGCTGGGGAGGGGATGGCAGTGAGCAGCCAAGAAGCTGTTTCTCTCCACCCTGGGAACCAAGCCATTGAGCTAAGTTCTGAAAACTAGTATGTTGGAGTTATCTTTATCAAGAAACTTCAAAAAGTTCATGAAATAGCTGAAGGAGGAAGATTAATGAAGAGAGTCATAAAAGAATATTCTATGGACAACAGATAATGCTTTTTAATGAGTTCTTCCTAAATAGAAGTGTTTCCTATATAGAGGTATTTGCGCCCTCTACTGCCTTCAGCTGCTACTTCTCAGCAAATTATCCCCTGAATATAAAGTCTTAGATATTAGCACACAGATCTTTTGAGTTTTTTAAAAAGGAGATTCATCAGTATATATGGATGGAAGGAAAGGCAGAGAGAATGGCATTCATAGTCTCCTCTGGAGCAGGAATGCATACTATATTCCCCACATACAGCCAAAGGTCACTGTGCCCAGAAAATGTAGGAAGTTTCTTAATGAACTATATTAAAGCTATAAAAGCTGCAGCTCAAGAAACTGGTATGTGCTACCGAAGGCAAGTGCTGCTTCCATCAGGTGTGTGGCGGAACCCCCAGCATCTGACACTGCAGGCTTTTATGTAGAGCTGGGTGGTCTGACATGAAGCCACTATGCAGCTATTTCAATTTATATTTAAATTAATTAAAATAAAATCTAAAACTCAGTTCCTCAGATGCACTAGTTACACTTGCAGTGCTCAATAGTAATATATAGCTAGTGGCGGCACAGTTTTAGACTGTTTTCTTTTTTTGTTTGTTTGGTTTTTTTTTGAGACAGGATCTGTCTCTGTTGCCCAGGCTGGAGTGCTGCAACACAGTCATGGCTCACTGCAGCCTCAAACTCCTGGGCTCAAGCAATCCTCCCGCCTCAGCCTTCCAACTAACTAGGACTACAGGCTCACACCACCACATCGGGCTAAGTTTTTTTTTCAATTTTATTTTTTGTAGAGACAGGGTCTCTCCATGTTGCCCAGGCTGGTCTCAAACTCCCACGCTCAAGTAATCTTCCCAATTGGCCTTGCAAAGTGCTGGGATTACAGGTGTGAGCCAACCAACCCAGCCTAGAACATTTTTAACATTGCAGAAAGTCCTTTTGGAACTAATGTAGGGTTTTTCAGTCTAAGCACTATTGCCATTTGGGGCCAGATAACTCTTTGCTGTGAGGGGCTGTTATGTACATTATAGGATGTTTAGCATCAGCAATGACCTCTACCCAATGGATGTCAGTAGCACCCACATCTCCAGTTGTGATCATCCAAAGTGTCTCCAGGGGCCAGGTGTGGTGACTCATGCCTGTAATCCAGCACTTTGGGAGGCTGAGGCAGGCAGGTCACCTGAGGTCAGGAGTTCAAGACTAGCCTGGCCAACATGGAAAACCCCATCTCTACTGAAAAAGTACAAAAATTAGCTGGGCGCGCTGGTGGGCACCTGTACTCCCAGCTACTCGGGAGGCTGAGACAGAATTGCTTGAACCTGGGGGGCAGAGATGGCAGGGAGCCGAGATCGCACCACTGCACTACAGCCTGGGCGACAGAGTGAGACTCTGTCTCAAAAAAAAAAAAAAAAAAAAAAGTTTCTCCAAGTATTGCCAGATGCCCCCAGGGGCAAAATTGCCCCCATTTGAGAACTGTTCATTTAAAGCAGTAATCAGCCCAAGTAGGGATTGGCCAGATCCCACCATAAGGAGATATCACAGAACTCATACAGACAGCCTGGATAAGTTGATGGGTAAGAGTATCTAATGAAAGACCAGCCACTCCTACATCATGTGCCACTGCCACTTCATGATCTTAATGCATATGGCTTAAGACATATGGGTTAATAAGGCTAAGCTTGTGGCCTGCTTACAGATGGGGAATCTTGATAATTCCATGACTCTCCATTTTAGTTCACATCAGAACTACAACTCTTTATTTACTTTAGGGCTGGAGATCAATAACATGATCCAAAATGTCTTCTATGAGCCTCACAAAGTAGTATTTCTTTTCTCTGTGCTTACACAGTATCTAAATTGTACATGTTTTAGTACAATAAAATCAAATATGTTCTAATCTGTCTCTGTCTCCCACAAGACAGCAAACCACTAGTGATGGAGGGGAAGAAAAGGCATCTCCATTGTTTTACCAACTGGTGTTCTCAGAATGCCAGGCATAACACAGGTAAGCATTACTGGTTTGCTGAACGTTTGAACTGACGAGAAGCCCCTGACAATGAACGCTGCTTTGGAGGCTTGTGAGTACTACTTGTGAAGATCGCCTACCATCTGACCAATTATTTTTACTGTTGGAAACTTAAACATCCTTGGAATTCTCAGAGCTATAAGCATAACATGGGTGTTGATCTATGTTCTTTTTAGCCTATCTAATTTAAGATTCTAAATTTTGGTTGCATGAATACTACGCAGCCAAAGAACAAGATCATGTCCTTTGCAGCAACATGGATGGAGCTGGAGGCCATTATCCTAAGTCAACTAACATGGGAACAGAAAACAAGATACTGCATGTTCTCACTCACCAGTGGGAGCTAAACACTGAGTACATGTGGACACAAAGAAGGGAACAACACAAATATGGGACCTACTTGAGGGTAGAGAGTAGGAGGAAGCCCCTCAGAGAGGCCCCTATCACATAAAACTTCCCGTCTCTGGTGTACTAATTTGATAGTCAGCTGGCAGTTTCACCGTTGCACATTCCTTCTTATCTGCTTTTGCAGGATTACCATGACTTGAGATACAAGAACAGGTTTATGGTCCTAGACCAAAGCCTTTCCCCTAGTGTGTGCAGCCAGCATCATTGCACACTGCAAGAGTAGCCACGGGGACCCTTTGGGGTCAGACCTGCTCACAGACTAGACAGTCTTGGGAGTATTCTTCCAGTGGGGGAGACAACAGGATTATGATTTTGCCAAACACTTCAGGTTAAAGACCAAAAGTTAACCGAGGAAGTTTTTCATGAACCTCAGGAAGAGATAAACGTCCAATTCTCTGTTATTTCAAAGCAACCAATGTGTACTGTTTTTATTAAAAGCAAATTAAGCGCTTATCAATCTGTCTTCTGCTACGTGACAGGTCACTTGAGAAGAGGAAACATGCCCTATGTGTCCCAACATAGTACCTGGCCTGTACCTAATGATAATTCATAGCTTGCTGATTTTAGAAATGGACAAGGAGCTTAGAGCAATGAAGTCTGCCTTGGCCATGCTAACAATATGTTTGGATCACAGGTTCCTTAAACCTCTATGGGTTTCCCAGAACCACGGGAATGGCATTGAACTTGTTTTTTCAGCTCAATTTATAATCCTAAATTTCAATTGCATCTAGAAAACATCTTCACCTCTTCATATTTCCTTTATAGACATGGACTTTTCAAGTCCCAAGATACTTCAGACAGTCTAAAAACAACTTGCTTTCCAGGAACCTGAGGACTTTTCCAACAGACATTATAGGATCTATGAAATATCTTGAGTCTAGTTCAGTGATGTAAATGTTTCCTACAATTTATATAGACAATCCCAGGTGAATGAATATTTGACATGTAAAACAATGAAAGCACAGAAATTCAGTTAGAACCGGAACACGTGGGGCTGGGCGTGGTGGCTTACGCCTGTAATCCCAGCACTTTGGGAGGCAGAGGTGGGCAGATCATGAGGTCAGGAGATCGAGACCATCCTGGCTAACACAGTGAAACCCCGTCTCTACTAAAAATACAAAAAAACATTTGCCGGGCGTGGTGGTGGGTGCCTGTAATCCCAGCTACTTGGGAGGCTGAGGCAGGAGAATGGCGTGAACCCGGGAGGCGGAGCTTGCAGTGAGCCGAGATTGCGCCACCACACTCCAGCCTGGGCGACAGAGCGAGACTCCATCTCAAAAAAAAAAAAAAAGAACTGGAACACGTGGGAGTCAGCCAGAAAAGTAAATCAGAGTAGCCCAAAGATAGCCATCAAGACCCCTGAGGTGGTATGAAGATTACCAGGACTTTCAGAGCAGAGAAGTTCCTAGTAGCTGAGTATTTTCTCTGTGGACATGATTGGTGCAAGTTTGCAAACATGAGTAGTTTCAAAAGCAAACATCAGACACTCTCTGTAGAGGTCAGTGCACTTTGACCTACATCCTTTCTGGTATTACATGGATTATTAAGGTGCACAAGGGGAAACCAAAGCATAGAAAAATAAAGTTCTAGACTCAGAGCCTCATAGAAAGATAGGTATTTATTAGGAATGAGTCTCTGATCCAAAGCATTTGGACCTGAAAGGGATCCAGGGATCATTTGGAAAAGTATCTGTGAAACTTTAATGTACCAACAAATCATCTGGACATGTTAAAAGGCAAGTTCTCATTCAGGAGATCTGTGGAGGGGCCTGATATTCTGCATTTCTAGGCTTTTAGTACATGATGATGCCACTGTAACAGACCATATCCTGAGTAGCAAAAATCTAGTCTAGTGGTTTTAAATCATGCACAAAAAAATCACTTTGGGATTACTTTTTTCAGAAAACTTACTGATAATACTCATGCCTGGGCTTCACTTCCAGAGATTCTGATTGACTGGGCTGGAGATTGGCTCAGGCATCTGCATTTTTAAAAGATTTCCAAGGAATTTTATAGTTTGCAGCCCAAGGTTGTAAACCACTGTTCAAGGCCAACTTTTTTATATACCTGATGAGGAAACTCAGTGTTTAAGTGAAATCAAGTTCGCTCTGCTAGTTAGTCAAACACAGAGCTGGTTCTGGAATGTTGATAGTGGTTAAGTTTTATTTCTCCAATGCTTAAGTTTCATTTCTACAAGTAGGCATCCTGCCCATTAGAAATGAGTTTCCCTCTCTAGTTTCCATTGTTTTTTTCCTATTTGTAGACACACACATTACACACACACACTCTCTCTCTCTCTCTCACTCTCTCTCTCTCTCTCTCCTACACAATGTGTTGGCTGTTTCCTTATTGTTGCTCTGTCCTGTGTGGTTCATGGCTGTATTTATCCAAGGACACACTGGTCCAGATCCTGAATACCTAATCAGTTGAGCCAGAGCCTCACAGAACCAGGACTGCTGCCAGATTCAGTGACCACATGACAAACACTCACTCTGTTTCTCTGACACGCTGTTACTAAGCAATAATTTTATGCATGAAAATTCCAACGTCATACTACTCTCAGTGTCAGCAGCTCTCTTAATGTTCATTTCAGTATTTGCTTATGTTTCTATCCCTTTTAGAGTTGAGTCAGGGCTAGTGCCTTACAGAAGATATTTGTATCTGAAAACACAATTGGCCTCCTAGAAGCTTCCCATCTGATACAGAACTGGAGAGAGAGACCTGAGAGGAAATGAGTCCCATTCCAAAATCTCTTCTCCCCCTACACAGGTCCATCCTCACTAGGGAGGGGCTGAATGCCTGCTGCCCAAGAGGTACTGCTGGGCTCTATGTGTAGATATGGCCAGGGCTCCCTGACCTGAGCCTGAGATGGGAATATCTAGATTGCCCTGGCTTGAAGCTCAGAACAGGACACCGCTATCTCAGCCGCTGCACAGTCAGATATGACATGAGACACCTCTCTCTCAGTGCCCACTGGGAAAAATTGTAGTCGGGGAAGGGCTCCAGCTAATGGTCAGCACAGACTGCACAGATAAGGGGACTTGTCCCACACTGTGAAAGCAACACTCACAGTTACTGAATGCTGTTAAATGAGACATGCTTTCCATGCAATATCCCACTTCATCTCAACATAACCCCATGACGAAAGTCCTAGTGCTATTCTGATTCCATGGGTAAGTAAACGTGGCTTAGAAATGTGAACCAACTATCCCAAGATCACACGTCCAGTAAGCAGCAAAGTCCATTAATGACCCCAGGCGGTCTGATTCCAGGTGGCCTTCACTACTGAGCAATATCATCTTGTGTGCACAAAGACAAGTAAAGGTAAAGGGTTTTAATATTTCTCATTATGCCCAAGCTGCAGAGCAAGAAAGGAAACCTCAGAAGAAAACATCCCATTGGCCCCAAATATGGAATAATGGTTGTTCTATGATGGGGCGCTATTGTCTTGTACTCAGAGCACATGGACCCAAAATAAACAAGATGGCAAATATCTGTGAGGAACCCCCTCCATCAGGTGATTCTGTCACCTGACAGGTGTAGAAGGTTTTTTCTAAAGGCCTAGGTTTGCTCAACCCCAGATGAAACAATGTTTGACTAACAATCATTCTTCCCTTTCAGCAAACTTGGTCTTCCACAGCAGGGCTACGTGGGCCTAGTTTCCTTTCCCTCATTCCCCTGAATGGTTCTAACCTCCATTTCTGTGCTGTCATTATGCTTAGAGAATTTTTCTGCCTACTTTTATTATTAGAGTATACTCAAGGAATAAAATGGGGATTCTCATTACTTAAGTAATGTTGAGATTTGGTGGGTTTATGTAAGAATACATGGATCTAAATGATATCTTGTGCTTGTAAGATGTGAAGACGGGCCAGGTGCAGTGGCTTACACCTGTAATCCCAGCACTTTGGGAGGCCAACACAGGTGCATCACCTGAGGTCAGGAGTTCGAAACCAGGATGGCCAACATGGTGAAACCCCGTCTCTACTAAAAATACAAAAAATTAGCTGGGTATGGTAGTGCACACCTGTAGTGCCAGCTACTCAGGAGGCTGAGGCACGAGAATCACTTGAACCTGGGAGGCGGAGGTTGCAGTGAGCAGAGATAGTGCCACTGTACTCCAGCCTGGGCAATACAGCGAGACTCTATCTTAAAAAAAAAAGAAAAAGAAGTCAAGAGGTCCAGCACATTCTTCTAGGAACTTGTCTCATGCGAATGGGGAGATGTGGTCTATCTCAAGTTGCCTAAATCCTTCCTTGAATAGACGTGGAGATGGGTTTTTAATTCACACAGAGAGACAGATTATATACTGTACTCTTTCTTAAGCGTATTCTTTTCCTAAGATATCTGCTCTCATTTCAACTGTGAATGCATAAAATCTTATTTGACGCTCCTTTTCTGGGTAGTCCTTCTTGTCTATGTAATTTTTGGCTTTAGAAAGGTCAGGAGCAGTAACTGGAGCAGTAACTCAGAAGCTCCCTGAAAAGAAAGAGAAGAGCTGCCCCAGACATCTGAGAGCATCATGAACACCTGTGACCATGATAGGTCAAGACAAAATACAAGGCCACTCTGTAATCGGGTCTGAGTGCAGACAAAAATATGAATATTTTCCAACTGGATTCAAAAATAATCAAGCAGCCCCTTAAACTGGCCAATAGGAGTGACTGCTGCTTCCTTTCAAATTACATCTGTCGCCTTGGTCTAGTCTTCTCTTTTTCCAGACACAATTTAAGACACCCAATTATAGAATCATTTCTGCTTCCTGACAGCCTCCCATCCCATGCCCATGACCACACCTTACCACATGGGAGCCTGGGAAATATAGTCTAGTTACAGGCCCAGGACAAAGAAGAAACAGCACAGTCAGGCTACAGTTTCATTTGGTAATTAAGAGAAGACTGTAATGAAGTTAATAACCCTACCTTGAAATGCTCACTCAAAAGGAAATCGCTCTCAGTCTTCGCCCTTTTGCTTATCTTGGTGCACTACCCCTACAAAATCAAGATCCAGAAACTTACAGGATGACATTGTAACAATTCACAAGAGGAATTCAGAATAGCAGCTTTCCAAATTTTCCTTTTTCCCTGCTAATTGTGTGGGCAATTACATCAGCCTTGGTATCATATACATTTTTCATTAAACATGTGAACATTGTTTGATTGACTCTCTTATGGTTGTTGCTTTGTAACAGATAATCTTCAAAATAGTAGAAACAGAAGAAACATAAGGACAACTCAGAAGAACTATGTGAATTTGGATTTAGATTTTTAACCCCCATGACCCCATCACATTCCCTGACTACATTGCATATGTTTCTCTACTGACCAGCTCAAACATTGTTGTTTGAACCACCGATGGTGAACAGTAAAGATCATCAAAACAGTTGAGTAGGCTTCACTATAGCCAGGGTTGGCAGTAATGCAAATGCTGCTGGAGGATGTAACCAGTATGGGACCCTTCTTACAGACCAATATCTCAAAATTGAGGAGTTGTTTTGCCTAACACAGCCCCACAGAAGAAGACCTAATCATCTGCAACCTCATTCTTCCGCAAATTGACAATGACTTTCTACAGTATTCTTTTAGGCACAAACCACTGACCCTGGTCTAAGGAGCTTCCATTGTAGACGTCCCTGCAACCACCTGGCTGGATACATGTGATAGTACCAAGTTTGACAACAGAGTCTGACATGATTCACAAAAATATACGTTCCTGTCTGCCACTGGTTTTTCCACAACACTGAATGTCATCATAAAGTTCAGTTATCCTCTATCTCCTACACCACATTGACCCCAGCAAGGGAATTTGCGTATCAAAACTGCTTCTCACACACCCATCCCCTTAGCTGCCAAAACTCAGCATGTATTTGTAATCAAAGCAGAGACAGCCCTATTTCTCTGTATCATTTTCACCCTGCCAATTCACTGGGCATCGAGGGTGTAAAAAACTGCCTGGATATACCTCCCATATATAAGCACCGTGCTTATCTGAGAAGCCCTGGAACTCTGTGGACAAACATTGAAGGAGCCTCCAAGCCTGAACCAAAGCACTACAGAGCACCTGCTATCTTCATAGCACCATGAGGTAAAGGCTTTCTCTGCTTCACTGACCTTATTTCTGCACACTTTGAATTCTAAAACTTTCCTTAAGGGCCAATTTTTTGACAGGCCTTCTCCTAAGGGAGCTGTCCCACTGGTGGTTCTGACCCTGATAGGCACCCTCAACATGATAACTGAGAAGAGTTTAGTAAGGGGGCTATTTAAGACGATATGGGCAAAGTTTAGGGAAATCAACAGGAAATAGTGCTTGTTGGTTGCAGGGCAGCGGGAAGAGGCGTGTTGGTTTACAACAGTGGTAACATGATAACCCTGGGCCTACAGGAGCAAGAAGAGAGCCAGACCCAAGGAGACTCTAAGCTATAGCTGTAGGGGAGGGGCTTCTCAAGAGGCCTTTGGTGAAAAAAAATCACTGACAACCTCAAGCAGAGCACAGTGGGAGCTTAGGAATTAATTCCACAACCTTCACCTCCTCCTGCAATTTAATATCTGGCTGGTGCTCCCCAGTGGGCCAACTCCAGAAGAAGGTAAAAAATAAAAGAGTTTTGGAGTTAATAAAGTCCATAGAATCAGCTTCCAAGCACAGAGCATGGTGAAGAATGTAGGAAAGTGGATCCAGAGGGGCAAGATGAGAATATATGTAGAGGCAAGTTTCCTAACTCCTGTTACAGAGCTCGCATAGTAAGCGTAGCTGGCTTAATAAAAGCAGCAATGCTCTTAAGGAAATAAACGAGAAAGCAATCTTATTTCCAAAGATGTCATTTCTGTAGCACTTTCTAATAGAGGGACAATTACCCAGGCAACACTTAAAGACTGTTCACCAGAGAACAGAGGCCTGAGCCTAGAGAGGAGACTGGCATGGGGACCAGTCAGGGCAAGAGCATTGAGATCCTTTTAATATACAAAATACTCTTTTAGGCATCCAGGTGAGAAGAAGCAGCTATTTTTCTTTTTATTTGATAGTTTGGTTAAATTCAGGTGGGAAAAAGAAGCTACTTTCAGAGATGGCCGTTTTTCTGTTGTTTGTTTGTTTTTGATAACAAGTCAAATTTTGTGATTACTGTGAAACTATGAAATTGTGATTACTATGAAATTTGCTTTTCACTGAATTAACTGTTCTCAGAGTGTGGTCCCCTGACTAGCAACATCAGCATCACCTGGGAAGGTAGCAGAAATGCAAATTATCAGGCCCTACCCTAAACCTGCTGACTCAGAAACTCTAGGGTGGGGCCCATCAATCTGTGTGTTATAAGTTTTCCAGGTGATCATGTTGCCTGCTAAAATTTGAAAAACCACTATACTAGATGTTAGAAAATAAGAAATTTTGTAGGCATTGTGATATGTTTGTTCCACAAAATATATATTTCTTTTTTTCCTGGTGTAGTTAGAACCGGTGACCTGCGGAAAAGGCTTTCACTCAAAAGTATTCTGACCTGCTAGAGTTCTCCCATCTGATGTTGCAGTCAGTGGGAGAGGAAGAACTTACAGAAAAATGGGCTGCTCTTTTGAGATCCCTTTCTAGCAAACATGTAGACCTGTCTTGAGAAGAAATTATAAGTGAAGGATTGCAAAAAAATTCACCACAAGAGTACCCAAGTCTCTCTTTTTAATATAATGGGCTCCTGGTCATAAGATGTTAGTTGTGGCTGAGCATGGTGGCTCACGCCTGTAATCCCAGCACTTTGGGAGGTCGAGGTGGGCGGATCACGAGGTCAGGAGATCAAGACCATCCTGACTAACAAGGTGAAATCCGGCCTCTACTAAAAAATACAAAAAATTAGCCGGGTGTAGTGGCGGGTGCCTGTAGTCCCAGCTACTCAGGAGGCTGAGGCAGGAGAATGGCGCGAACCTGGGAGGCGGAGCTTGAAGTGAGCCAAGATTGCACCACTGCACTCCAGCCTGGGCAACAGAGTGAGGCTCCGTCTCAAAACAAACAAACAAACAAAAAAAAGGTGTTAGTTGTGTCTGCATCTGTGGAGTTGACAGAAAGCAAGCCTTTCATTCCCTGCTGCCTTGGTAGCTAGTCTATGTGAGAGGTTTTGGAATGGCCTGTGTGTATGTTTCTAGAAGCCACTGACCTGAGGTGGCCTAAGGGGAATCTGGACTATCCCAGACTGAATAATGCCCACATCAAAATACTCCTGATCCCACTGGTTGAGGGACAGAGGAGCAGATTGAGCTCCTCCTTCTATTCATGTTTATTGATCAAGACAGCTGAAGTGGAGCTTAAGTGGACAAGATCCAGGGAAATGCCTGACAAAATATGGTGACGAGTCCCTGTCTGCCACAGGCATACAGGGATTAGGTCACTACGTACATGCACAAACTCGTCTTTTTTTTTTTTTTTTTTTTTTTTCCAGACAGGGCCTCCCTCTGTCACCCAGTCTGGAGTGCAGTGGCATGATCACAGCTCACTGCAGCCTCCACCTCCCTGGGCTCAGGTGATCCTCCCACCTCAGCCCAAGTCACTGGGACTACTGGTGCGCATCGCCAGGCCTGGCTAATTTTTGTATTTTTTGAGAGACACGGTTTCGCTATGTTGCCCATGCTGGTCGTAAACTCCTGGGCTCAAGCAATTCACCTGCCTTGGACTCTCAAAGTGTTGGGATTACAGGCATTAGCCACCACGCTGGGGCCTAATTTGATGATAATATGTATACTACTAATAACGGCACTTTCTGTATGCTCACCAGGTAAAAGGAGGACTTTAAGCTCTCAGCATTTCCATTTTAGAGAGTGAGGACACCTCTAGGGTGATATTCTACTCCGTAGTCTTCCCAGGGCCCAAGTCAAGAAGATACATGTTGATGAACAACCACCTATAAGAAAAAGCAATAATTCTCTTCTGGAACTTGGCAGGGCAGCCTTGTAAGATTGTGTAAGTTGTGCACTTGAAATTCTACAATTTCAGTGAAAGCCAAAATCTAATATACTTTTTTCCACCTATCAATGCATGGCCATGATTAGATCACTCAGAGGAAGACTGATCTCTTTCTACTGCTCACAAATGTGCTGGGTGGGCCAGCAGCTGAGATGCTGAGATTGGGCACATATTTAGAAAGCTTGGAATGGCGTATCTTCAAATATTCCAGCAGCTCTAGAGTAATGGAAGTCTGTGTGGATTATTTTCCCTGGGTAGTTGTCTGTTCTCATCATAGCACAAGCTACACTGGGCATGAGTGGAGGATTTGGGTCAAAAACTCTTCCTGATTCCATCCTCTTTAGGTGTGGTGACTATTTTCAGTGAGCATTCTTAAGCACAATATTGATTTTACTTACTCCTGACCCCACCTCACCCAGCATATGTCCCACACACACGCCCACACACAGGTTTCATTGGGTAATCTTCCTGGGCCACAGCTGGAAGGAAGATTTCTGGGACTCCTCATCTCAGCAGTCAACTATACAGTCCTATCCTAAAGCAAGAACAGACAGTGCCAGGACTCTCACATTCCACAGACTCAAGGATGGAGAAGATGGTTTGGGATTGTGGGCAGGAATGCACTCAAGGAGGGTCTAAGCATAGTAGGGAGTTTTTTAGATGGAGACTCTGAGGGAAAAATGAGGGCTGTATTGGGCTGCCAGCTGTGCTCGAAGCAGCAGTCATAAGCCTGAGTATCCTCTGCCCAACTTTGTGGTGCTATTCATTATCTTGTGAATCCTTTCCTTTCTTCCTTTCTTTCCTTTACTTTCCTTTATTTTCTTTATTATTAATTTTTTGGAGACAGAGTCTGGCTCTGTTGCCCAGCCTGGAGTGCAGTGGCATGATCTCGGCTCACTGCAACCTCCACTTTCCAGATTCAAGTGATTCTTGTGCCTCAGCCTCCAGAGTAGCTGGGACGACACTGGCTAATTTTTTGTATTTTTAGTAGAGATGGGGTTTCACCATGTTGCCCAGGCTAGTTTTGAACTTCTGAGCTCAGGCAATCTGCCTACCTTGGCCTCCCAAAATGCTAGGATTACAGGTGTGAGCCACCACACCTGGCCGTGAACTTTTTCTTTCCCTTTATTTTCAAAAAAGAATGTTTCATCATCCGTTTTTTGTGATTAGATTATGGTTATATTACATTATATTATGGTTATATTGAGTCGGGATTTATATAAAAATTGTTTTTGCTATACATTGCCATATATAGAGTAAAAGAAAATTTCATAATGGTCCTCTCTGGGATCATTCCTTGGGCCTAATGGATAGGAAACATGTCAAGTATAGACTGTAAGGTAATTAGTTGAGAACACAGAGGTAAATATACTTACATAGGATGTGAGGACCACTTTTTCAACTATTAAGGACAAATTTCTTTTTCATCCTTCATGTTCTTATAGGGAGACTAGGACTTCAGTTCCACTTCAGAGGAGAGTAAACTATTGGGGAAAAACACCCTTCTGGTCCCACTGACTTCATATTATTCTCTCTTCCTCATGGGTGGCTGAGAGATTACTATAATTGTTGAGATTTTGATAGCCTGTCCTCCGCTAGGCTTTAGGGTTACTTGATGTCAGGAACACTGACTTACAAAAGTGGGACTTGCCACTTCTTCAAAGAGACACATCTGACCTATGTAATGTTCATTCATGCCTCTCCTTCTGTCCCCATCAGTAACGCTGCCCTTGTGAGGCGGTTCCACCCATTTGGAACCCCTCCATTTAGGATTGGTTGAGTAAGTTCACACAGGCAAAGGAGACAGGAAACCCTACCACATTCTCCAACCTGGCTTGAGCATTCATGAAGTCCAGCATTTGAAACCGTATTTGGCCCTCATGTTTTACTCAGAACACTTCATGGGAGGAGAGAAAACCAAAATGTGTTTACATGTTAAGAACATGAAAAAGATGAGTAAGGAACCCACCTTTCTGTGAACCTTCTATCCACATTTCTTCTGACAGCATTAGTCATGCACTGCAAAGTCGGGAGGAAGCAGAAAGAAGACAGGTTTTGCAGTGTTGAGGGTGGTGCTGAGATTATTTTGATGTTAGCAGAATTAACCTCTTTTGAATTGACTTTTAGACTTCATGTAACCTATCTGTTGGTACTACGAGATGATTAGCATTTCCCCATGGTTTTTATGTCAACCTGTTCTCTGTCCTAATGACATGACTGTAGAACCCAGAGAGGCACCAGATAATGGAGTCAGGGATATTAGGATAGAGAATATTTGACTATTTGAAGTGCTGCCTTCATTTTCAGTGGACAGAATACTTTAACAAAATGTAATTAATTGCTGCCTATTTTTACAGTGAAGAATCTGATGGAAAGCTTATTGAAGATAGCCTGATTCAGCTAAGATGTCACTTTACATGGAAGTTGTTAATTGAAGCCCCTGAAATTCCTGATTTAGAAAACAGGATCTGGGAAGAGATTCAGTTCCTGGACACCAAATATAACGTGGGAATACACAACCTACTAGCCTATGTGAAACACCTGAAAGGCCAGAATGAGGAAGCCCTGGTGAGCTTGAAAAAGGGTGAAGACTTAATCCAGAAAGAACATGCCAACCAAGCAGATATGAGAAGTCTGGTGACCTGGGGCAACTTTGCCTGGGTGTATTACCACATGGGCAGATTGGCAGAAGCCCAGACTTACCTGGACAAAGTGGAGAACACTTGCAAGAAGTTTGCAAATCCTTCCCGCTATAGAATGGAGTGTCCAGAGATGGACTGTGAGGAAGGATGGGCCTTGGTGAAGTGTGGAGGAAAGAATTATGAACGGGCCAAGACCTGCTTTGAAAAGGCTCTGGAAAGGAACCCTGAAAACCCTGAATTCAATACTGGGTACGCAATCACTGTCTATCGCCTGGATAGCTTTAACACAGCATCAGGGAGGAATGAGGCATTTTCTCTGCACGTCCTAAAACGAGCTGTCAGGCTAAATCCAGATGATGTATATATTAGGGTTCTCCTTGCCCTGAAGCTTCAGAATGAAGGACAGGAAGCTGAAGTAGAAAAGTACATTGAAGAAGCTCTGACCAGTATATCTTCACAGACCTATGTCTTTCGATATGCAGCCAAGTTTTATCGAAGAAAAGGGTCTGTGGATAAAGCTCTTGAGCTCTTAAAAATGGCTTTGGAGACAACACCCACTTCTGCCTTCCTGCATCACCAAATGGGGCTTTGCTACAGGGCACAAATGATCCAAATCAAGGAAGCTACAAACTGGCAGCCTAGAGGGCAAGATAGGGAAACTGTGAACAGATTGGTTCAATTGGCTATATGCAAATTTGAAAAGACTATAATGTTAAAGCCAACATTTGAGATGGCCTATGTTGACCTGGCTGAAATGTATGCAGAAATAGGCCACCACAGAAAGGCTGAGGAACATTTTCAGAAAGTCTTACGCATGAAGATCTTTGAAGATCAGCTAAAGCAAGAGATTCATTTCCGCTACGGCTGTTTCCAAGAACATCTTGGGAAATCTGAAGATATAGCAATTACCCATTATTTAAAAGGTTTGAAAATAGAAAAAATGTCCCATTCCAGGGAAAAACTTCTTAACGCTTTAGAGAAATTGGCTAAAAGATGTGTTCACCAGAATGTACGGGTTGTGGAAAGTGTCAGCCTCCTTGGACTTATCCACAAATTGAAAGGAGAAGTAAGTGACGCTTTGCTGTGCTATGAGAGGGCTCTGAGGCTGGCTGCTGACCTGAACCCTATGTTTTAACATAGAGGTCACCATTACCCATTTAATGGTCTTATAACTAAATAGAACAACTATGAAATTGAATAATGCAAACTTAAAGCTGTTGGAACTTTACCTTATTTTGAGCCTTGAGAGGAATGTGGCTGTGTGGAGTGAGTTATGTAGCGTGCAACTGCAACTTCTGCTTTTTCCTATAAATGATCAGGAAAGGCCTTGTGGCACCAGACATAAGACCCCCTGAAAGTATCATCCCTCCTGATGGAATGGTAAAGCAATCTTTCTTGGAATGTAGCAAGTAGTAACCGATCAAATTGCTATAATGTGTGTACTGACCTTATATGGAAAATGCTGCAACCCTGTTTACTGCCTATGTAAGTGAAACCTTAACTTCCCCACTTTGGAATGCTGACTCCAATCATTAGGTGTCTGTGTTTCCTGAGTGGTTACCCTCAAGCTTTCTGCTCAAATAAACTCTATACTTTATCATAGTTTCTGAATTCCATTATTTGAGATTGAGACAACAGTCTTTCCCAATTGCTGCCTTCAAAAATGTATAACCTGATGAAATACAAAATACTTTGGTATCACACATACTCTATTGCCTGGCCACCCCCCTCATTTTTTCCTCTTCAATCCATGTGTCTGCGGCAGGAGCATCTATTCTTCCACAACACATCCCTGCATTCATTGACCAAGGCTTATTAATGCCGTTTTAGGCACCTACATCTGCTGGAACAATAAGAATCATTTTCCTTAAAATTTTGCCTTTGGAATGAGCAGTTTTCATCCTCAGTCTCCCAAACAAAGGAGACCTAAACAGGGAAGGTTTCTATTCCATGTGGCCAGGGTCACTGACCTGCAACAAAACCTAAGAGTAAAATAAATGAGCAAAGACAAGAATCAGAAAGGAGGGAATTTCAGGAGTTCTACAGCATTCTAGCTGGAGTTCTATTTCCCAAGGCCCTACTGTAGCCAGGACCTGCTGGTCAGTGAGCCAAGCCTATAACCTTATAATAAATTCAAATTTTTGTTTACATGTGCCCAGCTGCTGGCAATCACAAGGGATCTATGTGACCCAAACACACTGCTGGACATTTATTCACACCTGAGATCACACCTAAAATCACACATCTAAGATTACACCTAAGAGCTTTGCTAAGATCACAGATTCTTGGAGTGTATTTTATTGGTGATATTCAAAAACATGTATTTTGTGTTTGATTTCAAATAGAAAAATGTAGAACCAACTTACACAGCATTAGAAGGCCTGAAGCAGAGGAAGTGATGGAATAGAAACCTGACCAAGAATTTTTATAATTTTTATTTATTTATTAGAGGCAGGGTCTTGTGATGTTGCTCAGGCTGGAGTTCAGTGGCTATTTACAAGCACAGTCATAGCACGCTGTAGCCTTAAACTCCTGGCCTCAAGAAATCTTCCCTCCTCAGCCACCTGAGTAGCCAAAACCATAAGTGCATGCCACCATATACCACTTCCTACCAAGAATTTAAAAAAAAACTAGGGAGGCATTTACTACTACAGGCCATGGAATTTTAAGATTGACTTATGTTACTTGGATCCTTGAGAGCGGGTATTGACCAATGATGGAGATTTGGGAGTGTGGGGAGGCAGGGGAGTGGAGTCATTTAGATGACACCTGGAAAGCACAGGAGTAACACCTTTTTCAACTTTGTTGATACTAAACAAAGAACACACTTATTCAATTTAACCAGAGGAAACTACTATTGACTTTTCCCTGTAAACAAGGTGTGATACAGGCTCACCTGGCCTCTGAATTCCTTACTTGTAACTGCCACAGAGCTTCTTGTAGGGGAGATTTGCCTCCACTCATGGAATTAATCTAAATGAGACATCTGAGGACATATCTCTACTAATTAGAAAACAAAGAGACAATGTTCTTCTAATTGGACAACTCTAAGCTTTTGGTTTGGCTCAGTTCTGTAATTGTTAGTAAACTGACAGCTATTTGCTCCTTAACTACTGGTTACTCTTGGCAAAGAGAAGTAACAAGAGATTTACAGTCCTCTTGGCTGAATTCATCACAAATGAAATAAAATTACTCAGCTAGTTAGTAAGTTGTCAGGAAATTAGGTTTTATTGAATCAAATTCACTCATTAATTAATATTGAAACCTTCCCACCACTCCAGGTACTGGAACCAAAACCTTTTGCAACTGCATCTACTTAATAGAGTTTATGAGTCTGTGGGTATATGAGTGTGTGTGTGTGTGTGTGTGTGTGAGAGAGAGAGAGAGAGTGTGTGTGTGTTTGTGTGTGTGTGTGTGTATGTGTTTGGATGAGCACCAAGTAAGTCTTAAAACTATTTTAGGCTGGGCGCCTTGGCTCACGCCTGTAATCCCAGCACTTTGGGAGGCCGAGGTGGGCGGATCACCAGGTCAGGAGATCGAGACCATCCTGGCTAACATAGTGAAACCCCGCCTCTACTAAAAATACAAAAAATTAGCCGGGCATGGTGGCGGGCACCTGTAGTCTCAGCTACTAGGGAGGCTGAGGCAGGACAATGGCGTGAACCCAGGAGGTGGAGCTTGCACTGAGCCAAGATCGTGCCACTATACTCCAGTCTGGGCGACAGAGCAAGACTCCATCTCAAAAAAAAAAAAAAAAAAAATCTATTTTATCAACATCAATTCACCATACCCTGGGAACGTAAGAGGGAATCAATAAACAATTATGGATTCGTTGGCTGAATATCATCTAAAGTGCTGCTTTTATCAGTGGCTTCTACATGCAATATGGGCCAGCGAAGAAGAGAGAAAAAATTGGAGGGTACATAAAACTTATATCTACCTGCTTGTATTAAAATGAAAACAGTGGATGGATAAATGAAATTTTGTAATGGTTACCAATAAGAAAGAGAGGAAAAAGGAAAGGGACAGCAACAGGAGCCAGACTTCTTTGTATTTGTTTTTGCAACCATGTCAATATTTTGCCTAATTATAAAACCAAATTTATATTTAGAAAAGCAATCCACGTATGTATGCTAAATGTTTTATCAATTAATTGTACTGAAGGCCCTTTTATGCAAAAGAAAATATAAAATAAATGGATGGGTGGATAGAGAAATGAGTGGATGAATAGATTTGTAATAAGGTAAATATAGTAAAATGTTAACTGTAGAATCTAGTTATACAAGTGTTCATTGTAAAATACTCGCAACTTTTCTCTCTGCTTGACCATGTATAATAATAAAATGTTTGGATAAAAAGGGCAAATAGCAGTATCTAAAAAGTACAGCAAACTGAGACAAATGATCCAAAATATGTAGGGAATGGTGGATAAAATCACATAGGAAGGAAGGATTCCAAGTGATTTTTAAATGCGCTGTAATTTGACTCCACATTTTTAATAGAATATAGCTTATAGACAAAACTAACACGGAAAAAAATTCTTTTTTTTTTTTTTTTTTTTTTTTTCGAGACAGCGTCTTGCTCTGTCGCCCAGGCTAGAGTGCAGTGGCATGATCACAGCTCACTGCAATCTCCGCCTCCTGGGTTCAAGTGATTCTCCTGCCTCTGCCTCCGGAGTAGCTGGGATTACAGGTGGGTGCCACCACACCCAGCTAATTTTTGTATTTTTAGTAGAGACAGGGTTTCGCCATGTTGGCCAGCCTGGTCTCGAACCCCTGACCTCAGGTAATCCGCCCATCTTGGCCTCCCACAGTGCTGGGATTACAGGTGTGAGTCACCGCACCTGGCCGAGAAAAATTCTTAAACTCTACTTAGCACCATTCTGGAGGTGTTTTGTTAATTTTGTTATTCAGAGACGGTTGTTGGTGTATTATATAATAGATCACATGAATAATTAAGTTAGTATCACTTAGAAAAGGAATGTTTAGTTTGGGAGGAAAAATACGTATGTAAGATTTTTTATGTTAAGTAAAAACATCCAGTGTACCTGAGTTTGTAAGATTCATGTCATATTTTATCTTCAAAATATATACACAGTATCCATGTCATTTTCCTGGTTTTAATATTGTACTACAGTTATATAAGATGTCACTATTTGGGGAATTTGGATGAAAAGTACACAGGATCTTTTCTGAAATTTCTTGTGTCTATAGTTGTTTCAAAATATGCCTGAAATGTTAAAAAAAAAAATGAGCTGATAAAAATTCTAGTAGTACTTGAATAGGTTGCAGTAAACCAAACTGTGGGTCAAGGCGGGCTGAGTGGTATCATGGGCTGAGAGGTCTCTTGAAGTTTCATGAGAAGATATGTAAGTCATCAAATCATTTACAACGAAGAATTTCTGGAGTCCAAGTCCTCTCTCCATGGATGCGACTGGAAGTAGTTTAGGAAAAATCTCAGAAGCCAAGAAAATAGTTTTCATACAGTGGTCAGAACACTGAGAATTACATTCCTCAGAAAATAGGCCATAGCTAAAAATATCTTTGTGATTGAATACATTCGAAAGAGTATATAACATGTAATTAGCAGAGATATTCCAATTGTTAAATGTTAAATTATAAATTAAAAAGAGAAATATCTAGAAACCTGACTTTTATAATTAAATGAAAAATCTGAGGAAAATCAAAGATGCAGGAAAATGGAAATGGATTGATTGCTTCAGTTAAGCCTTTGGTTTTTATGATTCTAGCATGAAAGCATCTTGTGTGTCTTTCATGTCACTACAATGCCTTCATTTAACTTGATTACCAAAAAACAAGTACAGTAGCAACTTCTGCAGTACAAACTGATGGAAAGGACTGCTGAGGAGACAGAGAAGCCCAAGGAAGTAGTACCACCTAGGGGCTGAATTTGTTTCTAACAAGAAATCAGCTTTTCATTAGGTAACCAGGTCACTAGATCCTATTCTACCTGGCCATTAGCAAGCTGATAAGAGATTTTAGACTACAAGAGATGACCTTGGAAAAGATAGGGGAAACTTCTATGGAGCCCATTCCTTAATAAGTTGTGATTGGATATTTGAGATCCTTCAGCAGAAATGGCTTAGCATTTGTCTATATTATAATTTTAAAAAAATACACTCAGAATAACATTCTTTTTCCATATCATCCTGTGAATGAAGAGGAGACTGAGGAATTCATTACCCATTGTGTAGGTGAGGAAACAAGGCATTGAGTACTAAAATACTGAATCTGGGCCTCACAGAACAGGAAGTGGGTCCAGGGATTGAGTCCCATATCTCTCAGTCAGAGAATTTCAGACATACAATAGACATTAGGGATAATTGAGGCCCTGGTTCCCAGTGCAGGGCACAGGTCTACATCAAAATCACCTGAAGATTTCTTTCTTTCTTTTTTTTTTGAGATGGAGTTTCGCTCTTGTTGCCCAGACTGGAGTGCAATGAAATGGCACAATCTTGGCTCACCACAACCTCCACCTCCCGGGTTCGAGCGATTCTCCTGCCTCAGCCTCCCGAGTAGCTGGGATTACAGGCATGTGCCACCACACCCGGCTAATTATGTATTTTTAGTAGAGATGGGGTTTCTCCATGTTAGTCAGGCTGGTCTCGAACTCCCAACCTCAGGTGATCCGCCCGTCTTGGCCTCCCAAAATGCTGGGATTACAGGCGTGAGCCACTGTGCCCAGGCTGAAGGTTTCTTTTTAATACTGAGCCAGGGGCCTGTACCTAAGGATATGTTCAATTGTTCTGGAATGGGCGTAGTTAGCATTATTTTTGAGATTTACCTGGCTGATTCTAATGTGCAGTGAGGGTTGAGATCTGCCAACCTATTCCAAATGACTTATCAGCTGAGGAAATTGAGATTCATAGAGGTGAAGCAGTTTATCATAACTGGTCAGTCCCTTGCAGAACCCAGCTTAGATTCCTGGGAATGAACTCACAACCTAGTGCTGAAATTTCATTTTCTAAATGTTTGATCCTCTCTGGTTCCCATTTTCTATCTGTAAACACACACACGCGTGCGTGCGATTGGCTTTTCTTTCCTTAATGCTGTTCCATCCTGTGTCCCTCATGGGTTTGTTTATCCCAAAGAGACACTAAGCAAGATTCTGAATACCTAATCAGCCTGGGCCATAGCCCCGTAGAACCAAGACTGCTGCCAAATTCACAGCAATGGCAAGATAAACATTTTGTTCATATCTCTGCATGCTATCTAGTGCATTGGCAAATTGAAAACCCATTTTTTCCCATAAGAATTCCAAAGACATCTTGCTCCCCAAAAGGAGATGTTTTCTAATTCATCTATTTCAGCATTTGCTTATGGCCTGATCATGTATCTGAGTGCATGACAAAACCTGTCCTATTAATTCAGAAATTCTTATTTGTGTAGAACTTTCTAACTAGTTGTTGAACTCTCTATGGAAGCTTACAGAATTGGGGAGAGCTGACATGGGAGATGAGTCTGGCAGGGAGTTGAGCAGAAACTGTTTAGATCTGGCAGTGTGCCCAGTTAAGTGTTTCCAAAAGGAAAATACTTTTGCACCTGCTCCTCTTCTGCTTCTTATTTTAAAAGACAAAGTAGGCAGCTTTTTTTAAAGGAAGCATTGTTTTTATATATTGTTGTTGTTGTTATGATTATTTGAGACAGGGGCTCACTCTGTTGCCCAGGCTGGAGTGCAGTGGTGTGACCATGGCTCACAGAGCCTCTACCTCCTGGGCTCAAGTGAGCCTCCCACCTCAGCCTCCTGAGTAGCTGAGACCACAGACACACACCTCCACACCCAGCTTTTTTTTTTAGTTTTTTTGTAGAGCTGGGGTCTCACTATGTTGTCCAGGCTGGTCTACAATTCCTGGACTCAAGTGATCCTCCCACCTTGCCTTCCAAAATACTGGGACTTACAGGCCTGAGCCAATGCACCTGGACAACAATTTTTTATGTTTTATTTATTTATTTTTTTTAGACGGAGTCTCGCTCTGTCACCAGACTGGAGTACAGTGGTGCGATCTCGGCTCACTGCAACCTCTGCCTCCCAGGTTCAAGCAATTCCACTGCCTCAGCCTCTCGAGTAGGTGGGACTACAGGTGCGCACCACCACACCCGGCTAATTTTTTGTATTTCAGTAGAGAGGGGGTTTCACCATGTTGGCCAGGATGGTCTCCATCTCCTGACCTCGTCATCCGCCCACCTCGGCCTCCCAAAGTGCTGGGATTACAGGCATGAGCCACCGCGCCCAGCCAAGAATCATTATTTTTAACTTGATGACTGAAAATAATAATAATAATAGTCACCACTTATTTGCATGCTTCTATGTGCCAGGTAGTTGCTAACTATTTAAACTCAAATTCCATGAACTGTGGTTGAGGTTGTACTGGAATTTGATTCAGAATGACAGTGTCCATGCTGGAGCAATAGAGGGCTCTCTATTTCAAACCATACTTCCTTGCTTTTACCTCCTGCCTAAGTCATCAGGGGTTAGAAGTCTTTCTAGGTATTGGCCTCTTTCCTTCATTCCTAAACCAGATTGGTTGCTTATTTCCGTCAAGCTGAAACCAAAAGTAGCAACCAAAAGCCTTGTTACTCGATTAATTAAGAGTAGATTTTTATATTTGATAGTAGGTTCCTTCTAAATATAGAAACTGAAAATAGAGCTATCTCCTTCAATTCTCCTTTTTCTGTGTATTCATCCAGAATCCAGCCAGCAACTGCCTCGATAGGCAGCAATGGACTGATGTTCTTTAGGGAGGACGCGAATCTGGTTCCAAATGCTGGCCAGTCATTGGGTTTCTGCAGCACTAGAAACATCTACGGTTGCAGGTCTGCAGTTTGTCTGTTTTATCAAAATAGAAACAAAGTTTCATTCCTCCCCCCCCGCCCCTCCACCCACCCCCGGCCCCTCCGCACCCCACGCCCCCCCCGCCCCTCCGCCCCCCGCCGCGGCCCCTCCGCCTCCCCGCCCCCCCCCGCCTCCCCGCCCCCCCTCTCCCCCGCGCCAGCAGGAATTCAGCTAGCTTTAGTTTCACTTTCCCCTTTCGGTTTCCCTAGGTTTCCAACTTGCAAGGACACACCCACAGCTTACACCATTGGCTGCTGTTTAGCTCCCTTATATAACCCTGTCTTGGGGTTTAAACGTAACTGAAAATCCGCAAGACAGAATAGCCAGATCTCGGAGGAGCCTGGCTAAGCGAAACCCTGCAGAACGGCTGCCTAATTTACAGCAACCATGAGGTAAGGATTTCTTTGCTCCTCTGCCATAATGTCTAAAGTTTTTGAAAATATGGTAATTAAATACTATTTCAACAGGTTAGATCTCAGTGAGGTCAGGTTTTCTAATTCCTCAATTTGAATATCTGCTTATGGACTGAATGTGTGCATGCTGTGCACGTTCACACATACATAAATTGTTTAATTAATGCATTTTTATGTTTGTTAGCATGAACTTGAGGAAGCTTACCTCATGCTGTAGCCCAAAGTAGGCGAGGGAAATGGGAAAAGAGTTTTGCAGGAAGGGAGAAAATGATCCCAATCTGAGAGATTCTTTCCCACCAGATTCACTTCTATCTGATCTGGGGAAGGAATGGACAGCTTGTCTTAGAGGCATTGCTTTCTGCAGGTTCTTTACCATAGAGAAAAAGCAGGACCCACAAGAATGTGAAAGCCTCAGTCTTGCAGCCTCTCTGATGTCTTGTGGGTAATACAGTGGAGATGTGGTAGGAAAAGCTCACAGCCTTCCTCTATAGGCTTCTGGTCTCACTTTCTGCACTGCTGGCCTCTTACAACAGGTTTTCTCAATCAGGCTGAGCTTAAGATAAACAGATTGCCTCTTCCCTGGAAAATCCAGGCTCTTGGTACATCCTTGACTGAAGATGATCCACATCTGCTTGGGAAGATCCGTATCTTCCTTACCTAAAGGGCCTAATGTGGGAATTTCTCAGCTGATTTAAAAACCATTACTTAGGCCGGGTGAGGGGGCTCATGCTTGTAATCCCAGCACTTTGGGAGGCCAAGGTGAGCAGATCGCCTGAGGTCAGGAGTTGGAGACCATCCTGGCCAACATGGTGAAACCCCATCTCTACTAAAAATACAAAAATTTGGGCATGGTGGCACATACCTGTAGTCCCAGCTACTCGGGAGGCTGAGGCAGGAGAATCGCTTGAACCTGGGAGGCGGAAGTTGCAGTGAGCTGAGATTGCACCACTGCACTCCAGCCTGGGCAACAGAGCGAGACTCCATCTCAAAACAAACAAACAAACAAACAAACAAAACCATTACTTAATACTGATTTGTAAATTTTCCCCTCAGTGCTCCAGTTGGCAAAATTTTGAAGGGGTAAAAATTCCAGAAAATGCACATTACAGGCCTATGATGAACCCTCCTCTGTAAACAGATGGAGTTGGTACTGATAATTAAAATAATAATATTAAATGTTATAAAGGTAGTTATCACTTCTTGAATTCGTATTAAGTGCCAGCCTGGCTTCTAAAAGTGTTGTGTAAATTATTCCATTTAATTCTCAAAAGATACTTATGAGGCAGGTACTTACACAGTCATGCATCGTGTAACAATGGGGATACACTCTGAGAAATGTAGCTGTTAGGCAATTTCATCATTATGCAAACATCAAACCTCGACGATATAGCCTACTACACACCTAGGCTATAAACCTGTGCAGCATGTTACTGTACTGAATACTGTAGGCAACTGCAACACAATGGCAAGTATTTGTTTATCTAAACGTATTTAAACATAGAAATGGTACAGCAAAAATGTGGCATTAAAATCTTATAGGACCACCACCAAATATGTGGTCCTTTGTGGACTAAAATATCATTATGCAGTGCATGGCTGTATGATCCTGATTTTATAATAAGGAATCTTAGATTTAGAAATATTAAGATCACACAGACAATAAGTGGTAGCTTTGAGATATGGACCAGGATCTCTACATTCAATGATATTTCATTAAACCTTTAAATCAATGTTTCCCAAAGGGTGCCAGTGGGGGCTCATGTGATTATTTCAGATGGCAAACTCATTTGCTTTTATGTTTTCCTGCTTTTATGTTTATGTCAACATGTACTACAGGAAAAAAAAAATATATATATATATATATATATATATAATTTGTAGAATTTTATTCAGGTTAGCAGTGCGATTTTTTATTGTGATAAAATACATGTAAAATAAAAATTATCATTTTAATTACTTTAAAGTATACAATTTAGCAGTATTTAGTATATTCATGATACTACTGTGCAATCATCATCACTATCTAGTTCAAGAACATTTTTCTCACTATGTGGAGAAACTGCATAGCCATTAAGCAGTCACTCCCTACTTGCCTCTTTCCCCAGGCCCCAGCAACTGTTAATCTGCTTTCTGTCTCTATGGATTTGCCTATTGTGGATATTTCATATAAATGGAAACACATACTATGTGGCTATATTGAATTTTTATAATTTTATATTTCCTAAGCATTGCTTTTTGAATATTAAGTTGGACTTTCTCATTCCAGAAGCAGGGCTCAGTCACCCTTGAGACAGTTTCTAGTTCTCCACCTTTTTCCAGTTCCTCAATGTGACTGATCCAGATATCTGCTTTCTATGACTACCTCCTGGTGACCACTTCCCTATAGCATAGTAGGGTATGACCTATTTGACTTGCCCCCACTGACCCCGCCCCCACCCCACATGGACCAGGCAGATGTGCTGCAGTGACCACCTCTCAGTCACAGCATGACCCCTTGGCAAAACTTGCACCTGCTTGCTCTAAACCCACCAAATAGAACTCTGCACAGGAAACCCACCTAGGTAACGCCCTGGCCTCCCATAAAGGCTTGGGCCCACATTCCCCACTCGCTGGTTGAGCAGGCATGTCCTCAATGGCTCCCCCTTTCCCATTGGCCCTGCAAGGCATATTACCGTCTTCTCTCTGGATCTGTAAGTAATAAGCTGCTTCTGTTATTTCACATACTATTTTTTTCAATTGCCTCCTTTGTATTTCACCTGACCAACACACTCAAACTCTTCTTTACTGGTCATGGCTTTCCGAGAGAGTGGCTGTCTCAGTAGAAATAAACTAAACACAGGTCAGGCAAGAGCCACAAGGGCATCTGCCCGATATAAACAAGTTTCCTATAAAAGGGGACACCTAGACATAGATCAGACGCTTAGGCATTAGGCCGTTCATCAAAATAAAGAAGTATCCCAAGAAAGGCACATTGTAAATATCCATGACCAAATACCCGGAAGCTCTTTCAAGGCAGGGCTGTAGATTTTAGCCACTCTCATAAGAGAGACCTCAAGGCCAAATTAGGAAAAAAAAAAAAATACAACAGTGACCTTTTGGATCAGTTTTTTCATTTAGTGTAGTGTTGTTAAGGTTTATCCATGTTGTGTCATGTATCAGTACTTCATTCCTTTTTATGGCTACATAATATTCCACTTTATGGATATATTACATTTTTCTATCTATCAGTTGGTGAACATTTGGGTTGTTTCCATTTTTTGGCCATTATGAATAGTGCTTCTATGAACATCTGTGTGCAAGTTTTTATTTGAACACCTGTTTTTAGGTATCTTAAGTACATATCCAGATGTGGAACATCCAGGAAAGTATACCCAGGAATGTGTCATATGGTAATATTATGTTTAACTTATTGAGGGACCACCACATTGTTTTCCACAGCAGCTGCATCATTTTACATTCCCACCAGCAATGTATGAGGGTTTCAATTTCTCCACATCCTTATTGTTTTAGTCCTTTTTGTGTTGCTATAGAAGAATACCTAAGGCTGGGCAATTTCTAAAGAAGAAAGGTATATTTAGCTCACAGTTCCGCAGCCCATACAAGAAGTATGGTGCTGGCATCTTCTCAGCTTCTGGTGAGGGCTTTGGTGCTGTGTCAAAACACACTGGAGAAGGTCAAAGGGGAAGCACATACAAAGAGGGTCTAAACCCAGGGGGCATCCTGACGTTATAACCACCCATTCTCAAAGGATTAATCCATTCCCCCAAGAACCAATCCAGTCTCACAAGAATGAGAATTCACTCACTACTACTAGAATGGCACCAGGTCATTCATGAGAGACCTACCTCTATGATCCAAACACATCCCACTAGGCCCTACCTCCAAAATTGTGACACTAGAGATCAAATTTCAGTAGGAGATTTGGTGGGGACAATCAAACTGTATCCAAACCATAGCACTTGTCAATACTTGTTCATCTATTCTCCTTTTCTAAAATTATTATTGTAGCCAACTTACTGGGTGAGAAGTGATAGCTCATGGTTTTGGTTAGCATTTTTCTACTGGCTAATCATGTTGAGCATCTTTTCATGTGTTTGCTAGTCCTTTGTGATTCTTCTTTGGAGAATTGTCTACTCAAGTCCTTTGCCCATTTTTAAATTGGGTTGCTTATCATTTTGTTGATGAGCTGTAAGTATACTTACATATATTTCTCCATACATGAGTAATCACATACATACAAATATATAAGGATTTGGTTCTTTATAAAATAGGGTCATGTTTTGGACACTTCTTTACAATTCACTTTTCTTGATTAACTGTATATTATGAAAGTCCATCAAACTCAACTAGTTTTGATCTAATTCATGTAGTCTAGTGGCTACATAATATTCTATGGTATAGATATACCTTAATTTATTTAACCATTCCCTATTAATATTTCCAGTTTGTTGCTAATATATACAGTGTTGGTAATGAATATTCTTGAGCATACATCCTTATGTACTGGTTATTTTTTTCTGGGAGATAGATTCTGAGGAGTGGAATTACTTTGTTGAAGGAAATGTAATTTTAATGACTATCATTAATTTTAATTTTGATTTTAAAATTAAAATTTTGATTTTAATTACTATCAATTTTAATGGCTGTCATCAGATTGATCTTGAAGGCCATAATAATTCATGGCTTCAGAAATTGTGTCTCATCCATTTAAACTCTTGCCAATCTGAATGGAATAAAGTTATAAATTATTGCTTCTTTAATTTGCATTTCTCTAATGGCTAGAGGCTTAGGGCATCTTTTTTCTTTTTATAGAGACAGGGTCTTACTATGTTGCCCAGACTGATCTTAAACTTCTGGCCTCAAGCAAATCTCCTGCCTTGGCCTCCCAAAGTGCTAAGATTATAGGCATGAGTCATTGTCTTGATCCAGAGCATTTTTTTTCATATTTATTGGCCATTTATATTTGCTCTTCTACAAATTATCTATTCATATAGATTTCCGGTGCTCTGTTGAACTATACCAATTTACAAAAACACTTTGTATATTACAGATGAGAATCTTCTCTGTATTACAAACATTTTCCACGTTTTCATTATTTTTCTATTTACTTTGTTTGGAGTACCTTTGCCATAAATAAATCATAAATTGTTTTATTATGGTAAAACATATATAACATAAAATCCACCATTTTAACCATTTTTAAGTGTACAGTTCTGTGACATTAAATACATTCACTTTATTGTGCATGACCACCATCCATCTCCAGAAATTTTTCATCTTCCTAAACTGAAACTCTGTACTCATTAAACAATAATTTCCTATTCCCTCCTCCCCCAGTGTGGAGGATCAGTCAGAGTGATGGGAAAAACTATAGGGAAAGAATGCAAGCCTTCTGAAAGGTCAGAAGGTTCTGCAGAGCCCTGGCGGAGAACAGCTGAAGGCAGCTGTTCTATAACTCTGAGGCAGAGGGCAAGGAGTAGGTACAAGGGAGTTTGGGGGAATGTATCTTAAACAGGCTTGTTTATTTATGTTGACCAGGAACTGATCTTTGATCATCCACATGCGTGATGTTCCCTGAAAGGGGAACAATAAGTGTTAATTCCCTACAGGTTGTGTTGGCTCCAGGTTTTCGGCATTGTGCCTGCACCGATAAAAGTAAGCAGCTCCAGCTTCTCGGGGATGTTCTCTGGCCACTAGAGCCAGGCAGTCACCTAGCTGCTCTTACATTGCATACCTGTGTCTGAGTACTCATTTCATCCATCAGCCAGGGTCTGTGGGACAGACCCGGCACCCTAGTCCCTGTTAATCACTATTCTACTTTCTGTCTTTGTGAATGTGCCTACTCTAGGTAGCTTATATAAATTGAATCATACAATATTGTCCTTTTGTGACTGGCTTATTTCACTTAACATAATACCTTCAAAGTTCATCCATGTTGTAACATGTATCAGAATGTCTTTTCTTTTTTAAGGCTGAATATTCCATTGTATGTATATACCACATTTTGTTTATCCATTCATCCATCAATGGACACTTAAGTTGCTCCTACCTTTTGCTATGTGAATAATGCTGCTATGAATATGGACAAATAAATATCTACTTGAGTCTCTGCTTTCACTTCTTTTTGGGTATAAAACCAAAAGTGGAATTGCTGGATCAAATGGTAATTCTATGGTTAATTTTTCTGAGGAATTACCATACCATTTTTCACAGCACTTGCCCCCTTTTACATTCCTACTAGCAGTGCACATTTCTCTAGATTCTCACCAATAATTGTTATATCCTGTTTTTTTTTTTTAAATAATAGCCAACCTAACAGACATGAAGTGGTATCTCATTGTGGTTTTTATTTGCATTTCACTAATGATTAGTGATATTGAGCATCTTTGCATATGTTTATTGGCCATTTGTATATTTTCTTTTGGGAAATGTCTATTTAAGTCATTTGCCCATTTTTTAATCAGTTGTTTGTTTTTTTGTTGCTGAGTTGTAGAGGTTCTTTATCTATTCTGTATATTAATCCCTTATCAGATACATGATTTGCAAATATTTTCCTTCATTTTGTGATTTGTCTTATCACTCTGTTGATAGTATCTTTCCATGCATAAAAGTTTTTAATTTTGGTGAAGTCCAGCTTAACTATTTTTACTGTTATTGCCTGTGATTTTGGTATCATATCTAACGAATCATTGCCAATTGCCAAATCCAGTGTTACAAAGCTTTTTCCTTTCTTCTGAGTTTTATAATTTTGGGTCTTACATTTAGGTCTTTCATCCATTTTGAGTTAATTTTTGTATATGGCATAAAGTAAGGGTCCAACTTTACCCTTTTTCATCATATATACAGCTTTCCCACACCATTTGTTGAAAAGACCATCCTTTCCCCATTAGATGGTCTTGTCATTCTTATTGAAAATCATTCCACCATTGTTATGGACTGAATTGTGCACTTCCCACCCACCCCTGCCCCAAATTCTTAAGTTGAAGCCTTAACCCTCTTATGTTGAACTGTTGTTTGGAGATAGAGTCTAAAAAGAGGTAATAAAGGTTAAATAAAATCATAAGAGCGAGGCCTTAATCCAACAGAGCTGGTGTCCTTAGACACCAAAGCTCACTCTCTCTCTCTCTGCCACTGAGGAAAGGCCACTTAAGGATGCAGCAAGAAGGAGCCATCTGCAATCCAGGAAGAAATTCCTTGCCAGGAACCAAATTGGTTGTCACTTCATCTAGGACTTCTAGCCTCCAGAACTGTAAGAAAATAAATTTCTGTTGTTTAAGACACCCACTCTGTTGTATTGAGTTATGACATTCTGAGCTAACTAATACAGTCAGATAAGTAAGGGTTTTTTTCAGGGCTTTCTATTCTATTTCACTGGTCTATACATCTGTCTTTATACCAATGCTGTAATGTTGTGATTACTGTAGCTTCGTAGTAAGTTTTGAAATCAGAAAGTGTGAGACATCCAACTTTGTTCTTCTTTCTCAAGATTGCTTTGGCTATTTGAGATCCCTTGACATTTCATATGAATTTTAGGTTGAATTTTTCTATTTCTGCAAAAAATGTCATTGGGATTTTTATTAAGATTGCATTGAATTTGTAGATCACTTTGGGTAGTATTGACATCTTAATATTATGTCTTCTAATCCACGAACAAAGGATGTCCTTCCATTTATTTATTGCTTCTTTCAGAAGTCTTATAGTTTAATTTCTTTCAGAAGTCTTATAGTTTCCAGTGTACAAGTCTTTTGCCTCCTAGGTTAAGTTTATTGCTAAATATTATTTTCTTTTTGATGCTATTGTAAATGGGATTGTTTTCTTAATTTCCTTTTGGGATTTTTAAATTGTTACTGTATAGAAATATGACTGATTTTTCATGTAGATTTTGTATCCTGCAATTTTGCCGAATGTGTTTGTTAATGTGTACAATCCTTAGAATTTTCTACATATAAAATTATGCCATTTGTGAACAGAGATAATCTTCTTCCTTTCCAACTTGGATGTCTTGTATTTCTTTTTCATTCCTAATTGCTCTGACTAGAACTTCCAGTACCATGTTGAATAGAAGTGGTGAAAGGAGCATCTTACCTCATTCCTGATCGTGGAGGAAAAGCTTTCCCTTTTTTCACCATTGAATATGATACTAGCTATAGGTTTTTCATATATGGCTTTAATTGTGCTGAGATAGTTCCCCTGTATTAGTAGTCTGTAGTCTGTTGTATTTTTCATAAAGGGTGTTGAATTTTGTCAAATGCTTTTCCTGCATCAGTTGAGATGGTCATGTATTTTTTTCCCTTCATTCTGTTAATCCCTTAATATTCTGGTATATTACATTAATATTCTGGTATATTCTGTTAATATTCTGGTATATTCTGTTAATCCCTTAATATTCTGGTATATTACGTTGATTAATTTTTGTATATTGAACTATCCTTTTATATGAAATTCTCCATTTAGATGACTTTTTTTTTTTTTTTTTTTGAGACTGAGTTTCTCTCTGTTACCTAGGCCAGAGTGCAGTGGCATGATCTCAGCTCACTGCAACCTCTGCCTCTCAGACTCAAGCGATTCTCCTGCCTCAGCCTCCCAAGTAGCTGGGACTACAGGCATGCACCACCATGCCCACCTAATTTTTTTTTTGTATTTTTAGTAGAGACAGGATTTCACCATGTTGGTCAGCTGGTCTCAAACTCCTGACCTCAAATGATCCACCTGCCTCGGCCTCCCAAAGTTCTGGGATTACAGGTGTGAGCCACCGCACCCAGCCTATATGACATTCTTGAAATGACAAAATTACAGAGATGACGAACAAATTAGTGGTTACCAAGGGTTAGGGGAGTACAGGTGAGGAGGTGACAGATGTGACCATAAAGGGGTAATATGAGGGAGATGTGGTAGTGAAAAGTAGTTTCGTTTCTTTATCAAAGTGGCGGTCTCATAGGCTCACGTGAAAAAAATGACATAGCACTATACAAAAGCATTGTTGTACCAGTGTCAATTTTCTAGTTTTGAACTACTGTATTATAGTTGTGTAAGATATAATCATTGGAGAAATTGGGTGAAGGATACATTGGATCTCTGTACTGTTTTTGCAACTTTCCGTGAATCTGTAATTATTTCCAAGTAAAAAAAATGGAAAAAAAAAACCCAGTCAAATATCATCTCTTGCATGTGGTCTTAATTTGTTGCATTACATGCAGAGTAAGGTCCTAAAGTCAATGTTTCCTAAGGTTCTGCATTTCTAACTGACCTCTGTCCTAATTATCTTAATATTAAAATAAGAAACTCTTATGTAGCATATAATATGCTCTAAGTGCTTTACACATATGTTTATTAATCCTCACCAAACCCAGTGTGATAAATACTATCATTATCTCCATTCTACAAATAGGACTCATAAGTACAGAATAGTTACTTGGCTGGAAATTGCTCTAGCCAGCATATGAAGCCAAGCAAACAATATCAACAGTCCATGAATAACTTCAAAATATGTTAACTTTAATGAAACCTAAGTAAGTTGATCCTTTTAAGGATAAGCACTAAAATACAAGGTATTTTATCTGACTTTTTTCTTTTAGCTGTTCCTCACCTAACAAAGAAAATCTGTTTTTGTTTTTACAGTACAAATGGTGATGATCATCAGGTCAAGGATAGTCTGGAGCAATTGAGATGTCACTTTACATGGGAGTTATCCATTGATGACGATGAAATGCCTGATTTAGAAAACAGAGTCTTGGATCAGATTGAATTCCTAGACACCAAATACAGTGTGGGAATACACAACCTACTAGCCTATGTGAAACACCTGAAAGGCCAGAATGAGGAAGCCCTGAAGAGCTTAAAAGAAGCTGAAAACTTAATGCAGAAAGAACATGACAACCAAGCAAATGTGAGGAGTCTGGTGACCTGGGGCAACTTTGCCTGGATGTATTACCACATGGGCAGACTGGCAGAAGCCCAGACTTACCTGGACAAGGTGGAGAACATTTGCAAGAAGCTTTCAAATCCCTTCCGCTATAGAATGGAGTGTCCAGAAATAGACTGTGAGGAAGGATGGGCCTTGCTGAAGTGTGGAGGAAAGAATTATGAACGGGCCAAGGCCTGCTTTGAAAAGGTGCTTGAAGTGGACCCTGAAAACCCTGAATCCAGCGCTGGATATGCGATCTCTGCCTATCGCCTGGATGGCTTTAAATTAGCCACAAAATATCACAGGCCATTTTCTTTGCTTCCCCTAAGGCAGGCTGTCCGTTTAAATCCAGACAATGGATATATTAAGGTTCTCCTTGCCCTGAAGCTTCAGGATGAAGGACAGGAAGCTGAAGGAGAAAAGTACATTGAAGAAGCTCTGGCCAACATGTCCTCACAGACCTATGTCTTTCGATATGCAGCCAAGTTTTACCGAAGAAAAGGCTCTGTGGATAAAGCTCTTGAGTTATTAAAAAAGGCCTTGCAGGAAACACCCACTTCTGTCTTACTGCATCACCAGATAGGGCTTTGCTACAGGTCACAAATGATCCAAATCAAGGAGGCTACAAAAGGGCAGCCTAGAGGGCAGAATAGAGAAAAGCTAGACAAAATGATAAGATCAGCCATATTTCATTTTGAATATGCAGTGGAAAAAAAGCCCACATTTGAAGTGGCTCATCTAGACCTGGCAAGAATGTATATAGAAGCAGGCAATCACAGAAAAGCTGAAGAGACTTTTCGAAAAATGTTATGCATGAAACCAGTGGTAGAAGAAACAATGCAAGACATACATTTCCACTATGGTCGGTTTCAGGAATTTCAAAAGAAATCTGACATCAATGCAATTATCCATTATTTAAAAGCTATAAAAATAGAACAGGCATCATTAGCAAGGGATAAAAGTATCAATTCTTTGAAGAAATTGGTTTTAAGGAAACTTCAGAGAAATGCATTAGATCTGGAAAGCTTGAGCCTCCTTGGGTTTGTCTACAAATTGGAAGGAAATATGAATGAAGCCCTGGAGTACTATGAGCGGGCCCTGAGACTGGCTGCTGACTTTGAGAACTCTGTAAGACAAGGTCCTTAGGCACCCAGATATCGCCACTTTCACATTTCGTTTCATTTAATGCTAACATTTACTAATCATCTTTTCTGCTTACTGTTTTCAGAAACATTATAATTCACTGTAATGATGTAATTCTTGAATAATTACTCAAATCTGATAAAATATTAGTTGTTCAATTAGTTGAATAATTACTCAAATCTGATAAAATATTCACATTAGTGAAACAATGTGTGTGTGTGCATGTAAGAAAGAGAGAAATCATTTGTATGAGTGCTATGTAGTAGATAAAAAATGTTAGTTAACTTTGTAGGAAATAAAACATTGGACTTACACTAAATGTTTAATTCATTCATTTTATTGTGAAATAAAAATAAAATCCTTAGCTCCTCCACCAACTGAACAGACCCTCTTGGCCAAGGAGACCCCAGAAACCTTAAAAACTAAGTTTCCCAACCATGAGAAATCATTCACACCTCATTATATTCCCTCCCTTGCTAACTGCCATTGGACTTTTTCCTCTGAGTTAAACAGAAACCCATGGAAAACAAAGAACAGAAGACTCACTCCTTGGCTGACTTCACCTAGCTCACTCCACCTAGCGCCACGGCCAGACTTCCCTCCCCTCTGGCGGTTTCCACATGATAACTGATCAGCCTTCCCTCCTGATAAGTGACCACTGCCCACAGACTGGTTCTGGCCAGTCCATGGAGGCTGCACACAGGGTGCCTCTATGTCCTTTGTTTCACCTTTTGACATAGAAAGCCTAATTTTGCTGCATTTTAATGTTAAGTCTCCACCACAAAATGAACACAGAATGCATGTGACATACATGTTCACGTACCACTATTGTGTGACTGCCCCTCATGAATATTCATAGCCCCCCATAACCTGTTAAATATGTGTGTCTAGCCAACCCACCAACCATAAAACTTCTGTAATACCCTCCCTTCCTCCAAGAGCCTGCTTTTGGTTGCTGTGGTAGGCTCTGCTTCCCAGGCTGCAGGTTGTGGGAGAGGAGGCTGCAGGGGCTCACGCCTGTAATCTCAGCACTTCAATGGGATGAGGCAGGCAGATCACCTGAACCCAGGAGTTCAAGAGCAGCTTGGGCAATGGCAAAACCAACCGTCTCTACAAAAAATGCAAAAACTTAGCTGGGTGTGGTGGGATGCACCTGTAGCTTCAGTTCCAGCTACTCAGGAGGCTGAGGTGAGTGGATTGCCGGAGCCACGGAGTTCGAGGCTGCAGTGTTGAGATCTTGCCACTGCACTCCATTCTGGGTGATAAAACAAGACCCCGTCTCAAAAAAAAAAGTTCTCTCCAAATGTATACAGCTTGTGATTTTATGTCAACACTATCAATAAATAGCTTTCAGTGCAAGAAACCAAAAATACTGTAATAAACAGGCACATATTCTTCCCAAACCTCATGCAGTTTACAATCTAGTGAGAGATACAGATAGCAGTACAGAGTCAATTAAAGGTTAGTTTTCTTCATGAAGATGTTTTAAGTTTAATTCAATGTGAAAGGGTTCCAAGGAGTTTATCTTGTTTTATGCCATTTTATTTGAAGCACTACTTACTAAGTCATTTGCTGATATTAATCTAGTTAAATCAAGAAATATTACATGAAAATGTTGCTAAATCAGAGATCATGGGTAACAATCACCTTTGATTATGAATAATCACATTTTATTGAAAGGCAAGGCACAACAAATAACATTATAAGAAGGAAAAAATAAAGAAGCAATGTTATTGATCTTTCATTCTTGTATATGTTTTAGGGGAGAATATACTAGTTTCTTTTAGTGGCTGTAACAAATTACCACAAACTTGGTGACTTAAAATTTCACAGATTTATTTTCTTACTGTTCTGGAGGTCAGAAATCTGAAATGGGTTTCAATGAGCCAAAGTCAAGGTATTGATGCAGCTACACTCCTCCAGAGGCTCCAGGCAGATAGCCTTTTCCAGCTTCCAGAGGCTGCCTGAATTCTTTCATCCATTTTAAAAACCAACAGTGTAGTAGCCTCAAATCTCTCTCTCTGCTTCCTTCTTCACATCTCCTTCTCTCCTCTGACTCTTTTGCCTCTTTTTTCTAAGGATGCATCAGGTCCACCTGCATAATCCAGAATAATTGCCCCATCCCCAAATCCTTGATTTAATAAAATCTGCAAAGTCTCTTTTGTTATGTAAAGTAGCATGTTCACAGGTTCTGGAGACTTGGCCATGGATACGATGGGGGGGGCGGCATTATTCTTACCACAGAGCACCCCAAGAAAATATCCAAATTTTGGGCTTCCAATCCATTTTGCTTCAATTATTTAATATTTTTACTCCTTCCAGTAGACACTGATTTCATCCATTGTCCTTAAGAAGGTAGGACACAGATTATGGCACATCTCACATTAAATGCTAAATTTTCGTTGAAAATACATTTTTTGATTCAACTTTTATTTTAAATTCAAGGGTACATGTGCAGGATATTCAGGTTTGTTACATAGGTAAACGTGTGCCATGGTGGTTTGCTGAACAGATCATCCCATCACCAACAGATCATCCCATTGAGAGGTGAAGCTGGCTGGGCTTCTGGGTTGGGTGGGGACTTGGAGAACTTTTCTGTCTAGCTAACGGATTGTAAAACAGACCAATCAACACTCTGTAAAATGGACCAATCAGCAGGATGTGGGTGGGGCCAGGTAAGGGAATAAAAGCAGGCCACCCAAGCCAGCAGCGGCAACCCGCTCGGGTCCCCATCCACACTGTGGAAGCTTTGTTCTTTCGCTCTTTGCAATAAATCTTGCTGCTGCTCACTCTTTGGGTCCGCACTGCCTTTATGAGCTGTAACACTCACCGCGAAGGTCTACGGCTTCACTCCTAAAGCCAGCGAGACCACAAACCCACCAGGAGGAACAAACAACTCTGGACACGCCACCTTTAAGACCTGTAACACTCACTGCAAAGGTCTGCGGCTTCACTCCTGAAGTCAGCAAGACCACGAACCCACCAGAAGGAAGAAACTCTGGATGCATCTGAACATTGAAAGGAACAAACTCTGGACACACCATCTTTAAGAACTGTAACACTCACTGCGAGGGTCCGCAGCTTCATTCTTGAAGTCAGCGAGACCAAGAACTCACTGGAAGGAACCAATTCCAGACAAATTTTGGTGACCACGAAGGGACTATCGCCCATTGCCAAGCGGTGAGTACCATTGGACCCCTTTCACTTGCTATTCCATCTTATTTTTCCTTAGAATTCGGGGGCTAAATACTGGGCACCTGTCGACCAGTTAAAAGCGACTAGTGCGGGCGCCAGACTAAAGACACGGGTGTCAGGCTTTCTGGGAAAGGGCTCTCTAACAACCCCCAACTCTTCGGAGTTGGGAGCGTTGGTTTGCCTGGAACCAGCTTCCACTATTCCTGTACTTCCAGGCTGAACCAAGGGTTGACAGGGAGGAAAGCCATTCAGCTCCGGGGTCCTGACAACAAGTTCATTGACCCTGCGGCCATGAGTGGAACTCTCAAAGTCATGTCGCCCAAGTGAGACTCGCCCATCTATTCTATCTACCCTAACCCTTGCCTCCTGGGTCCTAATGCCTGCCAGACAAACTTCCTCTTGCCTCTCTTCTCTGAGGCTAGTCCCGCTTCTAAAAACCACTCCCTGTCTCTGGTGCTCTTCTAGTTTCTCCTATAAGAATGATTTCTAGTATAAACTTCCGGACTCTGTTACCATCTTTAGGCACCCAGGCTCACCAATGAGAAAGACATTGATGGGCCCAAAGCCCCATCATATGGGGGACTATCTGGAATTTTAGGATCCCTCCTCAGACAAGCAGGCCTAACAAAAGCTATTCCTGAAGCTAGAATACAGGGAGCCTCAGAAAATTGTATCCTTCCTATTCATATAAACGAAGACAAAAGGCATTACTCTTCCAACTCTGGAGCTCCCTTCCCTCCCTCAGGGTATGTCATAACATCTTTATAGGACATGGGTAAGGTCCCAATACCAACAGGAGAATACTTAGAACTCTAACAGGTTTTAGAGAATGCGTTGGTAAGGGCTACTAAGTCCGATTTTTCTCGGTCCTCTTTGTGGTCTAGGAGGACAGGCAAGGGTGCAGGTTTTCGAGAATGTGTAGGTAAGGGCCACTAAATCCAACCTTCCTCGGTCCTCCTTGTGGTCTAGGAGGAAAACTAGTGTTTCTGCTTCTGCATTGGTGAGTGCAACTATTCCAATCAGCAGGGTCCAGGGACCATTGCGGGTTCTTGGGCAAGAGGTGTTTCTGCTCCTGCATCAGTGAGTGCAACTATTCTGATCAGCAGGGTCCAGGGACCGTTGCAGGTTCTTGGGCAGGGGGAGAAACAAACAAACCAAAATCACGTGCGGTTTTGTCTTTCAGATGGAAAACACTCAGGTATCAACAGGCTCACCCTTGAAATGCATCCTAAGCCATTGGGACCAATTTGACCTGCAAACCCTGAAAAAGAGGTGGCTCATTTTTTTTCTGCGCTATGGCCTGGCCCCAATATTCTCTCTCTGATGGGGAAAAATGGCCACCTGAGGGAAGTATAAATTACAATACTATCCTGCAGCTTGACATTTTCTGTAAGAGGGAAGGCAAATGGAGTGAAATACCTTATGTCCAAGCTTTCTTTTCATTAAAGGAAAATACACAACTATGCAAAGCTTGCAATTTACATCCCACAGGAGGACCTTTCAGCTTATCCCCATATCCTAGCCTTCCTATAGCTCCCCTTCCTATTAATGATAAGCCTCCTCTAATCTTTCCTGCCCAGAAGGAAATAAGCTAAGAAATCTCCAAAGGACCACAAAAACCCCAGAGCTATTGGTTATGTCCCCTTCAAGCTGTAGCGGGTGGAGAATTTGGCCCAACCTGGGTACATGTCCCCTGCTCCCTCTCTGATTTAAAGCAGATCAAGGCAGACCTGGAGAAGTTTTCAGATGATCCTGATAGGTACACAGATGTCCTACAGGGCCTAGGGGAAACCTTTGATCTCACTTAGATGTCATGCTAGTGGTAGATCAAACCCTGGCCTTTAATGAAAAGAATGTGGCTTTAGCTGCAGCCTGAGAGTTTGGAGATACCTGGTATCTTAGTCAGGTAAATGATAGAATGACAGCCCAAGAAAGGGACAAATTCCCTACTGGTCAGCAAGCCATCCCCAGTATGGATCCCCACTGGGACCTCAACTCAGATCATGGGGACTGGAGTCGTAAACGTCTGTTGACCTATGTTCTAGAAGCACTAAGGAGAATTAGGAAAAAGCCCATGAATTATTCAATGATGTCTACCATAACTAAGGGAAAGGAAGAAAATCCTTCTGCCTTCCTCAAGCGGTTATGGGAGGCCTTAAGAAAATATGCTCCCCTGTCACCTGAATCACTAGAGGGTCAATTGATTCTAAAATATAAGTTTATTACCCAATCAGCCACAGATATCAGGAGAAAGCTCCAAAAGCAAGCCCTGGGCCCTGAACAAAATGTGGAGGCATTATTAAACCTGGCAACCTCGGTGTTCTATAATAGGGACCAAGAGGAACAGGCCGAAAAGGAAAAGCAAGATCAGAGAAAGGCCGCAGCCTTAGTCATGGCCCTCAGACAAACAAACCTTGGTGGTTCAGAAAGGACAGAAAATGGAGCAGGCCAATCACCCGGTAGGGCTTGTTATCAGTGTGGTTTACAAGGACACTTTAAAAAAGATTGTCCTATGAGAAACAAGCTGCCCCCTCACCCATGTCCACTATGCCGAAGCAATCACTGGAAGGCACACTGCCCAAGAGGACAAAGGTTCTCTGGGACAGAAGCCCCCAACCAGATGATCCAACAACAGGACTGAGGGTGCCTGGGGCAAGCGCCAGCTCATGTCATCACCCTCACTGAGCCCCGGGTATGTATAACCATTGAGGGGCAGAAAATTGACTTCCTCCTGGACACTGGTGCAGCTTTCTCAGTGTTAATCTCCTGTCCTGGACAGCTGTCCTCAAGTTCCATTACTATCCAAGGAATCCTGGGACAGCCTGTAACCAGGTATTTCTCCCACCTCCTCAGATGTAACTGGGAGACTTTGCTCTTTTCACATATCTTTCTTGTTATGCCTGAAAGTCCCACACCCTTATTAGGGAGAGATATATAGCCAAAGCTGGAGCTATTATCTACATGAATATGAGGAATAAGTTACCCATTTGTTGTCCCCTACTTGAGAGGGGAATCAACCCTGAAGTCTGGGCATTGGAAGAAACAAACTCAAGCTCTAGCCTTAAGCCTTCCCAAAGGATGAAACTTTTCTTTAAACATCACAGAGATAGCAGAAATAGCTCGTGGGGTCCTTACTCAGACTCGTGGGACAACCCCACAACCAGTGGCATACCTAAGTAAGGAAATTGATATAGTAGCAAAAGGCTGGCCTCACTATTTAAGGGTAGTTGTGGCGGTGGCCATCTTAGTGTTAGAGGCTATCAAAATAATACAAGGAAAGGGTCTCACTGTCTGGATACTCATGATGTAAATGGCATACTAGGTGCCAAAGGAAGTTTATGGCTATCAGACAACCGCCTACTTAGATACCAGGCGCTACTCCTTGAGGGACCGGTGCTTCAAATACCTATGTGCATGGCCCTCAACGCTGCCACTTTTCTCCCAGAGGATGGGGAACCAATTGAGCATGATTGCCAACAAATTAGTCCAGACTTATGCTGCCTGAGATGATCTCTTAGAAGTCCCCTTAGCTAATCCTGACCTTAACCTATAAACCGATGGAAGTTCATTTGTGGAGAATGGGATACAAAGGACAGGTTATGCCATATTTAGCGATGTAACCATACTTGAAAGTAAGCCTCTTCCCCCAGGGACCAGCACCCAGTTAGGAGAACTAGTGGCAGTTACCCGAGCCTTAGAACTGGGAAAGGGAAAAACAATAAATGTGTATACAGAGAGCAACTATGCTTATCTAATCCTACATGCCCATGCTGCAATATGGAAAGAAAGGGAGTTCCTAACCTCTTGGGGAACCCCCATTAAATAACACACAGAAACCATGGAGTTATTGCACGCAGTGCAAAAACCCAAGGAGGTGGCAGTCTTACACTGCCGAAGCCATCAAAAGGTGAAGGAGAGGGGAGAACAGCAGCATAAGCCACTGGCAGAGGCAGGGAAACACCAGCAGAAAGGAAAGCGAGAAAGAGACAGAAAGTCAGAGAGAGAGAGACAGAGAGAGGAAGAGAGAGATGAAGAAGTCAAAGAGAAAGAGAGATAGAAGTAGTAAAGAAAAAACAGTGTACCCTATTCCTTTAAAAGCCAGGGTAAATTTAAAACCTATAATTGATAATTGAAGGTCTTCTCAGTAACCCTATAACACTCCCATACCACCTTGCTGTCAGTGTAAACAAGGGCATAGCCCAAAAGCACTGAGGCCACTGACAACCAGTAGCCTTCCTATCAAAAATCCTTACCCAGCAGGTTTCCTAACAGGGGATCTAAATCTTAATTAATTACCACACAAAGGTCCGACCAGATCTAGGAGGAACTCCCTTCAGGACAGGACGGATAAATGGTTCCTCCTGGACAATTAAGGAAAAAAAAAAAACACAACGGGTATTCAGTAAATAATAAGGAAACTCTTGTAGAAGCAGAGTTAGGAAAATTGCCTAATAATTGGTCTGCTCAAATGTGCCAGCTGTTTGCACTCAGCCAAACCTTAAAGTACTTACAGAATCAGGAAGGAGCCATCTATACCAATTCTAAGTTAATATGGACTGAACGAGGTCTTATTAATAGCAAAGAATAATTGAAATCCCAAACTTACAAGGTTTTCAACTAACGTAAAGTTTGCTAAAAGTTAACAGTGTAACATGCATTATCCTACTACCACACACTCTCAAAGGATTACTCAGACAGTTCACATGAAATAACGAAATCTATTCTTACTCTACAATCCCAAACAGACTCTTTGGCAGCAGTGACTCTCCAAAACTGCCAAGGCCTAGACCTCCTCACTGCTGAAAAAGGACAGTGCAGCTTCTTAGGGGAAGAGTGTTGTTTTTACACTAACCAGTCAGGGATAGCACGAGATGCCGCCTGGTGTTTACAGGAAAAGGCTTCTGAAATCAGACAACGCCTTTCAAACTCTTATACCAACCTCTGGAGTTGGGCAACATGGCTTCTCCCCTTTCTAGGTCCTGTGGCAGCCATCTTGCTGTTACTTGCCTTTTTTGGGCCCTGTATTTTTAACCTTCTTGTCAAATTTATTTCCTCTAGAATTGAGGCCCTCAAGCTACAGATGGTCTTACAAATGGAACCCCAAATGAGTTCAACTAACAACTTCTACCAAGGACCCCTGGACTGACCTGCTGGCCCTTCCACTGACCTAAAGAGTTCCCCTCTGGAGGACACTACAACTGCAGGGCCCCTTCTTCGCCCCTGTCCAGCAGAGAGTAGCTAGAGTGGTCATCGGCCAAATTCCCATCAGCAGTTAGGATGTCCTGTTTAGAGGGGGGATTGAGAGGTGAAGCTGGCTGGGCTTCTGGGTCTGGTGGGGACTTAGAGAACTCTTCTGTCTAGCTAAAGGATTGTAAATGCACCAATCAGCACTCTGTCAAAATGAACCAATCAGCACTCTGTAAAATGGACCAATCAGCACTTTGTAAAGTGGACCAATCAGCTCTTTGTAAAATGGACCAATCAGCAGGATGTGAGTGGCACCAAATAAGGGAATAAAAGCAGGCCACCCCAGCCAGCAGCTGCAACTTGCTTGGGTCCCCTTCCAAGCCATGGAAGGTTTGTTCTTTCGCTCTTTGCAATAAATCTTGCTGCTGCTCACTCTTTCAGTCCCTGCTGCCTTTATGAGCTGTAACACTCACCGCGAAGGTCTACGGCTTCACTCCTGAAGTCAGTGAGACCACGAACCCACTGGAAGGAACAAACAACTCCGGACGCGCCACCTTTAAGACCTGTAACACTCACTGTGAAGGTCTGCGGCTGCACTCCTGAAGTCAGCAAGACCACGAACTCACCAGAAGGAAGAAACTCCGGACATATCTGAACATCGAAAGGAACAAACTCCGGACACGCCATCTTTAAGAACTGTAGCACTCACCGCGAGGGTCCACAGCTTCATTCTTGAAGTCAGCAAGACCAAGAACCTACTGGAAGGAACCAATTCCGGACACACCATCACCTAAGTATTAAGCTCAGCATCGCTTAGCTATACTTCCTGATGCTCTCCCTCCCACCACCCCCAACTCCAACAGGCCCCAGTGTGTGTTGTTCCCCACTGTGTCCATGTGTTCTCATCATTCAGCTCCCACTTAGAAGTGAGAACATGCAGTGTTTGGTTTTCTGTTCCTGCATTAGTTTGCTGATGATAATCATTGGAAATACTTGCTCTGTATTTAGATTTCATAAAACTTGCAACTTAAAAAAAGCAGAGTCGTATACCTAAGTTTTTCCAAATGCAAGTTTTCTATTAACTTGATTATCAGTTTTAAAATTTATATTAAATTAAAAATCAGGTTCTTAATAGCCACATGTGACCGGCAGTTTCTGTATAAGACAGTACAACTGTTAGAAGTGATTGCTTTAAATGAGGCACTCGCTTCAGGCACTAAGTCTTGGGGGGTGGGGGTGCCAGAAGCTCAGTGATCAAGGTAGACAATATTTAAATGCAGTATGTTTTTAAAAATTCAAAATCAGGCCAAGCATAGTGGCTCATGCCTGTAATCCCAGCACTTTGGGAGGCCACGGTGGGCGGAACAATATTTAAGGTTTAGAAAAATATTTGAGCCCAGGTGTTGGAGACCAGCCTGGGCAAATGACAAAACCCCACCTCTACAAAAAATAAATTAATTAGCCCGACATAGTGGTGAACGCATATAGTCCCAGCCACTCAGGAGGCTGAGGTGGGAGGATCGCTTGAGCCCTGAAGGTTGAGGCTGCAGTGAGCTGTGATCTCACCACTGCACTCCAACCTGAGCAACAGAGTGAGACCCTGTCTCAAAAAAAAAAAAAAAAAAAATCAAAATCAATGCAAAAGATGAATTATGGACAAGATATTGATGTTTTGAATACAGACATTAACTCAATCAGGGTAAGGCCCGTGTCTGTTTTCTTTATTGTTATATTGACAGTACTTTGAACAAAGTCTGGGTCTTACAGTTGTTTGTCAATATTTGCTGAATGAATTCAAAGGGGACAAAATGTTTAAGGTATGGGTGTTTGACATTTTTTGCCTAGATCCCCAATACCACTCTCGTCTTTATTGGGTCCTTATTACACAAAGCACCATTGGCGAAGGTATGGAAGAGAAGCAGTCTCCTACAATTATGGGTAAGAGTGGATTTTTAAAGCTATTTGGCAATATCCGTCAAAACTTAAAATGTATATAGATTTTAGCTCCAAATTTCTGTAGTTTACACCCAACAGAAATAACAGCATAGATGTATAGCATTGCAGTGTTGCTTGTTGAATCAAAAGACTGGAGTGGAAGCAAGGACTTCAGTTTCCGCCTATAATCCCAGCACCTTGGGAGGCAGAGGTGGGCGCATCACTTGAGATCACGACTGAGTGACACAGTGAGACGCTATCTCAAACAAACAAACAAACAGTTAAACGGGCAGCATGCCAACTCAGCGTACTCAGAGAGGCAGATAAAAGCCGAGACCAAAGAGCAGGAGCCCAGCTGCAAATTCAACTCCGAAAGACCCTGGACTCCGCAAACGTCTGGCCGCGGCTCTTGAGCTCTTAAGTTTCGGTTTCTGAAGCTTACGTTTAGTTTCGATTTCTTAAGTTTCGGTTTCTGAGCGCTCGGCATCTGATTCAATTTCCAGTTTCCTGTTCTTGCTGGGGATGGTGTCTCTCCTTTAACAAAGACACGCCCCGCGGCGGAGTCCCAGGGCCGCCGAGGCCTGGCGCGCACGCGCACGCGCACGCGCACGCACACGCCCACCGCGCGGGTTCCAGAGGTCCCAGGTGCTGAGGAGAGAGAGAACGCGAGGGACTGCGCCGCCCGGACGGCCTGCAGAGCGCTGCCATCATGAGGTAAGGGTTTTCCTCGGCCTCTCCTCCCAAGCCCTGCGTCGGCCTTTGTTTCAAACCGGGCTTCTTTTATTCATTTCCAGCGCAGTTCTGCGGCCTTTTCAGAGGCCGAGCCCCTAGCGCCCGGCAACCGGGCATCTGCGTTGGGGACCCTCCCCGGGCGCTCTGTCCCGGCGCGCGGCGTCTGAAGTCGGGCCTGTCGGGGAGGGTGGCCGAGTGCACGCTTCTCTGGAGTCCGGTCCCTCCCGAGCGCCTAAGGAGGCCGGTCAGGGAGGAGGAACAGGAGATGCTCCCCGGGAGCCTGCCCCATCCCTGGCGTCTGCGGTCGGGACTGTCAGGGCATGTGCCGGGCGACGCTCCCTTGGGAGGCCTGTCCACCCATCGCGACCCGACGGCTCTTCTCGGCAGCGGCGACGGTGACCGTTCTGGGCCCGCGGCCGCCGCCTCCGGGAAACTGATCAGCGCCTGCAGAGCCCCCAGGCGCTGTTCCGGGGGCCGCTGCTACGTGCCACGGGTCTCCTTAGGCCTGTCGCGTGCCTCTCTTTCCAGCTGCCAGTCCCTCGGTGTGGCATACGCGATTTCGCCGCAGCCCTCCAGGCGTCACATTCGCCTGCCACTGCCAGTTTGCCTTTCTGATTTCTGGGTCTGAGTTCTTCCCTTCCCGGGAGCTACCTCTGTACCAAGCACAGATTGTTATGGTCCCACCCAATCCTGCTGTTTTATGAGGATTTCTTTATCTGTCTCCTTTACTGATTTAGTATGATGGCGTCCTTTTCTTGATCATTTTGTATCCCCAGGGGCTAGCACCCTGCCCTGCACGTGGTTAGTGAACCTTCCGCATTTAATGAGTTGAGGAATGAGATATTAAGGTCTTGGACTCTAAAAGCAGATAGTCCCTTGTTCTAAATCCTGGCTGAACTGCTACTAGTTGAGTGACCCCAAAGTTTCTCAAACTCTGTGAGTCTGTTCCTTATTTGTAAAAATTAATGGTGTCCATCTCTTGGGACTGTGGAAAAGGACAGTAATAAATCCTATCAGTTGACTGCTTAGCACATAATACTTGCACAATAAATGTTAATTATTCCCATTATAAGTTAAAAAAAAAGTTTAAGTGCCACCCACACATCTAACTTTATTTTTGAGACGGAGTCTCGCCCTGTCACCCAGGCTGTAGTGTAATGGCTCCATCTCGGCTCACTGCAACCTCCGCCTCCCGGGTTCAAGCGATTCTCCTGCCTCAGCTTCCCATGTAGCTGGGATTACAGGCGTGTGCCACCACGCCTGGCTAATTTTTTGTATCTTTAGTAGAGACGGGGGTTTCACCATGTTGACCGGGCTGGTCTCGAATTCCTGACCTCGTGATCCGCCCGCCTCAGCCTCCCAAAGTGCTGGGATTACAGGCATGAGCCACAACGCCTGGCCACATCTAACATTTGTAAGAAAGGACAGTGCTATCAGGAAGGGGCTTGAAAACAACAATAACAACAACAACAAAAAAAACAAAACACAACAGCAACAACCACCACAAAAAAACAGAAAAAGACGCCCGGCGTGCACCGTATATATGCAGGATGGGGAGGAAAAGGGCTCAGCCCCATTGGGGACTGTCTCCCAAGGACACTGAAAGACTGCTTCTTCCTAGCAGAAGAACAGAATTACCGAAAGATACATGTTACCTCTTCTGATGCAATAGCTTCTATCTTATCAGCTTCCCAAAGACAAAGTTACAAAATTAAGTAGACAAAGTTTAAACAGTAAAAATTCTCATGGTGTCCAGTTATGCATAAATTCCAGAGCCTGGACAAACCACGTCAGTACCTGATTGAATGTCCCTTTGAGATCTTACAACCACATCCATAATACCTGAGCAGCCCTCCTCATCCTCCTTGGGCTGGGCTGGTAGAGACCTTCAAAACAGGTTTTTGTTTTAGGCAGGGGGCTGGTAAAGCCATGTTGTTGTGGATTTAAGCAGGCTGTAAGGACATGGCATGTCTTGCCCATATTTTTGGTACAATTACACTAGAGAAAGGAACAATTACCAAGGAGCAATTTTACCAGGTTTCCTAGTCAGGATCAGTACTCATAATACAGAAATGAAATTTTCTTATTAATTATTGAATATGTATATATTCATTCCTAATTTTCAACGGCTTAGTGATTGCCACAAGGAAATAGACACATGTAATACAGAAAGCTCTGTCATCTCTCCAGAACTGTTTTTGCAATAAATAGTGAGAATTGAAATGAAATATTTCTAGGATATAACTGTATATAGAAGAAACTCTAGTATAAAGTTATGGGAACCTAATGTTTTAACTGTAAGATCAAATAGGGATAAAATTAGTTGTTATGCAAAGAACAATATTTAAGGTTTAGAAAATTATTTCTTGTATTTCTTCAAAAATTAAAAAGTATTTTATCTTTGACAGTGAAATTCCTAAGGACACCTTGAAGGCCATTCTGTTGGAGTTAGAATGTCATTTTACATGGAATTTACTTAAGGAAGACATTGATCTGTTTGAGGTGGAAGATACAATTGGGCAACAGCTTGAATTTCTTACCACAAAATCTAGACTTGCTCTTTATAACCTATTGGCCTATGTGAAACACCTAAAAGGCCAAAATAAAGACGCCCTTGACTGCTTGGAACAAGCAGAAGAAATAATCCAGCAAGAACACTCAGACAAAGAAGAAGTACGAAGCCTGGTCACTTGGGGAAACTATGCCTGGGTGTATTATCACATGGACCAGCTTGAAGAAGCTCAGAAGTATACAGGTAAGATAGGGAATGTCTGCAAGAAATTGTCCAGTCCTTCTAACTACAAGTTGGAGTGTCCTGAGACTGACTGTGAGAAAGGGTGGGCACTCTTGAAATTTGGAGGAAAGTATTATCGAAAGGCTAAAGCGGCTTTTGAGAAGGCTCTGGAAGTGGAGCCTGACAATCCAGAATTTAACATCGGCTATGCTATCACAGTGTATCGGCTGGACGATTCTGATAGAGAAGGGTCTGTAAAGAGCTTTTCTCTGGGGCCTTTGAGAAAGGCTGTTACCCTGAACCCAGATAACAGCTACATTAAGGTTTTTCTGGCACTGAAGCTTCAAGATGTACATGCAGAAGCTGAAGGGGAAAAGTATATTGAAGAAATCCTGGACCAAATATCATCCCAGCCTTACGTCCTTCGTTATGCAGCCAAGTTCTATAGGAGAAAAAATTCCTGGAACAAAGCTCTCGAACTTTTAAAAAAGGCCTTGGAGGTGACACCAACTTCTTCTTTCCTGCATCACCAGATGGGACTTTGCTACAGGGCACAAATGATCCAAATCAAGAAGGCCACACACAACAGACCTAAAGGAAAGGATAAACTAAAGGTTGATGAGCTGATTTCATCTGCTATATTTCATTTCAAAGCAGCCATGGAACGAGACTCTATGTTTGCATTTGCCTACACAGACCTGGCCAACATGTATGCTGAAGGAGGCCAGTATAGCAATGCTGAGGACATTTTCCGGAAAGCTCTTTGTCTGGAGCACATAACCGATGATCACAAACATCAGATCCATTACCACTATGGCCGCTTTCAGGAATTTCACCGTAAATCAGAAAATACTGCCATCCATCATTATTTAGAAGCCTTAAAGGTCAAAGACAGATCGCCCCTTCGCACCAAACTGACAAGTGCTCTGAAGAAATTGGCTACCAAGAGACTTTGTCACAATGCTTTAGATGTGCAGAGTTTAAGTGCCCTAGGGTTTGTTTACAAGCTGGAAGGAGAAAAGAGGCAAGCTGCTGAGTACTATGAGAAGGCACAAAAGATAGATCCAGAAAATGCAGAATTCCTTACTGCTCTCTGTGAGCTCCGACTTTCCATTTAAATACATACTCTAGGAAATTAGCTCTAAGTTTTTCCCTCCATTTTGGGTTCTTCTGTTTTTTTTTTTTTATTGTTTTAATCCATTGTTTATTATAGAGCTAATATTTATTGAATAGTTATTGTGTACCAAGCATTGTACTAAATATATGCATTATGATGAATCTTGTGCGGTTTTCTTTCTTTTTTTCTTTTTAATTAAAATACTATAATCCGTTGAGAAATAGCAATATTCTAGCTATTGTAACTTCTAAAAATGGTATGGCCATTAGATCTGTGCTTTTTATCTCTGCTCTTTAAATTTCTCATATTATATAGTAAATATATTCCTACGTAAACCTTTCATACCTAGATCAAGAATACTCTTCCAGGAGTACAAAATTACATTATTGATAGTTAAGCTCTTAATTGTGTAGCTTGCAAAAGACAGCACTTTTTAGTTACAGATGTTTTGACTTTGAGGAGGATATTTAGCTATCAATCTAATAGTCACGTAAAATATCTTTTTTGTTGGAAAAAAGTTTATAATAAAAAAGTTTGTCATCTTTAGTGACTTCAATAAAATGAAAAAACTAGAAGAGGAGAAAAAGGATTTCCTCAAATTTTAAATATGTAACTTCAGGGATTCAATCCCCAAATGTTTATTAAGTAGCTAGAAATAATTTGTGGAAAAAAATGAATAATGGAAAATAGTGAGTCTCAAATTGTTCTCTTTTTTTTTTTACTAAAACAAATCTGCAATGAATCTAGATGAATTTCCAACTAAAATTACAATATTTTTAGATTAAAATTATTGAGATATAAAGCAGCCATTGGGAAATTGGGAGAAATGATAAAGAAATGGAAAAAGATGTCCCTAACCTACACCCATAGATTACCAAGGTTTCAGTGTACTAGTTTTGAATCTGTTCTGAATGGAGTTTTTATAGCCTCAATTTCTGGCCTTTGGCTATTTTAGCATTTCAAAGTGACTTCTATGAAGCTTTTTTTTTAAATGTGAAATTTTCAGAATGTTGTTTTTTTTCATGTAGATACTCCAGGAAGAGTTAAGCGCTGCTTTCAGTTTTAATATCCACCTTGAGGGGTCGCTGCTTGAGGGCTCTTATCCCAGGGGACTTTTTAATTCGGATGTTACTTAATGTGGCTTCTCTAATGTAGTTTCTTTGATTACAGACTACACAATTATGTACCATCACAGTATTAGTGGAAAAGTACCATGTGATTTAATTCTCCATTCCTCCAATGTAACTCTTAAAATTATTATGTATGTGTGTGTGTTTTACTTTTTGTTTTTTATCATCTTTAAAATTTCTATTATGGTTTGATTGTTATAAAAATAATGAATTCTCACTGTAAATTTCAAAAAAAAAATTACAAAAGTATGTGAATTTAAAAATGAGAGCAGTCCCCTCACCCTATCACAGTTCCTTCCACACCCTCAAGGTAAACTTATAACTTATAACTTATAATTTGATATGTATCCTTCCAGATCTTTTTACTATACGTAATCAGACATACATATATACTGCAGTGTATCTCATGTATTAATTTTTAAAAATCTTTTGTTTTACTTAATTCTGTTTTTTTTTATTATTATTTTGTTTGATCTATTAAGGAAGAACAAGGAAGGGAATGATCTTTACTCAAGAATTTCAGAAAGTCAGCACTGAAGTCCTGACCTATCAGTAGACACATTTGTCCCTTTCAGATATTTTAGGATATTCTAGCAAAGCAGGCCATTTCTCCCACCTGAAAGTACATAACTTCTATCACTTGCCACATAATTCAAAAAACTCACATTAAGGGGTTACTCAGACAGTTAATCATAGAAAAGATTATTTGCTTCATCAGTTAACTTGTTTTTATAAATCAGGGCTGTGTTCATACACAGAAGGGGCCTGAGATTTCTGCACTTTAAACAAGCTCCCAGGTGAGGATGCTGTGGCTGTTCTAATTACATTTTGAGTAGTAAGGTCTACAACATTGTTCCTCAAACTTGGCTACATATTGGAATCACCTAAAAAGTTAAAACAAAACATGGATGTCTGGGTCCCGCCCCATAGAGAATGACTTAATTGGCATGGGGTGCAGTCCAGGCATCATGATTTTTAGATTTCCCAGTTGGAACTTGTGCAGCAAAGTTTGGGAGGTACTGATGTACATGTGAAAAGTAAGTATAAATGGAATAAAATTAATTAGGCTAATAGGCTTAACCCAGGAAATCCTAAGTTCCTTGAATATCCAGTTTGCATTTGGACTCCTCATCATATACTTGGTATATAATACTCTAATAAAAGCTGCCTGAGTTGAATTGTATATTGTCCTGTACCTACCTCTGAAAGCTGCCCTTACCAACTGACTCAAAGTCTCTGAAATGGGTCCAAATCCTACTTAGTTAGATGAACTCATTCTGTCAAGCCTGATAAGAATCCTATGATGCCAGGCCCAAGTTATTTTCTTGCCTATTTGACAAACTCATAAATATGCCCAGAAAAGTGGCTATGATTGCTTTTCAGGGTAATTTGACCCTTCCGGAAAAGAAGTGCTGCCTCTCCAAATCTTGAAGGTGCTCTTGGAAACTATTTCATTCAGCACTAAAGGTATGCTCCCTGACTCACAAAAGCTGAGAAAAGCCCTTTCAACAAATGATAAATCACCTGGCAGAAAAACTGGCTTCCCAGTCATGGAGCTCTTAAAGATATTTGCTGTCCTCTCTGGGTACAGAAATAGTCTTACCAGTTGATCACATGCTATCAGCCAGAGTTTCAAAAGCAATATAAGCTGTCACTATTCCTTTCTAGATTGAGTCAACGATGCCGATTACTTCAGTTCGGGAACAACCATGTAGACAACACAGAACTTTAAAATCAGGAGGACCTTGAGAAAATCCCTACTCCAACCAACTTTATTGATATGAAGATTGAGACCAGGACTGGTGATACGACTTCAGGTTTCACAACTAATTTATGGACCATAATTTCTTTCTCCTGGCTGCTGGTTCAGTAGCACTCATGCCCATTTTACAGTTTCTACTGATAATCATTTGTTGGAGGCAACAAACTCCATTTGCTGGAGTCTGTCAAACTCAATTGACAGAGTTTATCTGGCCATGATGTGACTATGCTTATGTGACATCACCTACAACACAGGCAGGCCCAAGGATAGTCATTTTATGGAATATGTTCATTACTGAGATTAAGGAACATGACAGAACTATAAAACAATGTGGCATGTTTTTATATAATTGGTGAATTACAAGAAATGAAAATCCATTTGGCCTTGACAATTAGAACAGTCTCCTTTGAGTAGTTCAAGTGTAATAACATTGTAACCCTAATGTGGTAGCAATGAGAAGCACCTCTCAGATGTCTAGCTACAGGGATTATAATTGTCTGAAGGTCCCATCTCTACACATTGAAATCTATCACTACATTTACACTGAGTGGCAAGGATACTAAGTCATGTCCTCTCCTGAGAGATGCAGTACCCCTCTGATGAGCAATTTAAACTCAAGGACTCCCCACCAGCCTTGCCAAATGTTCCTTAAAACAATACTGTAATCTAAGATGTTTTTACCCAACTTTTATTCCTTCTGTCTCTCCTACATAAGGGGTCAGACCTGCATCACAGTTGGATGGCTCTCCCAGCCTCTGTCTGCTCTCTTCCCGTTTTTTCTCAGAGGTGTTTCCAATACATTTCTTGCATGTTCAACATCCCATCTTGGATCAAACTGACACATCTAGTGAAAGAAATTTAATTAGAGGACTCTAATTGGCGGTAGGTAAATAATGTTTACATAATATAAATGTCATTTATTGTTCTTCAACTTTCTGGATCAGTAATTATGATTAAAGAACAAAACATGGCTGGATGTGGTGACGCATGCCTGTAATCCCAGCACTTTGTGAGGCTAAGGCAGACAGATTGCTTGAGGCCAGGAGTTCGAGACCAGTCTGGCCGACGTGGCAAAACCCCATCTCTACTAAAATTACAAAAATTAGCTAGGCATGGTGGCACATAGCTGTAATCCCAGCTACTTGGGAGGCTGAGGCACATGAATCACTTGAACCCAAGAGGCAGAGGTTGCAGTGAGCCAAGATCACATCATTGCACTCCTCCAACCTGGGCGATAGAGTGAGACTCTGTCAAATAAATAAATAAATAAATAAATAAATCTTTCCAAAGTTATAATATTTGATTTGGAAAAGAGAATGGGGAAGAGAGGTAAGGGAAATTGTCTTAGTTTCTGTTGTGCTGCTATAATAGAATACCGAGACTGAGTAATTTTAACAAGCAGAAATTTATTTCTCACAGTTCTGGAGACTGGAAGTTCAAGATCAAGGAGCTGGCAGGTTTGGTGTCTGGTGAGGGCCTGGTCTCTGCTTCCAAGATGTCACCTTGAATGTTCCATCCTCTGGAAGGGAGGAACTCTATTCCTCACATGGCAGAAGAGCAGAAGAGAGCAAGACCTCACTCCTGCAAGCCCTTTTGATAAGAGCATTAGTCTAGTCATGTGGGCAGAGCCTTCAGGAACATCTCTCCTTAGGCCTCACCTCTCAATACTGTTGCATTGGAGATTAAGCTTCCAATCCATGAATTTGGAGGAGACAAAAACATTCAAACCATAGCAGAAGAATAGAGACTCAAAAGATACAGTTAAGGTTTGATGGAGTAAGAATTAAATATGTTATTATAACTTATAAAACAAATTAAGTAAAAATTGAGTTGTGAGATGAGTTCTTTAAATTCAGTTAATTAAATCCTAACAACATAGCAGAAAATCAATAGATAAAGTCTATATTAAATAGATCAAAAAATAACGTTATAAAATATACCATCACAGATTGGGATAGCCCCTTCTCACAAAACTGACTTTCTTCCTCTTTCTATCCCTTCAGAACAACATAGCAAGCGTATATTTAATTTAAAACAAGTTTATCACTTAGCTTTCTGCTCATACATCCCCTCTCTTTCCGCTTATACATCCCCTTTTCTCCCAGGACTCCAGCCTCTGCATTCCTCTCTAATTCTCTTCTGAGCCAAAGTTCCTTGCCTCACTGGGATGTGGTTTCTTCTTCTTTAGCTTTCTCTTTTCCTGAGATCAAGCCACACACACTGGATCCCACCCCAACCACAACTACCCCCTTCTTCAGAAACTTCATATTTACTAAGTTTAATTTGTTCATTCAACATTTTGTATTTCATTTTAAGTGAGAAATAAAACAGTATCTAATTACTAGAAATGTACTAGAAATGCCATGTGTATATTCCCAAAACTGTCTAATCTGAGGGGTTCCTCTGTAAGTGATGAACTGGATTTCTCAATACCTCCTTTCATGATGGCACCTAGCTGAGTAACTAAAGAAATAATGAAGGTGTCATAAATAAGCTTTGGGAAAACCATGCCTCAATGGGAGCACACAGGTGCCTCACAGACAACAAACTCTGAAGGGCAAGCATAGATTGAGGCCACTTGGATTGAACACTTAACATAGAACACTAGTGTTCTTGACTCTGGTGATGCAATGATAATCATAGCTAACTCTTACATAGTACACAATATCTGCTGGGTGCTGTTCTAAGTGCAGGGCATGTAGTAATCTTGTAAAATCCTTACAAACCCCCCTAAAATAGGCATTTTTATTCTTTCCTTTCACATATGAGTAATTAGGATTTAGGCACATTAAGCAAGCCCAAGGTCGCATACCTAATAAGAGGTGGGAAAAGGATTCAAACTCTGGGTGTCTGGTTCTAGAATCTAGCACTTAACTACCATATAATACTTTCTAAATAGTCTTAAAATTTGGAATGAAGGATATGGGAAGATAGGACCAAATCTTTACAGACCAGAGGAGAGAGATTCTAGAGGATCACACCAAGCCCACACATTCTACAATCATAGGTCACCAGACACTATTGTACACAGAACCCCGAAATTCCCTGGAAGAAACTAGGAAAGGGAACTATTTGTGCACATTAGCTGCCTCTTGATGCTGGGATTAAAAGCTGTTCTGAAACCCCAGGGAGAATGACCTAAGAAACTGATGGACTCCATCTAAGCGAGGGTTTGTTTCCAGAATTGGATTTTGGAATTCAAAGATTTGGAATAAATTCCTCAAAAAAAGGAAGCCACGTATTTTGGAAGACTGAAGAACCAGTAAACAATTAGAAGCCAGAACACGTACCCAGTCCTTTGTCCTTGGAAGGAAGGATATATCCCTTGTGCACACACCAACCAGCATCACACCCTCACCCAGTGTGGAGAGCAAAATAAGAAGGCAAGGAGATAGTTTGATTTGGCCATTCCACAATGTATACATATTTTAAAACATCATTTTGTACATGATAAATATACATGATTTTTATTTGTCAATTTAAAAAGGAAAGGGAAGGGGAGGGGAGGGGATGGGGAGGGGTGGAGGGCGCTGGAACACATGGAACAACTAGGGCTGGGGTCACCTGCGCTTTAACATCCCCTGAGTTTGCCTTGAGCCTCCAGGCCATGGACTTTGGAATGTGGCTGTGAGTCCCTAATTCTACTAAATATTAATTTTGTTCAAGAGTAACTTCATCTCTCTTCACATGCTTTTCCTTTCCATACCACACCAACTCCAGCAAATCTCACCAAAGCCAACAAACAACAACAAATATAAACACCGAAACAAACACCAAAACTAAAATCACTTACAGGTCATTTCTATATAAAAACCCTTTATTGAGAGGATCTCAGGAGACAGAAGAATCTACAACTTTAAAGTTAATATTAGGTAATATCTCTGTTTTTCAAAAGAAAAAGGGAGAGAAGGGAAAGGGAGGGATATTGGGAGAGGGGAGACAGGAAACAAAAAAGAGGAATGGAGGGAGCAAAGAAAGAAGAAAAGAAGGAAAGATCCCCAACCATTTATTGATATTCCTGCCTCTTTCTGTGATTTGCCTCTTTCTCTGTGTCTCTTCTCCCTTCAAAACCGTTCTTCCATTTTTCTTAAACAGAGCAATTCAGTTCTAACTCTTATCCTCATACTCAGTCACAAACCCAACTATGCATAACCAAATTCACTGAGTTGCTTAGTTCTACATAAGAACTTTCATTTTAACATGATCCACTCTCCTTTGAAAGCAATTTCAGTTATAAATAAATAGAATCCCCACATAATTTCACATGCACTACACATTTAAAGTAAATTTAATCACTAACTTTGTCATATTTGCTGTGTGGTCTAATCCAATATTTGATGTTTTCAAATTGACATGGAATCCATTCTTCTATATCATTTGGTTTCAACATTTTCTAGCATTTGGCTTCTGGTATAACTTTGAGATTCTGTGTCTCACACTTTAACTCCTTTATCAACTCACATCAAATAAATTAACACATTAGTAAGGGTCACAGTGGGAACAAGAATGGAAGGCTGACAATCTGGGTTCCTGAGAAAGGCAGAGGACTACAAATTTTTTTTACGTTATGTTTTACCAATGGCTATCCCTAGTCAAGCCAGTCAAAATCATCTTTCATATTAACTTTGATACTCTGTGTTACAGAACTGATATAGATAACCAAAAGCTGAAAACTGCAACACAGCATCTTTATCCCCGTATTTATACTTGCAAGAGGAACAAGAGGAACAGGATAAATGTGGGATGAGTAATGAGCAAGGGGGAGTTGGAAGAGGAGGAAACAATAACAAACTTTAATGTTTGTGCCTTTAAGGTAGGCCTTGGGGAGTTGAACAATTGGAGATCCCCTACTCCTGGGAAGTGTTCTTGCTAATTCCAGCAGATGGCAGTGCTGCATAACATGTCAATTTTAAAACGCTTTTCTGTGCTTAAGGATCCAAGCTTTGGATCCTTAAGAAGAGAATGACACTCTTTACAGTTGAGAGATGAATATTGAATTATAACCCCATGCCCTGAAAATCCCTGCTTTGTACTTGAAGAAGGCAACTGCAATCCCCAAAAGTCCAAGACACCTTTATGGACCCGTCATCGGAACATTTATGTCCATGTGTGCTTGGTTCTGCACTGGCCTGAGATGCCTGCTGGAACCTCAAGGAGCCACACAAAGCAGCTGCCTCACATCTCTTTCCCTCACTCCCAGCCTCTTGCCCTGAAAAAAGTAAGGGCTGATTCCAATCTCTTCAATCCTGTCTTCAGATTCCCCAGAATCAAATTTCTTCAGCCCATAATGAACCCTTCCTCTCCTAACCCTCAAAGTACTACACATGCCCTTAGCCTCAGGTCAATATTTAATAACTTCTTGGTGTTGTTCTAACCTGAGTTGGTTTCCATTTACCAATTAGGTAGTAAATTTGAGATCATGGAGGGGGTCCTATGTGTATTTTTAATTCTCCACCATATATAACATGGTTCCAGATTCGAAAGAGGTGCTTGATAAATAGTTGCTTGATTAACTCCTTTCACCATCTCTTAAAAACGTCTGCCAGCATACTGTCTAATTTTCAATAATGCCCTATGAGTTTGGGGCAGCCATCGGTCTGGTCAGGACAAAGATTTCAGTCAGAAACATCTCCTGCACGAAGCAAAACCCTGGCATAAATATTTTGTGTAAAAGCAGTTTGTGTGGTGCCTGTAACTGAAACCCCGTCTTTTCAGGTTTGGGGCATGTGCAATCCACCTTTTCCCAATGTTCCAGGGCACCCTTGTGTGAACAGTTCCTCTTCCCTGGGGTTTCCATTCATTTGTGCACAACAGCTATTTAATTAAGCCTGTCTGGGTTGAACACAGTAGTATCATTTTTTACATTCAGGCCTCAATCCAAAGTTTGTTATTTAATATCTTTTGATCAACTCTTTTCTTTGCTGCTTTTATTCCCTTTCCAAAACCTGCTCCATAATGGTCAATGCTCCAGAGCTTCTACTGTTTATGTGACACTTCTAACAAGGTGTTCTATTTTGACACACCAAATTGGGAACATCAAATGTATCCTGTCTGTTCTGGGTACAAGAGCAATTTGCACCCAAACAAACCTGCACCCCAACCCTTCAATCCGCCCCACCCTCGCTAATGTTACAACTCTCCTTAGCAGTTTTTTCATTTATTTGTTCTTTACACTCATTTATTCATTCACCAAGTATTCATTGAATGCCTACTCTGGGTCAGGCACTGCTCTAAATAGTGAATGAGTCAGTATGATCCCTATCCTCAGAAAACCTGTGGTTTTGTGGAGCAGACGAAATTTAAAAATAAAAACACACATCAATATATATGATCATAACTAAAAGATGTTCTTTGAAGGAAAATAACAGAATGCTATGAGCATGAATAATGTAGGTGGTAGTGGTGGGGGAGGGATGTATAATTTAGATAAGGGCAGTGGTTAAAGATGGACTCTCTAGGGCAGTGACATTTAAACTGAGACCCAAAATATCAAAAGAGGGTGATCACAGGGATCAACATATGCAAAATGCCCCAAGGTCAGGGGTATAAAGGGGAGGCTTGGACTTGGAGGAACTGATAGAAAAACTGGGCACTAGAGTGTAGTAGAAGATGGCATATGTAGCCTAACGTCAGGAACTACACCCTGTGTGACCTCGTAGGTCCAGTGTGGTCGCTGAATGCTCACACCAGCCCTGTCAGTTCTGTGATTCTGAAAAAGGCTTTGCTCTTCCCTGTTTGAGCTTTAGAAACTTAGGGTCAGAAATCTGTATTCATCCACCTGCACGTGGGCGGAACCTCAGGTAACCACACAGAAGCTGCCCCCCAACCTTTCTCCCACTCCCGAACTCTTCCCTACCTTGACCTATACCCACACCTTGCTCTGCCCCCAGTTGCAAAAATAAGCTATCCAAGAATGAACATAGGTCTTCATCTTTCCTAGGACAAGGTCCTTGAACTCTTCCATCATTACACTGGTCAGTGGGAAAAGGCCTAACTTGTCATCACAAAAGAAACCTATTTGAAAAATTTGAAAAGGGCTGCATTTGAAATGCTAATTCTGAAGCCTTTTAGTGCCAACTCAAACCTCAAAAATAAACTGCTTTTTACTTAATTCTAGACCAATCTTAGGTCCCAGATCCCTCAAAAAGACCTCTGACCCTTAAACAATTAAGAGCAATAATGAGAGTAATAATGATCACTCTCATCTAAACCTCAAAATCCCTTTTCATTGGTTTGACTCTCTTGGGTCAGCAGAGAAAAAAAAAAAAAAGAATCTTTTAACTTATTTAATATAGCCCTGGGCCTCTAGTAGATAGATCCTTAGGGGCTAGGGAGAAAAGGAGAAAATTTTAATCTTCAATTGAGACACTCAAAGCCCATATTAAGAAAGGGGCCCAAATCAGCTTTGTAAGTAATGATGTGCCTCATTAATAGGTGATACTAACCACACATGTCCCCGTTAGCAGGAACAAATTATTCTTGCCAAGTTCAGGTATTCCCTGGCAGCTGAAGGAAACATGAGCTGCCCACATGTTAATATATTTCAAATTGCTTCTCAAGGGAGAAGATAATGGGTAGATAATTGTAGATGTGGCGGGATAGGTACATCAAGTTTTTTACACTATTCATTCTACTTTTGTATATGTTTGAAAAGTACCATAATGTTTTGTCTTAAATGTCAGTCCTTTTATCATTATTTATATCTTCCCACTCCCCAACCAAATAGTTTTCTGTGCTATGGGTCAAAACCTCAGTCATCTGTCATTGGTAGCTGTGCTGGCAACAGGTATAGAAATCTATTGTTTGATGGAGTTAAAAAAAAAAACAAAACTTTTTTTTTTTTTTACTCAAACTTTCAAGTGTGAGAAAAGAAACTCAGATATCCACCCTGAATTTGTACTATTTCATTTCAGTAAACAATTTCGGAATTAGACCTACTGGGACCAGGAAGGGGAGTGCCAAATAGACATTACCATTTTCATTATCACTGGCAGTGGTGAAGGCACTTCAAAAAGAACTCAACTCTTAACTGAGAAAGTCTGACTTTGGTAATGTGGAAAGCAGACAGTGGAACTAGCTCACTTTTGGGACAAAGTATTGCTCCCCAATTTACCCCCTCAACCCTAAATGCTCCCCAAAAGAAGCCTGGATCAATCGACAGCAAATTAAACCACTGAGCCTGAAAGTAGTGGTCTTGATAGATCCTCTTGGGGAAACTCTTGGAAATCTCCAATCTAGAATCTTCCTTCAATATTGATTAGAAGATTGAAGCATAATCCAAAGGATTTTATCTGTCCAAGGGAGCGTCGGTTTCCCAACAGCTTCTTCAACCCACATAAGATGATCCAAGCAGGCACAGGGGAAGGACACAGGGCTTCAGCATCAGCAGCATCCCAGTTTTACAGGATTTCACACTAGAGGAGTGCAGTGGATACTGAGCTGTGGGAACTGGTGCCTCAGTTTCCACATCTACAAAACGATAATAATAGAGGTCACTATGGGGATTAAATTAGACAATGCATAGGAAGTGCCTGGCATAATAGCTCACACATTGGAAGAACTCAATAAAGACTTCTGGTTTTTGTAAATCATTTGATTATTTAACACATCTTAAAATGCTGACCACATGTTAGCATGATCCAGACAGGCCCACTCACCATCCAATCCAAACCTCTTGTCCAAGGGAAAAATGTCTTTCCAAACACAGGACAATAAACTCATTTTATTTTGCTTTTGAAATAAGAAAATATTAGCATAAATATTTCATCTATTAATGAAATTACAATCTGAACAAAGAGCCCAATCATACAGTGTATCTACAAAGTTAGATAATGTCTTCTGATTTTCTACTCAGATAATTCCAAAGTAGAGCTTACAGTAGTAGAAAGAAATATTTAAGATGTAAAATTATCCCACTATAATTTTGTTCTTGATTCCACAAAATACATCATTCTCATGAATTTCTCAGTTTTGAAATAAACAGTATAGACACATGGAACATTAACACTAAAATTCTGTGTAGAAATGTAAAATAGTAGACCTTAAGATGTACATTTTTCTTACTGATTTTCTAAAAATACTGCCTCAAAAGGGAAAGTAAAATGCAAATCTATGCATGTATAAAGTCAAATTTCCCAAATGTTTTTACACAAAATCTTTAAAAGTTGTGATCACTATGCTCATTTTTCATAAATACTTATAATACTTCACAGAAATTATATTGCAGAACCACATAAACAAAATTTTGTTGTGATTATGATAAAAATATGTATAAGAATATTTGTAACTATTCATATTTTTAAACATCTTTAGGCTTGAAAATTAAAAAAATGGCAAAGTGCTATTCCAAACAGATATAACTTCATTTTAACTTTGACATTTTATGGATACCTTCCAAATTTTTTTTTCTTTTTTTTTGAGATGGAGTCTTGCTCTGTCACCCAGGCTGGAGTGCAGTGGCATGATTTTGGCTCACTGCAACCTCCGCCTCCTGGGTTCAAGCGATTCTTCGGCCTCAGCCTCCCGAGTAGCTGGGACTACAGGCGCCTGCCACCACGCCCGGCTAATTTTTTGCATTTTTAGTAGAGACGGAGTTTCACAATGTTAGCCAGAATGGTCTTGATCTCCTGACCTCATGATCCGCCCGCCTTAGCCTCCCAAAGTGCTGGGATTACAGGTGTGAGCCACTATGCCCAGCCCCAAATATTTTTAAAATTGCAAATGACAAAGTCAATGCGGTTCAAAACTAAATTCTTAAACTAAGTAAGGAGATAACAGATAACATTTAAATTTCTCTTTGGAAAACAACTATGAAATATTACCATTTTCTCCTATCAAATCATGTCAGTATTTCATTCTGAAAGCAATGTATTAACGTGATTTTATGAAATAATCAAGGTATAGGCAAGCTCTCTTGCTGAGCATACACATTAACTCAGGATCTTCCTCATTGCTGTTTTTTTTCCCCAGCACTTGTGAGGCCTTGTAGGGGTCAGTGGATTAAATAGCCTTCAGGGTCAAAACAGTTCCTTGACATTTGGATTTTAAACTCCTGGTAATTAAAATTGATTGCATAATTTGCCCCTATTACAGGTGTGACACGATGTGAGATTCAGGATTATAATTCTTTGGACTTAAAATGGTTGGAAACAAGCTGGGGGATCTGGACTTTTTCTTCCCTCCATGCCTTCCCTCTTCAATCTGAAGACTCGAAAATTATCCCAAACCATAGAAAAGTGGAGTATTTAAGAATAAATCAACTTCTGATCCAGTGAGGAGATTTCTAATTATTATCCATAAAGAGATGAAGAGCAGTGGACAGTGGAACAAGAATTAACACAGGGAGAAAGGAATCTCACCTTTAGAATATCTCTAGGATAATATTTTTCAGACAACTGACCCCCTCCAATCCTCTTTTGGGTAATGATAAAACTAAATGTCTGATCTGCAAAGAAAACTCTCACCAGAGACCTGCTGATTCAAGAATTCAGTTCCTGCCCATTTGGAATACTGCCAACATTTTTCCAACCTAACAGGAATGCGTCTGCAGTCTAAGAGCTTTTTCTCTGAAGGTAAAAAATGGGAAGTTTTGGTAGTGTTAACATTTCAGGTAAGATTGAGAGGTTGTCCTTGTGATTAAGTGTGTTCTGCTAAATTCAGAGTAAGTATTATATGTGATTGTAACAAAGGTGAGAGCCTGGAACCCGGTCTTAGGAAAAGAGCTTTCGGTTTCCAGTGGAAATTTCAAATGGATCTTACCAGACGCCCTTTAAGATCTATTCCAACCATGGCATTCCATGATTATTTGGATACTCATAGTGGTGTCTACCCTTGGGCAGAGGCAAGGGCTGGCTGGAAGACTAAGAGAAAAAAAAATAAGAGTTTCTTTCTATATTAATCACCACTTTTTGAAGAATCTCAAGTATTCTTTAACAATCCCAAGTAAAACCCTAATGAGAAACTCCACCATGAAAAAGGTATGGCATCTTCACTCTTCACCACCACACCCAAGCTGACCTCCCTTCTCTAACCAGAACAAGGTAAGCAAAGCTACACGTTAATGTTTCCATTTTCTTTCTGAGGAGGGAACATGAAGAGGCTGAGACTGGAACAAAGCTGCTGCCCAGTGTCATCTGCTTTGGTTATGCTTTGAAATTATCCCTAATTACAGCTAATTATATCAGCTGTGTCCTTACATTTCTCACAGAGCTATGCCCATTGACCAAACGATATGAGTTCAGTTATGAGTACAAATCCCAAATGAGAAGCCTCTGGGCTAGTCCAGCTTTCTTTATTATGTGCTATTTTCCCTTATAAATATTAATATGTTAACAAAACAATAATAATAATTTCCTTGGAAGGCAATACTTCTGCCAAAATAAAAAGTTTCAGAAACATGAAGAATCTGGTGGCCCCACCTCTCTCAAACCTGAAGATTCTGGGGCTCAAGGCCTTTGGTCATGTGAGGCTGTAGCCAGGCACTGCTGTAGCCACAGGCTCCCCATGTTTCTGATCTAATTCTCTTGCCACAGAATAAGCCACTGATCCATTGGTCCATAGCTGCAGCTTAGGATCAGATTCTTTGGCAATGAACTGCAACTGGGTTTTTCTCATTCTCTTTATAAGTCTAGCAAAGCCAAGCAACACAGAACTAAATATCATTGAAAATCCACAGAGGAGGAATGCTGCAGCGTAGCTGCCGGTGGTATCTACCAGCCATCCTGTAACGAACAACAGCAAAATTATATTGTTGAGTTGAAAATTCAATTGCTTACCCACTCTCAAATTCTAATAATTTGTAAGGATAGTAATAGATCGATAGCACCACCAATTGTAACTTTGAGACAAAAAGAGGTCACCTAAAAATATTGTGCAGCAACTGAAAAATACATTCTGTTTTCCAGGAAAACTTCTAGAGTGAATTGATCGTTGTTCTGTAAAGTGCTTGGAAGAGCATCATGTACTTAGTAGTCACAATGTAAATATTAGTTATTATTAACCCCATGAAATCTGGTAAAAAGATAAAAATAGCATCATTTAAATTATTAAAGTTGGAATAATTTACCTAGGGTGTTAAGAGAACATATTTGTACAAAATGCCAGTAGTATTCACAGCACCTATACACTATTTTGAGTAACATGACATGCTTCAAAGCAGTATTACATTTTCAACTGGATTCAGTCATTGTACTCTATCCAGTTTGAAAATCAGAACTTTCGGCTATTTTAGAAGTTGCAAATGCAAACTAGCTTTTTTTTTTCTTTATCTCTTGTTGCAAGAAATTAATCTCAATATCTATCTCAGCTCTAAATTTTGAGGAAAACCGGGCATATGATATGCAAAATGGGGCCACAATGACAGAAAACCAGTGGAGTAACATTATACTTCGTCAGGAAATTATTTTATAATTAACAAAGGTTTTTTAAATTCCTTCAAACTTTCCTTATCTGCCAAGAAAACCCACCAGAGAAGTATATGATTTTTTCTCTTACCCACTTCAGATCCATTCGTCAAAAATAGCATGTAGAAGTTGTTATAAGCCCCACAAAATTTCCTGAATTTAAACTGCTCTCAAATATTTTAGTTATTGTTTGATTTACTTGTGCATTTCTCTAGCACCAAACAAAAAAGACTGAGTACAGAGTTGTCATTTGAAAGGTAAATAAATAAGAAAATGATACAATAAGAATTAATCCTCGAATTCCCAGTAATGAGTATCATGTCTGATTTGCCAATGAAGGCCACGAACTGAATCCCAATTTCATTTGTGTCCTGTGACCTTTGATAGAATGACACTGTTTCTAAAGGTTGGTGAGCACTAAAATAAGCTATGAAAGGAGGATGTGGGAACATTTTGGGGGTAGTTTTCAAAAATGGAGCATTAAACATAAAGATCTGTATCATGGAGTTCAAACTGAACAGGATTTTGTCATCTGCACCACTCAAGCGGCCACAATTTCCCCTAGTTTGCTGTTTTTATTCCACCCCAATTGCTGGATTTGGAAATAGCCTGAAACTGTCTATTCACAATAATAGCTAATAGCAGAAACCCTGCCTTCCTCAAAAAAATTCCTGCCTTCTTTCTAGGCAAAGTTTTGGGTTATTTCTCTTTTGCCTGTCTTCAGAGACCTTGTTCACTCCCTCAGTTTTAATTTAGGCAGATAATAATATGGAACAGTAATTCTCAATATTTACCGTGCATGAGCATCACAACAAAGCTGGTTGAAAATGCAGATTTCTGGAACTCATCCTCAACATTCAGATCACAGGTGGGAGTGTCAAGGAATCTGCATTTTTAACAAGGTCCCTAGGAGACTCTGATGCAGGTGGTGTAGACCACATGCTTTAGGAAGGAGAAACAGCTTTTGACCTGTTTACTCCTGTCTCTCCACATGATAAACACAATGCTAGTTACACATGCAATATATAGTTGTTGAATTACTTGTTTAATGCATACAATAAATATTTGTCAAATTATTTGTTTAATCATGCTTCACTCTATAGCATTTTAGAGTTTATAAAACATTCTAGGTGCTTTATATGATGATTCCCAAATCTATATATAAATGAGGCCATCCATTAAAGCTCATATTTCATCTTTAAACAGCTCTATTGAGCATTTTTACCTGTATATTTCAGAAATCTCAACATATCTAAAAACCATATCCATTATTTTTCAGGCAAAGCCACTTTCTCGAATTTCCTTATTTTCTCAACCACGACATTATTTTCTAAGTCATCCTTGACTTCTTTCTCTCATTCACGTCTGTATGCTAAGTTCTGCTGAATTTTGTTTTGAAAACTTTCTCCTTGCCCCCAGAGCTCATCTTTATTTCTGCTGCAGCAGCCTTAGCTCAGGTGTTTATCAGCTGCCTCCTAAACTGTTAGAATCTTAGCTACCTCTCTCCTAAGTTACTAGATCAATTGCTAGATCACATTTTCTAACATATATACTTTACCATATTATCCTTTTACATAAAAACGTTAATACTATCCATAGTCTCTGAAGAATAGAGCCCAGTTCCTCTGTCTGGCACCCAAAACACTCCACTATGACACTGGCATTTATAATTTCAGCCTCATCACCCACTGCCCCCTGTTGGAATCCTGTTCTCCCCTGAGACTTCCCTCTGAATGCACCCTACTTATTTATAAGGCTGAACAACTGCTCCATCCCCCTGCCCCCATCATTAATATGGAAAGGTATCAAGACCCTAATTTGGGACTTACTCTTTCCAGGTAGGCTAAGGTTCTTACTTGGTTGGAAGAAGATTATAAAACAAGGATGTAGGTGGGACCATGATGGTTTTGGGGGCTCTTACAACCCTTTTCTCTTTCACTCTTCCCCAACTCTCTTGACAATCCTTCTCATTGACTGCATGTGGGTTTGCTGTTTTCACATCAATATGCCAAAGAGAAAAGGTGGTTGGGGTTTCTCTCTGGAAACTTACCTGCGATGGGTGGGCTCACCAAGTATGGCACTGCGTGAAGGAAGTATACCACACCAAGCGCTGATGACAAAGAGGTGGTCCCCACTATCTCTGTGGTCACTACTGGGATCAAAGTCACGTAGGCACCATCAAAGTAGCCAAAGGTACAAGAGAAAGGCACGAGCAGAGGGAGACTTTGAAGCATTGGGAGGCAGAGATAGCAGAGCCCATCCATTCCCACAGCAAAGAGGTAGCAAACATACTGGTAATTCTTCAGACACCTGTAGATTTGAAGAACAAGAATAAGTGCAGGATGTACACATTCTGTAAAAGAGCTTTAGAGCCACGGCTATGCAGCAGTAGGCATTGCAGTTATTTACAGAGATGGCTTTCCCATTGTGTGTTATGTATGCTGTCTTCCTATCTTTCTTTTTTGCAAATGCAAGAATTCATCTCTCCAGGAAGCATGGTGTGGTAGAAAGAATATATGCTTCAAAATTAGAAAGGTAGAATATTAAAACTAGTCCTGCCACCCACTGCCTGCCTAACTCAATTTCTTTAGCTATAAAATGGAAAGGTTACTTATCTCACAGGGTTACTCTGAAAGTAGTCGTGAAATAAAATAGAAATAAATCTTTTGGCTTCCCTGGGCCACATTGGAAGAAGAAGAATTGTGTTGGGCCACACATAAAATAAACTAACACTAATGATAGCTGATGAAAAAAAAGAAAGGAAAGGAAAGGAAAGGAGGAAGGAAGGAAGGAAGGAAGGAGAAAGAAATAAAGGGAGAGAGAGAGAGAGAGAAAGAAAGAAAAAGAAAGAAAGAAAGAAAAGAAAGAATCTCAAAATGTTGTAAGAAAGTTTACAAATTTGTGTTGGACCACATTCAAAGCCGTCCCAGGCCACAGGCAGCCCATGCGCCACAGGTTGGACAAGCTTGATGTAAAGGATCAGAAGGGTAATTTTCCTAGCAGTCTACCTTATTAGATGCTTTTAGATATGTTATCCATTGGTATCTGGCATGTCATAGATCATAAATACTCAATAACCCAAGTGGTTACACAAAGGGGAAACTGTAATACAAAGACATTAAAATGATTTGCCAGAGATGATGGAGGTCTTGGACTAGGACGAAGTCTAATATATTTCAAGATTTCCCAAGTGTTATTCCCATTAATTTTCCTGATAACTCCAAACCCATCTATGATACCAATAATTTCAAAGGATCTGTATAATGTCAGCTCCAACAGCTTATGCTTTACAAACAGTTTTCTACTCACAGCCTCATTTGAACCTCACAAAATAGTATAAGGTCAACAGGCAAATATTGCACTGGCTCATTTTACAGATAGAGATCATTGTGGATCTGAGGGTTAGGTGACTTTCTGTAGGTCACAGGGTTAATAAGGAGCAGAGCCAGTGCAAGAACTTAGGTCTAGTATGCCTCAGAGTAGAGATGCCTCCATTAGACCTACACCTGGCTGCTTCTTGCTGAGTTATTTGATTGTGAAAATAGGTACTCTTTGCTCTTCTGCTTCTTCTTTAACCATTAAAAATGTGGAATTAATACTAAATATCATATTCATAACACTGGAGAATGGCAGTTGGATCCTGATTAATTACCAAAAACATAATTTGTGAGAAGCTACATGATGGTATTAGCCCTGCAGGTCACATCTCAAGTGTGAATGGTTCATCATTTAGGAGAATATGAGTAGCCTGCACTCTTAAGTCCAAACAGATGAGCATTTGCTGAAGAAATTACTTGGTAGATTTCTTATAACTTTGGTTTCTAAGCCTACAATTACAAGGAAATTACTTGCAATTTGCATTGTCAAACATGAATATGTGGCTACAGATAATGTGTTATCATTGCACCTGGCCCTCCTGCCTAAACTGAATTCTGCTCCTTTTTCCATTGCCAGTCAGGAGTGGTTCAAAAGAAACTAGCACCACCACACCCAGCCAAAAGTTGTCTTGCTTGAGGACTGACTTGTCTTGGGATGGAATTAAATCTACCACCAGAACTTGTAGTTACCCTAGGCTTCTGCAATTTAGACACATCTGACCCATGACATCTTTTTGTACTACCTGTGCATTAAGAATGGTTTTTCCGTTTAAAAATGGTTGGAAAAAATCAAAAGAACAATATTTTGTGACACATGAAAATTATAAGAGAAATTCACATTTCAGTGTGCATAAAGTCTTATTGGAACATAGCCACTCTCTTTTGTTTACATATTGTCTGTGGCTGTTTTGTACTATAATAGCAGAGTTGGGTAGTCATGATGAAGAACACTTGGCCTACAAAACCAAAAATGTTTACTATCTGTTCCTTTACAGAAAATTTTGCCAACCTCTGATCCAGAAGTACCAGCAAGGGAGATGCCTTCAGATACTGCAGACTTGTTAACATTATTCAGACCTAGGTACTCCACAGGGTAAGGGGCTGAGGAGAAACTCAAGGCTTAAAGTCCCCTGGTGGGGAACCAATTGTGGTTTCATGAATTTTACCTTCTGTCGGTCAGCCATCCAAATGTGATATTGCCAATAATGTCAATCACTCCAAGTATGGACATAAGAAAAGCAGCTTGCTGATGACTCACTCCAACACTCAAAGCATAAGGCACCAAGTACACAAAGAGAGGGCTGCAGCCATAAGCCATAAACAGAACGGAGATGGCTAACACAACAAAGTCTGACATAAGTAAAAAACTGTACTCTTGCTGCAAACAGCAACAGAGGCAAGTCTGTGCCCATTCTTTGGTCAAAGATGAATAGGGAGACACCCGCTTAATGTCTTCTTTCTGAGTTCTACAGACATGGTTCTGCTCTGGAGTTGTGTGGTCCTCTTTAAGAGTAATTGGCCTCATCAAGGCACCACATACACAGAGATTCAAGACAAAGCCCCCAAGAATGAGTAAGGCTCCCCGCCAGGAAAACTGTTCAATAAGGAGCTGAACCACAGGAGCCAGGATGAAGGTGCCAATGCCACTTCCTGACATGGCGATACCATAAGCAAGGGCTTTCCGTCTGCTGAAGTACTTGCCAACCATGGCAATAGCTGGAGAGTAACAAAGAGCAAATCCAAGACCTGAGGATAAAGAGAACTCTATGAGTGCTGATGTACCATAAACAGCCAACAATATCTCAGAATACAATGATTTATATTAAAGAGAATCTGACCTTTCATTAAACCCTTTTAGAGCTGCTTTTTACACCAAGCTTAAAATGAGTCTCCCCTCACCAGTCATTCACAATTTGGAAAATGTAGAATATATATGACTTTCTTCTTAGGGAGAACACCCTTAAGGAAATATGACTTCATAAACAAAATTAAATGAAGAACATAAAAATCATTACACAAACTAAATTGGAATTCACTAGAAAATCTGGATAATGCCAACCAAAGAAACTTATCACTTCCTCCATTTTTTAACTTAAATTATCCAGACAATTCCCTAAACTCTTCACTGCCTATGAAGACACAACACTGATAATCTGCACCACTCTGGAATTTGGATTCAAATAGCATATACAACTAAGAAAATTCCAAGGTAATTTTACATAGTTGGGAAACATCATGCCAATTTTATATGTGAACATAGCAATGTATATTTTCATATATGTGAAAATATCTCTTAAGGTCAGCAGACAAATGTTGACACTCTAGAAAGCTTTTTAGAAACCTTCAGCTTTTGGGCTGGGTGCAGTGGCTCATGCCTGTAATCCCAGCACTTTGGGATGCTGAGGCAGGCAGATCACTTGAGCTCAGGAGTTTGAGACTAGCCTGGCCAATATGGCAAAACCCCATCTCTGCAAAAAAAATACAAAAATTAACCAGGTATGGTGGCATGTGCCTGTAGTCTCAGCTACTCAGGGGGCTGAAGGGGGAGGATGGCTTCAGGCCAGGAGACAGAGGTTGCAGCTGAGATTGCGCCACTGCACTCCAGCCTGAGGACAGAGCCAGATAGACCCTGTCTCAAAAAAAAAAAAAAAAAAAAAAAAGATCAACTTCTATTACTTTTTAAGTAAAGAAGATCTGAGGGGCTTTGAGCCTGGATTTTATGGCAACTAGAATGTCAGAGAAGCAAAAAGAGAACCACCTTCAGAAGCTCCTGCTTCCATCTGCAGTGCAGGGTAGCCAGCAACCCAGAGTTGCCTGGACTAAGGGGTTTCTGGATGTGGGACTTTCAGTGTTAAAACCAGGACAGTGCCTGGTAAACTGGGATCCATTGGTCACCATAGCAGCAGTCAGGCTCTTTGGGTTACTAGGGGTGGATGTATCTTCTTTAGCTAACACAGCCAAATTTATAGCCTCACTATGAGGTTACGTCCTTTATTGACCTTATTCACGCCACACCAATGGCACAATGCCCAGACAGGAGTTGGCACTACTCTCCACACCCCTCTGAGTGATGGGCAAACTCCTATTGCAGTCCCACAATCCTATGCAGTCTCTGTAAGTGTGATTTATTGAATGTAAATGTTGCTTTTTTCCCATGGGATTTATTATGATTTGCTAAAGTGATACTTCCAAAGCATTGAGAAAGAATGTGTAATATAAGAATACTCACAATAAAGGGCTTTTTTAAAATTAGAAACTCCCATTTATTGGACAGCAATATTCATTATAAAGCATGAGCAACTCAGATTGATCGTCAATAGTATTTTAATGTCTTGGCAATGGTTGAAAGAATGACCATTGCTGAAAATTCATGTTGCCCTGGGTAATATCTTGTTTCTTCTGAGTACAGAATCTCAGCCATACACTAATTCCAAAGAGAAAGCTGCAGTTGCTTGTATCATCTGGCTGAATTACAGTGGAGATGCATTTTCATTAGGGTAATGTAATCTCATTTCCAGCTCTGTTTAACTGCTAGCTAGGTAGACGCAAGCTGGGTCAACTAAATTATGCATCTAACAAAATGAATATTTTATGAATTACTTCTCTGTTGATGTGCTTGGAAATCCCTGGATGGAGTGGGGTGAGACAGGTGGTACAAAGTGCCCTTACCTGTAAGAACTCCCAGAGTGAGGTAGAGATGCTTCAGACTCGTGGCAAATGAGCTCAGGATGAGTCCGGTAGATGCAAGCAAGCCACCCAGCATGATTCCCACTTGACAGGATAAATGGTTACTGACAACACTCCCAAGTGGAGCTTCAAAAACAATAAGAAATAGGTTCAACAGAAAGGCCTTGAGGGCACTGTGAAAGGCTGTGATGTGGCATTGACAGAGCAGAGAACCTTTAAAGCATTGAGCCCACCCTATTAATTCTGCAGCTTTGGAAACTGAGGCCCAGAGAAAGGAAGTGATTGTCCATGGTCCCACAGACAATAAGCAGCAGGGTTGGAATAGAACTCAAGTCTCCTGACCTGCATTTCAGGGCTCAATCCTCTTCATTCTATTATAGTCATAATGGCAGGACGGTAGGGTGTTTTTTACACAGTGGATCAACTTTCTCTAAATTACATGTCATTTGCACAGGGATGCTTACTATAATGTTGATCATATACCATTAGCAATAATGGTGACAGTTAATTGCTGGAGAAAGAAAGTGGATAACACCATGTGACCAGCAGTGTTATGCAGTAAAAGACCAGGGAGAGAGATCATAGACAAATTCCACAATCTGGCCCAGTTTTCATGCTTCAGCACACCCTGTGGTTGAGCTATCAAAGCCCAGAAAATCTAAGAAAAATGCTTCATGCCCATGGTGACATTCTAGTTGGTCTCACTCAATTTGTGGCTTACCAGTGTATCAGAATTACGTTGACCTCAAGGCTCATAGAATATTAAGTAAAACCAGAGACCAAAATGGAACTGAAGTTCAGGGGTATGTGGCATGGCCCAAGGTCACCAACAAGAGCACCTAACACCCCGAGTGTGAGGTTATTTCATGCCTTTACTCTTTGGGTCTCTCAGACTAATGGAAGGAGTGATGGGTGAGGAAGGCATGTGAATTTCCTTCTAAGGAAAAATTCATGCTGACATCAGTAACTCTTAGTAGCAAGATCAGAAGACCTGATTTTCTAGGTGTCTGAAGAGTATGATCATTTTTGTATCGATCAGACTGAAATTAGGGGTCAGTTCAACTGTTACCTTCTCTGTTCATCACAGAGCAGATCTGTTCCCAGTGGGTGTCCCACATGTGATTCTGCAGACTCTCATCCATACTCTGAACTTTAATGTTCTAATATTATGTTACAAGGTGAGCAGGTAGGTATATGGTAATTGTGTACAACAGGCCTCTTGGTCTTGCATAGAATTTAAATACATTGCTTCTGACATAACCCTACTCAAAGCTTCACACAGTCATTGTGACCATATTGGTTACCTAAGGTCATTTCCTCCTATTTGGGGGATTATGAATATCCTCCAAAAGATAGAAATGAGGGAAATTAGTCACCTTTATCCTCTGAGAAAACAAACATGGCTTCTTTGGTGTGCTGATGCAAACGCTGTGACTAATAATGTGACCCTGAAAATCAAGTGGTTTTAAAAAAAAAGACAAGCTCTATAACTCAAATATATGATTTTTTGATCCCTTAAGACCTTCTTACTAGTTGAAAGAGTTGAGTTGATTTAGCCTTCTCATGAAACCTGCTTTTAGTCTTAGAACTGCTCTCAACTTCCTCCCAACCAAACAAATATTATATATTTCAGTACAATTTAACTGATTCATGAGTATATGCATTTTTTTTCCAAAAAGAAATATGAATCAGTATCTAGAATGGAATAAAATGGTTATTATGAGTTACTGAATACAGGTATTATTTCCCTTTTGCCACTAAGACATGGCTTGAAGAGATGAAAATTTCCTAAAATACTCAGAACTCATTGAAATGAACGGATTAAGTGGGTCTAAACTGCAAACAATTTGATTTAATCTTAGAAACTCTCTAAGGCATCAATTTCATAATTTGAGTTTGAAATTTATTTTAAACAAATGCCAGGTTTGTTGTCCTCTACTACACAGATGGAATGTTAATTCTATACATTTCTAGAACACCCTACATACCTTATATAACACTTCCGGAGTTTCCTGAATGAAATTACACCCATAATGAATATGTTTATCTCATGATGACATAATCCTATCCTTCCCCAATACTTCTCTAAGCATGAAGATTTATACATAAAAAAGATGAAACCCATGAGCCAAATGTCAAGCCCTCGGGGAAGGAACAGAATGCAATCCAAGACTTGAGATGTGATACAACACTGTTGGCACTTATGACTATATAAAAATGGCTCATGGTACTATCAATAACTATTTACATAACTGGAGAATGAGAAGGCCATACCATTTGGAAGAGAGAAGCCAGCATATACTGTAAATTGCTTCCAAAATCAGGACAGGTTCTAGAATGCTCAGCATCCTATCTCTATATGGAAGAACCAAATCTTATGTGTTCTTTTGAGTGTATTATCTAACTGTTCTACCTGACATCAGCCAAGACCATTAATTACAAGAGCAAGTCTGGTTGGCTTTGGCTGAAGATAGGATTGATCTTTTCTTTATATTATATAGTCCTAGATAGTTTTTAATGTAGCCCTTCTACTTAGCAAAACTAGTAATCAAAGTCAGTGGAACGTCATTGTCATATACAGTTCAAGAGTGGCCAGTAATTCCCTATCCTAGTAAGTGATACTCACCACAGAGCATGGTCACACAATCTACAATGGAATGGATCCATGCCGTTTGCGCATAATCCTGAGTGAAGTATGTCTGGAACTCCACAAAAAAAATTGAGATACATCTGAAAAATACAATGCAGGCATTTTATACAAAAAATGAATGAGCATACATTTGAGCCAGAACTTAAAATGTTTGGTTCAATTAGCTGCTCCTGTCTCCAAGGGTTTTAATTGCTAGACCATAATAAGTGGGAAATCGGAAGCTGACCATTTGGGCCATGCTGGATAACAAGAAGAACAAGTGTTCAACCACCACAGGGGCTACTAAAGCCAAGTAGATGTGAAAACCACTGCTCTAAGGAAGGTTTTATGGAAACAAAAGCAGGTCAGGAACTTGGATTCTTATTTATTTTTGTATTTTGCTAACTTCTTCTGAGAGGTTATTATACAAATTAAGATTTGACAATAAAGAATTATATATCACCAGCAATGTCACCTCTAGGATTTATATAAAGGAAATAATCAGGTGATATTGATGATAGATAGATAGATAAAAGGATATATTCTGGAGAACTAGTCTATAAAATTATATATATATGTATATAAAAGGATATATTCTGAGGGATATAATAATAATAGACATATAAGAGGATATATTCTGGAGAATAGCCAAATATCATAACCAATGTAACTGTTCATCAATAAAGGACTGGCTAAATAAATTATGGCATATCAATAAAATAAAATAGTAAGTCTTAAAAATGATGATGTTGATCTGTATATATTGATTTGGAAATAAATTTGCAATTTAATGTTAAGTAAAAAATAAGTTAGTTACCAAACAGTTCATATAGTAAGAACTTATTTTTGTATAAACAGTTTATATAAATAGAAAATTTCCTGGATGGCCAAATAGGAACAGCTCTGGTCTGCAGCTCCCAGTGTGATTGATGCAGAAGACGGGTGATTTCTGCATTTCCAACTGAGGTACCTGGTTCATCTAACTGGGACTCGTTGGACAGTGGGTGCAGCCCATGGAGGGTGAGCCAAAGCAGGGTGGGGCATTGCCTCACCCAGGAAGCGCAAGGGGTCAGGGGATTTCCCTTTCCTAGCCAAGGGAATCTGTGAGATACTGTACTGGGAAAATTGGGACACTGCCACCTAAATACTGTGCTTTTCCAATGGTCTTAGCAAACGACACACCGGGAGATTACATCCTGTGCTTAGCTCAACAGGTCCTACGCCCACGGAGCCTTGCTCACTGCTAGCGCAGCAGTCCGAGATCAAACTGTGAGGCGGCAGTCTGGCTGGGGGAGGGGCATCTGCCATTAATGAGGCTTGAGTAGGTAAACAAAGTGGCCAGGAAGCTCAAACTGGGTGGAGCCCACCACAGCTCAACCAGACTCCAACTCGGGGGCAAGGCATAGCTGAACAAAAGGGAGCAGAAACTTCTGCAGACTTACATGTCCCTGTCTGACAGCTCTGAAGAGAGCAGTGGTTCTCCCATCACAGTGTTTGAGCTCTGAGAATGGACAGACTGCCTCCTCAAGTGGGTCCCTGACCTCCATGTAGCCTAACTGGGAGACACCTCCCAGTAGGGGCCAAGTGACACCTCATACAGCCCGGTGCCCCTCTCAGACAAAGCTTCCAGAGGAAGGATCAGGCAGCAATATTTGCTGTTCTGCAATATTTGCTGTTCTGCAGCCTCTGCTGGTGATACCAGGCAAACAGGGTCTGGAGTGGACCTCCAGCAAACTCCAACAGACCTACAGCTGAGGGACCTGACTGTTAGAAGGAAAACTAACAAACAGAAAGGAACAGCATCAACATCAACAAAAAGGACATCCACACCAAAACCCCATCTGTAGGTCACTAACATTTGACCAAAGGTAGATAAAACCACAAAGATGAGGAGAAACCAGAGCAGAAAAGCTGAAAATTCTAAAAACCAGAGCACCACTTCTCCTCCAAAGGATCACAGCTCCTTGCCGGCAACAGAACAAAGCTGGATGGAGAATGACTTTGACGAGTTGACAGAAGTAGGCTTCAGAAGGTCGGTAATAACAAACTTCTCCGAGCTAAAGGAGGATGCTCGAACCCATCGCAAGGAAGCTAAAAACCTTGAAAAACGATTAGACGAATGGCTAATTACAATAAACAGCATAGAGAAGACCTTAAATGACCTGATGGAGCTGAAAACCACGGTATGAGAACTACGTGATGCATACAAAAGCTTCAGTAGCCAATTTGATCAAGTGGAAGAAAGGGTATCAGTGATTGAAGATCAAATTAATGAAATGAAACGAGAAGAGAAGTTTAGAGAAAAAGGAGTAAAAAGAAACGAACGAAGCCTCCAAGAAATATGGGACTATGTGAAAAGACCAAATCTACATTTGATTGGTGTCCCTCAAACTGACAGGGAGAATGGAACCAAGCTGGAAAACACTCTTCAGGATATTATCCAGGAGAACTTCCCCAATCTAGTGAGGCAGGCCAACATTCAAATTCAGGAAATACAGAGAATGCCACAAAGATACTCCTCGAGAAGAGCAACCCCAAGACACATAATTGTCAGATTCACCAAGGTTGAAATGAAGGAAAAAATGTTAAGGGCAGCCAGAAAGAAAGGTCGGGTTACCCACAAAGGGAAGCCCAGCAGACTAACAGCAGATCTCTTGGCAGAAACCCTGCAAGCCAGAAGAGAGTGGGGGCCAATATTCAACATTCTTAAAGAAAATAATTTTCAACCCAGAATTTCATATCCTGCCAAACTAAGCTTCATAAGTGAAGGAGAAATAAAATCTTTCACAGACAAGCAAATGCTGAGAGATTTTGTCACCACCAAGCTTACCTTACAAGAGCTCCTGAAGGAAGCACTAAACATGGGAAAGGAACAATCGGTACAATTTGGCAAAAACATGCCAAATTGTAAAGACCATCGATGCTAGGAAGAAACTGCATCAACTAATGGGCAAAATAACCAGCTAACATTGTAATGACAGGATCAAATTCACATATAACAATATTAACCTTAAATGTAAATGGGCTAAATGCCCCAATTAAAAGACACAGACTAGCCAATTGGATAAAGAGTCAAGAGCCATCAGTGTGCTGTATTCAGGAAACCCATCTCATGTGCGAGACACACATAGGCTCAAAATAAAGGGATGGAGGAAGATCTACCAAGCAAATGGAAAGCAAAAAAAAGCAGGGGTTGCAATCCTAGTCTCTGATAAAACAGACTTAAAACCAACAAAGATCAAAAGAGACAAAGAAGGCCATTACATAATGGTAAAGGGATCAATTCAACAAGAAGAGCTAACTATCCTAAATATATATGCACTCAATACAGGAGCACCCAGATTCATAAAGCAAGGACTTAGAGACATACAAAGAGACTTAGACTCCCACACAATATTAATGGGAGACTAACGCCCCACTGTCAATATGAGACAGATCAACGAGACAGAAGGTTAACAAGGATACTCAGGACTTGAACTCAGCTCTGTACCAAGCAGACCTAATAGACATCTAAAGAACTCTCCAGCCCAAATCAACAGAATATACATTCTTCTCAGCACCACATCACACTTATTCCAAAATTCACCACATAGTTGGAAGTAAACCACTCCTTAGCAAATGTAAAAGAACAGAAATCATAATAAACTGTCTCTCAGACCACAGTGCAATCAAATTAGAACTCAGGATTAAGAAACTCACTCAAAACCACTCAACTACATGGAAACTGAACAACCTGCTCCTGAATGACTACTGGGTAAATAACGAAATGAAGGCAGAAATAAAGATGTTCTTTGAAACCAATGAGAACAAAGACAGAACATACCAGAATCTCTGAGACACATTTAAAGCAGTGTGTAGAGGGAAATTTATACTACTAAATGCCCATAAGAGAAAGCAGGAGAGATTTAAAATCGACACCATAACATCACAATTAAAAGAACTAGAGACGCAAGAGCAAAAAAATTCAAAAGCTAGCAGAAGGCAAGAAATAACTAAAATCAGAGCAGAACTGAAGGAGACAGAGACAAGAAAACCCCTTCCAAAAAATCAATGAATTCAGGAGCTGGTTTTTTGAAAAGGGCAACAAATAGATAGACTGCTAGCAAGACTAATAAAGAAGAAAAGAGAGAAGAATCAAATAGATGCGATAAAAAAATGACAAAGGGGGAATCACCACCAATCCCACAGAAACACAAACTACCATCAGAGAATACTATAAACACCTCTACGCAAATAAACTAGAAAATCTAGAAGAAATGGATAAATTCTTGGACACATACTCCCCAGACTAAACCAGGATGAAGTTGAATCCCTGAATAGATCAGTAACAGGCTCTGAAATTGAGGCAATAATTAATAGCCTACCAACCAAAAAAAGTCCAGGACCAGACGGATTCACAGCCGAATTCTATCAGAGGTGCAAAGAGGAGCTGGTACCATTCCTTCTGAAACTATTCCAATCAGGAGATAACAGGGAATCCCTCCTAACTCATTTTATGAGCTGAGCATCATTCTGATATCAAAGTCTGGCAGAAACACACACACACAAAACGGGAATTTTAGACCAATATCCCTGATGAACATTGATGCAAAAATCCTCAATAAAATACTGGCAAACTGAATCCATCAAAAAACTTATCCACCAAGATCAAGTTGGCTTCATCTCTGGGATGCAAGGCTGGTTCTACATACACAAATCAATAAATATAATCTACTACATAAACAGAACCCAAGACAAAAACCACATGATTATCTCAATAGATGCAGAAAAGGCCTTTGACAAAATTCAACAACCCTTCATGCTAAAAACTCTCAATAAACTAGGTATTGATGGAACGTATCTCAAAATAATAAGAGCTATTTATGATAAACCCACAGCCAATATTCTGAATGGGCAAAAACTGGAAGCATTCCCTTTGAAAACTGGCACAAGACAGGGATGCCCTCTCTCACCACTCCTATTCAACATAGTGTTGGAAGTTCTCGCCAGGGCAATCAGGCAAGAGAAAGAAATAAACGTTATTCAATTAGGAAAAGAGGAAGTCAAACTGTCCCTATTTGCAGATGACATGATTGTGTATTTAGAAAACCCCCCATCATCTCAGCCCAAAAGCTCCTTAAGCTGATAAGCAACTTCAGCAAAGTCTCAGGATACAAAATCAATGTGCAAAAATCACAAGCATTCCTATACACTAATAACAGACAAACAGAGAGCCAAATCATGAGTGAACTCCCATTCACAATTGCTACAAAGAGAGTAAAATACCTAGGAATCCAACTTACAAGGGATGCGAAGGACCTCTTCAGGGAAAACTATAAACCACTGCTCAATGAAATAAAAGAGGACACAAACAAATGGAAGAACATTCCATGCTCATGGATAGAAAGAATCAATATCTTGAAAATGGCCACACTGCCCAAAGTAATTTATAGATTCAATGCTATTTCCATCAAGCTACCAATGACTTTCTTCACAGAATTGGAAAAAACTACTTTAAAGTTCATATGGAACCAAAAAACTGCCTGCATTGCCAAGACAATCCTAACCCAAAAGAACAAAGCTGGAGGCATCACGCTACCTGACTTCAAACTGTACTACAAGGCTACAGTAACCAAAACAGCATGGTACTGGTACCAAAACAGAGATATTGACAAGTGGAACAGAACAGAGGCCTCAGAAATGACACCACACATCTACAACCATCTGATCTTTAACAAACCTGACAAAAATAACAAATGGAGAAAGGATTCTCTATTTAATAAATGGTACTGGGAAAACTGGCTAGCCAGTAGAAAGCTGTAGAAAGCTGAAACTGGATCCCTTCCTTATACCTTATACAAAAATTAATTCAAGATAGATTAAAGACTTAAATGTTAGACCTAAAACCATAAAAATCCTAGAAGAAAACCTAGGCAATACCATTCAGGACATAGGCATGGGCAAGGACTTCATGACTAAAACACCAAAAGCAATGGCAACAAACGCCAAAATAGACAAATGGGATCTAATTAAATTAAAGAGCTTCTGCACAGCAAAAGAAACTACCATCAGAGTGAACAGGCAACCTGCAGAATGCGAGAAAATTTTTGCAATCCACTCATCTGACAAAGGGCTAATATCCAGAATCTACAAAGAACTTAAACAAATTTACAAGAAAAAAATCAAACAACCCCATCAAAAAGGTGGCAAAGGATATGAACAGGCACTTCTCAAAAGAAGACATTTATGCAGCCAACAGACACTTGAAAAAATGCTCATCATCACTGGCCATCAGAGAAATGCAAATCAAAACCACAATGAGATACCATCTCACACCAGTTAGAATGGCCATCATTAAAAAGTCAGGAAACAACAGGTGCTGGAGGGGATGTGGAGAAATAGGAATGCTTTTACACTGTTGGTGGGAGTGTAAACTAGTTCAAGTATTGAAGACAGTGTGGTGATTCCTCAAGGATCTTGAACTAGAAATACCATTTGACCCAGTGATCCTGTTACTGGGTGTATACCCAAAGGATTATAAATGATGCTACTATAAAGACACATGCACATGTATGTTTAATGTGGCACTATTCACAATAGGAAAGACTTGGAACCAAGCCAAATGTCCATCAATGATAGACTGGATTAAGAAAATTTGGCACATATACACCATGGAATACTATGCAGCCATAAAAAAGGATGAGTTCATGTCATTTGTCGGGACATGGATGAAGCTGGAATCCATTCTGAGCAAACTATCGCAAGGACAGAAAACCAAACACTGCATGTTCTCACTCATAAGTGGAACTTGAACAATGAGAACACTTGGACACAGGGCAGGGAACATCACACACTGGGGCCTGCCGTGGGGTCAGGGGATGGCGGAGGGATAGCATTAGGAGAAATATCTAATGTAAATGATGAGTTAATAGGTGTAGCAAACCAACATGGCACATGTATACATACATATGTAACAAACCTGCATGTTGTGCACATGTACCCTAGAACTTAAAGTATAATAAAAAAAGAAAATTTCCTGAAAGCTTATACACTAAAAGGTACCTAATCATTATATGTAAACGGTGAGATTAGAAATAATTATTTTAATCTTTATAGAGCATTTTCAATTACTTTACAATAAACATGATTTCTTATGTAACCAGAAATGTGTATATATGTGTGTGTATGTGTGTATGTGCAGAGAAAGGGAAAGAAATATTTATATTGAAAAATAGTTAATTACTTAGAGAAAGACATGTGAACCAGAAGCATAGTTTGCATCACTGTGCAACTTGGAAGAGCCTTATGTGGATTAGCACGGCATCCTCATTCAGGCAGGAAGCTTTGATAGCCCAGAGATAACAGGGGAAGAAATTAGGCCTGTGGCTTGGGGATGAGATAAGAGGTTATTAATCTCTTTGGAGCTAAGTTCCAATTAATTGTGCTTTAACAATCCATAGTAACCTGTTATGTTCACTCTCCCTCTCCTCCCCAGTTGCTGCTGGGTGTGAAAGTAGGTGGTGAAGAGCTTGAAGAAGAAGGGAGAGAACCAGGTATAAACAAGACTGCCATGTTAGGCAGGGCCAGCTTCATGGGAGTGGAGCCTACACAGTCACATAGAGCCTGGCACTTAGAAGCACGAAACTTGATTTAATGCTTGGCTGTCACTGACTGAACTTTTTTTTTTTTTTTGAAACAGAGTTTCACTCCTGTTGTCCAGGCTGGAGTGCAATGAGGCGATCTTGGGTCACTGCAACCTCCGCCTCCCAGGTTCAAGCAATTATCCTGTCTCAGCCTCCCAAGTAGCTGGGATTACAGGCGCCCGCCACCACGCCCGGCTAATTTTTGTATTTTTAGTAGAGACAGGGTTTCATCATATTAGTCAGGCTGGTCTCGAACTCCTGACCTCAGGTGATCCGCCCACCTCGGCCTCCCAAAGTGCTGGGATTACAAGCTTAATAATTTTACATTTGAATTTGTGTTTCATAAGTGCAGTGCAATGGAGCAATGGAGACTTCATGTGAGCAGAGGAGATACATGCAATATGTGTTTCTGCAGTTCTGTGATGCACCCTTCACACATAGTGTTAGAGATGTCCCACAAGCACAGTGTTCTGCTAGGCCCACGATTGGAGAGAGTTCAGTTAGGACTCAAAGCCAGTATGAGGTAAGTGTGTTACATCTATAGCTTAGCAGGCCTGGGGATAGGGAATGAAGTGTCTACCAGCCCCAAGAGGCTATGCTTTCCTTTTGAACCAAAACCTGCTTCAAATGCAGAAAGAAGGCAGTGGTGTTATAAGAATCACAAAGGACCAAGGATTTCTATCATATCCTTTTTCATTCGTATCACTTCCTTGTATTAACAAACCACTAATGTTGAGGGTGATGGCATAGAAGGAAACGGAAAGATGAGCCAACCCATATTTCCATTCCCTTTCAGTCCTTCCTTACTCATCAATAAGCTGAAGGTAGGAGAATGTCGATAGGATGTGCAAGTTTCAGGAAGTCAAATAAAAACAGTTGAGTTAGTTTTGTGCAGGGTTTCTACAGTTCTGATGGGAAATGAAATACGTATGTATGTATGAGCTATAAAATAAGAGTTGTATGACTTCAGTGATTCCACATATGAGTTCAAGACTCATATTTGCATTTAAAGCTGACATTGCATAACATAAAGATGTGTGGTCAGTTCATTCTAATTATTTCACACTCTAATTTTCTTTACTTAGAATAACATTAAATAGCAAATTTAAACATCATGAAAAATTTAGAGACCACTGAAGAAAGGAAAAAGCTTTCTATTTTAGTATATTTAACCGCATTTTCCCCTGCTTTTTGAGCAAGGGGCCCAGTATTTTCATTTTGCACTGGGCCCTATAATTTGGTTGTTGATCCTTGTGGTAGGAAAGGAAAAATGGAACAGTGTGGTGAGCTAAATTCTAAGTCCCAGCAGAAGGTGGGATGAAGTTTGGCATGCGGGGCATACAGTAAGGATCAACACTTGTAGAAGGAAAGGGAAGGATGCAGGATTAGGCAGAGAGGTCGAACTGCAATGCAGACCTAACAAATTCTCAGTCAATCCCAGATGAAATGATTCAGCCCTGATGCACATCCTCAATCAGCCATTGGCGGTGGGTGCCCCCTCTACGCTCAAAGGTCTGCTCTTAGGAGATGCAGCTTTCTGCAGGTGAGGAGGACCTAAGAACTGACAGCTGCAGGATCTGCTGACTGTACACCCTGCAGCTAAGGCCAACATCTCTGTGTTCACCGCAGTCCCATTCTTGTATGCCACACTGAATGCTATATGTAATTCTCTGTCGAAGGGGTATAAAAAGTGGTCCTTCTCTATCCAGTGGTTTAAGAAACCAGACATGCTGCAGCAGATCTGATGCTAGATTAATAATTGTATCAGAACTTGGAGTACTAAACAGTCACACCCAATGACAGAGAGAATGGTAACATACACTGCCTGGCATTGATTAACTGCAACAGTCAAACTAGCTTTAATTCAGTGCAAACAATAACAAAAACCTTATGATGTTTCTTAACATTCTAAAAATTGCTAGTCTAATACTAAAAAGTTTATTACTTTCTCCTAACCACTGGGATTTCAATTTAAGTGAATAATGATTTATTGGATTTACCCTCATTATAAAATGCAGACATGTACCACATTATGACATTTTGATCAACAATAGACTACATATACAATGGTGACTTCATAAGATTATAATATCATATTTTTACTGTACCTTTTCTATGTTTATATACACAAGCACTTACCATTGTGTTACAATTGTCTACAGTATTCAGTATACAGTAACATCCTGTACTGGTTTGTAGCTTAGGAGCAATAGGTTATATGATACAGCCTAGATGTGCAGTACGCGCTACTTTCTAGGCTTGTGTGAGTACACTGTATGATGTTCACATGACAATGAAATTGCTTAATGATATATTTCTCAGAACACATCCCCATCATTAAGCAACACATGACTGTAGTCTAGTTATCCTTACCCCAGGGCTTCTCAGTGGAAGCACTATTGACATTTTGGGCCAGATAATTATTTGTTGTGGGGGCTTTCTTGCACATTGTAGGATGTTTAGCAGCATCCCTGGCTTCTACCCAAAATGTCTCCAAACATTGCTAAATGCACCCTGGAGACCAAAATCAGTCTGCCTGAGAACCACTGACCTACTCAATTGCCAAGTTCTACTTATTCTCTCTCTCTCTCTCTCTCTTTAACCTTTTTACTTTTATTGCCTGCCTCCCTCCCTCTCTCCCTTCCTTCCTGTGTCTCAGCTGTGTTGCCCAGGCTGGAGTGCAGTGTATGTGCAGTGGTGTGATCACTGCAGCCTTGACCTCCCGGGCTCAAGCGATTCGCCAACCCCCTACCTCAGCCTCTCCAATAGCTGGAACCACAGGAGTGTGCCACCATGCCCAGCTAGAGACAAGGTCTTCCTATGTTACCCAGGCTGGTCTGCAACTCCTGGGCACAAGTAATCCTCTTGTCTCAGCCCCACAAAGTGCTGGGATTATAGGCATAAGTCACTATCTCATATATATCCCTCAAATTCCTCAACATATTAATATCTCTATCCCCCTTACCATTCATCATTCACACCAGCACCTTTCTCTGGTACTGCAGCCAAAACCCTCCTAATCTTCCTGAATTCACACCGGGCTACCTTCAGTACACTCTACACTAAATGTTCTAGAACACAAATCAGATCCTAATGCTTCATACTTTTTAACCTGACTTAGGAGATTGCATGAGCTAGCCCTTCTTAGTGTGCCTCTTTTCTGCGCACCTGTTGGGTTCTTCACTTCAGCAATACTGAACTTCCGCCTGCCTCTTTCAACACATCACCTATGCTTTTTTCTATATATCTTTGAGCCTTAACTTTTTTTTTCTTTTCCAGCATGCTCTCCCAACCTCCCACATTCTTTAGTCTCAAGATAACCTTCCTCCAGGAAGGTTTCCCTGACCACTCAAGTCTCTCTTGATTCCACTCTTATGTGTTTCAACTACATGCTGGACATTTATCACACTGTGTGGCAATTCCCTTCGCATTTGTTTATACTCTTCACTAGACTGTTACCCTGTGACAGCAAAGACCATGTCTGTCTTATCTCACAATGAATCCCAAATATCTAGTATAGTACCTGTCATATACTTGGTGTTCATAAAACACTTTTCAAGGGAAGCAAGCCAGGAAGGAAGGAAAGGAGGAAGGATTAAAGTTGGTAGAGGAAGTGACTAGAAGACAAGGAAGTGAAAATGATTGAGTAGCAACTTCAAGAACTATGAATGAGAAAGGGAAGAAGGAGGAAGACTGGATGGTAGCTATATAGAAACATGTGGCTAGGTGAGGTAAAGTAGGGATGTGAAGAAAATGAGTGTTGCAAGCTGAGAAAACAAATCCACAAGAGGGAGTTGCAGAAGCTGGAGATGTAAGAGGATCACATGATGTCTAAGAGAAAAGGGCCCCCAGATGATGATATTTTCAAATTATAAATAATAATCTCTTTTTTTCACTAAATTGTTTTAGGGAACTTAGCAGTGTAACCATGTCTGTCCCTTGTCACTTTTTTTAAAGGTTACTTTGATTTCTGCTTGCTGGTTTTCTTAGATGACTTAATCAGTCATATGAATCAAACTTTAGATATACAGAAATCAAAATTAATACCTGAAATTCTTGTCTAAACATGTAAGCAGGCTTAACAAAGGCAAACGTTCTAATAACCACATACAGGCTTCTGAATGATTGTGACTTTCATGAAATATGGGAAGAATATTGTATCATTTATCTGTTCTCAAAGGGGAAAAGCACCACAGAACTTTTTGAGTAGTAGTTTCATGATGTATGCCTCTGAACACAGGCACAATCATAAATAAATGAAATTTTATTGGGAGCATGTGTGCATCTCACTCCAGAAATTATTTTTATTATTTTGGTTGTTCTTTGGAATATTTTACAGTGAAGCAGGGTCCTGATCCCTGGTTCTCACCCTAGGTAACTGAGGTTTTTGATAAAGCTTCTTAATCCCTCAGGGCCTCAGTTTCTTCATCTCTAAAATAAGCATTTTGGTAAACATGACTGCATCAGTCAGAATGGGCTGGATTATGCTGCAGTAGCAAACAACTCCTAACAACTTTCAGTGTTCGTAGGCTCTGTTCATAAGAATGTGGAAACAAAGTATCACCAAGTGTCATCTGTTACGAAATGACATTCTCAAAAATACCTTCTCTCAGAGGCCAGTATGATTGCTGTCTCAATCTTGCCACTTTGCTGTAAAATTTTGCTCTGTCTCCTATAAAGTGAGTGCTGACAACATCTGGCATACTAGAATTGATCTACTGGGCATTGCAGCCTAGTGGCTAAAAGTCCTGCCACTTACTAACCATGGGACCTTGGACATGTTCTTCAACTGCTGTGTGTTATGAGGATTAAATGATTTAATCCATAAAAAATGCTTGAAGAATGCCAACATGCACAATGTAAGTGCTCAGCTTAAGTTAGCAATTATTATAAGAATTCAACTATTGTTAAGAGAGTTCAAAAGAACTCTACAATCCCATAGGATTCTAGACATATATTGCAGCTAAGTTAATTTGGACCTAGTAGACGTAGAGAAAAATAGATCTCAGACCTGGAGGAGGACAGGGTTTTGGACATTTAAATCGAACATTGCTTTTTAAGTATCAACCCAACTCAAGTGGCCAATTTATGAACAGAATAGCCTGCAATTACACGTGAAGTATGATTTTTTTTTCATTTTTTAAAATTTTATTTTATTTTACTTTAAGTTCTGGGTTACCTGTGCAGGATGTGCAGGTTTGTTACATAGATAAATGTGTGCCAGGGAGGTTTGCTGCACCTATCAACCCATCACCTAAGTATTAAGCCCAGCATGCATTAGCTATTTTTCCTGATGCTCTCCCTCTTCCCACTCCCCCACCCCGACAGGCCCCAGTGTGTGTTGTTCGCCTCCCTGTGTCCATGTGTTCTCATTGTTCAGCTTCCACTTATGATTGAGAACACAGAGTGTTTGGTTTTCTGTTCCTGTGTTAGCTTCCTGAGGATAATGACTTCCAGCTCCATTCATGTCCCTGTAAAGGACATGATCTTATTCCTTTTTATGGCTGCATAGCATATACATAGTGGTATATATGTACCACATTTTCTTTATCCAGTCGATCACTGATGAGCATTTGGGTTGATTCCATGCCTTTGCTATTGTGAATAGGACAGCACTGAACATACATGTGCATATATCTTTATATTATAATAGAATGATTTATATTCCTTTGGGTATATACCCCGTAATGGGATTGCTGGGTCAAATGGTATTTCTATGCAAAAATTGACAAATAGGATCTAATTAAACTAAAGAGCTTCTGCACAGCAAAAGAAACTATCATCAGAGTGAACAGACAACCTACAGAATGGGAGAAAATTTTTGCAACCTATCCATCTGACAAAGGTCTAATATCCAGAATCTACAAGGAACTTAAACAAACTTACAAGAAAAAACAAACAACCCCATTAAAAAGTGGGCAAAGGACATGAACAGATGCTTCTGAAAAGAAGACATTTATGCAGCCAACAAACATATGAAAAAAGCTCAACATCACTGATCATTAGAAAAATGCAAATCAAAACCACAATGAGATACAATCTCATACCAGTCAGAATGGTGATTATTAAAAAGTCAAGAAACAACAGATGCTAGCAGGGCTGCAGAGAGATAGCAACACTTTTACACTATTCACAGGAATATAGATTAGTTCAACCATTGTAGAAGACAATGCAGTGATTCCTCAAAGACCTAGAACCAGAAATACCATGAAGTGTGATTCTTTTTTTTTAATCTTTATTGAATATTTTTATATACAACCAGTTACTACATTTTTTTTGTAGGCAGAGAACACATGTACTTAATTTTACATAGAACACTGAATTAGCCAGAATTTTCTGAACTAAGCACCCTTTATTCCATCCTGCTTTAGCTACTATTTCTTTTTGGAACAAAGATGTCTCCCCCTATGACTTTTTCAAAAATATTCAGACTGTAATGCTGTTGTAATTTGTTTAGTGGAAACTGACAGCAGCAGTATAAACATATTTACCCCAAGTCTGATTGTGATTGTGGTGTCCTGAGTTATCCTAAAGATGGAGAAGGGCCTGGAAAACTCTGTAGAACATCCATTGTGTGCCTGAGGATCAATAATGAAAGATGTTAGCATGTGTGGATGACCTGGGTTCTGCCTGGGAGGTTTATTTATTTGTAGATAGGAGCATACCATAGATGTTCTTTTTCAGACAGAGGGATTAGCAAATTTTTTCTTCTTTAAAGAACCAGCATCCATTTACTGTTGATAAAGATAAAATTGTTTATAGTGCTGCCAAATATAAGCAGCTGTTATGTAGAATCTCCTCCAGTATCATCGCCAATTGAATCCAATATGCATTAGCCCATATACCTCTGGCCAAACGAGGCAGGGGTTTTCAGCAAACATGTTAGACTGGTCAAGTGATAACACAAAATTGGGCATCTATGAGTTTCATTCTCTTCATGGTTCTTCCACAGACAGAAGTATGAGAATTTGACCTTTGGGTCTATTTACCTGTCTGAAAAATAACAGTATTAGGCACTTTGGAGCTATTTACTTACTTCTTTTTTGGTATACAGAGGACTTAAGAGTTAAGCTCCCTTAGTTATCCAATTGAAAGATTTGGCATAAGCGCACCAACTATAATTACGGAAATGACTCAAGTGACAGGCATTCTACCACCGGAAGGTATTTCTGGAGTGAACTGATTTTGCCTTTCGATTCTTCATCATCAAATTCATACTTAGATACAGCTTCATATTAAGCAGATAGAATAAATTGCCTTTACTGTTCACATACTGAAGAGCTTTACTTAATTAGGATTTGGTTGGGAACAAGGTGGTAAAGAGGCATTATTAGTGATTACTCCTGACACTTTTAAACAGTTTTGAAGTTCTTAAAATACATCCAATCATGAATTTCAAAGAATAGAAAGAATCATGGGGCGATGGTAAATCAGGATGGATTATCCCCTTCCTATAAATTGCAATGTGGGGTGAGTTAACAAACCACTTTAGGCTCCTGAGTTAACTTTTGATCTGGCTGGAAAAAAATTGTGCAAGTAAGATGTGTTTAACTTTTTCCTATTTGTCTGTGGTATGTCAGAGGAGGGGCAAGCCTAGGAAGTTTACACTAAAGTAAAACACTGTGGAAAGTAAGGAGAAAAGTTGAAGAGCGCTCAGGAATACCTGTTCCACTGCAATTTTTCCTATGGAAGAATTTTGCACTAAGATATACATTTTATGAGAAGAAAAGATAATTAATTCCTTAGTTCCTAGGTTCCTTAGTCTGAAGTGTGATTCTTAAGAGGGCCTCTGTAAGAGTAATTTGGAGACATTTATTCCCTTGGTACTATGACTTCGCATCACTGATATGATAGCTCGCTGGATATTAAGAAGTTGCCCATGTTAAGACAATGACTCCCATAACCAAGGCAGTTTAAAAAAAAAAAACAAAAAAAAAACCCATGTCTTGTAATACATAATTGTTCTAAAGGATAAGCTGTAGAGTTTGCACATTTGTGTGTGTATGTGTATGTTTGTGTGTGTGTAGTGTGTATGCAGGGGCAGGTAGAAGTGTGGTGTATGTATGAGAATAGTTTAGGAAGCTATTTAGTTATGTATTGGAAAGAGCATAGTGGTTTCTGTGTTTATGTGTGTGTATGTTTGTGTGTGTGTGTGTGTGTTTCAAGAGTCAATGGATTATGAATGTATGTACAGTGAGAAATAAACCAACAAACAAAGAAACAAACTAGAATTCTAGTCCAGCTCTGTCCTACTAGACAAAAAGAAATGTAGGCCGGGCATGGTGGCTCACCCCTGTAATCCGAGCACTTTGGGAGGCCGAGGCGGCAGATCACCTGAGGTCAGGAGTTTGAGACCATCCCGGCCAACATGGGGAAACCCCATCTCTACTAAAAATATAAAAAATTAACTGGGTGTGGTGGCACGCACCTGTAATCCCAGCTACTCAGGAGGCTGAGACAGGAGAATCACTTGAACCCGCAAGGCGGAGGTTGCAGTGAGAGGAGATCACGCCACTGCACTCCAGCCTGGGGAATAAGAGTGAAACTCTGTCTCAAAATAAAATAAAATAAATGTAGACAAGTCAATCTTTCTGAGCATCAGTGTCCTAATCTATTAAATAGAGGGTGAATAAATCACAAGGCTCACATGAGACAATGTGATTGGGAGACTTATCTTAGTATCTCATCTAAAAGCACTATGGGCAACTCCACAGAAGTACAACTTCATCATGAAGACTCAACTACCCCTAAGATTCCAGCATGATCCCTCCTTCTAAAGCATTGTGCCTACTTCCAGAACTCCCTCATCATGGGAATGATGGAAACTTCTATATGAAGGACCAAGGATAGGGATTCCTTTTAACTCCACGACTTCCTCAAACCCAGAACACAAGACTCATAGTATAGATAAGTCTTACAGACTCATATTATAGACTCATAATCTAGACTTCTTAATGTCCAGGGAGCTGTCATATCAGTGATGAGAAGTCACAATGCAAAAGGGATAATTGTCTCCCAATTCCTCTTACAGAGGTCTTCTTAAGAATCATGCTTTGGCGGGGCGCAGTGGCTCATGCCTATAATCCCAGATTTTGGGAGGCTGAGGCGGGTGGATCACCTGAGGTCAAGAATTCGAGACCAGCCTGACCAACATGGTGAAACCCCGTCTCTACTAAAAATACAAAAATTAGCCAGGCGTAATTTTTGTATCCCAGTACAAAATTTTGTATCCCTGTAATCCTAGCTACTCCAGAGGCTGAGGCCAGAGAATCGCTTGAATCTGGGAGGCGGAGGGTACAGTGAGTGGAGATCGCACCATTGCACTCCAGCCTGGGCAACAGAGGGAAACACTGTCTCAAAAAAAAAAAAAAAAAAAAAAATCACACTTCATAGTATTTCTGGTTCTAGGTCAGGGAGGAATCACCACACTGTCTTCCACAATGGTTGGACTAATTTACATTCCCACCAACAGTGTAAAATCACTCAGCATCAATTATATTATTTTGAACAAATCTGTAGTTTATTGTGACACACAACCAACCAACCCTTACTGTAGCAAAGATAAACATCTTATTGTATCCTGCATTGTATCTTTGTTATGGGAGGGACATTGATGCCTGTATTGATGATGCCATCAAATAATTAGTCCAAATTACTTTCTTGTAAGGGTCTGCTGCCAGAGGAGAGAAATAAAGATTTCTATTTGAATGAAAGCACCTGTAGAGGAAAGAGCTAACATATGTAGATTTCAAATGCATATTTGCTCCAAATATAAGTGAGATGGATGAGTCCTAATGTACACGCATCTAACTTAGGCATATTCAACACTGACTTTGGAGAAAAGTAAGAGGGAGAAGAGAGCAGGCAAGAATGAGAGAATCCCTGTATCTATATTTGTGCTCTCCTTCAACCTAGAAGTCATCACCACAACAGCCAAAATGCAAAATAAAGCAAAATAATTTAAATTATAGGTTTTAAGCTTCCAGGGGCTTAATGAGCCCTAGGGAGCCAAGGAATTTTCCAGGATTATTTTGGCCTTGCAAGTTTTATCCTTTCTGGGATGAATATAGACCCTAACCTTGTGTAAGATTAACTCTGTGTGATTCATTCACACATCCAATGTAAACTTCATAATCATACTCTTGTCACCTGGTACCCCTTTCCCTCATCCCTAGACTTAAAGCCACATCACACCATTATGATTATGATCTCTTGCCATCAGTTTGCCCATAGTGTTTTTCTTGATTTATGAATTATAGATCACACATCCTATTAGCTTTGTAAAACTTTAATGAATAAGATCTATCTTAATTTAGATTTATCATTAAGATGACAGAGTTAAAAATTCTGGAGAAACACCTTGTAGAAATGATCTTATCCTCCCCTGGAGCTATGCCAGCTTAAGCTAACTTACCTTCTCAGGTGTGCATTTACCAATCCTTTAAAATCCCCAGAAAAGTGATTTCATTATGAAAATACTGTAGGACATTTCCCATGCTATTTCACAAGTGATGAGTTTTAAGTATTTCATATTACTGAAGAGTGGAAGATGAAGAGTGAAAAGAAATAGATGTTACATCCTTCCACATCTTCTGGAGCTGCTTATGAAAATGAATGGCTGGAATAGTCACAGCATTGGCCTACAAATGTCCTAAGACTCCAGGTTTAAATATCAGATATGATAGAAAAGACCACTATCTGGGACTCATAAGTGTCAGAGAATCACATACTTTGCAAAGTAAACGATACCTGTGCAGTAAACGGAAATACACACACACCACATGAAAAGACCACTATCTGGGACTCATAAGTGTCAGAGAATCACATACTTTGCAAAGGAAATGATACCTGAAGAGTCAACGGAAATACACACACACCACATGCACACACACATATCTTCACAATGATGGGTTCAGAAACAGAATGAAGCAGATTTAAAAGAAAAGACAGGCCAGGTCATCTTAATAAATCAAGAAGAAAATCCTACCTACCTTGTGACTGCCCGAGTGCAGATGGTAACAAGGAAACAGCCAGCCACAATCATCCAGCCCCAGCCTCCATCTGGAGGGGAGGTAGACCGAGCTCTATTTACTTTTGCCATGGTTTTTCTTTTTTCTTCTTTTCCAGGTTGCTCCAACAGCCAAGTTATGATCTTGGAAGAGTTTGCTGTCCAGTGACTTCCTGTTGGCATTCAAGGTTGGCATAGAACGCTACCTGGCACATGGGTTACTCGCCATCTAAAACCAAAAATCAGGACATATTTATATCTTATTGCTATGTCCAAAGGTTGATTTTTCTTCACTTGTAAAACATGATTATTACTTTCCTATTAAATATGAGTATTTGTAACTATGAATACTAGACTGGGGCAGACTATTTGTTGTCCTTGGTACATGCTTTCTTTTTTAAAAATATAATAGAACCTCTCAAATTGTAGTCAAATGCATGTCTACTCTATTTGATACCATTTTTCCCTAGCCTCTCTTGAAGGTAGTTGTGGCAATAAAGTGTAGTCTCCATGAAAGGGATGTGAGCAGAAGTCATGTGTGCCACTTCTGGTTCATCAACTCAAAGGCAAAGGTACTTTTCGAGGACTTCCAGCACCCTCTTCCAACAGACTGGAAGATGGATGTGGCCATGAAACCACTTCAACCACACAGACCAGGACATCAGTCCAGGGACTGGCAGAGCTATGAGACAGAAGAAGCCTGGGTCCCCAGATGACTCTGGGGAGACTTGCCCTCCTACTCTGGACTCTGCACATCTCTACACTGTTACACAAAAGATAAATAAGCTTCCATTTTATTTGTGTCTCTGTATTTTGGAGTCTCTCTGTTACAACAGCTTATAACATAGCCTAATTATTATACGGAATTAGTCTGACAGCAACTTCTTAGCATTTTTAAAAATGCTATAATTTTTTAAGTGTGTAATTGAAGTAAGAATAGAATGACAAATAAATGAGACAAAGTAGAGAGCCCAGAAGCTAGTATATAATATTTAATACAATCCAAATAAGGTAAAAAAAGATCAGTGAAGAAAAAAAGTATTATTCACCACATTCTGTTCAACTCTCCATTTAGCTGTTGACCTTCCAGATAAATCAATAAACATAAAAAAATAAAGAAGTAGTTAAAAACCTAAGTGAAAATATAGGCAAATATTTATCTGTTCTCTAGATAGGAAAACTCCCTGAGATGTAAAGTAATAAAACAAACCAAGATAAAAAAATTTTATTAATTTGTCTAAATTAAAATTTATCATTTCTGTATTAAAACACGTAATTAATAAACAAAACCAAAAGTAAGCCACAGGCTTGGGGAAAAACATTAGCAATACATACTTCAAAGAAGTAATATCTGCATTCATTCATTCATTCAACTGTAAATATTCATTGAATCCCTAACATGTGTCAGGCACCGTTTTAGGGCACTAAGGATTCAGTAGTGGTCACAATACACAAAGCTCCCTGTGGTGGGCAGGCTCTAAGGTACCCCTATGGTCCTGACTCTGGTTGTTCATATCTTTACGTAATCCCTTCCCTTGAGCATGGGAGGGACCTGTGACTTGCTTCTACCCAACAGAATATGGCACCTGTGACGGAACCTGACTCTCGTAATTATGTCATGTTATATATGGCTCAGGCCTGCTAGCCACTCTCACTCTCCCACTGTCCTTGAAGAAGCAAACTGCCATGCTGCACACCTAGGAGAAAGCCATTTGGCAGGGAACCATGGGCAGCCTGTAGATGCCGAGGGCAGCCTCCAACAGACAGCAAGAAACATGAAGATCTCAGGGTCTTTTGTTTTTTGCTTTTTCGCAAACATCCCAAGTGAGCCTGGAAGCAGATTTTCCCCTAAATTGAGCCTCCAGTTAAGGACAGTCTCACTGACACCCTGACTGCAGCTTTGTGATACCCTTAGCCAAGGACCCAGCTAAGCTATTTCTGGATTCTGGCCCCACAGAAACTGTGAGATAAGGTGCTTCTTAAGGCATTCCATGGCTTGTCAAACAGGCTTCTTAATTACAGTCAGGGACGAATTTTTTGAGAGGAAAAATAAGAGTTTCAACATCTACTTTTGCTACAGAATTGAGCAAATTACCCAGTTGCTTTTATAATTTTATCGTGATCACTGGATGAAATAGTAACATTAATTAAATGAAATGTCATTTCAACTATGACAATGTGTGGATTATTTGATGAACAAAGACTATGTACCACCTGGTAAATTATGGGCAAAACAAATTGTCTAATAAAAAACATTTACTTTAAGACCACAACTTTCTCAAGAAAATGGCTCACAACAGAAATTTGTAAGTGTGCATCTTTGAAGCCACTGGAACAAATTGGTGGCTTGTGACTTCAGAGAGTGCATACAGAGCAGGGGTAGTGAGGCCAAGGCAACAAGAATGATTCCCACATACATCACTTAGGTTTGCTCCTTTTGAAGCCTCAGGTCTTCATCTTCATGCTGTTAACCATCCTGTGACTTTGGGGAGACTGACAAAGGTGATTACGTGGACAACTGAAATTATAAATCTATGAAAAGTATTGGGAGACCAATACTGGCATAAATACTAAACCTATTGATAAAGAAAAAAATGAAAGTTATTACTGGAAATGATAATATTCCTAAACACTGGCCTGGGGATTGAGTAATAGCCAAAATACTGGTGTTGGGGCTAAGTGAAAATAACAGTGATATAGAGCTGCTATTTACAAAGCACTTGCCGTAGGCCAAGCTGCTAGCAAGCATCACTACAGATAGCATCTCATTTAATCCTTACAAGATTAAAGATATCTTTAGATAATGAAGCAGCAGAAATGGGCTATGAACCTTGATCTGATTGCAAGGCCAGTCTTCCTAACCAATGCCCTGCACTGCTTCTACTACATTTCCTTATTCCTTGGTATAAATTCATAAACATTTTTGTCTAATTATACACATAATTCTTGCTGATGACACACCAGTAGGATGATGTGAATTGCAGCCTGACATAGCTATAAATGCAGTTCTTTAAATGGTGCCATTGGTATTTCCCTGAAACATTCTTGTAGGTCACTGACTTGACCAGCTGTGAAATTTCAGAGCAAAACCAACCCTCTAAAGGTGTCTTTAACACTCTGGAGCTTCAGAATAAGTTTTTCCAAAATATAACTTTGTGCCATGAATACGTAGCTTTAACAGTCATCTACTTTCTTCCCCAAAATGAAACGCTCAAGGAAAAACTCTTATTTTAAAAGATCTACCATACCTTATTTTTACTTTCACACACAGCCTGCTGGAGAAGACAGAGCTGGTAGTCCATCCCTTCCTCTATTCCATCATAACCCTGGCTTTGTTAGGATTCAACTCTATCTGCTCTCTCCAGTGGCCATCTGGGCCCAGTCCCTTGGTTTAGGGAATGGGTTTGGATTGGTCTCCTGTTCCCATGTCAGTGAGTGGTGAGGCACAGAACGGGAAGTATCTAGCCAATGAGCTATGGAGAGAAGTCCTCTGGGAAACATTTCCCTGTTCTTAAGAAAAGACATGAGGAAGAAACAAGCCCCTCTTCTTCCTGTAGATTCTGGATGTGATACTTGGATCTATAGCAGCCACCTCTTAACCATGAAGGAAGCTAGTTTGAGGACAAAGTTAATGAGCCAAGACCCAGATGGAAGATCTGGGTTCTGACTCTGCATCTTAAGAGTTATATGAATTCAAGTAAATTACTTTATGTCTCTGAGCCTCAGTTTACTGATCCGTAAAATGGAGGTAATAATTTTACTTTCACAAAATGTTGTACATATCAAAGTGAGAAAAAACATGAGGAATATCTGGCACAAAAATGTATATATTATTTGCCATGTGATTTAACCTCTTTTCATTTGTTCATCACTCATTAATTCAACAGATATTTATTGAGTGTCCAATATGCACTAGAAACTATTCTAGGAGCTGGGCTATGAGCATTGCAGAAAAGAGACAATAGCCCTGCTTTCATGAGGCTCACATCCTAGTGGGACAGGCACACTTCACGAACTGTTGAACAATAACTTCTAAGCCTCAGCTTCCTTGTTTGTACAAAAAATTACCTTCTGCCTATTTCACAGAATCATAGTTATAGTCAAATGAGAGCACCCACAAACCGGCAGCAACGAGCAAATCAAGCTTCAGGACACTTTTATTACCCCTACAGTGTTTTGTAAACGTTCACATTAGTTGGCACTTGTAAATATCAGATACTATCCAAATTTCCAAATTCTTCTGAAAAATTGCAAGCTCTAAAAAGATGCTGGGCTGCATTCCCTTGTGGCAGCCATAAGATGGAGCCAAGCAGCAGTGTCCCCTTTCAGACAAGTCCTGCACTTCCGCTTTACCCTATCCCTGACACCCTGTCCTGCACACATTTGTGTGCAGTTCCTGTGTGCTTCACCTGCCAGGCCCCTGGGGCAGTAAGATTTTCAACTTCTGCCCATACTGTGCTAACATAAATCAAAGCTTTTTAAACAGCCACGTGAGTCATGTTTATGGTACGTTTTATGCCTAGCACCCTCTCTTTCTCTCAATTCCAATAGAACCAGCATTCAAGAGTCTACCTACACCTGTGATAAACACACACAATGGAATAACTCACCAATTGGACACAATTAACTGCCAAGTGTTATGATGTGATACAACCAGTTGTACCAGTAAAAAAAGGCACAACTTAGAAACTCCTGCCTTGGTATAGTCCTAGCTTCTTCTTAGGCTTTTCCATTTAAATAATCCCCAAGGTTAAGTTGTTTTCCAGTGTAAGACTATAAATCCACCTACCCATAAACATCTGGTATAAGGACCATCCTTAGTTAGTGCCGCCCTATGCTATGAAAGAATACTGAAACAGCCAGAGCTGTGCAACAGCCGTTTTAAAAAGCAACATAATGTAATGGATCATGAATTAGAAAGGTATCCACATTCTTTCAATAGCGATTCTATTTCTGGGAGGTTATCCTAAGAAAACAATGTAAGAGAAGCCACCATGGGCAAAAAATAATAGCTGCATTAACAATAATATATAAAACAGAAACAACCTAAATGTTTAACAACCAGGAAGTGTTTGGAGAATTATGACATGTTCAACAAATAGAAGAGTATGCAATTCATTACAATTATAAACAGGAAGATAATATTGTTATATGGAAAACTATTATGATGCAATATTAAAGCCAAAAAAAGACCCTCATATACTTTGTGAGGGAAGCTATGTAAAGCTTATGTAAAAGTTGTATGCTTGTAATTGTCACAAAAAGTAGGAAGAATATGTAAAAAGGAATATAATTGAGCTGCTATGATTAAGTTATTATTCATTTCCAAAACTGTGTTAAATATCATTTTACATGTAATTTTCTTAAATAGAGATTTCAGGTCTGTTCCTTCGGTGAGCACAAAAGTCTCTTTTGTATGGTTTTTCAAGGACTAAAAATAACTATCATTTATTGATATGGCACATTGAAAATGAGGTGATTATTCAGTAGAGGACACACTGTAGGCAACAAGCCCCTGGCAAAATAAAATGTTCTGTTTCTTTACAAAAATATTAAGCATCATTAATTTTGACTTTGCTGCTGCTAAACTCACGATTCCCTTTTCATTTGTTTTAGGTGAGCATCCTCTGTTTGGCATTTCCACATGTAATAAGTTAAGAACTGATTTGAGACGATAGCCCAAAAATGCAATTGTATAAATCCAAATAAAAAATTTAAAGAATCATCCCAAGATGGCTGTGGTGATAGCACGATGAACAAAGTTCTGTTGTAAGTCACAGAGTCAACCTGGGTAAAACCACAGGACAAGGAACATCCTCATGGGACACCAGGGTGGGGAGAAAGAGCCTCTCTGCAAGCATTTGTATGCAATACTATTAGTAACAATTTCTCATGAATAAGCGCACTCGATCCTCACCATCCTCAGAGATAAATGCTATCTTTCTCTCTTTCTCAATGGTGAAACTGAAGCTCAGAGAAGTGAAAGGACTACCCTGACAACACTGCATGTGAGCGTAAATGGAGGCAAGTAGCTTTGGCTGACTTTGGATGATGCACTTGTCCATCTTCTCTGAGATTTCAAAATTGTTATTGGCGTTTCTGTCAACAAGATGTCCAAGCAATGCTAACGCTTAAGTACCATTCATGTGAGTGACCACGACAAAAGGAAGGGGGGAGAAGCCGACAAGGTTATCACAAGGGTATATGGCTGTTCACAAAACAACGCATGTGAGTTTCTTTCAAAACAGGTCATTTAATAGATTTATACATATTCAGAAGAAATGTGCAGGTTAGACATGGCAAACCTTGTTTCCTGGAGACTTTGAAGCAGTCTGCAATTCTCCCACAACATTAACCTGAGCATTCTTGTAAATAATTAACCCACCTGACAATAGACAAATATAATGGGCAGGACTTTTATTAAGTTAATAGTATTGCAGCTGGGCACAGTGGCTCACACCTGTGATCCCAGCACTTTGGGAGGCCAAGGTGGGAGGATCACTTGAGGTCAGGAGTTTGAGACCAGCCTGGCCAACATGGTGAAACCCCATTTCTATAAAAAATACAAAAATTAGCTGAGTGTAGTGGTGCATGCCATAATCCCAGCTATTTGGGGGGCTGAGGCATGAGACTCACTTGAACCCAGAAGACAGAGGTTGCAGTGAGCTGAGATCACGCCACTGAACCCCAGCCTAAAACTATAAGCAAAGGAAGCATTTACCATCTTACAACTCTTCATTTTACTAATCAGCCTCCAATTCATATTATTTTGACATCAATGACTGATGAATTCTACTCATCAAATGGAACAGTATTCTGCATCCCATTCTAGCTTCAGAAAAATTTTCTGAGATGAAAGAATTACTACATGATGACGTTCTTCTAAGATTACTGTTTACAGTGTAAGTTGGGATATATTCTCAATCTCACTTTATCCTCTTTACTTTAAAAAAAAATCATTTGCAAAAAATTCTTGTTAACATTCAGTAACCTTGCAGTAAAGCACTTCATTTGTGGGGCAACTCTTTTATGTTGCCCACAGTAAAGTTTTCTGAAGATATTTCTTTTATCACTGGAAAACCTACAAATTTCTTATAGTCAGAAAGCAACTAGAACAAAGGGAAGAGTATTCCTAGAACCACTTGTTTTGGGAGGCCCCCAACATTGGCTTTCCCTTGTTCTTTCCTTCCTTTGACTCCATCTATTTCCTTCACCTTTAGCTGTACTCGTACCTTATAAATTTGTCTGTAGCCAGAAAAGAGATAGAGTGTGACGGAAAAATACCAAGGTGGGCATTTGGACTGAGTCCCAGTGACCCTGTATGAATCACTTCCTTTCTGCTGCTATTTCCTCATAATAAAATCAGGATGTTGAATTACTGATATCCGTCTTCTGAACCAGATGACTACTAACTACATCTTCCCTAATATGTAAGTTAACTGGTACAGGTAAGCACTCTCAGTAAACTCTAATTAACTTTACTCTTTGTTTACTTAATAACTCTTTCAAGGTAGAGACAATTCCTCTTTGTCATTGCTTAAGAGTCATGAAATTTGCCAGTCTCCTTTTTTTAGGCATTTCTAAAATATTCCTATACTACAGGTAATATTTTTTTAAAAATCTTGTGATGTATTGCCCCTGGTAAGCCAGGTTCCTTTAAATGTTCCCTTATGTCATTAAGACTAAGTCAAGAAGCCTGTTGCTGTAGGGAATGAGACATAAGCTCCATCCAGAATAAATGCATCCCCAGGCAAGGAATCATGGGATTGTGTTATAGGGGACATTCCCACTACACAGAAAGGGAAAGTAGAAGCCTACCCTGAGAGGAAAGGGAAACGGATTTTAAAGGAAGGGTGATGAGCTGCCCAGGTTTCTTAGGGACTATGTTTCCCACTCGCTAAGTCTTGACCAACGACAGGTATGTGGTATGGTGAAGAGACAGTTTCCCTTTAACCTAGGTAGCTCAGGGGGAAGTGCCAATAAGGAGGCCTGTGCTATGTATCCCATGTATAACTATGGGAAGACACAACTTCACTGGTCCCCTCTGTCTAAGTAGAGAGAAACAGAGTGCCCACTGACTGTCCTTCACCTCCTAGGTGGCACAGAAGTGATGGGGGGATTCTCCCATGTTCTCAATGGAGACATGGAAGATAGGTGAGATGAGAGCCAGGGCCATGGCGAAGGGAAGAGGGAGTCCATGGCAAAAGTGCTGAGCCAAATGGAAATCACAGTTGACCCTTAAGAACTACAACAAGAAAGGTGGGGAATTCCTCCAGGCCCTGGCCATATGGAGAATACAAACCATAAGTTCCCAGCAGCAAAGTACACAACGAGGACAGAAGCCATCACCTAGAGAGCACCAAGATGAGTTTCACTTTCTATGCACATTCAGTAGGCCAGCAGGATGCCCAGTAACCAATACTAGGAAAACCTCTGCATGGGCCAGTGAGAACTTAGAAAACAACCAGAGGGCCTGTATGCTAACCACCTCCCCCACCACTACCACAAGGACACATGAGCTCTCGCCTAGACCAGACACACTCATGAAGAAGGAGGAATAAACACAAGAGAGGAGAGAAACAACCCTATTAATCAGAGTAACCTCAGATTTGGCTGAATCATATCCAAAGAAAGCTGATCTTAGATGAAAAATACTACATTTGCAAAGACTGTTAAACATTTTTAAATTGAGGTATAACTTACATACAATAAAGCATGCCCATTTTAAGCCTACATTTCAGAGTTTTGACAAATGTATCACTCATGTAATTACAACCACCACAATCAAGACAAAGAACATTTTTATCATCCCAAAACATGCCCTCATGCTCCCTTGCAGTCAATCTTCACCAACCCTGGCACCAGAATACCACTGATTTGCTTTCTGTCAATATAGATTAGTTGTCAATATAGATTGCTTTCTGTCAAGATAGAATTCTGTCAAGAATTTCATAAAATAGAATCAAACAATATGGATTATTTTGCTTCTGGCCCCTTTCACTCAAGATAATGTTTTGAAATCATTCAGTTTGTTGTGTGTATCTGCAGTTGATTCTTTTTATTGTTGAATATTAGTATGTGTTATGGATATACTACAATGAGTTTATTCATTCATTTGTTGATAATTGTTACAGTTGTTTCCAGTTTTACATTATGAATAAAACTTCTATGAACATGAGTGTACAAGTCTTTCTGTGGTCATATGTTTTCATTCTCTTGAGTAAACCCCTAGGAAAGAAATTGCTCAATCATAGGGTAAATGTATATTTTAACTTTAGAAGGAGGTGCCAAACTTGTTTTTAAAGGTGGTCGTGTGATATTTCCCGTACTAAATTAGAGTTCCAATTGCTTCACAACTTCGGCAATACTTGGTATTTATGGTGTGATTAATTTCAGTCATTCTAGTGATATCAGATGGTATCTCATTGTAGTTTTAATTTGTACTTCCCCAATGACTAATTATATTAACCAGTTTTCATATAATTATTAACTATTCATATATCTTTTTTGTGAGGTGTCTATTCAAGTATTATGCCTATATTTTACTAGGTGGTCTGTCTTTTATTATTGGGATACAGGTATACTTTATATATTCTAGATACAAGTTATTTGTGGATATATGTGTTAGAAATATTTTCTCCCACTCTGTGGCTTACCTATTCATTAATTAGTGGTGTATTTTGAAGAGCAGAAGCCATTAATTTTGATGAATTGAAATTTATTATTTTTTCTTTTGTAGTTGATTGCATTTCTCTATATTAGTGAGTAATTAGAAATTAAAAAGTTTTAAATACCACTCCACAGTAGCTTCAAAAAATATGAAATGCCAAGAAATAGATTCAACACAACATGTGCATTATTTTTACATTAAAACTACAAAACAGCACTAAGAAAAATTTACAAAGGCCTAAAAAAGAGAGAAAGAGAGATATCCTGTTCATAGATTGGAAGACTTGGAAGATGTCATATCTACTCAAGTTAGTTGATAGTTTCAGTGAAATCCCAAACAAAATTCCAGCAGCATTATTTCTTTCTTTTTTCTTTCTTCTCTTTTCTTTCTTTCTTTTTTTTTTTTTTTTTTTTTGAGATGGAGTCTTGCTCTGTTACCCAGGCTGGAGTGCAGTGGGGTGATCTCGGCTCACTGTAACCTCCACCTCCTAGGTTCAAGCGATTCTCCTGCCTCAGCCTCTTGAGTAGCTGGGAATCCAGGTGCCTACAACCACGTCCGGCTAATTTTTATATTTTTAATAGAGATGGGATTTCACCATGTTGGCCAGGCTGGTCTCGAACTCCTGACCTCAAGGGATCCACCTGCCTTGGCCTCCCAGAGTGCTAGGATTACAGGTGTGAGCCACCGTGCCTGGCCGGTATTTTTTCTTTTAAATTTTTTTCTTTTTTATTATTTTCTTGGGACAGGGTCTCACTCTGTCACCTGGGCCAGAGTGCAGTGGCGCTACCACGGCTCACTGCAGGTTTGACCTCCTGGGCTCAAGTGATTCTCCCACCTCGGCCTCCCAAATAGCTGGGACTACAGGCACATACCACCACACCTAACCAATTTTTGTATTTTTTGTAGAGATGACGTTTCACTATGTTTCTTAGGCTGGTCTCAAACTTTTGGGCTCAAGTGATTCTCCTGCCTTGGCCTCCCAAAGTGCTGGGATTACAGGCATAAGTCACTACACCTGGCCTCAGCAGTCTTTTTTTTTTTTTTAATAGAAACTGACAAGCTGATTCTAAAATTTATATGGAACTGCAAATGACCTAGAAAAGCCAAAATATTTTTAAAAGAAAGAACAAAGGTTGAAGACTTACACTAACTGATTTCAAGACTTGTTCTAAAACCAGAGTAATCAAAACAGTGTGATATTGGCACATTATATTAGTGGAACAGAATAGAGAGTTCAGATACAGACCTACACATTTATTCATATGGGGAAAAATGAATCTTGACTCTTATTGTCACTCCATATACCAAACCTATAGATATAAGATGTAAATGTAAAAGAAAACTATACAACTTATGGAAGAAAACAGAGTGGAAAAAGTCTTTATAACTTGGGAATAGGCAAAGGTTTTTTAGAGAGGACAAAAGCAGCAAAATAAACTCCCCACTCTTGCCTTCATTTAAAATGGAGACTTATGAAGAAGTTTAAATTTATTATAGCAACAAACAAGTTGTAATTTTTTTCATGTCTATATTGTTTTACGAGTAAGTTTCAACCCTACCGCAACTCACTAGAGAAGATTTCTAAATGAACTCTACTATTACCTCTGCAGTGGGGAGGTACTCTTTTAGGGTACCTTTGTAACCCTTAATGTGTCGCATTTGAAGCTCTTTGATCTACACACTCACTCCTGTCTCTGTAGAGAAGCAAGAGGGAAACACACAAGTAATATTTCTAATCATGGAAACTCAGTGTCCTCAGGCATAATCTGTTTGCCTGAGGATTGGCTGGTCCTTGAAGTCCTCAGCAGAAGCCACGTTCAGCCCACAAATATGACCATCTCCTTAGCCAAATATCAGCCTCACTCCTAGCCCATCACTACCACACCCACCTATCCTATAATACTATAAATTTCTTTCAACTCACTGAAAAACTCAGGCTTTATATCTTTTCACATGCTATTCCTTTTACCTTCAAATTCCTTTCTTCCACACTTCCCCACCTGACTTACCTATCACTCCTGATTCCACTGCTTCTATGCCTTAAAACAGGCATCTCCCTCTTCCAGGTTTTTGGAGATTTCTGTGCACGCCTTTCCTGGCATTTATCAAATACATTCTTGTTATCTATTTACCTGTCTCTCTGTCTCCCACTAGACTGTTTAACTCCCAGAGCAAGTCACCTTTGTATCTTCCCCCAATTCCCCTCACCTTACCCAAACCCAAACAAAATACATGCATGCACACACACGCACCCAAACACACTGCCTGGTTCAGAATAAGAGCTTACTCAATGCCTAATAAATGAATGAAATAAGTTCTGCCTTCAACAGGGAGAACCCCCTCAAGTCATAAGAAATAAAAGTGTAAATAACTGTTGCTAGTTTTTAAATGGCCATTCAGCTGAAAGAAACACGGAAAGCACTTTATCTTCATCAGAGAGGTCTAATCTTCACAAAGCAAGAAAATCAACCATTATAACTAGAAAACGAAGAGTATTTAACACAACCAGCTTCTCTCTAAACAGTGCACACCAGAGTGTGGCATTCATGTCACGGAGGTACCAGCCAGCACTCAGAGCTCAAGTGTCTGACTCTTGGAACGCAGAATAAGCCACAAAGTAGTAACAGTAACAATGATTATTACTATTCAGGGGCACTGAATCCACCAGGCTCTGAATTCACTGCTACATATATGTTATTCCATGTTATCTTCATCTTGACCCTGTGAGGTAGGTATTATAATCTCCATTTTACAGACAAAATAAGGAATGTTCTATCCAAGATTCTACCTCAGGTCTGATTTCAAAGCTTGTGCTCTTATTCACTGCAAACCATTGCCTCTCCTTGGCCTTTAAGCTGCGTCTTGGTAGAAGCCATAACTGTCATGTTGGATGTTGTGTCCCCAGCAACTAAACAGTGCCTGAAATGTGTTTGCTAAATGTTGTTGCTAAATGTGAGCCTCTTGCGGATATTCAGAAAACGATAGATTGGCTCCCTATCACTTCACATTTTATTACTCCCTCTTAACAAGAATTAAATGTCTGCCTCTACCCCACCCCAGTTAACATCCTGGCCTATGGCTAGGAAACAGAGAGGAAACCATGTGTATTAAAGGGCAATTTTCCAAGTATGAGAGAATTCCAACATTTTTTTCTGCACAGCCTTTACAGCAGTGTAGCAAAGGGTTCCAGCTGGTAGCCTTACAGACTTCTATCCTAGGGGCAAACTCGAGTTCCAAAGGGACTGAACGTGGGATGGAAGTTAAGAAACCCCTCTCTCTCTGCTTAGGCTTGCACAGTCTCTGGCCCAAGCACCCAATTGTTTTCATCCACTTAGAGCCTCTGGATCCTGGAGATGCCTTCAACTGTAAATTGATTTATTTATTTTTATTGTTTACTGACATTACACATGTGCCATGAGACAATACATATATAATGTTCTAGGTTAAGAGAGACTAAGACTGCTTTTTTTGATGTGCTTATTTTTCCTTTCTGCTTCTCTCTGCTTAGTCCTCAAACAGATCCTGGTAACGGGAGTAAATAATTACTGACTTCAACCAGAAATTTTTGGATGTTTGTCAGAGACCTTTGGGCACTAAACTGAAACACTGACCTTTGCTAAAGAAACTGCCAAAGCCTCTACATTGTGTGTGATGCTTTGAGGACAGGAACACTTTACATAAGACTTAGAATAAACAGCAGAGTGATTTATATGGTATTTGGTCTACAGAAAGGAAGAAAAAGGTACAACTCGTGATTCACATACGAGGCAGACAGTAGAAAGCAAAAATTCTTTCCCACCCTTTCAGCTCCTAATCCACAGAGCCACTGATTCTAGGCAACATCAGAAAAATGCTTACTTCTGAGTTGTTGAATGTGCAATTCATAACCAGGAGCTTGCCCCCAACTACATTTTCTGCAGTAATAGGGTTCTGGTATAAAGTTGGGTGTAGTGTCTGGCATAAAGTTGGGTGTAGTGTCTGGCATAAAGTCGGTGCTCAATACTTGTGTAGTTCCATGAATAAATTTTTGTGTCTAACTCAGTGCCTTGTAGAACTCTTTTATTCTAATTTTGTACTCTTACAGAGTATGGCATTATTAAGTCAGATTATATCGGAGGCATCTTGGCTGTAAAGAAGAACCTGGGAGTTTGGGATGCATTTCACAGAGTCTTTTTGTTCGTCATCAGAGAGCCTATTATTGAGAACAGTGCTGCTCTCCATACCACAGTATTCCTTCACTCTGTAATCACTGCCATCCGCCATGCTGTTGAAATGGGAGGGGCAATGAGTCCATTATTTCAGTCAGCTAGAAATTAACCCCTCATGTCATGGAGTACTATGGAGAACTGGTGTTTGTAAGAGTGCAGGCAGAAGAGCATAGTTCTGCACTCAGGTGTGAGATTCCCTAAGAGCAGGGACCCTGGAGGCTCCCACTCCCCACTGTATCTCCAGTGCCTAGGATCATGCCTGAGCGATAACAGGGACTCAATAAGCAGTTAGAGAACAAACTTCCCAGTTCTCTAGTTCAGGATAATTTCTCAAATTACATGGGGAAATGGTACACGGAGCTTGAGGAATGGGAACAAGAAACCCTTTCTTTGATCTTTTTATCCACCATAACCAGCCTTCCCAGTACTGGGGTCATAGAACCCTAACTGAATACATCTCACTGGGCACACAGGGGCATGCCTAGGCCCTGACCCCAGACCAGGCCAAAGATGGAAACAGAAATTCACTGGCAGGTTTGCCCCTTCTTTTTGCTTTTGCAGAGTGAGCCGCAGGAGGGCTCACCTACAGGGCCTGGCACTCGGCCCACAGTCTGTCCCACATCACGCCGGCCATCAAATTCCACAGGCCTGTAGAGATGTTTATTTTTGTGTTCTGTAGACTCTGCTCACTGCTTGAGCCACAGCAGGTCACACAAAGGACAAGGTGTTGCCAAGACTGAGAATGTGGTGTACTCTTTTTTTGTAAGACGGAGGCTTGAATTTCTGCTGTGAAATGAGTTAGAAATGATTTTACAAAAATTCTTTCAAGATACGGATGGTCGTTTTTGTTCCTATCCTGATAGAAATAGTTATTGTTAAACCAGTTCATTCCACCTCCCTCTAGTTTGGAACCGAAGAAAGTTTGATGAACTTTTAACAAAGTCCTTGGAAGTAATTCCCAGATTCTTTGCATGTGAGTACAGTCTGTACATTTAAAAACATATCCAGTCCAGGAGCAGTGGCTCACGCCTGTGATCCCAGCACTTTGGGAGGCCGAGATGGGTGGATCACTTGAGGTCAAGAGTTCAAGACCAGCCTGACCAACATGGAGGAACCCCATCTCTACTAAAAATACAAAATTAGCTGGGCGTGGTGGTGCATGCCTGTAATCCCAGCTACTCGGGAGGCTGAGGCAGAAGAATCACTTGAAGCCAGGAGGAGGAGGTTGCAGTGAGCCGAGACTGTGCCATTGCACTCGAGCCTGGGCAACAAGAGCAAAACTCTGTCTCAAAAAAAAAAAAAAAAAAAAGATGTCCTTAGCCAAACTCAGCAATAGTTATATTCTTAATATAAGCCATAAGCCATTTGTTGGTTAAGAATCTGTATAAAGACAATAGGTAAAATAAATTTGATGAATTTTCAAATAAATTTTCTTATGAATCACTAAGGCACTTACACATTTGAAGAATTGTGTAACTGTGTAAGATATTCTGTCCACCAACAATATTACATGTACATATGGATTTACAGTCTCTGTACTAAGTCTATTGTTCCCTCCCAGTTCTGAGACCAGCCTCTGCCTCGCCCCCGCCCCCACCCCGATGAAGTCCCTCTGTTTATTAAGAGTAGGACTTGTGCCTTGGAGAACATGAGTTCTTTCTGGTTTACTGGGTATATTATTTAAGGAACTGGGAAGGGAAGACTTCAATAAAGACATTGTTTATAAAGGTATAAGCAGTGTTAATAATATCTAACAACACTATATCATGATAGTGTTGGAGAATAACAGTTACATCAAGTAGAACTTAATAAAGGAAGTGGAGTGCCTTGGGCCTAGTAACAGTGGGAAACTATTACCGCCTCTAGACTTAAGGGGGCAGAGGGAGAGAGTAGTTACTAGAATCTTGGAGAGTTGATGTAGAAAGTCCCTGTTGAAGGGAAGTAGTCAGTCCACAGGATCTGACAGTGAAAGAGCCAAGGAGGTAAACACATCAGCCACACCTACTCCTGCATTCCAAGTCTCAGAGGTAATTGAACCCAATGGGAGCCCAATTGATGCAGTCCATAAATGTTTTCAGCCTCCCAGGTCAAAGAACAGGGTGGAAGTGGGATGAACAGTGAACCTGCAGGGGGAAACAGAAACTGTGTTGCATACCACTGTGACCCGTAAGCTTGCCTTGCAGCATTCTAGGGCTATGGTAAAAAGGTGAGGTCAAGTCCTGAGGTCAAGTCCTGAGCTCATGCTGGGCTTTGCCTTTAAACTAGATCAAGTTGCTGATGTTTACCAAGTCAAATCTTTTAGTGTATTTCAAAGATGAAACTCATCTGTGAAACCAACTTCCTCTTTCACTGCTCAGACTTAAGCACTCCCTTAGTTTCAGCCACCTATCACCTTTATTTAAATGGACAACTATGAAATCTGCATCTCTGCTTCCGATCTTTCTCCCAAGTTACAGACTCAAATTTCCAATAGTCTGCAGGGTACCTCAAACTCTCATGTCCAAAAACACTGGCTATTCACTCCTGGAAACACTGTTTTCTTAATGCTCTCATCGTTTCCAACTAGAAATGCTAAAAGCTTTGAGTCATTTGACTCCACCCCAGTTCTCATTACAAGTGAATCCAACTCTTATTACTTATTTTTTGTAATCCCTCTCACATCTGCCCTCCCATCTTTATTTTCCATTGCCTTGTTCCTGAACTGAGCCTGAGCCCGTCCTAGCCTGGCTTGTTCAGCCCTGACTCTACCTCTTACTTATGGACTGACCTTATTTAGACTTCTCTGCCACTTGCTAATAGTGAACTGTCACTTAGTGTCTCAGTGCCTCATTCCTTATCTGCAGGATAGCCCCTTGTTTAGTACCTACAGCTGGGGACAAAGACCTCCTTTTCCATGATCCTGTGGGGTGGAGACTCCAGTAGAGTTAACACTCCTGGCTCTTCCCCTTCTCCTCACTTTTCTCCATAAGAGGGGTTGCTTATCTGTTTCCTTGGGAGAAATCGTTGCCTACACTCACCTCACACTCTTTCTTTTTTTTTTTTTTTTCATGTGGGATCTGCCTATTTGTAGAGAAGCTCATCTTCCTCAGCAATTCTGTGCTATAAGTAAAATAGGGGAAGATGCTCTTGCAAGGAGGCCTGTGGTTGTTTAAGAGCTGCCGGTGACTACAACTTGGCTCTTTTTCATGAGCAAAGTATTGCAACCCTACTTGGCTAGTTGTCCTAAGCCTCATTCCCTAACTATCAGTATTATTAGCCTTTAGGGTGGCATTTTGATCTTCATCTGTTTAATTCCTGTTTCTACCTCTAAATTGGCTTAGAACTTAGGGAAAATATGAATGTTTTGTATTGGTCCTTTCAAATTCCAATTCCTACCCCACGGAGTTGTTGAGAAAATGAAATGAGGTAACCTATATTATATCACAAAGTATAGGTCCCGTCCACAGTAAGCATTCAAATAAATGTTAGCTATTACTACTATTGTTATTATAGACTGCCTCCATGAGCCTTACATAAGGGATAAAAAACTTAAAATTTCAATATCCTATGATTATTATGATTTATACATCATGATAGTGTTGGAGAATAATAGTTGCATCAAGTAGAACTTCATAAACTGCAAAAGGAGTTCTATCACCATTCTCTATCCAAAGACTTTACATAGAGGCATTTACATGTCTTCTGAAACTGGTGTGAAAAATGTTCTGAAAGAGAATTTATCTGAGAAGGAGGCTTATAAGAGGCCCTTTAGGTCATGATGCAGCTGTAAATAGTAACACAACATGGCTCAGAAAAAGATTTTTAAAAATAAAAAAGAAACCCACATTCCTCTGACAGGACACCCCTCTCTCAATAATTCCAGGGTTTTTTTTTTGCCATCCCACTCCACCCTCAGTTATAATACTACTCTTTGAGGCCATTAAAACTGCTGCAAATATGAATACCACATTACATTTTGAAGCACATGGAACAGTGCCCTTGGCATGAGGTCAGACATATCTGGCTTGGAAACTCTACTCTGATAATTACTAGCTCTGTGATTTTGACATGCAACTTAGCTTTCTGAATCTGTACCGCTGTGTACATTGCAGTGACTATTTCCTTTTAAAGGGGGCTTTAATGAGGGTTAAGTGGCAAAATACATGTAAAAGCATCTGATACCTATTAAATATTCACATATTAACAAATACTAATTTCTTTCTATATAATACCAGCAAATACATTTTTCATCTTCATTGATTTCTTTCAATAATTTTCCAAACTAAAAAGTAAGAGACTGTTCACTACAGTAGCTATACAGGAGCATACAGTAGGTACAAAAAAATGTTTAACTAAGTTATTACATATACCAGTTACTAGATCAAATAGTGACATGATTAGAAAATTAGTAAATATATATCTTAATCATCACTAAAAGTACACATATTTCTTTTCTTGGAGTATCAAAAGGAAAACAGACCCAGTGTCTTCATCTTTCCAAGTCAATTTTCCCTTATGCTATGCAGACAACACAAAAGAGTTAAATGGAGTGAGGGAGACTGGCAAAATGAAAATAAGAGGGAGAACTATAAATCCAAGAAATGCCATGTTTCTTGAACATTTAAACTAATTTTCACTTCTTTGCAGTATTTAGTTGATTCTTTATTTTGAACTTCCGCCGAAATTCTTTACAGACAAATCTCTGTATACTAAATATCTGTGTCTACGTTCTTTCCTTTTTAATGATTTTTCCTAAGTTGTACACAAATGCTATGTCCAATCCCCGAACTATTAAAAGCCTCTATAAATGACAGCTCTGAGGACTGTATCAGCACACAAAAATGCCCATCTATGTTGGGATATTAACTCTAAATCAGAACACAAAATGTATGTGCTATGAGTACAACTGTAGAAATACATATGCATAAGGACAAAATAAGAAATGAATGCACCAAAATAGAAAATAGCTCTGTGAGGAAACTGAGACAATGAATGAGCTCTTCCCGTATTTTCTGAATTTCCTGGAATACTCATGCTCTTTTTATACAAAGTAATAAAACCACTTCTACATAGTGGCAACTAAGTGTGCACATTTTATTTTTTTTCCATTTAACATCAGTTCACATCTGCTTGTCTATATACTTGGCATAGTTGACATTTGTCTATATATATATGACAAACATACATATCTATTTGTCATGTATATATATGTTTAGGTTTGCTCTCTTTATTTAAACTTATTAAGATTTTATCATTCCACTAACACCAGTTTTGCTTTTGGGACTACTCTTTCATACATGGATTAAAAGTTTCCCCCTCACTTTTTATCTGCCCAAGAAGCCAAAAACAAGAATCTATTGATGGATAGATAAACTGTATGACTATTTTTTTAAGGTTGGCTACTATCTAACTGACACTTTGTTTTTTTTTTTCTTGTGTGTGTGAGAGAGAGAGAGAGAGAGTATGTGTGTGTGTGTGTGTGTGTGTGTGTAAAACAAAAAAAAATGTATTCCAGCATGGTTCTTCACTATAATTTTCAAAAATTGTTTTCCTTTTACAAAGTGATGCAACATTTGATGAGTAAATAACATGGAATGAAAAAGTCCACTTTAGGACAACTGCACTAGACAGAATGAGAATGCAATGTTCTTTCTCATGGCATTTCAGGCTCGCATGAGGAAATCATTCTCTTTTTCTTTCATAAACTTCTTGAGAGAATGCTGACAATGATAAAATTGTCTTCACCGGAAGCTAGGAGAAAAACAAGTTAATATTTTCAGGATAAAAATAAGTAAAGGCTTGAGTTATGCTGAATAGTTTTAGAATCTTTGAATGAAATAGCCCAAACAGAGAAAATAAATTTTTTGAATTTCTGAAAAATAATTAATCATCTAAAAGATTGAAAAGTACAATTTAGTCTGTACTTAATGATTTGTGTCTTAAATCCATACTCCTCACTTAGAACAGAGTGTCAAATAGTACAAATTCAGTTTACTTTGGATTATCATTTCTCAAGAACACAGCAAAAAAAAAAAAAAAAAAGAAAAGAAAAAAAGGGCTAAAGTATAGCTACAGACTATGGTACAAAGTTAACATATATTCTTAGAAGCATTCCAAAGGCCAGTGTAGTCAATGTATTTTTACAATGTACTCTACACTAACAAGTTTGAGGTTATGGGTTTTAGATCCATCAATAACAAATTTTAGTCACAGTGTGGCGGAAAACAGTATCATGGTCAATGTATAACCAAGGATGAGAAGTCATAGTTAAGAGTGTAATAGTTGCGGGGTGTGATGGCTCACGCCTATAATCCCAGCACTTGGGGAGGCTGAGGTGGGCAAATTGCTTGAACCAAGGAGTTTGAGAACAGCCTGGGCAACATAGCGAGACCCTGTCTCTACAAAAAATACAAAAAAAATTACCCAGGCACAGTGGTGTGGGCCTGTAGTCCCAGCTACTTGGGAAGCTGAGGTGGGAGGATCCTTGAGCCTGTGAGGTAGAGGTTGCAATAAGACGAGATCACACCACTGAACTACAGCCTGGGTGACAAGAGTGAGACCCTGTCTAAAAAAAAAAAATGTCCAATAGAATAGACGAAGAAAAAAGAAGAAAAAAACCCACAAAATTTAGCAGAGTAAAATCATGCTGTGTAGAAGGAAACACACCAATATGCCTTCTTAATCCAGAGCTTCCTAGTTGCTGAGCCGGGCTCCAGGTGTGACATGAATCTGTATTAGTCTACTCCAGCTGCTATAACAAAATACCAGACAGTGGATGGCTAAAACGGAAATTTACTTTCTCAGTTCTGGAAGCTAGAAGTCTGATTAAGGTGTCAGCAAATTCAGTTTCTAGGGACAGCTCCCTTCCTGGCTTGAAGATGGCCACCTTTTTTTTTGCAAAGTGCTCACGTGGCCTTTCTTGAGTGCATGTGCATGTGCTGGAGGAGAGGGGGTGTGAGTTCTCTGGCGTCTCTTCTAAGGACACTAGTCCTATCATGGCCTACCCTTATGGGCCTCCTTCAACCTTAATTACTTCCTTTGAGGGCCCATCTCCAGATACATCACATTGAGGGTTAGGGCTTCAACATATGAATTTGGTGGGAACACAAACATTGAGAACATAACAGGACCCTCAGCTCATGAGGCAGCTGGGCAGAGCTTCTGGTGGCCATGCCCCAGCGTCGCCAGGGCCAGTAACAGCATCATGGTTTACTCCAATGTGGTTTAGAAAGATGATGATTTTTGAGGTCTGCCTCCCCAAGAGAGGTTGGGAAGCACTGCCTTATCAAATTGAATATATCACTGCCCTGCCAACCATTATAATAATAAATTACAATAACCCTCTAAAATGAAGAAAATTGTCTGGGTACAGTGGCACATGCCTGTAGTTCCACCTACTTAATAGGCTAAGGCAGGAGGATAGCTTAAGTCCATGACTTTGAGGCTGTAGTGCATTATAATCATCGTGCCTGTGAACAGCCACTGCACTCCAGCCTTGGCAACCTAGCGAGACGCTGCCTCTAAAAAAAAAAAAAAAAACAGAAGAAGAAAATCCTGATATAGCATTCACTGTGTATTATGCCTGTTCTTAGTGCTTTTTACACGTTTACTCATTTAATTCTCACAAAAACCCTCTGATACATGAAGTATTATAACGCTGTGGTCAAGTGCATAGTCTTTTGGCATCCAAATGCCTGAGTTCAAATCTCAGCTTCTGTATTTCTAGTTGTGTAAACTTGGTCATGTTACTAAGTCTCAGAACCCAGGTGTGGTGGCACATGAGTGTAATCCCAGCCGCCTACTCAGGAAGCTGACATGGGTGGCTCTCTTAAGGCCAGGAGTTTGGGACCAGCCCGGGCAACATAGCAAGACACTGTCTCAAAAGAAAAAAGTTGCTAAGTCTTTTTGAACTTCAGTTTTCCCCATCTGTAAAATGAAGATAAATATACAAATGTACAATTCCAAAAAGTTCTGAGAACAAACTCACAATTTTCCCAGATATTGGCAGTGTAATCATTTGATGACAAGACCTAAACTACTTATATATCTCTTTTAGTAGAATATTCTTATGTTCTATTATAGAATATCTTATGATTGATTACCAGGTACTCCCTCAGATCCTGCTAGAGGGTTATAAATATGTGCTCTCCATACCGTAACAAAAAAATCTGGTCCTAAGGATTTCTGAAAAGAGTTTCAACTCACAGTTGTGGGTATGTAGTAAATTAATTTAACACACTTAAACAGTACCTAGCATATCCAGTGAGTAATACACAAGTGATAATTATTATTATTACTGCCAGGAAATGAGGAAATGAGGCAAAGAGAGATCCAATAGTCTGTCCAAGCCACAGCTGGCATGTAGTATGATGAATGTGAACCTAGACAGTGTAGCTCCAAAGCCTGTGCTCTTAACCACTGCACTGCCCCATCTCTACAAGTTGCATATGTTTTATCTATGTGCAATATAATCTAAGAAGGCATTGCTTCCTTAAAATATTTTTAGAATTTTTCCTATGTAAATTGGAAATACTAGGTACTTAATGGAGTATGCACTCAGATACAAGGGAAATTCCACTCCCCAGCATGATCTGGGGCAGGTGAGTGACAGCCATGTTTGTGCTACCTGTTCTGCACCTCCCTGGCCCTGCCGATTGTACCGGGAGTCTACATATCATCCCAAGGAACCAATCCAAAGGCCGAATCAAATTCTGAGATTCTATATCTTTGGAGTAGGCAACTGAGTCAGGCTGGAGCTGGGAGGTGCAGCACAACAAGGCTGAGGAGCCACCTTCTGCCTGTATACAGAGCAGCCGAGAACCAGGGGAACAAGGAAGCAGTTTCCTATAGATAGGTCTTTCTTAACAATGGCCAATTTGGCTCCCCAGAGGACATTTGGCAATGTCTATAGAGGCATATTTGGTTGTCACAATCAGGGTGTGCTACTGGCATCTAGGGGACAGAGGCCAGGGATGCTGCTAAACAGTCCACAGGACTTCCTGAAAAACAAAAGCAATTATCTGCCCCAAAATGTCAACAGTGACAAGGTTGAAAAAGTCTGATATAGACTTAGAGCAAGAAACTATGTGGCTTCAACAAAAGGGTGAGATGGAGAAATGAGTTGCATTGGCTCCAATGGCTCCCCAGGTCCTGAACTCAGCTGCTTATGACATCTAACGGCTCATCCTGCTCCAGGTGCCCTGAGGTCCTTTATGGCCAATGTTCTTCATGTCCACTTACCATTCCACAAAAGTTCTCCATTTCATAACAGCAGTTTAATGAGTTTATGCTACCTGCAACCAAAGATATCTGAGATAGGCTTGGGGGAGAACAACTCAGGATGGCAGGAAGAGGGATTCAGGCTGGGGGAAGAGTGTATTAAACACAGAGACTGAGAGGGCATTTGGAGAAACGCCCAGGGAAAGGGGAAGAACAATGCAGGTGAAAGAAGAAATGAGTCAGGGCAAAGAAGCCCCAATAAGCATAGTGTGTTTGTGTGCAGAAAGGAGAGCAGCCTGCGTAGATCAGTAGGTGCACACTGGGGAAGTTAAAGAAATTAATTTAAGAGGTAACAGTTTTGAAAGATGCATCAGGACATACAATTGTAATAAAGACTCGCATATCTGTGACTGTACTAAGCCTCATTCATCCTTATAAAAATTCATGCATATAAGAAAAGTACCTTTGGGAATATAAACTTCCTTGGTAAGCCATCACGACAGAGTGGGAAATTTGCCCTATCAGTAAAATCCATGATTAGGTACGTTCAACAAGCAGCATTTTCTGAAGATGTAAAATAACAAAAGAGGCAGAAATCACTGGCATTTATGGCAGTCAAAATAGTTTTTAATCAATAAGCTCCTCAGTTCTCTATTCTATACTCTGGGGAAGATGACCTGTGTTTTGCAGGGTTGGAAGGCAGTGAGCTCACTGCCTGGTACTGAGGATGATCTAGGTTGTACGTAAAAGCCCCATATGGCTCACTTATTTTCTTATCTAAAAAAAGAAAGAAAAAGACCACAAAGACTGAGAATTGGCCTCCCTGCTCCATCAGTCAGTCAGGAGATTTAGAATTCATAAAAATATCATTAAATTTAGAGAGTCAAATATTTAAGTAAACTATGTGACTGTGACGTGATAGAACCTTCTCTACGAAATATAAAAAAAAGTTAGTCAGACACAGTGGCGTGTGCCTGTAGTCCCAGCTACTCAGGAGACTGAGGTCGGAAGATCCCTTGAATCCAGGAATTCAAAATTACAGTGAGCTATTATCAAGCCACTGTACTCCAGCCTAGGTGACAGAGTGAAACCTTGTCTCAAAAAAAAAAAAAAAAAAAGAAAGAAAGAAAAGAAAAGAAAAAAGAAAGAAAGAAAAGAAGAGAAAAAAAGAAATAAGTATAGAAATAGAGACTAGGAAATGAATACCACAGAAAAAGGGGCGTCCTGTATACCTTATTTTTATTTTTCTCTCCTTTGTTTTCCAATAAAGATAACTGTGACTCTTTGAGGAAAAAGTTGATTTTCTGCGTAGTAAATCAAAGGTTCTAGATCAAAAAGCAACAGATATAGTGTTCAGAGACAGATGTGTGTGGGCTGGTACCAAATCAACCAGTGAAGTCAAAAGACACTCCAGGAGAAAATCTGGAAGTATGGGACGAAACATACACCCTTTCACTTCCAATAGGCAGTGCTTCAAAAGGACGATCCCCAGCAATCCCTTCTATGGCTGACTGAGAAGAAAGCTGTGGGCTCTGCAGATTCCATACAAAGGGTCAGATTCCTCTGAATGAACACAACCATCCTGAGGCAAGGCAACAAGCCTTCTCTAAGGGGAAATCACATCTAACTCATTAATTGGGTGTTTAAAGGAAATGCCCAGAATGGTGTGGCAAAAAGAGAACTCAAATTTTTAATTCTGAAGATTAACATCATCATAGTATACCATCTCACACCTATCAGAATGGCTATTACTAAAAAGTCAAAAAACAACAGATGTTGGCAAGGATGTGGAGAAAAAGGAACTCTTATACATTGTCGGTGGGAATGTAAGTTAATAAAACCTCTGTGGAAAACAGTATGGAGATTTCTCAAAGAACTAAAAAGAGAACTACCATTCAACCCACCAATCACACTACTGGGTATTTACCCAAAGGAAAAGAAATTGTTGGCCAAGTATGGTGGCTCACACCTGTAATCCCAACACTTTGGAAGTCCGAGGTTGGTGGATCACCTGAGGTCAGGAGTTCAAGACCAGCCTGGCCAACATGGAGAAACCCCACCTTTACTAAAAATGCAAAAAAAAAAAAAAAAAAAAAAATTAGCTGGGCGTGGTGGTGCACGCCTGTAGTCCCAGCTACTCAGGAGGCTTAGGCATGAGAATGGCTTGAACCTGGGAGGCAGAGTTTGCTGTGAGCTGAGATCACAACACTGCACTCCAGCCTGGGCAACAGAGCGATTCTGTCTCAAAAAAAAAAAAAAAAGAAATTGTTATTTCTCTGTCAAAAAGACACCTGCACTTGTATGTTTGTTGCAGCACTATTCACAATAGTAAAGTCACAGAATCAATCCAGGTGTCCATCAACAGATGATTGGATAAAGAAAATATGGTGTGTGTGTATATATATATATATATAACATTTATTATACCATATTAATATATATTAAATATATATGTGTATGTATATAAATACATATTATTTATATATATACACATATATAAAACCATGGAATACTACACAGCCAGAAAAAAGAGTGAAATCATGTTTCTGCAGCAACAAGGATGGGACACACTAGAAGCCCAAACCTTAACATTACTCAATATATCCATATAAGAAACCTGCACATGTATTCCCTGAGTCTACAGAAATTTTTTTAAAAGATCCATCAAAAAAATCCCTTAATCATAAGAAAGGTGTTTTGATGAATCTTTTAAACAATGAATAGCAGCTACTATTTTTTCAGCACTGATTTGTGGTCAGTGCTAAGAAAGTCACATGCATTATGGTCATTTGGAAGAGGATGTGGGTGCCAGCTCTTTGTTGGTGGAACTCAGCAGCATGGTACCACACCTTGCACAGCAGAATTTCATTTTCCTTCCTGAATTAATTCCATGCCTATAGGAGTGCTAATAAGGACTTAAGAAACAAACTGCCTCACACTCTAATTGATAGACTATGGGAGAGGTTCAGTGAACCTCAAATAAGTTAGCTTTAATATATTGGGTCACTCCAATGCCTATGCCTAGGATAAAAGCAGCAGCAGCAACAACTAACTGACAATAGTAACAGTTTCCCACCAAATGATGCCTTAGAAATCTGTAGATGGCTCCTCTCTGAGCAGTTTGGGGGATTCCCGAAGGACCAACCCCTAACGTTGTAAAAGATGTTAGGAAGAAGGATACAGCATAGGATGCAGAGAGCTCACTGTAAACTAGACAGATGCTAAGCACAGAGATATTGAGATCTGGTTAGGATTATTCTGCATAATATCAGGATAAGTCCAGGATGTAGTGTGACAAGAGTCAAAAAGAAAACTGACATATCAGGAAAGTGACTGGGGAGTGGCTTTATCAGAGCTAGCCAGTGTGCAGCTTCAGGGAGAGTTCTTTCATGATGAAAGAAAGGGTGATCATATTTTTTGTACTTGCACATTTTACTTTTAAGTAATCATCTCTAGAAATGTGGGTATATTATAACACATAACCATTGGGAAAAATCTTTGAAATTACTATTGGTATTGTTTTCACGGCCCAATCATTTAAATAAGAAAACCAAGCTCACCATTTCATAGACATATTAACGCTATTTTGACCCCAACATTACTGCCCAATTTGGTCGTGAATAACACACATTAGGCTTGGTTCACAATGGCTTTTTTATGTTTCCAAAAATCATATTCACCTTCTTGGAGATTGGCCACTGCTGAGGATTATTCTTCATATACTAAAGATTTAAAGTTATTTTATTTTATTTTATTTATTTTTGAGACAGGGTCTCACTCTGTTGCCCAGGCTGGAGTGCAGTGGCAAGATCTAGGCTCACTGCAACCTCCTTCTCCCGGGCTCAAGGATCCTTCCACCTCAACCTCCCGATTACCTGGGAATACAGACTCGTGCCACTGTACCCAGCTAACTTTTTTTGTGCATTTTGTAGAGACGGGTTCTCTCCATGTTACCCAGGCTGGTGTTCAACTCCTGTACTCAAGCAATCCACCTACCTTTGCCTCCCAAAGTGCTGGGATTATAGGCATGAGCCACCGTGCCAGTCCTTAAAGTAATTTTTTAAATGAGATCTTAAAAATTGTGAACTATGACAGCTTGACCTTAAAAACCTAAGGTGAATACTTTTAAGGGGATAATATCATTTGGAATATATTTTATACTATATTTTTGAGTCAATATTTTATTACGTGGGTTTATACCTGTAAACACATAATAAGGTCTGTTATTTCAAATATGATTTAAAAAGGTGTAAAAATTAATGCTGACTGGTTCCTAAAGATATGTCTAACGTCCTTTGAGGATCAAAAAAGTCATTATAGTCACTAGTCATCATCAAGGGGAAATAGGAACAAACTAAACAATGTATTTCTCCTGTGCAAAACATTAGCATCCATAATGCTACATAAACTCTGTTCACTTGAAAATCAAAAAAACTATAACAATTTCTGAAGAGTCAAAGATAGATAACTATAGTGACTCAAGATATGAAGGGTCTTTATATGAAGAGGAATGTAAAAGTAGGGCTTTTCTTCAGTAGGCAAAGAAATGAGTCAAAGATGGACGGGCTTGAAGATTGCAAAATCATGATGAGCAGATAACGGTGAACCTGGACTTGCAATCAAATCTCAGAACTCGCTGACAACTCCTGGAGGAGGTCATGTCGGTTTATATGTAAAACAGTATTCTGTGATTTTCAAATCCTCCGATACCAACTCCATGTCTAACAACTCAACTCAACTCTCATGCTATCTGCCTGAGTTAGTGTCAGATCCCACAAGTTAAGGGGCTCGGTCTCACAAGACTGCCCCCACTTCAGATACCAGTCACAAGTCTGGGCCTCCCTTCTAACTTCTGATGGACCAGCTATAAATCAAAGGTTCCCACAACCCCCTCAATACTTTGCTTTAATTACTCACAGAACTCAGGGAAAAATCTTTACTTATGTTTACTGGTATATTATAAAGGATACAGCTCAGGAACAATCAAATGCAAGAGATGCATAGGGCAAGGTATGGGGGGCTGGGATCAGGAATGCAGAGCTTCTATGCATCCCACCCTCCTAGCAACTCCATGTGTTCACCAACCCAAAAGCTCTCTGAATCCCTTCAGTTAGGGTTTTTATGGCAGCTTCATTAAGTAAGCATGATTGGCTAAATCATTGACCATTTCAGATAAACTCAACCTTCGGCCCCTCTTTACTCCTGGAGGTAGTGGGAGCAGTTGCTGAAAGTCCAACCCTTTAGTCATGGGACAACCAGTCTCCCATCTTTAGGGCCTTTTCAAAAATAATCTCATTAACAAAAGCCTAGGTTGGATGAAGTTAGCTTGTTATGAATAACAAAAGACAGTTCTCTCACTCCAAAGCTATTTCAAGAACTGGAGACGAAAACCAAATACTATAACAAAAGATGCCCCTATCACTCATATTAACACTTACGAAATTCCAAGAGTTTTAGGCAGCCAAATACATATTTCTTATTTTATTACATGACTTCTCCCATGAATAGCAACTATACTACCACCCGCACTCTCCATGAGGCAAAAGATGCGTGAGTTTCTCATGAGCCAGTTACAGAGCTTTCTGGGGAAAGAGCTGCCTGGAGCCATTATAATCCTGCCCAAGAGGGCCTGCTGGCAAAGGGGATGGTTTTCTAACAGTAAGGGTCCATAACCACAAGAGAACCAGGAGCTGAGTTGCAACCAGGCAAAAGAGATATACTACATGCCTCACAGGTGTGTGCCTAGAAGGACAAGCAGGGAGCCTCCATAAAAAAAATAAAAATAAAAACAAAAAAGAAAACAAAACATAAAATCACCTACTACATAAAAAGTTAACAAGTGTGCATACCAAATAAGATTGTGCCCTATTTTCCTAATCTCTTCTCCCACTGAGCCAGACCCTAGAGGAGTTTTTTTAAAAAAATTAATTCCAGAAAGCTGGGAAAGAAGAAACATTAAGCTGAAAAGAGGAAAGAATCATGCCTCCTTCTCCCACTACAAACAGACAATTTTATAGTGGCCCTGCCTGGGGGAGGAGGTAAGAATTGACATTAAATTAAATTCTAAGTTTTTATCATGTGTGTGAATTAGATATTTTAATTTCTAAATTGAGACTGTGTTTGTGACTTAAAATGACCCAGAGGATGGTCTGTTACCTAACAATGAGCAGAAAGCCATGGGACCTGTCCACGTGTTCATCCAGGGATGGGGAAAGGCTGTTCCCACTGAACAAATTTTAAAGGGAAAGTAGGAGTCGAAAAATAAAGCTGCAGTTTTACTATACTCTGCAAATGATGCTTGTTCACCATACCATATACACAAAAAGGAGAAAAACATATAGACAGGAGCTATAAAAAAAAGTATGCAAGTCATCTCCAGAGGCAAAACCAACTTAAGTATAAATAGATTACGGAAAAGTTCAGATCAATTCATGGATAATATCTAAGTTATGACAAGGAGGAAATATTCAGAAGATGTCACCTTTGAGGCTGACATGATATCAGTGTTCTCCCACTGGCTTCATTTGTTTTTGATGTCATACTTACAAACAAAAGATCCATTTCAATATTTTAAAGCTGTGCATGTGTCAATTGATCACAACCAACAGATATCAAGATAAAATAATCTGCCATGATTATTACTTCATTGGCCAAAGCATTTTAAATATGACACTACAAGGATGATGATAAATGTATATAATTATCCACTAAAGGTTATTATTGATCTTCCCTTTTATACATTGCCCGAGATAAGAGCAGTTTTTTAGGAACAAGAATGGGGACAACTCACCTATGCTTAAAAGGACTTGTAAAAAAAATAGCTATAAGTGGCTGGGCGTGGTGGCTTACGCCTGTAATCCCAACACTTTGGGAGGCCAAGGCGGGCGGATCACCTGAGGCACCTGAGGTCGGGAGTTCGAGACCAGCCTGATAAACGTGGAGAAACCACGTCTCTACTTAAAATACAAGAGTATTTTTAGTCTCTACTAAAAACACAAGAGTGCAACGGTGCCGACATGGCACCATTGCACTCCAGCCTGGGCAACAAGAGCGAAACTGTCTGAAAAAAAAAATAGCTATAAGTAATTTATTTGGGCAAGTCTGAACTAAGACATAATTAAGTATTCATAAGATAAAAAAGACAATCTACATTTGTTGTATAGCACCACGGAGTTTATATTCATAAATATTACTCTTTCTAAGTCTCAGACCAATCTAGTATGGAAGGTAGAGAAGGTTAATAGTTATCTCCTGCCTTTGTCTGCCCAACATCTATGCCCTTTCCTTTAGGAAACAACACCTCAGTATTACCATTGTCAGTTCAAGCGCCTTGAACCTATCTCCTCCTGGGGAGACCTGGCCAATCAGAGACATGACTCATTCAGAGACTTATGAACCAGGCTAGACCAATAAGAGTCAGCAAATAAGACATTCGCTAGAACAACAAGGAAGATGTGGCTTCTTTTTATGGGATTCCCAAGTCACAGCATGCCAACAGTGAGCTGCAGGTGGCCATTTTTGTCTTTACTAAGCCAGCCTAGGAAAGAGTTCAAGAAATAAGTGTTACTGAAATTGTTTAAACATTTGAACTCAGCTATATCTAAATACCACCTTTTAAGTTCTCTGTTAAGTAAATAAATGAATTCACTTTTTTTCTTTCTTTTCTTTTTTTTTTTTGAGATGGAGTTTCACTCTTGTTGCCCAGGCTGGAGTGCAATGGCCCGATCTCAGCTCACTGCAACCTCCACCCCCTGGGTGTTAGCGATTCTCATGCCTCTGCCTCCCAAGTAGCTGGGATTACAGGCATGTGCCACTATGCCTGGCTGATTTTTGTATTATTAGTAGAGACGAGGTTTCTCCATGTTGGTCAGGGTGGTCTCGAACTCCTGACCTCAGGTAATCCACCCACTTTGGCCTCCCAAATGAATATGCTTTTTACTTTTTGTCACCCTGAGTTTAGTGTCTGTCACTTGCACCCTAAAGTCCTAATTTTTAAAGTCACTGTTATTCTTGTCTTATAAATATGGTCAGGGCTTATATGATTGTCCAAGATCACATAGAAATATGCGGCTGAGCCATAATGTAAGCTAAGAGAGCTGTCAAACTCCCAGTCCACAGCTCCTCTCCCTTCCTCGGATTGGCTCCCCTTTCCATATAGTTATACTACCAGTGTTTTACAGGCCTAAACACATGCATTTTTATCTCTTTTTGCCCAAATACCTAAATAAGCAAATGGGCCAGGAGCCGTGTCAGAAGTATGGTGATAAAAAGAATGAGTGTGTATCATTAAGCAGATAAATGAAAGGTTCCTACCAAAGTAATTTTGTCAAAGCAAACTATAAAAAAAAAAAAATCAGGGGGGAGGAGCCAAGATGGCCGAATAGGAACAGCTCTGGTCTACAGCTCCCAGCGTGAGCGACGCAGAAGACGGGTGATTTCTGCATTTCCATCTGAGGTACCGTGTTCATCTCACTAGGGAGTGCCAGACAGTGGGCGCAGGTCAGTGGGTGAGTGCACCGTGCACCAGCCGAAGCAGGGGCGAGGCATTGCCTCACTCGGGAAGCACAAGGGGGTCAGGGAGCTCCCTTTCCAGGGGTGACAGACGGCACCTGGAAAATCGGGCCACTCCCACCCGAATACTGTGCTTTTCCGACGCGCTTAGGAAACGGTGCCCCAGGAGAGTATAGCCCGCACCTGGCTCAGAGGGTCCTACGCCCACGGAGTCTCGCTGATTGCTAGCACAGCAGTCTGAGATCAAACAGCAAGTCGGCAGCGAGGCTGGGGGAGGGGCGCCCGCCATTGCCCAGGCTCGCTTAGGTAAACAAAGCAGCCTGGAAGCTTGAACTGGGTGGAGCCCACCACAGCTCAAGGAGGCCTGCCTGCCTCTGTAGGCTCCACCTCTGGGGGCAGGGCACAGACAAACAAAAAGACAGCAGTAACCTCTGCAGACTTAAATGTCCCTGTCTGACAGCTGTGAGGAGAGCAGTGGTTCTCCCAGCACGCAGCTGGAGATCTGAGAACGGGCTGACTGCCTCCTCAAGTGGGTCCCTGACCCCTGACCCCCAAGCAGCCTAACTGGGAGGCACCCCCCAGCAGGGGCAGACTGACACCTCACACGGCCGGCCAGGTACTCCAACAGACCTGCAGCTGACGGTCCTGTCTGTTAGAAGGAAAACTAACAGAAAGCACATCCACACCAAAAACCCATCTGTACATCACCATCATCAAAGACCAAACGTAGATAAAACCACAAAGATGGGGAAAAAACAGAGCAGAAAAACTGGAAACTCTAAAAAGCAGAGTACCTCTCCTCCTCCAAAGGAACGCAGTTCCTCACCAGCAACGGAACAAAGCTGGATGGAGAATGACTTTGACGAGCTGAGAGAAGAAGGCTTCAGACGATCAAATTACTCTGAGCTACGGGAGGATATTCAAACCAAAGGCAAAGAAGTTGAAAACTTTGAAAAAAATTTAGAAGAATGTATAACTAGAATAACCAATACAGAGAAGTGCTTAAAGGAGCTGATGGAGCTGAAAACCAAGGCTTGAGAACTACGTGAAGAATGCAGAAGCCTCAGGAGCCGATGCGATCAACTGGAAGAAAGGGTATCAGCCCTGGAAGATGAAATGAATGAAATGAAGCGAGAAGGGAAGTTTAGAGAAAAAAGAATAAAAAGAAACGAGCAAAGCCTCCAAGAAATGTGGGACTATGTGAAAAGACCAAATCTACGTCTGATTGGTGTACCTGAAAGTGACGGGGAGAATGGAACCAAGTTGGAAAACACTCTGCAGGATATTATCCAGGAGAACTTCCCCAATCTAGCAAGGCAGGCCAACATTCAGATTCAGGAAATACAGAGAACGCCACAAAGATACTCCTCGAGAAGAGCAACTCCAAGACACATAATTGTCAGATTCACCAAAGTTGAAATGAAAGAAAAAATGTCAAGGGCAGCCAGAGAGAAAGGTCGGGTTACCATCAAAGGGAAGCCCATCAGACTAACAGCGGATCTCTCGGCAGAAACCCTACAAGCCAGAAGAGAGTGGGGGCCAATATTCAGCATTCTTAAAGAAAAGAATTTTCAACCCAGAATTTCATATCCTGCCAAACTAAGCTTCATAAGTGAAGGAGAAATAAAATACTTTACAGACAAGCAAATGCTGACAGATTTTGTCACCACCAGGCCTGCCCTAAAAGAGCTCCTGAAGGAAGCACTAAACATGGAAAGGCACAACCGGTACCAGCCACTGCAAAATCATACTGAAATGTAAAGACCATTGAGACTAGGAAGAGACTGCATCAACTAACGAGCAAAATAACCAGCTAACATCATAATGACAGGATCAGATTCACACATAACAATATTAACTTTAAATGTAAATGGACTAAATGCTCCAATTAAAAGACACAGACTGGCAAATTGGATAAAGACTCAAGACCCATCAGTGTGCTGTATTCAGGAAACCCATCTCACATGCAGAGACACACATAGGCTCAAAATAAAAGGATGGAGGAAGATCTACCAAGCAAATGGAAAACAAAAAAAGGCAGGGATTGCAATTCTAGTCTCTGATAAAACAGACTTTAAACCAACAAAGATCAAAAGAGACAAAGAAGGCCATTACATAATGGTAAAGGGATTAATTCAACAAGAAGAGCTAACTATCCTAAATATATATGCACCCAATACAGGAGCACCCAGATTCATAAAGCAAGTCCTGAGTGACCTACAAAGAGACTTAGACTCCCACACATTAATAATGGGAGACTTTAACACCCCACTGTCAACATTAGACAGATCAACGAGACAGAAAGTCAACAAGGATACCCAGGAATTGAACTCAGCTCTGCACCAAACTGACCTAATAGACATCTACAGAACTCTGCACCCCAAATCAACAGAATATACATTTTTTTCAGCACCACACCACACCTATTCCAAAATTGACCATATACGTGGAAGTAAAGCTCTCCTCAATAAATGTAAAAGAACAGAAATTATAACAAACTATCTCTCAGATCACAGTGCAATCAAGCTAGAACTCAGGATTAAGAATCTCACTCAAAACCGCTCAACTACGTGGAAACTAAACAACCTGCTCCTGAATGACTACTGGGTACATAACGAAATGAAGGCAGAAATAAAGATGTTCTTTGAAACCAACGAGAACCAAGACACAACATACCAGAATCTCTGGGATGCATTCAAAGCAGTGTGTAGAGGGAAATTTATAGCACTAAATGCCCACAAGAGAAAGCAGGAAAGATCCAAAATTGACACCCTAACATCACAATTAAAAGAACTAGAAAAGCAAGAGCAAACACATTCAAAAGCTAGCAGAAGGCAAGAAATAACTAAAATCAGAGCAGAACTGAAGGGAATAGAGACAAAAAAAACCCTTCAAAAAATCAATGAATCCAGGAGCTGGTTTTTTGAAAGGATCAACAAAATTGATAGACTGCTAGCAAGATTAATAAAGAAAAAAAGAGAAAAGAATCAAATAGATGCAATAAAAAATGATAAAGGGGATATCACCACCGATCCCACAGAAATACAAACTACCATCAGAGAATATTACAAACACCTCTACGCAAATAAACTAGAAAATCTAGAAGAAATGGATAAATTCCTGAACACATACACCCTCCCAAGACTAAACCAGGAAGAAGTTGAATCTCTGAATAGACCAATAACAGGAGCTGAAATTGTGGCAATAATCAATAGCTTACCAACCAAAAAAAGTCCAGAACCAGATGGGTTCACAGCCGAATTCTACCAGAGGTACAAGGAGGAACTGGTACCATTCCTTCTGAAACTATTCCAATCAATAGAAAAAGAGGGAATCCTCCCTAACTCATTTTATGAGGCCAGCATCATCCTGATACCAAAGCCTGGCAGGGACACAACAAAAAAAGAGAATTTTAGACCAATATCCTTGATGAACATTGATGCAAAAATCCTCAATAAAATACTGGCAAACAGAATCCAGCAGCACATCAAAAAGCTTATCCACCATGATCAAGTGGGCTTCATCCCTGGGATGCAAGGCTGGTTCAATATACGCAAATCAATAAATGTAATCCAGCATATAAACAGAACCAAAGTCAAAAACCACATGATTATCTCAATAGATGCAGAAAAGGCCTTTGACAAAATTCAACAACGCTTCATGCTAAAAACTCTCAATAAATTAGGTATTGATGGGACGTATCTCAAAATAATAAGAGCTATTTATGACAAACCCACAGCCAATATCATACTGAATGGGCAAAAACTGGAAGCATTCCCTTTGAAAACTGGCACAAGACAGGGATGCCCTCTCTCACCACTTCTATTCAACATAGTGTTGGAAGTTCTGGCCAGAGCAATTAGGCAAGAGAAGGAAATCAAGGGTATTCAATTAGGAAAAGAGGAAGTCAAATTGTCCCTGTTTGCAGATGACATGATAGTATATCTAGAAAACCCCATTGTCTCAGCCCAAAATCTCCTTAAGCTGATAAGCAACTTCAGCAAAGTCTCAGGATACAAAATCAATGTGCAAAAATCACAAGCATTCTTATACATCAATAGCAGACAAACAGAGAGCCAAATCATGAGTGAACTCCCATTCACAATTGCTTCAAAGAGAATAAAATACCTAGGAATCCAACTTACAAGGGATGTGAAGGACCTCTTCAAGGAGAACTACAAACCACTGCTCAAGGAAATAAAAGAGGATACAAACAAATGGAAGAACATTCCATGCTCATGGGTAGGAAGAATCAATATCATGAAAATGGCCATCCTTCCCAAGGTAATTTACAGATTCAATGCCATCCCCATCAAGTTACCAATGACTTTCTTCACAGAATTGGAAAAAACTACTTTAAAGTTCATATGGAACCAAAAAAGAGCCCGCATCGCCAAGTCAATCCTAAGCCAAAAGAACAAAGCTGGAGGCATCATGCTACCTGACTTCAAACTATACTACAAGGCTACAGTAACCAAAACAGCATGGTACTGGTACCAAAACAGAGATATAGATCAATGGAACAGAACAGAGCCCTCAGAAATAATGCCACATATCTACAACTATCTGATCTTTGACAAACCTGAGAAAAACAAGCAATGGGGAAAGGATTCCCTATTTAATAAATGGTGCTGGGAAAACTGGCTAGCCATATGTAGAAAGCTGAAACTGGATCCCTTCCTTACACCTTATACAAAAATCAATTCAAGATGGATTAAAGACTTAAATGTTAGACCTAAAACCATAAAAACCCTAGAAGAAAACCTAGGCAATACCATTCAGGACATAGGCATGGGCAAGGACTTCATGTCTAAAACACCAAAAGCAATGGCAACAAAAGCCAAAATTGACAAATGGGATCTAATTAAACTAAAGAGCTTCTGCACAGCAAAGGAAACTACCATCAGAGTGAACAGGCAACCTACAAAATGGGAGAAAATTTTTGCAACCTGCTCATCTGACAAAGGGCTAATATCCAGAATCTACAATGAACTCAAACAAATTTACAAGAAAAAAACAAACAACCCCATCAAAAAGTGGGCGAAGGACATGAACAGACACTTCTCAAAAGAAGACATTTGTGCAGCCAAAAAACACATGAAAAAATGCTCACCATCACTGGCCATCAGAGAAAGGCAAATCAAAACCACAATGAGATACCATCTCACACCAGTTAGAATGGCAATCATTAAAAAGTCAGGAAACAACAGGTGCTGGAGAGGATGTGGAGAAATAGGAACACTTTTACACTGTTGGTGGGACTGTAAACTAGTTCAACCCTTGTGGAAGTCAGTGTGGCGATTCCTCAGGGATCTAGAACTAGAAATTCCATTTGACCCAGCCATCCCATTACTGGGTATATACCCAAAGGACTATAAATCATGCTGCTATAAAGACACATGCACACGTATGTTTATTGCGGCATTATTCACAATAGCAAAGACTTGGAACCAACCCAAATGTCCAACAATGATAGACTGGATTAAGAAAATGTGGCACATATACACCATGGAATACTATGCAGCTATAAAAAATGATGAGTTCACGTCCTTTGTAGGGACATGGATGAAATTGGAAATCATCATTCTCAGTAAACTATCGCAAGAACAAAAAACCAAACACCGCATATTCTCACTCATAGGTGGGAAATGAACAATGAGAACACATGGACACAGGAAGGGGAACATCACACTTCGGGGACTGTTGTGGGGTGGGGGGAGGGGGGAGGGATAGCATTGGGAGATATACCTAATGCTAGATGACGAGTTGGTGGGTGCAGCGTACCAGCATGGCACATGTATACATATGTAACTTACCTGCACGTTGTGCACATGTACCATAGAGCCTAAAGTATAATAATAATAATAATAATAATAATAATAAAAAGAAAAAAAGATTAAAAAAAGACTACATATTAGGTACAGTGTATATACTGCTTGGGTAATGGTGATGGGTGCATCAAAATCACAGAAATCACCATTGAAGGACTTATCCATGTAACCAAAACCACCTGTACCCCATAAAACTATTGAAATAAAAAAAATTTTTAAAATTGAAAAAAAAAAGAAAGTTAATTTAAACATTTTTAAAAGAAAAATGTACATCTGTATTATAACAGGTGATCATTTTTTTTAGAAAGGCCAAAGGATACCCTTTATAACTATATCACAATGTTAATGGGTCATTTGTGTTTCCTCATCTGTTCACATATTAACAATTACATATCTTACTCATTAAAAGTAAAAACAACAACAAAAAAAATCAATCATCAGTTCCTCTAATGTTAAAAGTTCTAGAAGCCTGTGAAATTGAGGGATTGTGAGCCACAATAACATATTAGAAATAAAGAAAATTGAAGTAATCATATTGGCCCCATTCCTGTTGGTAAACTAATTTAATCCCCTGCACTATATTTCTTCTTGAAGAACTATAATACAGTAATGTTTAGTATTGAGTTTTTCAATTATCTAACATGAAAGTGTCAGCCAAGATTATTAAATAGAGGAAATGTTTTAAATCAAGCAAAGAAACCCATTGGTCCAGCATCAAAAAGGACACGTAGCTAGTTCATGAATAAAAATGTGCTCTATTTCATACATACTGTTGACAGCAGTATTAACCGGTTCAATTGTTTTGGAGTGACATTTGGCAGTAAGTTTCAAACGTACTCAACTTCTGACCCAATGCGTCTACATTTAGGAATCTGTCATAGAGTTAACACTCCCCAAATGCTCAAATATGCTCGTATAAGAATGCATTAGCATTATTTGTAACCACAAAACATTGGAATACGTTTCCATTAGCAGGGAATCAGTTGGGTAAGTTGTGGTACATTCAGCTTCCAATTTTATACAGCAGATTGAGCACTCATGTTTATCCCTCCTCCTAAAACATTGCTGGTAGTAAAGGAATCAAAGGAAATAAACCACAAGGATAAAGAGAACAGGAGAGAACATAATAACAAACAAAAGATGTCAACCACATTTTGGAAGCCGGAAAGTGAATGAACAGATGGGATCTGATTTAGCAAAAGAGAGAACACTGAAACCTAATCCAACATGGAAGGGAGACAGTAAGAAGGAAGCCAAACTGCAGAACCCCAGAAAGACTCAGGAATGAAGGAACAGAAGATTTCTAAAGACAGCAAGTGTGGGAATGAAGCTAAAAATAGGACTGATGGAAAGTTTGTAGAAGTTCCCACCCCTCAGACAATTAGCCTTTCCCTCCCTGGAAGAAAACTGGTATTTAGTCTGTGGAAATGCTACATACTGTTCTTGGAGATAGCAGATACAGCAGAAGTAGCGAGGGAAGGCAGAGCACCACACAAAAACAAGAGGATTAAATGAATATCATAATGAATGGTGAAATGCCCTGTCCCACAACTCTGGCCCTATATTACTCTAAAAACACTAGGAACTGGCCGGGCATAGTGGCTCATGCCCCTGTAATCCCAGCACTTTGGGAGGTCGAGGTGGGCAGATCACTTGAGGTCAGGAGTTTGAGATCAGCCTGGCCAACATATAGTGAAACCCCGTCTCTACTAAAAAATACAAAAATTACCTGGGCGTGGTGGTGTGCGCCTGTAGTCCCAGCTACTTGGGAAGCTGAAACAGGAGAATTGCTTGAACCTGGGAGGCAGAGGTTGCAGTGAGCCGAGATCTGCCACTGCATTCCAGCCTGGGCCACAGAGCAAGACTCTGACTCTTGAAAAACAAACAAACAAACAAACATCACACTAGGAACCAGGTTTCTAGCTTCCAGGCAAAACACTGACAACTATCTTTGGAGAAACTAACCAAGCTTAGAGAAAAGGTATTAACCCTTGGGAGTGTTACTCAGAAACTACAGATGCTCCTTGACTTATGATGGGGTTAAATCTTGATACATCCATCAAAAACTGAAAATATCCCAAATTAAAATGCATTTAATACATCTAACCCACTGACCATCCTAGCTTAGCCTAGCCTACTTTAAATGTGCTTGGAAATTTAAATTAGCCTATAGTTGGGCAAACTCATTTAACACAGACCCTATTTTATAATTAAGTGTGGAATATCTCATAATGTATTGAATACAGTACACTGTAGACTACAGTACCAGTTGTTTACCATCATGATTGCGGGGCTGACAGAGCTGTGGCTTGCTGCCTCTGACCAGCATCATGAGAAAGTTGTCTTACTACATATCACCAGCTCAAAAAAAGATCAAAAATCAAAATGTGAAAAACAGTTTCTACTAAATGTGCATTTCTTTGGCACCACTGTAAAGCCAAAAATTTGTAAGTTGAACAAGAGCTGCTCATTCTACATGCAACTGGCCAATCCACAAATCCTTCCTTCTAATCAGCTTCTTAATGTCTCATTCGGAAATAAATGAACAACCAAAGATCATCAAATAGTTAAGAAATTACCAAATAATTAGGAAATTATTAATATAACTAATAATTATTTTAACAATTAAGAAGTGGGATGGGGGCTTTAGGAAGGGAAAGAAATAAATTCAGAGGAAACATGGACAATTCAGGGCATGAAAGGACATACAAGGACATGAAAGAAAAATTCAAAGAAAAAAACTACAGTAAATATCTTCAGAGAGGTCAAGAAAACATCATGCATAAATAAAACAAGAAGAGGAGGCTATAAAGAAAGAAACATTTGGAAACTAAAAAAGAATGCTTGGAATTAAAATATAATTGTGGAAATTGAAAATTTAATGGAAGGATCAGAAGAAGAACTATCCCATAAAGTAAACAAGAACACAAAGATGTAGAATATTAGAAGGAACAGGAAAACTAGTGAATTAGTTCAGAAGAGTTAATATTCAATTAATAGGAGTCCCAGAAACTAAGAAAACAAGGGGAAATAAATGATGAAAGAAATGCTATAAAAACATTTTCCACATTTGAGCGTCCAAAGAAATTACTGAAAAAACCCAGAGCCCTCAATCTTGTACCATTCACAAAAGTTGATTTCAGGTGTATTATACAACTGCATATGAAAGGCAAAATAATTAAGCTTTAAGGAGCTAATATCCTCATGATTTGGAGGTATGGAAAGAATTCTAAAACAGGGTTCAAAGAGCTCCAATTATAAAGGAGAAGAACACTTTCACATTTGACTACATTAAAACTAATAATTTCAAAAGACGTTATTAAGACAATAAAAAAGCAAGACAGAGAGGGGAAGACTATATCTGCAACATGTATAACCAACAAAGGACTCCTTGATCAAGAATATAAAAGGAACTCCTATTAAAAAGACACTCCAATAGAAAAAGGACTTTGACAGGCAATCCACACAAAAGGAAACCCAATGGCCAATGAATACCTGAAAAGATGCTCATTTTTAATCAGAGAAATACAGTTTTAAAACACAATGAGAAAAGTGTGAACCTGAATGTAAATTATAGGCTTTAGTTAATAATAATGTATCATTATTCGTTCATCAGTTGTAATATGTGTACAACACCAAGGCAAGATGTTAATGACAGGAAAACCAGAGAGTGCGGTATGGGGGCAGACACAGAGTATACGGGAACTTTGTACTTTCTGTTTGTAAACTTAAAACTGCTCTAAGAAATAAAGTCTATTAATTAAACACATACACACACATGAGATATCGCTACAAACACATCAGATTGATTTAAAAAGCAAGTTTCTTTTGGTTTTTATTTATTCTTAAAAAATATAGGTAGAAACAAAGAAATTCAGAGGTTAACGTATACTATTTATACAAACAAAAATGTATATATTTTAAAAACTGAACTACTGTGATTATATATTTTTTGGACCAAATTGCTGAGAACTCAAAGACCAGGTCTTTTCAAATGAAAAATAAAAGCAGTGGTACAAAAGGATAACTGGAAAGCACAGAGGAAGAATTCTACATGGTATGGGGGAAAGAGCACTGTATTAGGGCCTCTGGAACTCAAATCTCTCTAAACCTACATAGCAGGTGAGAGGCAGAACAGAATTAAACTCAAGTCTCCTGACTTCCAATCTAGCATACATCCTCATCATCCTATTGCTATCCTCTGTGCAGTTACTGATTAAAGAATTAATAGGGGTAGAGATCAGAAAGAGGAAAAAAAAACCCAAGATGATTTCATTAAGGTCAAGTCGATCTTCATTAAAGAGGATTCTTTCTAATAAGATATAAACCAACATTTCCTACTGAGGTCTCAGAGCTATATTTTATGTATGTAAGTTACTATGTAATTATACCTCCAATATCCTAAATCATAAGGGCACACAAACTACATGAGATAAAGTTAGAAGTAGGTATAATTATTTTATCTACGTCTGTACTCTTTGAAAACTTAACAAGAAACAATTCTTATCTTTATAACTAGTAAAAATAAAGATAGTAGGGGCCAGGCACGGTGGCTCATACCTGTAATCCCAACACTTTGGAAGGCCAAGGTAGGCGGAGCCCACAAGTTCAAGACCAGCCTGGGCAACATGGCGAAACCCAAACTCTACTAAAAATACAAAAATCTAGCCAAGTGTAGTGGTGCGTGACTGTAGTCCCAGCTACTCGGAGGTGGGTAGGGTAAGGGTGGTAGGGGGTGGGGGTGAGGTGGGAAGATGGCTTGAGCCCAGAAGGTCAAGGCTGTAGTGAGCCCCGATCATGCTACTGCACTCCAGCCTGGTTAACAAAAAGAGACTGTGTTGAAAGAGAAGAGAAGAGAGGAGAAAGAAACATTTCTAGTTCAATTGATTGAGATTAATTACATTAACAATGATTCTCTGTTTATGCACAATTGGCTGAAATATAGATACTGGCAAGGGAATGTGTTCCAAAAATTATATGAACATATGAAGTTGAAAAACAACAAATGGTTGACCTCATTTTTATCAAGTATGTAAAATATTTACAAAACACCTGGAATATTATATTTTAAAATGTTAAGAAATGGAAAGGGCAGTCATGATCAGAGAGTTTTTGCAGCTCTGACTCGGGCAGACAGAACAGCTTGAGGAGACTCACATTATGAATTTTTGTTCCAGAATGACTGCAGGAATAAATCAGGAAACCCGAGAGGACCCACAGACCCTCTGAAGGAGGTGGATTGCTCCTGCAGGACCTGGGAGACACCCCAAATACTGTGCTGGTATCCATGTCTGAGACCCACAGACACTCCACATCATAGGCCTCTGTGCAGACAACCCCCTGTACCAGCCCGGAGCCTGGCAGACTTGCTGGGTGGCTAAATCCAAAAGAGAGATAACAATCACTACAGCTTGGCTCTCAGGAAGCCACATCTACAGGAAGAGGGGAGAGTACTACATCAACGGAACACCCCATGGGGCAAAAGAATCTGAACAGCCTTCAGCCTTAGATCTTCCCTCTGACAGAGCCTACCCAAATGAGAAGGAACCAGAAAACCAACTCTGGTAATATGACAGAACAAGGCTCTTTAACATCCCCCAAAAAATCACACTAGCTTTCCAGCAATGGATCCAAACCAAGAAGAAATCCCCGATTTACCTGGAAAATAATTCAGAAGGTTAGTTAGTAAGCTAATCAGAGAGGCACCAGAGAAAGGCAAAGCCCAATTTAAGGAAATCAAAAAAACGGTACCAATGAAATAGATATTTTTATTTATTAAAAACAATCAAGCCAGGCACGGTGGCTCATGCCTGTAATCCTGGCCCTTCAGCAGGCCGAGATGGGCGGATCACCTGAGGTCAGGAGTTCAAGACCAGCCTGACCAACATGGAGAAACCTCGTCTCTACTAAAAATACAAAATTAGCTGGGTGTCGTGGCGTGTGCCTGTAATCCCAGCTACTCAAGAGGCTGAGGCAGGAGAATCACTTGAATCTGGGAGGCAGAGGTTGTGGTGAGCCCAGATCCTGCAAATACAAGGAAGTTAAATAATCTGCCCCTGAATGATCATCGGGTCAAAATGAAATCAAGATAGAAATTAAAAAGTTATTTGAACTGAATGACAATAGTGACACAACATATCAAAACCTCTGGGATACAGCAAAGTCAGTGCTAAGAGGAAAGTTCATAGCCCTAAATGCCTACATCAAAAAGTCTAAAAGAGCACAAACAGACAATCTAAGGTCACACCTCAAGGAAATAGAGAAACAAGAACAAACCAAACCCAAACCCAGCAGAAGAAAGGAAATAACCAAGATCAGAGCAGAACTAAATGAAATTGAAACACAAAAATACGAAAGATAAATAAAACAAAAAGATGGTTCTCTGAAAAGATAAATGAAATTGATAGACCATTGCTAAGATTAACCAAGAAAAGAAGAGAGAAAATCCAAATAAGCTCGATAAGAAACAAAACGGGCGGGGGAGGAGCCAAGATGGCCGAATAGGAACAGCTCCTGTCTACAGCTCCCAGCGCGAGCGACGCAGAAGATGGGTGATTTCTGCATTTCCATCTAAGGTACCGTGTTCATCTCACTAGGGAGTGCCAGACAGTGGGCGCAGGTCAGTGGGTGAGTGCACCGTGCGCCAGCTGAAGCAGGGGCGAGGCATTGCCTCACTCGGGAAGCACAAGGGGTCAGGGAGTTCCCTTTCCTAGTCAAAGAAAGGGGTGACAGACGGCACCTGGAAAATCGGGCCACTCCCACCCGAATACTGTGCTTTTCCGACGGGCTTAGAAAACGGTGCCCCAGGAGAGTATAGCCCGCACCTGGCTCAGAGGGTCCTACGCCCACGGAGTCTCGCTGATTGCTAGCACAGCAGTCTGAGATCAAACAGCAAGTCCACAGCAAGGCTGGGGGAGGGGCGCCCGCCATTGCCCAGGCTCGCTTAGGTAAACAAAGCAGCCTGGAAGCTTGAACTGGGTGGAGCCCACCACAGCTCAAGAAGACCTGCCTGCCTCTGTAGGCTCCACCTCTGGGGGCAGGGCACAGACAAACAAAAAGACAGCAGTAACCTCTGCAGACTTAAATGTCCCTGTCTGACAGCTTTGAGGAGAGCAGTGGTTCTCCCAGCACGCAACTGGAGATCTGAGAACGGGCTGACTGCCTCCTCAAGTGGGTCCCTGACCCCTGACCCCGAGCAGCCTAACTGGGAGGCACCCCCCAGCAGGGGCAGACTGACACCTCACACGGCCGGCCAGGTACTCGAACAGACCTGCAGCTGAGGGTCCTGTCTGTTAGAAGGAAAACTAACAGAAAGCACATCCACACCAAAAACCCATTTGTACATCACCATCATCAAAGACCAAAAGTAGATAAAACCACAAAGATGGGGAAAAAACAGAGCAGAAAAACTGGAAACTCTAAAAAGCAGAGTACCTCTCCTCCTCCAAAGGAACGCAGTTCCTCACCAGCAACTGAACAAAGCTGGACGGAGAATGACTTTGAAGAGCTGAGAGAAGAAGGCTTCAGACGATCAAATTACTCCGAGCTACGGGAGGATATTCAAACCAAAGACAAAGAAGTTGAAAACTTTGAAAAAAATTTAGAAGAATGTATAACTAGAATAACCAATACAGAGAAGTGCTTAAAGGAGCTGATGGAGCTGAAAACCAAGCTTGAGAACTACGTGAAGAATGCAGAAGCCTCAGGAGCCGATGCGATCAGACGGAAGAAAGGGTATCAGCGATGGAAGATGAAATGAATGAAGAGAAAAAAGGATAAAAAGAAATGAGCAAAGCCTCCAAGAAATGTGGGACTATGTGAAAAGACCAAATCTACGTCTGATTGGTGTACCTGAAAGTGATGGGGAGAATGGAAACAAGTTGGAAAACACTCTGCAGGATATTATCCAGGAGAACTTCCCCAATCTAGCAAGGCAGGCCAACATTCAGATTCAGGAAATACAGAGAATGCCACAAAGATACTCCTCGAGAAGAGCAACTCCAAGACACATAATTGTCAGATTCACCAAAGTTGAAATGAAGGAAAAAATGTCAAGGGCAGCCAGAGAGAAAGGTCGGGTTACCATCAAAGGGAAGCCCATCAGACTAACAGCGGATCTCTCGGCAGAAACCCTACAAACCAGAAGAGAGTGGGGGCCAATATTCAACATTCTTAAAGAAAAGAATTTTCAAGCCAGAATTTCATATCCAGCCAAACTAAGCTTCATAAGTGAAGGAGAAATAAAATACTTTACAGACAAGCAAATGCTGAGAGATTTTGTCACCACCAGGCCTGCCCTAAAAGAGCTCCTGAAGGAAGCGCTAAACATGGAAAGGCACAACCTGTACCAGCCACTGCAAAATCATACCGAAATGTAAAGACCATCGAGACTAGGAAGAGACTGCATCAACTAACGAGCAAAATAACCAGCTAACATCATAATGACAGGATCAGATTCACACATAACAATATTAACTTTAAATGTAAATGGACTAAATGCTCCAATTAAAAGACACAGACTGGCAAATTGGATAAAGACTCAAGACCCATCAGTGTGCTGTATTCAGGAAACCCATCTTACGTGCAGAGACACACATAGGCTCAAAATAAAAGGATGGAGGAAGATCTACCAAGCAAATGGAAAACAAAAAAAGGCAGGGGTTGCAATCCTAGTCTCTGATAAAACAGACTTTAAACCAACAAAGATCAAAAGAGACAAAGAAGGCCATTACATAATGGTAAAGGGATTAATTCAACAAGAAGAGCTAACTATCCTAAATATATATGAACCCAATACAGGAGCACCCAGATTCATAAAGCAAGTCCTGAGTGACCTACAAAGAGACTTAGACTCCCACACATTAATAATGGGAGACTTTAACACCCCACTGTCAACATTAGACAGATCAATGAGACAGAAAGTCAACAAGGATACCCAGGAATTGAACTCAGCTCTGCACCAAGCGGACCTAATAGACATCTACAGAACTCTCCACCCCAAATCAACAGAATATACATTTTTTTCAGCACCACACCACACCTATTCCAAAATTGACCATATACTTGGAAGTAAAGCTCTCCTCAATAAATGTAAAAGAACAGAAATTATAACAAACTATCTCTCAGATCACAGTGCAATCAAGCTAGAACTCAGGATTAAGAATCTCACTCAAAACCGCTCAACTACGTGGAAACTGAACAACCTGCTCCTGAATGACTACTGGGTACATAACGAAATGAAGGCAGAAATAAAGATGTTCTTTGAAACCAACGAGAACCAAGACACAACATACCAGAATCTCTGGGACGCATTCAAAGCAGTGTGTAGAGGGAAATTTATAGCACTAAATGCCCACAAGAGAAAGCAGGAAAGATCCAAAATTGACACCCTAACATCACAATTAAAAGAACTAGAAAAGCAAGAGCAAACACATTCAAAAGCTAGCAGAAGGCAAGAAATAACTAAAATCAGAGCAGAACTGAAGGGAATAGAGACACAAAAAACCCTTCAAAAAATCAATGAATCCAGGAGCTGGTTTTTTGAAAGGATCAACAAAATTGATAGACCGCTAGCAAGATTAATAAAGAAAAAAAGAGAGAAGAATCAAATAGATGCAATAAAAAATGATGAAGGGGATATCACCACCAATCCCACAGAAATACAAACTACCATCAGAGAATATTACAAACACCTCTACGCAAATAAACTAGAAAATCTAGAAGAAATGGATAAATTCCTGAACACATACACCCTCCCAAGACTAAACCAGGAAGAAACTGAATCTCTGAATAGACCAATAACAGGATCTGAAATTGTGGCAATAATCAATAGCTTACCAACCAAAAAAAGTCCAGAACCAGATGGGTTCACAGCCGAATTCTACCAGAGGTACAAGGAGGAGTTGGTACCATTCCTTCTGAAACTATTCCAATCAATAGAAAAAGAGGGAATCCTCCCTAACTCATTTTATGAGGCCAGCATCATCCTGATACCAAAGCCTGGCAGAGACACAACCAAAAAAGAGAATTTTAGACCAACATCCTTGATGAACATTGATGCAAAAATCCTCAATAAAATACTGGCAAACAGAATCCAGCAGCACATCAAAAAGCTTATCCACCATGATCAAGTGGGCTTCATCCCTGGGATGCAAGGCTGGTTCAATATATGCAAATCAATAAATGTAATCCAGCATATAAACAGAACCAAAGACAAAAACCACATGATTATCTCAATAGATGCAGAAAAGGCCTTTGACAAAATTCAACAACGCTTCATGCTAAAAACTCTCAATAAATTAGGTATTGATGGGACGTATCTCAAAATAATAAGAGCTATTTATGACAAACCCACAGCCAATATCATACTGAATGGGCAAAAACTGGAAGCATTCCCTTTGAAAACTGGTACAAGACAGGGATGCCTTCTCTCACCACTTCTATTCAACATAGTGTTGGAAGTTCTGGCCAGGGCAATTAGGCAAGAGAAGGAAATCAAGGGTATTCAATTAGGAAAAGAGGAAGTCAAATTGTCCGTGTTTGCAGATGACATGATAGTATATCTAGAAAACCCCATTGTCTCAGCCCAAAATCTCCTTAAGCTGATAAGCAACTTCAGCAAAGTCTCAGGATACAAAATCAATGTACAAAAATCACAAGCATTCTTATACATCAATAACAGACAAACAGAGAGCCAAATCATGAGTGAACTCCCATTCACAATTGCTTCAAAGAGAATAAAATACCTAGGAATCCAACTTACAAGGGATGTGAAGGACCTCTTCAAGGAGAACTACAAACCACTGCTCAAGGAAATAAAAGAGGATACAAACAAATGGAAGAACATTCCATGCTCATGGGTAGGAAGAATCAATATCATGAAAATGGCCATCCTTCCCAAGGTAATTTACAGATTCAATGCCATCCCCATCAAGTTACCAATGACTTTCTTCACAGAATTGGAAAAAACTACTTTAAAGTTCATATGGAACCAAAAAAGAGCCCGCATCACCAAGTCAATCCTAAGCCAAAAGAACAAAGCTGGAGGCATCACGCTACCTGACTTCAAACTATACTACAAGGCTACAGTAACCAAAACAGCATGGTATTGGTACCAAAACAGAGACATAGATCAATGAAACAGAACAGAGCCGTCAGAAATAATGCCACATATCTACAACTATCTGATCTTTGACAAACCTGACAAAAACAAGAAATGGGGAAAGGATTCCCTATTTAATAAATGGTGCTGGGAAAACTGGCTAGCCATATGCAGAAAGCTGAAACTGGATCCCTTCCTTACACCTTATACAAAAATCAATTCAAGATGGATTAAAGACTTAAATGTTAGACCTAAAACCATAAAAACCCTAGAAGAAAACCTAGGCATTACCATTCAGGACATAGGCATGGGCAAGGACTTCATGTCTAAAACACCAAAAGCAATGGCAACAAAAGCCAAAATTGACAAATGGGATCTAATTAAACTAAAGAGCTTCTGCACAGCAAAGGAAACTACCATCAGAGTGAACAGGCAACCTACAAAATGGGAGAAAATTTTCGCAACCTACTCATCTGACAAAGGGCTAATATCCAGAATCTACAATGAACTCAAACAAATTTACAAGAAAAAACAAACAACCTCATCAAAAAGTGGGCGAAGGACATGAACAGACACTTCTCAAAAGAAGACATTTATGCAGCCAAAAAACACATGAAAAAATGCTCACCATCACTGGCCATCAGAGAAATGCAAATCAAAACCACAATGAGATACCATCTCACACCAGTTAGAACGGCATTCATTAAAAAGTCAGAAAACAACAGGTGCTGGAGAGGATGTGGAGAAATAGGAACACTTTTACACTGTTGGTGGGACTGTAAACTAGTTCAACCCTTGTGGAAGTCAGTGTGGTGATTCCTCAGGGATCTAGAACCAGAAATTCCATTCGACCCAGCCATCCCATTTCTGGGTATATACCCAAAGGATTATAAATCATGCTGCTATAAAGACACATGCACACGTATGTTTATTGCGGCATTATTCACAATAGCAAAGACTTGGAACCAACCCAAATGTCCAACAATGATAGACTGGATTAAGAAAATGTGGCACATATACACCATGGAATACTATGCAGCCATAAAAAATGATGAGTTCATGTCCTTTGTAGGGACATGGATGAAATTGGAAATCATCATTCTCAGTAAACTATCGCAAGAACAAAAAACCAAACACTGCATATTGTCACTCATAGGTGGGAATTGAACAATGAGAACACATGGACACAGGAAGGGGAACATCACACTTCGGGGACTGTTGTGGGGTGGGGGGAGGGGGGAGGGATAGCATTGGGAGATATACCTAATGCTAGATGATGAGTTGGTGGGTGCAGCGCACCAGCATGGCACATGTATACATATGTAACTTACCTGCACGTTGCGCACATGTACCATAGAGCCTAAAGTATAATAATAATAATAATAATAATAATAATAATAAAAAGAAAAAAAAAGAAACAAAACGGGAAATATTACAACTGACACTACAGAAATACAAAAGATCATTCAAGGCTATTATGAATACCTTTATGGGCATAAACTAGAAAACCTAGAAGAGATGGATAAATTCCTGGAAAGATACAACCCTCCTAGATTAAAGCAGGAAGAATTAGAAACCCACCAATAACAAGCAGCAAGATTGAAATGGTAATTTAAAAAATACCAACAAAAAAAAGTCCAGGACCAGAACGATTCACAGCAGGATTCTACCATACATGCAAAGAAGAATCGGTACCAATCCTATTGACACTATTCCACAAGATAGAGAAATAGGGAACCCTCCCTAAATCATTCTATGAAGCCAGTATCACCCTAATACCAAAACCAGGAAAGGACATAACAAAAAAAGAAAACTACAGACTAATATCCCTGATGAATATAGATGCTAAAAGCCTTAACAAAATACTAGCTAACTGAATCCAACAACATATCAAAAAGATAATCCACCATGATCAAGTGGTTTTCATAGCAGGAATGTGAATGTAGGGATGGTTTAACATATGCAAGCCAATAAATGTGATACAACACATAAATAGAATTAAAAACAAAAATCACATGGTCATATCAATAGATGAAAAAAAAAGCATTCGACAAAATCCAGCATCCTTTTATGATTAAAATCCTCAGCAAAATCGGCATACAAGGGACATTCCTCAATGTAATAAAATCCATCTATGGCAAACCCACAGCCAACATTATACTAAGTGGGGAAAAGTTGAAAGCATTCCTGCTGAGAACTGGAACAAGGATGTCCACTCTCACCACTCCTCTTCAACATAGTACTGGAAGTCCTAGCCAGAGCAATCAGACAAGAGAAAGAAATAAAGTGCATCCAAATCGGTGAAGAAGAAGTCAAACTGTCACTGTTTGCCAATGATATGATTGTTTACCTCAAAAACCCTAAAGACTCCTTCAGAAAGCTCCTAGAACTGATAAAAGAACTCAGCAAAGTTTCCAGGCACAAAATTAATGTACACAAATCAGTAGCTCTTCTGTACACCAACAGCTACCAAGCTGATAATCAAATCAAGAACTCAACCCCTTTTACAATAGCTGCAAAAAACAAAAACAAAAAACAAAACAAAAAAAAACCTTAGGAATATACCTAACCAAGGAGTTGAAAGACCACTACAAGGAAAACTACAAAACACTGCTCAGAGAAATCATAGATGACACAAAGAAATGGAAACACATCCCATGCTCATGGATGGGTGGAATCAATATTGTGAAAATGACCATACTGCCAAAAGCAATCTACAAATTCAATGCAATGCCCATCAAAATACCACCAATATTCTTCACAGAATTAGCAAAAAAAATTCTAAGCTTCATATGGAATTAAAAAAGAGTCTGCATAGCCAAAGCAAGACTAAGCAAAAAGAACAAATCTGGAGGCATCACATTACCCAATTTCAAACTATACCATAAGGCCATGGTTACCAAAACAGCATGGTACTAGTATAAAAACAGATACATAGATCAACAGAACAGAATAGAAAACCCAGAAATAAACCCAAATACTTACAGCCAACTGATCTTTGACAAAGCAAACAAAAACATAAAGTGGGGAAAGGTCAACATGGCAAAACCCCATCTATACTAAAAATACAAAAATTAGCTGAGTGTGGCAGTGCATGCCTGTAGTCCCAGCTACTCAGGAGGCTGAGGCATGAGAATCATTCGAACCCAGGAGATGAAGGTTGCAGTGAGCCAAGATTACACCACTACACTCCAGCCTGGGCGACAGAGCAAGACTTCATCTCAAAAATAATAATAACAATAAATTAGGCTGTTTTATTTTCTTCCTAGCATATTTATCACTATTTGAAGTTGTCTCATTTGCTCATTTGTTTATTATTTGTCTTCACTACCAAAGAGTAAGCTCCACGCAGGAGGGACACTTGCCTATGTTATTTCATGGCTGGATTCCCAGTACCTAGAACATGCCTAACATATATTTTTAAAATTCCCCAATAAATACCTATACCTGTCAAAACTGGAAAATGAATTGTCTCATGAATTGAAGACAATTTGATCCTTACTGTGTTGCTTTTAAGTTATCTAGGTTGGCTGCTGACACAGCCCAGATTGAAAACTGTCACTGTCTCAGTTAGGGAGGATGTAGGGTAGTATACAGCACAATGACCATTTCATGCTGGAATTCAGGCAAAAGTGATGCCCGGCCAGGTGCGGTGGCTCACACCTATAATCCCAGCACTTTGGGAAGCTAAGGTGGGCAGATCACGAGGTCAGGAGTTCGAGACCAGCCTGTCCGACATGGTGAAACCCCGTCTCTACTAAAAATAAAAAAAATTAGCCAGGCTTGGTGGTGGAAGCCTATAATCCCAGCTACTTGGGAGGCTGAGGCAGGAGAATTGCTTGAACCCAGGAGGCAGACGTTGCAGTGAGCCAAGATCACGCCATTGCAGCCCGGGCAACAGTGCGAGACTCCATCTCAAAAAAAAACAAAAAAGTGATGCCCACAGAAATTCCTGATACAACTGAGAACTAGATCTTGCATGCATTCACCTACTTATGGTAAAGCTTCTGAGCAGAACTCAGCAGCTTGCCCAGGAGTTTGCAGCATTTCAGAGCCACACACTGGACAGCTATCAAAACTGTGTCATGTGCCTTGAGCCTTGAGGACTGTAGAAGCAAATAAACATCAGTCATCTTGGCTGCACATGCGTCGGACACGGCTAAAGTCAACACCCCTTCCATAAGGAGTGTGCATTTCAGTTTCCAGCTGCCAAATCATATTGGTTGTCACAGATTGAGGCCAACATGATTCATAAATGTTAATTTGGCAGAGGATCAGGAATTCCCCAGCTTCATGTCAACTAGGCTTCCATCTGTCCAAGGAAGCCAACAGTCTGCTTTCTCCTATCTCTTAATCAAAGGCTGAAAAGATGAGCAATGGTGATCAGCCAAGCTTGTAGGAAACATGTGCGCTATATACAATCAAAACTACAACCTATGATCAGGATCAGCGGGTTCTTATTTGGTAATAAGTACCTTGTCAAAACAGATAAGCACTTAGTTCATCTCTCTCCAGTGAATGTTCTCAAAAGCAGCCCCAAGTCACTAGAAACAAAAGGATGAGAGAGAAAAAGGCAATATTCTCTTTGCATAACAAATCTTAGTAAATTATAAACACATCAGAGTGACTTATTCCTCACGTAATTGACTCCTACCTTTTCTTTTTTACGTTATTTTTCTTTTACATTAAATATGCCTTACTAAAGTGGTGGGTCCTTAATTAACATCCTCATGTAAACACAGGCCTTGTTTTATTTGAAAAAGATTAAAAAGGTGGTGACTCACTTTAATAGGAAAACCCACAAACAATGAATGCAATGCCCTTTAATCCATAGTTGCTGTTCCAATCCCACGTAGAATTATAAAAGGTCCCCGTAAAATCCCATTAACCTGCCCAAGACCTCTCTCTTAATAGCTCTCTGCCTCTTCCATGCAGATGCACAGCATGATTGAAGTAGACGAAATATGAAGTGATTTCACACCATGGGGTTAGAGAAAGAAGGCAAAGTCCAGTAAGGGCATGGAGCATATGAATTTCTAGATGTGCCCAAATAAAGAAGAGATGTGGACAAGTGAGTCAGAAGTAGTGGCCTGAAAAGACCATGGGGCCAGGTGGGTCAAGAAAGGTGGGTGTGTTCAGAGTCACTGGAGAAGGCAAGTCCACAATAAGATTGAGAAGAGACTGGAAAGAAAGATGCTTGTGGTGGAGTCCGCAATTGTTCCCATACAATTTCGGCCACAGAGGCCACTGTAGCCAGCTGGGGCCACAGCAACAGGAAGGAGTTGGAGGCCTGAGCAGAGGCTGTGGAGGAAGACAAGTCTATCACCAGAGGCTGGAAGTGAAGGAGGAAGTTGAGAGCAAGCCAAAACCCCAGGGTATCAAATGCTTCTCATTTGAGAAGTCTGCAAGAAAACAGCACAAGGAAGACATGTCGAGAGGAAATAAACAGCAATGTCTTGTTCAGTTACAAAATAATTAAGAAATGGAATTTTACTCTTGTGCCTCCCCAATAAACAATTTTCTCAGCTTCAGCTCCCATCTCCATGAGGCCTCAAAATTAGTCATCAGATTTTACCACTCTTTTCCATATCTACATAAAATAGTTCAAGTTCAAACAGCTCTGAAAGTCTCTTTTCCGTTGCTTCAAATTCTTGGTCCTGAAACTAAGCAGCCAGAATCATCCTGTCAAAACAAAACAAAAAAAGCTCCCCGAAAAGGTCACTGATCATTGATTAAAACACTCAATCTCATGTAAAGAGTCCATTAACTAGTTGCAAAGAGGCTCTTAACTAATGCCTTTGCTTATTACCTGTTCCCTGGTTCATCAAGCTCTCTAACCCTAAAACACAAACATACTTTCCAACCCACCCTTCATCTGGCCCATAATCAAATATAGTAAGTGAAAGAAAAAATATATATATTATTGTACCCTGGACAACCCTTATTTTCATAAAAGTAGTAATTGGCTCCATGAATAGATTTTCCGCTTTTTCCAAGTTGGTACATACGGAACCATTATTGCTTTTGATGTTCATATAAATACTCGCTATAAGCCCTAAAAGTATTTAGAAAATTACAGAATATACAATGTTACAGACTAGGAAGAAAGTACTCTCCCAGGCTAGTTGTAATTAACGAAGAAGACCAGCCAAAACCTTGGTGAGTTAACAAACCCAAAAAGGATATTTATTTTATGCTAAAAACCAAGATGGGGGAGGAAGGTGGATGAGAGAAGCAGAAAAACACATGCTGGGGCCTGATTACAATGTTTCTAGAGTCTAATCCACTGCCGACAAGCCCTGGTTCTGCTTCACTGGGCAGAGGAACATGCAGCCCCGAGCACTAGAGCATCATCGGAGGGACCCAGGGTACAGAGTGTGCCAAGGAGCATAAGTCTCAAGGCAAGAAGGATGAAGACCCAGGTAAAGGCTGAGCAGACAGAGCAAATGGGGGTTGCCGTCAACCTCTGAATTGATACAGCTTGATTCTGAGTGTCAAGCATTTTTAATTACACATGTTATACATCATTGATGCAGAAAAAGGAGAAAATAGAGCAAAAAGACAATAAAAATCATCCACATCTGCCACCCAAATAGGCACTACTTTTATTTGGAATAAATACTTTGAATAATTACTTTATATACTTATAACATATGTAAATAGGAGATTGAGACCATCCTGGCTAATATGGTGAAACCCCATCTCTACTAAAAATACAAAAAATTAGCCCGGCGTGGTGGCAACATCTGTAGTCCCAGCTACTCGGGAGGCTGAGGCAAGAGAATCTCTTGAACCTGGGAGGCGGAGGTTGCAGTGAACTGAGATCACACCACTGTACTCCTGCACTCCAATCTGGGTGACAGAGTGAGACTCCGTCTCAAAAAAACAAAACAAAACAAAACAAAAACAAGAATTCCAGCAAGATGGCTGAATAGGAACAGCTCTGGTCTGCAGCTCCCAGCAAGATTGATGCAGAAGATGGGTGATTTCTGCATTTCCAACTGGGGTACCTGGTTTATCTCACTGGGACTGATTGGACAGTGGGTGCAGCCCACAGAGGGTGAGCCGAAGCAGAGTGGGGTGTTGCCTCACCCAGGAAGCGCAACAGGTCAGGGGATTTCCCTTTCCCAGCCAAGGGAAGCCATGAGAGACTGTACCAGAAGGAACAGTACACTCCTCCCCAGATACTGCACTTTTCCCATGGTCTTTGCAACTGGCAGACCAGGAGATTCCCTTCGGTGCCTGGCTCGGCAGGTTCCATGCCCACAGAGCCTAGCAAGCTAAGATCCATTGGCTTGAAATTCTTGCAGCTAGCGCAGCAGTCTGAGATCGACCTGGGATGCTGGAGTTTGGCAGAGGGGGGGGCGTCTGCCATTGCTGAGGCTTCAGCAGGTGGTATTATGCTCACAGTGTAAACAAAGCCACCTGGAAGTTCAAACTGGGTGGAGCCCACCACAGCTCAGCAAGGCCAACTGTCTCTCTAGATTCTACCTCTGTGGGCAGGGCATCTCTGAACAAAAGGCAGCAGCCCCACTCAGGGACTTATAGATAAAGCCCCCATCTGCCTGGGACAGAGAACCTGGGGGAAGGGATAGCTGCGGGCACAGCTTCAGCAGACTTAAACGTCCCTGCCTGACAGCTCTGAAGAGATCAGTGGTTCTCCCAGCAGAGTGTTCGAGTTCTGATAACAGACAGACTGCCTCCTTAAGTGGGTCCCTGACCCCATGTAGCCTGACTGGGAGATACCTCCCAGTAGGGGCCGACAGATACCTCATACAGGAGAGCTCTGGCTGGCATCTGGCAGGTGCCCCTCTAGGACGAAGCTTCCAGAGGAAGGATCAGGCAGCAATATTTGCAGTTCTGCAGCCTCTGCTGGTGATACCCAGGCAAACAAGGTCTGGAGAGGACCTCCAAGAAACTCCAAAAGACCTGCAGCTGAGGGGCCTGACTGTTAGAAGGAAAATAACAGACAGAAAGGAATAGCATCAACATCAACAAAAAGGACGTCCACACCAAAACCCCATCCGTAGGTCACCAACATCAAAGACCAAAGGTAGATAAAACCACAAAGATGGGGAGAAACCAGCACAGAAAGGCTAAAAATTCCAAAAACCAGACAGCTTCTTCTCCTACAAAGGATCACAACTCCTCACCAGCAAGGGAATAAAACTGTATAGAGAATGAGTTTGACAAATTGACAGAAGTAGGCTTCAGAAGGTGGATAATAACAAACTCCACCAAGCTAAAGGAGCATGTTCTAACCCAACACAAGAAAGCTAAGAACCTTGAAAAAAGGTTAGACGAATTGCTAACTAGAATAACCAGTGTAGAGAAAAACAAATGACCTGATGGAGCTGAAAAACGCAGCATAAGAACTTCATGAAGCACACACAAGCTTCAATAGCCGAAGTGATCAAGTAGAAGAAAGGATATCAGTGATTGAAGACCAAATTAATGAAATAAAGCAAGAAGACAAGATTAGAGAAAAAAGAGTGAAAAGAAATGAAAAAACCCTCCAAGAAATATGGGACTATGTGAAAAGACCAAATCTACATTTGATTGGTGTACCTGAAAGTGACGGGGAGAATGGAACCAAGTTGGAAATCACTCTTCAGGATATTATCCAGAAGAACTTCCCCAACATAGCAAGGCAGGCCAACATTCAAATTCAGGAAATACAGAGAATACCACAGAGATATTCCTCGAGAAGAGCAACCCCAAAACACAAAATCATCAGATTCACCAAGGTTGAAATGAAGGAAAAAATGTCAAAGGCAGCCAGAGAGAAAGGTCAGGTTACCCACAAAGGGAAGCCCATCAGACTAACAGCAGATCTCTCAGCAGAAACACTACAAGCCAGAAGGGAGGGGGGGGCCAATATTCAACATTCTTAAAGAAAAGAATTTTCCACCCAGAATTTCATATCCAGCCAAACTAAGCTTCATAAGTGAAGAAGAAATAAAATTCTTTACAGACAAGCAAAGGCTGAGAGATTTTGTCATCACCAGGCCTGCCATAATTACAAGAGCTCCTGAAGGAAGCACTAAACATGGAAAGGAACAACCGGCATCAGCCACTGCAAAAACATGCCAAATTGTAAAGACCATCAACACTATGAAGAAACTGCATCAACTAACAAGCAAACTAACCAGATAGCATCATAATGACAGGATCAAATTTATCAAATGTAAATGGGCTAAATGCCCCAATTAAAAGACACAGACTGGCAACTGGATAAAGAGTCAAGATCCATCAGTGTGATGTATTCAAGAGACTCATCTCACGTGCAAAGACACATATAGGCTCAAAATAAAGCGATGGAGGAAGATCTACCAAGCAAATGGAAAGCAAAAAAAAAGCAGGGTTTGCAATCCTAGTCTCTGATAAAATAGATTTTAAACCAACAAAGATCAAAAGAAACAAAGAAGGCATTACATAATGGTAACGGGATCAATCAACAAGAAGAGATAACTATCCTAAATATATATGCACCCAATACAGGAGCACCCAGATTCATAAAGCAAGTATTTAGAGACCTACAAAAAGACTTAGACTCCCACACAGCAATAGTGGGAGACTTTAACACCCCACTGTCAATATTAGACAGATCAATGAGACAGAAAATTAACAAGGATATCCAGGACTTGAACACAGCTCTGGACCAAGTGGACTTAATAGACATCTACAGAACTCTCCACCCCAAACCAACAGAATATACATTCTTCTCAGCACCACGTCACACTTATTCCAAAATTGACTACATAGTTGGAAGTAAAACACTCCTCAGCAAATGTAAAAGAACAGAAATCACAATAAACTGTCTCTCAGACCACAGTGCAATCAAATTAGAACTCAGGATTAAGAAACTCACTCAAAACTGCACAACTACATGGAAACTGAACAACCTGCTCCTGAATGACTACTGGGTAAATAACGAAATGAAGGCAGAAATAAAGATGTTCTTTGAAACCAATGAGAAAAAAGACACAACATACCAGAGTCTCTGGGACACATTTAAAGCAGTGTGTAGAACGAAATTTATAGCACTAAATGCCCACAAGAGAAAGCAGGAAAGATCTAAAATCGACACCCTAACATCACAATTAAAAGAACTAGAGAAGCAAGAGCAAACAAATTCAAAAGCTAGCAGAAGGCAAGAAATAACTAAAATCAGAGCAGAACTGAAAGAGATAGAGACACAAAAAACCCTTCAAAAAAATCAATGAATGCAGGAGCTGGTTTTTTGAAAAGATCAATAAATAGATAGACCGCTAGCCAAACTAATAAAGAAGAAAAGAGAGAAGAATCAAATAGACAGAATAAAAATGATAAAGGGGATGTCACCACCAATTTCTGTGTATTGTCATTACACAGAAATACAAACTACCATCAGAGAATACTATGAACACCTCTACACAAATAAACTAGAAAATCTAGAAGAAATGGACAAATTCCTGGAAACATACACCCTCCCAAGACTAAACCAGGAAGAAGTCAAATCTCTGAATAGACCAATAACAGGTTCTGAAATTAAGGCAATAATTAATAGCCTAACAACCAAAAAAAGTCCAGGACCAGACAGATTCACAGCCGAATTCTACCAGAGGTATAAAGAGGAGCTGGTACCATTCCTTCTGAAATTATTCCAATCAATAGAAAAAGAGGGAATCCTCCCTTACTCATTTTATGAGGCCAGCATCATCCCGATACCAAAACCTAGCAGACACAACAAAAAAACAGAATTTTAGATCAATATCCCTGATGAAACTCAATGTGAAAATTCTCAATAAAATACTGGCAAACCGAATCCAGCGGCACATCAAAAAGCTTATCCGCCATGATTACGTTGGCTTCATCCCTTGGATGCAAGGCTGGTTCAACATACGCAAATCAATAAATGTAATCCATCACATAAACAGAACCAACAACAAAAACCACATTATCTCGATATTTGCAAAAAAGGCCTTCGACAAAATTCAACAGCCCTTCATGCTAAAAATTTTCAATAAACTAGGTATTGATGGAACATATCTCAAAATAATAAGAGCTATTTATGACAAACCTACAGCCAATATCATACTGAATGAGCAAAAACTGGAAGCATTCCCTTTGAAAACTGGCACAAGACAAGGATGCCCTCTCTCACCACTCCTTTACAACATAGTATTGGAAGTTCTGCCCAGGGCAATCAGGCAAGAGAAAGAAATAAAAGGTATTCAGTTAGGAAAACAGGAAGTCAAATTGTCTCCATTTGCAGATGACATAATTGTATATTTAGAAAACCCTATCATCTCAGCCCCAAATCTCCTTAAGCTGATAAGCAACTTCAGCAAAGTCTCAGGATACAAAATCAGTGTGCAAAAATCACAAGCATTCCTATACACCAATAACAAACAGAGAGCCAATTTGTGAGTGAACTCCCATTCACAATTGCTAGAAAGAGAATAAAATACCTAGGAATCCAACTTGCAAGGGGTGTGAAGGACCTCTTCAAGGAGAACTACAAATTGCTCAATGAAATAAAAGAAGACACAAACAAATGGAAGAACATTCCATGCTCATGGATAGGAAGAATCAATATCGTGAAAATGGCCATATTGCCCAAAGTAATTTATAGAGTCAATGCTATCCCCATCAAGCTATCACTGACTTTCTTCACAGAATTTGAAAAAACTACTTTAAATTGCATATGGAACCATAAAAGAGCCTGCATAGCCAAGACAATCCTAAGCCAAAAGAACAAAGCTGGAGGCATCATGCTACCTAACTTCAAACCATACTACAAGGCACAGTAACCAAAACAGCATGGTACTGGTACCAAAACAGGTATACAGACAAATGGAAAGGAACAGAGGCCTCAGAAATAACACCGCACATCTACAACCATCTGATCTTTGATAAACCTGACAAAAACAAGCAAGGGGGAAAGGATTCCCTATTTAAATGGTGCTGGGAAAACTGGCTAGCCATATGGGGAAAGTTGAAACTGGATCCATTCCTTACACCTTATACAAAAATTAACTCAAGATGGATAAAAGATTTAAATGTAAGACTTAAAACCATAAAAACCCTAGAAGAAAACCTAGGCAATACCATTCAGACATAGGCCTGGGCAAAGACTTCATGACTAAAACACCAAAAGCAATGGCAACAAAAGCCAAAATAGACAAAAGAGATCTAATTAAACTAAAGAGCTTCTGCACAGCAAAAGAAACTATCAGCAGAGTGAACAGACAACCTACAGAATGGGAGAAAATTTTTGCAATCTATCCATCTGACAAAGGGCTAATATCCGGAATCTACAAATAATTTATACAAATTTACAAGAAAAAAACAAACAACCCCATCAAAATGGGCCAAGGATATGGACAGATATTTCTCAAAAGAAGACATTTATGCAGCCAACAAACTTATAAAAAAATACTCATCATCACTGGTCATTACAGAAATGCAAATCAAAACCTCAATGAGATACCATCTCACGCCAGTTAGAATGGCCATCATTAAAAAGTCAGGAAACAACAGATGCTGGAGAGGATGTAGAGAAATAGGAACGCTTTTACACTGCTGATGGGAGTGTAAATTAGTTCAACCATTGTGGAAGACAGTGTGGTGACTCCTCAAGGATCTAGAACTAGAAATACCATTTGATCCAGCAATCCCATTACTGGGTACATACCCAAAGGATTATAAATCATTCTACTATAAAGGCACATGCACATGTATGTGTATTGCAGCACTATTCACAATAGCAAAGTCTTGGAACCAACCCAAATGCCAATCAATGATAGACTGAATAAAGAAAATGTGGCACATATACACCATGGAATACTATGCAGCCATTAAAAAAGGATGAGTTCATGTCCTTTGCAGGGACATGGATGAAACTGGAAACCCATCATTCTCAGCAAAGTAACACAAGAAGAAAAAACCAAACACTGCATGTTCTCACTCATAAGTGGGAGTTGAGCAATGAGAACACATGGACACAGGGAGGTGAACATCACACACCAGGGCCTGTCAGAGGGTGGAGGGGCTGGGGGAGGGATAGCATTAGGAGAAATACCTAATGTAAATGACGAGTTGATGGGTGCAGCAAACCAACATGGCACATGTATAACTCTGTAACAAACCTGCATGTTGTGCACATGTACCCCAGAACTTAAAGTATAATAATAATAATAAATAAATAAAATTTAAAAACAAACAACAATAAAAAACAGAATTACCATACAATCCAGCAGTTCCACTTTCAGATATATACCCAAAAGAAATTAAAAGCCAGGACTCAAACAAATGTTTGTACACCCATGTTCATAGACACATTATTCACAATAGCCCCAAAGCGGAAGCAACCCAAATGTTCATTAATAGATGAATGGATAGACAAAATGTGGTACATAATGGATTATGCAGCCTTATAAAGGAAGGACATTCTGATATATACTACACAATAAATGAAGCCTGAAGACATTATGCTAAGCAAAAAAAGCTAGTCACAAAAGTACAAACATTGTATGATTCCACTTATGTGAGGTCCTTAGGGTAGTCAAACTCATAGACACAAAAAGTAGAATGGTGGTTGCCAGGGCCTGAGGGAGAGCAGAAAGGGGAGTTAGTATTTAATGGGCACAGAGTTTCAGTCTGGGAAGATGAAAAAGTTCTGAAGATGGATGGTGGTGATTAATGCACAACAATGTGAATGGTGAACATACTTCTGACATAGTGAGAAATATTTGGTCTCTGCACTCCCCACCATAAGGAATTTTAAGAAAACTTCGAGCCTTGTAAGTGATGTTTCTTTTTGCACACTAATGAGATGACTAGTGTCTGCGGGCTCCTGGGCAGCCTCAGGTTGGGGGATGGTTGCAGAGAAGCCAAACTTGTGATTAGAGGGTTGGAACTTTCTGCCCCAACCCAAGCCACCCTTGACGTCAGGGGAAGGAATAGGGCCTGAAGATTGACTTAACCACCAATGGCTAATGATTATTTCCTATGCAATTATAGCTCCATTAAAACCCAAAAGGACAGTGTTCAGAGAGCCTCTAAGCTGGTGAACAAGAATGCATCCACAAGCCAAAGGTCCAGTAAGAGAGAAGCTTGGGAATCTCCCGGACCTTGCCCTATGTATCTCTTCATCTGGCTGTTCATTTGTATCTTTCAATATATCCTTTGTAATAAACTGCTAATCTAGTAAGTAGATTGGTTTCCTGAGTTCTGTGAGCCATTCTAGCAAATGATCGAACCCAAGAGGGGGTTGGAACCTCTGATTTATAGCAGGTTGGGTCAAAGTATGGGTGCCAACCAGGACGTGGAATTGGCATCTGAAGTGGGGGCTGTCTTATGGGATGGAGTCCTTAATCTGTGGGATCTGCTATCTCCAGGTAGATAGTTTCAGAACTGAGTTAAATTGCGGGACAACTAGGTGATATCTGTAGAGAACTGGAGGACTACTCAGTGTGGAAAACCCCATACCTTTGATGTCAAAGTTTTCTCAAGTATTGAGAATAGACTAGACACGAAAACAGTTTGTTTTTCCTACTGAGTACTTAATGACACAGAATTGTACCCTTAATAATGGTTAAAATGGTAAATTTTATGTTATGTACACTTAACCATAATTAAAAAAAAACAAAACTGTGATCATTTAATCTATATTGCTCTTTTCACATAATGATACCATGGATGTATACTTATGTTAATAAATGTACTCTGTCTGATCATTTTAATGGTTGCAAAGTATTTGATTGTTTGAATGCACTGTAACTGACTTCACCAATCCCCTATTGTTGGACAGTTACCTTGTCTCTGATTTCTGTCTCCCAGAAAGATGTGTGATTCAATCATGTGACATATCAGATCACACTGCATTCCTGATGGTTCTTCCTTTGGACTTACTGTGGTCATTCACAAATATTTTGAAAATCTGACACTAAAATTAGGGAATATCACATTTCCTCACCATTAAAAATATTTATTTACCACTTGCATCTGTAATGAATTAACAAATATAATGATTAATACTTAATATATTTATAAAATGTATACCTTGAAACATCACAGAGGATAAAAAGTTAGACTTGTTACTAATCAAATGTGACTCAATGGGTAAAAATCAAAATATTTAGCAAGAGACTGATAACACTGAGAAATCAGAGACCAGTAGAACAAGGGACTAGTCAGACCAGTGCCCACCAGCTGACAATTAGCCCTGACCCCAAAGAAACCATTTAATCCAGGAGTATGTGGTTAAATGGGCATTCTTAAGTAAAACTTTCTGGAAAGGTCCTATATTTTGTTGATTGCTCAAAGAAGGAGGGGCATATTTGGGAAAAAAGAAGTCAGATTCTGGATGGATAAAAGTGTGATATCCCTGTGGGACCTCTAAGTGGACCTGTTAGATGAACTGGTCAAGAGCCTAGGAGAGAGATCTAGTGTCCAGATGTATACTTGGAGGTCAGATCATTCAGCTGGTAACTGAAATCCTAAAGAGCAGGGCTTCTCAGATTTTCCTAGGTACCACCTGTTAAATGGCAGATTCAGATTCGGCAGATTTGGGTGGAATCTGAAAATCATATTTCTGACAAGCTCACAAGTGACGCCTTCGCTGGTCTACAGACCATAAGAGTAGCAAGGTGCCTTGCAGGTAGGTGGAAGAAAAAAGAGATTAGGAAGGGTTAGGAAAAGAGGCGGTTGCAAGGAAATTGAGAAAGTGTGGCCAGAAAGATAAAGAGAAGTCCAGGAGAGCTTGGTGTCACTGAAGTCAAAGAAGAAAGAAATGATACTATCAGAGGACTGTGTGTGTCTTAGCTCAGGCCGCTATAACAAAATACCATAGGCTGGTGGCTTAAGCAACAGACATTTATTGTTCTTACAGTTCTGGAGGTTGGATGTCTGAGAACAGAGTGCCAGCATGCTTGGGTTCTGGTGAAGGCACTCTTCCTGGCCTGTGGACAATGGCCCTCTGGCTGTGTGCTTGCTTACATGGCCCTTCTCAGAGCATGTATGGGGAGAGACAGATTTTTCTCTCTTCCTCTTCTCATCAGGACACTAATTTCATCATGAGGATTCCATCCTTGTGACCTTATCTAAACCTAATCACTTCTCAAAGGCCCCACTTCCAAATACCATCACATTGGGGCTGACAATGTTTCCTCAATGTTAATAGGGCTTAAACATAAATCTGGGTTGACACGAACCATCAATCCACAATAATGCCCACTGTACTTTGCAGAGATGAAAAGGGGCGGGCCGGGTGCCATGGCTCATGCCTGTAATCCCAGCACTTTGGGAGGCCAAGGCAGGCGGATCACCTGAGGTCAGGAGTTCGAGACCAGCCTGGCCAACATGGTGAAACCTCGTCTCTACTAAAAACACAAAAAATTTGCCAGTCATGGTGGCATGCACCTATAATCCCAGCTACTTGGGAGGCTGAGGCAGGAGAATTGCTTGAACCCAGGAGGCAGAGGTCACAGTGAGCCGAGACTGCACCACTGCACTTTAGCCTTGGCAACAGAGCAAGACTTCATCTCAAAAAAAAGAAACAAAAGAAAAGAAAAGAAAAGAAAAGGGGCCTGTTAGGTGCCGGGGAGAAATTTCAATGGATGATGTGATTACATGAAGACACATGGATTTTGCAAGACCACTTCTATAATATGTACAGCCTGTCAGGACTCTCAAATCTCTCCAATGGAAAATCCCCCACACAGGGAATGTTAACACCCTTGTTTAGCAGAATTAATGCGCTCCTAGGTTCACATGCAAAGAGCCTCCTGAAATAGGAATCCACACTACAGACATTCATATCCTCGGTATTCATTCATTTGCTAAAACACAGCCACCCAGGATATTGAAGTCAGTGTCGGAGGGCTCTATTCCCCTCCAGCCACCTGCTTTTTTTCTCTCAACAACGACCCATTTTGCCTCACTTTACAGGCACAGCAGAAGTTCCACTTGTTGAAACTGAAGATAAATGCAGTTCCAGATGCTTCTTATCCCCGTTTTCCCACAAGAAGCTCAAGAAAAGGCATATGGTTTCCCAGGTCCAAGCTCCCAGGCTTGTTATTATAGTGACCTCATCAGAGTCACAGTGCAGAAAGCCCTGCTTGTGTTGCCCAAAGAAAACCAGGCTTGCAAGAGCACCCCCTGCACTCTCCAGCCCGGAGCCTGGAATTCATGACTGTGGCCGTGGTAAATCACTAAGTCATCATGAATTAACCACAGAAAGTCATCACAATCAGTACCGTAACAGGAGAAAGAAATGGGATTTTTCACAATGAGCTTTCATTTTCAATTAAATAGCAAAACTAGAATTAAATAAACCAGGTACTGCCTTGCAGAGCCAATAATATCTTATAAATATGGTCATTTGGCAAGTTATATCATCAGACCAAGCAGAACGCCAAAAACAAACTAACTCTACTAATATTATGTAGTAAATCTTATGTATGCAGAATCTTAGCTGTGTGAAAAGGGCCTAAAAGCGAACAAAATCTAAGTCCATACAATTTACTCACAGGAACACACCGGTGTGTCTGACTCATTTACTCTTATTAGTTATTTGTTTTCCAAGACAGCAGCAGATTAGAATGTACACTCCAAGAGGCAGGAATTTTTTGTTGAATTTGTTCACTGATGTGTCCCTATCACCAAGAGCGGAACTTAAGTATCTGTCGAATGGTGAGAGAATGAGCCCTGACGTGTCCTCTCTGATTTGGCTATGGTCCAGCCCCTCCCGATGATGTCACCGCTCAGCTACTTCACACTGGAGGCCCCCAAAACGTCTGTCTTTGCAACCTCTGGTTTAAATGCTGTGACAGACCATTAACTTGAAAATAGAAACTCTAAATAACTGATGAGATTTCTTTTAGGAATGTAAATACTCTCTCTGTGATCTTGTTTCCACCGGTGATTTGGTTAGCACCATGTTTTAACTGGCAAGGTAAATTGTTTCCTACTAGATTGTAAACTCCTTCAGACTTGGTATTAGGGCAAATTGGCTGAATTAAGCTGGAAAGCGAAATTTTAGCTCAGTTCCTAGGCTTTGCAACCTTTGCTCCCTCCAAACTTAACTCTCTCTGGACAGGAATAGAGTGTCTGAGTAATTGTTTTTGATCCCCTGATGTTACCTGGAAGATTGTAAGCATTCAATGGCTTCCTCATTTTCAGTTTGAGTCACAACACTTCTTTTTTGGACTAACATTCTGTTTAAGAGTTTTGTGGCCCTAATAATATTTCCAGTAAGGGCCAGGAATCCACTAAATCCATGGTAAGCAAATGATTCTTGGTAAGGTCTAATTTAAGAAAAGTTCAAATGTTTAAAAGCCATGTTTGCTTGTTTGTTTGTTTCACTTGAAATAAAAACAGTACCAGGCATGATGGCTCATACCCGTAATCCCAGCACTTTGGGAGGCTAAGGCAGGAGGATCACTTGAGGCCAGGAGTTTGAGATTAGCCTGGGCAACATAGCAAGACTTCATCTCTACAAAAAATTTTAAAAACTAGCCAGGTGCAGTGGCATGTGCCTGTAATCCCACCTACTTAGGAGGATAAGGCAGGAGGATCCCTTGAGCCCAGGAGTTCAAGGCTGCAGTGAGCTATAATTGTGCCACTGTACTCCAGCGTGGGTGACAAGGTGAAACTCCATCTCAAAAAAATAAAAAATAAAAATAAAATAGTTTATTGAGTTCCATGGGGGTCAGGACGATGGGACAGAATAGAAATGTACCTAGAATACCATCTTTTCTTTTTTTTTAGAGACAGGGTCTCACTCTGACACCCAGGCTGGAATGCAGTAGCACAGTCATAGCTCACTGTCACCTCTCCTGGGCTCAGGCAATCCTCCTGCCTCAGCCTCCCAAGTAGGTGGGACTATACCCGCATGCCACTTGCCCAGGTAATTAATTTTTTTTTTTTGGTAGAGACTGGGGCCTCACTATGTTGCCCAGGCTAGTCTCAACTCCTAGCCTCAAGGAATTCTCCTGCCTTGGCCTCCCAAACCCCTGGGGTTTCAAGTATGAGCCATTGCACCTGGCTCCAACTTTATTGAATAGAGGAATGTCATTACTTTTTAAATCAAGAAGTTCCTGTCTGGGCATCTCTGAGAAATAAGGAAACAGGGGCGGTTGGGCAGTAACAACACAGCTGGGCAGTTTTCTGATTCTTGATATTTATATAAAACTTCACAGTTCACAGGAGGTAGCCACTATCTCAACAATCCTTCAAGAAAATGATTGCCATATTCCCACAGGCCTAGAATAACATAAATTGTGAGTTATCCCGCTATTACAACTTTTCAAGAAAAAGGAAAAATAAGAAACACTACTATATTAAATATATACACCTAAGATGCCAATCACATCTTAGTTCAGAAACATTAAAATAAGGAGGCAAAAAAGGGCACCTTAGACTTGGGGAAAACAGACTAGGCTTCTAATCTTGAAGTGACTCGCTCAAAGTCACTCAAATGATTTATCAGCAGAACTAGGGTTAGGGCATCTTCATTCCTTTCATGCAACAGTAGCTGGGCACCAATAAATGCAGGCACAGGAAAAACAGAGATAAACAAGAGGCAGTCCCTGGGCCTCCATGAAGCCCTCCACTGGTAAGGAGCTCTGTTCTCTGCTTGGGAAGTCAGAATAGTGCAGGCAGAAAGCCAGGGAGCACAAATAGCTCTCCTTTCCCAAAAGGTTGGCTGCCAGGGGCACTCTGGCTTCTCTCTGTTGCTGTTAAACTTCAGTGTGTCCTGGTCCCCAGAACCCAGCATGCCACAAGCCTCACCGAGGTAGGTCCTGGAGAAGACAAGTCATGCCCTGCCCCCAGCAGCTGTTCTGTCTGGCTGGTGACAGGCATAGCTGGTTTCCTTAGGCAATTTGTACATGCAAGGAAGGTGGCCTGGGAGCACACCAAACTGTTCACAGTGCAAGCCTAAGATATGAGAGGCAGTGGAGGGAGCAGTATCTCCTTTATTCCCTTCTCTAGAGCCTGGATTATTTTTGAGGTGATTTAAAAAATTCAAATCTGGAAAACGAAACAAAGAAAAGCAAAGAGCATGCAAGTTGGATTTAGGAAGATTAGGATTGAAATCTAGGCTTTCCATTGACTTGCTGTGTGACCTGGAACAAGTGACCTCCTGGGCCTCCATCTTCTACCTACTCATAGGGTTACTCTGAGGCCCAGCCCCCAAAGAGCACTCTCTTTCCACCTACCCGACAATCCTGGCCACAGTTTTGGTCACTGCCGGTGGACCCTTATGTGGCAGGGGTGGTCCCACTTTTTGCTTTTTCCTATTATCATATCTAACCCATTAGGTGTTTAAAATTACCTGGGGAAATGTACAGGCAGAAAACAAAATATAAACACTCAATATGTATTATATACTAAATATACACTATGATCACAACTATGATATTTTAAAAATCTATTTAAGAATAGTGGTGGTTGCTACATAGCTTCAGCATTAGTATATCTTAGGGCAGGCAGGAACAGTTGGGGAGAAGTATTTTAGGAATTGTTGAAATAATTATATGGGACATTCAGTTATATGAATGAATGTCTTGTCACTTTCACTACAACTCCAAAACACATATCCCATATTGATACTGTGCCACAAAAATGGGAACAAAAGACACTGGGGCCTACTTGAAGGGGCGTGGTGGGAGAAAGGTGAGAGTCAAAAAACTACGCATCGGGTACTATCCTCACTGCTGGGTGAAGAAATCATTTGTACACCAAACCCCACCAACACACAATTTACTCATGGAACAAACCTGCACATGTATCCCCTACACCTAAAACAAAAGTTGAGAGAAGAAAAGAAAATACCATATCAGCAAAAACTGGTATCTTCCACTTCTTTTTCCCCATCAATTTACTCATAAATTGTTTGAGAGTATAGCAGGGATCCCAGCGTGAGAACCGGAACTATGAATAAAAAACAGATGTGTCTGTAATATAGGCCCTCAGGGAGTGTATGTGCACACAGGATCAGGAAGCCTCTTGAGAGGGAACTCACACCAGGGCGAGGATGAGTTCAGATGCACAAGTTTAGTTTCCCCCCGAGACTTGAACTAATAGGCAGGAATTGATGTAGGCTGGATTTCCTCAAGATCTAGTACAGGCTGAACCATGGAAACATCATTTTAATTGTCATTGCAGGGGGTGGGGGGTCCAAGGAAAAGAATGTTACATGTCAACAGAATGACTCAGATTTTCTGGAAATGTTTTATAATCCCAGACATATAAAACATCATACAATGGCTGGGCGCGGTGGCTCATGCCTGTAATCCCAGCACTTTGGGAGGCTGAGGCGGGCGGATCACAAGGTCAGGAGTTCGAGACCAGCCTGGCCAACATGGTGAAACCCTGTCTCTACTAAAAATACAAAAATTAGTTGGATGTGGTGGCAGGCGCCTGTAATCCCAGCTACTCGAGAGGCTGAGGCAAGAGAATTGCTTGAACCTGGGAGGTGGAGGTTGCAGTGAGCCGAGATCACGCCACTACACTCCAGTCTCGGTGACAAGAGCAAGACTCCATCTGAAAAAAAAAAAAATCATACAAAAAGAAAAACGCATATTTCTCAAATAGCACGACAAGTATATCATTGTCACCATCCAAAAAGCTTCCACAAAACAACTGGGCAATCTATATAAAAAGAAGTTCAAACCCTTTGACACACCTACCAAGGCTGCTTCAGGAAAACTATCATAACAATATAAACCAAAAATATGGAAAAAGTTCATCTCACACAATGCTCAAAGCAAGGCAATTTGCAATATCAAAAAATTATGTCCCCTACCTTCTAACTTCAAACCTTACTGACAGGTCCCATGGTCACTAAGCCTCAATACAATACAAATTCAAGCTTGACTTCTTCGTGAGGTTCAAATTAGCCAATACATATACTAGAACTCAATAAGCATTTGTAAATCCCTCAACTATTTCAAAAGCTTAAAAATGCAAAAAGCTTATATTTCAGAAAATAAAAGAAGAGTAGAAACAAAAGCATCAAGTGTTTTAAAAGCACACGTACACTTGTGTTTTGGAAATCACCCGTGCAGTGAGCCCTGAACTAGTTAGCAAATGACAATCCCTGGCAGATAGAAGAAGAACCGTCCAAGACCCCATGTCAGCTGCCATTACTGGGTCACATAGGCCAAAAAAAAAAAAAATGGAACCCCTGGGTGAAACTGAACCCATACCTATTCTCTGCCCCTGCCCTTGAGCCTTAATGTTTCAGATCTCAGCTTAACTGAGATTGGAAATAAAGTACTTACTAGAGTGCCTGGATATGATCATTGCTTGTTATGTATTTAGTGGGTAATAAAGAGAATGCAGATAAGCCTCCAGCCAGTGCCTGGAACATGTACATGCTCAGTAAATGGAAGTATTCTTGTTGTTGTCATTATTTTTACTGTTAAATGAGTAAGTCACATTTGTATAGCTACTTAGAGTTTATGTAAAGTGCTTTCAATCCCTGCAATGGTCTTGTAAGAGAAAACTGAGGCTCATGGAAGGTGATAATCTGCCCAAGTTCATGCTGCTATCAAATGCTGAAGTTGGGGACTTGATTGCCAGCCAAGGCTCCTTCCCCTTAGTAAGGCTGTCTGAATCTGACAATAATGCCTTGTCTCTGTCATGGACATTGTAGCTGATCCCATTGTAACTGATCCCAGTCCCAACAAAGCCAGTCCAAGTCGAAGTTTCTGTTCCTTACACCCCAAAACATCCTACCAACTACATTTTCTACTCATGGCACTTATGGATCAGACCTAGTACACATATTCTATCATGGAGCAATAGCTCCATATCTTCATATGTGGGGCTTTCTAAGTTTACATCAGATCTAACTTTGATTTCCTAGAATCCTACATGGGCAGAGGAGAAAAAGAAACAATGATATGTACAGCTGTACAAAGGAAACACATATTGCTGGTTTCCCATCACATGGCTAACTACAGAAGCAGAGGACACCACACTGAGTCCCACTGAAGCTTCCGGCCCCTCTCCCATGACCCTCACCCCCACATGTCATAACAAAGCTCCACATCTGGAAGCCTGATGATCTTCAGCTGCCTCTCTCTGTCCAGAGAGTGTCACACTGCACATTACCAGGAAAAAGGAAAGAGGGAGGAGGAGGAAGAAGAGGAGGAGGTTTCATCAGGGCATGTAGTCTTTTCTTCCAATTGTAATTTGGCTGAAGCATCCAAAGTTACCTGTGATGTGTGTTGTTTTGCCAATTCATACTTCAAGTTATTTTTCAAAAACTGCCATGCAAAATGTAAGCTATGCAACTGTCCTTTGACAATGTTCTACTGAGATCATCAAGTGGTCTTTATTGTATGCCGGAAACCAGCTATCCTTTGGTATCTTTCCATATTACTGCCCATACTTGGGTTGTGTCCTCCTGAAGTCCAGACCGTCCTTAGGACTACCAGGAACCATCTTCCAGTGAGAGACAGGGCCCAGTTAACAACTATCCAGCAGCTTTGCCATTCTCAGCCTCAAGTTTGACCACCTCATGTCCCATAGCATTCACCTCCAATCCATTTCAGCCATGTACTCCCAAAGCCACACTATCTACCTATCATCACAAGGTGAAGCCAGCCCTCACTTCTGAAATCTAGAGTTGTATTGAGAATTAAGTATCCTTCTTGAATCCCAACTTTCTATCCTCCAAACATCTCCAACACCCTAACTATTATTGCACCTGGTTTTCAACCCCCTTGAGCCCTTGGGTCCCTTGCTGCTCCGCTTTTCCCCATTCCATTAGCTGGTCCTGCTCTCTTTTCCCTCTTCTTGGCTTCTAGACCTCATGATCCATCACTTCAATTGCTCTCTTGCTAGAAGCACCTCTGTTTCAAACTACTAACCCCCAATTCTGCATCAATCTGAACACCCAAACATTTCCACTCCTATAACTGGTAAATCAAGTTTTACTAGAGGAAATCTCTCAATCCTGGAGATTAATGGCAAAACATAATTATGAATTCCAACAGAAACTAAGTGCTTGGTGTGACTCAGCAAAAATATATTGCACTTGTTCCTTACACACACTGGTTATTTGAAGTCTTAAGTACTCCATGTGCCCCTCATTTTCAGCAGTACAGCATGATGGTACACAGCTTTGCATCCTGGTTCTGCATCTTAGTCACTGTATAACCTCAGACAAGTGACTTAACCTCTCTGTACTTTAGTTACCTTAATTATAAATTAAGACAATTCCATCTTCACAAGGTTGTGGAAAGAATTTAGTGAGTTATCTATGTAAGGTATTTTAACAATGCTAGCGATACAGAAAGTGCCCAAAACACGTTAGTTATTATTTTGTAGACAGAATTGAGACCTTAGATGGGATTTTCCTCCATTTCCTTTCCTTTCTTTCAGTTTATTATTTTCCTCCATTTCCTATTTCTCCAATTTATTCATATCCACATGCATCCTTATCTTTTTTCTTCCTGTTTCAAAGAAAGACTTGTCACTCTATGTTTAGTCTTGCCAGCTAGTATCCCTTATTACTTTTTCTGTATTTTGAACCTAGACCTTTTCACTGGGTTCTCCTTAGCCTATAAATTTACTCATGTGTCTCTTTTCTTGAAAGCAGGAAGGGAGAATGTGAGGGAGAAAGGAAGGGAAGAGAAGGAAAAAGCAGGGAAGAAAACTCCCCTTCAGCCTTACCACCCTTTCTGGCTCTCACCGATTAGAATCCTCCCTTCACAAACCAACCCTCTAAGGTCCTGTCTATACTGACAATCTCCTCGCTTCTCTTCCCATTCCCACCTCAATGGAAGGGAATTTGCCTCCTGTGTCCTCCACACACCACTCAGGCTGTTTTTGACATTATCACCAATGACTCCTAATTGCCAGTGTTTACTCTGGCATTCTTAATTGGCCAATCTCTGTAGAATGTGGCACTGTTGACCTCTCTATCATGACTAAAACTTGTTTTTCCCTGAGTTTCCATGATAGGAGTCTCTACTATTTATCTTTCTTCCCTACCGACCCCCTGCTTCTTAGTTTCTTTTGCTAGATTCTCTTCCTCTGACCACTCATTATATGTTGTGTCATCATTCATTCATTCATTCATTCATTCAACAAGCATATTAAACTCTTACCATATGTCAGGTACCATGACAGCTGCTGGGACCAGTTAAGCTGAAGCACTACTCCAGGCACTATTCACAGTGCAGACACACTACACAGGCATATAAATGACCCCATCCAAAGTTGTGCAATGGCAGTGATGCTGTAAAGAATATATAGTCCTTGCCTTCTTGTTGGACCAGTGAAAAAGACCAAAACACAGCTAGATAATTAGAGAATAAAACAAAAGGTGCAGTGACTGAGAGATGCCCTGGGTATCGCGTGAGCACAGCCTAGTTCTTCCCCCAAGTTCTTCAACCTGTTTCATACCTCACTCTTTCCCTTCTCCTCAGGAAAAGACATGCAGACAAGTGATTTCAACTGAGCTTCTTAGCCGATGATACAATTTTGAATTTCTTGCCCAGAATATCAAACTTTCTACCACACATTTCTACCACATGCCTTATAGGGCACCAAGCACCAGGAATATAAAAATAATAAATAAAAGTCTTACCATAAGGCATTAATCTTATTTCCCATCTGCACCATTTTAACAGACCCTCTGGGGCCTTTCTTCAAACCCCATTCGGAGTTATCTGTTTGAAACACAAGCTAATTTTATCACCAAATCCCCACTCCCACCCACTCCCTTGTTCAAAAACTGCCAAAGAAAAATCAAAACCCCTTTGGTGGTGCGATGTACCAGACCCTGATGCTCTCGCTCCTGCCTGCTCCTCTAGCCTTCTCCAGCCCCCTGGCCACACATATTCCCTACCTGTCAGCCATGCCACACCATCCGAAGATGAGCAGTGCTTTCAATTCCAAGGCAATTCCCACCTCAGTGCTTTTGCACCTGTTGCTCCTACTGCCTAGAAGGTTCAACCTGCAAATTTCTACAATTATTTAATGGTTTGACCAACCTCGGCAACGTTAAGTGCCTTTGGCTCTGCATGCTCATAGCAGATGATCACTTATGGGACTCATTCCAATGCTGTGATACTTTGTACACACACTTGTGTGTACAGAGGCCCTTCCTCAAAGGCTTTCCATCTCCTGGGAAGTATCTTCCCCAGAAAAAGACAAGCCTTTGAGGAAGAACCCTGTCTAACACATGGCAGGGCCTCAGTGCATGTTTGCCTGGGAAGAGGTAAACTCATGAAGTTATTTTTAGCATTGTTTAATCACAATATTTTTTGTTAGAGACTTTAAAGGTAATTAATTCTATTTCATCTAAATCAAATGTCTCTTCTACAGATTCTGCTTAAAGCTGTTAAAAACTAAACTGAGGCCGGGCGCAGTGGCTCATACCTGTAATCCCAGCACTTTGGGAGGCTGAGGCAGGTGGATTGCCTGAACTCAGGAGTTTGCAACCAGCCTGGGCAACATGGTGAAACCCTGTCTCCATTAAAATACAAAAAAAAAAAAATCCCCGGGCGTGGCGCCGTGCGCCTGTAGTCCCAGCTACTCAGGAGGCTGAGGCAGGAGAATTGTTTGAACCTGGGAGGCGGAGGTTGCCGTGGGCCGAGATCGTGCCACTGCACTCCAGCCTGGATGACAGAACAAGACACCATATCAAAAAAAAAAAAAAAAAAAAAAAAAGCTAAACTGAAATTTCACCTTAACAGAGCCTGCATTAGCAGTCAATTAGGTATACTATCATGCAAGAATTGACAAAGAAAGCAGAATATGCCAGGAACATGCTGAGATACCAATTTGGGTCCATCAGTTACTGAGCAATACTTGAAATTTTAGTTAGACCTTCATCTGTAATAAAATCAGAATATATGGTTGTCTAAATTTTATCTTTTTTTGAATATGGAAGATAATGAAAGAAGTCAATCTCAGCAAGTAAGAAAGGAAGGGAAAAATGTGTGGGGCTTAATTTTGATAAAATGACGAGTCCCTTAATCACTGGAACACTTCAATTACCCAGTAAAATAATTTTAACAAGTATCTTATTTATGAGTGTTTATTTGTTCTTTATCTAGGTACTCTGCCTTTTTCTAAGAGTGTTTTTGAATTTTTTAATTAAGTTAATAGCTGTTGCCAGGTGTTCCTCGTGACTAAATTTACCAAAGAGCCGGCTGGCATTGAGGGTGGAGTCTGTGTCAATAAAACACAATTAGCTACACACCCATGTGGAATGGGGATTTGACCTAAACCTCCATGGGATCACACCGAAAACCTAACAGTCACTATTCAAGTTCCACAAGGGAGAACTAAGATATGGGGAAATGTCTGGATTTTTTTAAGGTAAGAAACCATGATATTTCTTAACAAATAATTTTATGTCAAAAAATGCCACAACGGCTGTCTGAATTGCCAAATCCACAAGGTAACCACCCAAGTTTGTCCTCTCATTGTGCACTTCAACCAGCATGTAGAAGGGGCCCCAGTGATTTGTGCATGATGCAGGGTTTTCAAAGAAAGGATAAGCATCCTTGGCTGGCTTCCAAGCCCTGTCCTCTGACCCCATCATGCTACCCCCCACCCCTACACGTATATACCCATGCATCAACTCTTTTGGCAGTTATGTACAACTGTACATGGGGGAGTTATAAAATTAAAATATGAAATGCAAACTTCATTAACCAAAATGTGCATTTGGTTAACGTGAATACAGAGAAAGGCACTTAGCCCAGCATAGCTATTCCCCAGAATTTGATCTTTGACCCATCTCACCCCTCTCTAGAAACACTCTCCCGGGGAGACATATAACTTGAACTGAGTCCCTATACTGATAACTCCCAAGCTATAGTTCTTGCCCTAAATATCTAACTGCTTACTTGGTTATCTCCCCCCACAGGCATCAAAGTTATAAAGTTAATAAGACCAAAGATTTCCCAGGCTTTTCAACACAGATCCACAGTAGTAGCGTGAAACAATTAGGAGCTGCCAGAATATAAAACAAATTTGGCAAGAAACAGGAAGCAGAAACTTAGAAACATGTGGCCCAATCACTTACAGACTTGTTTTGGCCAAGAAATCCTTTGTTCAAATAAAATCTTACTTGGAAACCAAATATGTGAAATCAAGAACAGGACACCTGCTCAGATAGCACAAGGGGCCACCAGAAAGGAGCCCAAAGCTGGAAGCTGGACATCGGTCTGCCACCCATTGCCCTCATGCCCTGTAACACAGCTCCAGAGATGCTCCCTGATACTCCCAGGAATCTGCAAAATACAGTTTAAAAGCTACTGGCCAAAATCCATTAAGATTTTTATTCGTGGATAAAAATTTATTTATTTTTATTACAAAATCAACAGTTAAAGCGTAATTTGGGGAAGCCAACTGGTAACAGTGGGTGAGAATCTCCATGAACATTAAAACCAAATAAGAACAAATTTAAAAAATAAGGCGCTGAGTAGGGCGTGGTGGCTCATGCCTGTAATCCCAGCACTTTGGGAGGCCGAGGTGGGCAGATCACTTGAGGTCAGAAGTTTGAGACCAGCCTGACCAACATGGTGAAACTCCATCTCTACTAAAAATACAAAAATTGGGAGGAGCCAAGATGGCCGAATAGGAACAGCTCCGGTCTACAGCTCCCAGCGTGAGCGACGCAGAAGACGGGTGATTTCTGCATTTCCATCTGAGGTACCGGGTTCATCTCACTAGGGAGTGCCAGACAGTGGGCGCAGGTCAGTGGGTGCATGCACCGTGCGCGAGCCGAAGAAGGGCGAGGCATTGCCTCACTCGGGAAGCGCAAGCGGTCAGGGAGTTCCCTTTCCTAGTCAAAGAAAGGGGTGACAGACGGCACCTGGAAAATCGGGTCACTCCAGCCCGAAAACTGCGCTTTTCCGATGGGCTTAAAAAACGGTGCACCAGGAGATTGTATCCCGCACCTGGCTCAGAGGGTCCTACGCCCACGGAGTCTCGCTGATTGCTAGCACAGCAGTCTGAGATCAAACCGCAAGGAGGCAGCGAGGCTGGGGGAGGAGCGCCCGCCATTGCCCAGGCTTGCTTAGGTAAACAAAGCAGCTGGGAAGCTCGAACTGGGTGGAGCCCACCACAGCTCAAGAAGACCTGCCTGCCTCTGTAGGCTCCACCTCTGGGAGCAGGGCACAGACAAACAAAAAGACAGCAGTAACCTCTGCAGACTTAAATGTCCCTGTCTGACAGCTTTGAAGAGAGCAGTGGTTCTCCCAGCACGCAGCTGGAGATCTGAGAATGGGCTGACTGCCTCCTCAAGTGGGTCCCTGACCCCTGACCCCCGAGCAGCCTAACTGGGAGGCACCCCCCAGCAGGGGCAGACTGACACCTCACACGGCGGGCCAGGTACTTGAACAGACCTGCAGCTGAGGGTCCTGTCTGTTAGAAGGAAAACTAACAAACAGAAAGGACATCCACACCAAAAACCCATCTGTACATCACTATCATCAAAGACCAAAAGTAGATAAAACCACAAAGATGGGGAAAAAACAGAGCAGAAAAACTGGAAACTCTAAAAAGCAGAGTACCTCTCCTCCTCCAAAGGAACGCAGTTCCTCACCAGCAATGGATCAAAGCTGGATGGAGAATGACTTTGACGAGCTGAGAGAAGAAGGCTTCAGACGATCAAATTACTCTGAGCTACGGGAGGATATTCAAACCAAAGGCAAAGAAGTTGAAAACTTTGAAAAAAAATTTAGAAGAATGTATAACTAGAATAACCAATACAGAGAAGTGCTTAAATGAGCTGATGGAGCTGAAAACCAAGGCTCAAGAACTACGTGAAGAATGCAGAAGCCTCAGGAGCCGATGCGATCAACTGGAAGAAAGGGTATCAGCGATGGAAGATGAAATGAATGAAATGAAGCGAAAAGGGAAGTTTAGAGAAAAAAGAATAAAAAGAAACAAGCAAAGCCTCCAAGAAATATGGGACTATGTGAAAAGACCAAATCTACGTCTGATTGGTGTACCTGAAAGTGACGGGAAGAATGGAACCAAGTTGGAAAACACTCTGCAGGATATTATCCAGGAGAACTTCCCCAATCTAGCAAGGCAGGCCAACATTCAGATTCAGGAAATACAGACAACGCCACAAAGATAATCCTCAAGAAGAGCAACTCCAAGACACATAATTGTCAGATTCACCAAAGTTGAAATGAAGGAAAAAATGTCAAGGGCAGCCAGACAGAAAGGTCAGGTTACCCTCAAAGGGAAGCCCATCAGACTAACAGCAGATCTCTCAGCAGAAACTCTACAAGCCAGAAGAGAGTGGGGGCCAATATTCAACATTCTTAAAGGAAAGAATTTTCAACCCAGAATTTCATATCCAGCCAAACTAAGCTTCATAAGTGAAGGAGAAATAAAATACTTTACAGACAAGCAAATGCTGAGAGATTTTGTCACCACCAGGGCTGCCCTAAAAGAGCTCCTGAAGGAAGCACTAAACATGGAAAGGCACAACCGGTGCCAGCCGCTGCAAAATCATGCCAAAATGTAAAGACCATCAAGACTAGGAAGAGACTGCATCAACTAACGAGCAAAATAACCAGCTAACATCATAATGACAGGATCAAATTCATACATAACAATATTACCTTTAAATGTAAATGGACTAAATGCTCCAATTAAAAGACACAGACTGGCAAATTGGATAAGGAGTCAAGACCCATCAGTGTGCTGTATTCAGGAAACCCATCTCATGTGCAGAGACACACATAGGCTCAAAATAAAAGGATGGAGGAAGATCTACCAAGCAAATGGAAAACAAAAAAAGGCAGGGGTTGCAATCCTAGTCTCTGATAAAACAGACTTTAAACCAACAAAGATCAAAAGAGACAAAGAAGGCCATTACATAATGGTAAAGGGATCAATTCAACAAGAAGAGCTAACTATCCTAAATATATATGAACCCAATACAGGAGCACCCAGATTCATAAAGCAAGTCCTGAGTGACCTACAAAGAGACTTAGACTCCCACACATTAATAATGGGAGACTTTAACACCCCACTGTCAACATTAGACAGATCAACGAGACAGAAAGTCAACAAGGATACCCAGGAATTGAACTCAGCTCTGCACCAAGCGGACCTAATAGAAATCTACAGAACTCTCCACCCAAAATCAACAGAATATACATTTTTTTCAGCACCACACCACACCTATTCCAAAATTGACCACATACTTGGAAGTAAAGCTCTCCTCAGTAAATGTAAAAGAAAAGAAATTATAACAAACTATCTCTCAGATCACAGTGCAATCAAGCTAGAACTCAGGATTAAGAATCTCACTCAAAACCGCTCAACTACATGGAAACTGAATAACCTGCTCCTGAATGACTACTGGGTACATAACGAAATGCAGGCAGAAATAAAGATGTTCTTTGAAACCAACGAGAACCAAGACACAACATACCAGAATCTCTGGGACGCATTCAAAGCAGTGTGTAGAGGGAAATTTATAGCACTAAATGCCCACAAGAGAAAGCAGGAAAGATCCAAAACTGACACCCTAACATCACAATTAAAAGAACTAGAAAAGCAAGAGCAAACACATTCAAAAGCTAGCAGAAGGTAAGAAATAACTAAAATCAGAGCAGAACTGAAGGAAATAGAGACACAAAAAAACCCTTCAAAAAATGAATGAATCCAAGAGCTGGTTTTTTGAAAGGATCAACAAAATTGATAGACCACTAGCAAGACTAATAAAGAAAAAAAGAGAGAAGAATCAAATAGAGGCAATAAAAAATGATAAAGGGGATATCACCACCGATCCCACAGAAATACAAACTACCATCTGAGAATACTACAAACACCTCTACGCAAATAAACTAGAAAATCAAGAAGAAATGGATAAATTCCTGAACACATACACCCTCCCAAGACTAAACCAGGAAGAAGTTGAATCTCTGAATAGACCAATAACAGGATCTGAAATTGTGGCAATAATCAATAGCTTACCAACCAAAAAAAGTCCAGGACCAGATGGATTCACAGCCGAATTCTATCAGAGGTACAAGGAGGAACTGGTACCATTCCTTCTGAAACTATTCCAATCAATAGAAAAAGAGGGAATCCTCCCTAACTCATTTTATGAGGCCAGCATCATCCTGATACCAAAGCCGGGCAGAGACACAACCAAAAAAGAGAATTTTAGACCAATATCCTTGATGAACATTGATGCAAAAATCCTCAATAAAATACTGGCAAACAGAATCCAGCAGCACATCAAAAAGCTTATCCACCATGATCAAGTGGGCTTCATCCCTGGGATGCAAGGCTGGTTCAATATACGCAAATCAATAAATGTAATCCAGCATATAAACAGAACCAAAGACAAAAACCACATGATTATCTCAATAGATGCAGAAAAGGCCTTTGACAAAATTCAACAGCCCTTCATGCTAAAAACTCTCAATAAATTAGGTATTGATGGGACGTATCTCAAAATAATAAGAGCTATCTATGCCAAACCCACAGCCAATATCATACTGAATGGGCAAAAACTGGAAGCATTCCCTCTGAAAACTGGCACAAGACAGGGATGCCCTCTCTCACCACTCCTGTTCAACACAGTGTTGGAAGTTCTGGCCAGGGCAATTAGGCAAGAGAAGGAAATCAAGGGTATTTAATTAGGAAAAGAGGAAGTCAGATTGTCCCTATTTGCAGATGACATGATTGTATATCTAGAAAACCCCATTGTCTCAGCCCAAAATCTCCTTAAGCTGATAAGCAACTTCAGCAAAGTCTCAGGATACAAAATCAATGTACAAAAATCACAAGCATTCTTATACACCAACAATAGACAAACAGAGAGCCAAATCATGAGTGAACTCCCATTCACAATTGCTTCAAAGAGAATAAAATACCTAGGAATCCAACTTACAAGGGATGTGAAGGACCTCTTCAAGGAGAACTACGAACCACTGCTCAAGGAAATAAAAGAGGATACAAAGAAATGGAAGAACATTCCATGCTCATGGGTAGGAAGAATCAATATCGTGAAAATGGCCATACTGCCCAAGGTAATTTACAGATTCAATGCCATCCCCATCAAGCTACCAATGACTTTCTTCACAGAATTGGAAAAAACTACTTCAAAGTTCATATGGAACCAAAAAAGAGCCCGCATCGCCAAGTCAATCCTAAGCCAAAAGAACAAAGCTGGAGGCATCACACTACCTGACTTCAAACTATACTACAAGGCTACAGTAACCAAAACAGCAAGGTACTGGTACCAAAACAGAGATATAGATCAATGGAACAGAACAGAGCCCTCAGAAATAACGCCGCATATCTACAACTATCTGATCTTTGACAAACCTGAGAAAAACAAGAAATGGGGAAAGGATTCCCTATTTAATAAATGGTGCTGGGAAAACTGGCTAGCCATATGTAGAAAGCTGAAACTGGATCCCGTCCTTATACCTTATACAAAAATCAATTCAAGATGGATTAAAGACTTAAACGTTAGACCTAAAACCATAAAAACCCTAGAAGAAAACCTAGGCATTACCATTCAGGACATAGGCATGGGCAAGGACTTCATGTCTAAAACACCAAAAGCAATGGCAACAAAAGCCAAAATTGACAAATGGGATCTAATTAAACTAAAGAGCTTCTGCACAGCAAAAGAAACTACCATCAGAGTGAACAGGCAACCTACAAAATGGGAGAAAATTTTTGCAACCTACTCATCTGACAAAGGGCTAATATCCAGAATCTACAAAGAACTCAAACAAATTTACAAGAAAAAAACAAACAACCCCATCAAAAAGTGGGCAAAGGACATGAACAGACACTTCTCAAAAGAAGACATTTATGCAGCCAAAAAACACATGAAAAAATGCTCATCATCACCGGCCATCAGAGAAATGCAAATCAAAACCACAATGAGATACCATCTCACACCAGTTAGAATGGCAACCATTAAAAAGTCAGGAAACAACAGGTGCTGGAGAGGATGTGGAGAAACAGGAACACTTTTACACTGTTGGTGGGACTGTAAACTAGTTCAACCCTTGTGGAAGTCAGTGTGGCGATTCCTCAGGGATCTAGAACTAGAAATTCCATTTGACCCAGCCATCCCATTACTAGGTATATACCCAAAGGACTATAAATCATGCTGCTATAAAGACACATGCACACGTATGTTTATTGCGGCATTATTCACAATAGCAAAGACTTGGAACCAACCCAAATGTCCAACAATGATAGACTGGATTAAGAAAATGTGGCACATATACACCATGGAATACTATGCAGCCATAAAAAATGATGAGTTCATGTCCTTTGTAGGGACATGGATGAAATTGGAAATCATCATTCTCAGTAAACTATCGCAAGAACAAAAAACCAAACACCGCATATTCTCACTCATAGGTGGGAACTGAACAATGAGAACACATGGACACAGGAAGGGGAACATCACACTCTGGGGACTGTTGTGGGGTGGGGGGAGGGGGGAGGGATAGCATTGGGAGATATATCTAATGCTAGATGACGAGTTAGTGGGTGCAGTGCACCAGCATGGCACATGTATACATATGTAACTAACCTGCCCATTGCACACATGTACCCTAAAACCTAAAGTATAATAATAATAAATAAATAAATAAATAAAAAAGAACAAAAAAATAATAAAAATAAAAATAAAATAAAAATACAAAAATTAGCCGGGTGTGGTGGCAGGTGCCTGTAATCCCAGCTACTCAGGAGGCTGAGGCAGGAGAATCGCTTGAACCCAGGAGGCAGAGGTTGCAGTGAGCCAAGATCGTGCCACTGGACTGCAGTCTGGGTGAAAGAGTGAGACTCCACCTCAAAAAAATAATAATAAAACTAAAAAAATAAGGGGCTGGCATGGTAGCTTACATCTATAATCTCAGCACTTTGGGAGGCTGAGGAGAGAGGATTGCTTGAGCTCAGGAGTTTAAGTCCAGCCTGGAAAAACATAGTAAGACTCCATTTCCATTTCTACCAAAAAAAAAAAAAATTAATTATCTGGGCATGGTGGTGCCCACCTGTAGTTCCAGCTACTTTGGAGGCTGAAGCAGGAGGACTGCCTGAGCCTAGTAGTTCAAGGCTGCAATGAGCCATCATCACACCACTGCACTCCAGCCTGGGTGACAGTGAGACCCCATCTCTTTAAAAAAAAAAAGAGAGAGAGAAAAGATAAAAAGAAAAAAGGTGAATTCTAAGTAGAAGTAGTCCACTAGATAAATCTTCAGAATCTATATCAGTCACCTCACCACATTTTCTCAAAAACAATAAATCCTAATGACAAGGAAAACTCTAAAATTAATCATACTTTGTTGAAGTCACATAGGGCAAGGTTTAAACTCCTATCTTTCTTACATAAGAGTCCTATATAATATCTTTCTTATATAAAAGTCTGGCCAGGCATGGTGGCTCATGCCTGTAGTCCTAGCAACTTGGGAGGTTGAGATGGGAGGATTGCTTGAGCCTGGGAGGTCGAGGCTGCAGTGGGCCCTGATAAGGCCACTGCACTCCAGCCTGGGTGACAAAGTGAGACCCTGTCCCAAGAAAACCCTTTTTATTTAATTTGATACAATTGAATAAAAAGAGAAAGTTTTCAGAGAAAGTTTGAGTATTAAGGTTGACAACTCAATCAACTTAAAGAAACACATAATAAAGGACACATCTGTGAGTATTTTAGAGGAAACAGATTATCGTTGTAGAGTAAAAGGCCAAATTATTGTCCTAAACAAAAATACCCATATGGTACCACAATCATCAAAAACTTGAAAATAGTTGGTTAATTAATTCATTGGTTGACAGTAATTATACCAATTGGGTTGATTTGGTTGTTTTGACATCTTATAAACATAAGCCTAGTGAATTCCACAGAGAAGAAAAAAAATTACTGAACATTCATTCAACCATTGGGAAAAGCTGTCCATATAATGAACGGGCCCTCTATAGAGAAAATGCACACACAAAAAATTTCCATTATATGTTAAAAGATACCACAACATGAAATTTTATGTTTCAATAAAATTTTTTTCTAAAGAAGCATAAAATTATTATTATATATCTCCATAATTTCTCAACCCTGGCTGTACATGAGATTCACCAGAGAGATTTAAAAACTATCAATACCCTAGCCCTGTATCTCAGACCTACGGAATCAGAGTTTTTCAGAGTAGGACATTGGTACCAGTTTTTTTCCTTCCTCAGGTGATTCTAATGTGTAGGTGGGGTTGAGAACCATTGATACAGAGTCTTCAATCAACTGATTTATGGATACTAGGTTGTCAGGTGTCAACCTGAACAGACCATTTTTTTTTTATATCATTTATGCCTGTGAGTTTGGGCTACCCCTATTCATAACTATCTAATAATGATGGTTAAGGCTGGTTTTTGATAGTTGTCTGGTTGAACTATCACTGCCTGAAGAAGCAGCACTCTGTTCTCCCTTACGAGATTTAACTTTGTCGTGAGTTTTTATTTTTTTGGTGGTTCCTTCACGGGCTATGAATGTGGTTGCTTTGAAGTTACAGGTTCAGAGAGCTGAAATTGCTGTTTCAAGAAATACATCTGGTTTCAGTAGATAAATATGAACTCACTCCCATGGAAAGTATTCCATCAAGCAAAGTAGAATTACAAAAATAATACCAGTTGATCCCAAAATAAGTAATTATGGCCCTAATTTATAATATGTCAAATAAACCACAAAATGATTAATTGCGCTTAGGAATATTTTGAAAAAAACATAATCTACAAATGATTTGGGTGATAATTTTTAAGTATTGGTATAGTTAACACTTTACGTAGCTACTGTTTACATATATGAACCACTGAGCCAGAAGATGGTGTTGGGGGAAACAGTTGCTGATTTTTATGGTGATTCGGAAGTTTGGAAACTGAGTCCCAATTTCCTTTACAGTCTTTTTTTTTTTTTTTTTTTTTGAGACAGAGTCTCGCTCTGTTGCCCAGGCTGGAGTGCAGTGGCACGATCTTGGCCCACTGCAACCTACGCCTCCCAGGTTCAAGCCATCCTCCTGCCTCAGCCTCCCTAGTAGCTGGGATTACAGGCATGTGCCACCACGCCCAGCTAATTTTTGTATTTTTAGTAGAGACGGGGTTTCGCCATGTTAGCCACGATAGTCTCGAACTCCTGACCTCAGGTGATCCACCCGCCTCGGCCTCCCAAAGTGCTGGAATTACAGGCATGAGCCACCGCACCCGGCCTCCTTTACAGTCTTAAGTGACTAATGCTATATCTATAAGAGGCTCGTAAACATGGAATTTCTCTCTAGATACAGAAATGAGTTATTTTCAAAATATACAGGGTACCCTCAGAAATGGAAACATTAGAAGCTCTCAGCAGTAAAGTAATCAGAAGTCAGGAAAAGCAGAGTCAAAAAGTTGATACAACATATTTTGAACATTTTGTTTCAATTCCTTTCATAAACAAAAAATTCATTCACTAATCTTTGGATATTGGGTCATGATTGGAGTTCTATGTTATTTTTCTTGGTTAATCCACATCCAGATTTCCTGCTTCTATTTCTTAAAGAGGATCAGGACCTTATTGGAGCTTGTGAAAAAACCTGAATGCAAAATCATTCTAGAAATTTTTATTGTACTCTTCAAATCTCTTATCACTATGCCACACCTAAGTACTCATCCCTCTTCCTTTTGTAATTTGCTTGTTCATGTTGCTTTTTAAAAAGCTTTATAGTCTTTTTATAAATTGAGATAAAATTCACATAAACTTCACTATTTTAATACTTTTAAAGTGTACAATTTGGTGGGTTTTTTTTCTTTTTTTTCTGAGACGGAGTCTCGCTCTGTTGCCCAGGCTGGAGTGCAGTGGCGGGATCTTGGCTCACTGCAAGCTCCGCCTCCCGGGTTCATGCCATTCTCCTGCCTCAGACTCCCGAGTAGCTGGGACTACAGGCGCCCACCACCACGCCTGGCTAATTTTTTGTACTTTAGTAGAGACGGGGTTTCACCGTTTTAGCCAGGATGGTCTCCATCCCCTGACCTCGTGATTCGCCCGCCTCGGCCTCCCAAAGTGCTGGGATTACAGGTGTGAGCCACGGCGCCCAGCTGGTGGTTTTTATATATTTACAATGTTGTGCAACCACCACCCCATTATCTAATTCCAGAACATAGCCGTCACCCCAAAAAGAAACCTTGCATCCATCATCAGTCACTCTCTATTTCCCCTACCCCACTTGCCTGGCAATCACTAATCCACTTTTTGTTGATATGCATTTGCCTATTATGGACATTTCATATAAATCATACAACATGTGGTCATTGTATCTGGCTTCTTTCACTTAGCATAATGTTTTCAAGGTTCATCCATGTTGCAACATGTGTTGATATATTTTTTTTAACATTACTTACTTTTATGGGCCCATATAGCGATCAACTTAGTTTTCACAGAAATACCATTCTTTGTTTAGCATTCACATTACATCAGTTTAGGCAATATTTCATTAAATCACAAAATTACAATAGCATCCTAGCACTTTAGGAGGCCAAGGCAGGTGGATCACCTGAGGTCAGGAGTTCGAGACCAGCCTGGCCAACATGGCGATACCCTGTCTCTACTAAAAAAAAAAAAAAAAAGTACAAAAATTAGCCAGGCATGGTGGTGGATGCCTGTAATCCCAGCTACTCAGGAGGCTGGGGTGGGAAAATTACTTGAACCAGGGAGGCGGATGTTGCAGTGAGTCGAAATAGCACCACTGCACTCCAGCCTGGGTGACAGAGCAAGGCTCTGTCTCAAAGAAAAAACAAAAATACAATAGCAAAGTACAACTGGCATAAACTGGACTGTAACCAAACACTACTGTAAGCATGCACCTGACATAGTAACAGCCAAGTTTACAAATTTATTAAGATGATAGCTATTTCCCACAGCAGTCTCTGTGTCTGAGCAACCACCACGATGTGGTTCAGAGGAGAAGGAGAGCACTGGTTAATCCAATGAGTTGTTTCAGCGTTAGGCAGTATTTCATTAAGCAGAACAGAGTCAGATGCATGTGGGGCAGAGAGGTGATAAGTGTCTATTATACGACCCAACACAGCCTCAACTGGTTCCCAAGAGGAAGTTTTCTACGTGTCTTCAAAAAGAGGCAAGGATGTGCTCCCATAAAGACAGGTATATCCTCTGCCTCTATAAAAGCTTTACCATGCTTTACCATCTTTCAAGAAGCAACTCCAATGTGCCCTCCTCTACAAAGTCTTCCCTAACTCTCAAATCTTCACAGTGCCTGCCTGCTCTCTCTTCTTCCTTTTAATCCCCAAAGTACTTATGCATCTCTTATGGTAGTTTGAATTGGTATGATAGCTAGCCATACAATGTCCTCTCTTCCATACCAGGATGTAAGCTGCATCAGAGGCATATTCTGTGTCTTTATACGTCCTGCTGTCATCAGCACCAGAAAAGAGATGCTCAAAACACAATCTTCACACAAATCCTTACACAAATCATTTAATAAGGAGTAGAAGTTCAATAAATATTCATTAAATTAATAAATGAATGAGCACAGGAATTAAATAATTAAGCAATTTCATGCAACATCTTACCTGGCTACAGCAATTAACCCTCCTTGTCAGTGTGCGGTAAATGAAGGAAAGATATGTATCTGATGGGGCACAGTGGTGGGTGAATAAAGAAAAAAAAATCAGCTATTCCAGGTGCCTAGCATGCATCAGAAATTGTGACTCTTCTCCAAATGTTCAACAGACACCACCTTCAAACAGGACATTGTTAGATAATGACACTTTCTGATGTCCTTTGATGTAGAGCACATTAAAAGTATTATCAGATGGAAAATCTTTCTGTTCAAAATCCCCCAACCTCTTCAACTGTGTATTTAGTTTTCATCAATTAAATTATTATATCATTTCAATGGGTGACTTTTTATGTACACTGGAAAGGTACTCATAAGAAAATAGCTTCCAAATTGGCTATTTTTAAAAGCAAAGCAACTGGTTAGGTGAGGAATGCATAAACAACCCCAAAAGCGGCACTGAATACTTTTCTTTGGCTGTATACGACTGAAAAACTGCCAAGTTCATTTTGATAAGCCTTTGTTAAAAACAATAAACATGCCTGAGCTTGCAAACCATGCTGTTTTGAAGAAAAAGCAATTGAGAGAATTAGAAAATGCTTAAAACTGGAATGTCTGATAGTCTATGAATGTGGAGGAAAGTGGGGGACAAAATGTAAAGTGAGACAAAATCACAACAGAACACCATCTTCATAAATAAATAAAAAGCGATATCTTATAAACTAATTTAATTAGTCTCCAATACTAACATGGTACCACTAACACTCTTAAGAAAACAAATCATCCCGTGCTTCAAGTTTAGTCACCACGGTGATCTCCCTGCAATAAAGGAAATGTAATTTCATTGACTCCAAATGAACATATATTAAATAACCAAATGTGGAAACTGCAATTCACTTACAGTAAAATGTCAGCTCAAAAAATTAAGAGTAACTTCACCTGAATTTGTTTTTTTGTTGTTGTTGTTGTCTTCCCCCCCCCCCCCATGATTATAAGATTCTCAGAATTGTAGGACTGGAAGGAAGATAGTTTGGATCACTTATGTTTATTTTCCTGCTTAGGTAAAACTGAAATTCTCTTGTACCTGCCTAAGAAATCCTGGAAAAATTCTAGTGAATAAATTGCAACTTGAGCTCTATAGGATCAAAGTTCTTTGTTTTGTTCATTGACACATCCCAAATGCCCAGAACAGCACTAGGCATACAGCAGGCACTCAATAAATATCTGCTAATTGAACTAAATTGAAAAATATGCAGTGCAATGCAATGTTAAATAAGTCAGTTTGAAACTCCTTTCTTAGCTTTGTTTTGGTCATAGTATTAATCACAATAAACAAACAGTCCTCATATAAACCACTTCAACACTCTAATTCCTGTTTTTACTTCTGATCGATCATTACCATACAGGGTTCTGAGAATCAGAAAAGACTCCAAGGAAAGATGGGGGTAGACTTACTCCCATCTATTTGGACTAATTTTCTTCTTCTGGGCATTCACCTGAGAAGTATCTGCATATCCATAATATAAAAATAATTTAAAATATTACTTAAAATTAAAGGTTTGCATCTTTAAAAACTGTGCCACAAAAGCAATTTGATTAAATCAATCTCTCATCTATTTCAGAATCCCATCAGTTAAAAAAAAAAACACAAAAAATAAGAACAGGAAAATGATATGATTAGGTGATGCTAGTCATATTATTTTTGCTCAAAATGCCTAGAGGCAATATGCCTTGGAAAACTGAGTTAGGTGGGAATGAGAAGATATGGATTCTAGTGTTGATTCCATCACCAGTTAACAGTATGAATTCAGCCAATCCTTGCCAACCTGGATCTGAGCTTCCTGGGCTGTAAGGTGAAGGATTTGAATTTAGTAGATGGTCTCCAAAGCCTTTCAGTTTCAAAGTTTCTCTAAACCCTGTAATTATAAGTGACTAAATCCAGTTCACCTAATTACTACCACTACTCTTTCACATCCTTCATTTCTTCAGCAAACATCCGGTCACCTTGGGGGCGCAGGGGGTGGGGGATGTCAAACAGCATTAGCCATAGTTTGGCACGACATTTATGGAGGGGGAGCGACAAACTATGCAAGGGCAGCTAGCTGATGATTTTAACTGTTAGTGAGCTTACACCTGTGCAGCGAATGTGTTTCTGAATTTGAAAGGCCGGAAGATTTTCCCCCTGGGCTAAGCTGGTGGCGCCGCGGGAGTGCCTAGCTCTGAGCAAAGAATCAGGTAGGATGAACTAATTAGAGGCTCTTCAAAAGGAGAGTGTTTAACCAGTTTCCTGGCAGGACTCACCTGACTAGACATTTTTTAAAATTATGGCCAGGCACGGTGGCGCACGCCTGTAATCCCATCACTTTGGGAGGCTAAAGCGGGCAGATCGCTTGAGCCCAGGAGCTCGAGAGCAAACCAGGCAATATGTCGAAACCCTGTATCTGCAAAAAAAAAATACAAAAAATAGCCGGGCGTGGTGGCGCGCACCTTTAGTCCCAGCTACTCCAGAGGCTGGGGAGGGAGAATCGTTGGAGCCGAGGAGGCGGAGGTTGCAATGAGCTGAGATCGCGCCACTGCACTCCAGCCTGGGCGACAGAGCGAGACCTTATAAAATAATAAATAAATAGCATAAGAGGTTTAGAATGCTGATGTGTGAAAACGGAAGACTAACCAAATAGCCCCAGGACTTACTGAAATTGTGCTTCAAAATTTTGTTACGAACGCTTTTCCGAGTCCACAATACAGGTATCACTGGTTTATTTGTGGACAAGAAGCAACTGAGAAATTGAGTTCAATCCACTGAAAGCCGGTGTGTTTTTAATATAGCACACACGGGAAATAAATATTATTGTCCGAGGTAGGGGACGGGGAGAGATTTTAAAAATGTACTATAAACATAAAATCCAGAAGAAAGATGGTCTCTATTCCACCGAGAAGTCTGCATTTGAAAACCACAAGAGATGGAGATCAAAGCCGCTCGTTCTCCAGCCACCTGCCCAAAAACTCGGCCGCAGCGCAGACCCAACCCAGACAGGGCAAGTGAGCACGTGTCTCCCTCCCAACCCAAGCTGCGCGCCGACGCACCCAAGTTAGGCTCCCAGGCTCCCGGCGCGGGATGGGCGCTAGGGCAGCGGAGAATGGAAGGTCCCCGTCCTCCTCCAGCTCCAAGGACAGCGCCAGCGCCCCGCCGTCCCGCCGCCCTTCCTTGAGGGATGCCCGTGTCACCTGAGCCACCGCTCCCTCTGCACAACCGAGTCAGGGAGAGGGAAGAGGGGGAGCCGAGGAAGCTTCTTGGCACGGGCGCTGGGGATCCGGGAGCGGGGACCGCCGGCGAGAATGAGCCCAGGACAGCCCAGCGCTCCAGCGCTCCAGCGCTCTGCAGCCCGCCCAGAGCGCGCAGACCACCCCCATGCCCCGCCCGCCCTCCTGCCACACCCGCCCGCAGCCCGGCACCGCCGCCTCCTCACCTCGCCGGGACCACTGCAGCCCTGGCGGTAGCGCGCGGACATGCCCCCGGGGCGCACCCGCCGAGCTGCGTCCCTGCGCAGTGGCCCCTTCCCGGGCCCCAGGCTGCGCGATCCGCGCTTCGGTGGGGCGGGGAGCGGACTGGGCGGAGGCGCCGGCGAGGCTGGGGCCGGGGGCCCAGCTGGCAGCGCCGGGGGAGGGAAGCGTAGCGCGGAAAATCCCAGTGCTCGGCCTTCGAAATGCACTGGCTCATTCAGCCCCGCCAGCTCCGCCGGGGACTCTGCCTGGCGGGCGAAGAGGATTTAGCGCGGGGATCCGCTCTAAGTACTGCGGCTTGGCTAGGGGCGAGGGGCGCAGCGGAGGAGGGACGTCTTGCGGTTATGTAATGCACCGGCTTTCTGTGTCCCCAGCCAAACCGCTCTAGGACTGCCGGACCCTCCCCGGGAAGAGCCCTGACCCCTGACCTCGGCAAGCCGAGGGGAGCTCGGTGTTCCCAAAAAGAACTTTTCCCCGCACGGTCAAAGAGCAAGATCTCGAGAAAAAATACAAGGCCTCCTTTAGGTGTGTCTGGCAGGGATCCGGACCCTGCTAGCCAATCCTTCCCATTTCACAGCACAGGAAACTGAAGCTCCAGAATGCTAGTGAAAAGCGTTATCTCTTGGAGTCAAAAGGACCTGGGTTCAACACATCTGAAAATCTCATAACCTTGGGCAATTTAACTCTCTGAGCCTCACTTTTCCCTGTAAAACAAAGGATAATAGCGCCCACTTCATGTTATTGCTGCGAGGATAAAATGAGTGAGGTGTAGGCGCCCGGTACATAATACAATTCCCCAAACGTTGACTCAAAGCCTGAAAAGGGAGCTGCCAGGACATATCCCACGTAGCACAGGTTCCACGCGAACTTTCTGTAAAGTCCTCTCCTTGTCAGAAGCAAGGCCTCTGAACTGACAAGGTCTGGTTCCAATATCTTGGAGCCTACGTCCTCACTTCTCCAAGAGTGGCCCTTAGAGCAACAGCGAGGTCATCACCTGGGTGCTTGTTAAAAATGCGGAATCTCAGGCCCAACCGCGGATCAGAATCTGCATTTTTTGCGAGATTCCCTGATGATTTCGCTGTATGTCAAAATTTCAAAATGAATTAGACTTTTTGGAATTATTATTATCGTTATTATTACTTTTGAGAAGGAGTCTTACTCTGTCGCCCAGGCTGGAGTGCAATGGTGCAATCTTGGCTCACTGCAACCTCCGCCTCCCTAGTTCAAACGATTCTCCTGCCTCTGCTTCCTCAGTAGCTGGGATTACGGGCGCGTGCCACCACGCCCAGCTAATTTTTTGTATCTTTAATAGAGACGGGATTTCACCATGTTGGCCAGGCTGATCTCGAACTCCTGACCTCGTGATCTGCCCGACAAAGAGTTACTGATGAACAGTAGGAAGCATTTGCCACGCAGCACTGTAGGTATGTTTGTTTTTTTTAGAGAAGGAGTCTCATTTTGTTTGTTTTTTAAAGAAGGGGTTTCACTATGTCGCTAAGGCTAGAGTGCTGTGGTGCTATCATAGCTCATTGCAGTCTCGAACTCCTAGGCTCAAGGGATCCTCCTGCCTCAGCCTCCCCAAGCACTGAGATTACAGGCTTGAGCCACTGTGCAAGGTCTAGTAAAGTCCTTTGTCACTTTACCCTCTGGCTATTTTTAGTCATCCCCCTCCTCTCAGTTTCCTGCCCTTTAACTATAAATCTGAATTTAAGTCCTATTTTCACTTGCAAAAAACCCTAGGTTAGATTTAAGTGATGATTAGTGAATAAATGTTTAAAACACACAAAAGAAGGAACAAATACAGTTTGTAAAAGAATTCATTAGCATTGAAAATGAACCTATAAATGTAGAGGCTGCCATGAGCCCTGAACTCTCAGCTGTGAAGGTCTTTAGGTTAAAGGCTTGAATACCTTTGAGTTTCAGAAAAATGCTTCTTTCAGTTAAACATTGCTTTGGGTGGCAAATAAGTCTCATTTTCCATTTAAATAATGTAGGACAACAGTTTTTAAAGTTTTGGAGACTAGGACACTGCACAAGGCTTCCTTTCATCTAAGTCACCACTTACAGGGGCTCTAGCAAAGACCAAAGCTAATACTGTGCTTATTCTATTCAACGCTGTGTCACTGATGTTGTTTCATTAGAAGAAGTTCAGATTTTGTGTGTCTGATTCTATCTCTGGCAGGATGATTTTCATCCTTTAGGAGTTCAGTAATTGTGGGTTGATGATGGTGATGGTGAGTGCAATGCGTATAGGCAGTGCAGGATGTAGACAGGTCGCTTCTGTGTGCCTACCCCTTTGGGGTTCCACGCTCAAGACCTGACATAGCTGCTGACAGGCAGTGTGGAAGTGGAGAAAGGGAGATGCACAAAGCAAAGCAATCTCATTTCACTGAGGCTGGAGGATTGGGGGTGGAGAAAGTTGGACTGCTATCACTGTGCAGAAGAAAAGCAAAGCAAAGGAACCCTAGAATCCAACCTAGAAGGAAAGGGAAGGAGCAATATTTCTTCCAAATAGCACTGTCCAACAGAATTCTCTGCAGTGATGGAAATGTGCTATGTTTGCACAGTCCCAACACGGCTATAAAATGTGGCTATTTACATTTTAGTTAATTATAATCATAATTAAAATTGAGGTTTCTTGTGTGTGTTTTGCTTTTTTCTTTTTTACTACTAGTCTGTTGCACTAATCACCTTTCAAGTGCTTCATTCCAAGATGTGGCTAATGTCTACTATACTGGATAGCACTCAAAACGTTTTCTTCATCACAGAAAGTTCTACTGAACAGTGACGCTTAGAGGCCAGGATTTTGGTAAAGAAATGAGCCCAGATACCCAGGTTTTCCAAGTCATAGTCAGAACCTCATCTGTCTAAAAGCAAGTAATAGAATGAAAATTAAACCTACATCGAGTCCTTGTGATAATCAAAATGAGTTAATCTATAGAATGTATTTAATTCAATGCCTTGCATATTATAAATGTGTAAAAAATATTAATCCTTATTAGTAATAATACTCTTTTACCTTAAAAATATTGGGGAATGACAAAGATTTTTTCCTTGGCCAAACTTTAATCAGGCTCCTGAACTTTCTCCTAAGACCATGTGTGTATTTCCTTGCAAATTCCAGTTTATCAAAGAACCCAGCAAAATCAGTTTGGCAATAACCTCCCTTCCCGTTGACAGCCGGTCACCCAAGGGTTCCTCATCCTCCACTGTCCTCCAGGTGATATCTAATCACCTTGGTCTGTCTTTAGTAAGAATCCTGTTAGGTCGATTTAACTAGAGTCCCATATCCTGTTTCTTGGCTTTAAATTCCCATTTTCCTCTGCTGTATTCAGAGTGGAGCCCCATCTCTCTACCCTACTGCAAGTCTTCATTGTAGTGGTCCCTGTATCTGTCTCAATCGTCCTGAATAGTCTTCCTTACCATGCTGTAACAGGTGTCATTGAATATTTTTTTTCTTTAACAGGGACATGGCATTAATGGTACATCATTATTAGTTAAGTAACCTTTCGCTGATGTGGTCAGCTGATCTGGTACCTCCACATGCATTAATAGTTGTGTTCTAACTCTCTCCCTTCCTCTTCTTCTCTACTCAGAATTGAGTACTATTTGTACTTTTCTGGCCTGGAGGCACAGAATATTTTGTCAAATCCCTACCATTTGTAGCCAATAAATAACACGTGTGTTAACTAAAATCCTATTGCACCATGGTTCAGTGGAATTAATTTTCAGTTAGGATTCTGAGAAGCCTGACACCTTAGGGTACATCCATTATGAAAAGAATTGTTTGTTCCTGTTATTTGGTCAAACAAGAATGTGTGGACTCAGTAGAGAAAAAAAGGGAACATTGGCTACAGATAAGTAATATATGGGGTGTCCAGGTCCAAATAGAAGCTACTAGAAGGTTGGGGGTTGAGGATGAAACCTTAAGGCTTTTGCCTAAATAGAATTTGAAATTTTGTTCTCATGACTAATTAAGATTTTAGTACTAACTACAAACAGCATAAATAAGATGCAAGTATTTTACGTAGTCAGATTAGGGCAATACATGGACAAGGAAATAGTGAAATTCTTCCTTAGACACCAAGAAACAAATTTTTCTTTCCTTCTTTCTTTTCTTTCTTTCTTTTTTCTTTCTTTCTTTTCTTTCTTTCTTTTTCTTTCTTTCATTCCTTCTTTCTTTCTCTCTTTCTTCTTTCTTTCTTTCTTTTCTCTCACCCTTCCTTCCTTCCTTCCTTTCTTTTCTCTGGCTCTCTCTTCCTTTTTTCTTTCTTTCCTTCTTTCTTTTCCTCTTTTTCTTTCTTTCTTTCTTTCTTCTTTTGTTGCTTCTGAGACAGAGCCTCACTCTGTCACCCAGGTTGGAGCGCAGTGGCATCATCACAGTTCACTGCAGCCTTGATTACCTAGGTTCAAGTGATCCTCCCACCTCAGCCTCCCGAGTAGCTAGGACTACAGCCGCCCACCACCACGCCCGGCTAGTTTTTGTATTTTTTGTAGAGACAGAGTTTTGCCATGTTGCCCAGGCTGGTCTCAAACTTGTGGGCTTAAGCGATCCTCCTGCCTTGGCCTCCCAAAGTGCTGGGACTACAGCCGTGAGCTACCATGCCCAGCCTAGAGTCCACTTTCTTTATCATCTTTTTTGGTTCCTCTTTCACCAGTCCACTCTTTTCTATGAGCATTTTCTTAGACTTTAGCCCCTATTTCCACTGTCCTTTCCTAATGTATATCTCCATCCCAGCCTCATGACTGTAGCTAACACCTGCTGTCAACGGCAGTGCCTTTCCAGTTCTGACCTCCCTCTGAACTCCAATTCTTGTTGCCAGAGAGCCAGTGAATATTTTCACTTGCATTCTCCCTACACCATCACTTGGAGATTTTAAAATATCAGAACTCAAGTCATCACTACAATCTGCTCTTAGATCCCAACAACTCTCTTCTCCGATGTCACTTAGTCTCTGGTGCTAACATTCTCTCATTTACTGTGACTCAAAGCTATGTCATCATTTTAACCCATTTATCTTTCTGGAGTCATGGTATAACCGAAAGGCATTGAATTTGAAATCAGAAAACCGAAGTAAAAAATCTCATTTCTACCACTTCTTACCAAGACAAACTAAGCAAATTTCTTTTTTTTTTTCCCCCTTTTTTTTTTGGACACGGAGTCTCACTCTATTGCCCAGGCTGGAGTACAGTTGTACAATGTCGGCTCAATTTAAGCTCTGCCTCCTGGGTTCATGACATTCTCCTGCCTCAGCCTCCCGAGTAGCTGGGACTACAGGTGCCCACCACCACGCCAGGCTAATTTTTTTTGTATTTTTAGTAGAGACGAGGTTTCACTGTGTTAGCCAGGATGGTCTCGATCTCCTGACCTCGTGATCCGCCCACCTCGGCCTCCCAAAGTGCTGGGATTACAGGCGTGAGACACTGCGCCCAGCTGCAAATTTCTTAACATCCCACCTCACGAGCCTCAGATTTCTCATCTATAAAATAAAATCACCAGTACTATTCAAAAAACATGGATTGAGGCTGGGTATGGTGGCTCATGCCTGTAATCCAACATTTTGGGAGGCTAAGACCAGAGGATCACTTGAGGCCAGGAGTTCTAGACCTAGGCAACATACTGAGACCCCGTCTCTACAAAAAAATTTTAAAAATTAGCTAGACATGGTGGTGAGCACCTGTAACCCCAGCTACTTGGGAGGCTGAGGTAGGAGGATCTCTTGAGCACAAGAGTTCGAGGCTGTTATTGTGTCAAAGGCACTCCAGCTTGGGCGACAGAACTAGACCCAGTCTCTAAAAATAGAAAATAACAAATAAAGGGTTGAGCAGCTACATATCCCAGTTTCTGTGCTAATTAGGTTAGACCCTCAAGGTCTGTGCTACCTGATACTTTAGGCCTGACAATTCTTTGTTGTGGGGCTGCCCTGTGCATTATAGAACATTTAGCAGCATCTTTTGTGTTTGCCCATTAGATGCCAATAGAAATGCCCTAGTTGTGACAATCAAAATTTTTTTCAGATATTGCCAAATATCTCCACTAGGTTAGGTTGTGCAAACTTTTATGTCATTTTTTTCTGAAATATGTGTTTGATAAGTTTTCTAATATTATTTAATTTTCATAATATTAAGAGCAATTCTTTGGAGGGAGGGTTGTGAGGAAATTTATTGATATTTTTTAGTTCCTGTGATATCCCAGGGGCGATAGTGCCTTTCTCTCCAGGTGCTTTGAGGATTACATGAGATGACAAATACGAGAGTGGCTGGCACAGCCTGACCCAGGTCACTGTTTGAAGAATGTGGATGTCTACTCATTCATGAAGCTCTGTGAAGGTGAGGTATTCTCTGAAGATCACAGGTAGAAGACTATTTTTACAAAAACATTCAATTTAGATCATATTGTTATGAATTATTATTATATGCTAACAAGTATTATTTTTGAATTTAAACATCAATAAAGCAAATTTCTTCTGTTATATTTTCTTTTTTTTTTTCTTTTTTTTTTTTTTGAGATAGAGTCACGCTCTGTCCCACAGGCTGGAGTGCAGTGGTGTGATCTCGACTCATGGTAACTGCCATCTCCTGGACTCAAGTGATTCTTGTGCCTCAGCCTCCTGAGTAACTGGGACTACAGGCACGCACCACTACGTCTAGCTAATCTTTGTATTTTTTAGTAGAGATAGGGTTTCACCATGTTGGCCAGGCTGGTCTTGAACACCTGGCCTCAAGAGACCCGCCCACCTTGGCCTCCCAAAGTTCTGGGATTACAGGTGTGAGCCACGGTCTCTGGCCTGTTATATTTTCTTAATAGTTTTATCTCCCTATCTATTGTCACTGCTCTCCAGACTCATCTTCCATCATGCATGGCTCATTAGAACCACTATACTTCCATTACTTTAGCCTCTCTCTCTGCCCAACTATACAGCTAATTTCTTGACACTGTGCCTTATATTCTTTCTACTGGAAACTCTGGCCATTCCTATTCCCCATATTTACTTCATCGAAATGGGACTCATTTGCCTGTTGGTTGGCCGAAGTCCTCTTCCAACAGCCTCCTATCCACCCTTCATTATCATGTTTCTCAACAGTAATGGGCACCCTCTGTCACATCCTTATTCTTGTTCTGTGAAGTCACCATGCACATTCCTACCCCTGTTCTTTCACCCGTACTCTTTCCCATGTCTGGGCTGCCCCTTCCTTTCTGTCTTCTGCCTACGGAGATCTAACAGCATCATTGAAGGTCCAATTCAAATCCCAACTTCTAGTGATATCTGTAACTTCCCTTGAAAGACATTTACAAAAGATGCTTAATGGTTAGAGAGAAGGATGGACAGATGGATAGTTATATGATAAAGCAAATTTAGTAAAATGTTAAATCTAGAATCTAGGTAAAAACATATAGGTGTTCACTGGATAATCTTTTTGACTTTTTTCTGTTTCAAATTGTCATAATAAAATAAATAATTTAAAACTTAAAAATAAAACAAACGTCCCAATTTATTCACAAAGCCTTCCCATCCAACTCTAGTGATAGTCATTAAGAACCCAAGTTTATACATCAGACAGATTTGAATTCAAGGCTTAGCTCCCCCTCTTGCTAGCTGGGTGATTTGGGGCAAGTTATATAATAACTCAGAATTTCATTTTCCTCATTTATAAAATGAACATAATAATAATACTTCATAGGTGTTGTGGAGGCTAATTGTGATTTGTACTTATAAAGTGCTTAGCTGGCTGGGTGCAATGGCTCATACCTGTAAAACCAGCACTTTGGCAGGTCAAGACAGGAGGATTGCTTCAGCCCAAGAGTTTGAGATCAGCCTAGGCAATATGGTGAAAACCTGTCTCTACCAAAAAAAAATTAAAAACTTAGCCAGGCATGGTGGCACATGCCTGTGGACCCAGCTACTTGGGAGGCTGAGGTGGGAGGACCGCTTGAGCCCAGAAGGTCAAAGCTGCAATGAACCATGATTGTATCACTGCACTCCAGCCTGGGCAACACAGCAAGACCTTGTTAAAAAAAAAATGGATAAATGGATACAGTGCTTAGCACAATAGCTGAAGCATAGTAACTGCCCAATATATGTTAGCAGAAAATACAAATACTCCTCCCTTGAATGCATAGAGTGTAAGCTATTTGATGGCAGTAACTCTCTCTGTCTCATTTACCATTCCCCCTATGTCCACAGAGTAGAAACTTAAGCTTTGTAGAATGAGTAAATGTTCATTGTATAACACCTTTGTTGTTTACCTCTGTTGCTCTTCCACTGGGAGACTCCTTCAGTTGGTATTTCTGAAGCATCTACTATGAACAAAGCCAGCAGCCATGGGCAGAACCATTATGGCCCCACACCTAACCCAAAACTTTATCCCTGAAATCAAGTTTCTCTAGCTGAGTGTTGCTGTGCAGTTTGGTGGTTCTCTGACCATCTAAGGCTTCTTCTGAGAATATAATTGGAGTAGAAATATATGTTTAAGTGGAGAACAGACAAAAGAGAAGAGTTACTGGTGGTGTCTCCCAACCAGATGTGGAGTATGAAGAAAAGGAGGTGATACATTCACCATGGTCTGATCCACAGACTTTATGACCCACCCTGTTTGGATCCCATTGGATCAGTTGGATCTACTGGTTTTAATAATGTTGAACTTAGTTTTCCAGTTAATTTATTCAAAATCTTTTCAAATGACTGTTCAAACTTTTATCTCATTATTTTCTGAAGTATGTATTCAGTTTTAATATTCTGTTTCTCCAAATTAAATTTAAATACAATTATTTAATTTTCATAATATTAAGAGCAATTCTTTGGAGAGAAGGTTGTGAGGAAATTTATTGAAATTTTTTAGTTCCTATGATATACCAGGCCCTGTGTATGTATTATTTCATTCAGTTCTCATAATACCTGTTTCCAATTGAGAAAAAATGGCTCAGAGTGGTTAAGTGAATTGCCCAATATCGGGCAAGTAGTAAACAGTGCCTGTTTATGAAACCAGGTCTGTCTAACTCTAGGGTAGATTGATTGTAAAAATAGCTGGGGTTTTCTCTACCACCCCTGTTTTCATATCCTTTGCAATATGACTTTGTAGCTCATTCCACAAAGAATCAGGCCTATCTCCATACTCCTTAAGTCAGGCATCATCTGTGATTGCTTTAGCCAATAGGGAAGAGAAATGATAGTGGGCCAATTCTGAGTCTAGACCTTAAGGGGTTATACCTCCATCTGGCTCTCTCTCTAATCCTGCACTGCTATGAGAACAAGCCTCAGATGGCCTGCTGGATGAGAGGACATTTGGGGCCAACCTGAGTCACACTAGTTGAGCCCAGCCAAGATCAGCAAAGCTATCCCCACAGCAGGCTGTAGGTGCACAAGTGAGCCTACTGAGACCAGCTCAGATCAGCAGAACCACCCAGGTAACCTACACACTCATGCACAAACAAAAATGTTTATTGTCATAGCCACTGAGGTATGATGATTGTCATGCAGCATTATTTAATAAAGAAATAACTAATATAAATTCACACTACAAACTCCTTAAACTGATAAGCAACTTCAGCAAAGTCTCAGGATACAAAATCAATGTGCAAAAATCACAAGCATTTCTTTACACCAACAATAGACAAGCAGAGAGTCAAATCATGAACTCCCATTCACAATTGCTACAAAGAGAATAAAATACCTAGGAATATAGCTAATGTGAAAGACCTCTTCAAGGAGAGCTACAAACCACTACTCAGGAAAATAAGAGAGGACCCAAACAAATGGAAAAACATTCCATCCTCATGGATAGGAAGAATCAATATTGTGAAAATGGCCATACTGCCAAAAGTAATTTATAGATTCAATGCTATTCCCATCAAACTACCATTGACATTCTTCACAGAATTAGGTAAAACTATTTTGAATTTCATATGGAATCAAAGAAGACCTCATATAGCCAAGACAATCCTAAGCAAAAAGAACAAAGTCATACTACCTGACTTCAAACTATACTACAAGGCTACAGTAACCAAAACAGCATGGTACTGGTACCAAAACAGACATACAGACCAATGGAGCAGAACAGAGACCTCAGAAATAACACCACACATCTACAACCATCTGATCTTCAACAAACCTGACAAAAACAAGCAAAGGGGAAAGGATCTCCTATTCAGTAGTAAATGGTGCTGGGAAAACTGGCTAGCCATACGCAGAAAACTGAAACTGGACCCCTTCCTTACACCTTATACAAAAATTAACCCAAGATGGATTAAAGACTTAACTGTAAAACCCAAAACCATAAAAACTCTAGAAGAAAACCTAGGCAGTACCATTCAGGACACAGGAATGGGCAAAGACTTCATGACAAAAATGCCAAAAGCAATAGTAACAAAAGCCAAAATAGACAAATGGGATCTAATTAAACTAAAGAGCTTCTGCACAGCAAAAGAAATATCATCAGAGGGAACAGGCAACCCACAGAATGGGAGAAAATTTTTGCAATCTACCCATCTGACAAAGGTCTAATATCCAGCATCTACAAGGAAATTAAGTTTACAATAAAAAAAACAACCCCATCAAAAAGTGGGCAAAGGATATGGACAGACACTTCTCAAAAGAAGACATTTATGTGGCCAATAAACATATGAAAAAAGCTCAACATCACTGATCATCAGAGAAATGCAAATCAAAACCACAATTAGATACCATTTCATGCCAGTCAGAATGGTGATTATTAAAAAGTCAGGAAACAATAGATGCTGGCGAGGCTGTGGAGAAATAGGAACACTTTTACACTGTTGGTGGGAATGTAAATTAGTTCAACCACTGTGGAAGATAGTATGGCGATTCCTCAAGGATCTAGAACCAGAAATATCATTTGACCCAGCAATCCCATTACTGGGTATATACCCAAAGGAATATTAATCATTATATTATAAAGACACATGCACACATATGTTTATTGCAGCACTATTTACAATAGCAAAGACATGAAGTCAACCCAAATGCCCATCAACGATAGACTGGATAAAGAAAATGTGGTACATATACACCATGGGATACTATGCAGCCATGAAAAGGAATGAGATAATGTTTTTTGCAGGGACATGGATAAAGCTGGAAACCATCATCCTCAGCAAACTAACACAAGAACAAACCAAACACCGCATGTTCTCCCTCATAAGTGGAAGTTGAACAGTGAAAACACATGGACACAGGGAGGGGAACAACACACACCAGAGCCTGTTGGGTGGTTGGGAGGTAAGGGGAGGGAACTTAGAGGACCAGTCAATAGGCACAGCAAACCACCATGGCACACATATATCTATGTAACAAACCTGTACGTTCTGCACATGTATCCCCATTTTTTTTAGAAGAAAGAATTTAAAAAAAATTCATGCTGCCTACAGACCTTGAATATGCCTTATAAGAGTATAAGGGAAAAAAGTTTTTGCAAACACATTATCAGAAGTCTTTTTTATAGTTTTTATCATACTATTACAATCTTTTCAATTATTCTGGAGAAAAAAACATTTTATTAGCAATATATTCGAAAAGAAATTATTTGTGTTTAATGAGCCAATTTAATGAATGACTAAATTGCAAACTGAACTACAGTGCATGGCTCTCTATCATCTCTATACTAGCTAAATCCAGTACAAGTAAATCAACCAGAATTCCTGAGTATCTAGTCTGTATAGGCCCTGTGCATAGTATATTGGTGTTTTAAGACATGGTTCCTGTCTTCACAGAATTTACAATCTAGTTGGAACTATAAGTAGCCATGCAAATGACAAATATTTCAAAAACACCTTTACTACAACCTTATAATAAGAAAAGGTATGTGATCATTTTGTTTCAAAAGAAAAGGGTACATGATTATTTTGATAAAGGACGTCAACCCTTGCTAGAAGAATTCAGAGAAGAGGTGGAGGCCAGGCACAGTGGCTCATGCCTGTAATCCCAGCATTTTGGGAGGCTGAGGTGGGCAGATCACCTGAGGTCAGAAGTTCAAGACCAGCCTGGCAAAACCCCATCTCTACAAAAAATACAAAAATTAGCCAGGCATTGTGCCATGTGCCTGTAATCCCAGGTACTCAGGAGGCTGAGGCAGGAGAATCGCTTTAACCCAGGAGGCAGAGGTTGCAGTGAGCCTAGATCATGCCACTGCACTCCAGCCTGGGCAAAAAAAAAAAAAAAGTGGACTCCTTGAGAGAGAAGCTGGCAAGGTGGAGCCTGACGTTATAGGTAGGGCTGGAACACCTTCTTGGAAAATTTCAAAAAGCAGGAAGGAAGGCAGTCTTGTTAAATCAAACGGCAGGTACTAATACTTGCAGTGGAAAAGTGCAAGGTGTATTTGTCAGTGGGTAAATAAGTCATTTTGATGAGAATGGAGAAAATCAATAGGACAAAGTGACTGATTAGATATGAAGTGAAAGAGACATGAGAAGTCTGTGTGTCTCCAGCCAGGAGGATGGTGATCATTAACAGAGAAAGAAAAGGTAGCAGCATGTGAACTGTTCAATATTGAACACGTGGATCTTGAGCTGGAAGTGAAGTACCCAGCAAGCTGTTGAAAATTCAGGTCAGAAGCCAAGCGGAAAAGTCAAGGTTAGAGGTATGCTTTGAAAATGTTCTGTGCAAAAGAGGTTGGATGAAGCCAGAGCAGCAGGCCGAGGACTAGACCTTGGGGAATGCCTGCAATGTCTAGTAGGAGAAATTAAAAAAACGCAGTCGCGACTGGGCAGAGTGGCTCATGCCTGTAATCCCAGACTTTGGGAGGCTGAGGAGGGTGGATCACTGGAGGTCAGGAGTTCAAGACCAGCCTGGCCAACATGGTGAAACCCCATCTCTACTAAAAATACAAAAATTAGCCGGGTGCAGTGCCAGGCATCTGTAATCCCAGCTACTAGGGAGGCTGAGGCAGGAGAATCGCTTGAATCCAGGAGGCAGAGGTTGCAATGAGCTGAGATTGCACCTCTGCACTCCAACCTGGGTGACAGAGCGAGACTCTGTCTCAAAAAAAAGACACACTAACTGATTGCTAAGCAGGATGTAGCAAGTGCCACAGGAATTGCATAAGTGTGATATGCAATTTAGAGAGTGGAGAGGGATGTACACCAGCAGAGGGGAAACGCTGTCTTTCAAGAGAGGAATGAGTGATAATGAGCAGGACCTGCTCGCAGCAGGATCAGGCAGCTTTTGCAAATCATTGAACGAGATGGATGGTTCTGCTGGACTGTCACCTGCTAACAACAGAAACACCAGAGAAGACAGATTAAACTTATTTGAAAAACAGGCATAGCCAGCTTTGTTTGGGGTTGATTTACCCTTTCTGACTCTCTGTGTTGATCTTCTTAATGAATTAATTAGCAAGTTTCTGCTTCATCTTTATTCATTTTGATAAATTCAAAAAGTGCAAATTGAAGGAATATTTGATCAGGATAAAACCAATACACATAAGGCATCCAGACAAAGGAACAATGGCTAAATCCAGTTTCAGTTTCTTTGCAGTAAGTGTACATCTCAAGTGCTATACCAATTATATGTACAGTGCACTATCGTGCTGCTTCCTTCAGCAGAGACACATTTACACATTCATATTAATTAGCTTTTGTGGTTATAGATGATGCTGTAGTAAGATTATTAAGAAATTACAATTCATCCTAACAACAGGGAGAAGTACTTAGAGTTTCTAGCAATATAAATAATAGGCATCAGTTTTTGTTTTTGTTTTTGTTTTTTCAGTAGCGTGTGAAGAATGGAGAAGCATAAAGTGAAAAGAAAAAGCCAGCTTAGTGTTTTGGGTTTTTTTTTTAAGTTTATAAAAAGAAGCCATACTCTGTCAGCTAACTGCTTGCCAATTGGTTTAGGGTGTTTCCGCCTAATTCGAAGGTTAGCTGAAAGCAGTGTGTCTACAGTTCTTTAGTCACCAGACACACCTTTATTAGCCATTCTGGTCTACATCTGCCCCACATGCTCTGCTCCAGGAACATTATATTCAGCAGCCAGCATTGTAACAAGCTTTGCAAGTGGCTCAGCATCCTAAAATTTGAGAGCCATGACCTAAGATGTCTAGGAAGACCCAGGGTAGCTGGAAGGGAGTCAAGTGCCTCAGACCCAGCCTTCCCTCTTTCCTTTCTCCCTCTTTAAGCAGAGAACTCTACTTTATGGTTTTATTATATTGGACTTTCATTCATTCCATTCGTCAAGCCAAAAATCTAGGAGTCATCACTTACCTCCCACATCAATCCATCAACAAGTCCTGTCAATTATCTCATCAAAATCCACCCCTTTTTTTCCATCTGCACTGTGACAACATCCTAATCCATCTTGCCATCTCCTCTCTCCCACTCCTGCAAGTCTCCTAACTGATCTCTTTCCCTCTGCTCTTAGCCTCTTCTCATCTATTCTCCATAAAACATCAAGAATGTTTTTCTTAAAACAAATTAGCACGGTGGCTCACACCTGTAATCTCAGCACTTTGTGGGGCCGAGGCGGGGAGATCAAGAGGTCAGGTGTTCGTGACCAGCCTGGCCAACATGGTGAAACCCCGTCTCTACTAAAAATACAAAAATTAGATGGGTGTGGTGGCAGGTGCCTGTAATCCCAGCTACTTGGGAGGCTGAGACAGGAGAATCACTTGAATCCGGGAGGCGGAGGTTGCAGTGAGCTGAGATCGTGCCACTGCACTCCAGCCTGGGCTATACAGCAAGACTCCGTCTCAAAACAAACAAACAACAACAACATCAAAATTAGACCATATTGCTTTGCAGCTTAAAACTTGTCAGTAGTTCCCAAAGCACTAAAACAAAATCTAAACTCCTCTGACCATGGCCCATATGTGTCATGGCCCCACCCCTGCCTTTCTCTACATCATCTCGTGCCACACTCCCATATCTCGCTATACTTAGCTATGTTGGCTTTTCTCTGGGCACCAAGCCAGGGATGCAGAAGGCTTTGTGCTTGTCTTTCCTCCTGCCTAGAAAGCTCTTCACTATTTTCACAAAGTTCTCAGCTTAAATGTCACCTCCCCCAGGGGTCTCATGCTAATTGCATTTTTTTGTTGTTGTTGCTGTTTGCATTGATTTTGTGTGTCGCTAAACTAAAAGCTTAGTGAAACCAAGAAGATGTCCATCATGTTTACCATTGTATCTCCAGCACCTTGTAAGGTACCTGGCATATATTAGGAATTCAATTATTGGAGGAATGAATAAAAGGATCCAAAGTTTTCAAGGTGTGGAAGTCCATGATGTAATCAAGTTAAAAGGTCCATTTTGGATGGAGTGAGGGTGTGTATTCTGGAATTAAACTCTGTTCCAGAGTTATATTGGTGACCAGTGATCAAAAATCCCCAAGTTCAGCCTGGCGTGGTGGCTCACACCTGTAATCCTAACACTTTGGGAGGCCAAGGCAGGCAGATCACTTGAGGTCAGGAGTTCTAGACCAGCCTGGCCAACATGGTGAAACCCTACCTTTACTAAAAATACTAAAAATTAGCTAGGTAGGGTGGTGTGTGTTTGTAGTCCCAGCTACTTGGGAGGCTGAAGCATGGGCATAAGAATTGCTTGAACTTGGGAGGGGGAGGTTGCAGTGAGCTGAGATCACACTACTGCACTCCAGCCTGGGCAACAGAGTGAGACTCTGTCTCTAAATAAATAAATTAATTAAAAGTCCCAAGTTCATTGTTCTTCCAACCCAGTGCCGACGGAGCACACTGTTGTTGGGAAACTTCTATAAAGCTGATATGGTTTGGCTCTGTGTCCCCACCCAAATCTCATCTTGAATTATACTCCCATAATTCCCATGTGTTGTGGGAGGACCCAGTGGAAGATCATTTGAATCCTGGGGGTGTTTTCCCCCATACTGTTCTCATGGTAGTGAATAAGTCTTAAGAGATCTGATGGTTTTATCAGGGGTTTCTGCTTTTGCATCTTCTTCATTTTCTCTGGCTGCCAGCATGTAAGAAGTGCCTTTTGCCTCCTGCCATGATTCTGAGGCATCATCAGCCATGTGGAACTGTAAGTCCAATTAAACTTCTTTTTCTTCTCAGTCTCAGGTATGTCTTTATCAGCAGCATGAAAACAAACTAATACAAAAGCTAAAAGGTTGTTTTGCCTTTTTGAAGAGAGATCTATTTATTTATTTATTTTTAATTTTTTGAGACAGAGTCTTGCTCTGTCGCCCAGGCTGGAGCGCAGTGGTGTGATCTCAGCTCACTGCAACCTTCACTTTCCAGGTTCAAGTGATTCTCCTGCCTCAGCCTGCTGAGTAGCTAGGCCTACAGGTGCGTGCCACTACACCTGGCTATTTTTTGTATTTTTAGTAGAGACAAGGTTTCACCATATTGGCCAGACTGGTCTCGAACTCCTGACCTTGTGATCTGCCCACCTTGGCTTCCCAAAGTCCTGGGATCACAGGCGTGAGCCACTCGCGCCCACCCAAAGAGAGATTTATTAATGTTGATTTGTAAGTACAAAGATGTCACAAGAAATACAAAACAGATTATAAAGCATGTGTTATTAATACTTATTATGGTTATATTAAAACTTAAATGAATCCCATGTAATCTCATTTAAAAATTATAGGCTTCTGGCCAAGAACATTATGACAATCTATTTTGGAGTTAGGCATCATCTGGAGAGAATCTAGGGTGGTAGCACTGAATTAGATTTGGCTGCTTGCCGATTATGGCACAACAGCACATTGCATTTCTCCATGAATTGAGGTGGATGTGTGAGAGGGGGAAACGTATGGTACTAGGAGGGGTGTGAGTGCATGTGGATGATGAGAATTAGCTCTAAGGTCCCTTTCAATTGCTTCTGGCTCTTCAATTCCGGCTAAGCCAATTCAACTCAACTAAACAGTTATTGAGAGCCTTCCGAGTGCCAGGAAGTAAGCTGGGAGTATAATAATGAACAAAATGGATAATCGGCCCTGCCCTAACAGAATCTGGAGGGAGTAAGTGAGATGCGAACTAAGACTTAGCAAAACCAGATGGTGACATCCGCACTTGGCTTTCCTCTCGGAATGTCAGTTTTACACCGGAATTCGCCACGTGTAATGAACAATCAAAGAAATTGTACTTTCTTAAATGCTACCAAAATGTTTTTATTCCCAAGTTCCAAAAAATGACCATTGAAATGCATTGAAGAAGCCCCAGCTGCATTCTCTTGAATGTACCTCCGTCCCTCGGTCCACTTTGGGAGGCCGAGGTGGGTGGATCACAAGGTCAGGAGTTTGAGACCAGCCTGGGCAATATGGTGAAACCCCGTCTCTACTCCTTCACCACACCCACATGCCTATTATGTTTTCTATGATGTTGAACCATTTTTCTTAATTTAATAGTAAAATCCATATGCATATCTTTTATTAGATTTGGGAAATAACAGAATGTCTGACTTGCCCAGAATTTCTTGTGATGTTACCCTGCAGCTGTTTTCCAGTAGACTGTTGTGTCTATAGTTACTTATTCACCTTTGATAGCACCATCTTGTAATCCATTACAGAGTGGTACATTTTTTGTCTTCTCATTAGCCCTTCTGTGACAATCAACATTTTGCACATTAGGTACTACAATCATTGTTCATATAAATCACAGGCTATTAAATCATCTCAGCACAAATATTGCCAAGTAGCATGACTCATTTCAATACTAAATTGTTTAAAGTTGACAGTAGTTGTCTTAATAGTTCGCAGGCATTTTCTCCACATTTTGTAGCTACTTGATGACTCAATGAAAAGAATGCAGACTTTGTGACAATATTGGACAAGTTGTTAACTGCTCTGAGTCATTACCTCATCTGTAAAATTAGGGGATTGCATTAGGTTAGGGAGTGAACTGCTTGACAATGGGACAAATTTAATTCTCAGATGAGCTTGGATTGGCCCTCACAGCACTTCGAAAATTATCAAAAATTGGCCAGGTGCGGTGGCTCACGCCTGTAATCTCAGCACTTTGGGAGTCCAGGACGGGTGGATCAGGAGGTCAGGAGTTCAAGACCAGCCTGGCCAACACAGTGAAACCCTGTCTCTACTAAAAATACAAAAAAATTAGCCAGGCATGGTGGCAGGCGCCTGTAATCCCAGCTACTCGGGAGGCGGAGGCAGAGAATCGCTTGAACCTGGGAGGCAGAGATTGCAGTGAGTCAAGATCATGCCACTGCACTCCAGCCTGGGCAACAGAGCGAGACTCCATCTCAAAAAAAAAGAAAGAAAGAAAATGGGAAAGTTCTCAAAAAACTCCAGATTTCTGGCTTCTCTTGAAAAATCAACACCCCACTTCCCTAGAAAAATCTGGCCTCAGAGAGTGCCTGCCTCAGTTGCACATTCTTCTCACATTCACAAATGAGAAGCCAGGAAGGCATAACTAACCCACCTCAATTCCCTTCTGATAGCACCTGAAGACCCTGCTTCTGGTGAAATCTACCAGGAGATTTAAAGGAACCAGATCTAGAGAGGGAAGCTCTTTTAATGGCCGAGAAAACCCTTTGAGGAAACAGGACAGGAGACCTCATCTACATCATCACTTTAGTTGTTGATCATGTTATTATCTTGTGTTGTTTCATATTTTTCACAAGTTGGGTTGAGCAGATTTGTTTTTTAAAATATTTGAGGTTGTGGGGAGATGGAGGACAAAGTGTTTGCTTTGCCACCTCTGAATCAACCTTTCCCAGAGCTGCTCTTTCTGTTTGTTGACTTTTAGATGACATATGTATGTGTGTGTTGTGGGGAAACGGTCTTACTTTTGGTTGTTAGAGAGAGAGAAAGAAGAAAACTGTAGACTGAGCTGATGAGATGGGAGCAACCTTTACATTGGATACCTGCTCTTTGCTTAATAGCAGGCCCCAGCTGGCCTACTTTATTTATTTATGTTAGCTATCTGGCCCCTCTAGCCATCTGAATTTCCACTAGATAATGTCTAAATCCCCTTTCATCTTCATAAAGCTAAACATTTCTAAGATAATATTCCAAGGGTGTTGAGGCTCCGCAAGCAGTTATTTTCCTACCCCCGTCCTGGCAGAATATCCCCCAGTAGAAACACTGGTTGTCCATACCTAACCCTTGTCTGTCTTCCTCACTTAAATTTCTAGCACCCAGATAAACCCCTAGCACCTAGAAGGCATTCAGTAAATATTTGTAGAATGAAGTCTTCAGGATTAGCAATCATCTTTGGAAAGGGTCCATCATGATTAACAAAGCAAATTAGTATTTAAGAGGACACAATGTCTTCTTTTTTTTTCAAGATAGTGGATCTTGCTATATTGCTGAGGCTGAACTCAAACTCTTGGGCTCAAGCAATCCTCCTGCTACTCAACCTGTTGAGTAGCAGGCACTACAGGCACGCAGGCACAGTTCCCTACAATATAATTTTGTCTTATGTTACCCGATAGACAGGGATAATGAGCTTAAGTTGCATTGGTTTAAATATTTTGTTATTTAAACTTTCTATTAACACGTGCTGGGTACAAACACAGTTAGGCTTTTGGGTTTCATGTTTATTTCTACAGAAAGGATAATATATATGTATATATACATATATGTATATATACACATATACGTATATATACCCATATATATTATGTGTATATATGTATATATACCCATATATATTATGTGTATATATACGTATATACACACCCATATGTGTATATACGTATATATACACATATATACGTACATACACACATATATACATATATATATATATATATATTCCATGCAGTAGTGAAGAAGAAAGAGTAAGACTGAGCCTGCTTTCCTAAGACTACGTTTAAATAATGCACTTCCAGAAAATCAAGTTTCTGAATTGAACCAGGGTGAGGATAGGTGGGAGAACACTACCCCCTTGTGTTTACTATTGGAACTTACATTACCTCTACATGCTGATGACCTGTGATGCGGTCACCGCTTACAGTGCACCCAGCACTCTGGTATGGGCTAGTGAGGCAACAACGAGCAAAACACGCAGGGCTCCTGTGATCTCAGGAGATAAAACAGCCATCAGTTAAATTATCAAACACAGAATTTCAAGCTGCAGTAACTTGGAGGAAAAAATTTAGTGCTTTGAAAATTATTCAGCTTTATCTCTGGCCTCCCAAGATGGTCAGCATCACGTAGATCAATGTATTGATAGCTTTCTACGCAGGCACTGTGCTAAGCACTTTTTATGCTTCCTCGCTTTCAATTCATGCTCTCAAAAGCTATGGGTGGGTACTCCATTGATAAATAATTTGCAGAAGATCACACAGCTAGTAGGTGAGGGAACTGTGTGACTCAACCACTCCTAACCACTTTACTAACTGAAACAAAAAGGGGGGAAGAAAATGACTGCAATATTATTATACATATCTCTATCTCTATCTATCAATCTCTCTCTCTATCTCTCTCTCTGTCTATCTAGGTCATCCATGGTTCCTAGCTCATGACTCCCATAGCCCTTGTTACAAGGTTAGGGTGCTTTAGGCTTCAGAAGTAGGCCTTAGAAAACAGAATTTCTTTTTTTCTCTCTTACCTTTTCTGCCTTCCTTTCACCTATTTCTTTCTCTCCCCAAGGCAGGAACTTTTTCCTGGTTTCTGGAGCTGGTTTCTGACCTACCTTGTCTGATCATAGGTCAGAACACCTCCATTTCAGAAGGGTTCCTGCCCCATCCCATGAAGGAAGGCATGATGCACAGAGAGACCAAGAACAATCTGAACAGACAGTCCCTTCTGGGTTACCCCACTGAATCCGTTAGTATTAGATCATACCCTTTGTCCAATCGCATTTTAACAGGTTGTCCATTTTCAGTCATGCCTATCCAATGAGGTCTCCATAAAGACCCAAGAGGACAGGGTTTGGAGAGCTTCCAGGGAGCTGAACAAATAGCAGTTCCTGACTGGTTGTTTATCAAGGCTGCCTCTCTTCTCCCATACCTTGCCTTACGCATCTCTTCATCTGTATCCTTCATATCCTTTATACTAAACCTGCAAATGTAAGTAAGTCTTTTCCTACGTTTTGTGAGCCACTCTAGCAAATTAACTTAACTCAACGAGGGGTTTCATAGAAACCCCAACTTGAAGCTGACTGGTCAGAAGTTCTGGAGGCTGGAACTTTCAACTGGTGGGAGGAGGGGATGGTCTTGGGGATTGAGCCCTCAACCTGTGGGATCTGATATTATCTCTAGGTGGATACTGTCAGAACTGAATTGGAAGATACCCAGCTGATGTCCACTGCAGAAATGATTGCTTCTTGGTGTGTGGGAAAGAACTCACACATATTTGGTCACAGACGTCTTCTGTGTTGATGTTGTGAGTGAGAGAATAGAAAAAAAAGGCTGAATGGGTTTTCCCAAAAATAACAACCTACAATACTATAGCAGTGTTTCTTAAATATGAGGAATGTGTGAATAAAAAATAAAGAATTTATTTTAGATTTCGCTATCATCACCTCCTAGGGTCAACTTAAATTATTTTGATCATAATGCTTGCTGCTTAAGCATGTATAAGAAGGTTAGTTAGGTATGAACTCTGAATGTTTTTAGCTCTTACAACAACAACAAAAAGGTAGAAGTTAAATATGAATGAAACTATCATTCAACAAAATGTTTCATAATAAATTCAAATTAACAGCAATGATGTGATATACTCATTTAAAAATAGGTCTATATGAGTTGCCCACTGTATGTTAGGCCCTGTTCCCATCAAGAGTATGCAATGGCAGAGACAGACAACAAGTAAATAAGGAGTGAAATACACTATGTGTCAGTTGGAGATAAGTGCTATGGGGAAACACAGCAGGGACTGGGAGAGGGACGAGGCAGTGTGATTAAGAGTGTGGTCCGGGGCTGGGCGCAGTGGCTCACCTCTGTAACCCCAGTGCTTCGGGAGGCCAAGGCAGGCAGATTACCTGAGGACAGGAGTTCGAGACCAGCCTGGACAACATGGTGAAACCCCATCTCTACTAAAAATACAAAAATTAGCTGGGTGTGGTGGCACATGCCTGTAGTCCCATCTACTCGGGAGGCTGAGGCAGGAGACTCGCTTGAACTAGGGAGGTGGAGGTTGCAGTGAGCTGAGATCATACCAACTGCACTCCAGCCTGGGTGACAGAGCATGACTCCACCTCAAAAAAAAAAAAAAAAAAAAGAATGTGGTCCACGGCTGGGCACAGTGGCTCATGCCTGTAATCCCAGCACATTGGGAGGCTGAGGCAAGCGGATCACTTGAGGTCAGGAGTTCGAAACCAGTCTGGGCAACATGGTGAAACCTCATCTCTACGAAAAATCCAAAAATTAGCTGGGCGTGGTGGCGGGCGCCTGTAATCCCAGCTACTCAGGAGGCTGGGCAGGAGAATCCCTTGAATTTTGGAGGCAGAGGTTGCAGTGAGCTGAGATTGTTCCACTGCACTCCAGCCTGGGCGACAGAACGAGACTCTGTCTCAAAAAAAAAAAAAAAAAAATAGTGTGTGGTCCGGGTCGTGGCATTCACGCAGCAACCTGAAGAAGGAAGGGGAGTGTGGCTGTGGTCATCTGGAGGGAAAGCACGGAAAAGGAGAAAGGGGCAAAATGAAGGCACCCTGAGTTTGGAGTGTGCTTGGTATACTTGAGGAAACACAAGGAGGCTGATGCGACTGGAACAGATGAACCAGGGCAGAAGTTCAAATTCTACTCAAAAAATGAAGTGGAATTAGAGCAAGGGCAACAGCTAACCCAGATAATGATTTCTGCTGAAACTATCTCTTGGATTTGTCTCCTACAGCTGCCCAAGGCAATGTTACTCCCTATTACACCACTCAGTTGCGGTGTCCTTGGTCTCGTGTGGTGAAAATTGGCGACATGGACACACGTGGAGTGGATTAAGGGGTAGAAAGTTTAATAGGCAAGAAAGAAGAGAATAGCTCCCGGTACAGAGGGAGGAGGGCTCCGAACCGAAAACCCCCGTGCAGCAGAAAGCAGTGGTTTATATTGGGAGGCTGGAGGCGGTGGTGTCTAATTAGCATAGGGCAGAGGGGATTGGTTTAACCACGTGTGTCATTCAGGTAGCCCCCCAAAAAAACTGGCCCTCCCACCCTAGCCTTTTGTTATGCAAATGTGGCTACCTGGCTGGTCGCCATGACACCTGTACACGTGGCAACAAAGAAAAAGTAGCAGGAACCGCCATATTGGCTGGACCTGGCTCTTAACCATCTGCATTTGCATATCAATACTTGCAGGTCTGGTTTTTCAGGCCGCTTTCTGTTAGATAATAAATATTTGGGGGGCCACTTTTTTATTAAACGAAAAAGACTTTCCGAAGACTCTTTTACCCTCTCTAGCTGCCTAAAATAATTTCTTAATAACTCCTGTAATACCTACATATAGAACCTTTTACAGTTCTCCAAATAGATTGTGTTCTTCACCCTTCCATGCCATCTCTGTCTACCTAAGTGGACTCCTTTTATACTTCAAGTCAAGCTTAATTATGGCCTTCTCTGGAAAACTGCCCCCCATCCTGATTAGACAAGCATGCCCTCGTAGCACCTTGTCACCCTATGCACAACCCTATCCTAGTGTCCATTGCGTTGCATTGTAGCTGGTGCTTTACTTCTGTACCTTGCCCACCAGACAGCAAGCCTCTTGAGGACAAGAAAGCTTTTTCTTTCTGTCTCGGTATCCATAGTACTTAAACACTTATATAGACACAATAGATAATTAGGAAATGTTTACTGAATGAATAAATAGCATTGGCAATCACTCATAAAAACGCCAGGTCAGATTTTAGTGCCCCCTTAGCATACTTGCACATGATACCTACTAGCAATCCTGAAGGGTCTCTAGATGCCAGGCAATGAACTGAATTAGGCTGTTGTTGGTTACTATTCAATATCTTCCAACAACCCTACAAATTAGATGTTATTATTCCCATCTTTAAATGTAAGAAAAATAAAATTGGACAGGTTAAATAGCATATGTCACCACCTAGACCCAGAATTTTAATTTAGTCTCTCTAAATCCCAAACTACACCAAGTTGTAAGTCAGAAAAATATAAATGAGGAACAGCTTATGGTACACTTAAAAAAATTATTTGATAAAAATCTGTTAGAGATTTAGAGAAAACCTTTTCACACTGTATTTACATTGCTTGACTTCATTATGGATTTTCAAGGAAGAACGATTGAAGGCCAACTCAATCATTCAGCCACAGTGAAGAGTTTGGCATAATTTGAAACAAAGGAATACATATGGGAAGCATCTAGAACTGAGTGAAATGGTGGCAAAGAAGACATGGACCTATACAAATGTTACTAATTGGGAAAACACTTATAAACCACTGTAGGGCTTCTGTATTGTTGAATGCTGTCCCAATTTTTTAATACATGACATAGAACAATATTTACATACATGTACACTGAAAATAGATCCAAAGGGTATAAAACAAAATGTTTCGGTTATTTCTGAGTTATAGAATTTTTTTTTTTTCTGTGCTTGTCCACATTTACTAAAGTCTCCACAATTAAAAAAAAAATTCATGATGAGCCGGGAGTCGTGGTGCACACCTGTGGTCCCAGCTACTTGAGAGGCGGAGGAAAGATGATCACTTGGGCCCGGGAATTTGAGGCCAGCCTGGGCAATATAGCGAGACCCCATCTTTAAAAATAAAAAAGTATAAAAATAAAAAGTTCATGATAAAACTTATAACAAGAAAATGAACCTAGTTAAAAAATAAGCAGAAGATCTGAACAGACACCTCACCAAAAATGATATACCGATAGCAAATAAGCCATTGAAAAGATGCTTGATATCATATGTTGTTAGGGAACTGCATATTAAAACAATGAGATACCACTACATGCCTATTAGAATAGCTAAAATCCAAAACTCTAACAGCACCAAATACTGACAAATGTGAAGTAATAGCTCTCATTCATTGCAAAGCGCAAAATGGTACAGACACTTTGGAAGATAGCTTGTCAGTTTCTTACAAAACTAAACATTCTCTTACCATATAATCCAGCAATTGCACCCCCTGGTATTTACTCAAATTAATCGAAAATTTATGTCCACACAAAATCCTGCACATGGATGTTTATAGCAGCTTTACTCATAATTGCCCAAATCTGGAAGCAACCAAGATGTCCTTCAATAGGTGACTGGATAAATTGTGGTACATCAAGACAATGAAATATTATTCAACACTAAGAATAAATAAATTGTCAAGTCATGAAAAGACATGGAGGAAACTTGATGCACATTACTAAGCAAAAGAAGTCAATCGGGGGAGGCCTTGGTGGGCGGATCATGAGGTCAAGAGATCAAGACCATCCTGGCCAACATGGTGAAACCCCCTCTCTACTAAAAATACAAAACTTAGCTGGGCATGGTGGTGTGTGCCTGTAGTCCCAGCTACTCGGGAGGCTGAGGCAAGAGAATTGTTTGAAACCGGGAGGCGTAGGTTGCAGTCAGCCGAGATCGCGCCACTGCACTCCAGCCTGGCAAGAGAGCGAGACTCCAACTCAAAAAAAAAAAAAAAAAAAGTCAATTGGAAAAGACTACATACTGTGTGATTCCAACTACATGATATTTTGGAAAAGGTGAAACTACAGAGAGAGGAAAAAGATTAGTGGTTACCAGGGCTTAAGGGGAGGGAGGGATAAATAGGTGAAGCACAGGGCATTTTTAGGGCAAGGAAACTGTTCTGTATGATGCTCTAATGACAGATACATGCCATTACATATTTGTCCAAACCTGTAGAACGTACAACGCCAAAAAGGAACTCTAATGTGGGTGGGTGGACTTTGGGTGATAATGATGTGTCAATGTAGGCTCATCAATTGCAACAAATGTACTACTCTGGTGGGGAATCCTGACGGTGGAGGAGGCTCTTGGGAGAAGGAATATGCAAGACTCTTTGTACTTTGCACTCAGTTTTACTGTGGACCTAAAATGCTCTTTAAAAAAAAAATCTATTAATTGTTTTTTAAGTTCATTATGAAGAAGTCTGGTAGTTAAATCTTGCAGAATGCAATCCAAGAGCTCTCATGCTTGCTTGTATTCCTTACCATTCTGGGAACAGAAATATTCGTGATAACAATGTGCAGGTGACAGCAACTTCAAGCGGCAGGAGAGTATGCTTCAGGATTTCAGTATTTGGAAAGGACAAGTAAGTAATCCTCTTAGAGAAAAAGATTTAGAAAACTACCTCATCTGACTTCAGACTTCAGCATAAACTAGTAATCTTAACAAATCAGCTGGCTAGGCTGGATGGAGAACAAAGATATATAGACATTTCCCATTATTTCTGTAAACCAGAAAGTGTCAGAGACAGGTCTCAATCAATTTAGAAAAATTATTTTGCCAAGGTTAAGGATGCGTGCCCTGGAAGCAGGTTTGTGCCTTTCTCCAAAGATGATTTTGAGGGCTTCAGTATTTCAAGGGGAAAGAGGAAGACATTTTTTAAAAGGCACGGGTAGGTAAAAAACAAATGGTTTTATTATTTTGAGTCTTTGATCGGCCTTTCGCCAAATACACAATTTACATGTGAAAGAAGGGCAGAGGAATAGTCACTTATGCCTTTTTCTAGCTCAGTGAAACTGCATTTTTACACCAGAGAAAACAATCAGATATGCATTTGTCATTTGTCTCAGGTGAGCAGAGGACTTACAGTTCTAACCTTTGTGAAGATAAGCTTGTGTGTTCTAGCCTTCACACCTGGGAAGATAAGCTATCAATTTACATTGTCAGGGTAACATTCAACAGAACCATTTTAGGATAAATGGGGGCCCACAAGGAATTTCCCAGTGGGCCAATTGTGAGGGAGGTGTGTAGCTTTTTAAAAATCTTTGAAGCTATCTTATTTAGGAATAAAATGGGAGGCAGTTTTGCCTGACACAGTTACCAGCTTGACTTTTTCCTTTGGCTAAGTGATTGTGGAGTTCCAAGATTTATTTTCATTTTAACAGTTCATAAGATCACCAAAAATGTTTTATTTAACATCAGAACGAAGATAGTGAATAAGAGCACAGAGTTAGAAGAAAGAATTCCACACATCCCTAAATTTGGACAGTTCTCGAAAGGTTTTAACTACTCATGATTCTCTGCAAGACCACTTGGTTACAGCATTCCTATTAGGGAGCTTTGAGCAGAGGACAATCTTTCCTTCACGGTCTCCCACCCTAAATCCTATGCCTTAAGACCATCAAAGGGTTGGAATGTGCAATTTTACCTTGTCTGTTATTGAGAACTTGTCTATCTGAGTAATATTAATAATACTTAACATTTTATGGAATATATACATTTGCCATGTATTGTTCTATTTATTTTCCTTGCAGTCACCATTTAGTTTGTATAACGACCCAGTGAGGTGAACATTAACATTATCTCATTTCACAAGTGAGGAACCAAGGTCCAGAAAGATTACTGTGTTACTAGGTATCAGTTTGTAATCCAGAAGACAGTTTGACTACTGTGTCATGCTATCTCTTAATGACAACAGCTAGCTCCAGGGCCTCCAGAAATCGTTCCGCAGGTTGTTCATTTGGCAAGTTTGCCACCCAGGAGTGTATGTGTGGACACACATCTAATCCCCACTCAGCTTGCCAAACTGCCAGCCTACAGGGCTGCACCTGCCTGGTCTTTACCTAATTAGCCCAAAAGTGCTGCAAGCCAGGTACTGAACTGACAACTTTGTGTGCGTTATAACATTTAATCCAGGTGTCCCCATGTCTCCACCATCTTGCTTTCAAGGTCCCAGTACTTCCTACACAATGCAAAGAAATCTGTTTTGCTTATATTTTGAGAAATTTACATCATTTGAATTATTTGTAAACCTCACTATGAATACCACCTCTTTGGTTTTATCTGTCAAAGAATGCCTACAGATGCTAATTTATTGGGCAACTTTAAAAACTGCCCAATGTTTAAATTGGGCAATTTTTACATTTTTAAATTTAAAATTTAAATTTTAAATTTTTAAATTGAACTGATATAATTTCATAGTTTAGTTTGGTTAATTTCACTAACCACTATGGGCAACGACCAGGAAATTCCCAGGAAAGTAATGCCATCTAGCGGTAAAATCAGGGCAGATGTAATATACCTGCAATAAATGACAAAATTATACAACAATTATTCAGACATAAAAAGAAAGGCAACACGGACACCTGCTCAATGTGAATGAACCTTAAAAACATTGTTATAAGCAAAAGAGGCCAGACACAAAAAGTTACATAACATATGATTCCATTTACGTGAAATATCCAGAATAGATAAATCCACCATGACAGAAAGCAGATTGGTGCTTGCCAGGGGCTGTGTGAAGGGGGAAATGTGGAGTCAATGCTAAAGGGCATGTTTTCTTTTGGGTGACAAAAAAGTTTTGAAGGTAGATGCTTTAAATGTTCTAGATGTTGTACGAGATTGTGAATGTACTAGATGCCACTGAATTGTTTGCTTTAAGTACAATAAATCTATAGGCACATTACTTTGTAATATTCATATTTACACAAAACATATAATAAACCATATTTGTCCTGCCATATATTAACTAAAGCAATGTTCTAGGCACTACCAAAAAAAGATGAAGCTGTGAAAGTCAGTTTCTGTTTGTAAAATATATAACTGAATGGTGAAAAGTTGTACATTTAAATAATAGTACTAGAAGGTAGAATGTGGTAAGTGGCACAGAGGAGATAAAAAATTATTCTGGTCAACTGGAGATGGACGACAACACCTCACAGACGGGGTTCAGGAAGGGTGGTCACGCAGGAAAGATTCCAGGAGAAGTGGTTTCTGATCTGGAGCTTAATGGTAAACAACACACCGTGTGGAGAATCTCAGCTTAAATTTAAATGCCGAGGCATCAAGCCCAACAAACACAACAGTGTGCATCTTTCTGATCCCTGTTCTAGCAGTGAGATCCAGGCACCAATATCCTGAGAGGCAGCACCCACCTCGAGGGCACTAGGCAAATCCCTGCAAGTGAATTCCCACCATGTTGCTTTGAGAGCTAGGGGTAATCTGTGGAGTCTTTCCATGCAGAAGAATTCAAAATAATTGTGCAAGGCGGCGCCTAACTCCCTACTCCTTAAGTGTAAGCTGTGCGTAGTGACTTCCCTCCAAAGAACACAGTATGGAAAGAGGAGAAAAAATAGAAACTTTACTTTGGAGAAACTTGATAAATACTAACTCTGCCAGGTTGACAAGGTCAACATCATTAGTGATAAGTCAGCTTGATAGTTTGTACACTTGACAAGTGACAAGAATGTCACTTCTGTGGTCTTCCTCCATAAAATTCATAAGTCTAACTTAATCATGAGAAAACATTAGACAAATCCCAACTGAGGGACATTCTACTAAATGCTTGCCCAGTACTTCTCAAAACTGTCAAAGTCATCAAAAACAAGAAAAGTCTGAGAAACTGTCACAGCCAAGAGGTGTCTAAGAAGACACGATAATTAAATGTACTATGGTTTCCTGGATGAGATTTTGGAACAGAAAGAGGACATTAGGTAAAACCTATTGAAATTTGAATAAAGAATTAACTTTAGTTAATAATAATGTATTAATATTTTTTCATTAATTGCAACAAATATACCATGCTAACGTAAGATGGTCGGAGGAACTGGTGCAGCTTTTAAGGAACTCTACTATCTTCACATTTCTTTTCTAAATATAAAGCTGTTTTAAATAAACAATATTTCAAAAAATATATAAACATAAAATAAAAGCATAGATGTGTTAAATTCCATGCATTTAAAGAAATATAATTAACATAAAGAACACATATACCTAAGCCCATCTTAATTTCTTGGCATAGAAAACCACTTTGTATTCACCTCCTAACACTTTGTCCTCTCATAACCTTATCTTGAAATTCATGTGCATTAATCCTATGTATATTGTATATCCTATGTATATTATATATTTCCAATAAGTAAGTATGTATCCATAACCATTTTATAAAGTATTACATATTGCCATGAATACCTATAACTGCAAGTGAATAGAAAAAATTTGGAAACATATTTGTTACACTGACATCAGCGCTTACTTCAGGGAAGATGGAGAGTAGAATGAGTAAAGTGGAACTCTCCTTTGACATCTTATTACTGATATGTTTCAAGGATATTGCGTTATTTTACAACGTTTACATTGGCAAAAAACATAAATATAAAGAAACATGGTTGGGTCACATCATCCTTCTGCTCCAAAAACCTTTTACAAGTTTTCTTCATCTTGCACAGTGCCCTGCAGGCAGAAACTCTCAATTAATGTTTATGCATGCCAAAATTTTATGTGCACTTACCTTTAGCATTCTTTCCTGCCCATTAATCCAGTGGTTCTTAACCCTGATTGCATATTACAATCACTTGAGGAGATTAAAAATAAATAAATAACAAAAATAAAAAAACATACTGACGACCTGGCTTCTCTCTCGACAAATTAATTGGAATCTCTGCAGGTAGGGTCAAGGGGTCTGCATTTTCACAAGTCCCTCAAGTATCTTCTATGCTCTTTAAAGGCCATATCACAGACCAAAAATTTAAGCAGGCTTAACTTACCACTTGACAGAAGCCATCTGGATGGTTCTTGGTCTCATTAGCAAAATAAGTATCCTGTGTTGTGAGAAAACTACTGATTGCCAAACGGAAATAACTGCTTGAAAAATTCAACAACGTTTATTTTTGTAGTAAATACAATCTTGTAGATAGAAAGCATGTATCTAGGTGAAATATTTGTCAAGCCCTTTGTATTGTAGCAAGTGCTTAATAGGCTCTCAAGAAATATCTGTTGGGTGAATGGATGAATAAATAAGTGAGCAAAAAATTTACCAGGGTAAATTTTTTTTTACCTTTCCTTAGTAAGCTAAGGAAAGTCTAACTGATGGAAACATCATTTGTTCAAGATTTACTGAGTACCTACTATGTGCCAGGCCCTGTACTTAATCCTAGAGTCATTGAGTTTCCACTAAGACACACGTTTTTTGGTTTTTAATAGCTGAAGTTGAGGAGAGAAATACTGGCAACATGCATATTGCCTGTAAATATTTCCCTATTCTTCTGATCTTTTTTTAACGAGGAAAATGAATTGTCTTAGTATGGGAATATGTACCAATACTGTCTCTAAAGAGTGAGAAAATAACATAAACATCCCACTGAGAGGACAGAATAGCTGAAAGAGGGTGGGAAGCTGGAAGAGAATGTCAGGAAGCAGAATCCTAACATCTGACCTCCAGCCTGGGGTTAGATATTTGGCAGCTTACGCTCCCTCTCCTAAATAACTGTACATGTCTTTGGAGCATTAATTCTGAATTAGCATCCCAAGCTTTCTGTGTGCTCCACTAAAGACCAAGCAAAAGAGAATAAATTATATTTAAGTCCCCTCAAACTTCAAATCAGCAACATTTTAAGAAAATTCAAATAGACTACTTTAGTCATTAATACACAGTGACAGTGTGCTCCTGCCATCTGTTTTAAATTACAAGTGCTACAATAGCTACATATTCTTAAATAAATATTTGAACCAGCTGCCAAGATGAGGTTTTATTAATAGCACATTTTTAACGCATATAGTTTTAAATTTGATATGTAACAGAAGTACGAAGATTTTCCAAAAGGCTAGAAAGACTTTTTAAAGTAGAATGAAATGTAAAGGTCAGTTATAGGACTATTTTGTTTCTTTACTAAAAACAGAAAAGTTTCCCCTTCTTAATTATGCCAACTGACTTTTTTTAGTCAATGTGTGTTATGAATCACGATCATAACCTTGACTTGATTTAAAAAAAAAATGTGGTGTGGTCATATGATTAGAATGTTGTTTGTAATCCCACCCTTTTGTTAATTAAAATATCAACTTCCACTTTTGAGAGAAGAAATCTCGTCTTCTACCCTATCCCATATCATTATCTTCAGGAAAGCAACAATTATTGAAAATAAAGTAATGGGGCATGGAGGAAACAAAAAAAGATAATCACCAAGCAGTGCTGACTTTCTGAAAGCAGAATATGCACCCCAAATTCTTAACAAATACCTCTGTTCTGTGGATCATATGAGTAGCTAGCCATTAGAAGAGCCAGCCGTGACTTAAAAGAACTCTGAATCCTAGCTCAAGTGATGTGATTGGCTCAAATGTCAAAATCATCGAAGGATTTTTGGGTGCCCCATGTTGGCTCTTCATTTAAGTATAACAAAGAAGTGTTAAGAGGTCATAATTGCAGGAAATACTATAATTAATAAAAGCTTACTTTCAATAGAGTTCTAATTATAATATGTGGATATTATGTGGATATCCACATATTATTTGGATGGATATGGTAGAAACAGCAACCTATGAACACACGTTGCAGCTGAGTCCACAAAACAGCGATGTAGACATAGACATATGTATGTATCTTTCTGGTGAAATGATTTATAAAGCTTAAGCTTTCAAAACCTTATACTTTCAGAATAATATAGTGTATACAGAGCAAAACCAAAAAGTGGACTTGAAAAATTTATATTTCCACTTCATTATCATCTCATTTAGTAGGGAAAAAACATGTCTCTAGTTCTGGATAAATAAAATGAAAATAGGGAGAAAAATTTTAGCAATTACATGGTGTAAGTTGAAGAAGATATATTTAATAATCTTTCATATAATATGGTACAGGTTCTCCAAAGTAATATGGTTTCAGGATATAGATATATCCTGATATTCATCTAGATATTTGCACATTTATAGAGCTTTATAAAGAAGCCTAAATATCTAGATGAATAGGTGATTTTTTAGTCATCTGGAAATTTTGACATTTCAGAACCTGAAGAATTCAAAATAACCCCTCTCCTATTTTCAATTCAATTCATGGCGAGCACTACTAATTTTAAAAAAGAAATAATGGTTTTTCTATTACTTTTATTTTGAAATTTTGGAGAAATGTAAAAATATTTCTTAAGATAATGAGAGGGCCTTGGATTTTCCCAACGCAGAGATAGATGTGGGGAATCAACACAAAGCTAGGCTCATGAGAGCTGTTGAATACATACCTGTTGAATTTAGTAGGCCTTTCATTGGATGGAGATTAACAAACAAGGGTTCAGCTTAATTTCTGTCATGGAGTCCTTTATAAACATGTTTTCTACCTATTAGAACAGAGGTCCCCAACCCCTGGGCTGTGGACCAGTAACAGTCTGTGGCCTATTAGGAACTGGGCCCCACAGCAGAAGGTGAGCAGCAGGCAAGTGAGTATTACCGCCTGAGCTCTGCCTCCTGTCAGATCAGCAGTGGCATTACGTTCTTATAGGAGCACAAACCCTACTGTGAACTGCACATGTGAGGGATCTAGGTTGCACGCTCCTTATGAGACTCTCTAATGCATGATGAACTGAGGTGGGACAGTTTCATCCTGAAGCCATCTTCCCCCACCATCCACCCCATCCATGGAATAATTGTCTTCCACGAAACTGGTCCATGGTGCCAAAAAGGTTGGGGATCACTTTGAAACTGTGTGTTTTGGTCGCAGATTTTTGTTCCTGTTGTTGTTGGAGATAATTTGGAGATTCCTAGATGAAAAAGAGTTACATGATTGCAAGATAACGATTGCTGGTTCCTCATAGCCAAAATAATTATACAACACTGCCTCTGCCATTCAGCATTCAATATAATCGTCTATTTGGAAGAAATGGAAACATTTTCTTTTCAAATTGTCCTTAAAATTTCCACTGTGGGCCAGGTGGAGTGGCTCATGCCTGTAATCCCATCATTTTGGGAGGCCAGGGCAGAAGGATTCCTTGAGGCCAGGAGTTGGAGACTGGGCAATATAGTGATATCCTCATCTCTACAAAAAATAAAAATAAAAAAATTCAGTCAGGTGTGGTGGCGTGTGTCTGAGTCCCTGCGACTTAGGAGGCTGAAGCAGGAGGACTGCTTGAGCCCAGGAGTTTGAGGCTGCAGTAAGCTGTGATTACACTACTGCACTCCATCCAGCCTGGGCAACAGAGTGAGATTTGTCTCTTAAAAAAAAAAAAAAAAAAAAAAAAGTCTACTGTTGTTGCTGGGCACTTCGAAAATTCAGCCCGTAGTATGTGCTTGTAGTCCCAGCTACTTGGGAGGCTGAAGTAGGAGGATTGCTTGAGCCCCAGGAGTTCAAAGCCAGTCTGGGCAACATAGCAAGATCTTATCTCTAGAAAAAAAAATTTAATGCAAAATGTTTATTTCAGCAACCGGAGATAATAGCAGCAGTAAATTTAGGCTGATGTTATGAAGATGTCCTGTGTCACTTCTATACTTGGAAGGAGAAAAGTGGCTCCCCTGAGATGAACTCCAGACAATCTCAGAGAAATTGCCCCATTACGAGATTCTTTCTCTGCTGCAAACTAAACTCAGCATATTGCCTTCCTCATGCCAAAGAAAGTACAGGATATTAGAAAAATGTGGGAGCAGAACAGAAACTGAAAACTAGACAACAGAAACTGAAAACTAGACTACAAAAGTGTGCTGGCAAAATCAGTTTCAACATAATGCGAGGGACACATTTGCCTCTATTGTCTTAAGGGGCTTTAGTTATCATGCTGCACACACGGTTGAATGACACTTAGGAGGTGCAGTCATTTTGAACCTAGAGACAGCAGTTGGACTGGTTTAGTCAGTAGTTGATCAGCACATAGTGCTGGTTTCTGCCAATTGGGCATGGCCTGCCAAAGAATCAGGAAGGGTTATTTTAAGTGTGGATATACTTTTTAATGCTGGTAGTGATAAATCCTTTAAGACAGGCATGGGTCTTCACAATAGACTCAAGTGTTTCTACCTAGACAAATTGTAACTGTTTAAGGATTATGTGGGGAGGTTTATTTAAAAATGCTTTTGGGGCCCCACTATAAGAGATGGATTCAGTGAGTCAGGGGAAAGGCTCCCAAAGAGGCATTTTAAACAAACTCTCCAGGTTATTCTAAGGCAGGTGGGCCTAAGCTACCCTTTAAGACATTCTGTATTAGAAGCATCTCCCTGAATAAACGCCACTTGAATCTGAGACGCTAGGGTTAAGCAATCATGTTGGGCTAAATTATTAAGAACATAGGATTCTATTTTAAAAGGAAAGCTGCCTTTACTTACGCAATTTCCAGGGATTAAAAAAATTGAGCAGGAATAAAAATAACCCAACTTTTCTTAAAATAACCTTTAAGGATGGCAATGGATTTAGGAGACAAGTTTCTCATAATATAAGTTATAATGAGGCCGAAGTGATAGGTCATTTAAAATATTAATTAGTTCTTGAAAGCAGGTTTACTTTTTGAAACCAAAAATTATATTACCCTTATGTTTTTTTTTTTTTTTAGATGGACTCTCACTCTGTCACCCAGGCTGGAGTGTGCAGTGTGCATTGTGCAATGGCACAATCTTGGCTCACTTCAACCTCCACCTCCCGGGTTCAGGTGATTCTCCTGCCTCAGCCTCCCGAGCGCTGGGATTACAGATGCACACCACCACACCCGGCTAATTTTTGTATTTTTAGTAGAGATGGGGTTTCACCCTGTTGGCCACTCCTGACCTCAGGTGATCTGCCCGCCTCAGCCTCCCAAAGTGGTGGGATTACAGGCCTGAGCCACTGTGCTTGGCCTACCCTTAAAAATTTTTAATCTGACGAGAAATACTTACTAAAAGCCAAATACCATAATTTCTATATATCCTTCTCTTAACATGTAATAATTGAAAAATAAGAAAAAAGTCACATCGAAATGAACTGGTTTAATGAGAGATACTAATATTCAAAAGTATAATTAGAGCTAAGAAATTCAAGTTATTAAATAAAACAGAAAGTATTTATTTCAAATTATAATAGAGAACATTTATATAGAAATCAATAATAATTCTATTTTTCAAAGATCATTTTGGAGGCTGAGACAAGAGGATGCCCTAAGACCTGCCTGGGCAATATAATGAGTCCCTGTCTCTAAAAAAATAAAAACAATTAGCCAGGCCTGGTGGTATGCACCTGTAGGCCCAGCTACCCAGGAGGCTGAAGTGGGAGGATCACTTGAGCCCAGGCATTCTAGGCTGCAGTGAGCTATGATTGCACCACTACACTCCAGCCCATCTCTAAAAACAATAACAATAATAATTTTGCATGAGTCTTCATAATAGACTCAAGTGCTTCTTCCTAGACAAGATGGAATATGTATTATTTTATCCACACAGAAGTTTAGCAATAAGGTTTTGTTTGTTGTATAAGTACTCCCATATGTACAAGTCTAGCATCAATGTTTGCATAGAGGTAAAGTGTAGTGGAAGTATGATGAAGGAAAGAAAAGAAATGGGCAGGTGGAAGAATTTTCTTTTATTTTGTTTTGTTTTTTTGAGATGGAGTCTTACGCTGTCATCCAGGCTGGAGCGTAGTGCCACAGTCTCGGCTCACTGCAACCTCTGCCTTCCAGGTTCAAGTGATTCTCCTGCCTCAGCCTCCTGAGTAGTTGGGATTACAGGTGTGAGCCACCACACCTGGCTAATTTTTTGTATTTTTAGCAAAGACGAGGTTTCACCCATATTGGCCAGGCTGGTCTTGAACTCCTCACCTCAGGTGATCTGCCCGTATCGGCCTCCCAAAGTGCTGTGAGCCACCGCACCTGGCCGAAGAATATTAACTAACTGAATAGCAGTAGGAGGAAGGCACTTGAGCTAGAACTTCAGACCAGCCAGTGTGAAATTTTAAGCCTGGGTATGCAGAAATTTCAATAATATGACTGATAAAGGTGATAGATACACATTCAGACATTGCCTCTATACACAATCCCTTTTAGAAAATGGAAGCAAATCTCTGGATCATTTAGCCCCAAAAAAGCCTTGATTTTTCCCAGAAAGCCACTTCAGCATTCTTGACGATTTGTTCATGGCATGTTCTTGGCATGTTCCTTTGCCTCTTCAAGCTTCAGTCTTTTCTCCAGTAAAATGAAGATAAGAATCCCCACGTTATTCATCATCTGAGTGGATTAATGGAGATTAGGTACATGGAGTGCCAAGCATATGAAAGGCTTAATCCATCAGAGCTGTCATTATTGTTGTGGACTCTCTTTCCTGGAAACATCTTTTATTCCCACATGGTAGCTTTTGTTTTGTTTTGTTTGTTTGTTTTTGAGACAGAGTCTCACTCTGTCGCCCAGGCTGGAGGGCAGTGGCACAATCTTGGCTCACTGCAAGCTCTGCCTTCCGGCCTCAAGCCATTCTCCTGCCTCAGCCTTGCAAGCAGCTGGGACTATAGGCGCCTGCCACCACGCCCAGCTAATTTTTTTGTATTTTCAGTAGAGAGGGGGTTTCACCGTGTTAGCCAGCATGGTCTGGATCTCCTGACCTCGTGATCCACCCACCTCAGCCTCCCAAAGTGCTGGGATGACAGGCATGAGCCACCGCGCCCGGACCCCACATGGTAGCTTTGTAAAGGCCAGGGTCCAGGCCCAGTTCTCAGACTCACAGAAGCTCTGGGTTGAGAAGGATATTAAAGGTCACTTCTGGTCCAAGCCCTACCTCTCCATCCAGTGCCAGGTCAGAACTTGTGATAGTTCAATGCAGGTTAATAATTTGGCACCTTTTTTACTGATATTCTCCAAATAGTTGTTCAACATTTATTTAGAAGTTTAAAAATTAGAATAATAGCAAAAAGTGTAATTTTCACTTCTCAAACATGGTAGGTTTATTTTGGGAGTGGCCTTGAACCTATTTTGCAACTTACTCCTTAGTGATTAAAATGAACTTCTCCTGAGTTGAAATACAAGACACAGTTAATGCTTCCAAAGTCTCTTCTGCAGGACTGCATCAATGAATAAAAACTGACACTAAAACATAAGTAGCAATTATTCAATAATTAATACGAATGAATTACTAAATCTCTACATCTTAAAAGTTTGAATACCAGTGTATTTAGAATTTGTTTGGCTTCCAAAAACTATGCATGCCATGGTGTTTTATTTTAAAACTTCAAATCCTAACGCTATATACCCTTTTTAAAGTGTTAATTTCTAATTTCTTTTTCTTTTCTTTTTTTTTTTTTTTTTTTGAGACGGAGTCTTGCTCTGTCACCCAGGCTGTAGTGCAGTGGTGCGATCTCAGCTCACTGCTCCCGGGTTCACGCCATTCTCCTGTCTCAGCCTCCTGAGTAGCTGGGACTACAGGCACCCGCCACCACGCCTGGCTAATTTTTTTGTATTTTTAGTTAGAGACGGGGTTTCACCGTGTTAGCCAGGATGGTCTACGCTCTCCTGACCTCGTGATCCGCCCGCCTCAACCTCCCAAAGTGCTGGGATTACAGGCGTGAGCCACCGCGCCGGGCAGTTAATTTGTAAGTGTGGCTATATCTTCATAAAATCTCTCTATGGCCATTAAAATGGATTACACCATAGATGAAAAGGTCCTTAATATTCCATGGACAGAGACCCTCACAGCTTGATTTTGCTGAGATAATCTTCATAGTTAAGTAAGGACCACAGAAGACTACCATGAGCAGCTGAGGTCAAACAGGGACTGTAGAAACACAGGCTAAAGGACACGAAGAGTTGTGTAATTGACTAAATGTTCAGGGCAGAGCCAACAAAACACAATTGTTCTGGACAACCACACCATTTTCTCTAAGTTGCTGAAAGTTGTGTGGGTGGGATCTACAGATAATTGCCCCACTTCTCCATTTCATTTTGCCTGTCTAAACATTGCATAAATAACTGCTTGATAAATTCAATGTTGATGTTGGCACATGAACAGACAGACAGAAAAGTGACCGCTCATTTTAAAATGTATAAAGCCAATATAAATAGTAATCAAATCTCAAAGGAGAATGCCTAAAAATGTTTAAAATTCACAATAATGTTTAATTTACCAAATTTCAACCCACTTATGGAGCTTACTTCAAAAATACTTTTGGCATATATTTAAAATAAAGTGACATTTGACAAACTGTTCAAATATTAAGCTTAAAAATATACTCTTCCTAAATAATAATTTTAATACAAACTCTGGATCCACAACTTGCAGGATTAATTATCTCTTCTCCAGTATGCCAAAAACACGTACACATCCAAATATGAACAGAGAATATAAATGCTAGAAAAGTTTAAGAATATATTATGAAAAATATTTCATATGTCAGGATAAATAAGCTTGAGTAGTTAATGAAAAATAATTATTTTAAAGTTTAAGTTGTCTTTAAAATTAAATTTTACATACCTTTTCAAGATATATGAGAAGACATACACCACCTACCTCACTATGGAATGTGGTAAAACAAACATAATTTATATCTGTGTCATGGCAGCCAAATGGCATAAATTCTTTAGATGTTGAACTTTGCTAAAATAGCAACAGCAAATTTCATGAACAAAATGAAGTGGAAGAGAAAAGAGAAGAGCAATCTAATACAAAAACTGTCTAATTCTTTCTGGTTGCCTATAGCTTAAGAGAAAATTTAAAACTCTCCTTAAGCTGTAACTGCAAAAAATTTAAAAAGAAAATCCATTTGTTAAAACAAATTAGGCAAATGGTATTGAGGCTATTTGAATTTATGTCACAGTGCCCTTAGTATTAACCACACCAACCGTGGGCCACACACATTTGACTAAATGTGCTCAGTGGTTGATTCTAGAAACATCATAATTTAAGAAATGTACAAGGAAAAAAACTAGTGGAAAAGCAAAAGCAACAAGTGGAATATTTTACAAAATTGAAAATAATACCACACAGGTCAAAAAAAACATCCAATTAACATATATAATTTCAGTTTTGTGCTATATTCCAATGGTTCTTTTCCGTCTTCTAATTTACATTGCTTTTTATATATTTCATTAATATATAGGCATACCTTGAAGAAATTACAACTTTGTTTTCAGACCAAGGCAATCAAGTCACATGAATTTGTTTCCCAGCAGATGTACATGTTATGTTTAGAATATACTATAGTCTGTTTAGTTTGCAATAGCATTGCGTTAAAAAATGTAGATACCTTAATTTCAAAAATACTTTACTGCCAAAAAATGCTAATAATCATCTGAGCCTTTAGCTAGTACTAATTATTTGCTGGTAGAGGGTCTTATCTCGATGTGTTTGGCTGCTGACTGATCAAGGTGGTGGTTGCTGAAGGTTGTGGCAATTTCTTAAAATAAGACAAAAATGAAGTTTGCCACATTTGTTGACTCTTTCTTTCACAAAAGATTTATCTGCAGCATGTGATGTCATTTGATGGCATTTTATCCACAACAGGACTTTCAAAATTGAGGTCAGTCCTCTCCAACCCTGCCGATGCTTTGTCATCTGAATTTATGCAATATTCTAAATCCTTTGTTGTCATTTCAACAATGTTTACAGTGTCTTCACCAGGGGTACATTCCGTCTCGAGAAACCACTTTCTTTGCTCATCCATGAGAAGCAACTCCTCATCCTTTCAAGTTCTATCATGAGACTGCAGAAATTCAGTCATCTCTTCAGGTTCCACTTCTAATTCTAGTTCTCTTGCTATTTCTATCTCATCTTCAGTGACTTTCTCCACTGAAGTCTTGAACCCCTCAAATTCATCCATGAGGGTTGGAATCCACTTCTTCCAAACTCCAGTTAATGTTGGTATTTTGACCTCCATCCATGAATCACATATATTCTTAATGGCATCTAGAATAGTAAAACATTTCCAGATAGTTTTCAACTTATTTTGCCTAGATCCATAAGAGGAATCACTATCTATGGCAGCCATAGCCTTACAAAATGTATTTCTTAAATAATAAAACTTGAACATTGAAATTACTCCTTGATCTGTGGGGTGTAGAATGGATATTGGATTAGCAAGTAGGAAAACATTAATCTCCTTGTACATTTACATCAGAGTTCCTGAGTGACTAGGTGCATTGTCAATGAAAGAAATCTTTTGAAAGGAATCTTTTTTCTGAGAAGCAGGTCTCAACAATGAGCTTAAAATATTCAGGAAATCATGCTATAAATAGATGTGCTGTTATCCAAGCTTTGTTGTTCCATTTATAGAGCACAGGCAGAGGAGACTTAGTGTAAGTCTTAAGAGCCCTAGCATTTTCAGAATGGTTAATAAGCATTGGCTTCACCTTCAAGTCACTGGCTGCATAAGCCTCTAACAAGACAGTCGGCCTGTCTTTTGAAGTTTTGAAACTACACATTGACTTCTCATGTCCAGTTAGAAAAGTCCGAGGTGGTCTTTTCTTCTAATAGAAGGCTGTTTTGTCTACACTGAGAATCTGTTGTTTAGTGTAACCACCTTCATCAATGATCTTTGCTACATTTTCTGGATAACTTACTGCTTCACCTTGTACTTTTATGTTATGGAGACAACTTCTGCTCTTAAACTTCATGAACCAACCTCTGCTAGCTTCCAACTTTTCTACTGCCACTTTCTCACCTCTGTCAGACTTCAAAGAACTGAAGAGAATTAGAACTTGGCTTTGGATTAGGCTTTGGCTTAAGGGAATGTTGTACCTGGTTTGATCTTTTATCCAGACATAAAACTTTATATCAGGCATAAGGCTGTTTTGCTTTCTTATGATTTGTGTGTTCACTGGAGTTTACTTTTAATTTCTTTCTGGAACTTTTTCTTGTATTCACAACTTAGCTAACTGGCACAAGAGGCCTAGATTTTAGCCTATTTCAGCTTTCAACATGCCTTCCTCACTAAGCTTAATCATTTCTAGTTTCCAGTAAGTTAGAGATGTGTGATTTTTTTCCTTTCACTTGGACACTTAGAGGTCATTGTAGGGTTTGTAAGTGGGCTAATTTCATCATTATTGTGTCTGAGGGAATAGGGAGGCCTGAGGAGAGGGAGAGAGATAGGAGAAGTGCAGATTAGTGGAACAGTCAAAACACAACACATACCGATTAAGTTCAGTGTCTTACATTTGTGGCACCAGAAAACAATCACTGATCAAAGATCACTGATCACAAATCACCATAACAATTATAATAATAAAGAAAAAGTTTGAAATATTGTAAGAATTATCAAAATGTGACAAAGAGACATGAAATGAGCACAAGCTGGGAAAACAGTATCAATACATTTGCTCAAGGCAGAGTTGTCACAACCTTCAATTTGTAGAAAACACAGGATCAGCAAAACACAATAAAACAACATATGCCTGTAATTCACACACCATTCAATTAATCCATTCAAAGTGTACAATTCAATGACTTTTAGCTGAATTATGCAACCATCGTTACAATCAATTTTAGTATATTTTCATCACCAAAAAAGAAACCTCATACATATTAGCAGTACTCCTCATTTCTACCAAATTCTCAGCCCTAGGAGACCACTAATCTACTTTCTGTCTCTATAGACTTGGCTATTTTGGAGATCCCATATAAACGGAATCATACAATACATAGTCTTCTGTGACGAGTTTCTTTCACTTAGCATAATACTTTCAAGGTTCATTTGTGTTGTAATTCCTTTTTATGGCCAAATATTATTTCATTGTATAGAAGTACACATTTTATTTATACATTCATCTATTGATAGACGTTAGGGAAATTTTAATTTTTTAGTTATTATGAGTAACATTACTAACATGCTTGAACAAGTCATATGTGCATGTATATCTCCATTTCCTTTGGGTATATACATATCTGAGAGTGGAATTGCTAGATCATATGGTAATTCTATATTTAACTTTTTGAAGAACTGACAGACTGTTTCCCAAAGTGAGTGTATTATTTTGAAATCCCAACACGAATGTATGAAGGTTCCTATTTCTCTATTATTGCCAAAATAATAGAACCATGCCTTCAGAATTCTGAAGAAAAATGGTATCTAACATAAAATTCTGTAGTCTGCCAAACTATCAACTAGGCATGAGAATAGAATAAAAATTTTTCTAAAAACTTTTAGATATGCAAATACTCAACAATTTTTATCTCCATCACCCTTGGGAAACCACCATGTTCACAATGGTAAAATAAAATAAGGACAAAGAAAGCTTGTGTGCTGCTGTTTTCCATAGTCTTGTGCAAGTGTTTGACTTTTAAAACTATATGCATGTAAAATGTTGAATTTTTTAAAAAAATACTTACATTTAAAAAGATGAACTCTTCTTATGGACTGGTTGAAAACTGTTTAGTGAAAACATTAGCTGAAATCACCTCAATTAATTCTAGTTTGGAATGTTGATTTACTTGATAGAGTATTTTAAAAAAGAGGCAAAGACTTTTATACAAAATTCCTTTTTATTTTTGTATTGCAAGTGACGAATACTTGTAAACTAGCCTTTTGAAGTTGACTTTAAAAGGCTCGACATAAACGGTTACACTGAAGAGACACCTTTTGGAATGTGAAATAATTGAGCTCATCATGGGAGTAGGTGTTTGTGGCTGGGTTTTTTAAAAACCCAGTGGTCAACACATCACAGATTGAAAAAGTATTAAATTTCAAACTTGTGCTGTGGAAACTATTAAATGACTCTGGTCATGACAAAATCATTAACAATAAAGATTCAAGTAAACAGTTCAAATAATATTGTTTCATTAAATGAGCAGGGGGAAAAAGGTGCATTACTAAATCAATATATTATTTTATGTGATAACTTTATTTTAAATACATATTACCTAAATTAAATATTCTAAGAAAAAGAAAATTAGCTATCAGTTTCCGAAAAACATCTTTCATTTTCATTGAGGATGTGGCAAGAATGAAAGCAAGGTGAGCCCATCATTCCTTAAAAGTTGAGGCCATGACTTAATCATATTTGCATTTTATGATCATCTGACTGAAGAAGTCTCTCTCCTCCCTCTCTATCCTATCACCGTTTCTTTCCTTAATAGCAATTATCACTCCCTGATATTTTCTTGTTTATTTATTGGTTTATACGCTCCTAGTTTATCTCCATTAACCAATTGTAAGCCTAATGAAAGCAGAGCTCCTGAAGTCTTGTTCACATTGGAATGCATCCTCAGTGCTACCCAATGCCTCTCAGATCATTGATATTTATTAAAAATTAAGCAGATGAGCAAAAGAATGGGCAGCTGGTAGACCTAATAAACAATGTACACTAATGAAATCTTCTTCACAAATGTGGGGTCATCTTCTGATCACTGGGAGGAAAATTGCTTTCTAACAATTCTTGTGAGTGATAGTTTATGATACTCCCAGTATTGAAACCTTCTTGCTCACTGAATAGACTCATAGTGGGGTTGTAGCTATTAGTAGCCTGTGTCCTCTGAGAAAGTTCTCAAGAATTTTTATAACCATCCTACTTAGAGCAAAAGCATAGTTCACTCTGCAGCTACTGCATGAGGTCTGGCACAATAGGGAAAAAAATGGAATAATGTTAGGTATTCAAAAGCACATAACTTGTTTACTCATTTGCTTCAACAGGGCATTTTGCTTTACCACTTTGAAACCTGATTATTTCTAGTTTCACTTTCCTTGAAACTCTTTGATGGCTCCACAGTGACTATGGAAAAGTCCACAATGTTAGCATGGAAGACAAGTCCTTCCACAGTTGGGCCAGCTTCCTCTTTCTCACTACCTGGTTTCTCTCTCATGAACCAGGCTCCAGCTGTAACAAAGAGCTTCCAGTCCCTGAATAAGCCAAGTGGTTTCTTCCCTCAGCGCTTCTGCTCACCCAGCTCCCCCTGCTTGGAGAGCCCTCCCTTCCTCTCCACTTAGTGGTTCCTATTCTTTGGTTAAGACTTCACGAAACCTTCTCTAGCACCTTCTGGAGGACAAATGACCAACCTCTCTTCTGGGTAGAGGCCACTACCCTCACAGATTTCTTATAGGACCTGGCTCAAGGTTACTCCCAACGCTGCATCTGCCACCACTTTCTATTATTAACTCCAGACACTGGCCTCTTTGCAGTTCCTCAAATCCCTATTTTCATTTGCCAGGAGTGAAAAATATTTTCTCAGACATCTACACAATGTGTTCTCACCTCCATTCAACTCTCTGCTCAAAGGTCACTTCCTAGGAGAGGCTGTCTTTGACCGCCCCGAGAAATTCCTCCCCTTCTCATTTTTCTGAATAGAACTACCCCTTCTTTAGCCTTTACACTAGCTTACTTTTTCTTTGTAGTACTGATCTAACATTATATATTTAGTAATGTATCTGTCTTCCCTTCTAAAATATAAGCTCTGTGATGGTGGATCTTTGTTCTGTTTACTGCTGTGAATGTGAATGAATGAATGATTGAATGGCACTTGTGGCACTTGATAACTGATGTTGCCTTGAGATTTTGCTGTCTTTCTCTGCAGGGGTTGTGTCCTATGGATCTTAGTCTCCAGTTCCTTCCTGGCACAAAGAAACTTCTTAATATTCCTTCTATGACTGAATGACGTCAAGTATACATTACCTATAACAATTGTTCCCAACAAAGAGACTCTGAATCCATGTATACTGCATAAGGTGAAGAACACAACTATATTTCCACAATCCCTTTATCTAAAACTCGGGATCAGATGTGTTTCAAAATTCAGAATCACTTATTTATTTATTTTATTTTTTTGAGACAGAGTCTCGCTCGGTCTCCCAGGCTGGAGTGCATTGGTGCGATCTCGGCTCACTGCAAGCTCTGCCTCCCAGGTTCACGCCATTCTCCTGCCTCAGCCTCCCAAGTAGCTGGGACTACAGGTGCCCACCACCACGCCTGGCTTTTTGTATTTTCAGTAGAGACAGGGTTTCACCGTGTTAGCCAGGATGGTCTCGATCTCCTGACCTCGTGATCCGCCTGCCTTGGCCTCCCAAAGTGCTGGGATTACAGGCGTGAGCCACCACACCCAGCCAATTCAGAATCCTTTATTACTTAACACCCCTGTCAGAGTCAGTATCCTGTTATCTAACCCATGAAGAGCTTTGCAACAAAACATGTGAAGAGCCCTACTACATGTGAGAAATAATGCTCAAGTCAGCTTTTGCTGCCAAGTGAGCTGTCAAGATAGATTTCCTAAGTATGGGATTTTGGAAGTGTGGACAAGGAGCTGTGGATATGTATTAGCATATGGAGATTGGTGAAACATCTCCATATTAACATGGGTTTCCCACAATCCAGAAGGTTAAGAATTACTGATTTAATAAATTAGTTTAAATAATTTATTTTTTCATTGTAGCTAATATTAATGAAGCATTTACTTTGTGTCAACCCCTGGGCCGAGCTCTTTAAATATGTATGTAAAACTATTATTTGTCCCATTTTATAGGTGAGGAAACTATGGATTAGAAAGAGGCTTAGCATATCTTTGAACTGGTAACTGACTAAGCTGGACCCAGACTGAAGCTGCCTCACAATAAAAAGCCATGCTCTTACTTCATATTGTACAAGGTCAAAATTCTTTAGTCTTCCCAGTTTCTTTGTGATGTTGACTCTAAGAAAAGTTTCTGTAATTCAAGTGAATGTGAAAATCCTCAGGCTACAACATCTCTTTTGTAAAAAACAGGCTGGCTATATGTAGTCAACATTTAACTGATATTTGTATAATGGAATAATGTATTTTCTCTGCTACACCAATATTTTAAATGTTTGTAATGAGAGATCAAGTGATTTCAGATAATTAAAAAAATACAGTCACACTAACTTGCCCTGATTTCCTTTGTAGAACCATGGTCTGCAGAATCAAGGTCTGCTGTTACCTGACAGATGAGAATAGGAATAGAAGAGGCCATCAAAAGGCACTAATTATAAATAATATGTAAATTTTTAACTTATCCTTTTCAAGAACACTTTAGCTGCCTGAATTTTTTTTAAAGTCAGATAGAAGTTGATAAAATGTATTTGTGATGACCAAATTTTGAAACTCCTTTGGAATTACCAAATATAGCAGTGATAGTTGGCATTAAGGAGTCACTTGTATAGAAACAATAAAGCTCTATTTTAAAAATCTATGCAGAGGGCTACAGCTTCACCTGAAGACAGTGTTTTGGACCATACCACACTCATGGGAAAGCCTCCAATTTTGAAATGTACAGTAGCAAAAACACAACACACAGTCATTTCATGGTACAAAGCAGATACTATAAACATGAGAATTAAGAAATGAAAATAACATATACACTAAAAACATCACAACAGAAACAGGCTTTATTTCAACCAGACAAGTGAATTCTTCAATTAACATCAACTTCTTCAAGACTTGAAGATATGGAAATTAAAGACAGTGCTCAGAAGGCAGAGCAAGGAAGATTCATCATGGAGTAATTGTTCTGTCCTTCAAAAATCCCTTTCAACAATAAGCTCAATACACAAGATCATGGGATCTCATGCATCCCAATATTTGTACATGACCCTCATTTGAAAGTTACCCATCAGTCTTAATGAAATCTTTCAAAAAGAAAAAATATATAGATCAGTATAAATTATTTTGAATTTTAGAAACTGAGATTGAAGTAGTTTTTAGTTTAAAATATTTAAAATGAAAAAAACTTTAACATTATTGAAGATGTGTTGTTACAAAGTTCCTAGATATATACATGTACAAAACAAATAGATATTACTATCTGACACCTCAACCCATGACTTACCCTAAATCTCCTGATATGAACAATTAATCTACTGGGAGGCTTTTCCCAATAAGTTTCAAACTTCTTGCACAAAGATTTGCTGCCATTCATATTCTATGCATGGATGAGGACATTTCATCACAGACTATTTCAACTTAATATAACCTAGCATAAAATAAATCCAATGAAACACTACATTTATAAGCGATAAGACAAACTTGCGTATAATTTGCAACTTTTGCCAGACTCATTAAATTCATTAACACATTCAGTCTTCTCTTCACGGGCATTTCCAAGAGCTTTAGATCTTGTGCTTAACTTTGTATTGAGCTGGTCAGCACCTTCATTGATATGAACAGTTATGTCAAAGAAAGGTTACAGGTAGGGGGAGGGAGATCATCTGAGGACAGAAACAGAGGGAAGGACTCTCTTTTTTCATAAGAAAACTAAAACAGAAAAACAAGACAAAAAAGCGTACAAAACAAATAACAAAAGTGTTCACAGTAAAACATGCCAGATTTGTAGTTTCATTTGAAACCAACAGCAAATCATGAAACGTCATGAAAAATATGAGTCAAGGTAAAATCTCCTAGAGTAATTACTAAATGAAGTTAAAATCACCACACTGATCAGTAAACCCCAGAAGAAAAATGAACAGCGCTTACATACCAGGTCTTTCTTAAACATCAAACAACTTTTCAAAGTTAATGCAAACAATTGGTAGGTTTGGCCACGCTGCACCATTTTTTTAAAAAAATACAGTATACAGAAAAAAAACCTTTTATATTCCCCCGTTTTGAATCATTAGCTCAAAACCTAAGAGTAAAAGATCATCTGGAAGGATTTTAAATTATTTACAAATCCAGCAGGTTCATCTGCCATAATGGCTTGGCTTCCGTCCCAAAGCGACTTTCACCTTCTCCAGCAGCAATTTTTTAGTTCTCTGTCCTTTTGGGAGGCTGTTTCCTCCACTGCTCGTCTCTACTTGTCATCAGTCATTTTGAACAGTTCCAACAGTGCCCCAACGGCTCCAAAATAACCCTATGAAAACAATACAAAAACGATGATCTCTGAACCTTAGCCAAATACCTATCGTTTTTAATAATTCTAGGAATGCCACTAATGTAGATAAAAGAGAAATTTAAAACCTAAATTGTGTGTCACAAAACATGGCAGAATAATAACAACTATAATTTATTGGACACCTACTTATATATATTAAATACATTCAATATGTAAGTGCTTAGAACTATGTCTGGCACATGTGTGCTAAGTATGTGCCGGGGTTGTTAGTATTATAACTATTTCATCTTTATCTTTATCATGTCAAAACTGTGATTATTATTTCACATACGAGAAATGGAAGGTAATAAAGTAAATTATCCTTGCAGGGTCACAGGTCTTGTACCAGGGCTCAACACCAAATCTGTCTGACTTTAAAGCTATATTTCATGGGAGAAAACCCTAAACTTCCCTCAGTAGCTCTTGCAAAAGCACTTAAATTAGTCCAAGCCTCACTTTGCCCATCTGTAAAATAAAAGACCATACGTCTATGAAAATGAAAGGAACTAAAAAATATAAATTTTTAGAGAACTATGCGTTAGTTTGTTCAGGCTGCTATATATAACAAAGTACCCTAGACTGGGTGGCTTATAAACAATAGAAATTTGTTTCTCACATTTCTAGAGGCTGGGAAGTCTAAAATCAAGGTGTCTGGTGAGGACCCATTCCTCATAGATAGCTGTCTTCACATTGTAATCTCACATGGCTGGATTACGTGGTGGAAGGGGCAAGGGAGCTCTCTTAGACCTTTTTATAAGGATGCTAATTCCATTCATGAAGGCTCAGCCCTCATGACTTAATCACCTCCCAAAGGCCATCTCCCAATACCATCACCTTGTAGATTAGGATTTCAACATAGACATTTGAAGTTGGTCAGGGCACAAATAATCAGTCCACAGCAATCTGTTTCCAAAAGGCAGGAGGCTACATTCTTCTGGCACTTGCTGAACTCAATAGTTATAACTGCAGCAGTAGGTGTGAGTGTGGCAGGATGTGGATGGATCTTTGCTGCTGCTGCTGCTGTCAGCTCACATTTATTGAGGCCCCACTAATGCTAGAAGTTGTTCTAAGCACTTTACATGGATTTACTCATTTACCCATCACAATAACTCTATGAGACAAATATGATAATTGCCCCATTTTACAAATGCTAAAACAGAAATGGAGAGATAGAGTCATTGTCTAAGATCTCACAGTCAGTAAAACGCAGTGTTCTTAACTACCTGGCTAGATGACTTCTCTTAAGAGATGTTCAGTAACATTAGTTGAATGAATGAGAAATTAAGTGAGGACTCCTAAGGCCAGGGCAGGTGACCAGAAAGCCACCATACCAGCGCTTCTCAAAAGTTGTCTCTCCATAGGATTCTCTAGTAAGGCCCGCGTAAGCCAGAGTGAATTTAAGAATGTAGAGAATTTTCTGAGGAACACATTATGGGGGTTACAAGAATACTCCATTTTCACTGGCCATAGAGACTGAGTTATGATATAGGGTAACAAACCAAAGCCAGAGTCCACAGAGGCTTAGGATTGTACAGGGTGATATAGGTGACTACATTTTTACCTACAGAAGTGAGTTTCCCCAAAATGTTGGATTTTATTTCCTATGTTACCACCTAACTTCCCACCTGATGTTATAGAAGACTTTTTATCCCTGACAGTTTCCAGGCTTTGTTGTCTGCATTAGGCCAAGAAGATCTGGACTTATGGTTACCAGATAAGACACAGATAAATGGCAGATAAAATAACTGGGCACCCTGTATTTTTTATTGCTAAAAATGGCAACTCTATCTGGAATAGAATAGGAGTTTTCTTTTTCCTTTTTCATTATTTTTTTTAAAGGCTGAGATGGTTTTTTCTTTTTCAAACAAAACCTTACATGGAAACTCCATAAATAATCAGATATTCTGGCTGTGAGGGGTAGGGAGTGGAGGTTCTGGGACCTCATTCCCCCTCACTCAATGCCGAAAGCCTGCTTTAAAAACAAGAGCTTTCTTTAGTATGAATTTCTATTATCAGGGCTTAACTATTTAGTATTTAAGTACCTGTTTCATATGCTTTAATAAAACAAAATACAGGCATAGAGAGTTCTAAATAACTCTAAATGCATTGGTAACTTCTTAAATAAATAGCTCAGTTTGAAGATGAGAAAAAAATGGCACAGTAGTTATTCATTACAATTGAAATTGACAATACCAGCTCTCTCAATGTTTTTCTGCTGCAGTGTATACAAGAGATTAGATACCTCCAGTGATAGCTCATTACAGCACTGCAGCATTGATTTTAAAGGAGGTGACAGAGGAGGTGGAAGAGAGAAGGGCCCCCACTTTTTGGTTTATATTATGGTAGAAACTCCAAGTAAGGGGGCCGGGGTGGCTCACACCTGTAATCCCAGCACTTTGGGAGGCTGAGGCGGGTGGATTACCTGAGGTCGGGAGTTTGAGACCATCCTGGCCAACATGGTGAAACCCTCTACTAAAAATATGAAAATTAGCCGGGTGTGGTGGCGCACATCTGTAATCCCAGCTACTTGGGAGGCTGAGGCTCGAGAATTGCTTGAACCTGGGAGGCGGAGGTAGCAGTGAGCCGAGATTGCACCACTGCACTCCAGCCTGGGCGACAGAGGGAGACTCTGTCTCAAAAAAAAAAAAGAAACTCCAATAAGGGACTTTGAATTTACTGACACTCTCCATTTCCTTTGTAAAGAGGTTCACTAATGGTCAGGTACACTGACCTCTCAAGGCCAATAAGCTACTCTTAGTAGCCCAAGCACTTCTGTTCTTACCAGCTGAATTGCTTACTTGCCAAGAGTCAGCTGTGTTTATCCTTAAATTTGTTTATGACAGGTTGATTGTAATGTAATAATCTAGTTTAACTATATACTACCTAAATCAATAAAAAGAGCACAAATTGGTGGTCAGTTCTATGAAAATTCAGTTAAATTCTTGAGAAATATTGAAAAAGGTAGTCAGAAATAATTGCTGTCTACTTAGGTGGATGCCACAACGTGAAAGAGAGAGAAAAAAACCTGTAAGAATTCTGCAACCAACTTGCTTCATAAGTATCTTTAACTTCTTAATCCACTTTAAGGAAACAAACTGGAAATCAAAGGAGGTGCATAATATTGTAGATTATGAAAGAAAGATAACTACAGGACTCCAATCGGCAGAAACCATGCTCAAAAATAGGCGTTGGTCTCACATCAAAAGATTGGTAAGTAAGTGCACATTTACACATTTTAAGGTATAATAAAATGGTTGAAGAAAGCTTTTATTAATGATTACTCATTTTATCTAACTTTAAAACTTTTAAAAAATGTTACTATAAATTGACAACTTATAATCGTATATATTTATGGGGTACAAAGTGAGGTTATGATTTACGAATACAATGTGAAATAATTAAAGCAAGCTAATTAACATGTATATAACTTCAAATACTTAGATTTCTTTGGTGAGAACATTTGAAATTTACAAGTTTGAAATGTATGTTCCTATTTCCCCTACCCCCCAGCCTCTGTAACCACCATTCTACTCTCTGCTTCTATGAGTTTGATTGTTTTAGATTCCACAAATAAATGAGAATATGTAGTATTTGTCTTTCTGTGCCTGGATTATCTTAGCATTCTGTTTTCCAATTCCATCCATGTTGTTGCAAATTACAGAATTTCTTTTTAAGTGCTGAATAGTATTCCATTGTGTATATGTACCACATCAAAAAAAAATCCATTCATCTGCTGATAGACACTTAGGATTATTCCATAACCTATTTATTGTGAGTAGTGCTGCAATAAACATGGGAGTGCAGACATCTCTTCGACATACTGATTTTAAATCTTTTGGGTAAATACTCAGAGGTGGAACTGCTGGATCATATGGTAATTCTACTTTTAGTTTTTTTGAAACTTCCATGCAGTTTTCTATAATGACTGTCCTAATTTACATTTTCAGTGACTTTTTAAAAAATTAAATTAACCAACTACCAGTCCTGGTTGTTGGATAAGAACGCTTCCATTTTATATATGCTTTTTTCTTATCCTTTGTGTAAATGCAAAGTGTAAATGGCAACTTTTCTACTTGACCAATTTAAAAAGCTAAGAGACCTGCTGATATGTTAGCCAAACCAAAATATACTCCACATATGACAGTAAGTCTATGCAAGCTCAACCTACCTCATGTTCCAAAAACAGAGCTTTTAGTTGTCCTTTGGACCAAAAATCCATGGCATATGCCAGCAGCTTCATGGAGACCATATTGATTCTGAGAAAATTTCCAACAAACACAACTCTGTCTATATTCTGGAAAAAATATTAAAGAAAACAATTGAATCATGGCATAAAAATAGCATTTGGCAAAGACCCAATGTTCTGTATGTCTCTATACAGAACCTTGAAGAGTGAATTTTCCTTGTTTTTTTGGTGGAATTATTTCAACATCGCCAAAATGAAGTTAAACCAACCTTATAGTGCATTCCACAAGAACAAGAGGCTGAGATTTTTGTTGGGCAAGGCAGAAACTGATATTGGACTTATTTGCAGGTGTTATGTTAGACTGTCTTACGTCTGACATGAAATTAAGCTCCCAAAACACACATATATATACAATTTTAACTGGAGTTCAAGTTCAGCTAAATTTTCATGTGTAATACCTCAATCCCCCAACTTCTAGGTATAAAATACTCTTATAACCAACTCACAAATAAAATGGCTATGGTATGCTTTATTTGTCTAATGAATAATACTCAATTTGTTCTGTGCTGGACACTAGAAATACAAAGAAGAATACTCAGTCTCTGCCCTCAGGATATGTAGTGGAATATCCTGTTTGGCCAATACATGAGTTAAAATATGGTAACAAAAAATACTCTATTTTTGTCATCACAGATGTGGCTTTGCATTCTGAACATACACTTATGAGCATTCCTCTCCTATCCTGTTCATGCAGACATGCTTCAAATCCTGTAAGCTTCCAGCTCCAGTGCACTCATTATACTTCCCACTCCCCCAGATATTTCTTAAGCTCAAACCGGAGCTCAACCTGTCTACCATGCAGAGGCTGCTCACCACTCACTCACTCACTCAGAGCCAGTTGCTATGGTCACTCATATCAAAGGCAAGAGAGTCTTTGAAGCTGGTATTATTTTCTGCTTAGTCTATCAAGAGTAATCAGGGTCTGGGAACATCACCTTTTAACTGCCTCAAGTTTTAACAATGAATGTTCATTAACCCATTAGCCACTGAAAATTTTCCGTGGGTGGAGGAGTGGAGGTAGTTTTAATAAATTTTCATTAAAAAAAAAAAAAAGCCACAAATCACCCAAACTAAGAGGTGGCAAGGAACACTCTAAGAAACTCAGACTAAAAAGAAATTTAATTAAATTGAGGAGTTTTGCCCTTTCTCCCAAAACAAGGGAGTCCAAGGGAGGATTTGCTCAAAGCCCAGTCCTGCATTACCCTAATAGAAAGTCAGAAGGAGTAGAAGTGGCATTAAAACTGGAAGAGCATTCCATGTTTCAAATAAATTCCAGGTGGGTCAAAGATGTTAAAAAAGAAAAAAAAAAAGAGAAAGAAAGAAAAGAAAAAGAGATAGGGAAAAATATGGAAGAATTGGAAAAAAAAAGTTGAAGTAGAAAATGCATAATAAAGGAAATCATTTCAAAATAATTGCTACATTTACTTTAAAAAGTTAAATTTATTCGGGGAAAAACATCACCACAAACAAATCCAAACGGGAAGCAATAAATGGAAAATATTATCAGTACATTTCACATAAAATGGATTTGTTACTTAATCAATAAAGAGTTCCATAAATCAATAAGAAAAAAAGGCCAACAACCCAATAGAGTAATGAGTAAATAATATTAATAGTTAATCCCAAAAGAAGGTATAATTTTTAACCTATTACATTGAAAAAAATAAAAAAGTTTGATAACTCTGTGGAGAAACTTGTACCCTTATAACCCTGCTTGGTGGGAATATAAATTAGAACCACCTTTATGGAGGGAACTTTACATCTGTTAATATTACAATCAACATATCCTATGACTCAGCAAGTTCCCTTCTAGGAATTTATCCTATTGATATACTCACATGTAGGCAAAATAATATACATGTGTATACATATATGTGTGTATACCGTATACAAATACACTGAATTTTTAAATAATAGTAAAAGACTGGAAAAACCTAAATATCATTAGGAAATTGAACAAATCAATAACAGCATATCTATATGTTAAAATGCTATATGGTCATTAAAAATGAAACAATTTAAAATATATTGATATGATCAATTTCAAGATGCGTTATTACATCAAAAAGCAAAAGGCAGTATTTTTAGAGATGCTTATTAAAATATATAGGGTAGATTGATGTAATATCTGGGATTTGTTTTCTAGTATTTTAGCAAAAAAGAGGGAAGAAGGAGAGAGGACCAGAGGGAGGAGGAAGAAGAAAATATAGAGAAAGCATGTGTTGTGAAGCCTTAATGATTGCAGAATCTGCACTGATGGATATATGGAGGTTCTTTATACTGTTCTCTCTCCTTTACATATGTTTGTGAATTTTCTTAATAAAAAGCTGATAAAGCAAGATGTGGAATAGTATATGGAGGGTGAACTGTATAGCATATAATTATATTTCAATAAAGCTATTATTTTGTAAAAAGAATGTTATATAGAGTTTGCTACCTTTGGAAAGATAAATGTATCCTACATTACATACAATATAAACAAAAATATATTGTAATACATACAATAAAAACAAACAAAAAAACCCTAAAAACAATGGCAGCCTCTATTGAGGTTAACACTGAGAGACAGAAGTGGAAATGGTGACTCACTTCCTTGTGTATCCTTCTAATGTCTTAGAAGTCTGTATTATGTGTTTGTATTATCTATCCAAAAATTTGAATCAGAAAATTTAAAACTGATGGGGAAGCATTTCACAGCATCTCAAGAATCATGGCAAAAATGTTTCAGATTTGGTAAATGTGGTGTCCCTCAATGAAATGGCTGCAATCAAAGGTTCTCAAATGAGTGACTCCAGAGAGCAAAGCAAGGACTGAGGGACTTGGTGGCTGCTCTCACGGGGAAATGCAACACTGCCAGTCACTGGTGCGGCCACTGGGAGTCTGCACTGACTGGACACTCTCTGGTACAGCCTTGGCCCCAAGGCAACTGGTAATTCCCTTCACTCACTCAGCCCCACAGAAACATATAAAATAGTTGCTCAAACCAGTGTATAACATGGCTACATTTTCAAATTGGCACTCGCTCTATTCCAGCGATCAATAATATTGAAATTGAAATCAAAAGTGAAAAGTAAAGTCAGTTGCTCTCTCCCAAAGGGATTCTGACGCCTGTGAAAAGACCTGCTGACCTGTTGGCTCACTCCAGCCAAAGCACAAGAAGCTAGCTCTGCGGAAAGTAGGGGAAAGGGCATCTATTGCTCTGTGGTCAAGGGGTGTTACCAGCTGACCTTTGAGAGCCCATGAGTACAGCCAACTACACACATATTGGTCTTGGGGCTTGTTTCGTTACTTGGAAAAATTCCCTTTAAAGGTTAACGTCAAGAAATAAACTGTTACATTGTGTCCCATGACTCAAGTGGACTTTGAAAAAACATCTCTGGAATGCTCTTTTCTCTGAGTATCAGCCTCCCATTTAGACTCCGTCTGAACTGAGGGCTTCCAAAAAGGTATGTCGCTGATCTGCAGGCCAGTAACATACTCTGTTCAGTGTTATGCAAGGAGAGTATGTTTTTTGTCAACCCAGAACTCAAAGGCAGGGCTAACACCCATGTATCATAAAGACTGCCTCATACACTAACATTCAACTATTCAACTGAGAGAGGGCTCAAGGGGCTTTCTGAGTACCTATAATGTTCTATTTCTTGATCTGAGTGATGGCTACACAGGGGTGCTTGTGTGTGTAAATTAAACTGTAAGCTTATAATTTGAGCCTTCTTCTGTATGTATGTCACCTCTCTATTAAAAGCTGTTTAATATGACCTATGACCTGTTCCATGCCTCAACTCCTCTTTCTTGTCTTTCTAATATACCTCAGTGTGAAGAGTTCTACTTTACACACCTTGTATTTCAGAAAAGGTTCAATTTTTTCCAAATGAATCTTGCAATGCTTCAAAACATGTTAATACAACTTTGTATGTCACCAGCTCCACCCCTTTTTGTGCCTGGGGCTCTGGCTGGCCTTGGCTGTAGCAAGCTCTCTGTGCTTTGATAGCCCTGTACAATGCTGCTTGAACTCCATGCCACAAGGCAACACTGTAAAGAAGCTGAAAGCAGAGAGAATATCGAATATTGCAAGTCGAGCATTTTACCTGCAGTTATGTGCAAGGATGCTCAGACCTTTTCCTCACATTTCAGTGGACACATGGCAATAATGATGGTTAGAGAGACTATGACATGGGTTGTAATTGTATCATGTTTCCACAGGTGAATGGTTTATCATTCATTATCATCCAGTGCCTTCTTAAAAAGAAAGCATATATTCCTCCCCCTCCCCCAACGCACACCCCTCCTGTTCTGTAAAGTGTGACTATAGTAAAGGGAAGCTTTCCTAAGGATATGTAGTTGTGTAAGAGTCAACAGGTGTTGCACTGCCAAGATGATGTGTATGAATGACACACAGCTTTCACCGGGTTGAGTAAGGCCTTACCTCATTCAAGGCACACATCCGAGCAATGGAGCCAATGTTGTTGGTGATGGTGACCAATGTGGCCCGGGCGAGGTCTTCCTTGCTGATGGAATCTCGCTTTTCTTTACTCATCATGTTGCCAAAGCTATGTTGGAAATATTAGTGAGAGTGTTCAAAATCGTCCTCAGGCAGGGCCCATCCTTCCACCAAAGTATTGTGGAAGGCTCTACGAGTAACTGTTCAAACTCAAGTGATCCAATTTTGCTACTAAGGTTTATAAGCAGACAGGATTATAGTATGCATGGCTGACTGCCCTTTTGTCAATAGGGACAGAATAGCATGTCCATTGATGGGGGAAAAAATTAATGCCTCTAGATATCTGGACAAGAATGGAACAGGTGAAACTATTGCAGTTTTCTAGAACCTTCTTTCAAAGTTGCCTTATTTTAAGAACAAGCATCAAGAGCTAAACATCTCAGTGCTTCATCAAGGGCAGGAGATCAAGTCTGAGCTCTGATACAACAGGTATCTGCACCAGGCTGGTGGATTGACATTTTAAAACATAACTTAGTGAATGGCCAGGGCGGAGAGGCTGCCTTGTGTTTAATCACTACTGCTCCTAGCTACTTAATCTCTACCTTGATGCTACAGCAGATCCTTGAAGGCCAAATCGTTCATAGTCTCCTCCGTAAATGTCCTTCACCAGTTTATCAACATTGGTGCTGTCGCCTTTAGCTGCCATTTCCAGAGCTTCTTCAAAGGTCTCACAACCAGTCAGCAAGCAACATAGGCCTAGGAATGTTCCACCTCCAAGACTGAAGGAATAATAAGGTTTATTTTTAAATTTTACTTTAAGATATGCCCATCCAAGTCCCCAACTACGTCAAGACTATTAATATGGGTTTTGAATAAAAGCAGATGAACAAAGGGGCACTTGAATTAAAGTGCTAGGGTGCAACAGAGCTTTAGGGTAGACTGGATATGAAAAGAGGGCAGACTCTAAAAATAAACATCAAGGAAAATTTGCCCCTAAATTTGAGAATAAAACCAAAGAAAGACTCTCACTGATTTCTGTTGTGAGACCTTCAACTAGCCACTAACCTGAGTGCTTTGTTCAGCCTTCCCACCTATGAAATGGGGCCAAATCATGATCTCTTCTATTTGGGTGGTCTGAAAGCAGCAAATAACCAAGAAATAACTCCTATTAAAAAACCATATGCAGCTGAATATAAATACCTAGAAAAAGAATTTGTGTGTACATAAAGCATAGTTCAAAGCTATGAAGCCAAACCCTCTGATGACAAAACTGACCCAGCATTGCGCCAGGAGTGGCCAGTCTTAAAAGCTGTGTTTTACCTGACCTTGCTTCTCTAGCAGAGATAATCTCATTTAGCTTCCTTGAATATTTCTAGAAGGGAACCATTGATCTGATACTGAATCTTTTTCTAGTAGACTCTCCAGAAGGTTTTTAATATATTACTTACCACTCAATGGTAAAAAACAGTAACAAAGGTCATAAAGTGGTTCCAATGGTTGAACTACATTTAAAAAGCTTTGACTTGTTGAGGGGGAAAGTTCCTCTAAAACAGCCTACACAAAATTAGAAAGTAATTACAGTAGCCAAGAATGAACTCAATTGTGTATTAATATCAAAGTTACCTAATGGAAAGAAAAGCAGATTCAGAGTAAAGTATCGCCAGTGAACTCCCAGCATGAAAAGGAGTATTGATTCCTAAAGCTAATGGACATAGGTTTTCCTATTTCTTTACCATGTAGAAGAGTAAATGAAGAAGAGCTGCTCACATCCATCTGTTCTGAAGCCCCAAAGAGCTACTAGCTTTGGAAATTCAATTTGTGTTTGAGCACTGGCTTTTACTTCTAAGAATAAAATCAATTTGGGATTAAGGTTATGTTTAATAATGTCAATAACTGTTAACAAGAAGGTACAAAACTATAGATAGGTACATAGTTCTTGAAGATGCATCTAAAACGAAACTGACCGGGTGTGGTGGCTCATGCCTGTAATCCCAGCACTTTGGGAGGCTGAGACGAGTGAATTACTTGAGGTCAGGAGTTTGAGAGCAGCCTGGCCAACAAGGTGAAACTCTGTCTCTATTAAAAATACAAAAATTAGCCAGGTGTGGTGGCTCACACCTGTAATCCAGGCTACTTAGGAAACTGAGGAAGGAGAATTGCTTGAACCCAGGAGGTGGAGGTTGCAGTGAGCCGGGATTGTGCCATTGTACTCCAGCCTGGGAGACAGACACAGTGAGACTCCATCTCAAAAAATAATAAAATAAAATGAAATAGCGAAACTATGTGTAATATTCTTAAATTGTCATTTGTATAAAAGTATACTTGATTGAGGCCAGGCGTGGTGGCTTATGCCTGTAATCCCAGCACTGTTGCAGGCCAAGGTGGGTGGATCACCTGAGGTCAGGAGTTTGAGATCAGCCTGGCCAACGTGGTGAAACCCTGGCTCTACCAAAAATACAAAAATTAGCCAGGCGTGGTGGCACATGCCTGTAATCCCAGCTACTCAGGAGGCTGAGGTGGGGGGATTACTTGTACCCTGGTGGAGGCTGTAGTGAACCGAGATTGCACCACTGCACTCCAGCCTGGGTGACAGAGCCGGACTCCGTCTAACAAAAAAAAAAAAAAATATATATATATATATATATGTGTGTGTGTGTGTATATATGTATATATATGTATATATGTATATATATATATAACTTCGTTTCCTAATATACATATATATACACATATATATGATTGAAATTATGGGTTTTCATGGAAAATTATGTAGCTAGTTACCACCAGTAGCAGCTACCCAAACTGCAGATGCAGTTCCATGAGTAAAGGAAGAGGTCCATGTACATTATTACCTTCACAACTTAGTCACAGTACAAACTTCGGATTTCCTCTAAGAAAGTTAATCTTTATTTACATTTAATGAAGTATGTCATTCTACATTGCTGGTTTCAGCCTACCTACAAAACTACTGTGGGAACATGTTTTGGTTTGTGTGCTATTTGGATTTGTTTTGTTTTCTCCCTGTGTATTTTTAGAAAGATGTCTTTGCTCCCATTTCTAGCTTCTAAATATCTGTCATCCCCACGAATAATCTTTCTTTGGACATTAAGGATTTGTATTAATCGAGGCATTCAACAACCCACTCCAAAGGTAGGCAACTGAAGACACTGGCTGACTTAGAAAGAAGGTAACCCATTGGCTGATGTGTTGGTATAAATGAAAAAGGGCAAGTGCCTTGTATGACTGGAAAATGACAGATGACTCCATATAAAGAATTGGAGCAAATGAGGTAAAGCGAGCATGCATTTGCACAGTGAGTGCACTGCAGATAGGAGGAAAGAATGCATGGCTGCAGAAGAGCCAAATGTCTCCCAGCACTTTATTAATATCCTCAACCTGCTAACCATTATTTAATCAAGTGATTTCCTTGCTCACAATCAGATGCATCTGTTTGTTTCAGTAGGCATACAGTAAAAACTCAGTATATCAGAGACAAAAATAATGCAAGAAAAAGCTGTAGAATATTATCATCATTTAAAAGTAAAACAAAACAAACAACATCATAGTGGGGGATTTTAGGAAACAGCAGAAGAAACCTTCAAGTAAGTGCTCATGCCCTTAAAACAGATTCCAAAATAATGAGATGAGATGGACTGCTACTTTTACCAAAGTTTCAAAATTATCTGCATTCCTCTTTTAACGGACTACACATTCTACTGTCAGCTATGAAGTACTATTTCTTCCACTGACTTCTATAATTGGAGTTGTGTCACTAGGAAAAAAATGTTGCTACCCAATCTGGGATGCAACAAAATTATATATAACACTGAAATAAACCATTTGAAATCACGTTTAAAAGGAAACTGACATCCTGTGTAGCTTCTTAAAAATAAACATCTTTAATGTTTAATGGGAAAATCAGGTATAATACAATAAGAAAAAACCTGGAGTGACCGCTGTCAGTTCACAATAGGAGTAGCAAAACTTGAAGCTAAGCCATTTGCTAAAACAGTGGTTCCCAAAATGTGTTTTACACACTCATACTAACCATAGATACTAACTTCACTGCTAACTGTAATCGTTTATGTCAGAGGTTTACTAACTTGAATTAAAAGAAACCTTTGGCAAAACAACTCTGGATCAGGATCACAGCCCCACAGACTTGATGTTTCATTCCCCTCCCCTCTCATGGTAGTCCCTGAAAGGGTTCTCCATTAACCTGCAGGCTTCGGTAGCACCTTTCCAAAACTACTGATTGAAGAGAGAGTTTATAGGGAAGCTTGAACATCCAGACAGAATTTGTTGATGACTGGAGAATACTGGACATTAATGGGTATTCATCAATATTTATAGACATTATTACACACATAATAAAAGCCAAACACCACAGTTTGCTTCTTCGCAGCTATTCAAGATGACCCAGATCCGTGGAGCCTCCAAGTTTAAGAAAGTGTACCTGTGATGTAATTCATTAAATTGTTAAGTGTTAATAAAACTGTAAATATCTCTAATTGTGAACAATGTATAGCTTGCTGTTACCTTGGGACTAGCTTTACCAATTCAATTACTCCTTCTGGGAGGAGGTCTGTAGTTGCTTAAAAATTATGTTTATCAAATCACTCTCTAACGTAAAACCAACTCAGCTGAAATATTCATGTCTCTGATATTCCTGACAGTCCTCATGAGGTCACAGAGTCAGTTTTGTTTCTTGTGTGAGCAAGCAAACTTCTATATTCTCAATGAGAAAATGTATACTTGGTAGCAATTAACTTACAAAACAAAGCCTATACTCTGGACACAAGTAGATTTCAGTTAGAATGTGTGTGTGTGTTTGTGTGTGTATATGCATGCCAGGGTTTCTCAACAGCAGCATTACTGATATTTGGGGCTCGATAATTTTTTGTTGCCTTATGTACTATAGGATTTTAGCAGCACCCCTGACCTCTACCCACTAGATGCCAGTTGTAACAACCAAAGAAAAAAGGATGTCAAACATGTCCTGGGGGACACTGTTAAACCTTCCCCTCTTCAGTGGGGAACCACTCATTTATCACAAGTCATGGAAATGTACTGCAAAAGTAATGTTCTCCTCCTAACGGGTGAGTAGTCCTGCAGAATTTCAGTACTGGAAAAGTCTGTAGAAGCGATCTAAGAAACAACCCCCTTCATGGCAGAAATGAGGATACTGAGACCCAGAGAAGTGACATGATATCTGCATCTATCAAAAACACTGGTTTCAACATCAAGTCCCAAAGCACATTCTACATGGCACCAATCTCCTAAGTTGTTCCTCTAAAAATGGGTTCTATGGTTCCACATGCTGGAGAAATGCTTCACATCAAATCCTCCTCCTAGAATTAAGGAAAACCTATTTAGTTTTGTTTATACTGCGATGTCTTAGAGAGATGTGACCCTAGATGTTTTTCCCATGTTGAATACCCGTTAACAGGAAGCTGAGCCCCTTGGCTCTTACTTGGGCCTTGGGGTGTGTGCACTGAAAAACAAGGCCTTCTGCCCCACTGTGGCCATAGGGCTGTTTCCCTGTCTACTCCACTCCAAAATTCCCTAGGAGGTGTGCTGACTATTCCAGTTTTCAGGTGGAGCATTTGGCTGAGGTAAAAAAACATTCTTTGTAGACATAGTTTGGTTTGCTGTTTGGAATGGTATATTATTTCAAGCAAGTCACTCCGAGCTAGGCATCAATGAGGGTCCAAAAGAAGGTTTCTTCTGAAGTCATCTCTGACCATCCCAAGTATCCTTCCATCTGAATTCTACTGACCCTGCCAATCATTTGGCACTTAATGTATACCTCCTTCTTGGCAAATTTCTGGCGTGTGCGATCCTTCTTCCCTCAACCTGACCAAAGTTTCTATCAAGGCAAGGACTGTGTTTTATTATCACCCACATACCACTTTAACACACCATTCAATAAATTCTTTTTGGTTGCCCAAGGAGGCCAAGATATTTCTTTTAAAAATGTATTCAATATAAATAACCTTTTACTATAAACTGGTCATCAAGAAAGAGGTCTGGGTTCAAGCACAAGCGGAAACATGTTTACCTGGTCCCTGTAACTCTTTTATAGTTGTCCTTGGAGTACACAGCTAGAATGCTGACACCTGAGCCCATGTTAACCAGCAACATAGGGTATGGGTTATCAAGGCAGTACGGCTTTTTTTGACACAATTCAGGATTTGTGGGATTTTCAAAATAGTAACATTCTGGCTTGCCGTTGAAGCCAACAGAGTCGACATAAAGCAGGCCCTGAATCAGACAGTCCAGTTCATCCAGTTTATGCAGCTGCAGGTCAGCAATCTAAAACAAAACAAACAACAAAATAAAACCTTGTGAGATAGGCGACCACCTAAGGGGAAGCCCCAGAGGTTTTATTTCTATTTAAGATGGGGTTATTCACATGAAAAGCATGGAGACACCCTTAAAACAAGTTGTAAAATCTTGCAGATAATCAGTCACTGCACTGGAAAAGTAGCCTTGGCTAGATGTCATACCTGCCCACAGTGCATGCTAAAGGACAAGAGCTTGCCTGGTTGCTTGAAATGCACCCATCACCGTGTGTCGTGGGTTGAATGGTGGTCCCTGAAAGATGGCACTATGTCCTAATTCTCAGCACCTGTGAATGTGACTTTATTTGGAAAAAGGGTCTTTGCAGATCTAATTAAGTATCTTGAGAAGAAGTGACCATCCTGGATTATTGGTGTGGGCCCTAAGTCCAATGGCAAGCATACAGACACATAGGAGAGATTTAAAAGATGCAAAGGAGAAGGCCATGTGAAGACAAAGGCAGAGACTGGAGTGCTGCTCAACAGGCCAATGAATGCTGACAGCCACCAGAAGCTGGAAGAGGCAAAGAATAGCATCTCTCCAAGAGCCACTGAAGGAAGTATGGTCCTGCCAATGCTTTGAATTTGAACCTTTGGCATTAAGAACTACAAGCGAATAAATTTCTGTTGTTTGAACCATTAAGTTTATTTGTTATAGCAGTGACAGGAATCTAATAGGGAATGCTGCCAAGACAGAGGTGCTTGCACAGGGTGAGCAGACTAAGAATATTCAGAAAGCAACAAAAATGCTATACTTCCTTGGTAGAGCATGAAGTCCTGAGGGACTGGGAACTGGGGTGAATCACCTTTGAGCCCACAAAGCCCTACTCCCTTTTTTCCAGGCTTGGGCTCTGTAGTTAGATCTGGCTTTGAATTCTAGCTCTAAAATTTACTTAACTGAATGATTTCTCAAACCTCAGTGCCCTCATGTGTAAAATGGGGAAGATAATAATAACATTCATTGCACACCATTGCTATGAAGATTACCTAAAAATATAGGTAAAGTGTTTACATAAGCCTTGGCAAAGGCAAAGCGTTCAAAAAATGTTGGCTCTTTTATTAATGTCTGGGGTGGTCCCCAAGTGCCCTATTATGTTCCTGTGAGATAAAAATGTACAGGGGCAAAAGGGTAAAGGGGAATGACCGGGCTGAGGGCTAGACTTAGGGTCTGGTAGACATTTTGCCTTCTCAAAAGTTTAATTTATGATCCTCAAATATATTACTACTGGCCCAGAGATCTGGAAACATCATTTTCCATGGACCAAAGAAAGAAAAAAACCTAACAATCACCAACATGAAACTGAACAAATGAAGATAATTTAAAAGACCCAATATAAATTTTTTAAAAATCTCTTTAAAAATATAATAGCAACTATTTACTGTTTACTACATGCTAAACCCTTGTACCAGATTATTTAATTCTCCCTAAAACCCTAAAAGTTGGTACCATCAACCTTATTCTATGGTTAAGATTCACAGAACTTAAATAACTTTCCCTAAGTGACACAACTAGCAAATATCTCTTAATGACTTGCTGTACTTCTCGTGTCTTCATTGTCATAATGGGTACTGCTTCTGGAGTCTGGAAACAGCCTACACAAGTACTAGACTTAGATATTTTGTCAAAAAGATATTATCTTCATTATAAAAATTAAGAGCTAAAATGGGCTGGGGTGTGGTAGTTCACACCTGTAATTCCAGCATTTTGGGGCGCCGAGGTGAGAGGATCACTTGAGCCACGGATTTTGAGACCAACCTGGGCAATATAGGGAGACCCATCTCTTAAAAAAAAAAAAAAAAAAAAAAAAAAAAAAAAGCCTGGCGTGGGGTACATGCTGCTGGTCCTAGCTGCTTGGGAGGCTGAGGTGGGAGGATCACTCAGGCTTGGGAAGTCAAGGCTGCAGTGAGCCATGATCGTGTCACTGCACTCCAGCCTGGACAACAGATTGAGATTCTGTCTAAACAAACAAAACAAAAAAAGAGCGAAAACAAAATTTTTGACTTCATGTTACTCATTTGAATTTCTTATTTAACAAAATCCTCTGATTGTACACCTGAAGAACAGAAATAGTTAGAATAGGTTACCAACCAGATAGTGGATGTATTCTTGATTATTCTTGAAATAAACATTCTAAATGACCCATGGTGCTAAGTAAATCTACCTCATAAATGATTCTAAACATTTCTTTTTTTACCAAGTGAAACTTTTGAATGAGATGTATGTAATTATACATGTTTTAAGAAGCAAAATTACAGGTATAAAACTATCTGGAGACCTGAAAGACTACAGCAGGGCATAGCAGTGTAAACGCTATTTCCTCTGTTCTCCCCGATTCCACAGCCTTCCATTGCACTTATAGCACAGGTCACATTCTGGCTTGTTTTCTAGGTCTCTGGCTGCCCCTTAGCACCATGCTCTAGGCCTACACATAATAATTGCTTAATAAACATTTATTACGTGGAACAGGGAGTTATCTCTTGGATCACCCCAAACTGAAAAGTAGCAATTTCATCAGCCAGTCTTGGAAGTATAGGTTAACTGCTTAAAAATTAATCAGAGGTTCATCAACAATATTGACAGCCAATTCCAGAGCCAACATAACAAACACAAAATCTATCCTGCTGGACCTCCTGAAACTATACTAGGAAAAAAGAAAAACCTGCCAAGGCAAATAATCTACGTACATACTACTTTGACCTGAAAAGAAACATCATTATTTCACCTTTTCCCTAAAAATTATTTTCTAACAAAGTGCTAGCAGCAAACATCTCTTCTACACATTTCACTGAGGGGTGGATATCTCTGAAGCTTGAGGTCATGCATTCCCAGACAGGGAAAAAAAGATATGTGTCACTTTCACTGAGCCCTATAGAGACCTCCCTCAAAAGTCTTCATCTGGGAAAAATGACAGGGTCCCAAGTGCAGGCAGTGAGACATACTGCTACTTGGATTTTCAAATAGGCCATCTGAAATTCAGGGCGAGTTGGGAATTAATTATCAGACTTTGCAGTCCATTAGTCCAACTGAATTAACTTTGTGGAAAGCTTAAAACAGCATGTTGAGATTTCAGCTAGTGAGAAACACTCTTTCTCAGGGCTTAGTTTTCTTTACATCAAGGGCCATAGACTCAAATGCCTAAAGGAGACTGTAAGAAAACAAAGCAGCAAAGGCCTTGACTAGATGTAGAGTCACAGAATGATAAGGACTGTAGCAAACAAGTCAACCTGCACATATTTAAAATTCACCTGCTGCCCACTGTTGCCATGTGATGTTGGGGGCCCAGTGTTACCAGATGACCCTATTTTTCAAGAGCCAGAAATCCAAATTTTTATGTTAAATCTTCCAATTTTTAAGTGCTGACAGCTAATTTAACATTAAAAAAATACATTGCAGGCCCACAAAACATGTCTGTGGGCTGAATCTGACTCCCATACTACCAATTTTATCTATATATATCCTAATGCTGATCCTATAATGGGCCTTAAATGATCACAAATCTGAACTATTAGATCCAGCAAATATGCAAATGAAGCTTCAGGTCATTTGAACATACTTTGTAACTAAGATATGCTAGTAAATGTTTAACAACCAGCTCTCTGAAACTAAAAGCCCTAGTTTATAGCATTTACTAATTTCCATGGTATAATCACCCCCGACCATGACCAATTTCAAGCTACCATTGTGATGTCAATAAACACATAATTGGGAAGAGATGCATACATGGACTCTTTTAACCCAGTAGGTGCTGGCTCTAGCATCCCTCTGCTTGTAACTCTCCTTAGCACTTTTGGAGAGTATCAGTTCTGCCAATTCCTAAATTATTAGGTTAAATTTAAGCCACTCCTCAAACTTAAAAACAACAAAACAAAGCTGGCCCTAAGACTCAAACTCTGTGTAAATAATGGAAGCCAATCAAAGACTGTATAGATCCTGCCTGTGGGACTTTAAGCAAGGAAGCTATTACTATTACCTATTTTGCAGATAAAATGCATCACTGTGGGTCAGTGGGTTAAGTTACCTACTCGTGTTCCCAAGACTAACAAGTAGGGGAAGAGGTAAAGTAGAGAAAATTTTCAAACTACAACTCTGAAAAACTGGCAATGTTATTTCTAGTACCAAAGTTACTTAAGTAAGTAGGGGTACAGTGGGGTTCTCAAAGTTTAAGTGCATCAGAATTACCTGGAGGGTTGGTTAAAATGCAGGTTGCTGGGCCCCAACCCCAGATAGCTTTTTCCTCCCTCCATCAAATGACGAAAGGGGCCATCTATGAGTGGTCAAAAGTCTCAAGCCGGAAACAAATTGAGAATGATTGTGTCTACCAAATCTTATGCTCCTGCAATATCACAAACCAGTCCTCAGATTAATAATAGGGACCAAGGTAACAGGTGTTCCTAAATGATGGTCTTAGGTTTAGACATTCCACAGATTCATAGGTGTCCTACCCGCTCCTGATGCTTTTCCAGCATTATACGCTTTTTAAGACTGGTCCCTTGGAGATTTCTGGCATAAGAAAAGCCAATTCTTAAGTCCTCACACATTGAAAAAAAGTGATAAAAGCAATCAGAAAACTCTTTCTGTTGCCCTAAATTTAATGTCAACTGAATTAAACTGTTGTTATATCCTATTTGTTCAAAGGGTAGGTAATTTTTTTACTTTTAAAGTAACTAAAAGAGTTACTTCCGACTTCTAATCAATGTTAGCTTTGGACTGGACAAAATTCACAAGTGTCTACATGCATACTTCCAAGATGTTGCAGGTTGAGTTCCAGACCACCTCAGCAAAGTGAATATCGCAATAAAGCAAGTCACATGAGTTTTTTGGTTTCTTAGTGCATATAAAAGTTGTTTACACTGCCGGGGCGGTGGCTTATGCCTGTAATCCCAGCACTCTGGGAGGCCTTGGCAGGCAGATCACTTGAGGTCAGGAGTTTGAGACCAGCCTGGCCAACATGGTGAGACCCTTGTTTCTACTAAAATACAAAAATTAGCCAGGCGTGGTCACGATGTGTCTGTAATTCCAGCTACTTGGGAGGCTGGGGTAGGAGAATCGCCTGAACCCAGGAGGCAGGTGTTGCAGTGAGCCGAGATCGTGCCACTGCACTCCAGCCTGGGCACAGAGTGAAACTCCGTCTCAAAAAAAAAAAAAAAGTTGTTTACACTATACTGCAGTCTATCGAGTGTGCAATAGCATTATGTCTTTTTTGAGACAGAGTCTCGCTTTGTCTCCCAGACTGGAGTGCAGTGGCAGGATCTCGGCTCGCTGCAAGCTCCGTCTCCCAGGTTCACGCCATTCTCCTGCCTCAGCCTTCCGAGTAGCTGGGACTACAGGCGCCCACCACCACACCCGGCTATTTTTTTGTATTTTTTAGTAGAGACGGGGTTTCACCGTGTTAGCCAGGATGGTCTCGATCTCCTGACCTTGTGATTTGCCTGCCTCGGCCTCCTAAAGTGCTGGGATTACAGGTGTGAGCCACCAAGCCCAGCCTAGCATTATGTCTAAAAAAAAAAATATTAAGGACACAACTGAATTTTAAAATATATTTATTGCTAAAAAATGCGAATCATCTGAGCCTTCAGATTAGTAATCTTTCTGCTGGTGGAGGGTCTTCCCTCAATATTGAGAGCTGCTGACTAATCAAAGTAGGGTTTGCTGAGGGTTGGGGTGGCTGTGGAAAAGTTCTTAAAATAAGACAAAAATGAAGTTTGCCGCATTGGTTGACTCTTCTTTTCACAAAAGATTTCTCCATAGCATGGAATGCTGTTTCATAGCATTTTACCCACCATAGAACTTCTTTCAAAATTGGAGTCCATCCTCTCAAACCCTGCCACTGCTTTATCAACTAAGTTTATGTAATATTCTAAATCCTTTGTTGTCATTTCAACAACGTTCACAGCATCTTCACCAGAAGGAGATTCCATCTCAGGAAACCATTTTCTTTGCCCATTCATAAGAGGTAACTCCTCATTCATTTAAGTTTTATCATGAGATTGTAGCTATTCAGTCATATCTTCAGGATCCACTTCTGATTCTAGTTCTCCGGCTAGTTCTACCATATCTGCGGTTACTTTCTTCACTGACATCTTGAATTCTGTCCATGAGGCTGAAATTCACTTCTTCCAAACTCCTCCTAATGCTATTTTACTCCCCAAACTTGAATCTCAAATGTTCTTAATGGCATCTAGAATAGTGAATCTTTTCCAGAGGTTTCTAATTGATTTTACCCAGATCCATCAAAGGAATTGTACTCTATGGCAGCTATAGCCTATGAAAAATATTTCTTGAAAAAAAAAAGTATTCCTTAAATAATACAACTTGAACCTTGTAATTATTCCTTGATTTATGGGCTGAAAAATGGATATTGTATTAATAGGCATGAAAACATTAATCTCCTTTTACATCTCCATTAGAACTCTTGGGTGACTAGTTGTGTTGTCAATGAGCAGTAAAAGTTTGAAAATATTTTTTTTTTCTGAGCAGTAGGTATAAATAGTGGGCTTAAATATTTAGTAAACCATGCTATAAACAGAGGTACTATCATTCATGCCTCATTGTTACATTTGTAAAGCACAGGTGGAGTAGATTTAGCATAATTCTTAAGGGCCACACGATTTTCAGAATGGTCAATGAGCATCGGCTTCAACTTCAAGTCACCAGCTGCATTAGCCCTTAACAAGACAGTTACCCTGTCCCTTGAAGCTTTGAAGCCAGGCATTGACGTCTGTTCTGTACTATGAAAGTCTTAGGTGGCCTCTTCTTCCAAAACAATATAAGGCTATTTCATCTATACTGGAAATCTGTTGTTTAATGCATCACCTTCATTAGTGACTTTAACTATATTTCCTGATTAGCTTGCTGCAGCTTCTACATTGCACTTAGTACTTTATCTTGCACTTTAATGTTATGGACATGGCTTCTTTCCTTAAACCTCACAAACCAACAACCTCTGCTACCTTCCCACTTTTCTTTTCATGTTTTTTTGAGACAGGGTATCACTCTGTCACCCAGGCTGGAGTGCAGTGGCACAATCATAGCTCACTGCAACCTCTGCCTCCTGGGCTCAAGCAATCCCCCCATCTCAGCCTCCTGAGTCGCTGGGACTATAGGGGTGCACCACCACATCTGGCTAATTTTTGTATTTTGTGTAGAGACAGGGGTTCACCATGTTGCCCAGGCTGGTCTTGAACTACTGGGTTCAAGCGATCCACCCACCTTAGCCTCCCAAAGTGATGGGATTACAGGCATGAGCCACAGGACCCCGCCTACCTTTCAACTTTTCTTCTGCAGCTTCCTCACCTCTCTCAGACTCTAGAGAATTGAAGAGTTAGGGCCTTGCTCTGGATTAGACTTTGGCTTAAGGGAATGTTGTGGCTGGTTTGATCTTTAATCCAGATGACTAAAAGTCTGTATCAGCCATAAATCTGTTTTTCTCTCTTATTATTTGTGTGTTCACCGGAGTAGCACTTTTAATTTCCTTCAAGAACTTTTTCTTTGCATTCACAACTTGGCTAACTGCATGGCACAAGAGGCCTAGGTTTTGGTCTGTCTCGGTTTTCAGCATGCCTTTCTCACTAAGCGTAATGATTTCTAGCTTTTGATTTAAAGTGTGGGACATGGGACTCTTCCTTTGACTTGAATATTTAGAGGCCAATTAGGCCAACAGTAGTACTATTAATTGGCCTAATTTCAATATTGCTGTGTCTCAGGGAATAGGGAGGCCTGAGGTAGGGAGAGAGATGGGGGGACAGCCTGTCAATGGAGCAGTCAGAACACACAACATTTATCAATGAAGTCTGCCATCTTATATGGGCATAATGTGGTGGGTGCCCCAAAACAATTACAATAGTGACATCACTGATCACAGATGACCATAACAGATACAATAATAATTAAAAAGTTGGAAATACAGCAAGAATTACCTACATGTGACACAGACAAATGTGCATACAAGCCATTGGAAAAGTGGTGCCAATAGACTTGCTCAATGCAGGGTTAACACAAACCTTCAATCTGTAAAAAATGCAATACAACAAGGTATGCCTGTATTGTAATGAAAAGCTATATGGGCAGAATTAATGACTTTTTAAAAATAAATTTTCTGATGTTAAAAATACCTTGCATTCTTGAGAATACGGTTGTTGAAGTTAGGAAGTGTGGTTGGGAATAAAAATACTAGAATCTGTACATAAAATATTCTGCTTGGTTATTTAAAACAAAACCCACAGAATATAGACACTGGGAACAAACACAAAATTCACTGAAACCTACAGAGCCTTGGTGCACAGCCATGCAGAGTTCTCCATCTTGAAAGCCACTTTTTAAATGGTGGGAATTCCTCATTGGCTTATCAACATCTTAGCCTATTTGAAGTTAGGCTAAGTTTTTCTTCTGTGTTCCATTTTGATAACTCATTGATTTTGAAGGCTAATCTTTGCCAGTCAAAAATTTGGTTATGACAATGATCCTAATTTTTTTTTTTTTTTTTTGAGATGGAGTCTGGCCCTGTCGCCCCGGCTGGAGTGCAGTGTCGCCATCTCAGCTTACTGCAAGCTCCGCCTCCCGGGTTCACGCCATTCTCCTGCCTCAGCCTCCCAGGTAGCTGGGACTACAGGCGCCTGCGACCACGCCCGACTGATTTTTTGTATTTTTAGTAGAGACGGGGTTTCACCGTGTTAGCCAGGATGGTCTCGATCTCCTGACCTCGTGATCCACCCACCTCGGCCTCCCAAAGTGCTGGGATTACAGGCGTGAGCCACCGCGTCCAGCCAATCCTAAAATGTCAAAAAAGAAAACAAGAAAGGAAAGAAGGAGGGGAGGGATGGTGGGAAGAAAAAAAGAAGGAAAGAAAAAGGAGGAACAAAGTGCAGATCTGTTCAACTGAGAGTATTCTATACAGATCTAATTTAATGATTGTGTCGTGGTTTATAGTTCTTTCTTGTACATTTTAAAGGGAATGAAGAATAGTTACATTATCTAAGGATTCAAGTACATATACTATATGTTTTTTTAAAATACTATTCAAATATAACAATTGCTTACTATTCGGGGTCTGTTGAACATCTTTTACCTAGCCCTAATCACTCAAATAAATCACACAGATGGATTTTTCAAACTCCTATCTGCAAAGTTGTGTTATACCAAAAACAGTGATTTTATACAATAATAACAGGACTTTATAGGTATGTAGATGTACTTCTGTATGATTTGTCAAACTGTTTTAATATGTACAATAGTATATATTGATCCTTTACAATTAAGTTAGCATCTTCGATTTTCTATTCTAGAAATGAGGAGAGCTTGGATTATTAAGACACTAAGGGCCTTAGCACTCACTGCTCCATCTGTGTAACAACTCTTTCTTTGCATGATTTGCTGTCTTCTTCAGGTGTCTGCTCCAACATTACCTAGTCACACAAAGACCCTGCCAGCACTCCCTATCTTCTTTGCCCTGGTTTTTTCCCTCCATTCATAGTAATTATCACCATTTGATATATTCTATATTCACTTTCTTTTTTGAGACAGAGTCTTACTCTGTCACCCAGGCTGGAGTGCAATGGCGCGATCTCGGCTCACTGTAAACTTGATCTCCTGGGTTCAAGAGATTCTCGTGCCTCAGCCTCCTGAGTAGCTGGGATTACAGGCGTGCGCCACCTCGCCTGGCTTATTTTTGTATTTTTAGTAGAGACAGGGTTACACCATGTTGGCAAGGGCTGGTTCAAACTCCTGGCCTCAAGCAATCCACCCGCCTCGACCTTCCGAAGTGATGGGATTACAGGCGTGAGCCACTTTCGCCTGACTCTATATTCACTTTTTAAATTGATTATTGATTGTCTTCCCCCACTAGAATACAAGCTCATGGTGAGCAGGGGATTTATTTTGTTCATAACAGTACTTGGTGCACTGAAAGTGCCTGAGTGAGTGAATGAATGCTTAGGAAGGAGGATAACACCTATTCATCCTCATAACTTTGGAAAGACTCAGGCACATCACTAACATAACATCAAATGGGCTATAGGAAAAGATCTATCTGTTTCAATTCTGTCTTCACTTGGGCTGAGAGTCAGCCTGGACACAGAAGGCAGTCCATAGACTCTTCTTGCACAGATGGATGCCCAACCTGGCCAGGCTATTTAGCAAATGTTACATACTTGCTCCCTACTCCAGTCTATTCATTAGGCTTCAAAAGCCTGTCCAAAGGAGGAAAGGCTTCTTTACCTTGGTTGTAATGAGATGTGACTTTTCTCAACTTAGAACCTTGAGAAATACACCTGCTCATGGCCAACACATATTGAGTAACTTTCTCCCAGGGTATACATTACCCCAGGGGAGAGATGGAGGCATTGACAGAGGTTGCATAAATCCTCTGGGTCACCTTGGTTCACTTCAGGCTCTCCAGTGGAAATGGACAGATAGGGCGTCCTTGAGGGACCTGAGGAGCTCAGAGCAATGAGAGTGGATCAGCATTTCCTTCTGAATCAGAATTGAGTCCAAGTCCCAGCTCTTACCTAGGTGACACTGCTAGAAGCTTTTGATCTCTCTGGCAGCTTTAGTTTCTTATCTATGTAGCACAAGAATGCTATACTTTCTCACCTCCAGAGGTCACCTTCAGTTCTGAAGTCTTACTCCCACCTCTTTGCAGATGACAAAATGAGGCCCAGAGGGGGGACAGGTCTTGCCTAGTCACCCAGCTGATGAAATGTAGAAACAGGACTGGAGTTCAGCTTCAATGGTTTTTCCATTATGGACTGAAACTTAGTTCTCAAGCCCATGGATCTCAAACGTCTCAGTTTTAAAACTCTTTGATCATGAGCCTCTTTGGTGAGAAAAGGATTCCACGGGTCATTTAAGTAAGTGGCAAGTCAAACTCTACTGCTGGGTAATAGGAGGGGACATAGAAGAAAAAAAATCCAAAAACTGAAGATAATTAGTCTCACTTAGGATACTATTCTAGGACTCTGTTGCCGGCTCTTACAGAAACTTACTACAATCAATGAGGTAAATGGGGTTACTTTTGATGGCACAAGTAAAATTTGCATTTATAGCTTTCTTAAATACCATGAATGTGCACTGATTCATTAATGTATTCATTAATGACAGACTTTATAGCAAGACTGGATTACATTAGTTCTGCACAAAATGGCAGTAATTTGTACTACAGGCTTTGAGAATATGTATTTTATGACTTACCTCACTATATGTTCAACTTTCTAGTAAAACTAATCCTAAAATCTCCCAACCCTTCCTTCTTCCATGTTCAATCACTTTTGTTTATCTAGCTTCCCTTCCTTTCCAAGATATATCTACATCTATTGTTTCACTTTCTTCTCACTTTATAAAATGAAGACTACACAGTACGGAGATTATTATACTGACTGTAGAAAATGAAGAAATTGGAATGCACAGATGTTAAGGGAATGCTAAAAAAAAGAGAAATGTTGGATGGCATGTTACTTATCCATATCTTCCATTTAGCTTCATTTGTTAAATCTAAATGAGCAACGTACAGTTTATATGTACTGCCAGTCAGGATACAGCATTATCCTTACTATATAAAATTATACTCCCTAAATGGTATTCATTAATGAAGGAATTCACTGATAAGTAATATTACAGATCTCATTTTTGTTTGTGAGCAAAACTTCTGAATGGCATTCATATGCTGAAAAAAGGCACTTGAGAGCAAATGGGTAGATAGAAGTAATCATTTTTGGTAGGATTCATAGAAGCCTTCCCATGGGTCTCTGTTTATATATGCATAAAGTTGGCATCACGATTATATAGTAAAAGTCTGTGGTCAATTTTAACTGAAATACTTCAGAAGGGATTTTAGCATCTTGTCTTTAGCATATTACCCAGCAATAATTGTAATTAAAATGATGATGATAACTATATTGAGCACTTACTAAGTGCCAGGTACATATTATCTCATTTAATCCTACATGTAACAACCCTATGAGGTAGAAGCTGTTTTTATTCTCGTATAGGTGAGAAAACTGAGGCACAGAGAGGTGACATAAGTTTTCCAGAGTCCCAAGGCTAGTCGTATGGTTCTTCGGTATGAGTGGCCATGATTATGGACACGTGAGAGGTTTTGATGTTTTGACAAAGACAAACCCGACCTACCATTCTAAAGTCCTCTTCGAATTTGAAAGCCCCGCCTCCCGTGGCACAGAGGGTGGTGTGAAGGCTAGAGAAGTTCTTCTCGCTGCCCATCTGAATGAACCTGTGCATAGCACAGCTGGGAAAGCGGATGAAGTGCAGGTTCCCTTTGCGTCCACACATGGTCAGGTTTTTCAGTTCCAGATGGACGTCTCGGATCCCAGTTTTCCCATAAGCAGTGTTAGAAGTCAAATACTTCCGGATGCTCTTCAGGTTCTCCACTTCCTCTTGCTCCTCTTCAGCTGTAATATCCTTCGGTTCGAAATACACCAATTTAACCAGCGTTCCACCGATGTCCATGCCAAACCATGGGAATGCTAAAGGACAGAAAGAAAGAGTGCTGCTGAATGCTATGCGTGCAAAGAAGTGTTCGGTTTTTGAATATTAAATAAGCAAAAGCAGTGGTGTCATATCTACAAGTGCATTTAACATTCAATTTATTTGAATTCAACTATATGTGCCTAAAAGGAGGCACAGACAGAGAAAATTTTACAATCGAAAGAGTGCCCAAGGCTCTGCTCACACACCGCTGCACTCCACTCAGAATTGAGTGAGATGAGAAATAGGATTCTGCAGTTCCCTAAGGCAGTCTCAATTCCTGTGTGCTTCCTAGGGCTCAAGTATCTCACCAAGCTGAGTGTTATTCTAATATTTAAAGATAGATATATATATATTTTCACATACATCCTGGATCCCAATTGCTAACTATTTTTGTCAGAATCTTCACCAAAGAAACGGATCTACTTCAATCCTAGAGGAAAAACTGACCATGCTGGGTGTACCAAGAGATGGTATGTCGGTCTCTAACCTAGGGCGCATTTCAATGATTCCATTTTTGCTTTATGAACTGACTTTAGAGGATGTGATTCCACTGTTTTAATCTATACAGTGTATAGAAAGGGGAAAGAGAGAGGAAGTAGACTATGAGAGATGATGAGCAGACATGAAATTCTAAAAAGAACAACTCGCATTATATCTAATTTCTTTCTGCATTAAACAGAGACATCCTCCCTATTCCAAATAGCCTGCTCACAAGTTCTCGATCCGGCTGCCTTTTAGAATCAGCTGAGAAGCTTTTAATATTCAATTTCTGGCCTCCTCTCACACATATTCTGTTTAATTCAGGCATGGCATCCAGACATGAATATCTTTTAGAAGTTCCCTAGTGGTTGCAATCTGCAGGCTTGGAAACTACTAAACCAGAGGAACCATGGCCAGGTCTGAAACACAAAGGCATGCCTCTAGGTGAAAGTATACTTAATGTGCTTGTGATACTTACCTATGACAAAATGAATCTCCATCATGATGATTTTTATTGTTATATAAGCTCTTTATTGTTAAGAGCTGACAAGAGCAGAGGTGAGCTACCTAAACAGTCCAACTTTATTTAGAGACAGCCTGGAAATTTAATGCCATGCTGTCAAATGCTCTGCAATGAACACAGAGCAAACCCAAATGGGAACCCAAAGGTTAGAGTCTTCCTTTGTATTTCCCTCACAGAATCCATTGGCAAAACCCGAAACTGTAATATTAAAACTGAATTTAAAGACTCAGGGTGCAAAAATGGCTTCCTTCCAAGTTTCTTTTATTTCAGCCCTAGAGAACATCAATATGAACCCTTGTCAAATTGTCCACACTGCCAGAAACATCAGTGGGCCCTGCAGAAGGTCTTTTTTCTAGGCACCCCTACTAGTACTTAGCTTTCAATTCAGGAGGGCTGAGGGAGGAGTGCCTAGCAGGAAACCATTTCTGTAAACAAAATCTTCTTTCCTCTGCCTCACTATTGTTATTTTGGTTATGACCCAAGATAGCTGCTTCTCACTTGTTGAGCAGGAACTCTAGCATTATAGAAATAAAATTCCAGGCCCTCAAAAGATTAAGAGCAGCAAATTTCACTGACAAGACCAAGTTAACAAATGTCTTGTTTTCTTTGCAGACGTTTACAAAGCAAATTCCACAACCAGCGTAGGTTGGGAAACTTGCTTGTCCTAGCAGGAGATGAAAAAACTGGAAACTGGTCATCCCCATTTGTTGATTCAGCTCACAGACGAAGTCTGTTGGTTTATTCTCTAAAACTCAGTCAGCATGGGCCACAGTGTAGGAGCAGCATGTTGTAATAGGTAAAGCCCCAGATTGGGATTTGGAACATCTGCTTCCCTGAAGCAGCAGAGAGTAAGTAGCTCACTGTAACTCCTTCTACCTCTTTGGATTTTAATTTCCTTATCTGTAAAAGGAATGGGTTGCATTAAAATGATCTCGAATTTCTTCCCTACTATCAACTTTCCATGAATTCCTTAAGAAACACAAAAGAAAAACTGCAAGTAACCCCAATCATAAAGTCTGACCAGAGTCTTTTTTGGTCGAGTTTTAAACTCCCTGGAAATATACTATGGCATGTTAACAAGTGCCTGGGCTATGCAACCAGTGCTGCAGTTGCAATCCATTCTCATCAGAGCGGGGAAGATGCCTACACTGGATAGGATGGGGGAAGGGTATTTTGGAACATTGCTGGGAAATATTTTGGAAATATTTTGACAATATCTATTACAATTGAAAATACACATGCATTTTTAACTCAGCAAAGCCCTTTCCTGGGCCATAAAAAAAGCACAAGTATTCCAGGATAGGCATAAGAATGTTCACTGCAGCATCTTTTACCATGCTCAAATCAAAAAACAAAAACAAAACCAAGGCAAATTGGAAACAAGATGAGTGCCCTTTAACAGGAAAACTGTTCAATAAAATGTATGACTTCCAAACTGTAGAATAGTAGGCAGCTATTAAAAAGAGAGTGAGGCCAGTTATGGTGGCTCACACCTGTAATCCTAGCACTTTGGGAGGCTGAGGCAGGCAGATTGCTTGAGTCCAGGAGTTTGAGACCAGCCTAGGCAACATGACGAAACCCCATCTCTACCAAAACACAAAAATTAGCCAGGCATGGTGCTGCACGCCTGTAGTCCCAGCTACTTGAGAGGCTGAGGTGGGAGGATCACATGATCCAGGGAGGCAGCGAGCCGAGATTGCACCACTGCACTCCAGCCTGGGTGACAGAGTGAGATCCCCCCATCTCAAAAAAAAAAAAAAAAAAAAGAGTGAAATCTATTCCAGCAGGCTAGAAATATTTCCCTAATCTTCTGTTAATACGAAAAGCAAGAAATGCCTAGAAGTGTAAATAACTTTTTAAGCCTATTTGGTTTAGGGAGAGGAAGGGAGGAAGGAAGGAAGAAGGAAGGAAGGGAGAAGAGAAGAAAGGTAGGAAGCACAATTTCTAATATGTTCATGATTATATGAGCCTGTAGAAAAGCATAGAAGGCCCCCAGTTGTTAATATTTACAGAAGTGGCAGAATGAGCAGGTTGTATAGGTGGTGGCTAGAGATCCAGGAAAAGAGATGGAGAAAATTCTGCACTTAGAGCTTTCAGTACAAGAAGATAATACAAAAATAAGAATTACATAATAATGGAAAATAGGAGATACTTCGGCACAACAAGAACCAAACAAGCTATGTAAACCCCAGAAAACAATCTAGTTCTGTACCAGAAATGCAGAATTCACCCAGGTACAGCTGCTATAAGACTTCTGGAAGGAAGAGCCTGCACATAACCTTTTATGTAGCTGGATGTTGGTAAATGCAGGTAACTGAAAAGAGATCTCACTTTTAAAAATACTGTAGGTGACACCTGAAGATTTTATGTTATTCAGAACCCTGGTTCCTTCCTCCTGCTTCATCTCCTGCTCATTCTGAAGCCATTTCAAAGTTTTTCTTGGCAACTCAACAGAACAATTGGAAAAAGTATAAAGTTTTGAAATTTCAGCTAAATGTTATATCATTAGTTTGGGTTAAGGTAAGAGAGATACGAATTATCTTATCTCTGGGGTTTCACCACGTTGCCCAAGCTGGTCTCGAACTCCTGGACTCAAGTGATCTACCCACCTCAGCTTCTCAAAGGAACTACAGTATTAGTTTAAGTGGCAAAAGAAATTGGCTTTTCTTTACCTATGTTTTTTTCTTACCTTCAGGAAAAATCTAATGCTCTTCTAGTCACATTTATTGCTTTTTCAGGACACTGTCTTATATTAAATGTACAATTTTATTCATCTTCCTGATATCAAGATCTGCCTAAACCTAAGCTTCCCATGCACAAGCTGTGGATGGAGACAGAAGAGAAGGGGAAGGAAGAACATCCTAGTGCAGCTATGATCCATGACTCATGTTTTCTTTACTCCAGGATACCCAGATGCTTTGATCAATTCAGTTGAACTACTAATAAGAGCTTATTCTGTGTTTGCCAAGAGGAGTGATGTTGGTTTTAGGTACAGGAAGTCTGTATTCACCCCTTACTCCTCCTTAAACCAGATGTCATTTTAAAATATTTCTAGAGTATTCATCAACAACGTACAGCAGGAAACCAGGCTCAAACTTCACAGGAAGACTTTTGCAAACAAATAAACTGACCCACTCATTCAAAATGGTTTTCACTCTGGTGAAACTGATGTTCATAAAACCAAGTGCTACAGATAAAATGGCTGTACATCCATCTTTGAGCAACATGTTTTAAAGAATAAAGGAATTCCTAGATAAATTTCTGTACATTGCATGAGGAGACATACACAAAAATGTTCACTGCAGTGATTTGTAATAATAAAAAATGGTAACAATCTAGATGTTCATCCATATGTAAATAAAATATGACAGACTTATATGATAGAATACTACACAGTTATGAGAATCAATTATATTTATATGCCTCAAAAGGCATTTTAGAGCTGTTTGCCTGTAGTCCCAGATTCTGAAGCAGCTGAGGCAGGAGAATCTCTTGAACCCAGGAGTTCAAGGTTGTAGTGTACTACGACTATGCCTGTGAATAGTTGCTGCACTCTGGCCTGGGCAGCAAAGCGAAAATCTACCTCTTAAAAAAAAAGGACAGGCGCGGTGGTTCACGCCTGTAATCCCAGCACTTTGGGAGGCCGAGGCAGGCGTATTTTGAAGTCAGGAGTTCGAGACCAGCCTGGCCATCATAGTGAAACCCTATCTCTACTAAAAATACAAAAATTGGCCAGGCATGCTGGTGGGCACCTGTAGTTCCAGCTACTTGGGAGGCTGAGGAAGGAGAATTGCTTGAACTCAGGAGGAGGAGGTTGCAGTGAGCCGAGATCACTCCACTGCACTCCAGCCTGGGCGACACAGCAAGACTCCATCTCAAAAAAAGAGTATCTTACTGGATAGGAACTCAAAAACAATGTTGAAGGAAAACTTTAGGGTTGAAAAAGGTGATAGATATATTACTTCCAGGACACAGCATTTAATTACAGGCATGAGACCCTCCAGAGCTTTCCCTCTGCTACGGTGATGGGAAGCATTCCGGATAGTGGCTGATCTGTCAGCCTAGGTCCTAAAGTGAGGACACAGCTAACCCACAATGAACATAGAGCATAAGCACAAAAGAAACCTTTGTTCTTTTCAACCATTGAGATTTGGATGTTGTTTGTTACTGCAAAAGAACCTGGCCTATTCCAACTGATAAAGTGAAGTGCTGCTGCACAACAACAAAATGTGGCAGTGGCTTAGAAGCCAGGCAGCAGGGAGTGAAGAAATGGATTCTGGAGACTGGCACAGCATTTGGTAAAATGATCATGTATGATAACTTGGAAGGCAGATAATACACCTAAAGAATGAGTAGATCTAGTGAAAGACTTTGAAAGTCTAATGTTAGTAGCATGTACTGATTACTATTGACTGCATTTTAAAAGGTGTAATGAAAAAAGAGAGAGATGAGCTTTCTCTGGTTTATAGATGAAAGAAAAGGGAATAGAGTCCATTAAGTTGCACTTGTATGGCTGGAAAAAGCAGCCGCTTCTCCTTCCCAACAGATAGAATGGCTACCACACCCACTGTTAACACTCTGAAAGGGTTAAGATGTCTCCAATAAAGATACAGTTGACATTGTGGCTTCTTGGTTAAATCTTTCAGTTAGAATAGCTTAAGGGAAAACATGCTAAACTTGTAGCTGTCTCAACAAAGCCATTAATAAATAAAGGCATGGAAGCAAAAATACAAAGGAATAAGCAAATACAAGAATGCCTACAAGGAATTGAGGGCTTAATTCTTGGTATATGGAAATAAATTGGAATAAAATAGATGAGAAACCAATTTTCTTTTGAAAAATAATTGTACTGCCAAAGAAACTGCAATCTCACACCTAAAACAGCTGGGAAAACTGTTCAAGACCCAAAAAACCTCTGGAGCCCTCAACTCTCTAAAGTCAGGAAGCAGCCGAGAAGGCTGTTCAGGCTCCAACACAGGCATATTCTTCAGTGTTCACTTTAGATACAATCAGAGAGTCTACTAGGAAATAAAAGATACCTCTCAAGGGGTGGAGCCAAGGGCTGAAGAGAACAATGGACTGGGAAGGCTCTTCCAGGGAGAAGAATCAGGACCCTAAAGGACCCTTCTCCACCTACAAGGCAGGGGGCCCAGAGGGATTTCAGAATTGCTTCACCATTTTAGAATGACTGAGCACCAGTGACTGCTGGGTATCTCCCATTCACCCCCTTTCTGAATGGGAGTATAGATTAAGTTTTCCAATCTTTGTTTCACCGTTATATACTAATATACAATGTGGGTGGGGGGGGGGTGGTGAAGAGCAGATAACTTGCCACTTTTAGTTCAGAAGTCTCTAGATCAAGAGGAACTACATCCAGAGTTGATGTAGAAATGACTTTATATCATCCCCTGAGTAACAGCCTAAATTAGGCATCATCCAGATACTGTGCTGGGTGAGACTTTGGGGCAGTCTCCTTTGGGGAAGGAATGAATGTATTTTGCCTGTAAGAGGAAAAGTGAGACAAATATCCAGTAACCAGAAGAGCAAGCTGTGTCACTAGTGCAGCTAGCCAAATATTTCTGGTCTCTTTCTTCCAGGCCCATGGGGTCAGAATGCAACTCTTGGCCATTTTATACTTGAGCTGGGCAATGTTCCTAACCTAGCTGGTAAGTTGTGAATGGAAATGGTGTACGTCACTTTCAGGCAAGAATACTTGCCTAGTGTGAGAATACTTAGCTAGTGTGAGACCCTTCCAGATTCTTTCTGTTACCTTAACCAGCAAAATTTAAGACAATTGTTCTATCATCTGGGTCTCAAAGTAAAGATGAGTCAGAATGGAGCTTCCAGCCACCTTTCAATGAACTTGTGCTGTAAGAAATAAACTTCTGCTGTTTTAAGCCACAGAGATTTGAGGGTTATTTGTTACTGCAGAATAACCTTGCCTATACTGACTAATATACCCCTAAATCAAAATCTTTTGCTGTTTTTAAAGCTGGAAAAATTCCCTCTTCGGCAGAACTATATATAGGAACTGTCGTGATCACAGACAAACATGTGGTAGCTGAGTGTTAAAGAGGTATATAGGTCCTGTTATATTTATTTCTGTCTAAAAATTTCTTAAAATACAAACCAAGATTGTCTATCTGGTAGTAGTTAAAACTGAAATAAATCTGCATTTCAAATATTGTAGCAAAAACATTTTAAAACTTTATTGGCAGTTGATGTTTTAAACAAAGCCTATTTCTTGAAGGCTTTTTCAGAATTCTAGAATAGTCTCTGGGGGTCACTTATGCTTCCTGCAGTCACTATCAAGGGTATACGGTGAACTCCAAATAGCCTAAATGAGCAAAGACATGAGGTGAAAAAAAATGAAAAGATTTTCTATCAATCGAGGAAACAATTTTAAAAAGCTAAGGGAGTGTGGCATGAGAAAATCAACCTCCTCTTGATTTCACAGTATAAACTAAATGTAAAATCTGAGTTTCTCTATAACCAGCTGCAGAACTTTAAGAAGTGTTCCTGGTGAGGCACAAGTGTTCCTGGCGAGTATTCCTGGTGAGATTCCCTAATGCCAATGTCTTCCTGAATGTAAATCAGGCACCCAAGGGCTCTAGATGAGCTTCTGTGGGCATGGATCTGATTCAGCAGCCAGCTGCTGCCATGGAGAGTAACAATTCTCTCAAGGTTCTACCAAGTTGGAGTTAGGTGTAATTACTGTGAATAGGGGGCAGCAGGACTGAAATTTCTTTTTCCAATATTTGTAAAGATTTGTTAAGCAAAGCAGCAGGGGGGAAGATGTTTAAGGATCATGTGATCAACAGAAAAAAAGCTTTAAAGCACTTCTGTTGTGGAAAGTCAGGGATCCTGAATGGAGGGACCGGCTGAAACTGTGGCAGAAGAACATAAATTGTGAAGATTTCATGGACATTTATTAGTTCCCCAAATTAATACTTTTATAATTTCTTACGCCTGTCTTTCCTGCAGTCTCTGAACATAAATTGTGAAGATTTCATGGACATTTATCACTTCCCCAATCAATACTCTTATAATTTCCTATGCGTCTTTAATCTCTTAATCCCGTCATCTTTGTAAACTGAGGATGTATATCCCCTCAGGACCCAGTGTTGATTGCGTTAACTGCACAAATTGTTTGTAAAACATGTGTGTTTGAACAATATGAAATCTGGACATCCTAAAAAGGAACAGGATAACAGTGATTTTCAGGGAACAAGGGAGATAACCATAATGTCTAACTGCCTGCAGGGCTGGGCAGAACAGAGGCATATTTCTCTTCTTGCAGAAAGCGAATAGGAGAAATATCACTGAATTCTTTTCCCAGCAAGGAAAAACCCTGAGAAAGGAATGCATTCCCAGGGGGAGGTCTCTAAAATGGCCGCTCTGGGAGTGTCTGCCTTATGTGGTTGAAGATAAGGGATGAAATACACCCTGGTCTCCTGCAGTGCCCTCAGGCTTGCTAGGATTAGGAAATTCCAGCCTGGCGAATTCTAGTCAGACCAGTTGTCCACTCTTGAACCCTGTTTCCTGTTAAGATGTTTACCAATGACAATGCTTGCCCAGTGGGACATGGAACCTCATCAGTAATTCTAATTACTGATGTGCCCTTGTGATCTTTTATTGCCCTTTCAAGCATGTGATCTTTGTGAATTACTCCCTGTTCATACCCACCTCCCCTTTTGAAATCCCTAATAAAAACTTGCTGGTTTTGTGGCTCAGGGGGCATCATAGAACCTGCCAATATGTGATGTCACCGCTGGAGGCCCAGCTGTAAAATTTCTCTCTTTGTACTCTTTCTCTTTATTTCTCAGACCAGCCAACACTTAGGGAAAATAGAAAAGAACTTACGTTGAAATATTGGGACTGGTTCCCCTGATACACTTCAAAGATATTTTACACCAAATGAATATTAATTATGTTCAAGTTGCCTAAGGACATCCACAAGTTTTAAAAAATTCCTTGTTAAGGCCAGGTGCAGTGGCTCACGCCTGTAATCCCAGCACTTTGGGAGGCTGAGATGGGTGGATCATCTGAGGTCAGGAGTTCGAGACCAACCTGACCAACACTGAGAAACCCTGTCTCTACTAAAAATACAAAATTAGCCTGGTGTGGTGGCACATGCCTGTAATCCTAGCTACACAGGAGGCTGAGGCAGGAGAACTGCTTGAACCCGGGAGGCAGAGGTTGCACTGAGCTGAGATTGTGCCATTGCACTCCAGCCTGGGCAATAAGAGCACAAACTCTGTCTCAATTAAAAAAAAAAAAAAAATCCTTGTTAAATCCAATTGTGTAATGAATTATCTTTTTAAAAATTTCCTACCTCTGAGGACTAAACTTCCTTTCACAATGTACAAATTTGGTTGATAGTATAACAAAATTATTTGATAATATATTCACAGAAACATTTAATGTTAAGAGGTGGAAGGAACCTTAGGTCGAGTCCAACATCCTGTTTACAGATAAGAAAACCAAGACTCAGAAAGATCAAGGAATTGTCCAAGGTTAGTCACAATAAGTATCTGAGCCCATTTTCAGTTTCATGAACAAATAAATCCCCATTTTAGTAGGCTGGTCTGAGGTGAGGTGTCTGTTGCTTACAACCAAGAATGTCCCAACAGTCAGAATTTGTGTGGGTAAGTTTCTTACTTGAGCCATTTACTTGTCTTTATTTTTACTTTTGGGGGGATGGAGCCTCACTCTGCTGCCCAGGCTGGAGTGCAGTGGCGCGATCTCGGCTCACTGCAACCTCAACCTCCTGTATTCAAGCAATTCTCCTGTCTCAGTCTCCTGAGTAGCTGGGATTACAGGGGTGTGTCACCACGCCTTGCTAATTTTTGTAGTTTTAGTAGAGACGGGATTTTGCCATGTTGGTCAGACTAGTCTTGAACTCCTGACCTCAAGTGATCCACCTGCCTTGGCCTCCCAAAGTGCTGGGATTACAGGCATGAGCCGCTGCATCTGGCCCATTTACTAGTCTTTAAATGGAGGTAGATTAACTTATCACTAAAGTTCTGTCTAGTTCTCATATTCTATCATCCTAAATATACATACGCAAAGACCTCCAAAACCATACTTTTAATAGCATGAAACACAGTTGAAAACCTAATAACTATTTAAGGACCTTGAAGAAAGTAGTGAATATAAAATTTAATAAAAGCGTTTCCCTAATACTGTAAAGAAACCCATAATTATCGCACACAGAGCAATCTGTTGAACATTAAATACTCTATGAAAAGAAATTTGAGTCATGGGTTCTTTCAAATTAATGCATACCCGATTTCCTTAGTTTGAATTTTAGTTATAAGGTAATTACGCAGTGTTGGCAAGGGTACAAGCTCATATACTACCACTGGGAATGTAAACTGGTATAATCTTTCTATGGGTTTATTTGGAAATATATATTAAAAAGCTCCAGATTCCTATACCCTTTGATATGTTGGTTCTATTTTACCCTAAAAGAAATTACGTGTGCATCCAAAAATTTAGCTGTAAAAAATACTTAAAATAGGCCAGACGTGGTTGCTCATGCCTGTAATCCCAGCACTTTAGGAGGCCGAGGCGGGCGGATCACGAGGTCAGGAGATCGAGATCAGCCTGGCCAACACGGTGAAACCCCGTCTCTACTAAAAATACAAAAAACATTTGCCGGGCGTGGTGGCCGGTGCCTGTAATCCCAGCTACTCAGGAGGCTGAAGCAGGAGAATGGCGTGAACCCAGGAGGCGGAGCTTGCAGTGAGGTGAGGTCACGCCACTGCACTCCAGCCTGGGTGACAGAGCGAGATTCCATTCCAGAAAAAAAAAAAAAAAAACCTTAAAATATTGAAGTTGTATTTATAATAAGAAAACTAATTTATTGTCCAACAACAGAGGGCTAATTAAACAAATAATCAAATAATTATTCATTAACACAAAGGATAGCACACCACCATTAAAATCACTTTGTAGGACATCATTTAATGATGTGAGACAAATGTTCATTATCTATCATTAGGTGAAAAGGGCAGGGATTAAATGGTACATTTCATGCAGTTATAATTTTGTCTAAAAATTAAATGGCTATTTGGACACACACACACACAAAAAGACTAGAAAGTTTAGGCCAAAATGTTAATAGCTGGATCACGGATTGGGGTGATGTTTTTTTTCTTCCTCTGGCTTTTCTGACACTTTTCTATTTTTTTTTTTTTTTGAGATGGAATCTGGCTCTGTCACCCAGGCTGGAGTGCAGTGGCATAATCTCGGCTCACTGCAAGCTCCGCCTCCTGGGTTAACGCTCATTACAGGCATGAGCCACCATGCCTGGACCATTTTTTTTTTTTTTAAATAATCAACGCACTTGAACTTCATAATCAGAGCTATTTTTAAATTCTTAAAAACTTCTCTGTAATGATGCAAAAGAAAACGAAATTATTTTAACTTTGCTTCAGTGAACAGATAGCAGATCTGTGGTCCTGCCCATAGAAAATAATATGCCTTCATTCCCTAACTCAACAACAGTTCCTTCTCTTCTCATGCAACAAGCTGCCCATATCAAACCAATTATCAACATCCACTGAACGCAAGCCATCAAGAATGGCAGGGGTAAGCCCAACTCCCAAAAGCAAAGTTGTTCAGCCTGTTAGATGCTTGATGCCACGAGGGTTCCCTCAGGGTGGGAAGAGGCTGATTCACCCACCTGCACCACGGCCAGGGCAAAAACTGTATGTTAAACTTAGCAACTGAAAATACGCTGAAGAGGACACACGTATGTTTGTGGGATGGAATCGCTGTGGGAAAGTGTACTGTCACAACCTCGTGTGACAATAATCTTTCTTCCACTGGCACAGCCCCAGATTCCTATCAGCTTTCTCCTCTCGCCCAGACACAGGCTGATCATATTCTAATATTTGAGAGGGAAAAAGAGAACAGCAAGAATTCCTTTCAGAACTTCCGAGGCATGTAGAAGTATTATCACCGGAGTCACATAGAGACTCAAGTCTGAATTTCATCACCTCTGCTGCTCAGGGTTAACCCATCTGTTAGGCGCAAGAGGCACAGTGGCTAGGACCTGCCATACTTTTAGGCACCCATAAAAATAGCTTAATTTATTTTAAAATCAGAAGAAAATATATGAACTTTTAGGTTAAGGAAAATATAATTTACTATATAATATTAATACATTCATCTTTACACCAACAATAATAAAATATAACTTTTATTTATTTTTTATGGACGAAGGGGGCCCATGAAGGCAAAAGTACCTAGGCCCATAAAAGGTATCCTCTACATTTTGCTCCACACCCATCTTCAGGTTAAAACTGACATGGTACCATACCACCATCCACTTTGCATTTGCAGTTTGAACCTGGTCTCTGTGACTTGTTTACAATCACATTTCTATAAAGCAACTTAAATTTTACTATTTAGTGCAACTAAATTTTAAAGTCAAAGTTTTAGTCATATTTATTTTTTTAAATGACTGGCCACATTTAACCACATGGTTTCTCAAATTTGCCTAATCATAAAAATCACCTAAGGCACTTGTTAAAAATACAGACTCCCAGGACATCACCTAGAGATTCTGATTCAGTGCGATAGGAGTCACGTCCCAGAAAATGTTTTCAACAAGGGGTCCCTGTAATTCTCACTAGTCAAGTTCAGAACTACTATTCTAGTTGAATCAAAATGAATACCATAAGTAGCTGGACTACATTTCTTTGTTTTTTTGAGATGGGGTCTCACTCTGTTGCCCAGGATGGAGTGTAGTGGTGTCATCACAGCTCACTGCAGCCTCAACTTCCCAGGCTCAAGTGATCCTCCAACCTCAGTGTCCTCAGTAGCTAGGACTACAAGTGTGCACTACCACTTCTGGCTAATTTTTACATTTTTTGGTAGAGACGGCGTTTAGCCATGTTGCCCAGGCAGGCCTTGAACTCCTGGGCTCAAGTGATTCTCCTCCTCAGCCTCCCAAAGTGCTGGAATTACAGGCGTGAGCCACCGCGGACAGCTTGGACTATGTTTTAAAAGTGAGAAACTGGAGTTTGTAGGAGTGGCTCTTGCTTGAAACTGAGAGCAGAACTCTGAGGCAGACAGCTGAGGGCAATGCACAGCCACCAACTGGCAGGTGTTCCCACTCCCAGACACATTTAATTGCTTGTTAATGAAATTATTTATTGGGAATTTATAACATGAGTGCCATAGGTGATTTTCAAATTTTAAATACAGCTTTAGAAATACTAGGTATTATCCAGCCATGACTAAACCCCATGGCTGTGGTTTAGAAACATTCCACATATAATTAAATTCCCTAGATGGGCTCCTCTCTCCCCCTGACTGCCATCTTAAAAGTAAGCATGCATTCCTCCATAAAGAGGTTAGCTCTAGCAACAGTACTCATGTATTTAGGTCACACAGACAGACATTCTTTGATTTGCAACCCACGTGGCTGACCTTGACACAGACAACCATGTGAAATTAGAACAACAAATAGAAACACCAACATGAAAGCTCTGTTGCTTTTATTTTATTTTGTAGGTTAAGATAAAAGAAAAAAAAAAGCTCTTGCAGGGGCAAAGGAAGCCATGTTATTCTGGTAGCACCATGAAGTGTATTCTTAGCTTGAATCTGTGCCAGGAGGAAGCAGGAATAAGATGAAGCTAGAGATGAGGAGACCCAAAACTGTCAAATCCATGAGGTTAATAAAAAATTTTTTTCCTTCAGTCTCTTCCTTAAGTCCCTGAGTAGCTCAGTGAGAGTGGTTTCTTTCCCAAGGTCCTGAAACCACTCCATGTCACCCTTACAAGAAAATCAGAGAGAAAGATGAGTGTCACTCCAGGGACCAGTGAGCTCATCTTCTCCCCTTCATGCCTACAGTCAAGCTGTGTATTTCCGCTTCAGGGATTAAGGAGAGGAAATGGTAGGCAGATGAAGTTTGTTTCCCACTCCACAGTTAAGTTCTCATGCTGTCCAGAGGAGGTGGGAGGAAAATACACTTACAGACAGCTATGGTCATCACTCCTATTTCTCACCAAGAAGCTGCCAGTTCTGCCCAATCTAGAGGCAATAGAAGATGAGTGTAAGTATTAACTTTCTGTGTGGTCCTCAGCTTTTTTTTTTTTTTTTTTTTGAGACGGAGTCTTGCTCTGTCGCCCAGGCTGGAGTGCAGTGGCGCGATCTCGGCTCGCTGCAAGCTCCGCCTCCCGGGTTCATGCCATTCTCCTGCCTCAGCCTCCCGAGTAGCTGGGACTACAGGAACCCACCACCACGCCCGGCTAATATTTTGTATTTTTAGTAAAGACGGGGTTTCACCGTGTTAGCCAGGATGGTCTCGATCTCCTGACCTCGTGATCCACCCGCCTCAGCCTCCCAAAGTGCTGGGATTACAGGCGTGAGGTCCTCAGCTTTAATTATGCCACTTTCTTCATCAGAAGTAGTCCCTGGACAAAAAAGAAGAGTCCACGGTTTTGACCATGCAGGTGTGCCAAGGGACATGACCACCATGCATCTGTGTGGCTGTCTCCAATGTTATCATTTCAGCAACCAGAGGTGAGCACAGCATCCACCCAGGAATGGCTCCTTCAACCTTCTAATGCCCAGCACTAAGGCTCAAGATGGTAATCTTATTACCTGCTTAAACAAATCCCCATTTAAACCACCAAGAGGTTTAGCTTTCTGTCTTGACAAGTCACCAGAGCATGCTTGCATACTCTAGGGATACTATTGACAATTTAATCAGAGCGTGGTTAATTAAAGAGGCTTCAAGGAGAACAGCATTGCTGGGTGGCATAACCAGGCAGAACAACAGGTCTACCAGAAATGGGCCTTGTTCATTTATTTCTTAACTATGAAAGTCTGGCAAATCTTTGAAGTTGAGCTGGGGGGCAGAGGACTAAGGAAAGGTATGCCAACTGCTCACATGGCAACGCAAGCTGAAATAAACACTTGCTTTAAATAATCTGAGACCAACTACAGTCACTCCTTCATATCTGTGGCTCCAATCACGGATTCAACCAACTGCAGACTGAAAATACTTGAAAAAAAAAAAAAATTCCACGAAGTTCCTAAAAGCAAAAACTTAAATTTGCCACGTGCTGGTGCTATAAAGAATCCATGTGAATAAAGTGATGTGTAGGCATTGTATTAGGTATTAAATCATCTAGAGATGATTTAAAGTATATGGGATGATATGCATAGATTACATGTAAATACTATGCCATTTTATACAGGGGACTTGGGCATCTGAGGATTTTGGTACCCATGGGGGTCCTGGAACCAATACAATGGATACTGAGGGAAAATCGTATAGGCTTATTCATTCACTGATTGAACAGGTATTTATTTTGTTCCTAGACAGTGTGAGGCACTCTGCTAAACAGAGTCAGGATGCGGCAATGAGCCAGCCCCCTTGGCACTTAAATTCTAGTACACAAAAACTGGTCATTAATTAAGAGCAGTCTGGGAAGGAGTGAAAACTCTGCTGTGAGTGAAATCCACATTGTCCTAAAATCAGACATGACTTAATTAAAACAATCCTTTAATATTTACTAATGGTAGCTGTATGTAGGGCACCCTCCTAAGCATAGTAACTATCACAAAGTCAAGTCTGACATTCCCTAGCCATCAAAGAAACTTATAATTTCACTAGATATGAGACTAAAACTTACACAAGGTTTAAAATAATAAGATATTAGTGCTGGAGGATATAAGAGCTCTGGCCCACAACAGGTAAATGAAAAGATGCTCAACATCATTGGCTATTAGGGAAATGCACATCAAAACCACAAAGAGATACGACTTAAAATCCACTAAGATGGTTATAAGTTTTAAAAAATTGAAAACAAGTATTATGAGGAAGTGGAGAAATAGGAAACCTCACACCACTAGTGGAAATGCTAAATAGTACAGTCACTTTGGAAAACTGGCAGTTCTGCAAGAGGTTAAACAAAGAGTTACTATATGATCTAGCAATTCTAGTACTAGGTGTATATACCCAAGAGAAGTGAAAACTCATGTCCACACAAAAACCTTACATGAATGTTTATAGCTGCATTATTCACAATAGCCAAAAAGCAGAAACAACCCAAATGTTAATCAACTGATGAACATGGATAAATAATGTGATAAATCCACCCAATAAAATATTATCTGGCAACAAAAAGGGACAAAATACTGATATATACTACAACATGGATGAATCCTGAAAATACTATGCTAAGTAAAGCCGCCAATCAGAAAAGATCACGTATGATATGATTTCATTCATTTGAAACGTCCAGAATAAGCAAAACTCTAGAGACAGAAAATAGATTAGTTGCCTAGGGTTGGGGATTGTTGGGGAAAAAGAGGAGTGATTGCTAATAATTTTCTGGGAGGGGATAAAATATTCTAAAGTTAATTGTGATAGTTGTACAACTCTATGAATACACTAAAAACCATAGAATTGCATACTCTAAATGGATGAAATATATGGTGTATGTGAATTATATCTTAATTTTCTCATTTCAAGATACATTTTTAAAACATAAATGCCAATTATACCAGTTCTTGAAGATAATCTTTCTAAAATGCACAACCCACTTCTCCATATTCTTAAACAAAACAGACTGAATGAAATTTGAGGTCTTCTTGATGATTCATGGTCAAACAAGAATCAATTATTGTGCTCACTGTACATTGATGTCCTCAGGAATCATGTAAACTCGCGCTTCCCAGGCTGCTATGGTTTGAATCTTCTTTTGTCTCTATTATAGTTTTCTATGTCTTGCTTTTGGGCTAAAGCTGTTAATTTCTCACTGCTGTCAGTGTTACTGCAATATATCTATCCAGAACCTGCTGTGTCTGAATGCAGAGAAACCAGGAAAGCAAGTCTGTTAAAACTGCATGTACAGTTATTATTTGTCAATTTAAAAAATAAAATTAAAAAAGAAGAGTACATCAATTCTGAGGGAGATCACAGGAAGTACTCTCAAGTGTAAGATGCATGAGCACCTCTGACTTTATCTACTTCCAAACACTGATTTAGATTGCTCAGAAGTGTTTGCTTCCTTCCAGTGCTCAGCTGCCTTCGGGGTTATCACTGGCATCCCCTGAGGTTATAGGCATTGTAGATAGAAGTGACAGGCATTGTAGTTACAAGTGAATTTTTTTTTACTATAATAATTTTTATCAAAGGCACAGCTAGATATAATATCTGACTGAGAAAAGGGATTAAAACTTTATAAAATGTAAATATGAACATCCAAAATATTTTATTCGCCTGGGATCATTTAGTTTGGGGGCATAGTGTTCTTCCATACCATGAAGAGTGAGATTTTTTCAAATTCTTTAGCGTTGGAACTTTTAAAAGTTCCATCTTAATTCTGAATCCCAGATATGAAAGAGATAAAAGTGACGTCTTATTTGCACTGTCTGATTTTACAAATCACATCACATCTAATGTAAAGTTAATTAATGAGAACAGTGATGCTTGTTCAACATAAAGGCTGGAAACTGTCCCTTACAGATGATAGCTGCAGTTTCATGAACTTCACCCATTTATTTCTGTACTTTATTTGGATTACACAATTTGAAGAAAAGTTTGATTCAGAGAGAGCAGCTGCAAATCATAACTGTTCTTTTGAACAGCTTCCCTTGCAAACTCAGGGATTTCTTGAATCAAAACTGATTCAGTAGTTTGAAAAGATTTACTGAAAATGTTTCAGCTTCTTGCTGAATACTAAAAATATCTAACAACTCCTCACTTTGCTTGCAACACATACAAAAATCAAACAAAAAACATCCAAACCTTTTAATTAGTGCTAAAACTCTTAAGACAGCACTACCAGGACTTGACAGGTTACCCATTTACTTGTTATGTAACTGACCTAAGCCAGGGTGAGAGGGTTTGCCAAGAAAATATGTCTAAGCCTTGACTAAAATTTAATTGAGTCTGGTACACGTGTGCCGAAGTGGTATATTAGCTTATGCAATCTGATGTGGACAGATATATACCGGCCAAACTTTAAGACTTCAGAGCTACAAACTTGCCAATAAATAGTTTATTTATAAGAATGCAGAAGAAGTTTATTCCAATGACTGTGAAAAATGAGTTAATCCAGCAGCAGCAGCAGCAACATTATATCAATTAACATTTAGGACATACTATGTGCCAGGCACTGTGCTAGCAGCTTTCCATGCATTATTTAATTCAGTTCTCATAACCCAATGAAGTTAGCACTATTATTATTCCCATTTTACAGATTACAAAATCGAGGCTCAGAGAACTCCCTCAAACATTAGGTGATCTCTAACGTGCTGGTTTTTTTTTTTTTTTTTGAGATGGAGTCTCGCTCTGTCACCCAGGCTGGAGTGCAGTGGCGCGATCTTGGTGTACTGCAAGCTCTGCCTCCCGGGTTCACACCTTTCTCCTGCCTCAGCCTCCCGAGTAGCTGGGACTACAGGCGCCCGTCACCTCGCCTGGCTAATTTTTTGTATTTTTAGTAGAGACTGAGTTTCACTGTGTTAGCCAGGATGGTCTCGATCTCCTGACCTCGTGATCCTCCCTCCTTGGCCTTCCAAAGTGCTGGGATTACAGGCGTGAGCCGCTGCGCCCGGCCTCTAATGTGCTTTTTAAATTATAGCTTTTAAATAGTTAAAAAAAAATTTAAGATTTTTGAATTAAACACTTGGACCCGCTAAAAGTTACACCCAAGCTGGATAGGCTGGCACATCCCTGTAGTCTCAACTAGTCAGGAAGCTGAGGCAGGAGGTTTGCTTGAGCCCAAGAGTTGGAGATTAGCCTGAGGAACACAGCAAAACTGCATCTCTAAACAAAAATTTTTTTTTTTTTACATGCTGTATATAGCTGTTGCACAACACATATCCATGAATGAACAAACCCAAATGCTCGTACACCATTACCTAAGACTTTCCTGTATTACAACCCAGTATAAAAGTTGATATTAATGATGTCTCTAAATTATTAGAATATGTTAAATGAGACTCCCTTGTCAAAGAAGGCAACGATGTATAAAATGAATCTGAAGCACATTTTCATAAAGCTGACAAAAGTAAACCAGTTCTGGCAGTTTACACAGACAAATTCACTGATGTTTAACTAGTTTGATCCCAGGAATGTTAATAAATTGAGTGATAGTGATTCAGGATCTTTTTCTTTCCTCTTGTGGCTAAATTAAAATACAGAGTCCTAGGTCTAAAGATTGCCTGAAACTGCAAATTTTAGCAATACCCCTTCTTTAAACCCTTGGTTCAATCCTGAATCCAGCAACTCCAGATTCCTAGGCCTGAGGCCGGTCCTACATCCTAATTGTCTTCAGGAGAGCTAGCTTGCCTGCTCCCACTGGCACCATCCAAATGGCTTCAGAGGAAAGGAGAGGGGTGGAATTCTTTTAATACTGTTCTTTAGTTCTTAATCTACATTTCGAGACAAAAATTATGTAGGAGATACTAATCACTCTTAGTCCAGTGATACTGGGTGATTCCAAAGCAGCTTTTTGGCACAGGAGTATTTCATTCTAAGAATGAGGTTTCAAATCTCAGACCATGAAGAAATGGTAAAAAATTAATCATAAACAAGCAATAACAGGTATGGGCAAATGAAAGGATTCTCCAGGGGCAACACAAATCAGGTTTTCAATTATCCACCTACAAATGAGATGTAACAATTTTAATTGTGGTTAGATAGCTGAATTTATCTAATTGTGCATCATAAAACACAATAGTCTCAACTGGATATAATACACTGCTAACTTTTAAAGCAAATAACAGATTGTGTGTGTGTGCTTTTTTTTTTGAAAAAAGGGTTCTTTTCTTTTGGAAATAAAGACAAAAACATTTAATACTAAACATATGATTTCTGAGGTCTGCTTCAATATTATAAAATTGGACATGATTTGATAATTATAGAAGCTGAGTGATAAGTACTTGGCAGTTCATTATGCTATATTCTCTAGTTTTGTATAATGTTTAAAACACAGAAAAGGTTGTTAAAATCCCAACACTTTCCAAAATGCTCACTCAGGACAATAAGAGGACGAGTGGAGCACAGTGACTTTTGGAATAAAAACCACATGAGTCTGAATTGGGGAAGTCCCTTTTTTGCCACACAGATCCTGCTTATGGAACCAAATATATCAAACTATTTTCCCTTTAGCTGGGACAAACCTCAGTCTACTTACCCTAACCATAAACATGTAATGAAAACATTCTGGCAACTCCACCCTGACATTTCAGCAGCAATAAATAAATTATAAATCACCCTAGAAAGGTACAAGCCTCAACTGGGGCCAGGTTTATATCTATTTAAGAAAAAAAAAATTGGTGTTCCCCAATCCACAATGAACAAATAACTCAAAATAACTGAAGTCATTAAAAAACAAAAACAATAATGAATTATGAAATAAGTCCAAATTTATAATTTTCCCATGATTAATACTTAAGTGCATGCATGTCTACATATCCATACACACAAAAGCACATGTATTATTTTCTTCTGCTAGCACTGATGGAATTGTTAACACCTGCTTGGTCTACCTGCTGGGTAATCCAGCGCTAAGCCCAACTACATTTACAGTAGGAATTTAGGAGGGAGGAAGGGAGGAAAATAATGATGTGATTCCAAAGAAATTCTACTCTCATACCAACCATAGTGACCCCTGAAGTATTTGTAGAATACTTTCTTTCCTGAGAATAAGCCTCCCTCATCAAACTTCTCATCTTCAGACATTGTCCTACTTAGCAAAGGACATGTTGACCTTTACTCCCCTTCTCTACCTCAAATGCATCAATAATTCAATTGGTATTACTGATACCCGCTGGGACTTTTCTCTGAGCTTCTTCTGTGAACTGGGTCCCAGTCATTGCATACTGGTAAATGTTTAACAACTGGTTCTCTGAAAATAAAGCCCTGATTTTCAGTGTTTGCCAGTTTCCATGGTGTATATATATATCCATGATGGCCAGTTTCAAGTTATCAGCATAAGGATATTGAAACGCAGAGTTCGGAAGTCATGTGTATAAACAACACCCATAGCCTGTATAAGCTGGCTTTAGCACAACGCTGAGATGCCTGGTTTGCTAGGATAATCCCAGTTTATATCTGTGGTCCTAGCATAATTAATGGTACCCCTACCACTCTTCAAAAGTGTTAATGAAATATTACGTGGTCACCCCAAAGAATAAATCACTTTGGGACCCTTTCTCAAAGTAAAAACCTTCCACAAAAAAGGATAAGACCTTCCATGAAAGGTAACAAGATCTGATTATCTCCTTAGTCAAATGTACACTAACTTCCTAGTATGGAACACCCTAAAAACATTAACAGCCCTTTAATTTTTTTTTTAAATCAAACATAGGTAGTTGGGAGAGTATGAATAGTAAACAGGTTCCACTAATGTTCAGGTACTGACTCATACACAGGGTTTAGTGATTTCTGGAGCTATTACAGCATCTGAGTGAAGAAATCAAGCCACACAGCTGGCTTCAGGTTACACTCTAGCTTAAAGTCACATGAAACCAAATATCACATGCAGAGTCTAGCACAGTGCCTAGCCCAAAGAAATTAAAAACTGGTTAGTCCCTGTAGGTTTAATGGGAATCATTAAATCTCAGAGTTCAAGGCCACCCAGGTCAATACTTACTTGATCTGCTTTATGACTACCCCAAAAAGTCATCCTCCAATCTTGCTTAAACACTTGTCAGCAACCCAATACAACCTGCACTGGGTCACGTGGGTAGAATCTGGCAGGCAAGAGTATTGGTCTTGGTTCTTCAAAGAGGAGAACCCAAAAAAAGAGTCAAGATAACACAGCTATCTTTAAATACCTCATGAGCTGTTATGTAGAAGATGAATTAGATATACTGAATTGTCAAGGACCATGGGGTAGAAGTTACAGCGAGACAGATTTTGAGTTAGTATAAGGAAGAACATCTAACACCACCACAATAATGATAGCTAACATTTATTGAGTGCTTACATTTTGCTGGAAGCCTCACCATACTGCTAACTCATGTTAAGCTTGAAGTCAACGAATCTATTCCTATCTCTGGTCGCCCCTGACCATCTACCTTGGGTATAAAAGACTTGTTTGTCCAGAAGCCCCAGAGGGATCCAAGTAACCGGCTGCCCAGGCTAGCTACAACTCACAGAGGTTCATACAGGTCCAGTCTGTCCTGAGCCTCTATCTAAAGTCCTTGCAGCCTCAGATTCAGTGTAAGATCAAGGCCAAGAGTACTAGAATGTGCATGTGCTGGTGCTGAAGGCAAGCACCTGGAAATATTAATCTCATTCATCATCTGCCAGAGGAAGATTCCAGAGTCTTGCACATATTTGCAAGGACATTTTTTCAATTCTTGGAGAATGGGTTAAAAAAATGACCCAAGAACTTGATGTAGCTCTTCTGAATTCTGAAGTCTTGTTCAATTCATGTGGCTTTTATAAAGGAAAAGTACTCACTTTTCTCATCCTTCTCATCTCCTTTGCATATAACTGCCTCACTCAAGGACTGAGATATCAAACAGTTAAGATCAAAAGAGGACACTTCCTTTTTTAAAAATAACCATGTCCTGACACAAGATTAGCAATCAAACAAATTCCACAGTCCTCTTATTCACTAATTTGCCAGCATCACTCTCAGACAGGGTATGCTAAACTTGGTGAGGCAATCTATGATAATCAGGTCAAGACTTATGACACAAGCCATGTGTCCTGCTTCTAGAAACATCAGAGGGTATTAGGGAAGCTTCCATTGAGGAGGTGATATCCGATCAGGTTGGGGAATACTCTGAAATCCAATCTCCGAAAGATTCCCAGTCAGGGCAAGATGAGTTTGTGGAAATCCTGGTATTTCAGAGTCTTGGAAGCCTCTGTAATTAAATAACAGCAATGATATTAATATTAAATGTCTACATGGTTGATCATTTAGCAAATATATATATATAGAGAGAGAGATAAAATGTCCTCTATTAATATAAATAAGACTGGTATTAATAGTGTCTTAGTCCATTTTGTGCTGCTATAACAGAACACTTGAGACCGGGTAATTTGTAATGAACAGAAATTTATCTGGCTCACAATTCTAGAGGCTAGTAAGGCCAAGATTGGGGGGCTGGATATGGCAAGGACCTTCCTGCTGCATCATCCCATGATAGAAGCGTAAAAGGGCAAAAGAGCATGCGTGCACAAGAGAGCAAGAGAGTGAACTCGCAGCCTCAAACCCTTTTATAATGGCATTAATCATTCATGGGGATGGTGCCCTCATGACCTAAATGCCTCCCATTAGGCCTCATCTCCCAACACTGTTACACTGGGGATTTTCAATATATGCTTTCTAGGGGACACATTTAAAGCACAGCATTCCACCCTGGCTCCCCAAATTCATGTTCTTCTCACATAAAAGACACATTCATTTCATGCAATAGCCACAAAAGTCATAACTTTCCAGCATCATCTCAGAAGTTCAATGTACAGAGTCTCATCTGAATCAGATACGGATGAGATTCAAGGCAGGATTCATCTTGAGGCACACTTCCCTCTAGCTGTAAGCCTGTGAAATCAAACAAGTTACTTACTTCCAAAATACAATGGTGGAATAGGCACAGGATAGACATTTCCATTCCAAAAGACACAAATAGGCAAGAAGAAAGGGATAGTCTTAAGTCAATCCAAAACCCAATAGGGCAAACAACACTAAATCTTAAGGCTCCAGAGTAATCTTCCTTGACTCCACATCCTACCATCTGGGAACAATGGAGCAGCAGTTGGGCCCCCAAGGCCTCAGGTAGGCAGGCCTACCCCTACAGCTTTGCTTGGTGCTACCCATGCAGCAGCTCTCACAGGTTGGTGTCAGGTGCCTGTGGCTCTCCTGGCTGGTATTTCATGCTGGTAGGTCTAGAGTTCTGGGGTGTTGGTATGAGCCCACTCCTTAGGCTTTACTAGGCATTGCTCTAGGAGACTCTCTGCGGTCGCTCCTGCCCCAGAGTTATGCTGCACACTGCCCTAGTAAGGGCTCTCTGGGTGGGTCCACCCTTGCAACACGTGTCTGCCTGGGCCATGAGGCTGTCTATGACATCCTTTGGAATCTAGCTGGAGAAAGCCATGCCTCCACAGTTATTATTATTATTATTATTTTTTGAGATGGAGTCGTACTCTGTCACCCAGGCTGGAGTGCAGTGGTGCAATCTTGGCTCACTACAACCTCCACCTCGTGGGTTCAAGCAATTCTGCTGCCTTAGCCTCCCGAGTAGCTGGGACTACAGGGCATGCCACCACGCCCGGCTAATTTTTTGTATTTTTAGTAGAGACGGTGTTTCACCGTGTTAGCCAGGATGGTCTCGATCTCCTGACCTCGTGATCCACCTGCCTTGGCCTCCCAAAGTGCTGGGATTACAGGCGTGAGCCACTGCACCCGGCCTGCCTCCATAAGTCGTGTACTCCGCATGTCTGTAGACTTAACACCACATGGATGCCACCAAGATTTGCTGCTTGCACATTCCAAAGCTGTGGCCTGAGCCACACCAGAGAACCCTTTTTTTTTTTTTTTTTTTGAGACGGAGTCTCTGTCTGTCGCCCAGGCTAGAGTGCAGTGGTGCGATCTTGGCTCACTGCAAGCTCCGCCTCTTGGGTTCATGCCATTCTCCTGCCTTAGCCTCCCGAGTAGCTGGGATTACAGGCGCCCGCCACCACGTCCGGCTAATTTTTTTGTGTTTTTAGTAGAGACGGGGTTCCACTGTGTTAGCCAGGATGGTCTCGATCTCCTGACCTTGTGATCCACCAGCCTCGGCCTCCCAAAGTGCTGGGATTACAGGCGTGAGCCACCGCACCCAGCCCACCTGAGCACCCATGAGCCACAGGTGGGGTGAGCAAGAAGCACTGTACTGAAATGTGGAGAGCAGAGACTTCAGGCAGCCCTGAGAAGTGAACTCCAAGATCCAGAGGGCACACCAGTTCTCTCTTTTGATATACAGTCATACGTCACTTAATGACAGGGATATTTTCAGAGAAAAGAAGTGTCATTAGGCAATTTTGTCGTTGTGCAAACAGCATAGAGTGTACTTACACAACCATAGATGGTATAGCCTACTACAGACCTAGGCTATATGGTAAACTCTATTGTTCCTAAGCTGTAAACCTGTACAGCATGTTACTGTGCTTAGTACTACAGGCAAGTGTAACAACACTTAGTATTTGTGTATCTAAACATACCTAAACATAGAAAAGGTACAGTAAAAATACAGTCTAAAAGACAAAACGTGGCATACCTGTATAGGGCACATACAAGAGCTTCCAGGACTAACAGTTGCTCTGGGTGAGTGAGTGGTGAGTAAATGTGAAGGCCTAGGACATCACTGTACACACTGTAGACTTTACAAACATTGTTCACTTAGGCTACTCTAAATTTATAAAAAGAAATTTATTTCTTCAGTAATCAATTATACTTAGCTTACTATAACATTTTTACTTCATAAACTTTCTAATTTTTAAAATTTTTTGACTCTTGTGATAACACTTGGCTTAAAACACAAACACATTGTATAGTTGTACAAAAATATTTTCTTTATATTCTCATTCTACAAGCTTTTTTCTATTTTTAAAATTTTTTAATTTTTTTTTTCACTTTTTAAACTTATGTGTTAAAAACAAAGACACAAACACACACATTAACCTACGTCTACATTAACCTAGGTCTACACAAAGTCAGGGTCATCAATATCACTGTCTTCCACGCCCACATCTTGTCCCACTAGAAGGTATTATATATTATACATAATTGTATGTGCTATATTTTTATATGACTAGCAGCCAGTAGGTTTATACCATCATCATCAAAAAGAGAAGAGCAACACATTGAGTTATGATGTTCAATGGTTATGATACCACTGGGCAATAAGAATTTTTCAGTTCCGTTATAATCTTATAGGACTACCTTTGTATATGTGCTCCTTCCTTGGTGAAAAGGTCTATATGTGGGGCATGACTGTATTTCCTTCTCCGAGGTCATGGCACCCTGTGCCTGTGATGGGAGGGACAGCACCTGTAATTTCCAAAATGCCTTCAGAGTCATTCTTCCATTGTCCTAATGAACAGCCTCTGGATTCCTTCTATCCCTACTGATCTCCTTATCAACTGGTTGCTTGCCCACACCCTTGGTCTTCTCTCCTGAAAATGTTCTTTCATTCTCTACCACATGGCCAGGATGAGAATCCTTCAAATCCCTAAATTCTGTTTCCTTTTTAATTATAAATTTTATCTTTAAGTCATTTCTCTCTTATTTTCCTGTATGCAGTTAATATTTTGCTTAGAAATTTCTTCCATCAAATATCGTAGTTTATTGCTCTTGCATTCTGCCTTCCATAAAGCCTAGGGTATAGACACAATTCAGCCAAATTCCTTGCCACTTCATAACAAGGCTGGTCTTTACTCTAGTTTCCAATACCTTATTCCTCTTTTCCACCTGAGATCTCATCAGAATTGCCTTTATTGTTCTTATTTCTACCAACATTCTCATCACCATCACATAAGTAATCTCTAAGCAGATTTAGACTTTTACTACAGCTCTCCTCTTCTTCTCAGCCTTCACCAGAACCACATTTAAAGCTCTGTTCATAGCAACATAGGCTTTTCATAACCTGCTTCCCCACATTCTTCCAGCCTCTACCTGTTAACCAGTTCCAAAACCGCTTTCACATTTTCAGGTATTTGTTATAGCAACAGCCCCATTTCTCAGTACCAGTTTTCTGTCTTTGTCCAGTTTGTGTTGCTATAATAGAATACCTGTGACTGGGTAATTAATAATGAACAGAAATTTATTTGGCTTACAGTTCTGGAGGCTGAGAAGTCCAAGATCGAGGGACTGCATCTGGTGAGGGCCTTCTTGCTGCATCATCCCATGGCAGAAAGGCAAAAGAGCATGCTTGAGAAAGGGCAAGAGATTGAACTTGCAGCCTCAAGTCCTTTTACAACTGGCATTAACCCATACATGAGGGTGGAGCCCTCATGACCTAAACATCCCCCATTAAGCCCCACCTTCTAACACTGTTGCATTAGAGATTACATTTCCAACACATGGGTTCTGGGGGAAACATTCAAACCATGGTAAATAGTAAGATATCTTTTACTACACATGTACTAGGGTCCAGGCATGGTACTATACTTGATAAACATTTTCCACATTTGGTTCTTACTACAACTGATAAGATGGCCACTATTATCTCTATTAAACAGTGAGCCTTGAGGAAGTTAAGAATCTCACCTAAGGCTTCATTGCTAGTAAGTAGGAAATGAGGACCTGAATCCAGGCCTGGTAGCAACAAAGCTCTTTACACCACAGAACCCTACCCACACTTGCTTCATGGAACCCACTAGGGCCCTGCCCAGCAGAGTCAAAATCTTAACTCAAATAGTTTTACCCTTAGTCCTGAGCCCTCAGTTTCCTCATTTGTAAAAGGAAGAGAATGACAGCACCTATCTCACAGGCTGCTGGGAGTATTTGATGAGAGAATCCATGTGTCTAACTTAGTGCCTAGCACATAGTAAGTGCTCCTCAATGTTGGCTACTGTTACCTCCACAGACACATGGATGAGCATTTTGCCAAAGGTGTACAGATTACATGCACCTATCTTTTCCAAAAGTTTTACAGAACACACTTCCTTTTCTCAACATAAATAATAGGCTTATTGTGATAGAAAACAAAGCCAGTTGGCAAGGAAGACAGACTTGGGTTACAATTTTGGCCCTGTCATTCACTGATAACAGGTCTTTGGACAGGTTGCTTTACTTCTTTGAGCCTCTCTTTGCCCATCTTTAAAATAGAGAGTAGGAGTGGGAACTGCATGCTTTTGTAAAAGCACATACAGAACAATGGACACAGAGATGTCACTCAATGATAGCTACTTTCATTACTGGGTAAATTGAAGCTACTGTCATGACTTTTTCCACCTTCTTTCCTAACAACAGAGAAATCTGTTAGAGGTTCAGGTCATTATTTTGATATAATTCTCTTTAAATAATACTTCTTTGCCCCTTTGAATCATCTATTACTCTCAAATATACTCCCAAGGAGAGAATACACACACACACACACACAATTACCCAACAACTCTAGGCATTTAAAAGGTGTCATAAATTAAGTAAAGAGATACCAAGCTTGACAGCTGCACTATCTAGAGAAAAGGTCTACTTAGAAATTCTGTATGCCACAGTGGATACACTAAATACTTGTCATCCCAAGGTCCCAAGATGAATACTGGCTTACCTATTAAACCTAAAGCATATGTAATTAAATATATTAGAAGTCAAGTCCTGATTAATTTTCATGATAATTAGTTCATACTTAACATATACACACACAAAATATTAAAACACACACACAAAACAGCCTGTCAGTTAAAACCAATACTCCTTTGTTTCCCCTACTTATTCTGTCTCCAAAACCATGAAAGGTTTTGTTTTAGTCACTTGTTAAATGTTTCACATATCAAGAATCAACAACACTGTTTCTGTCTTTGGTCACCATGCCAAATAAAATATGCCTTGTATTATATTAATGTTGAAATTCACTTACTGGTCTTTTGGAGGAAAAGCAGTGTTTGTATGTTTAATAGAATCCTGATCCTTAACCAGTTGGACACTGGACACTTGGGCCTTAAATTATTAATCATCAATTCAAATGTGTATTGTACAATTCATAGCTAATTGACAAACTTGGGAATTTGACCACACTCTAGAAGGTAGCAATACTAGAGTGTGCTCCTGCTTTCCCTTTTAGTGTTTTGTTTTTGAACTTGCAATGTCTCTTATCCATCTAGAAGTATTGATCAGTTAAAATTAATTGTTAAAAATACTGTATGCATCCATACTCTATGGAGATACAACCAGACAATTTTCCTTATTTATCTTTTTTATACTGGTTTTTCTAATTAGCCCGATTCAAGGGTAATGTAAAGTCCAAGTGCCAAAGCTAAACATCCCAATATTTAGGAAATTAAAGCCTTATACTTTCACAATGATGGCTAAAACTGGTAACAGATTTGGGGTTTTTCAGTCTGTACCCACCAGTATGCTACGTGCATAATGAACTCTCACTCATTTTCTGCTATCTGGATGATCTGAGAAGTCAGAACCTCCAACCAGAAGGCTGACTGCATGCATCTACTCATTATTCCTGCCTGTTGCCACACATAAGGTAGCACATGTCCTTGAGCCCTTCAGATGATACTCACATGTTTGCCTTTCTGCAGTGTAGTGTTCAGTGACTCAATTATTTCCTTTGCATTCTTCTCCTCTCTCCACTAGTGTTATGGCTTTTCTAAAACAGTGTCCTTGGTGTCTAAAATATCCAGGTTTTCCAGACAACATCTATATACCTCTTTGTGTCATTTCTGTTCCTCCTCTAAAAAGTATATATTCACCAGTATTATTGAAAATAACTTTAGGGAAAAAGAGTTATGTAAAAAGTTGTTGCTGCCATACTTCTGCTTTCTAATACAGCAAAATACTCCAAGTTCTAATCAAGACTACAATGTTTGAATTAGTGATTCAAAGTTTGTGTTTGTGTGTATGTGCTTTGTGATATAAAGACCCTGTGTGTAGCCTAAAGCTGCAAGAGATAGGTTAAATAAATTTTGGAATATCTATATAATGGAATATCGGAAATATAATACAACCATGAAGGATGATGTTTAGATGCCATAAGAAAATGCTTATACTAAAATTTTTAATAAAAAAGTTATCATCTTATCTTAGTATGATCCAAAATTAGCATTAGAATATGGCACATTTTAAACAGTTGTTTTCTCTAAGTGGTGGGATCACAAGTACTTTTTCCTGCTTTCTTCCTACATTTTTTGTGCTATCCAATATTTTTAGCTATATTCAGGGGGAAAAAAGGCCAAAAAAAAAAAAAAAAAAAAGAGAAAGGAAGGAAAAAAAGGAAAAGAAAAAAAGAATTGTGGGATAGGAGTAGTACTATAGCTGATCAAATACAACTCTTTGGTCTTTCTTATTCTAAGCCTGTATTTGTTTGTTTATTTGTTTAGAGACAGGGTCTTGCTCTGTGTCCCAGGCTGGAGTGCAGTGGCACAATCATGGCTCACTGCAGCCTCTACCTTGGGAGCTCAAGCAAGCCTCCTGCCTCAGCCTCCTGGGTGGCTGCTACCACAGGCACATACCATCATGCTCAGCTAAACTTTTTTACTTTTAGTTTTTGTAGAGATGGGGTCTCCCTATGTTGTCCAGTCTGGTCTTGAACCTCTGGGCTTAAGAGATCCTCCTCCCTTGGCCTCTCAAAGTACTGGGATTATAGGGATGAACCACTGCATCTGGCTTGTATTTTTCTAAAATGAAGAAAGTCAGCCTGAGGTTGTATGTGCCAGCTCAATTGCCTTGTCCTATGGATTAATGGTGGACAAAGTTTAGTGTGACAGTGATGATGACAGCTGCCATTTATGAATAAGTGCTATGTGCCAAACAGGATTCTTTATATATATTATCTCATTTAATCCTCATATCAACCCCACAAGGTAGTAAGATTATCTCCGTTTTATTGATATGAAACTGAAACATACAGGTAAAGTAACTGGCTAAGATCATCCAGCTGGGATTCAAGCCGTTGAATGAGCACACCATTTACAACACATTAGCATTCACAGCACCTCAGAACTATCATTAGTTTCAAAATATTTGTTAAATGAGGTGACCCTATGAGGTGCTACTTAAGAGTCCTTCAAAGAATCAGCATGCCAAGGAGCAGACCAAAGGAATCTCCCTACTGATATACCTCAAAGAAACTCCACTGAAGGACTTTTATCAAAGTCTGTTGTGGAGGTGGAGATGGCTTCCTTAATGAGGTGGTGATGGGGTTACTTGTACCCTTTTTTCTGTGACATGAGTCATATATTCTTGTACCCAAGGTGCAAGGCATATGAGAAAAAAATGTATCGTCTATAATCAGACATTCAATTTAATTGGGGAGACAAGTAACACATATAACACACGTGATAAAATCAGCACAAGGGGGCCAGGTGCGGTGGCTCACGTCTGTAATCCCAGCACTTTGGGAGGCCGAAGTGGGCAGATCACAAGGTCAGGAGATGGAGCCCATCTTGGCTAACACGGTGAAACCCTGTCTCTACTAAAAATACAAAAAATTACCTGGGCGTGGTGGTGGATGCCTATAGTCCCAGCTACTTGGGAGGCTGAGGCAGGAGAATGGCGTGAAGCCGAGAGGCGGAGCTTGCAGTGAGCCAAGATCGTGCCACTGCACTCCAGCCTGGGCGACAGAGCGAGAATCCGTCTCAAAAAAATAAATAAATTAATTAATTAAATTAAATAAATTAAAAAAAAATCAGCACAAGGCAAATAAGTCCGTTCATAATTAAATGTTAAGTCAGTGGCAGAGCAGATAACTAGCGTCATCTAGTAGGAAGAACTGTCAGCTCTGAAGTGTCATAGAATTCTGAAGGTACAGGAAACAGCACTTGGAGATCACCTAGCCTAGCTCCAGCAGTTCAAGATGTGACCTGGTAACTTGGTTAAGATCACACTGCTGCTAAGTAGCAGAGGTGGGTAAAGTACCTAAGGAAACCTGATATTAAGTAGATAGTCTAAGAAAAGCCTTCCAAGAAAAAGTAGAGTGAGGTGATGGCACTTTAGATGAGAAGAGTGGACAACATTTCTCCTTCCCTGGTTTAGCAAAATTAACCTGCCACTGGTCTGACTTTTAGATTGCAGGACGGTGAATAGTCTCGGCACTGAGAGGTCAGATTAAAATTTGTTGAATAATCTAAAAATACTGATCTGTTTTATTCCATCCATCATTTTCAAACATGAAGTATTTTAATGTGTATTGTCCTTTACCTACAATACTACAAAATAGAAACACACCTATCCACACATGCATTCCAGTTGCATTTACAAGTGTTAACACTGGCTATCTTAACACACATCTTGTTGGGACAGAGGCCAAATTGTTGTAACTGACCAGGAGGAAATAATTACTTGTCTAGGTTGATGCTTCGCCACCGGCACACACTAAAGTTTGCATTTAAAGCACACAACTACTCTTTGCAAAAATTGTTCCTGTAAAATCTGTCAGTCATCAGCAAACAGGAATAAGCTTAGAGTATGTAAATACTCACAGAGTACCTAAATGTTCCTCTTAGAGTACCTAATTCCTCCTAGAGTAACTAAATATCAACTGATTGGACAATATTCTTTTTATAAAGATATGTGAATGTCAATAGGCAAGGCACAAAGATATTAAGTTAAGCCATTTTTAACTAAGAAATTTTGGTAGTGAAAAGGCCAGATGTGACTCCTAGGAACATGTAAAATTTATTTCAGAAATGGTTGTTCAAATCTGAGAGAAGAAAACATGGTAAATAATGTAAATCCAATTTTGACGAACCATTTTTTAAAAATTATAAGTAACAATCGTGGTCATGAAACTTAAAACAACTAGGATTTTTATTTTGTAAGAAATATAAACCACTTTAATTTCTGACACAAAGCACACAGGCAGATAGTTACACTTTCTTGTATTTTAAAATATTTTCTGTGGGTTTGCAAGCACAAGTTAAGGCTCAGGTTAGTTTTTCTCTGTCTTCAAGATATTCTTAGAGGGTGTATTTTCAATTCCTTAGAAGTTATTTCAAGAGGTGTTATATCCTCAATTAAACATAGAAGATTAAGCTAGAAGCTCCCTTTCATTATATTTTAGCTATTTTCATTGCAAACTCTAGTACAATCTGTCAATGTAGATCAGAGAAATAACTGAAGTGTAGCTTCAAAATAAGTGAAACAGGTTTATAAATCACAGCTAATCAATATTAAGTCCTGACTTTTGAAATATTAATACTAATGAAAGTCATTTTCTAACAAGTATCAAAAACAAAGGCAAATAAAAATTCAGGTGCTAGATTACAACCTTACACCTTACAACCGTAGCCAAATCTGCTGTTTGGCTTTAAAGTTCCACACAAAATCTTAACCTACAAACTTAACATTTCAAATCCACAAAATACAAGTACCAGAGTCATCCACAGTCATGTCAAAGTGCTTTCCAAGGTCTTAGAAACCTTAATCCAATATAGAAAAGCTGAGTCAAAAAGACATAGAAACAGGGAAAAGTGAAGGTGTTATTTGCCAAACATTAAACTTTTACAGAAATCCAAAACCTACTTAACAATTTCCCTATATCGAACAGCATAACCTCCATGCAAATGTTAAGTGTTCAAATGCAGTCATTTATTAGCATTTACTGTACTTACTTTGCTTTTTGCCATTTATAAGCTTCATTAAAGACACCCACAAAGAAGTAACCAGTTGAATGAGGTTCAGCTAAGAAAAACCAGCTGTAAACTCGACCTACACATTTACATCCCACAACGTCCTGTGGGGAAGGTACATTTTACAAACTACCATTATATATACAAGCTTTAGATTGTGAAATAATGCACTTCGGCTTTCTCCGGTGTACATTACAATTACAAACCCTCAACTCAACCTGCCCCCTCGTTGAAAAAAAAAATCCACCTCCAATCCTCATTGGTCCACATAGTTCCGGCCCACATGGTATCAGTGGGTGTGTCCCTCCCCAAAAACCCTCTCATTGGCTGTGAAGAAACAGCGTCTAATAGGCTGTGATTTTGGGGGGTAGTTAAACTCCACGCCTCCAGACTTGCGCTCTCCAATAGACCCGAGACGCTGCCGGCTATTCTGTGATTCAAAGGGCAGGCAACCGCAGTAGGACGCGCTCAGAGAAGCGAGAGGGGTGAGAAAGGAGAGAGCACCCTCGGGGTGCCGCCCACTTTATCCTCACTCCTGGACCCCAGCAAATGTTCACACACATGCATTTTCCCAGCCACCAATTAGAAGGGCGGACAGAGCGTTCGCTTATTATATATCCTTGACCTAGGGACCCGCTCAAGCTTCGTGTCCAATCCTCGTTCTACTGATAGAAGCGAGCAAAGGGCAGGCTCAGGCAAAGACCTGTAGTGCTTGATGTTTCCTGGGAAAAGAATCAGTCCCGGGAACCCATTCTGTGCAGTCCCTCGACCGCAGACGCGGGGGCGCACGGGGCGTGCTGCGGTGCCTGCCCCAGCCGCTCCCAGTCCCGGGCCCCGCACGCTGCGTCTGCCTTGCGCCCGCGCTCCCCTCCCAGCGGGACTTACGCGGCCTGTTCTTTCTCCCCGAGTCCATCCTCCTCCGCAGCCGGCATTTCTTGGCCGGGGAGTCATGCTGAGGGAGCAGTGGCTGCGGCTGGAGCTCCGGGAGGAGCGGGAGGCGCTGGGGCGCCGCGTCGCTGCCGCCCACGGGACCCCGGCTGCAGACGAGCGGCGGCTGGACTGGGGGCGGATGGAAGCCGTTGTGCAGCAGCCCGTTCACAGCGGCTGCGCTGGTGCCCACGAGGGCCCCTGGAGAGTGCGGGGCCGAGCGCTCCTGCTGCCCGCCGCGGTCGCCCATGCCGGGGGCTGGCGGGGCTGCGCGCAGGCCCCGGGTCAGGCGGCCTCGCCGGAGGTCATTCTCCGGCGTCTTTATTTCCCCGGATCCTCCCTGCGGCTTCCGATTCAGCAGCCGCAGAGCCGGCGCCTGGGGATGGCGAACCCGGCGCTCCTCCCCTCCTCCTGCCGACTCCCCCACCTCCTCCGCGCCCTGCCCCCTGCGCGCCGGCCCCACGGCGCCGGCCTGGAGCACGCCAGCCCCGGGCGCGGAATCGGGGATCCCCGCGCACCCCCAGCCGGGGCTCCCGCCGCCCGCCTTCCCCCGATACCCAGGCCGCGCGACTTCAAACGCGGCTTCCTCGCCTCCCAGACTGGTCCCCGCCACTGAGCATGCCCAGTCCTGCCCGCCACCGCCACCGACGAGTTTCAACATGGGGAATCAAGTTCTCTGGGCTTGCAGAGGAGATGGGCGGGTTGGGCTTTGTATGGCGGAGTGAAAACGAGATGGGTCTGGCAGAGACAGCGAAAGGAGCGAACCGCTTCAGGAGGAATACGGGAGGAAGACAAATATTTGCAGAGGTTTCAGGTTTGGTAATCCTGTCCCCAATGAGCAAGATACCTTTGCAAGGTCATTCACGTTACCCTCCCCGCTTTGTGAGTGTGTGCTTACGCGCGCGCGCGTGTGTGCCTGTGCGTTTGGTTAAGTGACCAAACTACTTAGAGGCCTGAGGGGAGGGAGGAGAACAATTATTTATAGAAAAGTTGGCAGACTTGGGGAGGGAGGGGAGTGAAATTTCTTTGCTGGCACACACACACACTCAAACACCATGTGGTCTCATGGAGTTGTCTTTTGCAGGGAGGAAACCTAGGAATACAGTGTAAGGACAGTGAAGGACAAAACTGTAGGCAGGATTAATCGGTGCTGAAAGAGACCAAGTAAACAGGAGCAATTCCATGCTATAAAAAGCACTTTCCTCACCCAGAAAGGACTTCAAAAGACAATGTCATGTTATTTATAGAGTAAGGAGTTGCCTCTTCTAAGAAGGGAAGGCGGCATCACGTGGTGACCAGCACTATGAGCTTTGGAGTTAGCACTGGGTTCAAATTCCAACTCAGCCACTGAGCAAACCCAGATAACGTTATTGCTCAAGGTAACACTTCTGGCAATAGGAAACGGGACTGTCCATGCTCAGTATGCAGGACTAATTTGGGTGGTGAATACCTTCCCAAAGTTATGCAATCTCTTGAGGCCTCACTTTCCTATCCATAATGGGGCTGTTGCGAGAAAATCTACTAAAAGTACCTGGTACAATCCTGGCACACAGTAAATGCTCAGAAAGCTAGTTTTCCTTATTACGCTGTTATGATTAGCAGTTCACCCTTTGTTTCGACAGAGGGGAACAAACCATGCTTACAGCCATATTTATTGTGTGATTTATTTTGTGATATTCTCCATGATTTGCAGTTAATCTACAGAGGAGTCAGAGTCTGGCAGGTGCTGGCTGGCTACTGGGTTGCTGGGCCCCTGGGCTTCAGTGCATTCAGCAGCATCTAGGGCTTGCATCTGGCAATTCCTTCCAGCAGAGCCTTACCTAGAATCAGAGCTTGAGAACCATGGGGGCCACTGGAGCACTCTGGTCTATCCACTCTTGCACACTTTTTTCGTATCAGGAAACTGAGCTGCAGACAGATGGCAGAGGTTATTAAGAGCAAAGGTGGGACTAAACCCTAAATCTCAACTCTCTTGGCTTCCCTAACCTTAAGCTATTTAAAGACAGAGAAAAAAACCCAGGTGATCTGGTCCCTCCCTACCTCTCCTGCCTCATCAGGGGCTCCCTGTGCTGCCTTCAATTCCTTAAACAACATTCTGCTGTTTCCATTGCCTGCAAGTCTCTTCTCTAAGACCTCTTTTGTCTACTAGACTCCAACTTTAGATCTCCTCTTTAACTTCTCATATTTAGAGAAATGTTCCCTGACCCTTAGGGCTACATTAGGTCTCCCTGCCATACCCTCTTCCTACTCCTTGTACTCTGTTTATGACTCCTTATCAGTTTGTAACTATACCATGCATCTGTTCCCTCATTTGTAACTTGAGAATAATAGGACATCACTGAGTTGTTAGACTGATGAAATGCATAACACATGTGTAAAATTAATTCCAACTTCAAGCTATTGGAACTTTATTGTGAGACTTGAGAGAAATGTGGCTATGTAGCTACAACTTCCGCTTTTTTTTTCTTTTTTTTTTTTTTTTGTGACAGGGTCTCACTCCTTCACCCAGGCTGGAGTGCAGTGGCACAGTCATAGCTTACTGTAGCCTCCAACTCCTGGGCTCAAGTGATCCTCCCACCTTGGCCTCCCAAAGTATTGGAATTATAGGAATGAGCCACCATGCCTGGGCTTGCCTTTTTTCCTTGTAAATAATTAGGAAGACCGAGCAGGGCCAGAGATACTAATCCCTTGGATCACTGCCTCTCCTCACAGAGTAATAATCTTCCTTGGAATGCAGCAGTCTGCAACCAATCAAATCGCTGTGGCATATGCATTGGTCTTGTATGGAAAATGTAATTCTGCTGGAACTTCTCCATCTCTACCAGTATAAGTGAAATCTTAACTTCTCCACTTTGGAGCACTGATCCCGCTCATTTGGAGTTAGTGTTTCCAGGTGGCTATCCTCAAGCTTTGCACTCAAACTTCATACTTAATCATATTCTCTAAATCTCATTATTTAAGGTTAACATATGTAAAGTGTTCAGCACATTGTACGTGCTAGAAAATGACATTGTTATTATTTGATTGCCCATCTTACCCCACTTCACTGTAAGCATCTTTAAGGCAGATGACTTGTTCATCACTCTATCCCTAGAAGGCACTTGGTAATTATTTGTGACTGGATAAATGACTTATATCAAGCTTGTCTAGCCCGTGGCCCACAGCCTGCATGCGGCTCAGGACGGCTTTGAATACGGCCCAACACAAATTCATAAACATGAGATTTATTTTTGCGACTTTTTTTTTTTTTAGCTCATTAGCTATCATTAGTGTTAGTGTATTTTATGTGTGGCCCGAGACAGTTCTTCCTCTTCCAGTGTGGCTCATGGAAGCCAAAAGATTGGACACCCCTGACTTAGAGGACATTTCACACAGAGTCCCCCTCACTTTCTACTGTAAATTTGCAAAAAATCACCAGCCACTCCTAAATATTCAAATGTATCATTTTCAAATTCCCACATAATTGAGCTGAGTGGCTTAGGAAGCAACTTACATCAGAGATGCAAATAGAAGCTTTAGCATTGCAATATCTCCAAGGTCATATTTTTTCCAGCTTGATTCCCAGGCCTGCTGAGGAAGGCCTGAGCCAGGTGGCTCAGACCCAGGCAGGGCAAAAGTACTGGTACTGGGACAGAACGTCCTCCACCTGCTTCCTTTCTCCTACCCTTGTCAGGCTGGGTGCTTGGATCAGTTACACCCAGCGTATGGTAGGGAAGAAGCCAGGTGGCATCTCACAGGTTTATTCAGGGGTGTGTGTAGGAGGTGTAACTTTGAGGTGTGAGCTGTCATGTGCTCCAGGAGGGGCATGCAACAAATGTTTGGAAGAGAGTGAGGGAGAAGGGAACCCACAAACCAGTGCACTCCCTTGGGTCTTATTCATTTATTTAGTAATCATTTATTGTGTGTACTATGTTGTAGGCACTAAAGCATGCTGGGAATACAAAGACAAAATAGATGGCTTCACTGCCCTCAAAGGGCTTACAATTCAGTAGAGAGAGAAAAGTCAGTGATTCTCCAGCATCAGTGTTATGTAAGAATAACCTAGGGAATTTTTTCTTTTTAACTTTGTATTAAAACTAACATACATACAGAAAAGTATGCATATCTTATAAAGCTCGAGGTATTTTGCAAAAAATGAACATGCAGTGTAACTTGCAACCCAGGATATTTTGAAAGCACAGATTTTGGGTCCAGTTCCATAGACTGATTCATCAATAGGTGATGATGATGATAACGAAGATGATAATAAATATTTTTAAAATTAAAAAATAACTTTTTCAAAAACAGGGGATTTGATGCAGATGATCATCATGGCTTGGAGAAACAATGAAGGAAGCAAAGTATGCCGTCTATGCTGCGGGAGGTAACTCCAGGAGACCCCAGAGAGTGAGCAATGACAGAGTCAGGGGTGGGGGATTATGGGGGAGTGGTGCTGAGGTGGAAGCTAAAACAGGGTTCAGGGAGGAAATGACCCTTAAACTGAATTTTGAATAATATTGGCCTTTCTTCAGGTGAATAGGGAGGGAAGGTTTAAAAGAATCTACTCAGAACTGAAGGAGCCAAGACTCTGTGGGTGCATTTGAAACAACCTGGCATTTTTGGGAAACTGCCAGGAGTTCCACAAGGCTGAAGAGCAGCCTGAGAAGGGAGAAGGTGAGCAGTAATGGCTGAAAAGTTTATGTAACCAACCAACAGGCTCATTTTACCTGCTGCCCAGATACAGCCGATTTATCAAGACAGGGGAATTGCAAAAGAGAAAGAGTTAATTCATGCAGAGCCAGCTGAACAGGAGACTGGGGTTTTATTACTCAAATCAGTCACCCTGAAAATTCAGAGGCTGTGGTTTTTCAAGGATAGTTTGGCAGTCCAGGGAATGGAGTGCTGCTGATTGGCTGGGGATGCAATCATAGGAGTGTGGAAAATGGTCCTCCTGCATATGTGCTGAGTCTGCCTCTGGGAGGAGCCATAGGACGGGTTGGCAGGTCCAGGTGGAGCCACTGGTTGTCAAAAATGCAAAACCCTGAAAAGACATCTCAAAAGGCCAATCTTAGGTTCCACAATAGTAATGTTATCTGCAGGAGTATTTGTGAAAGTTGTAAATCTTGTGACTTCTGGAATAATGACTAGTAATAATTTATGTCTACACTTTAGCAGAATTCAGGCTCCTCTTATCTGCCTAACCTATAAAGATGATTTAGTTTTGGGGAAGGGCTACTATCATTTAAACTATAAACTAAACGTCTCCCAAAGTTAGCTTGGCTCAAGCTCAGGAATGATTAAAGGCAGTTTGGAGGGTAAAGGCAAGATGGTGGTTAGTTAGATCAGGTCTCTTTCACTGTCATAATTTTCTCACTGTTATATTTCTTGCAAAGGTGGTTTCAATTGAATGGGATCCAAATCTCAAATGGCTTTCTATCCCATAGGAACGAGTTTGGACTTTTAACTGAGGGCCATGGGAAACTATTGAAGAGTTTTAGGCAGCATAAGAACTACTAGATTTTCACTGTGGGAGGATCCTCAGCAGCAGCCTCAGAAAGGAGATTGGGGAAGGAGATCCCTAGTCAGGGAGACCAAGAAGACTACTGGAAAAAAACAGGTAAGAAGTGATAAGGGACTGAGTAAAGGACACAGCAGTTGGAATAAGAGCACTGGGTGGATTCAAGAATTATTTAAGGATAGAATCTATAGGACTTGGTCAATGGGAGGGTAAGGGAGAGGTGTGGCTGGGCTGATTTCTATGTTTCCAGGTTGTGCAGCTGGGGATGTGGTTTCAACATGCAGATCTAAGCAGATCCCCATTCCATCCTGAGCTGCATCACTCCCAGGCTGGGTTGGGTGCCTCTCTGGTGTAAGCCATATCACTCTTTGCCTATCTCAGTCTAATGCTACACTTAACACGTTTCATTGCAATTTTTTTGGCAGGGAGATCCTGAAGGACCTGCAAACAAGAAACCAAATCTCTCCACTCCCCCCAGCCAAAATGTGTTCATTTTGATCAGCTGTGTGTGTGTTTTAAATTAAAAGTTTGAATTAGAAAGCAAGTAGGATAAATTTATACACTTAGATGTATAAATTTAAATACCTGGCCCCTGAAGCACTTCTGATAGGTCTCAGCTACCCAAACAAGAAGAAGGGAATCTTTGAATCCCCAGGACTCAACACAGTACTGGACACAAAATGGGAGCTGAAAAAGTGTGTGTGGAGTCAATGAAGGATGCAATTTCCCCCCATTGTAGAGGTGAAGAAGCTGAGGCTGCAGAGTAGAACAGGAGCAGACAGTGGGGGTTGTCTTCAAAGTAGGTTCCTAGTTCCTGGCTCAGAGGTCCCGGTTTTTGTTGACCACGGACAGTAAAACTCCCTGGGGAAGTGGGCCCAGTCTCAGGAGAGCAGTTTTGATTGGTCTAAGTTTGCGATTGACTTAGGAACTGTCTGGCCAATGAAATATGAGGGAAGGCCTGGGGTATTCTGGGAAAGGTTTTGTAAACCAAAAAGTATTTGAGACAAGTCTCAATTTTAGAGGATTATTTTGCCAAAGTTAAGGACCATTGCCCATGGCGCAGCCTCAGGAGGCCCTGAGAACATATACCCAAGGTGGTTGGGGTACAGCTTCATTTTATACATTTTAGGGAGTCAGAAGTTACAGGCAAAGACATAAATCAATACATGCAAGGTATACATTGGTTTGGCCCAGAGAGGTGGAACATCTAGAAGCAGGAGCTTCCAGGTCGTAAGTGGATTCAAAGATTTCCTGGTTGGCAGTTTGTTGACAGAGTTAAGCTCTGCCCCAAGAGTTGATGTCAGCTTAAATTAAGGTAAGGGGGTGCTTTGTGGAAGCCAAGGTTCTTATCATGTATATGAAGCCTCCAGGCTTCAGCGAGAACAGATGTGAATGTCTTTTATTGGACCTTAAAAATTGTCAGACTTTCTGGAAAAGACCTAATAAGGGAATCTTTACAGAACATAATTTTTTCCCCCACAAGTGACAGCTTGGCAGGGCCATTTCAAAATATGTCAAGCAATATAATTTGAGCTAAAATAATTTGATTTCCTTCAGGGCCCACTGGCTGTCATGTGATGTTTTACCAGAGTCAGATTGAAATCTGTTATCTTACTGCTACAAAGATTCTGTCTTGACAGGCTTAAGATTCGTGTTTTAATGTCAGTGCTGGTCAGTTGTGTCTAAACTCAAAAGGAAGGAGGGTATAATGAGGCATGTTTCACCCCCTCTTTCCCATCATGGCCTGAACTAGTTTTTCAGGTGTTTTTTTGAATCCCTTTGGCCAAGGGGGGTCCGTTCAGTCAGCTGAGGGGCTTAGAATTTTATTTTTGGTTTATAGTTTCCTCTTGATTAAAGAAGGAAGTCTGCAATGTGGGTTTGTAACCTAGTTTTCAATAACTTTACATCAGACTTGTAATTTATTGTTACTTTCTGAAGACACATTGATAAAACCTCTCTACCACGACGTCATTGCATGTTTTCACGGTAGAAATTCTAATTATTTGCTAAAGTGAAAATAAAGTCAAACATGCCTAAGTCTTTATCTGCTTAACCACATTAGCTATGGTGTGAGCATGGAAAAAGGGCACACATCAAGACATAGTTTTAGAAGAATTATTAGAATGTTGACTACACAATAATATTGACCCAGGATGAACTTCTTTTTTTATTTTTTCATTTCTGCTTTTTTGTTATTGGTGTTTATAACTTCCTCAGAGATTCACCATGGGGATACCTCATATAAGAGACTACCTTCAGGTACAGATTTTCATCACTACACTTTCTGTAGGTGCCCCAGGCAGTCAGAGGTTACCACAAACAGAAAGTACTTTGGTGAGTAGTGTTATAGTGAGATTCTGATAACTCATTCATCAGAGCCTCTCACTTAAGTACCAAGATAAGTACCAGAGTTACAATCTTGAGCAAAAGCAAAGTCCCTGTCCTCATCTGTATTACAGAAAAGACAGGCCTTAAGCACACACTCACCAAAAAAGCAAAGACATTAGTGCATACTTCAAAATGCATAAAATATAAGACCCCCTAGTGCCATGAGAGTACATACCAGGCTGACCTGGCCTAGATATAAGTTTTATCAGAGGAAGTGGTATTTAAACTGAGTTCTGAATAATGAATAGAAGTTAACTAAGGTTGGAGTAGATGTAGAAGAGGTATTCACAGTGTATCTCATATCATAAATATGATAAGTAATTCATAAATACTTGTTGATTGAATGAATTGAACCTATTCCCCCAATAGGGCAAATCAAGTGTAAGGAAAATTATTCACTGGAACAGACCATTGGAGAAGGTTTAGGCCAGTTTGTCTAATCATCAGTCTTTCACAATAATTTGTTACAGACCAGAGGCTCCCCATGTAATAAAAATTAACATGGAGCCAGGCAGATTTCTCAGACAAGGCTTTTATCTGGTGTTTGTGCTTGAGTGCAAGGGAGACAGCAGAGGCACAAGGACTTTCTGGTGACTCTGAAAAAGAGCCGGTAGGGATTTTTTATGAGACAAAGTGCTGGAATTGACAATAGGGGTAAGATATGCAGGCTGGGCTGGACAAAGCATGTGAGGGGTAGGGTATGTAGCATAGCGCGTTGCCATGGTTTTCTTGAGTAATGGGCCAACTGGTTATCTGGCAGCAGCAAAGAGGGTTTAAATCAGTTTTTCAGCATTCCTTCCCAGGTAGGACACTCTGCAACCTTGGTTTGATTTTGGATCCCCCAAAGCCAGTTTCTGAAATTCTGTAGGTAAAAGACATGGTTAAACATTATGACAGCAAAGAAGAATGGCTATGCTCTTTGTGTGACTAAAGCCTTGGAGTTAGTAGGTATAGCATCAGCGAGGTAGTGGTGTGGGTTTTGTGGTCAGTGGGAATGTATGAAAGAATGCTCTACTGGGGGCAAGCTGAAGCCAAGCCCAGTTCTTGTGCTTTCTCAAATTGACCACATGAGAGTAATCTCTTTCTCTTTACGATTCTTTCTCTCTCGTGATGGAGTACTTTCTTCAAACACATACCCAAGATACTCTTGTTGTCTATTTTTTTTTCGTTTTAATTTTGGTCAACAAAGAGGGGAAAATATAGCATCAGCAGCTGCCACTACCAGTAATAACTGTGTGTGCAGGAGTGAAACGCACCCCAGGTGAATAAACTTCCTGTTAGGCACTAATATTTTTTGAGCACCTACTAATTATGATATGGAGGGGGATAGTGCATGGCTGCCTAGAAATTTGATAGGCTGTAATCAGAATGACCCAAGTATTGGACATAATTTCAGGAATGGAGCTGAGTTTAGCAAAATTATAATAGTCATATTATCTAACATGTATTAAATCCTCATGTGCCATATACTGTACTAAGCACACTATAAATATCATTTTTTTAATAATTATCACAATAGCCATGTGAATTGGGTACTATTATTATCCTCATGTTCCAGATGAGGGAACTGGAGCTTATAGAGGCTCATTAGCTTATCCAAGTTTACACAGTGGATAATAGTGTCACTGACATTTGAACACAGGTCTGGATGGCTCCAGAACTTACTGTGGTATAAAACAAAATATATTTGGTCTTTGTCCCAATTCCTGTCAGAGATCCTAAAACACTCAAAATTTCCCGGAGTGGGAAAAAAAAGGAGTGTTTTGTTATTCATAATGGTCTCTTTTTATCATACCAACTTTATGCTAATAAGTTGACTTGTGGTGGGCCCCCTGTGATAGACTCAGGATAGGGCCAGACATCAGAAAAATCAAGTGATTAGAGAATTAGAGGCTTGGAAATTTCAGCCTCACCCACCAACCTCCAGGAAAGGGGTGGGGGCTAGAGATTAAACTCTCTAGAACTCTTGAATAATGCAATTTAATGAACTCCCAGGTTGCTGAACACATAAAGGTGCTGGGAGGGTAGTCGCCCATCCATGCCTTGCTCTATGTATATATTAGTTCATTCTTGCATTGCTATAAGGAAACACTTGAGACTGGGTAATTTATAAAGGAAAGAGTTTTAATTGGTTCATGGTTCTGCAGGCTTTACAGGAAGCATGGTGCTGGCATCTGCTCGGTATCTGGGGAGGCCTGAGGAAGCTTTCAATCATGGCAGAAGGTGAAGGGGGCTCAGGCACATCATATGGCAACAGCAGGAGCAAGCAGGAGAGAGTGAGTTGGAGGGAGGTGCTACAAACTTTTAAATGACCAGATCTCACGAGAACTCACTGTCATGAAGACAGCACCAAACCGTGAGGGATCCGCCCCCAGGATACAAACACCTCCCATCAGGCCCCATCTCCAGCATTGGGGATTACAATTCAAGATGACAGGGACAAATATCCTAACTGTATCAAGATATCTCTTCATCAGGTTGTTCATCTATATCCTTTATAATATCCTTTGTAATCAACTGGTAAATGTAAGTAAAGTATTTCTCAGTTCTGTGAGCTCTCCTAGCAAATTACTGAACCCAAGGTGAGGAATCATGGGAACCTTAATATATAGCTGGTAATGTGGTTTGGCTTTGTGTCCTCACCCAAATCTCATGTCAAATTGTAATCCCCAGTGTTGGTGGAGGGGCCTGATGAGAGGTGGTTGGATCATGGGGTCGGTTTCTAATGGTTTAGGATCATCCCCCTAGTGCTGCTTGTTTAAAAGTATGTAGCACCTCCCCTGCAACCTGACAGCCATGTGAAGCTATGCCTGCTTCCCCTTCACTTTTTGCCATGGTTGTAAATTTCCTGAGGCCTCCCTAGAAGCAGAAGCCTCAGAACCATGAGCTGATTAAGCCTCTTTTTAAAATAAATTACTCAGTCTCCAGTATGTCTTTATAGCAATGTGAGAATGAACTAATACAGAAAATTGATACCAGAGAAGAGGGGAATTGGTATAAAGATACCTGAAAATGTGGAAGCAACTTTGGAACTGGGTAGCAGGCAGAGGTTGGAAGAGTTTGGAGTGCTCAGAAGAAGACAGGAAGATGAGGGAAGTTTTGGAACTCGCTAGAGACTTGTTAAGTTGTTACCAAAATGTTGATAGTGATATGGACAGTGAAGTCCAGGCTGAGATGGTCTCAGATGGAGATGAGGAATTTATTGGGAACTTATTTGGAGCAAAGGTCATTTTGTTACACATTAACAAAGAGGTTGGAGGTATTGTGCCCTGCCCTAGAGATCTGTGGAACTTTGAACTTGAGAGAGATGATTTAGGTTATCTGGCGGAAGAAATTTCTAAACAGCAATGTGTTTAACATGTGGCCTGGCTGCTTCTAACAGCATATGCTTATAGTCATGCAAATTTTGGAAAATTTGCAGCCTGATCATGTGGTAGGAAAAAAAAACCCATTTTCTGGGGAGGAATTCAAGCCAGCTGCAGAAATTTGCATAAGTAAAGAGGAACTGAATGTTAATAGCCAAGACAAAGGGGATAATGCCTCCATGGCATTTCAGAGACCTTCAAGGCAGCCCCTTCCACCACAGGCCTGGAGGCCTAGTAAGGAAGAGTGGTTTCGTGGGCCAGGCCCAGGGTCCCAGTGCTCTTTGCAGCCTCGGTACATGGTATCCTCCATCACGGCTGCTCCAGCTCCAGCCATGGCTAAAAGAGGCCAAGGCACAGCTCAGGCCACTGCTCCAAAGGGTGCAAGCTGCAAGTCTTGGTGTCTTCTATGTGTTATTAAGCACAGAGGGCAAGAATTGATGCCTGGAAACCTCTGCCTAGATTTCAGAGGATGTTTGGAAATGCCTGGATGTCCAAGAAGTAGAAGTCTGGTGCAGAGGTGGAGCCCTCATGGAGAACCTCGACTAGGGCAGTGCAGAGGGGAGATGTGGGGTTGGAGTCCCCATATAGAGTTCCCACTGGGGCACTGCCTAGTGGAGCTGTGAGAAGAGGGCCACCATCCTCCAGACCCCAGAATGGTAGATCCACCAACAGCTTGCACCGTGCACCTTGAAAAGGCACAGGCACTCATTGCCAGTCTGTGAAAGCAGCCACAAGGGCTGTACCCTGCAAAGCCAAAGGGACAGAGCTGCCCAAGGCCTTGGGAGCCCATCCCATGCATCAGTGTGTCCTGGATGTGAGACATGGAGTCAAAGGAGATTATTTTGGAGCTTTGAGATTTAATGACTACCCTGCAGGATTCTGGACTTGCGTGGAGCCTGTAGCTCCCTTGTTTTGGCCAATTTCTCCTTTTTGGAATGGGAACATTTACCCAATGCCTGTACTGCCATTGTATCTTGGAAATAACTAACTTGTTTTTGATTTTACAGGCTCATAGGCAGGAGGGACTTGCCTTATCTCAGATGAGACTTTGGACTTGGACTTTTGAGATAATGCTGGAATGAGTTAAGATTTCGAGTGTCTATTGGGAAGGCATAATTGTGTTTTGAAATGTGAGAAGGACATGAGATTTGGGAGGGGCAGGGGTGGAATGATATGGTTTGGCTTTGTGCCCCCACCCAAATCTCATGTTGAATTGTAATCCTCAGTGTTGGAGGACAGACTTGGTGGGAGGTAATTTGATCTATGGGTTTAGCACCATCCCCCTGGTGCTGCTTGTTTAAAAATATGTAGCACTCGCCTTTTTTCCAGCCACGTAAATATGTGCCTGGTTCCCCTTCACGCTCTGCCTGATTGTAAGTTTCCTGAAGCTTCCCCAGAAAGCTTGTATAGCCCACAGAACTGTGAGCCAACTAAACCTCTTTTCTTTAGAAATTACCCAGTCTCAGGTATGTCTTTATAGCAATGTAAGAACAGACTAATACAGCTGCTTATTCAGAAGCACAAGTCACAACTTAGGACTTGACTTGCAATGGCTATCTGAAGTGGGAGTAGTCCTATGGGACTGAGTCTTCAACCTTTGGAATCTGACACTATCTCTACATAGAAATGTAGGACACTCAGTTGGTATCTACTGGAGAATTGCTTGGTATGTGGGGAAAACTCCCACACATCTGGTCACAAAAGTGTTCTGTGTGGTGAGTATGAGAGTAGAGAGAAAATCAGGGTTTTTTCCCCTTTACACCTATACATTCCACAACTCAGCTGTAGTACCTCTCAGTGTATCTCCCTTTACCTGCAGACTTTACACCATGGTTGCAAATGCCTGGTATAATATTCCATTGCCTGCATAGCATTACCTTTCATAAAAATTACTGTGTTCCTTTATTTCTCATTGATATTCTTCAACCTATTATCTTATTTTTGTTTCTGAAAGAGACTTTTTGCCCTTAAAAATTTTTTTCTAACTATTAATATAATGGTTTCAGTTTTGTATAGATAGTTCCTAACTTCCAATAATTCAACTTATAATTTTTCAACTTTACAATGCTGAAAAAGTGGTAAGCATTCAGTAGAAACTGTATTCCAAGTACTCATACAACCATTGTTTTTTACTTTTAGTACAATGTTCTATAAATTACATGGGATATTCAACACTTTAGTACAAAATAGGCTTTGTGTTAGATGATTTTGCCCAACTATAGGCTCATGTAAGTGTTCTGAGCACATGTAAGGTAGACTAGGCTAAGCTATGATGTTCGGTAGGTTAGGTGGCAAATGTGTTTTTCACTTACGATATTTTCAACTTATGATGGGTTTATTGGGACGTGACCCCACTGCAAGTCGAGGAGTATTTGTGTGTGTTTGTGTGTGTATACACATACAGTCAACTTTCTGAAATCAAATTTCAAGTATTTTCAGGATTCTGGTGAATAGGATGTATGCACAGTTCTTAAAGAATGATAGCAGTGATAAGGAGAATCTTGTATTAGAGGCCTAGTATGCTAGACATTCAGATTTCATTCAGGTTTCTTATAGCTGTCTTGTTTCCCAGATGAAATCTCCTCTGAATAGTAAGGGATCATCAGCTGCATATAATAATAAAAACCCACTTGTAAGGGAAAAAACAAACTTCCTCCTTCTCCTCTCATACACAACACAACATAGAACAATCCTGTGACTAATATATGTGGGGACTTTTCCCCACACACCAAGCAGTTCTCCAGTGGACACCAACTGGGTGTCCTACAATTCAGTTCTTACACTGGCTACCTGGAGATAACATCAGATCCGACAGGTTAAGGGCTCAGGCCCACAAGATTGTGCCCCACTTCAAATGCCAATCACAAGTCCCAGGTTGTGACTTGTACTTCTGGCCAACCAGCTACAAATTCGTCCGGTCTGATTGCTAGGATGGCTTTCAGAACTCAGGAAAGCAATTTATTTATACTTACCAGTCATTTTAAAGGACATTATAAAGAATACAGATGAACAGCCAGATGAAGAGATACACTGGGCGAAGTATTTGGGAAGGAAAGCAAAGCTCCTATGATCTCTTCAGGTTTGCTACCGTCTAGACATCTCCACATGTTCAGCAACCTGGAAGCTCGCCAAACCCCCTAGTTCAGGGATTTGTATGGAGGCTTCATCAGGTAGACATGATCAATTAACCCAATCTCCAGCTTTCCCCAAAGGATGGAGGGTGAGTTGGAAAGTTCAAAGTTTCTAATTATGGCTTAGTCTTTCTGGTGACCAGTCTCCATCCAGGAGTCCACCAAGACTCACTCCATTAGAACAAAAGACACTCCTATCACTCGGGAAATTCCAAAGGATTAGGAGCTCTGTGTCAGGAACTGGGAGAAGAAACCAAATACACATTTCTTATTATATCACTATATCTCACCACTTTAACTTGTCTTAGCATAAAATGAATTAATATGGGAAATTGGGTGAGTAAAATCGCTGGAAAAGCTAAAAACAGCCATTACTGGCTTGGCTCCCAGTAATGACTCTCTTGGGTGGTATTCTTTCCACAACAGAATCATCTTGCTAAGGGAGTAGCTACTTCTGTTACAATCATAAAACAAGAAATCAGGGAGTCACTGCTCTTGTTGCTGGCTTCAGGACTGACCATCTCCGGTCAAATCTATACACGCAAAACGCATGCCCCATATTCTGCCTCTCCAAGTCCATGATATTAAGGACAGGACACTGAGACCTCTGCTGCCACTGTACTGCCTTCCAGACAAAGCAGCAGAAGTGCAGCCTCCTCCTCAATCAGGCCTTCCAGATGTTGCCCAAGTGCATCTGCTTGGCAGAGCTAGCCCATGTACAGGACCGAAGCTGTAAGGAAATCTGGGAAAAGACTTCAACTTTCTCACTTCTAGCATGCAATAGGGCATATTGAAAGTGGTCGAAATGGAGTTGAGTGAACCCATCTATTTACCTGCCACAAACCTCAATAAAGATTTTGATAATTAGGTAGCATGGTTTGCTGAGACTTTTCTGCATCCTGGGAACTTCCTCAACCCAGGCAAACTGAGATAGTCAGTTAACCTATGCGGTAGTGAGGCTTGAATCCCCCTATAAATTCCTCTAGAGAGACTGAAATTGGAAGCAGGACTAATCAAGTAATAACAGTGATAACTATGTTATGGTGTTATGAGTTCTATTTCTGAAGTCACTCAGACATAGGTTTGAATCCAGCTCCTCTTAGTAGCTGTGTAATCTTAGTAACTATGACCTTGATTAAGTTGATTTATCTAGTAGCCAGTTTCTTCTCTCCAGCATTATCCAATAGTATTCTGTGATGGGGGAAATGCATTGTATCTACACTGTGCAATGTGATAGTCACTAGCCACACATAGCTTTCAAGTACTTGAAATATAGCTAATGAGAGTAATGAACTGGATTTTTAATTTTTTATTTTAATTTACATTTAAATTTAAATAGCAACATGTAAATAATGGATACTGTATTGGAGAGTGGACACAATACGAATAAAATGGTCTCTACCTTATTTCTTTTATTAATTCAACATATATTTATTAAGTAAATTTTATGAGCACCTGCGAATGTTGCACTAGGGAAAACATGAAGCTTACAACACAGTAAAAGAGTCAGACCCTTAACAAATGAACAAATACAGTAACTACAGTTTATGATTAGTAGTATAAAAGAAATAAACAGGATATCATTCTGCAGAATAATAGGGGGTGCATTCTTTAGGTGGAGCATCAGGAGAAAACTTCTTTGAGGAGAGTATGAATGATCCAAACTCCATCCATTGCCATCTTCCAGCTCAGGGTGGCCATTTGATACAACTCAGGCCAGTGAGATAAGAGAAGAAACTGTCCAAGTGATGTTTCCGGAAAGTTTTGGGTTTTCTCATAGAAAAGGAACTGATAAATCAACTTCAGGACACTCCCAATGGCCAAAATTGGACTATTTGAATATCAATAAGGCTAATAACTGCAGTGCATTAAAACACATCAAATATGTTTAAATCAATGAGTTCACTAAGATAATTTTTTAAAAGTCTGATTGGTTACCACTGGAGGATGCTAGTGAATCAATTCACTATTTTGAAAACTGGCGGCTGGGCGCGGTGGCTCATGCCTGTAATCCCAGCACTTTGAGAGGCTGAGTTGGGTGGATCACCTGAGGTCGGGAGTTTGGGACCAGCCTGACCAACATGGAGAAACTCCATCTCCACTAAAAATACAAAATTAGCTGGGCATGGTGATACCTGCCTGTAATCCCTGGTACTCAAGAGGCTGAGGCAGGAGAATTGCTTGAACCCAGGAGGCAGAGGTTGTGGTGAGCCAAGATCGCACCATTGCATTCTAGCCTGAGCAACAAGGGCGAAACTCTGTCTCAAAGAAAACTGGTAAACTAAGGGAAAGTATGAAGCATTAATCTTTCCTTTATTGTTTGTACCTATTGGGTAACTTAAAAATAGAATGGGAAAGTTTCTCTTTATAAGAGTATTCCAGCTAACAAATGAAGAAGGAATGATAGACTTAAAACATTATCATTTTATAACATAAGGAATTAATGGATTTAGACATTAATCATCAAAAGCTGTTAATGTCACAAAAAGAGAGATAACCACTCATTAGGCACCTCTGGATAGCAGAACATAATACCTCCTACGAAGTCTTGCCAAGAAGAAAAAAGCAACAATAAAACATCTGAATCTAATCAAACTTGTAGATCCAACTATTAACTTACAAGATATACAGAGGACACCATAGGGATGCAATCAGAAAAATCCAGATTGTGGGAAACTCTACAGGACAAATGACCTACTTTCTTCAAAAAATAAGAAGAAAAGAAATGAAGGGGGATCCTATGGATTAAAAGGGACTTCAAGGACATGTCCACTGCAAGTAACTTATTTGCAAGTATTTGGATACTTTAAACTGTAAAAAAATATTGCTTTTATTGAATAATTAGAAATTTGAATTATTGTGGAATAATTGGAAATATGATATTAAGAAATTGCTTTTTTTTTTTTTTTTTTGAGATGGAGTCTCACTCTGTCACCTAGGCTGGAGTGCAGTAGCACTTAGCTCACTGCAACCTCCACCTCCTGGGTTGAAGCGATTCTCCTGCCTCAGCCTCCCAAGTAGCTGGGACTATGGGTGTGCACCACCATGTCTGGGTAATTTTTGTATGTTTAGTAGAGACGTGGTTTCACCACGTTGGCCAGGCTGGTCTCGAACTCCTGACCTCAGGTGATCCACCCACCTTGGCCTCCCACCTGGGATTACAGGCATGAGCCACTGCGCCCAGCCAGGAATTGCTATTTTTTGTGTGATAATAGTATGTTGAAAAAGGGAAAGCTTTATCTTTTAGAATAGGTAGTGAAACACTTTGGAAAACAATGATAGAATGTCTAGATCTTCCTTCATAATAATGAGAAGAGAGGGAGAGTCAAGTGGGGGTGGATAATAGATAAAGCAAGATTGGCCACAAGTTGATAATTATTGTAGTTGTGTGGTGTATCCATGGGGGGCTCTCTATACTATTCTATTTTTTAATATTTGAAATCCTGCATAATACAAAGTTAAATAAAAAGTGGGTTTTATCCCTCTGCTCTCCCCCTTCTGCTTTAACAGGGCAGTAGCCGTCTTGTGATCATAAGGCAGCAAGTATGAAGTCAGGCATATGAGGCTATATGAGTTGACTGCATCCCCTAAAAGTTTATGTGTTGAAAGCTTAATCCCCAATGCAACAGTGTTGGGAGATGGGGCCTACTGCTCTCATGAATGGCTTAATATTATCATGGGAGTAGCTTAGTTATGACAGAGGGTTGTCATAAAAGGGAGTCCATCCCTTGTGCTCTGTCTCATGTGCTCATTTGCCCTTCTGCCATGTTATGACACAGCACAAAGGCCCTCACCAGATGCTGGTGTATGCTCTTGGAATTCCTAGCCTCTGGAACTGTGAGAAATAAATTTCCTTATTTTATAAATTACCCAGCCTGTGGTAGTCTGTTATACCAGCAGAAAACAGACTACGACATGAGGTCAATACCTGAAGGATGATAGAACTGAAAGGTGGGAAGAAGCTAAGTCCCTATGGTCTCATGGAGCTTCTGTGCCAGCCCTAGGATGCCTACTTCTGGAAATTTTATGAGACAGACAAACTTTCCTGTGTTTAAGCCACTCTTAGATGGGGTTTATTTGCAGGTAAGGCTGTTCATACCTGATACAGCTAAGATCCAAAATATGAAAAGGAGCTATTGAGGTGAAGAGCAAGCTAGATGACACCACAGTCAAAAGGGATAGGAAGGAATTGGGAACGTGCAGAAGGCCCATGTGACTGGAGCATCATGAGGAAGATGAGTGCGGTGAGATCAGGTTAAGGCATAGGCAGAGGCTTGAAGGCTTGGGACATTGTGGTCCATGGTAAGCAGTTTGGATTTTTTCCAAAGCATTACAAGAAACTGCTGACAGTTATGAAGTAGACAGATGACAGGAAGTGATTTATTTATGTTTAGAAAAATAACTCTGGCTGCTCCATAGAGAATGGACTGGGGCAGGGGCTAAAGGGAAAGCATAGAGAGACCAGAGAGGAGGCAGCTATTCAGAGGAGAGATGATGGGACATGGACAGAAGTGAACAGTTTTGAAATCTATTTTGGAAGTAAAATTAACAAATTATTAAATGAACGTGGAAGATTAAGAAAACAGAAAAGTCAAGGATGATTTCTTGTTTTCAGGTTTTAGCAACAAAATAGAAAAGGTAACCATCAAGTGTCAATTGGATATCCCAGTGACTGTGTCAATTAGACAATTAATTATGTGAAACTGGAGATAATGAGAGGCCTGAACAGTCAGTATACATTTGGAAACCATCAGCATAATATTGTATTGATGATAGTGATAAGGAATATAAAGTCATTCATGAGATACTCAGTAAACATTAGCTATCATTATTTTTATTTTTTTATAGAGACAGGGTCTCACTCTGTTGCTCACACTGGGGTGCAGTGGTGCCATTGCAGCCTCGAACTCCTGGGCCCAAGAGATCCTCCTGCCTCAGTATGTCAAGTGGCTGGGACTACAGGCATTCTATCATTATTTTAAAATGCTAAGTAAGGCTCATTTAATCCTAATTACAAACTTACAATGTTAGATGTTGTTATCCTCATTTTAAAGATGACGAAATTCAGGTACCCCAAGTTCACTAAGCTGCCTGGAATCATGCAACTAATTAGGTGGTAGAGCTGGGATTTGAACCCAGATTAAGCTACTATTAGAGCCAGAGCTCTCATCACCATCCCAGACAGGCTGGTAGTTGGGGGTATCAGGCAAATATCCTGAATGGCTAGAGCACCCTCTGGCAATTGGAGAAACACCAGCTTTCATAGATCACTCGTGGTCCTCTGGGTTGAAGCAGCTGAAGAAAACTCTGCCAGGATAAGCCTTCAGCTGCCATCCTTGCTGCGGCTCTGGAGAGGTCATACACGTGACTGGATCAAAGTCAATGCCACTGGTGAGCAACTGTTTTGTAACATAGTAACAAATTATGTTGCTAGGGTAGGAGAAGAACTTATTTTATTTTTTAGTGGCATTAAACAACATTTATTACACTCCCTACTTTATGGGTCTGGAATTCAAACAGGGCTCAGAAGGAATAGCTCATGTCTGTTCTATGATGACTGGGATGACTGAGATGGCTCAGAAGGATATAAATGGTTGGAATGGTTTAACTGGGACCACATATCTGCTATGGTTTGAATGTGCCCCCCAAAATTCTCATGTTGAAATCCTAACCCCCAACGTAATGGTATTAGGATATGGAGCATTTGGGAGGTGATTAGGTCATAAGGGTGGAGCCCTTGTGAATAGGATTAGTGTCCTTATAAAAGAAACCCCAGAGAGATCCTGCTCCTTCCACCATGTGAGGACACAGGGAGAAGTCAGCAATCTGCAGCTTAGAAAGAAGAGGGCTCTCATCAAAACCTGATTATGCTGGCAACCTGATCTTCGACTTTCAGCCTCTGGAACTGTGAGCTTTTAAGCCACCCAATCTATGGTATTTTGTTACCGCACTCTGAATGACCTAAGGCAAATACTGAGGCCTTAATTCTGGCAATCAGTTAGGTTTCAGTTTTCTTCACATCATAGCTACTGAAGCTGAAATGTACAAGGTGGCTTCATGATTTCCATGCCTGGCATCTAGGTTGAAATGGCTGGGCAGCTTAGGCTAACTGGTCATCATTCTCTCCACATGGTATCTCTGCTCAGGTAGCCTGGGCTTCCTCGTAGCATAGCAATTTCAGGATAGCCAGAATTACATGGTGGCAGGCTTCAAAAATGTATAGTCATACTGTTTAGATTAACCCATTTTATGGCATAAAAAATGTTACTGTGAAAACTAGTGCTGCAGTTTAGCCACTAAATTAATATTTGGGCATTTTTAAGAAGCAGCAACATAGAAGGGCTTTCCATTCTTTCATCCTAAAATTAGATTAAAAGCTATATTGTGAAGCTAGGCCAACTGCTGGCCAAGCCTAGTTCACAGCAGTCTGTATCTTCTTGCAATAGTTCTGCAGCTGTCTTCAGAGTTCTTGATCCAACTTGCCCGATCATACCATATCAGCCTGGGATGGGTGATGGCCTTGAAACTTTCACTTCTTTGGCATGCACTACATTTTGTTAAGTAAAGTTCTCATTGGACCTATGAAGATCCAGAAAAATGTCCTCATCTTGTAAATACATCTTTAAGCTCTACTCCTGGGAATTTATCTTAAGCCAAATTCAAAAAAAATCAAAAGAAGAAAGGTGGGGTGGTTGGGAGGAGAGAGAGAGAGAAAGAGAGAGAGAGAGTACAAGTAGCTTATGTATTAGGCAATAAGATAATGGGTTATACATTCAAGTTTTTTTATGTAGGGTAGTGATTATGAACATGAACTCCAGAGTTAGAATCACACTGCATGAGTTCACATCCTGGTTGTGCCAGTCACTTCCTAGCTGTGCGATGATTTGGGGCAAGTTACCTAACCTGTGCCTCAGTTTCCTCGTCTTTAAAATAGTGATGATAACAGTATCTACCTTATGGGATTGTTTAGAAGACTAAGTGAGATAATCTGTGAAAAGCATGTGAACAGTGGCTGGAAAACAATGCTGAATTAGTGGTAGTTATTAAATTATTGAAATAACATTTGCTGGGACCTACTATGTGCCACATGCTGAAGTGCTGGAAATAACAAGTTGAATAGACCATAATTTCTACTCTGGTGAGAAAGATAAGCATGGAGCATGCATGGGAAGTACAGAACAAAATGGAGACATGTACAAAGGTATCTAGGAGTGTGGATGTGGGAGCACCTCCCTTTTTCTGTGGAGGAGAGGAGATGCTTCCCATAGGAGGTGATGTTTACACCAAATGTTAAAGGGTGAGTAAGAGTTTGCCAACTAAATAGCAGAAGGAGGAGTGGGAGAGCAGAGAATACACTACACTGTGTGCTTTTCAGGGAACACAAGAAATATGCACTGGGGAGGGAATGCGGAGGACAGTGATGAGACTGAAAGTGTAGGCAAGAGCCCATATCCAAAGGACTGTGTGAACCATTAGAAGCGGTTTGGCCTCTAATGGGTAGTTGGTTGGGAGTCATTGAAGAAACATGTTTTAGGCCTGGCTACTATATGATGTGTAGCTGCTGCATGCTGTTTGACCACCAAAAAGCAAGGGCACCAGTAAGGAAACATTTGCAGTAATCTAGGTGAGAGAGTATGTTGTTCTGAACTAAATCAGTGGCAGGAGAAACAGGCATAACTCAGGTTTCTGGCTTGGGTGACTGAGCAGATGGAGGAAAGTGGTAAGTTAGAGGGAATGTCATATGATCTCTAAAAAGATTATTATAAAGGCTTCATAACACTATGGGAAAATGTTCATGATCTAATGTTAACTGATGAAAGCACCCTAATCATGTTTGCACCATTATGACTACAAACCAAGTGAATATATTCAAAGATGAGGTGAGGAAGGGACAAAAAATAATCAAAATAATTTGATTCTTAGGATATGAAGATTGTAGATAAAAATCTTCATGACTATATCTTATAACTTTGAAGAGAAAACTAGTATAGCAAAATTACAATGAAATATTGTGTTTGAAATTTTGCCTTTGTTTTAGATTTTCTTTAATTATTTAACTTTTTAAATTAACAGCTTAATGGAGATATAATCCATGTAACATACAATTCACACATTTAAATGGTATTAACTCAATGGTTTTTTATTATATTCACAGAGTTTTGCAACCATCACCACAATCAATCTTAGAATATTTTCATTGCCCCCAAAAGAAATTCCACATCCATCAGCAGTCATTCATCATTATTCCCTAGCCCCCAGTGTGGGGCAAACACTACTTTCTGTCTCTATAGATTTGCCTATTCTAGACCTTTCATAAAAATGGAGTCATACAATGTGTGGTCTTTTGTGACTGGCTTCTTTTACTTAACATAGTGTTTTCAAGGTTCATCCATGTTGTAGCAGACATTGGTACTTCATTCCTTTCGTGGCTAAATTATATTCCACTGCATGAATATATATTTTATTTATCCATTTATCAGTTGATGGCTACTTGGGTTGTTTCCACTTTGGGGCTATCATACATAATGCTACTAAGAATATTTATGCACAAGTTTTTGGGAAGGTATGTTTTAATTACTCGGGTATATATTGACTTTTAAAGTATAAAAATGCAAAGGGGCATGAGGAAATTTGGGGGGCCATTGATATATTCTATATCATGATTGTGGTAGTAGTCATATATCTGTATACATTTGTCAAAACTCATTAAGCTGTACACTTATATTAATATATTAATTATACCTCAGTAAAACTGACCCCAAAAATAAATGATGGAATGGTAGGGAGACAGATTTAAAGGCATGTTAATATGTATAATGTTTCAGCACTATTATTTAATGCTTTTCCATATGCCAATTATTTTCACATACATTATTACCTCCTTGAAACAACCAACCAACTAAACACTATGATCATTCTAATAACCCAGTGAGATAAGTAAGAAGGTATTATTACATCCATTTTGGATATAAGGAATATAAGCGTGGTGTGAATGGCTTGCCCAATATCATAGAGCTGCCAAGTAGGAGAGGCAGAATTTCTCCCACCTTGCACCTCTATAGCGTTCAAATGCTTAATCAAATTTGCTTACTAAGGTTAAGGGACAAAGGAGCTACTGCTGTATAGATTTTCTATTTGGATAGCAGAATAAAGAAGTTTCCCCACATGCTGGCTCTTCCATGGCCTAGAATAAAAATGAAAAAAAGTGATAACTTAAATCTCCAAACTAGAACAGGACTTCTAAAATGCAAGAAAAATGTAAAATACCCCACTTTTGATTGTAATACTCTTTTAAGTTGCTCTAATACTTGAGCTTTGATATTACTTAATAGAATGTCTTACTGTCTTTACCAGTTTCTGCTGGTCCTAAGCTGATGTGTGCTCAGACCCTTTGCCCGTCCTTGTTGTACCCTGCTCTGTAAGGAAGGAGAGCTGACTCTTGCAGGCTGTGTTTCTCAAGGTCCAGTGCCAGCTGTCTTCCAGTTGGTGTTAGCCAGTGAGAGAATAGCATTGGTGAGAGAACAGCAAAGTTTTTCTCTCCTTCCCTCACTGCTTTGGACAGCATCTCCAACAGCTGCTGCCCCTCTTCTGGAGTCTCTAGCACCTACAGGACATGTCTGCTCTGACTCTGCCTTCCTAACTCCTGGGCTCTGATTATATCACCTTTACCCCTTGCCTTGCCAGACCAACAGCTTCCTGCTGTTGCTAATGTCTGGGTTGCTGTCATCTAATTAGCTTGTCTGCTTCTTCCTACATCACATTCCCTGTCCCCTGAATACCCAGGGTGGTTTCTGTTTTCCTGGCTGGACCTTGAGTGACAGACCATTTATAATGTTGACTCAGGATGTTTATTAGTCTGTTCTCACACTGCTATAAAGAAATACCTGAGACTGAGTAATTTATAAAGAAAAGAGGTTTAACTGATTCATGGTTTCACAGGCTGTACAGGAAGCACGGTGGCATCAGCTTCTGGGGAAGCCTCAGGGAACTTAGTCATGGCAGAAGGTGAAGGGAGAGCCAGCACTTCACATGGCCAGAAAACGAGGAAGAGAGAGAGAAGGGGAAGGTGCTACACACTTTCAAACAACCAGCTATTGTGAGAACTCACTATCATGACCGCAACACCAAGGTGATGGTGCTAAACCATTCATGATGGATCCACCTCCATGATCCAATCACCTCCCACCAGGCCCCACCTCCAACATTGGGGATTACAATTCCATATGAGATTTGGGTGGAGCCACAGATCCAAATATCAAGATTAAACCTAGGAACATACCTGAAAATAGTTTTAAGGCTTTAACCACTTCACTTGGCATCCCTTTCTGGTCTAACCCTTAGGCACATTTAGATATGACATCCATTATTCTAATATAAGTGGGTATATTTGTGTCAGAAATGCAACTGTTAGAAAATGAAAATGTATTTTTCAAATAGGCTGACCTGCAATCATCTAATAGCTGAAATAAGACATTTATAGATCTGGAATCTTAAATAAGTATTTAGCTGGCCATTTTCTCTTGTATAATTTTTCATGTTAAATTAATATAGTAAGAGATTTATTAGTTGCTCACAAACTGTTCAGTGTGGTCAGCTGAGGGTTTCTGCACCATGCAGTTATTTAGGGACCTTATGTGTTGACATCTAGCTAGCAGATGAGGAGCAAAAGAGAGCATAGGGGATTGTGTGGGATGTTTTTGGGACCAGGTCTGGAAGTATCATACATCAACCTTTCCCACATCTAATTGGCCAGAACTCAATCACATGGTCCTTAATTGTAGGAGAGGCTGAGAAATGTAGTTCAAGTGCCTAGGAGGGAAAAGAAATGATTTTGGAAAACATATGGCCAGTCTCTACCACAGCTTGCCCTTTTGGTCAATAAATTATTATTTTATTCTTCCTCTCATAAATAGAGTATACTCCCCCACCAAACTCCCCTGGAGATTATTCCCAGTTGTTGTGTTCAGCTAAAAGCCCTGGGACACATGTCCATCTGGTATAGATGTGGTTCTTTCTGGTTGAGTAATTTATAAACTAAAAAGAAGAGCTTTCTACCTCCTGCTCCTTTCCCATCACCAAATATACAATGGTAAGCAGAGACAAAGAACTGCAGTGTCTCATTTGGAAAGGGGAAAGATCAAAGACACAAAGCCATCACTTGTCTAGAGCAGTCTGGTAGGCATTGTGAAGTTTCCTTGACCAAGAAGCATCAGGAAATTTACTTGGACTGTTTCTGTTCTATGGCAGAAGTTATTCTGCCCATTTTTCTGTGATCCCTGGCTCCACTCTTTGGGAATTCTCTTCATTGCCATTATCCTCTGTGGTGATATCAGTAGTGGGTGATAGGGAGTAAGCTATCTATGGGATATGTAGGTTTTGGAGTCAGCTTCCTTCTCATGGAAAGCTGAGAGCCCAAGGGTGGTGGTTGTTTTATGCCCTGACTATTCTTTGTCCCAGACTTATGTTTTCTTTGGAAATAAAATTTCCTCAGAAACTTAACAGGCTTCTCAATGACTTCTTTCTAGACATCCTGTGCCACAAACAACATCCCAAATACTTTCCTGACATAGCTCTTCATCTTCTTTATGTCTTTTTTCCCATGCCTTTCCCAAGAGACAGCCTACCTATTGGCAGCCACCTTGATTCTGTTAGGATCGAGTGGGAAGGCCACAACTTTAATGTGATCTTTGCCCTAAGGCAGTGGCCTAGCAGACCTTGGTTTCTCAGAGTTTGCCCAATCTTATTTCCTTCTATTTGGGATCTAGAAGTAGTAGTCTACTTTAAGACTCCAAATTTATGTAATTTTCTTATTTTCTTTCATTTCTCTTTGTACACTGCCTATACTGGCCAGCTAGTAGTAGCCAATACACACTAACAGTTTGGTTCTTTCCAACTGCTTCTCTTGGAGCTGACATTAGTAAACATATGGCCTGTCTATTAAGTTACTATAAGCGAGAATTTTTGCCAAATGTTTTACTGCTGCATAGCATGGATTGCCGCCTTTTCTGCCTCTGGCATTAGTTTCCTTTCTTCCCACAACTGGTATGCTAAGCCAGTGGCATCTATTTTAGGTTTTTGTTTTAGGAGCAACCTACTTCAAGGTCCCATTTGTGGTTTTAGTCATAATAGTAGTGCTAGTTGTATAAAAACAATCTCCAGATCTCAGTGGCTTAACACAATACACACATAAAGTTCAGTTCCCACTCTACTGTCCAATGTAGGGGGGTGGGGTGGCGAGAGGGAACTCTGCTCCCTTCAGTCAAGCAGAGACTAAGCTAACAGAGGCCCCACCATCTTTAATGCATGACTCCCAAGGTTCACCAACATGCAGCCAGCAGCTGGGAGAGGACAGAGAACATGATCACATGGCAAGTTTCAGGAGCCAGGCCTGTGAGTAGCATATCACTTCTGTATACTTGCTAGAGTCTATCACGTGGCACTACTAACATCATGGGAGAATGGGAAATTTAATTGTATGTCCGAGAAGAAAATGAAATAGGTTTGATGAAAACACAGCAGTCTCTGCCACAGATACTATTAATTGGCTTGCTCAATTTCCATTTCACCTTTCTAGTATTCATTTCTATACTTCCAAGGCTGGGAAGCTAAAACTTACTATTTCTTAGGCTCCTTCCTGCTAGAGTTCTGGGGGCTAAGTTGGGTCTGCTAATTTGGTTCTGCCAGTTACCCAAATGAAATCTGGAGAGAGGAAATGAGGCAAAGGCCATCTTACCCTCTGGCTGCTTTCTACTGGTAAATGCATTATAAAAAGCAGAGAATTTTTTCTGCAGCACAACCTCCAGTGTCGGTTTTTCAGCTTTCTGGGTATCAAGATTTAGTGGCAATTGCAGTGGCTTTGTGATTTCCAATATTTAGCTCACAGATACAATGGAGTCTTCTTGAATTCAGTTGTCTTGGCCTCCCATGTAGAGATCCCCCATGTGGTCAATTAGGTAAGGGCTCTGGAAGTGATTTCTGGAAACTCCACTGAGAGCCTAGTCTTTCAGTCCTTCTAATAAAATATATATTTTTTATTTCCTACTTCCATTTATGTATTTATTTTTATTTCTGTGTTTATAATGATGCACTTAACATCCATAATTAACATCCATGAACCCACCTTGAACTCAATAACAAAACATGGCCAATAACTTGTGTATGTCCTGTCTATGTGCTCTTCCTTCAGCCCATCTTCCTACCCCACCTCAAAGATAAGCACTATATTGAGTTCCCTTTCTTTTACTCTACAGTTTTATCTTATATGTATGTAATCCTAAACAAAATATTGTTTAAATTTTGTTTCTGTACTTTACAAAGACGGTATCATACTATGCCATCTTCTGGGATTTCTCGTTTTCATTCACTATTATTCAGATCCATTCTTGTGTCCATGGTGTTGCATATAGCTGAAATTCATTTATTTTTACTACAGTATAATATTCCATTACACAAACAAACCATAATTCTTACCCTAACATATGGTTAATCAGCATTTATCCGAGTGTTGTGTTATCAACAATGCTTCTGTGAACATTATTGGAAATAGGTTCTATGCATGTATAAAAGTCACTTTCGGTATACAGGAGTGCAGCTGCTGTATCCCAAGATATGTGAAAGTTCAATATTATAAGCTCATGTTGCCAGGCATGGTGGCTCACACCTGTAATCCCAGCACTTTGGGAGGCCGAGGCGGGCAGATCATGAGATCAGAAGTTCAAGACCAGCCTGACTAACATGGTGAAACCCCGTCTCTACTAAAAATACAAAAATTAGCTGGGCATGGTGGTGCATGCCTGTAATCCCAGCTACTCAGGACGCTGAGGCAGGAGAATTTCTTGAACCCAGGAGGAGAGGTTTGCAGTGAGCCGAGATTGTGCCACTGCACTCCAGCCTGGGAGACAGAGCGGGACTCTGCCTCCAAAAAAAAAAAGATCATGTCAAATGATTTCTAAAATGAATTTTACAATCTCACTCTGCCAGAACTCCACTGCTAGATATCTCAGTTGCTGCCCCCTACCTGCTGTGGGGTCAGCGTTCATTTGTTAACTTAGGAGCATTGCTAGAGACCTTTCCAACCTTTCCTGAGATAAGAAATTCTTCACACAGTGTGTTGTATCTGGGATCTAGTTGTTGTGGGCTGCCAGTGTCCACACATTGCTCCTAGTTACTCAAAATATTGAAAGCAGAATTCCCCCAACCTTAATAAGTGGAATTGTATGCAAATAATTCAATGTATTAAGTCAATGTAATAATTCAATGTGTAATATCTGCAGTGGTCTCTGCTTCCTGATCCCTGACTGACGCAAATGGCAAGAACTCTAAGCTTGGTGCAGATGACATGCCTTACCTTAGCCACTTAAAAAGTGGCTGCTTTGGGCAAGTACCTTAACTGCCCTGAGTCTCAGTTTCCTGATTTCTTTTTTCTTTTCTTTTCTTTTTTTTTTTGAGACAGAGTCTCACTCTGTCACCCAGACTAAACTGCAGTGGTGTGATCTCGGCTCACTGCAACCTCCGCCTCCCAGATTGAAGAGATTCTCCTGCCTCAGCCTCCCAAATAGCTGGGATTACAGGCATGCACCACCACACCTGGCTAATTTTTGTACTTTTAGTGGAAAAGGGGTTTCGCCATGTTGGTCAGGCTGGTCTGGAACTCTTGGCCTCAAGTAATCCACCCACCTCAACCTCCCAAAGTGCTAGGATTACAGGCATGCACCACCACATCCAACTAATTTTTGTATTTTTAGTAGAGAAGGGTTTCGCCATGTTGGTCAGGCTGCTCTGGAACTCCTGGCCTCAAGTGATCCACCCACCTCGGCCTCCCAAAGTGCTGGTGTTACAGGCATGGGGCATTGCACCCAGCCAGTTTCCTGATTTTTAAGTTGAAGAAAAGTACCCTCCCTACCTGTGAGGTATATAAGGAAATAAACAAATCATTGTACAGGATAGAATCTCTGTGAACAATGAAAATATATACTGCATGCCTTCTGTCTGCAACACACTATATTACATATTTAATGATGTTATTTCATTTAATGCTCACAACAGTCTTACGAGGTAAGTTCTACTGTTATCCTCATTTTACAAATGAGAAAATTAAGAGCTTAAAATGGTTAAGGTACCTGTATAAGGTCACATGGCTAGTAAGTGGCAGAGCCAAAACTGAAACTCAAGGCAGTCTCACTCATGGATTTGCTGTATTATTCAGTTCCCAGCCAATTTCACGTCTGCAACCTCATGGGACACCCTGAGTCAGCACCACCCCGTTACAACACTGTGAGATAATTGATTTTTATTGTCATGTTAAACCACGAAGTTTTTTATTTTTATTTGTTTATAAATTATTATTTTTTTAGAGACAGGGTCTCACTTTCTCACCTAGGCTGGAATGCAGTGGTGTGTTCATAGCTCACTGCAGCCCCCTATCTCCCGGGCTCAAGTGATCCTCCCACCTCAGCCCCACAAGTACCTGGGACCACAAGTGTGTCCCACCACACCTGGCTAATATTTTATTTTTTGTAGAGACAGGGTCTTGCTATGTTTCCAGGCGGGTGAAACCACTAAGTTTATAGGTAATTTGTTGCACAGCAGTAGGTATTGATAAAAGTTCATAACTAATTTATACCACTTAAACATTGTGCTGGTAAAAAAAAATTTCCTTGGCCTGAATTCAGGTTGCCAGTTTATAATATCTATAGAGATAATGCCACCCAAAATACACCACTGTGGTATAGGGATTCATTTTGAGCTGCAGGCAGTTGAGAAAAAGCAGACAAGAAAAACTTTCTGCCCTGACCTGCTCTACCAAGTAGGGCAGGATATACTTAATCACCAAACTCTAGACTCTTAGCATCCCAGAATGGCACCTGAGAAATCTATATTACAAACCTTGCTACAACATTTATCTTCCATTAGTTTTCCCATATATTCTCCTTCGCACAATTTGTTCCCCTAGGAACTGCAAGCCCCTTTCCTTTGTCTTGTCACTTCTCTATAGGTTTATTGTTCTTTTGTGAAGATGCTAGATAAGCACCAAGTTCTAACCACCCCTTTGAGTTACTCATCATTGATGAGTGTTAATAAATAAATGTGTAAATAAATTTGTTTTTCTCTTGTTAATCTGTCTTTTGTCAGTCTAATTTTCAGGGCCCCAGCCAATGAACCTAAAATTGTAGAGGAAAAAAGGGTTTTTTTTCTTACCTAAACTTGCTTTGAATTGAATTTTTTTTTTTTCTTTTTTTGACACAGAGTCTCACTCTGTTGCCCAGGCTGGAGTGCAGTGGCGCGATCTCGGCTCACTGCAAGCTCCACCTCCAAGAGGAAAACTGATTCAATAAACTGAATTCTTTTTCCAGATTCAGTTAGACTTGTGTTCACATATGTTTCTACCACTTACTGGTTATGGGACCTTGGAAAATTTACTTAACAATTTCCTCACCTGTAAAAGGGGAATAACAATAAAAGTACTCAGGAAAATCTGTGAAATACTTTGAAAAGAGAACAAAAAAAAGATTAGTGGATGTCCTATCTAGCTTATACTTCTGGATTTTCTCTGCATTTCATTGTCTTTGAGCTACTTTATGACTCTATAAATTGCAAAAAACAGAGTAATACAAATAATTCTTATTCAAAGGAATGCAAATTGTGGGGGCCTGACCCTGTAATCTCAGTCACTCAGGAGGCTTAGGTGGGTGGATTCCTTCAATCCAGGTGTTAGAGACCAGCCTGGGCAACAGGGTGAGAGACCTCATCTCTAAAACAAATCAAAATAAAAAATCCACAAAGAACTAGTGGTATGCCATTGATTATTGTCCTATGGCTATCAGTTTTGTACCTATAAAGTAAATTCATTTTAGCATTCCTGATGGGTTACTTTATTTGTCTGCTCTTTGGATCCTCATTTAAACTGACTGTAATATCTTACTGATTTAGTCATTGACATAAAATCATAGACACATGCTTATTTTATAATTGTGTGTGAATCAAGATTCCTCTTAAAAAATTTATCCTTCAACATACTTCAGAGTGTTTTTATGATTAAATTAATCAATGCATGTAAAGCAATTAATACAGTGCCTGGTACATAGTGTTCAATAATGTTGGCTAACTTATAAGAAAGGAAGAAGGTAATGAAGAAGTGATAATGTTAGGTCCCAAGTTAGGTAAGACAAAGGTCCATTAGTCTACCTATCCTACTCATTCCTGTTTTCCCAAAACAGATATTGAGAGATAAGTTTTGTTAATCAACAAAACAGCAATCAAAATTCTAACAACACAGCTATTACACAAGAACAAGATCTCAGAAAAATCAGCTAACCTCTTAGATCCCAATGAGAATAATAATATTCAATTCGGTAGTTGCTTTGGAGGCTTCCTGAAGTAAGGTATGTGAAATGGGGGTGTGTGAATGAGCTGGAAGAGTTATTGTCCTCCAAACAGATTGAGGAAACACACATCTGAGTGTCTGTTCAAATTCTATGCCTTCTGGCAGGTGGCTGAAATGCCTTATTGGGCCAGGTATAAGAAACAGGCAGCTCTAGCCATCTATTTTTATTTTAGGTAGAGATCAAGTACTTGATAGAGATACAATGTTTTTCTATTACAAGAAAAACAATAGAACAAACATGATGATAGATGGAAACAAATACTCTAGCTTAGAATCAGAGAAGGAGCATAGAATGGGATGGTGTACTGGGAGGGAGCAGCTCTGGTTAATTGTTGCCACCTAAGAATTCAGGTCCAGAATTTTAAAAGAGCAGCAAGAAACCTTAATTATTAGTGATATTTATACGAGCTCAAGCAAGTTACTAAACATACATGGTAACCAATCCACATTTATCATCCCTTTGTTTGTGACCTCTCTCTTAGTCCACTTTCTTGTATATGTTCTTTGGGTGGCAACTACTTGTTGGTGACACTTATCACGAGTTGCTTATCACTGAAGCCGTTTTTTACTGGCATGAATAGAAGATGAATGCCAGAGAACTGTGTGGTTATTTTTGTTAATCTGGCTGGAGTTGTTAGTATTTAATAAAGAGAACATGTAAGAAATATTTGTAGTTCTGAGTCAAAGACATTGGATACTTTGTTTTGTCCATCACAGGTTGCTTTGCCATCACAATCTGTAAATGTGGTGAGAAAGGGTTCTAAATATGTCCATCCTTTTAGGAAACTTTGAAATATAGTAAAAAATAAATAACTTTGAAGTAATATACACATGGATTTGAACCCCAGTACTCTGTTGTTTAAGCAGTAACTTCTGTTGTTTAAGCAGTAACTGACCAGTGATAATCAATGTCCCTGATCCTCAGTTTCCTCACTTATAAAAAGAGAATTAACAGCTGCTCAAGGAATCAACCTGCTTTTATCTTCCTGCTCTGCCATCTTTAATGTGGAACTTTCAGCTCTTTGATAAGAAGGTGGCTGTTGCATCTACAAGCATTGCTTCTGAGCTCTAGGCAGGAAGAAGGGAGAAGAGTGAAGGTTAAATGACATAGGTCAGGTGAGTGTGCTTTCCTTATCCAAATTCAGTAGCTTTCTTAGAAGTCACACCTAGTAGACTTCTGCTTATCAGCCATACTATCCATCATTGGTTGCAAGGGAACTTGGGAAATTAGGATTTTTTTTTTAGCTGGGTACATTTCCTTTCACCTGGATGGCAGAGTTTTAATACTATCAATGAGAGATTGGCTACTGGGCAAAAAACAAAGAAAAACAACCAGCAGTATCTGTCACAGGGCTCAATAATCCAAAATATTATTTATATGATGACTTCTATCTCAGCTAGTCTCTCTCCCTTGTCATAACACTCAAAAGGCTGGGCATATAATGTGTGTGTGTGTGTGTGTGTGTGTGTGTGTGTGTGTGTGTGTGTGTGTGTGTGTGTGTGTGTGTGTGTGTGTGCGCGCACATGCATGCACATCCAATCTGGTTTCTTGCCCATTTAGCTGGTACATCAGAAGTATATTCTTCCTAGATAATCTTCATAAAAAGTTAAAAATTAAAAAAAAGAGAAAGGATAGTTTTTATATAAGTATGCTAAGAAAGTAATTTTAAGTTTTCTTTATGCTGAAGATTGCTACAATAACAACAATCATTTTCATATCATAATAATTAAAAATTTACTGATAATTTACTATGTGCCAGACATTGTAAAAAAAATTTTATATTCACTATGTTCATCATGAAAACTCCATAATGTAGACTCATAATCCCTACCCTACTAATAGGCAACTGATGCTCAGAGAAGTTAATGTATTTAAGATTACATAGCAACTATACAGTGAAGCCAATATTTGAATTTGGATCTGTCTGATAGCAAAACTCCTGCTCTTGGTCACCATATTATACCAACAGCTTCCAAGATGCCTAACACCTACTTCTGAGGACTCTTTCCACACTTTATTCTAAATTTCAAATCTTGGTCTCACCATTTGACCTATACCACAATAATTGTTGTAGATAAGAATCATCAATGAATTCTAAAACTAGTGGGAAAAGTAGGATGAGAAACAGAATATATGCATATTTTCAAAGTATCTCCACACATGATACTTATTAATTACAAAGAGAATAAGAGTAACTTTATAGTGGAGAAATCAGGCACACATCACCATAACCAAGTAATCAAATTTAACATCACTAGTAATGAGACATACCAACATCATGTGATTCCGGAAATGATGCGCTGAGAAGGGCATGGCATCACTTAACATGGTATTCTTATAGAAAATGTGTAACCTGAATTTAATCGTGAGGACACCAGACACACCCACCTTAAGGGACATTCTACAAAACAACTAGTTAGTTCTCTCTTCAAGGGTCAGTGTCATGAAAGGCAAAGAAAAAATGAGAGAATGTCTTAGAGACTAAGAAAATGTGACCACTAAGCGCAATACATAATCCTGGATGGGATCTAGGTCCATAAAAAGAACACTAGTGTGACAATTAGTAAAATTTGAGTAAGGCCTGTATATTAGTTAATAGTGTGATATCAAAGTTAACTTCCTGGTTTTTATAATTGTACTATTATGTAGGGTGAAAAATATATGATAACTGTTTTATGCTTTCTTTGCTGATGGGTTTTTTTGCATCTTTTTTGTAAGTCTGAAATTATTTCAAAATAAAAAGTTAAAAAAACTTATCTCCTAGTTGACTTGTTTACTTATTAAAATTATGTCTGAACTAAAAGTAAATGGACTCTAAGCGTATCTCCAGCAGCTTTCTCATCTGCTCTGCATTTTGTGTTCTATCTCCCTCTAATAGGGTGCCATGTTCAATGGTGGCAGATCTGAGAGAGAGCTATTTACACCCTAGATAGCATACATTTGTATGTTCATCATGCAAATTTTCTGGAAAATGAAAGAAAAATGTTCTAATAAAATTAATATATTATGACAATTTGCTGTCCTGTGAAAGTAATGTCTTGGGAAGAAGCTTTAAAAAATTTACATAAAAGAATTGTATGGGCTAGCAGTGGCCCTGCATTCTATCCTTTCCAAAGCCACCACTGAGGTACAACCTCTACTCCTCTAGATTAGATCTAGTCACATACTATCTCCTGGCAAGAAGAAATTTCCTCATCCCTCCTTCAGCAACGGAATGGAAACCTTCTCTCAGGATTTAAAAATATCCTGAGGAGTGACATCCCCAGGTTGGCTGTTGAAAGACAACATTGACCAGCCAATATGTAAAGAGGAAATGCAGCAGTAGCTATTGTTAGACCTCAGAGTTGTAATATAGATAATTCTAAAACTTTCCCCCAAGTGTCCTGAACAGCAGGGGAGAATTATATCAGGTAGGATGCTTTGGGCTGCAAGTAACAGAAAACTCAGCTCAAACTAGCTTAAACAATGAAGTTTACTAACAGACCATCCTGAGCTCAGAAGGGTTCCAGGCCCAATGCTATAAGGGCTCCATTCCATTTCTTTGATATTCTCTTGGGTGTATCAGGTTTGTCTCCAGATTAAGGCCTTAACTGGTAAGCAAGGGCTTCCAGCAGCAAATAGGTACACATGTTTCTTTGTTCATATACTACAGAAGAAAAACAAAACCTTTTACCCAACCATACTACAGAAACCTTTCCCTTCAGTCTGACTGGGCCAACTTAAGTCACATACCCACGCCTCGACCAATAACACTCCCCAGGGGAATGTCATATATGAAATAAATGAAGTCTGAGTTTCAAAACCAGTCACTGGTAAGGTGATGGGATTACCATGAGTGGTTAAGAGTAAGCAAGATACATTCCTAAAGCTGGCGATGAGGTTAAATTCCTTTGAGTCATGGGCCTTGTGAAGGAAGAGTGGACACCTAAAGAAAACCAGGGCTTTGTCAGGGAAAGGAATGGGAGCAATGGAAGCTGAGGAAGTGAATTCCCTCCCTTGTCAATCTGGAGTGTTGGTCCAACAGAACCCTCTACCAGCAGAATGTTTCTTTGATATCTCTCTTTTTAAAAAAGGGTTATACCACTGTGGGAAACAGTATGTAGGTTCCTCAAAAAATTAAAAATAGAACCACCATATGATTGAGTAATTCCATCTCTGAATATATATCCAAAAGAATTAAAAGCAGAATTTCAGAGATATTTCCACACTCATGTTCATAACAGCATTATTCATGACAGTGAAGAGGTGGAAGCAGCCCAACTGTACATCAACAGGTGAATGGATAGAAAAATATGGAAGATACACACAATGGAATATTATAAAATGGAAGGAAATCTTGTCATGTGCTACAACATGGATGAGTCCAGAGGTCATTATGCTAAGTGAATTAAGCTAAGTGATTTAAGAAGACAATCATTGTGAGTCCATTTATATGAAGTACACTCACAGAAGCAGAAAGTAGAATGGTTATTACCAGAGGCCAGCCAGGGAAGTGGCTGGTAGGTGAAGTGGAAGTGGAGACTTATTATTTCATAGGTATAGTGGATTTGCAAGATGAAAAAGTTCTGGAGATCTGTTCTACAATGATGTGTATATGCTTAACACTACTGAACTGTACACTTAAAAATGGTTAAGGTGGTAAATTTTATGTTGTGTCTTCTTAATCACAATGAAATTTTAATATGGAAAAAGAAGTTATAAAAGCCCCTTTATAAATCAATTTTAAACATAAAAAATGTTTCCAATAAAAAAGAAAATGATACAGAAAGGAATAAAACTCATTTCAAATAATGCAAAAAGAGAAAAAATAAGGAAAACAATGCCAAAATATTGAACAAGAAAGAGTTTCTTGTTTTATTACATACAATACAATCGAAGGATAGACATACTTAAAATACAGGAGTGCAGATACACAGTTCTAGAATCCTTCAGTGAAAGCAAGGCAAGGTTTTGTTTGTTTTCTTATGTAATCATACAGACACTGCTTTCTTTTGTATACCTACAAAAGATGTAAAATTAAGTATCACAAAAGACCCTACACAGTTCTATCCATACAGGTTGTATCTATAATTCACAAATATATCCACAAAATAGTTTTCAACCACATTTAATTTTTAAAATTATTTTCCTGGTTTATCATAAAAATTCATACACATTTCTAATTCTATTTCATAATATATCAGAATTGGGTCTATTTTAGATGAATCTCTGCTTCCAATTTTGTGAAAAATTTATGAGCCTAAGAAGATATTTATTTATTTATTTATTTTTTGAGATGGAGTTTTGCTCTGTCACCCAGGCTGGAGTGCAGTGGCATGATCTCGGCTCACTGCAAGCTCCACCTCCCGGGTTCCCACCATTCTCCTGCCTCAGCCTCCCAAGTAACTGGGACTACAGGCTCCCGCCACCACGCCTGGCCAATTTTTTGTATTTTTAGTAGAGACAGGGTTTCACTGTATTAGCCAGGATGGTCTTGATCTCCTGACCTCGTGATCCACCTGCCTCGGCCTCCCAAAGTGCTGGGATTACAGGCGTGAGCCACCGTGCCCGGCAAGAAGATACTTATTATCTTGTATCCAGAAACTCCTGGCACTTAGCGACATACACCAATGCTACTTTGAGAGGCAAAGCACAGGAATGAATTTTCTGGAAGACAATTCTTTCTGTATACAACAATAGGGAACTGGTTAAGTAAATAATGTAGCCACATGAATGATTATTACCCATTAAAAAGGATTATGAAGAGTCTATTTATTAAATGGGGGAAATAATAAGTAAAAAGGAAGAAACAGAATACTACATAAATACTGTTTGAACATGACTATAAAAGAAACAGGCCGGGTGCCATGGCTCATGCCTATAATCCCGTACTTTGGGAGGTCAAGGTGGGTGGATCACCTAAGGTCAGGAGTTCCAGACCAGCCTGACCAACATGGTGAAACGCTGTCTCTACTAAAAATACAAAAATTAGCCAGGCATGGGGGTGCACACCTGTAATCTCAGCTACTGGGGAGGCTGAGGCATGAGAATCACTTGAACCCGGGAGGCAGAGGTTGCAGTGAGCTGAGATCATGCCACTGCACTCCGGCCTGGGCAACAGAGGGAGACTTCATCTTAAAAAAGAAGAAGAAAAAAAAGGAAACAGACAATATTAAAAATAGTCAATATTTGAAAGTATACATAGGATTACACTTGTAATCCCGCACTTTGGGAGGCCAAGGTGGGGAGACCACGAGGTCAGGAGATCAAGACCATCCTGGCTAACACGGTGAAACCCCGTCTCTGCTAAAAATACAAAAAATTAGTAATACTAGCTACTTGGGAGGCTGAGGCAGGAGAATCGCTTGAACCCAGGAAGTGGAGGTTGCAGTGAGTTGAGATTGCACCACTGCACTCCAGCCTGGGTGACAGAGCGAGACTGTGTCTCAAAAATACAAAAAAAAAAAAAGTAGGAAAAGACTCCAAAATAAATATATTTAATAGATCAAAATATTAACAGTGGTAGTCTTTGGGTGGTGTATCTTTGGAGAGTTATTCTTTCTACCTTTGCTTTGTCTTTTGTCATACCCCGTAACACATCTAAAATGTTTACTGAGAGAAAAAAAAATGGACAGGGGTAAACAAAATACTGTGGGTCCAAAGGTCTCACTTATGAAAACCTCAACTTTATTACTTCTCTTTTGGCTGTTCAGAGGATCCACATCACCTCCTCCATCCTGCATTTTTTATTTTTAACATGTTTTTATTAGTTGAGGTCAATATAAAAATACTACTGTAAACAAAAATAAAGACAGATTTAAAATTAAGTGGCTCTGTTTTCTCAGTGACTTGACTTCTTTGCTATTTAAAATTTTGTTTCTGAGTAATAACAAATTCATATTATACTGCAAAAAAGTTAATTTAGAACAAAATGAGCTTCTTGGTTGTTTGAAACCGTATTAAAATAAGTCTTCTACCTGGAAATATGAAAATTATTGTTTAAAAGGATATACAGTAGACGCTTAAACAACATGAGTTTGAATTGTTGGGTCCACTTACACGAGGATTTTATTCCATCTCTGCTGCCCCTGAGACAGCAAGACCAACCTCTCCTCCTCCTCCTCTTCAGCCTACTCAGTGTAAAGATGAAGATGAAGACCTTTATGATGATCCAGTTCCACTTAATAGTAAATATATTTCTTCCTTGTGATTTTCTTAATATTTTATTTTCTCTAGCTTACTTTATTGTAAGAATACAGTATATATTTTGTATGTTTGATGTTTGTATATATACAACATACAAGATATGTATTACTCAACTGTTTATGTTATCAGTAAGGCAGTCAACAGTAGGCTATTAGTTAAATTTTGGGGGAGTCAAAAGTTATGTGTGGATTTTTGACTGTGCAGGGGGTTGGCGCCCCTAACCCCTGTGCAAATATTAATAATACAATTTGAGAAGGTGCCTAAACTTCTTCCATTTAAGTGCTCTTTAATAGTGCTGTCATTCTGCTTCTGGCAAGCACATCTTTACAAAACCATAAACTATGTGGAAATTCCAAGATCAGAATAATTCAGATTCTGTCCTTCGGAAACACTGCATTTATCTAGTGTAAGATGATTGAATGTCCTGCTGTAGATGAGACAGCTCTGGGTTTGAATTGCAAACCCTAAGACTCAAGTGTGTGTATCTTGCCCAACTGTGATCTCAATCAGAGTGGTCACAGGGCAGCTCTCAGCTAGAATCTGCAGCTGCTGCTTTTCCCTGTCCAGGAGCACTGCCCAGCGACAGCTGGAGCTCAACCTTCACATGAGTTTTCTATTTAGGTGGTGTGCATAACTGAAGGAGTGGTTTTGAATTTTAGTTCTGCCTCATACTACTGTGGGGGCATTGGATTAATTTTTGTGGCAGGATGGTGTATTAAGATAAATAATTCTTCATATTCTCGATATCCTGTGCTATCTTTTTTTTAAGCGAGACTCTTGGTATTTTCTTCCCCCAACGTTTTTTTGCACAAGGAAAGCAGAAGTTATCATGGAGCAGCTTTTATTATGTAATGGTTCAAACTCTTCCAGATTCTGCTAGGTGTTCCCAGAAGGGGAGAAAGAGAGACACGTTGAGAGCAACAAGAAGGATGAGACAAATACCTCCCTATCACTAAAAAGGGGGTGTGTGAGGATGACAGGATTCCTGTGATCTTGAATACCCTTGGTATAGTGGCCAGAGGAGAAAGCTCAGACAGGAGGGCTATGTGTTGAGGTATAGCTTGAGATACTGTGTTCTAAAGACTAGGACCCTAACCTCTCAAATATTTTTGGCATTGTAGGTCAGACAGAAGCCATGGAGCACCCCAATCTAGAGTAAGCTTTTCTGGGCATCCCGCAGATACTCATGCAGACGGAAGAGAGATGACAGGACAGGCACTCTCCATGCTTTGGCACATTGGGCAAGATCCTAGAATCCTGAGGCATGTCTTGTGAGGGAAGCTCTCAAATGGCTGAGATGTCACTTCCTGCCATTCCAATGTAATCATGCTAGTAGTTGATTTTAATTAAACTTAAGAAAATAAAATATCTATACATTTCTTACACATTTGAATTTGTATGTATTCCTGCTATGCTTGTTTGAGCCTCTATTTTTTCATCTTATCCTGTAGATCAAAACACTTGCCTCATAGCTCATTGTGAGGCTTAAGTGAGGTAGCATGTAAGTTCCTGGGACAGTGCTTAGGCATATTTAGTAGAAGCTCAGCTGTTTATTCTTTTTTCTTTTTTTTTTTTGAGAGACAGAGTCTCGCTCTGTTGCCCACGCAACAGTGCAGTGGCCACGATCTCAGCACACTGCAACCTCTGCCTCCCGGGTTTAAGCATTTCTGGTGCCCCATCCTCCAGAGTAGCTGGGATTACAGATGCCCGCCACCTCGCCCGACTAATTTTTGTATTTTTAGTAGAGATGGGGTCTCACCATGTTGGCCAGGCTGGTCTTGAACTCCTGACCTCAAGTGATCTGCCTGCCTTGGCCTCCCAAAGTGTTGGGATTACAGGAGTGAGCCACTGTGCCTAGGCTTTTCTTTTCTATCATTCTCTCTGCAAGATGGGACTAGCAGGACAAACGGCAGAAGCTGGTATCAGGGCTTATAGCTGGCCTTGGGCTAGGGAAGGATGAGGGGCAACATTTTCATAGTAATAATAATGATAGCTACCACTTCTTAAAAACCTATCAGTGGTTTTTAAACTGCCCAGCAGAGTTCTAGGATTCCATGGAGGGTCTCAGGAGCTGCAGTGAACAGAGGGGAGACCAGCGGTTCACGTTCAGGGTTGCCTCCTCTGCTTCAAGCAGATCAGTTTTGCTCTTACCTAATATATTGATCCTCTACATAACATTTTGTTTGAAAAGTAGTGTATCTGTTAAAAATGTTTGAACACTTCTACAGAAGTATTGGATCAAGTTGATAATATAAACAAATACATATTTGTCAAGGCTTCTTCCTTTCCAAGCTTGGGAAAAGCAGATATGGGGACCAAGAGGCAGTCCCGAATCAATATTCAGTGTGATCTTTGTAATGTTACAATAGTAGGAACAATTAGGCAGTTCCTCCCTTCATCCTTCCACTTGTGCTATGCAGCAAGCAGCAAAAGCAATACCCAGTGAATGAGAACACTTGGGTATTACAAGCCGGGAGTACTCAGTGGGCATATACCACCAAAAGAAAGTGGGGGTTCTCTTGCCCAGAAGATGAGCTGATGACCCCCTTAGCTTGGTGGTATGTCCTACCTCGCCTCTGTAACCACAGGAAGCAGAACACAATACACAGATAAGCACTCACAGACAGACAGGCAGATTAGCAGGTACTAAAAATGTAAACCTAAGGATGCAACCAAGAATCACCACAAATTTGAGGAAAATTGCAGAGGAGTTCCAGAAGGAGAGAATGGTGGGAATGGACAAGAGAGGGAATATACAAAGAATAACAGAATAAAATACTTTTTTTTTTTTTTTTTTTTGAGACAGTCTTACTTGTCACCCAGGCTGGAGTGCAGTGGCACAATCTCGGCTCACTGCAACCTCCGCCTCCTGGGTTCAAGCCATTCTCCTGCCCGCTCCCCAGTAGCTGGGATTATAGGCACGCACCACCATGCCCAGCTGATTTTTATATTTTTAGTAGAGACAGGGTTTCACCATGTTGGCCAGGCTGGTCACCAACTCCTGACCACATGATCTGCCCGCCTCGGCCTCCCAATGTGCTGGGATTACAGGTGTGAGCCACTGTGCCCGGCCTTAAAGTATCTTATTATCAATCAAAGAAAGAAAACTGCTAGTGAAAGGGCCCATGAGCTATTTAATATAAATACAAACACAAACTGAAAGACTCCAGATCATACCTTGACAGTTCATGGTAAAGTTTCAGAAAACTAAAGAGAAATATTTTAATACTTCTGAAAAGAAAACAAAGCAAAACAAAAATGGATTACTTAACAAAGGAATGGAGGCTTTTAAGATAATCCAACAATATTCTCAAAGTATAAAGACAATTTTTAGATATGCCATCATTTAAAGAAAACAACTAAATAGGCTCATAAGATCCTAACAACCTTAGGATAAAGAAAACAGAAGTGTTATTTAAACCCAAACTGACCACAGTAACATCTGAATTCCAAAGATGGCGGTTGTGACAAAATTCACATCAATGAGGAAATCAATCTTTATTCTGATCTTCTCTTCTCAGGGCCTGGGAAATGGAGAAAGGAAGGCCTAAAATTATGAAGCCTCTGCTGGTTCCTCTGGGCTGCTAAAGGAAAGACCTGGACTACACCACCCTGTGTTTCAACATATTAATGAGTTTTTGATGTAAAAAGGTTGGCCTTCAGTTAATGGTGGAGAGACAAGTCATTCTGCATAATAAATTGAGAAGGATGACCCTAGGGAAGGCTGGAGGATGAGAGGTGTGGAGTGAGATGGGCTTGCATATCATGGCTGGAGCCTGAACCTGTAGAAAACAGTGGCTTGGAAGGAGGCATTCCCTTCAGATGGGGTGGCCAAAGGGCTCTTTATTTTCAAAACATCATTTAATTTTTTACTGTGAACAATCTTTAAGTTTATGAAAAAGATGCAAAAATAGTATAGTGGGTTTCCATACACCCTGCACACAGCTTCCCTAAATGTTAACATGTTACATAACCACAGTACTATTATTAGAACCAGGAAATACACATTGGTATAATATTACTCATTACACTATAAGCCCTTATTTGAATTTTGTCGGTTTTTCCACCAGTGTCCCTTTTCTGTTCCAGAATCCTACTTGCATTTAGTTTTTTCTTCTCAGTCTCCTGTAGACTGTTAACAGTTTCTTAGTCCTTCCTGCTCTTTCATGACCTTGATACATCTGAAGAGTACTGATCAGTTATTTTGTTGAACATCCCTCAAATTGTATTTTCTTTTCTTTTTTTTATTTTTTAGAGACAGGGTCTTGCTCTGTCACCCAGGATGGGTGCAGTGATGTGATTATAGCTCACTGTAACCTCGAACTGCTGGGCTCAAGTGATCCTCCCACTTCAGCCTCCTGAGTAGCTGGGACTACAGGAATGCATTATCACGCCCTGCTAATTATTTTTATTTTTAGTAGAGATGAGGTCTTGCCACATTACCCAGGCTGGTCTCAAATTCCTGGCCTCAAGCGATCCTCCTGCCTCAGCCTCCCCAAGTACTGGATTACAGGCATGCACAACCGTGCCTGACAAGTTTTCTGCTGATTGGACTGAGGTTATGCATTTTTGACAAGAATGCCCCAGAAATGATACTGCGTCCTCATGTAATGGGATGTGTGCATCATATAATGCAATTCATGATTCTTGTATTACTACTGATGTTGACCTACCACTTGATTAAGGAGGTTTTTGCTGAGTTTCTCCACTGTAATGTTCTTATTTTTCTCTGGATAGTTAATAAATGTCTGGAGAAAATGCTTTGAGACTATGCAGTCTGTTTCAACTCAAACTTTCACTCACAGATTTTAGCATCCATCTATATATCCTTTCTGCTATAATTATCTTTGTGGTGTCTGCCAAGTGGTCATTTTCTATTTCTCTCTATCCTTCTACCTTTATTAGTTAGATTTTTTTCTGCAGTGGCCAGGTCTGGGCAAACCTGCCCCCAAGTCCGAGGAAGCTGAGAGGCCAAAGATGCTGACAAATCCAGTTTATTCTTAGAAAGAAACAGTTAATAAAACACCCAGTTTCTTAGAAACATTAAATGAACAGAAGCCATGTCTCTGTCTCAGATGGGCACAAGACGAGACGGTAGGTCCCTACGCCATTACCCCCAAGACCCAGGTCTTATACACCATAAAGGAGGGGTAGTTCAGAAAGGATGTGAAGGGTAATTGAAGTATGATAACATCAAGGTTGTTTAGCCTAAGGTCAGGATTTAAGGTAAGTGCCTGCTCTTACACAAAAAGCAACAGATAAACTAGAAATCTTGGAGGCCTTTCTGGAACAGGGGTTAATCAGAAGCCAACATGACAGAGCATCATCCAAGATGGAGCTGCTTTAGCCACCACAGAATTCTACTCTAAGGAAGAGCTGTCCCTTCTCCCCTACTTCTTTATGGTCACAGGAATATTTATTTTACCATGTGGGTTATAATCCACTATGGTTAATATGGTTATTACTTAGCTTGTTGTTCAAATTGTTCCAGCTTTGGTCTTTTGGAGATTCTTTAGGTTGATGCCTATGTACCTTTGACAAATCTTAATTTATTTTAAAGCATTTCCTTACTTTCTGGCACCATGAGATATTACAGGCTCATTTTGTAATTTCCCTGACCTGCCTGGGACCAACAAGTTCTTGAAGGAACCCTGGTTCCTTTTATTTAAGAACGGTATTTAAAAATCAAATCTGAGTACTAGGCATGCTCATTATTACTGGAGTATCATTGCTTTTAGGCCCTATCACTCGGCATATTTAGTATACAGTGACCTGTGTACATACCCTTGTGTGTATACACTTCTATATTTCTGTATCTAACCATGTATATGTACTAAAAATCATGAGTTGCCAGGTACAGTGGCTCATGCCGGTAATCCGAGAATTTTGGGAGGCTGAAGTGGGAGGATCTCTCAAGGCCAAGAGTTTGAGAACAGCCTGGGTACATAGTGAGACCCTGTCTCTACAAAAAAATACAAAAAATTCACCTGGCATGGTGGCACACACCTGTAGTCCCAGCTATTTGGGAGGCTGAGGTGGTAGGCTCGCTTGAGCCCAGTAATTTGAGGCTGCAGTGAGCTATCATCATGCCACTTGCATTCCAGCCTGGGTGACACAGTGAGACTCTGTCTCTAAAATGATAAAAATTATGAGTTCATACTAACACATTAGATTCCAATTCAATATCAGAGGGTTCATTTCATTTGAAAGACTTTTAAAGACAGGAGTGTCCAAAGTTAAATGTCTGGTTTATGTGAAAGTACCCTTTCCATCACTATAGCCTTTTAATTGTGACCAATATACACACAAATTGCTTGTGTATATGTCAAGGAAAAGGGGTCCCTGTCCATGGCTAGAGCAATATAATGCAGAATAAGAATATGAGATTGTGAGATGACTTATAAATTACACTAGCTGAGCAAAGCAAAAGGTCTGAACCAAATGTAAATAGGAAAATTTAAGGCCCCCATAAGGGACAGATGGCATATGTTCTGCCATTTCTACTTTCTGTACTAATGGCAGATAACAAATGACCACTACACACTGACTAAGCAAAAACATGGCTTCAAATTTTCAGACATGCATTTCAGGCAGCCACTACTAAGCAACTGGAATTCACACTGTAGATGACTCCTATCCCTAGGTTAAACAAATGAACAGCTAATGTAAACCACATTAGTTGGGAGAGGAGGGAGAACGTTATCCACCATTAGATTTTGCACAAATTACAGAAAAAGCCTGACATAACATGGTCAATGATGTTCAAAAATTCAATGACATGAGGCCAGTTCCTAGGTTTTGGCTCATAATATAAGGTTTCGTATCACCTGGTAGCCAGTTCTTCATTTTAGTTTAGATATCGGTGGGACAGACTGTTAATCATGTGTGTAGCTGAGATTTCCAGGTCAGCATAGTGATTCCAGGCATCTTCCAATTGAATGGGACTTGTTTCTATGACCGATCCTAAGATAATGGAATGGATAATACTGTGGACACAGGACCCACCCATCATATTCCTACTTACCAAGATGGAATTGCTGTTCCATCCCCTCTGGGATTCTCTCTACCTTCCATGTCAAGCCTCTCCTGTGCAAATTTAGCTCACCCCAATTGAAGAAATATGTTGAGTAGAGAATGGGAGCCAATCACCAGTCAGGTTGTGTATGAGTTTACATGATGGTGAAGGTTTCTTATACCTGGTAAGAGTAACTAGCAGAAAGCTGCAGCATGAGCTAATGGGAAATAAGAGGGGCAACTATGATGGAAAAGTGGTGAGAACAATAGAGAAGGTAGGTACTCTAGCAGAGGGACTGCAGAATAATGCTTACCCTTGGGCCTGTGAGTAGAAAGTCCCAGAAGAAAAGCGGATAAGCTGAATGCAGTGTAGAAAATCTGGCTTTGTCAAATCAAATAGAATTCATATGGAAAAATTCTCACAATATAGTGTTCACTAAAAGTAATGTGGCCAAAAATCCTGTGAATATAGTTTGGTCCCTAAGTGTGTGAGTGTGTGTTTTCTTTCAATGTATTACATGTCTACTACGGTAAGATAGCAAGGACAGGGTGGAGAACAGGAATGAATGGACGTGGTTTCTGCCCCCACAAGGCTTACACTTTAATACAATACATAGCTTTGAAAGTAAACAAATGTTAACAGTGATTATATCACTGGTTGTCACATTAGGGATGAGTTTATTTTCTTCTTTATAAATTGTATTTTCCATGTTTTCTACAAGAACGATGTATGCCTTTTATAATGAGAGAAAAGCAACACAGCTTATATTTTAAATGAACAAACATTACAAAAAACAAAACAAAACAAAGAAGACCAGGCTACAGGAATCAATTCACATTCATCAGGCTAATAACAGCTTTCTTTACAAAACAGAATACCAATTTTATGTATTCAGCTATGTTCAAGGTCTTACAATAGTAGCTGAAATTATACAAAGAGGGTTAAAAATCAATCTTTGCTCAAAAGAGAGATTAAATTATTGTTTGTGTGGTGCTTGTGGCACAAGGAGCTGAGGGGATAGTTAGCAGATAAAAATATTATATTTCTTTGATTAATAAGGGCTAACTAGATGTGTTCATATTTTATCAACATGCAATTTAATTTGATGTAGCATAACATTTTCTATCCTCTGATTTGCAAAATGTTTCCATTCTTGGATGAAGATTTAGGAGATACTCTAATACACTTTATCAGCAGCACATTGCCAAAGCATCTCTTAGAGTAATAAAACTTGAAGAATGCATATCATTACCTATGCTATTGCTAACTTCAATGTCAGAAAAAGCTTGTCTTACATTTTAAAAGTAGAGTAACGGAATATTAATAATAGCAACTACACTTAGTGGGCATTTACTTTGTGCAAGACATTTTACATTGATCATTTCACTGGATCATTCACAACAAAAAAGAATCACAGGTCTATAATCTCTTATCTAAAACTCTGGGGACCAAATGTGTTTTGGAAATGAGAATTTTTTGGAATTCAGGATGAAATTGGAATCCTCTGGAATATAGTACATAAACTGCATATATTTTGTAATATTCCAAATGGGTACAGGACAGTACTATGTAATGAAACACATTAATCTTACTATTTCTGCGAAATAAATGTGTGAAAATTCACACTAAGTGAAACAAAACCATAAATAATATTACAATTTATTTACAAAAATATATTAGTAAATTTATTGGTAAATAACATTTTTAAATAAATAAGTTTATTGGTAAATGAAATAGGAAGATAAATATAGACCACACATACCATAAGCTTTTAATGTGTTTTGTCACTTGTGAAAAAGCTTCTTATTTCTAAGGAAATTTTAAGTAAAATTTAAAACTTATACTGATGAAAACTAACCCATAACACATATACATGCAATGAATGTTCATTACCTTTGATTGTCTGAGAATCTTGGATACGAGGTTGTTCCAGTATTACCACTGCCTATGAAACCAGGTTGGAGCTGGACATCTGATGAGCCAGAAACAGGATTGTCAAGAGACGAAGCAGCATTACCACAGAGAGCTTTATTAAAGACTTTTCCCAGTTTCACCTGCTTCCTTAACACAGGTTTCTGTCTAAGCAGTTTCTCTTTAATTGAGTAAATTGTCATCAGCTCTTGCTCACTGATAAATGTACATCGTTCAAGGCCAGCAATTAATCGGTCACACATTTTCACCATATGATCTATGGAGATTTTTTTCACCCAAATTCATAATGTCATCATCATTACTACTACCATCTTCATATTGATCTGCATTTAACACCATCTCAGCAATTTCCCCATCACTCTTAGGATGCACAATGGGTTCACCATTATCAATGTTAACCATTTCTTCAACGTTAGCTTCTTCTAACTTATTTACATTTTTGGTTGATAAACTTTTGGCATAGGTAATGAGTTATGCTACCATTGTTTTCTCATTAGAGTCATGAAATCTTTCAAAATCTTCATCAGCTAGGTCACTTTCAAACATAATTGTAGCCCAAAGTCTGTGCCAAGCATTTGTTAATGTTGACTTATCAACATCATTCCAAGCATTAGCAACTGTGTAGATGGCATCCTTAAGACTAAATTCTTTAAGGAAGTCCTGGATTTTCAGGCCTCTGTTAACTGAAGCAAGGATGCTTTTCAAAAAAGTGTTTATACTTGCTCTTCACGGAGTGTAGAATTCCTTGGTCACAAGGTTGTATTACAGACGTCACACTTGGGGAAAGTCAATGACAAAAGCATTGCTCTTCACAAGATGTTCAGGAGGGGGTTGTGCAGAACAGTTATCTAGAAACAATAAAATTTTGCACTTGACTTCCAGTCCAGTTTGCAATGAGCTCATGCTGCTGGCACAAAGTGCCTATCAAACCAGTTGGAAAAGATTTCCCATTACTGATGCTTTCTTGTGTGCATAATAATGTACAGGTAAATTATGCATACCTTTTAAACACCTTGGATATAGGCTATTTCCAATCACTGCCAATTTTATCTTGTGTGTGCCTGCAGCATTAGCACACTCAAGAACAGTTAACTTTTGCTTGGTATCTTTGACATCTGTTGTTGCTCTTTTGTTAGCCATTGTTAAAGTTTTTCTAGGAACATAGCACCGGTACAGAGCTGTTTCATCAGCATTGTAAATTTGTTCAGGGCTAAGATTTTCATCAGATATTACCTTAGCAAATTCCTCAATGTAATTTTCAGTAGCTTCATCATCAGGAGAAGATTTTTCACCACAGATTTTAAGATACTTGATTCCAAGACACTTTTTAAATTTCTGCAGCCAGCCTCCTGAATATTCACACTCTCCTTCAAAGTTCAGTTCTTCATGGTATATTCTAGCTTGTTTCACGACCAACAAACCAGTCAGTGGTGTATCTTTACTTCTTTGTCGAATCCATTCAATCAACACAGGGTCAAGATCTTCATTTTTGGCTCTATGCAATGTTTTTCTATTTTTCATTAGTTCCTGGTTATCGCTGTCACTATAAAATTTCGACAACTTGTCTGTTTCTTTAAGTCATATATCGTGGTGGTTCCCATACCATATTCTTCAGTAAGACACCTCACAGACATACCACCATCAAGTTTCTGCAATAACTCCACTTTCTGAGATATTGATAAAGACAGATGCTTCCTTTTCTTCTTCTCACTGTTACCCATAGGTATATCTTTAGCTCTTTTCGACATTTTCCATGGAATTAATCCCCAAGTCAGAAAATATCAGCAAATAGCAAAAGCATGTGTGACTTACAGATACAAGTGCTGAGACAATAGAGGCTTCATATTTGTTCACAGTAGGTTTTCTTTGGCATATAATCCTGGTGCCAAACTTACAAAAACACGTTTGGGTTTCACAGTGTTTTGTTTTTTGTCCTGTTTTGGAATTGCAGAGTAAAGACTGTAGACCTGCATTAAAAATATCATTTTAATGATGAAAAGACTGAGGCTCAGTCAGTATCTTGCTCAAGGTTATGCAACTATTACTTGTCTTTTCTGCTTATATTTAGTCTCCTAACATTTGGTTACTTTAATAGAAAAATGTTTGTTTTTTCTGGTATTGTCTGCCAAGATGATTTGAGCTGGAATATTTTTAGCACAGGAACCTGATACTCTTATTTGATTGACACAGTCAGTAGTTGAGCCCCAATGCTGAATAACATGGAGATGCTGTGGCAAGAGGTTAGAGTTCCTAAATTTATAGTTATTGAATATAGATTTTTCTTTTTGTACCAAATGATCTGTTTGGTACTTACTGCCTGTTACTTACTGCTTCACAATGAGCAATCAGGAAAAATGAAAGAGCTCACTGCAAATGTCCCAAACACTCCCACAAGTTTTCCCTAAATATCCACTCATTTAAAAGGCTTTTTTGTTTGTTTCTAAACTGTTCTGAAAATTGTACATCCCAACTGTGACTCAGAATTGTTAATCAAGTTCAGAATTAAAACACATTTTAGACATTCTAATAAAATGTTTCTTTTAATTTAGAATTTAGAAAGAATTCATTAGCATTTTTCACAACTTTTAAGCTTCTGTGGTTTGAGCCTTATTTCATGTACTCTTTTATAAGTTCCTATTGGAAGGCCAGCTTTTCTTCCTCATTCTCATCTTCCCCAGATTTGTTTAGATCTTCCTCAAATGTCTAATATGAACTGCTGCAAACACCTGATTCACTCCTAAGTCTTTCTTTCTTTTTCTATTGGGTTTAAGAGCAGTCCTTTTGGCTGGACTGTTATAAAAATGAGTAAAGCACAGTTCTATAAGACAAAATTCTAAACCCCCCAACTGACTGAATGGACCCCTCTCTTGGCCAAGGGCATTCCAAAGTAAACCTGAAAAACTAGTTCAGGCCATGATGGGAAGGGCAGTGGTTGGGCATATCTCATTGTACCCTCCTCTCTTTGGAATTCAGGCACAAGTGATCAGCACTAACAATAAAACAGAGATCTTAAGACTGGCAAAACAGACACTTTGTAGCAATAAGATACCAAATTCTAACCTGACTCCTGCACAGCATCACATGACAGCAGGCCCTGAAAGAAACTGAAGTATTTTACCCCAAAATATATTTCTTTGACATATTTTGAAATGGCTCTGCAAAGCTGTCTCCTGTGGGGAAAAGGATTCTATAGATAATCCTTTTTCTTTTCCAGATCTTTTCCTGATCCAGGAGAGACTAACTAAAGGTCTTACATAATACCTTTTCAGGTCTGATAAGAGACATTTGCCATCTATTCTCTCTGAAGCCTGCTACTTGGAGGCTTCATCTGCATAATAAGAACTATGGTCTCCACAACCCCTTATTTTAACACAGACATTCCTTTCCATTGATTCCAGGTCTTTAGATAATAACTTAACTCTTTCAACCTGTTGCCAATTAGAAACCGTTTGAATCCACCTATGACCTGGAAGTCTCCCCGCACTGCCCACCCCCAATTTGAGTTGTTCTGCCTTTTCAGACTGAACTAATGCACACCTTACATGTATTGATGTCTGCCTGTAACTTCTGCCCCTCAAAAATGTATAAAATCAAGTTGTAACCCAACCACCTTAGGCACATGTTCTCAGGACCTCTTGAGACTGTGCCTCAGGCCTTGGTCACTCATATTTAGCTCATAATAAATCTCCTCAAATATTTTCCAGAATTTGACTCTTTTTCATTAACAGCTAGTATAATTCAGAAGTGTTTCAATTCTAGTAAATAATTGGGTATTACGTGGAATGCCTGGGTAACAAAATTATCTGTACAACACCTGTGACATGCAATTTACTCATGTAAGAAACCTGCACATGTACCCCTTGAGCCTAAAATACAAGTTGGAAAGAAAAAAAATTCTAGTAAATATGAGAAATGTATAATATTGAGAATATATTACATATTATATTATATTATATATTTATATATAATAATATATATAATTTTACTCTATAAACTTTTATATTTCTTTTAACTTTTTGACTCTGTAATAACACTTAGTTTAAAATACAAACACACTGTACAGCTGGGTAAAATACTTTCCTCCCTTATATCCTTATTCTATGAACTCTTTTTATTTTAAATTTTTTTAAATTTTTTTTTTAAAACTTTTTTGTTAAAAACTAAGATGTACACACACTGGCCTAGGCCTACACAGGGTTAGGATCATCAATATCACCGTCTTCCACATTCACATTTTGTTCTACCGGAATGTTTTCAGGGGCAATAACACACTTGAAACTATCTTCTCCTATGATAACAATGCCTTCTTCTGGAATAACTCCTAAAGGACCTGTTTGAGGCTGTTTTACAGCTAACCTTTTTTTTTTTTTTTCCAACTGCCTTTTTCCTGAGGCTAAAGCTAGTCAAGTTGACTCTGAAGAAAAATCACCACGACAGCTTACATTTGGAAAAACTTTGTACATGCAAACTACAAACCAGAAAAATATGTCAGATTCCTTCACTAAGGAGGTAATGGGATCTCATAGCCTAATACACAGTAAATGATTAACAAAGAAATGCTTTTTTTTTCTGACACATTAAATTTTCTTTTTTTTTGTTTTTTTTTTGAGACAGGCTCTGGCTACGTTGCCCAGGGTGGAGTGCAATGGCATGATCTTGGCTCACTGCAACCTTCGCCTCCCAGCCTCAAACCATCCTCCCACCTCTGCCTCCCAAGTAGCTGGGACTACAGGTGCACACCACTACACCTGGCTAACTTTTGTATTTTTGGTAGAGACGTGGCTTCACCATGTTTTCCAGGCTGGTCTTGAACTCCTAGGCTCAAGCAATCTTCCTACCTCAGCCTCCCAAAACACTGGGATTACAGGCATGAGCCACCAAGCCCAGCTAGGACACATTAAATTTTAAAAAATGTTTATTACAAATTCAAAAAGATCTTATAATAAAAAAATCTCACCCTTTCACATCTCCAGGCCTGCTTTCCAGGGGCAACTATTTTTATAATTTGTTTTTAGTATTTTTGGCAATTACTATACCAAATACTATAAATACTATATCTTTAAATGATATGCTCCTCCTAATATTATTTCTTCATGTATCGATTATAGATATCTATTTACTTCCTACAAAGACAGACAAGCACTTAGCTCTAGATAGTTACATATATTTTTTCCTGTACTGGTTACCTTTGCACACTGAAATAATATGCTTAAACTTCTACATCCTGTTGTCTCATTTCTTGATTTGCACTTTGTAAAATTTTCGTATTATAGACATAAGACTCAATCCTTCTTCTTTCTTCTCTTCCTACACTCTTCCTTCCATACCTCTGCTGAGCAAAACCTAGGCCTTACAGAATATAATTCTAGCTCTTCTTTAGCATGTCATATAGGGCCCTTTATGATCTAGCCTCTGCCTATTTTTCTTATCTCCTGCCATTATCCACTTCAGCTAATGCTCACAGTCATGCTGAAGTAGGTATTTAGTTTTTGGAATCTTTTGTGAACTCTTGTTCTTTTTATCATTGTCTCACAGCTTTCCATGGCCTGGAATGGCCTCCTCCTGTAATTCACTGGCAAATCCCAATCATTTTCTTCAGCCTACATGCTACATTACGAAATCTTCCCTAGTAGACATCCCTTATTACATCAAAAAGTATTTATTGAGTACTCGTTTTGTGCAAGGTACGGTTTTAGATGTTGGGGCTATAGAGGACCAAGATAGTAATGAGTTTGCATTCTAATGACTTAATAAACAGATTTAATAAATATTACTACCATTATGAAACCTACTATGTGCCAGGATTATACTAAATAACTTACATATGCTATTTTAATCCTTACAACAATTTTATGAGCCCTATAAGTGGCTGGGCTTATATTCAATCTCAAGTCTGATTTCACAGCCATTACTTTTAAGCTATGCTCACTCTGCTCCCATTATTCCTTGTTCATTTCTATTACAACATTTGTCATGTTTTGAAATACTTTGCATATGGATTTCCCCATATGAACCACAGGAGATAAAAAAATTATTTTCAGGATGGTGTAGAACCAGTGCCATTCTAGATGTATATGAAAGAAGTTAATACATTATATACAATGGGTGCCTAAAGGCATTAGGGATTAATTGTCTCTTGAAATCCCAGGTTGAGAAGGGCTGCTTTAGACGAAGGCCTCTTAAGGGTCTCTCAAGGGTAGAGACATCTGTCACTTAGTGGGTGGCTGATAAATTTTTGTTCAACTTGTTATTTAAACCTTTGTAATTAATACATACTCAAAAGTATTATTTTGGGGTTGAAAAGTGAGCTGCTTCAGTCTTGCTTCTAGAGATGGCTTTGCAGGAGGAGTTAAGCACTTAGTATTTTTTTAAGAGAATTCCAGGGGTGTTGGATCCAAACTTTGAGAGGCCAAAGAATGCACAGACTCTGAAGCCAGATCACCCAGATTCAAATTCCAGTCTCACAGTTTGTTATATAAATTGAAGCAAGTTATTATTTAACATATGCCGGATACTTTTATAAATACTTCACACTATTACCTGATTTAATCTTCAACACTTCTATTTAGTAGATACCTTTACTATTTCCTTACTAGCTCCATGCCTCAGTTTCCTCTTCTATTAATTGGCTATAACAACAACAAATTGCCTTACAGAGTTACTGTTACGATTAAATGAGTATAAAGTGCTAAGAATACTACCTGGCATAAAGAAAGTTAGCTATTACTAACAGTAGAGACCGTGGCCAGGGCAGAAAATCAGCTTGATGTAACTTACCAAATTTTTCATTTTACGTTAATATTCATTTCAAGGGCACAGATGGAATTCTTTGGAATGGGTACTAAATCTTAAGCACTTCCCAATCAAGCTGGCTCTGCATCTCCCTAAGGGAAAAACTCAGCAGCTGGTGCTGAAATGAAAAACTTCGGAAAAAGTACCTCTAAAATCTGGATACTTTTCTGCAACACCTCTGCCATCTTCCAAGTCCACATTATCATTATCTTTTCCTGGGATCTCTTGCAACAGCCTCCTAACTGGTTCAACAGCATCCTCCCTGGCTGCCTCTAGTTTCTCCAGGAGATTAACCTTTTCAAAAGATAGATGCACATTGGATTGTACCATGCCCATGCTTAAAACTGGTTATCCAGTAAGCATTTTGTAATACTCAAGTCAGTAACTTGGCTAAGGCTTACAGGGTCTGGCCTTGGCCCATGCCTACAGACTCACTCCCCCTGACTCCTCCCCATGGTCTCTACCCAGCCACATCAGCTTTCATTCATTGTTCAACAAATATTGATTTGCTTGTCTTGTGTTACAGTCATTGGGGATACATTAGCGACCAAACAAAACACAGTTATTCTACTCACAGAACTTACATTTTACAGGGTAGGGGAACAACAACAATTGCTAGTTGTAAAAAGTATAAAAATGAAATTGAACCTGCAAATAAAAAAAGAGTGCTCACCTGAGATACAACAGTCAGGAAAGTCTTCTTTAAGAAGGTACTATTTTAGACGTAATCTAAATGATGAAGGGAAGTGCCACGTGTTGAATGGGGAAAACAGAATTCAGGTACAAGGAACAACCCATGCAAAGGTTCATACATGCTGGAAAGAAGTTGGTGTTTGAGGTATCCAGAGCAGATCAACTTACTGTACAGTTTGTGGGGAGTGAGGTCGGCCGACACTTGATTGTGCAGGAACTGGGAGGCCATGGTAAAGATCAGAATTCTATTCCTTTTTCTCCTCCTCTTTTTATTTTAGAAAATCTGTTATTTTAGAAAGTTGCAAGACTGGTACGATGTACACCATTATACCCTTCACCTAGATTCACCAATTACTAATATTTTGCCACATTTGCTTTCTCTATTTTATTTTTTTGCCATATCTTTTGAAGGTAAGCTGCAAACACGGTGACATTTTGCTAATTACTTTAGCAAGCGCCTTCCAAAAACAAAGGCATTCTTCCACTTAATCACAAATTAATTCTCACATGCAATCAATTTAAAATTGATTCAATATCATCTAATATGTAGTTCATATTTAAATTTCCCCAGTTGTCCACAAATGTCTTTCGAAGTTTTTTTTTTTTTTAATCCATGAACCAGCCAAGATTCACAAATTTCATTGGGTTTCTTTTGACTCTCGACTAAAGCAATTTTTCACTTCGTTTTTTTCTTTTTCCTGTCATGACACTGACACTTTTGAAGAGCCTAGGCCTGTTGTCTTGTAGAATATTCTACACTGTTTTTTTCTGATTGTTTCCTCATGATTAATGTCAAACATTTCTAGCACAAATAGTATCAGGTGATATTAGCGATGCTAAGTATCTTCACTTGGTTAAGGTTATGTCTAATAAATCTCTTCAGTGTAAAATTCTATTTTCCCTTTATAATAAGAAATGATCTGTAGGGTGATTCTTTGAGATACTAACATCTTCTTTCCGACAACTTTCCAGTTAATTGTTTGTTTTAGCATCTTGCATTCGTTAGTTTTAGCATTCATAAGCTTACCTATATCAATTTTTAAACTGGCAGTTGCACAATGGGGATGCAGCGAGGGAAGTGACCCTCCGGATCCCGGGATGCCGAGCCTTTTTCGGCCCCGTAGGGACAGGACTAGGAAGTGGCTAGCCCGCCATTCCTCGGCCCGTCCTTAGGGGAGTCGCAGGACTAAGTGCAGTGGCAGCGGCCTCACCTCGGACCTTCGCCACATCTTTATTGCCTCGAGGACAGAATCGAAGATCGGTGTCCCAGTCAACAGCGTGGTACTTATGACAGCCGCGAGAAAGCGCACTACTAATGCCCGGCCAGCCGAGCTGGGAAGCAAACGAGACGGTCGGCACCCGGGCGGCCCACGCCTGCTTCCGCCCATTGGCTGCCCGCGTTTCAAGACCCGCCCTCATATTGGAGAGCTTCTTCCGGGAGCCACTGGAAAGCCCGCAGCGCGAGCCGGCTACGCTCCCTGGCGGAGCTCTGGACGCCCCACCCACTCCCAGCGTTCAGTGCGGTGGCCTGGCCGCCATTGTTTGAATTTGAAAACGGTAACTTCCCAGTGCTGCTCGCGGGTCCGGCTAGTCAGGCGACGTTTGCAGGTGAGGAGGTGACCCGGGGGAAGGTCTGGGGAAGGAGGTGGGTGACTGCGCATGTATGGGGCCTAAGGTGGGGAAACGGCTTTGGCAATGTGGACATGTTCCGACAGGGCTCGTACCCCCGTGGAGGTTACTGTCAGGAACTGGGTTGCGGAGCGATGCGAACACCGGGTACGCAGCGAGGATTGAGTCATACTAATTCGGTTAGGGTTTAAATCTCGCCTCCACTGCTTATTAGCTGAGTGACGCAAGACAATTCATTTAATCTCTCTCTGTACCTTAGTTTTCTTACCAGTTAAAAGGCTGCAATAAAGTGTCTATTTCTTTCGGCTTTTGTGAAGATTAAATGGTAATGTGTAAAGTTGTTAGTGCTGGCACACAGTAGGTACTAAATGCTTGCAGTTATTAATATTATTATTGTTGTTGCTTCTGTTGTTGTTGAGGAACAGGCCTCTTTTGCCACACCTAGTTTTCTGAAGCTCCGAGGTGAGCAGTTTGCTCGGCTGGTAGGTAATACGGCCTTTTTGTGGGGGGAGCCCTGTGGTGGCCTCTGTGCACTTATTTCCACACTACTCCTACTGGTGCTTGGGGCTTGCCCTTCTAGGGTTTTGCAGTGCCAGGCTGAAGAGTTTGTGGCACAGTGAATGCTGTCATTCCCCAGTTTAGAAGGCTTTCTCCATCTCGATTGGCTCCCTGGTTCAGTGATGCCTGTCTGGCACAGTTCTCTAATATTTCTTGCTAAACTACTAGTTTACAGAAGTTCATGCCTTATGGGTTAGGTAGTATGACAGTGTATTTATTTTATTACATGTCCAAGACTCCATATTTTAAATTGTAAAAATAACATAAAATACTCATCGATTAGTTGTGAAGACTTTTTTTGAGGCTGTGTGTTGTAGACCACATTCAGAAACCTCATTCAGTAACAGATTCTGCTATTTTTCACCAAAGTCTCCAATTGTGGATTCTTATTGGAGAGAAGATAAAGATGCAGTTTTCCAGTCAGAGCAGCCTTTTGAAATGAAAAATGAGGTCTTGAAGCCTGCTGTCACGAAAGATAATATTACAGACTAAGACCGATATTTTTTTTTTGGAAGAGTATTTTCTTTATAACCGTTATTTTAAGTCATTAGTCAGGTAGTCTTTATCCTTACATAAGTCGCTGAATTTGTTATAGGGGATACAGAGTGGTATAAGACAAGTTTCTTGCCATCAAGAAGTTTCCAGTTTAGTTGGGAAGGCCATGTATAAGTAGAAGTCATCTAAAATTGCAAGAAGATACAGTACGTCTCAACACTTTTAGAAATGCTAGGAAGTAGTTTGTTCATTGAAAAATGAACATATGAACAAATACTTTATTGTAACTGCTTTTAGTACATAGGAATATTCTTTTTAATTCAGCAATTTAAAAGATTTATCAACACTTTTCTTTAAACCAAAAATTATTATTTGAAGCCACAGGTGTTTTTTAGTTTTCTGGGCATTTCCATGAAGTCTGTGTTATGAAATGTCAAGCCGGTACTTTAACGTTTTGCAGATGCTCCCCACTCTGCACCCCCTTCCCCATGATCTAGATCAGTGCTTTCCTTAGTCTTTTTGCAATTTAGGGGAAAAAAGTCAACTATGTTCTTGTGATACGTTTAGGAATTTCAGCCTGATCAAGGAAAAAGATTGACAACAAGGTGGCAGGAATAAACAAGGACTTTGACAGGATTGTAGGCAAAGGAAATCCCTCTCAGTATGGGACCTTTTCTAGACCAGTGTGAGGGGCCACCATCTAGAGGAGAAAGAGGGCAAGGGGAATAGGCAGTGGGGGAGGAAAGAATCATAGAGGTGCTTACATGCCTAAATGATGTTGCACAGTGGAGAGTCTCTGGATCATAGAACTCTCAAGGGCAGCAGTGGCTTGGGGGTCTTGATAATCCCAGGTTTTATGTGTCTGGCAAATGTTGGGTGCAGTTTCATGGGGCATTCAAACCTGGCAGGCTCTAAATGGCTAAAAATATGCTTATTTTGGGCCATATTGAAAGTAAATGGATGCTTCAGAATTTGAGTTTGGCGCCCCAACAGGCTTTTCCTTTTTTTTTTTTTGACGCAGTCTTGCTCTGTGTTCAGGCTGGAGTGCAGTGGCGCTATCTCGGCTCACTGCAGCCTCTGCCTCCTGGGTTCAAGGGATTCTCCTACCTCAGCCTTCTTAGTAGCTGGGACTACAGGCGCACGCCACCACACCCGGCTAATTTTTGTATTTTTAGTAGAGACGGGGTTTCACCATGTTGGCCAGGATGGTCTCGATCTCCTGACCTCCTTGGCTTCCCAAAGTGCTGGGATTACAGGCGTGAGCCACTTCGCCCGGCCGTAGGCTTTTTAATTTTTATTTTAAACATTTATGGTCCTTGATCCAGTGGGCTTTTGAGCTAAGATCCCTACCAGCTGTGAAGAAGTTTACAATGTAGGGCTAATTATGCAAGGGCCATCTTTGGTTCATTTCATATAATACCTGTGGGTGATGGTCGTTACTACTTTCTTGAGCTAGGAACCTTAGTTTGGGAGTCACTGATCTGGATATTTTTAAATCTTGTCAAAAAACAGCACAGAGTCCTCCCCCTCTCTCTGGTATTGTACATCTAGTAGATTCTCAGTAAATATTAGAATGTTAGTATTTTTTAGTTAAGGTTATCCTTAAGTTTACCTTTTAGTTTAGTGATTTGATGTTTAATTCAATTGTAATAGTTTACTGATGCATTATTCCTATTTAACTTAGAACCTGTGATGTGTCAGGTACTGTTTTGAATGTGTTTACATATATTATTTTACTTTTTACTTGAATTTGAAATTGAAAGTAATTTTTCAGATAACTGAGTTTTTTTTTTTTTTTTGACGGAGTCTCACTCTGTCGCCCAGGTTTGAGTGCAGTGACGCGATCTTGACTCACTGCAACCTCTGCCTCCCGGGTTCAAGCAATTCTCTGCTTCAGCCTCCCGAGTAGCTGGGATTACAGGTGCCTGACACCATGCCCTGCTAATTTTTTTGTATTTTTAGTAGAGACAGGGTTTCACCATCTTGGCCAGGCTGGTCTTGAACTCGTGGCCTCATGATTGACCCACCTTGGCCTCCCAAAGTGCTGGGATTACAGGCGTGAGCCACCGCACCAGGCCCAGATAACTGAGTTTTAACTTTTAAATGCTAAAAGAAAGTCTGTAAGTAACATTCTACGGGAGTCACTAAGTAGATGACACAAGGTTATAATTTACTCTGTGATCTCCTTACTATTTGAGTTTTGAGAGGATTTCAGGGAGAGAGTAAACATTTTTATACCATCTTTACAGATTACCTGTACTCATGAAAACTCTTTGAATGGATATTATATGAAAATAGTAGGCAGTGTTCGGTATTATTAGATTCAGAGTCTGTAAATATAATTTGATCTTTAGTTTTTCCTGTAGGGCATTGTGTTATAAATGAAGCAATGTAATGCTTTTCTTTTCTAAAATCTAGTTATTTGGAGGGAAGTAGTGGGCTAGACTTTTGAAAGTGTGGGTGGCTTACATGCTGACTTATTAAGGTTGTTAAAGAAGTTGCCGTTATTCTTGCAGAATGGAATCTAATTTTAATCAAGAGGGAGTACCTCGACCATCTTATGTTTTTAGTGCTGACCCAATTGCAAGGCCTTCAGAAATAAATTTCGATGGCATTAAGCTTGATCTGTCTCATGAATTTTCCTTAGTTGCTCCAAACACTGAGGTAAGTACAAGAAAAGTATTGTGTTGATTATCATGCCTCCTTCTAATGCAAGGGTTGGCAAACAGTGGCCTGATTTTGTATTACTCGTTTTTTGTACTTAGATACAAGCTAAGAATTTTTATATTTTTAAAAGTGGAAGAAAAATCAAAATAGGAATAATGTCACATAACATAAAAATTATATGAATTTCAAACATCACTGTCCATAAATAAAGTTTTATTGCATCACGATCGTACTTATTGGTTTATTTACTACATCCGTTGTGGCGCTATAATGGCAGAGTTGAGTAGTTGTGAGGAGACTATAGGGTCTCTAGAACCTAAAATATTAGCTATCTAGCTCTTTACAGAGAAAATTTATTGACTCCGATTGGCATGATGTTTTTGAGATTTGTCATGTGTCACACATCAGTAGTTTTTCCCTTTTTATTGCTAAGTAGTTGTCTGTTGTGCAGATATGCCACATTTCCATTTGTCATTTGATGGACATTTAGGTAGTTTACAGTTTGAGGCCATTATAAATAATGCTGCTTTGAACATTCATGTGCAAGCCTTTTTGTGGACTTGTGTTTTCATTTTTCTTTGGTAAATACCTAGGAATACAAACTGTGTAAGTTTAACTTTATAAGTAACTACTAAACTGTTTTTTAAAGTGGCTGTTCCAGCAGTGGCAATGTGTGTAGGTTCCAGTGCTTCTACCTCTTTGCCAGCGCTTGATAATATAAATCTTTATTTCTAGTGGATGTGTAATGGTATCCTGTTGTGGTTTTAGTTTGCCCTTTCTAATGAGCACTCTTTGAAGTATTCTTGGCCATTTTTCTACTTTCTTCATAAAGAGTCTCTTCAGATCTTTTTCCCATTTAAATTAGGTTGTTTCGTGTTTTGTGAGAAATCTTTTTGTATACAAATCCTTTATCAGATTAATAGTGTCTTGATGATCAGACATTTTAAAATTTAAAGACATTCAATTTAACATTTTCTTTTCTTTTTTGGTGAATTTTTGTGTGTGTGTGTTCTCTTAAGAAACTTTTCGCCTTCCCCAAAGTTTTTGTCTTACTTTTTCTAGAAATTTTAGTTTTCATTTGAGTAGTTATATCTGTGGTTCATTTTGAACAGTTTTTGTGTGCAGTTGATACAGGGACCCAGGTTAACTTTTTTCTTTCTCTTTTTAGCTTCCATACATTTTTTTTTTTTTAACTACATAAATAGTTATTTCAGCATTATCTATTGAAAAGACTTTCCTTTCCCCGTTGTTTTGGTGCTTTACAAATGGCTGTGTATATGTGGATCTATTTCTGGATTTTATTCTCTTCCTTTGACCTATTTGTGCTTATTCCAACACAATACTGTCTGTTTCTGTAGCTTTATAATGATTCTTGAAATTAGGTAGTGTGAATTCTCCAATTTTGCTTTTCTTTTCTAGGAAAATTTTGGCTTTTCTAGGTCCTTTGCATATTCATAAATTTTAGAATCAGCTTGCCAGTTTCTACCAGACAGCATCTTGGGATTTTTGACTGGGGTTGCATTAAATCTGTGGATCAATTTGGAGAGAATTGACATCTTGACAATATTGAGTCTTAATCCATGAACATGGTATTCTTCATTTTATTTAGGTCTTTAATGTCTCAGCAGTATTTTATACTTGTCAATGTAGAGGCCTTTCGTGTCTTTTGTCAAATATATTTATAAACATTTTATGTTATTTGATGCTATTGTAAATAATATTTTTAGTTGCTTTATTTAGGCATAATGAAACACTGCATATATTTCAGATACACAGTTTGATAAGTTTTGACATGTGCATACACTTATGTAACTGTCATTACAGTCAAGATAGTGAGTATATCCATTACCCTCAAAGGTTTCTTTGAGGCTCCTTATAAGTCCTCTCTCCCATCACACCTCCAAGTAACCTCTGATTAGCATTCTGTTAGTACACATTAATTTTTTGTAGATTTGTTGGATTTTGTATGCGTGTGTTCATGTTGTTTCTAAATAAAGAAAATTTTATTTCTTCCTTCCCAATTTGGATGACTTTTGTCTTTTCATTTCCTTTTTTTCTTTTCCTTTTCTTTCCCCTCATCTCCCCTCCCCTTCTTTCTTTCCCTTCTTCCCTTCCCTTTTACCTTTCTTTTTCCTTTCCTTTTCTCTTCCCTTTTTCTTTCCCTTACTCCTCCTTTTTTCTTCCCCCATCCCCTTTCCCCCTTCACACCCAATTACACCAGCTAGAACCTTTAATATAATGTTACTAGAAGTGGGGAAGCAGAAATCCTCTTCTTATTACTCATTTTGCTGCTCATCTTAGATTGAGTCTTTCCTGTTAAGTGTGTTGTTAGCTATAGATTTTTGTAAGTGCCCTTTATCAGGATGAGGAAGTTTGCATTCATTACACTTTGCTGAGAATTTTTATTACAAATGGACGTTGGATTTTGTCAAATACTGTTTTCCCATCTGTAGAGATAAAAGTTTCTCTTCATTTATTCTTTTAATATGGTTAATTGCCTGGGTTGATTTTTGAATGCTAAACCGACTTTATATTCCTAGAATAAAACATTCTTGGTCAGATGTATTATTCTGTTTTATATATTGGCTAGTATTTTGTGTGGGAAATTTTGCGTATATCTTAATGGGGTATTTTGTTTTCTAATTTTTTCCTGAGGATATCTTCGTCAGTTGTGTTATTCAGGTTATGTCAAACTCAAAATTAGTTAAGGTATTTTCTCTTCCTATATTTTCTTAAAGAGTTTATGTACAATTTGTATTTTTTTTTTTTTTTTGAGACGGAGTTTTGCTCTTGTTGCCCAGGCTGGAGTGCAATGGCATCATCTCGGCTCAGCGCAATCTCTACTTCCCAGGTTCAAGCGATTCTGCTGCCTCAGCCTCCCATGTAGCTGGGATTACAGGCATGCCACCACCATACCTGGCTAATTTTGTATTTTTAGTTGAGATGGGGTTTCTCTATGTTGGTCAGGCTGGTCTCGAACTCCTGACCTCAGGTGATCCACCCGCCTCGGCCTCCCAAAGTGTTGGGATTACAGGCGTGAGCCACCGCTCCTGGACTGATTATTTTCTTAAATGTTTGATAGAATTTACCCTTAAACTACTAGGGCCTGAATTTTTTTGTGGCATTATTTTGTTTGAAAGTGATTCAGTTTGCTTAATAGAAATTGGGTTATTCAGATTTTCTAGTTATGTCTGTTTTGATTAAGTTGTGTTTATCAAGTAGTTGTTTCCTTTTCACTTTTTTAAAAAAACGTTAAAACATTTCTTTAAAATTATATTTTCTATGCACATTTCTTTCTCAGAAAAAGTAACAAGGAGAATCTGGTACATAGTAAAAAAATTCTGAATGCCTCATGGAATTGAGCATTTGAATAATAGAATATTCTAGTTACTTTTGATTTATTCTAGAGTTATATTTTCCAGTGACTTAGGGCCTCATTAATTATATTAGGCTTTTGTGGAATAAAGGCTTTTTGTAAACTTCACCTGTAAATACAGGAGATGGAGGAAATTGGATCTTTTTTGGTGTATTTTGTTTTTATTTAAATAGATTTATTGAGTTTTTCTAACATTATTAAAAGCAGGATAGTGACTGCTTAGAAATTCTTTATCATCTCAGATTATTATGTAAAAAGTAGCCATGTTAAGGAAAAATGGTCTCTGAAAAGCCATATCTTTCAAAAACACAATGTTGTTCTCCTTTATTTTTTAAGGCAAACAGTTTCGAATCTAAAGATTATCTCCAGGTTTGTCTTCGAATACGACCATTTACACAGTCAGAAAAAGAACATGAGTCTGAGGTTTGTGTTGAATTTAATAGAATTTTAATATTTTACTTTCATTTAAATTGGCAAAATACTAGTTTTTATTTATTGGGGGTATGTATTCTAGGGCTGTGTGCATATTCTGGATTCACAGACTGTTGTGCTCAAAGAGCCTCAATGCATCCTTGGTCGGTTAAGTGAGAAAAGCTCGGGGCAGATGGCACAGAAATTCAGTTTTTCCAAGGTAAAACTGAAGTGTTTTTGTTTTTTGTTTTAAAGATAAAGAGACTTGGCTTAGGCTAAATTGCTATATAATTATATATAGTGAACTACACATTTTATGCTTATGCAACTTAGATTTTAAGGATAAGACTCAAATCTCAGGTCTGGAAATATATAATTGGATGTAAAGAGATCACTGTAGTGTTCTTAAAGTTATTATTAATATATTTTTAAGAAATATTCTTTTTAAAACTTAGGTGAGTACTTGATTCCCTGGTACAGATTTCTATCTTGAAAACTTTCTGGTAGTAAAACTATCAAATGTATTTGTGGGAGTGGGGATATGGCACCTGTTTTAAGAATGAATCTTCTAAATTTTTAAACAGTAGTGTTGGGATGGAACACACTATTAATATTAACTTGAATTTTCTAAAAAGAGTTTTTAAAAAATGTTTGCTTAGGTTTTTGGCCCAGCAACTACACAGAAGGAATTCTTTCAGGGTTGCATTATGCAACCAGTAAAAGACCTCTTGAAAGGACAGAGTCGTCTGATTTTTACTTACGGGCTAACCAATTCAGGAAAAACATATACATTTCAAGGTAAATATTGTTTTATTTTGGTTGGAAAGGATAAGGAAGCAATAATAATCGCTCAGTATTTTTATAATACATACATGTAGTTATGTTGCTATTACCTAGTATGTGTTTGCTCTATTTTTAATAGTACTAGCATATTATTATGTATTGCTGTTTTTTTTTTCTCGGTGGGGGACAGAGTCTCACTATGTTGCCCAGGCTGGAGTGCAGTGGTGTGATCTCGGCTCACTGCAACCTCTGCCTCCTGGGTTCAGATGACTCTCCTGCCTCAGCTACTCAGCTTCCCAAGTAGCTGGGACTACAGGCATGCGCCACCATGCCAAGCTAATTTTTACATTTTTGTAGAAATGGGGGGTTCACCATTTTGGCCACGCTAGTCTCGAACTCCTGACCTCAGGTGATATGCCCACCTTGGCCTTCCCAAGTGCTTGGATTATAGGCAAGAGCCACCATGCTTGGCCTTGCTATTGGCTTTTAATTCAAATTTATTTAATTCATTTGTAAAAATACTTTACCCATTGATAGAGATTTAGATGATGATTAAAATCCAGAAGAAGTATTGATGTGATACAGAGAATTAAGCATAAATGACCAGGAAGAAATTTTATAGTTCATTTTACTTTTATAGTTTGTGATTATGGGTGATTACAAATCTTAATATGGTTGCATTATCTGAATGTAAAGTTTCACGTTTACATCAGAATAATAGTCAATAAGATGTTGGTAATACAGTGAATAACAAAGTGATGGAAAACTGAGTAATCCTCACCTATCATTTTCGTTTTAGTTGTTGACTCTTGCCTATTGGTAGTATAAAAGGAGCTTTAATAAACAAGGAAAGTTTCCTCTTTCCTAGTAGACTGAGAGAGTATAACACAAAAATTCCTTTTGCAGGCACAGAAGAAAATATTGGCATTCTGCCTCGAACTTTGAATGTATTATTTGATAGTCTTCAAGAAAGACTGTATACAAAGATGAACCTTAAACCACATAGATCCAGAGAATACTTACGGTTATCATCAGAACAAGAGAAAGAAGAAATTGCTAGCAAAAGTGCATTGCTTCGGCAAATTAAAGAGGTATGGAAATATTTTAGTATGTAAAATATGTATAATTCCTGACTTCTTATAAACCCTTTAGGTTGTTTCACCATATATTGGAATCTGTTTTGTGGTGGTAGTGTTTTTTGTTATTATTTATGTTTTCGAGAAAAATAAAGCTTAAAGTGTGAAGACATCTTTTCTATTTATATTATACCAACAACAAGAATGTTTACACAATACAAATGTAAATGGTTCTGAAATCTTTTTTGATTGTTGTAGAGCCAGCATTGTGCTTTTTATGTAATTATTTTTTAAAATTCTGTTTTTTAATTGTGAAAGTAATATGTACCCAAAATTTAAAATAGGGAATGTGAGAAATAAAAAGTAAAAGTTTCCTTTAATTTCGTTCCTAAAGAAAAAATTATTAATAGATTGGAAAGTATCATTTTTGGACCTTTTCTCTCTCTATATAAAATCCATACACAGAGCTTTCTATCTGTATATACACAAATATGGTCATATATATGATGTGTATATCTTCATACCTTTGTTTTTGTATGTGTGATATAATTTTTTTTAAAAACAAAAAAGAGATCTTACTATGCTTACCATTCTATGACTTGGTATTTCATTTAGTGTATCTTAAATCTCTTCCTACCTTAAATCATGTGCCTTTTATCTGTTATGTCTTTAACTTGTTTTTTTAAATTTTAAAAGAGCTTTTAAAACTAAGTCTCCGTTGATGGACATTTGTATTGTTTCTGTGTTTTACTATTTTGAACAGTGTTTCAGTAAAGAAACATTCCATTGCAAATATATTTGGTGCTAATTTTCCCAAACTCAGGCCAAGATTGGATATTTAATAATGTCTGGTTTGATAGGTGTAAAATGGCTCCCTTGAGCTTACTTTATATTTCTTTAATTGTAAATTAGGTGATTAGTACATCTTAGAATTTTTTCCTGTGAATTGTCACATATGTTCTTTGTCCATTTATCTAGTATTGTATGACTTTTCTTGTTTACTGATTTATTAAAATATATTTAAAAAAATGAATACATTATTAATGTATTAATGTATGGGTTGCAAATTTTCTGGCTTATTGTTTGCTTCTCCCCTGCCCCCATTGTGTTTTCTTTTTTTTCTTCCTTTTTTTAGTTTTTAGAGACAGGATCTTGCTTTGTTATTCAGGCTGGAGTATAGTGGTATGATCATAGCTCACTGCTGTCTTGAACTCCTGGGCACAAGTGGTTCTCCTGCCTCAACCTCCTCTGAGTAGCTGGAACTACAGGGGCATGCCACTGCTCCTGGCTGTTTTGATTTTTTTTGTAGAAATGGGGTCTTGGTATGTTGCCTAGGCTGGACTTGAACTCTTGGCCTCAAGAGATCCTCCTCCCTTGGCCTTCCAAAGTGTTGAGATTACATGTTTGAGCTGCCAAGCCTGGCCCATTGTGTTTTTCAGTATTCATCTACTCAACAAATTTTATTAAGTCACCTGTTTTTTTTCCAGGCAATATTTTCAGTTTTGAGGACAAATGGTACTGCCCTCATGGAGACTGACAATAAATAAATACGTAATATACTGTGAGGAGGTATTATTTTATATAAGGTGGTACCATATAAACTTTTAAAAATGAAGTTATACTTGTCTGTTTATTCCTCTTGTGCCTTCTGGATTTTGTAGTATATTTTCAGACATTATTCTGTTCAAGCCTGTTAAAAACTACTAATTGTTTTTGTAAATATTTTTACCTTATTAATGCAAATTTATCTTTTTGAAACATTTAGAAACCAGGGTTTTAAGGCAGTAAAATGTGTGTTACCAGTGGAGTTCAAAGTTGAGTCTGTGGCTATGGTCTCTGAAAGTAAAATAGTGTTTTAACAAAATTTATGGGGATTGGTGGATAACTCCATAGCCAATTCATAGAGGAAATTAAAATCATTAATAATGAAAAGAATTTTTTCACTGGGCATGGTGGCTCATGCCTGTAATCTCAGAACTTTGGGAGACTGAAGCAGGCGGATCACTTGAGGCCAGGAGTTGGAGACTAGCCTGGCCAACATGGCGAAACCCCGTCTCTATTAAAAATACAAAAAATTAGCTGGGCGTGGTGACTCACACCTGTAGTCCCAGCTGCTTGGGAGGCTGAGGCACAAGAATTGCTTGAACCCGGGAGGTGGAGGTTGCAGTGAGCCGAGATTGCGCCACTACATTCCAGCCTGGGTGACAGAGCAAGACTCTGTCTCAAAAAAAAGAAAAAATTCTAACAAGTTATCCAGTTAAAACATGATACTGTTTTGCCTATGAAATGATTAAAATGTTAAAAAAAAAATGAGATAATATACTTTCATACATCGTAAATGGTTCTAGAAAGTAAATTGGCAATAGTATGTTAAGAGTGAGAACATTAAAATATTTTATATCTTTTCATCCACCAGTTCACTTTTAGGTGTATACTCCAAAGAAATGGGTTTATTTCTATTTCTAAGGAAATAATTAGAATGCAGAAGAAAATACGTAAAGGTGTTTGGCAAAACTTGGTGAATAATTTAAATGTTTAATAATAAGGGAATAATTAAGTCATTTCACATGTGTTATATAGTCATCAAATGTTGTAAACAATTTTTAATTATGGGGAGAAAAAGCTTACAACATAAGTGTGGGGAAAAGAATAGAAGGGAAATATTTTAAAATATGAATAGTAACCAACCAGAGTGGCGGGGATTATACATGATAACATTCTTTTTCATAGTTCTCTGTATTTTTCCATGAAACTATATTATTTAACTAGGAAAAATTAAAGAATTCATTGAATTGAGTAGATGAAAGGTTATGATTTGGTAGTGACTTATTTGGATAGGTAATTAATATCTTGATTATTTAACCTTAATGAAAATGTTTTTTTAATTTTTAAAAACAATCTTTTTTTTTAGGTTACTGTGCATAATGACAGTGATGATACTCTTCATGGTAAGGTTTCATTGCTCACTTATCTTTGATATATTGATTATATGAAGTACATTTGAAAAGCTTTTAATTTTTAAATCACTTCTAATGTTTTATTTTTATTATTAAAAAATTTTTAGGCCGGGCGCGGTGGCTCACGCCTGTAATCCCAGCACTTTGGGAGGCTAAGGTGGGTGGATCATGAAGTCAAGAGATTGAGACCATCCTGGCCAACATGGTGAAACCCCGTCTCTACTAAAAATAAAATTACCTGGGCGTGGTGGCACGGGCCTGTAGTCCTAGCTACCTGGGAGGCTGAAGCAGGAGAATCCTTGAACTCAGGAGGTGGAGGCTGCAGTGAGCCGAGATCGCGCCACTGCACTCCAGCCTGATGGCAGAGTGAGACTCCGTCTCAAAAAAAAAAAATTTTTACATTGTATTTATTTATTTTTTTTCTATAGACCTCTTCTTTGGTTACTAAGGATTTAATTTCTATAATGACATAGTCGGTGATACCTGGAAAATGATACATATTTATATGAAATGTCAGTCATTGTAATGTTTTGTTTGTATTAAATATTACAGATATCCCTTTTACTGGTTACAATTTTAATATTGAATTTGAAAGACACTTGTTTTTCTTTGTCCTGTACATTTAATTTCTATTGGTTCATTAACATATTTTCAAAATAAAGGAATTATAAGAAGTAGTCTAACTTTGGTTAATCCACATGTTATTTACATCTTCCTTTGTTCCAAAAAGTGTTTAACGTAGATGGTCAAAAGATTAAGCATACTTGGTTTTTCAAGTCTGAGAATCGATCTGTACTTTGGTCACATTTTTAGTCAGTTGCTTACTTTTGTGATTATTGTTTTTTCTTTTTCTTTTTTTTTGTAGGAAGTTTAACTAACTCTTTGAATATCTCAGAGTTTGAGGAATCCATGAAAGATTGTGAACAAGCCAACTTGAATATGGCTAATAATATAAAATTTTCTGTGTGGGTTTCTTTCTTTGAAATTTACAATGAATATATTTATGACTTATTTGTTCCTGTATCATCTAAATTCCAAAAGAGAAAGATGCTGCGCCTTTCCCAAGACATAAAGGGCTATTCTTTTATAAAAGGTATACTAATGAATATTTTTATTTTATTGCTCCGAAGTTCTCTTCCTGGGCTTTGTGATAGCTGTAAGACTAAAGCAAACAGAAAATTGAAAATTGTAATGCTAATTATTAACATTAAGAGAAGAAGATAATTTTGTGCTTTGGAAGTATGTTTTGGTATATTTATTAAACTTGAATATAAAAGGGTCTATTTTGGTATTGTATTTGCTTGAGTATCATTAATTGGATTTGTGGTGATGGGAAAAGCTGTGTATGGTTATGTTCACATTATTCTCCTGCTTTGTAACAGTGTCCAAATTTTGGAGCTATGAAATGTTACTATCCTTCCGGAGTGATTTTTCTAACCTTTTAAAACAATTATTCACAGTAGGAAATACATATTAATAACGTCATGACTCAGTACCTACATGCGTGTATATATATACATATGTAATATTTACAACTCAAAAGTTTCATTAATTATACTTTTACTACAAGGAATGCGCTGTGATATTTTCTGTATTCTTTGTCATTTCTATAAAATGCTGGCCAGATGCGGTGGCTCACGCCTGTAATCTCAGCACTTTGGGAGGCTGAGGCAGGTGGATCACTTGAGCTCAGGAATTCTAGACGAGCTTGGGCAACACGGCAAAACGCCATCTCTACAAAAAATACAAAAATTAGCCTGGCATGATGGTATGCATCTGTAGTCCCAGCTACTCAGGAGGCTGAGGCAGGAGGATCACTTGAGCCTAGGAGGTCAAGGCTGTAGAGAGCCATGATCACGCCTTTGCACTCCAGGCTGGGCAACAGTGAGACCCTGTCTCCAAAATAAATAAATAAATAAATAAATAAAAATTAAAATACTGGTCATGATTCAATAAATCTGATTTTATGATTCACTAATAAATTACAATCTTCAGTGTTTAATAGCTAGGTAGTTTTACAGGTTTAATCTGTACTGTATTTTGCCTCTCTTTTTTTTTTTCCCTGAGTGTCTAATTCTAAGGAATTGTTACTGTATTTAATTTTCCGTTTGGCAGACTCTGTTGACAAACATTTACTTTGTGTGTTTGTGTAATTTACATTCTAGAACATTGTTATAATCTCCTCTGGTGTAACCTGAAATAGCTGAGTTGACTCCAGCTAGGATGTGTTGTTAGAAGAAAGATTTCATTATATGTCACTAGGAAAAGACTTTCAAAGAGATTACATTGTAGAGCACATTCTTTGTCTCAGTAAATTAATATATATCCTCTTTATTTTTTAAAGATCTACAGTGGATTCAAGTATCTGATTCCAAAGAAGCCTATAGACTTTTAAAACTAGGAATAAAGCACCAGAGTGTTGCCTTCACAAAATTGAATAATGCTTCCAGTAGAAGGTAAAGAATAAACTCTGTGAGAGTAGACTTGAATCACTGATAGTATTCTATGCTAATTTAAACACAGCTAATTTTACATTAAACTGGGCAGTAGGTTTTCTCGTGTTAAATCAATTCATAAGGCATAAAAAACATTTGGTATACAGAATAACACTAAACACATTTATCAATACTGTTTCCTGTCCTGACAGTAGATTTATTAATTTATAGGAAATCTCTGAGGTGTTTTTACTCTTTCTTTATGTCAGTATCTAAGCTCAGTATTTTTGGAGTTGGTAATAATGGTGGCCTTTTCTCTGGGTCTTTCTCACTTATCCCCTGAATATTATATAAATATACTCAGTGAGGGTATAATCTCAAGGGGTTATGGAAGGAAGTTTTGATGGGATTGGGGGATGAGAGGCAGAGGAAATAAGTTTAAGCAGTGAGATAATTAAAAAAAGGCAAAGGAAATAAGTTTAAGCAGTGAGATAATTAAAGCAGGCTTTTTCTTAGAGAAGGAGCCCTGTTTCCGTAGTCAGTTGGGCATGGGACAATACACGATCTGGATCTATAGGTCAAATGTATGCTTTGCTTTAGGTGTGTATTCAGAGTATTGGCTAGCTGTACATAATATCATTTTAACTAATATTATCTTTTCAAACAAAATGTCGCTTTATTATAAATGATATTATTAATAGAATTTGAACTGTCCGGAGATAATTTGAGGGATTTAGAGCTAGGCAAAAGGTGATTTTAGGCATTTGGGTATGTAAGTGACAGTAGAACACTGGCTTGAAATATTTAACAGCTAATTGGAAAATGCAATGGTGGACTGTAGTTATACTAGGGTATAAATAAGATTGATTTGAATACTAGTCTCTCCTATTTAGAATGCAGAAATTAAAAATGATAAGATAACATTTAATCTTTGTATTTCAGTCACAGCATATTCACTATTAAAATATTACAGATTGAAGATTCTGAAATGTCTCGTGTAATTCGAGTCAGTGAGTAAGTTGAATGTTCTTTAAATTTAATTATTTGTAATTGTTTTGAAGAACTTTTAAAGTACTTTTTTTTTCTTAATTCAGATTATCTTTATGTGATCTTGCTGGTTCAGAACGAACTATGAAGACACAGAATGAAGGTGAAAGGTTAAGAGAGACTGGGAATATCAACACTTCTTTATTGACTCTGGGAAAGTGTATTAACGTCTTGAAGAATAGTGAAAAGTCAAAGTAAGTGTTTCTGAAAGTGTTATTAGCATATTAAATATTATAGTGTTCAAACTTTCAACTTTTTTGTTTTTAGGAAGTTCTTTTTTGATTTTTAACCTGCTTCTTATGTAATGACTGTGTATAGATTGTGATTCAAGTACTTAAGAGATCTTGGATTAAAGACAATGATAGAAATGTCAGTTGATGCCAGTAACTCATCAGGTAAAGTCAGTATTTTCCATGGCAAATCTATACCAATAGACACTGTAAATGAGAAGCTTCTAATGCTGGTTTAGGATCTAAAACCACTTTATTCTTATTAATGTATTGTGTATAGTTCTAGATGCAATAGATTTTTGCATTAGCATTTTAGGCTGAGTAAATATAAATCAGCTTTCACCATTTCTATTTAGGGTGTTTCGTGACATCTCTTATATACTTGCTCTATGCTAGGGGACATAACCCAGTTAAATGTGGTTTTCTTTATATTTTACATAGTGGGTTATTGTTAGTAAGTAGCAGCAGTTAAACAGCCAGGCATGGTGGCTTATGCCTGTAATCCCAGCACTTTTGGAGGCCGAGGCAGGAGGATTGCTTGAGCCCAGGAGTTCAAGACCAGCCTCATCTCTACTAAAAATAAAAATAAAAAAATTAACCAAACGTGGTGGCAGGCACCCATAATCCCTGCTACCCTGGAGGCAGAGGCAAGAGGATCGCTTGAGCCTAAGAGGTTGAGGCTGCAGTGAGCTATGATTGTGCCACTGTACTCCAGTCTGGGCAACCGAGCTAGACTCTGTCTCAAAACAGAAACAAAAACAAAAACAAACAAGAAAAGATAAAAAGAAAACTGAGAAGGACTATTACATCTGAAACTAATCACTACCCTAAAGTTTAATTTCATGATAGGTGGCTTAATTATTTCTTTGTAAAATGTGTCAGCACCCCGACTTCATGAGATGTTTTTTAATTTACAATGTTTTCTGAAAATTTTTTCCGTAGGTTTCGACAGCGTGTGCCTTTCCGGGAAAGTAAACTGACTCACTATTTTCAAAGTTTTTTTAATGGTAAAGGGAAAATATGTATGATTGTCAATATCAGCCAATGTTATTTAGCCTATGATGAAACACTCAATGTATTGAAGTTCTCCGCCATTGCACAAAAAGTAAATATTTATTTTATTAAGCCTCTTATTATTAGAATATTAACAGTTTTTCTTGAAATAAATATTTTGTACTTATTACTGTAAGCCTAGGAAATAATTGAAAATTAAAAAGGTAAATATTTGACCAAGTAGGAAGACATGAGAAAGGATTGAAAGTTGCCCATGCTAGGATTAAAATGACCTTTAGTAATAAGAGTTAATAATAAACATCAGTTATAAATTAATGAGTATTTTTGGAATGAATTGTCTGCTCTGCCATTCATCTTGTTCATTTGGTACTTCTGGGTAATTGGAAAACCCTCTGCTGAGATTAATACTGAGAACTTAGCCCAGGAAGATAGATTTTTCCTCTAGTTTACATGTGTAAGTAGCTTTTTTCCTATCAGAATGTTCTTTTAGGGATGGTGATTCCTGTTTGTATGTTTGTTTGAATAGTTTTTCCTTAACACTTGAGTTTTCATTTGACTTAAATTTATAAAATAATCATTTTCTAGTGGACAGTTCTTGTCTTTTCTGTTTTAAAAGTCACATTGAATATTTTAACAGGTTTGTGTCCCAGACACTTTAAATTCCTCTGAAGAGAAATTATTTGGACCTGTCAAATCTTCTCAAGATGTATCACTAGACAGTAATTCAAATAGTAAAATATTAAATGCAAAAAGAGCCACCATTTCATGGGAAAATAGTCTAGAAGATTTGATGGAAGACGAGGATTTGGTTGAGGAGCTAGAAAACGCTGAAGAAACTCAAAATGTGGAAACTAAACTTATTGATGAAGATCTAGATAAAACATTAGAGGAAAATAAGGCTTTCATTAGCCACGAGGAGAAAAGAGTATGTATTAAGAACTCATACTTCTATGCTTGTCTTCTTATTCTGAAGTTAAGGTTAAATCTTAAGCCTCTCTCTCTTCAGTTTTTTCAACAGTACACTGAAGTTTTTGTGTTCAACTTTATATTTTGAAAAATTTCAAACCTATAGAAAGACTAGTACAATGAATACTCATTTATCCTTCACTTGGATTCTCCAGTTACCATTTTATGAGAATGTGAATACACATCTTTTGGTCTGTACGATTTGGAAATAAGATCCAGACATAATGACACCTTACATCTAAATATTTGAACATGTTTTTCTAAGAACATGGGCATTTTTGTCATGATCACAAGACCATGAAATTTTCATACCCAAGAAATTTAACATTGATACACTAATATAACCTTGTATACTGTTTGTATTGAGATTTCTCCAGTGTTCCCAATATGTTCTTTATAACCACTTTGTTTTTGTCTACAGCCAGAGTTAACACATTGCTTTTGATTATTGTGTTTCTTTAATCATTTCTAATCTAGCACTGACATTTTTGAAAAGTGGATCCTAGTTTTCTCATAGAATGCCTGCAATCTAGATTGGTTTGATTATTTCTTCATGATTTAGGTTTAATACATTAGGGAAGCTTTTTATGTAGGTTAAGTTGTAAATTTTCCATTGCATCACACCAAGAGCCACATGATGTCTGATTTTTCCATTCTTAGAGATGCTAAGTTTTGCTCACTTGGTTAAGATAACAGTATTTCAGATCTTTATTGCAAAACCATATTATCTGTGGGGTGATACTTACAGACCATGTGAGTATCCTTTCACTAAGTGATTTTATGTATTCCATCAGACTTTTATTTTGCAGTCTCAAGTACAAGTGCTAAAAATATCTACCAAGTACCTATGATCCCATATCTTCAAAAACACTAATTGTTTGTCAACTTGTTACTATGATAAATAAATAAGATTTAACAGTTGTTTTTTTAGCCTCTGTCCAATTATAGTATTTATTTATGTATTTTTGAGAAAGCGTCTTGCCCTGTTGCGCAGGCTAGAGTGCAAAGGCACGATCTTGGCTTACTGCAACCTCTGCCTCCCGGGTTCAAGCGATTCTCCTGCCTCAGCCTCCTGAGTAGCTGGGATTATAGGCATGCGCAACCATACCCAGTTAAGTTTTTTTTGTATCTTTAGTAGAGATGGGGTTTCACCATGTTGGCCAGGCTGGTCTCGAACTCCTGACCTTGTGATTGCCCACCTCAGCCTCCCAAAGTGCTGGGATTACAGGCGTGAGCCACCTTACCTGGCTACCTATTCCCCTCTTTAATTGGCCATAACTGTGAGTATAGATGGAGTCCTCTTACCAGTGTCCTAGAAACACTAGTAGACTGTGTTCATGGGTGTGCTTTAATGGTGTTGACATATCACACATCACAGTACTCTTTTGGATTGCAGAAGTATAAGTAGATCGATGATGTATTAGGCTAAATACTCTCATTTTAATAATTTACCTTCATGTCCCTGAAAGCGATTATTGAACATATGTTTGGAAACAAGAATGATAGCTTCAGATGTAGTACAAGTCCCACTTTATCTGGTCACTATGTGGTTAGACCGTGTTACTTGGGCTTCTGTAATGTATTAAATAGTACCTCCTCAGTGACGAAAGGAGCCATTAATAGTCTAGTTTGGCTGGTTTAGTGGCTCACACCTGTAATTCCAGCACTTTGGGAAGCTGAGGTAGGAGGATTGCTTGAGCTCAGGAGTTCAAAACTAGCCTGGGCAACATAGTGAGACCCCATCTCTACAAAAAAGTAAAATTAGCCAGGCATGATGACGCAGAGGTGTAGTCCCAGCTACTTGGGAGGCTGCAGTGGGAAGATTGCTTGAGTCCAGGATTTCTAGGCAGCAGTGAGCCATCACTGCACTACTGCACTCCGGCATGGGTGACAGAGTGAGACCTTGTCTTAAAAACAGAGAAACAAACCAAAAAACCCAGTTTTTTTTTTTTTTTCATTTCAAAGTTGAAATTTTTGTATAATGTTGGTTAGTAAAATTTCTGAAGTTACTAGAGAAAAATATTTAATGCTATAGTTTATGATGGATTATATAGTGTAAATGCTTATCATATAAGATTGACTAAATATTTTAAGGAAATTCATCAAAATGTCTGATATTTGACATTTAAAAATCAATATGATTAGGTGTTGGCATGCTTTATTTTTTTCTTCTAGAGACAAAGTCTTGCTTTGTTGTCTAGGCTGGAGTACAATAGTGTAGTTATGGCTCACTGCTGCTTCGAAATCCTGGGCTCAAGTGATCCTCTTGCCTCAGCCTCCTGAGTAGCTGGGACCACAGATGCATGCCACCACCCCTAACTAATTTTTAAAAATGTTTTGTAGACATGAGGCCTTGCTCTATTGCCCAGGCTGATCTTGAACCCTTGGGCTCAGGCAATCCTCCTGCCTTGCAAAGCGCTGGGATTACAGATGTGAGTCAGTGTGCCCAGCCCTTTATTCACATTTTAATTAAAGGATTGGGACTTTTAAAAACCATTATAAAATACCTTGATATTAGCATACATATACTTAAATTCATTTAGCTATAATAGCCAGCCTAAATTTTTTCAGCAAAAACTTTATCAGATGCTAACAATGATAAAAACCTAATTATTGAAAACTATTAAACTTCCCGCCAGGCGCGGTGGCTCATGCCTGTAATCCCAGCACTTTGGGAGGCCGAGGCGGGTGGATCATGAGGTCGGGAGATTGAGACCATCCTGGCTAACACGGTGAAACCCCGTCTCTACTAAAAATACAAAAAATTAGCCAGGCATGGTGGCTGGTGCCTGTAGTCCCAGCTACTCGGGAGGTTGAGGCAGGAGAATGGCGTGAACCTGGGGGGCGGAGGTTGCAGTGAGCCGAGATCGAGCCACTGCACTCCAGCCTGGGCGACGGAGCGAGACTCCGTCTCAAAAAAAAATAATAAAATAAACAAACTTCCCAAGGTTTTTCCACATTCATTCTGATGTCTCCTTCAATAGTTATTATTTATTGTTTTACACAGAAAGTATGTAGTTTAAAATTACTAAAATAATATTATATATTTATAGTAGAGTGAAAAAGAAAATTTAAATATAAAGATCTCTCAAATCTACCACTCATGTTAATGGATTTTTATTACATATTACTGTTTTGTAACCTGGTATTCTTTATATAAAAATCAATTGTGAAAAGTATGAATTATTAATATAGGTGATCATTATTCATTACAGTAGTTTACTGTATGGTAGTACCATAATTAAACCAATCCTTTAACGTTGGTTGAGTTGGGTTCACTTTTTCTTTATTTAAACACAACTACCATCACAAAACAACAACACTGTGATCAGCATTCATACAGCCAGAACATGGGGTTATATTATAATTATTTTCAGTATAAATTCTTGGAGGCAGAGTTTCAAAGTCTGGATATCTATAGAACTATTTTCAAATATAAAGTTGAGACATTGGAAGATCTGTAGCTTAGAGTTTATTGTTTAATTTGTTGTTGAGTAACTTTAAAATAGAAACATTAAAAAGAATATGTAGCTGTTTCCTTAATGCTACAATTTATGTTATGAATGTATAATGGTCATGTTAAGTGTTTTATTTATTGCTTTATATATTGTACATTTTTCATGATTATGTATGTGTTTCAAAGGCTATAGAATTGCTGTTGACATCTGGATAGTTATAAAAAGCCTAATAAGATAAGTTTATGTAACATCTTTATTTGACAGATTAGTAAGTGGGTGTTTTTAGCAACTTCTCTAGTGTATATAATCTTTGGGCTTTAGACTTTTACAGGCCACTTTTAAACTCAACCTTAGCATTTACCAGAGATCTGATCCTTATGCTTCCCACCTATGAAATATGGATGATACCAAGCTCACAGAAAGTTGTGGATTAAATGAAGCAAACATGGAACTCCCCAGAGTAGTTCTTGATACATAATAAATGCACTAATTAACTTTACTTATTTTCTTAGTATAGCTAGACAGTGAGACGAGTTACCAAAGGTCTATTTCTAAAATGTGGAAAGGCCAACCTGATTTTTCAGTTAACAAATCTCTGCAAACATATAATTTTCAGTGAGAACATTATCACTATTAAAAAGGACACATAATTATAATTGACTAAATGTAAAGTTTTATTTTTTGAACAGTTGGACAGTATTTCTCTTGGGATAATATTTATTATTTTATAAGAATTTTATCATTTACATGTTATAGAAACTGTTGGACTTAATAGAAGACTTGAAAAAAAAACTGATAAATGAAAAAAAGGAAAAATTAACCTTGGAATTTAAAATTCGAGAAGAAGTTACACAGGAGTTTACTCAATATTGGGCTCAACGGGAAGCTGACTTTAAGTAAGTTATTTATTTCATGTCCAGGTAAAAATTGAGAATTTTATTTACTTTTTCAGTTTTTTTTTTACTTAATTTACTTTTTACATTAGGTGGCTTCTGAATTCTGATCTCTTTATACAAGTTTGAAAATAGCTGTTACTAGTCTGGTGTGGTGGCTCACGCCTGTAATCCTAGCGTTTTGGGAGGCCTAGGCAGGTGGATCACTCAAGGTCAGGAGGTCGAGACCAGCCTGGCCAACATGGTGAAACCTCGTCTGTACTAAAAATAGAAAAATTAGCTGGGCGTACTGGCATGTTCCTGAAGTCCCAGCTGCTTAGGAGGCTGAGGCACGAGAATCTCTTGATCCTGGGAGATGTAGGTTGCAGTGAGCTGAGACTGTGTCACTGCACTCCAGCCTGGGCGACAGAGCGAGACTCTGTCTCAGAGAAGAAAAAAAAGAATATAGCTGTTACTAATCCCATGCATGATTATTTAAATTTTCTCTCTTTTTTTTTAATTTTAATTTTAATTTTTTGAGATGGAGTCTTGCGCTGTCACCCAGGCTGGAATTGAGTGGTGTGATCTTGACTCACTGCAACCTGCACCTCCTGGGTTCAAGCAATTCTTCTGCCTTAGCCTCTCCTGCCTTAGCCTCCTGAGTAGCTGGGATTACAGGTGCACACCACCGCGCCCAGCTAATTTTTGTGTTTTTAGTAGAGACGGTGTTGCCGTGTTGGCCAGGCTGATTTCAAACTCCTGGCCTGAAGTGATCCACCCGCCTCCGCCTCTCAAATTGCTGGGATTACAGGCGTGAACCACTGTACCTGGACTAAATTTTCTTTTAATCTAGAATATACTTAATCTTAGATGTTTAAAACAAAAACACAAAGTAGTTCCTTTTCTGTTTCTTAATGGGATTAATTTGTATTTTGAAGGGAAACTCTGCTTCAAGAACGAGAGATATTAGAAGAAAATGCTGAACGTCGTTTGGCTATCTTCAAGGATTTGGTTGGTAAATGTGACACTCGAGAAGAACCAGCGAAAGACATTTGTACCACAAAAGTTGAAACTGAAGTATGTTAATTGAAGTATTTAAAAACATCCAGTGAGGTTTTGGTACCGGGGTTTAGTGTACCACATCAATGATGAGAAACATCAAGATAGTTTAGAATTAAAACAATGCTTTGTGTGTAGCTTTATTATAATTAGGCATGTTTTGTTAGGAGTGTAAGGCACCAAGAATTTAAATATAGTGATTGGTTTTGAAAAATTTATACCTCTGTTATATTTATATCTTATTTTGGTATTGCTTGAATCATTGTATTGTAGGCAGATAGATTCTTTTTTGAGATTTGTCTTACTTAACATTTTTAAATAAAAAGTATTTTAAAGGTGTAAGAGACCTAAGTCGTCATTTACTTGCTGTTCTGATTAAAACAAAAATGTTTATATATAAAAAGGGTTGCCCTTGCCGGGCAACTACCATTTCTTACTCTTTTAAAATTTTGTTTGTTTATTTATTTATTATAGTTTTAGAGTTAGGGTCTTGCTGTGTTGCCCAGGCTGATCTTGAATTCCTGGCTTCAAGCAGTCCCCCTGCCCAGCCTCCCAGGTGGCTGAGATTACAGGTGCATGCCACTGTGCTCAGCTTATTCTCTACTTGTAATATAAGAAAAATTATCCTTTTCTGTTGCTTCCACTGAAGCTGAAATTGATCAGTTTTTTGGGGGAGTTTTTTTTGTTGTTTAGTTTTTTAATCACTCAGTTCAAGGGCCTGTGACAGTGGTGTTCTAGATGTCTGCTGTCAAGCAAACCTTATGTATCCTTGACGTGGTTTGGGATTGACTGAGTTGTGAAAATGGAGGTTTGTTTCATGCACTATCCCAACAAAACCTTTTAGGTCTCATTATATAATTGAAACTATACCTGAACTAGGTAATCACAATTGTTCTATAATGACTTGTCACAGTTTATAACATTGTTTTTATGTGAAAATATGCCTCATGGTCCATACAACAGAAAATAAATAATGGAACACAGGTTTTTCATAATTGGAGATGCATCTATATAATTTATTTTAAAGAATTTCAAGTGGTGAATTTTTTGCTTTTTTAAAAACTGTCTAAATTACATGGTACCACATATAAAGGGTGAACCCTACTGTTAATATTAGGCATGTGGTTTTTGCTATTTTTAGGAAACACATAATTATGTAGGATTTGAAGATATTATTGATTCTCTTCAAGATAATGTTGCTGATATTAAGAAACAGGCTGAAATTGCTCACTTATATATTGCATCTCTTCCTGACCCCCAGGAAGCTATTGCTTGTTTAGAACTAAAGTTTAATCAAATTAAAGCTGAATTAGCTAAAACCAAAGGAGAATTAATCAAAACCAAAGAAGAGTTAAAAAGGAGAGAAAATGGTAAGTGAATAAATTTTACTTTTATTTAGATATTGTAAACACATAAAAAGTACTCTTGGTAAGTATAAGAGATTTATGTAGCTCATTTACCATAGTGACCAGAAAAGTCTTTCATCTAGGTAACATATTTTAATATTTTACCATTTGTATGACTTTGTAGTAATTTACTACTAAAAATATTTTTTGACTTTCATTTATTTTAGACCAATATTGTTAGAAAATGAGCTTCTCAAAAAAAATCAGAACAAGTGTTAACTTTATGAGTAAAGCTGTAAATTTTGTTACTTTTTTTTTTTTTTTTTTTTTTTTTTTTATGACAGTGGCTCGCTCTGTCACCAAGGCTGGAGTGCAGTAGTGGCATCACAGCTCACTGCAGCCTTCTACTCCTGGGCTCAATTACTCCTCCTGCCTCAGCTTCCTGAATACTTGGGACCACAAGTGTGCACTACCACAGCGGCTGCATTTTTTTTTTTTTCTTTTTGTAGAGATGGGATCTTGCTATGCTGCCCAGATTGGTCTTGAACTCCTAGGCTCAAGTGATCCTGCCTGCCTCAGCCTCCCAAAGTGCTGGGATTACAGGCGTGAGCCATGCTGTGCCTGGCCTTGTTCTATATTCTTTATGAATTCTTGCAGTAGAGAAGATTCACTCTTGGGATAGAGTGACTACTGTGGAGTGGTTTAAAGTAATTTGTTAGTTTGATGCTTCATTCTAACTAGGAGGGCATTTTCTTTTTCTATCTCCCCACCCCCCCTTTTTTTTTTAAAAAAAAAAGACAGAGTCTCACTCTGTCACCCAGGCTGGAGCGCAGAGGCATGGTCATGGCTCACTGCAGTTTGCCACCTCCTGGGCTCAAGTGATCCTTCCACCTCAGTCTCCTGAGTAGCTTGGACTACAGACATGTGCCACCATGCTGAGGGCATTTTATATACATAAATAGAATTGTTTGTAATATCTGCATTTTAAGAATTAGTTGCAATAACTGCTCTGCTCTTTTTTGTGTGAAACAAGATGGGTAGAAAATAACATGTAAGTGGTGCCTTTGCATTATGAAATGTACTTAAAAAGCACTAGCTCCTTTTCTTCTCTGATGCTATGCCAGTTCTTTACTATTTAGCATATGCCGCCTATTTTTATCCTGAGTTTTAGAAGTGGCTTTTTCTGAAACATTACCCTGTTGTGGTTGAATTAGCAGATTTTTTTTTTTAATGAGTAGGGTGTGCTTCTAGTGCTATCAAAATCCTTTTTATTGAATGTAACAGTAAAGTGTCACTAGAGCAGCATATGTTTCATAGTTATTCAGTGATACATATTTTTAGATGCTTATATATTTATTTTCAATGTTCTTTATTTTTTCAGAATCAGATTCATTGATTCAAGAGCTTGAGACATCTAATAAGGTAATACTTTAAGTTTTATTTTGTCTTGATAAGGTATTTAATTAACAAAGGGGTATGAATGATGACTAGATTTATTTTAAAAAATAAAGAAACAGTAATATAGTCTCTTGGTATGCATGGGGGATTGGTTTTATTCTGTTATTTTTTCTGTTCTTCTCTGGCTTGAGTCTTATTTCAACTTATATTTATCCTTTCAAAAAGCTGAATATTTTAAAATATGATCAGATATAAATAATTCAAGATCTTGGTATCTAATATCCAGTATTTAAAGAACAAAAATGTACTTAGAAGACATTACACCTACTGTTTATACAATTCCTATCTTTTCTTGTATTTTTTCTACTTACGAAAATAGTAGACACTAGTTGTATCAATTACATTAAGCTATATAAATAGAAAATAAAAAATTTCCCATAATATTCTTCCTAAATTTAAAGCAAAACCAAACCAACTTGTTTGGAAGCTCTTTAGACTGTTACTTTATGTATGTATTTATAGAACACTTACCATTTACCAGATACTCTTTTAAGTGCTTTTTATTAACTCGTTTAAATGTTAGAGCAACTTTATGATGTAACTTGCCCAGGGTTACATAGTTTTTTTAGTTTTATTTATTTATTGTTTTTGAGATGGAGTCTTGCTCTGTTGCCCAGGCTGGAGTGCAGTGGCATGGCTCACTGCAGCCTATGTTTCCTGGGTTCAAGTGATTCTCCTGCCTCAGCCTCCCAAGTAGCTGGGGTTACAGGTGGCCACCACCCCCGGCTGATTTTTGTATTTTTTAGTGGAGATGGGGTTTCACCATGTTGGCCAGGCTGGTCTCAAACTCCTGACTTCAGGTAATCTGCCCAGCAGGTAATTTGGCCTCCCAAAGTGCTGGGATTACAGGCATGAGCCACTGTGCCTGGCCCAGGGTGACATATTAAAAGGGATAGCAGCTAGGATTTGAGCCCAGGCAGTCTGGCTCCAGATTCCTCTTATATGCTATATAGCTTCTTTTTTCTTTGTGTGTGTGTGTGTGTGTGTGTGTGTGTGTGTGTGGTGTGTATGTAATTTTTTTAAAGGCAAAATAAGATCATGCTGTGCATAGTGTGTTGCCACTGATTAGCTTTATTTAACTTTAAAATTTGAAGGAATTATAAAACCGTTTGCATTATTAATCATGTTTGCATTCTAGTTATCCCAAAGTATATTCACGAAACATTGCTTTTTCTTCTTTCCGAAGAAAATAATTACACAGAATCAAAGAATTAAAGAATTGATAAATATAATTGATCAAAAAGAAGATACTGTCAACGAATTTCAGAACCTAAAGTCTCATATGGAAAACACATTTAAATGCAATGTAAGAATTTAACTTTGTGTTATATTAATAAATTAGATAAACAAGTGTATGTTTTGGTTGAAAGGAAATAATTTAAAATAGCTTATGCAACTAAGACTAATTTACTGAGAATATTGAATTGCTTATGCAACATTGAACTCAATTTACTATTTTCCAAATCTGAATTTTTGAGAACTTAGACGAGGGTGTTTGACTTCTTTGAACATACTTTTCCACAAGATATGCTGGCAGTGCTTTGCATGTAAAAAGGAGAAGAATATGTAGCCTTTGGATGTTTAAGCCTCAGCTAGTTGGAAGGGGAGCTTTGAGGAGAAAGGAATTTAGGTATACTTAGAAAACCAGATTATAATGTTTCAGGGAACTATAACGTGAAATTCAGTAAAATTAGGTTTTTCCTTAGAGACTTGTTTTTATTATATGCATTGTTGCTATTGTTTATATGCTTAATAGCAAGGGTATTTTTTCTGAAAAGTTATACACTGTGACATGTAAAGACTTAAAGGGTTTTTTGTCTTTCATACAAATTTAGATAATTTCATATTCAGTTCAGCTTGGAATGATCAGCTTGTCTTTTAATCCATGTCTTTTAAAATGGCTTTTGGTTTTCTTTTTTGGGGGTAAGCTCCTTCAAATTATTCTTTTATTTAGAAATGGTAAAATATATGGTAATAATGTAGTAAGCTGAGTAAACTTAGAGCCAAACATCTTGCTTTGTTGAAAGGTGCTTTTTTATGTCTTTTCTATGACCAAAAGAAGCAGGCGTGGTATCTTATAAAAAGTGACTGTTGAGTTTCTTTGTATCTTGATAGTCAAACTCTAATACCCACCAACATTCCCTGAATCATCTGAACTTTAGATGGGCTTTTGATACCACAGGGGTAAATGAGGAGCATTCTAGAAGAGCACTCTGTCTAATCTCCTATAGTAGGCCTTTCTTTTGGTATTTATTAGATACATGATTCATTCTCTGGTTTTTCTGTACCTGAACTGGGAGAAATATCCTAATATTTAATATGTTAATAATTAACTATTTAGTAAATAATTAGTATTTAATAAGGTGGAGGAGCAAGAAACACTTGTGGAGTGTCCAACGTGTGCCAGGTACTATGCTAGATTATTGGAATTATACAGATTAATAAAATCTACTACCCTAATGATCCCCCAATAAGAAAAAAACAACAAAAATATAATACAATGTGCAGTCATAGTCAATGTGTGAATCTGTGAGTGGGTGGGGAGTTAGGAATACTTTGTGGAGAGGAAAATGATTAAGTTGAGCCTTAAAGGGTGAGTAAAATTTAGCCTTTTGAAGGTAGAGGAAGGGACAGTGGTAGTCATGAGAGACAAGAAGGTACATTGGCCTTCCGTGTACCAGAATCAGAGTGCGCAAAGTCGTGGAAATGAGAAATCTTTCAGTGAGTGCAGGAAAATACAAACAATTTGTTGTTTAGGAGGAAAGTTTGAAGCAAGGAGAGGTGAGAAATGAGGCTAGGAGTAGTAGAATAGGATAAGATGAAAGACCTTGAATACTGCATTAAAGAGTTTGGGAAGTCACTGGGGGAGTCATTTTCACCAGAGGAATAGCAAAGAGGAGTTTTTCATTTGAGCAGATATTTTTGGAAACTTGGAAGATAGGTTTGAGATAGAATTAGACTACAGGCAGAGAGACCAGATAGCTACCTCTTGGAAGAGTTCAGCTAATAGTTGATGAGGACTTCGATTTAGGGTAGTAGTAGTAGAGATTAAGGAAGAGGAAATTGATTTGTGAAGTAAGGGGATGTAAAACTTTTGAGACTTGGGGCAGTAAATTAATTGCTGGGCCTCCTGGCTCTCAGAACTTTTATTTGGTTAGTCATCACATGCTTTTTGCTCTCATCTCTTGATCTGGATTTTAAGTCTGTTCTTTGATTTGGTAAATAAAAACAAAAAGGAAAGTCAGAGACAGATCATTTCTGGCGACTACAACTTCAAATAGTTGGAAATTTCACATGGGATTATATTTATTGCTGTAGTATGTTTGCATACCATAATATATTAGCAATGTTTAAGGAAGTGATAGTAAAAAAAAAATCAATATTTGTAAATTAGTTAGTCCTTGCTTGTAAATAAACTTTATAGATGCTAGACCTTGTTTTATCAACTAAATACAGTGTGCTAAATTTAAATTGTTCACTTAAATACATAAAAATATGCAAAGTAGTTTGGAACTTACCTAATTGTGCTGATTAACAGTTGATCTAGGGTCACTGTTCCACATCTTGTCTTAAGAGCAAACTCTTTCCAATAATGAAAAAATTTAGTTTGAATTCTTTGCTTTTTCTACCCAAGCATACCCTGGGAGCAGAAAACCCTCCTTTCAATAACTATGACTTCTGAAGGATAGATTTTTGGTGAGGATTGTATATTTTGAAGCGGGGAAAAATGACGGGATCATTCTGATAGGTACTAAGGATCGGGGAAGGAACAACTTGGACTTGTTATGGAGCTGTGTCAGAGGTGTGATCTGCCTGTCCCATGATTTTGTCATTTATCAGTGACACTAAGGGACTAATTGTGAGAAAGCATGGAGATTGTTCTTTATGACATCCTTTGTTTAGAGATGCTAGAAAAACTTTGCCTTTTTTCTTAAATAACCCATTACTTTATGACTTTAAAAGGTTATTTTTATCTGTATCTCCTGCTAATACAATGTTTGCTGATTAAGCGGCACTCTTTATCATACACTTTGTTTTTTCAAATTGACTGCTACAAGTTTCTGCCTTTACCATACATTTGATTACTCCATAGACTTGCACTTAAATGCTGAGTTTTACCCTTCTTCTAAATCCATATTATACCTTTTTTTTTTGGAAATTCCCCCCCTCCCTCAGCTCCCCCGCTTTCTTTCTTTTTAGAGGTAGGGTCTCATCACTCTGTTGCCCAAGCTGAAGCGCAGTGACGTGACCATGGCTCACTGCAGCCTTGAACTCCTGGGCTCAAGAGATCCCATTGCCTTAGCCTTCCGAGTAGCTGGGACTGCAGGTATGGGCCACAACACCTGGAATTTTAATTTTTTGTAGAGACGAGTTCTCACTGTGTTGCCCAGGCTGGTCTCAAACTCCTGGGCTTGAGTAATCCTCCAGCCTCAGCCTCCCAAAGTGCTGGGATTACAGGCATGAGCCCCTGTGCTTGGTTGCTGCTAACCTTTTTAAGGGAGGCAGTCTGCCTTAAAAAAAAAAAGTCTAAATGACGTATCTAGAAGCTCAGTTTCAAAGCTGTCTGTAGGCTGTATATCTTTGAATATATATCGACTTAAAGCTAAGGGCAAAACTATTTTTCTAGGAGTTGTTAATGTTTAAGACAATACTAATCTTTAAGAGGCTTTGGCTACAAAACAAAATAAATAGTTGAGTCTCATATTGTTCTTTTCAAAGCATGTTTCTGATGTGACTTCAGAGATTTATCTTCTTAAGATTCTCCCGTTATCCCCAAATGTTACTTATTTGCTACAGCCATCAGTTATTTTAGGACGAAACTTAAGAAATAACTTAGAAAATGTCTCAACAAATTTGAAAATAAAATTTTTATGGTACACTATTGAAAGTAATTTATGTGATTTATACATTTTTTGTAGCTTTCTATATGTGAATTATTTTTAACTTATTTTGCTTTAGGACAAGGCTGATACATCTTCTTTAATAATAAACAATAAATTGATTTGTAATGAAACAGTTGAAGTGCCTAAGGACAGCAAAACTAAAATCTGTTCAGAAAGAAAAAGAGTAAATGAAAATGAACTTCAGCAAGATGAACCACCAGCAAAGAAAGGTACTACTTCAGCTGCCAGCAGCAGGCGTTTAAGAAAGCTAATTTCTAAACCAGTAAATAGAACAAGGCAAACAGAGGGGCATTCACTTGTCTAAGGAAAAATCTTGAGAAAATCTAAATGTCTTGAATTTTTATTCTGGAAAGTTATGAACTGTCTAGGGATGGGCATAGTTAAAGCTTTTATCTTAATAAATATGCTTTTAGAAATTGTGCTTTTATTGTTTCTTTCACATGTCTATGTAATAATTTCTGTGCTTATAATAGTTAAAACTCATTACTTTGATTTTATAAATGTAGTATTTTCTGCCTAAATCCCAGCACATTATTTTGTTTTCTTTGTTTGCATTCTTTATTCATTTGGAGAAAAGGATATTTTACAGTAAGACTTTGAGCTAAATATTACTAATAATAAATGTATTCAAGCTGTATTCGTGATACCAGGAGACAGTCTGATGAAAAATAATACAGTTGAAGTTTAGTTTTTAAAAAATCTTTAAGACTTAAGTGGGCAAGTTAGTTGTAAATATAAAGAAGGGCAAACCTTTGAATTTTAGAGGAGGTAGACTCTTTAGAATAAACTGAAAATCTTGAGGAAATAAATAGGAAAATGTAAACTGCGAACATAAGAAAAGCTTCAAAAATAAACTCAGCAGCTTTTAAGAAAATACAGCAGGGATAATGGCTTATTTTACCCCTTCCTCTTTGAGGCTGGAGAGACAGTGTAAATTATAGATAATAAAACCTTGTGCACTGAGCTTTTAAAATTAATCTATATTGAAGAAAAGAGATCTTAGAATCCTGTAATGAAATTGCACAATTACAGCTTCCCAAGAACATTTAGACAATTGAGTGAAACGAAAAAGAACATGCATTGCATTTGAAAAATGAAGACTTACAAATAAAGGTTGTTTTTTGTATATACAGTTTCGAAGGTAAAACTAGATAAATTCTAGATGGGACAGGGAGGTAAGATTCCCATATTATATAGTGATTCTTGGGTGGGGGCATATTCTCACTGGGGAAAATCAATATCTTGAGAGAGCTAGGGGATTTTAATTTATCAAAAGGGGTCATAGGCCGGGCATGGTGGCTCATGCCTGTAATCCTAGCACTTTGGGAGGCCGAGGTGCGTGGATTCCCTGAGGTCAGGAGTTCGAGACCAGCCTGACCAACATGATGAAACCCCATCTCTACTAAAATTACAAAAAATTAGCCTGGTGTGGTGTTGCATGCCTGTAATCCCAGCTACTTGGGAAGCTGAGGCAGGAGAATTACTTGAATCTGGGAGGTGAAGATTGCAGTGAGCCGAGATTGCGCCGTTACACTCCAGCCGGGTCAACAAGAGTGAAACTCTGTCTAAAAAAATGAAAGTGGTGGTGGGGGGTCATAGTATTAAAAAACCTTGAGAACAAACAATCACATAAGTTTTTTCTTGTCCACATTATGGTAGTACCTGAGGGACCTTTCATAAATGCTTTGGCTTTTCCTTTATTTTGCTCATAACTTCAACTGTGATTAGTATATACGGAAATAGAAACTCGTTTGTATATAGCATGGCAGATTTCAATTTAACAAGCTTTGTAATGATCTCAAAAGTGCTGCCTTCTTCATCGAACAGATTCATTACATGTGCATCCCATGGGCTACTATCATCTCACAACTAGGATGCACAAGAGCCTGTGAGAGGCAGGCTAAAACTTACGGGTTTGAATTTCATAACTACAAGAGGTTTGACGTTTGGCTCTTAAGGAACAATTACATGCAGCAGTGCTGTCAGTTAAGGGCTTTGTAATGTAACAAACTGATACGTTAAGATCTCAAAGGTATTACGGAAGTCACTGTCAACTTCTAGAAATTTTCAAAAATAATACCCCAGAACACTAATTCTCAAAATGTTGTGTGTAAAATATATCCCAGACTTACCAAATCACTATCTTTGGTATTTGGTGCCAGGAATCTGCATTTTAATAAGGTCCCTGGATAATTCCTCCCAATAAAACTAGAAAATCACTCTTGTGTAAATAAATATTTTTCAGTGTTTAAAGAGAGAACATTAAAATTTTAAACAAAGTTACCATAAAGTAACAAAATTAATATAACTGGAATATGTCAGATTCATGAATTTACATATATCTAGAAGCAGAATAAATTACTATTGCAAAAATCTTAAAGATTATTTGTTTTCTATACCATGATATGTCTTAGAGATAGAAAAGAAGAACATACGTGGTGTAGTTAAGTTTCAAAAATATTACATTTAGAATTATTATTTTATTTAGGTTTATTGTTTGTGATGAGTGAGATACGGGGAGTCTGCTGTCAAGGAGCTTAAAATCTAGTAGATGAGAGAGACAAACATATTTCAATAAAATATAAAGAGCTGAGATGCGTAGGATAATATTTGGGACTCATTAAAAAGAAAACTGTACAATATACTTTTTAGAGTCAATTAGATACCAATGGAAAGTAGTAAGTTTATTTTATTTATTTATTTTTTTTGAGACAGAGTCGTCTTCTGTCACCAGGCTGGAGTGCAGTGGCATGATCTTGGCTCACTGTAACCTCCGTCTCCTGGGTTCAAGCCATTCTCCTGGCTCAGCCTCCCAAGTAGCTGGGATTACAGGCACCCACCACCTCACCCATCTAATTTTTTTGTATTTTTAGTAGAGACAGGGTTTCACCATGTTGGCCGGGATGGTCTCGATCTCCTGACCTTCGTGATCCACCCGCCTCTGCCTCCCAAAGTGCTGGGATTACAGGTGTGAGCCACCGCGCCCGGCCGGAAAGTAGTAGGTTTCTTAACTAGAAGGATCTCAAGCCAAACCTTATAATTGTCTTCTGCTCTTATAGATTAGTAACCCTTGTACTTCATATTATATCTGGGATCATTAAACATGAAGAATTTGATTCTTACATAGTGAGGATATCACATAAAAATACAGGTTAATTAAACAAAAATGGTCAGTGAGGGAGTGAATGGCGGTCAGAAGAACATATGGAATTGATTGTATTAGAGCAATGTCGTGTAGAAAATTCACATAAAAATTGTACTAGAACAATGTTGTAAAGTCCACTTGTAAACATCATATAAACATCAAACCATGAAGTATAACAAAACAGGAAAAAATTTCTAAAAACGAAGAGTCAGATTCTGGCCTGTTTTGAAGTAAGGTTTCGAGGATCTGAGACACTCATCTGACCCTTAATGGAAATTGTATGAAATATAAAAAGATATGTAGATATAAATTTATATATCTAGAAGATTGTTAATTGTATTTCAAGAATTAATTATGGAATCTATGAGGAAAGTTTAAAAGAATATAATTTATACTGGGCACTTACGTGGGGTGAGTTTTATTTTCAGAGTGAACTTATGAATTAAATTGTAGCTAATAGTGTATCTGTTCTGGGTATAATTTGATCTGTACTGATTATAATGGTTACAGTTCTTACATGTATACAACCTTTACATAGTCATTTAACTTACATTATGTGTTAACTCATTTTAATCTCTTAGCATTATTCTGTAGAGTAAGTTGGGCAGTTAAGGGTATCCTTATTCTAGCAATATACATATTAAGCCTGAAAAAGGCAAACTTTTGTGCATTTTCAATTAGTTGAATCCTTCTGTACAGATTTTCAGGTTCTATTAATAGTTAAATCTATCCAATGCACAGTGTTGTAAACTCATTTGTCATCTTGATCTTTACAACTTTGAGATAGGTGGTATTATTCCTGTATCACATTTGAGGAAACAGTCATAGTATGAAGCAGTTTATTGATGGTTACAGCTAGTAAGGCTATATTATATGAATTCCCAAAGTTTTAACATTTCCCTTCTAATTTTAGCTATGAAAATGTAAGATACTCCATTTGCCTATCGCTAATATAGTAAAAGCCACAATATAATTGTAGTTTAAAACTGTTCGTTAGGATATGGAATGTCTGTCTAGGGTTTCTCGTCATCTCCTCCTCTCTGTCCCATATTGAAATGATGATAAAGATTTGTGGTACAAAATTTAAATAATACTGAAAGTTAGAAATAGCTGGCAATGCTACTCAGAGGTAGGTGGCTGCCATCATTTTGGTGTACTTCCTTTGCTAACTTTGTATTACCTTGTGAAATAATAATTTTTACATAAATGGGCTCATACCACACGTTTTGTAACCTGTTTTTTTTTTCTCAACAGCTTATTTCATTTTTTTTTTAATTAGAAGTTTGCTTTTACATGTTTTGTATGTTTGAATATTGGCTTATATGGTGACTTTTTGGTTTTATTAAGGTTTGCCAGATAAATAACAATTTTCTTATTTTTAAAGGGTCTATCCATGTTAGTTCAGCTATCACTGAAGACCAAAAGAAAAGTGAAGAAGTGCGACCGAACATTGCAGAAAATGAAGACATTAGAGTTTTACAAGAAAATAATGAAGGACTGAGAGCACTTTTACTCACTATTGAGAATGAACTTAAAAATGAAAAGGAAGAAAAAGCAGAATTAAATAAACAGATTGTTCGTTTTCAGCAGGAACTTTCTCTTTCTGAAAAAAAGAATTTAACTTTAAGTAAAGAGGTCCAACAAATTCAGTCAAATTATGACATTGCAATTGCTGAATTACATGTGCAGAAAAGTAAAAATCAAGAACAGGAGGAAAAGATCATGCAATTGTCAAATGAGATAGAAACTGCTACAAGAAGCATTACAAATAATGTTTCACAAATAAAATTAATGCACACAAAAATAGACGAACTACGTACTCTTGATTCAGTTTCTCAGATTTCAAACATAGATTTGCTCAATCTCAGGGATCTGTCAAATGGTTCTGAGGAGGATAATTTGCCAAATACACAGTTACACCTTTTAGGTAATGATTATTTGGTAAGTAAGCAAGTTAAAGAATATCGAATTCAAGAACCCAATAGGGAAAATTCTTTCCACTCTAGTATTGAAGCTATTTGGGAAGAATGTAAAGAGATTGTGAAGGCCTCTTCCAAAAAAAGTCATCAGATTGAGGAACTGGAACAACAAATTGAAAAATTGCAGGCAGAAGTAAAAGGCTATAAGGATGAAAACAGTAGACTAAAAGTAAAGGAGAAGGAGCATAAAAACCAAGATGACCTACTAAAAGAAAGAGAAACTCTTATACAGCAGCTGAAAGAAGAATTGCAAGAAAAAAATGCTACTCTTGTTGTTCAAATACAGCATGTAGTTGAAGGAAAGAGAGCGCTTTCAGAACTTACACAAGGTGTTACTTGCTATAAGGCAAAAATAAAGGAACTTGAAACAATTTTAGAGACTCAGCAAGTTGAACGTAGTCATTCAGCCAAGTTAGAACAAGACATTTTGGAAAAGGAATCTATCATCTTAAAGCTAGAAAGAAATTTGAAGGAATTTCAAGCACATCTTCAGGATTCTATCAGAAACACCAAAGATTTAAGTGTAAAGGAACTCAAGCTGAAAGAAGAAATCACACAATTAACAAATAATTTGCAAGATATGAAGCATTTACTTCAATTAAAAGAAGAAGAAAAAGAAACCAACAGACAAGAAACAGAAAAGTAAGCTAAATGTTATTCAAAATATTTTAAAATACACAAAGCATTCATTTTGCTATGCAGCTTTAAAAAAGTTAGATAGTCATACTTAATCTGGTAAAGCGTAGCATGTATGATGAGTGAAGAACTTGAACTTTGTCCATATAAACCTTTGGACCATAGGTTATATGAAAAGATCAGCTTATAAAAATCATATGAAATCTTTTCTGAAGAACTCATTCATAGTTTGTTGGATATTCCAAATTTGTGAAAAGATATAATTTTGTAAAGATTGTTACCATTTCACATGTATGGTCGTAAGCAGTTAATGATGCATTACCATAGAAAAGTGGTATATGTTTTTTAGATTGAAAGAGGAACTCTCTGCAAGCTCTGCTCGTACCCAGAATCTGAAAGCAGATCTTCAGAGGAAGGAAGAAGATTATGCTGACCTGAAAGAGAAACTGACTGATGCCAAAAAGCAGATTGAGCAAGTACAGAAAGAGGTAGGTTATTTGAAAAGTTATATGGCCAGTTTATGATAAGATTGTTTTCCTTATATATCAAACTTAGACATTAATCTTAGGATTGAATAGAACATTTATCCACTTTATAATTTTTCTTAAAATTACAAGAACAGTTACTTCACGAGAGAAAATTTAGCTGATTTAAACAAGCTGAAGAATGTCCAACATTAAGAGAAATATGTGCCTTACGAAAGATTAGTCTTTTTCTTCTTTAAGAATTGCTAAATGTAAGTCCTTACAAAAAAGTAGAAAGCAACTTGTTTACAGATAGTACTTAGGAGAATGTGCAGTATGATTTTTTAGTTTTTATTATAACGTAATTTTTAAATAGGGAATGCAATCACATTATTCTAAATTTGAAATATAATAGATGTATACAATGAGAAGGAAATACTTCCCACTCCTTCGAGCTGTCAAGTTTACCTTCACAGCATCAAATGTTACCAATTTCTTTCTTTTTCTGCACTTCTCCCTCCTTTCCTTTTTCTTGTATGACCACTTCATTTTCTGTTGTACTTAGACCTTCTCTAAAGATTGGAGCACTTTTTTTTTTTTTTTTTTTTAAACTTTGAGGTAGTTACCAAAGAATACTTAAATGTGTAAGGTCTGACAAATATTAATACAACAAATGCTGTTTCTACAACTATAAAAGTGACTACTGAATGTTGTGTTTATCCAAACTTTAGTGATTTTTTTTTTTTTTCTGAGACGGAGTCTCGCTCTGTCGCCCAGGCTGGAGTGTAGTGGCGCGATCTTGGCTCACTGCAAGCTCCACCTCCCGGGTTCACGCCATTCTCCTGCCTCAGCCTCCCGAGTAGCTGGGACTACAGGCGCCCACCACCACGCCCGGCTAATTTTTTGTATTTTCAGTAGAGACGGGGTTTCACCGTGTTAGACGGTTAGCCAGGATGGTCTTGATCTTCTGACCTTGTGATCCGCCCACCTCGGCCTCCCAAAGTGCTGGGATTACAGGCGTGAGCCACCGCGCCCAGCCTAAACTTTAAAAAATATAATTTAACCATATTTTTTGAATCTCTAAACAGTATTTTCTTCTCAGAGTTTTATTTTTCACATCATATTTCTGAGATTGATTTTGTACAGTCGTAATTAATCATTTTCACCTGACTTAGCGCAATTTATTTAGTCTCTTGTTGATGACCATTTAGATTGTTTATTATTTTTTGCCCATAGCCATAGTGCAAATATCTTCTATATGCTCTTGGTACACATATGCAAAAATTTATATACCAAGTGGGGAATTACTGAGTTAGAGGATATGAAGGGTTATCTCATGGTAGTTTTAATTTGCATTCTTTTGATTGCTAATGAAGTACAGCTTCTATTCATATTTTTATTTCTATTTGTCTATCCCAGTTTCTGCTCTGTTGAAGTCATTTATTCATTTTAATTGTGCTGTCTTTTTTTTTTTTTTAAAAGAGTATGTAGTTTTTATTTTGTATTTATTTATTTAAAAAAAAAATTGCTGGTTTATTATAAAGGATACAACTCAAGAACAGACAAATAGAAGGGATACACAGGACAAATTAAGGGGGACAGAGGGTGGAGCAGAGCTTCTATGCCCTCTCTGGGTGTACCACCCTCCTAAGACCTCAGTGTGCTCACCAAGTGGGACACTCTGAACCTCACTGTACAATAGTTCTCATGACTCAATCTCCAACCCTCCTCTCTTCCACAGAGTTTGGTGGGTGGGACTGAAATTTCTGACTCTAATCATTTTTGGTCTTTTGGTGAGTATCCCTACCCTTAAGCTATTTCAAAGGAGCCTCCACTCAAAGCTATTTCATTAGCATAAATTCAGGTATGATTAAAAGGGGGCTCTTTTTTCTTAAGTTTTAATTTATTTTGTTTTGGGACAGGGTCTTACTCTGTCGCCCAATCTGGAGTGCAGTGGCGTGATCATAGCTCACTGTAACTTTGAACTCCTGGGCTCAAGTGATCCTCCCATCTCAGCCTCCCTAGTAGCTGGGACTACAGGTGTGCCACCATGCCCTAGCTACTTTTAAATTTATTGTATTGTTAAAGTCTTTTTTAGTGCTACTTATAGAGGTATCTCTTTTCAAGTAATGTTTTATTGTATAAATAGCAGTCCCCAGCCTTTTTGGTACCAATAATCGGTTTTGTGGAAGACAATTTTTCCATGGACCAGGGTGGGGGCTGGCTGCTTTGAGGATGATTCAAACACATTACAGTTATTGTGCACTTTATATTATTATTACATTGTAATATATAATGAAACAATTATACAATTCACCATAATGTAGAATCAGTGGGAGCCATGAGCTTGTTTTCCTATAACTAGATGGTCCCTTCTGGGGGTGATGGGAGATAGTGGCAGATCAGCAGGCATTAGATTCTCATAAGGAATGCGCAACCTAGGTTCATCACATGCAGAGTTCACAATAGAGTTTGCACTCCTATGAGAATCTAATGCCTCTGTTGATCTGACAGTAGGAGCTCAGGCGGTAATGTGAGCGATGGGGAGTGGCTGTAAATACAGATGAAGCTTCACTCCCTTGCCTGCCGCTCACCTCCTGCTGTGTGGCCCCGTTCCTAACAAGCTATGGATCAATACTTGTCTGTGGCCAGGTGGTTGGGGCTCCCTCCTCATATAGATGACTATTTAACATTACTCTAATGATGGGTATTAAGAGTATTTTCTATTTCTCAAATGTGTAGTTTTAAAGCAAATGATAATAATTGTAGCAATTTAGTTTAGGCCAGCTACTATGCTGAGTTGACATATTATCTTAATCCTCACACAATATCGGGTATAGACACTGTTTTTAACTTCCATTTTGTTGATAAGAAAACAGACATTGAGAGATACAGTAGTCTCCCTTTACTGGTAGTTTTGCTTTCTGTGGTTTCAGTTACCTGTGGCCAACCATGAGCTGAAAATACTAAATAGAAATTCCAGGAATAAACAGTTCAATTGCAGGTCATTCTGAGTAGTGGGTCAAAAGCTTGTGCCATCCTGCCCTGCCTGGAGTTGGAATTATCCCTTTGCCTAGCATATCCACATTGTTAGTGCTACCTATTGATCACTTAGTCATCTCAATTATCGGATCACCTGTCATGGTATCAGGGACAGTGTTTGTGTTCAAGTAACTTTTATTTTACTTAATAATGGTCCCAACATGCAAAAGTAGTGATGCTGGCAGTTCAGATAAGCCAAAATGTTGTTGTAAAGGGCTTCCTTTAAATGAAAAGGTAAGAGTTCTTAACTTAATAAATAAAGAAAAAAAATTGTAATGTGAGTTTGCTAAGATCTATGGTAAGAACAAATCTTCCATCTGTGAAATTGCGAAGAAGGAAAAAGAAATTTATGTTAGTTTTGCTGATGCACCTCACTGCAAAAGTTATGGCCACAATTCATGATAATTGCTTAGCTAAGATGGAAAAGGCATTAAATTTGTGGGTGGAGGATGCAAACAGAAGTGTGTTTCGATTGATGGCATCTGGGTTCAATACTGTCCACTGGGGATCTTGAAATACTATCCAATGTTTCAGATATCCACTGGGGATCTTGAAACATATCCCCTGTGGATAAGGGGGAACTTGTCCTTGTCTAAGTTCACTTGTCTTAGTCTTAATAAGACTTGTCTAAGTTCACTCAGTAGTAAGTGCTAGAGCCAGAATGGAAACTGAGGCAGTCCTTACATGCATCTTTGTGCAGCACATAGCCTCTATTATTGTTAGTTATATAGTTGATGAAGATGGTGGTTATTACTTGAAGCCTCATATTTTTAAACAAAATAAGCAAATACTATGAATATGTGATTATCATGTATGTATTATGGGAACATAAAGCTTAAAACAATGTAAGAATCCTCTGAAACCATACCACTCTGAGCTGCTATAAGGGCATCTTCAAGCCTTTTTTTTTTTTTTTGGGCGAAGTCTCACTCTGTTGCCCAGGCTGGAGTGCAGTGGCATGATCTCGGCTCACTGCAACCTCCACCTCCCAGGTTCAAGCGATTCTTCTGCCTCAGTCTCCTGAGTAGCTGGGACTACAGGCACGTGCCACCATGCCCGGCTAATGTTTTTTGTATTTTTAATAGAGACGGGGTTTTACTGTGTTAGCCAGGATGGTCTCGATCTCCTGACCTCGTGATCCACTTGCCTCCGCCTTCCAGAGTGCTGGTATTACAGGCGTGAGCCACTGCGCCCGGCCTTCTCTATGCTTTTTATGGGGCATCTTTTCATTTAATTTCCTTCCGTTTTTGAGCTCTCTAGTGAGTGTGAAAATGGAGTTTTGGCAGTAAAGCTCCACAAGGGAATAGAAGAGAAGGCTCTGCTGCCAGTTAGATAACTTCCCTCTGGAAATCCTGGCAAGATGTACTGAAAAGTTTCAGAGAGGGTTGGTATGATGGAAACTAGTATAAGGATGTACCTATATTAGCTTTTTTGGGTGAGGAATTAATATATATATTAGTCCATAGTACCTCGATTTCCCTATGTTTATGGAATTAGATTACCGGCAAGAGCAGAAATCAATTGACCTTCCCTTGCGTGGGTACCTTTTGATTTTGTGATTGTGCCATTTTCTTCCCTGCATGTCATTATTAGCTTTTAAAGTTTTTCTTGTATTCCTGGATTATATTACTCAATAAACTTTGGAAATTTGAATCAGTATTTTTCTCTCAGAATATCTTTATTGATTTTTCCTTGGTAATTATTTCCCTATTATGTATAGATGTTATGATGATTCTTTTTTGAGAGAACTTAAAAAGTTTGAGATTCTTAAAATAATGGAACAAGAAATTGAGTTTTTCATATGCATTCTTCATTAGAGTATTAAAACATTTTCTAATAATTTGAAGCTATAGTGTGTTTGATTTGTAGTATATTAAAATCTGTCATTTTTCTTTTAGGCTGTAAAGGATGTGAATCTTTGAACACAGTTGCCATGAATCGTAAATAACAAAAAGCAATTAGTATTTTTAAAATATTCCATTTGTTTTATAAACATGATTTTGTAGGTATCTGTAATGCGTGATGAGGATAAATTACTGAGGATTAAAATTAATGAACTGGAGAGAAAGAAAAACCAGTGTTCTCAGGAATTAGATATGAAACAGCGAACCATTCAGCAACTCAAGGTAAACAGTTTTGTTTTTAAAGATGATTTAAATGCATTCTCTTGGTATATTTTAGTGTACAAAAATGTACAAGTTTGTTTTTAATAATATCCTGTTTTGACTTTTTCTAGAATCTAGAAATAAATTATTTAAAATTAAATAGGCAAAAAAGAAAAAAAAAGATAAAATTAAGTAGGCCAGTAGTGACTCTCTTCTACCAAATAGAGTATGGAAAAGAAAAAATAATAACTTTATAGTGAAGAAACCTAGCAGATACCACTTTAACCAAGTGTTTAAGAATAACATTACCATTAGTCATATTGATGCTGTGTGCTTCCTGGTTTGATGTGACCAGAAGGGCACATCCCCTCTTTGGTATTCTTTCCCTAAATTTATAACCTCAGTCTCTTCATGAGAAAACATCAGACAAACCCAAATGGAGGATATTATACTTAGTGCTTGACCAGTATGAAGTATAAAGTGTCAGAGTCATTAAAGACAAGTAAAGACTGGTGAATGATGGTGAAGTCTGGAGTGTAATTAATAGTAGTATACCAATGTTAATTTCTTGATTTTTGATAAATGTACCATGGTAGTGTAATATGATAACATTAGGGGAAGCTAAATTCTTTGGAACTCTTGCAAAGCTAAAATTATTTTGAAATAAAATGCAAAAAAACAAAAACAGTCTAGGTCTTACAGCAAATTCCTTTTAAAAATGATACTTAAAAGGCAAAATCCCTTTATTGTATACGGTTATTTTTTGCTTGATATCAACCAAGTGGATGAGGCAACAATAAAAAAAAACATTTGTTATATTATTTTCATGTTTGCTTTTAAATGAAGCAAACTAATGAATATTCAGGTATAAATACATGATTTTAATTCTTAATGTAATCATAATAAAGCATTCTGTAACAATAGGATTTGAGATCTCCATGTTCCGTAATGATTCACTCTTAAGACTTACAAAGTGATGAGATAGTGGTGACGTTAGATGAGATTGGGGGTGAAGTTTGGATTACATGATAAGTTAAAATTAGAAGTGTGGGATATCTGGTACCCATAATTTAATCTTGCCTCTTAAGGCTTATTTTTTTCCAATCTTGCAGCTACTTTCTAGGTAAAAGGGGTGGAGAGCTCTTTTTTCCTTCATTTACCAATGAGGAAGCTTTTAATGGTTTTTCTTGTTCCTTCTATGTTAAATACACAGTAGAACTTCATTTTCCCTTGTTTCTGCTTTTTGTGGTTTGTAAGAAAACATTTATCTAAAATGTTGAATAAGTAAAATAACCGGGTCATAACGTAGATTAAAAGTATAGGCCGGGCGCAGTGGCTCACGCCTGTAATCCCAGCACTTTGGGAGGCCGAGGCAGATGGATCACCAGGTCAGGAGATCGAGACCAGCCTGACCAACACGGTGAAACCCCATCTCTACTAAAAATACAAAAATTAGCCAGGCGTGGTGGCACATGCCTATAATCCTAGTTACTCAGGAGGCTGAGGCAGGAGAATCGCTTGAACCCAGGAGGTGGAGGTTGCAGTGAGCCAAGATTGCGCCACTGCGCTCCATCCTGGGTGGCAGAGGGAGACTTCATCTCAAAAAATAAATAAATAAATAAATAAATAAGTATAAAGTGTTTTTTTATATTTTTTTAATTTTAATTTTAATTTTTTGAGACGGAGTCTCGCTCTGTCGCCAGGCTGGAGTGTAGTGGCGCGATCTTGGCTCACTGCAATCTTGGCTCACTGCAATCTCTACCTCTTCTTTCCCCTGCTCTCACCCTACCCTTTTCTCCAAGATGAAAGACAGTTGGAAGCTTGAGACTGGTACCAGCTGGTATACCAGCTATATAGGAGACTGATTTCAAACTTAATATTGAGCCCTGTTTTCAAGATCCACTGTTAAATGTTGTGTTTTTAAGTTAATTTGCATTTAATTCATATTCTTTCAATTTGTAGGAGCAGTTAAATAATCAGAAAGTGGAAGAAGCTATACAACAATATGAGAGAGCATGCAAAGGTCAGGAACAAGTTTGTACTTCTGGAACCGGAAAAGTTCTCTTATTCCCCTCGCAGGGCATGCGATGGGGGTATGGCTTGCTTCATTGGTGCCCTGCAGCTCAAACCCCTAGGGGGAGCATGCAGACGGGCAGGTCTTGAGTGTGGGCTCTGACCCCATGGCAGCATCTAGGGTTGAGTGTTTAGAGCTCCTGAAGGCCCCAGTGGGCGTGTTCTACAGGGTGTTTTTTCAGCCTAGCCATCCACAGGCGGCTTGTGTTAATCAGCTCAATTAGACCCTCTGCCTTATTGCAAGGACAGAGGGCTTTCTGTATCCCGGGATTCTTGCTCTGGTGTACTGGAAAAATCGGATCACACGTGGGCGTGGAGAAGGTTTTATTGAGTGGAGGTAGCTCTCTGCAGATGTATGGGGAGCCAGAAGGGGATGGAGCGGGAAGGTGGTCTTCCCCTGGGCGGCCGGACTCTCCGACTGCCCCCAACTGAATTCCGTGTCATCTCACAGTAGATGGCCTGCCAGCATCTGCTGGTATCTGCTGGTGTGTTCTTCCAGTGTGTTCCTCTAGGTGTTCAGCTGCTTGTGTGTGTGCCTGCCAGGGTCTCAGGGTTTTTATAGGCACAAGATGGGGGCGTGGCAGGCCAGGGTGGTCTTGAAAAATGCAACATTTGGGTGTGAAAACAGGAGTGCCTGTCCTCACTTAGGTCTGTGGGCACAGGCCCGAGGGTGGAGCCTTCACCAGGGACCCTGCCTTTCTGTACCAGCACTTCCCTGCCTGCCTCCCATATCACTTCCAGTACTAAAATTACAAAACAAGTAGTTGCAATAACAATTGGTTAACATTTCCTTTGAAAATTCTGAAGGGAAGTGAGGGCAACATAAGATGCAGCTTTATCAAAAGTGAAAAGTAGTGATTCTAATGAATAATTTATTAACTTAAAGCTTATTCTTAGAAAAATAAAATAAATACTCAGTCAAAGCAACATTGATTTCTTGTAATGGCCAGTATTTTGTGAAAAATAAAGCCAAAGTTTTATGTAGGTCACAATGAATGGCATAGATTTCTGGACGAAATTGTGTAAAGAATAAACTTCAAATAAAATATCTTTAAAATTAAATTAAAATGTGTATTTTAAAAATATTTTAAAAAGCGGCTTAATAATTTAGATTCAAATCCTAGGTGCTGAATTATGAATTATGCTTTTCTTATTCAGATTGTATTGATTTGTTGTTTGAAATATTACAAAATTACTTTTTTTTTTTTTTTTTGAGACGGAGATTTGCTCTTGTCGTCCAGGCTGGAGTACAGTGGCACAATCTCAGCTCACTGCAACCTCCGCCTTCCTGGTTCAAGTGATTCTCCTGCCTCAGCCTCCTGAGTAGCTGGGATTATAAGCACCAGCCACCATGCCTGGCTAATTTTTGTATTTTTAGTAGAGATGGGGTTTTGCCATGTTGGCCAGGCTAGTCTCGAACTCCGGACCTCAGGTGATCCACCCGCCTTGGCCTCCCAAAGTGGTGGGATTACAGGCTTGAGCCACCATGCCTGGCCACAAAACTTCTTTTATAGATGACACATATTTCTGTTTTTAAAATGATACAGACTCCTCTCCTCCTCATTACCCCTTAACTTCTTTGTTCTGTGAGTGCCAGAACTAGGATTTGAACCCAGGTGTGCTTCACTCTTAAGTCTCAGACTCTCTTTACTAATCCATGTTATTTGTACTTGGGCAACAAAAGAAAGGGTAAGACAACCAGATTATTACTTATTTAGCTGACTTGTACATTGGTGGGATTAACTTGGATGGATAACTTGGATGTGAAAATATATCTCTGCACACAGTACTGTTTTCTTCTGCCTTTCTTAGGCCTTGTCACCCTAACGTCTACTATTTCATAGGAAATAGTTCATAGCTATCTTTTAGGATTCCCCTTTACTTTGGCTCCTTTATCCCTCTTGGTGAATGTGGACACATCTTAGATATTCTGGAAAAGTCTACCCTTGGACCAGGTTGCCCTATAGTTTTTATCATATTTTAATTTTTGTTTTCTTTGCCAAATATGGAGAAGTATGACATAGGCCCACCGTGACTATTTTAATCTGACTTCCACCTTTTCTGTGCTTCTAAGTCACTTGTAACCTACATATGTTAAAATCTGTCAGCATTTTGCAATCCCTGCTTTTTATTTTTTATTATTTTGGTGTTATTGTACACTCTTCTTTTCCTCAGTTATATTTATAAAGTAGTATTTATTGTATGTGTATTTTTTCTAAATATAAAGGTAATCTATAGCTCCTCCCACCTTTTGAAACTCTCTTGTCTCAGCTTTTATGATCTATTCTGTACTAGTTACCACTTTTCTCTCAGAATGAGTCTCAGCCACTCTGGCAACTTGCCTGATTAAGATGTCGTCATCTTTTTTTTAAATTATTTTTTCCTTTAGAGAGAAAATGCTCCTGTGATTTTAGTTGTGTATGAGACATTTCCCTACAAACAGACAACAAACAAAACTATATCTTTAACTCTTAAGGCTTTCCCTGCCTTCTAAATTTCTATTTATTTACGGAATGCCTTTCACTTACCTATCTTTAATAATGAATTATTAAACAATGGAGATCTAATACATGTAACATAAAATTTACCTTTTAAAAGTGTACAGTTTAGTGGGCTTTAGTACTTTCTATTCACAAAATTGTACAACCGTCACCACTATCTAATTACTGTATGTTTATAGTAACGTAAAGTGACAAAAAAGTGAACATTTTTGTCACTGCAAAAAGAAACCCTGTACCCATCAGCAATCATACCCCATTCACCCCTTCCCTCCAGCTCCTATCAGCCACTAATCTACTTTCTGTCTGTATGAATTTGCCTATTATGGACATTTCATGTTAAGTCAGTTCATACAATATACGGCCTTTTGTGTTTGACTCTTCTTCTTAGAATAATGTTTCCAAGTTTCATCCATATTGTGTATGTATCAGTACTTTATTCCTTGCTATGGCTGAATAATATTCCGTATTTTATGTATCAGTTGATAGACATTTGGGTTGTTTCCACTTTTGGCTTTTATGAACATTTTTATATGCAAGTTTTTGGGTAAACTTATATTTTTAATTTTCTTGGGGTTGGTAAGCAAGTGCTGAATATGCAGCACTTGATTGCTTGTTCATTTAATACTCATTTATTTCACTATGATTGCTCATAGCTATCCTTAGATAATATCTTTAGATAGCTATGATGAGATATCTATCTCAGACTTCTTTACTTTGCTTTATTTTCCATTTTATCAGTTGTGTATTTTGGTGTGTATTTTGGGGTTCTTTCCTGAAATAAAATGTAAATTGCTGGAGTCAATGACTGATTAAATAATTATCTTTTTGCCTTTACTGCTCTAGTTTGCTAGCTTTCAAATAATAGGTGACTAGCCATTAGCGAGGTTATCATTGGTGTTCTGGAAATTTTTTAATTGATAACTAGATTTGTAAATTCTTTTTCTAGTCCTCAGTTTAGAGTCAAAAATGCAAAGTGTAAGAGGGAGGGAATTCTTTGAATAAAATTATAATTAATTGTGTAATATGAATATATTTGAAAATCATGCTTTCTGAAAGAGATTTATATGATAATATGAAGGTGACTTTAATCCTAGGAGGAATTCTGTTTTACTAGCACACCTGAAAGCCTGCATCAAAGGAAAAATACTAAAAACTGCTCATACAGTTTTCTCTTACTGTTTAGTTTGTTTTACCTTTGTTTTATGTGTACTTTGAGGGAGCCATCTTTGGGTATTTGTGTTACTAAAAGCAGCCTGAGATTGAGCTATGCATTTATAGCTTTATCACCTCTGACATCAGTAATAGTTGGTAAGAGTTCTCTCAAATGAGCCCTGCTACTAGGTGCCATCACCAGAGGCAACAAACCGATCTTCCCTCTTTATCCATTTCCTTCAGACAGGGTTAATATATAGTTGCTTACAAGTAATTGCTGTAGTCATTCTTCAAGGGCCAGAAACAATTTTAGGAAGGCTGTTATTACTAGCTTTTCAAAAGCCATTTCTGAGGAGCTGGTTTTAAATAAAAATTTAAAATAGAAATAAATATTTGACTCTGAATATTTTTCTGGAAAAAGTAACTACTTGATTTAAAAAAATAGTTCAAATTGGGATTGAGCTTTTTTAGTTTTAGGAGGTAAAGGTTTTAGTTTGATTGGAGAATATTAACCCTGAAAATAAGTATTTTGCCAAATAATGTTTTTTCCCCCTAAATCCTAAGATTTATGTTTATAGTAATAGTTGTATTGGAATAGTTTAATTGTATTAGAAATTGTTAATTTTACCTGAAAAAACTTTTTTCCATTCATCCACTCTTGCAATCATCCAAGCATCCATCTTTACACCAAATATATATTTAGTATGTCATATATACCAGTACTGTTGTAGACATTGAGGATATTGTGATGAATAAGACAAAGGTTCTGCCTATATGGAACTAATATTCTATTACAGTTAATAAAAATGTATTTTAATTTTGGAAGAACTTAAGAAAAATTGGATATCTAGAGGCTATTAATTTCTAAAATGTTCTCCCCCAATTTTTAGATCTAAATGTTAAAGAGAAAATAATTGAAGACATGCGAATGACACTAGAAGAACAGGAACAAACTCAAGTAGAACAAGATCAAGTGCTTGAGGCTAAATTAGAGGAAGTTGAAAGGCTGGCCACAGGTAAAACAAGATTGCTTACATTTCTCTAAATATACTTTTTCATTTTTAAAAAAAATTTCCTAGATTTTTTCCCTTGTTAAAGTAGTATGTATTTTCAGTGATTGATAATGGAGAAGTATTTGGTGTTTTTTGAATGTCCTATTACTTGTCATTTTCCACTGTGATGAAAATTGTTTCAGTAAAATTATATGCAGTAAAGGAGTAAGGACACTGCATGATAACTTACGAATTATAAATTGCAAGTTATGGATGATAACTTGCAATGTTCCCTAGATGTTAAGAGTAAGTTTTCAACTGAGTTTCACCTTTGTCAGGCTTTTAGCATTATCTTGTATGTTGATCTCAATAAATACTTTGATTTCATTGCTTTCAGAATACCATCAGAGTTTTTCTAGAGTATATGGAAAAATATAACATTTACTAATAAAAATGTTAATGTGTGATTCTTGTAGAAAGGGCAAGAAATTTAGAATTAAGAAATTGTCTATGCCATTTTATATATAACCTTGGCAGGGTACTTGTGCTTACTCAGCCGAATTTTCCTCATCTGTAAAACGTGGTTGATGATGATAATGCCATATATACTATTGCACATTATTCTTTTTTTAAAATCATCTGACTTGAAGATTCATATTGTACATTATTCTTATCAAGATCAGATGAGATGAAAAAATGTAATAATACTTTGTAAAGCCTAAAACTCTATTATAACTGTATTTTGGTGGATGAAATTGTGATGAGGATGAGGACAGTGAGTCTATGTGACTTCATACTTTTCTAGCCACTTTCATGGACATAGAAAACTTTTTTCTTGAGAACTGCATGAAGTTTTCTATATAATAAGGTTGACAATGAATTTATTATACTATACTTGAATACTATTCATTGGATTCCTGAGAAGTCCCTGTAGTTCCTCTTCACTAAGAATTTAGTAAGAACTCCTAAAAGTTAAACTATAGAATAGCCTCAGTTCCATCTTGGTCTGTGTTCTTTATCTGGGCTCTACTGATTTGTGTCTGTAGCCCATGTCAAGTGTATCTCTACATGGTATAACTTTTGCATATGCTTTAAAACATAATTTTATGTCTTCAAATCAGAACTGGAAAAATGGAAGGAAAAATGCAATGATTTGGAAACCAAAAACAATCAAAGGTCAAATAAAGAACATGAGGACAACACAGATGTGCTTGGAAAGCTCAGTAATCTTCAAGATGAGTTACAGGTATGACTTTATATATGTTTTTATGTATGAATGTATCTGTCTTCATTATATTTCTAATAAGAGGAGAATTCAGTATTTTATATTTTGTAATTAACTTAGATATAGGTGAAATAATACCTGGCAAATGTTAATATGTAAATATAACTTTTCAGTGCACATTGAAATGACATGGGGAAGAAATTCCAAGATACAGCCTATTAAGTGCCAGTGAAATATAGTGATTGGGTCCTCAGTTTTATATTTTACATATTTAATTCTTAAACCATTGCTTCTAATGTCCTTGTGCTCATTTTTCTACTCCTTAAACTTCTTGCTCATCAAATACTGCTGTGGAGAAAATGACCATCAGGAGAATTATTTTGATTACTTTAAATCTCTTCAAAGTTTAATTATTAAATTGGAATAGAATTGTATATCTGAACACGTATAAAACTATACTATATAGAAGATATTCTATTTTGTGTGTGTGTGTGTTTTTTTCTTGTTCAGCTTTAACATATAACATATGGAGGAAACTTTTTTTTTATAGGATTTACCAAATACTATTATATTTTGTACATTTTATTAGAAGTGGCATTCATAACAGAAGCTGTAGGATTGAAGGAAACATAATAATAATAGTTTTGGGAGATTAGCTGCCTCTAAATTTTTTAAAATTCTGGCTGTATATTAAATATATGCTGAAAACAAATACAAAAAACTACTTTTTTTGTTACATATTATATATTCTAGAATTTACCCTTTTCATTGTGAAATTCCAAAAGCAGTTAGAACAAAATAAATATTATGAAAAAAGTGTATCAACCATATTGAGAATGTTTGCATTAAAAAGTATTTGTGTATTTTGCAGTGTTCTAAGATGATATAATCACATTAGTGTAGATTATAAACTTTGTAATCCTGGAATGGACTGCCATACTTTGTAATATAGTGATTTTAGAAGTTTTCTTTTTGTTTTTTTGAGACGGAATCTTGCTCTGTCGCCAGGCTGGAGTGCAGTGACGTGATCTCGGCTCACTGCAGCCTCCACCCCCTGGGTTCAAGCGATTCTCCTGCCTCAGCCTCCCGAGTAGCTGGGACTACAGGTACACGCCACCTCGCCCGGCTAATTTTTTTGTATTTTAGTAGAGATGGGGTTTCACCATGTTGGCCAGGATGGTCTTGATCTCCTGACCTCGTGATCCACCCACCTTGGCCTCCCAAACTGCTGGAATTATGGGCGTGAGCCACCACACCCAGCCTAGAAGTTTTTTAAGTGGTATTATTATTTTTATTTCAAATGAAGTTCTACTTGGGTTTTTTGTATATATTATTAAATGCCTCTGAACCCAAAGAATCTGTGGTACCAGTTTGAAAATTGCGGATCAGCAGTATTCTCTGTCCAGCTCTTCTGGATGTTCTTTTAATAAATATCCTGTTGCACAAGTTATTTTTTATTTGGCATCTCGTAGGCCCAGGAATATTTTATTTTTAGAACCATCCAATTAGAAATGACCACCACAAACAAAGTCTTTTTTATTCTCTTGGCATTTAGGAAGATTTGAGTCAGTTTAACTGTTTCAGAAATTTGAATTATTTATTTTTTCTTAAGGTCACTGATAAAAGTATTTAAATGGACTTCATAGCAAAATAAATTTATAAAGGAAGTGCATTTAGGAAAGCAAACCAGTTATTTTATTATTTTTTAAATAATCTGAAGCTTTGATCTTGTCATTTTTTAAAGTGAAACATTTAAAGTTTATAGAGGTGAAAAGTAATGGATTGTATGAAAATGTTATAGAAACATGTGTTAACTACTTTGTAGGCATGTGATAATAACTTATACCATTTATATATACAGGAGTCTGAACAGAAATATAATGCTGATAGAAAGAAATGGTTAGAAGAAAAGATGATGCTTATCACTCAAGCGAAAGAAGCAGAGAATATACGAAATAAAGAGATGAAAAAATATGCTGAGGACAGGGAGCGTTTTTTTAAGCAACAGAATGAAATGGTTGGTAACAACTGTGTCTTTGATGTGTTTCACCTGCTTTCCTTGGTGTGTTAAATGTATTGCTGGAATTAACAGTTTCTACATGGTTTTCTGTTTTTGGTTTTTTAAAGGCAAGTTGTCATCTTTATAAGATAACTTCTGAGCCAGTTTATCTTGACATTCACTAATGTTCTTGTTTTAACTTGTTTCAGTTGATTTAGCATGTTGGGAGAATACCTTATTGCTTCTTAATGTCTAGATACTGAAGTTAAAAATCTCTTCCTTTTGACCGTTACAGAGTATTCCCTATTATATTTTAAAACTTTCTGCATTTTGAACTGTAGATTCTAATATTGTGTACATTTTATCACATAAAGTCACCTAAATAGTTTCTAAAAGACTATATATATAGTAGACATGACCTTCAGTTTTACATTTACTAGTTGTAGGTCTTGTAATGATTGTCTTAGCCTGTTCTTTTTTTCTAATTGGCACTTAGTCTGTTTGACATGCAATGTTGGCAATCAGAAAAAAGACGCTAAACGTTATCGTTAATCCGAGGAAAGCTATTGAGCAACAAATATCATTTTAAAATGAAAAACCAGTGTCTATAAAAATAGTAACTTCGCAGTATCATATTGTCATCTGTTGGCATTTCCTTTTTTTATGACAGCATTTGACTAAAAACAGTTAAACTTTCCTATAAAAACTGGAAGATTTCCTTCCTTCCTTCCTTCCTGCCTGCCTGCCTCCCTCCCTGCCTCCCTCCCTCCCTGCCTCCCTCCCTCCCTCCCTCCCTTCCTTCTTCGCTCCCTCCCTCCCTCCTTTCCTTCCCTCCCCTCCCCTCCCTCCCCTTTCATTTTTCCTTTCCTTCTTCCTTTTCTTCATCCTGTCCTTCTTCCTTTCCTTCTCCCTTTCCTTCCTTTCTCTTTTCCCTTCCCCGTGCCCATCCCCTTCCCTGTCCCCTTCCCCTTCCCTTTCCCTTTTCTTTCCTCTTTTAAAGAGACAAGGTCTTGTTCTGTCACCCAGGCTGGAATGCAGTGGTACAGTCATGGCTCACTGCCTCCTCAAACTTCAGGGCAAAAGCAATCTTTCCACCTCAGCCTCCCAAGTAACTGGGATTACAGGCACATGCCACCACACCTAGGTAAATTTTTAATTTCTTGTAGGGACAGAGACTTGCTGTGTTGCCCAGGCTGGTCTCAAACTCCTGGTCTCAAGCAGTCCTCCTGCCTCAGCTTCCCCCAAGTGTTGGGATTATGGGTGTGAGCCACTGTGCATTGTACCTGGCCTGAAATGTTAATTTTCAATAAGGTAAGGACGGTTTTTCCACTTTTTTTCCTCCTTAGCTTTAAAGCTGCTTTTAACATTGAATATTGAACAGAGTTGGCCAGTTTTTATTAAAATGAGGCTGTTGTGAGCTAAACTTTCCAGCATGCTTGCTAAACTCCAGACCATACATGTATTCTACTCCAGAAATCAAGCCCTTGGTTGAAGTATGTGTCCTTTCTGAAGCTAGAGAGTCTACCATTGAATGCTGTGTCCTCATGTCACATGGTGTAAATTTGCTCCCATAAAAAAGTTTACTTTTTTATGAAATCATTTTATTTACAGAATAAATTTTTTTGAAATCATTTTATTTACAGAAAAGTTACAGAACTAGCACATAGAATTCCTGTATACCTATCACCCAACCTTCCTGACCCAGTAGTAAGAGGCAATAAGTAAAATCAAAACAGAAGGCTGTCACAGTTGCTCCAATTCCAAACCAGTGGTTTCTCTGGTAGCAATGCCAGCAAGTAATCCCACTTTGAATTTTTAATCCTAGGGAAAGCTAGTTTACTCTTTTCTCTCATATGTTTCTTTATAATCATACTTAGGTTGTGTATGTGTCTGCCATATTTAAGAAACACATTTTTGATGTAATGTTAATTTTTGATGTAAAATTGTAACATATAACATGGAAAGCAAATAGAACATAGTTCAGTGAGTTATTGTGAAGCCAGTACCCACTTAACTAATACTAATACCTATTTCAAGAAGTAGAACACTGTTCCACCCCAGAAACTCCTTCTTCTGCCTCTTTTCCAGTGGTAATAACTAATCTGTCCTTCAGTGTTAAACTTCAGTTTTGTCTCTTTTTGAGTTTTATGTAAATTGAAATATATGAATACATTTGATTGTACCTGACTTCTTTTCATTCACTATTTTATGTTTGTGAGAATCATCCATGTTTCCATGCATGTATCTGGAGTTAGTCCACTTTCATTTCAGAATATATAAGTGTATGAATAAACCACTGCTAATTCATTTTAATGTTGAAGATATTTAGATTGTTTTCTGGTTTTGGCTGTTATGAATAAATTTTCCTATAAACATTTTTATACATTTATTTTGGTGCACATTTGCATATATCTCTGTTGTGTGTATATATATATATAAAAGACAATTGCTAGATGATAGGGTATATATATGTGAAATTCTAGTAGAATGCTGCACTGATTTTCAAAGCAGTTGTACCCATTTGTACCCCAACTAGTGTTGCGGTAGCTATATAGTCCCACCAAGGTATGGTATTGTCAGTCAGTTTTTGAAGTGGTTTTAATGTGCTTTTCCCTAATTACTAACGAAGTTGAAGATTGTTTCATTTGTTTATTGGCTGTGCCTATACAAGTTCCCTTACCTTTTTCTCTGTTGGATTCTCTAGCTTCTTATTTGTAGGAATTCTTTATACTTTTCGGGGTAGAAGCCCTTTTTGTAATGCGTTGCAAGTACCTTCTTTCTATCTCTAGTTTGCTTTTTCTTTCTTATTGCCTTTTTATGAGTAGGAGTTCTCATAATTATTATTGTAGATATGGTAGATATTACAGTTTTGTAGATAATTTTATTAGTATTATTGTAGATAATTGTCCCAATATTTTTCTTTATGAAGCCCAAGGACTTGAAGATGGTGTGTTATATTATTTCCTGAAAGCTTTGAAGTTTTATCTTTCATATTTAGATACTAGAATTGATTTTTGTGTTGGTGTGAGATAGTGGTCAAAGCTCTTGATGTTTGTTTTAATGTGAATTACCAATTGACGTGGAAACATTTATTGAAAAGACTGTTTCTTTCTCACTGCTGTGCCACTTTTGTTGTAAATCATTTGCCCACAGGTTAATTTTGTATGTGTTGTAAGATTAGGGTTGGGGTTCTTTTTTTTTTTCATTTGGTTATTCAGTTGTTCCAGCCCCATTTATTGGGAAGATTGTCCTTCCTTTTATTTAATTTTTTTGCCACTTTTTTAGGTCAGTTGACCATGCATTTGTAGATCGTCTCTTCTGTCCCATTGATTTCTCTATCTGTCTTTACATACTGTCTTGATTATTGTGCTAACTTGAAATTATAGATAATTGCTGTCATTTTGTTCTTCATTTTCAAAATAATTTTGAGTATTCTAGATGATTTGCATCTCCATATAATTTTTAGAGTCACCTTTTCCATTTCCACACACATTCACACATACCTGAATTTTGATAAAAACTGCTTTTACTCTCTAGATCTATTTGGAGGAGACATCTTAACAATATTGAGTATTTTGATCCTTCAACACAGACCAATCTCTCCATTTATTTAGGTGTTCTTTAATCTCTTTCAGCAGTATTTTATGGTTTTTCATGTTTAGGTTTTACACATTTTCTTTATCAGTATTTCATGATTTTTGAACCTATTGTAAATGGTGTTGTTTTCTGTTTTCATTTTTCTGTTGTTTGTTGCTATTACTGTAATTTTACCCACTAATTTTCCAAACATTGGCAGAAATGTTGATACTAGTTTGAAAGCTATAGCTGTAATTGTGTATTGAAAGAAGTTACCAGTAAGCTGATTTTTGGAATGAGATGGGATATGGATAAAAATAACATGGACATTTAATTTATAAAATGATATGTATTTTGTTTTATGGTTAAATATTTTATCTAGACAATTTGTCATGTAATCTTGTTTGCAGCTATATTTATGGTGTTACATGTAATAATTTCTAAACATTCTTAGATTCATAATATATCAAGGTTGATTTTAATATTTTCTTTATTTCCTGATTAGGAAATACTGACAGCCCAGCTGACAGAGAAAGATAGTGACCTTCAAAAGTGGCGAGAAGAACGAGATCAACTGGTTGCAGCTTTAGAAATACAGCTAAAAGCACTGATATCCAGTAATGTACAGAAAGATAATGAAATTGAACAACTAAAAAGGATGATATCAGAGACTTCTAAAGTAGTCAGTAGTCTTTTTTGCTATGCCTTTTTAATTGAACATAGTAATTACTTAATTGACTAACTCTTAAAGGATAAAAATGTGTAAGTCTCAATAGACCAGAAAGGAATCAGAGTATTTAAAATGTGGAGATTTTTCATGATTTTGAGTTTTGAAATTTATCATTAAGATTGATTTGTCAATCAATGACTGAGATGTAGCATTTTCTCCAATATTTTGGTTATGTCTCTCAGGTAGAGTAATTAGGATCAACAATTTCTGGTTTAGTCCCCAATCTACGTTTAAAGTATGGAAATGTGATTCAACATGAACTCTTGGTGATTTTGAATACTTGGGCCTATCCTTAACTTTATTTTATAAAAATACAAATAATTTTGAAAGTAAGCCTAATGGTAGAGAGACATTATGAGTCTTTCAGCTGTTACTTTTATATTACCTTGGGACTGGAAATCCTGAAAGAGGAGAGAATTGCCTTTTACAGATAGCTGCTTCCCAGTAAATAGAATCTGGGTACATCTGAAGCTAGTCTTTCTGGAATAATCTGTACTTAAAAATCTGCTGCTTTAAAGCCTTCAGACAATAGGAAAAATATGTATGTGTCACATCAAAAGACTATTATTGTAAGAGAGATTACTTGCTTTAAAAAGAGGTAGTATTGTGTTGTTTAATAATATATACTAGAAAGTCAGAAAAACTAGGTATCAACTGCTGTCGCTGTGGTTTTGGGACCTTTGAGAAGAATTACTTAACATTTCTGATCTTTGTCTAAAACAGGTAATAGTGTTTTCCTAACAGAGTTGTGAAATTAATGAAGATTGTAAAACAAGTAGCACAGTTTTTACTCCAGTGGAAATCAATACATGCTAGTTACTTTCCCTTTTATGAATTCAGTAGAGTCTTTCTTATTTGGCAGTAATGGGGAGGTGACATAAGAGGTTTACTTGACTTTTGATTTTGATGGCTGTGATGAGGAGGACTGTGTTACAGTTTATGAAGTTTAAAAATGTAATCTGATATTTCTTTATAAATCGCCTAAGTAGAGTTTAGAAATAGAACTTTATGACTGAGAAAATAGGAGGAAGAATGTGCTGCAAGATTTAGTTTTCCTTATGGTCTTTTGTACTCTAATGCTATAGTTGCATTCCTGAGAAGCTTCCAGTTTTTCAAAATTGTGTTATCAAAAGCAACTGTTGGGATACTGAGCAATTCTAACTCAGTACAGACCTTGACCATGCCATTTAATGTGTGTAGTTCTCTATTTCCTCATCTGGAAAGTAGGAATAACGATTTTTGCCAGACCTACCTGCAGAGTTGCGACGAAAGTAAAGAAAGAGAATGTGGGCAGAACACTTGGAAGTTGCAAGCAGTCTTTCAAGTTTCTCCTTAGATCAGAGTCAATAAACTGGAAAGTCACCCAGCCTTTCCTGAGTCTCTGAGGTTGAAAGAGAAATAGGAGGGCTAGGTGGTAATTAAAGGTGTCTTTACTTATTTCCATTGTTTAGTTTCACACAAATCTTGATTTTATATTCTTTATGTGAAGTTTTCAATATATTTTCAGGTTACAATGCCCTGTTGCTTTAATATTTCCTTACTTTAGGAAACACAAATCATGGATATCAAGCCCAAACATATTAGTTCAGCAGATCCTGACAAACTTCAAACTGAATCTCAATCGACAAGTTTTGAAATTTCCAGAAATAAAGTAGAGGTGGGTATTTGGCAGCACAGTCCACTTATTTATTCTCTTTATCCACTATTACTAAATAACACTTGCAAGTCAGTTGCTGAAGATACCTTACTGCACAATTAGCTGTATGTGCTCTGGGCTGTGTGAAAGAAACTAGAGGCTTTTGAGGAGAGGTGAAATTCTTTTGGGAGATTATATCCCCAAGTGATGTTAATCTCATCTTAAAAGCAGTAGATCTGTTAATATAAACAAACTTGATGGTCAGAAATGGGAAATCCTACTAAAGAGAAAATAGGGATAATTTGCTCTCATAAAAGGTTGCTTTAATAAACATTGTGTTAAATAGTATTTTTTTTGGAATTGAATCCATTTAATAGCTTTGTCACCAGTCTTCAATAACAACTCGTGAGTTTCCTTAATTGGTATTGGGCTTAGGGTTCTGTGAATAACTTTGGATAATATAGAGATTCTTAGGTTGGATATGAAATAGATAAAAATTCTATGTTACTTAAAATTTTTGAAGGTAAAATTACTTTTTAAATTTCTTTTTAAAACACATTTATTGGGAGCATTCAGAGTTGGGAAGCTTTTTAAGCACTGAGGATACAAACATCAATAAGACTTGATTGCCATCCTCAAGGAGTGAAGAATCTAGTAAGGTAGATACATAAGTGAATGACTTGTTTGATTTTACTTCATGGGCTAAGTGTTATAGTAGAAATATAAAGTGAGTACTATAAGGAACACTGAGGAAGATGAAATGAATTTTGCCTGAGTGGTTGTGGAAATGGATTAAAGAAGGTGATGCCATATTGTATCTTATGAATGGAAGCTTATTAAGCAGACAATGGGAAGAAAAAGTCTAAAAAAAAAAAAAAAAAAGAAATGGGGTTTCACTATGTTTCTCTGGCAGCTGAACTTGAACTCCCAGGCTCAAGCAGTCCTCCTGCCTCAGCCTCCTGAGTAGCTGGGACTATAGGCATGTGCCACCATGGCCAACTGAGAATGACATTTTAATCTGGGAAAATAACATGAGCCATTCATTTTCTCTTGGTTTTTCCTTGACATTTCTTAGTAGTTTCAAATAATTAGCACTAAACTTGGGGACTAATACAAATCATAAATTTCACAGAAAAGTTTGAAGTTGATCCATAAACAAGGCTTAATTCTTGATTGCATGGACAAACACATATCATGGAACATTTCTTTCTCCATAAATTTATGTATGTTCTAAAACCTCCTGGTTCCAATTTTCTAATTCCAGCAGTTATTGTATATTCCACAATTTGGGGAATCATATTGTTAGGCTATTTTGTATGTTCTTGTCTTCATGTAATTGATATACTTAACTAGGCTGAAAGTCCAAAATGATTAATTCATTTAACTGGTAGTTGATTCTGGGAGTTCCACTGGACTTAATTTGTGGTCTCTCCCTGTGGACTGGACCTCTCACGGCATGGTAGCTGGTCTGAGATGGGGCATTTTGAGGGAGAGTGTCCTGAAAGTGTTCTAAGAGGATAGGACAGAAGTTGTAATGCTTCTTATGATTGAGCCTTAGGGGACCATAATGTTATTTCTACCACATCCTATTGGCTATAAGGCCCAAATTCAAGTAGAGGGGAATGAGAGACTCCATCTCTCAACGGGAAGAGTAGCAAAGTATTTCTAGCCTACTTTAATATAACCAGGCTGTTTGTCAAAAATCCCAGCCTCCTCCCTTGGAGATTTCTGATTTACTAGGTTTGTGGTAGAGTGCAGGAGTCTTTTAAACAAATTCTGTAAGTAATTCTTATGATCATACAAGTTTGGGAAATACCGATGTTGTCCCTAATTTTGACATACCATGTGTGAGCCTGAAGAAGGTAGATGATAACTCAGTCTTTCTGTTCTTGCTATGACCTAGCACACTTTTTGTCTTTCCCAATGCATTGTCTTGAATAGGCATTTGAGAGAATTAATTCTTTGTGGTTTATAAATGTATACTCTACAAATAATATTTTTCCTTTTAAATTCTGTTGCAGGATGGATCTGTAGTCCTTGACTCTTGTGAGGTGTCAACAGAAAATGATCAAAGCACTCGATTTCCAAAACCTGAGTTAGAGATTCAATTTACACCTTTACAGCCAAACAAAATGGCAGTGAAACACCCTGGTTGTACCACACCAGTGACAGTTAAGATTCCCAAGGCTCGGAAGAGGAAGAGTAACGAAATGGAGGAGGTAAATACTTAAGTGATGAGTAAATTTAACAAACAAATCTTATTATAAAGCTGTTACAGTATAGAGTTAAACTGCTATATTGCCCTCCTGTTCATAGGCACTGCTGTTAGAGACCAAAATCACAATTTATGCTATATTTTATACCCTTTAAGGATATCACTGTGGGCCAGGTGTGGTGACTGATGCCTGTAATCCCAGCACTTTGGGAGGCTGGGGCTGGCGGATCACTTGAGGTCACGAATTCAAGACCAACCTGGTCAACATGGTAAAACCCCGTCTCTACTAAAAATACAAAAATTAGCCAAGAGTGGTGGTGCACACCTGTAATCTCAGCTATTCAGGAGGCTGAGGCAGGAGAACAACTTGAACCCAGGAAGTGGAGGTTGCAATGAGATGAGATGGCACCACTGCACTCCAGCCTGGGTGATGGAGTGAGACTGTCTCAGAAAAATAAAGAATATTGCTGTGGTTTAATGGTCTTCAGATAAAAAGCTATGTATATTAAAATATATAGCATATCCCTTGCTTCAGTTAAACTATAATACATTAAATGATGGTGGATTTTACTGGAGAGCCATTTCAGTATACCAGTCCTGTTCATACTTGGTCACTTTCCCTGTATTGGAAGAGAAAAGGGGGTTATGTAGAAATCAGAGAAACTGAAATAGCTAACTTGCTTGAGTATAATCTTTGTCATTTAACTAAAATCTTTAGTCTGTATGGTCTTAGCAAGTTTTAAAAGAGAAATTCTTTTTTCACCAGCCACTGTTAAAATTTGGGCCTCTGTGTAGTGGTAGGCTAAAAGCTATTAACCTCTTCTTACTGCAGTTTCTTGATTGAAGGGTTGCCAAACCTACCATGTCCTAGATGTGGAGATTTGGCAAGTCAGATGAGGTTTCTGATCCTGTTTGCTCCTTTTTGGAACAATGGATTAATGTGTTGAAAATGCTTAGCTTTTGCTCTGCAAGTGGCAGATACATAATAAATAGTAATAATTATTTATTTATTTATTTTTATTATTATTATACTTTAAGTTTTAGGGTACATGTGCACAATGTGCAGGTTAGTTACATATGTATACATGTGCCATGCTGGTGTGCTGCACCCATTAACTCGTCATTTAGCATTAGGTATATCTCCTAATGCTATCCCTCCCCCCTCCCCCCACCCCACAACAGTCTCCAGAGTGTGATGTTCCCCTTCCTGTGTCCATGTGTTCTCATTGTTCAGTTCCCACCTATGAGTGAGAACACGCGGTGTTTGGTTTTTTGTCCTTGCGATAGTTTACTGAGAATGATGATTTCCAATTTCATCCATGTCCCTACAAAGGACATGAACTCATCATTTTTTATGGCTGCATAGTATTCCATGGTGTATATGTGCCACATTTTCTTAATCCAGTCTATCATTGTTGGACATTTGGATTGGTTCCAAGTCTTTGCTATTGTGAATAGTGCCGCAATGAACATATGTGTGCATGTGTCTTTATAGCAGCATGATGTATAGTCCTTTGGGTATATATATACCCAGTAATGGGGTGGCTGGGTCAAATGGTATTTCCAGTTCTAGATCCCTGAGGAATCGCCACACTGACTTCCACAATGGATGAACTAGTTTACAGTCCCACCAACAGTGTAAAAGTGTTCCTATTTCTCCACATCCTCTCCAGCACCTGTTGTTTCCTGACTTTTTAATGATTGCCATTCTAACTGGTGTGAGATGGTATCTCATTGTGGTTTTGATTTGCATTTCTTTGATGGCCAGTGATGGTGAGCATTTTTTCATGTGTTTTTTGGCTGCATAAATGTCTTCTTTTGAGAAGTATCTGTTCATGTCCTTCGCCCACTTTTTGATGGGGTTGTTTGTGTTTTTCTTGTAAATTTGTTTGAGTTCATTGTAGATTCTGGATATTAGCCCTTTGTCAGATGAGTAGGTTGCGAAAATTTTCTCCCATTTTGTAGGTTGCCTGTTCACTCTGATGGTAGTTTCTTCTGCTCTGCAGAAGCTCTTTAGTTTAGTTAGATGCCATTTATCAAATTTAGCTTTTGTTGCCATTGCTTTTGGTGTTTTAGACATGAAGTCCTTGCCCATGCCTATGTCCTGAATGGTAATGCCTAGGTTTTCTTCTAGGGTTTTTATGGTTTTAGGTCTAAAGTTTAAGTCTTTAATCCGTCTTGAATTAATTTTTGTATAAGGTGTAAGGAAGGGATCCAGTTTCAGCTTTCCACATATGGCTAGCCAGTTTTCCCAGCACCATTTATTAAGTAGGGAATCCTTTCCCCATTGCTTGTTTTTCTCAGGTTTGTCAAAGATCAGATAGTTGTAGATATGTGGCGTTATTTCACAAGCATTCTTATACACCAATAACAACGACAGTGAGCCAAATCATGAGTGAACTCCCATTCACAATTGCTTCAAAGAGAATAAAATACCTAGGAATCCAACTTACAAGGGACGTGAAGGACCTCTTCAAGGAGAACTACAAACCACTGCTCAATGAAATAAAAGAGGATACAAAGAAATGGAAGAACATTCCATGCTCATGGGTAGGAAGAATCAATATCGTGAAAATGGCCATACTGCCCAAGGTAATTTATAGATTCAATGCCATCCCCATCAAGCTACCAATGACTTTCTTCACAGAATTGGAAAAAACTACTTTAAAGTTCATATGGAACCAAAAAAGAGCCCGCATCGCCAAGTCAATCCTAAGCCGAAAGAACAAAGCTGGAGGCATCACGCTACCTAACTTCAAACTATACTACAAGGCTACAGTAACCAAAACAGCATGGTACTGGTACCAAAACAGAGATATAGATCAATGGAACAGAACAGAGCCCTCAGAAATAACGTCTGTAAAGTATTTTATTTCTCCTTCACTTATGAAGCTTAGTTTGGCTGGATATGAAATTCTGGGTTGAAAATTCTTTTCTTTAAGAATGTTGAATATTGGCCCCCACTCTCTTCTGGCTTGTAGAGTTTCTGCCAAGCGATCCGCTGTTAGTCTGATGGGCTTCCCTTTGTGGGTAACCCAACCTTTCTCTCAGGCTGCCCTTAACATTTTTTCCTTCATTTCGACTTTGCTGAATCTGACAATTATGTGTCTTGGAGTTGCTCTTCTCGAGGAGTATCTTTGTGGCGTTCTCTGTATATTTCCTGAATCTGAATGTTGGCCTGCCTTGCTAGACTGGGGAAGTTCTCCTGGATAATATCCTGCAGAGTGTTTTCCAACTTGGTTCCATTCTCCGCGTCACTTTCAGGTACACCAATCAGATGTAGATTTGGTCTTTTCACAGTCTCATATTTCTTGGAGGCTTTGTTTGTTTCTTTTTATTCTTTTTTCTCTAAACTTCCCTTCTGGCTTCATTTCATTCATTTCATCTAAAAAGCAGAGCGCCTCTCCTCCTCCAAAGGAATGCAGGTCCTTACCAGCAACGGAACAAAGTTGGAAGGAGAATGACTTTGATGAGTTGAGAGAAGAAGGCTTCAGATGATCAAACTACTCCGAGCTACAGGAGGAAATTCAAACCAAAGGCAAAGAAGTTGAAAACTTTGAAAAAAATTTAGACGAATGTATAACTAGAATAACCAATACAGAGAAGTGCTTCAAGGAGCTGATGGAGCTGAAAGCCAAGGCTCGAGAACTACGTGAAGAATGCAGAAGCCTCAGGAGCCGATGCAATCAACTGGGAGAAAGGGTATCAGTAATATTTATTTTTAAAGTAACTTGTTTTAAGCTTAAAACTAATTACAGACTCTCTAGCAAAATAATTTTTCTTCAACTTTCTTTTACTTCTTTGAAGAGTAGTATATTTTCAAGGCTGCTGCAAGAGCAGAAATAGTATTAACTATACTCCTGAGGCTCTCTGTCAGGTAATAATTTTGCTGAGTGAATGTTATTTAGCATAGTTTTTCTGCTACACATGTAACACCTTTAGAGATTGTTTTATGGAGTCTTACTAGTTAACTTTTGTTTTATATTTATTTAATTTTTAAAAATACCATTAAAACACTGAGTTTCATCATCTAGTTGGCTTTTTCTTGATCCATTTTTTTTTCAACGAAGAAGGAAACACCGAGTGTAGTTCTCAAGAAGGTTAAAATATAAATATTTTATTAATTTTACTATTGGCGTATATCCCTCATGTATGTTTCAGAAAAGATTTACAGGTTGTTGTAGATACATCATGTAGAAACTTTAAATAGTTTAACTGATTTTGCTCGATCTTCACTGCTATAATAAACTAAGTACATGGGCCCCTATGAAAATCATTTATGCAATCCTATTTTCTTTTTTTCTTCCACATACTCTTTTTTTTTTTTTAATTAAGTTCTGTGGTATGTGTGCAGAATGTGCAGTTTTTTTACATAGGTATACACATGCTATGGTGGTTTGCTGCACCCATCAATCTGTCACCTACATTAGGTATTTCTCCTAATGCTATCCTTCCCCTAGCCCCCCACCCCCCAACAGGCTATATTCTAACCCAGTGAAGACTCCAAAGAGCTCCTTACTGACCACTGTGTGTGGAGGTAGCCTCATGGTCTCTTTTCACTTGCATCCTATGATTACCATCTGTCTTTTCCCTGTCGTGGCATCTGCTTCTTATGACCCTTATAACTTCTGCTTTGTTATTTGGATTCTGAGGTTCAGTCATGATCTTTTCTCTGCTTCTCTTCTTGCCCCCTTTTTCCCGAACTTTTATCTTTGGTACAACTAGGATTTGTAGCAGTTCAAGTCAGTGAGTATATCTGTAAAGGGCTTTGTCCTATGTGAGGTTATTTGGCGAAAAGAAGAGTAAGATGCCATACCCATGTTGTAGAGAAGAAAGATAATATTTTAAAAGTTTTAACATTTTACCTTTGGTTATTTGAAGTTTTGTTTTTATTTTATTTTTGATATTGTCAAATGTCAATGAGAGAACTTAGACATAGATGCTTGTATTATTTGGGAGTTAGGCAATAGGTAGGTATATTGCTATGCTGTATTTTAAAGCTCAGTTTCAAATAAAAGATATTATTCCTTCCATGTTTTTCATTTAGCTTATGTAATTTCATTACTTGTGATATGTTTGAAAAATTCACACCTTCAGTCAGGGTTTCTCAACTCCAGCACAGTTGACATTTTGGGCTGTATACCTCTTTGTTTTAAGGGCTATCCTGTGCATTGTAGGGATGATTAGCAGCATTCCTGACCTTTACCCACTCGTGGCCAATAATATTCCCTTCTCCCTGGCAAAGACAACCAAAAATATCTTCAAACATTGCCATTGTCCTCTGAGTTCAAAATTGCCCTCGGTTAAGAGTCACTGTTTTAAGTGATAATGTAGCTTTTTACATATTTTCTTTTTGGAGTCTAGAGAAATAAAATATTGTCAAGAAATTAACTGGTGCTGAAATTCATTATTTTTAGGACTTGGTGAAATGTGAAAATAAGAAGAATGCTACACCCAGAACTAATTTGAAATTTCCTATTTCAGATGATAGAAATTCTTCTGTAAAAAAGGAACAAAAGGTGTGTCTTTTAATTTGTCCAAAATTGTAGCAATTATCCAGAAATCCAGTTGTGTTCAATTATAACTCATTTATCTTCTCTTTCCCATACATCTGATTCAGTTGAAATATAACATTTAGCATTTGGCCAGTAGCATCTACTTTATGTGTTTACTTCTGACTTTAACACTCTGTCTGTCAAACTCTTTTTGCCATTGTCTGACCCTTTTATCCCTGTCCTTATATACTTAATCTCAAGTTTCCTACCTGAGAATTCATAACCTGTCTCTGGGCTCTTTAATTCAGCTGTGGCCATAACTATTTCCTTCTAACAGTTCTCATCAGCAATAACAAAAAATGTTTTGTTTATTAGGTTCCCATACGTCCATCATCTAAGAAAACATATTCTTTACGGAGTCAGGCATCCATAATTGGTGTAAACCTGGCCACTAAGAAAAAAGAAGGAACGCTACAGAAATTTGGAGACTTCTTACAACATTCTCCCTCAATTCTTCAATCAAAAGGTTTGCAGAAAATTAATTAAATGACCTTTTTTTGTTAGATGTAGGGTATATTTTAATACCTAATTGATATATAAACTCAACAACTGTTCAGGGAATATTATACTTCAAATAGGCATTGTCCTATACTAGGTACTGTGGGAAGAAACATGTAAAAGGATGATAGATCTAGGTGTTCGCTGTGTAGTAGAAGAGAAAGGCTTATATTTAAGTAACTGATCCAGAGCAGGCTACTTAATATAGTAATAGGGGTACAAGCAAAGGTATGATAGTATTGGAGGGAAAAGAGCTACTCTGATTAGGGGGCTTTGGGAAGGTTTTTATGGGAGAGATGGGATTTACCCTGTGTATTGAAATGTGGGCAGGATTACACTCTCTAGGGTGTCCAAAGGTGAGAATACAGTCATGGGTTCTTAGTTTCTGTTTTTGGTTGGGCCAGGAAATCCCCTTCCTCATCCCTGTTTTCTGCTTATCACTAGAGACAGAAACTAAAAACCATGGCTTCAGGCTGCTAAAAGCCTAAAACAAAACAAAACAAAACAGAACAAAAACAACAACAAAATAAGGTGGATTGGACAAGTTTGCCAGTATTAGTATTATGGTATATATCCTTCTAGTGTTTTTTTTTCTGTGCACATGTAAATATTATCTGTTTATGTACAATATGTCAAAAACACATTATTTTCATAGATACCTATTGAGTTTAGCTGCAGAAACAGTATGCTTAGTGCTTTTTTTCTTGATAATATAATGTGGACATATTGATACCTGTGTATATGTTAAGATATATACACATGTGTGCACATATGCAGAAGAAATGGTTTTAACACAGGTGGAGTATCAGAAAAATGTAGGAAATGTTCATGCAATTACAGGCAGCAATATACATCTGGCATGTAGAATGTGGAAGGACTATCTTAGGGGTGAGATGGAGTAGTGGGTTTTTGTGAGGTTACCTGAATGACAGCAATAGGATGAATTAGAGACCAGAGTGAGGGGTATAGGGAGGTAAAGGAACTAGAAGCAGGGGGCAGTTAAGTTGAATCAAATATGTTTTGTGAAAATACTTTTTGTTGAAGGCTTACCACAGACGTTTCCAAACTTTGTTGGTTCACAGTGCCCTTAATGTCTCAGTAATTAATTTCCATTTTGCCTCTGCACCCAAAGAACCACTAGTAGTCTCATGCATTAGAACTTAAGACCAAACAACCACTGAAAATTCAGCTGCTGAAAATCCAGATTGCAAAGATAATGTCATAATGAAAAGAAATGTAATTCAGTATCATTTTGAAATTGAACTACCTTGGGCTATTGAGCATCACTGTTTTCCCTGAAGATTGAAAATATCCTGAGCATATTACAGATATGCTTCTGTAACTTTGCTGCAGCATGCCTCAGTACACAGTTTGGGAACTTCTGACCTATCAGACCCATTTGTATATTTACATACATTTAAAAAATACATACATTTAAAAAATGTGTTTGTATAAACAGAGAAAATATCTGGAGGGACAAACAGCAAACTGTTAAATATCTAAATTTGGAGAGGAGAGACATCTTTCTTTAGAGTCCTTTAGGCTTACTGACTACCACTTTTATATTAAAAAGAAATTTATTTTCAAGGAGAGGTAGGTACCTATAATAAGTATGTAATCAGGTAAGGGTAATGATTCTCTTACTTCATTGACTTGGTTCCTTAACAGCTTCCCTACCAATGCACTTGACATAACATTTTTTTTTTCCTTTTTTCTTTTTGTTTTTACTTATTTCTAGAAATATAAGATATCCCTATTTTGAACTGTAACTGTAATACATATTTGTTGTTTTGGGTCACTTGGAAATACAGAGAAAAAAGAAAAAATGGAGATTAGTTCTTAAAATTCTGCTGCTCTGATAACCATTGTTAATCCATCACTTAGTGTCACTGGTCTCCCAGCTTGCCCCTCTTGTCATCTCCCATCCATTCATACATGACAGAATGTTCTTTTCAAAGTGCAGATTGAATTATGTTTCTCCTCTGATCCTTTAATGATTTCTCATTCTTCTGAATGACCTGATTTCTGACTCTCTCCAATCTATCTCTTATTATTCTGTGGTTTGATAACTAGCCAGCTTCAATCCTGCTAACTTCTGACAGTTCCTAGAATTTGCCAGCTTCTTTCTTACCTTCATATCATTGATTTCTTTTGCTTTTTCCTGTGCTTTCTTTTATCTGGAACACACCCTGGCTTTTCTCATAGCTGCCCCCTTACCCTTGAGCCCTCATAGCTGATGCAACGTTATTAGGGAGACACCTTCCTTCATCACCCTGTCACTACCCCTCATCCCCAGCATCACTTAATCTTTATTATTCAATCCTATTTTTTGTCTTAGCACTTTTTAAACTATAATTCTTTGCTTTCATATTGTCTTTTACACTAGAATATAATCTGCACAGGACAAAATGTCTGTCTAGTTCATACTGTCAGCTCTTAGTATAGTGGCTAGCACATAGTAGTGATGAGTTTGGCTCTAGGCCAACATATGTATGATTTTTAAACATTTCTATTTTTTTTAGGCTATACCATAGGCAATTATAAAAACTTACCTGACAAGCCTCCCTTTCTACACCAGACTTGATGCTAGCCAATGCAATATAATTTCTTAAGGGAGTTACAGTCAAGGATCCAGCCCCCACAAGCTAGTCATGCTCTTACTCATATTTGCATATTTAGCCTGAGTGCCTCCATTCAGAGCCTCTTTATTGAGGCCTTTGGTGGAGGCCTTCTTATGGAGGGGAACGGGAGGGGGAACCTTGAAGACGCTTTTCTCCACTGTAACTCGGTACTTTTCCACGTATAGCTCCCTCCAACCTCCAGCCCTGAGGTCTATAAAACTGCAAGAACCTTTTGTTTGGGGCTACCTGGGTGGTAAAATGACCACCACTTCTATGCTGATCTGTATTATTCTGTGGTGGACTATAGAAGAGGGTGGGTAGGAGCTGGTGCTTTCTCAGGTTTAGCCTCTTGCATATACTGTTGAAATAAGTGGTTAAAAAGTTGGGTTGTTACTTTGATTTTGGCTTGTTGTCTTAACTGGCTCCTCCAATACCTGGATTCTCAGCTCTCTCAAGCCCAGCTCAGCCCTTAACAAGTAGTCTTCTCAATTTAGTCTAATGCCTTAAATGTTTTTTCTATTTTTTAAAAAATATATTTGATATCACATGTGTGTGAATTTCTATCCAGGAATTTTCCCAGATGGAAATATGTTTTCTATTAAAATAAAAAAAAGTACTATGTACTATGAACATAGTAAAGAATTTAAAAATTCCTGTTCTACTTCCCTAAAAGCAATCAGCTGTTAACAGTTTGGTTTCTGTCCGTTTGTGTGTGGACTCCAAGTAAAGGGTTTACAAAGTGTTTTCATGCAGCACTCATTGTGCATAACTTTATGCATGAGCATTGAACTAGATCATCTACCACCTTATTTTTAATGCTGCATGATCCACTATGTATATATCCTGCTCTTTTGCTTAACATAGCATAAACATTTTCCAAGTCATTAAAGATGCCTGAGATTTTTTACTACATTGAACATTAATCAAATGATACTTTATTTGCTTTTTTTTTTTGCTGTCGATCATTATTTCATGTTCTCTTGACATTTACTTTTTTCTTTGTGATTTGTCTATTCATGCCCTTTCACCATATATATATTGCAGTGTTTTTAGTTTGTGTATGTTCATTCTTTATTGAGGATTTCAAACCATCTTTATTAAGGATTTCAAACCACCTTTGCAATTAGAAAATTATTTCAGGAGCTAATTAACATTTTTATTTTATAGCAAAGAAGATAATTGAAACAATGAGCTCTTCAAAGCTCTCAAATGTAGAAGCAAGTAAAGAAAATGTGTCTCAACCAAAACGAGCCAAACGGAAATTATACACAAGTGAAATTTCATCTCCTATTGATATATCAGGCCAAGTGGTAAGCTAGTATTACTGTTTTCATCAATGTAAAACTGTTGATGTTCTTTTTAATTTTTTACAGTGGTTTGAATTTCAGTTCTTTAGATCTCTGAAAACACATGCTTTAGGTCATGCTTTTAGTCTCACGTGTTAAGTTTATACTAATTAAATGTAAATACTGCATTAAATGTATACAAGTGTCATGCATTTGCATTTGAAAATGCATCAGAGGAATTTATTTCCAATAATAGAATTGTCACCATTTAGTAACTTATTTGCCTCCAAAATCTTTTTTTTTCTTTCTCTTTTTTAAATCACGGGAGTTGTACAAATCTGGGCCCAAGTGTTCCTGGTAAAAATATAAAACTGACATTCAGCCATTTCCTCCCACCTTTCCCCTAAGCCTTTGAAGATCTATTAGGAAGAGACTGTAGTTATCACCCTGACTCTATGACTCATTCTCCTGATTCAGAACAGTATGTGCTGTCAGAGGGAAAGCTCAAATTTTCTGTCATGCTTGCATTTGCTTAGTGGATGAAAGTGAAGGTAAAAAAATAATTAAAAGAAATTTAAAAAATTAAATCAAAAAGAAGTGGCCAAGAAACATCAGGAGAAACCTTTTTTGCAACAAGACCTTTCAGATATGAGATTGACACTTGAATGCAAGATGTAAAGAGTTAGGGTAAATTAGGGCATGGTGTTGTAAGTACCATTCTGTCAGTCATTTTTGAGTATCTGTTTGATTAGTACCTGATTTCTTCCCTTGGCTGAAAATTTTCTTAGTTACTATATAATGTGCTTTCTACTTTCTAAGTTATACATTTGTTGCCACGAAAGATCATTTCTTAAAAATTATTTAAGGCACTTGTCTCCAAATCTTTTAGTAATTATTTTAAGTTATATCTGCCTTGAATTCAATATGGAGTCTAGGTTATTTTTCTTCTAGAATTTGATAGTGTTGAATCTTTTACAAAGTCCATTTTTTAAATAAATTTTTATAGAAGATGGCATATCTGTAGTCTAAGTAAAAAAATTCTCCAATGTATCATTTCAGTTACTAAGCACATGAATATGTCTTATTCATTATAAACAAGCTTTTATTTTTATTTTCACTTACAAGCTTTGAAAAACTATGAAATTTTTAATTTCAGATTTTAATGGACCAGAAAATGAAGGAGAGTGATCACCAGATTATCAAACGACGACTTCGAACAAAAACAGCCAAATAAATCACTTATGGAAATGTTTAATATAAATCTTATAGTCATAATCATTGGAACTTGCATCATGTATTGTAAAGATAAATGTATATATTATGATGCATTAAATCTGCATATAGATTGCTGTTTTATACATAGTATAATTTTAATTCAATAAATGAGTCAAAATTTGTATATTTTTATAAGGCTTTTTTATAATAGCTTCTTTCAAACTGTATTTCCCTATTATCTCAGACATTGGATCAGTGAAGATCCTAGGAAAGAGGCTGTTATTCTCATTTATTTTGCTATACAGGATGTAATAGGTCAGGTATTTGGTTTACTTATATTTAACAATGTCTTATGAATTGTTTTTTACTTTGTTATACAACTGATTTTACATATCTGTTTGGATTATAGCTAGGATTTGGAGAATAAGTGTGTACAGATCACAAAACACATATATACATTATTTAGAAAAGATCTCAAGTCTTTAATTAGAATGTCTCCCTTATTTTGTAAAAATTTTGTGGGTACATAGTACATGTATATATTTACGGGATACGTGAGATGCTTTGACACAGGCATGCAATGTGAAATACGTGTATCATGGAGAAGTATCCATCCCCTCAAGCATTTTTCCTTTGAATTACAAATAATCCAATTACATTCTTTAAATCATTTAAAAATATACAAGTAAGTTATTATTGATTATAGTCACCCTATTGTGCTATCAAATAGTAAATCATTCTTTTTATCTTATTTGTTTTTGTACCCATTAACCATCCCCACCTCCCCCTGCAACCCTCAGCACCCTTACCAGCCACTGGTAACCATTCTTGTACTCTGTATGTCCATGAGGTCAGTTGATTTTATTTTTAGATCCCATGAATAAATGAGAACATGCAGTCTTTGTCTTTCTGTGCCTGGCTTATTAACATAATAATATCCAGTTCCATCCATGTTATTACAAATGACAGGATTTCATTCTTTTTTTACAGCTGAATGTTTATGTTCCACATTTTTTTTATCCAGTCATCTGTTGATGGACACTTACGTTGCTTCCAAATCTTAGATATGGTAAACAGTGCTGTAACAAACATAGGTGTGCAGATATCTCTTCTGTTTCCTTGCCTTTGGGTACATACCCAGCAGTGGGATTGCTGGACCATATGGTAGTTTTTTGAGGAAGCTCCAAACTGTTTTTCATAGTGGTTGTACTAATTTACATTCCTACCAACAGTGTACAAGTGTTCGCTTTTCTCTGTATCCTCATCAGCATTTGTTATTGCCTATCTTTTGGATATAAGCCATTTTAACTGGGGTGAGATGATATCTCATTGTAGTTTTGATTTGTGTTCCTCTGATGATCCGTGATGTTGATCACCTTTTCACATGCCTATTTGCCATTTTTATGTCTTCTTTTGAGAAATGTCTATTTAAATCTTCTTTGCCCATTTTTTTTTTTTTAGTCAGTTTATTAGATGTTTTCCTATAGAGTTGTTTGAACGCTTTACATATTCTGGTTATTAATCCCTTGTTAGCGGGATAGTTTGCAAATGTTTTCTCTCATTCTGTGAGTTGTTTCTTCACTTTGTTGTTTGTGTTCTTTGCTGTGCAGAAGCTTTAAACTTGAGGTGATCCCATTTGTCCATTTTTGCTTTGGTTGCCTGTGCTTGTGGGGTATTGCTCTAGTAGAAGTCTTTGCCTGGGCCAATGTTCTGGAGATTTTCCTCAATGATTTCTTATAGTAGTTTCATAGCTTGAGGTCTTAGATCTACATCTTAATCCATTTTGATTTGTTTTTTGTATATGTCAAGAGATAGGGGTCTAGTTTCATTCTTTTACGTGGGGATATTGAATTTTCTCAGCACCATTTATTAAAGAGACTGTCTTTTCCCCCATTGTTAGTTTTTGGCACCTTTGTCAAATGAGTTCACTGTAGTTGTGTGGATTTGTTTCTGGGTTACTCTGTCCCATTGGTCTATGTGTCTGCTTTTATGTCAGTACCAGGCTGTTTTGGTTACTATAGCTCTATGGTATAATCTGAAGTCAGGTAATGTGATTCCTCCAGTTTTGTCCTTTTAGCTTAGGATAGTTTTGGCTGTTCTGGGTCTTTAGTGGGTCCATATAAATTGTAGGATTATTTTTTCTATTTCTGTGAAGAATGTAATTGGTGTTTTCATAGGGATTGCCTTGTAACTGTAGATTGCTTTGGGCAGTATGGACATTTTAACAATATTGATTTGTCCAATCCATGAACATGGAATATTTGTTCATGTTTTGGGGTCCTCTTCAATTTTCTTCATCAGTGTTTTATAGTTTTCATTATAGATATCTTTCACTTCTTTGGTTAATTTCTAGGTATTTAATTTTAGTGTGGCTGTTGTAAATGAGATTACTATTTCTTTTTCAAATTGTTCACTGTTAGCATATAGAAATGCTACTGATTTTTGTACATTGATTTTATATCCTGCAACTTTACTAAATTTATCAGTTCTAATAATTTTCTTGTGGTCTCTAGGCTTTTCCAAATGTAAGATTATATCATCAGCAAACAAGGATGATTTGACTTCTTCCTTTTCAAGGATGCCCTTTGTATCTTTTTCTTCTTGGATTGTTCTAGCTAGGACTTCCAGTACTATGTTGAATAGCAGTGGTGAAAGTGGGCATCCTTGTGTTCCAAATCTTAGAGGAAAGGCTTTCAATTTTTCCCCATTCAGTATGATACTAGCTGTTGGTCTGTCATATATGGCTTTTATTATGTTGAAGTATGTTCCATCTATATCTAGCTTTGTGAGGGCTTTTATCATGAAGGGATGTTGAATTTTTTTGAGGGCTTTTATCATGAAGGGATGTTGAAATGCCCTTTCAACATGAATTGAAATGATCATATGGTTTTTACTCTTCATTCTGTTGATGTGATATAGCACGTTCATTGATTTGTGTATGTTGAACCATCCTTACATCCCAGCAATGAATCCCACTTGGTCATGATGAATGATCTTTCTAATGTATTGTTGAATTCAGTTTGCTAGTACTTTTGTTGAGGTCATTTTGCATCAATATTCATCAGAGACATTGGCCTGCAGTTTTCTTTTTGGTGTGTCTTTGTCTATTCTTGGTATCAGGGTAATAATGGCCTTGTAGAATGCATTTGGAAGTATTCCCTCCTCCTCTGTATTTTGTAATTGTTTGAGTAGGATTGGCATTAGTTCTTCTTTAAATGTTTGGTAGAATTCAGCTGTGAATCCATTGGATCCTGGGGTTTTCTTTACTGGGAGGCTTTTTATTACAACTTCGATCTCGTTACTTATTGGCCTGTTCAGATTTTGGATTTCTTCGTGATTCAATCTTGGGTAGGTTTTGTGTATCCAGGAATTTTGTCCATTTCTTCTAGGTTTTTCAGTTTACTGACATGTAGTTGCTCATAGTAGCCTCTAATTTCTGTGGTTATCAGTTGTATTATCTCCTTTTTCATTTCTGATTTTATTTGAATCTTCTCTCTTTTTTTCTTAGTCTGGCTAAAGGTTTGTCAATTTTGTTTAACTTTTCAAAAAACAGCTTTTTCTTTCATTGATCTTTTGTATTTTTTATTTCAATTTTGTTTATTTCTGCTCTGATCTTTATTATTTCTTTTCTACTAATTTTGGGTGTGGTTTGCTCTTGCTTTTCTCGTTCTTTAAGGTGCATTGTTAAATTGCTTATTTGAAGTTTTTCCTCTTTTTTTGATGTAGGCACTTATAGCTATAAATTCCCTGTGAGAACTGCTTTTTCTATATCCCCTAGGTTTTGGTATGTTGTGTTCCTATTATCATTTGTTTCAAGAAATTGTTCAGTTTCTTTCTTAATTTCTTTATTGACCCACTGGTCATTCAGGAGCATATTAATTTCCATGTATTTTTACAGTTTCCAAAATTTGTCTGTTATTAATTTCTAGTTTTATTCCATTGTAGTCAGAGAGGATGCTTGATGATGTTTCAATTTTTTTGAATGTGTTAAGGCTTCTTTTGTGAGCTAAAATGTGGTCTTTGAGAATGCTCCATGTGCTGAAGAAAAAAATATGTATTCTGCAGCTCTTGGATGAAATGTTCTGTAAATATCTGTTTAATATTAGATCCATGTGGTCTGTAGTACAGATTGTCTGATGTTTCTTTTTTGATTTTCTGTGAAGATCTGTCCAATGCTGCAAGTGGGGTGTTGAAGTCTCCAGCTATTATTGTATTGGGGCCTATCTTGCTCTTTACTTCTAATGATACTTGCTTTATATATCTGATGTGCCAGTTTGGATTCATATATATTTACCATTGTTATATCCTCTTGCTTAGTTGATCCCTTTTTCATTATATAATGACTTTGTTCCTTTTTATAGTTATTTTGTTGAAATTGATTTAGTCTGATATAACTGTAGTGACTCCTGCTCTTTTGGTTTCCATTGGCATGGAATATATTTTTCCCTCTCTTTCTTTCAGTCTGTGTGTGTCTTTATAGGCGAAGTGTGTTTCTTGTAGGTAACATATCAATGGATCTTGTTTTTTCATGCATTCAGGTCAGTCTGTATTTTAGATTGGAGAGTTTAGTTCATTTACATTTCATGTTGTTATTGATAAGTAAGGGCTCACTACTGTCATTTTGTTGTTTGTTTTCTGGTCTTCTTTCTTTTTGACTTCCTCTAGTGAAGGTGATTTTTCTCTGGTGATAATATTCAGTTTCTTCGTTTTTATTTTTTGTGTATTCATTGTATGTTTTTTTTGGTTTGAGGTTACCATGAAGCTTGCAAATACTATCTTATAACTCGTTATTTTAACCTGATAACAGCATTATTTATTTACATAAACAAGCAAAAATAAAACTAATAAAAACTCTACTTTTTAACTTCATACCCCTGCTTATTAACTTTTTGTTGTTTCTATTCATATCTTATTGTATTGACTATGTCTTGAGTTGTTGTAGTTGTTATTTTTGATTGGTTTGTCATTTAGTCTTTCTACTTAGGATAAGAGTAGTTTATACACCATAGGTACAGAGTTATAATGTTCTATGTTTTTCTGTGTACTTACTATTACCAGTGAGATTTGTTTTTTCAGGGGATTGTTTATTACTCATTAATCCCCTTTTCTTTCTGATTGAAGTGCTCCCTTTAGCATTTCTAGTTGGACAGGTCTGTTATTGATGAAATCCCTCAGCTATTGTTTGTCTGGGAAGGTCTTTATTTCTTCTTCATGTGTGAAAGATATTTTTGCTGGATATACTATCCAGGATAAAAGTTTTTTCTCTTCAGCACTTTAAATATGTCTTGCCACTGTCTCCTGGCTTGTATGATTTCCACTGAAAAGTCTACTGCCAGACATATTGGAGCTCCTTTGTATATTATTTGTTTCTTTTTTCTTGCTGCTTTTAGAATCCTTTCTTTATCCTTTACCTTTGGGAGTTTAATTATTAAATACCTTGAGATAGTCTTCTTGGAGTTAAATCTGCTTGATATTCCATAACCTTTTTGTACTTGGATATTGATATCTTTCTCTAGGTTTAGGAAGTTCTCTGTTATTATCCCTTTGAATTTCTATCCCTCTGCCTCTTCTTTAAGGCCAGTAACTCTTAGATTTGTCTTTTTGAGGCTGTCTTCTAGATCCTGTTGCCATGCTTCATTGTTTTATATTCTTTTTTCTTGTGTCTCCTCTGACTGTATTTTAAATGTTTGTCCTCAAGCTCACTAATTCTTCTGCTTGATGAGTTCTGCTATTAAAGGACTTGGATGCATTCTTCACTATGCCAATTACATTTTTCAGCTTCAGAGTTTCTGCTTGATTTTTAAAAATTATTTTAATCCCTTTGTTAAATTTATCTTACAGAATTTATCTGAATTCCTTCTCTGTGTTAGCTGGAATTTCTTTGAGTTTCCTCAACACAGTTATTTTGAATTCTCTGTCTGAAATGTCACATATCTCTGTTTCTCCAGGATTGGTCCCAGGTGCCTTATTTAGTTCATTTGTTGACGTCATGCTTTCCTGGATGGTGTTGATGCTAGTAGATATTCTTTGGTGTCTGGGCCTTGAAGAGTTAGGCATTTATTGTAGTCTTCACTGTCTGGGCTCATTTGTAGCTGTCCTTTGGTAATGCTTTTCAGATATTTGAAAAGGCTTGGATGTTGTGATCTAAGCTGTATCTACTTTAGGGGGCATCCGAAGCCCACTAACACTGTGGTTCTTCCAGGCTTATAGGAGTATAGCCTTGCTGGTCTTGGACGAGCCCTGGGAGAATTCTTTGGATTACTAAGCAGAAATTCTTTTTCCCTTTTCTTATTTTCTCCCAAACATACAGAGTCTCTCTCTATTCTGAACCACTTAGAGCTGGGAGTGGATGACAGAAGCACCCATGTGGCTACCACCACTATGATTGTACTGGGTCATACCTGAAGCCAGTACAGCACTGGGTCTTGCCCAAGGCCTGCTGTAACCTCTCCCTGGCTACTGCCTATGTTCGCTCAAGACCCCAGGATTCTACAATCATCAAGTGGCAAAGCCAGCCAGGCCCGCATCCTTCCCATGAAGGTGGTGAGGGCTCCTAAACCTTGGATGGGCCCAGAAGTATTGTCTGGGAATCAGGGACTAGAGTCAAAAACCTTAGAAATTTACATGGTGTTCTGTTGTATTGTGGCTGAGCCAGCATTCAAACTACATGATGCAGTCTTTCTCACTCTTTTGTCCTCTTTCCAAAGGGAGCGGAGCCTCACCCCGTAGCCTCACCACCTCCTGCCACAAGGAGTACTGCCAGAGTATCGCGGATGTTCCCTTAAGGCTTAGGTTCGCTTAAGTCAGCTTGTCTTGAATGCTGCCTGGCCTGGGACCCACCCTTGAAGGCAGTGGGCTCCCCTCTGGCCCAGGGCAGTTCCAGAAATTCCATCCAAATCCTGGAATTGGGGACCCCAAGGGTCCACTTAATGCTGTATCCCACTGTGGCCATGCTGGTACCTAAGGTGCAGGACAAAGTCCCCTTTACTTTCCCCTGTGCTTTCTCAAGCAGAAGTTTTACCCCATAGCCACCAAAGCTGGTTATGTGCTGAGTCTCAACTTGAAGCCAGCAAGCCTCAGAGATTCACCCAGGGTCTTCTTGTGGTATCTGGGTATTGCACTGGTTATTCAGGGCCCAAGGGCTCTTGAGTTAGCAGGTGATGAATGTTGGCTGGGATAGGTCCTTTCTTTGAAGGCATCGGGTTCTCTTCTGTCCCGGGGTGTGTCTAGAAATATCTTCTGGGAGCTAGGGCCTGGAGTGGGTGTCTCATGACTCTGACTAGGCCCTGTCCTGCTGTGGCTGAGCTGCTATCTAAGATTCAAGACAAAGTCCTCCTCACTCTTTTCTCACTTCTACTCAAGTGGCAGAAAGGGGTCTGTTTTGGAGCCATGAGCTGTGTAGCCTGGTGTTAGTGGAGGGGTTATGCTAGCATCCCCTTGGCTGCCCCAGATGTCACGTGCCCCTTCTGTCCAGTGTCTCTGGGCCTAGTTTGGCACTAAGACTCTCCCAGGAGTTGCTGTCCTTATGGCCTAGACTTCTTTCAGGTTTACTTGGAGACACAGAGTCCTGTAGCTGGCATTTGTGAGGTTTGCAGGAACTCAAGTTCTGACTGCTGATGTTGGTGGTTCCCCTCTGGCTAGGGCTGGTTTGATTGCTTTCTTCATGGGTGGGTGTCAGTGGAGTTTGGCTCAGCTTTCCTTTCTGCTCTAACAGGACAGCACTGAGTTCAGTGCCTCATAATTTTCTGTGTTCTCCCTCAGTGCCCAGAGAAGCTCTCAACACCATGCTGCTGCTGGGGGTGGGGGAAGGGTGGCATAGGTGATTCAGGATTACTTTTTTTTTTTTTTGTCTCTTCACTGCCTCTTTCAGCTATATGAAGTTAAAACCAGTTATTATGAGTTCTCACCTGATTTTTGGTTCTAATGAAGGTGTTTTTTCTGTGTAGATAGTTGGTAACTGTTAACTTGGTATCCTTGTCGGGGGTCGATTGGTGGGGCTTTCTATTTTGCCATCTTGCTCCACCCCCTCTTGTCTTTTATTTTTTAATAATACGGTTGGCTTTCTGAGTTTTTTTCAGGACACAGAAGATTAGACATAGAAAATTAGGAAGAAGAGAGAGCATGTAGAAGCCAAAACAGTGACAGTTAGAAAAGAAATAGAATTTAGACCTAGGGGGACATTAGAAATACATTTTCTTCATTTTACAGATGAGAAAACCCAGAGCCATAAACTTTACTTAATTCTGCAAGGTCATACAAATAAGATGTATTGAGCTATTGGTTTAAAAAATCACCAATGAGAGACAAAAAACACAAGGTAAATAAAGCAGAAACCTTAAGAATTGTTGCCAACTGGGGCTTTTAAATTTAAGAACATACATTTATACATCTAAAACAAAGGTTTTATTGAATTTTAGCATTGTTGACTTGATTATTAAAATGATGACCCTGAGTCAGGCAAGTTATCTTCGATTCTTGTTTAGGAGCTCTACACATTATATTTACGGAAATTTTCCATTAAAGTCATTATATCAACACAGCCTTTTAAAAGCATTAAAATGTTTTCATTATGCTATCTAGAAAAACATAGTTGGTCTTCATTATTCATAGATTCTATATTTGTAAATTTGCTGACCTGCTAAAATCTATTTGTAACCCCTAAATTAATGCAGTGCTTTTGTAGTTGTGGATATGTGCACAGTGGCAAAAATTTGAGGTTCCCAGTATGCACATTCCCAGCTGAGATTGAATAAGATAAACACTCTACCTTCTTGTTTCAGCTATTATACTGTAAATAAGTGTCCCTTTCTAGAATATGGATTAAAATCAAGCCTTGATCCACAAGGGAGTCAGAATTTACAGAGTGAGTCCTGCCAAATTAAAAGGACTTGTGAAACACCTTGAGCTTTTCACAGATCTACACTAACAAAGCATAAAACTAAGCCTACTTAAGTTGAAAGCAACCAGCTAGTAATCAAAATGCCAGCTGGAACAAAAATCAGCACTTTTAGAGGAAGATACAATGCAGATTTTTGACAACATATCTTTTTTTTTTTCTTGAGATGGAGTTTCACTCTTGTCACCCAGGCTAGTGTGCAGTGGCGCAATCTTGGCTCACTGCAACCTCCGCCTCCTAAGTTCAAGTGATTCTCCTGCCCCAGCCTCCCAAGTAGCTGGGAGTACAGATGTGCACCATCATACCCGGCTAATTTTTGTATTTTTAGTAGAGATGGGGTTTTACCATGTTGGCCAGGCTGATCTCGAACACCTCAGGTGATCCGCCTGCCACGACCTCCCAAAGTGCTGAGATTACAGACGTGAGCCACAGTGCTCAGCCGACAACATTATCTTTTAAAATGTATGGTATATAGTCAAAAATTACTAGGTATGGAAAGAAACAGGAAAATCCCACAGTAAAGACAGAAGGCAGTCAAGAAAAAACCTTGACATTGCTTAAATGTTGAATTTTGCAAAATCTTTAAAGGAGCTATTATGCACATGTTCAGGGATATAAAGGAAATGCCATCTTGATGAGTAAAGCAATAAGGAAAGAGAAATGGAAAGTACAAAGATAGAAACAAATGGAATTGTACAACAGAATGGTAAAATAATGAAATGGAAAATCCACTAGATAAAATTAACCACACATTGGAGGTGTCACAAGAAAGTGTCAGTGACCTTGAAGACAGATCAATTGATACAATCTGAATAAAGGAGATTGAAGGGAAAAAACAAGAGTCTTGAGGTCCTGTGGAACAATATCAAAAGAGCTAACACATGTAGTTGGAGATTCAGAAGGATAAAATAATGAAAATAAGGCAGGATAAACTATTTGAAGAAATAATGGCCCACAGTTTTTCCAGCTTCTATGAGGATGTATTGACTTAGAAGCCCTGCAAATCCCAACTAGGATAAATCCAAATAAAACTGCATTTAGGAAGATTATTGTCAGACTGCTAAAAACCCCATAAAGAGAATATCTTTTTAAAAAAATTTTATTATTATTATACTTTAAGTTTTAGGGTACATGTGCACAACGTGCAGGTTTGTTACATATGTATACATGTGCCATGTTGGTGTGCTGCACCTATTAACTCGTCATTTAGCATTAGGTATATCTCCAGCAACCTGAAAAAAACACAACACATTGCATACAAGCTGCTGACTGGAAGGAAATATTTTTTGCAATACATTAATCAAAAGATTTATGTATAGAAATACATAAGGAACTCCTAAAATTGTAATGAGAACACAGTCCAACGAAAATCTCGTAAAAGACTTGAATAGGTGCTTCACTAAAGAAGATACAGGCAATGGTCAGAATGCATATGAAAAGATACCGGAAGTCATTAGTTATCAGGGAAATGCAAATTAAAGCCATAAGGAGAGACAAATCTATAGGGAGAAAAGGAAGATTAGGAATTTCCTGGAGGCTGGGGTCAGGATGTGGGATCAAAGGACATGAGAACCTTTAGGGAAATGGATCTATCCTATACTTTGATTGTTGTGTATACAGTTGATAAAAATTAAGCTGTCCTTTCGAATTGAGTGAATTTTATTGTATGACATTTTACCTCAATAGAAAGCTGAAAAAGGTAATATTTTCTCTCTCTGTCTCACACACACACACACGCACACACTCATATGATACTATTCCTTAGAGACTAGAAGCTAAAATTAGAAAACTGGCATTACCAAGTAAAACTTTCTGGCTTGTAGCACATATTTTTCCCGTTGCTGTAGAGTTAATGTTTATTATTAAAAGAGATCATGTTGTGGATAAGCTTTTAGACACATCTTTTGACAAAGAATTACAAGATGTGGTGAGTTAGAAATACAATTTATAATTGAAGCATTTTATTAAAGTTCACTTTAGAATACAAGTTTTAATAATTTCAATTGATGAGAAGCAGATTTTGGGACAATTTGAAATTCCATAGTGTTATGGGTGGAGGGTGTCCAGGTTCCTGGCATATCAAACAAAGAGTTGGACAAAACAAAAACAAAGTGAGGAAAGAATGAAGCAACAAAAGCAGAGATTTATTGAAAACGAAAGTACACTCCACAGGATGTGAGCAGGCCCAAGCAAGCGGCCCAAGAGACCAGTTGCAGAATTTTCTGGAGTTTACTCTCTAGAGGTTTCCCATTGATTACTTGGTGTACACCCTATGTAAATGAAGTAGTGGCCCACAATCTGTCTGATTGATTGAGTGAGGGGACCAATCAGAGGCTGAAGTGAAGTGACAAAGTTACACCATATGCAAACGTCTGATTGGTTGTGGAGAATGACCAATCAGAGGCTGAAGTGAAGTTACAAAGTTATACTCTATGCAAATGAAGACTTGGCCTGCCACAAGCCTGATTGGTTGCAGAAGGGGACCAATCAGAGGTACTTTCAATTTTTTATCTGCCACACAGAAAAAGTGGCAGGGGTTGCAGAAGGAGTAGCCTCTGATCCCTTTGTTACTTGGGTGTGGAAAGTTGGGGTTTTACTTTTGATTTAGTTCTAGGAAGTCTATGAATCGACCTTAGATTCCCAGCCTCCAGACCCTATTCTACCTCAGTAGATGATACTGGAAATGGTGTATAAGTTGAATTAATTCTAAATGCCGTAGGGCAGATCATTAGAGGAATCCTGTTGTAAAGCCTTTTGTAAAGGAAATAAATTTTAATTATTAGTAGAATCACTTTCTAATCTGTTTTACAAGTTTAAAATTTTATTTTTTTCTTAACAGAAGGTTATGTCTGTATATGATTATAAGTCATTTAGCAAATGTTTACCAAAAATTGATAAGCACTATCTAAAAGCACAAGAGAAGAAAGCCATTTATTTTGTATCTAAAAATGGAAATAGGATATGTGCTACTGCATTCTTCTTTCATTATGGTTTTTTAGTCTTCAGTAGCATTCAAGAGAGATTAAGAATATTAAAGTCAAGAGAATAACTTCAAAGAAATTCAGGAAAATATGATTTATTGGTGGGCATGTTAAATTATGGTTTATCCCAATGGCTTTTCAGAAAGTTTGTTCATCACTTGGTCCAATTGGTTTTTGTAAAGTCACAGTCCAATATACTGAATATTCTCACTGACCTGAGTCTCCTATTATCACAGCCCGAAGGAGAAACAATAAATGAGATGTCCTGGTTACCCTAATCTATTATATGAAATTGCACTTCATCTCCTGACTGCCTGGCCTTCCTAATCTTGATCTTCCCTTCACTACATTGGATCAAGATAGAAGTGCTTTAGATATTACTTCACCTCTGCTTTCAGCCATCACTACAGCTGTAATTGCAGCGATTGCAGTTTAATCAAAATGGGCATTTTCTTTCCTCTCCATATATTTTGTAAAGCAGATAGGCTGCAGTATGCTTATGCATGAGTATATAGGTTGCTTTGGCCAAATCCCAAAGTGTGACTAGCCGGGACATTCCATGGGAATTTTTCTTACTTGCTGATTTGATTCCTCAAAGTCCTTTGTTTATTATAGGTGACTAACACCTTTGAGAAAATATTTGGCCTCTGTCAGAGTTTTGCATACACATTAAAGTCCCTGGTTTCCCCAAATATTGAATTCACAAAAAAACTGTTTATATGTACAGACCAAGAAGTCATTATCTCAAACTGACACTGAATGACAGTCCAAACTCTTAAACTGTCACTAAGCTTCAAACTAGACTACTTCTTCGCAATATTTATCCCAGTAGCACTATTTGTCACCTGATATATTGTGGAATTATCAATATGATACATAAACTCAGACTATAACATTAATCTTTCAAATATTTACTTATTTTCCTCATCACAATATTAATTCTGGTTACCGCCAACAACCTCTTTCAATTCTTTATCGGGTGAGAGGGTATAGGAATCATGTCTTTTTTACTAATTACCTGATGGTACGGCCGAGCAGATGCTAATACAGCAGCCCTCCAAGCAGTTCTGCACAACCACATCAGAGATATTGGCTTTATTTTAGCTATAGCATGGTTCCTCTTATCCTCCAACACATGAGAGCTTCAACAAGCATTTATTCTAAATCCCACCCCCTACTCCCTTCCATTAATTAGCCTTCTCTTAGCAGAAGGCTAATTGTGAATCGTGCCGCTATAAACATACGTGTGCAAGTGTCTTTTTCATATAGTGACATCTTTTCCTCAGGGATACCCAGTAGTGGGATTGCTGGATCAAATAGTAGATCTACTTTTAGTTCTTTAAGGAATCTCCACACTGTTTTCCATAGTGGCTGTACTAGTTTACATTCCCACCAGCAGAGTAAAAGTGTTGCCTTTGCACCACATCCACACCAACTTCTCTTATTTTTTGATTTTTAAATTATGGCCATTCTTGCAGGAGTAAGGTAGCATTGCATTGTGGTTTTGATTTGCATTTCCCTGATAATTAGTGATGTTGAGCATTTTTAATATGTTTGTTGCCCATTTGTATATCTTCTTTTGAGAGTTGTCTATTCATGTCCTTAGCCCAGTTTTTTTGGGGGGTAGTAAGTAACAAGGCAAATATTTTCTATATATTTTTTAAACTTTATTTTTCTATAGGTTATTGGGACACAGGTGGTGTCTGGTTATATGAGTAAGTTCTTTAGTGGTGATTTGTAAGCTTTTGGTGCACCCATCACCTAAGCAGTATACACTGCAGCCTATTTGTAGTCTTTTATCCCTCACCGCCCTCCCACCCTTTCCCCCAAGTCCCTAAAGTCCATTTTATCATTCTTATGCCTTTGAGTCCTCATAGCTTAGCTCCTATATATTGGTGAGAACATAGGATGTTTGATTTTCCATTCCTGAGTTACTTCACTTAGAATAATAGTCTCCAGTCTCATAGAGGTCGCTGCAAATACTGTTAATTCATTCCTTTTTATTGCTGCATAGTATTCCATCATATATATTTTTAATAATATATAATATATTGAACTATATTAATTATAATATATTATATATAAAAAGACAAAGATATATATATTATATATAGTTATATATAATATATATTATATTTTATAATTTTATATATAATTACATATTTATATATATTTATTATAATTGTATATAATTATAATAATTATAGAATATATTCTATATAATATATATTATATAGAATATATTCTATATCATATATAATTATATACAATTATTATATATCATATATAATATATATATGATATTCTATATCATATATAATTATATAGGATATATTCTATATCCTATATAATTATATAGGATATATTCTATATCCTATATAATTATATAGGATATATTCTATATCCTATATAATTATATAGGATATATTCTATATAATATATAATTATATATATAATATATATTCTTTTTTCTTTGTCTTTTTCAGATTGGGTTAATTTGAAAGACTTGTTTTCAAGGTCTGAAATTTTTTCTTCTACTTGTTGATTCTATTGCTGAGACTTTTCAGTGCATTTTGCATTTCTGTAAGTGTGTCCTTCATTTCCAGAAGTTGTTATTGTCTTTTATTTATTCTATCTATTTCACAGAAGTTTTTTTCTTTTCCAATCATATATCATTTTTTTTTATTTCATTAAGTTAGACTTCACCTTTCTCTGGTGCTTCCTTGACTAGTTTAATAGTTGACCTTCTGAATTCTTTTTGGGGCAATTCAGAGATTTCTTCTTGGTTTGGATCCATTGCTGGTGAGCTAGTGCGATCTTTTGTGGGGTGTTAATCTTGTTTTGTCATATTAGAAGGATTGTTTTTTTCTGGTTCCTTCTCCTTTGAGTAGACTGTGTCAGAAGGAAGATCAGGGGCTCAAGGGCTGCTGTTCAGATCTTTTGTCTCACGGGGATGCTCCCTTAATGTGGTGCTCTCCTCCTTCCCCTCGGGATGTGGTTTCCTGAGAGCCGAACTGCAGTGGTTGTTATTTCTCTTCTGGATCTAACCACCCAGCAGAGCTGCTGGGCTCCAGGCTGCTACTGGAGAGTGTCTGCACAATGTCCTGTGATGTGAACCATCTTTAGGTCTCTCAGGCATGGAAACCAGCCACCTACAGTGGAGGTGGCAGGGGAGTGAAGTGAAGTCTGTGAGAGTTCATGGTTGTGGTTTTGTTTATTGTGCAAGTTTTGTGTTGGTTGGCCTCCAGCCGGGAGGTGGCGCTTGCAAGAGAGCATCAGCTCTGGTAGTATAGGAAGGATCAGGCAGTGGGTGGGGCCATAGAGCTCCCAGGATGTTATGTCTTTTGTCGTTAGCTATCAGGGTAGGTAGAGAAAGACCATCAGGTTGGGGAAAGGTTAGGTCTATCTGAGCTCACACTTTCCTTGGGTGGGGCTTGCTGTGGCTGCTGTGGGGTATGTGGGTGTGGTTCTCAGGCCAATGGAGTTATGTTTCCAGGGATATTATGGCTGCCTCTGCTGTCATGCAGGTCTCCAGGGAAGTGGGAGAGAACCAGCAGTTATAGGCCTTACCCAGCTCCCACGTGGCCCCAAAGGCCAGTCTCACTCCTACTGCGCCCTCTCAATAGCACTGAGTTTATTTCCAGTCAGCAGGTGAACAGAGCTGAGAACTTGCCCCAGGCTACCAGCCTCCCAGCTGAGAAAGCAAGCAGGGCTTTCAGGTTTTGTTCTTCCCCACCTGCCGCAGTTTCTGTGCTGTGTCTGCACTCTCTATTCACCTTCCTACGCCAAGTTCTGTCCAGGAAACTTTGTGTTTGGTCAAAATGGTTACAGAGTTCAGCGGGAAGTTTCCTTCTCCCTGTGGTCTTTTCCCAGTTCCTCTGGCAGCCCTCCCCAAGGACTCCTGTGAGACCAATCAGAAATGGCTTCTGTGGGGACCAAGAGTGCCCACAGGGCTCTTCCTGCTGCCTCTTCTACACCTGTATTTCACTTGGCTCTCTAAATTTGTCTCAGCTCCAGGTAAGGTCAAATCCTTCTTCTGTGATCTGGACCTTCAGGTTCCCCGTTGAGGGTTTGTGTTTGGGGGCAGATGATCCTTCTTTCACACTTTGGGCACTCACAGTGTTTTGGCTGTCTCCAGGTGCCTGCAGCAGCAATCTGCTTCCTTCAAAGGATCTGTGGATCCTCTAGACTTTCCTGGTATGTTCCTGTGGTAGTTCTTGGAGCAAAAATTCATTATGCGAAACTCCACACGCTGCTCTGTCTGAGTGGGAGCTGCAGGTTAGTCCTGCCTCCTATCCACCATTTCTTTTTCTAGTGTCCTGGCTAGTAACTTCTGAGTGGAATGAGGCATCTTTTACATGTCTCTTCAACCTGAGGAGTAGACCCCTTCTGACCTTGCAGCTTCTTTTCTGAGCTCTTGCATTGAGACGGTGGCACCTGTGTACTGAGGCACTGTAAGGAGAACAGCTGCCTGCTGACTTGCTCAGCCTACAGAGTACTTGGTGCCCATTTTGACTTCCTGAACATAAGTCTTGATCTAGCATAGCCTTTTCTAATTAATAGTACATACAATAAAAATGATTGCTTTTTGGCTTTAGTTAGCTAAATTTTGGTTAGTTTAGTATTTTCGTTCTAATACACATTTTAAATTTTGTCTTGTTATACATTCCATGTAGATTAAGGGCATAAATCCAAGTAAAATAACAAATGGACCCATGGTGTTGATTCAGCATGATTAAGTTCTATATAGAATCTAGAGACAAATTTAGAGGCCCAATTTCAGGTACATAATTTCTGTGCAGTTTGTATACCAATTAGCAAGAAGATGATTGATGGTTGCTAGTCCTGTGAAACAGTAGTAGTTAGGTGGTATATGTCCTAGTGGTATATAGTTTAAGAACGAAAATTTTATCCTAAGACTTAGCCCACTTGTATCATCACTCTATACATCATTTATTTTGGGACTGTTCTTGCCCTAAGATGACACTTTAAAAAATTATTTGTCATTTCTTTAATTGGTATTTGTATTTATGTCACACAAAGGGCTTGAATTTGTGTGTCCATCAGTGGCACGTTAAGCCCACTTTAGCCCATCTGTGTTACTCAATGTTGTAAAACGTGCATTTTATACTAAACAGTATCTACTTTGAGAGTTTGTCAGAGAAACTGATGCAGAACCAAGATGCCAGTTTTGTGTTTTTATTTCCTACATTGCTTCACTTATAACAATAATACATGATCCTCCAAATTTGCCCGATGTTTTTCAAACTGCATTTTCTAAAAGCAGATATCTTCTGCGGGCTTTTTTTGTTTTTTAAACTATGTATCTATGAATACTTTTAGCTACATATTATAAATAACAAAAACAATTAAAAAAAGAATTGTTGCTAGTGACAACTCTAACGTCAAGGAAATTTTGTTTAGATTGGGAAAATAAAACAGGTGTTTCAGTCCTACGTCAAGTAATTTTATTACTCTTAGTCTTGACAGACATATTGATTCTTCATGAAAAATATAAATTCTTACCATTACTTTAGAAGACTTTTTCAATATGCTATTAAAATGTTCATAAAAAATTGACTATGAGTGTCATAACACCAAAAAGTCATACTTGAGACATAATGTGTATATCAGTTATTAGTCAGCTAAAGTTAAAACTCATTTTTGAAATTTTTAATGGAAAGAAGAAAAGTAGATCTTAAATCTCAAGTGTTTCTCAAGTGTTTTGTGGAAATTTTAAGACAAGGTACTTATCTATGGCCGATGATCCAGTAGACCAGGGGTCTTTTTATTAGGCCACAGCCATGTCCATCCACTTACATGTTACCTATGGTTGCTTTCCTGCTATTCAGTAGTCCTTTCTTACCCTTGGGGGATAAATCCCAAGACCTCTAATGGATGCCTGAAATTGCAGATACTGAACCCTATATATATTACATTTTTCCTATACAAACATACCAATGATAAAGTTTAATTTATAAATTAGGCACAGTAAGAGATTAACAATAATAATAAAATAGAACAACTATAACAATATGCCAGCATCATTACTGTGGCACTTTGGGCCTTTATTAAGTAAGCACTGTGATAACTGATGGTCAATCTGATAATCCAGAGGGCTACTAAGGAACTAATGGGAAGTGTTCACAGTATGGATGATTCACATCCTTGGTTGGATGGCGTAGGATTTCAACACACTATTCAAATGGGGCACAACTTAAAACTTATACATTGTTTATTTCTAGAATTTTCTATTTAATATTTTCAGACTGTTTTAAACCATGGTTTACCACGGGTAACTGAACCTACAGAAAGTGGAACCATGGATAAGCAGAGGAACAACTATATCTTGAAGATTGAGCCGTTATCCTTTGAAATTGGTTTGACAAACTTTTAAAAAGGATAACGACCTTTTTCCATCTATTTATGTGTCTTCCAGAATATGTAATAAATAATAAAATGGACCTTCCACGCTACATGTATAACTCCTATAGTTGTATGTTTGCCTTGGATGTATTTTCCCTCAAGATTATCAACTGTGTGTTTGACAAGTGAATATTAAGTAAATCTGTGACCATTTTTTTTTTTTTTTTGAAGTTGAGCTCAGAAAGAAGCAGATCCTGGCAAAGTTAGTTTTAATGAAGAGAAGATGGAGGAAAAAGCAGTGCCTGAGCGGGCACCCAAGGCACTCGAGGGCCCTATGCTCTTTGTCAAGTATTGGCATTCAATAGGGTTAAATGAGAATATACACAAGAAAGTTCCCTGTTAACACATAAAGTATCAAAATCAGATGGAAACTGCAGTCACCTCTTGGTATCCTTGGTGCATTGGTTCCAGGACTCCAGCAAATGCCAAAACCTGTGGATGCTCAAGTCCCATATAAAAGGGTATATAGTATTTGGACATAACCTACACACATCCCATCATATACTTTAATTCATCTCTAGATTATTTACGATACCAAATACAATATAAATGCGATGTATAGTTGTTATGCTGTGTTGTTTTAAAATTTACGTAGTTTATTTAAAAAATATTTTTGATCTGTGGTTGGTTGGATGTATGGATGTGGAACCGGAGGACATGAAAGATGGACTGTACTTGACAGTTTGGCCCAGGGACAAATCTGATTGTGTATTTGTATGTCTCTGACAGCACTTTCTGCCTCATCATAGGGAGAGTTGCACAGGAAGAAATTTGGATTTAGATTTAGATTTCTTACATTGCTAGCCACTCATTGGTGATTTCTCCTCTGGAATATGTAAAAGGGCCTTTGGAAGATTATGTAGTTTACCTATATAGATTGCTCTTCTTACTTTATAGCAGTCTTATACAAGGAATTGTCCAATATTCATCACTAATCTGGAGCTTTTTCTAACTCAGTGGTTCTTAATCTTATTTATGCAATAAAGTTGCCTACAAGTCTTAAAAAAAATACTAAGCCTGATTCTATCCTACACCCTCTGACTGAATTGGTCTGGGGAGGGGCTAGGTATTAGATTATTTACAAGCACCACTCTGATCCTAATGTGCCTCCAGGCTTCAGAGCGTCCACTAACGGCTAACATTGCGAAGTTATGATTGTCCACCAGATGGAGACAAAGCACTTCTCAATGAAAAAGACCCCGGACAAAACCCATTCTCTGGCCTTACATATGCAACTCCAATTTATGTAATATACTAAACAGGGCAAAAATGTGGAAAGATAGGTAAAATTGTCTTTGGTACTGTTGCTTGCCAACCAAATAAATTCTTGCTACCACTGGGAAAGATTCCAGGAACTAATTAAAAAATAACACATGGCCAAAAATATATTTTTTCATCCAGTTACCTGAATTAGCATGTACAAATATTTTCAAACCTTTTCCTAGTTTACTTTGATAAAATAGACCATATAAATGAGAAGTGTAATATTGTTCATATATTATAGAGTGGAAAATTTTGAAATAAGATCACTCCAAGAATTATGCAAATGGAAATCAACATCAGCACAAGTAAATTAGCGTAAGATGTGTTGCTCACAGGATTTTAGGAAATATGCAGATGCAATAATGTGGTTTCGATTTTTTCTTAAGTCTGAAGTACTTGATTGGCAACTCCCACTTTCATTTCTTTCATCTCATTTGTCTAGCTCTGTCATAGAAGCTGTAAAAGCTACAAACTCCGTCTCTCTGTTCCCTTGTAGGGAGAGATGGTCAATGAGATGTAAGTGAAATCACTAAGGAGGACTTCCCTTCTTGAATAAAATGACAATACTCAGTACAAGAAATGCCTTTTTCCCTTGTCCCTCCACCCCCGACCTCTTGCTACTATCTTCCCGGAGACATGAAACTTAGAAGTGGAGCAACCACCACTGTCCATGAGATGACAAGTGTGAGGACAAAAGCCAGTGTAACAAAGAAGGGCAGAATGGACAGGTGAGAGCAGCCTGGGTCCCTCTTTTATGGCAACTCTGAGCAGCTGCTATGCTGACAGGGGACTGCCTATGTTTGCACTTGCTATGAGGGGAAAAGCAACTGTTGATCAGGCTTCCTATTGTTCTCAGATAGATTTTATTCCTAACTGATCCATCACTGAGAAGTTACTATATTGGCATATAGACCATAAATATATTTATAATGTTGACTTTAGACATTATCCTTTCTAAAGAAGCCCTGTGGGCTTCAGACAAGGCTAAGACTTTAGAAGTTTAAGCTTCTTTGTTGTTACTTCTAAAAAGCATGTATTAAGTGCCTAAATTGTCAATACCAGGCAATCTGCCAAGTGTTCATGCCCTAACAACATTTCCTGAGCCAAAGGCACAGTTTGACATAACACCTGATTATGGGGTGAATATTTTCAACAGAATCGTGCTAAAAAATCCAGGCTGTCTGTTGTTCTACTTGACACAAGCTGTAATTTCTTCACGGTAGGCACCAGGTCAGAGCAAATACATCACTAGAAACAATAAATGAAATAGCAACAGACAACAAGGTGTTTGCATTCTGACAGGCCAAATTTGATCTAAAGGGTAAACAACAAACAAAGGTATCTAATTGGAAAAAGAACTGAGAAAGGGTAAGAGTTTCACATTTTGAAAAGCAGATTGGTAATTTGTTATTTGATGGTAAGGATATTCAGGAATGTTGCTATTCTGTGGTTCACAGCAGGAGGATTTCATGGAAGAGGATTTCCATGAATTCACAGGCTGTTTAAAGAACTGGAGAGAACTGAATTGGCAAATGGGGGAAAATATTAGGTTGGTGCAAAAGTAATTGCAGTTTTTGCCATTAATTGCAATATGTTATAGGCACGTGATTCTGCCTTGGAAAGTCATAAAGACAAAGGTTGGCCTTCCCTGGAGCAAAGCATAGAAATATGTCCCCTGGGGCCATGTCATATGCCAGTCCTGTGAGCAGCATGGGGGACAGTGATGGTCTACTTGGATAAGGCAAAAGTGATTGACTGAGAAGTAGAAGGAAGTAAATCTCATTAAATGTTGAATTTCACTGGGGTCTGTTTCTGACACACTTCTTACTTTTATGCCTTTAACTATGTGCTGGATAACTTTCAGATTTTTATTTCTAAACTGTCTTAGTCTGTTTATGTTGCTGTAGAGGAATATCTGAGACTGGGTCATTTATAAAGGAAAGAGCTTTACTTGGCTTATGGTCCTTCAGGCTGTACAAGAAGCATAGTACCTGCGTCTACTTCTGGTAAGGGCTTCAGGCTGCTTCCAACCAAGGCAGAAGGTGAAGGGGAGCTTCTGTGTGCAGAGATCACATGGTGAAAAAGGAAGCGAGAGAGAGAGTGGGGAGGTGCCATACTCTTTTTAACAACCAGCTCTGGCAGGAACTAATAGAGCTAGCACTAGAACTCACTCATTACTGTGAGGACAGGCTGCAAGACATTATTGAGGGATTTGCCCATGACCCAGACACCTCCCATTAATGGCCTCTCCTCCAACATTGGGGATCAAATTTCAACATGAAGTTTGGAGAAGTCAAATATCCAAACCATAGCACAAACCTAATATTCCAAATTTTCCAGCTTTCTCTCCCTGAATTTTTGCAGTTACATCTAATTCACCATATCTGCAAATAAACGCATTAAAGTGTCTTTTCTTCCTGTACATTATGTTTCTCATTCTGTATTTTTGACAACTATTTATTGAGTGCCTACACTGTGCCACTCAGTGTGCTAGGGCTGGAGATACAAGGGTGAGCAAGACCAGACACAGTTCTACCCCAACATATTTTTGGTCTAGAGGAGTAGACTGCTACTAAACAAGTAAGCACACAAATATTAACGTATTTTGACTTGTGATAATGAAGGAACAGACTTGAGCTGAGAGTCAACAGGGAAACTTCATGTTTTAATTTGGCAGAATTTTTATCTACCTAGTCACCCATACTAGAAAACTGGGTGTCATCCTTTCCTTTCTCTCTCTCTTAGCAGTCACATAAAACCAACCACCACATATTGCCTAATTGACCTCCTAAATATTTTTCAAACCTATCTTCCCTTTCCCTTCCTCATTATCTTAGTTAAGACTGTCACCATCTTCTATATGGACCATGCATTACTCTTTGATGCCAAGCTTCATATACTTTCCCCCCTTTCCTTTACTCCAACTTCCATCTTTTTTCATGCTGCTTCCAGGCAGCTTTATCCAAAACTCATGTCTCAATTTTTTTTTTTTTTTGAAATGGAGTCTCACTCTTCGACTCTTCGTCACCTAGGCTGGAGTGCAGTGGTGAGATCTCGGCTCACTGCAACTTCTGCCTACCAGGTTCAAGCGATCCTCCTACCTCAGCCTCCCCAGTAGCTGGGATTATAAGTGTGTGCCACCATGCCCAGCTAATTTCTGTATTCTTAGTAGAGATGGGGTTGGCCAGGCTGGCCTTGAACTCCTGACCTCAAGTGATCCACCTACCTCGGCCTCCCAAATTGCTGGGATTATAGGCATGAGCCACCGCTTCTGGCCATGTCTCAAATTTTTATATCCAAACTATCTTAGTGCATTTGCATTGCTATAAGAGAATATCTGAGACTGGGTAATTTAGAAAGAAAAGAACCATTTCACTTTCCTGGCTAAAGCTTTTCTAGTGATTTAGTGTTTTATGTTGTAAAGTTACTCTAGATTTTTAGCTTAGTTGTCGTTTTCATCTTCCTCTTGAACTTTACATTTGAGCAACATCAACCTATTCATAGTTTCTTGAGCACGCTATGGCATTTCATGATTCTGAGCCTTTCATCATTCTGTACGGTCCCTGTAGATCCACTTTGTTCTTTCATCTTGGTTTAACTCCCACTTTAGTTCTGTCTCACATGCCGTTTCTATGCTCATAGTGGTTCTTATTTACCCCATTATAGCACTCAGCACATGTGGAGGAAAAGTTAAATATTAAATTTGAACTCAATTGAACGTGGACACAAACAGTAGTCACCAAGTCCTGGAACAGGTTGTGTGAGCCCCTTAGGCATTCATTCAGCACTGTTTCGGAGAAATCTCTATTTCAATCTATTCCTATATGTTAGTTATCGAAAAGCAACAACAACCGCAAAAACAAGTTGACCTTTTTGTGCTCCTTGAGCCAAGTCGTGAAGGGCCCTCATGACTGGGCCTCAGGCCAACAACTCACTACAAAAAGAGCTAGGGTCCCAGACCATGCTGAAGCTTCATGAGACCTCTCCTCGTCTGTGCATAGATGGGTGGCTGACTCTGGAGCCCAGGCTGTTGCTTCCCAGTCTGGTGATGATTCCTCCATAGTCTGGTGAATGTGTATCTATATCTTCTCCCTTCTCCCCTTCCCATTGCAATTTGCTTATTATATCTGCATTGCCATTTATGTGGGATGAAGGTTGTTTACCCTCAAAGTATTGTGTGTATGCCTTTTATTTTCTCTTCACGCGTCTCCTGCACAGAATATCACATTACACTGTATTTGTATATTTCATATTTGACTCCTTTTCTGAATGAGTGCACATTAAGGAGGGAGACCTTTATGTCCAGCACTATGCTTGGCAAATGGAATTTGTAATGAAGCCCATTATTGAATGGAATTGGAAGTGAAGAGATAGTTTACTTGGAAAGAAAAGTATTTTGATGCCTATGACAAGAAAGCAATGGATGATTTAAAGTTTGATTGTCCGGTTGGCACCAAAAGTTAACAGCACAAATGTTACAACTTCCTTAAACAGACATACATTCTCATCAGCGCACATCCACCTGATCCACTAAATTGTGAACATGTGCAGAGTATTATATTTAAGGTAACACTGATCAGTTATACCTTCCAATTTCAAAAGGAAATCCCTCATTTTACCCTAACGTGTGGTCAGGATTATTGTGGTAATGGCTGTTTGATCCTGAGTCAGTCCATGATAGCACACCCGAGAGTATGATTTATGGGCTGAGTTTTTACAGTTCAAACTGAGAGTTGAGAAATAGTCTCTTGATAGCAATACACTGAAAGCATAGATGCTACAAGAGCTTCTAAGATGGAGTGTTTATGGACCCAGGTGTTTGGACAGTGGGATAAGTGCAGCTGTGTTTGAGACCTACCTATATGAAACATTTTTTTTTGTTGTTTATCTGAAATTCAAATTTAATTGGACATCTGGTGTTTTATCTGGCAACTCTACATAAAATTGACTTGAAAAAACATATCCCAAATTAGGGGCTGCTTGATGTGCTAGGAATAAATACTGTTTTTTATACAGAAAAACTTTTTTAGTTACAGTTATGCATCTCTTAGCTGCTATCTCTTTATGAAGTGAGAGTTTCAGATTCGACCATTTTTAGATTTTGCTTAGCTTCACAAGCTTTGAGCAAATAAAATTTTACTAGAAAGACCAATATATAAAACAGATAAGAGCCGAGTTACTTATTGAAGTTGAGTATAGGTCCTTCCCCACCCCAACGTCGAATAATGGAGCACAACCTAAAAACTCCTAGATTTCATGATTTCTAAAATTCCTTCTATCTGTAACAGTCTGTGAGTCCAAATGAACTCATTTCATAGGCAGACATAATCTAGTTTGTGGTTAGTCATAGCCTGTTCTTTCCTATTTATAGTAGAAAAGGCTAGAGAGAGAAGGAAAGAAAAGTGTTATTATCAATAAAGGTGGCATTTAGGAAGGATAAAATGGACTTATTAACTATCTTCATTTATTCAACAGACATTTGTTGAGCAGTCTCTAAAGACAAGGTAATATACTATGTACTTTGAAGGGAGAATATTAATAGAAATTTTTAGAATGAACTCTTCATTTAGTTGGTGAGCTAAAATTTGTGCACAGGTAATTGTATCTGCTATTTTGTGAGGTTTACTATGTACTGGGTATTTTACTGCTTACAACGTTATAAAATGTTTGCCTGAACATTGGTCCCACTCACAGTTCCTGTTCCTTTGCATTTGTCCTCATTGAAACCTTATTTCCTTTCAGATTTTTTTTCCTAAAACTTATAAGGAAACAATTCCTCTGCATCTTATTTTTATCTCTGAATCTGTCTTGGTGATATAGGACATTTCTCTTTATTAGAAGCCCTGTCTTTGTTCAACTTTAGGATGATGAAGTCATAACAAGTTTTTCTCAAACATGCATTACTGAGACTCAGTCTCCTCCAACAGTGTGATGTGTCCTCACATCTGCAGTCCAAGTGGTAATTTTAAGCATCACTCTTATTTTCACCCATTCACATGCTGAGGCTGTTACCAGGCCTGCCATTTCTTGCTCTGCAGGAGCCCCCATATTTTCTCCTTTCTTCTTTTTCTGCCATGCCTAATTTCTCATCTAAGTTCTAGTTGTTTAACATCTACCTTATTGCTATTTTCTTTTATCCTTCCCTTTAATATTTTACATGACTCAGCATAAGTTCTCTTTAGGAACCCCTAGGCTCATAGCAAAGCTGTTTGAACCCACTGCTTTGTCTTTGTGTTCCTGCCACTGACAATTCTGAGGTGCACGTTTGAACAAATATCAACATTTTGACACAGCTTTAAAAGATCAGTTATTTTTCATTCTCTTTTTGTTTTTAAAAAACATTTTTCTGAAGATGTCAGACAGATGATGGCATAGGAAGCTGAACCGCACATTCCTCCACAGAAACATTGATAAAAGAATGATGTTGATACAAAAATACCTTGATGATGTTGATACAAAAATACCTTGAAGAGAAATTCAGAACCCAACTAAAAAGCAGAAGCACTCGACAGGAGCATAAACAGAGAGCAGTAATATTTATCTGGTTAAGAAGAGCAATTTCACTTTACCCACATCAGTTACTTCTGCAAACTGCCTTAGCTAAACACTAAGAAGATATCTCAGCCCAAGATTTCTCCTGTGGGGCAGGGGATTTGTTTGGAGGGTGAGCCTGGCTGTTTGGCCTTCTGGCCTCTCAGAGCACCCTCTATAAGGCCAGTTTTCATTTTGCATCAGAGAAAGCACTGGATGATCTGTAGAGCCTGGTCCCTGAGAGAGTGAGCCCTTTACATCTGATACTGCTCTTTAAGATTAGGAATAGGCACAGAACTGACATTTTCTCTCCACAAAGGAGGGAAGGAAGTGAAGGGGGTCTATCTGTGCATCTCAGGGTGCCCTCTATGGAGTTGGTTTCCATCTCTTCATAGCAAATCCTGAATGTGACAGATCTCAACCTCCTGGGACAATTAGTAACTAAGAAAAGGGGCTGGCATCTCTGAAAGCCAGAACTACTCTGTTTATTGGGAAAAACCAGAAACGAGGCTTTTCCTCTAGGTGGGAGGGAAGGGAGTGAAGAGACCCTTGCTTTAAGTCTTGCAATGCACTCCCTCAGTGGTCAGTCACTATGTTGCTTCAAATTAAGCACTGAACTGGTAAAGCTCTTGCCCGATCGAAATTTGTCCATAAAGACTGAGAGAAGTATCAGCTTCTTCAAATATTTAGACAACAATGCAAACCTATAAGAAGTGTGAAGAATCAGGAAAATATGACAATCAAAGGAACAAAGTGAATCTCTAGTAACCAATCCAAAAGAAATGGAGATCTGTGAATTACGTGATAAAGAATTCAAAAATACTCATCTTACAGAAGGTCAGTGAGTTACAAGAGAACACAGATAAACTACTAAATGAAATCAGGAAAACAAGTAATGAACAAAAGAAGAAGTTCAGCAGAAAAGATAGAAACAATGCAAAGAACCAAACAGAAATTCTGCAGCTGAAGACAATGACTGAACTAAAAATTCACTAGTGAGATTCAAAAGCGGACTTGATCAAGTGGAAGAAATAATCGGTGAACAAGACAGGTCATTTGAAATTATCCAGTCAGAGGAGCAAAAAGAAAAAGAATGAAGAAAGCCAAAGAGACTTATGGGATACCATCAGGTGAACCAATATGAATATTAAGAGAGTCCTAGAAGGTGAAGAGAGAAAGGGGATAAAAAACCTGTCCAAAGGAATAATGCCTGAAAATCCTGAATTTTATTGTATATATGTGTATACATATGTATATAAAAATACACACACATGGCTGGGCATAGTGGCTCATGCCTGTAATCCCAGCACTTTGGGAGGCTGAGGTGGGCGGATCACGAGATCAGGAGATCGAGACCATCCTGGCTAACACGGTGAAATGCCATCTCTGCTAAAAATACAAAAAATTAGCAGGGCGTGGTGGCGGGCACCTGTAGTCCCAGCTACTTGGGAGGCTGAGGCAGGAGAATGGCGTGAACCCAGGAGGAAGAGCTTGCTGTGAGCCAAGATTGTGCCACTGCACTCCAGCCTGGGCGACAGAGCGAGACTCTGTCTCAAAAAAAAAAAAAAAAATACACACACACAGGCATACGTTGGAGATATTGCAGATTTGGTTCCAAACTATCACAAGAGGTGAATATTGTAATAAAAAAAGTTATACAAATTTTTCATTTTCTCAGTGCATATAAAAATTATGTTTACACTATACTGTAGTATATTAAATATACAGCAGCATTATGTCAAAAAAACAATGTGTATACTTTAATTAAAAATAATTTATTGCTAAAAATTGCTAATGATTATCTGAGCCTTCAGTGAGTTGTCATTTCTTTGCTGGTGGAGGGTCTTGCCTGGATTTTGATGGTTGCTGATAGATCAGGGTGGTGATTGCTGAAGGTTGTGGTGGCTGTGGAAATTTCTTAAAATAGACAACGATGAATTCTGCTGCATCAATTGACTCTTCCTTTCATGAAAGATTTCCCTGTAGCATGAAATACTGTTTAATAGTATTTTACCTACAAAACTGCTTCCCAAATTGAAGTCAATCCTCTCCAAACCAGCTGCTTGCTTTATTGACTAAGTTTATGTAATATTCTAAATCCTGTGCTGTCACTTTAACAATGTTCCTGGCATCTTTACCAGGAGTAGATTTTATCTTGATAAACTACTTTCTTTGCTTATTCATAAGAGGCAACTCTTTCTCTGTTTAAATTTTATCATGAGATTGTAGCAATTCAGGCACATCTTCAGGACCCACTTTTAATTCTAGTTCTCTTGCTATTTCTGCCACATCTGCAGTTACTTTCTCCACTGAAGTCTTGAACCTGTCAAGATGATCCATGAGGGTGGGAATTTACTTCTTTCAAACTCATTTATTTTGGTATTTTGACCTCCTCCAATGAATCATGAAAATTATTATTATTATTATTTTGAGACAGGGTCTCATTCTGTTGCTGGTGCTGGAGTGCAAGTGGCATGATTTCAGCTCAATGCAACCTCAACCTCCCAGGCTCAGGTGATCCTCCCACCTCAGCCTCCTGAGTAGCTGTGACTACAGGCACACACAACCACACCGAGCTAATTTTTGTATCTTTTGTAGAGAAGGGGTTTCACCATATTTCTCAGGCTGCTCCCAAACACCTAGGCTCAAGTTATCTGCCCACCTCGGCCTTCCAAAGTGCTAGGATTGCAGGCGTGAACCACTGCACCCAGCTGTGAATATTCTTAATGTCATTTAGAATGGTGAATCTTTTCTAGAATGTTTTCAATTTACTTTGCCCAGACCCATTAGAGGAATCACTATTTGGGGCAGGGGCAATCTTACTAAATGTATTTCTTAAATATTAAGACTTGAAAGTCAAAATTACTCCTTGATCCATGGGCTGCAGAATGGATGTTTTGCTAGCAGGCACAAAAATATTAGTCTTTTTGTACATCTCTGCCAGAACTCTTGGGTGACCAGGTGCATTGTCAATGAGCAGTAATATGTTGACATGAATCTTTTTTCTGAGAAGCAGGTCACAATGGTTAGCTTAAAATATTCAGTAAACCATACTGTAAACAGGTGAGCCATTATCCAGGCTTTGTTATCCTATTTATAGAGGCAGAGCAGTTTTAGCATAATTTAGGTTTAAGGGCACTAGGATTTTCAGAATGATAACTGAGCACTGGATTCAACTTAAAGTTACCAGCTGCATTAGCCTCTAACAAGAGAGTCAGCCTTTCCTTTGAAGCTTTGAAGCCAGGAATTGACTTCTCCTCTCTAGCTATGAAAGTCCTAGATGGCATCTTCTTCCAATAGAAGGCGGTTTCATCTATATTGATAATATGTTGTTTAGTGTAGCCATCTTCAATTATCTTAACTAGATCTTTGGGATAACCTGCTGAGCTCCCATGTCAGGACTTGCTGCTCCACCTTTTATCTTTATGTTAGGGAGATAACTTTTTTAAGCCTAATGAACTAATTTCACCTACCTTCAAACTTTTCTTCTGAAGCATCCTTACCTCTCTTAGCCTTCACAGAATTGAAAAGAGTTAAGTTCTTGCTCTGGATTAGAGTTTAGTTTAAGGGAATGTTGTGGATGGTTTGATCTGCTATCTAGAACACTAAAGCTTTCTTCATACGTGCAATAAGGTTGTTTCACTTTCTTATTTGTGTGTTCACTAGAGTAGCACTTTTAATTTCCTTAAACTACTTTTCCTTTACATTCACAACTTAGCTAACTAAATATATAGCCCAAGAGATCTATATTTTGGCCTATCTGGACTTTTGACATGCCTTCCTCACTAAGCTTAATCATTTCTACCATTTGATTTAAAGTGAGAGATCTGTGTCTCTCCCTTTCACTTGAACACTTATAGGCCATTGTAATTTTATTAATTGGCCTAATTTCAATATTGATGTATCTCAGGGAATAGGGAGGTCTGAGGAGAGGGAGAGAGATGGAGTAACGATCAGTTGATGGAGCAGTCAGAATGCATACAACATTTATTGATTAACTTCACTGTCTTATGTGGATGTGGTTTGTGTCACCCCAAAATAAAAGCAACAGTAACATCAAAGATCACTGATCATAGATTACCACAACAGATATTATAATAATAATGAAGAGGTTTGAAATATCGTGAGAATTGCCAAAACGTGACATAGAGACGTGAAGTGAGCATATGCTGCTTGGAAAATGTTGCCAATAAATTTCCTCAACTCATGGTTGCCACAAATCTTCAATTTGTAAAAAAATGCGGTATCTGTGAAGCACAATAAAGCAATGCACAATAAAACAAGATATACCTGTATATGTATACACACACATACAGACACTATTTATTAAGAATGTATTCATCCTTAAAAAAGAAGGAAATCTTGTCATTTGTGACAACATGGATGAACTTGAAGGACATTATACTAAGTGAAATAAGCCAGACACAAAAAGACAAATACCATATGATCTCACTTATAAGTGAAATATAAAAAAGTTGAACTCTTACAGTTACGGAGTAGAATGGTGGGTTACAAGGGCAGGCGATGGAGCAGAGGGGATTGGGGAAATGTTGGTCAAAGGATACAAAATTTCAAGTATGCAGGATGAATAAATTCTAAAGACCTATATACAGTGTGGTGACTATAGTTAATAATATTGTATTGTGTCCTTGAAATTTCCTAAGAGAGTAGATAATTGTTTTCACTAGAAAAAAAGGAGAAAGATAACTATGTGAAATGATGGATGTGTTAATTAGCTTGGTTATAGTAAACTTTTCACTATGATTTTGTGTATCAAAACATCTTATTGTGTACCTTAAATATGTACATGTACAATTTTAATTTTCCAATTATGCCTCAATAGAGCTGAAAAAAATTTAAAAGTTTTTATTTTTTCATGTATTACAAAATAATATGTTAATTATGGAAATTTAAATATATATTAATTTTTTAAAAAGTAAAAGAAAGTAATCTGTAATCCTACCTCACCAGGGGGCAGAAGAGAAGTAAAACATTTAAGGTATATCCTCTTGAAACTTTTCCTATACCTGAATATATATTTTTTCCTTCAACAAAAATAGAAGCAAATGTACATACCAGTTTGCAGCTTACATTTTAATTTAACAATAAATAGTGATTATCTTTCCATTTTATTACATGTATTCCGACATAGTCTTTAATAACTATGTACTCTTCCATCATAGAGATGTACTATAATTTATTTACACTGCCACATTTTTTGGTCATCTAGGTTTCCCAGGTTTACCCTATTAAAAACAAAACTCTACTGAACAGCATTGGAGCCACAGATTAACACACATCAGGGCTTTTCCCCTTAGAGTTAATTAATTGAGAAAATATTTACATTTATTTATAAACCCACTTTTATAGCCAGGCTTTACTCTGTGTTTTGTTCAATGTTTCTCATGCCAAAACTAATCAATTCCTTGTTCTCTCCCTGTTAACCATCTAAGACCTGCTTTATTTCCATGGCAGTCCCACTTTTCTCACTTTTAAACCACAGCTGTGCTAGCAGATTTTACTTGACGAATATGACTCATTTTTTCAATTCTATACGTGAAAGGAAAGAAGAGCTATTCATTCCTCTTTCCTATGTTATTGTTACTTCTGTCTCTCTCTTAAGAGCATAAGAGGATGAAACTAACCTGACCATCACAGCGCTTCATGGAGGTTGAAACCTCTGCAATCACTATATAACTGATTATACACCCACACAACCACACACACACCCACACACCCCACAGAGACTCACACACAGTCACATACAGAATTAAAGGAAGGAGAAAAGACTGAGAAAATATCTGTGTGATGATTGTTACTATTTACACAGCCCAATCCCACTCACACTCACACCTCAGCTCCACTCACACCCCAGCTCCATGTTGCCAATGATGCTCCCACATGGAGTTGAGTCTAGATCAAGCCCTATGAGGAGGTTAGTTCCTGTTTCTGGCTGTGAGAAGAAAGCTGGGCACTGAGCAGTGTCACTTCAGGAAGTCTCAAGGCTCATTTTATGTTATGATGTAAAAATTGTTTAGTGGAGGAAGAAGAAACTGAATTTTCAAAATGGACTCTGTGAAACCCTAGGATTCTACCTCATTATCTCAGGGGTTATTCCTTGTGGAGAGCAGCAGGCAACGATGCCTGAGGGAAATTGAGCTGGATCATCTTTTCTGCAGGCTAGAAAAGAAGATATGAAGAGTGCCAGGAGGAAAGGAGGGGCCTTCTGAGGTGAGCACAGGCCTCTAGTCTCTCTCTCCTTTTCCCTTTTCTGGGGGGATGAGGGGACCTGGACCTGGGAGGGGGCCCAAGGGAATCTGCCACGAGGTTATGCATGAATTTGGAGGTTTGGATTGATTCTGCCTGGCACCTGGAACCTCGTGAGTACTGAGCATGGAGGACTGCAGAGGGGTGCACCTGAGAAGATGCAAGAGGGAGAAAAGGGAACAACTGCATCTCCACTGCAGCCCATAGTAGAGACACATGAGCTTGCCTCGGTCCCAGAGTGAGCTGTAAAGTGAGTAGAGAGTGGGGACTGTCTTGTCCTGTTACCACTGCCAGAGGCCTGTGCTGTCCGTGGGACAAGCTGGGCTACTCTGACTTTGATAGGGGAGGAAATAGGACTGCCTCTGGAGGTCATCCATGACAGCTCGTTGGGTGAGAGACAATTAGCAGAGGAACAAACAAGAATCTGATGAATAATGCTCTATCACCTCTGTGCCTCCAGATGTTTGGATTTTTCTCCACAACACTATAGACTTGTGGCACTGCAGTGAAGTATAAGGTTTCCTGGATGTTTATAAACAAATGGTTAGGGCTCAGGTGGGTCAAGTGGAAAACTTGGGACTGCATGGTAACTCATAACAAGGATGACAATACTGAAGAAAATGACATTTAAACCTGAAATGATAGAAAGAGAATTACTAGGCTAGGCAGAGTTTTCCACATTGGCTTATATTTAGTTTTGTCATTGCTAAGAATGAATGAGTACTTGTAAAAGAGAAATCAAAATATTTATAAAAATAAAGTGAATGTTATGCTTGCCTGTAGACTATTTATGATTATCCAAGTCACATCTGCTGTTCTATTTTTTGGATGATAAATGGTGCCCAAAAAAGGAGAGTGATTTCTTTTATAGAAGGGTGGTTTAATCAAGGATTTAGTGTTACTGAGCAGCAGAGTTGTTTCTGGAACTTATTTACTCATTCACTCCATCAGTGCCTTCAGTGGGCAGCCACCAGGAACATACCTGAAGCCAAACAGAATTGGGTTTATTGACTTACAGTGAGGGAGAATGAACACCATGGAGAAACACGGCAGAGGAAAGAAATGTTGTAGAGTGGACTTATAGGTATTGGGCTTGTGAGTGATTTGAGGCAAGTTCAAGGGAGTGGGGCTTTGCTCTTAATTGGATGCTATCTGAAATAAGACATTGCTGTCAAAGACAGCAGATAATGTAGCTCAGGAAGCAACTTACAGGTCAAATATACTTTGGGGCATCTTCTGCTAACATAAGCAATCATGGTGAAGACACATTATTCTTAATTATCTAAAGCCAGAAAAAGAAAGATCTGATTGAGTTAATGGACAACGCTTAGGAATGTGAACACTGGTTTATTAATTATTCTCTACCTCCAAACAGCATTAGGGTCACGTATAACTTAGCATTTCTAAGTCTCTGCAGTCAGTTAAATTGACAAGAGACTTTCAAATTCTAGTTAATAGCCTTGTGACTGTTCTTGTTTCCATGGATCTGGGTGGAAGTTGGATTGATGAACACAAAGAAGGCTTAGAAATGATTGGGTAGAAGAAACCAGACCTCTAGGAAGGATTAACAATTTTTGTTTTTGGCCCTGATCCACCATTCTAACATCAAATACACAGTTGTTTATTGAAAGCCACGCTTCTTGCTAGGATGACATGCTCATTCTTGTCCACCTGGAGTTTTCTTGAAGTTGGCATTGAAAGTCCCAAGTTGCAGTAAATCTCTCTGTTTCAGACTCACTGGGATAGTTGGCTGCCCTACTGGAAAGGGCCAAGACAAATTGTAAAGGAAGACACAACTTTGATGAGCTCTGGAGCTACAAGCCAGGGACAAGGCTGAGGGAAGCCCAGGTAAGGGTTTAGATAGCAGACGTGGATCTCCAGAGTCACAAAGTAGAAATCTTCAATTACTGGAGAAATCCAGAAGAGGGAGAGGTCACTTAGGCCACTTTCAATAACCAATAAGCAAAATATTCAAATGCCACAAAAACACATAAACAATCAAACAAAATTCACTCCCCAACCTAAGTTTAAATGTGGACTAGGATCAAAGATCTCCCTTGGTACTGGTGGCAGAGTAACTAAATTACCCTCTAAGGAACCGATCTGCAGAGCAGTATTCATCAAAATTACCTGGAGTGTTTATTAAATAATTTTCTGTAACTCACCCCAATCTACCAAACATGATTGCTAGAGGAGAGGACTGGGAATATGTCCTTTTAAAAGGCATCTTGGGTGACTCTAATGTGAAATTTTTTGCTCTAGGATGGTGATCCTCAAACACTTTTGATTATTCAGCCCTAGCAGTAAAAAATTTAAAAAAAGATCTTTAACATATGTATATGTACTTATCATCTATCTATCTATCTATCTATCTATCTATCTATCTATCTATCTATATTACTCTTACTCATCCTTTAGGTTTTTCATTTAACACCTTTTAGGCATGGTAAAATCTGCTTGGTTTATCTTATTGTACTTTGAATCTTTCTTTTCAGAATACACTCCAATCTGCTAGACTGGAGTTTCCTGAGGGCAAGGACTATGTCTGCTTCATTTACCTTTGTATTCGTAACAGCAAAATGCTTGGCCCGATAAAATATTGGTTTGAATTGAATTTAGGATTCCTCTTTAAATGAGAGAGATAGCTTGTTGTCTGGGGCAGTCCTGGTTAATGCTGGCATTGTTTGTCCAAACTATTTCACGTTTCCATGGAAACAGAACCGGCAGTTCATGTAGGCACCACTACCTGTCAGTGCCAGGTACTCAAAGAGAGTTTAAAATCCCATTTCCTGGTCTCCAGTTGGTTTTCTCCTGCAGTGCCAGAACTTCTGCTGCAGGAGAAAGGACCCTCCATCGAAAGAGCAGCGGGAGCTGTCACTAAGAGGCTTTCAATCTAGACAAGTAAGGAGAAAAGGAGTAGAGCAGCTTCATGCATCAAACAGTACCTCCCCTTAGGTGGCATGATCTTGGGGGAAGCCTCTTTGGACAGGGAGGGAGAGAACAAATCCACTTCATGCTCCCTGGGGCCTTATTGTTGAGTTCCAGTGATAGCTAACATCAATTATGCTGTAACTACTTAATAACACCTTTGAAAACAGGGATTGCTGGCTTTGGAAAAACCCTGGAGCTTTCTTTATCTCCTGTTGTTGGAAAAGATCAACACTAAAATGAAGATTACAAGTCCAGAAGCAGTTTCATGGTTATATAACTGCTTCTAGGCATGAGAGGTAGATCCTGTACACATTTTAGGTAAATTGAAAAGCTGTGGGATGTTGCAGCTGAAGAGATCCTCAAGATTGTGACCCCCAGTCTGCATCATGGAGGCAGGTGTTGTGAAATGACCAAGCTAATTTGCTCATGTACAACCGTTAGGTCCTTTTTGGGAAATGTGTGATGTCTCTAAGGATTAGAGGCTGGTGAAGGTTATTATGGGCCTTCTGCTCACAATTTTCTACTAGGTTATGATGGAAGTAAGTTTCAGGCCAAATTTTGCCATATATAGTGACATTTAGTAGCAAGCAGGTCCCCAAATGATCAGCTCTGATCTTTGAGGTTCTCTGACTATATTTGGTATGCAAGGTCCATGAGAGGAAAATGTGGCAATATGTAGCTAATGTTATTTTTTAAAAAAATTTTTAATTTGTAACTCACATAGTTATTTTTTGAAAAATAAAAATTACATATATTTATTATGTGTAATATGATGTTTTCAAACATGTATATATTGTGGAATGGCTAAATCAGACTAATTAACATATTCATTACATCACAGACATAATTTTTAAATGGTAAGAATACTTAAATCTACTCTCTTATCAATTTTCAAGAATATAATACATTGTTATTAACTATAGTCACCATGTGTATGATAGATCTCTTGAACTTATTCCTCCTAACTGAAATTTTGTATCCTTTGACCAATATATCCCTAATCAAACCCTCCCTTTCCTCAATAACCACCATTCTGTTCTCTGCTTCTTTTTTAGATTCCACATGTAAGTGAGATAATGTATTTATCTCGCTATTCCTAGCTTATTTCATTTAACATGATGTCCTCAGGTTCACCTATGTTGTTGCAAATAACTGGATTTTTTTCTTTTTAAAGGCTGAATTCCATTGTGTATATGTACCATGTTTTCTTTATCCATTTATTTATTAATGGGCATTTAGGTTGAATCCATATCTTGGCTATTATGAATAGTGCTGCAATGAATATGGGAGTACAGATATCTCTCTGATGTATTGATTTCATATTCCATGGATATATACCCAGTAGTGGGATTGCTGGATCATAGTATTAGTACTATTTTTAATTTTTTGAGGAACCTTCATACTAGTTTCCATAATTGCTGTATCAATTTACATTCCCACCAACAGCACAAAGGGTTCCCTTTTCTCCACATCCTCACCAGCGCTTGTTATCTTTTGTCTTATTGATATTAGCCATTTTAACAGGTGTGAGATCATATTTCATTGTGGTTTTTAATTTGTATTTTGCTGATGATTAGTGATGTTGAGCACCTTTTCATATACCATTGGCCATTGGACATTTGTATGTCTTTCTTTAAGAAATGTTTATTCAGTTCCTTTACCCACTTTTAGCCAGTTTGTTTCCTTATTATTGAGTTCCTTATGTATTTTGTATATTAACCCCTTATCAGATATATGGTTTGCAATTTTTCCCCCCATTTCATAGGTTGTCTCTTCATGCTATTGATTGTTTCCTTGGCTGTGCAGAAGCATTTTACTTTAACAAAATTCCATTTGTCAATTTTCACTTTTGTTGGCTGTTTGTTGGGGGTCATATCCAAAAAAATCACTGCCAAGGCCAGTGTCTTGGAGGTGCCTATGTTTTCTTCCAGTAGTTTTACAATTTTAGGTCTTATGTTTGAGTCTGCAATCCATTTTGAGTTGATTTTTGTATATGGTGTGAGATAAGGGTCTAATTTTATTCTTCTGCTTGTGGATATCTAGTTGTCCCAACATCATTTATTGAAGAGACGGTCTTTTCCCCATTGTGTGTTCTTGGTACCTTTGTCAAAAATAAATTGACTGTAAATGGGTGGATTCAGCTAACCTTATAGTTGGATAGAGACAGCAAGAATCCCCTGAATCAGTAGCTGTTCTGTCTGCAGTCAAGCTTGGGGCACATTTCAAAAGATACAGACTAGTGCTTGTGCTAGATTTTTGGTTTTATCCTACTTGTGCAAAGAACAGAAAGAGCCTTTAAATACTTTAGCCAATGCACACATCTTGAGGACCATTTATCTCCCTAGTGAAAAACCATTGCTGATGTAGGGTCTCAGAAAACAATACCCCAAAATGAAGACCTCAGAAGCAGCTCTCTCTGACCTCCTGCCCACCTGTCTCTGGCCTCTTATTCTCCCCCGAGGCTAGCCACAGAAACTAGAATCCCTCTTCCTTAAGGTGGGTCATAGAAACCAGAACCCTTTGCCCCCAAAGCCAGCCATAAAACCTAAAAATACTGCTCTAACTTCCTTCCTGTATTTTTGTGTAAAAATTGGCACAAAGAAATCATCTGACCTACCTTGTTTGCCTGTGGGTCATAAGACCCCCATTCCAGAAAGGGTCCTACCCCACACCCAGAAGGAAGGAATGCTGTACAGAGAGGCCATGAAGAATCTAAACAGACAGGTCTTGCGGGGTTTCCCCGCTCAGTTTTCTAGCATTAGATTATACTCTTTTTGTTCAATCATAATTTCTACCTGCTGGCTATAATTTGTCGAACCTAAGCATAAAAATGGAAAGTTACTTTGTATCTTTGGGTCTTCTTTCTGAAGGCTATTGTGTCACATAAAATTATAATCAAATAATGGTATGTCTTTTCTCCCATTAATCTCCATTTGTCAGTGATTTTCAGAGAAACTTCACAGGGCAAAGGGGAAGTTTTCTCTTGGCCCTTGCACTAACATTCAGCATGTTCTTTATCCCAGGCTATGGGAGAGTGAGGGAGGAGAGCGTGGCAAGCCAAAGCTGTCTTGTTATGCAGATAAAAATCTCTCTTGTAATCTTGGAGCTGCCCTTAGCTGGAATAGACAGAGCCACTGTTTCTCTGTCAGACCTTTAAAAGTGCCAGACCTTCTGAGTTAATCTTCACTAGACCTAGATAAGGCAGTTGAAAGGGGCTTCAGAGAAAGCCTGTTTGCTTCTGCTGTTTGTTTCACTAATGTAGATTTTCTCTGCAGATCTTTGAACAGGACAGCTATTCAAAGCTGTTCCTGTGGCCTGCAGTCTCTCTGACTAGCTATCTAAAAATATGCCAAAGAAGTATATTTTGAGGTAAAATAGTCTGATTTCCTTCACTGGGATACACTGGAAGAACCCCTTTTTCAAAAATTTCCAGCCACGGACAAGCCATGGATGCTTGAAGTTCCACTGAAGGTAGCTCATTCTTCTGGTCTAGCTTTATTATCAAGCGCAGTCCACTTCAAAAACAAATCAGTGAATAAAATTGAGGCAAAGTGGGGAGAGAACTCCACAAAGGTGGTCACCTCAAGGGAATTGGAAGGAGAAATGTTTGAAGGGAGTAACAGAAGATGGTTTTTAAACATTTTTGCAGTATTATCTTACTGAAAATTTAGCTTCAACCTAGAGAAATCTATAACATCCGATTTTTGCCCACGCACTGGTGTATCCAGTTTACCTTTGTACCTGTAGGCCTGTGAATGATGCTCAGCTCCTGGCGGTGGAGAGTCAGTGGCTTCTCCAAAGCTATTCTCAAGCTCCTTGAAACTGCTGATCAGGGTCACAGCACTTCTTGGGTAGGAGCCCATACCTTGGCTTTTCTGACATGTGGAGGCAGTGAGTACTCCTCTGCAGGACTGCTATGGTGCTCAACCCCAGGGGCCAAGCCCTCTACAGTGCTCAAGGGCTCAAGGGGATGCTGTGCACTTAGAATACACCTGGACGCTGGCCCTGCCTTCCCTGGGAGCTGTTCCTGGCCAGGTTGACACCCTTCTCTTTCCTTTCAAAGGCTGCTTGAACTTTCCTCTCCTCTGGCCACTAGGTGTGTTTCCTGCATAGTCAGGAGGGTGTGGAGAGGCCTGTGCTGTCGTAGCTTTCTCTCTCTGTCTCTTTTTTTTTTTTGTCACCCAGGCTGGAGTGTAGTGGTGCAACCGTAGTTCACTGTACAGCCTTGAACTACTGGCTCAAGTGATCCTCCCATCTCAGCCTCAGCAGTAGCTAGTGCACCACCATGCGCCACCATGCCTGCCTAATTTTTAAATTTTTCTGTAGAGAAGGGGTCTCCCTATGTTACCCAGTCTGGTCTCAAACTCCTGGCCTCAGATGATCCTCCTGCCTTGGCCTCCTAAAAGTGCTAGGAGTATAGGCGTGAGCCACTGTGCCCAGCCCTGTCCTAGCTCTCTTGATCCCTGAAGTGGGGATTCTTTCTGAACCCCAGGGACACCGTCCGAAGCTGTTTGAGGGGCCAGACTGGGCAAGAATCAAAAAAACAACACACTCTATTCAGGAAAACCCTCTCTGGAGCATCTTGTTTTCCTCTACCTGGTAAACTTTTACTTATCCTTCATGACCCAGCTCAGATGTTACCTTCCTCATGACATTTTCGCCATTTCCACTGGCAGGGTTACAAGGCGAGGATCGGTCTCTTTTTTTCCGGGCATCCTTAGTGCACTGCTCGTTCTCTATAGTAAGAATAGTCACACTTATTGGTCACATCCTCTGTGTCAGGCATCTTCCCAGTGCTTACGTGCATAATCTCATTTCATCAACTCCAGAATGCTCTGAGGTGATGTGATTTTTCAGGTGAGGACACAGCCTCAGGAAGGTCAGTTTGTCTGAGGTTACCCAGCCAGTAAGCAGTAGATCTAGGATTCAAACCCAGGTTAATCTGACTCCAGAAGACACAGACTGCTTTTTCTCTGTGCTACACGAACCCACTGTGGCTTCTGCATCACTCTACATTGTAACCTAGTAGTTGCAGTCAACACAAGACCAGATCTCTGAGGTTAGAAACCATGTTCACTATCTTTGAATCTCCATAACTTAGCTTGCTGCTTGACCCACACAGAAGACACTGAGTAAATGCCCAAAGCGTCACTAATTAGCAATTCAACTGCATTAAGCAAATACCCAGGGGAAGGATGTAGTCTGAGAGGGCCTGCTACTCTTCATTGAGTGTGGGATGACTTTCATGTTGCTAAATCCAACTGCCAATGCTTCATCTCAACTTATTTGACCCATTTGCATTTGGAAACATTGTTGGTTCCCTCCTTTTAATACTTTCTCTATTTGAAGTGTGCATGCCTTTTTTCGCCTCCCTCATTGTCACTTCTTTGCTGACTTGGTGGCCCCATCTTCTCCCCTGTCCTATTGCTGGAGGGCCCTGAGCCTTGTCCTTGGTCCTTGGTCCTCTCCTTGCTTGCTCACTCACTTGGGGATTTCAGTTTACCTTATGTCTTTAATAAACACTATTTGTCTGGCCAGCTGCGGTGGCTCACACCTGTAATCCCAGCACTTTGGGAGGTCGAGGCAGGCAGATCATGAGGTCAGGAGATTGAGACCATCCAGGCTAACATGGTGAAACCCCGTCTCTACTAAAAGTACAAAAAATTAGCTGGGTGTGGTTGTGGGTGTCTGTGGTCCCAGCTACTCGGGAGGCTGAGGCAGGAGAATGGCATGAACCCAGGAGGCGGAGCTTGCAGTGAGCCGAGATTGCCCCACTGCACTCCAGCCTGGGCGACAGAGAGAGAATCCATCTCAAAAACAAACAAACAAAAAACAACAAAAACAAAACAAAGCAAAACAAAAAACCCCACCATTTGTCCATAGAATTTATATTTCCAGCCCCAATGTCTTTCCTGAATCGTGACACATATAACCAACTGCCTGGTACACATCTCCCCTCAGATGTCTAATAGCCATCTCAGTTACAATATGTTCAAAGCTGAATTTCTGATTCCACCTCCTGCTCCCCACCCCAGCCCTGGATAAAGAAAAACTGCTCCTTTGCTGACTCCCCAATTCCTGCAGTCTTTCTCAACTCTACTCTTTCTCCTGCACCTCTCATCTAATTCACTAGGAAATGCTAAAGAATCTGATCACTTCCCATCACTTCTCCACTGCTAAACTGCAATTATCTCTCACATGGGTTAAGAGAGAATAGCTTTCTAAATATTCTCCCCTTAGCTCACCACTCAAAACTCCATAAAGTTTTCTGAACACAGTAGCAAGAGTGATCTTTTAAAATATAAACCAGAGCATGTTGTTTCTCTGTTTAAAATCCAGTTACACTAAAAGTAAAAGCTAAAGGGCTTACAATGGCCCACTGCCACCCATCCTCATTGTTCTCCTTACCTCCCTGACCTCATCTTCTAGTGTCCCCATCTCTTTCCCAGCTACATGGGCCTCTTGCTTCTTCCCCAGTGCCAGTAGTGCCCTGGCCATGAGTCTTTACCCTCACTATATCCTTTGCATTTCTTTACACCCAACATATATACTTGGCCCAATCTCCCACCTTCTTTGTAACTTTTCTAGAATGTTACTTTCTCAATAAGGCTTACCAGGACCACCCACTTAATTTTGCCAACTACCTTCACACCTGCATTAATCCGTTTTCATGCTGCTGATAAAGACATACTCGAGATTGTGTAATTTATAAAGAAAAAGAGGTTTGATGGACCCACAGTTCCACGTGGCTGGGGAGGCCTCACAATCATGGTAGAAGGTGAAAGGCACATCTTACATGGTGGCAGGGAAGAGAGAGAATATGTGCAGGGGAACTCCCCTTTATAAAACCATCAGATCTTGTAAGACTTATTCACTGTCACAAGAATAGCATGGGAAAGACGTGATCTTATGATTCAATTACCTCCCATAGGGTCCCTCACATGACACGTGGGAATTATCAGAGCTACAATTCAAGATGAGATTTAGATGGGGACACAGCCAAACCATATCATTCTGCCCTGTCCCCTCCCAAATCCCATGTCCTCACATTTCAAAACCAATTATGCCTTCCCAACAGTCCCCCAAAGTCTTAACACATTTCAGCATTAACTCAAAAGTCCACAGTCCAAAGTCTCATCTGAGACAAGGCAAGTCCCTTCCACTTATGAGCCTGTAACATCAACAGCAAGTTAATTACTTCCTAGATACAAGAGGGTACAGGCATTGGGTAAATATAGCTGTTCCAAATGGGAGAAACTGGCCAAAATGAAGTGGCTACTGGCCCCATGCACATCTGAAATACAGCAGGGCAGTCAAATCTTAAAGCTCCAAAATGATCTCCTTTGACTCCCTGTCTCACATCCAGGTCATGCTGATGCAAGAGGTGGACTCCCATAGTCTTGGGCAGCTCTGCCCATGTGGCTTTGCAGGTTATAGACTCCCTCCTGGCTGCTTTCACAGGCTGGTGTTGTCTGCAACTTTACCCTGGGCACAGTGAAAGCTGTTGATGGATCTACCATTCTTGAGTCTGAAGGACCATGGCCCTCTTCTCACAGCTCCACTAGACAGTGCCCCACTGGGGATTTTGTGTGGGGTCTCCAACCCCACATTTCCTTTCTGCACTGCCCTAGCAAAGGTTCTCCGTGAGGGCCCCACCCTGCAGCAAACTTTAGCCCAGGCATCTGGGCATTTCCATACATTCTCTGAAATCTAGGCGGAAGTTCCCAAACCTCAATTCTTGGCTTCTGTGCACCCATAGGCTCAACACCACATGGAAGCTGCCAAGGCTTGGGGCTTTCACCCTCTGAAGGCCATGGCCCCTTTTGGCCATGGCTAGAGCAGCTTGGATGCAGGGCACCAAGTCCCTAGGCTGCACACAGCAAGGGGTCCTGGGCCTGGACCATGAAACCATTTTTTCCTCCTAAGCCTCTGGACCTGTGATGGGAAGGGCTGCCACAAAGGTGTCTGACATGCCCTGGAGACATTTTCCCCATTGTCTTGGTGATTAACATTTGGCTCCTTGTTACTTACGCAAATTTCTGCAGTTGGCTTGAATTTCTCCTCAGAAAATGTTTTTTTTTTTTCTATCACGTCATCAGGCTGCAAATTTTCCAGACTTTCATGCTCTGTGTTTCTTTTAAAACTGAATGCTTTAAATAGCACCCAAGTCACCTCTTGAATTCTTTGCTGCTTAGAAATTTCTTCCACCAGATATCCTAAATTATCTCTCTTAAATTCAAAGTTCCACAGATCTCTAGGTCAGGGGCAAAATTCCACCAGTCTCTTTGCTAAAACATAGAAAGAGTTACCTTTACTCCAGTTCCCAACAAGTTCCTCACCTCCATCTGAGACCACCTCAGCCTAAATTTCATTGACTATATCATTATCAGCATTTTGGTCAAAGCCATTCAACAAGTGTCTAGGAAGTTCCAAACTTTCCCACATTTTCCTGTCTTCTTCTGAACCCTCCAAAGTGTTCCAACCTCTGCCTGTTACCCAGTTCCAAAGTCACTTCCACATTTTGGGGTATGTTTACAGCAGTACCCCACTACCTGGTACCAATTTACTGTATTAGTCTGTTCTCATGCTGCTAATAGAGACATACCAGAGACTGGGTAATTTATAAAGGGAAGATGCTTAATTGGCTCACAGTTCCATGTGGCTGGGGAGGCCTCACAATCATGGCAGAAGGTGAAAGGCACATCTTACATGACGGCAGGGAAGAGACAGAATATGTGCAGGGGAACTCTTCTTTACAAAATTATCAGATCTCGTGAGACTTATTCACTGTCATGAGAACAGCAAGGGAAAGGCCTGACCCCATGATTCAATTACCTCCCACTGGGTCCCTCCCACAACATGTGGAAATTATGGAAGCTACAATTCAAGATGAGATTTGAGTGAGGACACTGCTAAGCCGTATCAACACCCCACCTTTAATCTCCCTTGCTTTTTGTTTTTTCTTTTTTCCAGAACACCTAAATATTTTTAACACATATCATTTCATGGCTCCTATTTCTAGTGGGGTGGTTACTGGGGATAGTCATTCACTTATACACTCATTCATTCACACATTTTTCAAATATGTAGTAGGTACCTACTAGTCAGGCTCTAGTGATATAGAGATGAATACATTGTGATTCCTATCATAAAAAAGTTTTATTTTGGTTGTTAAGAAGTATATAAACAGGCCGTGGGTGGTGGCTCATTCCTGTAATCCTAGCACTTTGGGAGGCTAAGGCAGGAGGATAACTTGAGCCTAGGAGTTCGAGATCAGCCTCGGCAACATAGTGAGACTCCGTCTCTACAAAAACTAATAAAAGAATCAGCCAGGCATGGTGGCCTATGCCTATAGTCTAGCTACTTGGGAGGCTGAGGTGGGAGGATCACTTGAGCCTAGGAGGTCAAGGCTGCAATGAGCCATGATCACGCCACTGTACTACAGCCTGGCTGTCACTCTTAAAAAAAAATAAATAAATAAATAAAAAGAAAAATGTGTGGTCTGGGTGCAGTGGCTCATGCCTGTAATCCCAGCACTTTGGGAGGCTGAGGCAGGGGATCACATGAAGCCAGGAGTTCAGGACCACCTGGTCAATGTGGCAAAACCCCATCTCTAGTAAAAATACAAAAATTAGCCAGGTATGGTGGTGCCTGTCTGTAGTCCAGCTACTTGGAAGGGTGAGGCAGGAGAATCACTTGAACCTGGGAGGTGGAGGTAGCAGTGAGCTGAGATCACATCACTGTACATCAGCCTGGGCGACAGAGTGAGACCTTGTTTAAAAAACAAAAAAACAAACAAAAAACTCTGAACCGGTAATTAGAGTCTGAGAAGTTTCCATTGTAGTGGAAATAGCAGAAAAGGCACTGTACAAGAGTAGCTCTTGTGTATTCCTTAGTGAATACTGAAGAATTAATGAACACCAAATTTAGCACAGGTAGAAACTGAGCCAAAGAGTGTTTGTTTCCATTCATGTATATTAGAAGTCTTAAGTTCATGCAAAGCCTCCCAAAGTTTCTATAAAACAATGCTTGAAACCTCAATCCAAAAGAGGCAACATTTTTATTTTTATTTTTATTTTATTTTATTATTATTATACTTTAAGTTTTAGGGTACATGTGCACAATATGCAGGCTAGTTACATATGTATACATGTGCCATGCTGGTGTGCTGCACCCATTAACTCGTCATTTAGCATTAGGTATATCACCTAATGCTGTCCCTCGCCCCTCCCCCCACCCCACAACAGTCCCCGGTGTGTGATGTTCCCCTTCCTGTGTCCATGTGTTCTCATTGTTCAATTCCCACCTATGAGTGAGAATATGCAGTGTTTGGTTTTTTGTTCTTGCGATAGTTTACTGAGAATGATGATTTCCGGTTTCATCCATGTCCCTACAAAGGACATGAACTCATCATTTTTTATGGCTGCATAGTATTCCATGGTGTATATGTGCCACATTTTCTTAATCCAGTCTATCATTGTTGGACATTTGGATTGGTTCCAAGTCTTTGCTATTGTGAATAGTGCCGTAATGAACATACGTATGCATGTGTCTTTATAGCAGCATGATTTATAGTCCTTTGGGTATATACCCAGTAATGGGATGGCTGGGTCAAATGGTATATCTAGTTCTAGATCCCTGAGGAATCGCCACACTGACTTCCACAAGGGTTGAACTAGTTTACAGTCCCACCAACAGTGTAAAAGTGTTCCTATTTCTCCACATCCTCTCTAGCACCTGTTGTTTCCTGACTTTTTAATGATTGCCATTCTAACTGGTGTGAGATGGTATTTCATTGTGGTTTTGATTTGCATTTCTCTGATGGCCAGTGATGGTGAGCATTTTTTCATGTGTTTTTTGGCTGCATAAATTTCTTCTTTTGAGAAGTGTCTGTTCATGTCCTTCACCCACTTTTTGATGGGGTTGTTTGTTTTTTTCTTGTAAATTTGTTGGAGTTCATTGTAGATTCTGGATATTAGCCCTTTGTCAGATGAGTAGGTTGCGAAAATTTTCTCCCATTTCGTAGGTTGAAAAGAGGCAACATTCTTAAACGGACATATCTTCATGCTGAAGTCTTCAGAATTCTGAAACCTCATCTAGTAAACTAAAAGCTGACATTATTTGAAATAAATACTCCTGTTGAAACTTGGGTTTGAAATATTCTGTTGCATCCCAGATCTGTTGATCATCTGTTGTGCCTGAATTTCTTTAGGGACAATATTTAACTTTTGTGTTAAGTGGTTCTTAAATGGCACTGTGAGGAGGGTAGTGTCACATCAGCACACTACAAAGTGCCTCTGTCTCCCCAGTGACATTTTGTTCTTTGTGAGACCTCTGAAGTATTGCTTAATGGAAATTGTTGTCACCATAGGATGGGTAAAGTATTTTGTCACAGATTTAGAACTGGCTTAGAGACAGGAAACAAAGTGAATCAGTAGAAATGCACATTTGTTTGGAAGGAAAAGGGTAAACACAGTCCTCAGGGATTGGTTTGGCTCAATCTTATTTAAAACATTTATAAATGATCCAGAGAAGGGCTCACACAGTGAAATCTCCAAAGTCTGCAGCTAATGCTGAACTACTCTGGATGTGGAAAATCTAAGTGGATGAGTACCAATGCAGGGAAAATTTAGGAGGCTGTTCTAATACGTAGGAAAGCAGTAGACATAGACTTTTATTATTTTTAGAGGAGTTTCACTCTGTCACCCAGGCTGGAGTGCAATGGCACAGTCTTAACTCACTGCAACCTCCACCTCCCGGGTTCAAGTGATTCTCCTGCCTCAGCCTCCCAAGTAGCTGGAAATACAGGTGCGTGCCACCACTTCTGGCTAATTTTTGTATTTTTAGTAGAGACGAGGTTTTACCATGTTGGCCAGGCTGGTCTCGAACTCCTGACCTCAGGTGATCTGCCTGCCTGGGCATCCCAAAGTGCTGGGATTACGGGCATGAGTCACTGTACCTGGACGACATGGACCTCTTAAGTGTGGACATGTGCAGTGTAATGCATATAGAACAGAAAAATTCAAAATATTTTAAAAGGATGAGAGGATGAGTCTAAAATATGACACAGGAAAAAGACTCCAGGGTGGAGCAAATCTGCCATCATAGAGATTCACAAATGTAATTGTTTTCTCTGTGAAGACAGGAAACCATGATAATCAGTATGACATTAGATTTTCCCAAACTTCAGCTCTTGGCCATGCATTCATTAAATTCATATTAAATTCATATAATTTATATGTTCATTAAATTAAACTCATATAATTAAAATTTATATAACCAAATAAATATATAATATAAGTAAATTCATATAATTTATATGTTTGGAGAGCACCTACTATACAAGACACCTTGGGCCACTGTGCTAGATACTGAAGAAGCCTCCAAGGGACATGACCTGAAAAGTAGGCAGTGAGAGTGATGGGAGGAGACAAGTGAGGATCTTTGACATTTGGGAACCTAGCGGTCAGCCTGGAGTGAGAAGTGGGCAAGGATCTCAGACACTCCTGGGAGCAGCTGCCACCAGGAAACTTCTAGCGATTGTGTCCAGGGAAAGGTTGCCTTTTTTGTTTATTCTAAAACATTTTAGCCAGCTAGAAGTGCCTATCATGCTATTGTGTGCTCTTAGTCTCTGCGCTATATGCTTTACATATTTCGTTTGGATAATGTTGCACTTTATCTGAGCCTGTGTTTCTGGAAAGCAGCACCTGTTAAGAATTTTGCCCATTCTTTTGTATCCAGGGAAATGGCTAACTGCAAAAGAATACCTTGTCCTCACATCTTGCCAAGGTAGAAACTGTCTCCATCCCTCCTCATGATTCAAGGATAGCTTCTTTGTCTACCCAACTCTACAAAAGCCCAGAACCCCTTCCCTTTCTTTCACAAAATGAACATTCTCCTCATTGCAACAGCCTAAATAAAATCATCTCCTTAATTGTCTGGTGAATTTTGTTTTTCACAATTTCAAGTAATCAATTATAATAGAATATGTATTTGATCACGTGTACTTTGTGCTTTTGCCATCAGGTACTGTGCTGGGCTGCAGATGTAAAGCACTGAGCAAGGCAGACTCTCTCCTGGCCCCCCAGCTCACAGGCTAGTAGGAGCATCAGATGATCAAACAAGGAATTATGAGACAGTGGATTGAGTGTTGTGATGGGTACAGAGGTGAAATAAATGAATTACTGATTGTAAAACAAAAAAGAATGTAACCCAGTATTGAAAAATGCAGTGTTTGAGTTGCCGTTAAATGCTTCTTTGACGTACATCTTGAAATATAGAAATTGCTTTTATTGAGGAACAATAAGACTCATTATATAGGGCCTGACTCAGCTGTGGGGAGGCTGGGCCATGCTTCTGTTCTGGCTGCTCAGAGGACTCCCAGAATGGCTGGAAAATGGCCAAATGGATTCCCTGGTTGAAGGTAGAAAAGGGAAGAATATGACTGACACATAAACCTGAGTTTATCTGAATTTTTGATGTTTGGCACAGGGCAGTAAGAACTTGCTAATGGTCTATTGAGAAGACAAAATGGCAAGCCAAGGCCTTGGAACAAGAAAGCTTTAGAAATATTTTCTTCGATCCTATTTTGTCTGGTGGATTACCATGGCAATGGGCTATTGGGAGGAGACAGTTAGTTCTACTAACACATTATTTTGTATGTGAAAACTTTGCTCAGAATGGTATTTGGTCTAGGACTTTGCCTGACTTCCATAGTGTGGGGAACTTAGTGTTTGAATAACATTGCCTAAGATTCTGGTGTTCAAGTGTTTTCTAAATTTTAAAACCTTACCTCAGGACCTTGAAATAGGCAATGATATGTGGAGATACAGATCCTGGCTGCTATGAGCATTTAAAAATAATAAATATGGTTAAATAATAATGCTTTAAAATAATAACAAATATTGTTTATTAAGATGATGAATAAAAATGATTAATATAAAATGATCAGTTGTAAAAATTCAGAGAAAATAAATAACAAGAATGAAATAGTATTTATTAGTATCTCCTCCCTAACAAGGTAGTTATTATTTTACCCTCATTTTACACATGAATCAGATAAGACTAAGGTTCACCACTCAGGTCCGTTTGACTGCAAAACTCACACTCTTATACTGTTTCCAATTCTTGACTGTCATATGAATTCTGGTCATTACCTTGAAACTGACTACTATAAAAGAGAAGTTGCCCCAAACCTGGTGTGGGAAGGAATCTTTTTACATGATGTAATTTGCAACCTCATTCTGAGAAGAAATTAACATTCCTGACAAAATGCTTAAGTAATATTCTGGAAAACATAAATGGACCAAAGTCTTGTTCTAGGAAACCAGTCACTTATCCACCCCACTGAATGACATTCAACAATCTAGTGACTTTTAACAAACATTCTCTTCTTTTTGTATTTTCCTATCAAATGTTCTTATGAAGAATGTATTAATATTTCTGATTGGCTTACTAGAGGCCTTTGCCCTTGAAGCAAGATTGTAACAAACTTTGACAGTGCCCATAACTAAAATGTCTGAAGGGTTTTTGTGAACACTCTAGAATGGTGTATTTGCTGTAGAATCAAACTTTCTTATCAATCCAGTGGATGTGGATCCCCTCACTGCCTACTGCTTACCAACCACCTCCTCCCTTGCTTCTTCATCATTTCTTCCACTCCTCAGTATTTCTGTTCCTTGTTGGTCTGGACTGGAGACACATTGAGATAGCCTAGGCCCACCCAGTTGGAGCCCTGTTTTGGAGTGTCTTTTTCCTTAGATGGTTGTGAGTCACTTCTCAAAGGCCAAGCGGAATTTTTCAGGAAAAATGTCATGGGAGGGATGCCTCATGAGGATAAGCTTAACTGTCCAAGATTTATCCTGAAAAGAGGGAAGGATGCATTGGGAGATAAACACCTAGCTGTTCTAAGAGGTCATTTATTCACAGTCTGATCTGGCTATCAATAGAGACTGTTTCACTGAATCCTGGAACACAAGAGAGAGTAGTTAGTTACCTTTGCAGCTTAAGAATGCTTAAGCCAAGTAAGAGAAAATACCACTTCCTCTGGTGGACAGTAAGTCAAGGGAAATATTATGAGTTTAAAAATGTTTTTATATATTCACAAATAAAAGAACCATGATTAAGAGACTCTGAAATGCTTGGAGAAACGCTGTTCCTGTTAAGATTATAGTTAGGGGCAAATCACCTCCCAAATGAATTGTTGAAGATGCTATTGGCCTGAATGGACCATTGATCCAATCCAGAAAAGTTATCATTTCTTTTTGTTTTGGCTGGAAGGCTTAGCTTTTAACATTTTGACAACAATTATAGAGAAAGAGCAATATTACTTATTTAGCATCCTGCTGAATTTCCTTATGATAAGGGGAAGTGGGACAGGTTGGCCATGAAGAGGGCCCAAATAGCACTACACACCATCACCTGAGGTCATCATCATCAAGAAAGTTGACTAGTACAGTGGCTCTGAGTTCAGACTTGAAAATCTGAGTTCACACAGCTCTGCCGTATACCAGACATGAGTTTTTCAGCAAGGCACTCACCCTCAGCCTCAGTTTCTTCTTATGCACAATAGGAGATATAATAGTACCTTCTTCATAGGGTTTCTGAGGTTAACAAGTCCTCTTTTGCTTTTCTTTGCATCATTTTCTCCTTATTTTGGTAATAGTTTTCCTTTGGGGAATAACTTTTCCTTAACTTTAGTCCCAATAGTTCAAGTAAGGCTGACCTCATATTCCTGCTCAAAGGGTCAGCAGATGACCCAAGACTGGCAATTCGAGAGTTCTTCTCACAATGATGGGCACGTGACCTGGCCAAGGCTAGTCAAAGGCAATTCTGGGACTTTTGCCGAGGTTGTTGAGGAAACCTCTCTAGGGTTGTATCTTAGCTTGCTCAGGCTACTGTAACACAACACCATAGACTGGGTGATTTAAACAACAGAAATGTATTTCCCACAGTTCTGGAGGCTGAGAAGTCTGAGATCAAGGTGCAAGCATGGTTGGTTTCTGGTAAGGGCTCTCTTCCTGGCCACTTTCTCACTGTGTCCTCATGTGGTAGAGAAAGAGAGCTCTCTGGTGCTTCCTTCTCTTATAAGGACACCCACCTCATTGGATTCAGGCCCCACCCATGTAACCTCATTTAACCTTAATCACCTCATAACTATCCCATCTCCAAACACAGTGATGTTGTAGGTGAGGGATTTAACATATTAATTTTTGGAGGACACAATTCAGTCCATAGCAGCTTGTTATATTGATAGAATGAATATAGAATATAAGTATGGAGCTAACAGCATTCGTCTCTTAGTAACATAGGGATAGCCTGAGAATAAAGCAACTTAGAAGGAAGTAGAGCTGTGAGAAAAGCAATGTCTTAATGACACTGTCAAAGCTGAGAATTCAGCCATGTCTTTAGCCAGCTGTACCCCAAGACTTCCAGACACATAAACCTATTATAAAATTTTTGAGCTGAATTTTTCCCACTTGAAACCAAAAAATTCTTGACTAATGGTGGGTTACTGAGAAGATAAAATGAGATTACACATATAAAATGCTTAACACAGCACTTGGAGGAGAATAAGTGCCCGATAAATAATAATAGCCATTATTATTATTATCTGTGATTGCATCAAGGATACAGTCAAAGGGTTTTGGATTTTCTAAGACATCTAATAGAAACACAGAACATCTTATCTGAAAACCGTTGTGAGAGTAATTTAAAGAACTTGGAGTTTGTGGAAATTCAGTTTTGAAGGGCACAGGGTTGTTAGATTACTCTCAGCAAAAAAGAAACAACCACGGGCACACACAATTCATAACTTTTAGATGATGTGATTCATCTTTTCAATGAGTTGAAGGAAAAGCCAGTGGAGATATCTTAAAGGAGAGAGCTGAAGTTACAGAAGTTGATTGCTTTCATTCTTCAAATCAATTCAACAAAGTATGATGAGTAGAAAAGAGAGGAAGAAAAATGCATAATGTTGCACCAAGCAATTTGGTTATTTGAACAAACAGAAAAAACTAGTGGTCTGACATTTTGGTTTTATACTTGGTAAATAGTATATTGGTAGAAAAACAACAACAACCCTGACATCAGTTCTGTCAAATTTGTGATTAACTTTAATCGGCATTAGTAGGTTTACTGGTTTAATGTCAGTAAATGAAAATTCTTACTGTTTTGCTTAAGGAAACATTTTTCATCCAGGTGTTTTTAAAAAGAACCTATTTGTAGTCCATTTTAAATTTAAACTGATCTCTCTCTCCCTCTCTCTCTCTCTCATTGCAGGTGAGGTGAAACTTTCAGAAAAGATTGTAGAATTTTCATCTAGAGTTTGGGTAACTCTAAAATGCTTCAGAGGTATTAACAATATTGCAGTCTTCACCAAGTGAGGAAAACCTACAAAAAAATGTGTGTGTAGGTGCAATGAAAAATTTTCAAGTCAATGTAAATGTGTTATAAGAGTGGAGAACCTGGAATTTTTGGAAGTAACTCAGCCCTAATACTTTCTGTCAAAATATAGAAGGACAACAGCTTTAGAAAATAAATACAAAACCTCAAACTTCTGTCACTTTGAAGAATAAGAAAATATGAAACATAAAAATAAAATATCTGGAAAATACAGAGACATTTTGTTTTGCATCTTCATTTTTTTATTATTGACAAATTAAAAATTTCTGTTTTGTATTAAGCACAATGTTTGCTGTCATAAAACGTTTAAGCAGTGTAATCTGGGTTTATTTTTTGGAGCTGCCATCAGGGAGGACAGATTCCTTTTTTAAAAGTTACATTTCATTTTTTAAACCTTGAGCTAAAAAGCCTTTGGAGAATTGGGGGCACTGTCAGTGAGGTGCCTAACTCCTAGGGAATAGAAATAGAATGGCCCGGATGAAATATTTTTGTAACCTTCTCAAAATTCAAAAGTGTAACTATATGAATTTACTTTCTATTTAGTCCAGTAGAAAAAAAGTGAAAGTTTGCCTTAAGGTTCAGAGTCTTGTGCTAAATTTGTTCAAAATTTGATGTGAAATAGTTACCAAATGGATACTTCCCCCACACTTATCTACTTATGGTATCTGGTATTAAAAATAAAACCAAGGGAAGAAAAAGGCTGCTAGTAATGGCAATGAAAACAGCTCATTCATTGGCTTTATTCCTTAGGCAAGGATTTCCAGAGCACATTGATAGGTCTTAAGGATGTTAGATAGTGGGCATAGAGTGTTGAGGAAGACAGGCACCATCCTTACCCTCATGGAGCCTCTAGTTTAGTAGGGGAGGCAGGCCAAAGGTGCAAAGGCCTGCAGGAGGCAGGAAAGGGAACTAAATTTGTGAAATGGTGTGAATTGATGGGAAGTGTGACAAACCAAAAAGAGAATGCACTGATTAAAGTTTTTCAAAAGAAATACTGTGTGGACCATGGAATGCATCTGTAAGCAGATTAGTCCTACATACCATTTGAATTCTCTACATTAAAGGAATAATTGCACAAATAACCATGCTAACCATGCAGGAAATAAGGACTATAAGGCATAGTCCAAGATGTTATGAGAAAGTATAGTCATGATTCCTGACTGTAATTCCTGAGGAAGTTACATTTTACCAGAGACCCAAAAGATTTGATTAGTAGACTTAGGCAGTAGGGACTGGGGACAAAAGATTTAAGGTGACTCTAACAGTAGAGGGCACAGGATATCTGAAACTTCCATGTGATTGGAACCCAGTGAGTGAGGGGGGAAAGTAGCAAGGGATGAGCTGAAGTTTTAGGAGCCAGATAATGTAAGATTGAATAGGCTATGTTGAGAATTTAAACTTACTCTAAAACTAATGGGAATTTCTTAAAGGATTGTAAAAAAAGGGAGGATTCGATCATATATATATATATACACACACATACATACATATATATATTACAAGCACGTTCTTTTTGAGGTGTGGAGAATTCAATAGAGGAAGAGGTCAAGATAGGATGTGGAGAGAACAGTTAGGAAGCTGTTGCAGCAGTTCAGGTGAAATGGGCTGGGCTTGGGTCAGGTGGTTGACTGTTGAAATACAGAGACATTTTATCATTTGGGATTTGGAGTAGCTGTAAGTGAAACTCCAAATTACAGTGGCTTGGACAGATATTTATTCCTCTCTCACATAATTGAAATCTGTACATCGTCAGCCTAGAATTCAATTGGTGGCTCCACCATTCTTAGGGACCAGATTCCTTCCATTTTTTCAATACGTGACTTCCACCTCCTCATTGAAGGTGGCTGCTTTAATTCCAGTCATGCTGTTTTCATCCCAGACAATGTGAATGAGGAAGGGAGGAAAAAAGATACATCCCTTTCCTGTAAGAGAATTTCTAGAAATTATACGTGACGCTTGCAGTTACAGCTCATTGGAAAGCACTCAGTAGCATGGCCCCATGTGATTGCAATGGAAGATAGACAATAAAATGGTTACTCTAGGTTACTACAGGTCTAGTCGAAAATCAGGAGTTCTATGACTAAGGTTGAAAGGAACAAAAAACGTTGAGAAATAGCCAACATCTGTAATACAAGTAGACAAATTTGAGACATGTTTTGGAAATAAAGTTAGCAGGATTTGATAATTGATTTAATGGGGGTTGGGTGAGGACAAGAGAAGGAACAAACCTCATTTCTACTTTTCTGAGACAATCAATGGTAGTACCTTTTTGGAAATGAAAAAAATGAGAAAAGGGGCAGGTTTAGGGCAAAGAACAAAAATTAATTAGCTGTTGGGAGCTTCCTCAAAATTATAGAGGGAGCAATTTATCAATTTTTTGTTGTTGTTCCATTCTAGAGATGATCTATGCCCATATAGGAATGTGGGTGTGCATACCTGATATGTGTGTATACACACATATTTTACTTTTACAAAAATGGTAGGGTTTAATTATACCATTATATACCTAAAATCCTTTACTTGATATATATTGGGGATCTTTCCATATAATTGCATGAAGAAGTGCCTTACTATTTTTAATCATCACAGAGTATTTCATTGTATGGCTTTGCCATAATTTATTTAACCAGTTCTTATCTGTACATTTGTTTCTGTTTTTTTTCAGATTATAAAAAATGCTGCAATGAATGTCTACACTTTAAAGTAAAATTGTTGGGTTTAGGGGCACATCATTAGAAATTTTGGTTTGCGTATTTTTTTCATAGAGGTATCAGCAATTTATACTCCCACTGGCAATATATCGGGATGCCTGTTTTCCTTCACTCTTGTCAACTCAATGTGTCAAGCTTTCTGATGGTTAAAATAATATTAGATTTTTGTTTTAATTTGCTTTTCCTTAGCATAAATGAAATAAAACACTTCACATGTTTAAAATGTTTTATTTCTTTTTCTAAACATGTCCTCATTTTTGCTATTGGATTCTTATTTTCTTATTTATTTGAAGGAACTGGTTATACATTAGATTATCTGTTTTGCAAATATTTTCCTGTTTATCCTTTTGTTTTTTCCTCACAGTAAATTTCTTATTCAACTTATTTATTATTAATAGCTTCTTGTAATTAAGTAGGTTTAATACAGTTACCATGTTGGTGTACATACTTTAACCTTTATTCTCCTCTGTAAAATACATCATTTTACAGAAATGAGCTCATACTGAATATGTGTTTTAGGTTTATGCTTTTATTCCTACTTAATAATAAAAATCTTTCTAAGTCATTCATTGTTTTAACAAATTATTTTTAATGGTTTCATACATTATTCTGTCATTTGGAGTTAACAATAATTTACTCAACCAACCCTCCCGCTGTTGCATAATTAGGTTATTTTCATTAAAAAAAAAAAAAACGATATAAGCTACAGCCATGGTAGTTTCACTATGATAAAGTCCTCAAAGTAAAATTTGGAGGTCATTGTGCAAAAGTACTCTCCTTGTGCTTCAACGCTTCCCGCAGCTAGATCGAGCTCCGCGGCCCAGGAGCTGGAGTCGAAGCTAGGGGGCACAAGGACCTTCCGGGTCCATAAGGCGGGAGGCAAGGAGGGCCCCTCGGCAGCCCCGCGCTTGCGCGCCAAACACGGCCGTTATAGATTTCGATACGTTACCAAACGGTCGCCTACAAAGGCAGAAACAGTTTAAATATTTCAGAAGGATTGATTTTCATTTTGGGTACCCGCCTTGCAAATATAATACTGATTCATTTTCTTTCTCTTCCTCCATCCATTCTACTATTGAACATAAAACGTGTCAATAGTATTGTAGTTCAGCATGTATCTCAGGATATTAAAAGGGCAGTGTGACTCTGTTAGAAAAAGGATGAACTTTCCCCAAAGATAAAGTGACGTATGCGATAAGTCCTACGGGACTTCATATCCTCATTGGAGAGAGGTTTAGGGTGTTTCTAGTTGTAGCAGGGTTAGTTGCACCTTAGGTTGAAGCAAGATTTTGCTACTGGAAATTAAATATGGTTAAAGGAGGTGCTCTCGGCTGCCAATTTGACAAGGGATGGACCGTGCTGGTTTTGTGTCAACTGGCCTAAGCTAGAACTTCATTTCCATTATGTCTCCATATCAGATTTGGCCAAAAGATATATCTATGCCAGATTTGGGAAGCAGAAGTGAAAGAGTAACCCTTACTCTGTGTAGCTGGTGCGGAAGGAGAGAAGTGTAGATGTACTGCTTGTGGGCTCTAGCTTGTCCTCGCCTGCCTCTATCTTGACTCCAGCTGGTGTCCTTTTCCGCCTGCCCTGCTGACCAACAGCAGCCCCAAGCCCACAGTCAATGCAGAGGCAACAGCCTTCCACGCACTTCTTCACCAGCTCCTGTTGTGATCTCACTCTTGCAAGTGGATGTTCCCAGTTCTCTATATGGAACCTGTGACTTTTCCTTCACTTGACTACTTCAGGAGAGGTGAGAAGAGACTTTTCTCTGATTCTCTACCTTCCAACAGGGGTCTTACTTCCCTGTCTCCTCCCACAATTGTGCAAGTTCTAATTTTTTAATCCTTAGACTATAAACTCTGTGGAGGTAGCCACCTGTTTAGTTTATAGCTATAGTCCCAGTGCCTGGAACCCAGAAGACACTCATTAAATGTTTGAAGAATTATTAAAGCCCCCAATAATTGATAGCCCTTATTATTTATGCAGTACTTAGATTCTCAAATATGAGGGTGTGGCTTGAGAAAGAGGGCACACGAACAACTTGGTTTCATTATCTGGCTTAAAAAGCTTATCAGGGAAAAAGTTTTTAAAAATATATTTTGGGCAGCATTTGAGTCATTTCCCGCACCCCCAAACCTATGCCAGTTGATAGGAAGTCTGAAATTGCCTTGAGTTCTGTAGGCAGGACACTTCAGTGGGCTGAAAAGTGTTGGGCTTATACCTCACTGCTCACTGCTCATCATAACTCTTCCCCTCTTTGCTTGGATTTTTTTTCTTAAATATGCCATGGTCAGCAAAATTTTTATTTCCTTTCTTCTGTAAAGTGACTTCTTTAAAAACCCTAATTATCTTATACTACCTAAGTTTTAAATTGTCTCAGAGAAATATTTTCTTTTCGTTTTACCTAAGAGTATCTTTTCCATTTTCTTTTATTCTCTTTTCAAAACCATATCGCTTAACCATCTACAGCTTAGTGTACAGCATTGTGGTATGAATATGTGGCTGGAAAGTCATTAGGGATTTAAAAGAACCATGAAATATATATTTTGACTTTTGGGGATAATTTTCTGGGAACAGATTTTTAAATACCTCAAGGCTTTTTTATATACTAATATCCTACCAAATATATGCCATTTTAGCAGCTCATAATAGTTTTTAATAAAATATTATGGTTGCTATTGTATTGTTTAACTCTTCCCTCATGGCTTCTCATGAAGAGCTCATATACATAACGTCTATTATATTCTTCCTTACTGACTATAACATATTGACTGTTCCTGACCCTTCTGTTTAACCAGTTTTAGCATTTTTCACTTTCCTCACTTTCAGTCATTCTTCTCTTTTTGAAGTATTCCCTGTTCACTTCCATCAGGTTGGAATTTCACTTTGGCCTCACAGTCTATCTACTCAATCTCTTTAATGTCCCATGAGCACATCTTTCATGGTATCTAAGTAGGCTACCATGCAATTCAATCATTTTTCACACTTCTTAAATGTTAAAAAATTTAATACACAAACACTTAGAAAAGTAGAAAATTCTTCATTTAATTATATTACCTCTCAACAATCCTTAAAGTTGTTTAATTGTAAATTTCATTAAGGTAACTTAGGTTCTTGTTCATAAAGTCAAAAAGTTGTATGTCATATAATGCAAATTACACCATTATCCACTCTTCTCCATCTCTGATTCTCACTCTCCAAAGGCAACAACTTTCATCTCTTTTAACTGTGTTTTTTTTTTGGTATTATTTACTGTCACAAGCCTATAATATACCTCTCATACTATTTCTTTATTTTTCAGTTTGGTTCTTATCTATTGCCTTTCTTCTACAAAAGGTGAGGAGTTGGCTGTCTTACAACTGGGCATGTAGCTTCTTCTTTCATTTCTTAATCTTGCAATATCATATTTTTAAAAATCTTATCAGTGTTTAGTGTTTATTTTGACAATGTAAATATTATTCACAGATGAACTTGTAGTGTATTAGGTTTACTTCTTTTTTGTAGACCTTTGCTTTTGTTTTTCCTTGACTATGCATTGCCTTGATTTTTCTTTAGTTAGTTTTCTAAGTAGTTATTATCAGTTCATTCTGCCAAATTCTGACAAGTCTTAAGTACCTTTTGATACATTCGAATGAAACTATCCAGTTTCTTTTATTTTCCTTTTTTTCCTGGAGGCCACGGTCCTAGGTACATTGCCTTCATGAGCTCCTTCCTCCATAAAAAATAAAAATTATTTTACAGCCACGTTGGTATAAAGGTAAATATAATCAGGGTGCATTTATTATCATATAGTCACTGTTATTATATTAATTTTATCTTCTAATTTTAAAGGAAATTAAAATGACAACATTTTTGTAAATTCCTAAGAGCGTCAAGGGCCCTCAAGCACTATGCCTACTCAGCCTAATGGATGAGTCGGCCCTGCGGAAGGCATTCTTTGCTTCTGAACCCCTCTTTTCTCCTGTTCCAGTCTGGACTACTTATTCTGTAGGCCCTGAGATGTTTTCTTACGGTTATCCTGACAATTCAATTTTTTTCTCTCATATATTGGATCCCCTATTTCTGTGAATATGTGGCTGGTTTTCTTTCTGGTAGTGTGCCTTCATTTTGATAGAGTGCATCTTTCAGAAGGCTCTGATATAGCATGTCTGGAGGTAAATATGAGGCCTTGCATGTGAGATAAATGTTTCAATCTACTCTCATAATTGGTTGTATAGAGGAAGAGTAATCATTTTCTTCAACAGTAAGTTCTTAGTTTAAATGAACTTCTGTAATACAAGACAGATCAACAAGAGAAAAACAGAAGTTTATTAACATGTATATTTCATACATACACGGGAGACACCCAGGGAATGAGTAGTTCTCAGAAGTGGCTTTGAATTCTGGCTGATATAGCATCTTCAATAATGAACAGCAAATTTCTGGAGAGGTAAAGGAAAAGAACTTTAGGAGTGTCAGGCAACTTGTGGGCAGGAAAATGCATAGCAAATAAAGGCTAGCTAGTAATGTTTGTTAATGGAGATTTCCCTGGTATCATCTCCAGGTGATAAAAGTTTAAAGTTGTCTTCTGTGGTTATCTTTTGGTCTCCCTGGTAGAAGGGAGGCAGAATACTTTTAGTTTCTGTATATCCTGCTTTTAGGCAAATAGAGGGATGGCAGAGAGCTTCTCTGCATCTGCTTCTTCTTAATTACCTGCAGCTCAATAATCCTTCATATTTTGGAGTAGCACAACAGATAGTTTGGCTGGATATAGAATTATGGGTTGGAAATTATTCACCTCCTGGATTTTTTTAAACTGCGTACATCATATATGTTCATTGTAAAGAATGAAAAACATATAGAAAGAAGAAAGTAAACTAAGCCTGAATGCTGCACCCTAAATTAACCATCAATATTCTGGGATCCTTATCGATAAGGGGGTCAAATAGTCTCACTGTTTGGAATGTACCCTGTCACTTGCTCCCTGGTTTTCAGAACAGTCTTACTGCCTTTAGGGTGACTCCGGTCCTAAAGTCCAGAGCTTTGCTGAATTGACATCTCTGGAGAATAAACCAGTTTACTGCCAGTAGGGAGTGGATATGGACTGCTAAGTATTGAGACTTCCAGTTAGTTCCCCTATTTTTCATCTTACCTGTTCCACCATCGGGCACATGCCACCTCCAATTCAGGGCTTTTGAGGGATTTGCAGCAGAAACTACTCTGTTTATACTTCTGCCACTGCTGGCTTAGGTTTTCGCTTTCTCATGTTTTCTAAAAACTACTACTAAAACATCTGCATTGTTGCTTCCAAAATTGTATTGCGGTTGTCTCTTTGCCACTTCTATTCATTCTGTGGTTTGACCTTTTAAATTAATATCTTTAGGATCCTTACAGTGAGCTATAGGAAGGAGTAAAGGTATATGTCCATGTACATTTTTTGATGATTAGTGGGAAGTGTCTCATAACATTCTTGTACACATTTATTTTTTATTTTTTTTGAGATGGAATCTGACTGTCACCCAGGCTGGAGTGCAGTGGCCCAGTCTCTGCTCACTGCAACCTCTGCCTCCCGGGTGCAAGCAATTCTCATCCCTCAGTCTCCTGAGTAGCTAGAATTACATGGACACCACCCTGCCCAGCTAATTTTTGTATCTTTAATAGAGATGTGTTTCTCCATGTTGGCCAGGCTTGTCTCGAACTCCTGACCTCAAGTGATCCATATACCTTGACCTCCCAACATGCTGGGACTACAGGCTTGAGCCACCATGCCTGGCCTTATATACATTTTTATACACCATTTTAGTGCTCTAGAACCCTTAGAGCAAAGTAACTATGTGTGTGGTATGTCTGTGTTAAGGATAAGATGGCATCAGCCCTAGAGTCTGATGCATAGTTGAGCCTTAATTTTATGGTATTACTATATTTATTTAATCAAAAACCTATCTTCCTTACTCCTTTTCCTCACATGTAAGTAGCTTAAGTTTTAAAATATATTCTTTCTTCACACAATGACAGTAAATCTATGTCAAAACAATTACCTTTCCAGGAACAAATAGAACCTGTCTTGCTTGGAACGTAAAAATAATTTTTCAAAATCCAGCAGAACATCTCTCCTTTTTGTAAAGCATGATTATGTCCTACCTACACACATTAGGAGAAACTATACCTTAAAAATATGGAAAATTTATGTTGGGGTGTGGCGATTCATGCCTGTAATCCCAGCACTTTAGGAGGCCTAGGTGGGCAGATCACTTGAGGCCAGGAGTTCAAGATCCACTGACTAACATGATGAAACCCTGTCTCTACCAAAAATACAAAAATTAGCTGGGCGTGGTGGCACATGCCTGTAATCCTAGCTACTTGGGAGGCTGAGGCATTAGAATCACTTGAATCTGGGAGGTGGAGGTTGCAGTGAGCCAAGATCATGCCATTGTACTCTAGCATGGGTGATAGAGCAAGACTGTGTCTCAAAACAACAACAAAAACAACAACAATAAACAACCTGTATATATAGAAATTTAAAATATAAAAATTTATCATAGCTGTAGACATAAAAGTTATAAAAATAAATCTACAATCATTTCAGTTTTTATTAACTCATTTACTTCTGATGCTAATTAAAAATCTCTCGTATAAGTCCATTTATAAGTCCAAATAGAATAAACAAATGTTAAGTGTCAATAATATTTAAATTTTTTTTTTATTCCAGACTCTGTTGGATACAAGTGACACAAAGTCATCTCAAACTAGCTGAAACACAAAAGGTAATTTATTTGTTTCAATACCTGGAAATTCCAAGAGTTTTTTTTTTAGCTCTAGTTATAGCTGGATCAAGATGAGTGTCAAATGATATAATGATATTGTCACTGTTTGAGTGTCTTATCCATCTATCATGTATCTACCCATACATATCTACACTTACATATATACATATATCACACATGTTTTATAAAAATTTTATCATGTCAACAATAATATTTAAACAAATACCCAAATAAATATTAATCATTGAGTTTTCTCAGAAGGCTAAATCACTCACAAACAAAATGGAATATTTTTATATTTTTATAATTTCCTTCTGGTACTGTGGATCACAGCCACAGAAGGAGATCAGTCTAGTAATGTTATAGATAGGACATTCACTGGTCCCAATCTGATTTACATTTTCTTATGGACATTTGTGAATTTTTAGGTCTGCTTAGCATCTAAAATCCAGTGTATGTTTGGAATTTTTTTCAACATTATTAGCCATAGTGTGGAGGAGAGACTGCCTCACCCAGTGGGAGATGAAAATGCCAAACTCTTGCTTGCCTAGACTTCCTTGGAGCTAGGACATGACCAAGTGAGGTACATTCCACTAATCAGATTCAGCCACGGAAGCAGGAACCAGTGACTCAAAGAAGCAGGGACTGGGAGCCTCCATTCAGACTGAATTCCTAGTGCAGCTGTGGCAGCAGAGCTAGAGGCAGTGTCACAGTGCAGTAGTGGAGGGGTTGGTGGTGCAGGCTGTAGAGTCTTTTGCTTGTTAGTGTTGGTAGGGATGTCCACATTAGGTGAGCTGTGTCATGTCTTGGTGAGCCTGTGTTTCATAGAACCTGGCTCTTCATACATGCTGGCAATGTAATCCACCCAATATCATTATCACAAACTCCTTTCCCATTGAAATTAACCTGAGTTGGTTTCTGTTGCTTGCAGCTGATGAATGGATGACCTTCTCTTCCACTGTGTCATCTCTCCTTTAGTTATGTATTTATTAACTTAAATCTCATATTACTCTCTTTGGCCTCTGCTACCTGAATCTTCTGGTATCAGCTGAAGAGGGAGTCTGGGAGGCAGAGAACAGGAAGTAAGGCCATACTGGGCCTGGGAGGCAGACAGAGTCCTACTGGAGGGCCCTCAGAAAGTGAATTCAGCAGGCACCGGCCTCCAGCCACAGGGTCCTATGCCCACACTTGCTTCCACAAGCCTGGGCCAGGCCACCATCACGTCGCCTGGACCATGGCCGAATTTCCTAGGGTCTGCCTACTCCTGTCCTTGTCCCTGTAAACACTTTATCAAACACAGGGATATTGTTAAAACATAATCAGGTCATGTCAATTCTCTGTGAAAACCTCATTCTCTCAGAGTAAAAGTCCTTATAGATGCCTAAAGGCCGTACATGGTACCCGCTTCCTCCAAAAAATCCCATTCTCTTTATTAGGCCTTCGATCCCTACGAGAACCTAAGTTCAAGAGGGGATGCTGGGCAGGGAGGGGCCACTTGCTAGGATGCCCCAGCCCCTGTCTGCTTCAAGAGCCAAGTCATTTTCTCCTGGACCCCTCTGAGCTGAAGACAGGAAGAGCCGGGGGAGGGAGATCTCTTGGTCTGCACCTCAGTTTCTCAAGAACAGCAACAGCAGAAAAATAAATTGAGAGATGAAGGGGCTACCACCATCCAAGTGGCCGCAACCATCCACTCCCATGCCGGCCTGGTGTTAGCAGACGGGCGCCACTTTGCTCTGCTTGTCCCTCCCCCCCCATGGAGGAGGACACCGTCAGGAAGTGAAGGCCAGGAAGACAGAGGGGAGAGACAGCCGGGTGGGGTGGGAGCAGTCGCTGCTGTGAACTCGCTGGAGCCCAGACGCACGCAACTAAGGGGCAGCAGTGGGAAGAGAAACCGAGGGGTGGTGGGGGAGCGGGCGCTCTGAACGCCTGTTCCTTCTCTTCAGACTAGTCTTTGTTTATTTTGCAGCGCAGGAAGGCGGAAGGGAAGGCGGAGACCGGCAAGCGAGGGGAGAAGGCCCGGGGAAGACGCTCGGGACCAAGATGTGGGGCCCGGGTGCGAGCGGCTGAACCTCTCGGCCCCCAGGCGTGGTGACCTGGGTGGCGACGCTCGTGGAGGCCGAGGAGCTTCTGGACCTGAGCTTCGGGGGACCAAGTAGAGAGGCTGCTGGAGTTGTCGCCTGAGTCCTCCCCTGGTTCTTCGCGCCGGCCTCGCCCGCGGCTCCGGGTCCCAGCTGCCACTGCAGTCTCCGCAGCACCGAGCGGGGCTTCACGGACTCGCAACCTCCAGCCTCCACCTCAAGGGCAGGGAGCGCGGCTGGGTCTCTGGAAAGCCATTTTTAAATCACTGTCTCTGTTGCCCCCATGTGAGGTCGGAGTGTCCTCCCCCGTCTTTGCTTTCAGGTTCTTTCAGGTTCCTTCGGGCAAACCCGCAGCTAAGAGTCCAGCCTGTGAACTTGAACCTGAACTTGCTGAAGAAGCTCCCGGCGGCCCCCTGCTGTCTGCGGCCTATGTTTGAGGGAGAGGCTGGAGTCACACGGTTGGGCCGCATTTCCGGGGCCGGCACCTGTCCGGCTGCCAGGCCGCGCCTACCTGGTCCCATCGGGGGCTCTGCTCTGCCCCCTGCGCTGATGACGCGGGTGGAAGGGAGGTAGCACGGACACTCTGGGGAGCTGTACCGGGCGGGCACCCCCAGCTGCTCTCCGTGGGGTACGACACTGAGACCTGGTTGGGCTGCAAGGAGACCGACTGGGATTCCCGGGCTGGTGGCCGGGGAGACGAAGGCGGGGGGTGAGAGGCAGGAACCCAGGAGGCCCCAGGCCCAGCGCTGTGGGGCTGCTGTTGTCGTTCTGGGTGGAGGTCTGGCCAAACTGGCTTTTGCCCCGAGTGAGGAATTCCTGCTCTTTTTTGGTGTTGGTAAGAGGTCGCTATTCACAGAGGGGGCGGGGTTCGTCCCCTCCAGGCGAGTACGGAGCTGGCAGGCGCAGTGCTGCCTTTCTGCTCTGTCTCTTGATCCTGCTCAGGATCTTTGTGGCTCCTCTGAGTCTTCTTAGAGAGGCCGTGAAAGATGGGAGAGGTAGGTTGCTGAAATGCTGCTGCTTGGGGCCGGCAGAGACCCTGAGCTGTACCTCCTGGTATGGGGAAGGTGCACCACTGTGGGTCAGATCAGTTGACAGTGGGGGTTTTAGGTGATGGGGTAACCTTGCAGTTCGGATCTCTTAGAACCCAGGAGCAGGTAGGCGATCGCTGCTTCGTCACACTTCACAGGGAGTCCTGGATCTTTCTGTCCGTAACCCATGGACGCCATGATTCAGTATGGCGGAGGTCCAGGGCTTAAGTTCCTGGTGTTCATGCTTCCTAATCATTCATGAACCCATCACAATGTGCTCTGAAGGGCCTCTCTTGCTGGGATTGAGAAGGATACATTTTTTGAGCAGGTTTTTATACTCAATGGACATGTAGAAGGGAATATATTCTACTCAGTACCCCTCCTGCAGCTCCTTGAAATTCTGTCCATCAAAGGCAGGGATCTGCTGACCAGAGGTGACTGCCACAGAAGGTACCCAGTTTGTAAAAGCTGAATTTGTTGCTGAAGCCAGAATTTGCAATCTTGATGTTTGTGTTAACATCCAAGAGCGTGTTTTCTGCCTTTAAATCGCTGTGGACAATACGTTTCTGGTGACAGCTTGCACAGCAGACACTTTTGGTAGAATTTGCTTCTGTCCTTTTTTCTTTCCTGCTGCCATGAGCAGGTATTCACAAACTTCTCCTCCTGGCTACTGTACTTCATGACAAAGCAGAGAGACTCCTCAATATCGATCACAGCAAATGTTTCACTATGTTGGGGTGATCCGAGCCTTCATGGTTCCTACTTTGTGGGTGGTGTCTGGAGGAGATCTGCTGAGTCTCATCAATGAACTTCACAGCTGCTGCTTTCCCAGTTAAGAGGTCCCAGGCCAACCTTACCTTAGCCAGGTTGTCCTTGACGATGGTCTCAAGGATCCTAGCTGCCAGTAAGGGCCCCTTCTCAGCAGAGATGGCTGAGAGGCCCTGTGGCATGTGGGACTTACTGCTGGGCTTGGAGTCAAGGTGTCCCAGGTCAGCTTAATTTTGGGAAAAGCTGGTGAGAAGCTTGGTTCAAATCACTTGAAAAGAAAATCACTTGCATAGTTCACCTGAAGAATGGATCTCTGTAATGGAATTAAAGCACAATGCTGGACAAAAAGTAAGAAAAAGCAACAAACTGAAAAGGAAAAATTGAGTAAAAAGAATAAAGAACTAGAACTGGCAACCTCAGCCACGCCAGGGAATTACATACATCTTGGAATTCCAAAGCAATGCTTGCCTATGAGGTCATACGAAGAAATAAATCTAATAACAAGGCTGGGATTAATTCACATGGTTTTCTCACATTTTGGTCTCAAGAACTTTTTACTCTAAAAAAATTATTGAGGACCCCAAAGAGCTTTTTATGTGGGTTATAGTTATCAGTATTTACTGTATTAGAAATTAAAACCTGTAGGATGTTTCAGTGGTCTTTTCTAGTTTGAAGGGTTTAATAATTTTTGGCTTTTAAAGAGCCCATAGTCAAAATATTTTATTTTCCTTTAAATTGTAAATGATTGGTCTCATAATGATGCTACAACTTAACTGGCATTACAATACTATACACATATGTTCTATTGTATAAGTCACAATAAGGTACATTATTAACTCTGTAACATTGAGGGGAAGATAGCTTTTATCATATTATTTAAAGTTTTGCCTAGTTTCTTTGTAGTAGACTTATCTTTTCCACGAGCCAGAGAACCCGCTATATCAGTTTCAGTATTTTTAAATGTAGAGATTGCAGCTGTGTGTTGAGAAAGCACGTTTCACTTAGCATGGAATGGGGACTTCGAGGTACTGGATATATCACTGGCACCTCAGGGGAGGAAACCAAGATGCCCCTATATGATTTTAAACACGCTTTATTAAAGCGTGATACAGAAAAGTGCACAAATTGTCCACCTACAGCCTGGTGACTGTTCACAAATTGAACTCATCTAACCAGCCTCCAGAATAAAGAAACAGGTGTTTACACACCCCCACCAGCCTCCCAATCCCCTTTTCAGTCACATTCTCTGCAGTGATAACCACTATTCTATATTCCGACAGCATAGTTTCACTTGTTTTTGAACTTCACATAAATGGAATCAGACAGTATTGAATCCTTTGTGTCAGCTTCCTTCACTCAATATTTTCCTGAGATTTTTCTATATTGTTTATTCTAAATGCCCATTGTATGACTGTAACACAATTTGTTTAACCATTTTACTATTCTTGGGCATTTGGGTAGTTCTCACTGTGGATGCTAAGAAGAGTGTTGCTATCAACATTCTTAGTCAGGTCTTTTGGTAAGCATATACGTGGCTTTCTGTTAGCTATTTATACCTAGAAATAGAGTTGCTGGCTTATAAGATATGCATATTTTTAGTTTTATTAGACATTGCAGTTTGTACCAATTTACCCACCCACCAATATGAATATCTAATATTGCCTGCCTGTCTGTACGTGTGTACTGGTATAGCATTGTGGTTTTAATTTGCATTTTCCAGTGCCTAATGAAATAAAGCACCTTTTAATATGCTTATTGGACATATTTTTCTTCTGTGTTATGCCTGTTTGGTATTTTGCCCATTTTTCTGTTGGGTTGCTGGTATTTTTCTTATTGGTTTATGGGTATTCTTTAAATATTTTAAGTATTCTTTATTTGATATGTCCCTATATTTCCTCTCTCCTCACTCATCCCTGTTAACTCTCTGATGTCACTTCCTGCTATTTCACCCATGGATCATCCCTTTCTAGCTACTAGAGTTCTTATTCCTTGAACATGCCAGCCATATTCCTACTCTAGGGCTCTGCACTGGCTCCATCTTATGCCTGGAATGTTCTTTTCCAGCGGTCCACATACACAAAATTAGAAATATAAATACATAGGATATTAGTATAAAGGCCCTTCTTCGGGTATCTATCATCCGACACCAATAATTATCAACATTTTGCAATCTTATCCATAAATACTTCAGTATTCATCTTTAATAGATAAATATCTTTTTTAAACACAGACACCATGCCGTCATCATATCTAACAATAGTACTGTATAAGACCAGTCCATATTCAAATTTCCCAGTTATCTCAAAGACGTTACAGTTAATATGTTTGAATAAAGGTGTAAACAAGTTGTACGTGTTGCTTTTTTTTCTATGGCAATATCACTATTCAAAATACTGTATATTTTACTTATTAAATTTGCCTTAAAATTTTTTAATATTATTTTTATTTTAGGTTCAGGGGGTACATGCGTGTGTTTATTACATGGATATGTTGTATAATGGTGGGGTTTGGACTTCTAATGCACCCAACACTCAAATAGAGAATTTTTCAACCTTCACCCCTCTCTCACTCTCCCTGCTTTTGTAGTCTGTGTCTATCTATTATTTCCATCTTTTATGTCCATATGTACCCATTGTTTAGCTCCAACTAATAAGTGAGAACATGTGATATTTGGCTTTCTGTTTCTGAGTTACTTCTCTTAGGATAATGGCCTCCTGTTCCACCCATGTTGCTGCAAAAGGCATGAATTTATTCTTTTATATAGCTACATTATATTCCATGGTGTATATGTACCACATTTTCTTCAATCTGTTGATGGACACTTAGGTTGATTCCATGACTTTTCTATTGTGAAAAATGCTGTGATAAACATATACTCGCAGTTATTTTCTTATATATGTATTTTTTTTTGAGACAGAGTTTCGCTCTTGTTGCCCAGGCTGGAGTGCAATGGCTCGATCTCAGCTCATCACAACCTTCGCCTGCTAGGTTCAAGCGATTCTCCTGCCTTAGCCTCCTGAGTAGCTGGGATTACAGGCATGCGCCACCACACCGGCTAATTTTGTATTTTTTAGTAGAGATGGGGTTTCTCTATGTTGGTCAGGCTGGTCTCGAACTCCCGACCTCAGGTGATCCACCCGCCTCAGCCTCCCAAAGTGCTGGGATTACAGGTGTGAGCCCCAGCACCTGGTGGCAGTTATCTTTTTTATGTAATGATTTCTTTTTGGCGGATACTCAGTAGTGGAATTACTGAGTCAAATGGTAGTTATATGTTTAGTTCTTTGAGAAATCTTCATACTGTTTTCCATAGCGGTTATACTAATTTGCATTCTCAACCAGAGTGTATAAGTGTTCTCTTTTCTCCACATCCACACTAACATCTACTATTTTTTGACTTTTCAATAATAGCCATTTTGAGTCGTGTAAGATGATGTCTCATTGTGGTTTTAATTTGCATTTCTCTGACGATTAGTGATGTTGAACATTTTTTCATATATTTGTTGGTTGCTTGTATGTCTTCGAGAAATGTCTGTTCTTGTCCTTTGGCCACTTTTTAATAGGGTCATTTTTTTTTCTTGTAGAGGGGTCTGAGTTTCTTGTAGAGGCTGGATACTAGTCCTTTGTTGGAGCCATAATTTGCAAATTTTTCTCCTATTCTGTGGGTTTTCTGTTTAATCTTTTTTTTTCTATGCAGAAGCTTTTTAGTTTAGTTAAGCCCCATTTATCTGTTTTTGTTTTTGTTGCATTTGCTTTTGAGGCCTTAGTCATACATTCTTTGCCTAGGCCAATGTCCAAAAGAGTATTTATTTTCTAGGTTTTCTTCTAGGATTTTTATAGTTCCAAGTCTTACATTAAGACTTTGTTCATTTTGAGTAATTTTGTAGAAAATGAGAGACAGGAGTCCAATTTCATTATTTTGCATATGGCTAGCCAGTTTTCCCGGCACCTTTTATGGAATAGGGTGTCCTTTTCCCATTGCTTATTTTTGTTTACTTTGTCAAAGGTCAGTTGGTTGTGGGTATGTGGCTTTATTTCTGGTTCTCTATTTTGTTTCATTGATCTATGTGTCTATTTTTATACTAGTACCGTGCTGTTTTGGTTACTACAGCCTTGTAGTATGATTTGAAGTCAGGTAATGTGATACCTCCAGCTTTTTTCTTTTGCTTAGAATTGCTTTGCTAATCTGGCTCTTTCCTGGCTCTGTATGTGTTAGAATTGTTTTTTCTTTTTCTGTGAAAAATGACGTTGGTAATTTGATAGGAACTGTACTGAACCACAGATTGCTTTGGGCAATAAATTATTGCCATATTAATGATATTGATTCTTCACAATCCATGAGCATGGAATATTTTTCTTTTCTTTTTCTTTTTTTTTTGAAACACAGTCTCACTTTGTTAACCAGGCTGGAGTGAAGTGGCACAATCATAGCTCACTGCAGCCTCAACCTCCCAGACTCAAGCAATCCTCCTGCCTCAGCCTCCTAGGTAGCTGGGATTACAAGTGTAAGCCACCATGGCTGGCTAATTTTTAATTTTTTTTTTGCAGAAACAAGGTCTCTCTATGTTGCCCAGGTTGGTCTCAACTTCCTGGGCTCAATGGATCCTCCTGTCTTGGCCTCCCAAGGTGTTGGGATTACTGGCATGAGCCACTGTGCCCAGATGGGATGTTTTTCTGTTTGTGTTGTCTATGATTTCTTTTATTGGTGTTTTGTATTTCCCCTTGTAGGGATCTTTAACCTCTCTGGTTAAATATATTCCTAGGTATTTAATTTTAGTTTTATTATATGTATCTATTGTAAATGGAATTGAGTTCTTGATTTGGTTTTCAGCTTGAGTGTTATTGGGGTATATAAATGCTACTGATTTTTGTACGTTGGTTTTGTATTCTGAAACTTTATTGAACTTTACTGAAGTCAGTTATTATGTCTAGGAGTATTTTCAAGGAATCTTTAGGGTTTTCTAGGTATAGGATCATGTCATCAGTGAAAAGAGATAATCTGACTTTTTTTTTTTTTTTCCAGTTTGGATGCCTTTTATTTCTTTCTTTTGCCTGATTGTTCTGGCTAGGTCTTCCAGTACTATGTTGAATAGGAGAGGTGAGAGTAGACAAACTTGTTCAGTTTCAGTTCATAGGGGAAATGCTTTTGGCTTTTCTCCTTTCAGTACGATGTTGGCCATGGGTTTGTAATGTGTGGCTTTTATTATTTGGAGATATGTTCCTTCAATGTCTAGTTATATCATGAAGGGATGTTGGATTTTTATCAGATGCTTTTTCTGCATTTATTGACATATGTTTTTTGTTCTTAATTCTCTTTATATGGTGAATCACATTTATTGATTTACATATGATTTACATATGTTGAACCATCCTTGCATCCCTGGAATAAAACCCACTGATCACTGTAATGAGAGGAACAGGGTACCTCAGTTGGGAATGCAGAAATCATCCACCTTCTGCGTTGGTCTCACTGGGAGGTGCAGACTGGGGCTGTTCCTATTTGGCCATCTTGCCAGATCTCTCCCCTAGTTCCCTGATTCTGTCAACAAAGACCCAGTGCTCAGATGGGAAGTGACTTGTTTAAGGTTACACAAACATAACTTGAGCTTTAAGTAAGTGTGAGCCTTAGGAGAGGAGAGAGGAAAGAAGAGAGAGGCCGGGGGTGGCAGGGGTGGTGGAGTGACTGTGGGAGAAGGCAAACACAATTTATGAAACAGAGTGTGTGTCATACATTCAGGGAAGGAAGCAGGCCATTTATCTGAGGTGGATGGTTTGTGTAATGGAGTTAGCCATGAGACGAGATGGGTAAGAGGTTGGGGCCAGATTATGGAAGGCCTGTGTATGAAATGAGGAGCCGTTGAAAGTGTTTGAAAGGGATGCTAGGAGATCACAAGAAATAATAACTGAGAATTACAGCTGATCCTGAGGTTGCTCAGAGGGCAGTGGCTTTCATTCTACTTTAACAATAACTTAACAATAAAAAATACATTTTACACTGAATCAGCACATGCACACACACACACATGCACACACACACAGAAACTTAAGCTTGACAAGACAAGGCTTAACCTATGTGTGCTATACTCTATTTTCCACTTCATTCCACTAAATTCTAAGCCTCCCTTTTTTGGAGACTGAATTTATCCAGGGGAGGGGACTGGTGGACGGCATCCTAAGTGAAAGGCGTAGTGTGACAAGCTCAGGGAGCTTTGAGGGCAAAGTGTGATCTGGGTAGGGTTTCCAGATTTAGTAAGTAAAAATAGAGAACACTCAGTTCAATTTGAATTTCAGATAAACAATATTCCATAGCTTGGGAAGAGCAAGACATTCTGTGTGGCTGGAACACAGGTGGGTGTGAGAAAATGGCAGAGGCGAGTCTGGCGTGTATTGGGATCATGTTGTGAATGCTTATGAGAGAATAACGATCTTTTCTGTAGCCTCTTGCTCATATTGAAGGATAATTTGAGAATAATTATTGAATGCTTGAAAAGAAATTAAAAAAATACAAGCAGAAAATATGTAACCCTTGAGTCCCTAGCTCATTAACAATAAAGGTGGAATCCTCGTGTGTGGGTGGAATGATTATTAATTATTAACCATTGCATCTGAGTAATTCTTTCTTTTATCCTGCTGATTTTAATTGTTTCTAAGATGCCTTTGTCCAGGTGTTTAGTTGAGAAGGGGGAATGAGCACATTTTGCCACATATACTTCTTATTATATTCCAGCCTGAAGCAAGAATTTAAGTTATTAATAGTAATGGAATTAATAACGTGTGTGTGAACAACTAAGCAAGTCTTTGTTCTGTTTAAGTAGTTTTCCAGATGTCATCAATGCAGGTTGTCTATATTTCATCCTCTCTTCCCTGTTTGTGGAACCTGATCTTCACTATATCATAGACATGGCTCCTGACAGGCCAGGGAAGCCACCTGACCCAAGCTGGACCAGGCAGAATTCAGTCTCATTTGTGGTTTTACTGATAACTCAGGAGTTCGTGGTAGCCATGTTTTTTTTTTTTTTTTTTTTTTTTTTTTTTTTTTTTGGCCATATGCAAAATCAGAGAAAGCCAGTCAACACTATGGAATTCACTGAAGAAGCAATTCAGTGAAGATGGGGGAGAGTATATGCAGTTGTGTTGGAGGAAAAGCATGCTAGAATTAGAGAATGAAAAGTGAAGACAAGTAAAGAAGGGAGAGAGAGAGAGTGACAAGAAGGGGGTGAAAAGGAGGAAAAGGAAGGAAGGAGGAGGAAGGGGAAGAGGAGAAGGGAGAAGGAGGGAGAAAGGCTGACAGCCAAGCCTTACCAGTTGTACAATCCCTGGGTTCATTATCTTCCTAAAGTGACTTGGTTGCATTCTATCTGGGTTTGTGAGATGACCTTTTACCTTCTGATGAATTGCCTTTATGCTTAGGATCACTACAGTGGGTTCTGTTACTTAAAACAAGAGTACTAATTAATAAATCAGATCACTGAAGTAATATTGACCCACTGTTATGTGATTGTTATGGTTTGGTGGTGATTATGAGAAGGATATTTACTCAGTAGGTAGAACTTGGCCATAGAGCTCCTTCAAGGCAAATAGGAAGAAGCATGGCTTTCGTTAAACTGAGCGCATGCATTGCTGAGCATAACATAAACTACCCTGGTGCATAGTTTCCCTTTTCCATCTAGAGCTTGTTCTGGATTTGTTCTAGGAAAAGCCTATGGGTTTAATTTGGAGCTGGTTTATTTCAGTTGATTGGGGAGTTGTTTTGTGGTACTTTTAACACTACTCAAACAAATGTTTCCCAAGGTGAATTCTCTGTTCAATGAAACTAGCAGTTAGACAGTGGAAAAAAGAAAGAAGGTGGTTCTGCGGTCAGGCCATGTTTGGTTTAACTGCTTTGTAGTACCTCTCAGAGCCTTTACTATGCTAGTTTGCATTGTAAATTTCTAAGAGGCAAAGAGTTGATGTAGCATTTCCTGAGTTCACTTGACCACAGAGCGGGGTATGTCACTGGACTAGTGTCTCCCAGGACACACTGGGGATAAGACAGATAGCTGAGCACATATGAGTGGACGGCTACCACTCCAGTGTGCAGGACCGACAGTGAGAAGGACCTGTCCAGTAGCTGCTTCTTACACATTGACCTTGATTTTAAGGTGACAAGAAAATGATCTGACTGCCAGTGATTCTCCAATACTCTTGACATTTCTAAAGAACAGGTTATTAAAAAAACATCTAACACTAAAAGGGAAGCTTGGCTCAGTTTATATTCAGATCAAAGAGACTATGGACAAGAGATCTGTGGAGAAAATTCAGGCAGTCTGTGAATTCGAATGGGAATAAAAATTGCATCTTTATTTTCATTAACTTCAGACTGAAATTTAGCATTTCCTTCAGCTATTAATGTAGCAACAGACCTCATAGTTTGAGCAGCACCCATTACTTTGTCAGTAATAGAAATCTCAAATGTATTCACATTACATCACAGTTCCTACAAGTTTCTCTAAATATTTATGCTTCTTGTTACTTTGAAATTATAGTTAGGCCTACCACTAGGTCTTGTTACTCTTCTTCTTATTTTTTTGGGTGTGGAGATGAGGTCTTGCTATGTTGTCCAGTCTGGTCTTGAACTCCTGGCCTCAAGCAATTCTTCTGCCTCAGCCTCCTTAGTAGTTGAGATCACAGGCAAAAGCCACCATACCTGGCCAAACAAAATGTTTTTGATGATGGCCACACATTAAGCACAGTGCATGGCCCATGATAGTTCTTAATGAATATTAACTGATGTTGTTAATGAGTTAATCATGACCATCATCATCGAACTAGGCTCCCATATTTGTTGAGTGTCTTAATTTAGACCTAACATCAGGGTATGAGGCAAAGTAGGCATTTTAAAAATAAATACTAGTGAAACTAGATAGAATTATCTTCCTTGTCATTTCTTTTGGGTATTAATTATACATCAGAAAATTTCAGGGCTGGGTGTGGGGGCTCATGCCTTTAATCCCAGCACTTTGGGAGGTTGAGGCATAAGGATCACTTGAGCCCAGGAGTTTGAGACCAGCCTGGGCAACACAATGAGACTCTGTCTCTTCAAAAAATAAAAAAAAATTAGAGAGGCATGGTGGCACATGCCTGTAGTCCCAGCTACTTAGGAGGTTAACGTGGGAGGATCTTTTGAGCCTGGAAAGTCAAGGGTACAGCAAGCCATGATCATGCCACTGCACTCCAGCCTAGGGGACAGAGTGTGGCCCTGTCTTAAAAAAAAAAAAAAAAAAAGGAAGTAAAGAAAATCTCAGGGCTTTATGAAAACCATTAATTTGTTTATTAATTTATGCAATCATTTGTCAAATATTTACCTGCTAGGTACTCTATCTTGGTCTATTTCTTCAGGTGATTTATGCAGGGTTTGAGTGGAGGTGCAGGGGCTAGTGAATGGGAAGAAGTCTTTATAATCTGTTTGTTCAAACTTCATCTCTCCCAGTCCTCTCTGTTTACTCCAGAAAATTAAAAGAAATGCTGCCATCTGTTTCTAGCACTGTGCTCTGTGCCTCAGGATGCTTAGAGAAGCTTAAAAACAGTTCAGGTGGCAAGGCGCAGTGGCTCACGCCTGTAATCCCAGCACTTTGGGAGGCTGAGGCAGGTGGATCACGAGGTCAGGAGATCGAGACCATCCTGGCCAACATGGTGAAACCCTGTTTCTACTAAAAAATACACAAATTAGCTGGGCATGGTGGTGCGTGCCTGTAGTCCCAGCTACTCGGGAGGCTGAGGCAGGAAAATCGCTTGAACCCAGGAGGCAAAGGTTGCAGTGAGCCGAGATTGCACCATTGCCTTCCAGCCTGGTGACAGAGCAAGACTCCGTCTCAAAAAAACAAAAATAAAAACAAAAACAAAACAAAAACCCAGCACAGACACTGTTTACAGTGTGCTTTTCACTTACCTCAAGAGACAGAGGTATCCTCTCTTTCAGGTTATTTGGGGGATCTAAGGGCCTTTGGTATAATCTTCCTTGTGCTGGCTCAAAGAGAAAGTGGAGGATCAGGTTAGGTGAGAATACATTCTGCAGGGTTTAGTAGACAATACATTCTGTAGGGTGTAGGTCCTGAAAGATATGCTCCATTCCTAACCTCTATGCCACATGCCTGTGAATGTGACCTTATTTGGAAATAGTCTTTGCAGATGTAATTAAGGTAAGGATCTTGAGATGAGATCATCCTGGATTTAGGGTGAACCCTAAATCCAATGACATTGTCATTATGGCAGAAAAGAAGACAAAGGGACCCAGGGAAGGAGGTCATCTGAAGGTGGAGGCAGAAAGCAGAGTAGTGCAGCCACAAGCCAAGGAACCCCAGGAGCCATCAGAAGCTGGAAGAAGCAAGGAAGGACTCTTCCCTGGAACCTCTGGAGGGAGAGTAGTCCTGATGAAACTTTAATTTTGGACATCTGGCCTCTAGAATTTGAAAAGAATAAATTTCTACTATGTTTGTGGTAATAATTAGGAAACTAGTACATTTTCCTCAGTCAGCAATGAAGAGACAATACCAGTGCTCAGCCAATCTGATGGTTTGCAAGACAAACATACATTCAGAAGCAGCATCACCACGTTTTCTACTGATCCAGAATCCAGCCCAAATCCTTTTGAGCTTCATTTATCTATTTCTTCTAGCTTTCTTACCCCCTTTTTTCTACTTTTATGGTAGAGTCAAAGGCGCCAAAATGCATTCAGAGGGTCAATGAGTCAGTCTTATTGGAGTGACAATTTCTATCTGATTTGATGCTGTATAAACAAGTTTCCTTCCTACTGTGACAGCTTAGGAAGCTGGAATCTGGGGGGAGATCCATGCGATGTCAAGTCAAGAGTTGGAGGTGGAAATAATTCATATAGGAGAAAAGTCAGTGTATGTGTGTGTGCACCTGTGTGTATGTGTGTGTACCTGTGTGTATGTGTGTGTGTGTCTAGGAAAGAGGCAGGGTGGTGGCTTAAGAACCTAAGCTGTGCTAAGCTGTCTCTGACTCCACTAGGCTATGGGGGTATTCAAGGACAGTGTTGGTGTCTGGCATTTAATCCGATTTTGTGAATCCTACAGAATTTTTAATGTTAGAAAAGAGGATCTTGTTCCCAGAAAAGCATGTAGTTGAGAATTCATACAAACTTTTCTGTTTTCTGGGAACATGTGCAGTGTTTAACCTACACTAAAGAAACTAGTGTGTTTCACTGGGTCCCTGAAACGTACAGGGATAGTGTTTGGAGTGATAGCCTTTTGACACAAACTTTTGTGCCTTTGTCTCTGCTCAGGGTGGTAGTGGGTGGTCACAGATGGTGGTTGACTTTCTTTGGAACTAGGGAGGGAGACCCCTTCTTTCTCTGGGCATTATTCTACTTTCATTCCTGAGAATCTCACCCCTCCTTGTTCAGATCATTTTCCCTTACTGGCAGGAGAAAGGGGACTTTGATATGCAGCAGTTCAAGAAAGGAGGGCTTCCCATGGAGGGCACATTTCTGGGTTGCTCTGCTGCATGGAGTGGTGCCTTCCTGGGAGCCATTTATAGAAATGACTGGAAACCTGTTAGGAAGGAATTTAAGATAAGAAAGGAGAGAATGCGGGAACACAAATTTGGTCCAAGGAAAATGGCTCAGTGTGAAACGGGAGGGGTGGCTTTTGCACTCCCTCCCTACTGTTCCTAGAAACTTGTGCCAGAATCTTGAGTAGTGGAGACGGAAAGAAAAATACGTTGAAGCTCTTCTGTCACCGCAGTTTTCAGAGGGTCAATGCAAAGCCCACATCCCTGGGGAGCAGAGCAGCCTGGCCAAGGCCCAGAGCAGCAGACAGCATGGAGCAGGGCGGCAGCCTGCTCCACAGAAGCAGGTGGAGCAGGGAGGAGAAATCCCACTGCACTCCAGGGGCCTCCCAGGAATATTTGGGAGGTGGGGTGGGCCAGGGCAGGGCTAGATTCTGCTATTGTGGGTGGGAAGCAGATCCAGGGAATCAGGGTTTTGTTTCTGTTACCTGTTTCTATTTTCTATTATGGTGACCTTGATTTTGTATCTAGGCTGGAAAGACCTGGTAAACACTGGTTACACAGGATTATAAAGCCTGTCACATCACAGGGAGGGGAACATCACACACCAGGGCCTGTTGTGGGGTGTGGGGGTAGGGGAGGGATAGCATTAGGAGAAATATCTAATGTAGATGACAGGTTGATAGGTGCAGCAAACCACCATGGCACGTGTACACCTATGTAACAAACCTGCACGTTCTGCACGTGTATCCCAGAACTTAAAGTATAATTACAAAAAAAAAAAAAGAAAACACCTATCACATTTACTGAAAGCCTGTCATTGCTGGTACCCATTGAAAAACAACAAGCTCTCTTTAAAAAGTCATTAAGTCAATGAAAAGAACTTATGAGACTTGTGATTTAGTGAAATTGATTAATAAAAACAATTTACATAGATGTGAATAATAAACTTGAATTATGAAATAAATATTCAGAGTTAGATCCCATTAAGGGCACCATTTTCTTTCTTCTATTCCCACGATAAACTTGCTGTCTTATGGCCAAAATCTGCACCTGTAGCGACAAGATGGTTTGGTCCCACCCACCCTTGCTGCCTGGAACAGCTCAGTGATGAGGATAGGTAATGCTGGTAGGCCAGAGCTAGACTCAGTTCAGCCTCCTTCCTAATTCTTCAAGTCAAGGTAGTGCTTCAGAGAGCTTCCAGGAAATGTGAGTCTCTGCGGTCTTCTTTACTCTCGATCTCTCTCACCCATCTCAGATCTATTAGTCAGGAGGTTTCCACTATCTAGGGACATTTCAACATCTCCACTCAGGCCTCTACTGACCCTACAGCTGCTCACTTCCTGAAGCAGCTGAGAATACTGAAGATCAAGGACTCTCTCCTGGTGGCCTTTAATTGTGAGGAAATATCCCGCCTTTTTAATCCAGTCCTGCAGATACTGAGTTCTTCTGTGCTAGGTAGAGGAACTGAGGACTCCAACACATACACCCTTAGGGGTATTGGGAAGATAAAACTTACACTGAAATCAAAAAGGACAGAAGAAAAAAACAGGAAGGACAGTGTCATGTGATGGCTAAGAGCTTGGGCTCTGGAGTCAAAAGAAATTATATTCAAATCTTAGTTCCCAAAGAAACTTCGGAAAAGGTATCTTAACTTCGTTATGCCTCTAATTTCTTTTCTATGAAATGGCAGTCATGACACTACTTGCCTGAGAGGTAGGATCAGACCGAGGTTGTGCAGGCTGCAGGCAAATATTACTGTGGGCCCCCATCTATATAAACAATATGAGTCTCCCTAAATGAGCATGCAAGCACCATTCTGGAGGCCCAATCCTACAACATCCTGCAAAAGAAGTATAGCTCTGGGCAGTGGGAAGGATTTGTTCAATAGGCCACCCTTCATGAACCAGAGCCTGGCCAATGGCCATGGAACAAGAAATACAGCTCTGGTGTCATGGCACCTGGTTGACCCCATGCTTATGTAAAGGCACTGCCAGCCCAGTGGGTCCTAGGAACTTGTAGGGACCTAGTGAAGCCCAAGGAAGGAGCTTCAGAAAAGCACAGGTTCCCTGTGGTGAGGCACTGGCGCCTGGCCCTTCACCTGCCTGTGTCTGCTCCTAGGTTGATGTGAGGATGAAAGAGCTAAGTCATGAAAAGCATCCAGACAATAAGCACAGCAAGCACAGAAAATACTCTCAGAAATGGTGCTGTTATTATTACCAATAGCAATAAGGCCCAGACTCCTCAGGATGGACAGTAATTCCTGTGGGGATTTACTAGCAGCAGGAGATTTAGGGGAGCAAGAGGCTACTGGAGTGGATGTACCATTGGGCAGACAAGCTGTGAGATGGCCTTGAAGATGCCATCAGGACATCACCAAGTGACTGGCCCTGGAACCGTGGGAGGCAACCTTCATTAAAGGAGTATGGGATGAGTCCTGCAGTCAGACGAGAGTGGAAGATTTTTCAGTGTGCTGGTTTAAGGGCAGCGTGAAGTCTGGAGAAAGCCAGGCCCAAAGCCCAGAAAGGTCAGGCGGTGTTTGGGGAATGGTAAGTAAATTCCCTCCAATCCCAAGTTGGAGCAGAGAGACAAATGCAACAGAAGGGTTGATGCAAACTGTAAGATTGAAGACAGCAGTCTTAGGAGACTTTGGTGAGGGAAAAGAAAGCTAAGAGAAGAGAAGAGAAGGGCACTCCCTGGAGGCCAACAGGGAGCACAGGAAGGAAGCTCCCTGGACAGTGGGGAGAGGACAGGGGTCTTCCCAAAGCAAGACTCACCAGGCGAACTATTTGATATGGTTTGGCTCTGTGTCCCCACCCAAATCTCATCTCGAATTGTAATCCCCATGTATAGAAGGAGGGACCTGCTGGGAGATGATTGGATCATGGGGGTGGTTTCCCCCATGCTGTTCTCCTGACAGGGAGTTCTCATAAGATATGGTTTAAAAACGTCAGTTTCCCTTGAGCTCTTTCTCCTGCTGCCTTGTGAGGAAGCTGCCTGCTTTCCCTTCACCTTCTGCCATGATTGCAAGTGTCCCGAGTCCTCCCGGACATGTGGAACTGTGAGTCAATTAAATCTTTTTTTCTTTATAAATCACCCAGTCTTAGGTATTCTTTAGAACAGTGTTACATCGGACTAAAACACTATTTCTCCCAGCCCGAATGCTGGAGTGAGTGTATATGCAACTGATATCCCCAGTAACTGGGGGCTCCCTTTGGCTGCTAAGTGAATGGCAGGGAGGCTTGAGGCTGCGCTGTTCACTTTAGGAAACAGCGAGGTGTCTGAGCTAGGGAATCCTAAAAAGGATTACTGTCACAAATTGAATTGAAATTTAAGAAACACACAAACTGAAATAAGACCTTTTAATTTCTAGCCCCAAACAGGCAAACTGCTCTGTTGAAACAATTAAGCAGCTGTGACGAGGAGGGGCAGCAATACACAGCAGCTGCCCGGATTTCCAAGGAGGTTACAGAGAGTTCACGGACTTAGAACCACTCTAGCTCACCTGGCTCCACACGGCGACTCAAGGCTCTGCACCCTTCCGGCCGCTAAGACAAGGCCTCAGACACCGGGTTCTGCCCTGTTTACTGTCAGCAGAGCCAAGCTGAGAAGGATGGGCCTGAGAAAAGGTAATTGGCTTTAAAGGGTGGGGATGCAGGTGACCTTCGCAAGGGCAGCTTTTGCTGACCCTGTAGGAGCAGGAGGCGCACTCACCAGGCCGCGCCACTAAGGGGCGCGCCGGGCAGACTCCCGGCCCTTCCTGAGCCCGGCTGTGGTGGGCGGCCCGCCCTTCACCCTCACGAGGGAGGGCTCTCACCAACACCATTTCCATTGTGTTTTTTAGTTGTAAAGGAATACACGGAAAATTGGGAAACTACAGAAAACCACAAAGAAAAAAAAATTCCAGTCCCTAAGCACTGGAATTCCTCTAACAGCCTTTTGGTGTGTAATGAGTGTTTCATCTTTTAATTTTTTAATTAAAAAATTTTTTTTAAAGTAACAGCTGGTATCAGAATTCCTTTTTGGGTGAAATTACTTTTTTTTCCCCTTTTTTCTTTTTGATAAAGACAAGCTGATACATTTTCTGGCTTTAGGATGGGACAATATACTGTCCCTTGGTACAGGAAGAAGAGAAAGGAGGGGATGGGGCTGGGTGTCCTCTGGAAAAAGGCAGTCAGAGGTGGCTGGTGACACAGAGGAGGCATTTGTGGCATTTCATGGTGGATATTTTTGGGGTGCTGTGAAGAGGCATTAATGTTGAGTCTAGGTCAATGCAAGTAGCATAAATGTGTCAAGGAAGCAGGAGCTCAGGAGGAGGTGAGCACTGAGACCCGTGGGAAACTGCAGAAATCTTGGGGCAGGGTTTGGGATTTCCTAAACTGTGGCGGAATTATGGGAGTGAATCCACTATACCTGGAAATTTGGGGAAAGGAAGTCATCCCCCTGGGTTGTAAGTGTTCATGCTATAAATTTATTATTGGATTCATATTGGTATTTTATATATAAACTGCATATATATATGTGCAATTTTTATTGTTATAATCTTTGCTGTATATATGTATGTGTGTGTATATATATATATATTTCTTTTTCTTATCTTTTCTTCTTCTTTTCTTTTTCTTTTTTTTGAGATATATGCAATTTTTATTGTGTTATAATCTTTGCTGTATATATGTATGTGTGTGTGTATATATATATATTTCTTTTTCTTATCTTTTCTTCTTCTTCTTTTCTTTTTCTTTTTCTTTTTTTTTTTTTTGAGACTGGGTCTTGCTTTATTGCCCAGGCTAGAGTACAGTTGTGTGATCACAGCTCATGGCAGCCTCGACGTCCTTAGCTCAAGTGATCCTCCCACCTCCGCCCCCCAGAGTAGCTGGGACTACAGGTGGATACCACTATGCCAGACTAATTAAAAAATTTTTTTTTTGTAGAGATGTGGTCTCATTATGTTACCCAGGCTAGTTCCTTATATTCTCAGAGAACATATGCATGTGTGTATATGTAAAAATATGTATGAAATTAAAAATACTTACTTAAACATTATAATATTTTGTCATTTAGATGAAATACTAATCCCTAAATTTGGATGTTGAGAGTGTTTCCGTGGAAGTTACTATTAAAGAAAACTTCCCTTACCTGTTTCGAATTCAGGGGGACTGAACATTCACTTCAAAAATAACTTCCAGGCACATCGTTGACTGTTCTCGCATTGTGCTGGGCTTTTTAGTTGTGTGTTTCCATTTCCTCCATTACAAAGGGAGCTCCATGAACTCAAGACACTTCTTATTTCATCTTCGCAGCATGGTGTCAAACATCTTATATGAGTTCAGTGCATGTTTTTAAATAAACATGAGATTTTGAGTCAATGGGCAGAGATAGGCACCTGGTGAAGCAGTATTCTAAGCTGACAGTTAACTCTACACCCCACAATGCTCACGGGAGCCCTGAGGGAGGGCAGTGTTCATGGTTCCTGCATCCAGGTAGCTGGATTTACACAGATTATTTTCTTGTTTGACACCTAATGGGTTTTTCCAATAATATTTTGTATTGCCCATAGTTCTGTTTTCTGAAGCTGAAAGTGAGTATGGGGAGGAGTGGAGGAGATGGGAGAAGGAAGGCGAAGGAGCAAGCACAAGTTTCCCACTGGCCTGCCTTGATATCCTATTATTATTTCGACTTTAGCAAGGTAGACACTTTAAGAATCAAATTTCAGTCCCAAAAAGAACACTAGAGAAAAATGTGAGAACGAATACTATGTCTTCCTGTTTTGAATTTGAATGGATACACAGTTTCACCTAGACTTTGAGTTTGTTGGCTTTGTTGTTTCTAACATTTCAGATACCTGTAGAATTGAGCTGTTAACTGAAAAAAAGCCTCCTTTTTATTGGCAGTTGAGAAGAGAACTATCTTCCAGAACTAACAGATTCTTTGGGAAATAAGGGTTTCCTTTGCTTTTTAAAAAGCAAATGTCCTCTGCTTTTTAAAGACTTCTGTTAAGAAAAGGTAAGTCCTGGTGTATGTGTCAGGGCAGTCTCAATGGCAAGGAAAATAAATGGAATGGCCCTAGGCAAAGTAATTCCTTTCTGTCTTTCTGGCCGACTTGCTGAGGATAATGCAATACATATAGTAGGCTCAGAGGAAAGGGAAACTACAGGTGCTTTTCAGAAATTTTCTTTCATCCCAAATTGGCCTTTTCCAATTTTTTTTTCTCTTTCACCTTTTAATGACTTTAACAAAATTTCAGTGAGTTAAGATACTCAAGACCAAATCAAAAGCATGGGCTCTTATACTTTCAACAAAATAAAAATGCAAACGTCAAGAACTCAGGAATAAATGATGTCTTCAGCACAAATACATGTTCATCAGAGTACCTTATCAGATTAGCCCCGTGTGTCTTAGACATACTACCCACCCTATGAAGGAGTTTTCCGGATCGTGCTTTGATAGGTGACTGAGGGCTTCTTATATCTGCTTCCAACTTATCTCTCTAGCTCCAAACGGTTACATGCATCGTGAAGTTGAGCCAAATGGAAGGATCTCTGGTCCCCAGATAAAGCTGACAATTTTTGTATTGCTGTGTAAGTCTTTGGAAGTCTCCAGCAGTGCTCCCGTCTTTAATAATATTCCAGGCGTTCCTCAATGAATTCTTAAGATGGGCCTCCGCAGCAGTCTTCTAGCCATTCACGCCTCCAAGAATTTCTTATGTGCACTTTTCATTTAAATCCTTACAACTCTGCACCATTTAATAAACCATAGCAGGTGTTTTGCCACCAAAACTTTTTTTTCAATTTTATTTTAAGCTGTTTTAAAATTTTATCTTGGCCAACATTTTTGGGTTTCAGAACATCTGGATGAAATGTAATAAAGAGTCAGCTAATCTTTCCCATGTTGGACCACCTAGTGCCAAAGTAGTCTGAAGTTTTTTCATTTTCCTAGATTTAGTTAGAATTTTATATTTTTCTCTTTAGTGTGAATTCATTAATCTTGTTTTCATTGCTCCAGTCAAACCTGTATCTTAGCAACTATTTTAGAAGCATTTTTCAGTAGAAGATGTTTTTGTGGGAAGGTAGAGATAACTATATCTTTCTCAGAGCATAAAAAATGTATAGCTACAGGCTCACTCACATGGTGATCACAAATTTCATGGCAGAAACTCACTGACATCTCCATAATATTATTAATCATGATAAAGTAGAAGTCAGGATAAGGCAAGTCTCTTCTAAGGATGCTCAGGTTATGGTTTACTGAAAAAATCCTACTGCATTATATGGCAGTCTCAGCCTTGGAAGCCTCATGTCTAAATATTGCCTTATACTACAAGAAGCTTTCCACAAATGCAGGACTGTGGCATGAAAAACATTCTGAAAAATAACAACTCCCTTGACTTAAAAAAGAACCTCATCTACATTGTATGTGTCATGTAAACACAGACTTACTTTGATAGTTACATGTCTGATTATTCTTATTAGTACTAAATCATAGCTCTCTCAATTTCTTCCTTAGATTTAATGCTAATTTCTTCCTCTTCAAGCTGTCAGCTTTCTCTTTTTCTGTCTTCAGTGAAACTGGCTCATGGCTAACTACCATTGTTTATGTGGTGTTCTTTTATGGCTTGAAAATTTATAGTCACTTTCCACTCCTCTAACTGAAGCAATTCCTATTCTTTTAATCTCTCCTCGGAAAGCCTGTTTAATTTCTGTTTTTGTTGCTCTCCTGTGGATCTTCTCTGAGTTCTCTAGATTTTGATACAGTCTGTGTTGAACAGAGAAGCTTAGCAAAGACTGTTTCTCATTGTTCCAAGGTAGATCATTTGATGATACCCTGATGGGGAACTGATAGGTGACACTGCATGGGAAATTCCTTTGAGAACCCTGAAGTACCCCCAAATGAAAGAGATGATTATTGCTTGGTTGTACATCTTGGGCAGAGTCTTTATTTCTGGAAGTAGAGTTTAAATATTTTTTTCTCTGTTCGGTCACTCATTCATTTTTTCAACAATAACCTTTTTTTAGCAAATTTGAAGTGCTGGACAAAGCATTGAAAGTTGAGCAATATCTGTCTGTGGTAGATTTACTTGCTATTTCAGTTTTCATATTTCTCTAGTAAGAAAAATATGAATATAAGGAAATGTCCTCAGTTTGATAAAAAGCATCTATGAAAAGCCTACATCTGCCATTGTACTTAATAATGAATAACTGAACACTTTTCCACTGAGATTGGGGACAAGGCAAGGATGTCTGCTCTCATCATCTTTTTTTCCTATACTGTCCTGGAGGTCTTAGCCAGTGCAATAAGGCACAAAAGGCATACAGATTGGAAAAGAAGTAAAACTGGCTTTGTTCACATTTGGTGTGATTGTCTGCAATGAAAATTTTAAGGAATCTACCAAAAGTGAAAAAAAAAGTGAAAAATTGAAGCAGTAAGTGAATGTAGCTAGGCCTCATGGTTCAAGATCGTGATGCAATTAATTGTAATTCTATATACTAGCAATGAACAACTGGAAAATAACCTTTAAAAACCACAACATTTGTAACAGCATAAAAAAGTACTGTAGGACAAATTTAATGAGAACTATGTAAGAGCCTTCTGCTAAAAAGTAAGAAATATTATAGAGAGACTTAAAGAAGGCCTAAATAAATGAAGAGATATTATAGCATGTTCATGAATCATAAAACACAATATTATTAAGATGTCCATTCTCCCCAAATTGATCAATGCAATCTCAATCAAAATATCAAGACTTTTCTTTTTAGAAATTAACAAGCTGACCTAAAAAATTATGTAGATATACAAAAGACCTAGCATAAACAAATTTTGAAAGACAACAGAAAAAAGTTGTTTTAAAACTTACCATAAAGCTTACAGTAAACAAGACAGTGTAATATTGATGTAGGGATAGGCAAATGAATCATGGAATGGATAGAAATCAGAAATAGACCTACATTAATATAGTCAACTAATTTCTGAATTACCAAAAGAATTTAATGGAAAATAGTGCTGGAAGAAATGACTATCTCTCAAGAAAAACAAAATGAACCTTGCTTCCTACCTCACTTATACCATCCACAAAAATTATTTCAAAATGGATCATAGGCCTAAATATGAAAACCAAATCTTTAAATTTCTAGAAGTAAACGTAGGAGAAAATCTTCATAACTTGGGTTGACAAATATTTTCTGGAAAAGAAAAGTCACAGAAAGCAGAATCCAAAAAGGACAAAATTGATAAATATTCGTCTTCAGAAAAATTTAAAACTTCTCTTTATCAAAAGACATCAATAATAGGAATAGATATGTCATTAACAGGGGAGAAAATAGTAAAAAATATTTAGTAAAAATCTTCTTTTGGGAATATGTAAAGAACTTATACTTCTCAATATTAAAAAAAATAAAAACAACCCTCCCAAACTGCAAAAGTCTTGGCCAGAAAATTCATAGTAAAAAATATACAATGACCCATAAACACATGAAAAATTCTCAAATTATTAATCATCAAGGAAATAAAAATTAAAACCCCAGTGGGGTATCACTACACATGTAATAGAGTGGCAGAAAGGAGAAACTGATGACGCCAATGTAATTAAGAATGTGAAGCAACTGAAACTCTCAGTGTTGCTTGTGGAACCATGAAATTGCATAACCTCCTTGGAAAAAGTGTGTCAGTTTCTTATAAAGTTAAGCATATACCTATCCTTCGACTCTCCAAGGCATTTACCAAAATAAATGGGAGCACAAGGCAACAGAAATGCTTACAGAAGAATGTTTGTAGTTGCTTTATTCATACTAAAAAAGTATTAGCAACAAAAATATTCTTCAAACAATAAGAAGAAATTGCAATATGATCATACAATGGACTACTATTCAGCAATAAAAATGAAGGAGCTATTGATACATGTGACAACATAGAAAGACCTAATGATAAATGTTTAACTAGCTTTAAATTTATTGTTGATAACTTTAAAAAGTCCTTATTTGTAGTGTTTGCTGATTTCCATGCTGTAATAACTCACACTATGGCCCATTTCAAGCTACCTATGAAACGTGGAATTGGGAAGAGGTGCTCAGTAGCATACCATTATACAGATATAATGGTTGTAAGTAACTTCAAGAGAATATGTAATAAAATGTAGGAAATACTTAGGAAATAATGTCTTTTGATTATTATTTTTGTTTTTAAAGTGTCATTTAATTGTAAGTTTATATAATTTAATTTTTGATGATAGTTGTTTTTAACAACCAGCTCTAAAAGTTTTTGAAAATTTAGCATTCAGCTCCTGTGAACTGGTATGAGCCACTGGATGAGTCTCACATAGTATGCTGAGTAAAAAAAAAATGGTCACTAAAGAGTAAATACTGTATGATTCCATTTACATGAAGCTCCATAGCAGGCAAAATGAATCTGTGGAGACAGAAATGCAGACTACTAGTTGTCTCTTGGCTTAGGGTAGGGGATGAGACCAATGGGGAAGGGATATGAGGAAACTTTCTGGGGTGTTGGAAAAGTTTTGTCTTGATAGAGATGTATGTTTTTTAGCAGATGTTTTTGAGCTGCACACTTAAGTTTAGTGCATTCCTCTGCATGTAAACTCTATCCGAATAACAAAGAAAAGGAAAATGAAACCAGCCATAGCAACAATAAGTTAATGAAACGGGGCCAATGTGTACACACACACACACACACACACAGACACACACACACATACACACACACAGACACACACTATCAGGCAAGCCAAAAGGGAAAACTGATCATGGGCAAAGAATATTGAGGTGTGAAAAAGTCCAAAATATTTGGTAAATTCTATTGGTTCTATATGTCTGGAGCATAAGATTTACTGAGGAGATGGCTAGAAAGGTAGGTTAGGGCCTGATCAGCAATAAATTTACATAGTGATCCATGATTGGGCCCCTGCTATCCTGGTAAAGGACTAGATAGGAAATATGTTAGGCTTTGCAGGTCACATACAGACTCTGTCACATGTTCTTTTTCTTTTTTCTCCTCCTCCTCTTTCTCTTCTTCCTTCTCCTTCCCCTTCTCCTTCTCCTTCTCTCTCTCCTTTTCCCTACTCCTCCTCTTCCCCCTCCCCCTCCTCCTCTTCCTCCTCCTCCTCTTCCCCCTCCTCCTCTTCCCCCTCCTCCTCTTCCCCCTCCTCCTCTTCCTCCTCCTTCTCCTTCCTCCTCCTCCTGCTCCTCCTTCTTCTTTCTTCTTCTGCCTTTCTTTTTTTCTTCTTCTTCCTCTTCTTCACAACTCTTTATAAAGACTATACTTAGTTCAAGGGCTATAGAGGAACAGTGGGCCAGATTTGGTCTGCACACTGCAGTTTGCCGACCCCTGTGCTATACTAAGCACTCTTGATGTATAAAAGAGGTCCCTCCAACCAGAACCAATACACAAGGGCTACAAGAGATATTTGGTGTGTTACAAACTGTTTTGAGAGCACACAGAAGATGAGAGTGACTCATTCCTCCTGGGGGAAGTCTTCTCAGAAAAGGTGGCATTTGTGTTGGGTTTTGGAGGATGAGAAACAGCTCACAGGGAGAAAAGCAAGTTATAGGAAGAGCTGTGCCTAGCAAGAGTAAGGCTCTGGCATTTGGTAGTCATGTTATGTGGGGTAATGCTTGGCTGGTTCTGAGTTTATCTTTAGGATAGGTATTATTATAGCTATCCTTTTAACTTGGGAAGAAGTTCAGTGAAAGTTAAAAAAACAAAACAGAGCCCTACTTGAAAAAGTTTAAAGTGCCTTAAAAATGTGATTGTTACCTCAGACTCTTCATCTTGCATGAGCTGGGATGACTCATGCCACTTATGTGTGCACAGTAATTGCTGAGATTACTGGGCTTATGGCAGGGTGTTTGGAGCCTAATTCTCAGCTCTCAAGAGGGGATGAAAGTGAGTCAGGAACAGACTTTGACTCCTTTTTAATTGTTATGTGAGTCATTTGCATATTAATCTAAAGCTTAATTTGTTCAGCTCCCTGCTTCTTAAAAGTACATGCCAAATGACTGTTTGGTGCTTTTTAGGGACAGTGTCAGGGTCTGTTCCCAGGCATTGGGAGTTGAGAGAGGGAGAAGTTGAGATAGGACGAAATATAAACAACTAAGATAGAGTTTTTTTTCAATAGGCTGGAGGACCTCATAGTAGCATCTCTGGGTGTGCTGTCCCCTTATCATTTCACAATGCCTGACATTCCAACACAATGGATTCAAGTCCTTCTTTTTAATTTTTATTTATTTGTTTAATTTCAATAGTTTTGGGGGTACAGGTGGCTTTTGGTTACGTGGATAAGTTCTTTAGTGATGATTTCTGAGGTTTTTCATGCACCCATCACCCGAGCAGTGAACACTGTATCCAATATGTAGTCTTTTACTACAATATGTAGTCCTCCATCCTTCCCTGCCAAGTCCTCAAAGTCCATTATATCCTTCTTATGCCATTGCCTCCTCATAGCTTAGCTCCCACTATTAAGTGAGAACATATGGTATTTGGTTTTCCATTCCTGAGTTACATTACTTAGAATAATGGCCTTCAACTCCATCCAAGTTGCCGCAAAGGCCATAGTTCCGTTCAATTTTAAGGCTGAGTAGTATTCCATGGTGCATATATACCACATTTGCTTTATCCACTCATTGGTTGATGGGCATTTAGATTGGGCCCATGTTTTGCAATTGCGAGTTGTGCTGCTCTAAACGTGTGTGCATGTGTCTTTTTCATATAATGACTTCTTTTCCTTTGGATTGGTATCCAGTAGTGGGACTGCTGGATCGAATGGCAGCTCCACTTTCATTTCCTTAAGGAATCTCCATACTATTTTCCATAGTGGTTATACTCATTACATTCCCACCAGCAGTGTGAAAGTGTTCCCTTTTCTCCGCATCCATGCCAATATCTATTATTTTTTGATTTTTAAATTATGACCATTCTTGCAGGAGTAAGGTGGTATCTCATTGTGGTTTTAATTTGTCTTTCCCCGATAATTAGTGATGTTGAGCATTTTTTCATATTTTTCTTGGCCATTTGTATATCTTCTTTTGAGAATTGTCTACTCATGTCCTTTGCCTACTATTTGATGGGATTATTATTATTTTTTCTTGCGGATTTGTTTGAGTTCCTTGTAGATTCTGGATATTAATCCTTAGTTAGATATATAGTTTGCAAATATTTTCTCCTACTCTGTGGATTGTTTTTTTTACTCTGCTGATTATTTCTTTTGCTGTGCAGAAGGCTTTTAAATCAAGTCGTTCTTTAAAATGAAAATAGCTTTTGAGGGGAAAGGGGTGGGAAGTGGGACACCATAAACTAGTTTTTGGTCAGAGAAATGATTTAGTGTATCAGTTCCAGTAAATAATGATGGTATAGACATTGGATACTGAGCAGATTACCTGAGTCCAAATTCTTTGTGCAAATTCTTTAGCCTTTATGTTTCTCCATTTATTATACTGACATGAGGATAATGATGATGCTATCTAGTAGTTGCCATTAGGATGTAATGCACTACGATATGTCAGGAACATAGTGCAGTGCCTGCCTGGTAGTAATAAATGTTAGCTATTATTATTATTTCTCATTAATGTCAAGTGGCAATGGAGGAATAATTTTATAGCTGGAGCTGAGAGTGGCGAGAGGGAAAAGTTGACATAGGACTAAATATAAACATCTAAGTTATAGTTTTTTTTTTTTTTTTTTTTTTCCACAAACTAGACCTAGCATCACTGGGCATGCTATTTCTTACTGTGTGCCAGTATTTCAGACCAGAATGATAGAGGCCTCCTTCACCCCTCTCTGGACTAATGGGTGATAAAGATTTTGTAATGAGACATGGAGAGATTGTTCTGTTTCCTATCTACTGCATCTGGTGTTTGCTTAGTTGACTGTCTTTTGTTCTCTAGGTAGTAAGTTACTTGAGGACACGGACTTTGTTGTATCAATCTTTTAAATATTACCACTAGCACAGAACCACTGAGAACATATTTATTTCTAAATAAAATATTCCTTGAATGAACAAATAAATAAATCTTCATATTTAATTCTTGAGGAAATTAGTTGTCTATATGTGTAGGCAGATATATTTAGATATTTATGTTCACAGCTAAATTTTTAAATAATCAAGATGATGCTAAGTTCTATGTGCAAACTTGAGCAGATTCCAGAAATACTTACTCTGTTACTGGTAAGTGAAATTCACTTCTCCTTCAGTTCTAGAGAAAACAAAAATCCCAAGCAAAATGATACAAGCCATTTAAACTCTCAAAAGTCTCAAAAAGTAGAAATGTTACCCACTGGAGCATAAGATAAACCAATTGAGGATGAAGATTCGAGAAATAAAATGTTTCATTTTTATTGACAGTGAGCCAGTATGATATTAAGACAAAAGACAGCCCTTGGTGAAAGAGGCAGTCAATTCTATCTTTGAGAATTCAGTTTAAAAAAAAACAGATTAACTGGTGATTTTCCTGAAGTGACCTGTCAATTTGTTCAGAAAGGTTAATTTGGTAGAATCAGCCTCAAATTGGTTTTTCAGGGTGTACCTTAATTGTATTACTTTTCAGCAAAATATTTCTGTCAATCAGAAAATGTTTTTAGAATTAACCTGCTTGCAATGCTGAGGTCAAGGAGAGCGGATCCTAAGGACAGCAGGGATCTATATATATCGTGCACTAGGGAGAGAGCACCCTATGTGGAAATGTGGGTCTTGAAAATTCAGGGAGCATGTTGGGCAGTAAGTTCATATTGATATGTTTTCTTTTAGGAGAAATCCTGGTGCATCTGGAAGTGTAAAAAGTCATGAATTCTAGTCTTGGCTCCCCCAGTTTCTTTATTTTGAAGGTTTATGACCTGAGGCAAGACACATCTTCCTATATCACTTTCCTTGACTAGAAAGTGTAAGAGCTGGACTGGTTGACACGGGAGACCTTATTTAACCCCAACCTTATGTGAGTATACAAATTATACTCCCGAATCCGTTCCTGAGACATTGGGAGCTTTTAATGGCTTCAGGGATGTTTACAAAGTCAGAGCTATTTATTATTTCAGGAGCAGAGCTGTTTCCAATCCAGGGGCTATCTAAGGTGCTGTATAAAACATCTAGCCTTGGGGATGGGGGAGCAGCCAGGAGACTCGGTAAAGATGCATGAGGGTAGATTAGAAGTCTTTCCCCTAGCTGTGGTGGGCCCATTCTGAGGTGACTATGTTAATGTTTATGCTGAGGAAAACCTATACCCAGAAGATAGTGAGAAGCAGGAAATTTTGTGTGTGTGTGTGGGGGGAGAGGGCTGAGTGGTAGAAGATTCTGGAAAGATTTCTGCTTGAGGGAAAGAGAGATACACAGATAGATCTCAGCCTGGGCCATAAGCACCTATTCAGTACCTGGTTTGTCATCAACACTCTGGATATATTTGATATCTGTCTAGAACAGATGAGGTTCCTGCTTTCATGGAGGTTGTACCCTGGGACATGCAAGGGACCATGGGAGCACATAGCAGGGACATCTAACACAGGTTTAGGGAGCTTGGAAAGTTTTCTAGAGAAAGAGATGTTTAAGCAGAAACTAAAAATCATACGGGTAAGGAAAGTGAAGAAAATGTTTAAGGCAGTGCAACCAACATGCACAAAGGCCTGGAGGTGAGAGACAGCAGGACATGTTCAAGGATCTCAAAGTAGTTCGATATGGCTGAGGGTGTGAAAGGGGCAGAGAGAGAATTGGGGAGAGACCACTGAAGTGAGATTCTAGAGGCCTTCTCTAAGCCATGTGAAGGAATTTGGTCTTTAATTTAAATGCAGTGGGAGCTTCTGAGTGACTTCAAGCAGAACAGTGACCTGATCAGTTGTGTGTTTAGAAAGATCCTCCTGGCTATAGAGTGGAGAAAGGTTTTTGGGGGTGGGGGGCAGGGGAAGTCTAGAGATGGGGAAAGGTAGGAGAGAGGAGTAGAAACTTTTGGAATCTAGGTGAAAGAGAATAGTGGTTTGGATTATGATGGCGGCATGAGATTGGAGAGAAGTGATAGATTCAAGAGATGTGTAGGGGGTAGACTAGGCAGAATTCAATGAATCATGTGATGTGAAAAGTAAGGGAAGGAAAATAATTCAAGATGGTGTCCAAAGTCTCTCTTTTAGACATCTGGGTGATGATGTTCCACTCTTTCTGATTTGTGCATGACATTGCAGTGGATGTGGCTGCCTGTTCTATGCTGGCTGTCAGAAACTCCAGCCCTAGACCTCTCACCTGGCTTCCTGTCCTCCCTTTTTCATCTTCATTGGGAAAGTGCTTTTGTAAGAAGGGTAGTGAAGCCAACCTGGCTTTCAAAGGCTGTAAGGCTGTTAGAGAAAGGCCATCCATTTTGACCTACTTCCCCCTCTGGGACATGATAAAGGCTATTGCTACAAGAGGTTGTTTTGTTTGTTTGTTTGTTTTTTGATAAAAATCTTTCTAGAGATGATGAATCCCCATGGGAACTGGACCACTGAAGCAGTCTCTTATTTGGTTTCCTCACTTTTCTCCAAGCAATCAGCTTGTTGCCAAAGGGCTCTCCTTAAGTCACTCTGTTTTATGGTCTCCATTAGTTCACATTTCTGTTTTTAGCAAAATATCCTATAAATACCTCAGGGATGGGAGTCAAAGAGGTAAAGATGGATCTTTCACCGACAATAATTCTTTTTTTTTTTTTTAACTTTTTAAGTTTAAATTATCATGGGTACATAGTAGGTGTATATGTATATAGGTTACATGAGATATTTTGATCCAGGCATCCAATGCATAATAATCACATCAGGGTAAATAGAGTATCACCTCAAGCATTTATCTTTTGTGTTTCAGACAGTCCAATTATACTCTTAGTTACTTAAAAATGTACAATTAAAATTTTTCTTTTCTTTTTTTTTAACTATACTCACCCTGTTGTGCTAGCAACTACTAGGTCTTATTTATTATTTCTAACTTTTTTTGGTAGCCATTAACTATTTCCCTAGCCCCTTGCCCACCCTGACTACACTTTTCAGCCTGTGGTGTCCATCCTTCTGCTCTTTTTAGCTACCACAGAGAAGTGAGAACATCCAGCAGTGGTTTTATTAATTATTAGAAGGTACCTCCATGGGTACCTGTTCTCCCATCCACTGTTGATTCCAGGCAAAAATGCTCTTGGAAAAAGAGCTTGCATCAAGTGTGAACTTGAACATGTTCCTTTTGCAAGGGGTGCTTTTATTATGTATTTTACTTGACAATGGAAGTATTTGCTCCTAGCTTAAGGGATCTCTCTCCTTCGGTAGGTTAGAAAACAATTTTTTTTTTTACTTTTTGTTTATTTAGGGTCTTTCTTTTTTATTATAATTATGCAAGAATTACCCATTTAATGTTGGAAAAGTGGAGAAGAGTTAAGTAAAAAGAAGAAAAAAGGTAAAAGTCACCTGTAATCCTACCTCTTAGAGGTAATAACTATTAACAATGAGCATGTGTCCTTGAGTCTTGTTTCTAAGTACATATTTTTTTCAGAGGCTTTTCTGAACCTCAGTATGCAGCTGTCTCCTGGGGTTGGAACTAAGCTTAGTGTGGACTGCAACCATGTTCATCTTATTCACTATCTGAAACCTGGCACCTAGCATAGATCCTGGCACATCAGAATTGTCAGGACAGTATTTGTAGAATAAATGAATTTGTGTATTTATGTTTGCATGTTGGTTTTTAGTTCACGGTTCCTGCAGTTTCCAGCTTGGTTCATATGATATTCCTTACCTTTGAGTCAGCAGGGAGGAGAAAGTGTGTTCACTTTGCAGTCAGAGGTGGTATGATAATTTTCACAGCGTAGCTTTACCAACTTGAGAGCCTGGTAAGTTCTCAATTAACACATGTTGAAGTACCTAGTGCACAGATTCTTTTGGAATTGCTTGTGCAGCTGAGAAGCTAATAAACATCTCTTTCTTAGGGAATTAGCCTTCTCTCTCTTTCCTCCATGACTCATAAGGATATGTTTCCATGCTGCAATTTTTGTCTGTGTGACCCTAGGTCTCTTGTTCTGGGTTGACTGAATGAAGTATAGAAACTTAACCTGATACAGATGGTCCCCAACTTATGATGCTTCTACTTAAGATTTTTTGACTTTATTATGGTGTGAGACTGCAGCAATTTTGACAAAATCTGCAGTATTCAATAAGTTACATGAGCTCTTCAACACTTTATTATAAAATAGGCTTTGTCTTAGATTATTTTTCCCACTGTAGGCTAATGTAAGTGTTATGAACATGTTTAAGGTAAGTTAGTCTAATGTTTGGTAGGTTAGGTGTATTAAATGCATTTTTGACTTAAAGATATTTTCAACTTATGATAGGTTTATCAGGATGTAACCCCTTCATAAGTCAAGGAACACTTGTATGGAAAAATCTCTTAGGAATTTAGAAATGAGACTGTTTACTTGGCTGGACCATTACTTGTTAACTTGGGAGCTGCAGGGTAGATATATTTCTTACCATGGGGATTGGGAAGCAAAGAAACCCAGTGAACGGAGAGAATCATGAAGGTTGTACAAAGATCAGCACAAATGAGAGATGGAAAGAGAACCCTAATGCCCTTCCTGTCTTTCATCCAGTTCTTTCTTCAGACCCAGCTACACTATGGATTCCATGATGTTCTCTTGTATCTCTTAGCAATGTCCCCTCATGTCTTTTTTTCTAGCTAGCTTGAGTTGGTTTCTGCTACTTACACCCAAAGAGTCTGAGTAAAACACATAACGCACTAGCTTCCTGGCAAAACAAAGATCCCAACATAGTTTTCTTTTCTGTAGAGCCTGAGAATATAATTCTCTTTTTCATGCTCACTTGGGTGTGCCATTTTATACAGACGCTTTCTAGAGGTGATGTCCAATTAGCCTGGTGGTGGCTCTGGACAGCTATGCTTTGGCCATTACTCACAGGGCAGCTTTCTTTCTTGGTAGGTATCAGAAAAAAGCTTAGAGATAATTGCATCCAGTTCCCTTCTGAACTAAAGCTGTTATGACTTGGTATTGTGCCAAGCATAGCAGCTCAGCTCTGATGAATTCAATTCTTCTGAGAAACATATGACTAGAATCAGGAACACTGATAACATTTTATAACCTGCTGAGGGCAATGTTTTCCTACAAATAATGCTCATAAATATCTTACATTTTCTGTAAATCCAGCTCTGAACCCAAGATGTTTTGGCAAGAATTACAGAGCATTTTGGGACTTTCGTCACATGCTGTTCTCTGAATTTAGTAACTGAGTGAATGCATTATGTACCAAATTCTTACTTGTTTAAAGACATAAAGAACTATGTTTTCAAATTGAAGTCATTTTAAGGTTTTGCATCTGTTAAATTGAAGAAAAAAGAAACCCAACCTAGCCATATTTGGGCTGAGTCTATATAGCAAAGGAAAGTCAGGAGTTGAGACAATTGACTGATCAAACGATTAAAAGGACTTAGAAGAGAACAAACTACTTCATGTTTAAGGGACGTGGCTTTTGAGTTAAAGGCATGTGGGTTGGAGCCTGGCCCTGTTCTTGTCCACCAGATGGCTCTGAGCACATTTTGTTACCTTTTTACACTCCAGACTTGTTTTCCATAAAATGGGATTGAAATAGTACCTACTTCAGAATTATTTGTGAAGATTAAATAAGATAGTGCACATAAAGCACCTGGCATAGTGATGGGACATGGTAAAAACTCATCAAATGTCAAATGATTATTTATATGTAGTGCTTGGGTAAGGCAGATTGAGGGTGAGTGTGTGCATGATAGGATGGGCTGCTGTTAATTTAACAATTCTTTGGAAAAAGGTGGAGTAAAGTATACTCCTGAGAGCCAAATCTGGCTAGCGGCCAGTTTTTCTCTGGCCCACAATCTAAGAGTGATTTTTAAGTCTTTAAAGGTGACAATGTGGAATGAACTTCACATCAAACCCTCTTCTGGGCAAAAGCAAATATTAAACAATCTCTGCACGCTTTTGTTTTCTGAGGCGAATTGCAGATGACCAGCCTACTCTGAGATATTCCAAGATAACACCTGTTTCCACCCTTCCTCAAAACTACCGTAAAACTCAAGGATGATTCCTTTGTTTACCTTGTTTACCTTGTTTACCACAGGTCCCTTTCTCTTTCTCTCTCTTTTTTTTTTGAGATGTTCTTCATGAAGTAACATTGACCTTATTCCAATAGCTTGAATGAAATCATTGCCTTAATTGTCTGGTGCATTTTGTCTTTGACATAGGGCCATTCGAAAACAAAAGCAAAAACAAAAATATATGCAGCATAGACTGTATGTTGCCCTCAATGCCTAAAATATTTAGTATTTTGCTTTACAGAAAAATTTTGCTGACTCCCGTGTCTGGAATGAAAGGGTACCAGCCATAGACCCTCCTTTCTACACCTGTTGAACATGCTAGGTGATTCCCCTTCTAATTCAGATGCACCATAAGATGAGTGGTTCAATCAGAGCATTGGAACAGGAGGAAGGAGATTGTATGATTGGAAATTATAGCAGATGAAGAATGGTCAAAGGTATTTATGCTGTACATTTTTGTTATATTATCTCATTTAATTCTTCACAATCTTGCATTTATTTACCATCATTATTTAAATGATGAAGATAAATGATTATTTGTCATTTGGTATTTATTATTACAATTTCACAGATTATATAATTGAGTTTATTGAAGTTAAGTCATGTTCCCAAAGTTACAGAGCTAATAATTGAAATGTGAATCTTAAGTGACTCTGACTCCAAAGCCATGCTTTTTTCTCCTAAAATTGCATTATGTTTAAGAATTTGAAGCTCTTTTGTGTAGAATAATGAGTACACTTAGGAGCTATACTAGGAAGATGAAACTAGGCAGATTTTCCAGCTCATTAAGCAGGAGAATTTTTAACAACTAGGGCTTCCCACCCAGGGGCCAGGTCTGTGTGATGTTTCCCATTTAGTACTTTGTATATTTAAAGATATGATTCCAAGATTTTAAAAAATCTATAATTCTTGCTATAATATGTTTTGGTATATACAGTTTGTTTTGCAGGATTTTGATCAGTGATTCTCAAGGGCAATTAGTATGTGAGAATACGCCACCTAGGAGAAGGGCATATCAGAATCACTTGAGGAACTTTGTCATTCTAAATATTCTTATAGGTTTTAATACCTTTGAGATCCACTCTTACATTTGGAAGTGTGTCCTTAGGTTTAGACATGAAAAAATATTTGAGTACCACTGTTTAGATACTTTTGCCACAAGTGATAATTTACAAATGTCAAAACTCTAAGAGCATTTCACATCCTAATTTAGAGTATTAATGGTATTGTTTTATTCCATTTAAACATATTTAATTTTTTTTAACTTTACAACCCTGAAACCATTTTTGAGGTGGAGATAATTTTTTTCTCTACCTGCTCAGCAGTTGCAAGGCAAATAACTGATTTGAATTTAATTATACCATTTCCCACCCCTAAAAGCACCCCAGTGTAGGTTTTCTTCAAGCATTTCAAATTCATGAAAAGGTTGACTTTTTTTCCTGTTTCTCTATGTAAATTATCTATATTTCTTGTTGTGACTTGCTGACCACCTACACTGGGATTTACGAGTAAACAATCTGCTTTCACTAATCTTTGAAATTGGTGATTAGAAGTATGTCTTTGCAGAAATAGCATGCTGTTGGAATATTGGCTCTGAAGAACAGAATAATATCTTTTGTTTTTAAACATGAAAGTTTATTTTTGAACTACAAGGTTAATGATTTATAATATTCTGAAAGCGTTTAATATATGTGAAGGAATTATTTGGGTTTAAAATTATTCTACTTTAACATGTTAGAAGAGGGTCTGTTAATTTTAGGTAGCTGGTGCCTTATGTAGAGAAATTTCTTTGACATTCAAAGGCGGTTTAAAAACAGTTTGTCTTCTATGGATGTAACTTGACTGGAGTTACATTAGCTTAAAGAAGTTTCAATTTAAATAAAAATGACTGGAGATTAACACTCAACAAATGCCTGAAGGTTACAATTGGGAGCCACATTTGTCATTCTTTTGAGTGTTTTTCTTAAACAAGATTCTGGTTTTAGTGTAGTAAAACCCATGAAAAATATGAGTTAAAACACACAGAAACTTTACAAGGAACACACACACACACACACACACGCCCTGAAATAGATTTTCTCTGTAAGTCTTTTACAAAACTCAATATAAGTAGCTTCCATTTATTTAACTAGTTGGATTTTTTTAGTATCTGCTATGTGCCAGACATTAAAAACTAAGTATATTTATATATATTGTCTCATTTCATTCTCTTAATAATTCTTTAACATATGTCCTGTTACCTCCATTTTAGAGACAAAAAATGAAACACAACAAGGTTAAATAAATTGCCTAAAGTCATAGCTTTTTGCCTGCTGGAAAAAGATGGCATTTGACAACAGTTCTGACCTGGGTGTTCCAGTTCTTTTGGCCACTAGTCAGCTGTCATCAAGGCCAATTAACATTATTTTATCAATATACATAGTGGACTAGCATGATGTTCTGTAGAAAGTAAAGATAATTGACTGGGCGCAGTGGCTCATGCCTGTAATCCCAGCACTTTGGGAGGCCGAGGTGGAGAGATCACGAGGTCAGGAGATCGAGACCATCCTGGCTAACATGGTGAAACCCTGTCTCTACTAAAAATACAAAAAATTAGCCGGGCTTGGTGGCGGGCGCCTGTAGTCCCAGCTATTTAGGAGGCTGAGGCAGGAGAATCACTTGAACCCTGGAGGCGGAGGTTGCAGTGAGCCGAGATCACGCCACTGCACTCCAGCCTGGGCGACAGAGAGAGACTCTGTCTCAAAAAAAAAAAATAAAATAAAGATAATCAATGTCCTTTTTGACTCTATTGAGGTAGGATAGGTAGTTAAGGAAGTAACCATGTCCTTGGGACAACCATGGTGACCTTACAGTGAACACAATTAACCTCAGCATTTGCATTGTAGTCAAGCTCATTCAAGCAAAGCTATCTCCAGTAAGGAGTTTCCCCTGTAGAAAACACACACATATTGATTTTACCTGTCCTCAAACTGACACTTTGCTCATTATAATAGTAAAAAACACACCCCTGGGTGGAGATTTAAGATGTTAATGAGACATGCAATATATGAACATGCATGTACAGCTACTATGCATGTACACCCAGAGGACCCCCCATAACATGCTTACTAGCAACACCTTTTCCCACCCCCTTATGAATAATTATGTAAGGCTCCCATAAAGGAGCCTTCCTAGTGTCAGTCTTTGCTGTCTCATCCTTATGAGCAGCCTGCCCTGAATCCTTTCTCAGGGTGTACTGTCGATTCTGCCATTAACTTTCAAAATATTCTTTCTCCTTTGCAATCAATTGCTCTATGCTTCATCTCCTTTGCTGTGTGTCTCTTGTTTAAATTCTTTTAAACTGATAAGATGTATTAGTCCATTTTCTTTTTCTTTTTCTTTTTTTTTTTTTTTGAGACAGAGTCTCACTCTGTCACCCAGGCTGGAGTGCAGTGGCATGATCTCAGCTAACTGCAATCTCTGCCTCCCAGGTTCAAGCAATTCTCCCGTCTCAGCCTCCCAAGTAGCTGGGACTACAGGCACGTGCCACCACACTCGACTAATTTTTGTATTTTTAGTAGAGATGGGATTTCACCATATTGGTCAGGCTGGTCTCGAACTCTTGACCTTAGGTGATCCACCTGCCTTGGCCTCTCAAAGTGCTGGGATTACAGGTGTGAGCCACTCCACCCAGCAGTCCATTTCATACTGCTATAAAGAACTGCCTGAGACTGTGTAATTTATAAAGGAAAGAGGTTTAATTGACTCACATTTTTGCATGGCTGGGGAGGCCTCAGGAAACTTACAATCATGGTGAAAGGCAAAGGGGAAGCAAGGCACCTTCTTCACAAGGAGGCAGGAGAGAGAAGTCCTGAGCAAAGGGGGAAGAGCCCCTTGTAAAACCATCAGCTCTCATGAGAACTCATTCACTATCATGAGAACATCGTCGGGGAAACTGCCCCCATGATTCAATTACCTCCAACTGGTCTCTCTTTTAACACTTGGGGATTATGGGGATTATAGGGATTAAAATTCAAGATGAGATTTGGGTGGGGACAGAAAGCCTAACCATATCAGAAGACAAGAACCAAGGTTTCACAATAGCCATCAACACTATTATGACAGTGTAGGAGTTGACTTGCTTGGGGACAAGACAGTGAATGTACAGTGCTGTACTTTCCACCAAAAAGCAAAGCAATTTTGAACTCCTTATCAACAGGGATTGACAGAAGCTCATATGCCACATCAAGAACTTCATAATAAGTTCCAGAATCCGTGTTGTTTTGTGCCGGTTAGGATAATTCATCCCTCATGGCAGCTGTAATTGCAGGTACCACAATGTTCCACTGTCATTTGCCATGATTCATTTTTTAAATGTGCTTTACAGTGAAGTTAAGTGGAGCTATCATGTGACTACCACCTTTGCATCCTTTAACTTTTGATGACGGCTTCAATCTCTGAAGGTACTCCTACAATATAGTATTGATTTTGATTTGGTATTTTGGCTTGGGAGAGCAATTACATGAGCTTCTGTTTGGCTCTTCCTAGCATGGTGGCCCTTATTTTACAAAACAAAAAACCAATGTGAACTTTCTGTTAGGCACTGGGTATATCTAGTTCCAACTATACACTGAGGTATTGGAGAAATAGCCACAGGACGGGTCTAGACTCTCTGTGAGGAGGATTGGGTCAGAAAGTCATATATCACCTGGCTTCCATATGTGCCTACTCTAATAAGCAGGTCATTGTATTTCAGGTCCCCCTGTGTGACCCAGATCTTGCATCCCAAATCCTGAAAAGGTCTCACTTCCCTTCCTGCCCCCACCACCATTCATTTACTCTGGTCACAGACCCATTGAGAAAGGATTGGAGGGATTTTCAGTGTGTATACTTTTGTTGGCATTCCAGGGTTCTTCAAGGGGGTTCAGATTCTTTTTCAATCAATATGCTCTGGATCTATCAATAGGAAAATGGGTGTGGTAACTCGATTTTTTAGTGACAGCTGATACCAACTTTCTGCTGGCCAGTTTCTGATTTTTTTTTTCAGTTGACAGACAACACCATAAAAAGCTGTCTGTCTATCTTGCCCATAGGAACACCATGACCTACTGGCCATTAACACAGACCTTGAAGGTCAAGGTACTGGCTGCCACTCTGACCTTGCTGTTCATAGTGGTAATAATGTTCACTTTTCTTCTTACATTTAGGTGCTGCCACTGGGACTCTACCATTTTATAGTCCTGTCATTCCTATTGACACTAAGAAACATGATTCTATGACACCGTTTCCTACAGTGAACTTTACAAAGGACAGTTGTCACTGACCTCACTGGAAGTGAGTCCTTCTCACCAGTGCATTCTTTTCAATACTTTAAAGGTGTTACTCTACAGTCTTCCGGCTTCCATAGTTTTTCACATGAGGTCTGTTGTCCGTCTTTGTGTTTCTGTACATCTTCTGTCTTTGTGCTCTGGCTGCTTTTAAGATTTTCTCTTTGTCACTGGTTTTCAGAAATTGTATTATAAAATATTTTTATTTCCCTTCATGCTTCCCGTTATGGTACTCCTAATATATATGTTACACTGCTTTATAATGTCCCAGTCACTGATGATCTGTTTATTTCATTTTTTCTATCTATGCTTTATTTTAAATTGCTTTCATTGCTCTGTTTTCTTTTTTAATAGCAGAATATATTTATATATGAGTTCCTTATAGGGAAAGCCTTCGTAAACAAGTAACAAAAAATCTCACAAAAGAGAGGAGAAATATATTGTATCACCTTTAACTATATAACTACTGTACAGGATAATACTCCATAAATATAGTTAAAAGATGAGCCACAGACTCAGAGAAGATATTTACAACAAAACAAAAAACTGGTATCCAGAATCTCTTTACTATATTTGTGAGATAGTATATACTTGTAATAATTTGCTAATATTGTTTTATATGATTGTATAAAGTCCATATAAAACAGAAATTCAAAGAAAAGTGGGTGATGTGAATAAGTTCACAGAAGAGGAAATCAGAATGGCCAATAAACATTAAAAGAGGCTTAGTCTCACTAGTAATCAGGGGAATGCAAATTAAAATCAGATACCTGATTTTTAGCCAATCAGATCAGAAATAAAAAAAGTTTAATCAGGCATTGGGGTAATTCCTGTTTCATAAAATATAAACTTGTGGCCTGGCACATGGCTCATTTCTGTAATCCCAGAGCTCTGGGGGGCCAAGGTGGGAGGATCTCTTGAGGCCAGGAGATCTTGAGGCCAGTCTGGGCAAAATAGTGAGACCCCCATCCCTACCAAAAAAAATTGAGAAAAGATAAACTTGTGATTGTATTAACTACACATGCATTCACTAACTAGACTATAAGTAACTTTCAATAAGCAAGCAGTATCTTACCTATTCCACAAACCTAGTGCAATTCTGGGTGCACAGCAGACCACTAGTAATTATTTGTTGATTTAGGGATTAATCCATAACAGCTGAAAAGGCATGTCAAATATTAGAAAACCTCAAAAAACTTTTAAAAATAAAAGAGATTACCACCTTTCAGATTATTATTGTGCCAATAATAATAAACCACCATCCTCAAAGAGGGAATTGGCATCTCAGTTATTAAGCACTGTAGCTTTACAGCACCAAAAGATGACTGTCCCTTTCCTGCTGCCTGAATCCATTCACTGGCTGCATCTTTGTGTTATCTACAGGTGTTACAGCCTCAAAAGGGCTCTGTGGGCCAAAGCAATTACTAATCATTCAAACAAACTTAGCCTATTATTTTTAAATAAAGGGCTTCTCAGAGATGTTAATATGTTAAGGTACATTCTCTGAGAAGATAATATAATATGCAATGATTTTCAAAATTATTTGAACCAAAAACCCTATTTTAATTTTCAGAGTCTCTGGCAGGACTTGTATTCAACACTTTGGGAAATCCTATTCTAGGAGAGCTTTGTATTTATTGAGTTAAGAGACTGGTTTCTGTGCATTATTAAACAAATAAAAATTGTGGCAGTAGTTTCAAGTAAATACAAATTAGTTCAATTATTTTGGAAAACTTTTTAATGTTATTCATTAAGGCTGGACAGCAATCCTCCTCTAGGTAGAACACTCAACATTAACGTGTATGTACATAAGGACATCAAGAAATGTACAAAGGAGGCCCAAATCCTTCTGATTGAGGCCTCACTTCAAAAAATATACAAGAAAGTTCATTACGATATACTTTTCATGACAGCTCCAACATGGAAACAACCCAAATATCCACCCATGGTAGAAAGAAAAATTTATATGACAGTACATTATTCAAAGTGAACAAACAACCACCTCATAGGACATCATGGAGAATCTCTCAAATCTCTCAACTATAGTGTTGAGTGAAAGAATCCAGGCACAGAAAGAATAGACACTATGATTCCATTTACACAAAGTTGAAAAGTAGGAAAACTAATCTATGTTGTTGGAATTTAGGACATTAACTTCTAGGGAGAGGGAGGAAATATAATTGGGAGGGGTTAAGGGGACTTTCTGGGTGCTGGCCATGTCGTGTTTCTTGACTAAGATTGTGGCTATAGGTGTGTATAGGTGTGATAATGAATCTTATGACTTATGCACTTTCCTTTTCATATGTCAGACTTCATTAAAAACATAAAAAACTCAGCAGTCCAGTCAGTCATTCCATGTATTTGTTATTGTGCGCACTCAGTATTGACTGGTGTCATAGTGATCCCAGGGTCCAGCTGTGGCAAGAGCAACAGTAACTGCTCCCAGTCACCAGCTCATGTAATCTTCATGAGAGCTCCACGAGTTAAGCTGCTTTTAAAACACCTACTATCCCCTTTCAATAGGTGAGAAAACTAAGGCTTAGGGAAAATCAGTTTTCCCAAAGTCACAGACTCAAATGGTGGTGACAAATTCAAACTGAACTCCAAATCTCATGCTCTTAGCTGCTAGATCCTAGGGAGTGTGCTGCCTGCCTGCTATGCTTCCTGTGCTAAGGAAGAAGCCCTTCTGACCAGAGGTGCTTTGAGTGGGTTTTAATTTCTTTGTTTTTGATTTTTAATTTTGGTGGGTACATAGTAGTATATATACCTATGGGGTACGTGGGACATACTGATACAGGCATGTAATGTGAAACAATCACATCAAGGTAAATGGATCATCTATCATCCCAAGCATTCATCTCTTGTGTTATGAACAATCCAATTATACACTTTCAGTTATTCTAAAATACAAGATTAAGTTATTATTGACTATAGTCACCCTGCTGTGCTATTAAACACTAGGTCTTACTCAGTCCTTCTATTTTTGTGTACCCATTAACTATCCCCACTTAACCACTCCCCACTCTGACTACTCTTCTCAGCCTCTGGTAATCACCCTTCTACTCTCTGTCTCTATGAGTTCGATTGTTTTAAACTTTAGCTGCCACAAGTAAGTGAGAACATGTGAAGTTTCTTTCCATGCCTGGCTTATTTCGCTCAACATAATGATCTCCAGTTTCATCCATGTTGTTGCAAATGACAGGATCTCATTTTTTTTTCATGGCTGAATAGTACTCCATTGTGGATATGTACCACATTTACTTTATCTGCTTATATTTTGATGAACATTTAGGTTGCTTCCAAATCCTTGTTATTGTGAATACTGCTGCAATAAATGTGGGTATGCAGATATCTCTTCCATATACTGATTTCCCTTCTTCTGGGTAAATACCTAGTAGTAGTGTTACTGGATCAAATGGTATCTCTATTTTAGTTTTCTGAGGAATCTCCAAACTGTTCTTGTGGTTGTACTAGTTTGCATTCCCACCAACTCTTGTGTACAAGAGTTTCCTCTTCTCCACATTCTTGCAAGCATTTATTATTGCCTGTCTTTTGGATAAAAGCCATTTTAACTGGAGTGAGATAATATCTCATTGTAGTTTTGATTTGCAGTACTCTGGTGATCAGAGATGTTGAACATCTTTTTATGTGCCTGTTTGGCATTTGTATGTCATCTTCTGAGAAATATCTATTAGATCTTTTGCCCATTTTTTAATTGGATTATTAGATTTTTTTTCTATAGAGTTGTTTGAGCTTCTTATATATTCTGTTTCTTAATCTCTTGTCAGGTGGAGGGTTTGGAAATATTTTCTCCCACTTGGTGGTTTGTCTTTTCACTGCATTGATTGTTTCCTTTGCTGTGCAGAAGCTTTTTAACTCTAGTTGATCCCATTTGTCCACTTTTGCTTTGGTTGAGTGTATTTGTGTGGTATTGCTCAAGAAATTTTTGCTCAAACCAATGTTCTGGAGATTTTCCTCAGTGTTTTCTTGTAGTAGTTTCATAGTTTGAGGTCTGAGACTTAAGCCTTTTATCTGTGTGATTTTTTAAAATTAATATATGGTGAGAAATAGGGGTCTAGTTTCATTCTTCCACATGTGGGTATCTAGTTTTCTCAGCATAGTTTGTTGAAGAGATTGTCTTTCCCCAGTGTATGTTCTGACATCTTTGTCAAAAATGAGTTCACTGTAGAGGTAAAGATATGTTTCTGGGTTCTGTGTTCTGTTATATCGGTCTATATGCCTGTTTTTTTTTTCTTTTGCCAGTGCCATGCCATTTTGGTTACTGTAGTTCAGTACTACAATTTAAAGTCAGGTAAAATGATTCAAGTTTTTTTCTTTTTGCTTAGGATAGCTTTGGCTATTCTGGGTCTTTTGTGGTCCATATGAATTGTAGGATTGTTTTTCCTACTTCTATGAAGAATGTCATTGGTATTTTGATAGAGATTATATTGAATCTGTAGATCGCTTTGGGTAGAATGAACGTTTTAACAATATTGATTCTTCCAATCCATGAACATGTAGTATTTTTCCATTTTTGGTGTCCTTTTCAATTACTTTCATCAGTGTTTTATAGTTTTCATTGTGGAGATCTTTCACTTCTTTGGTTAATAACTAGATATTGAATTTTATTTGTAACTATTATAAATGGGATTACTTTCTTGATTTCTTTTTCATATTGTTTGCTGTGGCATATGTAAATGCTACTGGTTTTTGTATGTTGATTTTATATCCTGCAACTTTACTGACTGTTAGAACTATTACAGTTCTAATAGTTTTTTGTGGAGTTTTTAGTTTTTTCCAAAGATAAGATCATATCATAAAAACAATGATAATTTGACTTCTTCCTTTCCAATTTGGATGCCCTTTATTTCGTTCTCTTGTTTGATTGCTCTAGCTGAGACTTCCAGTAATATGTTGACTATCAGTGGTGAAAGTGGGCAACCTTGTATACCGTATCTTAGAGGAAAGGCTTTCAGTTTATCCTCATTCTGTATAATACTAGATGTGGATCTGTTGTATGTGACTTTTATTATGTTTAGGTGTGTTCCTTCTATACTCAGTGTTTTGAGAGTTTTTATCTTGAGGGATGATGAATTTTATTAAATACTTTTCCAGCATCAGTTGGAATGATCATATGGTTTTTGTCCTTCCTTCTGTGATATGATGTATCACGTTTATGGCTTTGTGTATGTTGAACCATCCTTGCATCCCTGGGGTAAATCCCACTTGGTCATAATAGATTATTTTTTAAATGTGTTGTTGAATTTGGTTTGCTGGTATTGTTTTGAGGATTTTTGTGTGGGGATATTGGCCTGTACTTTTCTTTTTCGGATAAGACTTTGGTTTTCATATTAAGGTAATACTGGTGTCATAGAATGAGTTTAGACATATTCACTCTTCCTCTATTTTTTGGAATAGTTTGAGTAGAATTGGTATTAGTTCTTTTTCTTTACTGGGAGATTACTTATTACAGCTTTGATCTCATTACTTGTTATTGGTCTATTCAGGTTTTGGATTCCTTTATGGTTCATTCTTGGTAAGTTTCATGTGTGTAGGAATTGATTAATTTTTTTCAAGGTTTTCCAATTTATTGTCATATAATTGCTTATAGTAGCCTTTGGTGATCCTTTGAATTTCTGTTGTATTGGTTGTAATGTCTCCTTTTTCATCTCTGATTTTATTTATTTCAATGTCCTCTCTTTTTTTCTTAGTTATGCTAGCCAAAGGTCTGTCAATTTTTCTTTTCAAAAAAGCAACTTCTTGTTTTGTTGATATTTTGTATGGTTTTATTTTATTATTTCTACTCAGGTCTGTATTATTTCTTTTCATCTACTAACTTTGCATTTGTTTTGCTCTTCTGGTTCTTTCAGATGCATCATTAGGTTGTTTATTTAAAATTTTTCTTCCTTTTTGATGTAGGCACTTATAGCTCATTACTGCCTTCCCTTTATTCCATAGGTTTTGGTATGTTGTTTTTCCATTATCACTTGTTTCAAGAAATTTTAAAATTTCCTTCTTAATCTCTTCACTAGATTACTGGTCATTCAGGAGCATATTGTTTAATTTCCATGTGTTTGTATAGTTTCCAACATTCCTCTTATTATTGGTTTCTAGTTTTATTGCACTGTGGTGAAAGAGGATTCTTGATATTATTTCAATTTTTGAATGTTTTAAGACTTGGTTTGTGGCCTAAAATATGGTCTCTCCTTGATAATGATCCATGTCCTGAGGAGAATGTGTATTCTGCAGCCATTGGATGAAATGTTCTGTAAATATCTATTAGGTCCATTTGGTCTATAGTACACAATGAGTCCAATATTTCTTTGTTGATTTTCTCTCTGGATGATCTGTCCAACGCCAAATGTGGGGTGTTGAAGTCTACAGTTATTTTTGTATTGAGGTCTCTCTCTCTCTCTTTAGCTCTAATAATATTTCGTTTATATATCTGGGTACTCCTTTGTTGGGTGCATATATATTTAAAATTGTTATGTCCTCTTGCTGAATTGACCACTTTTTCACTATATGACCTTCTTTGTCTGTTTTTATAGTTTTTCTATTGAAAGCTATGTAGTCTAATATAATTACTCTTTTTTTTTGCTTGTTTGTTTGTTTGTTTTCCATTTGCATGGATTATCTTTTCCCATCCCCCTTAATTTCAGTCCATGTGTGTCTTTACAGGTGAAGTCTGTTTTTTGTAGGCAAAAAGTCACTGGGTTCATTGGGTCTTTTTTTCTTTTTGATTCATTCAGCCAGTCTGTGTCTTTTGTTTTGAGAGTTTAGACCATTTACATTCAATGTTACTGTTGATAAGTAAGGACTTACTCCTGCATTTTGTTGTTTTCTGGTTGTTTTGTTGTCTTCTCTTCACTTTTACCTTCCTTCCTATCTTCCTTTTAGTGAAGGTCATTTTTTTCTGGTGGTATGTTTTAATGTCTTGCTTTTTATTTTTTTGTGTATCCATTGTATGTTTTTAGATTTGAGGTTACCATGAGGCTTGGAAGAGTAAAGATGACTTTATCTTGCAACTTGAATACAATTCTTTGTATCTGTTTGACCATATTCATGTTTTCCTTTATATTTCTGATTATATGGAACATGTTTATAACAGCTGTTTTACTATCCTATTACTAAATTCTGCCATTTCTGAGTGTTTTCTATTGATTGATTTTTCTTATTGTTATGGGTCATGTTTCCTGCTTCTTTACATGCCTTGTGTGATTGGTCACTGAACACTGTAAATTTCATATTGTTAAGTATTAAATTTTATTGCATTTCTTTAAAGAGTATCAGGCTTCATTCAGTCACTTAATTTACTTAGGATCAGTTTAACTCGTTAGTGGTTTGTTTGTAAGCTCTGTTAGGGTGGGTCCAGACAAGCTTCAGCCAGGGCTAACTGAGAGTTCACTACTAAGGTAATACTCTTCTCAGAAGGCTTCCCAGTGCTTAATGTATTACAAGGTCTCTTCAGTCTGGCTGATGGGGTGGTGATATCTCTTCACTTTTGCTGGAGATTCCAGGAATTATTCATCCTACTTCTGCCCAGTGTTTCTTTCTTTAGCCTTGTGAGGTGTCACCACAAAAATGTACTGATCAGTACTCAGCCAAAGACTCAAAGGGATCACTCTGTGGAAGTCCAGAGCTCTCCCTCTGTGAAGCTCTTACCTCTTCAGTATTTTGTCCTACACATTTTAGTTGTCTTAGTTTCCCTAAAGTTTAGTTTCTGTTTTTTCAATTCAAGGAGACTCCTGGGCTCTGTTTGGGTACTGTTCCCTGTGCTGTAACCTGGAAACTGCTTCTAGCAATAAGCTGGATCAATTGTAGGGCTCAATTCACTTGTATCCTTCCTCTCAGGGATTATAGTTTTATGCTGCTGTTCCCATATCTGAAAATAAATAATGCATTCTTTAATGTCCTCTGGATCCTCCTGGAGAACAGAATCATGTTGGGGGGTTCTTAGGCTCTCATAAATATATTGTAACATTTCCACTTCCATAAGCCTTTTGACCATTTCTTCAAAATACAGTAACACAGTTTCAGCATCCCCATATATTTTATTCTAGGACATTGCCATGTCAAGCCTATCCCAGCAGCGTATTATGACCAGTTACAAAGGCTTTGTATGATATTAAGCCTTGAATCATAGAAAAGTACTCCTATGTTAATACACTTGCTTCTATTCAGACTTATATTCTATCTTCCTTGTCCAACATCCTTCAGCTATATCTCCCACATTTTCCTCTAAATCCTGCCAGTATGTAGTAGCATTAGGGGTTTATGTTGAGGGGAAAAGAGGGTGAATATTGGGAAAGACAAATATCTGATGACATTTTTATAAGATCTCCCTCCAAGGAGGAGGAAGCTTTTCTTCTCTTACAAGGGGAAGGGATTTGATTCTGTCACCTCAGAGTTCTCAGGACATTCTGGTCCTTTACAATTCTCATCTGTGCCTATTCAGATGTTTCTAAGGTATCAAGATGCCTCATTTGTTTTTTTCTATTAGGACTTGAATTGCCACAGGAGACCTTTTGAGGCTGTGCATTCAGTTTTCTTTGCAGTTCTTATGCTCTTACAATTAAATCCTATCTCCATGAGTCATCTGACTGTTTTTTTTTTTCTTTTAACACTATGCCTTGTGGTTTAAGATGATGAGAGTCTCTTCATAAGCTGTCATGGAAGCTTTCTGGATTACACAAAATGCCTTGAGTTGATGGTTGACTTGAGTCTATGCTTTTCTTTTGTCAAGGCCTCTAAATCAGTTAAAAAAAACCTCAGGCAACTTAACAATACCTGGTGTCAGAGAATAAATGAGATGTGTAGCTCATGCTTGGAGTGAGGGAGCATCAGCATGGAGTGGCAACAATGTGAGGAACTGTTCATCACAGCTGGGCTGGGATCAGATGTGAGTGAGGCTACAAGGATATAAGCTATACTGCGAGTATTTCATATAGGCATTAAGTGATTTAGAACCAACTAATTTTTAGCATCATAAAATTAGGGTTTCATTGGCTTGTAGTTTGACAGTATACTTATTTATAAAATGATTTGCACAACAATCTTTAAAGGTAGGTATGATCTCGATGCAACTTTGGGGGAAACTGAAGCTCAGTAAAATTAAGTGACTAGCCCAAGGATGCACAGTGATCAATTGCAAAGAATGAACTCTGTTTTGTCTCTGAAGTATGTGCACTGCCCATTATGTTACATAACCTTTCTTTATTGCTCCTATCAATTCATTCTACATAAGAAACATCTTATGTGGGAAACACTTCAATCTAGCAACTGGTTACTATAATGAAAAGAGATAGTGAAACTAGATACTTGAATTGGCCAGTTTATATATTAACAATTTTGTGATGGATTCAATTAAATATTTTATGAAAACCTTGGAAGAGTATGAAATAATTATACAGTGTTTATTATTTTAGCTCTCATTTATCTATTTTGGATACCTGAACTTATATGTTAAAGAACATAAAGTACATGTAGTTAGGTTGGAACTCAGCTGGGATTCAACTTGTTTGCTGAAACTTCAGATACTATAAACTAGTATCCTGTGTAGTCAGAATTATATTATCTTGACTCATTAATTTTACTTAGCATCTATTTCATACTACATACTGATTTTATTAACTTCTAATCACTCTTGTTTCACTTGTTTGAGATGGGTAAAGCAGAATTTATCTGGAGTTTCAGATTAAGGCTGACAGATTAAATCTGCTTCTGTTATTGTTTGTTTCTGATATTAAAAGAGACTTCTCATTATGACCCCAGTCCATCCAAATTGTATACTATAATGGATTCTATATGACTAAATTAAAGGATCTAGATTTTAATAGTAAAACCATTTTATAGCAGCAGTAGTTTTATAAATGGATATTTTACCTATTAAACAAAATGTAATTGGAAAATAAAATACACTGTCATTCAAATAACATCTCATGTTATAAATAATCAGTTTGGATGCAGCTACAAGATTTTTCTGGCACAGAAGTAAATTAAACACTTCAGTAAATTGTCAAACTGATGAAAATCCTAACCCTGTGCATGTTGTTTTAATGGTGTAAGAATATGCACAACAAGATGTTTTTGTTCTTTTATTTTTATCAGAGTAAATGGAAGAATAGTGTCACAGGCAAAGGTTCTAGGATTTTCCTGGGAAAAGGAGGTTATAGCAGTTAGAAATGCCAGCAGTAGCTTACACCAATAATTTATTAAGATTTTTGTTTTTACATTATTGGCATTCCAGCGGTAGGTGGTTACTGTTGTAGGCTCATCTGCTCAACTCTCCCATCAGGGACCCAGTTACTTTCTATCATTCTGAACTGTTATTCTTAGCATGTACACCTTCATTCTCCTGTTGGTTGCCTCACGGCTACGAGATGGCTGCTGTAGGTCCAGCCATCAGGAAAAATGGGGAAAGAGCAGGACATGTAAGATCCTATATCAGGCCACTTTCACATATATTTTCTAGACAAGGATTATATCACCAGGCCATGTTTAGTTGCAAGGAGACTGGGAAAGTGAGGAACAGAATTGATTTGGCTAATCACAACTCATCTCCAGAGAATAGGGAATTTCTGCTTCCATATAAAGTTGGATACTGTTCAGAAAGAACAGGCTGGATATAAACCGTTTGTGTTTTGGTCAGCAATATGTTCTGGTTTTGGTTTGGTGGTGAAAAAGAAGCTTACTGAGGAAGGGAGACACCTGGAAGTGGTCTTAATCTGGCCATAAGGACCATGACACTCTAATATTAATTGATGGCGTATGGGTTTCTTTTTTTCCAGAGACATCTATAAACATGGCTTTGTTACTAAGCCAAAGCCAATTATCTTTCAAAGTGATCTTCAGTTTGCTATTAGCTTCCCAGAAAGAACAGTATGATTATTAATAAGATTGAGACTAATAAACTACGGATGAGCGCCAATGAGCTAATTTGTAACCTCATTTTTATAAATGACACAAGCTTTTCACCCTAAGAAAAAGAGATATATTGAGAAGACAAACAAAAAATCCAAAACTAACCTTCTTCCTCCAAACAGAATCTCTTCCTTCTTTTCTTCTAACATGAAATATTGTTGTTAACCAAGTATTTTTCTTCTAAAATTCTAGGAACCACTTTTTGGAAATCTAGAATTAGTGAACTCAAATGGTTGTTAATGTTTTATTATTGGAATAGTGAAGCAAACTAAAATAATTAAAACTGATAGGGATTACCATATTTATTAGCATATGTTTCCTACATAATAGTTTACAGTTGATATGAGAAGAGAGGAAGCTGTGAGATTACCTGACTGGATGGACCTTTGCAGCACTGACACCTGCTGCTGAATTTCCAGAAATTTCTCCTGGCAAATCTCTGTGCTGAGAAAGGAGTAAACCAATTTAGAGAAGAGGCTTACAAGTCCAAACAGGAGCAGATGATGAAGAATCAGATAAACATTAACTCCTGAACCTACTTAAGCAACTAAGATTCAATTAAACCCAGTTCATACCTCTTTGGTAAGTCTGAAGTTTCAGAACTCTTGCTGCTAAGATTCAAATTACTGAGCCGTACAAATTATTTTTCCTCCAATTGTGTAATGAAATATGGGAAAGACAGAAAAAGACACAAATGCATATGGTAATCCAGAAAAGATTCCCCCTCCCTATTTTCTTTTGAGTTAGATAAAAGCCAGAGCACCTAACAGAATAAGATACCGAGGGAACCAGTGTAGTCATCCAAAACAGTGAAACAACTATTTTAATTCATAAAAAAGTATCATTGTAGTAGCCTTCATTAGGTATTCCTTCTAAAGTCACTTTAAAGGAAAAAGAATATGTTCAGACATAGCAAAAGAAAAAAACACGAAGGCAAAATTCCTTCAGATTAGGTTTTGGAGATTTTTTCTATCAAACCCATTTTGTAAATAGGTTTTCCACCTGATTTAAACCAATTGTTTTGTTATTCAAAAGTCTACGTTGTTGTTTTGCATTTTAAAGTACAGCCATTCCCCAGGGAACTGTCTCTGCGATTAGAAGGAGAATTTTAAATTCCCCTTTCCACAGATAGATGTGTAGAGGAAAGAACACCGAACTGAAAGAGAAGCTTGGCTCTGCCACCTATCAGATTAGGTAAATCTGTCTCCATCTGGGCTTCACCTTCTCCTCTGTAATATGATAAGTACCTAGATTGGACTAGATGATCTTTCAGTTTCCCTCTCTGAGTCTGTTTGGGGGCTGCTATAATAAATACCATAGACTGAGTGACTTAAACAACAAACATTTATTTTGCACAGTTCTGGAGGCTGGGAAGCTCAAGATCAAGGTGTTGTTGATTTGGCTCCTGGTGGGGACTTGCTAGTTTTGGATATGGCTTGTTTATCCCTAGCAAATCTTATGTTAAAACTTGTGGTGGTGTTGGGAGGGAAAACCTAGTGGGAGGTGCTTAGGTCATCATCAATGGCTTGGTGCAGTTCTTTCAGTAGTAAATTCTTGCTCTGGTGGGACAGGATTAGTACTCATGAGAACTGAATTAGTTCCTGATACAGTGAGTTGTTATAAAACCAAGACAACCATCGTGAAACTGCCTTTGCAAAGATTATGACAGTGAGAGAAGTCTGGCATGGCCGCCTCCGTCTTGCCTCTAGCATCACAGGCTGTCTGTCTCCGCTCATTCCTGGCCATAGACCAAGCTAACCATGGGAAGAATTTAGTTTACAGTTTAATTGTGAAGCAAGGATAATAATAGTCGCTTCCTAAAACTGATCCCCTCTTTGTTTGGAGACTGAAACAGTCTTTGTAAGACAACAAAAGGTCAGAAGATTAGTATTCTGAGAGGGGCCTGAATTCTGCTAAAATGTAAGTATAGTTAAATGATAAACAGCTGTTGTTTCCTAGCTTGTTTTCCTATAATCCCTTACTGCTCAGGAGTCATGAAGCAGAGGCCACAGACTTGTAATTTCACCAATTGCTCCTATAGGTAACATCACTATCATAGAATGTAAGATTGGTCTTTTGAGATTTTTTAGATTTTTGTATTCTGGTGACCAATTGATTTCACCCAGACTCATGCCTGTTGACTCAGTTGGTCCTGTGACCCCCTTCCAGAGACTGACTCAGTGCACAAGAACCATTTTCCATACCTCTATAATTTCATCCCTAATCAATCAGTAGCACCCATTCCTAGCCCCCCAAGTTATCCATAAAAACCTTAGACTGAGTTCTCGGGGAGGTTGATTTGAGTAATAAACTTCATCTTGGTTAGCCCTATGTTAATTAAACTCCTTTGCCACAAAAACCTGCTGTTAGTGCATTAGCTTTTTTGGGCAGTGGGCAAGATGAACCCGTATGCTTGGATTTGTTTCCACTTTGTGCATGTTCACTTATCCTTTAACCTTTTATGTTATATTTAGACCTAGCATATGACCCTCGCCAGAAACTGAGCAGATGCTGACACCAGAATACATGAAAAACTGACTTTTGAGGGAGAGGTTTGCATCTGTGGAGGAAATGAAGTGAAGTAAACAACAGATAGAAACAGGCTTTCTTTGAAGCCCCCCTTGTTGGGACCTGGGAAAGATGAATTGAGAGTCTGATAATTTAAAGCTCTGACAGAAATATTTACTGCTGGCTACAATTTATTTTTTTCTGAAGGCTGCTACCTGTGAGGTTTCATCTGCATAGTAAGACCCCTTTGCTAGTAAGGTGTTTCCTCTTCTCTTCCTTCCATAACCTGTTTTGCTACCATAACCTATTTTGCCATGCTCTAGAGCCCTCATTTTTTCTGTAACCTCAAGATGGTATAAAAGTGTCAGCCCTCTTATATTTCTTTGAGTTTTAATATTTTATATGACTCTTGTGCACATATATGTATGTCATAAAATTTGAATGCCTTTTTCCTACTAATCTGTCTAGTATCAGATTGTTTTATAGACTCAAATTATTGAACCTTAAGGGGAAAAATGTAAATTTCCCTATAGGTTTATAGCTAGAAGGAACTTGCCTTGAGTCTCAAATGAGATGTTGGACTTCGGACTTTTGACTTGATACTGGGACTAGTGAACACTTTTGGAACTATTAGAAGAGAAAATTGTGTAATTGTGTTTTGAATGTGAGAAGGACATGAATTTTGGGGGGCCAGGGGCAGAATGCTATGGCTTGGTTATGGCTTGTTTGTTCCCACCAAATCTCATGTTGAAATTTGATCCTCAATGTGGCAGTGTTGGGAGGGGGGGCTGGTGGGAAGTGTTTGGACCATGGGGGAGGATCTGTCATGAATGACTTATTGTTGTTCTCCTGGTAGTGAGTTCTCGCTCTAGTAAGATGGAATTAGTTCTTGCAGGAACAGATTAGTTCCTGAGAGAGTGAGTTGTTGTAAAGCCAGAATACTTCTTGATTTTAGTCCTGCTTTGCATGTGTCTACTTTTCTTTTGACCTTCTCTGCCATTTTTTGATGTAATGTGGCCCTCACCAGAAGCTGAGCAGGTGCCGATGCCATGTTTCTTGTACAGCCTGCAGGATTATAAGATAAATAAACCTCTTTTTCCTGCAAACTACACAGTCTCAAGTATTCTCTTATATCAACACTAAATGGACTAAGACAGGGCTCTTTTCCTGGTTTGAAGATGGTCATCTTCTTGCTTATCCTCACATGAGAAAGGGAGAGAGAGTTCATCCCTTGTGTCTCTTTTTATAAGAGGACTAATCCCATTCATGAGGGCTCTACTTTTATGACCTAATTACCTTTCAAAGGCCCCACCTCCAAATACCATCAAATTGGGAATTAGGGTTTCAACATGTGAATTTGAGAGGACACACAGACATTCAATCCATAGCACTTTTTCCGCCTCAGTATTCTGTGTTTCCCAGTCTCTGTGACAGAGGCCTGTATGGTCTAGGCAGGCAACTTAATGGAAGAAAATGGGCAGGTTCAACTTAAGGCAAACTGAGGAGAGTGTGCCCAGGCTAAGGGACACAGCTACTACTCAGCTCAAGCCCACAGATGTGAGCAAGATTGCAAGGCTCATGTTGTAATATCTTATTTTTCAGGGGAGACTGCTCAGAAGTCAATCTTTTTGCCCTTAGGTCTGTTCTTCCACTCCCACTGCTTGGCTTTAAATTGTGCAGACTGACTCCTATAGGCTGCGGTTTTCAGATTCCATTTCAGCTGGCTTCTGTCTAGGTCCTACCAATGGGAGGCACTGGTGGGAGATGGGGGTGAGGAAAAAGGGAGAAACTTGGTTGTTTCTAACCCTGCCTTTCAGCCTTGAACAATGCCTCCGGCAACAGAAATATCTCTAAAAGGACTCTAGCTTTTGAGAGACAGGCCTATTACAACTCCGGCTTCCACTGAGTGACCTTAGTTCTCTTCTCGTCCCTTCCTGCACACCCTATATCTGCCTCCTCCTCTCTCTCCAGTTTTGATGTGACAGTGGCTTCCTTTTGTTGCTAATCTCTATGCTCCCTCACAATTCCCTGTTTGTTTATCAGTTCTCCCTTCACCTATATGACCAATTTTCTCCATTATGTACTTCGTGTGTCAAAGATTCAGAGTTACTTCTTTTCTCTGAGGTTGGACTCTGACTGATGTAGGCTAGAAATATGAATTCTTGCCTGAAATCTTCCCATTTTTAAATGCTGGTAGATGAGTCAGAATTCTCCAGAGAAACAGAATCAACAGGATATTAATTAATTAATTAAATTCTAAGGTATTTGCTCACATGACTATGGAGGCTGACAAGTCTATAATCTGCAGGGTGAGCTGGCAGGCTGGAGATCCAGGAAAGCTGACATTCCACTTTCAGTCTAAAGGCAGTCTTCTCCAGAACCCAGAAGAGCCAATGTTGCAGATGAAGTCTGAAAGCAGTCTGTTGGGGAGTTCTCTCTTGCTGGGGAATACTGGTCTTTCTGAAGGAGCTTACTCACATGGGGGAAACTTCCTTTACTCAAACTCTGCTCAAAGTTTCTCTTGCTCAAAAATACCTTCACAGAAACACCTAGAATAACGTTTGACCAGATATCTGGGCACAACATAGCCCCGCCAAGTGGACACATAAAATAAACCATCACAGCTGGCAAACAATTAAAAACACCCACTGGGTCAAAGAAAATATGACTTCAGCTTCCAGGTAGATTTGTAACCTCTGTTCTCTAAATGTACACGGTCAAAGGAATAGACAAAGAAAGATTTTGGCAAGCTTATAGAATTTCATGTCATAAGAAGTGTTCAATTTTGTATTCTCCCTAGGATAACTGATGCCAAGGAGTATTTGAGGAATATAAGCTGTGTGAGAAGAAAGGCCTCTGTTGTTGCAATTCTAGCACAGTGCCAGGCACTTAGTAAATGTACAATATATATTTGTTGAATGAATAAATAAAATGAGTTAAATTTAATTGGATAGTTATTTAATGATCACCTGCTAGAGGCGAGGCACTGCATTAGGTGCTGTTGGAAATTCAAAGATGTGTAAGACACACCTTTGTCCATATGCACTTGCAGTTTGCTAATGCATGTAAGGCTAAGTGATAAAAAATTTTTGTTTCTCTTGAGAAAAAAAAGAACAATGGATATATTATGGGCAATAGGTATTATATACTTAACCACATTTCCTTTTGATTTTGCTGTCTGGAAACACAGAGCTAAATTTCCTATTCTAACCTGGCGGGAATACAGCAGCATCCTAGAGCCAGCTTACATGTGCTTTTGTCCTTCTCAATGGTCCTTCTCCCTTCTGCTTACCCACCTGTTCTAATGCACATTCTCCTAGGATTTTACTTGAAAAATAAACCTTTTATAGTTTTGTTGATTGGAGTCTCTGTAAGCTGACCCAGATCCTTTGTGGAATCAGGTAACCTGAAGTTTCTCGTGATTCAAAGGAGAAGTGACTCTGGCTCTTTGGATTAGGGAAGTGTTTATCCAAAGGTGGCATCTCATAATTTTAATTTCCATTTCTCTGATGATTAGTGATGTGGAGCATTTTTCTTACATTTCTTTGCCATTTGTATATCATCTTTTGTGAAATGTCTATTCATGTCATTTGCCCACTTTTTGCTAGGATTGTGTATTTTTTCTTGCTGATTTGTTTGAGTTCTTTGTAGATTCTGGATATTAGTCCTTTGTTGGATGCAAATCCATTCTGTGGGTTGTCTGTTTATTATTATTATTATTTATTTATTTATTTTTTGCTGTGCAGAAACTTTTTAGTTGAATTAAATCCCATTTATTTTTTTTGTTGTTGCATTTGCTTTTGGGGTTTTAGACATAAATTCTTTGCTTAGGCCAATGTCCAGAAGAGTTTTCCCTAGTTTTTCTTCTAGAATTTTTATGTTTCCTGGTCTTATATTGAAGTCTTTAATCTATTTTGAGCTGATTTTTGTATGTGGTGAGAGATAGGGATCCAGTTTTATTTTCTTAAATGTGGCCATTCAGTTTTACCAGTACAATTTATTGAATAGGGTACCTTTTGTATACTTTGTCAAAGATTAGTTGGTTGTAAGTATTTGGATTCATTTCTGGGCTCTTTTTTTTGTTCCATCGATCTATGTGTCTACGTTTATAACAGTACCATGCTGTTTGGGTTACTATAGCCTTGTAGCATAATTTGAAGTCAGGTAACATGATGCCTCTGGATTTCTTCTTTTTGCTTAGGATTACTTTGCCTATTCAGGCTCTTTTTTTGGTTCCATGTGAATTTTAGGATTATTTTCTCTAATTCAGTGAAAAATGATATTGATATTTTGATAGAGATTGCATTGAATATGTAGATTGCTTTGGCAGTATGGTCATTTTCATGATATTGATTCTTCCAATCCATGAACATGAGATGTATTTCCATTTGTTTGTGTCATCCGTCATTTCTTTCAGCAGTATTTTGGAGTTGTTGTAGAGGTCTTTCACCTCCTTGGTTAAGTATATTCCTAGGTATTTTATTTTGTATCTTTTGCAGCTGTGTAAAAGGGATAGATTGACTTCTTTATTTGATTTTAGCTTGGTTGCTGTTAGTGTATAGCAGTGCTACTTTGTGTACATTGATTTTGTAACCTGAAACTTTGCTGAATTTATTTATCAGGTCTAGGAGTCTTTTGGAAGAGTCTTTAGTGTTTCCTAGGTTTACAATCATATCATTGGTGAACAGTTGATAATTTGACTTTCTCTTTTCCAATTTTGATGCCTTTTATATATTTCTATTGCCTGGTTCCTCTGGCTAGGACTTTTAGTACTATGTTGAATACAAGTGGTGAAAGTAGACATCCTTGTCTTTTTCCAATTCTCAGAGGGAATGCTTTCAACTTTTCCTCATTCAGCATGATGTTGGCTGTGGGTCTGTCACATATAGCTTTTATTATTTTGAGGCATGTTCCTTATATGACTAGTACATTGAGGAATTTTATCAGAAAGGATGCTGGATTTTATTGAATGGTTTTTCTGCATTTATTGAGATGATCATATGGTTTTCATTTTTAATTCTGTTTATGTGATAAATCATATTTATTGACTTGCATATGTTGAACCATACCTGCATCCCTGGGATGAAACCTACTTGATCATAGTAAATCATCTTTTTGATGTGCTATTTCCTAGTATTTTCTTGAGGATTTAGCATCTATGTTCATCAAGGATATTGGTCTGTAATTTTCTGTTTTTGGATGTCCCTTCCTGGCTTTGGTATCAGGGTGATATTGGCTTCATACAATGAGTTAGGGAGGATTTTTCTCTTTCTCAATCATTTGGAATAGTTTCAGTAGGACTGTACCAATTTTTCTTTGAATGTCTGGTAGAATTTGGCTCTGAATCCATCTGGCCCTGGGCTTTTTTGTTGTTGGTGGTGAATTTTTTGTTCATGATTTAATCTCACTGCTTGTTATTGGTCTGTTCAGGATTTCTATTTTTTCCTTATTCAAGCTAAGAGGATCGTGTATTTCCAATAATTTGTCTATTTCCTCTAGGTTTTCTAATTTGTGTGCGTAGAAGTGTTCATAGTAGTCTCAAATAATCTTTTGTATTTTTGTGGTGTTGGTTGTAATATCTCCATTTTCATTTCTAGTTAAGCTTAAACTAGCTAATGGTTCTATCGATTTTGTTTATTCTTAGAAGAACCAAGTTTTCATTTAATTAGTCATATATATACATATAACTAGTTTGTTGAGGAATTTATCAGAAAGGGATGCTGGATTTTATTGACTGCTTTTTCTGCATCTATTGAGATGATCATATGTTGGTTTCAATTTTATTTATTTATTCTCTGATCCTTGTTATTTCTTCTCATAACTTTGGTTTGGTTTATACTTGTTTCTCTAGTTCCTTGAGGTGTGATATTAGGTTGTCAATTTGTGATTTTTCAGACTTTTTGATGTAGGCATTTAGTGTCATAAGCTTTTTCCTTAGAACTGCTTTTGCTGTATCCCAGAGGTTTTGACAAATTGTGTCACTGTTATTATTCATTTTGAAGAACTTTTTAATTTCCATCTTGATTTTTTGTTAACTCCAAAATCACTCAGGAGCAAACTGTATAATTTCCATGTATTTGTACAGTTTTGAGGGTTCCTTTGAAATTGATTTCTAGTTTTATTCCACTGTGGTCTGGGAAGATATTTGATATGACTTTCATTTTGAAAAATTTATTAAGACTTGTTTTGTGCCTATCATATGGTCTATCTTGGAGAATGTTTCATGTGTTCATGAGAAGAATGTATATTCTGCAATTCTTGGGTAGAATGTTCTGTAAATAACTGTTAGGTACATTTATTCTAGGGCACAATTCAAATCCAGTATTTATTTGTTGACTTTGTGTCTTGATGATCTGTCTAGTGCTGTCAGTGGAGTACTGAAGTCCTCCACTATTATTGTGTTGTTGTCTATCTGTTTTCTGAGGTCTAGTAGTAATTGTCTTATGCATCTGGGAGTTCCAGAGTTAGGTCATATATACTTAGAATTGTAAAATCTTCTTCTTGGATTGATTGTTTTATCATTATATAATGACCTTCTTTGTCTCTTTTTTAAATGGTTGTTGCTTTAGTTGTTGCTTTAAAGTCTGTTTTACCTGATAGCTACTCTTGCTCACTTTGGTTTCCATTTATGTGGAGTATCTTTTACCTTGTGTCTATAAGAATCCCTTAATTGTTAGGTATGTCTCTTGAAGACAGCAGATATTTGTTCGACCATTTTTTTTTATCCATTCTGCCAATCTGCATCTTTTCAGTGGAGCATTTGGTTCATTTATATTCAACATTAATATTGAGACATGTGGTATTGTTCCAGTCATCATGTTGATTGTTACCTAGTTACTTTGTTTTCTTCATTATGGTATTGTTTTATAGGTCCTGTGAGTTTTGTGCTTTCAAGAAGTTCTATTCTGGTGCATACTGACCTTTTGTTTCAAGATTTAGAACTCCTTTTAGCATTTCTTGTAGGACTAGTCTGGTAGTGCCAAATTCCCTCTGTATTTGCTTGTCTGAAATAGGCTTTATTTGTCCTTCATTTATAAATCTTAGTTTTGCTGGATGCAAAATTCCTGGCTGAGAAGTTATTCTGTTTAAGGAGGCCAAAGATAGAAACCCAATTCCTTGTGGCTTGTAAGGTTTCTGCTGGGAAGTTTGCCGTTAGTCTGATAGGTTTTCTTCTATAACTTACCTGTTTTTGTCTCTCTATTCTTAGAATTCTTTCCTTCATGCTGAATTTAGATAGCCTGATGACTAGATGCCTTGGTGATGTCTTTTTTTTTATTATTATTATTATACTTTAGGTTTTATGGTACATGTGCGCAATGTGCAGGTAAGTTACATACGTATACATGTGCCATGCTGGTGCGCTACACCCACTAACTCGTCATCTTTTTTGCAATATATCTCTTAGGATTTTTTTCAGTTTGCTGTTTTTGGATGTCTAAACTTCTAGCAAGGGTAGAGCAGTTTTCCTCAGTTATTCCCCTAAATAAGTTTTTCAAACATTTTGCTTTTTCTTCTCTTTCAGAAACACCAAGGATTGTTAGGTTTGTCCATTTTACATAATCCCATATTTCTTAGAGACTTTGTTCATTTTTTAAAATTCTTTTTTTTTGTCTTATTGCATTATTTCAAAACCCTTGTTTTGAAATTTCCAGCTCTGAAATTCTTTCTTCCTACTTGGTCTAGTCTATTGTTAAAACTTTCCACTGCATTTTGCAATTCCCTAAATGTGGCTTTCATTTCTAAAAGTTCTACCTGTTTTTTCTTTAAAATCTCTATCGCTTTAGAAAATTTTTCATTCATATTCTGAATTGTTTTCTTAATTTCTTTATGCTGGTTTTTGCCTTTCTCTTTTATCTCCCTGAGTAACTTAATAATCAACCCTTTGAATTCTTTCTCTGGTGTTTCAAAGATTTCATTTTGGTTTAGATCCATTGCTGGAGAGCTGGTGTGATATTTTGGGGATGTAAATAGAACCCTATTTTTCTGGTTTATTTTCATTTAGATAGACGATTTCTTCTAATTATTTTTAAATTTATTTTTTATTCCATGGTGAGGGTTTTATTTCTTTTTTTCCTCTTGAGGATGTGACTTTAACGTTTATAGTGGATTGTAACCTAACTCAGCTCTGAGTGCTTTTAGAGGTGAAGACTTCATATGAGTTCCTTGGCTACAGGCAGTTTTTGTATGACGCCTTTCTCAGATGTTGGCTGTAGTAGTGATATGCTTGGTGTGTAAGCAGGTTCATTGTCTCCTGTGGGTCTTGAATGGCAGAGGTCTCATGGAGCTTATCTCATTCCCCAGTGGTGTGTATGTATGTATGTATGTATGTATGTATTTATTTATTTATTTTTTCCAAGTATTTTATTCACTGGGTTGAGCAGTTTAGGCTTCAGGCCAGTAGGACGTATCCATGTGTAGAAACCAGCTGTGGCTAACGTAAGTAGGTAAATGTAATGCTCAATGGTGGGCAGGGGTGGCAGCCTTGACAGAGGAGGCTGGGGGAGCTCTCAGTGAAATGCACTGAGATCTTTTCAGTGGGAAGGGAAGGAGCCACCTCAGCTCCCCTGTCAGGCCAGCAGGAAAGCAAGCTGTCTCTCAGTCACACTCCTGACCCACAGCGTTCCAGCTATTCAGATCAGACAGGCACTTCCTATCATCTGCAGGAATGCTGATTTTCCGTGTAGAGAGGGATTGTGACACTAACTCTTGTGCAAACCTGAACCTGGAGGGCACTCCTGTGGGGATGCAGTCACCCTGAAGCATTCCAGAAAGGCTGTCTACAGGTGTACTCACACCCAGCTCCCATGAGAGAAGCCCAAGCTGTGTCTACAGTGGTGGGCAAGAGGAGAAAAAGTCTTGTTCTGCAAGACCCTTCATGAGCACCAATGCTGTCTTCCTGTTAGGATAGAGCTGCAAACTTTTCCCACTGAGCTCAGCACTGCACTTGTGCCTCTGCTGAAGTAAACTTCTTATAAGCATAAAGTTCTGGGACTAAAGGCCTGTCATCTGGATTGTCCCACATCTTTTGTCCCGCAGGGTGCTTCCTTGATGCGGTGAACTCTCCCTACCCCTAACAGTAGGAGTCCCTAAGGGCCAGACTACTGTGAATCCTGCTGCTCCTCTGGGTCTAGCCACCCAGTGGGGCTGCCACACTCCAGGCTGGTGCTGGGAAATGGCTGCAAGGAATTCAGTGATGTGACTTATCCTCTAGTATTTCAGCAATGGGTTCCAGCACCACTTCTGATGGGAGTGGCAGGGGAATGATAGACTCTGTGAGATTTCTTTGGTTATAAATATCCTTTCTGTGTTGGCTTTCTCAAATGCCAGTTGTAGTGGCGATGAACTGGTCATGGGGACAGACTCAGGACCTCCTGGTTAGCCAGGGTAACATAGGAAATGGTAATAGCTGAGATCATACAGAAGTTTTCTCCTTCCTGGGTGCTGTTATTATGCCTGCAGGTGTTATAATGGACTGTGTTACTTGGCTTCTAGCCAGGAGGTGGTGTTTGCAAAAGAGCACCAGCTGTGATGGTAGTGGTAGGATTTGTGCTTGTCTTGTTACTCAGGGGAGGTACTCTGGTGTCTCAAACAATGGGTGGGGCCACAGATCTCCCCCAAATACCTGTCTTTTGCATTAAACTACCAGGGTGGGTAGAGGGGCAAAGTTAGGTGGGGGCTGGGTTAGGCAAGTCCACATCAAGCTTGGCCTCTGGGCACAAGCAGCAGCTCCAGTGGGGATTGGATGACAGTTTTCTGACCGCTGAAGTAATGTTCCAGGGAGGAGTGCAGCTGTCTCTGCTGCACAGAAGAGTCCACATGGGAGTGGGGAGCAGCGGGCAGCAGTGAGCCCTACCCAGCTCCCACACACTTGGCAAAGCAGGTCTCACACAGGCAGTGTTCCACTAGCAGCAGCTAGCTTGGTTCCAGGGAGTCTGCACTCAGAACTCAAAACTGCCCCAGGCCTTAAGCCTTCCTCAGTGAGACAAACCCTGCCTTTCAGGCCACACCCCTACTGGTCCACCTGTGAAGCTGGGGCATCCAGCTCCTATGCTCATGCATACAGCATACTTCCCATTTACTCCTCGGCCCTAGCCAAAGGGCTTCATCTTCACTTCAGATTATATTGCCAATCTCAGTTGGGAGCTTCTCTCAACCTGTGACCACCACCTGAGTTAGCTGGAAGACTTATGTGAAGTCCCCTGTGATGTAGGATCAGAAATGGCTTCCCTCTGTTCCCACTGGAGTCTGGGTGTGCTGCAAATCACCTCCCGATATTGTTCCTTCTCATATACTTCCCTCACTCACTAACTCAGCTCTAGTGCTGGGTAGGGTTAAGGCCTTCCCCCGTGGCCTGGATTGCCAGGTTCCCCAGTGGGAGTGTACAGGCAGTTTCTTCCTGCTCACACTCTAGGGACTTATGGTTTTCTTCCTGGCTCACAGTGTAGGCTGCAGCCCGCTGTTTCCTTCAAAGGGTCTGTGGTTGTTTTCAGTTTTCCTGTTAAGTTCCTGTGTTGCTTTTCGGAAAAAAAGTTTACAGCATGAATCTCTACACATAATTTTGTCTTTCCAAGTGGAAGAGGTGTGCTAACCATGCCTCCAATACACCATCTTGGAAAAAACAAACAAATAAAACCAAAACAAACAAACAAAAAAACCTTATGCTTATTTTATGGATGAAAACAAACTTCTCTGTTTGAAAACATTTGCTGGCTTCCCACTGCTTATAGAACAATGTCCACATTCCTTGGCTTGATGCAGAAGTCTCCTCTATTATTTTCTATTTATTCTCTTGTACGCTTTAGGCTTCCTCTAATTTGGACTCATTCATTCAGCAAATATTTGTTGAGCACCCACCATGGACCAGGCACCATGTTGTGCATCAGCATAGAGTGGGGAATCAGAGAACATTCCATATCCACTCCACTGCTAACACTCTCTTTTCCAGAAATTCCCTGGGATTGTGTCTTTGTTCTTCTTTTCCCCTGCCTGCAGTGTCTTCCCTTCATCCTTTCATGAGAAAATGATCACTCATCCCTTATGACCATCTCCTCTGAAGTTATCCTTGATTCTTCCTTCCCCATGTATTCCTATTGTAATTATCAAATTGTATCCTGTATTCTAGCCAGTTTTTAAAACTCCAATTAGTCAAAATACTCAACTATAAATACCCCATCGACAGGGATCATATCTTATTCACCTTCTAATTCTTGCTGCTTGGCAGAGTGCCTGGCATGGTGTAGGAATGAATAGAGATCATTGGACTGATGGGGGAATGACACAGTCTTTGGCCTCCTGGTCCAGTGATCAACCTCCTCCACATTATTTTTTCTCATTTATAGTGAGTAATGTATCCACCAAGTCCAAGAAAACATCCATTGCCAATGATGTGAAAGCCTTAGAATAGCTTGAATAGAAGTCAATCTGTGAGAGTTTCCTCACATTCAATGAATCATTTACTGAGAAACATGGGATTAATTTTACTCTCAATTTTTGAGTGTGTTCATTTGTTAATGTTTATTAGCATTTTATTTACTTATTTTGAGAAGAAATGTTGGTTATTTTAATTTCTGTTTATTTTTATTTTAAGCTTTCAGCCACTGAGGAGAATGAAAGTAACTTATTTTCTTTCTAGAGAGTCAGTGAATATCACATAGAGAATAATTGCTGAAGTGTATTGCTCATGTGGCTGCAAAATGACCTAGCTATTAATGCAGAATGGATCCTTTTCATTTCAAAAACTGTTGTTTGAACCTAATTGATTGTAGTGCTAGCAAAATATATGAATACTAATTACCATGAATGCTATCATTTAAAAAGGTGAGGTATTTATTTCTGTTTCAGTCTTGCATTGAGCAAAGGTATGTATTTGTATTAGTCAGTTTTCTACTGCTATAACAGGATACCACAGAATTATTAATTTATGAAGAACAGACATTTATTCTGTGTATGAGTCTAGAGGCTGGGATGTCCAAGAGTGTGGTACTGGCATCTGCTGAAGGCTTTCTTGCTCCATTATAATATGGCAGAAAGGCAAGTGACTACATGAGATAGAAAGAAAGAGAGGGAGGGGCCAAAATCATCATTTTTATCCTTTTTATTGTGTTTATTATCTTAGGAGTATTTTTAGCAGGTTACTACTCCTAAGATAACAAACACACTACCTTAGAAAGCTACTCCTAAGATAACAGACACACTGCCATACAATGGCATTAATCTATTGACCTCTTAAAGGCCCCACCTCTCAACAGTGTTACAATGGCAATTAAATTTCAACCTGAGGTTTGGAGGAAAGATTCAAGCCATAGCAGCCTTCCTGTTGGGTTTTTCCTTGAAAAAACCGTGGTTGAAAATTTACTTTCAGATGTTATTTCAACTGTGAATTACATGGAAGCTTCTTTACTTGCACATATTTAGAATTTTGGGGATTGAAGCTTAAAACTAAAATCATATCTATATCTATATATCTCTGTATCTATCTATTAATATCTATCTATCACCTTTTCTAAAAGAATGAGAAACAGTAGAATGTGTCCTGTTTATTTTTGGCTATAGTGTATGGTTGAATTTGTTCACCAAGTTTTGTTTTATAATCTAGAATTTTGATATAACTCAATGTTTCTAATTTTTGAGAAATTACAGAAAATGGAATAGATTTCAAAATAGTGGAGCAAATTTCTGGGCAAACTTGATTCTTTCACAAAGGAAAAAGGAGAATGAAGTCTGCACACCACAGACTGGTGTCCTTGAGACTAATATTGGGAAAGACCCTAGAATAAATTACTGAAAGATAATTACTAAACATTTAGCTAAAGAAAGTGTATTCGCTAAAAGATAATAATAAATTTGTAAAACTGATGATTGTCCAAGTATTTCACTGTACTGTATCATAGAGTACTCTTAAGGTTATGTCTATTGTTTCTATAAGATAGAAATACTGTATAATGGTATGCTACTGCCATGCTTTCCTTCTCAATGCTGTGTTCATTAAGTCAACTTGGCAGCTTGAAATTGGTCTTGGTGGGAATATTTACACCAGGAAAATCAGCAAATGCTATAAGTCAGATCTTGATTTTTTTGTTGTTGACTGTCTAGACTTAAAGTGATGAAGCAAATGTAAATAATACAAATAGACACAATAGTATGTTGTGTCTATAGCCATTACACTGTGAATAGCATATAACATTAAGAAAATATTTTTGCAGTATGAAAACTGTTTGCCAATTCAGCAAATAAATCATTCACATCATTGACAGATAAACAAAGTTCCAACATAGGTCCCTGCTGTTTTGCTTTTGTCCTTACTTGTTAACATGAATGAAAGTATCAACCAAAATTCATGTCATAAATAAGCTCATTCATTGTTTGCAACCATAAGTTGAATACAGATACAAGATTCAGCAAAAATCGACAAAAGCATTCTGTGAGAGTCAATTGTCTACATGAAATTTACAATAAAGAGTTTGTGGTATATTTTATTACTATTTGTAAATTTTGAGTTATAATTCTTTATATCAGTAAAATTTGTAATAAGCTTTTATCAATACAATTTTGTATGTATATGTGTGTATATATATGTGTGTACATGTGTATATATACATATACACATACATATACGTGTGTACATGTGTATATATACATATACACATACATATACGTGTGTACATGTGTATATATACATATACACATACATGTACGTGTGTACATGTGTATATATACATATACACATACATGTACATGTGTGTACATATACACATACATATACACACATATACATGTATATACATATACATATATACGTGTATATATATACACGTGTGTATATATATACAAACACACACACACACACATATATATATAGATATATTTTTTTCCCCTCCCTCAAATGACTGGTTGTTAAACATTTACCAACACACCGTGGCCTAAACTTATCCCTAAATCCCAACCAGCTTATTTTCTCCTGTTGAGATACTGAGTACTATTCCCTCAATTATTCTTTCTTTGATTTCCTATGTAATGTGTAGAATGCCCGTTATACTTGGGCATATATTTCTCTTCTATAATACTTAACTTTGAGTTTCATTCACTGGTCATCCTATTGGCAACTCTCTGGGAAAACATGTCTTCTCCCTCTCTTTGTGACATGCATTATGGCCTTAGCTTATAGCCCATTATTCTATCATCAGGTCCTGAAAATGGAAATTGATTTTGCAGCACATCTTATAGCCATTTGTTCACTTCCCACTTTTTCCTTTCTCATCCAAATTACAACTCTCAACTCTAATGATGTTGAAATATATGAAGTCCCACTTAAGCTTGCAAGTCCTCCAGCTTCCCTCCATGGACTTCATAGTCCTGGGAGATGTTTTCTAGGCCTCTATGGTGGAATTCGCAGTCTCCACATAAAGTAGAAGCAGGGAGAAGGTAACTGTCATGGCCTCCATATTCTCCATAGACGGGTCTGCTACTAGGAGGACATGTCAGGCTTATGAGAATCAAATCTCTGTTATGCCAAGGAAGTTGACATTGAACACTGAGTGCTTTTTACTACAGGCCAAGAAACAGGCTTCTTGGAGCTTTCAAGAACTACCCTTCTTGTTATAGGAAGTAAAAATAACCACTTCTCCGATAAGTGACAATTCTTCCCGTGTCCCTGTGAAGAAACTGCCTCAGACTATTGTAAGGCCTTATTGCTCCAGTCTCCCCTCATCATCATCTTCTTGGTCATTTTCTTCCACGCACTAGTGTCTCCTCAGGCTCCTTGTTGTCATCACCTTCTTGGTTATTTGAGGTTTCAGCTTAGAGGTCTCCTCCAAGAAGCCTTCTCTGCGTGGTAGGGCTCCTAGGTACCCCTGCAGCACTCTGCACTCTGACTGCAGAAGTGGTGACATTGCTACATAACTGCCTTACTTCTAAACTGTTTCTCACACTGCTCTGTGAGGACAGAGACCATGTATCTTTTCTGTATGACTTTATCTTCAGCCCTAGTGTAGTGCCTGATAAAAGGCAGGCACTCTAAATATGTACACTGAATGAAGCAATGAATGAATCATTGAGTGTTTTCTTTCACATATTATTTCCTTCATTTTCTCTTTAGCTCCTCATTGTGAATATAAACAGAGAGTCCTCCACTTCTTATGCAGGAAGAGGAACGATTATGCAGGGAGACCACTCATATTTGACACATATAGCTGTAATTGCTTATGGAAAAAATTCAAGTGCAACACAGTTCCACCATTTTGTCATCTTATTTTAATGTAAGAACAGAGCCTCTTGGAAAGAAGAGATTCATATAAAAATCTGGCATCTATTTTCCAGATGCCAGAGACGAAGCCTTCATATAGCCTTAGTTTAGCTTTTTATATACCAATAAAGTTATTTTATCATCTGGTTTGGATGCTGACCAGTGATGATTACTGGGTTGGAAACAGCTTACTATACTTAGCCATCTATCAATAAATGCAGTCACCAGCTGTGATAAATTAGGATTATAGAAGACTTAGGTGAGAATTTCAAAAAATGGTTCCTATTTCTGTATCTTTGCTGTGCTTTAATCACCTGGCTTTGTGGCTGACAATTGGACATTACAAACCATTTGCCCTAATCTAAAAGCAATAATTTCTCAAATATGGGGAACACTTATATCAGAATCTCTTGGGATTCTTATGATAGTGGGGATTTCTGTTTCTCTCAGAAATCCTAACTCAGAATCTTGGAAACACAGCTTAGGAATTCGCATTTTAAGTAAGCATATGTAACAGAAACTGTCAGTGCTCCATCCAGATCCTCACGAATCCTATTAACTGCTTCTGTGTCTGGCCCCTGACTTTTTGATATGCTTTTACAATGGACTCTACCTGCCACTTGTCTTCAGCATGAGGGTCAAGGTTGGGAGGAATGTCTGGGAGTTTATCAGCTTCCCATCTCCCTTTTGGCCAACACTAACTGGTGCTGAAGTTTGAAAGCCCTCACCTTAAATAGGAGAAAATATCTGAGGCATAACTTATACTCCAGATATTCCTAAAGGATCAGGCTGAAGATACTCCTATGCCACTTTGCCCAAATCATATCCTTGCTTGTCAGATTTCTTAGAGACAAAGGCTAATGCTGAGATTTTTGTTCAAGTGATTTGTTGAGGGAGTTCTCTCAGGATGTGGTTTTGATTGGAGACTTGCGTCAGCCTGGCTCTATGATAGAACTCGGGAGGATGAATGACCCCATAGAGCTGGTCTCGGCTCAGTCAGTCATTGCTCATTGTTAGTTGGGGGACAGGCCTGGGCTGGGGAGTGAGGCATATCTTCTTAGGTGAGATTGCTTCCATTAGATTGAGGGCAGCTAACACTCAAACACACTCACAGCAGCTGGCTTGTGAAGCAGAACTGAGTGGGCCACTGTGGGTTAATTTTATCTGTCAAGTTGGCTAGGCTATGATGCCCAGATATTTGGTCAAGCACCAGTCTTTGCAGTGATGTTGCTGCGAAGGTAGTTTTTAGGTGTGATTAATCAGTGAACTTTGAATAAAGCAGATTATCCTTCACAATGTGAATGAGCCTCATTCAGTCAGTTGAAGGCCTTAAGTGAAAATACCAAGGTCTTCTGAGGAAGAAGGAATTCTGCCTCTGGACTGTCTTCAGACTTGAGATGGAAACATCAACTCTTCCCTGGGTCCTCAGCCTGCCAGCATGCCCTAAGAATTTTGGATTTGCTAGGCCAACAATCTTGTGAGCTAATTCCTTAAAACTAATCCCTCTCTCACTCTTTGTGTATACACACACACACACACACATATATATATACACACACACACACCACACCCTGTTGGTTCTGTTCCTGTTGAAGAACCCTGAGTGATACAGCCACCAACAGCATCTACTACACTTAATTTTTTTCCTCTTCCATGTCCTATTTTTCCACTCCTTTACTAGTTCATCCTGGAAGTATTTCTTTAATAAATTACTTGCATGTAAATCCTTGTTTCAGGGTATGTCTCTAGAAAACCTGACCCAGGAAAGCATGCTTAGTAATTCTTTTTTTTTTTTTAAGTTTATTTTAAGTTCAGAGGTACGTGTGCAGGTTTGTAATATAGGTAAACTTGTGTCATAAGGGTTTGTTGTACTGATTTCATCACCCAGGGATTAAACCTAGTATCTATTAGTTATTTTTCCTAATTCTGTCCTTCGTCCTACCCTCCACCCTCTGATAGGTCCCAGTATCTGTTATTCCCCTCTATGTGTCCATGTGTCCTCATAATTTAGCTCCCACTTGTAAGTGAGAACATGCAGTATTTGGTTTTCTGTTCCTGTGTTAGTTTGCTAAGGATAATGTTCTCCAGTTCCATACATGTCCCTGCAAAGAACATGATCTCATTCTTTTTTATGGTTGCATTGTATTCTATAGTGCATATATACCACATTTTCTTTATCCAGTCTACCATTGATGGGTATTTAGGTTGATTACACGTCTTTGCTATTGTGAATAGTGCTGCAATGAACATATGTGTGCATGCGTCTTTATGACAGAATGATTTATATTCCTTTGGGTATATACCCAGTAATGGGATTGCTGGGTAAAATGGTAGCTCTATTTTTAGCTCTTTGAGGAATTGCCACACTGTTTTCCACAGTGGTTGAATAAATTTACACTCCCACCAACAGTGTTATGAGCATTCCTTTTTCTCTGCAACCTTGCCAGTACCTATTATTTTCTGACCTTTTAATAATAGCTATTTGCTATTTGGACTGGTGTGAGATGGTATGTCATTGTGGTTTTGATTTGCATTTCTCTAATGATTAGTGATGTTGAGCTTTTTTTCATATGCTTGTTAGCTACATGTATGTCTTCTTTTAAAAAATGTCAGTTCATGTCCTTTGCCCATTTTTAATGGGATTTTTTTTCCTATAAATTTGTTTAAGTTCCCCTTAGAGGCTGGATATTATACCTTTGTCAGATGAATAGTGTGCAAAAATTTTCTCCCATCTTGTAGGTTGCCTGTTTACTCTGTTGATAGTTTATTTTGATGTCAGAAGCTCTTTAGTTTAATTAGATCCCATTTGTCAATTTTTGCTTTTGTTGCGACTGCTTTTAGCATTTTCATCATGAAATCTTTGCCCGTTCCTGTGTCCAGAATGTTATTGCCTAGGTTGTCTTCCAGGGTTTTTATAGTTTTGTGTTTTACATTTAAGTCTTCAATTCATCCTGAGTTAATTTTTGTATGTGGCATAAGGAAGGGGTCCAGTTTCAATCTTCTGCATATGTCTAGCCTGTTATCCCAGCACCATTTTATCAAATAGGGAGTACTTTCCTCATTGCTTGTTTTTGTCAGCTTTGTCAAAGATCAGATGGTTATAGGTGTGTGGCCTTATTTATGGGCTCTGTATTCTGTTACACTGCTCAATGTGTCTGTTTTTGTACCAGTACCATGCTGCTTTGGTTACTGTGATCCTGTAGTATAGTTTAAAGTCACATAGCATGATGCTTCCAGCTTTGTTCTTTTTGCTTAGGATTGCTTTGGCTATTTGGGCACTTTTTGGTTCCACATGAATTTAAAAATAGTTTTTTTTTTCCTAGTTCTGTGAAGAATATCATTGGTACTTTGATAGGAATGACATTGAATCTGTAGGTTGCTTTGGGCAGTATGACCATTTTGACAATATTGATTCTTCCTATCCATGAGCATGGAATATTTTTCCATTTGTTTGTGTCATTTCTGATTTATTTGAACAGTGTTTTGCAGTTCTCATTGTAGAGATCTTTCACCTCCTTGGTTAACTGTATTCCTAGGTATTTCATTCTTTTGTGGCAATTGTGACTGAGATTGCATTCTTGATTTGGCTCTCAGTTTGACTGTTGTTGGTATATAAGAATGCTAATGGTTTTTGCACATTGATTTTGTATTCTGAAACTTTGCTGAAGGTTATTAGCTTAGAAGCTTTTGGGCTGAGACGATGGGTTTTTCCGGATATAGGGTCATGTCATCTGCAAACAGGGATAGTTTGACTTCCTTGTTTCCTATTTGGATGCCCTTTATTTCTTTCTCTTGTCTGATTTCTCTGGCCAGGACTTCCAGTACTATGTCGAATAGGAGTGGTGAGAAAGGGCATACTCGTATTGTGCCAGTTTTCAAAGGGAATGCTTCCAGCTTTTGCCCATTCAGTATGATGTTGGCTGTGGGTTTGTCAGAGATTACTCTTATTATTTTGAGGTATGTTCCTTCAATATCTAGTTTATTGAGAGTTTTTAATGTGAAATGGTGTTGAATTTTATCAAAAGCCTCTGCATGTTTTGAGATAATCATGTGATTTTTGTTTTTAGTTTTATTTAAATGATGATTCACCTTTATTGACCTGCATAGGTTGAACCAATCTTATATCCCAGGGATAAAGCCTATTTGACTACGATAAATTTTTAGATATGCTGCCGCATTTGATTTGCCAGTATTTTGTTGAGGATTTTTGCATCTAGCTTCATCAAGAGTATTGGCATGAAGTTTTCTTTTTGTGTGTGTCTCTGCCAGGTTTTGGTATCAGGATGATGCTGGCCTCATAGAATGAGTTAGGGAGGAGTTCCCCACTCCTCAATATTTTGGAGTAGTCTCAGTAGGAATGGTCCCATCTCTTTGTACATCTTGGTACATCGGTAGGTTATTACTGATTCAATTTTGGAGCCCATTATTGGCCTGTTTAGGGATTCAATTTCTTTCTGGCTCAGTCTTGGGAGAGTGTACGTGTTTAGGAATTTATCAGTTTTATCTAGATCTTCTAGTTTGTGTGCTTAGAGGTGTTCATAATAGATTCTGATGGTTATTTGTATTTCTGTGGAGTCAGTGGCAATATCCCCTTTGTCATTTCTAATTGTGTCTATTTGGATCTTCTCTCTTTTCTTCTTTATTAGTCTAGCTAGTGTTCTATCTATTTTATTAGTTTTTTAAAGAAACCAACTCCTGGGTTTGTTGATCTTTTGATTTGTGTGTGTGTGTGTGTGTGTCTCAATCTCCTTCAGTTCAGCTCTGATTTTGATTATTTCTTGTCTTCTGCTAGCTTTGGGGTTGGTTTGCTCTTGGTTCTCTAGTTAGAGTATGTGCCATATGGTAAGGAGGAAAACATATAATCTATTGTTTTTGGGTGGAGAGCTCTGTAGCTGTCTATGAGGTCTATTTGATCCAGTGCTGAGTTCAGGTCCTGAATATCATTGTTAATTTTCTGCCTCAATGCTCTGTCTGATACTGTCAGTGGTACATTGAAGTCCTCCACTATTAGTTTTTTGGCATCTATGTTTCTTTGAAGGTCTCTAAGAAATTGCTTTATAAACCTTTGTGCTCCTGCATTGGATGCATATATATTTAGCATAATTAGGTCTTCTTGTTGAATTCAACCTTTTACCATTATGTAATGCCCTTCTTTGTCTTTTTTTATCTTTGTTGGTTTAAAGTCTGTTTTGTCTGAAATTATGATTGCAACCCCTGCTTTTTCTATTTTCCATTTGCTTGGTAGATTTTTCTCCATTCCTTTATTTTGAGCCTATAGGTGTCATTGCATGTGAGACGAGTCTCTTGAAGACAGTATACCAATGGGTTTTGGTTCTTTATCCAGCTTGCCATTCTGTGTCTTTTAATTGGGGGCACTTAGCCCATTTACATTCAAGGTTAGTAGTGATATATGTGAATTTGATCCTATCATCATGATGTCAGCTGGGTACTATGCAGACTTGTTTAGGTGGTTACTTTATAGTGCTACTGGTCTGTGTACTTAAGTGTGTTTTTTTGGTGGCTGATAATGGTATTTTCTGTCCAGATTTAGGGCTTCCTTCAGGAGCTCTTGTAAGGCAAGTCTGGTGGTAATTAAGTCCCTCAGCATTTGCTTGTCTGAAAAGGATCTTATTTCTCATTTTCTTATGGAGTTTAGTTTGGCCAGATATAAAATTCTTGATTGGAATTCCTTTTCTTTAAGAACGTTGAATATTGGCTGTGAATCTCTTCTGGCTTGTAGTGTTTCTGCTGAGAAGTCTGCTGTTCGCCTGATGGGCTTCCCTTGGTAAATGACCTTTTTCTCTGGCTGCCTTTAATATTTTTTAATTCATTCCAACCTCGGAGAATCTGATGATTATGTGTCTTGAGGATGATTTTCTTGTGAAGTATCTTACTGAGGTTCTCTGCATTTCCTCAATTTGAACGTTGGCCTCTCTAGCTAGATTGGGGAAGTTCTCATGGACAATATCCTGAAATATGTTTTTCAAGTTGCTTACAGTCTCATCTCTTTCAGGGACAACAATGAGTCATAGATTTTATCTTTTTAGGTAATCCCATATTCCTCGGAGGTTTTTGTTTGTTCCTTTTCATTCTTTTTTCTCTATTCTTGCCTGCTTGTCTCTTTTCAGAAAACCAGTCTGAGCTTTGAGATTCTTTTCTCAGCTTGGTTAGTCTGCTGTTAATACTTGTGATTGCATTATGAAATTCTTTCAGTGTGTTTTTTAGCTCAATCAGGTCAGTTACATTCTTTTCTACACTGGCTATTTTGTATGTCAGATCTTATATCGTTTTATTGTGATTCTCAACTTCCTTAGATTAGGTTCAATGTACCCCTGCATCTCAATGGCCTTCATGCCTATCCATATCCTAAATTCTATTTCTGTCATTTTAGCTATCTCAGCCTGGTTCAGAACACTTGAAGTGTTCTGGAGAACACTATCTCTTGCTGGAGAGATAGTGCAGTGGTTTGGAGGAAAGAAGGCACTCTGGCTTTTTGAGTTGTTAGAGTTCTTGCACTGGTTCTTCCTTATCTTTGTGGGCTGATATTTCTTCAGTCTTTGAAGTTAGTGACCTTTGAATGGATTTTTTTTTTCTTTTATACTATTTGATGACCTTGAGTGTTTGATTGTGGTATATGGAGGGGTTAAGACAGCTGGCTTCACTTCTGGAAAATTTTATGGGGCTAACACTCAGCTCCCAACTCCTGGACTGCATGCTCTAATTCTGGGGGGTTTTTATTGGGCCCTGACTTTGTTCTCTGGCTACTTGAGGTTAGAAATCCACTGCATTGTGAGGGGGCAGAGGTGCTCCCAGACCACTAGTCACTATACTCTTATGGGTGGTGTCAAACCAAGCATTTCATAGTGTGGTGGCAGTGGGTCTGTCCTTCTTCCCACGTGTCAGCAGCAGCAGCAGCAGCAGTGGCAGCATGGTGGGGTGCGTGTTCGTCAGCTGTGGCATGTTGCTAGTGGGTGCCTGGGCACCTCCCTCCCTGTGGGTGTTCACCACAGTAGTGGCAGTAGCATGGCTGGGGGTGGGGACTTGGGCCCCTGCTGACAACTGTCACGCTGGTGGTGGTATTAGCCAGGAACAGGGTGCTGCTAGGCCAGGTCTGTGTGTACTCTCTGTGTGTGGCAGACAGGCATGGTCACTCAGGGAAGGGGAAGGTCTGCTGTTCTCTGTGCCAACTTTCACTCCAGGAGCAGTGTTGGCGCTAGAGCAGGTGCTGGTGGAGGTGGGACTGGCTCTCTCTGTGCTCAGCTAGGCTCCGACTGCAATGGTGGTCTGGTGGGAGGACATGGGTGGCGTGCACTCCCACTGCAGCAGTGGAAGGGCACTAGCAGGACAAGGAAGACAAAACCTGCCTGTGCACACATGTGCCAGCAAGGTGATGTGGCGGTTGCTGTGAGCCCTGCAGGAAGCTGCAGTGTGGGGAGGGAGCAGGCAATTTGGTGCATGACCATGGGGGCCACCTCGCTGGAGCTCTCTGCCAGTCAGGCACAGTCTGCCAGTGCAGGAAATATGATGTGGGTCCCCAGGACACCCAGGCTGCCCTGCAAGCAGGCATGGCCACAGCATGCCTGGTCATTCTTATCCACACTAAAATTTGAGAAACACTGCTTTAAAGGTTGTATCAGGTGGTTACTGCTCTGGAACAAAACTGCCCCAAAACTCAGTGACCTAAAGAAATAATCTTTATTTTTCTAGGTTTTAGGTCAACTGGTTATATGATCCAGACTGGGCTCAAAGGAAGGGGAAGGTGGCTCTGCCTAAGGTTTCTCTCATTTTCTCCTTGGATCTGGGGACTAGACCAGGAATGTTCTTCTTATGGTAATAATGGTAGAGAGATAAGAAAGCAGGTAGAAGTATGCAAGTGTTTAGCCTTTTTCCTGTTCAGAGAAAACTGGGGACTCACAAACCTTTTCACAACCTGAGCACAGTCTATCTCTTTGAGTTCAGGCTGATAGTGCTTCTACCAACACAGTTCTCTAGACGTTTGTGGGTTTTCTATATATTTCATTTTCATTCACTCTATGTGACAGAGGCCATATGAACATTTTTTTTTAGTTAGTTTCACCTCCCTAGACTTAATTACTCCTATTTTGGTCATGACTGGTTGCTGGGAGATCATCCTCCCTTAGCTTTATGGAAGCCCTTCTGTGCAGCTGAGAAAATGCCTTATTTCTTGCAGATGTCTTAAGGGATGTACAACCAAACTCTTACTTTAATCTTTACTCTGAGGGTATGTCTTACTGCAGTGCCCTTAATCTTTGTCCCCAGGAATTATCTTAATTTGAGAATCTTTTACTGGTTGAAAAGTCTAAATATGAGAATGCATTTTACTTTGAGTAACAGCTTCCTGCATTTCTGAGCCATGTTCCCTCTCAGTTCTGTTTTCAAATTTGCTAGTTCATGCTCGAGTTTATCTCTCTCTTATAGTAACTTTTGCTCATAGACAGCTAAAAACAAGCTGATGCTTCCAATATTCTGTCTGAAGATTTACTTGGACAAATTCAAAAGTTTATTAGATACATTTTCTATCTTCCAAGTTATCATAAATGACAGTTCAATCAAATATTTCACATGTATATAACACAAGCCTCCTGTAAGTTTTCTTACTATGTCTCTAGCCTCCTATAAGTTTTCTAACAATTTTTCCAGCTTTAACACTTTTCTTGCCATGTTCTCAGCCTCTTGCACCATCTAGTTCTAAAGCCAGTGTCTCATAATTTAAGTTTTTGTTACAGCAGCATCCACTTTCCAGCACCAATTTCTGTATCACTTCACTATTGCTGTAACAAACTATCCCCAAACTCAATGCCTAAAATAACAATCAGGCCAGGTGCGGTGGCTCATGTCTGTAATCCCAGCATGTTGGGAGGCCAACCGAGACAGGTGGGTGGCCTGAGTCTGGGAGTTCAAGACCAGCCTGAGCAACGTGGGGAAACCCTGTCTCTACAAAAAATACAAAAATCAGCTGGGCTGGTGGTGTATGCCTGTAGTCCAAGCTACTAAAGATGGTGAGGTGGTAGGATCGCCTGAACCCGAGAGGTCAAGGTTGCAGTGAGCTGTGAACATGCCACTGCACTCCAGCCTGGGTGACAGAGCAAGACCCCCTTCTCAAAAAATAAAGTGAAATAAAATAAAATAAAATAAAATAAAATAAAATAAAATAAAAGCAGTCATTTATTATGTTTTAATAATAGATGGCTCTGATCTACAGGATAAGAGAATAGATACAGAGGGGTGTGTAGTATTGCTATTAATACAATCTACCACAAAGATTAAGACTTTTTACCTTGGAATGGTAGAGAATACATTTTTATTTGTCTGTTGGATAATGATGTTATTTTCTTTTCACACTTAAAAAAATGCTTTGATTAAACTACTGTTTTCTTCAAAAAAAAATCAATGACAGGTTTTTAAGTCTGCAAAACATCAGTAAATGAAGGAAGCTGCCGCTTTAAAGTTGCAAATCCAAGTTTGAAGCAACCAAGATTTCTACAAGCTCTCACTTCAAAGGGTAGAGAACTGAGCAGGGCAGCTTGATAGAAGAAAGTCTTCTCTTTATTGGCAGAGTCACTCTAGGAGCCAATGTTTTCTGTATTCCAAGGCCCATGGAAGGAACATATAGAGCTTTGAAGTCAGTTGAACTGAAGTCTTTGGGGAAAATTACTCAATAAGGCAGAGGGTGAGAATGCAAAAACTGGAGGTGGTGGGAAGAGCTGAAGACCAGTATGACCTTAGGACCTGGGGCACAGGAGCACCTCTGTATGCCTGCAGGGAGCCTGCAGTTTGCCGCATTCTGCTGTGACTTTATCTTGACGGTACTTATCAAAGGTACATTCTCTTGTTTAGGTATATCTCCTCTACATACAGGGCTCTTCTTTGCTTCCCCTTACAAAAGCTGGTTCTCTCATTGAAATTAGCATTTATTTACTCTTTCATTCAACAAACATCTGAGCAAGTGAAAAAAATATCTGTTGAGGATTCTATCCTTTGGTGCTTTGTGAAAAAGAAAGGAAAGGTTGGGTTCATAACAGCAAGAAGGGTAATAAGTATAATCTACATGATCGAATTAAAAAATCTTGCTCTGCATATTAATTTTGTAAATATGCCAATTGGCTAATATTTGCATACTATGAAATGTTTTTACCAAAATATGACTGGAAAACAAATATGCTCCATTCTTTGTAATGTAGTGAATTAGTCAGGGAAGACTAATTGCTGTAGCAAAACTCCCCAAACTCAGTGGTTTAACATAATCAAAATTTATTTCTTACTCATAACAGAGTCTCGTGTGTATGGGACGCACTACTCCGGGAGGTCATTCAAGAATCTGGGCTCCTTCCATCTTGATGCGTCCCCATATTATATTGTATAGTTCCTTGTAGTTCGCCCTATTTACCTGTCTGATGGTGACGAAGAATATGATGGTTTTAAAATGACCATGTATTATCTGTGACCTTTCTATGTGTGCATACCTCATATGCACTTGCAGAGATCGAAACTTATTTCCTTCCCTTTTAGTGTGGATGTACTTAGTGACTTGCCTCTACTGAATAGAAAAAAAAATGGAAGAACAATCTTTGGAGACTAGATCCTAAAAAGCTTCCTGCTTTCTCTCTCTCTCTCTCTCTCTCTTTCTTTGTCTCAGGTTGCTAACTTTGGAGGAAGCCAGCTGCCATGTCACAAGAAGATTCAGGAAGCCATGTGGGGAGGCTCACATCATGAGGAACTGAGGTCTTTGCCAATTACCAGCAAGGAAATGAGGCCTCCCGCCAACAGCCATGTGAGTATCCTACCTTGGAAATGGACCCTCTAACTTTAATCAGCCTTCAAATAACTGCAGCCCCAGTTGATGGGTTGACTGCAACCTTAGGAGAAACCCCGAGCCAAAAACATTGAGGAAAAACACCCCCAGATTCCTATCAGAAATTGTGTTAGATAATAAATGTTTATTGTTTTAAGCTGCTAAGTTTTAGGATGATTTGTTATACAGAAGTAGATAACTAATATAGAGGCAGAAGAGTTACTTTTGGGAGGGTTTTATCATTCTGGGCCTGCAAGAAGCCTAAACTGCTTCCTACCCCTTTGTACTGATGAGAGCTGAGGCACATGGTCACACCTAAGAAGCTAACTGCAAGAGCAGCTGGGAAATACAGTCTAGCCAAGTGCCCAGGAGGAAGGAAACACTTTGATAAATAGCTGGCCAGTCTTGGCCACATTCAGTGAGTTTATATTTGGGAATGTTTGGACCACAACAATCTGGTGACTATTTATTCCAATTCAGACAAGATTCTTAGAGTAAATAGGTAAAGTCTTTGACATAGTTTCTTTTTGAGAATGATGCCAAAAATGGCTGGAGTTTGTCTATGTCTTTGGTTTGTCTAATTTAGTAGTGCTGTCATAACAACAACAGCAGCAGCAGCACCACTACCAACAACTAACATTCATTGAACACCCAGGCATTGTAAGAAGCATTCAATTAATCATCACAACAACAGAGTGAAGTAGGTACAATTGTCTCAATTTTACAAATGGGGACAATGAGACACAGAGAGGTTAGACAACATGCTCAACATTTCAGGAACATCTGTGTAAGCCAGAGATCCAGTTCTTTAGCCTAAGTCTGTATTTCTTTAGGGCATTGGATTTCCTAACCTGTAAGAAGATCAGCAGTGTTAGCAGAGTGTTGAAAGAAGAGATTTAGCTGCTCCAGGACTTTTTTCAGTGGATGGTGCGGGAGGAGCCCTGACCTGCCCTACAGTGTGGAGAAATGCGGGTTGGGGATGCCCTTCACTGTGGGAAGTAGCTTGAAGTTGCTTTAGGCACAGGTGTCATCCTACAAGCAGGTAGGAAGACATAAGGTAGAGCAGTAAAACTCCAATTTGGCTAAATAAATTTATGTTTGTTTTTCCTTAGCACAACTCTAAATAGGTGTGCTTCAGTTTCTTCTTCTGTATACTAGGAATAAAAATACCTTCCAAATGGGCTTGTTATATGACAAACTTGAATGAGATGATATATGCAAAAACATCTGGAATATTTCTGGGTCTACAACCAAAATTTTTTTTTTGGGTATACCAATGCCATTATATTCTAGAGAATAGAGGCCATATCTTATTTATCATTATATCCTAAGTGCCTAGTACAGTATCTTGCACAAAGTGATTGCACGATACATTTTTGTTGACGGTACACATGAATAAATGGTACAATGATTTCTTTTTCATTCTTTTTGGGAACGAGGAGCTCAGTCTGAGATGTGCAGTCTAATCATCATCTGTTCCATTTGGGGGCTGCTTAAGTGTTCAAAAAGTGCTTCCACACGCAATATCCTATGCCAGTGCCCCATCAGGACATCACGTTTGCCTGTTCCTGGAGCAGTGGGAGGCAACTCTTATTAAAGTACTTTGTCCAATTCAAGATTGAATAAAGTCTAACAAACTTGATGAGTGCTCAGAGGAGAGCTAAATAGACCTTCTAAAGAAAGGTTAAGAGAATTGAGATTACTTCAGCTAGAGCTGCTGATGGGGGGAATAATAAATTTTCAAGAAACAAAAGAATATCTTGCAAAACTTGGTGGTTATCAGTGGGCTGTTTCCCTGGAGGGCAGAAGAGAAAGAATTTTGATGGCTTTCCTGTTTGACATTAACAAGCAGCCTCTCTTGCCCTGTCTACCCATGGAATTGTAGCAGTCACTTGCTCTCTGAAAATTCTTTATTGCATTAGGACATCCTCTCCAGAGTGTTGTGCCTCTGAGTACTGTGAGGTCACTGGGGCAAAGCAGAAAAAAGACATATCAACTAAAAGGTTAGAATGTATTCATCTCTTGACTTGGCAGTTTGAAAGGAGAGGACCGTTAACCCAATTAACCAGAGGCTTCAAAGACATTTATAGACATTACATCTCCCTTCTTTGACTTCCTAAGACTTCTAAGGTAGAATTCTTATAAATCTGCTACATTCCATAATATGTGTGCTACATTCCATAAAGTGAACAGCATATTCACTTTACTGTTGCTCAATTACCCCATAAACTTTATGGATAGGGGAAGGTTTCCTGGGAGAATGAGAGCTTGGAAATGGGTATTAGCAGTGCCACTAAATCTATGGTGTTCCTTGCTGAGCCCTGAAGTTAACTTACATTAACTTTATATAGCTTATAACCTAACAGATGTTTATTGAGTGCTTTCTATGTGCCAGGCATTGTGTTAAGCACTAGGTATACAATGGTGAAATATATGTATGTGGCCCTTGCCAATATAAGGCCCTAACACAGGACCTACAGGCCAGTGAGGGATACAGACAGATCAAGAGGCAACCAAAATATAGTAAGATATGTGCTATATAAGACAATAAGAGAAACCAACCCAACCCAGAGTTAGGGGGTTAGGGAGAGCTTTTTGGATAATGTGATGCCCAAGTGATCCGTGAAAGATGAATAAACATTAACAATTATCATTAATTCCTTCTTTGGCCACACTATTAGTTCAGATATCTCTTATTTTGGAAATAGATGTCATTACCTAGCTCACTCAGTCACATTCCCTCTCCTCCCCAATTATTATTTTTCATCTTATTTTTAAATTATTAACAGCATAATCTAGCCATCATTTGCATGATTTAGGGGGGGAAGAAAGTCTCCAGGTGTAGTTAACTCAGGTGAGAGTAATACATACAGGTAGCACATATGTCAATGCAGTTCTGTTCATGAGGATCATCTAGAAAAGGATCTCTATTCACTTGAACTAGAGAGAGCAGAAGCCCCACTAACATACATTTATACAGGAAGCCAGGGCACTTTCCTGGTATTGGTGCACCATTACAGTTTTTATTAATAATTTTTTGCTTATTAATAATCAATGAGGCCACCACGTAATGATAAAACTTATTAGAATTAAATATGAACTGCTCAGTGTTAAATAATTAATTACAATCAGCCTCGTAGCAAAATACAAAGGAGTAACTGCCCAACTCAAGTGTTTCTCTCCTTTCTTGGGACAGTGCCCACACCTAGGGGATGGCCTTTGGTGGCTATGTATCTACACTGGCTACAGCTGGCTGATCCAGGGCTAGATTCCTGGCCCATTTTGGGCCAACTGGATGACGTCTTAGGAATTTTTGAATTGGGTCAAGAAAAAATGTGAATTATTCTCTCTTGGTGGTGGCCATTGCAAGATATATTCTTGGGCACTGATAATGGCTATGTGCCTTCCTCTGGTCTGCAGTAGGAGGATATGAAGAGAGAGACCCAGCCAAAACCAGAGAGAGGGAGAGAGGAGATGAAAGGAGAGAGAGAGAGAGAGAAATAGAGTGGGAGCATGCATTTTAATGGCATCTATTTCTCTGGCTTTCACAATTCTCAAGGCCCAGTTATTTCTGCGCCTGTGCTGCAGTTTGGTGATATGAGAAAGATCAGTGCTCTTTTAATAAATTCCTTTGGTTCTGCCTAAGCTACATCAAGGTGGGATTTTGTCTCCTGCAACCGAGAGTCCTAATGAAGATAGGCCTTTAGTATAGTCAGAAACCTGCTTATTCACTACTTGGTGGTAGATGGTTATGGGACAGAACATAAAACGCACTGGTATCCTCCTTTGTGAGCTTGCACATCAGGACATCTTTTGAGGCACAGATAATTTTAGGAGGATGAATACTTGGCTCAGATCCCAAGGTTCTATTCTACACCTGCATTTGCAACCTCCATACCAGGTTGCAGGCTTCTAGCCCATTAGCTCTCATTGCTGTTTCCAGAGGGTCCTCTAGGTGGGAGGTCTTGTGCAGTAGCTGCCCCCACCAGGTTCTGGAGTAGGACAAAGCCAGGTTGGGATTTTAAATTTACTTCTGTGGTTAGCTGTGTAGCTTAGGAAATTACTCACTCCTTTGAGCCTTGGTTTTCTCTTCTATAAAATGGAAGCTATGCCAGAAACAGTGGCTCATGGTGGTAATCACAGCACTTTGGGAGGCCGAGGCAGGTGGATCACTTGAGCCCAGGAGTTCAAGACCAGCCTGGGTAACATGGCGAAACCCCTGTCTTCACAAAAAATAATAATAAAAAGTTAGCTGGGCACAATGGTGTGCATCTGTAGTCCCCGCTACTCAGGAGGCTGAGGTGTGAGTATCACCTCAGCCTGGGGAGGTTGAGGCTGCAGTGAGCCATGATAATCACGTCACTGCTCTCCAGCCTGGGCAACAGAGCAAGACTCTGTCTGGAAAAAAAAAAAGTAATCATTGGGTGTTGTTAGGATTAAAAGAGGCATTATGTATAAATTATTAGGAAGAACAGTTGGCACATAAAAAGTGCTCAATAAATATTAGCAATCATTTTAATACAAACCAAGTCTACAAATAGGAAAGGAAGATGTTTTCCCACTCCATTGTTATAAAGCAATGGATGAGGTCAATTTTTAAGATGCAGAGAATTACTCTAATCCTGCTATAAAATAATGCAGGGACAGTGCTTTAATGCCTCAGAAGAGACCTAAACAAGATAAGAGCAAATTATGATTGAATATTTGCTTGTGACATAATCTGATAGTTTTCGTTCTTCCCCACTCTCCAGTTGGAAAAAACTGCAACAAAAAACTGTCGAAACCATGCATTATGCCTCACTTCATCCTGAAATCCCATAGACCCTCTCCAGGGGGTTTAATTACCTGAACTATCCAAAGAAACTAATTATAACAACCCAAGGTTGCCCTGAAGTTGCATTTATGCTCAACAATAAAAGGTCATAAAATCTTCTCTGCTCATAGCTCCTGTTTATTTTTTCAGTTTGAGATAAATAAAGCTGATTGTAAGAAGAGTTTAAGGTCAGCCAAATTTGTTTCTGACAGTTTTTATTTTCTTTCTCTTCTCTGAGGTCCCTCTCTGCGCTTACTGCAAATTTCTCTCCTTTTGCCACCCCCCTCCCACCAAATTAATAAAATATTTGAGGCAATATAATTGTTGACAGTGCTTTACAGTCAGACATATGTAAATTTCAATTTCAGCTCCAAATTGGTGGCAATAACATGCACCTCTTTTATGAGCGCATATGTGCTCAATAAATGAGAATTATTGACAATTATTATTGAAACTAATTTATATTAAAACATCAAAGTAATGGTTCTTGAAATATGGTCTGGAATAACTTTCATCAGAACAACCTGGAGCTGTTATGAAAAATGTCATTTCCTAGGTCTCATTCTGAAACTACTGACCTCTGGGAGTGAGACACAGGAATCTGCATTTCTTAAGAAGCTCCTAGTTAGTTCTTATGCATATTAAATTTTGTCAGTCACTGAGATTATACTTGAAGATGACAGAAGTAAAGTCAGTGTGTTACCTTTCTCAGTCATATTTATATTTTGGCCTGACTTATAACAGTGGGGTAAAAGAATTTGGGACTATGTCACAGCCATCAATAAGCAGTAGTAGAAAGGCTTTTCTGAACTCCAGGGATGCTTAGTCTCTGGAAATCACACTGAATCCACATCTAAAGCCGACTCCAAGGGTCATTATGCTTTTGCTGTTTGAGCCCTTAGCTTCTTAGTAGCTGTACTAAACTGTGGATAGTACTGACACACCTTGGGCATTTGCAGTGTGGGGGGCTTTTTCAGTTACAACGACTGAGTGGGTCCAGAGATGCAAATGTCCTGCCTTGCATAAGGTAGTTCTGCACAGTGAAGAAGTGTCCTGCCTTGGAAACCATAATGTTTCTGCTGAGGGCCAAGGCAAAAGGAGCAGTTTCCTATCACTGCTCATCTGTGAAGGTGGAGGCACATTTCCCAGAGCACGTAGTAGTAGAAGACCGGCGACAGATCCCCAGGCTTTTGTCTGCTGTGCTATGTGAGACCTATCCTGCTCCTGCACAGAGATGTCTCCAGCCCTTCCTTGCCTGGATACCTTCCACCTGCAGATAACGCCTTCCTTCTGTATTATAATACATGAGGCTGCAGCTGGAATTGTCTTCAAAGCAGAGGCAGAGTGACCATAAAGCTAATGAAGCTTGAGCTTCTGAGCTCTTCTCTTGCCTAGACCCTTGTGAGTGCTGGGAGCTGTAGAGTGGGAGAGGGAAAGTCAGGCTCCCCCAGGAAGCTTCAATGTAAGCGTTTCTGACTAATTGTCCAGAGGGTCTCATGGGAAAGGCACCTGGATCTCCAGAGTGCCAGTAACTTGTTGTGACTTATTTTGTCATCTTAAACAAACATTTGTTTAGTTTTGCGTTTGTTTTTAAAAAGCCCCTACTCTCCAAATTATGTAAACTGCAGACTCCATAAAACCTGGATCTTCCCATGCTTCAGATTGGGGCTTTTTTGCTTTCTGAACATATTTGTGTGGGGCTTAATAGATTTTCATATGAATATAAAATGATGAGCCTATAGTGGTGTCTTGGGGCCAGAGGTGAACTGAATTTGTGTTCCACATTTCTTTAGCCAAAGGTAGTTTATGGTAGCAAATTCCCTACATTTCCAAACTGCTGACTCGAGGTGTTCTCAGGTTATACCTGTGCAGAGCTGACCGAAGCATGTAGGGCTAGTCAATATAGCAGTGGCTGGAAGAACAGGTAGGGTTGAGCCAGCCAATGTGACACACAAGGGCTATCTGATAAATGCATTCCTACATAACCATCGCAGCACAGTTAATCAGATAATTCTCCACAGTATCATTCCACTGAAGGGTTAGTCCTATTGAAGAAGATTCCAGTTTATAAGAGTTATTAAAAGAATCAGTAATACCTGGTGGATGACCCATTCATCTGTAATCTAGACTTGGCTGCTACTGAGTAGCTTGTAAGTCTTTGGCAGATAATTCTATCTATGGACAAAAAGGGGGAAGTGAATTTATTTGCTCCTCTCGAGGGAAAACTATGTGTTGAATATACTGACCCAATTACCTTTGAATTTTATTAAATTTGAGAAGCTATTTGGCATAGAATTTAATATCCACTCTGCTTTTTTCAGAAGATCTCCATTGAAATAACTAATTTTCAGAGAAGCTCTGTTCAACTCTTTGTTGAGGTTATCTTCACCTCTTTTCGAAAGACTTACATTTTCCTTCTACCTATGTGTACCACAAACAAACTTACCTTGATCAACCCTGTCTGTGCTTCAGCATATTTTTACGCTACATCTAGGCCAGATCAGTGGTTCTTAGACTTTAATGTGCACCAGAGTCACCTGAAGGGCTTGTTAACACAGATTTCTGGTCCCACTCTCCAGGGTTTTGGATTCAGCAGGTCTAGGACGGGGCTGAGAATTTGCAAGTCTAACAAGCTCTCCTGGTCTATGACTGCACTTGAGAACCACTGAGCTGGACAAATAGACCCAAACTCTGGCTGATTATCAAAATCATCTGGGGTAATTTTGATCAGTAAGGTTGCCTGAGGCCCATACCTGAATGCTTGAGAATCTCTGGGAGTCTGGGTCAGGATTGAAGTGAGGTGGATAGGGTACCCTGAGAGCAAATGTTTTCTTAAAATTTTGCACCCTGAGCACCTCACTCTAGTCCTGGCCCTGCTACCAATTTGCGCTTAATGCATCAGACTAGCTGCAGCATAGAAATCTCTCTAAAGCTTGCTGGAGTAAATAACAAGGGTGTGAAGTAGCCTCTTAACCATTTATAGATTGGGCTACTTCTTTCAACAAGGGATGCTAGTGCAGTGATATTTTTAGAGCTAAAAATTCACAGGTCATGAGCTTACTAACTGGTTTCAGCTAAATTCCTTCCTTGGTATGGAAGCTTCAAGTTACTCAACCTGTTGAGGGTTAACTGCTAATGAACCACTGACCTATATACTAGGAAGACATAAAATGCAATGGAGTGCATATTGGGATTAGAGCTGGGAGATGTTTACGGTGGTTGCTCCTCTTTCTATGTCAATCATATGTATGCTTGCAAATAATATTTAGTGATTAGCATGTCACAGAAGCAAAAGTACTTTTCTCTCTAAGAATAATTTATTTTGAAATAATTTCAAACTCACAGAAAACTTGCCAGAAGTTTTACAAAGAACTCCTATATCCCCACCATCAGACTCCCCAACCGATAACATTTTATTGCATTTTCTCTATTGCACTGGATTCTTTTCTCACCCATGTTCCTCACCCAGTTCACTTTCTCTCCCCCGTCCCCCACCTTGCTCACTCTCTCTCCTCTCCTCTTCTCTCTGTCTCTCTCTCTCTCTCTCTTCCCCACCTTCTTTTCTTCTCTGGTCTAGGATCCTATCGGGGCACATAAAGGACATTTAATTTTCAGCCCTCTTCCAGTCTGAAAAAGTTCCTTGGGGTTTCTTTTTTCCGTGTTCTTGATGGTTTTAAATTATGAAGCCCTTTCATTTCATAGAGTGACTCTCAACTGTCTGATGTTTTCTTGCCACCATGCCTAGGTCATGTTTTCTTGTAGGAACATGACAGAAATAATGCCCTTCTCAGGGTATCACCTCAGGGGGCACTCTCGACGCATCCCACCACTAATGGTGAACCTTGGTCACTTGGTTATGTTGGCATCTGTCAAGTTTCTCCACCAGTTTTTCTTTTGTGCTTAGTTATAATTTTGTGGGAGGTATTCCAAGATTATGCCAATATCCTTTTGCTTCTATGATGGCTGCCAAACGATGACTCTCCATTTTCAGCACTTTTTTCTACATTTTTTGGTTGCCATTTTATTGTAAAGCAAGGTTTAATATCATGTAATCATAGATTTCTATTTTATTTAATGAGCTGTCATTTGACACTTTTATTCTTTATTTGATGCTCAATTTTTCTACAGTTTAAATGGTGGTAGCCCCTTCCTGACATGTTCCCATCATTCATTGACTATTTTCTTATTTTCTGGCACAAGGAAAAGATGCCCCAGGCTCATCTTGTTCTTTCTGTGACTCAGCCCAGGAATGAGCCATTTCCTCAGGGAGACACTTAGAATCCCCAAACTCCCACCAAATAGCATTTATAATTGAGAATTACATGTTAAGAATTCAGTTAGCTTTCTAAATTTAAGCATATGCATATCAACAAATGTTAAAAACTCAAAACACAATGTATACCTTGAAGGAATAGATAAAAATGGGAAGATAGACCAGAGAAACATTTTTATGGTCTTTGTTTATTTCTTCTTGAGTTATACCATCAGCTGACAAATGTACATATCTCCCAACATTTTATTTGCAGTCTAAGTCTCTTCAGTGTTAACTTGCATCTAGTTAGTCGGTTTCCTTTCTCTGTGGCTGGTTTGGTGGCTTAGATGGACCAAAACAGTTTTGGCTGTTGACCTTGCAATATATCCCCATGAAGATTTACTGGACGGGACAGGGTGTAGAGTTCAATCCAGTTTGCAGTTTGAGCATAAGAAGGATTCTGGAAAAGACCTGCTTATTGTATGTAGTTTGTACAAACCAAAGATGGTGTCCTGGGAAAGAAATCTGCTGATAACATAATTCTAGTGGTGTTCTTAGAAGGTCGAATTGTTTCCTGCTGAGTTTCTTTGCCAAAATAATTGACTTGCAACCTGGAAACAGCAGCAAGAAGGGTGAGGGGAGAATGAAGACATTATTGCTTCCTGTGAATTTTTGCTTTCCTGAAAAGATTCAGGTTTTCCAAAGTTCTCTGCTATTTTAAAATTCTAATAAGAAACAGACCTGGCATCTTGTAATGGTTGAGTTGGTATGGTAATTGCATTACAATAAATAGCTGAAGTGCTAGGCCCATAAAAGTGACCTAAGACCCGCTGTTCTCTTGCAATAGGGGACTCTTTAATAGCCACAGATTTTAAAGGGTCAGTGTCCCTTTGGACCATTTCTTGCAAGCACAAATAAGCAAAAGTCTACCTTAAGGGCACTGTGTTGGGTGTGAGTAATTTTATGTCTTTGCTAAGTTAAGTGGTATTATTAGCCAGAGAAAGTTACACTGACACAATTTAGGCAGAAATGATATAGAAGATTGTTGGAAAAATCAAACCTTTTGTTTTTCCAAACAAGAAATTAAGCTATTTTGGTGTTATTGGGAGGAAAATAAACTGAAAATTGTAGTATTAAAGAACACATTTGTCTTTAGGATGTGGAATAACAATACCAGAATCTCCAGGTTTATAAATTAGATATATGAATATATATTTCATATTCCTTTTCTCCTAATTTCCATTATTCATGGAATTATAAGCATAGAGGAGAAAAAAATAAACTATTTATAGGACCGACTTCACTGCATTCAAATCTTCATGTTTAGGGTATGGTGCTCAATGGAATGAGGGATGGGAAAGATGTATGAAACCTAGATGTGCCTGTGAGTAGCTCATGATTATGCAGGGGATCGGGGGATTGTATAAGTGTCGCTATGAGTGCAACACAAAGCTCAGTGTAAAATAAACCCTAGGAGTGGCAAAACTAAATGTGATCTGGGTTAAGGAAGAATGATGTATTTAGATGAAACTATTTGGGGGGTGTGTGTGTGAGAGAGAGAGAGAGAGAGAGAGATAGAAACAGAGAGAGAGAGGTACACAGAGGGAAAGACTAATGCAGATGTTTCTAAATGGAAAGGGCACAGTTATACTTGGCAGGTCAAAACAAGAGGACTAGCAGGTTGCCCATATGGGTATTCACACTATGACATTTACCTTGGTAAATTCACTAGTGTCTAGAGACTGGCTCACAGTATTTCAGTTTCAAAAACTGAGGTCTCAGTGTACCAGAGTTGATTTGGCTCAGTGATGTTGACTCAGTGTAGCAAAGCTTACATGGGTTTAATGTACAATTTATTAATCCACAAGAGGAATTACAATCCTCACTGAGCAGAACATTTACGTTAGCATGCCCACAGTATTCTTTCCTTGTAGGCCTACATGAGCAGTGCACTTGCAGTTGCGAAATCAGAATCTGGAGGATTGGTTGTTTGATTTCAAAATGAAATGGCATCAAGCTTAACGGACTGTTGTGTCCATTTCCTATGTGAGGGTACCCTTGGTCATAGGACTCATCAGATACATCTTTGAGCCATGATAAAACATTTTCCCCTGGACATTGCTCAGACTAGCACTGCTCACGGTGGGCTCTGATGCTCTTCCTTGTCTATTTCCACAGGTGACTAAAGATCCTGTTTGGTTTGATCCATTCTATCCCCTCTACTCTGCAGAAATTAAAAGCAGAAGATGGTGGATTAAACAACAGAATTGGCTAAACTAAAAAATGGTTTAAAATGATGCATACATACTTACATTTTTAAAAATTAATAGGTTTCAATGTAAATTCATCCACTAATCTTTTGATATAGAACTACCATATCACATTTTCATTGATTCTTAGTTTGGATTTCATAAATTATACCCATTATGTAATCTTTACGACTTCCAGGGATGTGTGCATTACAATCATTTAAAGTGACTTATAAAGCAATCTGAGGGCAGAGTTTTCCCAGATTTTTGTGATTTCCCCCTCATTTCAGGCTTTCCTTATTTGCACTTAATTTGATAGCAGTTTACTTTTATCCCAATCAACTTTTTTAGTTTTTCCAAAACTTTAAATTCAATAGAAACAACTATTTTTAACACTCATATTTCATCGGTTTACTGAGTAATTAAATCACTTAATTTAAATATTTTGAAAAAAACATAATTGACTTCTAGAAACTTAAACTCAACATATGTATGTTAGAGGGCAGTTATCCAGAAATGAACATGTATCAGACACATCATAGCAGCATTAGTGAGGTTTGGTGAATTCAGGAAGTTTGTAGTGTGTATTGATCACTTCAGTTACAAGTTAAGTCTTGCTGGCCCAGGAGTCCTTTCTCCTCTGGCTTTGCATTTCTCTTTCTTGGTCCCTTATATGCTGATGAAGAATCAGAGGGCAGCATATGCCTCAAGAGATTAGTTTTTTCTCTTTTCTTTCTAGTGGGAGGGGTGCCAGGAAAATCATTTTGGAATCACTAATGGCAGCCACACTCCACCCCACACACAAGAAGGGAAGAGGTGACTAATCCTGACTGATGGGAAGCTTCCAACAGGAGTCAATGTGGCACATATAGCTCTATTATCCAGGGAAATAGAGTAACCTGATCTTTTCACTTGAAAAGAAAAGTGACTCGCTTCCTTGGATTAATTTTTGGGAGGATCAAAACGCAAAGGTTCCAGGTTTATGAGATGTGATGCTAGAACTAATCCTGACACAATGTTCCTTGGATGCGCTGGTTCTCTGAATGGGGATGGGAATGTAAAGAGGAAAAGATGAGCTGTAAGAATTTGGGATCCTGAGCATGGGGTTCTCTGGACTGAGTTCAGCCCTAAGGGGCTGGATTTTCATCCCTGTGAATCTGTGCAGTTTGTGCAGGGCTCTGGGTCAGCCACACACCTATTGACAATTATCTGAAACTCGGATTTAAAGAGAGGAAAGCATGGTCTTTCAATGTTATGTTGGAGCATTGCCTAGGAGGGCCACCCAAGATTACTTAATTATCTAGGGGAGTAGACCTTTGTTTTAATTTGCTAATCTTCTATCAATTAAGGCCCAGATTCTGTGAAATTTTACTTTAATTGGTATATATTTTGTTTGGTACAGATTCAAATGGGTTTGTCTTGTAGAAAATGTAACCCTAGAGATTATGTGATGATACCCTGTAGGACAGCCATCCCCGACCTTTTTGGCACCAGAGACTGGTTTCGTGGAAGACTTTTTTTTCATGGATAAGGGAAGGAGGAATGTTTTTGGGATGAAATGGGGCCACCTCAGATCATCAGGTATGAGTTAGATTCTCCTAAGGAGCATTCAGTCTAGATCCCTTGCATATGCAGTTCATAATAGTGTTCATGTTCCTATGAGAATCTGATGCTGCCACTGATCTGACAGGAGGTGGAGGTCAGGTGGTAATGCTGGCTCATTCACTGTTCACCTCCTGCTGTGCAGCCTGGTGGCCAATAGGCCATGGATCAGTATCTGTGGCCAAGGTCAGTGGGGCGGTGTTGGGGACCCCTGCTGTAGGACATTACCAGTTTTGTATCCAACTTAGTGCCTTATTCTGATATTAAAAATGTCAAATCCCAAGCATCTCACATTTCTCAGATGACCTTGTAACCAGCTTACTCATTAATGAATTGAATGAGGCTTTGACATTGTTCATTCTTTATTTGAATGATAGCCTCTGTCAGGATGATTTCAGATCTGTTTCTATCAGTGATCCCATGGGAGAGAGAAGCAAAAACATCATGGACTGCTTGGAGTCCCCATTTCACCTTGGTGGGATAGGCAGGTTAGCTAGACTTGTTTCAATTCAAGAAGAGGAGGGTATCCCTAAGTTTTTCTCCTCTGAGTAAAGGAGGCGGAGTCAGGTGGTTAGTGGTGAGGGTGGAGCTCCAGAGATTAATTGGATAAATAAAAGTGATGTGATTATAATTCTATTTTATGTTTGTGGAGCAGTTTGTATCAGGCATTTACAGCAGTGCATTCATTTTTGAAAGACTGAGGTAAAACCAATTCTCATCTCTTTGTATTTCTGACGGTGGCATTTGGAACCCTATCCTGAAACTGCAAAGATGAGGAAGTGGGACATAGCATTTTGAGTCTTTTAGTACTCAAGTAGAAATATACTTACTGGGAGTTACAGTTCATAAGTGTTGCACACTTTGGATCATTTTGATGGAGCTATATGGTATGAATATTTTTTCAGAATTAGATGAGAAAATAATGTGGCCACCTCTACTTTTGTATTGTTTGTCTTGCTCAGATTCATCTGGTTGGCAGTCAGATGCCAAATCTAGCACTGGAAATGATGTACACATTATGATATATTGTTCTTAACATTTTCTGAACATTTTCTGTCACCAGGTACTCTTTTAAATACCTATCATAATTCATTTTCATAATGAAACAGGACCAAATTTTGTCCTATTTTTGTTCTAACATGATGGCAGTTGTAGGTCTGGTTCCCCAGGAAGCAGACTCTAAGAGAGAGATGTGTGTGCAGAAGGTTAAATGGGGATTGCTCTTGGAGTCAACATATCTTAGGAGTGAAGGAAGCAGGATGGGTCTGTGGAGAAGTTGAGTTGAAATATAGTCACAGCAAAGACCTCAGCTGATCCCACAGTATGCTCCAGGCTTTGGAATCCCCACATTGACTAGTTTTTGGATGCAAGCTGATCCCCCACCAGAGGTTCTGAACTTGGTCAGAGGGGCATTCCTCCGCAAAGAGCAATCACTGATGTTCTACCACCTAGATTTTGCTTCACACCAATTCATCTCTTTCTTTCTATTTTCACTTCTGCAGCATAGGTTTAGGCTCTCATTGTTTCTTTAGTGGATTTTTTTAATGGTCTTCTAGCAACTCATTTTCCAGGTCCCACTACTGTCTTCTCCAATTAGGATGACATATAATTTGTCAACTAAACCAGGACACTTTTGAGAGTGAAACAGGATATTATTAAACATTACATTTAGAAAGCAGGCATCAACAAGGACCCAGGCAAACTGGGACGTAAGGACACCCCTCTAATTTATCCTGCATAGCTGTCAGAATTTGCTTTCTGAAACTCTTGTCTGACCCTGTCACTTGCCCTGTTATATAATGTGTCTAAGGGGAAGCATGTACTGTTCTAATGACTGCAGCATTCTGCTCTGCTTGGCTGGGTTTCTTGTTATAAATCAATCAATTAGTTGTCTGCATCTCTTGTAGTTTGGGATAAATTCTAGTAAATAGAAGTTTTCCCAGGGTTGTATCATTTTTGGGTATCATAACAAAGCAAACTTTGAGATTATTCACACTGAGAACCGTTCCCTGGAATGTGCCAACTCGATACAAGCTTGCCCAACACAGTTCTGCCCCACTGATCGGTGGTGCCCTGGAAGACAACACAGCCACACAGCCTTCAGCCTCAATATGACCTCCCCACTGCTGTCGGATCAGTGGTTGAATGGATCAAGTGGGCTATTTAATAAATGGCTGAACAAGACAGGAAGTGGTCAGCGATCCTCATCAGACATATCAGTGTTTTCCAAAGCTTTCTGCTTTTCAGGGGAAGTAGTAAAATAAAACGTTTTTCCTGATAAGAATTCATTTACTTTTCATTCACTGATGAAAGGAATTCTTTCTTACAACTTTTCTGAGGAAACTAGCTATCCTTTTGTTATTTCTAATGTGTCTTAAATATTAAAATGTTCATTATATGAGAAATTTGTATGCATTGATGAAAAATTAGAAAATACAGAATAGCAAAAGGAAAAGTAATGCCTGTGCCGGAGGGCAGGGCTGCTTCTACCTCAATTTCAAAGAGTAGGAAACAACACCCAGCTGAGCTGTGCGGGCAGAGGTGCAGAACCCTTGAAGTGTGACCCTTGCCCTGACATATAATAATGGCATGGGGAGGGCTGCTGCAAAGAGCCAGGGTGTGGGCAGTGTGTCCCCTAATGTTGTCACCCCAATCTCTCTGATAGGCAGAATTTCTTCCCAAGAGGGGTTGGAGGGCAGAGTATGGCACCAAAGAGGATTAGTCTTAAGCTTTAAAATCTCATGCAATTTGCCTTGCTAGGTTTGGACTTGCTTGGAACCCATCACCCCTTCCTTCTTTCCTATTTCTCTCTTTTGGAATGGACATGTCTTGCCTATGCCTGTCCCACCACTGTATTTTGGAAGCACAAAACTTGTTTTATTTCACAAGCTCACAGCTGGAGAGGAATTTTGCCTCAAAATAAGTCATACATTGAGTCTCACCTATATCTGATTTAGATGAAATTTGGGTGGGAAATTGGATTTTAGACTTTAGAGTTGATGCTAAACACTTTTGCGGTTGCTGGGATGGGATAAATATATTTTGCATGCAAGAAGGACATGAATTTTGGAGGGTCAGGGGCAGAATGTTATGGACTAAGTATTTGTGTGCCCACCCCCCTCCCCACCACCCAGTAAATTTATATGTTGAAATCCTAATCTCTAATGTGATGGTATTAAGAAAGTGGAGACTTTGGGAGGTAATTAGGTCTTGGGGGTGGGGCCCTCCTGAATGGAATTAGTGTCCTTATAAAACAAGAGTCCAGAGTGCTTTCTCACTCTCCTTCCACCACATGAGGACACAGCAAGAAGATGGCAGGATGCAACTCAGAAGAGAACCCTCACCAAGAATCTGACCCTTCTGGAACCCTGATCTTGGGCTTCCAAAATAAATTCCTGCTGTTTATAAGCCACCCAGTCTCTGGTACTTTGGCACAGCAGCCTGAATGGACAAAACCACTATCTTTCTACCTTGTACATAAGGTTATATTAATTTTGTATACATTTTTCTGTTGTGTTCTGTGTGAATGTGTCTATAAACACTCACATACATAACAAAAGTATGAGCATCTTAAGCAAGTGGAACTAACTTTTTTCACTTAGTAATAAAAAATTCTTTCTATATTAATAGGTATATATCTGCATTATTATTTGTAATGGCTGCACTATATTCAATTTTATAATTGCTCTATACTTTATATAACAATCCCTTATTTTCTGGCATTAAGGAAGTTTCTAACTCTGTTGTTATTTAAGAAAATATTCACTGCATATCCTTGTATATATGTATGTTCCCATTTTGATTTTTTTAGAATTTTTTTTTTATACTTTAAGTTCTAGGGTACATGTGCACAACGTGCAGGTTTGTTACATATGTATACATGTGCCATGTTGGTGTGCTGCACCCATTAACTTGTCATTTACATTAGGTATATCTCCTAATGTTTCCTCCCCCATTCCCCCACCCCATGACAGGCCCCAGTGTGTGATGTTCCCCATCCTGTGTCCAAGTGTTCTCATTGTTCAATTCCCACCTATAAGTGAGAACATGCGGTGTTTGGTTTTCTGTCCTTGTGATAGTTTGCTCAGAATGATGGTTTCCAGTTTCACCCATGTCCCTACAAAGGATATGAACTCATCCATTTTTATGGCTGCATAGTATTCCATGGTGTATATGTGCCACATTTTCTTAATCCAGTCTATCATTGATGGACATTTGGGTTGGTTCTAAGTCTTTGCTATTGTGAATAGTGCCACAATAAACATACGTGTGCATGTGTCTTTATAGCAGCATGATTTATCATCCTTTGGGTATATACCGAGTAATGGGATGGCTGGGTCAAATAGTATTTCTAGTTCTAGATCCTTGAGGAATCGCCACACTGTCTTCCACAATCATTGAACTACTTTACAGTCCCACCAACAGTGTAAAAGTGTTCCTATTTCTCCACATCCTCTCTAGCACCTGTTGTTTCCTGACTTTTTAATGATCGCCATTCTAACTGGCATGAGATGGTATCTCATTGTGGTTTTGATTTGCATTTCCCTGATGGCCAGTGATGATGAGCATTTTTTCATGTGTCTGTTGGCTGCATAAATGTCTTCTTTTGGGAAGTGTCTGTTCATGTCCTTCGCCCACTTTTTGATGGGGTTGTTTTATTTTTTCTTGTAGATTTGTTTAAGTTCTTTGTAGATTCTGGATATTAGCCCTTTGTCAGATGAGTAGATTGTAAAAATTTTCTCCCATTCTGTAGGTTGCCTGTTCACTCTGATGGTTGTTTCTTTTGCTGTGCAGAAGCTCTTTAATTTAATTAAATCCCATTTGTCAATTTTGGCTTTTGTTGCCATTGCTTTTGGTGTTTTAGTCATGAAGTCCTTGCCCATGCCTATGTCCTGAATGGTATTGCCTAGGTTTTCTTTGAGGGTTTTTATGGTTTTAGGGCTAACATTTAAGTCTTTAATTCATCTTGAATTAATTTTTGTGTAAGGTGTAAAGAAGGGATCCAGTTTCAGCTTTCTCCATATGGCTAGCCAGTTTTCCCAGCACCATTTATTAAATAGGGAATCCTTTCCCCATTTCTTGTTTTTGTCAGGTTTGTCAAAGATCAGATGGTTGTAGACGTGTGGTATTATTTCTGAGGGCTCTGTTCTGTTCCATTGGTCTACATCTCTATTTTGGTACCAGTACCTTGCTGTTTTGGTTACTGTAACCTTGTAGTATAGTTTGAAGTCAGGTAGCGTGATGCCTCCAGCTTTGTTCTTTTGGCTTAGGATTGTCTTGGCAATGTGGGCTCTTTTTTGGTTCCATATGAACTTTAAAGTAGTTTTTTCCAATTCTGTGAAGAAAGTCATTGGTAGCTTGATGGGGATGGCATTGAATCTATAAATTACCTTGGGCAGTATGGCCATTTTCACGATATTGATTCTTCCTGTCCATGAGCATGGAATGTTCTTCCATTTGTTTGTGTCCTCTTTTATTTCATTGAGCAGTGTTTTGTAGTTCTCCTTGAAGAGGTCCTTCACATCCCTTGTAAGTTGGATTCTTAGGTATTTCATTCTCCTTGAAGCAATTGTGAATGGGAGTCTACTCATGATTTGGCTCTCTGTTTTGTCTGTTATTGGTGTATAGGAATGCTTGTGATTTTTGCACATTGATTTTGTATCCTGAGTCTTTGCTGAAGTTGCTTATCAGCTTAAGGAGATTTTGGGTTGAGATGATGGGGTTTTCTAAATGTACAATCATTTCATCTGCAAACAGGGACAATTGGACTTCCTCTTTTCCTCATTGAATATCCTTTATTTCTTTCTCCTGCCTGATTGCCCTGGCCAGAACTTCCAACACTGTGTTGAATAGGAGTGGTGAGAGAGGGCATCTCTGTCTTGTGCCAGTTTTCAAAGGGAATGCTTCCAGTTTTTGCCCATTCAGAATGATATTGGCTGTGGGTTTGTCATGAATAGCTCTTATTATTTTGAGATATGTTCCATCAATACCTAGTTTATTGAGAGTTTTTAGCATGAAGCATTGTTGAATTTGGTTGAAGGACTTTTCTGCATCTATTGAGATAATCATGTGGTTTTTGTCTTTGGTTCTGTTTATATGATGGATTATATTGATTGATTTGCGTATGTTGAACCAGACTTGCATTCCAGGGATGAAGCCAACTTGATTATGGTGGATAAGCTTTTTGATGTGCTGCTGGATTCGGTTTGCCAGTATTTTATTGAGGATTTTTGCATCGATGTTCATCTGGGATATTGGTCTAAAATTCTCTTTTTTTGTTGTGTCTCTGGCAGGCTCTGGTATCAGGGTGATCCTGGACTCATAAAATGAGTTAGGGAGGATTCCCTCTTTTTCTATTGATTGGAATAGTTTCAGAAGGAATGATACCAGCTCCTCTTTGTACCTCTGGTAGAATTCAGCTGTGAATCCATCTGGTCCTGGACTTTTTTTGATTGGTAGGCTATTAATTATTGCCTCAATTTCAGAGCCTGTTATTGATCTATTCAGAGACTCAACTTCTTCCTGGTTTAGTCTTGGGAGGGTGTATATGTTCAGGAATTTATCAATTTCTTCTAGATTTTCTAGTTTGTTTGTGTAGAGGTGTTTATAGTATTCTCTGATGGTAGTTTGTATTTCTGTGGGATTGGTGGTGATATCCCCTGTATCATTTTTTATTGTGTCTATTTGATTCTTCTCTCTTTTCTTCTTTATTAGTCTTGCTAGCGGTCTATCAATTTTGTTGATCTTTTCAAAAAACCAGCTCCTGGATTCATTGATTTTTTGAACGGTTTTTTGTCTCTATCTCCTTCAGTTCTGCTCTGATCTTAGTTATTTCTTGCCTTCTGCTAGCTTTTGAATGTGTTTGCTCTTGCTTCTCTAGTTCTTTTAATTGTGATGTTAGGGTGTCAATTTTAGATCTTTCCTGCTTTTTCTTGTTGGCATTTAGTGCTATAAATTTCCCTCTACACACTGCTTTAAATGTGTCCCAGAGATTGTGGTATGTTGTGTCTTTGTTCTCATTGGTTTCAAAGAACATCTTCATTTCTGCCTTCATTTCGTTATGTACCCAGTAGTTATTCAGGAGCAGGTTGTTCAGTTTCTGTGTAGTTGAGCAGTTTTGAGTGAGTTTCTTAATCCTGAAGTCTAGTTTGATTGCACTGGGGTCTGAGAGACGGTTTGTTATAATTTCTGTTCTTTTACATTTGCTGAGGAGTGCTTTACTTCCAACTATGTGGTCAATTTTGGAATAAGTGTGATGTGGTGCTGAGAAGAATGTATATTCTGTTGATTTGAGGTGGAGAGTTCTGTAGATGTCTATTAGGTCTGCTTGGTGCAGAGCTGAGTTCAATTCCTGGATATCCTTTTTAACTTTCTGTCTCGTTGATCTGTCTAATGTTGACAGTGGGGTGTTAAAGTCTCCCATTATTATTGTGTGGGAGTCTAAGTCTCTTTGCAGGTCTCTAAGGACTTGCTTTATGAATCTGGGTGCTCCTGTATTGGGTACATATATATTTAGGATAGTTAGTTCTTCTTGTTGAATTGATCCCTTTACCATTATGTAATGGCTGTCTTTGTCTCTTTTGATCTTTGTTGGTTTAAAGTCTGTTTTATCAGAGACTAGGATTGCAACCCTTGCCTTTTTTTGTTTTCCATTTGCTTGGTAGATCTTCCTCCATCCCTTTATTTTGAGCCTATGTGTGTCTCTGCACGTGAGATGGATCTCCTGAATACAGCACACTGATGGGTCTTGACTCTTTATCCAATTTGTCAGTCTGTGTCTTTTATTTGGAGCATTTAGGCCATTTACCTTTAAGGTTAATATTGTTATGTGTGAATTTGATCCTGTCCTTATGATGTTAGCTGGTTATTTTGCTCGTTAGTTGATGCAGTTTCTTCCTAGCATTGACAGTTGTTACAATTTGGCATGTTGTTGCAGTGGCTGGTACCAATTGTTCCTTTCCATGTTAAGTGCTTCCTTCAGGAGCTCTTGTAAAGCAGGCCTGGTTGTGACGAAATCTCTCAGCATTTGCTTGTCTGTAAAGGGTTTTATTTCTTCTTCACTTATGAAGCTTAGTTTCACTGAATATGAAATTCTGGGTTGAAAATTCTTTTCTTTAAGAATGTTGAATATTGGCCCCCACTCTCTTCTGGCTTGTAGGGTTTCTGCTGAGAGATCTGCTGTTAGTCTGATGGGCTTCCCTTTGTGGGTAACCCCACCTTCCTCTGTGGCTGCCCTTAACATTTTTTCCTACATTTCAACCTTGGTGAATCTGACAATTATGTGTCTTGGAGTTGTTCTTCTCAAGGAGTATCTTTGTGGCATTCTCTGTATTTCCTGAATTTGAATATTGGCCTGCCTTTCTAGGTTGGGGAAGTTTTCCTGGATAATATCCTGAAGAGTGTTTTCCAACTTGGTTCCATTCTCCCCGTCATTTTCAGGTACACCAATCAGATGTAGATTTGGTCTTTTCACATAGTCCCATACTTCTTGGAAGCTTTGTTCATTTCTTTTTAATCTTTTTTCTCTAAACTTCTCTTCATGCTTCATTTCATTCATTTGATCATCAATCACTGATATCCTTTCTTCCACTTGATCGAGTCGGCTACTGAAGCTTGTGCATGTGTCATGTAGTTCTCGTGCCATGGTTTTCAGCTCCATCAGGTCATTTAAGGTCTTCTCTATGCTGTTTATTCTAATTAGCCATTTGTCTAATCTTTTTTCAAGGTTTTTAACTTATTTTCAATGGGTTCAAACATCCTCCTTTAGCTCGGAGAAATTTGTTATTATCGATCGTCTGAAGCCTTCTTCTCTCAACTCGTCAAAATCATTCTCTGTCCAGCTTTGTTCTGTTGCTGGTGAGGAGCTGCGTTCCTTTGGAGGAGAAGAGGTGCTCTGATTTTTAGAATTTTCAGCTTTTCCGCTCTGGTTTCTCCCCAACTTTGTGGTTTTATCTACCTTTGGTCCTTGCTGATGGTGACGTACAGATGGGGTTTTGGTGTGAATGTCCTTTCTGTTTGTTAGTTTTCCTTCTAACAGTCAGGACCCTCAGCTGCAGGTCTGTTGGAGTTTGCTGGAGGTCCACTCCAGACCCTGTTTGCCTGGGTATCACCAGTGGAGGCTGCAGAATGGCAAATGTTGCTGCCTGATCCTTCCTCTGGAAGCTTCATCTCAGAGGGGCACCCGGCTGTATGAGGTGTCAGTCGGCCCCTACTGTGAGATGCCTCCCAGTTAGGCTACTTGGGGATCAGGGACCCACTTGAGGAGGCAGCCTGTCCATTCTCAGATCTCAAACGCCATGCTGGGAGAACCACTACTCTCTTCAAAGCTGGCAGACAGGGACGTTTAAGTCTGCAGAAATTTCTGCTGGCTCCTTTTGTTCAGGTATGCCCTGCCCCCAGAGGTGGAGTCTACAGAGGCAGGCAGGCCTCCTTGAGCTGTGATGGGCTCCACCCAGATTGAGATTCCTGGCCGCTTTGTTTACCTACTCAAGCCTCAGCAATGGCAGATGCCCCTCCCCCAGCCTCACTGCCACCTTGCAGTTTGATCTCAGACTGCTGTGCTAGCAGTGAGTGAGGCTCCGTGGGTGTGGGACCCTCCAAGCCAGGTGCGGGATATAATATCCTGGTGCTGTTTGCTAAGACTGTTGGAAAAGCACAGTATTAGGGTGGGAGTGTCCCAATTTTCCAGGTACCATCTGTCATGGCTTCCCTTGGCTAGGAAAGGGAATTCCCCTACCTCTTGCACTTCCAGGGTGAGGCGATGCCCCACTCTCCTTTGGCTCATGCTCCGTGGACTGGACCTACTGTCCGACAAGCCCCAGCAAGATGAACCTTGTACCTCAGTTGGAAATGCAGAAATCACCTGTCTTCTGCATCACTCACGCTGGGAGCTTTAGACTGGAGCTGTTCCTATTCGGCCGTCTTGGAGCCTCTTCGCTTTCATTCAGGATTAATTTTTATGTGCAGATTTGCTCAATCACTTTTAGGCTCTTGAGCAGTCTGGTCAACTTGATGGGTTGGCATTTGTGTCTGTGTTGCTAAGCCTCACAGCTGCTGATTGGGCAGCTTTACTGGTGGAGTGTCAGATTCCTTGGTTGCCTGTTAGAAAATGATGAGTCTTAAGCATAAAGAAATGCATTTTTAAAAAAACACCATATAATCCTTTGGATATTTGTACAGGCAAGCTGAAATGGGACATGATCTATAAAAAAATTGAAACTCAATATATATATTTTTTCTCAAAAGTATTTTTGTTGTAGTTTCCTCCTCAGTGTTGTGTTATTGGGAAATAATAGCTTCACTTTCTTTCTAGTTTATTTGGCTAATGTAGGCTCAGTCTAATGATTCTCCATTTCTATGGAAAATATGAAAAGACATATTTAACATATTTCTAATTTTGAGTAGGTCTTTGCCCAAAACAAGCATTTTGAATTAGCCAGAAAAAAAATTCAGAATATGACATAAAATTGAGCTCTGATATTTCATTCTTCCAAAAGTTCTTTTACTGTTTGATAGTTTTCTGGACTTAACTAAAAGTATAGTTTGTGTCAGAGTCTTTAGTGATTGATGATAGCTAAAAGTTGGCAGCATGACTTGGAATTTTGATGGATCATGGAGGATTGACTCCTTGAGACAAAAATTGTCAAATGATGCTCAGTGATGACAGTATTCAGAAGACTATAAGTATTCTCAATTTTAAAAGATAATGTCAAATTGAAAGTCAGCTTTCTCTAGGTATTTTATTGGTGATTGTCAACTTGATCTTTCACATTCTACATTACTTTTCTCTCCCTGACTCAAAAAATAATATATATTTTTTGCTAGAGAAATGTGCATCCAAGTTCACATTAACACTCTCTTCATTCACAGGAGTCTTCCTTTACCTTTAATCTTTCAACATAGGTAGGGGTATGGCAGCATGGACAATGGGAGTTGAAGTATTGTTTGCAACTGGGATGGATTCTTGCTCTCTGAATTCTGGAACTCTAAAAGCATTAACTTCCTGCAGGTCAGGAATTATGAGAGATGAATCAGCCTCTTCTCCTTCCAGCATCAATATTTTGAATCTACAAACAATGTCTTTATTGTGGTATACAATTATGGCAAAGGCCTTCACCAATGGAGCATGTTATTGATGGCAGATGTAATAGCTAGCTAATCCTATAATCATGTCAATAGAATTAGGAGACCATTAGAGCTTCCCAGTTAAGCACTGGGTATTTGGAGATGTTGCTGCTCCAGTACTCAGCAGTGCTTTTGATCACTGCCATTCTCCAATGGACAATCTATGGGTCACAAGCTTCCATTTATCTATTGTATCTGTAGAAACTCTCCTGTCTCTAGAATCTATGAAGTATGGTCATTTTCTCCCAAACAAATGATGCTGAGAATATGAGAGGACCCTGAGTCCAAAGATATCCCAAAAGCCCGTATTCTTAAGTAGATGCTGAAGGTACCAAGAGCTAGGAAGTCAATGAGTTGTCTTCTCTTAGGATAAACAGTGAGATTTGCAGCAGTCAATCCACTTCTTTCTCTGGATAATAGTTGATATGGTTTGGATGTTTGTCCTCTCCAAATCTCATGTGGAAATGTGACTTCCAGTGTTGGATGTGGGGTCTAGTGGGAGGCATTGGTTCGTGAGGGCAGATCCCTCATGAATGTCTTAGCACCATCCCCTTGGTGATGAGTGAGTTCTTGCTCTAAGTTCACGTGAGATCTGGCTGTTTAAGAGTATGGCACCTCTCTCCTCTCTGTCTCTTACTCCTGCTGTCACCATGTGACAGGCTGGCTCCCCTTTGCCTTCCACCATGATTGTAAGCTTCCTGAGGCCTCACCAAAAGCAGATGCTTGCACCACACTTCTTGTACAGCCTACAGAAACATTAGCCAAAATAAACCAATTTTCTTTATTAATTACCCAGTCTCAAGTATTCCTTTATAGGAATGTAAGACTAGACTAACACAATAACCTTTTCATCCTTTGAGCAGAAGTTATAGATGGGTGGTAAGAGGGGATAGAAATGGGAGAAGACAGCAAAAATGTTTGTTGGGGGAAGGGGTCTTTGAGATATACATAAATCCAGGTTAATGTACACATTTTATAAAGACTTAAGGCACATTTCCTACTCTTGCCTTTTAAGAAGACAGAAGGGCTTGAATCATGAAAAGGGAGATCTTGGCAATCAGAATAATATACAGGTGATTGATGCTGCCATCTTCTTAACCAGGCAAAAACTGCTTTCAAACCCTTTGCAAACTTACTGCCTTTTTCCCCCTTTCTTTTGCCAATTTTCTACGCAAGTGCCAAGAATTTCATCAGCCTGGACTTCATGTTGGCATACTCACTAATATTTTTATTTGCTTTCATTTTTGTGGCTCTGCATGCTTGTAAAGTCTTACTCAGCTTCCCTGAACCACCCTTGGTATATTTTAAAGGCTTCTTTCCAAACTTGAGCTTTACCTGTGTGATACCTCCTTCCTGCACCTTGGCTGGATCCAGTCTTAATGTTGTGATTCTGTGTTCAAACATGCTTATGACTATTGGCAGGTCCACAGGCCTCATGGCAACAAGGGATGCATGCCAACCTTGCCTCACTCCCTTGGTGAACTTAGTTGCTTTCAACCACAACCTCATGAGTGTAGGAACAATCGCTGGCCTGATCGCATTGGAGTATACCAGCTTTCATGTTTTAGGGCTTATCTGCCCTGATATATGCTTTTATCATTTATCTTCTGAAAGAAGATATTTTTAAATCATTCTCTACTTCTGGATCCAAACAGAAGAAATGTTTTTCTCTTTTCCATCTTTTTGTTCTCTCATGCTTTCCAGTTCCTCAGCTCTTTCCACATCCCTTTAGGCACATGGAATTTATCCCTTTAGGCACTGTTGGTAGAATACTCTGTTATTTTTGTTTGCTTTCACAACTAAGATTTCTACAAAAATCTTGTCATCAGTGTTTAGGAATGTAGGTGACCCCCACTTTCGAATATCTGATGCTTTAAATCTATTTGTTTTTTGAGTTGGACATTTCATTTTTCACTCATTTAATGATGCAAAACAATAACCACAGGCTTTGATCACAGAAATTCTGCTTTTACCTAGATTTCCTAATTAAAAGAGATATTCTCAGATTTTATTTCATAAAAGGGTTATGATTTTTGTTGTGTGAAAAATTTGGCTGGACATTGGTTTCAGTTTCTGAGAGGGAGCCTTTAAACCCTGGGATTTCTGAAGAGATAGGACTATTTTTGTTATTTGTGGTGGGCCCCTTGAAACACACCTGGGTTTATGTTAGTGAGGTAATTCCTAGTGGGTCCCTATCCTATTTGATTTCAGAATGGAGACTGGCCATGACAGAAAGACCAACCATGATTTAGAGGCTTGGGACTTTGAGCCATGTGATATCAGCCTGACCTCCCAGTCTCTGGGGTTGGGTGGGGAAGTGTTGAAGATTCAATTAAATCATGCTGGCATAATGAAACACTAATAAAAACTCTGGATACTTGGAGTTTGGTGAGCTTTCTGGCTGGTGGTGCACACTGATGTGCCGGGAGGGTAATATACCCTGACCCCATGAGGAGAGGACACGGAAATCCTGCATCTGAGACCCTCCTAGATTGTGCCCTATGTGTCTCTTATTTTCACTGGCTAGTTTTGATTTGCATCCTTTTTTGCTATAATAAAACAGCGGTTGTAAGTACAGTACTTTCTTGAGTTCCATGAGTTGTTATAATGACTTATTGAACATGAGGGGGTAGTCAAAACCCCTGGATTTATAACTAGTTGATCAGAAGTGCAGGTGGCCTGGCAACCCCTGAGCCTATGGGTGGTGTCTGAAGTGAGGGCATACTAGGAGAGACTGTGCCCTTAACTGATGAAGTTTAACTTAACTCCCGGTGGTTAGCATCAGAAGTCAACTACAGTACTGAAAGTCATTAGGAAACCACGGAAATAATAGGCTTTGCATGGAATTATTGCACAAAAATGTTAGTAAACAGGACAAAGTCATATTGTGTACTAAAATGCAATGAAATGGATAATTTCTACAATTTTGCAGCATCTAAATATTATGGCCACATATTCAAAACAATCACAGAGACAACTTATTCAACAAGTTTTTTCTTGAAAAAACATTTGTTAAAGAACAGGTACTATGAATGAAGCTAAAAAGTCAAACCTGTGAAAATATCTGGGATAAAATATTTAATTCACTATCAAGAAAATTAGGACTGAGAATATCACCACTGAACATAATTTACTCTTAACTTACTGAATATTCCCCAGTACCTCCGAATATATTCTCAAGTGGGACTATTATAGTTCTAAGAAAAAGAGTCGATGGAAGATATCAAGAACTTTTAATTTATAAACCATTAAGTGAAACTTTCAAGAAGACTGTGGGCAATTTTAGAAATACTTAATAAAACTATATTGAAAATAATCTTCAGTAAAGTATTGGTGACATGATATGAAAGGCAGATATGGCTAAGAAACCAGATAACTTAGGTGACTATATGCTATTTCACCCAGAATAAATCCCAGTAGACTCTAGGGTGGTCTGTGAGACTCTCCTAAAGCTATTGGCTTTCCCTTCCTCTGTGGTCTCCTCTTCTAACCTCTCTCCTGGACCACTTTCCTCCCACCACACCCTGTCTGCGTTCTAGTTGCTATTTAGACTCTCTAGCCACACTCTGTTGGCCATGGTAGAAACGGGTGGTTACACCACAAAACCAGAAAACATGTCTCAAGTACCCAGTGTTCTGAATGAGCCTGTACTACTGTGCTGCTGATTATTGGCAATAAAGTAATTTATTACTTCCTTTTAATTGGTTTGAACCATATGAAATTGCCAAATAATAGTGGCATAGAAAACAGGAAGTAATTAAATTAATCCCCAAATTGTATAGTCCCGATATCTCCAAATTAAATGGACAACGTCAAGTAAAATCAAAGAGAATGCAATAAAGTAAGAAAATATGAATGGACACTGAATAGAAATATTTATATATCACTACAGGAAGCTGCATCTGTTTGTTCATTTGTTGACAGGTGTTGTTAAATCCACAGGTTTGTTGTAATTAACCTGGTTACCAAGGGGATAATCATCTAATCTAGTTTTCTTAAGAGGTTTTCTTACATTTTCTCCTCCTCTCCTTCCATCTCCATCTCCTTTCATCCCTTCTTTGATGGCTTACTCCGGCCCCCAGTCATGTTTACTTTCAAAATTTACTAGTGACTTCTAAACTTCCAGACTAAATAGCTTTTTCCAAGTCTTCACTCAGTTGTGTCTGAATGGTTTCTAATAGTCAACCACCCATCAATTCTAGTACTCCCCACTTTGGGTTTCTGTGATACATGCTTTCTCCCCTGCAGCTCTACTACCCTTCTGATCACTACCTCTTCTGTATTTATTGGTTTCTGTCTACTAACAGAATCTATCTTCGGACTTCCATCCTTTGCACTCACTCCTCATGTGAGCTCATTCACCCTTATGATTTTTTACCTCTGTAGCACTGAATGCCTAATTTCTAAGCTCAACCCCAACCCCTCATTGGCTCCTCTGTGTCGCATTTATAGTCATTCACTGAAGGTACTTGCATTTAAATTATCACCATGGCTCACAATCACTTCCAGACCACTTCCCTTTACCAATCATCTCATTTCTATCTTGGACATGATTTAAGTCTCCCAGGAAACAAGTCTTCAATACAAAAGATAAATTTGGGGAATAGGAAACTAAAGTCATTATCTTTCTTCCAAAGAAGTTTCTGCTCTCAGCTCCTTGTGGTCTTCAATGGACATGTCCATGTCCTGGCATTATGCTGTGGTCCAATAATACCCTTCCACTTCTTATTCTCCAAATGCACTCTACCTTCCCTGAGCCTTTTCCCACACTATTCCCTTTACTTAGTTTCCATGCCACTCATCTCCACCAAGAAATCCTACTCGGTCTTCAAGGCCCAGCTATTATCCTCAGCCTCAGGCCAGAATGACTTTCACTGGACACTCATCTGTATTCATTTAGCATCTAAGAATCTTCAGTGGACAGAGCTAGTTCTATATATCTCTCTCTCTAGTTCTAGGAAGTCAGTCCCCAGGCAACTGAATCCTTATCTGATTCTCATATTTTCAAACCCCTCACAGTACCCAGATTATGCTCATTAATTGTTGTTTTAATTGAATGGCGTGAACTCTCCTAGGCATGGGGGTACAAAATAATCAGACCGGTTCTTATTTAAGCATTTGGGAGCCTTTTCCTACTTATTACCTGCAATTAAATGTGAATGAAGAATCACTGAAAAAATTAAAACGCATAAAGCACAGCTAATATTGTAAGAGGGATGACAGCCTGGCTAGAGACCTAGGCACGCATGCACATCATATTAACTAGTTATGTAACTACCCTTTTATTTGTCCTCTGGATTACTGGTCACATAGAAAGACTGAACACCAAAATTACTGGACACAGTGAAGAAAGTTACACAGCAAGAACTTACCATCACAAAAAAGACAGTATCTGACCAAACTGACAGGTTTAGTTAGAACCAATATCTACTGCAAGGTATTTGTTCACTTTTCCAGATCACTTGCAGGAGGGCCTTTGATGACAGATTACAACACATGTCTTAGCTGTCATTATGAAAGGCATGACTGATGAGTGTGCCAAGCCCAGGATTCTGAAAAGGAATTCTTTGACACTGTTATCTGGAGGGTTGGCCTGAAGTTAAACTGCGGAGTCAGTTGCTTTCTGCTCCCATCCTCAGGGCCATCCAAGTTCCTTGTTATCCAGTTCCTCTCCTGCCCTTCTCCTCAAACCTACACAAGATGCCTTTCTCACCAATTGTTAAAAAAAGATTGGGGATGCAGGGTGGAGAAATTGGAAAGTGCTAATTTTTGAATCAAAATAGTACACATACATTTTTTAAGTCAAAGAATATTTCAAGGTCAAAAACAGAAAAGAGCATTCATCTGCCCCTTTTCTTTCTTCCTCACCTGCTTATGCCATACAGACACCAGCACTTTCAACCATTTTAGCAGTTGTTTCAGGCATTTATCTCCTTATTTATAAATAATCCATTTATTCATCTATTTATTTTGCTTCTTGGTTTTAAATATGATCATTTATTTTTCTGTTTAATTTAATAAGCTTAGAACCTCCTCTTCCCTTGCACACCCAAGTACAAAATGGTTCTATCGCAATCATAACTGGGAGGCAAAAAAAAGTCAATGTTTTCACTATATATATATGTGTGTGTGTGTGTGTATATATAGTGAATACAATAAACATAATATTTCTTGTAGCTTAATCTTATGGTGTCTTATATTTCCTTATAGTGTGTTATGACATTTTCTTTCTTGTTCAACTTTTTGTTTTTTACAAATTCATAAATGCCTCATTTTAAATGCTTACTTTTAAACCCCTAACTAAATCAGCCTCACACTTCTCAAAATAATATTTTACAATGTAAGTAACACATCATTTATTAGTAACTTTTTTCTTTGTTGGAAACATCTCTGAAGCCTCCTGCATCATTGAATCTGGACTAATTGCTCTTGACACTAACTATTCTGAGTCTGCCCTCACTCTCCTTCTAAGAAATTTCTTTGCTGTCTTCTATGTTGGATTCCCTATATCGTGGATTCTTTGTTTTACTCTTTCATGGGTTTTGCTCTCATTTTTGGAGAGGAATGCCTTCCAGTAGCTTCCTGAGAAAGATGCATAGGAGGTAAATTTCTTAAAAGCTTGTTTGTCTTAAAGTGTCTTTTTTTTTTTTCCTGAGATAGAGTCTTATTCTGTCATCCAGGCTGGAATGCAGTGGCATAATCATGGCTTGCTGCAGCCTCACCTCCTCAGGCTTAGGTGACTGTCCCACCTCAGCCTCCTGTGTAGATGGAACTACAGGCATGCACTACCACACCTGGCTAAGTTTTTGTAGAGGCAGGATTTTGCCATGTTGCTCAGGTTGGTCTCGAACTCCTGACCTCAAGCGATCTGCCTGCCTCAGCCTCCCAAAGAATTATGTTGCTTTTGAGGAGTTCATTGCTTTTGGTTAGCTGTCTTTGGTATGTGAACTGCTTTTTTACTCTCCTCTCCAGGGTTGCATCAATTTTCTTCCCCTAAGTCAAGATACTTCAAAGAGCAATTATAGAATTTCAAAAATAAATCTATATCACTTGGCTCCTTGCTTAAATTGTCTCATTATTTTTTTTAATAAGAATGAACACAAGAATTCATTCCTTGTGTTAGTATAACACAAGGATAAGCTAACAAGGATGCCTTTTAAGGATAAACTTGTCTTTATGCTTGCAAGATTTACTTTCAATAATTGCAGTTTGATAAAAGCTTCAAAACCAGAAGCTTTTGGTGCTTAATACATGGCATATTACCTCCTAAAATTAGTAGAACTAAGCACACTTCACTTTAGCACCGCACGTGCTGTCCTTGAAAGGGTCTGGAGAAGGTCAGGAAAAGAGAGAGGGTGATTGCCGGTTTTCTTCCAGACTTAACTACAAGTTAAAGTGAGAAGTCTATTTACTGCAAATGCATCTCACATACTACTAAATGAGACCATAACAGAGGCTGGAAACTGAAAGTGAAATTCAACCAATCCCATCCATGCTTATTTTAAGTCTCCTACTACTACTACTAATAACACTTCATTACAAATGAAAATAAAATCAGAAAAAAATGCTAAGCTGGATAACATTTCAGTGCAGTTGTCATAAAATTCCAAGGCAAATAAATGTCAAGTCTCATGAAATGTAACGATTCCAGGCAAACTAAGATGCATGACCACCCCAGATACAGGGCATCTTTAATATTAAAAAAAGATTCATTTCAGAATTTGTGGAAGGAAAAGTCCAGGACCTGATAGCTTCACTGCTGAATTCTACCAAATACTTAAAGAAGAACCAATACCAATTTCACTCAATCTATTCTGAAAAATAGGAAAGGAGGAAATACTTCCAAACTCATTGTATGAGGCCAGTATTACCCTGATGCCATGAAAGACACATCAAAAAGGAAAACGACAGGCCAATATCTCTGATAAATATTGATGCAAAAATCTTCAACAAAATACTAGCAAACCAAATTCAACAATACTTTAGAAAGATCGTTCATCATGATCAAGTAGCATTTATCCCTGCCATGACAGGATGGCTCAACGTATGCAAATCAATCAACATGATACATCATATCAACAGAAAGAAGGACAAAACCATATGATTATTTCAATTGATGCTGAAAAAGCATTTGATAAAATTCAACATCACTTCATGATAAAACTCTTAAAAAAACTGGGTATAGAAGGGTCACACCTAAACATAAAAAAAAACATATATTACATACCCACAGCTAGTATCATACTGAATGGGGAAAATCTGAACGCTTTTCCTCTAAGATCTGGAACATGGCAAGGAGGCCCACTTTCACCACTGTTATTCAACATAGTACTGAAAGTTCTAGCTAGAGAAATCAGACAGGAGAAATAAAGGGCATGCAATTTGGAATGGAAGTAGTCAAATTATCCTTGTTTGCAGATGATATGATCTTGTATTTGGAAAAACCTAAAGACTCCACAAAAAACCTATTAGAACTGATAAACAAATTCAGTAAAGTTGTAGGATACAAAACCAATATGCAAAAATCATATGCCAACAGTGAACAATCTAAAAAATAAATTTAAAAAGTAACCTCACTTACAAGAGCCATGAATAAAATTAAATACCTAGAAATCAACTTAGCCAAAGAAATGAAAGATCTTTATGATAAAATTCTAAAACACTAATGAAAAAAGTGGAAGAGGACACCAGAAAATGGAAAAATATTCCATGTTCACAGATTGGAAGAATCAATATTGTTAAAATGTCCACACTACCCAAAGCAATCTACAGTTTCAATGCAATCTCTATTAAAATACCAATGACATTCTTCACAGAAATAGAAAAAAACAATCCTACAATTTATATGGAACCACAAAAGACCCAGAATAGCCAAAGCTATCCTAAGCAAAAAGAACAAAACTGGAGGAATCACATTACCTAACTTCAAATCATACTACAGAGCTATAGTAACCAAAATGGCATGGTACTGGCATAAACACAGACACATAGACCAATGGGACAGAATAGAGAACTCAGAAACAAATGCATACATCTACAGTGAGCTTATTTTTGACAAAGGCATCAAGAAACTACATTGTGGAAAGGACAGTCTTTTCAATAAATGGTGCTGGGAAAATGGGATATCCATATGCAGAAGAATGAAGCTAGATCCCTATCTCCTGCCATATATAAAATCAAATCAAAACAGATTAAAGACATAAATCTAAAACCTCAAACTACTAGAAGAAAACAGTGAGAGAATTCTCCAGGACACTGGTCTGGGCAAAAATTTCTTGAGCAATACCTCACAAACACAGGCAACCAAAGCAAAAATGAATGAATGGGATCACATTAAGTAAAAATCTTCTGTGCAGCAAAGGAAACAATAAATAAAGTGAAGAAACAACCCACAGAATTGGAGAAAATACTTGCAACTACCTAGCTGACGAGGGTTTAGTAACCAGAATATATAAGCATCTCGAACAACTCAATAAGAAAACATCTAACAACTGATCAAAAATGAGCAAAAGATTTGAATAGACATTTCCCAAAAGAAGACATACAAATGACAAATAGGTATATGAAAAGTTGCTCATATAATCGATCACCAGAGAAATGTCAATTAAAATTACAATGAGATATCTTCTCACTACAGTTAAAATTGCTTATATGCAAAAGTCAGGCAATAACAAATGCTGGTGAGGATGTGGAGAAAAGGGGAACCTTACACATTGTTGACAGGAGTATAAATTAGTACAATCACTAAGGAGAACATTTCGGAGGGTCCTCAAAAAACTAAACATTGAGCTGCCTTACTATCCAGCAATCTCCCTGTTGGGTATATACTCAAAAGAAAGGAAATCAATACACCAAAGAGATATCTTCACTCCCGTATTTGTTGTAGCACTGTTCACAATTGCTAAGATTTGGAAGCAACCTAAGTGTTCATCAACGGATGAATGGATAAAGAAAATGTGGTACATATATTCAATGAGTACTATTCAGCTATTAAAAAGAATGAGATCCTGTCATTTGCAATAACATGAACGGAACTGAAGATTGTTAATATTAAGTGAAATAAGCCAGGCACAGCAAGACAAGCACCTCATGTTCTCACTTATGCATGGAGTCCAAAAATCAAAACAATTAAACTTCTAGACATTTAGAGTAGAAGGATGGTTACAAGAGGCTAGGAAGGGTAGTAGGGGCCTGGGTGGGAGGTGGGGATGGTTAATGGGTACAAAAAATGGAAAGAATGAATAAGACCTACTATTTGATAGCCCAACAGGGTGACTATAGTCAATAATAATTTAATTGCACATTTAAAAATACCTAAAATAGTGTAATTGAATTGTTGTTAATGCAAAGGATAAATGCTTGAGGGGATGGATACCCCATTCTCCATAATGTGCTTATTTCACATTGCATGTCTGTATCAAAACATCTCATGTACCCTATAAATATATACATCTATTATGTATCCAGAAAAATTAAAAATAAAGAAAAACATAAAAAAGAGTTTGTAGAAGGAGGTTATATTCTAGAGTATGAATTTGATATTGCATTAAATTGCTTTGGCCTGGACATTCTGATAAAGCACAAAACAAGGATGAAGAATTTGTAAGGGAAGAGGAGAGTCTCTTGGTTAGCAGAGGAGAGAATGCAGACAGTAATATAGATTGAGTTTGCCTCAAAGTAATATGTCATGAATTCATCTTTTTTAATGACTTGAATATAATCCAATCATAATTTTGGGATTACATACCCCTTTGGTGTTACAAACAGATGTCCCAGTTGGATGAAGTCTCAGAAAACAGCAGATTTAATGAAATTTCAACTTTCAAATGCCATTTTTAGTTTGCATGGAGTCAAAGTTGCTTATTAAGTTGGCAACTTCCAAAATAATACTTGTTTTGAAGAGTTAGAAATGTTGTGAACCTTATGCTAGGCCCACTGGGCTCTCTGACATTGACACACAGTGCTTTTCTGAGACAGCCAAGACTGACTTTGTGTTTGTCAAGGACAGCTGTCTATCTGAGGTAAAGGGAAAGCTTAACAAAAAGGTTCCATTCTGGTGACTTCTGTTAAAAAAAAAAGAAAGAAAATATGTTCAGTTGAACTGAGCTCAGAAATGGGCATTTGTAAAATTGGGGAATTGTTTTAAGACTATTTATCTACCCACTTAAATACATACTACATATGTTCCTATTGTGTGCCAGGCACCATGCTTGCAGCTGGTCAACAAAGCAGACATGGTTCCTTTCTCCATAGAGCTTTTCAATGAATAAAAGGAAATATTTATTTAAGTCAAAGTAATTCTAAGGTATTCATTACCTGTCCTTCTGCCCTTCCAACAAGTTGTGCATTTCAAATTATAGATTGTTACCAAGGAGAACAGATTTTTGACAGTGTATTATATTAGAATAAGAAATAAAGGATGTTTGAAGAGTACATTACACATCAGATAGATCTAATGGAAGTAAAAATTTAACTCACTGATGCAAAAGACTAATAGTTATAATAACAATAATAATAAATGGGTGCTTTCCATGTGCCAGACACTGTGCTAGGAACTCTCCATAAATTATTTCATTTACTCTTCCCAACAATCCTATATAGTAGGCATCATTTTTATCTCCATTTTTTTAAAAAGGAAAGTGACTTATTAAAAGGTTAGGTGACATACTTGCCCAAGGTTGTTTATAATGTATAGATGAGCCAAGGGTCAAACTTAGTGAGTTTGACTATGAAATGTCAGACTTAACCCTGAAGATCTCCTGCTTTTAGCAGATTCAGTATAAGTGGCATGTATTTATGTGGTCACTATGGACCAGTCTACATAGTCACCCTTTTCATCTGTAGGCTGTGGGGTGAAAGAATTGTTAAAGGCTCTGAGAAGCCCAGTACTGCCATTCAAAACATCACCTTTCATCTCCCACTGTTATCTGATCTTTGGGGTGTTGCTTTTCTGGCTGGAAACTTCTGTGGCTGGTGACATCTTTCCCAAGTTTTGCCTGAGCCCACTGGGCTTATTCTGCCCACTTGGCCTGGGAGGCTGCACTTGGCTCATGCTACTGGCCTGATTCCCATGCCTGCCAAATAAGGCTGCATAGAGTGGCGAGGGGTGTGTGAGTGAGTGTGGAGTCTGGCCACTGTGCAATCAGGCATGTCAGCTGATGTAGTAGGGTGGGCAGCTCCAGGTGCCAGCATGGGCACCAGCTCTCTGCGAGCCTGCAGCTGGACCAGGTGCACTGCAAACAGCTTCCACAGCTGGCACTGAGGAACATAATGCTTCCCAGAAGCTTGGAGATGCCAGGAACCACAGGGCCTCAAAGAGGGAGCCATGGGCTTAACTCAAGGAGCTCCCATGTTTGGGGTCCCTGAAGGGCCGCAGCATTTCTTTCCTTCTCTTCACCTGCGACATGGTGAACAATGGGGCCTATCTCATCTCTGTTTGTGTTACAGCTCTTTTAGCCTTATTCAGCAGATCCTGAGTTCTTGTCCTGTGCCCAGGAAGAATGAGGTAGGCAGATAAGTGAAGAGTGAGCATGATGAAGAGGAGCTCTACTGAGTGATAGAACAACTGAGGGGAAACCCACAGGGGGATGCTCCTTGCTGCAGCCAGGATGTCCTGATGAGTGTTCAGCTCCTAGCAGAGAGGGTAGCTCCTCTCTGCTAGGCAAGTCATCTCAACAAGTGTCCAGCTATCAGCAGAGAGGGTAGCTCCTCTCTGCAGCTGGTTGTCCCATCATCTGAGCAGCTGTCAGCAGAGGAGGCCCTAGAGTGGGTGGCTCATCTCTGCTGGCAGGTCATCCTGTTATCTCTCCATTCTCTCTCTGTTGTCTCTGCAGTTCTCAGCAGAAAGGAGGCCCTAGAGTGAGTTGCTCCTCTCTGCAGCTGATTGTCCCAATGTCTGCTCAGCTCTGGCTGAGTCCAGGGCTTTTATGGACCTCAAAGGGGAGGAAGTATGTGTTTATTTGTCCATGGGCACCCATGGAAGGCCTGGAAAAGGCATCACAAGATTCTACTCTGGTCTGTGGGACTGGCAGCCCAGCCCCCAGCCTTCAGGCCCTCCGTTGCTTGAAGGCAGGGCCTTACTGGGGACCCATTCCCTCCTTTCCAGGAACCTTGCTGCTTCCTACTGTCATTCATGGCACCCAGGCTGTAGGTGCCAAGAGCTGCCCTCAGCCACCCCTGCTCAGCTTCCCTACTGTGCTCATTAGCCCCTAAAGTCCAGAAGGGCCAAGGTGGCAGGGGGCTAACATGTCAGCACTGCCCCAAGCATGTGCACACCTCACCGGGCCATGTCAGTGCCTGGGTTCAGCCCTGACTTTGCTCCGAGATCGGAATGGGCACCAAGAGCAGGCAGAAGCCAGCAAGAGCAGCAGGAGCAAGCACTTCCCACTTCTGAGCCTGCGAGGGCAAGGAGGGCCTTCCTGGGTCCCCAAAAGTGCAGGGATACCTGGGTCCACAGCTGTGGTTTGGGCAGTTGCAGCTGCACCCAGAAGAGTGGGGTTCCCACCTGCTTCTGGGTGCTGAGAGCACAGGGATGCCCAGGTTCACAGCCATAGCTTGGTTGGCTGCAGTGTTACCCAGGGAACCTCTGCCCCAATTTAGAAGGGGCAGGGCTCCCACTTGTCCCTGGCTCCTGCTGGCTCCCTGGAGTGTGTAGCCCCAGCTCTGTCTCCCTGCTGCAGCCAGTGTGATGACAGCAGCTGCTTTAGATGGCCTGCCACTGTCATCACCACTGTCCTTACTCATGGCACAAGGATGTAATTTCTATATCTTGTCAATGCCTCTCAGTGAAAACTCTGTTTAAGAGTCCTGGCATCTGGACTGGGCATATACCTACAAAAGAGTACCTAGTTAGAAGAAGAAAACTTGCAACTCCAATTTGCATTCACATCAAGCAAATACCCAAAGGGATAGAAGTTGTCTTGTAAATGGCAAAACACTAAATATAGCTTAAAAAACACCAGGGTATGCTCAAAGTAAAGAACAGCTGAGATGTAACAGCTTACAACTCTTTTTGTGTGTGTGTATAATTGTGTGAGTCAAGCTAGTGTCACAAATATTAAATTATTCAATTAGGCAGCACAAGATTAAGCCCATAAAATGTGTTAATGTGACACATCATTTCACAAACGGGATTTTAGAATGGCTTCCTGGGATTCTCCAACATGACAAAAATACCCATTAACTTTTACTGCAGGGTATCTTAAGATCAAGGCAGAAATCAACTCACAGTACAAGGAAGAATGGGAAGAGGTGGTTGATAGTCAATATTCTTGAGCAGTGGTTTTGCTTTTGTAAATTGCTTTATTACTTTCTAAATTCTTTTCAGATATACAAATAAGCTGTGTCAGTTACTTAACCACTTGACAATAATGTCTACTATTTACTGAATTCTATTCTGGTGGACAAACTGTTATAAAGAAGTTAGTTTTATGCAATGTGTTATTTATTATATATTATTTGTCATATGCCATTCATTATTCATATGTCATTCATCATTTAGTAAACATTGGAAACAATCCACCTACTGAACAGCTTGGAAATGGGTTAAGTAAACTAGGATGTGTCCATCTATTAAAATAGCATCTGGCTATTACAGTGATATTAACAAAGAGTTTGTAAAAACAAATGAAATAATTATTACACTGAATGAATAAATTAAATTATAAAATCTTATTTTTATAAAATATTAATAGAAAAAAAGACTGGAAGGAAGCATTCCAAAAGGTTTACATTATTTGCCTCTGGGTTGTGAGATATGAGTATTAGTTGTTTTTCTTCTTTTTTCCTTGGTTCCTTCTGTGTTATTCACATTATCTGCCATAAGTGTTATTTTCATAATCTCCAACCAAACTAAAAATTTTATTTAGGAGGCGTTTGAATTATTCATAAGTACCATTGGAAACTTCAGTTAGCATAGATAGGTACCATTATGTTTGGGTATTCAAATAAAGTGCAACATCATGCAATTTTAGTATTTTCAGTAAAAGTGATTTGTTCAAAGTATAAAAAAGTATGACTTAATTATGGTCTTTATCCAAGTTCCATTTACAGCACAACAATTAAGAGTGTCTGAATTGCATATTGACTTACTGTCGTGCTTCCACTGTGTGAGTGTAATGTCTGGGAGCAGAGCCTTAGGAGACACTCTTCTGCTGGCTGCTCAGGTGCTTTTCCTGGAATCCCTATGCTGCCCTCGTGCCCCCAGCTCAGTCCCACTCCCACTCCTACTCCCACTCTTTCATGACTCCTCTTAAAGGTCCTTCCTTTAGAGATGTCTTCCCTCACTCCCCTTCTCACTCAACGCTTAGGTGCCAAAGGAAGGTCATCCAACTAAACACCCTGCCAGCACTCTGCGTTTTTCCCAGCTGCTCTTTCCGCAATGAGTTTGTATCTTGATCCATGTAATTTATGTGTCTGTCCTCCTGCTGTACTTTAAGCTCCATGAAAGGAAGGACTGTGTCTGTTTGGTTCCCTGCTGCATTCCCATTACCTAGCACAGAGTCTAACACATGAGTTCAGTAACTATTTGTTGCATGAATGAGTGAAACCATCACATTTTAGAGATACCATATGTGAATTTCAAATATGTAAACATCCCCATGCAATTAAAATCTTGCTTGAAGGAGAAGCCTGGGAATTGGAACGCGATAAGAGTTGGTTGTGGAGTGGAAATGTGAGGTTTTGCCTCCCTTCAAACACATTAGCATTTGTGTGTGAGTGTGTGTGTGTGTGTGTGTGCATGTGTGTTAGTCTATTAACCATATTCTATAGTCACAACGGAGGTTTAGTAGAGGCATAGAATTCTAGATGAGTGTGAAGGCAATGGACTAGACTAATTGGGTTTGAAAACCAGTCAGATATTTACTAGATCTCTGAATATGGCATGTCATTTAATACCACTAAGTTTTGGTTTCTTCATTTGCATAACTGGGCTACAGTACCTATTTAGGTTGTTGTATAGATAAAACAAGATAATGAACATAAAATGCTGAACATAGAGCTCTGAAGAATTGTAAGTGTTCAATAAGTCTCTTCAACAACAGCAGTTATTGTTACTCCTAATGCTTTCTTATTAACAATTTCTAAAGTCAACAATTTTCTGAAACAAAAATTTCTCAGTGACCACTAGATGGCATTAAGGTTAATTTAAAATATAGACAGTATAGCCATTATTCATATCAGTAAAAACTTGTGGTGAAAAGTAATTTCATACATTTTGCTTTAAGTTGTGGACTTAATAAGTTGTGATTTTGCATTCTTTTATGTAGAAAAATCCTATAAGAGATTATATTTGTTTCAGCTTTGTTTCCATCAAGGATTCCTCACGCTGCTTCTCTTTATCTTTTTTGAAGTAGGAAGTTATTGCTGAAAGTTCTGAACGATGCTGCAAAGTAAATGGCCCTCTGGGTGCACCAAGAACAAAATTACTGTTTTGTAATTGCTGTATGATGTACTGAGGGTCAACAGCATGCCAAACTCAATGGTGACCTGGAGGGAAAGACTCTGTGGGTTTCCTAAGCTGGGAGCTGAAGACAACAGGATAGTGATTATGTCTGAAACAGATGAGTGAATAAAAAAGTGCCAGGGTAAACCCAGGAGAAAGCCCAGTCACTCTCCACCCTTCTCAAGAATGCTGCACTGTGAGGCAGGTATCAGTTGTTTCTTAAACTTTGCAGAATGCAATAAATGAGCAACAAAATGCTAATTAATATAAATATTCTCTTCAAAGACACTGGTGGACTGAAAAATTTAGTATTGCTGAGTTTCTTGTTGTGTTGTATCCATTAATTGTGGATATATCATCAAAGGTGTAGAAGAACCATATATTTAGGGTATTGTTAGAAAAAACTTAGATAACAAGTAGATTTTGATGAGTTACATGGCTTACTATAGGCAAAGAGGTACCATGAAACTTTACTGAAATGGAAAGATTAGTTTGTCATGATGGAAATGAACCTGAGTTGGGGAACTGTCAATTTGGAAATTTTGTTCAATCTGTGAGGTGGATTGCCAAATGGTTCAGCTTACCTCCAACTGTGAACTCCATGAGAGTGTCAGAGGCATGTGCATGTCACCTCTGAAACTCCAAAGCTGAACCTGCACATAGCATATCTCCAAAGATTCCTACACCATCATATTGTGCTCAATAAACCTTGAATGAAAAATAAATGATAAAACATCTAGTCAGTTAGACCAGATAAAGGAATCCCATTGGGTATCGGCAAAGGAATTCTTAGTCAAAATGATACAGCATGTTCATAACAGAACACTCCCCTTCTCTTTCAAATACATTAAAAAATATACAACATAAATAAAAACATAAAGAAGGATAAAAAGGCAATGTCAATTTAAAAAATAAGGTAAATACCTATATGAACCAGAAATGGAACCCAAGCACAAAGTAGAGAGTGAAGCTGAATCACTGAATGCTTGGCTCTCCATTTGAAAACAAAGCAGTAGAATTGGGAGTTTTGCTCTTCTGGATACACAAAGTAAATGTACTCTTCTTGGGATGTGGAAATGGGCCCAGGCTCACCGCTTGCATTTAACTCCCGGAGATCTTCACCAGAAGAGTGATTCAGAATGCCCTCTAACAAGAAGAAAAGTGAACCCACCACAATCTAAATGTCTAGCTATTAGTCTTATAGGCTTAGAAAAGTGATTTCTTTTCTGATATAGAAGCAAGTTTTATTATTTCTAAGAAGTAAGAGCTATAAAATATATGAATCAGATTTATATACAGCACAGTAGTGTTGTTTAGTATATGCTCATTTATGAACCAGTTAAAATTATTATTCCCAGAATAGTTAATTACTATTTTTGTGAGAAACTGAGAGTAAACCTGAATTTCATAATGAAAACAAACTGAGCAATCGATGACAGAAGTGTTCAAAACAAACTGTAAAAATTCTATTGGATTATAATAATAAGCAGAAATTATAACAATAGCTTGTTAGAACTGTGGCAAACAATACCAGCTTCCTAAAGATAAGTGGCATCAGCATTTAAATGGTCTTTAGAAAATCCAACATTTTAAAACAGTTAATACTTTGTCTACAACTTCATTTTTAAGAATGCTGTTCCTTTTGTCTTGAATGTCTGACACTGCTATTCATACTTCATGAGCTAGTTCATTAGTTTCTTTTATATGTATCACTAGAAAAGTGATTTTTTTTTTTTAAAAAGCAAATTTAAGAAGAAATCATCATCATTTGGATGATTCAGATAAGGCAAGCTCCCAGACATTACGTTAAAAACCTCCAAAAACCTAGAATGCAAATACAGTTAGAAATAACCAACACAATTTCAAGGGGCTCTCTCCTTTGTTGGTAGGTCGAGTGTCCCTTATCTGAAATGCTTGAGACCAGAGATGTTTTAGACTTTTTCAGATTTTGGAATATTTACAGTAATATTACTAGCTGAGCATCACTAATTTGAAAATTTGAAATTCAAAATGCTCCAATGAGCATTTCTTTTAAAAGTCATGTTGATGCCCAGAAAGTTTTGCACTTTAGAGCATTTTGGATTTCAGAATTTGGAGTTTGGAATGTTCAACTGTGCCACCCAGGAAACCAATTATTATCAGAAGTTTGCTTGGCTAGTGTGGAATCAGAGCAAGGGGAATTAGTTATATAATTGAAAAGCTTTATGGCAAGCGTTGGCAAACTTCTGTAAAGGGCTGGGCAGTAAATATTTCAGGCTTTGTGGGCCATATAACCTTTGTCAAGACACTCAACTCTGATAGTGTAGTGCAAAAACAGCCATAGATGATGTGTAAACAAATGGATGCACCTGTGGTACCAATAAAACTTTATTTAAAAGAATGGGATTCAGCCAGATTTGGCCCATGGACAGTAGTTTGCCAGCCCCTATTTTGTGACATTAGGTACTAAATGTCTGACATTTCCACTATGGTGAAATCAGATGTTGTCTGTGTACGTGAATCTCCTCACGTTCTTGAATCAGGACTCTCTCTCTCTTAGTTGAACAGTGTCAAAATTAGTCTCTGGGATTAGTCTTTTTAAGGTCTCTGTTTTCTTTAGGTGGGATAATTTTCCCATTTAGATTAGAGTCAAATGTTATTGGTTTAGGAGGCTTTCTGTCTTAAGGTAACTTTGCACATCTGTGTTTCAGTTCCCTTAGAGTTTAACTCTCAGAGGAAATCTTATGTCCCAATTCCATACTGGTCCTTGGTTCCCCTTATTTCACAGTTCTCCAGAGGTTTCTATTATTGCCCAACATTAATCCTGCTGTAATAACTAATGGTATGGATCTAGCGAAAAGAGAATGCTGAGGCATGGGTGTCAGTTGGTGTTCAATCTGATTATTTCTCCCAGGTGTGTAGTTCCAGGAAAACTGCCTTAAACTTTTTAGCCCCTAGAGCCCTCTCAGTCACTCTGGAACACAGAAATACCTTCAGCTGACCACACATTTTAAATAAATCACATGTAAAGTTTTTTTTTCACAATAACTGCTTAAACGTTTGTTCTGATTGGTAGCCTCTGGTTGCTGTCAATGTGTTACCTTAGTTAATTATGTAAGAGGGGCCATTTCTCATCTCAGACGGTATCATGGTTTATTTTAGCAACTTGCAATCGAAGTCTAGCTGGGTCTACAGCAGCCTCAGCCTCACCTAGGAGCAGGTCAGAAATGCAGACTCTCAGGGCCCCAGACCTACTGAATCAGAGCTGGATCTATCTTAACAAGATTTCCAGATGATTCACAATTATTAAAGTTTGGAGGTCATGCTCTGACTTATAGTGCATCTTAATGTTAATTCTTAATGTTAGTTAAAAAAAAGACATCTATGAGTGTCAGAATCAGGAAATGGCTATAAGGTTTAAGGTTAATAGGTTTAATTTCTCCCATATTCTTGTGCTCTTGCATAGGGCATGAGAATATATAATGCCCCTGATTGGCATCATCATCCCCATGCCAATTTGGACCCCAAATTAATCTGATGAGATAAGGGTTTGAGAGAACTAAAAGTGAAATTCCAGTTCACCAACAACCTTGTTTTTCAAAGATTTCTTAACAAACTTTTTTCATTGGTAGCTTGTGAAATTCTTTCTCCATCATCTCTTTCACATAAAATATTGACAAACTGATAACAAGTCTTATTCCTTTCAGTTCCTTGAAAAATCTGGGCTTTTACCTTCTAATTCTGAGTGTGATAAAACTCACATGCACAGACTTTTAAATACTCACACAGCAACCCCACCAGAGTGTACCTTGACTAGCCTTCACATGTGACACAACATGGATCACATAAGATATAGATGAATGTCCTTTGCGAAGCAATGTCTGACTGTAGGATGTAGAATGGTTTGGTTGAGTTTGGAGACAGGAGCTAGAGATCTGATTCTTGGTTTTGCCATATTAAGGCTGTGTGTCTTATGACAAACCAGTTTTCCCCCCAAACTAGTAATTTATAACAAATTAATCTACTGTGCTTTTGAGGTGGGACAAGAATTTTAAAATTAAATTAAATTTTTTTTTTTAAAAAACTTCCTAAGTGACTGTACTGCTCATCCAGTTTTGAAAACAATAAACAAAGCCTTTGAGCGTTAATTTCTTCATTTATGTATTAGGAACATTAATGATTTCTTCAGCACATGAAATTATACGTGAAATTCTCAAGTGCAGAGCAGTCTGGAGACGTAGTATAGTGGCAGTTTTAATTGTGTGACCTACGTGTCACACAGATAAGATTTTGATAGTGGGCATAGAAACAAAGGAAGTGTAAATGAGAGTAGAGATCGAGGTAACAGAACTGAAAACAAATGGAAGCCACCTCTGTTTTCCACAGCTAAGAATTCTTATAACATGTGCCATCTGTGAGAGTTTAGGACTGTGAATAGCCCTACACATAAAGCCGGATTTCTACTGAAGAATGGAGCTGACATCCTATGAGGTCTATATAATCCTGTATTCCTCCCTTACAATATTTCATCTTGCCTGTCTTGGCTCAAGAAATTGCAGGCCATTTGAGGTCAGGGTCTGAGTCTTTCCTTTCTCATAGGCACTCCTATTATTGTTCTGATTACAGAGAAAATTCTCAGCAAATGTTGATTGATGATTGTTTACGATTCTTGGACTTCTTCCTATTATGAGTAACTGATGCCCTCAAATGACGCAGCATTAGATTGGGGTTAATTAAGGATATCTTTCTGTGATGATCTCTGCCCTGTCACAAGTTATTATAGTTTTCTTATATCGCCTGAAAAAACTCACCACGTTCTCTCTGAACACCAAGATTGTATCCATTCCTACATAAGGCATACAGAGCTACTTTTGGAGGTCGATAGGGTTCAAATCTATGCTGCTTTTTCTTGTTTTCAGAGTTTGTTTTCTAATAAACTCATCATTTCAGTGAACAAAGCCAAGTCACTTTCAAGCTGTGCCTTCTTACTGTCAAAAGCAGCTGGGCCAGTTAACTTAGTGAAAAACAATAAACTGGTTGATCTGGCAAGACAAAGACCAGGCTTCAGCTGATGGGTACATTTTCCAGCTTTTTAATTCACTGCTGTTTAGACATAGTCTTTGACAGAGTCTGTGACTGTTCAGAAGAATGACTCCCAAAAGTTAATAAAGTTGGGGGGCGGGGGGAAGAGATCAGTCTAGTAATCTACTCACCTACTTCGTCTATGCTGTGCATGACTGATAGCGGGAGGGATAAGTAGTTGACTACATTTTTCTTTCTTTCTTTTCTTTACTCAAAATATTATCCCAGGAGATGTAGACATAAAGAAATGTATAATATTCAGGAGTGTGTCTGTACTTGTCTTCTTATCAAAAAAGTCCTTGAATTCTGCCTAGGCTGGGGTTCCTGAGTGTGGAGCTGGCCTTCAGCTGAGGGTAGAAGAAAGGAGAATTGAGTCAAGAAACCAAAGAAATGGCTGGAGAACCAAAGGATATTCCCAGGCATCAAATCCAAAGGGCCCAGCAATGAAGCATGATCCGATCCAAACAAAAGAATAAACACTTGGGTCAGACAACACTGAAGTAGGAGACTTGAGTGATTGAGGGAAGAGAAAGCGGAACAGTGTAAGGGGGTGCTAGGGAGGGAGATTTAAAAGCTTGCTGTGGCCTTGCCTATGGGTAATAGGTCAGGGCGATATCGAGGGTATTGGGCTGCTTCTAAGAAAAGAGTCGTCCACAGACAGCCAGACAGAACCCATTCAAAGTTGTAACTTCAAAATCAACTTCAGGCCTCACGGAACCTAGCATGTTGGTTCCTTGTATAACCCCCTCAGTTATGTCTGTAATATCTAGAAGAGCAAACAGGTACAGGTGCTTAAATGAAAGAAGAGAATCATATTTCCAACAAGTTGATAGCATACTTAGAATCTGAAGAATGGTGCAATATGTGTGTGTGTGTGTGTGTGTTAACTTTTCCTGTAAAGTTGCCATTAACTTTTTTTTTTTTTTTTGAGTTGGAGTCTCACTCTGTCACCAGGCTGGAGTGCAGTGGTGTGATCTCAGCTCACTGCAACCTCTGCCTACTGGGTTCAAGTGATTCTCCTGCCTCAGCCTCCTGAGTAGCTGGGGCTACAGGCATGTACCACCATGCCCAACTCATTTTTGTATTTTTAGTAAAGACAAGGTTTCACCATGTTGGCCAGGATGGTCTTGATCTCTTGACCTCGTGATCTGCCCACCTTGGTCTCCCAAGCCATAAACTTTTTAAAGAATCTGCCACTGCTGCATATCAGACAGTCCCTTCTGTTGCTGTTTCCCACCTTTTGTCTGCCCCTTTCACATTTTCCACCTCTTTTTACATTTCTGTGCACTCTCCTTCCAACTCTGATGCCCAGGCTTCATCTTAGAGATGGCCATATGCTTCCATCTGTGGCTGTCTGTTAGAGTAGTCTTTAATCATTCAGAGTCTTCAGAGAGGAGCAGCTACAAGACAAATAAAACTTGCTCTTGATATGTTCTCATTGCTTAACCTTGATGAGTTGATCTACTATATTAGTATATCTCTCTTCACTCTCTCTCATCAAGGATCCCCTCCACCAGGAACAAGGGAAGGTAAGACATGGGGAGGAAACATGCAATCAGTTTTTGCATCTTTATTTTGCTGACAAATAGCTATTTATGAAGGAAGGAGAATTATTGTCTGATTCAGACCACGAAACGTCAAAAGAATAGTGTTTCCCTCAAATCTGGAGCACCTTACAAATTAAATTGGTGTCCCACTACTTTGGCCACTTAGCTCTTTTACTGGATTGCTTAAAACCTATTGAAATATAAATTGTATCTTTTAAAAAAGTCTTATGAATTTTCTCTGGGGTTCAAATTTATGGAAACTTGCCCTTTAAGAGGAACTCAGAGATAGGCTGAAATAAACTCCAGACTGATGCTGAAGTGAAATAAAGCTTTGGGTTAGGAGGAATTATTTATAAGCTCCATAATTGACAACCTTGTGCGAGATAATTGACACATCATTTTAGAAACTTGTTGTGACTTGATCGAATTTAAGTTGGGTCCCAGCTTCAGGCTAAAGATATGCAGAATGTATAATGTTGTCTGAAATAAAAGCTGAATAAATCTGGGGTAAAATTTTGAAAGTCAAAAGCTGTGGTCATTGAATAGGTACAGACATAGGGGTTATTCCAGGACAAAATGGTCCTCACATATGCTGGTCCCTAAATTTTATAAAAATTCTCCTGCAGATGCAAAAGATGAACTAAATAGGGAGATTCTTATTGAAATATCAGAAGAGTATAGATTAAGGCTATCAAATACTCAGAATGACCGTTGCTTCTTTCCTTCCACCTGCACCCCTAGCTGACATTGCTAATTGATCAAGGCTCACCTTTTCACTGGGCCTGCTGTTAGTCTCATGATCATTAGTACAATGTTCCAATTAGCTAGTGACAATTATGCAACCATCACAACTCACTTTCTGTTCCTCTTTCCTGCCCCAATACTCAGGAAGTTAGTTTCTAGAAGAGGGAAGAAGGGAAGGTGTATAAAATGTGAGACATTTTGAGCCTCTCAACCTATAAGTCTAACATGCAATGGGAACAAAGAGGAAGTTTTGAATGGGATATAAATCAAATTTGGTTTACAATTATACAATTTAATATCTGAGGTACAGCCTACTTGCTGCCCTTGGTTTGGTTTAAGTCGCTAAAGAAGGCTCTTTGGCAGAGAAAGACTCCTTTGTCCAAGTATCAGAGGAGCATTCTAAAAGGTCACAGGAGGAGGAAGAGAAGATCAGGTACAAAGAAAATCTTACTGTAATTGGATGTGATATTTTACATGGCCATTTAAATATTATTTATGCTTAACTTCTCCTGGAGTCATTAAGTTGTAGCCAGGGCCAAAACGGAAAAGCAAAGATGCTAAGTACCCCCACGTTGTAGAGAGAGCTGTAAATGAACAGCCCAGAGGTGGAGTTGGAAACCTTCTTATAGGGTTTGTTTATTAAAAGATGGTCAAATCAGTCCCACTACTGCTAATCACCATTGCCTTCTTTGTCTATAAAAGAAGCCTGGAGAGAGGAAATGTGTCATCCCACTCCTCTGGGATTCTGAGGCAACTTTCCTTCTCCTCCCCACAAGGGAAGAGATGATTCTCACCAAGAGAATCATCTGTGAAAATAGTAGGTGTTTTCAAGAAGGGAAAACTGGATTACTTTTGCTCTCCATTTTGACAACTTGCTTTTATGTCTCTGTACCTGTTTGAGGAGGGAGAAGGAGAACAGGAGAAAGAAGGTGGGTCAGAGATGTGGGACATCTGTGGAGTATCTATATACTGACATTTGTCATGCCGAGGATGGGTGAACACAACATGAGGTAGCTTGGGTCAGTTTCCTATTCCCACTCAAGAGGGAAGTTTTCTGACTATAAGAACCTCAACAGCAAAAGGCAGTGGCATTGCCTGCTTGTGGGAGATCCTGGGGAAATCATGAAAGAGGGTAGTAGGCTCTGCAGGGGGAGGCCTTACAGGACCCCCAGAGAACCCATGCATGGACTCTCCAAGATAATCATCCTTACTGCCTACTACATAGAAGACTCCAATGGTTAGACAATGTTAGCATAAGAAGAGAAGATCAACAAGAAGACAAGTGAAAGATCTTTCTCAGATGACTAAGGAGACATTTGCCTTTTCCAATAATAGTAACCAGCCTCCAAGATAATGCACAGTAATGGTCACCCCCTAGTGATCATGGTCTTGTGTAGTTCCCTTCCGCAATGAAACAGGGCTCATCTGTGTGACCAGTAGAATACTGTGGAAGAAACAATGTGAGACCTGCTAGAAGAGTATGTCATAAAATGCACTTGGCTCCCACTTTGGCTCCTTGGATGGGTTGTCTTGGGGACAGCCAGATACTATGCTGTGAGGGCATTCAAGTAGCCCTATGATGAAGCACGTGTAAAGAGAAACTAAGGCCTTCTGCCAACAACCAGCACTAACATGCTAGTCATGTGAGTGGGCCACCTTGAAAGCAGATCCTCCAGCCCCAATCTAGCCTTGCAATGACTGCAGCTCAAGTTAACATCTGACTGCTACCTCTTAGTGATGCTGAGCCAGAAACACCCAGCTGAACTGCTCCTGAATTCTTGTCCCACATGAGCTAAGAAAGATAATATATAATTATTACTGTTTAAAATCATTATGTTTTCGGGATAATTCGTTATGCAACCATCACAACTCACTTTCCATTCCTCTTTCCTGCCCTAATACTCAGGAAGTTAGTTCCTAGAAGAGGGAAGAGGGGAAGGTGTATGAAAGGTGAGGCATTTTGAGCCTCTCAACCTGTAAGTCTAACATGCAATGGGAACAAAGAGAAAGTTTTGAATGGGATATAAAATTAAATTTGATTAGATACTTATGGACTTTTCCTAAAATAACATTATTGGATAAAAATAGGAATTTTACATAACATAATTGGGAAAATTATTTGGGAAAAAATTGAAGCCTGACGTGTATATACTCCAAGGACAACTCAGCAAACCACTAATAGATTAATTAACAGAGGTTTTTAAAAGCATAATTTAAAACCATAATTTCTCTGTCCTCCATGATTCAGCCAGCCATGGACCAGGGTTCATAACTCCTATACCCTGAGCTGCAGAACTAGTCCTCCAGAGTAAAGAAATCATGAAGTATTAGTTCTACAAACCCAAACCTACGACATCGCAAATGTCAGAGGAGTTATTTATAAAAAGATAACTTTTTAATGGACCTGTCGCATGTGAGAGCTATAGAAATATGGAAAGCTGATACTGATTTGTAGAAACTTTTCTGTGCTGTGAAGATCTCTGGCATTGTTTTGATAATTCCAACCAATGTGAGAGATGGTGATAAAGGGCATGAATGTCTGCATGATGTTCTGGGTAGCTAATTCAGTTCTCACGCAAGTTGGTTTAGTCCTGCTATCAAAGTCAAAGGGACATTGGCCAATATGATATGGATATGCATAAGCTTAATATTTACCTTTCAGAAAATATGATGGATTCTCTGTAGTTTCTACATCACTGAGGGAACAATGTAGAGTAACTGGCCTTTTAAGATAAACTTCTAGAGATTACTTGAGACAAGTTAGGAGAAGGTGGCAGCCTGCAATAAAGATTTCAATCTGTGTTGAGTTATGACAGTGTCAGGATCGTTCCATTCATTTGTAAACAATATAAAATCGTACTCCTTTCTTCCAGACTGTCACTGTGTTTCAGTGCCTCCTGAAACAAATGGCCTCAGGGACTTCCCATATGGTGATACCAAGAGATTTCCCCTGATGTGAACCATGCCCAATATCTGTACACCATGGATATACTGGCGCCACAGAGGTGTGGGAGATTACAGTTCTGCAGAACAGATGGCATCTTCAAGGCAGAGATGAGCCCTGGACATTAATTACTGTTACACTCGGGGCCCAGAATAGAAGTGAGTCGGTGTGGCTGACTCCTGGCCTACCCAACCTGTGTTCACAAGAAGATTTCATATATGCTAGCTGTGATATTGTTAAATAATAAGATATATATATTTGGTCTCTGCCCCCAGTTCCTGACACAGAGCTCCTAAAACCCTTGTAAATAGGGTGCTAGGAGAATCTTTTGTTTTAACCTTTGGTCTTTGACCCTAATTTCTGACACAGAGCTCCCAAGGCTTTTGCAATGTCCTGAGTGATAGAAGCATCTGACACAGAGCATCTAAATCCCTGGGAATTTCCTGAGTGAGAGGAACATCTTTTGTTCTAATGAGGATGCTCTTGGTGGGCTCCAGGAGAGCCTCAGGATGAGGGCTGGTTGCCACGGGAACTAAGCTTGTGATTAGAGAGTTAGCACTTTCAGCGTCACCCCCACTTCTCAGGAGGTTCCATTGATCCCAGTGGCCAATGATTTAATCAATCATGACTATGAAATGAAGCCTCCATGAAAGCACAAAAAGACGGGGTTCAGAGAGCTTCCTCATTGCAGAACACACGGAGGTATGTGGAGGGTGGTATACCCAGAGAGAGAAAGGAAGCTCTATGCCCCTTCCCACATACCTTGCCTTATTCATCTCTTCCATCTTGCTGTTCATTTGTCCCCTTTATTATATCCTTTATTAATATAATAAATGTATAAATATGTTTTCCTTGATCTGTGAGCCATCCTAGAAATTAACCAAATCTGAGGAGAGGGTCATAGGAATTCTAATTTATAGGTGGTGAGTCAGAAATATAGGTGAGTCAGAAATATAGTCAGAAATATATGCCAATCACTGCTTGTGATTGGCATATGAAGTTGGGGACAATTTTGCAGGACACAGCTTTAAACTTGTAGGATCTGATGCTATCTCCAGGTGACAGTGTCAGAATTCAATTGAATTATAGGACACCCGGTTGGCATCTGCTGAAAAATTGGTTGTTGGTGGGGAGAAATTCCCACACATTTTGGTGACCAGAGGTAAAATATTCTATATTTGGAATTAGAATAGGAAAAATAATTTGTTTTTTTCTATCTCTTACACTAGTTTATTGATTTTTACAAAAAACAAAAACAACAACTGCAGCATTGGGAAGAAAAGAAGCTGAAGTGCATAGATAATAGCTGACATGCCCAAGGTCTGCTCATTAGAAGAAGAATCTAGTTTCAAGTCCAGGCCTTTTGATTCACCCAACATCTCAGCATTGCTTCTTTCCTTCTTTGGGTTGTATTTGTATACAGATCTGAGCATAGAAGTGGTGAATGAGAGGATACCTGTAGATGCTGGCACATGATTCAGATGATTTTGAAGGTTACTTTTTCTTTTTCTTTCTTTTTTTTTTTTAGCAAAGAGGAGCTGTTAGTTTCTCTTGGGAGTCAAGACTAAGTGTCTTTACTTGGGATCCCAAAGAATTTTCTGTGGCCACTCTCTCTGGGGGATAAGGAGAACAAATATTTCATATTCTCCTTTGGGCTATGTTCTTCTGTAAGCTCCCTGGATTTTTCCTCCTCTCTATCCCCTGCCCCCTCACTACTTTCTACCTATGTTCCTCTTTCCTTCCTTGGCCTAAGGCAAAGTAAGAAATCTCATTCTAGGATGAAGCCATAGTTTCCAGGAAGATCAACTTGGGAAACAATCATAGCTATGGCAATACTAGGAAAAAATATCTCTTGATGCTTGAATTTCTACCATTAATAATTATTTCCTTGGTGTTAACTCCAGTCTCTCTCTTTTCTTCTTCTTTTGTTCTTCTTCTCCTGCTCCTCTTCTTCTTCCTCCTTCTTTCCTCTTTTTCCTCTTCCTTTTCCTCTTTTTCCTCTTCCTTTTCCTCTTTTTCTTTTTTTGAGACAGAGTATTACTCTGTCACCCAGGCTGAGTGCAGTGGCATGATCTCTGCTCACTGCAACCTCTGCCTCCCAGGTTCAAGTGATTCTCCTGCCTCAGCCTCCTGAGTAGTTGGGACTACAGGCACTCACTACCACACCCAGCTAATTTTTGTATTTTTAGTAGAGACTAAAAATACTTCGTCATTTTGGCCAGGCTGGTATCGAACTCCTGGCTTCGAGTGATCCATCTGCCTCAGCCTCCCAAAGTGCTGGGATTACAGGCATGTGAGCCATTGAGCCCTGCCTTCTCTTCCTCTTCTTCCTCCCAAGGTAGATACTCATTTAAAATACTAAATAATAATAATAATAAAATAAAAATTCTAATTATTCTTGTTAAAAGTAACATGATAAATTGTCATCTTACTAGAGGATAAGTTCCTGGAGGTCAGGTCTGTATTTTGTTAATTTATTGCTTCTAGCCTCAGGGCTGAGCCCTGTGCTGGTATGGTGAATTAGAAATGGGCATATAACCTGATCCTGGACAATGAGATCTAAAGGGAACTCTTCTGGGGAAATTGTACAAAAGACACAGCAGAAATGACCATGCTACTGTACTCCAGCCCGGTTGACATGTGGATATGGCCATATCTGAAGTCATATTTGGATCTGCTGTGGACATTTTGTTCTATTAAATGGAGCCAACCTCAAGGATGGCAGACTCAAGAGAGAGAAAGTGCCTAGGTCCTTGATGGCATCATGAAGCTGTTGGGCCACTCATACCTGGAGGCTGCCCTATCATTGCTTCCTTTGTTATATGAGATGACAAATTTCCAAGTTGTTTAAGTCAGTTTGATTTGGTGGTGTTGGTTATTTATAAACAAAAGCACCTTGACTGATAGAGAAAAGTTTGTTTCATTTTTACCCAGTGCAAAGCCTGGTTTCCACTATCACACATGATACCCAGAAAGCTTCCCTTTTAAAATTTTTATTTTTATTTTTGCTGATATGGAAAGAGATCCAAAATAAAATAAGTAAAAAAGAAACAAAAATGTTCCACTAGAAAAAATATCTGTGTAAATATATATGGACAGGCATATAAAGAGGGAGATGTTTGGTTTTTGACAAAGTAATCTATTGCTGCTAATAACCAACTATAAAACCCTTATTATTAATAAGGATTTGCTTCATTCACCTGTCTGTGGGCAGCTCCAAAATGTGGATGGGGTCCAGGTGTACTCCCTATGTCTCTTGTCCTTCTTGGACAGGAGAATCATTTTTATCATAAGATGACAGAGGTGCAAGAAGCTAAGAAGAAAATGAGGGACCTTTTTGGTTAGGCTCTGTATGGCCACACCATTACCTCTACCCTCATGCACTTGGCCAGCACAGTTCCTGTGGATGAGCCCAAAGCCAAAGGGTGGCGATTGCACTGGCTTCCAGGGAAAGACTCTAAAGCCATGTGACATAAGGGTGCAGCATTGGGCCAATAATTCAGCCTGCCATACTTCTCAACCCATATAGTTGGGTATGATCTGAATCTCCCACGATCTCCATATACTTCACATTAATGATGTTTATTAAAACAGAAAGATTTCTCTGGGGCCAAGGCCTTGTGGAGGATGGTTTGAAGGAGGAGAGACCAGAGACTGAGAATCAAAGAGAAGATTGGTGAAATTATTTAGTTAGAGCAGAGTGAGTTCTGAGCTGAGAAGGGGCTGAAGGGGTAAAAAGAAGGCGAAGGCCAGTCTGAGAAAGATTTAGGAGATAGTCTGTGTCTGATTTGGGGCTGGGAGATGTGATCAACAAAAAAAGGGAAACGGTTGCTTTGATGCCCAGATTCTTGGCTTACAGTGATAGGGGGAATCAGAGAAGAGGATCAGATTTGGGGAAAAAGAGTTTAGTGTTGGAGGTGGTGAATGTGAGGGCCTGTGAGATCTTCAGAAGGGACACCCATGAAGCATTTGGACCTTCAGATCTGAAGCTCAGGAGACAGGTTTGTGTAAGAAACAAAGATTTGAGCACTATCAACTTGGAGTAAATAATGTCCTTTAAGTAGATGAAATTGCCCAGGAGACCTACGTATAGAAAAAAGAAGCCAACACTCACTGATTTTGAAAAGATAAGCAGAGGAAACGAAACTCACAAAAGAGATCATAAGAATGTAAAAGAACAGAAAGTCTTAGTATGGTTGAACTTCAGAAATGCCAGGGTGAAACAAATTGCCCTTTAGGGCTCCCTTTCCCCCCAGTTCAGAATTCTCCTCCAGGCCAATGCGTGTGCCCTACCCCACTCTGCCCATTTTGTGATGGCAGTACCTGGGTCAAGGCAAGGGGGTAAGCATATCATCTTTCTAGTCCTTGTGGGCAAAGAAGAACTACATAGGAACATCATAATTCATTTTTGCTCTTCTTCAAATAAAAATAAGACTGACTGGGCCCTAAAGTCCTTCACAATTAATTTTGACTTGTTTTCAGGTTTTAATCCATTGCAGGCAAAAGACTTTATCATGTTGGCTTGAACCACTTATGTAAATAGATAGTTAATTCAATTATTTGTGATCTTTGTATCCACCCATTAAATTGATAAAACAATGACCAAGTTGCCTTTATTTTGTCTGTTTTTTTAGTCAGAAAGTATTTATAAGTAGGGGATCAATTTGGATGAAAACAATGCCACTGGAGAAAACTTGCACATGTCAATAATTTTGTTTTCTTTTCTTGTTTTAAATTTTGACACAGGGTCTCATTTTGTCACCCAGGCTGTAGTGCAGTAGCGTGATCACAGTGCACTACAGTTTTGATTTCCTGGCCTCAGGTGATTCTCCCACCTCACCCTCTAAAGTAGCTGGGGCTATAGGCACATGCCATCACACCCAGCTGATCTTTTGAAGAGATGGGGTTTTGCCATGTTGCCCAGGCTGGTCTCCTACTCTTGTGCTCAAACGATCTGCCGACCCTGGCTTCCTAAAGTGCTGGGATTACAGGCGTGAGCCACTGTACCCAGCCAATAATTTTCAAAGAGACTTTGTATCATCGGAAGAGTTGCTTTCCTTTGAACTATCTGAATTACACTTGGGATGCCTGGCTCACATCTGAGTGCTGCTTGAGGTGAACCCAAGTCTGCTATTTTTCAGAAGCAATTACTAATAAGGGACCTTACTGAAGAGGCAATGAAACTGTTCATCATTCCCAAACACTTTCCACCAGGCATGAAGACCCTTACAGAAACACATGCTGGGCTTGGTATGATGCTTTCTTTTTAGTCTCCTTGAGGCTGGTCCTACTCAGCCAGAGGCAGAGGGAGCAGAGGCAAGACCCCGAAATGAACAAGACCAAAATGTTCTCTTGTAAAAGTATGTTGACATTATTACTTTTTCTGGGTGATCCAGGCCTAGTGTCTACCTGAAAGGATTTCAGCCTCTTGCTTCCCTGGCTGAATGTCAGCCTGTCAATGCTCCTCTTGTAGCATAGGATTAGAACAGAGTGTGAACCTCCAGTGACCAGGGCTGGTCATACCAGGATCGTAACACCATTCATTCTGCAGCCTGCAAGTCTATCAGTGCATTTTTTTGGATCTCAGACATACCTGGGTTTGAGTCCTATCTCTACCACTTCCTGTGTGAATTATGTAACTTCTAGAAGACTCTGTTTTCTTTTATGTAAAATGGAAAAAGCAATATTTTAAAATAGCACCCATCTTGTAAGGACATCAGAAGGATTAAATAAGTTAATGCATGTAAGATGCCTGACAGACAGTCCACGTTCAGTGAACAAAACCATTCATCAAATGATGAGTTTGGAGTGATCTGTGGGTCTCAAATTGAATGTGCATATGATCTGGGGAGATTGTTAAAATGAAGAATTTGGGTTTTTTTTTCTCATTAAGTTTCTGATGCAATAAATCTGAGGTGAGGTCCAGGAATTCACACTTCTAGCCAATTCCCCAAGTGATTCCAATGCAGGTGTTTGCAGGTACACTGTGAGAATTACTGGGGCAAACACATGATCTTCCAGAGCAATCTTAGAGCTCTGAGGCTCTCCAGTGTAAAGTACAGAAAAGAGGAAATTCGCTTGTGATTAAAGATGATCCCCAGGCAATGTTTCAAAGGCAGAAGGATGGTGGTTTGATGGAGAAGTAGAGATGGGGAGGCAGGAGCATGTCACAGGCAGGGGGATGGCAGGTGCAATGATTCAGAGGTTGGAAGAGGAAGGAAGTGTGGCCAGGAAGAAGGGAGTTCTGCATAACGGAATAGGAGAGTGGGAGTCAGAAAGTAGGAGGTGAAATAAGTTAGCTGAGGAGACTGGGAGTATGTGTAAAGAGCGCCCCCCACAAAAGCAGTGGTTGGGAAGATTTTTATCGAGGTATTGTGCATGGCAGCTCAGAGGTTGGCATGCTTAATAGGGGGCGTCTGGCAAGCTTCAGGTCTGGGCTTATTAGGACTTGCATTAAGGTGACAGCCATCAGAACAGAAAACCAGCAACAACGCCTCTAGGGAGTTTTGAGATTCTTTCTCTGCATTTTAAAAAATGTTTAAGTCCAGCTCTGGGAAATTGAATGGGGTCAAAGCTGCTATAAACAGACATTTCACCACCAGACAGTGAATAAAAACTTAGTCTCAGAGCAACAAAACATAAAGTGTGCAAGGACTGGTAACAATTGAAAAATTGTGTAAATATTTAAGGACAGCCCTTTTACCTCTCCAGTGCTAGAGGGCATACTTGGACCCCAGTCACAAGATTCTGTATTTGTTCTTCTCCCATGCTCTGTTTTCGACTTCAAAATCTTTGCCTAACACAATCTAAATATTGAGACAATGGGAGCGGAGAGGAGAAGGTCGTCAGATATGTTATGAGGAGCCCTGCCTGTGTGTGCCTTTTGCTGCAGCTTACTGGGGAGTGTCTGCAGGGTGGATGATACTGAAGCCTCAGTGCCTTCAGTCTGTTGTCTGGATGAGCTACTGCTTCCATCCTGGGAGTGAAGACCTGAGCGTCTGTGAGACACAGGGAGCTTAATAATATCTTTTTCTCTGGGATTTGTTCTCAGGTGTGGTATGGAAGAGGATGGAGAAAATCCATATGGGCAAATGGATTTTTAAAAAGGAAGATAGATACTGCCAGTAATCCTAGCATTTTGGGAGGCCGAGATGGGCAGATCACTTGAGGTCAGAGTTTGAGATCAGCCTGGCCAACATGGTGAAACCCCATCTCTACTAAAAATACAAGAGTTAGCTGGGTGTGGCGGCACATGCCTGTAGTCCCACCTACTTGGGAGAGTGAGGCAGGAGAATTGCTTGAACCCGGGAGGTGGAGGTTGCAGTGAGCCGAGATCGCACCACTGCCCTCCAGCCTGGGCTGCAGGGACTCTGTCTCAACAAAAATGAAAAAAAAAAAAAAAAGAGGAAGATAGATACTAAGTTTTGACTGCTATGATGGCAGTTTTTTAACTGACCCTTGGAACAAGCTGTCCTTAAATAACAGCGGGAATATATTGATATGAATTTCTTATTCCAACAAGGCTTTACAACTCTATAATTTCCCTTAAGTGGTTTCTCTTGTTCCATTATGGCCAAAACGTTCCGAAAGCATTATTGTAACTTGTGACTCATATTTTCCAATTTTAAATGAATTTGTCTTTAATCTGGCCAGAACTTCTTCAAGCCAGCTTAGTTGCTGCTTTGTAGCAAACTTCTGTGTAATGCCTCCCTTGTACTTTAATCCTCTCTTCCCTCCTTTTCAATTTGTGATGTGTTGCTAAGCATATGTCACTTTCTGGTTGGATTTTTGCCTTCTACTTTTATTATTCTTGTTTTGTAGGAAAGAAATCTTGGAGTAGGGGAAACTTTAGTGGAAGAGTGGAGTCAGGTAATGCAGAAAATCACTTTTAAACTTGGCTTTGTAAAGCAGAGACACATGGGCCTTCCTTTATTGTGATTTTTAAATTTTGGCTTTGAAATTTAAGTGATAATTCCAAATTTTGACACTCACAAATGTAAAGTTATAGTTCTCCATAAAGAGAGCTCAATAAATGCTAGTCATGTGCAAAGCCATGTAATAAATACTTTGTATGCTTTATCTGATTGATTCCTTCAAAAACTTTGTGAGGTAGCTGTTATCTCCTTTTAATAAGAAAAGAAACAGGCTCAGAAAAGCTAGGTATGTTGTCTAAAGTAAGTGGCAAAACAGTAGTATCTTATCTCATATTAGATTTGTACGCTATTATGAAAGGACTTTAATGAGCTGTGAAATACATATTATTGATTCTGTGTATTTTTCTGTAGAATTAAGGAGCTGAAAGAGACCAAAGGATGTAATGTATTCTTTTATGTGAGTGTAAATTAGGTGGCAGTGACCAGATAATAATGCTGGGTCTCCAGTGTTTCCGGGAAAGCCTTGCTAGATAACTGCAAATACTGAAACTAAGGCATTGATCTCAGATTTGAAGTTATTACATATGTGGAAATGTCCCAGTATGACTTGGAGAACAACCTGGAATTATTTTTATAAGTGCCATGCTGATCTTGAGTCTTAAAGAAATACATAGCATGAGCTGTGCATATACAGTTTGGCTTTAAGATTGAATTGGCCAGAGCTAGGACAAGATAAGATTTTAGGAAGATCTACAATTGGGCCAAGCTGTGGTCAGCTGGGAGGGCCACAAAGAAATAATGAGGAGGCTGGTCTGAGCTCTAGGAAGGGCAACATGGACATAGATAGAGGGTCCTAGCCCAGCAAAATATGCTGGTCTCCTCTCTCAGCAGTGCCTGGCAGATGCTTAAAGAATATGTGGAATTAACTACAGAGCTGTTCCACTTTTCCTGCTTGAATCTTATCTTGTCTTTTATTTTTCTGTTTTCAATCCCATTTCATATTGAATCTTTCATCTGACTCTTTCTTTTCCCAGGATCTTTTTGGCTTTTGAATTTTGGCTTCTAAAATCTGCTCTTTACTATAGCAAATAATTTTTATTAATTAGTCCTATTTCTTATAGATCTAGACCTTCCACAGGCATTTATGTCTCTCTCATACAAGCCCAAGAAGATGAACTTAATTCTGTAAATGGACTTCGGAAAGATAATAGTTGCTAATAATTGTGCTTTTGAACAATTTTATGATCTCTAGTCCATGCCTATCCTGGCTTATCCTAAGTATATTAGACAGAGCAGCATTTTCCAGAGTATGGTGCATGGAACACTAGTCCCTGGAGATGTTCTGTTAAAAGGGTGTGGTCATACATGTTTGGGAAGTGGCACGTGTTATATCCTTTTCTTTGAGACATGTGTCATGAATATTATCCTACTAAAAGTGTTGAGAAGTCTTATAGTAAATGAAACTTCAAAACCAAAACTGTTTCTCAAACTTTTTGATGTAACACCTATAAAAATTCTGCAGAAATGTGTTTCAAAGAACAAATTTGGGGAAATGCAGTCACAGAGCATAGCTTATGTCAGGCTTTCTGTTTAAGTTGTTAGGCTCAGTGAGAGACTGACAGTCATAAAGTCTAGCTGGAAATAAAGTGTGCTTTACAAACAAACATTTTCTCTTGATACTGCACTCCCACAACTCACAAAATCCCTCTTGCATCTGTATCAAAGATTTCTTAAAGTTTTATTTATGATTACCTCACATGGAGAGAATAAATGAAAGCAGTTACTAATGTATAGTAATTTTCCTCCAGAAAATTATTCAGAGATAATTTTGTCTTGGGAAAGGAGAATTAAAACCTGTATTGAATATATTTTAATCAGAAATGCACATTAAAATAGAATAACTTTGTCCTGGTTAGCATGACCTGGTCATAAAAATGCTGATTCTTAGAATTGGTAAATTTCTCATGAAGAAAGATACAGCTGTTTAGCCAGTAATCTATCCATTGGTCATTAAAAGGTAATGAAAAGTAAGCACCTGTTTCCTGTCTTATAATCTCAGGAAAGAGAGATTCTTGGAAGCTCCAATGGGCACATTATTATGTGGAGGACAAGGAGAGCACTATAAAATGACTGAGCCATGTACACAAATCTGGGACTGTTGGTTGTTATGGAGCAAAGTGTAAGCCTATAAGCTGTAAGCTTTTAAGCGTATAAACCATGGATATTCAAACAAACTCAGTAGGCAAAATAAAAGAAGGTGGAAGTGGAACACAGGAGAAACATAATTTTATAGTGCTGGTGATTTTGCTGCCTGCTGCAGTCAGTGAGTGTGTGCCCTGGAGAAAGAATGAATGGGAGGTGTGAATCTGCTTTTCCCTGATTCCCTGAGTACATCTTATAGCGTGAGCATGTCACTGTGTGAAGGTGATTCAAGTGTTCAGGGTTTTGCATACCTCATACAGTGTGGCCTCTAAACATCAACCAGCCATTTCAACTGGACCTTGACTGCAGAATCAGTGATTTGTTCCTTTAGACTTATTAAGATATGGTATATCAACATGGTAGTGCCTTTCCAAGGGATTTTTAAGGATAATTTGGCTATAAGTAATTTTTACCCTGTGCACAGGCTTCAGAGCTAACCTCTACAGGAACTGAATCACTGCTGAACTCAGGCATTTTGTTTTCTTAATGCATCTAGCTGCCATCCTATTCTTCTGACTCCCTTTTTAAGCTAGCAGCCTTGATGGGAAACTGAGTCAAGTTAAAACTTGACTCAAGGTCATAATAGCTGCATTTATCAGCAGCAGCCACATCCATCCTAAGGAAGAGAATGTCCTGGCTACACAGGTACCCTTTCCTGAATCTGGGATGGGATTATGGTGAGCATGGGAGGTTGGTACCACTTTTTTGTGTCTATTACACACAACATTATTTATAAACTGCTTGATTCAGCCACATGGCTTGGATTGGGAGACCTTGTGGTGAACTGTTTCCACCAACATAATTGTAGTTAACTTAAGTGCCATTATACAAGAGCTGGCAGTGTAAGCTCATTCTTTTTTGTGCAGAACTCTATGGAAACTGAAATGAAATTTTAATTCTATTAATAAAAACAAACAACAAGTGATAACATATTTGACTAACACATCAAATTGATTCATAGCTATAACCTTACTGTAATTCACCCTGGTGGTATCTGCTTATAATAGTAAAACAGATAACAGCAACTCTGAAATCAGTGGTTTTATGTGTGTACAATCACTGGCTGTGGGCACATATTATTGTATCATTGTGTATCATACACAGTCATTTGTTTTGATTAAGTACTTTAAAATGTCAAGTTTCTCTGCACAGATGCACATGGAGCTGTAGTTATTTCTGAGACGAGGATCTAAGATTTGGGGAAACATTACATTTTTTTTATCACATGCATCTACCCCTTGTTAAAATAATTGACAATAAAAGAACTACAAGTAAGGCCACCCTTTCCTTGGTGCTAAGCCACTAGGAGGGAACAGGGAAGGTCCAGGAGCTAGAAGGCCAGACAGAAGATTACTAGAGAAACAGACCCACCCTACCATGGCTGTTGGAACCTCAGAGAAGCTCACCTGGGCCAGAGGCTCGGGATGCCAAGAAGCTTACAAACAATAGGTAACATAAGTCCATTCCTGAACCCCACCAAGTAGATGATCTGAGGGATGCCAAGAAGGAAGTTCCTTTCTCCTAGCTTTTGGCTTTGTTTTGGAAACAAAGTAGTGAAATGCACGTTTAGGTCTATGACTAACTGTCATTAAGCACTTGAACTTCATTATTCCTCTTATCCTCCCTTTCCTTTCCTTGCACTTTTTGTGATGGTGTTACTGGGCAGTGCAATGGGCTTTGTGTAGTATGGGAGGGGACAGAAAGTGGAGTAGCAAGAGGCACAGATTCTCCTTGAACTGAAGGAGCTGAATGACTCCTTGGATGGACAGTAGTTCTCTCTGCAAGTCTGCTTTTATTCGGTGCTGCTGGCAGAAAAGAGTCTTGTTCAGTTTTCACCTTGATAGATTTTTCTTTCTGCTGTGTCTGCATGTCTCTCTTCACTGAAGGTCTATGACATTAGCTCTGTTATTTCTTCAGACACATTTTTTTTCCCCCATGACTTCAGGTAGAAATTCAGGCAGCTGTAATCCTGTCTCTGTCGTTTCTGATGATTGATTGAACTTGTCTTCACTTTCCACCTTTGGTTTCTACCTATTTCCTTCAGACTTATTCTACTTATTCTCTTCCCTTCAAACAGATATTGAGGGCTTTGTGACCATGCCAAGGAGAAGAGGATGAAAGATGTGCCTACATATGCTGTGGTCGAAATTGTGTCCCTCCTAACCCTGCCCCAATTCATGTTGAACCCCTAACCCCCAGTGTGACTATATTTTGGAGACAGCGCTTTTAAGAGATAACTATAGTTAAATGAAGCCAAGGGGGGTTTGGGGAGGCATTGTTCTAATCAGATAGGATTGGTGGCCTTACAAAAAGAGGAAAAGAGAGATCTCTCTCCACATGCACTCACTGAGGAAAACCCATGTAAGCCCTCAGGAAGAAAGTTCTGTCTGCAAGCCAGGAAGAGGGCCTTCACCAGAAACTGACCATGCTGGCACCCTAATCTCAGACTTCTAGCTTCCAGAACTAAGAGAAAATAAATTTTTGTTATTTAAGTCACCCTGTCTGTGGTATTTGTTTCAGAAGCCTGAGCTGACTAAAACAACATAAAACTTGCATTCATGAAAATTGTGGACTCCATTCCTAGCTGTTGATTTTTCACCTACATAGATCAGTAGTGGGTCATCATTACCCTGGGTGGCTGCATCTTCAAATCCAAAACATTTGAAAAGAGAGGCAGCATGAGTTTTCATTATGAAAATAGATAGTATTCAGGCAGCAGCAACGCGGAGGAAACAGGAATGAACCGAGAGCGCAGTGACCATCATGAGCCTCCTCAACAAGCCCAAGAGTGAGACGACCCCATAGGAGCTGCAGAAGTGAGAGGAGGAGGAATTTAACATGGGTCCACATTCTGTGCTCACACAGTCAGTCAAGAACAACACCCAAGTGCTCATCAACCGTCGCCACAACAAGAAACTCTTGGCCCACGTGAAGGCCTTCCACAGGCACTGCAACATGGTGCTGGAGAATGTGAAGGAGATGTGGACTGAGGTACCTAAGAGCGGCAAGGGCAAGAAGAAGTCCAAGCCAGTCAACAAAGACTGCTACATCTCCAAGATGTTCCTATGGGGACTTGGTCATCGTGGTCCCGCAGAACCCATTCATCGCCGGCAAGTAGGGGCCACCTATCTGTCGACAGAACTCACTCCGCTGGCCTACGAAGACCACCGCCATTGGTGTTGAGAATAATAGAGCTCTGTGTTTTTTTTCTAGTGGAAAGAAAAGAAAAGAAAAGAAAATAGATAGTATTTTGAGTAGAAATGTGGCTTTCGAGACAGGCCATTTCTTTACAACAATTTTAATTCTAGTTCTGACTCCACTATGTACAAACGATGTGACCTTAGTAAGTTACTTAATCTGTTTAATTCTCAGATAATTATTCTGTGAAATGGGAATAATCGAGTATCTAATACATAGAGTAGTGGTGAGCATTAAGTAAATTAATTCACATAAATCACTGAACACAGTACTTGACACATAGTAAGTACACATTAATATTTATTTTTATTTATAGGAGTAGTTAAACAGAGATGTTGATACCTACCCTACAGGGTTGATTTTTAGTTTGGTAGATCACTTGCTCGTACAGTCTTCATTAATCTGTGTTGAAGAAAAATTGCACTGGATGCCTGGTAAAAATGGAAAGACAGATTTTATTTGGGTTACTGCAGTAAAAGAGAGATTTTAGTACAAGAACTGAGCTCAACTTCACTGAAATAAAAGGTGGGCAGATTTTTAAGCCCAAATATGAACTAGCGGAAAAGCACTGGAGAACATTAGGTGGTAAGTTGGTGAATGTAATTTGGCCATTTGTCTTTGCTAATTGGCGCTTATTGAAGTTAGGCTCTGTGATGGTACTCAAACATTATTCTGGGTGTTTCTGTGAGGGTGTTTTTGGATGAGATTAACATTTAAATCAGCAGACTGAGTAAAGCAGATTTTCTTCCATGTGGGTGAGCCTCATCCAATCAGTTGAAGGCCTGAATAGAAGCAAAGGCTGACTTTCCTCAAAGAAGGAAAGAATTCTCCTGCCTAGTAGTCTTTAAATTGGATCAGTGGCTCTTCTCTGAAGGTCTTCCAACTGGGACGTTGACTCTTCTTGCTTTTACAGCAGCGTCTAGCCTTCAGATTCAAACATTGGCTCTGCAGATTTTGAACTTACTGTCCTCCATAAACGTGTGAGTTCTTTATAATATGTCCCCTCCCTGCCCAACGCTTTTTCCCATTCTGTTTTCCTGGAGAACCCTGATTAATATAGGCTCCTACTTTTCCACAGAGACTGTGAGATAGGAACACTATCTTTTTTGAAGATTTCATTTCAAAAGGATAGCTCTCAGGTTCTTGAGAAAGACATTCTTGGATAAATCTGGCAAAAGGCTGGGAGATGATTTACATCTCAAAAGGGCAGGAAAATAATTTACAATTGAAAGCTTTCTAAAGTAAATGCTCTAAGGAAAGGAAAGTCAGGGGTCTATAGTCAGGAAGAAATCAGTCTTAATTTCAGTTAAGCTGAGGAGAATGTTAAGGTTGTCTTGTCATGTGCAAGGCACTGTTCTGTGCCTGGAGTTTCAGAACTATATCTGGGTATCAAAATATGGAGGGTATATAATTTTCATATATTTTAAAAAGATTTTATATTTTAAAAATTTGTTACATATTCCCATGAACAAAAACTTAGTTTTTCCTTAGCAAGAAGAATTAGCTAAAATGAAAAGATAAAGCATTTTATTTACACCCACTTGCAAACCAGGCCTTGCTTATAAAACCAGTTTGAGTGGCCATTTTGTGGCACTTGCCCTGGGTGTCAACGTTCCAGTTTACACCTCTGCAGAGGATATGTTAGTTGAATAAGTCAAATGAGATACATGGTCTTGGCCGGGCATGGTGGCTCACGCCTGTAATCCCAGCACTTTGGGAGGCCGAGGTGGGTGGGGTGGATTACCTGAGGTCAGGAGTTTGAGACCAGCCTGACCAACGTGGAGAAACCCTGTCTCTACCAAAAATACAAAAAATTAGCCGGGCGTGTTGGTGCATGCCTGTAATCCCAGCTACTCAGGAGGCTGAGGCAGGAGAATCACTTGAACCTGGGAGGCAGAGGTTGTGGTCAGCCAAGATTGTGCCATTGCACTCCAGCCTGGGCAACAAGAGCAAAACTCCCTCTCAAAAAAAAAAAAAAAAAAAGATACATGGTCTCCTAGTAGGATTTGTGACATGGTGAATATGAAAGCATCTGAAAGTGTCTAATATGAAATGTCCCAGATAATGTCATTTAAAGTAGAAATTGAACTTGTTCCCATTTCTAGGTCCTAGGCCAACTGCTTGGCAGTATTTTACCTCTTGGGTATTGCTGCTGTAGGCTTATAATCCCTGTGTTCTTCCTCTGAGCATCTTAAGATGAGAAGCTGCTGTTCCTTCTGTGTCATCAGATCTTCAGGTGTTACTATCCAGAAATTCCATATTTTACTGGGAGGAACTCAAGGACATTTGGTGATCCTTGGAAACTGATGAGCAGGCGAGGAGATATGTGAGGGAGTAAAGGAACCAAGGATCAGCAGGAGGTATAATGGCAAAAGTTGCAAGGAGTAGGGAAGGGAAGAGAATAGCATTAGACAGTCACTCATCAAACATGCAGCGCTAGCTGCTGTGTCTAATGGCATGGGGGTCGGGGGTGGGTTGAATCCTCTCATTGCAGCCAGGGGAGGACCAAGTGCCATGGAAATCAAAGAAAGAAATCCTTTGACTATTCCGGTTTACATAATGTTTAAAAGCAGGGGCTCTTGGGAGTCTGGTTAAAACCATTTATTTTTGTTTTGATTCTATTAACTGGCTGTGTGATCTTGGACACATCACTAAACCTCAGTTCCATTCATGAAAAGAGGATAATTAGATATACCTCATTTGGGAGAATTAAATGAGATGATGTGGGTAACTCACTGAGCACAGTGGCAGGTACAGTTATTGAGCCAAAACCAAACTACTAGAAGCAGATAGGGAAAAGGAAACCCCAATTCTCCCTCTCCAGGTTTTCAGAGTACTTCCCTGCCATAATTTATGCTACCACGACTTAAGCTTTCTGCACTAAGAATAGAGTTCATTAAAGCAAATTCTCTTGTGAGGAGTGGATAGAGAAGAGTGTTGGGAACCAGCCAGTTGACAGTGTTGTGAGAAAGCAGGAAGTGTGGGCTTGCTTCAGCCAAGCAACTGGCTGAGGATTTGTTTTGTACCTCTGATTATTCGTTTTCTGTGATACAGAAATTGCCTAAATGTTTTAATTATGTTCCTTTCATTGTATTTTAATGAGCTAATGAATTCTTTCACCCACTCCTTATCCTACAACAGGCCAATAATTATAAAACCCAGAAAAATCTTTTTAAATTGCCAGGAATAAAAAATTCAATGGAGCTCTTTCTTGGGTAATAAAATGAATGTTCTAATTTCGTTAGTTAACAAGCATCTTTGAACGCCCACTGTGCAGTGAGCCCCATACAGAATGAGAGGAAAGTGGGATACAAAAAAAAAAAAAAAAAAACCAGAAGACTACCTTAGTTTTACTTCAGAATGGAAACAAACCATCTTATCTCATCTCATCTCATTTTTTCATGCATTAGTTTACTCAGTAATCATCGGTGGAGCACACAGTGTATGACCAGCACTATGCCAGGCATATTATGATTGGATGTGGCCGGAGTATGAAATGAGAGGCAGCAATCAGAGAGACATGCACTTGAGGTAAATGGGGCCAGATCACAGAGACTTTATACCGAATAGGGTGAAGGGCAGCCACGAATGGTTTTAAACAGGGAGTGACACTGTCAGATTTACATGTTCCATAAATAACTTTGTAATGAGAAAATGGATTAGAGGAAGAGTTACTGGTTATGATGAGATTATCATGGTTTGCAGGAGAAAACAAAGGCAATGGAAGTAAAGATGAACACTGAACACCTGAGGATTCCTCTCTCCCCCTATTTCACTTTTCTAAGAGGCTTAGATTTCAGTGAGATCTATGTGTTTCTGTGGAAGCTAATTTCACCTGTAGCTCCATAGGAGTAGAGTCCCCTTCTATGGACTGTTAGTTACACTGGGTTTAGGAGGATGAAGTGTACTGATTAGCATAGACAAAGTCACATGCCTTACCTATAGAGCTGGGGATTGGTTTAGAGGTGAACATGTTAGCTAAAGGAGTCCAGTCACAGTGAATACCAACTTTTCTGGGGATTCTGTGACCAGATACTCTCCCTGACTCTGGAAAGGCTGATGCAGATATGAGATGAGACTCACTGCAGATTTGGAAAGCAGGAGAGAAGAGGTCATTGTTTTCCAGAGTCAATTGCAGAGAGATGCAGGAGCAGATGTCAGGTTCAAAGATGCTTCCAGGAGAGCCCTTAAAAACTACCAGCTTAGGTCAAGATAATTGAAATGGCTACTGAGAACACTGGTGTCAGTTCCCCCGACCTTCACTACTCTTGAGTTCTTCAAGGTTTGCTGTTCCCTATATTTAAACTCTTCGTATCTGGCATATATAAGATGATTTTTTTTCCCCTAACCAAAGCCAGACTGATACAAGGTGGCAGTTAAGTCCATGAGTGAGAATGATATTGCTTAAGAAAATAAAGTTGGGCGGAAACCTTGAGGAATAACAATATTTGGGCATCCAGTGGAGGAAGACTAGAAAGGAGACCAAAAAATTGTCTGAAACAAAGAAAGAGAACCAGTGGAGTATGGTATCATGGAAACCAAAATGGAAAAAAACTTTCAAGAATGAGGAGGAATTACCAAAATAAAATAAGGGACTTAGCAAGACAATAAGCAAAGATTAGCCGGAAGGTTTGGGGAACCTAAGGTCAAGCAAGACCTTAGAAAGAATAGTTTCAGTAAAGTGGTGCAAGCTCAAGCCATATTGTAGGGTCAACTGAGAGAAATGGCCCAGTCTGTTCACTCATGTAAAATGAAAGCATGAGTTTTGGCTGCATAACATTAAAAAAAAAATTTGTACATCTGGGAAAATTTTCTCATCTATCTCCATGTCTGAAGGTGGAAATGAGACACTCACTTCTTCCTCAACTTTCCTTGCTGCTATAACACAGAACGTAACTTGGACTTTGTCAACCAATGATACCTGTTTGAGAGTCTGATTCAGAAGACACTGATCTGAAGAAGAAAGCCCAGTGCAACTCCAGCAAAGGTGGTTAAGTCCCCCACTGAAAATGTTTACAGTACTGTATCTTAAGAGCCTTAAGATATCCCTAGCCTTTGGTCCAGTCTCACTGCCAAAAATAAAAAATAATTATCACAAACAAAAAAGTTATACTTGCTTATGAAGATGATCATGGCAGCAAAAATTATATATAAAAGGAAAAACTGGAAACAAACTACATGTTCATCCCCTTAGTGGAATGGTCAAGTAACCATGATATAGCTACTTGATAAAATATTATTCAATTTGTAGCTTTAACATTAGAGCCTATAACATAGTAGGTATTTAATAAAAGAATAAATTATTAAAGTGAAAATGATGGAGACTGTGCATGGAAAAAATATGATTTGTTGTGATAATGTTAAGTAAAAGAGAAACTGAATTATATGTATATGGTTATAGCTGTGAAAAGTAAGAGTGCATGAGTGCATAGACTCTAAGAAAACTGGAAAATGAAAATAGTTGTGGTAGGGTAGGTGGTATGTGGGTGATTTTTTCCCCTACCCCTTAACATTGTATCTTAGTCTGTTGGAGCGGCTGTAACAAAATACCATAGACTGGGTGGCTGGTAAACAGCAGAAATTTATTTCTCACAGTTATGGAGACTAGGAAGTCCAAAACCAAGGCGTTGGCAGATTTGGTGTCTTGTGACGTCCCACTTATTTGTTCATAGGTGGCCATCTTTTTGCCATATTCTCACATTGTTGAGGGGGGATGGAGCTCTTTGGAGTCCCTTTAATAAGGGTACTAATCCCATTATTGAGGACTCCATCATCATGACCTAATCATTTCTCAAAGGCCCCGCCTCCACATATCATCACATTAAGGATCAGTTTTCAACATATTCATTTTGGGGGAAAACAGACATTCAGTCTACAGGATATTGTTACTATACTTGTTATTTATAAGTTAACTTAAAACAACGACAACAACAACAACAACAAAAAGTCAGATAAGTCCAGTGCAATTCCTGCCTTGCCCTGGGCTCTGACTATCCGTAGGCAATTCTGCCATCTTAGTCAATTCTATCAACCAGCTTCAAAAGGAAAGCTTCTATTGATTAGCTCACCAAGCCAGAAAAATTTTGACTTAGATCTCAGAAAGTTGGTGCTTCTATGACAATGCAATCCATCAGCACTTCTCTGGAGACTCCCACCTCCATGTACCTTCACAGAGAAATGTGAAAGAACATTGAAAAGGGGGACCCTCTCCTGGGAACTATTCTCTCCTTTCCTGACAGCCTAAATTGGGTGTCTGAGAAGCAACAAGACCTAGAAAAGAGAAGAGGCTTTGGAGCCTCTATTAGCTGAGTTGTGTTTAGGTATGTGCAATAGTAAATCTTACTTGAGTGGCTTAAATATTTTTAAACACTTTTATTTTCCTCACTTAACAAGAAGTCTGGAGGTAGATAGTCCTGGCTGGCTTGGCAGCTCATGGAGAAGATCGGTGATCCAGGCTTTTTCTAGCCTTCGTTGTCTATGCGTGGCTTGTATGCTCCTTGATTTAAGAAGGCTGTAGCACGCCTACATTCCTGGCAGAAAGACCAGCTGCCTGCAGATTTTTAATTACAGCTCCTTGGCCAGAACTATGTCACAGAACCACCCTTTGCTCCAAGAAACTCTGGAACATTGTTTTTTATTCTCTATTTTAGATTCTTTATTCTCTTATCTGAAAAGGGAAGTGCAATGAACATCCTCATATGATTGTTGTGAAGCTCCAATATATGAATATCAGTAAGCATCTAGCCCAGCACCTGGAACATTGAGTAGGCTCACAAACTAGACAAAGCTGGACTCCAAGGAGCCAAAAAGTGAAATCATATTCAAATGAGATACACGTATGATTCCAAAAATATTAAAGAATAATATGTATATATTTTTTATTTTTAAAATTAAATTTTTGTTTCTTTTTAAATCAATGCACATACATATTTTAGAGACAAATAGTTCTATAAGACATAATGAAACCAGTAGTCTCTTATCCTCCACACTTCCCTCAATTCCCAGAATATTGTTCTTCAGGGGCAATTGCTATGAGATTTTTTGGGAGCATGTCTTCTGAAATTTATCTCCTGATTTCTAAATAACATGTTTCTTTTGATATCTACTGATATCTGCTAATATTTCCATTTTAGTATCTATTGGAAAAATACTATAAAAAGTGAGGATTTTTGCTGACTTATAGCCTATTTCTCACTACACACATATTGTTGTTTTGGTTAAATCATTATTCACTGTTTACCTTATTATTCAGAGCCACATCTTGTAGTGTCTGTGATGATTAAACTTTGTTTTGACTTACATTAATAACTACCTCTTTTATTTTTCTGAGTTTTTAATGTACCTATCAATAATTCATGCCAAACTTTCTACTGGAAGTGTATATCTTCTCTCTATATGTTAAAATTACTCAACTAGCTCAGGGTTATCTTTTTCCTCCTGGAGGTCTCTGTCCCCATTTGAATCTAGGCTGCTGCATGGTATTCATCCTTATTCTTCATTGGCCTGGAAATTCTGTTTACTCCCTTGCTTGGTAGAGTTCCTGTTTTCTGGATCCCCTGTCTTTTTTCTTCTTGGATTATACCTTCATTTTGGGGTCTCATGTTTTGCATTACTTTCTTGAGAAGGAATTCTTGGGAGGTAAATTATTTAAGAACTTGCACATGTGAAAATATATCATTTCCTACCTTTACCCTCAATTAATAGTTTGGCTGTATATAGAAATCCAGTGTGCCTCTTGTCCCCAAAAACTTTGAAACCATTGCTCCCTTTTACTCTAGAATGTCATTCTGCAGCCTAGCTTCTTACATTGTGATTATGAAATTTGGTGAGATTCTGATTACATATTCTTTTATCTGACTATTTTCCCCTCTCTGAAAGATCTTAGAATCTGCTATTCGCCCCAAAGTTATTAAGTCTTTATTCAATATGCTTGTCCATTTTCATAGCCTCCTTTTCTTGTTCTATGAAGACAAAATCTTCTCTTTTACTTATTAAATATAAGTGTGTTGGGATAAGTTTTCTTCTGCTTTATGTTTTGTCTCTCAGGCATGTTTTTTCCTATTTATTTTAATGTCTATCCTTCATGTGGAGGAGTTTCTTAAATGTCTTATAATTCTTAGCTCTTTTTTTTTATTTACATGTTTAAGTTAGATGTTCTACAAAGCTGTAGAAGCAGTGCATGTGTGGAGGGTGCTGGTGAGTAGTTGGCTTTACTGTAGGATTATTGCTCTTTGTTGCGGATTCTCAAATATCCACATCTATAGGTTTTCATTCTTAGGCTGGTCATTTTGCAGACGGCTTCTCCGACTTAGACCTGGAGGTCTGAGCCTGGCTGCCAGCATTCTGTGAGCATGTATGGCAGAGGCACTTAGGATTTCACCATTCAGTCACATTCACACCCTTTTGGATCATCCCCTTCCTCACCTGTATCTTGTGTCACTTGTTCAACTTTTCAGTTGAGTAAATTCCCAGTTGTCTGTAGGGTGGAGGAGGTATGATTGGTTGCCTGGCTGATAGGCTGGGAAAGGTGTTCTAGGAGCTTGTCCTTAAAACATTTTATGAACTATTTAGGAGATTCAAAAGGCATATAGAAAAGAGTTAAACTCCCAGAAACATGGTCATTTGTTAATTAGAAAAATGCCCTATTAAATACATCAATAAAAATAACCTAGAACCCTCCTCCCCCCAAACTTACTCACACCCACTTTTCAAAATTAATGGCTGAGCTGACTTGAAGGTAGTGGAAACACCCAGAGGCCAGATTGGAGCAACAAGGTGAATATAGAGAGATAAGCAATTGTTGGAGCAATTCCTAATCCCTGATGACCTGAACTTTTGATTTAAAGATCACTTAGCCACACTTGACAAAGCCCCAAGCCTTTGTATGTAGTCAGCTAAGCTGTGTTTTCAGTTAAAACTTGAGCTGGAAACATTCTTTTCTGAAAAGGAGATTGGCAAAAAAATTCAAGTCTCCCCATGAAGACCTAAAATCATTCTCTTCTTCTCTGCATGTACCAAATTTCAAGGGTCCCTGGAACTTCCAGTTTCTGAGACTTTTGGAATTATGTATCACAAACTATCTTGCTTCTTTTATTATTATTATTATTGTTATTATTATACTTTAAGTTCTGGGATACATGTACAGAACCTGCAGGTTTCTTACATAGGTATACACGTGCCATGGTGGTTTGCTGCACCCATCAACCCGTCATTTACTTTAGATATTTCTCCTAATGCTATCCCTTCCCTAGCCTGCCACTCCCCCACAGGCCCTGGTTTGTGATGTTCCCCTCCCTGTGTCCATGTGTTCTCATTGTTCAGCTCCCACTTATGAGTGAGAACATGTGGTGTTTGGTTTTCTGTTCCTGTGTTAGTTTGCTGAGAATGATGGTTTCCAGCTTCATCTATGTCCCTGCAAAAGACATGAACTCATCCTTTTTTATGGCTGCATAGTATTCCATGGTGTATATGTGCCACATTTTCTTTATCCAGTCTATCATTGATGGGCATTTGGGTTGGTTCCAAGTTTAACATTTCTCTCTCATGCAGTTAGCATTCTGTTCTTTATAATTTGCTAAGATAGCTACCATATTTCTATATATTTTGAAATTCTGAAACTGATATCTTTGCTGATGTTTTGTGTTATTTTTATTTTTATCATCAAAGGTATATATTCTTTATCACTTTTTTGGAATGCTGTGGTGTTTTATGAAAAAACAGAGGTAAATATGGGTAATCTATAATCACTTTAAACAGAACTTCCAACATGTAAACCATTACTAGAGACTTCATAGTCCATATCATAGTAAAGTTTCTTAAAAAGACTGCAAAGATTTATTTCTTTACCCACAATTTTCCACTCATAGCAGCTGGTAAATTTTCTCTTGTTTCCCACTAGCACACATTGTTCTTTCATTGTCTCTTTGCATCACATCATATTCCGTCTCATTCTCAGTCTGAACACTGGAATTTTAAAAAGCATTCCAAAGTTGACGAATCTTTAGCTAGACTAAGAAAAAAAGAGAGAAGACTCGAATAAACAAGTCAGAAATTAAATAGGAGACATTACAAATGATATCACAAAACTAGAAAGAACCATAAAAGACTACTATGGACAATTATCACCAACAAATTGGATAACCTAGGATAAATAAATTTCTAGAAACAAAGAACCTACCAAGATTGAATCATGAAGAAATAGAAAATCTGAATAGACCTATACATCAGAAGAAGATTTAACCAGTAATAAAATATCTACCAATAAAAAAAGCTCAGAACCAGATGGCTTCACTGGTGAACTCTGCTAAACATTTAAAGAAGAATTAATGCCAATTATTCTCAAACTCTTAAAAAAAATGGAAGAGGAGAGAACATTTACAAATTCACTTTAGAAGGCTAATATTACCTTAATATCAAAGCCAGACAAGGACATTACAAAAAAAAAAAATTATAGGCCAATATCGCTGATGAATATAGATGCAAAAATCATCAATGAAATACTAGAAAACCAAATTTAACATCCCACTAAAAGGATTACCATTTAACACTTAATCATGATCAAGTGGGATGTATATCTGGAATAAAAAAAATGGTTCACCATACACAAATCAACAAAAGTGATACAACACATTACTAGAATAAAGGATAAAAATCATATGATCACCTCAATAAATATGGGAAAGGCAATTGACAAATTTCAATACGCTTTCATGATAAAAACTCAACAAATTAGGTATAGGAGGAATGTACCTCAAAAAAATAAAAATTGTACATGACTAGTTCACAGCTAACACCATACTCAATGGAAAAAAGCTGAAAGCTTTTTCTCTAAGATCAGGAACAAAATAAGGATGTCTACTATTGCTGTTTCTATTCAGCATAGCACTGGAAATTCACTAGAGCAATGATGCAGGAAAGGAAAGGGCATCCAAGGTGGAAAGGAAGAAGTTAAATTGTCCCTGTTTGCAGTTGACAAAATTTCCTATATACAAAACCTCAAAGATTCAACTAGAAAACCTGTTAAACTAATAAATAAATTCAGAAAAGTTGCAGGACACAAAATCAACATATGAAAGTTAGCTGTGTCTATATACTAACAGCAAATTATTTGAAGAGAAATGAAAACATAATTTACAATAGTATCAAAAAGAATGAAATACTTAGGAATAAATTTAACCATGATGGTAAAAAATTTTGTACACCAAAATGTGTATAACACTGGTAAAAAAAAAAAAAAGTTGAAGAAGACTTAAATAAAGGAAAAATATTTTATGTTCTATAATCGGAAAAATTAATGTTGTCAAAATGTTTCTACTACCTCCAAACTGTAGATTCAGTTCAATTTTTCTTTCTTTCTTTCTCTTTCTTTCTTTCCTTTCTTTCTTTCTTTCTTTCTTTCTTTCTTTCTTTCTTTCTTTCTTTCTTTCTTTCTTTCTTCTTTCCTTCTCTCTCTCTCCTTCCTTCCTTCCTTCCTCCCTCCCTCCCTCCCTCCCTCCCTTCTTTCTTTCTTTCTTTCTTTCTTTTTCCTTCCCTCCTTCTTTTCTTTCCTTTTTTTTTTTACTTTTATTATTATTATTATACTTTAGGTTTTATGGTACATGTGCGCAATGTGCAGGTAAGTTACATATGTATACATGTGCCATGCTGGTGCGCTGCACCCACTAACTCGTCATCTAGCATTAGGTATATCTCCCAATGCTGTCCCTCCCCCCTCCCCCCATTCTCAGTAAACTATCCCTCCTTCTTTTCTTTCTTTCTTTTTTTTTTTGAGACAGAGTCTCACTCTGTCACCGAGGCTGGAGTGCTGTGGCATGATCTCAGCTCACTGCAACCTCCACCGCTGGGGTTCAAGTGATTCTCCTGCCTCAGCCTCCTGAGTAGCTGGGATTACAGGCATGCACCACCACGCCCAGCTAATTTTTGTATTTTAGTAGAGATGGGGTTTCACCATGTTGGTCAGGCTGATCTCGAACTCCTGACTTCATGATCCGCCCACCTTGGCCTCCCAAAGTGTTGGGATTACAGGCGTGAGTGACTGTGCCTGGCTTCAGTGCAATTTCTTATTAAAATTTCAATAGCATTTTTCATAGAAATATCAAAATAATCCTAAAATTTGTATGGAATTACAAAGAATCCCAATGAATCAAAACAATTTTAAAAAAGAAGAACAAAGTTGAAGGCACCATCCTTAGTAATTTCCAAGTGTATTACAAAGCTATAGTGATCAAAACAATATGGTCCTACATGAAAACAGATACATAGACTAATGGAAAAGAATGGATAACCCAGGAATAAACCTATACATAAATGGTTTATTAATCTTTGACAAAGGTGCCAAGAATACATGAGGAAAGAACTATCCTCTTTGATAAATGGTGTTGGAAAAAATGGGTTTCCACTTGCAAAAATTACCCAAACTGGACCCCTGTCTTTGTCTGTTTTGTGTTGCTATAGCAGAGTACCTGAGGCTGGGTAATTTATAAAGAAAAGTAATTTATTTAGCTCATGGTTTTGCAGGCTTGGAAATTCAAGAAACAAAGCATCAGCATCTGCTTGGCTTCTGGTGAGCACCTCATGCTCTTTCCACTCATGACAGAAAGTGGATGGGGAGTGGGTATGTGCAAAGATTTGACAGGGTGAGAGAGGTCGTGAGAGAGAGAGGAAAACTGAGGAAGCTGACTCTTTTATAACAATATGCTCTTGTGGGAAATAACTCATTCCCAATAGAGCAAGAACTCATTCACCCACAAGGGAGGACATTAATCTGTTCAAAGGGATCCACCCCCATGATCCAAACACCACTCACTAGGCCTCACTTCCCAATACTGGCATATAGGGAGCCAAATGTCAACATGAGTTTTGGTGAAGACAAACCACATTCAAATCATAGGCAATTCATATCTTTAACCACTTATAAAAACTAACTTGAAATGGATTAAAAACCTAAATTTAGGTCCTAATGCCATAAAACTACTATAAAAAACATAGGGGAAAAGCTCCTTAACATTTGTCTTGGCAATAATTTTTTGGATATGAGACTAGAAGCACAGCCAACAAAAATAAAAATAACAAATGAGACTACATCAAAGTAAAAATTTTTTGCACAGTAGAGGGAACAATCAGCAAAATGAAAAGGCAACCTATGGTATGGGAAAGAATATTTCCAAACCGTATATCTGATAAGGGTTACTATTTAAATTTATAAGAAACACATATAACTCAATATCAAAAAAACCCAAATAATCAAATTAAATAACGGTCAAAGGACCTGAATAAACATTTTTCTAAAGAAGATATTCAGATAGCCAACAGGTACATGGAAAAGTCCTCAGCACCACTAATTATCAGGAAATTGGGGATGTAGAGAAAAGGCAATCCTTGTACACTGTTGGTGATAATGTAAATTGGTATAGCCATTATAAAAAACAGTACATATGTTTCTCAAAAAATTAAATTTAGAACTATCGTATGATCCAACAGTCTCACTATTGGGTGTATATCTGAAGGAAAAAACCCAGTATCTGGAGGAGATAGCTGTATTCCAAAGTTTGTTGCACTATTATTCACAGTAGCCAAGATATGGACATAACCTAGGGGTCTGTTAATGGATGAATCAAAAAAGAAAAGGTGGTATATTATACAATGGAATTTTTTGAGCCATAAAAACAAAGAAAATTCTACCATTTGGGACAATGTGGATGAAACTGGAGGGCATTATGTTTAGTAAAATAAGCCAAACAAAAAAAGACAAATAGTGTTGCCATCAGTTATATGTGGAAATCTTCTAAAAAAGGAACTCACAGAAATAGATGGTTGCGAGATCTGAGGGTGAGTAAAATGAGAAAATGTTGGTCAAAATGTACAAACTTTCAGTTATAAGATGAACAAGTTCCGAGGATCTAATTTACAGCATGATTAGTATGGTTAATAATACCTATTGTATAATTGAAGTTTGTTGAGAGTAGATCTTAATTTAAGCATTCTCACAAAAAATAATAAATAAAAAGGTGATTATGTGAAGTGATGAATGTGTTGATTAACTTAATTGTGGTAATCATTTTATGATGTGTACATATATTAAATCATCACACTGTACATTAAATATATATAATTTTATTTGTTAATTTTACCTCAAAAAGCTGAAAAAAAAGAATGACACATAAGGTGGACTTTTGCATTAACTTCAGTGAATATTTAGTGCATGTCTCTTTGGTAAAGTTGAGTATTGAATGTGACGTGAGGAACATAGAGTTGAAAAAGACTTTTTTTTTTTTTTTTTTTACTTTAACGAACGTACAATCTAAAAGAGAATTTACAATCTAGTTTTCTAAGAGCTTTTATTAAAAATAAGTGTTGAATATATTTTATCTTTATTTATTTGTTTGTTTTTTAAATTTAGGTTTTATTCCAATAGATTTTTAGGGAGCAGGTGGTGTTTGGTTATATTAATAAGTTCTTTAGTGGTAATTTCTGAGATTTTGGTGCATTCATCAACTGAGCAGTGTACACTGTACCCAATGTGTAGTCTTTTATCCCTCACCATTCTCCCACCCTTTCCCCTGAATCCCCAAAATCCAATGTGTCATTCTTATGCCTTTGAGTCCTCATAGCTTAGCTCCTACTTGTGAGTGGGAACATAGGATGTTTGGTTTTCCATTCCTGAGTTACTTCACTTAGAATAATGGTCTCCAATTCCATCCAGGTTGCTGCAAATGCCATTATTTCATTCTTTTTTATGGCTGAGTAGTATTCCATAGTATCTATATACCACTGAATATTTTTTATTTTTGCTATCTATTGAGAATTTCTTTCTTGACTCTATTAGTGTGGTGAATTTGATGGACTGATTTTTAGACTGTTACCAACCTTGTTTTCCTGAAATAAGCCCTCTTGGTCATGATGTATTACCTTTTTTTTTTTTTAATGTCACTGGATATATCGATTTACTAGTATTTTATTTAGGATTTTTACAGGTCTTTGCATGAGGAAGATTTTCCTTTCTTTTAATGTCATTATCAGGTTTTTCTTTTTTAAACTGAAGTAATGCTCATAAAACGAGTTGTGAAATGCTCCCTATTTTTCTATTATCTGAAAGAGTTTGTGTAAGGTGGTGATATCTCTTCCTAAATGTTTGGAATAATTCACCAGTGCCATTTGGGTTGGGATTATTCTTTAGGAAGGTTTTAAACTATAGGTTCAATTTCTTTTATAAAGAATTATGCAGATTTCCTGTTCCTTCTTGAGTCAGTTTTGATTAAGTTGTATTTTTTAAGAAATTTAGGCTGGGTGCGGTGGCTGACGCCTGTAATCCCAGCACTTTGGGAGGCCAAGGCTGGTAGATCATGAGGTCAGTAGTTCAATACCAGCCTGATCAACATGGTGAAACCCCATCTCTACTAAAAACACAAAAATTAGCTGGGCATGGTGGCATGCACCTGTAATCCCAGCTACTCAAGAGGCTGAGGCAGGAGAATCGCTTGAACCCGGGAGGCAGAGGTTGCAGTGAGCCAAGATTGCACCACCGTGCTCCACCCTGGGCGACACAGCAAGACTCCATCTCAAAAAAAAAAGAAATTTAGATATTTTAATCTAAATTTTCAAAATAAAATTTTCTTCTTTTTTGTAGATATACAATCCTAAGTGATATCCCCTTTTTGATTTGTGTAGTTGACTCTATCTTTTATTTCTTTTTATTTTCTTGATCTGTCTTACCAGTGGTTTGTTGACGTTCTTAGTCTTGACAAAAAACCAACAGTTGCCTCTGTTTATCCACTCTTTTGCATCTGTTTACTTACTTTATTTTATTGTCTTTATTATTTCCTTCTTTATGATTCTTTTCGGGTTTAATTTTCTCTTCTTTTACTAACTTTTGTTATATACATGCAGATAATGATTTTAAGAATTTCTTCTTTTCTAAATATGCATCTAATGTTGTAAGTTTTTCTCTGAGAGTGTCTGTTAGTACTACCTTCAAGTTGTCATATGTCATATTTTTATTATTGTTTGATTAAAAGTATTTTACAAATTTTTATTATGATTTTTCTCCTTAATACTACATAAGTAATTTATAAGTCATTTTCTTAATTCCCAAATCTTTGGAAATTTTAGAGTTACATTTTGTTATTTATTTTCTGCTTAATATTGTCATCAAAAGACATGATTTGTGTAATTTCAATAATTTGGAATTTGTAGAGAGTTGTTTTCTGGATAAGCATGTGATCAATTTCATTGTGTCCATATGCAGTTGAAAAGAATGCGTTATTGGGTATAGAAATATATATCAATTAGATTAATTTATCATATTGCTCAATTTTTTTTTTTTTTTCAGACAGAGCCTCACTTCGTTGCCAGGCAGGAGTGCAGTGGCACAATCTTGGCTTACTGCAACCTCCGTCTCCCGAGTTCAAGCGATTCTCCTGCCTCAGCTTCCCGAGTAGTTGGGACTACAGGCGTGTGCCACCCCACATGGCTAATTTTTTGTATTTTTAGTAGAGACGGGGTTTCACCATATTAGCCAGGATAGTCTCGATCTCCTGACCTCGTGATCTGCCCACCTCAGCCTCCCAAAATGCTGGGATTATAGGCGTGAGCCACCGCGCTCGGCCCATATTGTTCAATTTTTTTTTATACTTTAAAAAAAATCTGATTTTTTTCCCTTTTTTTTGGTCACTCAAGCTGGAGTGCAGTGGCATGATCAAATTCACTGCAGTCTTTAACTCCTGGGCTCAAATGATCCTCCTGCTTCAGCCTCCTGAGTAGCTGGGACTAAGGCACATGCCACCATGCCTGGCTACTTTTTAAGTTTTTTGTAGGAATGGGTCTCACTTTGTTGTCTAGGCTGGTCTTAAATTCTTGGCTTCAAGAAATCCTCCCACCTTGGCCTCTAAACGTGTTGGGATTATAGATGTGAACCACTGCACCTAGACAGAATTTTTTTCAATTACTGAGAGAAGTATATTAAGATCTTCCACTATGATTGCAGATTTTTCCATCTATTCTTTTGATGTTTACTGCCTTTATGTATTTTGAGGCTCTATTATTAAGTGCATACATATTTAAATTGTTATATCTTCTTGTTGGATTCACCCCTTTGTCAGTACTAAACTTCTCACTTTATCTCAAGTAATGCTTCTTACTTTAAAGAATAGTTTCTGTGTTTTCTTGTGGTTAGAGTTTTCATAATATATCTTTCCTTTTTTTTTTAACCTTCAACCATTTGATGTCATTTTATTTAAAGGGTTTTCCTGTAAGCAGAATATAGTTGGATTTTGTTACTTTTATCCAGCCTGTGAGCCTTTGTCTTTAAATGGAAAATTAAGTCCATTTACATTTAATATAACCCCTGAAGCATTTGAATTTAAACATATTTTATTATTTGCTCTTCATTTCTCCCACCTTGTTTCTATTATACATGTATCTATATATCTAGATATAGATCTATATCTAGATATAGATATCTAGATATATATGCCACCTGGTTTCTATTATATATATAGATGCATATATCCATATATATATCTATCTATATCTATCAATCTAGCTATATATATCGATATATACCTATATATCTATATATAATAGAAACCAGGTGGGCGAAATAAAGAGCAAATAATAAAAAATAGATATCAGGTGCGAGCTATATATATCTATATCTATATCTATATATCTATGTATCCATATCTATATATCTCCCACCTGGTTTCTATTATAGATATATATAGAATCTATATTATAGATACATATCTATAGATAAATAGATAGATGTAGATATAGATATGTAATAGAAACCAGGTGGGAGATATATAGAGAGAGATATATATATCTATATAGAGAGATATATGTATAGATATATATAGAGATATATATATCTATATAGAGAGATATATGTATAGATATATATAGAGAGATATATAGAGAGATATATGTTTCTATATAGAGAGATATATAGAGAGATATATATTTCTATATAGAGATATATATAGAGAGATATATACAGAGAGATATATATAGGGAGATATATATACAGAGATACATATATCTCTATATATCTCCATATCTCTCTATAGAGAGATATATCTCTACATATCTCCCACCTGGTTTCTATTATATATCTATATCTATATCTATCTATCTATATATCTATATCTATCTATCTATATATATAGATATATGTCTATGTACCTACAGATATATATCCATATCTATCTATGTACCTACAGATATATATCCATATCTATCTACCTACAGATATATATCCATATCTATCTATGTGCCTACAGATATATATCCATGTCTATCTATGTGCCTACAGATATATATCCATGTCTATCTATGTGCCTACAGATATATATCCATGTCTATCTATGTGCCTACAGATATATATCCATGTCTATCTATATGCCTACAGATATATGTCCATGTCTATCTATGTGCCTACAGATATATATCCATGTCTATCTATGTGCCTACAGATATATATCCATGTCTATCTATGTGCCTACAGATATATATCCATGTCTATCTATGTGCCTACAGATATATATCCATGTCTATCTATGTGCCTACAGATATATATCCATGTCTATCTATGTGCCTACAGATATATATCCATGTCTATCTATGTACCTACAGATATATATCCATATCTATGTATCTACAGATATATATCCTTATCTATCTATGTATCTACAGATATATATCCATATCTATTCATGTATCTACAGATATATATCCCTATCTATGTATCTACAGATATATATCCATATCTATTCATGTATCTACAGATATATATCCATATCTATCCATGTATCTATCTATCTATGTATCTATAGATATATATCTGTATCTATCTATATATCTATAATATAGATTCTATAATATCTATAATAGAAACCAGGTGGGAGATATATAGATATATAGATATAGATATAGATATATATAACTCCCACCTGGTATCTATTTTTTAATATTTGCTCTTTATTTCTCCCACCTGTTTTCTATTATATATAGATATCTAGATATATATCGATATATATAGCTAGCTAGATAGATAGATATAGATAGATCTATCTCTATCTATCTATCTATCTATCTATCTATCTATCAGTATACCTCCCACCTGGTTTCTATTAACGTCTATATCTATATCTATCTATCTATATATAAAATATGTATATCTATAATATAGATTCTATATATATCTATAATAGAAACCAGGTGGGATATATATAGAGATATATATAATATCTCTATATATCTATATCTATATATATCCCACCTGGTTTCTGTTATAGATATATATCTAGATATATCTTATATATATCTACAGTATATCTTACATATATCTATATCTAGATATATATCTAGATCTATGTATCTATATATAGATATAGATATCTAGATATCTATGTTTCTATATCTAGATATATATTTAGATATAAAGATATAGATATAGATGGATATAGATATCTAGATATAGATTTATCAATATAGAGATATCTATATATAGATATGTATAGATATATCCATACAGAGATCGATATATATCAATGTAGATATATCTATATCTAGATATCTATATATGTATCTATATACCTATATCTATATATATCTGCTTTTCACCAGTTTTACAATGGTGTGTGAAGGTTTGCTTTCTTTTTTTATTATCCTGCTTGAGTTCATAGTGGTTTCTGAATTTTTAACTTGATGTCTTTAATCAGATTTGGAAAAAAAAATCAGCCATCACCTCTTCATTAGTTGCTTTCATTCTGTTTTTTAATTTCTTTTTGAACTGTAGTTACACACTGATTAGGACTTTTTATTATGGTCTATCTACCTCTTACCTGTTGGTATTTTCTATTCTTTTGTTTCACTTTTCGTTAGTCTATTTTCTTCTGATGTATCTTTAGGTTCACTAATTTTTTTTCCTTTAGCTGCTGAGTTTAATATCCTATTAAAAACATCTGTTGACTTCTTAATTTCCATTATTATGTTTCCTGTTTAACAAATTTCAATTTGAAATAAAATTTTTATAGTTTTTGCCATCTTTTATTTCTTTGTACATATTAAGCATAATAATTTGAAATCCCAAGGCAGAGAATTCCATTATCTGGATGACTTGTGGGTCTATTTCTAGCCTTCAGTTGAATGCTTTTTTGGTTGTTTATTTTTTAATTCTTGATGGAATTTGGTGCATAAAATTTGTAGAAATAATATGGGACTCTGAAAGATGTTGTCTCCCTGCAGGGAGAATTTAATTTTTCTTTTGACAAGTGGTTGGGATAGGAAAGATAAACTTAATTCAGTTAGGGATTGAACTATTTAAAATTGGGCTTCAGACTTTTTGAGAGTTGATCTATTTCTGCTTCTGCCTTACTCTTAGAATAAGAGTTGGAGGTTGCAAATGAAAGTGCGGAATGTTTAATAGGACCTCACCTTCCTGACAGACCCTTAGCTCTAACCCCAACCTATGAGATGTTTCTAAAAGTCTGTTAAATTTCTCAATTGCTCAAGCTGCCACTTTGTGCACAGCGTTATAGTCTCTTAGCTACTCTTTTTAAATCAGCAAATGCCTTGGTAGAAAAAGTGTTTGTAGATTTCAGGCTTACCTCTCTGAAATTCCTTCTGTCTGGAAGTTTTTTTTTTTTTTTTTTTTTTTTTTGCCAGAGCCTCGCACTGTTGCCCGAGCTGGAGTGCAATGGCATGATCTCAGCTCACTGCAACCTCCGCCTCCTGGGTTCAAGCGATTCTCCTGCCTCAGCCTCCCAAGTAGCTGGGATTATAGGTGCCCGCCACCATGCTTGGCTAATTTTTTGTATTTTTAGTAGAGACAGGGTTTCACTATGTTGGCCAGGCTGGTCTCAAACTCCTGACCTCGTGATCCACCTGCCTCAGCCTCCCAAAGTGCTGGGATTACAGGCGTGAGCCACTGTGCCCGGCCATGTATGGAATCTTAATTCCCCAAACGCTCATGGCCTTGGTAGCTCTCAGATGCTTTTAATAGGTTAAAAACCAATTTTGTTCAGGTTTTCTAAATGTTCTAAGTGGGGTGGGAGGATTTTATCTGAAACAAGCTAGTCTGTCATTTTTGTGTAAAATCTTTCCTTAGTGTTTTCCCCACCCTACCTTACCTGATGTTAGATCTTCCTTTCTTCTTCCCTGTTCCTCTCACACCCTGGTCTCTGGGCCTCAGCCTCTGTGAGCTTGTTTCTTCCTGCCTAGGACCTTTGTACTTATTGTTCCTTTGCCTGGAATTCTTTCTCTCTTCATCTCTCTTTCCTTGCCTGGTAAATACCTTTTAAGCTTGAAAATCTAAGATCAAAATTTAGTCCCCCAAATGAGATATTCTGCTTCTAAGACTGTGTCTCTCTTTTGTAAACTCTCATTACAATTTACTTAATCTTCTTAGCACTTATCACAGTTGTGTTAAATTATAATTAGTAGTTTAATGCCTCCCAGTTTATTAGGTTTTTTTTAATGGCTGCTGTAACAAACTACTACAAACTTAGTGGCTTAAAACCACACACATTTCTTTTTTTAAGTTCTGAAGGCCAGAAGTCTGAAATCCATTTTTGGGGGCTAAAGTCAAGGTGCTGGCAGGGCTGGTTCCTTCTGGAGACTTTAGGGTAGCATTAATTGCCTTGTTGTTTTTGTTTTTGTTGTTTTTTTGGTTTTTTTTCTTCTAGCTGTTGGAGGCTATTTGTATTCTGTGGCTCTTGACCCTTTCCTTGAGCAATTTCATTCATAACATTCATAAATTCTGGGGATTTGGATGTAAGTATTTTTGCCCTTATTCAGCCTACCATGGAAATATAAACTTCACAGGGGTTGGAATTATTTCTTGCTTGTTCACAATTGAATCCCTAGTGTACAGTCCATAGTGGTGCTTAAATATTTGTGGAATGAGCATTTCATCTGTAGGCCAGCAAGACACTTATTGCATGTTGTCATAGAGGTTTACTCAGTAAGTGTCCTTTTAGAAGGAAGAAAAGTGACTGAACAAAATATGATAGGAACTAACTCACTGAGCACCTACAATGTACTAGGCATTGAGCCAGGAGTTTTACGTTATTGTTTTCTTTAGTTTTCATAAAAACCTTCAGAAGTGCATATTCTCATAATCATTTTGTAGATGAAGAAACTGATGTTCAGAGAGAATGGCAGACTCTTTCACAAGTTCATAAAACTGGTTCATGGAAAAGTTAGAATTTAAATGCAGGCTCATCTGAGCCCAAAGTTTATTGTCCTTTCATTATTTCATGCCAATAAAGGAAATGGCTGAAACATAAGAGCTTCTGTTAGAGAGAAGGCTCTCCTTATATTAGCTAAAAGATACGTTATTCTTTGAGTCTGTGACTATTTCATATTTTTTGAGACCATGTGTTAGTTTATATGTTTTCTATTTTTCCCACCCTGAGATGGAGTCTTGCTCTGCCTCCCAGGCTGGAGTGCAGTGGTGCAGTCTTGGCTAACTGTAACCTCCGCCTCCCAGGTTCAAGCAATTCTCCTGCCTCAGCCTCCCGAGTAGCTGGGACTACGCGCCACCATGACTGGCTAATTTTTGTATTTTTAGTAGAGACGGGGTTTCACCATATTGGCCAGGCTGATCTCGAACTCCTGACCTCAGGTGATCCACCCGCCTCGGCCTCCCATACTGCTGGGATTACAGTCGTGAGCCACCGTGCCTGGCCGATTTATATTTTTTCAAAGTCAAAAGAACAGACTTCATTCCTGGTCCTTTCTGCTTTTAAGTTTTGTTGTGTTTATGAGCGTAATCCTGATTTGAGAATGCTTGTTTCAAAGGAACTATAAATATCTAAATTTTTCTATCAAATGATGTTCCTTTAGCAGAAACGTTCCCAGGTGGTTTGCATTTGGGAAACTAAAAGACTTTTTCACGCAGATCAGCAAGGCAGTCATGAATGGATCATTGAGCAACAGATGGTAGGAGCCTAGTTCAATACCCTTGTCATGTGAGAGTACTGCCTCTTGTAAGAACAGTGACAATATCCCATCTGCTTGCCTGACAGCCACAACTCAAATGAGACCCCTCTTGGAACCCTGCCTGTTTGGTCAAGCACCTTTCTAACAAATAAGAGCACCCTCTGACTCCTCAGGGGAAAAAAAGGGAGAGAGAGAGAGAGTTGCCAAAACACCCCCCCACAGTTTTTAAATTTAAAATATTTTCATTTTAAAATAGCATGTTTTCTCTGATTATAAGAGTAGAACATGTTCATTATTAAGAGAGTTAGAATATAGTTGTTTAATATCCTGGTAAACAGTCTTCTTAATTTTTTCCTACATATACAGAAACATATATCCATATAGAATTTTCATAAAAATGAGATACTACTCTTCATAGTGAGTTTGAAACTTGCTTTTTATTTAACAATATATAGTCATATCTATCTAAGTAGGTTTATATAGATTTGTTGTAAATTTTTGATAGTATGGATGTACTATAACTTATTTATCCTTTCCCTATTGGGAGCACTTTGCTTCCATTGTTTTCATTAAATAAACATAATAATCAATCTCCTTTTACATATATCTTTCTACAGATGGTCTTTCAAATCAAGTCAGCAAATATTTCTTTATTCCGGATGATGGAGGTATGTGCATGATTAAGACAGACCATGTCCCTGTCCCAATAGGCTTAGAGGAGAGGGATGAAATTAGCTGTTAAATAAGTAATTAAAAGCATGATGAAGTAATTAAAAGGATGATGAAAGAAAAATTATAAGTGACATGGGAATGTATAGTGAATAGATTTTGCTTCGTGCCAGGGCAGGGCGGAGTGGGGCGCGGTCAGCCTGTCATAGGACAAGTTGTTTAAACAGACATTTGAAGGATTGGCGAAGATTTGTAGATGAAGTTAATCTAGGGAAACTTGATTCTTCAGGTAGAATGAACAGCTTGTCAAAGGCCAGAATCAGAGAAGGCATGACATGTTATAACTGCAATGAAGGCTAGCATCTCGTGAGTATGGAGAGGCACAGAATGATGCTTACAAGTTACGGAGAGACTAGATTTTGTGAAGGGACTATTAGGGATATAGTAAAGGATTTTTTTTTGAAATTATCTTATTTCCTTTGCTCCTTAAAATTCTCTTGAACTCTGCCCTCTAATAATTTTTCATAGGTTTTAGATAACTCTAAATACAATCTTTAGACTTTGTGCCCAAGTACAAAAGGAATCATAGATGCAGATTATAAATGAATGTAAAATAATATCTATATAAACAATGCATAAAATAAGTTATAGTTTTTATAATTTTATACTGTCTTGTTGGACAAAGGGGGTTGATTACTGATGTAATCAATCGTTGATGCTTACTAATATGATGTATACGATTTCTGAACAAGATGGCAAAAGATGTAAGAACCTAAAAAATAATATGTATAGATTTTATATGAATGTATACACGTAAAAGTACAACTCATGAATAGAAAACACATGTCGTCATAATAATAGTTACCATTAAAGAGTAACTGCTAGGTTCCTGGAACTTTATTTAACAAATTTTTCTTTCTTTTTTTTTAATTTATAAAATTTTATTTTATTTTCGACATATTTAATCATCCTTTGGCAACATTTCTTACGAAGTATAAAAGTGAAAAGTTCTGTTTATTTGCATTATTGAAATCCAGTGGCTTTCAAATATGGAATAGTTCAATAACTTCCAGAATTCTAGAATTGGAGGTGATATAAAGAAGTTTGAAAAAGGAAATTTGGCCGGCTGCAGTGGCTCACGTCTGTAATCTGAGCACTTTGGGAGGCCAAGGTTGGCAGATCTCTCGAGTACAGGAGTTCGAGACCTGCCTGAGCAACATGGCAAAATCCTGTCTCTATAAAAAAAAAGCAAAAATCATCCAGGGGCTGGGCGTAGTGTCTCATGCCTGAAATCCCAGCACTTTGGGAGGCCAAGGCAGGCAGATCACTTGAGATCAGGAGTTAGAGACCAGCATGGCCCTGTCCACGGTTAGTAGAGACCATGGCGAAACTCCGTCTCTACTAAAAATACAAAAAAAAAATAGCCAGGCGTGGTGGTGCGCACCTGTAATCCCAGCTACTTGGGAGGCTGAGACGTGAGAATCACTTGAACCTGGGAGGTGGAGGTTGCAGTGAGCTGAGATTGCACCACTGCACTCCAGCCTGGGAGACAGAGCAAGACCCTGTTTCAAAAGAAAAAATTATCCAGGTGTGGTGGTAGGTACCTGTAGTCCCAGCTACTCAGGAGGCTGTGGTGGGAGGATAGCTTGAGCCCAGGAAGTTGAGGCTACAGTGAGCTGTGATTGTGCCACTGCACTCCAGCCTGAACAACAGAGTGAGACTTGTCTCAAGAAAGAAAGAGAGACAGAGAGAGAGAGAATGAAGATTAAACACAGAGCAACTCTGGTCCTGATAGCTTTCCATTTTCCATGATGTCCATTGGAATTCTGGCTTCAGTCTTTGACTTCTGTGAGATTTATATCCTTTTTTTAAAAAAAAAAAATATATATATATATATTTATTATACTTTAAGTTCTAAGGTACATGTGCACAACGTACAGATTTGTTACATATGTATACATGTGCCATGTTGGTGTGCTGCACCCATTAACTCGTCATTTACATTAGGTATATCTCCTAATGCTATCCCTCCCCCCTCCCCCCACCCCACAACAGGCCCCGGTGTGTGATGTTCCCCTTCCTGTGTCCAAGTGTTCTCATTGTTCAATTCCCACCTATGAGTGAGAACATGCGGTGTTTGGTTGGTTGTCCTTGTGATAGTTTGCTGAGAATGATGGTTTCCAGCTTCATCCATGTCCCTACAAAGGACATGAACTCATCATTTTTTATGGCTGCATAGTATTTCATATTAAAGGATTTTAAGCAGAGGAATAACATGGTCACTCTGAATTTAAAATTTTACTTATGAAATTGATAGTAATCGATGATTGTTGAGCATGAAAGAGAAGGAAGAATCAAGTGAGAATCTCAAATTTCTAGTGCAAGCAATGAAGTGCCATTCACTCTGTTTCTTGGTAGAGAAGTTGCTTTGAGGGGGGAAGTTGTTATCAGTTTAGGACATGTTGAATTTGAGTTACTTCTAGGTCTCAAAATGGAGATGTCTATAGACAGTAAAACATATAGCTTGGCAGCTCATGTGAGATGACTGACCTAGAGTTACAGCTTTTTGAGTCATCAACATATAGATGGTAACTAAAACCACGGGAGAAAATGGGATCACTTAAAAACCATAGGATGAGGACCGGGTCAGACAGCCGAGAAATTCCTATAATTGAAGATGGTAAAGGGGAGATGAGGTGGTACTGAGGAAAAGTACTTTAAAAAACAGGAGCGAAACTAGAGAATGTGGGTCACAGAAAGCAAGAGAAAAAATATTGCTCTGGATGGAGAAAGTCGTGAATTTTGTTAAAATGCCAATGCAAGTTAAATGATGTTGGAAGTGAGAAGTGTGAATTTAGTGTCATGGAGACCATTGGTGACCTTAGAAAGAATAGTTTTGGGGGAGTTCCACGAATGGCAGGGAGCAAGAGAATAAGGAGGTTAAAAATGTGGGGAAGGTGTGTGATACCCTCTTTAGGTTGTAATTCAAGTAGTGGAACTGACAGATCAAAGTTATGTAATAAAAATTTTTAAATATTTTGCCTACTTGCCTTTCAGAAAGTTTTTTTTTTTAATAAATTTATAGTCTTTCCTACAGTTTTGGAAGTACTATATTTTCATACTCCCTTGCCAGCCTTTTAAAATATTATCACAAATTAAATAAGAAAATAAGATAGGCCAGGCACGGTGGCTCACGCCTGTAATCCCAGCACTTTGGGAGGCTGAGGTGGGTGGATCACCTGAGGTCAGGAGTTCCAGACCAGCCTGGACAACATGGTGAAACCCCGTCTCTACTAAAAATACAAATAAATAAATAAATAAATAAATTAGCCTGGCATGGTGGCGCATGCCTGTAATCCCAGCTATTCAGGAGGCTGAGGCAGGAGAATCGCTTGAACCTGGGAGGCGGAGGTTGCAGTGAGCCGAGATCGCACCATTGCACTCCAGCTTGGGCAACAAGAGCAAAACTCCATCTCAAAATAAAATAAAATAAAATAAATAAGATAAATCTAATTTATATTTAATTTGTATTTGTTTGTTAGTGAGGCTGAACATCTTTTCATGTTTTTTGACCACATTTAGTCCTTCTTTTATGAATGATTCTTCATATACCTTGTCCATTTTTCTGTTGTGGCTTAGATTTTTAATAAATTGATTTGTAAGATCTTTATGTCTTGATGTTTTTAATTTGATGTTTTCATATATGATAATATTTTTCCTGTTAATTTTTTCTCTGTTCTTTTTCATATATAAGTTTTTTAAAGTTTCATGTATAAAATCTAATTATATTTTTCATTATGCTTTCTGTCTTTGATGTTTTGTTTAGAATGGCCTTTCCACTTCTAGTCTATATACATATTCATTAAATTTTCATCTTTTATGGTTTTTTATTTTTTATTCTAATTTTTAATTCACATGGAACTCACTTTGTTGTAACATCTTAGATGGGAATTCAGTTTTATTTGTTTCTAATAGCTAGCTGATTATCTCAACATGTTCCACACTAATTTAGAGTTGGAATCTGAAGAATTAATAGAATTTTGTAGGTGAAAGGATTGGAATGAGAAGGTTATTTCAGGTAGAGAGAATAGTATGTGCAAATGCCCTGAGGTACGAGAGTACATGGTGATGTCAAGAGTTTTTAAAAAGAAAAGAGAGTAGTGTTATGTGAAATTTGAAAAGTGGGTGTGGAGCTGGTATTTTAGGCCCTATTAAAAATTTAATTTTTGTTCCAGGACAGCAGAAAGTCATTGAAAATGAAGAGAGTGAATAAAACAAAAGAAAAGAGGACAGGTGGTGGGATGCTTGGTTAATGATTGAGTGGTAGAATAGTTTTTATGATAACAAAGTCTCATGGTAATGAAACTGAGTGGCTAAGGTTTGAGAAAAGTTGTTGAGGATGAAAAGATTAAAGAATAAGGGCACTGGATAGGTTGTACAAGTGCATATGATAGGCAATCAGGATTCTAAAAGGACTTGATTTGGGGAAGAAGGCACTGAGTCAGGTGTGTTTTGTAGTATATTACATTGTTATGTTAATTATACTAAAATATACCATATTAAGCAGAGGAAAATAGCCAAATGTTATAGTTATAAAACTTTACTCAACAATGGGAAAGAAACAACTATTTTGCTCATGTCATGGAATTCTCATTATGCTCAGGGACTTGTCTACTCTGGAAGAAAGAATATGTTGCTGCTCACCTGAAGGAGACAGTGTGGTATTGATAACAGTAGACTGTGGAATAAGACAAATCTGGATTTGAATGCTGATGACATGGGGTAATTAACCTCACCCCTTTAAGCCTCAATTTTTGCATCATTCACATAGGATTTCTAATGCCAGTTTTATGAAAGTGCAGTCAGGATGAAATCAGATAAAATGTGTGACACATCAACCATAGTGCCTGGCATTTAACATGTCCTAAATAAATTGAAATTCTTCCCCTGTGAGAAATCCTATCTAGGGAAATACCAGTTGTAAGTAGGAACCTGTGAGCTGTCCCACTGGATTTTGGTCGAAAAAACAGTTTTTCAAATTATAATTTTTTTGCAAAGGAACAAGCAAATGAATAGTTTGTCAAAGGTGGCAAGATGCTTTACTTCTTAAATTCCTTTATAATATGGAAACTTAATTCCATTCTGTGGTGATTATAGTTCAGTCTCTGGAGATAATTGCACCTAATTGTGATCTTGTTATGAATAACTTTGTAGAGAGAAATGCAGCTAAACAATGAGGTTGATTACCTGAGGTTTACAGCATTCAGAGAAATGACAAAAATAGGGCAGAGTCCTTGGCTGAATATTGATTAGTGAATAAAAACTAGGGTATTCTTTGAGATTTAAGAAGTGTACTTTTCTTTCAGCTCCAGTGAGACCTAGGCAAATTAGTGGCAATCTTGCCCACTTGGGGGCAGACAATATTGTTTTTACTAGTTAGTAATGTTAAGTACAATTTATTGTGTGTCTACTATGTCCCTGAAGCTTTCCAAGCACTGAACAAATTTATAATTGCTTTTTTTTTTCCCATTCTCCAGATGAAAAAGCTGAGGCTGGGAGAAATAAAGTGATTCATCCAAGGTTAATGTCAGAGTTGGAATTTGAACCCATGTCTGTCTTTAAAGCCTGAGTCTACCTCCTGTGTTATTCTGCCTCCAGGCAAAGCTCTGGGAGGCATAGGTGTTACATTTCTGGACTATTCTAAAAGGAACATAGATAACAAAATGTCTTAGAAAGCTGATTTACTTAGGGTTCTGAAAAGAACTGTACCAAGAGGTTTATTATAAGGGATTAGCTTACACAATTACGAAGGCTGACATGTCCCAAATCTGCTTTGTGGGCTGGCAAACTGGATACCCAGGAAAGCTATCAGCAGATGAAGCCTGAGGCAGTTTGCTGGAGAATTCCCTCTTGCTCAGGGATATTGGGTTTTTTGTTCTATTCAGGCCTTCAACTGATTGGATGAGACCACTCACATTATGGAAGGCAATCTGCTGTTCAAAGTCCATGGACTAATATGTTAATCTCATCCCAAAACACCCACCAAGTTGACACATAGAATTAAACATCACAGAATCTTTGAAGAGTCTGCATTTAAAAGTCAGTTCTCCAGAAGGTGGAATTTAACAGGCACTTATATAGTTTTCTACCTTAATAATTAGCAGAGCTCACTTAATGGAACTGAAGGAAGAGTACAGTATGTTAGATGATGCTATAACTGTTAAGGATAAACTATAATTCCTAGATTCATAGCAGATAGAATTCTAACTATAAAAATCCAACCTCTGAGCTTTAGTTTGAAAAACTACCACTCTAGGGATAGCAACTGTCACTGCAGGCTGATCTTTGTAATAATGATAATAATGATACATAGTGGTAATAACAATAGTTAACAGTTATTGGCTGCTTCTTGTAAGCCAGACATAACTTCTGTTGTTTTCATGTGTTATTCTTGTTTAATTGTCTCAGCACTAGGAAGAAGGGACTATTATTACTCTTATATACCTTCTATTCTGTGTATGGAAACAGAGTCTCAGAGAGATTAGAAAGTTAGCCACAGTAATGCAGACAGTAAACAGTGGATCCAGAATTCAAAGAAATACAGAATGTTTTCAGCACATGCTGCACATAATGGAGATTTGGGGCACCAAAGTCCATTTGCCCTCAAATCTCTCACCATTACTTGTCACAGTGTCTGAAGTTGTCACCATTAGAAGGATCAAATAATTGGAAAATCAAATCATCAACACTAATTGTGTGTCAGCACTCATGAAGGTTCCGGGGGGTATAGAAGGAATAATGAAGCGGACTCCTTACCTTGAAAGAACCAGCAGTCTTGATGGAGAACCTTGAATAGACCCAAAAAGAAGAAATACTTGGGGCTGAATTGCCTCCACACATTTGATATATTGTTTCCTTGTATTTAGGGGGTGGGAATTCTTACTTTTTGTTTGTTTTGTTTTTTAGCTTAACTTAGTTTTGTTTTTCATTTTTAACTGTGGTAAGGATGCTTAATATGAGATCTTAACAGATTTTTAATTGTATAATATACTGTTGTTAACTTAGATACAATATTGTACAGCAAATCTCTAGAATTTATTCATCTTGCATAACTGATACATTATACCCATCACCGCCTCCCTATTATCCTTTTCTTCCAGGACTTGACAATCACCATTCAACTCTCTGCTTCTATGGGTTTGACTATTTTAGAGACCCCATATAACTAGAATTATACAATATTTGTCCTGTGACTAGCTTATTTCACTTAGCATAAGTCCTCAAGGTTCATCATGTTAAATATTACAGAATTTCCTTCTTTTAGAGGCTGAATAATATTCCATTGTATGTATTTATCACATTTTATTTATTCATTCATCCACTGGTGGACATTTAAGTTGTTTCTACATCTTGGCTGTACTAAATAATGCTGCGATGTACATGGATGTGCAGATATCTTGTCAAGATCCTGATGTCAGTTCTTAGTAAATTCCCAGAAATGGGATTGCCTGGAGCATATGGTACTTCTGTTTTTAAGTTAAGTTTCTGAGGAACCTCCACGCTGTTTTCCATAGCAGATTCACTGTTTTACATTTCCACTTATGTTGTACAAGAGTTCCAATTCCTCTACATCCTTGCCAATACTCTTTGTCTTTTGTATTTTTGATAATAGGTATTCTAACAGGTATGAAGTGATATCCCATTGTGGTTTAGAATTATATTTTTCGGATTGGTGAAATATCTTTTCATATACCTGTTGTCTATTTGTATGTCTTCTTTGGAGAAATGTCTATTTAAGTCCTTACCCATTTAAAATGAGTTTATTAGGGTTTTTTTTTTTTTGCTAATGAATTGCAAACATAAATTTCTCATATATTTTGGAAATTAACTCTTTATCATATACATCATTTACAAATATTTTCTCCCATTCCATAGGTTATGTTTTCACTCTGTTGCTAGTTGTCTTTTGGTATAGAAGTTTTTTTATTGGACAAAAGTCTTACTTGTCAATTTTTGCTTTTGTTGCCTGTGTTTTGGTGTCATATACATGAACTCATTTCTCAGACCAATGTCATGAAGCTTTCACTTTATGTTTTCTTCTAAGATTTTTACAGTTGCAGGTCTTAAGTCTTTAATCTATTATGAGTCAACTTTTGTGTATAAGATAAAGGCCCAATTTCATTCTTTTGCATGTGGATGTCCAGTTTTTCCAGCATCATATGCTAAAGAGGCTATCTTTTGTCTATTGTGCTTTCTTGATGAAGATCAGTTGACTATATATGTGTATTTACTTCTGAGCTCTCTATTTTGTTCCATTGGTCCTTATGTTTGTCTTTATGCTGGTATCATACTGTTTTAATTATTGTAGCTTTGTAGCATATTTTGAGATCAGGACGTATGATGCTTTTAGTTTTGTTCTTCATTCTTAAGATTTTCTTTGCTGTTCCAAGTCCTTTGTAGTTATATATAAATTTCAGTTTTTTTTTCTATTTCTGTAAAAAAAAAAAGCAATAGGGATTGCACTGAATCTGTAATTTGCTTTGGGAAGTAGGGACATTTTCACAATATTAATTCTTCCAGTCCACGAACATGGGTTGTCTTCCTATTTGTGTCTTCTTTATTTTCAGATTTTTTTGTTAGTGTATACTAATGCAATGTTGATTTTCTATCTTGCAACTTTATTGAATTGTTTGTTAGTTCTAACAGGATTTTTATTTTTTTTTGAAGTCTAGGGTTTTCTATATATACAATCAGGTCATCTGTAAACAGGAACAATTTTACTTCTTCCTGTCTAATTTGATGCCTTTCACTTCCTTTTCTTGTCTAGTTGCTCTGGCTAGGACTTCCAGTATTACACTGAATGTAGTGAGAATGGGTATCTTTGTCTTATTCCTGATCTTGGAAGAAAGGCTTTCAGGTTTTCACCATTGAGTGTGAGCTTTTCACATATGGCCTTTATTGTATTCAGTTCCTAGTTCGTTGAGAGTTTTTGTCATGAAAGTGTGTAGAAGTTTGTCAGTGCTTCTGCTGCATCTATTGAGATGATCATGTGGTTTTCACCCTTTATTTTGTTAATGTAGTGCATCACATTGATTGATTTTAGTATGTTAAAACATTCTTGTAACTGAGGGATAAATCCCATGTGGTCACAGTGAGTAATTCATTTAATGTGCTATCGGATTTGATTTGCTAGTATTTTGCTGAGGACTTTCACATATATATTCATCAGGGATATTGGCCTGCCGCTTTCTTTTCTTGTGGTGTCTTTGTCTAGCTATGGCATCAGGATAATTCCAGCCTCATAAAGTGGGTTTAAAAGTGTTCCTTCCTCTTCAATTTTTTTGAAGAGGTTGAGAAGACTTTATGTTAATTCTTTACATGTTTAGTAGAATTCACTAGTGAAGACATGTGGTCCTGGCCTTTCCTTTGTTGAGAAGTTAATTGATTACTGGTTCAATCTCCTTTCTAGGTATAGCTATATTCAGACTTTTGACTTCTTTATAAGTTAATATTGGTAGATTGCATGTTTTTAAAGATTTATCCATTTCTTCTGTGTTATACAATTTGTTGGACTATAATTGTTCCTAGCAGTCTCTTAGAATTGCTTTTATTTCTGTGGCATCACTTGTAATGTTTCCTCTTTCATTTATGATATTATTCGAGTCTTTCTTTTTTCTTAGTCTAGCTAAAATTTTATCACTTTTGTTTTTCTACTAAAAAAAAACTCTTAGTTTTATTGATTTTTATCTATTCTCTATTTGTTTATTTTTACTTTGATCTTCATTGTTTTCTTTCTTCTGCTAACTTTAGGCTTAGTGTGTTCTCTTTCTAGTTTCTTAATATGTAAAGTTAGGTTGTTTATTTGAGATCTTTTAAATTTAGCATTTATCACTATAAACTTTACTCTTGTTACTGTTTTTAGTGCATTACATAAGTTTTGGTATGTTGTGGTTTTGTTTTCATTTGTCTCAAGATATTTTTTATTTTCTTCTTTAATCCATTGATTTTTCAAAAGTGTGTTGCTTAATTTCCACATATTTGTAAATGTTCCAGTTTTCCTTCTGATATTGATTTCTAGTTTCATTCCATGGTGATTAAAAATATACTTGATATGATTTCAGTCTTCTTAAATTTGATAAGGCTTGTTTTATAACTGAATATGTCTTCTACTCTGAAGAGTGTTTCATCTATGCTTGAGAAGAATGTATATTTTGTTGTTGAGTAGAATGTTCTATGCATGTTTATTAGGTTCATTTGATCTATTGTATTTTTGTTCAATTCTGCTGTTTCTTAGTTGTCTTATCTGTTATTGAAAGTGGGATATAAAGGTATATTATGATTAATTTCTATATAATCCTTTTATTTCAGGTAATTCTTAATTGGGAAGAGTTTACTATTAGTAATTGTTTTCTGTTGGTCACATAGTTCTTTTGCCCCTATTTCTCTCTTCCTTTGTGTTTCATTGACATTTTTTGTTTTTGTATTGGTATGCTTTGATTTCTTTCTCTCCTTTGTATGTAACTTTCACAAGTATTTTCTTTGTGGTTCCCATAGAGCTTATATAAAGTATCTTATAGCAGTCTATTTTGAGCTGATAACAGCTTAACTTCAATTGTTTACAAAAGCTCTACACTTTTACTCTCTATTCCTATGATATGTTATTAATGTCACGATTTATATCTTCTTATGCTGTGTATCCATGAACATATTTTTAAAGTTATAGTTATTTTTAATACTTTTGTCTTAAACTCTTATAGTAGAATGAAAAGTGATTTACCCACCACCATTACAGTAAAACAATATTCTATATTTCTTTATATAGTTATCTTTACCAATGCATTTTATACTTTCTTATGCTATCATATTTCTTTTTGGCATCTCTTCATTTCAACTGGAAGAACCACAGTTAGCATTACTTGTAAGGCAGGTAGTGGCAGTAAACTCCCTCAGCTCATGTTTGTCTGCGAAAGTATTTCTCTTTCATCTTGAAGGATAGATTTTCTGGATATAGTATTCCTGAATCCTTTGAATTGATCATACCAGTCCCTTCTGGACTGCATGGCTTTTTCAGAAAAACATGCTCATAGTCTTATAGGGATATGCCCTTTCATGTGATGAGTCACTTTTCTCTTGATGTTTTCAAAATTCTGTCTTTGACTTTTGACAGTTCGATAAATATATGTCTTTGTGTGGAGTTCTTTGGGTTTATCCAATTTGGGATCCTTTGGGCTTCCGAATCTGGATATTCCTTTCCTTCCCCAGATATGGGAATTTTTCAGCCATTATTTCTTTGAATAACTTTCTGGTTTTTCTCTTTCTCTTTTCTTTTTGTGACTTTTATAATCTGTATATTGGTTTACTTGATGGTGTCCCATAAGTTTCTCAAGGGTTACATTGGACAACATAGATCTAGCACAACTTCTGGTGTATGGAAGTGCTCTGTGTGTGTTTATCTACAAATTGGTTGATTGGTAGTGATGAGTGCTGACTCTAGGAAGAAGTGAGTGCCAGCTCCAGTGTGCATACATGCATGTGGCTTAAGTTTTACTAGATTTTATATAAAAATCAGAAATAAAATCGCACACCTTGTGAATAAATCTAAAAAGTTTTTATTTTGACAGTCTGAATACAGGGATTAGGCACTGTCAGTTTTCTGTGATGAGAGGGAATCCACTGCAGTAAACATTTAGTTAGAACCCTCTTCCCAGCCTCCTGTGAGTTGGAGGTAATTAGGTCTTGGGGCAAAAACATATTTTACAATATTTCAAAAGTTTGCTTTTGCTTTCATATATAGCTCTTTAAAAATATTATCCTGAAACTGGAATTTGAAAGCTGACCCTGCTAACTTTGGATTCCCAAGTCTCTTTGAAGCTGCAGAACACTCTGAACACAAAGCATTTATTTTTGTTCCTGTGACAAAAAAATAAACATACATCCCTCCTGTAGGGAGACCCCGGCCTCAGAGCTTCAGAGTGGGGTCTCCCAAATAGAGAAGGCTGGCGTGTCCAGGGTCTTACCTCCTTCAGGATTGCTCCAGGACTTCTTTTATCCTTGGTTAGCTTTTTCAAAAAACCACTGGAATCCCTTTAACACATATATACATCTCCTTACAAATAGCACACATGCAAAATTCTCTGAATTGGACTTATGAATAGAGAACTGTGATCTAGCAGGATATTAACTAGAAACAAATTATTGTTCTTACTGCCAACAGATGAACTATAGACAGAGGAAATCACATAACCACAAGACTGTGTTGTTTTTCCTCCATATATGTTCAGCAACTGAGCAAAGATCCAGTCACATATTGATGTGCTAAATGGTGTTGAATGAATGAATGAATGCTATGAGTTCTACTCTCTTGCTCTCAGACTTACAGGGGGAAAGGGAAGAGGGATCTCTTGCTAGGGATTGCCCCCTCTATAGAACACACGTGCAGCATATTCTCATGAAAAACAATACATTTCCAATACAGTTTGTTATAAAAGAAAGGAGAAAGGAAAACATGGCCAGAGAGGTGAGGTGAGGTTGGAGACTTTTACGTAGTTTAAAATTAAGACAGGTCTGAAGGTAAACTAGGTACTTCCTAGGAGCTAAGTATCACTTTATTTCCCAGAGTGGACCTTGAAGATTGTCTGATTGCAACCAGAACCACCCAAGAGGCAGTGAAGGCCCTAGAACTGGAGCAAGCATGAAGAGAAAACCAAATTGATCAAAGCTGTGTCTGTACCTATGCTGTATAATAGACTTCTGTGGGTTAACTTCAATGATTTGCAGTTCATTTTTTAAATCTATCTCTAGCTCATCTTCATGATTAAATTTACCCAAGCATCCTTTAAGCCAATGTACTTACAAAACAGAAAAGAATATCATTTATTGGAAACAGAAAAGTAAAGATAGGAATGACAACAATGTCTTAAATAGCTTCATTCTATTACCTCTCAGCCTAGTGTACAAGGCTCTCACAGGTCTGAGCATACTTATTCTTGCAAAGGATGTAGGCTACAGTGGTTATAATGTCAATTATTCCTCTAGAAGAGTGGGTGCTCATCTTTCCAATCATTGGTCCTAGATCATAACTCTGATAGGATGTATGCAACAGTCACTACAGAACCAACCATATTCCCTACCCTACCTTCTGTAGCTCCAGCCTCAAATTGTCCCACTCGTCTAAGGTTGCCGCATCAGAAAAGATGTGTAGGTGTGTTTGTGTGTGTGTGTGTGTGTGTGTGTGTGTATGCATGGGTTTTATTTTCCACTAGCATATTTCCTCTTAAGACCCAGACAGACGAGGATGTCTGATCACTTTTCATTCATATGGATTGCTTGACAGTGGGGATATATTTTGAGAAATGCATTGTTAGGTAATTTCATCATTGTGCAAACATCATAGAAACATCATAGAGTGTGCTATCAAACATCATAGAGTGTGCTTACACAAAACAAATGGTATAACCTACTGCATACCTGGGCTATATTTTATTGCCTATTGTTCTTAGGCAACAAACCTGTGCAGCATGTTACTGTACTGAGTACTATAGGCAATTGCAATACAATTGCAATAAGTATTTCTGTATCTAAATATATGTAAGCATAGAAAAGGTACAGTAAAAATACAGTATAAAGATAAAAGCTCATATACCTGTATATTACACTTTCCACAAATGGAATTTGCAGGACTGGAAGTTGCTCTGGGTGAGTCAGTGAGTGGTGAGTGAAAGAGAAGGCCTAGGACATTACTGTATGCTACTACAGACTTATAAACATTTTACACTTAGGCTACACTAAATTTATAAAAATATTTTTCTTTCTTCAGTGGTAAATTAAACTTACCTTACTGTAACATTTTTACTTTATACACTTTTTACTTTTTTAACTCTGACTCTTTTGTAATTCTACAAGTTTGCAAAAATATTTTCTTTCTTTTTATTTTTATTCTATAATCTTTTTTTTTTTTTTTTTTTTTTTTTACTTTTTAAACTCTTTTTTGTTAGAAACTAAAACCCAAACACATGCATTAGCCTAAGTCTGCATGGGATCAAGATCATCAATATCACTGCCTTTCACCTCTGTGTCTTGTCCCACTGGAAAATCATCAGGCATTATAACATGCATGGAGCTGTCATTTCCTATGATAACAATGCCTTCTTCTGGGATGCCTCCTGAATGACCCACCTGAGGCTGTTTTACAGTTAACTTTCATTTTTTTAAGTAGAAAAAATATACTCTAAAGTAACAATATAGGTATAGTGTGGTGAATACATAACCAGTAACACAGTTGCTTATTATCATTATCAGATATTTTACATTATACATAATTGTATGTGCTATATTTTTATACTACTGGCAGCACAGTAGTATACACCAGCATCACAGGAGTGATGTGTTTCACTATGTTATGATGGCTATGACATCACTGAGTGAAAAGAATTTTTTGCCACTACAATGCGGTGGTGAAGTCATTCCTTTCAATAACTGAGGTAGGTCAATTGGATATCCCTATAGGGAAAAAAAAAATGGACATCCTATACCTCATACCATATGTTAAAATTGTTTCCATATTATTGTACTTAAATGTTTCCATATTATTGTTCACTTAAAGGGAAAACCATAGCATTTCTAGAAGAAAACATGGGAAAAAATTCTATGGCATGGGAAAAGACAATTCATTCTATTCATTAAATAAAATACAAAGCATCAACCATAAAACACATTTTTACTAAAATCATGATTTTTTTCTAAAATAATTTTTTTAAATATGAAAAGATAAACTAGTCCCTGGAGAAAAGATATTTTTATTACAGAAATACACAAGTAATTTAGATACATAATTTATAAAGAACTCCTACAAGTCCGTAAGAAAAAGTAAGACAGCCCAATATAAAATGAGCCAAGGATTTGTGCAAGTGCTTCATAGAAATAGGTGAATAAATAGACAATATGCATATGAAAATATGGTAATTATTATCAATCATTAGGGAATGCAAATGAAAACCACAATGATATACCGCTATGCACCCACCAGAATGGCTAAAATGAGGACTGACATATCAAGTATTAGTATGAATGTAGAGGAACTGGAATTCTTGCACATTGCTGAAGGGGGAGTAAATTTATACAGCTACTTTGAAAAATTGCTTGGCAGTTTCCTCCAAAACTATATATCCGCCTACACTATAATTCAGTATTTTTACTCCCTGGTGTATACAAAAAAGAAATGACTTACTGTGTCCACTAATAAAAGTTACAAAAATGTTCATGGAATCTTTATTAATAATATACAAACTTCAAACAATTCAAATGTTCAATAGTGGATAGGCAATTTCTGGTATATTAAAACCATGAAATTCCACACCACAATAAGAAGTAATGAACTATTGATATATGCAACGACACGAACGAATCTCAAAACACTTGGTTGAACAAAACAAGCAGAATCAAAAGAATACATATAATACAATTTTACTTGTATACAATTTAAGAAAAGTCAAAACTATTCTACAGCAACACAAGTCTAAATAATGATTGTCTTTGGGGCACACTGCCTGAAAGGGGGCACCATAAATCTTGTTAGGGTGCTATCTTGATCTGAGTGTTAATAGATGGTTCTATTTATACTAAGGGCAAAAACAGGCAAAGCTGATCTATGGTGATTTAAGTCAGAAAAGTGCTTACTCTTGGGGGATACTGACTGTGAATGGACATGAGAGAGCCTTCAAGGGTTCTGGAAAGGGGGATGACATGAGTGTATATGTATAAAAAATCAGAGGTATGCAGTTGGGTTTTGTGCACTTTATTGTATATAAGTTTTACCTCAATAGAAGTAACACAGAATCAAAATTTTGACATTAAAAAAGAGAATATTTTAGGTCCATTATAACCTTACGGAACCACCATTTTATATGAGCTCCATTGTTGACTGAAGTGTTATTATGTGACTATCACAGTCCAAATAGACTGAAAAAAACGAAATAGAAGTATGTCTTAGAATTCTCCTTCCTTCATTTTTTCTTTCCTTTCTATCTCATTTGTAGAGAAAAATTCGCATGCACAGTCTCAAATACACCATCTTTAAATCCTAACTCCCCAGGTTTGATAATAAAAAAAACGCAAATACATACACAATATAACAAAAAATAAAATGTTTGGCCAGTTTGTTAAAGCCAGATGGTAGGAAATAGAGAATGAAATCAGGTTTAGGAGTTGAGTATGGTTGGAATATAATAGCTTTTGCAAATATTCATGAGTAGAATCACTTACATTAGGGATATATAGAACTACGAAGTGTGGGCCAAGTCCAGAGTATAAGTTTTTAATGCAACTATAAGAAGAACAGGCGATAAATGGATTTCAACTAAGCCAAATGAAAAGAATAACCAAAAGGCAGATTTGGGGCAGAAGGAGGTCAGGAAAATTTCCCTGGAATCAATGAAGGTGAGTAGGGACACATAAGACAGAAAAAGAGGGTAAAGCCACTTAGTCAAGGTTTCCTGCTTCCTGTTTTGTTTATGTATGTCCTGCTGGGTGCAGGCAGATAAGTGTTGGCAGGTGTGTGATAAAATCGCAGAGGAAGGCTTACTGGTAAATAAGCCTTCTTTTTGGCTACTGAAAGCTGACAATTTATTTGTCCCAGTTTTTTTCCATTGTAATCATAAAATTGGCTGAAATTCCGTCTATTTAAAACTCCAAAGTTTTGGTAGGAAATTAAATATTTGGATTAGGTATTCTAAGGTTGACATTTAAAATATTTTTCCTAAAATTAGAGGCTTCAATAACATTGAGGTGGACAAATTTGATTTATCGTTTCAATGGTATTTATATCGGGCTTATTTTGCTAAGTGCTTGGCTGCTGTATTACATCATTACCATTGCCAGATTACCATTTTATTTCAAGTATATGGTTCAGAAATTGAGAACAGCTCTCTCTTATCACATACTAAGTGAGTAAAAATGGCAAATGCTGTAATGAGGTGATTTGACATGATTCAAAAAGATCCAGTAAAGGAGACATGTTTCATTGTATTGACAGAAGAAGATATTCTTGAAATAAGGTCAAGAATATGCTGGCCATGCTTTTTTTGAGATGGAGTCTCACTCTGTCACCAGGCTGGGCCAGGCTGGAGTGTAGTGGCGCGATCTTGGCTCACTGCAACCTCTGCCTCCTGGGTTCAAGCGATTCTCCTGCCTCAGCCTCCCGAGTAGCTGGGAGTACAGGTGCGCACCATCACGCCCAGCTAATTTTTGTATTTTTAGTAGAGACAGGGTTTCACCATGTTGGCCAGGATGGTCTTGATCTCTTGACCATCCTTGTGATCTGCCTGCCTCAGCCTCCCAAAGTGCTGGGATTACACGCGCGAGCCACTGCACCAGGCTGGCCATGCTTCTTAATCACTTAAGGCAAGCCTTGCCCTCATGGGGACTGGCACCAGCAACTTCTCAGCAAGTAATTTTGTATTTGTATTATTTTAGTGGTTATACTTAATTTATAAAAATATTGAACTTCAACTATACAAAATTGGATTACTTGCAATTCTGAGTTTGCAGAAAGCTATCATACATCCATGTATGTTTCTCTTTCTATGCATTTTCTTTTCTTTTACTAATCATCCCTGGTCTCAAATTTTATCCATGATTGTGCCATTTAACTTACATACATATTGTCATGTTAAACATTTATTCTGCTTATTACTTTCTTTTTACATTCAATATTATTACCCCGTCATTGTATATACCACATTTTGATTTCTATTTACTATTGGTAAACACCCAAGTAGTTTTGAACTCTTCCTTCTACAAAGAGTGCTGTGGTAAATATTTTCATTCATGTCTCCTTGTGTATATGTATTTTTCCTATAAAATATTATCAGCCACAGGATGTATACATACTGTCTTTTGCCAAATATTTTCAGGCTGGTCCTCAAAATAAGCAGACAGTCTTCCTCCAATATTTAAAAAAGATCCAGTAAAGGAGTTGTGTTTCATTATATTGACAGAAGAAAGTATTCTTGAAACAGGAATCTTGTAAGTTATCTCAAACTGCCAACCCTGTCCACAAAATACAGAAATGTAGTAGTCTTCGTTTAAACAAAGCTTCTAGAAAAAGAAAACATAAAGTTAGAATCAACATATTTTAGCAGATAAAAATTACCTCTCCAAATGAAAACATGCAGCAGAAGAAGACTGAAGAAAAAACTTGACAAGCACTACAGGAAATTAAAAAATACATAAACTTAAAACTAAAATTGGCCAAAAAAGGAAAAAAAGAGACAAATTAAGTAAGAGTTGATTGAAAAATTCAGGGAAGAAATAGAGGAAAAAGAAAAAATATCTTAGAAACAAAGTTTAAATTATAAGGTGCCTTCCTCTTAAATAAACTCAAATGGAAAATTAATACAAACAATTGAAGAAAAGCGGAGAAACAGCAAAGTGAATGAACACAAGATAAATGGATGAGTTATAAGGGTCAGAGAGAGTGAGTGCAATGGAAATTAGGCAAAGAAGGTCTAATGTATGTATTGCATAATTTACTCACCTAAAAAGAAAAACAATGAATATAACTAAAATTTGAAACAATGATTTAAGAAAAATTTCTAAAAAACAGAATAAATCCACATATGAAACGGTTCACTCTCTAAAAATTCATTCCGAACGATGAACTCTGATACATATCTTGGTAAATCTATCAGACTTTAAACAGAAAGAAAAAGTCCTTAGGTTCTCAGGGCAAAAAAAATCAAGTTAACTTACAAGAATAAGAGTTGCACTGGAATTTGATTTCTCAAAAATAACATACAGTTTGATATGTATTTACAAAGTTAAACATAAATAGCTGGGTGTGGTGGCTCATGGTTGTAATCCCAGCACTTTGAGAGGCTTGAGGCAGCAGGCAGATCACTTGAGCCCGGGAGTTTGAGACTAGCTCGGGCAACATGGTGAAACTCTCTCTTAAAAAAAAAAAAAAAATATATATATATATATATATATGTGTATATATATATATGTGTGTATATATATATGTGTGTGTATATATATATGTGTGTGTATATATATGTGTGTGTGTGTGTATATATATATATGTGTGTGTATATACATATATATAGGTGTGTCGGCACATGTCTGTGGTGCCAGCTATTCAGGAGTCTGAGGTGGGAGGATTACCTGAGCCCAGGGAGGTTGAGGCTGCAGTGAACTGTGAGTACACCAGTGCACTCCAGCCTGGGCAAAAGAATGAGATCTCATTTCAATAATAATAATAAATAAGCATAAACTTATTACATAACCCAGAAATTTTATTCCTAGGTATGTGTTCATGAGAAATAAAAACATATGTTCATATAAAACCTTCACATAAATATTAGAAGCAACTGTATTCATAATAGTTAGAAACTAGAAGCAACACAACTATCAATCAACTGGTAAATAAATAAAAAATCATATTGTAGCTATAGTTAGTCAGTATGTTGAAACCATTGAGTGTTGCCAGAACATGGATAAATCACAAAAGTATTATGCTAAAAGACACAAAAGACTATAAAGTATATGAATCTATTTATTTAAAATTTTAGGAAAGGCAAAATTACAGGAACAGAAAGTAGATTAGTGTTTTCCAGGGCCTGTGGATGCAAAGAGTGTGTTGATTATAAAAGGGGAGGAGAAAACTTTTTGGGGACGTGGAAATATATTTATTATGGTGGTTGGTGGTGGTTTATGTATTTTTATTTTGGTGGTTGTTACATGACCTTATATATTTTCTGAAACTCATCAAACTGCACCCATTAAAAGGGTAAGTTTTATTGTATGTAAAATTTACCTCCATAAGCTTGACTTAAAAAATAAATGCATGAAGAAAAGCAATAGTGTAACAGCACTGAAAAAAATCTAAAGGAGAGAAATTATGAAACAAAGATGTTATGTCTAGCCAAACTATTCTTCAAATAGTAAGAATACATAAAAACCATTTTAATGATTGAAGAATTTAAGGACTATTATATCCACAAGCCCTGCTTAAGGAATCTACCAGAGGATAAGCATCTAACCAAGAGACAATTGGGGAAACTGTAGAAAAGAAGTTATTGTGAGTATTAATTGTAGATTTATCAAATGCGAAGATGAGGGAGGAAGAATACTATATAATTTTTATTTTTCTTCATAAGGTAGAAATAATGCAACTAAAAAGTGGAAGGAGAAGGAAGAGACAAAGAGGAAAATGGTCTAATGTTAGTGAAATCAGCACATACCAGTATCTATGAGGTAAGTTTAAAGTTGTAATCAGATAAAAATATTTAGCCTAAAACAAATATGTCTGGTATTTTTTCAAAATGAAACATATGAAGGATAAATAGAAACTAATGAGTTTGATTACCTGTAGGAGATGGGTGAGAATGGGGTTGAACGGATGAAGAGTTAGCACTTCTCTCAGTATTTCTATTTTTTGCATAGTTTTAAATTTTGGTATTATATTAATGTTTTACTTACCCAATATAAAATAATATCAAAAAGGATAGGTAAAATATCCTAAAATGGAATATAATCAAGAAAAAAATGAGCCTATCTCTAATAAATAACACAATCAGACTGAAGTGTGGGTGAAGGATGGGAGAATAAACCAATTTACCTTTATAGACAGTATTTTATTTATACTGTGAAAGCATAATTTCTACCTTGTGAAGACAAAATACACTTATAGTCCTTAAGTACTGATTTCACAGTATTTTATTTATACTGTATTTAAAGGTGTAAGAATTAAAGAAAGAGGAAAGAAACATGAAAAGCAGCTTTGCAGTTAAAGATAGGTTTATTTTGGAAAATAAACCTGAGCGGGGCTTCTGGCTGAGTTAGGTCAGAGGCACTCTCTTTTACAGACTAAGAGTTTTTAAGGATTCAGGGCAGGAGAGTTTGTCAGAGGCTTGGATTACTTCTGTGTCTCTTTGTTGTGCTTATCTGGGAGGGAGAGTTTTGTGTCTGTTCCCATACATCTTCCTGCAGCTGCAGGCATACCCACCGAGTCTGCTTTTAGCTCCTATCTATCTTAGCGCACCTGAAGGGAAAGGAATGTGCTTATTATGGCCCAGTGTTTTACTGGGGCTCACTGTATGAGGGTGAAGTTTGGCAGTTACCCAAAAGACTTCCCCCCTGCTCCCTCTGTGCCTGAGCTGTCTTATCTGTGTTTTACTGTCTTCCCTTTCTGGCTGCTTGTTGTTAAAAGAGAAATGATAGGGTAGTGAAAGTCTCTCTTCACTATGCACTTTCTAGACTCCTGACTACAAGTATGTGTAACTATAACAAAACGGTTGTTTTGTGCCTCTAATCTTGGAATGTTTTGCTATGTGGCAATAGGGCCAGGACAGGGGAATAAAGACAAGCTCTTCTTCAGAGTAGAATGCCAACTAAGAAATATAGACAGAAAGGTAGAGTTAGAAAATCAGCATTTGGCAGTCTACAGACCCTACAAAGCAACCACACAATAGAAACTACAGAGCAATTAGCTAATAACTTCATGATAGAACCGAAAGCTCACATACTAATATTAACCCAATGCAAATGGTCTAAACATCCCCACTTAAAAGGCACAGACCATAGAGTTGGATTAAAAAAAAAAGACCCATCTGTTTGCTTTGTTCAAGAGAGCCATCTCACATGTAATGAGACCAATAGGCTTAAAGTAAAGAGTTGGAGAAAGATCTACTAAGCAAATGGAAAACAAAAAAGAGCAGGGATTGCTATTCTTATATCAAATAAAACAGACTTTAAGCCAACAACAGTTAAAAAGGACAAAGAAGGAAACTATATAATGATAAAAGGTTCAATTCAACCAGAAGAATTAATTGCCCTAAATATATACATACCCAACATTGGAGCACCAGATTCTTAAAACAACTACTTCTAGAGTTATAAAAAGACTTAGACAAATGCACAATATTAATGGGGGACTTCAATACCCCACTGACACCATTAGACAGATCATCGAGGCAGAAAACTTACACGTATATTCTGGGCATAAGTTTGACACATGACCAATTGAACCTAACAGATATCTATGGAATACTCTACCCATCAACCGCAGAATATACATTCTTGCCATCTGTACATAGAATACTCTAAAATCAACCACATGCTCAGCCATACAGCATGTGTCAATAAATTCAAAAAAATCAAAATCATATCAACCATACTCTTGGACCACAGTGAAATAAAAACACAAATCAATACCAAGAGGATCTCTTAAAACCACAAAATTACACGGAAATTAAACAACTTACTCCTGAAAGCAATAAAATTAAGGTAGAAATAAAAAAATTCTTTGAAATAAATGAAAAAAGAGACAAAACATAAAAATCTCTGGGATGCAGTAAAAGCAGTGTTAAGAGGAAAGTTTATAGTACTAAACACCTACCTTGGAAACTTAGATCTCAAATAAATGATCTAACATCACACCTAGAGGAGCTAGAAAAACAGGAACAAACTAACCCCAAAGATAGCAGAAGAAAAGAAATAACTAAAATCAGAGTAGAACTCAATGAAACTTAGATCTGAACATCCATGCAAAGAATCAACAAAACCCAAAGTTGGTTCTTTAAAAGGTTAAACAAGATTGACAGACTGATAGCTAGTTTAACAAAGGAAAAAGAGGAGATCCAAATAAGCACAATCAGATATGACAAAGGTGACATTGCAACCAATCCCACAGAAATACAAAAGATTCCTAGAGACTATTATGAACACCTCTATGCACACAAGCTAGCAAATCTAGAGGAGATAGATAAATTCCTGGAAACAAAACATTCCAGGATAAAATCAGAAATAAATTAAAACCCTGACCAGACCAGTATCAAGTTCTGAAATTGAATAATTAATACAAAACCTACCAACCAAAGAAAGCCATGGACCAGATGGATTTACAGCCACGATTTACCAGATGTATGGAGAAAAACTGGTACCAGTTCTACTGAAACTATTTCAAAAAACCAAGAAGGAGGGACTCCTCTCTAACTCATTTTATGAAGCAATCATCACCTTCATACCGAAACCTGGCAAAGACACAATGAAAAAAGAAAACTACAGGCCAATATCCCTAACACAGGGATAGATACAAAAATTCTCTACAAAATACTAGCAAACCAAACCCTGCAGCACATCAAAAAGTTAATTCACCAGCTGGGTGCGGTGGCTCATACCTGTAATCCCAGCATTTTGGGAGGCTGAGGCGGGTGGATCACAAGGTCAAGAGATCAAGACCATCCTGGCCAACATGGTGAAACCCCTTCTCTACTAAATATACAAAAATTAGCTGGACGTGGTGGCACATGCCTGTAGTCCCAGCTAATTGGGAGGCTGAGGCAGGAGAATTGCTTGAACCCAGGAGGTGGAGGTCGCAGTGAGCCGAGATGGTGCCACTGCACTCCAGCCTGGTGACAAAGCGAGACTCTGTCTCAAAAAAAAAAAAAAAAAAAAAAGTTAATTCACCACAATCAAGTAGGCTTCATTCCTGGGAAACAAGGCTGGCTCAACATACACAATAAATATGATTCACCACATAAACAGACTTAAAAGCCAAAACCATATGATCGTCTCAATAGACAAAGAAAAATATTTTGAAAAAATCCAACATCCCTTTATGGTAAAAACCCTCAAGAGACTATGTATCAAAGGAGCATACCTCAAAATAATTACAGCTATCTACGATAAACCCACAGCCAATGTGACGCTAATGGGGCAAAAGTTGGAAGCATCCCCCTTGAGAACTGTAACAAGAAAATGATGCCCACTCTCACTGCTCCTATTTGACATAATACTAGAAGTGCCAGCCAGAGTAATCAGGCAAGAGAAATAAATAAAAGGCATCTAAATAGGAAAAGAAGAAGTTGAGCTATGTCTTTTCACTGATAATATAATTCTTTTTTTTTTTTTGGAGATGGAGTCTCGTTCTGTCGCCAGGCTGAATGCAATAGTGTGATCTTGGCTGACTGCAACTTCTGCCTTCTGGGTTCAAACGATTCTTTTTCATCAGCCTCCCAAGTAGCTGGGACTACAGGTGCATGCCACCACACCCAGCATGCATAACTTTTGTGTTTTTAGTAGAGATGGGGTTTCACCATGTTGGCCAGGATGGTCTCGATCTCCTGACTTTGTGATCTGTCTGCCTCAGCCTCCCAAACTGCTGGAATTACAGGTGTGAGCCACCATGTCTGGCCTGATAATATAATTCTATACTTAGAAATCCCCTGGAACTGATAAACAACTTCAGTAAAGTTTCAGGATACCAAATCAATGTACAAGAATCAGTAGCATTTCTATACACTAATAATGCTCAATCTGAGAGCCAAATCAAAAACACAGTCTCATTTACAATAGACACACACACACACAGACACACACACACACTCAGACCAAGGAATATATATAATAAAGGAAGTGAAAGATTTTTACAAGGAGAACTACAAAACACTGCTGAAATAAATCATAGATGACACACAACAACAACAACAAAAAACATTCCATGGCTCATATAGAAAGAATTAATTTCATTAAAATGGCCATCCTGCCTAAAGCAGTCTACATATTCTAATGCCATTCCTATCAAATTACAAATGTTATTTTTCACAGAATTAGAAAAAGCTATTCTGAAATTCATATGGAACCAACAAAAAGCCTAAATAGCCAAAGCATTCTTAAGCAAAAAGAACAAAGCCGGAGGCATCACACTACCCGACTTCAAACTAAACAGTAAGGCTACAATAACCAAAATAACATGACGCTGTTATAAAAACAGACAACACATAGATCAATGGAAGAGAATAGAGAACACAGAAATAAAACCACAAATATACAGCCATGTGATCTTTGATAAAGCTGACAAAAATAAGCAAGGGGGAAGGACTCCTTATTCAATAAACAGTGCTGGGATAGCTGGCTAGCCATATGCAGAAGAATGAAACTGGACCCCTACCTTTCACTTTATACAAAAATTAACTCAAGATGGATTAAAGATTTAAATGTAAGATCTCAAACTGTAAGAATCCTAGAATAAAACCTACGTCTGGACTTTGGGCTTGGCAAAAAATTTATGACTAAGTCCTCAAAGGCAACTGCAACAAAAACAAAAGTTGACAAGTGACCCAATTAAACTAAAGAGCTTCTGCACAGCAAAAGAAATTATCAACAGAGTAAAGAGACAACCTATAGAATGAGAGAAAATATTTGGGAAGCATGCATCCAACAAAGGTCCAATACCCAGAATCTATAAGGAACTTAAACAATACAAGCCCAAAACAAATAACCCCATTAAAAATGGGCAAAAGATATGCACAGACACTTACCAAAAGAAGACATACAAGTAGCTGACAAACATATGAAAAATGCCCAGCATCACCAATCATAGAGAAATGTAAATCAAAACCACAATGAGATACCATCTTATACCAGATAGAATGGCTACTAGCAAAAAGCCAAAAAACAGCAGATGCTGGCAAGGCTGTGGAAAAAAAGGGAGCTCTTATTCACTGCTGGTGGAATGTAAGTTAGTTCAGCCACTGTGGAAAGCAGTTTGAAGATTTCTCAAAGAACTTAGAACTACCATTCAACCCAGCAATCCCATTACTGGATATATATCCAGAATAAAACAAATTATTCTACAACATGCATTTGTATGTTCATTGCAGCACTATTCACAATATCAAAGACATGGGATCAATCTAGGTGCTTATCAATGTTCAGTTGGATGAAGAAAATGTGGAACATAGAAACCATGGAATACTACATAGCCATAAAAAATCATGTTCTTTGCAGCAACGTGGATAACATTGCATGACATTAGGATAACATTAATTATCCTATGCAAATGACTTCAGGAATAAAACACCAAATACTGCATATTCTCACTCATAAGTGGGAGCTAAACATTGGGTACTTATGGACATAAAGATGCACTAATAAATAGATACTGGGGACGTCTAGAGGCAGAGGGAGGAAAAGAGTCAAAGGCTGAAAAACTATTGGGCATTATGCTCAGTACGTGGGTGATGAGAGCATTGCTAAACCAAACACCAGCATCAGGTGATATACCCATGTAACAAACCTGCACGTGTACCCCTTAAATCTAAAATGAAAGTTGAAAGGGAAAAATATTTTGATACTGCCAAATTGCCTCCAAAAAGTTTTTATCTATGTTATAGCTGTAGCAGTAAAGATGTAGTTATGAAAGTATAAAAACACAAAGATTTTCTGTTTTTGAAAATCCTGCCACAGAATGTTATTATTCTTTTTCTTTGCAAATTTGCTTGATGAAAACATATGCTTCATTGTTTTAATTTGGACGTTTTCAATTAGGAGAGAGCTAGAATTTTTTGGTACAGTTATTGGTCATTTGTAAATCTTACTTTCTTAATTGTTATTCAATCTCTTTGGCTATTTTTCTTCAATCCATTATATTCTAAAGAAATATAGGTAAGTATTGAATTCCAATAAACTTTTCATACATCAAAAATATATATTTAGAAACCACCAGAAATATAAATGATTCAGGATTGCATTATCAAAGGATACTAAAACCAGTAAGTGAACATTTGTTAATACTTCCCCCTACCTCCACACATACCCTAGTATCTCCCTACAAAATACTTAGTAACTACACAGAGAAAAATAGTAACTTTACAGAGGAGAATACTGGCATATGTCATCTTAACCATGCAATTAAAGTTAACCTGTAATACAGGTAATGGAACAACCCAATATCATGAACCCTTAACATGATGTACTAAAGAGGACATAACATAATTTTTCTGGTATTTTTACCAAAAATATGTAACCTGAATATGATCATGAGGAAACATCAGATAGACCCTTAACTTTGGCACATTCTGCAAAACAGCTGATTGCTATTCCTAATATCATTATAAAAAACAAAAAAGACTGAGGGGCTTCTGATTAAAAACACACACCAGGCTGGGAACGGTGGCTCACGCCTGTAATCCTAGCACTTTGGGAGGTCTAGACGGGCGGATCATGAGGTCAGGAGATCGAGACCATCCTGGCTAACATGGTGAAACCCCGTCTCTACTAAAAATACAAAAAAATTAGCTGGACATAGTGGTGGGCGCCTGTAGTCCCAGCTACTTGGGAGGCTGAGGCAGGAGAACGGCGTGAACCTGGGAGGCGGAGCTTGCAGTGAGCCGAGATCGCGCCACTGCACTCCAGCCTGGGTGACTGAGCGAGACTCCGTCTAAAAAAAAAAAAAAAAAACACCAACTAAATGCAATACATGACTCTGAGTCAGAAAATAATTTAAACCATTTTTGAAGTTAAAAACAGCACAAGACTGAAGTAGTAGAAAATATTGCATGGCTTATTCAACAACAGTGGTTTTGTATTCATTGAAAATACACCTTAAAAATTTAAAAATCAACATACAGTAAAACCTCAAGAAGAAATTAATATAGATACTAAGTAAGAGATTTTGAAATTGGGAGACCAAAACTAAAGGCTATAGAAGTTTTGAATAACATAATTAACAATTATTATTTAATAATAAAGATACCGAACCCCACACCCAACATATGCACACATGCACACGTATGTTTATTGCAGCACTATTCACATTAGCAGACTTGGAACCAACCCAAATTTCCATCAATGATAGACTGGATTAAGAAAATGTGGCACATATACACCACGGAATACTATGCAGCCATAAAAAAGGATGAGTTCATGTCCTTTGCAAGGATATGGATGAAGCTGGAAACCATCATTCTCAGCAAACTATCACAAGGACAGAAAACCAAACACCGCATGTTCTCACTCATAGGTGGGAATTGAACAATGAGATCACTTAGACACAGGGCAGAGAACATCACACAACACGGCCTGTCATGGGGTGGCGGGCAGGGGGAGGGATAGCATTAGTAGAAATACCTAATGTAAATGATGAGTTGATGGGTGCAGCACACCAACATGGCACATTTATACCTATGTATCAAACCTGCACATTGTGCACATGTACCCTAGAACTTAAAGTATAATTTAAAAACACAAAAAGAAAATTTACATCTTTTTAAGCAAACATAAAACAGGTTTTGAAAAATTGGTAACATTCTAGGCAATAAAGGAAGTCTCAACAAATTCCAAAGCATATTACACTAATAACAATTTTTAAACACAATGTAATAAATCAGAAATTAATTTTTAAAAATAGCCCAAGTAATAACTTCCCCCAGAGCCAAATATTGGAAACTGAGGAACACAATTCTAAATACTTAATGGGTTAAAGAAGAAAGCTTAATGGAAGTTATGAAATATTTAACACGGACTAGAAATGAGAACGCAGCTTAAATGAGAATGTAGCTGGAAAGGTATTTGTGGAGGATGTTTATAGATTTAAAACACATATTTGAAAACAAGAAAAACTGAAAATTCAGAAACTAAGCATTCAACTCAAAGAAGACTGTGAATAACAATAAAATATCCTCGGAAAGCAAAAGTGTAGAAAAGCATGAAATGAAACAGAAATGTGGAGAGGGTTGGGATTAACTTCAGTTGTATCGAGGGGGCTCAAGCCATGTTTAGCCAAATTGATGGGTGAGGATGTGTGTTGACATCTGTTTTATTTAAGAATAATATCTATTGAGACATTTTCTATGCTTGACTAGATAGTGGGCTTTCTGATTACACCTGCCGGGCAAGGGCACCACAGCTCATTTCCTTTGTCAGAGCCCTGAAAAACCGTGCTTTTCCCCGCTCTGCTAGCTTGCTATTGCATAATTTTATTGATCATTTCTTACTGTTTCCCATGAGTGTGTTGACTCTGGACTTCGATATAAAAGTAGATTTTTACCTTCTCTGAATAATGTGTTCTGAAAATTTACCATTACATTTTCTCCAAATGAATGTTTATACGTCCATGAGCAACCATATGTAAACTCAACATATCAGGCTAAATTGATGCTCCTATAAGTTTTGTCACCAGAGACCAAGAATATCCCTTGCCATTTAGAATTCTTGATTCACAAACCTATCTTTTGACAAATCTACTGTCTTTAAAATAATGAATATTTAGATTTTATATTATAATTTAAACTAAGTAGCATTTGCTTTTGCAGCTGAGAGCATTATTGTAATAAAAATAATTTGTTTCCAAAAGTAAAAGTTTATTTCAGCATTGGATTTCTCTGTAATTTCAGTGACTGAGGGAATACATCAAACCAGATATTATATTCAAGTCAGTTATTACCTTTTATAGGTAACTGTTTCTAGTACATAAAGAATGAATAAATCAACCAAATCAATATATATTTATTTACCAGGGCTATGTTTTCACTACTGTTCAAAAATGTATTATCTAGCACTTTTGTCTAATAGACTCTGAGAATATTGTTTCCCTCTGTGTTTTCTGATATCATCTGGAAAAATAAAAACCAGAAGCAAACATAATTCTGTCATTCTATTTTTGTTGGAAGCAAGGCAGTTATTATTTGGTTTGGGGAAAATAAAGGCAGCATTTCAGATTTGGAAAATATCCCAGACTTAAAAATGTTTGATAGTGTGAAGAGCAGTGCCAGTGTGGCATCTTCTCCTGTCTAGGCAGAATGAGCCAGATCATTTGCAGTTAGACTTTCTCTCCTCATGTAATCAAATAAATCCTATACATTTGTGGAGGTAATTGTAAAGACATTTAAACCTAACGACAGAAAAAAAACACATTTTGACTGTATGCTGTTAGAAATGAACTCTTTAAAAGAATCAGTATGGTATGGTGAGTGGTTAAAAGTTCGCCTTCCAAATCAGGCACTTGAATTTGAATCCATCTCTGATTCTTAACAGCTCAATGACATTACTTTGCAAATCTCTAAAGTGGGAGTGATAATAGTATCCAAGTGATTTGCACGTTGTGAAAATTTAATGAGACAAATATAATTTGTAAGACTTTGAGCTCTGTGCCTGACTCACCAGTGAACTCCTCCTCTCTTCCCTAAAGAAAAGACTAGCACAGAAATTAAAAAAGAAAAAACAGAATTGTTTTACAATTTGTGTAAAGAATCCAGGATTTGAAAATTATTGGCAAGTTTGAAAACAGAAAAAAAAAAAAAAAAAAGCAATCAAGACGCTACCAGGGGCAGTATAGGGACTAGCGGTGTTTGGCTTTGAGAAAAAAAAAAAAAGTCACTGAAGGGAGTCACTGAAGGGAATCAGAGACATCTATGTATAGCCAAATGTTGAAAATGACTATGGTCTCCTATGGGCCATTTCCATGAAGGGTGCTCTGTGTATCTGAATTAAGCCCCAGCTCCTCCTTCCTTGCCTTGATATGCAAGGCTCCCATATGTAAGACCAGCTTAGACGTTGCACTATCACCACAGCTTCTGCATATAACCCAAGCTATTGGTACACTGGAGTCACAAGTAGACTGCTCTGAAAAGATCCCACACTTTCTGGTCTCTGTGTTCCTGCTGTACCCTTGAGTTTGTTGCTTCCTTTCTTTCCATTCTCTTGAGAATTCCAACCATCCTCCATGTTCCATCTAAAAGCTACCTTCTCCTTTCCAGATTCTGACAATAAGATGTTTTTTAATTCCTGTAGCACTTTCCTGGTACTTCTTTCATAGCACCTACATTATTCATCTTGGATTATACCTATTGAAATTGTCTCATCGCTCCTTCTGAACTCCTAAGCAACTTGTAGGCAGAGATGGTCTTACTTATTTTTGTTTCCCCCAGCATGGTACCCCACACATAGTAGACACTAAATAAACAGTTGTTGATAGGACAATCATACCACAGATGCATTTATAAATGGACTGCTAATGTGATCCAGCATGGCCTTTTTTATGATTACATAACAATAAAAGCTACATCAAATGTTTATTAAGTATTTACTGTACATGTACCAGGCATGGGCTAGATTCTACGAACAAGATTGGCTTCATTCTTTCTCTCCTGTGGTTTACAGTCTAATGAGGAAAACAGATTTTAGACAATTCGTTAGAACTGATGTGTTAGGAAAGAGGTAGGAAGAGAAAGGCTCTAATTAAATAGCTCATTTCTCAGAAAGAAACTATTGTTCCTACTGAAAAGTTAAATGGATTAGTTTCCAAATCCTGAAAGTCCTAGAACTGTGACTGATTTAGGTGTGAAGCCACAATATGCCATAGGGGCCAGGGAAGCTGCTCTGTGCATTAGGAGAAAGAGGTTGCCTGTAAATTCAGATTCACTAATGAAAGAGATGGGTTGAAAAGTAAGGATCGTTAGCTGGCTGAAGCAATGCACTAATGCATTATAAAATATACTGAGGTCTGCCAGTTATGATCCCCTTGGCTGGCATAAAGCTGGCATACAGCTTGAGTTATTGTCTGTGACAAAAAGGGTAAAGTGATGTAGTAGCATTATATATATTGTATACAGACATCAGCATATACACCCTGAATATATAGACAGATGTCTCCATTTTATCTCATTCTTTTAATTTAACTTGATGTAAGTTTGTAGGACTTAAAGCACAGTAAATCATTTGAATGGTTTCAGGACAATTCTCTCAGAGCAATGTTATCTCTTTGGCTTAAAGCCACTCTGATTACTCCCAATACTTAGTAGAAAAAAATACTTAGCCAAATATTCCTTATTCTCTTGAGATTCATTTTTCTGAAAGTAGATGGCAGAAAAACAGACTTTGAATAATATAATGATACTTCAAGATTTTAATATTTAATTTCAATAGTTCTTCTAAATGGGGCAAGAATTTGGCCTGTGAACAAGAATTTGGCCTTTTGAATTTTCTTTCTATTTTACCTGAATTTATATTGACCCGCAAAAACCTGGAACATTCTCTGGGCAAGGTAAGAGCTGGCTTTTATTTTTTAGTAGACATTAAAGCAAACATGATTAAGCAGCTAAAGTGCCAGCTCAACTCATGTAGTTTCCTTTCTGGAAGCTACTAAAATATCTATACAAAACTGTGGAAGCTTCTTCATATACACAATTTGAAACAACAAAATGATGGAAGCATTTTGTCTATGTTACCCAGCTACCTTGAGTACAGTATAAAGTAGTAGCTAAGCACCCAAGTTCTGGAGTGAGAAGGATTTGTCTTCTAATCCTCCTCTACTGTTTATGAATTCTGTGAATTTGAGTAATTTGAGTTAAGGAAACTCTCAAAACCTCAGTTTCCTTGTTTGTAAAATGTAAGTGGTATTACTTACTTGATGGAGTTGTGAGGATTTAAAAGAGCCAATGCATGAAAGTGCTTAGCATAGAGCCTCATACACAGTCAGTTCTCAACAAATGATAGTGGTTATTATTATTAATCTCATCTTTATTAGCCTCTACTTCTCCCCCAGGAGGGTGCATTGGGTATACATTTAACAATGAAGAATAGTGAGAACACACTTTCTTTTCTCCAGAGTTCTAGAAGCAGTCAATTCACTAAAGAGTAATAGATATATCCATCAGGATATTTTTGGTGACAGAAACCCAATTTAATCTACCTAAAGCAAAAATGGGATTTATTGGAAGGGCTATGAGTAGCTTGTACAACTCAAGAAAGTACTATGGAAAACATTTACATCAGAAAATAAAACTGGAGTCTGGAAAATCACCAGGTACATCTCTGCCTATCTCTTATCTCTGTTTGTTAGCCTAATTTTTTCTATTATTGAGTAACCTTTTCCTTGCAGCGTAGATCATGGCCAGCGGAACTGTAGTCTAACAGCTTAGAAACCACCGAGGAAACAGAGTATCTCTCTCTCAGCTTCTACTTGAAAAATTCTGGGGAAGGACTCTGGAATTGGCCAAGTTATCTCTTCTTGGACCAATCACTATAATTAGGGGTTGGGGTACTGTGGTTGAGCTAACCAGGACCATGTGCCCATCTCTGTTACCTGAACCAGGTCTGCTATGTGCTTGCTCAGAGGTGGGATGGAGGAGGAGTTAAGGGTGGAATCTCTATAGCACAGATGTGACCAGTTGAGGAAAGAAAGGTACAGATAATTTTTCAAAATCTTTATAGACAAAAAACTGGAATGCAGAGACAACCAAACACTATTGAATGTTAGCTGGGCATGGCCCTTCATGATGAGATGTTCTCAGCTGATTCACAAATGCTTATCTTCAAGTAGTCATTGGTGAAATGTAATCAGACAAAAGGATTCAAAATACTTTAAGGGTCCAGCAGCACTCCAGGAGAGAGTTTTTCTCATTGGATTCTCTATGTTTGAAGAGGGAGATGAAGCACAATAGGGCGGGTAAGGATAAAGACATTGTGATTTTCACCTCTTGGAACTTGTATTTTCTTCTAATTCTAATAAAACACTCTAATTGGATTTGTTTGTGAGAAGAAGCCTTGTAAGCATAGGAGATAGATTTTTTGTGAATATGGGAGATATTATTGGTCTTCATAGCAGTATCCATCATGTCTAAATGGAAGCTGAGAGAAAACTTCTCATATTTTTTCTAGGAGAGGACCACGACTGAGGAAAACAGGGATAATTTCACTTACAAATTTGCTTCTGAGTTCCTCTATTTTTTATCTTCTAGGTCCCCATAGGATTCTGCCAGCCTGTGAGTGGCCTGGTCTTATTTCTCAACTGGTCATCAGGGTCCACCCTGAGGAACCCTGGGTGATGTGCCAGGGGATGTTTAGGAAAGTGTGAGGAGCCACAGCATAAACCAAGAACTTTTTCTAGGTTTAGAAACTAAAAATATGACTTATGATTAAGATAGACTTCCAAATGGAATAGAATGGAATTTAAATAGTATGCCAATGCTTAAGATGAATCAGATTTTAGAGTCATTTTGATTTTGTTGTCAGTGTCACGGCCCTGTCCTTGATTTTCTAGGGGCAGGTTTTCATTCTTTTCAACTACCAGGGGTACCTTAAGTGGAAAGTTTGAGAAGCACTGGGGAACTGGTTTTAACCAGAGCTTAGCTCTGAAGTCTAGAGAAGAAAATCTTTATACTTAGAATTAGGCTCTTTACTGGCCTTACAAGCTTCAGAAAGCCTGTTCCTGGCTGGGCGCGGTGGCTCACACCTGTAATCCTAGCACTTTGGGAAGCCGAGGTGGGCGGATTACCTGAAGTCGGGAGTTCAAGACCAGCCTGGCCAACATGGTGAAACCCCGTCTCTACTAAAAAATACAAAAAATTAACTAGGTGCAGTGGCGTGCGCCTGTAATTCCAGGTACTCGAGAGGAGTAGGCAGGAGGCAGGAGAATCGCTTGAACCAGGGAGGCGGAGGTTGCAGTGAGCCAAGATCACACCACTGCACTCTAGCCTGGGCTACACAGTGAGACTTAGTCTCAAAACAACAATAACAACAACAACAAACAAAAACAACTTAGGAGGAACATGCAGATGGGCAGGTCATGGGGAGCATGGGCTCCGGACTCCCAGCAGTATCTAGGGTTGAGTGTTTACGCTTCCTGAAACACCTACTTCAGTGTGTGTGTGTTACAGTGTGCTCTTTCAGCTTAGCCATCTGCAGGTGGCTTTTGTTAATCAGCTCACTTAGACTCTCTGCCTTATCATAAGGACAGAGGAGCTTTCTGTATCCCAGGGTTCTTGCCCTAATGTACTAGAAAAATTGGATCACACATAGGCATGGAGAATGAGTGCAAGGTTTTATTGAGTGGTGGAAATAGCTCTCGGCAGATGGATGGGAGCCAGAATGGGGATGGAGTGGGAAGGTGGTCTTCCCCTGGAGTTGGGCCACTCCATGGCCAAACACTCCTCCGACCACCCCTGGCTGAATTCCACATCGTCTGCGTCATTCTGCCATTAATGGTCTGCTGGAGTCTGTCAATGCATTCTTCTGCTGGTGTGTTCCTCTTGACATCCAGCTGCTCGTGTGTTTGCCCGCCAGGGTCTCAGGGTTTTTACAGGCACAGGATTGGGGGCATGCTGGACCAGAGTGGCCTTGGAAAATGCAACACCTGGGCTCAAAAACAGGAGTGCCTGTCCTCACCTGGGTCTGTGGGCACAGGCCCCACGGTAGAGCACTTGCCAGTGACTCTGCCCTTCTCTACCCAGGACTTCCCTGCACCCCCTTCCATATCAACATCATCCAGGCCTGGAGTGTTTTGGTAGGAGAGATTTTACAATCCTCCTTAATTACTTTGATGGAAACTGGCCTGTCTGTAAGTTCTGTCTTTAATGGGATTTGTTTCACTTATGGTATACACAGTGTGCGTCAATAGTTATATCTTTTTTCTCACTTATTATTTTATACATTCTTCATTTCACCTTTTAAAAAATTAAGTCAGGTATTGTTTTATGTATTTTGTTGATTTATTCCCCAAAATTTGTTTATTTAGTTTACTGATTATTTTTGTTTACTGACATTAAATTCCTTTATATGTATTAATCGCTTGTTTCTGCTGTCTTGTGTTATAGTTTGCTATTCTACATCTAGCTTTTAGAATTATATGTTTAGCTTTCCTATTTTTAAAATTGTATTTAATGCTAGGAATTTTCACCTGAAGAATTTTTTTTAAGCTGTATCTCACAGATTCTAATGTGTTTTGCTTTCATTATTGTTTTCTAGATTTCTAGAAAATTTTGTTTTGTGTTCTTCATTGTCCCAAGGGTTGTTTAATATACACTTACTAGTGTGTGTCTGTCTAGTTGTTTTTATGTATTTTCAATTATAAGAAGCCTTTTAGTTTTTAAACATTTCTGGATTATTTTATTTGATGTATGTTTCTGTATATAGCACTGAGTTGGATTTCTTTAACTTGTCTAACGATATTATTTCTGCATAGAGGATTGAAATCCATTTATATGTATGAATATGATTTACTTGTTTCTGGTTTGTCATATTGCTTTATACTTTGTGTATTATATAAATGCATATTTTTGTATATACCAAATACGTTTTTCACTAGATGAGCTACTCTATTTTCTCACTCTGTAGTATTTAGGAAGGTATATGATATGGTTTGGCTGTGTCCCCACCCAAATCTCATCTTGAATTGTAGCTCCTATAATTCTCACATGTCGTGAGAGGGACCTGGTGGAAGGTAATTAAATCATGGGGGCAGATCTTTCCCATGCTGTTCTCATGATAGTGAATAAGTCTTATGAGATCTGATGGTTTTATAAAGGCGAGTTCCCCTAAACATGCTCTCTTGCCTGCTGCCACATAAGGCGTGACTTTGCTCCTCATTCGCTTTCTGCCATGATTGTGAGGACTCCCCAGCCATGTGGAACTGTGAGCCAGTTCAACCTCTTTCCTTAATAAATTACCCAGTCTTGGGTATGTCTTTATTAGCAGCATGAGAACAGACTAATACAGTGTATATTTTTGTTCTAGTGATTATCACTAAATGAATACCTTTATAATATAACACCTTTAGCTATCTCTTTACTTAGATATTTAGATATTATCTCTTAGTTTGCTAATAAGAGCTGTAGTAAAATTAGTTATTAATTGTTTATTCTCCTCTCCCTCCCCTCTGTCTACTAATTGTTGCTCATGGTTTTATACTTGTGATCTGAAATAAACATCTGTCACTTGCTTTTTCAGTTTCAAGTTATATCATTTTATTCTCACATAATAACCAGAGGCAATCAAAGACCTTATTCTATTTTATACTTACTGTCTTTCTATTCTCCCATTTTCAGTTAGTTGTGTTAAAAGAAACACTTTCAACAAATTAAATTTAACAAAATTTAACTGAGTAAAGAACAATTTGCAAATCAGGCACACACACGCACCCTCCCTACTGGCCCTCAATTAGAATGGGTTTAGAGCAACTCTGGTGCTTGTCTATGGTTAGAAAGGGTTTGTAGACAGAAAAAGAGAGTGACGTAGAGAAAATAGAAGTGAAATACAGAAACAGTTGGATTGGTAACAACTTGATGTTTGCCTTATTTGAACCTGCTTTGAGCAGTTGAACCATGTTTGATTGGCTGAAACTTGGTGATTGGTAAAAGAGTAGGTTACAATCTATTTACCATCCAGTTAAGGTTTCAGTTCGTTATGTAGACAGAAACCTTTAGGCTAAATTTAAAATATGTAAGGAGGCAGCTTTAAGCTCAACTGAATTTAATAGTTGAATTATTTCTACATTGTCAGAGCACGTGGCACTTAGAGCTTTGTCTTCCATCTTTTAATTTTAGTTCTTCAGTTACCTACATTTAATATTGACCTCTAAATTTATGCTGAAGGTTTCATGACAATTTTGTAGTTTCCTGAAATGTGGTCTGTGATAGATTCCTGCATGTTCATAACTGGTTGCCTGTGGCCTTTAGACTTGAAGAATAGCTTAGCTAAAGATAAAATCCTTCACTCAAATTTCTCCATGAGAATGTTGCCTCAGTTAAAATATTCCTTAAAGAATGCTGATGATAATATGATTCTTGTTTGCATTTCTTTGACATACAGAATGGACTTTTTGTTATGTTCAAAGAGTATTTTCCTTATATTTTATAGCCCAATTATTGTATTAAAATATTTGTCAGTATTGAACATTTTAAGTCAACTTTTCAAGTTAGAGAATGCCCTCTCAAAACGTTAAAATGCACATATATATGTCTTTTTTTCAAGTCTTTTATGACAGCAACATTTCCTTGAAATATAGTTTTAAATATTGTTTCATTGCTTCAGTTTTCTTTCCTGGGGACTCCAATAAAATGTGTATCAGCTCTCCCTTGCCTTGCTCCTTTATCACCTTCTCCAGAAGACTTTTGTTTCTTTTAGTTTCTGACTTTTTTCCCATAGAAAATAACAATTTTATTTATTTATTTAATAGTTTCCAATTTTATTTTAGATTCAGGAGAACATGTGCAGGTTTGTTATATGACTATGATGCTGAGGTTGGGGATACAAATGATCCCATTACTCTGATAGTGAGCATAGTTTCCAATAGTTAGGTTTTCAACCCTTGCCACCTTCACTACTTTCGACCTCTATTAGTCCTCAGTGTTCACTGTTGCCACCTTTATGTCCATGAGAACCAAATGTTTAGCTCCTACTTATAAGAGAGAACATATGGTATTCGGTTTTCTATGCCTGTACAATTAGCTTAGGATAACGGCCTCCAGTTCCACCCATGTTGGTGCAAAGGACATGATTTTATTATTTTTTAATGTCTGTTTGGTATTCCACAATGTAAACGTACCATATTTTCCTTATCAAATCGATTTTTGATGGGTATCTAGATTGATTCCTTGTCTTTGCTATTGTGAATAGTCTTGGAATGAAAATACAAGTGCATGTGTTTTTGTGGTAGAATAATAGATTTTCTTTTGGATATATACTCCATAATGGAGTTGTTGGGTCAAATGGTGGTTCCATTTTAAGTTATTGAGAAACCCCCAAACTGCTTTTCACAGTGGCTGAACTAATTTATATCCCCACCCACAGTGTATGTGTTCCCTTTTCTCCACAGCATCACCAGCATCTGTCAATTTTTGACTTTTTAATAATATCCATTGTGATTGGTGTAAGATGGTATCTCATTGTGGTTTTAATTTGCATTTCTTTGATAATTAGTGATAGTGAGCATTTTTTCGTGTTTCTTGTCCACTTGTTTGTCTTTTTTGAGGAGTGTCTGTTCATGCCATTTGCCTACTTTTTAATGGGGTTGTTTTTGGCTTGTTGTGTTGTTTAAGTTCCTTATAGATTCTGGATATTAGACTTTTGTTGGGTGCACAGTTTGCAAATATTTTCTCCCATTCTGTAGGTTGTCTGTTTACTATATTGATAATTTCTTCTGTTATGCAGAAGCTCTTTAGTTTAATTAGGTCACACTTTCAATTTTGATTTTTTTGCAATGGCTTTTGAGGACTTAGTCATAAATTTTTTCCTGAGACCAATGTCCAGAATAGTGTTTACTAGATTTTCTTCTAGGATTCTTATAATTTGAGGTCTTACATTTAAATCTTTAATTCATCTTATTTTTGTATATGGTGAAAGGTAGGGGTACAGCTTTATTCTTCTGCATATGGTTAGCCAGCTATCACTGTACCATTTATTGAATAGGGAATCTTTTCCCCATTGTTTATTTTTGTCAACTTTGTTGAAGATCAGATGGCTGTATAAGTGCAGCTTTATTTCTGGGTTCTTTGTTATTTTCCATTGGTCTGTGGGTTTGTTTTTGTACCACTATTGTGTTATTTTGGTTACTGTATAGCCTTATAGTATAGTTTGAACTTAAGTAATGTGATGCCTCCAGTTTTGTTGTTTTTGCTTGGATTGCTTTTGCTATTTTGGCTCTTTCTTTTTATTCCATATAAATTTTAGGATATTTTTTCTAACTCTGTGAAAACTGCCATTTGTAGTTTGATAGCAATAGTGTTGAATCTCTAGATTTCTTTGGCCAGTATGGCCATTTTAATAATATTGAGTCTTCCACTTCATGAGCCCGGACTAGTTTTCCATTCATTCGTGTCACTATGATTTTTTTCGGTGTTTTCCATTTATGATATGTTTGCAGTGTTTTGTTTTTCTGCTTGCAGAAATCTTTCACCTCCTTGGTTAGACACATTCCTAGGCATTTTACATTTTGTCTGTGGCTATTGTAAATTGCATTGCATTCTTGGTCATGCTCTCAGCTTGAGCATTATTGGTATACAGAAATGCTACTAAGTTTTGTACATTGATTTTGTATCCTGAAACTTTACTGAAGTCATCTGTCAGTTCCAGGAGCCCTTTGGCTTAGTCTTTATGGTTTTCTAGGTATAAAGTCATATCATCAGTGAAAAGAGGTAGCTTGGCTTCTTTTTCTATTAGGATGCTCTTCATTTCTTTCAGTTAAATGCTCTTCATTTCTTTCAGTTAAATGCTCTTTCAGTTAAGTCCTCTGGCAAGGACTTCCAGTACTATGTTGAACAGGAGTGGTAAGAAGAGACATACTTGTCTTGTTAACAGTTCTCAAGGGGAATGCTTCCAGCTTTTGCCCCTTCAATATAATGTTGGCTGTGGGTTTGTCATAGATGACTCTTGCTATTTTGAGATATGTTCCTTTGATGCCTCGTTTGTTGACAGTTCTTGTCATGAAGGGATGCTGGATTTTATTGGAGGCTTTTTCTGTGTCTGTTAAGATGATCATATGGTTTCGGGTTTCAATTCTGCTTTTGTGGTGAGTCACATTTATTGATTTGTGTATGTTGAACCAACCTTGCATACCAGGCATGAAGCCTACTTAATTGTGGTGAATTAACTTTTTTATGTGCTGCAGGAATCAGTTTGCTAGTATTGTGTAGAGGATATTTTTGTCTATGTTCACCAGAAGTATTGGCCTGTAGTTTTCTTTTTTTGTTGTGTCTTTTCCAGGTTTTGGTATCAGGGTGATGTTGGCTTCATTGAATGAGTTAGTGAAGAGTCTCTCTTCCTCAATTTTTTAGAATAGTTTCACTTGAATTGGTATCAGTTCTTCTTTGTACTGTGGTAGAATTCAGCTGTGAGTCCATCTTGTTTGAAGCTTTTTTGTGTTTGTAGTTTTTTTTAATCAATGATTAAACTTCAGAACTTAATATCAGTTGCTTCAGGGTTTCAATTTCTTCCTGATTCAATCTTGGGGTGTGTATTTCCAGAAATTTATCCATTTCCTCTAGATTTTCTAGTTTGTGTGCACTGATGTGTTTGTAATATAGTCTCTGAGGATCTTTTGTATTTTTGTGGGATTGGTTGTAATGTCACCTTTGTCATTTTTGATTGTGCTTATTTGCACCTTCTCTCTTTTTCTCTTTTATTAATCTAGCTGGAAGTCTATCATCCTTGTTTATCCTTTTCAGGAATTAACTTGGGTTTTTCTGATTCTTTGTATGGATTTTTGGATCTGAATTTCATTCAGTTCTGCTCTAATTTTAGTTATTTTGTATGTGTGTGTGCTAGCTTTGGGGTCAATTTGTTCTTGTGTTTTCTAGTTACTCTAGGTGTGATGTTAAATCATTAATTTGAAATTTTTCTAATTTTTTGAGGTTGGTGTGTTAGCCCTATAAACTTTCCTCTTAACACTGCTTTTGCTGCATCCCAGAGATTTTGATATGTTGTGCCTCTGTTTTCATTTGTTTCAAAGAATAATTTGATTTCTGTCTTAATTTCATTGTTTATCCAAAAGTGATTTATGAGCAATTTGTTAAATTCCTATGTAATTTTGTGGTTTTGAGGGATCTTCTTGATATTGATTTTAATATTTATTCCACTGTATTCTGAGAATATGGTTGGTATAATTTCACTTTTTTTGAATTTATTGAGACTTGCTTTATGGCTGAGCATGTGGTCAGTTTTAGAGTATGTTCTGTGTACTATTGAGACAAATGTGTTTAATTGGTGAAACATTCTGTAGATGTTTATTAGATCCAATGGTCAAGTGTCAAATTTTGGTCCAGAAGTTCTTTGTTAGTTGTCTGCCTCAATTGATCTGTCTAAGAGCATCAGTGAGGGGTTGAAGTTCTGCGCTATTGTTTTCTTGGTGTCTAAGTCTTTCTGTAGGTCTAGAAGTAGTTGCTTTAAGAATCTGGTGTTCCAATGTTGGGTATATATATTTAAGGTAGTTAACTCTTCTTGACTTAACTTGAATTGAACCCTTTGTTGTTATGTAATGCCCTTCTTTGTCATTTTTTGCTGTTGTTGGTTTAAAGTCTGTTATTTCTGGTATAAAAACAGAAACTTTTGCTCTATTTTGTTTTCTAAATATTTGTGCGATTTGTTTTTCTCCAACCCTTTACTTTGATCTGATGGGTGTTGTTATGTGTGAGATGGGTTTCTTCAAGAGACCCATCTAGAAGGGTCTTATTTTTTTACCCAACTTTCAGCTCTATACCTTTTAAGTGGGGCATTTAGATCATTTAAATTCAAGGTTAATATTGATATGTGAGGCTTTGATCCTCTTGTGAAGTTGTTAGTTGGATGCTTTATAGTCTTCATTGTCTAGTTGCTTTATAGGGTCTGTGAGCTATGTACTTAGGTGTGATTTTGTGGTAGCAGATACTGTTCTTTCATTTTCATGTTTAGAATTCACTTAAGAATCTCTTGTAAGGCTAGTCTAGTGGTAACAAATCCCCTTAGTGCTTGCTTGTCAGAAAAAAATATCTTTTTTCTCCTTTGCTTATGGAGCTTAGTTTGGCAAGATAGAAATTCTTGCTTGGAATTATCTTTTCTTTAAGAATGCTGAAAATTGCTGAGTTTGGTGGCTCATCCTTCTAATCCTAATACTTTGGCAGGTTGAGGTGGGAGGATTGCTTGAGCATCCAGGAGTTCAAGACCACCCTGGGCAATATAGTGAGACCTCATCTCTACGAGTAATAATAAAAATTAGCTGCGTGTGGTGGCATGTGGCTGTTGTCCCAGCTGCTCAGGAGGCTGAGTTGGGAGGTTCACTTGAGCCTGGGAGGTTGAGGCTGCAGAGAGATGTGATCATTCCACTCTATTCCATCTGAGGCAACAGAGTAAAACCAAGTCTCAAAAATAATGATAATGATGATGATGATGATGATGATAATAATAATAATATAATGCTGAAAATAGGTCTCCAATTTCTCCTGGCTTGTAAGCTTTCTGCTGAGAAGCCTGCTGTTAGGCTGAAGGAGTTCCCTTTGTACATCATCTAACCTTTTCCTCTAGCTGCCTTTAAGATTTTTTCTTTATTGTTGACCTTGGTGGCTATATGCCCTGGTGATGTTCATCTTGTATAGTGTCTTGTATGTATAGGTCTTTTCTGGATTTCTTGTATCTGGATGTCTACCTCTCTAGCAAGATTAGGTAAGTTTTCTTGAATTATTTCCTCAAATATGTTTTCCAGGTTGTTTACTTTTTCTTCTTGTCAGTTAAGAATGCCAATAATTTATAGATTTGGTCACTTTACATGATCCCATATTTCTTGAAGACTTGTTTATATTTCTATTTGTTAAAATTTTTTTTGGTCTGACTTGCTTAGTTTGAAAGATTAGTCTTCTGGCTCTGGAATTTTTTCTTCTTCTTGGTCCAGACTATTGATTAAAGCTTTCAGTTGTATTTTGAAATTCCTTAAGTGAGTTTTTCAATTCCAGAAGCTCTGATTTGTTCCTTTTAACACACTCATCTTTTCCTTCATTTCCTGGATTGCTTTAGAAGTTTCTTCATGTTGATTTTCAACTTATCTTGCATCTCATTGAGCTTCCTTGCAATCCATGCTTTTAATTCTTTATCTGTCATTTATGAGTTTCTATTTTGGTTAGGAAACATTGCTGCAGAGCTAGTGTAATCCTTTGGTGGTGTCACTACATTCAAATTTTTCATGTTGTCAGAATTCTTGTGGTGGTTTCTGCTCATCTGGAGATGCTGGTATTGCTAATTTTTGTTATTATTTTCATGTGGGTAGAGTTTTTTTCTTTTTCTTTCCCTATAACATGATTTTTTTTCCTTTTTCCCCCCTAGTCCTCCCTCCCTGGGGTGTGTGATTGTACAGAATGTTGGGTAGGGTTATTTGACTTTACTTCTATAACTCTATGCATTTCTTCCAGCAGATTTAATATTGGGATGTGTGGTTCAATCTACAAGGCAATACATAGCACTTATGGGTAAGAACCAGCTGTGGCCGATGTGTCTGTGTATATACTTGAATCTTGTTTACTAGGAGAAGCTCTCATTACCTCAGGCAATGGGCTGATCTATGGAGTGCACAGTAGTCTGAGATCCCTGCTCAGCCTTGGGAAAACATGGGAACATCATCAGCAGGTCCAGACTGGGCAGACCTATTTATAGGTCACCCAATGGCAGACATGTGCACCAGTGCTGAGGAAGAATCAAGTGGGTGACCATCAAGTACTCAGAGGTGTGCCCAGGTGTGGAGCTGAGAAACCTCCTCAGCTCCAAGTTATCTGCATGGGTAGGGGGGTGGCCTAAACCCCTAATCCAGGAGAGTGGGTGCTTCAGGTGCCTGGAAACCTGCCTGGCTGTGCAGATGGCCCTGCTATACCACAATCTGTGCCCAGGAGGGGTAGGGCAGCTCAGGCTGGTAACAGATGCTCTGACTGCTGGAAAATATGCCTGGATGTGGAGAAGAGAGGGCCATGTTTCACCATGGTCTCTGCACAGGAAGGGTGAGCTGGCTCAGGCTTCTGTTTCAGGTGAGTGGGTGTTCTGAATGCCTGGAGATCTGCCTGGGCATGAAGTGGAGAGGGCCCTGCTTTACCACAATCTCTGCACAGGAAGGGTGGGGAAGCTCAGGCTGCTATTCTGGGTAAGTGGGTGCTTGGATTTCTTGGAGATGTGCCTAGGCATCAAACAGAGAAAGCCCTGTTGCACCACAATCTTTTTTATCAGCTAAATGCTCTCACGGGGCTGTTTGCCTCCCTGGGATCTGTGATAGCCTTCACGATTCTGGTAGATTCCCATTTTCTGAATTAAAGCTCAGAGAGTTGATCTTTATGCACTGTCTTGCTATTTTCAAGTGGCTGAGGCATGTTAAAAGCTTCTAGTCTGTCATCTTGCAAAAAAAAAAAAAGAGAAATATCTATGTGAATTTTCTTTTACTTATCTATTTTCTATAATTTATTTCCTTTCACTTCTATAGATTGTATTTACTTCCTCTTGTGTTTGTGTTTGTTTTGTATTTCTTGTAATTTGATCTTAATCTGAAATATATTTTTAATACTCTTAAAAATTTCAGTAATTATCCTTTACCTTATTCCTGTTGTCTAGAGATGTAATTTTTGAACTATTCTCTGTATGATTTTTGCTGATTTTTAAAGATTCAATTATTTTCTTAATTTATTTTAGCTCATTAAAAAATAGGTAAGAGGTTTTCATCTGCTTTAAAGTCATACTTATTTTTGGTATGTTCTTATTGCCTTGTGAAACATTATGAGATTTTTCAACTTTTTTATGCCTTTGAATAACTTCATAAAGTGTTAGATCATATCCCTTTTTCTTTTTCATGTTTGAATGGAATGGGTTTTCCTGGGCTACTATGAGAAGGTTCCTCTGGAAGCGGTAAGAGGTCAGGGTGGTTTTCACAGCTTCATATTGAGGATTCTCTCCTCTCTTACTAGCTTGAAAGACTCAATTCTTGACTCTCTGTAGCCACTTCTCAGTCTCTTAACGTTATGTCTGATTCAGATAATTGTTCTTCCTCAGCCTGTGCTCTTTGCCCCTAACACTATATTCTCTGCGATGTGACTTTGAGACTTTCTAGGATCTGTGTTCTCTGGGCTTCTATCCCTCTGAGGAAGACTTCTCTCTTTTTTAGTCCCCAGTGTTCTGATCCTGCTCAGTTAGGCTGCTGTTTACTGTCATCTTTCCTTAGACTAGAGTCCTGTCTTTTGGATGGGAATATTTTATGGATATTTCTGAATTTCTTAAGAGCTTAGTCTAGGAAAAAAACCACTGATTTCATTACATATCCAAATAATAAATACCTTTTTTCAGTCACTTCCAAATTGAAGGCTCTGAGAATGTTTTCCAGTTTTGCTAATCAGTCTCAGATCCTTCAACCCAGGGCTCTACCTAGAGAGGTGTTCTCCACTTTTGAGAAGAAATAATTGTGTAGTTTTTTCCATTTCTGAATCTATCCTGATGACCTCGGTTGTCCTTTTTAATTTCATGCCACTCACGCTCCTCAAATCTTGAATTTGTGTAGCTCCTACTGCACTTGGTGTGCTGGATACCCTCTGTCATATTCTGGGGTTCACAAAGTACCCCATCACCGGTGGTGTTGACAATGTTATCTACAAATTTTTTTGAAGATATAAAATTTCATATCCTGTTTGGTTTAGGAAACCTTTTGGGGAGATCAAATATTAAACTAAATCCATGATAACATTATGAGAAATTCTAATCTAGAATTAGAATAATATAATCAGCATTGTTATCAAACCTTTTTATTTTAATTAATTTTAAACTATTGTTTATAGTATAAATATATATTTCCATAACAGTCTTAAATCTGCCTATTTATCTACACACACACACATACACGCATAATTTTATGTTTTGGAATGTGGGCTTGGTAGGGCATTTTTCTGGCAATGCATGCATACAAGTGTGTGCCTGTGTTTAGCACTATGATTATTAACCAGATATTCCATAAACTGAGTCTATATTGTTTCCCTTGTCCCTCTCCTTATTATACTCAATACAATGTAGGTTTCCACATTCTACTGTTATCATTCTGTACTTTTCATTTTCGACACTTGTCAAAAATTTTAATTATATTGCAGTTTTTGTGCTGTGTTAGTTTCCTAGCGCTGCTATAACAAATTACTACAACCTCAGTGGCTTAAAACAAAAATTTATTCTCTCGCAGTTCTGTAATCAATGAGTTGGCAAGGCCACAGTCCCTCTGGAGGTTTTGTGGGAGAGTCCATTCTTTGCCCCTTCCAGTTGCGGGTGGTTGTGGGCATTCCTTTGTGTCCTGTGGCTAATGGCTGTGTCACTCCAATCGCTGCCTCCATTTTCATGTCACCTTCTCCTATGCTTGTCTGTGTAATCTTCCTCTGCCCCTCTCTTATAATAATAGATGTGATTGAATTTCAGGTCAACCCAGATAAGTCAGGATAAGTGCCTCCTCTGAAGAGTCTTTAACTTAATCATATGTTTTGCCATGTAAGGTAATAGTCACACCTTCTGGGGATTAGGATGTGAACATATTTTAGGGACCACTATTTAGCCCATTACATATGCTATTCATTTTTACCAAATATCTGGCTCCTTTACTGGTTTCTAAGCTCCATGAGGTCAAGATCATGTCCTTTTGTCTCCTGATGTAGCTCTAGTTCTCAGTTGAGTACCCAATTCATAGTAGTTAATAAACAGTCATTGAATAAACAAGTCTATGAATTTATGTAATTGAATTTCTTTTTAGAGTTAATCTGAGGCCTTAGCCTCAAACAATCTGCTCTACCTATAATTGATTTGGGAAATATAAACTCTAAAGGATTAGGCCAACATTTATATATAAATATGGTATAATAAATGGAATAACTCCTATTGAACTGCTTTAAGTGTTTTCTGGAATTCTGGAAGCATTTCTTCTTTCGCTACACTTGGGATCTCTCATGTATTAACCTCTTACATGACTTATACCAACCATTTGAGTGTCCTGTTGTATCCATTTTTATATGTTCGGGTCCATGGAGTTATATTAAGACACGCATTGCTTCAGGATTGATAGACTGACGAACTTAGTGGCCAGCTCATTCTGCTACTTTTGTTCAGCATTTCTTTAAAAAATGAGTGTATATCCTACCCACTTCCAATGCAATTTTGAGATAACTTCTACACTTAATCCAAACAAACAAGACAGTAAAAATTTTTTTAAATACCATAAATAAAGTGGAAAGAAGAGAGGTATATATGTATTAGTACTCACAATGAGATAATTATTGTAATCATGTTCTAACTTAAGCAATGATATAACTGATGATTGAAAATGAAAGAAAAATTAATTAATAACTTAAACAATACATTCACTAAGGGATGAAAATTTTTTCTCACGCTGGGTTCTAAAAGGAAGAATTTAGTGTATGTATATATTTTACTTACAAAGTGTCATTGGCTGTTAATCAAATTCATTAACTCTCCTGCCTCACCACCTTGCCCTTTCTGAATCTATTCTCAACTGCAAATTTCTCTGTGGCTTTGTGGAATGTATGGGAGCCATAGGGAGGATGGATGGTGAATAGTAGCAAGGTGCATTAAGACTTTTCCCCAAATCCATTTGCTTCTGAATACTGTGAACTTAAATAATCTGTGAGTTTTAAAATTTTTATAATCAAGAATGAGAAGTCCTTTGAAAAGTTCAGAAATGATGTGCTCACTTCACCATTGGTAGAAATCACTAGCCTGTAGTACAGTGCTATAGCACTTGGCCCATAGTTGGCATGTATCCATATTGAATGAATAAATAACTGAATGAAATTTAGGGCATGATATGGTTTGGATCTCTGTCCTCACATGTTCAACTGTGGTCCCCAATGTTGGAGGTGTGTCCTGGTGGGAGGTGATTAGATCATGGGGGGGTGCATCCTTCATGAATGGTCAGGCACCATCCCTTTGGTGCTGTTCTGTGAGAGTTCTCATGAGATCTGGTTGTTTAAAAGTGTGTGAACCTCCCTCACCCCATCTCTTGCTTCTGCCTTGTAAGATGCCTGCCCCCACTTTGCCTTCTGCCAGGAGTAAAAGCTCCCTGAGGCCTCCTCAGAAGCACATGCTGCCACACTTCCTGTACAGCCCGTGCAACCATGAGCCAATTAAATCTCTCTTCTTTAGAAATTACCCAGTCTCAGGTATTTCTTTATAGCAGTGTGAGAACAGACTAATACAGGGCACTTAGAGCTACAACGCAGCTCTACTTTTTTTCCACTATTTTACTTAGTTTGAGGCAATCAGGCCCTAGGCATAATTTTCCAATGCTCTCCTCTCTGTTCACAGGCTTCTCTTTATCTTACACAGCCTTTCCTCTTTACTTGGTGTGTTAGTGAAGATGTTTCTCTCCTTTCTTAAGACCAATCCCTCCACCTTGCTATAGATCATGTCCTTTTGATCTCATAAGGAACTTGGTTCTAATCACCATCTCTTCCCTTTTCGTAATCTCAACTGCACTCTCTATTAGGTCTTTACTTTCTGTATGTAAACATGCTCAAATATATTTCATCTTGATGAATACAATTTTTAAAAAACTCTTCACAATTAAGCTTGTTTAAGATATACTCTTACTCTCTTCTTTCACTCACTTACTCATTCACTACTCTTTCATTCATTTACTTATTTATTCAACAAATATTGATTGACTCCTAAGGATTAGGATAGAGCAATGACTGAGCACTAATCCTACCCCCAAAGTGATTATAGTATAACTGTATAGATGCTCAAGTAAACAGGTTATTATAATACAAAGTAACAAGATTTTTTGATAGCTGTAAAGTAAAACATTACAAGTTCTTTTCTAGTTCTTCATTAAGAGGTAGAGTCTCAACATCACTAATGATCAGTAAAATGCAAATCTAAACTATAATGTGATACCACCTTACTCATGCAAGAATGGCCATCATAAAAAAATAGTAGATGTTGGGGGGGATGTGGTGAAAAGGGAACACTTTTACACTGATGGTGGGAATGTAAACTAGTACAACCACTGGGGAAAAGAGTGTGGAGATTCCTTAAAGAAGTAAAAGTAGAACTACCATTTGATCCATCAGTCCCACTACTGGTTATCTACCAAGGGGAAAATAAGTCATTATATGATACTTGCACATGCATGTTTATAGCAGCATAATTTGCAATTGCAAAAATATAGAACCAGCCCAAATGCCTGTCAATCAACAAATGGATAAAAAATTGTGAGATATATATCTGTGTCTATATGCACATCACAGAATACTACTCAGCCATAAAAAGGAGCAAAATAATGGCATTCACAGCAACCTGGATGGAACTGTAGACCATTATTCTAAATGAAGTAACTCAGGAATGGAAAAGCAAACATTGTATGTTCTCACTCATAAGTGGGAGCTAAGCTATGAGGATGCAAAGGCATAAGAATGATACAATGGACTTTGGGGACTCAGGGGAAAAGGTGGGAGGAAGGCAAGGGATAAAAGACTACAAACTGGGTACAGTGTATACTGCTCAGGTGATGGGTGCACCAAAATCTCAGAAATAACCACTAAAGAACTTACTCATGTAACCAAACACCACATGTTCCCTGAAAATCTATGGAAATAATAATAAAAAAAGAGGTAGAGTCTAATTCCTCTTCCCTTGGATATAGGCTGGCCTTAGTGACTTGCTTGATCAACAAAATGTAGTGGAAGTGAAGTTCTGGGATTTCCAAGCCTAGGTTTTAAGAAACCTTGCAGCTGCTGGCTGAATTTTTTGGAATTCTTGCTTTTAAGATGTTCTCAGATCTCTCAGCTGCCATCTTGTTAGAAACCCAAGTCAACTGAAGAAACTACAGTTAGGTACTCTGGTTGACAGCTGTAGTTGAGCTTCCAAATGACAATAAGCATCAACTTCCAGCCAATTAAGTGCATAATTTTTGACCTCCATCCCAGTCAAGCCTTCAGATGACTCCAGCACCAGCTGCTATGTGACTGCAACAGCATAACAAATCTGAAGAAAATTCAGCCCAGCGGAACCCAGTAAACCCACAGAATCTTAAGAGATAATATTAAGTTGTTTTTCAGATCCAAAATTTTATGATGGGTTGTTATTTAACAATAGATAACTAGAAGAGCTGCCAATGTGGGGCAGTACCTCTCTCATGCCTGGCTTCCTGGGAGATATGGTTTATGATGGGCTGTTATTGAGGAATAGATAACTAGAATAGCTGCACCTGTGGGGCAGTACCTCTCCCATACCTGGCTTCTCATTTGGGCTGGCTTCCCAGGAGATGTGACCTGGTAACATTTTGGGCCCTTGGGATTTCACATTGCAAAAAATGTGATCCACATTTGCCATGAGCTTATGCACTAACACCACAGTCAAGGGTCTGTAAAAAATGATGAGGGCAATGATAACATAGGCATGTTGCACCAATTGCAGTGTTTCCCCAGTTGTCATCCTTTGGAATACTGTATACAAGAATATTAGTTAATAAGTGTGTGTTAAAAATTGTTTCATGATCAAATAAGTTTGGGAAATTATGTTAATCAATGTAAAATGCAGTTTGTTTATTGCAGGACTTCTCAGAACCTTTAGTATGTTGAGGTTCTTTATTAATCTCTAAGAAGTGGCAATTAACCAATAAACTCATCTTTTCTTCATTCATTAACTGTCCCATGGTATGTCACTGTGTAAAATACTGTTCTATGTGTTTCCATATTTGATTATAACTTGAGAGAAAGTAAGAGAATTTTGAAGGAACATGGCTTGCTGTTTCTTCTTCCCAGAGAGGCAATATGATCTAGTAGGAAGTATACAGATTCTGGGAATCAGCAGACAAAGAAGCGAATCTTGCTCTTTCATTTTAACTGTTTAATTGACATTGGATTCTTTCCGTTTTCTGAGCCACGAAGTTTTCATTTAAAAAGGGAGTGCTTTCATTTGGACTATAGATTTTTAAATATAGATTTTATAGAGCTCCTAGTTCCATGAATCCCTTGAAATTATACAAACATAGATTTCCTGGGAAAGGGATCCATAGCTCCTATTAGATTCTCAAAGGGGTCCCTGATCCAAAGAAGACAACAACTACTAGACAAGATTATTTCTAAGCCTATTCCAGATGAATGTTAATCCAGTACAATTTCAAAAAAGAAAAGTGGTACTTTGGTCTTTATCTTACTAGTTGATTTTTAAACTACATGCTTGTACTAGCTTAAATGAATGGTTCAATTGAAAGGAAATATTTTATTACTTTCTTAATAAAATTTAAGAAAGCCAAGATTTGTTTTTTTTTTCATGCTGGAAAACTCTCAACAGATTTGATATGAATTGCAGAGTAACAGGAATCCCAAAGCTCAAACAATTATCTAAGTGGGTGCAGAATTTGTATTGAATTCTCAAATTGGAATTGAGATTGCATTAAAAATACTTTGAAAATAATTCTACTCTTGAGTTTTTAAGTGATTTCATTTTAGGCTTTGTTTAAGAAGAATACTGAGTTGAGTGAGTGAAGAATTTCCCCAATTCAAAAACATTCACAGTGTGGCTGGGAAGCACAGGATTGAAGCCATTATGTAAATATTAAGATCTAGTTTAAGCTATTTAAACACTTGTGTTAGTTACCCACTAGACCTCTTATTTTTTAGGAGCTCGATTGTCTAGACGGGTTGTGTCCTCATTAAATTAAAGATGTTTGTTCTCTACCTTATTCTTCTGTGGCAAGGACCAAGACATATGTATTTTTACAGTTGTTTCTTCTGGATATTTACAAATAAGCTGTGTTACATGGATGGAGAAATGTTTCTTTTTTAAAACTTAATTTCTTCCTTTCTTAGGCTGTGGCCAGATAAGTTCTTTTTGGAGGCGTCTGCCTGCTACCTCCTAGAGCAAACAAACTGTCTGAGTGTCCATGTACCAGACAGGGTTGTGGTTTGGGATGTATTCCTGGCACGACTGCTTGTTATTTCTTCAAATGGGTCCTCGACTCCTTCCTTGAATGCTGCATTTCACTAAACCGGTAGCAGTTGTTAATGTCTCTTTCAATAAAGGTATAGAGGCTCTTATTCTCATTGATTGCCTAGAGAATAGCCTGCATTTATTCCTGCAGAGGCTCGACAGAAGCCTCTGGGATAATGGTCACCTGGGTCATGTTTCCTAGATGGCTGACGCAGTCAGGTGAGAATGAACCCAAGTCTAGTTCTGAAAGGTAAGCTTCCACATCCCAGGGCACTCTACTACTTAATTATCTTATTTTAGGAGCCAGAGACATTCCATTGGTTTTCAGAAAGGCACCTGCTGGTAATGCCAGTACCAGTTTTATATTGCTAGACGTACATGGTCCCATCCTAGGATCCTGAAGGGGACAACTGGCCATCTGAAGAGCTTATCTGACAAACTAGAGGTGGTGACTCTTCAGCAGTGTTGGGAGTTCACATACTGGGTTTTCTCATGAGACGGCTTCTTCATGATGGTGATTTTATTATCCTGCTGGAGAGAGAAAATCATGTTTAGACATAAAAGAACAGATGGCAATTATCTGGGCCATCCAAATGCTGAGATCTAGAAGGATGCCTTGAACAATAGGCTGCTCAGCCACATTAATGCCAAAAGGGAATTTGTTCCCTAAGGGAGCACAGAGTTGGAGTTTTCCTTCAACTACTACTTAAAGGTCACCTCAATGAAGCTTACCCCAACCATCTTACTTAAAATCGAACCCTCAGATGCTCCTGCTCCTCCTCTACTTTACCTTTTCCATAGCCCTTATCCTTTTTATATAATACAACTAAATCATATTTGATTTTACAATCTGTTCCCCCATTAGGATGTAAGCGCCACATTGGCAGAGACTGATTCATGAAAATTAAGTCAGACCATATAAAATAAAATTTCTATTTTGGGGAATTCATACAATGCTATGTCTCAAGAATTTAAAATGATGCCCAGTATATTTTAATAAATATTTTAATATTTAATAAATATTTTATATTTAAATATTTATATATTATATATAATTATATATTTTTTCTATATAATTATATATAATTATTTATATATTTTATATATAAATAATTATAATTATATATTTTATATATAATATAATATATTTTATATAATCATATATAAATATATATAAATATATTATATATCATATATAATAAAATATAATATATCAATAATATATTAATATATTAATATATATTTATTTATATAAATAAATAAATATATAATTATATTATATATTATATATAATATAATATGTTATATATAATACATTATATTATATATAATATAATATGTTATATATAATACATTATATTATATATAATATAATATGTTATATATAATACATTATATTATATTATATATTATAATAAATATATAATATAAATATATAAATACATACCTATATATAAATAATATATAATATAATAAAATATATATTAAAAATATATAAAATATATAGTATATAATATATTTTATATTATATATAATATAATATATTATATATTTTAATGTTTAATAAATATTTTAATATTTATTGAATAAATGGTAGAGAAGCAGCACTAATTCTGTATATCAACCAGACAGCAAGAAAAATGTTGTGGGAAATATTTTCATTCAGAGTTCGAATATTCCTCATGAACTCTAAGCAAGCTCTTCCTGAAAAACGACTCAAAATATTCATTCATCAGTAAATATTTTTTGGATGCTAATATGCATAAAGGAGTAGGGGAAGGACTGACAGCAGCTACCTGCACCCCTGCCAACAGTCTTTTCAAGCATCCCACTCCGACCTCCAGCCCGTCACCTCCCTTACTCTGGAACTCCCACTCCAGCAGGTAACTGGAGGACTCCACTCCTATCACTCTGCAAGCCTTTTCCTCATCCATTTACCCATTAAGAGCCTCACTTCCATTTTTACTCTTCATGGTACATCATGATGATGTCTCCTTTGTAAACACCCTCACTCATTTGTCCATCTCCCCCTTCATCACACCTTCTTGGCAAACCATCATCACTGCCTAGGAACAATTCTCCAATTTCACCTGAGAAATTGAACCAATGTCATTTTTTTTTTTCAGATAAGGAAACCAAAACTTTGTTCAAGGCACACACAGCTAATAATGATAGTAATTTTCATGACCACCAACATTTATTAAACAAATGCTTTGTGTCAGGCATCGACACTAACATGAGCTCACTTAATTTTTGTGACAACCCTCCCCCCATGTAAATTAATATGTTGAGGTTCAGGGAGGTCAAATAAGTAACCCAAGTTCACCCTGCTGGTTAATAGCCTACATTTAATCAGTCAACTACTTTTTATTGAGCTCATAATCTCTGCAAGCAGAGCTGTACTGAGGACTAGCTCTACAGTGGGAAACAGAACAGACACAGTCTTTGCTTTAATGACATAGTAGAGACCAATATTTATAAAGTTTTTACTAGGTCCCAGGCATTGTTTTGTTTCACTCTCACTGCAACTCTGTGACTTATTATTGTTATTACATGTAATTTTCAGATGGGAAATTGAATCTTAAAGAAGGACCTTCTAAAGGCCAGTTTGCTGGTAGATGAGCTGATTAGGCTGGTGTATGAACCCATGAAACCTGGCTTCAAAGTTCATTCTTATCACTATGCTATGCTTCTTCCTAGAAATTAAAGCCAGGTGGGTCAGACATACACTAACAGTAAAACACAAATACACACCGAGACCTTCAGACTGTCTTCCAGACCCATCAGAAAGATAATCTAGTGCCAATGGACCTCTTATTGCCCTTCACATAACATCACCCTTTCCTGGCCTGCCAGGTCTATGGGGCTGTGGAACTGTGTGGATTGATGTTTGCCAAGTTGTTCATTCTTATAATTTGCATGATATTAAGCAAACCCAATGTTTATATAATGATTTTTATTGAATGCAAAAAAGCCTGTCAAGTTAAAGAGAAAGAAAATGCTTATAAACATTCCAAACATTTGTTTTGTGTTGGCTGGAGTTGGAGTCTAAATGAAAGCTGCAAGTGTGACTAATAATTATAATCTAATTCAGTGCACTGGATTGGAAAGGAGTAATTACTACGTAGGACTTATTGGAGTAAGTGATTTATGGTTGACCTACAGTAGATTATTAATTTGGAAAAGAGAAGAATTATAATGCAAATTAATTAAGTTTGGAGCCCTTTCTGATTAGGTTGATAGAACAGTGGAAAATTCCAGGGCCCCATGTTATTTGGCTGAACTTGGACTTGGGATATGGCATAAATATTTGGCTGGAGTCTGCAGGGCTTAGGTGTAAAGATATAGACTTCATGCTGATCCCAGAGCCTTTTCGATCTGATCAAGGAAGAGCCCTGAAGGAGGAACTAAATCTTCTATTCCACAAGGAAAATGTATCCTCATAGAATGTTTATATACTCCAAAATTATTTTATTCTTTTCAATTTGATGATCTCTGAGGTCAACCATAACCACCATCATCACCTCACCACAGTTTACTCAATACTTTCAGTAAGCCAGATGTTACATCCAGGAATTTCCAATCTCTGCAAGATTGACATTTTGTTGTAAAATGTTGTTCTATGCATGTAGGATGATGAGCATCATCCCTCGCCTGTATTCACTAGAAGCCAGTAGCATCCTCCTCCTTTTGTGAAAATCCAAAATGCCCTCAGACACTGCTGAGTATCCCCTGAGAAGGATGGGCAAAATTTCCCCTTGTGAAAATCCTTTATGTGCATTATCTAGTTCATTTCTTACAACGCTCTGTGAGGCTGGTATATTAGTACCCTTAGTGCCCATTTCACAGGTGCAAACTCTGAGGCTTAGAGAGGTTATATTTAATCGGAGTCACATGGCTAATACATGCTGAGGCCAGGATTCAAACACAGATCTGTAGTTATCCCAAACCCTGTTTTTAGATGAATGATGTTTTTGAGATTAAGTCATTCTTGACAAATAAACAAAAATCAGGTAGTGGAGTGAATTGGCCAAAATCATACCACTGTGTTACTGGCTGTAACCCAGACATTCTTAAGCCAGTTGGTTATAGAAGGTGGTGATTCAGTGGATAAGTCAAAAGTACATTCACAGTGACCTTGGCTACGCTGTTGGTCTTACTTTTTTTCCTCTTTTTCAAATGTTACTCTTTTATTCTCACAGCTTAGATTTTGAGTACAAAGGGGTCTTTTGAATCTGCATCCATTAACTCTAAAACATACTGAGATTGTAAAATCTATTTCTCAGCATTGGAAAGAAACAGACCCCAGGGTTGTTGCTGCTTTACAATTATGTATAAAAGCTTTTCAACCCACACAAATGTTTTCACAGCCCATCTTTCCACCAGCAAGTAGAGAGAAGCCAAATAATCCAGTGAGTATTCTGTTCTATTACTGGCACTCTGGTACTGCTGGTGGGCCAGTGGGTAGTGGGGGAAATAGCTGTAAGGCTATAATTAAACAGCAGCAGACAGCTTTAGATTAGAACTTTATGATGGCCACTCCAGTCAGCATTATTATTCAATTCCATGTGTAACACAGTGGGGCTGATCTGAAATCTCTGCCCAGTGGGTGCCTAACCACGGAAATCAATGTTTTCTCTACAGTAGATAGGCACGTGTTTTCAGAATCTGTTAAGCTGAAGAAATCTAATAGAGAAATCTGCATAATTAGCTCTTTGACTAATCTTGCTTTTGCCTTAGGGTAAGAGGCAATTTCGGATGCAAAAGCAGTTCCAAATATTTGAACTGTAAGGAAAAAAGTTGGGCGTTAGTGGATTTTTCAGATGTAGGGCAAGAAACTTACTCTTCAAATAAAATGTCTCTGGAAGGTGTTCAGCTGTTTGGAATATAGCAATTTCCTGGTTGCAAATAGATTTCTTAAAATGATACCCTGAGATGCTGCTGGGGTTTAATGATTGCGTGCTCACAGATTATCTGACGCTAGAAATCTCGACCACAGATGTAGTTAGTGAGCAGGCCTGGACCAAAGGGGAGAAGTCAGTAGGACAGAGTGAGGACTAGCATCAGCCAGCCAACAATACCTACCTGGTGATGCTAGAAGATGTAAAAAGAACAAAACAAAACAGAACAAAAACCGTAATTTCAAGATCCAAAAATGCAGTATAGTATATTTTTTAGACTTCCAGGTTGACTGGGCTAGAAATAAACCACTACAAACATAGAATGTAGAGTTCAAAAGCCCACCTGTGGAATCAGATCATCTGGGTTCCAATCCTAGTTCTCTTGCTAACTGGCTGTGTGACCTAGGATGGGTTGTTGAATTTCTATGTGCTTTGTTGTCCTTATCATACAACAAGTTTATAATAAAACTGACCTAGTAGAGTTGTCTATAAGGCTTAACTGAGGCAATATCAATAAAGATTTAGATCTGAGCATGACACATAGCATTTAGTGAATGCTAAACATTATTATACAGTTTATCTCCCTCACTTACTAATGGGGTAACTAGGGCTCAGAATAAGTAGCGGCATAGCTGGAATCTATGTCTTCTCCAGCCCTAGCATCAAAGGACTTTCATATGAATCACTTATAGCCCCTCCTCACAATACCTCAGCGGGGCAGGGAAATGAAATGACAGGACTCTAGCTGCAGAGTGAGTCTGGCACAAGTGATAGCTTTCAAAGATCTTGAAAAACAATGCAAACTCCTTCCCATCTGAAGAACTTGCTTCTTCAACACAACGACATCTGGGAATGTAAGCCATTGCCATTAAACAGAAACATGAAGATTGATACACATCTTACTTTTTCCCATTCAGGATGCTATTGTGTACACAAATGCCTGATTTAAGTTTTAGAATAAGGCAGAAGATCCTAAGTGTCTACAGGAGAATATTTCCATCAAATTGTTGAAATTATCACATTTTGAGGAAAGGTAAAATGAGACCCCTAATGGCATATGATTAGGTATAGATGTTGAGTATATCTTGCTTGGTAAAAGTCCTCTTTGAGTATACAGAGTAAATGCAGATTTTAACTGGTCAACATGTTATGACCATAAACGCTTTAAGTTTCACTGTTAATAAACTTGGTCTTTCTAATCAAGTTTAAAGCAGTTGAACTAATCATCACTGGGTTTTCTTTGAACAGTCACTGAGTAATTAAGACAGTGAGGAGTGAACCTCTATTTCTCATACAATGTTGGTGGTGATGCACAAGGGAAATTAGGACTTCTCTGATGGAAAGATCCAGTGGGGCAGTGTGGAACTCACCATGAATGGTGTACACAGCAGTCACAAAGTGTGCCTTGGAGGTCAATCAAATCAATCTGCTGATTTCCTGAGATGGATCAAAATTCTTCCACCTTTTCTCTAACCAAGTGCTTTGTCAGGAAGGGCTCAACACATCTTAATCCCAACCTACTGCATCTATCGGCAGCCATCTTTATCTTTAGAACTAGAAAACCTGGCCGGCAGGGTGGCTCATGCCTGTAATTCCAGCACTTTGGGAGGCCGAGGTGGGTGGATCACCTGAGGTCAGGAGTTTGAGACCAGCCTGGCCAAAATGGCGAAACCCCATCTCCACTAAAAATACAAAAATTAGCTGGGTGTGGTGGCTCATGCCTGTAATCCCAGCTACTCAGGGGGCTGAGGCAGGAGAATCGCTTGAACCCGGGAGGCGGAGGTTGCAGTGAGCTGAGATGGCGCCATTGCACTCCAGCCTGGGCACAAGAGATAAACTCCATCTCAAAAAAAAAAAAACAGAAGAAAAAAACCAAAAAAACAACAACAAAGAAAAGAAAAAAAAGAAAAAGAAATAGAAAACCTGACTAATTGGCATTTTCTGTCCTGAGATTTTGGTAGAAGAATGAGAGAAATGGACTATTGGTGTTTCTCTTTCCTCTACCCACTTTCCTCTTTTAAAATGCACAATTTTATCAGACCATGTTGAGATAAAGAGGGGTTTGGAGGTTATTAGAGATCAGTGGTATTTATGGATGAAGTGACGATTTAACTCCAGGAGACTGGGATTTGGAAAAATTATGTCATTTTTTTTTCTGACAGCCAGGACAGCACTTGAGGACTTCAAACATCTCTGATGGAACGGTCTGGTACTTTGATAAAAAGAAGGATGGTTTATTTGTGTTTTTAACCTTTTTGACTTCGTATTTTATCCTTCTGACTTTAGGTTAATGACTTTCTTTCTTCAGCATTGTGGATGAATTAGGTTTTGTCATGGGGAAAAACATGATCTGCAAATTCATCATTTTTTGAGACTGTGAATATCAGCAAAACTATCAACTTTCAGGAAAATGGAAAGAATATGATTTATGTTATATAAACACTTTGAGTATATATACTTCTGAGTTGTTCTTAATGTTAAGAAAGCAAGTTAAAGGTTTTTCAGAACTTAAAGACAGTTTACACAATTTAAGTTTTGTTAAAATGGAATTTATTTCTTCCTCAAAATTTTTGAGGCACTTTATCATTGATCATGTAGAAACTACTAAATATAATGAACAATCTTTAAAGTACAGAAATTCCATGGACCTTCATGTTAGTGAAAGAAGTAAGATGTTGATTTATTTCTTAATTCAGTCATGATACATTTGCTAACCTCAAGAAAAAAAGAAGATGATTTATTAAGAAGTAAGACTATAAAGATAACCAAATTAGAAAATTTCATTAAAAGAACACGTTACTTTCAATGCAATAAAGCCAGTCCTGGTTCTGATATTTTTACAAGCTATGTGACCTTGGGCAAAAGGTCGAGCCTCTTTGTGCTCCACTTTTCTCATCTGAAATATATTGCTGAGAGGCTTAATTGAGATAATGTTATAAAGTATCTGGCATTGTGCCTGTCACAGAGTAACTACCCTATACATATTGGTTATTATTTTTTCTTTCTTGCAATTTATGCCATCTTGTTCAATTTTATGTGGCCCTAAGCCACCTTTAAATCTTTTTGGAACTAGTGAGAGTAAATTATAAATTAATATGTTCAGTACATGGTAGCTTCAGAAGTGGAGAATAGTCCTTGGGCACAGAATTGCCTATCGCCTTGGAAAATGTCACTGGAGTTCAAGGCCTAGTTCTTAGCTGTGCATATTTGGAAATTGAATTTTCCAACAGGTCTCTCAGAGATGAAGACTGAATACAGTGGAGAGAGAACTTCTGGATTCAAGGACATGGAAAATAATAGCTAGAAAGTGTCAAGCACTGTTTTAGGCACTTTGGATAAGTTTTTTTGATCTTTTTTGTTTCAAAAGCATAGAGTATGAGGCAGTTTTCTTGAGGCATGACCAGTTTTAATCATGTAACCTAAGATGTTTAGGATTATGGATCATGCCCTGCCCAGGCTTAGCACAGGATATCCCTGTAAGAGAGGTGTCTATGTATTCTATTAAAAATGGATATATTTTGTGTTTGTGACCTGTAGGGTCATTTAAAACATGGAGCTCTAGGCCAGGATCCCTCTTGCTCAGGTGTAAGGATGGTATTAGACTTAAATAATATAAGCAATAAAATATCCCTATTTTACAGATAAAATTGTTAGGTCACAGTGAGATTAAGATTCTTCTTTTTTTTTTTTTTCTTTTTTTTTTTTGAGATGGAGTCTCACTCTGTCGCCCAGGCTGGTGTACAGTGGTGCAATCTCGGCTTACTGTAACCTCCACCAGCCAGGTTCAGGCGATTCTCCTGTCTCAGCCTCCTAAGTAGCTGGGACTACTATAAGTGCGTGCCACCATGCCTGGCTAATTTTGTATATTTTTAGTAGGGACGGGGCTTCACCATGCTGGCTAGGCTGGTCTTGAACTTCTGACCTCATGATCTACCCGCCTCAGCCTCCCAAAGTGCTGGGATTAAAGGTGTGAGCCACCACGCCTGGGCCGGAGATTAAGATTCTTATACAGGGAGATGCAGCTAGTTAATTACACACAGGGTTTGGATAAAGACTGTCTTATCCAGAAGGTTGTGCTTTTAACCACTACACAGTAGTCCTTATTTATGCATTCCTGAATTGGTATTACTGCACCCTATATCCCTGTTTTACATATTTTTGGGGCCACAGAGAGCTCCAGGAGGCCACAGACGTGGGTGAAACTTATGCATGTTCAGGACAATTTTCCTATGAACTCATGTGTCCATTCTCTACTTCTCTTCAGACACATACCGTACATTATCAATGTTCATTTATTATTTTTTTTCTTAATTTGAATATATTAAAGCTGGAGATATGAACAAAAAGGTCATGATATGAACAAGCCATTTCTTTGGGTCCACTTGAGTGCCTGTGCCTTGGAAAAGGACATTGGAATTCAGGGTCTCGTGTTCAGGGTCTGGAGTTCAGGGTCTGTCACAGGGTCATTCATTAAATTTGTTTTTAAATTTGAATTTTAGTTATATAAAGAAGTACTTTTTTTCTCTTTTTTTCTTTCTTTTCCTTCTCTCTCTCTCTCTCTCCCTGCCTCCCTCCCTCCCTCCCTCCCTCCTTCCCTCCTTCCTTCCCTCCCTCCTTCTTTCTTTTTTTCCTTCCTTCCTTCTTTCTTTCCTTCTTTCTTTCCTCTTTCTCTCTTTATTTCTTTGCATGAATGTCCCAATTATTGCTAAATCCGGCAACCCTATTACTTAGGCCATTTCTCTTTTTTTCTGTGTAATCCATTTCTCTTATTTGAGAGAAACATCCTCTTCTTTTTCTCATTTTTAATTTTTAATTTTTGTGGGTACATAGAAGGTGTATATATTTATGAGGTAGATGAGATATTTTGATACAAGTAGAATCACATCAGGGTAAATGGGATATCCATACCTCGAGCCTTTATCCTTTCTTTGTGTTACAAAGAATCCAGTTATATTCTTTTAGTTATTTAAAAATATGAAAATAAATTATTTTTTACTATAGTCATCCTGTTGCCCTGTTGTGCTAGCTAGCAAATACTAGATCTTATTCATTGTATCTAACTACATTATTGTACCCACTAACCATCCCCACTCCACCTACCCCCTTGCTACTCTTCCTAGTCTCTGGTAACCATCCTTCTACTCTTTATGAGTTCAATTATTTTAATTATTTTCTGACTCCTACAAATAAGTGAGAACATGTGAATTTTATCATTCTGTGCCTGGCTTATTTCGCTTAACATAATGACCTCTGGTTCCATCCATGTTGTCGTAAATGACAGGATCTTACTTTTTTTTTTTATGGCTGAATAGTAAAGTACTATATTTTCCTTATCCATTCATCTGTTGATGGATACTTGGATGCTTCCAAATCTTTGTGAGTAATGCTGCATTAAACATGGGAGTACAGATATCTCTTTGATATACTGGTTTTCTTTCTTTGGGGTATTCCCAAACAGTGAGATTGCTGGATCATACGATAGCTTTATCTTTAGTTTTTTGAGGAAACTCCAAACTATTCTCCATAGTGGTTGTACTAACTTAAATTCTCATCAACAGTGCACAAGGGTTCCCTTTTCTCCAAATCCTCGCCAGCATTTGTTATTGCTTGACTTTTGGGTAAAAGCCATTTTAACTGGAGTGAGGGGATATCTCATTGTAGTTTTTGATTTGCATTTTTCTGATGATCAGTGATGTTGATTACATTTTCATATACCTGTTTGCCATTTAAATGTCTTCTTTAAAAATGTCTATTCAGATCTTTTGTCCATTTTTAAATAAGATTATTTTTCCTATAGAGTTTTTCCTATAGAGTTGTTTGAACTCCTTATATATTCTGATTATTAATCCTTTTTCAGATGGGTGCTTTGCAAATATATTCTCCCATTCTACAGATTGTCACTTCACTTTGTTGATTGTTTCCTTTACTATGAAGAAGCTTCTTAACTTGATGTGATCTCATTTGTCCATTTTGCTTTGTGGGGTATTACTCAAGGAATCTTTGCCAAGACCAATGTCCTAGAGACTCTTCTCAATTTTTTTTAGTAGTTTTGTAGTTTGAGGTCCTATATTTAAGTCTTTAATCCATTTTGATTTGATTTTTGCATATGGTGAGAGATGGGTGTCAAGTTTCATTCTTTTGCATATGGATACCCAGTTTTCCCAGCATCATTTAACTGCAGAGACTGTCCTTTCCATAATACATATTCATAGCAACTTTGTCAAAAATAAGCTCGCTGTAGATGTGTGGATTTATTTTTGTGTCCTGTATCCTGTTCCATTGGTCTGTGTGTTTTTATGCCAGTACTATGCTGTTTTGTTTACTCTAGCTTTGTAGTATAATTTGAAGTTAAGTAATGTGATCCCTCCAGTTTTGTTCTTTTTGCTCAGGATGGCTTTGGCCATTCTGGGTATTTTGTGGCTCTGTATAAATTTTAGGGTTTTTTTTTCTATTTCTATGAGGAATGCCATTGTTATTTTGATAGGGATTGCACTGAATCTGTAGATTCCTTTTGGTAGTATGGGCATTTTAACAATATTGGTTCTTCCAATCCGTGAACATAGAATAACTCAACTTTTTTGTGTCCTCTTTAATTTCTTACATCAGTGTTTTATAGTTTTCATTGTAAAGATTGTTAACTTCTTTGGTTAATTCCTAAATGTTTTATTTCATTTGTACCTATTGTAAATAGATTTTCTTTCTTTTTTTTTTTTCAGATTGTTCACTGTTGGCATATAGAAATGTTAACTGATTTTTAATGTTGATTTTTCATCCTGCAACTTTACTGAATTTGTTTATCAGTTCTAATAGTTTTTTGATCATCTTTAGGCTTTTCCAAATATAAGATTATATCATTTGCAAGCAAAGATAATTTGACTTTTTCCTTTCTAGTTTGGATGCTCTTTCTTTCTTTCTCTTGTCTGATTGTTCTAACTAGGACTTCTAGTACTGTGTTGAATAACAGTGGTGAAAGTAAGTATCCTTGTCTTGTTCCAGATCTTAGAGGAAAGGCTTTCAGTTTTTCCCCCTTCAGTATGATACCAGCTGTGGGTGTTTTTTATTATGCTGAGGTAGGTTCCTTCTATACCCAGGTTTTCTTTTCTTCTTCTTCTTTTTTTTTTTTTTAAGGCAGTTTCGCTCTTGTCACTCAGGCTGGAGTGCAGCTGGTGCGAGCTCGGCTCACTGCAACCTCTGCCTTCTGGGTGGAAGTGATTCTCCTATCTCAGCCTCCCAAGTTGCTGGGATTACAGGTGTGCACCACCATGCCTGTCTAATTTTTGTATTTTTAGTAGAAACGAGAGTTTCACCATGTGGCCAGGCTGATCTCGAACTCCTGACCTCATGTGATCTGCCCACCTCAGCCTCTCAAAGTGCTGGGATTACAGGTGTAAGCCACCATGCCCGACCCATTCCCAGGTTTTTGAGGGTTTTTTTTTTTTTTTTTTTTTTTTTTTACCATGAAGGGATGTTAAATTTTATCAAATGCTTTTACAGGATTTTTTTGTTTTTTTTTTTGAGACAGAGTCTCACTCTGTCCCCCAGGCTGGAGCACAGTAGAATGATCTCGGCTCACTGCAACCTCCGCCACCCAGGTTCAAGTGATTCTTCTGCCTCAGCCTCCATAGTAGCTGGGATTACAGGCACCCTCCAGCACCTTCCACCATACCCAGCTAATTTTTTTTTATTTTTTTATTTTTTGTATTTTTAGTAGAGACGGGGTTTCACCATTTCGGCCAGGTTGGTCTCAAACGCCTGAGTTCAAGTGATCTGCCCACCTTGGCTTCCCAAAGTGCTGGGATTATAGGCATGAGCCACTGTGCCTGGCCCATTTTTCAGCATTAATTGACATGCTCATATGGTTTTTGTCCTTCATTCTGCTGATATGATGCATCACATTGATTGATTTGTGTATGTTGAACCATTCTTGCATCCTTGGGATAAATCCCATTTAGTCATAATGAATGACCTTTTAATGTTTTGTTTAATTCAGGTTGCTAGTATTTTGTTGGGGATTTTTGCATCAATATTCATCAGAATATTGGCTGGTAGTTTTCTTTTTTTGATGTGTCTTTGACTGGTTTTGGTATCAGGATAATGCTGGTCTCAGAATGAGTTTTGAAGTATTTCTTTCTTTTTTATTTTTTGAAATGGTTTCCCTAGGATTGGTATTACTTCTTTAAATATTTGGTAGAATACAGTAGTGATGCCATCAGGTCCCGAGCTTTTTTGCTGGGAGACTTTTTTTTTTTTTTTTTTTTGAGATGGAGTCTTCGCTCTGTCGCCAAGCTGGAGTGCAGTGGCATGATCTCGTCTCACTGCAACCTCCGCCTTGCTGGGAGGGCTTTTATTATGGTTTCAGCATTATTGTTATTAGTCTGTTTAGGTTTTGGATTTCTTCATATGTGTCTGGGAATTTATTCATTTCCTCTAGGTTTCCAATGTATTGGCCTATAGTTGCTCACAGTAGTCTCTAATGATCTTTTGAATTTCTGTGGTATCTGTTGTAATGTCTATTTTTTCATCTTTGATTTTATGTATTTGGATCTTCCTTTTTTTCTTAGTTTGGCTAAAGTTTTGTCAAGTTTGTTTATCTCTTCAAAAATAATGCTTTTTTTGTTTTGTTGATCTTTTTGTTTTTGTTTAAATTTCATTTATTTCAGCTCTGAGTTTTGTTATTTCTTTACTTCTACTTAATTTTGGGTTTGATTTGCACTTGCTTTTTTAGTTCTTTAAAATGTATAGTTAACTTGTTTATTTTAAGTTTTTCCTCCCTTTTTGGTGTAGGTGCTTATTGTCATAAACTTTCATCTTAATACAGCCTTCACTGTATCCCATAGGTTTTGGTATAGTTATGTTTCCGTATTTCTTCATTTCTAAAAATTTTTAGATTTCCTTCTTATTTTTTTCAATGACCAACTGGTCATTCAGGAGCATATTATTTAATGTTCATGTGTTTGTATACTTTCCAGAATTCCTCTTGTTATTGATTACTAATTTGATTCCACTGTGGTCAGAGAAGATACTTGATACTATTTCAATTTTTTTTGTCGTGTCTTGTTTTGTGGCTTAAAATATGGTCTATCCTTGACAATGATCCATGTGCTGAGGAGAAGAATGTGTATTGTGAAGCTATTGGATGAAATGTTCTGTAAATATCTATTAAGTCCATTTGGTCTATAGCACAGATTAAGCCCAATGTTTCTTTGTTGATTTTCTGTCTGGATGATTGGTCTAAAGCTGAAAGTGGAGTGTTGAAGTCTCTATTATTCTATTAGAGATTATCTCTCTCTTTAATTCTAATAATATTTGCTGTATATATCTGGGTGTTCCAGTATTGGGTGCACTCAGATATATAAAGCAAATATTAGTAGAGTTTATAATTTTTATAATTTATATATGTTTACAATTATCATATCCTTTTGTTGAATTGGCCCAGTTATCATTATATTCTGACTTTTTGTCTTCTTTTATAGTTTTTGTCTTGAAATCTATTTTGTCTAATGTAAGTGTAGCTACTCCTGCTCTTTTTTGGGTTTCAATTAGCATAGAATATCTTTTTCCACTTCTTTATTTTCAGTCTATGTGTGTCTTTATAGGTGAAATGTGTTTCTTACAGGCAATAGATTGTTGGGTCTTTTTTATTTTCCATTCAGCCACACTACGAATTTTTACTGGAGAGTCAGTCCATCTATATCCAACGTTATGATAAGTGACATTTTGTTTTTCTTTTTTTAGTTTTTTGTGGTCTTCTCTTCCTTGTTTCCTTCCTTCCTGTCTTCCATTTAGTGAAGATGATTTTCTTTGGTGGTATGTTTTAATTTCTTTGTTTTTATTTTTTTGTGTAACTCTTGTATGTTTTTTGATTTGAGGTTACTATAAGGCTTACAAATAATATCATATAGTCCATTATTTTAATCTGATGACAACAGAACACTGAATACACAAACTAACAAACAAGCAAACAGAAAACTAATGAAAACCCTACCTTCTTCCCCCCACTTTTCAATTCTTTGTTGTTTCTATTTTTGTCTTTATACTATGTCTTGAAAAATATCGTAGTTATTATTTTTGATAGGTCCATCTTTTATTCTTTCTACTCATGATATTAGATGTATACACACCCCAGCAACACTGTTAAAATATTCTGTGCTTTTCTGTGTACTTAGTGAATTTTGTACCTTCAGATGATTTTCTATTGCTCATTAATGTCTTTTTATTTCAGATTGAAGAACTCCCTTTAGCATTTCTTGTAGGACAGGTCTAGTGTTGATGAAATGCCTCAGCTTTTGTTTCCCTGGGAAAGTCTTTATTTCTCCTTCATGTTTGAAGGATATTTTCACTTACATACTTTTCTAGGATGAAAGTTGTTTCCCCACCCCCCCAGCACTTTAAATATGTCATGCCACTCTCTCCTGGCCTGTAAGGTTTCCACTAAAAATTCTGCTGCCAGATGTATTGGAGCTCCATTGTATGTTGTTTGTTTATTTTCTCTTGCTGTTTTTAAGACCCTTTCTTTACTCTTGACCTTTGGGTCAAGGATTATTAAATGTCTTGAGATAGTCTTATTTGGGTTAAATCTGCTTGGCATTTTATTACCTTCTTGTACTTGGATATTGATATCTTTCTGTAGGTTTGGAAAATTCTCTGTTCTTATCCATTTAAATAAACTTTCTATCCCAATCTTTCTCTCTCTCTACCTCCTCTTTAAAGCCAATAACTCTAAGATTTGCCATTTTGGGGCTATTTTCTACATCTCGTGGATGTGCTTTATTCTTTCTTATTCTTTTCTCTCCTCTGACTGTATTTTCAAATAGCCTGTCTTCAAGCTCATTAACTATTTCTTCTGCTTGATCAACTTTACTGTAAAGAGAGTCTGGTGCATTCTTCAGTATGTCAATTGAATTTTTCAGCTCTAGAATTTCTGCTTGATTTTAAAAAAATTTCAATATCTTTGTTAAATATATCTGATAGAAGTTTGAATTTCTTTTCTGTGCTATCTTGAAGTTCATTGCGTTTTCTCAAAACAGCTCTTTTGAATTCTCTATCTGAAAGGTCACATATCTCTGTCCCCCCAGGATTGGTCACTAATGCCTCATTTAGTTTGTTTTGTGAGGCCATGTTTTCCTGAATAGTCTTAAGCTTATGAATGTTCACTAGTGTCTGGGCATTAAAGAGCTAGATATTTATTGTAGTCTTTGCAGTCTGTGCTTGTTTGTACTTGTTCTTCTTCAGAAGGCTTTCCATATATTCAAAGAAACTTGGTTGTCGTAATCTAAGTCTTTGGTCACTATAGCCATCTCTGTGTTAGGGGGCATCCTAAGCCCAGTAATTCTGTGGCTCTGGCAGACTCATAGAGGTATATCTTGGTGGTCTTGGGTAAGATCCAGGAGAATTCCCTGGCTCACCAGGAAAAGACTCTTGTTATCTTCCTTTACTTTTTCCCAAGCAAATGGAATCTTTCTGTCTGTACTGAGTTGCCTGAAGTTGGAAGAAGGATGACACAGGCACTCTTATGATCAACTCCACTGGGACCATGCTGGGTCAGACCTGCAGCCAGAATTTGGTCTTGCCCAAGGCTCACAATGACCACTGATGACTACTACCTATATTCATTCAAGGCCCATGTTCTCTATAATTAGCAGGCGGCAAATCCAGCCAGGCTTATGTCCTTCCCTTCAGGGTGGTGAGTTCAGCCACAGGTTGGTCCAGAGATGCCTTCTGGGACACTGGGCCTGGAGTGGAGAACCTTAGGAAGTCTACCTTGTGCTCTATTTTACTGTGGCTGAGCTGGCATCCTAGCCAAGAGAGAAAGTCCTTCTCACTCTTCCCCCTCCTTTCCTCAAGCAGACGATTTTCTCTCCATGGCAACCATCACCCCAGGCCTGCAGCAAGTACTTCCTGGCTAGTGCTGATGTTCACTCATGACCCAAGAGCTCTTCCGTCAGGTTGTGGTAAATGCTTCCGGCCTGGGACTATCCCTTCAGGGCAGTGGGCTTCCTTCTGGTCCAGGGCAGATCCAGAAATGCCATCCAGGAACCAAGGCCTGGGATTAGGGGATTCAGGAGCCTGCTTGGTGCTCTACTCCGCCGCGGCCAGGCTGGCGCCCGAACTTCAAGACAAAGTCCCCTTTACTCTTCCTTCTCCTTTTTCCTCAAGCAGAAGGAGTCTCTCCCCATAGCCACCACAGCTGGGAATGTGCTGGGTCACACCTGAAGCCAGCATGTCTTAGAGTCTCACCCAAGGCCTGTGGCAAATGCTGCCTGGCTACAGCTTCTGATGATTCAGGGCCCAAGGACTGTTTGGTCAATAGGTGACGAATCCTTCCAGGACTAGGTTCTTCCCTCCAAGACAGCAGGTTTCTTCTGGACCAGAGTGTGTCTAGGAATGTTGTCTTGGAAATAGAGCCTGGAATGGGGGCTTCAGAACTCTACTAGATGCCCTATTTTACTGTAGCTAAGCTGATATCTAAGTTTTAAGGCAAAGGGCTCTTTACTCTCCCTTCTCCTCTCTTGAAGGAGAACAGGAGAAGGAAGGAGTCTGTCCTGGAGATGTGAGCTTCACTATCTGTGGGTGGTGGAGGGGTGGTGCAAGCAGTCCCTTGGCTTCCCTGGCTGGTGTCTCACTAGGCCACTCACATTCCAAGTCCAGGTGTGCTGGCTTCGAGCTTAGCACAGCACTGATGCTTGCCCAGGGACTGCAGTCCTTGTGGCATAGATTGCTTTTCAAGTTTATTTAGTATCCCCAAGCACTTTAGTTCACAGTGGTGAGCTGGCTGAAACTCAAGTTCCAACCACTGGGGTGGGCAATTCCCCTCTGGCTAGGACTCATCTAGATGCTTTGTGAATGCCGACTGAATTCTGCCCTATGTTGCTTTCCACTGTGACAGAGCAGCATTGAGTTCCAATGTGAAGTCTCACGATAAGTGCACTCTCCTCCCCCAAATGCACAGATTCTCTCACCATGCTAAGTGGCCACTGCTGCTTCAAGCTTGTCTTTTCTACCCTCTTCAGTGCCTCTTTCCTTAATATGATGTTAAAAGCAGGTACTGTGATCACTCACCTGATCATAGATTCCTATGAAGTTGATTTTTTTCATAGTTGTTCAATTTGGTGTTCCTGTTGCGGGGATGATTGCTGTGGGCTTCTATTCAGTCACTTTGTTCTGCCTACCCTTCATCATTCATTAATTTAACACAAGTTAAATATGCATCTACTATGTCCCAGGGACTCTTCTAAGTTTTGGGGAAGTTAACAGTGGATATAGAAACAAAATAACTGCTCTCGAAAAGTTTACATTATTGGAGGGAAATAGAGAATAAAAACATATGGTATAAACATGTCACTGGTTTTGAAACATTATTGTTTATCAGAGGAACCCTGATCTTAGGCAAAAATTTCCTACAATACCAATATATAAAACAGCAAAAAGAATACTTTCTGGTGGATGCAACATTCAGAGGTCACTCATGTTGCAATCTTCTTTTGCCCTTCTCTCCTACAGCAGTCTGGTAGACACTTCTAGAAAGGTTTGAAAACTACCAATTTAGAATACCCATTGTTGTGGAAATATAATTAAAAACAAAATCTTCTTCCAACCCACACTACCTCTCCACAAAATAGTAGAGAAAGTAAATAGTTTTATTATTAATAAGTAAAAAACCAGAATGTAATATGGCAACATGGGCAATTCATCCAGAGATGGCAGACTGAATGAAAGCTCATGTTTAAAAAGAGCCAAACAGGGCTGGGCGCGGTGGCTCACACCTGTAATCACAGCACTTTGGGAGGCCAAGGCAGGTGGATCATGAGGTCAAGAGATTGAGACCATCCTGGCCAACATGGTGAAACCCTGTCTCTACTAAAAACACAAAAAATTAACTGGGCGTGGTAGCATGCACCTGTAGTCCCAGCTACTCGGGAGGCTGAGGCAGAAGAATTGCTTGAACCCAGGAGACAGAGGTTGGAGTGAGCCAATATCATGCCACTGCATTCCAACCTGGTGACAAAGTGAGACTCCATCTCAAAAAAAAAAAAAAAAAAAAAAAAAAAAAAAAAAAAAAAGAGCCAAACAGATACAACCCATTACAGACATGCTTTCACAATAAACAATACTGTGTTCTCAAGTTAAAGAACTTGAGAGCACCATTTGTCACGCATAGTTCATCTTAAATTCACCTGGTAATTGAGGTGACCATCTGTGTTAGCTAATTGGCTTTCTTTAGAGGAAAAACAAATTCCTTTATCTTTATTGCCAGAGGTAGTTTTAATACTTGGAGCAAGGGGCCACTGAAGTTAGTCCCCTACCCTCTCACAGAAACTGGGAGTTAGGGGTTCTATTTCCTTTGATTTCAAAGGGATGGCTTTCAGGTCATAAAGCTGACAAAGGAACTTGCAACTACATGTTTTCTGAAGAAAATTTAAAAAAAGGGAAGTGGAAGAACTCTATTTCCTTATTTTCAACTGGGAGAATTAAGCTTCTTATTTTTAATTTGTATTTATTCTTAAGTCATTCAGATATAAGGCAGCTGATTCTGGAAATAAATACAAAAACAAAACAAAACCATGTTATCCTAATTAGAATGTGTGACTTGATAATTTTGGAGAGATAGGCTTGCTGAAAATACCCTCATGATTTCAGTTTACATCCATGAGAGTAAACTAGATTTTTCTGACCCCAGAGTCAGTCTATGACAAGCCTGATTTAAATCTTTGGCTAAAAGTTTTCAAAAGCATTACACAAAGAGTGAAACCTCTTCTTTCTCTGGCTCTGAAGGACTCAAGCTTTAGGCTGATAGGCAAGTGCTTAGAAGTGTTACCATATCCCATGGAACTAAAATAGTCCAGAAATGGTGAAGTCAACTTAGAATCATAGACTGTTGAAGCTCAAAGGTTCCCTGGAAGTTATACAGTTCGATATTCACTTAAAGGCACACTGATACCCAGGCAAGGTAAATTAATGTCTAGAATAGACTGGTAGATTATTCCCTGTCCTAGAGAGAAGCTCTGTGCCCATATACCCAGTCTGTTGTCTCTACTGACTGTGGAATCTAGGAAAAGGCACGGTAATGTCATGCCAGACTGGGTGCACTTGGAATTCAGGTTTCTCTCAGCTGTTCATTAACTGTTTCCTTGCCTACCATTAAATAAAGCAAGCACAATGAAGAAATTTAGCTTCATTGTCATGCTTACAAAATATAGTGACATCAAAGAAGAGATTAAGTCTGAATTTAAAAGGGCTAACAAAAAGAGAATTGAAATGAAACTAGAGAAATAAACCTCTATAGAACTAAAAACCTGGAAATGCCTGAGAAACATCATTCATCTATTACTTTTTTTTTTAAGAAAGGGTTTCTCTCTGTCACTCAGGCTGGAGTGCAGTGGTGCAATCATGGCTCACTGCAGCTTTGATCTCCCAGGCTCAAGAGATCCTCCCACCTCAACCTCCTGAGTAGCTGGGACTGCAGTCATTAACTACTATGCCTGGTTAATTAAAAAAAATGTAGTAGACACAAAGTGTCATTATGTTGCCCAGGGTGGTCTCCACCACTCTTGTTTTACAGGTGGGAAAATGAATGGAGAGAGAACTATTTCTCCCTGTCCCTGTGAAGGATAGTACCTGAATTGTACTTGTTTTCTTTTTGGTTCAGCTGTCCACTTTCAGGTGAAGTTGAGCATGGATGATATGATGTTTGTGAGCCTGATCATGTTGTACCCCTATTACATGCTATGCCACTGCAGCGATCAAGCTTGTCTAAAACCACCCCTACCTTCATACCACTTAAGGAGAAGACAAATATTGATGGTCATTGGAAGAACCAACAGGATTTTATGGGATAAGTAGACATTTCATAGAGCTCTTGAAACCTGAAAATGATTGACATTGCTGTGTGAAAGGAAAATATCTTGGGCCCCCAAAATCACTAAGTTAAAGGGAAAATTCAAACTGGAAACTGCTTAGGGCAAACCTGCCTCCCATTCTATTAAAAGTCATCCCTCTGCTCACTGAGATAAATGCATGTCTGATTGCCTCCTTTGAAAGGCTAATCAGAAACTCAGAAGAATGCAACCGTTTGTCTCTCACCAACCTGTGACCTGGACCCTCCCTGCTTTGAGTTGTCCCACTTTTGTTTTGAGTTGTCCCGCCTTTCCAGACTGAACCAATGTTATATATGTTGATTGATGTCTCATGTCTCCCTAAAATGTATAAAACCAAGCTGTGCTCTGACTACTTTGAGCACATGTTGTCAGGACCTCCTGAGGCTGTGTCACAGGCATGCATCCCCAACTTTGGCAAAATAAACTTTCTAAATTAACTGAGACCTGTCTCAAATTTGGGGGGTTCACATTTGGTAACCACGGAGGGATTCTGAGTGGAGATTCCCCTGACTTCTGACAAATCTCCTATCGGTTCTTGGTACCAGAATGAGCTAACTTTATGGCTCAAACCAATAGGAAAATTTGCTGAGGTCTGGGAGCAACCCTTCCAGAGAATCCCTGATCTCCAAAAATTTGGTCAAGATCTAAAGTTTATTTTGCTGTATACTCCTTTTTTTTCTCTTGCTTCCAACAAGGAAGGCAAGATTTCCTGTTTCCAAGACAATGGAAAGCAGGTAACTCCTTTATGGAGTTTGAGCTCGCACCAGCTGGGAAGATGAGTTCGAGTATTTTTCCTGCTTCTAGGATGGTAGAAAGCAGTCTTCAGCCTGAGATCCATCTCTGGGTAAGTAGCTGAATTGTGGTTTTGTCTTGGCTAAAGTTCAACAACCAGCTAATCATTGTAGCACTGAGTGATCATATTGTTGGGTTTGTTGTTGTTGTTTGTTCCAGTCTTTCTCCCATCAGATTTCATCAACTCTATCTGACTTGGACAAATCCAAGTGAAAATCGCAAATGATGGGTAAGAAGCCCTCTCTAATTTGGCTAACATTCTTCATAGCTGCAAAATTAAACAAAGAGAGAAAACAAGAAAACCATGTGTTTGGTTTCTGTGTTCGCTTCCTTTCTTTAAAAAAAAAAAAATTGTTCTTTTGTTTACTTTTCTTCCACCCTATACCTCCTTCCCCCTTTGCCATCTGAAGTACCGAAAATTCTAGAGAAAGCTTCTAATGACTTAAACCCCTTTAAAGAATTTAGGACAAAGTCACCACTCACCCCCTTTTGGGGTGTTTTGTTTTCTTTGTGGAGTTTCAAGAGTCATGGGCAGATTCTTTTTAGGTCTAAAGCTCTGTTTTCCTATATTGCATGACCTGACCTCTTTGGCTTTTGGAGTGCCAGAGATGAGTTTTCACTGTGAGGGAATTTGACCTTGGCATGTATAATGGTGGATGAGAATTAGGATGAGAACAGGAAGTGGTCTTGGCTGTTTTGTTTTTCTTTTCTCTTTTAGGAAGTTGTTCTTTAAGGGTTCTAATTCTAGTTCAGAGATGCATTCTAAAGGGTCTTCTCTATTGCTTTTTCTTCCAAAATTAATCGTAATTTGATTTGTCTGTGAGTATTTGCATGAGGAACTCAACTGTTGTTTTCATGGGTTAATGAGAGACAGTTTTCTCAGTGCTAAAGAGAAAGGGCATTTGCTCCTTCCAGCCAAAAGTCACCCCTGGTCACCCAGGGGTCCTGTGGGAAGGTCTGGGGTGTTGATCCCCCACTACATGCTGTGATCCTGCAGGAAAATCCCCAACAAAAATTGATTTTAGAAAGTGAATCATCCAGGAAACGCATGTAAGTTCTGATCATCTGGCATTTTGAGTCCTCTCAGAGGTCATGGACATATGGAGAGAGAAACTGAGACACGTCAGAAGGTGTAAATGACTCAGTGGTGACACGCTGTGGAGCCTTGCCCACAAGAAGCACATATCAATCCACCACATGAAAACCATAGGCCATAGCTCAGTTCCTCCTTTTAAGGAAAAAAAAAAAAAAGAAAAAGAGCAGGAAACAAATAATCAAATAATGAGGAGAAAACAAGGAGAATGACCCCCTTTTGATCACTCTGTAGGTTTTATGGCACCTCTACTTGCCAGAGAAAAATGGAAGTAATGTGGTCTTTGTGCACATTTACGTTAGGGAAAAAGAGCCCTAAGGTTGACCCGCACATTAAGAGTTCCTAGGTTTCCCTTTTCTCTATTTTCTTTTCTGCCTGCTTTAAATCTGCTGTTAACTTTTCTACTGAAATAAAAACCACTGTTTGGACTTAACAGTTTTGTTTTTTTTTTTTGCAAGTTGGCAAATTTGCATTTATCTCATGGCTAAAGTACTGAAGTAAAAACTATAGAATCTTTGTCTGTGTGTATGTGTGTATGTATATGTGTATGTGTATATATTTGAAGGCCTTTATAAAAGACTTCTATAATTGTATGTTTAATTGGCAATTAAATTTGTTTTAATTTCCCTCTAGCCCACCAGACTTTCTCTTTCTACCTTATGATGCAAATTTTGCTATCTTATTTTCACCCGAGTTGTTTCCTTTAATATGCAAATTTAAGGCTATTAAGCTGACAACTGCCTAGGGTAAGATTTTTAAAAAAGGGAAAAAAAGAGGTCTTTGTGAATCTGTAAGATGTGCTTCTATCAGTATGCCTAATGCATCGGTGTATTTATGTGTTGTGTACACAATGTTTCACTACTAAAATTATATAAAAGAACTCTAATTAATTGGCTCAACAAATAATAAAAGTGCTTAAATCAGATACTAAAGAAAAAAGAGAACTTTTTCAAGTTCACCTGATGTAAGTAAAATCTTTAATAAATAAGCTGACTTTAAATTATTGGTAAAATAATATTAGAAATGTCTTAAGAATTTGCCAACATACTTTTTTTTGCATTTATTAATCAAGCAATTTCATACTTATCCCTGCCAAACACTGTAAGGTGTCAAAATTTGGCATAGGGGTTACGAAACTATACACCCAGCCCAAAACAGAATGATCTTTGCTTGTGTAATCTTTAATAGATAAGACATTGATATTAGTTTAATAAAACTTGCTACATCTTTAATTTAGTAAGATTACCATAATTTTTTTTTTTTTTTTTTTTGAGATGGAGTCTCACTCAGTCACCCAGGCTGAAGTGCAGTGGTGCGATCTTGGCTCACTGCAACCTCTGCCTCCTGAGTTCAAGTGATTCTTGTGCCTCAGCCACCTGAGTAACTGGGACTACAGGCACCCACCACCACACCTGGCTAATTTTTGTATTTTTAGTAGAGACAGGGTTTCACCATGTTGGTCAGGCTGGTTTTGAACTCCTGACCTCAAGTGACCCACCCACCTTGGCCTCCCAAAGTGTTGGGATTACAGACATGAACCACCATTTTTGGCCGATTACTATAACTTTTAATCTTGTAGCTTTAGGCAGTCTAGTCCAAAGGCAATAAGGTTTGCTGTCATCTTTGTTACAAAGCTGAACTCTAAACTAAGTTCCTCCCAAAGTTAGTTCGGCCTACACCCAGGAATGAACAAGGACAGCTTGGAGGTTAAAAGCAAGATGAAGTCAGCTAGGTCAAATCTTTTTTACTGTCTCAGTTATAATTTTGCAATGGTGGTTTCATAACTTAAAGTAATGACTATCATAGTTTTCACAAATAATCTAGGTAAACAATTAAAAGAAAATAACTATGTAAATGTAATAGGATAAATACTTGTAGAGAAATTCATCATAATTTAGGATCTGAATAAATAATAAATATTTCATTATTTGGGTATTTGCTAATGAAAATGTAATTGTAGAAAAACATTCTTTCTAAAAAATAAAAAGTTGTGTCCTTTTAAAAATGGTGAACAATCTTTGTCTAGTTCAAAGCTTATTTAAAGGTCATGTATAAAACAAGGTAAAAGAAACCAGAAAATAAAAAAAAATGTAAAGAAAGTTATAAAATTAAACAGGTTTTTGTGTTTTTTTAGTAAGAAAGCTTAAAGATAAATAATTTCATATAAGAAAGAATCTTGTATAGTAAATTTAGTCCTAGAGTAAAATGACTGGCTGTTTTAGAAGCAGGGATGTTTAGGATAAACCAGAAAGTCCAAGCATGTCATGAATAGTCTGTGTAAGTCCCAAAAAAAGGATTTATATATTTTTTTAAAAAACAAACTTTTATACGATCAAGTTGTCACATTACTATTAAGTTTTAGTTTGCTCAGAAAAAAACGAAGATTAAAAAGTTTTTAAATTAAGATGATTACATCTGTGTATCTCTCTGTATGCACTTTTAAAGTACCTGTGACATTGAGTTACAGGGCTTTGACTCCTGGGTCTAAAATGATGCCAGGTTCTGCTAAATTTTAAACACTGAAAGCAATTAAAGCCTCATATTCAGGCCTACTAGAAGATGCCAATCAAAATAAACTGCATTCCTGAAATACAGGCCAGAAATTAAAGCTATTCAACTCCTCAAGGCCCAGGGACTATCTCAGAAGAGGTGGTTGTGTGAGATTGCAAAAGCTGATTTTGAGAGATAAAATATATTGTTTCTCCATAAATTACTCATTAATGTCAAAGGCACACTGAGGCAAGACCATCATATAGGACCATGCCAGATTAGCAAGGTTTTCCTGAAGCATTAGCTGATTTCTAAATAAAGGTTATAAAGGTTATGAAAGGCTAATGGAAGTTTTATCTTATGGTCAAGATTAAAATTTTATAGACTGTTTATAAAATTTTGAAAAAAAATGTAGTTGGTTTCATGCTGTTTTTATTAAGGCATATTGTTTGGAAAATTAAGTCTCCTCTCTCAAAGAATGAAGGTTTTTGCCTTTAAAAAAAAAAAAATCCTTGAGTTATCACTTTGGTCAACTGAATGACTTATTTTACAATGAACTGTGATATCAAGTATTTTAAACCTTTGATATTTGATAACCTTTCCAAAATCAAATTATAAATTATGTCTATTTCTGATCTAATTAATCCTTTAAGATATTTGGTTCCCTAAAGTCCAAAAATGACATAATTTGGCTTATTTAGCATAAAAATTATACAGGAAACATTGTCAAATATGAAATGGCGTTTGGTTTTCTTTAGGCTATATTTGTATAAATATGTTATTGGTATGTGTTCCAAAAGTGTGGGACACTCCTATAACTCTGATACAACTTAGTGTACATTATCAGTAATAATTGGGTAACAAATTTCCTTGTCAATTTTTTCTATGGCTGCCCTAAAACGTTCTGTCATCCACAGACAATTCTTGTCTTGTTTTGGTCCTCCTTAGAAGGTGGTTTTATAATCAGCTATAGAACTCTAACAGGTGTTCTTAAATGCAGGTTTCTGGTAACTTTGGAGATTGGACATTAGAATAGAGGAAAAAACTTTCAGGACTCTCATGGATTGATGAAATGTTCAGGAATATAAAGCAGAACAGGAGTTAACTGCATGAACTGAACTGATAGAAGACTAATCCTTTTAAATTTTTGTTTAAGACGTTGCTGATCCTTTGTTTTGTTTTTCAGAGTCAGGAAAACTTTTAAGCAACTTACAACTTTCAACAATTGAGTAAAGTACACTTCTATGAATAAAATTTGAGCATATTTGTTTGTCTCGACTGGTTTTCTCAAGAATTTGGAAACTATTTGTGAATATTCTTAACTTATGACAATACAGTTATTTGCATAAGTGTAATAAGAACCTGTTTTCATCTGTAACAGGACACAATAGGAGAAACTGGTTTTTACTAAGGCTTTGACTGGAAAGGTGTGCTTTCCTTTAAGGAATCCAGCTTGACTTATAGAGCCAATAAAAACCATTTGGAAAAACTGGCCTTATGCCTTTGTCTGCAGAGCCTCTGTACAGGGGTCCTGTCCTGTGATAGGTAAAGAATGTCACTTTCTGACAGGCTCAGAAGCCCCAAGTTTATCTTGGAACCTCAAGAAGAGACAATTACCTAACTCATAGGTATTTAGTGGCACAAACCCATGGCTGGGGTTGGCTTTAGAAAAGTCTCATCTAACATTCCTCCTGTGGAACACAGTTCCATCACAGCCAACTTAAAAGCCTCTGTAAAAAATACTTTTTCTTACTGCACTGTATACAAATTATTAGGCCAAGTATAATAAAGCAAATCAGGCCTACCATGATTTGTCTTTAGTAAAAATGGGAAACTAGAGAAAGAAAAATTATGTTTCAAAAACTATAGTACACCTGCTGTTAGATTCTAGTCTTCCCTAGTGTTTTTCAATTTTTATTATTTTCTACATTTTGAAATGAATTCTAATTTTTCTTGGCTGCAAGTCTTCAAAATAATGTTTTCAATTTTTTTACTTTCTTTTTAAAATTTTTTCCTAATTTGGAGTCATTGAAAACTAAGCTATGCTTTTGTAAAGCCTTGCAAACTGAAGCTAGCAACTTAAACTTCAGAAGAAAATAACAGCAACCTATTTACATACATAAGCCACTTTCATACTTGCCTACTAATATATGGAATTCAGGGTAATGTGGACTATATCTATTTTCCACGATTGTTCTTTTGTTTGTTGTTGTTTTTCTCCCTTCCTCCCCCTATTTTCTTTTTGTAGGACATGAGACTTAACAGCCTTCTAAAAGTGAGCTTTCCTAATAACTGTGGACCTACTCCTAGCCATGAGAGATCAGACAAAACCTGGGATCAGAGACTTACTTTCTTCTAAAATGCTTTCTCTGAAAGATTTTTAAAAGGAAAAAGGGGGAAATGTGAAAGGAAAATATCTTTGGCCCCTAAAATCACTAAAATAAAAGGAAAATTCAAGGTTCTTAGGGCAAACTTGCCTCCCATTCTATTCAAAGTCATCCCTTTGCCTACTGAGATAAATGCAAATCTGATTGCCTCATTTGGAAAGGCTAATCAGAAACTCAGAAGAATGCAACCATTTGTCTCTCACCTACCTATGACCTGGAAGACCCCTCCATGCTTTGAGTTGTCCCACTTTTGTTTTGAGTTGCCTTGCCTTTTTGGACTGAACCAATGTTTGTTTTACATATGTTGATTGATGCCTCATGTCTCCCTAAAATGTATAAAACCAAGCTGTGCTCTAACCACCTTGGGCACATGTCCTCAGGACCTCCTGAGGCTGTACAAGGGTGCACATCCTCAACCATGGCAAATGAAACTTTCTAAATGAACAGACTTGTCTCCAATTTTCAGGGTTCCCAGCTGGTTCTTACATTGTCACTAATTTGTAGTATGGTCTTCTTTTAGCACATTCATATTTAGAAAACCAAGGGGAACCTATAAATTTTTTTCTATCATTCAGATTTCTTTATCTGTTTTGAAAAAATATTGGCTTCCCACCAATATTTTGCTGCATTGGCTTGAATTTCTCATAATATTATTTCTTTTTTCTTGCCAACACAATGAAGGAATATAAGCCCTTTTTATTAAGAAGGCAGATTTGAATAAAGTTGTAACACGCATTGAAAATAATTCTTTAAAATTCCTTTTTAATTTAATGAGGCACCTTTTCAACCTTTAGCCATTACCTAGGCTATTTTTGAATCCACGCAAAAAGCACGCAGATGTCAGAAAATAAAATGGCAATCCACATTTGAAGGTTAATCTTTAGAATACATTTTGATAGCAAATAAGTCTTCTAAAACCCAAACTTGAATTTTTCTGAGCTCTTTTTGTAACAACAGAGCACCTTCATTTGCCTTTAACTTAGTCTTAAGAGCACCCCTCTTTCCCAGCTGGGTATGCAGTGTTGACTCCCACTGAGATTCCTGCGGAGTTATTTCTCTTATGGGATCTGACCTGCTGCCAGAGCTAGTCAAAATCTCATCACTTATTTGGGTCTTCTCTCTTTTATATCAGCTCTGCCCCTGGGGTTCTTTCAGCTTAACTGCTCTAGATCCTCTGAAAGAGCTGAGGGAGAAGGCAGCCCCCAGTTGATATCTATTCCCTCATCAATATCAGCAAGCTCCTTTTCCCTGAAAATATCTCTTTACCGCTAGTGTTTTATAAAATAGGTCTTAATGTTAACAGTTTTATTTAGAGAAAAAAATGCTTTCTGGTCATATAAATTTGGGAACTGCTGCTTAAAATTAACTTGGTTTCTTTATTGCAGAACAGCTCCAAGCTTTTAATATGCTAATGTGCATTGTGAATCTCTTAGACGATGATGTAGTACACAACCCAACTCATTTTAGTGCAAAGCATTATTATTATTATTTTTTCTAGGAGTGTGTTTTGGGACTAATGTTTTTGTGGAACTACGACTTGTTAAAACTCATTTTACTTTTTCTGGTTTTTTTTTGCTCAGTATTTTCCAAACTTCAGCCATTCAAATATCAAAGTTGTAATTCTTGCCAACAGTTTTCTTTAAATCAACTCATTTTTTTTTAAAGTAAATATATTTGAAAAGAAAACCACAGTGAATGGAAAATTGGAATTACCTGCCGTAAATGGAAAATAACTATGAAAATAAGTAAAATAAAGCAATGCTATTTAAAAGACAAATTGAAAAAATAAACAAAAATCAAGCAGTGGAATGCAGGAGTAATATATTTAGTTGATTTATAGAAATATCTGTCTTTTTAAGAAGAATAGAGCCAATAATAATCAAAGAATGATAAAAGCAATCTGTTCACTGTCGCTAATTTTGGATGATTATGAGGATTTATCAGTAAGAGTATTCTGTTTTTTTGGTTGATACAGAATCTTGATTCTTCTGTGTACATAGCCAAACTGACCAAAAGTTATTGAAACATTTTCTGAGAAAGGAGTGTATACTAAGAATTGGTTTCTTTTTGAATTTTTTTCTTTTAGCCAGTCATATGGTTCCTTACCATATTGTTTTTTCCTGTTTAATAAAAATTTTCAAACACAGCATTGTAGAAAGATACAGGAAAATACACTTTACCATCTTCCATAGTGAATAAATGTAGTAGTCAGTGTTCTCAAGAGAAACAGAAGCAATAGGGCATATATAGATATGTAAGAGAAAATCCATTATGGGTATTTGCTTATGTGACTATGGAGGCTAAAAATCCCCATAATATGCCATCTGCAAACTGGAGAACCAGGAATGCTGGTGATGTAATTCAGTCTAAGTGCAAAGGCCCAAGAACCACACAGGGGTGGAGGTGGAGGGTGGTGCTGGTGTTAAGTGCCGGTGCCCAAAGGCCTGAGAACCAAAGTCCGAGGGCAGAAGAAGATGGATGTCCCAGATCAAAAAAAGAGGGAGCAAATTTGCCCTTTCCTGGAGTATTGGATGATGTGTACTGTCTTTGGTGAAAGCAGATCTTCTTTACTCAGTCTGTTGATTTAAATGCTAATCTCTTCCAGAAACACCCCCATGGACACACCAGAAATAAGGCTTTATCAACTATCTGGGCATCCCTTAGCCCAGTCAAATTGACCCATAAAATTAGCCATCACAACAAATATTAACTTTTAAAAATAGATGCTTCATTTCTCAGCTGAATTATTTTTATTTCAATTTGTATTGGCATATACTTTATTGCTGAACTATTTTAAAGTAAATTAATAAAATGATGTCATGACATTCCTAAATTTTTCTACATGTATCTTCAAAAATAATATTTTTCTGCATAGTCACAATATCATATCCATATCTATCAAACATTAGTAATTTTTAACGTTATCTAATATTTAGCTCATATAAAAAACTTTTGTTCAACCAAAATTTTGTTACAAGAAGCTATTAAATGACTTCTAGATGAACTTATTTTGAGAATGTCATGTTATTTGGTACTATCCAGAAGTGATGAAAGTAGTATTCCTTATTTATTCTCTACTGCCATTTAATTTGGAGAAATACTGATGAAGGCTTTCTATAAATATTTCCAGTTATACTTTATAATATTAAAAATATTTTCAATGAGTTTTTCAGATGAGTTGATAAATGAAACATTCCATCTGTGATGGCTAATTTTTAGATGTCAACTTGACTGGATTAAGGGATACCCAGAGATGATAAAGCATTATTTCTGGGTGTATCTGTGAGGGTATTTCTGGAAGAGGTTGGCATTTGAAGATCTGCCCTCATCCAATGTGAGTGGGCACCATCCATACTGCTGAGGGCCCAGATAGAACTAAAAAGAAGGAAAATTGGGTTTGACAGCTTCTGAAAGGCAAGAATAAAATAAAAGAAGACTTTCCTACTGTGACTGGGGAAGTCACAAATGGTATGTGAACTCTGGAATGGAAATAGCACTACTATTAATACAGTCCAGGAAGTGAGACAGACCCAAGGAAAGGCCTCCTGAGCATTACTGAACAGAAGCTTAGCAGTAAGTCTCTAGGAGGACCAATATTTTAATTTTAACCTTGAAGGAAAATCAGACAAGTCACACAGGGTCTATCTCCTCCCATTCCCCACTTTCAACTGTAGCATGAAATAAACCTGAGGACAGGAGGAATTATTTGATTTGACTGGCTTGTTTTTGTTTTTAAATTTTATATTAATTTATATGTTTTAAGTACTATATATACTCTGCTGTTGATCCCAAACTCACTTTTCTTGTATCGTACTTGGCCCAATTATGTTACCTTCCTGATTCACGCAGACATTTGAGATAGAGACCCTTGGTCTACTAATGGGGTTAAGTGAAGAATAATGCAGACTCGGAGAAATAATATCTTGGGACCTGAATCTGCACAAATACTGGCAGAAGAAAGGTAAAATCGGGTGAAACTAATTCGGCCTATTTAATAGTTTTGCTGAGGCCTACACAGAGCTATCTCTTCTATCTGCTACATAAAATTGTTTCCTGTTCTATTCACTCAAATTCCAAAAAAGTCACAAATAAAGGGAAAACACAAACTGCTGATTGGCTTCTAAAACTTCCAGATGAAAAGGCTGGAAAGTGATGTGTATCTATACTTACATGATGAAGCCTCATGTGGAAGATATTAAAAAGTAAAAATGCTATATTGGGCCAGACCATCATATCATAAGCCCAGTTCTCTGCCACCTATTTCAACAGCTGTAGGGAAGAGATTTTACCTTTAGAGTAATAAAATCTTAGCCTTGGGAGGGAAATAGATTTTATAAATGGGGAAACCAAGTGAGTAATTATTTCCCAGGTCTCACAAATTGTGGCAAATGGCAGTATAAGAACAAAAACTCTGCTTGCCAAACTTCTAGTTGCTCTTTTCACTGTACAATAGATGATGGAAACATAATAGTTTGGCTCAATTAATTCCAATTCTTGGTCTATATGACCTATAGTTACCAGGAGTTCTTAGTTCATTTCTTCCTGAGAAAAGTTTTTGGACTTTGGAATTCTGGGAAGGTGTATGTACATATAATAAAGATTTAACTTTAACTAACACTTAGGTTGTATATCCACAGGAAAAGTGAAATGGAAATTTCACCTTGTCATTTGAGCAATTTAGGGAAAAATGAAAATAGTCTGCTACGAAGGGATAGAAAAAGGTATTCAAAATTGATTATTGATGTTGATTCAACCTATTTGGTCTTTGCCTAATTCCTCTTTTTTCTTTATATAAATGGAGACAAGAGTGATAAAAATAAGTCAGGGGCAGCTAGTTCAAACTATATGACTTGATGTAGATATTTGATTTCTCAGTAGAAAGCTCGAGAATAAACAAATCCACTCTCTAAGTTTCTTTTTTAGTGGACTGCAATTCAATTTGCACACCTCCAGAACCAGTTACGTCGCAGCACAAAGCATGGAAAGCTTGGATTATCTTTAGAGCATTCATCAATTTGTTCTTAGGTTCATTTGATCTTTAAACAAATAATTGCTTGTGTCAATGAAATGTTTATGAATAAAGATAAATAAGATGAAAATGTTGCTATTAAGAAGCCTATGGCTTACTGATGGGGCTAAAATAAGCACAGGAATTTCTATCATTCCAAGTAGACTGTAACAATGGAAGATATCAGTTATAAATAGGATTGGGGGAATCAGATAAATCTTAGAAGGGGAGATTGATTTGGTCTTGGATTTTGAAAGACCAATAAGATTTCTACAGGCCTTAAATCACACAGGTCTCTCAACTTAGAATGTCTACCCTACATCTTATTAAAATGTTGTTAATAATTATTTGAACAAGTACTATTTGAATGCCTATGATAGTCTATGGAAAATTCTATTAATCCTTTACAGCTCAGTTAATACTACCATCTCACCTGAGCTTTGTATGAGCATCTCAGCAAAGATTCCTTCCTGTTTGTGTTTCTGGTCTACTTAATTCATGCTGAGTACTTTGCATAAACCGCATACATAGAACTGTGTATATTTATGTGTATATTCATTTTCTCTATTTGACTTATAAGCTCTTTGAAGATGGAAACGGCTTTGTATGTTATTTTAATTTTGCCCAGCACTTAGTACAGAATAGGAGTTTCAAAGACTTGATTGAATAAAATGAACCAGGTAATTATCAAATCTTCATTTTTTGTATGTGTGGGGAAATTGTCTGTCTCTATGTCAGTCATTTATGTCTTCTTCATAACAAATAATACCACCATGGTCAACCTACCATAAGCCATGTTTCAGATAGTTGAAAATCAAATGATCAGATAGACAGAGCTTGAATTTACCTATTGTCTGCAATGTATCCTGGGTACAACTTAGTTTATTCTAATACCTAGAAACAGTTTGAACTTTTATGTAAAACTATTTTGTAAAGACAATGAAATGTAATCTTTGTGGAAAATTACATAAAGATATGTAACTTTGAATTCATAGAGCTTCGGTTTTTTTTGTCACAGTATATGCATGTTAGCTCTTAAGAGCTTCTAAGCTCAGAAAGCTTTGGAGATTAAACACTGAAAGATTTTGTGCAGAAGAGTGCTCAGGGGCTGAAAAAATAAAGCACCTCATCATTTTTTACATGTACCCATCAGCTAAAGCCTTTCCTGTTGCCGTAAAAAATTACCGAGGTAAATAATCTGGCTTCCACTTTGTTCCCCAGTCTGCCAGCGGGGTTTAAACTCAGACTCTGAAGGATGTATGTGACATACACTATTTTAGTCTGTTGGAATGGACTCTACCAACATATCTACCATGAAAATAAGATAGCTTTAGCGACTAAGTCAGCTTTATTGTCTCAGAGGCCATTCAGATACCATTAAGCATTCTGAATAATAAAAGCTAACAAAACTCAGAGTATATGCTGTCATACTTAAGAATCTTAAGAGGTAGTTACTTTTAGTATCAAACAAATGAGAAAATTAAAGCTCAGAATGTTTCTGTAAGTTGCCCAAGATCATGTAGTTGGTGAATGGTGAAGCAATTATTTGAACTCAGGCAGTCTAACTCTATGCCCACTACATTAATCTCTAAGTTATTTTGCCTGGTGGAATTCCACCTCCAAATTTTACATGACACATTAAGAATACACCGTTTCCTCTGAGAAAATAAACTAACCTTAGAAATAGATTCCATTCTGGGTTATAGATTTTACTACAAGTTTGTTTTTGAACCTGCATGAAATAGATCCTGGTATAATTAAGTGTTACACAAATATCCCCCGAATGAAAGTATAAATAAATAGCATACCCCTGTGGGGTTCCCTTCTTTGTTCAACTCTTCATTGAAATTTTCATTAACTCCTCAGTTTGATTCAGGGTAGTATATAGTCAGTGCAATTTAAGTGAATACTCCCCTCTTCTACTCAAATGCTGCCTGGGAAAGAAAAGCATTTGGATGTGAGTATTAGCAGAGTATTTCCAATGCACTCTATTACATTTGTAAAATTGCTATTAATTTTCCTCAATCCACTGCCATTTTAAGAACTACTGGGCTGTGATTGTATAGCAATTTACTTGCTAACTTTGCCTTTTCCATCAACAATGTAGATGCATAATTAAACTATGAGCTCTGGGGAAAAGACACTTTTAAGTACAGAGGTAAAAGCAAGATTTTTCTCAAGAAAAGAGTACAAAAACCAATTTAAATACTAAGTTAATGTCAGTATATTAATATCAGTATGTACTTTGGCAAGAGTATATTTGAATAATTTGTCTCCATGGTGCTTTTTAATTTATTGACAGTGTGTTGCTGAAGTCTAATTGATAAGGTTCTGAGCCATGAGATCTTAATATGTTACATAAAATAACTGAAAAAATCAATAATCATTTAATTATTTAGATGTAGTGGTTATAAAAGTGACAAAAATCTCTCATGACGATTTGGAAGGATGATATATTACATACTGTAACATAATTTTTAGGTTTTTAAAGCTGTAGATAAGACACAGTCATTCTTCATTTGCAGCAGGCACAGGATGAGCAGACGCAAATTAATCTGAATTCCCTGGACGTCATTTTGACACTAGTTTCTTTGTCATTTCCCATTCATAAATACATGCATCCTATTACATTTATTTACATTTAGCTGCAGGCTAGTAGAAAACCTATTTAACAAATATGATGCAAAGCTCTGACTGATTATTTGGCAGCGTATATCTCACAAGACAAAGCCACTGTGAGCTGTAAATATGAGGCACAGAGAGACCAAACACATGCAAGATGCCATCCATGACCCTTTTTCTATGGCTTGATTATGTCACACAGATCATAGGCTGGAGGGAAGATTTTCCCATTTTCTTTCCCCTACCACTTTTTACACTGGTAACATGGTCAATATTGCTTTTCTTTGTAAGCCAATTTACACTTCGAAATGAAGTGAGCATTCAGTAGGAAAAGAAGGTGAAAGTATTCTGCTTTATAGCATCTGCCAGGACTAATTTTTAACTTTATTTTGGCTGCTATAACAGAAAGCTATAGACTGGGTGGCTTATAGACAACATAATTTTATTTCTCACAGTTCTGGAGGCTTGGAAGTCCAAGATCAAGATGTGAACAGATTTGGTGTCTGGTGGGGACCTGCTTCCTGATTCATAGATGGCACCATCCAGCTGTGCCCTCACATGGTGGAAGGAATGAGGCTGCTCTCTGGAATCTCTTTTATAAGGTATTTATCCCATTCATGAGTGCTCCACCTTCATGACCCAATCAACTCCCAAAGGTCCCACCTCCAAATACTATCACATTAAGGTTAGGTTTCAAAGTATGTATTTTTTTCAAGGGAGGCAGGGACAGGCAGAGAACACAAAACTTCACTCTATAGCAATTGGTTAACCTTTAAGTTTCTTGTAGTCTAACCTGATCCCAAATTGCAGAAGAATGCCATAGAGTTCAGAGAAGCACCTTCTAATTGTCTTTGGTCAAATCCAGGGATCCAAATTATGACAAAGGAAAATCAATCTAGAACACAGAGAAAATACTTTTGAGGAGAATTGTCATAGTTTAGGATCTACCTCACAGACATTAAAAATTCAATTTCTCTTTAGAGTAAATTCAAGTGATAGTTATCATCTCTCAGGCAATAGTGGACTCCGGGCATTAGTAAAAACAGTTCTGTCAGGACAAAGGCTTAATCTATATTTCTACATGCTACATTTCCAGCATCTGGGGATGGTTGAATGTTTATTCCACAAAGAAGAGTCTCTGCCCCCAACAAAATAAGTTTCCAGGGTCCCAGTTTCTGGCTTCATGTAATCATTTTAAGGAATTTTTAATTTTAATGTTCAGTGAAGGACTTAAAAAAAATACAAGCAAAACAAACATACCTTTTGAACCCAGTGTCAATGGGTGTATCTAAGAATAAAATAAGTCACTCAGAGGCTTGATACAGACCAAATCTCTGTAACTTCATAATTTGTGACATGGGCATATTAGCACCTTCCAGAAGTCATCAAACTTGAGCATTTGGATCTCTTGGGTGGAGTAAGATGGCAAATAGAAGACTCCATCAATTGTTTCTATGTAGGAACACCAAATTTAAAAAACTACACAAAAAAATCACCTTCATAAGAAACAAAAGTCAGGAACCAGCTCAGCCACGAGTCGATACAGCACCAAGAGTCCTCTTGGGGTTCCTGATTTCAGGCCTTGACTTACGTGTGGCATTTCTGGACCTACCCTGAGCAGGAGGGTAGCCCACTGCCCTAAGGGTGATTCTGAGGCCAGGCAGCATTCACCATAACCTGACAGAAGAACCCCTGGACCTTAATTGAATATTGGCAGTGACTGGCAGTACTCCTCATGAGCCTGTGATAATGGTGGCCATGAGGTGAGGCTCCTCTGCCTGTAGAAAATGGAAAGAGAGTGGGAAAGACAATGTCTTGTGATTTGAGTGCCAGTTCAGTCACAGTAATATAGAACACCAGGTAAACTTCTAAGATTTTTGACTTCCATCCCAGGCTCCCAGACAGCACCTCTGGACCCACCTGGTACCAGAGGGAACTTGTCACTCTGGCTTCACCACCTGCTGATTGTAGAGCCCCAGGTCCTTGGGTGAACACAAGCAGTAGCCAGGGAGTGGTCACAGCAGGCCTTGGGTGAGACATAGTACAGTGCGGGCTTCAGATCTGACCCAGTGTAGTCTCAGTGATGGTGGCCACAGGACAGCTTCTGTCATACCATCCATAGCTCCATAGCTCCAGGCAGCTCAGAACAGAGAGAGAGAGAGAGACAGAGAGAGATTATTTGTTTGGGGGAATATAAGGGACGAGAACAGAAGTCTCTGCTTGGTAATCCAGAGAAATCTTATCCAAGACCAGCAAGGTGGCATCTCTATGAGTCTGCAAAAACCACAGCATTGCTGTCCATGAAGTGCCCTCTAATGTAGCTGTGGCTTAGATCACAATATCAAAGTTCTTTTGAAAACCTGGAAAGCTTTCCCAAGAAGGATAGATAGAAACAAGCCCAGATTGCAAAGACTACAATAAATACCTAACTCTTCGATGCCCAGACACCAATGAACATCCACAAGCATCAAGAACTAAATAAGGCACTAGGAACCAATCCTTGAGAAATACAGATATGTGACCTTTCAGAGAGATAATTCAAAATAGCTCTTTAGAGGAAACTCAGTAAAATTCAAGATAACACAGAGAAGAGATTCAGAATCCCATCAAATAAATTTAATAAACAGATTGAAATAATTAAAAAGAATCGAGCAGAAATTTTGGAGCTGAGAAATGCAATCAGCATATGAAGAATCCATCACATTCTCCTAATAGCGGAATTGATCATTAGAAGAAATAATTAGTAAGCTTGAAGACAGCCTAGTTAAAAATACACAGTCAAAAGAGACAGAAAATAATAAAAAACAATACATCACACCTACAAGATTTAGAAAATAGTCTCAAAGGGCAAATCTAACAGTTATTCCTCTTAAAGGAGAGGTAGAGTAAGAGATAGGGGTAGAACGTTTATTCAAATGGAAAATAACAGAAAACTTCCCAAACCAAGAGAAAGATAGCAATATCTAAGTACAAGAAGGTTATAGAACACTAAACAAGTTTAACCCAAAGACTACCTCAAGGCATTTAATAATCAAACTCCCAAAGGTTAAGGCATTTAATAATCAAACTCCTAAAGATCAAAGATAAAGAAAGGATCTTAAAAGCAGCAAGAGAAAAGAAGCAAATAACATGCAATGGAGTTCCAATATGTCTGGCAGCTGCCTTTTTCATGGAAACTTTACAGGTCAGCAGAGAGTGGCATGATATATTTAAAGTGCTCAAGAAAAAATAACTTTTATCTTAGAATAGCCTATCTAGTGAAAATATTCTTTAAGCATGAAGGAGAAATAAAGACTTCCCAGACGAACAAAAGCTGAGAAATTTCATGAATACTAGGCCTGTTCTACAAGAAATCCTAACAAGAATTCGAAAATCTGAAAGAAGAGGACATTATTGAGCAATAAGAAATCATTTGAAGGCACAAAACTCAGTGTTGAGTATACAGAAAAACATGGACTATTATAACACTGTAACTATGGTATGTAAACTACTCTTAAGTAGAAACCCTAAAAGATGAAGCAATCAAAGATAAGTACAACAGCTTTTCAAGATATAAACATTACAATAAGATAAAAATGGAAACAAGAAACAGTTAAAAAGCAGAGAGTTAAGGTGTAGAGGTTTTGTCAGTTTTTTAAATGTTTATCAGTTTGTTTATAAAAACAGTATTAACTTGTTATCCGCTTAAAATAATGAGTTATAAGATAGTATTTACAAGCCTCATGTTAAACTCAAATCACAAAAAATGTAAGATTTCCAAAAAATAAAAACCAAGTGATTATACCACCAGCGAAAATCACCTTTCCTAAAAGGAAGACAGGAAAGAAGGAAAAGAAGACAACAAAGCAACCAGGAAACACATAACAAAATGGCAGGAGTAAGTCCCTACTTATCAATAATAACATTGAATGTAAATGGACTAAATTCTCCAAGAAAAAGTCATAAAATGGCTGAGGTGATTAAAAAGAAGACTCAATGATTTATTGCCTAGAAGAAACACACTTTGCCTATAGATATATTCATAGACTGAACATTAACGAATAGAAATAGAAATTCCATGCAAATGGAAACCAGAAAAGAACAGGAGTACCTAAACTTATATCAGACAAAATAGATTTTAAGACAAAAGCTATAAAAAAAGACAAGGAAGGTCACCAGATAATGATAAAGAAATAAATTTAGGAAGAGGATATGACAATTTTATATATATATATATGCATCCAACACTGGAGCACTCAGATATATAAAGGGAATATTTTTAGAGCTAAAAAGAAAGCTAGACCCTAATACAATAATAGCTGGAGACTTCAACACCTCACTTTCAGCATTGGACAGATCTTCCAGAAAGAAATCAACAAAGAAACAGCAATTTAATTTGTACTATAGACCAATTGAACCTAAAAATATTTGCAAAAGATTTCACTCAGTGGCTATAGAATACACATTTTTTCTCAGCACATGGCCCATTGTTATGGATATATCATATGTTAGGTCACAAACCAAGTCTTAAAACATTCAAAAAAAATGAAGTAATATCAAGCATCTTCTCTGACCACAATGGAATGAAACTAGAAATCAATAACAGGAGGAATTTTGGAAACTGTAAAAACACGTGGAAATCTAACAATATGTTCCTGAATGACCAGTGGTCAGTGAAGAAATTAAGAAAGAAATGCAAATATTTCTTGAAATAAATGAAAATGGAAACACAACATATCAAAAGCTATGGGATACAGCAAAGCAGTATGAAGATGAAAGTTTATAGAAATAAGCACCTACATCAAAAAAAGTAGAAAAATTTCAAGTAAACAACTTAATGATACGTGTTAAAGAACTCAAAAAGCAAGAGCAAACCAAACCCAAAATTAGTGGAAGAACAGAAATAAAAATCAGAGCAAAAATAAATAAAATTTAAACAAACAAAAACAAAAGATCAACAAAACAAAATGTTATTTTTTTGAAAAGATAAACAAAATTGAAAAACCTTTAACCAGACGAAGAGGAAAAGACAGGAGACCCAAATGAATAAAATCAGAGATAAAAAAGGAGGCATTACAATTGATACCTCAGAAATTCAAAAGATCACTAGTGACTACTCCGAGTAACTATATGACAATAAGTTGTAACACTTTGAAGAAATGGATAAAATGGATTCCTACACACATACAACTTACCAAGATTAAACCATGAAGAAATAAAAAACCTGAACAGACCAATAACAAGTGATGATTTCAAAGCCATAATAAAAAGTTTTCCAGTAAAGAAAAATCCAGGACCCAATGGCTTCACTGCTAAATTCTACCAAATATTTAAAGAAAAGCTACTACCAATCCTGTTCAAATTGTTCTAAAAAATACAGGAAGACAGAATACCTCCAAAGTCATTCTATGAGGCCAGTATTACTCTGATACCAAAACCAGCCAAAGACAAGTTAATATGCCTGATGGATATTGATAGAAAAATTCTCAACAAAATATTAGGAATTTGAACTTAACAATACATGATGAAGATCATTCTTTTATATGGATATGGGATATTCCTTTGTGGAGGAATCACATTACCTGACTTCAAATGATACTACAGAGCTATAGTAACCAAAATGGCATGGTACTGGCATAAACACCATATGGTTCTGTTCAGACACATAGACCAATGCAACAGAATAGGGAACCTAGAAATAAATTCATACCTGTACAGTAAACTCATTTTTGACAAAAGGACCAAGAACATACACTGGGGGAAAGGACAATCTCTTCAATAAGTGATGCTAAGAAAACTGGATATCCATGTGCAGGAGAAAAAAACTAGGTCTCTATGTCTCCCCATATACAAAAATCAAATCAATATGGATTAAAGACTTAAATCTAAGACAAAATACTATGAAACTACTACAAGACAACATTGGGGGAACTCTCCAGGACATTTAACTGGGCAACAATTTCTTGAGTAATACCCCAGAAGCACAGGCAGCCAAAGCAAAAATGGATGAATGAGACGATGTCAATTTAAAAAGCTTCTGCATGGCAAAGGGTACAATCAGCAAAATGAAGAGACAACCTACAGAATAGGAGAAAATATTTTCAAACTACCCATGTGACAAGAGATTAATAACCAGAATATATAGGAGCTCAAATAACTCTAAAGGAAAAAATCCAATAATCTGATTAAAAAATGGGCAAAGGATTTGAATAGACATTTCTCAAAAGAAAACATACAAATGGCAAACAGGTATATGAAAAGGTGCTCAACATCACTGATCATCAGAGAAATGCAAATCAAAACTACGGTGAGATATCCTCTCACCCAGGTTAAAATGGCTTATACCCAGAAGTCAGGCAGTAACAAATGCTGGTGAGGATGTGGAGAAAAGGGAATGCTTGTATACTGTTGGTGGGAATGTAAATTGTATAACCTCTGTGGGGAACAGTTCCTAGGTTCTTCAAAAACTAAGAATGGAGCTACCATATGATCCAACAATCCCACTGCTAGGTATCTACTCAAAAGAAAGAAAATCAGTATATCAAAGAGATATCTGCACTCCCATGTTTATTGCAGCACTATTCAAAATAGCCAAGATTTGGAAGCAACCTAAGTATCTGATATGGTTTGACTATGTCCCTACCCAAATCTCATATTGAATTGTAATCTCTGTAATCCCCCACATGTCATGAGGGATCTTGGTGGGAGGTAATTGAATCATGAGGGTGGTTCCCCCATGCTGGTCTTGTGATAGTGAGTGAGTTCTCATGAGATCTAATGGTTTTATAAGCATCTGCCATATCCCCTGCTGACACACGTTCTCTCTCCTGCTGCCTTGTGAAAAGGTGCCTTCCACCATGATTGTTAGTTTTCTGAGGACTCCCCAGTCAGAAGGAACTGTGAGTCAATTAAACCTCTTCTCTTTATAAATTACCCAGTCTCAGTTATTTCCTTATAGCAATGTGAGACAGACTAATACAGTAAATTGGTACAACGGTAGTGAGGTGCTTCTACACAGATGCTAAAAAATGTGCAAGTAACTTTGGAACTGGGTAACAGGCAGAGGTTGGAACAGTTTGGAGGGCTGAGAAGAAGATAAGAAGATGTGGGAAAGTTTGGAACTTCCCAGAGACTTGCTGAATGGCTTTGACCAAAATTCTGATAGTATGGACCATAAAGTACAGGCTGAGGTGATCTCGGAGATGAGGAACTTATTGGAAACTGAAGTAAAGGTTACTCTTGTAATGCTTTAGCAAAGAGACTGGAAGCATTTTGCCCCTGCCCTAGAGATGTGTGGAACCTTGAACTTGAGAGAGATGATTTGGGGTATCTGGCAGAAGAAATTTCTAAGTAGCAAAGCACTCAAGAGGTGACAGAGCCTAAAAGTTTGGAAAAGTTGCGGCCTGATGATGCAGTAAAAGAAAACCCCATTTTTTTTGGAAAAAAATTCAAGCTGCAGAAATTTGGATAAGTAACAAGTAGCCAAATGCTAATCACCAAGACAATGACACTATTGGGTTTCGTACTTGCATGGGGCCTGTAGTCCCTTTGTTCTGGCTAATTTCTTCTATTTGTAAGGGATCTATTTACCCAAAGCCTGTGCTTCCATTGAATCTGGGAAGTAACTAACTTGCTTTTGATTTTACAGGCTCATAAGTGAAAGGGACTAGCCTTGTTTCAGATGAGACGTTGCACTTGGACTCTTGAGTTAATGCAGGAATGAGTTGAGATTTTGGGAGACTGTTGGGAAGGCAAGATTGTGTTTTGAAATGTGAGGACATGAGGTTTGGGAAAGGACAAGGGCAGAATGATATGGTTTGGCTGTGTCTCCACCAAAATCTCATCTTGAATTGTAATCTTCATAATCCCTATGTGTCATGGGAAGGACCTGGTGGGAGGTAATTGAATCATGGAGCTGATTTCACCCATGCTGTTCTCACGATAGTGAGTGAGTTCTCATGAGATCTGATAGTTTTATAAGCATCCGGCCTTTTCCCTGCTGACACTCACTCTCCCTCATGCTGCCTTGTGAAGAGCTGCCTTCCACCATGATTGTAAGTTTCCTGAGACCTCCCCAGCCATGTGGAACTTTGAGTCAATTAAACCTCTTTTCTTTATAATTTACCCAGTCTCAGGTATTTCCTTATGTAGCAGGACGAGCCACAGACAAAACTCCTCAGACACCGAGTTAAAGAAGGAAGGGGTTTATTCAGCCAGGGGCATCAGCAAGACTCTTATCTCAAGAGCTGAGCCCCCAGGTGAGCAATTCCTGTCCTTTTTAAGGGCTCACAACTCTAAGGGGGTGCACGTGAGAGGGTCGTGATCGATTGAGCAAGCAGGGGGTACGTGACTGGGGGCTGCATGCACTGGTAATTAGATCGGAACAAAACGGGATAGGGATTTTCACAGTGCCTTTCTATACAATGTCTGTAATCTATAGATAACATAACTGATTAGGTCAGGGGTCGATCTTCAACTACCAGGCCTAGGGTGTGGGGCCGGGCTGTCTGCTTGTGGATTTCATTTCTGCCTTTTAGTTTTTACTTTTTCTTTCTTTGGAGGCAGAAATTGGGCATAAGTCAATATGAGGGGTGGTCTCCTCCTTTATTCGTAGCAATGTGAGAAGGGACTAATACAGTGTCCATCAACAGATGAATGGATAAGCAAATTTGGTACATATGTGCAGTGACTTACTATTCCACCATAAAAAAGAATGAAATTCTGTTATTTGCAACAACATGGGTGGAACTGGAGGTCATTATATTAAGTGAAATTAGCCAGGCAAAGAAATATGCAAAGAAAGACAAACTTTGCATGTTCTCACTTATTTGTGGGAGCTAGAATTTAAAACAATTGAAGTCATGGAGAAAGAGAGCAGAGGGATGGTTACCACAGGCTGGGAACGGTAGTGGGGGTGGGGATGGGAAGGGGGAAGAGCATGGTTAAGGGTACAAAAAATAGTTAGAAAGAATAAATAAGACCTAGTATTTGCTAGCAAAACAGGATGACTATAGTAAAAAATAATTTAATTGCACATTTCAAATTAATTAAAAGTATATAATTAGATTATAACACAAAGAATAATTGCTTGAGGTGATGGGATACCCTATTTACCCTGATGTGATTATTATGCATTGCATTCCTGTATCAAAATATCTAATGTAACCAATAAAAATATACACCTACCATGTACTGACAAAAATTAAAAACTAAAAAACAAACAAACAAACTTGAGTAATTGCACAAATGTGGTTAATCCCATGGTGTTTTTCTTTGCATATGCTTGTAATGAAACGTTTGACCAGCAAACATAAAACTTATCTAAAGGTAGGTGTTCACTGGTGCAGTGATGATCTGTTTGACTGTGTAAATAATCTTTGAAGCTGTCATTAAAATGTGTAATCCTATTATCAATGCATGGCAGAATTCTGTTATTTCAAGGAATACAATGGTATTTTAGCACCACATATACTGGTTTTCCAAATTGGGATTTTTAGCAATATAAAGCATTAATAAAATAGTACTTCCCTAAGGGCCTATGAAGAAATATTAAAACCTTTATGGCTTGTAAGCATTCTCAGATTATTGTAAAGTTGAAGGCACAGGGCTGGTCCAACATAGGGCTGGTTCAGATTTTCTATGTCTTTCTTCCCTCCTCAAAGTTACCTTTATTACCAGGATCAAGTCCAGGCTCACATGGATAACTCCATCTGAGATAGGTCAGTGTTGAAAAGTGGAGGGTAGAAGTAATTATCCATATGCCAAGGGCCCCAAGTCATTCATCTGACACAACTGATATATCTGGTCTGAATTCTGCAAACTGGTTGTCAATTTCATTCAACAAATTCATTCAATGTACATTTATTGAGTTTCCTTCTGCAGAACCTTGCCTTTGGTGCTGGAAGCAAAATGAGGATGTAGAAACACAAATTCTTTTAGCCAGTAGTCCCTATTTTGCCTTATATAGCTGTGGCCATTTACAGTCCTGTGATAAATAAAACAGAGATTCTTAGTGATTTCATTGGCTGATTTTTTCCTTTGCAGAGGCAGGTGGATGATGCCCATCTCCAAGCCTTCATACTATAGTATCTCAACCTCCATCTCCAATTCTTCTAGCTATTCTATCTCTCCCCACATCATGGCAACCCATATAATAGAAAAGGGAAAAAGGTGAGTTCAGATTCTATCTTATTTACAAATCATGTCACATACTGACATTTTTCTATGATTCACAAAGCCACCAACAGGTTCAGCATAAACGATTTGCATCATGCAGGTGGTATCAAAAGTAGTTTTTAAAGCAATCATTTGGGGTAACAGGAAGAACATTATATAAATATCTCATAGAGCCTTGGCATTGTGTATATATACCACATTTTTTTATCCAATCCTTTGTTAATGGACACTTGGGTTGATTCCATATACTTGCTGTTGTGAATAGTGCTGCAATAAACGTATGAGTCTAGGTGTCTTTTTTATATAATACTTTCTTTTCCTTTGGGTAGATACCTAGTAGTGATATTGCTAGATTATATAATAGTTCTATTTTTAGTTTTTTGAGAAATCTTCATACTGTTTTCCATAATGGCTATACTAATTACAATTCCCATCAACAGTGTATAAGAGCTCCCTTTTCTCTACATCCTCTGCAACATTTATTATTTTTTTACCTTTTTAATAATAGCCATCCTGATTGGTATAAGATGATATAACACCTCATTGCAGGAATTTATTACCAGTTTTACATTGCACTACTAAATTCTCATAAAAGGCAATCACACTCTACTAAGAATGGTCGAGCTTCTTCAAGGAAATTGTATTGTTTGCATCCTGTGAACACTGTGGGTTATATAATCCATTAGGTTTCTCTGTTTTTGTTGATGGCTAAAAATCATAGAGATAAATTTGTGCCTCATTTATTGAAAATGCGTAATAAAAATTGTTCACCATATTCCTATTTTGTAATTAACCTCCTTCTTGGATCTAGTTTATATTCTTCCTGCCTTTGTGGTTGCACACTGTAACCTATTTTATCTTCCTTTGGTTCACAAATTTTATAAGTTGTTTTATGTTCTTATTGGAAAATAGTGAAACATTAGAATATAAAATGCTTTGGGGGTACCTCTTTAAATCTTCTTTGCATGCCCCTCCCATTTATTCCCATGACCTTGTCTCATGACTGCCAAGTCTTTTGTCTGTTTCCTTTTCCCCAAAATCCTTTCCTTTGGCAAGTGTGTATTCCTCTGTTGAATAAACGTAGAATGACTTAGGCAGCAAATGCTTTGGTAAGACACTCCATGTAGCTTTTTGTTTTGTCCTAATTCTTTTGAAAAACGTCTTCTAAAAAAATCCACTTATTAAGAAATTCATCAATTTTTATTTTAAAAGTATAGTCTTTAAAAATTCTTTGCAGAGTTCTCTTCTCAGCCTTCTGTAAATGCCTCAAATTTTATCTCTCAGTTTTGCATCAATTTTTAAAATTTATTTTATAATTTTTATTAGTATTTAGTGTAACCAGTCTTAAGGGGATGCCTGTCTTACAGATAGAATCACAAACAGAATAAGAATTGGCATTAGAAAGTACTCAGTCTCTTTTTCTTGTTTTGTAATTACAGGTTTCGGTTTGCCAAGCAGAATCATTTTATAGATGAAGATTCACAGTTAACTAGACAGCAGAAGCTAGAGAAATAATTGAGCTTTACTATCAATTCGATTTTATTTTCATCACACAATTTTGCTTTACATGCTTGCTTTTCTTTCTGCATTTTAATTACCAGTGTCCCTTCTTCTGGTTTTGTGTATGTGATATCATTTATATATGATTTTAAAATATTTTCTATCTTTTCCTCTTCTCATTTTGATGTTTTCATTTGTCCAAAGCAGTAATGACCTTTATGGTAATACTTGGCTCATAACAACTTAATTCCTCTGAGAATCAGCCCACCTATAGGAAGTGGTCTTTGCAGATCACCTTATACTGTGTGACTCTCCCCCTTTACCAAAGCACCTTTGCTAGATGTCCAGTCATATTCTCTCCCCGTGAGTCACCCTGTTTGGGTGGTTTGAAATGAACTGATGTCCACTCAGAAAGTTCCGGGGCAGGCATCTCCCAACCACCTTCTGTGCTGGGAAAAGAAAGTGAACGTCCAGAGAGAAGCAGAGATGGAGAGAAGGCATGACTGGTTTTTATTTTTACTTTTTGTAACTATTTATTTACTGTTTCAAATGCTTCCCCAGTCTGGCTATCCTTGAGTGTGTTACCCAACATCTTCCTAATAGAGTCTTTTTCCCTTTCTTAAGCCAGGATAAATTGCTTTCTGTTACTATTAGGATAACTGGGGCTATTATTACCAAGTGAAGCCATTATTACCAAAGTTAAGAGCCTCCAATACAGTACTTTGGGAGCAGTCAATTCCCTTCTTCATGTCCCACCTTTTTTCTCTCACAAAAATTACATCAGTATTTTCTTCTCTCATAGCCCCATAGCTAACATATTATGCCCCTTGAGTTCCTTTGCCATTTGTGTTGCATGTTCCCATTTTGAATTATGCTTGTCCACGTTCAGGTCATTTTTCTTATTCTGTCAAGTATTCCTCTGAGCCCTCTTCTCTCTTTGTTTCTCCTTGTGCTTCTGGCCATCTCTTAGACCCAGATATTTGACACTAATTTGGACTTGGATTTCCACCTACAATAGACATGCTGTTCTCCTTGGCTATGGCCTCTCCCTACATTAATTCTTCTGCATCTTTTCTCCCTTATTTCATTCTTCCTGCAGGTTTTTGACAAAGCTGCATATATTGATGAGACTGCAAGTAGTTTTTGTCTTCTTCCTTCTGTAGGGACAATTTTCTCTCTACTGTTTTTCTCATGGTGGCTCTTATTTATCTCTAGATTCTTCCTCTTTTCCTTAAATTATAAGATTTTCTTCTTTGGAAATAAACTTTCTTCTTTATATTCCTCTAATGGTTCCTGGAGTCTTATCTTGCTGCCTTCTTATTGGCCCATATGTCCTCCCTGCATACATTTGGGCTGAGAGAATAAGATCCTGACTCATTCAGATGCTCTGGCCAGCCTCCATTAACGAAGGCCAGTTCTTGAAAAATTTGTATGAGTGTGGCTTTGTAGACATAGAGATTAAAAAGGAAAATAATATTTTAGTCTGGGTTTTCCAGAGAAACAGAAACAATTATAGATACCTTTGTACCTATATCTTTATACGTTTACCTGTTAATTTTTAAAATATATATTTTTTTATTATACTTTAAGTTCTAGGGTGCATGTGCACAACGTATAGGTTTGTTACATATGTAGACATGTGCCATGTTCGTGTGTTGCGCCCATTAACTCGTCATTTACATTAGGTATATCTCCTAATACTATACCTCCCCCCTCCCCCCACCCCACAACAGGCCCCAGTGTGTGATGTTCCCCATCCTGTGTCCAAGTGTTCTCATTGTTCAATTCCCACCTATGAGTGAGAATATGCAGTGTTCGGTTTTTTGTCCTTGCAATATTTTGCTGAGAATGATGGTTTCCAGCTTCATCCATGTCCCCACAAAGGACATGAACTCATCATTTTTTATGGCTGCATAGTATTCCATGGTGTATATGTGCCACATTTTCTTAATCCAGTCTATCATTGTTGGACATTTGGGTTGGTTCCAAGTCTTTGCTATTGGCAGTAGTTATGGCAGTAGTGCTGCCATAAACATACGTGTGCATGTGTCTTTATAGCAGCATGATTTATATTCCTTTGAGCATATACCCAGTAATGGGATGCCTGGGTCAAATGGTATTTCTAGTTCTAGATCCCTGAGGAATCGCCACACTGTCTTCAACAATGGTTGAACTAGTTTACTGTTCCAACAACAGTGTAAAAGTGTTCCTATTTCCCCATGTCCTCTCCAGCACCTGTTGTTTCCTGACTTTTTAATAATCACCATTCTAACTGGTGTGAGATGATATCTCATTGTGGTTTTGATTTGCATTTCTCTGATGGCCAGTGATGATGAGCATTTTTTCATGTGTCTGTTGGCTGCATAAATGTCTTCTTTTGAGAAGTGTCTGTTCATATCCTTTGCCCACTTTTTGATGGGGTTGTTTGGTTTTTTCCTGTAAATTTGTTTGAGTTCTTTGTAGATTCTGGATATGAGCCCTTTGTCAGATGAGTATATTGCAAAACTTTTCTCCCATTCTGTAGGTTGCCTGTTCACTCTGATGGTAGTTTATTTTGCTGTGCAGAAGATCTTTAGGTTAATTAGATCCCATTTGTAAATATTGGCTTTTGTTGCCATTGCTTTTGATGTTTTAGACATGAAGTCCTTGCCCATGCTTATGTCTTGAATGGTATTGCCTAGGTTTTCTTCTAGGGTTTTTATGGTTTTAGGTCTAACATTTAAGTCTTTAATCTATCTTGAATTAATTTTTGTATGAGGTGTAAGGAAGGGATCCAGTTTCAGTTTTCTATATATGGCTAGCCAGTTTTCCCAGCACCATTTGTTAAATAACGAATCCTTTCTCCATTTCTTGTTTTTGTCAGGTTTGTCAAAGATCAGATGGTTGTAGATGTGTGGTATTATTTCTGAGGGCTCCGTTCTGTTCCATTGGTCTATATCTCTGTTTTGGTACCAGTACCATGTTGTTTTGGCTACTGTAGCCTTGTAGTATAGTTTGAAGTCAGGTAGCGTGATGCCTCCAGCTTTGTTCTTTTGGCTTAGGATTGACTTGACAATGCAGGCTCTTTTTTGGTCCCATATGAACTTTAAAGTAGTTTTTTCCAATTCTGTGAAGAAATTCATTGGTAGCTTGATGGGGATGGCATTGAATCTATAAATTACCTTGGGCAGTATGGCCATTTTCACGATATTGATTCTTCCTATCCATGACCATGGAATGTTCTTCCATTTCTTTGTGTCCTCTTTTATTTCATTGAGCAGTGGTTTGTAGTTCTCCTTGAAGAGGTCCTTCACATCCCTTGTAAGATGGATTTCTAGGTATTTTATTCTCCTTGAAGCAATTGTGAATGGGAGTTCACTCATGATTTGGCTCTCTATTTGTCTGTTATTGGTGTATAAGAATGCATGTGATTTTTGCACATGGATTTTGTATCCTGAGACTTTGCTGAAGTTGCTTATCAGCTTAAGGAGATTTTGGGCTGAGACAATGGGGTTTTCTAGATATATAATCATGTCATCTGCAAACACGGACAATTTGACTTCCTCTTTTCTTAATTGAATACCCTTTATTTCTTTCTCCTGCCTGATTGCCCTGGCCAGAACTTCCAACAGTATGTTGAATAGAGTGGTGAGAGAGGGCATCCCTGTCTTGTGCTGGTTTTCAAAGGGAATGCTTCCAGTTTTTGCCCATTCAATATGATATTGGCTGTGGGTTTGTCATAGATAGCTCTTATTATTTTGAGATACGTCCCATCAATACCTAATTTATTGAGAGTTTTTAGCATGAAAGGCTGTTGAATTTTGTCGAAGGCCTTTTCTGCATCTATTGAGATACTCATGTGGTTTTTGTCTTTGGTTCTGTTTATATGCTGGATTATGTTTATTGATTTGTGTATGTTGAACCAGCCTTGCATCCCAGGGATGAAGCCTACTTGATCATGGTGGATAAGCTTTTTGATGTGCTGCTGGATTCAGTTTGCCAGTATTTTATTGAGGATTTTTACATCGATGTTCATCAGGGATATTGGTCTAAAATTCTCTTTTTTTGTTGTGTCTCTGCCAGCCTTTGGTATCAAGATGACACTGGCCTCATCAAATGAGTTAGGGAGGATTCCCTCTTTTTCTGTTGATTGGAATAGTTTCAGAAGGAATGGTACCAGCTCCTCCTTGTACCTCTGGTAGAATTCGGCTGTGAATCCATCTGGTCCTGGACTTTTTTTGGTTGGTAAGCTATTAATTTTTGCCTCAGTTTCAGAGCCTGTTATTAGTCTATTCAGAGATTCAACTTCTTCCTGGTTTAGTCTTGGGAGGGTGTATGTGTCAAGGAATTTATCCATTTCTTCTAGATTTTCTAGTTTATTTGCATTGAGGTGTTTATAGTATTCTCTGATGGTAGTTTGTATTTCTATGGGATCAGTGGTGATATCCCCTTTATCACTTTTTATTGCACCTATTTGATTCTTCTCTCTTTTCTTCTTTATTAGTCTTGCTAGCGGTCTATCAATTTTGTTGATCTTTTCAAAAAACCAGCTCCTGGATTCATTGATTTTTTTGAAGGTTTTTTTTTTTTTTTGTCTCTATCTCCTTCAGTTCTGCTCTGATCATAGTTATTTCTTGCCTTCTGCTAGCTTTTGAATGTGTTTGCTCTTCTTTCTCTAGTTCTTTTAATTGTGATGTTAGGGTGTCAATTTTAGGTCTTTCCTGCTTTCTCTTGTGGGCATTTAGTGCTATAAATTTCCCTCTACACACTGCTTTAAATGTGTTCTAGAGATTCTGGTATGTTGTGTCTTTGTTCTCACTGGTTTCAAAGAACATCTTTATTTCTGCCTTCATTTCGTTATGTACCCAGTAGTCATTCAGGAGCAGGTTGTTCAGTTTCCATGCAGTTGAGCAATTTTGAGTGAGTTTCTTAATCCTGAGTTCTAGTTTGATTGCACTGTGGTCTGAGAGACAGTTTGTTATAATTTCTGTTCTTTTACATTTGCTGAGGAGTGCTTTACTTCCAACTATGTGGTCAATTTTGGAATAGGTGGGGTGTGGCGCTGAGAAGAATGTATATTCTGTTGATTTTGGGTGGAAAGTTCTGTAGATGTCTATTAGGTCTGCTTGGTGCAGAACTGAGTTCAGTTCCTAGATATCCTTGTTAACTTTCTGTCTTGTTGATCTGTCTAATGTTGACAGTGGAGTGTTAAAGTTTCCCATTATTATTGTGTGGGAGTCTAAGTCTCTTTGTAGGTCTCTAAGGACTTGCTTTATGAATCTGGGTGCTCCTGTATTGGGTGCATATATATTTAGGATAGTTAGCTCTTCTTGTTGAATTGATCCCTTTACCATTATGTAATGGCCTTCTTTGTCTCTTTTGATCTTTGTTGATTTAAAGTCTGTTTTATCAGAGACTAGGATTGCAACCCCTGCCTTTTTTTGTTTTCATTTGCTTGGTAGATCTTCCTCCATCCCTTTATTTTGAGCCTATATGTGTCTGTGCACGTGAGATGGGTCTCCTGAATACAGCACACTGATGGGTCTTGACTCTTTATCCAATTTGCAGTCTGTGTCTTTTAATTGGAGCATTTAGCCCATTTACATTTAAGGTTAATATTATTATGTGTGAATTTGATCCTGTCATTATGATGTTAGCTGGTTATTTTGCTCATTAGTTGATGCAGTTTCTTCCTAGCCTGGATGGTCTTTACAATTTGGCATGTTTTTGCAGTGGCTGGTACTGGTTGTTCCTTTCCATGTTTAGTGCTTCCTTCAGGAGCTCTTTTAGGGCAGGCCTGGTGGTGACAAAATCTCTCAGCATTTGCTTGTCTGTAAAGTATTTTATTTCTCCTTCACTTATGAAGCTTTGTTTGGCTGGATATGAAATTCTGGGTTGAAAATTCTTTTCTTTAAGAATGTTGAATATTGGCCCCCACTCTCTTCTGGCTTGTAGAGTTTCTGCCAAGAGATCAGCTGTTAGTCTGATGGGCTTCCCTTTGTGGGTAACCCGACCTTTCTCTCCAGGTGCCCTTAACATTTTTTCCTTCATTTCAACTTTGATGAATCTGACAATTGTGTGTCTTGGAGTTGCTGTTCTCGAGGAGTATCTTTGTGGCGTTCTCTGTATTTCCTGAATTTGAATGTTGGCCTGCCTTGCTAGATTGGGGAAGTTCTCCTGGATAATGTCTTGCAGAGTGTTTTCCAACTTGGTTCCATTCTCCCAGTCACTTTCAGGTACACCAGTCAGATGTAGATTTGGTCTTTTCACATAGTCCCATATTTCTTAGAGGCTTTGTTTATTTCTTCTTATTCTTTTTTCTCTAAACTTCTCTTCTCGCTTCATTTCATTCATTTGATCTTCAATCACTGATACCCTTTCTTCCACTTGATTGAATTGGCTACTGAAGCCTGTGCATTCGTCACATAGTTTTCGTGCCATGGTTTTCAGCTCCATCAGTTCCTTTAAGGACTTCTCTGCATTGATTATTCTAGTTAGCCATTTGTCTAATCTTTTTTCAAAGTTTTTAACTTCTTTGTGATGGGTTCGAACTTCCTCCTGTAGCTCAGAGAAGTTTGATCATCTGAAGCCTTCTTCTCTCAACTTGTCAAAGTCATTCTCTGTCCAGCTTTGTTCCATTGCTGGTGAGGAGCTGTGTTCCTTTGGAGGAGAGGCGCTCTGATTTTTAGAATTTTCAGTTTTTCTGTTCTGTTTTTTCCCCATGTTTGTGGTTTTATCTACCTTTAGTCTTTGCTGATGGTGACATACAGACGGGGTTTTGGTGTGGGTGTCCTTTCTGTTTGTTAGTTTTTCTTCTAACTGTCAGGACCCTCAGTGGCAGGTCTGTTGGAGTTTGCTGGAGGTCCGCTCCAGACCCTGTTTGCCTGGGTATCAGCAGTGGAGGCTGCAGAACAGCGAATATTGCTGAACAGCAAATATTGCTATCTGATTGTTCCTCTGGAGGTTTAGTCTCAGAGGGGTACCCAGCCGTGTGAGGTGTCAGTCTGCCCCACTGGGGGGTACCTCCCAGATAGGCTACTCAGGGGTCAGGGAACCACTTGAGGAGGCAGTCTATCCGTTCTCAGTTCTCAAACTCCGTACTGGGAGGACCACTACTCTCTTCAAAGCTGTCAGACAGGGACATTTAAATCTGCAGAGGTTTCTGCTGCCTTTTGTTCGGCTATGCTCTGCCCCTGGAGGTGCAGTCTACAGAGGCAGGCAGGCTTCCTTGAACTGTGGTGGGTTCCACCCATTTCGAGATTCCTGGCCACTTTATTTACCTCCTCAAGCCTCAGCAATGGTAGGCGCCTCCCCCAGCCTTGCTGCAGCCTTGCAGTTCTACCTCAGACTGCTGTGCTAGCAATGAGTGAGGTTCCATGGGCATGGGACTCTCCAAGCCAGGCATGGGATATAATCTCCTGGTGTGCCGTTTGCTAAGACCATTGGAAAAGCACAGTATTAGGGTGGGAGTGACCCAATTTTCCAGGTGCTGTCTGTCACAGCTTTGCTTGGCTATGAAAGGGAATTGCCTGACCCCTTGCACTTCCCAGGTGAGGCAATGCCTCTCCCTGCTTCGGCTCATGCTCTGTGCACTGCACCTGTGTCCGGAATTGGTGGGTTCTTGGTCTCACTGACTTCAAGAATGAAGCCGCAGACCCTCGCAGTGAGTGTTACAGTTCTTAAAGGCGGCGTGTCTGGAGTCTGTTCCTTCTGATGTTTGGATGTGTTTGGAGTTTCTTCCTTCTGGTGTGGTTCATGGTCTCGCTGGCTCAGGAGTGAAGCTGCAGACCTTCACGGTGAGTGTTACAGCTCATAAAGGCAGTGTGGACCCAAAGAGTGAGCAGCAGCAGGATTTATTGCAAAGAGCGAAAGAACAAAGCCTCCACAGTGTGGAAGGGGACCCAAGTGGGTTGCCACTGCTGGCTCGGGCAGCCTGCTTTTATTCTCTTATCTGGCCCCACCCCCATCCTGCTGATTGGTAGAGCCAAGTGGTCTGTTTTGACAGGGCGCTGATTGGTGCGTTTACAATCCCTGAGCTAGACACAAAGGTTCTCCATGTCCCCACCAGATTAGCTAGATACAGAGTGTGGACACAAATGTTCTCCAAGTCCCCACCAGAGTAGCTAGATACAGAGTGTCGATTGGTGCATTCACAATCCCTGAGCTAGACACAGGGTGCTGATTGGTGTGTTTACAAACCTTGAGCTAGATACAGAGTGTCAATTGGTGCATTTACAATCCCTTAGCTAGAAATAAAGGTTCTCCACGTCCCCACCAGACTCAGGAGCCCAGCTGGCTTCACCCAGTGGATCCCACACCGGGGCTGCAGGTGGAGCTGCCTGCCAGTCCCGCACCATGCACCCGCACTCCTCAGCCCTTGGGTGGTCGATGGGACTGGGCGCCATGGAGCAGGGGGTGGCGCTTATCAGGGAGGCTCAGGCCACACAGGAGCCCACGGAAAAGGGGGGCTCAGGCATGGTGGGCTGCAGTTCCCGAGCCCTGCCCCGTGGGAAGGCAGCTAAGTCCCAGTGAGAAATTGAGCATAGCAGCTGCTGGCCCAGGTGCTAAGCCCCTCACTGCCTGGGGCCGGCCGGCTGCTCCGAGTGCGGGGCCTGCCGATCCCACACCCACCTGGAACTCACGCTGGCCTGCAAGCACTGTGCACATGCCCGGTTCCTGCCCATGCCTCTCCCTCCACACCTCCCCACAAGCTGAGGGAGCCGGCTCCAGCCTTGGCCAGCCCAGAAAGGGGCTCCCATAGTGCAGTGGTGGGCTGAAGGGCTCCCCAAGTGCCGCCAAAGTGGGAGCCCAGGCAGAAGAGGTGCCGAGAGTGGGCGAGGGCGCACACCGTCACCTCTCACACCCACTGTCCTGCACCCACTGTCCGACAAGCCCCAGTGAGATGAACCCGGTACCTCAGTTGGAAATGCAGAAATCACCCATCTTCTGCGTTGCTCACACTGGGAGCTGTAGACTGGAGCTCTTCCTATTCGGCCATCTTGGAACCTCCCACCTGTTAATTTTTACATAACTATGAAAAAGACACTTGCACACACGTTTATAACAGCACAACTTCCAATTGCAAAAATACGGAACCAGCCTAAATGCCCATCAACCAACAACTGAACAAAGAAAATGTAGTATGTATACAACATGGAACACTACTCAGCCGTAAAAAGAAATGAAGTAATGGCATTCACAGCAACCTGGGTGGAGTTGCAGACTCTTATTCTACATGAAGTAACTCAGGAATGGAAAATGTTGCATGTTCTCACTTATAAGTGGGAGCTAAGCTGTGAGGACACAAAGGAATAAGAATGATATAATGGACTCTGGGGACTCAGAGGTAAGGATGGGAGGGGGATGAAGAATAAAAGACTACACATTGGGTATGGTATACACTGCTTGGGTGATGAGTGCACCAAAATTTCAAAAACCACCTCTAAAGAACTTATCCATGTAACCAAAAACCACCTGTTCCTCCCCCAAAATAAAAATAAAATAAAATAACAATTTTTAAAATTTTATACAACTATATATTTATATGCAAATAAATAAATCTCTATGTTATATATATGTATGTATGTATACAGAGAAAGAAGAGAGAGAAAGAGAGATTATTATACAGAATTATATAAAATTTATTCAAATAATTTTGGAGGCTGTGAAAGCAAAGAACTTCAGTCAGCAAGCTGGAAACCCAGGAGCTGATGGTATAATTCCAGTCTGAGTCCAAAGTCTGAGAACTAGGAAAGCAAATGGTGTAAATTTCAGTCCAAGTCCAAGTTCAAAAGCAGGAGAAGACCAATGTCTTCAAGGCAAGTTGAATTCTCTCTCTCAGCCCATTTGCTCTATTCATGCCATCAATGGATTGGAAGAGGCTCACTCACATTACAGAGAGCATCTGCTTTATTCAGTCTACTAACTTCAGTGTCAATCTCTTCCAGAAACTCCCTCAAAGACACACCAAGAATAATGCTTAACCAAATATCTGGATACTCTGTGGCCCAGTCAAATTAACCATCATTACTTCAACTGCTCATCCCCATCTTGTAGGCACTCAACTCTTGGTGAATGCCTCTGGGCTCACTTTCCTTTGGTCTCAGAAATATGAATTCCTGTTCTCAGTGAATTCCTCGCTTCCCTCACACATGTCTCCCATGGCTGTTCTTTCTCTTTGCTCTTTAATTTAATCCAGAAAAGGAAAGGGTTTGCACAAAAAGTTCCCACATATCACATTTGAGGATAGTGAGACCTACAGAGGGGTTGGGGAAAAAAGATATTGTATACTCCATCAGTGCCATCAGCTAAATCATATAGTAGGTTCTATTTCTAATACGTGTATTTAGTCACTCCACCTGCAGGATTTTTTCAGTGGCCACCTTTCTTCCATGAAATGGCTCAATTACCTGTCTTCCCTTCCCCCTTATTCTATACCTCTCTTCTGTCCTGAAGCCCCAAATTCCTGTTTGTGTCATATGGGCAGCAGTTTAGCCTATTCTTTGCTGCAATGCATCCTTCCAAATTATAAATTTACAAGTCCACTTTTTCTACCCAAAGACAATTTCTTTCTACAAAGCTATTAAAATGATAGTTTATTCACTTCGTCTTGTTTATTCATGCAAGTAATCATTTATTAAACTTAAATATACACCTATTTGACATTCATTGAAGATGGAGATGCAAACAATGGGCAAAAGATGTGTCATAACAGTGTTTTAAGTGATACTACTAGCATGTTGTGCTATGATTTAGTATTTATTGTATTATGACAGAAAATTTAGAATAAGAAAGAAATGCTTGTCTCATGGGTTTAGAAATTCTGGGCTGAATAAGGGCTGAAAAAATAAAATATAAATGATAAAAAATAAATTACAGATTCATTGAAGCTACTGCTTTAAAAAATATAAAACATACTTCCTATTCCTAAGGGAATTTATAGGCCAGAGGAAGAGATGTATAAGGAAAGAGGAAACTCCAGCACAGTATGACACAATAGAGGCAAACGTGGGATGGTAGGATTTAGCATGGCTGGACAGTGGTCATCACTGAAATGGTGCCACTTAAGTTGGGTCTCACAGGGTCTCACGCAAGTAACAAAGCATTTGTTTGTTCTTGTGTACTTCAGAGTGGAGGTGGGCCATGATGTTGAGGGAAGATTCAATATCTCCACAAGGGTACCTCCCTAATAGGACTCAATATATCCTTAATCCACTCTATCATTGTTGGACATTTGGGTTGGTTCCAAGTCTTTGCTATTGTGAATAGTGCCACAATAAACATACGTGTGCATGTGTCTTTATAGCAGCATGATTTATAGTCCTTTGGGTATATACCCAGTAATGGGATGGCTGGGTCAAATGGTATTTCTAGTTCTAGATCCCTGAGGAATCGCCACACTGACTTCCACAATGGTTGAACTAGTTTACAGTCCCGTCAACAGTGTAAAAGTGTTCCTATTCCTCCACATCCTCTCCAGCACCTGTTGTTTCCTGACTTTTGAATGATTGCCATTCTAACTGGTGTGAGATGGTATCTCATTGTGGTTTTGATTTGCATTTCTCTGATGGCCAGTGATGTTGAGCATTTTTTCATGTGTTTTTTGGCTGCATAAATGTCTTTTTTTGAGAAGTGTCTGTTCATGTCCTTTGCCCACTTTTTGATGGGGTTGTTTTTTTCTTGTAAATTTGTATGTTTATTGCAGCACTATTCACAATAGCAAAGACTTGGAACCAACCCAAATGTCCAACAATGATAGACTGGATTAAGAAAATGTGGCACATATACACCATGGAATACTATGCAGCCATAAAAAATGATGAGTTCATGTCCTTTGTAGGGACATGGATGAAATTGGAAATCATCATTCTCAGTAAACTATTGCAAGAACAAAAAACCAAACACTGTGTATTCTCACTCATAGGTGGGAATTGAACAATGAGAACACATGGACACAGGAAGGGGAACATCACACTCTGGGGACTGTTGTGGGGTGGGGGGAGTGGGGAGGGATAGCTTTAGGAGATATACCTAATGCTAAGTGACGAGTTAATGGGTGCAGCACATCAGCATGACACATGTATATATATGTAACTAACCTGCACATTTTGCACATGTACCCTAAAACTTAAAGTATAATAATAATAATAAAAAAATAACAAAAAAAACAGGAGTTTACCTGTACAAGCTCTCTTCTCTGGTCTGTCGCCATGTGAGATGTGCTTTTTACCTTCTGCTGTGATTGTGAGGCCTCCCCAGTCATGTGGAACTGTAAATTCAATAAATCTCTTTTTTCTGTAAATTGTCCAGTCTCGTATATGTCTTTATCAGCAGCGTGAAAACAGACTAATACAATGAAGGACAAGGAAGTCAACAGATCACCAATGAGAAAGAGTAAATGATTCAACAGTCAGATCTATTAGTGTCAAAGGAGTAAGCAATTTTATACAAACATACTTTTTATACCAAAAACATTTTCTTCTGTCCCTACAGAACTCTCAGATTGTCTTCACGACCTATCTCTAGCACATATTTACCGTTCTTAATATCAGCTTTAATCTTGGACCCCTAAGTGGAAAGCATCAGGTGAATATTTCTCATTGTTTCCTTTCAGTTTTTCATTTCCAAGTTCAGCTTTCCAGCCAGCCAACCCTTTTACTGAGACTGCCAGTTCAACATCATGCCTTTGAAAACAGTCACAATGCCTCCTATAGTGATTGTTTTCTCCCTGGAGATAAAAAAACATGTTTTTAACCTTAGCTTTCAAAGTATGGTCTCTCATTGCTTCTTTCTTTTTCTTTTAATACTCTCTTCAAAATCCAATTTTTCTGATGCTCTCTGGCTCACATTGAATGACTTATTTTCAAGGATTTGAATTGCAGCAAACAGGTCTCTTGAGTCCATCCCAGTGAAATCAATAATCGGCATTACTACTGTGTAATATCTTGCCAGAAGTATTTTGTATTCCTTTTTATTTAGATCATTACAGCAAATCTTTATATAATGGTGCCCTTCTCATATCCTTCTCTGCCAGAAGTTTCTCTTTTTTCCTTTCTTCTCCTTCTTGTCATTGGTAAAAAGGTATGGCAGAGACACCAGTGATTTTTATTTTGTTCCCATTTTTCTCATATTCACCATTACTTTTCTTCATATTGCTCCATTTCCAATTCCTCAGCTATTTCTCCCCTGTCACTTTTTAAAAGTTTCTGTTTGTGCTTGGGAGCTGAAACAGAGCCTCTTGAGACACCGTCTCACTCTGAATGAGACATGGACTCACTCTGAAGGACTCAAGAGTATAGCACTGAGATCTTACCCACAGTAGGGCTCTCCCCAACTTACCTTTCCCCACCAGGGTCTGCATGGCCAGACCAGACCCTATGCTCCCTGTCTTCATCGTCCTCTATTCTCCTAGTTCTTGTTCTTCCCTGAGGTCTACTACAATGTCCCCAACAGTTACTCACTCTGCTGAAAGAGATATATTTCCACAAGAAGACAGCAACTTGCTTTGGACAATTGAATTTGATCAGCACTTGAAGGAAAGAAGCCTTTGAAGATGAACTCACATGAAGCTGTTTTCACTAATCTGAGGCCTCCAAGTGACAATAATGAATAAAATGGCACCATTTAAGTTGGTAACATAAATTAGTAGCATATGAATAGTATGCATCCTTGATAGAAAAGAAAGCTGTCTTCATATTTGAAAAGTTTATCTTCTTTGACCAAGAAGGCAGCCCCAGTAGAAGCATGAGACAGGAGAAGGAAACTAAATTAGCTCTTGTAATTAATAGGTGACAGATGTCACAGATAGGTCACACTTACATCTGAGTAGAATTTCTTCTCTGAAAATCAAACAGGATCAGTGGTAATATAAATCTTGGCCTGTTGCCTGCGTTTTTCTGTGGGGGTTGCAGAAAGGCTTAAGTTAAAAGGAAAATACAGAAATCTTAGGTTTTCTTTGTGCTGATGATTTTCCCTTCAGTACTGTGGTACTCTGATGTCTGCCTTTCTAGGTTATCAGGGAACATGTCTATGAAGAGACCGCATCCCCCTTCTCGACTGTATCTCCCTCTTGGAAACTCTTTTACAGGAAACACTGGACTAGAGCCCAGGCTGCTGATTGCTGCTGGCTCTGATGCTTCTTACTGACATGAGAAATAGGCAGAGGGACAGGTCAGAAGGATAACTCATCCAGCTCAAAATTAATTCCTGTAGAACAGACAGCAAACCTGTGCCCACTGCTGACTCCAGGGTGAAGATGTGGGCATCTAGAGGCTGCTTGTCTTCCCACAGTGGGAGATTTTCTTTCTCTGTGCTTTTTACAATTCATTATGTAGGTAGAGAAACTACTGTTACACCATTTTAAAAATGAAATGGAAGCAAAGATGATTATGTGTCTGGCCAGAGGCCAGAAAACACATACAAGATGCAACTAAACTCAGGTCCCAAATATTCTGACAACCAGCCTGGTTTCTCGCTGTTGGTGTAAGCCACCACTCTCCCAAGCCCTCATTCTTGCTCAGAAGTCATATTATTCTATACAAAAAGGAGTTACATTTTAAAAATTCTAAGCATGCAGTTTGTTCTTCTGCCACTGAGCTGATTCATTTATCTAATCTGCACACACAGAGTCCTGACTTCATTGTGTTTTGCTAGAATCACAGTCTGAGGCTTTGTGGTCGATATTATGCAATGCCACTTTGCCAGTTTGTGCTCTGCCAATTTTTTTGAGCAAGCTTAATTATGCAAATGCATCTGATAATAGATCATTCATTTTAGTCATGCACAATTTTTTTTTATGCATAGCTCCAATGACTTGGACAGAGCTTAGTAACAGCTCATCTCATATCTATCAAGGAGATGTAAGAGAAAGCCTAATTGTGATGCAGGTCAACTGCTCTGGTGAGCATCAAGCTGCTTCAGAGAAAGTTATATTTGAGGCAAAGCCAACTATTTCTAAGGAAAATGCCAGCTGTTGCTGCCAATCTGTTCTCAGAATGAAAGTCCATTTCATGGGGGGCTGGAGGAGCAATGACAGTTAAAGGCAGATATAATGTTACTTAAAATTATGGTTTGGAGGTGGATGGAACTTCCACTGTTTAGTTACTTCCACTGACTCCTAAACTGTAACATTTTGTCATTTGTGCCCCTTCTGACTTTAAAGATAATAAAAACGGGCCTGGAAGGAAATGCAGTAGATACAATTGGAAAGAGATATCCTAGAGTGTTTTGCCCTTCTCAGAAGAAAGTAGGTGACGCAAATGCTATTAAACAGAAACAGAAAGACTGGCTTTCTTTAACTTATTCCATTTTTCCACACGTGCCATGATCTTATTGCCTCTGGGCCTTTGCATACTCTAACTGCACTTTACTTTGGACTCATCCTAGAGTTATCAGTTTAAATATTATTTCTCCCAAGAAGACTTCCCTGATCACTTCCCCTCTAACCTCACCCCTAGAATTGGTCAGGTATCCCTATTAGTCCTCTTGTAGAATCAGGTACATCATTTATCATACCTCTTATTTCACTTTGTGGGACTACACAATTCATTATTTCCTATTTATGAAGGTGGAGACCATGTCTATTTTGTTTATTGATGCTCAGCTAACGCTTAAATGAATCCATGGAATGGTAATATTTAATAAATATTTTTTAAACAAAAGAATAATTGAATGAATAAATAAGGGGTTGGAAATTGTGATGGGGGCTCAGGCTTTGGTTTCTTCCTTAATGTCCCATTGAAACCCTAAAGGACTCATCTAACATATCAATAATATCTATTTCTCTCTAACTGTGGAACACAATACAATATCATTTCTAGTGTGCAGTGTTAATTTGAATGATGATTTTGTGAGAATGGTGGCCAATGTTGGCAATAGTACTTGTCTGCCCAATAAACTTTGCCTTAATCTTTCCCCTGCTTTTCTTACATTGTTCCTTCTCTCCCCTACTTGCTCATATCCACCAGAGAGATGAGAAGAGGATGTAGGCCTGGCCAATAATGACTCTTCCCCAGGATCAATTTTGGAAGACAGTACTCTCTTTTCTTATGAGGTTGCCGAGCTGGAGGATTTGGATCTGGGGCCACTGACGGCCATCTGCAAGAGTCTGTGGATAAAGCCAATCAGATCAAGTAGAAAGTCAGAGTCTAAGGTCCTGATTCTTATACCTCTTTCTTTGTTGTCACGGTCCTTTTTAGTATGCATTCCAAAGCTGCTCTCCTAGCCCAGCTAAACTGGGCATCAGCATTCTTTTCAAATATCAGGCATTTGCCTATTATCTTTATTCCTTTTTGCCATACCTATATGTGGCAGGTTTTAAATGTATTATTATTATTTATTATTTTCTTTAAACTAACTCACTTTTTAACCCAAATATATTTACTTTAAAAGAAAAGAAATATTTTTTCCTAACGTCAATGTGAGTTTAATTTCTATTTGTTGCAACTGAATAAGATCTGGCTAATGCAGTAATTAAAGTGCATTTATCTTCAGGGAGATAGGGAGAATCAGCTGAAGTCAGGGGGAAACACAGTCACATTCTTAGATTCTATGTTTAAGTGGAGTTCTGACTTTTGAACCTTGAAGAGTCCTGATAAATATAGACATTGACACCTGAGGCCAGATTTAAGGGTCATGTTTTGATAAAGTTTCTGATGTTGGTGACTAAGTAGTGGAGGGTACAAGAATTGAACAGATCAGCACCCAACTCAGATTTTAAGGAAATTATATTGACAAAGACACCCCAAGCCTGGCAAAGGATGTCCTATAATTACTCAACTCGTTAAGGCCCTTACCACAGCTATACTTGTACCAACAAAAAGTAGATAAAGCACTGTAACACAGAGAAGTCATATTCTGAGGCATATCCAAGAAGGCCAATGGTTGTGGTCAGGTAGCCAGGGAGGGGCAGAGAAGCTAGCTCATCATGGGCTTGCACTATGAGCAGAGAAGTAAGTCCTTGATATTCTGGCTCAACAATATGCTGTATACGCTGTCGACCAGAGGTGACTGGCATTGCTTCTTTTTTTCTGTGCTTTCCAAATGTTAGTTTTAATTGCAGACATTGTATATTTCTCTATAATTTTATACTGGTCACGTAGGGATAGTTAAATTTATTATATGACAAAACTATGAGAAGAAAGGCTTGGGATTAGATACAGCAAATGATGTGCTTTGTGTTGTCTCTTTGGAAAGGGTGGATGTGTTTTCTGTTGTATATGGGATACTGGCATTTTGGTAGGTGGGCATTTTGTAATTCAGAGTCAGGAGAGAAGGGTACCTTGAGTGTGCTAGGAAGTCAAGGGGTGGAATGTAGTAAACTATGGTAGATATTGTGTTGTCCACAGGGTTTATCCATCCTCTTCCAGGTCAACATGCTCCTTCCTGTCATTTCCCCATCTCCTCCCACCACCACCATCCCAGCCATAGGGATGACCTTGTAACCCATGCCTGACCAAAATTGTTTCCTTGGATTGAGAAAACTTCGGAAAAAAAGACACTCTGTTTTCTACTTGGTTTGCCTTAATGGGAGGATGTGAATCTGAGAATGTTGAGACTAAAGGGGATGAGAAGTAGAAAGGAAAATTGTGTTTTCTTGGTTTGATTTCCCATCTCTGAGGCCCCAAGGCCCTGGACCCTGCAGTTACTCATTTGATCATGAGGCTACCTTAGTGTCCTATCCACCTGCTTGGATCAATAAAATCTGTTTTCTTAGTGTTATTTGATATGGATTTTTATTATTTGGAACTAAAAGAGTTGTGAGCTTCTCTCCTTGGAGAGTCTTTCTTTGACTCACTGTAGCTAATTTAGGATCCTTTCTGCCATGTTCTATATTTTATAGCTCTATTCCTCTCTAAAATTACCTTTCTTTGTCTAATTTTCTGTGTTTATTGCTCATTTCCTTCCTCCTCACCCTGCTGGCTACTAAAATGCAAGCTCTATGATGTCAGAGATTTTGTCTGTTTCATTTATTAATTAATTTCTCCACGGCCTAGAACAGAACCGAGTATAGACCAGGTGTGTCTTAATAAATACTTACTAATTGAATCACTTGCTATCACAGGTATAGGGACTAAGGAGTGACAGAGAGGAGGGAATCTGCAGAAGGAGATATTCATCTGTTTATCCTGGTTCTCCTAGTTTTCATATTACTTCACTAACTGATATTACATGTTTCCTCCTTTTTTCTCCTTCAGTTGCTTTTCTCAATCCTTTTTCTAAAGTAACCTTACTACTTGATCTACAATACTACTTTCCATTACTCATCTCTGCCCCTTTGCTGTTTTTCTGTTTAAAACCACCAACCTCAGTTCACATCCACCTTCCATAAATACTTATTCACTGGGTGATTTAATTAGTAAAAACACTGCATTTCCTTTTGCTTCTTCATCCAAGGAACCAAACTCATCACAGGGCCTGAACTCTTTATGACCAGCCCGAATAGTTTTCTCGAGCTTCCTGTGGGTAGAAGGTGATTAAGAGATCTATTTTCTTAAAGGTATATAGTATTTTATTGTCATTAAAGCATTTTTGATAAATTAGTTAATCTCAGTTGATTTAGATAGCATCACTTATGAGGTAGGCTGGGATAGGAATTGGTATCAAAAATTCAGAAATGAGAAAACCAAGATACAGAAAAGCTGATGATTTTTCTAAAGCCACAGAGGTAGTGAAGGTTAAGTCTGTACTTTAGTGTTTTGCTTCTTTGTAACATGCAGTTCTGTAGAGAAGACTGTCTACTGGTATGAGAAAAAAATCATAGCGCTTTGGTGAGCTCCATGATGTCAAGGCCACAAACTCAGTTATGACCATATTTTCCCAGATTTCCCAAACAAAGTAGGAAGTCAAATCTCTCTTACTAGTCAAATTTTGATATTAAGAAGCTGAAAGCTGTCATTTGGATTTTCTTATGGTACTATCTATCAAATATCAGACATAAGGTATAGAAAGATATCTTTTTTTTAACAATTTGCATTTTACCAGTTTTAAGAAAAATCCAATACATCATAGGCCCAATGACATTTTGAGAGTTTCAAGTCTGTAATGGCTGTCATGATATGAATCATTCAAGCAGAGTCCACAGTCCTGAACAAAGTAGACAGCTTGAAGAGAGACAAACACATTTTCCCTCTACTTGGAGCCATTGTTCGAATGAAATAAATCCACTAAAGCCATGGATACTATGAAGAAGGCTGAGGCTTCTACTGTGTTCATGGCAGAAGCACATTCTTGAGGAAAGGCCACCAAGCCAAAAGCAGGGACTTTTCTTCTCTACTACAGATAAGAAATGTGACCCAGACAGATGTTTTCAGTTCTCCTTGCTTCAGTTTCTTTATTTCTTAAAATGCAAGAATTAAACTACACAAGCTTAGAGAGACTTCTGGTTCTAACACTTGTTGATTTGGAGTCATTTGACTCCAGTGCTGGAGTTGTTACTGATTATAGGTATTTTCTTACTCATTAAGAGATACAATGACACCAAGTAAGAAGACCACAGAGCATGGTGATGCAGGTGCTGAAAGGTTGCTCCCAGCTCAACTACCATTGTGGCCAAGAGAGTAGAAGACAGAGTTATTGCTTGGGTGGCAAATACTTTAATTTTCAGGAGGATATTTGTATAACTTGGAGTGAGTCACCAGGTTCTTACCTATCTGGTGTCTAATTAGAACATCTTTTTTTTTTTTTTTCATGGCAAATGAAAGTACAGTAGCCAGTACTTTGGTTGCAATTTACATACTTTCTAGTCACCATTCCTGGATTCCTATTCTGCCTCCTAACCCCAGGAGGGAAGGAGAAATGGGGATTGATAGGACTTAGATTTGGTCCCTGCCCAAACCTCATGTTGAATTGGAGGAGGGCCCTGGTGGGAAGTGATTGGATCATGATGGTGGATTTCCCCCTTGCTGTTCTTGTGATAGTGAATGATTTCTCAACAGATCTGATGGTTTAAAAGCATGTGGCAGTTCCCCTCCTCACTCTCTCTCTCCTCCTCCGCTATGGTAAGATGTGCTCCCCCTTTGTCTTCGGCCATGATTGTAAGTTTCCTGAAGCCTCTCAGTCATGCTTCCTGTTAAGCCTATGTAACTGTGAGTCAATTAAACCTCTTTTCTTCATAAATTACCCTGTCTTCAGTAGTTACTTATAGCCATGTGAGAAGGAACTAATACAGTGATGTTAGAGAGAATAAAGTGGTTTCATCTGTGGCAGGGATGTGATAGGGCAACCACTGGTCTGAAGGATGGACTTGATCTCTAACTGCTACAGGATTGGATAGTAGCAAAGCATTTTCCTTTACATCCAAGCACTCATGACTCGTCCTTCCAGATATGACTGAAGGGAAGTTTTGCTCAGGCCAAAGTAGCTCCTTGATGGAGGCTTTGTTTATTGATAGATAACTTTTCCTTAGGTTCAAATTTTTTCTGGGGAATAAGTTGGAGAGGTTTGAGAGGTATGCAGAGGGAAGGAGTCCCATGGTTTCAAATTCCCACTTTTTCAATCAATAATGTTCAAGTGCTTCAAAAATTTAAATTATTGTATCTAGTGCATACTCTTATATACTAATTACCTAATTAAACCCATTGAATTCAAATAGTCACACAATTGAAGCCATTGATTCAAAACAACTTGTTTACAATTGCTGAACCTACTGGTGTCCTCCTGAAACCATCTTCTGGGAAGTATCACAGGGTTGCCTGTCCTCACAGGGGTTTTTCCAGGACTTCCCATGACAGGCAGTTTCAGGGATTCTTAGGGTGCTTTCAGTGGCCCTTGGACTGGATACTGCAAAGGTTGATAGAATTATGGCTTGTGTGTGAGTGAAGGGGCAGGTTAGGAATCAGAGTGAGAATGGTGGGTTCTAGTGCTATATATTTTTTTAATTGTGGTAAAATATACACAACATAAAATATATCATTTTAACTATTTTAAGGGCACAATTTGATGGCATTAAATACATTCACAAAATTCTGAAACTATCACCCATGTCAATTCCCAGAAAGATTTCATCATTTCAGAGACTCTATCCATTAAACAATAACTCTCCACTCCCCTCTCCCCTTAGCCCCTGCTATCCTATAGTCTACTTTCTGTCTCTACAAATTTGCCTATTCTAGATACCTTATATAAGTGGAATCATACAATATTTGTCCTTTTGTGTCTGGCTTATTTCACTTAGCATAATGTTTTCAAGGTTCATCCACAGTGTAGCATGCATCAGAATTTCATTCCATTTCATGGATGAATAATATGCCATTTTATGTATTGCTACATTTTGCTTGTCCATTTATCTCTTGATAGATATTTGGGTCATTTACGTTTGGCTATTGTCCATAATGTTGCTATGCACATTAGTGTGCAAGTGTCTATCAAAGTCCGTGCTGTTTATTCTTTCAGATATATACCTAGGAAGGGAATTAGTTTGTCATATGGTAATTCTATATTGAGTTTTTTGAGTTACCACCAAACTGTTTTTCACAAAACTTGCACCATTTTACACTCCCATTACAAGGGTTCCAATTTCTCCATGTCCTCACCAATTCTTGTTATTTTCTGCTTTTTTTTAATAATAGCCATCCTAATGATATGAAGTGGTATCTCATTGTAGTAGTGCCATAATTTTGATAGAGTAAGAGAAGCAAGGCATAGAAAATAGTACGTATACTTAGAAATATCATGATTGACTATATTCCAGAAGATAGAATGTCTGCTTCACAGTCAGTTGAGCAAGTTACTTCAACTCAACTGACTGTTCTCCTCTAGTATGTGTGATCGTGAAGCTCCTATTAAAGAAATCACCCAGGAGACACTGTCTACATCTGCATAAGTCATTCAGAACACATGGTGAACCATGGGCCATGTTCCTTGCAGACTGATTTGCCTCCAGCAAATTACACGTTTGGCACAATTTGGTAAGGCCCAGCATGTAATAGACTCCATTTTTGGAAAAGATAAGCATTACAACCTTTAACTAAGCCTTTTTATTTAAAATACATTCTATTTAAAATATAGGCCAATTTATTATTTATTTATTTTTTATCAATTATAAGTTCAAGTTTCTCAAGCTAATATTTTAGATAAGGAGTGGGTAGAGTTTGCCCATTGCTATTATACACGACATATTTATTTTGTGCAGAAATGAGATGTGTTGAGATATATTTATTTTGCGCAGAAATCTATCAGGAATAATATATAATATTATCTGTTATTTTTATTGATCTTCCATTAGCTTTTGGTTTGTGCACAAAAAGCTGGTTAAATAAATTCAAAATACCTTTGTCTCCTTCTTGCCCAACACTCAGCTACTGATGTTTGTATAGCATCTGAAACATAATATTCCATGAGTCACAGAGAGTAGGTGCCCCTTAATCAAATAGGCAAGCTTTTCCAGTGAGATAAAGCATGACTATGTCCTAACTTTCCTTCATTTTAATTAGTTTCTTATCATCTGATAACACGTTGAGATGTGTTATGTTTTTAACATTATTATCTAGGAGAGATCTTACTAGGCAACTTGACATGTTATCTAATTATTACAGAAGAGAAAGACTACGGATTGAGTATACCAAAATGAAAAATAACTTTGTAGAAAGCAACTAATTTGTACTTAATTTTTATTCAATAATTTCACACCTTGATCAGTGATCTTGGCACGTTTTTCATGAAGGTAATGGGAAATAATGTACCTCAAAATTAGTCATTCTGTGAATGATATTTTAAATGGTGGAGAAGTCATGTGGATTCACTTGGCTGTGAAATATTCCATGTTAAAGCAATTTTGTCCAGGCTACTTAGATCTTTCTGGAATATTGATTGCCTTTTATTTTGTTGGAGTAAGGTAGGGGGAAGTATATATAAAGATTAATAAAAAACTCAGCTTTGTTCCCATGAATGGCTTAAATCCATTTTTAGAATGTAGGTGAGATATTCATCCATGTTAGTCTTCTCAAATTTCACAAAAAGGTGTCAACTGATCCTCCAGCTCAGCTGCCAGTTAAGACACACCATTTCAAATTTAAGTAGCAAGACGAAAGTGCCCCAAGCCAGGTAATTGTCAGGAATCAAAAATGTGAATTCTCTTGTGCTCCATTTAAACTCTTAGTCAAGAGAAAAATTTTTATAGAGAAGAGCTTCTAGAATAGACAACTTATTTAAACTTCCAGATAAGGGCTTCCCAATTTCTCTTAACAGATAAGATGGTAAAATTAGTATTTATTAAACATAAGAATGTTGGTATTTGACAACTGGTGCAACACTGGCACTAACCATTTCAGATGGTGGCTGCAAACAGCCATGTGCTCATGTTGGTCCTGCTTTTATTTCTTCTTCACATTTTAAAGTCATGCAGAGCCCCTTGCCACACTGTCACCCCATGAGAGTAATTATATTTTTAATATCTATGGTCAAAGAATGAGAAAATAAACTTCCAGTAGTCCTATATTAAAATTTACAGTAATGTATTTTATAACCACAACAGCATCTACTCATATTTGAACATTTTTTATATATCAGTGAGTGATACAATTATTTATGGAATAAATGTATGAACACTACTTCTGAAGCCCTTTCAAAAACATCAAGTTTCCTCAGTGATTTGTGTGCACAGGCTAGGAGTCATAAAATAACCTAAACAAATTATGTAGTGCAGTCAACCGGTGAAAATCAGAACATCACGTAGAGCGTGTTGAAACCCGGTTCATTACATCACACGATGCCAGTAATACAGGAGTTATTAAGAAATAATTTTAGGCAGCTAGATAGGGTAAAGGATTTTGATGGAAACTTTTCTTTTAATAGAAACAACCCTCAAAACATTTTTTGTTTTGTAACAGAAAAGTGGCTTAAAGAGCCAGGCAGGCAAGCTTTCATATGTAAATGCTGGCAATTAAAAACTTCGTCCATTGGTGGCTCATGCCTGTAATCCCAGCACTTTGGTGGATCATGAGGTCAGGAGATCAAGACCATCCTGGCTAACACGGTGAAACCCCATCTCTACTAAAAAAATACAAAAAAAAAAAAAAAATAACTGGGCATGGTGGCAGGTGCCTGTAGTCCCAGCTACTTGGGAGGCTGAGGCAGGAGAATGGTGTGAACCAGGCAGGCAGAGCTTGCAGTGAGCTGAGATTGCTCCCCTGCACTCCAGCCTGGGTGACAGAGCAAGACTCTGTCTCAAAAAAACAAACAAACAAACAAAAAAAACTAGGTCCATTTGACATGGCCAATATGGCGATTCCCACCTTCTTCTCCTTGCCATCAGGCAAGTGTCATGGCCACCTCTGAATAACACTATGTGCTTAAAACATCATGGTGGCCCACATTTACATATTAAAGGGCTAAGGTGGAAGGGCCAGGTTTTTCTCAGGCTACGTAAATAGCATACTTGGTCAACCCAATCCCCTGGGCCCTATGCAAATCAAACACCACCTCCTCCAGACTTCAATATAAGCAACCACTTTTCCACTGCACATGGGGTTCCCTCTCTTGGCTTGGAGTGCCCTTCCCTCTGTCTCTATATGGGGGGGCTTCTTTCTTCTTTCTTGCCTATTAAACTCTTTGCTCCTTAAAACCACTCCAAGTTTGTCCATGTCATTTTATCTACATCAGCACTAGACCAAAAACCCTTGTGTTCCTCCAGTCATCAGAGCCATATAGTTTTGGTGCATTGGCCAGGAATGGGAATTCATTTATCCAAGTGGTGAGTAACAGAGCAGAGCAAATCTCAATCTCAAATCTGTCCTTTAATCTCAAGGCTGTCTTCTTGCTGTCGTGTCAGAAAACTTTCTTCCCCTTTGTATCCACAGTCTCCTACTCTCTCTGTGTGTGTCTAACATGCAGGAATTCTTACAGTTCAGGGAAACAGTTCTATTAGAAAAGATCAGCAATCAAGCAGGCAGTAACTTAGTAAACATCTCCCTCTAGGGTTTCTCTGGGGAGCACATGGCATTTTAAGACAACAGTGCCAACCAGCAGAAATAAAAATCCTCTTTATAAGACACATTGCTGGTTGTCTGTGGTACATTGCAGCTTCACAACTTTTCCTTTTTGTGTGTTTTCTGCTGGAAACTAGGCTCCAGGCAGCTTCTGTGAACAGGAAAGTTTTACCTTTAACAGTTTGGAGTAAGATGTCTTCCACAGCCAAATTTTAGTCCTGATACTGTTCCATCGGCAGGAAAATAGCCATTTGTTTCCTACATTTCTTTAAGGCACCTAGTCTATCTCCGATTAAGACAGTACTTAATTAGTAAGGGAATCTTAAGACCAGAAGTTAACTGGAGCCATTTTTCAGAGGGTTAATGCTGTAGCTTGAGCCATAATAGCAGGCAATCTAGCACATTACTTCCGTTAAAGGAGCCTTGCCCAAAGGTGACACAGTCTCTCCGGAGATCTGTTTTATGGGGAGCCAGGGAGATCACATAGGTTTAGAAAGTCAAAGGGAAATCACACAAGGCGAATAAGCTAAGGTTGTGTGGGTAAGCAGGCGTAGTCCCATCACTTATTTCATCCAGTTCCATAGCTTGTAGGACCATGCCTTCAACTATGGGTGGCAGATTTAACATGGTGCTGGGATCCAGGAACAAGGGAGGTAAAACAGTTGGAGAATGCTCCTATGGTCTTCTTCTCCACCTTGGGTCACACGGAAAGGAAGGAGGCTAAGAGAATGCTTTTATTCTCGCTTCTTTTTCTAGATGGGTAATACATTATCTTCAGCCGGCACCCCCCTGGAGTGCACTCTGAGACACTGGAACTTCCTTAACTTCAGAACTTTGAAGAGAAAAACTTTGAAGAAAAAAACTCATTTTATTTTGCACAAGGGCATGGCATTTTTACTAAACCTTCGCAAGCATTGTAAAATCAACACAGCTCTTTCAGCAATCATATCGAGCAGACCCAGGGAAAATAGTTCCCCAAAGTTAGAAAAGCAACTTCCAGGGGAACCATCAAAGGAGTCCCCTTATTTTGGACCCCTTCAAATTCCCTTCTCATTACAGGACCTTAGGCAAAGCCAATTTTCTAAAGACCCTGATAGGTATATAAAAGCTTTCCAAAATTTACCTCAGGTGTTTAACCTCACATAGAGGGGTGTTACACTGCTCCTAAGGCAAACCCTAACAACAGATGAAAAGCAGGCAGCTCTGCAAGCAGCAAATAATTTCAGAGATGAGCTATATATCTCCTATAATACACAAAAAGGGAAGAAAGTGTATAGGGAAAGCAAAGAAACAGCAGAAAAGCCATTCCCAATTGGAAGGGAAGCAGTTCCCTTTGACAACCCTAACTGGGACCACAATAGCTCTGCAGATGAATGGAAATGGAAGCATTTTTTAATATGCATTTTACAAGACCTATGGGAAACCAAGGCCAAACCTCTCAATTACTCTAAACTGTCTATAATAGACCAAAAGCCAGATGAAAATCCTGCAGCCTTTATGGAAAGGCTGAGCAAGGCACTAATAGAGCCCACCTCCTTATCCCCTAATTCAGTTGAGGGACAGCTCATCACAAAAGACAAGTTTATTACACAAGCAGCTCCTGATATTAGAAGAAAACTACAGAAGCAAGTTATAGGACCAGATAGCACTTGAGAGAACCTCTTGAAAGTGGCCACTTCAGTCTTTTTTAATAGGCACCAGGATGAGGCCCCAAAGAAAAAGAGAAAGCTCAAAAGAAGAACAAAGTCTCTGGTAGCAGCTTTGCAGGCTTGCAAAGTCCAGGATCCCCAAAGAGCATCTGCTAGTTGCTATTGGTGTGGCAGGCCAGGGCATTTTAAGAAGAAATGCCCAGGCAGCAAGACAAAGCAAGCTAGACCCTGTCCAGGCTGTGGCAAAAACCACTGGAAATGAAACTGCTCCTGAAGGCAGAGGTCACTGGGTTCAGAACCAGTCTCACAGATGGTCTAGCAGGACTGATGGGTCACGAGGTTCAAACCTCAGCTCCAGCGGCTCAAACTGCCATTATAGCACAGGAGTCCCAGATGATTCTGGAAATTATAGGAATGAAAGTACACCTCCTTCTAAACACTAGAGCCAGTCTCTCTCTTTTCTTCTGTCTAATCCAGGCCTCCCCTCTTCCCATAGCACAACCATAAGGGGCATCTCAGGAAAAACTCTAATTCAATGTTTTTCTGAACCTTAGTTGCAGTTAAAAGGACCTATTGTTTACACATGCTTCCAAACCATTGTCATGATAGCTCTACTAGTCAGAAAAGCCTCCAAGTTAACCCTACAAAATAATTTAACTGTTTACACCCAACATAATGTGGCAGAGCTACTGTGTAGCTAACAAACAGCCAGTAAAGCAAGAAGTACATAAGGCAGGATAAGCAGTAGTCACTCTGAATAACATCTCTCCCCAGACACAAGCACTCAATTAGCTGAGCTAACAGCTCTTACAAGAGCATTTAAATTAAGCAAAGGAAAGGTTGCTAACATTTATACCAACTCCAAGTATGCTTTCTTAGCTTTCCATGCTCATGTTGCCATTTGGAAGAAAAAGCATTTTCTTACCACCAATGAATCTCCTATAAAATATCACCAGGAAATTAGCAGGTTTTTATCCTCAGTTTTTCTTCCACAAGAAATTGCAGGGATGCATTGTAGGGAACATCAAAAGAGAACAAGTGAGGTAGCTGAAGAAAATAGATTAGCTGATCAGGCAGCTGAGTCAAAGGCAAGGAAACCTCAAGGCATTAACACACATCAGGCCCCTTCTAATCCAGGAAGGCTTCGTAAGAAAAATGAAACGTCAGTATTCTGCTGCAGAAATAGAATAGGCCACTTTTCAAGGGCATTCTTTCCAGCCCTCAGGATGACTAGAGTCAGGATGGCAAACTCTATTTGCCAGCCTTCAGCCAATGGAAAATCCTTAAAATTCTTCACCAAGCTTTTCATTTGGGAAAAGATAAAACTTATCAATGTGCTCAAAGATTGTTTTTAGGCAGAAAACCTCTAAATTGGTTAATCATGTAACCTCTCTTGCTCGCTTCCAATAGGAATTAACACAACTGGCAGAAGCCCAACCCCAGGAAATAGAACCACCTTTATTTAACCTGGGAAATTTCGTATTAGTAAAAGCCCTCATCTCTCGCTCCTTCCCTAAGCCAAGCTGGGAAGGGTCCTACACCGTTCTTCTTCAAACCCCCTCAGCAGTAAAAGTTACAGGAATCAACTCCTGGTTACATCACACTCAAGTAAAAGCATGAAGAGCTGAGGGAGCACCCCAGGGCAGCACAGAGGAATGTCCTGAATATTAACGTAAAGAAATAGAAGATCTTAAGCTGAAAATCATAAAAGGTAAGTAACTGAGTGAGGGCTACTCATCTTACTCAGTCCCACTCCTACCTCACCAGATACTTTTTATTATTTCTATCCTTTCCTCTCAAATTTGCTGCCAAATATTAAAACTTCTTTTTAACTCATATTTGCAGGAAGATTTTAATTATACATGGGATTAAATTTGTAACTTTGCAAATCTTCAAAGGGAAATGTTATATTATGGCAAGTAAAGTTTTAAACGGAAATTATTTGCTATGTCACTCTTGTGGGAATTGTTATAGTCACACTACTATTTGCAACAGAACTATACAGTGTGGCACCCACAATGTAGAATTCTGGTTGTAAAATTCGAATTGCTGTAACATTTTGCCTAATTATTGTCCTTAAAACGTAAGTAACAATTGCAGGAAAGATTTAGTCAAGGTTGTTTTGCTTATAGGAGGAGTAATAGTTACGGATAAAAAGCAAGCATGGAAGTTTTACTATCATTAAGTTTAATAGGACTTTTTACTGAAGGTTGGAAATATAATGCACTCTAAGCTATAAAAAGAAGGTTATAAAGAAAAATGTTTTATATAAGAAAAAAATTTGTATGGTAAATACTTGTCCTAAAAGAAAATGACTGGTTGTTTAAAGAATGGATGTTTAGGACAAATCAGAAAGTTTAAGTATGTTGCAAAAGGGTCTGTGAAAGTCATGAAAAAATTTAATAATTAAAGAAAAGGAATTGCCAAGATTAACACTAAAGTTATTTTAGCCACCCAATAACATATTTCTCCCAGTCATATTACAAGTTATAAAAATGAGCTGAGCCTATGTTATTTTCTAATGGCAAGTCAAGGGGGAAATGTATACTTTTCTCGAGGAAAATGTTACTTTTACGTTAACGTTTCTGGTAATGTACAGCAACACCTAGTGGAGGAAAACCAGTATTGCGGTCCATTGGCGTAACTAACAGGTGTCTACCTCTCTGGCTTACCTCCATACGACCCCCACTAAACAATGGTCATCTTAATGCTCGCATTCTAACCTTATAATTTAAACTTTCTTGTAAAATGTATCTCTTTTTGCTTAGAAACAATCAAACTCCAAACAGTGCTGCAAGCAGAGCCACATGTGGACATGCATTCTTTCAAGAACCCTTAGATCAACCTCAGGAGAAGGCCTAACTGCTGTTCCCCCACACAATACCCGTTTTCAGCAGAAAGTAGCCAGAAAAAAGTCGTCATTCAACACCTCCTAACAGCAGTTAGATTTACTTCTCTTTAAAAGGAGAGTAATACAGGAGTTATTAAGAAATAATTTTAGGCAGCTGGATAGGGTAATAGTTCTCAGTGGAAATTTTTCTTTTAATGGAAACACCCCTTGAAACATTTTGCTTCTAACAGAAAGGTGGCTTGAAGAGCCAGGCCAGCAAGCTTTGATAGACAAATGCTGGCGATTAAAAACTAGGTTCATCTGACATGGCCAATATGGCAATTCCCGCCTTCTTCTCCTTGTCACCAGGTGTGCCGAGTGTCATGGCCACCTGAAAATAACACCATGTAATCAAAACATCATGGTAGGCCACATTTGCATATTAAAGGGTGAAGGTGGGAGGGCCAGGTTTTTCTGGGGCTGTGTAAATGACACACCTGGTCAACCCAATCCCCTGGGCCCTATGCAAATCAAACAGTGCCTTCGCCAGCCTTCAATATAAGCAACCACTTTTCCACCACACATGGGGTTCCCTCTCTTGGCTGGGAGCCCCTCTCTCTCTGTCTCTGTGTCTGTATCGGGGGCTTCTTCCTTCTTTCTTGCTTATTAAACTCTGCTCCTTAAAACCACTCCATGTGTGTCCATGTCATTTTACCAACATTGGCGTGAGACCAAAAACCCTGGTGTTCCTCCAGTCACTGGGGCCGTATCACCAGGCCCCTTAAGTGAAACATTTGACTTTAACTTGTTTTTTCTTCTTGACAAATAATTTGATTTTATTCTGGGGAAGCAGAATTATATGATGGAATAAATGAATCATTGACTGTTGGGATATTGAGAGGCAAATATGCCTCTTTCATGTGGCAAGCAAATAATGCTTCATGATATGTATTTTATATCAACCTCATTCTTAGCTTGATTTTATTTCCTTACTATTGTAGTCTCATGCATTCACTTTATCAACTACTTCTAATGTCATCTCAATGTATTTTATGTATTTTTGAAAGGTAATGTAAGTCTTTTTAGAATATAACTATATCAATATACAAAATTAAGTGACTGATGCTAATAAGGTAACTAGCAGACATAAGCAAAGGGGAAAGACCTATGTATTTGTGAATTTCTTATGTACAATCTATGGCCATTTTGAATACTGTGTTAGGATTTATCTGCAAACCCTATAAGATCCTGCTTCACTTACAAGGTTGAAAGCGGGTATAGTTTAGCTGAGGAGAGTCACTGGAATGAGAGTAAATTCTGCCCTTTTAACTTCAGTGTGGTTATTATTAACCAGGTGCATGACCTTGGCCAAGGCTCCTGAGCATTGGTTTCCCTATTTTAAATGTCAAGGGGTGATCAGTTCAGAAATAAAATCTTAATGTCTTTAGGGGCCTGAAGACATCAGTGAGGAAGTAAATGTGTGAAGTTCTGGGTGTGAGACAGGCCAATTGGGGGCTGTGCGGGGTGGAGAACACCTGCCCTGCCCACGGCATTCCAGCAGAGTGAGCAGAGTGGGTTAAATTTGTCCATAGGCTGTCAGGTGGGATTTTACCTCCTTTTTCATTTTTATTTTATTTATTTCTTTTTCTAATCCCTGGCCCCAGTGATCCCGCAGGGCCCTGGCTGTTCTGATAGTCTGTGGTCATAACTCCATTGTTCCATGCAGGCTGCCTCTTTCAGCCCAGACAAGTGTGAAGAATCAAATGAAATGACAGCCAGAGTGGGAGCTCGAGCAAGGGGTTACCAGCCCGGAGATGGGAGAAACCTTTTAAGAATTCATGGACAGCCTCTGGCACTGGCACCAGGGCATAGCTGCATATAGCTGGGGAACAACGCAGCTAACAGACTGGCCTGGTGGGTGCTGTGAGGAGTGGGTTGCCCTTTCTGATTCTGACTTTGGGCTGGCCATAGATCTAAGCAGCAGAATCACAAATAGTGGCAGGTGGTAATAAATAACTCTTTCTTGGCTTCCCTTTCTTCCCTCCCCTAGGCCCCTAGGCATTCAGCCTACTTTCTGTTCCTTTTACAATTTTCTCATTATATCCTAACCATCACTCAAGTGCACTTCAAATGCCAGTTCCTCCTGGAAGCCCTACTTTCTCCTCAGCTGGAGTTCTCCTCTGTGCTCTATCAGTGTTTTGCTTGGCATTCATTGAGTGTAGATTGCATTCTACCAGATGCTAGTATTATTATATAGGGTCTGATTTCCCCTGCTGGAACATAAGGATGTTGAGAGGAGAAACTACATCTTTCCTGATTTTCTACCTCTCTCCTAGCCTAGAACAGTGCACTGCTCAAAATAGATGGTAGTAGATGTTCAGTAAATAAGGTAGGAAAGCCTAGGGCAGCCAGAAACACAGGCTCAGTCCTGGCAGCTGAAATCTGTTAGCTGTGCAACTTTGAATGAATTATCAGCCTATGGCTCGGTGTTTATCATTAGTTAAGTTCTTTTAAAGGATTGTATGAGAAAATCATGTATGATTCTCAGCAAAATAACACCTTGTGCCTATTAAGCACTGAATAAAGGTTAAAAACAATGTTGCTTTGTGTTGAGTTACATGTGCACTGTGCTGCATTCCTCTTTTCACTGTGTGAAAAATGAGTTTACGCATGTTGATGCCAAAATGCCAAAGATGGCTTTGTGAGTGATGGCTTTATGATGGACCAGGAATGCACTGACAAAAATTGGGAAACACAAATTCTGCAACTTAGATTTAGAGGGATATGGAGAGACAGTGACTGATGTTGGAAAGCAGCAATTGCAAACTAATTATGAAGAGAGGGCCTGAGGTAAACAGAGTAAATTTAATTAAGAGGAGCCATTGTTCTAGCTGTCCAGAATGACATATTTGTTTTTTTGAGAAAAAGAGAGAGAGTCAGAGGTAGAGATTAAGGAAAAACTGACAAAAATTCAAAGACAGAATCTGCTTGTGGAATCCTTCCCACTAGGGTTGGTGAGGTAGAGAGAGACCAGGCAGTTCTTATGTGTGGATGGCTGAGGGTTGAACAACCTACTTGGAAACCTTGGGTTCAGGGGATACCTGGGTCAGGGGATTCACATTGGGTCTTAGCAGACGGAGCCAGACATCCTCCAAGCTGAGGGCAGAGAATCCTCTGTTCTCTGGGAATGAGAAAACCCCTAACTAATCTGTTAAAACCAAGTACAAGTTGGTGACCGAACTACGCATGGTGATTCCCACCTTTTTCTGGAGCCAGGAATTTCACAATTTCTTATAATTTGCATTGTTGTTCTTGATTTTTAAAGCACCCATGATGAATGAACTGATGTTGCATTAATGGAAGGATTTGAGACTAGATGAAGCTTTATGGAAAGCCCAATAATTAGAAGTTTGCTTGCCAAGCATGGAATTAAACTACCGTATTTCACTAACTCTAAGACATATGTATTCTCACATTTCAACGTCTTCAGAATTATTATATGTATTAGACAATGGTTTCTTACTGTTGCAGTTGATCAGGCAGCAATTGAAATGTAGCTCGTTAAAGTCTGCATGTGCATAAAATCAATAACCTCAGCATCAAAACTTGGAAAATGGGTCAGCGCCTTGGGAGAAAATCTCAGAGACAAATGTGGATCACTCTTTTAAGACATGTGAGAAAAAGATAAGAAAAGTCCAGAATAGGCAAATATATATAGACAGAGAGTAGATAAGTGATTTCTTGGAACCAAAGGGTGAGGGTTGGGGGATAGGGTGGGTGAGGGTGGGGGAAAGAGAGAAATTTGGAATGACTACTAATGATTAAGGAGCTTCTTTTCTGGGTGATGAAATGTTCTAAAATTGATTATTGTATTGGTTGCACAACTCTATAAATGAACTAAAAACCACTGGGCTGTACACTTTAAATGGTGTATTATATGACATGTGAATTATATCTCAATAAAACTATTTTTATAAGGAAATGTGAACTTACTATGATTATGACGGCTCAGGAGATGGAAAAGAATGTTAGTGACCCTCAGGCAAAAAGTGGTTAGGAAGAATCGGGTTTGTATTGTGAAGAAACTTAGAAATATTTTGAATTTCACTTATATTTTTCAGTTTGTATGTATACATGATAAAAATGCTTAAATCAGTCTCTATCATTTGGGAGCCAAGAGGAAACTACGCATGTAGGAGAGAAACATAGAGGAAGTGCTGTGACCTGGGACTGGTAACAGCAAAGCCTTTGCCACTGCTAGGTGGGAGAGGGAAGATGCTACTAGCAGCCAGAGGGAGAGAGTTGTGAGACAAGGCCTAGTGTGGTAAGTATAAGAGGAGGAGGGCTAGAACTGGTGCATGTGGCCCCTCGGGCAGGGAGCTGGGGGAATAAATAGCCCCATCTCCTTTTCTCTCTCTCTCAGTCTCTAATCTCTTACTGAGGCTCTCCATTGGCCAAACTCAGTTGGAAGCCAGAAGTTAGAGTATATAATCCATTAGCTCTCAAACATTTTGGTCATAGGACTCTTTTACACTCTTAAAAATTATTGAGAATCCCAAATGACTTTTGTTTTCTTCATTAATATCTACTGACATTTACCACACTGGAAATGAAACCTAAGAAATGAAAATAATTAATTCAATGAAAAATAATAGAAAACCCATAGCACATTAATAAAAATGCCATAGCTCAACAAAAGTAGCTATATATTTCAAAAATAGTGAGTAGAGTAGCATTGTTTCATATTTTTGAAAATCATCTTAATGTTCAGCTTAATTAAAAACAACTGGATTCTCACATTGTCTCCTGCATTCCAAATATTGTGATATATTGTTTTGGTTGAAGTGTATGAAGAACATCTGTCCACATACAGGCATGTGGTTGGAGAAGTAAGGGATATTTGAAGTACCTTTTTACATAAGTATGAATGTTCTTTTTTAATAATACACCACGACTTAACAAGTTGTTTCTTAAAGGTTGGGGCAGTGTGGAATCTGAAATTATATCACTGCGTTTTTTTGTACTTGGTTACATTAAAATCCATTGGTCTATCTTGTATGCCGAATGTACCTTTTACTTGTGCATGATGTTCTAGCTTCATGCTTTGGTTATTTAACAAATATAGGTTTAGTGAATTATGCACCTTTACCACATATTGACATATATGGCAATATTAAAAATAACCACATTTGTTTTTATCACTACTGATCTCATCTGAAGAATCTTTAAGCTCTGGGAAGTTGTAATGTCATTGTAGCAGATAAAAGTTTTAAAAAAATCTGATGTTTACTTGAAAGCTCATATTTTATCATTGGCAACAAATATTAATACCATCACTTTTTTTTTCTTGAAGTGACAGGCTCACTTGCATTATTTTTGAGAAGATGTCTGTCAAATACCTTATTTTGAATGCCATTGTTTGTCTGCCAGTCTTCTTTCCAAATGATGTTTAGTGAGAAAAGTAGGTAGTTTAACTTGCTGCTCAAACAATCCTGCATGTGCTTTTCTGGGAGGCAACACTCATGCTTTGGTATGCAGCAGAAGTGCTTTATGCATGCTCCCATTTTGATAAATCATTACTTGTTTTTAGAGATGGGGTCTTGCTGTATTGCCCAGGTTGAAGTGCAGTGACTATTCACAACCCATAATAGTGCACTTACAGCCTCTCAAACTCCTGAGATCAAGGGATCCTTGTGCCTCAGCCTTCTGAGGAGCTGGGACTACAGGTGCATGCTACTGTACCTGGCTCATATCTCCATTTTGTAAGGTGGAATATTAAAAAGAGGAACTCCACGGTTTAAATGAAATGAAATTAATATTGTGTTTGCTGCTTTATCACAGACATCCTTAAATGAAAATTGATTTTTTAAATAATTGAGAGTGCTTGGTGAGTGAAAAACATAATGACTACTAGCACAGTTTAGTGCCCCTGCCTTGATGCCTAGGGCAATAGTAGACAGGCGTTATTCACCTTTGCTTTTATACCATCAATGCAAATGCCATCGCAGCAGAAAAGATGAATAATGTATTCATATTATTATAAAGATAGTTTTGACCTTGTGTACCTCCTGGAAAAGTCTGGTGGAGGCCCGAGGGTCTGAGGGCCACAATTTAACTACAGAGGTAGCTCTTCTAAGGCAGCCTTCTGGGACAGAAAGCCATATGGAAAAAGATGGGGAGTAGATTTTGCAGGGACAGGTGAAAGGAAGTTATATAAAACAAAACCTAAATAAGCACTTTACTGTAATATTTTAAAAGTCTCTCTCATAAGAAATATATAGTGTAGTATAACTGCAGCTTATTTTTTCTTCTTTAGTTGTATATAAAATAGTGTGCATTTTTGAATGGATTCTTTGAGTCTTAGATTCTATGATTTATGATAAGGAAAGAGAATCAGAAGAATCACATGGTGGACAGGGCCTGATGCATCTCTTTCCATGATCGTGTGGAATTGCCACGGGGACCAGACAGGTTGGGGTCTTTGGGGTTGAGTTTCTGCTCCCTAGGTGGAATATTGTGAATATGTATCTGAGAAAAACATGGTTTTCTAGGCTTCCATTGCTAATTAATCTCTTTTATGACAGACATTTTATCTTTTAAATTTATGAATGCACAGATGAATAGGTGAATGAATAACTATTGATGGCCTAGAAACCACTGTGCATTTTTCAAGGGCCTTTGTCTATCCACTCTTGTGGGATGATTTTGTCCCTTAATATTTATAGGGCAGAATTACCTTCTTTATCTCCAAGCCTCTTTCACCCTTGGGGAGGAAGGATCATCTCACTGTCACCCTTGTACTCTTTGCCATATATGCTTAAAGACTTAATGAAGAAATGGAACTGATCTGTGCATCCCAGTATCTTCAGACACTCTTCCGCATTTGTCTGGCCAGCATTTCTACAGTTATGGCTCAAGAGGAAGGTTAGTGTCATCTGCAAACTACAAGCACCTGGGTTTATATTTCCAAAAGAAATGTCAGCCTGAAAGCTATTCTTCACTTCAAGGGGATTAGAGCTTCAGCTGATATTGGACTCTCTTATTCGTTTCTATAAATTTTTAACAGCCTGAAATGGCATTAAACTCTGTGGAGAGCACAACATAATGCCACTAATCCTGTTGATCTTACATTGCTTTACAGAGGTGAGAAGAACAATAAATCCTTTTATGTGTAAATCAGGAGAGATGTTAGCCATTTCTCTGCAAGGACATATCTTATTACTAGAGTTGGCTGAAACAAATCAGAGCTCAAGTATTAAATTTGAGATGCTCCATTTTTCTTTTCCCTGATAGTCCATTGATTCTCACCCTCCTCTGATTGTCCCTTCTTCAAATAGTTGTATGTTTCCATCTGTCTGTCTGTCTGTCTACCTCTCTATCAATTTGCTAAACCTCAGGTTTTGGCCATTCTGCTATTTTAGGATATATTCCTACAGAGTATTGTGACAGATATTTTTAGGGAACAGAGTAAGACTTGATTCTTGGTTTCTAAGAGCTTGCAGTCTACTAGAAGGAATAAACCAAGTGGACATGTAACAGAAACTTAAGGCTGTATTTAGTAGACTATTTTTAAGGGTGAGTGAGGGCTTAGTGTGTGCTTGAATTCTGTGCTTGTCTCTCCAACTTACCACCTGTACAACCCCAGGCAAGTCCTTTGACCTCTCTGAACCTCGGTTCTTCATTTGCAATACAAATTAATTACATAGGGTTTTTACGATGATTAAATGAAGCATAGACTATTTAGTACAATGCTATTTATTGCTATAATTAGTATTATAATTTGTGTTCAATGAGATGTATAAGCAATGACCAAAGTAGTCCTTATAATCATTGTTAATGGTGGATTTGCTCCACTGCCAATAATAAAATGCATTAGGTTTGGGTTTTTATGCATGTACATTAGGATAGACTGCTTTCAGAAATAAAGCTAACCAAGGGGCTCCTCAGCACTCACCAGCATTATACATATGGTAAAGTCATTTATTTTACACAAGTGATATGGCCATGATTAAAAAGAGATACTCCTGAAACTTCTTTTCTGTGGTAGAATATGTTGCAGTAAAACACCTGCACTGTTTCAAATAATTCCTATTCAAGTGTGTTGCCTTTCCAGAGCTGGAATTTATCCAGACCAAAGATAGTCATGGTCACTGCCCTGCATATGTCACCATGTTTGCTGTGTTTGGTCCCAAATACACCAAGCCCACTGTCCTCAGCTGTTTGCAGGTTTGGCCAGTATCTGTGCTTAATGTCTTCCCATTTTCTATTATAGAGGGTAATACCTACCACTTCCCCCTCTTGCTGCCCCTTCTCATTCCAACAGAGACACCCGTGACTCACTTGAGTTATGGAGGACTCACTTGAGTTATGGAGGGAAAGGAATCACAGTCTTTAGAATTTAGGGTACCAGAAGAGGCCAATCTGCTTTAGGACTTTGGCAATCTGGAGTTCCCAGTGGAACAGGAGAGCAATGCAGATAAGTGAAAGAGGGCTATAATCAGAACATCAAAATGTCTTGTAGCCCAAGTTCTGATTTACTTCTTATGCTAGATGAATCACTGAGACTTCTGGGGCCTCAATCCACCCATCTGTATAGTAGATGTATTGCACTGTAAGGTTATTTTATTCACCACCTCACCCACTTAACATTATAAAGAGCCTACCCTGTATTATGCATGGTGTAGAATATGAGACACAGTTACATACACACCACACATATCATTGCTCAGAATGTGTTGAGAACCACAAAAAGGTAAAAAAAAAAAATGTGAGGGGCTGCAGTTGTTCTGTTGTGTTTCTGTATGCTACTTCTTAGTTCTAGGCATTAGGGCCAAATCTGCGATTTGTCTCCTCAAGTTCATTCACATCTCATGGATCATCACTACGTTTCTGGGACTCTGTTGTCTCCATAAAAAAATGAGAGAAATTAATCGAATAGCTATTTCAAAGGATTTTTTTTCAAGAAGGCAGATGGAGAAAGGTGAGGAAGATTAAAGGAGAAAATCCATCTGGATGAATCATTCTGTGGTCACATATCCATATCTTATTTGTCTCCTTAACTCATTGTGAGTTGGTCAATGAAGATATTCTTGTTCCTTTTCGAACTAGAAGAAAATGAAGACTCAGAGGCTGAATCATGTTCTGAAGGATAAATCAAGTTCAGGATGCTCAGTACAGTACTATCAGTATGATGCACAAAGGAATCTATGTTAATTCCTTAAACTCAAAACTCACCTTTGCCATGATTTTAACCGTCTTTACCAAATAAGCTTTGTCAGAATTAGCTAGTCATCAGCATTTTCTTCTCCTAACTTATAATGCATGTAGTAGGGAAGATAATGTATGGTGCTATCAGTTTTTTGGTGAAAAATTTTCATCCAAGTTGAGGTTGGAGTGCTTAGAATTAGCTCAACCAGAGGATGTTTCTCCTGCCAATAGGTGGCAGAGTGAGTAAGCTTGTCTGAGAATGAAAATGAAATCTGAAAGAAGGGCACTTGGATTGGGATCTCCTGTTGAATCAACCTACAATGATGATGTACCTACAGTGCAAAGCCCACCACAAAGCATGGAAGACTTGAAAAAGACACCATCTCTTTATCTTTTGCAGTTCACATTTAGCAGATCCATAAAAGGCTTTTTCTTTTTATAACAAGAAACATTATGCAAATGGTTAGTAGAGCAAAAGAAACATAAGGAGCAAAATACAACTGTGTTAAGTAAACTATACATTTCTTATCTCTTCTTGATATAATGCATTCCTTAGTCCTAACTCTAATATTGAGGAAACCAAACTGTGCTTATAAGGAGCCACAAACAAATCAAAAACAATAAAACCCCGAAACTCTGACTCAGACTCAGGAGCCGGCCTTCTCTAAAGGAATAAAGTGCCCTCTTCTTTTCCTGACTATCCACTGATACTGATAAATGCTAAAGAGTTTTCTCTGGAACAAGTTGTCTTTCTTCTATTCCTTTGAATAACCAAAGGAAATTCAATTAAAACTATTCATAATTTTATATAAAGAAGAAATAACTTGTGAAAGATATTTTTTACTTGTCTATTTGCCTACTGAATTATTAAAAGGAAAGAAATGGAAGATGAAACTACTGGTGAACTCTTATTCATCCTCCAAACCCAGCAAAATTGGGGTCTCCCTAGGGAAGATTCTTCTGTCTCTCTAATTTGTTTATCCTTTCTTCTGGGCTTCTAAAACACAGTGTACCTTTTGACATCACATACATTTATCAGGCTCTTTTAATAACTTTAAAAAAATCTTTATATTTTTCTCACCTGAGATCTTGGATGTCATGAAGATATAATTAGTTATCTTGATTCTCAGTGCCAAATGCAGGAATCATATATTAAGTATTTATGAATAAATGATGTACAAATAGACAAATGGTTAAAAAGGAAGGATTGAGTAGTTTCTAAACTGCATCTTCATTTTTGGATGAATATGAAAGCAACTATGTAGAAATTACGAAATGACAGACAACTTGGCGGCATCAATTTTGTGACACATCAGCCATAACTTATTTTAGAGCCATATCTGAGTTCATATCTGACCCTGCCACATTCTAGAAAATAATTGAACACCTTTGAGTTTGTTTACTCATAAAATGGGAAAAAATAGTGCTTTACAGAACTGTTACTAGCTTAAATTGCTAATAAAAAGCTTTATACAATGTGAATGTACATAAGATATGCTGACTATTATTGTTATCTCTGTGACAAACCACTTTCTCTTTTAAGTGGTATTGAATATCTACCAAATTGCAGCCAAATTGGCAAATAAATCAAAAGTAGTTTTTGTTTGTAGTTGTAAGAAACAAAACAACAAGTTTTTTGTTTGTTTTCTTTTTTGTTCTTTTTTTTGATATCACCTTGGTTTTGCTACCAAAGAAGTAAAGACGATTTTGCAGATGAAAAATTGCTGATTCATTGAAGAAAAAAAATGATTTGCATTTGTTATTTATTTGTATGATTTACTTTAATGGACAGTTTGGAAATGAAAAGTGCTTATTTTATTTTATTCTTATACTAAATTTTAAAAGGTATTTTTATAAAGATCCTGAATTGTGTTACCTCTCTGATAGGTCTTAGATGATTTTTTTCTCTGGAAGATTTATAAATTAATAATTTGATAGGCTATAATTTAAAGTATGACTTTAAGTTCAAATTGGGGCCTGTGAAATTTTGAGAGTGGAGAATCCATTTGGGTAAAGAGAAAACACTCCAAATACATTTGTGATTTGTAAAGTTGTTTACAGAATGATTCAAAAATTGTGTCTGGGTACTCAGAGATCCAAGTCTAAGTTAAATTGTCTGTGATACCCACGGCTGTGCTGTCTCCTTCTTTCAGTTCACTCCGGGGTCAGGTTAGCTGCATCTTTAGCTTTTGGCATGGAATGTGCTTTGATGAGCAAATGTCTCATCAAACAGCCAAAATGGTAGAACTTGCGTACTTTGAGGTCAGACACCAGGTCTTACCATAATTAAAAGATCATGAAACAGTAAAAAGTAGTTGACAAGATCACCTGCTGAATTCACCTCAATTCTTTAAAGTTACTTCTTTGAGGGCATGCAGCTTGCAAAACCCATGCTTTAAAAACGCACTGTGATTTTCTCACCCCCCCACCCCACCCTCTATCTTAGCTGTATCCAAAGAAAATTTTTATCCTTATTTTTGTCTGTGGAGTGAGATTTTTCTTTTCGAGTGCTTGGGAGCTTTCCATGGTGTCCTGTGGATGCTTGGAAATGGAGCCCTCTCTTTTTAAATCCTTTCCTTTTCTTAGACAGAATTGCCTCTTATAATTTCTTCTTTTTTACTCTCAAAAAAAAAAAATCAAAAGAAAGGAAGAAAAAGAAGCAGAAAGAATCCAGCTGGAGACTGCAGCCCAGGTATTACAGAGGACAACTGCTGTAATTGGTTGTTAAAAATGGCACTGCAGTCATTTTCTCCACTGATGGAAAATCGACTTTTCCTCTTAACGTTTTCTTCTGTGGCTAGGGAAATTAACAATTTAATTGATTTTAATGAAATGACCATTTAAACACGCTCAAGTACTAGCTTTAAAGAGAAACAAAAGCATTTTGAAGCATCTCTTCCCTAAACCAAATTCTTATGTAATTTGAATGGTGCAGTGTGTGAATGTTGATATTTAAATGCTAAATCATTCAGATTTGGTTCTCAGTATAAATTTTTCTAATCAGGAAATATTCCAAAGATTTAACATAACCTGTAGCCTATTGCGAGGACAATCCATAGTGATTTTGTTTTGTTTTGTTTTGTTTTGGTGTTTTTTGAGACAGAGTCTTGTTCTCTCACGCAGGCTGGAGTGCAGTGGCATGATCTCTGCACACTGCAACCTTCACCTCCTGGTTTCAAGTGATTCTCCTACCTCAGCCTCCCAAGTAGCTGGGATTACAGGCACGTACCACCATGCCCGCCAAATTTTTGTATTTTTGGTAGAGATGGGATTTCACCATGTTGGCCAGAGTGGTTTCAAACTCCTGGCCTCAAGTGATCCACCTGCCTCGGTCTCCCAAAGTGCTGGGATTACAGGCGTGAGCCACCATACCCGGCCCGTAATTGAAATATTCTAAACTGTGTTAAATCTTTGAAAACTGATTGGGGGAAATCTGAAAAGGATTATATGATAGCCATATATAACTAGTCAGGGAAAAGAAAGGTCTCTAGGGAAATGAACGTTATTCTCAACCATATTCTTGGACCATCCAAGAATCCTTCAGTGGTTATTGGAATGTGTGGCAATATGAGTGACATAAATTAAGAGAAAAATGTTTCCATCAGTACAAATAACCACACTATGGAGACGAGCAGTCTCACACTTTGCAGATACCAAATTTCTGTAGGGAAATTTGGAACTGTTTTGACAAATTTAAAAAATGTTCCTATTCCTTGTCTCCTCAATTACATTCTAAAAATCTATCATAATAAAATTTAGGATGTGTACAAAGATTAACCTACAAGCATGTTCATTGTAGAAGTGTTTATTTCTGGAAAGAAATCCAGAAATCCAACAATAAGGTTAAATAAATCATAAATAAATGTCTATGATGCTATGTCATTAGGCTTGAAATTGCTGTCAAGTTAATGAAAACAGGTTATAAAATTATATAGAGTAGAATTCCTTCTCCCTTATTTTTACAATTAAAGCATATGAAAACATCTAGACAGTACACTTTAAAAGGTTACTAATGGTTATCTAATTGGTTTTGGGATTATAGGTGCTCCCTTTTTATTGCTTTCTTGATATTCTCTACTTTTTCTACAATGAACATGTGCTTATATAATAAAATTGCCCATTTGTCCACATATTACCACGTTGGGATGGCTCAGAGCCTCCCAGCCTTCCTGGGCGTAATCAGAATCTTTGTTTTAGTAGGAATTAGTTTTCTTCAGAATATAAAGGTTTTGTAGTTTTCAACATCTTAACACTTCCTGATTTTATAACATCTTACGTCTTTAAAACATATACTTCCTCAAAATGCTATATGGTATGTGTTAATTTTTTAATTAAACTTTTTTAAAATTAAAAATGTATTTGAGTATGTTTTCTGATAGCTACTTAGATAATGGGGGAAATCCGGGACTTGGAATTACTTCTTCTGAAATATTGTTTTATGATCTACTTCATAGATATGAATCACTTTGGTATGGACACTGGGTAGTGACTCTTAAAATTCTTTTCAGTAGGTTGGAACTGAGGAGCAAATCAGAGTCAGAAAAGAAAATCTAGGGAACTCCAGTAAGAAAATAGCTCTCCCATCTTCATCCCTGTACTAGCATCCTAAACAACTCCAAAACATCCTTAATTTCTGTGAATGAGGCCAGTGGACTCTCCCTGCTTCCATTATGCATACAGTCCAATCTTAATGATCTGGATCAAAGATTAAACAGCCATATGCTTCCGGCTATAATGGAAAACAAGTCATATCATCCAACTTTCAGGTGTACCAATTTTATAATTTTCCAAAGAAATTTTCCAAACAAAAGTCTTACCCATTTGTATGCCTGATGCCCTGATTTTCGTGTCCAAGTTTCCTACTGTCATTGTGCCCTAATGCTCACCAACTTAACTACATCAGGGCTTACACCCTTGTTACTAAACCTTCTTTGCCATTTTGACTAAGTCCTCAGAGGGGAGCAAACCTGAAATTAATGTGATTAAAGTCTGGAGAAACAATTTCTATAGTGATTGGGTTAAGGCACCTTGCTTTTGTGTGAATTAAATTAGTAACTTATTTGTTGGGCCTAGTTTGTCCAGACTGTTGGTATAGTTCATGCTAAATGAATAAATTCAAGATCTTCATTTCATCAGAATCATGTATAGTTTGTATTGCACAACCAACTATTTTATTAATTTACTATTTGAATAGAAATATATTGACCTTAGGAGGCCCCAGAGAATGAGTGCCTCCAAAATTCCCAATGCATTGCAGGTGAATTTCCCATGATAATTTCTCAACAAGACTAGCCCTCCCAAATCCCATCTCCCCACCCAGGCAAAGGTAGAGATTTCTTCTTTTGTGATACCACATTACATTGTAAAATCTTTATTGTTGCACTCGTGATAGTATACGCTGGCTATTTATTTGGTCTATTTTCTCTTAGTAGACTTTGAGCTCCCTGAAGTTCAGTACTGTGACTTATTCATCTTTCCATATCCAATATCTGCCACAAAATACCAATCAATGGATTAAACACATGGAATGAATGAGGAGATAACTAAGAATTCGATATTCTACTTTTGAAGAAATGCTACAGGAGGAGATGTTCATTTACTGTCAAGAATAACCTTATGTCTTGACTAGTAGCAATAAAAAGCAAGAAAGGAAAGTAATGATATTTTATAGTGCCCATTTAATGATATTTAACGTTGGGAGAAAAGAAGGAATTTTCATTCTCTACTGTGTAAGTCAATTTGATAAAGTGGAGACTTTCCGGTTCTTTGACTGCTAGGGAATTTCATGCATATGCAGTTACTGCTCAATCTCACCAGATAGCTTTTTTTCTTCAGTAAAAGTGCAGCTAACTTCTGCAAAACGGTGATATCATTTTGCCACTTAGAAATCTTGCACTGTATCAGATTTGCTGTAGCAAACACCAGCCAGCACATCGAAGCTTGTCTGCAGAAATGAGCAGTCTGCACAGCAGCGGATTTCCTTTCAAAATTGTAGTGTAATTGAATAAGCTTTTACTTTCTCAGACACTAGATAAAATATTGCTTGAATATATCATCACTCAGAAAAAAGTAGAGTCTTTCTGTGTCTTTTTTTCCCCTATTCTCTCCATATCTATTCATTTCTACAATCTATGATATTCTAGTCAGCAGACAGATTTAGGAGAAAAATGTCTTAAAATGTACCCTGGGTATCAGCATCTGTCCTCATCAGTCTCCATACCCCTTCAGGTTTCCTGAACTGAAGTGCCTTGTGAACCCCGCAATAAACTGTTTTGCAAATTCAAAAAAAATAAAAAAATGAAACGGCAGAATGAAGGAACTCCTAGAAATAACCTGAAGTTGATAAAACACATTGGGTTAAAATCTAGTCTTTAGCTCTAGGACTTAGAGGATATAAGCTAGAGGCTTCCTCATTCTTAGAGGTCAGTGTGACAGCAGAAATAAGGTTGTTATAAACTAAGTGTCAAACAATGTGCTGGGTTACTTATGCATCCATTCTCTATCTTGGAGATGGAATGAGGAATTAGCTGAAGTGGATTTATTGAAGGACTCACAGTCTAGTGGGGAAAAGAGACAGTATAGTAAATTATAAAGATACTCATTGGAGACTTTGGGTTCCTAAAGGAAAAAACATGTATTCCTCCACATCTTCTCTTGTAGTTACATTTGTTATGGGATTTTAGCACTTCTAACAAAAGAGTTCTGGCTATTTCAGTCTCTTGGCCCTAGGAATACTAGACCATTCTTTCCAGTATTCTGTGCCCTATGTAGTTTGTCTCCTGAGATCAATGGCTATGTCCCTGACCTTTGACCCCAGCCTTCCTCTTGATCTTGAGGCAGGACCAATGTCTACTCTCAGACTATAGCTGACATGCTTAGATTTTGAGACTTGTCGTTTGGCTCACCTGGTAACACACTCCTGGGTTTTTCATTACAGGCTTCCTCTCTGTCTCCTCTTGGATCCAAATCACAGCAACTCAGTCACAAAATTCTGTCGGCAAGTTGCTGAATGCAGATGCCAGACCGAGACTTAGGTCTCTTGTTTCAAAAAGTCAGCAGATTTATTGTGGTATTGTGGACCCCAAGAGGACACCTAGCTCTCCCTCTCTGGTTGCCACTTTTCAAGGCAATTAGAGCAAATTAGGTCTAGTGAAATGGAAATTTAATTTTTAAAAAATTTCTTATTTATTCAATGAGTAATTTATTCAGCATTTTCTGGGTGCCAGGCACTGTGCTAGGAACTGGAAATGCAGAGATATTCTCATGTAATTGATAGTCATTGGGAAGGCTGAGATGGAACCAAATAGTTACACTGCAAATGTTTTATGAGCTCAATAGAGACCTTGAGGGGAGAAAGAAAGACCAGGAGAATAGAATAAACCGCCACAGAAGACAAAACATTCTACCTGGGTCTTAAAAGTCAAGTAGTTCCTCAAGGAACAGGGAAACAATCTGTTCAAAGGCATTGCAGTGGGAAAGAGTGGTGTGATTAGGCAATGACTTTAATGTAGGAAGTAGGAAACAAAGGAGGGTCAGGGGATTGACAGGTTCTGTCTGAGATGTACGTGAATTGTTCTCCTGCTGCCTGTGCATTTCCTGCTATGTTTCTCTTCTCCTTAGTGGAGAAGAATCTCCACTTTCTCTTTCCCTGCCAAGGGCCAGAGTTTTATTAACTCACTATTCTCAAAAAGTTAAATTCAACTTGTTCCGGGGGAAAAAAAACATTACATTTTTGACTCTAACTATACATGCTAAATTTTATCAGATGGTCCCCAACTCGTCTGAAAAAATTAATACCATTTTTTAAAAAGTGAAATTTACCCAGTATTTTACATTAAGGGGTAGTTGAAAGATTTGGTGCTTCTGATTCATAGTTTTACTATCATACAAAATAAAGCCCCACAGCTGACATATAACTGCTCTAGTAATGTACTTCATACCCACAAAATTGTCTCAGCAGCTTATAACCCTCAGGAAGAGCCTCTGCGTTCTTAAAATGAAATGCTTAAATGATAAGTAAGAAGACGACTCTTACTGCAAACATCTGCACTTCTGGAGTTTGAATTTCTCAAGATGGAAGATTAACAATTTGGTAAGAAATGGACTGCACCAGTAATTCTCAAGCCTGCATGTACATCCTAATCACATATGGAATTTGTTAAAAAAAAAAAAAAAAGGGCAGATGGAGGTGGAAATTGAAGTTTAAAAAAAATTCCACAGATGACTTTGGTGCATAGTCAGGTTTGCAAGTTTCAGGATTCAATGACTTATTTGGATACATCCAGTCATAAGACTGTTAGGCAATTTTGTGGGTGAATAGTTAAATAATTCTACTTCATCAAGATTGTGAATTGTATGTCTATAAAAATAATTTGCTGGGAAAGGATTCCTAAGTGTTTTTGTGAATTGTGAAGGATTGTTTTGAAAACCATACCTTGAGCTGCTCATCTGAACTGTAACCATTCTTCTATTCTGGTATAACAGAGCATACAAGATTTCATCTGTTATTTCTTATTTTTTCCTTAATTGATAAATAAAAATTGTATACACTTACAGTGTGCAAAGTGATGTTCACATATATGTGTACAGTATCAAATAGTTGACTCAAACTAGTTAACTATTTATGTTTTTCTGATTCTTATCTGTAATACCTCTGTTGCTTTTGGCCATTAATTCATAAATGTCTTTCACTCCAGGCAAACCCAGGCAGGACTGTGCTGTTACTAGTGCAGAATTGTCTTCTCTTGGTGGGAGCAGCTTTCTTCAACCTGTACAACATGTGTAAGAATAGAAAAAATGTAGATTAACGTTATGTTGTGACTTCTCACATAGTTGTTTAAACAGCGTGAGGGCTGGCTGGGCACGGTGGCTCCACCTGTAATCTCAGCACTTTGGGAGGCTGAGGCAGGCAGATCACCTGAGGTCAGGAATTTGAGACCAGCCTGGCCACATGACAAAAACTCTTCTCTACTAAAAATACAAAAATTAGCCAGGAGTGGTGGTGCATGCCTGTAATCCCAGCTACTCAGGAGGCTGAGGCAGGAGAATCACTTGAACCCAGGAGACAGAGGTTGCGGTGAAACGAGATTGCGCCACTGCACTTCAGTCACTTCACAATAGAGTGAGACTGTCTCCAAAAAGAAAAAAAAGAAGTGTGAGGGCTAAGCGTTATCGAGTTGTTTAATTTAAAAAATAGATGAGGTTTACGGTAGAAAAATCAAGTTAAACATGGATTTTTGAGAGCTTGTTTGGAGGTTCTAGCAGGATAGTGCAGCTACTTGTATTCCTTTGACCGAAAACCAGTCCTCGTCTATCGGGGATGATCGATTTCTTTCACTGAGTCCACAGCTTTGGGGGGGACACACATGGCACGGTGAGAGAGGAAGGGGTCACTTGCCTAGCCAGATGGATCAGCTGGATCAGCCGAATCAACCCAGCCAGATCAGCCGAATCAATGGGGTAACAGATGTCGCAGCCAGATCATCCTTCTATCCTAAACATGGACTTTTGAATCACACACAATGACATCGGTCATTTCCCTTGCTACACTTCAAGTGTGTGTCTGCTGAAGAGTGGACCAAATTGGTGATGTTTGTGTTGGTGGTCCACCTTCACAGAGAATGGGGTTACAGGAAGGGGATAACTGTTCTGGAGGCCCTGCCGCAACCAGGTAGGGATTCACCAGAATAAGAGAGCCAGTTCTTCCAAGGCAGAGAGGAATGCTGTTACCAGAAAATAGAAGGAAGGGTAAAAAACAGATAACAATGTAGGTCCACTGCAATTGTATATCAGATTACAATGTTATTTGTTTGTTTTCTCTGAAACTAAAATTGAAGCAGAGGTACAAGAAATAAGGCTGTTTATTTTAAAGCCATTTTTAGCATGTAGTATAAAGGAATGCATATATTAACCACTTAATACACACCAGAAACAAAGGGAAGAAGAATTTGAGTAGTCAGGCATTTTCCTGCATGAAATAATTGTGTTGATATGAGTCAAAGAGGGATCTTGTTCCAAACGTACATTACATTAGATACAAAAGTAATTATAAAACAGTATGGTTTTGTAAGTTAAGTCATAAAGTTTTCACGTGAGAAGAAACTGAGTCACTGTTTTGGTTGCTGTCCCTATCAATTGCACTGCTCACTTGTATCAAAGCTATTTTTACTGAAGTAAGTAGAATCAGACGTTTCATTTTCACTAACAAGTGCAATGAGAAGTTACAAGTTGTTATGTGTCATAAGGGTAAGCATTTTCTTTTTAAGTTTTTTTAATTTTTAATTTTTGTGGGTACATAGTGTATATATATGTATATATGTATTATGTGTGTGTGTGTATATATATATATATATATATATATGGTAAATATATCAAACATGAGATGTTTTAACACGGGCATGAAATGTGAAATAAGCACATCAGAGAGAATGAGGTATCCATCCCCTCGAGCATTTATCCTTCGATAAACCATTCAATTACAAACCATTCAACTGAACCTTATAAACCATTCAATTACATTATTAAAGTTATTTTAAAATGTACAATTAAGTTATTATTGCCTATAGTCACCCTGTTGTCCTATTACATACTAGGTCTTATTTGTTCTTTCTAACTACTTTTTGTACCCATTAACCATTCCCATATTTCCCCCACCTGGCCCCCTACTACCCTTCTTGGCCTCTGGTAACCATCCTTCTACTCTCTATGTTCATAAGTTTAATTGTTTTGATTTTTAGGTACCACAAATAAGTGAGAATATGCGATGTTTGTCTTTCTGTTCTTGGCTTATTTCACTTAACATAATGGTCTCCAGTTCCATCCATGTTGTTACAAATGACTGGATTTCATTTATTTTGGCTGAATAGTACTGAATAATGTATGTACCACTTTTGTTGTTCCATTCATCTGTTGATAGGCACTTACGTTGCTTCCAAATCTTAACTATTATGGACAGTACTGCAACAAACACAGAGCTGCAGATGTATCTTCAATGTATGGATTTCCTTTCTTTTGGGCATATACCCAGCAATGAGATTGATGGATGATATGGTAGCTCAATTTTTAGTTTTTTGAGGAACTCCAAACTGTTCTCCATAGTGGTTGTACTAATTTACATTCCCAGGAACAGTTTATGAGGGTTTTCTTTTCTCTACATCTTCACCAGCATTTATTATTGCCTGTCTTTTGGATATACGCCATTTTAACTGGGGTGAGATAGTATCTCATTGTAGTTTTGATTTGCATTTCTCTGATGATCAGTGATGTAGAGCCCCTTTTCATATGCCTGTTTGCTATTTCTATGTCTTCTTTTGATAAATGTCTATTCAAATCTTGAGCCCATTTTTTGATTGGATTATTAAATTTTTTTCCTGTAGATTGTTTGAGCTCCTTATATATTCTGGGTATTAATCCCTTGTCAGATGGGTAGTTTTCAAATCTTTTCTCCCATTCTGTGAGCTGTGTCTTCAGTTTGTTGATTGTATCCTTTGCTGTGCAGAAGCTTTTTAACTTGATTGATCCTGTCTGCCCACTTTTGCTTTGGTTGCCTGTGCTTGTGGGGTATTATACTACTGAAGATATTTTGCCTAGACCAATGTCCTGGAGATTTTCCCCAATATTTTCTGGTGGTAGTTTCATAGTTTGAGGTCTTAGATTTAATTCTTTAATTACTTTTGATTTGATTTTTGAAGCAAGAGATAGGGGTCTAGTTGTATTGTTCTGCATTTGGATATCCAGTTTTCTCAGCACCAGTTATTGATGAGACTGTCTTTTCCCCACTGTAAGTTCTTGGCACCTTTCTCAAAAATGAGTTCACTGTAGGTGTGTGGATTCATTTCTGGGTTCTCTATTCTGGTCCATTGGTCTATGTGTCTGTTTTTATGCTAGTACCATGCTGTTTTGGTTACTGTAGCTCTGTAGTATAATTTGAAGTCAGGTAATGTGATTCCTCCAGTTTTGTTCCTTTTGCTTAGGATATCTTTGGCTATTCTGGGCCTTTTGTGATTTCATGTAAATTTTATGATCATTTATTCTATTTTGCGAAGAATGTCATTAGTATTTTGATAGGGATTGCGTTGAATCTGTAGATTGCTTTTGGGTAGCATGGACATTTTAGTAATATTACTTCTTCCAATCCATGAACATGGAATATGATTTTTTTTTGGTGTTCTCTTCAATTTCTTTCATCAGTGTTTAATTGTTTTCATTAGAGAGAGCTTTCATTTCTTTGGTTAACTTAATTCCTAGGAATTTAATTTTATGTGTCGCTATTGTAAATGGGATTACTTTTGAATTTGTTTTCAGAATAAGCATTTTCTCTTGGCAATGTTTCCCAAGCCCAGCGGTTTGCCCAATAGTAACAATTTATAAACTTAGTTGATGATCACACCACCAAGTGGATCCTAACTCCATTTTACTATTTTATTCTGCTCTATTTACTCTCGCTGTGATTCTTTTTTCTTTCTTTATGTTCTCTTCCCATTACATACACTAAAATCCATTCAAAACCTTATTATTCACTCTTTTCATAGTTCCTATTTACTCTAAATAATTTATCACATTAATCACTTTTCCCCATTTTTTTTTCCTTTTTCTCCTCATCCTTCTTTTCCCCGGTTACTTCTTTACTTCTTGAGGATATGAATGTAGAACGGAGAAGTGTGCTTAACAAAAAAGGCTTAGTGAAAATAAAAAATAAGAGAGATAGAAAATAAAATAAAATAAAAGTAAGAAATGAAAGCCTTAGAGACAGTGTGTAGCTTTTGGTCTAAAAATAGAGAAAAGTGCACTTGAAAATTGAGGCAAACTAAATGAAAAGGGTCATGGTCGCCAGCTATGTGTAAAGCTTTAAAGCTATCCTTTTAGATTTGAGCACTCCTTTCTGAAAGCAAGAAGTGTGGAGGGGAATTCCTCAAGTGGTTTAGAGGGCTTAAAGTTATCCTGCTTCCTCTCCACACTTTGGAGAACACCTTTGATTAAAAGGTTTCCAAGGAGGAATGTGGAAGAAACAGAGAAAGAGAAAACTGGCATTGACACTAGAATAGAACTTGATAGTGAGGTAAATGAAAAGATGACAAACACTGAGGATAATATTGTTGCTTAGATGTTATCTGGGCCTCTGTGTGAACCAAATTGTCACTTAAAGTCATAAAAGAGGTCATGGTTTTCAAGAGTCTGTGGCTAAAGGTAAGATTTAGGTAGCTGTGCTTGAGTATCCAGTAATTCAGTTATTCAGTAATATTATGAGATTCGTTTTTTTTTTTTCATGATAGTATAAAAAGTCACCGGCTAAATTTAGACTTGTTTACTGAAAATAATGATTTTGAAACATGATCATCAGAAACTCAAGGGGTTTGGCAATTCTGACCCATCTGAAGACCTTTGCAGGAGAAAGTAAAATTTAGTGAACTTGAGTTTTCTTTTCTGTGTATGAGTCACACTAGTCTCGCATAAGCTGTGGATCCTAGGTGCAATCTCACAACTGTGAAAGAGGGAGGATACAGATTCTGCTTACTTTAGGAGATAATGAACAGAAGCAAATGTACTTATCTATGAAATGGAATTTTGATAAATAGTAAAGCTGTTTAATGTCAGGGATTCTTAAATATCTAACACATGCACTTATATTAGGTGGGATTTTTTCACAATCCATTTTCTTATTGATTATGTTTATTAAATTATTGTCAGGAAATATGGACCATATGACCACCAACCTTGAATTTATTGATATTTTCTCTTTTTCTCTTTCTTTTTTTTTAACTTTTAGGTTAAAAGGGTACATGTGCAGGTTTGTTATACAGATAAATTGCATGTCTTGAGGGTTTGTTGTAAAGATTGTTTCACAAGCCAAGTAATTAGCATAGCACCCAATAGGTAGTTTTTTGATCCTTACCCTTCTCCCTCCCTCCACGCTCAAGCAGGCTGCGGTGTCTGTTATTCCCTTCTTTGTGTCCATATGTACTCAGCATTCATAAAACGTCAAAATAGATGATGCATTTCTCAGAATGTGTCCCCACATGACTCAGACCCATGACTGTATGTACATATATGTAACTACTTCCCTGATCAGTTGTAGGATATTTCCAGTACTCATAAGGGCTCCTATGTAGCCCTTTCTATTAATATTAAGAGTTGTTTATTATGCACCAATAGGCAGTGAATACTTGTCTCTCTCTCCGTGTTTATTTAACCTAAGAATGAGCACAGTTTTCTTCTTTAATATTTCAAAGCATAATATATTAATCAACATAGGGTAAGTCCATGCTATGTTAATAAATAACCCAAAAATCTTAGCAGCGTAATCTGGAAACATTTATTCCTTCTGACGCTACATGTTCTGTTTATCTTGGCCACTCAGAAAATAGGCTTATGGAGAATTTATTTTGACACGAGCTTCCATGTTTTAGGACTTCATTAGGGACTACCTCACTCACAGTACCAAGTTCTGGGTTAGTCAGATTAGACACGGTTAAACTAAAAACATGATATAATTTTAAAAAGCATCCAAATGTTAATGGCTCAACATAATGAATGTATTGTTGTTCACATTGCATATCCATCTCAAGTCAGCAGGTGTGTCCTGATTATTGTAACTATTTAGGGACTTGGGATGGTGGAGGATCCATCTTGATACTTTTTTCTATAATTACCAAAGCAAGGAAAGAAGATGTAGTAAGTCACAAACCAACTCAAAGTTTCTGCCAGAAAGTGACACTTATTACTTCTGTTCATTAAGAAAAGCAAGTCCCTGGGCCACATCTAAGAGGAGAGGGAAGGGCAATCCTCACACCTGGTTGCAGAGTAGTTATATTTGTGAACAATTCCGTTGCTTATCACATGTTGCAAAGGCCATTTCCTGAAACTTAATGAATGTTTATGAATAGCACAAGTGCAGAACTGAGAGGGACTATTTTAATATATTAAGTAGTTACTTTTAGTAGTCACGGACCCCAAGCCCAAACTTAGGAGCCTTAACTTTGAAAAGGATCTCATGTGTTAGAAGATTATTTCTACTTCTAATGAGCTATTTCCACACCCCCCTTTTTTGGGATTGGGGGACAAAGTCTCACTTTGTCACCCAGGCTGGAGTGCAGTGGTACAATCTTGGCTCACTGCAACCTCCGCCTTCTGGGTTCAAGCGATTCTCCTGCCTCAGTCTCCCAAGTAGCTGGGACTACAGACATGTGCCACCATGCCTGGCTAATTTTTGTAATTTTAGTAGAGATAGGGTTTCACCATGTTGGCCAGGTTTGTCTTGAACTCCTGACCTCAGGTGATTCACCCACCTCGGGCTCCCAAAGTGCCGGATTACAGATGTGAGCCACCATGCCCGGCCCTTCTACACCTTTCCACACACCTCTACCCCTCAGAATCAGGGGGCAGCATCTTTTGTTTTCCAGAATTTAAAGGTTCTCTTCCTTTTTTCCCCCCCAGAATAACAATAATTCATTTTTACCCCAACCTTATTAACACTGCCGTTGCCCATTTCTTTTAAGATAAATATAATATCCCCCTGCACCTGCTCCATATGTCATCTGATCTTCATGACCCAGGCACATACAATATTCAACAGACTAGATCCTAGTAGGTTGCCCATCTGAATGAGAGAGCACAGATTTCTTCTCCTTTTACTCTCTTCTGCATCCTATTCTTTTCCTGAATAAAGTTTTGGATAAGAATAAGAAATATTGTTTAGGGTATAATTTGCCTCAAATGTGTAGCTTCCCCTACCCACTGGAGTTCTCAAGGGGTCAAGAAACCTGCTCTCTCTCTAACACATGGCTCCTCCCCCAGAAAAACTTTTCAGGGAAGATTTCTCTCAAAGAACTTCAACCTTTGAATGCTTGCCCTAGGCTTCTTCACTCATCAGACTGCGGCTCCTAACTAGTGCAGTGGTAAACCAAGTTCTGTTCTTGCCTTTAGCTCGTGGTAGGGGTGTTATTGTATGTACTATTCAGGCTATTCCGGGGTGCTCATTCTAGCTGTTTTGCTTTGGGGATAATGCAGAATGGGACTTAGGTAAGATAAGACATCAGCAACACATGTTCAGGTGTTATCTACTCAAAATACCCACTCACAAAAACCTTTGCTTTCCTCATCTGAAGGTTAAGGCATGGAATTTCTTTTGATGGAAGAACACATTTTTATATACTCCTTGGCTTCATTTATAGCTTATATATTATTTTTTACTTGTGGCTATGTCATGTCTTTCTGCCAAATTCTTTCCCTTTGGGGATAATACAAAAGTCATTATTGTAAGTGAGGTTCTCTTAGTGCTTACTGTATGCCAGATTCTGTGTTAAGCACTTTTTGCATATTATTTCATTTACTTCTCCTTACAGCTCCAAGCTTACTGTGTCCATTTTACAGATTCCAATTCCAAGATTACCAACAAATGAGAAGAGTCGGGTTTTCAATCCAGGTCTTTCTGACTCAGTTCATATGTCTGTCATGTATATAGTTTTGTGATTTTTCTTCCTGTATTCAACTGTGGCTCTTAACTTGCTATCATTTTTACTGAACAATTGCATTGAATCATGCTTAGTAGAGTGATCCCTATGAGCCCAGCCTTCCTCCCACCCAGGAAAATAAGAGAAAAAAGAAAACAAAAGCCAAAAACAGCAAACCAACAAACATTCAATAACCCAATGCTAAATAGCAATTTACACTGTAGTTTTTATCTGTCAGCCATTCTATTGAGGTTGTGACTGTTAGTTACATGGAAGAATGAATCAATTGCCCCTTTTGCTGGTCTCAGTTTCCAGGCTGAGCATGTCTTTCTGCTGAATGTGATTTAGGGAGATCCTTAACCAAAGTCATTGACTTCATCTGAGACTCAACTAAAGGAACTTACCAACAGAGAAAAACACAAAGAGGAAAACTGTTCTTAAGGAGAGATGTATATCAGCTTCCAGTATGATATCCTTCTTAGAGAACTTTAAGGGTAATTTTGATCTTTTGCTGACATCAGAGCTTCATCTTCATGCAAGCTGTGACACTTTTACCATGACATATTGATATGGTTTGGCTGTGTCCCATGCAAATCTCATCTTGAATTCCCACTTGTTGTGGGAGGGACCCAGTGGGAGGTAATTGAATCATGGGGGGCAGGTCTTTCCTGTGCTGTTCTTGTGATAGTGAATAAGTCTCATAAGATCTGATGATTATATAAAGGGAATTTCCCTGCACAAGCTCTCTTCTCTTGTCTGCTGCCATGTGAGACATACCTTTCACCTTCCACCATGATTGTGAGGCCTGCCCAGCCATGTGGAACTGTAAGTCCAATAAACCTCTTTCTTTTGTAAATTGCCCACTCTCAGATATGTCTTTATCGGCAGCTTGAAAACAGACTAATACACATATTACGTAACATCAGACAGAGAAAGGACCTTAAAAGTCATTTAAAACAACCCCCTCAGAGTATGTGGAAACTCAGTCATAAACAAGTCAAACAGTATATCCAACAAAACTAGGTTGAGATACCCCACCCCATCCTGCACGTGGTGGGCAGGGCTCAGGGCTTGGACTCAATGGCCAAGTTGCAGACCCAGTTCTATGGTTCCTATTTGTGTGCCTATGGGAAAGAGATTTTTCTCTCTTCCATTCACAAATGTTGAATACCCCCTCCTCTTTTTTTTTGCTGTTAAGATTAGGTAAAATAATGCATGTACACCTGATTTTTAAGCCATTATGTATTATATAGATGCAAAAAATTATGATCATTTTACCTACACCAGGCTGCCTCTTTTTACTTTTGCCCTGCCTTTTACATTTTCTTTGCCTTTAAATTCTTCATCTCTCCATCTGGAGTGAACCAATAGCTTTGCAGATCTTTCTCCACATATTACCACACTCAGAAGGTATAATAAGAATAAGTTGAGGGAATCTGAAAAGGATTAGACCATGTAGTCAAGAGCTACGTGAGCCTCTGTGGGAGAGAGAACTCTCAATTTTTATTCCTCACTGCATTCTTCATCTTTCCAATAAACTAATAATTTTTATAACAGTGGAGTTTAGGCTTGCAACAAGGGTTCAGAACAACAGGGTTAATCAGTTATTTGTGTGTATGTGAGCGCATCCAGTGTCATATGTGGGAGTATAATTGAGTATCTCCCAATTCAGAGGTTATTTTGCTCTCTAGGTGTGTTGGTGGTGACACCTACACGTAATGAGTAAGATTAGTAGTATCCCATACAGGTTGAAATTAGAGACTTTTGACTCAGAACATCCTGAGTGGAGTGAAGGCTCCGAGAATTATCAGTTTTGTGATCATTGGCAAATTATTTATTCTCTCCCAGGCAAGGTTTCCTCATTTTGAAAATGGACATACTATTGTAACTAACCTTGTTGGGTTGCTGTGGGAATGATATAATTATGGATGCATGTATAGAGATATCACAGTGGTATTAAAACACATCTACAAATTCTCTAACACAGTTTCCATGAAGACATGGAGTAGACATCCTTTCCCTTCACACTTTGCCCTGACCTTGTGACTGCCTTGGTGAACAGAATGTGTCAAAGTGACACTGCATGGCTTTTGAGTCTAGGACCTAAAAGCCCACCCAGCTTATGCTTGTTTCTTGTGGGAAACACACTTTGAGAACCTTCAGCTGGCAAGTAAGGAATATAGTAACTCAAATTACCTTTTATAGAGATGGAGTCGGGGGAGAGAGAGAGAGAGAGGTGAAGAGATTGAGAGAGAGAGAGAGATGTCTGAGTTCCAGTTGGTCCAGCTGCCAGCCTTCAACTTTTGAGTCTTCTTTTCCAGGTACCATATGAGTAAAAAAACCCTGAAGAAGATCCCAGCCCTAGCCATTGTCTACCTGCAACTGTGTAAGAGATCCCAAGCATGAGCTACCTAACTGAGCCCTGTCAACCCTCAGAATCTTGAGAAATAATAATAATAAATTATTATTGTTTTATCCACCATTTTTGTTCATAGAGGACCAGACAATCAGAACAGAGCTTAACACATAAGGTATTATTTTAAGTATTTCATATATTTAACTCATTTGCTCCTCACAACTCTGTTACTTTTTCCATTGCACAGTTTGGATAGTTGATGTACAGAGAAGTTAAATGTATCACCTGGCCTTTTCTCCATGCAACAAATAACTCCCAGATCTAGCAACGTAAAATAATAATTCTGTTAATCTGGGCCTGGTTTGGCTGATTTTGGTTGGTGCCACTTACATGTCTGCGATTAGCAATTGGCTCACTGGGGGCTGGGGAGTCTGCAATGGCCTCATTCACATTCCTGGTCATTGACTCCTCATCTGGGAAGGGGTAACTGGGCCATGTGATTTTAATTCCCTTGCAGATTAATCTGGCCTTGTCCTCATGGTGGTGGCAGCATTCCAGGAGAACAAGCGAAGCATTTCAGGGCTCCTGAGGCCTAACCTTGGGGGTGGATTACTTTTGGTTCTGCCATACTTTGTTCATCACACCAGGTCAAAAAGCCAGCGCAGATTCAAGGCATGAGGAAATAAAATCTGTCTCTCAATAGCAAATCATATTGCAAAAGGCAGGGTTATAACGAAGGAGATTCTTGGGGCCATTTTGCAACAATAGCCATGTTAGGTAACTTGCCCATTGTCACGCAGGTCACAGACAGCAGAGCCAGGATCTGAACCCAGGTACCAGGGCTCCAGAAGGCATACTCTTAACTACCTCACTACATTGCCTCTGAGTACATGAGAGCTATTGTTAGGTCTTGGTGAAATCCACCTCAAAACACAAGCTGGTTCCTATATCAAATGAGGGACCCAAGGTTTTCATAATATGTCACAGCAGATAGCTTGAATCTTTGCTTAACCACTTACCAGATGTTGTTCTTGGGTAAATTACTCAAACTCTTTGAATCTCATTTTCCTCACATGAAAAATGATAGTTTTTATAAGAATTATACTAGACAATAAGGTACAGTCATTTCTGCTAGAATACAGCATATGCCTTCCTAAAAATCACCATGCTATGCAAAATCACACAAGAAACCACAGGCTTATGAGAAAAGTGGGATTAGAGGCACAACACTGAAACATCAGTGACACATGCAAAGAGATGATAGGACTTTAATGAAATGGTGGTGCTGTTTTATGTGTGTTAAATGGTTAGGAAATACATACATAGTAAAATAAATACAGCCCTTTACTTTAAAAAAGATCCAAAGTTTGCTTGTGCATCTGGGTGTCAATAGGGTTGCAGCTTGTGAGTTATTGTAGCATGATAGGTGGAGCGCTATCTGAAATTGGCTAAAAAGTTTTAACACTGGGTGTGGACAATGTGACTTATCACATATGTGGTGAACTGAGGCAGCTGGTAAATGTTCAAAGTGTGTTCCTGCATAGATTTTGTGTACTCCTAAGCAGTTTGCTTCATCTGAGTGCCATTTTCTGTATTCAATTGGTGTTTCTTGAGGAAAAAAGTTGTGCATAAGCAAACAAAATTCACATTATGTTCAAGTTGTTCCCTAATATATTGTTTCATTCTGGAACAAGTTTCTGTTTTCAAAACAAGTATTATAACAAAATTGCCCATAGAGTGGTTAGCATGCATCTCGCTCTTATTTCCACTCAATAAATATTAGCTCATTACTCTTAATAATGAGGCCTCATTGACTGTAAAAGAAACACATATTCTATTCAATGGTATTAATGTAGGTGAAGAGAAGATGCATGGGTGTCTGGCAAGGAATCTGCAAAAAGTGAGGCCAGTGAGCAAGAATTGTCAGTGTGTTTCCAGCACTGGCCGGCGAAACCAAGTGTCCTGCTTTCTTGGCAAGTAAATCTCAATTTGAAAATGGATGTGTCAGGCCTAATGGCACTGGTGATTAAGGTCATCCAGCTTCCTCCTCCTGCTCCCTGTCTGGGCTCACTCGGCAAACTCCTGATTATGATCTACCCTCTCATGTCATTGCAAGGCTGCGTTCTCCTGCTGACATAAACATTCTGGACCACTTGGCAATTACATTTCTTAGAGTAAATTGCAAAATTGGCACTCTGCTTTGTACATTGGTCTCTTGTAAATTCCCAGGGATTAATCAACTACAAGCACACTGACACTTTCTATTTTCTGGATCCGCAAAGCTAGGGAGCAGATGCTGGAATGCCATGACCTGCAAAATGACTGTGCCCTACCACGCCTGCCAGCTGCCTCCCCAGATGACACACTTACCCGCTCTCGAACTGCAAGTGCTGGCACATAACTGCCTCAGATCTGGACAAATGTAGGTGTGGGATGTAAGACAGGCTTTTTCTAAGGTCCCTTCTCTTACAGAATTAGAATCAATTTCTTCCTTCACCAGTAATCTGTTTCAATAGCTAGGGTCTGAACTTCAAGCATAGCATCTCTACTTATAACAACTTAGATTTTGGGTAGCTGACTTGACTTTGAATGAATTTGCACCTGCAAATACTGATTTTTCTCTTTCTTTGGTAGGTAAATTACCTTAAAATTAAAAGACTATGACATTCAGAGGTCTACTCTATTCCCTATTCATCTTGAACCAAGCTTGAACTAACAAAAGCACATATGATTAATGTCATCAAAGAAAGAACTAAAATATAAATAGACCCTTTTCTTATTTTGCTTCATTGCAATAGTGTCAGACATCTAACTCCATGACTAGTTCTGAAATGCACCACTTTTGAAGATGCTAGGTTTGCAATCTTTTTTCTTACCAATTGAGTGAATCTGTAGGTTTTATCTATGGATGAATGTATAGTAGTATAAATAAACTGGATATTTGCAAATGTTTATTGTAATCTGAAGGCAAAAATAATTATCCATTTCGGCAAGTTGGAGCCATAACCATCACCTGAAATGTTCAAAGCCTGTAAAGCTCAGTATTATCAATATCTGTCATCTCATAAGAATGCCTTAGTGTTTAAGCTAATTCAATTATAGTTTGCATATTTCTAGAATGAAACACCATCTTTTATGATATAATGTGCTAAGGATATAATAATTGTATGATCTTTGGCCTCCAAGAGTATGAATCTGACTGAAGCAATATTCAAATAAATTAGTCACTCAATCACTAATTCGTTTATTTAACAAACTCATGTAGAGAACTTGAGGGCTAGGAATTGTTTTAGACATTGAGATTGCAACCATAAACTTGAGAGATAAGGTCTCTGTTTTGGTGAAAGGAAGTACACAAATAAACAAGATAATTTTAGATAGCCAAGAGAGCAATGAAGAAAATAAAGCAAGGTGAATTAATGCAGAATGAGTAGGGAGGATGGTACTTTAGCTGGGATTATTAGGGATGGTTTCTTTGAGTAGATGACATCTGTGCTGAGATCTGAATATCAGCACATGGCCAGCTGTGAGGATCTGAAAGATGTAGTCAAGGGCTTCAAGACTGTGATAAGTCACCAGGAGCACTGGCTCACACCTATAATCCAAGCACTTTGGAAGGCAGAGTGAATGAGACTCGGTTTCAAAAAAAATAAATAAGGCCGGGCGCGGTGGCTCACGCCTGTAATCCCAGCACTTTGGGAGGCCGAGGCGGGCGGATCGCAAGGTCAGGAGATCGAGACCATCCTGGCTAACATGGCGAAACCCCGTCTCTACTAAAAAATACAAAAAATTAGCCGGGCGTCGTGGCGGGCTCCTGTAGTCCCAGCTACTCGGGAGGCTGAGGCAGGAGAATGGCGTGAACCCGGGAGACGGAGCTTACAGTGAGCCGAGATCGCGCCACTGCACTCCAGCCTGGGCGACAGAGCAAGACTCTGTCTCAAAAATAAATAAATAAATAAATAAAAAGAAAAGAAAAAAAACCCGCGATAAGTGACATAATTTGGATATGTGTCCCTGTCCAAATTTCAGGTTGAAATGTAATCCCCAGTGATGGAGGTGGGGACTGGTGGGAGCCGATTGGATCACGGGAGCAGACTTCTCAGGAATGATTTAGTACCATCCCCTTAGTACTGTTCTTGTAACAGTGAGTGAGTTCTTATGACAATTAAACTTTATTAACAGAATCAAATATCCATCACATTTGGCCTGCTGGCCATGGTTGGGCAACCTCTAGTCTAGATATAACCATTTTCAGCACTTCCAAGTTTCTTTTTTTTCTCCCTTGTTTCTTATTCCCTATCTCTTCATTCTCATTCTTTTTGTTTTGTTACTCTTAATCTTTGAAACCCAGATATTTTTGTTACATTACTTAAATCATTTATAGTCTCATCAACTATGATGTTCCAAAAAATCAATCTGCTTGAAGATTTGGTTGGATGGCCCATGATAGTGACTTGCCCAATACCACACCACCTTCTTGGTGAAAAGCATACAGCAGTATTCATTTCTCATTTACTGCTCTGTCTTCTGAATTAGTTTTCTGTCACTGAAAAACTGATTACAAAGATAAGGGGTTATATATTATTAGTTATTGTCTTCAACTGCTATGTAAAATCAAATAGCAAGTTCTATTAACTCTTCCTCATGAAGTTTTCTATCTATCTATTGAGAATAATCTTGGATGATCTACATAAGATTGGATCCAACCAGAAAAGAACATAATGTAAATGTTTAAAATTTAACAGAGTGAATTGATTTCACCAGTGATTAAGCTATGAAGTTACATAGGGATGAGTAAGACCACTTAGAGATTAGCAACAACAAAAGGCTTCTACCAACCATACTCAAGGTTGGGCTGGGGACAGAGGAAGGAGTTGGGGTTACTGTAGCCCAGGGATTGGAGCCACCAGTCAGAAAGCAGAACTCACAGAAGGCCTGCTTGTCAGGAGATAGAGCTCTGGAATGAACAAAGCTATTTCTGACAATGCCAAAGACATAAAGCTGAGGAAAAATAACGAGTTCTTTCTTTCTCTTACCTTCCAATTACCTGCCAAGCCTTCTGCTAGTCAAACAGCCCGAAGCCAATGACACAAGAGCCTGTGAAACAAAGTGAGAGAGCAGGATGGAGGAAGGGCAGGGTGTGGGTCTGAGGAGAACAGACCCAGGATCTGTTCATCCACTCTGCCTTTTGCCACCATGCTGGATCAGGTACTCATTGCCTTACACAAGATTGACTTGGATAACATCTTAAGTTCCCCAATTTCCAAAATTAATTGGTTCTTCAAGTTGTATTGCTCTACATGATTGGTCAAACTCACAGCCAACTTTTATGTTTGAACTCAAGTCCTACTTCTTTTTTGAAATGTTTTTGATCGTTCCAAAAGACCATGGTAAACTCCACCTTTTTTGAAACCCTATTTGAGGCATCATTTTTTTTCCCCATAGGTTTTTGGTGAGCAGGTGGTGTTTGGTTACATAAATAAGTTCTTTAGTGGTAATTTCTGATATTTTGGTGCATCCATCACCCAAGCAGTGTACACTGTACCCAGTTTGTAGTATTTTATCCCCCACTCCCTCCCCTTCCATCCTTCCCTGCACAACCCCCGAGTCCTCAAAGTTCACTGTATCCTTCTTATGTCTTTGCATCCTCATAGCTTAGTTCCCACTTATGAGTGAGAACATAAGATGTTTGGTTTTCCATTCCTGAGTTACTTCACTTAGCATAATAGTGTCCAACCTCATCCAGGTTGCTGCAAATGCCATTATTTCATTCCTTTTTATGGTTGAGTAGTATTCCGTGGCATGCATATATATATATATATATATATATATACACACACACACACACACACGCACACATACATACACACACACACATATATACACATATATACGCATACATATATATGTATATATATACACATACATATATATGTATATATATACACATACATATATACGTATATATATACATACATATATATGTATATATACACATAAATATATGTATATATATACACATACATATATATGTGTATACAGATATATATATGTGTGTGTATCTATATATATCTCACAGTTTTTCTAATCCTTGTTGATTGATGGGCATTTGGGCTGGTTCTGTATTTTTGCAATTGCAAATTGTGCTACTATAAACATACGTGTGCAAGTATCTTTTTTGTCTGCAGCATACCACCCTGAAAGTGCCCAATATTTTCTGAGGCATCATTTCTAAGAAGTCCTAGACACCTTATCATGTATTTCCTTATATTGGTTCTAAACATTTATTGTAAGTAGCATGTAGGTTTCTTAAGTGCAGGAACCACATCTATATTTCTTCGTGTTGCCTATAAAGTTTATCACAAGCAAGTCAGTGCCAGACAAACACTTATTGACTGATTAGGTATTAAAATAAGAGAATCTTAAAAGCAAGAAGAAAACTTCACTTGCCTAATTCATATTCTCTTAAATAGTCACACAGAGATTCTTAAAAAGTCAGAATGAGAAATTGGCTAAAACAGAGAAAGGTTTGCAGAGAGGTCAGAATATGGAAGGGTCTTGAAATTCTTTACTAGACGGAAAACTGAGCAGAAAACACACACAGGGGCACACACACACACACACGCACACACACACACACAGAGGCACCCATCAGTGTGGGCAAAATGAGCTTCAGGGCCTAGAATCTGAAAGTGATCTGGTTACAGGTACAGGGTGAAATGTACTTACTACACACGGAACAACAAAAATCTATGGTTGTTGCTCTTACAAATGCAAGTATTTTCAAATATGCTTGGGAAGAAAGTTACTGGGGAAGTCTCTTGTGATCTCTTTGAGGGACCCACTACCACCATGAGCTGTCTGCCTTTCCTTGGAAGGAAGCCTCTCAGAGTTAGCTTCTCCAGGCCCACACTGTCCCTTTGTGATGTGAGCTATCGGAGAGAAAGAGTTTGGATTTTGTCCAACTGAACACCAAGAACAGACTGTCTCAGAACCAGAGGTGATTCAAAACTTCATCGTCATTCACAGCCCATTGCACAACCTCAGCTAAGCTCATTCTGTACTGCCTGGGATTATCCTCCTTCGGTGACTCAGCTTCTTTGCCAATCAGCAGCTTCAGCTTTCACACTATGCAACTTTGTGCAAACATTTTCCTGACACATCCTGGATAAGTAACAGGGCGATGTAACATGTGCTACACAGGCATTCCATTCCCTGTCGTCCATCAACAGCCCTTCCACAGTCTGCATGGATGCCCCTTGTAGTTATGCTAGTAACAAATTCTTGTTGGTTTTTTACAGTGCCTGATGTTCTTCAAAACCACATCCAGCCCTCCAGTCCTTGGGGTACTTGCAGGTAATATACAGGAAAGAGCTGTGGGATAAAATAAAGAACTGTGTCACTAAGATCTCAATGGTTTTGCAAGGGGAACTTCCTCTGAAAGAGGTACTCGTGAGACACAAAGTCATGCTTCTCCTTACCAGACACAGAGAATGAGAGTGTAGTGATGTGCAGGATGGTTCTGTAGTAGTTTGGTGTATAAGTGTGACATCATTGGCTCTTCAACCTGCTGACCTGAGGATGTCTAAAGGGAAAGTGGCCTTGTCTAGGACCCATAGTTCCTGGGACCTAAGAAACATGTGGATTATAGGTGTAAGTACTTTGGAGGATTCTCAGAAATATTTGGGAAGGTCACCCTTCCTCTCTGGGTTGGAGTATTTCCAACTAAAGAGCAATGGAGAGTCCTCAGAACAGTTTGTTAAATTGGTATGATGGTTGTTGCACTCTCAAGAGGCTGGTGATTCCTAGAACACCTGGGTTCCATGAAAAACTGTCTCCTAACAGCAAGAAAAGACTCAAGAATGGAATGTCTTTGGTGAAAGTGAGCTCTTGAGTGATTCAAGGCCAGGCATACCTAGTAAGCTGGAATTACTGAGGAGATTTGGGTATTGTTTTCCAGGCAGATCATATGACTCTTGAAGTCCCTCTTCATCCTGAAATTTGAAGGTAAGAGAATTTGCGTAGGACATTCTTATTGGGCAGACCTAAAATATTCTCTTATCTGTCTCTGACTTCTTTTCTGTGTTGTTATGAGGCTACATGTCCTTATTGCTTCAGCCATAAGTACTTATTTTCTTAGTCAAGAATGTTGGGGGACACAAGGACAAAGTGGCAATAGAAAAGTATGAGAGACAACTTTGGAAAAACCATCTTTGGTAGGCTTATAGATCTTATGGGAATTTAGGTGCACAGTTGCTTGTAGGATCCTGGATGGTTGCCTACAATCTGTGCAGTAGACTGTGAGGAATTTCAAGTGCAAAATTAACGCTTTCCATCCTATCCGCATGCCCGTATGGCCACAACAGATCCATACAACTGACAAGATATTTTTTATAGATTTTCTCAGTGGGAAAGTACATTGATCATTTGGGGGCTTATTGAGAATTGTCACGCAGTCAATTGACGCTTCCACATTGGTAAGCTGACCTCATTCTTAGCTTGGTTTGAATAACTTGACAGCACAGAATGTCAACAGTTCATAATCTGATGGATCACTTCAGACAGGCAGGAAACTAAATTACCCTTCAGACGAGATGATAAGGTTGAAATATGTAAAGAGAAGCAATTTTCTTCTTAGAAAAGGCTCACTATAACATTTGAATCACAATATAGTACACTCCTAGAGCAGGAAGATTAATGATAGATAATCTACTTGAGTAAAATTAAGCCCCTGAGTAATATGAAAGAATTGTGGCAATTTTACGGATGTGGTAACTCAAAATTCTCTTGCCATGCACTATCAGTATGGGCACAGTTGCAGTTTTGGAACTGATAACTTATCTGCTGCCTAGGGAAAATGACATTTCACAAAAGTAAACATATAATCCAAGCCAACAACCGATTCAAGATTAATGTGCCATTTGTGAGCAGGCTTCCCAGGCTATAGAACCAGAAAGCTTTTTATATGTTTTCTGTAAGGTGGGAGCGTTTTCACACTGTATTGCTGCTTTATACTACAGATTATTACAAACACCTTCTCTTGTGATATGGAAAGATGAATTAGGCCAGCTTTGAAAAATATTTTTCTATCTTGAGAAAATTTTGTTTTCAGGGCTGGTGTTGCCCAGTCTAAGTTTTACAGGTGAGTAAATTCACTTGTGAGGCAGGAACTCAACATACTCTCTTGAGGCTAGAGGCAGCAATATCACACTTGTACGCAGCTGGTGAGAAGAAAAAGGAGGCCCAATGGGGTCCTCGGTCCCCACCTCTCTGTATGACCTCTGCCAGAGAAGTTGCCTATCCTCCACATGGGCGCCACCCCAAGCTTCATCCTTGTCACCTCCAAAGTCTTATTCTTTTCTATTTTATCTACCCCCATCAACTTTCATTTCTTTTTGTACCTCTGCATTGGACATTAATCTGGACTAAAAATTAATTTCATGCAACACCATGAGATTTTGTGTTGCTAATTTATTCCTCTCTCTGTGACATTTGTCCACTTTTAGACGAGGAGAAGAGAATCACCTTCCATATAAAAGGAACCTCTGGCAATGGAGAAAGAAGTTCGGTGAAGCTTGTTCCTATGTCTTCTTTCAGTAATTGTTGGGGCAATTGTTGCCCCTAAGTTGGGGCAAATAAAGCATTGAACTTCTACTATGGTCTCTAAAGTTTGAGCTATCTCTTTGATAGGGGAAGAGAAAAGGGGTCGGGGAATCTTTCAGTTCTAAAATCCATTGCAAAATTATATTATTCTTATTATTTTTTTAATTTTATTATTATACTGTAAGTTTTAGGGTACATGTGTACAACGTGCAGGGTTGTTACATATGTATACATGTGCCATGTTGGTGTGCTGCACCCATTAACTTGTCATTTATATTAGGTATATCTCCTAATGCTATCCCTCCCCGCTCCCCCCACCCCACAACAGTCCCCGGTGTGTGATGTTCCCCTTCCTGTGTCCAAGTGTTCTCATTGTTCAATTCCCACTTATGAGTGAGAACATGCGGTGCTTGGTTTTTTGTCCTTGAGATAGTTTACTGAGAATGATGGTTTCCAGCTTCATCCATGTCCCTACAAAGGACATGAACTCATCATTTTTTATGGCTGCATAGTATTCCATGGTGTATATGTGCCACATTTTCTTAATCCAGTCTATCATTGTTGGACATTTGGGTTGGTTCCAAGTCTTTGCTATTGTGAGTAGTGCCTCAATAAACATATGTGTGCATGTGTCTTTATAGCAGCATGATTTATAATCCTTTGGGTATATACCCAGTAATGGGATGGCTGGGTCAAATGGTATTTCTAGTTCTAGATCCCTGAGGAACCGCCACACCGACTTCCATGATGGTTGAACTAGTTTACAGTCCCACCAACAGTGTAAAAGTGTTCCTACTTCTCCACATCCTCTCCAGCACCTGTTGTTTCCTGGCTTTTTAATGATTGCCATTCTAACTGGTGTGAGATGGTATCTCATTGTGGTTTTGATTTGCATTTCTCTGATGGCCAGTGAAGATGAGCATTTTTTCATGTGTTTTTTGGCTGCATAAATGTCTTCTTTTGAGAAGGGTCTGTTCATATCCTTTGCCCACTTTTTGATGGGGTTGTTTGTTTTTTTCTTGTAAATTTGTTGGAGTTCATTGTAGATTCTGGATATTAGCCCTTTGTCAGATGAGTAGATTGCAAAAATTTTCTCCCATTCTGTAGGTTGCCTGTTCACTCTGACGGTAGTTTCTTTTGCTGTGCAGAAGCTCCTTAATTTAATTAGATCCCATTTGTCAATTTTGGCTTTTGTTGCCATTGCTTTTGGTGTTTTAGACATGAAGTCCCTGCCCATGCCTATGTCCTGAATGGTATAGCCTAGGTTTTCTTCTAGGGTTTTTATGGTTTTAGGTCTAACATGTAAGTCTTTAATCCATCTTGAATTAATTTTTGTATAAGGTGTAAGGAAGAGATCCAGTTTCAGCTTTCTACATATGGCTAGCCAGTTTTCCCAGCACCATTTATTAAATAGGGAATCCTTTCCCCATCACTTGTTTTTCTCAGGTTTGTCAAAGATCAGATGGTTGTAGATATGCGGCATTATTTCTGAGTGCTCTGTTCTGTTCCATTGGTCTATATCTTTGTTTTGGTACCAGTACCATGCTGTTTTGGTTACTGTAGCCTTGTAGTATAGTTTGAAGTCAGGTAGCGTGATGCCTCCAGCTTTGTTCTTTTGGCTTAGGATTGACTTGGCGATGCAGGCTCTTTTTTGGTTCCATATGAACTTTAAAGTAGTTTTTTCCAATTCTGTGAAGAAAGTCTTTGGTAGCTTGATGGGGATGGCATTGAATCTATAAATTACCTTGGGCAGTATGGCCATTTTCACGATATTGATTCTTCCTGTCCATGAGCATGGAATGTTCTTCCATTTGTTTGTATCCTCTTTTATTTCATTGAGCAGTGGTTTGTAGTTCTCCTTGAAGAGGTCCTTCACATCCCTTGTAAGTTGGATTCCTAGGTATTTTATTCTCCTTGAAGTAATTGTGAATGGGAGTTCACTCATGATTTGGCTTTCTATTTGTCTGTTATTGGTGTATAAGAATGCTTGTGATTTTTGTACATTGATTTTGTATCCTGAGACTTTGCTGAAGTTGCTTATCAGCTTAAGGAGATTTTGGGCTGAGACAATGGGGTTTTCTAGATATACAATCATGCCATCTGCAAACAGGGACAATTTGACTTCCTCTTTTCCTCATTGAATACCCTTTATTTCCTTCTTCTGCCTGATTGCCCTGGCCAGAACTTCCAATACTCTGTTGAATAGGAGTGGTGAGAAAGGGCATCCCTGTCTTGTGCCAGTTTTCAAAGGGAATGCTTCCAGTTTTTGTCCATTCAGTATGATATTGGCTGTGGGTTTGAAGTAGATTGCTCTTATTATTTCAAGATACATCCTATGAATACCTAATTTATTGAGAATTTTTAGCATGAAGGGTTGTTGAATTTTGTCAAAGGCCTTTTCTGCATCTATTAAGATAATCATGTGGTTTTTGTCTTTGGTTCTGTTTATATGCTGGAGTACGTTTATTGATTTGCTTATGTTGAACCAACCTTGCATCCCAGGGATGAAGCACACTTGATCATGGTGGATAAGCTGTCCTTAGTGACCTACAAAGAGACTTAGACTCCCACACAATAATAATGGGAGACTTTAACACCCCACTGTCAACATTAGATAGATCAACAAGACAGAAAGTTAACAAGGATATCCAGGAATTGAACTCAGCTCTGCACCAAGCAGACCTAATAGACATCTACAGAACTCTCCATCCCAAATCAACAGACTATACATTCTTTTCAGCACCACACCACACCTATTCCAAAACTGACCACATAGTTGGAAGTAAAGCACTCCTCAGCAAATGTAAAAGAACAGAAATTATAACAAACTGTCTCTCAGACCACAGTGCAATCAAACTAGAACTCAGGATTAAAAAACTCACTCAAAGCCACTCAACTACATGGAAACTAAACAACCTGCTCCTGAATGACTACTGGGTAAATAACGAAATGAAGGCAGAAATGAAGATGTTCTTTGAAACCAACGAGAACAAAGACACAACATACCAGAATCTCTGGGACACATTCAAAGCAGTGTGTAGGGGGAAATTTATAGCACTAAATGCCCACAAGAGAAAGCAGGAAAGATCTAAAATTGACACCCTAACATCACAATTAAAAGAACTAGAGAAGCAAGAGCAAACACATTCAAAGGCTAGCAGAAGGCAAGAAATAACTAAGATCAGAGCAGAACTGAAGGAAATAAGAGACAAAAAAACCCTTCAAAAAATCAATGAATCCAGGAGCTGGTTTTTTGAAAAGATCAACAAAATTGATAGACCGCTAGCAAGACTAATAAAGAAGAAAAGAAAGAAGAATCAAATAGACGCAATAAAAAAATGACAAAGGGGATATCACCACCAATCCCACAGAAATACAAACTACCATCAGAGAATACTATAAACACCTCTACGCAAATAAACTAGAAAATCTAGAAGAAATGGATAAATTCCTCGACACATACACCCTCCCAAGACTAAACCAGGAAGAAGTTGAATCTCTGAATAGACCAATAACAGGCTCTGAAATTGAGGCAATAATTAATAGCTTACCAACCAAAAAAAGTCCAGGACCAGACGGATTCACAGCCGAATTCTACCAGAGGTACAAAGAGGAGCTGGTACCATTCCTTCTGAAACTATTCCAATCAATAGAAAAAGAGGGAATCCTCCCTAACTCATTTTATGAGACCAGCATCAGCCTGATACCAAAGCCTGGCAGAGACACAACAAAAAGAGAGAATTTTAGACCAATATCCCTGAAGAACTTTGATGCAAAAATCCTCAATAAAATACTGGCAAACCGAATCCAGCAACACAGCAAAATTATATTATTAAAGGAAGTAAACAAATACTTAAAAGGAGAAAAGGAAAGACTGCTAAGGTTTAAGACCTGTGTTTCTTAACAATTATTTAAGAATTCCTCAAAAGTTTCCACTTATAGCACAGGATGATTGATGCTCTGTGTGAATATGTGTGTGCCTGTGTGTGTTTGTGTGTGTGTGTTTGAGTGATAATTGAAACATGTTATTTTCTTGGAATCTCATGTTTCAGTTTAAAAATGTATGCAAATTGTACACTATAATATAGAATATATATTTCTTTTCATAGAAAATAATACCTCAAGTAAAATTAGCTTTCCATGTTTATGTTTTGGTAGCGCCTGAACCCCAGCTTAAGAATCACTGCCTTTCCTTACTGAAGAGGGTGTGTGGAAGAGGTGGCCAGCTCTCTGCCAAGATTCATGCCCACACAGAGCAGAGTAATTATTAGGATGGGACTGATAGCCATTTCTCACCAATAAGTCTCACATCTAACCCTTCTACCAGCTTTACGTATGGACATGCGACTTGTTTTTGCCAGTGAAATATGAGCAGGAAAGATATTTGCAAAGATATCCACAAGTTTCTAGACCATTGTTGCTAAGAAGCAGGTGTGCCTTTTCCACCTTCCCTTTCCCCTTCTGTAATGTGCTTGGAAACATTGTGCTGAAGATGGTAGAGCTGTAAAATGATATGAGCCAATGCTCATGAATCACACGAATGGAAGGTGCCCACCCAATGCTAGTCCTGGACTGTTGCATGAAGAAGAAATATACTTATATTGTGTCATCTGTTACAGCAACTTAAGTTACCCTAAATAACAAAGGATGTGCATAGAATTTAGAATCTACGAGTTGTAAAAATTTCTAGATTACAGTAGGTCCCTGTGTCAATCAATTTGGGAGATAGCCACCAGCCAGAGAATGAGGGGAAGACAGTGGGGAATCCTTCCTTCTGACCATTTCTCCCAAAGTATGTGGGGTGAAGTGAGTAGAAACCTCTGCTCAAATGAGGTAGAGTGTGTGACAACCCCTAGAACAGTATCTGGCATATAAGAAATTATCATGAATATTTGTTGAATGTTAGTCTACAGTGAATTTGTATAATTTGTTTCTCTTACAAATATATTTTATTGCATTCAATGAGCATTCATTTGGCGCCTGTTGTGTGTTGGGTGATTTGCCTCTCAGGGCTGGCTAGGAAATGTGAGCTCACCTTCAAGGTAGGGCTAGCCACTGGAGGTCCAGATAGGAGCTTCCTATGGTTCCCTGGAATTCCATTTCAGATTCCCCAAATGCCAGGACCTTGAGTGCGGACGCATTCTGCTGACCTTCTTTCTTCCCCTTCTTTACCTGCTTCTTCTTTCAATTTCTCTATCTTTCCCCACTCCTCTTTTCTTCTCTCATTTTCTTCACTTTTCATCCTCCTATTCTTCTTGTTTTTCTTTTTCTTCCCTTTCTTTCTTCCCCTCCTTCTCTTACTCCCTTTATTTTCCTCTTCTCCTTCCTTTCCTTCCAATTACCCCCATCTTTTATTCCCACTTAGTCCCTCTTCTTTCTTCACCTTTTCCTCCTCAACCTCAACTTGATTTCTGCCCTTCTAAAGCTTGAATGTCCCCTAAAGATTATGTGTTGAAACTTCATCCCCAATGGAAATGTTGAGAAGTGAGACCTTTTTTTTTTCCTTTTTGAGATGGAGTCTTTCTCTTGTTGCCCAGGCTGGAGTACAATGGCACAATCTGAGCTCACTGCAACCTCTGCCTCCCAGGTTCAAGCGATTCTCCTGCCTCAGCCTCCCAAGTAGCTGGGGTTACAGACATGCACCACCACACCAGGCTAATTTTTGTATTTTTAGTAGAGACCCAGTTTCGCCATGTTGGCCAGAGCTGGTCTCGAAATCTTGACCTCGTGATCCGCCTACCTCAGCCTCCCAAAGTGTTGGGATTACAGGCGCAAGCCACTCCACAAGGCCAAGAGGTGAGACCTTTTAAGAGGTGATTAGGTGATTAGGGCTCTGCCCTCATGAATAAATTAATGTTATTGTCGCAGAAGTGGGTTAGTTTTGAGGGAGTGGGTTCCCAATGAAAAAATAAGTATGGCTCCCTTACCATCCCTCTCTCTTGTGGGCTTTCTCACCATGTGATGCCTTCCACCATGTTATGACACAACCAGAAGGCCCGCACCAGATGTGGACCCTAACTCTTGGACTTCCTAGCCTCTAGAACAGTGAGCCAAATAAACTTCTGTTCCAGGACTTTTCCTTAGTTCAGCTAAAGATGGGGGCCCTTGCCACAAAGCCATGAAAATTTAGGCTCACAGATAATTTGAAGGGTGAGTAGAGCAGGGTTTTATTGGGTGAAAAGGGAAAAAAGGGGAAACAGGGACCCTCTGCAAAGCCAGACTCCCTGCTAGTGTGCTTCCTGCCTCACAGTTTGAATCCCAGGTTCCACTCAAGAAGGGGAGGGGCCAGACTCCTCCCCACTGCAAAGGGTGCGAACTTCTGTGACTCCACCCCAGTGTGAATTCTTCCCAGTGAGCAGGTTGGTAAGAGGCTCTGGCAGGGAGCCCTTCTCACCTGGCTGTCTCACTTCTATTGTTTATAAATTACCCAGTCTGTGGCATTCTGTTATAATAACAAAAAATGGACCGCAACATGCTCTTCCACCTCTGCTTGTGGTTTCAGTTGCTGGACTATGCCAGTTCTACATCAAAGACTCAATCTTGATAAACTACTGCACTTTTCTCTATAGAAGGAAGGATCATGTCCTAGTTCAGGCTGCTGTAACAAAGTACCATAGACTGGGTGGCTTATAAACAACAAAAGTTTGTTCTTCACAGTTCTGTAGGCTGGGCATTCATTTAGCTCCTGTTTTCTATTGGGTGATTTGCCTCTCAGGGCTGACTAGGAAATGCGAGCTTACCTTCAAGGTAGGGCTAGCCACTGGAGGTCCAGACAGGAGCTTCCTGTGGTTCCCTGGAATTCCACTTCAGATTCCCCAAACGCCAGAACCTTGAGTGCATACGTATTCCCCTGACTTTATTTCTTCCCATAAATGGATGCCAGTGTGGTTGGGCACTGGTGAGGGCACTCTTCCAGGTTACAGATGGACATCTCAGTGTATTCTCACATGGTAGAAAGAGGAAAGAGAGCTTTCTGGGGTTCCTTTTCCAAGAGCACTAGTCCCAGTCATGATGGCTCCACCTCCATGACCTAATTACCTCTTCAAGTCTCTGCCTTCTAATTCTATCAATTGGGAGTTAAGATTTCAATATCTGAATTTGGAGGAGACATAAACATTCAGTCCATCACAGAGCAGTTATGTCTCCACTGGCCATAGTTGCAGTTTTAACACCGATGAAATACCAAGTTGGACCTTTCAAAGAGCTTTTACTTTGATGGGTACATTTCTAGTAAAGATATTCCAAAGATCCACAGGAGTATTTAAAACTGGAAAGGATATTGGAGGTCATATAAGTTATCCAAGTATTTCCTTGCAAAATGAGAAAATTAATGAGCAGAGAGGGAAAGGGTTTTCCTCAAGGCCAGGAAGTTAGCTTGTACAAGAGCTAGAATGAGGCCCAGATTTCCTGACTCTGAGTGCTATTTCTTTAACCCAGTGATTCTCATTTGATTGACCATGTACCACCAGAGGAATGTGGAAATATTTGTGGTAGAACTCAAGACCTTCATAATAGAAATTACATCAACTTCATTCTTGACAAGATCTCTGCAATAAAAAAAATCTACAAAGAATGGCATATGAAAGAGGATCCTATAAGCATTTAAATATCTTCTTCAGACAAAAGTGTTTATGTTTCTTTCAAGGAGAAACTAAGCTCTTTGATAATGAGTGAACAAGAGATTTTGAGAACCATTTTACTTCACTAATTAGACTATCCTTTGTCCACAGTTCACTTTTATAGGGAAAGTGATTTCCTCTTCAGCAGTTTGCTACCACCTCCTTTCCATAGCTGAAGTCTTCTAGTTACTATGATATCAGACAATTTTACATCAAACCTTTAGAAGCCTATCCAAATATTTGATCTGAATTTGTAGCTTCCTAATGTTTGTAGACGGTGCTGTGAAATGTGATCTGGTCTGTGCTTACACTCCAGTCATCTATATAGCATGCACGTGTTTTGGCTTAGTGCATATTCTACTGGTGGGAGATCTTGATAGTGAAGCAAACCTGATATAGATGTTCTGACTAGCTCTAAAACATAATTACACCTTCAGATGAGGCTGATTGTCCTCCCACATTTAAGTGGGCAGGCAGTATAGACTTTGCACAGACATTAGTCTCTAGATTCTTTTTGATTACCTGTTTTAGGACTTACTAGCTGTGTTAACCTGGGAAAGTTGCTGGACCTACCTGATCTTCAATTTTCTTGTCCTTAAATTGGACATAATAATAGTACCTACTTAGGATAGGTGTGTGCGTGTGTGTGTGCATGTGTGTGTGTGTGTGTGTGTATTAGGAACACCGAGAAAATACCATGAAATATGCAATTAGTGTATGGCAGAGTCTGCCATATGCTCAAAAACGATTAGTAGTTACTAATTGCTGTAGTAAACAGTGACATTATCCTCTTCATCCTCTCCTTCTAAGTTTAAGAAGGTCATGTATAGTCACATATGTGAAAGCACCTAGTTTAGCTAGCTGTTCATTACATATCTAAAGGAGTTAAAATGATGTGTATTCAAGACTTGATTCTGGATGACCACTTCCTTTTACATACCAATATTGCAAAGTCCATTCAATAAAGCTGGCTAAGCAAGGAAAATCAGCTACACCAATGTGTATACTTGCTGAGTTCAAAGTACTTATTACCCTGCTGAAGCTTCACATGTTTTTGTCATTTAATCTTTAAAGAAATTCTCTGGTCTGTTTGAATTCTGAAGACTAGGCCCATTCTCCAAATAAAGCCATCCTCACTATAACAAACAAAACCACATGGAAGGACAATAACCAGATTTCACTCACCACTGATGTATTGATCATTTCACCTCAATTCTCCTCAAAATGGCAAACGCAATTGCTCTTCTAAGAGGCCACAGATTTCTGTAGTGCTTCCTGAAGATTTGAAACTGTAGTTTTCTCCAAATCAGGCCGTTCTACTTCCACACTGTCCATCCTGACTCTGGACGATGTCACAAGCCTCTTATGTCGTTGCTCAGCTCTCCTGCCTCCTTAAGAGATTTGGAAAAGATTAAGATGGCTAAAGACCAAGGTGATGAGGACTGGACGGGAAGATCTTAGTCATGCAAGACTACCTTATACCCATAAAGATATTTGGGAATTTGCCTGAAGAGTAGAGAAAAATGATCAAATCAGACTCTCCATCAATTGTGTGCTGTGTGCAACACTGAGGTAAGTCAGGAAAATAATGGCCAATCCTCAAATGCTTGTTTTATATAATTTGTTCTGTGTCTCATCACTGAAGGCAAGACCACTTAGCCATTGTAAGTTGGCCTTGTGATAATTTTTTTTGAGATGTATGCTTTTTACCTTTTCAACAGGGAACATTATTTCTTACTGCTTGTATAACAATTTCAATGCAATTTTATGCTCATAAACCTTTGCTTTTTATGTTGTCAACAACTGAATGTAAATAAAAATAACATTTAAATAATGCATGCTAATAACGTTCATAAAGGGAAGAGTGTTTATAACAAAATTGAAAAATCAATGCCATCAAGCTCTACGTATTCTAAAAACCCATACTCATAATACATTATTATTTCAAGGACTGTGACATTTGAAAGCTGTTAGCATGTCTTAAGCCCTTCCAAATTATATGACCTGAGAATATTAAATAATTATTTCTTTTGATTTTCTCCCCAGCTCTTCCAGGAAAAATGAGAAAGATAATTATGCAAACGAATCTGGGCAACTTGCTAAAGGATCATAAATCACTGAGGGTTGTCCAAACAACCATATTTTATGTTAGATGCATCTCCTTAAAAAGTGGAAAATGGATCTTTAATTTCCCTGAAGAAAAGTTCAGAGTATATTTTAGCTCTCAGAGCTCCAAATTTATAACACAAGCTAAGCCCAGAATTAAGGGAGAGCGTTTTTTTTTCCATTCTTCAGAACAAAGGTGAGAGATAATTTCAGGGTATCGGTGACTGTATTGTACAAATAATTTTTAAAGACTGGGTCTATAAAGGTGATGAATTAGAGAACATTAAGGAGAAATTCAGCACTTTCATTTTTCTGAGTCCTCACTTTCTGAGATCAAATTGTTCAAATTTTCCTTATGCTTTGCATAAGCAGATAGCCGTCATTTTGTCGGGGCAAAATAAACTTTTGGATTTCTTTAGTTTGTTTCTTAACTTATAGTTCTACATGAGTTGAGTGATAAGAACCATTTATGTAATCCAGCCCCACGTGGAGGTCAAAGCTGCTGGACTGCGACTATAGAATCTTGTCTTCTATTCAAATCTGCTAAACACAACGAGAAAACAAGGGAACAAGAACTGAGTAACTCATGAAAAAGACATACAAATTCTGAGAAATAAATATGAATCTAGCACACCAGCTGGTGAGAAGTGAAGAAAAAACCCTAAAAATAATACTGTCGATTTTAAATAGTAGAAGCCAAGACATACCAGTAAATATTCACATTCAACTAACATTTATTGAGTGCCTGCTGCACAACAGGGCCCATGCTAAGTATTTCACATACATCAGCTCCTTTCTTCTTCACAATGGTCCCACAAACAAAGAAAAGAGATGAAGTTTTTACAGAGAAAAAACTGATATGTCTAGAAGTTAAATGAAAGACTTCAAGGTTTCACAGCTGGCTAGTCTAACTGGGTTTCAAATTGGAGTTTTCTAACTCTGCCCTAGGTAGTGTTCTCCCAGAAGTAGATCCTGGTCCAAGGACCTGAGTGCAAGTGATTAAGATGGAAATGTTCTCAGGCAAAACCAGTAAAGGAGTAGGGAAGCAGGCTAGGGACAGGCAGGAAACCAGGCAAGGGCACATTTTGCAATGAAGCCTCAGATTTAGATTTTGCTTTGGGGCAAAGAAGCTAACATTTTGTGCTCCATCATAAGTCAGTCTTGTGACTGGCCCAGTCACTTTCCTCTCTCCAGAGTAATCCTCTTACGTAGGAGCATTTAGCAGCAAAGCAAGTAGAAGACAGATGCACAGAGCAGGTTAAGGGTATCATCAGTGTCCACTAAAGATAAATTCTAAGACTCTCACTTGCTACTACGCCTTGTGGGCCCATTTGTTATAACTTTAGAATGAAAAATTTCCCCAAAAATGGAGGCAAAATTGCAAGATAAAAAAGGTACCCAATGCAAGACAAATACAAGAAAGAGACAGGTATTTCAGAGGGCATCTTTGAAGACTGCACGCAATTTCTTTAGTTTCAACAGAAAGAACCGTCTGTATAAGATCTATAACTTCACAGCATTTGTGTAACATGAAATGTTTTCCCTTGAGCCTTCCCAAGAATAAAGGGAAAAGGAAAACATTCTTGTTTATTTTGTTTGTTTCCCTCTCCTAATTTCACATTTTTGTGAAAGCGTGCACTTGGATGTACCAAGGACAAGTTGTTGATGTAATAAGTCAAGCTGGATCAATTCACCACTTATTAATAAAAATGAATTACTAGTACTCACATCCAGCTAAATTTTAAAAAATGTTCCTTCTATCTTTGTTTTCTCACACTGCTATAAAGATACTACCTGAGACTGTGTAATTTATAAACAAAAACAAAAAAATTGACTCACAGTTCCATACCTCAGGAGACCTCAGGAGACTTACAATCATGGCAGAAGGTGAAGGAGAAGCAAGGTATGCCCTGTATGGTGGCAGGAGAGAGTGAGTGAAAGAGTGAGTGAAATAGTGAGGAAGTGCCACACTTAAAACCATCAGCTCTTGTGAGAACTCCCTCACTATCACAAGAACAGCATGGGGAAAACTGCCCCCATGAACCAATCACCTCCCAGCAGGTGCCTGTCTTGATATGTGGGGATTAAAATTTCAGATGAGATTTGGCTGGGGACACAGAGCCAGATTGTATCAACTTCTCTTCATATCCTTATTTCCACTGGGTATGGTCAAATAATTAGTCAAAATAATGACATTTATTTGAATGAGCTGTGCCAATATTCTTCTGTGTTGACCATCACTTTACCAATTACTTGTGGGAGCATACATACTCTAAATCCCCTCTTTGCCTTGGGAACTATAACCTTGACTGCAGTCACTTGTGGATCTTCCACTGAAAACCAGAATAATAGGGTTTGCAGAGCTCAGGCCTCTGATGGTATGAGCTACATGCAATATTTCATACAGTTAATCCAGCAAATTACATGCATTGTATAATGTGGTTCTAATGTCAACTTTCCATCCCTCTTCCCCAAGGATTGGCAGAAATGCCTCTGACCTTCTCTCATGTGTCCTCATCTTTCCATGTTATTTATGGCCTTCATTATTCATTGGTCCCTGTCCCAAGTCGTTCTATTTCTCATGTTTCTTTGTGTCAAGAGGGATATTTCATTTTGATTAGGTTTATTCTATAGAGAATTCTCTCTTTCTATCGTTGTTCAAAGTACATGCTTTCAGTAGAGGGCTTAACTGGCTTTTCTAAATTCAACTTTTATAGCATTCTTTGATATAAGAACATGAGGAATATTGGTCCTCTTTCAACACATGCTCTATAGTAAGTAAGCCATAACCACCAGTTACAACAGCAATAGCCTCCCTCTCCTGCTCTGCACATTATCTGACTTCTGTTCTCTGAGTGATATTATCAATGTGTGGTATGTGTGTGCTACGGGGTCTAGAATTCCTGCATTTTTGTAAGGGATAGAACAAATTCTAGGTTTGCTAGCACCTGAACCCCTTGCAAATACTTTTATTGACACTGGATGTGGGTTTCACAGAGGTGTTCTGTACATAGGGAGGGCCCAGGTTAAGAGTATGACTGTGCACATCTATCTGCATTATTGCTTCACATGGAAATGTAGGCTGGGAATTGTAATCACATTTCTGGGCCAGTTCACAGAATCTCTGTTCATATAAAAGCATGAAATGGACTCATTGACTTTTTCTTTTAATAGTCAGTACAGTTAGTGAAATATGACTTGTCACTTACTACTAATCAAATATGAAGGTTTCAAAGTTTCTGTGACTCCAGAAAAAAGGTGCTTATGCCTAATTTATAACCAGTTCCAGAAAAGTAAATGACATTTCATAGATCAAATACAAGATAGTCAAACTAGGATACATTAACATCACACTTAATTATATTTTTTAAATCACATGAAGCAATAAATTGAGATGGATTTGTAATTGGAGAGAAGCAGAGAAATTTTAGGCAACTGAAAAGACATTTATCATCACAAATGCAATTTTCTAACAAATAATACTGATTACTTCCATTATAGAAGCAACCAGAATCTGACAATGAAAAGAAATATTTCATAAACCCCTTTTTTAAAAGATGCTGAAATTCCGTATAATTCTTTCTACCTTCAACTGGATGGAAAACTGAACTCCTACTGTCATATTAAATACTCTTTACCACTCTTCTGTAGACATCACTTCTCATTTCTTGGAATGTGGACCAATTTCATAAACATATCTCCAGGGTATTTTGTTGCTTTGGGTCAAAATTCATTTCATGGCTTTTGAAGAATGCTGAATTAAATAAACTGTAGAAGTAGAGTTCCTTAGCACAGAGATAATTTGTAACACAGAGGTAATTTTATAAGAAGGAATCATGATAGTAAAACATCGTACCACTGTACTGTTTTAATGTAGCATCTAAAATGACTTGACTTGAATTTAGGAGGCAGCCCATGCAAAAGAGAGAACCCAAACAATTTTTTCTCCTGAAGATAATATGGAGTGGATGTTTATTAAAAGTGATACAGAGGTCTAGTGGTCACTGTCATCCATCTGGAATGTAGGCATAATCAGAAATGAACTAGTGCCAGGCAGAACTAGATCTTTCTGTGGTTGATCCATATCTTTGTGCTTTTCAGTGTTGCTCAAGGTTAAGATGGATTTCTGATCATTACCATATGTTTCATTTCCAGGACCAACTAGGGTTTCTAAACTTCATACTTTCTTTTGCCTAGACTAATTATTATCTTCCCAAATATACAACTAGTGTTACATTCTATAATTTTGGATAAAACTGAACCAAAACAAAACCGTCTACTGTCTTAGCTCACTGGAGGCACTTATCTCAAGTATTTAAGATGTGTGAGAGGAATGACAAAATGGCAAACTTTCTAAGGGATATGAAAATGCCTTTGGTTTTTCCTTGGAAAAAGAAGAATAAAAAGCATATAACATGCTTTGGTTTAAAATGTATTATTGTAGCAGATGAATTGGATGTATCTTGTAGTGAACATTGAGGCCTAACCTACAAAAATATTTAGGATTTTTCATTATTCAACCATTTACAAGCAAAACAGAGCAACCTTTAAAAAAATATATACCTAAATTCCTCCAGTAAGACTTAGGTGTCAGCAAGGCAATAAAAAGTCACCCCTTTTTCTGACGTAAAAATGTTGGAAAGTAATCCATGAGAAGCAGCTCTGATTTTGATTGCCTTTCAAGTTGGCAGAGAAGGGCGCTTTAAGGGAGCTCTGAGCCTTATTCATGAACGAGATGTATATAGAGTCCTTGGAGCTTGCATAGCTATTTGAGACCTGACTTCACCAACTGTTTGTTCTAATAAATAGTTGAAGATAGAATTCCATCAACCGTCTCCTTTTTAAAGTTAGAGAGTCTCTAACACCCCCCAAAAAAATCTATCTACCTATCTATCTATCTATCTTTCCATCTATCATCTATCTATGTATCTAATCTATCTATGTGTGTTATTATACATAGGAAATATTTAAGACTTTGGAATAGGCAAAAGAGACTACTGGACATTTTTTCACTGGAATGCTCTGAAGTAGAGTCTTGGGACTTATCTGTCCTATAGAGATGGGCACTTTTGCCTTTGCTAGACTATGATTCAACTCTGTAGAGAAAGACATTAACTTGTAGAAAATTGATGGTAATGGGGATATTTTCTCTTCTTTGCTGTGCAAATGATTCCTTTTCAGTAGAGAACGTAAATCTCTACATAAATCACACCTTTATTGAACCAGTTCAAACACCTTTATTGTTTTCTCATTAACATGTCAATTTCTGACATGTTCTTTTTATATTTATATGAATCATAATTTATATTTTTTAAAAATTATTCTTTGGCAGCATTCAATAAAGGATATCTTTTCCTTTTTAGGGTTGAAATGATTCTGGATAATGAGCAATGATGTCAGTAGGAATAGAATTGTTCGGTACTACCTGTGTAACATAAAACCAGAAATAGTTGGGGAATGAGGCAGAGCTGAGAGTATTGTGATATTGGGAGCAAAAAGCCAGTTTTGTGTTACACACACACACACACACACACACACACACACACACTCATAGCAGGACATTACATATGTTTATGGGGTGGAGAAGAAATAGAGAGAGGTCATTTCATTTTCTGAAACTTTCCCCTTGCCTTTTATTTGATTCTTGACTTAATATTTCTAACACACATCATTATTTGTTTTCCCTTTTTCCTAGAATACATTTCACAGAATGCCTGCAATTTATACAGCAGCTATATTTATTTTGGCATACTGTCAGTTTTATTTCTTTCAAAATAAAATTTCAAAATAGTTTGTCAGTTAAAAATTTCTGGGCCACATCCTGGAGAGTCTTGGCAATGCCACCAGTGAACACAGGCAGGGTTAAATGTCACTTTATCTCAGTACCGCAGATGGACATTGATGGTGACAAGTTACCTTATTAATTAGAGCCCCACGCTTTGTTCTGACTGGGTGTGTGAACAATAATGCAACAAGAACTTTAACAAATAAACTCACTGCAGGTCTCAGGAGTCACCACGGCACAGTCATCACTTTTTATATATTTTCATTTGTAATGATTTCTACTGGCTAATGCCCAAATAAAGGACAAACAAAAAAAATTAAAATCTGGGCTGGGCGTGGTGGTTAATGCCTGTAATTTTAGCACTTTGGGAGGCCAAGTGGGAGAACTGCTTGAAGCCAGGAATTTAAGACCAGTGTCTGGAATAAAAAAAGACCTTATCTCTACAAAAAAAGAAAAAAAAAATTAGTTGCATGCAGTGGCATGCACCTGTAGTCCTCAGCTGCTTGGGAGGCTGAGGCGGGAAGATCACTTGAGCCCAAGAGGTGAATGCTAATTATATATATATATATATATATGTATATAGTGGTTAATACTGAGTGTTAACTTGATTGGATTGAGGGATACAAACTATTGATCCTATGTGTGTTTGTGAGAGTGTTGCCAAAAGATATTAACATTTGAGTCAGTGGGCTGGGAAAGGCAGACCCACGCTTAATCTGGGTGGGCACAATCTAATTAGCTGCCAGCACAGCTAGAATATAAGCAGGCAAAAAAATGTGAAAAGAGAGACTGGCCTAGCTTCCCAGCCTACATCTTTCTCCTGTGATGGATGCTTCCTGCCCTCAAACATTGGACTCCAAGTTCTTCAGTTCTGGAACTCAGACTGCCTCTCCTTGCTCCACAGCCTGGAGACAGCCTATTGTGAGACCTTTTGATCACGTGAGTTAATACTTAATAAACTCATATATATATATTCCATTAGTTCTGTCCCTCTAGAGAACCCTAATACAATATGTATGTGTGTGTGTGTGTGTGTATGTACATATGTGTGTGTGTATTTATCATTCTGTGTGCTTATTCTGAGGTGGTTCATAGTGGTATCCACTATTCCTCCATTCACCCATGTCATATAATTAACTAAAAGACATCAATTGATTTTTAAATGTTTCTTACTAAATGACATAATGCTTTCCTGTAAGCCACTAGGGCATGTCCTGGGAAGACCTATGAGCTATTGATAAAGATGCAGCCTGTGCTTGGGGAACAAGGGCAGAAGCTGTAGTAAGAAGTGATGGAGGCCTGGTCAGCAGGGTTTCCAAGTAAGAGACAGAGTTTATAGTTATAGACCAAGCAAGAAGACAGTCTCATAGCAGATAGTGCATGTTGAATATGCCTAGTTGACTCAGCCTAGTGCTGAAACAGCATTTGCTCATCTGTTTTCTTCTCTGGAAGATGCTATCAACTGGTGTTGTGTCCCCACAAGTGGCCATGAACCTGGTCAGGGAAGACCATGGCAAAAGGGACTCAAATACATTTTCTGTCCTGAACAGAAGAGCTACAGGGCATTCTACATACTAGTATGCTTTGTCTCTCTCTTTAACATAAAAATCCCTTCTATTGCCCTTACTAAAAAAGATATGTACATAAACATTGGATAACTGGGCCTTATTAATATGGGGAAATGCCTGAAATCCCAATGTAAATATCTGGTTAAACTGGATTAGAAAAGATGGCTTAGACTCAAGCCTAACCAAGAAACTTTTACCTCTTACATCAAATCGACAACACCACAACACATTTAGGTAAAAGAAGAGCTTTTACCTAAAAAAAATGAGCTCCACTCATTCCTATTACCTAGTGGAGAGAGAACATGGAGCTTGTGAAGAAACAAATCATCTAACATTCTACCAGGGGAATTAATTTTCTATCACTGGAATTTGCGGCCAGGGGAACCAGTCCCACCACTGGCCCACAGACCATACTCGAGGAGTACTGCCATAGAGTAAGTCCCAGCTTCTCTTCCCAGGTTAACATTTGTAAGCAGATGAAGTGTGGTTAGAATGATCATCTGGATGAATGGTAACTTGATAGTCAACATCAGCAACAACCATTTAAATCTAAGAGTAACAGACAATTTAATTTAAAAATAGTTGATTTGGGGGGAGAGCAAATCAGAGCAGCTATCTTGTGTTCTGGTATTTGGGGTTTCCTAGGAAGAAAGGAAGGGAAGAGGAACAGATAATTGCTAGTGACCCAACATCTTTAGTATTGACATGTATTATGGGTTGAATTGTGTGCTCTTAAAAGATATGTTGAAGCCCTGTCCCTCAGTACCACAGAATTTTACCTATTTGGTATATACCTATAATTATATCATTGCTGATATAATTAGCTAAGATTAGGTCATATATGAGTAGCATAGACTCTAATCTAATATGACTCATGTGCTCATAAGAGAGGAGAATGCCATGTGAAGACAGTCATGCAGAGGGAAAGTGGCTGGTGAAGATGAAGGCAGAGATTGTAATAATGCATTTACAAGCCAAGGAACTCAAAGGATTGCCACTAAACCCCAGATGCTGCAAGAGAAGAGATTCTCCCCTGCAGGTTTCACAGGGAGCTCCTCCCTGCCCACAACTTGGTTTTGGACTTCTTGCCTCCAGAACTGTGGGACAATTATTTTACGTTGTTTCAAGCCTCCCAGTTTATGGTACAAACTGGGAATCTTAGAAAACTAATATAGCATGTAAGTTCCAGCCCTAGAAAACTAATATAGCATGTAAGTTCCAGTAAGTAGCTGCATCACATCTTTGATAAATGAGAAGAATGAACCAATTCATAATCAATTTACTATCAGCATTCACCCATCTATAGTGTCACACATCCAGACTTCTTATTTCTTATTTCTCTAATGTGACACCCCCCACTTTCTATTACATCATATCTTATTAGAATTTTACTCTTTATTTGCACTTGAGATTTTATTGGCAAAAGTCACTTTAATGGTCATCTGAACCATACATATAACAAAAGATTTAGGGGGAAAGGACTTTATCACACTCTTCATCTCTATGTCTATCATATCATATGAACATATGCTTCTCTAAATCAGGGAGCTCAAACATTTATTAATGTATCCCACAGAAAGAATAATATTTGATGTTATAACCAGTATCCATATACCTATTCATTTACATAAGCTGAAAAAAAATCACTTACCTTTACTGTTCTTACTACATGTGAAATGGATATTTTCTACTGTATTCAATTTTTAAAAATGGTTATATTTGCTCTATAAACTGATTTTACACCTCTTATTGAGTAACAATCCACAGTTTTTTTTTTTACTATGGCCCATATTTTGCCTAGTTTCTGAATGCTATCCTCTAGGGATGGTTCCACCAAGTTCTATGTTACTCTTATTCTCCTAACCACATACACATACTAACACCACAGTTTTATATGATGTGAAGGTCTGAGAATGTATAATGGTAAACATTCCTTAAAATTAAAAAAAAAGTATGGCCTCTCAAACTCAAGTGAAATATTTATCTTATAAAAACAAGTTTCTGGCTATTTACAAACAGAATTGCAGCTATATTAAATCATTGTTTCCTGGTATTTATTAGCAATGAGGCACTTTTATTCATGGAGCTATTAAATACAGAAGACCTTTGCACGTGGAACTTCTGGATTATTTGTTACCACTCTGTTTCCTGGTCATTTCAAACAATTATTCATTTTCCTTAACCAGATTGACTAATTTTCTTTCCTTCCTGAAATAATTTATTGTTTGAGTGAATCCACCAAGTAACAGCTTGTGTTCTGGAGATAATGCAAGTAAATGCAGAGCTGACAGCTAATCTAGATGAGGTCATTTGTTTCGGGTGAATCTTAATGTGGTCTTAAGAAAAACAATCAGAAACTATCCCCCGACAGATCAGCTAATAATTTTGAGAAAAAGGAGATAGCTATTTTTCAGGCCTCTCTTCATTTTAACTATTTCCTAATAATTTGAAGCCACTTGGGGATAATGAAAATTGATAATCCCATAATATGAAGAGAAACATTTGGTTTCCTTTATATTGATAATATATTTTTATTGTCAGAAATTAAACAAACAATTCTACCCTATTCCCTAAAGAAGGCCAACAGAAAGAATTGCCTGAGGTCAATTACTCAAATCTGAAATCCCTATTTCTGTCAGATATCCTTGCAGATGTCATTGAGTTATGCTACCAACTCTCTAGGCCTGGGCCATTTAGTATATTTTACAATGCAATTATTTCAGAGTATTTACTGGAAAGCCATATCTCTCTAAATTACATAGTCTTGTGTGTTCATCAATAAGCTTTTTCTATAATGAATCTAAGGGAGATTGGTGATTCTCATTTTAAAATTGCATGGGCTGTAATCATCATTGTGAACATACTCTGGCTTTGGAACTGTGAGCCTTGAATAGTCATTTATTTTCTGTTGGTGCTAACTTAAACCTCTTTACTGAACTAAATAATAATTCTGTGTGAATAACTCCTACCAACCTATGAAGGTGGACTGGCCTACACACAAACAGAAGCTTTGGTTGAGCGCCTTAATTTTTAGAAGACATCAACCTCTTTCTTTTTATCGCCAACTGATTTTTAAAGAAAAAGAAACAGTCCAGAATTGACAACACAGAATACCTGTACTTTGAACATTTTTCTAATTATCTAATGCCTGAGTTTTTACCCAAAGCCCAATTACACAAAATTAATGGAAGATTGCCTTTGTGATCTATAGCCTATTTGTTCTTCACTGTGCTTGAAATGAAGGAAATTATAAGAAGCAATCACAATAAATTTGCCCTTACATTTATATAGGAATATCATGTATTTTAACACTTATGTATCCTCCATTTAGTTAGAGAATAGTGAGGAGAACTTATCCTTTGGTGTCACAAATGATACAAGAGTTGATGACTGGTTGTTGATTCAGATGGAGGTGTTTAAATGTTCCAGTTTGCCCCAAGAGAGCCTGGTTCCTGCCTGTTGTTCTGGTGTAATTGTTAGTAGCTTCTTCCCCCATCCCTCTTATTTTCAGAAGTTTCTGGGTTTGAAACACAAATTCTGCCCAATTTGGGGTTAATCAAAGGAGACAGAGCACCTTCCCTGTTAGAAAGAGTTAGCCAGTCGTGCTTAATGAAGTTTGGCTTTGAGGAATGGGCAAATCCCTCAGTTTGTTCCTAATGCTAAGTGAAACATTGTAGTCAAGAATCCAGGACTGGACAGACCTTAGAAAAATAAAAATCAGGCAATTATTGAGTCTTGGAAGAAGCGTGAGCATTTCAATGCTTCATTGCAATGTCTTGACTAGGAAATATAGAGTTAGGAAAACTTTTCACTTAGTCATTATAGGAATCAAAGCAGGTGCATGGTAAGGGAGGTGTCCTTAATTTTGATGAATTTTCTGACACACAATTCAAAGACTGACAGTGTCCTATATGTTAATCCTCACGCCTATGACTTAAAATACTTGAATCTTAAAGAAATAATCTACTAGATGGCCAAAACTACTGTTTAGAATTTTTGATTCACCTCTAAAGGGGATGTAAGGAATAACTCCGTGCATGACTAACACTCAAGGAACAAAAACTATTTACTTCCTTGAATACATTTATAAGCCTCAGTATAATTTTGTCATCCTAAACAGTGCAAAAAAAAAAAAAACCCTCTACAATACAATGCAGGCCAGAGGCATTATTTATTAAAAAAACTTTTTTTTTAAGATTGAGAATATAGCAGCAATTTGAATGTGAAAATCAGGCATCCTAAACAACTAGCAAATTGCAGGCCCACAAAGCCAGCCATCTTTTTATCCTCTCCTTGATTGATGAATTGTGCAGAAATGATCAAGATCAATTCAAGGATGCATGAATTTCATCTTCTTCAGTTTCTGAGTGTTGTATTAGGCCTGTAATTCTGTCTACAAGATGACGCTGTTAGAGAATGAACAAAGAAAGCAATTGATATTTTATTCTTATCCTGGCAATGAATTTTGCTTATTACTATCTTCAAAATACAATTGAGTGAACAGTGATTACTCCTGCATAGGCGTAACTGCATACATGTGGAAAAAGCTAAAAATGAATAGCATGAAAATCACCTTTAATTTCTAAAATCATTTTCCCAATCTGTTAAATGAGGCCGGACTTGTGCAGTGAACTTCAAGCATAAAACAAAGTAGACTCTTTCAGCCTTGCTGCTAACTTAGAGTCCAGTAATGTAAGGTGAACAGGAAAAGATATTATTAATACCAATTTTTCTACCTACGGATGTGTTTAAGGGAGATTCATTTACTAACATGTTCTTTAGGTCCTTGCTACTCAAAGTGTGATCATTAAAAGGCTGGTTGTATTTGCACAGCTTTAGAAACATACAAATCCATGTAGAATATTAACCAGGCTTATTTTAATGTCACATCTATTGAGCACTTACAATGTGCTTTGCATATTTTTAGGTTTGTATTTGTGAACTTAGTCCATGGATTCTATTCCATTAATTATTGGGAATAAATATTCAGTTGGCTTAATTAGCAGAATTTTTTCTTCTCTCCTCTTTCTCCTATGATAAATATTTCTTGTTAATCAGTGGTATTAGAATGTAAATAGATCTTTTAAGTTAATTTATTTGCAAATGATCTTCCACAACAATTTTACCTCATGAATTTCCATTTATTGCAAATATTACTGTTCAGCTCACACATATACAGTGAACTCTCATTGAATCACAGTAGTGAAGGAATTAACACTACTGGTTATTTGACCATTCTAGTTAACTGAAAATTACATTATCCACTTCCAGAAATGAAGTAAAATCACAAGCACTATATAAAACATAATTTAACTATTCACTATATAAAACATAATTTAACTATTCACTATATAGCAAAGACATGGAATCAACCCAAATGCCCATCAGTGATAGACTGGATAAAGAAAATGTGATAAATATACACCATGGAATACTATGCAGCCATAGGAAGGAATGGGATCATGTCCTTTGCAGGGACATGGATGGAGCTGGAAGCCATCATCCTCAGCAAACTAACACAGAAACAGGAAACCAAACACTGCATGTTCTCACTTATAAGTAGGAGCTGAACAATGAGAACACATGGACATAGGGAGGGGAACAACACATACTGGGGCCTGTGTGTGGTGGGGGACAGGCAGGGAGACCATCAGGATAAATAGCTAATATATGCAGGACTTAATACCTAGGTGATGGATTGATAGGTTCAGCATACCACCACATTTACCTGTGTAACAAACCTGCATGTCCTGCAAATGTATCCCAGAACTTAAAATAAAATAAAATAAACATAACTTAACCTTTTCTTTTACAAGCACAATGAAATTCAGAATCTTCATGTAGTTCAAACTCCATCTAGTACCTTATTGATTATTTGGGTACCAAGGCCTGTAAAAATTTATCTTTGGAATATATGTGGAATCAGCCCTGCTTCTCTCCGTCCCTGATGTCATTACTGTGGTTCCACTCTTGTCTCTTGACTAGCTTAATGCATCATTTTTCTACCCGGTCACCAGGATTGTCTCTAATTCATTCTTCTTTCTGAAATCTGAGTGATTATTGAAAATAAAATCTCATATATTTATTTCTCTGCTTAAAACATACCAATGTTTTTCTATTTCTTGCAGGATAAAGTTCAAAATTCATTAAGTATGGTCTGGACCATTCTTAATTTTCAGTGGCATATACAATTTGTTCCCTCTATGTTTCAACCCCATCATCCACATACCCGTCTTTTCACCTTCAGTCTGCTCTCTAGTTAGAGTAATGACTTTCAGATCCCAGAAGAATCTATGTACTTCCTTGCCTCCAAGCCTCTGCACTTGCTGCCCCCTTATGAGGTGATTGTTTTTCTGTTCTACACTTTCTATCTACACAACTAATTCATGATCATGCTTCAGGTTGCAGTACCACAAAGGGTTCGTCCAGGAACACTTCCTTCCTTTCTCACACCTCTCTGAACTCCAACTCAACTGATACATCTCCTTCATGATCCTATAGCAGCCTATACACTCCTTATCCCAGCACGTACATTTTGGCCTTGAATTTTCTGTTTCCCAATCTATATTCCAAAATCTGTAAGGGCCTTCATGGTGGTGTGTAAGTCTTCCTCTCTGTTATAGCCCTAATGTCTAGCACAGTGACATAGAAGTCATTCTAAACATTTTTTTATAAACAAATGAATGTACTACTTTTATTGACACCAAAATGCATAGAACCTAATCAGTTTAAATAACAGCTTTCCCTATGCACTATAAAAAAGATAGTAGATAAACTATTTACATTACCTGAGTTTGTACCCTAGAAGATGCTTTATAAAATTAATACCCACTATTAACATGTTTCCTGCTCACTTATTTTCTTTTCGTAAAAGTAAAGTGCAGATTGTGCAAATGCAGAGCTGGCTGGGCTAAAATTACCTGGCTTCCCTTTATAAAATGAACATAAGATTTTGCTTATTTGCATGCCTTGAACTACAAGTGAGGATGGATTGTGGAATGTATTCTTGGAATCAAAATTTCTAAAATGAGAATGGCAGAGTATATGAACATGGAATGGGGGATGATACTTCAATAGATGATCAAATCTTGAGAAATTGCAAGCTAAATATAGTAAGCCATGATACAACTCTGAGAATTGAATCAAGCAATTACATACAGGGAAAGTATTTAATTAAGATATAATCAACAGGATTTCAGGTTTGTTAAGGAATAATCAAATCTGGCTGATGTCATCATCATCCAATAAATCATCCTCCTAAAGAATTGGCAAATAATTGGTATTTCAAATTCTCAAGAGAATAGCCCAGGGCTCAAAGGCTGGTTGAGATGCCTGAGAAAGAGCTATCAGCTGTGGAAAAATGAGAAGTAATTTGCCGTGGTAACTAATGACCTCCAAATCTCAGTGGTTTCCAACCATAAAAATTATTTCTCTTGCACATTTCATGTGAGCTGCCAGTGAACTACAGCTCTGCTTCAGCAGATCTTTACTTCAAGATCCAAGCCTAAGAAGCCCCTCTTTGGAACAAAGCATTCTTGAGGGAAAGGATATACAAGAGGCAGTATTTAAACACAAAACCATCTTTAAAGATTCTCCTCAGATATGGCATATGTCACAACTGCTTACATTCCATTGACCAAAGCAAGTCATATGACTGTTAAATCAAGTTTAATGCAAAGCTGCCTCCTTACATATTTTTAAGTTCAGCCTAAAGGTTCCTCTGTACATCGTGAACTATAGCCTAAATGGAAGTGTAAACAGATTGTAGCCTACTCTTGTGCCAATCGTTGAGTTTTCACTAAAGGGGCCAATGGTTCAAACCATGTTCAAATAAGGCAAATACCAAGCTGTAAACAATCTGGCTGTTTCTGTACCTCACTTCTGTTTTCTGTACCTCACTTCTATTTTCTATACATCACTTTCCTTTTTCTGTCCATAAATCTTGTTCCACCATGTGGTTGCCCTGGAGCCTCTGAGCCTACTCTGGCTTGGGAGGCTGCCCAATTGGTGAATCATCCTTTGCACAATTAAACTCTTAAATTTAATTTGGCCAAACTTGCTCTTTTAACATGACCACATGTTCTACTAGTCTGAGGAAATTTTAGCCACTAACACAGAAGCTCTGCAACTCATGTTCATGGGGGTTAGTGTTATATACTACTTATGTGGAAGGGGATGGATATTTGGAAACAAGGTACCATAGTATTTGAACGGAGAAAGAGAGAGGACAGAGTCAAACTGAGATACTTGGCAGGGATCTGGGGTTAGTTTGAAAATAACGGCCTTTGTGGGCTAACATTCTGAAATTCATACCTAGCCCAGTATCTATTCAGGCTGTGTGGCTGGAGGCTAAGGACCTCAGATCACATAGATCTCAGATGGTGATGGCTAGAGATATGGGCTCTACTGTTTATTAGCTTTGTGACCTAGTGAGTCACTTCATTTCCTTGAATCTCAGTTTTTGTGGCAGCATTTGTTTTCTGCTCACCAAATATCCAAGAAACATTTACATGCATCTCCATATTTACTCACCCCACTTACGACTAGGGAGAGGCTGTGTGAGAAGTTCTGACTAATGGGATATGAACACTTAATGGCTCCTAAAATCTGCCCGAGATCTTCAGCTCATTGTCTTCTCTTCTGCAGAACTGAGGGTGCTAGATGGCGGAAGTAGAGATCCCTGAATCACCTTCTGTAGAAGAGTGGCACAGGAGAGTCACTTGACCCACTTGGGACCAACACCAGACTGTGAGATAACAAACCTGGTTTGTGTTAAGGCCTTGAAATTTTAGGATTTGTTTGTTTCTTCATTACTTGCCAATATTCATCTAAGAAAGAGGATACAGAATATCTCCAGGGTTGTTGCAAAGATTAATTGAGATAATTTAGATAAAACACAGAGCACTGTCTTCCATAATATAGACTCAATACATGACAACGATTACAGTTTAAGATTGATTACATTCATCTAGAGATTAAGAATAAGGTCTTCAGAATCAATGGATATAGTTCATGTCTCAGATATGCTCAGATATGTATGTTAATAACATTATTTAATATCTTTACACTTTAATTTCTTTATGAAATGGCATCCAATCCACAAGATAATGTATGGGGTAGTGGTGGCAGTAATGGTAGCTGATAATCTTCTGCCTGATCCCTCATTAGAGCTGCAGAACTGGTCATTAGGGAAAAGAACCAAATAGATAAGCTTATGTGGAGATCCAACTGTGGTTTTGATCAGATTGATGGAACTAACCAGTCACAGCCCAGCTACTAATAGAGTGGTCTCCAACCACAAAGGCAGTGATCAGATGATGGCCAATGATCTGAGTATCAGCAGTGATTCTGCTGCTGGAGACAAGAAAAAAAGATAAACAAGAGTTCAGGATTTGGAAAAACAATGTATACGATTTTGCCTTTATGTTGAGTTTGTATTTCTCTTTAAGTAATTTTAGAGCGATAATGGTTGCAGCATTAAAAATTAATTTTGCTTTTTCCCAATCATAATAGTAGTAGAGTTTATTATAGAAAGTTAGAAGTACAGAAATTTGGACAGAAAGAAAAACATACATTGTTCTAATCCAACAAACAACTAATAATTTTTCTGTATTTATATTCACTCTTTTTTTCTATGTATAAGTTTTATTTGTTTATTTAACATAGTTGGATTTTCTAATGTTATATTAAAATTACTTCATAAATATTATTTTCAAGGACTGTAAATTATTTAATTATGTGAATGTACCATAGTTTACTTATTTATTTCTTTCATGACGTTAGCTTTCTTGCTGTTGTAAATAATGACCCTGTTAACTTCTCTGTTACATATTTTTACATCCTTTGATTTATTTTGTTGGGACAAATCCACAGAATTGGAATTACTAGGACAAATAGAAAAGATATTTATAAGAAATAGTATACTACATTGCCAAATTGCTATCCCCAGCAATACATGAAAATGATGGTTTCACATGGCCTATTATGGGATTTATTTTTGTATATTGCTAATTTAAAAAACCTTTAAAATATTCTTTGTTACTATAGAATGTCTAACTACATATTTATTAGTAAATATATACATTCATCATTTTATTTGATTTTGCATTAATTTGTGATATGGAAATTTGCCTAATCTTCTGAGATTACTCATGACAGTGCATGATTTTTGAATTATCTCCTTATGTCAGTTGCCAATTTAATATTTTTCTTATTGATTTCCATGAATGTTTTTTATCTTAACAATATTAGATATATAATCTTCTTAACATATCTTATTATTTATTATCAGGAGAAATAGTATGTGGCTGCCCAGTTCTCCTTAACTCATCTTCAGCTGAATATGTGGCTATCTTTTTACCCTCTCGTATTTTCTTATAACTGAATTGTCCACTGACTATAATTAAAATCTCCCTTTTGGATGGACTCTCAAGCTTAGTAGTAGCCAACTCTTCATGAGGTGAGGCATAGGTACAGACTTTTCAACTTTTAGCAAATATACTTAGTATCTGTTGGTTGTTTCTTAAAAAATGACATAGTTTCAGAATTTTATTTTTAAGTCCTTCTGTCTGCATGTAAAATGTTTCATCCAAAACAACTTTGGAACTGTCAGAGAGGTACTGAACTGTGGCTGAGTTTCTGTGTAAAGTGAAATCTAAGAAATAATTGGCACTTCATAGAAATTTGTGTTTAGAACCACAATTTACATCGTTTCTACTTCAGTCATTTTCCAATATTTTTTCACAGATTACCATTCTAAGACCTAGGAATGTTTTCTCAGAATTCTCCCATGGAGATGCTGCTTTTCACGATTACCTATCCTGGTGTGAAGCTGAGAAGAAATTGGCAGAGACTGTGGTCCAAGCAGTTAGTTGAGCTTCTATGAGTGGTTTCAGTATAGGTATTTTTCTACTTACTATTGGTGTAGCTAGGTTTCCAAATGTCACAATGTTAAGCAGATATCTCCAAGGTCATATGTGGCTTTCACACGTTGAGGATTATTTTTGAACTATCACCTTTCTTCAACCCTCGCCTATTTTGATGTTTAGGAGAGAATATCTTAAAGATTTTGGCTTCTAGAATTTCAAATGCACCAGGACACACACTGAATAACTTTACTACCAGATAGTATTACAAGAAATGTCTTTTCAGTTTAAAAGGTATCGTTCATTCATTCATTAATTCAACAATATTGCCAGCCTAGAGGAGGAATTGTGCTGCATTTGAATTTCAGTTATTTAGCAGCTGTGTGTATTGGGCCAAATCAATTTGATCTTCTCAATTTTTCTTATCTATGTTGCATTATTTCTACTACAACAACCATAAGCTAAGCATGGTGCTAGGCACAAAGCATATTTTAGTGAATAAAGCAAGCACAGACCTTGCATGGGGTTCATGGGGTTAAACACAAGCTGGAAAGAGACTTCCAGGCTTTGGAGAGGGTAATAGAGACTGTCTAAATTTGCACCTGTCTTTCTAAAATGAATATAGGATACAAAAAAGGAAATAAAATTTCTCATAGCTCATGATTTCAACTTTAGTAGGAGAAAAATTACCAAAAACTTAATTTACGTGTAGATGGAGTCTGCTCAAGAATTTAAAAAGAGCTTAGAATCAGGAAATCGGGTGGAACTGAAGAGAGGGCAGTGGAGTCTTAGTGTCAGTGTGACACTGATTTTATCAACTGAAGTTCATCCCCAAAAGGACTGAGTCCCTCCCTGAGTGGGTAAATATGATGTGGAGTTTCAGTAACCTGGCAGATAAGAGCCCTGGCAACTGGTGAGTCTGAGGAAAGAGGTTTAGAAAGTGAGCAGCAACTGAGGTGGCTCTCATGGGAAGGCATCATTTCTGGGGGAAAAGAATGTATCATGGAACATGGAAATGTCTCTGGGTGGCTTGGAAGTAAAGGGAAAGGAAGATAAGAGCCACAATATATTGTGGCTGAAGATAAGAGCCACAATATCATATGAAAAAAAAAAACCGTGATTCAGAAGAAAACACGTACACACAAACAAATTCTTAAAGAAACTGAGCACCACTGTAGCCATAGAAGAAGGCACTCTTAAACCAAGACATTAAGTATAATAGCCAATCTCTGACATTACTGCTGGTCTAGGAAAATCCAACATAAACAAAGACACCAATAACAAAATGACCCAGGACCCCATAAGGTTATTATACATAGTAAAAGAAGTGGTTACAGAAAACTCAAACCCTTAAATACTTACAAAGATGAGAAATGCCAATACATGAATTAAACATCCAAACAGATAGATAAAAGATTAAGCTCAAAGAAAGCAGGGAAAATGTCAAAAAAAAAAGCAAAGGAAAACAGAAAAACATGAGCACTAATAAATAAATAATTAAATATTATAAATTAATTTTATATGTAATAATGACATTGTGGTCTTGTCTTTAAAAACTGTCCTGGAGCTCTCTTACATTACTAGTTGAAGGCAAAAAAATGATCCGTCCACTTCAGAAAAGAGTTAGTTAGTTCCTTAGAAAATTATACACACACTTATCATAAGACCTGTCAATCCTGCTCTTTGGTATTTACCCAAGATCAATGAAAATTATATTCACACAAAACATCAAATACAAATGTTTATAATGGATCTTTTTTGTAATTACCAAAAACTAAAAACAATCCAGTTCTTCAACTGATAAATATCCAAACTGTGATACCTCCGTAAAACTGGATTCCCACACAACAATTAAAAGGGATAAGCCACTGATAGATGCAACAGTATGAATGAATCTCAAAAGCATTGTGCTAGGTGAAAGAAGCCAGATTCAAAAGACTACTGTATGATTCTATTCACGTGGCATTCTAGAAAGGCAAAACTACTGGAAGAGAAAACAGATCAGTTGTGCTGGAGCAGGAGGAAGATCGAGTACTAAGGGGCATAAGGGAATTTTTTGGGATGATGGAAATGTTGTATGTCCTAATTTTAATGATGTTTACATGATGTATACATGGCTCAAAAGATGGAACTGAACATCAAAAGGGCACATTTTACTGCATGTGAATTATACATCAATAAATCTGACTAAAACAGTCTTACAGATTTATAAGAATTTTAGAGATTCTTGCTAAAACTTTTACAAGTAAAATGATATAATATTTGATATTTTCTTCAGGATAACCTGATGGTTTGGATAAAAGAGGTAGAGAAATACAGAAAATGAGATTGCCCAAGAGTTGCAGTTGTTGGAACTAGAGCTCATTATATTGTACACTTCACTATTCTATATATTTGGTATTCTTTACAGTAAACAATATTTTAAATATATAAAGTTAAAAGTAATTGGAAATTAGTCAACATAGAATAAAAATTTGATTTCCTATATTATTCTGATGGAAAAGCAAATCTTGGCATATTTTGCAGGAAACTGTTATGTGGCCATCACTGAAAAAAATCTGGCTTGAAAGTCTAAAAGTTTGAAAGTCTAATTTGGAATTTTATAAAGTAGATCTGTTCTATGGGAGTTCCATATTAAACAAAATTAAACTGCATTTTCTTAGAGAGGTTAATATACTACTGCGGTTATACAACATTGCCCAAATTTATTTGTATATAGAATTCCCTTTTTTCTCAAAACATTTGCAGAAATAATGTTACATAGAACATACTTGAGATTCCGTATCATTTTCAAGACTGACAGTACATACTTGTAGTAGCCTAGGTGCCAAGAGGCAACTTAATGCTGGAATCAAAACTTGGTGCTTCATGTATTAGAGTAATGCTAGTTCCTATAACCTAATTCCCTGAAGTAAAGTGGCTTAACATAATAGAAGTGATTTCTCCCCCATATATCTGTCCAATGAAAGTATTTTGGATGGGAATTCACTTTCCCTCATGCAGTGCTTTAGGAATTGGAACTCTATCTTATCCCTTTTCCATCCTCTAGAGCAGCAGTCCCTGAGCTTTTTGGCACCAGGGACTGGTTTCTTGGAAGACAATTTTTCCATGGACCAGGGGCGAGGGATGGTTTTGGGATGATTCAAGCACATTACGTTTATTGTGCACTTTATTTCTATTATTATTACATTGTAATATATAATGAAATAATTATACAACTCACCATAATGTAGAATCAGTGGGAGCCCTGCGCTTGTTTTCCTGCAGCTAAATGGTCCCATCTGGGGGTGATGGGACACAGTGACAGATCATCAGGCATTAGATTCTCATAAGAAGCACACAACCCAAATCCCTCACATACAGTTCACAGTACAGTTTGCGTTCCTATGAGAATATAATGCTGTCACTGGTCTGACAGGAGGTGGAGCTCAGGTGGTAATGAGAGTGATAGAAACAGGCTGTAAATACAGATGAAGCTTCTCCCATTCACTCATAGCTCACCTCCTGCTATGCAGGCCAGTTCCTAACAGGCCATGGACTGGGAGCCGTTTGTGATCTGGAGTTGGAGATCGCTGCTCTAGAGGTTTAGGTGCTTCTTCATCTAACCAGCCTGAAGGAAGAATGAATGGAAAAGGCACATTGACACCTTAATCACCTTCAACCAGAAGACACATAAATCACTTCTGCTCCCATTCCATTGATGATCATTCGTCTCATGGCCTATTTAGATACAACCAAATCTGAGAAATGTAGTTACTGGCTGGGCTGGGCAGTCATTTTGCATGACAGGAACACATGATTTTTTTTTTTTTTTTTTTTTTTTTGAGACGGAGTCTCGCTCTGTCGCCCAGGCTGGAGTGCTGTGGCGCGATCTCGGCTCTCTGCAAGCTCCACCTCCCGGGTTCACGCCATTCTGCCTCAGCCTCCCAGGTAACTGGGACTACAGGCGCCCGCTACCACGCCCGGCTAATTTTTTTTGTATTTTTAGTAGAGACGGGGTTTCACCGTGTTAGCCAGATGGTCTCGATCACCTGACATCCTGATCCGCCCGCCTCAGCCTCCCAAAGTGCTGGGATTACAGGTGTGAGCCACTGCGCCCGGTCCCGAAAACATGAATTTTTAATGCACAGTTAGCTGTCTCTACTATGGGCTACAGTAATTTTGAATATTGCATAAGTGCATGTAGACATTTCAAGAAATTCAGTGATTCCACCAGAGAGTATGATTCAAATAATCTGAAATGGGGCCCTGGCATCAATATCTTAAAGGCTTGCAAATAATTATATTGTTCAGAAGCTCCCAGATAATTATATAGTTTGACTTGAGAACCATAGAAAATAGCCACTGATTCTTACTGTAGAAAAATAATTTCTTTATTGCCAATCCTGAGCTACTTTTTCAGAGAGATTAAGCACATTGCCTTATAGAAGATTGGGTTCTTCAGGAAGCAGAATCATAGCTGGTACTTAGCATTTAGGGTGCTTATTGAGGAGAATCAGCCCCTGTGGCAGGAAGTGAGGTGGGGGAAGCAGGATTGATTGGGCAGAGTGGGAGGCTGAGCTGTAATGCAGGCCCTGCATCATACTTTAGAGATAAAAGAGCTCATCAGTTTTCCTCTTTGGGGAAGAAATAGCTAGGTCTTCATAACCCTGCTTCCATCTGTGGTAGAGTAGATTTACCCAAAAACAGCACATCCTTGGGTGAAGCTGCTCACTTTAGCTAAGGTAATTTCTGAAAGCCTGATGTTGAAGGCAGCTTACCTACAGCACACTCAGCAACTGGGGTAGAAGACTTTCCTTTAAGGAGATGCTTTAAAGAGGAAACAAGTAGCACATTTCCATGTTCATCACAAGCTTAACGTCCTTCACTAGTAGGCAAGAGAATGGGCTCTAGAATAAGATTACTTGTGTTCAGAGCCACACTGTTTACTAAATGTGTGACTTTGGAAAAGATGATTTCAACTCCTTCAAACTTAAGTTTCCCCATGTAGAAAACAAGATATCTTTTTAAAAGATCATCATGATAACTAAATATAATACATATAAAATATATACATTGATTGGTGCTACTTCTTCTTCCCAATTATTTTTATCCTCATGGTTATAACACATCAAGAAAGAACATGTCAGCAGCCTCTGCAACATGTGTACTTTCCAGTCAGAATCAAATTCCTTCCAAGTCTTGTTCAGGGACCTTACAGTTGGTTATTCAATCAAAATTCTTATCTGCCTTGTATGTTCTACGAGTCTTTACAGTACCATAGAATTTTTGTGACCGCAGGTCCTGCAATTGTTTAAGCGGCTTCTGGCAGAACTGCTCCTTCATAGCTTATTCAGAAAGGAGAACTTTTTTTTCTCTGCTGAACATTTAAAACATATTAGATATGTTTGAATGATTTTTCAGCACAGCTAACAGTAATTTGCTAACATTTGCTCAGAGTGCCAAATGATTCTGTTCATTGGGCTATTGTCCTGAAATCTTTGTTATTTTAGTCTGTGGCCATACCACCCTGAGCGTGCCTGATCTTGTCTGAAATCTTTGTTATTTGGGACATAATAGGTCAGATGAAACAATTAGGAGCATTGTTTCCGGGAAGCCCTGGATGAAATATCCTTGTGAAATCTTGGGACAGCTCTCCAATTTCCTCCCTCTGAAGCCTCAGGGTAGATTAGTTTGTTGCATTAATTAGCTGACATCTTAGGCTTGGAGGGGCTAAGGTATAGGACAGGAGCTTTGCAATCATTTGTGGTAACATGATAAGTAAAAAGGGTGGATGAAGGGCTGCCCAGAGTTCTGGTTCTGCCTGTAGACTCATAGACTGCAGGTACAGAGGGTGAGAGGCCAAGTGGGAGGAAGTGGGAGGAAGGGGACCACATTTCAAAGGGGACACCAAAAGCATACCTTATCGATTTTTGACTTTGTTTTCTTAATGTTTGAAAAACATTTGAAGAAATTTGATCAAAAGGAGAACAATTCAAACAATACAAAAGTGTAGACAATGAAACATATTTTTCCCTCCTATCCCTTACTCCATTTCACTATTGCCTTCCCCAGAGGTAAACACTGACACAAGCTTCCTGATTATTCTCCCAGAGCTCTTCTCTAAAGATAAGCAGAAATGTGTACATGGATATACAATGCCTATTTAGTGCTTTGCTAAGGTTAACTAAATTAATTAGATTACTATGAGGTTGACACTCTTATTATCATCCCCATTTTATAGAGGAAGGCATGGAGAGGTTCAAAAAGTTGCCCAAGGATACACAACTTGTAAAACGTGGGTGAAGAAACATACAAGTAAATATAGATAGACATAGAGATATGGATACATAAATATATTGACATAAATGTATATACACATATCATATAGTAGATTTAATAGTGATATATCATTTGAAGGTTATTAGATTGCAGTCTTTTCATATTTTAAACCATGCATTTGTGCATTTCCTTAAAGGTCATCTGTGCAGGTCATGCATTGCACAATGCAAGGAGGGCCATTCATGTAGATTACATTGTCAAAGCCATCCTTGGAGCAGTTCAACATGGCAGCAGTACTTGCTTATATTGACCTAATTTTAAATGGAATGTCCCATCTTGTGATCAACTAGCATTTCCTTGGGCTATTTGTAATGGAGGATAAAATATAGTCCCTGTACACAGCAGTATTACAATGTTCACACTTGTTAAAACTAGAGGAATTGTCTGATCAAGATCCCCTCCCTCCGACTTTGCCTTGGTTTTTTAAGATAAGTATGATAGTAACGTGATTGAATATTTTTCTTTCCTGTGGCTTCCACCTCAACTAATTTTTCATAAAGAATGACTGCACTGGTTAAACAATGGATTCTTACATTCTTTAAAGATATGAATAATTATCAGTTGGCTCTAAAAAGATTCATTGGAAAAAATAGTATTTGAATAGATTGTCTCTCTTAGGCATTCACAGAAGGTCTTGCTGTCCAAATCTGTGTGCAGTGCTCTCCCAATGTTCTGGAGCCAGAGGGAATAGGAATTCTATTTTTTTATGCTCTGGGAAAGGGTCCCAGCCACACATGATGATCTGCAGCCAGTGACACCTGCATGCCCTTGGGCAGCTCTTCCAAGAATAATATAGTTTTGCCTCCCAACAAAATAGTTATTTTTTTTAACCCAGAATACTCCTGGAATATAAATCATCCAGAAGACTGAAACTTATTTTTTGATGGCATGACAGATCACTTGGTATTAGATCCTTGAAGATATGTTATTTTTTAGAGTTGCCTTTAAAATGTCGCTCACCCTGTCACAACAGATCCAAGTTTTATAATCCTGTAGCTAGTATTCTAAATTGTTGAAGTCAACACTAACTAGGATGCCCACTATTAATGATTGAAATAGACTATCTTTTTTTAAATGTGTTTGAAATTATTTATTTCAATTGTTTATTTTGATGAATTGCATTAAACTCACCTGAATTTATCACACAAGTGGCTACAGCTAATATTTATCTACCATGTATACAGGAGTTTTTCTATTCTTTAAGACACAATTCATTTTGTTTTAGTTACACTGGTCCAGAACACACCTGTCTATTTGCATTTATATATAAAGGTCTTCATGTTGTTTTCATTATGGAGCATTTTCATGCCCCTGGAACTGAGACAAGAATAGAAAAGAGTTGGCCTTTTATCCTATAACCTCATTTCTGCTCCTCAACATAATCAATTGAGTTCTATATTTGTCAATTTGGTTTTCTCGGCCACCATAATGGTTAATTACTAAATCAGAATTGATCACCAAGTGGCCTGATGCTGTTATCTTCGCAACCCTGCATGCCTTCTAGTTCTTTTAATCATTTAAATGACTAGATCAGATTAGCCATTTGCCATTTGATCAGTAGCACAGTCACCAGTATAAGACAGACTAATCTTATTGTGCACTAAGGCAAAGTCTTAGTGGGGGAAATGGTTGTTTAATGAATATATAAAAATATTCATCTGGGCATAACAAAATATTTGCAAATCTAGTGTCTAATATTGAAGCTATTTTATTTTTTCTAATCAAATGAGAAAAATGCTGGCCTTAAATGGATACCAGGTACTACACCACAGAAAATTCATTTATCAACAAACATAATTAAGAACTAAGTAAGCTTTCATGTGTTGGACATTGGAGATATAGTGGAGATAATCCGTAGCCTCTGTCACAAGAAATAAATCATAGACTCTTGAAAGAGATATTTTGATAATAATTTTAATAGATATGGTGAATGCAAACAATGTGTGATGACTGGAAGAAAAAGTGAATTATTCTTTCTACCTGGAGAAGCCAAAAAATACACAAACTGAGGAAGTTAAGTTGAATAGGTTCCTGAGAATTATTAGGCATACTCAAGGTATTCCAAGAAGAACATCATAGGCAGGGGAAAAGCACAAGATAGCACAGCATTTTTGTTGTTCATATTTCTTAATAGAAAGTGATGACAATCAGAAAAGCTAATTTGAGTAAAGGGGATTTTTTATTGGAAATCATGGTAGACAAAATAATGGCCACACCAAGATGTCCACGTTCTAATTTCGTAAGCTTGTGACTACGTTATGCTACACAGCAAAGGGGAACTAAAGTTGTCAATGGAATAAAGTTGCTAATCAATTGACCTTAATTAAAATAAAGACGTGATCCTGCATCATCCAGGAGGATTCGGCAAAATCACCAGAGTTTTTACTTGGAGGAGAAGGAAGCAGAAGCATCACAACCAGAGAGATGAAATTGTTAGAGACTCGACCAACCACTGTTGTTGGTTGTGAAGACAGAAGGGGTTCATGGTCCAAGGAGTGCTGGAAATCTTCCAGAAGCTGGAAATGATAGGAAAGCAGATTCTCCCCAAGAGCCTCCAGGAAGGAACACAAGCCTGCTGATGCCTAGATTTTAGCCCAGTGACACCTATTTTGGATTTCTGACTTCTAGAAATGCACAGTAATAAATTTGTGTTTTAAACCACTAAGTTTTTGGCAATTTTAACAGCAACGATAGGATGCAAATGCGGAAATTTACTGAAGTTTTTAATGTAATTCAAAGAAAAACTGTGCAATCAAGACTCAAGAAGGGAAAGTATGACTGGACCCAGGTTCTAACATCATCAGAATGCTCCATCGTCTGTCTTCCTCTAGATCTATTGGCTTCATTCTCTGAGAGTAGCTTTCCCCATGGGGCAGGGGATCTGGCCACCAGCTGCCCCAGATTCCTATAATGATGGCTTTCCAATGAAAGAGAAAATAAGTTTCTCCATCTTCGCTCCAATTAAAAAAAATGCCATGAAAAAAATGTATTGTTCCATTTTGGGTCAAAAGTCCAACTTTTGAACTACATTCATGGAGTGAATAATACTAATTAGCCCAGCCTGCATCATGTGTCATCAATTTGGCAAATAGGGTGAGATTTGTTACCAAAAGAAAGGGGACAAGAATGTAGGGAAAATTGAAATAGAAATACCACCTACAGCATGTTGAATGAACTACATATGGTTTTTATAGTGAGAGCATAAGTAAGTGGGGAATTCAACTCAAATTCATACAAATAGACCACACGAGTAAGTTCCAACTCTGTGGGCTTTATATTATTTTCAGAGCTCCAGCTTAACAAAATATATGTTTATGAGTTTCCTGTCAAAAGGTGGGGGTCAAGACAGATGAGTTCAATTTATGTTAGTTCCACCATCTTGTTTTCAGTATACGAAATTCAGGAATTGGTCAGCTGTGTGGACGGTCAATTTAGAGAGACCGAAGCTTGGAACTAGATTACTCTGAGAGTAGCTTTCCCCATAAGGCAGGGGATCACTACCAAGAAGTGGTAGTGCTTGGGTCAGAGTCAGCTGTAGGAAATAGGAAAGTCCACTCACAATTCCTCAGCCTTTTGGATAATGCTTTGGATGCCTGGATTTAAGTATAAGCTACACTCTTTCCTAATTTTATTACTTTAGGCTGGTCACTCAGTACTCTAAGTCTTATTTTCATCATTTGCAATCTACATATTGATCATAAAACCTTTTCCCTGTAAAAGCATTCATTATTGCAAGTGTATATGTACAAGACATTTTACTGAGTTACAGGAAACTTCAGTTATGAAGAAATCACTTGGGATACAAATTCTAGCATAAATGAACAGAAGAGACAGGAGACCTGGTGTAGTAACATAGACATAAAATCAACCAGGACCTGCAGTGAGGTTAGCTTGATGCAGAGGAATTTAAGTTAGATAAGAATTCTGATGTTGTCTCTGCCAGCAGATGTGATGGGTTGATGAGCCAGGGGAGCAGGGAAGTCTGGGTATACTTTCAGTCTGCACACAGAGGAGGTCAGTTAGAGAGAGAGAACAGGGAAGCAGAGATGTCATTATACTCTCAGTTCTGCCTATTCCCTATTCCTGGTCTCAGATTTTCCAAGTATGGAAACCAATCTTAAGCCTGATATTCATTAGGCAGTTTCTTAAAGAAAATGATTCAAGTAAACCTAGGAGAGGAACATCCAGCCAAGAGTGTGTTCACAAAAGGCTGAAATGGCAACTTTTTCCAAAATCTTAGAATTAGATCATTGCTGACTCTGACGTCTTAGACCAGCTAGACCTGCAGTCACTCAGTAGAGTGTCTCATTCAATGAAACACGATATTATTGTTAGGAGTTATTCCAGCCCATCTCTATCAGTTTCCTAGAGCTGCTATAGCACAGCACCACACATTGGATGACTTAAAACAAAAGAACTTTATTGTCTCATAGTTCTGGAGGCTAGAAGTTTTAAATCATGGTGTTGGTAGAACTACACTATGAAACCTGTGAGGAAATGCTTTCTTGTTTTCCTAGGTTTTGCTATTGCCAGCAATCCTTGGTGGTTTGGCTTGCAGCTGCCTAACTCCAGTCTCTGCTTTCATCATCACACGGCATCCTTTCCATGTGTCTCTGTCTTCAAGTGGCCATTTTCTTATAAGGATGCTAGTCCTATTAAATTAGGAGCCCATCTTCCTCCAGTCTACCTCATTTTAACTTTCTTAATTATATTGTCAGTGACCCTATAAATAAGGTCATATTTTGAGAGATCCTGGAGCTTAGAATTTCAACATATCTTTTTTGGGGGGACATAATTCAGCCTATAACACCATCCCCTTATTTTTTTTTTACCAACTCCTGTTTAGAGTCTATATTCATTTCATTACTCATTCCTGACTCCCGATTTTCTCTTGTATGTATCACCCAGTTCTTACACTTGGGATTAGAAGTTGGCATATTGTTTATACATAGTTGAGACAAAGAAAAGCCTCAAGGAGCTGTCTGGACATTTTTATCTAGGCCTTTGTGTTACTATGAGCTGCCTGGCATTTACAGCTATGCCTTGGTGTTCTCTGATTAAACAACTTCACAGAACAGCAACATCAGACAAAGCTACTGTGAATATGATCAATCAAGACAAAAATAAGGCCACTCTATAATCAAGCCTGAACACAAAGCAAAATACAAACACTATCCAAACCACACAAATGACCAATTATCTCTCTATCTTGACAATAGAAGTGACTGCTGCTTTTTTTCTTCTTTTAACCGATTACTGCTTTGCCTTGGTCTAGTCATCCCTCCTTCTAGGTAAGATTAATTAAGGTAAATAACTAAAATTACCCTAACTTTCTAAGAGGATGTAATCCAGAGCAAAACCTCACATCTTTAAATCCTCCCTAAGTCACATAACACAACCCCAAATCTTATAGTAAATTCTTTCTAACACCCTCTTCCTGAGACACTCCATGTTTCCATGGTGTACATTCTCACTGCAACAAGTAATAAACCCAACTTGTTCAACTATGAGTGTGTTCCTGAGGATATTTGACTGGAGGGCATTCACAGGCATTTTAATAATACAAATTAGCTAAAATGTGATAACTGAATTGGAGACATGTTTTACATGTGGAATATATCAACCTAACAAATGATTGCTGTTCAGATTATACTGCAAATAGAAAAACGCAGGTGTAAAAAAGGTTGTATTTGCAATATTATTAATTGCTATACATATCTAGGGTTCAATTCCAGTCATGTTTCTTTTATTTTATAAATGAAATCAGACTCAAGCTTTGATACCACAGTGTGGTGTCAGATCTAGTCTCTCTCTCTCTCTCTCTTTCTTTTCGTGTCACCTTCCTTTGAATGGTCAAAAAACCTAGCAAATGTATTGAATCCATGAGGAATGAGATCTATCCAACTTCCCCATCCAACTGTGGAATGGGAGAGGGAAGGCCTAAAATATAATCTGGCCAACGCCACTACATCTGGCTGCCCTACAGCATCAAGGTTGGAAATTCATCCTATCCTGCAAGGTGAGGTGGTCAGAACTCTTTGAGGCAAGATGACTCCAATCCCTCAGCGCCTTGCACCACCAAAGCCATTCTTATCTTGGTTCTCCGGGTCGCAGCTGTTAGTGCTTGAGTCCTTCATAGCCAGCAACAGCCATTCCACTGCAGTGTTAGCCACATCAGGACTGTAGTATTAGAGGTATGTCGGGCACCTGCCCCTTATGGACTGAAACCACTCTCCTTTTCCCTTTGTAAAGAACTGTCTCTCAAGGGTGGGTAGCTCATCTTATTAACTCACCAATGTCTCTTTACGTTCATTGCCCTGACAATGTAAGAATACTCAATCTCTAGAGAGTTCTTAAATTTCCACCCCTTTCTGGGAGGGAGGGAAGGAACTTTTGCCTCAATGAGAAGAAGCTTTCCCAAGGATGACATGGGGACGTTCTAAGCTTCTCTCAGTGGAGCTGAGAAGAAAGGAAACCTTTTTAATAATGTATTTAAACACTCAGTGGGGTCATACTGTGGCATGTGTGTGATACCGTAACAGAAAGCTGCTTTATTTTGGGGCGGCTGCTCACTTGGAATTGTTTTCTTTAATTTACATTGGAAGTTGAGTTCTGTGGTGTGGTTTATTTTGATAATTTAGAAAATCAATATATTTTGCCAATATTTTGTGCTATCCCAATTTTTTTATTTTAATTAGGTTTGCTCTACTCAAATTTTGTCATCACATTATTATCTTTAGCTTTAAATAACAATGTATCCTTGTATTCTTAAAAATATTGTTCAAATCTTTTTCTAGGAAAATCAAATTATCATTGAAAGTTAATATTTCCTTAGCTCTTAGCTCTTTTTCCCCAATGAAACTATTATTTTTACAATGTAATTTGTAATAAATGTGATACTATCTAGGTGACATCTATCAACAACAATTATGTTGTAACAGAACAGAGAATATTACTGCTCATTTTAAACCTGGTCAGGACTTTGTCCCTGACTACCTTTCCCCTCTTTCCCTTCTTGCTACCCTGGCGGAGTACCTCATTCTCAGATAAAAGTTTCACTATCAAATCATTGGCTTCTGTACAAGTCTTTTGAGGGGAACATTTTGGGTGGATCACCATTATTTATCCAAATGTTACTAATGTTACTTTACTTGTATGAGTCCATTCTCACACTGCTATACTATAAATAACTGCTCCAGACTGGGTAATTTATAAAGAAAAAAGGTTTAACTGACTCACAGTTCCACATGGCTTGGGAGGCCTCAGGAAGCTTACAGTCATGGCTGAAGGGGAGGCAGACACATCTTACATGGTGGCAGGTGAGAGAGCACATGAGGGAGGAACTGTCAAACACTTATAAAACCGTCAGATCTCATAAGAACTCACTCACTATCATGAGAACAGCCTGGAGGAAACTGTCCCCATGATCCAATCACCTCCCACCAGGACCCACCCTTGACACATGGGGATTATGGAAATTACAATTCGAGATGAGATTTGGGTGGGGACACAGAACCAAACCATATCATTACTCAACTGCAAAATAACTAAGGTCTATTTTACAAGGGATTGTGCAAGCAGAAAAACATTTCTATTATACTATTAGCAAGTGAGACCTCCTTTGCTTACAAGTGCTTCTTAATGTCCAAGCAGGGAGCAAGCCTGAGAAGATGGGCCTTAGAATAGGTCGATTTTTGCTGGAACCAGAAAGAAGTAGGGAATGTAAGTTCCTGGACATCAGTTTGTAAGAGTGGCTGGGATAAAGGGAGTGGCAGTTTATAAGAGTAGCAGTTTGTAAGAGTGGCAGGAGTGATGGGGAGATGGGTAAAGGGTAAATAAATCAAAATTAATTTGTTTACTAGTTTCGATTTGGCCTTTTCCAAAACTTGAGTTTGTCTACAGTAGCATTTAGTGTCTTTTAAAATCATTAACTAAAACTAATTGAGATAAGAAAATCAATTGTGTCAGGTGTGGATTTTTTTAATGGAATTAAACTAAATAATATTCACTCTCTTTGCAACTCCTGACACATCTTTCCTGATTATTACTATTATTTTCAAAGACTATTTTTAAAGCAGTTTTAGGTTCACAGCAAAATAGAGAATATACAGAGATTTCCCATGTAGTCTCTGCCCCCACACATGCATAACCTCCTTCATTATCAACATACCCCACCAGAGTGATACATTTGTTATTGGTGATGAACCTAAAGTGATATAATATAATCACCCAATGCCCATAATTTACATTAGAGTGCACTTTTGGTGTTACACATTCTATGGTATTGGACAAATGTGCAATGATCCATATCCATTATTAAAGTATACAGAGTATTTTCACTGCCCTAAAGATCCTCTATGCTCTGCCACTTCATTCTTCCACCACCCCAACTTCTGTTTTTTCATAAAACTTTGAGTTAATTTAGATTTGTAGTACATAGCTGTAATCTATGTAGATCAGATTACAATCTGTAGAAAGCTAGGAGACATGTTCTGTCTCACCCATCACTGATCTCATCCTTATGGAATGCGATTTTAGCCCTGGTGAAATCCAACTGGGATCATAGAAAAACACATTTGCCTGATGCTTTTAACTCACTCTCTGTTCCTGGATAGTATTTATTTATTTCTGTTCTTTACAATCAGACATAGTACAGAGAACAGCTAATAGGATAAACGCAACGTTTCTTTTCTGCTCTATACTGATTCCAATGAAAACTGAATTCCCGATTCTCTGACAAAAAATATTTCATAGGAATTTTGACCCTGAATCTCATGTATTATATGCTTTTAAACTAAGCTATATGCATATATATTGCTCAAATTAGCAGAATCTTTAGGCATTTTCCTTTTTTCTGTTATGTCATATTCTTATAACCAGGAACCTCAGTTTAAAAAATATTTTTTAATTATCCACATTATTTTTCTTCATTTCCTCCCCTCTCACCTCTTCATTCCTTCCCTCTCTAAACACTCCCCTCTGGCAATGCATACTTACCTAATTATACTCTTGCCTAAGAAATCCCAGAGGTTAATCTTGCAACAAGCTAGGCACAGAAACCCTGTTGTGGAATCTGCCTACTTTGGGAAAGTTGTGAACAATGAGTCCACCACCAACAGGCCAACATCAAGATAATGCCAACCAGACTTCCTGATGGGTGATTGCCCAAGATAACCGTCAGAATGAAGACACATAGACCCTGCACCCTGCACAACTCCTCATGTCTCCCATGCCAAGTTTCCCTTTAAAAAACCTATGGTAAATTTTAAAACTTAAGACAGTACTTTAAAATGTGAACTTACCATCTTCTTGGTTTGCTGTCCCTCCAGTTAAACCCACTTTTCTGCCCACCAGCCCTTGCCTGTCATGTTTGGCTTTCAAGTGGCAAACAGCCAAACCTGGGCCCAGTTACATCGTGGTAATATAAAATTGCTCTACTTGCAGAATTATTACTTCGAAAAATGCTTATTTACTTTATATTGCTCAGGAATTTGAATTAAAATATCTCTTTATTAAAGCACCATCAATAATGAATTTTCATCTGAAGGCAAGATTTCAGTGAACAGAATAATATAAATATTTAGTTTCTTTTTTGACATTTTATGTTACTTTCAGTTTTATGATTTCTTTTGCATTTCAGTGCTTGACAAGTGCAGCATTCTAATATACCTTTAGAATAATAAATTCAGTGACACATATCTCAAATAGTAGAGACATGATTGAAAAGTCATGGAACTAGTTGGCAGATAAGTTATTTCAAATTTTGTTCCTGTTACGTATAAGCTATGTGATCACTGGAAAGTTACTGAAACTCTCAGATCCTCACTTATTTTGCTAAAAAAACACTGATAATAATTATCTATGTAGAGTTATTGTTAGAATTAGGGATAATGTGTACAATGTAGTAATGAGCTTGACATATTTAGATACTGACTAAAAGGTAGCATTTACATGAAATCCTTGGGACAATGTATTAGGCAACCTGTGAGAGGAGTCCCAATGGTCCTTGCCTCCTAGTGTTCCTGGCCTTAGGCAATCTCTTCTTTGTGGTGGCTGGCATTATTGCCTTGCTTCTTATGAATAGAATATGGAAGAGTGTGCTCTCCCTCACAGCTCTGGGGTCACTTGCCTTGGGGGAAGCCAGCTGCCATATTGTAGGGCAGTCCTATGGAGTAGCCCATGGGGTGAGTGACCAAAGCCTGTCAACAGCCATGTGAATGAGCTTGTACACAAATTGACTGACCTCAGTGATCTCATCCACATGAGACTGCAGCTCTGCCTAACATCTTGACTACAGTTCATGAAAGAGCTTGAGTCAGAAACACCCAACTAAGTGGTGCCCAGATTCCTGATTGACATAAAATGTGAGATAATTAGTGTCTGTCATTTTAAACTGTGAAATTTTGAGGATTTGTTACATGACAATAGATGACAAATATGTCATAAAACGCATTGCAGCTAAATTTTAGGAAAAAATCATTTGGTAAATTTTTATATAATTCATCATAAAACTATATCTGATGTGTATTGGTATGGGAAGAGGTGGAGCGGGGATTCTGAGGCAGTTTTATGAGACAGACTCTAGGCTGTGTCTGTTCATCTGACAGTAGCCATGAATCTCAAAAATGTGTCTATGAAACACATTTTTGAGTCTGCTTTTTTAAATTCTCCAAGAAACAAAAGCATTGTGGTCGCCTATGTTTGGGAAACACTAATGCATTTTTTGAATCTTGGAAAATCACAATGAACATAGTATGTTACAGGCTCTAGAAATCTCAGAGCTGCTAAAATTTCTAATAAGTTAACGCTTTGCTGTGGACTGAATGTGTCCACCAAAATTCATGTGTTGGAAACTTAATTCGCAATGCAACTACAGGGTTCACAGGTGGGCCTTTTGGGAAGTGTTTAGTTCATGAGTGGATTAAGTCTGCTATGAAAAGGGTTTATGACCATGAAATTGCTCTTTTACCCTTCTTCATTCTGCTTCATTCACACAGCTAGAAGGCCTTCACCAGATGCCAGCACCTTGATCTTTGATTTCTCATCCTCCAGAACTGTGAGAAATACATTTCTCTTCTTTATAAATCATCCAGTCTCAGATATTCTGTTATAGTAGCACAAAATGGACTAAGATGAACTTTAATGTTAAGCATCCCACAATGCACTCTGGCAAATTGTGGGTTACTTCCACCAAAAAGTGCTGAAATCCTGGCCTGTTCCTCACTGCAGCCTGAACTTAGCTTATAAGCAGCTATTTGCAATCTATTTAAACTTGCTTCAGCCCCAGGCCTTAGGGGTTCAACCTTTCCCCAGAGCAAATGTTTTATTATAAAATAACAAGAACTCGGTGTTATAACCAACAGATGGTAATAGCTGAGCAAGTTCTAATCTCACAACACAGAAGAAATTGTTCCCAGTCTCATTCTGTCATTCCTATTTCATCATTTTCCTCTGATTTGTTGAGTTATTGCTTAATCTCAATAATTTACTTATTTTTTCAGAAGGATTTGTTAACAATACCTTCTCCCCCCTTAGAGCACTCAATTATATATATATATATATATATATGTTTTTCAAATTTAAAATTTCTGGCTAAGTACAATTTTAGTTCTCCATGAAAGACTTATCTTTACTATGACTTGCAGCATTTCTGCTAAATTTTGTATAATGTCTTTGCAACATATTTAAAAATTCTTTTGAAATGTTTGTGTACCATTTGCAGCAGTGTATGGAAGTTACTATGAGAATTATCCTTAAAATTTAAAACAGAAGTGAAAAGTTTTGCATAATTGGAAGGACTTTCTGATATTAAGTTTAAAATGTTAGGATTTTAACATAAGCTATATCTATGTGTGTAGGTCTGTTCTTATTTGGATACAATTTTTGAGATTATCACTGGAAATGTTATTACATCAAATTTTCTATGTCAGCTATGCTAATATCACTGTCAGAAAAATTTTACAAAAAATTCTCCAGGGTATACATTTTGTGGAGTGTGCTTGGTTAACAAATTCTCTTCTCTGAGCACTAGCAACAACCAAAACAACAGCTTTGGCAATCATTGAATGTCTGTGTGCTATGAACTACACCGGGCATTTTACATATGTAAAATATATCCCTGTAGGATTTTACAACAATCTTACAAAATAGATATTTACACATAAAGAAACTGAAGCTGAGAGCAATTAGATCACTTTTTCAGGGACTTAAAGCTAGTGGTGGCAGAGCCAGCATTGAAACACAGGTTTGTTGACTCCCAGAGCCATGTTCTTGATAATTATATTGCTTTAACAATTTTTATGTATTTTAATTTACTCTCTCTGCAATTCACACACAAGGGTTCTTGACATGGTGACAGGACAGGAGAGATCAAGACAGAAGCTCTCTAAGGCAGTGAAAAGACTCTTCCTATCTCCTCTGGCTTAACCTGGGTTTATGCTCCTTTCCTGGCCCTGTTGGTATAATCAGCAACATCTGTGTTGTTAGACGGTGGAGAGGGCATGGATCATCTTAGCTCAAAGGTAGGTTCTAAAAGCATAGAAGATAGAGTAGAGAAAAATAAATAGTGTTTTTTTTGCTCTCTACTACTTTCTAGAACCATGCTATCTAATATGGCAGCCACTAACCACATGTGACTTTTGAGCACTTGAATGTGGTTAGTCCAAATTAAGACGGACTGTAAAACATACACCCCCCACCCCCACACATCGTATTTCATTAAGGCAACATAAAAATGCCAATTATCTCATTTATAACTTTTATAATTATTGCATTTTGAAGTGATATTTTTTAAAACATTAGCTTAAATAAAATGTATTACTAAAATCAATTTCTCTTGTTTCTTTGTATTTCCTTCAATGTAGATACTAGAAAATTTAAAATTGCATATGTGGCTTGCCTTTGTGGTTTTCATTATATTTCTGTTGGATCACATGGTCTCAGAGGGTAAAAGACAGGAAGAAAACATTCCTATTTTTCACAATTTGCCTGCCCTCAGACCTGAAACCTTGAAGATAAATATTATCAAGCTCCTATTTTCCTGAAAGGGAGTAGACAAATCCAGCTATCTGCAATTTCTGGCACCATAAATAAATGACTTGTAGACAATTTTAATGTGTTTTCTGAAAATATTTCTTCCATATATGTGGCATGCTGTCCTGAATAAAGCTTCTGTGGATCAGGCAAGTTCATTTTTGGGTCACTGGCACTTACGTATCCACCATTATCTTGGCCCAATCTCATTATATTATGCCAACTTTGAGGGAAGAACTGAGTCTTCACCTTCCTTTGTAATTTCCTAGATAATGCTCCACTCATAATGGGTTTTCAGAAACATATCTACCTGAACAAAGTCACTCGCCCACTCATTCACCACCAACCTCTGATGATGAGATTTGTTTTATTCCTTGTGGTTCATCTTGGTGAATGTACCATGTGGTTTTGAAATAAATGTGTATAATGCAGATGTTGGGTCTACTGTTCCCTAACTTTTAGATCACGATAGCTGATAGTGTTGTTCAAGTTATCTGTTTTTACTGATGTTTTTGTCTGTTGTTTTATCAAATGAAGTATTGAAACCTCTCTCTAACTATGGTGATATAATTATCTTTTTCCTTTTAATTCTTTCAATTTTTTCTTCATGTAACCAAGCTTTTCTTTTTTTAACTGACAGATAACATTGCATGTTTTGATCATGTATAAAACCATATCATGTTTTGAAGTATATATACATTGTAGAATGTGTAAACCTAGCTAGCAAAGAAATGCATTACTCACATAGTTACAACTTTGTGGTGAACATTTAACATCCACTCTTCACATTTTTCAAGAATATAATATATTGTAATTAACTATAATCAGTTTATTGTACAACAGACCTCTTAAAGTTTATTCTCCCATATAACTCATCTAACTGTAATTATGCATCCTGCGACTAACATCTTCCCATATCCTCCCAACCATCCCAGCCTCTGGTAACCACTATTTGACTCTCTACTTTGATGAGATCAACTTTTTTGGATTCCACATATGAGTGAGAATATGCAGTAATTATCTTTCTGTGCCTGGCTTATTTCACTTAACATAATGTCCTTTAGGTTCATCCATATTGTCACAAATGGCAGGATTTTATTATTTTGTGTTGCTGAATAGTATTCTATTGTGTATATATACCACATTTTCATTATCCATTCATCTATTGGTAGATATTTGGGTCGATTCCACATCTCAGCTATTGTAAATAATGCTGCAATAAACACTGGAGTGTGGATATCTCTTTGGCATACTGATTTCCTTTCTTTTGGACATATACTCAGTAGTGGGATTACAGGACCATATGGTAGTTTTATTTCTAAATTTTTTAGGAAACTCCAAACTGTTTTCCATAATGGCTGTACTAATTTTTAATTCTCACCAATAGTGTGTAAAGATTCCCTTTTCTCTACATCCTTGCAAACACTTATTATCTTTTGTATTTTGGATAACAACCATTCTAACTGGGGTGAGGTGATATTTCACTGTGGTTTTGATTTGCATTTCCCTGATGATTAGAGATGTTTAACATTTTTTCAATACCTGTTGGCCATTTGTGTATCTTTTTTTGAGAAATATTTATTCAAGTCTTTTGCTCACTTTTAAACTGGGTTATTTGCTTTTGCTATTGTTTGAGTTTCTTATAAATCTTGGATATTAATCCCTTATCAGATGTATAGTGTGCAAATAATTTCTCCCAATTCTGTAGGTTGATTTTTTCACTCTGTTGATTGTTCCTTTTTCTGTGCAGAAGCTTTTTAGTTTGATGTAATCCCATTTGTCTATTTTTGCTTTTGTTGCCTGTGACTTTGAAGTACTATCCAAAAATACTTGCCCAGACCAATGTCATCAAGCATTTCCTCTACATTTTCTATTAGTAGCTTTATGCCCTCATTTTTAATGCTTTATGTTTTTGTGGTATATATATATATATTTTATAATTCTTTACTTTCAAGTTATTTTTGTCTTTATATTTCAAGTGCATCTCTTAAGGATAGCATTAAGTTGATTGGGTCTTGCTTTCTTATCCCCCTGATAATCTCTGCCTTTAACTGGAAGTGCTTCATTCATTAACATTTAATGAATTATTCATATGGTAAGATTTAGGTCTGCCATTTTATTACTTTTTTATTTATCCCTTCTGCTTTCTCTTTCTCTTATCTCCATTCCTTGCCTAAGTACTGAATATGTATCATGTTTTAATTATAATTTTTATATTGGCTTTTTGGCTAAACCACTATTTTTAGTGGTTGTTCAAGGGATTACAACATACACTCTATTCATTCATCTTCATATTGATATGAAGAAATACTCAAGACTGGGTAATTTATTTAGAAAAAAAGAGGTTTAGGCCTGCCACCTGTTCCACTCCATACTACCACAGCTGATGCTCTCTTGAAAGCACCGCCTTTCAACAGGAAGCTAACCAGCACAAAAATAGTGCATTAATCAACGAAAGCTAAGAACCCTCACAGAGTCCATTTCACTCCCCTGCCACCTCCACTGAAGCAGGTCCTGGTATCCATGACTAAGAGACCCACAGATTGTTCACATCACAGGACTCTGTGCAGACAACCCCAACTACCAGCCCAGAGCCTGGTGGACTTGCCGGGTGATTAGATTCAGAAGAGAGATAACAATCACTACAGCTTGACTCTCAGGAAGCCACTTCCCTAGGAAAAGAGGGAGAGTAATACCTCAAAGGAAACACCCCATTGGTCAAGAGAAACTGAACAACAGCCTTGAGTCCTAGACCTTCCCTCTGACAGAGCCTGCCCAAATGTGAAGGAACCAGAAAACCAACCCTGGTAATATGACAAAACAACGTTCTTTAGTACCCCCCAAAAATCATACTAGCTCTCCAGCAATGGATCAAAACCAAGAAGAAATCCCTGATCTATCTGAAAAAGAATTCAGAAGGTTAGTTATTAAGCTAACCAGGGAGGCACCAAAGAGAGGCAAAGTCGAATGTAAGGAAATCAAAAAAATGATACAAAAAGTGAAGGGAGAAATATTCAATAAAATAGATAGCATACATAAAAAACAAAACTTCAGGAAACAATGGATGCCCTTACAAAATTGCAAAATGCTCTGGAAAGTCTCAGAAATAGAATGGAACAAGCAGAAGAAAGAACTTCAGAGCTTGAAGACAAGATTTTTGAATTAACCCAATCCAACAAAAGACAAAGAAAAAAGGAATAAGAAAATATGAACAAAGCCTCCAAGAAGTCTGGGATCATTTTAAACAACCAAGCCTAAGAATAATTGGTGTTCCTGAGGAAGAAGAAAAATTGAAAACTTTGGAAAATATATTTGGAAGAATAATCAAGGAAAACTTCCTCAGCCTTGCTAGAGAACTAGACATCAAAATACGAGAAGCTCACAGAACACCTGGGAAATTAATCACAAAAAGATCATCGCCTAGGTACATTGTCATTAGGTTACCTACAGTTAAGACAAAGGAAAGACTCTTAAGCGCTATGAGGCAGAAAACACCACATAACCTATAAGGAAAAACCTTACAAATTAACATCAGATTTTTCAGCAGAAACCCTAAAGACAGAAGAGATTGGGGCCCTATCGTCAGCCCCTTCAGAAAAAACAATTATCAGCCCCCTCAGACAAAACAATTACCAGCAAAACTAAGCTTCATAAGTGAAGGAAAGATACCGTCTTTTTTAGACAAACAAATGCTGAGAGAATTCACCATTACCAAGCGAGCACTAAAGAACTGCAAAAAGGAGCTCTAAATCTTGAAACAAATCCTGGAAACCCATCAAAACAGAACCTCTTTAAAACGTAAATCTCACAGAACCTAAGAAACAAAAATACAATAAAAAAGGTGTACGGGCAACAAGTAGCACAATAAATGGAATGGTACCTCCCATCTCAATACTACAATTGGATGTAAATGGCCTAAATGCTCCACAGAAAAGATACAGAATTGCAGAATGAGTAAGAATTCACCAACGAACTATCTACTGCCTTCAAGAGACACACCTAACACATAAGGACACAAATAAGGTAAATGGATGGAAAAAGACATTTCATGCAAATAAACATCAAAAACGAGCAGAGGGAGCTATTCTTATATTAGACAAAACAAACTTTAAAGCAACAGCAGTTAAAAAAGACGAAGAGGGTCATTATAAAATGATAAAAGGCCTTGTCCAACGGGAAAATATTACAATCCTAAGTATATATGCACCTAACACTGGAGCTCCCAAATTTATAAAACAATTACTAATAGACCTAAGAAATAAGATAGACAGCAACACAATAATAATGGAGGACTTCAATACTCCACTGACAGCACTAGACAGGTCATCAAGACAGAAAGTCAACAAAGAAACAATGGATTAAACTATATCCTGGAACAAATGGACTTAACAGGTATTTACAGAACATTCTACCCAACAACCACAGAATATACATTCTATTCAACAGTGCATGAAACTCTCTCCAAGATAGACCATATGATAGGCCACCCAATGAGCTTCAATAAATTCAAGAAAATTGAAATTATATCAAGCACTCTCCCAGACCACAGTGGAATAAACTGGAAATCAACTCCGAAAGGAACCTTCAAAACCATGCAAATACATGGAAATTAAATAACCTGCTCCTGAATGATCATTGGGTCAAAAATGAAATCAAGATAGAAATTAAAAATCCTTTGAATTGAATGACAATAGTGACACAACATATCAAAACCTCTGGGATACAGCAAAGACAGTGCTAAGAGGAAATTTCATAGCCCTAAATGCCTACATCAAAAAATCTGAAAAAGCACAGACAGGCAATCTAAGGTCACAGCTCAAGGAACTAGAAAAACAAGAACAAACCAAACCTAAACCCAGAAGAAGAAGGGAAATAATCAAGATCAGAGCAGAACTAAATGAAATTGAAATGAAAAAAATACAAAAGATAAATGAAACAAAAAGCTGATTCTTTGAAAAGATAAATAAAATTGATGAACCATTAGTAAGATTAACCAAGAAAAGAAGAGAGAAAATCCAAACATTCTCAATTAGAAACAAAATGGAAGATACTACAACTGACACCACAGAAATACAAAAGATCATTCAAGACTACTATGAACACCTTTATGTGCATAAATTAGAAAACCTAGAGAAGACGGATAAATTCCTGGGAAGATACAGGCTTCCTAGCTTAAATAAGGAAGAATTAGATACTCTGAACAGACCAATAACAAGCAGTGAGATTGAAATACTAATAAAAAAATTACCAACAAAAAAAAGTCCAAGACAAGATTGATTCACAGCAAAAATCTGCCAGACATTCAAAGAAGTGGCACCAATTCTATTGACACTATTCCACAAGACAGAGAAAGAGGGAACCCTCCCTACGTCATTCTGTGAAGCCAGTATCACCTTAATACCAAAACCAGGAAAGGAGATAACCAAAAAAGAAAACTACATACCAATATCTCTGATGAAGATAGATGCTAAATTTCTTAACAAAATACTAGCTAAACAAATCCAATAACATATCAAAAAGATAATACACCATGATCAAGTGGGTTTTATACTAGGAATGCAGGGGTGCTTTAACATTTGCAAGACAATAAATGTGATACACCACATAAACAGAATCAAAAACAAAACTCACATGATCATCTCAATAGATGCAGTAAAAAGCATTAGACAAAATCCAGCATCCCTTTATGATCAAAGATCTCAGCAAAATTGGCATACAAGGGACATACTTCAATGTATTAAAAGTCATCAATAACAAACCCACAGCCAACATAATACTGAATGGGGAAAAGTTGAAAGCATTCCCTCTGAGAACTGGAATAAAACAAAAATGCTCACTCTCACCACTCCTTTTCAACATAGTACTGGAAGTCCTAGACAGAGCAATCAGACAAGAGAAAGAAATAAAGGGCTTCCAAATTGGTAAAGACAAAGACAAACTGTCTCTGTCTGCTGATGATATGATTGTTTACCTAGAAAACCCTAAAGACTTCTCCAGAAAGCTCCTAGAACTGATAAAAAAATTCAGTAAAGTTTCTGGATAAAAAAGTAAATGTACACATATCAGTAGCTCTTCTCTACAAAAACAGCGACCAAGCTGAGGAAAAAATCAAGACCTCAACCACTTTTACAATAGCTGCAAAAAAAAAAATAATATAACTTAGGAATATACCTAATCAAGGAGGTGAAAGACCTCTATAAACAAAACTACAAAACACAGCTGAAAGAAATCATAGATGACACAAACAAATGGAAATACATCCCATACTCATGGATAGGTAGAATCAGTGCTGTGAAAACGACTGTACTACTAAAAGCAATCTATAAATTCAATGCAATTCCCATCAGAATACCACCATCATTCTTCACAGAATTAGAAAAAACAATCCTAAAATTCATATGGAACCAAAAAGAGCCTGCATAGCCAAAGCAAGATTAAGCAAAAAGAACAAATCTGGATGCACCACATTACCTGATTTCAAACTATACTTAAGGCCATAGTCACCAAGACAGCATGATACTGGCATAAAAATAGGCACATAGACCAATAGAACAGAATAGAGAACCCATAAATAAACCCTAATACTTAAAGCCAACTGATATTCAATAGAAGATCAGACAGAGCAAACAAAAACATAAAGTGGGGAAAGGACACCCTATTAAACAAATGATGCTGGGATAACTGGCAAGCCACATGCAGGAGAACGAAACTGGATCCTCATCTCTCACCTTATACAAAAATCAACTCAAGATGGATCAAGAACTTAAATCTGCAACCTGAAACTATAAAAATTCTAGAAGACAACATTGGAAAAACCCTTCTAGACATTGGCTTAGGCAAGGATTTCATGACCAAGAACACAAAAGCAAATGCAATAAAAACAAAGATAAATAGCTGGGACTTAATAAAACTAAAGAGCTTTTACACGCCAAAAGAAACCATCATCAGAGTAAACACACAACCCACAGAGTGGGAGAAAATCTTCACAATCGACACATCTGACAAAAAAACTAATATCCAGAATCTACAATGAACTCAAATTAGAAAGAAAAAGCAAACAATCCCATCAAAAAGTGGACTAATTACATGAATAGACAATTCTCAAAAGAGGATCAACAAATGGCCATCAAACATATGAAAAAAATGCTCAGCATCACTAATAATCAGGGAAATGCAAATCAAAACTACAATGTGATATCACCTTACTTCTGCAAGAATGGTCATAATCAAAAAATCAAAAAAATAAAAGATGTCGGCATGGATGCAGTCAACAGGGAACACTTCTACCCTGCTGGTGGGAATGTAAACTAGCACAACCACTAAGCAAAACAGTGTGGAGATTCCTTAAAAAACTAAAAGTAGTACTGCCATTTGATCCAGCAATCCCATTACTAGGTATCTGTTCAGAGGAAAAGAAGTCATTATATAGAAAAAGATACTTGCACATGCATGTTTACAGCAGCACAACTTGCAATTGCAAAAACATGGAACCAACCCAAATGCCCATCAATCAACACGAGTGGATAAAGAAACTGTGAGATATATATATATGATGGAATACTACCTATCCCTAAAAAGTAATGAATTAATGGCATTCGCAGCGACCTGAATGAGATTGGAGACTATTATTCTAAGTGATGTAACTCAGGAATGGAAAACCAAATATCATGTGTTCTCATTCAAATGTGGGAGCTAGGTTATGAGGATGCAAAGACATAATAAAGCCATGGTGGAATTTGGGGGCTCAGGGGGAAAGGGTGGGAAGGGGACAATGAATAAAAGACCACAAATTAGGTGCAGTGTAAACTTCTTGGGTGATGGGTATACTAAAATCTCACAAATCACCCCCAAAGAACTTACTCACGTAACCCAATACTACCTGTTCCCCAATAACCTATGGAAATAAAAAAATTAAATAATAAATAATAAATAAAGAGAGAAAGAAAAAGAGGTTTAATGGATTCACAGTTCCACATGGCTGAGGAGGCCTCACAATCACAGTGGAAGGCAATGGAGGAGCAAAGGCACATCTTACATGGTGGCAGGCAAGAGAGCATTTGCAGGGCAACTGCCCTTTATAAAACCATCAGATCTCATGAGACATATTCACTATCATGATAATAGCATGGGAAAAACCTGCCCCCAAGATTCAATTACCTCCCACTGGGTCCCTCATATAACATGTGGGGATTTTGGGAGCTACAATTCAAGATGAGATTTGGGTGGGGACACAGTCAAACCATATCATATACATATCATATCCAGCCAATCTGGAGTTTACATTGTACTATTTCAAAAACACACACACAGACACAGACACACACACACACACACACAAATGTAGAAAACTCACAGTTGGATAGGTCCATTTACCGTCTACCCCTATTCTTTCATTCATTATTTATCGCCATACATATTACATATACACATGATCGATCCCATGAGACAATGTTGTAATTTTTTGCTTACAACAGTCATATGTATTTACAAATAATTAGAATAATAGTCTTTTACATTTTATTATATATTTACCATTTTTAGTATTTAAGATCAAAGTTTTTGTCTGATGTCATTTCCCTTCAGCCTGAAGAATTTCATTTAGTATTCCCTATTGTGCAGATTTGGTGGTGACAAAGTGTGTTATTTTGTCTGAAAATGTCTTTCTTTTACCTTTAATTTTGAAGGATAGTTTTCATGGATATGAAATTCCACGTTTGCAGTATTTTCATTCTGCATTTCAAAGATGTTGTTTAATTAACTCTGGCCTTTGTGATTTATGATGAGAAGTCCATCCTAATTATAATAGTTGTTCCCTGATATGTAATATGTCTTTTTGATTCAATTGCTCTCAATGTTATCTCTTTATCTTTGCTTTTTAGCAGTGTGGCAATAATGAGCCAGGAGTGGTTTTCTTTTTATTTGTTCTGCTATGTTAGTAGTCACTTCATTGCTTCTCAGCTACAAATTCTTCTTTGCCCTACGTTGTGATATTAAAGCTCTAGACATTTCTCCTTTGCTGGATGGCATGATATTCAGGTTTTGCTAACGGAGAGTTCTGGAGGGTTGCTACCAGGCCAGAGAAGAAGGAAGAAGCTCTCCTTCAATCTTGGACTGTGCTATTTTCTATGCAACAGCAAGCAGATCGGCATGTGGGGTCTGGTAGAATTTAGAAAGGTAGCCTTTGCAGTCTAGCTTAACTCATCTCTTTCTGTACATTTCTCTGGCATCATAGCAGCAGTTTTCACTTATATGTGGTTCTTTCTTGTGGAAAACTTCTCAACTTTCCAGCAGTAGTATTTTCCTGTATTTCAGCTATAAACTTCACCTTCTGGTAAGTTTCTCAATCATAATGGAGGTTTTCATCATCGAACTGAGCCCTGCACCCTCCACCAAGTTTCTTACTACTGCCATTCTGATGCAGTACGTGTTTTTTAGCAAGTTTCTTTGATACTGGCAAGCTGTCTGTATATTCTTATAGGAGCTGCATCATTTCCTTAGATGGCTGAATCTCAACCTTTGGCAGTAGGGAGTGGGAGTGGGGTGTCTCCTTTCAAGTTCCCTTCTAATTTACTTCCCCTTAGTCTTTAGTAGTTTCTCCTTCTTACCTCGAGTCTTTTTTTAAATTTTTACTCATTTTAGTAGTTAACAACCTTCTTAAAATGAATAGTTATTTATAGCAAGTTTTCCCTGTTCAAATTACTGGTGTCATATCTGTCTCCTGCCTGGACCCTAACTGACAAACTGGAATTTTCTGAGCATCTTCTATCTGTAACTTTAGGACTTACACCAAATTTAAGGAAAAGTTTTTCATTCTTTATTTTTTCCAATATTTTTCTGCCCCATTCTTTTTTTTTCTCCTTCTGAAACTCCAGTTAAATGTCAGGTATAGCTTTCAATATTGTCCCTTAAGTCACCTTGATTTTGTTTATTTTATTTTGATGCTTTCTCTCTGTTCTTTGTATTAGGTAACTTGTATGATCAATCTTTAATTTCATGGACTTTTCCCCCCATCATCTCCCTTTCACTGTTAAGCCCATCCAGTGAAATGTTTATTTTAGATGTTATTTTTTTGATCTAAAATTCCCCTTTTGCTATGTTGTAAATAGTTTTTATATTTTTGATAATATTTCCTATTTTTTCATTTGTTGTAAGTATAGTTTTATTTATGGCTGAATTTAGTTATAATAGCTACTTTAAAAATCTGTGACTGCTAATCCCATCTTTTGTGTTATATCAGAAATGGTCTTGGTTGATTATCTTTTATTTTGAGATTGAGGATCATTTTCTGGTTGTGTTTTAGTTTAAATTTCAGTTCAAACCTTTGAAACTTAAATGTGCTTCTTAAAATTTGCCCATGCAGTGCAGAGATTAGACATAGATTTGGAGAGTTTATACAGAATTGGTAGTCCCTATAGAAGACAAATGTTTGATGCTGCCCTATTGACAAACTACATTTCCTAAACTGTATTATTCTGACTGTTACTGTGTGATCTATGAAAATCTTGTGAGTCTGAATGTCTAGTTAAATTTTAGAAGACACTTTGCTAGGTTTTGTGTACTGTTACTCTCTCTATTCTCTCCTTAAAGGTTGGTCATTACTAACTTAAGTGGCACTCAGTAAGTTTAACCTTTCTAAATTCAAAAATAATGAATTATCTCAGAAGCAAAGTGGTGTGAGCCTATATTGCAAATATATGGGATTTGACCATGCCTTTAGGAATAATAGGGCCTCAGATTTGTTGAGTGTTGGTGAACCCTTTAATGTCCTATATGTGGCTGGGTTGTTTTGTACAAAAAAACAACAGCACAAAATTCAACATGTACGAACACTATATTTTAATGATTCTCTCTTTGTTCAAATAATGCTATCAATTAGCTTTTTCTGGGTCAGTGTGTCTTTGCAGGAAGCAGAAGAGTGATTGTTACAGATTCCGCACGCCATATATGGGGACTGGATGTGTAAAAAGATATTTTCTTGTGGGGTGGGGGGAGGGGGGAGGGATAGCATTAGAAGATACACCTAATGTTAAATGACGAGTTAATGGGTGCAGCACACCAACATGGCACATGTATACATATGTAACTAACCTGCACGTTGTGCACATGTACCCTAAAACTTAAAGTATAATTAAAAAAAGTAAGTGGTAGAAGGGAGTTTTCTCACTACTATATGTATATGCATTTCAAAACTTGTTTTGAGCTACCTTCTTCCACAACTATACACTTTCTGATAAACTGCCTTAGTTCCTCCTGAGGCCCACCTCTCAGGGCCTCTGTTGAGAGGTCTTCATTTCCCAGGGATAATTCACACTACTGCCTTGTGTTGTGATATAATAGATTCTTATGGTCAGTCTTAAATATCCTATCAAATTGTAATCCCCTCAAAGGTAAAAATTTGTCTCTTTGCTACATTGAGTGAAAAAGTTAGTAACTTCCAATTACTGACCACTGGTTAACTGAATTATGGAGTTCAGTCAACAAATAAATGCCATTTGACTTTCTGAAAAATGTCATCAAGTACCTCCTGCTGTTTTCCAGCTCCCAAAGCTATGCTATATTACCTAAGGTGGCCCAAAGACCACTTGTAATGGGCCTCAGTTATTTTTTTTCTGCCAACAATTGTTTCCCACATTTTTCCGGGTAATTTTCTTTCTTTCTTTTTGGGATAACTTTTCCCTTCTCAATACCCATTCCACTTGAATCTGGAGAAATTTCTAATCACATACTACCTTGACCCAGCAGTCACAAATTTGACCACACGAACTTAGTCTTAATAATCATTGGGATCTGTCCTTCTGGTCACAGGGTTTGGTTCATAGGTCCATGATTGAGCGAGATGAATATGAGCTCTTCACTGGTAAGAAGAGAGAGCTTTCCATTTTTTTTTTTTTTTTGGTGTTGTTAAACTTAAATGGTATAAATTTGGGTAGTCTGTAGTCATGTCCTAGCCACACCATGCAGACCTGAGTGAGAGTCCTAAGTCATTTGAGACTATGATCTGATTGCAACTAACAGTCATAAGTGCTAGATGCCAGTAAATTTCATTGTCTTCCTCCTTCTTTGCTTTAGCAATTTAGGTAAATTACATAAAATTGCCAATATTCCCTAATTTGGACCCACAAAAACAGCAATTTCATTTGATTTAATCCAATGGTTCGAATTGGATTTCTGTAATTGCAATGAAAAATGTTACAACTATACTCAAAACAGTGTAGTATTGGAATGAGGATAGAAATATAGACCAATGAAACAGAATTGAGAGACCAGAAATAAATCTAAATATCTATGGCTAATTGATTTTCACAAGTGTCAAGTCCATTCAATGAGGGAAAGAACAGTCCCTTTAACAAATTGTTTTGATACAACTGGATTTTCACATACAAAAGAATAAATTTGGACCCCTTCTTCTCACCATATACAAAAACTAACTTAAAATTGATCTGTGACCTAAATATAAGAGCTAAAATCATAAAAGTCTTAGAAGAAAACAGGGATAAACCTTCATCACCTTGGGTTTGACAATGGATTCTTAAATATAATACCAAAAGCACAGGTAACAAAAGAAAAAGTAAATAAAATGTACTTCAAAAACTTAAAAAGTTTTGTGCATCAATAGACATCATCAGAAAAGTGAAAAGATAATCTACAAAAGGGGAGAAAATATTTGCAAATCATTTACCTGAAAGGAGTTTCGTATCCATGATATATTAAAAAAAAAACCCTGAAATCCAGCAACAAGTAGAAAAGTAACCCAATTTAAAAATGGGCAAACAATCTTGTATAGGCATTTCTCCAAAGAAGACATAATGGCCAATAAGCACATAAAAATCATAAATGGCCAATAAACACATAAAATGATGTTCAACATCATTAGTGAATAGAGAAATACAAATCAAAACATACTTTACACATGGTAGGATGGCTATAATTTTTTAAGAAATAAAATAACAAATATTGGTGAAGATGTGGAGGAAATTGGAATTCTGTATATCTCTTGTGGGAATGAAAAATGGTGCAGCCTCAGTGAAAAATGGTTTGATGAGCCCTCAAAAAACGCAACATAAAATTACCATATGACCAAACAATTACACTCATAAGTATATACACAAAAGAATTGAAAATGGAGACTCAAACACACTTGTACACCAAGGTTAATTGAAGGTAGTCAGTGTAGACAAAGTATCAATCAACAGATGAATGGATAAACAAAGTGTGGAATATATATACAATGGTATATTATTCAATCATGAAAATGAATGAAGTTCTGATACATGTCATAACATGTATAGACCTTGAAAACATTATGCTAAGTGAAATAAGCCATACACAAAAAGACTAATATTGTATGATTCCACTTATATTAGGTTTTTTGAATAGGCAAATTTAGAGGCAGAAAGCAGATTAGAGATTACCAAAGGCTGGAGGGAGGGGAATGGGAGTTATTGCTTAATGATTACAGAGTTTCTGTTTAAGATAATTAAGAAGTTTTGAAAGTAGATAAACAGTGATAGTTGCACAGCATTGCAGATGCAATTAATGCCACTGAATTGTATACTTAAAATGGTTAAAATGGTAAATTTTGTTATATACATGATCATAATTATAAAAATAACATTCCAACTATCTTTACTGTAATTATTAACCCAACTCTTTTTTCCTCAATGGTCCATCTAGTTTGGCACGGGCAAGATACTTCAGAAGCATATTCAAAATTCCTTTAATTTACCAAACTGTATAATTGGAAACATTTGTGTTTTTCTGAAAACCTTTAGCCAAATCAAAGCTGCAAATCAATTTATGCATGAGCAGTGACAGTCCTTTATATGTCATTGAAATAGCTGTGTTTTAAAACTGACAAATGCTTGGAAGTTAAAATTGCAACTACACACATTGCTTGCAATTTTATGTTCTTTGCAAATTGTCATTATGCATATTTCTGGAAATCTGAGAGATTCCAATTTAGAAGCTCATTTCTCTTTCTTTCATCCTCCTTTGTATTCCAACCTTGTTCCAAACCAGGCTATATCTTCTAAATAAAAGCTGCGAAGAGATCACTCAGATTCAATTTCTTTCCTTTAGCAAATACAGGGTGTCAGAACTGTTTATATCACATTGCATTTTAAATAAGGTACTGCTCTTTCTAGCTTCTCCAGAGTTTGTGGGAAAAAAAAAACAAACCCTGGTCAAAGAATTTGAAAACTGGTCCTTTTCCACCTCAACGGCTTTGGATGAGTTATTTACCTCTTTGAACTTCAGTTCTTTTGACAAAATGTGAATAATAATTCCTGATCTACTAACATTACTGAATTGTTGACATGATTAAATGAAGATATTGGATAGGAAAAAAGCTCTGTAAAAAACAGTGCAACTCTGAGAACAAATAATACAGATAACACCAAAGGGTCCTGTAAGCTTAGTTATTTGATTAGCTGTTTTTTTAAACAAAAAGAAAGTTGGACTCCTTGTGGGCAGTATTTATCCTTAGTACTAATCCTCATACTGACTGAGAGGACATACTCTGAATATTAGGAGCTGAGATAGCAGCCTGAAAGAGCTCATAGTAACCCCTGATGTCTAAACAGACAGAGAGAGATTACATTTAAAAACTACAGCCTCATCCAAGGCAAAAGTACTCCAGAATTCTTTACACTAGAGAGCAAAGTCCTTCTTACTTAGAAAGTTGAAGGGGTCCCTAACTTGACCTTGTGCTCAATGCTTGCTCTCCCTTGAATGGAGCCAGACTTTCTTCCACTTTATACAAAGCCCTTCCCATAGGCTACTATATAAGGGCAAGATAACTGTGGGGAAAACAGACCTACTCAAACACTGAGGAAATAAACACAGACTACTAGTCTAGGTCCTAAATTAATTAATGCATATAGACTAGAAGAATCACCAGACAGTTGAAGAGGTAAAAACAGAATAAAAGGGAACGATTTCATTCAATAAACAGAACTGATAAAAGAAGAAATAGAGATAATTTAACAAATAGCAAGGAAATTACAAATAATTCTATTTCCCAGAATGAAAAATATATTGTAGCCATAGTGTAATACTGCACTGCCATGAAAAGGAAACTATCAAAGACCAAGGTAGCATGCTTGCAAATTAGAAACATAATTTCCAAAAATGTATATGGTCTGGAGTCATGGCAAAAAACAAAATTTTTCCTCTGGAAAATATGCAATGTTAGTGTTCTATAAGGCTATGCAAATAGAATGGGAAAAGAAAGTGGAGAAAACTGAGAGGTAGAAAATTATTTCAGAGATTCAATATCCATCTAAAAGGAGTTCCAATAGCATAGACATTAGAAAATGAAGGTAGGGGGAGTCATTTTTAATATATAGTTATTTTTTCAAGCTGAAAAAAGTCACAGATTGAAAAGTCTTACCAAGTACCAAAGTGGGATGAATGAGGTTAGCACACACAAATTAGAGATAGGTAGATGATAGATAGATTGATGATAGACAGATAGACAGACAGACATCTTGGTCAGCTTGCAGATATTGAAACAGAAAGAGATTGCCCTCAAGAGGTAATACCTGCTGGGTATTCTAGGGTCTATTCCCGATAGATTGAGACACTAGGACACAATAGAAGAATAGTTTCAAGGTACTGATAAAAAAGAGAGTTTAAATTCAGGATTCTATACCCAGCCACATTAGCATTCACATGTGAGGGCAGAGTAAAGACATAGCTTGCAAAATTGACCATCCACAGGGTTTTGCTGAAGAATTGTTGGAAAATATACTGTAGCAAAATAGTAAAGGAATGCAACAGCAAGGGAAGCAAGAAACTGTAGTGAGCAATGAAACCAGTAAAATCACACATATTTCTAAATAAATTTTAATATATAATATAAAAACAAACACACAAAATCTGGAAATAAAATACCAGCTGATCTTAACATGAGAAATGAAGAGGAGAAAGATTGACCAGTGGAAGGGCAGACATAGGATAAAATGAAATGATACAAGAAGTGTGTGGAGAGAGATGACACTCACTAATTGTAGACATAGATAGAAAAATATGTTTACTTTTTTATGTTAAATGTAACCATTAAGAAAGAGGAAAATAACAGCAAACTTTCAAAGCAAATAAGTACAAAAATTGAACAAAAAATCATCCAGTAAAAAAAAAAGAAACAAAAATAAGAAAGCAAATCAAAATTATAATATAAATTGATGAGTGTAACTCTAATTGTTTTAATAATCACAGCAATATTCACAGATCAAAAAAACCTCAAGTTACATTAAACATTTTTATTTTATTCTTTTTATAAAAAGCATGCCTAAACATAACAAAAAATGGAGTGTGCGGGATGTGGAAAGATGTAATAGGCACGTGCAAAACACAGAAACTAGGAGTAGCAAATTAATATCAAACACAAAGTTCAAGGCCAAATTAATTGAACTGGATAAAAGGTGTAATCTACATAGAAAATATAATATAAACTTCTTACTTTTCAGCACAGTTTCAAACTATATTAAGCATTAGAAAAAATGTTATGAAAACTGACAAAAGTCTGCAAACATAATGGGAGATTTAACAGCCCTCTCCCAGAAATCAACAGATCACTTAGAAAATAAAATAAATAGAGAGTTATGTCGTCCATTATGGTACCAATACACACACTGGACACATGGCTATTGAATACTTAGTATGTGGTTAATTTGCTAGACACTATATACATGGCTATTGAATATTTAATATGTGGTTAATTGAAACTGAGATGTGCTATAAGTGTAAAACACACTGGATTTTTGAAGATAATACAAAAAAGAATGCAATATACCTAGTAATAATTTTTCTATTGATAAAATATTTAAAAAGAATATCTGGGTATTTGTCATTAAATAAAATACATCATTAAAAGTAATTTTACCTTTTTTTTACTTTTTAATGTCGTTACTAGAAATTTTAAGATTACATGTGTCGTTTGCACTATATTTTTATTGGACAGTGGTGGTAAGAGAATTTGAGTAACACTAAATATAAACTTTATTTAGTGGACCAATCTAGTTATAGTTCAGCTTTGTAGTACACCCAAAATAGATAAATTATTTTATTCCAATATCCATGAGATGTTTACAAAAATATATGAAGTATTAAATCTCTTGGGAAAATATCAATGTATTCCTCCAAAGACAAAAATCAAAGCAAAACCAAAGATAAAACAAACTAAGTAAGAAAAAAATCAAATATTTTTCTACAAATGATATTATAATGGTTATTATCAATCTGAATGATCCTTGCGCTAATGTATTTTGAGACATATGGACAAGTAATGACTATGAAATGCCCATTCATCTGCAGCCTAGCACTGATTCTTTACAAAGGACCTTGATACCTTCTAGTCTCAAGAAGCCTTGATGACAATGACAGCAGGGTGCAAGCTGCAGGGAGAGAATGTGTATAAGCCATTGCACAGAACTGAGTCCACCTCTTCTTTCCAACCAGGTCAATGAAATAGTGCACCTGCAGCTAGAAGTCATGAAAGAACCAGCAAAGCACTTACCTATCAGCACAAATGTTGTATTCCATCCATCTGCTATTTAGAGCAAAGTTTATTGAGCCTGAGTTTTGAACAAGCTCCTAAACAGCACAGAAATGAACATAGTCTGCTTAGTGCAGGGCTTAACAACATGGACTTTAGCATCAGACAAATGTTTGAAACTCAGCTTTTCCACTTATAAAACTTGGACAATTTTCTTAACTTCTGTGAGGCTCAATGTTCTTATCTGTGAAATGAGCCTAATAATAGCAAATTAAATATAATCCCTGTAAAGAAGGCAGCACAGGGCCTGGCATAAAGCAGCAATTAAAAAGAAAAAGTTTGCAATGTTTATATCATTGTTATTTTGGGAGTTAGCTTCAGTAAAAAGTGAAAGAAATTCCAGTCAGAAGGAATAGAAGAGGAAAGACATGACACAAGAAACAAAATAGTGTCTTAGGGGAAGTATAAATAATTTGATTTATTACAAAACAAAGAGTGGAAGAGAAGAATCTGCTGAGATAGGTAATGGCTATGTCATGGGAAACCTTCAGATGTCATGCCAAGGAGATCAGCCTTTATGAGGTGATAAATAGCTTTTGGAAGATTGTCATGACAAGGAGAACATTTGAAATCTATAATGACAAGGACAGATTTGTATTCTAGATAGATGACTCTCTCTACACTGTGGTAAGTGGATTGGAGGATGTCAAAGCCTCTGCAAAGTGTAACAGTTAGAAGGCTGTGACAGTGACTCACAAGTCAGTGAGCCTTGATAAATCAGTGATGGTAGAAGTAAAGTGCCAGAGATAGAGCTGATGTGTTTAAATACACACCTACACATATATAATAAAATTAGTGAAAGTGTATGATTAATTCTAAATGGGGAGGGAGAATAAAGTTGATCAAAGTGATCAAGATATCACCAGAGTGTCTGCCTTGGATAAAAAGAATGGTGGTACCTAGAATAGAGATAAAAAACACACGAGGAAAAGCAAACTTGGAAGCAAAGATGGAGAGCTCAAGTTTAGATGTGTTGAGTGGCATGTGTCTATGGGACAGCCACCTATGTAAGTCTAGAGGGAATTTGTTCAGTAAGACCTGAAACCAAGGGAGGGCTGGAAGTATGATTCGTGTGTTAGTGGCACAACTGGAAGTACAAACACTAATGTTCCAGTCAGATGAAGGAACATCAATTAAGGAGACAAAGAAAGTATAATCAGAAGGATAAGATAAGAGAGAATGGAGAGTCTGATGTAGCAGAAAGTACAGGAAAAGAGTTTCCAAAAAGCAAAGAGTTTTCCATAGAGTGAAGGAAAATTTTTAAAAATCCACTAAGATAATGACTGAAGAGTTTCCTCTCATTTAAAAAAAAAAGGGAAGCCAATAGATTGTAATAATTTGAAGGAAGACTGGGAGTACAAACGAAATCAAAATATGTAAGAAAAGTTAAGAAAAGTGGTGGCCACAGTGGAACTCAAAATGAAAAGATTTTTAAAAATTATTAAACTGCAGCCTGCTGTATATCTCAAGTTACATGTTCTGCAGGCACAGCAAGATCAACATCTTCAAACTTGATCTCATTTCCACTCAATATTTTTTATGAGACTTCAGTATATTTATAGGAGGAGAGAAAGGAAGCAGTAGAGATGATAATGGTGAAAACATAGGAAAGATAAAGGATAACTAGTAGAGAACAATCCTAGAAGAGACAAGAGGGACTGGTATCATGATCACACTGAGGAGCCTTTGTTCAGCTATAGGTAGAGACAATTCCCATCCTCTGAATCTGGAGGTAAGAAGGTAGTTTAGGCAATGGATGAAGTCTTGCTGTAGAGCAAGGTGAGTTTGAAATATATGAGTGAGGTCATACTATCATCTTTCGAGAGTGAAGAGGGTTAGGTTGGATGAAGATTTTTGAGGAGAGTGGTGAAAGTTCAAAATTATTTTTGAGGGGATCAGAGGTAGGAGAAGACTAAGAAAAAAAATAAGGAAAATATTGAGTGGGCTCTGCCTAAGTATGCAAATTCCCTCAGTAGCCAGAGTGGGATAGAGATGTATTGCAATGCTGATCTCAAAGAGCTGAGGGTTGTACTAAATGGGTGCAGTAGCATAAGGGTACTCTGTAGTTTAGGGTGTGGGTGAGAGAGTTGTTGAATGGAATATCCATGAGGCTCTGACAGAGTGGGGAAGTAAGACCAGATGAGACCTAGAGAAGTGAGTAAAAGAGAAAGGATAAAAAATAAATGTGGAGGTCTCTCTGATGTAAAACAACAGAGAATCATGGGATCAGGAGTAAAAAAGAAATGGATGGATGAAGGTTATGATTTAAAAAGTCAGTTACTACATGTGAATTGATTTAGAGATGTTTTTGGGGGTAATGACAAGGCCTGTGGTGTGAATAACAAGATGGCTGACTGAAGTGGAGACAAACATCCCTGAGTCTCTGCATGCTAATGAAAGGAGGGGCCCTAGTGTTGGATTTTGAAGTGGCAATACAGTTACCCAGGATGGTGGCCCAACACGAGATAGAGCTAAAGTCTAATCCAGATGCTGAGAATTAAAAGAAATGCAAGGAGGTAACTAGCAAAGCAGTAGATGAGAGAAACAAAGATCTAGTTTCACATCATCTTGGAATATGGATGCGGTAGGCTAAATGATGCCCACCCCACAAAGATATCCACACCCTAATTCCCAGTATCTGTGAATTTGTTACCTTAAATGGTAAAAGAAACCTGGCTGAGATGATTAAGGATCTTGGGATGGGAAGATTTTCCTGGACTATCCACATGGGCTTAGTGTTATCACATGGGTCCTTATAAGAGGGAGGGCAGAGGGTCAAAGTCAGAGATAAAGAGGTGATGACAGAAGCAGAGGTCAAAGTGATGTGGGGCCATAAGCCAAGGAAAGTGGGTGGGTGGGTGGCCTCTGGAAGCTGGAAAAGGCAAGGAAACAGATAGTTCTCTAGTGTTTCCAGAGAGAATCCAGCTCTACCTTGATTTTAGGACTTCTGACCTGCAGAGCTGCAAGATAAATTTGTGCTGTTTTAAGCCACTGAGTTTGTGGTAATTTGTTACAAGAGCCATAGAAAACTAATACAATTGTTTTGCACAAACTCTCATGGGGAGTGCTAAAAGCCTTGGTGGAGACCGTTGTCATCTCTACTGGGAAGGTGTATGCTCAGGTGTTGGCATGAGGATGAGGAGGCCTACAGGAAGGATAATTAGCATCATGCCCCTGGCTGGGTGTAATGGATGGAGCATCCTTGAGTGAAGTGTGATCATCTGCTGCTCATGATTCAGCTCTGACTTCCATCTTGGTGTTCAAGCAATGCTTCTTGTGGTGGCTTCTTATAGTCAGCTCCTCATTCCAGTTGCCATGGCCCTTTCAGGTCTAGTTTTCTCTTGGGATCTCCCCTCCATCAATCTTGCTTTTTAAAAATCTCCAATGTGATGAAATAAAGAAAATATTTACTACTCTCTGATTGAAATGTTCTCTCAGAGTCACCTGGATGAGTTTGTATTTTTAGACACAAAAACCTGGAAGACACCTTTTTCTTTCTGCTTTCTGACTAGTTTTATCTAGGACTGGATGTATTGATTACAAGCCTACTATCTTCTTTAAGGGGAAGTAGGCACAGAAAGAAAGAGGTAATATCTTTATAAATACAGGTATCAGGAAATCAAGAAGTGATTCTGGGCAAAAAATGTCAGAAGCTCAGCAAAGGATATCTGGTTACCTACACAAAGGCTCAAGTAACAAATATAGGGTATCAGAGTTAGAAGGCAGCTTGCTTTTTACTTCATTCTGAGCCAGCTGTTCAGTCCATGGTCCCTGCCTAGCATAAGAACCGGTCCTGGAGTATGAGTTCTGAGTTCAAAGATTGGGGCAAATCAGTAAATATTACTTTAATGCAAGAAAAAAAAAGAACTATGGAACAAAATAGCTTTTGACAGGATATTTCCCTGTATTCCAGCTTGTTGAGTCTTAGAGTTATGCAATACTAAAAGTAAAGACATCCTTCAAAGCAAGAAAAACGAGTGATGATTGAGTATGGTGTATTAAGGGTTAAGGCTCTGTGCTAAGGGCTTTATTTCCATCCAATCCTAATGATCAATTTGTGAGGTTGACATTATTATGCTTATCTGATAGAGGAAAAACCTGAAACTCAGAGAATGTAAGTGACCTCCCCAAAGGCATTCAGCTCAAAGGTATTTAGTAAAAGTCTCAGATGAAAAGCAAACCTATTTTTGAGTGATTCAAAATCCAGAAGGTGTGCTCTCTTTATTTCCACCATATCGCTCCCCAGTAGTCTCAGTATCTAAGACCTACAAACTTCAGAAACATTCTTGCACAGTCTTATTGTTATGTTGATGTGAGAAGTCACACAGCTTTAATTTAACATTCAATATATTTCTGGACGATATATGTCAATATTTCCTCTTAGAACTATGGGCAAATCTTTCAGTATCTAGCAAAATGTGTTTGTAATCTCCCTGGATTCTGCTTATTTCTGGCCAGCAAAGCACAGGCCAAACCACATCGCTTCAGTTTCTAATTTAATGGGACATTACGCATCCATTTCTGGTACCTAAATTGTACCGACTCTGTTATTTATGGAGCTTACATGCAAAGTGTTTAACTGAAATATGGAAATAAAAATAGGAAATGGATGGGTGCCTGCTATTGAGTCTCATAAGTGATCCCTTAATATTATTAAGTCCAGTAGGTAACGAGTGTTAAACAATTTTAGAAATTTTAAAATAGAGACTTAATTTCCTTAAGCTAATGAGCTTCCAATTTTTATTTTGTGCTCCAAACATGTGCTTCTGGAAACAGTCAGGTCATCCATGCTTTATACATCATTCAGACATCTCTTGTTAATGGTAGTGCAATAAGGCTTCTTCTTCTTCTTTCCCTTCTTCTCTCTCCCTCCCTCTCTTTCCTATTTTTCCTTCCCTTCCTTCTTTCCTTCCCTCCCTCCTTCCCCCAAGCTCTCTTTCTCTTTTTTTCTTTTCCTTTAATGTGATGAATCAATGCTGTAATGCAAACACCAGACATGGATTCTCAACGTGCACATGCTCAGCAGGGCAGAACGTTGTGAGCCTGTTTCAAAATTCCAGGAATGAAAGGAAATATAGATAATCTGAATGCTGCCTTTTGCTGAGGACATTCAAAATAGATGTTTGCTTATTTTTACAGGTTTATAAACACATGGAAAACAAAATTCCTTCTAACAGACTCAGAAATGCAAACAGGTACATGGTAAGGGTTTGAAGTGCCTAAAACATAGATCTCCATGTAGGGGAGATTGTCTGATGTCTTATTTCACTATTTGTTGATTAAAAAGCAGTTAGGAGTTATAGACTCTATCTCTCTACCCCTTCATACCTCGTATTAGATCAGTCAATGTCCCATAAGGTTCCAATCCTCTCTTTCCATGCAACGGCAGCTCTGTATGTATCCCACTAGGCATGTTCTTTTCCAGATCGGACTACACCAGTGGATACCACCCAAATTCCTTCAATTTCCAAAGTATCACATGATATTTTCCTGAAGTTCTGGGCATCAGGCGATTTACATCACAGAACACAAATGGTTGAAAGAAATATTAAACACTTGGAGTCCCTCCACTCTCCCTGTCACTGAAGACTTCATCTGGGCTGCAACTCCAGTTGGAAAATGATAGGCTTAGAACCAGAATGTGAGCCCTCAGAAGCCAAGTCTATTGCTTGTGTCCTACACCATGCATGGCTCTACAGATGGTCAAAGTATTAGCAGACATATGGAAGGGGTGTGACTGTTTGGCTGCTATTGGAGCAACACATTGTGATGAGCATGACACAATCATTGCTGAGCTCCTAAGGTAGGCGATATACTGTCTAAGAAAGGGTGGCATTAAACTCTTTGCATAATGGCACAAAATGTGGTCACCCATTAGAGAAAAAAAAGGAAAATGAAAAAAAAAGTTGTATCTTACGAATAAGCTCACAGGTTGGAATATCAGCCTAGCTCTGTCACTAACCACTTCCCATTGAGACCCTGGATTGGTCTACCAGTCATGTCCTAACAAGAAACAGATGGCAAAGGGGAGTTTCAGGAAGAGATTGTTTTTAAAGTTATAAGAGGGTTAATGAAAATCAACAAGGAATATAAAACTCCTGAGATTAGCAACCTAGGGAAACTGCTACTACCTTTAGTGCAATGGGAGAGAGAGAACAAGAACCCCATTAGACCTGACAAAGATGGGTGAGAGGAAAAAATATCCAACTTCTCTTTCTTCCTACCCTCTGATCTCATTCCAATGACTCCTTTTGGCCAAACTTAACTGGAAGCCAGATGGTATGGAAGTTCATTAATGCAGTCTATAGACATCAGCTTCCCAAGATATAGAATGGGAAGGAGAAGGGTGGAATGTAGATCTGGAGAGAAAAACAGAAAAAAAATGTACAATTATTAATAATAATTTTGTAAGACGGAGAGAATAAAAATGTCCATCTTTTTAAAAACTGTAATTGTATGGGAGATAATGACTGCAAAGGGCTTATGTAACCTTTCAATACATATTATTTGCAAAGCAGTTCTCTGACAAAGGAGGACACAGGCATTAATATGAAAATTTTCTGTATCCATATGGCATCATTATTTTTGGAGTGTTTTAAGACAATTTCTCTATAATTGCACAACCTCTGTGGACTAGGGTTAGGGAGTAGTAGGCTCAGCTACCCAAAGACATTGAGGGTGGTAGAGGACAGAAGCATTTCTTCATTACATTTGTAGTACTTAGCTCTAGAGAATGAAGAAATGCTGTCTCAGTAGCGATAACTACGGCTTACAGAAACATGTGTGAGGCTTGATTTTCTTATCAGAGCTTCTAAAATCAATGAAACAGTTTTGTAATCACATTGAAGCAAAAATGAGACACTCGAGTCATATAATAGTGTCTGGGAAGCCATATTCTTGTCCCCCACTTTACCAGGCTGTGAGGACCAATAGTAAAGGGACTATCTCTATTTTTACAGCTGGAGGCACTGATTGCTTTTCAGTTTCACACAGATGGGAACATATTTCTAGCTTAAAAGAAGGAATTCTCTGAGGTTTTGAATTTCATTTTTCTGGATTTGTAAAGATAAAGGATTTGTGACATAGAGTTTTAATTATAGGTCTAAAGAACATTTAAAATAGCTCTCATCCAACTCCACCAGCTGCCTATTAATGTCCCAAGCTCACTAGATTGATATGATCACTGTCTGTATTTAAGAATGATGGGAAAATTGAAGGGACAGAGGAGAGAAGAGAGAGTGCTAGAGAGTACAGAAATAGTAAATTAACAATTTTGATAAAAATTTAGAATTGATACTTTCAAATTTAAAGGTTTATATGGGAAGAAAGAGCAGAGTGATTGAGGCCAGTCAAAGGAAACACAGCAAAATATTCACTTCTAGGAGACACTATTCCTTCACTAACACACTCAACAAATATTTACTGAGCAACTGTTATGTGTCAAGCACTGTTCTAGATGCCGGAAATACAGAAAACAACAGACAAGATAAGTGTGCTCTTCATGGGCAAGTGACATTTGAAAGATAGGCAGGAGCCAGTTCATAGAAGGTAGGTAGATATGAGTAAGAAGTTTGAATTTTATTCTATGGGTGTAGTAATGTAGCATAGAGAATACAATCTTCTACAAATTACAGACTGCCCTATCTTAACTGGTTTTTAAAAAAGAGAAGGTTTATTACCTCACATAATCAATTCCAAAGTAGGGTAACTCTAGAAATAGCTAACTTAGTATCTCAATAATGTCCTCAAAGACCCAGGTATTTTATACCTGACTGTTTTGTAATCCTTAGTATGCTGCTTTTGTCTGCATGATTGCAAGATAGGTATTTAAGTTTTACCCTGCAAACTGTAGATATGAAATATTTTAGGTAGATAAGAATGTATTAATTAAGAGTAGATTTAATGGCAATAACTGAAATAACTTAAATACAAACAGCTTAAAGAGAGAAATGTATTTCTTTTTGTATAAAAAGAAGTATAGGTTAAGCAGTCCATGGTTATTACGGTGTTTCCTTGGTGTTGTCAGGAAGGTTCCTTCCAGCTCACTGCCCCATCATCCCTATGGCAAGAAACCCATTTTTAGAGACAAATATGGCTGCCAATGTTCTAGGTATTTTCTTCACTCCTTAAAAATAAAAATAATGAGGAAGGAAGAAAAGAGTTGTATCCCCTATCTTTTAAGAGGACTTCCCAGAAGTAACTCATAACATCTATTTAAATCTTATTAGAGAGAACTTAATTGCAATGCCACATTTATCACCAATGAAATCTGTGAAATATGGTTTTATGGCAGGATATCAATATGTCCAGCTAAAAATTAGAAATTTATTAACAGAGAATAAGAGAAAAATGAATATTAGGGAGAAACAGGAAGTCTCTGGCACCAAGAAGTATCTTCTTTTCCTCATGTCTTAATTTGAATATAAAGAAACTTCCAGAAGCATCATAAAAGATAGCTTAGTTATGTAGACTCTGAAGTTAGGACAAAAAGTTTTGGAATAAGAAAGCATTGGTTTTAAATTCCAGCTCTGCTATGTAGAAGCTTTGTAAGCTTCTGTAAGATACTTTATCACTCTGAGACTCAATTTGCTAATACATAAAATGGTCATTCTAAGTTCACAAAGTTTTTAGGCATATTAAATGAAATCATATATTGCAACAAATGAAGATAGTAATAATAATTAGGAATGATTTCAAAGGACAGCTGAATTTCACTATTAGGATCATCCTAGTGACTAATATAGTTCAGTAGTTGATTTGATCCTTTATACAAAGTGTCAAATGATTCTGGATGGACTTTTGTTACCAGATAGTGCACAGGGGCCTTTGACTCATCAGACTCTCTATAGGCCATGTATATGAGTATCAGAACTTGGTCTTTGGTGTCATAGAAGATATGAATCCTTTCTTTGGTTTTATTATTTGCCATTTTCCATCAAGGAGGACTCTAGGAACTTTTAGAATTGTCTGAAGTTGGGAACTCAGCTGCAAAATATAAACTATCATAACATATGGTATGGAGTACAACTAATGCTAAAGCTCCAAAAGGAAGATGAAAATCCAAAGGAACTAAAAATACTCTTTAAAAACCTTTTTTAGTGTAGCTGCTTCTTTGTTAAACCAGCTGTTACTAACTCCACAGGGCATTTCTCACATAGGACTATGTTTTTTTTCTTATGATTTAATTATTATACCTCAAACTGAATTGTGTTGCAATATTTTTATAATTCTACTACTGAAAGAGAGAGGAACAATGAAAGAGTTAAAAGACTGAAGGAAGATTTATGAAGAGTTGTGAATACCTAAATCAAAGTATGGTAGTAAGGTAGGGAAAGCTAGAAAGATAGCAAAGAAAATCATGATATGAACAATAAGCATGCTCTTTATGGAGAACAGCTGAAGATCTAGCAAATTAAGATATGCGCAGCCTGAAGAATATTAAATAATCTCAGCTCCCCATCTCATTAGCTTGGGATCTTGGCCTCAGCAAAGTTACTTAATGTCTTTGAACAATACCCTCATTTCTAAAACAGAAATGATAATAGCAATGCCTACTGCATTGTACGATTATGAGGGTTAAATGAGACAATGTGTTGCCTTGCACACATAGCCTACAATATATTTAATGATTATTATTGTAATTTACTTTTTAATAAAAAGTTCATATTTGTGAAAAATGCAATATAGAAAAAGATGGAATGGAGAAAAAAATTATCTTCAGCATGTACTGTATAAGAAAGAAACCTTGTAGTCATACGCCCATCCTCAAATGAGTTAATAACCTTCTTTTGATTCCCGAAACAAACTGCCTAATATTATTCAATTTCAAGAAAGAAGAAAATCCTGTCATATGTTGCTACATGAATGAAACTTGAGAACATTATGCAAAGCCAAACAAGCCAATCACACAAAACAAATAGTGCATTATTCCACTTATATGAAATATCTAAAGTAATTAAACTCACAGAGGCAGAAAGTAGAATGGTGGTTTCCAGGGGTTGATGGAACAATAGGAAGTTGTTCAATGGGTATAGAGTTTCAGTCATGCAAGTTATAAAAGTTCTAAAAATCTATTGTATAATAAACAGTATACATATAGTTAACAATACTGTAATGCACACTTAAAAATTATTAAGAGGATAAATTTTTTTATGTGCCTTTTTCCACAATAAAAAACAAGACAATTCTGACACACAGTGTAACATAAATGAACCTTGAAGACATATGCTAAGTGAAATAAGTTAGTCACAAAAAGGCACATATTATGTCATTCCGCTTACATGATGTACCTAGTAGTCAAATTCATAGAGATAGGAAGTAGAATGGTGGCTGCCAGGGGCTGAGGGAGGGAGGAATGTGGAGTTACTGTTTAATGGGTATAGAGTTTCAGTTTGGGAAGATGAAAGTTCTGGAGATAGATGGTCATGATGGTGGCACAACAATGTGAGTGTACTTAATATCATTGAATTCCACACTTAAAAATGGTCAAAATGGTATATTTTATGGTACACATAGTTTACCACAGTAACAAAAAACACTGCCTTTCCTGTGTTGTAATTTACTAGTGTGTCTTCACAATTGAGCTGAACTCTTGCTAGCATGGCCAACTAAGTGCTTAAACAGCTACTGTATTCAAGGATCCCTGGAAGAATGGACCCCATTTCCCTGTGCAATGTGTGATACTTTGTGCACCGTGAGAGAAATAAGCTTTGCTTAGATAAAATTTTCTAAAAAGGACTCTGCCTGATTTGACCTCTATAAGCACAAGAACCAAGGATGTTTTTCCTTCTAGAAAAATAACTAATGAGGATTCTTAAACTCAGAACTTTAAGAAGGTAGCAAAAAGATTTGTTGAGTATGTGGTATAGTTAGGGTATGTTTTGAATGTCTCCACCAAAACTTATGTTGAAATTAGATCCCCAATGTGGCAGTGTTGGGAGGTAGAGCCTAGTGGGAGGTGTTTGGGACATGGGGGAGGATCCCTCATGAATGGCTTGGTGCTGTTCTCTAGGTAGTGAGTTGGTTCCTGCTCTCACAAGACTGGATTAGTTCCTGCAGGAATGCATTAGTTCCTGCCAGAGTGGGTTGTTATAAAGCCAGGATGCCCCTCAGGTTTTCCTCTCTTCACACATATCTGCTTCCTTTTTGATCTTCTTTACCATATTGTGACAAAGCACAAAAGCCCTTGCCAGAAGCCAGGGCCACACCTTGAGTTTTTCTCAGCCTGGAGAACTGTGAGCTAAATAAAGCTCTTTTCTTTATAAACTACCCAGTTTCAGATATTCTTTTATAGCAACATAAAGCAGACTAAGACAGCGTGTTTCAAAATATTCTTTTAGACCATAACAAGTTTGTAATATACATTTAGAGATGGCATATTTTAAAGATTATTTTGGGAGTCCTTAGACTAATTTACAATTCTTCCCCAGTAAAGAATTATTGCCATTTTTTCAATAGAGGGGCAAAGTAGATTGTTCTTATTCAGATTTTATTCTTTTCCAGACTCTGTACCACATTGTTCTATCCCATGAAATTTGCATAGTGTGTCACTTATTGCTTCCAGGCCATTATTTGTGAGTTCTTGAACTTAGCTATCTTGAACTTAGGTACACAGTTGATTAAAGTAGAGTCATTTTGCTCTGAGTCTTTATGAACTAATTTCTATGGAAGCCTTTACTTCTTCCAAAATAATAAATACCATGCTAGCTGTCCAAATTATTTGCCCCTCTACTTTCTTTTCTGTGATCATCAATTTTTTTTTATTTTATGGGAGGTATAGTTGGCAAAAAGAGTCACTTTCTTCTCATATCAAAAGCTGGAAACAAGCACACAGCACTGTAGACACTTCCTATGCTAAACCTTTATGCATACTGCTCACCCTCTTAAAACAGTACAGTAGTAAAAATTCAGAGCAACACAGTTGTACTCCTTATGTACAATATCATTTAGATTTCATAAGGTGAACATCTTTTTAAATGGAAGTTCATGTTGAGGTAAAGAGGCATTTTCCTTAAGTGTCTGTTTATAAGCAAATTTAAAATAAATAGTTTGTAAAATCCGCAAAGCACCAAGAAATAATAAGTATAATGGATATCTTTTAAGTTTATAAATGAGCTTCCAAGAAAGCAAGGGAGTCTCCAAGAGCCACAAAGTGAAAGAAAGTTGAATAACAGACTGTTAAACAAATACTGAAGCTATGGCTGCTGTGCAAATGGTTGGTATTTCCAACCTCCATAACAAAAGTATTGGATTTTAGCAGCTACGCGATGACATAGACAAGATGTTGGGCCTATGTAAAGTAGTTAGATTGTTACTGAGACTCCTGAATAGAGTTGCAAAGGACCAAATTATTAGTGAAAACGAGAATTTAAAAACAGCTATGTGTTATAAAGGCAGATGACACAAAACTCTTCTATTTCAGCATAGGCTTTAGTAGAAAATTTTTCTTGCAATTGTATACCTGTCCTCAATGGATCTACGGTTCAAATTAACCCTTTCTCTGGGGTCAAGAAACTAAGAAATTAAAGTGTTCAAGGATAATAGCAAGCCAAGGAACTTGGAATAATGAAATGCAAACATGTTTGGGGATCAAACCCTCAACACAGGCCAACCACAATTTTATACAAAAATTCTGATTGAAGAAGCATTCCCCTTGAAAACCAGCATGAGATGAGGATGCCTTCTGTCACTATTCCTATTTAACATAGTACTGGAAGTTCTGACCAGGGCAATCAGACAAGAGAAAGAAATAAAGGGTATTCAAATAGGAAGGGAGGAAGACAAAATGTCTTCCTTTGTAGATGACGTATGCTATATCTAGAAAACCCCATTGTCTCAGCTCAAAAGCTTCTTAAGCTGATAAACAACTTCAGCAAAGTCTCAGGATACAAAATCAATGTGCAGAAGTCACAGGCATTCTTATACAACAACAACAGGCAAGCAGAGAGCCAAATTACAAATGAACGCCCATTCACAATTCCTACAAAGAGAATAAAATATCTAGAAATACAGTTAACAAGGGAAGTGAAGGATCTCTTCAAGGAGAACTACAAACCTTTGTTCAAGGAAACCAGAGAAGACACAAACAAATAGAAAAGTATTGCATGCTCATGGATAGGAAAAATCACTATCACGAAAATGGCCATACTGACTAAAGCAATTTATAGATTCAGTGCTATTCCCATTAGACTACCATTGACATTCTTCATAGAATTTTACAAAATCATTTTAAAATTTATATGGGACCAAAAAAGAGCCTGTCTAGCCGAGACAATTCTAAGCAAAAAGAACAAAGCTGGAGTCATCACCTAACAGAGTTCAAACTATTCTATAAGACTACAGTAACCAAAACAGCATGGTGCTGGTACAAAAACAGACACATAGACCACTGAAACAGAATAGAGAACTCAGAAATAAGATTGCACATCTGCAACCATCTGATCTTTGACAAACCTGACAAAAACAAGCAATGAGGAAATGATTCCCTATTTAATAGATGGTGCTGAGAGAACTGGCTATCCATTTGCAGGAAATTGAAACTGGACCCCTTCCTCACACCTTATACAAAAATTAACTCAAGATAGATTAAAGATTTAAATGTAAAACCCAAAACTATAAAAACCTTAGAAGAAAATCTGGGCAATACGATTCAGGACATAGGCACGGGCAAAGATTTCATGATGAAATCACCAAAACAATTGCAACAGAAGCAAAAATCAACAAATGAGATCTAACTAAATTAAAGAGCTTCTGCACAGCAAAAAAAACAAAACAAAACAAAACTATCATCAGAGTGAACAGGTAACCAACAGAGTGGGAGAAAATCTTTGCAATCTATCCATCCAACAAAAGTCTAATACCCAGAATCTACAAGGAACTCAAACAAATTTACCAGAAACAAAATAAACAATCCCATTAAAAAGTGGGCAAAGGACATGAACAGATACCTCTCAAAAGAAGGCATTCATGCAGCCAAGATGAAAAAATCTCAACATCATTGATCATTAGAGAAATGCAAATCAAAACCACAATAAGATACCATCTCGTGCTGTCAGAATGACCATTATTAAAAGTCAAGAAACAACAGATGCTGGTGACACTGGGGAGAAATAGGAACGCTTTTACACTGTTGGTGTGAATGTAAATTAGTTCAGCCATTGTGGAAGATGATGCAGAAATTCCTCAAAGATCTACAACCAAAAATACCATTTGACCCAACAATCCAATTACTGGGTATATACCCAAAGGAATATAAATCACCCTATTACAAAGATACATGTATGCATATGTTCATTGCAGCACTATTCACAATAGCAAAGACATGGAATCAACTCAAATGCCCATCAATGGTAGACTGGATAAAGAAAATGTGGTACATATACACCATGGAATACTATTTAGCCATAGAAAGGAATGAGATCATGGCCTTTGCAGGGACATGAATGAAGCTGGAAACCATCATCATCAACAAACTAATGCAAGAACAGAAAACCAAACACTTATAAGTGGGAGCTGAACGATGAGATCACTTGGACACAGGGAAGGGAACAACACACACTGGGGCCTGCTGGGGGGGTGGTCTGGGGGGAGGGAGATTAATAGGAAAAATAGTCAATGCATGCTGGGTTTAATACCTAGGTGATGTGTTGATAAGTGCAGCAAACCACTATGGCACACGTCTACCTATGTAACAAACCAACACATCCTGCACATGTACCGCAGAACTAAAAATAAACATTAAAATGAACAAACAACAAAAAAATTATGATTGAGTATAAGGATATAATTGAAAGTTATAAAATAAGTGGTGCAGTATAAAACAAGCCATCATGAGTGAGTGACAATAAAAACAACAAAGAGCACAATTAAACCTGGAAATATTCCAAATAAACTTAAGTTCTGCTTAAAAACATAAAAGTAAGATAAGATAAAAATAAAAGATGGGGGTTTTATGCTCAATAATGGTACAGTAGTTATGATCAGATAAATTCTCTCCCATATAATAACTGTAAACTGGAGAAATGTCTTAAATATAAAGACACAGAAAATTGAGAATAATAGGATGAAAAAAGACTTATCATGCAAATAATAAGCATGAGAAGGCTAAGGAATCAAAATAATGTAGACACCACAGAGTTTACCAGAGACAAAGAGTGATATTTGGATATTTCATAGGTAAAATGTTGAATTAATAAGAAAGACATAACAATCATAAATCTTCTTGCATCTAAAAAGTTTTAAAACATATGAAGCAAAAATTGATGGAATAAAAGGGAGAAATACATAAATTCATTATCATAGTTGGAGATTTTAAAAATTCTCTCAGAAATGGATAAAACAACTAGGCAGAAATAAGTAAAGACATAATATCTGAAAAATAATATTGACTATTGACCAGAATGATCTAATTGACATTTACAGTATATTACACACAATAAATGCAAACTAGACATTCTTTTCAAATGAACATTGTAATTTCAACAATATAGACCATTTGCTGGGCTAGTACAGTCTGCAGTATATTCTCTCATCATAATAGAATTAAATTAGTACCAATAAGTACAAGTTATCTAGAAACCTCAATAGTTTTTCTGGCTTAAACCTGTCTACTAGTTAGGATCACATGAGTCTTAGTTATCTATGGCTGTATAAAAAAATTACTCTAGGCCGGGTGTGGTAGCTCACGCCTGTAATCCCAGCACTTTGGGAGGCCAAGGCAGGTGGATCACTTGAGGTCAGGAGTTCGAGACCAGCCTGGCCAACATGGTGAAACCCTTCCTCTACTAAAAATACAAAAAACTAGCTGGGCGTGTTGGCACATGCCTATAATCCCAGCTACTCGGGAGGCTGAGAAAGGAGAATCATTTGAACCCAGAAGGCAGAGGTTGCAGTGAACCGAGATTGTGCCGTTGTCATTGTACTCCAGCCTGGGCGACAAAGTGAGACTCCATTTCAAAAAAAAAAAAAAAGAACTCTAAAATTCAGCACCCCAAAACAACAGGCATTTGTTTTGCCACAGAATTTCTGAGGGCCAGGAAACTGGGAGAAGCTTAGCTGGATGATTCTGGCTCAGGTCTTTCATGAAGTTGCAACCAAGATGTAGAACAGGGCTGCAATCATCCAGAATCTGCTTGCAAGCTCACTCACAAGGCTGGTGACAAGAGGCCTTAGTTCCTTACCACATGGACCTCTCCATAGAGCTGCTCATGACATAGCAATTGGCTTCCTCAAAGCAAATTATCTGCGAAAGAGCACAATTAAAATGAACACTGAAGTATCTTTTACAAGTTAATCATATTATCACTTCTATACTACTTTATTGATTACATGAAGAGCCCTGGTACAATGTGGAAGTGGGGGAGCCAAAAACAGTGCAGTATCAATAGCTGGGGCTCATTTGGGTATCAGCTTGGAGGCCAGCTACTACAACGAACTTTAAAAACATACTGAGACCCTGGTTCAATCCCAGATCAATTAGCTCAGAATTTTTGTGAATTGGGAACCAGGTGTATTTTTTTCCTCCTAATCTCCCCAAATAATTCTCATTTGCAGGGTTGAGAAATATTATAGCAGAGGAAATCCATGTCAAATAATCAAGGACTATCTATGCATCAAGATCTAGGTAAACTAAATAAAATGCTATTCCACAAGATCAGAAAGGAGTCATACGAGGAACATAGATTAACAAATTAATTAATCAAATAGAATTTAATAAACAGATAGGGATTTTGAAAACATTCATAAAAATGTCCATAACATTACTGAATATTTGCAAACTTTGTGAGCAGCTAGTACTTTTAAAGCTCCCTAAGTTATTATAATGAACAGCCAAGTTTGAGAACCAATTCTTTATGTGACGCTTGTTACCAGGCCCACTTTCTTTCTATCCAATTTGTTGGTAGGGTACCTCTCAGGCCCATTCAATCTTTCTGAAAAGATGGTGTTACTTAACTGGCCATCTTGAGAAATAATAAAGCTGAGGTTAGAAGCCTCCTTTCAACCCTAGTGAGAAGAGGTTGTACAGCGCGTGTTCCAGGGAAGCTTTTCAAATGTTTGTGACACTAAAACTCAAGGTAGATAATAGGAGACTGTATTTCCTTTCAGTTTCATGCTTATCTTTGAAAAATTTCCCTTAGATCCAGATCTCAGAAGCACAAAGCAGATTGAAGTCATTTGGTTGGAGAATATTTTCAACTGCAAGACCTTCATTATATTTAAAAGTTCAGCCAATCCTCATTTTAGGCATCTCTATGTTTAGAAAGTACATAGAATGTGAACATCCTTTGCAAGAATGAATTCTCAATTTTATGAACAGGAACAAAAAGTTTTCAAAGATGTTTTTAAAAATTTATTTCCAATGAGCCTAGAAAACACACTCAAACAAAAGAAATGAATTGGCGTTTGACTCTGACTCTTTCTTTAAAATTGCATTTGTGATCTACAGATGTAGACAGGGCTATGGATATAGATTACAGAGATTTAAGTGTTTCAGAGGAGACAGCATTTTATATTAGAAGTATAATACTTTTTAGTATCAGAAAATGTGGATTTGATTGGGACTCTTCTGATAAATTTTTGTGCAAATATGAACACTTTATTTTAAACACCCTGGAACTCACTTTCTAATTTCATACAACCAAGAGTAAAACTTGCTCATTTCTAAGCTCTCTTTCAGGTTCTACTATTTACAGACGGTTAGTTAAACTTCTTCATTTCTAAGGCCTCTTTCAGGTTTTGCTATTTATGGATGGTGATTTAAAGGTGCTACTCCTTGAAGGCTATGGGTAATTTCATAGTGTCAGGTTCAGCTTAAGGAGAGAAATCTTCACAAATGAAAAAGAAAACTTATGGAGCACTAGGAAGGGGATAAACCTCGTGACCCAGATGCTCCTATCACTAGCCTTTCTGCCTGTATTTTCAAAAGCAGAATTTTTACTAAAATTTATTGAAATACAACTTCCTCTAGAAGCTAGCTCAAATGTGACTGATAATAAAAGTCCAGTGTCCTCTAAACTAAACCAGCATATACAAATTTCAATTTATTTTTAAAAAATAAATTAAAAGAACAGAAGTGATTATTTACATCACAGAAGAATTAATTGTTCTTACAAAGTGATTCTTTTGGGAATGTTAATGACAACTGATAAGCAATTTGCCTTTTGCTAATTTTATATAGAATTTTGTATAATTTTCAAATTATGACTAAATTTTAAGACCATATCTGTTGTAAGAAGTAAGATGTAGTTCTATATTTGAGACACTTATGAGCCCCACTGTGGATCTGTGCATTTCCTTAGGGCATTGGAGCTTCAGGGAAGCCAATATATAATACTTGCATAAGGGTCTGCAAGGTCAAAGGACTTGATTTGTTATGGAGGATTTGCTAACTGTTCAAAGAAATTTGTTTCAATGCTGCAGTTCAGATTCATCAATTGACGTTAATAAGTTAGTATTTACAAAAGATTAATAGCTTGATTCTTCAAACTCAAATGCCAGAGACTGGCTGTTTAAAAAAAGTATTTTGGGGCCCAGGCCATTGGACGTAAATTTCTATCAGTTTCCAGGTGGCATTTCACGGTAGAAAATTATATTTTCTCTGGAGCATGAATTAGAAAGAAATGGTCTAGCTGTCTGTTTAAATCAATTAAAAACGTCTAGAAACGAGTTGAATCATAAGTTTCCACCATCACTGCTTCCTTCAAGAATGGTTGCTGTTTTTCCAAGCTGCTTTTGTGTTTACTTTCAAAGGCCTGTCCCAGTGTGGACTATAGATAGGTGATGTGGCAAGAGATAAAAGATACCTTCTCCAAAATAAGGACCCTGTTCAAGGCCATTGGAAAAATTGTCACTTTTGTTAGAGGATAAGGAGGACAATGAAGAAGAATGCTCCAGATTACCTAAAGCTGATACTTTAAGTAATTATTTTCCCCCTAAATCTCAGCTGTTCTATAAAGTCCTTGAAATTTTTCTTTTTTCAAAAAGAATACAATTTTTTTGTATCCTCTGCTTGATGACTCTGGAACATCAATACATATGAGAATGACATTTCCATGCAATGATAAAATTGTAAATTCTTTCTGCCTTTTATCCTTTCTTTTTATCCTTCTTTGATTTCATGACGATAGATGTCATTTATTCTGTTATCAATGTGTCCATCATTAATTATTTTCTTTGTTGTTTTCCTGCCAGATTATTCTTTCTACTTTGATACTGAAAAATTAACCAACTCAAGGAACTACTCTTATGTAGGGGAAAGATTAGAAGCAGCATTTTTATTAAAACATGCAGTAGACATAAACATGTTTATATCTAGAAGGAAACACATCTAAATCTAAATGTTAGTAGTAATTATCTATAAATTGTGAGAGAAATTTAAATTCTATTTTTTTCTTTTTAGTATTTCCCCAAATTTCTATATTGACGCTGTGTTTATAATAAAAAACAGATATTTTGATTTAATATCACATTCTACTGGTTTTGAATCTAAGCTTGCCTGTACAAGGTAGATGTCATCTTGCTTACATTATCTATAAATGATCTTGATTAAAACACCTCTCTGAGTATCAGTTTCTTCACTTGTAAAATACCTCCTTCATAGAACTGGGAGAATTAAATAAAATAAGTTGAGTGCCTGGAACATACTGATTTAAAAAATCAGTCTTCTTTTCAGAAATTTAATGTTAGTTGAGAAAAAGAGTTAAAGTACTACAATGCCCAGATTTAAAATAGTGACTTTGGAAAAATTACGTTTGTTATTTGTTTGTTTCTTAGAGTTGATTTCTCCCAATGTTTATGTTTTGTACTGTGTTCCAGAAAGCTTGGCTTATGAATAAGTGGGATATACTGTACCCCACTGAGCTGTAATCTTTTAGAGCTAGGAGGGAACTTCAGAAATCTTTAAGCCTAAAACTTTTATTTCATAGCTGAAATGCTGAGAGGACAATTTAGATCTAATAGCAACTTTGTTTCCAGCATGCTCTCCAAGAGTAGATCATCTCTTAGCTTTTAGCAGTCAATTTGGGATTTTTTGCTATCATCTTAATAGGATTCCTGGACCCCTAAGCTTTAGGCTAGTGGCTAAAATGGAGGAGAAAAAGCTGGTGAGAGAAAAGTCAGAAGAGATGAAAGAAGTGCTAGAGAAAGGCAATGTTAAGGCATCAACCCAACAGCAAGTCCACAGTGACATCATTTATCCTCAACTATGGTTAAAAATAAGTTTTAACCATGGTTGAAGAAAATATTTACCCTTGCAGACGGAAAAGCTCTTCCATGCAATTTTATAAACCGTGGGACTACGCAAAACAGTTATCTCCTCACTGATATATTGGAGGTTGCTTATTTCAGGAGAATTTGCATGCCTTGTGTCTGGTCAGTGCTGAATTCAACCCTGCAGAACTCCCTGGGTTACATTTTGGGAGGAGGCAGTGCTGTAAGAAAAGCAACTGTTTAGCAGGAGTCTTGGTTGGGGTTGTGTCTCTTAAGTTATTAGTGCTAAAGGCAGAGAGAAGTGTGATAGAAGAATAAGGCATTTCTACACAGTCTTTCGTTTTTCAACACAACCCCCGCCCCTTGCTCTTAATTTAAGTAATAAAGCCCATAGAAATATTTGCATTTCTTAGACAAACATAAGATTTTTTTCCCCCTTGGCCAACCTTTCTTACAAATACACTAATTTGGGGGAAAGGGGAGGAGTGAGAGAGTTCCTTTCAGCTTATGAAGAAGTGTTAATTATTCCTTTTACAAGACTTCTAACTCTTGGGAAACAGATCTCCTTTTATAAAACTGTTTCTGTCTGTTGCTGTTATCTAGAAGCAGCCACCTGGTTGGAGGGGAGGTTTAATTGTTTCCTTAATACTGATTTAATTTTGAAAGATCTAAAATATGCAAACACAATAGTTGAGCCTATGATCTACCTGTCTCACCTTGTATATCCCATTTCACCCTTCCTTTTAGAATTTTTTGATCAGTTTCCATGTTCTGGATTTCAGATTGACATTTTTCTCCACCTAAAATTGTCTTATAACAGACGTGTAAAAATTATAAAGGGAGATACTGTTAGAAAGGCCAGGACATAAGAGTGTCAATGTGCACAGATAAACCAATTGAAGAAAATTACACATTGAAGTAATCAATCAATATGAAGACAAGCAGTTAATAGGAGTAGTGGTTCAGTCATTCACTTGGACATTTATTTATGCCACCATTTAATATTTGAGTATGTACTAGAGACAAGAATCATGCTAACAAGTATTGATAACATGACAAGAAGCATTAGACCTTGCCTTCCCAGAAGTTATTGTCAAACACAAAAAATATTAGAGAGAATTCTTGTTTTAGTTTGGAGTTTTGGACATTAGTAATGGCTGTTCCTCTCCATAGCTGTGTGTACTTGGACTGGTCACTTTGTCATTCTGTGCCACAGTTTCCTCACCTGTCAAACAGAGGGCCTGAGTGTGATCTAGAATAGTCTTCCTCAAAGTGTGGTTCAGTGCCTATGTGCTGCTCAGACAGTTCAGTTCTGTTCATGACAAGTTTAATGCAGAACTTAAGAGTGGGCATTGGGAAATGTTCAACTCAATTTTACAAGGTGATTCTCCATCTCTAGAATCTCATAAACATTGTGAGTTTGAGCTTTGGAGTATTTGTTTTATTATTTCATTCTTCTACTAATTAATTTTTATTGTACTTTACAAAAGTGTCCGTTCACAATGAATTTAAAGATAAAAACTGGGCTTTTATCACAGATAAATGGCCTAAGGATAATATTTATAAAGAAAGGGTGTTATGGCCAAGACTGTTCTTACTGGAGAGTCAAAATATAAGTTAGTATATTAAAGGCGCTGAACAGCTGTACAGCAAACAAACCTGTAGAATCTAGCATTTCCCAGCCATAGTGTACTATCCATAGTCCACCACATTATTTTCACCATGCCATGACATATCTAAACTTCAAACCATTGAAACATTGAAGTCTATGTGATTTCATGATCAAGAATCTCTTTAAGAATTGATAGAACTCTTTAGACACACACTATAACACCTGCACCTCAGGAAACATAGTTATCTAAACTTTGGGGTTTATCTGTGAAAATTAGATTGATCATTATTATGTCTTGGAGTTAGATAGTTTTTATTGCTATAACCTAAGAGACTTTCTATAACCATGCCTTAAAAAATACTGGCAGAGCATTCATAAATCCAGGCAGAAATGTATAAATATAGCCTATTCCTAAGATACGGAGAAGAATATTTTCCTTGATGTTTACTTGAAGCCATTTCTTCTCACATTTTTTTCTCAAATATTATTACAAGTCCACTCACATCTTGTCATGCTGATTTTTTTTTGAGGGGAGGCAGTGAGGCACATTTCTTTATTTCAGCTGGTACAGCTACAATGACTAGCTATTAAAGGATGCCCTTTTAGAGAAGAAAGGTCATTTTTGACACAGGAAAGAAATGAGTGTCTACAGATCGGATACTGGCCTGATTCTACGCCTGCCCGGTCAATGCTAGCAATTAGCAGAAAGCATTTTGGCCTCCTAGTGGAGAAAAAAAAATAGAAGGAAAATATAAATTAAAATGTTTAATGTATTTCTTGAGACTTGATTATTTTTAACCTTTTACTCCTTCAAAGTGTTAGTCCCCTCCTCCTCCAAAATGTTATGAACTTTTGTCAATTCTTATTTGATTGTTATTCCAGTGGAAGTGAAGCAGAAAGTCAAACTATCACATGGTTTCTTTACATAAATTGACTTTTGTTTGTTTTTAAAAATTATCTAAGGCTGCAACTCCAAAATGTGATTCTCTCTGTGGAGTAGAATTATGGATAACTTTAGTTTTCTTCTTTATACTTTTTCTGTATTTTTATTTTGCATAAGTGTCATAAAATATATGTAAAAAGAATCTCAGATTCTATAGATTTTTAAAAGTGAAGGAAAATGTCTTCCTAAAGGCTCAGGTGGACAGGTTTTGGATATAGAAAATTTTTATTAAATTGGACCTGAAGTTTGGATTCCTTCTTAAAATTCCTCCTTCAAAGTGTGAGTCATGGTAGCCTTTGTAGTAACATGACCTTGCTGACATACCACATTCAATTAGCTTCAAATTATGATGTTTTATTTAAGGCTAACTATGGAGACATTTCCACAGCTGAGGAAGGTGCCACTTCCTTCTAGCTCCTGATCCCCGTATATTGTGGGCAGTTCCTCTTCCTTGGTTTGAGATTTGTCTCAAACAGCAATTTCACTCAAAAGGAAATACAGATGGGCCAACAGTTAGTGACTTTGATCAATGTGAAAAGCCAGAACAGATGATTCAGTACAAACGATCCACTCAAGGGCCAGGATTGGCTTATTTATCAGGCCCCTCCAACTAGAGTCTAGATCAGGGCTGCCCGGAGTGATAAAGCGCATCTGTGAAGCACTACCGCAACTTGCCACGCAGCGTCTTTCAGTACAACCCTGGAGGACAGACACTCCATAACTGCCAGTAGCCACATGCCCTCCAGGTTGAAGTGGGTGGCTTCTCTTCTCTGAGGCTGGATTTTACCACTTTAGAGTGGCCATGTACTTTTCTATCAAAGTCAGGCCTTAGCTGTGTGGAGTCATATCCCATCCTTGCTCCTGCCTCTGTATGACACTGAATTGGGGAATAAAACTATCCTGCTTTTGCTACTATATTCTCAAGAACTGTGTCTGGGAAATACAGGATTTGCAACTAATAATACCCTGACATTCTGCTGTCTACAAATAAGTAGTAAAATAAATAGCAAAAATGTGTTTAAATGCTACCTGATAATAGGGAAAGGACTTTGAGGGATTTTAATAGAAGCAGTGACTTCATCTATATGTGAACCATTCCAAGAAAATGCATTTGAAGCAAGCAACAGCACATATGCCCTGAAAGGGCTGCTTTATTTAGATACCACATGTCACTTTTCAGGATGGAAAGGCACTCATCTCTGGAAAGCCTTTTTGGATAAATATGAAAACTAATACAACTAATTATGTTTTGAGTCTTTTTCTCTTTCACTTATATACACACTTTTTATTATACTCCTTCTAATAACTTATTATATTTATTTGTATTTCTTCTCCACTAGATAATCAACTCCTTGGGAACTGGAAGCCTTTGTCATCTTTGTTTGGTTAAGAACATTGTCCTGAAGAAAGTAGGTGCTCAAATACATGACATAACAGCCAATATTTTTTGTAATGTCAGTAGTGACATAACAGCCAATACTTTTTGTGATTTTATGGTGCCATTTAGTATGTCACATGGAGAATTTCTTCTAATCTATTTAAGTTAGGTGATATTGCTACACAAATTATACTGATAGAGATACTGAGGTGTGAAATGTTTACGTGTGCTAAGTCACATGCTGACATATAACAGGACAGCTAGCCCAGACACAAGTGGGCTCATTCTTATCACTAGCCTACAATTTTTTGTACTTATTCAAAAGAAAAAGAAAGCTTCTCTACAAACTTTTTTTTTGGCAGGGGAGGAGGGTCACTTGCAATAGTAAGATTTCAGAGGTCACATGAGCAGACTAGGGAATCAAACAATCCTGAGGTTGAACTCTAGCTTGTTGATTTGCAAACTATAAAACTCAGCTTCTCTGAGCATCAGCCTGTTGAGCTTTCAAGGGATAATGAATTCTATATGCTTTTGTCTTTCTATATAGATTTTGGTATAAATAATATGTATATTTTGGATAGAATAGACATGGAATCAATATTTCTGGAAACTTTAATTTTATCTATTAATTAATAACTTATTTATTTACTGATAATAAATACAGAATTAGTAATCAAAATTAATGTTTTATTAACACTGATTAATAGTTATTAACAAATAAAATACCTTTTATTTATCAATAAAATAACTCATTTTTAGCGGGTCAACTCCTTCTTCTTTCAGGACACTTGCTGAGGGAAGGCTAATCTACTGTATTCAAATTTTTAATGATTTTACACAGAATAACCATGAGTTTTAGATTTGTATATCAAACATGAGATTATATCCCTAAAGCTCTCCTATGAGCAGAATAAATGTTTCAATAAGTGAAATTTTTAAGTGTGCATTCGGACTTCTAAAAGAGGCTTCCTTCCCCCTCTGCCTCTTTCCTAAGATCTGGCTGTATTCTCAACCCTTGCCTTTGTTGGGTGTGTGGCAGGTGACCTCCTTCCTCTCAAAGTCCATGCACAGTCCATCAGTCATTTGGATGTCCTGTGCAGTCCTTCCACTCACCACATTCCCCATTTCGGACTGTTGCCTCCCCTATTTCTGTATTTCAAAATCTAAATCTGGTAGCCCAAGTTATCATCACTCAACCAATTTTTATTGCTTTTTTTTAATCAGCTGTTGAAATAGCTGAATGCTAAAAAATTGGTCAGTTGCCAAAAACAGCATTAGGAATGGGATTTGGAGAGGTCATTAGACCAGCTCTATTAGTTATTCACCCAGACATCGTCTTGGAACCAGAAAACCATTGCATTCAGAACAGTACTTATAAAAGCAATCCATTGATCTCAGTTTCTATTCTTCTCCCCTATTAATGTTGAAGCTTTTTCTGTATGATTATATGAAGAAACTTGGTTCTTATCTCCCTGATAAATGCAATGGCATGTTAACAGGGAAAGCTTCAACAGTCCGTTTAAGAAATAGGACAGAATTTAATGTCATCTAAAGCTCAGATTTGTGCTTTAGAAGCTTTTTCAGAGAAGCAGGCACCGAGCAGTATCACAGAATCAACATTCGTATACAGTTATGTCTCAGGTCTCCAGTCTAGCCTTGAAATTGGTGAATAAGTTATGCTCCATTGGCCTTTTCCAGCTTTAAGATGTTACTGAGGCCACTAACCGATTAGCCAGACTTGCTCTTTTTTTCTGTGTCCATGAGACCCTACTATGGTAAATAGTCTTAAATCAAGCTCTCAATATTTTGTATCCATGAAGTCTGGTAAAATTTTATTCATTCTTTTACATTTTTGTTTTAAAAATTAAATATTTCCATTATAAACAGAATCTATGCATCTATTATTTGTATTCAAATACTACAAAAAAGTATATCATCTTTCCCTACCATGGCAGTGTGCCCCGTTCTCCTCTTTGAAGGCAATTTCTGTTAGCAGTTTCTTGTGTCTCCTTCCAGAAATATTCTCTACCCACACAAGTATACATATTTTAAATAATTTTAATTACTCAAATAATGTACCGGTTCTCTCACGGTACATTGTCATAAGATGAGGTGGTGAGAAGTAATATCTATTTTTCTATTTTCTGAAATAGTTCAGGCAAGATTGTGCTTCTTTTGTATATATTTAGTAGAATCCATCCACAAAGTCATCTGGGCTATTTGTTTTCACAAAGAAAGATTTTGTTTCATAAGAGACTCAATTATTTTAGTGGATATATGACTACTTACATATTCTGTTTCCTCCTGTCTCTATTTTATTTACAGTTTCAAATTCAAGTTTTCTACAGCTGCCTAAGTGTTCCTCTTAGTAAATTTACAATGTTTTTATGAACTATTGTGCTGTTTTTTTAAACTGGCTCTTTATGTGTTATCTTTTTTATTCTTGGTCAGGCTTGCCAGGAGTTTATCAATTTTTTTAGTCTAAGTTTTAAAGATACAATTTTCAGCTTTGTTTTTCCTATTGTATCTGTTTTGTATTTCTTTAAACAGGATTGCAACTATTCCTACACTTAATAAATTTCTATTATTATTATTATTTACTTCTTCTCTCTGGGTTTAATTTACTACTTTTTCTAAATTCTTGAGATGGATGCATAGATATCTGGTTTTCAGTGTTTCTTAGTTTTGAATATATACATCTAAGGATAAAACTGTTCCTCTGTACATGGCCTCAGTCGCATTCCACACATTTTCATACTTGGTATTTTCATTACTATCAGTTCAAACATTTTTGACCATCAGTTTTCTTCTTTGACCAAAGGGTTATTTAAATGTGTGTTGAATAATTTTCTAACATTTTGAGGTTCTTCAATTATCTTTTGTTATCTATTTTTAGCTGAATTTTACTGTGGTCACAGAATATCTGACCAAAATCTGTGTAATTTCAATCTGTGTGGATCTATATCATTTGAATTCTTTGAAATTTATTGAGACTTACTTTGTGGCCCAACATATGGTCAACCTTGGTAATACTCTATAAACTTGAAAAGTATGAACATTCTTTGCGTGGTATAAAGTTTACATGTTAATTTGATAAATGTGTTAATAAGTTGGTAAATTTCTATCTTTACTGTTTTTTTTTTCCATTTGTGCTACCAGTTACTGAGAACAATTTTTCAAAATTACATAGTGATTGTTCATTTGTCTATTTTTTTCTATCAATTTTTGTTTCATAGATATTGAGAACAAATTGTTAGGTGCAAAAAATTTTTAATTGTTATACTTTCCTAGTATTTGACCTTTCATTATCAAATATCATTGTTATTTCTAATACTAGTTTATGCTTTAAAGTAAATTTGTCATATCAAAATAGCAATTGACAATCATTATTTTTTAAGTGGAGTATTTATTCCTCATTTATTGTGTTTGGGCTTAGTAAGCCTATTATCTGAATATTCACTTTTTATTTATCTCTTGTGCTTTAAATTTTCTTTTCTTTTCCCTATTGCTTTATTTTTGATAATTTTTTTGTTTCTATTATGCTCACTTTCTTAGCTTATATTTTTTACTATTTTTTAGGTGGTTACTATGGAGATTTTGATGTATGTTCTTGATTTATTAAGGTTTCATAAAATTGGCAATTTTATTATCATCCAGAAAATACAAGGATCATAGAACTATTTAATTCCTTTCACTCAACTACTTACCAGCTTGTATGCTATTATTGCACACAATCTAATTCTAAATATTAAACCCCACAAAATATTTTATTACTATATTTATAGTCAATATTCTTTTTGTCTTCACTACATATTTACCCATTTCTTTGGTCTTTATTTCTTCTTGCATAACTTTGCTCAAATCGGGGCTAATTAGTGTTATGCTTGAATAATATGTTTAATGTTTTTAGTATGGTATTGATTATAAAAACTCCATGGTCCTGCTTGTCTAAAAATTTCTTCAAATATCTTGTATTTTAAAAGATATATTTGCTGATATAGAATTCTAGAGTGGCAGATATTATTGTTCTCTATTTTGAAGACATTCCACTATCTTTTGGTTTTTATTGTTTCTGTTCACATCACTCTTCTTCTTCTTGTTGCTTCTTTGTAGGCAATATATTCTGTTGTTTTCCTGGCTGCTTTAAAGAGAATTTGTATGTCTTTAATTTTCTGCACTTTTCCTGTATTGCAACTAGATAAGCATCTTTTGGTTATTTCGCTATTTGAAAACCTATGAGGTTCATAGCACCTATCAAACCTGTTAACTGATAGCTTTTGTGAGTTTTGAAGTTATTAGTCAATAGCTCTTTAAATATTTATTCTGCCTTTCTCTATCTCTATTATCTTTCTGAAGCCCAAACTGACTCGTTGCGACAACTTTTCTCTGTGCATCATATGCCCTTTAAACTCACTTCTATATTTCCTAAACTGTTGCCTCATACTTCAGGCTAGGTAATTTTTCAGTCATATCTTCCAATTTACTAACTCTTTTTTCTGAGCCCAATGTACTATTAAACACAATCCATGAGCTCTAAATTTGATTAAACACATCCTATTAGCTCTAAATTTGTTTCTGTATTTTTTTTAGTTATATGCTATTTATTTATTATTATTATTATTATTTATTATTATACTTTAAGTTTTAGGGTACATGTGTATAACGTGCAGGTTTGTTACATATGTATACATGTGCCATGTTGGTGTGCTGCACCTATTAACTCGTCATTTAGCATTAGGTATATCACCTAATGCTATCCCTCCCCCCTCCCCCCACCCCACAACAGTCCCCGGTGTGTGATGTTCCCCTTCCTGTGTCCATGTGTTCTCATTGTTCAATTCCCACCTATGAGTGAAAACATGCGGTGTTCGGTTTTTTGTCCTTGCAATAGTTTGCTGAGAATGATGGTTTCTAGCTTCATCCATGTCCCTACAAAGGACATGAACTCATCATTTTTTATGGCTGCATAGTATTCCATGGTGTATATGTGCCACATTTTCTTAATCCAGTCTATCATTGTTGGACATTTGAGTTGGTTCCAAGTCTTTGCTATTGTGAATAGTGCCGCTATAAACATACATGTGCATGTGTCTTTATAGCAGCATGATTTATAGTCCTTTGGGTATATACCCAGTAATGGGATGGCTGGGTCAAATGGTATTTCTAGTTCTAGATCCCTGAGGAATCGCCACACCGACTTCCACAATGGTTGAACTAGTTTACAGTCCCACCAACAGTATAAAAGTGTTCCTATTTCTCCACATCCTCTCCAATAGCTGTTGTTTCCTGACTTTTTAATGATCGCCATTCTAACTGGTGTGAGATGGTATCTCATTGCAGTTTTGATTTGCATTTCTCTGATGGCCTCTGATGGCCAGTGATGATGAGCATTTTTTCATGTGTTTTTTGGCTGCATAAATGTCTTCTTTTGAGAAGTGTCTGTTCATATCCTTCACCCACTTTTTGACGGGGTTGTTTTTTTCTTGTAAATTTGTTTGAGTTCGTTGTAGATTCTGGATATGAGCCCCTTGTCAGATGAGTAGGTTGCAAAAATTTTCTCCCATTCTATAGGTTGCCTGTTCACTCTGATGGTGGTTTCTTTTGCTGTGCAGAAGCTCTTTAGTTTAATTAGATCCCATTTGTCAAATTTGGCTTTTGTTGCCATTGCTTTTGGTGTTTTAGACATGAAGTCCTTGTCCATGCTTATGTCCTGAATGGTATTGCCTAGGTTTTCTTCTAGGGTTTTTATGGTTTTAGGTCTAACATGTAAGTCTTTAATCCATCTTGAATTACTTTTTGTATAGGGTGTAAGGAAGTTAATGTTCAGTTTTCTTTGGAAATTCTCCACTTACTATTTAATTCCTTGAACATATTAAGTATAGTTGTGTGTTTTTATGAAGTATATTCTTTATAATTTTAATATGTGTATTTTGGGGGGGTCTAGTTCTGATATTTATTGTCCTTTGGTTTCTGGTCGATTTTGTGTACATGTAAAACTCACTATTTTTGACTAGGTGCTGAACATTGCATGTCAAAAATTGTAGCAATAACTTGAAGTTACATATGATATTATTTTCCTTAAGAAATAATTTATTTTTTTTCTTGTGGACAGCTAAGCTGGAGAAAAATTGGAACCAAATCTGGGATTTAAATCATTTAAAAAGGGCTTTTACTCCTCGTGAGAGTTTCTCTATCTGCTGTTCATTATAAATTACAGTGGATCCCCCTTACCCACAGAGGATACGTTTCAGCACCCCCAGTGAATGCCTGAAACCACGGATAGTACTGAGCCCTGTATATACTTGAACATTTTCCTGTATATACATTCCTATGATAACATTTAATTTATAAATTAGGTGCAGTAAGATATTATCAATAAATAATAATAAAATGGAGCAATTATAACAATACTCAGAATGGTGCACAATTTGAAGGTTATAAATGTTTACTTGTTTATGAATGTCTTTATTTCTGGAATTTTCCATTTAATATTTTCAGACTATGGTTAACTGTGGGTAACTAAAACTGTAGAAAGTGAAAACACAGATAGATAAGGGGAATGTAGCCCATCAGAATCTCATTTTGAAATATGCAATATTAGTCAGGGATATTTCTCCTTCATGATTCCTGAACTTTTCTTTTCTCCTCTAGCTTTATAAGACTAATGAAAACTGCTCGTATTTTCAGGTTTTTTATTCACTACTTTTGCTTTCAGAATCAGTAATTACCCAGCAGGTAAGTGATATTCTAAGTGCCTAAATACTTCTCTTGGTTTCCCTATTTTTACAGTTCATGGCCTGAAAATTCTTACTTCCTTGATAATTCTCCAATAACATAAATCAGATGTTTTGTACATTTTGGACAGAGTCTGTAGTCCTAATCATCCCATTCTTCCACTGCTGGCAACAGAAATGAACAAATACACACTTTGAAGTAAAATAACAAAATGAAAACCTACAAATTCACCACCTTGCTTAAATTTTTACCAGTGTAATTGAGTCTACCTGTGTCCTCCCTACCTCTTCTAATCATCCAGAATTAACAGCAGTCCTGAATTCCTTTGCTTAAAAATTATCTTACTGTTTATATTTATATCCCTAAGCAATATATTGTTTGGTTTGCTTGTCTTGAACTTTATAAAAATACATACTTTTTCTAGTCTTCTGAGACTTGCCTTTTTCCCTCAATATTGTTGTTCTGAGATTTATCCATGTTATTGTGAATAGCTTTAATTCATTTATTCTTTCTTCTATACATATATTCCATTATCTATTTTGTTTTCAATGGGCATTTGTTTGAGTTTTATCTTTTTTTGAATTACAAACAAGTTGCTGTGGATATTCTTGTGCATGTCTCATATTGACAATAGTCAACAGATTCTCTAAGGTATACAAATAGGAATGAGATGTTTGTATAAGAGAATGTATACATTTTCTACTTTTCTAGATAATGCCTGGTTGTTTTATATAGTTGGTATATCAATGTGCACACTCACAAACAATTGCTTATGGGTTCCCTTTGATTCGTGTATTCACTAATATTGATATTGCCAAACTACTAAATATTTGCCAATATATTACAAAATTGTAGTCATTGTGGTCTTAATTTACATTTCTTAATTACTAATGGGGTTCAACAACTATTTATATATTGGTTCATCATTCATGTTTATTTCTCTGTGAAATGCCTGTTCTTAATTTACCTTTTTGCCTGTTTTACTTTAAATAATTGATTTCCAGGAATTACTTGTATATTTGGAATGCTACTGCTTTATCAGGTATATGTATTGTAAATATCTTCCAGTTTGTTACTGCTTTTCACATTGTTTCTGATGTATTTTAATAAAAGGAAATTGTTAAGATTTGGAATCAATTACCCACCAAAAATTAAAAGTCAGGCAAATTGTAAATTGAATAGTTGTTGCAGCTGGAAACACAAATATTTTCTTTGCAAAAATGTATTTAAAATAACATTTATAATGATAATGAATTTTTAAATTTATATTGTTATCCAAACAATAAAAGTAGGGGTTGGGTATGGTGGCTCACATCTGCAATCCCAGCACTTTGGGAGGCCAAGGTGGGAGGATTGGTTAAGGTCAGGAGTTCAAGACCAGCCTGGGCAGCATAATGAGAACCCATCTCTTCAAAAGATAAAATAATTAACCATGTATGGTGGCATACACCTATAGTCCTAGTTACTAGGGAGGCTGAGGTGAGAGGATTACTTGAGCCCAGAAGTTCAAGGTTGCAGTGAGCTATGATTATGCTTCTGCACTCCAGCCTGGGCCACAGACTGAGACTCTATCTCAAAAACAAACAAAAAACAAAACAAAACAAAACAGAAACAACCAAACAAAGAAAAATTTTATATGTTTTTAATTTTAAAATGTTGTAGGTTACTCCAATTTTACTTCCAGATTTTCAAATCATCAATAAGATATGTGTAAAATTTTTAAAATATTTACTGACTAGAAATAGTTACATCCAGAATTTTTATGTTAAATGATGATGTAATACAGGTAGAATAGTATTAATATATGGAATGAGTTTTATAGTTAGTTATCTAACAACATGAACATTGTATTGTTTGAAACTATTAGACTCTTAGCCATCGGAGCCGAATACTTCATGTGGCTTAAAAACTCTGTACTTCATGACATATTTTTTCCATTGAACTTACTAATATAAGAGTCTTTTGGAAATTTCTTTGCTCCATTAAATTTTATCTAGTCACAAATAGGAAAGAAATATCAAAAGAAGATATACGTGTGTTACTTTTTAATATAAAGTAATTTTAATAAATTATTTGGCACTGCTAACAATTTGAATAAGAAAATTTCAAACTGTAACATTTAAAACAAATCTCCATTAATATTAATTAAGATGTATAGTTTTGTTATACAAGATTTTAAAATAGTGTTGATTTTTAATTTTTCTATTCATGTGAATATTTTATATGAATTTTTAAAATTCATTTTTCAGCTAGAACTTACTTGCTATTCCTGTGGGTCAGAACACCTTCAGCTTTCCTGACAGAAAGCAAGAGCTTTCTCTTACACCAAGAAGTCACTGGCAATGTATGTGTACATCTCAAGGGCCCTTTTCTCTGGGGAGATTCAGCCTTAAATTGAGTGGGCCTTCATGAATTCAAGCAGCCGTTTACTCAATAAATATGTAGTGAATGCCTACTGTGTGCTAGGCTCCAAAGATTCAGTGGTGGACAAGACAGACAAGATCCTTGCTTTCAATATGACTTAAAGTATAGAGGAGGGAGAAAGATAAAAAAAAGAAGTAATAAATTAGTGAGAAAATATCAACTAGTCTATACCAAGAATACAACAGATGGGTGATCTGATGGAAAATAACTCAGTGTCATAGGATTGAGACCTAAATAACAAGAAGTACAGATGCAAAAATCAAGAATAATAGCATAGCTGATAGAGGGAAAGTCCCTAAATGACAGGTATCTAAGAAACAAAAAGGCATCTGTGTTAAGGGGAATAATTGTACAAAATATAGTCAGAGAGATAGGCAGGGCCATGATACATACCCCTTTTTAGAATGAGGAATTTGGGTGGTGTTGTAATTGTAATGAGGAACCACTGGAGAGTGTTAAATGGCATATAGACATGATGGGATTGGAGTTTTTCAAAGATCACACTGACTGCAGTGTAATAAATATATTTATAAGGTTAAAATTTGTAATGGGGAGGACAGTTTAAAAAAGATTTTATGGGCTGACACATATCAAATATACACAAATTAATAATAATAATGAAATTAAACAACAATTAAAACATTTTGTTATTGTTGGAATTTTCCAATATACTGGCTCATTATTCTAAAAATTGGTGAATGGCAAAGATTAAATGTTCATCATTATTTTTCTGTATAAAGTGGCTTTTAAGATAACAAAATAGTTTTTTATAGAGGAATTTCAGCCAATATATGCAAGCAGAATGGCAGAATTTTTTTAAATAATTTTTTTTTAATTTTATACTGAAATAACAGATATAGATAGTGGTTATCAATGGCTCCTAGGACATTTAAGCAAAACGTTGTTTGGGAATTGTATAATGAATGGAGCAATTGACATCACTGGAACCCACAAATTATTCTCACTATCCCTTAAAAGTGGGACAACCAGACACTAGATATGCCTGATATGACACAATAGGAAGTACACGGCACATCACCTATAAAGTGAAGCTATTTTTGTCAAAATAAAATTGGACATGAATAAAACCAAGCTTCTAGATCTAACTAACAATCTAAAGAGAAACTGTGGAGAGAGAAATATATTCAAAGAACTGTAAAAATGCAACCAACCAGTTGAGAATGTGGGTCACACTACAGAACAAATAAACTGGGTTCTTTCACAAATGAACAGCATGAAATAAAGGAGAATATTATAGATTAAAAGTGACCCAAGAGGCATATACAAGCTCTGGACCTTGTTTGGATTCTTATTCAAACAAAATAACTATAAAAAGACATTTTTGACACAATCTGGGAAATTTGAAAGTGGGTTGAATATTAAATGATGTAAGAGAATTGTTATTTTTGTTAGGTGTATAGTGGTACTATAGTTATATTAAAAACATGAGTCACTATCCACTACTGATATATACTGAATATTTATAGTGAAATTAGATGATGTGTGTGATTTCTTTTTAAAATACTTCATTGATTGGGGGAGAGAAAAGAGGGAGGTCTGATGAAACAAGATTGGAAAAAAGTTACGAATTATTGAAACTAGATGAGGTTTTCACGGGGGCTCATTATAATATTGTCATTAGTTTCGTGTATGTTTAAAAATTTCTCTTGTAATGAATTAAAACACAAATAAAAATTACAATCATGGAGTAAGGTGAGAAGGTTAGTGTAGTAGTTCAGGCAAGGGATGAGAATTGATTGCACTAAGGGAGAAATAGTTGAGGTAGAAGGCATGGATGGATTCTGAATATATGTTGGAGATAAAGTAAGGAGGGTTTGCTATTGGCTTAACTTAACTTTTAAATTTTTTTTAAAAAGGAACCTGTATTTTTGTTTTGAGTAAACTGGGAGGGTGGTGATACTGTCTTGAATTGGAAAAAGTAGAGAGAGGTGTAGATTGGAGTCAGAGTTCATAGTTCTGCTTTTATCATTGGTAACTTTGAGATGCCTATTAGACTTTAAGTGAAAATTGTAAGTAGAGAGTTGGCTGTTCCAATATAATTGTGGCATCATGCCGAGGCCAAAGGTAAACATTGAAAAATAAAGCTTTATATGATGTTTAACATCATGGGAATGAATAAGACTGAGAAACAAAACAATGTAGATAGACAAGACAGAAATTCCAGGAGTGAGCTTAGAGAATATCAGCATTGAGAGTCCAAGCAGGTGTACTGAATTAGCAAAGGAGTCTGAGAAGAAAAGTCCTGTAAAGAATGCATCACAGAAACCAAGAGAAGAAATTCTAGAAATGAGAGAGAGACAGGTGATATAAACTGCTCCTTCGATAGGCTAATATAGAGGTCTTTATTGCAATTGAGAAACAGGATAGGCACTGGAGATTCCAGGGAAAATCAAGCATATTTGGGATAGAGGCAGCAGGAGATGAAGAGTGAAAGATTCTTGAAGACTAGATAATAGTCATAAATTTTTCTTTATGGGAATAAGAGCTGCCAAATCTCTAATCAGAGCTTTTAACTCAGAGACTGAATTTTAGAAAGCACAAAAGTGGATGAAAATGAAAATGAGGTCAAGACCAAGGTGTAAGTCTCCACTTTTGTGTCCAAGGGCTTCTTCCTTCTATTTTCATATCACATTCCCTATACCCAGATATCTACCACTCCCGTTGTCTGCAAGGTGAGATTTGGAATAGCTATTTGTTGTGTTGCAAAATTGTTGGTTTGGCTAGAGTGCCACAGTGGTTTAGACCCAGTTTCTGATCATCTGATTTTACAGACACAGCAAGTCTTTGTGACTTGCAGAGATTCATCTCAGGACACCCAGATTAACTTTTCAGCACATAATTCTATTATATTTCTTCAGGAATCAGAAACAAGCTTTCCGCAAGAAATCAATGCCTGTCATAAATGTTCTCATTACAAACACTAATAAAACGGTCCCCTAAATACTTTTCTTTTTAGCCTAAGAAATTGAAATAAATGTTCCACAAGAAAAAATTGCCTTCAAGGCTTTATAGGAGATTTATGTAAGGAACATAAATCTATATCCCAAGGGACAAGCTAAACACATCACTTAAAGAAGCCAATATTTGGGAAATGTGTGAAGCAAACATCTTAGCACATCTGCTTAAACAATTTAAAATAAAAATTTCAGGAGACAATGAATGTTCTAATGATTATAGTTCTTCCAAAGAGTGCCACTAGGGACCATTTATTGGAAAAAAACAGATGACATGTCATTCTTGAAATGTTCTAAAAATTATGAAGTCTAGCTATGTTCATTTTACGTCAAATAGAATAATGAACAACCTAACATCTCAGTTCTCCTAAGCCTCATTTATAATGAGCTCTCCCCATGTGACTTCTCTACAAATAAAAAGAGGATCTCATTGCACTAAGGAAGTGGGGAAGCAAAAAAGAACACTCCAAATAGAAAATTATTGAAAACAGTTTGAGCTACTCCTGTCTTCACTGCCTTTTGCAGCAGTTCCCATCAAGAGGTGGAGCTATATCCCCATCACTTGATTCTGGCTTTTGCTTTGTTACTTGTTTTAACCAACAGAATGTAATAAAGTTGTAACTTCTTTTAATTTAGTCTCGAGATTTCTCTTTTGAGAGTAGCCATAAGCCACACTCCAGGAAAACTCTGACCAGGGGGACGTTAGGTTTGGATGTGTGTGTCAGGTGAGACACAATGAGGAAGTAAAACCAAAATGCAGGAAGCAGAAGAAATTTGTTACTTACATACAGGTCCCAGAGAGGTTTGGAGTGCCAACAGGAGGCTGACAGGACATCTGGAGGAAGCAGGGATCTCAACCAGTGGGTAGTGGAGAAGAGAGAGAGAGGTGAAAGAGAGGACCTGTGGGACTATGCCTTTATTAGGACCCATTGGCATTATCCCTTAAGCTTTCCCAAGGGTGGATTGTGGGTTGGCTAGTTAAAGAAAACACATGCAAATGGAAGGAACTTATTTATATGACAAGTGTTGACCATTAGGTTTTATTGCGGTTAGCAGCTGTGGACTGTGTTGGATTTTAGGTTAGTAGGATGAGGAACAAGCAGGCCATACCACAAATAATCACACAGAAAGGGAAAGTTTTAACTAGGCCAAAAGTGACAGGATATGACCAGGTTTCAAAGAAGTTACATCAGGCTAAAAATGGATGTTGAGACAGCAACGCTATTAAACAAATTTATGAAGAAGTGAGAAAGTGACACTGTGTGCATTCTGAGCCTTGGCCACACAGGAAGCCTTGCAGCTTCCATTTTTGCCCTCTTGGGATACTGCTGTCATGTGAACAAGTCCAAGCTAGCCTGATGGAGCAGTGCAGTGGAGGAAAATTGAAGTGTTCATCCCAAAGCCCATATACTGCAAAACATGTTGAGTAAGGCCATCTTAAACCACCCAGCCCTCATTCAATTGCTGCCCCATGGGTAAGTCCAGGTAAAATTAGTGTAAGAACCTTGCAGCTGAGCCCTTCCCAAATTATTGATCTACAGAATCATGAAAGTATACTAGATTATTGCTTTAAGTAATAATGTTTTGAGATAGTTTGTTGCTCAGCAAAGATTAAAAAATACAATTGTCTAAGTGTTGCCTTGTGCCATAAATCACTTACTGACTGATGCCATAATTAGCCAATCAGAAGAAAATGTTTATTTTACATTTAAGATTTTTCATATAAATGCTAGAATTATTTTTATTTTTAACCACAAGGCATCAATGACGAGCAAACCTCAATCTAAAAGTAACCCATTTCTGTTGTTCATACCACCAAACCTGCTTCCCTTACTTACACACACACACACACACACACACACACAAACTGTTCACTCTCATTTGGATTGCTACATGACAGCCATTGTTATCAACCTTTGTATGTTGAGGAATATTGTGAGACCAGAGTAATACCACATTTGGGAATCTGGTGGCCAGACAAAATTGAGTTTGGTTTCTCAGCTCTTCTCTAAATCTCCTTTCCTGTCAAAGCCTAATTTTTTTTCTTTTCTCTTTGATAAGTTGCCTAAAAATTTCACTGATGATAGATTTATTTGAGTTAACAAGCTTCCTCTTCCAAAAATGCAATTATATGCGGGTGTGTAAAAGATCAGTCATTCAAATCATTTTGTGAATTGATTTAATCAGCTGCTTTTCTTGATACCCGTGGCTGAGTCCAACTCTAAAGAAAACCTTGGGATTTGGTGTGGAGGTGGGAGGTAGGAAGTTAGGAATTTGTGCACCTTTGGAAAGTAGCGGAGGCTGGAACGGGATATCATACTGTCACAGTGTTTTAGGACATCATGATGGCGCAGGCTGCCTGAGGACCTCAGGTGAAAGGCTATGTGAGCTGGAAAAAACGTGAGAGAAAGCCAGGAGGGTATATAAAGCAGATTCTTTATTAAAATGCTTCCTAGTGCCAGCCCTTGCTCTGGGACTGAGAAAAGATTCATCGTTTAATTATTTCTCTTTTTATCTTATGACACTATGATTCCAGGGTCCTGGATTTGAATTAGTACCACACGTGTCATTCTTTTCAGCCATGTGAAGGGAAAATAGGCTTTTGAGGGAAGAAAAAGAAAGAAAAGAAAAAAAAGACAGTGGATATGAGTGTTATCCCTGAAACTCTCACTGCTGTAAGCTCACGAGAAAGATGTGCAGGAGGGCCTCCTGGTGAGGGCACACCAGTCATTAATGCAGGGCCCCATCCTCAGACTCTTATTTGGAACCCTTAAATCTAGGGAGCTTTGGCTGCAAACTCTCAAATAGAAGCCCTTGACCTGGTAACTTCCTTTCTCCTTTCTATCGAAGTCTAGGTTCACAAGCAGGTCTAGAGCCTTTTCCTTCTCTACCCTTGGTCCTTACCCTAATCTTGCTTCCCAACATCTAACTATGATTCTCTAAGAAGGAAAGGTCTATTTCTCCCTAAATACTAGAGCAGAGCTCGCCCAGAACTACCACCCTTTTGAGTTGTCCAGTGGGACACTTCCCTGATGTGTCAACTCAGTGGAGGCATAAGAGGAAATTATCAAGTAAGAAAGACCAAAAATAAAAGACCATAGATCATAGAGAAGAAGAAAAATGAAGAAAAACAAACAATAATCCAAAATCCAAATCAAAAACAAAAACAAAACTCCCCAAACAGGATGCTTTGGAAAAGCAGGCACATTTAGCTACTCATAGCAGACCCAATCTTGTTTGCCTACAGCAGTCCTTGTTTATGCCTGATGTTTTGGCATCTCACCCAAGATAGCACTCACCTGAGGTTTTTCTTCTTTTTTCTTTTCTTTGCCTCTGCTTAAAAATGTTAATGACCTTTGTGCACTACATAAATCATAATTCCTAACAGTGACACTGACACTATGATTATTATTATCATCTTACTGATGTGGGAAACAAGACTCAGAGAGGTGGGGCAAGTTGCCTACATGGCATCTGCCACATAGCCCTGCTGCCCTGTTGCCCTTCGGCACTATAACATGCAGGATGTTGCTGGTTCATCATCACCATTGCTTCTCATTTTAGGGTATTGACCAGACCATTTTCAAGTTTTGTACCACCATTCCCAAATATAATACTCGAAACAAAACAGAACGAAACAAAAACTTCAGAAAACAAACAAACAGATCTCTTTTCTGTGACGTGGTTTTCCTTGGTATGCTACTATTCATCTCAGACTTACCAAACACACGTGTTAAGATATAAATCACTTGTGTTTTAAGTTTCGAGGGTCTTTGGAAAGATTCAAATTGTGAATTAACTAGATTATTCTGTCCATTTGTCCCATAAAAATTCTACAAAAATCCTGATTTAAATGTACATACTTAAAAATATTGATCTGTTTATACTTTCAAAAGCTTGACAATCTTTCTTAATAAGATATTTAAATGTGCTTAACTGAAAAGGAGTAAAATGTGTTTGTTAATAGCCATGTGTCTTGGGAAACCTATGCACAGAGCATCTAAATGTAAGTCACATTGCAACAGTTTGATTTTCTTTTTGTTCTTGTCAAAGAATAAGAAGCAAGAGAATCTTCATTTTGAGACATTGATTACATCCTCTATGTTTAATGGTCTGAGGGTTTAAGCAATAGTGATCAAAGTTTATGCATATACTTTAGAAAGAAAATGCATGTCTCACAGTGGTTTTGACAAGGATTGGAGAAATATATTATTTAAGGTTTTATGTCATCTTATGTATTAAATTTTAAAATACAAAGTTGGGTAGGATTATCAATTTGGACTAATACCACAGGTGAACATATCTGATCCCAAATTATCCATCAAATACAGAATTAAGTTCCATGAAAACATTAAATCAAATTTAGTTGGCACTGGAAGAAAAAGCTAAGAATAAATAAAATCCTCTACATTTAATTAAACCAAAAAAAGAGAATTAGGCATAGAGCATGTTTTAAAACTAGTAAGAGATCACTGGGATGTATTCTCAAGAATGATTTGGTTTTCAATTTCTGGTTTTACCTTTTACATTTAAGAGAAATAAGAAGAAATTTGAGCATATTTGGAGAGGTGAAAATGAAACAACTGAAAAGGTGGACTGAGGAAGGACGTAAAAGCAGTGAGAGCTTAGGGGAGACTAATAAGCAATGGTAATTTATTCAAAATAGATGTAGAGTCACTATGAGTAAGACAGCCTGTTAGTAAAATGTTCCTAAACTGAGAGATTAGGTCAAAAAATTTAGTGGTTAAAAATTGGCTAATTACTTGGCAAAAGTAAGGAGAATTTAAATAATGCTAGAAATTATAATGTTAAAGATTAGTCAATGTCCAGAGTTCAGAAATTTTATTGAACTACTACTATTAGTTATATAGGGCAGAAAAGTGCTTCTAACAATAGATTGACAAGGTAGGAGTCAGCATCTTAATGCATCTGTAAGAAATCATTAATTTTTAAAATTTTGTATTTGAATCCTAATGTAAAAGTTATTTTTACTTTTCTAAATATATTAAACAGTTTAAACTGAAGGGAGAGTATTGTAGCTACACTTATATTTTTAAAGATATACCTTGTGAGTATCCAGAAGTTACCACTCAGTATGCTGGACTCAGTACCAGCTATTTTCTCTCACCTTTCCAGATTTAATGTGTGTAGTCCCTTCATCAATAAAAGAAAGTACTCTCAGATACTTACTAGCAGCTGGGGTAGCTAACTCCTAGTTGTGGTGACAGAAATAAGGGACGCAGACGCCCCTGTCAGGCAGTTGTGGTTATATCATGTGTCAAGGTCAACAAGTGTGAAAAGGCTGGGCACGGTGGCTCACGCCCCTAAGGCCGAGGCGGGCAGATCACGAGGTCAGGAGTCTGAGACCAGCCTGGCTAATATGATGAAACCCCGTTTCTACTAAAAATACAAAAAAATTAGCCAGGCATGGCGGCGGGCGCCTGTAATCCCAGCTACTGGGAGGCTGAGGCAAGAGAATCGCTTGAACCTGGGAGGCGGAGGTTGCAGTGAGCCGAGATCACGCCGTTGCACTCCAGCCCGGGCGACAATGCGAGACTCTGTCTCAAAAAAAAAAAAAAAAAAAAAAAAAAAAAACGTGTGACGATACCAGGCCACCAGTTGTCAAGGTTAACAGAAAACAAAGGGAGCTGTAAGTTAGAACCACAGTCATGTCTTGCTTAATGACAGAGCTAAGTTCTGAGATATGTTTTGTTAGGTGATTTTATCATTGTGCAAACATGGTAAAGCACACTTACACAAACCTAGATGGTATAGCCTTCTACACACCTAGGCTATATGGTATAGGCTATATATCCTGGGCTACAAACCTGTACAAGATGTTACTGTACTGATTACGGTAGGCAATTGTAACACAGTGCAAGTATTTGTGTATATAAACATAGAAAACCTATAGTAAAAATATGGTATTAAAATCTTATGGGAATGCCATCATATACAAGGCTTATCATTGATGGAAATGTCATTATTCAGTGCATGACTGTACATGAAACTTCAGTGAATAGAAGCTGAGCAGCTCTGCCATAGAGTGTATAGAGAGTAGCCTGGCATTGTTAAAGCATTTTGTCACTTAGTATAAGGTATAAAATCTACACTTAGTTATTTTTTGTCTCTTCCCATTTATTTTACAATAAACTCTTTTGGCAACATGAGCCAAATAAAAAAGAAAGTATATGTTTCATAAAAAATTAAGAACTGAGTGTTGTTTTTGTCTCTCAAGAGAGGTGATAATTATCATGTGTAAAATGCTTGTTGACATTTATTCAATACCACAGTGCCATAGCAAAATCACCAAGTGAATGATAATCAGAAGCGACACATCTGCTGAAGGAGCACTAGCATCAACCTTAACTGTTGGGAGGAATGTTGAGGAAGCTATCCCTAAACATGGTGATTCATCACGAGCGGCTGTCCACTGTGAAACAGGACTGTTCAGTTAGATCAAATAACTGTTCGTTTAACTTAATTTTGCTCATTTTCAAATCCAAGTCTTCTTAAACATTTAAGAAAATCAAAGTAATATTTTTTACTATATTGGCTCTTTTAGGGGAAGAATCATTTTTTAAACAGTTAAATGATGTCAGGATTAAATCAGTAGTATCCCATACTTCAAACATAAAACTCAGTTAAATTAAATAATGATTCAATTTTTAATACAATTCTTGAATCAAAGCAAACTGTAAAAAATGTATGCTGCCAAAAGTGAAATATCTGACATTATCATACATACTATTGTGAATTCAATTAAAAATTAAATGATTAAATATAAAACTGTTTTGTAACAATTATCCAAACTCTTGGTGGGTTAGTGTCATGGTAAAAATAATGTTAATAAATTTGGCAGATTAATATTAATTGATTACTTATTGAATAATATAAAGTTCTTAATTCAATGTACTTGGAATTTGTTGTGGTGCAAATGTAATTTACATTTGTATTTGAACAAGCTGATTAGCTTGATTAGCCTGATAGAAATAGAAGTTGTCAGTATTTTATTAGTAACTTATAATTTATATAATTATATAATTTATAGGTATATAATACAATTAGAGCAATATCTATTATTTTTATAATTTGTGTATTGCTCTGATTCACCCCATACACACAATTAGAGTAACTAAACTAAATAATTTTGTGATGAAGCCAATGATAAATACAATATAAATTTCCTCAAAATAATAGACAATTTCACCCTCCATTCCCAATCACCAAAAGGATTTTTTAAATGTTGCACATTAGAAGACCTACTTTAAAAGTCAATCTAAATGCCTTATAACAGGAAAAACTTCTTTCATAATTTTTTGATAAATTTTGCAAATTTAAAAATGTTAACAGTATTTTATTGTAAATTTGGTACATTTTGGTATACCTTATTGAAAATTATTTGGGAATGTTCACTTAAACTATTCAACAAATGAACCACCACAAAATGTCAGACTTTGAAGCTTTCAGCAAACAGGAATTACTGAAAACAAAGCTTGCAAAGGGAAAGATATTGAAGTTTATCCCAAAAAAGAAAGAGAGAAGCTGAACTTGTTTTTAATGAGAATTCAAATAATATACAAGATTTACCTTTAATTTTCAATCATTTTACTTTGTAAGAAAGTTATTTTAATAGAGCTTCTATGAAAATAGATAAATTTGTGTATAAATTGTATTTCGAACTGGAATGTAATGTAATTGAGAAGGCGTATTGTTTTTAGCATATACATTGGGAAATATTCTCAAGAATTATAATTAAAGGTGACTGATTTTATGAACATTTTCTCTTAAAATGTACCCTGAAAAGTGGCAAAAACTATTGCAGCTATGAAAATATCAGGGTGAAAATATTTACATGAAGGGGTTGGTTGCCCCTCCACACCTGTGGGTTTTTCTCGTTAGGTGGAACGAGAGACTTGGAAAAGAAAGAGACACAGAGACAAAGTATAGAGAAAGAAAAAGGAGGCCCAAGAGACCAGTGTTCAGCACACGGAGGATCCCACTGGCCTCTGGGTTCCCTTAGTATTTATCGATCATTATTGGGTGTTTCTCGGAGAGGGGGATGTGGCAGGGTCATAGGATAATAGTGGAGAGAAGGTCAGCAGGTAAACACGTGAACAAAGGTCTCTGCATCATAAACAGGGTAAAGAATTAAGTGCTGTGCTTTAGATACATATATACATAAACATCTCAATGCCTTGAAGAGCAGTATTGCTGCCCGTCTGTCCCACCTCTAGCCCTAAGGCGGTTTTCCCCTTCTCAGTAGATGGAATATACAATCAGGTTTTACACTGGGATATTCCATTCATTGCCTAGGGACGGGCAGGAGACAGATGCTTTCCTCTTGTCTCAACTGCAAAGAGGCGTTCCTTCCTCTTTTACTAATCCTCCTCAGCACAGACCCTTTACGGGTGTCGGGCTGGGGGACGGTCAGGTCTTTCCCTTCCCATGAGGCCATATCTCAGGCTATCACATGGGGAGAAACCTTGGACAATACCTGGCTTTCCTAGGCAGAGGTCCCTGCGGCCTTCCGCAGTGTTTTGTGTCCCTGGGTACTTGAGATTAGGGAGTGGTGATGACTCTTAACAAGTACGCTGCCTTCAAGCATTTGTTTAACAAAGCACATCCTGCACAGCCCTTAATCCATTTAACCCTAAAATGGCACAGCACATGTTTCAGGGAGCACAGGGTTAGGGGTAAGGTTACAGATTAACAGCATCTCAAGGCAGAAGAATTTTTCTTAGTACAGAACAAAATGGAGTCTCTTACCTCTACTTCTTTCTACACAGACACAGTAACAATCTGATCTCTCTTTCTTTTCCCCACATTTACATATTTTAGTAATTTAAAAAATAGAAATGATAAATTCCTTATTTAGGAGAATGTGCTCTAAACTTACCAGGTACCACAACCTGCAGGAAGAATATCTTCTCAGCTAAAAATTGTATGGTACAGTGAGACAAGTGCGTTGGCTGTTTAAAAATTTTACATTTATCAACGTAAAATGCAGCTTTGAAGAAGTGGGCCTGTTCAAAGGACACATTATGCAATTGTAACTTCTTATGGGAAAATTCATCCTACTGTGGCTGGGTTCAACAAGAATCTGAGTGAGAACCCAAAGCAGTGAGCTCCACTGAGAAGCATGTGTTAGCAATACTAGCCTCCTGTTTCTGTGTAGAAACAGCACTGGGTACTGCTAGTTCTTGTCTTGAGAGTAAGAGTTGAGGACAACTCTATAGAGAAGTGTGAAAGTCATCAGAATTAAAATGAAGTCACTTGCGCTAGGTGAAGAAAAAAAAACAAAACCCTGACAAATAGAGCCGGAGAAGGCCATGAAGAGAGCATTCTCATGCACAAATGCCTGGAAACATGAACTATCACAAAAGAGTCTGAGCTGGTACAAAGGCCACATCATAACCTTACACACACATAAAAAATATTTCTGCAAGGACACCAGCTCAGTAACTGCTTGTCCAACCTTGGACTGGCGCCACCCTTGTTAGTGATCCTCCTAACCCAGGATAATTATCTCAAGACAATTATGTAATCCTCCTCATTTTTCCTTTAAAAGCATTTGTTTTCCTATCTCTCTGAATATGCACATAGCTTACTATGGCATGTGTATTTCCATTGCAATGCCCTATTCCCAAATAAACATCATCTTCTGTTAGAGAGCCTCTCTCTCTTTGTTATTTAGGTTGATAGAATACATTAGATTATTTTATAATTTAATAATATAGCTATCTTCTATCTGTTCTTATTTTGCACTAGGCATCACTATGGTGATTTGCAGAATTTATTTCAATCCTGACAGTTAGGTATTCTCATTTTTGTAATTAAGACTGAGAGTCAAAGAGGTTATGTAATTGCCTAAGATTATAAATTGGAAAGTGAAAAAACTTGGGCTAATAAGGAGGTCTGTCCCATTTCTCTCTTTTCTCATAGACTGGCTCTCTACTGAAGAGATATTTGAGTGTGGTTAGAAATGTCTCTACAGGGTACAGGTTTTATTTTTCATTTTTAAATAATGCTGATACTTTAAAAATATATTTTATTTGTACATATTTATGGCATACAAGTGCAATTTTACTACATTGATATACTGCATTGCAGTGAAGTCAGGTCTTAGTGCATCCAACCCTGGAGCAATGTACATTGTGTCCACTGAGCAACCTCCTATCATCCACTCCCCCTCTCACCCCCTCACTCCTCTGACTCCCAGTTGTTCATCATTCCACAATCTCCTTCCATGTGTACATGTTATTTAGCTCTACTTACAAGTAGGGCTAAACATGCAGTGTTTCTCTTTCTATAATGCTGACATTTCTTTATGTATCACATAATCTGGTTAACACTGCTGGAATGTGAACAGAAATATCTTACTATTACATCAGGCTTTAGTGACCAGAGGTCTTGGACCAAGAATCATTGCAAACTATGGGCAAACTGTGTGCCTCACAGAACACAGAAGGCAAGGAGTAAAGAGTTATACCTATTTAAAAGAATAGGTTAAAAATATAAAGTATTTAAAACAAAAATAAAAATGTTTAAATAAAAATATAAAATTGTGTACTGAAACGTAAAATATTTTTAATTTTATAAAAATATAAAGTATTTGAAGTTAAAAATATAAAAATATAAATCCTAATATTTTCTCCAACCCCACTTTTGGAGACTAGTGTCTCATGCAGTGTGGTTACGAATTCATAGTCTCTATGGGAATTAGGTTCTGAAGTCAAAACATCAGTTGAACATCACAGATAGCCAAATTACCCTTAGAAACCACTTTAAAAACAATGTTTTGGAGATTAATAAAGAATATCTCCAGTTGATGAATAAACACACAAGTTCAACATAGCTAGTTTATTCTTTAGATTGAAAAAAGTATTGCTTCAGTTGAGCAAGTTATAAAGTAGCTGGCTTAGGCTTCAGGATCAGATTGTGGAAAAAATATGTGTTGAACATTATATCATGCCAAATTTTTTGTGATACTCATACAATGTGCTTTGAGAGATAGGAGGTGACTGAGAATAAAGAGTGGAAGAATAGATTCGAGTATCTCATCTCACATTCTCACCAGGATGTGTGGCTCATTTAGTGTGACAGGAATGTGCCCATCTGCTTAACTTATCTCTCTCACAGTCTCTCTCTCTCTCTCTTTCTCTCTCTCTCTCCATACTTTTATATTTTTCTCTTACACCCTTAGGCTTCTTATAATTGAATTCGCGTAAATTAAATGCAAGTCTGCAGTTACTTCTTTGCATAACAATTTTTCTTCTTTCTCCTTATCAGCATCACCTAAAATGCAATTTATCACCAGCCCTTTTCCAGCTCTACCTCTCCAAATCTACCAGCAATTCAAGATTAATTTCAAATTCAACCCCCACCCAAGAATTTGCAATTCACATATGTTCCTTTCATATTTGAATTATTATTATGCCAATTTCCCTCCTGTTTCACTAAATTAAGTACTCATTTCAAGGATATTTGCCTTATCACTCCAACAGTTTAGGCAGGAGTGGCATTTTGGTTTATAGCATCAGGCAGAATGGTAAGAACAGTATAGGTAGTAAGAATTCTGGCTTTAGTCCTGGTATCTCTCTAACAGGTTATGTAAGGTCAGTGATGCTCATGTGGTACTTCTGATTTTCCTCCTTCTGGGTACACAGTAGGATTGTCCTCCCTAACTTGCTTGGAGTTAGACAGGTTCTGTAATTTGCTTTGGCTGATGAAATGTGAGCCTTTCACTTTGAATTGTATAATTTGCTTTTTCCTGACCTCTGCCATGCTCCAGAAAGTGAAGCCTCTAGCAATCTGCTTCTCTTTGTGAAGACAACCTGGAGCAGAGGCCCTGAACACTCAAGATAGACATTTAACATAAACTAGAAATAGATCATTTTTATTAAACAATGGCAATTTTAGGATTGTTTGATACTACAGCATAACCAAGCCTATCCTGAGTAATATGCAGGGAAATTCTATTAACTGCAAACTAGAGAGAAACTAGATAGTTTGCTTTAAATATATCATCAAATTTTTACAGGAATCAAAGATATAAAGATGCAGGTGTGTAAAGATGAAAATAGTAAATGCAATGAAAATTCAGAAAATCATTAATAATAAAATATCAAAACCGTCTTAACTCATATTATGTTTATTATTTAATTATTTCTACTTATGACATTCAGTATGATGATCTGAGCTTTGTTTTTTAATACTGAGCTTTTTTTTTATATTTCTTGTACATAACCTCTTTAATTTAATGACTATGAAATTGCTAACTATTGGTAAGTAACAGTATTTCAGAGATTTGGTTGATGTTTCAGAGATTATCTCTCAACACAAACAACTATGTGAGATCAATTTAAACTACTCTGGAGCGAGGTATGTATGTAAATATACAGAAAAATAAATGTCTGTGTAGTAAACATTCTGTGTAGGGAAAAGAGAGTGATATAAAACATCTGGCCACACATCAGGGACATAACTCAACTCCCAGTGAGACCAAATCTATTATATAAATATATGTTTTATTACTCATGCTTTTAAAACAACACACAGCCTTATGACCTGCATTTGTCAGGATTTCCATTTAGTGGAACGGTCACCATGGTGACAGTGTGAACTGGCTGATTTGTATATGCTTTCTCATCTAGTGCTGAGTGGCCAGTTGTAGACCACTTGACAGCTGATGTTTTCAGTTACAACAACATATGTGCACCACAGAGTTCATGGAATTGTATCTCAGCCAATCTGAATCAGTTGATATGGCAGCCAAAATGACTGGCTGATCTCGCTAAGGACCCAGGTATTTCAGGTATCTTATAAACCAGAGTGGACTGATTTAACCATACGGTTAAATGGCATTAAAAAAAAAAAAGTGGCAGTACACTGTCTATTCCCAAGGGTCTTACATGGTAATTGGCAGCAAGACAGACAATTGGGTAAGATTTTGTAGACAATGAAACATGCATCTACGTTAAAAACTAGATCAAACTGGATAATCATTAATTTTTATGTTTTTATTCAGCTATTTAATCTGATGTAGACACAAAATAAATTTTTCATTTGTGGCAATTTTGAAGTAGAAAAATGAGTATTGCCTTTCTTCTCTTCACCTATAACTTGGCTCTAAAATTTATCTCAGTGAGAGAGTAGAGATTTTTATGCATGAAATTGGCAGGTAGAAATTGATCAATAAATATTCGTTTAATTAATGAAAGAAAAACATACTGGTAAGCATTTTTAACAGAAAAAATTGAGTAAAATATTAATTAAAATGTTTTTAATTGTACAATTCATAAAGCATAATGGCAAGAACTTAATTTTCATGACAATCTAGTGAGAAAGTTTATCACTATCTCAGTTTTATAGACAAATACATATGAGGTTTACCAAGATTATAGAATTCAGTCAAAGACACAGAATAGGTAAGTGGCAGATTAGAATTTAGTCTGAATTTTTTAATCCTAAACCCCATGTCACCTAAAATTCAATATGATGCCCATTATAGTAGATGAATTCAAAATAGTACTAAGAAAAACAACAAGGTGAGGTTTGATCCATTTTCTCATTGCTGCTTCTGTAGACTTGAAGGGTTTGTTGAGTAAAGAAATGTTTAGAGTTCCAAATGTCAAAAACAAAATTTTAATAATTTGAGAAGAAAATATATGAAACTATTTTTATACATCATAGAAAGGAAGAATTTAAGTAAAACACACAAAAAAGGACAAACCATAAGGAAAAGATTGGTAATTTTTGAAATTAAAATTAAATTTTTATCGGATGTAGTTGCTGCACAAAACATATAGAACATAAATAAAATAAAATGCTATTTATGACAAAGGACCAAAAAATGAACTTAAAAGGCAAGTTAGAGACTGAAATACACTATTTGCGATGCATACAACTAAAAAGGATTATTATTCTAAATATTTAGGGAAATTACACAACTGAATAATCCAACAGAAAAGTGAGCAAAGGGACAGAAATATGAAACTATGGCTAACTCCAGTGAGAATTAAAATAAAATTATAATAGGATATACAGATTTAACCAATAAAATATAATACCACTTCAGCTATTTTGATAGTCAGCAGCCTTGAGAGAAGCACTGACCAAGAAACAATGGCATCCATTGAAGGCAGCCAACTCAAGACAATCTTTCAAGCAGACAGCTGAAAGAGGTGGCCGGGAGTAGTGGCTCACGCCTGTAATCCCAGCACTTTGGGAGGCTGAGGTGGGTGGATCACGAGGTCAGCAGTTTGAGACCAGCCGGGCCAACGTGGTGAAACCCTATATCTACTAAAAAAAAAAAAAATCAGCCAGGCATGGTGGTGGGCACCTGTAATCCCAGCTCCTCCAGAGGCTGAGGCAGGAGAATCACTTGAACCCTGGAGGCGGAGGTTGCAGTGAGCCGAGACCCTGCCATTGCACTCCAGCCTGGGTGACAAAGCAAGACTCTGTCTCAAAAAAATAAAAATAAAAATAAAGGAAGAGTTATCTCACTCCCCTACCTCATTTGATCTCCTGCCAAGACTCCTCCCTTGCTGAACCTAAACAGAACTCGAGGAATTTGAACCCGTTAATACGTTCCATATGGCAAGACTGCCAGCACAGACAGCACGTTGGGAAGGATAGAGATTACGTCTGGAGGAATGAATTAAAGATATTTGGCATAGAGGTTCTGATGTTTGGTGGCCAAAAAGCCCTTTGACAAATATCCTCTATAGGTCTTCATTTAAAAATGTAAAATATGCTCGTGTGGGAAAACTATTTACATTTTTTTAAATGGGAAATGAGACACTTCTTTTACATTCTTTTAATAAAAGTACAGTTTTAAACAGTATATAATAAATTCCTTTTTTGATTCAAGTGCATAAATTATCTTTTTACTGGGAGCACACTTTACAAAACAGCATATCCTTAAAACTAGGTTATAAAAATGAAGAGCTTTTAGCAATACCAATTTTAAAAAATCTTTTTCACTCTTTTGCAAAAAAAAATCCTTTAGGGAGTAGTGTTTTAAATAAAGTTTTCTGAAAACGATCTAGAATAGAGAAGTATATTTCCACAGCAAAAGAAACAATTAAAAGATCAAACAGACAATAATGGGAGAGAATATTTGCAAATTATGCCTCTGACAAAAGACTAATATCCAGAATCTACCAAAAACTCAAACAACTCAACAAGAAGAAAACAATGCCATTAAAAAGTGGGCAAAAGACAAGAACAGACATTTCTCAAAAGAAGATACATAAGCAGCCAATAAACATAAGAAAAAATGTTCGACATCACTAATCATCAGAGAAATACAAATTAAAACCACAATGAGATATCATCTTATACCAATCAGAATGACTATTACTAAAATGTCAAAAACAACAGATGTTGGTGTGGATGCAAAGAAAAGGGAATACTTATACACTGTTGGTAGGAATGTAAATTATTTCAGCCTCTTTGGAAAACAGTATGGAGATTTCTCAAAGAACTAAAAATAGAACCACCATTCCACCCAGGAATTCCACTACTCAGTATCCACCCAAAGGAAAATAAATCATGATATAAAAAAGACACCTGTTCTCATATGTTTGTTGAACACCAAATAGAAAAGTAATGGAATCAATCTTAGTGTCCATCAACAGTTGATTGGATAAAGAAAATATGGTATACATACACCATGGAACACTATGCAGTCATGAAAAATGAAATCATGTTCTTTGCAGCAACATGGATGGAGCTGAAGGCCATTATCCCTAGTGAAATAACTCAGAAACATAAAATCAAATGCTTCATGTTCTCACAAGTAGGAGCTAAACAATGGGTACGTATGGACATATAGAGTGAAATAATAGACCAAAATAGCTGGGGGAGAAGGGTGAGGATTGAAAAATTACCCATTAAGTACAATGTGCACTATTTGAGTGATAGGTACATTAAAAGCCCAAACCCCACTATTACAAAATATGCCCATATACAAAGACTTCATGTCTAAAACACCAAAAGCAATGGCAACAAAAGCCAAAATTGATAAATGGGATCTAATTAAACTAAAGAGCTTCTGCACAGCAAAAGAAACTACCATCAGAGTGAACAGGCAACCTACAGAATGGGAGAAAATTTTTGCAACCAACTCATCTGATAAAGGGCTAATATCCAGAATCTACAAGGAACTCAAACACATTTACAAGAAAAAAACAAACAACCCCATCAAAAAGTGGGCAAAGGATATGAACAGACACTTCTCAAAAGAAGACATTTATGCAGCCAAAAAACACATGAAAAAATGCTCATCATCACTGGCCATCAGAGAAATGAAAATCAAAACCACAATGAGATACCATCTCACACCATTTAGAATGGCCATCATTAAAAAGTCGGGAAAGAACAGGTGCTGGAGGGGATGTGGAGAAATAGGAACACTTTTACACTGTTGGTGGGACTGTAAACTAGTTCAACCATTGTGGAAGTCAGTGTGGTGATTCCTCAGGGATCTAGAACTGGAAATACCATTTGACCCAGCCATCCCATTACTGGGTATATACCCAAAGGATTATAAATCATGCTACTATAAAGACACATGCACACGTATGTTTATAGCGGCACTATTCACAATAGCAAAGACTTGGAACCAACCTAAATGTCCAACAACGATAGACTGGATTAAGAAAATGTGACACATACACCATGGAATACTATGCAGCCATAAAAAATGATGAGTTCATGTCCTTTGTAGGGACATGGATGAAACTGGAAACCATCATTCTTAGCAATCTATCTCAAGGACAAAAAAACCAAACACCGCATGTTCTCACTCACAGGTGGGAATTGGACAATGAGAGCACATGGACGCAGGACGGGGAACATCACACCCAGGGGCCTGTTGTGGGGTGGGGAGAGCGGGGAGGGATAGCATTAGGAGATATACCTAATGCTAAATGACAAGTTAATGGGTGCAGCACACCAACATGGCACATGTATACATATGTAACAAACCTGCACATTGTGCACATGTACCCTAAAACTTAAAGTATAATAATAATAAAATTTAAAAAAAAATGCCCATATAACAAACCTCCATATGTACCCCCTGAATCTAAAATAAAATAAAAAATTTTAATAAAGAAAAACAGACTAGAGAAGTATTAATATATTTATTCTCACTGTTCTATAAGAGTATTTATAATTAATTTACACTGTTTTTGACCTCTAAAAATAATAATCTGAAATCTAAGAGTTCATTTTACTCACTTGAATATTCTTTTCAATATATTCTAATGGCACTGAAGAAGCATCTACACAGCCTGGTTCTCTCTGGACTTAGAAGAAAGTGTGTACAATTAAGTCCAGTGAAAGTATTTTCAACACCTTTCAAATGAGTTTGGAAATGTATTTCTTTACTGTATGAGCAGGTAGTGTTTATGTTAGATAAGATATCCCAAACTGCTTAAATAGATTATGTTGTCATTATTAATGGTTAATGCAATTCAACTATTTATCCATCAGTCACATTTTGAGTGACATCTATGTGTTCTAGATGTTTGGGCTACATCACTGTGTTATAGAGAAAGATTCTTGTGCTCCTGAATCTCACATTCTAGTTGTTGAGTCACACAATAAATAATACACATACTAAATACATAATATACATGAGTGTTAGAAATTGATACATGCTACAGAAAAAAAAAGGAAAAAGTAGAGCAGGATAAAAGGGATTGGAATATAGAAGCTTTTTTGACTCTTCTCATTTTCCTCCTTTTTTTGTGTGTTGTATAATATTTGCATTGTAAGAAGATATAGCCATTACATACTATACTCTATTTTTTATCTACAATAATATTTATTCTGTAAGTATATAATTGATGCTCACCATCAGTTTATTTCATTCACATTGATTGTGTGAAATTTGTTTAACTCCTCAGAGAGGCAATATAGCAACAATATACCCTAATTCTTGCATGTTGAGCACAGGTATGCCATGTATACTCAAAAGTGAGTTTTGCAAGGTATGAAATTTTTCCTTGAAATTGAAAATAAATGAACCCATTGTGTTCTGGTAGAAATTGTTGTTTTCTAAAAGCCTAATAATAATCTTATTTTTGTCTTTAAAGCCCATAGTAAAATTTGTTTTTCTGTTGGTTGCTGTAGGTTGGTGTTTTTAGGTACACAGTATGCTCTTTCTAATTGTAGTTACAGGTCTTTTATATTTAATTCAGGAAAGTTTTTTTGAATTTTAACTTTTAGTATTTATTATTTTCTGTTGCTTCGGTGTTTACTTTAAGGTTGTCTATTATTTGTATGTTGGATTTCCCTTGTCTGTCTTTAATATTGATTACTTTCTCTTGATTTTTTTATTTATTTCTTCTTTCTTTATAAATATTCTTCCTTTTATACTCTATTTCCATTCTTATTTGGTGTGCTTATTAATTATTGTGTATTTTTAGTCCAGTCTTAATTTCTAAAATGATTTTTCCTTTTATTTTATTCCTAATTATTAATTATGAATTTTGGGGTATTTTATTTTATTTTATTTTTATTTTTTGAGACAAGAGTCTTGCTCTGTCGCCCAGGCTGGAGTGCAGTGGCATGATCTCGGCTCACTGCAAGCTCTGCCTCCCGGGTTCACCCCATTCTCCTGCCTCAGCCTCCTGAGTAGCTAGGACTACAGGCACCCGCCACCACGCCCTGGTAATTTTTTGTATTTTTAGTAGAGATGGGGTTTCACCGTGTTAGCCAGGATGGTCTCGATCTCCTGACCTCGTGATTCGCCCGCCTCGGCCTCCCAAAGTGCTAGGATTACAAGCGTGAGCCACTGTGACTGGCTATTTCTGGGTATTTTAAAATTCAGGTGTATATTGTTCTAGAAGACATATCATTTTACTAGTAGCTTTTAGTTTGCTTTGAAGTTCTAGGTAACAGTTTTAATGTATTTTATGTTATGCCTATTTGGTATGCTTTCACTATCTATGGGAATATTATTTTGCTTTTTATTCCCTTTTTTCCTATAGTAGTTTTTTATGGGACTTGGTTTAAATACTTTCTATTAGACAATCGTATTTTTAGTTAGTTTTCCTGGATTTTTAGGAGATGTAATAGCTTTTATAATTTAATAGAATTCCCTTTTCTGTTTTAATGTAGTGTGCAAAAATATGGTGGTTTGCTTTCTGAAGTTTTCTAGCTCTGTTTCTCTCTAGATTCTTATCTTTCTTTTCTCTTTCCTTTCTCTCCACCTTGTTAAATTTCGATTCAACCCACAGCAACTTCTCTTCAATGTTGAGCCCTTTCTTTGAAGGGAGCCCTCCGTGCTCAATGTCAAGAGTTCACAGAGGTGAGACTACTCAAATTTCTTTAGACTTTACCATGAACCCCTTATGTTTCTCTATTCTCAGTGGTCAAAATCCTTGTTAGCTTTAGACATTATTCTCAAATTGGCATCCCATGCTTTTTGATGAGTACCTGAGTTTGGGATTCTTTGTTCTTAGGTCACTCAATTTTTCAGTTACTCCATTTCTTTTTCTCTCTGTTTCTTCCTTCAGAGATGCTCACACTGAATTTCTAGAAGTTCTTGATAAATTTTGGTCACAAACTTGCACATTGGGTTTAGATGGAATGCTATTTTTTAAAAAATTCACATATTCTTAGCTTTGTTATCTAGTTGCTTTGTCAATGGGGATTGGGAAGTTCTTAAAACTATGCTTCTTCCACTGCCCCAACTTCCTAGAATCCCCTTATCTTAACTTTTGAGATTGGAATATGTCTGCTTAAATTTTTATCTCATGAATGATTTGAAACCATTATCTCATTATCTCCAGGAAACCTTGGAGTCCATAAATTACCATAAGAATTCTCAAGACAGATAAGTATCTACAACAATAAAATGACAAGCTTTTCTGTTTAGGGTATCATGCTTAGTAATTTTTCTTAGCTAAATTCTTGCCAAGACTCAGACCTTCTGTAAGCTGTTTGGAACCTGAGAGATCAATGCTAGGTACTCCTTTGGTAGGCAACTTTTGGTATCAACTTTTCTATCATATACCCCAAGTCATCATTTTACTCAAACCTTCTGTCTTTTAATATAATAGCAGGATTATCATTTTTAGAACGGTCTTCCTTTAAGTAGTTATCACTAATCCCATCTGGACATAAAAAAGCTAAAGATATTCAGGGAATTGGCATGCTTCCATATCTTCAAATGGGCCACTTAGCAGGATTTCCTCTCTAGTGCCTCACAGCCATACGAGATATGAGATTTAGATATTATTAAGACAGCATTTTAAAGGGAATCAATGAATCATCATATTCAGCGAATTACTCACTTTTTTATTACCCTACAATTTCAGGCCAATAAACCCCAATGACTGACTTCTCTAAGATATAGACAATCTTAATAATGAGTCATTGCCTAATACCCTGCATGATTCAAGAATATCTTGAAACAACAATTACCTAGATATCCAAATCCAGCAAGATTAAGGGACATTTAAAAAATAGATACAATTAGGGTTAAGACACCTAATTAAACAGATTTCTATTTGGGAGTAAAAATGTCATTGAATTGGCTGTGGTGCTACCGTAATTAGCCATTTAAGCTGCCAAAGCAAAGTGAAAGTCCAAGAACTGATAAGCTTTCTAATAATGCATCTACTCTGTATTTTTCCCCAGAGATCAACATCAATTTCACTGAGCAGGAGTTTTCAGAATCCATTAGATTCTTCTTTTTTGAAAACTCAGACAACATCAGCATTACTCTACTATTCTATCACATTTCTGGCTAGTCAGAATTTGTCAGAGAACCAGAGGCGGTTCCTTCAGAAATAGTGCAGTTCAAATTTTCAATCTCTTATGGATGTGGAAAATATTGGGGCAAAACTAAAACAAAAGGAAATGGTGAAATGGCTGTAAAGGTGCTGGTTTCCATGAAAAGTAGGAACAGAGGCTTTTATTCCAACCTACTATGCTTATTTTCATTTTGGTGACTTTAGCTAGCATTCCACTCAAAACATGTTTTTTCAGTTTGTGACCTCACGCCTAACTATTCCTTTCCCCATCACTTCTCTACCACTCACTCTCATGGTCACATACTAGAGTTCATCATTACAAAAAGTGGCACCACTCCATAAGGGTCATCTGCCACTTCATTGTTAGGTAGTATTGATTCAGTTCCTCTGACTAGAGAGGTAGGAATTCCTCCATCCTTCCCTGCCCAAAGTAAGTTTTAAGTTTAAAATTCTTTATTTATAAGTACTTAAAAGGCTTCTCTTTCATTATCAAGTCAAGGAAGACCATGAATCAAATATATAGTTTTATTTTTAGAATAACACTATACATCAATAATATCTGTTATAAATGCTCATAGTACATACGAAATGCTAAAAAATTTCTGAGTTATAAATGGAAATTGCAATCCTTTTTAAGTAATTGGACTTCCTTGGATGTATGTTTTTCATTATTAATATATGAGATGAAAATAAATATATCTTAAGTTGGAATTAATTTAAGGTAAGGAAATTATTATTCTTGGGGGTAGAAGGATATTTTTTGAGGTGGTTAAACCAACCCTTCATCTAAAAGCATAAAAGGATTCGATGACAACTCTTTGGGGGAATAAGACAATGGATAAGGTCACCCCAATTTACAATGATGCAATCTCGGCTCACTGCAACCTCCGCCTCCTGGATTCAAGCAATTCTCCTGTGTCAGCCTCCTGAGTAGCTGGGAATACAGGCACGCGCGACCGTGCCTGGCTAATTTTTGTATTTTTTGTAGATTCGGGTTTTGCCATGTTGGGCAGGTTGGTCTTGAACTCCTGACCTCAAGTGACCTGCCCACCTCTGCCTCCCAAAGTGCTGGGATTACAGGCATGAGCCACTACACCCAGTGTACACAAGCCCTCTAACTTTTATGAGTCTTTATAGAATTTAATGTCTGATGATACAATGCACAAATTATTTTATTGTTTTATTTTTAAGCATCTTTTAATATGTAATTTTCACCTAGATAAATTCTTGAGGACAGACACAACTTCTTATTGTTTTAAAAAATTTTTCTTTGGCACTTAGCACTCTCCCTGGAAGATGGTAGGTTCTAGACAAATATAATAATAGCTACGCTTCCTAATACAGTTGGTAGTAAACTCGGTTAGTGGTTCCCTGACCTGTATGTATTAGAATTACCTGGGTAACCTAAAACAAAATCAGGTCTATTGAATCTCTGAATAATCCATAGATACTGACATAGCTTATCCACTGCATTAAACATGGCTTAGTGCTCTATTAGATGTTTTATTTAAAAGGTTTTTAATATTCTTAGCAACCGTATAAGGTAAATGTTAACAGCTCTATTATGCAAATAACAGTAACAGCTAACATTTTCTATATGTTTATTGCATACCAAAGTTCTAAGTACTTTTCATGCACTAACTGATAAGAGGAAAAAAAAGAAGTGACTTGCCTGAGACCTAGAAGGAAACATGTGAAAAAGCCTAAATTTGGACTCATTTTTTTTTTCAACTCCAGAACTTTTTTCACTGAGTCATGTTGCCTTCCAGGAAATAAAATTATTTGTTAACTCATGGCAAACTGTGACATTTTCACATTAGTTAAAAGCATCCTAGTCAAACTCTTTCCATTCTGTCTTCTGGAATTTTTACTCAGGGGATGCTCATCTGCCCAAAGCTTTCTCAACCCATCTTTGAGGTGACTTCAAGGCAAATGCACAAGCAGGAGCTGGCTCAGACTTCTTTATTTATCAAAACCATTGAGGCCAGCAACCTGGATTACTGGTCTACACAAGCCAAATGGAAGAGAAGAAGTGAATAGTCCCTCAGTGAGACAAATAACTAGTAATAAATACCTGTCAGGGAATAATAACAATACTATCTTCTATTATAGAAGCCATTTTACCCTATTCTTAATAATTACCTTATTTTCTATACTCACCAGAGCTAAACTTAGAGAAAGTTCTGTTCTTTACGTTTTTTTTTTAATTTTCTTATCAGTCACATTTCAGCTATGCTGTGTGAACAAATGTAGACTCTCTCTCATATCTAATGCAACTTTCATTTTAGAAACATTAACTGGAATCATAATTACTATTTGACCTTCTCTGCATGCTCCTCAAATCCCCTGATGCAAAACAAAATCCAGAGGTTCTTGATGAAGCCTGAATTATTTATATGCTAAAAAGAAAGGTGTTTAAATGCTATGGCCAAAATGGGCACTTAGCTTGGAACTGTCCAGGACACCAGATATAAAATGAAAGGTCCAGATAAAGCACATGATAGAAAAAAACTTAGAAATTTGGAGCAGAAAGCCTTGGGTTGTGGAAACATTTCTGGATCTTACCAACTGATACAAAAACCTCCACCATGTAAAGCCTCAATTTTCTCATTTGCAGAATGGGAATAATGGCACAAACATGGTAAGGTTGAGGTGAAGATTAATGAAATGACATACACGCCTCCCCAACAGACACCAGCTCACTGATCTCAGCGTGCAGCACTTCCTCTAAGCCCACTGGCATGCCCTTCCTCTGCAGGGAAGTGAGGGCAGAATGACGTTTCACTTAACCTTGTGCCTAGTAACTCTGCAATGTGCAGCCTCTGCCACCCACACCCACTGGCATAAGCTCCTCGGGATGCCTCTCAGGTAACTCAGAGTTCTAAAACTTCAGACACAACCTTGAAGTCCTGTAAATGCAACACAATGGAATAGTGTAGGAAAAGAGAAAAGAAATGTGAGATGTGTTTAATATATGTGTGTGGGCAGAGAGGTAGGCAGGCATTATCTTGAAGGAATGAAGTCTTAAGGGTACAGTTTTTCTATGTCTCATTAATATTCTTGATATTCTAAACATCAGCCTTACTTTTTTAGTAAATAAGAAAGAATAAAATCATGATTTGTCCATGTTAGCATATCTCACATGCTGTATTTCCATTGAAAGTCTTGTGTGCAGGGATAAAGAAGCATGAATAACTTTAGATCTTGAAATTCCATATATTTCCAGTTCCAGTAATAATGCTAATAGCATAGTCGAATTTTATAAAACATTTTTCATATATATTTCTCACTTAATTCCATCAACAACTTTCTGACATAGACAAGAAAGATATATCATTATTGTCCTCATTGCATAAATTAGGAAACTATGACACATCCAAATCTGTTAGATTATGCTGTGCAATGAACCCCAAACTCAGTGGGTTACAATGACAAGGGTTTCTTTCCCACTCACGTAAGTGCAGTTGTAAACCGCCTTTGACTGTGTCCTACATCTTCTTGATTCTAGGATCCACACTGAAGAAGCAGCCCTTTCTCCGTTGTATGGCAGAGAAAAAAAGAGCAGTGCTGGAACCACATATGGCTCTTAGAGCTTTTGCTAAGACTTAGCATAAAATACTCTGTTTATATTTCTTTCACTAAACCAAGTCACATATCCAAGCCTGTTGCTAGAAGCAGGGGGAATATAATCCTCTTATAGGGAACAGAGAGAAATTGGGAACAACAACATGCATATAAAGGTAAGTGTCAGAGCTGGAAATAAAGCTAAGATTTTCTGATCTTTAAATACAATACTGTTGGGCCTAGCACACTCTTGCAGTGAATGAGCATAGCAGGTACATATAGGCAAATTATGAATTAGTTTGTAATTTTTAATTTCAGAGAAGATATGCAGCTGACGATAAAATTTGAGGGTCATCAGAGTACAAATGCTTCGCCACCATGAGACGATATTTGTAGTTTATGGTAATAATAAAGCCAAAAGTGTGACCTTGGAGGTAAATGGGTAAACTAGGGTTGAGAGATAGATTCTTGAAAGATAGAGTGTCAAGGAACTTAGAGATTAAGGCATTGAAAGGATCACCGACATGAATATTAAAAACCACCAAAAATGATGGCAATAATAGAATTGGAAAGAGTTCATTGAGCCAGGTGCTAAAAGCTTTAGGCAGTGAGAGAGTAATCTGGGGATCTGAAGAGGAGCACAGCTAGAAGGACAGTCAGTGTTGTAGTTGGATGACCTGTGGTGTAAAGCTGTGTGTGTGTGTAGCAGTAGCAGGAAAGGGGAAGTCAGGAAACAGGAAAGAAAAGTGGCCTGAAGTGGTGATGAGGAGCAAGGAGTATAACAACCTCCTTCAGGGACCAGCAGTAAGAGGGTTTTAGAGAGAAAATACCCTCCACTTAGGGGTTCTACAAGGAAAGCAGTGAGCTTAGGGTGACCCAGTTTTTAGCAAGATGGCAAAGGAAGCATTCAGAGAATAGTCTGAAGATACAGTAGATTTTGCTCCCGATTGATCTTGAGTTTAAGAATTTACAGTGGAAGGGTTTCAGAGCTTGAAGTAGCATGGGTGGTGGATTAGGAGTTATTTGTGTGAAGTGACAGGAGGATAAAAATCTGAGGGATAAAGGATGACCTGGGAGTCTGGGCTGCTCTGGTGATTCGAAGCAGAAATCAATGGCACCATGAGCTGAGCTTTGATGGTGCTGAGGCAGGTGGTTATGACAAGTCTGTGAGTATTCATGAAGGAGAACATGTGGGTGTCTGAGTCTCTGCTGGTGTGGAGTCAAAGAAAAGGCCAGGTTTTATCTGCACTGGCCAAGGCTCTGGGGTTTCCTTCTCATTACTGTAGAAGTCACTGCATATCCTATTTGTATTTTATCCCCAGTGCCATCCAGTGCACAGAGATGGAGCTCAGTAAATGTTTGTTGACTGAGAGCAGTCCCTGTTTACGATAAACTAATAATAAACAGTTGTTAAATTTGAAGACTGGAAATAATGTACATGAAACAATTGTGAATAACTTGGCATGTCTGTGGAGTTTTTCATACCAGATGCTGTTAAGCTTCGCATGGCAGAATGATCTGAGAATGAGTCATCACTGACTCATGGATCCAGCTTGTTTCACCTGCAGCGCTTACTTTAAGTCACAATCACCTTTTCTGACTACTTGTAATGGCAGCACAGTGGGGACTGCAGTTCCTGGAGAGTGCACCATTAATAGAGTAGTTAGCTAGTAGTGTTTTGTTGTCCCTCGGATTAAAAGGGAAAGTGAAGCAAGAGAACAGAGATTTAATACCACATATTTTTTCACTCAATTGAGAAATACATCTGAAAAAAAAAATCCTTATAAAACTTACTGTTTTAAAAAGGCAGTCCCTGCAAGGTGATTTGGGTGTTTTCAGATAGTGAAAAACTTTTAAAAGATGTTAAATTATTACTTTTACTTATGAAGAATAAAAGGTAACATAGAGACATAGAAATCAAGAAATCCTCGAGTATTTTCTTTAGAAACACCCCGATTAGAGAAGGGAGTTTCCATTTTTAAGAGAAAATTAAACCAGATGACCTTAAGTCCTTTTTAACACAAGTTTGTATTAATACCAATTAATAAATTAATAAGATTTGAAAGATTTTTGGACAAATGCCTTTATAATGTTCTTGACTGCTATGGACTGAATTGTATGCCCCCCGCTTTCCCCCTGGAATTCACATCCTAAATCTGTAACTCCCAGTGTGACTGTATCTGGAAATAGGGTCTTTAGAAGGTAATTAAGGTTGAATGAAGTCATAGGGAAGGATTCTAATCCCATAGGACTGTGGCCTTAAAAGAAGAGAAAGAGATGTATGAGTTCCTTATATATTTCGGATATTAAACGTTTATCACATATGTGGTTCACAAATATTTTCTCTCACTCTGTACATTGGCCTTTCATTTTGTTGATTGTTTCCTTTGCTGTGAAGAAGCATTTTACTTTTATGTAGTCTCATCTGTTTATTCTTATTTTTTGCTTTTTTGCCTGTGTTTTTGGAGTGATATCCAAAAAATCCTTGCCAAGGCCAACGTCAAGGAGCATCCCCCTGCCCCATCCTTTTTTTTTTTTTTTTAGACAGACAGGGTCTTACCCTGTCACCCAGGCTGGAGTTTAGTGGAGCAGTATCACAATCATAGCTACGGTGTCAAACTCCTGGGCTGAAGCTATCTTCCTGCCTCAGCCTCCCAAGTAGCTGGAACTACAGGCATGAGCATATTAACCTCCTAGGAGTTTTACAGTTTCAGGTCTTACATATTCTGGGCTGTGGGGGAAATGAGGAGATGTTGGTCTGGTTGAAGAGTACAAACTTTCAGTTCTAAGATGAATAAGTTCCAATATACAGCATGGTGACTATAGTTAATACTTTATTGTTTATTTGAAATTTGCTAAAAGAGTAGACCTTAAGTGTCCTCACTTCTCTTGGACAAACCAAAAGTGTAACTATGTGTGGTAATAGAAGTGTTGATTAATTTGATTGTGGTAATCATTACACAAAAATATACATATGTCAAATCATAATGTTGTATACTTTGAGTACACAAAATTTTTATTTGTCAATTATACTTTAATAAAGCTAGGAGGGAAAAGAAGGTGAAGAAAGAGAGACTTCTGTGTCTTCACCATGTGAAGGTGAAGAAAGAGAGACTTCTCTATCTTCACCATGTGAGGACACAGCAAAAAGGTGGCCGTCTGCAAGGCCCTCACCAGACACCAACCATGCTGGCACCTTAATCTTGGAATTCCAGTCTCTACAACTGTGAGTCATCCAGTTTAGGCATTTTGTTATGGCAGAAACCTACCCACCTTTCTAGAAATGATGTTTGTTTGTTTCTGAAGGAATAATAGAATCATAACTTATTATTGGTTAGGAGCTGAATTCCGAAACATTATACAACAGTAAAAAATTTGCCATGGAAATATTTAATTATTTTAAGAAATATTAAGAGATATTAAGATCCTCCCTCAGACTGCTAATGTCTCATTGGTATGGACTGTGCTTACTGGTGCATCACCAGCATACTGAGTGAATGAACAAAGGCATCTAAAGAATCAGCTGAATGGTAAGGGATTGTGAAATAAGAAAAATTCTGAATAATATGTTGCCTTAAGAACTCACATGAAATTAAAACTTTAGCTTTCTTCAGCAACCACGTTCATGTTGAGTGTGGATCAGGATATCAAAAAACAGAAAACTCATTTGTGCTTTTTATTTTTCTGATTTACTACCAAGGGACAATTTTCTAATTTACTACTAAGTCAGTATCAAGACTACTTCCCTTGGATCAATAAAGACAATCACATTTTAATGCCATTGTAGATTTAGGTACCTGAGACTTAGTATTACCTGCAAATAGATGTCATCACATAAAAAGGTTGATTGCACACAAGAAAATATAAGTATACTAAACAGCACCAAAACTGATCCCTAGTCATCCCCATGTTACTTTGACATTATTCTTATAAGTTTATCACCTAAACTTGTAATTTTCCCTTCAGTTAGCGGCGCTTGTAAGAAAAGTCATAAAATGTTATAACTATTATTAAAAATGAAAGAGAAAACTATTTTTTAAAAAACTCAGTCTGTTCTCTAGTCAGTTGGTGAGAAATCTGGCCAAAAGGATGCAAAGTTGGGCTCTCTGAAAACAGGAGTTCATCACCTTTCCAAAAGGCCAGCTGAGGAAATGTCAGTTTTTATCCTCTTCCATAACTCTTGATGGTACATTTTTGCACTGTATTAAGCTAGAAAAGAAGACCTGGACTAACTGGATCTCGTGAATGTGTGAACTTTGTATTTAAAAAATACTAGCACTAAAAGAATCCATCTTAGTGTCCTGGACCATCCAACTAGAAATAATCTATGACCCTCATGTGATGAATTGATAAATGTCTGCCAAACTTTTTGTTAACTCCTCTTCGCTATTCCTTTCTTCTTGAATCTGAAGCTCTTCAATCTACCATTGTCTTTATACAATTTCCTCCTTTCGAGGGAAGGCAATGTAGAAGAAAGCCAGTAAAGTATTATTTACCAAGCTCTAGAGTCACAACAAGTTTAAGTCCCAGCTCATCGACTTAATACATAAATGATCTTGGACAGTTATATTTCCCCTCTCTATGGCTCAGTTTCTCATTTGTAGTAGGGAAGCAATCATGGTGCCTAATCAGGTTTGGTACCAGGTTGCTAGATGGATTAAACAAAATAATATAGATAATTCTCCTTGCCTACAGTAAATGGTCAAAATGTTAGCCACTACCATTTTATTATAGCATTTTAAGATTCTTGTAAACGGGGCCTACTAACCTACTTTTCTCAATCTTGTAGCTTTTTCCCTCCTATTTCTAAGAATCTTAGGGGAGAAGAATTGGCCTGCTTCCCCTCTAGAAATTTTTACGTCAGAAAAACATTTCTTTTTACTCCTCAGCTATCTGTGTTTCTCCTCACTTTTTCTTGCAGTATTTCAGTTTTGTCTGTTTTTTCTATAATCTCCTCCCACAAAGCCAAATGGTTTTCATCTCTTTTTCTAGGGAAAGCTTCAGCTCCCTATATTCTGTTTCCTTATAATCTGAGGATCTTCTCTGCACTCATCTGGACAGATGTTCTTTGCATAGATCTTTCTCTCTGTCCCTGTCTCATGTGGCCATGCGTCAGGGCAGACTGGGTTCCCTTTGCTTTAGTTTAAGGGTCCTGGGAAATTTTCATACCTTTGCCACTTTGCTCCTAAATGTTACAAACAAAATTTATATTTATCTATTGAATTTACAGCAGCCATTGTTAGGTCCTTACCCCTTCACCCTTCCACACATTTTTGCTGCCTGCTTTTTCAGCTTTGTTTGAAATGATTCTCCTGCATGCACATACATGCTCCTCTGACTCTACTTTCTGATCAGCTTTCAGTTCCCCATAGATACCAGTCTGTCTCTGGGATCAGGGTCTTCCCACATGTTCATCTCATTGTCTGGAATTTTCTTTTCTTTCTTATTCACTTGATCAATTTGTATTCATCTTTTTAATCTCAACTTAGATTTTGGGAAACTTTTTGTAAACTCTCCGGGTTTTGATTTTATGTATTCTGTGTATAGTGTGTTTCTCAGAAACACATTTATTAAAATTAAATTATATATGCACTTATTTGTCAAATGGCTGGCTCCTCTACCCAACTATAGGTTGGAATTTTGTTCATTGATATAACTCTAGCACTTAACACAGACAGTAGATATTCAGTAAATGCTCCATGTATGAATGAATGAATGAGTGAATGGATGAATGAATACGTGATTTGCAGGCCCCTTCCTATTACTTCTCATGGTATGATACATACCTTTCTCTGACTAGTTCCTCTACCAAAGCTAACCATTCTATACTCATAAATGAAATGTGCCAGACAGAGGGTTCATCTTATCCCCATGCCAGAACTTTATATTTATACTTTTCAGTACCAACTCTTCTTACTTGAACTCTCAGAGATTTGAAGTATCTTTGTAATCAATTCCCAATACAAAGCTATTGATTATTTTATTTTTAGTTTGCTCAGAAGAACCATAGTCTCTGTCCATTAGGAGCCTCCCCAGAGATCTCTCTGGCTGAACAGCTGTTCTCAGTGCCTGTAAAGTAAGTACCAATTAAGCATGATGATTGCTTCCCTACTACAAATGAGGAAACTGAGCCATAGAGAGGGAAAATAACTTGTACAAGATGATTTATCTATTAAATAGATGAGCCGGGACTTTAACTCATGGCCGATCTCCTTTTGACAATGTTCTCTAAATAGCCTCTTCCTCTCACTGCAACTCCACAATGTTTTTTCTTTTTTAAAAATACTCTTTTTCTTTATGAATCTTGCTGAAGATGGGAGAGGCATGTACAGGTTTCCTTCAGAGCTGCTTCTGCTGCCTTTCTCCTGTCCCTCTCTAGCAGGTATTTTGAGATTTAAGCCCAGAGTGCTTTCATTACCTTCCTGCCTACCTGCTCCACTTCCTGGGCAGGTTTCCTGCTTGGCAGCAATTGCTCCAATTGTAGCTCTTCATTCTATTTTTAAACATTTCTCAATGCAATCTTGATTATTCATATGGACTATGGAGGAAACACTTTTGACCCTCATGATAACCTGTGAAGTCAGTGAGCATCAGGATAAAATTGGGACCTATTAACAGACTCCTGTACTCCAGCTGAATCTCCAGTTTGGGCTTACAATTTCTTCTAATATGTTGGTGATACATGTTTTGGTAGAGAATATTATTCTCAAAAATTGCTCCATGTGGCTAGGCACAGTAGCTCATACCTGTAATCCCAGCACTTAAGGAGGCCAAGGTGGGAAGATGGCTTCAACCCAAGAGTTCAAGACCAGCCTGGCCAACATGTGACCTCATCTATACAGATAATTTAAAAATTAGTCAGTCATGGTGGCATGCATCTGTAGTACCAGCTACTCAGGAGGCTGAGGTGGGAGGATCACTTGAGCCCAGGCATTTGAGGCTGCAGTGAGCCATGATCACACCACTGCAATCCACCCTGGGTGACAGAGTGAGACCCTGTCCCCCCCACCCCCAAATAAAAGGCCCCATGTGAATTTTCAATAAGAAAACCATTTAAAGTGAGTAAAGGCCAAATTTCTCAAGGGATTCTGACTATTTACATCCATGGAGAGAGAATACTAGAGGCCAGTCTTAGTCTGCTCATGCTGCTATAGCAAAATACCTTAGACAGAGCAACTTTTTAAATTTTTTATAGAGATGGGGGTCTCTCTATGTTGCCCATACTGGCCTCAAACTCCTAGCCTGAAGCACTCCTCCCACCTCAGCCTCCTAAAGTGCTGAAATTATAGGTGTGAGCCACTGCACCCAGGCTTGGGTAATCTTTAAAGAACAGAAATGTATTTTCTCACAATTCTGGAGGCGGGGAAGTTCATGATCAAGACACTGGCATCTTGGGAGGACCTTCTTGCTGCATCATCACATGTCAGAAGGCAGGAAAGGCAAAAGAGACAAATGTTAATGTCCTCGCATATTAGAAGAGCAAAAAAGCAAGTTAGCTGAAAGCTGCATGAAGCCTCTTTTACAAAACTCTTTATTGGCCGGGTGCAGTAGCTCATGCCTATAATCCCAGCACTTTGGAAGGCCGAGGTGGGTGGATTACCTGAGGTCAGGAGTTCAAGACCAGCCTGGCCAACATGGCAAAACCCCCATCTCTACTAAAAATACAAAAATTAGCCAGGAGTGGTGGCATGAACCTGTAATCCCAGTTACTTGGGAGGCTGAGGGAGGAGAATTGCTTGAGCCTGGAGAGATGGAGGTTGCAGTGAGCTGAGATCGAGCTACTTCACTCCAGCCCAGGTGACAGAGCAAGACTCCCTCTCAAAAACAAAACAAAACAAAACAAAACAAAAAACACTCTTTACTCTACTCATGAGGGACAAGTCCTTATGGCCTAGTAACCTCCTCTTAATATCATCACACTGGCCATTATATTTCAGCATCTGAGTTTTGAAGGAAACACATTAAAACCAAACAGAGCCTGACCCCACATATTCCCCCCAAGTCCTGTCTTATTGTAGCCTGGTGTGATCTTTTGTGGAACCGGAAGTCTTGGTGGTCAGCCACTTGAGCCAGCTACTGGTGCAGCATTGTGGCCAAAAGAGGGAAGATGGAGAAAAGGTTGAAGAGAAGCTGAGGAATGAGGACTAAAGTGAGGATAAAGTAGGGAAATTCAGCAAAACGGAGTGAGAGCAGCTGTGTAGAGCTGAGGCTTGGAGAGTTGAGAACAGGAAAAATATTTCTGTGAATTACAAGTTGCCATTTTGAGATGTTAAACCAATACTGGAATTTCTCTTTAATTATATTTGGTTGTTAGACTGTGTTATTTTAGTGAAATGCTGTGCATAGGCTGGATCACATTAAGATGCCAGAGGTTTTTGTTTTTTTTGTGTGTGTGTTTTTTTTTCAGGATTTCTTTTCTTTCCTGTGATTTTGTTCTTAGTTATAATACTCAGTATGCTTCTGAATAACAAATCAACACAGATCTGTGCCAAGGACTTATTTTCACCACGGCTGCCTGACTACTGGACACAGGATGCAAGGGATAAGGCTAAATTAGATGTGAGTCATAATGGTTCTTGGAATATAAGTACAAAGTCAGTGGGGAGAATGTGCAAGTTAAGAACTGATGCTGGCACAGCATTATGCAAAATTGCAGACTTGAAAGGAGGATAGTTTTTAATATAAACTATATAAATCGTCATTTTCCTAAGACCTCAGAGTCCTTTTAAAATGACAAGAGGAAATCAATGCCAGACCTCCTTGGAAGGGCTTTAAGTTACTGCTACGCTGTGCCAGTGGAGGCAGGTTCCCCTAAGGACTGGGCTGTTATTGTGGAACTTCAGTGAAACAGTCATATAATCCATGGGCACAAACTTTCTTCCACCAGAAACTGAGGAAGTTCCTAGGAAGAACTAAGCCAGAGGACAGAGAAAATAACTTTGAGTCATGGTTCAAACATGCCATTAATAAGGTGCTGAGATTTAACTCCTCAGTGGCTGAGAAATGCTTACGCCAAGTGTTCCCAGCCACCTAGTCATGAAGATGACCATTCCTGTGGAGAACTGAAGCATTTCTTAGAACAAGGGTGTAGTGGCAGACAGTGCCTCGGACTCACAATACTAACTTATGACCAAGTATCAGTGGACAGGGAAGACTTGCTACAGCTAAGTTTTCAGAGAGGGAGAACTCCAACAGTGAATTCTCCATCAAGGCTGTAAAGTGATGCTTAGAGTATCAAAACCAAAACAAACAAGCATGTAAACCAAAAACTAAATGCTGGAACAAAATTTTTAATTCATGGTAACCCAAAAAGATCCTGAAATTCTCCGTGTAATTGAAGTTAATCAGGGCCTGGGATGAAAGAAGGATTTTGTGTCAGTACTTTCAGAATGAGGCAGAATAATGGCATTCTTCTTAGTGATGGCCAAGAAGACCCAGGCAGCCAGGATGATGCAGGAAATCAGACCTTTTGAAGTCAAGCTTTCCCTCTCAAGCAAGGTTCAGGAACATTAAGGAAGCTCCCTTATCCCAACAGAGGGATAGAATCCTGGAAGCTTTTAAAACTGTAATTGAAGACTGAATTCTGGGACTTTCTTCCAATATGGTTGTGTTGCTATAATCATTCCTCTTGTATTTCATCTCCCATTGCATGATGAAACAAGCTAAATAATCATGTGCAGGCTATCTGTAATTTTAGCAGTTGGAGAGAGCTCTGCCTTCAGTGAGAGCCGTGAAAAATCACTAGTAAGCTTCTGTTCATGAGAGGTAGGGAAATTATTCTTCACTTCTCCAGGGTCACAAACCTTTGAGAAGAGAACATTGAAATCTTCAGCCACCATTTTTACCTGCAGGAAACTCTCCATTACCTAAATACACAGATTGTTAAAAAGGGCATGATAAAACATGAGAACTATGCTCTCTTGGGTTTCCATATGCTAAGCCCTAGGAGGGGCGATGAAGGGTCAGGGAAGAGGGAGTGACTATGACCTCCTGCGATCATCCCAGCATAAACCTCAGCCTACCAATGGCAGCAGAAATAATGAAAGTCTGACAGAGATCAAAAGAGGGAAGGGGAAACTGTTTGTGAGAAGTTGGAGTCTCAGGAGAGGCCTGACCTGTCTTAAAGGATGCATAAGAGTTGTCAGAAAGAGGATACCATGGCCAAAAGCATGAAATAAATAGTTTGAAATTGCTAGAAATTAAAGTGTATACACGGACATTGCAAGAGATGAATATAGCAAGGTAAGCAAGGCCACCATTAGAAAATGTGAGATATTCACCAAATATATTTGAGGGCTCCTGACCAGTGTATTGGTTAAAACTGTATTACAAGATTGATGGACACATACAAAGCATAGTGATTTATTTTGTATAGTCAAATGCACTATTCCTAGCTATTTTCATATTTCCTACTGCAATAAAAAGGTATCAGCACTGTTATAACTCCACAATGTCATGGCTTTTCAGAACCTGTTTGTATGAAACACTACAGGCTATCTTGCCTCTGATGTTCCCTAATGCCACCTATTTAATGCTGGTTACATCATTAGTCATGATTCTGCATCATTCTCATGCTGCCTGTGGATACTGGCTTCCAATGACTCTCTTAAAAGCTTTTACTCTGCTTACTTGATGATAACTACAAATGTAACTCTTATGCAAAAAAATGTGAAAGATAATTTTTTAGCCACAATAGATTTATCATTTAGAACGTTATGGTAGAACAACCCACCTTCCTCCCATTATTCTCTTGGACTCTTTAGGCCACTACTATGGCATTCCTAGAATGTGACTTGTGTATGCAAATTGCACACCTGTGTCCTGCACACTGCCACAAACAGGAAATATAGGAAAGGGGGCAGGCAGGGGAAGAAGAGTAGTCTCATTTGCATAAGTAATCTTTGTCCTTCATCCAGCTCAAGACTGACCTAGGAGAACACAATGTCATCACATGGGTGGAGATAAAAGAGACATGGAACAGCAGGGCCTGTTGATGCTGCCATTGTAAAAGCCTTCTAATCAGACAAGGGCAGCCACTTGTAGAGAATGAACTGACGTATCGCATGGAACCTGTGGAGGAGGTGGGATGCCAGCAGTGACGGACACACGGGGAAAAGAATATCCGCCTCCACCCCACCACCTTCAGATGTTATAGACCAGAGGAAGCATCACAGTCAGGACACAGATGGGTGAAAGGCAACACGGGGGTCTACATATATAGCTCAAGCATCATCCATGGACTGTCAGTAGCCCAGATCGCTGAACTCATCCTGTGTCTAACATGAGGGCAGTAACTCAAAATGAACACATCAGCATCCTTTTTGTGGCTCATTTTCATACAATTATGCCAAAGAAGTACCTTACTAGTCCTTGAGCTCCTTAGGGTACCTGTTCAACCTCATACGGGGAGTAGAGGGTTGGAGAGCACCTTGAAGAAAAGAAATATGGACCAGGGCCTACACAGGTCTCAGTCTGACCTCAAAGTGCCTCATCCAGATGGTGTTTCTTTCCATCCTAGTTGGTCTCAAGATTTTCATGAGGAGAATATAGAAAACTTCAAGGAAGGTACTCTAAAACACGGTGGACCTCCTGAATCCTAAGCCTAGGTCAGGGCTCTTATTTCACCTGCATGCCACCTCTGAGATGGAGCAGCATGGACAGTATTGAAGATAAGCTAGGGACAGCTCATGGAAGACTTTGTAATGCCATGCTCAGGAACTTAAATTCCATCTGCAACTTAGTAATTCCAACATGCCTTTTCTTTAATGCAATGAATGTTATTAGGAAAAATAAAGGCATTCTGGTCAAATATTAATAAGTGGGAAACATGGGACATCTCATAGCCTTTAATACATTAATCTGAATTTTAAATCTTCTAAAAGTAGATAAACTGTACATATTTGGTATTACTTTGCCTTTAAAAATAACACATGAAATCATTTAGTTGTTATGATGTACATTCCTTAATTAGTATTCCACAGAACACACTTTGAAAAAAGCTGCAATAGACACGAGAGTCATTGCAAGGGTTTCATGCATAATAGATTTTCATTTTGGAAAAAAATTGTTTGGGTCAGGCGCAGTGGCTCACGCCTGTAATCCCAGTACTTTGGGAGGCTGAGGCAGGTGGATCACGAGGTCAAGAGATTGAGACCATCCTGGCCAACATGGTGAAACTCTGTCTCTACTAAAAATAGGAAAATTAGCTGGGCATGTTGGTGCGTGCCTGTAGTCCCAGCTACTTGGGATCCTGAGGCAGGAGAATCGCTTGAACCCAGGAGGCAGAGGTTGCAGTGAGCTGAGATTGTGCCATTGCACTCCAGCCTGGTGACAGAGTGAGACTTGGTCTCAAAAAAAAAAAAAAAAAAAAAAAGGTTTAGGAAAGCAAATGGTTAATGGACAGAGAAGAGAATAGAATAGGAAAGACCAAGAGAAAGGCAGTTATTGAAAGAATTAGTCAGATGATGATGAGTTCTTACCTAAGCCAGTATTAGCAGTATGTGGAAAAAAAGCACATTTCCTGGATAAATTAAGCTATATACATCTGGCTAAAAATAACTAAATGAGGAAAAGAGACATTTAATTATTTCAGGCTATTGAGTCTCCCACTACAATCAATGATAGCAAGCCCCAGAATGTATGTGAGAATGTATTTTTGGAGTCTTAGTTATCAAGTACATTTTACTCATTGCCAACTGGCCTCTCTGAGTATGATTCTTGTATTTAAGGATTTTTCCTTTTTCATGAAACATGGCCTTTAAACAGAAGTCAACCACTTCATCTGCACTCAATATGCTCTGTTGCTGCAGGGAAAGCTGGTCATGTTGAACTTACTGAGAGACAGTATGTCAGACTCTGATGTGATGATATCCTAAGGTATTCTCAAGGATGCTTTTGACCATATGTAATTATTCTCCTTTGAAGATGATTTTGGCATCCACTCCCTGTATAGGTTATAACTGTGATCCCAGGTAGGACTGATGACCACATACTTCCCCCTTTCTCTCTAAATCTATTCACTTGATTCTACAGCCCCAGCTACAAAAATATATTTGCATCCTTTTATAAGCTAGAGTTTTAATAATCTCTAGACAAAAGTAGAAGCACCATGGGCATTAGAAGCTGAAGGGGCTGAGATTTTATGGCTTTTCTGGGAATACCAAACACCAATAAAACCAGCCCACTCAATTTTTGAACAATAAAACTGAAATTCAGAGAAAGAAACTGACAAAATCTGATCCAATATGGCAGAACTGAAAGGTAAACCCAGATCTTTAAGAGGTTTTAATCTCTAGAGACTATTTATCTCTCTTAGGATACTCCAGAAAAGGCTTTTCTTGAAAGAGCAAACAGGTGTTATGTTATTTTCTCTTAATTTCAAAGGACATGCAAACTTTAGCCGTGTGGAATTACGTGGTACAAAGGTACAGAACCTTCATATGTATTTCCTATATTTTTAAATGCCTCATTTTTGTCTTCTTCAATATAGAGTAATTCAACACAAACAGAAAACAGTTGCATTTTGAGAAGTTTGTAAATAATTTGATTTTCCTAGAAGTTTAACAGAAAGATTCATTCTACCTATAAATGTAAAGAAGGTTGTTCCTTACTCCATAAACACTGGCATACTCCACTTTATCACAAGATACCAGGGGCCAAGTCTTCAATATTGCAGTCCTTCGTAGCTAACTGCCTGTATGGACATTTAGTTACAGCCAAAGGTATTTGTTCTTCATTTGACTGCATTGGATCCTGAGCCCTTTTGACTATTGGCTGATGTAATTACAGAGCTCTCAACTTTCTACCACAGGAGCCCCTGATGATGCCTAAGAAGAACTACAGCAAAACATAATGGGCTATGAGATGAAGAGGAGGGTATCCTGGTGCCTCACTGGTGATGGCTTGGCCAGCCAGGTTGACATTCCACAGCACTGTTAAAGACAGGCGCCCATCAGAAGCAGCAGGCCTTCTGGGAAACTGAGGAACAACAGCTGCAGAGGCTGCAGCAGGGCAGCAGCCACAATGACACAGTGTTGTTCAAAGAGTGTGGTGATGTTGGGAGTGATAGAGGGAAGGCAGGACCAAGTGGCTTACAGGAGGGAAGTCAAAAGAGGTGGAAAGCCAAATGCTGCTGACCAAAAGCTGGTGGTGGCACTGTGGTTATGCAGCAATGCCAAGCACATCATCTGTAGCAGCCTTGTGGCCCATAAAGGTGATCTGCAGAAGAACAAGATCCCAAAGCTATTGGGTGGCAGGAGCACAAAAAAGACAAAGCTAAGCAACCAAACTTCATCTTCACCAGAAGCTTCAGACTGCAGCGAGGGCATGTTGGAGGAAATGGAAGTTAGAGAATAACAGGGCATAATCCCATCTGCCTTTTTTTTTAATGGACAGATAAAATTGTATGAATTTACTGTGTACAACATGATGTTTTGAAGTATATATATATATATGTGTGTGTGTGTTACAGAATGACTAAATCTAGCTAATTAACACATTCTTTACCTCATACAGTTATCATTTTTGTGGTGAGAACACTTTATATCCACTCTCTTAGAATTTTTCAAGAATGCAGTATATTATTTATTTTAGTCACCATGTTGTACAATAGATCTCTTGAACTTATTCCTCCTATCTAACTGAAATTTTGTGTCCTTTGACCAAAATCTCCCCAACACCCACCAACCACCCCAGCCCCTGGCAACCACCATTTCTACTCTCTACTTCTATGAGATCAACTTTTTAAAATTCCACATACGAATGAGATCATGCAGTGTTTGTCATTCTATGACTGCCTTATATCATTAAACATAATGTCCTCCAGGTTCATCCATGTTGTCACAAATAACAGGATATCCCTTTTATGGCTGAATAGTATTCAATTGTGTATATGAACCCCATTTTCTTTATCCATTAATCCACGGATGGATGTGTCTATTCACCCGTTGATTTCATATATTGACTATTGTGAATAATGCTACAATAAACATGAGAGTGCCGATATCTCTTCTATATACTAATTAATTTCCTTGGGATATATACTCAGTAATGGGACTACTGGATCATATGGTAGTTCTGCTTTTAATCTTCTAAGAGACTTTCATACTGCCTGTATTTTAAAAGAAATATGTGTACATGTTTATGCATTTGCATATATATGCATGAGTGTAAGGGGGTATAGACAGATATGTCTGTATGAGCATAGGAAAACATTTGGAAGCATATTAACCAAATTATTTACTATGATTATCTCTAGTTGAAAAAGAAGACAGGTGGAGGAGGGCACTCTCTTTTCTTAATTATACATAAAATCGGTTGACATCCATGGCAGTAGCAATGGATTTCACTTTTTTTTAAGTGTTTGTTTATTTCTATATATATATTTCCAAAAGTCTAACTCTGTGTTGCAGCTCCATTTAGTGGGAAGTTAGAAAAATCTTCTTCACATGCATCATCCTTATTTTCTAACTCTGCAAATGGGTATATCCTTCTGACCCTGCAGAAATATGAAGCTCAAGGGCTTCCAAGAGTGTCCCGTACTTGGGAAAGTAATATGATGAAAATATGATATTGGCTTCTTCCTTTTATTTTCATCAAAAAAGAAAAAAATATACGTGAAACATCCTTGTAGGAGAATTGCCATTCCAGAAGATATGGGAAAGCCTTGTTATTTTTGCATTCCCCATCAATCCATGCTTTTGAGATCCTATACCAGTGGCCATCTCTATGGATTTGGTCATGCCAAAGAACACTTCTCCAGTGTTTTTACTGCAGGCTGCCAACTGTCTCCCTTCCTACTCTGAATTGAGGAGACCTTAATAACATGAATAGCTGAGAGGTAGCCAAAGTAGCTTTATTTATCCCTTGACTTGATGTCTCTATTCTTTTGCCCCAGATTACAGCCCAGACAAGCAAAAGAAATGAGAATAAATGGTGCTGGGAAAACTGGCTAGCCATATGTAGAAAGCTGAAACTGGATCCCTTCCTTACACCTTATATAAAAATTAATTCAAGATGGATTAAAAACTTAAATCTTAGACCTAAAACCATAAAAACCCTAGAAGAAAACCTAGGCAATACCATTCAGGACATAGGCATGGGCAAGGACTTCGTGACTAAAACACCAAAAGCAATGGCAACAAAAGCCAAAATTGATAAATGGGATCTAATTAAACTAAAGAGCTTATGCACGGCAAAAGAAACTACCATCAGAGTGAACAGGCAACCTACAGAATGGGAGAAAATTTTTGCAATCTACCCATCTGACAAAGGGCTAATATCTAGAATCTATAAAGAACTCAAACAAATTTACAAGAAAAAAAAAACCATCAAAAAGTGGGCAAAGGATATGAACAGACACTTCTCAAAAGAAACATCTATACAGCCAACAGGCATATGAAAAAATGCTCATCACCACTGGCCATCAGAGAAATGCAAATCAAAACCACAACGAGATACCATCTCACGCCAGTTAGAATGGCGATCATTAAAAAGTCAGGAAACAACAGATGCTGGAAAGGATGTCGAGAAATAGAAACACTTTTACACTGTTGGTGGGAGTGTAAATTAGTTCAACCATTGTGGAAGACAGTGTGGAGATTCCTCAAGGATCTAAAACTAGAATTACCGTTTGACCCAGCAATCCCATTACTGGGTATATACCCAAAGGATTGTAAATAATGCTACTATAAAGACACATGCACACATATGTTTATTGCAGCACTATTCACAATAGCAAAGACTTAGAACCAACCCAAATATCCATCAATGATAGATTGGATTAAGAAAATGTTGCACATATACACCATGGAATACTATGCAGCCATAAAAATGGATGATTTCATGTCCTTTGCAGGGACATGGATGAAGCTGGAAACCATCATTTTCAGCAAACTATCACAAGGACAGAAAACCAAACACTGCATGTTCTCACTCACAGGTGGGAATTGAACAATGAGAACACTTGGACACAGGGCGGGAAAAATCACACACTGGGGCCTGTCTGAGGGTGGAGGGTTGGGGGAGGGATAGCATTAGGAGAAATACCTAATGTAATTGATGAGTTCATGGGTGCAGCAAACCAACATGGCAAATGTATACCTATGTGTCAAACCTGCACGTTGTGCACATGTACCCTAGAACTTAAAGTATAATAAAAAAAATAAATAAAATTATAAGGCAAAAAAGAAAAGGAAATGAGAGTAATATTCTATTTAAGAAGATAAAACAGTTTTTACTTCCTTTTTCAGTTATTAGCGTCTCTCCATATAACACTAAGTATGCAGTAGGAAAAACTTGTCTTCTAGGAGTCACATATTCATTAAAATGAATACCAAAGCTTTATTAATGAAGCTTTACAGAATTTTATTCCCAACACCCTCATTGATTGTTGTTAACTAAAATTTTAAAACTCCAATCTGTAATAATAACTCCCACAAAGAACATTAGCTTTGAAATTTGTTGTGCATGAGGCTCACCTGGAATGCTTGTTGAATATATAGATTCCTGAGCATCACCTGTAATTAGTCTGATTCAGTTCAGGTCAGGCATGAATCCCAGGAATCTCCATTTTAACCCGTACTGCAGGTAGTCTAATGAAAGTAAGCTAAAAGTTGTGGTTCCATTATAGTGGTTTGGGGGATACAGAATAGGGTACAAGTCTCAATCCTCATTTTTAAAAGATAATAACCTTGGATATGACTAGCATTCATTCATCATTCAGTTTAATAAATATGTATTGATTGCCTACATGTTCCAGGCACTAGGTAGTAAGGATACCAGCACAAGGCAACTTCTGCCCTTGAGGAGCTTATAACTTTAGCAAAACAGGAGCTGAGTTTCTGTCACGCTCTCCTCATGCCCTAGGTGACCAAATGATATTCTGTTATCATCATTACTTTAAGTATCATCTGGGAACATAAGGCAAAATGTTCCTTAAACATTTTAATATCTTGGACAGAAATGGTATCCAAAGGGCACTGGAGGAGCCATGAAGCCTGCAAATACTGTGTGAGGCAAGCCTTTATATTTGGTGGGAAATAGGAGGATGGTAAGAGGTGTCTATACAACAGCAAAGCACCTTTCTGTTTGCCAGAATCCCTGATACGTAAGTCATGATGGAAGGCTTAACTATCTGGATAATTATGTCTATGAATTTGACCCTGAAGAAATGCAAATACAGAGGGCCTACCGTGATAATATTTGGTACAGAGGTTGGACAGAATGTCCAACAGCAGTCTGGAGGGTTCAAATGAACAGTGTTGGCAATGTTTCTGGCAGCATCATAGCCAGACTACTTCTGGGTATGAGGTGATCTACTTCAGCTCCAACACACTCTCTAAGAGTGGTTCTCAGCCTTCTGATTAGTTCTTTTCAGTAAATTTGTTTTCTACTTTTGTTGTCAGGTCAGTTTCTGCTGTTTATGATCAAGAACCCCGACTGATACCAAAACCAGTATCAGTAGGTAACAGAGAACACATTCTCAGAGAAGTGGCAGGATGAAAACCTGATATGTGGACTATGTAGGCCCAAAATCATAGATAATCCCATTAGCACAGGAGACTGAAAGACCCTGGAATATAATGATAAATCAGCCAACTAAATTATCATCTCTGTTTACCTCGAATGAAGTGCCCATTGAGGACAGTTCTCTCTGGGATCAAGTTGCTACTTCCATTTAAAAGTGAAAAGAGCATAGAAGTCAAAGACTACAGAGTGAGATGCCAGTCTACCACCTTACTGGACAGCTCACAGAAAAAGAATAACAGTTCCCCAAATTCTCATATAAGTGTTGTTTATGATGAAGGTAAAATAATATTTTATTTATTGATGCAACAAGGTTCAGGAAATTATGTCTGCTGGATTCACTGCCATTGTTCTAGGGCTGGTGTGACCCCTAAGAATATACAGGAGGTTTGGAAAAACTTAGACTACTTGAATCCTCACCTCTCACTGCCAGCCTTCTCCCTGTCAATGAGGTCATCTCTTTTGGCTTGAAGGTATTGTCTTACCTTACCTAAGGGAGTTACCTTACCAAGTGGACCAATTTTTCTCATGTTTACTTTTTTTTCTTCTTTCTCTTCAAACTTAAAACCATAGCCAGGTTTCAGCATGTCCTGGAAAGCCAGTTGCAAAGTCAAGCCAAAGAAGAGAAAGCTTACATACCAAACATCTTCAGTACTACACTGACTTATACCACTGGAATCTTGAGAATATGTGTGAAAAATACAATAGATTTATTGTAATTCGAATTGAAATAGATGGATGATGAATCAACCCGAATTTATTATTATGTGTGCTTGAAATTCTACATTAAGCATTCTGGTCAAACATCTGAGAATAGTTCTAATTCTTTGTTCAGCTGGTTTGTGAAATTCTGAACAATATAAGGTGTTCACATAATATTAATGTGATATTCCAGTAATTATTTTGACTAAGGTAGAGAAAGGAATAAAAAAGTACATTAAATAGAAGTCCTGGAGTAGCTTTGTCTTATACAATCTGACCGACCATTTTTAATTTTGTAATTAAGCCTCAAATCAGGTCCAGAGAAATGTCCAGAACTCTTGGAGATTATTAGGCTCTTGTTATGAGCTAATTCCAGGAGATTTATAGTGTTACTCTGGTCTGTAAATCAAAGTGAGGGTTGGTGGAGGTCAAGTGATGAGTTTTGACACTAATGTACCTCATACAAAACAAAATGAGACATCAAATCCATCCTGTATTTATTTTCTCCATTCTTGAGTATCTTAATCCATTCAGGCTGCTATAACAAAACAGTATAAGCTAGGCAGCTTATAAATAACACAAATTCATTTCTCATATTTCTCTTTATTTGGCTGATTAATCTATCATTACATTCTTGGGTATTTCAGGCTCCTGTGCTGATGGAATTCCCCATGACTTTGGGTCCAAGTAGTCCACATATCTGATATCAGGTTTTCATCCTGCCATCTCTCTGGAAGCTGGGAAGTCCAAGATCAGAGCACTGGCAGATTTAGTGTCTGGCAGGGTCCCTCTTCCAGGTTCATAGATGGCACCTTCTCACTGTGTACTCACGTGTTGGAAAGGGGGCAAGGCAGCTCTCTGGGGCCTCTTTTATAAGGGCATCAATCCGATTTATGAGGGCTCTACCCTCACTACCTAATCACCTTCCAACAGCCCTCTTCCTAATACCTTCTCCTTGGGATTAGGGTTTCAACTTACGAATTTTGGAAAAACACAAACATTCAGATCATAGCATCAAATATATAATTGGAATCAATAATCCTCATCAAATATAGAATCTGCCTCTTTGTTCTTGGCCCATGGAAATTTTTTTTTTGGTGGAAATAGAAATCCCTGGGGCTCTCCATTTCTATCAAATACTAAATCAAAATCAATTAGGCATTCCTCTGGAGGAACTTTCAGGATATTAGTACCATTCATTATCAATAAACTAAAGGATATAGTGATGATGACTTCTATCACATCCCCATTCAATCTTCTAGATTGCCTCAAACACAGCACAGATAATCATAAGCTCAACCAGGTCTGACTCTTATTAAAGTTTCTATTCCTTCTGCAATTTCATTATTGGAGCCTATCAACATAGTTCCTGATACCTAATATGCAGCCACTGAGTTGATGAGTATTTTTTTCCTCTAAACTAAAACATCACTAGCAGTTTGATTTTTATGTATATCTTTGCAGTGTTGTTTCATGATTACTTCAATGTTTCACTCAGTATCCTAATTTATTCTGCAAAATATTTTACCAGATATAATGTTGAATGCCATTCTACCACATTGAAGAGATCTTTCTTTTTTAAAGGATCTACAGAGCAGGAGGCAGTAATGCAGTGGATGACATGATAAGACACATGTGTGCAGAGGGTGACGCCTAAAACTCATAAGAAAATATAGAATTGTAACTTCAGGTAAGATTCTGAGGTTCCAGTGCTCTGGAGTTATTGAAATATCATCTTTCAAGCATGAGACAAGTTGCTACACATCGTGAACTATGTTTACCCCACGTTTGGCAGAGCTTTTTTGATTTTGAAAGAAATATATACCTCATTTGGTCATACTTTTCTGAACCATTTACTCAGTAACCTGAAAAACCTTAAACTTTGAGACAGATGCAGAGCAAAAGGTTCTCTGGACCATATTCCAGGCAGCAGTGAAATAACCAATGCCCCTTGACACCCATGACTGAGCAGATTAAATGGTACTTGATATATGTCTGGCAGGCTAGAATATTGTATTAAACTTTGATATGCCTCAGTAGGAGAAACACAGGAATAGACCCTTAGGCCACGTACTCTTGAGCAAATAACTATATTCCTTTTGGAAAACAGCTCTTGACTTTCTACTGGGTGCTGATAAAAAGTAAATGCCTAGCCACAAGATATCTGGTGATCTGAGCTGCCAATCATATATATGGTATTATCAGATTCACCGTATCATGTAGCTTCTTTTCATTAAGAGGAAGAGGTTCAAGCTGTGGATATGCTCACAACCAAGTTGTGAGCAAGTTCTACAGGCAAAAATCAGAAACATGAACAGGTGAATTTTGTCACATTATCACCCCTCACCAGCCCACACTATGTTTCAAGGAGAATTAATAACTATGACCTGGAATGAGTTAATAAAAATATGCATGCATGGCTGGGCATGATGGTCAAATTCAGAGGAGGGCACTCTTTAAGAAAACAAATAAAACTTATGAGTAAAAATAAAAAAGATACCAGATCTTGGAAGAATCCTTGCATATGAGGAGTTCTTAAACTTAAGCTTCATTAGTTTCACAGTAAAGCCTACTTTTGCTGGTGTCAGCCAGAAGTGTATAAGGGAGGCCTGGGCTCTACCTCAATTCATGGGCAAGATGGAAGGTTTTGCCATTTGGTCAGTAACAATAAGATTTAAGAATTGGTGTTGAAGTGTTTGGGGGAAGAAGTAGATAGAAGATCTGTGTCTCATGTGAATGTCTACCTGAGGTGCTCACCCTGAAGGAGGTGCTGAGGTAATGGCATTCTCTGTGCTCCTTCTCTAAACTCCCAGTGATTGCCCAATGAGCTCACGAACAAAGTAGCCATGGTGGCAGGGATGGTGGCTCTTCATGGGCTCAACTACATGAATTTACCTCAAAAAGACCTACCTGGCTACTGCCTCTGCTGAGTGCTCAATATACAAGCAGTAGAGACTAATCTTACAACATATAATAATAATATACTCTGTGAGGAACAGTGAGATACCTGGTGGCAGGTGATTGTGTTAAGCCAGAAGAATTTCGCAGAAAGTAAATTTTCATAAACAAGGAAGGAAAAACATCAGAAATTAAGCTTATAAACTCAGGAAAAATCATGCAGGTTTGTTAAACCTTGGAAAGAACCAGTCAGAGAGAGTAAAATAATGCATAGCTAGTATGGTATAATGGTCCACAGTCTTTCAACTACAACATTAAAGATACTCAGAAATCTAGAAGGAATCTTAAAAGAAAGAGTTAAAGTCTCCTTCAATATCTGCTCCAAAGTTATTCTTCTCATATTCCACTATTTTTTTTTGCCATGGATTTAGGGTCTACACATTATAGCAATGGCATTACAATGAGATTATCATGAGGGATTTTATATATACAGGCATCTCCAACTAGCAATGGTTTTTCAACTTTACAACGGGCTTATCAGGATGAAGCCTCATACTAAGTTGAGAATCTCCTTATGACTTAAGATGGGGTTATGGTTTCTACTGAATGCATATCCCTTTCACATCAACATAAAGTGAAAGAATCCTAAATTAAACCGTCATAAGTGAAGGACCATCTGCTCTTTTGCCAGCACTATATGCACTTTCCACTTAATGATATTTTTAGCTTATGGTGGGTTTACTGGGATGTAACTCCATTATTCAGTTGAGGAGTCTGTGTGTATAGAAAGAGACACAGAGAGAGAGAAACATAGAGAGAGAGAGGGAGGGAGGGGGAGACAGGGAATTTGTAGTCAGAGAATCACCACTCAAATGAGCAAAGAGTAATTGCAGCAAAGCTAAATACAATTTAGTTAGTTCCAATTTAGGGAAAGTTCAAGGAGGATTTTGGGCACTTAAGACAAAAAGCAATGCAAGAAGGGCAAGAAAATCACATACATGTGAAAGACTTAATGGGACCAGGGTTCTTGAGATACCACCTAAACATTAATAACCCAGAGCATCTCCCGATGACTCTGATCATGTCAGTGTACGTAAAAATCGATGAAGGTGTATACTGACACTGCCTTACCTGTCATGTAAGAATTCCTGCCCAGCTGGAATCATGAACAGGAAAAAGATATCATCTCACAATCCCATATCCTGTGTAAAGTGGCTTGGGTTTGGGGGCAACTTATGTTGTATTAGATTACTTTCCTTTTCTCCGCGACCCTTGTTAATTTGAGAAAGGGCACATGGTTTAGGATTAGCCAGTAGGGTGTATGTGGAGTGGGGGACTGGATTGCACTTGCAAAATAAGAGGTCATAACTGGATGAGCTCCTTGCTTGGAGTCCAGGCTTTGGAAGGTGGCAAAGTGTGAGGTGATTGGGCTAGAAGAGAGGCATAGAGGTAAAGACAGTGGCAAAGCTAAAGTCATCCTGGACCATGTGGTAAATTGTCAGCAAAGTCACTAAAGTTACCGAATGACGAGTGTGATTGGATTTGCTATGAAGTAGTGAATGGTATGAGGTTCAATGCAAGCAATGGGGAGGCAGCAGAATACTAATAGACAGAGATGTAAATCACAAAAACATAAGGTAGAAATTGTAGAATGAGCTTTGTGTTGTTACAAGAACTGGAATCAATGTTTTGTCAAAATTACAACCGGCTGTCTCTGTGGTGCTTTATAATAGTGTAAACCAGTACTCACTACCTCACCCTAGTTTGGAGAGAAAGGTCTCAGTATACTTGAAAGTACTGAGAAAGGCTTAGCCCTTTTCCCACATCCATGTTCCCAGGAGAGCCCTGATGCCCAGGACTAAGGAGGGGGAATGAGGCTGAAAGCTTCCAATATGCATTTTCATATAAATGTCCTGTTGTTTGAGAAAAAGAAAAAATATCCCTCTCTGTTCAGCTCCAATTCTATGTATCACACTGGCCCACAATGCTGGGGACCTTCCAGGTCCTTTTGTTCTTGTCTATTGCTTCCCTATGGGGCTTCTCCTGGTACAACTTGCAGATCATTTCTCAAAAGGAAGTCACTGGAGAAAAAAAGATCTACTAAGATGTTAATATTTGCTAAAACGTTTTTAAATTTTGGAAGCTTTAAAAATGTTTTCTGACTTGTCAGTATGTTTTGGAGGAACAAAGAAGTGTGAGATGAATAGGGTATGGCAAAGACATGGGGATGCAAATGAGCATTTGATTTTGAGGCTAGAAGGAGACCAACCATGTTGGTCAAGAATTTATGTTAGGAGGAGAAGGGAGATGTGGCTAGAAAAGAAATAAAAGAAAGATTGGACTGGGAGATAATTTTTCTGCTGGGATTAGGGGCTTGAACTTCATCTCATAGGTAATTAAGAGAATATGAGAGATTTTAAGCCACAGGAGTCAGTGAAATGATACGGTATTTAACCACAGGTTTGGCAGGAAAGGCTATGGAGATTTTACCCACTTTTTTCCCTTGCCCACTCTTACGGGAGGAAGTTCTTTAGTACTAGAAAGTGGAAAGACATATACTATACAGGCAAAATGAAAAATATCTACTAAAAAACAATTAATAAAAGAGGTATTAACAAGGTTATAGTGTTGCTACAATGTGAATGGGTGGGTGTTGTAGAAAACCGTTCATAGGCTGGCAGAAAGGCAGCATCCTTAATGCAGTTGCAAGTGATGAGGGAATGTTAGTAATCTATTGCTAATTAATTATCTATTGTTACATAATGGATGCTTTTAACACTTAGTGGCCAGGAATCCAGGCATGGCTTAGTTGGATCTTCTGCTTCAGGTCTCTCACAAGACTGTAATTAAGGCGTCAGCCAGAGCTGGAGTCTCATCTGAGGCTTGACAGGAACAATCTACTTACAAGGGCATAATATTGTGTATAGGATTTAGTTTCTTGCAGGCTGTCAGAAGGCTTCAGTTCCTTGATGGCTGTTGGCCACAGGTCACACCCTCAGTTCCTTGCCATGTGAGCCTCTCCATAGGGCAGTTCACAACATAGAGGCTTGATTCATCAAAGCCAGCAAGGGAGATAATCAGTAGAAAGTGCCTGCTAGCAAAGAGAAGATGTAATCTTAATTCCTATAACTATGGAAGTGATATACTACCATTCTGTTGGTTAGGAGGAAGTCATAATGCATACTCACACTCAAAGGGAGAGGATTACACAAGGGCATGGATATCGCGAGGCAGTGATAAGTGGGGAGCATCTTAGAGTCCGTCTGCCACAGCGAGATAGACTAAAGATGGTGTCAGTGAGAACAGAAAAGAAAAGATTGGAGAGTGGAGAGGCATTTAGAGAGAAAAATGGAGCAGCTTTGGCACCTTGGAGATAAAGGGGCTGAAGCAGCTATGTGAGTCTTTGGGACCATTGTTTTTTACATTTGTCTTTTTCTGAGACAATATTTTGGTTGTCCTTTCGCACATTGCAATAGAAATCTTCTGGTATTAACATTTTAAACTCTTTTTCAATTTTATTAAAAGCATTTCAAAGGGATGTTTTGTGTTTAACTCTTTAAATCTTCATGACCAGCCTATAATATATAACAATATGTATAAATTGGCCATTCTTTCTTTATCTATTTCTTTATTTACCAGAAATGACCTCTGGTCATGACTTACCAGTATAGAGTTTTCTTTTTTAAATGTTGCTGTTGCTTAACTTACGTTTCCAGAGATTTTTTTCAAATGCCAGATAAGTCTGCATTATAACCAAATACCTGTCTTCTCAGATGGAATGTTTTTCTTTTGCATATGGAGAAAATGTTAATTAACATATTAGGAATGTATCTGGTACATTTGGTTGCAAATGCAAACAGTCTAATCTTTTACTCATTAGAGCTCTTTGTCTGAAGCATTCAAATGAGTAACAGGTTGCACTGAGACAGCACCAAAATGATTCAGTTATCCTAAAAGTGCTCATTTTGTTTTTTCCTGGGAAGATTTATGTATTATGAATTACTCAGATGGCATTTTCATTTTATAACCATGGTAACTACTATGACAACACTTTAAAGGATGGTCATGTTAATTACTTCGCTAAAGAAGAAATCCTGGCCAAATTTTCTGTACTGAACTTAGCAGAGAATGTTAACAGTATCCATAGGAACTAAATCATCATTGAAGATTTTGTCCTTTGGGGCTTTATATTGATGTTGGAGAACCCCAGTGAAAAAGCTGAGGTACATTAAGATATTTAATGGCTGGGCTCCATTTTCCCTTTTGAGTTCCATTTCATTTCCACTCATTATTTATGTTTATCCTTTATGGAGGAGTTTATCCTTTGCTACTGGAGTTCATAAAGGGAAAGTCATTTATCAAGTGCCTACTATGGGTTAATACTTTCTCTATGATCTGATTTTATCTTCCCAACAGTCTTTTTGAGGCAAGTACTATTGTTCTTCCTCTTAACAAATGAAAAATTGAGTTCATTCAGTGATTCTTCTAATAAATAGGTATTGACTGTGTTCTTTAAGCAACATGGACAAAACCTTACAATTAGAATTGAGATACTTGAGATTTAACACAAAGTCCATCTGATTGCAGAGCCCATGCATTTTACGCCACATTTTTTCTTCAGTCTGTCTTCTTCACTTTAAGGTTTTGTCTGGCTATAGCAGGGTATGTTATATGAGTGTGTGTGTGTGTGTGTGTGTGTGTGTGTGTGTGCGTGTGTGTGTGTATGAGAGACAGAGACACACACACAGAGTCAGTGTGTGTGCTGTGGGTGGGGGTCAGATTTTTCCACGTTCACATTCAGAAAGTCATGTTATAATGAACCTGCTTCACAAAGAGGCAGAATACATGGTGTAACGTCATTTACTATGGGAAATGCCCTTTTCTAAAAGAATATCCTTTCCTCCATTTTTTACGAAGGGTAAAATCTTAAACGCAATAATACCCAAGGGTTAACATGCAAATGGAAATTAAACTCAAGGAGTTAATTTCACATGTAAAAGTGACTCATAGAAGATCTTTCCTTTCTTGAGATCCATGTTTCCAGGGCCCTGAGCACACTGGCACTAAATGTTAGACTGGAAACTTGGAATGAAAGGCTAAGGCCAGGTACCGTGGTTCATGCCTGTAATCCCAGCACTTTGGGAGGCCAAGGTGGGTGGATCATTTGAGGTCAGGAGTTTGAGATCAGCCTGGCAAACATGATGAAACCCCACCTCTAGTAAAAATACAAAAATTAGCCAGGTGTGGTGATGGGCATCTGTAGTCCCAGCTACTTGGGTGGCTGAGGCAGGAGAATCGCTTGAACCTGGGAGGTGGAGGTTGCAGTGAGCTGAGATCGCACCACCGCACTCCAGCCTGAGTGAAGAGCGAGACTCTATCAAAAAAAAAAAAAGAAAAGAGAGAGAGAATGAAAGAAAGAGAGAAAGAAAGAGAAAGAAAGAAAAAAAGAAAGAAAGAAAAGAAAAGAAAAGAAAGGCTGAACATCAGTTTGTATCTGCTTGTCCTGAAATGAAGCCCAAAGAACAAAGGAAAGGTCCTGCTATGATATTGTGCTCCAACTCATCACATCATGTCACAAACAGACAGTATGTTAGAGGTGGGGATTAAGTGGTCAGTGAAATCAAACACAACCTCTGCTCTCCTGGTTCTGGCAATTCAGTGATGGAGACTTGAGAATCAAATAATAAAATGATCCCACAAATAAATGTACTATTGCAACTGTTGTTAGAACTATGAAAAAAAGTACAATGTGCTATGAGAAGGAATAAAACTGGGGGCTGTCATAGGCAAGGGAGTCAGGGAAGGCTGCTTTCCAAAATGAAATCTGAATTGAGATCTAAACCTATCACCTTTTCCTTAATCCCGCCTCTCCGTATGTGTTCTCCATCTCTGTAAATGGCTTCACAATCTATTTGCTAAAATGAGAACTACAGAAATCAACTTTGACTTCTCTCTCTCCCTCATCTCCCACTCGATCATCGGATCCTGCCTTTCTATCTACAAAAATTATTTTCTTTTTGTCCACTTAGATAAGCCTTTTCTCTGCCACCAGCCAACATCTTTATCTGGAATAACTCAAAAGCCTCCTAATTAGTTTTCTTCTGCCTCAGGTCTTGCTCGCCTTCCGACCTTGCCAATCACAATTCATTTCCCACAATGCAACAAAAATAATCTATCAAAAATACAAATAAAATGGAGTCACAATCCTATGTTAATATTTTGAACACTCCCATTGCCTTTAGGATGAAATATAAAACCTTAAGATGGCTTTAGACCCTTTATTATCTGACCCCTGCTCATTTCTGTAACAGATTTTCTTTCTACTTGCACAGTATCCTCTGGCCATCTTCAATTTCTCTGTTCCTAGAGTAAATCCTGTTCTCTCTTTCTTCCTTCCTATCCATTTATCTGAAACACTCTTCTTAGTTCCTTCTCTCGTCTCTCCTACACCTAGGTATCTTCTACTAATCCTCAAAGTCTTAGCTTTCTGATTTCACTTCTTTGTGTAAACTTCAGTTCCCAAAAGTAGATCTGGACTCACATAGCACCTGTCACACTGCGTCATAATTGCAAATTTTCATTGTATTAATCCCTTACTAGATTGTGACTTGCCTGAAGGCAGGAGTCATATATTTTCTTGCTTACCATTGTAGCCCCTACATTAGAACAGTTCCAGGTTCACTGCAATTGCTCCCTGAATGTTTATTGAAAGACAAGGAAGAAGGAACAAGGGAAAGAAGGGGAGAAATAAGGGAAGATGAGAGAGAGGGAGGAAGAAGGCTCGGAAGAAAGAAAGAGATAGGGAAATGAAGAAGGGAAGTTGGAAGGGAGGGAAAACAGAAGGAATCCTTAGGAATGCTTCATTGTTCTTACCTTATTTAAATGGCTTTGAAATGAGGAACTTTGCTCATCTATTTGAGCAGGGCAATATAATAAAACTTCCCACAATAATAAAATGTTTTGTATTTGTTCTGACCAATGTGGTAGTCACTAGCTACATGGAGCTATTTGAAATGTGGCCAGTGTGACTAAGAAATCAGATTTTTAATATGATTTTATTTTAAATTTAAACAGGCTACTTGGTTAGCTACTATATTGGATATCATGGCCTAGAGGAGCCAGTGGCAGGGCCAACCTTGTATGTACCCTCTGGACAACCCCTCTTTCAACATTTCTGCTTCCTTGCTGCTCAATACCATGTTCTTCACTGCAATTTTCCTAGTGTGTTTAGGAATTTTTCTAAACTGCTCCTTTGCCAGGCTGGGCAGCAAAAGTCAAATAAACGTAACACACAGAATACCATTTACACTTCATTTTGAACAGCCTTAATGAGAGTCATTTCAATTTTGCAAATACTGGTAAGTAATGTCTATCTATATTATCAAAAGCTGTATTTTTCCTGAACATTCTCTATAACAGTAAAATAGTGAAATAAACAAATAGCCTCTCAGACTATTATGCTGAATGCTACAAAATCAACTAAAAAAATCAACAAAGTTTAATTTGAACATTGCTTCTCATTCCTTTGGCATACAGAGAAAACAACAGGCTGCAGAATAGCAGGAGGCAGACAGGGCGGAGAGAGGCAGAGAGAAAGCGTAAGAGGAAAAGTGACTTAATCTTTGCCTCTTCACACCAAGCTCAATGACAATTGATCAGTCATCACTATTAGAAAGCAGCAGTGTGGAGAGAGAAGAGCACTGAACTGGGAGTCAGAGTCTTCTTCCACATTACACAGACCTGCCTGGGCAAGCTATACAATTCTGAACCTCAGTAATTTTCTTCTTACGATAGGGAAACTACACCCACTCTCCCTTTCTGGTTAGGTTTTTGTGAATTTCATATGAAACAATATATGCCCAATGAATATACAATACAAGTTTGTTGTTTTTTTTTTTTTTTTTGAGACAGGATCTCACTTTTTTTTTGAGACAGGATCTCACTGTGTTGCTCAAACTGGAGTGTAGTGGCACAATCACAGCTCATTGCAGCCTCAGACTCCTGGGCTTACATGATTCTCCCGCCTCAGCCTCCCAAGTGGCTGGAACCACTAGCATGTGCCACAATGCTCAACTATTTGTTTTGTTTTGTTTTTTTTAATTTTTGATAGAGACAGGGTCTCTTATTGTTCAATACAGACGCTGGTCTCAAACTCCTGGGTTCAAGCTATCCTCCTGCCTCGGCCTCTCAAAGTGCTGGGATTTTAGGGGTGAGCCACCATGCCTAGCCAGTTATTCTTAGTGTTGTACAAAATGAGGCAATTTTAAAATGTGACCACTCTCTGACTCAAAATAAAAACATCAGGACTGAAACTAAGCAAAATATATTATTTTCATTGTTTTAACAGCCATAGTAGCCCACTTACCTTTCTTCAGTTCATTGAAATTATCCTGAATTTTTTTTCTAATCAATATTTCTTACAGGAAAGTATTTACTTCCACACTCATCCTGGAGCCTAGAAGTGCCATATAGTTTTGTACCAGTGGCCACATTATGTGTTGGTTGAGTAGATGGAGAGGGGAGAAGAACTGGCAGGATAGCGTTGGAATTCAAGATACAATGATGTCTGCAGGTAAAACATATCTTTGGATATCTCCTATCTGGTATTTTTCCTTTTAAGTATATCCTTCAACTTCCATATTATACTAACTTACTTCTCTGAGCAGGTGCCCACTTACTCTTAAATGTTATAGTCCAGTTCGTGTGCCAAGACATTTTTTAATCCTTGAGAGAGGTCATCCATTCAATAAGTTTAATTACATTTTCAACTATATTATAACTACAGGAGGTGCTCCATGAAAAGAAAGAAAAAACCCTTAAGATATCTCCAATCTGAAGGTGGAACTCAGATGCCTGCAGATGACACAATGAACTAGCAGGGCAGAGCAAACTAGGAAAAAATAGGCTCTGCCTGTGTGTAATGTAAAACCTCCAGACTTTCTAACAGCCTGCCAGAGGGTTGTAATAAAAGCCACCCATTTTCAATAGCATTCCTACTTTGAATAAAAAGAATATTGACATTCTGTGGGTGAAAATTTCAATTTGCAAATTTTATTTTCAGTACAGACAAAACCACCAGAAAATGACAGCCTAGAAATTAATTACACATGGAAGATTCCATTAGGTTAGATCAGACTAAGTGGCTGCTATAGTCAAAATATATTTCAATTGATTTTAATAAAGTTTAATTATTTACAATATGTTATATTCTATGTGGGAAGATTGCACATATTTTCTGACATATTTCCATTATGAGAATACAGTTCCACTAAATCTAGCATCATTAAAACCTCTATGCACAAATTGTGACCTAAATGAAATATTACCAGTTTTCACAGTTTGCATTAATAAAATGTTTGTAATAATAGAATTATCACCTAATCGACTGTGACCCGCGTATACAAACACAGTTGCTTTCTTTGTATATCCATCCATATGGAGCAACAACAAGATGTTTAAAACTGAAGAGACCTGGGATTGAATTTAGATTCTACTATTTAATAATAATTAGGTCTCTGGGCCTTAGTTTCTCATTATAATATGAATACATACATTACCTAAACAACAAGTTATTGTAGCATTAAGGAGTATAATAATTGTTGTAGGATTCGTTTTTAAAGTTTAAATTACAATTATCGAATCTCGGTTGAGATGAGGCAAGGTAAAGCAGCTATTAGCCTTGTATGGAGGAGGTCCCTCCACTAAATAGTGATAATAGTAGTATCACATATCCTCCATTAGAAGATACCCAACCCATGTTCATTGTCATGGTTCAGAGACAAGTGTTTTGGTTACCACATATTGTGGTTCAGAAATAATTTTAGACTGGTCAGCATAATCTTCTTAGATATTTTGATTTCTATTATGTCAAATTATGTCTTTCTAATTAAGTAGTTGAAAACTAAGTCATTATTTTTAAAATAATTACTTTTTAAACATCATTTAAAAGCTAGTCTTACTCTGATGAGCAGAAGCTAGAAGTGGCAGAGCAGCCAGGGTATGGAACTGTGCCAGTTTTTGTGTTCTTGTTCATCTGATATTTTTTTAACCAACTTTGTTCATCCTGACTTCTCCTTTGAGGAGAAGTAAAGTAATAAAAAAAAGAGGGTTCAGCAGCAACCAAGTCTCAATCAAAGATAAGTCATTGGCATTTGCTCTGTGACTATCTCTGTGTATATTAAGAAAGTCAAAACGCAGTTGTTGCCATTTCAAGTATTTTTTGGTGTACAAAACCCACATAAATAGATCTTTGCCTAATGTCAACACATATTTAACTCAGTCAAAATGTGTGATAGACTAGGGAGAATTAAAACTGGCATATATAAAAGGCTTAGGTTAAACTCAGGAGCCATTTCTGAAAAAAGGAAAAAAAGAAAAGTGCCTCGAAGAATGCCTGCTACAGAGTAAAAATAAAAAAGATAATTCATTTCGTTCCCCAAACATTGACTGAGCCCCTACTGTGTGCCATGTACCATCTATTCTTGGCCAAATTAAACTAGGTCATTGCTCTGGAGAGGCCTATAATTCCATACTGGAGGAATTCACTGAAAGATATAAATAACATGAGTTTGATAAGTGTGATGATAAACGCACAGCACACTGTGGCCTCAAATAGAAGGAAGGAGTTCACTAAGCTGACAGGCGAAGGGGAGGTTAATGTAAGAGAGTGCTGTTCTCAGAAACATGGAATTCAAGGTGTTTATGAGACTTTGGTCTGTGTCAGTCTTGTGCTTGAACCCAAAATGCTGTCTTGGCCTCGGGATCTTTCCCTATTAGTAGAGCAGTTTGGCAATAAAACAACGACACAAATCCTGGCTTTGCTACCCTCCAAGCTGCTCTCATTCATTCATTTGTTCTTTCATCTTTTCATAAAATATTATCAGAGTATTTACATCATATCCAGCAGTTCCACATCTGTGGATTTAACCAACCAGATGGAAAATATTTGAGAAATAAAAGGATGTTTGCATCTGTGCTAAAATATACAGATTTCTTTTCATTATTTCTTAAACAATACGGTATAATAAGTACTTACAAAGCATTTACATTGTATTAGGTATTATAAGTAATCTAGAGATAATTTAAAGTATGTTGGAGGATGTACATAGTTTATATGCAAATACTACAGCATTTTATACCAGGGACTTGAACATCAGTGGATTTTGGTATGGGAAGACGGGGTGGGGTCCTGGAACCAAGCCTCCCACAAATACTATAGAATGACGGTACTTACAATGTGCTAGGCACTCTGTAAACAGAATTAATAATAAAATGGATATTATTCTATTTTTGTGGAGCTTATAATACGTAATAAATAATTTAATAATTGGAAACAACAACAAGGATCCATAAACATGCTTTTATAAATTATACGATAGTCTATGGACAAAGAGAAAAAGCGAACACAGAGAACATAGAGTAAACCTACGTTGGGCATTAGCATGTGCCTCTCCAGGGGTCATGTTTACATTGAGAAGTGAAGGAAGCAGAAGGGTGAGGAGTGGGAAGCATGAGACAGCAGTGGCAGGGGAGGCATTTCAGGGAGGAGAAGGGTGCCCAGGCCCTTAGGTAGGAATGAAGTGTAGCATGCTCAAGCTGAGAAAGGTGGCCAGTGAGGGGCAGCTGTAGTTTGGCAAGGAGGAGGCAACACAAAAGTGCTCATTCAAAATTCATTTACAATCATTTCAAAGTGTTCTCTATTCAACTCAGGTAGAGTAATGCCAGAGTTACTGAAATAATATGAATAGGAGTAAGGTGATAACCAGCCCCTACACACAACAAAGAGGCAAGGCAAAACCAGATAAAGAGGATTATCTCCACCTGCCTATTGGCATTCTCTGCCTCCTGCTCTGCTTGGATCTCTTGAGGGATTCTGGATGCAGAGGGTCTCGATTCAGCACTTAAATCCTGCTCTCGTTCTGGTGGAAATATCAAAAACACCTGTTCTTTGTTATCTGTTAGGCAAGTTCTGTGCTTCAGGCACTGTCCATGGTGCCAGCATCCTATTCTTCCTGACATGTGAGCCAGGTCATGGTGCTGATCTGCTTCCAGCCCACTGAAGGCTTCCGATCTCCTTCAGAGTAAATGCTGAAGTCCTTTTGCTCGTTTTCAAGGCACTAGATTTGCTGCCTCCTCTCTATCAACTCTGAATACTCTCCCTCACTCATCTGGACCATTCTGTAGAGACAGCTCTATGAGCAGCTCAGCTCACCAGGCAGGTGATGCCTCAAAGTCTTTGCTCTGCTAGTTCCTCTGCTGGAAATATCCTTTGCCCCAGTGACATGGTGGTTCAGTCCCCTTACTTTCTTCAACTCCTTTCCATCGCGAGGCCTTCCCCATGGATTCCATCTAAAATTGCACTCCACCCTGACCCTCTGCATACTTGCTTTATTTTGCTCCATAGCATGTATCTTCTTCTAATGAGCTATAAAATGTGCTTAAACCCCAAGAAGGCAGAAATTTTTGTTTGTTTTGTCCGTTGCTAATCCCTAACTCCAAGAATAGTGCCATAGCAGATATTCGAAGATATTTATTGAAAGAATCTCATTTAATCTTCACAAAGCAGCATGCAGTGACTAGCTAAAGATGATGGTGAATTAGTTTTCATAAAGTCGCAAAAATAATTTCATTGACAAATTAAAATATTGTATTGATGAATACAGTAAATGCCCACAAAATAAACTTAAATGTTGCATTCATAAGATTTGGTAGTTTTTCAACCTCATGAAACAAAAATCAATTACTTAATTTATTATAACTAGTAATTTTCTTTGGTATTAATCATATATTATTTGCATTGTGACAACATTATATCCAGTGACTGCATTTCAATTTGAAATTCGAAACTGTAGAAATAAAATAAAAAGTTCTGGATAAGATTTCAATTCTATTCTTATAAAATGATATCTCTTGTTTTCTGGTGTTATGGTATAAACTGTACATTTTAATAAATTGTATATTCAAAGTATAAAGAAAAATTGGTCTCCAACTTCAATTTCCAACAAAACGTTGGAAAATGTTTCATTTTGCTGGCACTTTAAATTTAAAATGTAAACTTAGATTGCAGAGGGTTTGTTGTTGTTGTTGTTGTATCGCTGTAAGAAATGAAATGCAAAATAGAGCAAAACTGAAAGAAACACAACTAGCCAGACAGATATGTCTCCTTTCTAAAATTATGGTGTTTAAATTTCTCAACTTTGTATTTATTTGAACTTAATGTCTTCAGACACAAGCCTCTCAAGCTGTTAAATGGCTGAGAAGACTATACACTAAAACACTCCTGTGTAGGCTTTTTAATTAGCTACTTGTGTTTGATAATATAAGGTGTCACTTTTATTCTCCTGTTGAACTCTAGGTGGTCTTCTCCATGAGAATACTGAGATTATTGGGACAAACATGCTCAGTCACTATATTCCTTCTGAGTCTAGTTATAACATGTTAGATCCAAGAAGCTTCCTTCCAGAATGTAACTGGAGAGCTCAGGTTGTCAATTTAGGCAAGTTGGCTAAGTGAGAGAGTGTGAGTAGGTGGGATCTTAAGTCTATGGAGTGACATATTGGGCAAGAGCAGCAGTAGGGAGCTGAGTGAGTAACTTCAGTACAGTGAAGACGGCCATATGCCTTTTCCCTTGACCTCCTTCTTAGGTATTCTGGTGAATGGGGACATGTGGGCACAGGATCTGGGGGACCTATCCTCAATCGCTGATATTCCCTTGGCTTACAAATAGATTCCAGGTGAATTAACTATAGGCTTCAATTAAAAGGATGGGGTACAGTGATCAGACAGGGCATGGCGGTTCCAAATCCGGGAAAAGTGTCTTTCAAAACTATCTGTCCTTCCAGAGAACTACGGGGCTATAGCAAAATGATAAAAATTAATCTTTAAAATTCTAACACTAATATTGGTTCACAATCTGATCAAAAACCCTAATAATGTGGTGCTGTGTGTGTGTGACAAACTCTTCTACAGTGATACAAATATTCTTGTAGTTCTGGTAGCTCTACCCTGATGTAAAATCTCCCCAGGTGGTGTACAACTCAATGCCTTAAGATAGTAATCCCTTAACACATGGCCACTGACCAGTGAATAAGCGAATGAATAAATGGTCAACAAAGGAACGTCCATCTCCTAGCAAATATTGGCAGTTTACTCTAAGAAGCAAGTAATGAAGATTTCTGATAAGCAGCATTTTCAACTTAGCTTTTTTAAAGGCTAATGATAAAGAGATTCTTAATGAAATTAGACATTACAACATTTTAAAAAATGGAAAAATTTAACAGTAATAAAATCATTTTCTTTCAGTGACATATTAGAAACTATATTTAGAAAACAATTTGTAATCTTACACAAACCATGTGGACTTTAATACACACCAGAAAAAGTTCATTTTGTACAAAGTTGTCTGTCTATTTTAATTTTCTTTATAATATAGTAGCTTTCATATAGGTATGTGAACCAGTTTGCTGACCTCTATCTCCTTCTCCTATTCTGCCCCCAAACGGGATGAAGGTAGCACTTCAGAGTGGGCAGATCAAGGAGACTTAGTCCTAGACAGGCTGTCCTGCATCTGTTTTTCTTCAGACAAATTGAAGCGTTCCAGTTGATATTGCCAATCAACGGGAAAGCCCATTTGCATAACCCCAGGGTATATACCTCAGACAATGTAGAATGAGGTATATGCCCTTGGGTTCCTTGTCTGACACCAGGAAAATTTAGGACATGGACACACACGAGGAGTTTAGGAGTGGAGGTTTAACAGGTAGAAAAGAAGAGAAGGAGAAACAGCTGTCTCCATAGAGAGAGGGGTCTCTGAGCGGTAAAGACCGGCTGGTGGCAAATGCCCCAAGTTTTACAGTCCAGATTGAGGAGGCAGTGTGTGTTTGTTTAACATAGGGCTCATTCGATCAGGTATGAGATTTACATAGTACATGGGGAAGGCTGGTCACCCCACCCTAATCTTCTTATGCAAATGGGCTTTCCAGTTGATTGGCACCATCTTGTCTGCTCCTTTACAGTACACGTGGCTGGCAGAGAAGGGAAGATGGAGCCCCCATCTTGAACATCCCTAGTCCTTAGTTCCCACCAGCATTCACCCATGCAAGCTCCCAGCTTGCAGGATGCTCTTTGTTAGAAAATGATTTGGGGCCACTTTTCATTAAAAAGATAAGCCTTACCGAGGACTCCATGCCCTTCTATCTGCCTAAGTGATTTCTTCTTAACTCCTGTATCAAAATTACTGAATATGTCTGGATGGCTTACTTTCCTTACTTGCAAAGTGACAGGAAGAACATCTGCCATCCCTACCACCCAGGTAATAGGGAAAGAGCTTTGAAAATTCTGAAGCAGAATACAAATGTCAAACACTAACATGACATATCACCAAGAAAGTCCCTTTTTGCTTCAGGAGAGTGACTCTACAGCTGCAAGCCTCCACCCAACTTCTAACTGGAATGTGTGGGAATTTCTAGGGAGACTGGCCTTATCTGGAAGTACAAGGAAATATGTGCCTACTCTCTAAATTCAGAGGCCAAGCTGCTGAGATTGTGCCAGCTATGCCACAATAGAGTTGGCCAAAAGCATTTATTTAAGATAAACCGGTTCTGAAAATCCTACTGGATCTGGTTTATACAAAGAAGCCTGAGGGTAGAGGGTGTCCTCAGGTTGAGATGGTGAAGGTGTGACTATCTGTTATGGGCTGAATATGCTCCCCTTCATTCAAATTTTGAAGTCCTAATCTCCAGTACCTCAGAATGTGAGTGTATTTGGAAGGACCTTTAAAGAGATAATTAAGATAAAAAGAAATCACTAGGGTGGGACCTAATCCTATATGACTGGTGTCCTTGTGAGAAGAGGAAATTTGGACACAGACAGGTACAGAGAAAAGTGTGAAGACAAAGGGAGAAAACAGTCATCTATAAGTGAAGGAGAGAGGCCTCAAAAGAAAGCAAACTTGCTGACACCTTAATCTTAGACTTCCAGTTTTCAGGGCTTTGAGAAAATAAATTTCCATCGTTTAAGCCACCCAGTCTGGGTACTTTGTTATGGCAACCATAGCAAATTAATACACTCTACCTTCATCTTTCTTTCCCCCTGCAAGAAGGGAAAACACTGGAACTTAAACCTCTTTTTCCCTCAAAGAGTGTGCCCAAGTCTTTCCCCTACTAGGTAGGTCAGTGGTCACTGGCCTTAAAGTTGCTGAGTCACTGAACTTGTACCATACCTGATTATTTGATGTTGAAAGGGTAAGAAAGATGGTAGGAGACAGAGGGTAAGGCTGCAAGGGAACCCCAAGAGCAGCTTGCATTGGCGCCACTTGGTGTGAGAAGAATACTCAAGCCTCCTGCGGACCTAGTGGATGCTGTACAGAGCAGCTGGATCCCATTAGGAGGGGTTCCTGGTAGAGCAAGAGGTTATAAGGGAAGATTTTCCACTGGGAGAATGAGAGTCAAGAAGAAGCTAGGCCTTGGCAGACCCACCCTTACCAAGGAGGGGCACAGACGTATGCCCTCACCTGGAGGAGGTCTCCAATGAGCCACAGGTGAACAGCTCTCGGCTATTCAACATTCGAACATGAGCTGCCCAGGAGAATCAGTAGCTATTTAGGGATAGACCCCAAAGTCAGCAACCTACTAAAAGGGGGATGGTTAACTTGGAACTGCAACCATGCTGGGGATCAGAAAGAGAAAGTCTGTTTCCTCCTTCCATCATCAAGGAGGTTGTTGGAGAGGGCAGACTATATCCTTCCTTAAACACACCTGCCTTCCCCCATGCAGTTCCATCTTCCAAGTCTGGCCCATGAAAGTGGATAAGTGGAAAAATTTTACTAAATAGTTTGGGTTATATAAATTAATGACTGACCTAAATTTTACATTGCGTTGAGGATTAAAGAAAAAAAAAAGAAAGTCCTTTCTGGCCAGAATGGGAAATTTGGGGTTCAAATGTGTGCAGCCTTGAGACTCAAGTAAGTTACATCTTGTGTATATCAGCTCTGAAGCTCCCCAGCCAAAACCACTTAGTACAAATGAAATATAACAAAGTTTCTTGGTGGGTATTTTACTCAAACCTAGTAAAGTTCTCTTTCATCCTCAGCATTTTTTTTTCAAAATTTTGTAATTCACCTCACTCTTATAATCCCACTCTGAAATTTCAATGTTGCCTCTGAAAAAAAAAAGACTAGCAGTATGATCCTGAGCAAGTCACTTAATTTCTCTGACAATTAACTCATCTGCAAAATGGGGATAATAGTATCAGTTTGCAGGGTGGTTGTAAAGAAAAAATGATATACAGCATATAATGCTAGTCTGGCCCATACTACATACTTGATCACTGGTAGTTATTATTATTAACAATACTTATATGAGTGAACCTTATATTCTAGGAACACTAATCTATCAACGTTATTCAAACAGGGATACTGATGTTCCCACGCAAGCTATCCATCCAGAAAATATATGGCACTCACTCTGGAACACATACCCTGACGTCAGTTGTCACCTTGGTGAAGCCTTTTTTGACTCCTAGTTTGTCTTCCCTTTATCCTCTTCCCCACACTGCAGAATTAACTGTTTACTTCACTGTGCTTTGTTTAATATGCTGGAAAAGCACTTAGTACATTAGTCTCTCCAACAAAACAATGAGCCTAGCCAAATGGCTAAGGATGTGGTTTACTCAGATTTGTGCCTAGTAGATAGTATGCTCAATATTATTACTTTGAATCAAATTGTTGGCTGCTGTATTCTCACCTGCAAATGAAGGGTTGGACTAGGAGATGCTCTGTGACAGCTGTATCAGAATCCTCTGGAGAGCTTCTTAAAATGTAAGTTTCTGGCCTCCATGCTCAGTGAGCCTGACTCAGCCCATCAGGATGGGGTCCAGGACTTTTTAACAATCTTTTAACCCCTTCCCATGATTACTATATAAGGGATCCACCCACGCTCCCCTTCAGCTCGGGGATTCCATGATTACATGAGTCAGATAATTCACACCTGAACATGCCCTTCACTCATTTCCTAATTCAGCTCTTTGTGGGAGAAAAAAAGAGGTTTTACTGTTTTCTTTCCAATGTAGCAGCAAATTTGTACTGAGAATCAATTGCTCACTGTTGAGTATAGAAGTATTTTAACATCCAAATTAGTTCAGTATTGAGAAGCATTTCATGAAATTGTTTCAGGGCCCACAAACTAGTCTATTTTCATGCAGATGCCTTAAAATGGCCTATCAAGTATCATCTACAGTATTTCCAGCTCAAAACAGTCTTTCAAGAAGCTTTAGGAGCTTTGGAGTTCTAGCTCCAAAGACCCATGGGTAAAATTCTGCGAGCTCATGCAGTAGATCTCTAACCTGTAAATCTTGTGTATCAAAACTGGTCACTTTCTTTGTAATAGTACTCTCCCTTCTTCAACTCAAATATCAGTATTAAAAGCCCTACATTTTTTTTAACAAATAAAAAAATAGCTGCTTTAAGGTTGCAACATCAGCTGTGAAGGACATATATTAGAATAGTTTCAGGTTTTAAAATGGGGAGTGCTTGGCCATTTTGCATCCTCTGAACTATCCAGCATCTTCTTATCCACTTAGCCCACGTAGCTAGAGGAAAGAGACAAAATATTAAACCTTTGAAGAAGGATCTAAGACCTGTGGTCACTGGGCAGAAAAGGAAGAAGCAAAAGAAGTAGGCATCTGGCATCTGGGAAGTTCTGTTTGTCCTTGGCACCTTCTGCCAATATTTCCTTTCCCTGAAGAAAAACAATGAGAGAAAAGAAATTGGGCATCCTTCCAATCCTCAATTGAATTGCTGGCAAACTCTGATGAATTATTCTGGGGAATCCTGGTTGAAAACCTAACATGAATATGCTACTTCAGCAACTATCATTAGAAAAAAATAATCAATTTAATGTATCTGCAACAGTGCTCATTGGGAATGTTTTATCCTATGACAAACACAAAATTTACTTCTTTAAAACCTGCAAATTATCTTTGTTCCTCTGTAAATATTGGAGAATGTTCTCTGTTCTGGCCTTGGTATACTCAGGACAACCCACCTCCAAGCTTGGGTTTCCTAAGAAATAGATCATAAAGAACCCTCAAGCACACTATATTTATCCTTAAACATACCTTTTTCTCCAAATTTCTGCTACTTTTCTACCTTGATTATCTGGGAAGATCTACATTGCAGAATGCTGGTCTCCACATGGCACATGCACTGCCATTTCTCCTCCCTATGCCAATAGCAGATTTCATTTTATTTTTAAAATTTTAAAACATACTATATAGAGAGATGAGTATACATAACATACATGTACAGTTTACATAATAATAAAAAATCAGTGTATGCTCTACTCAGGTTAAATATAAAAACATCTATGGTATTTTAGTAGCTCCTCCCTGATTTGTGCCACATTTCACTGCTTTCAGAGAAAACAACTGTGCTGAATTTTATGATAATATTTTCTTCCTTCTCTTTGTAGTTTTACCACTGTATTAGGCCATTCTCACACACTACTATAAAGGTATACCTGAGACTGGGTAATTTATGAAGAAAAGAGGTTTAATTAACTCACAGTTCCATGGGCTGTACAGGAGGCATGGCTGGGGAGGCCGCAGGAAACTTACAATTATTGCAGAAGGTGAAAGGAAAGAAGGCACATCTTCACATTGCTGGCAGGCAAGAGACAGTGAAGAGGAAGGTGCCATACACTTTACACCAGCCAGATCATGTGAGACTCTATCATGAGACAGCAGGAAGGGGACAGTGCTAAAACATTAGAAACCACCTCCATGATCCAATCACCTCCCACCAGGCCCCACCGCCAACACTGGGAATTACAATTTAACATGAGATTTGGGTGGGGACACAGATTCAAACCATATCAACCACCTAAATGTATATCCTTGCTACAGTCTAAATGTGTGTCCCCTCAAAATTGATATGTAAAAATTTTGTCCCCAGTGCAACAGTATTAACAGATAGGGCCTTTAGGAGGAATAAATACTATTCATGAGGGCTTTGCTCTTATAAATGAGATCAGTGTCCTCTAAAAGAGGCTTGAGGGAGCTCTCCAGCTCCTTCAGCCATGTTAGGACACAGCTAGAAGGTACCATCTAGAAAGCAGACGGTGAGCTTTTACCAGACATCTAAACTGCTGGTGCCTTGATCTTGGACATCCTAGTGTCCAGAACTGTGAGCAATAAATTCTGTTATAAATTACCGAGTCTAAGATGTTTTGTTATAGCAGCAGGAACAGACTAAGACAACCCTTAAACAACACAGCTTTTGTTGCTAGTTTTTGACTTTTATACAAATAAAAACATATTATATATTTTCTTTTGAGGGTTGCTTCTCTTCCTCAATACAATGTAAAATTCTTTCAGTTGATGCATAAAGTTGCAGTTCACTTATAGCCATCATTATCTCCTCTTCTATCATATAAATTAACCATAATTCATATATCAACTGATGGACATTTAGGTTATTTCCAGCTTGGGCTGGAACTTGGGGAAATGATCCTGCCCTGCCACCTCCTCTTTCTTGTTTTTTGATTTTGTCCGGAGAACACGACACCTACACCTGCTCTAGCCATATAGTAACATTAGGAAAGGAATAGCTGAAATGCTGAAGGTAATAGTAACATTAGGAAAGGAATTGTTGAAATGCTGAAGGTAGCAAATCTGAAAGAAAGGAAGAGAATCCAGTCACATCACTGAACTGTCTCTGGAACCACCAACCTCCAGAAATTTTGTTACATAAGATTAATAAATCCCTATTATTTAAGTCACTTTTATACAAATATTCTTATTTGTACAGCCTAAAGCACACTCATACAAGGGTCCAGGATGCCCCATTGACACTGCTGTAAGAAGAAGGATGGTTCCAAGCCTAGCTTCATAGTTGGTGAAAGAACTACTTCTGTGAGATGTAGATGATTTGGTCATCTGCCTCTTCCTGGCACTGGTCTTAATCAAATTGCTGAAATAGATAAATTGTCACACCACCCCTCCAACATTCCTTAGTACCTTCTCCTTAGCTGGGTTATCCAGTAAGAACAATAGGCACATGCTTTGGGCATGAGCGGAGAAAATCCACCAATAATTTATACTAATTGTTATAATCAGAAAATATAAAAATAACACTTTAATATCACATATATACAAGTTCTGTGATTTACACTAAAATATTGCTTTGAATTTGAGTAACTGTGGTACAGAGATGTGGTGTACATTCTTATTTGGTTCTTCTCCCCCTCCTGGGCCTACTGGAAAACTGTGCTTCATAGGCCATCACTGGCAGTCAGGGCTGTTGACTAATCCTAGTCCATGAAATGTGAGGAGAAAGACTGAAGATTTTCAGAAATGCTACTGACTAGTGACTACTATGGGTTTTCTACTTTTTTCTTTTCTAAGTGGAAAAGTTTACTGTAGTTTCCTCTCCCTGCCTCACTGAGGTATATTGGAAGGGTGGGGAGCAAGATAAACCTATCTTTTTTATTCATAGGTTACCAGACTAAGACATGTCACTTCTAGAAATGATGAAGAAGGCTATCCAGATGACCTGGAGATCTTGAACTATACAAAGGATGAGGCTCAAGGATGGCATTTTTAATACATCTTCCTGAGGAAGTGATTAAGTGTGTTCTTCATGTACACAGAAGAATTAAACAATTATTTGGTGATCAAAAAGGCATGTTGCACTGGAGATGAATGTGCTCAGATACTCTTTCCTACTCTCCTTCCTGGGAAGATTAGAATTCCCAGTCACCTTGCAGTTAGGCAGGGTCCTGTACTAGTTCTAGCTGGTCAAATGAAAGAAGTGATATGAATTGCTTCTAAGCCAAGTATTTTAAAGTAAGTGTGCCACCTTTATGATCTTTCTATCTCCTTGAGCAATAAATGTAGTAGTCACATTTTATTATAAAATAATGGCCTACAAAATGTAGGAAACTTTCCAAATAGAAGCAGGAGAGTGCCCCCTAACCTGCAATAAACTTTACATGATATATTGGTTCTAAACCAATGAGCCTTTGGAAGTTTGTTACTGAAGCAGAACCTATTGTATTCTGACTAATATAATTATATAATTGGAAACAAAGAAGTACCTGCAGGATATTTAGGACATTGTTTCCCATCTTTGTAGGCACAGTGCCCCTTAAATGCTTAGAGATAACTCCTTTTGCAGCCGATAAGACTCACATCTGGACAATCTGATCATACCCCAAATCTATTCCCTTCTCACGACTACCAAAGCATCTTCTTCCTGTCTTTGGCAACTCTGTGGTCTTGCAACCTATGTGCTGAAGAATTCACATTTAAGTATTAATATTGCAATAGCAATCTCAGAATATTTCAAGGAAAAAAAATAGATTTTAAAATTTCGCTTACTTGAGCCCCTGGCCTGAGTATCTATATATAAATCAGTGTCTACAGGAATGCATTTGCTTGGAATCTTATAAAAGTTACAGTAGGATTTATTGAGAGTCATTGAGACATCTTGTAATAAAAGCTATTTACAGTATAAAAATTACATATTTTTAGAAAACTATAAGGAACATACCAGTGTACCTGGTCTCAGTCTTCATTTTTTTAATCTGCAAGGAATTGGTGACCATCCTTAACCAGAGTTAAGCAAATAATGTAGTCTCCTTAATCTTTATTCTACCCTGCTTATACATCCCTCAGTATCTCACTTCATACTGTTCTCTGTGGGGCATCCTAATCTTGCTTTAAGCTCCTTATTACTTACAGGGACACTTGTTCAAATTAATTTATTATTAAATATTCACATAAAATAAAACTTCATTTCAAATTCTCTCAGAGACATTTATTGTCTCATTAAGTACAAAGAAATAAGTGAGTACCAGGTATGCTTTGATCAGTGACATAACAATTTCACCAAGAACCCAGGTACTTCTATCTTTGTCTTTTCTTTTCTTTTTTTCTTCTTCTTTTTTAATTAATTAATTTTTTTTTTTGAGACAGGGTCTTGCTTTGCTGCCCAGGCTGGAGTGCAGTGGTGTGATCAAAGCTCACTGCAGCTTTGACCTCATAGGCTCAAGCAATCTTCTCACCTCAGCCTCCTGAGTACCTGGGACCACAGACACATGCCACCATGCCTGTCAAGTTTTTTATTTTTAGTAAAGACAAAGTCTTGCATGTTGGCCAGGCTGATCTCAAACTCCTGGGCTCCAGTGATCTTCCCGCCTTGGCCTCCCAAAGCTCTGGGGTTGCAGGTTTGAGCCATTGTTCCCAGCCCCAGTTTGTTGTTTTTTGTTTTTTTTTTCCCCTCTATTCTCCCACCTTCTGCATTTATTTCATTTTGTAGTTGATTTCTTTTGTGGTCATCTGACTATAGCATTCCCAGAAGTAACATTCAGACAAGATAAAACTTAGAGTTATGGCAGAAAGAAGATGCCCACTTCCCTACTTCCTTGGAAGCCCCACAGCATACTTTTTTCCTTCAGGTCTCACTAGCCAGGATTGCATCACATATCCATTCCCAAATCAAAATTGGCAATGAGAATAAGAACTTAGAACAGCAGTTTTCAATGTGTGGTGAGTGGGTGTCTAGAAAATCAACAGGCCCTTTCAGGAAATTTGTGAGGTCAAAACAGTTTCATAATAATGCTAACATGGAATTTGTCTTTTTACTGTGTTGTTATTCACACTGATTGTGTAAAAGCAATGGTGAATAAAACTACTTTATCTTAGCATGAGTCAAAGGAGAGGCACAAGAGTTGTCTCCAGACACAAAAGTGATTGTTTTCCCCATCAAGCCTCCTGGCTCCCAAATTGGCATAAGAAAAGATGCAACAACAAATGACACAAGAATTTTGCATAGGAGTTGGAAGATCATGTCAGCTACAAACAAAAACTAAGATGGTTGTGGGTTCAGTGTAAGCAACAGTAATAATTGAAGATGACAATCACAGAAATGAATGCTCAGACTTGAACCAGCAAATACCGTTTTAAAAGAGCCACAAAAGAAAGAAGGGGTTCAATTCTTAGAGATCTTTTGAAATTTTCCATTAACCAAAAAAAAAAAAAAAAAAAGATGACCCAAAATGATGCTAATGCTACAAAAAGTGTTGGCAACTATTTCTATAATAAAATATTTTTAAAAAGACATTTGTAGGCCATATAATCTCTGTTGCAACTACTCTGCTTTTTCAGCAATATATAAAAGAAATAAATATGGCTATGTTCCAGTAAAAATTATTTACAAATAAATTTTTTAGAAGCAGATGTACCATACTTTATTAATAGTTCTCATATTCTCCTTTGTCATGCACTTGGAGTAAGAAAGAATATCATTTCACTCAAGAATGTCTTTGATGAAGCCATAAAAAGCAATAATTTAATAAATATTGGTGCTTGAATTCACTTCTTTTTAATGTCCTGTGTGATGGAATTGGAAATATATCCATGATGCATTTCTGCTGCATATAAAATATATCTCAAAAAATTGTCTGGACAACTGTTTCAGTTTTCATTTGAACTAGTCACTTTTTCATGGAATATCATTTCCTTTTCGACAACAAAAGACCGATGGACAAACTATAATTATTCAGCAGACATTTCGCAAGAATGAATAAAGTGAGTGAACCTCCACTTCAAAGAAAGAAAGAGATGGGGAGGGAGAAACAAAGACAAAGATGATGGAAAAGAGGAAAATAAAAGGAAAAAGAAAAGGAATGGAAAGGAAGGGAAAAAGACAAGATACTAGTTGACTATATTTGTTGTCAATGAAAAAATTTGAACTTTTAGGGGAAAATTAGAATTCTGAAAAATTTGCCTCTGCCACCATGAGCTTGTCACCTTCCAAATACCTAAAGACTTTTTAAATGAGATTGTTGGTTATATTAATGAATGTAATACTTTTTATACTAACATTTGAGGAAGAGTTACACAACTCCATAAACCAACATTCTTATAATTACCAATGCACGATGTTGCAAATTTATGCATGGTTAAAAGATTCATTTAACACATAATATAGGTCAACGGATTTTAATGCAATGGATGAAAAGTCCATTAATATGATTTTAGTTCATCAACTAACCCTTGGGAAACTACCACTTGTCAAGTTTTAGTGTAGTACCAGAGAAATATCTGTAATTACATTAAGAGCTTATTTATTAAAATGCTCCTTTTTCCAACAACATATCTGTGAAAGGACAGATTTTCTTCATATACTTTAATGAAAACAACATATTGCAACAGATTGAATGCAGAAGCTGATACAGAAATCGGCTGTTTTTTAGTTGAATCAAATATTAAAGATTTTGTGAAAATGTAAAATCATTTAACTATTTTTATTATTATTATTACACTTTAAGTTCTAGGGTACATATGCACAACATGCAGGCTTGATACATTGGTATACATGTGCCATGTTGGTGTGCTGCACCCATCAACTCGTCATTTACATTAGGTATTTCTCCTAATGCTATCCCTTCCCCAGGCCCCACGTCCTGACAGGCCCCGGTGTGTGATGGTCCCTGCCCTGTGTCCAAGTGTTCTCATTATTCAATTCCCACCTATGAGTGAGAACATGCGGTGTTTGGTTTTCTGTCCTTGCGATAGTTTGCTCAGAATGATGGCTTCCAGTTTCACCCATGTCCCTACAAAGGACATGAACTCATCCTTTTTTATGGCTGCATAGTGGTGTATATGTGCCACATTTTCTTAATCCAGTCTATCATTGATGGACATTTGGGTTGGTTCCAAGTATTTGCTATTGTGAATAGTGCTGCAATAAACATACATGTGTATGTGTCTTTATAGTAGCATGATTTATAATCCTTTGGGTATATACCCAGTAAAAGGATGGCTGGGTCAAATGGTATTTCTAGTTTTAGATCTATGAGGAATCACCACACTATATTCCACAACGGTTGAACTAATTTACACTTCCACCAACAGTGTAAAAGTGCTCCTATTTCTTGAGATCGTCTCCAGCATCTGTTGTTTCCTGACTTTTTAATGATCACCATTCTAACTGGGGTAAGATGGTATCTCATTACGGTTTTGATTTGCATTTCTCTGATGACCAGTGATGATGAGCATTTTTTCATGTGTCTGTTGGCTGCATAAATGTCTTCTTTTGAGAAGTGTCTGTTCATATCCTTTGGCCACTTTTTGATGGGGTTGTTTGTTTGCTTCTTGTAAATTTGTTTGAGTTCTTTGTAGATTCTGGATATTAGCCCTTTGTCAGATGGGTAGATTGTAAAAGTTTTCTCCCATTCTGTAGGTTTCCTGTTCACTCTGATGGTAGTTTCTTTTGCTGTGCAGAAGCGTTTTAGTTTAATTAGATCCCATTGGCTTTTGTTGCCATTGCTTTTGGTGTTTTAGCCATGAAGTCCTTGCCTATGCCTATGTCCTGAATAGTATTGCCTAGGTTTTCTTCTAGGGTTTTTATGGTTTTAGGTCTAGCATTTTAATCTTTAATCCATCTTGAATTAATTTTTATATAAGTTGTAAGGAAGGAATCCAGTTTCAGCTTTCTACATATGGCTAGCCAGTTTTCCCAGCACCATTTATTAAATAGGGAATCATTTTCCCATTTCTTGTTTTTGTCAGGTTTGTCAAAGATCAGATGGTTGTAGATGTGTGGTGTTATTTCTGAGGCCTCTGTTCTTTTCCATTGGTCTATATATCTGTTTTGGTACCAGTATCATGCTGTTTTGATTACTGTAGACTTGTAGTATAGTTTGAAGTCAGGTAGCGTGATGCCTCCAGCTTTGTTCTTTTGGCTTAGGATTGACTTGGCGATGCGGGCTCTTTTTTGGTTCCATATGAACTTTAAAGTAGGTTTTTCCAATTCTGTGAAGAAAGTCATTGGTAGCTTGATGGGGATGGCATTGAATCTATAAATTACCTTGGGCAGTATGGCCATTTTCATGATATTGATTCTTCCTATCCATGAGCATGGAATGTTCTTCCATTTGTTTATGTCCTCTTTTATTTTGTTGAGCAGTGGTTTGTAGTTCTCCTTGAAGAGGTCCTTCACATCCCTTGTAAGTTGGATTGGTAGGTATTTTATTCTGTTTGTAGCAATTGTGAATGGGAGCTCACTCATGATTTGGCTCTCTGTCTGTTAGTGGTGTATAGGAATGCCTGTGATTTTTACACATTGATTTTGCATCCTGAGACTTTGCTGAAGTTGCATATCAGCTTAAGGAGATTTTGGGCTGAGACGATCAGGTTTTCTAAATATAGAATCATGTCATCTGCAGACAGGGACAATTTGACTTCCTCTTTTCCTAATTGAATATCCTTTATTTCTTTCTCTTGCCTGATTGCCCTGGCCAGAACTTCCAACACTATGTTGAATAGGAGTGGGGAGAGAGGGCATCCTTGTCTTTTGCCAGTTTTCAAAGGGAATGCTTCCAGTTTTTGCCCATTCAGTATGATATTGGCTGTGGGTTTGTCATAAATAGCTCTTATTATTTTGAGATACGTCCCATCAGTACCCAGTTTATTGAGAGTTTTTAGCATGAAGGGCTGTTGAATTCTGTCGAGGCCTTTTGTGCATCTACTGAGATAATTATCTGCTTTTATCGTTGGTTCTGTTTATGTGATGGATTACGTTTATTGATTTGTCTATGTTGAAGCAGCCTTGCATCCCAGGGATGAAGCTGACTTTATCGTGGTCGATAAGCTTTTTGATGTGCTGCTGGATTCAGTTTGCCAGTATTTTAGTGAGGATTTTCGCATCAGTGTTCATCAGGGATATTGGTCTAAAATTCTCTTTTTTGTTGTTGTGTCTCTGCCAGGCTTGGGTATCAGAATGATGCTGGCCTCATAAAACAAGTTAGGGAGAATTCCCTCTTTTTCTGCTGATTGGAATAGTTTCAGAAGGAATGGTACCAGCTCCTCTTTGTACCTCTGGTAGAATTCGGCTGTGAATCTGTCTGGTCCTGGACTTTTTTTGGTTGGTAAGCTATTAATTATTGCCTCAATTTCAGAGCCTGTTATTGGTCTATTCAGAGATTCAACTTCTTCCTGGTTTAGTCTTGGGAAGGTGTATTTGTTGAGGAATTTATCCATTTCTTCTATATCTTCTAATTTATTTGCATCAAGGTGTTTATAGTATTCTCTGATGATACTTTGTATTTCTGTGGGATTGGTAGTGATATCCTCTTTATCATTTTTTATTGCATCTATTTGATTCGTCTCTCTTTTCTTCTTTATTAATCTTGCCAGTGGTCTATCAATTTTGTTGATCTTTTCCAAAAGAAGCTCCTGGAATCATTAATTTTTTGAAGGTTTTTTTGTGTCTCTATCTCTTTCAGTTCTGCTCCGATCTTAGTTATTTCTTGCCTTCTGCTAGCTTTTGAATGTGTTTGCTCTTGCTTCTCTAGTTCTTTTAATTGTGATGTTAGGGTGTCAATTTTAGATCTTTCCTGCTTTCTCTTGTGGGCATTTAGTTCCATACATTTCCCCCTACACGCTGCTTTAAATGTGTCCCAGAGATTCTGGTACATTGTGTCTTTGTTCTCATTGGTTTCAAAGAACATCTTTATTTCTGCCTTCATTTCGTTATTTACCCAGAGTCATTCAGGAGCAGGTTGTTCAGTTTCCATGTAGTTGTGCGGTTTTGAGTGAGTTTCTTAATCCTGAGTTTGATTGCACTGTGGTCTGAGAGACAGTTTTTTGTGATTTCTGTTCTTTTACATTTGCTGAGGAGTGCTTTACTTCAACTATGTGGTCAATTTTAGAATAAGTGCGATGTGGTGCTGAGAAGAGTGTATATTCTGTTGATTTGAGGTGGAGAGTTCTGTAGACGTCTATTAGGTCCACTTGGTGCAGAGCTGAGTTCAAGTCCTGGATATCTTTGTTTGCCTTCTGTCTCATTGATCTGTCTAATATTCAAAGTGTGGTGTTAAAGTCTCCCATTATTATTGTGTGGGAGTCTAAGTCTCTTTGTAGGTCTCTAAGGACTTGCTTTATAAATCTGGGTGCTCCTGTATTGGATGCATATATATTTAGGATAGTTAGCTCTTCTTGTTGAATTGATCTCCTTGCCATTAGGTAATGGCCTTCTTTGTCTCTGTTCATGTTTGTTGGTTTAAAGTCTGTTTTATCAGAGGCTAGGATTGCAAACCCTGCTTTTTTTTTTTTTTTTTTTTTTTTTGCTTTGCATTTGCTTGGTAGATCTTCCTTGATCCCTTTATTTTGAGCCTATGTGTGTCTCTGCAGGTGAGATGGGTCTCCTGAATACAGCACACTGATGGGTCTTGACTGTTTATCCAATGTGCCAGTCTGTGTCTTTTAACTGAGGCATTTAGCCCATTTACATTTAAGGTTAATATTGTTATATGTGAAGTTGATCCTGTCATTATGATGTTAGCTGATTATTTTGCCTGTTAATTGATGCTGTTTCTTTATGGCATTGATGGTCTTTACAATTTGGCATGTTTTTGCAGTGGCTGGTACCAGTTGTTTCTTTTCATGTTTAGTGCTTCCTTCAGGAGCTCTTGTAAGGCAGGCCTGGTGGTGACAAAATCTCTCAGCATTTGCTTGTCTGTAAAGGATTTTATTTCTCCTTCACTTATGAAGCTTTGTTTGGCTGGATATGAAATTCTGGGTTGAAAATTCTTTTCTTTAAGAACATTGAATATTGGCCCCCCTCTCTTCTGGCTTGTAGAGTTTCTGCCGAGAGATCTGCTGTTAGTCTGATGGGCTTCCCTTTGTGGGTAACCCAACCTTTCTCTCTGGCTGCCGTTAACATTTTTTCCTTCCATTTCAACCTTGGTGAATCTGACAATAATGTGTCTTGGTGTTGTCGTTCTCAAGGAGTATCTTTGTGGTGTTCTCTGTATTTCTTGAATTTGAATGTTGGCCTGTCTTGCTAGGTTGGGGAAGTTCTCCTGGATAATATCCTGAAGAGTGTTTTCCAACTTGGTTCCTTTCCCCATCACCTTCAGGTACACCAATCAAACATAGATTTGGTCTTTTCATATAGTCCCATATTTCTTGAAGGCTTTGTTTGTTTGTTTTTACTCTTTTTTCTCTAACCTTGCCTTCTCACTTTATTTCATTAATTTGGTCTTCAATCACTGATACCCTTTCTTCCACTTGATTGAATCAGCTACTGAAGCTTGCGCGTGCATCATGAAGTTCTCATGCCACCGTTTTCAGCTCCATCTGGTCATTTGAGGCCTTCTCTATACTGTTTATTCTAGTTAGCCTTTTGTCTAACCTTTTTTCAAGGTTTTTAGCTTCCTTGCGATGGGTTTGAACATGCTCCTTTAGCTTGGAGAAGTTATTATTGACCTTCTGAAGCCTACTTCTATTAACTCATCAAAGTCATTCTTCATCCAGCTTTGTTCTGTTGCTGGTGAGGAGCTGCAATCCTTTGGAGGAAAAGAGGCACTCTGGTTTTTGTAATTTTCATCTTTTCTGCTCTGGTTTCTCCCCATCTTTGTGGTTTTATCTACCTTTGGTATTTGATGTTGGTGGCCTACAGGCGGGGTTCTGGTATAAAAATCTTCTTTGTTGATGTTGATGCTATTTCTTCCTGTTTGTTAGTTTTCCTTATAACAGTCAGGTCCCTCAGCTGCAGATCTGTTGGAGTTTGCTGGAGATCCACTCCAGATCCTGTTTGCCTGGTTATCACTAGCAGAGGCTGCAGAACAGCAAATACTGCAGAACAGCAAATATTGCTGCCTGATCCTTCCTCTGGAAGCTTTGTCCCAGAGGGGCACCAGCTTTTATGAGGTGTCTGTCAGCCCCTACTGGGAGGTGTCTCCAGCTGGGCTATAAGGGAGTCAGGGACCCACTTGAGGAGGCAGTCTGTCCATTCTCAGAACTCAAACACCATGCTGGGAGAACCACTGCTCTCTTCAGAGCTGTCAGACATGGATGTTTAAGTCTGCAGAAGTTGTCTGCTGCCTTTTGTTCAGCTATGCCCTGCCCACAGAGGTGGAATCTATAGAGGCAGTAGGCCTTGCTGAGCTGCGGTGGGCTCCACCCAGTTTGAGCTTCCTGGCCTATTTGTTTACCTACTCAAGCCTCAGCAATGGCAGACACCCCTCCCCAAGCCAGGCGGCCACCTCACAGTTCAATCTCAGACTGATGTGCTAGCGGTGAGCAAGGCTCCGTGGGCGTGCGACCCACTGAGCCAGGCACAGGAGAGAATCTCCTTGTCGGCCAGTTGCTAAGACCTTGGGAAAAGCGTGGTATTTGGGCGGGAGTGTCCTGTTTTTCCAGGTGAAATCTGTCATGGCTTCGCTGGCTAGGAAAGGAAAATCCTGAGACCCTTTGCACTTCCCTGGTGAGGTGATGCCCCACACTGCTTGGGCTCACCCTCCATGGGCTGCACCCACTGTCCAACCAGTCCCAGTGAGATGAACCAGGTACCTCAGTTGGAAATGCAGAAATCACCCGTCTTCTGCGTCGATCACACTGGGAGCTGCAGACCAGAGCTGTTTCTATTCAGCCATCTTGGAATCCCCAAAATCATTTAACTCTTATTCATTTTGTTTTGAAGAACTTGGTCATTTTCCTTGAAAATGTTATTTATGCAAATATGTAATAGGTTTATTTTTATTTTAAAATAAATATATACATAAATATTAAAAATATTTTTTAATTTTAATTTCTAAAATGATAATTGTTGATAGATAGAGACAATAAAACAGAAGCTCTTTAGGGTCCTGAATTTACTAAGATTGTAAAGAGCTCCTGAGACCAAAGAGTTGGAGAACTGCTGGCTAAGGCTAATCAAGACACATCCACTGAAACTAAGGTTGTAGTCAGATTTCCTGGAAGCACATAGATCTCTGATGTAGAGATAGATATCAAAATAAATGTAGAGTTCTGTTAGCAAAGAAGAAGGCAGTATTAATACTGCAGAAACTTCCTACTGAGTCACTTATTAATGACCCAGCTGCCATTTGGATCATTATTAAGAGTAGTTTTGTGACATGACAGCTCTCAATCTCTCTGATTTCGATGCTGTGTCCCCTACCTCCATCCAATGACTCTGTTTTTCTCTGCCATAATTAGCCCCTTTACATTTTCTGGCTCTGAATCTGGTTTGTTAAGATGATATAAGAATGAATTGAGTAAGAGACTGGTTTGTTCATACAGACTAGAGGACTGGGCCATTATTACAGATGATGTTTCTTGGTCTCAGTCCAGCCAGGGTGGAAAAGTGTGAAAATAAAAACTGAGAAAACGTCATAAACTCAGTAACTGTCAGGCAGCAGTGGCTGTAAATTTTCTACACAGTGGAGCTTAAGGTCAGTAACCTAGTTGGAAAGGAGAGTCTATAAAACTTATTTTCAAGCTACATTCATAGAGCAAGCATGCAGTTGCTGTTGTTTTTAATCCATTCGGTATACTACAGATAAATTAAAATAGCAAAGGTTGGTCAAGATGTTTTTGTTCATGCATTTCTTCAGATTTAGAAAATGATAACTATCCAGCTTAAATAATAAGCCTCCAAGGATTGACCTGCGTGGTGGGATAGTTGATGGAGATTTAAAAGCAGGGAGGTTAAAACGGGACTCATTTTATTTCTAAAATTACTCTGGAACCACCTCTGCCTTGAGAAAGATAAGGAGGAAAAGAACCATGGAATAAGGTACAAAATCCACTGCTAGGTCAAGGTCACTAAGTAAATAATAATGCATGTGGTGGGGTAAACAATTCCTGCTTCTTCTGATACTTGAAGTAGATCAAGGGTGCAGGTGCCAGGGAAGAAGGAGTGATCTTTTGCTGGAGACTTGGCTAAAAGGAAATTTTTGGCTACTTACAAGATTCAGCACATTTAATAGAGTGCTAGAAAATACTGAGATGTTGATCACAGAAATAATAGCATCCACAAAGCTGTATGCTTGATTGAGAAAAGGATTAATGAATAGGGTTCAGGGTCAGGGAAAGACATTATGCAGCCTGAGTCTGCTCATGAGTTATCAGTGGCAATATAAGAGTCTCCCCACCTAATGTTCAATACATTAATTATATAATTCCATTAAGTAACTTGTCTAATATAATATTGTGCTGCGAGCTCTTTTCTTGTGTTTCAAATATCCCCAAGAGTTTTCTGGGAAGCCATTGGAAAGTGGCATATTATCTAACAATATCCCGTGAAATTGATTATCTGGGGAAACACATTATAAATCTCATGGATGAACGAACTACAACTTAGTAACATAACAACAATTATACCTCATGTTTATGTAGGATTTAAGTCTCTAGAAAAAGCATTCTTATTCTCTGTCATCCTCATAGCATCTAGCATGGCACCTGGCATTACCTCAAGATATCCTAAAAATAAACCTGCAAGATATGCTTTATCTTCCTTTGACATATGGGAAAACTGTGACATATATAGTATAAGCAACTTGCCCCAAATCCAAGGACAAGTAGCAATAGAAATACAATTTGAACCCAGATACTCTAAGTTCTAGTGTCATGTTCTTCCATAACATCACAGCTGCCTGCTCTTTGTAAACCTGTTCAGCTACATCTGGAAATGTGCATGTAGCTTCCAAAGTCATCTGACACTCACTCCATGACACTCATGCTTTGATATTGAGATGATCCCCTCCTCCACCTTCCTCTAGTGCTTTACTGTTCCTGTCTGGCTGCACTTACCACTCACTGCCTTACGGTGTTCATGTTGTGTAATATGGTTTTCCTCTGCTGAAAACTCCTTGAGATTGGATAAGGACTAACTTCAATTATCTTTGTTTTCTCCACAGAATCCAGCTCAGTGCCTGGCCTATGGTAGAAATTAGTAAATACTTGCCCCTGGTTGATACAGTGCTCAAACTGCAGCTCTAAGTGCTGTATGGTTCCATAAGAAAATTATCATGAAAAATCAATTATCTGGGGAATTGTCTCTTTCAACTGAACTCAGGATTTGACTGGAGAAGAAGCTTGACTTCAGCCAGGTCAGCCAGGCTCATTGTGATCATTGAAGCCATCCTTGGGGGACTTTGAGCAGGCTTTCCAGCTTCTTCCCTCTTCAACCACAGTGTCTGAATGGCCTTTCTATTGACTTTCAGTGTTTTCTCCCAAAAGATCTGTTTGAAGTGTGGTGGTTTATGGATATTTTGGTTCCTCTCTGTGGAAGAGGCATTTCCCAGCTGCATCTAGTCAGCCATCTTGCTGGAAACTTCAGCCCTTCTCCTCATTTTAAAATTCAAGTAGGAGAATATTGGTAAGTTGGAAATGAATAGTATTGAGAACAGGGAGGTAGGAGTTGGGGATGTTAATCTAAGGGGGGCTAGTTAGGAGGGCTGATTAGGGGTAACCAGCAGAGGAAAATACATCATTGTTGAGCTACTGCTTTGCTCTAGGTGCTCTGGCTACATTCACTTATTATTTTATTTTCTTAACATCTCTGAGAAGTTGATATTATTACTCCCATTTTTACATAGTAGTAAGCTGAAGCTCACAGCTCCTCAGAAGCCTCTCAAAGCCACTAAGCTCCTGATTTGGAGTTGAAACTGTGTGTGCCAGAGTTCACGTTCCACCACCACCCCACACTGTTTCCCAGCAAACTTGCAGTTACAAGCATATATTAGCATGTACTTCACATAAGCTTCCTGAGCTTCTCATGTTCCCTTTACAGGGCTTAGGAGAGTGGGTCCAGGGCATAAGGGTGATGACAGCCAGGGAAAAAGAGATAGGACAGTGTATCATAGAATTGGAGGGATATGAGAAAGGATTTATCTGCTTATTGCATCAGGCTGCCACAATTTTAGAAACCCTATCATTGAATGGGCATTTCTTGGGAAACTACTATATTGCCAAAGCTCTTCTTTAAAGAGCAATAACACAGGTGTTGGTGCTTGAAGAACTGATTTTTGTAGGTCCAATCAATTTTAGTCTTGGATGTGTTATCCTTCTTCTGTCTTATGCTACCTTGTGATCTCTTATTCAACAAACATGACAATAGTCATGGTAAGTGTAATAATAATAATTGATGCAATTATAATAGGGCTAACCTTAATTCTACTCTTACGAGATTTTACTCATAGTAATTATTATAGTGATGCTTCTGTGTGCTTGGCACTTTCTCATGTGCTTTTAAAAGCATTGCCTCATTTAAATATAAGTGTAGATAAAGTCCCCTGCATTTGTCATACCAAAAACAAGGTAAAAGAGGACATAACAGGTGTGTTTAAACTATCCTCTGTGCTGTCCACTTGGAGGCTTTAACTCGTCAAGCTTTGTGTCCTCCACTGTGGGTCTCTGTTGGGTGATCTCATTAACGATTTGTCTCCACTTTTCAGGTAGAGAAAGATGGTGACATTTGAGAAGAGCCTGCTCTAAGTAGGTTGCTTATCTGAGAAAACCTCATGTTCTGTTCATCAATCTTTGCACCATAGGAAGACTAAGAAATGAAACGTGCTTGGCTCCAGCTCCCAGCACTTACATTAGGAAATGATTGTCTGGCTGCTTAGAACGGCATCTGTTCTTGCTGAGTGTTGCTGCACTTGGAGGTCTAAGCCCTGTAGGTCATACCCAGCCAAAAGACCCAGATTCACTGTGGCAGAGGTGATTAGGTTTTTACATCTAAAATGGGCTTCAGGAATAGATGACTTTCTGGAGCTCTGATTTTTTTTCATCCAGATGACCTGTGGCACATTGAAAAGAGAGAATGCACAATTTACTACAAAGAGCTGTTTTTGTTGTTGTTGTTGTTTGTTTTTTGTTTGTTTATTTTTACAGCTTATATATCCCTACAGTGCAGTGCAGTTGTTAAGTCTTTACACTCTGCTCTCAGACATTAAGAAAAGAAATTGGGGCTTTTAGTAGAAAGGTTAGTGGTATGTCTTTCATGTATTCCTAAACTGGTAAAAAATGTAGTCTGGGCAGACTGGTGCCTATGCACTACTTTGCTCATAGATGAAGCACTTATCTTAGGAGATACAGTGGAAACCACGGAAGAATTCTTAGCTGAGGATTCTTCTCATGGCTGATCTCGTGATTTGTTGTCTGGTGTTCATTAAGTGGCTTAATTTTTCTGGAATCTGAAAGTCATAAATACACTGTAAAATGCTGTTAACCTTCAGAATCCACAGCTTACCTTCTCTCTCAATAGAGCAGTTCCATTCTGCTTGTCTTTATTTGACGCACCTCACTGGTTACCGAAGATATTCCTTCTAAATAGCTTTCAGACAGCAATATTCTCCGTTTCCTCAGCTAGAAGTTCACAATGTGCCCCATTTCTTTGCTAGAGTGTGACTACTTGAGCTCTGCCCCCGGCACATCATAGGGGTAAGTCAGAACTAAACTCTTGCTCTCACTTATTATTAAATATCTTGTGATTCTCTTAGGTTCATGAGTATCCAGGGTGCTTCAGTGCTATGTAAAACACAGACTGGAAAATTTGCAGGTGATGTACCAAAGTGCAGAAACAGTTGGTGTCTGACTGCAGAGTGACAATCTGTCCAGGCATGTTGTTGTTGGAAAAGTAGTCTGAAATTGGTCTTCAAATTTGAGCACGGTCTGGGTGTTAACACAATGCTCACGAGAGCTATCCATTTCCCTATTGACTGAAAAGAGATCTACCAAGCCCTGACCAATTGCAGCATTCCCAAAGGTGTTAGGCTGTTCTTGAGTTGCAGTAAAGGAATACCTGAGACTGGGTAATTTATTTTAAAAAAAGAGATCGGCTCACAGTTCTGCAGGCCATACATTCATGGCACCAATATCTGTTTGGCTTCTGGTAAGAGCATCAGTAAACTGATAACCAAGGCAGAAGGCAAAGCAGGGGCAGTGAGTGGGAACAAGGGAGAGGAAGGTGCTAGGCTCTTTAAACTATCAGCTCTCTTGTGAACTATCAGAATGAGAACTCATTCATTACCATGGGGAGGGCACTAAGTCATCCATGTGGGATCTTCCCCCATGATCCAGTCACCTCCTACCAGGCCCTACCCCCCACATTGGGGATTTCAACATGAGATATAGAGGGGACAAATATTCAAATCATATCACCAAATAATGATGCTGTTGGGTGCCAGATAATTTACAGGCTCAGAGTCCCAACATTTTTCCTATATCCTGGTTCCCCTTTAGAGTGTTCACACTTCACTTTTGAGAATGGAACCAAGAGGTCAAAAGGAAAGATTCAACCTGCCATTCAGGACCTCAAAACTTCCAAAGACCTTCAAATCATGAAGGAAACTGGGCGTAAACTTCTCTGTTGCAAAGGTAAATAACCACTTCTCTTAGCCATCTATACCACTAAGTAGCATTTTTACTTTGGGCAAACCACTTACATGCGTTTGAGTTTTGGGAGATAAGACCAGCCTTAACAGATTGCAGTGATGATTAAATGAGATGATATTACATGATGAGGATGAGAGAAGTGATTTATAAATGGTAAAATTATGGCACCAACATTAAGTGTCATTTTTGTTATTCTTAGTAATTATTATTTAATTTATTTATAATTGCAAGTTTTGATGAGTTTCCCAGTGTAATTAATTTTTAGACCTATTGTTCAGTCTTTCTCAACACTTGTGGAAATTCCAGAAACATAAGACAAGAATTCTCAACCAAGTTACCATAAAGGATTTAATTAACAGAAACTATTATACATATATGTGGTGTGTGTGTGTGTGTGTGTGTGTGTATGTGTGTGTGTGTGTGTGTGTGTGTGAAACGTTAAGTGGGTAGACAGCATGTAGACATTAAATTTCTGGCCAGTCTTGGTCTGAAAGTCATTCCCTTCTTATCAAATGCTTGTTAGAGTCAGCCTCTTCTCAAATGCTCATGGAAGTTTTTTAGAATGCCTTTACTTCTATCTTCAGCCTATGGAAATTTTCTGTAACACTATTAAACATGATGAATCTTGAAAGCAGGCAGATGTTAATTCTCTTTTAGCTGGGCCTCCAGCAAAAGGTTATTTCTCCCCTGGATCCCACTTCTACCCCACTTCTGCACCTGTGCCACCTTTCAGTTTGCACTCTCTTTACTCCCCTCCTTTCATGGAAATGTTCTTGGCAGCAATTGCCCATCCAGTTTCTCCCTCCCCAAGACCTTCCCTAAATTTTCCAGAGAGAGGGAAATTATTCCCTTCTTGCAATTATTGTTTATTATTTGTATCACATATTCTGCCTCAATAGGGGGTTATTTTCTGTCTCCAATTGGTCTTCAGTGGTGTTCACTGACCACTGAATACCCAGATCCTTTTGTTTTAATTGTGCTGAAAAATAAGCAGCAACAGTGTACCAAGTTGGACTCATAACTGGAAGAATTTCATGCAGCTTCCCAAATTCATGAGTTATTCCCCAAAAGTTATGTTTGAAGAATCTGACTCATGAACTATATGATCTATATAAGCAGAAACATTTCCTAAGAGAAATTACCATTCCACAGTTTTATTTTTCCCTGAGACACAAAGCATGAGAAATAATGTAATTTAATACAACATAATGCAAAGAATAGACCATTACTCACACAAAACAGTGCATTGCTTAGCAGCTGACAAGAATTCCTAGGAAACTTCCTGCAGTAGCAATCTACACGAGCAATAGCTAAAGAATATAGTTCTCTCTTTCTCTCACCAGATGGTCAATATACACTATTTTAGCTACATAGGAGAATTCAGAATCATAGAAGAGCATTTAATACAATCCATCAACAGTGCTTCTCAGAAATCAGTATAAATAAGAATAACTGAAAGATCCTGTTAAAAATTCAGACTCCCACATCCTCATTCCATAGATGCTGGGCAGGTGTAGATTCAGGTAGAGACCAAGAAAATGTGAATTTAATGAGCACTCCAGGGAATCTGGATGCAGTTGATCCATAGGCCACACTTTAAGTAACATTACTTCTACACCACAGATAAAAAACTGCAAATGCAGAAGTATAAATCAGTGTGCCCAAGGTCAAAGACTCACTTATCAGCAGAGCCAGAACAAGGAATAATAATACTGTGTAAAATGATTTATGTATAATTAGAAATAAGTGTCCTGCATTCCATGCAAAAAAAAAAAAAAATCCCACCCATAAGTTATCTTTTAGTTCCTTACATACCTTTTGTCATCATCCAGACTTCATTAAAATATTTATTGAGCATCTACTATGATAAAACACCAAGAGTGAAATGTTTAAAGATAGAGACTTGGTCTCCTTCCTAATAGAGTTTACAATATAGCAGATTATTTACAGAAATAAGAAAGAATATATAATAAAAATGAAAAAAATGTTCTGGTTAAAGCAAGACATTCTTATGAATCAACTCAATAACCTAGCAGTTAATTTAATAAGAATGAGGGGAGACATTTCAAATAATCACTTGTCCATTGATTCCTTTATTCCACATTTTTATGCTTTGTACATATGTGCAAACCACTATGCTAGGCATTGTGGATACAGCAGAAAATATGAAAAGCAACATCTCTGGCTTCTTGGAGGATAATTTCTAGTGGGATGAGGAATAAATAATAAACATAACTAAACAACACTGATGCATACTAAGAAAAGTGCTCCAAAGGAAATAAATAGGTTAGTGCAATATCATATGAGGAAGGAGTAGAGGGTAGTTGAAATATAATGGGCAGAGAAAGCCACTTTGGGAAAATAACATTTTATCTGATATCTAAAAACTACATGGGAAGCAGCCATGCAAAGCATTGGAGAAGAGAACAGCATCCCAGGTAAACAGAACAGCAAGTAGAAAACCCATGAGATAGGTGTAAGCTTGTCATGTTATAGAAACAGAAGGAAGACCAACTTGGCATTGTACTGGGAGCATAGGGAATGAAAAGGAAAGTGGTATGACATGAAGTTTGAGATGCAGTCAGCAGCCAGAGATTTTAGGATCCTCTAGGTCACGATAAGGAATTTGCATTTCATACCATGTGCAGTGGTCAGCTGTGAAAAGCAGGAAGATTAGATTATTTAATTTGCATTTTTAAAGCTTACTGGATAATGGGTGAAGAATGAATCGAAAGGGAGAATGGACATAGAAGGAAAACAAGTTAAAAGACTACTACTGTAGTTCAAGGATGCTTCCATGCTCAAAGTGTGAGGACGGCCATTATGCAGAAGCAAGGAAAAGGGAGATGGATGGGTATTGGGACATCTCTTGTCATTTTGAGTAGGTCTGACTATGTGCACAGGTCCTCCTGGCTAAAGAAGTAAGCAAAGATTGCTCAGCCTGGCATCCTAGGCCATCTTCACCATGGCCCAGCCCCACATTGTCAGATTTATTTTGTTACCTGGGTACCAACTAAATTGGATTGCCTGTTCTTCTGTCAGTATCTGTGTCTAGCAACCTATGTGTTCTCATTTTATTCCCTTCCATCATAATTTGTTCTTGCCCATACTCTCTTTATCTAAATTTGAGACTTTTACAAATGTTTCTTTCTTCATTAAATTATTTCTCTCAATCATATACAATATCTTCCTCTTTGGAAACACATTTTAAATCACAGGTTTAGCCCCAGAATAATTGCTATTTATTTGCATGGCTATTTATTTGTCTACGACACCACATGCCGCTGAAAGAAGAAATGAAGTCTCACTCATTTTTATTACTCACAGTGCTTTGCACAGGGTCTCAGAATGGAGTATAAGGAGTTCTCTAATCTGAGCTGGATACACTCCAGAGCCTCGTTTCTCACGCTCACCCACTGCCTGCACATGCTGTTTCACCTTGCAGTTTTATGGAAAAGACTGTGCTATGTTATGGCTCATGACTTTGTTCTTGCTATACCATATTCTTTGTATGCTTTTCAGACTCTTGTCTACCCAGCAAATTCCTCTTTATTTTTAAGACTTAGCTGAGGGTGAACTTCTTTATGAAATATTTTCATGGCACCCTCCCTAGGTGCCTCTCTTCAAGTAGCACTAACGGTTCCTTGCTATATGCGCTCTTCTACACGGTATACGCTTAAAATACCACACTCTACATATACAATTAATATGAAATGTAAAATATCTTGCAGAACATTGCTATTATATGAAAGTAAGTAAATGTAAAAGTTGTGAACCGACAATGACAAAGAGAACAAGAGAAGAGACAATAGACCAAAAATATGATAAATTTTTTGAAGGTGGAAACACTTCAGTTAGCAGAGCAGACAAAGTTGAGTTCCAAAATGGCTGGATACTCAGCTAATCTTTCTACAGTGACACTTACCACTTTAAAAGCCCTGTATACACACAACAACAATCGCATTAAATTTGTACGTGTATGCATGCATGTGCCTAGCTCTTAATATGCACATATGCACTCTAAATATTTGTGAAAAGCCTCTAACATGGACAAAGGGTATTCAGAAGCTATAGAAACAGACAGCTGTGGGAAATGGCTCCAAATCTATAATTAAGTTCTCCAAAGAAAAATGAAAAGATGCTATAAAGAGTAACAATGATACGATTTCAAAAAGAGCTCTCTGAAATTAAAAATATGTGAGAACAGGAACACACACACACACTCACATTTGAAGATATGATTGAGAATATCTCGAGCATCTCCCTCAGAAAGTAGAACAAAATGACAAAGAGATGAAAATAATATTTTTTAAGGATGAAACTAGGGGATCAATCTGGGAAGTTCAAATACAGAAAGAAAGTCTAGGAAATATGGAAGATAGTATTTAATACAATATCAAAGAAATTATATACAAAACACTCTCAGAACCCATATTTCTGGAAGGAAGATATTCACTGAAGGCCCAGCTTTGTGATTGGAAACCCTTACTATGGCACATATTTGTCAAATTTCAAAACTCTGGGCTTAAAGAAAAGATCTGAAAAAAAGGCCCAGAGGAAAAAAAAATCAGCTCATTTACAAATAATCAAAAATAAGTATAACCGTCAGATACGCTAGGAATACTGGAAGCTACAGAACAATTGAGTCATGCCTTCAAACCTTTAGGGAAAATGATTTTCAGCCTGGAATTCCATCATCGGAAACATGGTTGATGTTTAAGGGTAGAATAAATATATGTTCAGACATGCCTGCTTAGCAAGCTGCAGGAGGATGTTCTCCTCCAGAGCAAGGGTATTGCATCTGGAAACAAGGGATCCAACCCTGGTGAGAACGAAAAACAAGCAAGAGTTGAAATATATGTCTAGAATGCTGGGAGAAGAAATCCCTGGGATGAAAACTGTGCAGCAGGCCTGGAAATTTGATATTTCAGATTGGGCAGAAAAATATAATGCTTTCAACGTGGGAAAAAAAAGGAACTCATGTATTTGATCACAGTGAGGAGAGGTCTCCAACTCTGTTAGAGAATATGGGAGTAGCAGTGGATAAGAACATGGAAAACAACTATTAATTTCAATGGCAAAATCCACAATTACTTTTGCACCAACCTAATACAAAAAATGCAACTATTAACTCTAGAAGGTAGGCAAGAAAGGAAATGTGATTATAATATATTAAGTGACTCATCTGAACATAGTATTTTCATAATTATAATTATGTAGCAATAAATATTGATTTAACAAAATTGCTGGTATAATTTGTATTAAGTAAACGGGAAGAAGGAAGTGCATTGGAGGCTGTCACAAAATGAGAGGTAAATATTAGATCTCACTACATCAAGAGTTAATCTAGTAAATTTTCTTAAAAATCAAGAAATAGCAGTGTAAGCATATCAACTTCATGGAAATAGTTTTAAAATTAGCTGAAAGAAATTAAAGAGGTTGCCTCTTGAGAGCAGGAAAGAGGTGAATAGAAGTAGGAAAAAGGAGTAACAAGCATGTTTTAGTACTTTTACCCAAAACATTTAAACCGATTGTTGGTTTATGAACTATTAACACAGTCTTTTACTTTACACTATATGAATAAGAGGACAACATATAGAAAAATGTGTTACACCATCCAAGCAACAGTACACTTTGCACAATGGTGATTCATTGCTGTGAGTGATTCAGAGAAATAATAATTTTGAAGGTGTTTGGGTGGCTTTTATGTGGTTTAGAATCAGAAAGTCCTTTTATGGGCACATCAATTTTTCCTCATTCAAAGACTGAGAAAATAATATGCTATTTACCTAGATCACAAATTATGATTAGCCAAAGTGTGTTCATTCACTCAGTCATTCTTTCACAGAGTAACCACTATGTGTATCAGGCACCCACACTGGTCCTAAGAACAATGGAAACCTTTTAAGGATTTTAAGCAAAGTAGTGATAGAATCAGACTTATATTTCAGAATATCCTAGGATGTTGTATGGACTGGATGGGGGCAGGACTAGATAGCAGGACTTATTGGAAAACACCACAAGAGCTGATAGTGTTGTTCCAGTTCTTAGGGAATTGCTTTCAACTTTTCTCCATTCAGTATGTTGTTAGTATGGGTTTGTCATATATGGCCTTTATTATTTTGAGGCATGTTCATTATATTCCCAATTTGTTGAAGGTTTTTATCATGAAGGGATGTCAAATTTTGTTAAAGATTTTTTTTTTCATCTATTATGATGGTGATACGGTTTTTGTCCTTAATTCTGTTTTTGTGATGTATTCATTGACTTGCATATGTTGAGCCATTCTTGCAACCCTGGGAAAAATCCCACCTGTTCATGGTGTATTATCTATTTGCTGCACTGTTGGATTTGATTTGCTAATATTTCGTTGAGGGTTTCTGCACCTATGTTCATTAGGGATATTTGGTCTGTACTTTTCTTTTCTGTTGTTGTGTCCTTGTCTGGCTTTGGTGATGCTGTTCAGGGTCATACTGGCTTTATAGAATGAATAAGAAAAGATTCCTTCCTCCTTGATTTTTTGGAAGAGTTTTACAAAGACTAGTACCAGTTCTTCTTTGTTAGAATTGGCTGTGAATCCATCTGGTCCTGGGCTTTTCGTTGGTGGGGCATAGGGGGTAGATTTTTTAAATTACTGATTCAATTTTGCTACTTGTTATTAATATTTTTCGGTTCAGGATTTCTATTTCTTCCTGGCTAATCTTGTAAGATTGTAGGTTTCCAGGAACATATTCATTTCCTCTAGGTTTTATAGTTTGTGAGTTGCTCATAACAGTCTCTCATGATCTTTTGTATTTCTGTAGTATCAATTGTAATGTCTCCTTTTTTATTTCTCATTTTGTTTATTTGAATTTTTTCCTGGTTGTTTATGTCAGGCCTCTGAGCCCAAGCTAAGCCATCATATCCCCTGTGACCTGCACATACACATCCAGATGGCCGGTTCCTGCCTTAACTGATGACATTCCACCACAAAAGAAGTGAAAATGGCCTGTTCCTGCCTTAACTGATGACATTATCTTGTGAAATTCCTTCTCCTGGCTCATCCTGGCTCAAAAGCTCCCCCACTGAGTAACTTGTGACCCCCACTCCTGCCTGCCAGAGAACAACCCCCCTTTGACTGTAATTTTCCTTTATCTACACAAATCCTATAAAACGGCCCCACCCTTATCTCCCTTCGCTGACTCTTTTCGGACTCAGCCCGCCTGCACTCAGGTGATTAAAAGCTTTATTGCTCACACAAAGCCCGTTTGGTGGTCTCTTCACATGGACGTGCATGAAAGTTTAGCTAGTGGTCTATTAATTTTGCTTATCTTTTTGATAACCAACTTTTCATTTTCTTGACCTTTTGTGATTTTTTTGGTTTCAATTTCATTTAATGCTGCTCTCATCTTTATTATGTCCCTTATGCTACTTTGGATTTGGTTTGTTCTTGTTTTTTTCTAGTTCCTGTGATGTTATGTTAATTTGTGATCTTTCTATTTTTTTATGTAGACATTTAATTTTATAAACTTTCCTCTTAACATTGCTTTTGCTATATCCCACAGGTTTTGGTATGTTGTGTCTCCACTTCACTCGTTTCAAAAAATTTTTTAATTTTTATTTTAATTTCATTTTTGACCAAAAGATAATTCAGGAGAATGTTGTTTAATTTCCATGTGTTTGTATTGTTTCAAGAGTTTCTCTTGGTATTGATTTCTAGTTTTATTACACTATGGCCTGAGAAGATACTTGATATAATTTCAATTTTTAAAAATTTATTGAGACTTGTTTTGTCGCCTTACATATGGTCTGTTTTGGAGAATGTTCCATGTGCCACTTTCACCACTCCCATTCACATAGTACTGGAAGTCCTAGCCAGAGCAATCAGACAAAAGAACAAAATATAAGGCATCCAAATCGGAAAAGAGGAAGCTACATTATCTCCATTATCTCTGTTCATTGACAATATGATCTTTTCTTTTTTTGTTGTTTTTTTTGTTTTTTTGAGATGGAGTCTCACTGTGTCACCCAGGCTAGCGTGCAATGGTGCGATCTCAGCTCACCGCAACCTCTGCTTCTTGGGTTCAAGTGATTCTCTTGCCTCAGCCTCCCAAGCAGCTGGGATTACAGGTGCCTGCCACCATGTCTGGCTAAATTGTTTATTTTTAGTAGAGACGGGGTTTCACCATGTTGGCCAGGCTGGTCTTGAATTCCTGACCTAGCTGATCCACCTGCCTGGTGTCCCAAAGTGCTGGGATTACAGGCGTAAGTCATCATGCCCAGCCAACCATATGATCTTATAAATAGAAAACCCTAAAGATTTCTCAAAATAAAAACCCTTATATTTGATAAACAAATTTGGTAAAGTTTCAGGACACAAAATCAACACACAAAAATCAGTAACATTTCTATACATCAATAATGGTCAAGGTGAGAACCAAATCAAGAAGAAAATTCCATTTACAATAACTCCAAAAATCCTAGGAATATATTTGACCAAGGAGGTGAAAGGTATCTACAATGAAAACTACAAAACACTGATGAAAAAAATTTTAGGTGACACAAACAAATGTAAAAATCTTCCATGCTCATGGATCTGAAGAATTGTTAAAATGGCCATACTACCCAAGCAATCTACAGATTAAATGCAATTCCTATCAAAATAACAACATAACTTTTCACAAAATTAGAAAAAATTTATGAATTCTAAAATTCATATAGAACCAACAAAGAACCTAAATAACAAAAGCAATACTAGCAAAAAAGAACAAAGCTGAAAGCATAACATTACGTGACCTCAAATTATACTAAACAGCTACAGTAGCCAAAACAGCATGGTACTGGTCTAAAAATAGACACATAAGATAAATGGAACAGAATAGAAAACCCAGAAATAAAGTTGCATATCTATAGCCAACTGATCTTCAAAGAAGTTGATAAAAATATACCCTAAGGAAAGAGCTGGTGGTAGACAAAATGAAGTTGGTGACAGTGGAGATGCAGAGCGGTATCTTTATTTGAGATGTATTTTGGAGAAGATACCAATATTATTTGGTGATTCATTGGATTTCAGGGTTTACAGAAGGAAGTACTAAGGATAATTTCTGTTTGAAGGGGGCAGAGTGATAAGCAAACCGTTCGTAGTGTTGATTGATATTAATTGAGATGAGCAACACATATTATTGTCTTAATGTAATTATCTTATTTATGGCTCTTCCTCAGCACACCTGGGTTTTCAGTCAGCTGAAACATAAATGAAGCACTTAGGAACTTCAAAAAACGCAAGGCCTCACTTCCCAGCATTTTGGTATTGATTGATTGATTGATTGATTGAGAAAGGGTCTCACTATGTTAGCCAGGCTGGTCTTGAACTCCTGACCTCAAGGAATCCTCCTGCTTCAGCCTCCTGAGTGGCTAGGATTACAGACATGAGCCACCACTCAAAACAACTCAACAGTTTGTTTTGACCCTAATAAGAGGACACAAGCAATTCTCTCTCTTTCTGCATCTATTCAAACAAGCCTTAACCAAGTAAGTCCAGTTTGGGGCCAGAATTTTTTGCAGTAAAAACTAAAAGCTGCTCTTTCCGTTTTATTGCTTTCCTCAGACTGTAGTAGGTTAGTCTATGTCTGTCTGAATCTAATTGTGTCCCTAGGGGTTGGACTGAGTGTCTGACTCTGGTTCATAACCCCAGGAAACACACCCACTCCTCAGGTAATCACCAACCAGAGCAAATCCAGGGCTTACCCCTCTGCGTGGTATGGAAAATCCATAGAATTTCCTTGGGTCTTACTCAGAAATAGTATGTTCTGTGGTCAGAAAAATGTGGAACACATGATGTGTACACATGGTGGGATGGACAGGATTGGAATATTTGGTCCATTGGAGCCAGAGGAACCACAGGACTACACAAGAGCAAGGATGCATATGTACCTGCTTTTCCACTTACGGGATTGTTTTCAGTAGCCAGAAAATAAGTGGATATTTTAAACATATTCACTTTCACTAATTCTTGCGAAGCAAACACTTCAAGGTGAAACTCAAGCTTGAATCCAGTCTCTGCTGTGAAGAGAAAGATAACCAAAACTGTTGTGAAGGGACAAGAGGGCTAGACAGAAGTGATGTGGAGTGAGGGGCAAGCACTCTCTTTTGATCCAAACCAGGCATTTGAGATTCTGTCCAGGAAACAATTGGAGAAAACATCAGCCAAGTAACTAAATATGTTTTTCTTGGACTTAAAAAAAAAAATCAAGCATGTTTTGAAACTCTTAGGGGAAGCATCTTTTATCTCTTTTATTAGTAAAGAGTAAAAGGAGCATCAGCTTCATGAGGAAGAAATTAATGCATCAGAGCCCAGACAGAAACCCAGATGCAGACTCAGGATAACTTCATTCTTTGCATGACAAGCATTAAAAGGTCATTTACCCGCTAGGTCCTTTTTACCTTCTCCACTGCCCTTACCTGAACCAAAATAAAGAAATTCTTAGTATTTCTCGTCTCAATCTCATGTAAATGTTTTTGTCTTAGCACGTGTGCTTCTGTGTGTGTGTGTGTGCGCACGCACACATTTCTGTACATGTCCCAATAGGTTTGTATGGCAAAGAGCTTTCCAGGGACGTCCAAAGTGATCATGAGAGAATGAAATAAAAATTACTTTTTTCTCATCTGGAAAGATTTCTGAGGTCAAATAAATGAGAGTATTTTAATAGAGAGAAATAAAGGAATATTCCAGTTATGGCAAAAAATCTCATTGGGGGGGTCCTTCACTAGCGTCATGCTTAAATTCAGCATTAGTTTAACAAGATAAGAAGATAGAACGTAAATATCACTAAAACTTCTTAAACATTTTCTTATCATTTCCCATGTTGTTTAAATATGAGTGTGTACAAGCTCCTATTACATTTTGTTCTTTGGAAACCATGAGTAACTTAATAAGCACCAAGTATTATCTATCTGGATTAAATTTTTTAAATACGCACATTTCTTTCTATCTAGATAATGCCCATGGAAACATTCTAAGTATCTTGTTAAAGTAATTTAAATTCTAGTACAGTCTTCAAGTTAGACATTGAAAAATAGGCATACTTCAGCTACACAAATATTTTCTTAGCATTCTTCATGCATCATCTATGTAAGTATTTTCTCAGCAGTCCTCAGATGTATCTCACAGAAAACTCATATTTATTTCAATTCCTAAGAAATGACAAAAACTTCCTTTCAGACTTTCAAAAATATGGCATTTGGTTTTGCAAATCATGCTCCCACACATGAAATGGAGCATGACTGAACATTATTTGTCTATGAAATAGGCCTCAAAAATAAGAAAATGCTTTTTAATATAATTTTCTTTGTCAAAGTTTCTCAATCCTTTGGATCACAGGCCAATGTTAACTGCAGACTTAGAATTCTCCCTGGGATAAGGGAACCTGTGTGTCCTCATTTCCACAGTGCCCCAGGACCTGTGTTGAGGAACATTGGGTTTGTAGGTCTTCTAGGGATACTCAGGTATCAATATTTGGAAAGCAGCAATTCCTCAGAGTCATCTCTTCTGCCAGCACATATAAGCTAATGATATCTTTCCTTGGCCACTTTCTTTGTAATCATGACCTCTTCCAGAATTGGGGCTGATATTAGGCAAATTATACAGTATTGAAAAATTGTCTTTCATTCTCTCTCCACTCTTTTTTCATTCTCCATATTTCTATCTTGGGCTTACTCCAGGAAATACCAGTACCTAAGTTTGGTTTTGGCTGCTCAGAGTCTTGCCTCAGATTCTGCCTGCCTCCCTGAATCATGTAATCGGTATTCTTCAGGAGCTAGCCCAGATTAGGACCCACAAAAATCAATCTGACCAATTAATATAAGTCATGGTATTAATGATTCACAACAGAATAATGGGTAATATTAACACTAGGGTGTTTCCTAGAACCACCAAATGAGTCCATTCTATTGGCTGCCATTCTGCTCATCATAACCAAATCACACTAGAACATGAATATAAGAGAATAGCACACATGCCACCATTTCTCCTGCCCTGTAACGGCAAACACTTATAACTAATGGACCCTCCTTTCCTAAGGAGTAGAGAAAGCCTCAAAATCCTTTGCAGCACCCTTCTCAAGGTAGCCAATAGCAATTTGTATTGGTTACCTATTGCTGTGTTACAAATTACTCTAAAATTTAGTGACCTAAAACAAGTATTTATTATCTTATAATTTCAATGGGTCAGGAATATAAGCACGGCTTAGCCGGCTGCCTCTCCCTCAAGATCAAAGGTCAGCTGGGTTAGAATCTGCTTCTAAGCTCATTCATGTGGCTGTTAGCAGACCTAAAATCTTCATTGGCTGTTGGCCAGAGACATGAGGTCTTTATCACTTGGACCTTGCCATAGAGGAGCTCACAACATGGTTCTTGACTTTCCTTAGAAATAGTAAATAAGACGGAGGGGAGAGTAAGAGGGAAAGAGAGGAGTTCACAGCCTTATTATAGCTTAACCTCAAAGTGACATTCCATCACTTCTGCCATATTTTATTTGTTAGAAGTGAGTTACCAGGTCTAGGCCTCATTCAAAGGGAGGGGATTATGTAAGGATGTGAAACTAGAAGGTGAGAATTGTTGGGAGCCATCTCAAGGATTGCTTCACACATTATTGATCAACCTATTAGATTAGGCATGCATTGTGAAACTCACTTTTTCCACCCTACAAAGTATTTGGCGATTAAATAATTTCAACTGAAAGCATGAAAAACTTAAGTTTAGTAAACGATGAAAAATCTAAAATAATTGTTTTTCTTGAAACTGTTATTTTACATGGATTCATTTCTTTATAATTCATTCTTGCATTAGTAATGGACTACCTCACTCTGGAAAATAGCAATTTCCTTAGAGTTCCAGAACAGCAATACCAGGTCTATAATTAGATTTCCTCTTATAAATAATATTTATACTTTTTGATTCAAAAATGTAGTAAGTAGCCATTTTGAAAGTTGGTAAAGCCTTGAAAAGTATAAGAAAAATAAATTTTAACTATAATTCTACTATTCATAAATAACTACCTCTAACAGTTTGGCCTATTATTCAAAATTAGCACATAAGTGTGTTCATATTCTACATTTCTTATTTCACATTTGGTTGTGAAAGTTTTAGCATTGACCTGTGGAAAAACAAAACTTGAAATGTTGCGTTGTGAAGTGCATGTCAAGATGGGGTATTCACTTACAGGCAGATAAATATATACTTGAAGGGAATAGTTGGAAGAAACATTTGGATCGTAACATAGTGTGGATCTGCAGTGACTTTGTTCCTTGTAAAATCTCTGCAACAACCACAATAATAGTTTAACAATAAATGAATCTCCAAGAGAAGAAAGCATAGTATACTTTCTCTGCTTAACTGGATTGTTATGATAATAGTTAGAAGCCTTTTTTAAGGAAGAAGATACAATTTTTCTTTTGAATTCAACCTCTGGTTACCTCTTTAGTACCTCAGCTAATTACCAGTCAACTGTACATATAAACTGTGTGGATGTGTGAAACTGTACCTAATTACCCAGCTAAGCTACCTACTTACTTGCCAAACCTACCTACTCCTCTAGACCCCCTGACACCCAGAAAAAGAGATGAGATAATGTAGTTGTAAATAACCAGCTCTAGTCTCTGTGTCTCCTTGAAATTTCACTGTCTTGCCCCTGGGTCCAATCAGAGAAACACTGCCACAAATTAGCAACTCTTTAATGGATTTTGAAAAGCAAAGCACAATTTAACTGATACAAGGTACAACTAAGTTCACTGTGGCATCAGGTAGCATAAGACATACCTGAATAGCTAAGCAGGGAAAAAGAGCAGAGGTGGGAAGTCCAAATTAATTACTAAACACCAGAAGTTTGGGTACCTGCTGTAAAAAACCTAGAAACACTATCCACTGACCTCAGTGACAAGGCATTGGCTGATTTTCTGGGGTATAATTGAGCCTCAAATAATGGTTGTACTATACAACTAATGAAGCCTGCTGAAGGTGAGTATCAAATGTTTCCTAGACAGAAGGCAATTGTCAATTCCACTTTCTGCATGCTATACTGATTGACACTCAATAGAGAGTTTCACTATCTAGCAGTTCCCCTTAGGGCTGCTAAGATGGAGTCCATTCAAAGAACAGATTCACATGTGTTATTATTGCATCTGTAGGGCAGGGACCTGCAAAATTGGCCCCAGCCATTCTCCTAGTCACACAAGACCTCTGATGGTCCACATACAACTAAACAGGATCTTTGCACCAAAAACAACTTCAAAGAATGTATACCAAAAATGAGGCAAATGACATATAATTCAGGAAACATTGTAAACATAAAAGGCATATAATTTTAGAAATATTGTCATGTATATCTTTTAATTTTACCCATTATTTTATATTGATAACCAAAAATTCATTAAGCTTTCAGTGTTATTTAGTTTGGACAAATAATAAGGCATCTTTTGAATGTTATTCCTTATAACAAATGTAACTCATAGAACACACAGCCACACTTATCAAACCCAAATAAGCACTGGCTTTATTTGTGCCTTTTAAACAAAGTACTCTTTTACTACATCTATACTAAGACCCAGGTCCCCAAAGTAGAGTTAAAATTGCTTAAATGTTGGTGGATCACCATGGAAGCACAAATTCTGCATTAGAATAGCAATACGGAAAAGCTGCTATGAGAATCAGGCCAGTGCCTATACAGATTGTTTTCTCTCTCTTCCTCTTTCTCTCTCTCTCCCTCTTAGGAATGGCTCATAATGAATGAGCTTTTTATGGAGGAAGAAAGTGGTGATTCTGATGAAGCTAATAAGGTATAATGTCCACGTGATTTGTAGGTCATAAACAGTAAGCTCAAATTATACTTAATTCAGAATTATCTAATCAATTAAGCCATGAGGGCTATGAATGACCCGATGGAAATAGAAGATAATTATTCTGTGACACCTAGATTAAAAAACACACTCACCTGAAATACTGAGGTATTAAGTCACACATTTTAGTCTTTTTCAAGAACACACATACTGTCTCAATTCCCCAGCTCAATTTACACATGTGGAACACAATTCTAAATAACATTTGCACAGAATGTGACTTATACCATGGTTGACCTGGGATTCATAACCAGACTCACTTATTGGCTGAAGGGAATATTCTGAGCTTTGTCAAGATTAATAAAAGGGCTTTAGTGATGGTCAATTTATTTATTTTCCCAAATTAGATATACTCACTTTTTATACCAACAACTATTTCACTTATTTACAATCACCGAATAATGATGAATTTTTATATTCTAAAATGTTAGTAGGTTAACTAAATAGTCCTGATAGATAGAAGTGGGAGGAAGTAAAGAAAGGGAGGGTAATTAAATGTTGTAAATATCTCCTCTGTGCCAAATACTGGGGAAGAAGCTCTTATACATGATCCCATTTAATCATTACAATACCACCACAAGGTAGGAACTATAACTTCAGTTTTACAGATGAAGGAACAGAGGCTTGGGAAGCTACATAATTTGTCCCAAAATATGCAACTTGTAAATGTTAGAGCTGGAATTCTAATTGTATCTGTTTGACTCTCAATCCCTTGTTCATACCACTACATCCTCCTGCCTCTCACTTCCTTTATGTCACACACTGTCCTTGTTGGTTAAGTTCAACTCATTAGTACAGGGTCAGCGGAAATAGATTTGTCTCTATTCCTACAAAACAGTGAGATATGGGTAAAAAGCCTGGTACAAATAACTCTAAGTCATAATAGACTAACAAAAAAAGTATGAAATTATCACAATGACAAATTTTCCTTTCAGACTACTTGACAAACAATATATCCAAGAAAAAAAGAGACCACAACACTCGGAAACTAATTATCCAAATGTTGAACAGCTGACTAAAAATCAAAGAAATTGGACATAACAAAAAGTAAAACATCTGTAAGAGGTTTTTAGTCCTTTCCGAAAGATTCCAAATGTTGCTCAGATGTACAGTGACCCACTTCCACTGGTGAAAAAGCTATCACCTAACCAAGGACATAGCAAAGAAAGAAAAAAAAATATCAGATTCAAATCTATCCAAAATTGTGGCTTTCAATTCTAGGTAATCAGTAGGCAGAATAGTCTTGATGATAGTTCAGGCCAGGAGCTGGAAAACTTCCTATAAAGGGCCAAATAGCAAATATGTTAGGCTTTGTGAGCTGCATGTTCTATATGAAAACTACTAAGCTCTGGCCCTGTAGCATGAAAGCAGACATAGACAATGCGTAAACAAAGGAGGGTGGCTGTGTTCCAATAAAACTTTATTTACAAAATATAGGGGGGTGAGCCATATTTGGCCACAGGTTATAGTTTGCTGACCTCTGGCTTAGACTATACTTCTTGCCTAGAGTAGGCATAGAGGAGATTCGCTTGAGTTAATGTCATTTACAAGACAATAGGCTATTGATGAGAAGGGAAGGAGCCAACATGGGGCTAGGAGGAAGATTACGGCATTGTAGTGATGCTAAAGTTAACAGGAAGGCCAGTCTCTTCAGGGAATCTTAAGGGAACTATATAAATCTTACATGGACTGAAGAAAGAAGAAGGTGACTCCTTTAATTTAAGGAATTCATTTTCCCCATTAGCAAAATGAAAGGCTGAAGTCGACCAATGGGTTCAAGAAACCTTTCTTCAAATTAGGTATTGTGGAGTCCCAGTATATAAAAGACATTAATCCACTATCAGTCTGATTAAAGCTGTGATGGGGAAGCTTTATCTCACAAGATTGATCCTGAGTCAATTAAAACTCCCAAATCTCTCCCCAGGAAATCTGGACTTCACGGAGTGTAGGTCAACAAATATAAAGGCTCTTTCTAATTGTGACATTCTGACGTTCTATGATCATGTGATCTTTGTTCCTGCTTTTAAGTTATATCTACATATACCTTAAATATACACATAAAATATTCCTATTTTAAGATGTCATTATCTTTTGAGGGCATCTTCAGAGCAAATATATGTTAATCACTAGATTTCCCAAGAAGTAACTCAGCTGGTTAAATTTAACATAGTGTTACTCTCTCTGTGTACAGAAAAGTGTCCATATTTGCTCAACAATTCAAGCAATTTTTCCAGAAATTTAAAATAACACAATCCAGTAGTCCTGGTCTAGGTGTCCTTGTGAACGGATTAAATTTCAGATTTCACCCGTTTAGACCTTGTCTTTGTCTGCTTGGCTGCCATAATAAAATACCATAAATGGTGTGGCTTAAATAAAAAAAAATTTATTTTCTTAACAGTTCTGGAGGCCGGGAGTCCAAGGTTAAGATACCAGTATAATTAGTGTCTGGTGAGGGCTCTTTTCCTGGCTTGTTGATAGCCACCTTTTCACTGTTTCCTCACATGGCAGTAGGTGTGGGAGAGAGAGAGAGAGAAAACTCTCTGGTATCTCTTCTTGTAAGGGCACTAATTTTGTCATGAGGGTGAAGCTTTCATGACCTTATCCAAATCTAATAATCTCCCAAGGCCCCATCTTCAAATACCATCATATTAGGGGTTAGGGCTTCAACATGTGAATTGGGAGGGAGACACAACTCAGTTAATAGCAGATCTTACAGGTTACAAAGAGAAGGTCTGAGGGGAAAAAAGAGATAACTTTCAACAATTGGTGTTGAGGAAAGAGATATTAGTTTTTCTCCCAAGGTGCTTACAGAAACCAGAAAATAGAATATTATCTTTTGCTTATCTCTATCTAGCTTACCATATGTTAAAACAATTTTGCTATCTTTATTATTTTTAACTCATTGAATTACTTCCTTCTAGTCAGACATTCAGGATAAGTTGTTTTTAGGTAACATTACTTGAAAGGCCAAAATAAAAATTAGATGTTGGAAATGTCACTGCTATGCTTGGAATGGACACATTCATAGGAAACATTATCTTCAATTTAAAAAAAAATTATAAATATTATTTTAATTGACAAATCATAATTGTATATACTCATGAGATATAATGTGATGTCCTGATATATGTATACAATGTGAAATGATTAAGATGGATATATTAATTAGCTTCATTTAATCTTTAATTTCTTTTTGATTGACTAAATATAGGAAGACCTAGTGAGGTATTTTTTCCTCCAAAATTACAGATTTGAATCGTGGCTCTAATGGTCTGCTTCAAGCAACAAGTATCTTGAATATGTAGGTGTTTTGCAGAAGTTTCCCTTATATACTACTGGAAATTGAGTTATTTCTCTGAGACTGGAAAAGAGACTGACTCCAGGTTTTATAGAAGGGAAACACTGCCTAGGTATAATTGACTTTGGGTTTTCATCAGAGGTGGAAATTATCCTACTAATAAGTTTTTATCTTTGGTGAATGCCTTGTTCCAGTTTCTAGCACAACACTGGGTACCAAAAAAAAGCAATCGGTATAGGCTTACCAGTGTTTTATTGTCAGGATAAAGTCTCTGATCTGAGACTCAGGACCAAGTGGGAAGATAATACACAGAAACATTGGGTGGGCTGTTATAGCAATTATTTTGTGGCTAGAATAAATTCGCTCCTCCAAGGATAGTTCTGGTTGTTTTTCAAAAAGAGAGAGGCAGTGGGGGGTGGGGAGGGAGGAGAGAGAGAGAGAGAGACGCCATTTTGACCACATTTTGTCACAGATAGCTATGGCACTTTCTGCAGCAGTTCCTTTTATACTTCATTCCCATAACACTAGTAATAAAGTTTTCTTATTCCTCTTTTAAAACCTCACAATGCATAATGCATAGCCACTGCAATTATTTCAAGACAGAGCATGTACTTGCATTTACCCCATTTTATCATCCACCTGAGGACACTATATTTCCTATTAGTGGTGGTGAACTTGATGCTATTATGTGTAATTTCTTCCAGATGAGCTGTAGCACTTAACTTTCTGCTTCAAAGTATTGAGTTATGCTTAAAGCAAGCCTGGCTTCTATACAGAGATTTCCCAGAGCAGAGAATTCAAGTCTAATTAAAACACATCACTTCCCCATCAATATTTTCTCCATACCCAAATAGTGTCTTAAGAGGTAGACAGGTATCAGATCAAGTCTGGAAATAATTTTTAGATTTTGAGTAGGCATGAATAATGACATCAACTTACAGAAACGTAACAATAGTATGAGTGAACTAAAAATAATTCATAGAATAATGATTTTTTAAGTTGCAATTTAGGACGTTTTGTCTCTCTGCCTCATTGCACTTTCATAATCCCCTTTGAGTTCTTCCTCTTATGTTGAAAACAGATATGTGAATTTAAAAGACATTTTTTGGAATTTAGGGCCAACTGCATGCCTACCATGTGCCCACATATTAGACAAGTTATGTAGTTTATTTCTAGTCCCCACAACTCCAAGAAAAAAGTATTACAGATATGCATTCCCTTATTCAAAACCCTTGGAGGCAGATGTATTCCAGGATTCAGAATTTTTTGAATTTTTAAAGATAATAAGGTGCATATACAGCATGTTCTGTAACCAAGTAGGGTCTGGTGTAGCATTTCGGAGGCAAATAAAAAAATATTTGCACCGAAATATAAAAGTTGTCAAAGTGAGATTTAAAAAAAAAACAGCAGCAAAAATGGCTTCATATCAAATTTTGTCACCAAAACACTTGCTACACATTTGCAAAAAATAAAAAAAGAATTTTGCGGGTTTCTTTGATTTTGTATTTGTGAATTAAAAATTGTAGATGAGAGAGATTAAATAACTTGCTCAAAGTTATGCAGCCATCTTAAACACAAGAAATATACATGGAAATGTTTGAACAGCCAGAATACAGTTGGGTTGGACTCAAACTTGGGACCATTTGTCTCAAAAGTCTGTGTTCTAATAGATGAAAAGAATAAGGCATGCCAAATGACCTTGGGGAAGGAAACACAGAAAAAAATAGGGATCAGACAAGAGAAGGAATGGTAGGTAACTATAACATGAGCTCCCCAAAGTAGGCAGAGAGATAATGAAAGCAGCCATCAGAAAGAGGACTATGAGCTGAATGGGAAGAAGAGAATATGGTGCTGAAGCTCAATGTACTCATTGGAAAAGATGAGAACAAGTGGATTCTGAACAGACTGCAGTATGGCATAAACCTGCCCATTGTACCAAAATGATTTCCAATTGCTATAGCTCCTGGCTATTTATTAAAATATATTTAAACAATGCCTACCATGTGCCAAGCCCTGGGGATAAAGCCATGAAAAAGATTGGCATGTCTCTGCACTTCTGGCCCCAATAATTATTAGCTGTGTGACCTTAGCAAAGTTATTCAACCACTCTATGCAGCAATCAGTTCATTTGTAAAATAAAGGTAATAATATCTACATCACAAATATTAAATGGTGAGAATTAAATTGTATAGTGCATGTAAAGAGCTTCACACAGTGCCTAGCACAAAAGATACATAGTATACCTTTTAGTATACTAAAATAGTATAGGTATACCTTTGGTAAAGTATAATAGTCAATATTATTATACGTATTTTATTCTTCAAGACAATTGACTTCTCCAACCAAAGGAAAACAATACACATTCTGAGAATATGTGCAGATAACAAATCAGAGTACAAAGTACCAAATTCTGGACAAATGTAATTGCTGTTCAACTAGCAACCCTGGTGAGTTTGCTCTATTTTTGGCTTCAACACTAACTTGTTGTGCTACCCTGAATGAGTCATTAATAACATCTGCTTCCCCTTCTGTGAATTGTCTTCTGCTCTTTAACTCAAGGTTATTAAAGGAGGCTTTGGGGATAAATGAAGGAGAAATTATTGCTCCAGCTAATATGCTGCTCCAAAGAGAACTCTTTTGAACTTCTTGTTGATTAGAAGATAGGAGAGGTACACACAGAAAGAAAGAAAGCTTTTCTTGCATGCTTATACCTGAATGAACTCCATCTGTATGGATGACCAGTGTAAGCAGAAGGATTCTGAATAACATTGCTTTTCTCAATTCTGCCATAAATACTCATTGAAAAATGCTGCGGTCATTTGAATACAACTGTTATTCTCTCTCAAGCCCAAAATTTAAGACTTGCTGAGAGAACTGATCTATTGCAGTTGCTTTTATAATATAGATTTATAATACAAATGACAGTCATTTGTTTCTGGCAATAGTCAGCTGCTCAGGGGTTATCAATAATATGTTTTATTGACAATCACTTTCTCAGAAAACCACTGATTGCACTTTGCCTACCTATATGATGGAGTCGTGCACAGGAAAAGAGTCAAGACCTAGGGTATATCCAATGCCTTGGGTGAACAATTGGGAAAGTAGCTGAAAGGAGATAATTAATTGGAGGTAAAGTGTTTACTTATATATTTGCTGTAAATTATTAGATGTAGAGAATCTATGTTTAAACCTCAAGTAGAAAGCAGCCATCTTAAACACAAGAAATAGACATGGAAATGTTTGAATCATATAACTGTGGCACCCTATGATCTATGGGATACAATTCCTAAGGTTTTAGGGCAATAACCAAGGAGCACAAAACATTCTCATTTGTTTAGAATGGAAAACTAAAGTCATGCAACAATAGCTTAGTGAACAGACCTAACACCTCCCGTCCAAGTATAGATACTCTAGGTCAGAATTTTCTTATCTTCCAATCATTCTCCAGTTTTATTTAACCACTTGCAGTTTAAAGGAAACCCTGCTGAGAATTCTCTTTCAGTCTTTGTCATTTTGTTCACTTTGCATAGAACACTTTCTTCATTCTTCCTTCTCTTGATGTTCTGGTTAACTCATACTTTCTGTCTCAGATTATTTGTAACTCTGTCTGGGAAAGCTTCCATGTCCTCCTAAGTGCCTCTCTCTTGTGCTCACATAGCACTTCTTCCTCTGCATGGTAAAATTGTCTCTACTTGTCTGTATCTTCCACTTGACAAAAAGAAAATTGAAGAGAGAGGCTTAGTCATAGTTACAGTTGAGTTCTGAGAGTCTATCACAGTGCTAGTCACGTAACAGACACTTAGTACTTATCTGCAGGATAGTGACTGAATAAATAAATGAGGCTACTTGGATAAAATAAATCAAAGGGCTGTTAATTTTCTAGTTTATTGTATCAATGTATATCACCACCACAACAAAAACTTAGAATGGGCAATATTAAGAATGAATGCTTAAGGAGTTTATAGCCATCCAGAGAGCTGGAAGCTCGAGACCATTGTGAGATTCTAACTCTAGTTCAGAGTTTAAGTATGGCTATAACCTCAGTGATAGAAAAACATGTCTTGGCAGCTTATGGGTGGTTTTGTTGATGAATGAATAGAATGAGAAATGGAAATCTCATTAAGCTTGAAAGTATTTTTAGCTGGAGAACATTGACATTAGACTCTCAGAAAACCAAATGGAAGTAAATTATGATGAACAGTAAATATGTTAGTGAAAATGGTCAAGTGGGATCATGACTCAAAGAAGTGCCTACAATTTTTACCCAATCACTGCCTGGTTGCCCAGCAACCACTCTATGGGAGTTGCATGCACGATGACATATTAGATCCTAATCTCGGAAGTAGATTGACAAGCCGAAACATTAAGTCTTGCAGTCCAGCTTGAGTTAGTTCTATCACCTTATTAAATTCTGAATAAAACTCAACCTCTGCCTACACAAAAGGTAAGGTCTGTCAAAAGAGTACACAATTGCCATGGGTACCCTGAAAATCCTTGGATGTCTTTAGAATTGAATAATTTAATATGTATACAAATTGGATTGCCCGTGTGCCATCCCAGACCCTTTGCATTGCACCAGGTGGTATATCAGTAATAGAAGGTAAAATCTAGGCTTGTTCAGGAGAAAGAGAAAGAAGATGTATATTTTCCATGCAATTTGAGTTTCGTCTTCCTTCTGACTTCTCACTTTTACTACCTAATCCAAAATAAAAAGAAAGCAGCAAACTGTAAAGCCAATATTTCTATTAATATTTTCTATTAAGCAATAGGAGAAAAGAACACCTTAACAGAAAATAGACAAAAGGACATCAACAAATCTAGATACAAAATGAGAAAACAAATGAATAAGTGAATGCATAAAATCAAGTTAACACTTGTTAAGGATTAACATCTGCCAGACATTCTTATATGTACTTGGGTTAATACACTGTTTACTCATATGACTTAGTTTTATGAGATAGATACTATTAATATCATCTCCAATTTTCAGGTTAAAAAAAAAAAAAAAAAAAAAAGCACAGAACATTTATGTAATTTTCTACAAGTTAAATATCTAGTAAGTGCCAAAATCTGGATTCTAACCAGGCCGCATGACTCCAAAGACCCCATTCTCAACTAAGCAATACTGTCTTTCAAGAAGAAACAAAGGAGCCAATAAGCATATCAAAAGTGCTTCTATCACTAGTAATCAAAGAATTACAAATCAAACCAAACAAATGGCAACCTATTATTCACCAATTCACCTATTATTTCAAACAATAATAAAATTCAGTGTAGCATTTAATGTAGGAAATTGCTATTTTACTCCCAATTTTTTGTTTAATGGTTATCACCATGGAATGACAAAAAATTGGAAGTGTAATGGTTATTCTCCATATTAATCAGCTATAGGTACACTGAGTGAATAATAGAGTTTTTGTATTTTTTTTCTTGGATCCTATGTACTATGCATTAGGTGGCTTTGGAAAACATACCCTTTGACCTACTCTAAGAAGTATTTCTAAAGAAATAATGAGAATCTCAGGCAATCATAAACATTAAATATATTCACTAAAACATCATTCAGCACTGTAAAAAATTGAAAGTAATCCCAAAATTGGGAGATGGTTATGTAACTATTAAAGAATATCTAAAGAATTAATAATGAAATAAAAAATTCACTGTAACAAGAAGAAATTAGCATAATGTGAAGCTGTGTGTATTGAATGACCCCAATATAATATATCCCCACATATACAAATATTTTCTACAGAGAGAGATAAAGAGAGGAGGAAAGGGAGAAAAAGAACTTTTCTGTGAAATATATTAACCATGATTACTTTGTTTTGGATGATATAATTATTTGTTTTTATTCTTACATTTTATATATAAAATTTTGTATATATTATTTATAATGCAAAATAATTTAAAAAATTAAAATTTGTGCTACCCCCTAATTATTCTCTTTGAACCTGACTTAGATGATCAGCCAGAAAGCTAATCTAGAGACGAATTATCCTCAATTGTTAATGCTATCCAGTGGCTCAATATGTTTACTACTCTCATTTACTATTTTAGTTAAAATAAATGTCTTCAACTTCTTAAAGCAGAGGAGAGAATGTTTTAAAAATCCTTAAAATTAAAATAAATTCTTAAAGCAACATAGTGCTTTATGGTTTACAAAATCCTTTCCGAGGAAATACAAAACCCATTTGACCCCAAAACAGCTTTTGAGGAGGCAAGTTTTAATATTAAAAGTTAAGAAAATGAGCAGACTTCACTGTTAGATGCCTGAGGCCACATTCATCTTCTTTATATCCAGCATTGAACTAAGCAAAGGAGAAGTTTGCCTAGCCAGGATCACACTTTTCATTAAGCTGTCAGAATAATCATGTGGTCATTCTGTGAGGGATACAACAGAGAGGGAGAATTTCCACCTTTCTGATGTAGAAAAGCAGCATAGAGCACATAAGCTTTCACATAGACTACTCTTGGGATTATATGCATAGCCACCTGATCACTACATGACCTTTGCAAGTTACTTAAATCTTCTAAGCCTTAGTCTTCTCGTCTGTAAAACAAGAATAATAACACTCTCATCTATAACGCTATAATAAAGATTAAATAAGATGAAATATGTAATATGCACTTGGTGCCACATGAAATCATGCATAGCAGTTATTGATCAGTCTGCCTCCTACTTCCATCCCACTCACCACCTCATTGATGCCTGGGCACAGCCTTAATTTAAGCCTGCCCTTTTTCCTTCTGTATTCAAGAGGGCACTGAGTTAAGCACCATTCTGAGAAGAAGTAAAATAAAAAACAATTGGTATAAATCTTTAAAATGCCCATTTTCTCTAGATATCTTATAACTCTATACATTTGCTGAAAAGTGTTCAAATTAATATAACCCATTAAATCTCTTTTGATGGTAAAAATAAGAAGCTATTTAAATAATGTATCATTCAGTCATATGCTCAGCTTAGAGACTGTTAACTGAATAAAATGTAATTTTGACTGCATGCGACCAAGGCCTTTTTAAAGCTTTCATTTTTATTATTTTCTTTTTAAACATAGAACATCTGGCTTGAAGATATGCAACAGGAAAATGCACATATATTTTATCTTGTCAGTCAGAGGGCTTTATCCTAAGTCTGAAAGCTTTTGGCTAGAGTGCAAAAACTCTAGAGACCCATGTTGAATAGCAAGAGAAACTGAAAGGATTTCAACTCATCTGTGGTTCCAGTAGCTGGCAGGAGGTACCTTTCTGAATTGATTTTTCAAATGCATATAAGTCATTAAGCTTGCAGATTTTTAACCTTTCCAGTAGAGTATTAGTAAACCTTCTGAAAAAATGAGACGTTTGAAAAATCTTAAGTCATTTACATTCTCACCCTAAAAGAGGAGAGTCTAGAGACATTGATAGCAATCTTAAAGGAATAAGGGTTCCCAAATAAACTTTGGATATAAGGCCAATTCTTAACTACTTGTATGAATAAAGAGGAGAGACCCAGGAAAGGCCTCATTTGAGCAACTTCCTACCACAAAACTCTTGCCAGCGAGTTCCAAAATTGGGCTCTTTTGGTTTCCTCATCCCTTCCCACATCCCCACATCTGCTTGCCTTGTATGTAGTAGAAATGCTTAAATGAGATATTTATGTCAAATAACTGCAAGAAGAGGCCAGGGGGTGACTAATAGCTCAAAAGAACCAATCATTTAATGGCCAAATGCTACTAAATCAGAGTACCTGTGGTCAGCATGGCTGGTTAAAGCCCTGTAGTGCTTTGTCCTGGTTCATTCAAACTAAAATGATTCTAAATCATAAGATTAAATGTGATAAAGTTTAGCAATATTCTCATTTTGTCCTTCATGATCATTTTTTTCTTCTCGTTTGAGATATCTAATATTAAATGATAAACATATACTTTTTCTCATTTATTTTGTGGTTGTCCTTGCTGGTGCCCTGAGCATAAGTTTGGTCTACATGTTGGATTATCAAGTACTGAAAAAAATAATTATTTTTCAAAGACTTCAATTGTACTAACTGTGTTCTAGGGAAACAAATTTTTATGATTTATAAACAATTTGTTGTGTTTTTTTCTCTTATTTGTTCTTCACATCTCAGAGCATTGAATAATAGTGCTGTGAACTTACATTAAATATTTTATATAAAAGCGTATAAAATATACAATATCATCTTATTCCATTTTGTGCTGATAGAACACCTGAGACGGAGTAACTTATAACAAACAAGTTATTGGCTCACAGTTTTGGAGACTGGGAAGTCTAATATCAATAAACTGGCATCTGGTGAGGGCCTTCTTGCTGCATCATCACATGGCAGAAGATGGGAGGGTGACAGCAAGAAAAAAACAGCCTCACCCTTTTATAATGGCACCAATCCAACCTTTAAGGCAGGAGTCCTCATGGCCTAATCACCTCTTAAAAATTCTACCTCTTACTACTGTCACAATGGCAGTTACATTTCAACATAGGTTTTGAAATGGACAAATATTCAAACCATAGTAAATATTATACAAAATGTTGATTTCTTTTCCTTTTGGTGTTATTGATTGTATTTCTTGCATAATGAGGAGAGTTTTGAAAAGTTGCATGATTGCCCAATATCAGTCAGTAGAAGAGACAGAATCAGATCCCAGATGACCTTTCTAATGCCCTGAAAGTGTCTTTTCCACTATAGCACCCAGTCTTCCAGAACCATGTGCCTTAACTTTGTGGTGACTGAGTTAAACAAGTAACTGCACTGGTTGCAAATAATACAACCAGTCTCTGAGGTGTATTTATGCTGCAGATAGCTATAAAAGAGCTTCATTACATTAACTTAACTACCAAAATTAGTTATATTTACTCATAAATATAAACGTGTGATTATTAAATGAAATACTGCTAAGTTTCCCAGCCAGAAGAATTACTTTTTAGTGTTGGAAAATACTCTCTTCTTGCTTTTATCTGAACTCTCAGCCACTTTCTGGCTGAGAAATCTTTTGCTATTCAATTAGTCTAAAGATTTGAGGTGAGAGAAGATAAAAAGGAAATCAGAATTTTTTGCTGGTTGCTTCTTTCTACATCTTATATCTTCCCTGACATAATGCTTAAATAGGAAAAGGACACAATAAGGGGACAATGACAAGAGTATGCAAGAAGAAAAAGAATAAAGCGTATATCTTAAACATTATCCAGCCATAAATATGTATAGATAGATAGATAGTTATAAAAATCAGCAAAAAAATAATGCTACAGCAGGAATATGAGTTGAAAATTTTCACAAGAAAAAATAAAAATATAAAATATGTCTCATTTGTATTTTCAAAATAATCAATTTCACTAGTAATTACATAAATATAAATTAAACAATTTTTGGACTTGTACTTGCAAAGATTAGAAAGTGTGATAATATCTTGCATTGAAGAGAGTACGAGGACACTCCTGTTAGCAGACTCCTCAAGGAAACTGAAAAGTCTGTTTGAAAAGCTTTCAAAATTTTCCTATATTTTGACCCCAAATTTTCATTTTTATAAATGTACCTATTGAAAAATAATCATAGAAATCGACAAAGATTTCTTTGGAGATGTTTATTATAAAAACTTTAATGTTCGGCAATAGGGAATTGGTTTAAATAGGGGCTGCAGCATGTAATGATTTTTTTTTTTGCAGTTTTAGAAGTAATGCTGATGAGTTAAAATAGAGGTAGATAAAATAGTATTAAATTCTATCCTTGAATATTTATATACCTATAAAAAATCTGACATGCCATATAATTTGAATGGTGGTTATTTCTGGAAGTTCATTTTGGAGATTGTTTTATTTTCTTCTTTAATTTTTAAATTTTTCTTTCTTTTTAGTAATTTCTGAGTATATGTTACTTTCATAATTAGATATGTATTACGTATTATAGTTATTTCTATTTTTGAGAGAAAAATATGGAAGGGAAGAGAAGATGAAAGGAGGGAGAGGAAAGTATTCCTGGTAAAATTGGAGCGACATCACCTAAGCCAAAGTTTTTGTCAGCAAAGAGTGTTGATGGGAGGAAATGATCATCTGCATAAATGAGAAGCTCTTCAAAGGGACTTTGTCCTTCAGCTGCCCTAAAGTTCTTCTCTATGCCTAAAGTCTATTGGCCAGGGGCTAACATATCATAAATACATTATTCCCACCTCTTACCAATTTTCCTGGTCTTTCTTCTTCAGGGCTTCCCACAGGGTCCCAATCCCAGTTCCCTTTATGAACTTAAATTCATAATTCACAAAATTGTATATTGCTTCTCTCCATGATTCTTGTTCCAGGTTCATAGCTTTCTTACCTGCCAAAATGCATATATTTGATCTCTGCTAAATAGCAATTGATACCAATGACCTAATACATTAACTATCACTCAATAAATATTTTTTGAGCAAACATTTCATTATAAGGGACCATGCCAGGTGCTTTGAGGAGAAAAATAAACAAATAGCAAGCCTGATTTTTATACCCAGGTTTGGGAGACTGTAAATAAAATAGGGACAACTAAATAATGCTAGAGATTTAAAAAGCTAACAACAACAATGGAACCTAATGTCTGTTGCATTATGTGTTTTGGGAATTAGTGCAATGTATGTTTAAAGAATCAGTGGTGTCAGATAAGCTGAGTATTTGGAGTCCATAAGACCTGAGTTTGAGATTCAGATCTTCCACTTTCTCTATCAAAATCTTTTCATTCCTCTGGGTCTGTTTCTTCATCAATACAATGGATTCTATAATATTAATGGCTTTTTCATAGGATTGGAAGAGATTAAAAATTTACAAAATATTGCATCTATGAATGTATAGTTATGATTAATGTCCTTCAATATGCTCCCTCACATTATTATTCCCCATGTGATAGGCCACTTGGTCTTCTCCCTGCCCTGGGAAGAGTACTGGGATAAAAGCCAGACATAAACAACAATTGAGTCACAAAAGCAGTCACACAGCTAGACAGAATGTCAGATACCATCACTGTCCCCTGAACCTTGCAAGATAATGAGTCAGTTCTCTGAATTGTAAACCAAAAATAAAATTCTAGTCCTCTCCAAGCATCTGACTAGATTCCTCCTTTTGGCAAAGGCATTCTAAAACTAACCTGAATAACTAGTTCAGGACATGATGGTAAGGGGGATGTCAGACGTGCCTCATTATACCTTCCTCCTTTTGGAATTACTGATAGAAGAGATTCTTTAAGTCTGATAAGAAATATTTACAATCTATTCTTTCCGAAGCCTGCTACGTGGAGGCTTCACCTGCATGATAAAATCTTTGTCTTCATAAACCCTTATCTTAGCCCAGACATTTCTAAGTCTTTAGAAAAGCAAGTAAGAGAGGAAAGTTGCTAATGTTCAGCTAATATGTCTATTTAATAGGCAGTAAAATGCAGTAGTGTCATTTTCCATGAGTCAAAAATATTCATTAAAACTGATGATTTATAATCATTCTGCAGTAATATTAGTTAGAATATTTGACCAACAAAAATGACAATGTTTAAAAAATGATGTTATGGTACTCCTAGAAAAAAAATTCCCAGTTTGAAGACATATATAAAGGATATAGATTTGATCATAAAACTAATAATCTGTCTTATATTGCAAAACTACTTTACATTCAAGTATTACCAAAATGGAAACTGACTTAGGTCACTAAAAGAAAATCCCTTTGATCATAAGACCTGCCATGACCGCACTAAATTCAAGCACTTGAGACTAGTTGATTTGGCTTTAGAAATCTTATCTGGTAAAATAAATATAAGCCTGGGATATGCAGCATATTAAGTCAGATTTAGTCATTCATATCTTAGATTAAATTAATTTGTCAGATCTTTTCTTAAATATAGAAAAATTTTGGATGACTGATGTTCACTGTAATTCTGTTAGGAAGACTGAGAATAAAGATGGGTGCAAAAACATCCTCCAGTCTTTACTGAGTGGCTTTGGGATAGAAATACTTCACTAATCAGTCCAGCTGGTATTCTAAGGATTTCTCAGATCTTTTCTATGGCTATGCCAGCTCCAAACCTCTTGTTCCATCTGTGGGAAGGGGAGTCATAGGAGAAGTCTGGGGATTACATGCCTTTTCAATCCACTAAGCCAGGTCAGGTGCTGAGAGCATCCCATTTGCTTTCTCTAGGTTCAATACTCTGAAATGCTTGACTTTGTGTGTCTTCTTCCAATCCCACGGAGTCAAATAGACTGTCAGTTAGAAACTTGCACTGGGCATCTGGTTACATTTGTGGAGCCAACAGGAGAGGTAAAATGAGGCTCACAGGGCACTTGAGATGACGATGAGCCAGTTGGGGGTGCATTCAGAGGCAAGGGGTCCTATATATCTTGTGGGTAGGCTTCCTGATTGTCTGAGGAGCAAAGTAGTTAGGTCCAGGGCTTTTCTTCCCTGCTGCCAGACTCTCCTCCGCACTCAGCCCTGACAATCACCTCAGTATTCTGCGTGGGGTGAGAAAGAAGTGAACTTCTTGGTCAGCATCTCACCCTGCTGAGGTAGCTGGGCACTTACTCACTACACTCTCACATTCTTTCATAAATAAATAACCAACTAAGGGGGTTCTCTCCCCCAGCCATGGCAGTTAGCTGTGCTGCCTTGAAGTGGGGGTGCTTTGCCCTCTTCATGTATCTATTCTCAAACTTTTGGCTCCCACTGTTCTGTGCAGGAGACATGCGAGGGGAGAAGAAAAGGCACACACACAATACCTTTAAGGGTAAACAAGCTTTATCCCATGTAAATGGCAATGCAGATATAATAAGCAAATGATATAATAAGGAAATTATATAATGAGCAAATTGCAATGGGAAGGGGAGAAGGGAAAATATATATACACATATTTACATTCACCAGACTATGGAGGATTCATCATCAGACTGGGGAGCAGCAGCCTGGGCTCCAAAGGTGGACACCACACTCACCAGGCTATGGAGGATTCACCACCAGACTGGGAAGCAATGGCCTGGGCTCCAGAGTTGGACACGGCACTCACCAGACTATGGAGGATTCACCACCAGAATGGGAAGCAACAGCCTAGGGTCCAGAGTCGGCCACTGGTCCATGCACAGACAAGTAGAGGTCTCATGAAGCTTCAGTGCAGTCTGGCAACTTAGCTCTTTTTGTAACGAGTTGTTTGGCATGAGGCCCAGTCATGAGGGCCCTTCACGACTGGGCTCAAGGAACACAAAAAGGTCAACTTGTTTTGCAATTGTCTGTTGTTTTTCAATAACTAACATATAGGAATAGATTGAAATAGAGATTTGTCTGAAACAATGCTGGATCAATGTCTCAAGGGGCTCATACAACTCATTCTGGGACTTGGTGACCATTGTTTGTGTCCATGTTCAGTTGAGTTCAAATGTAATATTTAACTTTTCCTCCACACCAACACAGTGCTGGAACTTCTCCACTAGACTCTTAGACTCCCACAAGGACACTCTCTTTCATGGATAGCAGTCAAAATCAATCCTTCTATAGGTGAGGGGGATGACCATAGAAAGCACCTATTCTGCTATCTTACTGTCCTCATCTCTTTTTTCTAATTGGCATATTTAGACCACTTGATTTTAATGTAAAACTTCATATTTTAAGGCTGACATCTTATTTTTTGTTTTCTGTTTATCTCTGTTTTATATTTCTTTTTTCCTGCTTTTCATAGATTGATAATTTTTATATTCCCATTTGATTTATTTAATGTATATTTAGGTGAATATCCTTTTGTAGCTTTTTTAGTAGTTACTCTAGGTATTAATTTATATATACAAAACTTATCACAGTCTATGATGTCAATATTTTATCAGTTTGAGTAAAGTATTAAAAATTATCCCCTTTACCTTTTATACTCTTTACTCCTTACCCTCTTTAATATTTATAAAATAATTGTCTTATATATTTCCTCTACATACATTGAGAACAACATTAAAAGATAATGGGATGTTACAGTCAAAGTACTAAAAGAAAAATAAAAAGAACTACCAAACAAGACTACTTTATCCAGCAAGGTTGTCCTTCAGAAATGAGAGGAGATAAAGACTTTCCCAGACAAACAAAAGATTAGGGAGTTCAACACCACTAGAACTGCCATACAAAAATGTGTCCAGAATTTATTCCTTCCAGTGGGTTCTCAGTCTCACTGACTTCAAGAATGAAGCTGTGGACCCTTGCGGTGAGTGTTACAGTTCTTAAAGATGGTGTGTCCAGAGTTTGTTCCTTCAGATGTTCAGATGTGTCCAGAGTTTCTTCCTTCCAGTGGGTTTGTGGTCTCGCTGACTTCAAGAGTGAAGCCGCAGACCTTCGCAGTGAGTGTTACAGCTCTTAAAGGTGGCGCTTCTGGAGTTGTTTTTTCCTCCCGGTGGGTTCACGGTCTGACTTCAGGAGTGAAGCCACAGACCTTCACAGTGAATGTTACAGCTCATAAAGGTAGTGCGGACGCAAAGAGTGAGCAGCAGCAAGATTTATTGTGAAGAGTGAAATAACAAAGCTTCCACAGTATGGAAGGGGACCCAAGCAGGTTGCCACTGCTGGCTTGGGTGGCCAGCTTTTATTCCCTTAGTTGGCCCCGCCCACATCCTGCTGATTGGTCCATTTTACAGAGTGCTGATAGGTGCATTTTTACAGAGTGTTGATTGGTGCATTTACAATCCTTTAGCTAGACAAAAAAGTTCTCCAAGTCCCCATCTGACCAAGAAGCCCAGCGGGCTTCACCTCTCAAAAACGCTAAAGGAAAAATTTTAAGCTTAATTGAAAGCATGTTAATCAGTAACATGAAAACATATAAAAGTATAAAACTCAGTGAGAAATGAAAACATTAAAAATAACTATAACTACAATAATTTGTTAATGATACACACAGTAAAAAGATGTAAATTGTACAACAGAAACCTAAAATGTGGGGACAGTAAAAGTATAGAGTTTTATATGTGAATAAAGTTATCATCTTAAATCAAACTGTTAAAACTATGTTTTATAAAACTCAAGGTAACCACAAAGAAAAAAATCTGTAATAGATTACTCAAAAGATAAAGAGAAAGGAATCAAAGCAAAACACTACAGAAAATCATCAAATCACAAAGGAAGACAGCAAGAAAGGAAGAAGGGATCTATAAAACAGCAAGAAAACAATAGAATGGCAATAATAAGTCTGTATTTATCAATAATTACTTTAAATGTAAATGGATCAAATTATCCAATCAAAAAATATGGAGTGGCTAAATGGATACAAGCACAAGACCAAACTACATGCTGCCTACCAGAGACTCACTTCACCTGTAAGGACACACATAGCCTGAAAGGAAATGGAAAAAAGATATTCCATGCAACTGGAAACTTAAAAGAGAACAAGGGTAGCTATACTTAAACAAATAGACTTTAACTCAAAAACTAAGAAGAGACAAAAAGTCATTATGTAATGATAAACTGGTCAATTCATCAAGAGGATAAAACAACTGTAAATATACTATGCCCCTAACATTAAAGCCCCTAAATATATAAAGTAAATATTAACATATCTGAAGGGAGAAAGAGACAGAAATACAACAATTGTAGAGTACTTCGATACCCCACTTTCAACAATGTAGCTTATCCAGAGAGGAATTCTAAAAGGACATATTGGTCTCAAACTACACTTTAGACTAAATGAACCTGACAGACATATAAAAAATCTATTCATAGCAGCAGAATACACATTCAAGTACACATGAAACATTCTCCAGGATAGATTATGTGTTGGCAAAAAAACAAATCTTGAAGATTGTTAATCTTGATATTTAAGAAGATTGAAATCATACCAAATGTCTTTTCTGACTATGATGGTACAAAACTAGAAATCAACAAATAAGAAAAAAAACTGAAACATTCACAAATATGTGGAAATTAAACACCACACACCTCAAAAAATAAAGGCAGCAAAGAAGAAACTAGAGGAATAATTTTAAAAAAAATTGAGCCAAAACAAATGGAAACACAACATACTAAAACTTATGAGATACAGTAAAAACAGTTCTAAGATGGAAGTTTATAGTAACAAAGGCCTACATAAGGAAATATTATATAAAAAGATCACGAATAAATAACCTAATGCTACACCTCAAGGAGCTAGAATAAGATCAAACTAAGCCCAAAGTTATTAGAAGGAAGGAAAAAGTAAAAATCAGAGCAGAGATAAATAAAATAGTCTATGGACTATTGCTATGGTGATAGCACCCCAACTATCACTGTTTGTATTCTCTGCAAAGTTTTGGTTGTAAAATCAAGCTTCTATCTTGTTTTACATCCTGAGGGCATGACTTGTAACTCTGGTGGCAAGGCTTTGTTCAGCAAGCCTATCTTAGGGAATAACTTTCTTTATGGTTTGATGTCTGCATGTTTTCCTACCCCTGTCTCTTAAAGGGCTCCACCCAGCAGCTGGGTTTTCTTGTGCCTGTCTGTGCATGTTGTGTGTAATGTCTGTAAAAGAGCTCTAGTTAATTTGGCCTAAAGAAAGACAACTGCTTGCATCTAATATTTTTTAAAGGGAAGATAAAAGCTGTGGTACCTTTCTTTTCAGAAATAAAAGCAGTCTTCAATCTTGTTGGTAAAATGCATGTGCCATTAAAATGTAAATAGGTGAACTAAACTATGCAGTTCTGTTGCGAGATTTGCTAAATGTTTTGAGGTTACAAACTGCTTTTTGGGATTTGAGAACTATTTGACTTATGGGCTTCACAACTGCAAGGCCTGGGGACATATGGAACTAACCATACCCTTAATTAAGAAGGGAAACCTTGGCTGCACTTAGCACACAATTAAAACAACTTACCAGGTTTTGCATTAAAGCTAAAAATTGCTAAGAGTTACCATTATAACATGTAATTGAAACTACTGGAAATAGATTTACATGCAAGATACGTAAGAACGGTAAAATGTGTTTTTTAGTAAAAGGTTATAAGAAGGCATGGAAATATAAATTTTTGCCTAGTGTTAAAGGATTGTTTTGAGTTAGATAGGAAAAGCCAAAGTTTCAAACAAGCGGTGGAAGAACTGTGGAAATTAATCTTGCAGAAGAGGTTCTCTCTGCAAACATATTAACAAAATTCAAAAGGGTTATAAAAGAATTTTGCTTCTTTAAGACTTCTGAGTCATCATTTTGGCAAAATAAATGACTTACGGTAATCTGGAATTCTGTTTCATAATATCAAGTGCTTTAAACATATTTAACAGGCTTCCCAAATCAAACCCCAGTTTCAAAATTGTCTTTCCTGACGCCTGACATCAGATACTTCAGAGGACCCCTGGAATGTCCAGAAAAGAGAGGTAAACAGGATTATTTGACGTGTTTAGATACATGGGATTGACAAAATGATGTTCATTCTTCTTTAGGTTACATTTTTGGTGAATAAGGCTAATATATGTTCCAAAATTTATGAGAATTCTAATGTCTAAGTATATGCTATCAATCATAATTAAGGTTGTTATGTTAAGTTGTTGTAAACCACAGAGATGACCGAACTTCTTTTGTCAATTTTATTGCTAACTGTAACTACCCTGGACATTTTGCTATTCACAGACAATTGTTGTCTTGTTTGAATCCTTTTCAAAAGATGGTTCGTAATAAGCTATAGAAATTTAACAGGTCCTCTAAAATACAGGCTTCTGATAACTTTGGAAATTGTAACATTGGAATAAAGGAAAACATACAGGACTCATGAACAGCTGAAATGTTCATGAATATTAAGCAAAACAAGAGTTAACTAAATGGACTAAACTCAGGAAACTGAATGGAGCAAATCTTTCTGACTTTTGCTTGAAATATTGCTGATCCTTGTTATGTTTTTCAGAGTCAAAGAAACTTATTTTAAACAATTTATGGCCTTTAATTATTAAGATACACTCTTAGATCAAAATTTGGAGCATGTTTGTTTCTCTCTGCCTGCTTCCCTTAGAATTTGGAAAGTATCTGTGAGTATTCTTAACTTACAGCAATATAGTTGTTTGCATCAGTGCAATAAGAATCCATCTTTCTTTTGCAACAGAACGCAATTGGAAAAACTGGTCATTTCACCAAGGCTTTGAATGGAAGGGTATGCTTCCCTTTAAGGAGTCAATCTCGACTTGCAGAGCCAATAAAATCCCAGTGGGGAGACTGGCCTCACAACTTTGTCTATGCAGTCCCTGCACAAGGTTCCTGATGTGTGGTCAGTAATGAATGTCACTTTCTAACAGGTCCAGGAGCTCCAAGTTTATCTTGGGACCTTATGAGGAGAGGATGACCCCACTCACAGGTATTTGGGGATACTAACCCATGGCTGGGCTCAGTTTTAAAATACCTTATCTGAGACTCCTTGTGGAACAAAGTTCCATCAAAGACAATCCAAAAGGCCTATGTAGAAATGATTATTCTTGCTGTACTTTATGCAAATAATCAGGCCAAGTATAAAACCAAAGTCTATTTTTCAAACAACTCAGTCCCATTATGATTTGTTTTTTTTAAACAAACATGAGGACTGGAGAGAGTAAAATTATATTCCAAACCTTCTCATACATTTGTCATTAAATTCTAAACTAACTAATTGTTTTTAAGTTTTCTCCTACATTTTAGACTAATCCTGCTTGTTCCTGTGAACCAACCAGCAATCTCTGGCTGGAGCTCAGAAAGAACAAAAGGGGATGGGTAATGCAGAAATCCTGATCAATATTCTAGTTCTGTGCAATTATCCTGCAAATCTTGCCAGGTGATGGAATAAATAGGGAATAAATAGGATCTCATCACTCAGAGGTTTCCTTTTGGGAAAGTAAGACCCAGGGAGCTAACCAAAGCCAGGCACCATGCACCCAAATCCTAGCAAGCATAACTACAGCTACCAGTTATCTGGGGGTGTCATAAGACATCCTTTCTCACCCTTGTTGGAGGAGGACTTAGTTCCACAGTTTCATCTTAGCATTTGGTTTATGATAAGGAGTCCATGCAACTTCCCCCAAGACACATTTTTGTCCTAGACTCAATTACAGGCTTTGGGTTAAAGCCCTAGAAAGAAAATTGGATATAAAGGATCCAGACGCAGACAACAACATAGGTTAAAAGGCACAGCACAGGTGAGCATGGCTGACTCCTGTTGATTAAGCCAACCCCAAACTTCCTGTTTCATGGATAAAGGCCACATTAATGAGGTCTAGGGCACTCCAAGGCTACTGACAGTAGCAGTGATAGAGGCATAGGTGAGAGCAGATAATTCCTATTCTCTAGGCCTTCCCTGCTTCATGTGTGCAAGCTGCTTTGGCACTCATGGTGGGACCTGCCTAGGTCACAGGGACTTGGAGATGCAAAGATGGAAGAGGAAAAGAGGACACTTTTCCTTTTCTCCCTCATGTACCCCAGGTATATGCCAGGAAGAAAAGGGAGCCAGGGATGCCTGCTCCCCTCTTTCTAGATGGGTAGCTATTAATCTTCAGTATGTACCCCTTTTGAATACATCCTGAACCCTGGGGACTCCCTTAAAAAAATGCCTTTTTGAGCTTACCCTTCCTATTGTTTGGTTTTGATACATGTTTTCTAATAACCCGGTTTGTCTGTTCTTGCCTTCAGGCCATCAAACTTCAAATGGTCATGCAACCGGAGCCTCTGACGATGGCCCCTTCTGCTGGGAACCCTTAAATAGGCCTCTGAGGAAGCTCTGACTGCCATTTCCCCAAAAGCTCTGACTGCCGTTTCCCTGTCAGCAGGAAGCAGTTAAGATTAGTCTCCATCCTTATCCTTATTCTAATGGCAGTTAGATATACTTTTTTAGAGCGGAGAATGAGACAGCCAGGTGGGAGGGGGTCCCTGGAAAAATTCTAACTGCACTGGGGTGGGGCCTCAGGAAGTTCACGCATTTTGCAGCAGGGAGGAGCCTGGCCCCTCCTCTTCCTGCATGGAAACTGGGATTCAAGCAAGGGCTCTGGCCTTGCAAAAGATCCCTGTTTCTCTCCTTCTTTTCCCTTTTCACCCAAAAAAACCCTGTCTTAATCACACTTCAAACCATTTGCTAGCCTAAATTTTCATGGTCATGGGACAGACAAGGACCCAGTCTTTAGCTGAACTAAGGAAATGTCCTGAAACAGTAATATGAATCTATACATGTGATAAATGACATAGAGCCATAGTGTACATATTGTGCCAATGTCAAATTCCTAATTTTGATATTGTGCTATAATTATGTAAGGTATAACCATTGGGGAAAACTGGCAAGGGGTACATGGATTCCCTCTGCCCTACCTTCGAAACTCCCTGTGAATCTATTCTTTTTTTTTTTTTTAATTATACTTTAAGTTCTAGGGTACATGTGCACAATATGCAGGTTAGTTACATATGTATGCATGTGCCATGTTGGTGTGCTGCACCATTAACTCGTCATTTACATTAGGTATATCTCCTAATGCTTTCCCTCCCCGCTTCCCCCACCCCACAACATGCCTCGATGTGTGATGTTCCCCTTCCTGTGTCCAAGTGTTCCCATTGTTCAATTCCCACCTATGAGTGAGAACATGCAGTGTTTGGTTTTTTGTTCTTGTGATAGTTTGCTGAGAATAAAAAGGTAAAAAAGAATTCAGGTCAAAGTTACTTGTTCACAGTCTATGGAGGAGATTCAGTTGATTCCTTGAGCAGCATCAGTAGCCTTGAACAACAGGACAGAGTCAATCTTATGAAGAGTGGCCTGAAAAGTTTCATCATATTGAATCTTCTCCTGCAGAATTCCTCTAATGAACTATTAAACTACAAGAGGACACATAGCAAAAGGCAGATTTCAAATATATTTTATAAGTTTGTTGTGAAGATAAAGACAAAATAATAAATGTAAAGCCTTTAAAAACTATTAAACCAAGTTTAGCAAACTTTTTTTTGTAAAGGAGAAGAGAGTAAATATTTTAAGATTTGTGGGCCATATGGTCTCTTTTGTAAATACTCAACTCTGTCATAGTCCAAAAGTAGCCACAGAGAATACGGAAAAGAAGGAGCATGGCTGTGTTGTGATTGAACTACAGTCATGCACCACATTACAAAGTTTTAGTCAACAACAGGCCACATATATGAGTGTTTACATAAGATCATAATAGATCTGAAAAATTCCTGTTGCCTAATGAGTCGTAGCCATCTTAACATTGTAGCACAATTCTTTACTCATGTGTTTGTTTTAATATTGGTGTAAATGTGAAAGGAAAATAAACCTGGGAGCCCCCAAATTACTAAGCCAGAGGGTGTCAGGCAAATCTGTCTCTCATTTTATTTTAAAATAACTACAAAGATTTTTTTTTTTAAGCTACATACCTCCCTCACAATTTGCCCACCACGAAATTCCTTGTGGGCCTCAAGGTCTTCACCCTGAAACAGTTCTGTTGAATTTCACCCTGGCAATGTAAACTGATAGCTTATCTTCTCAGGGGCAGGACAAAGGACAGACATAACTCAAAGTCATCTCTGCTCACCTGCATTATTGGATTGCTTCCTCTGCCCTATTGTTTATGTAAAAATGCAGATTCATTGAGTCAGACTAAGACACAAGTGACTATTCCTCTACTCTCCTCTTACATGCAAATTTTATATTCAGTGAAAGGCTGATTAAGGACCCAAAAAGACCTAAAAGAATGCAAACTTTTGTCTCTTATTTACCTATGACCTGGAAGCCCCAATTTCTAGTTGTCCCACCTTTCCAGACCAAACCAATGTACATCTTACACATATTGATTGAGGTCTCATGTCTCTCTAAAATGTATAAAGTCAAACTGTGCCCTCAACACCTTGGGCACATGTTCTCAGGCTCTCCTGAGGGCTGTGTCATGGGCCATTGGTCACTCATCCTTGACTCAGAGTAAATCTCTTTAAATATTTTACAGAGTTTGACTCTTTTCATCAACATAAACAAACTCATTGTGCTGCCAGTTGTAAAAAGTATAGCACACGCAATTATGTACAGTACATAATACTTGATGACAATAAATGCCTATGTAAATGGTTTATGAATTTATTATACTATATTTTTATTGTTATTATAGAGTTTACTTCTTCTACTCACAGGGAAAAAAAAGTTAACTGTAAAACTGCTAAAAGTCGATCCTTCAAAAGGTATCATAGGAGGTGATAGCTCTATGTGCGTTATGCATGGAAGACCTTCTGGTGGGATAAGATGTGGAGGTGAAAAACTATGATACTGATGATCCTGAACATGTGTAGCCCTAGGCTAATGTGTGTGTTTGTGTCTCATGTTTAACAGAAAGTTTAAAAAGTGAAAAAAAAAATAAATATGTATATATATATATATACATTTGAGACAGAGTCTCACTCTGCCACCCAGGCTGGAGTGCCAGTAACATGATCTGGGCTTACTGCAGCCTTCACTTCCCGGGTTCCAGTGATTCTCCTGCCTCACCCTCCCAGGTAGCTGGGATTACAGGCGTGCGCAACCACACCTGGCTAATTTTTGTATTTTTAGTTGAGATAAGGTTTCACCATGTTGACCAGGCTGGTCTTGAACTCCTGGCCTCAGGTGATCCTCCCGCTTGATCCTCCCAAAATGCTGGGATTACAGATGTGAAGCACTGTGCCCAGCCAATAAAATATTTTTAAAATAGAAAAATGCTTATAGAATATGAATATAAAGAAAATGTTTTGTACAGTTGCATGTGTTTGTGTTTTAACCTGTGTTAGTACAAGAGTCAAAAAGTTTCAAAAAACTAAAAAGTTTACAAAGTAAAAAAGCTACTGTTAGCTGAGGTTAGCTTATTATTGAAGAAATTTCTCTTTATAAACATAGAGTAGCCTAAGTACACAGTGTTTATAAAGTGTACAATAGAGTACAGTCATGCCCTAGGCCTTCACATTCACTCGCCACTCACTCACTGACTCACCGAGAGCAACTTCCACTCCTACAGGCTCCATTCATGGCAAGTACTGTATACAGATGTACCATTTTTTAACATCTTTTATACCATATTCTTACTCTACCTTTTCCATGTTTAGATACACACATACTTAACTTTTTGTTGCAATTGTCTGCAGCATTCAGAAGAGTAACATGTTGAACAGGTTTGTAGCCTAGGAGCAATAGGCTGTACCATGTAACCCAGGTGTGTAGTAGGCTGTACCCTCTATAGGTTTGTGTAAATACACTTAATGATGTTCACACAATGACAAAACCGCCTAACGATGCATTTCTCGATTGTATTCCCATCATTAAGCAACATATGACTGTACTTGCAAAAACAGATACAGGCCACATCTGGCCTGTAAACTGTAGTTTGCTGACTCCTGCTATAAAGCCCCTTATCTCATATAGATAATATAGAAGAGAAACAGGATTTCAGAGAGCTGGCTTCCACTTCTGTCACTGACCCTAATGGCTATGTTGTTTTAGACAATCTCCTTATCTCACTGCCTACCTGAACTATAGAAAGAAAAAGGTAAACACTAAGATCTCTTCCAAAGTCTAAAATCCTTAATCATTGATTACCCTAGATAATTCTCATAAAACCTCTTTTCTTAGGTTGTAGAACCTGGAAACAATTTCATCATCACAAACCATTAAAGCTTATATTTAGCACATGGATCATTGCCATGGGATATTGACCAATGAATATGAATAAAATTTCTTTATTAGAAAGAAGAAGTTTATGCTAAAAGGAAAAACTAGTTGGAAAAACTTTAATGGTACGGCGAATTTATTTTTGGCATTTCATATTTTATCAAGCTCCCATATTATGTTGAATGTATCAAATGTACTCAAATCCTTTCTAATTTTTTAAATATTTCATTAAAATAAGTAGTTTATTAATGTGGCATCATTATTTCAAAGTTTTTACCCTACTTAATATAAAATATTATTTGGAAGAAGGAGTTAAAGTACTTAATGAAAATAAACTTATAAATAGTTAGAAAATCAAACGTGCTGTCAACTACTGCATTAGAGACAGTGGTGGTTGTTATAATGCTTAAGGACAGAAAAGCTAATAAAATAATTATAAATGTGTTGCATTTTTAATACACATTTAATAAAATTTATAAAAATTAAACTTTTGGAAATTTTTCTTAAATACAAACAAAAGAAAAATATAAAATAATGAGCATTCTATCACAGAGATAGATCAAGAAATACCTGATGAATGTTAAACATATTCTTTTATAAATGTGTACATTATATAAGGATTTGGATTTACCAAAGATAATTCCAGTTTTACAAGTTTATAAAGTTTTACAATTTATAAAGAATGTATAAATTCTACTTCTTGACTATGTTAACTGAAACACTTTTAAAATGTTCTATCTATCTGTAGTAGTGTCAACAATAAAAATGAAGTTAAAAATAAAAAAATGTTCTTTGTAGGCAGGATATGGTAGAGAAGAGTCAACAGGTGCTGAGACATGAATGAGAAAAATTTAAAACAATAGACTTTTTAATAAAATGTGAAGACATTTTTACAGATTTCCACAGATGAGGAACATTGCAAACCCAAAGTTCTGACTCACCTACATCATACAGTTGGTTATTGGCAGAGCTGAAGCTAAAGCTTGTGAGTGTTAGTTCCTATTCTTGGGTTATTTCTACTCTACCACTTTCAGCCTATGTGGTGAAAAGTAACATGAAAACAGTAAAATGGCAAAGCCTAAATGTGCTATAAGCTGGAAATCAAGGCTTTCTTTGAGACTACCACAGAACTAGTCAAAGCAGGCTGCCTGAAAGAGACGAAATGAAAGAAAGTATGGGAAAATGGGAAATCCAAATCATCCTAGGCAAAGAGAATATCTGGAATAATTACTTGAAACAACAACAAAAACTGTGTAAGAAGAGAGGACTGTTTTATATACTCTCTTGAGAGCAAAAGAAATATAAGAGGTCTTGTTCATTCATTCAGTCATCCAGCAAACACTCTTAGGACCTACTATGTGATATTTGCAGGTCTAAGTTCTGGGAAACCAATAGTAAACCAGAAATACTTTCTTACTAAGCAACAGAAAAATAACAAGAGCTATTTTAGAGAAGACAGAGTACTTGAGAGAAAGGTACATAGTCAAGGACTGGTAAAATAAGACTTGCTGAAGGAAGTGGTATTTATCTTAGCCAAAGGCTTGAGTTAGAGTCAGCCATTCAAAGAAGGACGAAAAGGGAATTCCAGGTGAGTAAATCTTTATTTGTTACCATCTCTGTTGACTTTACTGCAGACCCTGCAGGATTAGCAGATTTCATGACACCACTAGCCACCCCTTTATAAATTCTCTAGGCAGGCTTAGCCTCTATTCAAATCCAAATGTGCAGCCCCACAATCCTCTCCTCTATCTACATCCTCACATTTGGTGACTTTATCCAGATCACTGGCTATATCTCACCACTGAGCTATAAACCAGTGTGTCCAACCACATGTTTCTACTCTCTACCTGTTGGTTATTAGACATTTCAAACATAGAGTGGGTTGGCTGGGGTAGCTCTCCACATTTCTTCCATTTTTCTCCATAGAGTGTGTAAGCTCTCTTGGAACACACTAATATTAGCAAGAAGAGCCAAGGTTAGTGAAGACAGAAAGGGACAGGTATTTAAGCCAAACAACAAAAGATTAGCAATAATTAACTATGCATTGAAGGAGAAAAACAATATTCCAAGCCAATGAAGATCTTCTCTATTTTTAGCTTATGTTTTCTCCTAACAATGATTATCACTATAAAGCATAAGTGGTATTTATTTGATTCTTTCTTTTGTGTGTGTGTGTGTGTGTGTGTGTGTGTGTGTAGCCTAAATTCCTACAAAAAATAGACTATATCCATACTCAGTAATGAAGTAATCTTGAAAAAGAAACACTTATCAACCTGTATCACTAAGAGAATGTTAGTGATGCTAGTGAAGGCTCCAGGATAGCCATTAGTTTTATTTATTTATTTAATTAATTATTATACTTTAAGTTCTAGGGTACATGTGCACAATATGCAGGTTTGTTACATATGTATACATGTGCCATGTTGGTGTTCTGCACCTGTTAACTCATCATTTACATTAGGTATATCTCCTAATGCTATCCCCCCTCCCCCCACACCATAACAGGCCCCAGTGTGTGATGTTCCCCACACTGTGTCCAAATGTTCTCATTGTTCAATTACCACCTATGAGCAAGAACATGAGGTGATTGGTTTTCTGTCCTTGTGATAGTTTGCTCAGAATGATGGTTTCTAGGACATGAACTCATCTTTTTTATGGCTGCATAGAATTTCATGGTGTATATATGCCACATTTTCTTAATCCAGTCTATCATTGATGGATATTTGGGTTGGTTCCAAGTCTTTGCTATTGTGAATAGTGCTGCAATAAACATACTGTGCATGTGTCTTTATAGCAGCATGATTTATAATCCTCTGGGTATGTGCTCAGTAATGGGATGGCTGGGTCAAATGGTATTTCTAGTTCTAGATCCTTGAGGAATCACCACACTCTCTTCCACAATGGTTGAACCAGTTTACAGTCCCACCAACAGTGTAAAAGTGTTCCTATTTCTCCACATCCTCTTCAGCACCTGTTGTTTCCTGACTTTTTAATGATCGGCATTCTAACTGGTGTGAGATGGTATCTCATTGTGGTTTTGATTTGCATTTCTCTGATGACCAGTAATGATGGGCATTTCTTCATGTGTCTGTTGGCTGCATAAATGTCTTCTTTTGAGAAGTGTCTGTTCATATCCTTTGCCCACTTTTTGATGGGGTTGTCTGATTTTTTCTTGTAAATTTGTTTAAGTTCTTTGTATATTCTGGATATTAGCCCTTTGTCAGATGGGTAGATTGTAAAAATTTTCTCCCATTCTGTAGGTTGCCTGTTCACTTGGATGGTAGTTTCTTTTGATGAGCAGAAGCTCTTTAGTTTAATTAAATCCCATTTGTCACTTTTGGCTTTTGTTGCCATTGCTTTTGGTGTTTTAGTCATGAAGTCCTTGCCCATGCCTATAGCCTGAATGATATTGCCTAGGTTTTCTTCTAGGGTTTTTGTGGTTTTGGATCTAACATTTAAGTCTTTAATCCATCTTGAATTAATTTTTGTATAAGCTGTAAGGAAGGGATCCAGTTTCAGCTTTCTACATATGGCTAGCCAGTTTTCCTAGCACCATTTATTAAATAGGGAATCCTTTTCCCATTGCTTGTTTTTGTCAGGTTTGTCAAAGATCAGATGGTTGTAGATGTGTGGTATTATATCCGAGGGCTCTATTCTGTTCCATTGGTCTATATCTCTGTTTTGGTACCAGTACCATGCTGTTTTGGTTACTGTAGCCTTGTAGTATAGTTTGAAGTCAGGTAGTGTGATGCCTCCAGCTTTGTTCTTTTGGCTTAGGATTGTCTTGGCAATGTGGGCTCCTTTTTGGTTCCATATGAACTTTAAAGTAGTTTTTTCCAATTCTGTGAAGTCATTGGTAGTTTGATGGGGATGGCATTGAATCTATAAATTACCTTGGGCAGTATGGCCATTTTAACAATATTGACTCTTCCTATCCATGAGCATGGAGTGTTCTTCCATTTGTTTGTGTCCTCTTTTATTTCGTTGAGCAGTGGTTTGTAGTTCTCCTTGAAGATGTCCTTCACATTCCTTGTAAGTTGGATTCCTGGGTATTTTATTCTCTTTGAAGCAATTGTGAATGGGAATTCACTCATGATTTGGCTCTCTGTTTGTCTGTTATTGGTGTATAGGAATGCTTGTGATTTTTGCACACTGATTTTGTATCCTGAGACTTTGCTGAAGTTGCTTATCAGCTTAAGGAGATTTTGGGCTGAGATGATGGGATTTTCTAAATATAGAATCATGTCATCTGCAAACACAATAATTTGACTTCCTCTTTTCCTAATTGAATACCCTTTCTTTCTTTCTCTTGCCTGATTGCCCTGGCTGGAACTTCCAACACTATGTTGAATAGGAGTGGTGAGAGAGGGCATCTTTGTCTTGTGCCGGTTTTCAAAGTGAACATTTCCAGTTTTTGCCCATTCAGTATGATATTGGCTGTGGGTTTGTCATAAATAGCTCTTACTATTTTGTGATACGTCCCATCAATACGTAGTTTATTGAGAGTTTTTAGCATGAAGGGCTGTTGAATTTTGTCGAAGGCTTTTTCTGCATCTATTGAGATACTCATGTGGTTTTTGTCATTGGTTCTGTTTATGTGATGGATTATGTTTATTGATTTGTATATGTTGAACCAGCCTTGCATCCCAGGGATGAAGCCAACTTGATCGTGGTGGATAAGCTTTATGATGTGCAGCTGGATTCGGTTTTATTGAGGATTTTTGCATCGATGTTCATCAGGGATATTGGTCTAAAATTCTCTTTTTTTGTGTGTGTCTCTGCCAGGCTTTGGTATTAGGGTGAAGTTGGCCTCATAAAATGAATCAGGGAGGATTGCCTCTTTTTCTATTGATTGGAATAGTTTCAGAAGGAATGGTACCAGCTCCTCTTTGTACCTCGGGTAGAATTCGGCTGTGAATCTGTCTGGTCCTGGAATTTTTTTGGTTGGTAGGCTATTAATTATTGCCTCAATTGGACTTAGTTTTGAATGGTTCTTCCACTCTGTTATCTGAATACACATAGCCAATAAAATCTCACAGCAATTTGAATGAATCATTATGAAAGCAAAAGACAACAAAATGGTTTGCTATTTTCTTTGAATTCCTAGGTATATGACCTTGTACTTCCGTCAAAATAATCGATTTTTTTTAACCTAACCACATCCTTCACTGACGGCATTTTGTTGCATATACAAAATACAATAATAAAAAGAGTGAGTAGTTCAACTGTAAGACTGATTTATAATGACAGTTTTTCAGATACAGGGGAAATGAAGAATTGAGCAGATTCTGTGAAGTGAAAATTCCCAATTATGTTGTTCCCTTGTATTAATTAAACAGGTGCTAGGTAGTTTTCAGAGTAGCACCTCTGAGACTTGTGTTATGCAGAATTACTTACAGTTGTTAAATATTATGCTCTTCTCAATGAAAGCACTAATACAAATCCTGATTGAGCATCTATTAGGTAGAAAGTACAGCGCCTCTTGGATTCCCTTGAGGAGATACTGACTAATCCTCAGGCAAATCTTCTATTTCCCCAAATCTTTGTTCGTTAACAAAAAAGTCCACTCTGGAGTCCTTCCAATGTTTATCAAATATGCTTCTGACAAACTTACTTTCTTTAAAAATCTTAGCCCATTTCACCACTACTGTCTTATTATATCATTTCCTTCAAGAAATACCTTCACTGGGTCCCACATACATAACAGAAATAGTCCATATTTTTAGCCTAATATTTACGGTCTTCCAAACATTGAACTAGCTCAACCATGCCCGTGGCTTAAACTATTGTTTGTGACCAAAACCTGCAGCTTTTGACAAAACTTCATATCTGAGCTCCAGAATCTAAGAACCTGATCAAGCTCTTTCTTTCTTTCTTTCTTTCTTTTTTTTTTTTGAGGCGGAGTCTCGCTCTGTTACCCAGGCTGCAGTGCAGTGGTGCGATCTCGGCTCACTGCAAGCTCTGCCTCCCGGGTTCACGCCATTCTCCTGCTTCAGCCTCCCGAGTAGGTGGGGACTACAGGTGCCTGCCACCATGCCTGGCTAATTTTTTTGTATTTTTAGTAGAGATGGGGTTTCACCGTGTTAGCCAGGATGGTCTCGATCTCCTGACCTCGTGATCCGCCCACCTCGGCCTCCCAAAGTGCTAGGATTACAGGCGTGAGCCACCGCACCTGGCCGCTCTTTTCTTAAATATCTGGTGGAGGCCTCAAAATCAACATGTCTAAAACAGAACTCATCATCAGTAAAGCCATTCGTCCATTTACATTCTCTGCTTCTTTGAGTGGTTATCCAGTACCTCCAACCAGAAGTCAATAGCTTACCCTGGAGTCTTTTTTATCATTACCTTTCATATTCAGTTCATCAGGAAGTATGTCTAAAATCCTTCCATTCTTCCTGCGTGTTACCAACTGTGGTGCACAGTCTATGCCCTACCATATCTCATCTGAATAATTTATAATAGCTTCACTAATAGTTGCTTTTCTTCCAGCCATGCCTCCTTCCCAGTGAGATGGTTCGTACAATCATGGAATTTTATCTTTCTAATTCATACATTCGATCACATCACTATCATTTTCAAAGTTTCTTAATGGCTCACCATCACTCTAGAACATAATCTAAACTTCTTTGCATGGCTGACAAGACATTTTTTGGTCTGGCTTCTTGCCTCCTCTCCTGCCAGCCTTAACCTCTCTCCCATACTTCCCTAAACATTTTATTTTCCAGTTCTCATAAAATGCCTTTACTCATTCATATCTCCATGCTTGTGAACAATTACGTTCTTCTTTGCATAGTACCCTTTCTTGTCTATCCATCAAACTCTCATTTATAATTCAAGTCTATACTCAAATAGTATGCACTGTATAAACTTCCCCTGACTCCTGAGATCTTAGAATCTCCTTTCCCTTTATACATTAAATATATTTAAAATATAATAATTATATTTTTATAATGATATATGTTGTTTATGCAGTATATCTGTCTCCTACTAGGCTATGCATTCCTTGAATCCGGCTCTTTGCTTGTACAATTTTGTATCATCACTTAGGAACACAGTCAGACTCAGAACTTTTAAGAAATTGACTTGAGTGAATGAATTTTTCAGAATTTTTAAGAAATTGACTTGAGTGAATGAATGGATATATAAAAATAAGAGTGAGTTTGATTGAAAAAAGATAAAGAATTATTGTTATTTCAACAGCTTACCAGCACTAACGCTTATTATTCCAGTAGGCTAAGTTGTCTTGGAAAACTAATGTTTGAATCCTTCCTGTTAAGAGTTTTTAAAGTCAGTTTTATGGCATTTCTTGTAGAGACAGGCAGGGGTAACATGGGAAGAACAGAGGTACAAAAGGAAAATGAGTTTTTCTTTGATCACCACGAAAGTCCCTTACATTTCAATCATGCGTGTATCTCTGCCAAGGGTCAAGGTGAATGTCTGTTATTATTGATGAATTATTTTAGGTCATTTCTCAGTCACACCTACTGGCTGGATTTCATAAACAGTAAAAGAAAAGTTAGAATTAGATGAGGAAAATGACTAAGCAAATGTATATCCTCCCGTGAAGGTAAGAACCAACTCAGAGTTTGTAATGCATTAATTCCAAAATTGGAATGCTCCTTTTTCTGTTTTACTTAGAGACTTTCCCACTGCAGGCCCCAATTGAACTCTGGAAGACACAACAGTACAGAAGGTTTGAGAATAGATGCCAAACACACTGAGCCTTCTAAACTCACATGAACAACATCAAAAATAAAAATATGAAATAAAATAGAAAAAAAGAGGAAGTAACTAATACCCTTTATGTCACCAAGCTAGCAGGTCCATACTACATAAATTCAATGTATTTATTCAGCTTTCTAAAACTTACAACTTTTAAGACGTCACATGTCAAATCTGATACTGTAGTGGTAGAAGAGACCTAGACACTCTGTAGTGTGGTGCTTATCAGATCATAATCTCCCAATAATCTTTGGATTCTGAAGTGATGCCTCAGGGACTAAACTTGGGAGAGCAAGGACCAGCTTCCCTGCCGTATTTCAATTCAAGCAGCAATCTTTTTATCTGTTTCATTTGTTTGTTTAATAATGAAGTCCCATGCAAGATTTTATTTGGTGTTGATAAAATAATTCTTTATAAAAGTTAAAAATACTGTCATCTATTCTAAATTCCTTGATTTATAGACGAGGAATCCAAGGCTCAGAATGGCTGCATAATAACTCAAGTTGGTGTCAAATGAGTAGAACCTGCCCAGGTCTTCTAATGCTCATTATAATGGCAATGGTATACCTGGGCTTGAGTTTTAGAGCCCAAGTACCTGGATTCAAATTACCACTGTCACCTGATTTTGGGCAATTTATTTATCCTTTTTGGGTATCAGTCTTCATCTGAAAAATGGGGTTCATATTGGTACATACCTCATAGAGTTGTTTTAAGGAGTAAAGGGGTTAATATAAAGAGTCTAATACATAGTAAGCACTCAAAAATATCACCGTAACTGTAATATAACTATTATTCTGTTTTACCAAACTGAAAAACTTCAGGGTTAGGCAGTGTGTTCATTTCTATACAATGTTGTTGTATGGTTGCTACAGTAAATTACCACCAACTTAGTGGCTTAAAATAACACAAATTTATTATCTTAAAGTTATTGCAGTGAGAAGTCCAAAATGGGTCTCACTGGGCTAAAAGCTAGATGCCCGCTGAGCTGATTTCCTTCTGCAGGCTCTAGGGGAGAATCTCTTCCCTTGACTTTTCCAGTCACCTGCATTCCTTGGCTGTGGCCCCTTTGCCCATCTTTAAAACCAGCAGTGTAGCACTATTCAGAATCTGACTCTGACTCTCACGCTCCTGCCTCCTTTCAATGCTTTCACTTACAAACACCCTTTGTGATTGCATTGGTCTCACCCAGATAATTCAGGATAATCTCCCTATGTCAAAATCCTTAACTTAATAAATCTGCAAGACCCTGTTGCCATGTAAGGTAATATATTTATATAGATATATTTGAAGAATCATTTTTCTAAGTTTTGCATAATGTAAATATGCAAAACAGCTTTGTATAAGAAGAGGGAGTGGTGTATACTGCATAAACCTTGCCTAAAGGCAATTGTGTGTGTACACACATAAACACAGAATATATGTATTTCATATAAATGTATGTGTGTGTGTGTGTGTGTGTACACAGTTGCCTTTATATATATCTCTTTGTATATAATACTAGGCTAGTCAAACTAATATATCCTAGACTTGATTTGACTGAGGAATCTGGTTTGGGATCCTTGCCCTATGTCATTCCATTATGTGGTTAGACCAGGTCTATGTAATTTAAAGCAAAGAGGAAAGGTGGTGATTGCCTGAGTCTCTGCCCTGTAAGCATCCTAGATAATTCCAGATATTTTTTCAGAGTGAAACAAAGTGATAAATGTTCTCCCAAATTCATGCAGTCTGCTTCCTACATGCTTTAAATACCTGGATGTGGGAAATGACCCAGTTTTTATCTACCTTTATTGACTGTTTCAAATTAAACTCTTTAGCAGTCAACAACAACAGGAGTCACATCAACAGCTGCTTCATCCTACACTCTGATTTTATGTCTCTCTTTTAGCCATTACATCTGGTTGACTTGGAAATCCTCCAGGGACAACATCTGTTATCGCTGTCTCCCTTGAAATTCAGGCCCATGGTTGTTTAACTGCAAATGTGGAAGAAAATCCAAACTGTACTTGTTTCTGTTGTCTCACGGCTTTGTCACCATATGTCAAATCAAATTACATTTCACAGTTGGCAGTTGAAAGAAATGAAGAAATAGTCAATACAAAGATACCTTTTTTGACCATTAGAGAACAAAAATATAAAACCTGTTGACTTATCTCCTTTACAAGAGGACCACAAAAAGTTCATGAAAAAATTGAATTAAAAGATAAGAATTTTAAATACAAACTTTATTTCTCAACATAATCTCCATCAAGTTCAAGACACTTTTGTGAGCAATGATGTCACCCATTTAGTCTATGCCTAAAGGACTGAGAGTGTTCGGAATTGAAGCATGCCAGTTCAGTTGTTTTTACGTTATTAATGGAAGAAAAAATGGGTGCCATTTAAAGGATTTTTTAGTATTAGGAAACAAAAAGGAGTCAGAAGGAGCAAAATCAGAACTGTAAAGTGGATGCCTAATGATTTCACATCAAAACTCTTGCAAAATTGCCCTTGTTTGTTGAAAGGAATCAGCAGGAACATTGTTGTGGTGGTGAAGGATGCTCTAATGAAGCTTTCCCAGGCATTTTTCTGCTATAGTTATGGCTTCCTCAAAACACTCTTAAAATAAGTAAATATTATTATTCTTTAGCCCTTGATATGGTTTTGGCTGTGTCTCTACCCAAATATTATCTTGAACTGTAGTTCCCATAATCTCCATTTGTGTCATGGGAGAGACCCAGGGGGAGGTAATGGAATCAGGGGGGTGGCTATCTCCATGCTGTTTATGTGATAATGAGTGAGTTCTTACAAGATATGATGGTTTTATAAGGGTTTTCCCCCTCACTTCACTCTGTACTTCTCCTTGCTGCCACCATGTGATAAAGGACATGTTTGCTTCCCTTTCCACCATGATTATATGTTTCCTGAGGCTTCCCTAGCCCTTCGAACTGTGAGTCAATTAAACCTGTTTCCTGTATAAATTACCCAGTCTTGGGTATGTTCTTATAGCAGTGTGAGAATGGACTAATACAGCCCTTTAAAAAGTCAACAAGCAAAATACTTTGAACATCCCCAAAAACTGTTGCCATAACCATTGCTCTTAATTGGTCTGTTTGTGTTTGATTCGACCACGCCCACCTCTTGGAGGCCATTGCTTTGATTGTGCTTGGTATTTAGAATTGTACTGGTCAAGACATGTTTTATTTCTTGTTACAATTCTTTGAAGATATGCTTCAGGATCTTGATCCCACTTACTTAAAATTTCCATTGAAAGCTCTGTTCTTTTCTGCAGCTGATCTAGGCACAACAGTTTTGACATCCATTGAGTGAAAAGTTTGCTTAACTTTAATTTTTTAGTCAGACTGCATAAGCTGAATCAATTGAAATACCTCTGATGTTGGCTATTGCTTATGCTATTAATTATCAGTCCTTTTCAATTAGGACACAAACAAGATTAATTTTTTCTTTGCAAATCAATAGGGTTGGTCTGTCCCTGCAGGCTTCATCTTCAACATTGTCTCATCCCATCTTAAAATGAATTATCTATTTGTAAACTGTTGGTTTCTTTGGGGAATTGTCCCTATAAACTTTTTGTAAGCATCAATGATTTCCCCATTCTTTCCACTCAAGCTTCACTATAAGTTTGATGTTTGTTTTGCTTCAATTTCAGCAGAATTCATGTTGCCCTGATAAGGGCTCTTTATGAACTGATATCCTTCGTAGTACCTCAAACTAGCTACTATTTACACATGTTATAACAAGTTAGTACAAGTTTATTTTGATGCAAAAATTTTGAAATCCATGCATAATTTTTTCATGTTATGCATTTTCTGTAAGCTTTTTGAAGACCCCTTATATTTGGTATGATTGTTATCATTGCCAATGTGGAAATCAGCTTTTTAAAATGGTTATCAGAAACCTCGTCTGAGCTCACAATTCAGTTCCTAAAATGTAGATTAGTCTTCATAAATAGAAGTGAGTGAGCAGCATGCAAGGCAAGGCAACCAAGTGTCCTTGAGGTGCTGACACTGAAGGAAGGGTGAGGAAGAAATAACAAGTAGGGAGAAGGGAAATGAAAAACAGAAAATGAAGTTGTCATGTGTCCATATGTATGGTATGGTGGGTATTCATAATGGTCAAAAGTCTTATATAAAAGAAGGAAAAGATTTGTCCTAGGCCATGTCTGGCTACTAAATATTAATAGGTAAAGACCTACTAACAGTTAAAGGTAAAAGAATCTGAAGCCTGTGGAAGTCATTACTTCACTGACTGTGAGTTTATGAGCCATTGTTTATCCAACAGATAAAAGGAAACAACTTTTGCCAAATGCCGTATTTTTAGAAAAGAAGCAAACTCTTAAGTCTTACTCCACTGAATCAGTTCTTTTGTCACTAAAGATATATTGACATGGCCACTAAAACCAGTGGAAAGATACTGGTATAAATGAGGGTGCAATTGTTGTTTTATTAACTCTCAGCATATACATTTGCTATTGCTGCTATTACAAATTACCACAAACTTAGTGACTTAAAACAATATAAAAATCTATAGTTTCAGAGGTCAGAAATCTGAAAGTAGTCTTAGGGAGTTAAAATCAAAGTGTTTGCAATCCTGCATTCCATCTGGAGGCACTAGGGGAGATCTATTTCCTTGTCTTTTCCATTTTTTATGGGCTACTAGCATTCCGTGGCTTGTGGCTCCTTCCTCTGTCTTCAAAGCATATCATTTCAACTTCTGCCTTGGTTGTTACCTTTCCTCTTTCTGACTTAGACCATCTTGACACCAGGGGTCTAAGGACCCCTGAGATTACATTGGACCAACCTAGATAATCCAGGACAATCTCTTTATATCAAGAGCCTTTACATAATCACATCTGCAAAGTTCTTTGTGCCAGGTGAGGTGATATGTTAACAGGTACTAAGGATTAGGACATGAACATCTTTAGGGGGCTATTATTCTGCCTATCATAGATCCACTTGTCAATAAAGACCTTATTTAGAATTTACAAACTCAAGTGCCAACAGAAGATAGACAAGTAATAGAAGTGAATGAGAAAAACCAAGGAGTGGTGGAAACTGAGGTAAATTAGAGAGTGAATAGCATTCTAAAGCATTCACAATTTTAATAACATATGTAGTTGCCATGTGGACAAAAAAAAATTGTCCCTGGTTCATGCCTACCTATTTGCAACCTTTATTTTAAACCAAATATTTGCTCTGAATGAGCCTCTGCTGCCATTATAAAGTGAGACACTTTCTGTTAAAATGTCAACATGCACTCTGCAGCCAATTACACACTTATATATATATATAGAAAAGGTTAAAATACAAGAATGCAGTAAAAAATAACCAGAATGTGATTTAGAGGCATGTGTTAACTGAAAGACCCACCAAGAACTAATTGGAAGGAAAAGGCCAGTAAGGAAATTGACCATTACAGGAAATACAGGATAAATTTTTTTAAAGATGGTGATTCTGCTCCCAGCAGGCTCAGAAAGACTTCTCTGATTTAGAGGCAAATAAGAGCCAGCTAAGTAGTCTGCAAGGATTAATGACCCATACATTTTTGTAAACAGCAACTGTGACAGTCTAACACAAGTTCCAAAGACACAGGCAAGGGGATTAGCAAAGTCATGTTTCTGATGGACTTTCTCTTGGGTTTCTGTTAATCCACGAGGTTTGATATGTGTTGTGAGTAAGAGAAAGGAGCTGAACATAACATTTTAAAGATCTATTGAGTATTTGGCCACAATAAGGACTAAATCATCATCATTTTAAAAGTCCCAGGTTAGCAGACATACTCTGAGGCCTGCATCACAATCAGAACATATATCAGATCTTATAAACATTTAGATCAAAGATTAAGATTATAAAGAAAAATTTCCAGGAAATTCAGTGTCCATGTCCACATACACAGTATTTTTTTTTATGTGTAGTGGGGACGAATTAAAAGATATATAGTCAATGAAGGAAGACAACTGTGGCAGCTCATGCGCCAGGAGAGCAGAAGAATCAATTAAAATTCGTGTGAGAAAGGTGACATGTTATTTTATTCAAAACCAAAACAAACAAACATGAACTTTTGCTTATGCAAGAGAAAGCTCTACGCTTATATCTAGGAGAAAGGAGTTGAAACAAAGAAAGCTGAATTTATTTTCACACAAACAAAAGGTCTTTTTCACTCTTTGTATGTCTCTCTCTCTCTCTTCTGTTTTTCTTTTCTTTCTCTCTCTCCTTTTCTCTGTGTGTGTGTGTGTTGTTTGTGTGGAGAGAGAGAAAGACAGACACAACGAGAGAGACAGAATTAGAGAGATAGAGAAACTGTTTTATTGAATGATCTGTGCTCAGTAAAGGTGAAAATATAAATTAGCATTTTGTTGTTGTTCTATGCCACTGCCTTCCGATAAGTTTTGTCAATCATTTTCTTGCCTCTGGATGAAATCTCAGAAGCATAAAATAGCATTATCCATCACTCTCATATATAAGTGAATGGTCTCTTTTGATACAAAATGCCCAGTTTAGGCCAGACTAATATCGAAGCCTTATTCTCCTATATAAGTCAAACCTTCTTCCCGGTCATCTTGCATCTTGGGCCTGATTTAGACTTGGAGATATGCAGTAGAGATGAAGTGCTTAATCAGCTTCTGAGCTTTGCTCTTATTTTCCGTTCTTTCTACTCTCTAGGCTGTCTCTGTTTTTTCCAGAGATAGAGAGGACGATGGGAGAAGAGAGATGAGGCAGAAAGTTTTTATTTAACTGATATGGTTGTCCCTGACATTGGCGGCCACCAAAAGTGCTCTTCCTTCTCTCTTCCTCTCTCTTTCTCTGTCTGTCTCTTTGTCCCTCCTTCTCTTTCTCTTTCATGAGGGCCGTCATGGGGTCTTCAGAAACCTTCATTACTATGGGTCTCTCCCCTGCTATTCACTTGTCATGAAACATGTCACCTCTGCCACTTCTAGATGGTTATTCATGATGCTTCCCTAAGTCCCAGCATCTAGTGGTCCATCTCACACATACTTCCTCTCATGGGATCACCAGGTCCTCTCAGGCTATCCTTTAGGGCAGACTCTTTCAAGATGGCCTAATTTCAGCTCCTACATTAGTTTACATCTGATCCACATCTAGAAGCGCAGGCCATTTTGAATTCAGCCCTGTACCTTTTCTTTCTTGCTACAAATGGTTCCCTTTAGGTTCTTTCCTATATAAATTGTAGGTGTAAATCAGGTTCCTAAGTATCAGTGAGCACAGGCCAAGCTTGCCAGTGAGTTTCTGGAAGCATCCCTCAGCACATGTGAAGTGAGAGTTAAAGACCTCTCTCCTCTGTTCTTTTATCCTCTCCTGTGGTCACATACAATCTTAATATATTTTGTTTCAGATGATCTAGCAGCTATGATAGTCAGTGTTGAATTCTCTCCTGGAACTTCTAGATAGAGGGAAAAGCCATAGTTGATATCCTGTTACATAGATAGGTAGTTTGATAGATGATAGAGAGATAAAAATATAGAGATAGAGACGTCCAGGTTTGGTGAGCTGTCTGAGAAATAATAAATTGGAGCCCAATAATTCAAGGAAGAGATGAGAAGGTAGAGTAGTAGATTCCAACAAGAAAACAACAGATTGGTACTAAGAAAAGAGCTGATTAATAATAGTGTGGAGGCAAGAAACTTAGGATAGTGATGACTGGTGTTTAATTTTTAGTTACTTTTGGATCTGGGTAGAAACGCCCTTCATTATCCCCCAAATCTTCAGGACAGTCTGTCACCAATTCTATAACCACACTAGCATTGACTTAATGCAGTACTGCTTTGGATAATTAAAAAAAAAGGCATTTTCATTTTTATATAGGAGAAGGAACAAGAAAGAGTTGGAGCAGGCAGTGCCCAATGAGGTAATGGTGAGAGGTTCTCAATGACTCATTGAAAGTAAGAAGTTACAGGCAACTTTAAGTCAGTGTTAGCCCCTCTTCTTGAAAACCTGCAAAAATATCAAGAGTCTTGGACTTCTGGTTATTTCAGTTGGAAGCTTGAATTAGTTCTCATAAATTTCAAACAAGGTGGTGACTCCGGAAGGCTGGAGAACTTGGAGGTGTTCAGGATACATATGACTAATACAGTATCCCTTGTTTCTTAAGCCTTCTAATGTAAATCTGTGGTTCGAGTATCTGATCAAACTTCAAAATCTTCCATAATTATTGAAAAATGGAAATAAGACAACACAGAAACATTCTAAAGATTTAAATCCCTAGAATAATCCAAGTATGAACTATACATTATTATTACAAGTCGCATATTTCATTAAAAGTGAGAGAGTTTTGAGACTTTGAGCAATTTTCCCTGCTGTTTGAGCCTCTGTGATTTTAGTGTTTTGTTCCTTGACCCCTTCACTTCATTGCTGCAAGTTTCCTTACCCAAAGCACATGCTGTCAATCTCATTTTTTCGATGAGGAAGGGATTATTACTAGACAAAAGCAAAGGGCAGGACAATAATTTGTTTTCCCAGTACTCCAGAAGTCTCTCACATAGGTCCTGCTTTAAGCTAACGGGCAGTGTGCAGAGCCAAGTTTAATCCCGTTATGATGCCAGAGCAGACTGTGCTGGGCTGAGCTGCAGGCTTTGATCCCTGTAGGCCAAGCTCTTATACCTTCTGTGGTGTTATTATATATATATATGTATGTGTGTGTGTGTGTGTATATATATATATATGTTTTCATCCACAGTTCCTGAGTCATAGCTACCATAGCCCTTGTTACAGTCTTTTGTTATTAGGTTGGGTGTGTTAGGCCTCAGGGGTAGGACTCAGGAAACAGAATCTCTTTGACCTTCTCCTGTCCTCCTTTCACCTGCCCAAAGGCAGGACTCTAATATTCCCCCACCTTTCTCATTGTAGGTCATAAGGTCCTCATTTCAGAGAGGCTGTTTCCCCATACCGTGGGAGAAGGAATGCTGATGTCAAGAATTTTCCATAAAAACCCAGGAGGATTGGGTTCCAAGAGCTTCAGGATAGCTGAACATGTGCAGGTTCCTGGAGGGTGGCATGCCCAGGGAGGGCATGGAAGCTCCATGTCCCTTCCCCCATACCACTTTCCCCATATCTCACCCTATACAGCTCTCCATCTGTATCATTTGTTTTGTTTTGTTTTTTGAGACACAGTCTCACCTTATCACCCAGGCTGGAGTGCAGTGGCATGATCTTGGCTCACTGCAACCTCTACCTCCTGGGCACGAGCAATTCTCGCCTCAGCCTCCCCAGTAGCTGGGATTATAGGTACCTACCACTGCACCCAGCTACTTTTTGTATTTTTAGTAGAGATGGGGTTTCACCATGTTGGCCAGGTGAATCTATGATCTGCCTGCCTCGGCCTCCCAAAGTGCTGGGATTACAGACGTGAGTGACCACACCCGGCCATCATCTGTATCATTTGTAATATCCTTTATAATAAATTGGAAAACAGAAGCATGTGTTTCTCTGAGTTCTGTAAGCCATGCCAGAAAATTAATCAAACCCAAAGACAAGGGCATGGGAACCCCAACTTAGGCCAGTTGGTCAGAAGTTCCAGAGCCCTGGATGGACTTAAGACTGGTTGGGGAGGCAGTCTTGGGGACTGAACTCTCAACCTATGGGATCTGACACTATCTCCAGGTAGATGTATCAGAATTGAATTGGAAGACACAGAGTTGGTGTCCACTGTAGAATTAATTGCTTGCTTGGTGGTAGAGAGAAACCCTCACACGTCTGTTCACAGAGGTCTTCTCTGTGTTGATGGTTATTGTGGTAGTGGTGTGAAAGCAAAAGGAAATCACAGTTTGAGAGCTTTTCCCCAAACACCTTATGTTCCAGAGCCTTGCAGGTTGACTCATTAAAGTCATGCTCAGGCTCACCCAAGTCTGATTTGTAAACCAGAGAATTAATTTGCTAATTTACAGTGATTCAGATTCAGCTGCCATTTGTTTTGAGCACATTACATGTCAAACACTGAGCTTGAGGCTTTCTCACCAATGATCTCATTTAAGCCTTTCGTCAGCAGTCAGTAGATGTCCCCAGAGGAAAACCTATTCAGAAAAATGAATAAGGTTTATAAAGTTTCTTAGAAATACCAAGCCAAGGCAAAGAGAACTGGATGATCTGCAGAGATTATCTTGAAGTAGGAGGATGCTCTTGAATCTTTGCTCTCTACATATATCTGCTTATGGGTCAGTTCCTAGCAAGGAAACCCAGCCTCTTCCTCACTGTCTTTGCTGAACCCCCACTAATCAAAGTCTTCTCATGTTTTTCAGTATTTCATGCTGCCATTTTGTGCCTCCCTATGGCATCTTATTCCCTCACTTACAACCAGACTGCTTCTCTACAAGGAATCTAGACACAGCTTGCTTTCCTTACTACAGTAGAATGTCCTCCATCTCCTAAATAGATGCAAAACTCTTTCTTGAATCTGACTTATATCACTTTCTACAATAGGAGACATGACTATTTGTTTCTGGGGAAAATATCTGGAGCCTTTCTGCACCTATGCTGACAACAAACTGTGTCCTTTCTGTAGCTCCAGGCATGGCATGAAGGTGTGGGAGGGAGCAGTGGCATAGAGAGATTCAAACTTTTATAGCTATAATCACATAAGAAAAAACTGGCTTACGTGTATAAGTTTGGTATTTTAATTAGTTAATTTATTTAAGTGTTTATGCAGTGCCATGCATTGAGTATACAGAAATGAATAAGGCACATTGCTCTCAAAGAATTCATTGTCCAGTAGAGAATACAAACATGTAAGGAAATAATTTCAATACAGTGAGCTAAAGGTTAATTGAAATATAGACATGGTGCCATCAGAGAATTGAGGTTTAGGAAATTGTGTCTACATGGTCAGGGAAAGTCTCACAGCTAAGATGACCTTTAAGAAGTTTTAAATTAAGGACAGAAGTTCACTGGACAGGAAAAAGGGGAGCAGCGGGAGGAGGCATGTGGAGGAATGTTTAGGAAAAGCATTCCAAGCAGAAGGGACAGAAGCATAAAACAGCATAGGAATTTTAAAAAGGTATGAGATATTGGCATGCCTATAGCAATTTATATGAGTGGAAATGAAGCTGAGAGTTAGGCAGGGTCTTATCAAAACTGACTCCTATTATTAAGATTAGAAATTTGAATTACATTCTGTAAACAGTCGGTATAGAACTTAAGCAATGTAATGTCATTTGTGTTTTTAAAAGATGACTTTTATAGTATTACAATTTGGAGAAGTTATTTTGCCTTGTAACTGATAACTAAAATTAATACATAAATGGTAATATTTGTTTTAAGGAAGTTTTTAATTTTATCCCAATGTGTTTAAAATGTTATTTTGATAATAGTATAGTTATTTTGTAATATATTTTCTTCCCTTATGATAGTCTTCCCTGACTTACCCACAACTTAATATATAGTATAAACCTCTGTTGTAGTGGGAAGAGGGCTGAACCTAGAAACAGAAAATGGTTCTGAGTCCCTACCCTTCTTCTTTCTGGCTTTGTGTCCTTGGGCAAGTCACTTAACTTCTCTGAAACTCAAGTTCCTTATCAGTGAAATGGGGATATTGATACTCAAATTATGGTTTGTGTTGAGGATTAAATTAAAGAAAATGTGAGCTATCTCTTGGACCTAAAAGGACTTCATAAAAGTATAGAAATATATATGCACTCTCTCTATATAATTTTTATGTATGTATAATTATATATTTTTATATAAATTATATATGTTTTATTATATAAAACATATATATTTCTTTTTCTTTCCCCAGGGCTCTCCTTCAGGAATTTCAATTCTTGATATCTATGATGAAGTCAGATGATATTTAAGAAACGCTACTGACCCCGACCTGGCCAACTTAGATGTCTGCCTTTCTTTTCTGGATGAAACCATTAAGACTCAGAGAGTGATAATTAGTGATGAAGCTGTAACTAAAGTCTGGACTCCTAGAACAGTGTACTTTCATTAATTCAGAAATGGTCTAGAATGGCTTCATAAACAGCAAGCTGAAACCACATTCAAAATTACAACTTACATGAGTCGTATTAATATGTATGGAATAGATCTTGATGCCTTGATCCAAAGGTACTGACTTGCTATTTGAATAAAAGGGGAAATCTGATGGTTAGAGAGGGTAGCATATATCCCAGCTTCTTTTCCCCTTAATGGAAGAAGTTAGGTCTCTTCCTTACCACAAACTATACTGTAAACTCTTAAATATTTCTGGTGCCATCAAGTGATTAAAGATTGATTTGCTTGAAATGAAAGAAACATCCTGATTGAATAATAATCCAGTTAAGATAAACAATAAATAACCAATATTATCTTTGTGATGGAATTTTCACTAGCAAGACTCTAGATAATATGGCAAATACATTTTTAAAATGCAGCTTTTCAAAAAAGTAAACAAAATCCCACTTTTGTGTTTTTAAATTAATTTTTAATTAATTTTGTGTTTTTAAATAAAGATTCAAAAACTAGATTGAATAGAGTAAGTGAATTTAAGTAAGATCATTCAGGTGGAAAAGGGGAAATTTCTTTGCTAGACTATAATAAAAATTCAGAGTAAGAAGTTTGATTTTGGAGAAAACGGTGGGATAGATTCTCAAATCAATCTCTTGAGGAAGGAATAGCAAAAATACAAAGAGAACGTATCTTTAAAAAACTCCTTGGGAGAGGCTTCAAGATGGTTGACTAGATGCTTATTAGATCTGGTACTTGCCTCTTCCATGAAGAGAAACTAAAATAGCAAATACATAATCACACTTCAAATAGATCATCAAAGAGTGAACACTAGAATTCAACAAAGAAATGACAGGAAGCACCAAAGCAAGGAAGGAGAAAGAGGAAAGGCAGCCTGCTTGGCTGTGATTGGTTAGGAGTCTGGAGAAGCTCCCTAATGAAGATGAAGGGCAAGCGAGGGGCCCCCAGAACTCCAAATTCCCACCACAGGCTCTTATAATCCAAGTTACAGTAGAGCCCCTGAACCTTTATGGACCCTGGGACTAACAAAAAGAGCTAGAGAGCATGTGAAGGCACTGCTCCAGAGAGAGAGCTCACACTGTCCTAAGCAGCTGTGCTCCAGTGCCATTTTGAGAGCCAAGTCCCCAACAGACTGCATCCTGCCTGGAGGCCCAATAGCGGCTGCATCTTTGCATTTCTGGAGCCCCATTGATATCCTTGTCTGCTGCAACTGGGGCCTATGCAAGAGCCACTGGCAGTAGTCCTGCCCTCCTAGCAGAGGGGCAGTCATGCATTTTCATGCACACTGAGGACAAATTCTGCTGCCCACAATCACCACTGCTGTGTGCTGCTTTGGGGCTAAAGCTCGAGTGAAGTGCATGCCCCCCTAACCCCCGCCAACAAAGCCACCTGCCTATGGTTTCTCTCCAGTGTCAGGGCTGCAGCGCAGCCACTGCTGCCTCCAACTGGGCACTCCAACGGGGGCCTGGGGATCACCCAATCTCTGCCTACAACAGCCAGTGCCTGTTTGCATCACTGGGATGCCTGAGAACAGATCCACCTGGCCAAGCTCCACTCCCCACTCAGTACCCAGATATACCATCCAGGGTTTTGAGAATTGCCCAGTCCAGCTCACCACCTTTGGTACCTGAGCACTTCTCCCAAGGTCTGTGGTCAAGTCCACTGAACCTGCCACTACCACCACAGCTGGCACCCAATGCGTGCATCAGCAAGGAGTCTGGAGATTGTCCCACCAAGCTGATTGCAGCCATCAACATCACCAGCATGGATCACTTGAGTGTCAGAGAGTTGTCTCACCATTGCTACAGCCATCAACCATGCAATGCCTACTGCCTATTGCCTACTGCCTAGGGGCTCAAGAACCTGTCCACCTACCCAGTCCACTGTTACAATCCCTGGAACCTGAGAAAACTGCCTAGAAATTCAAGAACTGTCTTTCCTGGACCGACTAACATCACTGCCAGCATGCACCACCCTGGAGTTTAAGGACAGACAAATTCAGCTCACTGCTGCCACAACTAGTGCCTGAAGACTGCCCCATCTGGTATTCCAGTCCCGAGTAAAACTTCACCATGACCTCTACTAACAGCTGCACCCTAAGCCACTGAGAAAATCACAAACACTATTGATGCTGTTACAACTAAAGAAATCATACAGAGACTACATACTGCACACACCCAGAATCAAATCAAAAGTGGCCTACCCAGGCAATACCATAAATACATCATCAGGAAAAATTTGTCTCACATAAAAGCAAATTCAAAAATTGAAAGAAGAAACAATTACATCACGTGCATAGATATCAACATACAGACACAAGAAACATGAAAAAATAAGAATATATTACACGGTCAAAGAAACACAATAATTCTCCAGCAACAGGTTGCAATCAAAAACAAATTTACAAAACCCCAGAAAAACAATTCAAAATATTGATACTAAAGAAGCTCAGTGAAATACAAGAGAATACTGAAAAAAATACAAATAAATCAGAAAAACAATTCAGGATATGAATAAGAAATTCCAAAAAGATAGATATTATTAAAAAAGAACCAAATAGAAATTCTGAAGCTAAAGGATTTATTAAAAGAAATACAAAATACATTCAAAAGCTTCAACAATAAAGTAGATCAGGCAGAAGAAAGAATCCCAGAACTTAAGGCCTTTTCGAACAATCCAGTCAGACAAACTGAAAAAAAAAAGAATTAAAAAGATCGATTAAACCCTTCATGTCATGTGGAACACCACAAATTGACCAAATATTTAAAATTTTGGTATTTCTGAAGGCAAAGAGGAAATAAAATCTTTCCCAGACAAGCAAAAGGTGAGAGAATTCATTACAGCTAGACCAGTCCTACAAGAAATATTTAAGGGAATTCTATGCCTGGAAGAAAAATAAAAGCTATTATTTCTCATGATATTTTCATATTATATTATCATGAAAACACACACAAAAATAAAAACCACCAGTAGCACAAACACACAAACAAGGAAGAGAAAGAAGCTCAAATTTTACCATTATAGAATACTACCAAACCACAATAATAAACAATGAGAAAGATACAAAAGATATATAAAACAACCAGAAATCAATTAATTGAATGACAAGACCAAGCCTTCACATATCAATAACCTTGAATGCAAACAGATTAAACTTTTCATTTAAAAGATATAAACTGAATGGATTTTTCAAAATGATCTAACTATATGCTGCCTACAAGGAATTTGTCTCACCTGTAAAGGCACATATAGACGAAAGTAAAGAGATGGAAAAAGATATTCCACACGAACAGAAACTAAAAGCAGGCAGGGGTAGCTATACTTTTATAAGATAAAACAGACTTTCAGTTGAGAACAATAAAAAGAGAAAAAGAAGGGCGTTATATAATGATAAAAAGATTAGTTCAGCAAAAGAATACAATAATTCTAAACATATCTGCACTCAACAACGGAGCACCCAAATATATAAGGCAAATATCGTTACATTTGAAGAAAGAGAAGCTCCAATACAATAATAGGGACTTCAACACCCCACTCTCAGCATTAAACAGAATGTATAGATAAAAAATTAACAAAGAAATGTTGGATTTAAACTACACATTAGACCAAATGGGCCTAACAGAAAATTAGAGAACATGTCATCCAACAGCTACAGAATACAGAGCTAGAAAAGCAAGAACAGACCAAACCCCAAATTGGTAGAAGGAAAAAAATAATAAAGAGTAGAGCAGAAATAAAATAGAGACCAAGAAGACAATTCAAGGGATCAATGACAATAAAACTTGGTCCTTTTGAACAGATAAACAAAACTGATGAGTCACTTGCTAGACTAACAAAGAAAAATGAGAAAGGACCCAAATAAGTAACATGAGAAATGAAAAAAGAGACATTACAACTGATACCATAGACATACAAAAGCTCATCCAAGGCTATTATGAACAACTATACACTAACAAAGTAGAAAACTTAGAAAAAATGAATAAATTCCTGGACACATAAAACCTACCAAGATTGAATCAGGAAGAAATAGAAATCCTGAACAGACCAATAATGAGTAGCAAGATTGAATAAGTGATAATACTGTCACAACAAAGAAAAGCCCAGGACCAGATGGCTTCACTGCTGAATTCTACCAAACTTTCAAAGAAGAATGAACATCAATTCTTCTCAAAATATTCAAAACAGTTGAAGAGAAGAAATTCTTTCTAATTTGTTCCATAAAGCCGGCATTTCTCTGATAACAAAATCCAACAAGGATGCAGTTTTAAAAAAGAAAACTACAGGACAACATCCCTGATAAACAGATGAAAAGCCTCAACAAAATACTAGCAAAAAATCCAACAGAACTTCAAAAAATAATGCACCATCATCAAGTGGGATTTATTCCAGGGATGCAAAGATGGTTCAATACATGCAAATTAGTAAACAAGATACATCACATCAACAAAATGAAAGACTAAAATCGTATAATTATCTCAATAGATGCAAAAAAAATCATTTAATAAAATTTAACATTCCTTCAAAAAACTAGGCATAGAAGAAACATATCTTAATATAATAAAGGCCATAAATGACAAACCCACAGCTAACGTCATATTGAATGGGAAAATTCTGAAACCCTTTCCGCTTAGAACTGGAATAGACAAAGATAACTACTTTCACCACTCCTATTCAACATAGTACTGGAAGTCCTAGCAAGAGCAATAAGGCAAGAGAAAGAAATAAAAGGCATCTAAATTGGAAAGGAGAACCTAAGTGTTTAATACATTTTGGATATTTGTACCTGCCCAAATCTCATATTAAAATGTAATCCCCAGTGCTGAAGGTGGAGCCTGGTGGGAGGTGTCTGGATATGAGGTTGGAACCTTCATGAATGGTCTGCTGATAAGTGAGCTCTCACTCTGAGTTCACACAAGATGTTTTCATTTAAGAGTGTGTCACCTCCCCGCCCCATTCTCTCTTGCTTCCTACTGCTTTTGCTATTCAATGTGCCTATTCCTCCTTCACCTTCTGGCATGACTGAAAGCTCCCTGGGCCTTCACCAGAAGCTGAGTAGATGCCAGCACCATACTGCCTCTCAAGTCCACAGAACTCTGAGCCAATTAAACATCTTTACAAATTACCCAGTCTCAGATTTTTCTTTATAGCAATGCAAGAACAGCCTAATACAGTGTCCATCATCAAATGAATAAAGAAAATGTAGAATATATATATGAGTATGTGTGTGTATATATATATATCATATATATGGTCAAACTGGACTACTATTAGGTCATAAAAACAAATGAACTTCAATCATTTTTGGCATCATGGACAGAACTCAAGGTCATTATGTTAAGTGAAATAAGCTAAATAGACAAATTTCCCATGTTTTCAGTCACATATAGGAGCTAAAAAGTTGATCTCATAAAGGTAGAGAGTACAATAATAGATACTAGAGGCTGGGAAGGGTCTGTAAGTTGGGGGATGATGCAGAGAGACTGGTCAATGAATACAAGCATACAGTTAGACACAAGGAATAAATTCTAGTGTTCATAACAGAGTAGAGGTATTATAGTTACCAACAATGTATTATATATTTCAAAGTAGCTAAAAGAGAGAACTTGAAATGCTCTCAATCCATAGAAAAGATAAATACTCAAGGTGATCAATACCCCAAATACCCTTGCTTGATCATTACACATTCTATGCATGTAACAAATCTTAACTCTAAGTGGAGCTCTGAAACTGCTTTTGTTTTATGGCATTTACCAAACCTTTTATTTTAAGTTCAGGGGTATCATGTGTAAGTTTGTTATATAGGTAAACTCGTGTCATGAGGGTTTGTGCAGATTATTTCATCACTCAGGTGTTAAGCGTAGTGCCCTTTAGGTTTTTTCCTGGTCTTCTTCCCCTCTCACCCTGCACTCTCAGTTAAGATTTCATGTTTATCCTTAGAATTTAAACTGGTAATATCTTACTGTCTTTTCAATTCTTGTGCACTCTTGAACAATTTTTATTTTTTAAATTTACTTCATTTTTCTTCTTTTTATGGAAAATTTTTATTGATACTTCATATTTTATATATTATACACTATGGGTACAAGTGATACTTTCTTACATGCAAATTTCTGACTTTGTGGTTTGATCTTCTAAAAATGAAAAACTGAAATCCTGAATTAAAGGAAGCTGATACTTTATTTTATTTTGTTAACTTTTATTTTAAGTTCAGGGGTCCCATGTGCAGTTTTGTTATCTACGTAGACTTGTGTCATGAGAACTTGTACAGATTATTTCATCACTCAGGTGTTTATCCTGGCACCCATTAGTTATTTTTCCTGATCCTCTCCCTCCTCCCGCCCTCCACCCACAAGTAGGCCCCAGTGTCTCCTGTTCCCCTCTATGTGTCCATGTGTTCTCATCATTTAGCTCCCACTTATAAGTGAGAACATGTAGTATTTGTTTTCTGTTCCTGCATTAGTTTGCTAAGGTTAATGACCTCTAGCTCCATCCATGTTTCCGCAAAGGGCGTGATCTTGTTCATTTTATGGCTGCATAGTATTCCATGGTGTATATGGACCACATTTTCTTTATTGAATCTACCATTAATGGGCATTTAGGTTGATTCCATGTCTTTGCTACTGTAAATAGTGCTGCAGTAAACATATGCATGCATGTGTCTTTATGAAAGAACAATTTATATTCCTTTAGGTATATACCCAATTATGGTATTGCTGGGCTGAATTGTATTTCTGTTTTTAGCTCTTTTAGGAATAGCCACACTGCTTTCCACAATGGTTGAACTGATTGACATTCCCACCAAAAGTGTTTAAGCATTTCTTTTTCTCTGAAACCTCACCAGCATCTCTTATTTTTTCACTTTTTTATAATAGCCATTCTGACTGGTGTGAGATGGTATCTTGTTGTAGTTTTGATTTGCATTTCTGTAATAATTAGTGATAACTGCATATTTTTTCATTTGCTTGTGGCTGTGTGTATGTCTTCTTTTGAAAAGTGTCTGTTCATGTCCTTTGCCCACTTTTTAGTGGGGTTGTCTTTTTTCTGGTAAATTTAAGTTCCTTATAGATGCTGGATATTAGACCATTATCAGATACATATTTTGCAAGAATTTTCTTCCATTCTGTAGGTCATCTATTTACTCTGTTGACAGTTTCTTTTGCAATGCAGAAGCTCTTTAATTTCATTAGATCCCATTTGTCAACTTTTACTTTTGTTGCAATTGCTTTTGGTGTTCTGTCATGAAATCTTTGCCCATTCCTATGTCCAGAATGGTATTTGCCTACGTTGGGAATGACAGAATCTTAATAACAAATGGAAGATGTTAAAAAGCCATAGATAAAAGAAAGATTACTTTCAAAGGGGCAGTAGTTAGACTGTGAGGTAACTTCTCAACAGCAATAATAGAAGTCAGAAGACAGTCAGTCCAATAATACATTAAATTGGCTGTAAGGAAATAGACAACAACCTAAAATTCCAAACCCAGGAGAATATATATTTCAAGACTGAAAACAAAATGAATATTTTTTCAGGCAAACAAAACAAGAATTCCCCCCTCACCAAAAGGAAACATACAATATGCACATCTAGTAGAAGGAAAGCGATCCCAGACGGAAGATCTAACACGCAAGGAGGAATGAGGAACAAATATCAGGTGGTAATTATGCAAACTTGTCATTACCCTTGTTCTCTGCTTTTCATTATGGCTGTTAAGAAATTTCTATTCCTTTGAAGTCAACTGCCCTTATTCTCTGGAAAATTTTAAGACTTCTCTTTGCCATTGTTCTGCAGTTTAGTTATAATACTCTTGAGTGTTGATTTCTATTTATTTATTTTATTTGCTACACATCTGGCTTCTTGAATTAGTAGATTAATGTGTTTCAGCAGTTTTGGACAAGTTTCTGCAATTATCTTCTTAAAAATGTCCTCTGAAAATATTGTCAACACATTATTGTGTGATGCACGATCAGAAAAAGTACATGTATGCAGAATATATTAAGAACTATTAAGTATGTAATACAACAATCCAATAAAAAATGAACACATGATTTGAGTAGACACTTCACAAATGAAGATATATGAATACTCAATGGTATATGAAAAGTCATCATTAGTCATCAGGAAAATTAAAATTAAAACACAATTAAATACCACTACACACTCATCAAAATGACTAAAATTAAGAAACTAACCACATACAGTACTAGTGAGTATACAGAGTAACTAGAACCCTCATACTCAGTTGGAAAGAATATAAAATATTAGGAACACATTGGAAAACAGCTTGGCAGTTTTTTTAATTAAATAAAACCTTCCATATGGTATAGACACTCCACTTCTTGGCATTTACCCAAAATAAATGAAAGCATATGTCCATAAATACTTGTGTGGATATTCTTAGAAGCTTTATTTGTAACAGTGAAAAACTGGAAACAATCCAAATGTCTGTCCGTATGTGAATAAAGAAACAAATTGGAGCATATCAATGCAACAGGATATTACTCAGTAATAAAATGATGAACTACTTATCCAAACAGCAATATTGATGAATCTCAGAATCATGACGCAGAATGAAATAAGCCAGATTGAAAAAAAAAAAAAAAACCTACATACTGTATGATTCCATTTTTATAAAGTTCTAGAAAAAACAAATGAATCAATAGTGACAGAAATCAGATAAGTGGTTGATTGCAAATAGAGGAAGAGGGAGCACTAGATTACAGGAGGCATGAGAAAACTTTTGGGGTTTTGGCAATGTTTGATATCTTGATTGTAGTGATAGCTTTATGGGTATGTACATGTGTCAAAATTCATTATTGTATGTCAATTATACTTAAAGACTTTTAATAGCAAAAAACAAAACCAGTCGCAGAAGGTAAAGTTGGGGAAAAATAAGTTATGGAATTATTTGGTTTTACTAAATTACCCATCCTCAGAAAGTTAAAGGTAAATGATCAATGAAAACCTTTCAGGCATTTGGGAAGAAATTATTTTCTGAGAGTTTGACACAGTCCAGATATTCTGCATACCAGACAAGAGATATCTCATGAACAATCATTTTTCCAAACACTAGGATGTCTTAAGATTCTATTACTTATATTCAATCTATTGACATAAAATTAGAATATCTCCTCTTCTACCTCATTTTGCATAAAATTTCCAGTCCTTTTTTTAAAGCAAAGAAAATTATTGAAACAAAGAAAATTGTCTATTATCCTAGATACCCACCATCAATTATTTTTGTAAATTTAGTTGTCTTTAAATACCGATTTATAAAAATAAACGTGATGTTTGTCAATTCACTAGATCAATAAATTGGAAGGCTGATTATATATTCAAGCGCAGTTAACATATTACTTGTTTTCTCTTTTTAATAGGAAGAATGTTTTAATTCAAAAAAAGCATCATGTGAAATAGGTCTAGTGCTTCTTTTGAGCTGGTACATTTTGGTAAGCTATAATTTGGTAATTATAATTCAATGTCTTAAACATTAAATTCAATTGTTACAATTTATTAAATAATGTTCATTTTCATATAACCAATATTTTTAAATAGGTTTAGCTTTTGTTTACATGTGTGATATTGTAATACAGCAATGATATGGTACACTGTAAATTTTAAAAATAAATCATATTGCAATGTTGTCAGATATATATGCACAGATTACATAGTTCATGTCTCTTTATAATGGCAGAAAAATTTAAATAACCATACTGTAAATTTGAATGCAAAAAGGAAATTCCAATGACTTTTTCTCTCTATTATTGTCTTTTGGAAATTCAATTAAATGTGCTAGAATTTCTTACTTTGTCATCCATCCTTCGTAAACTCGTCTCCATACTCTAATCTTTTTGTCTGTGTTGCATTCCCAGTAATTTCCCCTCGTCTATCTTCAAGTTTACACATTTTATTTCAGGTTGTGCCTAAGTTACTGTTAAGTCTACTCTTTGAGTTTTTAATTATGTTTAACGTAATTTTAATTTATAGAATATCTAGTTGGTTGTTTGAAATCAATTTGGTTACATTTTATTTTTTCCTTTTCCCTCTAGATGTTTTCAAGACTTTCTTTTATTTGTTTAGAAATATAAGTGTTTTGTAATAGATGTTTAGTAATTTTAATACTGGAATTTGGCCTTGCCTGAAAAATCTAGACAAGGGCAGGTCTCAAGTTTTCTCCCTCCCCTGCTCAATTGCAAGGCAAGTCTTTTAGGACTCAGAGTTGGGTGAAAGTCAGCCTTACTTCCAGGTCACTCTTGTTCTGTGTATATTGAGCTATTTGGGGATCCCAGCTTAATGCAGGGAGAGTGTTCTATTAGACTTCATATCTGGGTTCTAGAATTTTATTTTTGTTTCCTTAACCTCTTGTGGCTGTTTACATCAAAATTCAGGGTGGCAAATTACCTCCGGGCAAGAGCAATTTTGATGGTCAGTTTACCTTTCTGGGTTTTCACTCTTCCTTCAGTTTTTAACCAGATAATTCTTTGCTATTTTGTCAGCTTTTTGACAATTTTAACAATATAGATTTTAAAATGTCTTCAGCAACTTATCTTTTTGGTGTAAAAAATTCTTTTTGGTATGGTAGTGGGGAGGAAATGGCAGACTAAGCTAAAAACCTGGCCTGTCACCTGAGGAAATTGAACCTTGCAATTTGTTTGAACAATTTTTAAATGTAACAGACACACACACACACACACACACAATTTATATTGATTGGCTTATTTTGGGTATTGATGGAATCACTTGTGTGATTTATCTGATACATCAATGAAGACAGTTATAAATAGAAGAATAACCATTTTCAATCAGTTATTTGTTGTCAAACGTAACATTTGACCATTTACAATCTGAGAGTAAAACTGCACAAGGGAAACATCCAAGGAAATTAATTCTCTTTTTAAGGTCATCTATAAATCCAGTCCCCATAGCAACACAAGTACTTATCTAGATTCCTTCCTTTACACTATGTATTTTGCCTAGTCATTTCTTTGCAATTAAATTAATTGCTTCATTGTTAATCCAACTTTCACTCTCTGTCCTTTCAAAACATTTTAAAAACAAGCTGATGAATGGAAAAGTAAAACATTGTTGCAGAGCTAGTTATTTATAAGAAAACAAAATCAATTGTGTCTGAAATGTCAATGTATAAATAAGCACGTTTCTAAATTTAATTGTTAACTTTTATAAGATGAATGGTAGCAACAACAATGTGATTTGTTATTTATTCTTCCTGAGTCAAACTAAATATTTTACATAAATCAGCCCCTTCTGGATAATATTTACATTACACTACAAATATTGACAATGACTAGAATTTAATATTTTAAAAATACCCAAACATACAAATGCAGGGATGGGTGGTTATAACTGGATCAATAGTTGTGTCACTCCAAATCACAAATCTCTTGTTTTCCCTCTTGCTAATCTCTACTATCCTCCCTCTTTAACCCATGGCTATGAAAAATAACAAAAGGAGTAATTCAAATCTTCAGATAGTTCTTTCTTGTTTCCTTGTAGCTATATATTTTAATTTGCCTCAGACGTCTCCAAATTAGTCTAAGGAAACACAAAGTGATATAAGTACTACATAGATTAGATTTAGGTGTAGAGGTATAATCTTTTCCCCCTACAGAACTCCAAACATGCTATTCACCATTTAGGAATGTAAAGCAACCCACAATGGTCTAAAGAAAGATACAGAACTCACCAATTCATATAGTCAAAAGCTGGACAGATCTGGATTCAAATCTAATTGAGACCTTGGGCAGCTGTTGAAATTCTGCATATCAGTCAGAGGTTGGTTAGAAAAACAGAATTTGCTTGAGATTTCAAACTAAAAGGGATGTAATACAGAGATTGGAAAGTTACCAAACCTCTGGGATGAGTAATAAAGCAAGGATCAGGGAAGTCATTGCTAGTGTTCAAAAAATCAGTACGAATAAGAATCACAGGAAACTGCCACTTCAGAATATAATGACACAAGGAAGTCATTCATCAAATCTTACCTCTGTTATCTCTGCAGCCCACATGTTCATGCCACTGACTCGGGAATAACAGTGGCTTCTTCTCTTGCAAGCAAGCTTGTTGGCAGAATATATAAAGTGGCAACTTTCTGGTAGAAATAAATTCTAAGGATATAATACCCCGGGTTTTCACCCTCTAAAATACAAGAAAAGAGAAATGGGAGAAATGTTGTTAAATTTCCAACAAAAAATCTAACATATTCTAGATAACTCAGTGTCTTCGAATAAAAAAATACTGTCAAGACGAAATCAAGATTGTGGACTGAGCACTTGCTCCAATATTCCTTCTGCATCAAATCCCTTAAAGTGAGAGAAAAGGTATATATGCAAATATGCATACATATCTATTCAGATATAGATGATATAGATAAATATATAGATGACATAGATACTGATAGAGCATAACATGACAGGAACACAGAAATTATGAAGTCTTTAAAAGATAAAAAGCTGACAAAATCAAATTGATAACAACTATGACAAAGTCATATCAAACAAGTTCAAGACCGTATCACTGCAAAGACTGAAAACAGATTCTAAATTGGATTGAAGTGAAAAAGCAGAAAAGTGGCCCAGAAAATCATTAGGGTAAATTAATTAAAGAACTGAAGTCAAAAAAATGAGACCAGACCTCATCATCCTTGTGATGTACAACAGACAGCAAGTTTTTGATGGGTTTTTATCCATCTGTATTTGCGATGTTATATTGTTTTTTCATTATCACTCTTTAAATACTTTTTGTATAATTTAATAAATTTTGATATTATTACATTTTGCATTGTTATCTGAGTTTCTTGTTTCAGCATCAGTTAATAGAATTTTTAAAATGTAATTTAAAAAGGTGTTGCATTGCTTTTGATAGTGATTACATAGTTAAACAAAAACATCTTTTACCTGTTATAAAGCTTTAGTTAAAAGCTACTGGGGGGCGGAGTTTCACAATTCCAGCAAAAGGGATGGGGATGTGTATGTGTGTATACATATATAGTAATATTTTTATATATTATAAATTATATATAAACATATGTGTATATTCTGATACATTTATGTGCAATTTTAAAATAATTCAAATTATAATCCAAAAATAAAGTCAGAATAAGCTCTTATTTTTTCTTCTTTTTTTGAGACAGAGTCTCACTCTGTCACCCAGGCTGGAGTGCAGTTGAGTGATCTTGGCTCACTGCTACCTCCACCTCCCAGGTTCAAGCAATTCTTCTGCCTCAGCCTCCCAAGTACCTGGGATAACAAGTGCCCACCACCACATCTGGCTAATTGTTCTATTTTTAGTAGAAATTGGGTTTCGCCATGTTGGCCAGACTGGTCTTGAACTCCTAACCTCAAGTGGTCCACCCATCTTGGCCTCCCAAAGTGCTGAGATTACATACATGAGCCACTGCACCTGGCTAGAATAAGCTCTTAAAGAAAATTAAAGATTATATAAGAATGACACATACACACTTTAGTTTGATTAGCTCTTAACACTATTTCAAGACTATCTACTGTGATGCTGGTGTACAATTTTCTTGAATTTAGATACAAAGGGGAGAAATAAAAAGGGACACAGCCTTAAAGGCATTAGCAAAAGATACAAGAGCTCTGCTTCCTGGAATTGTGTTGTATAAAGTCAGAACCTCCTGGAAGCAGGTGCCAAGACAGGATTAATGATGAAACGGTTTTTATTAGGAGAAATGCTTGTGAGAAGAAAATGGAAAGGAGCCAGGAGAGGCTGGAAAGGGCATCAAACCATGATGCAAGCCTGACTTTAAGTGAAGGAGAGAGAGAGAAGGAAGTCGGGTAGAAGCGTCCTAAATTATCATGCATCTAAGAAACGTTTGTCAAAGCCATTGGGGAATACTCAACTAAAATTCAGCCGAGAGGAGGCTTGTGAACCCTCAGGAATGGAACTATAGTAGTATTGCTGCCTGGCTCAGTGGTTGGCTGAGAGGCACATATGGGAAGCAAGGACAAATGCATGATGGACTCAGATGCAGAAGTTGGTCTCTAGTCGCTTAGGTTCCCCGAATTTGGAGGTTCGCCTCATGCATTCTCATGTCCATCACATAAAGAAAGGGACAGTCTGAAAGGAAGCAGGATTCCTTTCTAAAGAACCTTTTCTTTGGGGAATACTCTGAAACCTTTCTTCAAATGATGACCCACTCTGAAGTTCAGGAGATAATTCTGAAGCAGACTTTGATTTTATGCGGGAGAATGTACTCTATTCCCATTATCACAGCTTGTCCCTTGGCTTACATAAATATTTCGCTCACGATTCAAGGAAGTTGTCTAAAGCAACTTAAATGCTGGGCCAAAATAACCTGTTTGTCTGTCATTAAAAAGTTTTTGTTTTAGAAGTTTTATGGGTTGAATTGTATCTCATAAAATGATATATTACAGTCCTACTACTCAGTACCTCCAAATGTGATATTATTTGTAAACAGAGTATTTATGGAGGTTATCAAGTTAACATGAAGTCATTAGAGTGGGGACTAATCCAATATAGTTGAGATCCTTATAAAAAGGAGAAATTCAGTCACAGGGACAGACAGGCACAGAGAGAAGATGATGTCAAGAGACAACGGGAGAATGCCACATGAAGGTGGAAGATTGGAGTAATGCATCTACAAGCCAAGGAATGCCAATGATTGCTGGAAAACTACCACAAGCTAGGAGAGAGGTGTTTCACAGTGGGAAGGCCTATGCAAACCTATACCAAAGACCGAGAAAGCTGAGAGGCTGAAGAGAAAGGCTGACACAGCTACTTTCTCAGAAAGAAACATTTATTCATTGGTTATATATATATATATATATATATATGTATTTTTGAATATTTTCTTATTTTTAACTTTTAGGTTCAGGGCTACATGTGCAGGTTTATTATATAGGCAAATTGCATGTCATGTCATGGGGGTTTGGTGTACATGCTATTTCATCACACAGGTCATAAGCATAGGTAGTTTTTAGATCCTCACTCTCCTCTCACTCTCCACCCTCAAGTAGGCCCTGGCATCTGTTGTTCCCTTCTTTGTGTTCATGTGCATTCAATGTTTAGCTGTCACTTATAGGTGAGAACATGGAGTATTTGGTTTTCTCTTTCTGTTTAGCTCATTTAGGATAGTGGCCTCCAGCTCCATCCACGTTCTGACAAAGGTATGATCTTGTTCTTTTATATGGCTGCATATATTCCATGGTGTATATGTAACACATTTTCTTTATCCAGTCTATCATTGAAGGACATTTAGGTTGATTCCATGTCTTTGCTACTGTGAATAGAACTGTGATGAACATACATGTGCATGTGTCTTTATGGCACAATAGTTTATATTCCTTTGGTTATATACCCAGTAATGGGATTGCTAGGTCAAATGGTAGTTCTGTTTTTAGCTCTTTGAGAAATTGCCACACTGCTGCATTCCCACCAGCAGTGTATAAGCATTCCCTTTTCTCTGCAACCTCACCAATAAGTGTTATTTTTTGACTCTTTAGTAATAACCATTCTGACTGATGTGAGATGGTATCTTATTATGGTTTCGATGTGCATTTCTCTAATGATTAGAGATGGTGAGCATTTTTTCATATGCTTGTTGGCTTTGCATATGTCTTCTTTTGAAAAGTGTCTGTTCATGTCCTTTGCCCATTTTTTAATGGGATTGTTTGGTTTTTGCATGTTAATCTGTTGAAGTTTCAGATGTTAGACCTTTGTCAGATGCATAGTTAGCAAATATTTTTCCCATTCTGTAGGTTGTCTATTTACTCTGTTGATAGTTTCTTTTGCTATGCAGAAGCTCTTTAGTTTAATTAGATCACATTTGTCAATTTTGGGGTTTGATGCAAATGATTTTGGCAACTTTATCATGAAATCTTTGCCAGGGCCTATGTCCAGAATGATGTTTCCTAGGTTATCTTCCAGGGTTTTATAATTTTAGGTTTTACATATAAGTTTTTCTCCATCTTGAGTTAATTTTTGTATACGGTTTAAGGAAGGGGTCCAGTTTCAATCTTCTGCATATGGCTAGCCACTTCTCCCAGCTCCATTTATATACTAGGGAATCCTTTCTCCATTGCTTATAATTGTTGGCTTCATTGAAGATTAGATAGTTGTAGCCATATGGCCTACATGATCCATTTTTGTTCCATGATCTATGTGTCCGTTTTTGTACCAGTACCATACTGCATACTGTTATGGTTACTGTAGCCTTGAAGTATAGTTTGAAGTGAGGTAATGTGATACCTTATGTTTTGTGATTTGGGATCTTTTTTGGTGCCACGTAAATTTTAAAATAGTTTTTTCCCAATTCTGTGAAGAATGTCATTGGTAGTTTGATAGGAATAGCATTGAATCTGTAATTTGCTTTGGTCAGTATGGCCATTTTAACAATATTGATTCTTCTTATCCATGACCATGAAATACTTTTCCATTTGTTTGTGTCATCTCTGATTTCTTGCAGCAGTATTCTGTAATTCTCATTGTAGAGATCTTTTACCTTACTGGTTAGCTATTCCTAGGTATTTTTATTCTTTTTGTGGCTATTGTGAGCCACAGTGCATTCTGGGTTTGGCTCTCAGCTTGGATATTGTTGGTGTATTGAAATGCTACTGATTTTTATACACTGATTTTGTATCTTGAAACTTTGCTGAAGTTGTTTATCAGATTTGGGCGAAGACTATGGGGTTTTCTATGTATATAAGCATATAGTCTGCAAACAGAGAGAGTTTGATTTCCTCTCTTCCTATTCAGATACCTTTTATTTCTTTCTCTTGCCTGGCTGCTCTGGCTAGGACTTCCATTACTATGTTGAATAGGAGTAGTAACAGAGGGCATCCTTGTCTTGTTCTGTAGAAATAAATATTCAGTGGGATCTTACAAACAGAAGTCATGTCCGTGTCTTGGGTAGTATGAGACAAGATGGTGGATCAGGGTTTATAAATCATAAGTGAGAGGTAGTTCAGAAGGAATACATAGGACAATTGAAATCTGATAACATCAAAATTGTTTGACTTAAGGGCAAGATTTACAGTAAATACATGCTGTTACACAAGGGAATATAGATGAACTGGAAATCTCAGAGGCAATTCTGGAATAGGGGTTAATTAGAAGCCAACATGGCAGATTGGCATCCAAGATGAATTTAGCGTTGCCCTGGCCTGCACAAGAAGTGTGGGCCAGATTCTCCTTCATAGCCCCAGAAGGAACCAACCTTGTCGACAACTCGATTTTGGACTTCTAGCCCACAGAATTATGAAACAATAATTTTTTTTGTTATTATAAGCCACACAGTTTGTGGCACTTTGCTATGGCAGTCCCAGGAAATTAATACAGGAGGGGCTACTCTCAATGAATAAAGGAAGCAATAAAATACCTTACATAATTTCATAGAATGTTAGTGCTGAAAGCAGCCTCAGAGCAATAACGTCAAAAGCTTGATTCATATCCCACTAGCATGCTAAAAGAATCACCCACATTGGCCACACAATGAATAAATATTCTAGTTCTTACTCTAGAATAATGGGCACATCCATATACTTACTAGTAACAAATTAAGTTTCATGAACATTGATTTACAAATTGGATATTTGTAAACTAAATTAGAGCATTATTAGGATTTACTGAGTCTTCTTTTGAACAATTAATCTGCTACCTGCTTGGTAAGTTTGTACGTGCAGGTTTTGAAATTCCTGAAATTTTTAGGGGGAGTTACTACTGTTAACATGTAATAAATCATAGTGAGTTAGGATGGATATGGTTTTCAATTGTTGCTCTTCTTGCATTAATGAATAGATTAGGAGAATAGTTGTTACAAGTTTTATTTTAAAAAATTATTGATCACTGGTTCTTTAATGGTTAGATGTTCTCTCTAAATCTTTTTGTAATCACTAGGTTCTTTTTCCATGGAAGACTGGGAGCAAATGGGATAGGTAGGTCACAGGACCTTATGCCCCATCTAAGCAGGTTACTATTCTTAAAATTTGGTAAACAATCCCAGAGTCTCACTTCCACCTCTTTTCTAACTCTTTCATTTCTATTAGTGAGGAAACTAAAGACCATTGTCTGTTTTTGATATGTGAATGAATGGTTGACTTCATCTTACTATCAAAATATTTTTTGTTATTTTAATAAATAATTGTTGACTGATTTCAAAACAGCAGAGATTTTTAAATATAAAATATTATTTGACCCACCAAGCAATAAAGTGGATACTGCTATTGTCTCACTTACACAGATAAGAAACCTGAAATTCAGAGACATCAAACAAGTCATCTGAAATCACATTGTTAGAGGTAACCAAGCTAAGATTTTACCATTGACAAGTTTTCAAAGTTCATATGCTTATTCGCTATGCCAGTGTGCCTCAAACCAGGCATCCATGGACCTCCAAGGTCAATTGTCTTTTTCTCAAGGGTCTGCAAGTCTAGGTTTTTTTCCGCTCATTTTGGTAAATGCATAGCCTGAGGTTTAGCTGGATGAGCACCTTGCAGTTGATTACTAACAGGTGATTCCAATATTCATATTTGCATTAGTTTTACAACCAAGTACACACCAAGTGAAGGCCAAATGAGGTTGGCTCTTGCTGATGGATGACAGGTTTCCAACAGTTTGAACAGAGAAAAAGCTGGGAGGCCTGAATCATCTCATGACAAATGTTATTAGAGTCATGGCAATTGTAAATAATCTGCACAGTAGCTATGTCTCATGAAAGTTATCTTCAACTCTAAAAATCTATAATCCTGTTGGATTGCCATGCCATTTAGGGTCAGGCAGGAAATGGATGGCATAAGAAAGGAGAATAGGACAGAGAATTTAAGAGACTTTTACAAAAGTGTAAGCAAGGATAAAAAAAAATCCAAGTGAGATGGAGTAGTGCAAGTAATGGTGAGTAATGGTGAGAAGCATGGAGGGGTTGGAGGGAGAGTTATTGCTACAATCTGGGGAGAGAGATAGCTATGACCTTTAGTAGAGGGACATAACCAGGCTTTGGGGACAATAAAGAGAGGGAGCCAGAAGAAATACTACCCTGTCCTCACTCTAATTCCTGTGGAGCACCAATCTCTTGCTGGTGATTTCCACCTTTTGAACCTAACCAGAAGCCAGAAGACAAACTGCCTTTGATGTGGTTCACACAGGTTACCTTCCCTGGGGCACACACATTAGGTTAGAGAATGCTGAAGAGTAGACCTGGTGGAGCAAATGAAGATATCCAGCCTGTTTCTATAAACCAATGATGTATTGTCTCATCCTAATAATAACATTGATGTTTTATTTTCTGGAAAGCATAAATATTTATTAATCTTTATTATTGAATGAGAATAAGATCCTAAGCACATCTTTCTTCCCACAGTTGCAAGAAGATAAAATGGCTCTATCAAGTTTTTTTATTTAAACAAAAGAGTCTGAAATTTTATGTCTCACTTAAATTAACAAATAATATTCTCATTCATTTGCATTTCAATTTTTTGAAATGGAACATTAGGAGGTTGAGTTTTTGGAACATTAGGAGGTTGAGTTAAAATTAGAGTAGGCACTTATATGTAAAAGTATATCTTCCTTGTTAACTGTTTCAAAATAAAAGGCTTAAAATTGCTATTAGACGACAAATGATTTCACAATGACCTCAATAAAAAGAAAAAGTCCTTAACTCTGTTTTAAAAATTAAATTGCTCAAATGGAATGGAATGTGGAAAGCCATACTTTAAAAGTAATTATTGAGGAAAAGACCTAGTAGTTTCAATGAACACAAAACTTGCTATGAGACAAAATATGACACAACTGATTAAAAAATCCAATGCAATCCTAGGCCAAAGAAAGGTTAAGGAACTTCAGATCAAGGGAATCAATAATTCTATGAGGCTTTGCACATTCAGTGACACCTAGAAATGTTGAAACCCAGATAGAGGGATATTGGCAAAATGATAACCAGGCAATAAAGGATTTCAAAACTAAGTTATAAAAACAATTTAGAGACACTAGAGGTATAAAGCCTAGAGAAGATTTAAGAAAGATTTGATATAGCAAAAATCTGAAGCTTTATGGCAGAGGAATTAGATTGGCTCCATGTGGCTCCAGATGGCCACATTAGGAGTGTTGGCTATAACTGGCAGGAAAAAAGACCTGGACTCAACATGAGAAAGAATTTATGAGAAACTAGAGATGTCCATGGGTAGAAAGCTGTGTCTCTTGAAGGAGAAGGCTGAAGAGGAGAGTGAACCTTAACAGTATTGAAAGATACGTAAAATGAAGGCATGTTTGGATTGAATGATTTCTAAGGCTCTGTGCTCTGTGATTTGATGACAAGAGAAGATGTTGAAGCTGATGCCAGATTGGAGTAACTAGCATGGAGGAAGAATAAATTAATGAGTTTTTGATTTTAAAAAATACATAAAAAAGAATTGAGAACACTAACCAGGAATATATCTAATCATGCAAAAAAGAGAAATAAATAGGGAAAGGGTGGAAAAGTCCACAAAGATAGTGGAGGAGAAACTGTATTCTGAAGAACAGGGGAAGTATAGGAAGTATAGGAAGGAAAATATATATTGTACTACTGAGGGGGTTATTTGTCTGAAAAAGTACTCAAAACAATTATTTATAATGTTCACTTTATCACTTACATGTTATAGTTTCTGACAGCAGAAAAACTCCATAGAGAAGGTGATGTTTTTTCTATATTTTTATGCCACCATACTTGATACAGCATCCAGAAGTAAAAAGAAAGCGGAAAAAAAATCCTTTTTTTTTTGTCTCAGAAACACTGGATGACTATACATATAAACTGTCAAAGACCTAATTAAGGACATTAGAAAGCATATTTTTAAGCAGAACATTTCAGGTTTTCAGCATCTTTATATCTCCAAATGTGTAACAGCTGTTATGTTATAAAACCTATTCAATAACTGAAACATCATTCTTCCTCAGTAATTTTTGGTGTCACTTTAAATTGTAATGAATTCAGAAATTATTGACCAATAGTCAATTATTTTGTTATATATATGATGAACAATATTAATTTAATATCAAATTAAAACTAAAATTTGCAAGAAAAATAAACAATGTAGAATTAGATTCAAATTAGACCCCATATTGGAAGTTTTAAAGCATATTTAAAAATAATGAGCATTTAAGTTGGTTCTTTCATCTTCCAGGATATGACCTGAGAGGTTGGCATTTCTTCCTTGGTCCTTGAGATAAAAGGATTCTCAACCAGAAAACTAAAGGATAAGCAAGAAGAGAGATCTTTGGGCATCTGTGACAAGATTCTTTACCCATCTCTGGAATCTTATAAAGAAAATACTAGAACAAAGAAGAATGAGGAAGGCACAAAACAGTTCCAGAACTTCTAAGCAACCAAAAGTAACTGAAAATAGTAGTAGCTATTTTTTCTCATATTGTAAGAATCCAGTTAGCTCAGCCCAAAGAAAACTCCTCTTAAATTTAGAGCCCACAGTTGAAACCTGTGAGGTCAACCAACTGAAAATAAATACATGATTAAATAAGAATTTCCGCAGTTGGAATTGTGTGCAAAGATGAATTTGACATAGTACCTTTCAAAGGGCCTTTAAGACAGAAAAGCAACACAAACCCTTCTACAGGGTTGATGACAGTTAGACAGAAACTGTATGAAACTCAGCAAAATGAGAAAAGTTCATTAAAGGAAAATCGAGAAAATGATTAGTGTTGACTGTGAGCCTTGAATAATGGGCAGAATTATATCCAACGGAAATAGTAGAAAGAGATAGAAGAGGTTTTTTAAAAAGTAAAGGCACACAGCTTGAAATGCCTTGTACACAGACCAGCCTCTTCCTCAGCACCCCAGGGAGCCTCCTGATACCCCTAGCCATGCTTTTGGATCTAATATCCCTAGATGGATATTCCAGTAACATTGATTGAGCTTGATTTAACTTGTTTCCAAAGAAAACATGAGACATTTCCTTAGGCCAGCTGAATAAACAACAAAATGTTTCTTCTACTGAATATTTAAGGCCACAGGAAGGTAGAAGAGTACTAAGGTCTGAGTTGCCAATATGCTATTGATACATGTTTCAAGGATCAAGGCATAGAAAGAAGGGCCACAACTCTGCTGGGAATGTAGCCTGAGCAAATAATTAAATAGACCAAAATCATTCTAAGTGGGAAAATTCGGAGTGACAGAATAAAGAGGTTCACTGAAACAAAGGAAACTATGTCACTGAGACAATGAAAAAAAAAGAAAAGACAAATATATCATCTGCCTCCTTCCACACAACGTCTCAGGCTCCAGCCAATTACACTGAAATACACTCGTTTAATCAAACAGGATATGCAATCCATTAGCAATCAATCAAAGGGGTTGGCTGTGACAAGTCTCTGGCCCACAAAGCCAGACTTTAAATTGGAAATTTTTGTTCCCTCAAATACAATGAGTTCCCAAAACCAGGCGCCTGTTGGAGGTGACTTAGGAGTACTTTTTACAGCTTAAACCTTAGCTCTAGCCCAAAAGCTAATACAGATGTGGTTGTAGTTCACTCCTTATTAAAGTCTTCAAATATACTGTCTTCTTTAGGGAGAATAAGCTACTGATCCAGTTCCAGGAGAACATGAAATTTAACATGGTTTTCACCCAGAATTAATCATTGTTGTACAAAGCAAGTCACCTACATCACCAGGACCCTTCCGTAGATTTTACTAGGTTGTTGGGACACGGCTACCCACTGGTATGTGAGTGGCATGAAACCATGGCTAATTATTGAGTGCACACAGTATTCCAGGTGCTGTGCTAAGGGCTTTATATGCACTATGTCATTTAATATTCTCCAGGCCCTGATGCAATCTTGATGATATTCTATAGATGAGAAAACTGAGACTTAGAGTGGCTAAGCAACCTGGGAATTCACATAGTTGCTAAATTGGAGCTTACATGGAGCTTACATCCTAGTAGGGGAATTCAGACAACTAATATGCAAGTAAATGTGAAATACGTTAGGTAGTAATAAATGCTAAGGAGAAATGAAGCAGAGAAAGAGGGATGGAAGGAGGACTGTCTCTATTTTTTATAGGGTAGTCACTATTAAGATAATGCATTAGTAGATATGACGACAAGCCTTTCAGATATCTGAGGAAATATCATTGTAGACAAAAGCAAAGGAAAATGCAGAGTCTCTGAGGGCGGAATATGGCCGATGTGTTGAGACAGAGCAAAGAAGCTCATGTAGCTGGAGCAGAGTACGCAAGAAAGAAAGGCTAAGAGAGGAGTTTAGAGCTGAAACAAGGCCTAGATGATGCAAGACCTAATAAATCACAGAAGCAAATTTGTGTTTTACTGTTAATAACTAGTGAGAACATTGAAGGTTTTTGAGCAAAGAAATAGTATGATCTGACTCAGGCTGTTATGTTAGTAATAGATTACAATGAAGACACAGGAGGAACAGAGAGGAGGCTGCTGTAATCTAGGGGAGAAATGATGATGGCTGCTATGATCTGAATGCATGTGTCCCCCTAACATTCATTTATTGAAACCAAACCTAACCCCCTATGTGATGATACTAGGAGGTGGAGCCTTTGGGAGATAACTAGGCTGTGAGAGTGGAGCCCTCATGAACAGGGAATTTGTCCCTTGTAAAAGAGGAACAAGGGAGGTTCTTTTTCCCTTTCCACCACAGGAGGACTCAGAGAAGAAGATGCCATCTACCAAGCAGGGAGCAGGCCCTCACCAGACACTGAATCTGAAAACACTTGAATCCTGGACTTCCCAGCCTTCAAAACCGTGAGAAATTTCTGTTGTTTATAAACCATCCAATTTTTGGTAATGTATTGTAGCAGCTTTAACAGACTAAAACAGTGGCATAGACTAAGGTAGGAGCAGCAGGGATGGTGACAGCGGGTCAATTCTAGATACGTTATGAAGGTAGAAAGGAAAAGGTTTGATGGTTGCTCAGAAGTCAAGTGTGATGAAAACTAGGCTGGAGGCTGACTTTAAGGTTTCTGACTGAACAATAGGAAGAATTTATTGGCATGCAAAGTTCAGGACAGGAGGAGGTGGGAGGCAGTTGGAAATTAGGAGTTTGATTTTGGGCATGATAAATTTGTGCAGTCTCTCTAAGTTGATTAGGCAAATGGATATAAGGTTTTAGCATTTAGGTAAGTGTATGAATTAAAGATATAAATTTTGGAATCGTATGTGTATAGATAAATAATATATAAAGTCATATGTCTGGATGAGATCACTTTTGGAGTGAATGCAAATTAAGTAAATAGATCTGAGAACTGAATTCATTGGCCTAAGATTGGCAATAATATGTTTATCACTAGGCCCATCTCATCAGATATATGACTACCACTTCCCATAATGTACTTGAAACTTCTCTACCCAGCTGGAAAACTCACAGACTAGCTCTCAACTATGCTTTGCCTATGAGAATCCTCACCTAAAATTCAAAAATGTTGAGACACATGCACACACACACACACACACACACACACACGCACAACATCCTTCTGTTTAGAACTGTTAGAGATTATCTCACTGATTCTGTATTTTGGCAAGGTCAGGGCAATGAGGAAGAATCACTGAAGGATACTGAAAAGGAGCAGTGAATTCAGAGAACTAAGAGAGTACGTGCCAGGAGCCAACAGGTAAAAGTGTTCAAAAACGAGAGAATGAACCATTGTATCAAATATTTCCAATGCACTGATAAGAAAAAGATTAAGAAAATCTGATTGGAATGTGCCCAGGAGAGAATGAGAAGAGAAGAACAAAAGATAAAAGAGTCAAAATGACTGCTCCAGTTTATACTCCCACTAGCAGCCTTTGAGTGATTTCTTACAATTCATAGCAAAAGAAAAAACCCTCCCTGTAACGCATCCCTGCATATGGCACCACTGAAAAATGTCTACATATCCTTGACTTCTGACTTACACACACCCACTCTGCCTAGAGCACAAGCTTCAACTTGAAATAATGTCCTGTTTTCTTCCTATTCTTCAGCCATTAATTACATGCACCTAATTACTCCCTAGCAGTAATCAAATCCCTCTAAGTCATTTATCTTACAAGAGTTACCCCCTTTGTGTATGCTGATTAATTTTATGTTTAACAATGTGAAGCTGCTTCACTCTGAGATTATCTAGATTGAAACATTACCTACTGCATTTTTCAGTCTTGCTTAGTTAGACACAGTTATATCAATCCAATCATACTCATTTGTTGAAAATGAGGGTATATTATTTTCTCTATTTTCACAGTGAATCACAATTCTTGATGAACATATTCCTGGCAAGGCACAATCCTAAAGCCTATTTGAATGACTGATAGCATTTTAATCGGTTAGATGGTTGATTCTTTTAGTAGCAATGAAAACCTTTCGTAATGTCAAGAGGAATACATTGATTTTTACAAATCGTTTTAGCCCTCATTTCCCTCAAAACTTTATGCCTGTTAGAGATATGTTTTCCTATTCCCATAGGAATTAATAACTAGGACCAGATCTCAATTGTTTAATCATGACTTTGTTTTGCAAAAGAGGAAACTGAGGTCCGAATTTTGTGTGTAGCAAGACATGTACAATGGTGGGTAATTCTGTGACTCCGGAGGCCAACTGCATGCATTAGAACTCTGCCTCCATTCTCCTTAGCTGTATCACTTGGATCAAGTACTTCTCATCCATTGAATGGGCACAGAAATGATGCTTAGCTTATAGAGTTGCTGTGAAATTGAGTGAAATGATGCAAAGCTTTTCATATGGTGATTGGAGATGCAAAGCCCTTCATATGGTGATTGGAACATAATAAGCATGCAATAAATAGTCTCTTCTTACATACTACACAGAACAGCAGAATCTGCTGGGCGCGGTGGCTCATGCTTGTAATCCCAGCACTTTGGGAGGCCGAGGCGGGAGGATCACGAGGTCAGGAGATTGAGACCATCCTGGCTAACATGGTGAAACCCCGTCTCTACTAAAAACACAAAAAATTAGCCGAGCCTGGTGGGGGGCGCCGGTAGTCCCAGCTACTCGGGAGGCTGAGGAAGGAAAATGGCGTGAACCTGGGAGGCGGAGCTTGCAGTGAGCCGCGATCGCACCACTGCACTCCAGCCTGGGCGACAGAGCGAGACTCCGTCTCAGAAAAAAAAAAAAAAAAAAAAAGAAAAGAAAAGAAAAAAGAAAAGCCGAATCTATTTACCAGACTTTGCTTCTCTTTCCTCCGAGCCAGGACATCTTTTAAACCTGACACAATAGCAAAGCTTGTGCCGTGTTGGTCAAATCATATTAGAAGGGGAAACTAGAAATGAGAATGTGCGTGAACTCTGTGCTTAATCTAGTAATAATTTCATTTTAACCAGAGAAACGTTTCTTTCATCCCAGGTCATTTACTCATTCAGCGTCACTGGTGGGACCTTCACAAGGCAAATGCGCCAGTGAGTTGCACTCTAACAAGGTACACAGCTGCTAGGAAGGGAGCAGCCAAACCTGCCATCACTGACTGCAGTGTTCCTACTGGACATAGGAGGCATTGGGAACACATTGGCAATGTGGCAGGGTAAAAGGTTGGGTGAAGGGTGAGAGCTTAAAGACTCAGACTTTTCTAATGAGGCCAGCAGCCTCACCTCTGGCCACTTTGCGGCACACCTTCCTCCTGGGAATTCTTCCCTAGAGCAATCCACAGACTTGCTTTTGCAAAGCTTGAACTGTTCTTAACTTTTTTTTTTTTTTTTGACAGAGTCTCGCTCTGTTGCCAGGCTGGAGTGCAGTGGTGCAATCTTGGCTCACTGCAACCTCCACCTCCCGGGTTCAAGCGATTCTCCTGCCTCAGCCTCCCGAGTAGCTGGGATTACAGGCGTATGCCACCACGCCCAGCTAATTTTTGTATTATTAGTAGAGACAGGGTTTCACCATGTTGGCCAGGGTGGTCTCGATCTCTTGACCTTGTGATCCACCCACTTCGGCCTCCCAAAGTACTGGGATTACAGGCGTGAGCCACCATGCCTAGCCTTAGCTATTTTTAATTCACAAAAGCACTTCCTTTGGGGTGGTATGCCAGCCAGATCTGCAATACTATACTGTAAATACTTGTTTTAGCCTAGTTTTATTTCATTTATTTTTAGCTGCTTCATCTTTCACTTTTTATATGGAAAGGAGGAAGTGCTGGAACAAGGGAAATGGTTTAGAGCAGAGTTCTTGACATAAATATAGAATACAAAATGTCTTTTATTTCTCCAGTTATCTCTGCATGGGTCATTTCTATCTGAGAACACAGATGTTCCAGACTTAACTTTAATGGAATCCTAAACTGAGAAAAAAAAAAAAAAAGCAGAAAAGCAGAAAGCAGAAAGCCATCCATTTCCAAAACATGGTCCCTTGAAAGGGCTGTAGAGCACTGCCTTAGCACAGATACACCTCTGAGAAATCCTACAGTATGAAACTCATTTTGACATTTTCTAAGCAATTTTTAATTGACTTAATTTTTTTAGAACAGTTTCAGATTTACTAATTGAGAAGACAATACAGAGAATCCCCAAATACTCCCAGTTTCCCCCATTATTAACATCTTATGTTAGTACTGACAAACTCGCTCCTCAAACAAGCTTTAGTCAGGCTCCTCTAAGTCCTCTTCTCAACTAGGCTTTGATCTTGAACTTTAATGTCTGTCCTTGTTTGGCCTGTATTGTCCAGTTTTAGCAGGAATCCTGTTAAGTCAGTTTAGAAAGAATCCTCCACTTTTGATGTCTGATCATTCCTAATATTTGGCCAAATTTCTTATCCCCCACCTTTAGCAACTGATCACCCTGGTATGCTTTCATCAAGAACATGTAAGTTCAGTTTAGTGAGAATATCTCCCTACTGCTGATGTCTCCTCTTAGTAAGCCACCCTGCTCCTGGGCTACAAATCCCCACTTGTCCATGTGGTATTCAGAAGTAAGCTAGTTTTATACTGAGGTCTCTTTCTCCTGTTGCAAGAGTTAGCACTTTAACTATTGTCCAACTCTACTTTTATATAATAGCATGGTGTATTTATTATAATTAATGAACAAATGTTGGTACCTTATTATTAACTAAAATCATTTACAACTTTATTCAGATTTTATTCATTTTTACCTAATGCCCCCTTCCTATTCCAGGATCCCATTCAGGATACTGCATTAGACTTAGTGGCCATCCCTCATTAGTTTACTCTTGGCTGTGACAATTTTCCACACTTTGTTTTTAATTGCGTTGACAATTTTGAGAATACTAGTCAGGTATCTTGCAGAATGTCTCCCTACCCTCCCACTCCCTCATTGAAATTGCCTGATATTTCTCTTATTATTCAAATAGGATTACCAGTTTGGGGGAGGAAGATCACAAAGTGACATTTTTATCACAGTAAATCAATGGCACATGCTATCAACATAAATAACTATTGATGTTAACTTGATCACCTGGCTGAGGTAGTGTTTGCTTGGTTTCTCCACCATAGTTACTCATGTGTTCTCCCTTTCCATACTATACTCTTTGAGAGGAAATCACTATGTACAGTCAGCAGTTAAAGAGTGCAAATTATGCACCACCTCCTTGAAAGCAGAGAATCTATATAAATTATTTGAAATTCTTCTGCATGGGAGATGTTCCTATTTTCCTCTAATTTATTTTATTCTATCGTTTACCTATCTTAGTATGAACTCATGGATTTTTACTTGATACTTTAAGTTATAATCCAATATTTATTTATTTTCTTGCTCACAGTTTTTCATCTTTGGCCTTTGGAAACTTTCAGTTGTCATCTATATCATTTGACATACATCTATCAGTGTGGATTTTTGTTTTGTTTTGTTTTTGGGGAATTTCTTTACTTTGTGGCACTACTAGATACTCTGGGCTCATCTTATATAATTTCTGCCCCAGTCTTAGAATCAACCCTTTCTCTAGGGAGCTCTTTTTTTAATTGGAGAATGATATTAGAAACCAAAATCTGAGACATATGGAACTAAACAGAGAGCACTAAAATAAATGCACACATATGTGGTCAACTCATCTTTAACAAGGGCATCAATAATATACAGTTGTGAAAGGATAGTTTCTCCAGCAAACAGTGTTGGGAAAACCGGATATCCATATGCAGAAGGATGAAATTGGACGCTTATCTTAAACCATAAAAATACAAAGTCAAAACAGACCAAATGTCTAAATAAATCCATAATTCAAACTGTAAAACTTTGGGGAAAAAATAGGGAAAATGCTTTATGACATTAGTCTTGGCAATGATCTCTTGGATATGATAACAAAAGCACAAACAACAAAGGTAAAAATAAACGAATGGGATTATTTTAAACAAAAAAGCTTCCTCACAGAAGAATTAATCAACAGAATGAAAAAGCAACCCACATAATGGGAGAAAATATTTGCAAACTATATACCTAAAAAGGATTTAACAACCAAAATACATAAGGAACTCCTACAACTGAATATCAAAAAATAAAATAAAATAATTCATCAATTAAAAAATAGGCAGAGGACAAAACTAAAAATATACTGATTAAAAAACAGGTCAAGGACTTCAATAGCCTTTTCTCTAAAGACAAACACATGGTCACTAAATATACAAAAAGATGATCAACATCACTAATCATCAAGAAAAGACAAATTAGGACCATAATGAGATATCACCTCACATCTGTTAAGATGGCTATTATTAAAAAAAAAAACAAAAAAAAAACAAAAAAAACATGTTGGTGAGAATGTAAAGCAAAGGAAATCTTTTCACACTCTTTGTAGCAATGTAAAATGGTACACTGTTATAGAAAACAGTATGAAGGTTCTTGAAAGAACTGAAAATAGAACTGCCATATGATCTAGCTTATGGGTATATATCCGAAAGAATTGAAGTTAGTATGTCAAAGAGATACCTGCATTCCCATATTTATTGCAGCATTATTTGCAATAGCCAAGATACGAAAACAACCTAAATGTCCATTGACAGATGAATAAAGAATGGACAGATTAGATAGATAGATAGATAGATAGATAGATAGATAGATACATAGATACATAGATACATAGATACATACATAGATACATAGATAGATACATAGATGGATATGATAGATAGATAGATAGACAGATTGATAGATAGATAGATAGATAGATAGATAGATAGATAGATAGATAGATAGATAGATAGATAGATGATAGATAGATAGAGCAACACTATTTAGCCTTAAAAAATAAGGGAATCCTATCATATGTGACAACATGGATGAACCTGGAGGACATTATGCAAAGCGAAATAAGCAGTTACGGAGGGACAAATGTGCATAATTCCATTTATGGGAGGTACCTAAAATAGTCAAACTCATAGAAACAGAAAATAGAATAGTAGTTGCCAGGGACTGGAGGCAGGGGGAAATTGAGAGTTACTGTTTAATGGATGAAAAGATCTGGTGCACAACATTGTATGTATAGTTAACAATACCATATTGTGCACTAGGTATACTCATTGGTACTGGAGTGTCAGTTCTTCTAGGACCACTCAGCTGACAAAGCAAGTAAATATATTTGTGTATTCTAATTTGCGTGTGTGCCTATCTCTATATGCAATAACTTGCATCTACATTAACTAAACATCACTTCATACTAGATGTCTCCCACTTCAAACTATTAACATATAGCTCATTCTAGCTTTCTTCCCTTGCTTGTCTAAACTCCCACTCTAATAGTGAGAAAACAGACTCCCACCATTCACCATTTGTATTAGTTTCCTATGGCTGCTATAACAAGTTACCACAAACTTGGTGGTTTAAAACAGCAAAAACTTTTGGTCTCACAGATCTGGAGGCCAGAAGTCCAAAATCTGTTTCACTGGGCCAAAATCAAAACATCTGCCTGGACACACTCACTCAGGAGGCTCTAAGGGAGAACCTGCTCCTTGCCTTTTCCAGCTTTGGGTGGTGGCCAGTATTACTTGGCTTTTGGTCACATCACTCCAATTCTGCTTCCATGGTCACACTGCCTTTTCTTCATCTGTATGTAATCTGTCTCTCCTCCTCTCTTATAAGGATACCCACAATTATTACGTTGGTCTTCCCTGGATAATCCAGGATAATCTCCTCATCGCAATATCCTTAACTTGATCACATCTGCAAACAGACTTTTTCCAAATAAGGTAACACTTACAGTATTAAGTATTAAGGCCTGATATCTTTGGGGGCCATTGTTCAGCCTACTGTACCATTTATTTAATTATTAATTTTCACTGTACATGTGTCAGTGACAAAGCCACAAACTAATTAAGTTTTTAAGACAGATTTATTTAAGACAGATTTATTCACTCCTAACTACTGCGATAAGGAAGAGAGTCCAGCATGAACTGAACTCAACTTCGATTTGTACAGAAGTGAATGGGCATTTTAAAGGGAATAACCAAGGGAATAGGGAGGGAAAATAAGCAGGACTCCCATAGAATCCATGGAACCGAAATTTTTTAAAAGCAGGAATGAGGGGTTAGTCAATGTGATTACGCCATCTGGGTTTGCTAACTGGCCCTTATTAAAGTTAGGCTTCTGCCTTCTCACTGAGATTGGCCTTATCTTTAAGTACTGGATAAAACAAACAGTAAATTGTTTTGACAGCCTTGATCTTTCCCAGACAAGAACTAAACGGGGCCAAAGTCATTATCCTAGGGACACAAACTTGACCTATTAGAAACTATGCTAGTGTTTGTTTACATCTCTTAGTGGGGGAGAAGAAGGAGGTGGATTAAGTAATTTGAGCTGAAAGTCTGCAGATTTTATAGGCCTAGTTGAGAAGAGAGCTCCGAGGAGCTTGAGTAAAATGTGATTAAGGAGAGAGTCTTTGTCATATATATAATAGCACTGGAAATGTTAACCTGTACCCTCGTGGGAAATAACTTTACTAACTAGAGCTACATTGCATATGCTTATTTTTGCACTTGGTTTTACAGATTCTATCATTTCCAAAATTAGTTAGGTGTATCTTTTCCCTTTCACCACCTTCAGTAAGGTTGTTTCATATATTTGTTACAGTTAATTTCTCTTGTTACAGTCTGCATTTTCATCTAAGATTCTCAATCTCCTAAATGATTTTTGCTTAGTTGAATACATTAAGGTTCACTCTTTGGGCTATAAGGTTCTATTGGTTTTGAGTGATGTATACTGTGATACATTTGTCATTACATTGTAACACAGCACAGTTTCATCACAGTAAAAAATGCCTTGTGCTTCACCATAACTCTCCCCCACTTCCCTGACCTCCTGGCAACCATCTCTAGATCCCATTACTATTTCTAGAGTTTTGTCTTTTCCAGAAAGTCATATAATTAGAATAACATAGTAAATATAATATGTAGCCTTTTCAGACTCTCTACTTGACTTAGATATAGGAATTTAAGTGCTTTCCATATCTAAAGTGGTTTGGCTGTGTCCCCACCCAAATCTCACCTTGAATTGTAATAATCCACACACATCAAGGGCAGGGCCAAGTAGAGATAATTGAATCATGGAGGTGGTTTTCCTCATACTGTTCTGGTGGTAGTGAATAAGTCTTTCAAGATCTGATGGTTTTATAAATGGGAGTTCTCCTGTACAAGCTCTCTTGCCTGCTGCCATGTAAAATGTGACTTTGCTCCTCATTCATCTTCAGCCATGATTGTGAGGCCTCCCCAGTCATGTGGAACTCTGAGACAACTAAACCTCTTTCCTTTATAAGTTACCCAGTCTTGGGTATGTCTTTATTGGGAGCATGAGAACAGACTAATACAATGTCTTTTCCTAGCTTGGTAGCTCATTTATTTTTTCACTGAATAAAATTTCACTGTATGGGATCTACTCCCATTTTTTAATAGAGTCATCTATTGAAGGACATATTGGTTGCTTCCAATTTTGGTGACCATGAATAAAGCAACTATAAATATGTGTAGGTTTTTGTGCATATATACATTTTCAAGCCAGGAATGTAATTGCTGGATGGTGTGGTAGGTTTATGTTTAACTTTGTAAGAAAATGACAAAATGTCTTCCAAAGTGGCTGTGCCATTTTGTATTCTCATCAATGAGAATAAGAGTTCCTGTTCCTCTGCACCCTCCCCAACAACTATTACTCTCAGGTTTTTTCATTTTTGTTTGTTCAGATTGTATTTTAGACATTCTAATAGGTGGGTAGTGGTATATATGATTATTGTTTTTATTTTGAGATTTCAATAATGAATCTTTTCACTTGCCATCTGTATATTTTCTTTAGTCAGGCATCTGTTGGATCTTTTGGCAATTTTTTTAATTGGATAATTTGTTTTCTTATTTTTGAGTTTTAAGAGTTCTTTGTATATTTTGGATACAAATTCTTTATCAGATATGCATTTTAAAATATTTTCTTCTAATCTGTAGCCTGTGCTTTATTCTCATAACAGTGTCCTTCACAGAGAAGAAGTTCTTCATTTTAATGAAGTTTGACTTACTAATTTTATCCTTTATGGATTACACTTTTGGTGTTGTATCTAAAAACTCGTGGCCAAACCCAAGATTACCTAGATTTTTGCCTATGTTATCTTCTAGAAGTTTTATAGTTTCTTAGTTAATACTTGGGCTGGTGATCATTTTGAGTTACTTTTTGGAAAGAAGTAAGGCCTGTGTCTAGATTCTACTTTTTGCATGTAGATGTCCAGTTGTTTCAGTACCATTTTTTAAAAGACTTTCCTTTATTGAATTGCCTTTGCTCCTTTGTTGAAAACCAGTTTACTGTATTTTGTGAATCAATTTCTGGGCTTCCTACTCTGTTTATTTACCTATGCGATTCTTTTACCAATACCACACTGTCTTGATTACTATAGCTTGAACGTAAGTCTTGAAACTGGGTAGTGTGAGTCCTCAAATTTCATTTTTCTTCTTCAGTATTGTGTTGGCTATTCTAGATCATGTGACTTTCCACACAAACTTTTGAATCAGTGTGTCAATGTCTACAAAGTAGTTTGCTGAAATTTTGATTAAAATTTTATTAAATCTATATATCAAGTTGGAAATAATTGATATCTTAATGATAGAATCTTCCAATCCATAAAAACAGAATAACTCACCATTAATTTAAATTTTTTTTATTTCTTTCATCAGTCATAATTTTCTGCATGTTTCATTAGATTTATAGCTAAGTATTTCTTTTTTGTTGTTGCTTTCATAAATGGTATTTTAAATTTGTAAATCCAGTTGTTTATCACTGTTATATAGGAAAGCAACTAACTTTTCCATATTGAAAAAAGCTCAACATCACTGATAATTAGAGAAATGCAAATCAAAACCACAATGAGATGCCATCTAACACCAGTCAGAATGGCTTTGTTTGTTTGTTTGTTTTGAGAGAGAGTCTCACTGTGTTGCCCAGACTGGAGTGCAGTGGTGCAATCTTGGCTCACTGCAACCTCCGCCTCCCAGGTTCAAGTGATTCTCCTGCCTCAGCCTCCCAAGTAGCTGGGACTACAGGTGCCCACCACCACATCTGGCTAATTTTTTTTTTTTGTATTTTTAGTAGAGATGGGGTTTCACTATGTTGGCCAGGCTGGTCCAGAATGGCTATTATTAAAACATAACAAAATAAGAGATAATGGCAAGGTTGTGGAGAAAAAGGAACAACTGTACACTTTTGGTGGGAGTGTAAATTAGTTACATCATTGTGGAAGACAGTGTGGTGATTCTTCAAAGACCTAAAGACAGAAATATCATTTGAACGAGCAATCCCATTACTGGGTATATACCCAAAGGGGTATAAATCATTCTATTATAAAGCCACATGCAGGCATATGTTCATTGCAGCACTATTCACAATTGAAAGACATGGAATCAACCTAAATGACCATCGATGATAGACTGAATAAAGAAAATGTGGTATGTATACACTGTGGAATACCATGCAGCCACAAAAAAGAATGCAATGATGTCCTTTGCAGGGACATAGATAGAGCTGGAGGCCATTATCCTTAGCAAACTAACACAGGAACAGAAAATGAAATGCTGTACATTCTCACTTATAAGTGGGAGCTAACTGTTGAGAACACAGAGACACATACAAGGGAACAACACACACTAGTGCCTTTTGGAGGGTGAAGGGTGAGAGGAGGGAGAGGATCAGGAAACATAACCAATGGGTACTAGGCTTAATACCTGGGTGATGAAATAATCTGTACAAAAATCACCCTCGACTCAAGTTTACCTGTATAACAAACCTGCATTTGTACCCCTGAACTTAAAAGTTAAAAAAATAACCTTTTGCATATTAACCTTGTAACCTGTGGCCTTGCTAATCTCACTTAATTTTTCCAGGTTTTGTTTGTTTCCTTGGGCTTTCTACACAGGCAATCATGCCTTCTGTAATAAAAGAGAATTTTATTTTTTCCTTCCCAATATGTATATTTTTCTTTCTTTTTGTTGTCTTATTATTCTAGTTAGCACTTCCAGCACAATTTAAATAAGAATGGTGGGAGGAAACATCCTGTCTTGTTCCCACTTGTAGGGGGAAAGCATCCAATTTCTCACCACTAAGTATGATGTTAGCTATAGGAATTTGGTAGATCATCTTCTCTTTTTAAATTTTGTTTTCCAAATTTATTTGATCATGAGACCCTTTGTTTAAAGTACATTTATTAATACTTTAATGAATAATAGTGTTCCATAAAACAGGAAAAACTTCATCATAGTAATACTTGTTCAGGAGTAACACATCAAATATGTCCTCAAAGAAAAATGATATTAATCCTAGGGAAACATGAGGAAAAACATTGGAATGATGTGACCACCTGGTTGCCAAAACAATTTGAGCTGGTACATAAATATCAGGTGTTTTATACCCATGGTTTCTAACCTTTATGTTCACTTGGTTCATTCATTCATAAACTATTTTTGTTGTTGTTGTCAGGATTAATGTGAGCTACAGGGTTACAAAGATAATAAGGCATAATTCTTGCAGTGGACGAATGCACAGTCTAGTGGAGAAATGGAAATTGATTAGTACCTAAGCAGTCGACTCCCTTGTATGAAAAAATATAAGCACCTGAAAATGTCTTCCCAGGGAGGACTTTTCAGGATAAGCATCTCTATGAGTCTAATGCAAGAATCACTTAGCTTTTACTGGGGCTTTTTTGGTCAAAAAAATTTTAGACATAGAAAAAAACATTTTTAAAAAATAAATCACCCATCATCTACCACTTAAGAAATAAAAGATGATGAACATTTTTGAAGCCCATGTGTACACCCTACAAATGTATTCAAATTCCTCTCCCTCACTGCAGGTAACTATTATTTGAGTTAGGTATTAATTCTTTCCATGAATGTCTCTATACTATACTACATCACCATGTATTCCTAAATAATATATAGTATTTTGGCACAATTTTTAGATTTTATATAGATGATACCATAATGGATAAAGCCTTCTACAACTTGTTTTCTTCACTCTATATTTGCAACATCCATATTGAACATAGTTCTAACTCATTGTCCCCACTGAATAAAGTTCTGCTGTATTAATATAGCACAATAAATGAGAATAAATCCATTCTCCCCTGGATGACATTTAGGCTGTTTCCACTTCACTGATATTTCAAAAAATACTGTCATGAACATTATTACACATGCCTCCTGGGCATATGTGCCAGCGTTTCACTCAGGTATATGCCTAGAAGCAGAACTGCTGCCTGGAAGAGGACATGTAAATTTATCTTTACTAATTTTTGTCAAATTGCTCTCCAGAGTGGTTGCTTGGTTTTTATTTCTATTAGCATTGGACAAGTTCCCATTTCTTCGTGTTTTTGCCTACACTTTGCCAACTCGATAGCTACAAAGTGCTACATGTTGTGGTCCTGGTTATTAGAGAAGTTGAGCATATTTTCATGTATGTGTAAGCCATGTAGTTTTCCTCTTCTGTGAACGTCCAGTTCATAATCTTTGCCAGTTTCTCCTTTGGGGTTATTTATCCAACTATCCTAGATGCTAATCAATTCTTTGATAAATAGACTCCAGATATGTTTCCCAGTCTATACTTAATTTTTTGCTTTGCTTATTTATATGTTTTGATACAGATAAGCATTTAATATTATGTCATCAAATGCATTACTCTTTTCCTCTGTGGTTTATTCTTTGTCTTGGTTAAAAAATCCTTTTCGGCACTTAGTTCATAAAGATATAAAATAGTTACTATTTAAATATAACCTTATATTTAAATATAATCTCATATTTAACGCTGTTAAATGATGTTTTCAAATTTAGGTTTTATTTCACCTGAAACTGATTTTTTTAGGTATGGCTTATTTTGAGCTATAATTATATTTTATTCTAGGGGCTAACTTATTTTCTCTGGGTACTTTATTAAGATGCCCATTTTATCCTAACTGATTTTCCAAAAAGAACTATGTCATATTGTCATATATCAATTTTTGATATATGTGTATATTTACTTTGGCTTTAAAAGATGCAAAAAGAATTATTTATTAAGGGACTATTTTATAGCTGTCCTTTTGTGGCTTTGTAATTTTAAAAAATCCAAATAACATTATCATTCTTTTATTCTTATCAAGAAAAATATGAACAAATGGGTGAGTGCCAACATGAATTGCCCCCGAAATTCCCCAAGGCCAGGAAACTTACTTTACTTCTTTACTAATCTCTATATTTTTGTAAGGAAATGTTCTATGTTTCAAGAGTTTCTTCACATACCCAGACAAAAAATATCAGTATGCGTATATCAGTCTCGGTTCACTCAGGGAAACAGAGTCATTGTGATACAGAATAAGATATAGTGATTACGACTTACCCAGATTTGAGTGCTGCTAAGGGAGTGAAGGTCTTAGAAGGAACTGAAGCTCTGGCACAGGTGGAAAGCCAGAGCTTATGCAAAAGCCTAAGAAATTCCATGCATTTGGCTACCAAAGTGAGAATGCAGTGTGTGGGGTTATAAAGAGGTCAGCAAAGCTGCCATGTCTGTCAAAGCCACTGAGTCTTACCTCGACCCCATCTGACGGCCATGACCTACTGAGAATAATGATGCCTGATTTACTTCTACCTCCCAAATCTCATATCTCTCTCTCCAATTGAAGAAGATATGCGGAAGCATAGTCTCTAGCATCAAACAAGAAGAGTGCTTGGTGCTGGTGACAATCCAGAAAAATGGGCACAAGTCACCTTTGCAGAGTGGTCATTAATATAAAACATTTCATTCTTCTACAAATACAACCAACTCAACATATATTTTTTGCCAAAAAGTTTACCGCAAATAAGACCCTTTGACTTACCTTATTTCACAAAATGTGCTCAGTCTCAAGATAAGCTATCATTAACAATACCAATAGAGAATGTAAAGTATATAGAAATAACCCCAATAATAAATGCGTAAAACCTTTCAGAGAAAATGTTCTAACTATATTAAAGGACATAAAAGAAAATTTGAATAAATTGGGCATTATGCCATGTTTATGCATGGGATGGTTAATATGGGATAGAGGTCAATTCTCTCCCAAATTAATCTGTCAGTTCAACACAATAGTAATAGAAAGTACAGCTGGAGGCATTTAAAAACTCATTCTAAAGTTTATATAGAAGAAAAGCCAAAGTATAGCTAAGTCAGGCCAGGCGCGGTGGTTCTTGACTATAATACCAGGACTTTGGAAGGCTGAGGCGGGCAGATAGCTTGAGCTCTGGATTTCGAGACCAGCCTGGGCAAGATGGTGAAACCCCATCTCTACTAAAAAGTACAAAAATTAGCCAGACGTGGTGGTGCACGTCTGTAGTCCCAGCTACTCAGGAGTCTGAGGTGGGAGGATCACTTGAGCCTGGGAGGCAGAGGTTGCAGTGAGCAGAGATCACACCACTGCACTCCAGCCTGGGTGACAGAGCAAGACTATGTCTCAAAAAAAAAAAAAAAAAAGTATAGTTAAGTCAATTTTGAAAAAGAAGACTAAGACAAGGAACTAACCCTACTAGAAATTAACATATATTACTAAACTACAGCAATTCTAAAAATAGATATGATACCAATACAGAAACAGAAAATGGATTTAGACTAATAGGTTAATAAAATGCAATAGAAGAAATAGAAATAATCCCTGCACATATGAAAACTTTGATATATGATAAAGATAGTCCCACAAAACAATGATGAAGGAATGGATTGTTCAGTCGACAATGTTATGAAAAACTAGATATGAAGAAAAATAGAGCTGGACTTTTACATTTTAATGGCACACCGAGTGAGAAATAAATGAATTAAAAACCAAATGTAAATATAAAACCAACAAAAAACAGAAGAACATGCAAAATAACACATTTTTGATCAAATTTGTAGGTAAATATTCTGAAATAATTATTCAAAAGGCTGTAAGTTTTAAAAATGGATTTGACTACATTAAAACCAAGGACTTCCTAAGGTACATAATAAAATAATGGGTAGATTGGAAGACTTGGAGAAGATATTTGCAACCTTTAAAACTAATAAGAAAATAATACATAGATTATAAAAATAGATCTCTTGACAATAAAGAAAAAGTAAACACAATAGAAAACTATAAAAAGCTCACCTGACTAACAAGGCCAGAAAAAGATGCTCAAAAACACAATTAGTAGAAAAAATGCCAGTTTAGTCAACAATGAAAAAATCAATGTGTATTTATTGGAATGGCAAAAATCAGGAAGATGTGTAATATCTACTGTTGGGAAGCTGTGGACCTGAACACTGGTGCACTGTGAATGGGAACAATAATTAACTGATCCTGCTGGGCCAGAAAGAAGTATGACAGTGTTCAGAAAAATTAAGTATATGTATGTTTTATGACTCAGTGATCCCACTGCTGAATATCTATCTCCCAGGAAAGTTCTCTCAGAGATTCATAAGGGCATACACTCAGGCGTGTTCATTGTGACATTGTTTATGGTGATGGAAATAAAGGGTATGTTGAATATTTATTTTTAGGGTGAAAGATTTGTAAAATGGAATTGTATACCATGGAGTACTATGCAGCTCTAACAAAGCAACAAAGTAGATGCACACACAATAATGTTGACAGATCTTAAAAACATTGTAAGAAGTGAGCAGAGTGTGATTTATAGTGAAAAATCATTATGTAAAGTAATAACAAATCAATACCACATATTTTAGAAGAATATATATTTAAGAATACGTAAATATAAATACATATATGTAAGAATATAAAGCAAACACATTAGATAGAAAAAAATAAAACAAAAAGTCATAAAGCTTTGCATGAATCCATTATGATAATGTGATATGTACTGAAGACTATTATGAGTTCCATTCTCTGCCCCAATATCAATAGTTTAAAAAAAGAAAAAAAAATTTTTTTTTTTGAGACGGAGTTTCACACTGTCACCCAGGCTGGAGTGCAATGGGCGATCTCGGCTCACTGCAACCTCTGCCTCCTGGATTCAAGCGATTTTCCTGCCTCAGCCTCCCCACTAGCTGGGATTACAGGCACCTGCCACCACACCCGGCTAATTTTTGTATTTTTAGTAGAGATGGGGTTTTGCCACGTTGGTCAGGCTGGTCTTGAACTCCTGACCTCCGGTGATCCACCCACTTCGGCCTCCCAAAGTGCTGGGATTACAGGTGTGAGCCCCTGTGCCCAGCCAAAAAAAAAATATTAAGTGAGTACATATACCTTAATCCTGTGGGCTCTCTGGGACGTACTACACAATGACAAATATCTTCTGGTACAAGGTTAGAGACCAGAACACAGGATTGGATCTAATCTAATAATATTTCTCTCATGTTGGATTTGATTTATTATTTACAACAGACCAAGATTTTAGAGAACTAATTTCCCCATATTCAAGTTTATAGGCTGCTTTAATCCAGTTACAGTTCTTTGTAGCATAACAGAGGCAAAGATGGATTTGATAATCCAGCGTAATTGAACAGTACTGCTTAGCAGGGTTCAATAAAGGCTGTCTCCTGTGAGATACGCAACAATATTCATCCCCCTATGGATGAGATTATCTAATAAAATATAATTGATATGTGACTACTTTTATTCTGATGTTTGGTCATATCCTGACAATATTTTTATTCTTTCCTGGTCTGTTGTATCCAATGACTGACTGCTGAAGTTCTGAATGATGAAATTTGTCATTGGTGCCATCTTAAAGAAACTCAACCCTGACTTCTCCCTATCAGTCCTTCTTACTCACTTCTAGGAGGGAAAACCCAGGCAGAAAAAAAATGGCAGAGATTTGTTGTACGACTGAATTACAAAGTTAGATTTTCTTTAATGGTTTTGTGTTCAATGAAGACAGTCTCTTCAAAAAATAATTGCCACTAAAACTTAAAGAAAAGAATATTGGCTCAGCCAAAAGAAAAAAAAAAAGTCATGAAAGTTCCATTCTATCACTCACCAGTCAGAAGACAACTGGAAGAACTTCTCTCACTTCTTAAGTCAATTTTTTAAAACAACTTATGCAGAGTGCTATCTAGACAAACAAAGATGAACTTGATGGTATTGAGAATGGAAACCAAATCGGAGCTAAGGCATTGGTAGCGGGGAAGAAGATTTCTAATATTTAGGAACAAACAGTTTTAAAATGCAGGTGTTTGGGTTCTGCCCCTATCAGGGTCTCCAAAGATCTGTCCCATTTACAAATCTCACATGTTCTCTAATAAAAATGGATTTGTTTCAGTCTTCATAGTAGATTGCAAGGAAGATTAGTTATCAGATTAGATGCTGTACTGACACCTTATGGACCCCTGCAGCTTTGACTTTCAGTGCATCTGGGGAAATGTTTTTAATGTGTAAAGGGAAATGAAGATATTCTCTTCAGTGAAAGGCATACGCACTGAATTTTCAAATTACCGCTTTCTCGTGGTTCCAGGTGGAATTAAATAAAAAGGAGTTTTCACCATCATTCTGGATCATTTTATTGCTAGCTTGACTCTATTGGACACATATTACTAAGACTTTAATATCTGCAAAAACCCAAGAACACAATGTCAGAATGAGTCACTATTTGTTTATGACAGAGGCTGCTGCTGAAAGCCCCAATCAGAAGTGGTATTTTCAAAGCAGGGGGCTGTGGTTGAAAAATGTTCAGAGTGTCTTTCTGAAATTATTTGCTTCCCCCCACCTCCTTTTTTTTTGAAATGATCTGAGAGACTGTCTACAGCACCTTGAGATTGGAGCTTAAGTACTCCAATCACTCCAAGTGAGTGATCCATGCTTTTGTATCAAAAACATGAATACAACTACATGCCTGATGAAAAGACCATGCCATTTTCCAACTGGTTTATTCATACTGAATACATATCAGATGGAAAACAAGATTTATGTTAGTGACAAAACCACAGAGAGACAAGAGAAGTGCTGTTTCTTGATACCTCTCAAGAAGAGGTTGCTCTGAAATGCAAAGTCTCTTTGCACAGCCATTACCGAGACAGAAGCTCTGAGGGCATTTTTCAAACCAGGAGGGAGAACAAGGGTCCCAGGCACTGTTAACCTGAAGCCCAGTGGAACTTATGGGTCTAGCTTGCAGGGTCCTTTCATCTATGCTAAACCATTTGCAGGGCTCAGCTTTTAATCTGGCACCCCTCTAAATGTATTTAATTAATTGTCAAGGTTGAAAGTATGCAATTTGTCAGTTTTTATGAGCAGCCAACCAAGGAAGCAGCTGTTGGTTTCTTTATATGTGCCAGGCAACAACTCAGCAACGGTGGTCTCCATCATTTTGCTAATAGAACACTTTTATTTCTAAAATAATAAATAAGTATTCTAAAACACAGAAACCAGTAGGCCTTTACTTATGCATTCATCTGTGGGAAGAAGTAAGGCAGCAGGAACAGAGAATTCCCCATTCAGGTACTGCCCAAGCCAGAAAATGTTTCTGTTTTTCTCAGTTGTGTAATGGAATAGTGATTCTCTTTAGAAATAGTATTATCCCCTAGGGAACATTTTAGAAATCTGTAGGGGAGGTTTTCTTTTTAATTGTCACCATGATTAAGAAATCCTAAAGGTGTTTATAAGTCTGGATCTGCAATGAGTTGGACAGTCTCATACATTGAAGAATTATAGCCTGCTCAAATTTTTAATGTTTCATAGGGTTTTCTTATGATTGTGAAAAGCTTAATAATAACCCAAGCCAAACATATTGCATTATATACATAAAAAAAAGTATATTTTATATCGTTTTAATATATATTGAAATTTTTAGGAATTCAACTACCACGAAAACAAAAGGAAGAGAGTTCTTTAAATGGTTTTGTTCAGAGCCTTGCAATAATTCTCTGTTTCAGAAAATCATGACAAGGACAGCAACTCTCTTCCTGGTATCATTCTGAATGATACCTGTCATATCCAAAATGGCTCTATCTTTAATTATAAGTATCTGACTACTTCATTTACGTATTGTAATACATGGTTGATGTTAAATTATTTATTTTATGTCTGCTTAGGTTACAGTTTGGACATTAGATTGTTTGGGGATAGAATTATTTTGTCAGGTGAATGTATTGCAAATATTTTCTCCAAATTTTGGGCTTATCTTTTTCTTTTTTAAAAAAATCTTTCTATGCTATCTAATTTTAGGCATGTGCATGTAGTATTGTTTCCTTTATTTATTTACTTATTTTATTTCAACAGGTTTTTGGGGTACAAGTGGTGTTTGGTTACATAAGTTCTTTAGTGGTGATTTCTGAACTTTTGGTGCACCCATTATCCAAGTAGTGTACACTGTACCCAATGTGTAGTCTTTTATACCTCACCCTTCTTCTACCCTTTTCCCAAGTCCCCAAAGTTCATTGTATCATGCTTATGCCTTTGCATCCTCATATCTTAGCTCCCACTTGTGAGTGGGAATATACAATGTTTGGTTTTCCATTCCTGAGTTACTTCACTTAGAATAATAGTCTCCAACTCCATACATGTTGCTGCAAATACCATTATTTCGTTCCTTTTTTATGGCTGAGTGGTATTCCATGGTGTGTATTTATATATATTAATCACATTTTCTTTATCCACTTGCTGTTAATGGGCATTTAGCCTGGTTCTATTTTTTTGCAACTGTGAATTGTGCTGCTATAAACATGCACATGCAGTGTCTTAAGCGTCTTATGTCATAGAATGACCTCTTTTCCTTCGGGTAGATACCCAGTAGTGGGATTGCTGGATCAAATGGTAGTTCCACTTTTAGTTCTTTAAGGAATCTCCACACTGTTTTCTGTAGCGGTTATAGTAGTTTACATTCCCACCATCAGTGTAAAAGTGTTCCCTTTTCACCAAATCCACATCAACATCTATTGTTTTTTAATTATTTATTTATTTATTTATTTATTTATTTTATTATGGCCATTCTTGCAAGAGTCAGGTGGTATCAAATTATAGTTTTGATGTGCATTTTTCTGATCATTAGTGATGTTGAGCATTTTAAAATATATTTGTTGGCCACTTGTATATCTTCTTTTGAGAATTGTCTATTCATGTCCTTAGCCCACTTTTACAGGGGATTGTTTGTTTTTTCCTTGCTGATTTGTTTGTAGATTCTGGATTTTGGTCCTGTGTCAGATGTATATATTGTGGAGATTTTCTCCCACTCTGTGGGATGTCTGTTTACTCTGCTGATTGTTTCTTATGTTGTGCAAAAGCCTTTTAGTTTAGTTAAGTCCCATCTATTTATCTTTGTTTTCATTGCATTTGCTTTTAGGTTCTTGGTCATGAAGTGTTTGCCTAAGCCAATGTCTAGAAGGGTTTTTCCAATGTTATCTTCCAGAATTTTTATGGTTTTAGGTCTTAGATTTAAGTCTTTGATCCATCTTCAGTTGATTTTTATATAAGGTGAGAGATGAAGATCCAGCTTCGTTCTTCTATATGTGGCTTGCCAATTATCCCAGCACCGTTTGTTGAATAGGGTGTCGTTTCTCCACTTTATGTTTTTGTTTATGTTTTGTTTGTTTTGTCAAAGATCAGTTGGCTGTAAGTATTTGGCTTTATTTCTGGGTTCTCTATTCTGTTTCATTGGTCTATGTGCCTATGGTGGGGGCAGGGTTAGGCATGTCTGAACTCAGACTCTCTTTGGGTGGGGCTTGCTGAGGCTGCTGTGGGGGATAGGGGTATGGTTCTCAGACCAATGGAGTTATGGTCCCAGGGGGATTATGACTGCATCTGCTGTCATGCAGGTCTCCAGGGAAGTGGGGAAAAGCCAGCAGTTACAGGCCTCACCCTGTTCCCATGCAGCCCAAAAGGCTAGTCTCATTCCTACTGCCCCACCAAACAGCACTGAGTTCATCTCCAGGCAGTAGGCATGCAGGACTGAGAACTTGGCCCAGGCTACCAGCCTCCTGGCTGAGAAAGCAGGGCTTTCAAGATTCGTGCCACCCTGTGCCTGTGGCAACTTCTGTGCTGTGCCTGCACTGGCTATTCACCCCCTCCCCCAGACTCTGTCCAGGAAACTTCACATTCTGTCAAAATTGTTACAAAGTTCGGCTAGAAGTTTTCTTCTCCCTGTGTTTTTTTCCCACTTCCTCTGTCAGTCCTCCCAAAGGACCCCTGTAAGACAAAGTCAGAAATAGCTTCCCTGGGGACCAAGAGTGCCCACAGGGCTCTTCCCGCTGCTTCTTCTACCCCTGTATTTTGCTTGGCTCTTTAAGTTTCTCTCAACTCCAGGTAAGGTCACGTCCTACTCCTGCGATCTAGACTTTTAGGTTCCCCAGTGAGGGTGTGTGTTCCGGGGCGGATGACTGCCCTTTCACACCTTCACCCTTTGGGCACTCACAGTGTTTTGGCTGTCTCTAGCGGCCTGGAGCAGCAATCCACTTCCTTCAAAGGGTCTGTGGATCCTCTCAGCTTTCCTGGTATGTTCCTGCAGTGATTCTTGGAGGAAAAGTTCACAATGTGAGTCTCCACGCGCTGCTCTGTTTGTCCAAGTGGGAGCTGCAAGTTAATCCTGTCTCCTATTTGCCATTTTTTCCTCTTTTTATTTTCTTAACAGTTCCTTTTGATGAGCAGGTGATTTTAATTTTAGTAGAAAAGCCTAAATTATATTTCTAATATTTAGTACTTTTTATGTTCTGTCAAAAATTACGGCTACCCAAAGTTCACAAAGATAGTCTCCTGTTTTCTTCTAGAATTTTTGTTGTTTCCGCTCCTATGTTTAGGTTTGTAATGTATTTCAAATTAATTTTTATATGGCATAAAATAGAGATTGTGAGGGGTTTTGCATATGGATGTCCAGTTGTTTCAGCACTATTTATTAAAAATACAAAGTTTTGCTATTGAATTACCTTGAAACTTGTTAAAAATCAATTGATTAGATATGTGTCTCTATTTATAGGTTTTCAAAAAATGTTGTTGCTGTTTCTCCTTACACAAATATCATATTGTCTCCTATGGCTTTATATTGTCTTAATGTTAGGTGGTAAGATTCATCTAACTTTCTTATTTTTCAAAATTGTTTTTGCTAATCTAAGACCTTTGCATTTCCATATAAGTTTATGAATCATCTTGTCAATTTCTACCAAAAACCATGTTAGGAGTTTGATTAAGATGGCTGAGAAAGACAGCAAATCTACAGGGTGAGTAACATGGCTCTGGACTCAGGGTACCTGGATTCAAATGGCTACTCAACTGCTTACTATTTATGTGCCCTTGAACATCTGTAATCAGGATATTAATTACATGCCCCCTCTGTGATCAGAATAATTATAAAACATACCTTCTATGGTTGTTGAGAGGATTAAATAATATGCATATACAACTGCCTACTGGAAATCTCTAATTGGATACATTATAAATATTTCAAATTTGAAATATACAAAACCAAACTCCTGATTTTCCGCCTTTCCTAAACTGCTCCATCTACTGACTTCCTCATCTCAGTATACTAAAATTCCATTTTACCTGTCCTCGAGACAAAAGCCTTATAGTTTCTTGTGCCAGACACCTTGAAATCATCCTTAACTCGTTGCTGTTTCTCATATCAAATATCCAAAATGTCAGCAAATCCTGTAGTTTCTACCTTTAAAGATATGAATCTGGCCACTTTTTACAACCTCATTGCAACCACCCTGACACGCTAACTTGGATTATTGCAATAATTTCCTAACTGATCTCTGAGCTTCCACCTATGTATCCCAAAAATCTATTATCAGCACAGCATTCATTGCATTACTGTAAAGACTTAAGCCAGATCATGACACTTCTCTGTTCAAAACCCTCTTCAAATAGAAATACCGTCAAAATCTGTTCATAATCTCCCCCCAACTCCCATCATTATCTGACCCCTTCTTCTATGACCTTATTTCCTACCATACTATCCTAATACTCTTGCTGCTGCAGCCACACTCGTCTCCCCACTACTTCTTAATCATACAGCACAGTTCTTCCTTTGGATCTTTGCAGTTGCTTTTTCCTTTGCCTGGAAGTCTCTTCCCCCAGATGTTTGCATGTCTTGCTTCCTTACCTCCTTCAGCCTTTGATTCCAATGTTGACTTCTCAATCAGGACTTCCCTAGCCACCATATTTAAAATTATGTGTGTATATTGACATATGCAATATTTCCTAACTTTCAAATTCTAATTTCTTCAAGTAATTTCCATCACTTTATGTATTATATAACTTAGAAATATATTTATTATATGTCCCTCTTCACCCTTATATTAATGGGTACTTGACTTGGGTATAAAGTCCATGAAAAAAAGGGATTTCTTATATTTTGTTCATTCCTATGTTCTAAGTGTCAAAACTGTGCCTGACATGTAGCTGTTGAATAAATATTGAATAAATATGAATGAATATATGAATGAAATGAGATAATACACAAAAGGAATTTAGCACTGTTCCAATAGCTCAGAAAATTCTTAATAAATGTCAGCAATTATAATTTTAACATTTACACCTGTGTTCAGTTTCCCAGCTTTCCAGAGCATTAAAGCATGTTCTAAGTCTTGGAAGAAGGAGGAGAACTCTTTTATCTCTTTATCATTGACAATAGCACTAATTGTGTTTAGTTGGGCAGAAATGCCAGAATGCTTTGGAATTCCACAGGCTGAGAGTTAGCTGTACCTGTCCAGACTATTGCCTACCCAAGGACATGGCCGAAGATAAAAACTTGATTTACTATTCCCCTAACTTGAATAAAAACTCACTTTCAAATCCCATCAGCACCTCCAAAATCCTTTCTAATCACTCATTTCTCCAACTCCCCTTACCCTTACCTATACGGTACTCCCACACCCATGTCACAGTCTGGTGCTTTCCATGAGTCCCATTCACCAGGTAAATCTATTTCTTCAAGTCAGGGAATAAAGAACCCAAGATATACCTCCAAAACAGGCACTTGTGGAAACAATAGTTGAGCAACAGCCTTAAAATGTCTTTCAGTGGCAGAAAGTCAACTAAGTAAATAGGTAGACTCTTCATTGAGCCAAAAATTTTTTGGGGGAAGGAGCTGAACCTAATAGATTCACATACCTTTTCGCTATTGATTTCCCTTTATTATTTATATACTTCCATGAAAATTGTAAATAAGACCAAATTAAACATTTTTCCTAATATAAATCTCCCCAAATCAAAATCTAAGTACATAAATTATTTTCAGACAATTATGTTACCTCCAAAACTCAGAACTACAGAAATTCACAATTATTATTAATGAAATCAGAGTATAAATTTCTCGCAGACCATATGAGAGGAACTTCACTCCTACAATGCAATTCCAGAGCTATAAAATATTATATGCAGAGATCACCTACACCGCCTTCCCCACTTTACATAAGAGGAATCCAGTTCTCCAAGAAGTAAAAGGCCTTGACCAGGGTCACAGAGTGAGCTAGCAGCAGAACAAAGACTAGAAATGGAGGGTTTCAGCTTCATGCCTGCAGTGCTCCCTCATGACCTAGCACATGTTCAAACCAGGTACTTTCCTTATTGTGAGTCCTGAATATTGAACACTATAATTGCACAAGGATATCTGAGTTCATAAAGGTTACAAAGACTTAAGCAATTTAATTCAATTTGATGAAAGAGTTGCAATGACTTTCCACCCTATGCAAGACCAGAGAGAGAGAACCCATAGACAAAGCAGCATACCCTGGATTTGGTTGAAAAGCCTCCACAAATCTGAAGCAGCACATCACTTAGAACATTACTAGCTGTAACAAAGGAAGTGCTTTCTTTTGATTATGTTAAGAGAGCAGGATATAATCCACCTCATACCTGTGATGATAAAGCACTTATTCAGATAAAGAAAGAATAATACTTCATGCCAGATTCATTTTATCGGATAGAGTACAAACAATTCCACAGAATTTGACATACAGATCTCATTATGTTAACCTGATGGCTCTTGATATAGAAATATTTTAAGTTATAAAATTGTTATTACATACTACACTGCTTCATAATGGAGAGCTATCTGGTATCTAATAGCAGTTTTAAAGGGCTTAGATTTTAGTAGCAAGATCGTAATCCAGAATCCAGAGACAAACAATAATAATTTCACATGCTCTCCCACAAAAGCTCTTGTATGCTCTCCTCTACCTGAGTTTTTGGAAGCATGTCAAGAATGGCTTTCCCAGCAGAGGAAAAAGTGATTGCTAAGCTATAATTTAGGGCAACAACACAACTGAATTTCAGCAGCATATACCATCAGGAATGAGTTTTTTCTTCCATTTAATTCTGTAAGCAAAGGCTTCTGTCTGTATTAATTCCCCATAATAATTATGATTACTTGAGCAGCTAAAAACAATTAGGAGGATTATTCTTATATGTGATCGAGGTAACCAAGCTTATGTATTACAGGAAAAGCAAGAATAAATATAGTGTACATTTTTTCAGGTATGGGTCTAAATTACATCTGGGGATCAAAAAATGAATAAAACACAGTCCTCACTCATAAGGAATTCAAACCTAGCTGAGGGACATTGGTGTGTAAATAACAAGTGCTATTCTCTACTGGGAAAAGCTCAGGGTCTACAGTCATACAGATCTGAAATTGAATCCAGCTTTGTGGCTTATGATCTGGGAGACCTTAAGCAAGTTACTTAGTCTCTACTAGGCTTTAGTTTTCTCATTTAAAAACCAGTGTACCTCCCTCTGAGGTACTGTGAGGATTAAAGGGGATAATGCCTAGAAGGGGCTTAGTACTTCTCTGGGTATTAGTATGTAAGACTACCTTATTATACAAGCTGCAAATACATAGGTACTATCAGAAATATAAGCAATGTGCCATGAAAGCAATTTATTCAGTCTAATGATTAGACCTCTGCTGTGAACTACACGTGCCCTTTATAAAACCAGCACAGATCAAGTGTGTTTTATGAGTTATGTTTTAGACATTTTGGAGCAATAATCATAAGGTTATTACTATTTCAGATCAAAGTGCAAAGGCTATGAAAGGGGTAGCCATTTCTCTGAAATTGCCATCTCCAGGACTGATTCAGGAAAAAATACAAATCTATTATCTGCTTTGCTAAAAGAAAATTGTCTAATGAAAGTACATCACCAGGAAACCCAATTTACTCTACAGTGAAATTTGGCTTAAAATTAATCTTACTTATACCTAGGCAAAGAGTTTTCTGGCAAAACTACATGGTGTCTTGAAGAAATGGACTCACCTAGAAGTCAGCATGGACCCCAAAAACAGAGTTATTTTATACCTGTGTCATCTTGAACTATCATGCAATGACTTTTTAAAAATAAACTTTTAGAGCAGTTTTAGATTTACAGAAAAATTGCAAAGAAAGAGAATTCTTGAATACCCCCCACCCAGTTTTCCCTAATGTTAACATCTTACATTAGGATGGTGTTAATTGCCACCCTAAAGAAACAGGATGAATCCCTGCCCAAAATTTGATTTGGATGTCAAAACCAATGATGACACACACACACACACACACACCCCCCAAGAGGTTATGAAAATCTTTTCTATAATGAGATGTTTTTGAAAAGAGCAAGGGAGCCTTCCCAAAATGGTTCCAGATGGCTTAAATAGCCAGAAAAGGAGACAGGCTTGAGATTTTTTTAACTGATACATAATAATTATATATGTATATGAAATACATCTGACATTTCAATACATGTCTACAATGTGTAATAATCAAATAAGAGCAATTGACATAACCATCACCTCAAATATTTATCATGTCTTTGTGCTGAGAACATTCAAAATCCTCTCTTCTAGCTATATTAAAATATACAATAAATTATAGTTAACTATAGTCACCCTCCTGTGCCTCAGAACATTATAACTTATCTAACTATAATTTTGTACCCATTAACCAACTTCTTCCCATCCTTTCCCCCTACCCTTCCCAGCCTCTGGTGACCACTATTCTACTCTCTACTTCTATGGGATCTACTTCTTTAGCTCTAACATATGAGTGACAACATGTGATACTTATCTTCTGTGCTGGCCTATTTCAATTAACATAATGTCCTCCAGGCTCATTCATGCTATTGCAAATGACAGAATTTCATTCTTTTTATGGCCAAATAATATTTCACTATGTATATGTACTAGATTTTTAAAATTCATTTGCCTGTCGATGGACAGTTAGATTGTTTCCATATCTGGGCTATTGTGAGTAGTTCTGCAGTAGCCACAAATAAAGATCCTGCACAAAGCCTTAGTGCTCTGAAAATATCCAGAAATAAAGCCAATTGACTATACTCAAATTACACCACAGTTAAGGGCACATCAATCTTCCCAGATAAGAAAGAAAAAGCACAAGAACTTTGGCAACTCAAAAACCCAGAGTGTCTCCTTACCCCTTATGACCACAATAGCTCCCCAGCAATGGTTTCTAGCCAAACAAAAATGGCTAAAAAGACAGACAAGAACTCAAAATCTCAATGAAGTTCATCAAGATTCAGGAGAAAGTTGAAACCCGATTTAAGGAATCTAGGGAACCCAAGAAAATGATTCAAGAGCTGAAAGATCAAATAACCATTAAAAAAAAAAAAACTGATCTGATGGAGCTGAAAAACTCACTACAAGAATTTATAATGTAATTGAAAATATTAACAGCAGAATAGACAAAGCTGAAGAAAGAATTTCAGAGCTCAAAGACCAGTTCTTCAAATCAGCTCAGACAAAAATGAAGAAAAAAGAATAGAAAAGAATGAAGAAAACCTTTAAGAAATGTGGGATTATATAAAGAGACCAAACCTGCCACACATGTGTGTCCCTGAAAGAGATGGAAAGAGAGCAAGCAACTTGAAAAACATATTTGAGGATAATGTTCACGAACATTTTCCCAATGTCACTAGAAAGATCAAAATTCAAATTTAGGAAATTCAGAGAACCTCTGCAAGGTATTATACAAGATGACCATCCCCAAAACAGTAATCAGATTCTATGGTCCAGGTCCCATAGAAGTAGAGAGTAGAAAGAAATAATATTAAAGGCAGCTAGAGAAAAGGGGCAGGTCATCTACAAAGAGAACTTCACTGGGCTAACAGTGGACCTTTCAGCAGAAACCCTACAAACTAGAAGAGAATGAGGGCCTGTATTCAGGATCTTTAAAAAAAGAAATTATAACCAAGAATTTTATACCCAGCCAAACTAAGCTTCATAAGTAAAAGGAGAAATAACATTTTTTTTTCAGACAAGCAAATGCTAAGGAAATTTGTTACGTCAAAATATCCCTTACAAGAGGTCCTAAAGCAGTGCTAAACGTGGAAACAGAAAACATTACAGCCACCACAAAACACACAAAAGTACATAGATCATTGACACTATAAAGCAACTACACAATCAAGTCTACATAACAATTAGCTAACAACATAATGACAGGATCAAATCTGCACATATAAATATTAACCTTGAACATAAATGGGCTAAACATCCCACTTAAAAGACATGTAGTGGCAAGCTGGATAAAGAAGCAAGACTCAACTGTACAATGTCTTCAAGAGACCCATCTCACATGCAATAACAACCATAGACTCAAAGTAAAGGGATGGAGGAAGCTCTATCAAACAAATAGAAAATAAAAAAGAGCAGGGGTTGCTATTTTAATTTAAGACAAAACTGACTTTAAACCAATGATTATCAAAAAGGACAAAGAATGGCATTACATAATAATAAAGGGTTCAACTCAACAGGAAGACTTTACTATCCTAAATATACATGCACAGAACACTGGAGCACCAAAATTTATAAAACAAGTTCTTAGAGAAGTATGAAGAGAGTTTAAAAACCACAAAATAATAGGAGACTTCAACGGCCTACTGACAGTATTAGACAGACTGTAAAGGCAGAAAACTAAAAAATATTTTTGGGACCTAAACTTGAGACCTGACTAAATGGACCTAATAGCCATCTACAGAACACTCCCCTAGACAACATAGCATACATTCTTTTCATTTGCACATGGCACATACTGTAAAATCAAGCACATGCTCAGTCATAAAGCAATTCTCAATAAATTTTTTAAAAATACTAGAACTATGCCAACCACACTCTCAGAATGCAACACAATAAAAATATAATTGAATACCAAGAAGATCTCTCAAAACCATACAATTACATGTAAATTAAATAATCTGCTCCTCAATGACTTTTGGGTAAACAATAAAATTAAGACAGGAATCAAGAAATTCTTTGAAACTAATGAAAACAGAGATAGAAGATATCAGAATCTCTGGGACACAGCTAAAGCAGTGTTAGAGGAAAGGTTATACCACTAAACGCCAATGGGAAGAATGTGTATTCTGTGGCTGTTAGATTAAATGTTTTGCAAATATCAGAGGCCCATTTGGCTCAGAGTATAGTCTAACTCTGATGTTTCTTTGTTGATTTTATGTCTAAAGTATTTTTCCATTTTTGAAAGTGGAATGAAGTCCCCTATATAATTGGATTACAGTCTACCTCTCCCTTTATATCTAATAATACATGCTTTATATACTTGTTCCAGTATTGGTTGCATATATGTTTACAATTATTATATCCTCTTGCTGAATTGACAATTTTATCATTACATAATGACTTCTTTATCACTTTATAAAGCCTTTGACTTGAAGTCTATTTTATCTGATATAAATACAGCTATTCCTCCTAGCTCTTGGTTTTCATTTGCATGAAATATCTTTTCCCTTCCCTTCACAATTTGTCTACGTGTGTCCTTATAGGTGAAATGAGTCCCTTACAGGAAACATATAATCAGGTCTTGTTTTTTAATCTATTCTACCACTTTATATCTTTTATTTGGAGAACTTAATTTATTTATACTCAAGAGTATTAGTAATAGGTATAGACTTACTTCTTCAATTTTGTTAATTGATTCCTAGTTGTGTTCTGTAATCTTTTGTTCACTTCTTCCTCTTTCGCATTCTTTGTGATATAATGGTTTTCTGTACAGGTAGGCTTTGGTCTTTTTCATTTTTTTGTGTATCTACTATTAGTTTTTGCTTTGTGTTCATCCTGAGACTTACATAAAAAATCTTATAACAAGTTAATCTAAACTGGTAAGAGCTTAATTTTGATTGCATATATAAACTCCTCTTTTACTCCATCTCCTCCCATGTTTTATGTTTTAGATGTCACACTTTACATCTTTTCATAATATTAGCAAATTATTGTCACTTTATTGCCTATTGATCTTTATACTAGAGATATACTAATAATTGATTTTCCCATCACCATTACAGTATCAGAGTGCTTTGAATTTGATAACGTACTTTCTTACTTTTACCATGCATTTTGTATTTTATATGATTTTTATGTCACCAATATTCATCCTCTTCCTTCAGGCTTGAAGAACTTTAGCATTTTTTGTAATCCAGGTCTAGTGGTAATGGATTCTCTCAGCTTTTATTTGATAATTTTTCTTAACCCTTAATTTTTAAAAGGCAGGATTTCTGGGTATAGTATTCTTGGTTGACAATCTTTTTATTTCAGAATTTTGAATTTATCATGCACTCCCTTTGATTTGCAAGGCTTCTCATGGTAAATTGGTTGATAGCTTATGGAAGTTCCTCTATATGTAACAATTCACTTTTCCCTTGCTGCTTTCAACATTCTATGTTTTTAACTTTTGAAAAATTGACTATGATCTGTTGTGGTGTTAGTCTCTTTGGATTCATCTTCTTGATATCTTATGGGCTTAATGGATCTGGCTTTCTGATTCCTTTCCCAGAATTCCTTTCCCAGATGTGAGAAGTGTTCTGCAATTATTTCTTTGAATACGTTTTCTGTTCTTTACTCTTTCTTCTTTTTCATCCATGCCAGTAACGTATAAGCTGTTCCACTTGATGATATTCCATAGGTCTCTTAAGCTATCTTCACTCTTTTTAATTTCTTTTGTTCCTCATATTGGTTCATTTTCAGTGCTCCTTTCTTCTGCTTCATAAAGTCTGATGTTAAACCCTTCTATTAATTTTTTAGTTCAGTTATAGCATTCTTCAAATATATGATTTTCATTTGGTATGTTCCTTATGCTTTCTCTTATTTGAAGTTATCAACGTCTTGCCTTGTTATCTTGACTTCTGTGAATATCTTTATACCATTATTTTGAATTCCCTGTCAGGTAAACTGCATACTCTACTTTATTTGAGTTGATTTCTAGAGATTTATCTTGGTCTTTTCTTTGGAACATATTCCCTTGTTTCTTCATATTCCTTGATTCTCTGTGTTGGTTTCTGTGCCTTAAATAATACACCTACATCTCTCCAAGACTGGACTTGTATAAGAGAAAATTTTCACCCATTCATTTGGCCAGAGATTTCAAAGTGCCTCTCTATTTGTTGTTATTGTTTAGACTACTATCTCTGTTTTTGTAGCCCCCTGGAGCTTAGGATATGCTACATCTTGTCAGAACTCCAAAAATGGTATGATAGGAGATAGTCTATTTAAGATGTAGCTGGAAAGATTGAGGTGCTAGATATGTGTTCCCATTCTTCCTATCATTATGGGGAGACTGGGTGCAAGAACTTATCTCCTTTCTCTCTGCACTAAGAGAGAAGATCTGTGGAAAATGCCTATACTTATGTTCAAGCTGCACCTTCTAATCCTGGAGGAAGAGCCACTAGGTGTAAGTCCATTATATATCCATCTATTTGTTTTCTCTAGTCTTGGGTCACTCAGAATCACAAAGCCCCCTCAATTTTCAGAGGTGGTTAATTACACAGTTCCTTAGGTGGGAGACATGAAAGTTGTGGCACTCAGTGCACAGTCAAACTCATCCCAGAAAGAATGGATAGGCCTGGATTTATCTCTGGGGCAAACCAGGGGGAGGTCTCATGGAATGCTGAGCTCTGGCTCTGGGTACCAAAGGTTTATTGTTTGTTTGCCCCGTTAGCTTCTTGAGGCAGGTTCATTAGAGACCAGGCCATCAAATAGCCACTGGGAATGTGTGTTGTAAGCCTCTTCTGGAGATTAAGTGAGAGTTTAATGTTGTTGACCCTTTTCTGCACTGCTCCAAGGGAGTGTAGCCCTTGGAAGTGTTTCGATGCCCACTTAAAACTATGTCTTTGTTCCAGAATGAAGGAAGACTCATATGCCTAGTCTTTTGTTCCCGCAACTACTAGGTTTAGAATGGAGTCTTTCAGGAGGTAGCATTAAAAACTAGGACTATCGATGTGTGTCCTAAACTCCTTCTGGGGAAAAACAGGTAGTGGCATTTTTTGGCCCCTCCTCTGCACAGCTCCAGAAGAATGAAGCCTCTAGAGGAGTTTGCCTGCCTATTTTAAAATCCCTCTTTTTCTCTCTGGTGGACGATGACATGTGTACACTGGTCCCTTTGGCACCCAAAGCTAGGAGATTTCAAATACCATTCCTTAGGTGAATGTTGCAGGATTTGAGACACTTGATGTGAGTGCAAACTCTTCCCAAACTAGAGGAGGGTTAATAATTGACTGTCTCTTTAACTCCTCCATGGATGCAAGTTAGTTAGAATCCAGGCCACCAGACAGCTACTGGAAAGGTGTTTCGTAAACCTCTCTCAGGAGGACTTGGGGTGGAAACAGAGAGCTGTGGGTTTTTTAAAGCTCCTTTAGTGCTCCCAAGGGGATAAAGTCCTTAGTAGGGCTTATGCACATGTATAAACTTCCACTTTTTTTCCTACAGTCTAGAGGGGCATGGACATGTCTAATCCCCTGCATTTCTAAAGTTTGTGAATCAAGCACCACATATTGGGGAAATTTATGGTTTGGGTCCTTTAAGTGAGGTCCAGATCTTTCTCTCTACACAGACAACCTGGGTGTTGGGATTTCTTTCTCAGTATCGTGGTGCAATGCCCTGGGTGGGGTCCATGCCGAAGTGTGCGTCAGCTTTTCCCACCCATTTAATATGGATGTTTTCTCAATTGCCTGTTGGGTAGAAGTCTCTTGACTGGCCTTTGGTTTTGTCTCAGGGGGAATTTTCTGTAAATAGTTTATCTGGAACATCTGCGGTTGTAGGGAGAGTCAGAAGTTTCCTATTCCACCATGTTGGTGACATCACCCACCCATTCTCAGAATTTTTATTATGGTTAAAGTGTTGGGCCAAGGTGAGCATTCCTGTCTGGGGACGGGAGTTTATGTGATTTGAATCTCCCACTAGTACTAAAGAGGGGAACACCCAAATTTTATTATTAGCTTGCCCAGATTGGGGGCAGAAGGGGAAGGTAGATAAGTAACGCTTAAAAGTTGTCATCCATCAAACATCAACATATGGAGTCTGCTTTTTCATTATACATTGTCCTTTTTTTAACTATTGGTGAATCAATAGTCATATATTTTATTAGCTAAAGTCAGCATTTTATTCATATTTCCTTAATGTTTAGCTAATGTCCTTTTTCTGTTTGCATTATGTTTATTTATTTATTTTTAAATCTAGGAATCATTTATTTTCTTCATGTAAATAGCACAATAGTTGCCACAGGACAAGAAGGAATCAAATGACAAATTTATTTTGATTAATTATCAAGAAAATAGAGAACATGATATTACTTTCACTTTCTGATACAAGACCCAACTCGTGAGCCTGAGCCTGTCATTGCCCTGGGACCTCTGCTGCATACTGTTTGGTGCCAATTATGTATTTGCTTCTCTCTCTCACTGACACACCTTCCTGTCACCTTGCTCTCCTATCAACATGTCGTTTTGTAAAAGGGGCAGCAGAAGATAGGAAGAACATAGACCTCAACCTGAGGTAAGCTGTATGTGTCTAAATATTAACAGTTATTGTCTATTGTACATCAACGATTGTATTGGACCACGCTCAAGATTTTGCCATACCCATATTTCTTCTCTGTTATGATTTACTTAATACTTTTCTCCCAATTCATTCCTTTTTTTAATAGTCTGAAAACACTTTAAAATTAAAACATAACTAATGAAAGGAAAATTACTTTGCATTCCACCTAAAATAAACTCAAATGCTCCTAGTGGTATAGGTCTCACAGCATGGGAAATACTGCTCTATACTATTCGTTTATCAATGAATAGGAACACTACATGATGTTTCTCTTACCCAAGGAGCAGTTTAAAGTATTTTTGTACTATAAGTTCTGGGGTACATGTGCAGAACATGCAGGTTTGTTACACAGGTGTACATGTGCCATGGTGGTTAGCTGCACCCATCAACCTGTCACCTACATTAGGTATTTCTTCTAATGCTATCCCTCCCTTAGCCCCCCAGCCCCCAACAGGCCCCAGTGTGTGATGTTCCCCTCCCTGTGTCCATGTGTTCTCATTGTTCAACTCCCACTTATAAGTGAGAACACGTAGTGTTTGGTTTTCTGTTTTTGTGATAGTTTGCTGAGAATGATGGTTTCCAGCTTCATCCATGTCCCTGCAAAGGACATGAACTCATCCTTTTTTATGGCTGCATAGTATTCCATGGTATATATGTGCCACATTTTCTTTATCCAGTCTATTATTGATGGACATTTGGATTGGTTCCAAGTCTTTGCTATTGTGAATAGTGCTGCAATAAACATACAAGTGCATGTGTCTTTATTAGCAGAATGATTTATAATCCTTCGGGTGTATACCTAGTAATGGGATTGCTGGGTCAAACGGTATTTCTGGATCTAGATCCTTGAGGAATTTTCACACTCTCTTCCACAATGGTTGAACTAATTTACACTCCCACCAACAGTGTAAAAGCGTTCCTATTTCTCCACATCCTCTCCAGCATGTTGTTTCCTGACTTTTTAATGATCACCATTCTAACTGGAGTGAGACGGTATCTCATTGTGATTTTGATTTGCATTTCTCTAATGACCAGTGATGATGAGCATTTTTTCATATGTCTGTTGGCTGCATAAATGCCTTCTTTTGAGAAGTGTCTGTTCATATCCTTTGCCCAGTATTTGATGAGGTTGTTTGTTTTTTTCTTGTAAATTTGTTTAAGTTCTTTTTAGATTCTGGATATTAGCCCTTTGTCAGATGGATAGTTTGCAAACATTTTCTCCCATTCTGTAGGTTGCCTGTTCACTCTGCTGATAGTTTCTTTTGCTGTGCAGAAGCTCTTTAGTTTAATTAGATCCCATTTGTCAATTTTGGCTTTTGTTGCCATTGCTTTTGGTGTTTTAGCCATGAAGTCTTTGCCCATGCCTATGTCCTGAATGGTATTGCCCATGTTTTCTTCTAGGATTTTTATGGTCCCAGGTCTTAGCTTTTAGTCTTTGATCCATCTCGATTTGATTTTTGTATAAGGTGTAAGGAAGGGGTCCAGTCTCAGTTTTCTGCATATGGCTAGCCAGTTTTCCCAACACCATTTATTAAATAGGGAATCTTTTCCCCATTCCTTGTTTTTGTCAGGTTTGTCAAAGATCAGATCGTTGTCATGGCATGACAAGGATGACCTTTCCAGCCTACAATACCTGCTTGACCACTAAGACCAAACAGCTCAAATTAAAGGTAACAAATTCCGCAGAGGCAATTGCCCAACACAGGAAAAAGAAACCACTTTAAGGATTTTAAACTGGAAGAGATTTTACATAAGGTGTTTTAAACAAAACCATTGGATGACCTGGAGTAACAGTGTTGGAAACTCAGCTGAGCTGGATAGAGAAATGAGCTGCCCATTGTTGGAGAAGTTGATTAAAACAGTAGGCCAAGATCGAAGTAACAATCAAGCCTTTAATCACTTACTGCAATAGTATAAGCAAGAGGCCAAAACCAAAGAAACTGCCAACTCACCCAGGTCTTCTAAATTCCCCAGAAAGGTGCACTAGTGGAGGGTCAGTGCACCAGGACAGACATGGGGGTCAGCTCATGATTGAGGAAGCCCCAAACAAAAATCTCCAGTAGTATTACGAACCCTGGAGCAGGAGGTTGGAGTGAGACGAGGAGAGCTAGGAGTAGAAGAGTATGGAGTCGGAGGAGGGAATGGTTTCTTAAGGTCTCCTTCCACTCTACTCATAAGAAAGCTTCAGTAGAAGCACCTGAACAAAGCTCCAGCAGGAAGCCCTCAGATAAAGAAGCTTCTGAATGAAGACACCTAGGCTAGGAATGGAAATATGTTTAAGAGCATGGGCCATTAGGGGGATATGAGTTCCAGAATGCAATTCTCTTTAAAGATTGCAATGCACTGGGTATGCCCCAAGTCTGGGGAGGGCAACTTTCCTCGGAGGGGTTTGCCAGATAAAGCCTTTGTCATTGCCTGTGGTTGGGCCTGAAATATCAAACATAGATTTTTGGCCAGGACTCCTCAGCAGGATCTAGTCAAGGCCTTCACAAAGTACATTCAGAATGACAATTGACCCACCAGAAAGCCATCATGCCACCAGTTGATATTTTAAATGAAGGGAACCACCAACATATCTGATATCCATATCTGATACCCAGTAGGATCGGAATGCTGCTATCACCACTGTCACTATTGTCACTTCCACACCTGCCTCTAGACACCCAGCAATCTGGAGGATGGACCCTGGATAATGTTGCAGGCAAACCTCATTTCTCTACAACTGTGCTTTCCACCAACAGTCAATTAAAGGAAGACGAAGATCAAGTGTGTGTGGATGATACAGCAAATAAACCTTCTTCTAGTTCTTAAAGGTTATGGTTTTCCATGTTTAGTGAGCATCCGTGTTCGTCTTTAAAGGATAGAAAAATGCAGGAGGCATCTTGTATCCATGAAGATACTAAAACACTGATTTCCTCAGGAAATTGATCACTCAAGCATCCATGATCTTAGTAGACTGCCCTTATAGTCGTATTGCAGAATGTGTGATCTGCCATCTACTGAGGGCTCATTTTTCCCTCTCCTCTCTCATCCAAGATTGGTGATAGTTTCAAGTTTTTCTCCCACTATTATGTAGAATAATTTCCAAATTGACACTCAATTGAATCATGGTGTCCAGGAAAATAGATAAAATAAATATGACTTCATATACCAGAAGTCATATTCCTTTTAATACAATCAGGGCCATAAACGGCACTTGCTTCTATAACATAAAGTGCTATTATAATTATATACATGATTTTTTAAATAATTAAGTAACTTGGAACCAGTTTCTATTGCAATAATTATAAGAAGCAAAGACCTCCACTGAATGAACCCCTCTGAAATATTTTAGTAAACTCTGAGGAGTACTATTTGTCAAGCAAGGAAACACTGAATTAAGGTAAATGCCAGCTTAGGATGAAAAGAACAGCAACAGTGCCTACCTTCATTATCTCAGCCTCTCCCTGGCTAAGATAATCACTTAACCTTCTATGCCTTTGCTAAAACCTCGTTAGTAAAAAGGAGACCTGCCTACCAAGCATAAGGGTAAGGCTTTAATGGACTTTAGAAATCATTTACATTTATGACTCAAAGCACTGAAGTGCAAATTCTTTTTATTTGAATATTTGAGGGCATTAAATGAGAATTTTTAATGGATTTCAATTGTCAGGATAAAATAAAAGTTCTCAAGAGGAATCTGAATTTTAACAAACATTAAAATCAAAGAAGTAAAAAGATGAAAAAATGGAGAAAAAGTATTGTAGTAACATCAATTTTTGCTAATCTAATTTTGTAACAAAAACTTTTAAGTCTATTTTTGGCCAGGCATGGTGGCTCACTCCTGTAATCCAGGGCTTTGGGAGGCTGAGGCAGGAGGATCACTTGAGGCCAGGAGTTCGAGACCAGCCTGGCCAACATGGTGAAACCCTGTCTCTACTAAAAATACAAAACTTAGCCAGGCATGGTGGTGGGCACCAGTAATCACAGCTACTTGGGAGGCTGAGGCAGGAGAATCGTTTGAACCCGGGAGGTGCAGGTTGCAGTAAGCGCCACTACACTCCAGCCTGGGTGACACAGCAATACACCATCTCAAATTGAGTATACTTACTTAATTTTAAAACTAACTTTGAAAATCTCTTTACCTAGGGAAGTTATTTCCTGAAACTATTTTCTACTGCCTTTTAGAGACACTGCCTTCCTGGTTTTGTTTCTTTTTTGTATGTTGGCTTTGTTTGGTTTAGGTTATGTTTGTTTGCAAAAAAAAAAAAAAAAAAAAAAACTGAAGTGATTCTTGAAGTATTTTTAAGTGAGCACATTTTAGTTTGAAATAATATTGGATTTCACTTGGTGAAAAGAGAGACTAGATACTGAATAATTAGTAGTATCTGATAAGATGTTTAGATGGAGAAGTGTAGACTCACCATGTACAAATCAACTATGATTGTGTTCGCCCACCTCTTCACCTACCTAATGCCTATTCATCTGACATTTATCATCCAGATTTCACTTCCTCTAGGAAGCTTCCTTGATGCCTCCAAACAAGGTCGAAAGCACTATCTACATGCTTCTTAGCAATCTGTAGCTCTACCATCAACATTTTATTCTGATTTTGCATTTACCTTCTTTCCTCCAGTAGAATATGTGCCAGACTGTGTCTTGCTAAACATCATTAAATAGCACTAGTATACTGCTGGTACAGAATAAGACAACCAACAAATATTGAATGAATGAATGAGTGAACCCAGAGTTAAGCATCTGCTCACTTAGTGATTGGGTTGGTTTCAGGTGGAAAGTCCATAGACTGACATCAATTTGACTGATATCAGTAAGAAGGGAAGTGTGAGATACGCAGGCGTCAGTTTCCTGAGGGTCTTAGATGAATGCTATGTAGTCTGGACTTATTTCAGTTGTTAGCTCTAGATATGAGGGACAGGCAGAAGATCACTCTGAAGCAGGATGGAGCACATTTTAGTGGGCATTTATTGGTTACCTTCTCAGTATATTATCTAGTCTCCGTTATCCCAGAAATACCCCAAATTGCAAAGCCACTTAGCAAAAGAAATTTAATCTTTACACCCTGCTCTGATTCAAGGACAGACTCATAATCTAAGGCAAAGCAATAAGTTATCAGGAGACTCAATACCTGCGTATCTCTCAACCATTGGAAAAAGTGAATATTCTTTGAATCTGGATGTGAATGAGAAAATATACAACCCCAGGAGCTGCTAGAACCCATCTTGAGTTTAAAGAGTTTGCCTTATAATAAAACCAATATCAAAAAAGTAGGGTCTAATATGGAGAGGTACAAGCTTTTAGTGATATTGTTTGAGTCTTGGATAAAGATTCACTTGAAGCTAGAATCTGCCCTCCGCATTCCTTTATAAACCTTATGACACATGAAACTGGGTGTGTTACCTCTCAAAAGTATTCCCACAACAGTAGTCACAAACCTATCATAACAGTCAACATACTACATTGAAATAATTTGTTTATATGTCCATTCCCCTATACTGTGAGCCTTCAGGGCATCAGACATGTCTTGTCACCTAGGATGGTGTCTGGCACATATTTAGTGCTCTATAAATCTTTGTAGAATTAACAAATGAATGGATGGATAAGAGTTCCAATAGAGGTAAATTATATTTCCAAATTTTTTTATTTATTCCAGACAAATTAATCATATTCCTGTATTTTTTTCTCTATATTTCAAAGGTAATTAGATGTCAACACTTTTTACTTTCCTTTTTCTGAAGGTTTTGTAAGGAAACTATGTTCAGGATATCAATTTTTTGGAGAATGACTCCCACATTGGCTATTCTAGCTTATTCCCACAGGAATTCCTAAAACCAAGCAAATAATTTCAAATTTGTTGAGATCGCATAATTTAGTTTAGAATAAAGAGATCTTGTCACTTTTCCTCTAAAGGAAGTGTCTGCTACAGGCATTCCCTATGGGTATGTATAATTGGAAAATTAAAAAGCATATTTAAAGGCAACATTGTGCTATAAAAAATGTTGGCAATGCTCCAAGGTGGACTGTGTATGCTATTAGATATTTTTGAGAATTTACTCTGCCTGTGCTAAGAATTTTCAATAATTCCCTTCTTGGGTAAAATTAGGGCATCAGTAGAGAAGTAAACTCCCTAATATAAGCAGCAAGTTTCTATTTTTCACCATAATGTGTTCCTAAAAACTATGTTGGGAAGCAAAATGATTAAAAATAGAACTTTTTTGCTTTCATACAATTTTCGTTAAGTTTAAAACTGAAGTTATTTGTTCACACAAGCAAGTAATATTTATATACTGGTTAGGTGAGATATTGATAGTGGCTTTCTTCTGGAGCCAAGAGAGAATAAAACAACTGGACAATGTAAGATGGCTATGTCTCTCAGAAAGTAATACAGTAGAAAGCCTAGTTCAAAGTAAGAAACACATAGTATATATAACACCACTGTTCATTCCAGAGCCTGTGGAAGGTGGGGCTATTTGCTCATGTCATTCTTTCCTGATTTATCTATATTAAACCTTAGAATCTTTCTTAATACCAAACTTGAAGTGTCACTAGCATTCATTTGAAATTGTTACTAGCATTGACAGGTTTAACACCGTAGACTTAAGGTGATTGGCTTACATGCCTACAACCAGGGAAACATTTTCACCTGGTGGCAACATCTTGATTTGCAATCATAGCCCCAGGAGAAAGAATCCAACATTTTAAGTCTAATTCAGCAAAGCCAGGTCTACAAATAGTGGCAAACATAACTTAAGAAATTATCTTTAAAATGATGGCTTTTACTACACTTTGTGAATTTCTAGAAGTCCCCTGTCCATGCTATCATGGGGTATTTTAATAATAATCAAATTGTTATGTAGATATGCCAAATAATTCTGTTCGGGCAGACCCATTTAATTCAGCAGGAATTTGCCGATATCCTGTTCTATGCATAGTTCATTAGTGGATTATTTTAGCAGTTTGAAAAAAAACATGCCTCAGCACCTGTGCTTTAAAAATTTATACTATTTTAATGTCACAAATATATATGCAGAGTTCTGCTTCCACTAATGATAGAGTAGCTTATATCGGATTAAGTTTACCAAAGACTAGAATTATAAATCAGGACAAAATATTAAAACAAAAAACACCAACTATTTAAAGATACAAGACAGTGGTCAAATGCAAGCAAAAAATGAAATTTCCTTTTGAAATAAGGAGACTACAGAAGTTGAAATTTGTGTGTATGTGACTTTGTGCATATGGACACTCGCAAACCAATGGGATATCTAGAACTCAATTTTAAAGCTAAGTCTCACTACCTGTAAGAGTCAGGGGATAAATTTCAGGGCTGAAAGTTTTTCTGAAAAGTGAGGGATGAGACCACAAGGGAGGAAGCCACATCCAGTAATTCATTTATATATATTAAACATACACACACACAAACACACACACACACACATCACACTACCATCACCACTGCCACATCACCAAAATTTCTTGGCTAGTCCCTGAACAGCACATGTGTGGAAAATTCCAAGGAGCCTGGCAGAAAGCAATAGGTGCAAGGCCAGAGAAACTAAGCATATCCTAGCCTCCACAGGATGTGGAGTTTGGAGTTTGAGGTTAACCAAATAGCCCAGTGGATGCAAAATTAATACTCCTCAGAAGATGATAAAACTCAGAGTCTCTACAATGTATCACTCTAAATATCCATTATACAATCAAAGATTACTATCTATGTGAACAAATAGGAAACTTTACTCATAGTCAAGAGCAATATCAAGCAAGAGAAAATAACCCTTAAATGATTCAGATGTTGGAGTTAGCAGACAATAACTTAAAAGCACTTATTATGAATATATTCAAACATGTAAAAGAAATTATTGTGATAAAAAATGAAGAGACATGGAAAATCAACAAAAAATTTGAAACCTAGCAAATAACCAAATCAAAAATTTAGGACTAAAAAATACAATATCTGAAATAAAAATTTAACTGGATGAGCTAAACAAAATTGGTGATAAAAATATTTGGATAAATCATGGCCAAGGATTCCCCACATACAGAAAAAAAATGTAAACCTTTAGATCCTTGAAGTTCAGTGGACCAAAATGGAAATAAATTAAAAGAAAACCACATTTATGTACATCCAAGTCAAACTGGTGAAAACAAAGGATAAAAAGGAAATTTCAGGGAAGGCAGAGAACACATTACATAGAGGCAAAATAAATACAGACAGTCTATGACTTACAATGGTTTGACTTATAATTTTCCAACTTTACAATGGTGTGTGAAAGCAATACACATTCAATAAAACTTTACTTTGAATATCCATGCAACCATCCTGTTTTTCACTTTTAATACAGTATTCAATAAATTGCATGAAATATTCAACATTTTATTATAAAACAGGCTTTGTGTTAGATGATATTGCCCAACTATAGGCTAATGTAAGTGTTCTGAGCACATTTAAGGTAGGCTAGGCTAGTCTATAATGTTAGGTAGGGAGGTATATTAAATGCATTTCTCATGTGATATTTTATTGGGTTTATTGGGATGTAACTCCATTGAAATTTGACCATATGTATATGAATGCTGGCTAATGTCCCATAAGAAATAATGGAATCCAAAAGGCAGTGGAAAGAAAAAATACTATCAGCATAGAAATTATTATTTTAAAATAAAGGAAAAATAAAGACAACAAAAAGTGAGAGAACTGATTTATAGCAGATTATACTAAATTAAATGCTACAGGAAGTTATTCAGCTAAAATAAATCATAATATATAGATTCCTTCAGATCTACAAGAAGGAATAAAGAGCATCAGAAATACAAATAAGTGAATACATATATTATCCATTTTTTCACTGAATTTCTTTAAAAGCCCTTGTGTATTTGAAGAAAACATTGCAATTTTTATTGTTAGGTCTACAATATATGTACATGTAATATACATAATATTAATAGCACAAAGGATGGGGTAGGAGGTTAAATGGATCTATGCTGTCTGGAGGCTTTTACATTTTACAAAAAAAAAATGGTACAATATTAACCTACATTAATTGTGATGAGTAAAAGATACATATTATAACACCTATGGCAACCAAGAAATGTAAATCCAAAGAGGTATAACTTAAAAGTTAATAGAAGTATTAGGGTTTAAATTTTGTCCCTCTAAAATTTATATATATTTAAATTCTGATCCCCAGTACTTCAAAATGTGAGTTTATATGGAGATATGGTTTTTACAGAGTTAATCAAGTTAAAATGAGGTAATATGGGTAGTTCCTAATTTAACAGGATTTGTGTCCTTTTAAATGGTAAAATTTGGAGACAGACACACATACAGGGAGAAGGCCAGGTGAACGAGGAGATGGCCATCTATAAGCCAAGAAAGAGAGGCTGGAATGAATTCCTCTCTCATGGTCCTCAGAAGGAACCAACTATGCCAACACCTTGATTTTCGACTTCTAGGCTTACAAGCGTGTCCAACCTGCCTTATTTTGTTGTTGTTGTTGTTGTTGTATTGTTTTGTTTTGTTCTAGGCTTTTAGCAGCCTAAAGCCATGGTTTTTTGTTTCTGTCTCTGGTGATAAGTGGAAAAGAGGCATGAGGAAGGGGCTTTATTAGCCCAACCAGAGACAGAAACTAAGAACCCACAACTATATTCTCTCCCTTGGACACCCCTGCGTACTGAGACAAAGACATTTATTTTGTTTAAACTATGTATAGTGTAGTACTTTGTTAAAGTAGAAATAACAAATTAATACAAGAGGATTTAAAATTTTAACAAATATTCGATTAAAAGAAAAGAAAGTAGAAAAAGAGGAACAGGAACAACAACCAAAAGAGAAAAAAAAACCAGGAAGGATAATGGAGAAAAAAATAATAAAAGGTTAAACATAAACCCAATCATGTCAATTAAATGTAAATAAATGAAACACCTTATGTAAAAAACAGAGAATGTCAGACTGAATTTAAGAAAGCAAGATCTAAATATACGCTATTTGCAAGAAATGCACATTAAACATAAAAACACAGCAAGATAGTCAGTAGAAGGATAGTGAAAGGCATTCCATGAAAGGACTAAGCATAAGAAAGGTGAATCAATGTGTTAATAAATATTACTGTATATGTTATATTAGTATCAAATTATCTTTTTAAATATTCATGTAACATAAATTTTTTATGATGAAGAAATTTACCAGAAATAACAAAGGACATTTTACAATTCTAAAAGTCTCTATTAGGAAGATGAAACAATCATAAATGTGTATTATCTAATAACAGTTTCAAAATACGTGAGGTGAAAGTCTAACAGAACTAAGGGGAGTAAAAAGCAGACCCACAAATTAGGTAGAAATTTTAATAGCCCTCTCAAAATAATTAAAAGAATAACTAGATAAAATTCATCAGTAGACTATAAAATAGCTAAACAACAACATCAACTGCTTTGATCCAATTGACATTTAGGGAAAAATAGATACTGCAAAATGCACATACTTCAATGCCAATAGATAGTCATAGAGGTACACTATATGCTGTGTCATAAAACAAATCTGCATAAATTGCTAAAGACTGAAATTTTACAAAGAATATTCAGTAGGGAAGCATATTTAATGCATTTCTGACTTATGATATTTTACTGGGTTTATTGGAATAAATGGCTCTACTATTCTGGGGTCTGGAAGGTGATGGCATTCTTCCCACAGCTCCACTAGGCAGTGCCCCAGTGGAGACTCTTTGTGGGGGCTCCAACCCCATATTTCTCCTTGGCACTTCTGCAGTAGAATGTCTTTGCAGTGGCACCAAACCTGCAGCAGGCTTCTTCCTGGGCACCCAGCCTTTCCCATACATACTCTGAATTCTAGGTGGAAACTTCCAAGCCTCCTTTACTCGGGCATTCTGAAGGCCTGAAGAATTAACACCACATGAAAACCACCATGGCATAGGGTTTGTGCCCTCCAGAGTAGCAGCCTGAACTGTATCTGGGTCCCTTTGAGTCATGGCTGGAGCTCAAGCAGCAAGGGATGCAGGGAGCAGTGTGCAAGCCTGCACAGAGCAACAGGGTCCAGAGCCTGGTCACTGACACCATTGTTTGCTCCTAGACCTCTGGGCCTGTGATGGAAAGGGCTGTCTCAAAGATCTCTGAAATGCCTTCAAGACCTTTTTCCCATTGTCTTGGCTATTAGCACTTGGCTCCCTTTTAGTCATATAAATCTTTCTAGCAAGTGGTTGCTTCCTACCCACTTCAATTACTCTCCTTAGAACGCTCTTGCCTTCTCTACCACATGGCCAAGCTGCAAAATTTCCAAACTTTTATTCTCTGCTTCCCTTTTAAATGTAAGTTTCAATTTTAAGTCATTCCTTTGCTCTCATATCTGAGCGTGGACAGTTACAAGCAGCTATGCCACACCTTGAACACTTTGCTGCTGAGAAATGTCTTCTGCCAGATACTCTAGGTTATAATTCATAAGCCAAAACTTCCACAAATCCCTAAGACATGGACACAATGCAGCTAAGTTCTTTGCTGAGGTGTAACATGGGTGACCTTCACTCCAGTTCTCAATAACTTCCTCATTTCCATCTGAGGCTTCATCAGCCTGGCCTTCACTGTTCATATTTATATCAGCATTTTGGTGATAATTACTTGACAAGTCTCTAACAAGTTCCAAACTTCCCCCCATCTTCCTGTCTTCTGAGCCCTCCAAACTCTTCCTACTTCTGCCTGTTGCCCAGTTCCAAAGCTGCTTCCACATTATCAGGCATCTTCATAGCAACACCCCACTCTCAATACCAATTTTCTGTCTTCATCCAGTTTGCATTGCTATAAAGGAAAACCTGAGACTGTGTAATTTATTATCAAAAAGAGGTTTATGTAGCTTATGGTTCCACAGAATGTGCAAACATGGCACCCATGTCTCCTCAGCTTCTGAAAGGTCTCAGGAAGCTTACAATCATGATGGAAGGTGAAAAGGGAGCAAGTATGCCACACAGCATAAAAGAGCAAGAGAGAAGGGTGAGACGCCAGATAATTTTAAACAACCAGATCTTGCATGAACTCATTGGTGAGAACTCTCTCATCACCATGAGGACAGCACCAAGTGATTCATGAGGAATCCACCCCCATGACCCAAACACCTTCCACAAAGCCCCACCTGCAACATTGGTGATCACATTTCAACATGAGTTTTGGAGGGGACACAACATTTAAACTGTATCACAACCTTAACAAAATATTAAGAAATTAAAACCAGCTATTTGTAAATAATTATAATTATAACCAAATGAACTTTACCTGAAACTATATCATTGATTTAAAATCTAAAATCAATCAATACATTCACCACATTATCAGAATAAGTAAAAAACAAAAACAAAATACAAAAAAGACTGTAACTATCAAAAAATCAAAAATATTTACAAATTGATCATTTTTGGTGTCATTTGATTGAATCATTTGATACGATTCAATACTCATTGAGTTAAGAACTCTCAGCAACTTAGAAACAGAAGAGAACTTCCTCATTCTAATAAAGGCATCTGAGAAAAATCTACAGAGGACATCATACTTAATGATGAAACATTTAGTGACTTCTTACTGGGATCAAGAACAGATGTTTACTATTACTCCTGCTATTCAACATTGCGCTGTGTAATCTAACTAGTGCAATAGTGCAAAACATAGATCAAAGAAACAAATATTGAAAAGATAGGAATGAAATTATGTTTATTCACAGATAATATTGTTGTCTACATGGAAAATTCTTAGTAATCTAGGAAACAACTATTGTAACTAATATTTGAATTTAGCAAGGTTTCAGAACACAAAATCATTAAACTAAAGTGAATTGCATTTCTATATTCTACCATTAAAAACTGAAAATAACACTTAAAAGACTATTACACTTAAAATAACATAAAAAATATTTTATTGTTCTTAGAAATAAATTCAACTAAAATTGTGCAATACCTCTATACCAAAAACCACATAATATTGCTGAAAAACATTTTTAAAGACCTAAACAAACATAGAATTGCAGCATGTTCATGAATCAGAATAGTCAATATTTCTAAGGTGTCAATTATTTCCCAAATCTATAAATTCAATGCAATCCCATAATCAAAGGTAGTAATTTTCTAGAAATTGTCAAACTGACACTATAATTTACATGAAAATTCAAAGGACATAGAACAGCCCAAATATTCTTGGAAAAAAAGAACAAAACTGATGGACTTTCGTCATCTCACTTCAAGTCTTGGCATAAAGCTTCAATAATAAAGATAGTGAGCTATTGGCTTAATGACAGTCAAATATATCAGTGGAATAGAGTCCAGAAACAGACCAAGTCTTATATGGTTAATTAATTTTCCAAAAAATGACCAAAGTTATTTAATAGGGAAAAGGGAGTCTTTCTTTAAAAATGGTGCTACAGCAACTGAAAATTCACATGAAAAAAATAAAAATAAACCATGAATTCTTCTGTTAGTCTGTTTAATGTTACTATAAGGGAATACCTGAGACTGGATAATTTATAAAGAAAATAGGTTTATTTGGCTCACAGTTCTACAGGCTGTATGAGAAGTAAAATGCCAGCATCTGCTTCTGAGGAGGGCCTCAGGCTGCTTCCCCTCATGATGGAAGGCAAAGGGGTAACAACATGTACAGAGATCACATGGTAAGAGAGGAGCAAGAGAGCAAGTAGAGAGATGCCAGGCTGTTTTTAACAACCAGTTCTTGTGGCAATTAATAGAGTGAGAAGCCACTCACACCCTTAAGGAAAGGCATTAATCTATTGATAAGCAATCTATGCTCACAACCCAAATACCTCTCATTAGGCCCCATTTCCAACATTGGAGCTCAAATTTCAATCTGAGATATGGAGAGGACAAATATCCAAACTATAACAACTCTATACCGTAAACAAAAATTGTTTTTGAGATAAGCCATAAACCTAAATGTAAATGTTGAAAGTATAAAGTCTCTAGAATAAAACATAGAACATTATTTTTGTGGCCTGGAGTTAGACAAACGTTTCTTAAATACAATACAAAAAGCAATAACCATAAAAGACAAAAATGAATACACTAGATTCATCAAAATTTAAAGTATCTGCTCATCAAAAGATCATTAAGAAAAAGAATAGGTAAGCTTCATACTGGTAGAAAATGTTTGCGATACAATATTTTTGACAAGGGTTTTATTTTCATAACATGTAAATAACTCCTACAATTCAATAACCAGAAGACAAACAACTCTATAAAAATGAAAGAAACTTGAACAGAAAACAACCTCCCAAGGAAAAGTGTAGAAATGGTCACAAGCCCATGAAAAACATTCAACATAATTAGCTCTCAGAAAAATGCAAGTTAAAACCATCGGAAGGTGCCAGTACACACTCACTAAAAAAGCAAAAATACTCACAAGTCCATCACTGGGGGACATGGAGCAATCAGAACTCTCATACACTACACTGAAACTGTAAAATAGTACAACCACCTTGAAAAACAGTTTGTTTCTTATTAAGTCAAACATACACCCACCCTATGATCCAGCATTTTCACACCTAGGTATTCTCCCAAAAAGAATGAAAACAAATGTCCACAAAAAAACTTGTTCAAGAATGTTCATAGTATATCTATTCATAATAGCAAAAAAACTTGTAAGCAACCCAGATGTCCATCAACAGGAGAATTAATAAATAAATTGTGGTATATTCATAAAAGGAGTCCTACTCAGCAATAAAAAGAAATGTATTACTGATACATACAACAGCATGGAGTTATGTCGAGCAAAAAGTCAGGCATTAAAAAGCACACATACTATGTGAGTCTATTAGAAATTCTAAAACAAGCGAGACTAATCTATAGTGGAAAATTCATAAAAGTGTGGCCTTTGGGTGAAGAGGTCATTGACTGAGAAAGAATTTTCTAAGTTGACAAAAATGTTCTGTATCTTGATGGGTATTATGATCTGAATGTTGGTGCACTCCACTCCCAAATTTATATGTTGAAATTTATTCCCCAATGCATTAATATTAGGATGTTAGGGCTTTGGGAGGTGACTAGGTCATGAGAGAAAAGCACTCATCAATGGATTATGCTCTTATAAAAGAGGTTAAATAGGGAGAGTCCTAGCCTCTTGGGACATTTCGGCCATGTGAGAATACAGCAAGAGGTGCCATCTATGAAGCAGATTGAGTTTTCACCAGACATCAGTTCTGCTGATGCCTTCATCTTGGACTTCCCAGCCTCCAGAACTGTGAGAAATAAATTCCTATTATTTATAAATTACTCAGTCTAAGGTATTTTGTTATAGCAGCCTGAATGGACTAAGACAATAGGGATGGTGGTTACACTGGTGTATGTATCTGGAAAAACATTGAATGGTACATTTAAGATTTGTGTATTTTAATATATATAAATTTTAAGTTAAACTGAAAACAAAAGCAATATTGGAAATAAAAGACAGTTTCATAGAGAAAAAGATGTAAACACATGCCACAGACATAAAAACAGAAACTATCAATACAAGAAGGAATACAAAAAAGAATTCTACATATAATTTAATAAAAATCCGTCTGAAAGTTAAGGTAAGGAATTGGATTTTGATACATAATTTCCTAAAGATAAGTTTGAATATCATTTATGACAAAAGACCTCATACCATTTTTATTAGAGATATATGGGTATTTTCATTGTATATTGTATTGGAACAAATTCTAGGTAGTCACATATGTATAGTCATTGCACTAAGATATTCAAGAAAACAATTTATTCCAATTATATCTCGCTAATTTGCCAGCAAAAATGACTAATTTTTCAACCTGGTGCTTCCCAAGAGAGATCTAACTTGGCTGTAAATTTTTTAAATTTATTTTATTATTCTGTTGGCTGCTCCTGGACTTCACTGTGAAAGGCATTTGCTTGAAAACATATTAAATTATGAAAAATATCCAGAGACAGTAGCCTAATATATTGTCACACATTTACCTATTATCTCAAGAAATAGTATCTGCTTCAATTATGCTAATAAAATGATTCTGTGGATTCCATATGCTATTTTCTGCTTATTGAAAATAAAAACATAGCAAACTATGTTAATTTCAAACAAATTTGCACCCAATGTCTTTCATTTTTGAAATGAGTGGCTAGCTACCTTGTTCAATGATACAGGCGGTATCTTTCTCACTTGCTCTCACCATTTTTCTAATGATTTCATGGCTAAGGAAAATGATTAGAATACTACCCAGAAAATAGCCATAAGGATATTGTTACACATAGTGCATCTTGAATTGGTAAAATAACCAAAAGTTTTTCTACTTTATTAATAGAATTACCTACTTCTACATGACCAAACTTCTGTTTGACCTTGTTTTACACAGTCATCTAATATACTATTTTCTTCACTTATTTCTCCCAGACATCAGCAAAGACACCTGCAAAGGCTTGAAGCCATTCTCCTTTGCCTTAGGAAATAGGTCCGAAATGATTCAATGTGCCAGCCCGCTCTCAATGCTACAGTTATATATGGGTCTTTTCTGTGAGCCATGCCAAGCATAAATCCAAAACCACAGGTATCACCATACATTTTACATTACTTATACTGACTTTCTAGTGGCCATTAGGAATACCATAAAAACTAATATGCCTAAGTGGGTTTAATCTCTCAGGAAAAGCTTTTCTGCATTTTCCTGCAACAAGGCTTCTAGGCCACTTTGAGTTTAATTCAATTTAATTACTGAGTCTCTAGCTCCATGGAGATTCCTGGCCAACCCCAATAAACAGATTTTCTCAGGTTGCCTCACACCCAAGCCCTGTAGTCTCTTTGCTCACAATTACATAAAAATTGTGTTGTTGTATAAAATCATCAATCAGCCTTGAGCAAAACAAATAAATTAGAGGAGCATTCCTGGGACTGGAAAAGAATAGTGAGCCTTAGGGAGAAGAGAATTGGTTGAGTCTATTCCTGCCTCAGATTTAAACTAAAATCCATTACATCACCAGAGGTTCATTCCATTTTTGGTGCCTGCCTACCTGTGCATTTTACTGCACAGTAATATCTTTATAATTCTTTTCCTTACACTAAATTTCAGCCAAGTTTAACATCTTTGGCTTCTTCTAGAATATAGTGTACTTTCTTGAATCTGTGCCTTTGTTCACACTACTCTCTCTTACAACCATTTCTCCCCACATATATCCACACACTTACCTTCCCCCATTTTACTGAAACATTTCCTACCTATACCTCAAATCTCACATTAGTTGCATTTTTCTTTTTTTATAATTTTTATTTTTTGTAGATACCATATATTTATGAGGTACCTGAGATGTTTTGATACAGGCGTATAATGCATAATAATCACATCAGGGTAAATGGGGTATCCATTACCTCAAGCATTTATCCTTTCTTAGTGTTACAAACAATTCAATTATACTCAGTTATTTTATTTTTTTTAATTTTTCTCATTTAACTTTTAAGTTGATGGGTACATGCGCATGTTTGTTATACAGATAAACTTGTGTCATAGGGGTTTGCTGTACAGATTATTTCATCACCCAGGTATTAAGCCTAATACCCATTAGTTATTTTTCCTGATCCTCTCCCTCCTCCCACTGGCTACCCTTTGACTGGGCCCAGTGTCTGTTGTTCCTGTCTATGTGTCCATGTGTTCTCATCATTTAGCTCCCACTTATAATTGAGAAGATGTAGTATTTAGGTTTCTGTTCCTGCATTAGTTGGCTAAGGATAATGGCCTCCAACTCCATCCATGTTCCTACAAAGGACATGATCTCATTCTTTTTTATGGCTGCATAGTATGCCATGGTGTATATGTACCACATTTTCTTTATCCAGTTAGGTTGATTCCATATCTTTGCTATTATGAATAGTGCTGTAATTAACATATGTGTGCATGTTTCTATAACAGAATGACTTATATTCCTTTAGGTATATAACCAGTAATGGGATTGCTGGGTCAAATGATATTTCTGTTTTTAGGTCTTTGAGGAATCACCACACTGTTTTCCACAATGGCTTAACTAATTTACACTCCCACCAACAGAGTTTAAGTGTTCCTTTTTCTCCACAACCTCACCAGCATCTGTTATTTTTTTACTTTCAATAGCCATTCTGACTGGTGTAACATGATATCTCAGTGTGGTTTTCATTTACATTTCTCTAATAATCTGTGATATTGAGCTGTATTTTATGTGTCTGTTGGTCATATGTATGTCTTCTTTTGAAAAGTGTCTGTTCATGTCCTTTGCCCGCTTTTTTAATGAGGTTGTTTTTTTCTTGTAAATTTGTTTAAGTTCCTTACAGATGCCAGATATTATACCTTTATCAAATGCATAGTTTGCAAAAATTTGCCCCCATTCTGTAGGTTGTCAGTCTACTTTGTTGATAGTTTCTTTTGCTGTGCAGAAGTTCTTTAGTTTAATTAGATCCCATTTGTCAATTTTTGCTTTTGTTGCAAATACTTTTGATGTCTTTTATCATGAAATCTTTGCCCATTTCTATGTTCAGAATAGTATTTCCTAAGTTGTCTTCTGGGGTTTTTATACTTTTGGATGTTACATTTAAGTCTCTAATCCATCTTCAGTTAATTTTTGTATATGGTGTAAGGAAGGGGTCCAGTTTCAATCTGCATATGGCTAGCCAGTTATCCCAGAACCATTTATTGAATAGGGAGTCCTTTCCCCATTGCTTGTTTTTGTCAGCTTTGTCAAAGATCGGATAGTTGTGGATGTGCAGCATTATTTCTGGGCTCTCTATTCTGTTTCATTGGTCTATATGTCTGTTTTTGTTCCAGTACCATGCTGTTTTGTTTACTGTAGCCCTGTAGTATAGCTTGAAGTGGGGTAGTGTGATGCCTATAGCTTTGTTCTTTTTACTTAAGACTGCCTTGACTATTTGGGCTCTTTTTTGGTTTCACATGAATTTTAAAACAGTTTTCTCTAGTTATTGGTAGTTTATTAGGAAGAGTATTGAATCTATAAATTGCTTTCGGCAGTGTGGCCATTTTAATGGTACTGATTCTTCCTATCCATAAGCATGGAATGTTTTTCCATTTGTTTGTGTCTTCTCTGATTTCTTTGAGTAGCGTTTTTCAGTTCTCCTTGTAGAGATATTTCACTTCCGTGGTGAGCTGCATTCCTAAGTGTTTCACTCTTTTGAATGGTGATTGTGAATGGGATTGCGTTTCTGATTTGGCTCTTGGCTTGACTGTTTTTAGTGTATAGGAATGCTAGTAATTTTTGTGTGTTGATTTTGTATCCTGATACTTTGCTGAAGTTATTTATCAGCCTAAGGAGCTTCTGGTCCCAGACTAAAAAGTTTTCTAGATATATCTGCAAACAGGGATAGTTTGACTTCTGCTCTTCCTATTTGAATACCCTTTATTTCTTTCTCTTGCCTGATTGCTCTAGCCAGAACTTTCAGTACTATATTGAATAGGAGTAGTGAGAGAGGGCATCCTTGTTTTGTGCCAGTTTTCAAGGGGGAATGCTTTCAGATTTTGTTCATTCAGTATGATGTTGGTTGTGGGTTTGTTATAGATGGCTGTTATCATTTTGAGGTGTGTTCCTTCAATGACTAGTTTATTAAGAGTTTTTAACATGAAAGGGTGTTAAATTTTATCAAAAGCCTTTTCTGCATCTATTGAGATAATCATGTGTTTTTTGTCTTTAGTTCTGTTTATGTGATGAATCACATTTGTTGATTTGCATATGTAGAACCAATGTTACATCCCAGGGATAAAGCCTACGTGATCGTGGTCGATAAGGTTTTTGATTTGCTGCTGGATTTGATTTGCCAGTATTTTGTTGAAGATTTTTGCATTGATGTTCATCAAGGGTATAGGCCTGAAGTTTTGTGGGGATTTCTTGCTGTGTCTCTGCCAAGTTTTGGTATCAGGATGATGTTGGTCTCATAGGAAGAGTTAAAGAGGAGTCCTCCTCCTTAATTTTTTGGAAAGTTTCAGCAGGAGTGGTACCAACTCCTCTTCATCTATGTGATCCTGAGCTTTATTCATTTGGTAGGCTATATATTTGGTAGGCTGGTTCAGTTTTGAAGTTCATTATTGCTATGTTCAGTGATTCAGCTTCTTCTTAGCTCAGCCTTGGGAGAGTGCATGTGTCCAGGAATTTATTTATTTCTTCTAGATTTTCTAGTTTATGTGCATGTGGGTATTCATAATATTCCCTGATGATTATTTGTATTTCTGTTGGGTCAGTGGTAATATCCCCTTTGTAATTTCCAGTAGCGTTTATTTGGTTTTTCTCTTTTTTCTTATTAATCTATCTAGCAGTCTATTTTATTAATTTTCTCAAAAAACAAGCTTCTGAAATTGTTGACCTTTTGAATGGTTTTTCATGTCTCAATCTCGTTCTCAGCTCTAATTTTAGTTATTTCTTTTTTTCTGCTATCTTTGGGATTTGTTTGCACTTGGTTCTCTAGTTCTTTCAGTTGTGATGTTAGGTTAACTTGAGATTTTTCTAATTTTTTAATGTGGGCAGGTAGTGCTACAAATTACCCTCTTAACACTGCCTTAGTTGCATCCCAGAGATTCTGGTATGTTGTATCTTTGTTCTTATTAGTTTCAGAGAACTTCTTGATTTTGCCTTGATTTCATTATTTACCCAAAACTCATTTGGAGAAGGTTATTCAATTTCCATTTAATTGTATGGTTTTAAGTGAATTTCTTAGTCCCGATTTTTAAGACTAAGAAATTTGATTGCCTTGTGGTTTGATAGAGTGCTTGTTATAATTTCAGTTCTTTTGTATTTGCTGAGGTGTGTTTTATACGCAGTTAAGTGATTGACCTTAGAGTATGTGCTATGTGGTATTGAGAAGAATGTATGTTCTACTGTTTTAGGGTAGAGAGTTCTGTAGGTGTCTATTAGGTCCATTTGATCCAGTGTTGAGTTCAGGTCCTGAATATCTTTCTTAATTTACTGCCTTGATGATCTGTCTAACACTGTCAGTTGAGTGTTAAAGTCTCCAAGTACTTTTGTATGGGAGTAAAAGTCTCTTTGAAAGTCTCTAAGAACTTGCTTTATAAATCTGGGTGCTCCTGTGTTGAGTGCATATTTAGTTAGGATAGTTAGGTCTTCTTGTTGAATTAAACTCTTTACCAATATGAAATGCCCTACTTTGTCTTTTTTGATCTTTGTTGGTTTAAAGTCTGTCTTATCTGAAATTAGGATTGCAACCTCTGTTTTTTCTGTTTTCCATTTGGTTGATATATTTTTCTCCCTTTATTTTGAACCTATAGGTGTCACTGCACGTAAGATCAGTCTCTTGAAGACAGCATATCAATAGATCTTGGTTCTTTATCCAGCTTGCCACTCAGTGCCATATAATTGGGACATTTAGCCTAGTTGTATTTGAGGTTAGTATCGATATGTATGTATTTGATCCTGTAATCATGATATTAGCTAGTTATTATGCAGAATTGTTGTGTGGTTGCTTTATAGTGTCACTGGCCTCTGTACTTAAGTGTGTTTTTGTAGTGGCTGGTAATGATCTTTCTTTTCTATATTTAGTGCTTCCTTCAAGAGCTTTTGTAAGGCAGGTCTGGTGATAATGAATTCCTTCAGCATTTACTTGTCTGAAAAAGGATCTTATTTCTCCTTTGCCTATGTTTGGTCTGGCTGGATATGAAATTCTTGGTTGTAATTTCTTTCTTTAAAGAATGTTGAATATTGGCCCCCAATATCTTCTGGCTTCTAGGGTTTCTGCTAAGAGACCTGCTATTGTTCTGATGGGCATCCCTTTGTCGGTGACCTCCCCTTTCTCTCTAGCTGCCTTTAACATTTTTTCATTCATTTCAACCTTGGAGAATCTGAAGATTATGCATATTGAGGATAGTCTTCTTGTGAAGTATCTTACTGGGGTTCTCTGAATTTCCTGAATTTGAATGTTGACTTTTCTAGCTAGGTTGGGGAAGTTCTCATGGATGATATACTGAAAGATTTTGTTTCTTATGAAGGTGTTTTTTTTTTTTTTCTATGTAAATAGTTGTTAAATTGGTGTGCTTGTGGAGGGGATAATTGGTGGAGATTTCTATTCTGTCATCTTGCTCCAACTGTCCTCATTCACTTCTTTTAAAATTTACAATCAATAATTGTTGATTGTATTCACCTTCTTATGCTACCAAATACTAGAGGTTATAGGTTCTACCTAAATATATATGTTTTTATCCATTAATTATCTCTGCTTTCCTCTACTACCTTTCCCAGCCTCTGGTAACGATCATTCTACTCTCCATCTCCATGAGTTCAATTATTTTAATTTTAGCTCCCATGAATAAGTAAGAACATGTGAAGTTTGTCTTTCTGTGCCTGGCTCATTTCACTTAACACAATGACCTACAGTTGTATTCATGTTGTGCAAATGTCAGGATCTCATTCTTTTCTATGGCTGAATAGAACACCATTTTGTATATATATATATATCACATTTTCTTTATCTGTTTGTCTGTTGATGGACATTTAGGTTGCTTCCAAATCTTGGCTACTGTGAATAGTGCTACAATAAACATGGGAGTGTAGATATCTCTTTAATGTACTGATTTTCTTACTTTTGAGTATATACCTAGCAGTGAGACTGCTGGATCATACGATAGCTATATTTTTAGTTTTTTGAGAAACCACCAGTTGTTGTACTAATTTACATTCCTACCAACAGTGTATGAAGATTTCTTTTTCTCCACATCCTCACCAGCATTTGTTATTTCCTGTTATTTTGATATAAGCCATTTTAACTGGGGTCTTCTTGGTACCTTTGTCAAAAATAAGTTCACTGTAGGGATGTGGATTGATTTCTGGTCCCCTATTCTCTTTCATTGTACTATGCATCTGTTTTTATGCCAGTATTATGCTTTTTTTGTTATTATAGCTCTATAGTATAATTTATAGTAAGGTAATGGGACTCCTCCAGTTTTATTCTTTTTGCTCAAGAAAGTTTTGGCTATTCTAAATCTTTTGTGGTTTCATATAAATCCTAAGATTGCATTTTTTCATCTCAGTATAAAAATGTCATTGGCATTTTGATAGGGACTACATTGACTCTGTAGGTTTTTTCAGGCAGTATGGACATTTTAACAATATTGATTCTTCCAATCCGTGAACATTAAATATCTTTCCTTTTGGTGTATTCGCTTCCATTTCTTTAATCAATGTTTTACCGTTTTTGTTGGAAAGATATTTCACTTCTTCAGTGAAGTTTAGTTCTAGCTATTTTATTTTATTTGTAACTACTGTAAACAGGATTACTTTCTTGGTTTCTTTTCCAGATTGTTCACTTTTGCCATATGAAAATGTTGCTAATTTTCTATGTTGATTTTGTATCCTGCAACTTCACTGAATTTGTTTATCAGTTCTAATAGTTTTTTTGAGTCTTTATGTTTTTCCAATTATAAGATTATATCATCTGCAAACAAGAATATTTTGACTTCTTTATTTCCAATATAGTTGCCCTTTTTTTTTCCTTTGTCTGATTGCTCCAGCTAGGACTTCAAATACTATATTGAAGAGCAATGGTGAAAGTGGACATCCTTGTGTTCTAGATCTTAGAGAAAAAGATTTCAGTCTTTTCCTATTCAGTAATACTAACTGTGGGTCTGCCAAATATGGTTTTTACTCAGTTGAGATACAGTCCTTTTATATCAAGTTTTTTTAGGGTTTTTATCATGTAGAAATATTGAACTTTATCAAATGCTTTTTCAGCCTCAATTGAAATGATTATATGGTATTTATCCTTCATTCTGTTGATGTGATATATCACATTGATTGATTTGCGCATGTTGAAACATCATTGCATCCCAGGGATAAATCCCACTTGGTTATAATGAATGATCTTTTTTTTTCTTTTTGAGACAGGGTCTTACTCTGTTACCCAGGCTGGAGTGCCGCACACAATTACAGCTCACTGAAGCTTCAACCTTTTGAGCTCAAGTGATCCTCCTTCCTCAGCCTCCTATGTAGCTGGTAGCAAAGGTGCATATCACCATGCCCAGCTATTTTTTGTTTGTTTGTTTGTTTAGTAGAAGCAGGGTCTCAGTTTGTTGCCCAGGCTGGTCTTGAACTCATGCACTCAAGCAATCTTCTAGCCTTGGACTCTGAAACTGCTAGGACTACAGTCATGAGCCACCATGCCTGGCCAAATGATTTTTCTAATAGGTTGTTGAATTCAGTTTGCTAACATTTTCTTGAGAATTTTTGCATCGATGGTCATCAGGAAAATGTGCCTGTAGTTTTGTTTCATTTTGTTGGTTTTTTTTTTTTTCTTGAAACAGAGTCTCACTCTGTCACCCAGGCTGGAGTGCAGTGGCACAATCTTGGCTCACTGCAAGCTCCGCCTCCTGGGTTCACACCGTTCTCCTGCCTCAGCCTCCTGAGCAGCTGGGACTACAGGTGCCTGCCACCATGCCTGGCTAATTTTTTCTATTTTTTAGTAGAGACTGGGTTTCGCCATGTTAGCCACGATGGTCTCGATCTCCTGACCTCATGATCCGCCCGCCTCGGCCTCCCAAAGTGCTGGGATTACAGGTGTGAGCCACATGCCTGGCCTGTTTCATTTTGTTTTATTTTGTTTGTTTGTTTTTTCATGTGTCTTTGGTTCTGGTATCAGGGTAATACTGGCCTCATAGAATTAGTTTGGAAGTATTACCTCTTCCTCTATTTATCAGAAGTTTGAGTAAGATTGCTATTAGTTCTTCTTTAAATATTTAGTAAAATTCAGCAGTGAAGCCATTAGATCTGAGCTTTTCTTTACTGAGAGACTTTTTGTTATAGCTTTATTCTAATTACTTGTTATTTGTCTGTTCACATTTTGGACATTTTCATGGTAAAATCCTGATAGGCTTTATATAGGAATTTATCTATTTTTTCTAGGTTTTCCAATTTATTGGCATATAGTTCCTCATAGTAGCCTCTAATAAAATTTCTGTAGTAACAGTTGTAGTGTCTCTTTTTTATCCCTGATTTTATTTGGGTCTTTTCTTGCTTTTTTCTTAGTATACTAAAGGTTTGTCAGTTTTAATTATGTTTTCAAAAATCCAGCTTTTGTTTTACTGATCTTTTGTACTGGTTTCTCCATTTCAATTTGATTTATTTTCTGCTCTGATCTTGTATTTTTTTTTTTCTTTTACAAATTTTGGGTTTAGTTTGCTCTTGATTTTCTAGTTCTTTGAGATCCAACATTAAGTTTTTTATTTGACATTTTTCTACTTTTTTGATGTAGGTGCTTTAGCTATAAACTTCCCTCTTAGTGCTGCTTTCATTGTATCCATTGGTTTTGGTATGTTATGTTTCACTGTCATTTGTTTCAAGAGCATATTGTTTAATTTCAGTGTGTTTGTGTAGTTTCCCAAATTTCTCTTGTATTAATTTGTAGTTGTATTCCATTGTGTTCAGAGAATACACTTGAAATAATTTTAATGTTTTTAAAATTTTAAGACTTACTTTGTGGCCCAACATATGGTCTCTCCTTGAGAATGACCCACGCAACGAAGAGATGAATGTATATTCTTCAGCCATCGGATGAAATCTTTTAGGTCCATTTGGTCTATAGTGCTGATAAACTCTAGTGTTTCTTCGTTGATTTTCTATCTCAATGGTGTGGCCAGTGCTGAAAGTGGCCAGCTATTATTGTATTGGGGTGTATCTGTCTCTTTAGCTCTAATAGTAATTGCTTTATATATCTTGGCACTCCTTGGTTGAGTGCATATATATTTACAATTATAAAATTCCCTCGGTGAATTGACTCTTTTGTCTTTATACAATGACTTTATTTTTTGCTTTGATGGGTTTTGTCTTGAAATCTATTTTGTCTGATATAAATATCACTACTCCTGCTCTTTTTCATTTTCCATTTGCATGGAATGTCTTTTTCCATTCCTTTATTTTTAGTCTTTGTATGTCTTTGTAGGGGAAGTGTGTTTCTTGTGTGGAACAGATCACTGGGTTCTGTTTGTTTGTTTTTTTTATTTTATCCATTCAGCCACTCTGTGTCTTTTGATTGGAGAGTTTCGTCCATTTACATTCAATGTTATTATTGATAAATAAGGACTCATTCCTGTCATTTTGCTATGTGTTTCCTGGTTATTTTGTGGTCTTATCTTGTTTCCTTCCTTCTTATCTTCCTTTTGGTGAAGGTGATTTTCTCTGGCAGTGTGTTTTAATTTCTTCCTTTTTTTGTAGCTGTTGTATGTTTTTAGATTTGAGGTTACCATAAGGCTTGCAATACTATCTTATAACCCATTATTTCAAACTGATGATGACTTAAAACTGATTACATAAACAAACATGCAAAATGAAAACTAATAAATACTCTACACTTTAACTTTATCCTCTCACTTTTTAACTTTTTATTGTTTCTGTTTATGTCTGGTCCTGTCTATATCTTGAAAAGTTGTAGTTATTATCTTCATTGGTTCATCTTTTAGTCTTTCTACTCAAAATATGAGTAGTTTACACACCACAATTATGATGTATACTATTCTGTGTTTTTCTGTTTACTATTACCAGTGAGTTTTTACTTCAGATGATTTTTTATTGCTCATTAACATCCTTTTCTTTCAGACTGAAGAACTTCCTTTAGCATATCTTGGAGGATAGGTCTGATGTTGATAAGATCCCTCCATTTTTGTTTGTCTGGGAAAGTCTTTATTTCTCCTTCATGTTAGAAGGATATTTTTACTGAATATACTATTCTAGGGTGAATATTCTTCACCTTCAGCACTTGAAATATGTCATGCCATTCGCTCCTGGCCTGTAAGGTTTCCACTGAAAAGTCAGCTGCTAGACATATTGGCGCTCATTGTATGTTATTTGTTTCTTTTACCTTGCTGCTTTTGGGATACTTTCTTTATCCTTAAACTTTGGGAGTTTGATTATTACATGTCACAAAGTAGTTTTATTTGGGTTAAAGCTGCTTGGTGTTTCATAACCCTCATGTATTTGAATACCAATACCATTTTCTAGGTTTGAGAAGTTCTCTTATTATTCCTTTGAATACAGTTTCTACACCTATCTCTTTCTCTTATCTCCACTCTAAGACCAGTAACTCTTAGATTGGCCCTTTTGAGGCTATTTTCTTAGATCTTGTTCATGTGCTTCATTGTTTTTTTTTTCTTTTGTCTCCTCTGTGTATTTTCAAACAGGCTGTCTTTAGGCTCACTGTTTCTTTCTTCTGCTTGATCAATTTTGCTATTAAAGGACTCTGATGCACTATTCAATATTGAAATTGCATTTTTCCACTCCAGAATTTCTGCTTGGTTCTTCCAAATTATTATAATCTCTTTGTTAAATTTAGCTAATATGATTATAAATTCCTTCTCTGTGTTATCTTGAATTTTGTTGTGTTTCCTCAATATACTTATTTTGAATTCTCTGTCTGAAACATCACCTGTCTCTGTCTCTCCAGAACTGGAGCCCCTAAATAACGTACCAGAACTGGTACGTTATTTAGTTTATTTGATGAGTTCATGTTTTCCTGGGTGGTCTTGATGCTTGTGGATGTTTGCCAGTGTCTGGGCATTGAAGAGTTAAGTATTTATTGTAGTCTTCAGAGTTAGGCCTTTTTGTACCTGTTCTTCTTGGAATATTTGGAAAAAAAGATTTTCCAAATATTCAGAGGAACTTGGGTGTTTTAATCTAAGTTTTGGTATTTGCAGTCATATCTGTATTATAGGGTACACCAAGCTCAGTAATGCTGCAGCTCTTGCAGACTTGTAGAGTTACCACCTTGGTGGTCTTAAATAACTTCCAGAATAATTCTTTGAATGACTAGGCAGAGAATCTTGTTATCTTCCATTACTTTTCTCCAAACAAATTGAGTCAGTCTCTCTCTCTCTCTCTCTCTCTGTCTGTGCTGAGCTGTCTGGAGCTGGGGAAGGGATGACACAAGCACCCCTGTGATTACTGTGGCTGGGACTGGGTCTGACTTGAAGCTAGCACAGTACTGGGTGTCACCACTGCCTGGCTACTGCCTATGTTCATTCAAGGTCCTAGGGCTCTACAATTAGCATGTGACAAAGCCAGCCAGGCTTATGTCCTTCCCTTCAGGGCAGTGAGTTCTCTTGATTTCAGGTGGATCCAGAAATGCCATCCAGGAGTCAGGGCCTGGAATCAGAAACCTTAGGAATCTATCTAGTGCTCTATTCTACTGCATCCCAGCTGGCACCCAAGCCACTGGACAAAGGCCTTCCAACTATTCCCTCCACTTCAAGGAGGAGAGGAGTCTCTGCCAATAGCCATCACTGCCCCAGGGCCATGGCAAATATTGCCTGGCTAGACAGTGTTCATGCAATGCCCAAGGGTTCTTTAGTCAGCTTATGGTGAATGCTGCCAGACCTGGGGCTCTCCCTTCATGGAAGTAGGCTCTCTTTGGCCTAAGGCAGATCCAGAAATGCCATCCAAGACTCAAGTCCTGGAATAGGGGACCCCAAGAGACTGCCTGGTACTCAATCCCACTGTGGCCAACCTGGTACCTAAGCTGCAAAACAAATTCCCCTTCACTCTTCCCTCTCCTTTCCTCAAGCAGAAGAAGTCTCCTCTATGTAGCCACCACTACTGGGAATACGCTGGGTCACACCTGAAGCTAGCACATCTCTGAGTCTCACCTAAGGCCCATGGTGAGTACTGCCTGGGTATCACTGCTGGTTATTTGGGGCTCAAGGAACTCTTTAGTCAGCAGGTGATGGATTCTTCCATGTCTGGTTCCTTCCCTTCAAGGCAGGAGGTTCCCTTCTGGCCCAGGGTGTGTCTAGAAATGTCATCCAGGAGCTGGGTCCTGAAGTGGAGGCTTCATGACTCTTCTAGTACCCTATCCTATTGTGGCTGAGCTGGTATCTAAGTTGCAAGGCAAAGTCCTCTTTAGTCTTCCCTCTCATCTCTTCAAGTGGAGAGGTATCTGTAGCAGAGCTGTGAGCTGTGCTGCCTGGGGCTATGGGAGGGCTGGAGCAAACACTCCCTTGGCCACTGCAGATGGTGTCTCACTAGGTCATGTGTCCCTCAAGTCCACTGGCTCAGAGCCCAGCACAACACCAGAACTTGCCCAAAAATTTTAGTCCTTGTGGCCTAGATTGCCTTACAAGTTTATTTAGGACCCCAGAGCCCTTAAGCCTACAGTGGTGGGGCTTGCCAGAACTCAGGTTCCAACCACTGGGATAGGCAATTCCCCTCTGGCTAGAGCTGTTCTAAATGCTCCCTCAGTGGGTGCCAGCTGAATTCTGCCAAATGTTGCTTTCTGCTGTGACAAGGCAGCACTGACTTTCAATGCATAGTCCTGCAAATCCTGTACTCTCCCTCCCTGAAGCACACAGATTCTTTCTCCACACTATTTGGCTGCTGCTGGGAGCTGAGGGGGTGGGGGGTGGTATTAGCAATTTAAGACTGTCTTTCCTGCCCTCTTCAGTACCTCTTTCAGTGATATGAAGTTAAAACCAGGTACTATGATCACTCATCTGATTTTTGGTTCTTAGGAAGGTGCTCTCTTATGTGGATAGTTGTTCAGTTTGGTGTTCCAGCAGGAAGGATAATTAGTGAAAGCTTCTAGTCAACCATTTTACTCCTCCTTCTCTCTAGTTGCAATTTTTCAAATAATTATTCCTTAATTCTCCCAGATTCTCCTTAAGTGACATTTCTAGGGGTTTCCATAGTCCCTCTACACCTCCAAGAATTAATAAATAAATGAAGCCGCAGGAGGAAAAAAAAGAGAAAATACAAAATATTATATATATATACAGTAAACATGAAATAGAACTATTATAATCTAAGGTCAGCTTATAATATTATAAAAACAGGATGAATCCATGCTAACAAAGTTAGGTCTGTTCTACAGAGTTTAAAAATTGAGAGATATCAAATAAAAATACAGATTTCTGGCTTCTCTTTAAAAAGATTTCTGGAAATACTATACCTATGTTTTAACATGCCAAAAATTGTCTGGGGCTGCGGAGCAGTTAATCCCTTTGAGAGAGTCTGTGGGCTCCGGTTCACCACTCCTGGTCACTGCCTGCAACACTCACATGTGTTGCCTACTGGACCTCTGTCAGCATGTGAACTTATAGCCTTGTATAGACCAAGGTTGAAACTTTAAACACTATGTTTACGTTGATAACATGAGGCCAAAGATGAAACAAAAAGGAAGAAGGATTTGCGTTCTGAGATTTTTAAAAGCAGAAGAAAAATAAGAATATGAGAAAGAGTATATATCCAGTTTTTCTGTTTAAGTAGCTTTAATTAAGACTAGTTTGCAAATGGTTTTGTCATGATCAGATAGGAAAGGAATGTGAAATGGTTAATAATATGCATTAAATTAAAACTCTCTGTTTATCTAGGTAGCCTGGCACCTGAATACAGATGTTAACTGAATAACAATGTCATAGAGCTAAATTTCCAATGCAAAGCCATCATTCATGTGCTTCAGGTGCTACAGTTTGATGCCCTACACTGCCCTGTCAGCAAAATGGGTGGTTCCTTTATGCTCAGGCAAATAGGAACACATGAGCCCTGTGTGGAAATCCAAAAGGAATGGTCCATAAGAAAGCAGTTCCTGTATTTTATCATAGACTGTTGTCCCTTTCAAAGCCAGGGTATTCTTTAGTGTATGATCTCATCTCTGGAGACTAGTAAAAATATATCATTTCTAGTAAATGCAAATTTTTACTTTAGTATTATGAGAAAATGGGGACACTTTAGACCATAAAAAGGGACACTTTAGATCATTTTATGCTTTGGGGAAAAAGACTTTTAAACATGACATGTCATCCAAAAAAATAAATAGCTTCATAAAACTGCCCTAGGGAAGATGGAAAAGTTGTAAGAATAAAAATCTTCTGAGACATTAAATGACCCACAAAATGCAATTATTGATGATAATATTTCATTCTTCATAATACTTACAGAACCTCTAAAATATCCCTTTTAATATAGGTGAACAAAGCTACTACCACATCATATTAGTTTCCTATTGCCACTGTTAACAAATTACAAGAAAGTTCATGGCTTAAAACAACACACATTTATTATCTTACAACTCTGGAGGTCAGAAGTCCTAAAATTGAGGTGTTTTCAGGGCTATGTTCCTTCTGAAGGCTCCAGAGGAAAATCCATTATCTTCTTCCACCCAGCTGCTAGGGGCCGTTTACATGCCTTAGCTCATGGCCTCTTCTTCCATCTTCAAAGCCAGCACTGTAGCATCTTCAAATCTCTCTATGACTCTGACCCTCCCCCATCCCTCTTATAGTGTCTTGTGGTTACATTGGGCACCCCCTAAGATAACCCCAGATAACATCTCATCTCAAAGTTCTTAATTTAATTTCATCTGAAAAGTCCCTTTTGTCATTGAAGGTAACATATTCACAGGTTCTGGGGGTTAGGAAATTGACATCTTTGGACAGCCATTACTCTGCTTACAAGACACATTGGTCTTGATTTGACTTGGAACATACACCATGACAGCAAGGAAGGTAATGAGAGTAAACAAAGTGCATTTAGGTAACTCTCAAAGTTGTTTCGGACAAAACTGAATCACATGAAAACAGAACATTCTATTTTGCTGCAATTTTTTACCTTTAATCTACTAATTTATATTTGAAATAACTGTTTTTAGAAATATCTTTCTTTGAATGTTGCAGATGTGAATGAGATAAAATGAAAACAATGAAGACACACTTATTGATCATTGTACTAAGGTCATTGAACAACAAAATCTCATCAAATAGTTAAGTATTTTAAATAATATAAAACACATGGAAGCTTTACCCAAGGAGAGACAGTGATCTTATTTAATATGCTGTGCAGCTAAATGAAACCCTGATGAGAAAAGGGGGCCTTCAGATATAGTAAAGGTTGCACAGTGTGTGTGCGTGTGTGTGTGTGTGTGTGTTTGTGTGTACGCGTGCGTAGTAACGTAACATTCAGTAAGCACGCACTATGTTCCAGGAACTTTTCTTAGCACTCTGTAGGTATCACTTGTTTAACCCTCACAATAACCCAGTGGAGCAATTCCTACAATTATCCTTTTACAGATAATTACACTGAGGCACAAAGAAATGACCCACCCCAAATTTCAAACCTAGTAAGCAATAAAGCCTGGATTTAAACCCAGGTGTTCTGCCTTCAGAACCAAAAGTTAGAAAAGCCTAAAAGTTTCTTTTGTCTGTTTTAAGGAAATAACTTTCCAGAAGGAAAGAAACTAGAGGAAAGGTAGAACACATTGTGGAAGTTCTCTATGCAGATCAACAAGGTATATAGACTTTTACTAATTTTCTTCATATGAACCCACAAACCCAGAAGCAAGCATTATTATCTAGATTTGGAGCTCTTCTACTTTGAAATTGATAGAGTTGGCCATGCACAGATTAATAATAATAATAATAATAATAATATTTTCTACATGTGCTGTTGAAACACAGATTAATGAGGAATGATCCTAGAAAAAACTTTACAGACGCACACATATGCACACACACACACACACACACAGAGCACGAGGACCACAAGGTCACTGTCTTATTGAACTACATAGCATGTTAAACACAATTACTACCTTTTCTTGGGCAAAGTCTCCATTTTTCCATATATTTAAAATGCTTAAGTATGTGATGAGATTATGTTGGTCAAACAGCATAGGACAATGTTCAGTAAGCGTTTATTCATTTTTAAAATTTTACCTCATTCACGTATGGAAGGTTCAAAGAAAGATGTTTCTGAGAGCAGTTATTAAACATTTAAAAAGTAAAAGTAAAATGAAACAATTTATGTCTGAGAAAAAAATGTCTATGAAATGCTTCCCACTAAAACCCTTTGTTTACCGTTTTCCCACTTATCTCAAGGATCCCATGACCAAGACACCTCATGCCTTCCAGAAGCAGAAGGTGAAAGCTCACTAAGATTAAACAACTGGGAAATGTTAAATGAAAAAGTATCACAGCTGAGACAAAGTTCCTTGGCCTCAGCATGTTTGTCAGAGTGCCCAACTGATATAGTTTGGCTCTGTGCCCTCATCCAATTCTCATCTTGAATTGTAATCCTTATAATCTCCACATGTCAAGGGAGGGACCCGGTGGGAGGTGAATGGATCGTGGGGGACATTTCCCTCATGCTGTTCTCATGATAGTGAGTGAGTTGTCATGAGTTTTGATGGTTTCATGTGTTTGACAGTTCCTCCTTCACACACTCTCTCTCTCTTCTGCCACCTTAAGAAGAAGGTGCCTGCTTCCCCTTCACATTCCATCATGATTCTAAGTTTCCTGAGGCCACCCCCGGCCATGTGGAACTGTGAGTCAATTGAACTTCTTTCCTTTATAAATTACCCAGTCTCAGGCATTTATAATAGTGTGTAGGCCGGGCACGGGGGCTCACGCCTGTAATCCCAGCACTTTGGGACGCCAAGGCGGGGGGATCACGAGGTCAGGAGATTGAGACCATACTGGCTAATACGGTAAAACCCCGTTTCTACTAAAAATACAAAAAAATTAGCCGGGCATGGTGGCGGACGCCTGTAGTCCCAGCTGCTCGGAAGGCTGAGGCAGGAAAACGGCGTGAACGCGGGAGGCGGAGCTTGCAATGAGCTGAAATCTGGCCACTGCACTCCAGCCTGGGTGACAAAGCGAGACTCCATCTCAAAAAAAAAAAAAAAAAAAAAAAACAGTGTGTAAACAGACTAATAAACCATCTATCACTTCTCACACAAACTTTCCTACCTGTACTTTGTATCCAAACCTTTGCCTTTTTAATCTCCTGAAAGAATAAGGAATTGTTGTTTCCAATAGAGTGGCTTCTTCAGACAATTTTTATGATTAAAACTGATATTCTATGGTTGGTTATTGATAGCCCCATACCTTTCTGTCTAAGGCAAAGGATGAGCACATGCATGCACATCCATATGTAAGTGCCCAATGAGTTCACCTTGCCCATTGCCTAGACAGAGCCCATATATGAAGACAGGGGAATTGCAATGGAGAAAGAGTAATTCACACAGAGCAGGCTGTGTGGGAGACGGGGAGTTTCATTGTTACTCAAATCAGTCTCCCTGAGCATGCAGGGATCAGAGTTTTTAAAGATAATTTGGCAGGTAGGGGCTTGGGAAGTAGGGAGTGCTGATTGGTCAGGTTGGAGATGGAATCATAGGCGGTCAAAGTTACGTTTTCTTAATGTCTTCTGTTCCTGGGTGCAATGGCAGAACTCCTTGAGCCAAATTACCGGTCTAGGTGGTGTCAGCTGATCCATCAAGTGTAAGGTCTGCAAAATATCTCAAGCACTGATCTTAGGTTTTACGATAGTGATGTTATCCCCAGGAGCAATTTGGGGATGTTCAGACTGCTGGAGCCAGAGGCTGCATGACCCCTAAATTGTAATTTCTACTCTTGTAGCTAATTTGTTAGTCCTGCAAAGGCAGACTGGACCCCAGGCAAGAAGGGGGTCTTTTTGGGAAAGGGCTGTTATCAGTTTTGTTCAGAGTCAAACCATGAACTGAATTCCTTCCCAAAGTTAATTCAGCCTATACTCAGGAATGAACAAGGACAGCTTAAGGGTTAGAAGCAAGATGGAGTCGGTTAGGTGTGATCTCTCTCACTGTCATAATTTCCTCAGTTATAATTTTGCAAAGGCGGTTTCACATACACAAACACATGCACACTGTCAAGAAAAAACAATACAGAAAGAAAAGCTCACATCAACAGGCCCAAGTTTCAGTAACATAAAACTCATATTATCTAACAGAATAAATATAAAAATTCATGTAACATTTCTTACGTTGTAGGGCAACATTTGAAACTGGAAGATGTTTTAGAGACTATCTTGACCACCCCTTGCATTTTCTTGTGGAGGAACTTGAAGTTTAGAGGGGAAAAAAGTTTTCAAAAGAGTCTGGATAATGTTAGCCTGTGTCAGCACTAACATCTGACTAACGAGTCAGATTGCTGACACTGGCGCATGCTCACACTGGCGCATGCTCACACCTTAATAATAATGACAATTTAATGACAATGTGACTAATTACTAATAAATTTGAGTATTTTCTATGTGCTAGGCACTTCACATGCATTAGCTCATTTATATTTTCCAAATCTCTTGTGAGTTAGATTTTATTAGCATACCTACTTTAAAGGTGAAGGAACTGCAGCTCAGAAAGTTAAACTTCACTAAGGCTGCATGTTTAGTTGGCAAAGCTGAGTTTAGAAGCCAAACTGACCATAGTCTTAACGACTACGCAGTATATAAACACCCTTTTCATGTATAAACAGGAAAAGATGCTAATGCCTACACAACACACCCACAAACACATACACACACTTACAGAAATCACTAAAAATAGGAGACTGTTGGCTACTTTTTTTCTAATTTTTAGTAAAGTGTTATTTTAATTTAGTTCCCTTAGGACGTTTTTATGACCTTTTAATTCTTGTCTCCTTATGCTTTTACCTACATCTAAGAAAGAATACCCTTTCACTGGCTGGAACCACTATCTTTTTAATTAGCATAGGTGGCAAACCAGATTACAATGCTAGTCAGCAACAACAGCTACATTGTCTTTACATTAGTGCACTTTCATTGCAGTTTAGCTCTTTTAAAATCTCAGAATTGCTGTCTCAGTTAATATTTTTTATCTAAGCAGTCATGACAGTTATCAAATCCATCTCACTAGATTAAAACTTTGAAAGTTTTATAATTAATACGTTACTATAAATAGGAAAATCAAATGCTTTAGGGGTAGATCCTGAATGACAAAAAAATTTTCTAGAAAGCACAATTTTTGATCCTGAAGAAAAACATATATCTTACTGTTTTTCTATATTTATGTCTTCTAAGCCATGTTTGTTGGAATAGAAAGGAAACTACTATGAGACAGAGGCTTTGTATAATCATTTCTTTTCATTCTTCCAACAGTATTACCAGGTAACTATTATTACCCACATTTGCCCGGTAATTTGTAGGAAATAGAGGCTCAGAGACAATAAGTAAGTTGCCAACTTAGTAAATGGTGAATCTATATTTGAATCCAGATTTTCTCTGACCTAAACGCTCATTTCACTCTAACACACTATAGCCAGGAGAGAACCCACTTCAGTATGAGTGTTACAGTTCATGTCTGTTCAGAATGCATATTAGTGGCTCTAGCTTTCATTGCATCTGTATAAATCCCATTCCCCAATATCAGTCTCCAAAGAAATATCTGAACTCCAGAAAGCCTGATAAGTGGTAGAGGTGGGGAGGAGGTGCAGGAGGTCATGAGTAGAATGCCAAAAAGCCTTTAATCTAAGGCAATTTCACATAGAAGCTTCAGACAAAGCTAAAAGCATCTTTAATCTTAAAGGCACTTACAAAAGCTCATTTTAAAGATCATTTCAGTTGTCAGTTTCCTGTTTGTGAGGTCCTCAGAAATAAGAATTCATCAGTGGTGACCCTGACAACAAACCTTCTTCCCACCAAAGCCTCCCCACACCTCTGCTCAGCAATTGTTAGAAAGAGTAGAAAGGAGATATGGACTCACCATATTTCTGAAGATCAGTCTTTCAGACCGGCTTTGGTTTGAAATTTTAAGGACTATATGAATTTCTTATTATAGACTTTTTAAGTAAATCATTGTTGAGGCTTAACAGGCGCAAATTACTCACATCTTTATGACAAAGGAATTCCAAGTAACAAATCATTTTTAAGTCAACATAAAGCTAAGTGTATTCAAAATTACATTTGCTTAAGGAAAACAATTTAATTCAAGCGAGGTATTTTGACATGGAGATTTTTGTCCTTTGGATATGTACATCTGTAGTTACAAATATTTAAATAAGCTTCCATGACCATTATGTCCATCTCCTAAAACCACGAAAAGCACACTCATGAAGGGAAACATGCCTTGCTCACAGTAGAAAGTATAGGAGAAACTGCTTGTTCCTCCTTGATTCCAGTTATTTGCCTGAGCCTTCTTAGCTATCTGTATCTATGTCCTCAGCCTCCACCCACCAGCTCAATTTGGAATGAGATCACCAAAAGGTTCATCTTCACTTTGAAGTGGAGCCCCTACCAATTGCCATATGAGGCCCCGGGCCCACATGTCCACATTTCTCCTAGGCACCATCTTTCAACTCTGGGCTCTTTTTAATCTCTTGAAGAGCAATTTAAAAAATACATATTAGCTGTTGAAATATATATTTGTCATAACAATTCTATTTTATAGATTTCTCCTAAGAAAATATTCAGTGATGACTATATTCAAAGATGTAATTACAAGGCTGCTCCTCTGTGGGTTATTTTTAATTTCCAACAATAAGTGATGGTTTAATCATTCAAAATGAGGTTGTAGATGTCCATGGCGTAATGTCATTGAAAACCACAGTTTAAAAAAGAGTATACTTGATCCCATCTTTGTGAATGTACACACAGATATACACATGCACACACAGGCACACACACACATATCAACAAGGTACATGATGGGAATATAGATGTATTCCATATTTTTCTTTTTTTCATATGTAGTTTTTATTGTTTTCTATAATAAACTTTTGTAATAAACAATGATTTATTTTTAATGTTTTTAGTTCTGTATAAAAGATGAAAGAAAGAGCATAGAAACAAGAATAAAAATGAGATGAATGAAACATTTCACCTCCTCAAGGCCATTCTCAAATGCCACCTAACTGATGCTCTCTGTTTAAAATTACAACCTCCACCCTTGACAAGTCTACTCCTTACTTTATTTATCTCCATAGCACTTTCTGCCATCTATTATATCATATATTTTAATTGTTTACTTTGTTTTTGTCTGTTCTCATACAATGTCAGCTCCTTGAGGGCAAGAACTTTGTTCCAGAGAAGTGACTATCCCTACACGTTTGATGCAAAAGAAAGAGAGAGAGAGAGAGAAGAGAGAAAGAAGGAAACAAAGAAAGAAAAAGAGAGAAAGAAAGAAAGAAAAAGGAAAGAAAGAAAGAAAGAAAGAGAAAGAAAGAAAGAAAAAGAAAGAAAGAAAGAAAGGAAGGAAGGATCTGTTCACTATGACTATAAAGGAATAGCTCAGGCCAGTACCAAGTGTCAAGAATGTTAGACTCACTAATGATCAAGGCTTATAAAAATGTTTAGAACAACAAAAAAGAAAGCATGGGGAGAGTTAAACTATATTCTGAGCAAGAAGATGAAAATGTGATAGACCACTGATTAAAACAATACAGGGTTAGATACGAAAAAAATAATAGTTCTCTTCCTTGCTACTTTGCTTTTCTCTACTTTAAAGCATGACAGTCTGTGAAAAAAGGCTGAACTGGTGCTGCCGTAAGGACACTGAAGTCTAAGGTAAGTGAGAAGGATATAAAAGACCTCTTAGTTGCTTTACGTGGGGCTGTCTTGGTGTAAAATCACAATTTATTGTAATTAATTACCACCCAGAAGGTAAAACCTTTGAGCATAAGCATTATATTCCATCCATTGTTGATGTCTCAGTGCCTATCCTAGCACAAAGTCCTCAGTAAATACATGTTTTATTAATTACTTAACTACAAATCAGGGTACTGAGAAAACTTGTAAATTAAATTATTGATCCATGCTAACAAAACTTTTTTTTTTTTTTTTTGAGACAGAGTCTCGCTCTGTCGCCCAGGCTGGAGTGCAGTGGCACGATCTCGGCTCACTGCAAGCTCCGCCTCCCGGGTTCACGCCATTCTCCTGCCTCAGCCTCCAGAGCAGCTGGGACTACAAGAGCCTGCCACCACGCCCGGCTGATTTTTTTGTATTTTTTAGTAGAGACGGAGTTTCACCGTGTTAGCCAGGATGGTCTCAATCTCCTGACCTTGTGATCCACCCGCCTCGGCCTCCCAAAGTGCTGGGATTACAGGCGTGAGCCACCGCGCCCAGCTATGCTAACAAAACTTTAAAAATCACATAGAATTAGACAAGTAACGAAAGATATAGAGTAGACAATTATCCGATTTTACAAAAGTAGAACAAATATTTAGCAAATCATTCACTGATACTTTGTTGTTGATCTCAGGCCAAATTCTATACTGAATAATTGAACAGAGACTTTGTTAAGTCCTTCAAAAAATAAGCTGTGATCAATAGGTACTGTCACAGGTTCACTCAGGAATATTTTTGCCCCATCAGCCAGATTTTCTTCTTGACTAGGGTTAGTAGATATTTTACAGAACCATCAGAAACTTTTGATTTCTGCAAAAGCATTGAACAACAGCTCAGATAATATCTATGTTTACAGTGTCTTGTACATAACAGATGCTTGATAAAAGTAGATTGGGCAAGTGCTTATAAAGATTATTAATGGAATCATTTCCACTCAACATTTTTCATGATGTTTTTTCTTTCTTTTATTGATCCATGCTTTTCCTCTACTCTGGGGTATTTACTTTTTCTCACCTTCCAGATCTGCCAATCTTTTCTTGAAAAAGTTATCCCAGGTGTCTCATATAACTCTATTTAATTACAGGATTTAAGAATTTATTTATATAAACTATTGGAAAACATGGAAGCTTGATTTCACCTATCAATTTTGCTTTGGGAAGACAGACGGGTCAAGGGAAAGTGATGAAACAGATGCTAGAGGTCACTGATGAATCTGAATTTTCTTGTATTTTTCTCTGACCTTCCTTCAGGCTCAAACTTTACTTGCTTTCCCATTGCCCTTTTGCTATCCTGGTATATGCATAAAAAGAATATGTGATAAATGTGTTATTCAAAGATGTTGAGGGTTGAATGCTGTATCACTGTGGCATCATTATATTAAAGGAGAAGGTAGTGGATAATTTTTTATTTATATGTGGTAACTGCCATATAAAGGCATTAAACACCAAGGTGCAGTCACACAAACTCGAATTTACTTCCTCCAACTCTCTGGTACATATGGATGCTCTGGGTACAGGTATGCGTGCACACACATACACACATACAGCTTTCACACTTACAAAATGATACAGAAAACCCTGCATGAATTTTCTCTCCCTTGGATATGCATGTTCAAGTAGAAAAGCACTTGACTGAGAGTTAAGAGGCCTGGATTCTTATCTTGTCTCTACCATTAGCAAATTGTATAATTGTGAGTGAGTCATTTTCCTCCCTGAACTTTAGTTTTCTCATAAAATAAATGAGGTTTGGTAGAGGGAATTAAGTGTTTACAAAGTTGTTGGAAGGGCTGAAGGAAGAGACTCCTGGCCAGAGTCTCACAATGTCTCTAAAACAACACAGAACTGGCCCTCTAAGGAAAGTTCTACCCCTGAGGCCACCATGGCTGGCCTAGATCTGGAGCTATCCATTCACTGAGAAGCAGCCTATGAACACTGCCAAGCTGGCAAATGGACACCCAAATCAGCAATCCAGAGATTAGCATCAGGTTAAGAAATGGCCACTACACCCACTAATTATTGGCATCTAAAAGACTGAAAAATGAACACTAAAATCTGCTGTTCACTAAAATCACATCCTTGCTGGCTAGCACTGACAATCAGGACAACAGGCAAGAGGCTTCTTCCTCTATTTTTCCTTTAAATCCCATGCAAGCGCATCTCATCAGTAAAATTTGTGTCACATTCAGATCCTTCGCTGCATGGAAATCTTGATAATATAGTTTTTAGCACTTTCTAGCCTCTGTGATACAGATGAGAATATAGAACAGATTAAGACTGAATGCTAAATGCTGAAAAATAATGTCTAGAAGTAATATGTTCTGAAAGTAGAAAAAGCTGCTTCAGGAGCTAGAGAGCTCCCATCAATGAAGATGGACAAAGCAGAAACCAGATAATCTATTGTCAGAAATGTAAATGAGACTGATTTTGAATAGTAATTTGCAGTTCTTGTTGCATATTTCAATCCTCTGACACTATTCCCAAAGATTCTTTTTCAGTGGGCCTGTGGTAGGTCCCAGGAATCTGTAATGTTACAATTCCCCCAAGTGATTGTGAGATATAGCTGTGCTTAAAGAACCACTTGACTATAATGTCAAACATCATCTCCAGTCCTGTTTGTTTATGACTCCTCGATTCTAGATCTTTAGGACCATGCAGATCTTTAGGACCATGCAACTGTATGTGCCACACACATTTCTAGTACAAGGAGCCAAATGTTATCTTCAGTTGAACACAGATTTTTTTTAGAAACTCTAGGGTATAAACTGGTCTATTATTCTGTTTATTATATTATTTTTAAAAGGAATCTGTTTATCAACTATTCTGCAGTAACAAAAAATAGCTCCAAGGAGATTCTAACTGAAGGCATGCTTCCACATGAAGAATTTATGACTACAGTTTCCTGAGGTAATTTATTTTTTCCTGTGGAGGATTTCCAGGCCAATACAATGAGACAAGAATGCTGAACACCTGCTATATAAAAGACATTTTAAGGTTTTGTTTATGAACTTAATTCATGTTGAAGATGTCTGCAGATTTATCTCCTGCACGAGTATCAAATCCAATGCTCTTTTATGCTTGCCCTTGAAGGGTTGGTAAATGTTTGGCTGAATAGAACATCATTTACAAACAGGTTTTATTACTGGACTTATAGTTGGTCAGTTACCCCAAATGATTATTCTATACAATTTACATCTAAAGTCCAGATTTGTTACACTAGGAGGAATGTCAGGATTTATGCTGGAATTGCAGGTCTTGGTACAGAAGATGTAGCTTGAAGGTCCTTGTCATGTAACAGAGAGATTTCCATTTTAGTAGGAAAACATGCATTTGATCTGCTGTTAGGAACTGAGGATCTTATAGGTACCCACAAATAGAAAATTTGGCTTTGGTCAATAGCATGTTTATACTTTGGGAGGGCTATTGAGAGAGATAGGCCTATAACTGCCTTTTTGCAACTATATTTACTTTAATTTTCTTCATCATATATCCACCCAAGGCCAGTTTTATATCCTGAAGGTAAAATACATTTCAATATTTTTAAAAAGCCATGGTTCATTAGTGCTTGGTGCTTGACAGTATAAGGTTGTATACTCTATACACATAAAATAAAATTATAAGAATTCACTATACAAACGTATGGCAGAAACCACATCTAAGTCTGCAACAGGCTACTGATGTTTTCTTTTTCATTCTAGTTTCTTTAGGCTACAATCATATCCTAATGATGACTGTCTTATTGCCCTACCTATTTTTTTTAGAATTTTTCAAAATATATGAACCAAATGTAATACTATATCGTATCAAATTTTAGATCAAAATTATTAGGATGCCAAGTAAATAAAAGAGGAGGAAAAGAGTTTATCCATATGGTGAGCAGAGTAATAGCCCTGAAATATGCCCATACCCTAATTCCAGGAACATGTGAATAAGTATATCTCATATGGCAAATGAAATGTGAAGATGTGATTAAGGGTACGGATGTGCAATGGGGAATTACCCTAAATTATACAGTGGTCCCAATCTCTTCACATGAGTCCTTAAAATCCATAACCTTTCCCAGCCACCTTGGTTAGAAATATACTATATTAGAAGTGCTCAATCTGCCATTGCTAGCTTTGAAGATAAAGGAAAGGAGCCACAATCCAAGAAACGCAGGCCTTTCCCTAGAAAATGCAAAAGGCAAGGAAATGGATTATTCTTTAGAAACTCCAAAAAGGACGTCCTGCCAACATCTTGATTTTAGCTGATGGAGACATGTGTTGGATTTCTGCCCTACAGAACTGCATGGTAATGCATTTGTATTGTCAAGCCACTAAGTTTGTAGTAATTTGTTTCAACAGCCATAAAAAACTAATAGATTCAAAACCTTTTATCTCCATGATTGTTCCTGGTCTCATCAGAGTAGCAGAGGTTAATAACTTCCCAATAATAGTCAATAAAGTAATTTAACATTTTAAAGGAAGTTTGGGTATAGAGGAAGGACATAGAGTTTGAAGTTGAAGACGAGACTCAATGAACAAGTAGCAATGTGACCTTGAGAAAAACCGCAAGTTTTCTGAGGCTTAATTTCATCTAAGCCTTGCTTACCTTGCAGAATAGTTGAACATGTCATATGTATAAGGGGATATAAAATGCTTTGTATATTATAGGTCAAGTATCCCTAATCCAAAAATATAAAATCTAAAATGTTCCAAAACCCAAAACATTTTGGGTGCTGACATGATGTCACAAGCAGAAGATTCCACACCTGACCTCATGTGATGAATTGCAGTCAAAATGTAGCCAAAACTTTGTTTCATGCACAAAGTTATTTAAAACACTGTATAAAATTCTCTTCAGGCTATGTGTATAAGGTGTATATGAAATATGAATGAACTTTGTGGTTAGCCTTGGGTTCCATTCCCAAGATATCTCATTACGTATATGTAACTATTCCAAAATCTAAAAGAATCTGAAATCTAAAATGCTTCTGGTTCCAATCATTTCAGACAAGGGATACTCAACCTCTATACTCTATAAACAATCATATTGCCCATTAATTTTTTCTCCAACAAAATATGTATTTATGTTAAAGATTTGCCAAACTTTTAATTTAGGATCTTCAAGGTGGAAAATATCCCTCCAGTGATTAGGAAAGACACAAGAAGACAATAAAGATTTTATCACTCACACATCTTGGGTGGGGAGTGTGGTACACAGCACACCTGGAGACCACACATACACAGGTTAAGCAGAACAGGCAGTGAGAAATAGGGACTGTGGGCCAAAGCCTTTGTTGAAGCTAGGCCATTATCCAAACAGGGGAGTTTTAATTGGTGGGTTTAAAGCAAGTAGGCATGAGTTCCAAGAGGTCATGCTGGGACAGAGAGGTAGTCACTATGGCATAACTGCACAGCTTTAGGGATGTGGAAGTCAGAAGGCTACTCAAGTAGGTTTATCTAGCTGTCCCAGAAAGAAGTGGTCATCAGAAAGTGATAAGGCAGATATCTGGATTGGCCACATAGAGGAAATGGGAAGAGGTGTAGAACTGAAAACTGTGTGTCAATGGTGACTGAACCCTGCTTTTGGTATGGAGAAGTTCAACTTATATTTAAAATGGATGCCAGGACAACATAAAATTATAAAAATGTATTACACAAACTGATGGCAGACATTATTCATTGTCTCCCAAATGTTCTTTCTTCTTTTCTGCTCTTATAGAAAAATCACCCAAGTTTTATCTTACAACATGGCAATCCAGCCACAGACTCCATCTTCCAGGGTCATTTGCAGCCAGGGATTATTAAGTTCTAACCAATGGGACATGAGTGGCAAGTGAAGTATGCAAATCCCAGATGATGACTTCAAGAAGAAGATGTTACTTTCTACTTCTTCCTGTCCTGTTCCCACAGGCTAGAGTGGCTGTAGTGCCAGAGTCAGCCCTCTCTAAGGGAGATCACTGGGCTGGGGCAGGGCTAGCAATGCCACCTATTCATTTACTTATTGTCTATAGTAAAATCAGCATTGAGTTATTGGGACAAAAATCATATGACCTGCCAAGACTAAGATATTTACTCTTAGCCCTTTACAAATAAAGTTTATTTGCACCTGCCTTAGGCAACTGGAGATCAAGAAAAGAAATAAAATCTGGGTCTCTGGACAATCTCCTGGAGCAGAGATATTCTTCCCTGCTAACTACCTACCAGCTGGGACTTTCATGTGAGCTAGAGATAAACTTTATACATTGTTTATTCATCTATTACATTGGGCGTTATAAAATAGAAACATTAATAGAAACAATGATGATGGTAACAGCACTTTTATGGTGTTTATTATGTTATAGGGCTCTCCTATGGGTATGTAAGATTTGTACACACACAAATTTAATTCCCCGATAACTCTATGAGGTAACTACTATCTTTTATTCCCACTTGGTAGATGACAAAACTGAGGCCAAGTGATTAAGTAACTTTTCCAAAGGCATACCAAATAGGAGATAGAGCCAGGGTTTGGACCCTAGCCATCTGGCACCTACGTCTCTGCTCTTAACCATATATTATATTGCCTCTTAGTAGACTACATGTTTTATTTTGACTCTGAACAAATGAGTCAACACTCCTCAAATTCATTTTATCAGGAGACCTATTAGAAACAATAGCTTAACCCCAAAATATTGACAGATGGTGAGTTAGAGTTAGAAAAATAAATAGCAATTTGTTTTATTTTAATATCCTTTTTAGTTTATATCTCATCTTCAGACTTTTTATCTTCAGACCCCAATTGCCTAACTTCAATATTTTAATTAAGCATAGCAATAGTCCTAGTTAAATTAGGGCAATAGAGAATCTATTTGGAAATGAAAACAAAGGGAAAATAAGATGAAAGTTCAAAGGAATAAAATGAAGCCCGAGATTTCATGAGAAAAGGGAGGGTGTGGGAAGGGGAGCTAATGAATGTAATACCTGAAATCAAGTACTTAATAGGCTATAGAAATTAGGCAGACTGTTTGACCTCCATAGATACCTGCAAGACATTCTTAAAGTTAGAATCCAAAGTTCAGGAAAACTGAGCTAGTTGCTCTAGGTCACAGAACTAGTCAATGAAACTCAAGTCTTTGTTACCCCCAAGACAAGCTCCTTTATACTAGAATACCTCAAAGAGAACAAACAAAAAACAAATACACCCCCACCCCCGCCAAAAAAAAGAAACCTAGTGATTTCAGGCAAGAAAAGGTTTAAGAATGAGATGGATTACTTACAGCTTCTGTAGATGATCCGGCAGGTATTGCAGAAGGCTGTGATGCACAGGACTGCCTAAGGCTAATCAATTGTCTATGAGAGAGAGAGAAAAAAAAATTCATAAATGGTGATGCAAGCAAAATCAGTTAAAGTTCATAGCCCCATAATAGGTACCAACCAGGTCACGAAAAAGAGAAGTTATATCTATGAAGAAATTGTTAAGCATTCAAGAAATTCTCTCCCCAATTGGCATAAATATTTTCACTCCCGAGGAGAAGATTAGTTTCTAATAAGCTCTTCATTATTGATTCCTCTGAGCCTTGAAGTTGCCCTAAAGATGGAGAACACTGATAGGTTGAGCCCTATTACAGTTGGGAGGTTAAATGCAAGGCACTGTGGTTTTCTCAGTCAACTCATTAAAAAGAAATGACCTGTAGAATTAATTCAGAGTAAAATGTTATCTCCTAGTTCCATATTTTCTAGAATTAGTCAGTAAGGGAGATAAACATTATTATCCCTCAAAAATGAATTTGAATCATGGACTCAAAGTTGGAAACGCCTTTTGGAAATCATTTATTCATTTTATAGATGAGAAACCAAATTATTCAAAGACATGGGTGACATTATGCTTTTCTTGTTCTTAAAGTATGACACGAGTCTCTGTTGCCAAGCATATTTCAAAGCTTATCACATGATTATATACCCTCTGGAGTTGATATTGTTTGAGCCATGGATCATTATTCAGAAATATTCAGAAGGAAAGACATGTGCATAATACACACAAAAGTCATCTTCTCCAGAAGTGAACAGAATGGATATTCTTGGTATCTGCTTGGTGTGGTTAAATAACAGAAAGTAGTATAGAGCAATATGGGGCAATAAGTGGCAAGATATGAGTGTATAATAAAGTATAACCTGGTTATGTGTGGCTTTGTAGAAAACAAACTAGAGGTTGGATTTTTTTAATGCAGTTCAGGTCACCAGAGGAGTTTGGCAGGGGTATGACATGGCTGATTTTAATCATTTATCCCTTCATTCATTTTATATCATGTATTAGTCTGTTTTCATGCTGCCAATAAAGACATACCTGAGACTGGGCAATTTACAAAAGAAAGAGGCTTATTGGGCTCACAACTCCATATGGCTGGGGAGGCCTCACAATCATGGTAGAAGGCAAGGAGGAACAAGTCATGTCTTACATGGATGGCAGCAGGCAAAGAAAGAGAGAGCTTGTGCAGGAAAACTCTTCTTTCTAAAACCATCAGATCTCATGAGATTCATTCGCTCTCACGAGAACAGTGCAGGAAAGACCCACCCCCATAATTCAATCACTTCCCACCAGGTTCCTCCCATGACACATGGGAATTGTGGGAGTTACAATTCAAGATGAGATTCGGGTGGGGACACAGCCAAAGCATGTCATCAAGTATAGTTCTAGGCCCTAAGGAAACAATAGACTACCTTTCCAGCCCACAAGAACAACATAGTCTATTTGAGGAGACAGAGCTATAAAATGTAATTGCAATACAAAGTAACAAGAGAAGAGTAACAAAGTAACAATAAGGCCTGGATAGGCAGAACAAAGTCTTCAGGGAAGGAATAGTTAAATGTGTTATTCTGCAGGCAAAGAAGACGACAGTTTCAAAATGATTTCACATATGAACTCACATTTGATTGTCATATGTAAAATGGGATATATAGGTCAACCTGCACCACTTAGGAAACTGATACTCAGGGAAGCTGAGTGACTGTGTGAGACCACACCTCAACAATGGTACAATGTTTTAATCCTGAGCCCAGACTGATTTATAGCAGCTGCTTCCAGTTGTACTGAGAATAATTGTAAACATTACCAAAATTAAGTAGTAAATAATTTTGTGATTTATTAAGATATCTAGTATGATCTGAAACAGAATGATGGCATTTTTTTTAATATCAAAGTTGTCCTGGAGGAGGCTGGGTGTGGTGGCTCACACCTGTAATCCTTGCAGTTTGGGAGGCTGAAGCAGGCAGATCATTTGAGCCCAGGAGGTGGAGACCAGCCTGGACAACATGGCAAAATGCCGTCTGTACAAAAAATACAAAAATTAGTCAGGCATGGTGGTTCATGCCTATAGTACCAGCTACATGGGAGGATGAGGAGGGAGGATCACCTGAGACTGGGAGGCAGAGGTTGCAGTGAGCCAAATTTGCACCACTGCACTCCAGCCTGGGCAATAGAGTGAGACCTGTCTTCAAAAAAAAAAGTTATCTTGGGGGAGAAAATTCATGAACAACTATGATGGTTAATACTGAGTATCAACTTGATTGGATTGAAGAATACTAAGTATTCTTCTATGAGGGTGTTGCCAAAGGAGATTAACATCTGAGTCAGTGGGCTGGGGAGAGGGCAGACCCACCCTTAATCTGGGTGGGCACCACCTAATCAGCTGCCAGTGAATATGAAGCAGGCAGAAAAACATGAAAAGGTTAGACTGGCTTAGCCTCCCAACCTGCATTTTTCTCCCATGCTGAATGCTTCCTGCCCTCAAACGCTGGAGTCCAAGTTCTTCAGCTTTGGGACTCAGACTGGATTCTTTGCTCCTCAGCTTGCAAACAGCCTATTGTGGGACCTTGTGACCATATGAGGTAACACTACTTAATAAATCTCCCTTTATAATATATATATATATTATATATATATATCCTATTTATATATATATATATATATACACACATATATATATCCTATTAGCTCTGTCCCTCCAGAGAACCCTGACTAATACAGATTTTGGTACCAGAAGTGGTTCTAGAGAAACAGAATATCAGGATGGAATTTTTTAGTTGGTTTTGGGGTTTCTGGAACTGGCTGCTTAGTACAATTAGACCCCAAAATGCTAAGCACTCTATTTATAATAGTATGGAGAACACTGATAGTCCTTAGTATGAACTGTTTAGAGAGTTAGACAAAATAAATGCATTTGACACTCCTGATCCACCACTTGTGAGAGGCAAGGAGTTTCATGACTCTATACATAATACCATTGACCATATGTGGCGGACCAAGGAACATAATGAAGCTGGTTGGTTGCTCCTAAGTTCACTGGGCAAAGTGATGAAAGAAAATAGTAAACTCAGGGATTCTGTCTCCCAGCTTCAGAAGCAGATACTGAGCTTCAAATCGTCTAAGATTGCCCTGAGTCAAAGTCTTATCTACTGGAGAGAAAGAGCTGAAATTGTGGAGAAGCAGACATAAGCTCTTATCATGTGAGTGGCTGACCTGCAACAAAAAGTGTATGCACAGCCTTTCCAGGTGTCTATCGTTAAAGTGAAGGCATTTCTTGGAATAGAATGGGACCCTGGAACTTGGAATGGGGTTGCGTGAAAGGACCCTGATGAAGCTGGAGATACTGGGCGTGTAAACTCTGAATGAAACTTTCTTGCCAGAAGAAAGAGCTTCCCCATCCCCAGAAGTAGCAGCATACCCTCTCGGACCCATGCTCCTATCAGCCCTTCCACTTTTGCCTGAGGAGGTAAACCCTGTGCTGCCTGAGGCAACAGTGATGGCCTCCACTGAGGCAGTTGCCAGGCAAGATAATGTTGATTCTCCTCAGGAGCCACCCCCTGTTTGCTTCTAGACCTATAACTAGACTAAAGTCCCAAGGAACCCCTAGAGGTGAGGTTGAGAGTGTGACCCACGAGGAGGTGTGCCACACTGAAAAAGAACTGCTTGAGTTTTCTAATTTATATGAACAGGAATCTGGAGAACAGGCATGGGAATGGATATTAAGGTTGTGGGATAATGGTGGAAGGAACATAGAGTTGGATCAAGCTGAATTTATTGATTTGAACCTACTAAGCAGGGATTCTGCATTTAAAGTTGCAGCCCAGGGAGTTTAAAAATGTTCTAATAGTTTATTTGCTTGGTTAGCTGAAATATCGATTAAAACATGACCCATTGTGAGTGCCCAGAAATGCCTGATTTCCTTTGGCTTAATATAGAGGAAGGAATTCAAAGGCTTAGGGAGACTGGGATGAAGGAGTGTATTAATCACTTTATACCTACTCATCCCAGCTGGGAGAGTCTGGAAGATATACCCTTGAAGAATGCTTTACAAAGTAGATTTATGAGGACAGCACCTGCATTTTTGAGGAGCTTTATAATTGCTCTTCTCTGTATGTCAGATCTAACAGTGGGAATCACAGTCACTCAACTACAAAATTTAAATACAATGGGAATAATTTGATCTCAAGGTGGCAGGGGCCAAGTGACAGAACCCAACCGTCAAAGGCAAGGTGGGCATAGCTACTATAATGGACAGCAGAGGCAAAGCAGCAATCAGAATAGTCTGACCCGTGTAGAGCTCTGGAATTGGCTAATTAATCACAGTGTTCCTAGAAGTGAAATTTATTGGAATCCTACTGCATTTCTACTTAATTTATATAAGGAGAAAATGTCCAGGTCAAATGGACAAAAGAAGAATTTAAATTATAAAAACAGAATCACGGCCCCTCAATCAATTTCCAGACAAGCCAGTTTACAGACCCAGAATCCCTTGAATGAAGGGGAGGCTGGGTCCTCTTGAGGAAGGACCCCCTACACTACTGACAATGTATGCAGTGAATCCTTCTCCCATCCTTCCCCAAGTACACCTCTGGCCTTCCACCAGGGTAACTGTGCACTGGGGAAAGGGAAATGATCAGATATTTCAGAGACTACTGGACACTGGTTCTGAGCTGACGTTGATTCCAGGAGACCCAAAACATCATTGTGGTCCTCCAGTTAAAGTAGGGTTTATGGAGGTCAGGTAATTTATAGAGTTTTAGCTCAGGTCTGACTTACAGTGAGTCCAGTTTGTCCTTGGACTCATCCTGTGGTCATTTCCCCAGTGCCAGAATGTGTAATTGGCATAAACATATTTAACAGCTGACAGAACCCCCACACTGGCTCCCTGACTGATAGGGTGAGGGGTATTATGATGGGAAAGGCCAAATGGAAGCCATTAGACCTTCCTCTACCTAGAAAAATTGTAAATCAAAAAGGCAATATTGCATCCCTGGAGGGATTGCAGAGATTAGTGCCACCATAAAGGACTTGAAAGATGCAGGAGTGGTGATCCCCACCACATCCCCGTTCAACTCTCCTATTTGGCCTGTGCAGAGGACAGGTGGATCCTGGAGAATGACAGTGGATTATCATAAGCTTAACCAAGTGGTGACTCAAAGTGCAGCCACTGTACCAGCTGTAGTTTCATTGTTTGAGCAAATTAACATATCTTCTGGTACCTGGTATGCAGCTATTGACTTGGCAAATGCCTTTTTCTACATTCCTGTATATAAGGCACACCAGAAGCAATTTGTCATCAGCAGTAAAGACTAGTAACATACTTTTACTTTCCTACCTCAGGAGTATATCAACTCACCACAAGATATCACACTGGTCCATTATATTGATGACATTATGCTGATTGGATCCAGTGAGCAAGAAGTAGCAAACACGCTAGACTTACTGGTGAGAAATTTGCATGCCAGAGGATGGTAAATAAATCTGACTAAAATTCAGGGACCTTCTACCTCAGTAAAATTTCTAGGGCTCCAGTGGTATGGGGCCTGTCGAGATATTCCTTCTAAAGTGAAGGATAAGTTGCTGTGTTTGGCCCCTCCTACAACCAAGAAAGAGGCACAATGCCTAGTGGGCCTATTTGGATTTGGGAGGCAACACATTCCTCATTTGGATGTGTTACTCCAGCCTATTTATTGAGTGACCCAAAAGGCTGCCAGTTTTGAGTGGAGTTCAGAATAGAAGAAGGCTCTGCAACAGATCCAGGCTGCTGTGCAAGCTGCCCTGCCACTTGGGCCATATGACCCAGCAGATCCAATGGTGTTTGAGGTGTTAGTTGCAGATAGGGATGCTGTTTGGAGCCTTTGGCAGGCCCCCATAGGTGAATCACAGAGGAGGCCTCCAGGATTTTGGAGCAAGGCCCTTCCATCTTCTGCAGATAACTACTCTCCTTTTGAGAGACAGCTCATTTGCCTGTTCCTGGGCTTTGGTGGAAACTGAACGTTTGACCGTGGGTCATCAAGTCACAATGCAACCTGAACTGCCTGTCATGAACTGGTGCTTTCAGACTCGAGTAGCCATAAAGTGGGTTGTGCACAGCAGCATTCCATCATCAAATGGAAGTAGTGTATACGTGATCAGGCTCGAGCGGGTCCTGAAGGCACACGTAAGTTACATGAGGAGGTGGCTCAAATGCCCATGGTCTCCACTCCTGCCACCCTGCCTTCTCTCCCCCAGCCTGCATTGACAGTCTCATGGGGGAGTTCCCTATCATCAGTTGACAGAGCAAGAGAAGACTAGGGCCTGGTTCACAGATGGTTCTGTACGATATGCAGGCACCACCTGAAAGTAGAGAGCTGCAGCACTACAGCCACTTTCTAGGACATCCCTGAAGGAGAGCAATGAAGGGAAATCTTCCCAATGGGCACAACTTCCAGCAGTGCACCTTGTTGTGCACTTTGCATGGAAGGAGAAATGGCCAAATGAGAGATTATACAATGATTCATGGGCTGTAGCCAATGGATTGGCTTGACAATCAGGGACTTGAAAGAAGCATGATTGGAAAATTGGTGACAAATAAATTTGGGGAAGAGGTATGTGGACGGAACTCTCTGAGTGGTCAAAAAATGTGAAAATCTTCGTATCCCATGTGAGTGCTCACCAACGGGTAACCTCAGCAGAGAAGGATTTTAATAATCAAGTGGATAGAATGACTCATTCTGTGGACACCACTCTGCCTCTTTCCCCAGCCACCCCTGTCATCGCCCAATGGGCCTATGAACAAAGTGGCCATTGTGGCGGGGATGGAGGTTATGCATGGGCTCAGCAACATGGACTTCCACTTACCAAAGCTGACCAGGCTATGGCTACTGCTGAGTGCCCATTTGCCAGCAGCAGAGACCAACACTGAGCCCTTGATATGGCACCATTCTTCAGGGTGATCAATCAGCTACCTGGTGGCAGGTTAATTATATTGAACCTCTTCCATCATGAAAAGGGCAGATGTTTGTCCTCACTGGAATAGACACTTACTCCAGATAGTGGTTTGCCTATCCTGCACGCAATGCTTCTGCAAAGACTACCATTTGTGGACTCACAGAATACCTTATCCACTGTCATGTTATTCCACACAGCATTGCCTCTGACCAAGGCACTTGCTTTACGGCTAAAGAAGTGCAGCAGTGGGCTCATGCTCATGGAGTTCACTGGTCTTATCATGTTCCTGTCATCCTGAAGCAGCTGGATCAATAGAACAGTAGAATGGCCTTTTGAAGTCATAATTACAAAGCCAACTAGGTGACAATACTTTGCAGGGCTGGGGCAAAGTTCTCCAGAAGGCCACATATGCTCTAAATCAGCATCCAATATATCTCCCATAGCCAGGATTCATGGATCCATGATTCAAGGGGTAGAAGTGGAAGTGGCACCAGTCACCATCATCTCTAGTGATCTGCTAGCAAAATTTTTGCTTCCTGTTTCCAGGACATTACGTTCTGCTGGCCTAGAGGTCTTAGTTCCAGAGGGCGGAATGCTGCCATCAGGAGACACAGCAATAATTCCATTAAAATGGAAGATTGCCACCTGGACACTTTGGGCTCCTCCTACCTTTAAGTCAACAGGCTAAGAAGGGAGTTACAGTGTTGGCTGGGGTGATTGACCCAGATTATCAAGATGAAATCAGTCTACTACTCCACAACGGAGGTAAGGAAGAGTATTCATGGAATACAAGAGATCCATTAGGGCATCTCATGTCCTGTGATTAAGGTCAATGGGAAACTACAACAGCCCAATCCAGACAGGACTACAAATGGCCCAGACCCTTCAGGAATGAAGGTTTGTGTTACTCCGCCAGGAAAAAAAATCATGACCTGCTGAGGTGCTTGCTGAAGGCAAAGGGAACACAGAATGGGAAGTAGAAGAAGGTAGTCATCAATACCAGCTACAACCACATGACCAGTTGCAGAAATGAGGACTGTAATTGTCATGGGTATTTCCTCCTTCTTTTGTTAAAAACATGTTTGTGCATGTATACCCTTGCACTAAAACAAAATCTTCATTTTATTTCCTTTCTCCTTTATCATGTGACATAAGATTTATTTAGTTCATGTCAGCTTTTAAGTATTGTTAAATTTACGTAATAGCATTTGGGTTGTGGATTGGTGTGTTTTCGGTTGCAGGAAGCATAGTTGTATTATGTTAGGTATAATTATGGCCTTATAATTGTCTTTATTTGAAGATTATGTATGATCTCAGGAGATGTGTATGGGTTCAAATTGACAAGGGGTAGACTTGTGATGGTTAATACTGAGTGTCAACTTGATTGGATTGAAGGATACTAGGTATTCTTCAGTGAGGGTGTTGCCAAAGAAGATTAACATTTGAATCAGTGAGCTGAGGAAGGCAGACCCACCCTTAATCTGGGTGGGCACAATCTAATCAGCTGCCAGCAAATATAAAGCAGGCAGAAAAACGTGAAAAGGTTAGACTGGCTTAGCCTCCCAGCCGATATCTTTCTCCCATGCTGGATGCTTCCTGCCCTCAAACATTGGACTCCAAGTTCTTCAACTTTGGGACTTGGACTGGCTCCCTTGCTCCTCAGCTTGCAGATGGTCTATTATAGGACCCTGTGATCATGTGAGGTAATACTACTTAATAAGCTCCCATATATATATCCTATTAATTCTGTCCCTCTAAAGAACCCTAATACAACAATTAACTAAATGATAAAATTATTTTTCTCATAGAATTGTAAGGATTAAAGAAGAAAATAGTCTTCCTATATTATGCAACAATTCTGAGAATTATGGAGACTTGAAGAGTCCCAGCCACCCTCCTAAGACAGCTCTAATATATTGCTTCTTCTGTGGCTGGAGCTGGAAGTTGGGCATTTCTTGAAGGGAGTAAACAAGGTCCAGGATCCACACATAAAGAGACAGCTTAACTTTTTCACTTCTGTGGTGCATGACAGCCTAGGCCCTAGTGGAAGGGAGCCCTAAGTGTCTTAGAGAGAACATGTCCTGCAAGATCTAAGGGTTCTGGAGAAGAAGTGCAGAGCTAGCCAACATGAACATCCTTGGAGGAATCCTGATTTTTGTGACCTTCAGAGGAACTGGAGAGATAAACAGATCGACCAAATCCTCTATACCCATAAAGCTGGCAGAATGTAAGATTTTACAGCCACTGAGAATGGAATTAGAAAGCATATTTTATATCCTTGAGCAGAGACTAGCAGAATACCTACAAGTAGAGTCCAGTATGCAGCCAGCACAGAGTTGCAGAGATTCCTGTGCTTAGGAAGCATCATTGATATGATTGACAGAACTGTGTCAACCTGAGCCTCAATGAGTAACACAAAGGAAAATGACCCAGCCAGAGAGGAGTATAGAGATAATCCAGAACAAGAAAATCCTAGGAAAACATAACTGCTGGAATATGGAGGTGGGATCTGGTTAAAAAATAAAATTATTAATAAATGAAATTTAATCACAGCACAAATAACACTTTCTGAACCTACGAACCTTGATTTTTGTCATAAAAAGTTTGGTAGATGAACTGAACAAATAGGTTCATGACATTTTCAGATAATAATGACAAATCTACATTTATCATCCCATTTATATAAAATCTTGTGTGTGTGTGTGTGTGTGTGTGTGTGTGTGACAGAGAGAGAGAGAGATGAACAGAAAGATACTCATCAAAATGTTGATGGTGCTTATCTCAGAATACCCTAAAAAGGGATTCATGCTTCCTTGAAATTTTTGTGTACCATAGAAATTATATCTACTAACACATATAATCAGAAATATCTATGCAATCATTAATTCTATCTTCAATGAAAAAAATACTCCAATGTTATTAAAATTACCAGTCTATTTGTACCCCACAGGATAGAAGACATGAAAGAATAAAAACAATAAGAAAGCTTGGTTGCTAGTGACTTTATATAAGAGGAAACAACTATAAAATTAATCTTTTTAGCAGAACAATTGGATCTTATAACACGCATGGATGGGCAGCTGAGCATAGAGGCTGAGGTAGTGCATTGATGGGATTTCCATATCATCCTAGACCACTTGTATCAATTCTAAACCACAGAATACTGAACATGACCATGTTTCCACTGATTCACTCAAGTACTGTTCACATATTTTTTAGCCTTCTCAAAAGAGAAACCACTGTGTTTCTGTTCCTAACTTTGCTAGATATAAAAAAATATGAATCATTGTATAAATCATTGAAAGAATTAAACTTTCATTTTAGGAAAGGTTATTAAAACTTACAACTTCTGAATGTGTGTCACTTATTAAATGATGGACCATAAATGAATGTATCCAATCAGAAATTGACAATGTCCTCATTATGTACTGTTCACACACGGATACTTGTTTATGTCATATCTCAGAACTGAGAAACTAAACTGTAATGGTACTTAATGAAGCACTTTATAAGCAATAGAAATCAACTGAAAAAGTGGATTTCCATTAATTACCATGACTAATACTAATGAAAAATGTCTGTAAATGGAGACATGACAAGGGCATAAAATTTGAATCAGATTATGCAAAAAGTCATACTCAGGAAACAGACGTGGAAAGATTGCAACTTGCGTCAGGTCAGTTGTTAGCAAAGACTCCATTAGTCCTCAAGCTGTATCTGCCTTAAATCAATCCTCAGAAAATACTTGAAATAAAGAAGCACACAGCAAACTGAAACACCCACAACTGGAAAGAGAGATATCATTCATAGTAATTAGCAGCAGATATTTCTGCAAAGTACATTCGAGTAGAAATGCCCTACTTAACTTCTATGCAGTCAACACATATTGCAACACATATTGGAGGAATCCTGATTTTTGAGCTAACATTATTAAAAGTAATGAGGACAGCATTAAGACTAAGTGAATTACTATTATTAATAAACAAGTAATAAGACTAAGTGAATTATTATTAATTATTAATAAGAATATGGGGCAGAGAGATTTATGTAGGTTATTTTTGCTATTACTTATTTTTCATCTAGCATGACTTTGTACCTTCTTTTTATAAAAGATCCCCACGTGGCTGTGAGAAACACCTTTCTTGTTTTTTGGATGGAATTGACGTTGCTTCCCACATTGATGGTCATTAGTCTTGGGCTGGCCAATAAAAGCACTTCTTACATCTGACCATAGTGATTATATAACTGAGACCCAGTCAGATCATCTCTATGGCTTGACATGTGGATAAAGAGAAAGCATCACTCTTGTTATGGAGTTAAAAGCTACAAATATCATCTCAATCTTGAGTTTCTGGTCACTATAATTCCTGCCACAGAGGAAAAAAAGGCCAAGAAAATGAAGTTGATACTGAGGAAAAGAGAGTCAACATATGAATGAGGAAGGGGAAAAGAAAGGGTAGAGATGAGAGGAAGCAGAGGGGAGTGCTGGGCAACACTTGAACACCCAGATCCAGCTATGACTTTCCAGCTACCTTAGCTAAAACAGCAAACAGCTTTATGAAACTGATATAGTCTGAGGTTCATTTATTTTATTTTAAACTCAAATGATATAGTGTGAGGTGCAAATAGTAGCCCAGAATTACACAGCAGAGTTTGAACAACAGGGAAAAAATACCAACCACATCAGAAAAGAAGAATTCATTTGCCCACACAGAAATTATTTATAGGAGGCACTTGAAGTAAATCTCATTGTACTATATAAAATATATAACTACACTGTATTTTATTTATAGTAGTTAGATCTTATAGTTTATGTAATTATATACTATATATTATATACATAACGTAACTGTATAGAATGCTGGATAAAGCTCTGCAGCCGTTCTCATAAATTAAATATTACTATAAGATTAGATTAAATCACCAATTCATTTAGCTAATAATGCAAAAACATATCAAATATAGGTGGCAACACAGAGAGGAGACATATGCAGGATTTATAATTATGTGTGGCCTAAGCCCTCCTAAGGCATCCAGTTGCTAGCTGCATTGTCATTACAACTAGGATTTCCCAAAAGATAAGAAATTCCATTTTTGCTATCCCAATTCCATCTTATACTCTGGGCTCACTTCACTTTTCTGAACGGACTAACACCAAATGTCTATGCCTTTTGGTTTCGGAGAATTATAGCAGGCTCTCCTTCTTCTTAAAATTTAGCATCATCAAGCCATGCCCCGCTCTGAACACAGAAATTAGAGTCATTCTCCAAATGTCATTGGTTAATGTCTCTGCCTTTAGATTTCCAGTGTTCTAGAAAGCCCATTTTCCCCCAGTCCACACCATGACTCTGATTTAATGCCCTTTTCATACAGAGTTTGGTCTGAAGGTGAAGATCACAAATCAATTCCCACAAAATTTTAATTCTAAAATGCAATTTCCATCGTTCTAAGTCAATCTTTCATTTTTGTGTTCTTAAAGTCTCAAATTAAGGAAAAAATTACTTCAGATATTCTTAATGATGGAGATCTCAAACACACATCTAAGATAATAGTTTCAATTAAATTTGTAGTTCCCAAAGAAGCCAGATTAATTTTAAAACATTCCATACAAAATATGGTCTTTAATGCAATTCTTTTAAGAGTGTGTCATATATCACCACTAAATAGAGCTACATACTTATACATTTGGTATGGAAGCGAAGGACAGAATATTAATTTAGGCATGTTGGAGAAACCGTAAGTTACCTCAATCGTCATCAGAATCATCATCTTTATCATCATTGCGATGTTTATTGAATGTTTACAATCCTATTTTTCGGTGCTATTATTATGTTCACGCTACAGATTTTAAAATAAATTGCATTCTAAGCAATTATATTAGAATCAGACTCTTTTCTGCTACCACTATTGAGAAATACTGGATAAGACGCAACTAAAAACAGGAGAGATAAGATTGCCAGGCTGCTAGAAGCACTGGATGACATGAAAACAACTATTTAACTTTAACAGCAGCACAAGAACGGGAGACAAAAACTTGGATCCCCAGAAGGTCAGGAGTTTAACTGAAACTTCTGCAGGTACCCAAGACCATAGAAGGAGAAATGGCAAAAAGTTGTATCTATCCCAGGCCTCTGCTTAGTTTGAAAATAAAAAATAGGAATCTCCCAAAAAATTTGTAATCACAGGCTAACTGTATCAGTTAATTACTATCATAATAATTGCCTCAAAATATGTGGCTTAAAACAACACTAATTTATTCTCAGAGTTCTGGAAGTCAGAAGTCCACAATGAGTCTTATGAGGCTGAAACCAAAGCTAAGATTAGGACTATATTCCTTCCAGAGTCTCCAGGAGATAATCTGTATCTTGCCTGTTTCAGCTTTCAGACACCACTCATGACCCCTTTCTCCATCTTCAGTCAGCTGTGAGGCATCTTCTCTTCTGTCCTCTCGGCTTTTTTATTTATTTACTTTTTTCTTTTGTGAGATGGAGTCTCGCTCTTGTCACCCAGGCTAGAGTGCAATGGCGCGATCTTGGCTCACTGCAACCTCTGCCTCCCAAGTTCAAGCAATTCTCCTGCCTCAGCCTTCCGAGTAGTTGGGATTACAGGCACTGGCCACCATGCCCAGCTAATTTTTGTATTTTTAGTAGAGGCAGGGTTTCACCATGTTGGCCAGGCCGGTCTCGAACTCCTGGCCTCAGGTGATCCACCCACCTCGGCCTCTCAAATTGCTGGGGTTACAGGCATGAGCCACCATGCCCAGCCCCTCTTGGCTTTTTTATACAGCTTTATTGAGGTATAATTGATATAGAGAAAAGCACACATATTTAATATATACAATTTAATGAAGTCGGACATATATGTATAGCTGTGAAACCATCATCATAATCAAGGTAACAAATATATTCAGCTCCTCCAAAAATTTCCTCATGCCTCTTTCTGGCTTTATTTATTGCTTGATTTTTGTGGTAACAACACTTAACGTACTTCCCTAACAAAAATTTTAAATGAACAGTACAGTATTGTTAGCTATAAGCACAATGCCATACAGTAGATCTCTAGAACTTATTTATTGTGCATAATTGAAGCTTTATATTCACTAAACAGCAATTTCTCATTTCCCTCTCCCCTAGCCCCTGAAAATTATTGCTCTACTCTCTGTTTCTATGAATTTGACCTATTTTGGATACCTTATATAAATGTAATTATGCAGTATTGTTCTTACTGTGACTGGATTATTTAACATAGCATAATATCTTTCAGATTCATCCATGTTGTGGCATATGTCAGGATTTCCTTCTTTTTAAAGGCAGACTAATATTCCATTCTATGTATGTACTACAGTTTTTTGCTGAGCTTGGTGAAAGAGACACTAGATCAACCTACAGATAAAAGGAGCTCTGAAAATCCAAGCAAAATAAATATGAAGAATCACCACACCTAGGTACATCCTAGCAAAACTGCTAAAAACCAAATACATACGATTGTAAAGGAAACCTGAATAAAAATGACACACTACGCTTATAGGAGTTGCAATAAGACTTACAGCAAAATATTCAACAGAAACAATAGGAGTTAGAAAATAATGAAGTGGCATCTTTAAATTTCTGAAAGAAAATAATTACTAATCAGAAATTCTATACTGAACAAAATATCCTTCAAATATTTACATTCAGAAAACCAAATCTGAAGTAATTCATCTTTAGCAGAATCACTCTAAAACAAATACCAGAGTTGTTCGGGGAGATGGAAAATACCCCAGAGGGAAACATGAAAATACAGAAAACTGTAAAAATCAATTGAAATAATAAATGTGTTCATAAACAAATGAATATGGCCTCTACATAATGTCTTGTGTGGTTTAAAATAGAAGTAAAATGCAAAATTAAAATGCATGAAAACCATAATTCACAAAACCAAGGGGATAATTATAAATGTTATTTGTCTAATAAAAGTATTAAAATATATGAAGCAAAATTTATAAAACCACAGAGAGTTACAGAAAAATGCAAATAAAGTTATACATTTCAACACTATTTTCTCAATAGTTTATATGAAGAGTAGAGAGAAAGCCAGTAAGGACATAGAAGGTTTGAGCAACATCATCAAACAACTTGACTCAATTGGCATTTATAGAACACTCCACCTTAAAACATCAGAATACATATTCTTTTCAGGTATATACAGCACATGGCACATCTACCAAGATAGATCATTGGAAAGTCTGAACAAATTTTAGAAGATTCAAATCAAAGTATTATTATTATATTATTATTATAACTCATGGGTGAAAAAATAAACCAAAAAGAGACTCAGGAAATATTTTGACCTGAATGAAAATGAAAATACAAAACATCAGTATCTGTGAGATGCAGCTAAAGTAGTGCATTGAGGAAAATTTATAACACTAAATACCCATGATTAGAAAAGAACGGTCTCAAAGCAATAATCTCATATTCACCTAAATGAGTGAGAAAAAGGAGAGCAAGTTAAATCCAAAGACATAAAAATTCAAGAATAATAAAAATCAGAGCAGAAATCAGTCAAATAGAAAACAGAAAAATAATAGAAAAAAGTCAGTGAAACCAAATGCTACTCCATTGCACAGATCAACAAAGTTGATAAACCTCTAGGCAAACTAATGAAAAGAGAAGACATAAAATAAAAATGTCAGCTTTGGGTGAGGAGTCATCACTATAAATAATAAGGGGCCATTAGGGAATGTTATGAAATAAAGTCAATAAATTACAGTTTATATGAAATTGATACATTTTTTGAAAGACACAATCAAAAACCAAAATTCTTTGTAATTAGGTTCTTTTTTTCTCCCTCTGGTAGCAGTTCCTGTATGAGAAATGTGGGCTGTTATCTTAAAAGCCGTTGCTGATCTAGGAAGCAGGGGGATGGGACCAGGATAAGGTAAAACACCACAAAGCTATCTGTTCTTAAGAAGATTCGCCAGTTTCTCTTCATTGAGTGTTCCCCTGGTTGCTGCAAACTTTTAGTTAGTTTCCAGAGTTCCAACAAAAGTTGTTTCTGACATTTTTCGTCAGTTTTTTTCCCCAGTGTTTTTATGGAGGAATATACTTTTGAGTCATTACTTCACCATCTCCGTTGATGAAAATTTAATTTATAATAAATCTAGCATCACCACTGATCAAAAACAAGACAAGGATGCCCATCTATACCTCCTTTTCTCAATATCACACTAGAGATCTTCATCACCAAGATAAGACAAGAAAAATAAATAAAAATACAAGGATTGAATAGCAGGAAAGAAAACTTTTATTTTTCACTAGGGCCTCCAAGAGAATATACAGTCATTTTATATTTATTATAAATTGAGTTCAGCAAAGATTTTGAATATATGACCAATTTACAAAATCACTTGCATTTCTGTCTACAAGAACAAATCACTAAGAAAAATAAATAATGCATGCTAGAATAATAGGAATTAAATTAGGTAACTTCATCACTATAATTCACAGAAATCAATTTGTGATTAAAGACATAATGTGTAAACTTAAAAATTGATAAAGACATGTAAAGGAGAATATTTTTATGTCCTTGAGTTAGAAAGGGACTTATAAATCAAGATTTTTTCAAAACTGCAAAGAGAAATATTGATAAATCTATGCAGCAGATGATATTTTCCAAAGATGGCCACAACAATATTCTTTATTCCACATACTCTTTTTGTAATGTAATCTCATCATTCCTCCCATTAAGAGTTCAAGTCTATGTTCTCTCTTTTGGAAAATGGGTTGGCTTCAATGACTTCTGACTAAAGAAACAGCAGAACGAACATTTTAAAATTTTAAGGCTGGGTGAAAGATAATACAGCTTCCACCTTACTTGTGAAATACTCGCACTACAGCTTTTACTTGCCAAGTAATCAGCACACCTCAGCACTGTCATGCTGTGATGAAACTCAAGCAAGCCACTGCAGAGACATAGTAGAGAAAAATTCTGAGACTAAGTAAAAAGAGAGAAATGCTCAGCCAGCTTCCCACTGTTCCAGTCCCAGCTACCATCCCACTGCAACCACATAAAAGACCCTGTACCCGAAACACTCAGCAGAGCCCTTCCCTAATTCCTAACCCACAGAAACCATGGGAGATAAAGTAACTGTTACTGTTTTAAGCCACGGAGTTTTGGGGTGCTCCTTACACAGCCCTAGAAACCAGAACAACTTGGTTCTGTGAAAATTGAAAAACTTCCATTTATCAAAAATACCACAAAGAATAGAAACATATCCCACAGATTACATGATGATACTTGCAGCCAGACCATATGCAGTTCATGCAAACAACTTCTCCAATCAACAGAAAGGCAAATAAACAAATAGAAAAATAGGCAAATGATATGAGCAGCTAATTCAGGTGACCAATACCACAGGAATGACAGATATCACATTAAAAGTTGCCTAATTTCACAGGAAATAGGAAAATATAAATGAACATATAAATAAAATACAGCATATAGGGAAATGTAAATGAAAATAAAAATGATACCATTTTACCTCATCGTATCACAAAATTTTAAAGTCCAAGAATAACAAACATTGGCAGAATGTGGAGACTGGGGAACTTTCCTGTTCTGCTGGTGGGTGGGTAAATTGCTGTGATCAGTTTAGAGAATTAAAGTTGCAGACACATATTCTATGACTCAGAGATTTAACTCCTACATATAAATCCTAGAGAATTTCACCCACCTTTACTGCAGGAAATATGTATGACACTATTCATAGCAATATTTTTTTGCAACAACTAGAAAAAAACCCCAATAATCCTAATGTTCAACACAAGATAAACGTAATAAATCAGAGCATATGCATAAAAATAATTGATACATAAGAAAGAAAATGAATAAACAATAACTGTGTATCAACACTGGTGAATCTCACAAATACGTTGAACAAAAGATATAAGCTATAGAATATATATAAAGCTCTTTATATAAAATTTAAAACCACCCAAAGCTGTACAATACATTGCTCTGTGATACATATACATATGTATAAAGTATAAATAAATATATGAAACTGGCACCAAATTCAGGATAATGGTTACCTCTGGGTAGAAGAGAGGCAAGGTGATCAGGAAGAAATACAGAAGAGAAATCTGGGTTGCCAATTATGTATTTTTTTAAACTGAGAAGTAGGTATGTGAATATTTGCCACATTTTTCTTTAGACTTGTGTGTCTTAAAAATTAAATAATAAGTTTGAGAGCTTGAATGACATAAGCAATACTTGACACAGAGGAAGAAAGGTTAGCACTAAAAATGACACTCCAGGAACAGAAGCGCACACATACCTAGGGGCTTACAGGCATTCACAGAGATGCAGACATACAAGGCTACCAAGACACTCATAGGTGGAGGGGAGACTGAAAGTCAAGAGATGAAGTGAAGGAAATGGCTGCTTGCTTGGATTCTTACTATGGATTCCCTCCTAGGCGAACATCCTCTGGCAACACTTGTAACAAAGTCAGTTCTCTGAGTCTTTGGAGAGTAAACTCATGCCAAATTTCAGCCCCTCCCTGGCCCCCATAATCACTAAGTGAAAGTCTCGCCCAGAAGATTCCAGAAAAGTGAACAACTTTTTCTGTGATTCCTATATAGATAATTCAAAAAAGCCACAAACCACAGAAATACTTTTTATATAATCTCTCACTTTTCTGTCTCACGAAAAAGGGAAAAAAAATGCCCTGATATCTGGAAAATGGCCTGACACTTTCAACTAGGCCTCAGTGATGTTTGAAGCTGGCCTGTAACTCACAGCTAAACCATTGTATTCTCCTGTTGTATATAATCGCACGGAATGCCAATATCAGATATGCTCACTCTCAGTCCATGATAAACGGAAACAAAACTTCATAGCTTTGTCGAAGCACAGATAAGCACAAGGTTACCGTGCATCCCACAATATACTAAATATGACCCCTCCTGGCTAATATAAGCGACTGATGCTTCTTTACCAAATACAGCTTTATTCTTGTTTAAGTCTGATAGATAAGATTGAGATATTCAATCACAGAATTGCTCTGCTTTTTTATAAGATTGAGATACCCAATGTTTCTACTTTTTGACAGCACCCAACATAGAGCAAACTTCTACTTCCTTAGCTTTTCCTACAATCACCCAACCAAAGCCCAAATCTCATATCAGTTTTTTTCTAAGAGTCTCTTACTGAGAAACACCCCACGGTTTCTTATGATGTATGCTCTCCCTCTCTATGAATAAAGCATAAGTGAGTAAGAAACCCAAATTACTAAATGACAAGTATGTTCTTGGTGGTGTTTGGCTGGAGGATATTGACACTCACTATGCCTATCTACAAAGGAAGCCAATTACAGCAGACCTGTTAGTGGAATTGCACTTCTCAAGTCCTTAAAATAGTTGCATGGCTACCACTTTGTGATATGGAAAAGTTTATATGAACCTGGAATATAGAATGCTGGCCCACATTACAACTGTAAGTAAAAATTTTCAGTTTCACTAAATTTTCTTCTCTTTGATCATGACCATAAATATATTACTGTTTCATTTGCTTTTATTTTTCATCTGAGCAGAATACAAAAACAAGTTTTGGGTGGGATGGGGAGAATGATGTAACTTGTACAACAAACTCACTCAGCTGGGAAGTAGCATGCAAATTGGCATTCAGACCCAACACTGTCTAAGCCATCCACACTTCATCACTATGACATTTTAAGGTAATTGTGATGCAGAAGAAGAGAGAAAGGACAGTACAGATAGAAAACAGTATGTGTAAAACCACAGAGAAGAGACATTATCTTTAGGTTTACAGCATGGCAAGTGTTGGAGTACAGCCTAAAAGTAAGATTGGTGGAGGCAGATATTGAGAGTAACAGTATATGCAAGAATAGTATAGGAAGGTTTGGCTGGGTCACATGTGTTAGGTGATAATGAATTCAAACCATATTTTGTAACCAACAGAGATTTTAAGCTATGGCTAGAGGCAAGAGTATATGATAATCAAAACTATGTTTTTATTCTATTTTTTAAATTGACACATGATAATTGTAAATATTCACAGAGTACATAGTGATATTTTGATACATACAATGTGTAATGGTCAAACCAGAGTAATTAGCATATTCATCACCTCAAACATTTATCATTTCTGTGTGTTGAGAACATTCAAAATACTCTCTTCCACCTTTTGAAAGTATATAATAAATTATTAACCATAGTCACCCTATAGTGCTGTAGAAAACTAGAGCTCATTCCTCTTCTATCTGGCTGTAATTTTGTATCCTTCAACCAATCTCCTTCCACACCCTGTCTCCACTACTTTCCCTGCCTCTTGCAACCACTATTCAATTCACTACTTCTATTCAATCAACTTTATGTTTACTTCCACATACAAGTGAAAACATGTGGTGTTTGTCTGTTCTGTCTTGTTTAAATTAAAATAATGTTCTCCAGGCTCATCAGTGTTGCCACAAATGACAGGGTTTCATTTTTATAGCTGAATAGTATTCCATTATGTATATACACCACTTTTTATTTATCCATTCATTTGCTGATGGACACTTTGATTGGTTCCATATCTTGGCTATTATGAACGGTGCTGCTACAAACATAGGGGTGCAGAGGTCTCAACAATATACTGGGTCTCAACAATATACTGATTTCCTTTCCTTTGGATATATATCCAGCAGTAGGACTGCTGTATCATATGGTTCTACTTGTAGTTTTTTGAGGAACTTCCATACTCTTTTCCATAATAACTATATTAGTTTACATTCCAACCAACAGTGTATAGGAATTTCCTCGTCTCTGCATCCTTACCAGCATTTATTAATTTTTGTCTTTTTGAAAATAGCCATTCTAACTGAGTAGAGATAATAGTTCATTGTGGTTTTGATTTGCATTTCCCTGATAATTGTAATCTTGAGCATTTTGTCATATATTTCTTGGCCATTTCTATGTCTTCTTTTGGGATATGTCTACACAGATCATTTGCCCATTTTTTAATCAGATTTTTTGTTTTATTTGCTATTGACTTGTTTGAGTTCTCTGAATGTTCTGGATATTAATCCCTTTTCAGATAATTTTCAAATAACTTCTCCCATTGCATAGATTGTCTTTTCACTCTTTTAATTGTTTCCTTTGCTGTGCAGAAGCTTTTTAGTTTGAAATAATTCCATTTGTCTATTTTTGCTTGTTTTCCCTTTACTATTGAAGTCTTAGCCATAAAATCCTTTCCCAGACCAGTGTTCTGAAGTTTTTTTCCTATGTTTTTTTGTAGTAGTTTTATTATTTTGGATCTTACAGATAAGCATTTAATCTATTTTCAGTTAACTTTTTTATAAGATGAGAGATAGGGTCCTAGTTTCAATCTTCTGATATACAGTTTTTCCCAGCACCACTTACTGAAGAGACTGTCCTTTACCAAATAAATATTCTTGGAAACTTTGTCAAAAATCACTTGGTTATAAATATGTGCATTTATTTCTAAGCTCTCTATTCTGTTCCAATGGCATATGTGTCTATTTTTCTGCCAATACCACACTGTTCCAGTAACGATAGCTTTGCAGTATTTTGTGAAGTCAGGTAGTGTGATGCCTCCGGCTTTGTTTTTTGCTGAGGATTTCTGTGGCTATTTGGCTTTTTTGTGGTTCTATACACATTTTAGGATTGTCTTTTCTATTTCTGTGAAGAATATCATTGGTATTTTGACAAGGATTGCATTGACTCTGTAGATCTCTTCCACTAGTATGGTCATTTAAAAAATATAACTTCTTTCAGTTCTTGAACAGGGGATATCTATCTCTTTGTGTGTCCTTTTTAATTTCTTTCATCAGTGTTTTACACTTTTTCTTGTAGAGATTTGTCATCTCCTTGGTTAAAGTTATCCCTACATATTTTATTTTTCATATCTATTGTAAAAAAATTGCTTTCCTGATTTTTTCCAGTTACTTCATTGTTGGTGTATAGAATTGCTGCTAATGTACGTGTTTTGATTTTGTATTCTACAACTTTATTGCATTTTTAAAATCAGTTTTAGGACTTTTTTGGTGGAGTCTTTAGTTTTTTATGTATAAGATCATGTCGTCTACACATAGGGACAATTTAACCTTCTCCATTTCACTTTGGATACACTTTATTTCTTTTCTTGCATAATTGCTCTGGGCTAGATCTTTCAGTTCTACATCAAACAGAAGTGTTGTTGTGTTTCAGATCATGAAGGAAAAGTTTCCAGCTTTGCCCCAGTCCATAAAATGTTAGCTGTGGGGTTTTCATATATGGCCTGCATCGTATTAAGGTATATTCCTGCTATACCTAATTTGACAAGAGTTTTTACCACAAAGTGTAGTTGAATTTTATCAGATGCTTTTTCTGCATCTACGAGAGGATTATATGGGTTTTGTCCTTCATTCTGATGATGTGATGTATCATGTTTATTGATTTACATATGTTAAACCATCCTTGCAACTCTAGGATAAATTATACTTGACTATAATGTATAATATTTTTGATGTGCTATTGGATTCAATTTGCTAGAATTTTGTGGAGGATATTTTAATCTATGTTCATTGGATATTGGCCTGAAGTTTTCTTTTTTATTGTGTATTATCTGGTTTTGGTATCAGGATTATGCAGGCTGTGTAAAATGAGTTTAGAATAAGTTTTTTTCTCTCAATATTTTGGAATATTTTGAGAATTAGGTGTTCCTTAAAAGATTGATAGAATTCAACAGTAAAGCCATGTAGTCCTGGAATTTTCTTTGTTCAGAGACTTTTTATTACTGATTCAAGCTTGTTACTCATTACTGATTATGGCTTTCTATTTTTATTTGGCTCAATTATGGTAGGCTATGTATTCAGGGATGTATCCATTTTAGTTAGGCTTTCAAATTTGTTGGAAAATAGTTGTTCATAGTAGTCTCTATGATCCTTGGTCTTTCTGAGGTATCAATTATGATGTCTCTTTTTCCTTCTCATTTTATTTATTTGAGTCTTCTCTCTTTTTTCATTATTAGTCTAGCTAATGATTTGTCAATTTTGTTTATCTTTTCAAAAAACCAACTTTTTTGTTTCATTAATCTTTTATATTGTCTTTTAGACTAATTTTATTTCTGTTGTGATCTTTCTTATTTCATTTCTTCTACTAATATTGAGTCTGATGTGTTCCTTTGTAGTTCCTTAAGCTAAATTGTTAGATTGTTTATTTGAAATCTTTTTACTTTTTTGATGTAGGCATTTCTTGCCATAAACTTGTGTCTTGATACTGTTTTTGATGTATTCCATAGGTTTTGATATGTTGTGCTTCTATTTTCATTTCCTTCAAGACTTTTAAATTTTCATTTTAATTTTTTCATTGACCCATTGATAATTCGGGAGCATGTTGTTTAATATCCATGTATGGTTTTAACTCTTCTTGTTGATTTCCGGTTTTATTCCATTGTGGTCAGAAAAGATACTTGATATAATTTCAATTTTTAAAAAATTTTGAAACTTATTTTGTATCCTACCATATGGTCAATCTTGGAGAATGTTCCATGTGATGATGAAAAGAATGTGCATTCTGAGCTGTTGAGTGAGATGTTCCTTAAATGTCTGTTAGGTCCATTTGGTCTATGGGGCAGTTTTGAGCCAATTTTTTTAAATTTTATTTTCTGTCTAGATGAGCTGTCCAATGGTAAGAGTGGGGTGATGCCCTCACTTATTATTGTGTTGGAGGTTGTCTCTCCCTTTATATCTTACAACATTTGTCTTACATGCCCGAGTGCTCTGGCATTGGGTACATATATGAATATAATTCTAATATCCTCTTGCTGATTTGACCCATTTATTACTATATAATGTCCTTCTTTGTTTCTTTTCGGAGTTTTTTTTAAACTTAAAGTCTATTTTAGCTAAGTATAGCTACTCCTGCTTGTTTGTGGTATCTATTTGCATGGAATATCTTTGTCCTTCCCTTCACTTTCAGTCTATGAAAACTGTTTCTTTACAAATAAAGTGAGTTTCTTGTAAGCACCATTTAGTTGGGTCTTGTTTTTGTTGCTGTTGTTTTGCTTTTTAATCCATTCCATCAGTCTGTGCTTTTTACAGAAAATTTAATTGATTTACATTAATATTTACTATTGGTAGGTGAGGACTTACTCCTGCCATTTTATTAATTTTTTAGCTGTTTTGTGTATTCTTTGTTCCTTTCTTCCTCTCTTGTTTATCACTGTGGTTTAGTGGTCTTCTGTAGTAATAACATTTTATTCATTTTTCTTTCTCCTTTGTGTAACTGCTGTACCAATGAATTTTATATGTTTGTGTGTTTCATGTTAATAGTTACCACCTTTTCTCTTTCAGATGTAGTACTTCCTTAACCATTTCTTTTAAGGTTCATCTAGTAACTGATGAACCCCTTATTTTTTGCTAATCTGAGAAAGACTTTATTTCTGCTTAATTTCTCAAGGACAGTTTTGTGAGTAAAAAGCTGGCATTCTTTTCTTCTTTCAGCATTTGAATGTGACGTCCTATTCTCTCATGAACTGTTACATTTGTTCTGAGAAATCACTTTTAGTCTAGAGGGACTATCTTATTTGTGAGTTGACACTTTTCTCTTTTTTCAACTTTCATTTTAGATTCAAGTGGTGCATGTGCAGGTTTGTCACAAGGGTATATTGTAACTTGCTGAGGTTTAGGGTATGGTTGAACTTGTAACACAGGTACTGAATAGAGTACCCAAGAGGTAGTTTTTCAACCCTTTGCCCTTTCCTTCCCAGTCTTGTAGTCCCCAGTGTCTATCGTTTCCTTCTTTGTGTCCCTGTTTGCCCAGTGTTTAGCTCCCACTTATAAGTGAGAACATACAAGTATTCGGTTTTCTATTTCTGCATTAATTTGCTTAGGATAACGGCCTCCAGCTGCAACCATCTTGCTGCAAAGGAATTGATTTTATTCCTTTTTATAGCTGTGTAGTATTCATTGTGTATATGTATCATATTTTTTTTCCAATACACCTTAATGGGCATCCAGGTTGATTATATATTTTTGCTATGTGAATAATGCTGTAACAAAAATATGAGTGCATGTCTTTGTGGTGGAACAATTTATTTTCCTTTGGATATGTACCCAGGAATGGGACTGCTGGGTCAAATGGTAGTTCTGTTTTTAGTTCTTCGAGAAATCTCCATACTGCTTTCCACAGTGGCTTAATTAATTTAGATTCCCACCCACAGTATATAAACACTCCTTTCTCTTCACAGCCTCACCAGCATCTATAGTTTTTTTACTTTCTAATAATAGCCATGCTGACTGGCATGAGATGGTATCTCATTGTTGTGTTGAATTGCATTTATCTGATGATTGATGATGTGGAGTAATTTTTATATGTTTGTCGGCCACTTATATGTTTTCCTTTGAGAAGTGTCTGTTGATGTCTTTTGCCTATTTTAATGGGGTTTTTGTATTTTTCTTGTTGGATATTAGACTATTGTTAGATTCATAGTTTCTGAACATTTTCTCTCATCCACTAGGTTGCCTATATATTCTGTTGATAGTTTCTTTTGCTGTGCAGAAGCTCCTTAGTTTAATTACATCCCACATGCCAATTTTTGTTTCTGTTGCAATTACTTTTGAGGACTTAGTCATAAATTGTTTCCCAAGACTGGTGTCCAGAATGGTTTTTCTTACATTTTCTTTTAGAATTATTATAGTTTTAGGTGTTATATTTAAATATTTATCCATGCTGAGTTAATTTTTGTATATAGTGAAAGGTAGGGGTCCTGTTTCATTCTTCTGCCTATGGCTAGCCAGGTATCCCACCACCATTTATTGAATAGGGAGTCCCTTCCTCATTGTTTATTTTTGTTGACTTTGTCGAGGATCACATGGCTGTAGGTGTGAAGCTTTATTTCTAAATTCTCTATTCTGTTTCATTGGTCTATGTGTCTGTTTTTGTACCAGTACCATGCTCTTTTTGTTACTGTAGCTTTGTAATAGTTTGAAGTTGGGTAATGTGATGACCCCAGCTTTGTTCTTTCTGCTTAGGCTTGTTTGAGCCATTGGGCTCTTTTTTAGTTCCATATATATTTTTAGAATAGATTTTTTCTAAATCTGTATAATGTTCGTAGTTTGATAGGAATAGCATTGAATCTGTAAATTGCTTTCGGCAGCATGGCCATTTAAATGATATTGATTCTTCCAGTACATGAATGTGGAATATTTTTTCATTTGTTTGTGTCATTTATGATTTCTTTCAGCAGTTTTGTAGTTCTTCTTGTAGAGATCTTTCACCTCCTTGGTTAGAAGTATTCCTAGATATTTTATTTTCTCATGACTATCGTTAATGGGATTGCATTCTTGATTTTGCTCTCAGCTTGAATGTTATTTGTATATAGAATAGTTACTGTTTTTTGTATGTTGATTTTGTATCCTGAAGTTTTACTCAACTTGTTTGTCAGTTCTTGGAGCGGCATTTTGGTAGAGTCTTTAGTGTTTTCTAGGCGTAGAATCATATCATCAGCTAAGAGAAAAATTTGACCTCCTCTTTTCCTATTAGGATGCCTTTAACTTTTTCTCTTGCCTGGTTGCTCTGGCTAGCACTTCCAGTACTATGATGAATAGGAATGGTGAGAGTGGTCATCCTTGTCTTCTTCCAGTTCTTAAAAGGAAAGATTCCAGGTTTTGCTTATTCAGTGTGACATTGACGGTGAGTTTGTGATAGGTGGTTTTTATTATTTGGAAGTATGTTCCTTCAATATCTAGTTTGTTGAGGGTTTTTATCATGAAGAGATACTGGATTTTACTAAATTTTTTTTCTGTGTCTGTTGAAATAATCATTTCATTTTGTTTTTAATTCGTTTATGTGATGAATCACATTTGTTGATTTGCATATGTTAAATCAACCTTGCACTTCAGAAAGGAAGCCTACCTGATCATGGCGAATTAAATTTTTGATGTGCTGTTTTATTCAATTTGCTAGTATTTTGTTGAGAATTTTTGCATCTATGTTCATCAGGGATATTGTCCTGTAGTGTGTTTTTGGTTTCGTTTTTTTCATGTTTTCTTCTCCAGGTTTTGGTATTAGGGTGATACTGGCTTTGAAAAAGTGAGTTAAGGAAGAGTCCCTTCTCTTTGATTGTTTGAAAGTCTCAGTAGAATTCGTACCAGCTCTTCTCTGTAAATCTGGTAGTCTTCAACTATGAATTCATCTGGTCCAGGTCTTCCCCCACCCCCACCCCCACCCCTACCCCACCCCCCATTGGTAGTTTTTTGGTTACTGGCTCAATTTCAGAACTTGATATTTGTGTGTTCAGGGTTTCAATTTCCTTTTGATTCAGTTTTGGGAAGTCTTATGTTTCCAGGAATTTATCCGTTTCCTCTAGATTTTCTAGTTTTTGTACGAAAAGGTTTTCATAATATCTCTGAGGATGTTTTGTATTTCTATGGGATCAGTTGTAATGACACCTTTGTCATTTCTGATTGTGCTTATTTGGATCTTCTCTGGTTTTTTCTTTGTTAATCTAGCTAGAGTTCCATCATATTTATCCTTTCAAATAAACAACTTTTGGGAGTTTTTTATTTTTTGTATGTATTTTTGGGTCTCAATTTCATTCAGTTATGCTTTGATTTCATTTATGTCTTTTCTTTTTGTACTTTGGGGGCTTGTTTGTTCTTGTATTCTTAGCTCCTCTTGGTGTGTGTTGTTAGATCATTGATTTGAGATTTTTCTAACTCTTTGAGGCTGGTGTTCAGGATGATAAACTTTCCTCTCAACATTGCTTTTGCTGCATCTCAGAGATTTTGGTATGTTGTGTCTCAGTTTTTATTTATTTCAAAGAACATTTTTATTTATGCTTTAATTGTACTGTTTACCCAAAAGTCATTCAAGAGCAAGTAGTTTAATTTCCATGTAATTCTGTGTGTTTTAGATATCCTTTTGGTATTGATTTCTATTTTTTATTCCATTGGGTCTGAATTCATAATTGGTAAAATTTTACTTTTTTTAATTTTTTGAGCTTCATAGTTGAGCATGTGGTCAATCTTAGAGTATGTTCTGTGTGCAGATGATAAAAATGTATATTCTGTGGTCAATGGGTCAAGTATGCTGTAGGTATCTATTAGATCCAATTGGCTAAGCGTTGAATTTATGTCCAGAATTTCTTTGTTAGCTTTCTGCCTCCATGATTGGTCTAATGCTGTCCATGGGGTGCTGAAGTCTCCCACTATTATTGTGTTGCTAAGTGTCTCATACGTCCAGAAGTACTTGTTTATGAATCTGGGTGTGCCAGTGTTGTGTGCATATATATTTAGGAATGTTAACTCTTCTTTCTGAATTGAACCCTTTATCATTATGTAATGCCCTTCTTTGTCCTTTTTTGATGTTGTTAGTTTAAACTCTGTTTTATCTGATATAATAATAGTGACCCCTGCTGTTTTTTCATTTTTCCATTTGTGTGGCAGATCTTTTTCCAACCATTTACTTTGAGCATATGGGCATTATCACATGTGAGATGGGTTTCTTGAAGACAGCAGATGGATAACGCTTGTTATTTTATCCAACCTGACACTGTCTAATTTAAGTGGGGTGTTTAGACTATTTACATTCAAGGTTAATATTGATATGTGAGGTTTTCATCCTATTGTGAAGTTGTTAGGTGGTTGCCTATTCCGTGTTTCTCACAGAGTTGATCTTTACGGACCTCACAGATTCCTGTTTGCTCACAGAGTTCATCTTAATGCAGTATCTTGTTATTTCCCAGTGACTGAGGCACACTAAAAGCCTCTAATCTGCCATCTCACTTCCCTTTTCTGTATGTCACTTTTCTTTTTCTGTTTATAAATCGTCCACCACATGGCTGTGCTTGAGCCTCTCTGAGCCTACTCTGGCTTGGGAGGCTGCCCAATTCATAAATCTTTCTTTGCTCAATTAAGCTCTGTTAAATTTTATTTGTCCAAGGTTTGTTCTTTTAACACATGAAAGCTTTTCTTTCTCTGAGACCCCTGGTGGCAACTGGATAAAGAATGGCTACTACATACTGAGTGACATTTTTCTCTTGTGGGTTTTAGGATTCTCTGTCTTTGACTTTTGACAATTTGACTATAATATGCCTTAGAGAGGACCCTTTTGCATTGAACCTATTTGAGAATCTCTATACTTTTTGGAACTGGGTAACCATACTATTGCAAGACTTGGGAAGTTAGCAACTATTATTTAATTAAATAGGTTTTTTTACACTTTTTCCCATCTCCGTGTTCTCTTCTTGAAATCTCGTATGGTGCCCCATGAGTCTTGTAGGCTTTCTTCATTCTTTCTTTTCACTTGGATTAATGCAAAAGATATGTCTTTAAGTTCATAAATTTTTTTCTTCTGCTTGTTCTTGTCTGTTGTTGAACTCGATTGTATTTTTATTTCATTCATTGAATTCTTCAGCATCAAGATTTATGTGGTTTTTTTTTACAATATTTATCTCTTTGTTTAATTTCTTTCAGATCATGAATAGTTTTCCTGATTTTGTTGTATTGCTTACCTGTATTCTTTGTATCTTACTGAGTTTGCTTAAGAAAATTATTTTGAATTTTTTTCTGTTATTTTGCATATTTCCTTCTCTCTGGGATCTGTTACTGAAGAATTATTATGTTCCTTTGAAGTTGTCATGTTTCCTTGGTTTTTCATGTTTCTTTTGCACCTATATTGATATCTGTACAGCTGGTAGAACAGTCATCTATCTCAATTTTATGGAGTAGCTTTCACAGAGAAAGACTTATTCCCATAGATGAGTTCTATGATGTCATTTGGTTGGGTTATGTTGGCTTTGGCTGTAGGTGGACACAGGTTTCCATGAAGTTTCTTCAGCTGTAATCCATGTTAGCAATGTCTGTGAGTGCCTTGGTGGCCTACGCTATGGGAGTTTGGCAGTGGTGATGTGGATTTGCCAGGGGTGAGTTTGCCAAACTATCTCTCAGGCCTGGAGTTTACACATGCATGCAGTGGGTTGACAAGTTTGGGACCTGGTTTGGCAGAGTTAGGGCCATTGGGCTTTTTCATAGGCCAGGGGCATGGGAGCGTGGGATGGGTTGGCCTTTGGGGAACTGGTTTGCCAGGATCAGGGCCTCTGGGCTGTTTCATCAGCAAGGGGTACATGCCACAGTGGCTTGGTTGGTTCAAGGAAGGATCCACCTGAGGCAAGTCAACCAGGCTGGTTCTCTGGCTGGTTGGCTGGCTTGGGAGTAGGTCTTCTGGAGGTTGGCCTACGGAATTGTTTCTCCAGCTGAGGGCATGGACATATGGCTACTTGGCTGGACCAGGGGCTTGTCCACTGGAAGCAGATCTTGAGGGCTGGTTCTCTGGCCAAAGGAAGAGGTTTTGCGGCTGCTCAGCTGGCTTAGGGGCATGTTCCCCAGACTGTTTCTCCTGACAGAGGGGTGGGTGTGGGGCTGCTCAGTGGGCTTTGGAGCATATCTGCTGAAGGAAAATCCACCAGATCCTAAGGAAAGCAGCTAGACCTGCAGGGCCACGTTTTTAAATAACTGTGAGCAGAGTCAAAAATGGATTAAATATAGGACACTCAATAGCCTACAGAAAGCCCATTTTATGAAATATGTCAGGAAGTTACTCTTGCATCTAAGAAATTATTCTATATTTGTCTCATCACATCCAGGTGAAACAGCTTTGTTATTATCTTAACACCCATGGGTTTTGAACAGCCACAGTAAGCTTTTCATAGCTCATAGGGAGTATTTGTGCAGCTCAGTTAAATTATGACTTCTAATTAGGATTTAATTAAAATAGAAAGCAGCTTGTTTAAAACATGGCTTTGTATGTCAAGTTACAAAGCTTCATCTGCATCTTTGTTAAAGATTTTTTTAAATCCTCTATATGCTGAATTAAGGAAGTGATTCTGAATACATTCTGCAAAACCTATGGGCTCCATAAATAACCATTAGGAAATATTAGACAGAAATATGATAGAATTCCTGAATTTGTATTTATGCTTCCTTTCCTAAGCCCTATTTAAAGATGACACCCAAAAGACCAAAGTGATACATAATAGATTTAATCCACTATCCTCAACTTTGATCAAACAGTAGTGACTAAACTGAATGGGGTTTTGAGAAGACATGTCAGAGTTCAGCAGGAAAGAATACATAGAAAAGTTTTGATAAATTAGATACAGGGGAGGTGAATAATGGCATATGTATCACAGTAAGTAACTGAATACCTTGAAGCAGTCTCTCCAATCAGAAAACACACAATCAGAACAGGGGTTGCAATAAAGCCTCATGAATGCTTGGTTTATTCATGTGGCCCAATATAATATCTTAAAATGATTATTTTCTGTATTTCCTTGTATATGATGGTCCCTATTCCAGTGGGTCTGAAGCATCCACATTTTCTTTAGAAGAATCATATTTCTTATCAAGAGAAATGGTAAATGTTTGGTTTTATACCTCTAAAATGGTTTTTTTACTCTTAAATAAGCTTTTAAAACTATTAACAGGAGCAATAGTTCTGAAATCCAAAGGTTTTTAATTGCAAGAGATAGACTTCGTTGAAAGGAGGAAAAGCTTTTGAGAATCAAAGTAAAAACTCTGAAAGAGGCTGCACATAACAACAGATTTGAAAGATAGTGGAAGACATAGACTGCCCTAAGTAAGCATAACCTGGGCTGGAAGAGATGGGTAAGTTTGAAAGAGATTAGTAGGACAATAAAGATGATGGCCTCATGGAGAGGAGCAGATTTGGCAGCCATCTGGGAAAAAAAAATGTATTAGTATATGCATAAAATATAATCATCAAGGTTATAAATGTTTAGTTATTTTATGTGCTCAAAAATATATTGCATGCTACATTTAATCATACTGCAATGTACAAAGTATGTGTCTTAACAGAGCACTACAGGGTGACTATGATATATGAAGCCCCAGAAAACATAAGGCTGAAAGGTATGCTCTGGATTTTGCCATAGGAGTCACCCAGGCAACCACCCCAGCTGGAATCTGGCCATGTGGAGCTGACGTCCACAGCACACTGCCCCTTACTTGGTACTTCCCCTTCATGCTGATGATATTTTAATAAGCTTTTCTTGGGGGGGCATCTGAATAGAGGAAAGAGAATAAAGAATAAAATCATAGGGGACGAGATTATCTGGACAAAGGGAAACTCTGAGATCATGTGCTGAGATCATTTTGGACACATAGCTGCCTATTATTACTCCCTCTGGCATGGTCATAATTGAGATAAATGTAGCCAGAAATTTATGTTGCATTCCTTATCTGCCATTGGCCTTACTGCTTGGGAAGAAATTCTAGAGCTGAGGTCATACATTATAATTACCATCTAACATCATCATGAATGTTTTTTTAAATGGACATTTAAACACACACCAAAAAAAAAAGCTAATTTTTAATTAAATAAAACATGGTTTTGTGAAAAACTTACTATGTATATTATACTTATTTTCCACCTTCTCTCCCTCATTAGGAAGAAGGTTGGCTTACATTTTTTGCAGAGGTATTTAGGAGAATGCTCTCAAGGGATACAGCTGTGGTAAAGCGAGGAGGACAAGATGGGGCAAAGGGTGAAGCTGACCTGCATTGCTGCTGCACCTGAACTTCATTTAGCCTTACAGGGAGCTTTGGACCAAGCATGACACTTCAGAGTTATCTCAAACTGAGGCATGGGGATGGGACTTTGTGTCCTGCCTCAATCAGTCATTGGCCGTAGAATTTCTCCTAGAGCAGGTATAATTTTAGATGAAGCAGTTCCCTGAGGCTGAGGGCAATTTCAATGAAGAGTGTAACTATGAACCACTGGATGCCAGTATTTCCAGCACCGGGGAATAAACATGCCAGTCCTGATGAGAAGAGTAACAAATCTCAGTATACATTTCAAACTTCCACATGCAGCAACATCATTTTAAATGTTAACATTAGAAACTACTATCTAGGCAATTCTTCAGTTCTCCCCTTTCCAAAGACTCAATAAATGCAGACTCCCATTATTCCTCCACCAGCCTACCAGATTTCATCTGCAAACTGTAGTTCTGGATATAGATGACTTGAGAATCTAGGTGTGCATGGAATGTGATGTATGACTGTAGTGGTGTTGTGGGAACCTGTATCTGTTTGGCTATCTAGCACATCTTGAGACCATGTAAGAGGATTAGAGAAATGCACAGGTTTCTTACGTCTTAATTTTCTTTTTCCTAGGATTTTATATAAAAATATATTTAAGCCACCTCTGATGTTGTAAGGTTAGCCCTGTCACCTGTCACAGGTGGTGTGAACACTATGAGTTGCTGACTCATGTCCCTGTAAATTGCAGAAGCAGGGATATTGGAATCCAGCAGTGGTGGTCCATGCTGATGTGCACGTCTTTCCTGGCTTGAATCCTTTTCATTACCGATATAAATCAATCTGTCAGCCTCCAGTGGTTAATACTGTAGTGAATGTCTTTAATTCAACTCCAAACTCTAAAAGTGTAATATGAGGGAAAAGTTTTTAAAACATATTTTTAAAGTGTGCATTTTAAAATAGAAAACAAAATAAACAGGATGTGTATATATATGTGACTTTAATCTTTCAAAGTTTCTTATAATGTCTGTTCTTAATTTTTAAGGATCTATGATGTCTTCTGCTGATAAAATGTTAATTTGAAGTTCAGAAATTATTTTCGGCCAGGCATGGTGGCTCATGCCTATAATCCCAGCACTTTGGGAGGCCGAGGCGGGCTGATCACCTGAGGTCAGGAGTTCGAGACCAGCCTGACCAACATGGTGAAACCCCATCTCTACTAAAAATACAAAAGTCAGCCGGGTGTGATGGTGGGCGCCTGTTAACCCAGGTACTCGGGAGGCTGAGGCAGGAGAATCACTTGAAACTGGGAGGCGGAGACTGCAGTAAGCCGAGATTGTGCCATTGCACTCCAGCCTGGGCGACAGAGTGAGACTCCGTCTCAAAAAAAAAAAAAAAAAAGAAAAAAATTATTTTCATTTTACTTTTTTCTTTGGTTTAAGTTAAAGTAAATTCAGTACTTAAGAAAATAGTACATTTAGATTGATGCCATTTTTCTGAAGTTACTTCTTGTTACTGATCTAGTCACCTCCCTTGCTCTCTGAATATACCCCAAGGGAGAGAGAGATCTTAAGTGATGTTCACTAGTTGTTAATGATAGATTCTTCTGTGCAGCAATTTAATATGTTTTTTACTTCCCACCTACTTTTCTTTATTGCTTGCATTTATATAATAAGCATATATCATTTTTATAAAACAGTAAGATAGATGAATACTATTAAAACTTCACAAGAAAATAAAGGAGAAGGAATACAGAGCTCCTTCAAACCTTATTTCATTACAAGCAGTTTATCTCTTTATTCCCATTTAATCACTTCAGCCTCAAGGTGAAAAGGTGAAACCCATAGACAGAAGTAATCTTGTCCTGATACAAGAAAACATTTGAAAATTGAAATAATTAAAAGTATGCTCCTATGAGCTAGGGCTCTTTTTACTTCCATTTCTTAATTTATAGTCTTTGTGTATTTCCACAAAATAAGCCTCCTGAAGGGAATATAAAATACAGATAGAAAAATGATGTCATCCAACTGAGCCCCCAACTTTGGTCACACATGAAGTCACAGATGAACAAACTATGGCACAGGAGAAACCAATTTTAATTTAATTAATAGGATAAAAGTTACTTTTCTTCATGTTTCTCCCTCTGCTTTTGGGTTTCTGTTTTTTTTTTAATCACACAAAAAAATTAGAAATTACAGAAAGCAGAGAAAGTACATACAAGAAGGCATAAAGATTATTATAATTTTATCTCCCAAAGGCAACTAGCAATATTTTAGTTTAATTCAAGATTTTTTTAAAGGATTTTGGTTGTCACTTGGGATCAAACTGTATAAGAATGTTTACATTGCTTTCTGTACAAACATGATATATACAAAAGTTTCTTATGAGCATAACTCAGTATACATGTAATACATGATCATAGAAGAAATTGGAAAACACAAATTTTTAAATATCAATCATCCTGCCATCTAGATATAAACATTCTTGATATGCATTCTTCTCAACTTTTTAAGAGAGTAATCAAACAAAACCTTCTGAATAGTTTTTATTTAACAATAGATCATAAACAACCTAGGTACTTCTAATTTTTGCTGCTAGAGAACTGGAATAAAAGATGTTTTAAAGTATATCTTTGTGTATAATGAGCATGTTGTCCAATTACTTCCTTAGGAAAAATGTCTAGAGGTAAACTACTGAGTCATACTGTAATAACATTTTAAAGGCTATTCATCCATTTCTAAGACTAACTAGAAGGGTATACAAACTGGCAATTTTCCCAAAAGTAAAGGATGTCTGCTTCACAAACCCTTACCAATTCTGAATAACATTACTAATCTTAGTATTTCAGTCCAACAGGAAAAAACAAAACAAATCAGTGCTTATTGTCTTTTTATGCTTTGATTACTATAAAGGCTATAGGATTTTTCATAGAATTACTACTTCTATATATTTCTAGCCTTTTCTATTGTCATCCTTATACTTTTGCTATTAATTTGCATTATTTTTAAATAGTCACATTATTGCTCCTTTGTCATCTGTTTCCAAATGTTCATAGGTATTTATTTTTCTTGTACAATTAACTTTTCTAATATTTCAAAGTAAAGCTATATGATAATTGAAAACAGAACCTTTGTTTTTATTGTGCTCTTAATGAGAATAAATCTGGTCTCCTAGCCGTTAAGGATGTATGTTAGTTTGAGATTATTTATTGTGTCAATTTCTATTCTAATCCTATTTTGCTAAACACATTTTTAAGATCAGATGTTTCAGATTTTGTCAAATGCCTTTTTGGCATATATTAGGCAAATATATTTTTTCTCTTTTGAATTTATTGAAAATATAAATTACATGTAATGCTTTTTCTAATATTGAACTTCTTTACATTCTGGAAATACACTCTCCTTGGTATTGAATGTTTGAATCTGTTCCAAACATCCTCATTTTCAAAAATACCAATTATGCACACATTGGGCCCCCTTTCTTTATCTTTTCTGTTATTATTAAAATATTTTATTATTTTAGTTTGATTCATTTTCTGATTTTCCCAAGCCATCCACCCTATCTTTGCCAAAATTGGTATTACTTTCTTTTTCTACTTCTTATTGCTTTCATTCGGAAATGTTTGTTTTATTGCCATGTTTTTCCTGAGTTTTTCCAACTTGCTGTTAGATTCTCCTGTTATCACACAATCCTCTTCCTAAGCATTTTTTATTTTTAGAAATATCAAATTGTCTGTAATTTTTTTAAGAACATGAAATTCTACTGAACTGAACCCTTCATTCTTTGGGCAACTCATTTAATAATGTATATTTATTTCCTTTTGTTTAAGATTTTTACTCATCTCTGAATGATTCATCTGCCAGATTCCAGATAAGGAACTGTATGTAGTAAATTGTTAAAACTTTATGTTGCTTTAGCATCTATTTTGAATCTGGGTTTAACTTTCTCATACCAGAAGCAAGGCTTAGTTACCTTTGACACATATCCAGTTCTCTGCCTCTTCCCAGTTCCTCAATGTGGTCAATCCAAATGTCTGCCTCCTGGTGGCTACCTCCCTATGGGACATACAGATACAACCTAGCTGACTCACCCCACTGACCTCACACCTACATAGACTGTACATATATGCCACAGTAACCACTCTCAGTCACAACATGACCCTTTGAGATTCATGCTAGCTTGTTCTAAACATGCCAGTTAGGATTTCCTGTGGGAAGGCTGCTTGGGTAATGCCCTGCACCCTAATAAAGTCCTTGGCTCATAGATCTTCCTCCACACTCCACCTACAGGTTGGGCACTCTGTTGGCTCCAGACTTCCTGTCAGCCCTCATTGACACCCCTCTTCTCTTTGGGATCTGTACGTAATAAACTGCTTCTGACATTTCTTGTGTTTGTGCTGTGTTGCCTCCTCTGTCTTACCTAATTGACACACCCACATCTAACTTTCCTTCTAGTCAAAGCTCTCTTGGAGAGTGGCTATCTTGGTGTTATCAACTGGACACAAGTCAGACAAGAGCCATAGGGGTATCTGCCAACACAGACAAATTTACTGTGAGAGGGACACCAAGTCATACGTTGTACACGTAGGCAATAAGCCATCTGCCAGAATTACAAAAAAAAAAAAAAAAAAAAAAAGCATCTGTATCCCATGAAAGGCATATTGTAAACATCCTGGATCAAATCCCCTGGATCTGCATCAGGGCAAGGCTGGAGTTTATAGCCAATCTCCACAGAGAGAGCGCTCAGGACAAATTAGAGAGGAATACAAGACTATTCTGTAGAGAAAATGGAGACAGGAGTGTGAACTGGCAATCTCTAGCCTCTCTTTTGTCTGTTCTCTCCTTTATTCTCTGACTAAATCTTTTAGTGTCCGAGGGAAAAGCATAGTAGAGTTGAGGGTAGGGAGAAAGGGGAGTACAGAAGACAGTAGTTCAAAACCTTTGTTTGCTCTGAAGTCACCCACAGGATTCAAATTCCAATGCTGCTCCCTGCTAGCTCTTTGGTCTTGAAATAGTACTTTAAATTCTCTGTATCTCTGCTTTTTTATCTGCATAGTCCCTTTATAGCTTGTTATAAAAATTAAATGAGTCACTATTTAATCTAGAACAGTTTCTGCCACATATAATAGTTTGACAAGGGTTAACATTATTTTTGCCCCATGAGCTTTCTGTTACAATATGCAACTGCTTTGTCTTTTTCCTTGAATCACTCTACCTTATTCTAAGCATCCGCCTCAATTAGGAGGATTGGTTAGAGACCATAGAAATGACATAAGATGTAGTCTTCAGTTGCAGTTTTTGACTTTCTGTGTTTTTTAACTAAGTCGTTACAGGGACATGCCTGCATTTCTCATGACTGCCTCATTCCTCTAGCTTGCAGTCAGTCAGTGCCTTCTCATTTAAGGAGTACAGTGCTTACTTTCAGAGAAACCCATACCTGGCAGAACGCAAATACCACTTGACTATCAACAAGCTTTCTCCTCTGTAGAGATATCTTTGGCCAGAGTACTTCACAGTTTGAAGCTGTAGTAGACATTATTTCTTGGGTCATTGTAGATGGTGGATTACTCCCTTTCTTTTTTTTCCTTGCTGTTTCTGACAGGTTTCATTTTTTTTTAAAGGAGAGTAATAAATATGCCTTAATTTAAGATTTCTAACCAAAAATCTGGAATAGATTCAATACCTTAAGAATGGTCTGAAAGAATTCACCTGTAAAATGGTCAGGCTGAAATGAAATCAATGGTGAATTCATGATAAAATATAAAATTCAGTATGGCCATTATATTATATACACTTTCTACTTCTTTTTAAGATTTTTTAATTTGTTAATATTTTCAAAATATTCCACTTGGATTCTCCATATTATTAGTATTTTGTTTTTAAATTGATTTAATGTTTCTGGTTATATCCTCATTCTCATTTCAAATATTACATATGTATGACTTCTCTTCCTCACTTGCACTGCCAGGATTTCAGCTATTTACTAGACTTTTCAAAATGCTCATTTATGGCTTCATTTATTCTTCTGCTTTTATCATTGTTTATTTCTATTTCTATTTTCCTTAGCTTAATTTTTAATTTTTCTAGATTCTTGAATAGAATACATGCTTTATTTTTTATTTGTTCTTGTTAATAATAAAACAATTTGCAGCTAATCATTTTGCTCTGAGTATAAGATAGTGATACTGGGTTATTCTTATTTGCATAAACATTATTTTAATGACACCAAAATATTCTATGGTTAAAAAAGACTATAAACATGCTTAACCATTCTCATTATAGTTTAGTTTATAGGTTAGTTTCATCTTTGCTAATAGGTTATAGGTTAGTTCCATCTTTGCTAATTATAAATAACTCTGTATATTGTTTTATTTAAAAATACTTGGGGGGAGGGGCGAGGGATAGCATTAGGAGATATACCTAATGTAAATGATGAGTTAATGGGGGCAGCACACCAACATGGCACATGTATACATATGTAACAAACCTGCACTTTGTGCACATGTACCCTAGAACTTAAAGTATAATAAAAAAGAATACTTTTTCTTGATATAATATGTATGTATTTATTTCAAATTTTTATGAAAATTTCATAAAACTAAGGATTCATTTTCTACTAAAGAATCTAGAATATATCTCTTAATCAGTGTTCTTCATTCTTTTATGGAGTCATATTATACCATTATTTTTTTCATAGCACTGTACTATGTTTTCATTAATTGCCAAAGAAAATATTACCATCTGCTTAGCATCAATGACTTATGACACTAATTGTACTAGATGACATAGTTAAGCAGGAGCTACTGTTAATACTTTTTTTGTTCATTGCCCTAGATGGTCTAGGATTTCATTTTATTGGAGAAAATCTCCTGTCATCTTTGCAAATTATGTTAATTTTATTGATAGGTTAGTAAAAGGTATTCTGGACACCATGTATCGTTTTGTAGGCGAAGAATTTGAGTGTCTTTCATAAAACCTTTGTGAAAAACAACACAGTGAAATCGTTATGACAAGAATTGGACAAAAACAAGAATCCACTGGCAACATCCAACATTGGAGGGTATAATTTTAAAAGTTGAGAACTTCCAGGAACAGTGCTGCAAACTATGTATGCTGGTCAGTACCTAAGCCTATGACTAATCATAGAACTTTGTGTGGAAATAACCAAAAACATAGGTACTAAAACTGCTTCTTCCTCCTCTCAGCAGTAGCTTGAGGTTCATTTTGAATCTGCACAAATTGTTCTATAATAATGGCTAATATCAAAAATATGATCAAACTTAGGTCAGGCAATATGCTGAACTTTGTACATGCAAAATCTCATTTAATCCTCAAGATGACACTACAATTTTGGTTTCATCAATGTGATAGACTAAACAAATGAATAAACTACTCCTGCTGCAAATGATTACAAATTCTGAATAAAGTGAAAAAGAATCTTTTAAAATACATTACTAAGGTAGCTAGAAAAGAGTAAAATCCCCAGACATCAGGAACTAAAAGAGTGGTAAGCACACAAGTTGATGCTTCAATGGCCAGGATGGCATGAGTGGTGTGCAGGAGAGTATAGAACTCAGGAGATCTCTAATTGCTACGGTGTTGGACATTAATATCTATGCAGAGAAATTAAACCTATGTGAAGTCAGAAATGGGGATGTAAATCCCAGTATAAAGACAGAACCCTTAAAGTGCTACACCCTCAGAAAATGAGGAGCTAGGTAAAATGTGCCTACATGTCTTAGGATGCCAGCAATAATATTTTCTTTATTTTGGGTTCTGGGTGAGTTAAAAAAAAAAAAAATACCATGAGAAATCAAAACCTTAAGCTTAAATAATCTGAGATTTAGAGTCCAATTTACAGTGTTCATGAGTGATGAGAATCCAAGCTGACTTCACTGAAGTATGTAGCAGAGGAAAATGAAAAACTGCTCTGAACCAATGTCATATGAAATTCCTATAAGAGAAAAAAATGACATACACGAAATTCTTAATCAAAAATTACAAAATGTGCTAGAAAATAGTTATCAGACAGAAGAAATCAGATTAGTAGAGAACCTAGAAGGACAAATAATAATCTGAACAAGCTTATAAAATAATTTAAATGGCTAAAGAGATAAAAGAAAAAATGAAAATCAAAGAATAAGAAACAACAAAAAATAGAAAGTCTAAGAAACAAAAGAACTTATAGAAATGAAATAAATATTTATTGAGATTTTAAATCCAGTAGAATGGAAAAAACAACAAATTCTACATAGTCAGTGGGAGAATCAAGTAACAAGATAGAGCTGAGGAAATAACCCAAGATGTAGCACTGAGTCGTAAAGTGATAGAAATGTAAAATAGGTTAAAAGATTTGCAGAACAAAAGGAGAAGGTCCAACATGTGTCTATTACGAGTATGAGGAAAGGAAGATGTGGGAGAGCAATATTCAAAAAGGTAAGGTCTGTGAAATTTCCCAAGTTAATAAAATACATGTAACATAAGATTGCATAAGCACAAGTCCTGAGCAAAATAAAAAAAAAAATACCTACATGTATATTTATCATAGAAAAATAGCAGAATATCAAAGACATTGGAAATAAAAACATAAAAGGAGAAGAAAGAGAAAAAGATAGATTACCCTGCAAAGGAGTAATTAAAGTTATACCAAAGTTTTCAATAGCAAGATGGAGACCAGAAAAGAGATGAAGAAACTGAGGCACAGAAAAGTCATACATGGTTCTTAAAGACAGGTAGCCAGTATGTTGCAGAGTCAGGTGATCTGACTTCAAAGCCCACGTTCTTCAACACCACAGAATGCTTTTCTGCATAACATTCTGGACGGTTGTCTTTGACTCACCTTTATTTTAAAAAAAGAAAAGAAAATGAAAAAAACATTTTTCTCTCAATAAGTCAAAATCTGAAATGGTTAGAAAAACCATGTGTGTACCTTTTTGCAAATCTGAAATTAATCTAACTAATATCAATAATGTTTACAAAAATTTAAAAATTGGATTTGGAGGGCAGCTCATCAGCAGTATTAGATTGTAGATTTCCACAATGGATGGAAATTAAACTATATTTAGACTTGTCTGAAGGCAAAATAGTCGACAACGTCATCCAAGTGGAAGCATGTGGGTGAGTTTTAACGCATAAAAATATTTCCAATTTTTAATCAGCTATACCATATGTAGTAATTGGAGAAATCTTAGTCAAATGGCCTCAATTTCCCACATCATCTCTAAAGCATGTAACCTTGGGTATACATGAGCTAGGCAGCAGATCTTTAATTTAATAAATGTCAAACATATATTTTAAATCTCACTAATAGAAGTATTTTTTAAATTGGATAGATATTTTTTCACAGATTGTTAACTAGGTCTGTAAATAATTCCCAATGGGAGGGACCAATGAGGATATGAGTTGAAATAAATATTTGACCTACCACAGTGAATTCTTTGAAGGACAATACATATTCATATACATAAATTCCTTGAGCAACACAAGGCCTGAACAAAATAAATTATAAATCATATCATAGCTCAAAAAGGGTAAAAGACATCAATCTTTAAAGTATTTCTACATGTAACTGTGTCAACTAGTGTTCCATGGTACAAAAGACAAAAGTACTATCAGTTTATCATAGGAGTACCAGAAAATTGCTGTTCTGAAATTAATATTTTATTTCTTTAATTAACAATATTAAATTTGTGACAAGAGAATGGTCAAAGGACTGCAATGGATTCTATAGTCTAATAATAAACTAAAATTACTTTCATGTAACACTGCAAGCTCATTTTTTAATAAACAAGAGGCCTACAGGGAGGTGAGTGGTACAGCTGGAGCTTAAAAGACTGAGTTTAAATCCTTCCTGTCCTAACACCTTGGGAAAGTTACTTGAGCCTCTGTTCTTTCATGTGGATAAAAAAAAATAATAGTACTTTCAGGCTTGTGGTGAGGATTAAACAGGCTAAGGTATGTAGTAGATACTCTACAACTGGGAGTCATTTTTATCTCCAATTAAATTGTGCCATCATTTAAAGCTGCTATGCCATCAAGGAAAGCTGATACTAGGAGCTTTCTAAGAACTTGGGGATTTTGGTGCTGTCATGAAAGGCAGACACCCACACATACCTGAATTATGTATGGTACCTGGATACCCTAAAGAGGCAACCACAGTCGTTGGTTCATTTCGATCCAGAATTCCCCACTCCCACCTCTCACAGGCACTAGACATTGGCCCTAAAGAAGACCCAACCTTCACACCGGAGGAGATGCATTCTGCCCATCATGGTCATGACAGGTTGTACCATGTCATTAGACAGATATTGCTTAGCAACCAATACATTAAAAAAAAGGGGGGTGGGTAAGTAAATGAGACAGGAATAGATTGGGATAGAGTGTCAATCTATTCTACTCCATTTTGTGACTTGGGCAGATGGGACAGGGGCCCCCCAGGAAAAGAGCTCAAGGATTAGCCCAGTTCAGCCTTTGACATTTCTCATGCTATTAGGAAAAAATTCCTCAACCTTTGGCAACTGTCTCTAATAGGCTAGTGACATGGTCTACTAAGGCATATCAAAACAAATTCTGACATCTTTTTCCAACCACATTCCCACCCCTCTCCTTTAGGAAATGAGCCAACTGGAATGGGGGCAGCTAGTACTTGTCTTCTCCCCTGAGCCAGTCATAGAATCCCATTTCCTGTAATAGATCTCTTGTCTCCAAGAGCTTCTGTTCATTCAATATGAAGTTATTGGGCACTCACCCTACCATATTAACAGGTCCTGTTTATTGAGTGTTCACTGTGAATTCAGGCACAGCATTAAGTGCTTTTATAAATGTATCATGTTGTTTAAGGTTCCCACCAATGTTGTAACATGTATGTTTTCCATCTCACATGGAAGGAACTGAGGCACAGAGTTTGTAAGCAACTTCACCAGCAGGCAATATAAAGCATGGTCTAACTCCATTATCTCACCATCATTCTAAACCTGGAAAAAAAAAAATAAGGATGTTTTCTGTCCTCAAGGAGCATGGAGCCCAGTAAGAGATGTGCGTGTATACAACCCGCAACAAAATTAATTGACAAGTGCTCCAAAGAAGGTCCATAAGCACTGCTCCTTTTCAAAATATGAATCCTTCATATTGACATCAGCTAATGACACTCGGTAATGTACCAACGCATTCATACTGTGCATGAGGCATGGATATTGTCAACAGATCTATAACAATGCTGCATGAGAATCTATCTGAGCCTTGACAGCATCTAGAACCTTAGGCCTTTGGTCAAGGCAGTGTTTTCACCTGTATTATGAAGGAATGCTCAGTCAAGCCTGAGAAAACAACGAGCCAGGTGAAGACAACCTGCAGGACATAAACAAACACTCACAGAACCTGCCTCAGCCTGAGATGAGTAATGACTGCAAATGTTCTTCCCTAGCAGGAAACCCATAGAGCAAGGTTAACAGAGCCCTTGGTAAGCCCCAAGACCTAAGATTCCTGGGTTAAGGGATTTTACAAGGATCATATTGTAAAGTCCTGTTGGCTTTACACTTTGGCTTCCTCACTTTGTTGGCTTTGATGGGTCAGTAGGCAATAAAGGTTTACTCTGAGATCTGATGATTTTGGCCACAGGACAAAAGAACAGCCTTGAGTCTCTACCCTAAATTGATACGCAGTCTGAGTCACTGAGATAAATGCATGCTTCCTCTACCCCAGCCTCTAGACTGAAAAAGAAGGATTACTCATTTATGGAACAATAAATAAAGGGAGCTGATAGCCACAGAGAAAGAAAGGGCAAGGGCAAGAATTTAGAAAACTGACCATGAACCGGCATAGACATGAAATTGGAGGGTCTCTTTTAAAGCTCAGGTCCCCTGCAACTTCCCCTAGCAAACTCTGATTTTTAGTCTTCTGACCCAAGTTAGAATTAAGTTAGAAGATGTCACTCACATTTTGATTCCTTCAGAGAAATATTCACCTCTATTACAGCATTTCATGCCACATTGTAATATTGCCTCTCTTGTAGGATTAAGACCTCCATGAGGGCAGTGAATGTGTGATATATATCTTAACAACCACAGCTTCCCACACATGGGAGGCAGCAATGCATAACAGAAGACAGGGCCTCAGAGTTGCACCCACCTGGAGGGGACACTCCTCAAAAATGAAAGGACCATGTAGCCCAAAATGAAGATGTGAGATTGAGGAGTGCACTTCTTGAGTCAGTTCCTGAAATTTACCTCTTGAGTCAGTTCCCAGGGTCACGACTGCCAATTGCCAGTGCGCAGATGAGAGTGAAATAACTTTGATAACACCACACCTAATTTACATGCAAATCCTATCTGGTCTACCTTCAGAACACGTTTTGAACCTAACCACTTCTTACCACCTCAGTCTACCATCATGTCGAACCTGGTCTATGGTAACCTCCTAATGCATCTGTCTACCTCCACTGCCTCCCACCCTCAGTTTGTCATTAATACAGCTGCCAGAGAGAATCTTGTAAAAACAGAGGACATCACGTCCCAGTTGAAAACTCTCCACTGAATTTCCATCACACTTAAAATAAAATCCAAAGCCTTTACCATCATCTAAAAAGTCTTATATGATGATGCTAACTTCTCCCAGACACCATTCCTATTTCATATCCTCCTACTCTTCCCTTCCCTAACACCAGCCTGTCAGAATGGCCTTCCTGCTATCCCTTGAGCACGTTTTGTATGTTTCTACCTCAGGGCCTTTGCACTGCCTGTTTCTTCTGACATTTTCACTCCAGATAACTATAAGACTCACTGCACATATTATTCAACTTTAGGCTCAAATGCTACCTGTTCTGAGAGGTCTCTCCTATGCTCGCCATCTAAAATAGTAACCTTATTATTCATCAGCCTCATATCCTGCTTTGTTTATCCTCAGAGGGATTACACTATCTAAATGATGTTATTTATTTCTTTCTTTGATAATTTCCTATCTCCTATACTAGAATAAGATCCATGAGAGCAGGACATTGTCTTTGTTCATTGCTCTATCCTCAAGGCCTGAAACTAAGTCACTATGCAATAGATTTTTGTTAAATAATTTGTCTTAAGAATAGTATGTTAGGCCGGGCATGGTAGCTCATGCCTGTAATTCCAGCACTTTGGGAGGCCAAGGCAGGTGGATCACCTGAGGTCAGAAGTTCAAGACCAGCCTGGCCAACATGGTGAAACCCTGTATCTACAAAAAATACAAAAATTAAACAGGTGTGGTTGCACATGCCTGTAGTCCCAGGTACTCAGGAGTCTGAGGCAGGAGAATCACTTGAACCTAGGAGGTGGAGGTTGCAGTGAGCCAAGATTGCACCACTGCACTCTAGCCAGTAATAGAAGGAGACTTTGTCTCAATAAAAAAGAATAGCATGTTAAATGGGCCAAAAGATCACAGGCTCCAGAATTTCAAGTGCACTTTGAAGTCAAAAAGTCAGTGAACAAGCTCACAAGAGGAATTCAGGTAAATGTCTATGAGCCCCAATCTTCTGCTCCACAGTCAAATTGCATAGGACAACCTTACACCAAGCTTAGCATCGTATTCCACTGGACAATTGTGGCTTAAGGAACGAGCACAGGAGTTAACCTGGGAACACTTGGGCATAAGCCCCGATCAGCCAGTCACTAGTTGTACAACTTAGGCAAGTTAGCTAACCCCTCTCAGCCTTGATTTCCTGATCTGTAAAAAATGAGGATAATGATAATAGGTACCTTTCAGGACTGTGCGAAACAAATTTAATGAGCTAATATATATGAAATGGCCCAGAACATTATTGAAGTTCAGTAAATGTTAGATTAATGTGAATGTGGTCTCACCTGTTCACAGGCAGGGATGTCTCTAAGGTGACCATTCAAGGGATCCAGGCATTGAATGCCCTCTGCTAGTTCAAAAGTCATCTCCAAAGGCTCTTGGCACTTCTTAGTTCCAAAGTCAATGAGATCCTGAAAAGCAGGTATAGAACTAACTGTAAAGAACAGGACCTTGTTTTATAAGTTACTATAACTAACATAAGCTGGTGAGTGTGTTTGTGAGCTAATTGGTTGTAACTTTTGTCTCTAACCATTAAAAAGTCAGCTTTAAACCCTGATGCTTTGTCTTATGAAAACACAAGAAGGCAATGGGAGTCACCAAACCAGAATTTCTAAGCCTCTTTTACTCCAGGTGTCTTTGCCATTATGATAACAAAGGTCTAGAGAAAGGATGGCAAATGCATGAGAAGTGAGGCTGCCATGCCCTCCTAAGCCTGTGGAAGACACTACAGATTCACATGGCCTGTTTCCAGTGAGCCCTGATATGACCTCGACAAAGTGTTCCTGGCAGGCACTGACAATGAATTTGAGTTGAAGCATGAGAAAAAAAATCCGTTTCCTATCCCAAAGGATTGCTGAGAAGGAAGAACAACAAACTTCGCATGAGCTCCTCACTCTGACCATGCCAGTGTGCTCAACCCAAAGCCTAAAGAAGATAAATTATTCACTTTTTCCCTTTTCGATTCCCCATCCCTCTCCCCTCGACTCTGACCTGTCCTAAGCTCCATCATTCTTTGGCTATTTGGAAACTGACTCCAAGTATTCAGTGCCACCAGCTGGCTAATTAAATAGAAGTGTCTGTCTGTAGCATTCTCCGTGAAAAATATTAATGAAAATGTTCTATTTTTTGTTCTTTCCTTCTCCTAAAAGAAAGTACAACATAATTCCCTTATGATAAAAATATATTTCACAATTCAAGATGACTGTTCACAAGGCAGAGCTATTGTCTCATAGATGAAGAGACTTGGGTTCAGAGAGGTTAAGTGACTTGCTACATGTCACTCAGCTAAATGACAAAACTGGGCTAAAAGCCAAGTTTTTAAAATTTCAGTTGAGAACGTGTTCAGCTCCACCAATAAGCCTACCTGAACAGCTAAGCTGGCTCCAACTTAGAGCAATTAATATCATTGTTGACAGTATAGCTCACTAAACATTGGGATAGAAACAAACTGAACATTTTCTGCAGAAGGCAAACATTCTCGACAACAAAAATATGTGAACATAGGCTTCATACTTGCTCTTTGAGTTTTGTTTTGTTGCTGCTATTGCAATCAACTTACTGTATCCCATAATAAAGAACTCAGTAAAAACAGGGAGGATTCTGGTAAGAAAGGAAAAAAAGAACTCAAAAGGAAAATGAACGAACAGCAAAAAAAAGAGAAATATATTCTTTTAATTGAAGATATGCTTTAGACACATGATAGAAATGTCTAGAAAACCAGGAGATCCTGTAAACATAGATGAGACCAAAATGTAAGTTGTTAAGAATAGAGATCTGGTGCAAGAGTGCCTGGATTTTCTCTCTGTATCTACCACTTACAGAAGGTTAGTTAACCTCTCTAAGGTTAATTTCCTCTCTCTGTAAAGAAAAGATAGTAATTGTATAATTTCACAGTGGTTTTGGTACATGCAAGACAATTTATATAAAGTCCTAAGTATAACATCTAAAATTATTTCAAACACTAAGTTAGCTATTGTTGTTACTAATATTATCATTTGCACTAGATAGAATTCATATAATGAGGGCTGTTTTCCCTGTTATGCCTCTTCTCTTTGACCTTGTGCAAATCACTTATCTTCATCAAGCTCCAGTTTCATCTTCTGTAGACAGACACAATAACAGCAACCCTACCTGCTTTACAAAGTCCTTAGAAGGATCAAATGTGATAAAATAGTACACAGTGTTTTGTAAACAGCACATCACCATTCTTTAATCACAGTCTTTTCTAATTCTAACCAGGTCTTATATTAAAATATTAGTTGAGCAACTAAAGATTTCAAGGAGTGTCAGGCTGAAATCATCCTTAGCTCTTAGCTGGATGAAATGTGCATGTGTTTATGTGAGAATGGGCTGTGTTTTAATATCCTTCACTTATACCTTTTTATTTTCACTCACAGATGTTGAGTACCCAGTATGTGCTAGGCACTTGAGTTACAATGGGGTCATATAGTTGACAACGCAGTCTGAGGCCCTGTCTGTTGCATACTTAGGTAAGCAGTTGGAAGTTGCATGTAGGAAGCCAGAGTGCACGGCTGGAGGACTGAAGCTTATCTGGGAGGGGCAGGAAAGGAGATTGATGAAAATGACATTTGAGATGAAAGCTGAAGGAGGAGGAAGCATTAAAGACGCAAAGGGGAGGGAGTTTCAGCAGTGGGAAAAACTAGTACAGAGGCTCTGAAGGAAGAACAAATATGAAGCATTCAAAGGACTAAAGAAGACCCATATGAATGGGATTTAGAATGGAGGGTGGGGAGAGCTCAGAGTTAAAGCTGGAAAGGTAGGCAAGGGTCAGGTCTAACAGACCAAGTCAGAGGTATTGACCTCTATTCTAAAGGCAATTTTTAAAATCCACAAGTTTAAAATAAAAATTAGCAGTTTGAAAAGATCACTGGGTAACACAATGGGAGGGGCAAGCATGGATGCAGGAAAAGCAGTGAGAGCATGGGCTACTGTACTGGTCCAGGCAGTGACAAGGGCAGTTCCAGCAAGCACCAAGACAAGGGCATTAGAGAGAAGTGGTCTGATTTAAGAAATACTCAGGAGGAGACAGCGCAGAACTTGATGCTGGGTACACTGCGAGGCAGGAGAGGGAGATGTCAAGGCCAGCTCCTCTGTTTCTGCTTTGAGCAACTGAGGAGAAAATGGACTTTATCTCTGGCAACAAGAATGTAGTAGACAATGAACATGTTTAGTTGACTGTGAAGCATCCAAGTGAATGTATCAAGCCAGCAGTGGAATAGACTGGCCCAAAATACGTAGAACTTTGAACCAAAGTGAGCTATATTTGTTTTTGGCTGAAATCTGTAGAACTCAGGGAAAATGTTCTCTCTAATGAGGGACAGAGAAGAAATGACTAGCAGGAAATGGGCTTCTCTCCTGCTCAAAAGTCAGACACATTCAAGACAAGATCACTACTTTTAGTTCCCCCCCACCTTCTCCATTCAAAAACTGTCACTGCTCTGATGATGTCACCTTTCTCCCAAATGTATTTATAGGCACAAATGGGTGTTTATGAAGCTTTCAGATTCTCTTTACTGGTAGGGAACGTAGTTCCTTATCAAGACAACAAAGATTGACATTTGACAGACAGCAGGAAAAACAAGAATTAAAGCAGCGAGGCTTTCTAATTCACTCTAAAATTATTGGCTTTTTCTTACAAGCAAGGCTGCCAGAGTTTGCAATTGTTCAGAATTTGCAGCACCGAGAGAGTCTTCTGACTGCAGCACCATCTCAGAAGCTTTCCTTGCCCAGGCCAGCCTATGTCCACAGCTGCGTTTCTCGCTTCTCAGCCAGCGCCTCCCACCCACCTCCTCTGAGCTAGTCGCTCATGACCCCTGGGGGCCAGCTAGTGTACCAACAAGAAGGCTAGAAAAGCTTAGGGAAAAGAGTCTGTGGTTAACGCTTTCCTTATCCTTAGCCCTTCAACTAAATACTCCTGTGTGATGTCAGGCTTTGCTTTTACTAGATTTGTATTTATTGACAATTTGCTAGAGTTTACTTAACTGTAACCTGAAATAATGTCCCTTTCCTCTTAGGATTTTTTTGGGAACTTAAACAATAGATGAATAAAAAGGAGATGCTTTTTTCTCTATTTTAGAGTACTTTGTAAAGTTCATGGAACCATCTGAATCAGCATCACCTGGCAGGCTTATAGCAGATTCTAGGCCGGGCGTGGTGGCTCACACCTGTAATACCAGCACTTTGGGAGGCCAAGGTGGGTGGATCATTTGCGGTCAGGAGTTCGAGACCAGCCTGGACAACATGGCAAAACCTCGCCTCTACTAAAAATACAAAAATTAGCCAGGCATGGTGGCAGATGCCTATAGACCCAGCCATATGGGAGGCTGAGGCAGGGGAATCACTTGAACCCGGGAGGTGGAAGTTTTAGTGAGGCGAAATCATGCCACTGCACTCCAACCTGGGTGACAGAGCGAGACTCTGTCTCAAAAAAAAAAAAAAAAATCAGACTCCAGAAGCTCCTTCCACTCCCATACAGAGCCCAGATTTGTACAGTACAAGATAGAATCTTATTTCCCCTTGGCCTAAGGAGCCATTTCTACCTGTGTACTGCAAACACTGAAAAACCTGGACACTTTTGGTCTGAGTTGAGCACTTCTCAACATCAGCTTCAGACTGGATTCACTGGGGGAGCTTTGTAATGACACTGATGCTCAGGGCTTTAATCAGACTAATTAAATCAGAACTTCTGTGCATGGGGCCCAAGCATCAGTACTTTAAGAAGTGCCAGCTGGTTCTGTAATACAGCCAGAAATGAGAACCACTGGTTTCTATTTTACTTACTAAGTGTATTAGTCCATTTTCATACTGCTATAAAGAAATACCCAAGACTGGGTAATTGATAAAGAAAATGAGGTTTAATGGACTCACAGTTCCACACAGCTGGGGAGGCCTCACATTCATGGCAGAAGGTGAAGGAGGAATAAAGGCACGTCTGACATGGCAGCAGGCAAGAGAGCGTGTGCAGGGGAACTGACTTTATAAAACCATCAGATCTCATAAGACTTATTCACTATCACAAGAACAGCACGGGAAAAAACCACCCCCATTATTCAATTACCTCCCACCACCCTCCCACAACATGTGGGAATTATGGGAGTTACAATTCAAGATGAGATTTGGGTGGGGATACAGCCAAACCATATCACTAAGCTACTTGAGAATTCTATCACGGCTTTAAAATCCATTAATATGTAGCTACTCCCCTTCTCTTTCACTGGCAGTCAGTCAGTCTTCTTCCATCTTGGATACTTATCTCCTTTTTAGTATTAGAACCTTTACAACATAGAACAAGCTAATTGCTCCACTCAATATTTACCTATAAATAGCACTGCCCTATTGACATTCTCCTGCTTAGAAATTCTGAGTGCATTGAGGCCACTATGAGACAGGGTTGGAGCTGGGAGATGGTCTTGACCCTCCAGCTTCAGGAGAGCAGGTAGAGTCTCCTCCTCCACAGGCTGACCAGGTAGACATGGTGGCACTGAAAGGGAGTCTGGCAGGTAAAAGGGAGCTCATAACCTTCGGGATGACACCTGTGTTGAGGAATTGCTTATATCTAAAAACAGCTTCTGTAGCAACATACCAAACTCTGACTTTGTATAGTTTGTCTTAATTAAACCTCAGTTGCAGCCTAATGGGATAAAATGGGATAAAAAAAGGTAAACTAACAGAAGATAATTGTTATGGGGAAAAGGAAGCTAAACTTTAGACAGCAGATATTGGCACACAGAAAACCAAAACAGGCAAGTAGCCAGAGAAAACTTGAAATATGGAAACTCTAATGTGCGGTTCTCTGGTTCAAATCTTTCCCTCTACTAAATGGCAAATGTCATGGGCAGAAGGTGGAAGTAGGACTTTTCATTCCTATATAATCAAGCTTATAATTTCCTTTCTTGGGAGTAGGTTTTGATAAGGATGGGAGAAAGCACAGACCTCCATGAACTTGGGGAGGAGGTATAAAAGGAGAAGGATATGGAAGGTGTCAAAGGCATTACCAAGTGATAGTTTTGGGAAGAGAGTTTTCTGTTTTGCAGCTCACCCTAGAACAGGCATGTTATAGCTCCCTTTGCCCCAGATCAAATCAGGAAAACTAGCTCTCAATGTCAATGAGAGAGAGTAATCAAGAATCTGAGAAGGATTCTCCATGCATCTTGAGACCCTTCCTTAGGCTGACCTGATTTTTAATCTTTCCTCCTGGGGCCTCTCCTATCTCTTCCTCCCCTGTACTGTGTCCTGCCCAAATGAGACTATGCTTCTTTTAACATCCACATGCCTCTGTTATGTCTTCCCTGCTTGTGATGCCAAACTGTGTTGCAACTACAATCTATTTTCCTTTTCCGACACACATGGTCCAAACTTTATAGCCAATAATGAGCTTCAAAAACTTTGTAACTCAAAGAAACCATAAAACACTGCTCCACAAATTTCTCGGGCAAGATCCATGGTTGGCAAACTGACATATTCACTTTGCCCAGCAGGGATTTAGCTTCTGATCCTCTCTTTTCCTGACTGTGGAAAGAGCAAGACTACATGGCAGGAATGAGCCTCCAGAGAGGGCCTGGACAAACACCAGATGAATTAAAATATCACCTTGATTACAGTGTACCTATGTCCTATTTCTTTTTTATTATGTCTTTCTCTGTTCTAATAATATGTCCCTTTTATTTTAGGGAGGCCCAGTCCAGATAGTTTAAGAGGAAGGCATTAAATGGACATGTGGATCTTTATTTTTGGGGAAGAAACCTAAGAGGAAAATCTGTACCCATATAAACAGCCAAAAAAACCATAACAGCCACCTATTTCCTCATTTCATTTTATGTCTTTCTCTGTTCTAATAATATGCCCTGTTTATTTTAGGGAAGACCGTCCAGATAGTTTGAGAGGAAGGCATTAAATGGACATGTGGATCTTTATTTTGGGGGAAGAAACCTACGAGGAAACTCTGTACCCTCATAAACTGCCAAAAAAAACCGTAACAGCCATCTATTTCCTCATTTTCTTAGGTCCTAAGGGAAAACCCCAGTGGAAACCAACACTAAATAAGAGAATGGATAAAATTGTTTTGGGGAAATTTGAGTATGGGGAGAGGAATGGAGATTGCCCTGGGGAGGGCATAAATAGTGCCTCTCTGAATTTAATATGTGATGTCCAGAGGGACCTAAATGAAACACAGATTCTAAAATAAATTGTTTGAAAGGCACTTCAGAAACATGGAGGTTATGAGAAAGAAAATTTTGATTAAGACTCACCAGCCTGGATTCAGTAAAGAAACACTGTTCTTAATACCTGCTGTAGCCTTTTAAGTTGTCTTTTTATTCGCATGACAATGAGTCAGGGCAATACACTCATATTTTTCAAAAACCTTTCGACATAGTTTAACTTCTGGAGATAATAGCCAAAGCAAATGTCACAGAATAAAGGATAAAAAAGCTTTATGTAGAAAAGTCCTAGGTATGGGAGATTAAAGAGAGCCCCAGGTAACTCCAGGGCTCATGGAATGTGGATGGCTGATCCTGTTTCTAATGAGGCCAGGCAGAAGATCACATTCAAGCCCTTAAAGAAAAAATTGCTATCTCTGGGAAGATACCTCTAATTCCACCCAAACTTCCCTAAAATGTGTTGCTTTGGTCATAGAGCATAGAGAAGGATGAAAGAAGGCGCACAGAGAGTTTAAGACCATGTCTGCTCCTAAAGCAGTGACTAACCAGACCTATTGTCAGATATACACTCCAGATGTGTTACCCTAGCCAGCCATTTCCAATTGCTGCCTTCCTGCAGATCTCTAGGAAAGTCTCATTCAAAGGTTATCTCTTATAAAAACAGGTGATAAATAAAGGCAGCTAGAGCTTGGGGAGCACTCTATCTTGAAGAGCTCATCTATCAAGTTCTCTCTAATTCCCCTCCTTCCTTGCTTCTTCCTCTGCAGAAGACTCTCCTTCTACCACCTGACATGACACCTCTGGAGGTAAATGCCCAGTCCTTGATGAGACTCAAGGCCCTGTCCCCCTAACTTCCCATCCATAGGCATGGACCTTTAGGACTTGTTTACTACTTAAACCAGATCTACAACCTTTGTGATTGGTCTGGAGTTAGACCCCTGACCCAAGCTGGACAAGTCATATATCCTCCCAAAATAATTGAGAAGTGCAAATTAAACAGAGCTACGTAGTCTCTGCTGTGGCTTAGGTATTACATTAAAAACAAAAATGAAGTCATCGAGAGACAATCATACATCTCCATGTAAAGTAAGAGGTAGAGAAAGCTGAAGGGCAGAAAAAGAAAATGAAAAATGTATGTGCAGAGAAACAGAGATGGAGAGAGTACCAACTGAATTGCTAATTCCTATTTCCTGTCCATTGTTGTCCATAAAACGGCCGTATATCTTTATATCTAAGTCATCTCTTTGTTCAGGTTGGCTAGAATCATTTCCTCCTTGAAATCACTACCCTCGACTAAATGCAGTCCACTTTTCTCTCCTCTCTAATCTCTTCCCTCACTATGGATGCTTTTATCTCCCATATCTTTCTAGTTCCCTGGTTCCCCACCTTCTATTCCCTAAAAATGCTGGCTTGGCAGTGTCCTGCCGTTGGCTCTGGAAAGCTCTGGTATTTTATTATTATGAAGAGACTAAGCTGAGGGTAGAAGAATCTATTCATCTCCAAGTTGCCAGTGAACTCTGAGGCATCTTAGTTATTGGTGAGTTGAGCTGAAGAATAAAAACAATTTTCAAGTACCCTTAGGCAAAAATATGTCTTACCTACCAATTCTGCAATCCCTGAGAGGATCTGCAAGCCATAGGGATTGTAAGTTTCTAAAAGGCAACAGACAGAGACTAAATTATGCTTTCTATACATCCTTTTCATTTTATGTGTTCTGGGAAGTGCTGGGGTTTTTTTGTGTTTTGTGGGAGGCGGGGGTTGGCCAGATTCTCAAGGCCCTACCTCTCTGAAAGTTTTCTATATTGTGACATGGTTTCCAGGATGCCTTTAGTTTCCCAGGGAAAAGAGCTGATCACCATGAGTTCCTAGAAAACCATGAAATGTCATGGATTTTCAAGCTATGTGCCATAAATTAATCCCTCCAGAGATATAAATTCAGATCTTTTAGTTATTAGTAGATAGCCCAGAAGAATACCTTCTTGAAATCTGAATAATTCCAAATCCTAATTTCCAGAGACTCTCCAGCCTTCTGTATTGTTTCATATATTCATTCTTGCATGTATTAGAAAAATATATGAACATCTACTATATCCCAGTCACCACCATATGTTACATTGATGCAACGAGCAGAATTGTCCAACAGCGACCTGGGGAACCAACTGAAACAAGATATTTTGCTTCCCCAGCAGATGGTGTTGTATCTGAACTTATCTCTTTTGGAATGAGGGGCTTCCTTTCCCACAGAGGATGCTCTTACTTCCCAGGGGCCTCAAGTGCCTCAGGAACTGATCACCTGGCTTTTCCACATAACTCCTTTAAACAGCTGACACTCAAATCCAGACTGCCTGCTAGCTAAATAATCTTATTATCTCCACATTGAGGAAGCTGCTCTCTAAAAAGAGAAAGCAATAATGGGAAGGGCTCCTTTCCTGGAACAGAGAAAAGTATCATGGGGTTTGTAGAGCTTAATTTGGATGAGATTTTCAAGGAATGATTGGTTAATGAGGGAAAGACAAACTGTTACCTGATGGATGTAAAGGGCCTCCAAGGCATGTGAAGAACTGAGAGAAGGACAGTTTAGACACAGGGCATAGCCCAGGTGATATCCCTAGAAAATAAGAGGCTTATGGACTAAAAGAGCTCGAGGGAGGCCAGTGTGGCTGAAGCAGGGTAGAGCAGGGAGAATGTGGTTTGAGATGAGACTGTAAAAGTACTAACCACAGCTAGCCACTATTCAAAGTCCACAAACCATTCTGGTTTAGTCTCTGGCATGAAAGAGAGTCTACCTTTCATAAGAATCCCAAGACTAGAGTTGAAAGCAGAGCTATCACTGTTTTTCAGCTTGCTAGTCCATGAGCATACTTTCATAAAGCAGTCTCCTATAGTGGGAGTACTCCCTCCTCCATATATTTTCTAGCATTTAGAAAGGATGGGTTCAAGAAATATCCCTCCCACTGCCATGGTACTTGCATACCAAACTTGCAACCAGAATGGTGATGATAATGCTGTGGATGCTGGTGATTATAACCATTAATAACTAGCAGTCATTGATCTACTACGTGTCAGGATCTAGGTGAAATACTTCATTCTGTATACGATTTAATCTTCATGAGCATATATACTTGTCACAAAGCAGAGTTAGAGGTATGAGAGAGTATCTCTGAGAGAAAGTGGTTATAAAAAGTCATGGTTTTTTCCAGTACATTTGTCATAGTGGCATGATAAATTGGGTGCCAAAACATGTTTCCATTACAGAATCATTGTTTTAGAAATAAATACAGGAATGTTTAGGCATGTCCTTGGACTGGACTTGGGAATACATGATTCACAAAACAAACACACTTCTTCCCAGCATTCTTCAAACAAGAATCCCAAAATCTGGCAACTGAAAGAAATTTTATGATGAAATAATTGGAACTCTCTTAAAGGGAAAGTCTTGTGGTCCTCAAGTCTGGAAGGCAGAGAAAAACTGGTTGTATTTTCTTCCATATAAGGAGTATGAAGAAAGAGGTCCACTTCTTTAAAAACTTTTGATCTTGCTCTAGTCCAATCTATTTTCTACACTGCATCCAGGACTTTTGCTCTGAAACAAAAATACAGGTTCTTAAAAATTATCTTGCTAAATTTATCTATAAAATTTGTCTATAAAATTGAAAAAGAAGGCCATTTTCAATGCCTTCTTCATTCCCAGATGTTGAATTAGTGCAGCTTTGAACCCCTGGAGAATGCTCTTCTCAAAGCATACCCCAAGCATCTTCTGGTGCCCATGATGTCCCCTAGAACTTCACTAGCTGCCTTGGCCATACTCCTAGACAGACCTCAGAATGCTCTTGACTCTCATCTCTATCCTCTCTTTAACCTTGGATTGGCCTCATGTGGTGATTTCCACCATAGTTCTGCACCTGCCTCACATTGGTCAAGTTTAGCCCTGGTTGAGTTTGGCCCTAGTGCTTCTCATGAATAGTGACCGCGTCTTTCTAATCAGTTTGCCCAGAGGTGCAAGTGAGACATGATTGTGAAGAATTGTATCCTTTGATATTGTTCAGGCATGAGTTCTTTGGAAATCACCTTCAATAGTAATTTTCAGTGCAAAAGCAACTTTATTAACATAGAGAAATTTGGTATGATCTATGATATAGTTTGTCTTTGTCCCCACCCACCCAAATCTCATTTTGAATTCCCACATGTTGTGGGAGGGACCCAGTGGAAGGTAATTGAATCATGGAGGCAGGTGTTTCCCATGCTATTCTCATGATAGTGAATAAATCTCATGAGATCTGATGGTTTTAAAAAGGGGAGTTTCCCTGCACAAGCTCTCTTCTCTTGTCTGCTGCCATGTGAGATGTGCCTTTCACTTTCTACCATGATTGTGAGGCCTCTCCAGCCACGTGGAACTGTAAGTCCATAAACCTCCTTCTTTTATAAATTGCCCAAGCTTTGGCAGCTTCCACTTGTTGTTGAGCTTGCCAGGGCACAGAAGTCAAGAAGTGAGGTTTGGGAACCTCCACCTAGATTTCAGAGGATGTACGGAAACGCCCGGATGCCCAGGCAGAAGTTTGCTGCAGGGAAGGACCCTCATGGAGAACCTCTGCTAGGGCAGTGCAGAAGGGAAATGTGGGGTCGGAGCCCCCACACAGAGTCCCTACTGGGGCACTGTCTAGTGGAGCTGTGAGAAGAAGGCCACCGTCCTCCAGATCCCAGAATGATAGCTCCATCAACAGCTTGCACCATGCACCTGGAAAAACCACACTCAACACCAGCCTGTGAAAGCAGCCTGGATAGTGGCTGTAGCCTGCAAAGCCATAGGGGTGAAGCTGCCCAAGTCCATGGGAGCCCACCTCTTGCATCTCACATGACCTGGATGTGAGACATGGGGTCAAAGGAGATCATTCTGGAGCTTTAAGATTTGACTGCCCCATTGGATTTTGGACTTGCATGGGGCCTGTAGCCCCTTTGTTTTGGCCAATTTCTCCCATTTGGAATGGCTGTATTTACCCATACCTGTACCCCCATTGTATCTAGGAAGTAACCAACTTGCTTTTGATTTTACAGGCTCACAGGTGGAAGCGGCTTGCCTTGTCTCAGATGAGACTTCAGACTGTGGACTTTGAGTTAATGCTGAAATGAGTGAAGGCTCTGGGGGATTGTTGGGAAGGCATGATTGGTTTTGAAATGTGAGGGCATGAGATTTGGGAGGGGCCAGGGCAGAATGATATGGTTTGGCTGTCTCCCCACCAAAATCTCATCTTGAATTCCCACATGTTGTGGGAGGGACCTGGTGGGAGGTAATTGAATCATGGGGACAGGTCTTTCCCATGCTGTCCTTGTGACAGTGAGTAAGTCTCATAAGCTCTGATGGTTTTAAAAAGGAGAATTCCCCTGCACAAGCTATCTTCTCTTGTCTGCCACCATGTGAGGCATGCCTTTCACCTTCCACCATGATTGTGAGGCCTCTCCAGCCACGTGGAACAGTAAGTCCATTAGACCTCTTTCTTTTGTAAATTGCCCAGTCTCAGGTATGTCTTTATCAGCAGTATGAAAACAGACTAATACAGTCTACATACAAGCTGCCAAATTAGTAATGCGCAACAAAAATTCCACATTCAGCTTCTTCCAGTGTCAGGTTCTTTCTCTCACCTGGATATAGGATAACCTTAACCTCTCAAGTTATCTTGTAAGTCCTTGAGCTTTTGAGGAAGAAAATACCCTCCACTTGCACATAAATCATTTGAGTGTTTAATGAATTTGATTATATCTTAAGGAACAGGAGCAATGTCATTGATACTCCAAAAGATTATTTTCCTAGTAGTTCATTGCTTGTTTTTAAATTCAGGAATGACCAATGTCCAGATAATTTTGAAAAAATAAGGAAAAGGAAAGGAAGCTAACATTTATTGTGTAACTTCTTTTGGACATATGCACACTCTACTAGATATGTTAGTTATACAGTTTAACTCCTAAATCCAAACTGCACACACTTTAGATATTCTATGGAGGAGCATAAAACTCTCTGGGTTCTCACCATAAAAGTTTCCTTTAATATAGTCTTCTGCAGTAAGTTTCCTGGGGGGTATATCTTATATTTCTAATATTAGACATATATAAGTTGATAATAAATATGTCCTAAATTGATGTTTTTCTGAATGCAAAAGTAATATATAAATGTAGAAAATACCATAGGATTATATGGCTTAAAATTGATAATTTCCTAAAAATTACCCTTCACCCCACAAGATAAGCACTGCTAACAGCTGGGTAAACTAATTCTTAACTTGCATACTAGCACCCTTTACTTTTTGACTCTTGCTTTCCCTTCCCCTTTCCTGGTTCACACTTTGTTTTCACACTTCTCCCTATAGTGGGTATCCACCCTTTGTGTCTGTCTAGCACCATCATTTTCCTCAGATAACATTCTTCTGTCATGTAAATCATGCATTCTTGACATGGACTGCCAACCACAGAACTCTATTTCCCTAAGCACAGCAAACGGGCTGAATTAGTTGTATGGCTATCTCTGGGCACATCACCATGGCCATGACAATGGAGGACCATGACTGGACAGACTCATGTCACAATTTAGAACATCCACAAGAATGTTCCTGGCCAAAAGCCCGGTTCTTACAAAATAGGAAGTGGTCTATTCATCAGACTTGCATGGATCTCAGTGAAGGTCAAATTTAAACCATCTCACACCAGTTCCAATTGGAATCCATTTATTACTTAAAGTCTCCTGAGAAACAGATGGCAGAGATATCCTCCCTCAGCCACTATCCATATATTCCAATCTGACAGAACTGACACCTGGAGTTAAAGACAGATCTGTTGCTTTGCAATACTCTGATTTATTTCTGATGACAATATGGCATTTATCTACCACAGGCAATGAAAAGGAGAATTTCACTTCTTTTCCAGTCTCCTGCTAACTCTTTTTAGTGCTCTGGGTAGATGACTGTGGTCAATTGCCTCCAAAAGAAAATGTTGCCTCAGTCACTATTTCCAAAGACTAATGTTGACATTCTATTCTGAGGCATCCTCATCTCATCTAAGGACATATCCTTGTTTGGGGGCAAAAAATCAAATGTGCAAGAGATAAAGCAATATGAATGACCCTAAGCAACAGCATTTCCAATGACATATTTTACTACTAATAACTTCAAAATATATCTTCCACCCTAGAAAAAAATACCCCCATTCCATTATTTCCCCCAAATAATTGTTATTTACAAAGTGAGGCTAGGATGTCATAAAATTAGCACTTACAGCTGGATGAAATCTTAAAAGATAAGGCTCTGGCTCAGAGCCCCATCCATAAAGTGCCAAGCTAGCATTGTTCAAATGTTCTCTACTTCCTAGGAAGCCAATTCACGCATAATTGCATAGGGCTGAAAGACAAGGCCTATACAATACGGGGTGAGTTTCTGTGGCAAATTTCTTCCTTATTCCTGGAATTGTGCTCCCAAATTTCTCAGCTTCGAATGTTCTCAGAATTTATTTGACAGTGGCAGAGAAGAAAATAGACTTCATAGAATAATAGTGAGTAAAGAGTCTTTGACTTCAATTCACCAAGATTGGCTTAATCAAAAACAGAAAAAAAAAAATGAGATGAAAAAGTAAAGGCATCTGGTTTGAATATTATTGAGGTACTCCTATGTGACTGGCACCTAGGAAGTGCTCAGAAAACTAGTTGTTGTGAGGATTCAATAACACAACATGTATAACTGCTGGACACATATGTCTGACAGGTACAAAAGGCTCAGCAAACATTAGTTCCCCAATATCCCATCACCACTACTCCATTTATGCTCCTGCCTCTTCTTCTCCCTAGAATTCTGTCTCCCCTGTCATTTCTGCTAGTCAAACTCCTATGGCTCTTCAAGGATTAACTTAGATAAAACTTCCATCAAGAATACCCTCTCAAGGAAACTACTCATAGTATCTCCTTCCTATACATTGGTATATTTCTGGTACCTTTTTTTAAATAAAATTTATCATCTTCCCAGTGTATTATAAGTTCATTGGAAATTTTAAAAGCCAGTTGTATTCCTACTCAAGACATCTAACATCATATGTGCCAGAGCCAGAATTCAGACTCAGGTGTGTCTAATTCTTGAACTTCACTTTTCCATATTATGCTACCTTTCATATTATGAAGGCATGACCCAAATAAAAGAGTAGCTCAGTTTATTTATCCTTCTCTCCACCTTAGATGTGGAGAGAAAATCACACCTTATCTCTCTTCCAGTTTCTCTTCCTTCATTTCTTTCTGAGTACACTAAGGAAGACACCCCTACTGAGCCTGAAATTAGAAGTCAAATACTGCTCTGCATTTTCTCTCATCCCATTCCTCTCAGTGACAGTTTAATGGCATGCTGTTAATAAGTCACAGACAGATTCCTGCGGTCAACAATGGAATACCTATTTTTAATCAGAGGAACAAAGCTAAGTAAGATGTTTTAACCATCAAGCCTACTATATTAGTCAGGGTTCTCTAGAGAGACAGAACTAATAGGAGATAGATAGATAGATAGATAGATAGACAGACAGACAGATAGATAGATCAGACAGACAGAGAGATAGAGAAGTTTATTAAGTATTAACATACATGATCACAGGGTCCCAAAATAGGCTGTCTGCAAGCTTGAGGAGCTAGGAGGGCCAGTCATAGTCTCAAGTTTAACTCAGTTTAACTCCTGAGTTTAACTATTAACTCTTCTCCTAACTGAAGAACTTGGAGTCCAATGTTTGAGGGCAGGAAGCATCCAGCATGGGAGAAAGATGTAGGCTGGGAGGCCTGGGAGCTGATTAGGTGGTGCCCACCAGATTAAGAGTGAATCTGCCTTCCCCAGCCCACTGACTCAAATGTTAATCTCCTTTGGCACCCTCAGAGACACACCCAGGATCAATACTTTGTATCCTTCAATCTAATCAAATTGACACTCAGTATTAACCATCACAAGCCCACCCCTTGTCAACTTGAATTCATACACAGCTCCTGAGATCATACATAATCTTCAAATAAAGACAATAATAAAGTCATAATTATGCCTAACATAAATTAACTATTTTTCATACAACTGGAAATGAACCAATCCCCAACCCAAATACTATTACATAAAGTTAACAATACTTAAATGCTGATGTGAAGTCAATAAATCTTATGTTGGGGGGAGGAGCCAAGATGGCCGAATAGGAACAGCTCAGGTCTACAGCTCCCAGCGCGAGCGACGCAGAAGACGGGTGATTTCTGCATTTCCATCTGAGGTACCGTGTTCATCTCACTAGGGAGTGCCAGACAGTGGGCGCAGGTCAGTGGGTGAGCACACTGTGCGCCAGCCGAAGCAGGGGCGAGGCATTGCCTCACTCGGGAAGCGCAAGGGGTCAGGGAGCTCCCTTTCCAGGGGTGACAGACGGCACCTGGAAGATCGGGCCACTCCCACCCGAATACTGTGCTTTTCCGACGGGCTTAGGAACCGGTGCCCCAGGAGAGTATAGCCCGCACCTGGCTCAGAGGGTCCTACGCCCACGGAGTCTCGCTGATTGCTAGCACAGCAGTCAGAGATCAAACAGCAAGTCGGCAGCGAGGCTGGGGGAGGGGCGCCCGCCATTGCCCAGGCTCGCTTAGGTAAACAAAGCAGCCTGGAAGCTTGAACTGGGTGGAGCCCACCACAGCTCAAGGAGGCCTGCCTGCCTCTGTAGGCTCCACCTCTGGGGGCAGGGCACAGACAAACAAAAAGACAGCAGTAACCTTTGCAGACTTAAATGTCCCTGTCTGACAGCTGTGAGGAGAGCAGTGGTTCTCCCAGCACGCAGCTGGAGATCTGAGAACCGGCTGACTGCCTCCTCAAGTGGGTTCCTGACCCCTGACCCCCGAGCAGCCTAACTGGGAGGCACCCCCCAGCAGGGGCAGACTGACACCTCACACGGCCGGCCAGGTACTCCAACAGACCTGCAGCTGAGGGTTCTGTCTGTTAGAAGGAAAACTAACAGAAAGGACATCCACACCAAAAACCCATCTGTACATCACCATCATCAAAGACCAAAAGTAGATAAAACCACAAAGATGGGGAAAAAACAGAGCAGAAAAACTGGAAACTCTAAAAACCAGAGTACCTCTCCTCCTCCAAAGGAACGCAGTTCCTCACCAGCAACGGAACAAAGCTGGACGGAGAATGACTTTGACGAGCTGAGAGAAGAAGGCTTCAGACGATCAAATTACTCTGAGCTATGGGAGGATATTCAAACCAAAGGCAAAGAAGTTGAAAACTTTGAAAAAAATTTAGAAGAATGTATAACTAGAATAACCAATACAGAGAAGTGCTTAAAGGAGCTGATGGAGCTGAAAACCAAGGCTCGAGAACTACGTGAAGAATGCAGAAGCCTCAGGAGCCGATGCGATCAAATGGAAGAAAGGGTATCAGCCCTGGAAGATGAAATGAATGAAATGAAGCGAGAAGGGAAGTTTAGAGAAAAAAGAATAAAAAGAAACGAGCAAAGCCTCCAAGAAATGTGGGACTATGTGAAAAGACCAAATCTACGTCTGATTGGTGTACCTGAAAGTGACGGGGAGAATGGAAACAAGTTGGAAAACACTCTGCAGGATATTATCCAGGAGAACTTCCCCAATCTAGCAAGGCAGGCCAACATTCAGATTCAGGAAATACAGAGCATGCCACAAAGATACTCCTCAAGAAGAGCAACTCCAAGACACATAATTGTCAGATTCACCAAAGTTGAAATGAAGGAAAAAATGTTAAGGGCAGCCAGAGAGAAAGGTCGGGTTACTATCAAAGGGAAGCCCATCAGACTAACAGCGGATCTCTCGGCAGAAACCCTACAAGCCAGAAGAGAGTGGGGGCCAATATTCAACATTCTTAAAGAAAAGAATTTTCAACCCAGAATTTCATATCCTGCCAAACTAAGCTTCATAAGTGAAGGAGAAATAAAATACTTTACAGACAAGCAAATGCTGAGAGATTTTGTCACCACCAGGCCTGCCCTAAAAGAGCTCCTGAAGGAAGCGCTGAACATGGAAAGGCACAACTGGTACCAGCCACTGCAAAATCATACCGAAATGTAAAGACCATCGAGACTAGGAAGAGACTGCATCAACTAATGAGAAAAATATCCAGCTAACATCATAATGACAGGATCAGATTCACACATAACAATATTAACTTTAAATGTAAATGGACTAAATGCTCCAATTAAAAGACACAGACTGGCAAATTGGATAAAGACTCAAGACCCATCAGTGTGCTGTATTCAGGAAACCCATCTCACGTGCAGAGACACACATAGGCTCAAAATAAAAGGATGGAGGAAGATCTACCAAGCAAATGGAAAACAAAAAAAGGCAGGGGTTGCAATCCTAGTCTCTGATAAAACAGACTTTAAACCAACAAAGATCAAAAGAGACAAAGAAGGCCATTACATAATGGTAAAGGGATTAATTCAACAAGAAGAGCTAACTATCCTAAATATATATGCACCCAATACAGGAGCACCCAGATTCATAAAGCAAGTCCTGAGTGACCTACAAAGAGACTTAGACTCCCACACATTAATAATGGGAGACTTTAACACCCCACTGTCAACATTAGACAGATCAACGAGACAGAAAGTCAACAAGGATACCCTGGAATTGAACTCAGCTCTGCACCAAGCGGACCTAATAGACATCTACAGAACTCTCCACCCCAAATCAACAGAATATACATTTTTTTCAGCACCACACCACACCTATTCCAAAATTGACCATATACTTGGAAGTAAAGCTCTCCTCAATAAATGTAAAAGAACAGAAATTGTAACAAACTGTCTCTCAGATCACAGTGCAATCAAGCTAGAACTCAGGATTAAGAATCTCACTCAAAACCGCTCAACTACGTGGAAACTGAACAACCTGCTCCTGAATGACTACTGGGTACATAACGAAATGAAGGCAGAAATAAAGATGTTCTTTGAAACCAACGAGAACCAAGACACAACATACCAGAATCTCTGGGATGCATTCAAAGCAGTGTGTAGAGGGAAATTTATAGCACTAAATGCCCACAAGAGAAAGCAGGAAAGATCCAAAATTGACACCCTAACATCACAATTAAAAGAACTAGAAAAGCAAGAGCAAACACATTCAAAAGCTAGCAGAAGGCAAGAAATAACTAAAATCAGAGCAGAACTGAAGGAAATAGAGACACAAAAAACCCTTCAAAAAATAAATGAATCCAGGAGCTGGTTTTTTGAAAGGATCAACAAAATTGATAGACCGCTAGCAAGATTAATAAAGAAAAAAAGAGAGAAGAATCAAATAGATGCAATAAAAAATGATAAAGGGGATATCACCACCGATCCCACAGAAATACAAACTACCATCAGAGAATATTACAAACACCTCTATGCAAATAAACTAGAAAATCTAGAAGAAATGGATAAATTCCTCAACACATACACCCTCCCAAGACTAAACCAGGAAGAAGTTGAATCTCTGAATAGACCAATAACAGGAGCTGAAATTGTGGCAATAATCAATAGCTTACCAACCAAAAAAAGTCCAGGACCAGATGGGTTCACAGCCGAATTCTACCAGAGGTACAAGGAGGAGCTGGTACCATTCCTTCTGAAACTATTCCAATCAATAGAAAAAGAGGGAATCCTCCCTAACTCATTTTATGAGGCCAGCATCATCCTGATACCAAAGCCTGGCAGAGACACAACAAAAAAAGAGAATTTTAGACCAATATCCTTGATGAACATTGATGCAAAAATCCTCAATAAGATACTGGCAAACAGAATCCAGCAGCACATCAAAAAGCTTATCCACCATGATCAAGTGGGCTTCATCCCTGGGATGCAAGGCTGGTTCAATATACGCAAATCAATAAATGTAATCCAGCATATAAACAGAACCAAAGACAAAAACCACATGATTATCTCAATAGATGCAGAAAAGGCCTTTGACAAAATTCAACAACCCTTCATGCTAAAAACTCTCAATAAATTAGGAATTGATGGGACGTATCTCAAAATAATAAGAGCTATTTATGACAAACCCACAGCCAATATCATACTGAATGGGCAAAAACTGGAAGCATTCCCTTTGAAAACTGGCACAAGACAGGGATGCCCTCTCTCGCCACTTCTATTCAACATAGTGTTGGAAGTTCTAGCCAGGGCAATTAGGCAGGAGAAGGAAATCAAGGGTATTCAGTTAGGAAAAGAGGAAGTCAAATTGTCCTTGTTTGCAGATGACATGATAGTATATCTAGAAAACCCCATTGTCTCAGCCCAAAATCTCCTTAAGCTGATAAGCAACTTCAGCAAAGTCTCAGGATACAAAATCAATGTGCAAAAATCACAAGCATTCTTATACATCAATAACAGACAAACAGAGAGCCAAATCATGAGTGAACTCCCATTCACAATTGCTTCAAAGAGAATAAAATACCTAGGAATCCAACTTACAAGGGATGTGAAAGACCTCTTCAAGGAGAACTACAAACCACTGCTCAAGGAAATAAAAGAGGATACAAACAAATGGAAGAACATTCCATGCTCATGGGTAGGAAGAATCAATATCATGAAAATGGCCATCCTTCCCAAGGTAATTTACAGATTCAATGCCATCCCCATCAAGCTACCAATGACTTTCTTCACAGAATTGGAAAAAACTACTTTAAAGTTCATATGGAACCAAAAAAGAGCCCGCATCGCCAAGTCAATCCTAAGCCAAAAGAACAAAGCTGGAGGCATCACACTACCTGACTTCAAACTATACTACAAGGCTACAGTAACCAAAACAGCATGGTACTGGTACCAAAACAGAGATATAGATCAATGGAACAGAACAGAGCCATCAGAAATAATGCCACATATCTACAAGTATCTGATCTTTGACAAACCTGACAAAAACAAGAAATGGGGAAAGGATTCCCTATTTAATAAATGGTGTTGGGAAAACTGGCTAGCCATATGTAGAAAGCTGAAACTGGATCCCTTCCTTACACCTTATACAAAAATCAATTCAAGATGGATTAAAGACTTAAATGTTAGACATAAAACCATAAAAACCCTAGAAGAAAACCTAGGCATTACCATTCAGGACATAGGCATGGGCAAGGACTTCATGTCTAAAACACCAAAAGCAATGGCAACAAAAGCCAAAATTGACAAATGGGATCTAATTAAACTAAAGAGCTTCTGCACAGCAAAGGAAACTACCATCAGAGTGAACAGGCAACCTACAAAATGGGAGAACATTTTCGCAACCTACTCATCTGACAAAGGGCTAATATCCAGAATCTACAATGAACTCCAACAAATTTACAAGAAAAAAACAAACAACCCCATCAAAAAGTGGGTGAAGGACATGAACAGACACTTCTCAAAAGAAGACATTTATGCAGCCAAAAAACACATGAAAAAATGCTCACCATCACTGGCCATCAGAGAAATGCAAATCAAAACCACAATGAGATACCATCTCACACCAGTTAGAATGGCAATCATTAAAAAGTCAGGAAACAACAGGTGCTGGAGAGGATGTGGAGAAATAGGAACACTTTTACACTGTTGGTGGGACTGTAAACTAGTTCAACCCTTGTGGAAGTCAGTGTGGCGATTCCTCAGGGATCTAGAACTAGAAATTCCATTCGACCCAGCCATCCCATTACTGGGTATATACCCAAAGGACTATAAATCATGCTGCTATAAAGACACATGCACACGTATGTTTATTGCGGCATTATTCACAATAGCAAAGACTTGGAACCAACCCAAATGTCCAACAATGATAGACTGGATTAAGAAAATGTGGCACATATACACCATGGAATACTATGCAGCCATAAAAAATGATGAGTTCACGTCCTTTGTAGGGACATGGATGAAACTGGAAACCATCACTCTCAGTAAACTATCGCAAGAACAAAAAACCAAACACCGCATATTCTCACTCATAGGTGGGAATTGAACAATGAGAACACATGGACACAGGAAGGGGAACATCACACTTCGGGGACTGTTGTGGGGTGGGGGGAGGGGGGAGGGATAGCATTGGGAGATATACCTAATGCTAGATGACAAGTTGGTGGGTACAGCGCACCAGCATGGCACATGTATACATATGTAACTTACCTGCACATTGCGCACATGTACCATAAAACCTAAAGTATAATAATGATAATAATAATAATAATAAAAGAAAAATAAAATAAAATAAAATAAAATAAAAATAAATAAATAAATAAATAAATCTTATGTCACATGATATAGCAGAAATGAAACAAAATGAAGATATTTTCTTAGTAGAAGTGTATACATGCACAAACATGTTTTTAACAAACGGAGGAGGAAATACTCATGACAATTACAGTCCTCGTTTCTGCAGCTGGTCACATGGCCATAGCTGGTATTGATGACTACCTTCTTCTACTACCCATTCTGTATTCCCTTTGTCTTCAGCAAGCACCTCAGCAGGTTGTGTTTTTTTCCTGGTAGAATGTCCCAAACCTTCATTCCTGAAGGGTCTGGGTAATTTGTAGTCTTGCCTGGATTGGGCTGTTGTAGTTTCCCATTGACCTTAATCACAGGGCATGGTGATACTAAGAGATGCCCTAATGGATCTCTTGTATTCCATGCTTACTCTTCCTTACCTCCGTTGTGGAGTAGTAGACTGATTTCATCTTACTAGTCCAGGTCAATCACCCCAGCCAACACTGTAACTCCCTTCTTAGCCTGTTGACTTAAAGGTAGGAGGAGCCCAAAGTGTCCAGGTGGCAACCTTAACTTCCAGTTTAATAGAATTGTGTGTCTCCTGGGGGCAGCATTCATCCCTCTATAACTAAGATCCCTAGGCCAGCAGAACATAATGCCGCAGGAACAGGAGGCAAAAATTTTGCTAGTGGATCACTAAGGGTGATGGTGAGTGGTGCCACTTCCACTTCCACCCCTTGATTCCTGGACCCGTAAATCCTGGCTATGAGAGAAAGATTACCATATATTGAATGCTGATTCAGAGCATACATGGCTCGCTGGAGAATTTTGCCCCAGCCCTGCAAAGTATTGCCACCTATTTGGCTTTGTAATGGTGACTTCAAAAGGCCATTCCACCATTCTATCCAGCTGCTTCAGGATGATGGGGAACATGGTAAGAACAGCAAATTCCATGAGCATGGGCCCACTGCTGCATTTCTTTAGCGATTAAGTGAGTGCCTTGGTCAGAGGCAATGCTGTGTGGAATACCATGATGGTGGAGGAGGCATTCCGTGAGTCCACGAATAGTAGTCATGGCAGAAGCATCACATGCAGGATAGGCAAACCAATATCAGGAGTAAGTGTATATTCCAGGGAGGACAAACCTCTGCCCTTTCCATCATGGAAGAGGTTCAATATAATCAACCTGCCACCAGATAGCTGGCTGATCACCCTCAGGAATGGTGCCATATTGAGGGCTCATTGTTGGTTTCTGCTGCTGGCAAATGGGCACTCAGCAGTGGCTGTACCCAGGTATGCTTTGGTGAGTGGAAGTCCATGTTGCTGTGCCCATGCATAACCTCCATCCCTGCCACCATGGCCACTTTGTTCATGGGCCCATTGGGCAACAACAGAGGTGGCTGGGGAAAGAGGCTGAGTGGTGTCCACAGAATGGATCATCCTATCCACTTAATTATTAAAATCCTCCTCGGGTGCAGTCACCTGTTGGTGAGAACTCACATGCTCAAATATCTTCACAGCTTTTGACTACTCGGAGAAGTCCATACTCTGAGTCCATACCTCTTCCCCAAATTTCTTTATCACCAATTTTCCAATCATGCTTCTTCCAAGTCCCTGATCATCCAGCCAAACCATTGGCTACAGACCATGAATCAGTATATAATCGCACATCTGCCCATTTCTCCTTCCATGCAAAGTGCACAACAAGTTGCACTGCTTGAAGTTCTGCCCACTGGAAAGATTCCCCTTCACTGCTCTCCTTCAGAGATATCCTAGAAAGGGACTGTAGTGCTACAACTGTCCACTTTTGGGTGGTGCCTGCATATCATGCAGAACCATCTGTGAACCAGGGCCTAGTCCTCTCTTCCTCTGTCAACAGATCATAGGGAACTCCCCATGAGGCCATTTGGTGCAGGCTGGAGAGAAGGCAGGGTGGCAGGAGTGAAGACCATAGGCATTTGGGCCACTTCCTCATGTAACTTACCTATGCCTTCAAGACCTGCTCAAACCTGATCACGTATATACCACTTCCATTTCATGATGGAATGCTGCTGTGCACAACCCACTTTATGGCTAGATGGGACAGAAAGCACCCAGTCTATGATAGGCAGTTCGGGTCACATGGTGACTTGATAACCCATAGTTAAATGTTCAGTTTCCACCAAAGCCCAGTAACAGGCCAAGAGCTGTCTCTCAAAAGGAGAGTAGTTATCTGCAGAAGATGGCAGGGCCTTGCTCGAAAACCCTAGAGGCCTCCACTATGATTCACCTATGGGGGCCTGCCAAAGTCTCCAAACAGCATCCCTATCTGCCACTAATGCCTCAAGCACCATTGGATCTGCTGGGTCATATGGCCCAGTGGCAGAGCAGCTTGCATAGCGGCTTGGACCTGTTGCAGAGCCTTCTCCTGTTCTTAACCACACTCAAAACTGGCAGCCTTTCGGGTCACTCAATAAATGTGCCAGAGTAACATAACCAAATGAGGAATGTGTTGCCTCCAAAATCCAAATAGGCCCACTAGGTGTTCTGCCTCTTTCTTGGTTGTAGGAGGCGCCAAATGCAGCAACTTGTCCTTCACCTTAGAAAGAATATCTCTACAGGCCCCACACAACAAGACCCCTAGAAATTTTACCGAGGTAGAAGGTCCCTGAATTTTAGTCAGATTTATTTACCATCCTCTGGCATACAAATGTCTCACCAATAAGTCCAGTGTGTTTGCTACTTCTTCCTCACTGGATCCAATCAGCATAATGTCATCAATGTAATGGACCAGTGTGATATCTTGCAGAAGCGAAAGGCAATCAAGGTCTCTCTGAAGAAGACTATGACACAAAGCCAGAGAGTTTATACACCCCTGAGGTAGGACAGTAAAGGTATATTGCTGGCCTTGCCAGCTGAAGACAAATTGCTTCTGGTGGGCCTTGTGGACAGGAATGGAGTAAAAGCATTTGCCAAATCAATGGCTGCATACCAGGTACCAGGAGATGTGTCACTTTGCTCAAGTAATGAAAGCACATCTGGTGCAGCAGCTGTAAGTGGAGTCACCACTTGGTTACACTTACGATAATCCACTGTCATTCTCCAAGATCCATCCATCTTCTGCACAAGCCAAATGGGAGAGTTGAAGAGGGATGTGGTGGGAATCACCACTCCTGCACCTTTCAAGTCCTTCATGATGGCACTAATTTCCACAATCCCTCTAGGGATGTGATAGGTTCTTGAATTACTATTTTCCTAGGTAGAGAAAGCTGTAATGGCTTCCATTTGGCCTTTCCCTCCATAATAGGCCTCACCCTATTAGTCAGGGAGCCAATGTGGGGGTTCTGCCAGCTGCCAAGTGTATCTATGCCAATTACACATTCTGGCACTGGGAAAACGACCACAGGATGAGTCCAGGGACCCACTGGACCCACTGTAAGTCAGACCTGAGCTAAAACCCCATAAATCACTGGATCTCCATAAACCCCTACTTTAACTGGAGGACCAATATGATGTTTTGGGTTTCCTGGAATCAATGTCAGTTCAGACCCAGTGTCCAGTAGTCTCCAAAATGTCTAATCATTTCCCTTTCCCCAATGCACAGTTACCCTGGTAAAAGTCAGGAGGTCTCCTTGGAGAAGGACAGGAGAAAGATTCACTGCATGAATTGTCGGTAATATAGTGGGGTCCTTCCTTAAGGTGACCTGCCTCCGCTTCCTTCAAAGGGTTCTGGGTCTATAAACTGGCTTAAGTCTGGATATTGATTGAGGAGCCTTGATTCTCTGTTTTTATAATTCAAATTAGTCTTTTTTCCTTTCAACCTAGAAATTTTCTGCTTATATAAATTAAGTAGAAATGCAGTAGGCTTCCAATCAATTTCACTTCTAGGAACACTATGATTAATTAGTCAAAGCCAGAGCTCTACACCAGTCACACTATTCTGGTTGCTGCTTTGTCTCTGCTGTCCATTACAGTAGCTACACCCACCTTGCCTTCGATGGTTAAGTGCCTCCATGTGGCACCTCGGGATCTAATTATTCCCATTGTATTTACATTTTTACTTGAGTGACTGAGGTTCCCACTGTTAGATCTGACATATAGAGAAGAGGTATTATATGGCTTCTCAAAGTTGCAGGTGCTGCCATCACAAATCTATTTCACAAGGCATTGGTCGAGGGTATATCTTCTGGACCCCCCTACCTGGGATGAGTAGATCTAAGTTGACTAATCCACTCCACCATCCCACTCTCCCTAAACCTTTGGATCCCTTCCTCTACGTTAAACCAAGGGAGATTAGACATTTCTAGCTCACTCACAGTGGGCCATCTTTTAATCCATATTTCTGCTAACCAAGCAAATAAACTATTAGAACTTTTTTAACTCCTCGAGCTGCAACATTAGAAGCAGAGTCTCTACTTAGTGGGCTCAAATCAATAAATTGGCCTGATGCAAATCTATGCTCCTTTCACCATTATCTCAAACCCTTAATATCCATTCCCATGCCTGTTCTCCAGATTTATGTTTATATAAATTAGAGAACTCAGTGTAGTTCTTTTCAAGTGTAGTGCACCTCGTCATGGGTCACACTCTCAACCTCACCTCTAGGGGCCCCCCAAGGCTTCAGTTATTGGTCTAGGAACAAACAAGGGTGTTGAGGGTGGCTCCTGAGAAGAATCAACATTATTTTGCTTGGCAACTGCCTCAGGGGAGGCCATCACTGTCACCTCAGGCAGCACAGGGTTTATCTCCCCAGACAAAGATGGAAAGGCTAATGGCAGCATGGGTCAGGGAGGGGATGTTGCCACTACTGGGGATGGGGAAGCTGTTTATTCTGGCAAAAAAGATTCACCAGAGTTTACAAACTCAGTGTCCCCAGCTTCATCAGGGTCCTCCTACAAGTCCCCATTCCATGTTGCAGGGTCCCATTCTTTTCCAATCAATGCCCTCACTTTAACAGCAGACACCTGGCAAGGCCGTGCATTTCATTGCAGGTCAGACACTCGCATGATAAGAGCTTGTGTCTATTTCTCCATAATTTCAGCTCTTTCTCTACAGGAGATAAGACTCTCACTCAGGGCAATCTTAGCAGATCTGAGGCTCAGTATCTGCTTCTGAAGCCAGGAGACAGAATCCCTGAATTCATCATTTTATTTCATCACTTTGTCCAGTTAACTTAGGAGCAACCAACGAGCTTCATTATGTTCCTTGGTTGTCCACATATGGTCAAAGGTATTATGTATAGAGTCACTAAACTCCTTGCCTCTCACAAGCAGTGAATCAGGAGTGTCAAACACATTTATTTTACATAACTCTCTAAACAGTTCATGCCAAGAACTATCAGTGTTCTCCATACTATTAAAAGTAGAGTCCTTAGCATTTTGGGGTCTAATCATATTAAGCAGCCAACTCTAGAAACCCCAAAACCAATGAAAAAACTCCATCCTTAATATTCTATTTTTCTAGAACCACTCCTGGCATCAAAATCTGTAATAGCATTCTCTAGAGGGACAGAACTAATAAAATATATATGAAGGGGAGTTTATTAAGTATTAGCTTACATGATCACAAGGTCCCACAATAGGCTATCTGCAAGCTGAGGAGCTAGGAGAGCCAGTCCGAGTCCCAAAACTGAAGAACTTGGAGTCTGATGTTTGAGGGCAGGAAGCATCTAGCACAGGAGAAAGATGGAGGCTGGGAGGCTAAGCCAGTCTAACCTTTTCACATTTTTCTGCCTGCTTTGTATTTTCTGGTGGCTGATTATATGGTGCCCACCAGATTAAGGGTGGGTCTACCTTCCCCAGCTCACTGACTCAAATGTAAATCTCTTTTGGCAACACCCTCACAGACACACCCAGGATCAATGCTTTGTATCCTTCAATCAAATCAAGTTGACACCCAGTATTAACAATCATACCTACCTTTTAGTATGTATATTGAAGTATTCCATACAATGTACACTGATAATAGAAGCATCAATGTCATTTTAACTTATATTTCATACAAAATAATCTGCCCATCTCTTTCCAATGATGCAGAAAATATGACTCTCTGATCATAAAAGAATGAAATAGTTCAATCTATTCCACTATTCTGGTAGAGCTATGCAATGTGCCTATGAAAAAGTTGATTAATTCTTGAGCAACATTTAGGATAATAATATCTAAATTGAGGTAAGTGATGATTGTAGTATATCCTGCACTGGTCAGACCACATGTGTAATATGTCCTGGAAATCATATTTTAAGACAGACGTAGAAAAACAAAAAATCCAGAGGGGAGCTGAAGGTACTGAGCTACTAAATAGTACCAATGAAGGTACTGAGTGGCCTTTAAACTATGCAAATTATAATGAATAAAGGGGGAACTAGGGAAGGAAAAGAGATGCCTCAGAAGGATGTCTCTTGTCCCCAAAAGTCTGTATTATTATAAAAGAGAGACCAGGAATGCACTGTGTTACTCTAAAATCTAAATCAAAGATTAGGGAGGAGAAGTCTCAAAGGAAGCTGATCTCATAGAACTGTCATCTCATAGTAAGAATGCCTTCTGCAGTTCACGAAAGGATCCTAATCATCAGACCCAACCAAAACGTAAGAGACTTCCTGTTCACCAGTAAGCTTCCACCTCTTTAGAATCTCACAGGAGAGCTTCCTTGAAGCAATTGTCCCCTAAGATCCCTTCTAATTTGCATATTCTCCAAAACTGGCTCAACCATGGCTCCAATTCACCACCCTCTGCCCAGCTCAGCCTCTGAGATGGCCACAGAAGAAGCAATAGCAGCAGGTGCAGAGGCACAGCTGAAGCAGAGCCTCTCCGCATACTTTAATGGGTCTTGACAAAAGTTCCTGGGTCCTTTATCCTTTCCAATTCCTGTTACCAAGGCAACTTCTTGCTGTAACTGTGAAAGCAGACAGCTCTACATGAAATTATGACCACTTTATTCTTAGAATAAAATGATTTGAATGATCAGAGCTCACAGCTTGTTTTACACAAAGTGAGACACAAGCTAAGTGGTTCCTCTCAGAAAACAAGCGTGTGTGTGTGTGCACGTGCATGTATGTGTAAAATCTCCAGCCTCAAGTTCCACCATTAGAAATTTATTGTATCAAGTTATGCTAATGTTTCTATTAGAATGAAAAAGACCACTGGCAAAGATAAGAAATTAAGTCACAAACATCAATGTGACTAAACTTGACATACTCTTTCTAATGTGAATAAAGTCAAAATAGGATAATGGTTAAGTGCCTATCTTTTCAGGTGAGACTACCTGATTTCAAATTTGAAGTCTGCCACTTACAAGCTGTGTGGTCTTTTGTCTTTGACGGGTTATTAAACCTCTTTGCCATTTAGGATCATCAGTGTAAGATAAAAATAATAGCTCTTCTTCAAGTTTCTGGGTAAATAAATGAATTAATATAAATATATAAATTATTTAGAATGTATCTGGCATATAGTAAGCTATATAAGTGTTAGCTATTGTTGTAATGGTGAAAATAATGCTGCTACTGCTGATGATGATGACAGAGACCAGGAAGCAGTGAAGAGAAGATACTAGGAGCCCTAAGATTTTTGCTTGGGTACATAGACAAGTAAGTCAAGGAAAAAGGAATTGACTTTTACTAAGTGCCTATGTGCTCAGTAATAAGCCATTAGAGATGTTAGAGCCTCAATTACCAAGAGGGGACAGAAACCTTTTGGATGACAGAATGTTAGGAAATTTCTGGACTTTATGATTTCTGACAAGACATGATGAAAGCATAGTCATAAGCATCTCCAGCTTCGGACAAAAGCGGATGTTCTCAAGCTGACACAAAGGAAATGCAAGGAGAAAACTCCTCCTAGAACAAGATTTTGCTACTTATTCCCTCACAATTATGCCTCTTTCCAAGTTATTAACCCCTTTTCACATGACAGGAGGTGGAGGAGGCACTGCTAAGAGAGGTGGAAGAAGTCAGCCTCCTACTAATATGTTTCCTTTCTTCCATATTATCCTTGTATACACTCGCTACCTGGAACTATCTGGTACCTCAAAAGCATCTGAGCTTTCTAAGCATCTTGGTACTTGTAGCAAATCAGATCAGAAAATTATAAGCAATTAAACAGCTCCTACCTATATATCAACACTTATCAACCAAATGAATGTCACTTATCATCTGGTGACTCTGTTTGGTAGAGAGGACTACAGGGATGGAGACTATCACACTGCTTACTCCCAGAGAAGCTTGGATTTTCAAATTCAGTTGCTTAACTAAGTGGCCTTCAGATTCTAACTTCTTATATTAGAAGCTCCTCTTTCCTCAGCTCTACTGTCAGCTGCCCTGTAGACTGAAAGGTCACCAAATTGCCCAATATCCATCATCTTTCCAGCCCTCTCTAAGCTGGAGGAAAAGTATAGTTTTTGGTGCTTGCTGAGAAAACATCAATGTGAGTCCTTACAGTCTTTTTTCCAAGAACAGACATGTATCTAGCATTATAGCCTCAAATACTCCACTCAGTGATATGGCTGCTTCTGAAGTAGCTGCTCCCTTGAGTCACAAAAGGAAGGATGAAGAAAAGATAGAACTTGACACTGAGGTTTCACCTTGCACAATGACGGCTCCCTCATGTCGCTCATAATGAAGTATTCCTCTCCTCCTTTTACCCCAATTGTAATGTGCATATATTTCTATTAAAATACTCATAACCTGTGGTACTTCTTTATGAATATTATTTGTTTTCATGTATAAGACAATGAGCCTTTGGAAAGGGAGCATAGATACTGTCATATTCATCTACTATTTTGTCTGATACATGGTAGGTCCTCAATAAACATTTGTTGGATTGAATATATTTTCATCATGAGGTTCATTTTAGAAAAGGTTAAGGAAAATGCAATAGCCACTAGTAATTACAGAAGTTAGCACTGATATGAAAACAATAAGACAAGTTTTTGTTTTTTCATAGGCATGAAAGTCCAAAGTAAATAGACTATCTTTTCTCTTCTTGGATCCATCTACATACATGTAATAAGACCAACTATGTACCAGGAACTATGGGATTCTGTTGCCTTCATCTCTTTTCTCTCACAGGGGCTCTCCATGCTCCCTGCCAAGGTGGTGGTGCCCGTGTGGTAGAAGGGAGGAGCGAGTTGGGGCTGCACAGGCACAATCTGGAAAAGACCAGAATAAAAATTCCCCAGCCCAACCAGCAAGCAGGACTCCCCAATCAGATTTTTATTTCCAGGCAATGCTGCCAGGGAAAAACTCTTTCCCCTGGAGAAATCAAACAAAAACACAGCTTGGAATGATTCATACAAAGGTTCTCAAACTTAGCTGTACTTTTTAAATCATCTGGGGAGCTTTAAAAACCTACTTATGCCTGGGCCCCAATTAAATCCAAACATCTTGGGGTGGAACCAAGGCACTTATAGTTTTTAAAAGCTCCCAAAGTGATTCTAAAGTGTAGCCAGGATTGAGAATTACTGATTTACACAATCCTGCTCTTCATATGCCGGTTAGGCTTGTGGTTACAATTACTCAGCTGCTCACCTGTCTGCACTAATATATACACTACTATGCTTTGTTGCTGGGAAAGAAATATGGCAAGGATGAAAACCAGTTCTCACGGTAAACACCTGGTTCTATTAAGATGTCCAGCTGGTGCTGGGCATGGTGGCTCATGCCTGTAATTCCAGCACTTTGGGAGGACAAGGGAGGTGGATCATGAGGTCAGGAGTTCAAGACCAGCCTGGCTAACATGGTGAAACCCCATCTCTACTAAAAATACAAAAATTAGCTGAGTATGGTGGTGCATGCCTGTAATCCCAGCTACTCAGGAGGCTGAGGCAGGAGAATTTCCTGAACCAGGACCTGCGATCTCAGAGAGCTGAGATAGCACCACTGCACTTCCAGCCTGGGCTGCAGAGAGAGACTCTGTCTCAAAAAAAGAAAAAAAAAGTAAGTCCAGTTGGTTAGTGGGAAAAGTAGCCCAATGGAAATATTGACAACTAGCTTTGGTTTGATATTCAATGGCTTGTGCATTTGTGTTGGCCTCTTACTAGAGCTATTCCCTCTTGGTCTGTTTTTCTTTGGTCTTAGTGCTGCTGTTACTTCTCAATGACACCGCAACCATTGTCTGCTCCAAGTGCTTGGTTCTCTTCCCTGAGTTTGTCAACAATTTTTCAAAGTAATGGGTAACATTGGAAGCTTGATTATTTTACTGTGATAGCACTGCAGACTCTTCATGGTGGGAAGAAATAGATTCTCTGCGTATGCTCAAGACAGCAGGTACAAAAGAGGAAGCAATCTGACTTACTCCAAATAAACTACCAAAAAATGAAGGGTGGGGGGGACAAAACACTTTCTGGCCCCTATGGAAATGGACACCAGCATATCCACTGCAGCTGGGGCCAGAAAGTGACATTTTACAGTGGGAGGCAGCCACAGCTAAAGCCTTCCTCTCCCAAACAACAATAAGGTCAATTCTGGGAGTCTTGGGACTTGTAACACAGCTGAATGGTTTAAGAACACAGGCCACAGAGGCAAAACAACTTGAGCTTGAATCCCAATATTGCCACCTGCTACTTTGTGCAACTTTGGGCAAGTTATTTAACTTCTGTGATTTGTTTTCCTCACAATGAAGAGAGGAGATAATGATCATACTCATCTGTTAAAGCTGTCATATTATATGACATGAAGCATGTGATGGTGAAACTGAGAGTAAAACCCAGGCCTAATCATCCTGACTCAATGCTGTTTTATAATTCCACTATTGTAACACTAAAATGTTTTAATTATACATTTTTACATTTGCATAATTATTACATTTTAACTATAATATTAAAATGTAACATAACGGGATTTAGCATGCTGAAACCTCCTGGTCAGAACTACATCTACTTCATAAATTGAGAGACTCCTATAGTGCAACATTTTTAAAGTACCTTCCTGCTTTTCTGTAAATATTCTCTCCAGGTTATATGTGAACATATATGCCAACATTTCAGAAATAGAAAAACCAATAGGTGATTTTTTTATGAGCTAGTGAATGTTTTGCCTCTATATTTCACATATGAGATAAAATATAAAAGACAGTTTTGTTTTGAGACTGGTCTTTCTCTACCACCCAGTCTGAAGTAAACTGGCACAATCATGGCTCACTGCAGCTTGAACTCCTGGGCTCAAGCAATCCACCCACCTCAGCCTCCCGAGTAGCTAGCACTATAGACATGCACCACTATTCCAAGCTAATTTATTTATTTATTTATTGTAGAGTTGGAGTCCTGCTTTGTTGCCCCAGTTGGTTTTAAACTCCTGGCCTCAAGCAATCCTCCTACCTCAGCCTCCCAAAGCGCTAGCATTACAGGTATGAGCCACCATGCCCAGCTAAAAGATGCCTTTGAAATTATGCAGTGATCCTCAGTTGGCACAGCACAATTGTATCTAACATTACACAATACTTTTTTTTTTTTGCATTGACATATACATTCAGTTTTCTAAGAAGAACTCAGGCAGAATGCTATTTTTGCTAAGAGATTAATGTATCATAAGAAAAAATTGTCAACCAAAATAACAGAGATGAGGCAGGAGAATAGCAGAGGAAGTTGGGGGTGAAGGGGACCCATTAGATGTAGGCTAGCTTGAGCAATAGCAAAAGCAAAGCATGCAAGATAGCAGAAGCAGAACATATGAGATAAGGGAGTAAGCAGTATGTAAATAAAAAAGTAAGCAGTAAGTTGGAACAACTGAGCAGAGGAAGTCGGGAGGGAAGGGGACCCATTGGATGTAAGCTAGCTTAAGCATAACGTGCAAGATTTAAAAAAAGCAGAACATAGAGATTTTTAAAGAGTAAACAGTTAATTTAGTGCAATAAGGGAAAGATCAGGATAAGCAATCAGCTTACGAGAGATAAAATAAGAGTAAGGTGCAATAAGGGAAAGGCAAGGATGAACAATTTGCTTATGAGAGCAAGTGAGAAACAAAAACCATAAAATCTAACAAACCAGTGCTGATACCACTCACGGGTCAGCCCAATCCATTCTGGATCTTAACTGTGCTTAATAAACCTTTGCTGCATTGCTATTTGTGTGTATCACATCCAATTCTTTATTTGCAACACAAGAATCTTGCACTTCACAATATCAGCCGGTAACAGAGAGGGGCTCTCTACAAGAAAATGATATTTATTGGTGAATAGAGCATTGCAATGGGAATATGTGTGCCATAATAAACCATGTGCTTATTCAGAAAGGTAAGAGAATGCAAAGGTTTTTAAAGGAAAAATGCAGGAGGGATTATATAATTGTCTTGAGATAATCATCCTTGGCTGCAAGGATCAATAACAAGAGTGATACCAGTTCAAGGTTGGACAGGCCATTGTGTGGCAGATGTCCTTGCAGAAGTGTTTTTTGTGTGAGGTTGCAACGGCATTTATGCAATGTTTGGTTTTCTCAGAGTCTTTGTACATGGCTGTGATTTTTTCACAAGTCTTTTTGTGATAGTTTTGTTATCAGGCATACAAGGCTCTCTTCATAGCCTTCCACAGCTCTATTTTTCAGTTTTGTAAAAAATGTAAGTGAATCCATTTTGATTCTGACAACTTTCACAGAATTACCTGCCTCCCACACACTAAGCACACCTCAGCACATTGTGCAGTGGTTTTGTCACATGTAGAACAGAGTTGGATACATGTTTTATTCATAGGAGAATACTAGGTTTTCAAATGATAATAAGTGCTCTTAAGATACCTTTCTCTCTACCCTTATGATTATTCTTTTCAGCTAGCTGATTACCAGAGATTTCTTATTACCTAAATTATCAAGGTTTATCTATGGCAGTATGTCAGATGTGGTCCACATGTAATTGTAATAAACAAACATCCTGTACCATGTCCAAGTCTACTGCAATCTTAACCAACTAATCATGGATACCATCTATTGAGTGGGTAGTAGTTGCTGTGTGGTAGAAATTATGCTATGACCCTTGCATGTATTAGTTCATGTAACTGTCATAATACCCCTGTGATACCTATTTAACAGATAAGAAATTCAAAGATTTACACAATCCACCACTGATGGGCACCTAAGTCGATTCCACGTCTTCGTTATTGCATGGCAATGAACATGTAAGTCCATGTGTCTTTTTGGTGTAACAATCTATATTCCTGTGGGTACATTCGATTGCTGGATCAAATGGTAGCTCTGTTTTAAGCTATTTGAGAAAACTTCAGCTGAAATTTACAAAAGAAAAGAAATTCAAGGCTTAAAAACGTTGTCACATCTAAAGTTACAAATTAAGAAGTGGCAGAACCAGGATTTGCATATATGTATTTTTGATTGCCAAATGCAAGTGGTTAGCCATGAAGGCTACTGAGAAATTGCTAGGCAAATATAATGCTCCAATCCAGATGCAGAAGTGAGGCACAGTCACTTCATAATCCATTCATATCCCTTAGAGACTGGTGATTTCCTTCTAAACACTCACCAGGCAGAGGATGGTGCCACTTAGGATATAAAAGACCAAAAGTTAATTTTTAGGGAAGAAAAACTGATAGCTTTGACAGATATCCACAGTACAGGCATTTTAAATAAAAATATAATTATTTAAAGTTATAGAATAAATAACTAATAAAACACCTCTATAACAGCAATCATTTTTTGTTGCTGCTGTAAAATATTACCACAAAGGTAATGGCTTAAAACAACACAACTGATTCTCTTACAGTTCTGGAAGTCATAGCTCAAAATTAATCTACTGAGCTGAAGTTGAAGGTGTTAACAGGGTTAGTTGCTTGTGGAGGCTCTGAGGGAAAATAGTTTCTCTGCCTTTTCAGCCTGTAAAGGTCACCTGTATTCCTTGGCTAGTGTCTCCCTCCTCACATCAATCCAACCTCTTGTTTCCATCATAACAGCTCCTACTATTTGGGTCCTCCTGCCCTGCTCTTATAAGGATCCTTGGGTTTATATTTTTCCCACCTGGATAACCCAGGGTAATCTCCCCTATCTCAACATTCTTAATCATATCAGTAAAGTCCCTTTTGCCATGCAGTGTTCTTTATTCACAAGTTTTGGGGGTGAGGACCTGGACATCTTTGGAGAGGCATTATTTTATGTACTACAATTACCAACACATTTTTCAAGTTAAAAGGAAAAAATTAATTAGAAAATAATCCAGTCTCTATTGTACTCACCTGTGTCCAATTTCCAATTAATTTGTGGTATTTCAGGACTTACTTTAAGGGAAAGAAATTATTTTTTCTCTTCTGGTTAGAAACTTTCTGTAGCATGTGGGTGTAGTGACTGGCATTGCTCTGGGTTACAGAGCAGCTTGGATGAGCATCTGTGCAGGAACCACTGTGGTAGGCTATATTTAAAAACTGTTTATTTCAAATGTTCAAAAAATAAAAGGGCTGGGTCTCTAGCAAGCAGCAGCCTTGAATTTGTGGCAGAAAGAAGGTAGAGATTATAAGATGTAGAGGGTGGTTCAATCAATCCATTTAATATTAGCTGTTCACTAAAAATGAGTGAGGAGGAGAGAGAAAAAAACTGCAACTTCTTGAATGATAATTAAACCTGTTAATCATACTCTGATTAGAAAAGTATATAGGAAGAAACATGTGCTTCATACTCCTGTGGGTTTTCTGTTCTGGCCATGAAAAATAAAAGAGAATCAAACTGCCAAGAGGCTTTTTGAATGGGGTTGGATAACAAAAATTCCCCCAAAAAACAAAAAACTTTCTGCAAAATCTTAATGGGGCAAGCACATGCAAAAAACTATTTTGTTTTGTTTTTTCTCCTTGAATTTATAACTGGAGAACATCCACTCACTTAATGCCCTGGGAGAGAGGTGTACAGTCTTCTGGTGTCTCAACCTGATAATAAAAGAACTCTACAACGGTTGCTACACAGATAGAGCTACGTGTTTTGAAGGTTCAAGTTGCTTCTTCTAAGAAAGAAAATCAAGTGACATTCAAAGTACTTTTGAAAAGAGATTAACACAGTTCTAATACTAGGAAACTCATGCTTATCTAAATGTTTCTCTTTTTTCAGACGTGCTTCTAATAACATGTCAATGTATATATTCATCTCCTAGAAAGGCATTAACTAATACATAATCTTCATTTATTTTATGCTATAATATTGTTTATTTAAAAATACACTCAAACATGAAAATATGTATAATATGCTTTGAAACAACTAGTAATACCTAATAAAATATTCTTAATTCAAATTGCTTTATATTAGTGAGAAGAGAGACACAGAGACAGAGAATCAATCACAAGGCTAGTAGTTCTAAACTTGCAATAGTACCTCTCAAACTTTAATGTGCATGCACACACACACACACACACACAGAGAGACTTTAATGCACAACGTACCTGTGAATCACGTTATTAATAACACACAGATTTTGATTCAATAGTTCTGGGGGTGGGAATGGAGGTGGCTCATAGATTCTGTATTTCCTATAAACTCTTAAGTGATGTCAATGTCACTATTTTTCCCCATGGAGTAGCATGTCATAGGGAAATTTATAAAATTACAGAACCCCAGGTACCACCGCAGACCTTCCCACAAATCTATAATTTTAACAAGCACCTTTCAAGTTATTTCTATGCTACCTGCCCTACACTGACTCAATGAACTGAGTTGGCACAGTGGTTACAACTCAAATGCCTGCTTCAGACATATGGTTATGTAAATGCTTGAACTGGATTTATTTTTTAAAAGGTGCTAGGCTACTTGAACTTTGACCAAGCATCAAACTAGCTTTAATTACATGCCTTTTAACAAACTATTGCTGCCTTTTTATAGTACACAAGCTACCTCTGACCCTGGAGTTGGCAGTTAACATTTTAGAGGCTAAGATCCCTGTGAAAATTTCATATAAGCTGTGAAACATCTACCCCCAGGAAAATTTACAAATGCACGTGTATGCGTTCTGTAAACAGTTTCAGGAAATTGCATGTTTTCTAATCTATCCATGGATTTCTGACAGGTTCATGAACCTCTGGCTAAGAATCCATGGTTCAGTTATTATGTCTTGCAAATACCATCCTTTTCAGTGATGGAAACATACTACTTTTAAATATTGTTTTGGTACTGTTTTAATTCCTCTGATCTAGCTCCAGCAGTTATCCCTGAAAACAGCCCACAGCGTCTGGCTCAGAGCTTCTCCTCAACCACTCCGAGGTGCTCTCCATGGTACTGGCCTCAGAATCTGATTTCAGGCTTCCACCTGCCTCTATTCCTCATCCTGTCTTGGCATGCTCCCTAACTGAACTTCTTAAAAATTCTTCATCCAATTGTAACTTTCCTTTATGAGGCCAAGCTTCTGTTTTTCAAGACTTCTATGCCAGTCTCCCAACTTTGAGACTGCTTCTTCCTTTAATCAAAAGTCATTACTTAAAAGAATCTCCAGTAAATCAATTAATATTTTACCTTCCTTTCCCATGAATACTCTTTGACATACCAAGAAATGTATTATACTTCTTATTCTCGAAGTTTTACCAGTCTTAGGAGCCCTCTGCTTAAAGGGACTTTCATTTTTACCCTTTTTGAAAAGAAGTTTTTAAAATGCTCTTTTGAATAGAACACAATTATACCTCAGAAAATGTACAATAAAATATAAGAATTTTAACATTAAAATTAATAGAGTCTGATTTTTATTGTTAATGCACACTCATATATGAATATACATTATAGAGCTTTGGCATTGATTATTTTGTCAGCTATTCTTATAAATTTTCTTGGAAATTTGTGTTTCTTAATTTTTTATACTCTATTGTGCAACAATGGAGGGTTATAGAATTGAGTAATTACTAGTGAATTGAAATACATGACACTATATATTAAAGATTTTTGCTCTAATTTCTCTCCATGTACAGGTATAAAATGGTAACTATGTAGAGGTAATAGATATGTTAATTAGCTGGACTGTGGTAATCATTTCACAATGCATATCAAAATATCAAGTTGTACACCTTAAATATATACGATATTTATTAAATTGTCACAAAATTTAAAAATCAAAACAAAAAGATATCTCCAGTAATTAATTGATTTTAAAGGCAAAACTAAGGAATATTAAGAAATTTTAGTTTTTTCTTTATTGTAAAATGTATTACCTCATATAACAGTAAAAAGTAAGAAGGGAGGGAATCTATAGATTTATCCAAATAAGCATTTACTGCTGCCTTATCTATATAAACCTTACCTAGACAGCTATTAGGTACCAAGATATCTATCTTACATGGTGAAGAAGAAACTTTACAATTCAAGAAATGATTCTTTGTTTGAATATAAACATTTTTCTTGATAAGTAGCCTTAGTGTTTGGAGTCCAGAAGGAGGTCTATTGAATCACTTGGAAATAATGGGAATTATTGTGACCTTTGAGAGTGAAATTTTAAATCAAGAGAGAATGGATCAAAGGAAAATTATGCAAAAATCAAACCTACAAGATAAAATTGGTCTCATAAAAGCACAACTTACCTGAGACCTAGATGAATATAATAGACATCCAAAGTAAGATGGTAACAATGATAAATGAATAGGCCAGCCAATAACATTTAAAAGGACTTCACAGCCGCACGAAAGCATGGCACATCCATGCCTTATGAAGTTCTATCCAAGGGACTAATTATTCATCCTTATCATTATGTAGATGAATGAAACTCTCTTAGGCTAATCTCGTTAAATATTTACCCCTTTGATTTCTTCTTGACTCCATGTGTATTAGTTCTCCATTGTCGTTGTAACAAATTTTGACAAACGGAGTAATTTCAAACAAATGTATTATTTTACAGTTCTGGAGATAATAAGTTTGAAATGAAACTAAAATCAAGATGTTAGCAGCAGGGCTGGTTTCTTTCCTTTCATAAGAAAATCTGTTCTTTGCCTCCTCCAGCTTCTGTTGTCTGCCAGCATTCTTTGTCTGCTGGCCATACCACTCCAATCTTTGCTTCTGTTGTCACATTCCTTTCTTCTACTCTGATCTCCTGCCCCTTCTTACAAGGACCTTTGTGATTACACCAGGCCCACCTGGACAATTACATAACCCCTCTCCCCAATATCAAGATGTTAACTTCATCACATTTGAAAAGTCCATTTTGATATATAAGATAACACAGGTTTAGGAATGAGGATCTGGACATGTTTTGCAGGCATTATTTAGCCTACCACACCATACTTACTAAGCAACCTTCTAATGAAGTCTTGGTTTCCCCTGTAGCTTTACTATAGAGACATAAGGAGCTACCAATGATGGCTTAAGTTTTTCAATTCCTACAGATTATATTTATTCAAATAATTCATAAAGTGACAGTCTGGTCTTATATATCAGGCTTATGGACTTGGAAGTCTGCCCTTCAGTAATGGATCTACTTTCAGGGTGCCCTTATAGTCAGGTTTCTGAAGCCTGCAGGAATTAAAATCTAGACACTGATAAGGGGAATCACCAAGTCCGCAAACGATACCTTTCCACAAGATGCCCTGCATTACTTAATAACTGTAAAACTCAGTGGCTTACAACAATAAACACAAACCGCAGCTGTAGGCCAACCAGGCCCTGTTTTTTCTCTTTTCCTTCCGGGTTCTAAGCTAAAGGAATAGACTTTATCTGGAACATGTGGTTCTTGAGGCAAAGTAAAAGACACAGAGCCATCAGTCATATCACGTAATTCTGCTTGAACATGGCATAAATGATATCTGCTTACAGCCCATTGGCTAAAGCAGGACACATGGCCAAGCCCAACATCAATATGAAGAAAATATACTTCACCAACAAAGGAATTGCAATTCACTTTTCAAAGGACATGAATATATAATCATCTTTTATGGAAAGGGGAGCCAAGTATTTTGGAATGTAATGCATTCTACTACAGACTTGTAAGTAGCCAATGTAGAACACATGGTATCACATTCTGACTACTTCATTCATTCTAAAATACAGGTAGATTAAAGGGCAAGGCAACAATAATACAAAAGGTAATAGAAGATAAATAGAGCTAAAAGAATATAAGGTTTCACTGGTATTGTGGGAGTGTTTAAAGTAATGACATATATTGTATTATATTAAGTCAAAGGTGTATATTGTAATTCCTAGCTTAAACTCTAAAAGACATAACATACAGGCTTTAACCTAATGAAAACCATGATATTTATATTAACATCAAGTAAGACTGTTAGGCAGGATGTATTAATAAAAAGGGACATCCCATAATTATAAAGGGGTTAATTCAATATATATCCACCTGTTAATATAGATTCATATATAAAGCAAAATGCAACAGAAACATAATGAGTTGACAAGTTTACAATTACAATTTGAGACTTTAACACAGCTCTTGCAATAAATGTTGGAAAAATGGTATAGAAGATCTGAAAATAAAATTAAGAAAACTAAATAGTTATATACACGTGTACGTGTGTGTTTGTGTGTGTGTGTGTGTCTGTGTGTGAGATTTTAGGAAATCTCAGTTTTTGTTCCTAAGGCTTTTCAACTGGTTGGATGAAGCCCACCCACATTATGGAGGGCAATATGTTTTGTTTAAAGTCTACCGATTGTAAGTGTTAATTATATCCACAAATACCTTTACAGCAACACCTAGACTAGTGTTTAGCCAAACAACTGGGCACCATAGCCTAGCCAAGTTGATGCATAAAATTTACCATCACGTACAACATATCAAAATTCGGGAGATAATATACTAAAGTAGTTATTAGAGGAGAATTATAACTTTAAACACCTATATTAAAAATAAGAAATATCTAAAATATTATAGTGTTCCACCACAATAGTAAGTTAGAAAAAAGTAGAATTCAATGAAATAGCAAATGGACAGACAACAGAGAAAATTTAGAAGCCAAAAACCATTTTTTAGAATATCAATAAAATTGAAAAACTTTTAGCTAGACTAATCAAGAAATAAAAGAGAGAACATGAACAACCAATACAATAAATGAAAAGGAGGTTATCACTGCATACATTAAAAGGATAATAATAGAATATTAGAGACAAATTTATGCTAACAATTTAACAACTTAGATTAAATGAAGAACATCTTGAAAAGCACAATTTACCAAATTGACACAAGAAGAAACAGCAAACATGAATAACTAAATATATACATAAAAAACTAAATTTTATATCTAAAGCATTCCCCAAAAGAAAATTCCAAGCCCAGGTCTATCTATGATATTGAATCAAATCAAATACTCCGAAATCAATTATACAAATATTACCCAAAATTTTCAAAAACAGAGAAGCAGGAATTACAGCTGAACTCATATTGTGAGGCTAGCACAACCTGATAACAAGATCTGAGAATGGCATTACCAATAAAGAAAATTATCAATGAATATTTCTCATGTAGATAGATGCAGAATTCTTAAGGAAATATTAGCAAATAAAATGAAAAGATATATTTAAAAAGATAATGGATCATGACCAAATCAGATTTATACCAGAAATACAATGCTAGTGATATTCAAATATCAATCAATGTAATTCACTATATTAAAAAATAAAGCAGAAAAAGAGTATGATCATTTCAATCTATGCAGTAAAAAACATTTAAAAATATTTAGCACTATTCATGATAAAAGCTCTGAATGAACTAGGAATCATAGCAAACAACTTCAAAATAATAAAGGGCATCTATGAAAAATCTACAATTGACATCATCTTTAATGGTGAATATATGAATTATTTTATCCAGAGATCAGGAAAAAAGAAATGATGCCCATTTTCACCACTTCTACTCCATATTGTTCTGGCAATCCTAGCCATTGTAAGTAAGGTAAGAAAAAGAGCAAAAGGTATAAAAATTAGGAAGGAAAAAGAAAACTGTCACTCTCTGCAGATGATTTGATTTTTCACATAGAAAATCCAAACAAATCTACAAAACAACTACTAGCACCAATAAAAATATTTATCAAGAATGCAGGACACAAGTTTACTATTTTAAGTATATTATATTCTCATATCTGAGCAGCAAAACATTGGAAAGTGAAATTGTTAAAATTCCACTTATAGTCATGTTAAAAGAATATAAAATATCTAAGAATAAATATAACAAAAGAAACCCAAGATCTTGACACTTAAAACTATAAAACATTGTAAAAGAAATTAAGGAAGATCTAAAAACATGGAAACATATACCATGTTTGTAGATTGGAAGACTCATACTGTGAAGTCAACAATTCTCATCAAATTGATCTGCAGATTTAACTCAATCCCAACTAAAATTGCAGTCAGATTTTTGTAGAAATTGACAGGCTGACTCTAAAATATGTTTGGAATTTAAAAGTTTCCAGAGAATCAAAATAATTTTAAAAGGAAAGAGCAAAACTGGAGAACTTGTTCTGATCTCAGAACTTATTTTAAAGCTATAGAAATCAAAATAGTTTGGTATTGGTGGAAAGATAGACATGCGACTAATGGAATACAACAGAGGGTCTAGAAGCAGACCTATAAGTATTTGTTCAATTGATTTTTGACAAATTTCTATGTTAATTCAAAAGAGAAAGTCTTTTCAACAAGTGTTACTAGTAAAGTGGATATCCACATGGGAAAAAAAAATGAAAATTGATCCTTATCTCACACCATAAACAAAAATTTACTCAAAATGGATCATAGACCTAAATGTAAAATCTAAAACTCTAATACTGTAGGAAAAAGAGAAAATATCTTTGTGACCTTGAAGTAGACAAAATGTTTCTTAAATAGAAAACACAAGGCCAGGTGTGGTGGTTCACACCTGCAATCCCAACACTTTGGGAGGCCAAGGCAAGTGGATCACTCAAGGTCAGGAGTTTGAGACCAGCCTGGCCAACATGGTGAAACCCCATCTCTACTTCAAATACAAAAATTAGCCAGACGTGGTGGCACATGTCTGTAATTCCAGCTATTCAGGAGGCTGAAGCAGGAGAATCGCTTGAAACTGGGAGGCAGAGGTTGCAGAGAGCCGAGATGGTGCCACTGCACTCCAGCCTGGGCGACAGAGTGAGATGCTGTCTCAAAAAAAAAAAAAAAAAAAGAAAAGAAAAGAAAAAGAAAACACAAAGCATGAAATATTGAAATTATAAATTGATGAATTGGAATTAATGGAAATGAAAAATTTTTTCTCTTTAAAAGTCACTAGTAAGAAAATAAGAACAAGCCATTAACTGAAAGAAAACACAAATATCAAAAGACTTATATCCAGAAAATATGGAGAATTATTACAGCTCAACAATAAAAGACAAACAACCTAATAAAAAATTAACAATGTGAAAAAAATAGAATCACATATCACCCATTAATTTCACTTATGAGTGTTAACTAGGGACTCAAACATATTTTTTAATTTAATAATGTATTTAAACACTTTACCAAAAATAAAGATACACAAATGGCCAATAAGCACATACGGCACTCAACACCGTTAACCATCAGAAAAAAAAAGTGTAATTTAACATACATGTAATACATACCTATAAAAATGGCTAAAATTAGAATGACTGACCATACTAAATACTGTCAAGGATGTGGAGCAACTAGAATTCTCACACATGCTTTTTAGGAACATAAAACAGCATAATCACTTTAAAAAACAGTTCTGTCATTTCTCAAAATGTTACATCTATACTAACCAAAATCCCAGCCATTTTTATAAGGATTAATCCACAAAAAAATGTATATATGTTCTCACACAGATTTGTACCCAAAATGTTCATAGTAGCTTAATTGTAATAGACAAAAATGGAAACAACTCGAAAGTGAATCAACAGATGAATGGGAAAACAAATAATAAATTATCAATAAAAAGGAATACTAGTAAGCAATGACAAGAAAAGAACTACTGATAGATGAAACAATTTGTTTGAATCTCAAAATCATTATGTTGCATGAAATAAGCCAAGCCAAAAGAGAGGAGAGTGAGAAAGGAGAGAATGAATACACTCTATAATTCCATCTAATTAAAGTAGAAAGATTAGCAAAACTAAGATGCTAGGAAACAATACAGTGGTTATGTTTGAGAAGCGGTAGTGACTGGGAAGGGCATGAGAGGGGCTTCTGTGGACCTGATAATGTTTTGTACTTATTAATGTAGGTGCTGGTCACATAGTTACATTCATACCAAAAAAAAATCAAGCTGAATATTAATGATCTATACACATGTCTATATAAATATTTGTATTAGTCAGGGTTCTCTAGAGGGACAGAACTAATAGGATAGATGTATATACGAAGGGGAGTTTATTAAGGAGTACTGACTTACACAATCACAAGGTGAAGTCCCAAAATAGGCTGTCTGTAGTAAGCTGAGGAGCAGGAAGCCAGTCCAAGTCCCAAAGCATCAAAAGTAGGAGAGCCAACAGTGCAGCCTTCAGTCTGTGGCCAAAGGCCTGAGAGCCCCTGGCAACCCGTTGGTGTAAGTTCAAGAGTCCAAAAGCTAAAGAACTTGGAGTCCAATGTTCGAGGGCAGGGAGCATCTAGCACAGGAGAAAGATGACCGCTGGGAGACTCAGCCAGTCTAGTCCTTCCACGTTCCTCTGCCTGCTTTTATCCTAGCCACATTGGCAGCTGACACCATCTATGGTGTTCACCCAGACTGAGGGTTGGTCTGCCTCTCCCAGTCCACTTACTCGAATGTTACTCTCCTTTGGCAACACTTTCACAGAAAGCCAGGGACAATACTTTGCATCCTTCAATCCAGTCAAATTGTCACTCAATATTAACCATCACAATATTACAATACAATAAAAATTTTGGAACATATACATAATACAAAAGAACATGGCTGGCTACAAACTATTCATTTTCTATTCCCATGAGAAATTAATAATATAATTATTTCTATTTCTATTTGTAGTGCCCTCAGGAACTCTGTAACATAGCATTAGAGAATCACACTCTCTATTCTTGAATTCCAGAACCAGTAGATCCTTCATCCTCATCAGTGACTAACACTAGCACCTGTACCACCACCAGTAGAAACAAGAACCAGTAGCACCAGCAGCACAAGAACACTATAGACCTCTTGGCTGCCATTGAAATAATAAGGTGTCACAATTCTGTTCAGAGAACATTTGCTGGACACTCTAACTTTATTCACACACACTCACCCCACCACCACAAGCACCACCTCTACCATTGCTAAGGAAAAGAACCAAAATTATATTGTAGCTACTACCTAAAGTAGTATTCTTTGCCATATGTTTGTCTATGTTCCTCTCTTCTGGTCATCATGAAGGAGAAGATTATGCTGCCATTCTTTGGGGCAGCAATTGCATTTTTCAGTAATTCTAATTGACAAATACACTTGCAAGTTCAGGCCATGTCCAGATGGGCACAATTCTATAAACAAATAGGCAGAGTATTTTATTCCAAATCTGAAACAAATGTTTTCCTCTCTGGGTTGAGTTCTGACAGGGCAAGAATCCTCTCTGTTAAAAACCTTAACTCAATTCCAGGAATCCTGTTGTGGGAAAATAGAATAAGGACAAACCTCGTGTCCTGCATGTGTCTGTCACCATTAAACTGCTGATGAACCTGAAGTTTCTCCAAAGGAAGACAAACATTTGTCTGCAGAACATATCAGACCCTACTGAAAGATACCAGATATCTTTAAGAGATATATATGAGACCTCAAATATATAAGATATATATATCATATATCTATCTCATCTCATCTATATGAGATATACATATATGAGATGTATACACGTATGAGATGAGAGCATATATATCATATATATCTCATATAGATGAGATAAGAATTATGAAATTAATTAAATTATGAAAATATGGTCTCAATTATGTTCCTCATTGGGTCCACGTTCCTTGGAAATATAACTTTGCAGCTTATCTCATCAAAATGACGAGTATTGTTTACACTTCTTGAATCTAGACCAGCCTTGTGACTTGCTTTGGCTAATAGCATATAGAGAAAGTGATATTGTCCCAGTTCTGAACCTCAAGAGGTATTGTGTGCTTCCCCTGTCTTTCTCAGAACCCTGCCACCACCATATGAACAAACTCAAGCAGCCTGATGGAGGAAGTTTAGCTGCACCAGCCAAGACTGTCCTAGACCAGGCTATAACCAGTTGATTCACATCTATGGAAGAGGGCCCAGTCAAGATTAGCACTGATTATAGACATAGAATGAGCCCACAGGAGACCAGTGCTGCCAAAATGACATATATTAAGACTTGTGAGCTTAATATATGTGCATTTTAAGCCATTAAGGTTTTGGATGGTTTGTTATGCAAACAGGCAAAGATAATTGAAACAGAAATACATGAGTGTGTGCATATTGCCATCATCAGAAATCTAGATTTTTGGGAAGAATATTTGATCCTACTTCCTCATTTTATGAATATAGGTAAAGATAAAATGTGAACTAAGAGTCAGAGTCAGAAGTACTAGCTCTTTTCAGTACTAGATTTGGCTACTATCACATGAAAAAATTTTTGAACAATTCTAAAGTTATATTAATAAGCTAGCATTTGCACACTATATATAGACAGTGAATTATGCTAAACATTTCTACATCAGTGTCTGCCTATAATCTGAGGAAATTAAGAATTGCCCAGAATCACACATGGGACTAATATATGAATGTGAGTCCTTCTAACACTATATTCTATTACCTCCCACTGAGGTAAGGTATGGAGCTGCAAGTTTCATGGGGCTGAAATTCTGAAGTCAGTAAACAGAGAAAATAACAACAGCAGCTCAAACTATCCTTGAAAATGTATTTGTCCATAATTTATAACACCAGCTGCCAGAATACCACCAGTGTCAGGTTTTTCTTCCAAATGTTGAACAGACAGCTAGAACTGGGAAGGGAGAAACATCAGTGGAAATAGGCAGACTGTGTTTTGGGGTCCTTGTTAATTATGTATAAAATATATGGCTGGCTAGCATGGATAGATGTTCACACTTTAAGAGATACATATGAGATCTCAAATACATAAGATATATATGATATGAGATATCATATATCTCATCTCATCTATATAAGAGATATACATATGTGAGATGTATACATGTATGAGAGCATATATATCATATATATCTCATATAGATGAGATGAGATATATATATGTGTGTATATATGTGTGTGTGTGTGTGTGTGTGTGTGTATATATGATGCCCACACTGTAAGAGATATATGGTTAGCTGGATAGATGATCACATTATAAGAGATATATGAGGGCTGAAACCAACTGACTGATCATACTCACCTTTCCTGTCTCATTTTCCCTTCGACCCATAAGCCAGACTGATAGAATCACTTGCAACATTAAAATTCTCTTTCTCTGCCATGCCTCCTGTCATTGCCAACTATTTAAACACTGACATTTACAAAAGTTAAATGTGTATCTGGCACAAATATACTACACTGTTCCGTAGTGCCAAATAAGTAACAAGCCATCATTTCCAGAAGAAATCAAGGCTGTAAGAGCTACATGGGATACTAGAAAGGATGCCAGGCTGGGTGTTGGGAACCCTTGATCCTGATCCCTGATTTGGCACTAACTTGCTATGAAACTTAGAGTTCTGACTTTGCTATGTTTCAAATACATTTCACATCTCTGGAGCTCAGTACTCTCACCTGAAAAATGTTTTTTGACTCTAAAAAATGTCCCTTAACCTTTCTATATGAAGAGATACTGCTTCCAGGAAACAAAAAGAGTCAGGGGGAGGCTGGATTGATGCAAGGCTCTTGTTCCTTAGAGAGCAACTGGTTTCTTGGCACTCTCTTGGGTGTTTCCTTAGACCCACACTTCTGGCACCTGCCCTCAGCTCCACCCTGCTCTCATAGATCCGGAATATAACAATCCTAAACTCCAATCCTAGCTCTTTCCCTTGTTACTGGCAAAAACTTTGACAACTTTCTAGGCTTTCTTTAATTTCAGTTTCCTCCTGTGTACAACAGAACTAATAATATGTAACTCATGGTGTTTCTGTTAAGTATATAACGTGTCAGATCCAGACACTCCATGCCCCTCGGTATCATTTAAATATTTTGTAGGCAACAGAAACAGAAACTACTAACTTAAGAAAAAGTTTGGCGGGGAGTGGCAGGGGTGGCTCACGCCTGTAATCCCAGCACTCTGGGAGGCTTAGGCGGGTGGATCACGAGGTCCGGAGATGGAGACCATCCTGGCTAACACGGTGAAACTCCGTCTCTACTAAAAAAAAAATACAAAAAATTAGCCGGGCATGGTGGCGTGCACCTGTAGTCCCAGCTACCCAGGAGGCTGAGGCAGGAGTTGCTTGAACCCGGGAGGCAGAGGTTGTGGTGAGCTGAGATCGCGCCACTGCACTTCAGCCTGAGCGACAGAGCGAGACTCCATCTCAAAAAAAAAAAAAAAAAAAAGATTTATAAATTGGAGTAATACTGGATGAGTGCAAAAAACTGAAGAGCAAGTAAGCACGCTCTGGGATGACTGGGCTCAGGAGTGCTTTGGGCCTCCCCACAGTAGATAAGCATTCCTACCAGGGCTCCCTGCCCCATTTACCTTCTGTGTTCAGGAAATAAATTACTGAGCAGGATAATCCAATGGCCTACCTTGGACCACATGACTATATCTATAATCAGAGGGGAAACGCCCGCTGATTAAAAACCTCATTGAAGCCACACAGACTAAGAAGGATGGATCTCCCTAAAGGAAAGAGGCACAATTGCTAGAACAAGAGAGGGAATGCTTGGCAGAAAAAAAGATTCCATGCCCAGTCCTGCAAGTTCTGCAAGTTGTCATCAATCCTTCTAGAAAGTCATTTTTTAAAAGTTCTATCCAATGGCACTACCCCCTCACTCATATTCTTGCCCAGACCTTTCCTACCCACCCACCTGCCTGCCTGTTGGGCCTTTTGTGATTCCAGCCCCGCTTCACCACTGGGAGCCCTGTCAAGCTTAATTACCTTAGTGGCCCAGGCTCTTTATGCAGGTGAACTGGGGCACAAAATATCATCTATTCAGTGGGTAAGCCTAGGTACCCCAAACACAAGGATTTTAGCTTTTCTCACTTACAGAACCATACAATTTCTACACAATTGATGAATCAATAAATGCAAAAAGGGAGATCTTCACCCAGAGACAACACAAAGAAACTCAGGAAGCAAGGCTGTAAGCTAGCCTCTCCCTCTGTGCACTCCCTGCCTTGGTGTGCTCACTCATGCTATTTGAACAGCTGACAGAGGCTTGGCCTGGTCTTCTGAGACCTCCATAACATCACGTTAGACAATAACTCATATTTAGCTATGAGTGAAATAGAAAAGGAAGGGAATCAGGGCCAAACAGACTAAGATGAACAGAGAAGTCTGGACTTTCATTTGTAATGTTTCTTAGCAAAACAAGGGGATGCTTGGATGCTGAGTCTGTTTATTTAGGCTCAAGATCTCATATACTAATGTGAACTTTCTGGACAATGTCTTTTGATTCATTTAATCTCTCTGTGGCCTTTTTCTACCCAGTACAAAACAGCTGGATGGAAAGTCACACCCGCATTCCACAAGTAGAAAAATATAATTCAGTCTAATTCAGTTTTCGGCGTAACATAATCACTAGAAGTAGGGATTCTTGGATTCTGATCTAACTGCCAACCACTGCCTAACTTGAGGGGAATTGCTTTTCTTCTGTGGGTCTCAGTTTTCTCATCCCTTGAGTGAAGATGCCGAACAGCACGTTTTCTAAAGACTGTTTCTTCCTGTTTTGAGGTTCAATGAAGTTAGGGTCAGAGGGACTTCTAGGAATAAATGCTTCCAGTGTTCAGGTAACACAAGTTTCTCCTGAGGAGAAATACGGGAAAATTAAAGGGCTCCATTTGCCCACCTTGATTCAGCTGAGGGTGAGGAGCTGAAAAGGACACCTGCTGATGCTACTCATGAACTGTGGAGCATCATTCTTTGAGAGCACTGGTTATGTAGCATTTGGGATGATGATAAAAGTCAAGGATCAGCAAACTTTTTCTGTAAAGGATCAGATGAGAAATGTTTTAGGCTAGGCTGACCTAGTCTCTGTTGCAAGTATTCGACAATGCTACTGTAGTATGAAAGCAGACATAAAATACATACATGAATGAGTGTGATTGCATTCTATTACAAAAACAGTAGTGGGGACATAAGCTGTAGTTGTCTGACCCCTGATATAAGTGATGGTCTTTGTGATTAGAAATGTATAACCTTATCCTCCCTCCCATTTCACAGACAGATGTAAGTCCTTCAGGAGTTTATCATTACTAGGAGAGTTTGGAAAATGTTTCAAAGCCATAAATAGTTTGGAATAATAATAAAACTGTGAAGATCAGTGAACTAGGAAACGAAAGATGTAGATTGGGGCCAAATGCAACCATTTAACTAGTTGGCAAATGATTTAACCTCTATGAATCTAGATTTCCTCATGTCCAGTGTTTTTGGAAATGGTACATGCTGTGCCTAAAAGGAATAAGAATAAAAATAGCAACAGTTAACATTTGAGTATTCTCATAAAATTGTAAATTTTTTTTTACCTTTGTTATCACATTTAATTCTCAAAAAAGCCATTATTATCTATGTAAAGTATAGGTATTATTACCTAACTCACAACATTCTGACATGTAGATATTATTACTCCCATCTTATAATTAAGATACTGAAGGTCAGATGAGAAGTAAAAGTGAGATGAAAATGCTCTGAAAACTCTACAGTACTACATTAGAATAAAGTTATATAATTACTCAAGATAAGGAAAACAATGTTTCCCAAGTCTTTCCTCCACATGTTGAAATTGTGCAGTTTCATCATAGTACCTAAAATCCAATACAATATGCATGTTCTAATACCCACTTTATGTGTAATCAACCATTACCCACTTATGAAGCTTCTACTCTCCATACAGGGCCCCAACTTACTCCTAAGGAGAGGCTAGAGAATCTATCTTTAAATTTCCTTGTTCTTCCTAACAGCATATCCAGGAAAATCGAGTTGCTGCTATTTTCATAGACTCTGTAGTTACATGGCAACAGAGATCCAGGTTTATGTCTCAGTTGTGCTGGTAAGATATATAGAGGAATGAGAAGGGAGGGGTTGTCAGCAAAACCTGGCATGTTGCAACTCCCAACAACTGCTTCAGGTGAGAAGGCTGTAAGGATTCTCCCTTGCCTAAATCTGTGTAAAGAAAGGGATGGCAGGTAGCAGTGAATACCTTTCCATGCTCTAAACTAGATCAGACAAAAGAAACATACACGGAACATCATTTCTAAGTGTTTGAAACCATTCCAGGCATTACCTTTAAACATTTTAAATTTTTTAAAGAGCAAAGGTCACAGTTGTTGAATTCTATTTGCAAAGCACCTGACATAGTGAAATGTGGCCTTTTTTCTGATTTTTTTGATTCATTGACATATATTTTTCTCCTCTTAAAAGGAACATAGCTTTAATATAGAAAACTAGAAGAATCTAAAAAAAATAGTTTATAAGAGTAATCCATAATTCCATAGGGTAAAATAATTATTATTGTAGGAAGATTGTTTCCAAAGATAGCCACAGCCATCGCTCCCATCCTGCATGCCTCCTTTGCAATGGTCACTCTCCACACCCAGAGGTGGAGTTGACTGTCTGATCTGACACTGCAGTCTTCTTTGCCAAAAGAATGTGGCAGAAGCAACACGTACAATGATGCTAGGCTTTGAGAGGACTTGGAACCTTTGTTTTTGTCTGCTTAAAACCCTCAGTCTCCATGGGTTTTTTTTTTTTTAAGCCTGTTAAAAATAAGAGATTTAAGTAAAATCTAGAGTATTATAACACCCCACAAGTCCAGGTTTGTTGCGAGAAGTCAGGTACCCCAAACAGAGGGACCGGCTGAAGCCATGGCAGAAGAAAATAAATTGTGAAGATTTCATGGACATTTATTAGTTCCCCAAATTAATACTTTTATAATTTCCTATGCCTGTCTTTACTCTAATCTCTTAATCCCATCATCTTCGTAAACTGAGGAGAATGTATGTCACCTCAGGACCCTGTGATAATTGTGTTAACTGCACAAATTGTTTGTAGAGCATGTGTGTTTGAACAATATGAAATTTGGGCACCTTGAAAAAAGAACAGGATGACAGCAATGTTCAGGGAACAGGAGAGATAACCTTAAACTCTGACCACTGGTGAGCTGGGCGGAACAGAGCCATATTTCTCTTCTTTCAAAAGCAAATGGGAGAAACATTGCTGAATTCTTTTTCTCAGTAAGGAACATCCCTGAGAAAGAGAATGCATCCCTGAGGGCAGCCCTCTGAAATGGCCGCTTCAGGGGCAGCTATCTTTTATGGTCACAGCTGTAGGGATGAAATAAGCCCCAGTCTCCCATAGCGCTCCCAGGCTTATTAGGATGAGGAAATTCCCACCTAATAAATTTTGGTCAGACCGGTTGTCTGCTCTCAAACCCTGTCTCCTGATAAGATGTTATCAATGACAATGCGTGCCTGAAACTTCATTAGCAATTTTAATTTTGCCCCAGTCCTGTGGTCCTGTGATCTCGCCCTGCCTCCATTTGCCTTGTGATATTCTATTACCTTGTGAAGCACGTGACCTCTGTGACCCACACCCTATTCGTACACTCCCTCCCCTTTTGAAAATCACTAATAAAAACTTGCTGGTTTTACGGCTCAGAGGGCATCATGGAACCTGCCAACATGTGATGTCTCCCCTGGACACCCAGTTTTAAAATTTCTCTCTTGTGTACTCTTTTCCTTTATTTCTCAGACCAGCCGACATGTAGGGAAAATAGAAAAGAATCTACGTGAAATATCGGGGGTGAATTTCGCCCAATATCTGGCTGAATTTCTCCTGATATTAGGGCAAGGTTTTTCTGCAGGTTTATATTGAAAGCATGGGGTATCTCCCATTACAGATTTCTATTGAAAATCACTCATATCGAGAACAGAAAATATCTCAAATCAAATGAGAAAAGAAAATTAACAGGCACAAACACAAAGATAACAAAAAAAAGTTGGAAATATCTTTAATATTTTATTTTAAATATTTTAAAGCAGCCCTCATATAAATGCTTCAATGAGCAATTATGACCATGCTTGAACCAAATGAAAATATTGAAAGTCACAGGAAAAAAACAGAATATATAAAGAAGAACCAAACGGAAATTTTAGAACTAAAATATGAAATAAACAAAATTTTGAAATGCAGTGAATGGGCTCCATAGCAGAATGAAGAGGGCAAAGGAAGGAATCAATGAAGTCAACAATTAAACCACGAAAATTACCCAATCTGAAAAGAGAGAGAGAACAGACTGTAGAAAAAAAAGCCTCAGCTACATGTGGGACTGTAACAAAGGATCTAACATTTGTGTCATTGAAGCTTAGGAAGAAAGGAAAAAGATAGTAAGGCTGAAAAAATAGTAAAAGAAATTATGATGTAAAATTTCCCCAAACTATCAAAAGACATTAATCTATAGAGACAAGAAACTGAGAGGAAGCCAAACAGGATAAAAAGAAACCTTCATCAAGACATACCATGGTTAAACTTCTGAAAACAAAAGACAAAACAAAACAACAACAACAACAAAAAAAAAAAAAAAAAGAAAAAGAAAAAGAAAAAAAACCTTTTGAAATCAGCCAGAGAGAAATGATGTTTTCCCTATTTACCTACAGTGGGAAAACATTTTGAATGAGGCAGATTTCTCATCAAAATCCACGATGGCAAGAAAAAAAGTGGTACAGCATTTTTCAAGTGCTGAAAGGCATGAAGTGTCAATCCAGAATTCTATAACCAGAAAAGGTATACCTCAGGAATGAAAGGAAAATTAAGATATTCTCAGATGAAAAGCAACTAAAAGAACTTCTCACCAGCAGACCTACTGTAAAAGAATGGCAAAAGGAAGTTCTGTAAACAGAAAGAAATGATAAAAGAAGGAATCTTGAAACATCATGAAGGAAGAAAGAGCACAGAAAGATAAAAAATATGAATAAATACAGTAAAGCTTCTCCTCTTAAGTCTTCTAAATTATGTTTGATGATTGAAGTAAAAATTGTAACAATTCCTGATGTGGTTACGCAGAGGAGATAAATGAGACAATTTTTTAGTCAGGGAGAATAAAGGGATGTAAAGGGGAGTAAGATTTCTATACTTCCCTCTAACTGACAAGTGTTGACACCAGTGGACTGATAGGTGTGTATGTATATATATATATATATATATGTGCATGTATATATATATATATATATATGTGTGTATATATATATACACACACTATATAAATGTGTACATATACACAAATGTGTATATGTATACACACAATGTATATATACACACACATTGTGTGTATATATATGTACACAATATATGCAATAGCTAGAGCAATAGCTGAAACAACTATAAAAAAGATGTGCTCAAGAACACTATAGGTAAACCAAAAATGAATGGAACACACAGGAAGGCAAAAAAAAAAAAAAAACACCAAAAAATGAAAAAGAACAAACAGAAAACAAAAATTTCTCAAAAAACACAATTATAGGCACACGGTGGCTAAAACCCATACTCTGGAGCCAGTATGCCTGTGTTAAATTCCTGGCTTCAACACACTGGGCAAGTTGCCTAACCTCCCTATGCCTCGGTTACTTTATATGTAAATTGGACATAACAATATTCACTGCACAGAGTTTGATGAGATTTTAATATGTTAATATTTACAACAGTGCCTATCACATGGTAAATATTATATCTATATTCTCCAATTAAATAAAATGATTAAATTGATTTCTTAACTAGAGACAAGAAAACATTTAACTGTTCCTCTTTTTTGCCCTTTTAAATTACACTGTGACAAACCTTTTACGTTAGGCTTACTCCATATTTCTGATGATTTTTACAATAGATAAGCCCTCTGAAATATGTTTTGATGTTTATATGCAGCCCCACTCTTTTTTCCTAGGCAGAATAAACTTCACAGACTTTTACAAGAGGTTGTTTCGACACAGAACTTAATAACTAAAATAGTTGGAGTTTTCACCAAATTTGTTTTGCCGGCACACAAAATAGACAGTGGAAGTTTTTGTGGTATGTCATGTAAAGGTGTCCTAATTGTTCATGACTTCATACATCACCACAAACTCTCCAGGATGGCATAGTATATTGGTTAAGAATATGAGCTTTGAAATTCAATCACCTGGGTTCAAATTCCAGCTCTATTCTTTATAAGCTGTACAGTCTTGAGCATGTTGCTTAACCTCTTCATGTTTCAGTTTCTTCATCTGTAAAAAGGAAGAAATAATAGTATCTACTTCACCGGGGTGGTATAAGGATAAAATGAGTTAATCCACCTAAAATACTCAGAAGAGTCCCTGCCATTAAGCCAAAAAGAAAGACTAAGTGAAATCCCCTTCAGGTGGCCTAACTTCATCCTGAAAACATGCAGATAAGAAAATGATTATGAATCTCAATGCAAAATGCTGAAGAAAAGAGGAAAAATCCCTACCTCTCTCATTATGTAGGAACGTTAGCTACCAAGAGTGTTATAATAGAGCTCTGGGTTATGTGTTATCACCATCTGTAGCCTGCTAAGCATTCCCTTCCCAATAAATCATCTCTTAAGGATGACTGAAAATTCACAAGTAATTTTGCATAAATAATTTTTTTGCATCTGAGCCAATTCTAGCTGCATGCCCATGTGGGAGCTTGGCACATTTCTTTGATGACAAACAGATTGGCCTGGGAAATAAGGGAATCTGAAAGGCTCAGTGCGTGATTTGTAATCTTCGCAACTTTTGGTTAAAAGGAACTCCGTGACTAAAGGAGTTTATTCTTAGGTTCCTGTAGCTGTAAATCAAAATACAAGATCATGCTTTAGGAGATATTGTTTGCTGTGTTTTTAAATGGAGTTTAAAATAAACTGTTAAGATCTCTCTTAAACTCTGGGCTTAGAGTATATTCTATTTTGGGATATTATTACTCAGTATATAAACAAGCTGTACCAAGATAAACTGTGCAAGATTTCATAATTCCTTGCTACTCAAGAATAGCAGCTGGTTGCTGCAAAAATTTCAGTTTCCTCTCTATCTTTAGTTTCTCTTTTCCTTATCTATAATGGCTGATTTCACTCTGGAATCCAGACATGGGACAGACTATAAAAACTATGAATTAATCTATCCATTTTATTCAAACCTTGCAGCAAGATATTCAAGACCCAAAGGAATTTTCCTGTGAAGGTCAAATTTTATGCATCATAGAAAGTAGAGAAAATGTTTGGGATTGTTACACCTTTCCCCAACTCATACCTAATTAGTATATTGGCAATATATCTCAGATTTCCTATCACAGTTCCAATGTTAAAATGTCTGGCCTATTCTTAGCTCAAACGTCAAGTTATTCTAGAAACTCTGATAGCTGAGCATTCTTGTTATATTATTAAGTTATTTTATAAGATGAGCCTTGTGCCCTCATTTAAGGAGTGAAAAATAACAAGACCGTGAGACTAGCAAGCTCCTCTTGTTTCTAACTTCTGAGTATGTTCTGCTCATTCTCAGAGCTCAAAGTTTCAGTCTGGATTCTATAACTTGAAGAATTTGATGGGTGTTCCAAAGAGGTGTTCCAAAGAAAGCCTCAGAAGAGAGGCCTCTTAAGATTTCTTACAAACTTCTTCCCTAGTGTTCTTTGGACGCCTCATAGATTTAAAGTAGAATTCATGGAAACAAAAAGACTCTCCTTGAAGACTCAGCTGGGGACTCTCCATATTGAAAGCTGTTTGCATAGAGAATAAGTTCAAGGGAACGAGGCAAGGTAATTGAAGTAGACCAAAGAGGCACTCCAGCCTCTATAGCCTTAACAGTGTGGACTCTGGAGTCAGACAGCATGGGTTTGAGTATTATCTCTACAACTTATTAGCTGTATGATCTTAGATAAGTCATAATCCTCTTTGGTGTTAAAAATAATGTCATCTTCATAGGATTACTGAGGATTAAATGAACTAAAATACTAACAATACTGCTTCTAAAATAGCATTTTCTATTTATATATTCTTGTTATTGAGGCTGTTATTAATATTATGTCCACATTGAGAGAAATAGACAATGGATGTTTGGAAAATAACTACTAAAACACATTAAGTGCCTACAATTTATCCATACTATGCTAAGTACTCAGTATTCAAGGACATAAAAACATATGTAAAATGGGCACAAGAGATAAATCCCCCATGCAGAATAATTCCAAATAATTTAGGTAGATACTTTGCCTTCAAGGAGGTGGAACACATCTCCTTACTCCTTGAATATAAACTGTATAAAGTGATTTCCTTCCAAAGAATACAGTATGGAAGTGGGTGGAGAGCAAGTAACTACAATGAAGAAACCTGACAAAGAGTAACTTAGCCAGCTGACCGAGGTCACCATCGACAGTATGAAATCATGTTAACTGTATAAACCCAAACCCCAGTCAACTCACGAGGAAAACAGACAAATCCCCAATCCTTGAAACTGTCAAGGCATCAAAACCAAAAAAAGTCTGAGAAATTGTCACAGCAAAGAGAAGCCTAAGAAGATATGACAACTAAATGCTATGTGGTAGATTCTGTAACAACCACCACACACAAAAAAAAGACATATGGTAAAAACTAAAGAAACCTGAAAAAAATATGGATTTTAGTTAATAATAATATATCAATATTGGTTCATTGATTGTAGCAAATGTACCATACTAATGTAAGATATTAATAATAAGATGAACTGGGTGCAGGATATATGGGAACTCACTTATGGTATCTTTGTAATTTTTCTGTACATCCAAAATAGCTCCAAAAAGTAAAGTTTATTTTAGAAAGAAAAAAAAAGAGAAGAGCTTGGCTCACAAGGAACTCCCAATGTAATGTGGAAGATGAACAAATAATTAAATTATAAATTGTAATGCAGTGCAGTGTATGTAACAGTGGAAGCATGTAAAATGTACAGAGCCTACAAAGAACACAGAGGGATTAACACTATTGTTGTGGGTGGTAAAACAAGGCTTTATGAGAGAGGCATTGCCTGAGCTGCAGTTTTTAGGAATGAATCAGGAGGAAGGGAAGGCAAGAACACAGAGGGCTTAACACTATTGTTGGGGGTGGTAAAACAAGGCTTTATGACAGAGGCATTGCCTGAGCTGCAGTTTTTAGGAATGAATCAAGAGGAAGGGAAGGCAAGCCTCCCAAACTGAAGAGATACCTAGCTAAAGACTTGGAAATTATTGAACTGTTTGGTGTTGTCAGGGCACTACGTGTTAGGGAATGAAATGGCAACATAGGAGACTAAAGAGGAGTGATGAATCAGATCAGAAAGGACCTGACCTGTAGCTAAACCAAGGACTGGACCCCTCTTAGCCAGAAGGAAGGTGAGCCTTTCAAAGCTATTTTCAAACGGAGATCTGGAAGAGCTAAGCAGCAGGAAACACTGCTAACAGGAATCTCATTCACTTTAAATTAAAATGCCTGTCATTCCTCACTGCCAGAAATGACAGCTGGAACATACTGGATCTGACCTACTTTTGATTCCGTATGTCTGCTAATGCCATTGGGCTCAATCTCTTGCTGGCTAATAGGCTCTTGCTAGGGAAAGATTTATAACTGGAGAAAAAAACTTAACATTAGTCAGAAGGAATCTCCCGGAATGGACAGAACAAATATCAAAAGGACCCAGTCCTTTAGACTTGGCCTGGATGACCATGTGTGCCATTCACATGACTGTGCAGTCCACGTGAATCAGCACCAAGTCAGTGAGGGTGAAGAAGTGGCGGACGTTCGGCTAGGGGAAAGGGGTGTAAATGCACTTTTACAATCAGCTAGAATTGACGGACATGCCCTGGGAATTGGGCTCCAAACTGAACACAAACAAGAAAGGCTGTTAAGAATACAATTCTCGTCCATCACGCAGAAATACAAGCATACTATCACACTAAGAACAGCAGGGTGGGTCAAGGATTTGATTGTGCAGATTGAAATACCAGTTAATAAAATAAATGCAGATCAGAATTTGTCCAATCAACACTTTTAGTTATCAGAATGATGGGGACAGACAGGGTTGTTAGATGTCCCACGATGCCTGGGACAGTCCTATCCAACAAACAATTGTTTTGCATTCCATATGCCTTTTTCCCCCCTAATTTTTTATTGTAATAAAATACACATAACATAAAAATTTACTATATTAACCATTTTTTATTATACTTTAAGTTCTAGGGTACATGTGCACAGTGTGCAGGTTTGATACATAGGTGTACTTGTGCCATGTTGGTTTGCTGCACCCATCAACTCGTCATTTACATTAGGTATTTCTCCTAATGCTATCCCTCCCCCAGCCCCTCACCCAATGACAGGCCCCAGTGTGTGATGTTCTCCGCCCTGTGTCCAAGTGTTCTCATTGTTCAATTCCCACCTATGAGTGAGAGCATGTGGTATTTGGTTTTCTGTCTTTGTGATAGTTTGCTGAAAATGATGGTTTCCAGCTTCATCCACGTCCCTGCAAAGGACATGAACTCATCCATTTTTATGGCTGCATAGTATTCCATGGTGTATATGTGCCACACTTTCTTAATTCAGTCTATCATTGATGGACATTTGGGTTGGTTCCAAGTCTTTGCTATTGTGAATAGTGCCGCAATAAACATACGTGTGCATGTGTCTTTATAGTAGCATGATTTATAATCCTTTGGGTATATACCCAGTAATGGAATTGCTGGGTCAAATGGTATTTCTAGTTCTAGATCCTTGAGGAATTGCCACACTGTCTTCCACAATGATTGAACTAATTTACACTTCCACCAACAGTGTAAAAGCATTCCTGTTTCTCCACATCCTCTCCAGCATGTGTTGTTTCCCGACATTTTAATGATCGCCATTCTAACTGGCATGAGATGGTAACTCATTGTGGTTTTGATTTGCATTTCTCTGATGATCAGTGATGATGAGCATTTTTTCATGTGTCTGTTGGCTGCATAGATGTCTTCTTTTGAGAAGTGTCTGTTCATATACTTTGCCCACTTTTTGATGGAGTTGTTTTTTTTTTCTTGTAAATTTGTTGAGTTCTGTGTAGATTCTGGATATTAGCCCTTTGTCAGATGAGTAGATTGCAAAAATTTTCTCCTATTCTGTAGGTTGCCTTTTCACTCTGATGATAGTTTCTTTTGCTGTGCAGGAGCTCTTTAGTTTAACTGGATCCCATTTGTCAATTTTGGCTTTTGTTGCCATTGCTTTTGGTGTTTTAGTCATGAAGTCCTTGCCCATGCCTATGTCCTGAATGGTATTGCCTAGGTTTTCTTCTAGGGTTTTTATGGTTTTAGGTCAAACATTTAAGTCTTTAATCCATCTTGAATTAATTTTTGTATAAGTTGTAAAGAAGGGATCCAGTTTCAGCTTTCTACATATGGCTAGCCAGTTTTCCCAGCACCGTTTATTAAATAGGGAATCCTTTCCCCATTTCTTCTTTTTGTCAAGTTTGTCAAAGATTAGATGGTTGCAGATGTATGGTGTTATTTCTGAGGCCTCTGTTCTGTTCCATTGGTCTATATCTCTGTTTTGGTCCCAGTCCCATGCTGTTTTGGTTACTGTAGCCTTGTAGTATAGTTTGAAGTCAGGTAGCATGATGCCTCCAGCTTTGTTCTTTTGGCTTAGGATTGTCTTGGCAATGCGGGCTCTCTTTTGGTTCCATATGAACTTTAAAGTAGTTTTTTCCAATTCTGTGAAGAAAGTCATTGGTAGCTTGATGGGGATGGCATTGAATCTATAAATTACCTTGGGCAGTATGGCCATATTCACAATGTTGATTCTTCCTACTCATGAGCATGGAATTTTCTTCCATTTGTTTGTATCCTCTTTTATTTCATTGAGCAGTGGTGTGTAGTTCTCCTTGAAAAGGTCCTTCACATCATTTGTAAGTTGGATTCCTAGGTATTTTATTCTCTTTGAAGCAATTGTGAATGGGAGTTCACTCATGATTTGGCTCTCTGTTTGTCTGTTATTGGTGTATAGGAATGCTTGTGATTTTTGCACATTGATTTTGTATGCTGAGACTCTGCTGAAGTTGCTTATCAGCTTAAGGAGATTTGGGGCTGAGATGATGGGGTTTTCTAAATATACAATCATGTCATCTGCAAACAAGGACAATTTAACTTCCTCTTTTCCTAATTTAACACCCTTTATTTCTTTCTCTTGCCTGATTGCCCTGGCCAGAACTTCCAACACTATGTTGAATAGGAGTGGTGAGAGAGGGCATTCTTGTCTTGTGCTGGTTTTCAAAGGGAATGCTTCCAGTTTTTGCCCATTAAGTATGATATTGGCTGTGGGTTTGTCATAAATAGCTCTTATTATTTTGAGATACATTCCATCAATACCTAATTTATTGAGACTTTTTAGCATGAAGTACTGTTGAATTTTGTTGAAGGCCTTTTCTGCATCTATTGAGATAATCATGTGGTTTTTGTCATTGGTCCTGTTTATATGATGGATTACGTTTATTGATTTGCATATGTTGAACCAGCCTTGCATCCCAGGGATGAAGCTGACTTGATCATGGTGGATAAGCTTTTTGATGTGCTGCTGGATTCAGTCTGCCAGTGTTTTGTTTTTTTTATACTTTAAGTTTTAGGGTACATGTGCACAATGTGCAGGGGAAATCATCATTCTCAGTCTGCCAGTATTTTATTAAGGATTTTTGCATCAATGTTCATCAAGGATATTGGCCTAAAATTCTCCTTTTTTGTTGTGTCTCTGCCAGGCTTTGGTATCAGGATGATACTGGCCTCATAAAATGAGTTAGGGAGAATTCCCTCTTTTTCTATTGATTGGAATAGTTTTGGAAGGAATGGTACCAGCTCCTCTTTGTACCTCTGGTAAAATTTGCCTGTGAATCCTTCTGGTCCTGGACTTTTTTTGGTTGGTAGGCTACTAATTATTGCCTCAATTTCAGAGCCTGTTATTGGTCTATTCAGAGATTCAGCTTCTTCCTGGTTTAGTCTTGGGAGGGGGTATGTGTCCAGGAATTTATTCATTTCTTCTAGATTTTCTAGTTTATTTGCATAGAGGTGTTCGTAGTATTCTCCGATGGTAGTTTTTATTTCTGTGGGATTCGTGGTGATATCCTCTTTATCATTTTTTATTGACTATTTGATTCTTGTCTCTTTTCTTCTTTATTAGTCTTACTAGTTGTCTATCAATTTTGTTGATCTTTTCAAAAAAACAGCTCCTGGATTCATTGATTCTTTGAAGCGTTTTTTTGTGTCTCTATCTCTTTAATTTCTGCTTTCATCTTAGTTATTTCTTGCCTTCTGCTAGCTTTTGAATGTGTTTGCTCTTGCTTCTCTAGTTCTTTTAATTTTGATGTTAGGGTGTCGATTTTAGACCTTTCCTGCTTTCTCTTGTGGGCATTTAGTGCTACAAATTTCCCTCTACACACTGGTTTAAATATGTCCCAGAGATTCTGGTATGTTGCGTCTTTGTTCTCATTGGTTTCAAAATAACATCTGCATTTCTGCCTTCATTTCATTATTTACCCAGTAGCCATTCAGGAGCAGGTTGTTCAGTTTCCATGTAGTTGTGCAGTTTTGAGCAATTTTCTTAATACTGAGTTCTAATTTGATTGTACTGTGGTATGAGAGACAGTTTGTTGTGATTTCTGTTCTTTTACATTTGCTGAGGAGTGCTTTACTTCCAATTATGTGGTCAATTTTAGAATAAGTGCGATGTGGTGCTGAGAAGAATGTATGTTCTGTCAGTTTGGGGTGGAAAGTTCTGTAGATGTATATTAGGTCTGCTTGGTGCAGAGCTGAATTCAAGTCCTGGATATCCTTGTTAACCTTCTGTCTCATTGATCTAATATTGACAGTGGGGTGTTAAAGTCTCCCATTATTATTGTGTAGGAGTCTAAGTCTCTTTGTAGATCTCCAAGGACTTGCTTTATGAATCTGGATGTTCCTGTATTGGGTGCATGTATATTTAGAATAGTTAGTTCTTCTTGTTGAATTTATCCCTTTACCATTATGTAATGACTTTCTTTGTCTCTTTTGATCTTTGTTGGTTTAAAGTCTGTTTTATCAGAGACTAGGATTGTAACCCCTGCTTTTTTTTTGCTTTCTATTTGCTTGGTAGATGTTCCTCCATCCCTTTATTTTGAGCCTATGTGTGTCTCTGCATGTGAGATGGGTCTCCTGAATACAGCACACTGATGGGTCTTGACTCTTACCCAATTTGCCAGTCTGTGTCTTTTAATTGGGCCATTTAGCCCATTTACATTTAAGGTTAATATTGTTATGTGCAAATTGGATCCTGTCATTATGATGTTAGCTGGTTATTTTGCCCATTAATTGATACAGTTTCTTCATAGCATCGATGGTCTTTACAATTTGGCATGTTTTTGCAGTGGCTGGTACCAGATTATATCTTAACCATTTTTAAGTACACAGTTCAGTGGCATTAAGCACATTCATATTGTTGGGCAACCGTTACCACTATCCATCTTTAGATCTCTTTTTATCTTACAAAATTGAAACTTTATACTAATTAAATGATAGCTTCTCTTTCTACTCTCCTCCCAGCCCATGGCAACTACCATTCTACTTTCTGTCTCTATAATTTTGAGTTCTCTACATACCTCATATGGGTAGTATCATATCATATTTATCTTTTTCTGACTGGCTTATTTCACTTAGCATAAAATCCTAACAGTTCATCCATGTTGTAGCATATGTCAGAATTTTCTTCCTATATTTATAAGACAAAATGATAATCCATTGTATTATATACAACATTTTGCTTTTCTATTCATCCATTGATGGACAATTGGGTTGCTTCTATATTTTAGCTATTGCAAATAATGATGCTAAGCTACTGTTTGTGTGTTAGTTTTTCACAAAAAAAGTTTAAAAAGTAAAAAAAAAAAAAAGTAGGATAAGCTTAAAGAATAAGCATAAAAAGAAAGAAAATATTTTTGCACAGCTGTACAATACGTTTTTGTTTTAAGCTGTGCTATTATAAGAAGTCAAAAAGTTTTTTAAAAATTAAAAGTTTATAAAGTAAAAAAAGTTACAGTAAGCTAAGGTTAATTTATTATTGAAGAAAGAAAAATACTTTATACAATTTTAGTGTATCTAAGTGTACAGTGTTTATAAAGTCTACAGTAGTGTACAGTAACGTGCTAGGCCTTCACATTCACTCACCACTCACTCATTCACTCACCCAGAGCAATTTCCAGTCCTGCACGCTCCATTCATGGTAAGGCCTACACAGAGTCAAGATTATTAGTATCACTGTCTTCTACTTCTGCATCTTGTCCTACTGGAAGGTCTCCAGGGACAGTAATAGAAATGGAGCTGTCATCTCCTGTGTTATCATGCTGGAAAGCCTTCTAATTTTTAATTATTTAATTTTTTTTGAGACAGGGTTTTGCTGTGACACTCAGGCTGGAGTGTAGTCGCACAATCATGATAGCAATGCCTTATTCTGGAATACCTGTTGAAGGAACTACTTGAGGCTATTTTACAGTTAACTATAATAATGATAAGTATAGCATAGTATATGCTAATCAATAGGAATTTTTCAGCTCCATTGTAATCTTACAGGATCACCATAATATGCAGTTTGTCACTGACCAAAATGTCATTATGCAGCACATGACTGTATTTAATTTATATATGCACAACTACTAGTTGTTTATATACAAAAGTACACAAAAGTTAACTATTTGTATATCAAACCAAATATTCTTTATTACATGATTAACATAAAATGAATATAAAATATCCAGGAAAACAAATTTAGAAAGAGCACAAGTTTTATCTTATGATAGTTCTTAAAACATGGTAGCAAGAACTTGGTTCTTCAGTTCTGCTACCAATTAACTCTATGGACTCTGTAAGACACAGTAAGGTTTATAATAAGCTAAAGGATCAGAAAAACCTAGATTTTTAAATTATGGTGTAGCAGGGCATTGATTTGCACAATGCTGCCATACAACTGAGATTTGCAATAACAACAAACAAATCAGATCTACTTTTCCCAGGTCTGATTTCATCTTTATGAGGCTCCCATTTCTACCAGTGGTGGAAAAAATACTTAAATATGACAATTTAAGGTAAGTAAGTCTCAGATTTTTAAAAGCTTCCTTCAGACAAAGAGATGATTGTGACACCCCCATGAATAAGAGTGGTCTATCCACAGAGAAGAAAGAAGATCATGATTTAAGGGACGTGAGAAGACTGTAGCATTTTGCTAAGACAGATGTAAGGATGCATGGGCCTAGTGGGCGAGAAATGGCTCAGTGTGTCAGTCAGTGAAGACAGTGAGGTAGAAGGTGGGACTTGACTCCAGAGGTGGGAATTCGAATACTGGACCAGATTGAGGACTAGCTAATACAGGACCAGGGTAGAAGCAGTTCTACATTAGACACGCCCACCGGTGTGCTGTGTTGGTTCACCATTGCCATAGCAACACCAAGAAGTTACCATCCCTTTCCGTGGCAGCTATCCCATGGCCTGGAAGTTTCCACTTGCATCCTAGAAATTTCTGCATGAACCGCCCTTTAATTTGCATATAATTAAAAGTGGGTATAAATATGTTGGCAGAACTGCTTCTGAGCTGCCACTCTGGACACACTGCCTGTATGGTAGCCCTGCTCCAAAAGGAGCAGTACCACTGCTACTGCTGTACACTACCATTTCAACATAAGTTGCTGTCTAAAACCTAAATAAATAAAAAGACTCTTTCAACGTAACAAAATATTTTGAATAGTCAATTCAAAGTTCTAACTCCTCAGAGAAGTTTTGCCCCTTTTCCCCACTTTCAAAATTCTCTACATTCCCTTCTTATTTACAGGATAGTACTGAATAGAGGAGAAATTAACCACACATCCTTGCCTTAGTAGGGCTAGACCATCCGGTCTACCTGTTTTTCTTACCTCACATTTCTAGAATGCAAGTGCAGTCGGTACAGGCAAGCTCTTAGGCACCCTCTACTGGTGTCTGCAGAGATCCAGCTAATGTTGGTGTTTGCTCCTAAATCTTCTAGATATAGTGGTCAAAAGAGTTCAGGAAATAAATGCCCAGGAAAGCACAAGAGAGACTATCTTCAGCCATGATGATCAGAAAACTACACCCATGATGTTAATGACTATCCGTAGGTAGATGACTCACCATGTTTTATCTCCAGTCCAGGTGATTCCTTGAGCAAATGCAGCCAAATACTACTTCACATTTCCTTTACGGTGTCTAAAAGACACCCCAAATTGAGTATATTCTGCTAAATTTATAATCTTAATCCCCCTAAACTGTGTTTCTTCTGGTGTTCCTTAAATCAATAAGTGAATCTACCATACACCCAGCTATTCAAACTAGAAATTTAGAGTTCATCCTTAAAAGTACCTCTCCCTCAGCCTGTCTATATAATTAATCATGTCCTATTACTTCAGCCTTCTAAATACCTCACAAATATGCTCCTTCTCTCTCTCTCTGCTGCCACCAACCTAATTCAACCACCATTGTCTCTTCAACTGGTTTACCTACATCCACTCTGGCCTTCTTCCAACCCATTCTTTCCACCTCAGCCAGAGAGATGTTTGTTAAGTGAGCACAATGCCATCAACACACACACACACACACACACACACACACACACACACACAACCCTCTTAACACTCTTAGTTGGCTTCCTGTAACTCTAAGGTAAAGACCAAAATCTTTAAGTGTCTCTCAGAGTCCTGTGTCATCGGGTACCCACTTGCCTTGCAGCTTCCCCTCACACACTCTCCCTTATTTTCGGAGCTCCAGCAACACTAATCTGATTTCAGTCTGTTAATCTGAAAGACTTCCTTCTGACACAGGGGCTTGCCATATGCTAGTTTCTCTGTTTTAAAGGCTCCTCTCCCAACTTAATTCTCCTTTGCTTGGCTAACAGAAACTCTTCCTTCTGATCTCACCTTATCACCATTTCCTTGGGGAGACTTTTCTAATCTTGCTAACAATGTAAAATCCTCTTATCATAGGTACTTCTCGGTTTTTACATTACATGTGTATATGTGATTTTTTTTTACTAATGGATAGCTTTCTCCCTACATTATAAACTGAATGAGAGCAGAAACTGTATTTTTGTTTGCCATTTTAAGGGTGGCACTCAGAACAATGCATGGCACATAATAAGGTGACATATATGTATGTATGTGCATATATACACATATACACATATATACATACATATATACACACATATATACATATATACACACACATATATAAACACACTTACATATATAATATTCATTGAAAACATAACGAATATAATTTACCCAGAAATCATTTGGAGATTATATTTTTAAAATGCAGGTATTGATGTTTGTTGTGTAATTCTCAATAAAATAAGTTATTTCAGGCCAGGCACGGTGGCTCACTCCTATAATCCCAACACTTTGGGAGGCCAAGGGAGGCGGATCACCTGAGGTAAGGAGTTTGAGACCAGCCTGGCCAACATGGTGAAACCTCATCTCTACTAAACATACAAAAATTAGTCGGGCCTGGTGGTGGACGCCTGTAGTCCCAACTACTCGGGAGGCTAAGGCAGAGAATCACTTGAACCTGGGAGGCAGAGATTTCTGTGAGCTGAGATCGCACCACTGCACTCCAGCCTGGGTGACAGAGTGAGACTCCATCTCAATAAAAAAAAAAAAAAAAACAGAAATGATATTCAGATGAGAGAATTTGATTTCGGTCTATACCACTTATTAGCCAAGAAAACTTCAGATAATCATTTAAATCAGCAGCAGCATTGTTATGCTAATACCTGTTTTCAATCACAATGCTGCAGATAAACTGTCAAGTATTATATAAATGTAAGGCATTATGATTTATTACCAAAGTTTAAAAACTTTTTCTATAAAAGCCACAAAAAATACATAAAACATGATTAAAGCTAGGACAAAAAGCCTTACAGTTTTCCTCACAAACTTTAATTTTATATTAGTGTATTAGGGTTCTCTAGAAACAGAACCAATAGAATATATAGAAGGTAGATATAGGAGAGGTGATTTATTAGCGGAATTGGCTCTCAAAATTACGGAGGCTGAGAAGTCCCATGATAGACCATCTGCAAGCTAGAGAACCAGGGAAACTAGTAATATGGCCCCATCAAGTCCAAAGGCATAAGAACCAGGGAAGCCCATGGTGTAACCCTCAGTCTGAGGCTCAAGGCCCAAGAACCTGGGAGCCACTGGTATAAGTCCCAGAGTCCAAAGGCCAAAGAACCTGGAGTTCTGATGTCCCAGGATGGCAAAGGAAAGGTGTCTCAGTTCCAGAAGAAAAAGAGAGTGCAAACTCACCTTTCCACTGCCTTTTTGTTCTATGTGGAACCCTAGCTGATTAGATGGTACCCACCCATATTGAGTGAGGTGGCTTTTCCTTACTCAGTCCATTGATTCAAATGTCAGCCTCTTCCAGAAACACACTCACAGACACACCCAGAAATAATGCTTTACCAGATATCTGGGTCTCTCTTAATCCAGTAAAATTGACATTTAAAATTAACCACCACAATGCCAAACCCAGTCAACTTGACACCCATTTGCATCTTCTTAAACCATATTGAATCTCCAAATAAAGATAATAACAAGGTCATAGTTCAATCTAACAAGATACAACTAACCTGTGTACTACCAAAAATGCACTAATCCCTTCTGCAGAAGAGGAAGTAAAGTCCCTGAGTGATGTTTACTCTTCTCCTAATATCCCATAACTTAAGTACTGTGATGCAAAATTAATAATACTTGAATACTGATATGAACTCAATACATCTTATGTTACATGATAAAAGAATAAGAGAGGAACAAAATCAAAGATATTTGCTTGATATATGTACATATAGGCACAAACGTATTTTAACAGAATAGGGAGGAAATACTCATGGCAATTACAGCCTGTTTTTTTAATTGCTCATGTGGTCACTACTGGTATTTATAACAACCTTCTACTACTGATTCTATATTCCCTTTGCCTTCAGCAAGCACCTCAGCTGGTGCTTTTTATATGACAGAGTTACCCAAACTTTCATTCCTGAAGGGTGTGGGTCATTCATAGACCATTTGGATTGGGCTATTGTGGTTTCATTGACCGTAGTCACAGGGCATGGTAATACTAAGAGAAACCCTAAGGGATCTCTTGTATTGCAGACATACTCTTCCTTACCTCTATTATGGAGTAGTAGTCCAATTACCTCTTGGTATTCCAGATCTATTACCCCAGCCAACACCATAACTCCCCTCCATATCCTGTTGATTCAGAGGCATCAGAAGCCCAACGTAGCCAGGTGGCAATCTTAACTGCCAATTCAATGGAATCATTGTGTCTTCTGGTGGAAGTTTTACTTCCTCTAGAATTAAGACCTCTAGTCCAGCAGAGCATACTTACTGAAACAGGAATCAAAAATGTTGCTAGGGGATCACTAGGGGTAATGGTGAGTGGTGCCACTCCCATTTCCACCCCATGATTCCTGGACCCATGAATCCTGGCTATAGGAGAAATAGTACCATATATAAGACACTGATTCAGAGTATTTACAGCCTCTGAACAACACTACCCCAGCCCAGCAAAGTATTATCATCAAGCTGGCACTGTAACTGTCTTCAAAAAACCATCCCATTATCTTATTAAACCAGCTACTTTAGGATAATGGAAAACTTGCTAAGACCAGGGAATTCCATGAGCATGAGCTCATTGCCATGCTTCTTTGCCTGTGAAGTGAGTTTCCAGGTCAGAAGTGATGCTGCTCTGTGGAGTACCATGATGGTGAACAAGGTATGTTTAAGTTCATTAATGATAGTTCTGTAAGTTCATGAATGGTATTTTGTAAGTTCATGAATGGTAGTTTTTGTAGAAGCATTGCATGCATGGAAGGAGTATCCAGAGTGTCTATTCTAATAATGAAAAAACACTGCCCTTTCTATGATGGAGGTAGTTCAATGTAATCAACCTGCAACCAGGTAACCATGTTATCACCCTGGGGAATGGTTTCATACTGGGGGCTCAATGTTGATCTCAGCTGCTGGCAGATTCGGTACTCAGAAGTCGCTAGAGCCAAGCCAGCCTTTGTGGTGAAAGTCCACATTGCTGAGCTCATTAAAAGCTTCAATCTCTGCCACCATGGCCATTTTGTTCATGAGCTCACTGGGCAATAATGGGGGGTAGATGGGGAAGGAGGCTGACTGGTATTGACAAAATGGGTCATTCTATCTACTGGATTATTAAAGTCCTCCTCTTCTGAAGCCACCCTTTGGGGAGCATTCACACAAGACAGAAATACCTTCATATGCTTTGCCTATTCAGAGAGGTATATCCACATACATCTTTCACATATTTCTTTGTCACCGATTTTCCAATTACGTTCCTTCCAAATCTCTGACTATCATGCCAAACCATTGGCTACAGTCCATAAATGAGAATATAATAACGTATCTGGCCATTTTTCCTTCCAACAAAGTGCAAAAGCTGGTGCACTTACCAAAGATCTGCCCACTGGGAAGATTTCCCTTCACCACTGTCCTTCAGGGATGTCCCAGAAAGGAGGGGATAGTGCTGCAGCTGTCCGCTTTTGGATTGTAACTGCATATCATGCAGAATCATCTGTAAACTAGGCCCTATTCTTCTCTTCCTCTCTCAACTTATCATAAGGTACTCTCCATGAGGCCACAGGTGTAGGCTAGGAGAAAGAAGGTCTTGTAGCAGGAGAACAAGCCATCAGCATTTGGGCCACTTCCTTATTTAACTTACTTGTAACTTCATGACCTGTTCAGGCTGGATCATGTACATACTACTTCCATTTGACGATGGTGCTGCTGTGCATGTCCAAATTTATGACTTGATGAGTCACAGAACACCAAGTTCATGATGGGCAGCTCAAGTCATAGGGTAACTTGGTGGCCCGTGGTCAAGTGTTCAGTTTCTACTAAGGCACAGTAGCAGACCAAGAGCTATCTCTCAAAAGGAAAATAGTTATCTATGGATAAAGGCAGGACATTGCTTCAAAATCCTAAAGACCCACAGTGTTATCCACCTATGGGGGCCTGTGAAAGGCTTTAAACTGCATCCGTATCTGCCTCTGACACGTCAAGCACCACTGGATCTCACGAATCATATGGTTCAAGTGGCAGAGAAGCCACAGTAACCTAAACCTGCTGCAGAGCCTCCCCTTGTTCTGGGCCCCACTCAAAATTAGCAGCTTTTTAGGTCAATTGGTAAGTGGGCCAGAGTAGTGAACCCAAATGAGCAATGTGTTGCCTCTCAAATCCAAATTGGTTCACTAGGTGTTGTGTCTCTTTCTTGGTTGTAAAAGGGACCAGATGCAACAACTGCCCTTCACCTTAAAAGGGACATTTTGACATGATCCACACCACTGGACCCCTAGAAATTTTACGGAGAGAACAGGCCCCTGAATTTTAGTCAGATTTTTCATGGCCTGACATGCAAATATCTTCCCAATAAATCTAAAGTTGTTGTTATTTCTCACTCACCAAGCCAAATTAGCATAATATTGTCAATGTAATGGACCAGTGTGATATGTTGTAAAAGGGAATGCTGATCAAGGTCCCTACAAACTATGACATAGTGCTGGAGAGTTAATATACTCCTGAAGTAGGACAGTGAAGGTATATTACTGGCCCTGCCAGCTGAAAGAAAACTGCTTCTAGCAAGCCTTCTAAACAGGGATGGAGTAAAAGGCATTTGATAGGTGGTTCCAAAATTGTGGTGTAGATACAAACTGGCCTCTCTCCCCTACCCCAGAGGACAAAAAACAAATATACTACGATTATCACCAGTGACATTTCAGAACTCAAATATGAGCCAGAGACAGGTATCAGACCACAGTGAATTGAAAAAAATTCTGAGCAGACTGTAAGAGAATGAGCCTTTCATATCTGCAATGCCCCTCTCCCCAATCTGCCTAGCACCAAATGCCCAGAAAATTTCTCTCTGACTCACATTTTCTACACTGGAAAAGGTGAGATCAAGGAGGACAACTAGGCTTGCCCACCATCTTGGGATCCCTGGCAGGATATGTGTCTCTGTCTCAAACTGCAAGACGAATCAGGAGCGCCTGAAGGGAGAAATATCTCTGAGGACAGCCAAAGACAAAGGGTGGAGGTGAAATTCCCATTCCCAGTTCTGGAATCTGAAACAACAATTCCCAGTTCTGGAATCTCTGCTCTGTAACAGCCAAAGGAGATGCCATATCACAGTGGCTGCTCAGGAGCACCACCAGTGGGTGGTTCGCTCCACAAGCCCCCTGGGCCCAAACCCTTAAGCCAGCGTTCCCTCACTACCAGGATATCCCCTGTGGGATATTCCCCATTCAGGATGGGCACCACTCTGATTGCTTACTAGAACCGAGGCAAACCAGGGTTTAAGGCATCATTTAGTGCTAAAAAGGGGGCAGTGACCTAGAAGGGGAAAAAAATCAACAGCTAAATTACAAAGAATCTCTAAGCAAACACATCCAGTAAAAACCAAAAAGAGCCAGACAGAGAAGACTGAAATAAATAGTTAATCCTTCCATGCAATGTTATACATGTACATCCACAGGGAACAACAGCAAAAAGGGAGCCATTGACCAAACAAACAAAGCAAGGAACCAGTGACGGACCCTAATGAGATGGAATATGTGAACTCTTGGACCAATAATTCAAAATAGCAATTTTATGGAAATTTACTGATCTCAAAGGTAAGGCAGAAAAGCAATTCAGAAATTTATTGTCAGAGAAATTTAACAGAGATTGAAATAATTTTTTAAATGAAACAGAAATCTCATAACTGAGAAATACATTTGCTAAACTACAGAAGTCATTATAGGTATACCAGTAGCAGAATGGGTCAAACAGAGGAAAGACTCAGTGAGCTCAAAGACAAGCTATTTAAAAACACATAGAGGAGAAAAACAGAAAATAGAATGAAAAGAAATGAAGATCACCTATGAGATATAGAAAATTACCTCAAAAAAAGAAATTTAATTATTGGTATTCAAGAGGGAATCGAGCAAGAGCAAGGGTAGAAAGATTATTCAAAGAAATAACAATAGAAAACTTTTCAAAACTTGAGAAAGAGATAAATATCCAGGTACAGAAAGGTGAGAACACCAAACAGATTCAACCCAAATAAGGCTATCCCAAGGCATCTAATAATTAAATTCTCAAAGGTCAAGGACAAAGAGAAGATTCTAAAAGCAAAAAGAAAAGAAAAGAACCAAGTAGCATGTAAAGGAGCTCCAATTTTTCTGGCAACAGACTGCTCAATGGAAATGATACAGGCCTAGAGAAAATAGAATGACATTTTCAAATTACTGAAAGAAAAAAACTGCCATTCAGGAATACTGTATCCAGCAAATTATTTTTCACCTATGAAGAAAGAATAAAATCCTTCCCAGACAAACAAAAGCTGAGAGAATTTACCACCACCAGATCTATCTTACAAGAAATGATAAAGACAGTTCTTCAATCTAAAAGTAACAGTCACTACCATGTACAAGGAAAACATTTGAAGCTATAAAACCCACCAGTAAAATTAAGTACATGAAAAGCCCAAGGTATTCTAATACCATAATTGTGATGTTTAATCCACTAATAACTCTATGAAGCCAAAAAAGACAAATTTATCAAAAACAACAATAGCTACTGCAACTTGTTAAGAAATAAGCAATATAAAAATATGTAAATTGAAACAACATAAAGTCAAGATGTGGAGGGAATGAAGTTTAAAAACAAAAGAAAAACTCTACACTTTGTTTTTATTGTTTTCTTTATGATCTAAGTTGTCATATCTTTAAAATAATTTGTTAGACCAAATGGATATAATACTTATTTACAGAACACTTCATCCAGCAGCTGCGGAATACACATTCTTTTCCTCAGCCCGTGGATTATTCTCAAAGATAGACTATATATTAGGTCACAAAAGAAGTCTTAAAACTTTCAAAAAATTGAAATAATGTCAAGCATGTTCTCTGACTACAATGGAATAAAACTAGAAATTAATAAAAGAGGAATTTTGGAAACTACAAATACATGAAAATTAAACAACATACTCCTGAATGGCCAATAGGCCAATGAAGAAATTAAGAAGGAAATTGAAAAATTTATTGAAACAAATGATAATGGGAACACTGCATAACAAAACCTATGGAATACAGCAAAAGTAGTACTAAGAGGGAAGAATATAGCTATAAATGCCAACATCAAAAAAGGGAAAAAAGACTTCAAATAAACAATCTAATGATTCAACTTAAAAAACCAAGACAGCAAGAACAAACCAAACCCAAAATTAAAAGAAAATAAGTACTAAAGATCAGAGCAGAAATAAATGAAATTGAAATGAAAAAAATACAAAAGATCAATGAAACAAAAAGTGGGTTTCTTGAAAAGTTAAAACTGACAAAGCTTTAGCCAGATTAAAAAAAAAAGAGAAGAGACATATAAAATCAGAAATGAAAAAGGAGACATTACAACTGATACTACAGAAATTCAAAGGATTGTTAGTGGCTTCTGTAACCAACTATTTGCCAATAAACTGGAAAAAAGAGAAGAAATAGACAAATTCCTAGACATATATGTACTAGTCCATTCTCACACTGCTATAAAGAAATATCTGAGACTGGGTAATTTATAAAGAAATGAGATTTAATTGGCTCATGGCTCCACAGGCTGTACAGGAAGCATGTCTAGGGAGGCCTAAGGAAACTTTCAATCATGGCAGAAGAAAAAGTAAGCACATCTTACCTGGATGAAGCAGAAAGAAAAGAGAGAATGGGAAGGTGCTACACACTTTTAAACAACTTGCATGAGAACTCTCTCACTATCGCTAGAACAGCAAGGGAGAAATCCACCCCCATGATCCAATCATGTCCCATCAGGACTCTCCCCCAACATTGGAAATTACAATTCGACATGAGATTTGGGTGGGGACACAAATCTAAAACATATCACATACACCTAACAAGACTGAACCAGAAAGAAGTCCAAAGCCTGAACAGACCAATAACAAGTAACAAGATCAATGCCATAATAAAAAGTCTCCTGGTAAAGAAAATCCCAGGAACCAATGGCTCACTGTTGAATTTTACCAAACATTAAATTGATTGAGTACCAATTCTACTCAAACTATTCCTGAAAATAGAAGAGGAGGGAATACTTCCAAATGCATTCTACACGGCTGGTATTGTCCTGATGCCAAAAACAGACAAAGACACATTAAAAAAAAAAAAGAAAGAAAACTGTAGGCTGATATCTCTGATGAATGTTGATGCAAAAAATCCTCAACAAAATGCTAGCAAACCGAATTCAACAATACAATAAATATATCATTCATCATGACCAAGTGGGATTTATCCCTAGAATATAAGAATGGTTCAACATATACAAATCAATCAATATGATACATCATATCAATGGAATGAAAGCTAAAAGCCGTATGATCATTTAATTGATACTGAAAAAGCATTTGATAAAATTTAACATCTTCACGATAAAAATCCTTAAAAAACTGGGGATAGAAGGAACTTACCTCAACATAATAAAAGCCATATGCCACATACACTTAGCTAGTATCATGCTGAATGGTGAAAAACTAAAAGCCTTTCCTCTAAGACCTGGAACACGACAATGATGCCCACTGTCAACACTGTTATTTCACGTAGTACTGGAAGCCCTAGCTAGAGCAGTAAGACAAGAGAAAGATATAAAGAACATCCACATTGGAAAGAAAGAGTCAAATCATCCTTGTGTGTGGATAATATGATCTTATATTTGGAAAAACCTAAAGACTACACAGGAAAACTATTAGAACTGATCAACAAATTCAGTAAAGTTGCAGGATAAAAAGTCAACAACAAAAATCAGTAGCATTTCTATATGTCAAAAGTGAATAATCAGAAAAGGAAATCAAAAAGTAATCTCACTTACGACAGCCGCACATAAAATTAAATGCCTAGGAATTAACTTAACCAAAGAAGTGAAAGATCTCTGTAATGATAACTATAACACACTGATGGAGGAAAATGAAGAAGATACCAAAAAATGGAAAAATATTCCATGTTTATGGATTGGAAGAATCAATAGTGTTAAAAATGTTTGTACTACTCAAAGCAAACCATAGATTCGATGCAATCCCTATAAAGTGACATTCTTCACAGAAATAGAAAAAACTATCCTAAAATTTATATGGAACCACAAAAGACCCATAATAGCCAAAGGAATACTAAGCAAAAAGACCAAAACTGGAGTAATTACATTACCTGACTTCAAATTACACTACAGAGGTATAGTAACCAAAACACCATGGTTCTGGCATAAAAGCAGATATATAGACCAATGGAACAGAATAGAGAACCCAGGAGATCTAGAACAAGACAATGATACCCATTTTCACCACTTTAATCAACGTAACACTGGAAGTCCTATCCAGAGAAATTAGACAAGACAAAAAATAAAGGGCATCCAAACTGGAAAGGAAGAAATCAAATTAGCCTTGTTTGCAGATAACATAATCTTATACTTAGAAAAAGCTAAAGACTCCACCAAAACTTATAATTATACATTAATTCGGTAAGGTTATAAGATCTCAAATCAACATGAAAAAGTCAGTAGCATTTATATATGACAACAGTGAACAATCTGGAAAAAAATCAAGAAATTAATCCCATCTGCAATAGTTACAAAGTCTATAAAGTATCTAGGAATCAATTTAGCCAAAAAGGTAAATAACTATAAAACACTGTTAAAAGAAATTAAAGAGGACACAAAATAATGAAAACATATTCCATACTTACGGATTGGAAGAATTAATACTGTTAAAATAACAATACTCTCTGAAACAATTTACAGATTCAATGCAATCCCTATTAAAATACCAATCACATTCTTCTAAAAAATAGACCAAAAAATCCCAGAATTTATATAAAACCACAAAAGGCCCTGAATAGCTAAAGCAAGCCTGAACAAAAGAACGAAACTGAAGGTATCACACTACCTAACTTCAAATATACTACAAAGCTGTAGTAATCAAATCAGCATGGTACTGGCATAAAAACAGAGACGTAGACCAACGGGACAGACTAGAGAATACAAATATAAATCCACACATTTCCAGCCAACTCATTTTTGACAAAGGCACCAAGTGAGAAATGAAAGTCTCTTCAACATATGGTGCTGGTAAAACCAGACAACCATATGCAGAAGAATGAAATTAGACCTCTATCTCCAACCATATGCAAAAATCAAATCAAAATGGATTAAAGACTCAGATGTGAGACCTGAAACTATGAAACTCCTACAGTAAAACATTAGAGAAAAGCTCTAGAAAATTGGTCTGGGCAAATACTTTTTGGGTAAGAGTTCTAAAATACAGGCAATCAAAGCAAAAATAAACACATGGGATTAAATCAAGTTAAAAATCTTCTGCACAGCAACGAAAACAAGCAAAAAAGTAAAGAGACAGCCCATAGAATGGAAGGAAATATTTGCAAACTATTCATCTCACAAGAGATTAATAATTAGAATATATAAGGAGCTTAAACAACTCAATAGCAAAAAAATAATAATTTAAAAATGACAAAAAGATCTGAATAAACATTTCTCAAAAGACATACAAATGCACAACAAATACATGGAAAAATGCACATCACACACAATGTCACTAATCATGAGAAACATGCAAATCAAAACCAAAAGGAGCTATTACTTTATGCCAGTTAGAGTGGCTATCATCAACGAGACCAAAAAAACAACAACTTCTGCATAGGATGCAGAGAAAAGGAAACTCTTATACACTGTTGATGAGAATGTAAATTAGTATAATTATTATAAAAAACAGTATGGAGGTTTCTCAAGTGACTAAAAATAGAACTACCCACCATAAGATTCAGTAATACTATTACTGGGTATGTATCCAAAGGAAAGAAAATTAGTATATTGAAGAGACACTCACACACTCATGTTTCTTGCAGCTGTGTTTACAATAGCTAAGATATGAACTCAACATAAATGTCCATCAACAAACGAATGGATAAAAAATGTGGTGTATATATAAACAATGGAATACTATTCATCCATTTAAAAATGAAATCCTGTCATTTATGGCAACATGGATGAGCCTGGGGGATGTTATGTTGTGTGAAATAATTCAGGCACAGAAAGATAAATACTGCATGTTCTCACTCCTGTGGAAACTAAAAAAAAAAAAAAATGAGTTCATAGAAGTAGAAAGTAGAATCATAATTATGAGAGGGTAGGGAGGGTAGCCAGGAGAGAGAGAGTTTAGTTAATGGATACCAAGTTACACCTAGATGAAATTAGTTCTTGTGTTCTGTAGCACTGTAGAATGAATATAGTTAATAGTAATTTACTGTACACTTCCAAAGAGCTAGAAGAGAGGATTTTGAATGTTTGCAACATTAAAGAATAATAAATATGCAAGATGATTGACATGCTAGTTACCCTGATTTGATAATTACACATTATATACATGTATTGAAATATCACTTTGTATCCCTTGAACATGTACAATTATTACATATCAACTAAAAATAAAAGGAAAAAAATAACCAATTAAAGAACCACAAGATGAAATAAGTATCAATGAAGAAGAAACTAATTACAATAATAGCTGAAACTAATAGAAAACAACGAATAGAAAGGAAAAAGAAAGATAAATAACTATGCAATCTGGTTCTTTAGAGAAAAAATAGGTAAACTTTTTCAGCAGGATCATGAACAAGACAAAACAACAGAGCAAAAATAGAGCAATATTAGAGTTGAGAGAAATAGAAGCACAGATGCAGGAGCAATTAAAATAATTACAAGAGAATGCTGCATGAAAATGTAAGGAAACACATTTGAAATGCTGTAAAAATTAATGCCTTCCCTGCAAAACACAAATTTTTTAAACTAACCTAAAAGAAATGGAAAATTCAAATACACAAATCACCATAAAATTTGGAAAGGCAACTAAAAGTCCACCATTCAAAAAGGCACCACGACCAAATAGGGTCATCACCATGTTTGACCCATCTTTCAAAGAACAGAAGATTAATTTAATCTATTTCTTTCTGAGGAAGAAGTGGAAAATGCCTTCAGTTAACTTTTGAAAGATAAAATCATTCTAATACACACTTGATAAAAATGATTTTAGTATTACAAAAAAAATCTTCCTATAGAAAGAAAAAGAAATCCTTTTCCTAGATTTAAGCATCATAAGAACAGGAATGTTTATGATTCAATACCATATCCTTAGTGCCCACGTTAGTACATGACATAAAGCAAGTACTCAACAAACATCTTTTGAATTAGTAATAGGTCAGTTCTCCTCATAAATATAGATGCCAAAACTAAAAACAAATTTTAGCAAATAGAATCTGACAACACATCAAAATATTTATATCATGTCAATTGATGCTAAAAAGACGCTCGATCTCCTGTCATATAGTAATTTAATTAAAAATAGATAGTTGAATTAGTCTGTTCTCATGCTGCTAATAAATACCCGAGACTGGGTAATTTATAAAGAAAAGAGGTTCAATTGACTCACAGTTCTGCATGGCTGGGGAGGCCTCAGGGAACTTACAATCATAGCAGAAGGCGAAGCAAAAGCAGGCACCTTTTTCACAAGGCAGCAGGAGAGAGACTGCCGGCAGGGGAAATGCCAGATGCTTATAAAACCATCAGATCTCGTGACAACTCACTCACTATCAGCATGAGGGAAACCACCACCATGATTCAATTACCTCCACCTGGTTCCTCCCTTAACACCTGGGGATTATGGGGATTACATTTCAAGATGAGATTTGGGTGGGAACGCAAAACCAAACCAAATCAATATTACAGATATAATAATATGTAGTACCAACATTTTTTATTACCATGGAGGCTCTAGCAGTTCTGTTAGATCACAAACAAATAAAATAATTAATATAAACATTGAAAAAGAAAAAAACAAAGTACCATGTTATTCCTGACATATGCTAATAGAAATCACTGAAGGACAAAAGTCAAAATTCACTAAAGTGGATATAATATCTCATTTTCCAAAAACAAAAAAAATATGTAAGATAGATAGACAGATAGATACTTAAGCATGGAAAGATATATCCAAGGCATCATTTTAGATTACCATGTGGCAGAGAACCGAGTCAAGGGAGAACAACAGGAAGGAGAAGCCAGGCAAAATTCAAATGCAAAAAATCACACCCACACACATTTTTGTAAGATTATGTATATATGCATATATAAAAACATATAGGTAAGGAAATTTTGAAATAATTTTAATCTTATTAATAAAATTGTTTTTACAGGTTTATTTTCATGGACTTGTGTTGCTCCAAAGGAAGATATAGAATGAAATAATTAATAGGTTGTCCTTGCTGACTCCGGCTCCAGATGGAGAGAGGCAGGTTGAGAGCATGAGAAGCATGAGCTCCAACACTACCTTTTTCCAGGGCACTGACTCTAGTGTCCCTGGCCTACTTATCTGCACAGTCTTTCTCTGTAACTCTCTATACGGAGTGCACTCCAACTTCCTGGTGATTTATTAGTCACAGGAGAGAATTAGCAGACCAAATACAGGTGTGCGCTGCTTGATTAATTACATCTCTCCACCGCTGAGCCCCATCAGAGAGCTGGTTTCACTCCATTAAGTTGTTGCTCAGGCAAATCACCGCATTATTCCAATATCTAATTGTTTACTTTCTGTAAGCTGATTCTAATCCCATCCTGGCATAGTTATGAAACTAGGAGTAAGTGTCATTCTAAAGCAGCATCCCTCCAGCCCCATTCATTTGACCATGGTATTCATAAAAAGGAAAGCTCGTTGAACACGTGTGGTTAAGTACTCATGAGCTACAATCTTTGGTTGAATTAATGTAGTCAGAAAAAAAGTAAATCACTCAGGTGTTTCAAATGATGCTAGAAATGCTCAGCATATTTCCCTTATAAAATAACAGAAACTGTTAGAGAATTTAAATAATCTTAATAAGATCAAAATGATATATTTAATCTTATATTTTTGTTTTAAATTTGGGTTATAAAATATTTCAATATAAGAAGTGAATTTTATTATTTATCACATATCCTCTGACTATTAAGTATATTTCTGATTCTGGTGCAGTACCAAGATTATTCTTATATTTTGTTTTCACTATGACATTATTTTTCAAATCCTAGTTCTCACAAGTCCATGGGGGCAAAAGCTAGAAGCATATAGATTTTACATCTTGAGATATTTTGATATTCTTAAATTGGATTAAACAAAAATTATTATTTGATTGTGGATAACAACCTTTTTCTTTTTAAAGAAACTAAATTGATTGTTCATCTTCAATTTTGTAATAATCATTCTTTGTGAAGTTTTTTACTAGCTATAGCTTTGAAAACCAGGAAAATAGCTTTTTTGATTAAAACCATTTAAGCCATAGCTAGATTCATGAGAAACTAATTTGCTTAATTAAAATATTTAATAATTAACATTCAATAGTGCAGTAGCATTCAACACCCTCCTGAGGTCAAGACAGATATATATGTAAAGTTTAGAGAGAAGCTGAGTGGGCCTGGAACCGTTTGTTGGCAACTACCATGGTACTGTAGAATCAAACCCAGGTGACAGGACACAATTTGTCACTATAAAGCTGAATTTCTTTCTAAAGATCATATATCCAGTCTGTACTAAAAAGTTTAATTTATCGACCAGGTGCAGTGGTTCACACCTGTAATACCAGCACTTTGGGAGGCCAAAGCGGGTGGATCGCTTGAGGCCAGGAGTTCAAGACCAGCCTAGCCAATGTGCAAAACCCCTTTTCTACTAAAAATACAAAAACTAGCTGGGCATGGTGGTGCATGCCTGTAGTCCCAGCTACATCCCAACCCTCGGGAGGCTAAGGCAGGAGAATTGCTTGAACCTAGGAGTTGAAGATTGCAGTGAGACTATATCGTGCCACTGCACTCCAGCCTGGGTGACAGAGCGAGATTCTGTCTCAAAAAACAGAGTTTAACGTATCCTGTTAATACTAATTTGGCCCAATTCTTTACAAAATAATATGTAGGACATTTTATGATAAAATATATTTGTTGTCTCCCTTCCTCATATTAACAAGCAGTAAATAGTTGCATCATTGAAATCACTTTTTTCTTGTCCCCAAATTTGTCCTTTGTCCACCAAAAAAGGACACTGCTAGACATTTCGTCCATCCTGATACAACCCATTATTAATAACTTGATAAACATGTGGCTTTCCCCCACTAGATTATAAACTCTGTGAAGTCAGAATGCTTGTCTATCTGGATCACCAATCCCATTGTATCATGAGCCTTGTGTAGTTCTTGGAACATAGTAGGAAGTCAATATTTGTGGAAACAAAAAGAGGAGGGAAGGGAAAAGAAGGAAATCAGGAAGCAAACAGGCATATATTAATGAACAGTCACTCACTAGACAATAAATTGTCGTATTATTAAGGATTTCACTGATGTCACTACTCACATTTTATGGACAGTTATAAGCCATTTGCTTGCATTTGCAAAGACTGCATTAGCCTATCAGACATTTTCATGCATCCTAGCTACATATGATCTTATTTCCAAGTTAATACCTCCGAAAGAAACTTATTGTGGTTTCTGTTTTATTTCTAAACTAAATATATGGTACCCACATTTTTAAAGCAAAATGACAACAACAAAAATTTTTCTGAAGATATCTGAACCAAGAACATCAAGTTCTGTTATGAGGAAATGGGTTTTCCATTAAATGGCAAATGCCTTGTTTCACAGAGTTAAGCAAAATAATATCTTTTTAAAACTTATGTTTAAGTGTACGGCACTGAAAGTCCAATTCAGAAATGTTTTCTGCTATGGAAAGAGCATCTTCATTCAGTTGTAAAGAAGCCAATTTTCATCCACTTTACACTTTTCACTCAGTATTTTATTCTTTTGAGCTAAGAAAATAAGCAATGACACTTTGTTAGCTTTTAAAGTTTCTACTATGGTCTGCATAATTATCTCAAGAATACCATTGTATTTTAGCACATTTTCAAAAAGTTATTGTACTCAAAAATATGCCTATTTGTCAACATCCTCTTGCCTCTGTATAGCAAGATGAATTTTCTTTTCTTCTACCAGTTCTTACCTGGAACTTTTCCCAGTATTTGAAATCATTTTAAACTGACAAAATAATTACCTATCTCTGTTGGTTTTATCCAAGAATGGACTATATGTCATGACTGTCAGCACTTTTCTATCTCTCTTATATGGCAGATATCACTAATTCATTATGGCAAATCTGCAGCCCAGATATGATATATAGAATTTTTATTAACATATACATTCCGACAGTCACCTGCAATTAGAGTGTTTATGTGAGATAAAACTTTTCTGCCATCGCTGGTCTAGAAACTACCTGAATGCATTCAGGGAAATTAAATATCTTGAGATCCATTTCAGTTTTATTATTTATTTCATCTACAAATCAGCTTACTCCCAAGGATTTAGGAGAGACAAATCAAACAATCTTCCACACACCAGAATAATAAAATGTAGTCACTCTTTGTGCTGATGTCAATGATCAAGGAAGAGAGTAGTGACTACGTACACATTTAAGCAGCAGAAATTGTGCGTCCTAGAAAAAGGCAGTAAACCTCATTTATCTTCTCTAAAATTGGAATCAAAACCCATGATCTGAGTTATAGTATCCTACCCCAAAACCCTTTAGTGGTCAAGATTGCAATGATCCCTTTAGATCTTGCATAATTTTTTAAGAAATTACATGAGATGTAGGTAAGATGTATGTTAGAAATGTGGAAATAAACTTGGTCTTGGGCAAAGGGGAATAGAAAGGAGATCCTAAGAAAAGAAGAGCTTAGATCTAACCCTGCCTGTCCACGCTGGCAGAACATGGGAAAGGAAAGGAAGGAAAGAATGCTGCTGCAGGATGGAGGAGCCGGGAGTGGGAGCAAACCTGCTTCCACATCTTGTTTCTAGCTATTTAGGAGCCATTGTGTCCCCACTAGTGAGTGGAGTAGTGGGCAGTGGCAACAAGTGATATCCACCACAATGAAATCCAACACACTGGTTATTAACCTTTGAAATCTTGGGAAGTTCATCTGATTCTGTTATAGATATGGGCTGAAGCAACAGAATGAAGTGTGTCACCTCAGGTACCAATAATCCAATACCAACAAGAGTAATCCCAATGTCAAGAAAAATCTCAAAAGTGAATCTTGGCTACAAAACATTTGAATCTATGACTCTAGAGCTGTATCTGTTGTATCTTTTCTAGGTTTTCCCCTTTAAATTCTTTCACTTCATTTATTGGAGACAACAAAAAATAGTGTCATGAGAGGGATGTTGGCAGTGGCAATGTTCCTTGAGCTCATCTTGGAGAGAAGGACTAGCAGAGAGACCTTGTGAAGCACTAACACCCCCTCCAGGACATGTTCACAGGATACCCACCAGACCGGATGACAATCAAAGGACCTGCTTAGAAGATTTTAATGTGGACAGGAGTGATGACAAATTCCCCTTTAAAAAGACTTGAAAGAGAATCAACTTTTGATGGCTCCCAAAAGAAGCTAAATATGAAACCTGCAACCTGCAACACAGCATTCCTCCACAGTGTCAAAGTTCCTTGCATTTCCTAGGACTATGCACTGCATATGAGTAAATTAATTTGAAGACTGAAGCAAAAGCTAAATTCAGTCAAAAACACTTTTGTAAATTATATCTGAATAAAGTTTAGGCAGAGGGTGAAAGAAGGAATGACCACAATAATCTATTCAAAACCTACTATATTTTACTATTAAAAGTGTGATGTCCACCTGTAATCCCACCACCTTGGGAGGCCGAGGTGGGTGGATCACCTGAGCTCAGGAGTTTGAAATCAGCTTGGCCAACATGTTAAAACTCTGTCTCTACTGAAAACACAAAAATTACCCGGGCATGGTGGCAGGCGCCTCTAGTCCCAGCTACTCGGCAGGCTGAGGCAGGAGAATTGCTTGAACCCAGGAGGTGGAGGTTGCAGTGAGCTGAGATTGAGCCATTGCACTCCAGCCTGGATAACGCGAGCAAAACTCCATCTCAAAAAAAAAAAAAAAGCGTGATGTCTATGGCACTTGTGGGTCTGTTTATAATTTGTGTTATGATCTGTCCAAGTTACACAAGCTTTCATTTGATGGTACCATACATTTTTATAATTGAAGCTATGGAGTAGGTACTTATTACAAATACGTTGTAGGAGGGATTGGGCATTTATTTGGATTGATAATCTTCAGAGCCCAAACCCAATCAACAATCACACGCCCCCACCATTTTACTGTGCTGTGTAGAAATGGTAAGAATACACCCTTGATTAGTATTTTAACAGGCAAGAATTTTACCAGGTTAATATGTTTATAATGAATACTCTCCATAAGACACAGAAATATTATTTATTGTACTTTAATGGAATATTTGAATAAAAGAAAATAACTTTTATGTACATCTATATTTTTTTTTAAAAAATCCCAAAACATCCATGACCAAAACTATTATGAGTTCTAATTACTAACATAAAGCACTTCGTTTCGTAGAGAGATGGTCTTCTCAAACCCATAATTGTAGGTTTCATTTCAGTGGTTCCACAATAATGGGGTAAGTTAGTCCTGGACTGTTCATTTCACCTACCTGAACCTCATTGCAAGCATTCTTGTTATGTAGTGTAGTATGAGACAATGGTATCACTTGTAAAACTTTCTGTGAAACTGGGCATCAAATGTATGAACTTTGTCTCCTATGAATGTCATTTGTTAGGGAATGAGTTGAGATTCACTATCTTTCCTACTCTTCTGGAGATAATTCAGTTTCCATCCACCTCTGGCATAAGGTTAAGTATTGTTTAAAAAAAAATACTGCCCTGAGATCCACTTCTCTAAATAGCTTCTTGTATAGTGTCCTAACTAATGTTAAAAGCATAATCTGATTTTCATAAATATGAGAATATGCTTCAGTATAAAATAATATTTGGTATTAACAGAAGGAATCTAGGGGAGTTTATGTAGTTTCAAAATCTTACCCATATTTTTCTACTTTGCCAAATATAGAACCAATGACCCAAATGAATTGGTATGCTTGGTGTTCCTCTCCCCAACTTCAAGCTCTTTTTCTTTTGGGGGGTCAGGGGAGAGAGTTTCATGCGTAGGACACTGTCTTAGCTTCCTTTCAAATATCTGGTATCCCATCAGAGCAGTAGAAATCTAGAAACTGTTGCCACTATTCCCCTGGTCCATATGAAGCCACAACTGCAGGAGAGAAGAACTAAATGGTCTGTATCATCAGAATTTTCAGAGAAGCAAAACTACATATATATGAATATATAGAAATTGAATATACACTTGGCCCTTGAACCACGTGGGAGTTAGGGATGCCAATACCCTTGCACCATTGAAAATCAAGGTATGACTTTTGACTTCCCAAAAACTTAACTACTGATAGCCTACTTTGACTGGAAGCCTTACTCTATTTTGTATGTTTTATGCGTTACACACTATATTCTTACAATAAAAGAAGCTACAAAAAATACAATGTTATTGAGAAAATCATAAGAGAAAAATATATTTACTATTCATTACGTGGAAGTAGATCCACGTAATGAATAGTAAAGGTCTTCATTCTCATGATCTTCATAACAAGAAGGCTGAGGAGGAGGAGCAGAGGAGGAAGTGTTGGTCTTGCTGTCTCAGGGGTGCCAGAGGGAGAAGAAAACCCGCATGTAAGTAGACCCATGCAGTTCAAGCCCATGTTGTTCAAGGATCAACTGTACACATCTATAACAGGCTGTGTGTGTGTGTGGGGGGGGGGTGCTGTGTGTGTGTGTCTGTGTGCCCTAATAGAATGGCCTGTCTTATTTTGCATATATAAAGAGATTTGTATAAGAAATTAACTCTTGAGATTGTTGGGGGCAGGCAAGCCCAAAATTCCTAAGGCAAACCAACAGGCTAGAAACTTGAGCAAGAATTGATGTTTCGGTCTTGAATCCAAAATCTGTTGGGCAGGCCAGCAGGCTGGAAACTCGGGTAGGATGTCTATGTTATGGGCTTGAGGTAGAATTTCTTGTTTTCTCAGAAACCTCAGTTTCTGTTCTTAAGACCTTCAGCTGACTGGATAAAGCTCACACATATTATCATCTCTTTTACTTAAAGTCGGCTATAACTGCAAATGTTAGTCATATCTACAAAATGGCTTCACAGCAACATCTAGACTAGTATTTGACCAGACAACTGTGCACCACAGCCTAGCCAAATTAATGCATGAAATTTAAACATCACATAGTCCTGTTAATGTCCCAAATCATTGAGCTTCCAGAAATTAATTCTTTTTTCATTGTTTTATTTATTTTTATTTCAATAGTTTTGGGGGTACAGTTAGTGTTTGGCTACATGGTTAAATTATTTAGTGGTGATTTCTGAGACTTTGATGCACCCATCACCCAAGCAGTGTCCATTGTACCAAATGTGTCATTTTTTGTTCTTTACCTCCCCAACCCCCAACCCTTCTCCCCAAGTTGCTAAAGTCCATTTACATATCATTCTACCAGACTTATAAATATATAATTTTTCTTGTTCCAAAATAAATTCTAGAAATTTCAAGATGGTTGCTTTAAACACATAGCATAGACCATTTAGAAATAAATGCGGAGATTATGTCACAGATAAGTTTTAGCTTTGTTTAAAGATAAAAGAAAAGCTATAAAATATTGTGAGGGCATTCTGTATCAATGTAGGAGTAAATCAGAATTTGAAAGCATTCTAAGGTCAGATGTCCAGGATTATATCACCAAAAAAGCATGTGACTGGAATTGAAGTAACACAGCTAAGCTCAACACACATAACAATACATGCTTTGCCAGAGTGCAGTGTTTATTTCTTATTTTTTTTCTTCCTTTTATAGGAAAGAGAAATGCAACTTTTTCAGAAGTTTACATTGTCTGACATTGCTTTGGTTTCAGTAAATAAGGTCAGAAAAAATGAAAGTATTTAATTATTCCCCAAAATTCAACAATAAATAGAGAAAATGTGGACCTTATTTAATGACTACCACATATTTAGCATCCCATTATTCTAAAAGTTTCTTTCATTTGTTCATTAATGTTGTTATTCAACATGACTGCATGCCAGCAATGTCTCTAGTAGCTCTCTCCTGTGTACTGGCAACGCAGTGATTCCCAGCATCGAGGCAGTAACCCCCAGAAGGAATTGGTTGTGTTTATAGAACAACTGTGAGGCAGAGAGATGACATTTTTTCCTTGCATAAATGCATAATGTTGCCTGAATGGGTATCACTACATGCCAGATCAGTGCATCAGCCAAGCCGAGGCAATGTTTGTACGTGCTTGGTAACACCGCTGTAAGAACATTCCTCTTAGTAACTTCCCTTTTTGGGAAGTTGCCTATTTCTGAACACTCTCCCCATCCATACTCCCAAACTCATTATTTTTTTTCTCTTCTGGTGTTCTAGATTTTTTCCTCAACATAGAGTGCTATGCCCTGATCATCACTGATCATCACTTATTTGTTTTTATTTGTTTCTTATTCACCATTTTATGTCCTGCTCTTGGCACAGTGCCTAGAATAGCACAAGAGATTAACAGATATGTTTAGAGTGAACTGATACTAATTTACAGTTTATATGAAGATCAAAAACTGCCCTGAGTAGGAAGTCAGAAGGGTGAGGAGAACATACCCTATTCCCTTACCAAACAAGCATTGCCAACTGTGAGCTATATCACTACCCCCATCACTGAAACATGCAGTACAAACACAGTGAGAACCTTCTCCTAACCTGGAAGAATTAACCTCTAATTCCCTAAGCCATCTATTGTATGTTATAAATTAACTTTCATATGCATATAGAATGTTCTGTATCATCCATAGAAAAATTGATAAAATAGTCACCCAAATCAGTTTCTGTGTTCTATGATTCAGAAAAGGAAGTGACTCGAGAAAGGCTGAGTATCCCCTATGGCTATTTGGCAAACCTTCCATACTCTATAAATGCATTTGTACTGAGTAACTGTAGATTATTGCACTCTTGGCTGATTTCTTTCACTTCCCTCTATTTTGTTTAACCTTGACCAGTTTAATTCGTATTGGTGGCAGGAATCTATACTGTAACTTTCTTAGTTAATGCACCACTAGTAGATAATAGTTCTTCCTTCCTTAAGTCAAAAGCCTCTCTGTCAGCCTTTCTACTACATCATTATGGAGCTCTGCGCAGCAGTAGTTTCTTACTTTTGGTACCTTCTTAAAGCAGCAATTCTGCTTTTAAATTTTTCTCAGTTGGCCATGAGGACAGTCAATGTCAAGGAATTCAAAAGATTAGGTGGAAGGGAAAGGGACCTAGAAGCCCTATATAAAGTCTGTTATCTGGCAGCATAGAACCTAATCTAGGGACAGCCAGAATATCAGGTGAAGAAGAGATTGAGGAATACTGGGTGTTTCCAATACCATGGATGCCTATTGACTGGATAACTCAACATCTTATTTTTTTATTCATCATTCTCCTGATAAAAACAGGACTTACTCCTCTTGTATTATGCTGTTCTTGGTAGGAGCTCAAATCTCAAAGCAGGTGAGACAAGAAGATGAAAACAAGGATGTTTGGTCACTTTATACAAATTTTTACTATAAGGAAAATATAGCCTTCTCCCTTCTGTTTCCATTAAATAAAATAGGGCTCAGCAGTTTGCTTAATCAGAATACACCCTGGCTATTTTTTGGCTATTTTACCACTTTAATCTGCCAACCATTCTTTCAAAATAGATGTGATAAAAAACAGTGCAAACTGTGTGTCTCTCCAGGACAATAAGTAGAGTGTTATTATAAACACAGGAGAAGCACACTTTTCATAGATCCTTATTGCGCTACTGAATTTCTAGAGTTAAGGTCTACATCTAAAATCCCAAACAGTATATATAGCAGCCTGGAGATATTTTCTAAAATATCCGATGGGGCTAAATGATACTGATAAATAAAACAAATCATTCAGTTAGAGTTTATTTTGTATGTGAGAGATATTTGCCATTGTTTGATCACTTAAAAAATTAAAGATAAACCCTACTTAGACTGCTCCTTTTTTCAAAAGCCTCAGTCTGTTGTGGGGGTGTGGACCAGACAAAATAGATCCCCACTTGATGCAGGTAACTGAGGAAAATGAGATAAAGTGTACTTCCTTACTTCTTGATTATTTTTCTCTTCAACTGAACTACTAGAATAACAATGTATTTGATCATCTAAATATGTAAATATAAATATATAATAGCAATAAAAGCAAATACTTCTGGGCTATTTACTGTGAGTGAGCAGGTACTATTCTAAGCTTTTTACATGTATTAATTAATGTAATTCTTACAAAAGCCTCATGCAACATGTTATTATTATTATTATTATTATTATTATTAATTGAGATGAAGTTTCACTCTTGTTGCCCAGGCTGGAGTGCAATGGCACGATCTCGGCTCACTACAACCTCCACCTCCTGGGTTCAAGTGATTCTCCTGCCTCAGCCTCCCAAGTCGCTGGAATTACAGGTGCCCGCCACCATGCCTGGCTAATTTTTTGTGTTTTTAGTAGAGACAGGGTTTCACCATTTTGGTCAGGCTGGTCTCGAACTCCTGACCTCAGGTGATCTACCACCATGCCCAGCTAAACTTTTGTGTTTTTAGTAGAGACAGGGTTTCAACATGTTGGCCAGGCTGGTCTCAAATTCTGACCTCAGGTAATCCACCCGCCTCGGCCTCCCAAAGTGCTGGGATTACAGGCATGAGCCACTGCACCCGGCCAATATATGTTATTATTAATCTCATCTTACATATTAGGAAACTTAGGCACAAAGAGATGAAGTCTAAGGTCACACAGTGAAAATAAGTATATTGATAAAATATTCAAAGGCAATATTATTAGGTAAAACTAGTATTCTTTGTCACTAAATTTTGTTTTCATCACCACTTAATTAAACCTTGGCTCATGAAAATTTTTATTTTCTCAAAAAAAGAAAAAAAAAAAACCTTGGCTTAGGTGAGGACTTCCCTCCTAGCGATTTGCAGTTTCCTCGTTATAAAACATGGTGCATCTTCCTGGTGGCAAAGTTTAATACCAGTTCTCACTAAATGGTCTCATGTGCATAGAGAAAATGGCTATCTGTTTATACAGATTGTGTTGTCTGTGGTGATTCCATACTCTTTCTCTTTCTGCATGAGAAATAGAAAAACCAAGATGATGTCTGAAATCCTCAAGAGTTTCACCCAAAGCAGTCATTCTAGTGATTATTGTCTCCCAATTCAAAAACTTATTAAGGAACCAAGTGACTGGTTCTTTCAAATAGCCATCCTCCCCTTCCCCACAGAGTTCCTTGCTACAGCGCATTACCATCTCTAGTTATCCTGTGCATAGCAAAGATGATTCCTTACTGGGGCCTGGCCCCTGGAACATTTAAAAGCACAATTTAGAAAGAGAAGCAGCTTTTAAATGCAGTTATATGCTGCTTCCCTCAGTAGTACAGATGTCATGTAAATCCTAAGTGAGCCTTTTACTTAAACCAACTATACAAACATGGGTACCCCAAATAAAATTTGCTGCATTTTAAATCCTAGACAAATTCATGGTAACAAACAGCCTCAGATTCCACTATGTACAACGAGGAAGATTTATAGTTCCTTAGCTTGTGTTTCAGCACCTAGTTTGCCTCCCAAATAATGAGGCTACTTTAATTAAGAATTATAGACTCCCAAGCTTTTAAAGCAGTGGCCCATTGAGTGATGCAAATAGAAAACAACACACACCAGTCGTTTCCCGTCCTCCTACTCCTCATCTGCTCCTTGGCTTGAGAGGTGGGAGCACGTCACAATGTCCTGGCAACTTGTGGACTAGGGCAGGTCATAGAATCCTCAAACTAATGTTAAATACATGGTTCATTGTAGAATTCCACAGTTATTTGTCTGTGAGGATGCATTAAGGATAAAAGTCAGGATGATCAGCAGACCCACAATACAACAAATCCATAATCAATAATAGCCAACTTTAACTGAACACTCACTGTGTACAATGCATGGTTCTAAATGCTTTACACATTTTAACTCATTTTGTCTTCATAGGGAAGCTATGACATAGGCGCTGTTCTTTTCATCCACTTTTTACAGATGAGAAAATTGAAGCACAGAGAAGTTAAATAACTTGTTAAGATCGTACTGCTAGTTGGAGGCAGAGCCAAACATTTGAACCCAGGCGTTACAGCTCCAGAATCCCTGAGCTTAATCATTATATTCCAGCTGCCTCTCAGAGTAGTTTTATGCTGACTGTCCTTCTCTTCCTGGCTTCAGAGATGAAGAAGTATTTTATCAGCTCCTTACTCAGATTTATGGAAAAGACAAATTTCAGAAATCTCCTGTTGTATTTTTTTTGGAGGGTGGGATGGTTTGAAACTTTCTCATAAACATTTACTGAATAAAAAGACCCCTTATAACTCTCATATTTTTCTAGCAGAGAACCTCTGGATAATTAAATGTAGTTAATGGGCCGGGCGCAGTGGCTCACTCCTGTAATCCCAGCACTTTGGGAGGCCAAGGCGGGCAGATCACGCAGTCAGGAGATCGACACCATCCCTTGCAGTGAGCCAAGATAGCACCACAGCACTCCAGCCTGGGCAGACAGAGCGAGACTCCGTCTCAAAAAAAAAAAAAAAAAAAAAGAAGAGTAGTTAATGCATCCCATTTGTACTTACATCTGTGACACTTTAAGAATCCAATGAGTACAAAAAGCACCAACATAGGTCACAAATGATACAAGCAGAGCAGCATACCTGGAGAGTGGGTGATTTCTGAGCCCATTTTATCTCACTACATCCAACCACTATGAATTTGTTAATAGAAATATGTCAGTTTCAACCTTTTCAGTGTTCCTGACATTTATTTAAACTCAAGGAATGAAGAGGAAATTTCACTGTAGGCTACAAAAGCAATCAAGTCATTGGACCATCTCCATTGCAGTTTCAAACCAGCAAACTTCATTCCTCTGTGGGAATTCAGGATGATTCTCTATTTCAGAGTCTAGATTACAAGTCAGAGTATAAGAAGAGCCCAAGTCTTGTTTATCTTACCCATTAATGTGTCAGTAATGTGTCCCAGGTGCCTAGAAGTGTGCCTGGCAGATAGTAGGCACTGAGTACACATTGGTGAATGGACCAATTAGAACAAAAGAGTTATCTTTGAGTCTGGTTTCATTAATTTCATTTAAGGTAACCGGGTAAGACTTTTTAATTCAAATTTATTATATAACTCCTGCAGGATTCACAAACTGAAACATAGTAGGCAAGAGAAATCTTTGTTCAAATTTGTACATCTAAGATTATTTCAGTTGTCCCAGGACTTGTCAATTATACTACGAGCATTTGGCAACAGCTTGAAGATAAAGGCCTCCACCCACCCAAAACACATACCCCAAACTCACGTGAGAAGTACTAGTATAGTGGTTAAGGCCTTGGTCTCTCGAATCAGACCTAAGCTTAAATTCAAACTCCATCACTTACGAACTGCATTTTGAACCTCTTGTAACTTCAGCTTTCTCAACTCTAAAATCCAGTAAGAATGCACACAAGAGTTATGGTAAGCATTAAATTAGATAATATATCAAAAGGGTTAGCACAGTGCCTGGCATACAGGAAATACCTAATAAGTGGATGGAAAGAGTGGAGTGGGAACATGCTGAACCCTCTTTCATTCTAAGGCTCATTCTCTATGTAATTTTTCAAATCTTCACTTTTTATCACTAAAAACACAATTTTTCTTTCAAAAAATCTATTTGTGCTCCTCTAGGTCACTGAAAGTCTCAGAGAAGAATTGTGATAACTTCTAGTAATTTGCTAAGTGAGCTTGGCAAGAGTGGATCTCATCACCATGGCACTGAGAAATCTCATACTCATAATGAGAAAATGTTTCACTAAATGAAAGAATTATATAGATTCTAGCTTGTTTCTAGGGCCAGGGGTCCTCATTTAAATTAATGTCAAGCTGTATTTCCAAGTAATTCTAATGAAAAGAGCCTTTGACTGTCCCATACCCTGAAGATTTCAATATAATGTATTATTTTAAATATTAACATGTGGAAGAGCCTCTTAGACTCTCTTGTCCCAGTCAGGAATTCTGTTGCTCATACTGGGGAAATATGACATTTTTAGTCGCAGAAAAAAATTGTGTTTATTTGGTGATATAAACCAAAAAATATAAAAGATGCATATTAGGCATAAAATCATTTAATTAGCTTACAATAATTAGTGTTATCACTAGCAATGAATCCTAAGAGAAGCAGACTGTTGGATTCAAGGTAGAAAGGAAGAGAAATGAAGCTAATGTTTTAAAATTTATATAATGTACCAGAAGCTAGGATATTTAACCACCAGCATTTACTGAGCTTAATATGTGCCAAGCTCTGTGCTTAGTAATTTTATTCCCATGCTCTTATTTAATACTCACCTATTATTTGAGGTGTGTAAAATCTATCCCAAGTGAGAAAACTGTAGCACAAAAGGGTAACTTCCCAAGATCCTTTAAGAAGTGGTGAGTTCAGAACTTACACCCCAAAAATCTGGATCCCAAGTCTAAGATTTCTTATGCTACCATTTCATGTTCCCTGTTGACTTAAGAGGATGATAAAATCTTGACCCCCATAATTGGAATGATTAGGGGTACAGGATCTAATTTTATGATTAATATACAGCAAAAGACAATGTCATATAGGAGGACTATTTCACAGGCTCTTCAAGAACCAAAGTTTTGAAGATGCACTTCGGATCCTCTCTCAAATGAGGAATAAAGTAGATCTCAATCTCTCTGCAGATCAACTGGTTCTAACTGAACTCTGCAATTACGGAGTTTTCACTTATCATGATTTTGTTGTGTTTGTATTACTATCCAATTTCAGATCCACAGGTTACACATGATAAGTTTTCTTTATTCACTCACCAACTTCTCCCAGCCCATGACTCTTTCTCCAAAACCTTTCCTGTGTATTGTCATAAATAGGTTTCATAATCAGAAATAAAAAGAGAATCACATTCATGCCAATTCAACTCACTGGGACTAGTTTCTGAAGGCATGCTTCAGACCCTTCACTTGCTTTTCAGACAAGACTGAAAATAATTGGTCTGTGCTAGGTCTGTTTTTATGAAATTATTCTGAAGAACAGTCATTATGTTGGCAAGATTCTACTTTATCCATCTCCATGGGTTTGCTAAATGAGAACAGCAGTTTGTTGAAAAGGCAGTTGTAAGATTTTAAAACCACCACATTTAATAAAGTCCGGTTTGGTTTCTTACACATTTCTATGGACATGACCTCAAATCCCAAAGTTTAAACCACTTTGACTTTGGAAAAGATATCCATCTGTAGCTATAATTTATTAACTTTCCTCCACAATGTTCAGGATGCTGTGATGAGTTCAGAAAAAAAAAAAAAGTCCTTATAAACATACAGATTTGCATCCTACAAGCAATGTCATGACTATTAAACTATGTGATATTTTGTCAGTTTGTGGGATATTTGTTTTTATAATGAGTTCCTAAAATGTGTTCCAGACTGGGAGGTGGACCCATGCAGAACTCTTCTATGTCTTGGGATTTATAATGACCTTTGCGGCTTTCACATATAGAAGTGGTTTAGCAAAACTGGAATAGTTTCCAGGCCAAAGACCTTGGCTCTAATCCTGTCTCAGTTGGTAGAATTCACCTCATTTAAACATATTTTCTTATCGCTAAAATATGTGGATTGAGCTAGATAATTTCTACGGTCCCCGAGAAGCCTAAAGGGAAGAGGGAAATCTCTAGAGCCTCCTTCTACTCCTCCACCCCATATACACACACCTTCACTTCTTCCCCTTCCCATTGCTTAACACCACTGGAAGCAGGGTGCTTCTGGGATTGGTCTGATTTCCAGATTGCAGGATACTACTGGACAGGGTCGCTGTGCAGTGGAATGCACTTGGGGGTGGCTCACTGTCCCCCGTGCAGCTGGAGTTGGGAGTTGGACCCCCAAGCTTTCTTTCCATGCTGCTCTGCGCTCTCTTCCTCTCCATGAACAGCCAGCCTGAGCCCATGACTATTCAAAGGCTAGCCATTTTAGAAACTGGATTGGAAACAATTACATTCTTTCTTACAGTCTTACACTCTCCTGTCTCTATCTGTGTAGTTCCACTCCCATGCAGCTGGAAGATATGATAGATTGGATATAACTATCTGACAGGAAAAAAAAATCCTCATACAGTCCAATCAGTTTCACCAGAGTTCTATAGACTAAGACCTCAAGCTCAAACCCAACTGTCAAGCATGTAGCTTTGTGCATTTCCCCTCTGTGTGTTCCACATGCATGTATCTTCCCAGAGGACCTTCCAAGGAGGATAGGAGGCTGGGCCTGGGTGGGAAGAAGATGTTCTGAATCCCTTGGCTCTAACATCCTACTGTCACCAACAATACCATACCAATAGGATGGTTTAGAGAATCTCCTTTGATTTTAAAAAACAACTATAAATAACAATTTTATCAGAAATTGGTTTATGACTTGATTAATGTAGAGCTTACCTGACAAATATAATATATACCAAAAATTCACTTGTCTGAATTAGTTTGCATAGAATCCAAACCCCTCTCTTTCTCAGAGTATCTCTAACTCTATTTCTTTCCTTCACTGTCTGTTTCTCTTCCTACAAACACACACTATACTGTGAACATGTAGGTGTATCACAGCATCACATTAAGAGAGACTGAGAGTCTGCTCCTTCCCAGCCAAGCCATCTGAACCGAGGCGTCTCCCGTGATGACCCAAAAAAGAAATAATAAAATTGGTGTCCGTTTTTCTTGTTGACAGCCCACATACACCACACACACACACACACACACACACACACACAGACACACAGACACACACACAGAGACACACACACACACACACACAGCACCTAGCTTATATTTTACCACACTCTGGGAACTGTGCACCTCAAATAAAAGTTACTGCAACAGTGGAGAGTGAATTATCAAGGACATATCCCTGAAATGAGAAAATCTGCAGGCAAGAGACAGCTGCCCTCTATGCCTAGTGGAGCTTGGAGAGTCCTCTTCACCAGCAGCAAAGCTGAACAGAGCTCCCTTCTGCTTTTCCTTTAGGGCAGTGACTTATCAATAGTGAAACTTTCCAGGTCCTTAGCCTCCCATCCTCTCATGAGAATCCTATCATTTCCACACCATTGACTGGAGCCTAAATGCTGCTTTTGGTATGGAAGTAAAGGAAATAAAGCTTAAAGAATATTCAGGAGCCACCTCCTTAGGCATTTATGAAAGCTCAACTTAAAGGGTCATGTCTGGCTTCCCAGGGCGGCAAAGAGAAAGGAGAGAAAAAAGTTTTCAAGAGCTGTAACCTTCTGGCATTCGTTCAGTCAGTACTTTCTTTCCATAGTGATAACAAATGCAGGCTATGTCAAAGATTTTTAGTTTTTCCTAACACTCCCTGAGCAATTCTCAAGCTGTTGCCATAAGCAGCTCATGTTTTCTAATGCACAAGAGCATTTTAGTAATTAGGCATGAGATGCTGCTTACCATTTTAGAACCTCAATATTGAAGCCTAGTAGAGGAAGCTTTGGCTGAGTCTTCTCAGTTTACAAGGGCTAGTTACTTGTACCTTTTTTTTTTTCAAGAAGAGTCCTGGGTACAATGACAAGCTGGGACCAAACCCAAGGCAGAGCTGGCTCCCCATAGAGTCCCAGAAAGTGAGAACTGTACGAAGCGCTTCCCTTTTTACTGCACAACAGCAGGGGAGAATTATGATAAGGGAAGGTAGGGGGAAGAAAAAGGAGGGAAGGCCAGGGCTGACCAAAGATGGAAAAAGAGGAAGTTAGAGGACATATTCTGGCAAAATCTGGTTACCTTCCCTCCTTAGGCGGAGGTAGGAAATAACAAGGAAGGTGCTTGATGATACTGCATTTCTTGGGGTGGCATGAGGGAAGAGGGGAAGGGCCCTACATTCTGGAATAACCACACAAGCTCTTTACCTCATTCGGCTCCCTCAACCTCCATGCAAATGCAAATGGCTAAACCTCCTCCATATAATATGCTGTCCAAGCCAGGAATGGACCCCAAAATTATTTATTGTAAAAATATTACATATTCAGAGTAAAATCTTCAATTATGTAAAATGGCATATGATGAAAGGTAAAATTCCTTTGCCTGTCACCTGACTTCCCCTCATGTGCCCTTGCCACAGAAACTCACACTTAACAATTTATTTTACGTCCCTAGAGAAATTATTCATATATGCAACTACACCTATATATAATGCTTTTGTAAAAAATATTCAAATGAGAATCATGCAAAGCATACTGTTCTGTCACTTGCTTTTTTAACTCAGTGTATTTGAACATTTTTCCATGATCATACACCAGACCAAATTCACTGTTTTTAAGGACTGCATAGTGTTTCGGCAGACCATACTGGAGAGTCTTCTCATAAGTGACCATTAGATAACTTCCACTTACTTTGCATTACAAGCCATGTTGTAGTTAAGTTATTTGTACATCTATCTTTGTGTACCTGTGAGAGTATATCTTAGAAGACTGGAATCCTAGGCTTAAGAAGTATATACATTGTAAATTTTAGTAGATAATGTCAGATTGCTCCCAACAATACTGCTTACAAGTTTTTGCTTTCCAGTGTCCTTGCCAATACCCAATATTCACTAATAGGTAAAAATTGTATTTTATTATTTTCATTTACATTTCTTTAATTATGAACAAAACTGGGTATATACCCACTCATTACAAATCCTAAGTATGGATTTATAATGCCCTATTTACAGACACATAAATATACACAGAAACATTTCTCCCAGGAAGGACCTATTCATATCCTTTACTCATTTTCCTTTGTATTGTTCATTCATTCTTCTTAATTTGTAAGGATATATAATATGAAATTACTGTATTTTTACCAGAGGGCTTTTACTTTGTTTATAGTACTGTTTTAATACTGAAGTTTTTACGCTTTTTTAAGTAGCCCAATTCATCAATCTTGTGCTTCATAACTTCTGGGTTTTATGTCAGGCCCCAAGGGCTTACCAACTCCAAAATTATTTTTTAAAATCACTGGTGTTTTCTTCTAGTATGTTCATGTTTTAATTTTGTAAGTATAAATGTTTTAATTATTTGGAATGACTTTTGTGTAAGACGTGAAGTAAGAATCTACCTGTATATTTTCCCAAAATTTTCAGTTGTCCAAACCTAATTTATTACTAATCTAATTTTGCCTCGCTGATTTCAGACAAAATCGGGCGCATTCAGGGTGGTACGGCCGTAGACTTCGCCACTTATTTCAATTGTCAAATGCCAAAACATATGCAGGTCTTTTTCTAGACTCTGTAATATGTTTCATTGATTTTTTAATTTTTACCTCAGTTATAAACTGATTTAATTCTGTAACTTTTTATACATTTCAGTATCTGCTAGGGTTAGTCTTTCCTCATAACTCTTCTTTAGTATATTTTATTTTCAAGCTGGAAAAGTTAGAAGCAGACTCTCTCTTCAAAGGTGGAAGTTTGCATTTGCTTTGAAAGATGACTATGCTGGAGCTTTGTGAAAAGCCACTTGAATAGGTCCTCTGGTTATGTAACACTTACCTATAGCTCTGGGGAAGACCTCAATGCAAACTCAGATGCATTCTGTTCCAACTGAAGCCAAATGTTCTGTTTAGAAATATAAATTGGGCAAATCTTTTAGCAGAACTATGTTTCTACTTATATAGTCAATAGAGAAATGTTTCTTCCCTAAGCATGGATTTATAATATCCTATTCTTATATATAAATTCATGTGACAGAGAAATACGTTTTCCTGCCCTGGCGGAATTTGTGCCCAGGAGTTGCAGAGACAGGGTGAAGGAGCCAGTGCAAGAGAGAGGCCGGGACGGAATCCTGATTCTGTCTTCAGCCTACACTACAAGAGAGACTGTAGAAAACAAAAAGAAATAAAAGGAAAAGAAAAAACAGGCCTGGAGAAGGCAGCCCATCCTGAACCTGAGCTCTTCATTCCACATTTTGTGTTATTAAATATTGAATGGGCTGAATTGGGAAAATGTATATTGTTCTGATTTATTCTGAAGCCTTCAGGGAAACCCTTATTTCTGTGGCCTTTTCCTTTCAGGGAAAAGAGAATGACTGTTCCCAGTCATCCAGGAAGGGGAGTGAGGAAATGTGGATATTTGGAGGCCTTTAGGGTCTGTGGGCCTAGACTCCAGGTAAGAGAGATGTGCTCAAGGGCACTCCACGGTGAGTGGTTGAGTAGTTTGTAGGTGGTTTTGAGAGTTGTAAAAGAGGAACACCCAGTAGATAGCCTCACAGAGGAGCTTTGAAAATTGCCATGTCTGGAATCCTTTTTGCATTCTCTTTGTTGTGATTCACTTCTGAAACCCCTAAGCCTTCACAAAGCCTTGGACTATCTAACAAGCAATTATGGGGGGTTTAAGGGAAGTGGCTTGCCCATCTTGGGGAAAGTGGTCGAGACGCATGCAGCTGCAGGGTGAAGAGAGAGGAGAAACAGAGCACAGACGGCAGCCAGATAACTAAACTGATAACACCCCCCACTCCCAATTTCTCTAACATGTGAACCTTTACCTGGGGGTCCCAGAAATGCTGAAGTGGGGAAAGCTGGGATACACTGGAATTCCTACAGGCAGACAAAATTAGGTACTGAGGGGAAGTGTGACCTCACATCTGCTGAAGAATAATCATTTCTTGTAACAAATGCTCAATTCTTGTAATTTCTACTTTTGTTGCTAAAAGTGAGGTATCCTTTTACTCATTAAACTATTTAAGTTTTTCAAACAGGCCAGCTTCTTATTTATGTTTTTATTTCAAAAGTTTTGAGGTACAAGTGGTTTTTGGTTACATGGATAAATTCTTTAGTGGTTATTTCTGAGATTTGAGTGCATCTGTCACCTGAGCAGTGTACACTGTACCCAGTATGTAGTCTTTTATCCCTTAACCCCCTCCCAATCTTTCCCCTACCCTGTCTCCCCAAAGTCCATTATATCACTCTTATGCCTATGCATCCTCTTAGCTTAGCTCCTACTTATAAGTGAGAACACACGATATTTGGTTTTCCATTCCTGAGTAACTTCACTTAGAATAATGGTTTCCAAGTCCATCCAAGTTGCTGCAAAAGACATTATTTCATTCCTTTTTATGACTGAGTAGTAGTCCATGATGTATATATACCCCATTTTCTTTATCCACTCATTGATCAATGGGCACATAGGTTGGTTTCATATCTTTTTGTAACACTCAGATTTGGAAACTCTACTTTTGTTTCACAAAATGAGGTATCTTTTTACTCATTAAACTATTTAAGTGCTTCAAACAGGCCAGCTTCTATCTAGGCCTTACCCAACAGACATGGTTTTTATGTAGTCCAGTCAGTCCTATCAAGGCAGAAAGAGTTTTTATCCTAAACAACAATAAATGAAAATCCAGCTTATCCAGGTGGTTACCTCAAGTCTCCTTCTATCAGACTGAGGGCTTGGAGATCAGTCTTGGTTGCAACCTTTGCCAGCAAGCAGGGAAAGTCTCCAGTGATGGGTCTTGCTCTATTGCCCAGGCCCTCACATTTCCACATGGATACAGCCTGTAGGGGAGGACATTGCTTTTCCAGGTGTTGCTAAATAAAAATAAAGAACTGAGGTTCATATGAGCCTTTTTTTTTTTTTGACAGAGTCTTTTTTCTGCTGCCCAGGCTAGAGTTCAGTGGAGTGATTATAGCTCATTGCAGCCTTGAACTTCCAGGCTCAAGCAATCCTCTCTACAGACAATTTTGTAATTTGATTTTCATTTAGGTCTCCCCAGATTTTTTCTGAGACTGAGTCTTGCTCTATCCCCCAGGCTGGAGTGCAGTGGTGTAATCATGGTTCATTGCAGCCTCGACCTCTCGGGCTCGAGTGATTCTCCCACCTCAGCCCCTGGAGTAACTAGGACTACAGGCACACACCACCATGCCTGGTTAATTTTTGTATTTTTTGTAGAGACGAGGTTTCACCATATTTCCCAGGATGGTCTCAAACTACTGGGCTCAAGCAATCTGCCTGCCTCAGCCTCCCAAAGTGTTGGGATTACAGGCGTGAGCCACTACGTCCAGCCAAGGTCTCCCAGGTTTTAAACAATCATGAAAAATCATCATTTGACTAATGTACCATTAGTCTTTATGAGTTTATTCATTCATTTAATAAACACCTGTTGAGCACATGTCTATTGTATGTGCAACTTTATACCATAGAAAATAGACATGTTGATGACAATTTGCTTGCATTTTTACAAGCTTTTATTTTTAAAATAATTTCCAAATGTATTACCTTACCTAATCCCAAGTAGAAGAAACATCCTTGATTTTCTTTTTGAAAAATTAGGCTCTTTGAGAAACAATAAGTCCCACACCAATGTAAAAAAAATTAATTGTATACTTTGCTTATATTTTATAAAATAGGAAAATTAATGAGATCATCTGAGAAGGATACTTGAAAGTGTTTGACAGAGCAATTTTTTAAGTTTGAGGATGAATACGAGTAAATTTTTTGAAATTTTCATATAATCACTATCTGGAAATTTTGGGAAAAACCACTGTACTAATTAATTGATGCTATTAGTATGCACAGGAAAAAAATAGTGCAATGGAATATATAATGGAGTCTTTCCTTCCATTAATTTTCCTATATGTGCTGTGATTACGTATATTTCAATACATGTAATTTAATATTCTGATTTTTTTTTGAGACGGAGTCTCACTCTGTTGCCCAGGCTGCAGTGCAGTGGCTCAATCTCATCTCATTGCAACCTCCACCTCCCAGGTTCAAGCAATTCTCCTGCCTCAGCCTCCTGAGTAGCTGTGATTACAGGCACCTGCCACCACATCTGGCTAATTTTTGTATTTTTAGAAGAGACAGGGTTTCACCATTTTGGCCAGGCTGGTCTCAAACTCCTGACCTGAGACAATCCACCTGCCTCAGCCTCTCAAAGTGCTGGGATTACAGGCATGAGCCACCACACCCAGCCTAATATTCTGGTTTTTAAGTAACATTAGAGCATAAATATTAACATGCTATTGTACAGTATTCATAACCATCATGTTAGTATTTATATCATATTACAGTAAGTGACTACTATATTATTATACTGTATCATATAACCAATGCCCTATTGCTAGACAGTCTTCCAACTTTTCAGCTATATTGTACATAATTATCTCTTCATATTGCTGTTGTTTTCTTACAGTAGTTACTAGAAGCCTATTTTTAATAATTTATCTTCTTTTGACTTTAAGCTTTCTTGTTGAAATTATGACAGATCATTGCAAAATTAAGATTATTAAAATCCTAATAAAGAGTTTTGCTGCACTTGTCACTTGTTTAAATCTACATCTGTTCTTGAGTTACTAGTCCTCCACAATTTCCTCTGACTGCTTTGTTCCTCTGCAAAGTAAATAATATATTTTTCTGTCAACTTTTGGTGTACAGAAGTGGGCTCATTAACATCAATAAGCCACTCTGTACCCAAATATAAGAGCTAAACATAAAAAATGAATCAGTAATGGGTGACACTAAGTGTTGAATTAAACAGCGAAATGTCTTGGGCCTCTGGAATCATTCCTGTGCATTGAAGACTGACTTTGTAACACATTTTCCTGAGTAACACAGTGGGTTTGCTCTGCCTGTATTTATTTTCTGTCTTTTTTCCCTAAGCCTGTTAGTATAAAAACGAAATGTTTCTGGTTTCCCACCTGCATAACACCATTCTGCTACTCTTTTATACTCCTTTAATTAATCAGTCATCATGAAATCATCTTTTATATTCCTCCCATCTCATGAATAGAGAAATCTATCCATAGATCCTATTGAGCCATTCACAGTGCTTGCTAACATCCCATGGATGGTAGGTTTTATAAAAGAAAGCAAATCAAGACTTCTGTTATATTTAAAGTTTCACATCCATAAAGGTTTATTGTGGATTCCCTGCAATTGACTCCTAGAAAATGTTTTCTTTCAGTGAATTTCAGTGCAGATCATTTAAAGGGGGAGAAATATGCAATTATTGCAGAAACAAAACCTAAAGGACCAAATTTCTTCACCCAAAAAGATAAATAAATACCTGGTTCTACAAGATACATGCACTTTGAAATATCTCTACATAAATTGCCAAATATAACTAGGAGCGCTTCAGAAGACTGGTTAGCTATTTAAGGTATATAAAAAGAAGATTGGATAAAAATTTGCAAATAGGAATGTTAAGGTCTTTTTATCTTTCATGTTGTGACAAATTAAATACATTATTCACTATAAAAATTGCAAATTAACAGAAAAGCACCAGGAAGAAAATAAAATAAAATCCACTGGTAATCCTTTAATCTTTTACATAGAAAGAACCACATTATTAATATTATGCATATTTTAAATATTTTTCTATTAGAGTTTTTTTGGGTTTTAGTTTTAGTTTTCACAAAACAAGGATCATGCTCCATGTGTTTTAAACCTTGATTTTTTCAATTAAAGATACACTGTGAACAATTTCCTGTGGTATTAGCTTCCTAAAATGTGATTTTTGTCAGTCATATATTCTATATGTTAATATACCACAAATTATTTAGTTCCTGTTTTTAAGTTGGGATTTTTTAGTATACATAATTGTAATTACAACTTTACATAAATTTTTGTATACCCCTTATTATTTCCTTAGGAGAGACTTCTGGAAAAATTACTGATTTTGCTAGCCAAACAGTATTTTAAAGATGTTTAGAAAATGTTGTCAAGATATCCATGAAGGACATGTCATTCATTTAATCTATGAAAATTACATTAAATTTTATGTATTTTTTTCCAGTTTTTTGGAAGCATTATTGACAAACAAAATTCTATAAATTTAAGGTATACAGTGTGATGTTTTTGTATACATACACGTTGTGAAATGATTACCACAATTAACCCAACTGACATATCTACTACCTCACATAGTTAGCATTGTGTGTGTGTGTGTGTGTGTGTGTGTGTGTGTGTGTATGGTGAAATCACTCTAGATCTACTCTCTTAACAAATTTTGAGTACAAAATACATTATTAACTACAGTCGCCATGCTGTACAGGAGGTCCCCAGAACTTACTCATCTTACACCAGAAGGTTTTATGCTTTAACTAACATCTCCCCAACATCCACCCCCGAGCCACTGGCACACCATAGTACTCTGTTTCTATTAGTTTGGCTATTTTAGAGTCCACAAATAAGTGAGATTATGTAGTATTTGTCTTTCTGTGGCTGGTCTACTTCACTCAACATAATTTCCTCCAGGTTCATCCATGTTGTCACAAATAAGATTTCCTTCTTATTTAAAGCAGAATAGTATCCCATTGTGTATATATACATTTTCTTTAAGAATTCACCAGTTGATGGACACTTAGGTTGATTCCATATCTTGGCTTTCTACAATGGCTGTACTAATTTACATTTCCACCAACAGCATGCAAGGGCTCCCTTTCTCCACTTCCTCACCAACACTTTCTTTTGTCTTTTGATAATAGCCTCTCTAACAGATGTGAGGTGATATTGAAGCGGCATCAGTCATCTGGGGTAATACCCAAGGTTTGTTGCCTCAAGCCAAGGAAATCAAGGATGCAGACACATAAAGAGTGAGGCTAAGAGTGGAGGTTTAATATGTGAAAGAAAGAGAAAAGCTCTCTCCTGCAGAGAGAGGGGAGCTCTCAAGTGGGTCTTCCAGTTCTGTGGTGAAATGCACAGAGTTTTTTTTGTTTTGTGGGGGTTTTTTTTTGGTTTTTTTTTTTTGAGACGGAGTCTCGCTCTGTCACCTGGGCTGGGGTGCAGTGGCATGATCTCGGCTCACTGCAAGCTCCACCTCCCAGGTTCATGCCATTCTCCTGCCTCGGCCTCAGGAGTAGCTGGAACTACAGGCACCCGCCATCATGCCCAGCTAATTTTTTCTTGTATTTTTGGTAGAGATGGGGTTTCACCATGTTAGCCAGGATGGTCTCTATCTCCTCACCTCTGTGCCTGCCTGGGCCTCCCAAAGTGGTGGGATTACAGGTGTGAGCCACCACACCTGGCCAATGCACAGAGTTTCATAGACAAGATTGAGGAGGCAGTGCCTGATTTACACCAGGCCCAAAAGGTGTACCATTTACATAACGTGCAAAGAAGCTAGCTGCCCCACCCTAATCTTCCATTATGCAGATGGGTTCTCTACCTGGCCGGCACCATGTTGCCTCTTCCTTTACTGCATGTGGTTGACAAAGAAAAAGGACGATGGGGCCTCCATGTTGAACATACCTGGCTCCCAGGTAGCCTTTTCCTATTGGCACAGCTGCCAGCATTTACCTGTGCAAGCTTCTACCTTGCTTTTCTATGTCTCCAGCTTGATTTTTCAGGCTGCTCTTTGTTAGAAAAGAAAAATCAAGCTCCTCTTCATTAGAAAACAAATGATTTGGGGGCTGCTTTTTATTAAAAGGGAAACCTTACTGAGGACTTTCTTACCCTCACTATTTGTCTAAATAATTTCTTTTTAGCTCGTGTATCAATATCTTTTAGGTTTTAGTTTGCATTCCTTTAATCAATAGTGATGTTGAACATTTTTTCATATACCGGTTGGCCATTTGTTTGTCTTCTTTTGAGAAATGTCTATTCAGATCCTTTCGCCCATCTTTAAATCAGGTTATTTGTTTTCTTACCATTGAGTTGACTGAGTTTCTTATATATTTTGAATATCAACCCCTTATCAGATGTATAATTTGCAAATATCTTCTCCCATTCTGTAGGTTGCCTCCCCAGTCTGTTGATTGTTTCTTTGTAGTTTGATGTAATTTCCTTGTCTATTTTCAATTTTGTTGCCTGTGCTTTGGAGTTCATAGCCAAAAAATAATTGCCCAGAATAACATCATGGAGCTTTTCCCCTGTGTTTTCTTTTAGAAGTTTTACAATTTCAGGTCCTACAGTTAAATCCTTAATCCATCTTGAGTCAGTTTTTGTATATGGTGTGAGAAAAGGGTCTAATTTCATTCTTCTGCATGAAGATACCCAGTTGTGGAAGAGATGGTCATTCCCTGCTGTGTGTTCTGGTACCTTTGTCAAAACTCAGTTGACCATATATAAGTCGATTTCTTTCTTTTCCATTCATCTATATGTTGTTGTTTTTGTTTTAATGCCAGTACCATGATGTTTTGATTACTATAGCTTTGTAGCATATTTTAAAGTCAGGTAATATGTGACCTCCAGCTTTGTTCTTTTTGCTCAGGATTCCATTAGGTATTCTGGGTCTTTGTGGTTCTATATGATTTTTAGGATTATTTTTTCTATTTCTATGAAAATGTCATTGTAATTTTTATAGGAATTTCACTGATTATGTCAATTACTCTGAGTAGTATGGACATTTTGACAATATTAATTTCTCCAAACTGTGAACATGGAATATCTTTCCATTTATTTGAATCTTCTTCAATTTATTTCATCAATGTCTTATAGTGTAGGTTTCAGTGTATAGAACTTTCACTTCCTTGGTTGAATTTATTCTTATTTTGTTATTTTTGATAATATCATAAACAGGATTATTTTCTTGATTTCTTATTTGGATAGCTCATTATTTGTGTACAAAAATTGGTACACAAAAATGAAACTGATTTTTGGATGTTGATTTTTTATTCTGCAAGTTTTCTGAATTCATTTGTTGTAAGGTTTTTTTAGTGGAGTCCTTAGGGTTTCCTATATAAATGACCATGTTGTCTGCAAAAAAGAGCAATTTAACATTTTCTATTCTGACTTGAATACTTTTTACTTCTTCCTGTTGCCTAATTATTCTGTCTAGGACTTCCAGAACTATCTTGACCAGAAGTGGTGTGAGTAGGCATTCAAGTCTTGTTCTTGATCTTAGAAAAAAAAAAAACTTGCCACTTTTTGCTGTTATGTATGATGTTAGCTGTGCGTTTGTAATATATGGCTTTTATTGTGTTGAGGTACATTTTTTCTATCACTAATTTATTGAGAATTTTATCATGAAAGGATATTGAGTTTTGTCAAATGCTTTTTATGCATCTATTGAGATGATAATATAGTTTTTCTTCTTTATTCTGTTAATACAGTACATATTACATTTATAGATTTGTGAATGTTTAACCATCCTTACATCCCTTGGATACTTTTAAACTGTTGTTGAATTCAGTTTGCTGATATTTTCTTGAGGATTTTTGCATTTATGTCCATCAGCATTAATGGCCTGTAATTTTCTTGTTTTGTCCTTGTCTGACCTTACTATCAGAGTAATGCTGGCCTCTTAAAATGAGTTTGGAAATATTCCTTCTTCTAAGTTTTTTTTTTTTCTGAGAAAGTTTGAGAATGATTGATATTTGCTCGTCAAATGTTTGGTAGAATTCAGCAATGAGGCCATCAGGTCCTGGGCTTTTCCTCGATGGGAGACATCTTATTACCGATTCATTCTCATTATTCATAATCAGCCTGTTTAGATTTTCTGGTTTTCAATGATTCAGTCTTGGTTTTCTGGTTTTCAGTGATTCATTCTTGGTAGGTTCTATGTGTCTAAGGATTTATCCATTTCCACTAGGTTATCCAATTTGTTGGTAAATATTGTTCGTAGTTGTCTCACGATCCTTTATATTTCTCTGGTATCAGTTGTAATGTCTCCTTTTCATTTCTGATTTTATTTTTCTTCCTTTTTTCTTAGTCTAGCTAAAGTTTTGTCAATTTTGTTTCTTTTCAAAAACCCAACTGTTTCATTGATCTTTTCTACTGTTTTTCTAGTTTCTAATTTATTTCTGCTCTGATCTTTGTTATTTCATTCCTTCTGCTAACTTTGGGCTTAGTTTGTTCTTTTCCTAGTTCCTTGAGATGTCGAGTTCAGTTGTTTGTGATCTTTCTTCTTTTTTAATATCACTATGTGTTTCCTTCTTAGTACTGCTTTTGCTGCATCATGTAAGTTTTGGTAAGTTGTGTTTTGTTTTCATTTCTCTTATTTTCTATTTTCTCTTTTGATTTCTTCTTTGACCTATTGGATGTTCAGAAGTATGATGTTTGATTTCCACAAACAGTCTGCATCACTTAACGACAGGGATACCTCCTGCGAAATGCATTGTTAGGCGACTTTGTCATTTGTGCTAACAAAATAGAGGGTACTTACACAACCCTAGAAGATAAAGCCTACTACATAAACAGGCTATATGGTATAGCCTATTGCTCCCAGGCTACAAACCTGTACAACCTGTTACTGTACTGAATACTATGGGCAATTGTAACACAATGGTAAGTATTTGTGTATCTAAACAAAGAAAAGGTAATGTGTTGTGCTGAGTCATTAGGCTGATGCCATGCCACTAGGAAAGAGGACTTTTTGAGCTAGATTACAATCTATATTTGTGTATACCACCACAGTGGTATATGCAGTTAGTCCCCGATGGAAATGTTGTTATACTATGCATGACTATATTTGTGAACTTTCTAGTTTTCCTCCTGCTGATTTCTAGTTTCATATCATTGTGGTTGGAAAACATACTAGATGATTTCAATTTTCTTAAATGTGTTAAGACTAATTTGTGCACTGGGTGGGGTCATGTGGTTCCTGTTCTAATCTGGGCATAGTCTGCATAGTCTAGGTGCAGCCACATCAGCTGAGGGCGGTAATGCTGAAGATTTCAGGGTCCCAGTGGCCAATGCTGTTATGTCCACAGCATTGAGGACAGCTGTTGGAGTCTTAGGTGGTGAAGACTGCTGAGGTCGTCCTGATCTGTTTTTCTCCAATACAGGAAGTCTTAGAAGAAGGAATCCCTCTTGGTGCCAGGTATAGCTCACAGGTGTGCTTATATGATAGGGACACTGCCTGATGCATGGTGCCCATGGAGCGGCCAGGAAGCCCATGTCTAGAACCAGGCTGTCATGGAGGTTCAGGCCTCCTGGGTCTGAGACAGCAGAGGCCCTTGTTTTCATGGTGCAGGGCCTCCCACTGCCTCTTTGGTAATGGTGTATGAGGCATGGGAGCTTGTTGGGCAGCCGTGAATTTAGTGTCTAGAGCCTGGACAGAAGCAGAGTTACAGCAAGCGGTGCAGAGGCGCCTGCTGTGGATTGGCTCTGGTGTCTGAGGCTGGAGATGGGCAGGCTGCATAGGAGCCAGGGTCTAGAATAACCACCACTTGGGGTTAGAGTAAGCCCAAGGTTGGCAAGAGTGGTTACCTTGTCCCAGGGTGGCGCAACAGCAGCTCTTTCTTGGGCGTCGGGGAGTGTAGCAATATCTCCCTCACCCAAGGACACAAGGTGGCATTGGCTGTTGGCCACCTCACTGGTGAAGCTGCTGGTATCTTTCGTGGCACAAGCTACTGGGGTCCATAGGCCTCCACTAAATACTAGGAGGGAACTAAGTAGTTCAAGGCTGCCACAGGGCTGTGGAGGTCTTAGGCACGAAGATCACCAGAGTCCTCCACAGATCCAGTCTTTGGGGATGTGCTGGCAACCACTGCATGGCCAATAAATAGCTCTTGCCCTTCCTTGTTTGCAGCTGTCTCCAGAAGTCTCAGGTATGCTGATCTCCACAGTGATCCTTTCTAGGAGGTTATTCTCCATTTTTTGCCCCACCATGTTGCTGCAGTTTCTTAGTTGAGGAAATGTCCTGCTCTCTTGCAGCTTAAGGCCTATTTGGAAGAACTGGCTAAGTTAGACCAACTGGAGTTATCTCCTAGGATTTTATATGCAAACAGTAAGAGAAATACTCTTTCCTCTCAATTGGGAGCTATAATTATACTATCCTGGAGTTCTCATCAGCCTTGCCCTCTGCTATGTGGAGGCAACAGAATAAAGAGGCAAGAACTATGATGGAAGCTGAAGAAAATGGTAGTGGCCACAAAAGCCACAGTCTTTAAGCTGATTTGATTCCCTAGACTCATCCCTCTGTTCCCAGTTACAAAAGACAGTATGGCGCTCCATGCCTTTTTGTCTTTAACCTACTTGTCTAACACAGACTCCTGGTTCACACTAGTAAGTGCCTTACTTTCTTTTCTTCTGTTTTAGTTGATGGGATCTAGGAGTCCTAGAAGCAAGAGACTAGAAAGGAGATTCTAAGCTTAAGTCCATGTTTTTATTATTCTTTCCTGTAGCAGTTCTTTCTCCAACTATTTTATTTACTCAAACAATTAATTCAATCAACAAATATTGAGCAACTGCTATTCACCAGATAGTCTACTACGTGCTGAGGATACAGCAGTAAACAAAATGCATAAAATTCTTTACCCTCAGGGAATGTGCTTTCTAGTTACTTTACCATGATTATTGCATAGTTAACTAGTGGTGACAAGGAAATTAATGATTAGAAGTACGTCCCTTGTGAATTTGGCACCCATATGCATATCCTTAAGAATTGTGGAGCCATCCCAAAATGAGGATTCTGAAGATGCATTATTGTGCTGCTTGCTCAAGCTTGTGCTTGACTCTCCAAACTTGCCTGCTCACTCTCCCAGCAGACCAGCTAGTGTGGGGTGCCCCAAGCAAGAGAGGTTTTTAGGATGCAAACTGGCTGATGTAGGTTATGCAGGTCTTTACCTCCATTGATGTGGGCTCATGTTTCAGGCAGATGGGGAGTACTTAAGGTGGCAAATCCTTTATGGAGAGAAAACTTGACATTCAGATGGTTGTTTTTAAATGTTTCACTTTTTGTACAGTTGATAGATATCATAAATAATGTCAACCTTTACATTTGATATGGAGTTAAACTTGATCAGTGCTACTAAATAAAATCAAGATCTGGTGGGGAAAAAAAACAAAACAAGAAAACAAAAAAAAAGTTATCTTTATTTGGAGATTAATAAATCTCCAAATAAAGATAATAACAAGGTAATCGTCTGCCTAACATGATGTAACTATCCTGTGTGTAACCAAAAATGCACTAATCTCTTCCCAGAATAGGAGGCAAATCCCTTAGGCAATGTTTACTCTTCTGATATGCCATAACTTAAACATGTTGATGTAAAATTAACTATACTTAAATACTGATATAAATGCAATAAATCTTGTATTACATGATAAAGAAATAAGCAACAAAAACAACACATGTACATATGCACATATATTTTTCACAAAATAGGAAATACATGACAACTACAGTCCTCATTTCTGTAACTGATCACGTGGTTGTAGCTAGCATTTATAACAACCTTTTTCTATTAAAAATTTTGTATTTTCTTTACCTGCAGCAAGCAACTCAACTGTTCATGGTTCTTTTGCTGGTGGGGTGACTATAACCTTCATGCGAAGATTCTGGGCCATTCACAGTCTTGCCTGAATTGGGTAGCAGCAATTTCCCATGATGGTAATCACAGGTCACGGTCGTACTAAAAGACACCCAAAGGGATCTCCTGTATTGCAGACACACCCTTCCTTACCTCCATTGTGGAGTAGTAGTCAAGTTTCCCCTTTGTAGTCAGGATCAATTATCTCAGCCAGAGTCACAACTCCTTTCTTAGCCTGTTGACACAGAGGCACCAGTAGCCCAAAGTGGCCGAGTATCAATCTTAACTTCCAGTTCAGTTGGAATCATTGCTGTGTCTCCTGGCGGAATGATTCTTCCCTTCAAAATTATGACCTCCATGCCAGCAGAGCATAAAGTCATGGGAACAGAAAGCAAAAATTTTGCTACTGGTTCACTAGAGATAATGGTGAGTGGTGCTACTCCTGTTTCCACCCCATAATTCCTGGACCCATGAATCCTGGCTATAGAAGAAATAGTATCAAATCTTGGACATTAATTCAGAGCATATACACCCTTCTGTTGAACCTTGCCCCAGCCCTGCAGAGCACCTACCTGGTGCTGAAACTGCATCTTCAAAAGACCATCTGACTGCATGATCAAGCTAGCTAGCTACTTCAGGATGATGGGGAACATGGTAAGACCAATTAATTCCATGAGCATGAGTACATTGCCACACTTCTTTGGCTATACAGTGAGTTCCTTGGTCAGAAGCAATGCTGTGTGGAATACCGTGACAGTGGATAAGGCACTCTGTGAGTCCAGAGATGGTAGTTTTTGTAGAAGCATTGCATGCAGGGAAGGTAAATCCATATGAGTGTCTATTTTAGTAAGGACAAAATACTGTCCCTTCTATGATTAAAGTAATCCAATGTAATCATCTTGCCACCAATGTAATCATCTTGCCATTTTGTAGCTAGCCGATCATCCCAAGGGCATGGTACCATATAGGGGGCTCAGTGCTGGTCTCTGCTGCTGACAAATTGGGCACTCAGTGGCTGCTATAGCCAGCTCAGCCTTGGTGAGTGGAAGTTCATGTTGCTGAGCCCATGTATAACCTCCTTCCCAGCCACCATGGCCACTTTGTTCATGAGCCCATTGGGTGATAATAGAGGTGGCTGGGGAAAGAGCCTAACTAGTAGTCACAGAATGGATCACTGTATCCACCTGTATACACACACCTCTTTCCCAAATTTCTTCATCACCAATTTTCCAATCATGTTCCTTCCAATTCCCTGATTCTTTGACCATCTGTCCAAATCACTGGCTATAGCTCATAAATCTGTATATAATCACACATGTGGCCATTTCTCCTTTCAAGTAAAGTGCACAACCAGCTGCACTGCCATATGTTCTGCCCACTAAGATTTCCCTTCACCACTGTCCTTCAAGAATGTCCCAGAAAGGGACTGTATTGCTGCAAGCTGTCCATGCAGAACCATCTGTAAACAAGGCCCCAGTCTTCTCTTTCTCTGTCAATTGATTATAGAGTACTCTCCATGAGGCCATAGGTGCAGGCTAGGAGAGAGAAGACAATGTAGCAGGAGTGAACTATGGGCATTTGGGCCACTTCATAAAACTTGCTTGTGCCTTCAGGACCTGTTCAAGCAGGATCATATATAGACCATTTCCATTTAATAATGAAGTGTTAATGTGCATGCCCAACTTCACAATATGTTGGGTCAGATAACACCCAATTTATAATGGGCTGCTCAGGTCACATGGTAACTTGACAGCCTATGGTCAAACATTTAGTATCAACTAAGGCCCAGCACCAGGCCAAAAGCTGTCTTTCAAAAGGAAAGTAGTTATCTGTGGATGATGGCAGGACCTTGCTCCAAAATCCTAAGGGGCTCTGCTGCAATTCACCTATGGGGGCCTTCCAAAGGCTTCAAACAGCATTCCTACCTACCACTGACAGCTCAAGTACCATGGATCTGCTGAGTCATGTGGCCCAAGTGGCAGAGCAGCTTGCACAGCAGCCTGGACCTCTTATACAGCCTTCTCCTCTTCTGCGCCCCACTCAAAACTAGCAGCTTTCTGGGTCACTCAGTAGATGGGTCAGAGTAAAACATGCAAATTAATAATATGCTGCCTCCAAAATCCACATAGGCCCACTAGGCATTGTGCCTCTTTCTTAGTTGTAGGAGCAGCCAGATACAACAATTTATCCTTCCCCTTAGAAAGGATATCTTGACATGCCCCATACCACTGGACCTCTAGAAACTTCACAGAGGTAGAAGGCCTCTGAATTTTAGGGGGATTTATTTCCTATCTTCTGACACACAAATTTCTGACCAATAAGTCCAGACTGGTTGGTACTTCATGCTCACTAGATCCAATCAGCATAACATCATCAACATAATTGACCAGTGTGATATCTTGTGGAAGGGAAAGGCAATGAAGATCCCTGAAAGCCTAATTGTGACATAGTGCCAGAGGGTTGATATACTTCTGAGGTAGAACAGTGAAGGCATATTGCTGGTCTTGCCAGCTAAAAGCAAAGAGCTTCTGGTGGGCCTTATGGACAGGAATGGAGAATGAGGCATTTGCCAGATCAATAGCTACATACTAGGATATGTGTTCATTTGCTCAGGCAATGAAATGCCATCTGGTACAGCAGTTGGAACTGGGGTCACAATTTGGTTAAGGTTACAATAATCCACTGTCATTCTCCAAGATCCATCTGTCTTCTTTACAGGCCAAATAGGAGAGTTGAATAAAGATGAGGTGAGAACAACTACCCTTGCATCTTTCAAGTCCTTGATGATGGCACTAATTTCTATTGTTTTTGATTCACTATTTTCCTAGGTAGAGGTAGCTCTAATGGCTTCAATTTGGCCTTTCTCACCACACTAGCTTTCACTCCATTAGTTTAGGAACTATGTGAGGATGGATTCTGCCCACTGCTAAGTATGTATGTGCCAATTATACATTCTAGAATTAGAGAAATGACCACAGACTGGGTTTGGGGACCCACTGAACCCACTGTGAGGCAGACCTGAACAGCAATTCCATTGATCACCTGACCTCCATAAGCTCCTACTTTTGCTGATGAGCCACAGTGACATTTTGGGTCTCCTGGAATCCGTCAGTTCAGAGCTAGTGTCCAATTGTCCCCAAAGGTCTGATTATTTTCTCCTCCCCCGTGCACAGTTACCCTGGCAAAATGCCGTAAGTCTTTTGGGGAAAGCTAAAGGAAACATTATCAGTACAAATTTTTGGTGTACCAGGGTCCTTCTTGGAGGGGACCTGGTCTCCTCTGCTTTCAAGGGGTTTTTTAAACTGACTCATGTCTGGGAACTAATTGAGGGGCCATGATTCTCTGTTTTTATTATTGGAGTTAGACTTTTTGTTTGCTTAACCTGAAAGTGTTCTGCTTATATAGTAAAGTAAGGATTTAGTAGGCTTCCTATCTATTTTATATCTGGGAACACCGTAATTGACTACTCAATGCCTTAGGTCTACATGAGTCAGACTATTCTGATTGTTGCTTTGCCTCTTCTATTCATTACAATAACTACATCCACCTTACCTTTGCTGTTGGGAACAACCACTTGCGCCCTGCCACCCCAGATCCAATTATCCCCATTGCATGTAAGTTTTCCCATTGAGTGACAGAGCTTCTCACCATAAGGTCAGGCCTACAGAGAAATGCAATCACAGAGCTCTTCGGGGATGCTGTAACTCCCCTTACAAATCTGTTTCTCAAAGTATTCGTGAAAGATCGATCTGGACCTTCCCAGTGTAGGTCAGTAGGTTTTACATAAAAAATCCACTCTAGCATTACAGTCTCTTTAAGCCTGTAAATCCCTTCCTTTATGTTAACAAAAGGGAGATGAGGCTTATCCAACTTGCCCTCAGTGGGTCATCTTTTGATCTATGTTTCAGCCAACCAACCAACCAAACAGTTACTGCCTTTACTAACTTCCTGAGCTGCAATGTTACATGCAGAATCTCTGCTTAGTGGGCCCATATCAATAAATTCAGCCTATCCCACTATTCCTTCCATCATTATTCTACACCTTTAGTATCCATTTCCATATATTTCCCCCCTTTTCTGCTTATATAAATTAGAAAACTCTATCAGAGTATAGGGAGCCTCCTCATGGGTCACACTCTCTACATCACTTTTAGGGGCCTGCTGGGTCTCAAGTCTAGTTACAGGGATAGAAGCAAAGAGGGATGGTGGGCATGAGTCCTGAGGAGAATCAGCATTGTCTTTCTTGGCAACTGCCTCAAGGGAGGCCACTAACCTTTTCCATAGGCAATGCACAGATCATCCTTTCAGAAAGAGATGGAAAGGCCAATACCACTGTGGGTGAGAATGCCACTGCCTTGGAAGGTGGAGAGACCACTTCCACTGTCAAACAAGACTCATGAGGATTTAAGAGCTCACTGTCCCCAGCCTCATCAGAGTCTTCCCACACATCCCCATCCCAACTTACAGGATCCCATTCTTTCCCAACCAATGCCTTCTCTTTAACGGCAGACACCCTGTGAAGCTGGGAGTTCAACTTTTGTTGTAATGCAGCTAATTGCATGACAAGGGCTTGTGTTGATTTTCAGCAATTTCAGCCCTATATCTACAGCAAAGAAGATTCTAACCCAGGGCACATTCAGAAGCTCTTAGGCTATTTATACACAGCTGCAGCTGGTAAATCAAATTCATAAGCTCATCCTTTTCTTTCATCGCTTCGTCCAGCAACATTAGGAGTAACCAACCAATATCATTATATTCCTTGGTTTTCCACAAATGTTCAAAATATCACATGCCAAGTCACCAAGTTCCTTGCCTTTTATACCTGGTGAATTAAAAGTATCAAATGCATTTATTCTGCATGTCTCTGTAAACAGTTCACACCAGGCACTTTATACTATTAGAAGTAGAGTCCTTAGCATTTTTAGGTCTAATTGGATAGAGAGCCAATTCCAGGAAACTCCAAAACCAATTAAGAAAACTCATCCTTAAAATTCTATTTCTCTAGGACTATACCTGGTACCAAAATCTGTATTAGTGAGGGTTCTCTGAGACACAGAACCAATAATATAGATATAGATATGTAAGAGGGGATTTATTAGAAGAATTGGCTGACATGATTATGGAGGCTGAGAAATCCAAGAGAGATCATCAGTAAGCTGTATACTGTGGGATCCTGGTAGCATGGCTAAGTTCAAGTCCAAAGGCCTGAGAACCCGGTAGACCACTGATGTAAGTCAGCACACAGCCTTCCTTCTTGACACCCGTGCCCTGTAGTGTCTACTAAAGATGCTTTCAGTTATTCCTGGAAGTCAGGATGGAGAATGCTTTTCGACAGGAGAAAACTCTGATGGCAGAGTCACGATGTCAACTCTTCCCAGCAAAATGAATTAAAATTAAATTTAAATTGAATTTTAAAATTAAGAGTGCAGTGTATGGCCCCATCCTATGGATGACAATATGGAAGAAAAAGTCCAAAAGGAATAAATGGAGGTCAGAGTATGGAGTGCAAGGCACTACAGAAAGAGTAGAGAAAAGTGGAAGAAAAACAAGGAGGAAAAAGGCAGAAGCAGCATAAATGCATAGGAAGAGGAAAGTGAGAAAACAGAGAACAAAGGATTAGGAAGCTGATAATGACAAACAGACAGTGAGTCCTTCCTAGTGTGAGTCAGTCACCTCCAGGACTGCAGCCCAAGAAGCAACAAGAACAATGCATCTTTAGGAATGATAGCCAGCTCAACAAGAGAAATCAACAGAAAGGTGTAACAGATGAGATGGAGCACAGGGAACAGAGACCAAAACCCACTTCTTTGGCTGACCAGCTTTTGCCAGCTCTCTGGTCATCTAAGCACAAAATGCAGGATTTGTGCAGGTGCACCTGTAGATATAATGGCTTAACATATTGTAGATTAATTTCGTGTGATTCTTTATGTGTAAACAGTAGAAAAGAATGAATTATTTTCATAAAACTGTTAATTCTCATAAAACAATTCCAGCAATACTAAATAGTAGAAGAAAAAAATAAGACAAAGACTTCATGGTGAAAACACCAAAAGCAATTGCAACAAAAGCCAAAATTGACAAACGGGATTTAATTAAACTAAAGAGCTTCTGCACAGCAAAAGAAACTAGCATCAGAGTGAACAGACAACCCACAGAACAGGAGAAAATTTGTGTAATGTACCCATCTGACAAAGGTCTAATATCCAGAATCTACAAGGAACTTAAACAAACTTACAAGATAAAAACAAACTTCATCAAAAAGTGGGCAAAGGATATTGACAGTCACTTCTCAAAAGAAAACATTTATGTGGCCAAGAAACATGGGATAAAGAAGCTTATCATCACTGATCATTAGAGAAATACAAATGAAAACCACAATGAGATACCATCTCATGCCAGTCAGAATGGCGATCATTAAAAAGTCAAGAAATGATGCTGGCGAGGCTGTGGAGAAATGGGAATGCTTTTACACTGTTGGTGGGAACGGAGATTGGTTCAACTATTGTGGAGGTCAGTATGGCGGTTCCTCAGAAATCTAGAACCAGAAATACCATTTGACCCGGCAACCCATTACTGGGTATATACCCAAAGGAATATAAATTATTCTACTATAAAGACATATGAACCCATATGTTTATTTCAGCACTATTTACAATAGTAACGACATGGAACCAACCCAAATGCCCATCAGTGATAGACTGGATAAAGAAAATGTGGTACATATATACCATGGAATACTATGTAGCCATAAAAAAGAATGAGATCATGTCCTTTGCAGGGACCTGGATGAAGCTGGAAGCCATCATCCTCAGAAAACTAACACAGTAACAGAAAACTAAACACCACATGTTCTCACCCATAAGTAGAAGTTGAACAATGAGAACACATGGACACAGGGAGGGGAACAACACACACCAGGGCCTGTTGGAGGATGGGGGGCAAGAGGAGGGAGAGCATTAGGGCAAATACTTAATGCATGTGGGGCTTAAAACCTAGATGACAGGTTGTTAGGTACAGCAAACCACCATGGCACATGTATACCTATGTAACAAACCTGCACATTCTGTACATGTATCCAGGAACATAAAGTAAAATAAAAATTGTAAAAAAGAGAAAAAATGAAATAGTTAAATCCCACTTACTGGAAATAAGCATTGTTAACACATAGTGGACATCATTTCAGATAAAACAGCAAAATCAATATCTCTCTACACATAGATATAGATATTAACATAAGCATATGTGTAACATATATGTACACACATATGCATACATGCACACACAAGCACATATCTCTCTGTCTCCAGACACACATACTTACATAAATATATACCACACACACATAAAAGAATGCATGGTGGATAAATAGAAAGATGTGCATATAACAATAGAAAAATAGAAAAAAAATCAATGATGGACAGAAAGATGATAGATGACAGACATGCAGAGTGGACTTATATTACCCGCTATTTTTAATAAAAATATTTCAGTGGAGTCATATTATTTAAGCATTCATTTAACTTACACATGTACAGTCATACACTAGGACAGATAAAGAAAGAGAGACAGAGAGGAAAATTAAAAATGTATATAATGTAGACAATTTAACTTACATTCACCTCACACAATGAGCATGAATGAGATGTTCATCTATTGTTCTCCATTCACTTTCAATGACAGTGTACCTTTTACAATGCAAGCATTTCACTGCACTGAATATGGGCTCTGGTATTTAAAAATATTCTTTGCATAATATGGCCTCAAAGACCACGGTAGGCATTAAGTTTATCTAGTAATCAACTGAAAAATCAGCAATCTCCTCCAAAGCTGGAGATTAAATTGGCTGTGTTGAGCTCACTCAGCAAGTGACTTTCACTGCCATGCACTTTCTTATGAGATTTTCAGAGAAAATTTTGACTATATGTAATATTCATATTCAGAGATCATTTGAAAGCCCATGTCTTGAGCAAGATGAAATTTGTCACTGTACATTTTTTAAAACTTACTAGAAGGTACTGAAGAGCAATTGAAAAGTTACTAAATCTCAAATTAATGTTGATTTATGAGAAATTTTATTTATGAAAACTTTCTAATATGGCTTGGCTCTGTGTCCCCACCCAAATCTCACCTCTCATTGTAATCCCCACATATAGAGGGAGAGACCTGGTGGGAGGTGATTTGATCATGGGGGCAGTTTCGCCCATGCTGTTCTTGTGATAGTGAGAGAGTTCTCATGAGATCTGATGGTTTTAAATGTGGCAATTTCCCCTGTGCTCTCTCTCTTTTTCTCCTGCCGACTTGTGAAGAAGGTTGTTGCTTCCCTTTGCCTTCTGCCATGATCGTAAGGTTTCTGAGGCCTCCCGAGCCATGTGGAACTATGAATCAATTCAACCTCTTTTGCTTATAAATTACCTAGTCTCAGGTAGTATCTTTATAGCAGTGTAAAAATAGACTAATACAGTTTCCAAAACAAAACACATAGGGTTGTTTTTTAAACTGTGCTTAGGATTCCTTTTCAATTAACCTATTTTATGTTTAGTTAATATTTATTAATGTAATCCTTTGAAAGACAGGGAAATTAACACTCATACTTCCTTCCACCATTCCTCTCTCAATTCACACTTTTTATTAGTTACGTGATTATTTCACCTTGCCAAGTCTTACAGCATTATGATCGGTCCTACAGTCATAATTCCCCATTTTTGTTTGGTCTCTGTTCTGTTATCAAGCATTCCACCAGTACTCCACACATCATGACATCATCATTCATCTCTTTATGTTTGAATTTTGTCATAAAGTCAGTTTTTCAAGATTGGCTTACAGAGATCACGAAGTTTAGAATGTCTATTTTATAACTTACCATTTGAATTACCAAGTTACTGAGTTACTGGTAACTAGTGTTCCATTATCTTTAGGCACCGAGTAGTGCTATTAAGAAGCCCAGGCCAGGTGTGGTGGCTCACACCTGTAATCCCAGCATTTTGGGAGGCCAAGGCAGGTGGATCACCTGAGGTCAGGAGTTTGAGACCAGCCTGGCCAAAATGGTGAAACCCCATCTCTATTAAAAATACAAAAAATTACCTGGCTGTGGTGGCGGGCACCTGTAATTCCAGCTACTTGGAAGGCTGAGGCAGGAGAATCACTTGAACCCAGGAGGCGGAGGTTGCAGTGAGCAGAGATAGCATCATTGCACTCCAGCCTGGGAAACAAGAGCGAGACACTGTCTTAAAAAAAAAAAAAAAAAAAAAAAAAAAGCCCAAGCTCAAGGCCAAACATATTCTTCCCTTGTACAGGATTTCATTGTTTGACCACTGAAATTTTCTTTATTCCTAAAATTCAGTAATTTAGCTTACATATGTTTTACTGTTAGTTACTATATTAAGGTATTTTTTGCTTTCTAGAATAAATTGGTATTTTTAATCTGTAATTTCATCTTTTTATTTAGTTCAGGAAAGTTGTCTTTTATTATATTTTTGTTAAATACTTTTGCCCCATGTCTAAATTAACATAATAGGCTTCCAATAAATATTCCCTGAATGAATAAAGATGTTTGAATACTTTTTCTGTTTTGTTTATTCTGTTCTCTTCTTCAGGAAGTCAACTATATTTATGTTGATGATGTTTTCTCTGTCTTCCAGTTTGATCACCTTTTATAATCTTTTAAATATCTTTGTCTTTTCCATTTTGTTTTTGTGATTTCTGAAGCCTATCCAGCACTCCTATCTTTAGCTGTGTTTTCAGCATTTACATTATTCTTGTTGCTTCTAAAGTATGTTTCATCTCTATAATGATTTTATTTTCTTGCAGTTCTTCCTTAGATTCTACTGGTACACTATTAACTTCCTGCTTATGTATTATATTTTCTTCTCAGAACCCTTTGAGTTCTTTTTAGAGAAAACATCATCATTTCTTTGAAAACATTCAAACTTATTTTTCTGAACTCTACCCTATGTTTTAGGGTAATTCTTTTTGTGATATATTCTCTAGGCTACTTCCTTAAAATGAAAACAATAATTCCTCTTTAAATGGGGCCAACTATTAGCTAAGGAATAATGTGGGCAAGAGGATCTAAGGCCATTTACAATGTAAATTGAGGTTTATTGTTGTGGGCACAGTTTCACCAAGTCTGCCACTACCTACGCGGTAGGCAAGAAGCTCTTGAGTATATATATATATATACATGTTAAGCTAACAGCTTTAATGAGAATAAAAGGAAAGAGCCATCTGGACACCTTCATCCACCTCACAGAGATGCTTGTCTTTAACATTCTTTGCTGATAAAACAAATAAAACGAGATTGAAATATATATAGTTCCTGTTGTAGACCCAACACTCCCAGAAACAGACAGACCTTTCTCTATCTTTTTCAAGTTTCCCATAGGAGCAAAATTCATGGAGGCAACACTTCTGCTCAGTGTTGTTCAGCATCACTGTGGAATATCTCCTCTTCCCAAGTGAAATACTGAAATGGTAATGAAGACAGTTGGCAAATAAGAAACCAGGAATAAACAAGGGCAAAATTATTTAGGACCAAAAGATGTGTAACTGAAAGGGATGCTTGAGAAAAAATGGGGATGACTCATGCTGCAAATTATGCAGGAGACAGAGTTAAGTGTATAAGAAATTTTAATATTGGGATTTAGAGTTTGAGTATGGCAGCATTTCAAAACCAATCAGTGCCACTAGTCAGACAATCAATTAAGCTCTGATTACCCACATTCATCCTCTTGCTCATATTTCCAGTACCTACACAGAACAGCCAAAAGCAGAGCAGAGATTCAAATCACAGCTTTGACTGGTCTGCTCCTTCCCCAGTGGCTCCACCTGCACCAGGACCTGAGGAGCCATGGCAAGAGCAACATAGACGCAGAGAGGGAAGGCCTGGCTGCTGAGATCTGCCAGAGGGCAAGTTCGCAGATGGAGGGACCCAGTGCTTTGCCCTTGAAGCTTTAATGCAGCTGACAATCAAGTCCTTTCTATATTGTGGGTAGATGAACATGGTTTCCCTGCTCTCCATACTGCTCCTGGTGAGATGGATCTTAGACCATAAATAGTGTCAGTGAGGTTCCTTTTTTAGAGATGCCATCCCTACCATTGAAAATCACTAAAGTGGAACTCCACAGGGGTATTCCTCACTTAGTAACCTGAGTCCTGACACAGCCATCGATATTCTACAAATCCTTAGAATTGTAGGATGGGGCTGCAGGTTTGAGGAAAATCTGTATGCCTCTGCTGTCCTGTTCCTACTTCTTCAGGTCGAGAATACACTTTGGGGCAGGAATACCTCATAGACTGCAGGCTGGAGTTGTGGGCATTTTCTTGTTTCTTTGAATATAAACAGGCTTCTCTTTTTCCTATTTTTCATTCTTTTTATTGTTTTTTATATGTTTTAAGAGAAGAAAGAGGAGCAAAAATGCTTTTACAAGAACACACTTAACCAGAAACGCTTTAAGTGTGATTTAAACATTTAGCACATTTTGATTACAATTCACAGTGTATGTGCGGAGAAAGTTTGGTGGCTCAGAGCATGGAGTCTCAAGTCAGTTTAAATCCTGCTTCTATCACACATGAGATCTTGAACCAGTGATTTAATCTCTCTATGTCTCAGTTTCTCCATATAAAAAAAAGTAGGTAATAGGATCTTACTGATAAACTTACTTTCAGGGTTAAACAAAATAACTCATTTTAAACATCAAGCATATAGTAGAGAGCACCAAAAAAATACCATTTTTATGAATTTTCCTTAACTGTTATCTTTTATTAGAAAATGCTGGCTTAAAAAACAATGAAGTATTGGTTGATTTGCCATATCTACATCTAGGTAGACTTTATTAATCATCTAATATAATTAGCCTTATATCCAAGTAAGAAAATACAGCATCCTTTTCCCCAGAAAGAAAAATATGCAACACTTCCCTGCAGTTCTATTCCACAAAGGTATCAATGACAGGTAGTACCAACCCTTCATAAAAGTATGGCACTTTATAAGTCACTTGCATATTTATTATCAATTTTGATGCTTTAATAACACTCTGCACTCTGAAGCAGACATCTATTATTCCCATTATATGTAGATAAAAAATGAAAGTGATCTGTTTGAGATTTCACAGTAAAGGTCTCAAACTAGAACTTTTCTCTTCCTGTTCTCATCAGGACACATGGACCCTCATAAGAGGAAAGCAGCGGTGCTAAGGAAACAAGTCATCCTCTGCCTCCCTAAAGTATTGGAGGAAATAAAACACCAAAACAGACATGGTCCACATGCCTCTCCTCTTTATAATCATGCAACTTAGGAAGGCTTAGAATAAGTTAATAGAAATTGTCTCAAATCCTACATGAGGAAGGCAGAAGCGAGAGAAACAAACCCTACTTCTGTCCTTAAAAAGCTGATAGTCAATTTTAGGCTCTCGCAGACCTGAATGATTTAGTTTAAGAATTTTATTTTATATAATCTTTGTGGAACCAACCTATAGCCATACCTGACATTATCAATTCACTTCAAACTTCCCCCGGTACCTAAAAAAAAAGGACAAGGCTTGAAGAGATGGCAAGAAGAGATATTAGAAATGGCAGCCTACAAATTGCTCAATGTCAGGCTGTCATTGGGAACTGTGAGCTGTGTCACTAATGGGTAGCAGCTGAGACTGGCTGGGGCAGTGCTGCACGTGAGGTAAAAAGAATGAGCTTTATTAACTGGACTTTCCTCCTTGGACTCCAAAACTCTTGACATCTAGAGCAGGTTGAGTATAGACCTAGAGCAAATATGCCAGTCACAATAATTGGAAGAGTTCTTTAATACATGACTTTATGAAGATGCCAACAATTTTATGAGAATAACTGATTCAAGTTGTAATAAGATCTGTGTACAGTTTTACAGTTGTTAACTTAAGCATATGGACATGCAGAAAATATTTAAGTAGATTTCTCCCAAAAAGATGTTCTCTCTTGCTCTTCCACCTCTGTTTAGTCCACGTACCTGAATTAATTCATTTTACAGCAGAGAGGAAGTTTTAGTTTCTTAGCTTTGGGTCAAGAAGCATAATTCCCAGATTGAGTTTGAGTTGACAATAGGCTATCACTGTTAAACATCCTCCAAAGACGCCAGCACTTTAAATGTATAACTGTCCACTAATCGTGCTCATTAATCAAGAAGAGCAACTACAGAACTTAAGAGATAAAAACAAAATAAGGGCTCCTAATAAGGAGAGAAGACGGTTTATTACTCCAGGCTTCAAGACTAAAACAGACTTTACTTGGCCATGGAAGAAGTAGCTTGGGCTCCAGAGTAGCTCTCTCTCAGCGCAGACTGCAGTCACTGGAAGGAAATACCAGCCCAAGCGCTCCCCAGTGTCCCCTGATTCTCAGAGTCCTCCCTAGCTGAGCAACACCATGGAGTCCCTTGCACACTCACAGCATCATCTCAGTCAGTCCTTTCAGGGCCCCTCCAACACTTCCAGTCCTTCTAGTCTTCTGTGGACCATAGGCTAAATCAACCACTGAAAATAACAAGACAGGCTCTTCCAGCAGCAGTTGAGGCGTTGCTTGTGGATCCATCCTGAAGTATCTATCCCATAATAGAACTTTGAGCTGCTACTTTGTACTTGTTGTGTGTTATTCCCCAGGCAGGCAAGTGCTGCCCTCTGTGACAACTTCTGAAATCAGCACCTAGGCCTTTACTATCCCACAACTCCTCATCATTGCCACATGCATTGCTACCACCCAGTACCGGTCTTGCAGGCATAAAGCTCTCTGGAAAAGTACAAAAGTTTTCATCTTACACTAAAGCTGAGAAGCACTGAAATAGAAATTAAAAATAAGAATTCTCCTTTACGCAAATAGTGGATTATTGGTCACTCTCTTCAAGCATAATGCTAACACCAGGTGATATCTATATAGAATAATGTAAAACCAACAATAAGTAACATTTGATGGTGGGGGAGGGGGGTTACTATAGGCCAAACATGATCTTAATTGTTTTTTATGTATTATCCGTTTTGATCTTTAAAACACTCCTAAACTGTTGGTATTGTTATCCATATGCTGCAGATGAGAAAGTCAGGCAGAGAGATTTTAAAAATTGCCCAAAGTCACACAGCCAGTAGGTGGTTGGGCAGGCATCCAACCCAGGTCTGTCTGACCTCATGCCTTGGGCTCCTACCCACCATGTTTACCATCTCCCAGGGCTTAGACATACATCATGGAATAACTTTACAAAGATATTATTAATGCTTTATATTTGTGCTGCATTTTATAGTTTATGAGGCCCTTACATGTTGGTTGTCATATTTTATGTTTCCAACCCCAAGAAGTAGCCTATCTGGTTTCATAAATGCAAGTTCTTCAGTGTTAGGTCATTGAGAGTCAAAGTAAAATTGACCAGTGAATCAAAGCTTTTAATAAAATTATCAAGTTAAGCCTCAAAAGGAGCTCTTCTGAATACCAGACCAACATTTTATTTTTACTGAACCACCATGTAAAGCATGTTTTTTTACATAGAAAAAATTATAGGAAAATTTAAAGCTTTCTATTTATAATGACTATTTGATTAACACAAGGATTAGAAACTAAATACATTTCCAAATGCTGAATAATGTGCATAGTCAAGAAAGATAGTGAAATTTTGTCATTGCTTTATCTTTGGTGCCTAGAAAATTGCCAGCACAAAGTCGTTGCTCAATAAATGTTTGTGGAATAAATGAAAGAATGGCAGGAGTGGGGGATCATGGTATAGCTGCACATAATATGCTGTGAGCAGCTCTTTAGTCATGTGACAAGAAAGATCTGATGTGCTAGAGAAAAGTCCTTGAATTGATCATAGTCTGATGCAATGGGACATGGCAGCATGGCATGTTGGGAGTTGGGAGGAAGCTTGGGTTTTAAAATCTAAAAAGCAGCCTTTGACTTGCTCCTACACCACTTCCTATATGGTCTTGGGAACTGATGCAACCACTCACAACCTCTGCCTTCTTCAGTAAAAAGAGAATTTATTTAAATCACATCACATGAGTGTTTATATTACGAGTTTAATCAATTATTTAGATGTAAGGCAATGGGAAAAGCACAGAAATTTATTATTTGAATTGTGCTGCCAGTCCATTAAATAAGCATATGCACTGGAGAGTTTTTTTCTTTGTTCTCTCTCTCTTAAAATTGTTTAACATTTTCATTTGCATATAAACTGTTTATTCTATAGTGTATATTAGGGTACATGGTTATTAAACTAGTCTACCTCAGTTGAATACCTGAAACCACGTTTACTTGATGGACAATTTAAAGGATTTTCAAGATCATATAATGATCTTTTCGTTTTCATTTCATATAATGACACTAAAACTTAAACTGTATGTAAAATAGGACTCCACTAAACAAAGCTATTCAGGAGGCTGAGACAGAGAATCGCTCGAACCTGGGAGGCCAGGTTGTAGTGACCCAAGATCATGCCACTGCCCTCCAACCTGGGCAACAGAGCGAGACTCTATCTCAAAAAAAAAAAAAAAAAAGAGTTTATAGATTTGGGGATAACAATTAAATGAGGTAATACCCATAAAACACTGAGCACTAGGCCAATACTCAAGAAGTACTATTTTCTCCACCCACCTCCAAAATCTAATACAAAGTTCCCTCTGTCAATGGGAATTACAAGTCTGAGATCAAACCAGTAGAAATATAGTTCATGTTCCCTTTTCTGAGATTCATTTAGGCACCTTTGCTGGAAGACTTCTCTAAAAACAACTGAGGAAATAAGCTAGAGACTGCCAATAACATTCAACTGCTTAAATGTTTCTATTGGTTGAATTTTCATATTTTTTATTTCTCTTATTATTTCTTAAGCTAAATAAACTATCTCAAAAAATAATTCGGATAGATTTCTAAATTCATGGCATGATAGACATCAGAAAATTATTCATCTTCACAACTTCTGTCTGGCAATTTAATACAATGTCAAGACAATTTCAGTATCTTAATTTCTTTCATATAGCAATCACTTAAATAATTGAAACAAACTTTCTAAGTCATATCCTTCCCTATTTATTCATAATTATCCAATCAATTTAAATATTTTCCTGTAACTTCAACATAATATAATAAGTGCTTTAATAAGATAAGTTTAAAGTTTAATCAACTCAGACTTCTATGTCTATGGAAATGTTTTAATAATCTAAATTAAAATCACCTACAATAATTCACTCACTCCTCTCAATGGTATTTGGTAGTTCAAGGAGGGGCATATGCCATGGGATTAGCCTTCAACGGCTTTGTATTGTATTAAGCAAAAGTCATTTTCTTTAAACACAATGTAAATTGCATTTTAATATCTCTATAGATTTCCATATTTGTTAAAGTGGAAAGCACAACAGATTTACTAAATAAACTTGAACAGAATTGCCTAGTGTTATTAATAATTTCACCTCCATATTTTAAGGATATAAATTTGCTTGTTTAAAAACCACCTGAGGAAATTTTAGTACTTCTATTTTGAAAACAGGTAAGTTCAATGGCATTAGAGTCTTTGATGTCACAGTAAAGGTAAGCATATGCACATTGTTTGTGTTTTAAAAATAATCCATTATGTTGCAAAAATGCAGTTAGATTGTGTGTATATGTATGTGTGTATGAAAGTGATATATAATGTCTAAAATATTACACAAAAGCCAAAGATATTATTTGGTAGTGATATGGTTTGGCTGTGTCCCCACCCAAACCTCAAGTTGAATTGTAATCCTCGGTGTTGGGCCAGGGACTTGGTGGTAGGTGATTGGATCATAGGGGTGGAATTCCCCCTTGCTGTTCTTGTGACAGTGAGTTCTCATGGGATCTGGTTGTTTAAAAGTGTGTAGCACTTCCCCCTTTGCTCTCTCTCCTGTCACCATGTGAATATGTGCTTGCTTCCCCTTCCCCTTCTGCCATGATTGTAAGTTTCCTGAAGCCTCCTCAGCTATGCCTCCTGTACAACCTGTAGAACTGTAAGGCAATTAAACTTCTTTTCTTTATAAACTACCCAGTCTCAGGTAGTTCTTTATAGCAATGTGAGAACAGACTAATACAGTAGGCAAGTAATTACAAGTAGGTTAATTCAGGCCCACAGGGTTATTGGAAGCAAAAATCTACTAAGCCAGGAAGCCACTCCTCAAATGGTTCCTCAGTTCATAATGATATCAAATACTGTGACTTGATTGATGCTTTTTTCTAATTATATATTCTATTAACACTTGGAAAATAATCAGAGAAGGAATAAGGATAATCTGAAAATCCCACTTACTATTAAAAATGTACTTATTATAATATTTTGAAAATATGAAAAAGTATAAAATGGAAATAAAAATCACCTGTAATATCAATATCCAGAGATAATAACTTTTAACAGTTTGATATATACACACACACATATATGTACATATACATACATATACAAGGATATATACATAAATTTTTAAATTGGTATTAAATTACTATACATGTAGCTTCTTACCTGAAGTTCTTCATTGGAAATTGTTTTTTTTCATATTATTTAACTTTATTTCCAAAACATGATTATTGATGACCGTAATATATTACTGTTAGTATACAAGCTCCATGAGCACAGTGACCAAATCTGTCTTGTTCTTATAACCAGTAACAGGTATGCCATAATTTATTTAACTACTTCCTTAATGTTTGATGTTCAGGTGGTTTCCAAGTTTTCATAGCCATAAATGTTACAATATTATTAATGTATGAATGTTCCCTTTCTCTGACATTCCCCTTTATCTGACAGATGTTTAATTTTCATCTTTCTCCCACCCTCAAAGGGGAGTTCTGTTTTGCATGATGATTATTTGAGCTTTTGTGATGCAGATTCAGAGGGAAAGAAGTGAGGCTGGAGTTGAAGAACGAGGTATGTGGGCAGGACTGGAAGATAAATTTTCTGAGAATTTTGAAGGATAAGATGTGGGAGTAACTGTGTGAGGGAATTAGATGGGAGAATTAAAAAAGATTACCATGGTCTATGTAACCTCCTCACCGAGGTTTTTTAATGCAAGTACAGAAATTATAGAATCAAATTTTGGTTTTTTGTTTTGTTTTTGTCTGTCAAATATACACCCTTGAATATTAGGGTAGCCCCATTTCTGAAATAAAGAACCTCCAAATCTCAGTGGCTTAACATCATTACAGTTTATTTCTCATGCCTCTTTCCGTCCAATGGTGGTACAGAGGGTGGACTTCATGTGATGACACAGAGAACTCAGCTCCTTCTGTGTGGTGGATTTGACATCCTGCAGGGCCTCTGAGCCCTGCGCTGATCCTTTTGCAACCTGCCTTGAGATGAAGAAGGAAAAGGAGCATGGAGGATCTGCAGGAGTTTAATGGGCCAGGCTAGAGGTGGTGTACATCACTTTCGCCTCAATTCCATTGCCCAGAACTCAGTCACATGGTTCCCACCTAGCTGCAAGGGGAATCAAGAATGTAGTTCGTTGTGTTCCAGAGATAGTCTCTGCTATCATTTCCTATGCTATGAAATCTTGATAAAACTGTTACTCGAGGTACCTATGTTCCCTTGGCCTAATGGTAGACATAGGGCTTTGGTAAGGCTATTTGGAAGATCTTTCTCAGGTATTTGAATCTTGAGTACAGTGACAGAAGAGAGGAAAGTATTTGCAGTTGGCTCATCTTGATGGTAGCGCCCTGTAAAAATCCTTTATGTGTTCCTAAAACCTACACCCTTAGTGCAGCCTCATACTTATCTTTCATAAGGGCTATTTAGCTTTTCCTTCATGTCTGTGAACTACCCACATCCTTCCAAATAATTCTTTTTTTTTGTATGTTATCCACAATTATTCTTTGTTGCCTGTAACCAAAGGAACCTAATTAATACTGAACTTACAGTGTTTTAAAATTATATTCAGTTGTTATTGATATGTGTTTCTCTGTTCACAACACTACTCTCAGATGATGGCTTTATAAGATTTACACAAATAATGTCAAGATTAATTGATTTGTACATAAATCTTTACCCTATTTTTGATTATTTTCTTAGGCCAAATGCCCAGATCAAATGTATGTTTATTAAAATATAGTAATACTAATTATGTACTTCAGTCAATTAAATATTATTATAGAATCTTTTCATATGATACCCATTCCATTTCAGCTTTAGAAAATTGTTTTCAGCATTAATATAATAGCAAACAGAAGAAAGTATACCTGAGCACTACACAACACAGTGCTCATGTTAAAGTTACATCGATGAACCTAACTGTGCCTTGAGGAAATCTGTACAGAAATTCTAGATACAGTATGAGCTTTCCTGGAGAGTGCTGCCCTCTGTTGCAAGAGAAAGGGAGGAAGGGAAGAGTGTAACTAGATCATTAGTGCATCCTTCTGTGGCTTGTTTGGTTTCCATTGCAGTCAGTTCAGATCTGGGATTTAGCAGAGGCCATTCCGTCCCCCTTCCGCGTTGTCTCTTTTCCTCTACGTAGTAACTTCTCAGCATCCATAAAGCACCAGGCCACAACAGAATCCGTCCACATTAGTCAGTCGGGTCTTTATGAAATTGCCCATGAGGTCTTGTTGTTGCATGTAGACAAATTCAGAGAGTATTTGGTTTGTCTTCTTGGCTTAAGAAATAGGAAATTTGGGGATATAGGGATTCATGATTTTTACTGAGAGAAAAAGCTTTTTCAGCTTTGCATATCTAGAACAATTCATATACAATAATATTCAGCTGTGAAATTGAAGTAGCGTACATTCTTTTAAAATTTACCTCAGGTGTGGCCAACCTGAGTGTTTTGTTGTTGTCTTACTTGTTGTGCTGTTTGAAAAATACATCCTTTACCAAAATATTACCATATATGTTTTGAATTAATATTTAATGCTAAAATAAATATTTAAAGAAGCACAAACACAAAATAAATTAAACGAACATAACTTACAGAGTAATACAAAAGAAAGAGTATACACTTTTAATAAGAATAGGGTGGAAAAAGTCTTAATTTGATACCAAAGCCAGAAGAAAACAAAAAAGCTTTTTAAAAGGCACCTATCAAAAAGATCTGGTAGGATAATTTTGTGAGCAAATTTTAAAGTAAATAACATTTGTTTACTTATATAAATAAACTTCTCTAATGAGCCTGGAACAATTTATAGAAAAATAGGAATATTTCAAAAATGTGTCAATACATGACACTATTGCCAAATCTTATTAAACAGAAAGAGAACTACTGACCAATCTCACTTATAAATATATTGACACCCAAAATCCTAAACATAATAGTGGGAAACAGAATTAAATAAGACACTGAAAGGATTTTAGATTGCAAAAATGTATTAATCATTCTAGACTGCAAAGATAATATTATATTAGTAAGTCAATTAATATACTTTCTTAGCTGCCAACAACATTTGTCTATTTCCAAATCTATTCCTGGTTTTAAAAATAACAAACTGTGAAATAGGATTGGATATATCCTGCCTGAATAAATTTTTTAAATGCATATTGCAAATCTAAGGCCAGCACTATGCTCAGGGAAGAAATAATGGAAGTATTTCCATTAAAGTTAGAAATAAAGATGTCTTAGATCATCATAATAATTTAACATTGTTCTGAACCTCAAGCCAATGCTATTAATTAAAGAAATTAAGTAAGAGGTATACATATTTAAAGGAAGGATGCAAAACTATTTCCAACCAATCAAATTTTATATAAGTTTTAAAAATTTATAATTTTCTGTGAAGCCCTGGAAAACTTCTGGAACTGTTAAGAGAATAAGTAAGGTAGCTAGCTTCAAAATAAATATACAATAATATGCAATCATTCTTCACATACCAGAGATAATCAGTAATAAAGCTACCACATATGCAATCATAATAAACACCAAAAATACAAAGAGTAAAAACTAAAAAGAAATGTGCAGTGATAAAAATTATAAAATTTTACCAAGAAATACACAAGAATTGTCAAATAAATGAAAGACATACCTTGTTTGTGGACAGAAAGACTTGGTGTTGTAAAGATGTCAGTTCTTTAGTTCTTTCTCTAAAACAGACCATAACTTGTATGTAATGCCAGTCAAAATTACAACAGGATTATTTTAAAATTTAACAAAAATTATTTTTAAATTCATCTGCAAAGATGGTAACAAAAATTACGAAAGGACTAGAAGAGAGGGGTACACACTTTTTCTATTAGATAGTAACACCTTGTATTTAACAGTAATAACAATAACAACAGCAACAACATGAATAGTATTGGCGCAGGAAAAGAAAAACTGCCAAGGGACAGAGGATCCCAGAAACAGACAGCAGTCTCACGTATTATAAGATTTAATGCATGACAAATGTGGCATTTTAAATCACAGGGGACAGATTGATTACTCACTAAATAATTGAAGACAACAAACTAGCCACATTAGGGGAAAAATTAAATTTCATAAATTCCAGTTAGATTAAAATTCTTAATAAATGTAAAAAGTGAAGCAAAAGTATGAGTAAACACTTTTAATAACTATAGAATGGAACAAGTCTTTCTAAACTTGACACAAAAGCCAGAAGCCATCGGTGAAAATGAATTTACATACAAATTAAATATTTCTGGGCAACCAAAACAAAAACTCATAATTATTACAGACATTTGGAAAACAGAAAAAAAGTTTAGTAACACACATATTGGACAAAGAATTACTACTGTACAAAGAGCTCTTGAAAATCAATTATAAAAAGAAAAATGGTCAAAGACTATGCATAGTTGATTTACCAAAGAAGAAATTAAAGTAGATCAAAAAATAGAGATGTTCAGTTTCATTATTTTCTCAAATACAAGTAAATTAATAAAAAAATAAATCTTTTAAAACCATAAGATTGGCATCAGATAAATGTCAAAAGCCTAACACTGGCAAAAGAAAAGGAAATTTGGCATTATCAAAAACTTTTGATGGAGTATGAATAGACACAATTTTGGCAGGAGGTCGGTCAATCCATATCATAATCATAAATGTTGCTATTTTTGTAATCCATGATAAATAAATCCCATCCAATCCAACAATCTTTTAACTACAAATTCTCCACAAAGAGATAATAACACAACAGGGAAAACATAAATGCATAAATATGCCTATTATTTTAGCATTCATAAAAGCGAAATTGAAAAGAAACAACAAAATGTCCATCACTGGATGATTGGTTAAAAACATGAGATACTCTGCTACCATTAAAAAATAAGAGTGTAGGTTTTTTTATTTACTGAGGTAGAAACATGATCTCAGCATGTTTTTTGTTTGTTTATCTGTTTGTTTGGTTTTGTTTTTGTTTTTTGAGACAGAGTCTGTCTGTCTCCCAGGCTTTGGCGCATGCAGTGGCGCGATCTCTGCTCACCTCAACCTCCACCTCCCAGGTTCAAGTGATTCTCCTGCCACAGCCTCCCGAGCAGCTGGGACTACAGGCATGTGCCACCATGCCAGGCTAATTTTTGTATTTTTAGTAGAAATGCGGTTTCACCATGTTGGCCAGGGTAGTCTCAAACTCCGACCTCAGGTGATCCACCAAAGTGCTGGGATTACAGGCGTGAGCCACCATGCCTGACTTCTCAGCATGTTTTTAAGTGTGAAAAAATTAACCTGCAATGTAGCATAAACTTATTTACAAAGCATTATGTCCACATAGCTATATGTGTCTACATACATTTAGGTATCTGGAAGTTTATCTCTGAAAGGTGAGATTTTTGTGATTTTATTGTCTTCTTAGTAGCTTTTTCCGCATTTAATTATTTTGTCAATGAGTATGTCGTCTTAACTACAAAATATTAGTTTTTCAAAATAAATAGCCTTACCAACAAGACCACTATTTGCATTGTCTTTGTCCTTCCCTTTACATAAATACTACCACACCTTATCAATCTTGTGATATATTTTCTTCACATTTTCTTTCACTAGGATGCATCTTAAAATAGATGGCATTGGCCGGGCACAGTGGCTCACGTATGTAATCCCAGCACTTTGGGAGGCCAAGGCAGGCAGATCACGAGGTCAGGAGTTCGAGACCAGCCTAGCCAACACAGTGAAACCCCATCTCTACTAAAAATAAAAAATTAGCCGGGCGTGGTGGCAGACACCTGTAATCCCAGCTACTCAGGAGGCTGAGGCAGGAGAATTGCTTGAACCTGGGAAGCGGAAGTTGCAGTGAGCTGAGATCACGCCACTGCACTCCAGCCTGGACAACAGAGCTAGACTCTGTCTCATAAAAAAAAAAAAAAAAAATAGATGGCATCTCACAATTGTTGTTGGCCAGGAGGATGTCATGACATAGTTGTCATTGCCTGTGCACATACAAAGTTGGTCATGGTTATTCATATTGTCATCAATTAATTAATGCATTATTGGTACAGTTATATGTCACCTGACAGGGACACATTCTGAGAAATGCAATCATTAGGCAATTTTGTCATTGTGCAAACATCATCACAGAGCATACTGAAACTAGATGGTATAGTCTGCCACACATCAAGGCTATACAGGATAGCCATTATAATCTTATGGGACCACTGTCATGTATGCGGTCCACCCTTGAGTTATGCAACACATGACTGTACAGCATTTTTTGAGTATAACTGGTATTTAAAATTACTTTGGTTACTACTGGTACATAACTAATTACCTCAAACCTTGGTGGCTTAAAATAACAACAAGCAGTTTATTATCTCTCACAGTTTCTGTGGACCAGAAATTTGGGAAGGGTTTGGCTGGGTGGTTCCAGTTAAGAAATGTCTCATGAGCTCTTCAATACTAGCTGGAACTGGTACAGCAGAAGTGGAGCAAGCAGGAGCAGCTGGAAACTGGCAAAGCATCTTTCATCATGTAATTTCAGGGCTTCTCCATGTAGTCCTTCTGGAGTTGGGCTAGTCTGGGCTTCCTCACAGCATGGCAGCCATAGGGTGGTCAGACAGTTAACATGGAGGCTCTGGGCTTCAGAGCAAGCATTCCAGCAAGCACGGTGGAAGTTGTATCATCTTTTCGGACCTAGCTTCAAAAGTCATACTGTACCACATCTGAGGCATTCTTTGGTTACCAGCAAGACAGAAACTAGCCTGGATTCAAGTGGGGAGAAACCAAGCCTCCCCTTTTAATGTGGATATAGTAAGGTGCCAGAAGCATGTGTGCAACAAGAGCTATTATTGTAGTCATCTTTGGGGAAAAAAAAATCTATCACAAATGTTTTCAAAAATGTTACACCATATTTAGCATTGAAATGTAGTTATTTTAAATCCAGAAAGGTACTGCAAGATAAAAATAAATCCATTTCTTTATCTGTTGAACAGAGCTCTTTCAATAAGTGTAAAATAAAAATTCTAAGTGATAAGAAAGCAGTGCCTCATAGTTCAATCACCAGAATTTATTCTTGCTTAGTAGTTGTACCAGAGATGTCTTTCATTTCCCCTTGCAGATCCACTTCCCACACTCCTTGTGAGGCTAATGGTTAGACAATGTGGACGTGCTCCTGTGCCCTCTGGCTTCACATTGGGTTGGACCAATGAGGAGGCCTGGCAGGAGATGGGAGGGAGGGGGAGAGTAAGGGCAGAGCATTGGCTGCTCCCTTGCTCCCTTGCTCCCTCCTGGGAGCTTACCTGACCCACTCAACCTGCTCCACAAAGCTCTCCCCTTCCAGGTGTCTGTAACATCTTCCTCCTCTCATTCTTTTGTGGTGAGGTAGTGACAGCTTTTTAAATTCTAACCCCAGCTTCCTGCACATTTTTTTGTGGTTCCTCTACACCTTTGTAAATAAATCCCCTGCTGGTAGAGAGGTGCACAGAACAATGCTGCATCTTACAAGTAATGACATCTTAGAAAAAATTAAGTACAGCTTTAAAACTGACTCATTCTCTTTCACTTTACATGTTAGCAAGATGTGCAGAGACTGGCCTGTCCAAGGCCTTCCCACTGTCGGGAGGTAGGCTGGTGGTAGGCGAGAGCTAAGGGGAGAGACATGAGAAAAATTCCCCACTGTAGAAGGCTATGGCTACTGGACTCAGGGCAATGATGCACTGTAGTATCTTCTATGCTGGAATTCCCTTGTGCTAAAGCACAGTTCTCATGTGTTGCAGTAATATTTTCTCAGTGTTACAGCCTGATCTTATCTATGGCCTAAGTAGGGCCTAAACCCACCCTTGCTGTGTAACAGAAATAGAAAAACAGCAAGAAGGGGGAACTGGTTACCAGACAGCAAGCAGTGACCTAAAAAAGCAGAGGATGCCTACATAAAAACACCTGAGTGAGCTGACAAGTAACGAGCAGAGTGGAATAAGGACATGAATGCTCTGCGGTGTCCCCGACATCTGGGGTGGAAAAGGTAAAAGACAGTACCCCCTTCTGCCACATATGACTCAGGGTGCCAAAGGAGAGAAGAAGGGGATCCCTGCAGACTAGGATGCCTAGGTTTCCTACAGGTTTAATCATATTTAGGTGAATGTATTTCTTGAATGCTCTTGTGCATGAGCCCATTCTTAGCCAGGTATATGCATTTTAGTGGTGGGAGCAAGCTAGAACTTTCCAAATCACCTTGAAATCTGCTTCATAGTTAGCAATTTAATACTCCCAGATACACCAGACATTCATTGCATTGAAAACCGGGCATATTCTTTTCAAATAGGATTGGAAGAAGGGACATTTTCCTACTTTCATCTGATTCTTTTGAAAGTTACCAGAAAAGAGTATCCAGACTCTGATTGGTTGTGGGAAGTTGCTTTATAAAAAGTCAGTTAACTTTTTTGAATAAAAGCATTATCTCATAGATGACTGATACGCTAATTTCAACAAAAATGAACCCTATTTTTTTCTAATATAATAATTCTAATTATTAAAATTCATCAAGTAAAAAAATGCACTGATCACTATAATTAATTAATTAATTAATTAATTAAAAGGATCCTGAGGAAAGCCAGAGCTTTGTCACACCATGCACAGTTTATGGTGATAGAGCTTTTGCAACTTTCTCCTTCTCTACTCTCTCCTCTTTTATTTGCCAGATTATAAACATTTCTTCTACATGCAAAGATCCTCTGACTCCACAATTGTAGTCGATACTTATCTTCTTTCACCTGTATATTTATGGTGTCTCCTAAAGATAAGCTATGATGCTATATTTTGCCAAAAGTGTTCACTTCCTTTGAATGTGAATTTCTCCAGCATAATTCTTTAGTATTTCAAACGCAAATGAGAGTTATCTGAAAAATAATCCACAAGACACCTCCCCTCATTCTGAGGCTTTTCTACTTTCATGTGTTAATGGATTGATAACATTTGTTGTGGAAGGTAAGGAAGTAGATGTTTCTTTATACTACTGGGCCCCCACCTAAAATCATGCAGGTCTCCAAAACTCCACCTACCTACGGCAGCAACCCTGGGTAAATATTACCAGGAGTCTCAATTGTCCACATGTGCAATGTTTGATGTATACACTTTATATCATAATTAGTAGGTACATAAGTATAAAATGTTACACAATACAGTCAGTGAAGCAAAATGTTCACTCTTAAAATGCAAACTTTGAGATATTAGAAATGGAAAAACTGAAGGAGCTTTTGCCATGTTTCTTTCAGTACAAGTTCTCTATTAGGCAGAATTATTTTAGTTGCTGATGTCAGAAACCCAATTCCAATTAAAACAAAAACTGAAATCTACTCGCTTGTAAAACTGGGAAAGGTCAGGGGTGATGTGGGCCTCAGGCACCATGAATTAAATGAATAACTATGGTGTTATTTGAATTTGTTCACCTCCTGACTGTTTTTCTCTGCATGGGCAGCTGACAACCTCGGCAAGGCAGAAGTCACCATGAAAGCTTCCCTTTCTCAAGTATTTACCATTCAAAACTTTACGGAAATTCATTAACATAAATGGCAATGATATTAGATGACCTTAATTTTGAAGGCAAATAAAAGGTTTTTGGAGGATGCTGTTGCATTGCTGCTAGGAATATAAATTGGTCTAACCACTTTGTAAAACTATTAGGCAGTATTTACTAAAGCAAAATATACATGTGGTCTATGGCCCAGCAGTTCCACTTCTGGGTATGTTCCCAAAAGAACTGAATGCTTGTGTTTATAAAAAGGTATGTGCAAGAATAGTCATAGCAGCATTATATATAACAGTCTCCAAATGGAAACGAAACAATTATCTACCAATAATAAAATGAATAAATTGTGTTATATGCATACAATGGAATATATATAATTTTGAAAAGAAACAGCTAGTCCTACACACAGCAAGATGAATAGATCTCATAAACATTGAGAAATTAGACACCAGAGAATACATATTATATTATTCTATTTATACAAAGTTCAAAAACAAGGAAAACTAACTTATGATAATAGAGGTCAGAATATTAGTTACCTTTGCAGTTATTGAGTGGTGAAGGTATAAGTGATCTGTTAGGGTGCTGGAAATGCTCAATAATAAAGAAATGGTAGTTATATGGATATGTAAAACTTCACCAAACTTTGATGTTCTTTATTGAATAAAATATACCTCACCAGAAAGTTTAAAGAAAGGAGAAAAAAAAGGCGCTTAGAGCAATAAAAAAAAAAAAAATACCTATGCCTGATATGCGATTGTCTTCTGGACATACACATAGTACTCATCTGAGTACCCATCCAGTTATTTAAAAAAAAATTCCTAAGAATTGATATTTAATGTAACTTGTATATAAAATATTTGACTTTAAATACCTAATAAATGTTCGAACATTCACATATTTTACTTTATTATATTCTTATTTCTTCTTTACAATATGTCTTAGAGTTCTAATAATTATAATTTTGAGAGCCTGTTTCTACTGTCAGTTTTTCCTTCTGGTTCTTACTTATTTCATTATGTGTTTATATGTTTACTATGTACTGATAATGTCCTTGTAACAATATTAATGGGAATCCTTTGAAGACTAGACTTCTCCAAAGAGGATTTATGTCTGATAGTTTCAGGTGCCTAGAAGTATTAGCAACACACTCTGACCCACCTCCCACCAAATTCAGAAGCTTGGGGTCCCATAGACCACCTAGACAATGTGAACCAAGCCTGCAAATCTGTTTTAGAACAGACTATGGCTCCAACTTCTCAGGAAAGTATTTTTCCCCCTTTTTTCTTCCCTCCAACCAACTCAAGACAACCCTATCCAAAGATACCAAGGGGTAGAAATGGGAATTGAGTATTAGTGAGGCTGAATGGGTTTAGTTGTATTTAGTTTTTTCTCACACTGCTAATAATATAAAGGACTGCCTGAGCTGGGTAATTTATAAAGGAAAGAGGTTTAATTGGCTTACAGTTCTACATAGTTGCGGAGCCCTCAGGAAACTTACAATCATGGCAGAAGGGGAAGCAAACACATCCTTCTTCACAAGGTGGCAGGAGAGAGAAGAGTGAGGAGTGAAGGGAGAAGAGCCCTTATAAAACCATCAGATCTCATGCGAACTCACTATCACAATAACAGCATGGGGGAAACTGCCCCCATGATCCAATCACCTCCCACCAGATCTCTCCCTAGATACATAGGGATTACAATTTGAGATGAGATTTGGGTGGGGACACAGAGTCAAACCATACCAGTTGTGGACTTTTACCCTCGGGATATCTCTGCTCTTTAAGGTCTGATCTTAATTTGGGGAGTCTCCTATTTGACTCTCCTTCTTCGGAGATCCCTTCATTTCTGTACTTGAAGCCCAACAGAAGTGAACCCCAGCTGCCCCTTACAGGCGGTTCCCTCAGAACAGAAGAGCTTTGGGCTCTGCTTACTTCTATGGGTTGGTTTCCCTCTCTGTTTCTTTACTATGTTGTCAGGTGCTCTCAAGGTGTTTTTCTATTTTAATTTTATCCAGCTATTTTATTTCTTTTTACTAGAATTGTTGGTCTGAATAACATAGCCCACAAATTATACTTGAATCTTTCATTTATTCTTATCAACTTTGGTATTTTTCTGATACAAAAAGAATTTCCAAAATTAGATCACAGTTCATGATTCTAAACTCATAAAATAGAAGGATCCTTCTTATTATAATGAAAAGAACATAACTCTTCTAATTATCATAGTATTTCAGAATAAAGCCCCAAACCAAAGACAAGAGGTGACTGTTTCCTCCACATTCTGAAGAGGAACTGTGGATCCACCAGACACCTCCACTCAAGCTTGGGTGAGAATTAACTGGTTCTTTGACCCTGCAAGCCCCTCCATTCCCATCCTACCTAGCCCTTCTAGGCAAAATACCAAGTATGTTTTAAGAGGGTCAGGGTGGTACTGACTTCCAGGCCTTAGGGGCAAGAATTTTGGATTTTGTCCTCTCTACTCATGAAGAAAGAAAGCGCTCTCCCTTCCAGACCAAATGACAGAGGCTCCTAGAGAAATTTTAAGAAACTGGAGGTTCTAGCAATAAGGTACCCCAGCAGGACGAGAGTGAGCTGCAGAAGCTTAGGGTGGATCCAATAGGGTGTTGTGAGAGAATTTGAGAGAGCCTTACATGAGTTCTCTGGAGTGCAGAGGTCAACCTGAATATAGAGACCAGCGCCTGCCTCTGGCCTAAGTCAGAGTTTCTGACACTTTAATGTGCACATGAATCACCTGGGGATCACGGTAAAAAGCAGATTCTAATTCAGTGGGGCATGGGTGGAGCCTGAGGTTCTTCTGTATTTCTAGCAAGGTTCCACATGATGCTGCAGGTCCCCGACCACACTTTAAGTAGCCATGGCCTACGGAATTCTGAAAGTGGGAGGCTGTCTAGAACAATCCTCCAAAGCAAGGTGGAAGAAAAAACAGTAGTGCCCAGTGAGGAGCCACACTTCTAGCTCTTGGCATGGCCAAGATGTGTGACATTGCCCTTGTGCAAAATATAGGTCACAGAAGTAGGTAGGCTTGAGCTGGCTTGAATGTGACACCCAGAAGGATGGCCTGTAAGAAACAGAATCCCAGTAGTAGGAGGTCATGGAGCTTAGGGGGTCTTGGAAGAAGTTATCTGGAGAGCACAGAACCCACATCAGAATGGATGTGTGTCTAATTAAACCAAAACATAACTCACAAAACATCAGCCCGAAGACACCTGCCATATCAAAGAACAACAATAACACCAGCTAACTAAAAATACTTCTGTTCCTTTTCCTCATGTGTTCCATTTCCTCTCATCTTCCCTCCTCTTCCAACCAGGGAAAAAAGTGAAAGGTGGGATGTGTGAAACAAGAGACCACACTGTCTTTTGCACAAAAGGTCCCTGAGTTAAAGACCTCAGGTTAGGGCTGAGCTTCAGACAAAGGACTTAAACTGGCTTTGGCACTGAAGTTTTCATCTGTATCAGAATGGACTTTTTAATACTTCATTCTTTATCATTGAAAGGACATTTTCTTATCCCTGAAGGTGACCAGAAAGTTTTGGGCTTTGGCCACATTTGTGTTTAGGGACCAGGAAAAGAGATTTGATGACCAAAGAGAAAAGAATGGTGAGAAGAAAATCCTGGACATATCTGTATCCTTCATGAGGTTCAGCCCATTCCATAAACCAATTCTATTAATACTTCATTGGCTCAATTTATAACCATTGCCTTAGCCAATTTGCTCATAAATCAAGGATTACCTGTATTTCAAATAATCACTGAATACCTCAAGAAGCAAGCTTCTTTCCAAACAATTTCAGGTTTAAAAGAATGAGATCTTATTAAACCAATCAACATGACCCTAGGTTTTTAGTAAAGTGATCAATTGCTTTTATTTTATATTTTTTATTCATTTGTATCAAGTTACCTATATATCTAGGCATGTAAAAATATGTAGTCCTCTTCATGTTGTCAGAAGTGTCCAGATGGTTTGATGCCTTACATGGAAAGAAAATCAGCAGTTAAATTCTAAAGAGGGAACCCTCTGGGAACAGATCAAAAATAAGAATGTCGTGTTAAGGGGAATATTTTTGGCTAAGGACTAGATTGAGAATTAGAAGAGTAAAAGAAATTTAAAGGTGTTTTCCCCAAAATAAGCTGCAAAAGCCAACATCCTATAAAAACTAGTTCCTTACATTACGAATATGTACATTAATCAATTGAAAAATGGGTGAAGATATGAGCAGGCAGTTCACAGAAGAGGAACTCACTAGTAATCAGGGAAGTGCAAACTTAAAAACACAAAGTGATAGCATTTTGCACTCTTTGGACACGCAAAAACTTAAAAGTTGACGATACAAAATGTTTGAGAAAATACGGATATAAGAGAATTCCCATACACTGTTGTGGGAGTGCAAAGTAAGGCAACCACTTAAAATGTGGCAAAAAATCTAGGTAAGGATATACACACCCTCCTACATAACAACTCCACTTTCAGCATACTGTTGGGCATCTAAGCTTTTTACACATATACTCCATAAAATAATTTTGGAAAATTATGCAGTCACTTGAAATTTTTTAAATTGAGATGTAATTTTAATAATAAATTTAAATACTTGCAAAATATATAATTTTGAAATTGTTATAAATACTGACATTTACAAAATAAAACTGTGATGCCATTCTTTCAAAAGTGGTATCAGATAACCATTACCATCTATTTTTTTAAAATACACAAGCAGCTTTTCTTTAACATTTGGAAAAATTTACCTTGTTTCCTTTTTTTGTTTTGACTTGTATTTCCATTCCACTTTATTACTGAAGTTTATAGTAACATATTTTTATGCTTAAATATCTTTTATTGACCACTCTAGCATATTGTTACAGAAATGTGTATATAATGAAAAACTGAAAAAATATTTTTCTTATGACTTTAAGATGGTGAGGATTAAAAAATTTTTCTTGATTAAAAAAATTATTATCACTTTAAATGGTAATTTAATTATTAGCAATTCCTCTTTAATTACTACTAAATTACTATTGATCAAAAGCTAAATAAATGTATTACAAAGTTTGATAAGTAATTATTAAATATGAAATTTTATCGAGAATGCATCTTTTAATTAAATTAATGAGAATTTTTCATTCATTTAGTTTATATATCCAGAGATGAACATTGTTTACTGCTAAAATGAAACCAGATTCACTGTAAATTCATAGCAAAATAAACGGAAGGAAGCTACCAGTAGTACAAGGCTTACCAACAGTATGTTAATGATGAAGTGTATTTTTTACAGTAAAATCCATGACATATACCTGTTATGTAAATTTAATAAGTACATGATAAGAATGAACAAATGAGTGAAGAATTAGTTGATGGATAACAGTGAGCAGGGACATTGAGTCCAAATAAAAAGTGTATATAGATTTATAGTATCCAATAATTTTGTCAAAGGGAATGGAAATCTTTCTCAGTCTGAATAAATGTTTAAGAAAATATAAAACACTAATTTATTTTTAATGTATGTTTACTTTACTTAAAAGTGTAATATTGATCTACAGGAGACAAACATGGACATTTTTACCTCCTCCCTTCTCAAACTTGCAAATAATGCACGTGAGCCCAGTAAATAGGAGCAGTCACCAAAGTCTTTCTCCTTTCTCAGAATAAGAAATCCAGGCTATGCTTCTCAACACACTGGTGTTTCCCAGATTGCCTTTTGCAACTCCTGAATATTCTTACATGGGTAAATACCAAAATTTTGTGATGAGTTCACTGTCCCAGTGGAATACACACCAATGCCCTCTATATTTCTTACCAGTTTTGCTCTCACAGGACTCCCCACTCAGGAGTGATGTGTACTTTAACAATCAGGAGAAGTAATAGAAGAGATCATTAAACAAAAATTGTCCTCCAACCCACTGTACAATATATCTGAATTCAGATCATTCCTTCATGGGTCAAAAGACCATTTCTAATCCCACTAGCTTTGCCAGATTTATCAAACTCACACACGCATACAAATGTACACGATGTCCAGTTAAATTCAAATTTCAGTAAACGACAAATAATTTTCTAATGTAAGTATGGGAGAAGAAGATGGCGAATAAGAAAGTGGGAACTTGCATGTGGCTCTCAGGCTGTCAATATCAGGATCTGAAAACTGACTCCTTTAACAACCATTCATACCGAAAAAGCCTCTGTGTTTGTGTGTGCATACACATGTATAGGTAGGTGCTCTCATGTGTGTTTGTGTGTTTTTGAGTGCATGCATGTGAGTGTATGTTGGCAGGGGGGCGGCGTTTTTTCAGTGCGTTTACCCTAATTTGAAGACCAATGTCCTGGGAGGGGCACGGCTTCCCAACAGGTCTGCATTAAATGGGCACATGGGTTGTGATTTATGCCACAAGATACTGACCTCCTTAGCCCTTAGGGCAGCTCTGGCTTAGAGGCACAGTGACATCTGGCAGGGCAATCCAAGTGAAAAAGGTTGGGAAGCCCCATATGGAAGCTATTCTCACTAATATGCAAGGTGACACATCCATAAATGCTCACAGCAGCATTCTTTATAATTCCAAAAAAAAAAATCTGGAAATAAAATGTCCACGAGAGGGAAAATGGATGAATGAATTGCAGTGTATTCAATTAACCAAATATTATCATAAATTAAAATTGATGAACTTGATTTACATCTCCCAATTTAAAGAGATCTCAAAATCCTAGCATTGAGAAAAAAGCAGGTTGCAGGAGAATGCACACAATATGGCAGTATGTGTAATATTTACACAGTTATATAAGGTTTTGAAAGACAAAAATATTGTATATTAAAAGCATTCAAGCATTGATTAGAAGGATGCACAGTAACTTCAGAGAAGTGCCTGCCACTGAAGGAAGAAGGGAGACTGGGAAGGAGGAGTAAACACTGGCAGCAGACATCCTTCAGACATCAAGGCATCAGGTTTTGTTCTCAGTTCTTTATATTTTTATTCACTTAATCCTCTCAACAACTCTATGAGGTACTGGATAGTATTATCTCCATTTTGCAGATGAAGTATATGAAGCCCAGAAACAGGGAGATTAGAAAATTTGTCTAAGGTCACACAGCTTTCATAAAGGGCACAAAATGGGTTATAAACTGTACATTTAAATTTTTCTTTTATTAAAATAATTTGAAGTAAATATGATAAAATGATAATGTAACAGATGAGTGGGTCTTAGATGCTTCACCCATTGCCATTTGTTTGAAATATTAAATTTAAAACTCTGCTTTATTCTTTCATAAGTTCACATTTGTCTAATAAGATCATTCTAAAATTCTGGTTATGGTTTCTTTAAAAAATATACATCTTTTCCTTAACTGTCCTCACTAATAGCAGGCAAATTAAATATATTAGTGTCCTTTTTAATGTTTGCTATGGTGAAATGGAAATAAAAACATTTTATCTGTCTTTATTAGACAATTTTGCTGTAAAACTGCATCCCACACTAGAATTCGTGTTATAATATTTAAGAAGTGTTTTTTGTCCAAAAAATTTGTACTCTGCATGATCCAAATGGGTGGATGGAAATTAGGCCAAATTTTCCCTTAATTGATTGAATTAAGTAAAGTTTTTTTTACAGAGAAATTAAATGCCAATATGTAAAAGCTTGCTACAATTAAAATTTTAAGAGCCAAGAGAATAAGTAATTTGAAGAGTAATCTCTGATTTATGTGCTCAGAAAAAATTTCAGGTGTTAATTTTATCTCCTCACTCAAAATATATTCTAATATTTCATACAAAGTTGTTGATGAGGAAATTGATGGTCACTAGAATTGCTCTCTGGGGCTGGGAGAGCAGCTGAAGCTGCCCCACAGAAGCAGATCTCCACAAAGACCAGGAGCTGAAGGCAACTGGCAAATACTTCCTGACAAATCTCAGGAAGTAACCTAATTACCTTCATTCATTTTGCTTTAAAAATACAGGGAATTCCCTCAGTTCTCTGCTCTAATGTTGGCAGAAAACAGACCTGGCCCAAGTCATGTAGATCAGTTTAGATAACAGCAGGCTTTCAGCTTCTGGGGCCCCTGGAAGGTCTGTAATTAAACAATTCTAGGATTTACAGAATCCTAGTCAAGGAGGCACACACTTTGAGCTGCTTTCTCCACGACCAACTTGTCCCATTGTGAGAAGTTTCCATCAATACTCTTTGGGTTCAGACACTGATCAAAGAAGTTGCTTGCCTCAATGTAACGATATGCCATGTAAGAAGAGGATATTGCACCTGAATGGATTCAGGTATTTGATTAATTGGCAGTTAAGAGACAGCAGAAGATAGAATGGAACACAGGGCAGATAGGTTTCAATGAGGAAATTATAGAAAGGTACACACTATAGGGCAATAGAAGTTAGGGCAGGTTATTAGGGTTTTCCAGAGAAAACAGAACCAATATATGAAAAGGGAGGAGACTGAGAGATTTATTTTGAAGTATTGGCTCACATGATTGTGAAAGCTAAGAAATCCCATGATCTGCAATTTGCAGGCAGGAGACCCAGGAAATCCAGTGGTGTAGTTCAGTAGGAGGCCAAAGGCCTAGGAACTGGTGTGCTGACGGTCCCTGTCCCAGGGCAGGAGAAACAGTCAGACACAAAGCAAATTTTCCCTTCCTCCACCTTTTCGCTCTATTCAGGCCCTCAACAGATTGGATGATTCTCACCCATACAGAAATGGGCAATCCGCTTTAATGAGTGAACTGATTGAAATGCTAACCTTATCCAGACACACCCCCATAGACACACCCGGAAATAATGTTTAGACAAATATATGGGTACCCCATGATCCAATGAAGATGATACATAAAATCAGCTATCACAGGCAGGCTGCAAAAGAAATGCATAACCAGGAAAAACCATCAGGATACCCAGGAAATTGAAAAACCCAAGAATAGGATGAGGAGGCAAGAATCATAATCTTTGTGCCCTTCACAATGATCTAGGATTTGACCCTGAACTTGAGGACTCTGTCGTATTTAGTATAATAAAGAAGATATCTGAACACCCTAGAGTGAGTCTCCTCAGAGTTCAGTTGCAGATTTCCAGGTCCACAAAACCAGTCATCAACCAGTGAGATGTATTTTGCAGGAAGGAAGAATATAATGAAAAGTACAGGCTGGGCGTGGTGGCTCACACCTGCAATCCCAGTACTTTGGGAGGCTGAAGTGAAAGGATTGCTTGAGGCCAGGAGTTTGAGACCAACCTAGGCAACGTGGTGAGACCCACCCCCCCATCTCTACAAAAATATTTTTAAAATATTTTAAATAATAAAAAATCATGACAATGAAAAGTACAAGTCAGCTGAACTCAAATTTTTCTACTTACAAGTTAATGTCATGAGCTCCTTTAGCCTCAGTTCCTTCACCCATAAAATAGAGATAACAGTTTTTAGGATTGTTGTGAAGACCATCAGAATGACTGATGAGTAATAAACAATTAAATGTGAGATGCTATCATTGACATGATACACACACACACACACACACACACATATAAAATGGTAAAAGTGTACACCTTGGCCAATGTCAATAGTTTGCACTCAATGGCTAATATTCAACACATATTTTACAAAGATCTTATCTTTGTTTTGTTGACAAACATTTGATCAGTTTCTTGGCTATAAGGAATGTGATGTATTGATTCTCATTTGACCCTGTGCTGGTGCCAATATTATTCAATTATAAGAGGGGTTGATTGATGAATACAAAAATACAGTTATATAGTAGAAATAAGATCTAGTGTTTGGTAGCACAATAGGGTGACTACAATTAATAATTGTACATTTCACAATAACTAGATGAGTATTTTTGGAATGTTCTCAACACAAATTATAAATGTTTGAGGTGATGGATATCCCAACTACCCTGATTTGACCACTACATACCTTATGCTTGTATCAAAATATCACATGTATCCTGTAAATATGTACAATTATTATGTACCCATAACAACTGAAAATAAAATAAACTTCATTAACATGAGGAATCACTGAATCATGTGGGAATTTGCCAGCTCAGCACTTGTCATAAGTTTGTTTAATATAGTTGCTGCCTTGGCATCCATTTTTAGCTTTGACATAGTTATCTGAAACCTAGTCATAATCCGTCACCACTGGCCTAGTGAAAACTTCCCCTCCCTTTGTGGAACTGTTGATCACACAAAACCTAATTGTCAACACCAGAGTCATATAAATAAGTTCCCACCCCCCCAATTTTTCAGATATTTTCTTGAAACTAGCCAATCCACAATCCCCTTGGGAAAGCCTAAGGGATAACCATGGACCTTAATAAGGACAAAGTCCACAGGTCCTCTCTCTGTCTAGCTCCCCAACTGCTGGTTGAGCTCCCTGTGACCTCCAGACTTACCATGGGCCTCCTGTCAGCACCCCTAATTCTCTGGGTCCTGTAATAATTTCTTGCTTCATGCATTTTGGTTTCACCTCCTCATTGTGCCTCACTTGACCAACACACTCCAACCTAACTTTCCTCTGGTCAGGTCTCTTCTAGAGAGCAGCTATCTTGGCTGATGGCCACCCTCAAGAGAGGCCTTAAGACCAAATGAGAAAGAAACCATAACAATAGATGTCACTTAAACATCTATATGTCTTTAAATATCATATTTGTAAACTATCTAAGGTGATCTGTGGATTATTTTCCTCTACAAGCTTCCTGGATTTTTGGTACCAACAGTAAGTACTGAGCACTAAAGGGTATGTAAGAGAGAGCTTGTGAACAAATGGTGCATTTCTTTGGCAAGATTCTATAACCATATACTAATGATTTGGATATTATTTCACACTGAGCATGCTTTTCCCCACTAACAGCACACAGAACTGGCTAGGTAATTCAGTCTGCCAGCACGTTGGGAACAGCAATTTTTAACATATGGATCCCAGACCACCTGTACCAGAATCACCTGCTAGGCTGGCGAAAAGCCGTCTTCACTCTGCATCTCCTCACCCCCACCCCTGCACCAGACACAACATACAAGAGTCTCTTGAAGTGGGGCCCAGGAATCTTCATGTTTAACAAGCTCCCTAGTTAATTCTTACTCAGAGTGAAGTTTGAAAACTGGGCTTAAGATATAAAATGATGTGATTACTTGACAGTAACATTTCAATATCACAACATTTTGCCTTCAAACTGTTGGGGACATTTTGTCAAAATGTAGTCTTTAAGAAAAATTTCATTAATATGATCATTCTAAAAATAAAATACCTTTCAAAGCATTCAGATCAGCATTATGGATACAAGTTAATTGTAGATAACTAAAGAGGAAAAACAGGAAGAAAAAGTTTCAGTTGTTCGCAGGTTCTGCTTCCTGACTGTTTCAGAGCACATACTGAAGCAGGCAGCTTCTCTGCGTCAGTACTGCAGGTGTAGTTCTCAGGCACAAGGGGTTCCTTGCGGGTCTTCACTTTCAGTGAACAATGGTCAGTTTTTGTTGTTGTTTTTTCTTCGTTATATTTGTTCTGAATATATTTATTGAAATGTAGTTTTATGTCTTTTAAATCTTCTGTATGTTTTTGCACCTCATTTTTTTTGCCTCAACATACTTCAACAAGATTTTTTGCCTCAATGCATTTTTCTTATAACTCATTTTTATTAATACCTATGTAACAGATTTTAAAAATTACTTCTTCACCAAATATTGTGTAGAGCAAAGCACTGCTCCATACCATACTCCTTTAAATGAATTCAGACAAAACACAGCTCTAGTGTTTTAGTATTTTCTTACCTGCAAAAGAGTAGAGAGTTGTATTAGATCATCCATAAGATTCTCCAGCTCTGTGATTGCCTGTGGATATGGTTATAGCTCATTTTTCCTACAACTGGATCATGTACTTTGTGAATTATGCATAACAAACTTTTATATGTACAGCTGACTTTCTGCTGCCTCTCATCACAGCTTTGAACCACTTCTCCTACTGTGAGATTGTGTGGGTTTAAAGAATAAAGAGCATTTTAATAATAGCCCAATCAAAATGTAATTAGGAAAAGGTAATTTGGTACCAAAAATATTACACAATACCACATCAAAGATAAATTTCAGATATTTCTTATCATCTGCTATTTTAGATTACCATTTTCCCCCTCCACTAGTACAGGTATAATTCTTTCATCTTGGCTTTTTTAATGTACCAAAGACTAAACAGAACTGTTAGCTGCAAATCTACTTCTGATACTTGTCACCCTCTCTCACTTTGTTTCATATCAGCCACAGTAAATTTTCTTTTACATTTTTATTGATGACCACATCATATCTCTGTTAACATGTACTGCATAAGCAGGTTTTCTTTAAAAAAAAAATGTATTTAACCCAGCAGCAACTTAAAAAACAAAGTATTTTAAATTAAGACATTATATTCCTTTTTCAGAGAACACGTAGACAAAACAAATCTAAAGGGTGATCCAATTAAATAAATTTCTGTCTCTGGGGGCTAGGACCTCTGAGTTGGTTCTCCAAGTCTGCATGTTTCACATTCAGTACCTAACAAGATATTCCTCACTGTAAGCTTAAAGTAAGCAATGACATCACAATATGCATTACTCTGAGTTGTTTTCAAAACGTGCTGACCCTCTGAAAGTTTCCAAATGGCTTCTTTGTGTGCTGTTACAGACCATCTGGCTAGCTGTAGATAAACAAGTTTCAACATATGGGCCATAGCACATACATGGCTCTGCTCCACTAGCGCAGAAAATTAAGAAAGGGATGCTCTCATGATATGAGTAGCTAACTCATGCAAGAGAAGCAGGACCATGTAGTGGAGGGACTGACCTAAGTGGCACATAGAATAGCTTAATTCCAGTTCCTTCTCTTCCACTCACTGGGCATGTCGCTGGATCACAGCAAGTCTTCTTTGTTTCCCCATATAAACATTTTTAAAAAGTGCCAGTGAACTCTTGCCTCTCTCTCCTTCCCTCCCTCCTTCTCATTAAAACATACCCATTATGGGCCTACCATATATATGTTCCCAGCATGGTGCTAGGTAATGGGCATATTGTTGAGAAAAACAGACATGGTCCCTACCCTTGAAGATTTACTGGACAATAATGAAGGCATACATCAAATAAATGAGATCAGGAAGAATATCACAAACCAAGAGGGAAAGCATGTGTGAAGGTCCTGAGATCAGAAGGAGCATGAACAATTTTTCAAGACTCCAATATTTAGAAACATTTATAGCCATTAAATTGAAAACTAAATTGACAATGAAAATGCTGAAAGGGAAATTCCCACTATCTCCAGATGGTAATTCAATTATTATATTAGCATAAACTATTTGAAAAAATTGCCTGCATTTTCCATTCATATTTTTGACCCACTGCCTGCAATCAATGAACCTAATAAAACTACATGAAAGTATGATCATCAAATACATGCACAAGCATATCAAGCCCATGACAACATAATCAGTGCTTTCAGTTATGAAACAGTTGCTAGAAAACCTAGGAACTCTGAGTGTCTCCTGTTTAATATTTACAGAATAAAACTAAATGCTAAGGCAACAGTGATTCAGTTATCTCTTACAAGTAAGTGCTTTACTTCTCAAGCATGGTTTCCCAGTACTCAGCCTTGCCAGAAAATGACAGCTGATACCCTAGAGTGAGAAGAGGAATAGTCCTTCTTGCTTGAACAGTCATTATATATAAAATGTTCATTTCAATGATTTTCCCAATTCTTAGTTAAAACAAAAGCTGTGTCTTTGGCACAAATTATGTCATATGTGAAACTGTATTAATGATTTATTTTTCTCATCCCCTTTCCATTTCTACCTTTTCATTTGCTGCCATATATTTAAAGTACAGTATACACATGAAGCTCAGCCTCTATAGCCAGAATGAAGCAGAGAGGTCAACAGTCGGGCATTCAAGTCAGGCAGGATAAAGAACCAATATGAATCAAGAAGGTCTTAATAAAAAATTAAACAACACATTTGAAAACCTGAATCAATCCAACTAACCATAGTGCCCTGTCTTACACTACAGGAAAGAAAAAGTCACTCCCTAAAACCTGTTATAGCACTTACTATACTATATTGTGACAAACCGAGACATGTCTGCCTTCTACCTGATGGCAAACTCTTAAAAGCAAGGACTGTGCCATACCCATCTTTGTCCCCTTGATGCCAGCAATGCTGAATGTGCCAGGAGCCCAAACAATGCTCATTAATCAGATCAAGTAATGAACAGTTATTGTTTTATAAAAATAAAGTCACTAAGTGAATGAATCCACAGTGAAATGTAATTGAAACCACAGCTGTCTTAGCTACCTGTTAGGATTTTAGCAAACATGTAAAACATCTGCTCTTTAGCCATTCTACGGACAGCAACATGTATGACATAAGACCTTTAATTAAAAATTTTTACTTACGTTGCTTTATTTCAGCTACAAATAAACTTTATTTGATGTAATGTAATAAAACATTTTCAAGTTTAACAATATGTATCTGACCATAAATAATCATTTAAATTATGAATATAATATATACGGTCACTTTAGCAAATTTGCGGTTCAGGAATTTGTACAAGCTTTGTCTGAAAGGACAGTGTCCTCCTCCCCTTTCAGGAAAGGCAGCTTTTCCCCGTGTCTGGTAAGAAGCAATGTCAATGGGAGTTAGAAGAAGTCCATAATCCATGTCGGAATTCCACTTATCCTGTGAGAGGACAGCTTGCTTTATTGTAGGAAAATAATATTCTCTTTCAGTTCAGTCTTATCAAATAAAGAATTGCATTCATTTTTCCCCTTGTAGGTACAGGTACTCTTCTATTCTCATCTACTGTCTTTGTCTCCTTAGCTCTTAATTACTACATAGTGCCATTTAAAAAATATATATCTGCAAAGAGACCTTTTCTGTTTCCTTATCTGCCTTTCATGTCTACCATTTTTTGGTGGGTAGGGGTGGGAATCAGAGGACAGAATTGCTTAGGCACACATCTGATTTAAGATACACAGAACACAAAAACAAATTCTCTAGAAGGAACAGACTGGTGTTCTGAAGCATCTCCCAAGAGTGGTCCAGGTGACCTCACTTCACACAATTTGGTTTAATACAATGCAGCTCAACAAGAATGAACATGTTTATGCCCCATCTCCAGACGCATCACATTTCATGGAAAACCCATCATTCCCACACTTCTTCCACATAACATACAGTTATGGGCCAGCCCATGGGTGGGCCCACTGCAGCCTTGTAGAAAATGAGAGTCAAAAACATGCCAATAATCATGTTAATTACAACGCAGTTGGGTACCACTTGAGCTTCACTGCGATAAAAATCCTCACAGAAGGCATCCCCCTCCCCTCTCAAGACCCTTCAGAGCACAAGAAAAAGCTTTGCTCAAGTTGTATGCTTCTCTCCATCCTGAGACCTGTTCCTGAGTTATACCATAATAAGTGAGTTAACAAAGAAAAGTACATTGGTGGGGAAATCACAGAGACCCTGCAGAAAAGCCAAACTATTTGACAGAAGCTTGAAACAAACACTGCTCTGGGAAATCATTTGTATTAGCTGATGACTGGATTCTGTTTTCTAACATGGACATGCAACATATTCAACACTACGCTCACTGCAGTTTGCTTGGAAAAGCCTTCTGTCATACAACAAAATACATTCTGTCTTATGAATGATTCTTGCATATTCACCACAATGCCTAGACTCAGAAGCATGGGAAGTGTGCACTGGAACTTTCTCCCACTTGCATGGATTTGGACATATGCAAAGCACCAGAAACTGCTTCCTTTCTGGAACTCAGTTCTGTCGGTGTGCTTACTGCTGACATGATCTGCTATCTTAAACTGAGAACACACAATAGCACTGATCCACAGAAAAAAGGAGAAGTCACCATCTCCCTCATAAGATAGTGTGTACAGCAGATCACCCTGTTTGTCACGTTTTAGACATCCCAAGAAAGGACAGAAGCTGCATTCCATTCTGCAGTCTCAGCAAATGACTTCCTTCTGTTTCCACCTCTATTTTGCCTTGTTTATTTCATCTCCATTGTTCTGCTTTCGATCATGAATCATGACCTTTTTTTCTACAGTAGTCAGCATTTTGTCTAAAAAAAAGAGAGAGAAAAATAGAAAATAATTTAGCAGAACTGTAAATGTGAGTTTTCATTTTGTGGTGGGTGGACTTAATTTTTACAGCAGTCAGTAATTTGAATCATTTGTGGCTTTTAAGGGATTATGAGTATCCTTCAAGGGAAAGAAAAAGTGTTGTGACTCTTTTCATAAATTTTATAACTTCCACAAGTTGCCAAGGCTTTAATATATTTGCAAATTAGCCCCAAATAACCCATTTAGAAATTCACCTTTTTAATACAGCTATAGCCAAAAATGACTTTGCTCTCAAAAATCCTTGCAAAATACTATTGCACCTGCCCTACTTGAAAAGAATAATGACTACATAATGATTACCAATGAGACCTGCTCTCTCCGTCAAACCTAGGAAGGTGTTTTATTGTAAGGTATGTGTGCAGGGACCAAGAAACTTCACTTCTCTCCCTCGTTCCTAGATGCACAGAAGTGACATTAGTGATAGAGAAGTGTCCGCCAAGGGCTGAGAAAAAGTCCCTTTCTCCTGATGTAAAGCCACTCCCCTAACTCTGCACCTCCACAGGCCTCAACTTACCACACTACATCATGTGCCTAAGAGCTAGGTCTATGAGGACCCAGAGACTGGGACTGTGCCTCTAATCTCCACCTACCCACCCCATCTAAAGCACCCCCTACCCTGCCATTTGGCTCTCTTGCCTGCAGTCCTGCTCTTCCTTCTTTGAGGTCCCCCTCTCAGCCCAGCCCTTCAGATGGGTGATCAATAGATGGATTTTGCTGGAGACATGGTTTCTGGCTTTTCCTCTCAGCCTCACACAATAACACCTGAGGACAAGTACTGCACTTCAGCCCAGACTCAGCACTCTAGGCTCCTAGGTATCTGAAGAGGGGACTGGCAACCATCTGTGCTCCACAGACATGTTCCTAGCCCAGGGCCACTGTCTCTTCCCCGCACAGGAGAGACCACACTTTTTCCAGCTCAGCACTGCTCTGCTCACATAGTTCACGTTCTGAATTCCTCCAGACCACAGCACTATCTCCAAAGTCTCCCTTTCCTCGCTACCCACCTGCTAACTAGTTGTGATGGTCTGAGATTGTAGCACCCACACAGACACCCGTGGCCTCTTTCCTGGTCTCAACAGCACCCTCCTTGTGCAGGCCCTCCTGCAATTTATGGCAATTCAAAGCAAATCCATAAGTAAATCAAATTTAAAAAGAAAAAAAGAATTCTTGATTATATTTCATTATCACATTTGGTTTTATATTACCAATCTGTGAATACTTGTGAAAAGGATTAAAATTGATAGCAGTAAATTAAAATTACCAGTGCAAAAGTATTCACAGCTTTTCCTCCATCTATTCACTTCATTACCCCAGGGAAAATTTTCGAGTGCCTGATGAACTCCTGAGGTTCTGGTTATGCTGATCAAGAAAATGGGGAAAAATGGGTAAATATTTGGGAGTAGGAACAGTCTTATAGGTTTATACAGGAAAGAAAGAAACTATTATGTAGGAGAATACGTAGAGCCAAGAAGGCAGAGCAAGGTGAAAAGGTAAGAGAGACTAAAAGCCCAGAAGCTAGATGGGAGGAAAAGAGCTGGAGAAAGCCCAGAGTCTGGAGGAACCCAGAATGTGCAGGGTGGCCACAAGATGAGTGAGAGCTAGAGAGAGGCAGGGGGAGGAAAGGGTTCTGATTACAAGTCTTCTACTAGCCACCACTACCTCTGCAGCCATCCCAGCACACTTGATTAAAAGCTTCCAGAGACTGCAACAGTCACTTACTCATATTTCTGCCCTACCATGCCTGGTTCCATGCTTTGTACATAGCAGACCCTCAAATGCTTCTGGGAAAAACAAGCCAATGAAGAGACTCCTTACATCCATTTTCTACCTTCTGAGTTATCCACACAGTGCTACTACATCAGTCTTGACCATTTTGATGACTCTATTCCCCTACTTGCAGATTCACTGATGGCTTACTACTACAGAGTGTCCCAAATTTAGCATTAAGGACTAGGTACTTCTTTGTTAGGGGGTGGGTGGGGGGTTGCTGGCCTGTATACTGTAAAATCCTTAAGAGCAGCCCTGGCCTCTACCCAGTAAATGCCAGTAGTGTCCCACCCAGACTTGTGACAACCAAAAACGCCTCCAGAAATTGCCAAATGTCTCCAGAGAGTTGGGATGGGAGGCAAAATTACTCCTGATTAAGAACCATTTCTCAATACTAAAAGTCCAAATTCTTGGAGCTAGCACAGAAGATCCTTTATAATTTCATCTCAATCTACTTTTCTGCTTTGATCTCTAACAGTTCCTGTACCCAAATGCTTAGCTTCAGCCAGATGGTCCTTTGCATAAGCTCCCACATTGGTGCCTTTACAAAAAAAGTCCTCTTCACCTAGAATACCATTTCTGCTCTCCTTTCACTACAAATTCTTTGACCAACTTCATAGACATGCTTGAGTTCATATCCTTCAGGAAGTCTTCTCTCATCAGGGTTAGTGTAAGCTCTGAGTTACTTTCCTTTCCTTTGAATCCTATAGTTTTTCCTGTCTCCACCTTTCCTTATTACAGAAAGGTTGCATGTGCATATGTCTTAGCCTAGCCAGGCTGCTGTCACAAAATCCCGTCAACTGGTAGCTTATAAACAACAGAAATTTATTTCTTATAGTTCGAGAGGCTGAGAAATCCAAGATTAAGCCACCAGTAGATCCCACGTCTGGTGAGGGCTCACTGTCTGCTTCATAGATGGTAACTTCTAGCTGCTTCCTCACATGGTAGAAGGTGTGAACAAGCTCCCTCAGGCCTCTTTTATAAGGGCAATAATCCCATTCATGAGGGGCCTGCCCTCATGACCTAATTACCTCCTAAAGAATCCACATTTTCATAGTATTGCATTGGGAATTTGGTTTCAAAAAATGAATTTTGCAGGAGACACAAACATTCAGGCCATAGCAACATATGTCTGTTTGTGTAAGGTACATCCAACAAAATTATATGCATAAGGACATGAAAGATATCATCTGTTTTCTGTATCTTCCTCAATGCATGGCAGCCATAGTAGACATTTCCTAAAGTTGATGGATATTTTTAGGCTAATCATCCTTAATGAAGTGGATATTCTGTAATTATAAATTCAAACTGAGAGAAATGCAAAGAAAATACAGCAGACTATAGCCTGTGGGCCAAATACAACTGGCAGCCCCTTTTTGTAAATAAAGTTTTATCGGTACACAGGTCTATCCGTTTACTTATGTCAGTGACAAATTACTCATCAGTGAGATGAATAGTTTCAATAGAGACCATATGGCTAGCAAAGCTTAAAATATTTACCACTTGGCCCTTCACAATTAAAGTTTGCTGACCTCTGTCTTAAGCTTACAGGAAAACAACACCCAAGCCTCCAGACTAGCTAAAGATACAAAGGCAAATATCTTTAGACTTTATGTTAGCTGATTTATTTTTATAAAAGGCACAGTAGCATAGAAGTTAAAAGCACTTTTGAACACAGATGTCCTGGGCTCAAATCCAGTTCTATCACTCTCTGTATGACTGTGGGGGAAATCATTTGACTTCTCCAAGCCCTTGTTTTGTTATTTTCAGAATGGAAATGAAGAAAACTAACCTATAATAAACTTTTGAGGATTAATTGATCAAATTCACATAAAGTGCTCAGCAAAGTGTCTGAGAGTGAATCCTCAGCAAACGCATGTTATTATTTTAAACTGGAAGACCTTTTTGTGTTACATTTTAAAGATTACCATTTTATGATCTATCTGAATTATCTATGAATTATTAACTAAAATAATCAATAAAATGATTCTCAAGTTTTTTGACCCTATGGATGCATGCAAATATAGCAGTGTTTCCTTGCTCATGACTTTATCTGTTCTTTCCTACTTTATACACTGGCTGCTTAACTGGATCCTCTGCTACCCATTTTTCCCTTGTCTGCCCTCCTCACTATTGCCAGGGAGACCTTCCCATGTTACTTCTGAGAACTAAAACCAACATGCTTTCCTTTTCCTGTGCTAAAAAATGCTGGAGCCAGGCAAAATAACCTAGCTATTTGTTCTAGGAAACAGCCACTTTCAGAAGACTATATGCCAACAAAAATAGCCTACTTATCAAGACTAGTTTGCTCATTAACACTCACTTCACAGCCCTCATCTAGCTGTACTTACCAGTCTAAAGCTATTATGTCATAAACTCTGCCTAATCCTCACCAGTTCCCCACCTTCAAATCACTCAGCCCAAGCCCCAAAACTCTATCAATATCCTTGCCTTATTTCCTTCATCTGAGAAACTACTAAGACTGTCTAGGAGTGGATACCACTCATAGTGCAGTAAGTCTAATAAACTTTACTCACTTAGAGTAACAAGTCATTCTCATTGTCTTCTTAGAGAGCTTATGGCTAGTCTCCAGCTCAAAAATATTCTGAGACTCTTCACTGCCTATATACTGAAGTCACTTGACAAGTATTATTGCATAACATTCAATACAAGCATCGGGGTGATTCATATCACAGCTACCACTTAGGGACTGTGTGAACACAGGTCAGTTACTTTATGTTCCTGAGCCTTAAGTTGTTCTTCTGAAAAGTGGGGATGCTAGAAGCACCTATTTTGCAGGTAGCATGCTGCATAGCATGTAGCGGGTGTTCAATAATGGTTACCAGTTACTACTTTTATTTTTCATCTATTATGTGTCAAGCACTGTACTAGATTCTGCAGAAAGAAATCTGACTAAGACATTGTTCCTCCTCTGAAGGAATTCAGAATCTGGTGGGAAAATCCTAATGGTCAATTCAATGAACTCTTATAGGCATAGTAAGATCTCTGGGTTTGCTCATACTACATGTTCTAGAACTTAAAATTACATTATTTTTTAATGCTACTTCTTATATTGTGAACAATCTCATGTACAAAAGAGTATATAGAAGTAAACATGAATGCCTGTGAAGCTACACTCAGCTTAAGAATTAGCATAGCTGTAGTCTTCCAACTTTCAGTTGTAAGATAAAGGCAGTCCAGTATAAGAAAAATGAGTAGCACTGGGATTCAGATGATGTGGAATCTAGACTTAGTTGTGACACTAGCTAAGTGTGAGACATCTCACTTTTCAGTTGATGTTCTGTTGCTCTTCTGTTAGCTCTTCTGTTGAAAGACAGAGGTGGACAAGATGACCAGGAAGGTCCCTCTCTGCTAGAGTGGTCCCTGGTTCTCTAGTCTACTCCTTCCTGCCAGGCTCAGTGAAGAAGGACACCTCCAACATTAATCTGCTCATTCTCTCACCAGAACCTTCCAATTTTTCATTCCGAGTTTATTTTTCCCCTGACTTTCAAACGTGAAGAAATCTCCTCTACCTCACATTTAAAACAAAGTCTTCATCTGACATGTTGACACCTCTAACTATTATACTATCTTTCCTTCTTTACAATGCCAAATTTTTAACATGTGGGTCACTTCTGAAATTTCCATTTCTCTATCACCATCAGATCCTTTTTCAGATCCCAACAAACTATTTTAATTGCTTCCTTGAAAGTCACTAAGACTTCTTAGACCAATTCTTGGTTCTCACCTGCCAAAATAGGCAGGAACATTTCCTAAAAGCTCCTGTGGCTCTTTTTCTTTTATTTTTTTAGAGGCAAGTCTTGCTCTGTCAACCAGGTTGGAGTGCAATGGCATGATCATAGCTCACTGCACAATCCAACCCCTGGGCTCAAGCTATCCTCCTACCTCAGCCTCCCAAGTGGCTAGGATTACAGAGGCGCTCCACCATGTCCAGCTCTTGTAGCTTTTAAGACCTTGCCTCATCCTGGCATCTCCCCACACTAACCACTGTTCTTTTTCCTGGGCTGCCTCCTTTCAGCCCAGGTGAATGTAACTGCATACTAAAAAGATCATTGTGCCTCCTACCTCAAAAGAAGAATTTATCTGTGAAGGATGAGGTCATCAAAAAAGTTTTACTGGACAGAAGAATAATAACAACTAAAATAATAATGTTACACAAATTCAGATGTAAGGATATCATTTGGATGTCATTTATGGAGAAAGAAGGGAAAATACCACCTGCCTTGTTGTCAATCACATCAATTGCAATTCATCAGCAAATTAGTCTCATCTACCAATCCAACTAAGTACCTATTTTTGGCTTTTGGAATTTTACTGGGTGGAAGACTGGAGTCTATACTATTGTCAATTCAAATCTGGTATGTTTAGTAAAAACTAAGCTAGCTACTCGTTCAGGAAGCTTTCTGTGATGTGCTTCAAAAAGCTGCATAAAAGGGTTTGGGGGATAAAAGGAAAATAGTGATAAATGACCTTACAGCACAAACTCAGGTCTCTCTGGCCTCTCAGCAAGCTTCAGGGCTTCATGCATGCCTGCAGCCGAGAGCTTCCGGTTGATATTCCGGTACTGGCACTGGAGCAGGCTGCGATAGGTGGTCCTCAGGTCCCGGTTGAAGAAGGCATATATAAAAGGGTTAATGAGAGAGTTTGCATAGCCTAGCCACAGAAATGTCCTCTCCACCCACAGTGGGATGCAGCTGCAGGAAGTGCCACAGATGAAGGGTCTGGCTGTCGAGAGGAGGAAAAATGGCAGCCAGCACACGGTAAAGGCCCCGACGATGATCCCCAGGGTGGTGGCTGCTTTCTGTTCCCGCTTAAAGATGGAGATGTTTTTCCTTTCATGCTTGAGGAGTCTCGAAAGGTTTGCACACTCTTCCACCTCCTTCTGGAGCTTCACTATGCCATTCAGGGCGATGACGCTGTCTGGCTCCACTCGAGGGAAGCCAGGGAACTTGTGTTTGGCAGCACTCTTCCTGGCAGCCTTGTAAATCCGGTAGTACATGAAAAGCATGACGGACATGGGGATATAAAATGCCACTGCGGTAGAGTAAATCGTATAGCCAAAGTCCTGGCTGATCAAGCACACCTTATCATCATTTACATTCTGAGCCCATCCAAAGAGCGGAGGTAAAGTGATGGAGGCGGAGAGAAGCCAGACGGAGAGAATCATCTTCGCCATGCATTTCCCATTCTGCCTCACAGGGTATGTGAGGGGCCTTGTGATCCCAAGGTACCTAGTGGAGAGATGGAAAGATAACAGATGAACACTGTGATCATAACTGGTCAACTAAGCAAGTCCTGCCAGCCAGGTACCAGAGCCAGTCCTCACAACAGCCCTTCTAGGTAGGCATCATTACTCCCATTTTGCAGAAAGGTAAACTAAGGCTCTGAGATGTTACCTCTTTTATTCCGGGTCACACAGAGGCATTGCCAGATTGTAGCCTGAGAGCCCTCTGACTCTAAAGTCAGTCCATGCTTTGTGCATGCCTTATAGTTTTTCACAATCCATGTAGTCAACAAAGTTTAAAAAGCTCCCCCTCCCCATGACCACAGCCACCAAAATCAACCAGGACAACATATCAACTCTGATGTAGGATGTTGTGACACATTCTCAAAACTTAACCAAGGTCTACCACACTCTGGTATTATACACCCAGTGATCATCCCAGCTGTCTTAATTTAGGCCAGCTTTTAATTCATTTTAGCTTTCCCTTTGCATTACAGCAAAAGCATTTCTTTAAGATCACACAGATTCGTGAGATAGTTTGGGAATCCTAGAGTGTTGAAATGGTTAGCAGAAAATGATCATTATTATTATTATTATTATTATTATTATTTTACCCACAGAAAATTCTCACACAACAGCAATGTCAGAGGAACAATCTAAGAAATAAAAGCAGGCTGACTTCTCTCTCCAGTTCTTAGGAGAATCACAAAACAAGGGTGCAATTCTGAAAAATGTTAGGGAAATCCAATATTTTCTCTGTGCTTAGTTCTATAGGGGGAATAAATATTACTCCAAGTCTGTGATCAAGGATTTGTAATGCAAACAAGTCTGTGCACACAGAGAAAACATATACAGAAAAGATGTTCTGCCAAATGCTTAATATTTTTCAGCTTTTTAAACCTGTGTTTTCCTCATATTTAATAGTCTTAGATTCTTTTTTGGGAAGCTAGGAGCACTTGAGAAGCAAAGACAGAAAAAAAGCTGGTCATTTTGTTGTTGTTGTTTTTACTTCCTTTATGTGTATAAAAGATACATTCTTGAAACATAAAAAGGAAAGATACAGAGAGTCCCTAACTTACCAACAGGTTATTTTCTGAAAGTTAGTCAGTTAGTAGGTTAGAACTCAAAAAACAATTTCTGCTAGAAATATCCTTTAATACTTAAATTATCCCACAGAAATCCAAAATCATATTTTCACCATGAAAATTAGCATCACTACAACACTTACAGGAAGACAACGCTGAAATATAGTAAAAAATAATGATCCAGATGTTCTTACTCCTCTAGAATTCTTTCCTTCAATAAGTATTAATGGAGCTTGTTTTACTGGACAGGTTCTGTTCCAGGTGTTAGGGATATGGCAGTGAGTAGAAGAGACAAAAATCCTGCGTGCAGGCAAATGGGGAAATCATGTCGGATGAAGGGGAAAACCTGAGGCCATGGTAATGTTGAAGGGAACTTCTGATCCCTTCCAAGGACTCAGGCGTTCATGACGCTGGTTCTTCATTTGCAAACTTCTGCCTCCCTTTTCCTTAATAAAGCTGACCTACAAGCACTACCCTTAGATTTATCAGCTGTAGTTAGGATTATGATGTGGCTCCCAAACAGAATGAGGGAAGAGAAAGAGGGAGGCTTTCCTGAAAATGCAAGAATAGGAGCTAAGAAAAAGGCGGGCAGTGTGGGGGAAAGTAACTCAGAAGAAGAGAGGGAGGGAAGGAGTAAGGAAGAGGGAAAACGGAAGAGGGAGGGAAAAGAAAAATCTAGTCCTTGTTCTCAACCAGCTCCTCTGAATGTGGCCTTTTGGGCACCTTCCTTATTTCCCCAGCAGCCTTTCCCAGATGTGGACTTTGATTTCTCGTCTTTCTTTGTCTACAGCCCCAGCATAAATGCCTGCTCTCAAGCGTGAATATGGCATCCAAGACATGAGCCCAGGATGGTGCCTCAGGTTCACCAAGGAGTGAAGTCCAGCAGGTAGAGGTTACTTTACACAATTCCCCAGGAGGCCACCAGATGGCATTGTCAGACCATTTTACACCTACTTACTGGTATTGGGGGTGTTTCAATAGGGTAGATGGTTGAAGTAACAGGTATTATGTTGGAAAAATTACTCACGACAAAAAAAGTTATATTTTATTTGTGGAGTATTTAAAAAATTAGCATGCCTGGAATTCACAACCTAGTAAACTATTTTGAAGAAATTTGTTTTCTCTCCCATTTCTTCACACTCTCCTTACTAGAACTATGCCTTCCCACTTAAATAACAATCCCATCTTTTTCCTGGCTAAGTAAATAATACAGAATTCACAAAGATTAATCCTGAGAGATTAATAGAGTACAAAGAACATTTCAGAATATTAGATAATCTCATTTAAGTGGTATGTTTATTCATTCTAGTACACTTAGGCTGACACATTATATTTCAATCATGGTGATTAGTCCATATTCAGTCTGCCCCGGATGTACAAATTGTATTTCATAAACTCTGTCCTACATTAGGCACCATTCTCTAATGATTCCAAGACATCCTACAATAAGGTAGTTATATTTACTTGACTCCTCACTTCCACCTGGTGAGACATTATAAGGCTAAAATCAACTGAAATATTACTAGAAAAAAAAATGAGTGCTTGCTAAAGTGTCTGGATATAAAATAAATAAACAAAAGTTAATATTTTATGTTTTAACCATTAACAATCAGAAAATAGTGTGGAGATCATGCAATTAACAACAACTAAAAACACCTAGGAAAAAGCTTTTTAAAAATAATACCTAGAGCCTATATGAAGAAAATACAAAATGCTACTGAGGTACATTTTTTAAAATACTTAAATCCATTGGGGAAAAAACTTATTTTTTCAATAAGAAAATCTAGTATTATAAAAGTACCTATTTCCCCTCTATCTATAAATACCATATAACCCCAAATGAATAAACTGGCATGGCTTTTGTTAATGATTTTAAAGCTCACCAAGTCAACATGCAAAAATGTACAGATAATCTGAAAAAGAATAATGAAGGGATACTTATCCTATTTAAAAAAAAGTATAAAGCCACAGAAATAAAAGCCCCAAAATAACTATTCAAAAAGATATCAATAAAACAAGATAGGTTCAAATTGATTCAAATATATAAGGGAATTCAATATAAAAGGAGTCACTTTAAATCACTAGTAAAAAATTGGATATTCATGAAGTCTCACAACTGGCCAGCAATTGAGGTAAAAGTATTACTGGCTTCTTATCTTTTGGTTAAATATAAATCCCACATGGATCAAAGATTATCATGTAAACAAATTAAACCCTAGGACTATGAGAAAATATTGGCAAGTATTTCCACAATCCTGAGATGACAAAGACCATTCTTAACTATAATACAAAAGCTTGAAAGTATAAAACGAAACATCAATAAATGTTTGTAACAAAATAAATAAGTGACATTTATAAGCAACATTTAGTTTAATTCAGAAATCATTCTGTGAAGAGTTAAAAGTCAAATCATAAACTAGAAATCTAAATGGCAATATCACAATATTCACAGATTTCCTACAGGTCAATACAAAACACAGCCATCCCATAGTAAGAACTTCAGAGTTTGTAAAAGAAAAAACAAAATGCCAACCATCCCAATAAAAATATTTAAGCAACTGATCAAAGAAGAAAAACTAATGGCCAAAGCCAGGCGCAGTGGCTCATGCCTATAATCCCAGCACTTTGGGATGCCAAGGTGGAAAGATCACTTGAGGCCAGGAGTTTCAGACTAGCCTGAGCAACATAGCAAGACCCCATCTCTATTTTAAAGAGAGAGAGCGAGAAACTAATGACGAATAAGCACTTAAATATATGTAGAACTTCATTAATAAAGAGATGCAAATTTTTAAATGACATATTTTTATCATTTGCCAATATTTAAGAAAGACAAAATCCAATATTAGAAAACTGAAAAAGCAATCATTCTATTACATTGCTATTGGGAGTGTCAACTGAAATAATTCTGGAAGACAGTTTGGCAATTATCAGACATCTAGGATTTTGTCTTAAGAAGATAATTGTACAAATGCAAAATGACTAATGTGCAGAGATGTTATTAAACACATAATAGAGGAAAAAGAATGCAATCTAAGTATTATCAATAGGAGATTAGATATGGTATATATATATACTGTATATAATATGTATAATGCAACCATTAAAAATGATGATGTATGTCTGTATTTACTAACACAGAAACAACAGAAGAGTGGATTAAAAACACATAGCTCTTAAAGATAAGTAATAGAATATCATATGACATATATTATTAACCTTTCTATATAAAACTGGATGTATGCTTATGTGAGCATGTCTGTGTATGCTCAGATGTCTACAAGAATATCAACTAAAATATCAATAGTAGTTTTACCTGAGATGAAGAAATTTTAATTTGTCTCTATATTTTTCTAGGCTTGATATTTTTGTAGTGAGCATGTAAAAAAAATCCACTATTTTAAGAACAAAATAAAAGATTTAAGAGGATTCTGAGATTCCTAAATTACTAAATGATTCTGTCAGTAGAAACAATCTGGTTCATAAAATCTTTAGAAAGCTGATAATTAAATCTTATATTGTTTTATTTGATTAGCTTGTCAAAAGTGCTTTATTATAAGTACTTTTTTATAAAAAAGAAAAAGAACTCATTGGCATTTAAAATCCCATAATTACTATATAAAGTAATATTGGTATTCAGGGAAGTGTTTCTCTAAATTATACATTCATTCTTCCAAACCTTGTATAGAATAGGATAAATCTTACCTTCAAAGGTGAGAAAGAAAAAAAGGAAAAAAAAAACTAGACTGATTTTTAATATTCCTTAAGTATGCACGTTTAATATTTAATCACACTAACATTTTATCCTCACTGTTAATTAGAAAGCAGGATGCTTATAAAGCCTTCAAAATTTTACTGTAAAATGCATACAAATGTTAAAGTACAGTAAATCTCAGAGACGAAAGCCTAAAGTATTATATAATTGAGGAATATATGCAACTCACATTAGGGGTGCCATTGAAGTACAGGTTCAGAGAAAAAGGGGATCAGGGAGTTATAATCTGCATAGGGAGGGATTGGAAGTAAATTAACTCTGCTGCCTGTCTTCCGTTCTAACTGTATAGAAATGGTAGATAATGGTTCTTTAATTAAACGGCTTCTTCTGAGTTTCACTGCTATAGAATGATAATTTAGGGAGTAAAAGAAACTGGGTAGAATTATTCTGAAATATGGTGGTTTTTTAGAGTGTTCAGCTTAAAAAGGGTTCACACACTTAGAACACCTCCTCCAGGAGATTCCTCCCTTGCAGTTGGCAAAATCCACTAGAATCTCCGGCTGAGGTCAGTGGCTGCTGAAACTGCCAGATTATCAGAATCACTCAGGAGCTTTAGAAACATGCAGATTCCCAAGCCACTATTCTCATTCAAGAATTGGAGACCTAGGACTTTGTGTTTAGGATTGACTGTTCTGGGTCTTTACCTCCACACTGCTGTCAAAGCAGCCTTCTCCCATTCAATTACAAGGACTTTATACTTACCACATGAAGGGCTTTACTTTACTGTGTATTTCGTCTGAACAGTTTGCTTCCAGTTTAGCCTAACAAAATCATTATGAATCATGTTTCCATTATCTCAGCTATTAGATTTATTTCCCAGTACTGTGCTAAATGAGATATGTGTGGTCTTTATGTTTTAATCAAGTTGTAGATTTTTCTTAAATGCATAATACACAACAAGGTTTTTTAAAACCTTTTTGGCCATAGTTCACAAAAAGAAATATAACATTTTATATAATAAGCTGATATATGTGTATATTTATATTTAGGAAATTAAACAAAAGTTTCACAAATCTATATTTACCATTATAAACCATTATTTACTCTCTTCTATTCTATTTCAGACTTTTTAAATGCTGGCCTTAACTCACTAAATTGATTTCATAACCCATTAATGGATCAAGTCCTAAAGTTTGAAAATTACTCACCTTCACCAAACATATGAAAAGGTGTTTAACATCACGAGTCAGCAGAAAAATGCAGATTAGCACAATGAAATGTCACTAACAGCCATCAGAGTGGTTAAAATTGATGATGATGATGACAAAAACTATAATGCTAAGAGTTCTGTGAAGATATGAAACAATTGTGATTCTCACATATTACTGGAGGGAGTGTAAACTGATGCAGTAACTTTGGGAACCTATTTTGTAATATCTATTAAAGCTAAATAATACACACTCTATGATCTAGCAATTCCAAGTATATAATGAACGTTAACCAAAATACACATACAAAAGTTTATAGCAGCACTGTTGGTAATAGCCCCAAATGAAACTAACCCACTCTACAAAAGTAAAATTAGTATAACTCTATAATAGTAGAATAAGTACATAAACTGTGGCATATTTATGCAATGGAATTCTATAAAACAATGAGAATGAACCCACTACTGCTTGTCAACATGGATGATTTTCACAAACATAAGGTCAAGCTAAAGAAGCTAAAAAACAAAAAAGAACATACTATTCAAAACCAGGCAAAACTAGCCGCTGGTGACAGAAGCCAGAATGGCAGTTACCTCTGGGGAAGAGGGGGTCCTAAGCAGTGAGGGTGCAGGAGGAAAGCTTGGAGTTCTGAAAATGTTCTTTTTCTTCCTCTGGGTGTGTTACATAGGTATGCTCACCTTGCAGAAAGTTAAGTGAGCTATTCAGTTATGATTTGTGCAGTGTTCTGGATGTATGTAAACCAGGTTTTTTTAAATACTAAAAGTAAATTTTTAACAATACACTGAACTTATCATTTGCCATTAACCTAGATGCTGACCAGTTCTCTAAAACCAATATTACAGTGGGGTTCCAATACACTTTTAAACCATTTCCATCAGTGTTTCTAAGCTGCACTTATAGTTAGGACCAATAAACAACTTAAATTCCTTATTCTGCCCTCAGCATTGAGGGAGAGAAGTAGATAAAAGAGAGAGGGGGGAAGAAAGCAACAAAATTCAACCAAGTTTGGAAACACAGTAGCAAAGCCTCCTCTTTAATTATTATTAAACAAAAAAGAAAGTTTCCCTTAAGAGAGAAAATCAGATTTAATTAAAATAAAATAAATCACTTACTTCTAAAAGTACCTGTAAAAATTCATATATTATATTTGTTAACTGTTGCTACATAACTAATTACCACACTTTAGTGGCTTAAAACACCACCAAGGAAAACCCTGTCGCAAAAAAAAAAGAAAAGAAAAGAAAAAGAAAAAAAAGGAAAACACATGTCTATTAAAGGATTTTTAGATAATGATACAAAGTCATGAAAATGAATAGTGTGAGAGATTAGTAATGACCCCTGAATTATACTTGTTAATTACTTCAGTTGTATATGGATTCACAATAAACTAAATTTTCCCAAAGAATCTGGCCTTTTATTCCTCAGAAAAAGGGGGCAGGGGTGGCAGCAAAGAAAGAACCAAAATTTATCGGCAATCATAAAAGAAATGAATGGCATAAAACCTTAGCTAAAAACTTTTTAAAGGTTAGAGGCAGGAAAATATTGTGTTTTCTGATGGTTCTGTGTGGCTTTCAACCCCATCCCATAGAAGCAGTACTGAAGAAAGGGGGTGAGTCAATCCTTAAAATTCCAAATAATACCTTCATACTGGGGAGAAGCAAATCAAGAGGGTGAGAAGACAACCTAAAGAAAAGTACTGAAAAGCCATGAAGAGCAGAAGCCCCACATACCATTTTAGCAGAGTTAAGGGCCAACAGAACTTGTAATCTTTCAGGACACTGAGCTGAACCAGGGGAGTATGCCAACTTCCAGAAGACTGGTAAATCCTGAGCTTAGCGGGATGTTGTCTGGTCCAGGACATCTAATGAGTATTCAGAGTAAAGAGTAATCCTCCTTAACAAACTTCACTCAGCTGCGGTAGAATCTACTCCCTTCCTTTCCCCGCAACCCTACACTTCTGGGCAACTGAAAAGTAGATGCACTAAATACTAGCCTAAAAAGAGAAAAAATAGCATATCAAATAAGGCAGAATATCGAAGATAATTCAACCACAGTATGTGATAACAAACATTAGGGTTTAAATAAACAACTCATTTTAAGAATGAGCAAGATTAAACTGTTAAGCAACTACACAAACATGCTCCAACAATAACAACAACGAAAGGAAAAAAGAAAGAGAACATGGCTAAGACTTGAAGAACCAAGTCAAAAGGCAAACATAACATTCAGAATAGTTGTTTTCCTAAAAATACTTTTCACTGTAAGAGACCTTAATAAATATATGTGATCACTGAAGTAGAGGCTCAAAGATGTTAAAACAGCAGAATGAGATAAAAAGAGACTGCTAAGTTAAGAAAATAAATTGAGGCCAGAACATCATCAGGGCAGATCTAATGGATGAATGAGCAGGAGCTGAGAATAGAAACAGACACACCTGGCCAGGTGCAGTGGCTCACGCCTGAATCTCAGAACTTTGGGAGGCCGAGGAGGGCGGATCACGAGGTTAGGAGTTTGAGATCACCCTGGCCAATATGGTGAAACCCTGTCTCTACTAAAAATACAAAAATTAGCCGGGCGTGGTGGCGCTGGCCTGTAGTCCCAGCTACTCAGGAGGCAGAGGCAGAAGAATCGCTTGAACCCAGGAGGCGGAGGTTGCAGTGAGCAGAGATCGTGCCACTGCACTCCAGCCTGGGGGACAAAGCAAGGCTCTGTCTCAAAAAAAAAAAAAAAAAAAAAAAAAAGGGAAGAAAAGAAACAGACACACCTGAAAAGCAAATCAATGGCATGAAGTAAAAAGGCTTGAGGTAATCATATCAATCCATATGGAAAAATTTATTCAAGCAATTAGAAGGTGATAGGTAAGGAGAACACACAAAGATAAGACATAATAATAACATCTCCCTGAAGAAAAGAAAGTACGTAACAAGTAGGGGGGAAATTGTTTAAGTAAATAGAGCTGCAACATGTAAAAAGTATACAGTGATATAATTTAGGACATTTTCCTTGAATCAGTGAAAGAGCTGAATCTTACCAGCAAAAGGACACATAACATAGTTGGGAAAAAGTGATACAGAATTATTATCCATGATACGTATCCTAGTAAAGTTATTGAACTTCAAGACATGGGAAGACCACTGCAGGCATTTGGGAAAGAAAAAAAAAATCAGAAAATATGCAAGGTAGAAAAAAAAATCAGGCTGATTCTCAACAGCATAATTCCATGCCAAAATTTAATAGAAAATGTCTAGAAAGATTGAGTGTATAAAATGTGAAATAGCAGCCGGGCGCGGTGGCTCATGCCTGTAATCCCAGCACTTTGGGAGGCCAAGGTGGGCGGATCACCTGAGGTCGGGAGTTGGAGACCAGCCTGACCAATATGGAGAAACCCCGTCTTTACTAAAAATACAAAATTAGCTGGGCATGGTGACGCATGCCTGTCATCCCAGCTACTCGGGAGGCTGAGGCAGGAGAATTGCTTGAACCCGGGAGGTGGAGGTTGCGGTGAGCCGAGATTGTGCCATTGTACTCCAGCCTAGGCAACAAGAGTGAAACACTGTCTCAAAAAAAAAAAAAAAAAAAAGTGAAATAGCATTATGCCTGTTATCTAAGATTATAAAGCTAAGAAGTAGACATTCTCAAACATGAAAGAATTTGAAGAGTAAAGTACCCATAAACCCTATTTTGAGGGAGGAAATAAAATCCATCCAACCAAAAATGAATCAAAATGAAGAATTTAAAACCAGGGAAACAATGGCTATTACTGAACTTGTTTAAATGCAACAGTACCACCTATGGGAATTATATTAGCATAACAGAATGTAAATTTTACAAAGTAAAAATAATACAAGCCACAAGAATCAGGAGCTGGGGGGAAGCAAGGTAGGATACAGTGTTAGAGCACTAATCAATTCAACTTTCAAAGTAGAGATCAACTGATACTGCCTAAAGTTGTAACATTTTAAAATTGTAACATATAGTTTATACAAATCCAACCTCCTGACGGCTTTCATATTTTCCCATAATCTTTACACAATCTTTCAGGAACAGATACCTCTTAAAATTAGTGCTGTACAAAGGAAAGGAAATCAGTATATCAAAGAGACATCTGCATCCCCATGTTTATTGTAGCACTATTCACAATAGCCAAGATATTGAATCAACCTAGGTGTCCAACAACAGATTAATGGATACAGAAAGTGTGGTGTATACACACAATTAAATACTATTCAGCCATAAAAAGAGGGAAAGCCTGTTGTTCACAGAAACATGAATGAAACTGGAAGACATTAAGTGAAATAAGCCAGGTACAGAAAGTTAAACACCACATGTTCTCACTCTAAAATTAGTTGATCTCATAGGAGTAAAAAGTAGGACAGAGGATAACAGAGGCTGGGAAGGGTAGGAGGAAAGAAGGATATACCAAGATTTGTTAAAGGATACAAAATTAAAGCTAGATAAGAGGAACAAGTTCTAGTGTTCTATAGCACTGTAGGATGACTATAGTTAACAATGCATTATATAGTTTCAAATAGCTAGAAGGAGAATATCGAAAATATTCCCAATGCAAAGAAATGATAAATTTTTGAGATTATGGATATGTTAATTACCCTGATCTGATCACTACACATTATATGTATCAAAACATCAATATGGGCTGGATGCACTGGCTCACGCCTATAATCCCAGCAATATGGGAGGCCAAGGCAAGTGGATCACCCGAGGTCAGGAGTTTGAGACCAACCTGGCCAACATGGTAAAACCCCATCTCTACTAACAATACAGGAAATTAGCCAGGCGTGTTGGTGGGCATCTGTAATCCCAGCTACTTGGGAGGCTGAGGAGGGAGAATTGCTTGAACCGGGGAAGTGGAAGTTGCAGTGAGCCAAGATTGCACCATTGAACTGCAGACTGGGCAACAGAGTGAGACTCTGTCTCAAAAAAATAAAATAAACATGTACCCTATAAATATGTACAATTATTATGTGTCAAAAAATAAAACGAAAAAATAGTAGCTCTGACTGAAAGTTCTACTTCAGTTTATTTTTCTTGTTTTAAATTCAAGTAAACTTAGCTTTTTTTTTTTCTTTTTATTATTATTATTATTATTATTATTATACTTTAGGCTCTATGGTACATGTGCGCAACGTGCAGGTAAGTTACATATGTATACATGTGCCATGCTGGTGCGCTGCACCCACCAACTCGTCATATAGCATTAGGTATATCTCCCAATGCTATCCCTCCCCCCTCCCCCCACCCCACAACAGTCCCCGAAGTGTGATGTTCTCCTTCCTGTGTCCATGTATTCTCATTGTTCAATTCCCACCCATGAGTGAGAATATGCGGTGTTTGGTTTTTTGTTCTTGCGATAGTTTACTGAGAATGATGATTTCCAATTTCATCCATGTCCCTACAAAGGACATGAACTCATCATTTTTTATGGCTGCATAGTATTCCATGGTGTATATGTGCCACATTTTCTTAATCCAGTCTATCATTGTTGGACATTTGGGTTGGTTCCAAGTCTTTGCTATTGTGAATAATGCTGCAATAAACATACGTGTGCATGTGTCTTTATAGCAGCATGATTTATAGTCCTTTGAGTATATACCCAGTAATGGGATGGCTGGGTCAAATGGAATTTCTAGTTCTAGATCCCTGAGGAATCGCCACACTGACTTCCACAAGGGTTGAACTAGTTTACAGTCCCACCAACAGTGTAAAAGTGTTCCTATTTCTCCATATCCTCTCCAGCACCTGTTGTTTCCTGACTTTTTAATGATTGCCATTCTAACTGGTGTGAGATGGTATCTCATTGTGGTTTTGATTTGCATTTCTCTGATGGCCAGTGATGGTGAGCATTTTTTCATGTGTTTTTTGGCTGCATAAATGTCTTCTTTTGAGAAGTGTCTGTTCATGTCCTTCGCCCACTTTTTGATGGGGTTGTTTGTTTTTTTCTTGTAAATTTGTTGGAGTTCATTGTAGATTCTGGATATTAGCCCTTTGTCAGATGAGTAGGTTGCGAAAATTTTCTCCCATTTTGTAGGTTGCCTGTTCACTCTGATGGTAGTTTCCTTTGCTGTGCAGAAGCTCTTTAGTTTAATTAGATCCCATTTGTCAATTTTGGCTTTTGTTGCCATTGCTTTTGGTGTTTTAGACATGAAGTCCTTGCCCATGCCTATGTCCTGAATGGTAATGCCTAGGTTTTCTTCTAGGGTTTTTATGGTTTTAGGTCTAACATTTAAGTCTTTAATCCATCTTGAATTGATTTTTGTATAAGGTGTAAGGAAGGGATCCAGTTTCAGCTTTCTGCATATGGCTAGCCAGTTTTCCCAGCACCATTTATTAAATAGGGAATCCTTTCCCCATTTCTTCTTTTTCTCAGGTTTGTCAAAGATCAGATAGTTGTAGATATGTGGCATTATTTCTGACGGCTCTGTTCTGTTCCATTGATCTATATCTCTGTTTTGGTACCAGTACCATGCTGTTTTGGTTACTGTAGCCTTGTAGTATAGTTTGAAGTCAGGTAGTGTGATGCCTCCAGCTTTGTTCTTTTGGCTTAGGATTGACTTGGCGATGCGGGCTCTTTTTTGGTTCCATATGAACTTTAAAGTAGTTTTTTCCAATTCTGTGAAGAAAGTCATTGGTAACTTGATGGGGATGGCATTGAATCTGTAAATTACCTTGGGAAGGATGGCCATTTTCATGATCTTGATTCTTCCTACCCATGAGCATGGAATGTTCTTCCATTTGTTTGTATCCTCTTTTATTTCCTTGAGCAGTGGTTTGTAGTTCTCCTTGAAGAGGTCCTTCACATCCCTTGTAAGTTGGATTCCTAGGTATTTTATTCTCTTTGAAGCAATTGTGAATGGGAGTTCACTCATGATTTGGCTCTCTGTTTGTCTGTTATTGATGTGTAAGAATGCTTGTGATTTTTGTACATTGATTTTGTATCCTGAGACTTTGCTGAAGTTGCTTATCAGCTTAAGGAGATTTTGGGCTGAGACAATGGGGTTTTCTAGATATACTATCATGTCATCTGCAAACAGGGACAATTTGACTTCCTCTTTTCCTAATTGAATACCCTTGATTTCCTTCTCTTGCCTAATTGCCCTGGCCAGAACTTCCAACACTATGTTGAATAGAAGTGGTGAGAGAGGGCATCCCTGTCTTGTGCCAGTTTTCAAAGGGAATGCTTCCAGTTTTTGCCCATTCAGTATGATATTGGCTGTGGGTTTGTCATAAATAGCTCTTATTATTTTGAGATACGTCCCATCCATACCTAATTTATTGAGAGTTTTTAGCATGAAGGGTTGTTGAATTTTGTCAAAGGCCTTTTCTGCATCTGTTGAGATAATCATGTGGTTTTTGTCTTTGGTTCTGTTTATATGCTGGATTACATTTATTGATTTGTGTATATTGAACCAGCCTTGCATCCCAGGGATGAAGCCCACTTGATCATGGTGGATAAGCTTTTTGATGTGCTGCTGGATTCTGTTTGCCAGTATTTTATTAAGGATTTTTGCATCAATGTTCATCAAGGATATTGGTCTAAAATTCTCTTTTTTTGTTGTGTCTCTGCCAGGCTTTGGTATGAGGATGATGCTGGCCTCATAAAATGAGTTAGGGAGGATTCCCTCTTTTTCTATGGATTGGAATAGTTTCAGAAGGAATGGTACCAGCTCCTCCTTGTACCTCTGGTAGAATTCGGCTGTGAACCCATCTGGTCCTGGACTTTTTTTGGTTGGTAAGCTATTGATTATTGCCACAATTTCAGCTCCTGTTATTGGTCTATTCAGAGATTCAACTTCTTCCTGGTTTAGTCTTGGGAGGGTGTATGTGTTGAGGAATTTATCCATTTTTTCTAGATTTTCTAGTTTATTTGCGTAGAGGTGTTTGTAATATTCTCTGATGGTAGTTTGTATTTCTGTGGGATCGGTGGTGATATCCCCTTTATCATTTTTTATTGCATCTATTTGATTCTTCTCTCTTTTCTTCTTTATTAATCTTGCTAGCGGTCTATCAATTTTGTTGATCCTTTCAAAAAACCAGCTCCTGGATTCATTTATTTTTTGAAGGGTTTTTTGTTTCTCTATTCCCTTCAGTTCTGCTCTGATTTTAGTTATTTCTTGCCTTCTGCTAGCTTTTGAATGTGTTTGCTCTTGCTTTTCTAGTTCTTTTAATTGTGATGTTAGGGTGTCAATTTTGGATCTTTCCTGCTTTCTCTTGTGGGCATTTAGTGCTATAAATTTCCCTCTACACACTGCTTTGAATGCATCCCAGAGATTCTGGTATGTTGTGTCTTGGTTCTCGTTGGTTTCAAAGAACATCTTTATTTCTGCCTTCATTTCGTTATGTACCCAGTAGTCATTCAGGAGCAGGTTGTTCAGTTTCCACGTAGTTGAGCGGTTTTGAGTGAGATTCTTAATCCTGAGTTCTAGCTTGATTGCACTGTGATCTGAGAGATAGTTTGTTATAATTTCTGTTCTTTTACATTTATTAAGGAGAGCTTTACTTCCAAGTATATGGTCAATTTTGGAATAGGTGTGGTGTGGTGCTGAAAAAAATGTATATTCTGTTGATTTGGGGTGGAGAGTTCTGTAGATGTCTATTAGGTCCGCTTGGTGCAGAGCTGAGTTCAATTCCTGGGTATCCTTGTTGACTTTCTGTCTCGTTGATCTGTCTAATGTTGACAGTGGGGTGTTAAAGTCTCCCATTATTAATGTGTGGGAGTCTAAGTCTCTTTGTAGGTCACTCAGGACTTGCTTTATGAATCTGGGTGCTCCTGTATTGGGTGCATATATATTTAGGATAGTTAGCTCTTCTTGTTGAATTGAACCCTTTACCATTATGTAATGGCCTTCTTTGTCTCTTTTGATCTTTGTTGGTTTAAAGTCTGTTTTATCAGAGACTAGGATTGCAACCCCTGCCTTTTTTTGTTTTCCATTTGCTTGGTAGATCTTCCTCCATCCTTTTATTTTGAGCCTATGTGTGTCTCTGCACGTGAGATGGGTTTCCTGAATACAGCACACTGATGGGTCTTGAGTCTTTATCCAATTTGCCAGTCTGTGACTTTTAATTGGAGCATTTAGTCCATTTACATTTAAAGTTAACATTGTTATGTGTGAATCTGATCCTGTCATTATGATGTTAGCTGGTTATTTTGCTCGTTAGTTGATGCAGTCTCTTCCTAGTCTCGATGGTCTTTACATTTCGGTATGATTTTGCAGTGGCTGGTACTGGTTGTGCCTTTCCATGTTTAGCGCTTCCTTCAGGAGCTCTTTTAGGGCAGGCCTGGTGGTGACAAAATCTCTCAGCATTTGCTTGTCTGTAAAGTATTTTATTTCTCCTTCACTTATGAAGCTTAGTTTGGCAGGATATGAAATTCTGGGTTGAAAATTCTTTTCTTTAAGAATGTTGAATATTGGCCCCCACTCTCTTCTGGCTTGTAGGGTTTCTGCCGAGAGATCCGCTGTTAGTCTGATGGGCTTCCCTTTGATGGTAACCCGACCTTTCTCTCTGGCTGCCCTTAACATTTTTTCCTTCATTTCAACTTTGGTGAATCTGACAATTATGTGTCTTGGAGTTGCTCTTCTCGAAGAGTATCTTTGTGGCGTTCTCTGTATTTCCTGAATCTGAATGTTGGCCTGCCTTGCTAGATTGGGGAAGTTCTCCTGGATAATATCCTGCAGAGTGTTTTCCAACTTGGTTCCATTCTCCCCGTCACTTTCAGGTACACCAATCAGATGTAGATTTGGTCTTTTCACATAGTCCCACATTTCTTGGAGGCTTTGCTCGTTTCTTTTTATTCTTTTTTCTCTAAACTTCCCTTCTCGCTTCATTTCATTCATTTCATCTTCTAGGGCTGACACCCTTTCTTCCATTTGATCGCATCGGCTCCTGAGGCTTCTGCATTCTTCACGTAGTTCTCGAGCCTTGGTTTTCAGCTCCATCAGCTCCTTTAAGCACTTCTCTGTATTGGTTATTCTAGTTATACATTCTTCTAAATTTTTTTCAAAGTTTTCAACTTCTTTGCCTTTGGTTTGAATATCCTCCTGTAGCTCGGAGTAATTTGATCGTCTGAAGCCTTCTTCTCTCAGCTCGTCAAAGTCATTCTCCGTCCAGCTTTGTTCCATTGCTGGTGAGGAACTGCGTTCCTTTGGAGGAGGAGAGGTACTCTGCTTTTTAGAGTTTCCAGTTTTTCTGCTCTGTTTTTTCCCCATCTTTGTGGTTTTATCTACTTTTGGTCTTTGATGATGGTGATGTACAGATGGGTTTTTGGTGTGGATGTCCTTTCTGTTAGTTTTCCTTCTAACAGACAGGACCCTCAGCTGCAGGTCTGTTGGAGTACCTGGCCGGCCATGTGAGGTGTCAGTCTGCCCCTGCTGGGAGGTGCCTCCCAGTTAGGCTGCTCGGGGGTCAGGGGTCAGGGACCCACTTGAGGAGGCAGTCAGCCCGTTCTCAGATCTCCAGTTGCATGCTGGGAGAACCACTGCTCTCCTCAAAGCTGTCAGACAGGGACATTTAAGTCTGCAGAGGTTACTGCTGTCTTTTTGTTTGTCTGTACCCTGCCCCCAGAGGTGGAGCCTACAGAGGCAGGCAGGCCTCCTTGAGCTGTGGTGGGCTCCACCCAGTTCAAGTTTCCAGGCTGCTTTGTTTACCTAAGCGAGCCTGGGCAATGGCGGGCGCCCCTCCCCCAGCCTCGCTGCCGACTTGCTGTTTGATCTCAGACTGCTGTGCTAGCAATCAGCGAGACTCCGTGGGCGTAGGACCCTCTGAGCCAGGTGCGGGCTATACTCTCCTGGGGCACCGTTTCCTAAGCCCGTCGGAAAAGCACAGTATTCGGGTGGGAGTGGCACCCCTGGAAAGGGAACTCCCTGACCCCTTGCGCTTCCCGAGTGAGGCAATGCCTCGCGCCTGCTTCAGCTGGCGCACGGTGCACTCACCCACTGACCTGCGCCCACTGTCTGGCACTCCCTAGTGAGATGAACACGGTACCTCAGATGGAAATGCAGAAATCACCCGTCTTCTGCGTCGCTCGCGCTGGGAGCTGTAGACCGGAGCTGTTCCTATTCGGCCATCTTGGCTCCTCCCCAAGTAAACTTAGTTTTAATATTTTGTTAAAATAACATGTATAGTGTGATATCATTTTTATAATTTTTTTAATCAATCTTCTATCTACCTGTCATTGAGTCAACTAACCAGCTAGCCAGCCATCCTCCTAAGTGGACATACGCATAAAGAAACATCTAAAATGATACTTACTACATGTTGTTTATTTTATTTTTCTGCTTAAGAGTTTAGATGATTTGTTTTCTTCTTCATATTTTTTATAATTGAATTTTCATAATGAGCACAGACAGTTTTCAAAAAATTAAAGAATTATTCTAAAATACTGCAAAGCTTTATTTTTTCTTTTTGGACTGATTTTACCTTATCACTTTCTCTTTTTTAATATACATATATATTGTGAAATGATTACCACAGTGAAGTTAGTTAACACATCTATTACCTCACATAGTTACCATTTTGTGTGTGTGTGTGTGTGTGTGTGTGTGGTGAGGTTTACTCTCTTAGCAAATTTCAAGTATACAATACACTACTGTTAACTATAGTCACCATGCTGCACATTAGATTCCCATACCTTATTCATCCTACAACTAAGAGTTTGGACCAACATATCCCCATTTCCCACATCCCCATCCCCCTGCCAACAACCATGCTACTCTCTGTTTCTGAGTTTGACTTTTTAGATTCCACAAACAAATGAGATTATGCAGTATTTGTCTTTCTCTGTCTGACTTATTTCACTTAGCATAATGCCCTGAAGGTTCATCTATGTTATTGCAAATGGCAGAACTGCCTTCTTTTGTAGCTCAAAAATATTCTATTGTGTATATATACCACATTTTCTTTATCCACTCATCCCTTGACAGACACTTAGATTGCTTCCATAGCTTGGCTATAGTGAATAGTGGGCAATTAACATGGGAGTGCAGATATCTCTTCAACATACTGGCTTCATTTCCTTTGGATATATACCCAGAAGCAGAAGCACTGGATCATATGGCAGTTAGTTGTATTTTTATTTTTTAAGGAACCTCGATACTGTTTTCCATAAAGGCCGTACTAACTTACATTCTCACCAGCAAGTGCACAAGGGTTCCCTTTTCCCCACATCCTCAAGAACACTCATTATTTCTTGTATTTTTGATAACAGCTATCCCAACAAGTGTGAGGTGATAGCTCACTGTGGTTCTGTTTATGTTTCCCTGATGATAAGTGACGTTGAGCACCTTTTCATGTACCTGTTGTCCATATGTATGTCTTCTTTGGAAAAATGTCTGTTCAGGTCCTTTTCCCATTTTTAATGAAATTTTTTAGGTTTTTGTTGTTGAGTGATTGGGTTCTTTAAATATTTTGAATATTAACCTCTCATAAGATACATGGTTTGTAAATATTTTCTCCCATTCTGTACGTGGCCTTTTCATTTTGTTAACTGTTTCCTTTTATGTGAAGAAGCTTTTTATTTTAATGTAGTCCCATTTGTTTATTTTTGCTTTTGTTGCTTGTCCTTTGGTGTTATATTCAAAAATATCACTGCCAATATCAATATAAAGGACCTTTTACCCTGTGTTTTCTTCTTGGAGTTTTATGGTATCAGATACTACATTTGAATCATTAAGCAATTTCAAGTTAAATTTTGTGAGTGGTGTAAGATAAGGGTTGGCTTTCATTCTTTTACATGTGGATATAGTTTTTCCAGCACCATTTATTGAATAGACTATTCTTTCCCTGTTGTGCACTCTTGGCATCCTTGTCCATTATCAGTTGACTGAATATGTGGAGGTTTCCATGGATTCCATGCTGTCAATTCTGTTACATTGATCTATGTGTCTCTTTTTATGCCAGTACCGCATTGTTTTCAGTACCATTTTGTAATATAGTTTTAAATGAGGAAATGTGATGCCTCGAGCTTTATTCTTCTTTCTCATGATTGCTTTGTCTGTCTGGGGTCTTTTCTGATTCCATATGAATTTTAGGATTGTTTTCTGTTTCTGTGAAAAATGCCATTGGAATTTTGATAGGAGTTGCATTGAATTTATAGATTGTGTTGGGTTTTATGGGCATTTTAACAATATGTATTCTTCTACTCCATGAACTTGGGGTATCTAGACATTTATTTGTGTCTTCTTCAATTTCCTTCATCAATGTCTTATATAGATTTCAGTACATACACCTTTCACCTTCTTGGTTAAATTTATTCCTAAGGATTTTATTGGTTTTGATGCTACTATAATTGGAATTGTTTTATTTTTTTTTTATAAGATGCATAGATAAAACTTAGTCATTTTTAAATTTTACTTTGAGTTCTGGGATACGTGTGCAGAACATGCAGGTTTGTTACATACGTATACACGTGCCATGGTGGTTTGCTGCACCTATCAACCCGTCATCTAGGTTTTAAGGCCACATGCATTAGGTATTTGTCCTAATGCTCTCCCTCCTCTTGCCCCCCATCGCCTAACAGGCCCTGGTGTGTGTTGTTCCCCTCCCCGTGTCCATGTGTTCTTGTTGTTCAACTCCTACTTATGAGTGAGAACATGCGGTGTTTGGTTTTCTTTCCTGTGTTAGTTTGCTGAGGATGATGGCTTCCAGCTTCATCCGTGTCCCTGCAAAGGACATGATCTCATTCTTTTTTACGGCTGCATAGTATTCCATGGTGTATATGTACCACATTTTCTTTATCCAGTCTATCATTGACAAGCATTTTGGTTGGTCTTTACTAATGTAAATAGTGTTGCAGTAAACATATGTGTGCAGCTGTCTTTATAGTAGCATAATTTACATTCCTTTAGGTAAATACCCAGTAATGGGATTGCTGGGTCAAATGGTATTTCTGCTTCTAGGTCCTTGAGGAATCGCCACACTGTCTTCCACAATGGTTGAACTAATTTACATTCCCACCAACAGTGTGAAAGCATTCCTATTTCTCCACAGGCTCACCAGAATCTATTGTTTTTTGATTTTTTAATAATTGCCATTCTGACTGGCCTGAGATGGTATCTCATTGTGGTTTTGATTTGCATTTCTTTGATGATCAGTGATGTTGAGCTTTTTTTCCTATGTTTGTTGGCCACATAAATGTCTTCTTTTGATAAGTATCTGTTCATATCCTTTGCCCACTTTTTGATGGGGTTGCTTGTTTTTTTCTTGTAAATTTGTTTAAGTTCCTTATAGATTCTGGATATCAGACCTTTGTCAGATGGGTAGATTGCACAAATTTTCTCCCATTCTGTAGGTTGTCTGATCACTCTGTGGCTTTATTTCTTTTTCAGATAGTTTGTTGTTACTCTATGGAAATGCAAGTAATTTGTATGTGTTGCTTTTATATCTCACAACTTTACAAAATTCACTTATTAGTTCTTACAATTTTTGCCAGAGTTTTGGTACAGTTTTTTTTGGTGGAGTCTTTAGAGTTTTCTACATATAAGATCATCATGTCACCTGAAAACAGAAACAATTTTACTTCTTCCTTTCTAATTTGAATGCTTTTTATTTCTTTTTCTTGCCTAATTAGTATGGCTAGGACTTCCAGCAGTATGTTGAACAGAAGTGGTGTGAGTGGACAACCCTGTCTTATTCCCAATATTAAAGAAAAAAATTTCAGCTTTACACCACTGAGTATGATGTTAACTAAAGGGATGTTGAATTGTGTCAAATGCTTTGTATTCATCTACTGAGATAATTATATTATTTTTATCTTTCCTTCTGCTAATGTGGTGTATCATATTTATTGATTTGCATATATTGGAGCATCTTTTGCTAGTATTTATATTATGCTGAGGATTTTTGCATCTATGTTCATCAGAGATATTGGCCTATAATTTTATTTTCTCATAGAGTCCTCGTCCAACAATGGTGTCAAGGTGATGTTAGCCTCATAAAATGGATTTGGAAGTGTTCCTTCCTGTTCAGCTTTTTGGAAGAGTTTGAGAATAATTCACATTAATTCTTCCTATTATTGATTCAATTGACTTACTAGTTATTGGTCTGTTCAGATTTTCTGTTTCTTCCTAATTCAGTTTTGATAGGTCATATGTTTCTAGCAATTTACCCATTTCTTCTAGGCTACCGCTAGAAGTATCCCTATTAATTACTTCATAATTATTCATCATAGTCTCTTATGATCCTTTGTATTTCTGTGACATCAGTTTTAATGCATCCTCATTCATTTCTGATTTATTTAATTATTCTCTCTCATTTTTAGTCTAGTTAATGGTTTGTTGATTTGTCTTTTCCAAAAAAAAAAAAAAAAACTAGCTCTGGTTTGTTAGTCTTTACTATTGTTCATCTAGTCTATTTCATTTTTTTTTTTTTTTGCTCTGATCTTTATTATGTCCTTCCTCCTGCTAAATTTGGTCTTTTTCTATTTGTAATTCCTTGACACATAAAGTCACATTGTTTATTTAGGTTCTTTCTTTTTTTCTTAACATGCAGGTGTTTATTCCTATCCTTTCTCTTAGAAATATTTTCATGGCATTCTGCTAGTTTTGGTATGTTGTGTTTCCATTTTTGTTTGTTTCAGAATTTTTAATTACTCTTTACATTTCTTCTTTGACCCATTGGTTGTTCAGAACTATGTTGTTTAATTTCCACATAGCTGTGAATTTTCCACTTTTACTCTTGTGATTGATTTCCAGTTTCATACCGCTGTATTCAGAAAAGATACTTGATATGATTTCAATCTTCTTGAATTTGGGAAGCATATTTTGTGGCCTAACATATGACCTATCCTGAAAAATGTTCTGTGTGTGCTTGAGAAGAATGTATATTCTGCTGCTGCCGGGTGGGATGTTCTGTATATGTCTGTTAGGTCCATTTGGCCTACAGTTCTGCTCATATCTGGGGTTTCTTATTGATATTATGCTTGGATGATTTATTCATTGTTGAGAGTAGGATATTTAAGTCCCCCACTATTATTGTATTGCTGTTTATTTCTCCCTCCTCTTCTATTAGTATTTGCTTTATATACTTACGTGTTCCAATGTTAAATGCATAAATATTTAAATTGTTATATCTTCCTGATTAATTGACCTCTTTATCATTGCATAATGACCTTCTTTGTCTCTTGTGATTGTTCTGGCATAAAGTCTATTTTGTTTGATATAAGTGTATCCACTGCTACTCTCTTTTGGTACCACTTGCATGAAATATCTTTTTCCATCCCATTTTCCATCCCACTTTCAGCCCATGTGTCTCCTTAAAGCCAAAGTGAGTCTCTTGTAGGCAGCATGCTGTTGGCTTTATCCATTCAGCCATTCTATGTCTTTTGTTTGGAGAATTTAATCCATGTACACTGAAACTACATATTGATAGGTAAACATTCACCACTGCCATTTTGTTCACTGTTTTCTGCCTGTTTTGTAGTTCCTTTATTCCATTCTTCCTCTCTTGCTGTCTTCCTTTGTAACTTGAAGATTTTTTGTAGTGGTCATATACTTTCTTTTCTCTTTATCTTGTGTGTATCTACTACAGGTCTTTCCTTTGTGTTCACCATAAGGATTACATAAAATATAGTTATAACATCACCCTATTTTAAGCTGATAACAACTTAACTTCCATTGCACATAAAACTCTACAGTCATCTCTTCTAACCTTTATAGGTTCACTTTGGCAGGGAAAGAACTTCACTACTCAGTCCAGCCTATGGTTCTCGATAGGCCAACTGGTAGCACTGACAGACAGACAGAGCTTCATGTTGGGGTCTCTAGTTGAATGGGGCCACTGCAGGTACTCTAAAGCTGGTTGGGTTTGCTGCCTGGGATCCAAGGTCAAGCAGGGCCACTGGCTGGGCTCCCTGGTCTGGCAGGGCTACTAGCTGGACTCTACCCACAAGCTGTGCTCAGCAATTGGGAAGAGCCTTAGGCTGGGCTCCATGGCCAGGCAGGGTCACTGGCCAGGCTTTCTTGTGGGATGAGGCCATGGGCTATGCTCCTCAGTTGAACAGGGCTACTGGATTGGCTCTTTGCTCAGTGGGGTCATAGGCTGGGTTCCACAGATGGGTGGGGTTGCTGGCTGAGCTCCCTGGTTAGGTGGGGCCTAGGGGTAAAACCTTCTTTAAAATTATAATTTCAGCCATTAATTTCATTTGTCTGCCAATTGGTCCTTCTTTATAAATCTCTTCATGAACTTGGCAAGTTTGGAATTAACAGCTGATTTAACCATATTAATTTCTCTGAAATTTTTGCAAATTATCTTTGCACTATGAATTCTCCTTAGCTTCTTAGCTTATTAAGTAAATGTTGGGAGAAAGTTCTATGCATCCTAATGGTATAATCTCCCAATGAGCTGTGGTGGACTAAATATGGCCATATATTCTTTGCCATCCCTCTTTGATAGATAAATTTTTCTCCTTCCCTTTATTCTGGGCTGGCCCTGTGACTTGTTTTTACCAACAGAGAGTACAGCAAGTGATGCCATGTGACTTCTGAGGCTGACCCTTAAGAGATGTGCAGCTTCCACCTTTACTGCTTGGAAAACTCCCCCTGCATTTAGCTGCTTTTGGTTGGGCTGTAGGATGCTTCACTCACATTCTCAGTGCTTCCCCAATTATGCTTTCCTTCTTAGCATAGTTAGCCTAGGCTTCCTCAGAGCACGACAGACTTCTTATGTATCAGCTGGCTTCCCAGGGGGAGTTTTCCAAGCAGTAAAGGTGGAAGCTTCTTAGATTATCCCCAAATTTGGATCCCAGCCAAGACTTCCCCTTGGAGCTCCAGACCCATGAATCGACTGCCTCCTTCACATCTCTATTTGGGTATCTTTAAAGTGTCTTATTCACTCCCTCCTCTAACAAGTTTTTATTAAACACTTCTATAAGTCTGGCACCATCTCGACATGTCCAAATACATCATCTCCACAAAACTGAACATCCTTCCATTTCCCCAACTTAGTGAGTCTGTCCCAGAAACCTGAGAGTCCTTCTCATTTACCATCTTAACCCAGCTCTGCCTATGTTACCTCCTCAATATCTCTAAAACCTATCTACTTTTCTGTCTCCATTGCCATCACTTAAGAATCATTCTCTCTCCACAAATATTGCAATAGCCTCTAAATTGGTTCCCTCACAACTACTATTCTCCTTCCTAACCCATTATCCTCACGTATCCAGGGTGATCTTTCTTTTAATGTTATTTATTTCATCAAATAAGCAACATTTTCGCACACTTCGAAGATATATAAGGCATATATTGAGAAACCTTGCTTCAAATTCTGTTTCCATCTTCTTCATCCCCCACCTCCAATATGTATCACTTTTATTAAAATCTTGTGTGCCCTTCATCTTTTCTTTGTCCAAACGCAAGCAAATACAAATATATGTTCTTATCTCCCTCTGTCTTATATGTAAGATAGCATACTGGATACTCTCTTCTGCATGTTGCTTTTTTCACTTAATATATCCTCAAGATACTTCCACACTAGTGCATCAAGAGCTCCCTCATGCTTTTTTAAAACTGCAAGTATTAAATTGTGGGACTTTGCCATCATTCATTTATCTAGTAATAAATAAGCAATGGGATAAATGAATTCAAATGATATTCACATCATTCTTATTCTCATGTCCACCAATCAAGGACAAAATGAAATCCACACTTCAGATGAGAACGATCAAACATAAAGAATAAAACAACTCCATCTTCTTCCTTGGTGATGTGAACCCTAAAACTTAGTGGCTGTCAGTCCTTCAGTTGGCCTTTGAAGAAAAGGAAGAATGTTGTTGGCCAAGGCTGGTGTTCAGTTACAGAAGGTACCACTGAAACAGCACAGTACTGATGATTCCTCCCACTAGCCAAGAACACTTTGATTACTATAGCCCACAGCACTACGTTCCAAAAAAAATCCTGCAATTACTAAGGGTGTGTGTCCCAGAGCCATCTTTGCAGAAAAGAAGAGCTTCCTCAAATTTCCTCAATTGCTGAATTATTTGAATGGAAACATTATTTTACTTCTAACTGTAAGGATACCATGCATAGTAATCTAGATCCATCAATATTCAAGTTTTTAAAAGCATATAAAACTATGGCACCTGGGTAAGCTTTGAGTAAGACATTTGTCTCCATATTTCATACTTTGATAAGACCATTTCTCTTTCTTAAGGAAGTCGTATGGAAAGTTTGGGATTAAATTTACTCCATACTCTCTTTTCTATTCATTACTTTTGATAATTGTTCATTAATTTGCCCATTTCCATTAATCTTCCCCCAAAGCAATCAACTAACATGTTTAATATTTAAATGCATGTTATATGTGCATATGTATGCATATTTTCAATGTGTTTTCTTTCTGAATTAAATTGCTTATCTGATCGAGGCCTATCAGAAATGTTCATATATTTCCACTAAAATAGACTAAAATACAAATCCTTATATATTTACAAAATTATTTTCTGGTTTAAAGTTTAAATAATAAGCTTTAGACTTTACAACTATAACCAAATATGCACTTTCAAACAGCCATGAGGATAAATGAACAAAAGAATTTTCGGAATTAGAAAATCAATTATATATTCCAACCTAGAAAAGGAATTTTAAAAATTAGACTCCAAAAACCAAAGCAAAAACTTTAACAGCAAAACCAGTTGCCAAAATAACAAACATTATTGACAAAAATAAAACTATTATTATTGAAATTACTGACAAAAATAAATAAAACTGAAAATCCCTTTTACAGGCAACAAAATTGACAGCGGCAGCAGGCAGTCCACAGCGGCCGCTGCCATTACGCTGGCTGCAGCAAGTAGGTGCGAGTGGTGGCAGCAGGAGCCGCTGCGGGAGCAGCAGTGGCGGTGGCTGGACCCCTGTGCCCCGCATCCCCAAGGCAGCTGACTGCTCTGCACCCACCCTTGCGCAGCCAGGCGGGACCTGCCCCCAGGCCCACAGCCTCCGGGACTCTGAACCCTGGCCCAGCATGACCATTCTAGCATACCGCAGCTGCGGGGAGGGCACAAGAAGGAGGCAGAGCTGGGCCCAGGATGGTGCTGTGCTCCATGGAGCTGGAGGGAGCCAGGGATAAGAGGGACCCTCTGAGAGCCTGCCGCCCTGGGGGCCACTGCGACAGGGCTGAGCTGAGCTACCTGCCAGCGCCAGAGCAGCACAGTCGGGCACGGAGGGGCAGGCAGAGAGGAGCCCAGAGAGGACCTGGAGGCCCCACCCCAGGCTGCAAGGAAGCATAGCCTGACTGCCTGCATGCTCCATGGAGAGGGTGGGGCTAGCGCCCTCCCAGGCACAGGACCTGGGGTCTCTGACTCTGTACCTTCAGGGGCCCAGAAGGCCCACCAACCCCTGGGGTTGTCTGCTCCTGCTGCCTGGCCTCTCCCCACTCCCAGTGCCTGCTCCCATCTCAGAGCAGGATTGGGGCAGAGCCCAGGCACTGTCACAGCCCAGCCAGGTGTGCTCACACTCGGGACAGCACTGACATGCCAGTCCCCTGTCGCCCCGGCCCCCTCTAGACATTGGGCACCAACAAGCACTGCAGGGAAGCCAAGGTGGGTGCTGAGGGCAGCTCAGCACTGGCCTGCAGGTGCCCCTTGGCCCAAGCAGCCTGGGTGCCATGGACCCTAGCAGGAGGCAGACAGGCTCCTGGGCAGAAGGCGGTGGGTTCCCAGTGAGGCCCCACCTTCAGACCAGGGAGGGCCTGAAGACTGGGGGTCATGCCGCCAGTCCCACACAGACTGAGATGGGAACCTGTGGTGCCTTTTTCAGACCCACCCATGGACTAATGGGCACACACTTCCTCCCATCTGAGGCCCATAAAAGCCCCAGCCTCAGCCAGAGCAGAAGGGATGGCAGGACCACAAGCTGTAGAAAGGAGCTACCCTCTCTGCTGAGAACTGAACACTCATCGGAATGACCAGCTGCAGACAGGAGCTACCCTCTCTGCTGGGAGCCAAACACTTGTTGGGAAGACCTGCCTGCAAAGAGGAGCTACCCTCTCTGCTAGGAGCTGAACACTCAATGGGACACCCTGGCCTTAGAAAGGAGCTGCCCCTTGTGGGTCTCTGCTGGTTGTTCTATTGCTCAGTAAAGCTCTTCTTCACCTTGCTCACCCTTCACTTGTCCGCATACCTCATTCTTCCTGTTTGCAGAACAAGAACTCAGGACCCACCAAATGGCGAGGCTAAAAGAGCTGCTATAACACAAACAGGGCTGAAACATGCCCACTGCTCACCAGGTTGCAGGCAAAGAGAAGGAGAGAAGAGCTGCGGCCCTGTGGGGAGACCAGACCTGAGGAGCTCCCTGAGCCAGGGCTGTGACTCCCTCTTTGAGACCCTGTGATTCCTGGTGTCCCCAAGCTTCTGGGTGCCACCACAATCCCCAGTGCCAGCCAGGGAAGCTGCTTGCAGTGTGCCTGGTCCAGCCACAGCCTCCCAGAGAGCTGACGCCCATGCCAGCACCTGGAGCTGCCTGCCCCATGGCAGCAGCCAGCATGTCTGACTGCACAGTGGCCAGACCTCACATTCACTCACACACCCCTCACCACTCCACACCTGACTCACAGTCTCCCTTGAAGGTGTGGGATCCAGGCTGGTAGCGCAAGCCAAGTGCAGCCTGCCAGGCCAAGTGGGCAGAACAAGCACAGCAGGCCCAAGCAAAACTCAGGCAAAGGCACCACCAGACAGAGGTTTCCAGCCAGAGAAATGACAACCCCAAAATCCTATAACAAAATGAAAGATTAATAGGGAAAGGAAATAGAGGGAAAAAAAGTAAAAGATACCTAACTTTCAAGGTAAATTTTTTAAAATAGACTTTTTTTTAGAAAAAAAATCCCTTTTGGTCAGAACTATAAGCCATTTATGTATACAAGTATTTAGGAAGTTAGTTGAAGTAGAAAATCAATGACAAAATTACCATAAAATTTATTAAGCATACTATATTCAGACAGTATTCAAACAGATTTCTAAAAATAAAACCCTAGGTCATAGCAGCATAATTTTTACTCTTACTCACTTAATACTTTTAAAAAAGCAAATAGTCATTAGATATTGAGTTTATTTATTATCTTCTTTCATTCTAATCCTTTATCCTCATATCCTTTTGATGTTCTTCTTTTAAAATGGAATCATTCTAATAGATGTAAATAATATTCGGTAGTAGTAGCCTATATGCGCCATTAGTTATAGTCTAATAATTTCAATGTCTTACTTTTCTTCTAGGAAATAAGAAATTTATCAATAAGAGTGGAGATTTTTCTTCTCTTCTACCTCTCCCATTTAACGTATTAGCCATTAAAAAACCATACAAGTTCAGTTCAAAGGATGTTGCTATTTATCTCCTATTTCCTTGTAGTCCCTTTTCACATGACATGTCTTTAAAATAAAGCAAAAATCTTCCAGAATTTAAAATTGTAGCTAATAAACTTACCGTCCATTTCTAAGTGTGTGTGTGTGGTGAGAGGGTTATATTCTTTTACACATGTATCTACCCAGAAACCCAACTGCTTTGTCTAAGTTTAATGAAACATGGTATATATTTTCCTTTTATGCCCAGAATAAGTATTACTAAAAGCAGAACAAGAACAAAATTAATTCTGCCTCATGTTTTTATTAAATACTAGCTAACTGAGCATATGTAACATGCCAGGGTCTGGGATAAAAGCTTATCTATAGCACTGGATTCAGTCTTTACAACCATCCAGATATTGTTATCATCCCTATTTTACAAATGAGGTTTAACTGAGGCTCAGAAAGGTTTACTCTCCCACCATCACATGATTAATAAAGCTCAAAACTAGGTTTCAACATGAATTTTCTCACTCCAGAGCCTCCTCTTAACCAATACACACACACATAATCATTTACAAAGTATATCCATACACATGCTCTTCTCATATAATCCCAATTTTCCATTTCCAGTTGAATAACTTAAATTTCTAGTTGGGAAAAACTTAGAAACCCTGACAGTAATTCAATATAGAAATACCCATTTAAAGCATCCCTTGCTTTCGGTTAAACTCATACATTGACAGAGAAGTCGCAGCTGCTTGAAGCAACCAGCTATACTGTGGGATAATCACAAGTGTTTAAAAGTTCTATATTAAGTCAAGAACAAATGCTCCTTTTAATGAATTTCCCTCTATAGGTGTCACTCTTTTTTTTATTTTTGTGGGTACATAATAGGTGTATATATTTATGAAGTACATAGGATATTCTAATACAGGCATGCAATGTATAATAATCACATCATGGAGAATGAAGTGTCCATCCTCTCAAGCATTTATCTTTTGTGTTACAAACAATCTAATTATACTTTGTAAGTTATTTTTAAATGTACAATTACGTTTTTATTGACTATAGTCACCCTGTTATACTATCGAATAGGATGCCTTATTCATTCTTTTTTTTTTTTTTTTGGTACCCATTAATCATCCTCACCTCCTCTCCATCCCCCACTACTCTTCCCAGCCGCTGGTAACCATCCTTCTACTCTCTATGTACATGGGTTCAATTGCTTTGATTTTTAGATCCCACAAGTGAAAACATGTGATGTTTGCCTTTTTGTGCCTGGCTTATTTCACTTAACATAATAACCTCGAATTCCACTCATATTGTTACAAATGACAGAATCTCCTTCTTTTTTTATGGTTGAATAGTACTGCCTTGTGTATGTGTACCACATTTTCTTTATCCATTTGTCAGGTGATAGACCCTTAGGTTGCTTCCAAATATTGGTTATTGTGAATAACAACAGCAACAAACATGGGAGTGCAGGGGTGTTCTTCTTTTAGAGCAATCGAAAATAAGGCTATTTTCTTTTCCAATCTGCCAACTATATGACTGCAGACATTTGTGATACATTCCTTTCACATCCTCTGTTCAGTTAGGTCCTTTCCATTAGCGATGATATAACCCTAAGCTCAAGCAGGAATAAGCAAGATGGCAAACATAATGGCTCACTGAATAGCTCAGGTTATCTTCAGGCCCATCTTGATCCAGGAGCTCAAATGATACCATCAGAATTTTCCACAGAAGATGGCATCAATTTTTTACAGAATTGAACTCCAGACTCCAGATGTGTCTGAATCAGCACAGATTACATGAAAAGGGGAGCAGCTTTCTACTTTTTCCATTTTTCTGTTATATTTATCAATCAAGTTTTATATAAATATGTTGATCATTGAAAGTATTTCTTCTTTGTTGGAGTTGTTCGTTCCCTTAATACTCAGTACTCGTTTTGTGTTAATTACATCACCAGCTTGTTCCTTGGGGAGAAATTCTACAATAGTACCTCTTATTATGGCTTCTGCACTGTTATCTGACAGGTTTATAATTTGGAGGCTGCTTCACATGAATTTTGTTATGACATAGCATCAGTCAGATATACAGTACTTGGCTGGAAAAATTTTTCAGAAAACTCAACTCAAAATGGCCCAAATAAGAATGATTTATTAAGTAGGACAGATCGGAAATAGTTAATTTGGCAGCCCAATGACACAGTGAGGGACTTGGTTTCCTTCTATCTTTTTACTCTGCCATCCTCAGTGCATGGGCCCCACAGCCCCAGGACCACAATATGGCTACTGCAGTTCCAAACATCACATACAAACCAAGACCAGCAAAACTCTGACAAACCTTCTTCATAAGCATCTCTTTCTAAGAAATGAAACCTTTCCAAGATGGCCTTTTCAGCCCTCCACTCATAGCTCAACGGCAAGAAATACATCACATACCCATTCTTAAATGAATCACAGGTAGAAATATAAAATATATAAAATATAAAACAACCCTGAGTGGTTTAGTGAAACATGACCACGTGCAGCAGAGGGACTGCCTAAAGAAAATAAAGCTCTCTAAGGAAAAAGATGAGATGTGCTGTTGGGTAGAAAACAGAAGAAAATAAAAGTTACCCATACTCTCATCACTCAGAAATAGATCTTACTAATATTTTGATGTATATCTGTCTAATAATTTTTCCCTTTTTGTTTGCTTCACTAAAACTTATTTCATCCATATTCATTGATTTGTTTATTGAAGTCGAGGGCCTACTACATTCCACTACTCTTCGAGGCAATAGTGATAGGATGGTGATAAAGGCAAGGAAACAAATCATCATCCTTGGTGATTTCAGGCCGTGCTCAGTGCTGTGTAGACAATTACAAGGATAGAGGGAGGGGGCAAGGTGTGATGGCAAGTTGAGAGGTCTCTATCCCAGCAGAGTCCTGAAAGAGGTGAGAGAGGGAGCTGCATGAAGATGCCGGGGAAGAGAATCCTACACGCAAAGGCCCACAGGAAGCACCACGTGGCCATAATCATGAAACAGCAGAAGTGCCAGTGTGGCCAGCATGACACACGCAAGGGGAAAGGGAAGTGATACATTCCAAAGTGGTCAGAAGCCAAACCTCACAGGGCCCAGCAGGCAACTATGAGCCCTTTTGTTTTATTCTAAGAAAGCCCTGGAGGGTTGAGCAGCGGAAGACTTGGCCTGACATATTTTTTAGTGCTCACTCAGGCTGTTCTGTGGATGGCAGACTCTATAGAGACAAAGTTCTAGAAAGTAGATTCTTGAAGAATTTGTGACAGCTTTTCTCGGTTCAATTTTTCTTCAGTTACAAGAACAGTGCTTTCTATTCACTGACTTTCTTCTGTATCTCTGAGAGTGTTTTAATTACTTGGTTGAGACCAGCACTGCCCAAGAGAAACACAACATAAACCACAAATGAGAGCCACATATTAAAGTTTCTAGTAAAAGAAAGAAGTAAAAATAAACAAGTGAAATTAATTTTAATAATATTTTTTCACACAACATATCCTAAATATAATTTCCACATATAATATAAAAATTATTAGAGAGATAGTTTGCATTCTATTTCTTGCATAAATTCTTTTAAATCTAGTGAATATTTTACACTGACAGCACATCATAATTCTCATGGGCCACATTTCCAATTTTTAAAAGCCCCACATGGCTATTGCCTACCATATAGGATATGGCAGGTGTAAACAATAGGGTCTACCTGCTATTTGTTTCCCCAGTGTGTTCTCAGTACTATTTCATGTCTGTAACAGTTGACTACTTAATTTCATAAATACTTTAATCATGAACGGTCTGGCTAATTTCCATATCCAATATCACTCAGGTCTGTTGGATGGACACTGTTTCCTTCTTCTGATGTCTCTAACTTTTCATTTTCAAATGTTTTAATTCAGATACACCCTCATATATACGTATGCTGACCAACTCTAATTCACAGATATTTATTTGAGAAAGCAGTAAGTAGGTAATCTTTATATCCTTTAATAAGTGAATAAATTCTATAAACCTTAGACAAGATGCGAAGCTTCTAACCTTTTCTTCTTTCTCTAAAGTTTATAATTTAAATTTGATTTAGTCATACAGGTAATTTCCTAAACTTCATACCCCACATGTCACATAGGTTGAAAGAACATGAGTTTGCTCTGTTTTTTAAATTTTAAAACCAATATTTAAGTGGAAAATATCAGATTAAGAGTAATACGGAGTAAGATCATTTTCTTTTTTGAATCCTAAGATTAATGTTTTGCTCCTTAATGTGAAAAATCTTTCTAAAATATATTAGGTAGATTTCCACTTAGATAAGTATGGTATACAGACTATAATAGAATTTTCTTTGCTGATTACAGAGGCTACACGGTCTCAGTGTTGTTACTCCATAATAGCTGTCCACATACAGAGAGGCAAAGGAAAGAAAATCTAATTAATTGAAGGTCTTAGTTAGCTGAGGACTGGCAAGAATTCATTATGGCATGGCAAATGAGAGCAATTAATTCTGTAGAATAAGTGAGTATATATCAGATAGGAATGTTTTTGGGCTGAATATAATAGCCTTACTAACTGGCTTAAATAAATAAGGTTTTCCTCTGGAGGTCAGCAGACCAGGACAGGTATAGCCACTTACTTTACAATACTGTCAAGGACCCAAAGGACCCAACATCCTTCTAAATTCCCATTTTTAAAAGACTTACCTGTGGCCTTAAGATGCCTCCTACAGGCCGGGCGCAGTGGCTCACACCTGTAATCCCAGCACTTTGGGAGGCCGAGGCGGGTGGATCACAAGGTCAGGGGGTCGAGACCAACCTGACCAACATGGTGAAACCCTGTCTCTACTAAAAATACAAAAATTAGCTGGGCGTGGTGGCAGATGCCTGTAATCTGTTTTAGGATGTCTTAGCTTATTTGCCTCCTTGCTCAGGAGGCTGAGGCAGGAGAATTGCTTGAACCTGGGAGGCGGAGGTTGCAGTGAGCCTAGATAACGCCACTGCACTCCAGCCTGGGCGACAGAGCGAGACTCTGTCTCAAAAAAACCAAAACAAACAAACAAAAAAAAAAGATGCCTCCTACAAAAAGAGGTACATCATCCATGTTCCAGGCAAGAAGACAGGCAAAAGGCCAAAAGGCAAAAGATAATGCCAACCAAGTCTGTCCATTTTTAAGAACTTTTCCAGGTGCCACCTGCAAGAAATTTCATTTCGGTCTCACTGGCCAGGGCTGTGTAACCTGACCATCATAGCACCAAGAGAGGCTGGGAGGCAACTATCTCAACTGAAAGCACCGCTATCCTAAACAAAACCAGATAACCAGCAGTTGTGAACAATGAGGTTATTGCACAATTCAGGGAAACACGGAGTTGGGTCCTGAATTGCTGTGTCCTGTGACAGCTGATGGGAAGTGAAAGCACATAGGGTCAGTATGAGAGACCAAAATCTGTAGCAAGATGTAACAACGCCACTTCCTTATCCACCACCCCCAAATCCCACATACCCCTTCATCTCTTCCTCCTCTGTCCATGCTGAAAATTCCTCTATGAACACTTCCAAGGATACAATTTCCTACAGTTCTTCAATCTTCCATTTCCCCTAAAGTTGATTCTAACCAGCTGAACCATGGATTCCAAAGGACAAGGATGTTGACATTACTCTATCCACCCAGCCATTTCAGCATAGCAGAGTAGACCACTGGACATAATGAGCTCTTGATTATCCTCCTGTGCTATGGTTTGAACGTCTGTCCCTTCGGAAACTCATGTTGAAATTTAATCCCCAGTGTGGCAGTATTGAGAGGTCGGGCCTTTAAGAGATGACTGGGTCAGGAGGGCTCTGCCCTGATGAATGGATTAATCCATTCATGGATTAATGGATTAGTGGGGTAATGGGCTAATGGATTTATAGATTATTATGGGAGTGGAAGTGGTAGCTTTATAAGAAAAGGAAGAGAGACTTGAGCTAGCATGCTCAGCCCCTCACCAAGTGATGCTCTGCACCGCCTGGGAACTCTGCAGAGTCCCTACCAGCAAGAAGGCCTTCACCAGATGTGACCCCTCAACCTTGGACTTCTCAGCTTCCATAATTGTAGGTAATAAATTCCTTTTCCTCATAAATTACCCAGTTTTAGGTATTATGTTACAAACAACAGAAAATAAGCTAAGACATCCTAAAACAGAGACTGTACTAAACTAAAAGTCCCACTGCTATGACTGCTCAAACGTGGCTCCTTTAAATGAAGTGGGGTCTCCCACAGAAACATACACCATATACTCACTCTACCTCTGTACTTAATTTAGGTGGCTTTCCACTCGCTCACACTCACTGTTTTCCTGTCTCTTCCACTGTCTAAATGTGTCTCCATTCCTGGATACTATTTTCCATGTGATCTGCTTCTACCTCTACTCTTCCCAACTCAAGTCTGAACTTGATTTTTTTAGCTTTGATCCAAATACTCTCCAGATACAACTTCAAAACAGTCTTCCTTGGCCTCAGGCACCCTGACCTTTGCCTTGTTCCTGCATAACCCCCAGCTGGTGTGCCCCCATCAGGAGAAGAGATCAGGCACTCCTAACTTTCTGCACAATGTGCTAGATTGAGGGAGTCAACTACCATGAAGGGAGAGAACTGCTGCCCTGATTCTCACTGATGAAGGGCCAGGAGGGAGGAAGGATTTTAAACATGCCACTTCATAGTGTTGTTTCCTTGCACAGCCCCCAGGAGCCATCCCTGAAGAAACATAGTGCCTCTTGAAGATTTTTTAAAAGATTTTTCCAGTTTGTCCTTCTCCCCCTTTGGAGCAGAGAATGTTAGAACAGAGGAAAAGTTAGGACAAATAGAGAAAGAGGGACCAACATCACCAGGAATGACAAAATAGAATTCTCTATACTTCTTAATCTGCTAAGAAATAAAACCTGATGTGATTGTGAGAAGTGGGCAATGTTCTGTCCCAAGAAGGAAGACAAGGCCTTCCCTGCTCTGACCCTGAGTTTTGCTCCAGCCTTATTGCTGGGCTCCCTGCCTCCACCTGCTTTTTGTTTCTCGTATACTGCACTGGCCCAAAGAAGGTTATGGGCTGGTCACAGCTCCAAAATCACAAGTGTACATTTTTCACTCGTCGCGTCTTCTCTAAGTCCAGGCAACTCTTTAGGCCAGCTCTCCTCCATGTTATGGCTAAGTAGCACATCTGTGTGTCAAGATACTCCTACAATGCCCAGGCCAGGGGAATAGTGCTCTGGAGAACTTGACACCCATAGTTAAATGATCTCACCCAGAAAAAACATTTGTCATTTCTCCTCACATTGCATAACCTTGATGAACCACAAGGAGGCAGGGAAGTGCAATTTGTCACGTGTCCAGATGGAGGAAAAATGGAAATATTTGTGAGCGACACGAATGCCTAACACGCATTCCATGTTATTTCTTACCTCCATACTTTAGGGTAGTGTGGCCCCTGTGCTTAAGGCACCCCATCCCCAACCCTTTGCTTGGTTAATCTGTATTCTCATCAGTCATCCTTCACCCTCCAGCCCTGCATGCAAGCTAGGTTAGAACTCTGTCCACTGCCCCATCTGGGAAGTGAGGAGCGCCTCTGCCCGGCTGCCACCCCCTATGGGAAGTGAGGAGCGCCTCTGCCCGGCCGCCCACTCTGGGAAGTGAGGAGCGCCTCTGCCCGGCCGCCCACTCTGGGAAGTGAGGAGCGCCTCTGCCCGGCCGCCCACTCTGGGAGGTGAGGAGCGCCTCTGCCCGGCCGCCCCGTCTGGGAGGTGAGGAGCGCCTCTGCCTGGCCGCCACCCCGTCTGGGAGGAAGTGAGGAGCACCTCTGCCCGGCCGCCCACTCTGGGAGGTGAGGAGCGCCTCTGCCTGGCCACTCCGTCTGGGAAGGGAGGAGCGCCTCTGCCTGGCCACCCCATCTGGGAGGTGAGGAGCGCCTCTGCCCGGCTGCCACCCCGTCTGGGAGGAAGTGAGGAGCACCTCTGCCCGGCTGCCCCATCTGGGAAGTGAGGAGCGCCTCTGCCCGGCCGCCACCCCATATGGGAAGTGAGGAGCGCCTCTGCCTGACCACTCCGTCTGGGAGGTGAGGAGCGCCTCTGCCCGGCCGCCCCGTCTGGGAGGTGAGGAGTGCCTCTGCCCGGCCGTCACCCCGTCTGGGAGGAAGTGAGGAGCACCTCTGCCCGGCTGCCCCGTCTGGGAGATGAGGAGCACCTCTGCCCGGCCGCCCCGTCTGGGAGATGAGGAGCACCTCTGCCCAGCCGCCCCGTCTGGGAGGTGAGGAGTGCCTCTGCCCGGCTGCCACCCCGTCTGGGAGGAAGTGAGGAGCACCTCTGCCCGGCCGCCCCCTCTGGGAAGTGAGGAGCGCCTCTGCCTGGCCGCCACCCCGTCTGGGAGGAAGTGAGGAGCGCCTCTGCCTGGCTGCCCCATCTGGGAAGGGAGGAGCACCTCTGCCCGGCCGCCACACCGTCTGGGAAGTGAGGAGCGCCTCTGCCTGGCTGCCCCATCTGGGAAGGGAGGAGCACCTCTGCCCGGCCGCCACACCGTCTGGGAAGTGAGGAGCGCCTCTGCCTGGTCGCCCCGTCTAGGAGGTGAGGAGCGCCTCTGCCCGGCCGCCCAGTCTGGGAAGTGAGGAGCGCCTCTGCCCGGCCGCCCTGTCTGGGAGGTGAGGAGCGCCTCTGCCTGGCCACCACCCCATCTGGGAGGAAGTGAGGAGCGTCTCTGCCCGGCCGCCCCGTCTGGGAAGTGAGGAGCGCCTCTGCCCGGCCGCCCCCTCTGGGAAGTGAGGAGCGCCTCTGCTCGGCCGCCCCCTCTGGGAAGTGAGGAGCGCCTCTGCTCGGCCGCCCCGTCGGGGAAGTGAGGAGCGCCTCTGCCCGGCCGCCCCGTCTGGGAGGTGAGGAGCGCCTCTGCCCGGCTGCCACCCGGTCTGGGAGGAACTGAGGAGCGCCTCTGCCTGGGCGGCCCCGTCTGGGAAGCGAGGAGCGCCTCTGCCCGGGCGGCCCCGTCGGGGAAGTGAGGAGCGCCTCTGCCCGGCCGCCCCGTCTGGGAGGAGAGGAGCGCCTCTGCCCGGGCGGCCCCGTCTGGGAAGCGAGGGGCGCCTCTGCCCAGCCGCCCTGTCTGGGAGGTGAGGAGCGCCTCTGCCCGGCTGCCCTGTCTGGGAGGTGTACCCAACAGCTCCGAAGAGACAGCGACCATCGGGAGCGGGCCATGAGGACGATGGCGGTTTTGTTGAAGAGAAGGGGAGGAAGTGTGGGGAAAGGAAGGAGAGATCAGATTGTTGCTGTGTCTGTGTAGAAAGGGGTGGGCATAGGAGACTCCATTTTGTTCTGACTAGGAGAAATTCTTCTGCCTTGGGATGCTGTTGATCTATGGCCTTTCCCCCAGCCCCCTGCTCTCTGAAACATGTGCTGTGTCAACTCAGGGTTAAATGGATTAAGGGTGGTGCAAGATGTGCTTTGTTAAACAGATGCTTGAAGGCAGCATGCTCTTTAAGAGTCATCACCACTCCCTAATCTCAAGTACTCAGGGGCACAAACACTGCAGAAGGCCGCAGGGTCCTCTGCCTAGGAAAACCAGAGACCTTTGTTCATGTGTTTATCTCCTGACCTTCTCTCTACTATTATCCTAGGACCCTGCCATATCCCCCTCTCCGAGAAACACCCAAGAATGATCAATAAATACTTCAGAAATTAAAATAAATAAATAAATAAATAAATAAAAAAAAAAAAAAAAAAAAAAAAAAGAACTCTGTCCATATCATTGCACTGGTCACATCATGTAATTGTCTATCTTACTCAAAATTACAAGCTTCTAAAAGTGTATCACTTGTCCTTTAAAATTTCAAGTATGAGGCCAGGTGTCGTGGCTTACACCTGTAATCCCAGCACATTGAGAGGCTGAGGCCAAAGGATCACTTGAGGTCAGCAGTTCAAGACCAGCCTGGGTGACATAGCAAGACCCTGTCTCTACAAAAATACATAAGTAAACAGTAAGAAAATAAAATTCGGCCAGGCGCGGTGGCTCACGCCTATAATCCCAATACTTTGGGAGGCCGAGGCAGGCGGATAACCTGAGCTCAGGAGTTCGAGACCAGCCTGGCCAATGTGGTGAAACCCCATCTCTACTAAAAATGCATAAAATTAGCTGGGCGTGGTGGCAGGCACCTGTAATCCCAGCTACTCGGGAGGCTGAGGTAGGAGAATTGCTTGAACCCAGGAGACGGAGATTGCAGTGTGCCGAGATCGTGGCAGTGCACCCTAGCCTGGGTGACAGAGTGAGACTCCATCTCAAAAAAAAAAAAAAAAAAAGAAAATTCAAGAATGAAGCACAGTATGTGCCACATGGAAAGTGATTCATAAATGAGTGATAAATGATTAAATGAATAAACATATAGCAACCCAGAGAGTGCCAAGAAACAGTGAGAGGCACAACACCACAGGGCAGTGAAACAGACCCACACTCACGCACACTCAGTACAAAGGTCAACCAACATTATCAAGAATGACAAAATCAAACTTTCCACATGTATAAATCTGCTAAGAAGTAAAATCCAACAGGATTGTTGGAAGTGGTCTGTTTCTTTATCCCAGGAAGAGACAGACATAATCCCTAGTGCCTGGAATGTTGTGGGACCACATGCTTTAGTTTCCTACCATTCCTAAGAGTTCCATTGGTTTGAAGAAGAAAACATATACAAAACTCCCGTGCAAGGAATAAACGTTTACATCTATGACAGATATGGCTTGAAATTTAATATTCTGAAACTTTTCTTAATTTTTAGATTAGAAAACATTATATGACCACAACAAAATTTCAAATAATGCAAAATAGTATGAATTGAAAAGTGAAAGTCCTCTCCCCCATTTCTACCCTAGATCCCCAGTACTGCTCTTAGAAGTAATCATTGTTAAGTGTATTCCTCCAGATATTCTCTATGCGTAATTTATGTATGTATGTTGATATGTAATCTTTTCCTAAAAATGAGATCATATTCTGCATATTCTAAAACTTGCTCTTTTCTCTTCACAGTATATATATGGCATCTCCCTATTAGTATATATAAACACATCCTATCAATTTTAAAGCTGAATTATGAGAATAAGGAATTTAAGCCAAACCCCTAACAAATGAGCAACAACTTTTTAAAGTTTTACTTTTAAATAACTCTTTCGAAGAGAAAAAAAGTCTTTCAAACACTCTCCTCTGAAAACAACTAGAAAACTAACTTCATATTCCACACAAGATCCAGAAGACATCAGAAGGGTAATACATGGTCAACACAATGCTATTATTTATCTTCTAATTGAAGATAAGAACTTATTTTTTAAAAAATCCTTTTCCTAGAAAATACTGTGTGTTATTCTACCAGGAAATAAAAAAATCTGATTTCAAATGTCCTTATTTCAAACATTTTGTCTTGTTATATAATAAAGCTTCTTCGTTATCTTAGGAAGAGAATCAGAACTAAAGTCCCTCCCCATCAACTTAAAGAAATATTCATGCTTCAGATTTTCTACATCAAAATCTAGATTTAGCTGGAAAAAGCCCTCTAGCCACTGTTCTTTGCCCATTACAATTTAGTTAATGGCATAACCCTGCCTGTGGCCATAGTAAGCACAGGCAGCAGTCAAACCACAATCGGTACCTTACTCGAGACTTTCTCCAAGCCCCCAGCCTTTCTTCCTTGCTTTGGGCACTTTCTCCTTTGACTGCAGACCTTGACTCACTCACTTCTCTGCCTGGGTTGGATCAGGCTGGACTCCAGGACCAAGCATTGGCCTCTGGCTCTGCTGGCTCCTGCCTTGGGAGGCCTGTCATCAATGGGACATCACAAATACAGGTGAGAGAGCTCCACTCCTGGATACCACCCTAGCAGAGTTCATGGCACCTCCAATTCCACAGACATGGGCGAGAGACTGCACTCAATGCCCCAGACTCCTCAGGGTACCACACTGGCTGCTCTGCTTCAAAGAGAAGACACTGAGCAGCTTCCAGAGTCAGCAAAATGCAGAAATGTGTGCTCAGAAGGCTTAATCTTGAGTAAACCATTGACCCCCTCTAAGGCTTAATTATCTCACTTGTAACATAGGGTTACTAATAGTTATTATGTAATAAGATTATAATAAGTTTAAGTAAAATAATCCATATTATATTTTCAATACAATGCATGATACATAGTATGCCCCTAATAAGTATAAATGGGGATGATGATGATGATGATGATGATGACGACGACGGCAATGATGAAGCTAAATCTCTTCAAAACATCTTTGGAATTCCTGACTTCTTTGAGCAATCAACCCGCTAGAATCATGCCCCATCACCTTTCCTACACTTCAAGGAATGAGATCACCTAGATTCTTCTGAGGAAAGGCATTCTGAAAAATAAATAAATAAATAAATACATGATTGTGCCCTTAAATGGTGCCATAGACTCAACAAGGATCTTCCAAAACAAGGTAAACCCCTGATCCATGGAGATGCTTCTGAGGCTCCCCAAGTGTTCACTGACGTATACAATTTTCTAATATTTTCTAATGCCACTCATTCTGGGGCCTTTTTCTCCTTTCCCACAAATCTGCTTCATTTTTGAGGTGTTTTCTGTTTGTTTGCATGTTTCTTGCTCATACCATTGATTCCATCTTTTATATATTTAAAACAGTGAACATGGCTATTTTATGTTTGGTATTTGATAATTCTAACCTGTCAAGTCTGCAGATCCATTGTGCTGTGTGTAGTTTTTGGTGGAAGTGCCCTGTTTCCTGATAAGTTTTATGATTTGGTGACTAGGAGCCCATGCTTACTGGGACTGGAACTGTGAGAATTCTCTAAGGCCTGTAATAAGGGTCTGTTTCTCCAATTACCATTTGCATCTATTTCTGTCAGGCCAGCAGTGCTGTCAGTCCAGGACCCCTTTAAATTAAATTCCAGTTTGAAGTGTTTTTATTTATCTATTTTTTTCTGGACCTCAGGAGAAGGATGAACTTAGCCCCTAGCCCCATGAGTGCCTGCTATAATTACAGATTCTCAAGAAAGACTTCCCACTACCAGTGCCCAAGTTGAAAAGGCAAATTTCCCTGGCAAATTTTCCTCCCCTGGGTCATGTTTTTAAAAGCCCTAGATTTGGTGGCAGCTTCAGTCTCACTCCCCACTTTGTAAAAGCCCTGTGTTTATTTCCTGCCTCCAGAATGCAGCCTTCATATTCAAAGTTCTGGGTCGCCAGAAAGCATCTATCCCTAATGGAAGCTAACAGCTTCTATAGTGGTTTACCTCTTGGGCTCCTTGCTTTCTCTCCATTTCAGATCTCTAAGGATTCCTCTTACTTTCTTGCCAGCTCAGCCATGCAATTAAAATGGTATGTATTTTTAAAATTTTATCCAGGCTTTTTAGTGTTTTGCTTTTTAGTGATAGGCTTTTTAGAATATTTGATCCATCCATAATGCTACTAGAAATAACCTGGATTTTAGTTTCATGTTAAAATTTTACTCAGTATTTTCTCCAACCCATTACTTGAATGGTTTATGTTTGCCTCTCCTTGTCACCTGCTTCAATTACTGTGATGTTTCTGCTATACTTTGGAACCCCCACTAATGCACAATTCACCTCTGCCTGGGTCTTCTTTTCTCATCCTCCACTCATGGTGTAGCGATGGCTCTTCACCATTACTTTTTCCAACTAGGTTGGTCCACCGGGGAAAGGTTACTATATAATTGTCCTTTTTATTCTGTGACTTCAAGCAAAATTTCTAGAACATATAGTTCTTGACAGCTACAATACAATTATACAAAGAAAGATGGGGATTAATTACATTCTTGCTAAAACAAGTCATATTAAATAGATGATGTGGAATAGTATAACATTTTATACATTATCTGTCATAAAATACACCACATACAAAACTCTCTAATCATGATGCCAGCCAGCTGCCAGCCAGCTGAGGAGATTTAACCATTTATCTCTTAAAATCCTTTCGTTATCTTAAAATTAATTACAAAGGACTCTGAAAAGATCCATTAATAACTCTCCTTTCATCATGTGCTAAATACCTCTGTGTTCTTTCTCTGAAGCTCAAGTATTGGGGTTCTGTGCCCATCCTCTTAGCCTGGGTTTGAACCCTGCTCTAATCGTTCTTAGGCAAGCATCCCAGAGCAGGCCACTTCATCTCTTGGACTGTCTGGCCCTCATCTGCACAATGGAAATATAATAACTCCTCCCTTACAGGACTATGTCAGGGTTTAAATATGAACACTTTTAAAACCCTTGGTACAATGCCAGCACATAGGTCATCCTCAATAAATGGAAGCCATAAAAACAAATTCTACCACTATTTAGTTTTTTAAAAAATATTCACCCAATATTAACATAAATGCAGTAGTATATATAATATATGAATTACAACTGAGCCAGTATCAGTATAATGTCAGGAAGTCAAGAGGTTTGCTTACGGAATGGGGATTAATGTGAATTGACTTTACTACCTTCTTTCACTTTATCCTATGTGGAGCCAACACACTCTCAAAGACAGGCAGTCAGGAGAAGGCCTAATGATTCTCACCTTGATCCAGAACAATGTGTAATAGCTGACGACATGACTTGGCATCATTAGTTCCAGAACATACAGTTCTATATTACTTCCCAGTTTCTTAAGTCCTATTCACGTTGTCAACCACTCTGGAAAAGGCTCAAGCTTCCACCATTGCACAGGCTGCTCCTCTGCTGAGAACATTCCATAGACTTCTTCAGGCTAAGACTTACTCATTTTTTAGATATCAGCTGGGATGCCATGTCCTCCAGAAAGACTCTGATCTCACTGAGCTCCCTGCTCTGAGTTCTCAGGAAATCACCTCATTATCCACTGCAGGAGGCTATAATTGACCTGCTTATTTGTCTGGATTCCCAGTAATATCAGACGCATTAGCACAAGAACTGTGTTTTTCATTGTTCAGGTCAGCAATAAACCCAAACCCTGGTACAATGGTTGATATGACATAAGCATTAAATAAATATTGGTTGGATGAATAAATGAATGAATGAAACATGCAGAAAACCATAGCAAAAATTGTACCTGTCCCATAAACATCAGAGGCAGCTAGAAACATCAAAAGTGTTTGATCACTCAGAAAGGCCTAAATATCTAATTGACAATCTAATTAAAGAAGTGGCAGAGACATGTATTTTGAACTCTGTCTTCTCGGTGAAAGTGAAGTAGAGTCTAGGGGATTTTCAAACCCTGTATGTAAATTCCTTTGATACCTTTGTAATGTCCGTCTGTCTGCCTCCTCACCTCCACTGCCCCCAGACATACACACTTCTCCATATAACACATGTTTCAGTACCTGGTACACAGGCACTAAATACATATGAATAACTGATTGCACTCCTGCATTCCCCTGCCAATCTTAACGCTGCCTGTGGCAATAGCCATTTCAGCCAAGAACCAGTACTGAGCATCCAGAACTCCAACCTTGACTTTGTGATATATTTTAAGAAATACTATGGTTCATTCTCATACTTTACTTTAGTCCTCAAAACTATGTTGATTTTTTTCCCCAACAATTCTTACTCCTTCTCAGAACGCACCATAACACCTGATGACAAGAATTGAGCCAAGAATACAGCAATCCACAAAGTCTTGTGGCCTTGGCACCCCTTCTCAGGAGAGCTGGAAAGCAGCCATGGTACTGCCGGCTGAGCAACCCGACCTGGGAATGTATCTGCCCCTGAAGCGTGATTTCTCACCTGTGTTCATGTGACCACTGGGACGTGGCCTTTCTACAAGGTGCTTTCATACCACCTGGCTTCCTTCTTAAATACTGCTCATTCCAAGCATTTCTTAGGATGGAACTTCCTCAGCACATATGTCGGGTTTATCTCTGACCTGAGCCAACCTGTGTTTTCATTAAAAACACATAATCTAGAATAACAGGCAGATTAACACCTGATCTTTACTCAACATTATAAACCTCACACATCCCAACACAGAGGATAACCATCGGGGGGCCCTAACACTCAGTAAATGCCAAGTGGCCAAGGGCAGGCCTTGGCTAAGGATGGTTCATCCACTTCATTATCAGGAAAATGCTGTGGTTCTCGCCTGCTGCTAGGTATCTGTTCATGTTTCTCTATGCAGGCCACTGATTTTTTTTTCCCCACATACGTATTTTGGGGAATTTGAAGCTAACGAGGAAGCCAGATGTGGTGCCTGAGCTAACACTTCCACGTGTATTTGTTCCTAATATCTAAGAACCAACATAAGAATAGGCTATGAAATGCTTAAATAGATGGAAAAGTCATGAGACCAGGGAAGAGTAAGAAAACCTGACAGAGTTTAACTTCTCTTATTCTTGGTTATTACCTGAATTTTTATTTTTAAACTACAAAGCTTAAAATTCATGAATAATACAGGAAATCTGTAAAACGCCACTTTTCGGGAATAAGCAGGACATTAAAATGCAAATTGCAGTTCTACACACAGCGGTACTCAACGTGACAGATTAAGCTCTTCCTATTCCTTGTCTTGACATTTGCCTTCAAGATGTTTGTTCAATGTAGAGAGAAAGCATGAGGGCAAGAGGGAGAATCAGACAGGATGAGTGGTGACACCTCCAGGAGACCAGCCCCTTGTAAGAGGTGCCCAAGGCATGAAAGGTCTTCATGGAAGCCTTCCTCTCTGGCACAATACATGGGAAAAATCACGGTCTGCGTTACTGCATTTTCTCAGGAAGACCTTCTTAGGAAAATGGCATACTTTAATAATAAGATACCTCTTTAGAATGAGTAGAACAGAAATCTAGAAGAAAAGTGAGTAAACTAGAAAGCTTCTGAGCTCCTGTTAGACCCTTACTTCCACACATCACTCACTCAGGTAGATTCACAAAGCCATCCTCTAACCGTGCCTTATTCATTCAACATGTTCACTCAAGAGGAGGGCCTACTATGTGCCAGACACACTGGGGATACATCAGTAAATAAGACAAACCGCCGGGCACAGTGGGTCACGCCTGTAATCCCAGCACTTTGGGAGGCCAAGGTGGGTGGATCACAAGGTCAGGAGTTCAAGACCATCCTGGCCAATATGGTGAAACCCCGTCTCTAGTAAAAATACAAAAATTAGCTGGGTGTGGTAGCACGCACCTGTAGTCCCAGCTACTCGGGAGACAGAGACAGGAGAATCACTTGAACCCGGGAGGCAGAGGTTGCAGTGAGTGAGCTGGGATCACGCCACTGCACTCCAGCCTGGGTTACAGAGCAAGACTCCGTCTCAAAAAAAATAAAAATAAAAATAAAAATAGTAAGACAAAGCTCACTACCTTCACTGGACTTACATGCTGGTAGCTGTGGGTGGGGATTTATGTCAGCTATAGTGCTAAGTGCTTTACATATTTAACTCATGTAATCCTCACACCAGCCATATGAAGGAGGTAATATTATCATTCATATTTTAGAGATGAGAAATTGTAAATGAATGAGGAATTGTAAATGAAATGTGAATATTACTATTCACATTTTACAGATGACAAAGCTGAGGCACAAAGAAGTGAAATAATTTAGCTAGTAAACTAGCAAATGAACAAGCTGGGATGTGAAACCAGGGACTCTGTCTCCAGAATGTGCATGCTAAACTACTTTATTAGACTGTCTCTCTTATGACCTCTTCCACTTGCTCCCTTGCTATTTCTGTATAACAATAAGAGTATATTCTCCCAAGGTCAGGGTCTGAGGCCTAGTTATCTTCGTAACCCACTACTTACAACCCCTGTAGGGTCTGGTTCGTAAGTGTTAAATAGATATTAAATAAATGATTTGCCTTTGATTACTAAATTACCCTTACCCTGAGCCGGAGCTGCAACAGCAGGTGTTAGCACCATCTAGTGGAGAGAGGCCTGGCATGGAAGACTGCCATTATGGAATGGTTGACAGCCAGCAAGGGATTATAGTAATTACCTGGGTAACTCAGGTACACATCTTCATGTAGGTGCTTTGCCATCATTCTGCAGACCTCTGACAGCTGATCTGATAACCCCCCAGATTTACCAAAAACTAAACACCTAGTACATAAACAGTATTCCAAACCCAAAATAGATCCAGCTTTGGTATTTTTAAGGAATCACCAAAGAACATTTTAAACAGAGCTCTTCTGGAAAATCCATGATTATGGTCACAATACAATAGGGAAGAACTCAACTTCTTACAGGAAAGGCCTACATATATACATCTACAAATAATTGCACTAAACTTGTTAAAGCAAATAAGATCAATCATTCGGAGACCAAGAATTAGAATGGATCCAGATATAAAGCTTAAAAGAAAATGGTTAATCCTAATCCCTACAGCTACTGGAACTCAACTCTCTTTGCACATTATTTTACTAAATATTAGCTAATTGTGATATCAATGTATCAGTATGACATAAGATTAAACAACGGCTCTACCTATACTTTGTTTAGAGTAAAACAAAACAAAAATTTTGAATGTACTTCTTTTAAGACCTCTTAGAAAAACAAGAAAAATAAAGGAGCATTTTATTTCAGTTAGTCATTTTTAGTTACTTTTCCCCTTTGACATAAAGCAAAGAAAAACAGAAGAGAGGAGGTTGATGAAAAAATTCAGGGAAACAGAGTAACAGGCCAAAGTGGAGAAGTCAGAAAGTGTCTGCACTTCTAGTCCCCACTTCATAGCCTAGCAAACTCCTATTTATCCCTTAAGACCTTGCTCAAGTGTCACCTCTATTGTAAAGTCCTTCCTATCTGCACCCCACCCCAGCTACTTACTCCCATTATTGTGATCCCCTAGCACTTGATCCATAACACTATGATGCAATATAATGTTATACTGTCATCGTGCACCGACTTATCCTTCTTCAGCAGAGATGATGAGGCCTTTCTTAAGATCTCAGCACATCTACTGGCTAACTGACTACTGAAACCAGAAGTAAATAATGATCCTTTGAAACAAATACCATTTCCTTCCTCCTTCTATGCTTTGCATTGTTATACCACAAAAAGCTCTTGAAAGTAGCATAAAGACCAAGCAATTCTCAAGGCCTCTGCTTTGACTCTTTTGTGATTTTTTTTTTGCCTACATGGTCTTCACAACTAGTCTTCTCAAGACACAAAATCAACAATCATTGAAATGTAAAGAAGAAAAATAACAAGGTCTCTGGTTTTAAATGCTATTTTTTCTCTTCTGCCCACAATAAAACTGTGTCAGGAGGGATGTGCCACACACACATCAGTGCATCTGCCTGAACTGAAAAGAATGTGGAAAGGCTCACTGGGAAAATCAAATGTTCTTTATAAATCCAAGTGCCAAGACATGATCTGTTTCTTTAAATGCTGTTAGCAAATGTACTGCTGAAGGTTAACAGACAATTAAGAATCATCACAGTTCTATGAAAATGATAAACAAAACAGAAAGATCAGCCTTTCGTGATTGCATAAAATCAGCCACAATCAAACAAAAAAAAAATCACTAGGGAAAGCACTGCACTTGCTGAATGCATTATGATGGTATACTGTCTGTGGTGGCTAAACATTTGGATTTGGGGAGGTCACAGAGCCAGATTTCAAATCCATGTTCTGCAGTGGATAAGCTGGGTGACCTTGAACATATTATGTAATCTCTTTATGTCTCAGTTTTCTTATCTGTAAAATGGAAATAATAATAGTACCATCCTGGGTTTGTTATGAGCACTTAGCAGAGTACCTGGCATGCAAAAAGCATTCCATAAAGATTCATTTATTTCATTACTTCATTATTTCAAGAAAATATTTAGTGCACACACTAGACATTGTACTGGAAACTTTCATATACATCATCACAGTTCACATCTAGAAAAATGAAAGGGTTAGACACAATGTACCTTCCCAGTGCTAACATCCTTTTATCCTAGTCATGTGGAATAAAAATGTGTTTCCAGGGTTCAGCAAACATTTGATTCAAGTTTCATTGCTAAACATATTAATCATTTCTAAAACTGGAATAAAAAGTATCACCCACACTTCAGTTCTTTATCAAATTTTAATAGAAGGGAGACCCCAAATGACTTAATTTGTGCTGCCTGGTTAACTTTGCTTTTTTCTGGAGCCCTCAAAATAAAACTTTGCAGTAGATATATTTGAACTCCTTAAAAATGTGACACTGATTAAGAAGACTGCAGGTCTTTTTCTGTTTTGATTTGTTCTTTTAATTCAGACCTGTATATGTCTATTCACATAAAATCATACAGGTGAATACAATCCTATGGCATTTGTGTGTTCCACTCAATTAAGTGACAGGATATATTCATATGGTATTTTCTGCCAAACGGTGACAAATTAAACTAGCTGATGAATCCATTAATTGACTCTTTAAACTGAACATTTAACAATTAATAACTGCATGCACTTGTTACTTGCTGTGATTTTAATTTGAAACAAGCATTTCCTAGCCTTTTGAGCTACTGTTTCAGCTAAATTGAAGAAGGAGCTATTTAAAAATACTGTATCAATTACACTGAAGAGCAAGCTATTTTAAAAAATACTGCCATTTGTAACTACTCATCCATGTAAATCTAGATTTTCTTGATATTATGCAAAGAGAGAGAGAGAAAGGGAGATTGAGGGAGAGGAAAAGACAGAAAAAGAGAGTAAGAGAGAGAGAAAATTACATTGGATGCTTAGACTGATGTGACTACAACTGTCTTCCACGAACAACAATTTCATTGGAAGTTTGTTAAATCAGCCTCATTGCTCTTTTGAATGACAGTAAGAATCAAATCTCACAAATTTGAACTAATAAATTCATACAAATAAAATACTCCCCTTCATCTCTTCTATATATTTTTATCAATCCTACATATATATTTCATTTTGAAAAGCGGCAGTGTTCAGAAAACTTTGTCCTAAGCCCTTCTCTATTGTGAGAAATTACCATGGACCAGTAACTGTTATAATTTCTAGGTGGGACACAAACTCAAAAAAAATTATCAAATACCTGTACACAAGAAGGTTTACATTTAAAGAAGACAGATGTATGTATATTTAGAATGAGACAAATGTGGAAAGTGCCATCAAAGTGTATGTGTGTATGTACACATAAATAATGTATATTATACACAATACCTAAAGCAGTGAGGGGGAGTTAGATTGGGGGGTGAGTAATTTCAACTGGGAAGTTAAAGAAAGGTCATATGGATAACCTAATACTGAAGTTGCACATTGAACACTGAACAGAATTCAACAAGAGGACGAAGTGTAAAAGACCACAGAAAGATTCAGAGGTAGGAGACTGAAAATGTTCAAGAAAGATGAGTGCCCCAGGTGTATGTAAGCATTTTAGTTTATGTGCATTGAAGGGGGAAGAGGAGCGGGCAATGGCAAGGCTAGCCTAAATTAAAATGTCATAGCCCCCAAAATTGCACTTAGAATAAATACACACACTATGTCAAATGAGCCCAGAGAAAAATTTTTAAGGTTAATTGTGTTTATGATCCCTCCAAGTGTTTTATTTCACTTGGGTATGATTACAATTTCTAGTAAGTTGAAGCTCAATAATTTTCCATTCTATCACTATCATCTTTCTTAACCATTTCTCACAAACATGAGAATTATTACATTATTTGACAGGGGTTTTGGCTCCTCAAGTATGAAATACCTAGGCACAGCTGTTTCTTACAGTTCTTTTGGATTTACCTGGGAAATCTCCAAATCTGTTTTCAGTATACTCCAAAAAGACATCAGGAAATTAAAGAGCAGTAAAAAGAGCAGAAAATCTTGTGGCTCAAACTCCTCGTTTTCAGAAGCATTTACCATGCAGAAAGATTAGGTGACTCTGTTGCAAGGATGAAATAAAACAGAGTATGAAGCCACTTTATCGAAAACATGAAAAATTTTAAAAACTGTTCACACAAGTTCATTATACAATCTCTGAATGACAAAAACATAATTATGAATCCATGAATCAAATTTTCAAATTTCTTGCCTTCCAATCCAACATCACCCATGTGTAAGGCAAAGTAGTGCGAGTTAAAAATAAGATAACAACAAGTTTATAGTTCTAAAGGCTTCAGTGTCTAATTGGGTAAATGAAGAATACAGCCTGTAAATAGGACTCTTTTGGGTTTGTTTGTGGGTTTTCTTTGTTTTGTTGGGGTTTTTTTGTTTTGTTTTGGTTTGGTTTTTTTTTTGGCTGCAGCTATACCAGAGGGAATTAATCATAATTCTTGACTTATAGCATATTATAAACATATCTTTTTCATAGGATTTTTCAATGGTTACACTTTTAAATATATATATTTAAACTGTACATTATATATATATACACAAGAGAACTTTTTTATAAGTTGTAAACAGATTATGGATGGTCCCTAACTAACTATGGCTTGACTTACCATTTTTCAACTTTACCATTCAGTATGCTCCTCAACTTACAATGGGGTTACATGTGGATAAAACTATCATAAGTTGAAAATATCATTACACTGAAAATACACTTTCAGCTTTCCATTTTTACATCTAAAATGGAAAGGTTTATCTAAGGGTTCTGATAAACCCTTAAAATGGATTTATCAGAATTTATCAGAATGGAGAAAGAACAGTATTTCAACAACTGGTGCTTAGAAAACCATATATCTACATGCAAAAGAATACAGTTGGATCCTTACCTTATACCACACGTGAAAATTAGCGACAAAAAAAATGAACTGAAGACCTAAATATAAGCCCTAAAACTATAAAACTCCTAAAAGAAAACATAAAGAAAAGCTTCATAACATTGGATTTGACAATGACTTCTTGGATATGACACCAAAGCATAGGCAACAAAAGCAAAAAATAAACAAATGTGAAGAAACAGAACTTTAAACATCTGTGAATCAAAGAAAACAATTAAGAGGGTGCAAAGGCAACCCATGGAATTAGAGAAAATATTTTCAAATCATTTATTCAATAGAGTTAATATCCAGAATATATTCTGGATAAGAACTTCTACAACTCAACAAGAAAAAAGCAAATAACCCAATTTAAAAATGGGCAAAGGGCTTACATAGACATTTCTGAAAAGAAGATATACAAATCTCCAATAATCAGAATTATGATAGGGTAGAGAGGTGAAAATCACAATAATATACGGGCTGAACTTGAAAATCAACTAAAGGAATCATTAATAACCATAGAAAAGGATAATTCCAGGAATGCAAGAAGAGTTTAATATTGGGAAATTACTTATAGTAGTACATCAATATTTCTAATTTTATATATATATATTCACTATAGTGAAAATAAATTTAGTATTATTTTTAAAAAAACAATTTTTAAGAAAGCTCAAAACAAAAACAAAGATCACCTTGGAATTACAGACAAGTGTACAATATACCTCAACTAAGACACTGTATTAGTCAGGGTTCTCTAGAGGGGCAGAACTAATAGGATGGATGTATATATGAAGGGGAGTTTATTAAGGAGTATTGACACACACGATCACAAGGCGAAATCCCACAATAGGCCATCTGCAAGGTGAGGAGCAAGGAAGCCAGTCTGAGTCCCCAAACCTCAAAAATAGGGAAGCCCGAGACAGTGCAGCTTTCAGTCTGTGGCTGAAGGCCCAAGAGCCCCTGACAAATCACTGGTGTCCAAAAGCTGAAGAACTTGGAGTCTGATGTTCAAGGGCAAGAAGCATGAGGCATGGGAGAAAGATGAAGGCTGAAGACTCAGCAAGTCTAGTCCTTCCAACTTCTTCTGCCTGCTTTATTCTAGCCACACTGGCAGCTGATTAGATGGTACCCAGCCAGATTGAGGGTGGGTCTGCCTCTCCCAGTCCACTGACTCAAATGTTAATCTCCTTTGGCAACACAGATACAACCAGGAAAAAATACTTTGCATCCTTCAATCCAATCAAATTGACACTCAGTATTAACCATATTTAAACCATACAACCAATATTAACAGACACAAACACACACATTAGCCTTGGCCTACACAGGGTCAGGATCATCAATATCACTGTCTTCCACTTCCACATCTTGTCCCACTGGAAGGTAGGTGTTCAGGGGCACCAACATACAAGGAGCTGCCATCTCTTGTGATAAAAAATAGCTCCTTCTGGAATACCTCCTGAAGGACCTGCCTGAGATTATTTTACAGTTAACTTGTCTTCTATAAGTAGAAGGAGTACACTCTAAAATAACAATTAAAAGTACAGTATAGTAAACATACGAACCAGCAACATAGTTGTTTATTATCAAGTACTATGTACTATACATAATTTTTATTTTTGTTTTTTGCTTTTTTTAAATTTTTTTGAAACAGGATCTTGCTCAATCACACAAGCTGGAGTGCAGTGGTGCAGTCATAGCTCACTGTAGTCTCAACCTTCTGGGCTCAAGAATCAAGCAATTCTCTCACCTCAGCCTCCCAAGTAACTGGGACTAAAGGTGCACACCACCACACCTGGATATTTTTTATTATTATTTGCAGGGATAGGGTCTCCCTGTGTTGCCTAAACGGATCTCAAACTCCTGGGCTCAAGCAATCCTCCCACCTCAGCTTCCCAAAGTTCTGAGAACAGGCATGAACCACTGCACCCAGCCTATACATAATTGTATGTGTTATACTTTTACACAACTGGCAGTGAAGTAGGTTAATTTACACCGGCATCACCACAAACACGTGAGTAAGGCATTGTGCTATGACGTAAAGATGGCTACAACATTAGAAAGCACTAGGAACTTTTCAGCTCCATCATAAGCTTATGGAACCACTGTTATATATGTGGTCTGTCATTGACCAAAAAAGCATTACTCAGCAGCGCATGACAGTATATACATTTTCTTTATCCATTTATCTGTTGTGGGGCACTTAGGTTGTTTCTATGTCTTGGTTATTGTGGATAATGCTGCAATGAGCATGAGAGTGCAGATATCTCATCAACATACTGATTTACTTTCCTTTGGGTAGATACCAGTAGTAGGATTGCTGAATCACATGGTAGTTCTATTTTTAATTTTTTGAGAAACCCCCATATTTTTTTCCATAATAACTGTACCAATTTACAAACCAACAACAATGCACAAGGATTTTCTTTTCTCCTAAATAAAAAACAAGATATGAAACTATAACTACAGCACAAACTCACTTTTCATAAACATTTATATGTAAGGAAAAAAATTAGCACCTCCTTCTACCATGTCCACCACCACTTTCTAAGGAGAGTAATGGCAGAAGTACAAAAATTTAGAGGCTCTCTGAATGATAACAATGAAACAAATGATAAAGGTAGAAGACATTATCAGTTTAGGTGTGAAACTAGAAGTAAGAAGACAGGAGATGGCAAGATAGGAGTCTACAACAGCAAGAGGAAGATTTAAAGAAAAATGCTCTGAATTGGTATAAAGTTGTAAACCCAAAAGTTATCTGAAACAGGTCTCAATCAATTTAGAAGGTTTGCTTTGCCAAGGTTAAAAATGCATCCGTGACACAGCCTCAGGAGGTCCTAATGACATGCGCCCAGGGTGTTTGGGGTACAGCTTGCCTTTTTACATTTAGGAAGACATAATACATCAATCAATACACGTAAGATTTACATTGGTACATTGGAAGGGCGGGACAACTTGAAGCTTGCAGGGATCGGTGGGGGTTGGGGGGTGCTTCCACGTCATTCATAGATTTTAACATGTTCTGATTGGCAATTGGTTGAAAGGGTTATTATCAATAGAAAGGAATGTCTGGGTTATCATGGGTTATAGAGAGCAAGGTTTTATCACGCAGATGAAGCCTCCAGGTGGCAGGCTTCAGAGACAATAGATTGTATAAATGTTTCTAATCAGACTTGTTATCTGTGTTGATGTTAATGCTGGTCAGCTTTTCCTGAATTCCAAAAGGAAGGAAGGTATAATGAGGCATGTCCGACCTCCCCCTTCCTGTCATGGCCTGAACTGGTTTTTCAGGTTAACTTTGGATGCCCTTGGCGAAGGAGGGAGGGTTCCATTCAGATGGCTGGGGGAATCTCAGGATTTTATTTTTGGTTTACAAGCAATAAATAGATGCAAGATACTGTCAAAACTATCTGAATTATTCTATCAAGGAACAGAAGTCCCTCAAAACAATGAGGAATATATCAGGGAAACTGTCCCACAACATAAATGTTCCAACCCATGGATGTTTAAATAACAAAAGGTTGAAAAGAGTGAAATCTTTCAAAAGTAATTTGTGTGCTTTCCTGCATTCTGAAACAGCGCTTACAAAACAAATTTTAGACCAGGTGTGGTGGCTCAAACCTGTAATCTCAGCACTTTGAGGCCAGGAGTTCCAGAACAGCCTAAGCAATATAGCCAGACCCTGTCTCTAAATAAGCCAGGTGTGGTGACAAGTGCCTGTAGGTCCCAGCTACTAGGGAGTCTAATGTGGAAGGATCACTTGAGGCTAGGAGTTTGAGGTTACAGTGAGCTATGATTGTGCCACTAGAGTCCAGCCTGTGTGACAAAGCAAGACCCTGTCTCTAAAATGATTAAAAAATAGACAAGGCCAGGCTCATGCCTGTAATCCCATCAGTATGGGAGGCCGAGGCAGGCGGATCACAAGGTCAGGAGATTGAGACCATCCTGGCTAACACAGTGAAACCCCATCTCTACTAAAAATACAAAAACAAAATTAGTCGGATGTGGTGGCAGGCGCCTGTAGTCCCAGTTACTCAGGAGGCTGAGGCAGGAGAATGGCGTAAACCTGTAAGGTGGAGCTTGCAGTGAGCCGAGATCACACCACTGCACTCCAGCCTGGGCGACATAGCAAGACTCTGTCTCAAAAAAAAAAACAGACAAATTTTAATCTTCTCCTGATGATTCAGTGCCATAATCACAAACATCAAGTAATGCACTGTCTATGATAAAGGTATGTCCTCAAAAGCAGCCAAATTTTCTAGGATTATTTCTCCAACACTGGGTCCAAATTTCTAGGTTTTTTTCATTTTTATGTGTTTTTCTGAAGCTTTTTATAGCTTTTATCTTAAACACATTGAGTTTTAGAGCTGGAAGGGGCCTCAGAGACCAGTTCAACCCACACATTTTACAGAGAAGGAAACTATTTTCTTCCTCCACCATGAAGCTCTGGCTCCAATGTATTGCTGTTTTCATATGTCTGCTGTGAGCAACTCATCTCCCTTTTCTAATTTTCTGCTTCTAATCTGACAACTGGGAAACCAGATAAGCAAACTTGTTAGAATTGTCTCAAAAATAGCCATAATCTAAATGGAAAACTATTCTAAGAACAGAAAGTAAGAGTTTCAATGTTATTCTGCAGGGTCATACATTGTGGTAACTTGAAGCCTTCTCTTCCATTCTTTGCATTTTGGGAAGGTGTTTACAAGACAATACTAAAGGTTTCCAGGACTTTCACATAAATGATGCTAATTCTCTGAGAACGAGAAACTCTTCCCCTTATGGACTATGTGATCTTGAGTAAACTGTTCAATGGCTCTGAGTCTCTGTCTCCTCACATGTAAAAAAGAAATGAATTATCAGGGTAGATAACTGTTTAATTCAATGAGGTCACATGCTGTCTTTGTTCATTTTGTGTTGCTATAACAGAATATCACAGACTGGATCATTTATAAAGAAAATAAATTTATTTCTTAACAATTCCGGAAGCTGGGAAGTCCAAGGCTAAGGGGACTCATATCTGGCAAGAGCCTTCCTGCTGCACTATTTCATGGCAGTAGACAAAAGGGCAAGAGAGCATAAGAGGGTAAAAGAGGGCAAGACAGGGTGGAACTCACTTTTATCAGAAGGCCACTCTTACTATAATGGTACTAATTCACTGATGAGGGTAGACCCCTCATGGCCTAATCACCTCTTAGTGGTCCCACCTCTTAATACCATCAAAATGGCAAATAAATTTCAACTGAGTTTTGGAGGGAACATTCAAACCACAGCATGTGCTTTAAAGAAGGCTAAAAAAATGGGAGTTGTTGTTTTATCTCCACTTTTTCTCAAGCAGCAGCAGAAGCCATGTTTGCAAAAGCTAATACTATCTTCATTTTATGTAGCTCATTCAGGACTGGGTACAATCCTACTCAAAGCAATATTGGGTTTTCTACAGGAATTCTCAAATGTAGATGTCATTAGAATCACCTAGCAGCTCTAAAAACTCCTATAGCCTAAGTCCCACTTGCAGATAGTCTGGTTAAATTGGACTGGGTTGGGGCCCAGGTATAGGTACTTTTTAAGATATCCCCAGGCTGGACACAGTGACTCATGCCTGGTGCTGGGAGGCCAAGGAGGGAGGATCACTTGAGCCCAAGAGTTCAAGGCCAACCTGGGCAACATACTGAAACCCCCATCTCTACAAAACTAAAAATAAAAAATTAGCCAAGTGTGGTGGCACATGCCTGAGTCCCAGCAACTCAGGGACCGAGGTGGGAGGATCTCTTTAGCCCAGGAGGTTGAGGCTGTAGTGAGCCGTGATCATACATGCACTCCAGCCTGGATGACAGAGTAAGACTGAAACTACCACTGCAAAATTATAACAGAGAAAGTGACAGAGATCTGACCTAACCAACTCCACTTTGCTTCTAACCTTCAAGCTGTCCTTGCTCATTCCTGGGTGTAGGCTGAACTAACTTTGGGAGGAACTTAGTTATAGTTTATACTTTGAAACAAACATAATAACAGCCCTTTCCCAAAACAAACCGCCTTCTTGCCCAAGAACTAGACTGCCTTTGTAGAGCTAACAAATTAGTCAAAAGATTAGAAATTATGGTTTAGGAGTCATGTAGCTGGAGGCTACAAGATTCTGACCCTCCCCAAATTGCTCCTGGGGATAACATCACTATTGTAAAACCTAAGATTAGTGCCTGAGATATTTTGCAAACCCTGCACTTAATGGATCAGCTGGCACCACACAGATTGATACACTGGCTCATCTGATCTTGTGGCCTCTATCCAGGAACTAACAGTGCAAGAAAACGGCTTCAACTCCCTGTGATTTCATCTCTGGCCCAACCAATCAGACCTCCTTCAACTCACTGCTCCCCACCCTGACACCCACCAAATTTTCCTTAAAAACTCTGATCCCTGAATGCTCCAGGAGACTGATTTGAGTAATAAAACTCATGTTTCCCGCACAGCCGGCTCTGCATGAATGAATGAATGAATGAATGAATGAAGAGATCCCCAGGTGATTCTCATAAAAGCCTGGGTTGAGAGCCAATGCTCCTGAGAAATACTTTGAGCCTTGCTAGGTGTCAGTATCTGCCTGCATTAGATCAAAACCCCTAACAGCCCCAGCTGTCCGCTGGTGAGATTCTAGGCTGGTTTCTTCTTTGTGCTTCCACACTGATACTTCTAGGACTCCCAGCGAATCAACTCCTGTACTCCTCAAATTGCTTGACAAAGATCTGTCTGATCTCATACCAGGTATATACACTGGTATAATGGTACCAGTCATTTAAATATAATATTTCCATACTTCCTGGCAAATAGCTGCTGTTCCAAGCTCCTGAGGGTCCCCCACCTTTCCATCATCCACCCTATGACCCAAATCCATTCTGACTGGTCAGTGGTAATAGTTAAACAGTGTATTATCCCTAGTTTTGATGACCTGGGGCTTTGCCCCACCACACTAAAACTTAGAGGTTGAAAGTATTTTAAGTAATGACTTTTAAAAACTAATAGATGGGAGAAAAAATACCTCCAAATCATATATCTGATAAAGAGGTTGTATCCAGAATATATAAAGAACTGCTACAATTCAATAATAGAGCCACAAACAATCCAATTAAAAAGTGGAGGTAAACTGTGTATGGATAGCTCATCAAAGAAATTACACAATTGGCTAAGATAACACCATTAATAAGAAGAAAAATACAAATTTAAATGAAAACAGAAATTCTACACACTCACTAGAGTGGCTATAATCAAAACATCTAACATTACAAAGTGTGGTGTGAATGTGAAAACAAAACTGGAATTCCCAAACATTGATTTTGAAAATGTACAACCACTTACAAAAGTTTGGCCGTTTTCTTAGAAAGTCAAACACACATCTATTAGCAATTCTACTCATGGTAATCTATCCAAGAAAAATAAAACAATGTCCTAAGAAATGAAAATAAAATTCTAAGCCCCCAACTGACTGACTAGAACCCCTCTTGGCCAAAGGAACCCTAGAGAAACCTTGGAAGCTGAGTCACAGTGACAAGGGATAGGAGATTAGCCAAGCCTTATTATACTCCCACCCTCCCACCCTCCTAACAGCCATCAGGCTTTCTTCCCTAAGGGCTAAATAGAAACTAGTCCTTTCAAAAGACTACTACCTTATCTTCACTCGTACAGAACAAATACAACATGAGATTAATCAGTCCTTCACCCCTCCCTGAGATGAGATTAATCCTTACTTCACCCCTCCTTGAGACATCTGTTTTCTCTATTCTCTTTTTCTTCAAACGTTCACCTTATCTTACGTAAAATGTAGATTTACTGGGCACTAACTAAACTCTCACAAGTATGTAATCATTTGTCTCACTGCTGTCCCACCCTTTCCCCTTTTTAAGGAAAAATATATAAATACTAAATATCCTGAGAACCTCTTTGTAAAAAACAACCATAGAAGCTTCTGTTTTTCCTGGGCATGCCCTCAGGGTGGCTCAATAAAGCTCCATGATTTGAGACTTATGCCTCACACTCATGTTAGCAGTCATTTCATTAACTTTGACCCGCAGCAATTCTCCTATCAGTGCTGGCAAGAGATTCTCTCTGACAGATTGTGCACATCACCAATGCTCAAAAGCTGCTCTCTTCTCCTGAGGTTCCCTGATCTGAAATTTTTGATTTCAGATCCCAAGGTTTATTTTCCCACAGAACTCCTCAAAAAAGGGAGTTTGCTCACTTCCAATGGAGAGCAGTCTTCAGCTTGGGCCCCATCTCCAGGTAAGGAGCTGGTTTGGGGTTTTATTTTGAGATTTGGTAGCTGAAGGTCAAGGTTTATTGCCAGCTGGCTGTAACTTCTCCTTAAGCTCAGAGATCTCAACTATATGTAAATTATGAAATCACTTTTTCTGTTTTTTGGTTTTGGTCTATCTTCCATTAGATTTAACCAACTCTTCCTCCCACCCACAATGTTGACCAAAACTCCATAGTTGCAGAAAGTCAAGCTCCAACCCCAGAAACACCAGCTGGTTACAAGAAATCAATATTTTACCCCCAAAAATATATTTATTTGACATATTATAAAGTGGCCCAGCTAGACCTTCCCTAATTTGGATCTAGGAAAGATTATCTAAGAGTCTTCATTCTGAAGGTTCCCATGTAAACATGATTAAATAAATTGTATACTTTTTCTCCCATTAATCTGCCTTTTGGAAGTTAATTTTTCAGCAAAACTTCAGAGGGTCAAGGGGAAAGCTCTTCCTTTGGTATAGCCAATGGGATCCCCAAAATCACTCTTCTCTTTTGGAAGCCAGAAAGAAGAGAACTCAGGAAACTTACAAGCCAGGAAATAGGTAAGAAATTCTTATCAGTGAGCCTCCTGGCCTCCTTGTGCAATCCGATTGAACAGATGGTTAAAAATCACCATTTTGTCTCAAAGTTTTGATTATTGGGAAAAAAGGGATTTGTGTGACTTGTCTTGGGGTGTAGTGACTCTGGTGTAGTTTTGGTACTTTATGGTATGAATGTTCATATTGTTTGACCCCCTTGCCTCTCAGATATAGCCTTTTTTGTTGCCATTTTCCTTTGTCTTTCTGTGTTGTTCTCTCATAAAGAGCAGTGTCATGGGGTAGAGAACATGGGCCTAGAATCCCTATAAGCCTGCTGCTCAGGCCAGCCCTGCAGATGAGTCCATTTTATGGTTCTGACTAGACCGGTGTCTGTTAAGACAAACTTCACTGTGGGCTCCTGAGAGGGAAACTGGATGAGTTTTCCCTCTTGTCTTGTTTTATGTGCTTGGGTTACTTGTCTAGTCTCTGCCATCCAGAGAGCATGATTTTTCAGGGTCAGGCCAGCCAGCCAATCTGAAAAGACCGGGAGTCCGAGACACATAATATTTTAGGTAACACACTGTTCTGAATGTGTCAAGCTCTTGAGAGGAGTTTTGACTTAAAAGTCCCATCCCTCCGGGGCTTTTGCAGTCTTTTGCTGGCTTAAGTCTATTTCTGAGACAGAATTTTGGAGGATCACGGGGATTGCTTCCTCTATGCCCTCTCCAGGAATATATGGTAAAAACCTGGAAAATCACCACCTGGGCTTTAAATGAAGAGGCTTTTGAATTGAGTCACTACTGGAACTAAGTACACTATTGGAAATAAAAAAGATTTTAGAGATCTCTTATTCTAAACAATTGATGGAAAGGTTAAATTTTTAAAAGAATCCATAATAGTGTTATAGCTAGCCTTAAAAATTCTCTTTAAAGAGCAAAATCTGACCTAAAACAAAGTTAAAATCCCTTGTACACTCATACTGCCTGCTTTTGATTCCATGTGGGATTAACAATGGAAGCTGCTCCATTTTGTAGTCTGGTAGTTAAAATTCATGATCATGGAATCAGTCCTTTTGGTTTGATATTTGTATGACTTTTGCCACTTATTGATCCTTTTCCCTTCCATGGACAGCTTTTGATTTCCTGTCTTCCATCTGTGGGGGCATATGGTGGTTTTGGGCCTTTGTGTGTAGATGACCAGCTGAGAAACTGAGACCATAGAGTATATGGCCAGACAGACAAAAATGAGTTGTACCCCATTTGTGGCCACCTTTTTTTTTTTTTTTTTTTTTTTGCTGTCTTTGGTGTCATTCTGTTACCAGCAGCAGATCCATATGGGCCTAAAGCAACCTCAGTTCTTGCCTCCTCAGAAGAAAGAATTTGCCTGAGGGGTATAAGGGAGAAGAAGAGACCAAGGCAAGTTTTAGAGTAAGACTAAAAGTTTATTTAAAAGCTTTAGAGCAGGAATGAAAGGAAGTACACTTGGAAGAGGGCCAAGCGGGTGACTTCAGAGATCGAGTGTGCCATTCGACCTTTGACTTGGGGTTTGATATGTTGGCATATGAGGGTGTTGTGTCCCTTCTCTCCTGATCTGTCCCTTGGGGTGGGGTATTCACATGCGCAGTAGCCTGCCAGCGCTTGGGAAGGGTGTATGCACAGTATGTTTACTGGAGTTATACACATCTCACTTGAGGGGTTTTTCCCTTACTAGTTGAATATCCCTAGGAGGTCAAATACCACTTAAACTCCACTATTTGCCATTTGATGCACAAGGTTGAATCACTTCTGAGATCTTATCAGGAAGCTGCTGATCACCAGTTTCAGGTGTTTCTGTTTATCTGGAGACTGCCTTTTCCTGAGTCTGGCTACAACCAATTATTATTTTGGAGAGAGAGTTAACAACCGCCTGACCATCATCTGATGGTTGCCTGACATTCCTGGTGTGGGGAAGAGGAGCCCTCTCCTGCCCTGGTCATGTCTGACTACCTACCTACTGTAACAATTCTGGATCTTAAGAGGACTGCTTTGCACTGCTTTGGAGATACTTTGTGTGTTCTTGGCTAAGCCATAATGGTACGAACAGGAGGCAGGAAAATACTGGATAGGAGCGGGTGGAGTCCCTGGCAAGGGTTCCACCTGCAAGCCTGTGCCTGTGGCCCTAAATGAGAACTTCACATCCCTGTTTCTCCCACCGAGTGTTGCTTTTTCCAAAACCACCTGGGCCTGCCATGCTCCCAACCTATACCCATAAAAACCCCAAGCTCCACTGGCAGAGAAGCAGAGCAGTGTGGCAAAGAAGGAGAAAAGAGAACAAGCAACTGAATGTTGAGACGAGAAGGAGCAACTGAGCATCAGAGACTAGGAAAAGATGCAGCTTAACTTCAGAAGACAAGACTTCAGAGAGGAGCCCAGCCAGAGATGGCTGGGCTTCAGGGAAAGATCACCTTCTTCCCGCACCATCCCCTTTCCAGCTCCCCTTCAGCTCAGAGCCACCTCCATCACTCAACAAAACCTCCGCTTTCACCATCCTTCGAGTCTGTGTGACATGATTCTTCCTGGACACCAGACAAGAACCTGGGTATCAAGAGGGCAGGGTATATGTCTCCCCACTGAGCTAGTTAACACTTAGCTATCTTTGGAAAGCAAATACTAAAAGAGCATTGTTTGCAACACATGCCCTCTGGGTTTCCAGAGGTTGTTGGCAACTGCTAGAATCTGCCATGGGCTGGTACGGGTTCATTCCTGCCGGCGGTTAAAGTCACTTGCCCCAGCTCCTGCACCTGCTCACCTGCATGCTCCCCGTCCCGCAAGAGGTTTGAGCTCAGCAGCTGAGCAAAATGAGCCACCACCCCTCCCAACTCCTTCAGGTTTGGTAAAGGAGTTCAAAGGCCAGAAATATCAGCTGTTTATCCCAGGTAATAAGAGATCTGAAAGAAATTTTTTCTTTTAAAGACTTCTGTGGTTAGCAGTCGGCTTCATTAAAAGCTGGTATCTAAGCTATAATTACAATTTTTTTTTCTTTTTTTTTAAAGAGCTTTATGCTGTTTCTCTTTTTGGATCCTGTCTTGGGGATTTTTATTTATTTATTTATTTCTGAATCCTGTCTGTTCCTCCTTCCTCTTGCAACCCCCAATGCCACAGAAGGGACCAAAAAGAAGGGGAGGACTTTCTGACAATCTAAGATCCTTTGGGGAAAACATAAAAGTTGACAAAGACTCCTCTGTTGAGAGGAAAATTTTGTTTTTCCTTATGAAAACCCAAGAGTTGTAAGCAGACAGATGCCTCTCAGGTCTAAAACTCTGCACTCTTTTATATTGCATTACCTGGTCTCTAGCTTTTGCGGGGTACCAGATATTACTTTGTACTATGAAAGGTCTTGACATTGGTGTGTGCACTGGCTGGTGAGTTGGGCAATAGCTACAATGTTAGGGGTGGCTGAAGACAGTTATTTACAGGAAATGGTCATTACTATAGGGGGCTACTCGTTTCTTTGCATGTTTGGATGTGAAAAGCATGGTTTGGGCCCTAAAAACCACATGCTTTATTGTCCCTGTTTCTTAAAGGACTCCACCCTGAAGCCAGTTATCTAAATAAGACACAAGCTAAGTTGAAAAAGAACACCTATTAAATTAAATCAGTCTTTGAATCTCTTTGTGAAAGAAATTTACATCTTTAAAGGAAATCACCATTTGTAAAAGCACCTCTGTCTCTGCATCTAAACCACTAGGAAGTTTAACTACAGGGAAGAAATTAAATCAGTCTTTGAAGCTCTTTGTGAAAGAAATTTACATCTTTAAAGGACATCACCATTTGTAAAAGCACCTCTGTCTCTGCATCTAAACCACTAGGAAGTTTAACTACAGGGAAGACAGTGTCTTAAAGTTAACATAACAAACCTTGCTTGCCTTTGTTTTGTTCTAAGTTCTGTGCCTTTGAGGTATACATTTTCTACTTTCTCTCCCCTAAGAGTCATGTGTTTGGAGATGCAAATGTAGAGTTGCCTAGCTAATAATTGTTTAAGGTATGAAACAGGCAATAAAGAGATTGATAGTCTAAAGTAGGGCAGAGAAATTTTTTGAAACCTGACAAATGAAAAATCTTATAACTCTGTAAGATCCGCTTCTACGTGTCTGTATGTTTCTATGTGTCATGTGTATGTGATGTTCCACTACCAAATTTTATGAAAGCGCTCTAATCAATAGGCTTAAAGAAAATTAAGTGCTTAAAACAAATATCAGAACAACATGCTAGCCCAAATGCCTGTTAGCTCATGAGACTTCAGGAATCTTTGATAAGTAAAACTAGTTGTAAAATTTCTTTAGTAATTTAAAATATAGAGATCATATTATATTAGGTAATCCCAGGTTTTTCACTGTAAATTAGGGTTACTTAGTTAGAATAGTTGTTAATAAATATAATTCAAACTACTAGATATAAGAGAATTCTACATGCAGAGTTCATAATGAAGAAACTAAGATGTGTTTTGGTAAAGGTTATAAACAACATGAGGATGTGTTTTTTTGCTAAAGAAAAAGTAATTTTGTCTAGTTTAGAGGCTACATAAAGGTTTCTTCAAAATGAAGAAAAAATGACACAGATAAAATTAAATGGATAGAAAAAGAAAGGATAAAAGGGTAGGGAATGAGGAACCCTTGATTCCTAAGTGGCCACAGCCACGGGGTCATCCATGGTATGGAGCTCCAGCTGTGCTGTATTAAGTTACTAAAGGTAAAAGTTACCAGTGGAGCTTAGCAATGGATCCAGCTCCTGGGGAACTGGTTCACAAGATACATGAGGAAATGCAAACTAATAAGGAAAAAGAGAAACATTCAATCCCTTGGTTATTGTTATTTATAACAGCTAAAACGAAGGTAAGAGTGTGCTGGGTTGGGCCTTGGCCAAACCAAGTTCAGATGAGGGACTGTCTGATCTCAGATCACCAGCCTCAACGCCACCCACAAAGGGGAAAGATAGACTGGGGCAACAAAAAGTACCTCTGAGACCTGTGATTACCAAGAAGGTAGCTAATGTGAGGGAAGGGCAAAACCAATTAACTACTGAAACCAGAGAGCATAATGTAAAGGAACTGTTCCATTTTGCACATCAGTATCATCAGCTTCCTAAAAAACCTTTACGAAAACGGATTGTAACAGTGACTGATTTTGGAGTAGTATCTTGCATTTTAAATACGACAGAGTGGAAAAAAGATGTGTAGGTTGATGCAGGACCCACAGCTCACTACTGAAAAATCACAGATGGGCATATGTGATACAGACTGACAGGAGGGTATTCTTAGAGAACAGCTGATATAGAAGTTAGAAAGAAATTATTGGGCTGGGCACGGTGGATCACACCTATTGTCAGGCCTCTGAGCCCAAGCCAAGCCATCACATCCCCTGTGACTTGCACATATATGCCCAGATGGCCTGAAGTAACTGAAGAATCACAAAAGAAGTGAATATGCCCTGCCCCACCTTAACTGATGACATTCCACCACAAAAGAAGTGAAAATGGTCTGTTTCTGCCTTAACTGATGACATTGTCTTGTGAAATTCCTTTTCCTGGTTCATCCTGGCTCAAAAACCTCCCCCACTGAGCACCTTGAAACCCCTACTCCTGCCCGCCAGAGAACAAACCCCCTTTGACTGTAATTTTTCCTTTACCTATCCAAATCTTGTAAAACGACCCCACCCCTATCTCCCTTTGCTGACTCTCTTTTCGGACTCAGCCCGCCTGCACCCAGGTGATTAAAAGCTTTATTGCTCACACAAAGCCTGTTTGGTGGTCTCTTCACACGGACGCGCATGAAACCTATAATACCAGCACTTTGGGAGGCCAAGGCAGGCCAATCACCTGAGGTCAGGAGCTCAAGACTAGCCTGGCCAACGTGGTGAAACCCCATCTCTACTAAAAATACAAAAACTAGCCGGGCATGGTAGCACACGCCTGTAGTCCCAGCTACTCGGGAGGCTGAGGCTGCAGGGTCACCTGAACGCGGCTGGCGGAGGTTGCAGTGAGCCAAGATCATGCCACTGCACCCCAGCCTGGGTGATGGAGTGAGACTCCGTCTCAAAAAAAAAAAAAAAAAAAGAAAGAAATTATTTAGACAGTGAGGGTTCGGGAGTCCTTGGTAAGGTTTTCCTTCCAATGAAAAGCAGCCCTAAAATCATTTCTTTTCTAACAAAGAGCAACCTGTAAAATCAAGCTGCAGACACAGACATGCAAGCTAGAAGCTTGCAAGGGTGAATGCCGGCAGTTGTGCCAATAGGCAATGGCTACCTGGGGCTAGGCAGGTTCAAAATGGCAGCTCCATCTTCCCTTCTCTTTGCCAAACCACATGTACAGTAAGGAAAAGACAGCATGGCGCTGGCCAGGCAAAGACTCCATTTGCCTAATACGATTAGGGTGGGACGATCAGCTTCCTCACCAGCTATGTAAACATCACACCTGGTCCAACCAATCTGTGGGCCCTATGTAAATCAGACATAGCCTCCTCAAGCCTGTCTATAAAATCTGGTACACTCCACAGTGGGCCAGAAGTCCCATTCAGGTGCCCCTCTCTTTTGCAAGAGAGAGCTGTTCTCCTTTCTCTCTTTTGCCTATTAAACCTCTGCTCCTAAACCCACTTCTTGTGTCCACCTAATTGATTTCCTTGGCATGAGATGACAAACCTCAGGTATTTACTCCAGACAATGGCGCTATTTCATAGCCAGCCTGGTGGACTGGATAAAAGCCCTAAGAAGGGGAACTGTCCACTTCTACTTAGTAATGCCAAGTGGAGCATGCCAGATGAAGCTGCTGATGTGCTTCATATGCAAGCCATGAGGGACTCACTTTATGATGACAGGAATATTCACCCACTAAATATGCCCATTACCTAGTTCATGATAAATGCTGTGGTTAAAGGGGCTAAAGGGGCTCCTTCCAAATGGGCACCCCATGTAATGCTACTCCTACTGTTGTTCCAGAACAACATGAAAAGCTGTAGCAAATTGGCTGTTTCAGCTTCCCCTCATGGGTCTTACAGATGCTAATAAAACATTAAAGTAATTAAGAAGAGCATGGGGAAAAGCAAAAGAGAGAGTCAAAAGACTCATTCCAGAAAGGTGGAAATTTTTAAATGGTTATTCTAAAAAATAAGGTGAAGAAAGAACACAATGATAGGAAAACAATGAGACTCAGAGAAGAAATGAGAGAGAAACATGGGATTCATCCCATCAGGGTAGAAGTCTTTAGATGGTTATTAAAAAATTAAATGAATAAAATAGAAACTGATGGGGTTAAAACAAAGGTCTTAGTACAACATTACCAAGGGTTGGATGGACCAAAGGGACTTTGCTACTCCCCAGCATTAAAGGGCCCCAAACCTATTTATTCTCTTTACCCCAGATTGGAGAAATTTTTTTAAAAAGTCAAAAGACAAAGATTACAATGAGAAAGTTGGCCAATAATTGCCGGGGGCATAGTGAGGCAGGTGAACCAAGATATGGATTGACAAAAGGGCCTAAGTCCCTTGGCTCAACCCCCTGCTGGGAACCCAGGTCCTTTTCAAAAGAAAGAGTAAAACGGTCATAAAAGAAGTTTCCGGGACTGGAATGTAAAAATGTAGGATTGCAAAAGTTGGATTTTTTTTTTTTTTTTTTTTTTTTGGAGATGTAGTCTCACTCTGTTGCCCAGGCTGAAGTGCGGTGGTGCGATCTCGGCTCACTGCAACCTCTGCCTCTTAGGTTCAACCGATTCTCCTGCCTCAGCCTCATGAGTAGCTGGGATTACAGGCGCCCACCACCTCACCTAGCTAATTTTTGTATTTTTAGTAGAGACAGGGTTTCACCATGTTGGCCAGGCTGGTCTTGAACTCCTGATCTCAGGCGATCCACCTGCCTCGGCCTCCCAAAGTGCTTGGATTACAGGCAAAAGTTGGAATGTTTAAACAGGCATTTTCTAAAGTGATTGTGTCTCCTTTACCTAAATGTTTATAAAAATGGATCTTGTATCTGACTGGGAGATGTTTCCCCTACCTAGTACTATAAAACAGAAAGGATGTTAATGCGCCCCTCAAGCAATATTAAATGGACATGTGCGGGGAGGAGAACAACACGTGCTGGGGCCTTTTGTGGGGGGCCTGAGGGAGAGCATTGGGAAGAATAGCTAATGAACGCTGGGCTTGACACCTGGGTGACGGGATGATATGTACAACAGGCCATAATGGCACAAGTTTATCTACGTAACAAACCTGCACATCCTGCATGTGTACCCCTGAACTTAAAAGTTGAAGAAAAAAAAAAATGGACATGTTAAATGAGAACCAGTAAGATTGCCCAAGCCCACAGAGTGGAGAGTAGAAGCTAGAATGCTGGGGGGAACAAATTCTGTACTTTGAGAGCCCTTTGTAGAGCATTTATTGCAGGTTTTGGCAAAAGTCTGTGAACATCTCCCAACGATGACTACTGAGACTTTAAGAGAATTTCCACTTGTGGAGCATTTACTGCCTTGCTAAGAGACATTAACTGAAGCTACCCCTATGCTAACAGGGACAGCAGTGCCCCAATGAAGTGCCCAGGGTTCCCTAATAAAATGGAAATGGTTTATACAGGATGATGCTATCTGGAGTGTACAACGAGGAGATACTCACGAGCAAAGAGCTACTTTCTCCCTAGGACTAAGTCTGAAACTATACGAGGAGCTCCTGGATTTTACAGTACCCAATAAACAGCTCTCACCTGACTGACAAAGAGCTGCTTGGTTTGTGGATGGTAGCTCCAAGGTGAAAGGACAATGTCCTGCTTGGAAGGCTGCTACTCTGATTGTAAAGCATACTTTTGTGAGCAGAATATACCTCTCTGAGTTCTCCAAAATTTGGAAACTATTTGTGAGTATTCCTGAAACTTATTTTGCACATACATTGGCCATACTATTATTTCTTTTTAGTAAAAAAGGAGGGATTAAAGACAGAGAAATTCTATTTCAAAGGAAAACTATAACACAATTATTATTGGATTCCAGCTGTGAATTTTGTTTTGAATTATTATTTTTCTGCAGTGGGTCTCTAAAAAAGAACCTAGTTATAATTTTCTTCATGATGTTTTTAGTTAGCTCTCTAATGGAATGAGTTCCTCTTCCATTCTGACATATAAATTCTCTTTTGTCAAATTATTAATGTTATTTATTTCCCCGTTGTTTCACTTCTGAGAAAACTGAAGTTGTGGTGTTTTGAAAACTATAGATGATTCAAGAGCCTATGAATCTCCCTAATTTGAAATCCCACCGGGCCTGATCTGTTTCTCCTTGCCAATCCCCTGCTGCTAAAACTATACAAGCACCCTCCCCCTCTAAGCCCAGGGACTATCGTGGAAGAAGGGGGCACATGAAACTGTTAGGTCTGGTTCTGAGGGATATAATTAATTCAGACCCTACAAATAACCTGGCCTTTTGGCTTTGGTTTTTAGCTCTTATATTGCATAAAAGGTTTTAAACATTGATGAGTGCCTGCCCTCTATGCCATCTGGCCTAGAACACTTAAATTGGCTGTAAGTTTTTTGGCTCCATGTCCCTTGGCCACAAGGGCCCCACCAAGGGACAGGACGGACCTGAAGCAGATGGCCATACCACCTCAGCAACAACATGGGACAAAATAAAAGTTTGGCCACTGATGCTGCCTCTGGCCAATATTAGCCAAAAGGGGGAAAAATTAGAAATAAAAACAATTCTAAACCCCCAACTGACTGAACACACCTCCTCTTGGCCAAGGAAACCCCAGAGAAACCTGAAAAGCTGAGTTCACAGCCACGGTGAAATGGGAAGTTGGACACACTTCCTGATACCCCCACCTTCAGGGGAGCCATCAGGCTTTCTTCCCTAAGAGCTAAAAAGAAACTAGTCCTTTCAAAAGACTACTAGCTTATCTTCACAGGGACACAACAAAGACAAGATTAATCATGCTTTCACTCCTCCCTAAGGTAAGATGAGATTAATCATTCCTTTACCCTTCCCTGAGACATATGTTTCCTCTATTCCCATTTTCTTCAAATGTTCACCTTATCTTATGTGAGATGTAGATTTACTGGGCACTAACTAAACTCTCATAAGTATGTAATCATTTGTCTCACTGCTGCTCCATCCCCCACCCTTTTTAAGGAAAATGTATAAATACTAAACTTCCTGAGAACCTCTTTGGAACAAGTCATAGGTGCTTCTGTGACTCAAGATTTTCCTGGGCAAGCCCTTAAGCTGGCTCAGTAAACCTCAATGATTTGAGACTTGTGCCTTAATCACTCATTTCGGTTGTCAGTCCACAGAAAAACTGGTATATAAATGTTCATAATATAACCACTCATAATAGCAAGAAAGTGGAAACATTTCAAAATGTCTTTCAACTGTTGAAAGAATAAACAAAATATGCTATACTCATAAAACAGAATCTATTCAGAAAACAAAATGAGCTACTGATATATACTACAATATCCATGAACCTCAAAATTATGTCAAGTGAAAGAAGATATACACAAAAGAATACATATTTTATGAGTCTATTTATATTACATTTCCAGAAAAGGCAAATCTATAGACAGAAAGTGAATGGTTGCCTGGAACTAGAGGACAGAAGTGGCTATAGACTATAAAAGAGCACTGGGAACCTTTGGGGGTTGCTGTGGTTTAAATGTGTTCATATGTTGGAATCTTAATCCCCAGTGCAACCATGGTGGGAGGTGGGGCCAAATGGGAGGTGTTTAGGTCATTGAGGGCTCTGCCTTCATTAACGTAACATTGTTCTGCACTCATTAATGTAACACTGTTATCGCAAGAGTGGTCTTGATATAAAAGTGAGTTTGCAACTGGTGCAGTGGCTCAGGCCTGTAATCCCAACACTTTGGGATGTTGAGGCTGAGGTCAGGAGTTCAAGACCAGCCTGGCCAACATGGTGAAATCCTGTCTCTACCAAAAACACAAAAATTAGCTGGGCATGATAGCACACACCTGTAATGCCAGCTGCTTGGGAGGCTGAGGCAGGAGAATTGCTTGAACCTGGGAGGTGGAAGTTGCAGTGAGCCGAGATCGCAACATTGCACTCCAGCCTGAGCAACAGTGAGACTCCATCTCAACAACAACAACAAAAAAGGTAGTTTGGCCCCTGCTTGCTCTCATGTTCTCACACTCTCTTGGCCTCACACTCTCTTATTCTTCCACCATCTGCCATGGAATGATTCGGCACAAAGGCCCCCACTAGATGCTGGCACCATGTTCTTCAACTTCACAGCCTCCAGAACCATGAACTAAATAAACTTCTAGTGTTTAGAAGGTATAGATTGGATTTGTGTTCCCACCCAAATCTCATGTCCTATTATAATCCCCAGTGTTGGAGAAAAGGCCTGGTGGAAGGTAACTGGATCATGGGGGCAGACTTCCTCCCTTGCTGTTCTCATGATAGTGAGTGAATTCTCATGAGATCTGGTTGTTTAAAGGTATGCAGCACTTCCCCCATCTCTCTCTTCCTCCTGCTCCAGCTGTGTTAAGACATGCCTACTTCACCTTCTACCATGATTGAAAGTTTCCTGAGGCCTCCCCAGCCATGCATCCTGTACAGCCTATGGACCCATGAGCCAATTAAACTTACTTTCCTTATAAATTACCCAGTCTCAGGTAATTCTTTATAGCAGTGTGAGAATAGACCAATACATACAAATTACCCAGTCTCAGGTACTGTTACAGCAACACAAAAGGAAGTAAGAGATATTAAAAAATGTTCTAAAACTGAATTGTGTTGATAGATACAAAACTCTAAAAATTAACTCAAAATAACTGACCTATATACTTATCTATACCCACTTACCCTGGGTAATTGTATGATCTTGAAATTATACCTCACTGAAGCTGCTAAACAACAAAAACTTTTTAAAAAAATATATAAATATAAGTCTACATTTCTATCCCTTCTTAGAAATTCTCTCCTCCTCCCTTATCACTAAGCTGCCTCTTTAAACAGAGATGCCTAGGGCTGAGGATGCAAAGCCCACAGGAATCTGCTGGGTTTCAAACCTTTTGTTTGAACACAGTACTTCATCCCTTTTTAATTTCTCCTAAAATATCCATTGATTTGTAGGTAATGTAGTGTTAGAACCCCAAATTGCCTCACGAAGGCTTTGCCTGATAGTTGGTTTCTATTTCTGGGGCCAAACCACTTCTAATTGTCCTCTTGCTTTCTGAGATCACTTTTTCTCTGACACTGGATTTAGTTCAGCCTCATTCCTTAGTACAAAACCTTGCAATAAGAAACACAAATACCATCACAGACCCCAGACCAGGAATCATTCAGACTGGCATCAGCTAGTTTCCCACTGGCTTTGAGGAAGGGTGGAGTTTAAGAAGTGTTTCACAAACTAAAAGGCTTATCCCAGAAATTCCCATCTTAAAAAAAAAAAAAAAAAAAAAAGAACATCTTTTAAATGTCAAAACATTTTTGTAACCCACTTTTAGTAGTGATTTTACTTTTAGTATCAGTTGATTGAAAAAAATACAGAATGACAAAAAGCTACTATAATAGCTTAAATGCTCTTAAGTAAATTTGCATTTTATTAATCATAACCATATCTACATTTATCAGGAAGGAAAATCTATTTTAAAAAAAGAAAGAAATTCTTGCACAAGCTGCTTCTGCATTCTGGGAAAGTGCAGAATTCACCCCTGGGGGAATAAGTCAGTCTTTTGTTTGGGATGGCACAGTCTTTAGGCTGTGAAAGGGATGGCTCTAGGCTAGTCTGATGGGTGAGTCAGGCTGAAAAGAGATAAACTGTTCTGCATAATGAAATAATAAAGATTTTTAGGTGGTCCCCTGGTAATTTAAAGGAGTGATGGCTTTCTGATTTTCTTTTTATTTAGTTGTTGTTGGCAGGGGAGTAGGGACGAGAAAGAAGAATCTGAACACAGTGTTCAGAAGTTTTGAGGAGAAAAGTTTTGATGGGAAGAGTTGTTGAACATAACTTCAGACCACCATTAGTGCTTAGTGCAAAGATCTGGACACTCCCAGACATCCTGGTTTACAAAGGGGGATACCTGCTGTAAGAAATGTGCCTTCTAGTAATTTTCTTGAGTTAACCCTTTGGAATCAAAAGAACTAAAAATGAGATTTATACATACAGGAAGAAGATCCCAAGCAGCTGAACTAGTACTATACACAGAACAAAATGTCAACATAGGTCCTACAAGACAGTCTCACTGAGTCTGTCAATTCAAAGGACAATTGTAACATTCTAGCACTACAGTAAAGGCAATACAGATGTTCCTTGGCTTATGATGGGCTTACAAAGCATTTACCCAGACAGAACCCCATCATAAGATGAGGAGGTACTAAATGCATATTGCTTTTGAACCACTAAAAAGTTGAAAAATAGTAAGTGGAACCATCCTAAGTTGGGGACTGCCTAGAATCTCTTTACAACTTATTTTTAAAAAGCTCTCTAGCATATACATTTTTAAAAACTCAACCATCAAAAAACCCAGTGAGGAAGGTATTATCAACCCAGTTTTATAATGTGGAAATTGAGGCTCATGTGGAATAAAATTATGTGTTGTATCTCATAACAAAGTCACAGAGTAGTAGGAGGTGGAACAAAATGGATGAATACAAGCTTCCACCAATCATCCTCCCTGATGAAATATCAAGTTTAACAGCTATCTACACACTCACACAAACACACACACACACACACACACAAGCACCTTCATAAGAACCAAACATCAAGTGAGTAATCACAGTGCCTGATTTTAACTTCATATCACTGAAAGAGGCACTGAAGAGGGTAGGAAAGACAATCTTGAATTGCTGATGCCATCCCTTCCCCAACCCCCAGCAGCAGCCCCAAAGCATAGAGAATCTGTGCACTTGGGGGAGAAAGTGCACAGTGATTGTGGGACTTTGCATTGGAATTCAGTGCTGTCTGTCACAGCAAAAAGCAACCCTGGCCAGAACTCAGCTGAAATAAATGGAGGGAGCATTTAAACCAACCCTAGCCAAAAGGGAACTGTCCCTGCCAGCAGTTAGAACTTGAGTTCCAGCAAGCCTTGCCACTGCAGGCTAAGGTGCTCTGGGGTCTTAAACAAACTAGAAAGGCAGTCTAGGTCACAAGGACTGCAACTCCAAGGCAACTCCTAGTGCTGTGCTGGGTTCAAGGCCAGTGGACTTCGGGGACACATGACCTAGTGAGACACCAACCAGTACAGCCAAGGGAATTGACATGGTTTGATGTTAGGTGTCCCCACCCAAATCTCATATTGAATTGTCATCTTCAGTGTTGGAGAAGGGGCCTGGTGGGAGGTGACTGAATCATGAGGGTGAACTTCCCCATTGCTATTCTTGTGAGAGGGTTCTCATGAGATCTGGTTATTTGAAAGTATATAGCACCTCCCCCTTCACTCTCTCTCTCTCTCCTGCTGGCAATGGGAAAGACATGCTTGATTCCCTTTACTTTCTGCCTTGATTTTAAGTTTCCTGAGGCCTCCCCAGCCATGCCTCCCGTACAGCCTTTGGAACTGTGAGTCAATTAAACCTCTTTTCTGCATAAATTACCGAGTCTCAGGTAGTTCTTTATAGCAGTGTAATCACAAACTAATACATAAAATTGGTACCAGGAGTGGGGCACTGATATAAATATACCTGAAAATGTGGAAGCAGCTTTGGAACTGGGTAATAGGCAGAGTTTAGAACAGTTTGAAGGAATCAGAAGAAGACAGAAAGATGGTAGGAAAGTTTGGAACTACCTAGAGACTTGTTAAATTGTTGTGACCAAAATGCTGAAAGTGATATAAACAATAAAGTCCAGGCTGAAGTGATCTCAGATGGAGATTAGGAACTGAAGTAAAGGTCACACTTGCCATGCTTTAGAAAAGAGACTGGCAGCATTGTGCCTACCCCTGCCCTAGAGATCTGTGGAACTTTGAGCTTGAGAAAGATGATTGAGGGTATCTGGCAGAAGATATTTCTAAGCAGCAAAGCATTCAAGACATGGCCTGGCTGCTTCTAACAGCATATGCTTGTATTCTTAAGCAAAGAGATGATCTGAAACTGGAGCTTACATTTAAAAGGGAAGCAGAGCATAAAAGTTTGGAAAATTTGTAGTCTGGCCATATGGCAGAAAAGAAAAGCCCATTTTCAGGGAAGGAATTTGAGTTGGTTGCAGCAATTTGCATAAGTAAAGAAAAGCCTGATGTTAATAGCCAAGACAATGGGGAATATGCCCCTAGGGCATTTCAGAGACTTTAACAGCAGCCCCTCCCATCACAGGCCTGGAGACTGGGAGGGAAGAATGGTTTCATGGGCCAGGACCAGGAACCTGCTGCTCTGTGCAGCCTCGAGACATGTCATCCTGTGTCCTAGCTACTCCGCTCCAGCCATGGAGCCACATCTAAAAGAGGCCAAGGTACAGTTCAGGTCACTGCTCCAGAGGGTGCAAGCCAGAAGCCACCAAGGCTTCCACGTGGTATTAAGCCTGTGGGTGCACAGAAGGCAAGAGGTGAGGCTTGGGAGCCTCCACCTAGATCTCAGAGGATGTATGGAAATGCCTGGATGTGCAGGCAGAAGTCTACTGCAGGGGCAAAGCCCTCATGCAGAACCCCTTCTAGGGCAGTGTGGATGGGGAAATGTGGAGTTAGAGTACCTACACAGAACCCCCACTGGGGCACTGCCTCGTGGAGCTATTAGAAGAGGGCCACTGTCCTCCAGACCCCAGAATCTACCGACAGCTTGTACCATGCACCTGGAAAAGCTGCAGGCTCTCAACACCAGCCCACAAAAGCAGCCAAGGGGGCTATACCCTGCAGATACACAGGGGTGGAGCTGCCCAAGGCCTTGGGAGCCCATCCCTTGTGTCAGTATGGCCTACAAATGAAACATGGAGTCAAAGAATATTATTTTGGAGCTTTAAGATATAATGACTGCCCTGCTTGGTTTCAGACTTGCATAGAGCCTATTTGTTTTGGCTGATTTCTCCCTCTTGGAATGGGAGCATTTACCCATTGTCTGTACTAACATAGTATCTTGGAAGTAACTAATTTGTTCTTAATTTTACAGACTCATAGTGGAAGGGACTTGCCTTGGTTCACATGAGACTTTGGACTTGGAATTTTGAGTTAATGCTGGAATGAGTTAAGACTCTGGGAGACTGTTGGGAAGGCATGATTGTTTTGAAATGTGAGAAGGACATGAGATTTGGGAGGGGCCAGGAGCAGAATGATACAGTTTGGCTCTGTGTCCCCACCCAAATCTCATAATGACCTATAATCTTCAATGTTGGAAGAGAAGCCTGGTGGGAGTTGATTCAATTATGGGGGTGAACTTCCCCCTTGCTGTTCTCGTGATAGAGTTCTCATGAGATCCAGTTGTTTGAAAGTGTGTAGCACCTCCCCTTTCACTTTCTTTTTCCTGCTGGCCATGGGGAAGACATGCTTGCTTCCCCTTTGCCTTCTGCCATGATTTTAAGTTTCCTGAGGGTCTCCCAAGCCATGCCTCCCGTAGAGCCTTCAGAACTGTGAGTCAATTAAACCTCTTTTCTTCATAAATTACTGAGTCTCAGGCAGTTCTTTACAGCAGTGTGATCACAGAGTAATACAGGAGGGCTTGTACTAACCATCCCCCAATCCCAGGCAGTGCAGCTTGCAGCTCTGAACAAGATTCCTTCCTTCCACTTAAGGAGAGGAGAGTGAAGAGCCAAGAGTTGTCTTGCAATTTGGATATCAGCTGAGCCACAACAGGATAGGGTACCAAACAGAGTTCTGAGGTCCCCATTCCAGTTCCTAGTACCCAGATGACATATCCAGACACACATTGGGTCAGAAGGGAAAACACTGTCTTGAAGGAAAGGATGTAGTCCTTGCAGGATTAATAACCTCCTGACTAAAGAGCCCTTGAGCCCTGAATAATCAGCAGTGGTATCTAGGTAGTACACACTGTGAGCCTTGGATGAGACTCTGAGATGTACTGGCTTCAGGTGTGACCCAGCACATTCCCAGCTGTAGTAGCCAAAGGGAGGGATTCCTTCTTGGGAAAAGCAGAAAAAAGAGTAAAGGGGACTTAGTCTTACAGCTTAGATACCAATTTGGCCACAGCTGGGTAGAGCACCAAGCAGGCCCTTGGTGTTCCCTAATTCCAGGCCTCAGCTGGGCCAGAGGGGAGCGTATTTCCCTGAAGGGTGAGTCCCAATCCTGGAAACATTCACCACAAGCTGACTGAAAAGCTCCTGGGCCTTAAGTGAACATCAGTGGTAGCCTGGCAGTATTCCCCATGGGCCTGGGGTAATGGTGGCTATGGGGAGAGACCCCTCTTCTTGTGGAAGGGGGAGGGACTATTGGGAAAGACATTGCCTTGTGGCACCAGCACAGATTTCTTTGGTTTCTGACTTCAGGTCCTGGCTCCTGGGTGGCTTTTCTGGGCCCATGTGGGGCCCTGGGGAACTCTGCTCCCTGAAGGGGAAGCCTGGCTGGCTTTACCACCTGCTGGCTGTAGAGCCCTAGGGCCTTGAGTGAATACAGGCAGTAGCCAGGTAGTGGTTACAGTGGGCCTAAGACTCAGTGTTTTGACCCAGGGCAGTCCCAGTGGTGGTGAATACAGGGGTACTTATATAACCCCTTTCCCAGCTCCAGGCAACTCAACACAGAGAGACAATCTCCATTTGTTTAGGAGAAAGTAAGCCAAGAATATGACAGTCTCTGCCTGGCAATCCAGAATTCTTCAGGATCTTACCCACAACCACCAAGGCAGTACCTCTATAAGTCTGCAGGCTTATACCTCTATAAGGCTGCCACCTAATGCTGACATGGTGGCAGTGACCAAAAACTTGGATCACAACATCCAAGTCCCTTCAAATACCTGAAAAACCTTCCTAAGAAGGATGGGTACAAACAAGCCCAGCCTGAGAAGACTACAATAAATACCTAACTCTTCAATGCACAAACACCAACATACATCCACAAGCATCAAGACCATCCAGGAAAATATGATCTCAAAAATGAACTAAATAAGTCACCAGGAGCCAATCCCAGAGAGATGGAGATATGTGACCTTTCAGACAGAGAATTCAAAATAGCAGTTTTGAGAAAACTCAATGAAATTTAAGATAACACACAGAAGGAATTTAGATCTTATCAGATAAATATAACAAAGGAATTCATAATTTAAAAAAATCAAACAGAAATTCTAGAGTTGAAAAATGAAACTGACATACTGAAGAATGCATCAAAGTCCCTTAATAGCAGAACTGACCAAGTATCAGAAAGAATTAGTGAGCTTGAAGACAGGCTATTTGGAAATACACAGTCAGAGAAGACAAAATGAAAAAAGAATTTAAAAAATGAAGCACACCTACAAGACTAGAAAATAGCATGAAAGGGGCAAGTTTAAGAGTCACTGGCCTTAAAGAGGAAGTGGAGAGAGACATAGGGATTGAAAGTTTATTCAAAGGGATAACAGAGAGCTTGACAAACCTAGAGAAAGCTATCAATATCCAAGTAAAAGAAGATTAAAGAATGCCAAGCAGATTTAACCCAAAGAAGACTACATCAAAGCATTTAATAAACTCCCAAAGGTCGAAGATAAAGAAAAGATCCTGAAAGCAGCAAGAGAAAAGAAACAACATACTATGAGCTCTAATATGTCTGGCAGCAGACTTTTCAGTGGAAACCTTACAGGCCAGGAAAGAGTGGCATACATATTTAAAACACTAAAGAAAAAAAAAACTTTTACCCTAGAATAATATATCTGGTGAAAATATCCTTCAAATATGAAGGAGAAATAAAGACTTGCCCAGACAAACAAAAGCTGAGGTATTTTATCAACAGCAGACCTGTCCTACAAGTAAACGGAATTTTTTCAATCTGAAAGTAAACGAAGTAAATGAGCAATAAGAAATCATCTGAAGGTATGAAACTCACTGATAATAATAAGTAAACAGAAAAACACAGAATATAATAACACTGTAATTGTGGTATGTTAACTACTCACCTCTTGAGTGGAAAGACTAAAAGATGAACTGACAAAAATAATAACTTTTTAAAGCACAGACAGTACTATAAGATATAAATAGAAACGACAAAAAGTTTAAAAGCAAGAGGATGAAGGTGAAGTGCAGAGTTTTTATTACTTATTGCTTGTTTATGCAATCAGTGTTAAGTTGTCATAAGTTTAAAATACTGGGGTAATCCCAGCACTTTGGGAGGCTGAGGCGAGCGGATCACGAGCTCAGAAGATCAGGACCATCCTGGCTAACATGCTGAAACCCCATCTCTACTAAAAATACAAAAAATTAGCCAGGTGTGGTGGCGGGCGCCTGTGGTCCCAGCTGCTCAGGAGGCTGAGGCAGGAGAATGGCATGAACCCAGGAGGCAGAGCTTGCAGTGAGCCAAGATCATGCCACTGCACTCCAGCCTGGGCGACACAGCAAGACTCCATCTCAAAAAATAATAATAATAATAAATAAATAAATAAATAAATAAATAAAATACTGGGTTATAAATTATTATTTGCAAGCCTCATAGTAACTGCAAAACAAAACAAAACATACCACAAATACACAAAAAATAAAAAGAAAGAAATTCAACCATACCACTAGAGAAAATAACCTTTACTAAAAGGAAGACAGAAAGGAAGGAAAGAAGGAAGAGAAGAACACAAAACAATCAGAAAATAAATAAAAAATGGCTGGAGTAAGTCCTTACTTATTAATAACAACAATGAATGTAATGGACTAAACTCTCCAATGAAAAGACACACAGCAGGCTGGGTATGTTGGCTCACACTTGTAATCTCAGCACTTTGGGGGGCCAAGGGGGGAGGATTGCTAGAGCTCAGGAATTTGAGACCAGCCTGGGCAACAAAGCGAGACCATGTCTCTACTAAAAATAAAAATTAAACCAAAAATTAGTCAAAAAAGACACAGAGTGGCTGAATGGATTTTTAAAAAACAGACCCAGTGTTCTGTTGCCTACCAAAAAACACACTAACATACTTCACCTATAAAGACACACATAAACTGAAAAAAAAGAATGGAAAAAGACTTTCTAAGCAAGTGAAAACCAAAAAGAGGAAGAGTAGCTATACTTTCATCAGACAAAATAGAATTCAAGACAAAAATCATAAAAAGAGACAAAGAAGGTCATTGTATAATGATAAAAGGGTCAATTCTGCAAGAGGATATAACAATTGTAAATACATATCTACCCAACACTGGAGTACCCAGATATATAAAGAAAATATTAGAGCTAATGAGAGAGATAAACCCCAATACAATGATAGCAGGAGACCTCAACACCCCACTTTCAGCATTGGACAGATCACCCAGAAAGAAAATCAACAAACATAGAACTTAATCTGCACTATGGACCAAATTGACCTAATAGATATTTACAGAATATTTCATCCAATGGCTGGAGAACACAATCTTCTCAGCACATGGATCATTCTCAAGGATAGACCATATATTAGGACACAAAACAAGTCTTAACACATTCAAAAAAACTGAAATAATAAGTATCTTCTCTGACCACAATGGAATAAAACAAGCAATGAATAACAAGCAAAATCTTGGAAACCACACAAACACACGGAAATTAAATAATACACTCCTCACTGACCAGTTGGTCAATGAAGAAATTAAGAAGCGAATCAAAAAATTTATCGAAACAAATGATAATGGAAACACAATATATCAAAACCTGTGGGATACTGTGAAAGCAGTAATAAGAGAGAAGTTTATAGTTATCAGTGCCTACATAAAAAAAGTAGAAAGACATCAAATAATCAACTTAACAATACATCTTAAAGAACTGGAAAAGCAAGAGAAAACAGAACCTAAAATCAGTAGACAAATAATAAATATCAGAGCAGAAATAAATGAAATTGAAATGAAGAAAACCATGCAAAAGACCAACAAAATGAAATCTTGGTTTTCTGAAAACACAAACAAACTTGACAAACCTTTAGCCAAACTAAGGAAAAATAGAGAAGACTCAAATAAAATCAGAGATGAAAAAGAAAGGCATTACAACTGATACTGCAGAAACTCGAAGGATTATTAGAAGCTTAATATGCCACTAAATTGGAAAGCCTAGAAGAAATGGATAAATTCCTAGACACATACAACTTACCAAGATTGAACCATAAAGAAATCCAAAATTTGAACATACCAATAACAAGTAATGAGATAGAAGCCGTAATAAAGAATCTCCCAGCAAAGAAAAGCCCAGCACCCAATGGTTTCACTGCTTCATTTCACAAAACATTTTTTAAAAAATCAATCCTACTAAAACCATTCTGAAAAACAGAATACTTCTAAACTCATCTTATGAGGACAGTATTACCCTGATGCCAACACCAGATGAAAACATCCAAAAAATAAGAAAACTAGATAGGATGTAGAAGTCTTAGGGGGTTGAAAATTAAAAAAAAAAAAAAAAAAAGAAAAAAAAAGTACAGGCTAATATCCCTGATGAATATTGAAGCAAAAATCCTCAAAAAAATCTTGCAAACCAAATTCAACAACATACTAAAAAGATCATTCATCATGACCAAGTGGGATTTATCCCAGGTATGCAAGCATAGTTCAACATATGTAAATCAACCAATGTGATACATTATATTAGCAGAATGAAGGACAAAACCCATATATCATTTCAGCTGATGCTGAAAAAGACATTTGATAAAATTCAGGATCCCTCAGCATGATAAAAACCCTCAAAAAACTGAGTGTAGAAGGAACATACCTAAATATAATAAAAGCAATATATGACAGACCCATAGCTAGTATGATACTGAATGGAGAAAAACTGAAAACCTTTCCTCTAAGATCTAGAACATGATAAGGATCCCCCCTTTTCTTTTTTTGTGGTTGTCAAACCTTTTTTTTTATACTTTAAGTTCTGGGATACATGTGAAAAACATGCAGTTTTGTTACATAGGTATACACGTGCCATGGTGGTTTGCTGCACCCTTCAACCTGTCACCTACATTAGTTTCCTAATGCTATCCCTCCCCTAGCCCCCCACCCCCTGACAGGCCCTGGTGTGTGATGCTCCCCTCCCTGTGAAGGATCCCCACTTTCCGCCACTGTTATTCAACACAGTACTGGAAGTCCTAGCTAGAGCAATCAGACAAGAGAAAGATATAAGAGGCATTCAAATTGGAAAGAAGTCAAACTGTCCTTGTTTGCAGATTATATGAACTTATATTTGGAAAAACCTGAAAACTCCACATGCAAAACAAAAAATTATCAGAACTGATAAACTCAGTAATGTTTCAACATACAAAATCAATATACAGAAATCAGTAGCATTTCTATATGCCAACAGCAAACAACCTGAAAAAGAAATCAAGTAATCCCATTTACAATAGCCACAAATAAAATTAAATACCTAGGAATTAACCAAAGAAGTGAAAGAAATTGAAGAGAACACACACAAAAAAAGGAAAAATGTTTCATGTTCATGGATTGGAAGAATCAATATTGTTAAAATGTCCATATTAACCAAAGCAATCTACAGATTCAATGCAATCTATATCAAAACACCAATGACATTTCTCACAGAAATAGAGAAAACAATCCTAAAATTTGACAAATATTTATTGACCATTTATCTTGTGCCAGTATACCCACAATAGTCAACCTCAGTAATCTAAACTTGAATACCACTCAGTAATTGTTACCAATAAACTGTAACAACAGTCTTCCTTTGAAGAAGATCCTGATTCACTGCCATTTTGGTTCATGGGTGTTATTAAACTGATGAATACTCTGCAATTATTAAAGAACAAAAACCATTTACCTGAAGGCATTAATTACACTCACACACAAACCACTTGCTTACACAGTTTCTAAATTTGTAACCAGATAAAACACAGAAGCCCATTCATGGAATTTTTTATTCTGGAACACCTAAGAAAAGGCAAAAGTCATAGCTGAAAAGTTGCCTAAGTACAGCTGAGCAATAACGTGGGCAAAAGTCACTACAGAAAGATTTGGCCAGCCAGGCGCAGTGGCTCATGCCTGTAATTCTAGCACTCTGGGAGGCCGATGTAGGCAGATGGCTTGTGCCCAGGAGTTTGAGACCAGCCTGGGCAACATGATGAAACCCCATCTCTACAAAAAATACAAAAATATTTACCAGGTGTGGTGGTGCGTGCCTGTAGTCCCAGGTACTTGGAGGGCTGAGGTGGGAGGATCGCTTAGGCCCGGGAGATGGAGGCAGCAGTAATCCGAGATGGCGCCACTGCACTCCGGCCTCGGTGACAAAGTGAGACCCTGTCTCAGAAAAAAAAAAAAAAGCAAGCAAACAAGCTTTGGCCCAGTTAGGATGCTCCACAAAAAAGGCAAAAATAAAATAAACGCCTACTCCAACTAATGCTGTGCCGCTCACTGGTCTTTCCACCCTGGGGTTATATTGGAGGATCTCCAGACAAGAGGTCAGTCCGGTGCACCTCTAGAGTTCAGGCTCTGCCACTTAGCAGTTGCTTCAAGCAGGCACTTACTCTCTATACTATGGTTTTCTCTTCATAAAATGTGGAGGTTGTACTACATAATCTCTAAAATTCTGTATCAATCAGGGTCTCAGCAAGAAATAGATTGCACAGTCCAATTACGGTAGTTCAAGAAGTCTATTTGCAGAGCCATGGGCTGGAGGTAGTGTGCCCGAATTGGTAGGCTCTTGGTCTCACTGACTTCAAGAATGAAGCCGTGGACCCTCGCCGTGAGTGTTACAGTTCTTAAAGGCAGCGTGTCCGGAGTTTGTTCCTTCTGATGTTCGGATGTGTTGGGAGTTTCCTCCTTCTGGTGGGTTCGTGGTCTCGCTGGCTCAGGAGTGAAGCTGTAGACCTTGGCGGTGAGTGTTACAGCTCTTAAGCCGGCACATCTGCAGTTGTTCGTTCCTCCCAGTGGGTTCGTGGTCTTGCTGGCTTCAGGAGTGAAGCTGCAGATCTTCACCATGAGTGTTACAGCTCATAAAGGCAGTGTGGACCCAAAGAGTGAGCAGTAGCAAGATCTATTGCGAAAAGCAAAAGACAATGCTACCACACTGCGGAAGGGGACCCTAACAGGTCGCCACTGCAAGCTCGGGCAGCCTGCTTTTATTCTCTTATCTGGCCCCACCCACAACCTACTGATTGGTCCATTTTACAGAGAGCCGATTGGTCTGTTTTACAGAGAGTTGATTGGTCCGTTTTGACAGGGTGCTAATTGGTACGTTTACAATCCCTGAGCTAGACACAAAAGTTCTCCACGTCTCCACTAGATTAGCTAGATACAGAGTGTCGATTGGTGTATTTACAAACCCTGAGCTAGGCACAGAGTGCTGACTGGTGTATTTACAATCCCTTGAGTTAGATATAGAGTGCCAATTGGTGCATTCACAATCCCTTAGCTAGACATAAAGGTTCTGCGAGTCCCCACCAGATTAACTAGATACAGAGTGCTGATTGGCACATTCACAAACCCTGAGCTAGACGTAGGGTGCTGATTGGTGTGTTTACAAACCTTGAGCTAGATACAGAGTGTTGATTGGTGTATTTACAATCCCTTAGCTAGACATAAAGATTCTCCAAGTCCCCACCAGACTCAGGAGCCCAGCTGGCTTCACCCAGTGGATCTGGCACCGGGGCTGCAGGTGGAGCTGCCTGCCAGTCCCACGCCACATGGGCGCACTCCTCAGCCCTTGGGCGGTGGATGGGACTGGGCACCGTGGAGCAGGGGGCGGCGCTCGTCGGGGAGGCTCAGACAGTGCAGGAAGCCACGGCTGACGTAGGGGAGACTCAGGCATGGCGGGCTGCAGGTATCAAGCCCTACCCCGTGGGTAGGCAGCTAAGGCCCGGGGAGAAATCGAGTGCAGCACAGATGGGCCAGCACTGCTGGTGGACCCGGCACACCCTCTGCAGCTGCTGGCCCAGGTGCTAAGCCCCTCACTGCTCAGGGCGGCAGGGGCAACAGGGCCAGCCAGCCGCAGGGCCCGACAAGCCCACGCCCACCCGGAACTCCAGCTGGCCCGCAAGCTCCGGGCACAGCCCCGGTTCCCGCTCGTGCCTCTCTCTCCACACCCTCCCGCAAGCTGAGGGAGCCGGCTCCGGCCTCAACCAGCCCAGAGAAGGGCTCCCACGGTGCAGCGGTGGGCTGAAGGGCTCCTCAAGCATGGCCAGAATGGGCACCGAGGCCGAGGAGGCACCGAGAGTGAGCGAGGGCTGCAAGGGCTGCTAGCACGCTGTCACCTCTCAGTAGGAAAACCATAAGAGTTCAGCAACAGAACATTCGCCATTCCAGGCCCACAGGGAGGAGGGAAGAGGACAAAACATGGTCCAGAAGGAAGGAGTCACGCAGCAAAGGTCCTCTGAAAAAGACCAGTGACTTCCAGACAAGGGCACAGCCAGTGCGAGGTGGGCCTACAAGCAGGGAGTCTACTCTTCACCTTCCCACTCCCTCTGATATCCTTCCCTGGACTCTCCACTGGCTGAACCCATTGAAGCCAAACAGCATGTCAGTTTCCCAGGGAAGAGGATGGAGTGGAGGAGGGTGGAGTAGACTTGGAGACATGAACTAGCACAGGTCCCTTCCAGTTTTAACATTCTCTGGTAGTTGTGAGGATAGCTCGACCTCAACTGACCTCGGGCATGCCAAGCCTGAAACTCCTAGGCCATTAGAAATGGGTATGAACCAAAGTACACACCAAGGTCAGCCCCTACTCCACCACTGTAGAGAATATTCCAGAGTGTCGAGATCATGCCTCTAGGGGACCTTCCAAGCTCTAGATATGTTATTTGATTTTTATCTTTTTAAAAGAGGATACATGATTTACCATGAATAGACCATATTTTACATTCCCTTCTCTGTGAAGCTTAAGAGTTAAGGCACCAGCTCTGAAAGCAGACCCATGCTGGTTCGATTCCAGGTTCTGACTCTAGGTAACCTGATTAAATTATCTAAGCCTTTCCTCATTTGTAAAAGGAAGGTAATAGAACATACCGCATGGGGTTGTTGTAAAGATTAAAAGAGATATTCAGCATGTAACACAGGGTCTGACTAATAAATAGTAACATTTATTATTAATCTTACATTGAGGATCTGTTTGACAAAAATTTCTTGGGGAGTTGTTAATGGCTTTTATCTGAGTTACCTTCCTCTTCCTTCATTTTGTCTCTGGGGGCCTCCTTCACATGACTTCCTGGGGTTCCCAAAATGCCAGTAATAATCAGGGATTTTAGTGAAGAGACACAGTAAATGATTTATCACCTTAGACAAGATGAAATTAATAGCTTTCATTGGGAAGATTGTTCATTTTGAAAATATGAAACTTACACACTGAAAATAAAATTAAATCTAAATGAAATAAAAATCAATCATCACATAATGCTATTTGAAAGATGTAATTTAGAAAAAGGAAAACGTGGATTATTATCAAAAGGCTTTATTTTGGCTGGTGTCTTTTATGACTACATAATCCTATTTTGAAAAAATTTGGGGGCACTTTGCTGTTGTCTATCTATAGGTACACTAAGAAATTATAAGGATAGGTAAAAGGCATGCTTACTGCAAAAGAGAATGTGAAAATAGAAAATTTCAAGAATATAGCAAACATCAGGTTTTATATACCCAGCTGAGGAGTAGGAGGGAAATAAATAAAGGAACTACTGGTGACACAGAAGCCAAGATTCAAAAGTTGAGCTGCACACATACATTCATGGACTCCATCCACATTTCCAGAGCACATTCTTAGTCCCTGGCACTGGGCTAGGCCTTAGGTGTGCAAATCCTACTAGTCCTCCAGATAGTGCTCCTACCCTTGGAGTATCCAAAGTCTACTGGGGAGGCAGACTCATGAACAACCATCCAAAGAACATGATGAACATTGTGTTATAATCTGAATACATAAATATGGGGACATAAATTCGGGGCGTAGGGGGAATTCACTAAAGGCCTGCTACATCAGTTAGCTTTTTCTGTATAACAAACTACTGCAGAACCTTGCGGCTTAAACCACAGCCTTTTATTCAGCTTGCTCTTCTGTGAGTCAGCTGGGCTGTTCCAGTCCAGGCAGGTTCAGATCACCTCAGTTGGGTTTTCTCTGTGTCTGTGGTCAGGTGATAGATCTGCTCGTGTCTGGACAATCTATAATAACGTCATTCATTCACCTGACTGGCGACTGGCAGCCAAGGAAATAGAATGAGTAGGCCATGGGTCTCTCATTGTCCAATGAGGGCTTCTTCACATGGTAGCTAGCAGTCACAGGGTCCCCAAAAGAAGCAAAAGAAGGCCAACTCCAATGAACATCCCTTTTCACGTCTCTACCTGTGTCATGTTTGCTAAGATCCCATTAGGGAAAGCAAGTTATAAGGCCAATTCTAAATTCTGTGTAGGAAGGGGTGCAAAGTCACCCTTCAGAGGGGTGTGCATGTAGGAACAGGAAGAACTGGGGGCAGTTTTTACAGTCTATCACAAGGCTGCATACAAGTGATATCTTGGGACAGGGAATGTTATAGTCTCCTAGGAATTTTCAAGGAAAAATCTGCTATTCCTTGGAAGAAGAATCAAGACAAGAACCACTGTGGAAATGTAAAAATGCCTCTGACTCACCCAAGATGTAGTAATGTGTATGTTTTGGGAGGTTCTGGAGATAAGGTTAGAGTCCATCTTATGATTTCCCATTCTGTATAGGTATATTTGAAATCTCTATAGCTATCATACTATTTCCAGTGTCTAGTCTTGCCTCTAGGGCTTGGAAAGTAACCCAATAAGCTAAACTATCCCCATGCTGGAGATGTTCATATAATGAGCTATAAAGGTAAAATCCCACTGTACTGACCACCCTTACAGGAAGACCTTAATGACAGAACATCCTGGGAATGAAATTGGCAGTGTCCTCATAAATCACATAAAGCAGGGCTAAGCCTTCAAAGTCACAGAACAAATGGTCCTGGCAGCTATGATGAGGTCTCCACTCAGGGAAGAAAAAAACACAACCCACCAAGGCAGAACTGGGTCATCAGTGGTGCAGCTTCTATGTCTCTCTTTCATATTCCTCTGCCTACCTGTTTTATACCAAGACCTGATTAAACAGCCAACTATTGCTTGTTTTCTTGTTTCATTCATTCATTCACTCAACCACTAATCCACCAAACATTTATTGAGCACCTTCCACATACCAATAGGAGCTGGAAGAAAACACAGATAAATAAGATGCCCTGTCCCGAAGGACCTCAGCATTTGGTGTGCAAGGGACCCAGAAATAAAAACAATTACAATTCAGCATGATGAGAGTAGAGAAGGAAGCTCCAGGGACTAAGGGAGAGCTTAAGAGGGACACCTAACCCAGACCTCAGTGTCAGAGACAGCTTTCCAAAGGCTGTGGCACTTTAGTTGAATCTCAAAGAATGTTTAGGAAATAGGCAGACAAGGGTAGAGCATTCCAAGCAGAGGAAACAACTTGTACTTGGGCATGGAAGCACAGGAGAACACATGACACTCAGGAAGTACACAAGGAAAGGGCAAGAACAACTTGGATGCTATCTGAGGTGTGATGATGCACCCGAGCCCTCCCTATTTGCTAAAACATTATATAAGACACAAATTATGTATGCTTCCCGACTGACCTACTGATACCACCTCAGCATGAATGAATTCAAGCCACTGACTTACCTTGAGCAGCATCTGAACTCGATTATTGGATACATTTTGGCCCCCATTGCTGACATTAATAAACACATAGGGTGCTTTGGAGGGCAGGATGGCATTCCCTGAAGCCTCATCAAGCCCCAGTACAGGTTTTTTCCAAAGGTAAACTTGATTTATTTATTCCTTTTAGGATGAAAACGGAGAGTCAGAAGAACATCAGCAAGCCCTCCCATTCAAACAACTCCTTAATCCCAGAAAGCTGCCCTAACTGACTGGTGGTAGAACCTAAGTCCCTGGTACAGGTCAGTATCGAACAATGTTACCAATAGTATTAATAACAATGCTGCCTGTCAGTGGGTGTTTATATGAGTCAAGCCATTGACTAAACTCTTTGTGAATACATATTGTTAATTAAAATTTTTTTAAAATTTGAAACAGGGTCTTGCTCTGTTGCTCAGGCTGGAGTACAGTGGTATGACACACCTCACTGTAGCCTCAATCTCTGGGGTCCAAGCAATCCTTTCACCTCAGCCTCCTGAGTGGCTAGGACTTACAGGCGTGTGCCACCACACCAGAATTTTTTTTTTTTTTTTTTGGAGAGATGGTGTCTTGCTATATTGCCCAGGCCGGTCTTGAACTCCTGAGCTCGACTGATTCTCCCGCCTTGGCTCCCCAAAGTGCTGAGATCACAGGCATGAGCCACCACGTTCAGCTGTGAATGTAATCTCATTAAATCCTCACATTAACTCTACAGAGATATTTCTATCATCATGAGGAATATGGTTTAGAGATAAGACATAACAACTTATGTAAGGTCATAGTTAGGGAGTCAGAGACAAATCCAGAAGAACCTGTATCCTATCCCCTGTCTTCTACTTCAACAGATTTCTATGCCCTTAAACCTCAGTCCCAGGTCTTACCCAGTCCTGTGAGAACCTTGGTCTAAACAGCTCCCATCTCTGACCTTTCCTGGCCCCAGCTTCCCTACTATACCCCTCAGTTCATTAGAGTCATTTATTCATTTAGAAATATTTTTGCATCCTGACTAGTTTGCATGGCCTGTAGAAGATTAATCAGACGTGGTCTTGAGCCTAAAGTGTTTCTACTGTAGTAGAATATTCATTAATTTATCCATCCATTCATTCAACTAAAATGTGTTTAAGTATTTACCGTGTGCCAAGAACTTTTTAAGTATTAGGAAGTTGAAGTGAATAAGGACCTCAAAGTATTTGTGCATTCTAAAGGAATATAAGACACTTACATAAACAATGATATGGTTGAATGTGTTGCCTAAAAGTTCATGTGTTGGAAACTTAATCCTTCTGCCTTCATGAATGGATTAATGTCACTACCATGGGAGTGGCCTCATTATCTCCAGAGTGGCTTTGTTATAAAGTGAACTCTCTAGCTCTCTGGCTCTTGCCCTCTCAACATGTTATGATGCAGCAAGAAGGCTGTCACCAGATGGTGGCACTAAGCTCTTGAACTTCCCAGCTTCCAGAACACTGTGCTAAATAAAATTATTTTCTTCATAAGCTATCCTATCTGTGGTATTCTGTTATAACAACAGAAAATGACTAACACAAACAATTATCATCAGAGTACGGTGCGGCACATCTGGGCTGGAATCTAGGTCCTTTGATTTCCAGGTGAGTGCCTATCAGCAAAACTTCTTGGAAGAGTTGCTTTTGGCTGCCATCTCTCCTTTCCTCTCATTTTCTCTTTAACTAACTCTTGCTGGCTTCCATCTGACTGCTTCACTAAAACTACTCCAGATCACCAATGACTTCAAGGTCACCAATTTGATTATATTCCATCTTTGTCAAAACACTTTCCCCTTAATTTCCATGACAGGTGTTCCTCATATCACACTGACTAACCATCCCTTTTTAAGCTTTGCTGGGTCCTTCTCTTAACCTCCAAACATTTTATCTCCTCAAATCTTGGTGTTTAAACCCCTTTTCCTATCTGCTCTCTCCCACACCATTGCCTGAAATATCATTTACAATGACAACCAATTTTTTACCTCTAGTCCTGACTTCTCTCTGGAATTCTAGACTCATATCCAAATGTCTATTGATATAAAATTTATCAATCAAAATAGAACTCTTGATTTTTACCACCAATTGTACTACCATCATGTCTTGGTAAACAGTATCACCATCTACTGAACTGCTTGAGCCAAAAGCACAAGAGTCATCCTTTATGCCTGTCTCCCTCAGTGCCTACATCCAGTCCATCAGCAAGGCCTGCCGATACACCTCCAAGACAGATCTGGAATTTCTCCAGTTGTCTCTGTCTCCACTATTCCAACCCAGTCCAAGCTACAATTACCTCTTGCCTTGACTAACGTAGAAGCCTTCCCATTGGTCTCCAAGTTTTCGTTCTCACCCTCCTCCATTTCATTCTCCACAAAGTAACCACAATGAACCATTAAAATTAAAAGCCAGACCATTTCACCCTATGTTTCAAAGTCTCCAGTGGTTCTGCCACACTTAGAATAAAGTCCAAACTCTTTAACTGGTCTGAATCCCAATATAATTTGCAACACTTCTCTAATCTCATCTCCTTCCAGGTTTTCCTTTTATCTCTCTAGTCCAATCACACTGGCCCAGGGCCTTTCTGCCAGCTGCTGCCTTTGCCTAGAAAGTTCTTTTTCCTGATCTTCACACAGCTGGCTCCTTCATGTCATTTGCATCTCAGTTACATGTCACCTCCTCAGAAAGGCCTTCCATGATCACCCACTCTTACACATTGCCCTATTTTAATTATGCGTGACACTTATTACTAACAAATTAATGTGTGTGTGTGTTTTAACTTATCTGTTTCTTACCTACCTGTTTATTCTTACTAGAATATAAGATCCTAGAGAGCAAAGATGTTATTTGCCTTGCTTATGATAAGGAAGAGTAACCAACATAGATTAGGTAGTCAATAAATATTAAAGAAGCAAAAAGATAAATCCCCTATAACTCACATAATAACAAAAGGCAATTTTATTATGCTAAGGAGTTGCTAATAAAGGGCTATTTATTAGCCCTTTGTGGCCCAGAAAAGAAGCTCGATTAGTAGGGGCCTGTGGAACTCAGAAAACTATCAAATAAAAAATTGTAAGACAATCCTTTCATCAGTATGAAAGAATTTTCAAAGACTTTTACTGAAAATAGCAGACACTTTTCAATCCAAACATACAGAATATACATTTCCCAGAACACAGTTCTGAAATATTCAGGCAACTGGACCAGATTGATTATGGATGGATTGGAGCATGCCTTTTAAGTCTCCCCATGTTTGACCATAAATATTGATAGCCCCTTTTTGGTAGATGGTTCTGCCTCATATTTCAGATGAAAAAAAAAACATTTAAAAGGAAGAAAGCTATGTAGCTGCCTCTCTTTTAGAGAGTGAAATATGTTATAAGCATGCCCAGAAAAATAGAATACTCAGGGATTTGCATCAGAACAGAGGCCATGATGAAAGTGATAATACAAACTAGATAAATGGGTGAAATAAAGCTCCCCAAACAGATGCACTAGAGATAGTCCCCAATCCCAGATTTACTTTAACATACAACATCAGAAGAGTGAGCGCTTAGGTTTGACCTAGCAGCCATCATTTTGCAGGGGTCCTTAAGAAGTCTTCAGGCATAAAAAGGCTGTTGGAAAACAGACCAGAGAATACCAGGGTTTTTATTGATGGAAGTGCTAATAAAACAACACAATTGTTTGCAACCAGAAGCTAAATGACTCATCTCTTTCAAGAAAGGTCATATCACACAGGAATTGTCTGTAAAGCAGTATCTATAATATAACCTAACTTTCAAAAGTTCTAAATTTTCTGATGTGAACGAAACAGTCTTAATTTACCCTCAACTAGATAACATGTTAAGGATGGGAATGTGTCTTTATCCACTTTTGTATCCTCATAGTTCTTAAATATCTAGTAGGCAAGCAGTAACAGTTTGCTTATTAAATAAATCTCACCACTACCATCTTCTCTAACTTGGTTTGCATGCAGTCATCTTTTCCTCTCTCCTCTCCATCTCTCCATCTGTCTGTCTCTCCATCTGTCTCTCTCTCTCACATACACACATACACACACACACACACACACACACACACACACATCTGGCCTCTCTGTTAGAGGTCACTGCTTAGATTCTATCTTAAATCTGTGAAGGACTAGATCTGATAGTCCGTAATACCTTAATTGTCATCGTAACCCAAAATCTAACTGATGGCAGGGAGTGAGATCAGCTTTCTCATCTGTAAAATGGGGATAATAAAAGTGCCTGGAATGACACTGGAAAGGAGTAAAGCCAAGTGATCAGATAGGCTGCTTCATTCTCCCACCCCAAACATGCAGAAAACTTAGCTGCAGTATGCAATGCAAGTGTCCTGAACACCCAACACTTACAGCAGCCACCAAAACCAAGAGAAGGGAATCCTGTGTGACAAAGGCACGGAGTTTGTCTTATTCTTTCAACTCCTTCAATTTTTAAGAACTGTTCAAATTTTTCTTAGAGACCTGACTCCTCTATTCACAACAGTATGTTCCTTACTAGAGAAGCATAATATTAATACAACACTACTAATAAATGTAACAGCTCACATTTATCAGCACAATTGGTGTTAGCCAGGCATGCGACAAAAGACTTCACCTACACCAACCCAATTAACTATCACAAACTTATGAGGAAGGCATTAGTATTACCTATGTCATAGATGACTATCCTGAATCTCAAAGAAGTTAAATAATGTCTACATGGCCACAGAACTACAAATGTCAAATTTGGGACCTGAACTCAGGTCTGTTGACTCCAAGGCCTGGGCAGTATTCATCTTTAACTTTTTCATCCTTATCCCGAGCATTAAGTACAGTCCCTGACACTGGTCAAAGCTTTAAGCCTCAAATCTAGGCACCAACAATTGCTTAGAAGCAAGCAGTCTAAGAGCACAGACCATGAAGCAGAAAAAGAGCCATGGCTTCAAGTCCCAGACTGGTCACTTATTAGTTCTGCAACCTTAGGCATATTTGTTAACCTCTTGGAGCCTCAGCTTTCTCATCTGTAAAACAGCGATAATAAAAGTGCCTTCAATAGGACACTTAGTATCTTGAGTAATGCACAGTAAGACTACTTACAGGTCCACAATTTCTTAACCATAAATCTAAAGCCCGAAAAGCTCTGAAATCAGACCTTGTTCTTAAACTGGTTGTATTAATTTCTATTGGTACTATAACAAGTTCCCACAAACTCAGTGGCTTAAAACAACAAAAATTTTTTATCCCATAGTTCTGTAGGTCAGAAGTCAAATGTGGGTCCCTGGACTAAAATCAAGGTGTCTACAGGCTGTGTTCCTTTCTGGAGACTCTAGAGAGGATTCATTTCATCACCTTTTCTGTCTTTTAGAGGCTTCTCCCATTCTTTGGCTCATGGCCCCCTTCCATCTTCAAAGCCACCATTGGTGGACTAGGTCACTCTCACATCACATCACTCCAACCTCTGCTCCCTTTGTCACATGTCCCTCTCTGACTCTCTTGCCTCATTCTTTCACATTTAAGAACCCTTGTGATTACATGGTGTACATCTGGATAATCCAGGATAATTCTCCAACTTTAAATTCAGCTGATTAACAACCTTAATTCCACCTGCTACCTTCATTCCCCCCATTTGCTATGTAAGGTAATACATTTACAGGTTCTAGGAATTAGGACATAGTTAGGAATTAGGGGAGCTATGATTTTGCCTGTCAAACTTGTGGCAAACTGATCTGGCAACAAAACCTAACTTGAATTGATATGACTATAGTCATAATTTTCTCCACTAAATATAAATATTCATACATTTGATTTAGGATGCAGCCCCAGATCCCATTGTGGTGCTATGTAATATACAGTATATTAGCTGAATTACATTTCTAAAATCCAAACAATTCTGAATTCTGAAATACCTCTGATCCTAAGGGTTTTAGATGAGACTATAAATTTATATTCTAATAATTATTATTAACATCATCTTCTTCTCTGAAAGGCAAGAGAAAATGGTCCATGGTCAACATGGTTCATAAATCATGTTCACAAAGCCAGTGCCCCCTTGAGCCTTGGAAGACCCTGCTGGCCGGGCATGGTGGCTCACACCTGTAATCTCAGCAATTTGGGAGGCCAAAGTTGGCTGATCATTTGAAGCCAGGAGCTCAAGACCAGCCTGGCCATCATGGTGAAAACTCATCTCTACTAAAAATACAAAAATTAGCCAGGCGTGATGGTGCATGACTGTAATCCCAGCTACTTGGAAGGCTGAGGCAGAAGAATCGTTTGAACCCAGGAGACAGAGGTTGCAGTGAGCCGAGGTCATGCCACTTCACTTCAGCCTGGGCATAGAGCAAGACTCTGTCTCAAAAAAAAAAAAAAAAAAACAACAACAACAAAAAAGATCCTGCTATGGTTTGAATGTATATGTCCCTCAAAAATTCATATGTTGGAACTTGAACCTCAATGTGATAGTATTAAGAGGCAGACTTTTGTGAGGTGATTAAGTCATGAGGTTAGAGCCCTCATGGATGGGATTAGCAACCTCATAAAAGGGCTGGAGTAAATTTGCTAGGCCCTTCTGCCCTCTGTTCCTTTTGCCACATGAGGATGCAGCAACAAGGCACCATCTTGCAGGCAGTCTTTACCAGACACAGAACTTGACTGTGCCTTGATCTTGGACTTCCCAGCCTCTAGAACTGTGAGAAACAAATTTCTGTTGTTCATAAATTACCCAGTCTTGGGTATTTTGTTATAGCAGCATGAAGGGGTAAGACAGATCTGGAGTCAGACATTCCCCATGGCCAAACCTGATACCACTCCTTTCTTGCTGTGTACTCCTAACCTCTATCAGCCTCCCTGTCCTCATCACCCAGGGGTAGGGGTGGGGGTGTGAGTGTGCCCACAGAGTGGTCATGGGGATTAAATGAGATGAATCATGCATAGCCCTTAGCACCCAACAATGGGATTGCTACTGCCAGTTGTTATGCTCCTCTATTTGGGTATTGCCTTCATGGCTGACACCCAAGGCTTTCTTTCTAGGATGTGTGGCCTTCATAAAAAATGTGTTTATTTAGTGAAAAAAAAAAAGGACCCTGAGATTTTCATTTAATTTTGCCTATGTTCTCACCCTGCTCCATAGCACAGCACTGATGATACTAAAAAGCTAACTCCTGGATTTAAGCTGCTAAGACCTTCACATCACTGGCAGCTTTGCTAATGTCGGTGTTCTGCAGAACAGGAAGTAACTCACCAGCCTACTATGTTCTCATGAGGCCATCCCTTGGGACTGTCCCACTGCCTCTACACTGCTTCTGTTTTCACCAGACATCTCCTGATCCTAACTTGGTTTCTCAAGTAAACTCCACTGCCACCAAGAGGAATGTCTTATAGGAAGCTGCAGAATAAGAAGTCAAGGCCAGATGTGTGGATTTGAGAATCAGAGACACCATTCCCTTTTTTCTTCCCTTTCTTCCCTCCTTCCCTCCTTTTTTTCCTTCCTTCCTACTTCCTTCCCTCCTTTTTTTTTCTTTCGTTCCTTCTTCCTTCCCTCCCTCCCTTCCTTCTGCAGTCAATCCACAAAGATTAACTGAACACCTACCAAGTACAAAGTACTATGCCAAGGGGCTGGCAATGCAGTCTTCAAGATAAGGCTGGGTCATGCTATGCAGAGTGTACAGATGATCCCACAAATCGTGACTTTATTACAGTTAATTTTACAAACCATTAATTACAAATTGAGGTGAGAATTAGGAAGAAAAAGTGCTAGGTGTTAAAAGACTGTTTAAGATAGTCAGGGGATTCTAGAAATGTGTCCATGACCTAGTAATATCTAATCAAGGACCTGCCTGAAAAGTGATAAAAATTACCCAGCTAAAGAGATAGAAGAGTATTCCAGGGGAGACATGAATAGACGTGTGAAGATCCTGAACATCAAAATGTCAAGGAACTGAAAGAAGACCAGAATTGCCAAAATACGGGGAGGAGAGGCAGTATGGTACGTGACTGGTTAGTTGGTGGTAGGTAGGAAGAAAGGAAGGAAAGGTGGCAGAAAAGAAAGGGGGAAAGAAGGAAAGGAGGGAAAGAATTAAATGGAACCAAATCAAATCTGGAGCAGAAGCTGGCAAGCTCCAGTAGGACCAAATTTGCTCCCAGTCTGTTTTTGTATGGCCCCCAGCTAAGAATGGTCTTTGTATTGTTAAGTAGTTGAAAAAAATCAAAAAGAAGAATACTATTTTATGATATGTTAAAATTATATCAAATTCAGTTTTCTGTATCCATAAGTAAAGCTTTATTGGAACACAGCCACACCCACACATTTACATATTATCTATGGCTGCTTTCATGCTACAGTGGCAGAGTTGAGGAGTTGCAACAGAGACCTTACAGTCCACAAGCTTAAAATATTTACTATCTATACCTTTACAGAAAAAAAGTGTTTGCCAACCCCTGATTTAGTGAGATTGGCAGAGGCCAGATCATATAATATTTTAGGTCACATTAAAGATTTACTATCTTATCCCAAGACCAGGGGAACCCAATAAATAGTTTGAACAGGAGAACAGCATGACCCAGTAGTGCCCAAACCTATCTGCACATTAGACTAGTGAGCTTCAAAAAATATGGATGCATGAGTCCCACTTCCAGATATTATGAATTAATTAGTCTTGGTATGGCCAGTGCTTTGGAATTTTGAGGGGATTCCTGGGTGACTTTGATATGCAGATGAGTTTTGGAACCGTGGATATAATCACATTTTTATGTTTTAAAGATCAGTCTGGCTCAGGGGTTCTCCCTCTGGCTGCACATTGGGATCATCTGGGGGATATTTTCAAATACACTGATGTGATGCCCAGGCCCACCTGGCATCAATTAAATAAGAATCTCTAGGGGGTCTCCCCAAGCATTGGTATAAAGTTGCCCAGGTGATTCTAACACGCAGCCAGGGTTGTGCACCCTGCATTAACAGGGGCCAAGGATGAAGACCCAGAGACCCCCAAGAGGCTACTGTGAGTGCCCAACTGAAAGATGACAGGGGCTGAAGTTGAGTTGCTGGGGGTAGGGGGCTGTGTAGGCACAATCAGAAGGACTTGGTGATCAGTAAGTGAGAGTGGAAGGCTGAGGTGGAAAGTCTCAAAAACGATACTCAAATGTCTAGCAAATCAACTGGGTGCAAACTGATGGCACTTATTGGTGTGGGAACCTTGGACGAGGAACAAGGTACGGAAGTAAGAACACTATTTCTGTTCTGATGTAGTATTGAAAAGGAGGATGTCTTCGGAGAGTTGGCCAGATTAAAGCTGTAAGGGACTGCGATCAAATGATAAAGAGCCTTGAATGCTACATTCATTCATTCAATGTACATTCATTCATTCATTCATTCATTCAATGTGACATTCATTGAGTCACACACAATGTATGTGAGCTTCCTCAGCTTCCTCACCTATAGAATGGCATTAAAAGTGTTCATATATGTCTTTTTCATCTTTGGCCAGCAGAGTCACTCAACGACAGACACTTGAAAAACACCCTCACAAGGATATTGTAAAGATTCGATGAGATGCCATGTGTCAAGTAGCACAAGAAACTTAAGTAGCACAAAACGCGTTCATAAAATGTTAGTGTTATCCCTGAAGGGTTTCCAAAGAAGCATGACCCAGTGACACTCTCACAATGAAGTCTTAGAAAGTGTAGGTGGTGCCCCAGTGGTCACCGCCCTGCATCTGGAGACTTCCTGGCACCGCACATGATGGCTGGCCGCCAAGACCACCGCCTGCCTGGGATGGCCACCCTTGGTGCCAAGAAGCCATGAGCTTTCCCCCTAGACCCTTCACTCTGAGATCTTCTGCCCAATAATTTTGTTTCCACGATACCTCACCCTCTGTTCCAATGCCACCCAAGATGCTGTGGCTGACCAGCACTTCAGACACATTGTTCTCTTTTGCCTGTTCTCAAAATAGAATCATATGCCAAGGTGGAAAAAAAAAGTGTATATGAACAACTGTGGGAAGGATGGGTGACAGGGAAAAGAAATGTGTACAGGTTGAGTATCCCTGATCCAAAATGCTTAGAACCTTTTTTATATTTTGAAATATGTGCATATACATAATAAAATATCTTGAGGATGGGACCTGAGTCTAAACACAAAATTCATTTATGTTTTATATTTACCTTGTACCCAAAAATCAAAATATTTATCAGTGAAATGATATGACAGTAATCTTATACAATATTCTAAATAATTTTGTGTGCCCATCACATGAGGTCAGGTGTGAAATTTTCTACCTGTGGCATCATGTCAGTACTCAAAGACTCCAATCTTGGAGCATTTTGGGTTTCAGACTTTCAGATCAGGGATGCCCAATTTGTACTAGGTTTAGCAGTTGAGATTAAGTTCAGCTGCATGTGATAAACAACATAATGGTATTAGTTCATCAGTTAGTAAGAAGTCAAGGTTCCAGCAATTCTGTGGAGTTGACAGTCCTCCACCATCCAGGCTACCCTTCCAGCATACTGCTCCTCTTTAACAAGCATGGCCATTTTTGTCCATCTTGACTAAGATGGCCAGAGCTCTAGCCACCATCTTCATATTCCAGGCAAGAAGATGGAGGAAAGGACAGAAAAGAGGAAGACGGCACACACAAATTTTCTTGAAGGCAGTTTCTGGGAAGCTGAAACATAATACTTCTACTAACATCTCTCAAGCCCAAATTTAGTAACATGGCCACATCTAGCTGTAAGGGAGGCTAAGAAATGCAGTGTTTATTCTGGGCAGCCATATTCCCAGGTCAAAGCAGGAATTCCCATAACTAAAGGGGGAAGGGGAGGATGGAGATTGGGGTAGGCAACCAGCAGTGTCTACTGCAAGGGGTGAAGGGTTATTGACTTGTGCTTCTCCTATGCTATTCCCTCACTCAGAATGCCTTCCTGCTCCCTCTCTGTGAGTTCATTCAAAGACTGATTCACTGGCTCTGTGTTCCTGGCATCTGCTGCTCCTTTGACTGGAATGTTCCATGTCTCCACTTTTATTATTTTCCTTAGATATATTTACGCACATAGATATAAATAAATACACAATATTTGAACAAGCTTTGAACACAAGTTCCATCCATATAAACTGTATGTCCTTGTCAAGTCACTTCTACCCTCTGAGCCTCAAGTTCCTCCTACATCAAGTGGGGATACTGATGCCCACCTCACAATGTTGTAGAGGGGATCAGTGGAGATTTCTGTATTTGGGAGTGGTCTGTAAGCAATAAATCATTAAACATCTATTAGCTATTATCATTTCTACCCTGAAGCATTACTTCCTGTTAGTTAACATGAGAGGAAAAAAAAAAGCAGTTGGTGGCTAAGTGTTACTACACAAAAGAACAGGGCAAAAGACCCATTTCATCTCCTTCTCACTTTCCCATAGCAAAGCCAGAAGAGGATTCCATCAATTCTTAAAATGTATCTACAAGCAGAAAATTAATTTTAGAGATGAGCAAGGATAACTTCCTTTGAAGTGAAAGGAGTCTGGAGAAGCCAGAATGCACCCTGCCCTGCTGATTGAAGCAGAATTAAAGCCAAAAGCAGAACTCAGATCATCAGAGGGAATGAGTCATAGTACCTGGCGAGGAAGCAAGGCTTCAGCCAGACACCAATCAGAGCTAAATATTACAGCTCTTGCAAATAAGGCAGATGAGTTCCTGTAACCATGAACAACCCAAAGGTGGCCCCTGCCCTCATACACAAAGCTAAAAACTAATGGTCGCTGACAGTATTAAGACAATAACTGTATCTGCTCAGATTAATCATATATCTGACTTAATCCAAATATACCTCAAGAGATGTATCAAATACATACTTTTGCCCCTTTCATTATAAAATAAAATATATATACAGGAAAGTGCCTAAAATATACATGGACACTTTAACAATAATTAAGTCAATCCTTGTGTAATTACCACTGCAGTCAAGAAAGAAAACACTTCACCACCTTAGAAGCATGCCGCTCTGATCTCAGTTTTCTCCATCCCATCTAAAAGCAATCACTCTCTTTGTTCTGCTTTTTTTTTTTTTTTTTTTTTTTTTGGCAGGGTTTGCTCTTGTTGCCCAGGCTGGAGTGCAATGACGCGATCTCGGCTCACCGCAACCTCAGCCTCCTGGGTTCAAGCGATTCTCCTGCCTCCTGAGTAACTGGGATTACAGGCATGCGCCACCACACCCAGCTAATTTTGTATTTTTAGTAGAGACAGGGTTTCTCCATGTTGGTCAGGCTGGTCTTGAACTCCAGACCTCAGGTTATCTGCCCGCCTCAGCCTCCCAAAGTGCTGGCATTACAGGTGTAAGCCACTGTGCCTGACCTCTTTGTTCTTATGATATATATTTCCTTCCTTTTCTTTATAATATTACCACTTATGTACATCCCTAAAAATATTTTTGTCTATTTAAAATTTTTATTTGAATGGAATCACATATGTATATACTTTATACTTTGCTGCTTCTGCTCAGCCTTACATTTGTAACCACAAAATATTTATCAGTGAAATGATATGACATCTGAAATTTGATTTAAAATAATTGGATGAAGGAAGAGTTGCAAAGTATATTTTGAATAAATTGACCATAAGTTGATCACTGTTAAAGATGGATGATGAATACATCAGACTCATTATAGTATACTTGACTTTAAAATATGTTTCAAAATTTATATAACAAAAAATCATTTAAATTACTTCATGAGATTCACTTGGTTGCTGTGTGTAGTTAGAATTTGTTCATTTTCATTGCTGTATAGCAATACTTCTCTAAGTAAGATCCCAAGACCAGAAGCATCAGAATCACCTGGGAATTTATGTGAACTGTAAATTCTTAGCCCAACCCCAGGCTTTTGAAATCAGAAACTCTTGGGGTAAGGTTTCTGATTTGGTAAGGTCTGGGGTGAGGCCCAACAATCTGTGTCCTAATAAGCTCTCCAGGTAGTTCTGATGCACATTCAAGTTTGATAAACACTCCTAAATAGCATTCTGTTGTATGAATATATCACAATTTATTTATTCATTCTACTACTGACACACAGGTGTATTATTTCAAGTTTTAAGGTTTCAAGTTTGTGGATGCTATAAATATTCTTGTAGAAGACTTTTGGTGGACAAGCATCTTTCTGATATGTACCTGGTGATAAAATAACAGGGTCTTAGGGTGTATGTATTTTTAACATTACATGATAACACTAAACTATTTGCAAAGTAGTTCACCAATTTATAATCCCAGTAGTAATGTATGTAAATTCCCTTTGCTCCATATCCTTCCCAACACTTGGTAGTTTTTTGACATTTTAATTGTTGTCAATCTAGAGGGTTAAACACTTAAACTTTCCAACTTAGAATAAAAAAAAACACATATTAGAGAACAGAACTTCAGATGTAAAATCAGTTTCACAAATATATTAGTTGGTGAGTTTTCATGGAGTAAACCCGACGCAGGAAAGAATCTGGTACAATAGAGAAACTGAGAAAGGTCAATGTGACTGGAATGTGGCGAACAAGACAGAATGCAGTTCAAGATGTTGAGGAGTGAGGCAGGGACAAACCAAGGACCTCCTACATGTGCTAAAGAGTGAATTTTATTCCAAGTGAAATGAAAAGAAAATTAAAAATTTTAAGCAGGAAATTTACATAATTATATTTCTATATTAGCATACATTTAAAATATTTCAGGCACATAGCCACTTCTAGCTATGATGGGGTTGTTTGATACTTCAGACCAATGCTTCTGCTGAAAGCCACTTTAAAAGCTGGATAAAACACAAATACACACACACTCACACACACCTGCACGCTATGATGCCCGAAAGCATCAAGCAGTTGTTAAGACAACCAGGACTTCAGGGAACAAAATCCTAGAGAAGACAGAAGCACAGGGAGGCAAGCCAATATTGTGCAGCTGCTCTTTCCCTCGGGGCATTTGCCAAAATTGGGTGAAGGGTAAGGGGCTAAGGATCCAGGTAAAGAGCCTCCGCAGAGAGTTGCTAATAAGGGGCAAAAACACCAGAAGAGCATTTGGCAGTCTCTTGGAGATAGAGAGGCAAAAGTCAGAGGTCTAAAAGGCAAAGATGCCAGTGAAACCTAAGCCCAGCACCTGTTTGATATTTCCCTCAAAACATTTGCTGAATTCTGAGACTGCATAAGGCAGGAGGCTAAGAAGCCATGCTTGATAGTCTCACAGTTTTGAGGAAAGAACATTTAAAGTTCTGAACTAGCCAGGGGTAGAAGTCATTGGGCTGAAATCCTAAGAAGGCTACATCCCAGAAAGAGGCATCTGCCAGTGGCAGAGCTCTATCAGAACTAAAATACAGCCTATGTTCAGCTCAGTCCCTAATTGGATTAAAATAATCAGTTGTCCAATATGCCTGCCTAGCATTTTCTCTGGAACAAAATAACATCATCTACAGCATCTACAATTTTTCATGCAATATGATGAATATACAATCAACATTTGCTAGGCATGCCAAGACACAGACCAAAAACCCAGAGAAAAAAACAGATCACACAAAGAAACAACAAGTGACTCAGATATTGGAGTCAGGAAACAAAGAGTCAAACTATGATTAATATACTAAAAAATATAACAAGATGAAGAAATTAGATGAAAAGGTAGAGAATTTCACCAAAAAAATCAGAATCAATTTAAAAAGCTTAAATGGAATTTCTAGAATTGTAAAATACTATTATGGAAATTAACTCAATAGATAAGGTTGAACAACAGATTAGACATAGTAGAAAGAGACAATTAACAAATTGGAAGGCTGGTCAAAATTTTTTCAAAACTCAAGCACAGAGGTAAAACATAAAATGGAAAATACAGAAAAGAGTAAGAAATATGTGTGACAGAGTAAAAAGGTCTACAATACATATATTTGAAGACATAGAAAAGTAAAGAATGGAACAGTAGTAGTGTTTGACGAGATAACAGCAAACTGATTAAAGATATCAATACACAAATTTTAAAAATCATTAGGAACCCCAAACAGGGTTAACAGTAAATAAACAACAATAACAACAAAAAATCAATAAAGCCAGACCTAGAGACATCACAGAAAAACTGATAAAAATTAAAGACAAAGACAAAACCCTAAAAATCAGGGTAAAAAAGACACATTACCTTCCATGGAGTCATAATAATGTTGGCTAATGGCTGATTTTTCAACAGAAATGATGGCAGTCAGAAGACAATGGAACAATGTTTTAAAGTTCTGGGGAAAAAAACTAGAAATATAAAATTCCATACTCAGTGAAAATATCATTCAAAAATGAAGCTGAGGCTGGGTGCGTTGGCTCACACCTGCAATCCCAGCACTTTGGGAGGCCGAGGCGGGCGGATCATGAGGTCAGGAGATCAAGACCATCCTGGCTAATAAGGTGAAACCCTGTCTCTACTAAAAATACAAAAATTAGCAGGGTGTGGTGGCAGACGCCTGTAGTCCCAGCTACTCGGGAGGCTAAGGCAGGAGAATGGTGTGAGTCCAGGAGGCGGAGCTTGCAGTGAGCTGAGATCACACCACTGCACTCCAGCCTGAGTGACAGAGTGAGACTCCGTCTCAAAAAAAAAAAAAAGAAAGAAAGAAGCTGAAACAAAGACATTTTCAGACAAGTAAGAATTGAGAGGATTTGTCACTAGCAAACCCTCAGTAATATGGTTTGGCTGTGTCCCCACCCAAATCTCACCTTGAATTGTAATAATCCCCACATGTCAAGGGCAGAGCCAGGTGGAGATAACTGAATCATGGGGGCGGTTTCCCCCATACCATTCTCCTGGTAGTGAATAAGTCTCACAAGATCTGATGGTTTTATAGATGGGAGTTCCCGTGCACAAGCTCTCTCTTGCCTGCTGCCATGAAAGACATGTCTTGCTTCCCCTTCACCTTCCACCATGATTGTGAGGCCTCTCCAGCCATGTGGAACTGTGAATCAATTAAACCTCTTTCCTTTATAAATTGCCCAGTCTTGGGTATGTCTTTACTAGCAGCATGAGAACAGACTAATACATTCAGTAAAAAAATCATGCTGGGCCGGGCATGATGGCTCATATCTGTAATCTCAGCACTTTGGGAGGCCAGGGTGGGAGAATTACTTGAGACCGGGAGTTCAAGACCAGACTGGGCAACATAGCGAGACTCTGTCTCTTTATGTAAAGTAAAAAAAAAAAAAGTTTTTAATTTAAAAAAATAATAATGCTAACAGGCATCTAATTGGGCAGAATAAAATGATCTCAGATGAAAAATGTAGTAATGCAGAACAAAATAAAGAACAATGGAAAAGATAAACATGTAAGCAAAGAAGAATGAATACAGACTGTTACAACAATAAAAATAATATCTAATGGATTTTAATAATCTGTAGACCTAAAATGAATGACAATAATAACATAAAAGGTGTGAGAGGATAGATAAAATTAAAATGTTCCAAAGTACCTTATTACCTAGGATTGTATTTCCCCAAAATAAATTTAAACGTATCCACAAATGACTTGTACACAAATAAATGTTCAGAGCAGCACTATTAGAGATAGCCAGAAACTAGAAAAAACTCAAATGTCCATCTATGGCGAATGGATAAGCAAATTATGGTATATTTATACAATGGAATACTACTTATCAATAAAAATGAATGAACCACTGATAGGCTAAAAACTACAGATGACTCTCACAGACATTATGTTGAGAAATAGAAGCCAGATTCAAAAGAGTACATACTATACAATTCCATTTATATGAAGTTCTAGCCAAGCAAAACCCCAATGCATGATGCTAATGTCAGGACAATGGTTCTCTTTGCAGGCAATAGAAACTAGAAAAGGAGAGGAGGGGACCTCTGGGAGGTTGCCAGTGTTCTATTTCTTAATATAGTTGTTTATATGGATGTGGAAATTTATCAAGCTTCATACTTAGAATTGTGCACATACATATACTTTTCTACATGAATTTCAAAAAGTTTTAACAAATATTTCAGTCATACAAAAAGTTATACAAAGGATAATAAGTCTATATCTGCCACCACGATTAAGAAACAAAACATTACCAATATAGGTGATATATATACTGCTGATTACACCTCCACCCACCCCACCAGAGATAAACCACTGTCCTGAATTTACTCCCTTGTGCTATTTTATACTTTTACTCTTTCTACAAGCTTCCCTAAATGATATGTAAAACTATTTTTCATGTTTTAAAACTATACATAAAAAGTAATTTGATTTCTTTTCTTTTTATTTATTTATTTTTTTAAGACAGTGCCTCACTCTATTGCCCAGGCTAGAGTGCAGTGGTGTAATCATGGCTCACTGCAGCCTCAACCTTCTGGGTCAAAGTGATCCTCCCACCTCAGCTTCCCAAGTAATTGAGACCACAGGCATTTGCCACCATGCCTGGCTTTTTTCTTTCTTTTCTTTTTTTCTTTTTTTTTTTTTTTCCACAGAGATGGGAGTCTCCCTATGTTGCCCAGGCTGGTCTTGAACTCCAGGGCTCCAGCAATCCTCCAGCCTCACCCTCCCAAAGTGCTGGGATTACAGTTGTGAGTCACCACATCTGGCTGGTAATTTGATTTCTATTTTTAAAAGATCATTCTTAAATTAGCACAAGGGAACTTTCTTGGATGACAAGATATTCTATATCTTGATTAGAACATTGGTCACATAGATATATATATTTGTCAACATACAAATTGAATATTTAAGATCTGTGCATGTCATTATATGTAAATTATCTCACTTTAAAAAGTTTCTAAATAGACCATTCTTGCTTCTTCTTAGGGAATAGATTGGGGCTGGACAGAAGTGGAACCAGGAAAGCCAATTAGAATATTGCAGTAAACCTGATGAGCATCAAAGTCATCTATCTAAAGTGTGAGGAAGAAAAGATAACTTATGGATACAATTCTTTGAGCAGCTTAACTGTGAAGCAGAGCAGTGGCTGGAAGAAGAAGTGAGGCCAGAGGCCAAAGAAGGGTTTTAAAAGATAGAAAACCGAACTTGACACAGTAGAAAGGAAAAGCTGAAGAAAGACCATCAATGAGCTGGGCATGGTGGCTCATGCCTGTAATCCCAGCACTTTGGGAGGCCGAGGTGGGTGGATCAGTTGATGTCACGAGTTTGCCAACATGGCAAAACCCCGTGTCTACTAAAATTCAAAAATTAGCCGGGTGTGGTGGCGTGCACCTGTAATCCTAGGTATTTGCAGGGGCTCAGGCACCAGAATCACCTGAACCCAGGAGGCGGAGGGTGCAGTGAGCAGAGATCGCACCACTGCACTCCAGCCTGGGTAACAGAGTGAGATTCTGTCCCCCCCACCTCACCCCCCCAAAAAAACAACAAAACAACAACAACAAAAAAGACCATCCATGAAGAAACAATGAAGGAACAAAGTCCTTGAGAAGGTGGGGAGATGGAATATAAAGTCCAAGTAGTTTGGTATTTGCTGGCTCACAATGTCTTTTTGCTTTTTAACTGGAAAGAAGTAAAACGAAGGGTATATATGCAGGACAGATTGTTTGGTGAGGGAAAGATAAAAGTTCTCCTCTGATGGCTGCTACTTTTTCAATGAATACAAGTCATTTTCTGAAAAAGACAGGGGATGGGAGCTCTGAAGCCTGTGAAAAACAGTACGGCATTACATTAGAAAAGCATCCCAGTGTGATGGGGAGTGGTTAAGAAAAATGAAAGGTTCCATTTTAGACAGGCTAAAATGCCCAACAGATATCGAAACTCTCAAAATACACAAAAGCCTGTAATGAGCACAAAAGCAACAATATTGTAATTAATCTTTGATTATGCTGCACAAAGCACAGTGTAACCTATATTAGGTACTCAAGAAGGAATGAACAAGGGAATGAATGAAGATAATTTTTTTTTACATATTTTCACAGCACATTTAATATCATCTGTCATATTCTACAACGGAATTGCAGAAAACATGCTTTTCAGAAATAATATATTTTCCTTTTTTCTCATTTTTAGTTCTCAGTGTTCTTGGAAGAAAATCAGTCTGTGTCTTCCAATTTTATCAATTCTTCATTTTCTCTAAAGAAATGATATGCTGATCTTCTAAAATAATTTTTAAGCAGAATTCACCAATGGGGCAATTCTCCTAGGTAAAAGGAAAATCTATATGCCTATGTTACCACAATTTGTGACAATCATAAGAATATAGTTAACAACAAAATTTTAAGCTCTTGCCAAGAAGGATTAATCTCTTCTCGGTATTCAGGACATGCCTGCCGATGCTAAGTCACACATGCACGCTGAGTGAAGAATGCCTTTAGCTAATGTATAGGAATCACAAGATGATCTCAGCCAAACCTCAATGTAGCCCAGAAGAAGAGAAACACTGGCTGTCTTAGGAGACAAATCAGCACAAGGTACTGTTTATGTATCATTTATCAACTGTGAAATTTTAAAAAATGGTTATAAATACAGTACTTGCAGCATAAACCGTTATTTGTTTTATTACACTAAGTTCCATTTAAAAGGACTCCATTCATGCAGGATGCTCTGTTTTGGTTGGCTAAGCAGTCAGATTTCTGTGCTTATATTTCATGTATATACTTACTATGTGTATTGAGTGCACTCTCCTAATTCCAGTTGCCACAGTCAGACTGTAAATGCATATGTTTTTGTCATTCTTAACTACTGTAATTCAGAACTTCAGCTGCCAAATTTGGTGCTAATATTCTCACATATGCAGTTTATGCTCTGCTCTTAAGTAATTCCTTGTTTGCTGTCAGCAGCTTCTACCATGATATATAAAATGGTAGAATCAATTTAAAGAAAAATAACCTAAATTGTTAGCTAAATGGAGCTACAATGTGTTTTTCTTCTTGAAAATATTCCCTTTTCTATTATTTGCTTTATTTAGTAATTATAAATCCTGGTCAAGCAAAAAATATATACAGCAGAACATTGCAGAACATTGCAGAACATTTTAAGGACCAGCAAACCACAAACAGCAGTGTTTTCAAGAAGAAAAAAAGGAAAATCTCAGTTTCATGCTAGACCATCCTTTGAGGCACTGTCATTTTAAGTGTGGAGGCATCAATTATTTCCCCTAGGCTGAAAGGTCTACACACATAAAGGTTCTGTAGATCCACTAAGAAAATAAGCAACCATTTCTCTGTATCATTAAACATCACAGGATACTAGTCCTGAAACACCGGCAAAATTCTGAGTGTGAATATTAAGGTCTCATATTTCAGTTTCAAGTGAAATAGAGTTGTTTTAGGCCAAAGAGGATTGAGACGATACTTGAAGTTGTCAACTGCATAATATTTCAAGGGTCAAAGACTAGCTCCATTTCAAGAGCCTGTAGCCTTACAGTCTGAAGAAACCCTGTGGGTCTCCGAGTTCAATATGACACCCAAAGCAGGAATTTTTCCCCTAGCATCCCCGACAGATGGTCAGCCTGGAGTAAGTTTCACTTACTCCAGTGGGGGAGTTCTCAAGAGAAGGTTCCCAAGGGCTATGATGAAAGGCTAGAACCAGCCATTCAGATCTGGAGTGAGGCTCCAGTCAGTAAGCTCGCAAGATACAGACAGCATTACCAAACATTAAAACCAGACTTCCACAAGCAAGAATGCGATTCTGAACTGACCATCATAAGGATGCAATGTCTAAGACATGCAGACCCCAATTCTAGAACCATCCAAGATTCTTTCACTAGCCTAGGGAGTAGCTCCCACAATGGGGGAAGCAAGGTGGCTTTTCTCCGACTGATTTTTTTTTTTTTTTTTAATGACTCTTCAAGGCTCACAGCAAGGCTTAATCAAGTCAGAGAGCATCAAATCCCTTCCTTCCAAAAACCAAGGCAAGGGACCCCCTGGTGGAAATGCTAAGGCTTAAAATACTCTTAACTTTGGTCTTAAATTCGTCACTACAGTAAACCAGAACATTTCGGGTTTTTCTTTTAAAGATGTACATAGGCTATGCCGTAACCGAAGTTTGGTTGGTGTAGGGTGGATTGGGGGGGGGGGGGCGGGGAGCGGTGTTTTAAGCGCAGCCCTTCATCCCGCCTTGAAGTCTGGCTTGATCCTCCCAGGAAAGGCGAGCGCGCGGGGCTGAGCTGCCAGCCGGTCCCCAGCCGGAGCCTGGGACGGGGCGGTCCGGCCCTTACCTATCAATGCTGATCACGCACAGGGTCATGATCGAGGCGGTGCAGCACATGACGTCCATGGCGATGAAGACATTACAGAAAAAGTGGCCAAAGATCCACTTGCCCCCGATGAGGTCGGTGACGCTGACGAAGGGCATGACCGCCACAGCCACCGAGAGGTCAGCCAGCGCCAGGGACACGATCAGGTAGTTGGAGGGCTGGCGGAGCTTCTTGACGAAGCACACGGAGATCACCACCAGGCAGTTGCCCGCGATCGTCAGCAGCGTGATGAGCGTCAGGATGGAGCCGATCACAACTTTCTCGGCTCTGCCGTAGTTGATCTGCTCCCCACAGCCTGAGGCATTGTCCGGGGGCGCGTCCCAGGTGGGCGCCGGGCTGGCTGTCACCTCGATTAGCAGGTGCGGCGCCCAGGAGCCCGCGACCGGGTCGGCGCCACCGTCGGGGCTCAGGTCGGGCAGCCCGCGCCCCACTTCTGGCAGAAGGAAAGAGCGGAGGTGACCGTAGAGGTCCGGGCGGCCGCTGCTGTTAACGTCCATCATCGCGCCGCCGTGTGCCGCTGCCCATGGAGCCGGCGCCCCGGCCACGCGCTCCGGCTGCCGGCCCCGGGGCTTCACCTCGTCGGTTCCGCTCCGCCCGGCCCAGCCATGGGGCCCGCGCCGACCGCTGGGTGGCGCCTGGCTCTGTCTCGGAGCCCCGCACTCCCCGGACCCCCGGCCGCTGCGGGTAACGCGGCAGTGCGGCCTCACGAGGACTCCCTGCGGGAGGCGCCTCGGCCCCCGACGGACGCCTGGGACGCGCGGAGTCGAGGGAGCTCGGGCCAGGCTCCGCCGGCAGCTCCACAGTTCTCAACAGCAGCTCGGCTGGGCCGAGAGCGCCCGGGCGGCAGCGGCAGCGGCAGCGGCAGAAGTTGCGGAGTGCGCCCCGCCCCTCGCGCCCGCCGCCGCCGCCGCCTCTCCCCTGCGGCAACCGTGCCGCGTCCCCGCCGCCGCTGCCGCCGCCGCCTCCGGCCGCTGCCCGCTCACTCGCGCTCCTGGGACGGGATACCCGGGCTGGGCAGGGACCGCCGCCTCTCCCGCGCCTCCCTACTGTGAGGGGGCGGCGCTGCACGCGCCTCCCGGGATCCCGGGTCCCTTCGCCAGGGAAGCTGTCCTTGCCGCATGATAGATACTCAGAACCCCTCCAGTGGACCCCAGCCTCCGCACAGTAGTCAGCCACAGTTCAGTGGGGACATTTTTCTTTTGTTAAGAGGCCTAATGAGCCAGCGGATGTTCGGGTTCATTGCGAAATGAAGAACCTAGAGGGGGATTTTATTTTTCTTAATTAAACAACAACAAAAAAACCTCTCTGAGCACTACACTAAGCAACAAATAGGTACTTCCGTTTTCTATTTTGAACTCTTATGGGAAGAAGCGAAGACAGAAAAGAAGCCGAATGGGGTGAGGGTGGGAGCTCTGAGAAGAGGAAGAAAGAAAAAAAGGAGGGAGGGGGATTCCTTAAGCCCCTGGCACCTAGGAGATGAGGATGCTCTGGGGACAAGGCCTCCAAGGGGGTTACACCCATTTGGACTAATCCTTCCTGGATGTCTAGAAACAGTCCTCTCCGCTCTGAAAATAGACCCTGATTGCCTTTATATTTAGACTTCAAAGCCTAATATATTGAAAAGAGAGTTAATTTTCCCGTAGCATTCTGGAAGTCTTACACATAAGCAAAGAAATGACCGGTTATACTCTTCTATAAAGGAATCCTGGAGGTGTATGTTGATTTAATACCTATTGGCTAAAATTCCCTTGGTATCCAAACCCTGTCAGAGCGGCTGATTTTTATTATTTGTGAGACTTGCTTCATTCCATTTTGTTTGAAGTTTTCATTGGAAGCCAGCAGTGATTTCTTTAGTTTAAGACTCTAAAAATAATCAAATCTGTTTTCTTGTTAGGCCCTAGCGGATTATAAATAAGAAGAAAAGGAATAAAAACCTCAAAGTATATTAATCAGAGTGCTGAATAGTACTTTCATTCTTCAAGGTGGGTATTAGCCCTGTTTTTCCAGATAAAGAAGTTTGTTAGCTCTTGCAATCAGCTGGTAAGGAATAGTTATGTTTCAAACCCAAGTTTATCTGATTACTATGCCCATATTCTTCCCTGTACACATTCAAAAAAAAGTTTTAATGAAAAAAAAAAAAAGCCCTAATAGTGGGCCAGTGTTCACAGCTCTTTCGCTGTGATCAACATTTCAGAGGCCCCTCTCTGCCTAGGATAAGCAAACCAATCCAATGAGTCAGAGGAAGAATGGAATATAATACCTAGGCCACAAACCAATATTATCTAACAGTTAAGATGGATGAGGAAATTTCTTCAACCTTACTTATGTTAGTTATTCTCTGTTTCGCTTTTCTTGGTTTCAGTTATCTGTGGTGAACCATGGTCCGAAAATATTAAATGGAAAATTTCAGAAATAAACAGTGTGTAAGTTGTCAATTGCACACTATTCTGAGTAGCGTGATGAAATCTCTATCTTACCCAGGATATGAATCATCCCTTGTCCAACATATCCACACTGTATATGCCACCCACCATTAGTCACTTAGTAGCCCTCTCTCTTATCAGATCGAAAAAAACATAGTATATATACGATTGGGCATCCACTGGGGATCTTGGGAGATATCCCCTGAGGAAATCTCAGACAAAAGACAAATAGTTTGTTGCTGGAATGCATCTAAGAAACCATTTGTTCACCCTTCAGTGCAGAGGAGGAAATAGAGGCTGGGAGAAATTTTATAACTTATCCAAGATCATATGTGACTGCATTGAAATGTCTCCATTTTTTATTTTGAGGTTTGGAATTATCTTAAGGTCTTTTAAAAATTGCTTCATGTAGTATATTCCCCAAGATACTTTAGACTTTTTTTTCATTTTAACTTTTCAACTCATTTTAACTTACTTTGACTTTTGTATTCTTCCCCTTGAATATCCTCAATCAGTTCAGCTTATATATTCTGTCTTGGCTCTGTCAAATAATATTCCACAGTAATTACACACAGATTTTGAAAATTAATCACTTTATTTGTATTTAAACCTCTAGTCAACATGATTTACCACCTACACTCTTACCAGCTCGCACGTAGCCCATTTATATTTCACAACAGCTTCTAGTTTTTGCTTTTGTCTTGTTTCAGTCCCTTTGGGATGCCATAACAAAAATATCATAGCCTGGGTGGCTTAACAACAAACATTTACCAAGATCAAGGCAACACTAAATTCAGCGTCTGGTGAGGGACAATTTCCTGGCTTATAGACAGCCGTCTTGCTGTGTCCTCACCTGGCAAAGGGGGTAAGAGAGCTCTCTGGGTCTCTTTTTTTTTTTTTGAGACAGGGTCTTGCTCTGTCACCCAGGCTGGAGTGCAGTGGCGCGATCTTGGCTCACTGCAACCTCCACCTCCCAGGTTCAAGCGATTCTCCTGCCTCAGCTTCCCAAGTAGCTGGGATTACAGGCACATGCCATCACACCTGCCTAATTTTTGTATTGTTTTTAGTAGGGACCAGGTTTCACCATGTTGGCCAGGCTGGCCTCAAACTCTTGACCTCAAGTGATCCACCTGCCTCAGCCTCCCAAAGTGCTGGAATTACAGGCGTGAGCCACCACGCCTGGCCTGGGGTCCCTTTTATGAGGGTACTAATCCCATTCAGGAGGGTTCTGCCCTCATGACTTAGTCATCTCCTGAATCATCTCCCCTCTCCCATCTGACAAAGGCCTAATGTTCAGAATCTATAACTTAAATGAAGGAACAAGCAAGAAACAAATAACCCCATTAAAAAGTTGGCAAAGGACATGAACAGACACTTCTCAACAGAAGACATACAGGTGGCCAGCAAACATGAAAAAATGCTCATCATCCCTAACCGTCAGAGAAAATGCAAATCAAAGCCACAATGAGATGCTCTCTCACACCTAATGCCATCACAATGGGAAGCAGGATTTCAACACACCAATTTTTCGGAGGAAACAAGTGTTTATTCCATAACAACTTTTAAATTGTGTGACATATAAATACAGCAAATAATCATTAAAATACTATTTTTTAAATTACTTCCTCCTTCATTGTCAATATAGCATCAAGTCCAAGCTCCCTTTTTTATAGAACGGTCACCTCTATTATATTATCCCTAGTGATGGCTGAGTGTATTTCCTAAGAGTTGCTAGGTTTTTAATTTATAAGCTGTCACAATGCATAAACATAGTTATTGAAAATCTCGGCTTCTGCAGCATTACTTTGCTTATGTTGAGTTTAAATTTCATCTATCGCTGTGTTATTCCAAAATCCTGACAGAGCAATCTGGAATTCTTTCAGTTTCCCTTTAACCTTCACTAACAAATAATTGTGTCCTCATAAAAATGCCAAAATCTAGTGTATACTTTTCCACAATTTTCTCACAAAGAAATGCTAAAGATATAGCTTCACAAAATATTCATAAAATATCTAAATATTCATCTAAATTTGTTGTTTGTTCTGCCCTTAGTTTTCTGGTGTTTAAAAGCCATATCAAGGTGTTGCTTCCTTCTTCCCTCCTGCTGCCTGCCCACTCTTCGACAGTTATACCAGAGACAGTAAGTAAAGTGTTGGCATCTAAATCAAATCGTGTCTTTAGTTTTTATCCCTTTTATTCCTTGCATTTAAAAAATTACTGCATTTAGAAGTACTAATTCATATCTAGACTTTCATTGCCTACAATAGCATTCTCATAAAATTGTCAGTGAGGGCACCTGAGAATACAGCTTTCTGAGGTTTCCAGCTGGCAATCTCCTGCTCTAAGATCTGCTCTGGGGGAGTGCAGAAGAGCTGTCGAGTCCTACAGCATAGTTACTGTCTTTTTATCAGCCCTTCTTCCCTCTAGGTACTCATCTAGCTCATCTAAATGCGTATGCGTAATCCCATCTATGAAAACCCACACATATCCCTCCATAGGACATAAGCTTAGGATAGTTTGTTTTCCAATAAACCATCATACCCTGACAACCTAGATGTACTTTAAGAAGCACAAATAAAGCTTCCTAAGCCATAGGGTTCATTGGCAACTCACTAGTCAGTCAAGCATGCTGATATCATGTCTACTGGGGGTCTGATGGCCTCCCATGCCCACTGCAGTGGACTTCCACAGGGCTACTCTTTCATTTCTCCAAATTTTTCAGTCTCTCACATTTGTACCCCATTTCCTCACTCAACTAAACTAATTATCTGGGTGTCCCTTGCCCCCAGAATTGGGTGAGAAAAGACTAGGAAAACCAGAATGCTTAGACAGTGTAGTACTAAGAATATTGTATATAAATATCCAGATACTACCCTGTGGCCGTTATTGGGTCTACAGATCGCTAATACGGAGAACACACATGCTAGAGACAGGGACTCAAATCCATCAACACAGACATTTTTGAGGCCCAATTAGGATAAAAGCAGTTAGTCTGGGACACCTGAATGTCTCCTTCTCAGTGACAGCACCCCTCGCCATAGTTAATTTCATTCTTTCTAGGCTTTTAAAGCACTTTTAAATTATCTTTCTTATAGTACTTACTGTTGCATTATGCTTCATATTTCCATGACTGTCTTCGCCATTAGACTGTGAACTTATCAAAGGTAGGGATATTTCCTTACTCCTGCCATATACTAAGTGTTCAATAAACATTAGTCAGTTGAACTGAGTGTAGAATAATGCCTATAACCGAGAATCATTCAGGTTTTAAAGTAATTCTTCAGCCTAAAAGTGAATTGTGAGTTTTGTTTTAATTTAGACATACTAAAAATAAGTACATTTTTTCTTTGATTCTTTCCATTTAGAAAATTTTCATTCTCTTTACAAAATAAATGTAACCTTTAAAAAGTTTCCTCCAAACAAGATAAATGAAAAATTAGACAACAGCTACATCCAAGAGCCCTTATTTATTTTATTAATCACTCAATTTTTCTTAACCACGACTGTTTTCGAAATGTATGTGGTGCATGCATACCCCCTAGTGGGGAATCTATTCAGCAGTGCAAATTCCACAGAGACAACTTTCATGGAAAGTTTTTATCAATGAACACATTTGACACTGTCAGCTCCCAATCCTTCCTGAAAGATTTCTAATGAGAAGAAAATTTAAATTCCTCCATTAAAAAATAGATTAAAGTAGCAATCATTCATTGAGTCAACATTAATTAATGAGTGTCTAATGCAAACCAGATATTGTTTTAGGAGCTCTGTTTTAAAAGGACACATTAAGTTTAAGATACTATTGGATTATTCAAGTGGAGATGTCAGCTATGCAGATACAATTTCAGAGGAAAATCTCCCAAGAGGAAAAGTAATTACAGAAGAGTCCTGAGGATTTAACCGTGGGATGCACCAACATCCTGAGATCTTGGAGAGGAAAAGAAACCAACAAAGACTGAGAATGAGGGGGCAGTCAGGCAGGAGAAGAACCAAGAGAAATTGGATATTTAAAGTCAAGGGAAGAAAATGTTTCAAGGGGGTAGAAATTGACTGAGTTAAGTGCAAAGTAAGGCAAGAACTGTTTCAGTGCAATGGTAGGGGTAAAACAGATTGGAATGGATTCGAGAGATCAAGAGAGAACATGGCAATTCAGAAGGTGGATAACTTTTGGAGTAGTTTTACTCAAAAGAGCAACCAGTAATTGGGGCAAAATCTAGAGAGATTTGTGGTATTTCAAGATAATCAAAATAGAAGTAAGGCTTTCATTGAAGAAGTGATAGGATACATCTTATTCTACAGTTTCTTTAGAATTTTATGAATCCTTCTATATTCAACAAAATGATATCTTAAAGTAAAATTACCATCACAGTCATATCCCATTTCTAGGAAAAACTATGCCTAATCCATTATTTTATTTTATTTGTTGCGACTTTTTTTCTCAAGATGGAGTCTCGCTCTATCGCCCAGGCTGGAGTGCAGTGGCGCGATCTTGGCTCACTGAAACTCTTCCTCACGGGCTCAAGCACTTCTCCCTGCCTCAGCCTCCCAAGATGCTGGGATTACAGGCTCCTGCCACCGCACCTGGCTAATTTTTGTATTTTTAAGTAGAGATGGGATTTCGCCATGTTGACCAGGCTGGTCTTGAACCACTGACCTCAGGTGATCCACCTGCCTTGACCTCCCAAAGTGTTGCAATTACAAGTGTGAGCCACTGCACCCAGCCTGATCCATTCTTTTAGTCATTCAATAAGCATGCCCTAGCTACATATTAATAGGCACTGTGCTAAGTGCCTTATTTATTGACATAAATAAGGCAGGTTCTCTGCTCTGCAGATGTTCATTGGTAGAAGAGACAGACGAGTAAATAATTACAATACAATGTGAAAGTCTCCTAATATAGGTATGAACCAAAGGTATGAGAGCCCAGAGGAAAGAGGTATTATCCCTGCTTGGAAAGACCAAAAAATTCACAGAGCTAACATATCAGCTCGAGTAGAAAGTTCATTAGAAGACTGAGGAAAGGAGAATGCAATGCTGACAGGGTCCATAAACACGTGGAAGACTTGCCATAGCTGTGGAAAATGGCAAGGGTGGACCAAGAAACCTGTGTGCCATGCAAGGTAGGTATGAGTTTTACTCTGCGCAAGAAGGGTCACATTATTTTTCTAAAATAAGTTGTCAGTCGACACTAATTGTTCAATAACACATTTAAATGTTTTTTCAAATACTTAAAAATCTAAAAATGATTCTTAGCTTGCGAGGCATACAAAAACAGGTGGCAGACCAGATTTCACCCATGGACCATAGTTTGCTAATCTCCAATTTAGACTACCTACTGGCAAGATATTTGTAAAATTCTAGTGTTCCAATATTATCATTTTAAGTTCTCAATACAATGCACTGCTGTTCAAAAACTTCCTTTTGTAATTTTTATTCACACTAGCAGTAGCAATTGAAAAAGGCAAATTAAGCAATATTATCATCAAGTCTAAGGGTTTAAATCAGAGTGTCTTTTTTGGATCATAGTCTTCGACTTCACAATTTGGTGCTGCAATAAAGGGCTAGTCCATAATTTTCATATCTGGAAACCAGTTTCAGTGCAAAAAATGGGCTAGATCATTCCTACCCAGATGAGTTTCCCAAAGATATAATTTTGTTATATATGAATAAATCTGTTTATATGATTTTTTTTAAGAGGCAGGGGTTATATCATCAACCACAAGAACTAAATCTTTGATTCAGCCATCACTGGTGAGCCAAGATGGATATTTTAACCTTGATGACATTAATAAGTAAATTTCTTTGAGCAGCTCAAAATTGAGTTCTCAACATCCACTATAGCTATTTGGAGCATGAACTGTGTGGGCCATGGTTAATGCCTTAGCTATTATTTGTATGGCTTTTAAATTTAGAGCTCAAAGTGGTTTCTTGTTAATGGTACAATAAATTGGCTTAAATTCTGTGTCTTGACAAAATCTTGTCACATCGTGCTTATATTTCATAAGTCTGATGGTAACACTGACCCCTACTGGAGTCCCATCTGTAGCCATGGTTACCAATTCTGAAAAGTCTACTTTAAAATTCTAAAAAAAAAAAAAAAAAAAACCTCTTCTCCATACACAAAAATAAGCTACTTCCTAATGTGCCTTTTTGAAGCACCATTTCCAAAAAAAAATTTTTAGTCATTTCAAAATACTCTCCAACACAAATAGCTTTTAGGTTTCTATACACTTATCAGCTGCAATGAAAAAATGCCAGAAATAACTTAGGTTTTTTCATATAACTTGTCTTGCAAGCTCTAAGCCATATTTACAACATACGGAGCAGTAAAAGCTACAGATATTACATTTGTAAATGTTAGTTTCTGTTTAGGACTTGTGCTTTCTTTTGCCTCCAATAAACTTTCTTTTTAAACTTGCCTTTGATACAAAGTTTTTGTTGCCTGAGCAATTTTTTTTTTCACTTAATATGTAAGCATTTCTAGACAGCATCACTGTGAAAGTTAATTTTATATTTCAACTTGACTGGGCCATGGGGTGCACAGATATTTGGTCAAACATTATTCTGGGTGTGTCTGTGAGCATGTTTCTGGAGGAGATTGACATTTGAATAGGTAGACTGAGAAAAGCAGATTGCCCTCCCTAATGTGGGTGGGCCTCATCCAATCAGTTGAAGGCCTGAACAGAAAGCTGACTGTCCCCTGAGAAAGGGAAGATTCCTTTTGCCTGACTGCCTTTGATCTGGAACATCAGCTTTTCCCTGCCTTTGGACTCAAATTGAAATGTCAGCTCTTTCTTGAGCCAGCCTACCTGGAACTACACCATCAGCAATCCTGGTTCTCGGGCCTTTAGACTCAGACCAGAACTACACCATCAGCTGCCCTGGATCTCCAGCTTGCTGACTGCAGATCTTAGGACTTGTCAGCCTCCATAATCACTTGAGCTAATTCTTTAAAATAAATCTCTCTCTCTTGCTGTCACCCTACACACATACACAAACACACGTTGATTCTTTTTCTGTGGAGAATCCTAATACCATCATTTATTCTATTTGATTTTTAAAATCTTGTTGAAATTTCAGTCCTCTTCTTTACATTTAAGTCTATCATCATGCATCTTTTCCCTATACCAGTCATAATTCTTCCTTTGATTTCTTTCATAATGGCTCCTTAAATTGTATTTTTTTTTAAAAAATCAGGCACACTTTGCATCTTAAAGAGGTAGGACTACTCTTTATTTTCACAATCGAGCATGTTCTTATGCAAATTTTTGTAAATACAAGCCTACATCTGTCTCACTTTCCAATTTTTAATAGAAACATGGGTGTAAAAAAATTTCACTTTCATTTACCTGCACTTCAAAAGAAAACTAATATTGTAAGCAGGGGCAGATTACCCCAGCACAGAAAGTGGACACATTTTTATGATATCAGGTCAGTAACAAGAGTTTCTGGGGGAAGGTAAGAAGATGAGGAAGGAATTACTGTGAGCTTTGAGCAGCTCCCTGGACTGGTGATGTCCTATGGAGTGCCACTAGAGTTCTAGGTTTAGCAATTAACCCCTGTGGTCTGCTTTATGAGGGCTTCTGGGAAAGGCTGGGCAGATGGTTCACTGCACAAACTTCCAGATATGTGATGAATAGGGCAAGTGTAATGTCAGCCTGGAGTTAAGGCATCTTCTTTTAGTCTCCCCAAGAACCCAAGTCCCTATGATGGGACACTGAGGATGGTTCTGTTTCAGTTGCTGGTGTATCATACTAGTGCACCATGTGCACAGTTCAGTGAATTTCTGGCCAGGTGATTAAATAATACATCCAACAGTGCTACAATTCTGTTGATGTGGGAACAAAGTCAAACAAGAGGCCATGAGTTCATTTATTCAATCAGTTACTTTTGGCTGAGTACCACCTACTTTGTGCCAGCTCTGGATATAACCTCAACACTCTAGATCTCTGCCTCATGTATGTTCCTCTTCCACTTCATCTGCCAAAATTTAATTCAAGCATTACTCCCTCAAGGAAACTGCCCTTTTTCCTCTTCAGATCTCCCAAACTTCCACCCTCAATCTGGGAGACAAATCTCTGCTTTGTGCTCCCAATACATCTGGCTAAATCATTTTATAATATGGTTTTCTTGCCTGGCTCCCCCTCAGCCTTAAGCTGCAAGAGGACAGGGGTTGGGTGGAGCATTTTTCAGCTCACTCAGGAGGGGTGAATGGAATAAAAGTAGGATAAGGCCAAAGACTAATCAAGCACACACCCAAGCCCACACACAGCCCAAAAAAGAGAGCTCTTCTGGGAGGATGAGAAGGGCCCAATGATTGCATTGGATGTAAAAAAACATCCTCTTTTTCTAGGCTTCCCGCAGAAGAAGAAATGACTCAAGAGCCATCCTGTCTGAGCCCAGGACTTCTCCTTGATATAATGGGAATAACAATATCTCTCTCATTGGCTATTGTAAGGATCAAATCAGGTAACTGACGTAAAATGCTTATCATAATTATAGAGTGTTTTTTTTTTTTTTGAGACGGAGTTTCACTCTTGTTGCCCAGGCTGTAGTGCAATGGTGCAATCTCTGCTCACTGCAACCTCTGCCTCCCGGGTTCAAGAAATTCTACTGCCTCAGCCTCCCAAGTAGCTGGGATTTTTAAGAGACAGGTCTCATTCTGTCACCCACACCAGGGTGCAGTGGTGCAATCCATAGCTCATTGTATAATAACATGGAACTCCTGGGCTCAAGGGATCCTCCCACCTCAGCCTCCCCAGTAATTCAGACTACAGGTGTGTGCCACCACTTCTGACTACCATCACTTCTGCCCACGCTAGTCTTGAATTGGCTTCAAGCGATTCTCCTGCCTCAGCCTCCCAAAGTGCTGGGATTACAGGTGTGAGCCACTGCTCTCAGTCTTATACAGTACTATTATCTTCCAATCAGAAATTTCTATGGTCTTCTTCAAGGTGCAGATACGTGTTGCCACAGCCATCCCTTCAGGCCAACTTCTGATCCCTCTTCCCTGTTCATCTCCCCTATTCTGTCTTGTCTTTTTCTTCTTCCCACTTCTCTCTCCCCTCTTCCACTTCTTTCCTTTCCTTCCTTCTCCCTTCCTACTTCTCCTTTCCTCCACTCTCCTTCTCTCTTCTCCGGTCTCCCTTCTCTTCTTTTCTCTTCTTCTCCTCTTCCCTCCCCTACAACTCTGGTCTCTGCTTGCTTTGCTCAGAAAGCAGTACACTAGGCAAGAACTGAAACAAATTGCCTCCATCCACATGTAGTTCTACCACTACTAATGCCTTAGTTTTCTCAGATATAAAAAATGGATATTGATTTAAAAACAAAATAACAAAAAGTAAAAAACAGTACTTCTGCAAGTCTAGATCTGAAAACAGTAATAAAACAAAAATAAAAAACAGCATTTAACACATGGCTGCTTTGAAAATAAGATACATACATAAGTACTTAGCAACTTTGCTGGCCCTCAGTGTAGTGCTAAATACTGATTGTTATCTATTCCTATTCTTTCTTACCTTTTCTCTTCCTCTTCACCCAGGCTTAAGGTGCAGAGAAGAAAAGAAGTTTATATGGTACAGTCCACAGCAAAAGTTCTGTGACTTTCAAAGAAGCCCACTTTAGTCTCATACTAGCATCAGATAATTAAACAGTCTCCTAGCCAGAGCAATTAGGCAAGAAAAAGAAATAAAAGACATCCAAATTGGAAAGGAGGAACTCAAATCATTACTGTTTGCAGACAACATGATCTTATACATGGAAAACCCTAAAGGCTCCACCAAAAAACTCCACCATTTAAAACTAGCAAATTCAGTGAAGTTGCAGGATACAAAATTGACATACAAAAAATCAGTAGCATTCTGTATGCTAATAGGGAACTATCTAAAAAAATCAAGAAAACAATTCCATTTATGATAGCTGAAAAAAAGATACCTAGGAATAAACTTAACCAAGAAGGTGAAAGATCTCTACAATAAAAACTATAAAATATTAAGGAAATAAAGATGACACAAATAAGTGGAAAGATATCCCATGTTCATGAACTGAAATAATTAATATTGTTGAAGTAGACATACTATCCAGAATGATCTACAGATTCCATGCAATCCCTATGAAAATACCAATGACATTCCTCACAGAAATATTTTTTAAAATCCTGAAGTTTGTGTGGAACCACAAAAGTCCTCAAACAGCAAGAGCAGTCCTGAGCAAAAAGAGCAAAGCTGGAGATATCACAAAGCCTGACTTAAAAATATGCTACAAAGCTATAGTACCCAAAACAGCATGGTACTGGTAGAAAAACAGACACATAGACCAATAATGTAACAGAATAGAGAGACCAAAAGTAAATTCATGCACCTATAGCCAACTGATTTTTTAAACAGATACCCAAAACACACACTGGGGAATAGACAGTCTCTTTAATGAGTCATGCTGGGAAATTGGATATTCACATGCAGAAGAATGAGACTAGACCCTAAACCCTCACCATATTAAAAAATCAACTCCAAACAGATCAAAGACTTAAATGTAAGAACTGAAACTATAACACTACTATAAGAAAACAGAAATGCTTCATGACAAGCCTTGGGCTGGGCAAAGATTTTTTAAATAAGACTTCAAAAGCACAGGCAACAAAAGCAAAAATAGACAAATGGGATTACATCAAACTAAAAAGTCTCTGCACAACAAAGGAAAACTTTAAAAGTGTGAACAGACAATGAAGATATTTGGAAACTATGCATTTTACAAGGGCTTAATATCCAGAATATATAAGGAACTGAAATAACAACAACAACAAAGCTAAAATAAATAACCCATTAAAAATGGGCAACTTGGCCAGGCACGATGGCTCACACCTATGATATCAGCACTTTGGGAGGCTGAGGTGGGATCACTTGAGCCCAGGAGTTTAAGACCAGTCTCAGCAACATATTAAGACTATTGCTATAAAAGGAAGTTTTAAAAATTATCTGGGCATGCATATAGCCATGACAATCCTAAGCAAAAAAAGCAAAGCTAGAGACATCACTCTACCCAACCTCAAACTATACTACAAGGCTACAGTAACCAAAACACATGGTATTGGTACAAAAACAGACACGTAGACCAATAGAACAGAACAGAGATCTCAGAAATAAGACTGCACATCTACAACCACCTGATCTTTGAGAAACCTGACAAAAACAAGCAATGGGGAAAGGATTCCTTATTTAATAAACAGTGCTGGGAAAACTGGCTAGCCATATGCAGAAAATTGAAACTGGACCCCTTCCTTACACCTCATACAAAAATTAACTTGTTTGTTTGTTTTGTTTGTTTATTAAAATTAACTCATTTGGATTAAAGACTTAAACGTAAAATGCAAAACTATAAAAACCCTAGAAGAAAATCTAGGCAATACCATTCAGGACATAAGCATAGGCAAAGATTTCATGAAGAAAACGTCAAAAGCAATTGCAACAAAAGCAAACATTGACAAATGGGATCTAATTAAACTAAAGAGCTTATGCACAGCAAAAGAAACTATTATCAGAGTAAACAGGCAATCTACAGAATGGGAGAAAATTTTTGCAGTCTATTCTTCTGACAAAGGTCTAATACCCAGAAGCTACAAGGAACTTAAACAAATTTACAAGAAAAAACAACCCCATTAAAAAGTGGGCAAAGGACATGAACAGACACTTCTCAAAAGAAGACATTCATGCAGCCAACAAATGTATGAAAAAAAGCTCAACATCATGGATCATTAGAGAAATGCCAATCAAAACCACAGTGAGATACCATCTCATGACAGTCAGAATGGTAATTACTAAAAAGTCAGGAAACAACAGGTGCTGGTGAGGCTGAGGAGAAATAGGAAGGCTTTTACACTGTTGGTGGAAGTGTAAATTAGTTCAACCATTGTGGAAAACAATGTGGTGATTCCTCAAAGACCTAGAAGCAGAAATACCATTTGACCTAGCAATCCCATTACTGAGTATAAACCCAAAGCAATATAAATCATTCAATTATAAAAATACATGCACATGTATGTTCATTGCAGCACTATTCACAATAGCAAAGCCATGAAATCAACCCAAATGCCCATCAATCATAGACTGGATAAAAAAAATGTGGTACATATACATCATGGGATACTATGCAGCCATAAAATGTAATGAGATCATGTTCTTTGCAGGGACATGGATGGAGCTGGAAGCCATTATCCTCAGCAAACTAACACAGGAACAGAAAACTAACTACTGTGTGTTCTCACTTATAAGTGGGAGCTAAAACAATAAGAACACATGGACCATGGAGGGAAACAACACACACTGGGGCCTCTTGGGGGTGCAGGGGGAGGAAGAGCATCAGGATAAATAGCTAATGTGTGTGGGGCTTAATACCTAAGTGATGGGTTGATAGGTGCAGCAAACCACCATGGCACAGGTTTACCTGCATAACAAACCTGCACATCCTGCACGTGTACCCTGGAACTTTAATTTAATTTAATTTTAAAAAATTATCTGGACACAGTGGTATATAACTGTAGTCCCAGCTACTCAGGAGGCTGTGGTAGAGGAATTGCTTGAGGCCAGGCGTTTGAGGCTGCAGTGAGCCATTATGAAGCCACTGAATTCCAGCCTGCGTGACAAAGGATCCTGTCTCAAAAAAAAAAAAAAAAAGACTTTAACAGGCATTTCTCAAAAGAAGTCATACAAATGGCCAACAGGTATATGAAAAAATCATCGGCCTCACTAATCATAAAGGAAATGCAAATCAAAACCACAATGAGATACCACCTCACTCCAGCACAATGAGATACCACCTCACTCCAGTTACAATGACTATCATCAAAACAATAAATGAAAATAAGTGTTGGTGAGGATGTAGAGAAAAAGGAACACTTACTGTTGGTGGAAATGTAAACTAGTATAGCCATTATAAAAAATGGTAGATGTTCCTCAAAACATTAAAAATAGAACTACCATATAAACTGAAAGTTGCACTACTGGGTGTATAATCCAAAGAGAGTGAAATCAGTATGTCAAAGAGATATCTGCACTCCCATGTTTATTGCAGCGCTATTCACAATAGCCAATATATGGAATCAACCTACATGTCTAACAACGAATGAATGGGTAAAGAAAAGGTGGTATACACATAATGGCATACTATTCAGCCATTAAAAAAGTATGAAATCCTGTCATTTGGGATAACATGGATGACACTATCTTAAGTGAAATAAGCTAGACACAGAAAGACAAATACTGCATAATCTCACTCATATGTGAAATCTGAAAAAAATTAATTTGATAGAAGTCTAGAAAGTAAATAGTAGAACAATGGTTAACAGACTAGGGAGGGATTGAGGGAGGAGGATGGGGAGAGGTTGGTCAACAGGTACAAAGTTAGATAGGAGGAATAAGTTCTGATGTTGTATTGCACAGAAGGTGACTATGGTTAACAGTAAGGTATTGTTTATATATCACGAAACAACTAGAAGACAGTTTTTTTTAATGTTATCACCAAAAATGCATGAGGTGATGAATATGCTAATTACCTTGATTTGTTCATTATACAACATATACATGTATCAGAACATGAAATTGTGCCCTATAAATATGTATAATTACAATGTGTCAACTAAAAGTGAAAAAATAATTGAACTATCACCTTATTCACCTTTACTACACATTGGTCATATTTCTGACCAATCTAGATTGTTATGGTCGTAGGTGAAGATGCCTGTGTGACCCTGCAAAATTAACACTAGATATTCTCATGAAAAACAAAGAGGTTTGCTTCATATGACCTTATTCTATTTGCAGAAGTAATATTCTCTTCTACTCCTACTTAGGAAATATCAAGTACTGGAAAAGGCAAAATATCTCTTCTTTACAAAAATTAACCAAGAAGAGAATTGCATGCTACTGCATGGAACAGATCCTTCTTCCCTTCTGAGACCGACAAGAAAATCGCATAAAGGAGTACTAGTTAAGGTGTGGTCCACAGACGAGAGACTATCTGTGAACTGTTTGTGATCAGTAAATAGAGAAATTGATGGGTGGAGCATGTGGGTGGGCTCCTGTAATCACAGCTAGGAGAGAGGATTGCTTGCGTTAGAGTCCATCCTGGTCAATAACGAGCTACTCTCTCTAAAAACAAAACAAAACGAAACGAAAACTCAGCAGGCCACCAACAGGGACACTCCCCAGGTCAAATGACCGAGCCTCTAATTCTGTGATTGTTGTTGCTGTGCGCACGTTATTAAAACAAACAAACAAACAAAAAGTGAAGATGTTTAGAAAGTTTACAGTACTTTGGCATTGTCCTGATATCCAAGCTCCTGATCAGCAGATTCTATTCAGCCAGGTATAGGGCAGTTCGAGTGTTGTCAAATTTGTGATTCCCATGAGGCCAGGCTGCTTACTGGTAATGCATAAAGGACCACATCCTGGTTCGCGAAGAGTTTGGGGGTAGAGGAAAAGAAGGGAGAAACTGATCCTTCATCACAGGTAGTTTGAGAGCACTGATGTAAACTATAGTCACACTTTTGTAGTATAATTAATTATTATCCTCAATAGGTCATTTACACTAAGTCGGAAAAAAGTGGAAACATCAGATATGTGGGATATGCGTCACCTTGAACATTTCTCAGCTGGAAAAGTGTAGAACATCTCAATTTTGCACCTCCCTTTTCAAACGTGTCTGGCTAAATCAATGTTGGCTCTAACCGCTCGTCCTAGAGCGAGTCCTGCCATCTTGTGGTTGAAGATGTTGACTGCAATAGAGAATAGCGTGCTTTGACATCAACAGATCTGAATGGGTAAAAAGACCCTCGTCTTGGGGTAGTTCTCTTTTGAAGTCCTAGAGTCAGTCACACACAAACGCCCTCTTCCCGGTAAGTCCATTGTAAACAACGGAATGGACTTTAGGGAAAGGAAAGGAAAACGTGTTCTTTAAGACTCTTTAAATAGCGTTTTCACCCATTAGCAGAATTCTCTGATTCATGAGCAGCGCTAAGTAGATACTGTGTGCGTGCATTTTGAATGAATTCATTTCTACACTATTTTATAGGAGTATTGAATAGTTGGGAATTGGAACCCCTCCAGGGGGAACCAAACATTGTCATTCAGAAGAAGACAAAGAGGGATTGAAATGAAGCTGTTGATTTCAACACACAAATTCTGGTGGTAGTTGAAAGCAAAGCAAGTAAGTTTCTCCGAATCCCTAGTCAACTGGAGGTAGAGACGGACTGCGCAGGTTAACTACAGCTCCCAGCATGCCTGAGGGGCGGGCTCAGCGGCTGCGCAGACTGGCGCGCGCGGGCGGTCATGGGACTTCAGCATGGCGGTGTTTGCAGATTTGGACCTGCGAGCGGGTTCTGACCTGAAGGTTCTGCGCGGACTTGTGGAAACAGCCGCTCACCGTGAGTTGCCCTGGCTTCGCGCCTGCTCAACCTCATGCCACCCAGACCATCGGGCCACACTCCGGAGGAACTATTTCCTGATGGGTCTCGGTCAGGTCTCCCAGAGTCTCTGGGATGTCCCTGGAGGCTGATGCCCGCCGAGGTGTTGGTCTGATTCCTAGCGCGGGAAACTCGAAGGTTCTGGGGGTTGTTATCTGGTTCAGCTACTTTCCTGCAATGAGGGAACTGAGGCCCAACGAGGGCGAGGGATTTGCGTAGGGGCCTACAGCTGATAGATTACAGAAGCCGGAGCTGGACTCCAAGGGTACAATCTTCTAAGCTTCTAAGTTACTATCAGCCCTTCCTGACTCTCACGACAGTATCTAAACAAATGCTGGAATTTGGGGCACGGACGGGAAGCGCCGTGGAGGCTTGGAGAAGGAGGAGGATGTGGGAGTGTTGGAACAATACTATCTAGACAGAGAGAGGGTAGGTGGGGGCAGAGGACATAGACGGCGGAGTGGAGGTGGAGGAGGAGGCTAGCATGGCCCAAATCGGAAGGGAAGCGAAAGCCTTGAGAGACGAGAACCTGTTTTAACTATTGGAGTTAGTCATGGGTTCTGTATTCCGTAGACTGTAAAGTGTGGGAATAGAGAGATCAAAAAGAATCAAGAGGTTCGTGCAGTAACATCTCCTCAGACAGTTTTCAGCTCATTGTGAGTTCTGTTTACTGATACTGTTCAGAGGTGGTGCTAGAAATGACAACCACTTCTTGGCAAAGTGAATCACACCACTTTTTTATTGTCCTCTTTATGAAGTATCCGTGGCGAAATGACTGTCCCTTTCCACTGCTGCCACTAAATGAACGTTACCTCTGTGGTACTTTGCTCATCAGCACGAAGAGGAAAGTAGACATGATGATCTGGGCCATTTAGCGCTAATGTTCTTTGATCCTGTAAAATAAGTTTTCCTGGGTGTAGTTCGTCGCAATTATTACCTCCTCAATGAGGCTTTTCCTGATTCCATCCCATTTTTGAATAAATCATGAGCTTCTTAAGAGAATTGCCATGTCTTATCCTTTTATTTACTGTGCTTAACACGTTCATTCTGCAAGCACCAGTACATGGCAGTTACTCAGTTAATGCTTGTGGAATAAACTGAACACATTAAAAAAATTAATACAAAAAAAGTTAATAATGATTTCTTTAGAGAATTTCCCCCAGTTTAAAATACACTTGAAAGAGATGTGGTAATATAGGTACATTGTTAGTGGTTGTTTATAAATTAAATGGAATTCATGGCATATGACAAAGTTGCCTCAACTTACAAGTCAAAGACAAGGGACTGCTCTGCTATTTCATGAGTCTGAAATAAATAGTGGACATTTGCAAAGAATAGGGAAGACAGAGCCCTGGTTCTTAGTTTCTGATGTGGTATAAGAAACCAATAATAAGCTTCAGAAATATACTGTGTAAATTAAAATACCCTAAAGCCTGATTGGGGAAGTAAGTACTCCTAAGCTGCCAGATGAGGAGTAGTCTAGGAAAAAGTTTTGTGGAGAAACAGATCCTAGTTGACATTTCTGTAGAACGGTAGGGACGTTGTTTAGTAGCCAAAAGGATATCCTAAATGGGTATAACAAGGAAGTTTAGAGCAGATTTGGGAGTGTGGTAAAGAAGAATAGGGAGGAGGTGTGGCTGGTTGATTTGACTAACTGAGTGCAAGGTGAAGCCCAAGATACAGGCATACTTGTGATTTTTTTGTTTTTAAGGGTAACTCTTCAGGGAGCCTTTTGTGACCCCTACTCCAGGTTTCACTGTGCTATGTACTTCCATAGAATCCTTACTTATAAAAAACATGTATTTATGTACAATGACTTGCTTAATTGCCTTATTTGCCTTAGTTCTCCAACAGACTAGGCTGTAAATTTCTTGTGGAGAAGGATTATATTATTTATCCTGTATGCTCAACACCAGTTTAGGGCTTGTCAAGTAATGGATGCTCAGTAAATATTTGAGGGAGGAAGGGAAGAAGGAAGTTGGACAAACTGTTGAGAGTTTGGCATTGATATGTATTTTAATATTAATATCCTTTCATCCCCATTGGTATTTTTAAAAATTAAAGATGGGAGTCATGATTTAGATTTTTTTTTTGGTAGCCCAAATGTCCAGAACAGTGCTAACTGATGAGGATAATAAAGCAAGCCCTTGACCTCAAGGAGCTCCCAGTCTGTCGATGGTGTGCAGCTTAAAATGGGAAGTGGTCAGTGGTGTGAGGGAGTTATCATTCCATTTCTCCTTAGAAAAGGGGTCTCTGAAGGAAGTAGAAGGATAAAAAGCAAAAGAAATGAACGAGAATAAAAGTGACAGTGATAAAGTAGGAACTTGATGGGATAAAAATGAATACAGGGACATGAAAGAGAATGACATTTGAAAAGAAGAAGCACAAAGTTAAGAGTTTTTAGTATCATTTTAATAATAATTCATAATGGTTAAACAAAGACCTGTGTGCCAGGCACTGTTCTCAAACACCTCATGTGTATTATGTCATTTAAATTTCATGACAGGTGTATGAAGTAAGTGTTGTTATTTTCACCATTTGACAGATGAGGAACCTGAAACTTCATGTTAAGTAACTTGTAAGTGGTAGTGCGTAGACTTTAAATCAGGCAGACCGATACTAGAGTTCACATTCATAACCACTCCTCAAATGGCCTCCTACTCTTGACATCTAGAGTCAGGATGGACCTGTATTACAGGAAGGAGAGGTTGTTATATTTAACAAAAGTGTTCAATTTTTCTTTTTCAGTTGGCTATTCAGTTGTTGCTATCAATCATATCGTTGACTTTAAGGAAAAGAAACAGGTAAAATAATATTTCTAAAGTTAATAAGTTCATAAATAAGTATTTGTAATTCTGTTTATATTGGTAATTTGGAAGCTACAGATTAGAATATTTCTTAAATGCACCCCTTTGTGCACTATTACTTTTCTATTTTATATGTTAACAGTTGAGCTGATGCATATTTATACAAACAATGAAGATTTTTGTGAGGTACTATGACATAGTGTTCAGGATTCTTAAAGTTGATTTGAAATTAAGTTACTTTCACTATTCAAAAAGTGCATTGTTACTGGCTGGACAGTAATCAAAATATTTAGTCCTTTTTATTTTATTGTCATGGGCTTATTAACTACTTTCTCTCTTAAACATTACTAATAAGTATGTATATTTCTCTTTAGGCCAACAACTGTATCCTTTAGATTGTTTCAGTCTAAAAATTAGTTTTCATTCTTCCTATTCACTGATGTTTACAGTTGCTTCTCTATTTAGCTTTCTTTTTGAAAATAATTTTAAAAAGTTTTTTTGAATACCAGAAATCACCTTGCTTTCTTTTAAAAAAAATGCATGTCTTTTTCTGAGAACCCCTCGTAGTTTTTCCATTATGCCTTGTGCTATTAATGGATACAATCTGCGGTAACTATTTATTGTTTGTTGTAGGAAATTGAAAAACCGGTAGCTGTTTCTGAACTCTTCACAACTTTGCCAATTGTACAGGTAGGTGTTTTGTTGTTTAAGAAACATAATATCTATTCAGTTAAAAGGTACCTAATTATTGTGCTATTCTCTAGCTTGAGCTGCACCTTACTCTGAGTACCAGTCTTACGTTTTCCTCAAGGCTCAGCTCTTCAGGAAACATTCTTTTACTATCGATTCAGTACTGCTTTGATGATCTTCTTTCCTGAAGTCCTACAACTTTTAAATTATCTCATTATGTAGTTTAAGATAGATACATCTCTTTCTGTGGCTGTATTGTAAATTCCTAGAGAACAAGGACTGGGTTTTATTGATCTTCACTATCCCTTATAGCCAGTACCTTTTAATGAATACTTTCCGCTGGTAAAAAGGAAAATCAATTATTGTCTTTTGTGCTTTTTTGACATCATGTTTTTTTTAAATAGGGAAAATCAAGACCAATTAAAATTTTAACTAGATTAACAATTATTGTCTCGGATCCATCTCACTGCAATGTTTTGGTAAGTTAATTATTTTTCTTCTCTCCTTTTGGCCTTGTAAGTTGTATTGATTTATGTCGAACAATGTTGCATTTTGTCTTCCCCATTTTACATTTTCCCTCGCCCCCCCCCAAACCATGACACCTGCCGGCTCTCCTTGTCCGCAGAATTCACACAGTGTAATATGTCTGTTCTACTTACTCATGGCACATGTGTCGTGATACCACAATTAAAGAATCCTTTGGCAACTGTTATTCATTGAACTCGCGTGCACCAGACTTAAGGTGGGTGCTGGGGGGGTATTGCCATGAATAATAGCACAATCCTTGAACTTATGAAGCCTAAAGTTTAATTGGCAAGACAGGCACTGAACAAATAATAATTACAAATGTAAGGAATGTTCCAAGGTAGGGAAGTGGTAAATAAAGGATGCTCCGGGAGTATGTAACCTGAGTAAGTTGATATTCAAGCTGCGAGACAGAAGAGTCAGTAAATGTTATATAGGTGACAAGCAGGGAGCTAGTGTTCCCAGATAGGATGGATTATGCATAGGTCCTGAAGCTCAAGAAAACATGGTATTTTCTGGGAAGTGAAACAAAACAATAGGGCTAAGCCTAGCGAGCCAGTTACGTGGCATGAGGTTAAAGATATACACTTGGGTGAGGATTCCAAGAGCAGTTAAAACCTTGAAGGTTTTAACTAAGGGAGTGAAATGAGGTTTGAATTACAGAGAATGGATTAGAGGGAGTTAAGGAGGGACTTAAGAGTCATCCAGGCGGGAGAATTGATGGGATTTATTGGTTAATTGGATGTAGGATGATTACTCCCTAGGTGGCCTGAGCAGCCAGGTAGGTAATGGTACCATTTCTTGAGATGGACCATACAAACAAGCAGGTTTGGGGGCATCCTGATGAGTTACTGTGAGAGTTTCAAAAGAGCCCGTCAAAAAAGATGCGCACGGTGGCTCATGCCTGTAATCCCAACATTTTGGGAGGCCTAGGCAGGCAGGTCACTTGAGGTCAGGAGTTCAAGACCAGCCTGGTGAACGTGGTGAAACCCCATCTCTACTAAAAATCCAAAAATTAGCAGGGCGTGGTCGTGGGCACCTGTAATCACAGCTACTCAAGTGTCTGAGGTAGGAGAATCACTTGAGTCAGAGAGGCAGAGGTTGCAGTGAGATCACACCAGTGTACTCTAGCCTGGGCAACAGAGCCAGACTTCATTTCAAAAAAAAAAAGATGTGGCCTTCAGAAGAGTGATCCCAATTACAGATGGTGCTTTGGAAGTGGTCACCTGCAGTGAGTAATAGAAATCACGGGAATGGATAAGACTCCCTGACCAGAGTGCATTGTGGGAAGAAGAGGTTTAGTACAGAGTCCTAAGGAACTTCACTATTTGATGGTATAAAAGAGGATGAGCTAGGATTGGAGACTGAGAAGGGACTACCCTAGAAGTAGAAGGACAGCAAGCAAAGGGAAAACAGAAAAGGAGGAATGAAAGGTCTGCAGGGTCAGTATACCTGTGTAGTCAAGCAGAAAGGCAAAAAAAAAAAAAAAGTCTGTCAGATTTATTGATGTGACAGTCCTTGGCTGCCTAAGCAAAAATCATTTCAATGGATGTAATAGGGATGTGAAAAAATACAGACTGTGCTGCTGACTTTGCTTAAGAAATTTGACTCCATAGGAGAATGGGAGGCATAGGGTGGTTGGTGGATAAGAATCTGCTGCATAAAGAGATTTTGTTTCTTAAATGAGAGAGGTTTGGGTATGCCTACTATCAGGGGAGAGAGACAGTGAGATTCCCTGAGAAGGTGAACTGTTTTATCTTTAGCTGGGATGGACAGCTCCATCATATAATGGAAGTAATTAAGGAAAGACCCCCTTTATAACAGTTACTATTGCTAAAGAAATTCTGAAAAGCCAATTTTTGGTGTCTTATACACCTGCAAGGCAGCATTCTGGTTCCTTAGGCCCAAGTAGACATAAATGGAGCTGACTTTTGATAGGTTGTAAAGACTTTCATTTACTCTTGTTACCATGAACATCTTGGTGGTTCGTTTTTGTCTCCTTCACAAGTGGGAGTGGGCAGGTGAAGGAGAGCGGATCCCAGATCCTGGCTATTTCTAAGACCTGGACCCTGCCCTATCTCAGCACAAGTCTGCCTAGCAGGCCCTCTTACCTGCTCAAGCACAGCACCTGCTGCTTCTCTTATACCCTCCTAAATTTTATTATACTTTTTCTTTTTACAAAATAAGATACTGCAAAATTTTAGAAGATGCCAACAAGCAGAGAAGAAATACCACACTTTATTCCATAATTCAGAGATTGTATGTTTGTGTATAATTATATTTTTTTCTAGTCTTTTCATATACAGACTCACACAATTTAGGTTTGAGATGATATTTTCTTTCTTCTTCGTTTTTGTTTTGTTTTGTTTTGAGATGAGGTCTCACTTTGTTGTCCAGGCTTGAGTGCAGTGGCATGAACGCGGATCACTGCAGCCTCAACCTATGGGACTCAAGAGACCTTTCTGCCTCAGGCCCCCAAAGTGTCTGGGACATAAGTGTGTACCACCACACCCAGCTAATTTTTAAATTTTTTTGCAGTGATGGAGTCTCACAATGTTTCCCAGGCTAGTCTCAAACTCCTGGGCTCAGGCAGTCCCTCACATCGGCCTCCCAAAGTGCTGGGTTTATAGGCATAAGCCATCATACCTAGTGTAATTTGATTTTTACATCTCAAACACAATGTTTGGTACATGGTTAAAGTATAACAAATGTAGGAAGGAAGGAGGAGAATGATTGGTGAGATGGATATTTGTATCTAAATTCTCATGTGCTTAGGTCTTTTCTGCCAACATACAAAGCAAAGCAGAAATGTCAATAGTATATTAGAAGTGTTCCATGATTGAAATATAAGTGTGAGTCAGTCACTAGACAGAATTTCATGTGTATGGATTTTTTTATTGTATGATAACATTCTTTTTGTATTCCTAGAGAGCAACTTCTTCAAGGGCCCGGCTCTATGATGTTGTTGCAGTTTTTCCAAAGACAGAAAAGCTTTTTCATGTGAGTAACAGATAAGTAAAAGAAAGTAGTATTTATATGTTATATAAGAAGTCTGATGTTCTGACTTTGTAGATGACCTGTTTTCACTCATCTGGAAACTTTTAGGATTTGTTATTTATACTTGGAGTTTCTAGAACCCCATAAGGGTATATATAACCGGCATTTGTGTTTTTTTGTTTTGTTTTGTTTTGTTTTTTTCATCCTGCTAACCTTTGATGGGCTCAGTTTGAAAGAGCCCGTTTTCTTCTGTTTCTTTATCTCTGCTTCATTCATTCAAAACTTCTCTTAGCTAAGTGTTGATCCATCTCTTTCTAGCTCTAAAATAACTTCAGTTTCTGCCCTTACCATTTGCTGCTCCTTGGGAGGGAAAGGAGCAAGGTTCTATTGTAGCATGAAAGTTTCTACCTCTGTTTCGGCTTCCTCCTTTGCATGCTCTGAGGTATAGCCCATATGCCAGCATGATTGTCTCAGCTTTTAGTCTTTCAGAAATTCTTCAAAATCAGCCATTTGCTAGTATAATCCCTCTTCTTATCTTGAGAGCCTTTATGAATTGAATTTCTTTTGTACTTGTAAAATTGCCATTTCATTGCCTTTGCAGAAGGGAAAGGAGCTTAACATGTATGCTTGTTTGTCACCTTGAGACAGAACACCCTGGGCATTTTAAATGATTACATTAGGGAAAAAACAATTGTAATGCATTTTACTGTATAAAATGAGGTATAGCTACTTTTAGAAAGTTCGAAAGTTGCCTTTATCTAGGTTCACTAGTGTCCATCTGCCAAAAGTATAAAATGAGGTATAGCTACTTTTAGAAACTTCTGAAAGTTGCCTTTTTCTAGGTTCACTAAAATGTCCGTCTGCCAAAAATACAACCACCAAAGGTACTACTCTTTGATTTTTTTTTAAAGACTAGTCAAGTGTCCTGTTGAGAAGAGGGGAAAGAGTAGAACAAGGAGTTCAATCTGTGACTGTGAATAGTCAATTAAGATAACTGACTGTGAACAGTCAATTAAGATAACTGACTGTGAACAGTCAATTAAGATAACTGACTGTGAACAGTCAATTAAAATAACTGACTACCTTCAGACCAGCCTGGTCTTTGAGGTTTTAATGTTGCATCAGTTTTTTTTGTAAGCAAAATTCGACTAAAATTGCAGAAAGATGTTTTTCCTAGATGTATCCAGTAGATGGAGCCATTGACTAAGTATGTTAATGTGTGTGGTAAACATAAATAGTTTTCAAGACATACTATCAATTCTTAATTATATTAACAAAGGGAAACCGCACAAATTATTTATGGGTGCCTACTCTTTTTGTTGTTGTTGTTACTTCCTTTAAAAAATGCAATTGTAGGCCGTGCACAGTGGCTCGTGCCTGTAATCCTAGCACTTTGGGAGGCCAAGGTGGGTGGATCACTTGAGGTCAGGAGTTCAAGACCAGCCTGGCCAATGTGGTGAAACCCCATCCCTACTAAAAATACAAAAATTATCCAGGCGTGGTGGCACGCGCTGTAATCCCAGCTACTCGGGAGGCTGAGGCACGAGAATTGCTTGAACCCAGGAGGCAGAGGTTACAGTGAGTTGAGACTGCACCACTGCACTCCAGCCTGGGCAACAGAGTAAGACTGTCTAAAAAAAAATTTTTTTTAGTGCAATTATAGATACTCTCAAGAATTTTGTTTTAGTTAAAGGGGTAAGTAGAAGCAAATGATTTTTAGTCATAAAAGACACCTGTAGAACTTTTTAAAATCAGGCACATTCAGCCCTCGCCACCGGAAACTCTGGTCCAGTAGATTTGGGGTTGATTCTGGGTATCTGTTTTTTCATGTTCTGTAAGAAAGTATAATTCAGTGCCGAAACCACTAGTGTTTAATATAAGGAAGACCATGGGCATTTCCAAATTTGTTAAACAACCAACAGCAACTTAGTTTGCTCATTAAATAATAGCAACTCAGGTGTGATTTAGAATAAAAGTTGCTAATGTACCAAGTATTTTGTTGTACATTTGGTTTCTGGATTAATTTTGAAGATCATGCAACTTACATTTCCATATCCCTTTACTGATGATTAGAGAAACAAAAGAAGGTATACATTTGTAAAACCTTTCAAAAACTTTTACATATTTATTTCCTTTAACTTTTACAACAATCCTGTAGGATAATTGGGACAGATATTTATTACTATCCTCATTTTATAGAGGAGAAAATTGAGATTCAGGCTGAGTGATTTGCTCTAAATCTCCCAGCAAGTGTGTTCTAAAGATAGGACTTTGGGTTTTAGACTATATTGTAATTTCATATAATAGTTTTACTTGTTTATCTTACTGTTTTTCTCAGACTTAAAGTTTGAATTTGCTGAACACATGCTTGATGATAGTAGATGGGCCTGTCAAAAATACTGTGGAAGATGGAAGAAAGCACAAAGTATTGACTTTACACATATACTCAAAAGTTATATGAAAATGCAGTTTTAAAAATTGGAACATCTTCTTCTTCTCTATCCAAATGTTACCCATTCCTTAAGATTAAATTGAAATTAGAGTTCTCCTTGTTTTCTATAGGAAATCAATTTTAAAAGACATCTTTCTTTTAAAGCTTTGATAGGTATATCATGGTTTGGAATCAGGTCAAATGCAAGCAGTTTGTGTCTTAAGTTACATTCTATAAGTGATTTTGTTTGTTTTGTTTGTAAGTTGATTATCTAGAATTCTAACAGGTATCTATCTCTATAGGTACGGTATTTTAAAACTAAGTTAGGTCTCCAAGATGAGTCATCAAGCATACACACACACAGAGACACGTTTATGTCAATAGTAGTATAAAATCTAACCACCTTAAATAGCATCATTTCCATGGGACATAACATACCATTATATTTTCTACTCAGAGTATCTGGAAGATGTCTCATAGAAACTCCTTCTCCATAGCTACTTAAGGAGATAAGGCAGAGATTAAAGATTTTGAGGGGGTCCGTTGGTTAGGGGTCCTTGGGATGGGGGACAACGTGGAATATGACACAGAGAGTTGCATAGAAGCTTCTGGAGCTTCTGGACCAATTATTCCCATTTAGGATTTAAAGCAGCTGAGCAGGTTGAGGAGAATTCAGGTTATTTAGTCCAGTGGTCTCTAACCTGCTTTGATTGTGCACCCTATCAGTTTAAAAAATTTTTGAGCCTGCTTCCAAATATATATATTGCTTATAAATTATTTGCATCTCTCATTATGCCAGTGTGCCTTAGAAAAACTACATACACACAAAACAGATCTTAAGATAGTGAATTAAAAAGTAAATGGGCCAGACGTGGTGGTTCACGCCTGTAATCCTAGCACTTTGGGAGGCCGAGGCAGGCGGATCATGAGGTCAGGAGAAGGAGGCCATCCTGGCTAACACGGTGAAACCCCGACTCCACTAAAAATACAAAAAATTAGCTAGGCGTGGTGGTGGGCACCTGTAGTCCCAGCTACTCAGGAGGCTAAGGCAGGAGAATGGCATGAACCCAGGAGGCGGAGCTTGCAGTGAGCCGAGATCGCGCCACTGTACTCCAACCTCGGTAACAGAGCGAGACTCCGTCTCAAAAAAAAAGTAAATGGTGGCTGGATCCAGTGCCTTGTGCCTGTAATTCCAGCACTTTGGGAAGCCGAGGCAGGGTGACCACTTGAGGCCAGGAGTTTAAGACCAGCCTGGGCAACATAGTGAGACCCTGTCTCTATTTTTAAAAAATAAAAGTAAATGGAAATAAAAGTTTTATTTTCTTCCTGCTCCTGAAATTCATGCCTTTCTTTTACAGAGGACTGTTGTAGTATCTTGAGGAAGGGGGTGTCCTAGTGTTAGTTGGAGTATGGTCTGGCTCCACTGGCTTTAGAATTACCTGGGATATTTATTAAAATGCAGATCATTAGGCCATACTTAATGAATCAATGGAGGTAGGGCCTGGTTGTCTCCATTTTCGATACATTCTTTAGGGGAGTTTTATGCACATTAAAATTGAGCACCACTGTTGATGGGCATCTCTCTTTTTCCTTGGTAAGCCTGATTGTCTCTTCATAATTTATCAACCTGATATCTTTGAAAGGGATTCAGGGAGGAATATGAACCCCTACAGTGCTATTCCTTTTGTGCCATAGAGGCAAAGATGTGTATATATGTGTGCATTTTTATGGGAATACGCTTTCTTTAAATTGTCATAGGAGTCTCTGGCCAAAAAAAAAAATTGGTATGGACAACTGATGTGAATTAATATGTGACCTACTAGTTTTCAGAGAAAACCATTATAAGATTCTTAACTCCAAGGCTCTATTGGACCTAATTTAATCTTTTAAAATGATATAGAAAGCATTTCATTGCAGTGTGAACATTAACTCTTATTTTGTGGTTATCTAAAAGTATTGATTGAACATTTTGGTTAATAGAAAACTAAATAACAAATTAATTTAGTTTGGGGCATTCTAAGATTGAAGTGTCAGAGGGAGCCATGTGGAGCTGTCCCTTGTAACTAAAAGTTTATTATAATGCATGTATTTGCACGTACTTCAACCAACATAGAGCCATTGTTTAATTGGCCACTCATATAGGAGAAGGGAAGAAAGGAACAATATGTAAGTAAAAAGTAACCTAATTTAGCTTTATTCTGGGGAGAATGTTTAACAGGCTTTTAAAGAATTAATCAGCTTTTTAAACTGAAGAAATAATCTACATTCACGATGATTAATTTAAACAGTACAAAGGTACTGAAAAGTATGCCTTACTTCCACCTAAAATTCCTTCCCCGTTTCTTCCAGAAGCAACCACTAGTAATAGTTTTTGTGTATCTTTTTAGAAATATTATTTACCTCATCTTTTTTTCCTTTGTTCTCCCCTTTCTCCCTTCCTCTTTCCTTCCTACCTAACACCATGCTTCTTTTACCTTACAGTTTCTTAGACGTTGTTCCATAATATCCATTAGAGATGTACATCATTTCCTTTAATGAGTTGGTATATTCCATCATATAAAGGGATCATAATTTATTTAAGTAAAATTGAGGGATGTTTAATTGTGTCTAGTCTTTCATGATTGGTATTGCAATGACTGTCATTGTACTAATGTCCCCTGAGCCTTTGTAGGGTATATAACTACGTAATATATTTTTAGAGTCTCTACACTTATAGAGACTTCTCTACAGGAGACTCCACTTACACCTACTACATACCTATAAGTAGAATTGTTGGTGTGTGCATTTAAAATTTTGGTAGCCATTGCTAAAATGCTTTTCAAGACCTTATACTGATTTAAAGACCTTGTGAGTGCCTGTTTATTCATTCTCATGTCAGCAAGGTAGTACCAAACTTTTTTATCTTTGCCAGTATGATAGATAAAAAATGGTGAACAGAGCTGAATTTGTTTCAGCTGTCATTCAGAGCTTTTCTTCATCCACTCTTATTAAATTTTCAATGACTCTTTTATGAGTTGGACAGCTATGGCAGTTGGGATGGGGCAGATTCTTTATGAGCCAAGTATTTCTGCCAAAACAACATTGCTTCCCAGGCTTACTAAGTTACTATGACTGTCTTAAAGCTAGCCAGCCTCTGATCTCTACTTCCTAAAGCCCTGGGCTTGGAGTAGCAATGACTGAAGTGGGGATTCTGAAGAAAAAGGGCAAGATATGAAATTCCTGTCATTGCTGAAGGTTGGCACCAATCCTACAGGTCATTATTACTCCCTCTTCTCCACTCTTCCTTACTCTGCCCTTTCCCCTGGTACGTGCCACTGATGTTGTTTGTCAGTGTAGCCATCCTGGAAGTTTGAATTTGTCTGTCAGGCCTGTACACACTAGCATTGTCAGTAAGCTTTGTTTTTAATGTAATACATAACAGCCAAATATTTTTATCACTATAAATCAAATAATGGCAAAATCGGAGCCAGGTATGTTTCTTCCAGCAGTGTCTTCTGGCTTGCCCTCTACGCTAGTAACCTTTTCCCAGCTTCATTTTTCTTCCCTGATTTTCGATTTATCCTGATTTTCTTATCTGTTTATTTTATCTTGTATGTGGTTTTTATAAGGAGTTTCAAATCTCTTTGAGAAGAAAATGCAGAGTATTACTCAACAAGTCATAGCAAAAATTAAAACAATGGAAAGGGAAATTAAAAGTTGAGAAAATGAATTCATTATCATTTGCTTTATAATAGCTCTGCTTTAACTATTTATGTAGATTCCTTCTATTAGTATTTGAACATATGTCTTGAGGTGCTGTGTTCATATTTCTTTAGCTACTCAGTAGACTTGATAGGAGCCACAGCCCTGGGACAATTCTTGGCACAGAGTTGCTCAATAAATAGTTTGTGGGATAAATGGACCATGCATACATTCTATTTGGCTTATTTTTTTCTTCGATTTTAGAGTAGTCAGTTTCTTCTTTCTGCAACAGTCTGAAGTAACCTTCCAGAAACAGCCTCACTCCGCAACCCATCCTTATGTAGAAGACCATATATGAGTTAGAGAGTCTCCAGGCCCTATCTTTTGAGAAAGTCTATGGACATATTCCGCTTTTGCTGGATTACAGTTAAACCATTTAAACCAAACCTAAAAGAGTGGCAAAACAGTTGACTATGTAAAAGGTCAGATGTATTTCAACACAGAACCATCAAAACACCTATGGAGTGAACCATACTTTGTATCGAGTTTGCCCCTATCTCCCATTCTTACTTGTGCCAATTTTCCTTTTGGCCTTACCTATTTTTTTCTTCTTTACAGATTGCTTGTACACATTTAGATGTAGATTTAGTCTGCATAACTGTAACAGAGAAACTACCATTTTACTTCAAAAGACCTCCTATTAATGTGGTAAGTGTTATACTTTCCATTCTGTATTTGAATCTTAGAAACTTACATTAGCAAATTGGAAAAGAAGCAGAAGAAATCAGTGTTCTTAGAAGGAAAAACAAAGGCTAGGGAATAGGAGGCAGTGTTAGAAAAGAGAATTTTCATTTTGAAAGCTGAACAAAGGTAGAAAGAAAGTTTAAAATTAAAAATATCCAGTTAATTATTAAGATGTTTTTAAAAGGCCATAGAACCCAAAATTTATAAAGGCTATTTCTTAAGAGGATAGCTAATAATCATGGGTACTTATAACCTGAACATCAATTGTTAAGGGAACAGGGCAGTCAAAAAAGAAGAGGAAGGGAAAAAATAAAAAGCAGAGGATCCTTGAGGCACCAGCAAGCTAAAGAGAGTCAAGAGGGAACAGGGCATGGCGTCACATAGACGTGGTCTATGCAAAATTAAAATCTGTGTTGAAGCAAGCTTATTCACAAGGAGCCCAGAGTTACTTTTATATTAACCTAATAGGATGGCCATGTGTTCAGAAAACTTTTTTGTTTCTCCCTCTGCTATAGAATTTTTCTCATTCCCCTTCTACATAGTTTTCTCTTGTTTTCCCATACCCTTCATCTTCCATATGTCATGCCTTCTTCTAAGTCTTAATTTCCTCCCATTTCCATCATAAGGTAATATTATTTCACACCAGTAACTATTTTAGTAGCATAAGGTCAGCACAGCTGTTAACTATTGGCTTTGCCAATCAGATCCTAGGAAGAGTTGAGATGCTATTTTAGAATAGTGGCTTCCAAAACCCTACTTGGTCTCCTGTTCTCAAAAACTGGTATCTAAGGAGAAAAAAACAGTTTAGCAAATACAGTCCAAATTACATATCCAATCCTATCAGAATCAGAAGATTAATTTTTTTAAGAAGTTTTTCAAAGGATAATTCCCGTGCTCTTTTGCCTCTGTAGAATCATAACTTTCTCAATTTTAATTCTCTTTGGTGCTAAGGAATTGGCTTGAGAATTAGTGGGAGACAATAAGAGGAGAAAATGGAAAATTGGTATGTGAAAATTCAATGTGGCAAAAATTATTATCATTATTATTATTATTATTATTATTATTATTATTATTATTATTATTAGAGACAGGGTCTCACTCTGTTGCCCAAGCTAGAGTGCAGTGGCATGATCATAGCTCACTGCAGCTTTAACCTCCTGGAGTCAAGTGATCTTCCTACCTCAGCCTCCTGAGTAATTGCGACTACAGGTGCATGCCACCACACCTGGCTAATTTTTTTATGTTTTGTAAAGTTGGGGTCTCACCGTGTTTCCCAGGCTGGTCTCAAACTCCTGGGCTCAAGCAGTCCTCCCACCTCAGTCTCCCAAAGTGCTCAGCTTACAGGCATGAGCCACCATGCCTGACCCACCCAATGGGGAAAGGTTTAAGTTAGCTTATGTTCTACCCCTAAAAATATGCTACTCAAACTAAAAATATATAATCATATATTTCAAGGGAAAAACATAAAAGCTCTTGTTGGGTAAATTTTTTTTTTTTTTTTTTTTTTTTTGAGACGGAGTCTTGCTTGGTCACCCGGGCTGAAGTACAGTGGCACGATCTTGGCTCACTTCCACCTCCGCCTCCCTGGTTCAAGCAATTCTCCTGCCCTAGCCTCCCGAGTAGCTTGGATTACAGGCGCACGCCACCATGTCCGGCTAATTTTTGTATTTCTTTTTAGTAGAGATGGGGTTTCACCATGTTGGCCAGGCTGGTCTCAAATTCCTGACCTTGTGATCCGCCCGCCTCAGCCTCCCCAAATGCTGGGATTACAGGCGTGAGCCACCACACCCGGCCTAGGGTAAATACTGGCAGTGCTAGTGAACATAACAATATTGGCTGAGCTCAAATCATTGGTTCCTTGTGTTGTTGCCAGTACTTATAAATAAATAAGTAAACAGTGAAAAACCCCTGAATCACCACATTTTCGAGTTGGAAATCTATGTTGTGCAACAGCTCATTTATCAAATGTGGGGAAATGAAAAACTACAAGAAGTCATTCAGTTCTGTAGTCACACAGGGTTAGGAAAGTTCTGATTGGTTGTCTGTCAAGATCTCTGATGTGCCCCAGGTACCTATGATAAAAGCCACAAATTAATACAGTACTCAAGGTTATGACAGTCTTGTTGGCCTCACATATTGTTTCTCTCCAGAGGTAGCAATCTCTGTCTTTAGAAGTTTGCCTAACCTTTTTACCAGCCTCAAACTGCCAATACAGTTTCTGTGGAAGTAGCACCCCCAGAGTTGGGCACTATAGACACTCAGCAAATTGCTAGTGAACTTACAACTTTTTCACCTTTTTCTTCACCTTAATGAACTAGGAAGGTCATTTTCTAGATGGCTTTGCCTGAATAAGCCCACATACGATACTGTGACCTTGGCTGGGAGGAGCTAGCATGTGATGCTAAGGCCAAGTCCATGGAATGGACAGCAATGCACAACAGATAATTCCTCATGTCTCATGACAATGGTAAGATTCCCAGTGGCTGCTTTGGTGAGAGCTTTTAATTGGGGTTCTTAGGAACTTGTATTATTGTTTAAACCAGAGTGTGAGCTCCTAGAGAACACCAGCTGTGTCATGGTGCTTTTTTAAGTACTCCACTATCTTGCCTGTAATGAGTCCTCCTTACAGTTCGTTGAGTGAATAAGTACATGTTGAACTTAGCATAGCAGGGTACAGCATAGGGGACCCGGCCAAATTCTGCTCGTTGTTAGTCACTAGCTGGATGTACACATTCAGCAGGAAGTATATGCAGTGAGGGAAGTGGGGCAGTGAGGCAACATGAGGAGGACAGTGGCACTCGAGACAGTGACACCAGGACACCCCATCCCCTGATTCCATTGGGAAGTTCAGGAAAGCTCCTTTTGTTTGATGGGCATTTTCGGCTTAATTCCTACATTTTTCAATTTAAGAATTCTGAAAAGTAAAAAATTTTGTCAAGTGAGAGGAATATGCAATTTAACATGGTGTCTGCTTTAAAAAAAAATCTGGTGTGAACATTTTGCATATGTTGTTTAATAAAAACTAGATGATGGAGTGGAAAGAAAGGCTGCACAAGATTATTTTTAGTCTTCATCTAGTAAAGGAGTAGGCTGCACTGTGAGTTGGTCAGGAAGCAGAAGCGTCCCTGTTAATTTATTCACCTATTTTTTATTAGAGAAAGTTGGAAACATACAGATGTCCAGCTTGTTGTTCAGAGTGAATAATAGTTGTGGTATAGGTATGTATGTATTATTTGTAACATAATATCCAGTCTGGCTGTGGAGCTGTTTGTCTACATGAAGTATGAAAATGTGTACATTCTGACAGCACAGTCTTGGTCCTTGCATGTTCCCTTGGCTTTGAGGATAAACTTGTTTTTGGCCTTGAGAAGTTCATAGATTGGCTTTAAAAGGATCACTTTATAAGGATTACCTTTTTTTTTTTTGAGACAGAGTCTCCCTCTGTCACCCAGGCTGGAGTGCAGTGGTGTGATCTCGGCTCACTGCAGCCTCCGCCTCCTCGGTTCAAGTGATTCTCCTGTCTCAGCCTCCCAAGTAGCTGGGATTGCAGATGTCTACCACCACACCTGGCTAATTTTTTTTTTTTATTTTTAGTAGAGTTGTGATTTCATCATGTTGGCCAGGCTGGTTTTGAACTCCTGACCTCAAGTGATCCACCCGCCTCGGCCAGGATTACTTTAAGCACAGATCTTAATTTTGTTACCATTTGGGCCCTTTTCTTTGGTTGTGGTGAAAAGCAGTATTAAGAAAGGTAAATCATTCATCTTTTACCAATAGGCCAGATGCCATGTGAGAATCATCAGCTTGGAAGGTTGGGATTGTGAAGAAGGGCCCAGGAGCTCTATAGCATACCAAACACTCCATTTGTGTACTTTGCAGCTCTTTTCCCTTTTGTCATCTTCACTGCATGCTTAGGGCACCATAATTTCAATTATGCAATTTCCTCTAAAATCTCCCACAAACCTCTTCTGGAGTCTAAGTACCTTGTCATCGCATTTCTGTCATGTGATAGATGTGTTTCTAAAAAATTGGATCGCACTCATTTTCTTGAATAATCACATGACTTCAGATTATTTAGCATTTTATGACATAAGCAGTTTTGATAGCTGCTTTGGCCCAGCAGCTTTGGGATGGGGTAGATGTTAATTATCTCCATATGCAGGTAATACAGTAGAATCTTAGGTAGTTCATGGTTCACACAGTTAAATGACTCTCTCAAGGGGTTGACTAGGGATTTGTACTCAAGCTTTGATTCCAAATCTACTGTCATTTCCTACTGGGAAATACTTTTTAAAGTTACTTTACAGCAGAACTCTTTGTTAAGCACAGAGTAATTTCATATTTTAAAACGTGAGCTTTATGAATTCAGGTTGTGAGAAGAAGGATGTTATGTTCTTAAGGCAACACGTATCTCTTTACTTTCCCTTTGATTTTTTTACAATGTTATTTCCATTTCAATGTTATTGTCACTTAACAATGACTTCAAGCTTATTGAGTTATTTTAAGGGATCTTATATTTTTACACTCTCTCTGATGTTTTCCCCTCAGTCCTTCCTTTAACCCTAATCCATTTCTGTCTTCATGGTCTGATTAATCCCCACTGAGAGATGTTTAGTAAGTAATATCTAAAGCAGTGAGGTAGTTCCATGAATCATGCTATAAATACTTGATTTGGATGTGAGTGTTCTGTAAACTTTGTTTTATCACACATGAATCTAATGTGTTAAGTACTTGTCCATTCAGTGCCAGCAAATTGTGCCAGTATTAAAAATTTCTGTGGAAAAAAAAAACACACAAACAACACCAGAAACAAAGTTAAAAGACAGATGACAAACTGATGGAAAATTTTCACTCATGTCACAGACAAAATGCTTATTCCCTTAACACATAAAGACCAAAGAGTGCCTAGAAATTAATAAGTTAAAAAAAAAAAAGATGAGCAATACCAAAAAATGGATTAAGAATATGAAAAAGGCATTTCACAGTAAAGGAAATGCAAACAGGCCTTAGACATATGAAAAGATGATTAAATTTATCATAGTAAGAGATTTCACATTAAAATCACCTATGTGATTAGAGATACATTCTGTTGTAAGGCTGCAGGAAAGCAGACATTCTCATACTTTGCTCGTAACTGTGTAAATGGGAACAATCCCTATGCGGAGAGTGGGTAATTTGGCAACAACTATTCAAATTACAAATACGTTTACTGATTTAAACAACAGTTTTAAACTGTATGATCTCACAGTTCTGAAGCCTACAAGTCTGAAATCAAGGTGTCAGCATGGTCTTGTTCCCTCTGAAATCTATAGGACCACCTTCCTTGCCTCTTTTTAGCTTTTGGTGATTTTCTGGCAATCTTTGGTAATCCTGGGCTTGCAGCTACATAACTCCAGTCTCTGCCTTTATCTTCAGTGTGTTCTCCATTTGTCTCTATGTCTTCACATGGCCATCGTCTTATAAGGACACCAGTCATATTGGATTAGGGGCCTACCCTATTCCAATCTGACTTCATCTTAACTAATTACATCTACAGTGATCCTATTTCCAAATGTAAGATTACATTCTGAGGTACTGAGGTTTAGGGCTTCAATATATCTTTTGTGGATGAGGACACAGTTCAATCCATTATGCCTAGCATAATGGATTATGCTAGTGTTATTCTACAGATACACTGAAACAACCCAAAGGCTATCAGTAGAGGTTTGGTTAAATACATGCTATACCTCTACAATATGATACTCTGCAACTGTAAAACAGAGGAAGTTATGAGCTGACTTGGAAAAGCTTTCATGTCAGGACAAGAATGCGGCAGACTGCCTTTTGGATAAGAAAGAAAAACAGTATCTCTTCATATTTGCTTATAGTTCTATGAAGAAACTCTGGAAGAAGACACAAGAAATTAATAAAAGTGATTATTGGAGGAAGGGATAGGGCAGATAGGATTGGAGGTGCAGGTAGTACTTTTTATTGTTTCCTTATGTCGCTTTGTGAGTCATGTGGACAAATTACTTATCTTAAACACTGAAAGGGTTTCATTCCTTTGAATTGAATAAAGAACTAATTTTTATGAAATTAACAGGGAATCAGTATATTCTCCCAGTAATCAGCTCCTTATTTTCTTCTTGTCTTTCTCTAAGGCTTTGCTTAATACTTGGAATTTTAGTGCCAGTGTTATCTTGATTCAGCTGTCACACACCTGTCCTTAGTAGCATCTTTATGACCGTTATTTCTCATTAGTAAAGAAATCTGATCATCCACCCATGCCAGAACCTTTGGTCAGACATGAGAACAAAAGCTAATCAGGCAGGCACTGTTAGGAAGAGGCTGTTATGAACAATCATTTGATGAGCTTTAGGCAATTTGCATCAAAATGGTCTTACAGCAAGATCCCAGGTAATGAATCTGTATTTTATCCATCTAAAAATTTAAAATAAGATGCTATGAAAGAAACATTCACAACCTTCAATAGCACATTATTTTTAATTTTTCTTTTTCAAGAATTCCTATAGCAGTTTTAAAGTGAACTTGATTAATGTACCAAGATGAAAATCAGAACTTTTTCCTTAAAAAATAATTATGCTGATAATATCCTTTTTTCCCCCCTCCCCCCGCAAAAGTTGTTTTTATTTTGATTTGGTCCCTACAAGGGTCTAGAAATTTAGATTCAGTCAATTAGGAATATTTCAAGATCTAACCATCCAACTCTATATATCATTCACCTCTTTCATTTATTTCCCCTCTTCATCATCCTATTGCCTTGTATTATAGTTCCACAACTAGAAGGATAAGGAAAAGAAATACAGGTCAGCCTCTTCAGCTAATTAGTAGTTTTGGTAAAATATATAGCCAAGGAGATGGCTGACAATATGGCTAAAAGGGATGTTTTTACTTATCTGTGGCTTTTGGTTAGCCAGGTGCATCGAGGTTCCTTTGATGATGGATCATCTATAATGAACAACGTTATCACAGGACATCTTCTCCATAAGCTGCTATTTATTCACTCAAAATATAAATATATTATACACTTTTTATGTAAAAGGCAGTCTAGCTCTCAAGAAGCGTACAAGCTTGGCAGAGAGAATGAGATACACTTTCAACTAGGACAGAAATACTATCTTAACAAATGTCATTCCCAGAAATAATCAACACAGGTGAAAGAATTAGAGATGGGGAAAAGTCAAAAAATGAGAGAGGGGAAGGTTGCAGTGTGGAAAATAGCATTTAAATTCTAATCAAACTAGAATCAGACATATAGGAAAATCTAAAATAAAATCTGGGAGCCTTGAAGCCAGAGGAAGAATTAAGGAAATCTGTGTTCAGGAGAGAAAAGCAGAAGGGGCCTTCAAATACAACTGAATTAAATCAAGATGGACTGCCAGTTCTAGAAAAAGACAAGTTTCTCCATTCCTGTAAATGCTCAGGAGTAAACCCCAGTAGTCACAGCTGGGCCAGTCCCAACTCATACTCTGGGCAATCGAAACTCATTTGCCAAGCAGAGGCTTGGACCATACTGCCTAGAACATGCCTACCATTCTTTCTTTATTCATTTGAAAGAGTACTGCCACTCAAGTGGCTTTTGCAATTGAGAGTCTTATTATCATCTCTATGCTGAAAATCCTTCAGATGTTTTCTCCATTAGGAATAATCCTCATCACCAGCTCTAAAGGCCTGCACAGTTGGCCCTTCCCATCCTCTTTAGCCTGTCTTCCTCATTATTTTTCTCCAGCATTTGACCTTCCCTATGTGCTGCCATGCTGCAACCTTGAAGACTTTTGCATGCTCTGACCGCCCTCTGAAAGTGCACCTTCCTCTACTATTTAACTGCTTAATTTCTTCCTCAACCCCGTCCAAACTTCTTGATAGCACTTAACACAGTTGAAGTTTTATATTTTTGTGTGGTTATTGATCATCTCCCCCACTAAAATGTAAGCTTTTAGAAGGGAGGAACCATCTCAGCTTTTGCACATAGTGGGCTTAAAACATCTTTTGTGAATGGATGCAGACATTTAGGTGCTCATTAGGAAAGCTGAACAGTATGGTGGTTAATTTCAATCTCATTTCCACTCATCTACTTACCTGTGGATCCCTATGTAGTAAGAGTACATTAAATAAAGAAGTTTCTTTTTCTCATGAAAAAAGCCAAGCTTGTATGGTGAGCTGGGCAAAATCTTCAAGGGCACTTCCATCTTTTCTGCTGTGCGGCTATAAGCCCAGTGAAAAATCAGGGGCTTTATTACTAAAGAAAAAGGAGAGGACAGATATCTGGGCAATTAGCAGTCTTTGCAGTAATGCTTTATAAAGGTATTGTAGTAAGGATTAAATATTATATATAAGACTCTCTTAGCATATAGTCAGCACTCAATTAACTATGGCTGCTATTCTCTTTTCAACATACAGGTAATAAATTACTTACCTGAAAGACCTTCCCACCCTTGGTTCTTTGGGCTTTTTTCAGCTCTTCATTTCTTTGTCTCTTTGTGCGTTCATAGGTCAGATTACTTGGTTTACTATGTTTGCAAACAGTTTACTCTAAATGTAGGGAGTAGATTTCTGTTTTCCTTTGATAGTTCATGGAGTAATAGCCCCTCTCTCACCCCATTGGGACTTCGTTCTTCTTAGCCTCTTTATAATTCCTGTTTATGTAAAGTCAGCTTCCCCACAGCCAAGTTAAACTCTTTTGATCAAGTAGAGCCACGGATTTATTTTCTTCTCCTTATGGGTGGTGCCATTTGAGTGTTAATCTGTCTTTCATAAAGCTGTACCTTGACATGTAAGGGGTGAGTGGTAGGGAGTGAGGAAGGATGTGAAGAGAGAATCAGTGAAAATGAAGTAGGCCAGTGCATGCTTATCTCTGACAGTTTTCCTTATTTCCTGTGAAGGCAATTGACCGAGGCCTGGCTTTTGAACTTGTCTATAGCCCTGCTATCAAAGACTCCACAATGAGAAGGTATACAATTTCCAATGCCCTCAATTTGATGCAAATCTGCAAAGGAAAGGTATGATTCTATAATTTTAGGATGTTTTTCGCATCTGGCAGTTTATTATTAGTAGTACACTGGAATTGTCAAACTGACTCCTTTTCCTTAAAGCAGAATGTTCTCATAGCATTAGGAATAAATTCTTCCATTTCAGTGAGCTCTGCAAGTTTTAAGGGAAAGAAAAATACCAAGGGAAGAATAATGTAAGGGAGAAAAAGATGTGTTGGAAGCCATATCTTTTGATAAAAATTTGCAGTTTACATACTGTGAAAGAAAAGTCTAGAATAACAGTTGTCCTCACTGAGTTGAATTAAGATATGTGACCTTTTCATCTTGTTTTTTAAACTTAATTCATCTTTACTAAGATCTGTTAGGAAAACATATTTTGTTTTTTATTACAGATTGCCTTTAGTTTGACATGAAGTCTTTCATTTTTTTCACCTTAATTATTTACCATATCTTTAAAAGAAGTTGGTATTTGAGCCTTAAATGTTAAAATATGATTACTGGCTATTTATATTATGAAACTCCTTTTTTTGCATTTATCTAAGATTAATATTAATCACTTTCTATTTTGTAGAATGTAATTATATCTAGTGCTGCAGAAAGGGTAAGTCTAGCATGAAGTACTTTGTTTTCATCTTTCAGGTTATAAAACTTTGCAGTTTCTAGGGGATAAATTAAAATAGTAAATGAATATTTGTTGCATTTTTTTCTATTTTAACTGCATTCGCTCATTGTAATTGCTAAATAGTAAAATTTATCCCCACTTTCTTTAGGCTTCAACTTTTGTTTATATAATTAGTTTTTCTTTTATACTGTTACAAAATGCCTTTCAAGCTTCTCTTATATTTTCAAAAGCTATAAAACCTATCAAAATTATAAGGACTTAAATTTATGTAATTTTTTTATTTTTGGATACTTAAATATTCCATTAATTAGCTATATGTCATTGAAATGTTATAAATAATTTTCACATATCTACTCTTTGTTCATTTCATTTCAGCCTTTAGAAATAAGAGGGCCATATGACGTGGCAAACCTGTATCCTTTTCTGAGTAAAAAGTTGTTGACGTTGTCTTTCAGGAAATTTTGAATTTGAGGTCATATTATAGTTGAACATGTATTTTTCTCAACCTTTTACTGTAAGTTTACCAATTAAAAACTTCAAAAATAAATTATATAACATTATAGAGAGCTTTATGCTTCTGTTTTTTAATTAATCGTGAGATTGAAAAGAGGGAATGAGGGACTTCATATGATAAAAGCTTAGAGTTAAATGAGTCTTTTCTCAGATGCATGTTCCAGTTGGACTAAGAACTGCTGTTGAATTAATTAGCCTCTCAAGATGACCAGGTTAGCTGGCACTTTCTGTTGTGTTTGTGTTAGTCTCGTGTTCTTGGCTGACTCTGGGTTGAAATCTTTAATGCTCCCGCAAGAGGCTTGCTGTTTGGGCTCTCTGAAAGTGATGCCAAGGCTGCGGTTTCCACCAACTGCCGAGCAGCGCTTCTCCATGGAGGTAAGCAAGTTCTTCCAGTACAAACTGAATGGTCATGTTAAAAGCAAGTCATTTTTACAGCCATACCTATTTTTATTGCCCTACCCTACAGAGTTCCTTTGGGGTCGTCTTTTCGCAACCTGTTCTAACCACAGTCATCAGTGTTTTCTCACCCTCACTTCAGGCTTTACTTTCTAAAGTTTGTAGAATGAATATAGTTTTCATTACAGAAATGAGTATTGAATAGTTCCTCCAGCTATACATGTGTGCTCCTGCCCACATTTTGATAGGCTTCTAATCTCCCTTCCTTCTTCTTCCTCACCAGAGGGCCATGCTTTCCCTGTTGAAAATCTCTGTTTTAGAGAACTGATATGTTAAAAATATATGTTAAACTATTAGGAAAACAAAACCAGCAAATACATATTTAAAAATCCAACTAAAAAAACATAGACTGTAACTTTTACATTTATTATAACTCAGAATGTTTCTTTTCCCATGTTTGCTTACATGGTCAAGTTGTGTCCAGACTGTACCTTTTTTTTTTTTTTTTAAGTAGAGACAGAGTCTCACTGTGTTGCCCAGGCTGGTCTTGAACTCCTGGGCTCAAGCAGTCCTCCTACCTCAGCCTCCCAAAGTGCTAGGATTACAGACATGAACCACCATGCCTGGCCAGACTGTACATTTTTTACTCACGTTTTGTATATGTACCTTTTCACTGACCGAATTTCCTGCTCATCAGATGTTAAAAATTGAAAGCATGCTGAAACTTTGGAAAATGAAAATGAAATTTTATTAAAACAACTTAAGCTTTTGATCACTGTTTTGTCTTCGTTATCTTTATAATTCTTAGGACAAGTTGTAGTGGTTAAGAAGCAATTTCATTGATATCATCCAAATGAATTTTAAACTTCAGAGTAGATTGCTACATATAGACTGAGTTATTTGTCATATGAATAGCTAGGTTATTGAGGGCTCGTATGTTGGGCTTTATTGATCTGATTTCCACTTGAGAGAACTGCTTATGTATTTGCTTGCCATAAATTAGATGATTTTGCTTTTAGTTTCAACATTTTTAGTTTGAGATTTTTTTATTATGTAGCCTAGAACTCATCACCTAAGCTTTGGGAGTGATCAAATTAATGGAGATTTTTAATAATGATTTTCTTGAAATTAGGGAACAGTTGGTTCACACTTTGGTAGTTCTGTCATTATTTTGATCTATTTTAAATAAACAATCATCAGGATTTTGAGTAACAGTTGGGGTTCCAAAATGGACTAAACAAGAAACAGAAACTAAAATATAAATACATATATAATTTTATGTATAGGAAAATAGGAAGTCCTGCATTTGACTTTAAGAACTCAACTATTCAGCATATAATACATAATATGTAAAGTATTTTTTTTAGGATTTCTTTTTGTGGATACATAGTATGTGTATATATTTATGAGGTACTGAGATATTTTGATATAGGCATGCAATGCATGATAATCACATCATGGAAAATGAGGTGTCCATACCCTCAAGCATTTGTCTTGTGTTATAAACAATCCAATTATGCTATTCTAGTTATTTTTAAATATACAATTAAATTATATTGACTATGGTCACCCTATTGTGCTATCAAATACTAAGTCTTCTTCATTCTGTTTGTTTTGTACCCATTAACCATCTTCACCTCCCTCTCAGCCCAGCACTACCCTTCCCAGCCTCTGGTAACCATCCTTCTACTTTCTGTCTCCAGGAGTTCAGTTACTTTGATTTTTAGATCCCATGAACGAGTGAGAACATGTGATGTTTGTCTTTCTCTGTCTAAAATCAGGCTTTTATAGAAGCTAACCTTAAGACTTTTGAACTTCAGGTAGCATTACCATTCACCCCAGTGTACCCAGGACAGTTCTAGTTTATGCCTGCTGTTTCTGTGACCTTATTAGCACTTCTATTCCCTGAAGAGTGTCCTAAACTAGATGATAAAATATGATTACCCTGGTTTTCGTTGCCATTGGGATCCGTATGAGACAGTAGTATGATGTGTTCTTAAGATTGCTAATTCAGCTTAGGTAATATTAGAAGTAAAGGATTCTGAGGCAAGGAAATTCAAAGCCTCATTATTATACTCTCATTGATGAAATCTCAGCCGGCATCTGTATCATTCTGAGTGCTACATTTAAGAAGGACAGCAGTGCACTGAAACACTATTGGAAAATGTCTACTCGGTCCTTAAAGGGTCTGGAAGCCTCATGATGAGACGAATCACGAGGGTGGTGCAGGCATGGATACCTGGCAAGCAGAAGACTTGGAACACATAGTAGTTGGCTTTCAGCTTGGAAGGCTTGCCACAGGAAATCAGAATTAGGTTCTTCGTGGGTCCAGAAATCCAGAAACCAATGAATAGCAATTCTGAGGAGGTTGTGGGGAAAGGACAGAGGAAAGAGGCCCAAGGTCAGAGTCTTTGGCCTGTGATTGATAAAGTTCGTGCCCTCAATCAGCCCCTGGACCAAAATGAACCTGTTTGGGACACCTGCCTTAGCCCCTTGTGAGCAAAATTATTCACTCGTAAATAATCCTTTAGATTTTCCTTGGCAAGATGATTAAAGGAAATACTATATGTGAAAACATTTTATAAACTAAAGCATACACAAATGTAACTTCTTGCTGTTACCAAGAAATGCATTTGTCTTTAAAAGACACTAAAGAAATTAATGCATTTTGTTAAAAAGTGCTGATTTTCATAATGTTTATATTTCAGTTGATTTTTAAACTATGGGTACAGAATCAGTGATATAAATTAATAGCTGTAAGTGTGACGTTTTTCGTTTGGTGAAATGGAAATCATTAACGGTTTTTATTTTGAGGTTCTTATTATGTTGGCATTTTAATGACCTTGAGAGCAGTTTTATCCCTTTTATAAATAAAAGTGTTTTAAAATAATTGGCAAAGTAGATTTACTAAGTTTATCTTGATAATGCTTAACAATTTATGGTTGACTTTACGTTTATTACTTGAAATAAGAAATAATTCATAGCTAAATTTCTGTTCAAGTTCTTTTGATTCTGCCACCTTTGTAGCTATTGGGTGTCTGTCTCCTTCTCCATAATCCCTTTCCATTTCTAAGGACAGAGTTTGAGTCTGTTTTCATGACACTATGGCCTTTCATAAGTTACCCTTCCAGCCTCATTTTCTCCTAATTTTTTCATATTCCTCCTTCACATCAGCCATATTGTCCCCTAAACTATTTTACCTAGGTTCTTCTTACCTTTCTCTCCATGCCTTTGTAAAGGAATACTTCTCTTTTTCTTATTCCGTTTACCCTATTCCGAGTAGTGTCACCTTTATATAATACCTCATTGCTTTATCCAGGCAGTTAAGTCTTGTGGATGCCTCCATTCCTATTATATTTGTGCTTCTCACATGCATGTATTTAGGGAAAAGCACTGTCTGTTAGGCATCTTAATACCCTCTGGATATGGATACAGTGCCTAGCCTATTAGTAGGTTTCTAGGAGAAATTGGTTAAATTTGAGTTGAACTCTGCCAACCTAATCTTTTAATAATTTCTGTTTATTCTTTGTTTATTGTCACCAGTTAAAGAGAGCAATAAATTTATGAGTTTGATTTTATTCATTAACTCAACTAGTATTTATTGAACACATTTTGCATAAGCAGGCCATTGTTGAGTGTTGGCAGTATAATGCAATTGATTCTTCAGAGGTACCTTGATGTTCTAATGAGAGAGGTAGGGTACATGCTGTAAAATGAGGCAAGCATGTGCTCCACATGGGAGCTGTACACTTGATTGCTGTGTTTGCTCTCTTGATTTGTCTGTCTACCATATATAAAGTGTCTGCTACACCAATGTCTGTGACTGGGTTCTGGCTACGTAAGATGCCATGGACAGACCATTAGAGATAACGCTGTCCTGCAGTTTTACTCATGAGGTAATCTTTAGGAATGAATTAGATGTTAATAATATACTGATATTTGTGTATGTTGGGAAAAAAGATAATGACAGTAAATGGCACTAGCACCCATAGCAGTTCATTATGGCTTATCATTTACTATTGCTGTAAGCCAAAGTCATATGTTAAACCACCTCATTTTAAATTATGTCTTAACTTCAAGCACGATGGTTTCCCTGTTTTACAGAAACTAGAAAAACTGCTTTTGGAATTATTTCTACAGTGAAGAAACCTCGGCCATCAGAAGATGAAGATTGTCTTCCAGCTTCCAAGAAAGCCAAGTGTGAGGGCTGAAAAGAATGCCGCAGTCTCTGTCAGCACTCCCTTCTTCCCTTTTATAGTTCATCAGCCACAACAAAAATAAAACCTTTGTGTGATTTACTGTTTTCATTTGGAGCTAGAAATCAATAGTCTATAAAAACGGTTTTACTTGCAACCCATTAAAACAACAAACGAAACCTAGTGAAGCATCTTTTTAAAAGGCTGCCAGCTTAATGAATTTAGATGTACTTTAAGAGAGAAAGACTAGTTATTTCTCCATTGTGTAAGTGATAAATAACAGCAAATATACTTGAATAAGATGTTTCAGGTATTTTTGTTTCATTTTGTTTTTGAGATAGGGTCTTGCTTTGTTGCTCAGGCTGGAGTACAGTGGCATAATCACAGCTCACACACAACCTCAATCCTGGGCTCAAGTGATCCTCCCACTTCAGCCTCTCAGGCAGCTGGAACTACAGGTGTGCACTACCACACCTGGCTATTTTTGGTTTTTTTTGTTTTTCCCTTGTAGAGACATGGTCTCACTATGTTGCTGAGGTGGGTCTCAAACTCCTAGGATCAAGCCATCCTCCCGCTTTGGCCTCCTAAAGTGCTGGGATTACATGAGCCACCACATGCAGCCAGATGTTTGAATATTTTAAGAGCTGCTTTCAAGAGTTTCTTGTTCATACTCAAATAGTTATTTTGAAGATATTCAAACTTATATTGAAGAAGTGACTTCAGTTGATCTTGTTTTAAGCTTCTTTCATGTATTCATCAAATCAACATTTTTTTCTAAAAGAAATTGTTATAGAATTTGTGGAAGGAGAGAGGATACATATGTAAAATTACACCTGGCCTCTTCCTTCACTGCTTCATACCTACGTGAGGTCTTTGAAATAGGATTCCTTACTTTTAGTTAGAAACCCCTAAAACCCTAATATTGATTTTCCTAATAGCTGTATTAAAAATAGCAAAGCATCGAACTGAACCAACTTTGGAAATAATTTATTTTTATAATGGGATCATGTTAAGTAGAAGTAGCTTTTTATGCAAATATGTACATTTATGCAATATTAATGTAAGGGCTCTAAAACACAATGGAGTAGAGCCAGAGGTATAACTGAATAAGAAACTTTTTTAAACAAGAGAAAGACAACTGTTCTGCGGGTTGGAGAAAATACAATTTTTTTTTTTTGAGACGTAGGCTCACGCCGTCCCCCAGACTGGAGTGCAGTGGCGCAATTTCTGCTCACTGCAAGCTCCACCTCCTGGGTTCACGCCATTCTCCTGCCTCAGCCTCCTGAGTACCTGGGACTACAGGCGCCCGCCGTGTATTTAGTAGAGACAGGGTTTCACCATGTTAGCCAGGATGGTCTCTATCTCCTGACTTCATGATCCGCCCGCCTCGGCCTCCCAAAGTGCTGGGATTACAGGCGTGAGCCACTGCACCCGGCCCAAGAAAATACAATTTTAAAAAGAGAAAGCTTTATAACCTCACCAATGAATACAAATGTTTAAATAAAATATTGATTAAAAAAACATTAAAACAAAGTACATCATGACTAGGTGAAATTTATTTTATTTATTTTTATTTTTTTCTTTTTGAGACAGGGTCTCACTCTGTCACCCAGGCTGGAGTGCAGTGGCACAATCTCGGCTCACTGCAACCTTTGCCTCTTGGGCTCAAGCCATCCTCCCACCTCAGCCTCCCAAGTAAGTGGGACCACAAGCATGCACCACCACATCCCAGCTAATTTTTGTATTTTTTTGTAGAGATGGGGTTTCGCCATGTCCAGGCTGGTCTCAAACTCCTGGCAGATTCAAGCAGTCTGTCCGCCTCAGCATCCCAAAGTGCTGGGATTGCAGGCACAGGCACGAGCCACCATACCCAGCCTTCCAGTTCTTTTTAATGCAGTATCCTTTATCTTATTCATAGGTCAAAAGAGAAAAATCAGAATATTTTTAATAGATGCCAAAAAGACATTTAATAAAGTTTAAAATCCACTCCTGATTTTTAAAACGACAATAATAAAAACCCGTGGCAAAATTAAAGTAGAATATTGTATGCATACATATATATGTTCGTATGTGTCTGTTTTTTGTGTATATTAAATGTGATGGCTCCAAAAGCATTTTTGACTACCACTTGGCTGATTTGATGGATTAACCTACCCATTCCTTCTGTAAAACTGAGGCCGGTGCTGCTGAGGCCACACACCAAAAGTCTGCCATTTCCTTGTGTGCCAGTTTGACCAAAAGTCAGCTGTGTTTATTCACAAATCTGTTTATGCCAGCTGTATTTAGCATTGTAAGTAAATTATTTTTTTAAATATGAAAATTGATGAGCTACTGGGGGCAAATGAAGAATTCCCGGGAAAACTAAGTCAGCACTTTGGAGAGGTTTGGAAAAGAGTCATGACAAAGAACTGCTGTCAAATTAGGTGTGAGAAGGATAACAAATTTGGGGATGATCAGTAAAAACTCTGCACTTGGATTGGTTCACTAATGTCAAGTTCCTTTTCTGCTTTAAAGGAACTAGAATTCAAGAAAGACAACTTTGGATCTCTCGTCAGAGAGATCATACTCCCAAGAACAGGCTTTGACCCTTCTGTAAAAGATTGGTACCCAAGTATACATTTTACTATTTTAAGCTCAAAATGCTTAACAGGATGTATGTTCAATTTTTTGGGGTGTCCCATCTTAATTTATGAATTAGTGATGTACCAGCTACAGTTGCACCAGATACAATAAGATTTTCATGTTATAGAAACGAGGTAAAATTATTTGCGGATATGACTGTCTTGGAAAACTCGTGAAATAAATGGGAAAAAATAGAAATATAGGTACCTTTCAGCTTACGTCCATTTACTACACATTTGTGTAGTATGTGTTTGCAGTTGTGCCTGCTTTCTATTCATCCGTGTTTATGCCATTGTACACAATAGTAGGGCATGATGGCTGATCACCAGTGAATAGCAGAGGCAAGTTTCCTTCTAATATTTACTTTCGTTAGAATGAACCACGAATTTAATTGCTACAAGATGACGATACCTCTGCCTAACCAAGATGAAGTTTGGCAGAGTGGCCAATTATGTATAAATACACAAAAACCAGTTTTGATTAATAACCTGTTCAATAATTTTAAAAGATGACACTATTCACAGAGACATAAATTACCAAGAAATGTGTAGGGCCTCTATAAAGAAAACTTAATGAAAGTAATAAGAGAATAAAGGGAAAATAAAGACTAGAATACATGGAGAGAGACATTGTTTTCTTGAATGAGACAAATTGTAAATCAAATTCTCCCCCAAATTACGCATTTAACAAAATTTAGAATCAAAATGCCTATAAGTATTTTTTGTTTTCTTGTTTATGTATTTGGTCTTTGGACTTGGTATTCTGAAAGAGTAAATATGAGAATTGGAAATTTCAGGGAAAAACCTAATGGGAGGGACTTACAATGCAGAAATTACAGAGTATAACAAAACTCTAGTACTGTAATTAAAACTAATTGGTGCAGAAATTCAGAAAGAACAGTGAAAAGAGCAGGAAGTCCAAGATCACACTTTAGATATAAGAAGAAATGATGGATTGATTGTTCAGTAAGTGATACTGAAATAATTGGTTATCTATTTGGGAGAGGCAGTACAGCATACCAGTTAAGTGCATAGGGGAAAGAAAAACTAAGTGCGTTTAAAGCCCAACTTGCTAGTACTCATTAGCTATGACCTTGGGCAAATTATGTAACCTCTCTGTGCCTCACTTCATCTGTTCTCCCTACCTGTGACATTATTGCAAGGGTTAAGTAGGTTAGTATTTGTGGAAGGCTTACTTTGATCAGGGCCTATCATAAAATGTATGAACTACGGCCGGGTGCCATCGCTTACACTTGTAATCCCAGCCCTTTGGGAGGCCAAGGAGGGCAGATAACTTGAGGTCAGGAGTTCAAGACCAGCCTGGCCAACATGGCAAAACCCCGTCTCTACTAAAAATACAAAATCAGCCAGGCATGGTGGCCCATGCCTGTAATCCCTGCTACTCGGGAGGCTGAGGCAGGAAAATTGCTTGAACCCGGGAGGTAGAGGTTGCAGTGAGCTGAGATCGCGCCACCACATTCCAGTCTGGGCGACAGAGCAAGACTCTCTAAAAAAAAAAAAAAGAACCAACTATTTTATTATTTATTATTTGATTATATTAATTTAAATATTGAAGTGTCAGCTATTATTTAGGAAAAAACTAAGTCAAATCTCTATCTCACACCCGATACACACCCGTAGTAAATCAAGGTAGATTAAAGATTTAAATTTTTTTAAAAACTTGTAAAATACTAGAGGAAAATATAAGCTAATTAAAAAAATAATAATCTTGGATTGGAATAGACCTGCTAAGCATGGTCATCAAAGCCAGAAAACAAAGTTTGATTGATTTGTCTCTACATAACAACAAGTAGGAAAGTACATTTACAATGCATATTCCAGGAAGGTTTCATATGCTTAGCTTTTAAGAATTTTTTTTTTTAAATACCCAACATGACATGCTGTTAGCATCCACAGAGATCCCCATTCCCAGGGTGGTGTACCTATTTTGCCAGTGCTTCAGATGTTGGGTACTAATGACTTATCTTCACCCTTTTCCAGAGGATTGTCCTGGGCTGATGAGAGTCACTTTACCTGAAGATACCTGGGAAGTTTTGTCTCCTCTGAGGTTGGCCCATGGCCAGTGACTGATGCAGGACATTACAGCCCGGCCCACTGGCCTCGGTGGTACAATTTATGCTCCTGAGCACCCCATGGAATTACACCGTGTGTGGATTTCTCCTGAAACCACATACTTGCCTCTTCTGCCCTGTTCTGTTTTTTCTCATTCCCTTATAGAGGACTCTCAGTAAGTCACTTGCACAAGAATCCTAATTTGAAATGCTGCTTCCGGGAGACCTGACTTAGAAAATTGGACAAATAAAGTTGATTTTTTTAAATGTCCAGTAACATGAAGATGCTGAACTTTCCTAGTCATTTAGGGGAATATCACCACAAATATATCTGGCTGATCAGGTTGAAAGTTAAAAGAAAAAAAGATTTATAAAGTGGGTATTTTCAAGATGGTGTGGAGGGAGATACAATTTGATGCAAGTCTTATATTTTTGATGTCAATTTATTCTTCAGAAATAACTGGTTAATTATAAAGGGTGGATGGATAAGGATATTCACTGCAACAATGTCTTAAATGTGAAAATGGAAACAACCTAAATACCCAATAATAACAGGATTAAATAATTCATTGTACATTAAAACAAAAGAATACTGTCTATAAAGATGTCTAGAATAAGTTGTTCAGTTGAAGTTGTAAAGCTAAATACACAATACCCATAACGTGCACAGAAATAATCAGAATGTCGTGAAACCAGGATTATTGGTGATGTGTTGCTTCCTTTGTTACTCATTTCTGTATTGGCATAATAAGTATTGGGTGTTCAAGAGGAGGGGAAAGGAAGTATGACAGATGTTATGGGGAAAAAGCAAAGTGCAACAGGAAGACACCTGGGGGAACTAATAGAATCTAAGGACTCAAAGATGGCTTCCTGGAGGAAATACAGCTAGACCAAAGGGGAGGAATGAGGAGAAGTGATGTGATGGGGTGGAGTGGGCTGTAGTGGGAAGAAGAGTCTTCAGGGAGCTGGCACAGTATGTGAAAACAGTAAAGCAAGTGCCTGGATTTTTTAAGGAACTGAAAATTTAGTTGAGTTGAAATTTAGAGTTTGGCTAGGAAAGTTATGAGAGATAAGAATAAAGAGTTAACAGCAGCCAGATTTTAAGGATTTTATAAGACATTTTTAGGAGTTTTTATTTCATCCTGAGGGAAATGTGAAGCCATCGAAGGGTTGAAAGAGGAGAGTGAGTTGATCAGCATTGCATTTTAGAAAAATCACTCTGTCTGCAACTTGAAAAACATTCTGGAGGTAAGCAAGCCTGGAGACCAGGAGCCTGGGAGGGCTATTTGAGTGATCCAGATGAGAAGTAATGGTGACCTGAACTAGGGCAGAGGCACCTAGGATTGGAAAACATGGACAGATCACAGCACTACTTATGTAGTATACTTGGTAAGACCTGGTGGTTGTTTATAAGAAAAGGATGAGGGAAAGAAGGTCAAAAACAACTTCTAGGACTCTCCGTTGGCCAGTGTGGTGTGTCCTTCACTGAAGAGCAAACACAAAATGAAAGATTGTGGGCAAAGAGTTGAGTCAGTGAGAAAGCAAGGAGAGAACCTTATAAAAAAATGACTATGTGATTAAAAACTTAAAAATTTCCCCCAACGTGTTTATCTTTTCCATTAGCAGAGATGACTAAGAGTTGTCTTATTCTAATGGGATTTATTCCATATTGTCTCTCATGCCTTCTACCTAGTTATTAGTGCAAATATTTATATGTGCAACACAAAACTTTTTAACTCTTTATTCTCTTCTCTCGTGTACCCTCCCAGTTCTTTAGGGGAGGTGGATTTGAGGCAGATACCATAAAGAAAAGTTGGTCACATGATGGTAACACGTTGAAGTTATGCCACATGAAACATCAGCACTGGCAAGAGAAATGTCTGTGTTGTAGGTGTTTCACTTGGAAGAAATTGAAGGACCCTGGGCCTTAAAAGTCTGACAAACTTAAGCCAGGACCCCTGTGGGGAAGGTAGAGGGGCCGACAAACAAGATTGGGAGTCAGAGATAACAATGAAATCCCCAATGCCTGTGGGAAGTGGACTCCCTGGATTGGTAAAACACTAGATAGAAAAGGTACAAAAATATTTCAAACCATTCTCCCAACTCTATATGTATCTATGACCAGATAACTGGAAGACCTTCTGATTATGGACTATGCGTATACACTCTCCCAGATGGTTAGAGGCATATCTAAGAGGTTAACATATATGATCTTATCCAAAATGGGTCTCTTGGTGCTAGTGTTTCACATCAGACTTCACTGGCTTTCATGTGTTTCCACAAGTGCCAAACATTTCTCATATCCTTGCTGTATTCCATAGAGCAGTGTTCCTGCTACCTGGAACACTTGATTCTTGAATAACTCCTGTTTACCTTTCAGACAAACCCCAAAGGTTACCACCTCAAAGAAGTCTTTATAGAAGCCTCGTCATCTTAGACACTCAGTACTCTGTATTGTTTCCTTCATCGTATTTACAACAGACAGATACTATGCACTTATGCCTCACTTAACGACAGGGATACGTTCTGAAAGGTGCATCATTAGGCAGTTTTGTTGTGTGAACATCACAGAGTGTTACTTACACAAACCTAAATGATACAGCCTACTACACACCTAGGCTATATGAGCAATACAGCCTATTGCTCTTAGGCTTCAAACTTGTACAACATGTCACTGTACTGAATACTGTAGGCAACTATAACACAATGGTAAGTATATTGTGTATCTAAACAAACATAGAAAAGGTAATGCACTGTACTACGATGTTACAACAGCTAGGATGTCGCTATCGATAGAAATTTTTCAGCTTCATTTTATTTTTATGGGACCACCTTTGTATATGTGGTTCATTGTTGGCCGAAATATCATTCTGTGGCACATGACTATGTATTTATTCCTCATTATTCCTTTAATATTCATATCTTCCAGGAGGGCATGTCATGGACAATCTCTTTTTCTTACCACAGGTCTTAGGACCTGGCTTAGCACCTAGCCAAGAACTACTGGCGTACCTCCTTTTATTGTGCTTCAATTTATTGTGTTTGCAAATACTGAATTTTTTACAAGTTGAAGATTTGTGGCACCTCTGTAAACAGCAAGTCTATCGGTGCCATTTTTTCAACATCATGTGCCTGTTTCCTGTCTCTCTCATGTCACATTTTGGTAATTTTCACAATATTAAAAACTTTTTCATTATTATTATATGTGTTTTGTTGGTTAGTATTCTTTGATTTTACTATTATAACTGTTTTGGGTAGCCACAAATTGCACTCATATCGGACAGTGAACTTAATCCGTGAATGTTGTGTGTGTTCTGACTCCTCCATCGACCAGCTTTCCCCATTTCCTTCCCTCTCTTCAGGCCTCCCCATTCCTTGAAACAAAACAATATTGAAATTAGGCCAATTAATAACCCTACAATGGCCTCTAAGTGTTCAAGTGAGAGGAAGAACCACACATCTCTCTCAATCGAAAGCTAGGAATGATTAAGCTTATTGAGGAAGGGCATGTAGAAAGCCAAGATAGGCTGAAAACTATGCCTCTCACTCAAGTTGTGAATGCAAAGGAAAAGTTCTTGAAGGAAATTAAAAGTGCTTCTCCAGTGAACACACGAATGATAAAGCAAAACAGCTCTATTGCTGAATGGAGAAAGTTTTTGTGGTCTGGATAGAACACCAAACCAGTTACAATAATGCCTTAATCCAAAGCCTAATCCAGAGGCCCTAACTCTTCAATGCTATGAACGCTGAGAAGTGAGGAAGCTACTGAAAACAGTTGGGAGAACTGCAGCAGAAGTTTGTTCATGAGATTTGAGGAAAGAAGCCATCTCTGTAACATAAAAGTGCAAGGTGAAGCACAAGTGCTGATAGGGAAGCTGCAGTGAGTTATCCAGAAGATCTAGCTAAGATAACTGATTAACATGGCTACACTGAGCAACAGATTTTCAATGTAGATGAAACAGCCTTCTATTGGAAGATGCCATGTAGGACTTTGATAGCTAGAGAGGAGAAGTCAATGCCTGGCTTCAAAGCTTCAAAGCTTTGACTCCCTTTTTTAGCTGGTGATTTTAAGTTGAAACCAATGCTCACTGACCATTCTGAAAATCCTAGGGTTGTTAAGAACTATGCTAAATCTACTTTGCCTGTTCTCTATAAATTGTACCACAAATCCTTGATGATAGCACATCTTTTTACATCATCGTTTATTGAATATTTTAAGCCCATCATTGAAACCTACTGTTCAGGAAAAAAATATATTCCTTTCACAACATTACTGCTAATTGAAAATGCACCTGGTCACCCAAGATTTCTGATGGAGATGTGCATCTGATGAGGATGTACAAGGAGATGAATGTTATTCTCATACCTGCTTACACAACATCCATTCTGTAGCCCATGGATCAAGGAGTCATTTTGAATCAAGTCTTATTAAGAAATACATTTCATAAGGCTATATGCCATAGATAACGATTCCTTTGATGGATCTGGGCAAAGTAAATTCAAAACCTTCTGGAAAGGATTCACCATGCTAGATGCCATTAAGAACATTCGTGGGTCATTGGAGGAGGTAAAAATATCATTAACTGGAATTTGAAGGAAGTTAATTCCAACCTGTGTGGATGACTTGGAGGGGTTCAAGACTTCAGTGGAGTAAGTAACTGTTGATGTGATGGAAATAGCAAGAAAACTAGAAGTGGAGCCTGAACATGTGACTGAATTGTTGCAATCTTGTCATAAAACTTGAACAGTTGAGAAGTTGCTTCCTATGGATGAGCAAAGAAAGTGGTTTCTTGAGATGGAATCTACTCCTAGTGAAGATGCTGTAAACATTGTTGAAATGACAAAAAAAGGATTTTGAATATTACATCAACTTAGTTAATAAAGCAGTAACAGGGTTTGAGAGGATGTACTCCAATTTTGAAAGATGTTCTATTGATAGTAACATGCTATCAAATAGCATCAGATGCTACAGATAAATCTTTTATGAAAGAAAGAGTTAATTGATGTGGTAAGCTCATTGTTGTCTTCTTTCAATAAATTGATGCAGCCATCCCAATCTTCATCAACTACCACCCTCATCAGTCAGCAGCCATCCACATGGAGGGAAGACCCTCCACCAGTAAAACGATTATGACTCACTCAAGGCTCAGATGATCATTAGCGTTTTTTTTAGCAATAAAGTATTTTTAAGTTAAGGTAGGTACAGTGTTTTTTAGACATCGTGCTATAGCACAATTATTAAACCACAGGATAATGTAAACATAACTTTTGTATGCACTACAAAACCAAAAAAAATTGTGACTCACTTTATTGTGATATTAGTTTTATTGTGGTGGTCTGGAGGTCAAAAATCATGGACCTGTGTGTTCTCTCCTGGGAGGTCTTTGACATTGCCAGTCCTGTCCACAAGAATTGTTAAATCTCTAGTTAATCTGCATTTTTCTAATGATCAGTAATATTGAGCTTTCTTTTCCAGATGTTTGTTGGTCACATGAATGTCTTCTTTTGAGAAGTATCTGTTCGTGTCCTTTGCCCACTTTTTGATGGGGTTGTTTTTTCTTGTAAATTTAAGTTCCTTGTAGATTCTGGATGTTAGAGCTTCGTCAGATGGATAGAGTCTGAATGGCAATTATTTAAAAAGTCAAGAAATAACAGATGCTGGCGAGGTTGCAGAAAAATAGGAACACTTTTATGCTGTTGATGGGAATGTAAATTAGTTCATCCATTGTGGAAAATGGTGTGGTGATTCCTCAAAGATCTAGAACCAGAAATACCATTTGACCTAGCAATCCCATTATTGGGTATATACCCAAAGGAATATAAATCATTCTACTACAAAGATACATGCATGCATATGTTCATTGTAGCACTATTCACAATTGTAAAGACATGGAACCAACCCAAATGCCCATCAATAATAGACTGGATAAAGAAAATATGGTAGATATACACCATGGAATACTATGCAGCCATAAAAATAATGAGATCATGTCCTTGGCAGGGACATGAATGCAGCTAGAGGCCATTATTCTTAGCAAATTAACACAGGAGCAGAAAACCAAACACCACATGTTCTCACTTATAAGTGGGAGCTGAACAATGAGAACACATGGACACAGGGAGGGGAACAAAATACACTGGGACCTGTATGGGGGTGGGATGGGAGGAGGGAGAACATCAGGAAAAATAGCTAATGCATGCTGGGCTTAATACCTAAGTGATGGGTTGATAGGTGCAACAAACCACCATGGCACACATTTACCTATGTAACACCCCTGCACATCCTGCACATGTACCCCAGAACTTAAAATTTAAATTTAAAAAAAATCACTAGTTAAGCCTCAATGGGAATTTCTTAAGGAATGCGGGTTTACCATGCAGAAATCATTCTGACCACCAGGGGTCTCTTTTTACACACCACTGGGACTGAAAGCTCGCTAGAATTCCTTTGTGTCTTTATGGCTCTCAGCCTAGCTGCTCAGTGTGGTGGTGGCATTTCGTGGCCCGTCACCTGGGAGCTTATCAGAAAAGCAGAATCTCAGGCCCCACCTGAGACCAGCTGAATCAGAAATCTGCATTTTAACCAGATCCCCAGGTGATCTGTATACATATTAAATACTGGAAGTGCTGTTGTACGGGACATTTCTAATCTGCAAAACTTGGAAAACAATGGAAAAAAAAAAACCCTCCAACATAGCTTTTTTTTTTTCATATAGGACATTTCCACCACACTTACAGAAGGACTTAGAGGTTTAGAGTTTGATTGCCTTTATTATGAATATAAAATGTACATACAATACAATATACATTTATACATTTACAGTTTGCATTTCCTTTCATCTTTTTTGAGCAAATTCAATTCTGCATGTCCCAGTTTGCCACTCCTTCCACTGACTTGCACTTACACTTATGACGTTCTCTTCACCTGGGTACTCTGTGTACTCAGTAAAAAAAAAAAAAAAAAAAAAATCCAGCCTGGGGGTAAAATAGCTGGCTTCACTGTCCTTTTCACAGAATCACTTTCCTTCCATTGTTTTCTTTCCTGTCCCTACATGCCTTCCCTTGCTTCATTCAAACTTCTGCATTAAAAATTCAGGAGAAAAGAGGGCTGTGATAATCAGCCCTCTCTTAAAAACTCTTAAATGAGCAAATGACACATAAGTAGGCACTTAAACTTTGCTCTTTCACCTGGTTTAAGAACTACCTATGGGTGGGAAGGCTCTGAAAGTGTTATATACAAATGAAGCTCTGCTCACCAAATGGATGATCATGAAGGTCTGAATATCAGTAGCATGGCAGTAAATAAATAAATAGGAATACATAACAATAAATAGAGTTTTACTAAAGGAAATTTAAACACCTATAACCCTGTGCTTTCTTAAAACTTCATTAGGTACATCTTCACAACACGTTGATAAATAGAAACTAGATTTTATGGCTAGTGTCTCTTCTCTTGGGCCATGCCTTCAAAATGCCAGTGAACATTTACTGATTAAGAGTCTGTCGTTTGCCTCAGAATGTAGCTATGCGAGAGGTCTTGTAGGAGTTCTCTTTGAGGCTGTCAAATATTGCTTTGGTTCCATTCTGCCAGTGTAGCACCAGATCCATCGGCGTCTTCCCAGCCTAATCAAATGAGATAAGGAAACTTGACTTTCAGGCGGGTGACATCTGTAAATTCACGTTCTCTGTGTGTTTCATGAGGTAAGGATTAGGTATATGTTATAACAGTGTTTTACGGTTTCCACTAGGAGTGATCTGCAGTTTATACTCAAACCAGCCTTTCACTGTTTCTCAGAGGGATGCTTTTGCCATTTTACAGCAAAAATCTTTTTCACGTGGGACCATCCCAGGTATTGGTAAAATCCCTTATCCCTAGACGTTAAGTGTCAAGAGCACCTCAAGTCATTTTGAAATTTATAAAATGTCTCCATACATCTTCCAGTGTCCTGTGGAATGGACTCCCGGAGGTGGGAGCATGCCTCTTGGACCAAGAATCAGTGCCTATCCATTTGAACGATTGTTCTTTGATTGATAAGAATTGATGGTAAATGAGCTGCATCAATAACTTGGCTTAAGGACTCAGGTACTGCTTGGGTACTATTACTGTTCCTGGGAGCAGATTTTTCCTAACTTGTCAGAATTTTCAATGGACTGTCCCAGGAAATGTATTTTTCTTGGAGTTGATGGCAATGACATGTGTGAACAAATAATTTTTGAGACAAAATTTTGATTTCCCTTATGCACATGTCTCAAGATTTAAATATATTAAAACCATGTCATCTCTCAATTCTTATCTATAGATAAGAATTTTTCCATCTCTATTCATTGAGAAGTTTCTTTTTAACCCAGCGACTGCAAATTGGCAGCTTTGAGATGCAAACCAGAATAGAGACCTGTTTCGTTTTGACCCAAACAAAACTTAGATTTTTGTTAAGATTAGCATGAATTGGCAACAATTGGAAACCAAGAGATTTCCCAACTGGATTTGTGACTTCTATGAAAAAATCAGAAGAGTTAACAACATGGTACCCATGGTTCCACAGAGCAACATAGACTGGGTTGGGGAAGGGCCACCTTTAAAAGAGTTATGTGCACAGACCCTGACAGCCACACATTGAAGTCACTTATGCCATCTCCCCGGCACAGTGTGTTCAGTCTGCATTCAGATTATGAGATTTGTAGGTATTTAAATTAGTGGCCCTATAACCTTCATTTTGGAACTTCCCCACCTCTGTAGTGTCTTTCTCTAGGAACAATCATCAGTAGACATGAATATACAGTTTTGGATAATGAGAAAATATTGTATGCTGCTCCCAATCTCCTTAAGATGGCATCAAAAGGGTATTGATCTTTGGGGGAAACATCAATCCATTGAGTCAATGACATTAATAGTTCCATAAACCTGATGCTAAGATCTAACTGATAATTCAGAACCCTGAGCCCTATTTGTATATTTTGGGCTACTCTTCCATAAATTCCTTGCACTTCTCTCCATTGAAATTTATATTGTGATTTTTCTGGCTACTTACACAGTCTCCCTAAACCTGTATGCTATTTGTCTCTGCTGGTAGTGTCTCACTATCTGAAAAAAAAATCTTCACATTTTCTGCAGCTTTCAAGATTTCATTGAACCTGCTCTTTTTCTGATAGTTTAAAAAATTATTAGATAGGATCAATTCCAATATCTAGACTGAGGAAGCCCTACTGTTAACACTTTCCCATCCCAAGCAATCTTCATTTATCACCATTCTTTGATCCTGTCACCAAGCCAGATTTGTTTTAAACGATAAGATATTCCTCTCAGTCTTTGCAACACAAATAAGGGGAGAAAATTATTTGCATTTATATGATGACTGAGTTTCCCTCCACCCTACCCACTCTTTTTTGTAAAGTGATTCTTCAAAAGCTTCTTTAAAATTATTTCTTCAGAAATTTATACCTGTTCCTCTGGGCAATATTTTTTAAGCTTATATTAGATGATGTTTGTCTGGAAATTGAGACCATGAGGAAAAGTTGGTTATGTTCCCTGCTTACAGATGAAGTTAAATTAATATGTACTTATACAAGAATTTTCAGGGCCTAAATATAGGAAATTATTTTGAGAGATGTGAAGACAAATCCAAGTGGAGAATGGATAGAAATTATCTGAAAAAAATACAGGCAAAAGCACAGCTACCCCTGGAAGAAAATGGTGACATTTCACATTGCTGTAAGGAGGAAAGGGACTTTCTGAATTACTCAGATTGGATATTGATTAACCTTAGTTCACTGGCTGCACTGACCCTTGTGGAATTTTAGGACATTTTGGAAATGGTGGATGCCTTTATTTCTAACTTCCTCAGCTCTTGCACAGACAGAAATGGCCAAGGCAGGTTGGACTTCTAGGTGTTTGTGGGGATGAGCAAATTTTGACTATCTTTCATTTCCAATACCAAATTGTAAAAGAATTACTATGCACTGTATCAGGCACTGAGGTCACAGCAGTGTCTATGGCTTCCCCCATCTCTGGCCATGTGACCTGAGTCCTAGCCAAGATAAACATTGTCCTCAGGGAAATGGTCAGGGGCATTTAGACCATCGAAGACCCCTCAAATACTGCCATTGTGGGAGTAGTTTCACCTATTTAAGAAATGCTCCTGGAAATTGGAAAGCTTGCAAGTGGTGTTTCTTGTTTCCAGTACTTACACAGTTCTTGATGTTGAGATCCGCGCCATACATAATCAGGAGTCGGATCATCTTATAGCGGTTCAGTCTCACCGCATCATGCAACGGGGTATCTCCTTCCTAGAGAAGCAGAGTCAACAGGTTCAAGGTGGGTCTGAGGCCAGGAAGTGGGTCCTGCAAGGGCACCCAGGCTTGGGGGAGTGATTCCAAATAGAAAAGCAATGAAGCTTTGGGAAACCCGAGCGTGTCCAGCTACTCACTCTGTCTTTGGCGTTGAGGTCTGCCTCACAGGCTATAAGATGCTCCGCGCACTCATAGTGGCCAGTCCTCACCGCCACATGCAGCGCTGTGCTGAGCAACTGGAAAATTGGAAAACGCTGCTGATTCGCTAGGAATGAGGACAGAGGCTGTCCCAGACCTCAAGACATGTGCGAGGGGGAGAAGTGGTCACTAGGGTGCCTGCACACAGCATGGGCCTCCAGATGACTTTAATGGAGAGGCGAGGTTAGGAGATGGAGGGGTGGGGGAGGAGGGGAGGGCGGGTGGGAGAGGAGGGGAGGGCGGGTAGGGGAGAAGGAGGAGGGGGAGGGGGAAGAGTAGGAAAAGTGGAGAAGGATGGGGGGCAGGGAGGGGGAAGGGGTGAATGAAGGGAGAAGGAGAAGAAGAAATACCTTATCTCGGGCGCTAATTTTTGCTCCTTTGTTCAGCAACAATTTTAAAACATCCAGGTTTCCTCCACGGCTTGCCCAGTGGATGGCTGTGGATTCAAGCTATACCGGGAGACAAGAAGACCCGACAATGTGAAGGAGAATGTGGTCTGGGGAGTTAGAACCTGGTTGCTAGGGCATCCGTGATAATAATGAGTTGTCCCCATCTAGATTGACAATTCTAACTGGAGTCGAAGGTTCTTACCAAATGTGTTAGCTAAATTACGTGTGTGTGTGTGTGTGCATATGTGTGTCTTATTAGGAGGCTCTTAATAAATCTAATAATGTTTTAAAAGAATAAGAATGGCCATTTATGGAGACATTTCTCATGCCAACATGGTGCTACACTCTAGACACCTTGATTCTTCCAGCAACATTTTGAGGTAGGTGTTACTATGCACATTTTGCAGATAAGAAAAACCAGGTTCCAAAAAGTTCAAGTTTCTAGCCCAAGGAAACACAATTAATAACAGGCAGAATACATAGTCAAACTCCCCTCTGCCTGGAACTTCTAACTTCTTTTGTCAAATGTACACAAAAGTTCTAAACACATGTATTTAAAAATTTTGGCAGAATAAAAGTAGTCCCTTCCAAAATATTTTAATCTGGATCTGACACCTCATCTAAGGTCCCTGTCACTCTTTCTCTACCTCTGTGGGTTTTCTGCTCTCATTTTTGCTAGCACAGCCTCTGTACCTCAACTGTAGTCACTTGTGTCTACAGTTGTAATGTGTGTAGTTACCCCTAGGAGACCCTCTCCTCACTGATCTATGTGGTTGGTATGCCCCTGGCCTTAATCCCACATTCATGATTTTTAGTTTCCATGCAAACTTCTTATTTTCTTTCTTGATTTTTTTTTTCAATGTGTTTATGTTTTGGATTCAATTTTGGCCAAGTCCCTTGGATTTCTTTGATATCCCGTTTCCGCTTTGCTATAAAGTCAAAATGAGCTGCATTTAAATACATAAAGAATTTTCCCAGCTCAATCTTCAGTTCATAAATTATGCTGCATACTGGTCTTTGTAGAAATCACAGTGATTGAATTATTGAGGTCTGAATAGCAGCTACTTTCCACAGATGCAATTCATTTCATATGCAGTCTAGCCCCAAATCTCACTGGTAACAATTGGCATCTATCATATAAAGTGTGCAGCTAAAGAATTCTTATATGTTGCTGGCAGCCAACCATGAGCAGGCTGCCCTGTGAACAATGGAGGGACAAGGCTGTTGAAAGGCAAGTGTCGAAAATGAATGACTAACTCACTGATGAGGATATTGAATTCAGTTTAACAGCTTTCACTTCCTTCTTTTCCCTGAAATATTCCTCTATTTTCAGTATGTATGGAAAATATTTTCACATGACCTACTCTCATCTCCCAACTTTTCTTTATTTGGAGAAATGAGCTTTTGCCTAGTTCTCTCAGATCAATTTTCAATCCAATCAGCTCGGTTTTGCATTGGAGGTTTTCCGGAGCTTCATGTAGTCTACTTCTTTTGGCTCATTCCCAAGCAAAGAAATATATTTACCATATCACGGAATTCGATCTGGGCTCCAGCTTCCATTAACTTCTCCACAATTGCCAAATGTCCTTCCAAGCATGCTCTATGAAGAGCTGTCCGTTTATACTATCAGAACAGAGATTTTAAACAGAGATAGCAATAAATATAAAAATGTGCGTAAACCCTTTTAAGAGCTATGAAGCTGGAGATTCTGATGACCTAACTGATAGAAACTCAAGTGCTTCTTTATGAATAGAAATGTCAAAGTTAACTAAAATTGCAGAATCAGAACAATTATCCTGCAACTAATATTTGAGCTTCCGTCAACATACATTTCTAAGGGCTCAAAGGCCTACATTGAGGAGTGTGAACTTAAAGGCTCAAAACTATCTAAATGCTGACATCTCCGTTTCTTCTATCTTGCACCTTCCTTGTTCATGTAGCATTACCACGCAGATCAGACAGTTTTCTTGCATCTGGGACTGTTGCTAGACTGACTATCAAAAAGTTTCCACTCATTTTTAGGAGAATGGGAGACATGTTTTTAGTTCAACTTCAGAAGTGATCCCCAATTTCACTTCATGGGGGAAAGAATACAAAAGGATTAGTGATTTTTGATAAATTGGCTTTATTTGAATGGGCTAATGAACTATTAGAGCTGGAACAACTTTAGGCATTATTTCACTCCAATGCCCCATGTTTACAGATAAGGAAACTATGGCCCAGAGGATGCAAATTAGCTGCTCAAAACCAAATAGCCAAGTAGTGGTACAACTGGCCCCTGAACTCCAATCTCCAGATTTCTTAGACAGTGTTGACGTGTTTGGTTTCAATCAAAGATGATGCTAATAATATATCTCTAAAGGTGACTTTTTGGCCCACCTTAAAAGTCTTATCACAAGGATCTAAGAAGTTAAAGAAAAACTGAAAAATCAGCCAGATGTATATGAGTGCAAAAAGCAATGCAATCTGTAGCACTGATGCAATATCTATTTATTTTTTGGACCACTGAACTCTCTTATTAGGCCCCTGGCATACACAGCAACAGCTGGGGAAACTGTTTCAGGTGGAAGGACTTTGGCACTATATTAGCAAGACTAGAGTAAAGCATAAGAAACATAAAATTAATGAGCTGGATTTTGCAGTGCTTTGCATGAGTCTTACCTCATCACAAACATCTGGGTTGTTCTTGTCTGACAAGAATTTTTCTACTACTGGCAGTTTATTCTCCAGAGCAGCCTTCAGAAACATAGGCACATCCACAGGTTCCGTCTAAAGCCAAAAAAATATAGATATATAGCATGAGAGTTACCGTGAGCTTGCCAACATTCAGTAAAACCCTCCACAGGTATTTGCTCCCCTGTAGCACAACACTGGACATGTATTACTGGAAACCAAAAAAAAGCCCTTACAATGATTTCAGGTTCTGGTTCCTTTACAACTGGAACTTTAGTTTTCCTGTATTTTTTCCTTTTCTTCAGTTGAATGATTATTTCAAGGTCTTCTAAATTTTCAAGCTTTGATCTTTGTTCTAGTTTTTTCTTTTTGAGCTAAAAAAGAAATTCGTATTTCAAAAATATGGTGAGTTCTACTGACAAGCATTCTTGTTGTGTCTAAACTAAATCTGCAAGGTCTCAGATAAACATGTGAACAGTTTGAGCAAAAACATTTTTTAAAAATTATATAAATCTTTGACTTCATTTTAGGGATTTCTTATTCAGATATTTATCTGGGGGTCTAATTTTCAGCTAATTGCCATCATCTTTACCTCTGTTGCTTGTAGAATCAACCCTTGACTAATTGAGGACACGATCTTGTCTCTAAGTGATGACTTTGTAATTAATGCCATAAACAAGTCCTAGATTTTTAAAGGATTTTTAAAATTGTGCTCAAAACTTGGTTTAATTTTTGAGCATGATAAAAAGAATCTAGCAGTAAATGTTAAGCTCTGAAATATCAATGTCATTCTCTTTCACTAAGCAGAGCCTTCTAAAACAGACTGTCCAGGGACCACAGCTAACTAAAGCAAATTTTATCTGTGTTAGTAATTAATGAAAATTCACCCAGAAACACAGATTGTGTCAACACAGACAGCAAACGGTTAAACAATGATCTATGGACCACAGACCATGTTATTGAGAAAAAGAGACCTCCCTTGCTTGGGATTAACTACATGGTGTGTAACATCAGGAATTCACTGGACATGTGTATCTTTCAATCAAAACATGGTCACAGCACATTTATTCATTGATTCAGAATTCAGAGGTCATAGTCTTGTCAAAGAATTATTTCCCAAAACCTGTTCCATACAAGTTGCCTCTTTATGGGTTAGAATCTGGTAAAGAAACATCTTAATGATTGGGTTTGTTTCTCTCTTCTCCTTCCCTGACATTTCCATTCCCTACCCCAGTCCCAACATCCTACTAGTGGATTCCACAGACAGCTCTCACCTCTGCCTCTCGTTGTTTCTCACTTTTCCACTGTTGCTCCCCCAGGGTCACAGGGTGGGCTAGAAGTGTCTTCAGATCCTCCTGCTTCTCTAAAGTAACAGCAGCTTCATACTCTCCATCTCTGAAATCCTCAGGAAGGAATTCCCCTGCCTCCCCATTGCCATTCTTCTTCCCAGTGACCTATGAGGGAAGAAGATGGCAGGGTCAGAAGTAGCAGCCTCGTCCTGGGTCATTCTTCACAGACAGTGCTGCAGGAGGCTCTTGGTCCTTCTCCCCTGGGAACAGCCACCTTTGAGCAGTGCACTCTCAGATCTCAAGCTGCGATGCACACTGCTACAATTGTCCCAGAATTACCTTCAGGTGCTTGTCCTACTCTCTTGGTTAAATCAAAGCTTGGGTTAGGTTGACATATTTAAATCTACTTTTAGTCTGCTTAATCACATTTCTTTTAGGAAAATCACAAACCTTCTCTACTTAATTAAAACTCAACTTTAGGTACTTTTGATGAGCTTAGCCTTATTGTAAAGTTTCCAGGTTTACATTCTTTCAATAACACTTCTTCCCTAAGACATTTTGATAACTACATGTGATTCCACACTGTAGTAATAAAACCAAAGGAGAAGATATTAAATAGGAAATATGCAGAGAATTCATTACTGGTAGCTCTATTTTTTTTTTCCAATTTCACTTGTTTCATCACATCAACCTTTTTCCATATATGACATTTTCAGAGTTCCTTTGCATTACATCTGAAAGCAAAGGGCATTTCAATTTTCAAATAAAAACCAAGATGAACCAGTTTTCATTTTATAAAATTAATGCATCTTACATACCAGTTCCTCTACTTTCAGTACCATCATGTTGGCTGAAGGAGTCTTGTATATTTTTCTGTCGTGGAAGGAATCCCTGGAGTTGGCCCTGCTGGGCCCCTCCACACCGGTCAGCTTATATAGCTGGGGCCGGGTGAGATAATCTTCCAACCTGGGAACCCAAGTAACACTCCCGCCCCCATTAGGAGCAAACTCAGAGGCAGGTGAATTTTCATTCCAGACTCAGTGTCTGGGAAGCTGAAGAGGGAGGGGAGGACAAGCTAACCCCGCTGAATATGTGAATCAGGAAGAAATGTGAGAGGGCCATTCCTTTGGTGGTGATCACACCGCTCAGCAATGCAAGTCATCCTATTTGTCAAGAGGCAGGGGACAGCTGTCTGTTGACATTGCACCACATCACTGCCCTTTTTTTTCTTTGTCAGCTTTCATATGACTACCTATCAAGAAAATGTAGATGCCCTACATATCACACCCTCAGTAATATCTTTCCGATAAGCAGACTTATCAACACTTCACTTAGGGGAAACTTGCCCCAGGACATCCTATTCCCTGGGTAAACAGCCTGAGGGGAAGGGATCTGGGCCCTAAGGGTACTTGTCTATATCTGTTTGGAATTCTTTGGAGTGATGTCTGGGGCTAAATAGGCCCCATGACATGCCACCTTACCATCATTATAAGAAATTGAAAGCATTCAGTAATGCACTTTTCTTTTATGATGTCACTGGCCATAATTAGCACATGACATGCTCACTGTGTTCTAAAACAGCATAATAATTGGAGCATTTTTACTTCAAAATGGATCAGAGTGGTCAAGAAATAGAGTACATGAAACCAGCTATTGGCTGGGCGCAGTAGCTCACACCTGTAATCCCAACATTTTGGGAGGCAGAGACAGGAAGATTGCTTATCTTAGGTGTTTGATACTAGCCTGGGCAACATGGCAAAATCCCATCTCTACTAAAAATACTATATATATATATATATATATATATATATATATATATATATATATATGAAAAAAATGAGACCAGTTATTAGCAATGGCAGGACTCTGATTAGGTCATTGAGCTGAAGTTCTCAAATGCTATGGGGAAAGGAATCACCTGTGGGAGCTTGACAGAAATACAGATCCCTGGGCCCCACTCCAGGGGATTCTGAGTTGATTTATGGTAACTCGTAGGAATCATCTTGAATTTCAAAGCACCCAGATGATTCTGATGCATCAAGATTTGAGACACGTGGCCAGAGGGATGATGCACTTTGCTTCGGGAAGGGTTGGAAAAGGTCTCTATTTCTGGTTTCTAATCTTTGAGGTGTAAATTATGTAAAAATTCTGGGGTCTTTTTATAGTTTCAGGAAAAACTGGGTTTTTTTCAGTAAAAGAAAGGAGAGAAGAATGGGAGAAGGGAATCGTGAATGGAGGGAAGTGTTAATTAGGAAGTTATGTTTGACCTTTGTGTGTCTATTTCTCCCCAAACTCACCCAATCAACAAATGTGGCTGCCATTTTCCTCTTCCCCCTTGAATGCTCAGTCAGTGGATGGTGTTTCTGAAACTTTCAGAAGACATCGACTCCCCCCACCAAGACAAAACACTGACAAAGAGGGACCCTCCCAGTACCTCCTGTATCATATGTTCTGGTCTCCTAATGTTCTATCTTAAAAGGGGGTTAATTAAAGGAAATCTCCTGGGCTTTTCTTTGAGATGGACACAGCTATCACTATTTTCTTTTTAATTCTTTTCTTTTTTCTTTATTATTTATTTATTTTTAATATATGGAATGTTTCACAAATTTGTGTGTCATTCTTGCACAGGGTCCATGCTAATCTTCTTTGTATAGCTACTATTTTAGTATATGTCGTGCTGAAGCAAACAGAGTCATTACTATTTTCATTGGTCTCTTCATCTAAGTCAGAAGTAGTCATGGACACTTTTTCTACCACTTCTTACGCCTTTTTGTTCCAGGCCTGACCCAAACTGAGGGTGGTATTAGGAGGAGAAGTCTTTGGGGGAAGGATTGTGGGATGTTTAAGGGTCTTGGATATGAAATCCCAGAGCTGTCCATGCCCTCAAAGTTGGAGCACGACTAATGCTCTCATTTTACAGAGAGGATGCTGAGGCACAGAAACATTAAGGAACTTGCTGCGGATGCACAGCTAGTTGGTGAATGCTAGGTTGAAGAGTTTTGGTTCCATCCAACAGAAGCAGACAATCATCGAGCCCAACAGATTTCCTAGGGCAAGTCTCACCTAGACCCACTCAGGATGCAACCAAAACTGATTAAATGGCTCTTTACTGTTTCAATCACCTCAAAGAATGCAAGTGAAAGTGGGCAGGGAGGCTTACCAAGCCCTTTTTGTTCTCCAGTCATTTAATTATCCCTTGAAACCTAGCTGATTCTATAGAGAGGCTCCAGGAAGTCTTGAAGAAAACTTTGCACAGGATGACACTTGAAGATGAGTTGACGAAATGGGCTGAACTTAAAGGAGCACGCTGGTGGTTGCAAGGATGTCAGGGCTGGTGAAATCACTGCCAGTTCAACCTTTTCCCATGTTGATCCAGCTTGTCATTATAAAACATGAGAGGTACAACTTGAGGATAAGTGGTCAAAAGATGTAAAAAGAATATGACAACAAATAAAGAAAAAAAAATATGAAAGAATCTGCTTTTTGAAAAGAGATTCTAGGCACTTTTAGCTCTCTAAAAAGACAAAAACAACAACCATTGTATTTTCAAATCATTCTTATTCATCAAAATTGAGAACAAAATTCCCCTGGCAAAGAGTTTTTTGTCATTTGTTTTTCAGGAGCATCCTTCCCATAAAAGTTCACCCAGTGGTGTAAATTCTGATATTTGTGTATTTGGCTTTATCATAGCCTCAATCTGGACATAATCTATCCTTACTAAGATGAATTAAAACAATGGAGGTCCTAATTGGTTCTACAATCATGAAGCAACTTGGCATCACCCATCTCCAACCAGAAAGAGGAAAGGAAGAATCCCTGAGCTTCTCCAGTGTCACCCCATGAGCCTTTTCCCACTCCCCTCAGGATTTATGCATTTCCATGGGTGAAATGACATGTGACTAGAATTATGACCATGGTTATAGCTGGAGAAAGTGAGAAGCAGAGAAGTAGCACCTAAAGCACTTACTACTGTCACCTAGGGATTAAAAGAGGTGCTTGGACCCCACCCAGATCCATGTGCCATAGTTCAGCTCCAAGTTCAAGGGCAGTTTTAACTTTCTGTATAAAATACGAAGTTCAAGACATTCTACTTCTACTCCAACTTTTCATTCTTATATTTTAACTATATAATAGACACATTATTGTTAAAAATAGCACAGAGAATGTTATTTAGTTGAGATCTTACTGTAGATTTGATACTTGATTATTTTTCACTCCGTAACCATGTCTTGGAGATTGTCTCCTATCCGCACAAACAAATCTATGTTGCTATTTGAAACAACTGCATGAATTTCCATGTATGGACATACCATTTCTTATTTAACCACTTTCTTATTTGTGGACATGTAGGCTGTTTTTTAAAACGGGCATTTTTATTTTCTAAAAAGGCATTTTATAGCACATAAAATTTTATTGTTATTAACACTCCTTGTCCTTAGAACACCCACCTTGATACTAAAAGGAAGTACTCCAAGGACTGTAGCCAGATTCTGCCTTGGAAACCTCCTTGTTCCACTGTTGTACTTACAATTGCTCATTTTGCCACCCCTTTTAATAGCCTTCCCAGTCCCAGCTGTTACTCACCTTCCTTGGCCCAGAGAAGTGGCTGACTTAGCCTGACCAGCAAGCCATGGCTCAGTTACATGTTTGAAAATGCCAAAGGAAGGTCATAAAAGTGAAGCAAATAAGGTTTAATATTGTTTCCCCTCCCCTGCCAGGAATGGAATAACCTGTATTTGAAAAGCAGAAAAGTACTGGAAACATTTTCAGCAGGATTGTGGCACCTGCCTTCCTCGCCTCTGGAAAGGCAGAGTCAAGACTAAAGTCCTTCTGCCCAGGACTCTGGATAGAAAGGGCACAAACTGCCCTAACACAGTTGGGCTGCCCACAGTAGGTTACTTTTTATGGATATCGGTGGCCTCCTGACGTTAGAGGCAGGTGAAGGCTGTAGGTCTCAACTCCACACCTTACAGCAGGTGCCTTGTTACAGTAAATAATGTATCTCAGTGCAAATTCTGCCACACATATGAACTCAGGCCAGCAACAGCACAAAGGGCCACATGGACTATTCAGTAAACTCATGAAGCCCAGCCCTTTGTCCATTTAGGCCCTTGGACAGTGTCCAGCACAAAAGATTCACTTGGCTAGGCACAGTGGCTCATGCCTGTAACCTCAGCACTTCGCGAGGCCAAGGCAGGAGGATCACTTGACCCTAGAAGTTCGAGACCAGCCTGGACAACATAGCGAGATCCTGGCTCTATGTTTTTTTATTTAAAAAAAAAATAAAAGAAAAAGTTTCACTTGAAGCAAATGAAACCACAACCACATTCTGGCAGCATATTTCAGCTAATTTTCTGGTCCACTCAAGGTGATTACAGACTCCTCCATATGTGGAGATAGGATGGAGTCTTAGCACTCACTATAAGCCTAGGACTCCAACTGCATAGAAAAGTGCCTGACACATAGTGGGGCTAAATAAATATTTACCTGAGACTCAGCAGGACTCATATTCTTTTCTAACCAAACCACATATTTCAAATTCTCCTTTCAATGAGAAATAATTGGTAACATTTCTCATGCTAATTAACCATTAATCCTGCAATACTATCAAAGGTAAAATAGGTAAAGTGCTTGGGATTACCTCCACTGGAGTGGGAGCAGCTTATTAGCGTCTTTCAAATGCTAACTAAGCCCAACAGTTGTAATCGCAGAGTTAGGGCTTCTCAGGTGTGAACTAACATTTCTTGGAGCAGTGATTCTCTAAGCTGGGTACATCTTAGAATCCTCTGTGAAGCTTTTAAAAAAATGCTGATGCCAAGGCTTCACCTCAGGCACATGAAATCCAAATCTCTGCTCTAAGTTCAAGTTTTCCAGCTGATTCTAATTTCCTCCCAGCATTGAGAATACTGCTCGAGGGTGTAGAATTAAATGAATATATATCTAAATGCACGTGTATTTTCTCCAAGTTGTAGTGAACAGTCAAGCTATTGTTATCCTGGTCTCAGAATTTTGACTGTTGAAGACTCTGCCTATGCTAAGACCATGGGAAACACACACATACAATTTACTCATTGAATTTTTATTTTATTTTATTTTATTTTTTTGAGGCAGAGTCTTGCTCTGTTGTCTAGGCCAGAGTACGGTGGCGCAATCTCAGCTCACTGCATCCTCTGTCTCACGGGTTCAAGCAATTCTCTTGCCTCAGCCTCCTGAGCAGCTGGATGCATGCCACCACGCCCAGCTAATTTTTGTATTTTTAGTAGAGATGTGGTTTTGCCATGTTGGCCAGGCTGGTCTTGAACTCCTGGCCTCAAGTGATCCTCCCACGTTGACCTCCCAAAGTGCTGGGATCACAGGCATGAGCCACTGTGCCCGGCCTACTCATTTAATATTTATTTAGCTCTACTTTGTGTCAGGCATTTTTCTAGAGCTGAGATATACTTATGCTCTCGAGAGAAAAACAACTCTGCCCTCATGGCATTCACACAGTTTTACTGAAGTATTTAACAAAAACTACAGACAATATAACATGCTTCTTCTGCCACAAACCAAGAAGAGTGAGGCGAGACAGTAGTTTTGTGGGTCTGGTGGGGATGGGATGAGGAATCAGGAGGCTTGCCTCTAAATCCTGGCTTTGCCCTGTGTTCACTTGAGCAAGTCCTCTCACCTCTTACCATCTCAAATCCTGAAGTTATAAAAGGAGAGCTGAGAACAAAATGATTTCTAGGGCCTAAAGTTTTACTGAGGTCTCAAAATCACTGAATCAAAAGGTAGAAATAAACATTCATAACTGCAGCATCACGTGCAGACAGTGAAGTTGATTCTCCAATGCCTCTAAAAGAGGAAATGGTCCATAAAGCTTTCACTAGCCCAGGGTATTTCCACTATCTTTAAGACATTCTCCATTTGATAAACATAAAAATTTCACACTCTCTGTTACATGGATAGAAATTTCAAGATCAACTTGGGGTCAAGATGAAATAAAAGTAATGGCAATTTTGATTATGCCTCTTCAAACCTTCTAAGACTGCACAGATTTTTAAAAGGTCTCGTCCTCTTTCTTCCCCTTCTGAGAATCCCTGCCCAAGCTCTTGCCTAGGCTGGCATCTGTCCCCATAGAAAAGGTAGTGATAAGTGGCCAGGAAGGGATGTCAGTGACTTTCTATTACATTCTTATTTCCCCAAATAATGGGTTCTTGTTTAGGCCCCCTACACTGATTCCCAGAATGTTAGGAAGGCAGAGCCTCTAACAATCAACATTCTGGGACTGTGATAAGGACAACTGGCCTGTCTATTACAACCTCAAGAAGAATGGGTGTGAGTGGGAGAATCAGTTAAAATGTGAATGCATAATGGTTCCCCTCCCACCCCTCAACTTTCTCAAAAGCCAAATTTACTTCATGAGATTAAATTTCACTCAATGGACGGTGGGATGATGGAAAGTTTGCATTGAGATGATTTTTTAAAAGGAACTTTGATTGTCATAGTAACGCTCTGAAAAGATTTTGATGCAACTTTGGAATTACTTCACACCCAATTACATAGGACATCTACTTGGAATGAGAGATAAGTGCTTCTGTGACTGCAAACATAGATAGAAAATCCATTAACCTTTTTAGCCATTTATTAAAGCAGAGGAAAATTATTTTTAAAATGCAATTCCTGACTTCAAGAAGAAGTACTGAAAAAAATATTTTATTGGTGTAGTTTGGAGTTTCCTAATAAAAGGAAAATGCCACAGAATATCTTAACTATGGATTCTTTGGGAATCAGAGAAATTTAGGGCCAGTAACACACTGAGTGATCATTGAGTCCATTCCCTGACCAGGAAGGGCCAGAGTTAGGCAGGTAGAACCCTATTACTTTAAAAACTAAAACCTCCCTTTGTCATTATCCTCATATTTAAAAATCTTACTGCAATACAGTTTCTTGTGGCTTACTTAAAGCTGGGCAGCTTAGTCTGTTTGTCTCATTCTAGCTTCAGGAATGATCACCACCAAAAACACGTATTGAGCATTTTTTCCGATGGCTTTTGCTAGTCAAAGGGAAAAAAGCTAAAAGGTGAAATTACTGCCATTGAAATCTTACTTTAACTACCTTCATCCACTGGATCAAAACCCTTTTCATAACTGGGTATTGTTAAGCTCTTCAGAACATAGGCTTTTGGACCATTAGAAGGGCGTTCACATTGTCTAGTCCAGTTCTGTAACTGTACACATTGGAGCAAATGACACCTGAAGAGGTTCTATACATATGTATTATCTTACTCATTCAATACGTTTGTTTAGTCTGTTCCTGTGGGACAACCTGACATTATCCATTTCCTGAAGTGTTGCAACAAGAAATACCGTACACACCATCACTTAGGTTCTTACCAAAAATTTTACCCTGAATCCAATTTCAGACAAATTCAGAATGTAGGACATTCAACGGGGCAACTATCTTGGGCTCTTCAAAAACGTAAATGACTAGAAAAACAAAACAAAAAAGAAGTGAGGAATTGTTCTCTCTTTGATTAAAAGAGAAGAAAGAGCATGAACCTTGGTGGGATCCTGTAATTCAAAACACAAAAGCTGTAAAATACATTTTGAGGACAACTGGAGAAGTATGGAAGGTATTTTAGACAATATTATTAACTGAGTGATGGTTTTCTCATGCATGATAATGGTTTTGTGGTAATGGAGGAGAATGTCCTTATTGTTAGGAGATGTATTCTGAAGTATGTAGGAATGACCTATGATGCTTTCAAATGGTTCAGCAAAAGACGTATGCATGTGTGTAGAAAGAGGGAAAGATGAGAGAGAGAGAAAGAGAGTACAACTGTAAAATATTAACAATTGGTGAATCTAGGTGACAGTGCTCATTCTACTATTCATTCAACTTTCTGTATATTTCAAAATTTAAACATGAATAAAACATTTTAGTAAAACGGACACCCTAGCACGTAAGTTCCACGAAGCAAGAGATGTTTGTTTCTCCCACTGATGTACACCAAGTGCTGAGAGCAGTCCCCAGCACATAGTAGGCACTCAATAAATACGTGTTTAAACGGAAAACAAAAAAGGAGGTGGCCCCAGCATGGGGTCAGAGGGAGGGAGGGGACAGAAGCCAAGAAGTGGGCAAGTCTGCTGGCACACCACCCTGACATCAGCGTTTTTCAGAGGCTTCCCTAGAACCACAGGAATGCTACAGAATAAGGCTCCTGTGGACAGTGCCCTCTCAGCTGCACCTGCTTTTGGTGCAGGCAGCTGGGCAGAAGATTAGGTAGAGAAGACTCACTCAGCCAGAATGTCTTACCCATGTCCCCACCCACCACGATCGATCTGGAAATGGCATGGAGATGTTTCTGACGAGAGTATAAAAATGTAGGCATCCGTCAGCTCACACTGGTTCAGCCATCCCATGTACACAAGGGAAAGCTTGAATATATGTGAAACCTCAGGGATCATGAGATCCATTAGAACCCACTTAATATTATGATGCAAATGGTGAAATGGAAGGTCTTACAATTAGGCTAGAGCTGACTGCTTTCTTCATTTGATTTTCTTTAATGGCACCAAAATAATATACTGTTTTTAAAAAGATGGGTTTTCTAAGATTCTACTAGTTGATGATTTATTATCTCATTTCCAAATTCTAGGGTTAAGGAAACACGTATATTAAGAAATGGCTAAAATATTAATGAAGCACAAATGCTCTGGGAGGCTGATGGAGGACGGGGAGGGTACCAGGGTGGGTGTGCGAGGTCATGGTCCAGCTGAAGGCCAATGAACTGAAGGTTTCTTTCTTTTCTCCTCTTTTTCTTTTTATCTTTCTTTTCTCACTTTCTTTCAATGTCTCTTTTCTTCTTTCCTCCCTCTTTGCTTCTTCTCACCCTTCTTTCTTCTCTTCCTCTCTTCCTTCCTTCCCTCCTACCTTCCTCCCTTCCATCCTCCCATTTTAAAAACCACAGTGATTGAAACTAAAGAGCTGGCCTATGCAACTCAGGGCTGAGGACTGGTTAGCTCTCCTTGCCTCCTGGCAACCATGCCCCTTCTAATAGTGACTGGTTGAGAAAGAGGCTCAGAGTCTTTTAACTAGAATAATCCCCCCAGGCATGTCATCTCTTTCCTGTGCAGACCTGCAAGGGAGGTGATCTTATTTCTCCCACTGAGAAGGAGCCTGGCAGTGCTTCTAAACTGAATTCTCATAAGAAAGGGAAGAGCCTGTTTGCAAAAACATACTCTTTTGCTGCCAACACAAGCAGATCTTTCAGGGAGGAGGGGAACTGTAACCCCTCCAAGATCTTTGCTCTCCTTCAGAGCCAAGGCTCTCAGGTTTCACAAAGGAATTTATAGAGCAGACTGACGCCTCTGGGGTTGGAATCAGCTCAGGACTAAGTGGAGAATGAGGAGAGGGACAGGCACCCTTTTCTGTTCTGTGCAGGCTGGGGATTGTTTACCAGGGGATGAAAAGGTCCTCTCCCTGAAAAGGAATGTTTGGCAAGGAAATGACTTCTGGAGGCACAACTGAATGGCTCCCCAGGGAGTCAGTTTGGGTTAGTTACAGATCAGACCCACCACCCTGGACAAATCTCACTGGGCAGGGGCGGCGGGGCTGTGATTATAAGAGCTTGGGGATGTTTAAAGCAACTCCTGCCTTCAAAAGACAGCTGTCCTCTTTTCCAGAGAAGTTCTGTATGGTAAAAGAAGGAAAAGGAAAAAAAAATAGAGGTTAGAAATCATATTGAAAAATTAAAGGAATGTTTGATTTGTCCATAAGCATTTCCTGACTGTGCCACTTTGCTCAGCGCTTGTCCTAGGTCCTTCCAATATCACATTTAGTGGGTAGTGAGAAGGCGTGGAGTAAGTGACTCTGGTTGCTGACATTCACACTTGGATGAAGTGGAGAAAGATGATGTCCTTCCTTATTTGGTGGCTCTGGAAACCACATTCCCTCCTCATCTGCCTTTCCAAAAGAACCTTGTGGCTGGCCAGCGGAAGCCAGTGTTTTCAGCGGCCCCCACCTTTGGCATTTCCTTATCTAGGAGTCTTCACTGTGGAATTCCAAGGCCCACCCCAATGCTCCGGATGTGTTTCAATCCATGGCCTGCCACTTTGTTCCTCTTGTGATGACAAGCAGATAACATAGCTCACATGCCTTCTTTTCCTGCATACCAACCAGACCCCAGTTCTGAAAAGGAAACAAACCACAAACCAAGAGAGATGTGTTATTTTTATGTAGACATTGTTAAGACGCTGCAATAAGCCTAGAATTGTGGAGAGTGCTTTCCCATGTTGCTCCAGTTAATCCCCTCAGTCACTCCGGCATTTATACAAATGAGGAAACCAGTGAGTGTGGAGGTTAGTTAAATAGTCAAGGTCTCATAGCAAGTGTGTGTGTGTGCATGTGTGTGTGTGTGTATGTTCGGGGGTGGGGGTTGCCAATTCAAAGTCCAGAATGACTCCAAGTCCACAGCACCTTTGTTGCAGTTAAATGCCTTTACAACTAAGCTGACCCCTTTGGCAATCATTACTAAGAGGCTTTACCAACTTCTGACATTGTTAACTTCAAGACAAGTATCCTTTTTTCAAGACATGGCATCAAAAACTGTATTTCTGTTATTCATCATCACCATGGTTACAACCACAACTCATCTGTAACTTTCAAAGACCCTCCATCAGAGAAACAACAAAAACGTGGAGAAAATATTTGCTGAACATATCAGTAAATAAATAAGTATAAAATATGAAAGTGGCCAGAATATACCCAAATCAATAAATATGAATGAGTTAAATGCCTCTTTTGAAAGACAGATAATGGCCTGGCATGGTGGCTCACGCCTGTAATGCCAGCACTTTGGGAGGCTGAGGCAGGCGAATCACGAGATCAAGAGATCGAGACCATCCTGGCTAACACGGTGAAACCCCGACTCTACTAAAAATACAAAAAATTACCCAGGCGTGGTGGCAGGCGCCCGTAGCCCCAGCTACTCGAGAGGCTGAGGCAGAAGAATGGCGTGAATCCGGGAGGTGGAGCTTGCAGTGAGCCGAGATCGCACCACTGCATTCCACTCTGGGCAACAGTGTGAGACTCCATCTTAAAAAAGAAAGAAAGAAAGAATGAAAAAAAAGACAGATATTCTTAAAATCCAACAATTCCACTTCTGGGTGTATACCCAAAAGAATTGAAAGCAGAGTGTTGAACAGATATTTGCGCACCCATATTCATAGCACCATTATTCACAATAGCCGAAGTATGGAAGAAACCCAAGTGTTCATTGACAGATGAATGAACAAGCAAAATGTGGTATTTACACACAATGGAATATTATTCAGCCTTAAAAAGGAAGGAAATGCTGACATATGCTACTACATGGATGAACCTTGAGGGCATTACACTAAGTGAAATAAACCAAAAAGACAAATACTCTATGATTCCACTTACATGAGGTACTTAGAGTATTCAAAATCATAGAGACAGAAAGTAGAGTGATGATTGCCAGGAGCCGGAGGGAGGGGGAAATAGAAAGTTATAAAAGTTTGGAATTTCAGTTTTACACAGTGAAAAAAGTTATGGACATGGATAATGGTGGTGGATGCACACTATGAATGCATTTAATACAATTGAAATATACTCTTAAAATGGTTAAGATAGTAAATTTTTGGGGGGGAAGAACTAGAACTCTAAAAATGAAAGAAAAAAGAATTTTCTTAGAAAGATACTCTTATATGATGTAAAACAATACAAACAATAAAAGTCTATGCCATTTATAAGAGATACACCAGGATGACACTGGAAGGTTGAAAATAAAGGGATAGAAAAAGGGACACCATGTAAATGCTACCAAAATATGCAGAAGGGACAGTATTAGTGCCAGACAAAATCAAATTCAAAGCAAAAAGCACTAAATGGGACAAAGAAGACTGAAAGACATAATCCAACAAGAAGTTATACCAATAATTAATTTTTGTGCAATAAACAACATAGCATCGAAATATCTAAACACCAAGTCTGTGTACTTAGGCATGCTAAGAATGGGTAAATACAGTAAAAAGTACTGTTTTGCCCTGATAGGAACTTGCTGTCTCTTCCAGTGGATAATTTATCTGTAGTGTATTTAAAGCAGGGAGCTTAAACTCAGACTTCCAGATTGGAAAGAGTCAAAGTATTTCAGGGAGAGGTTATTTATGCTGTATGAGTATTTTACGTCAGGGAAGTATTATAACAAATAGACCATAAAAATCATACCACATCCAAAGGAAAATCAAAAAGCCACAGTAGGTTCTTGGAGTGTCTCTTCAGGAAATCCTCCACACTCAAGGCTCTTGCCAGTTAGGGTAACGTGTTCATAAATTTCCTCTAACAAACCCATTCCAGCATCAGAAAATGACAAATCAATCAAATTTTGGGGGATTGATAGCTAAACCCTTCCAGGACTGTGGGCATAAATCCAGGAAAGGAATTTATGCCAAAAATTGAACCCTTTCCTGACAGAGATGGAAACACAGACAAAAATAAAACCAGTTACTTCATTTCAACTCATATCTACCGTGTTTTAGGCAAGACAATGAGGATACAGCTTACAGCTTCTCACAGGTAAGATAAAATTTCTAGCAAAAGTAAGGTGCTGGCCAGGCACAGTGGCTCACACCTGTAGTCTTGGAGCTTTGGGTAGTTGAGCTGGAGGATCCTTTGAGGCCAGAAGTTCAAGACCAACTTGGGCAACATGGTGAAATCTCATCTCTACAAAAATAAAATAAAATAAAATATTAGCTGAGTATGGTGGTGCATGCCTGTAGTCCCTGCTACTCGAGACGCTGAGGTGGGAGGGGGATCACTCAAGCCCAGGAGTTCACGGTGACAATGAGCTAGGATCGAGAGGTACTGCACTCCAGCCTGGGTGACAGAGTGAGACTATTTCAAAAGCAAACAAAAGTAAAGTACTAAAACACTCTAAAGCACTTGGTTGTTAAACAAATCTCATCTCCAGTAGGGATTGGGTTAGTGGAGCAAAGGGGCCAGGGAAGCCAATGACACGGAAGGAATGGACCGGGAACCTGGGTTTTGAAATATCTTTCTCATAATTTGAGTTTATATTAAAGAAAAACCTAAAACTACTAAGTGCTAATCTAGCATTTTTTAATTCTGAAAAGTCTAAATTAGACGTAAGGAATTGGTTAGAAGTGCTGGATAATAATTTTCCAAGCAAAGAGGGCTTTTTTCTTCCTGATCCTTTGTCAGATATACTGAGGCATGATGCCTGTTCTTGAAAGGCAGTTGTTGCAGCTGAGCTCACTAGTACCTTATGTTCTACATCCTAAACAAATGCATACCTCTGAACTCTGAGGGAATGTGGAGTGGACACCCTACTAGGTCGCTGGCCAGCAAGTTTTTTGGTGTGTGAATGGGTTGAATAAACATGCATGTACACATATATATTTATGCATATCTAAATGGGTAGATAGAAAATAGATAGATAAATGACAGATAGAAAATAGATAAATCATAGATAGATGGATAGATAGATAATAGATGACAGATAGATAGATAGATAGATAGATAGATAGATAGATAGTGATATGGTTTAGCTGTGTCCCCATTCAAATCTCAACTTGAATTGTATCTCCCAGAATTCCCACATGTTGTGGGAAAGACCCAGAGGGAGGTAGTTGAATAATGAGTGCCGGTCTTTCCCATGCTATTCTCATGATAGTGAATAAGTCTCACAAAATCTGATGGGCATATCAGGGGTTTCCACTTTCTCTTCTTCCTCATTGTCTCTTGCTGCTGCTATATAAGAAGTGCCTTTCACCCTCCACCATGATTATGAGACTTCTCCAGCCATGTGGAACTGTAAATCCAATTAAACCTCTTTTCTCCTGCCAGTCTTGGGTATATCTTTATCAGTAGCATGAAAACAGACTAATACAGACAGATACACAGAGAGATAGACAGATAGATAGATGATAGATGATTGCTAGCTAGCTAACTAGATAGATAGATAGATAGATAGATAGATAGATAGATAGATAGATAGATAGACAGACATTATTTTCACGTCTTTCTATCTCTCCCTCTTTATTCCTGGTATTCTCTCTTCACTTCCTCCTCTTTCTGGTCTGTCTAGCTGTCTGCCTCTGTTTCATTTCCTTTGTGTCTGCCTGTACGTAGGTCTTGTCTCTCTCTGAGCATCTCTCCATGGGACTTGGTGTATTTCTTCCCATCTGTCTCTGGCTGTCTGTCCTTCTTTCTTTCTCTCTCCATCTCCCTGCCTTCTTTTTGCCTTTCTTCTACTCTGGTGATGGTTGCTGCCCTTGCTGCTGTGATGCATTTTCTATTGATGGATTGAGCATTAAGGAGGCCCAAATATGGTCATGGGTTTCAGGCGGAGTTGAGGTCACGGCAGCCAGGCAATGCTCGCCCCCAGCATGGTCGTTGGGAAACTCAGAGCTGTCACAAACACTGGCCCACCTTATATCCAGACACTTAAGGTCAGGAAGAGACAGAGTGATTCAGCCAGAGTCCCGTTCATAAAAGGCAGCAAAGGCTGTCTGCTGTCAGCTGCCACTTGTTACAATACAGTCAATTTTCCATCCCACAGCAATTTACATTCATGTCTCTGTTATAATCACTTTGCTGTGCGCTTACTGGAAAGGAAACCATTTTCCTTAGTATCATTCAGTTAATTAGAGCAAGTCCTCTGGATGAGGAAAGCTCAGGTACAACAATGAAACTATTGAAATGTTTTTAAAAAACCTCTCCTTTTAAAAGAATGTTCAAAGAAATTGCCACATCAGAGTTCTGAATGTCAAGAATTCCTATAATTTCCTTCTGTGGCTAATGCCAGGCACTTTCTAGAATACTACAATTTCTTATTCTTTGGAGTACAGGATAAAGGATAATTTTGTTTGCCTGAGATTTAACCCACCTGAGAAGTATTTTTCCAGGGTTATGCTTGAGCAAAAGACTGTCCAAGAAACTTTCAACCAACCTATGGGGAAATAACTTTTTTATTAAAGAGCTTTGATTAATTAAGCATTCCTCCATGGACTTTTAGGGAATTCATTCTTTACTGAATTCTTCTAGAACTGCAGAAAATCTTCAGAATGGGCCGCAACAACTTTGGTCACAGAAGACAGCTGCAGCTGCACAGCAGAGAGACAGGCTAGAGAGCAGAATGGCAAGGGATCAGCTCCATTTTTCCATGTTTCCTTTTTGCATGCTTTATTTTGCAGTGGAGTCTAAGCCAGAAAAGTAGAGATGCCTTTCCCTTAAATTCATGGTTCATGAAATTATTAGAAAAGGTCTAACAATCTCGTGGAAAGGTTATGTAGGGTGTAAAACTTTCCACCCAGGACAAATTCTAAACACTGTAATGGAACTTTTCCTTCAACCCAATCTATTTGTTACCATTTATTGAGCACTTACAATACATGGCAAGCCCTGGGATAAAGGTTCAATGTGCTCATTTAAATCTCCCAGTAACTCTTTAATGCAAATCTATTATTTTCCCCCATATTACAGATGAAGAAACTGAGCCTGATGTGTTAAAGTGGTTTGTTGAAAATCACACAGCTAGGAAGAAAGAGATCTTGGATTCAAACCCAAGTCAGCTGGCCTTATAGGCTGTGTTTTCAAATACCTGCCTCATGGCCAGGCTCGCTACTCTGACTCCAACTACAGAGAGAAAATGAACTCTGAAAACTGGCAGAAAATCAGCAACAAATGTCTTAGATGGGTAGCCTGCTTACTCTCCCCTGGGCCTGTACAGTAAGTCTATATAGTAAATCCTGCACAGAATGTTACAGAGACCATAGAGTAGCAGGAACTATTTAGATTGGTCCAGCCCTATACCATTTGCAAAGCCTGATATCTATGATCTCAGATGATCTTTTCTTTTTTTTTTTTTTCTTTTTTTTAATTTTTTTTATTTTTTTATTGTAAGCATAAGTGTTTTCTTCAAAGCTGCTCTTCTTTTTCTGTCAAATGCGTCTTTATATCACTAAAATGAATTTGGGTTTGGGGAAGCGCCTCTATTTTTAACTTTTTTTTTTTTTTGGATACCATTTTCTTTCTTTTTTTTTATTTTCTTTTTTTATTTTTTCTTTTTATTATTATTATTATTACACTTTAGGCTGTATGGTACATGTGCACAATGTGCAGGTAAGTTACATATGTATACATGTGCCATGCTGGTGCGCTGCACCCACCAACTCGTCATATAGCATTAGGTATATCTCCCAATGCTATCCCTCCCCCCTTCCCCCACCTCACAACAGTCCCCGAAGTGTGATGTTCCCCTTCCTGTGTCCATGTGTTCTCATTGTTCAATTCCCACCTATGAGTGAGAATATGCGGTGTTTGGTTTTCTGTTCTTGCAATAGTTTACTGAGAATGATGATTTCCAATTTCATCCATGTCCCTACAAAGGACATGAACTCATCATTTTTTATGGCTGCATAGTATTCCATGGTGTATATGTGCCACATTTTCTTAATCCAGTCTATCGTTGTTGGACATTTGGGTTGGTTCCAAGTCTTTGCTATTGTGAATAATGCTGCAATAAACATACGTGTGCATGTGTCTTTATAGCAGCATGATTTATAGTCCTTTGGGTATATACCCAGTAATGGGATGGCTGGGTCAAATGGAATTTCTAGTTCTAGATCCCTGAGGAATCGCCACACTGATTCCCTATTTAATAAATGGTGCTGGGAAAACCGGCTAGCCATATGTAGAAAGCTGAAACTGGATCCCTTCCTTACATCTTATACAAAAATCAATTCAAGATGGATTAAAGACTTAAATGTTAGACCTAAAACCATAAAAACCCTAGAAGAAAACCTAGGCATTACCATTCAGGACATAGGCATGGGCAAGGACTTCATGTCTAAAACACCAAAAGCAATGGCAACAAAAGCCAAAATTGACAAATGGGATCTAATTAAACTAAAGAGCTTCTGCACAGCAAAGGAAACTACCATCAGAGTGAACAGGCAACCTACAAAATGGGAGAAAATTTTCGCAACCTACTCATCTGACAAAGGGCTAATATCCAGAATCTACAATGAACTCCAACAAATTTACAAGAAAAAAACAAACAACCCCATCAAAAAGTGGGCGAAGGACATGAACAGACACTTCTCAAAAGAAGACATTTATGCAGCCAAAAAACACATGAAAAAATGCTCACCATCACTGGCCATCAGAGAAATGCAAATCAAAACCACAATGAGATACCATCTCACACCAGTTAGAATGGCAATCATTAAAAAGTCAGGAAACAACAGGTGCTGGAGAGGATGTGGAGAAATAGGAACACTTTTACACTGTTGGTGGGACTGTAAACTAGTTCAGATGATCTTTTCTAAAACTCTGTGACTTAGAGGTTATTGTTTCCATTTTAGCAGAAAAAGAGACTAACATCCGAGTTGGTTAAGTGACTTGGTCAAGGTCTCATAACTGGTAACTGACAGAGCCAAGACTTGGGCCTAAGAAGGGCTTGACTCCTTACTCAATGCCCTTTGAGCTCCTGCTCCTGGGCCAACTCTGGTCAATTGATCATGACAGGCCTGTGGTGTTATTTGGGAGAAAATAGTCCCAGGATGTATTAAGACTCAGCAAGAAAAGTGTCACAGGCCGGGCATAGTGGCTCACACCTATAATCCCAGCACTTTGGGAGTCTGAGGCTGGAGGATTGGCTGAGCTCAGGGGTTCATGACCAGCCTATGCAACGTGGTGAGACTGTATCTCTACAAAATTTTAAAATTAGGCAGGCATGGTGGCACACACCTGTAGTCCCAGCTACTCAGGAGACTGAGGTGGGAGGATCACTTGAGCCCAGAAAATGGAGGCTGCAGTGAGCTGTGAAAGCACCACTGCACTCCAGGCTGGGCACCAGAGCAAGACTCTGTTTCCAAAAGAGAATTTAAAAAAAGAAAAGGAAAGAAAAAGAAAAAGTGTCACTGTTGATTAAGCATGTCTGCACCGACACCACCGTGAGGAGCGACAGCATCCTTGCCACAATGACGTCATCTCTAATCTATTTAGTGCAGCCCCTTAATTCTACAGAAAAGGAAATGGAGGCCTAACTCAGAAATTCTGAGACTTCTGCAGGTTCTCTCAGCAAGTTGATGACAGTCAGGACAAAACAGCATTTTGAGAAGTTGTGCAGATTTCTTTTCATAGTACTTTAAACCTGGGACTTAGGCTTTTCCATGCTCATGCTTGCTCGACTCTAAGTCCAAGAGTCCCTCATGAGTCAGGGACAGAAGGTGTTAAGCAAACGTAACAGAGAGGACAGAGAAAGCTGGGATTGGTGCAAGACATGGCTTCCACTTAAGACTGCTCAGCCTTCCCCTGACACCTGCCCTTCTCTCTCCTTCCCTCACTCTCACCATCGCCGACACCGACCTCTCCCACTCCTGCCCTGAGCTAATCTTCCTGCCTTTGAGAAGGAGTTTTATCCTACCCCATCTCTCCCACAAGACTGTAAGCCATCCAAGGTCAGCTGATGACACTGTCTTGTTCATTCGTATAAAAGCCTGGCATCTTACTCCACATAAGCTTGGCACACATGCTTATGGAACTCAATTGATTCTGCCCAAACTGGAATTGGAGTAAACTGAATTGAACTAAATGTACCTGCACCAAAGTGGGTAATAAAATAGGCCTACTGACTAATTTATTACAAAGTGAAAAGTGGAAATAAAACAGGAAGGAACTGGAATTCGTGAGACGGAAAATAGCACCTTTCTATCTCATATTCCCAATATCCTTCCCGAAATCATCAACACAATAATAGCAAATATTATCAGCTAATTTATACCTATAACAAGACATTGAGTGGCACTTGTCTTCTTGTCCTAGTTTTGGTATCTGGGGCCTATAGCTAAAAAGCAAAGAGAGCATCCACACACAGTAAGATTTGGGGCCAAAAATTGTATCACAAGGAAGAGATGGTACAAAAATTGTACCACAAGGAAGAGATGGTACAAAGGTAACCATCCCTTTCATCCTCCGTTCTCAGTCTATATCAATGACTATCAAACCCATTGGACTGCAGGTCTTCATTTAGTGACAAATATCATGCAATGCCAATTTGCAAATTGAAATGTAATGGATAGACAATAAAACTTTCTATTACAAATTATATATGTATATAATTTTCTCCCAAAGCCAATATAATCCCTAACTTTTTAGAAATAATATAAATAAAGGAGAGGTAAGTTATTAAAATAATATGTGTTTCCTGGGGCACCACAACTCTAGGAGACATAACAAAGTAGTCAGTGGTTTGGGCCTGTTTGTAATGAGTAAGTTTGCATTGAAAAGAAAATAAGCCAATATAAAGTTGAATATCATCAACACTTTGTCTTTACACATATTGAAACAAGGGGTAAATAAGTAAATTTGTTTTTATACATAGACTTTTTGCCAACTGAACAGATAAAATGCAGACTGATGTTTTGGCAACTAAACAGCACAACTGGCTTTGCCATCAGTGATGGGATTGTTCGAATGCTGAACAGTCTTTGGTAAGTTTCCAAAAGTAACAAGTACTGTATAATCTTCCCTTGATTTACATGGTAGGTATGTTTCTGGAAAATTCAAAGTATATCAAAACTATACAAAAATACCTTGTGTTTTTTACATAAAATAGAATTGAGTTCCAGGCCTATGTCATTATAAAATGTCTGAGAGGACACCAGAAAGATATATAGATGTGAGATGGTTCTTCTCCATGTGGAATTGTCTTGTGCATTGCAGGATGTCTGGAATCCCTGGCCCATTAAGTATCAGAAGATCCCCCAATCACTGTGACAACCAATAACAGCTCCACATATTTCCAAAATGTCCCTAGGAGATGGTGTGACCCTCGCTTAGGACCACTGCCCACTATAAAAAAAGACAGGGAGAAGAAGGGGAGTCTAAGAGATGGTCATCCTTCTCGTGGTTGGAAATCCACAGCAGACTTGCTCTTCTACATCAGCGTCAGAGACTTGGAGAGATGTGGAGGTGGGGAGAGGTGGTGCAGCAGCTGCATACCTACCACTGGGTGTGACAATGAGCATGCGTTTCCCATGGGACCACTGGACACAGGGCATCACAGGGAGCTGGCTTGAGCCATCTTGCTATTATCCCACCCAGGAGGGTTGTCTCTTGGTGAAGATGCACTACAACAAGAGGATGTTGCACACAGGGACCCTGTGGAGCAGAGGTGGGCGGGGAGCAGGGGAGCAGATGAGGTGGGGCTGGAGTTGGATCTTCTGGTCAGGGAATTAGGCAGCAAGGGAGGGGAGGGGGCCTTTAAGGGTCTCCAAAGAACTGCTGCATGAACTCCGTCACACTGGGGGCATGGACGTTGGCTAGAGTGTGCTGGCTCCTCAGCAGCCATTAAAAACAAGTTGATTCTTTCTCCCTCCCTCTTCCCTATCCTGACCCAGTGAAGGAGTGGGAGCCCTGAGGAGTGGAGAGGCTTTGAAAACATAGGAGATTGAAGTTTTCTACTGTACCAGACCTTTCTCTCTCTCTCTCTCTAATTTTTTTTTTTTTTGAAACACGGTCTCACTCTGTCACCCAGGAAGTGCAGTGGCACAATCACAGCTCACTGTAGCCACAACCTCCCAGGCTCAAGCAATCCTTCCACCTTAACCTCCTGAGTAGCTGGGACTACATGGGATCCACGTGCCACCATGCCTGGCTAATTTTTTTTTTTTTTTTGGTAGAGACAAGATCTTCCTACATTGCCCGGGCTGATCTCAAACTCCTGGGCTCAAGTAATCCTCCCACCTCAGCCTTCCAAAGTGCTGGGATTATAAAAGCATGAGCCACTTTGCCCAGCCCAGACTACATTTTAACTGTTTAAAATGAAGCAAACGTTATGAAAGATGTTGATAATTATACCTAAGATGTTGTTAAAGCATAAAGAATGATTTGATGGAGTATAACTGGGACTTGGGAGCAGCTAGTGAAAGAAATTAAAATGTTTCATGTCTGTCCCCCAACAAGTTAAGATTCCTCCATAACCCAGTTACATACTTGACTTTGTCCCACAATGGATTTAAAACAGCTAATAAGAAGCCATTCAACAAAACAGAGAATGAAAACTAGACCCAGAGGAAATATAAACTGAATAGAATAACAACCAAGCAAAAGGGAACATTAGGTCAAAAATCCACAGGACTTTCAGTCCTGCAATGCCATTATGGTTAGGCCACCAATTTTGGCTCCCTCGAAGCCAAAACAGAAAGGAGAACATGATCCTTTGGCTGGTAAAAGGGATACAATATGTTAACAGCTTCCAAAATAAAAATGGTCTGGGATGTACACAAAGTGGTCAAAGAATGAACACCAATGACTACCACTGTCCAATGCTCTTACCCCGATTGTTTTAATGATTTAGGTAGGCTTTCCAGTTAATCATATGCTTTAGATTAATAATATGTGCTGAGTATAGTGCTAGTATCTCTGTTGTCACTCCTATTTTATAGATGAGGACCCTGAGGCTCACAGAGATAAATAACTAGACAATATTGTCCCAGCTAACAAGTGGAAGAACCAGAATTCGAAGTCAGGTCTGCTAGTTTCTGCACCATGCTCTTCATTAAACCCAGCTCTATAATGCTGTTATGAGAAGTGAGAAAATACTGACAGTGCCGGCTTAGCTGGAGCCCTTGAGGATTGGAGCACTCTGGTAAACTGAGGAGTGAACCCACTTGTGCCATCTCACAGTTTGGAAAAGGCAACACTATGATGACAGTGGGTAACACTGGCCTGGCACATAAACACAAAATGTTTGAGAACCCCACCTGGTGAGGGGCATTCTCCATCATAGCTGACTTTTCATGCTGTGAAATGAGAGTCCATACACCTCGCATCATATCCACGGCAGAAATTTGAAGATTGTATTTTGTTTGTTTGTTTTATCAAAGAAAGCACAAGATTGCTTTTATTTTTAAAAATTTTTTTAAGGATACTCATCATTGAGCTTTTACAGTGAAGTTTTGGTTTCACAACTTAATGCAAGATCTGATTTACCTGATTCTGTGGTCCAATCAGTTTTAAGTTCTGAGATGCTTTTGTTCAGTATTAGGGAGGCTGCAGAAGTGTAGTAGGAAGCAGACTGAGTTTGGAATCTGAAGACCTGGGTGCAAGCTTTGTGACTTAAATTGATTATGTTGAGTGACCTTGATCTTCAATTCTCTCATCTACAAAATTGAGACAACAAATCCTAGTATCAGAACAAAGATGAAAATAGATATGTTAAAAAATCTTTAGGCCGGGTGAGGTGGTTCATGCTTGTAATCCCAGCACTTTGGGAGGCCGAGGCGGGCAGATCACGAGGTCAGGAGTTCAAGACCAGCCTGGCCAACATGGTGAAATCCCATCTCTACTAAAATACAAAAAATTAGCTGTGCGTGGTGGTGTGTGCCTGTAGTCCCAGCTACTCGGGAGGCTGAGGCAGGAGAATCACTTGAGCCCAGGAGGCAGAGATTGCAGTGAGCCGAGATCATGCCACTGTACTCCAGCCTGCAACAGAGCAAGATTTTGTCTAAAAAAAAAAGAAAGAAAAAAAACTTTATGAACCCTAAATTGAAATTAAAATATATAGTATTACTTTTCTGAATTGAATTAAAATGGCAAGAAGCTGGTTGAAAGAGCATTAGGTTAAGGTTAACAAGATCACAGTATTTACCTAGCCTGGGTCCCAGTAAATCACCTACCACTCTGTCTAACTTCCTGGCTTTAGATAAATCACAATTTTTTTTGTTTTTAATTAAGATGGAGTCTTGCTCTGTCACCAGGCTGGAGTGCAGTGATGCGATCTCAGCTCACTGCAACATCCACTTCCTGGGTTCAAGCAATTCTCCTGCTTCAGCCTCCTGAGTAGCTGGGACTACAGGCATGCACCACCATGCCCAGCTAATTTTTGCTTTTTTAGTAGAGACAGGGTTTCACCGTGTTGGCCATGATGGTCTCGATCTCTTGACCTTGTGATCTGCCTGCCTTGGCCTCCCAAAGTGCTGGGACTACAGGTGTGAGCCACCGCGACTAGCCATAAATCTTTTAAACACCGTTTTTTTTTTCAGCTATTAAATAAAGTTAGATTGGTGTTACCAAAAGCCTCCTCTTTTTTCCCCTTTCTTTTTTTTTTTAATTCAACTTTTATTTTAAATTCCAGGTTACATGTGCAGGATAAATCGGTTTGTTACATAGCTAAATGTGTGCCATGGTGGTTTGCTGCACAGATCACCCCATCACTTAGACATTAAGCCCAACATCCATTAGCTATTCTTCCTGATGCTCTCTCTCCCATCACCTCTGACAGACCCCAGTGTGTGGTGTTCCCCTCCTTGTGTGCATGTGTTCTCATCGCTCAGCTCCCACTTATAAGTGAGAACATTTGGTGTTTGGTTTTCTTTTCCTGTGTTAGTTTGCTGAGAATAATGGCCTCCAGCTTCATCCATGTCCATGCAAAGGACATGATCTCATTCCTTTTTATGGCTGCATAGTATTCCATGATTTATGAGTACCACATTTTCTTTATCCAGTCTATTATTGATGGGCATTTGGGCTGATTCTGTGTCTTTGCTCTTATGAATAGTACTGCAATGAACACATGTGTGCATGTATCTTTATAATAGAATGGTTTATATTCCTTTGAGTATATACCCAGTAATGGGATGGCTGAGTCAAATGGTATTTCTGCTTATAGATCTTTAAGGAATCGCCACACTGTCTTCCACAATGGTTGAACTAATTTACATTCCCACCAAACAGTGTAAAAGCGTTCCTTTTTCTCTGCAGCCTCATCAGCGTCTGTTGTTTCTTGACCTTTTAATAACAGCCATTCCGATTGGCATGAGATGGTATCTCATTGTGGTTTTGATTTGCATTTCTCTAATGATCAGTGATGTTGAGCTTTTTTTCCTGTTTTTTGGCTGCATGAATGTCTTCTTTTGATAAGTGTCTGTTCATGTCCTTTGCCCACTTTTTAATGGAGTTTTTTTCTGGTAAATTTGCTTAAGCTCTTTGTAGACTCTGGATATTAGACTTTTGTTAGATGGATAGGTTACAAAATTTTTCTTCCATTCTGTATGTTGTCTGTTCCCTCTGATGATACTTTATTTTGCTGTGCAGAAGTTCTTTAGTTTAATTAGATCCCATTTGTCAATTTTTGCTTGCGTTGCAATTGCTTCTGACGTTTTCATCATGAAATCTTTGCCCATGCCTATGTCCTGAATGGTATTGCCTAGATTTTCTTCTAGGGCTTTTACAGTTTTGGATTTTACATTTAAGTTCAACAGCCCCTTTTTAATCCCTAAACATTTTGGTCTTTGACTGTCAGCTTCCACTTATGTTTTCATATTTGTGTAAGAATATCAATTAAAATCAAGAATATTATGGTCTGAATTTCTATTTTGGAAAAGTATGAAATGTGAAGATTCTTAGTATTTGTAACTAACACATGTAAAATCTCTCAAATTGACTTTTGGAATAGTTTTATGTGTTAACAGATTTGAATAGTGGCATCTGGGTGATAAACTTCAAATTGTCAATGTGGTAAAACCTTTAGTTGATTTCCAGTTAGAGTTTCAGCTCTTGAAAAATTGCTTTTTTGCTTATGTTTACAATATAATTTCCTAAGGTCGCCATAACAAAGTACCACAAACAGGGTATTTACACAATAGAAATTTGTTTTCTTACAGCCAGGAGGCTAGAAGTCTAAGATCAAGACATTAGCAGGGTTGGTTCCTTTTGAGGGCAGTAAGGAAGAATTGTTCTATGCCTTTCTCCTAGTTCCTGGTAGTTTCCTAGCTGTTATGGATCTCTACAAAATTCATTTTTTGAAGTTCTAACCCTCAGAACCTCAGAATAAGACTTCATTTGGAAAGAAGGCCTTTACAGAGTTAAGCAAGTTAAAATGAGTTCATTACGGTGAACTCTAATCCAATACGAATGGTGTCCTTATAAGAAAAATAAATTTGGATACAGACTCATACTGAGGAATGATGATGTAAAGACACAAGAAGAAAACAAGCCATCCACAAAACAAATAGAGAGACCTGAAACAGATCTTTCTCTCACAGCCCTCAGAAGGAACAAGCCCCACTGACACCTTGATCTCAGACATCTAGCTTCAAGAACTGTGAGAAAGTAAATTTCTGTTATTTAAGTACCCAGGCTGTGGCATAGTCAACCCTCCATATCCGGGGGCTTAACCAACCACAGATCAAAAATATTCAGAAAAAAAGTGATGGTTGTGTCTGTACTGAACATGTATAGACTTTTTTTGGTCATGATTCCCTAAACAATATAGTATAACTACTATTTACATGGCATTTACATTGTATTAGGTATGATAAATAGTCTAGAGATGATTTAAAGTATACAGGAGGATATATGTAAATTATATGCAAACACTGAACCATTTCTATAAGAGACTTGTGCATCCGTGAATTTTGGTATCTGAGGAAGGTCCTAGAACAAATTCCCTCAGAATACCGAGGGACAGCTATACTTTGTTACAGCACTCCTAGCAAACTAAGAATCTGGCAATCTTTAGCATTCCTTGGCTTGCAGATGCATCACCCCGATCTCTGCCTTTGGGGTCACATGGTGTTCTCTCTGTGTGCATGTCTGTTTCCAAATTTCCCCTTTGGATAAGAACACTAGTCATATTGGATTAGGGCCCACCACAGTCTAGTGTGACTTCTTCTTAACTAATCACATCTGTCACAACTCTGTTTTCAAAAACAGAGGTACTGAAGCTGAGGACTTCAAAAATGAAGGGGAGACGCCATTAAACCCATGACAATTACTCACTGTGGTAAACTGAAAAACTCAGCCACAATATTTCACAGCTCATCTCATCATGAGGTAGAGTCAGTTCCCTCATCCCTTGAGTCTGGGCAGGACTCGTGACTTACTCTGACTGAAATGGAGCAGTGGGGATGCTGAGTGAGGTCTGGAGCCAGCCTCAGAAGTCTTGCAGCCTCTCCCTTCCACCTCTTGGAATGCTGCCCTGAAAGTGCCATGAACAAAGCCAATTTAGCCTTCTGGAGGATGAAAGGCCTTGCGGAGGAGAACCAGGGCGCCCCAGCCAGCTGCAACTGCCATGCCTGCAAGCAAGACTACCGTGGACCTTCTAAACTAGCGGCCAGATTTGGCCTACTGCCTAATTTTGTATGGCCTGCAAAAATAAGAAAGTTTTTTACAATTTTAATGGTTAGAAAAATTAAAAGAAGAATATTTTGTGATATGTGAAAATCACATAAAATTCAAATTTTAGAGTCCACAAATAAAGCTTTATGGGAACACAGTCACACTCTATTGTTTACATATTGCCTGTGGTTGCTTTTGCGCTATAACGGCAGAATGAATATTTGTGACAGAGACCAAATGGCCATCAAAACATAAAATATTTATTATCTAGCCCTTTACAGAAAAAGTTTTTCTACCCCTATCCTAAGCACAGCCAGTTCTCTGCTGATTACAACTGCATGAGTGAGGTCCAAGGGCAACAAGCAGAGGAACTGTCCAGCCAATCCACAGATCACAAGAAGAGTAAGTCCTTATTTTACTTGACCAAGTTTAAGGATGGTGTGTTATGCAGCAATAGATAACCACTTTTAGATAATAGTTACCTGATTTCTAGTCATGTAAATTTTTTTTTTTTTTTCAGGCAGGATTTTTCTTTGTTGCCCAGACTGGAGAGAAGTGGCACAATCTCAGCTTGCTGCAGCCTCCCTGTCCTGGGCTCAAGTGATCCTCCCGCCTCAGCCTCCTGAGTAGCTGGGACTACAGGTGCACCCCACCTTGCTTGGCTAATTTTTAAATTTCTTGTGGAGACAAGGTCTCATTATATTGCCCAGACTGGTCTCCAACTCCTGGGCTCAAGTGATCCTCTCACCTTGGCCTCCCAAAGTGCTGGGATTACAGAGGTGGGCCACTGCACCCAGCCTAAAAAGTCATTCTTAATATGAAGACAAAACAAAACATGTCTGTTTTTGGGAAAGAAAAAAAAAACGTTAAGACATTGAGAATTTAAGAGTCAAACTTCTCAAACCTTTTTTCATATCCATAGCATTTTTTTCAGGTATTTCTTTTTAACTAACACTTTAAAGAGAAAATGACTAGTGGAACTAAAGCTCTCCACTAAATTTTGTTAAATGCCCTCAGTTTATATTGGATTTTATACTAGATTCTGGTTTTCAGAATTTCATGCTATTTGACTAGTAGCTTAAGATTTTGACCAGGTCTACTGAAAAGAGCTTTGAAAAGCTCACTCTTTCCTTTGCCTACTGGTAAAAGAATTGAGCTGCTCTGAAATGAGCCTGGGAAGAAATAGATTGTCAGTTTGTTTTCTAAGTACGTCTATGGTTAACTGACTTCCTGTGCCGGAGACACAGCCATAGCCTAACCACAGAGACATGCAGTTTCCAGCTCTAACAATGAGAGCTAGGACCCATGAGGTCTGGGAAAACCTGGGCCTGCATCTTCCCACTTCATTTGGAGCTCCTGCCTCAACAACAGCAGCCAAGTTCCCACGGGGTGCCAGGGAAATGACTGAATGAAGAGTTAAAAGACCCAAGTCTCATCTCCTGCCACCTTAGGTGTCTTCTCTACAAGTGAGGAGTATAGTAATACCTAAAACGTCCTTCATTCAGATGTTGAATGTTAACAATGTGTCCAGTATTGTTCTAGGGACAGAACAGTAAACAAAACTAAGCCTTTTCTCTTACAGAACTCCTCACAGAAAAGAAAAAATTCTACAGTGAGAGAAGCTAAACAATATACATATAAACAAGCAAATACTGCATGGCGGTAAGCGCCATGAAGGAAAACAAAACAAGGTAAGAAGTGGCTATGTGTTACACCAGGTGATGAGGTAACAGCTGAACACAGGCCTGAAGGAAGAGGAATCCATGTACATATCTGCAGAAAATGCCTTCCAGCCAGAGGGAACTGCTTATGAAAAGTCCCTGAGGCAAAAGCATGCTTAGCGTATTTGAGGAATAGTGGAGAGGCAATGTGGCTGCAGTGGAGAGAGAGAAGAGAAGTAGTGAGGGCCAGATCCTGTTGGAATTTTTATGTATTAGTTTATTTTTAGAAACAGGGTCTCGTTCTCTTCCCCAGACCGGAGTGCAATGGCACAACCTTTGCTCACTGCAGCCTTGATCTCCTGGGCTCAAGCAATTCCCCCACCTCAGCCTCCTGAGTAGCTGGGATTACAGATGTGCACCACCACGCCCAGGTAACTTTTGTATTTTTTGTAGAAACAGAGTCTTACTATGTTGCCCAGGCTGGCTTCAAGCTCCTGGGTTCAAGGGATAGTCCCTCCTTGTCTCCCAAAGTGCTGGGATTATAGGCTTGATCCAGCCTGAGCCTCATGTAGGACTTTTTTTTTTTTTTTTTTTTTTTTGAGACAGAGTTTCACTGTTGTCGCCCAGGCTAGAGTACAATGATGTGGTCTCGGCTCACTGCAACCTCCGCCTCCTGGGTTCAAGCAATTCTCCTGCCTCGGCCCCCCGAGTAGCTGGGAATTCAGATATTAGCCACCACACCTGGATAATTTTTGTATTTTTAGTTGAGTGGGGGTTTCAACATGTTGGTCAGGCTGGTCTCAAACTCCTGACCTCAAGTGATCCGCCTGCCTCAGCCTCCCGAAGTGCTGGGATTATAGGCTTAAGCCACCATGCCCGGCCATGTAGGACTTTTTTGATCTTTGATAATACTTTGGATTATTCTGAATGAGATGAGAGATCCTGGAGAGCTTGAATAGAGGAGTGACAATTTTTTATTTAAGTGACACATTTATTTAGGTTTAAAAAGAATCTTTTGGCTGCTGTGTTGAGAACAGATGGCAAAGCAGCTAGGGTGGAATCACAGAGACCATTAGAAGGCTAAAACAATAACACAGGTCAGGATTATTGTGGCTTGGTAAAGCGGAAGTGTAAAAGGTGAACACAGAATGGGTATGTTTTGGAGGTAACACCAACCAAGATTTTCTGATGGAAAAGTGGTGGGGTATGAGAAAATGAGAAGAGTCAAGAATGAACCAAGGTTTTTCACTGAGCAATTGGGGAGATGAAGCTGCCATGCACTGAAGTGGGGAAGGTTTTGGGAGAGACATGTTTTGGAAGAGAAGGAATCAGGGTTTGTTTTTGGACATGTTGAGCCTGCGATGTCTATTAGACCTCCAGGAAGGCATGTTGAGGAAGTAGTATAATTACAGGAGTTCGAAATTTAGGGGAACAGTCCATGCTTGAGAGACGCTTGAGAATTATCAATATGGAGACGTTACGTAGAGATAAAATTTGCTGCTTTATTGGACTGGTTACCACTTTGGGCAACTGGTTCCCGGTCTTGCTGGATAAACTCTGAGGAGCTAGGTAGAAAGTATGTCAGAACTGTCTAAGTGAGACATGGTACAGAGGACTAGCCATGAGCTCTTGCTCCCCTTGGTCAAGGGTTGTTCATTAGGGTATCAATTCTTTCAAACCTCCAGATTTCTTTTCTTTTCTTTTTCCTTTTCTTTTCATTATACTTTAAGTTCTGGGATACATGTGCAGAACACGCAGGTTTGTTACATAGGTATACATATGCCATGGTGGTTTGCTGCACCCATCAACCTGTCATCTACATTAGGTATTTGTCCTAATGCTATCCCTCCCCTAGCACCCAACCCCCTGACTGGCCCCGGTGTGTGATGTTCTCCTCCCTGAGTCCATGTGTTCTCATTGTTCAACTCCCACTTATGAGTGAGAACATGTGGTGTTTGGTTTTCTGTTCCTGTGTTAGTTTGCTGAGAATGATGGTTTCCAGCTTCATCCATGTCCCTCAAAGGACATGAATTCATCCTTTTTTATGGCTGCATAGTATTCCATGGTGTATATGTGCCACATTTTCTTTATTCAGTCTGTCACTGATGGGCATTTGAGTTGGTTCCAAGTCTTTGCTATTGTGAATAGTGCTGCAATAAACATACATGTGCATGTGTCTTTATAGTAGAATGATTTATAATCCTTTGGGTATGTACCCAGTGATAGGATTGCTGGGTCAAATGGTATTTCTGGTTCTAGATCCTTGAGGAATAGCCACACTGTTTTCCACAATAGTTGAACTAATTTACACTCCCACCAACAGTGTAAAAGCGTTCCTATTTCTCCACATCATCTCCAGCATCTGTTGTTTCCTGACTTTTTAATGATTGCCATTCTAACTGGTGTGAGATGGTATCTCACTGTGGTTTTGATTTGCATTTCTCTAATGACCAGTGATGATAAGCTTTTATTCATGTTTGTTGGCTGCATAAATGTCTTCTTTTGAGGAGTGCCTGTTCGTATCCTTCACCCACTTTTTGATGAAGTTGTTTGTTTTCTTCTTGTAGATTTGTTTAAGTTCCTTGTAGATTCTGGATATTAGCCTTTTGTCAGATGGATACATTGCAAAAATTTTCTTCCATTCTGTAGGTTGCCTGTTCACTCTGATGATAGTTTCTTCTGCTGTGCAGAAGCTCTTTAGTTTAATTAGATCCCATTTATCAATTTTGGCTTTTGTTGCCATTGCTTTTTGTATTTTAGTCATGAAGTCTTTTTCCACGCCTATGTCCTGAATGATACTGCCTAGGTTTTCTTCTAGGGTTTTTTATGGTTTTAGATGTTATGTTTAAGTCTTTAATCCATCTCGAGTTAATTTTCATATAAGGTGTAAGAAAAGAGTCCAGTTTCAATTTTCTGCCTATGGCTAGCCAGTTTTCCCAACACCATTTATTAAATAGGGAATGCTTTCCCCCTTGCTTCTTTTTGTCAGGTTTGTGAAAGATCAGATGGTTGTAGATGTGTGGCATTATTTCTGAGGCCTGTGTTCTGTTCCATTGGTCTATATATCTGTTTTAGTACCAGTACCATGCTGTTTTGGTTACTGTAGCCTTGTAGTAGAGTTTAAAGTCAGGTAGCATGATGTCTCCACCTTTGTTCTTTTTGCTTAGGATTGTCTTGGCTCTACAGGCTCTTTTTTGGTTCCATATGAAATTTAAAGTAGTTTATTCCAATTCAGTGAAGAAAGTCAATGATAGCTTAATGGGGATAGCATTGAATCTATAAATTACTTTGGGAAGTACGGCCAGTTTTACAATGTTGATTCTTCCTATCTATGAACATGGAATATTTTTCCATTTATTTGTGTCCTCTCTTATTTCCTTGAGCGGTGGTTTGTAGCTCTCCTTGAAGAGGTTCTTCACATCCCCTATAAGTTGTACTCTTAGGTATTTTATTCTCTTTGTAGCAATTGTGAATGGGAGTTTACTCATAATTTGACTCTCTGTTTGTCTATTATTGGTGTATAGGAATGCTTGTGATTTTTGCACATTGATTTTATATCCTGAGACTTTGCTGAAGTTGCTTATCAGTTTAAGGAGATTTTGGGCTGAGATGATGGGGTTTTCTAAATATACAATCATGTCATCTGCAAACAGAGACAATTTGACTTCCTCTCTTCCTATTGGAATACACTTTATTTCTTTCTCTTGCCTAATTGCCCTGGCCAGAACTTCCAACACTATGTTGAATAGGAGTGGTGAGAGAGGGCATCCTTGTCTTGTGCTGGTTTTCAAAGGGAATGCTTCCAGCTTTTGCCCGTTAACTAAGATATTGCCTGTGGGTTTTTGGAATTTTCAGCCTTCTGCAGGATATGTTTTTCTTGATATGATGCCATAGCTGAGCCTTTAATTGAGCATTCCACCATTCTATCATTCTGGCTTCTTCCAGGTGATTTAGTATATAGTAGGACAAATGAATTCCATAGTTATATGCCAGAAATCACCTCCTCTTCACTGTAAAACAGGTCTGTTGGTCTGATACAATGTAATATGTAAATTTCATGTCAATAAATCAGGCATTCTATAAGACCCGGAGCAGGGGGTGCTGGAAGAGGCACCACAGGCAGCGAAGGCAAACCCATACCCAGAGAGAGAGATATCAAACCTGGTGAGGATGAATCATTGACTATGAAGGGATCCAGCATATCCTAGCCAATCATAATACTGAATGCCACAATCCCAAATGTTGAAATTCCAAAAAGTCTGGAAAAACTAATATTTAAAATTATTTAAAATATACTTATTTATATTTTTAAAAAGGGATTTATTTGAGAAACATATAAAAACACATCGGAACATTTCATGGGCCACTTTAAACAATAAAATGGACAATAATAACACACATATTTTTGCAAGCATAAATACTCAGATATGCTAATGACAGTCACACAGATAAAACAGGTATGAATAGGCCAACTGTATGGTAAAGAAATAGGTCAAAAAGGGAAATGTATAAACAAATGTCACTATGGTTGGTAGTAGTGTGCACTCAGCTTTATAATTGTGGTCATCTGAAGTACTGTGATGAACAACCTAAGTCTTTTGACAAGATCAATCAAAAATCGCCATGGGTCACCACCGCATATGGGGTTACCCAAAGAGCTGAGGTTTCGAGAAATTTTATCTTTCACAAATGCAGATGTACGAAAAGAAGGTCCCTTAATTTATTGAGAAAGTTTCAATGTTTTTATGTATACACATAATGCTCACACATAAAGTTGTGATAATGAACTTTTATGAGTTAAGTTTGCAATAAATGCGTAAAACAAATTAGAACTCTCAAAAAATCTCTACACAGTGTCTACCTCCCATATCAGAAATGACGCAAAGATGAAACACATAGCATAAAAAATTGTAAAAAATAATGTTCACAATTTAAATTAGTGAAAAAAAGCTAACAAATAAAGAAACAACATAAAAAGAAAATTTAACATATGAAAAAGTATATTACAGGAAGAGATTATGGGCAATTGCATGGCAATCATTCATAAGACCTAGCTAACTTTCACGATCATCAACTATACGTTGAAATCTTGCATCATGATGAATAGCTGCTGTTTTTCTTTTTGGATATGGCTCTTCTTGGAGAATACATTCATATTCATTTTCTACGTGGCATAGCTCTGTTTGAACTTTTTCTATGAGTCACCGACATGAACGTTCCCTATTAAATTTTCCAATATTCTGTGTCATGCTTCTGTGTTGTTTTGGGTACTTGGAAGTCCATACTGCATGCATTCATATACAGGTCACAAATTTGGTGGAAACAATACTGGTGATTGAAGAGCAACACCCAAAATAATGCTTTACCAGGTTTCTACGTATTTCCCAATCAAGTCAAGTTGACACCTAAAATGAAGCCCACAAATCTGCCCCTTGTTAACTTGGCACCCATACACATCTTCTTAAGCCATACTTAATTTCCAAATAAAGACAACAACAAGGTAATAGTTCTAACATGATGCAACTATTCTGTGATTGTGATCTTCAGAATTTTAGGCATCAGGGATTTTAGACTTCAGGGATTTTGATTTTTCATGATTTCAACATTTGGGATTACAGTGTTCCAGACTGTGTCTTGCAGGATTATGATCCAAATCTCCCCTTCTAGTAATATAGTAATCACGTGATCAATAATAAATGCTACCATGTGGCTGGCTGGTTTCATTACAATAATAGTGCCATAGCAAGTGCTCAGTGTCAGTCTTTGCAGCTGTCAGGAAGGGCATTCATGAATGCCAGTGGCTGGAAGAGCCATAATAAGAGGAATGCCATAATCTTGGGCTCATTGATAGCACCATCCCTACAACAATGGCCACTCATGGGCCCATTGCCCAAGTACTGAGGTGGCTGAGAGGAGATGCTGGCTTAGATCCATAGGACAACTCATCCTGCCTACCTATTCAGTGCCTCCTCTTCAAAGATACAGGTGTGTTGCTCCCATTTCCACGACTCTTTCCCAAACTTCCTTTTCTCTGGTCTTTCAATCTTTCTCTTCCCAGGATCCCTACTAGCCAGCCAAGCCATTTTTCACTTCTCTAGGTTCTGTGTATGTCTGTACCTCAAGCTGTTTTTTGCTTTATTTAAACTGAATGACCAATTACACTGCTGAAAGTCTTGCTGACTGGGAGGATTTTCCTTTTGCACTGTCCTTTGGGACTACCTGTGAGTATTTCTGAAATGTGATAGCTGTACTTAATCAGATATTCCATCTCTATGCCAGGCTGGAGTATTTTCTTTCCTCTGTTAGTTGATTGCAGGGGAATCTCCATGAGGTCATAGGTGAGAACTGAGGTCGAGGAATTTGTGCAATAGAGCTAGGTAACATGAAGGTCTGTGTAATCTATTCATGTAAACTTATTTGTACCTTTTGGGTCTGCTTGGATCCAAGTCTAAATGTACCATTTCTATCGTACAATGGATTGCCTGACCTCATGAAGTGGTGAATCTGATAATACCCATCTCATGATCTGTAATTTTATGTCCCATGTACTTAACCTCTGCTCAGGTACTTAACCTCTGCTAAGGCCCAGAACTACACCTGATGCTGCTTTGCAAATGGTAACTAGCTCTCTGCCATAGATGGCATGGCCTTGCTCCAGAACCCTTGGGTCTGTGATATGACTCTTCTGTTGGACCTTGGCAGAGACTCCACACAGAATTGGTATCTGCCATAGCTATCTTTAGCACTACTGATCTGATGAGTCATATGTCCTGAATGACAGAACACTTTTCACTGCATCACAGCCTGAATCTGCTGCAGATTCTCTTGCTCTGGTCCCACTCAAACCTGGAAGCATTCTGAGTCACTCAATAAATGTGTTGAGAATTAGTCCCAAGTATGGTATATGCTGCCTCCAGAATACAAGGAAGCCTATTTAGTGCTGTGCCTGTTCTTAGTGGTAGGAGAAGCAAAGTACAACTTGTCCTTTACCTTGGATGGGATTTCTCAGCATGACTCAAACTGTTGGACCCAAAAACTAGACCAATGTGGAGAGTATATGAATCTCCTTGGGATGTAGCTCCCTCCCTCTGATAGACATGTATTTTTACTACATGTCTATCATGTATGTATTTTTACCACAGTATCCAAACTACTCGCCACTTCCCACTTATTAAGTTCAATCAATATGAGGACCTGAATTATGCTCTCTGGAATGTCAATATGATCAAGGCCCTTTGGACTTCATTGTAACAGAGAACAGGAGATATTCCTGGGACCTAACCCTAGATAAAACAGTGGATATGTGCCACTCTCCAGCCTGAAAAAAAAAAAAGCAAGCTATTTTTGATCCTCTTTATTGGTGTTTGTTGAAGAAAAAGGTTTTACCAGGTTAACTGCAAGACCTAGTAGACACCCCATGATTATTTTGTAGATGAAGAAACTGAAGCTCTGGAGGGTTATAAAACTCTAAGCATTGACCAGGCTAGGGCACCACACTACAGGATCAGAGACATCTGGGCCATCATAAAGTGGCCTAAAGTTACCTGGAGAGAGAGAGAAAAATGATGAAGGAAAACCGCTGACAGATTTTGCTTGCTGCACAGAGAATCATAGATCCTGGCGCTGAGGGTACTTTGGAAGTCATCTAGCACAACCTCTTACCCTGACAATGAAGTCCCTCTGACACAGTGTTGGATTTAAGGTTATGCGTTTCATATAGTAAGGAGGAAAAAACACAGGTGTGCAGGTTTGGAGACATACTGTATCCAAAAGCTATTGCTGTTAATAAATCACCCCAAAACTTACTAGCTTAAACAACACTTTTTATTATTTTCTTTGAACCTATAGGGTTGGCTGAGGGGTTATACTATGTTGAGCTGGGATCAGAAGGGCCTGCTTGCTCATATATCTGTAGTCAGCTGCAGGTTGGCTAGCTGGATGGCTTGCTGATCTTAGCTGGGCTCTCTCACTCATCTGTGAACAACTGGGCTGGCCTGGTCGTTCTCTGTCTGTCTCATCCTCTAGGCTACCCAAGCATATTCTTATGGTAAAGTCAGAGAAACAGGAAGAGTATAAGGGCAAGAAGTATAACTGGCTTGTATTCCATATGTTAACAAATGGAGTAACAATGGCTCATTAGCCAAATATGTCATGTGAGTCCAAAGTCTGGCAGAGCAGAGTGCCCTGGCCACAGTGGGAGCAATGAAGACTCAGGGCCTTGATGCAGGCAGTCTACCACATATAACTCAATTCCAATCCCAGCCATGGCACTTACCAGATAACTCACTCTTCTGAGCCTTAGTTTCCCTAACTAAAAAAAAATAAATAAACAATAATAACATCTATTTCAAAGCATATTATAATGATCAAATAATATTTATATAACGTATCCAGTATAGTGCTTGGAACACGAGGGACCTGAAAAAAATGGATGGTTCTTCTGATTATGAAGAGCGGTGTCTGAGTTGATAGGCCTTTTGCTATCTACAGCTCAGGATGCTCTGCAGAGGCCGCCAAGGTAGCCCAAAGTCTCTCCCCAAACACTTGGTCAAGGGAGGCTGACCTTCTGAGGACCCATATTGGCCACAGCTAAAGGGTCTTAGGACTTTGGAGACTGAAGCTTACCACATCCCTGGGATGCAATATTCTCCAATGTGCTGCCCCCAACCTGACCCAGCCACCAGATGGAGAAGATGGGGAAAGCTCTGTGCCTCCTTCTGAAAAAGGCAGTGTGAGTATTGGTAAGAGTCAGGCAGGCCAGCATTTAAAATTTGGCTTGGCCACTTACTGGCTGTGTAACTTTGGGCGACTTAGGTAATGTCTTTAATCCCAGTTGCGTTCTATTCCACAGGCCTTCCGTGAGCACTAGTAAGGTGACATCTGTTTGGGATACAGGATTACAAGGATGATGTATATGTGGGGAAATGGAGGGTTGGAGACAGAGATAATGATCAGGAAGACGTGGGCATGATTCTATTTTTCCCTGTGGATGAGAATATGGTCTGCCTGACAGCAAGTTTAGTTCAAGAACCAGGAGAATCCAATATTCATAAACAAATCCTTAAATATAAGCACTTTTTAAAATTATTATACTTTAAGTTCTAGGGTACATGTGCACAACGTGCACGTTTGTTACATAGGTATATACATGTGCCATGTTGGTTTGCTGCACCCATCAACTCGTCATTTACATTATGTATTTCTCCTAATGCTGTCCCTCCCCCAGCACCCCCCTACCCCTGACAGGCCCCAGTATATGATGTTTCCCGCCCTGTGTCCATGTGTTCTCATTGTTCAGTTCCCACCTATGAGTGAGAACATGCGGTGTTTGGTTTTCTGTCCTTGTGATAGTTTGCTAAGAATGATGGTTTCCAGCTTCATCCATGTCCCTGTAAAGGACATGAATTCATCCTTTTTTATGGCTGCATAGTACTCCATGGTGTATATGTGCCACACTTTCTTAATCCAGTCTATCATTGATGGACATTTGGGTTGGTTCCAAGTCTTTGCTATTGTGAATAGAAGCACATAGATTTTAACTGCATGTTTTTGCAGAATAGTAATACAATCTCAGGTATAAAAAAGTGATGGCAGAGCAAGCCAAGAGCTTCTCAGATCTGTACAGACTTTGCTTTGTATACATGCTGTCACCAGAAGTTCACCACTTGTTAGAGACTCTGGAGGCCAGGATCAAGTCTACAGATATAAAAACTGCACCTCGTCCCACCCTGTTGTGCTATCTGCTTCTCAAAGTTTCTGGATTCTTGGCTAGATAAATCAGGCACATGAGATAAGCACATGGTGGATTTGAATCTATTTTTTCTTTGCTCATCCATCCATGACCCACCATAACTGCTGCAGCATACAAAACACTTAGCATAGTACAAAACCCAGGAAGAGCACTCGGTCAATGTTGGCACCTTCAAACCCTCCATTCCAGGGAGATAAGAGCATCATGGTTAGATTCTATACTTTCTCATCACTTTTAGTTATTGGAAGAGCCTTATCAGGGTCTTCAAACTTAGATCTGGCCGGGTGCAGTGGCGCATGCCTGTAATCCTAACACTTAGGGAGAACAAGGCGGGCGGATCACGGGGTCAAAACATTGAGACCATCCTGGCCAACATGGTGAAACCCCGTCTCTACTAAAAATTAGCTGGGTGTGGTGGTCCGCGCCTGTAGTCTCAGCTACTCGGGAGGCTGAGGCAGGAGAATCGCTTGAACCCAGGAGGCGGAGGTTGCAGTGAGCCGAGATCGTACCATTGCACTCCAACCTGGCGACAGAGCAAGACTCTGTCTCAAAATAAACAAACAAACAAACAACAACAACAAAAAAAAACTTAGACCTATTCATTTTGAAACAGCCATGCCTTGTTCAATTCAAAGTTCTCTTCCTCCCAACCCTGCTGTCCAGCTCAGGCTGCTGTGGGGGCTCTGGTTGCCTGGGATGGAACAGTGGAATGGAGGGGGAAATGCAGCTGAAGAATGGTCTGCCCTTCACTTCTCTGCACTTAGTTTTCTGGTACTGGGATGTGGGACAGAGAAATGATAAGCTCCCCAAGACAACCTCTCCAGATGTGGTCCCTCTGGCAAGCTCCTCTCCTGAATCCATTCTCCTTGTCCAGGGGTTGGACAAATTGGAAACACAAGGAACCTCACTGGCCAGTTATTCAGCCCCAAGCAGCCCCTTCCACACCCAAAAAGCATTAGTAGCCCCTTTCGAAAACCCATTTCCTCCACCAGCTAGGGGCCTTATGCCTTGTTTTTCTCTGCGCCCTTGACTGTGGTGGGCCAGAAGCCCTGGAGCTCCTTCCTCTGTCCAACCTTATCTCTCCTCTGGAGACTTTGGCACATGAGGAATTGATTTTTTTCTGCCTTTAAAGAAATGAGAACCTGAGGGAGATGTTCTTTCCCCTCTTTGTCTCCCTATCCTGCCTCTGGTCTCTCCCCAGGGCTCAGCTACCACTGGGGTGGATCAGCATATCAAGAGGCTGAGGAGACATTCAGCTAGGGATGGAAATGACCATCTGCCCACCATAGTTTACAAGGCAGTTCTCTTGAGCATCACTTCAGTGCCTCTAGGGAGAAACTAGTTGGTGGCCTTCTCCTTGAGAGGGGGGTAGCCTCGCTTTAAATCTGAAGGGTCTCCCCAAAAGCAACCTCTTTCCAGCTTCCAGTCCGTTTATATCTCTCCTCCCCAAGGGGCCCCAGGGTGGCCTCTACTGCACCCTGTGGTCAGTGGTGACAAGTGAGGGGGCATCCTGTAGCCAGAAGTAGGACTTTCTTTGAATTCCAAAGGACTTGGATAACTTACACCTCCATAGTTCATTATCTCTGTGTCATAAATCAAAGTCAAGAGCAGGAAAAACCTCAATCAATACTTCACAACATCCTATCACATAGAAATGAGTTGTTGGCAATGAAAAGACCCCCATTTGTCCCTAAAGACTTGCATCAAAGATGGGATCCCCTGCCCAAAGCAATTAGGGAAATTCCTACTGACAGAAGAGATGTAGAAACATCTGTTTTCCCCTGATGTCAAGGCCAGGGATGGAGGCGCTGGCCTAAAATAACCTTTCCTGGGCCAAACAGCCTAATGGGACATTTAACCTCTCTGAGACTCAATTTCCTGATCTGTAAAATGACAATTGAATTAGTCTGTATGGCATTCCCAGTTCAGAGACTTTAAGAGTTAAGATAATGGAATGTGGTGATACTGTGTAAATAAAAGAAACAAGTAATTTTTTTAAAAGCTATTTGGAAACCCCCTTCACAATTTGTGACTAGAGATAGAATTCAGATTTATAACTGAAGATAATCTTTTCCTATCTCCCCAACTACTTGCACTTTACTTTTTGGCTTACTGTTATATTCTATTGTGGATAAGCCAAATGTATTTTGTTCTGATTACATGAAAGCAAAACCAAGTAACTACTCCAATTAGGTAAGTAAACTCATAAACCTAGAGCGGTACAGCAAAGATGTAAATGAAAACTCACAAAATGTAATAAAGGACTCTAGTGACAAATGGATAAAGAACAATGATGTCTGTGTTCAGGACCATTAAAATGATCTTAAGACTAAAAGTGGAACCCAAGGGCAGACAGGACAGCAGGCCCCATGGGCACTGGCATCAGCAGCTGGGCCACCAGGGCATCCCTCTTGCCAGCAACCCAGGCACATGGCCTCTTATCTCTACATATCTGCTTCCCTCTTATGATGAGGGGGTGTGGGCAGAGTGGACAAACTGATGAAAAATCTGCTACAAAGTACAGCTCTCTCAGTGAGGCTTTTCCCTAACAACACTGAGTCTTGGGTTTTAGTTACTTGTGGTTCTGGTTTTAATAGACTTCGCTGCTGTGGGATGCCTAAGAAGCTTAAATTTGGGGTGCCTTAGGATCACCGTAAGAAAAACAAACAAACCAATAAAGATTTGGATAACAAGAGAGAAGTTGATTGAAAACTGTCAACTCCCTGAAAGTTTTAAATTAGGCATGAAGCCTCCTGTGTCCCTCATTCATCATGTTTCTGAAGACAGTTGACCTGTTGACTTAAGCACATCATTTAAGAGAGTCAGCCAGAAATAATGACAGTGTGAAGACCTGCTAACCATGCTGAGTATTGAGAAAGAGCTAGCTCAATAAGAAAAAGTGGACCTTGGCCTATTACTCAGACATCTTTGGCTTAAAAAAAATAATTTCCAGATCTCACAATAATTTGGACCAGGAGTTAGAAGATCGGACCCTAGTCCAGGTTTGATGCTAATTTTTCAGAAACCTTTTTCCTGGAGCTATTTGGTTAATGCCCCAGAATCCCTTCCCTACTGCCTTCCTTGGCTAAGTGTTTTGATGTTTTGGAGAGTGCTAGAATCCTGGTTTCATCACTTACCATCTATATGCCTTGTGTATGTGACTGAACCTCTCTAAGCTTTTCTCATTGTAAAGACTTAAATTGTTAGCTTTCTTTTTATGTCTATGCGATTTGTTATTTTTGTTATATTTTTTAACTCTTTAAGAGCAGTATTTCTCATCTATGATACTTTGTCCTGTATCTTCTACCACCATTAGCATAAAGCCAATCTGGGAGACTGCTCAATAAATGTTATTATTTTTTGATTTTGGCATAAATATTAATAATTATTTATTGAAAAGTCTCTCTGGGCAAGATATTGAGTCTGGTTACTACATAAGGGGAGACAGGAAGGACAAACAAGGAATGAGCTTTTCCTTAAGGAAGGTTCAATTCATTGTGGGACCAGACAGGTAGACATGCAGCAAACTACTTGGCAGTCTTTCCTCTTCTCTCCCACAACATGTGACTCTAGGGAGCCATTTGGGAAGTAGAAACTGTTGGAACAGAGCTATTTTCTGGACAGACAATCCTGGCTTCCTGGATCCTGTTTCTACCGAGACACAGGAAAGGAGCTGCTGATGCTCATTCGATGCCCATGCCCCATTTTCCTAAAACAAACACATATTGGACATCAAAGAAGCTATGTAGTTCTTTTCTAAAACTTTCAGTTAGTTGCCTTAAAGGTCCCAACTAAAGGCTGGGTTTAGTGGCTCACGCCTGAAATCCCAGCACTTTCAGAGGCTGAGGCGGGAGGATTGCTTGAGACCAGGAGTTTGAAATCAGCCTGAGGAGAATAAGAGACTTGGTCTCTATAAAAATAAAAACAAAACCATTAGCCTGCTGTGGTAGTGTGGGCCTGTAGTCCCAGGCTACTTCAGGAGGCTGCGTGGGGAGGATCACTTGAGCTCAAAAGTTCAAAGCTGCAGTGAGCTATGATTACACCACTGCACTCCAGCCTGGTGATTGAGTGAGACCCTGTCTCTAAAAAAAGAGAATAAAAAACGATCCCAAGTAGAACAAGCAGTGATAAGCAGGGATGTGATGAAGAAGAGGGTTATCCATGCCTTGTCCTTCTGGTCCCCCCATCCTCTAATCACCTTGCAGTCCTTCCAGCCTGCGGGGACCTGGGGCCTCATGGTGGATGCCCCACTTGCCCCAGCTCTCACTCTCTTCCTGCCATTCCATGCTGATCTTGCAGAGTAGAAGGTGAGGTTGGGAGCATGAGTTTTGGTTTTCATGGATGAGGGGAGAGGATGCGGCTGAATGAGAACGGAGTGAAGGTAGAGGGACAGAAAAGAGAGACTTCCATTTCAGGTTACCATTAGTTTCCTCCTTAATATTCTAAAATCTGACACTATTCACCAGTAAGAGGACTTGTTTTCTTCTGGTAATACCCCAGTAGCCTATGTGAGAAGATCCTATTCCCGCCTGAACAGAACTTTGGTCCTCTGTCTTGTGAAATAATAACTCTGGACTTATGGAGCTCAGGGAGTGTTTGTCCCTTCCATGCTCAGGGTTATCGTGAAGCTTTCTGGTGTTAACTGACAATGATGAATGCCTGTTATCCCTAATTTCTCCCCTTCGCAGGTGGGGGAAAGGAGGCAGAGAAGAGTAAAGATTCAGCCAACCTCGTAACAATGAATTACAAGTGCTAATGTTAATTCTAGCAGTATCCTTCTATAGGAGTCCAAGAAGTGTTTGTCCCCTGAGACACTGTGAAGATATTAGCAGATAGTTGAATCTGAATGTTAATTACACTGCCTTCTTCGTGATTTCTAGAGAAACTGCTCGAGTGACACTTTCCTATATTCTGAGAGTACAGCACAAATCCAGTGTAATTGTTTTATTCATTTCTACCACTCCCTATCTTAGACTGCGAGTCAATTGGTGGCAAAGGCTGCCCTATCACCACTAGCAACTAAGGGCATTCAACCTTCCAACTTGCCTCTGGCATACAACATTTGTAAAAAGAAAAGAGGTAATCTTTTGCCTCCATTGTAAATGTTTAATTGGTTCAACAGCATCCTCCCTACCCCTCAAGCTCTCGGCGTCAAATATAAATTCAGCCCATGATTGATGTGACAAAATATATACAAAGACAAATAAAAGACAAGTTGCCTTTCCGGTCTGAAGCAGGAAGGCCCGGGAATTCTAGCAACATTGGGTTGTCTGAAACAGCACAGAGTGAATAGTATTATCATAACCAAGAGGGGTCAGAATAGCTGGACAACAGTAGCTGTATAAAAGGAAAGTCCAGGAAGCAAGCACCTGCAATTTGTCTCCGGGGCTGACCCACAGATGTGATTTATCTGTTCCTAGTTGCACTGACAGATGATTCAGCCCTTAAGAGCCCAAAGCCATAAAATACTTGAACCATACACACAATTTCCTTTGTTCTGATTTTATTCTCCCTAAGCAACTGACAAATTACGATTTGATTTCCCATTTATTTTTCAATGGTTCACTTTGTTCTAAAAAGTTTATAAGGGGCTTATAAAAGTGTATATGCTTCAGTTTAAAAGTTAAAATTGAATGTAAATGGACACAGTGAGTTGTGGTTTTGCCTGCCTCATATCCATTTTACCCTTATTATTTTCTCTGGGGAAATGATCTACTTCTCAAGTGGAACTGGTACCACTTCATCACAAGCTCTGAGTGAAGGCGTGTAACCCACACCTGGCCTATCGGTAAATTCCATCCATCTGGTCGCAGTGGCTTGGCCAAGTGACTCACAGAAACTCAATCCTGGGGACTTTGTCAAAATGATGAGGAAAGAGAAGCTCTTCTTCCACTGGAACTTTTTTTTTTTGAGACGGATCCTCCCTCTGTCCCCCAAGCTGGAGTACAGTAGCTCGATCTCAGCTCATTGTAGCCTCCGCCTCCTGGATTCAAGCAATTCTCATGTGTCAGCCTCCTGAGTAGCTGGGACTACAGAAATGCACAACCACACCTGGCTAATTTTTGTATTTTTAGTAGAGATGGGGTTTCATCATGTTGCCCAGACTGATCTCAAACTCCTGACCTCACGTAATCTGCCCGCCTTCGCCTCCCAAAGTGCTGGGATTACAGGTGCGAGCCACCACACCTGGGCTCCGCTGGCACTTCTAACTGTAGGACGATAGCCTGGTGCAGCCAGAGCCCCCGGGCAGGGAGGCAGGAATCTGAGAATGGAGTCAACACAGGAGAGAGAAGAGCTCTGAGATGGAGAGACAGACAGCTTATAGCTGAAATGTGGGATTTTTTGGTTTTCTTTGTTTGTTTTTTAGTTCCCAGATCCAGCCATGGCTGAAGCTAGATTGATTCCTGGGATTTCTTAGTAGATATCATATATTCTCTCTCTCTCTTTTTTTTTTTTCAATTATGTTGAGTTTCTGACCTGGCTGAAGGTCCTGATTAATTCAGTATATGAGAAAAGTAGGGTGAAAAAAACATAGTGAAGAAAAAAATGAAACTAGTAGTCAAGTGAGCACACATTCACAAAAATGTTTGCCATGAATTCCAGGATACTTGCTGGTACAGGCTGATCCGTCTACTCAAACTTCACAGCTATCAGTACAGGGCAAAACCTGCTTAGTCATGTTGGCCAGTGTCCACAAGATTAAAACTCACCCAGATACTCAGAAGAAATAAAACTATATTCCTGATTATGATACTTGAAAAAAAATTCTACCTTGGGCTGCTTATAAGGAAGATCCTGTGTAAAATGGTGATTCACACCCTCAACCATATTCCTACAATAAATATGACAATGAATTAATGGATTTCATGGGATTGTTTCTTATAACATCCTGGTGACAAAACACCAAAGCACAGTTTAATGAGAGCAGTTTTAAAGTCGGGAAATGATGCAGGCCACTTGTGTAGGCACTGCTAGAACGGCTAGTCAGAACAAAGGTGACACCTCCAGGATAAATGAGTGCAGGCTTGATATGGTTTGGATCTGTGTCCCTGCCCAAATCTCATGTTGAATTGTAATCTCCAATGTTGGAGGAGGGGCCTGGTGGGAGGCGACTGGATCATGGAGGCAGATTCCCCCCTTTGTGCTGCTCTCATGATAATGAGTGAGTGCTCATAAAATCTGGTTGTTTAAAAGCGTGTAGTGGGCCGGGAGCGGTGGCTCACTCCTGTAATCCCAGCACTTTGCGGGGCCGAGGCGGGCAGATCATGAGGTCAGGAGATCGAGACCACGGTGAAACCCCGTCTCTACTAGAAATACAAAAAATTAGCCAGGCGTGGAGGCTGGCGCCTGTAGTCCCAGCTACTCGGGAGGCTGAGGCAGGAGAATGGCGTGAACCCGGAAGGCGGAGCTTGCAGTGAGCAGAGATGGCGCCACTGCACTCCAGCCTGGGTGACAGAGCGAGACTCCGTCTCAAAAAAAAAAAAAAAAAAAAAAAAAAACAGCGTGTAGCACCTTCCTGCTCTCTATCTTGCTCTTGCTGCGGCCATGTAAGATGTGCCTGCTCCTCTTTCACCTTCCACCATGATTGAAAGTTTCCTGAGTCCTCCTGACAAGCCGCTCTGCTTCCTGTACAGCTTGCAGAACTGTGAGCCAATTACACCTCTTTTCTTTATAAATTACCCAATCTCAGATATCTTTTTATAGCAATGCAAGAATAGACTCATACAAGGCTGTACCCCTAGGTGACCAAATGCTTTAGGGCCATAAAGCCACTTAAAAATTCATTTGCTTTGAGCAGCTGATCTTATATTCTATGGCAATTAGTTGACAGGAATCTTTGTCTATTGAAGCCATTTTTACTCTTACTCTGATTCCAGAAAACCACATCTCAAGCAAAGAAAAGGTTGTTTGTTGGCCGGGCGCGGTGGCTCATGCTTGTAATCCCAGCACTTTGGGAGGCTGAGGCGGGTGGATCACGAGGTCAGGAGATTGAGACCATCCTGGCTAACACGGTGAAACCCCGTCTCTACTGAAAATACAAAAAAAAAAAAAAAAAAATTAGCCGGGCGTGGTGGCGGGCGCCTGTAGTCCCAGCTACTCAGGAGGCTGAGGCAGGAGAATGGCGCGAACCTGGGAGGCGGAGCTTGCAGTGAGCAGAGATCGCGCCACTGCACTCAAGCCTGGGCTACAGAGTGAGACTCCGTCTCAAAAAAAAAAAAGTTGTTTGTCTTTCTCTTTCTTATGAGGGGAGTGGGCTTCCCATCTAGTTTTCCTAGAAGAAATCCCTCTCTGAGTTAAAAGAGCCTTCCTGCCTACAGTCTGGCTGAGATAGAACATTTTTCATTTGTTTGTTTGTTTGTTTGCTTTAATCTTATGACTGTCACCACTGAGTGACTAGCATGCAAGTAGGCCCTGTGGAGTTGAAGGACAGTTCAGGCAGCCCCTGCTTGCTTACATAAAGTGTTGGAAAACACACCCGAGTTGGACATGTGATGATCACACAGAAGTATATGTAATAAAAGTTTTCTGTTCCTACTGAGATGGAAAAGTCTATAAAGTCCCTAATAACACTTGACCCTCTGGATGCAATTTTGGAAGCTGGGTTTCTAGCATTTTGTATGTCCAACCAATTCTTCTTATTTATATGACCATTATTCATTTAAAAAAATGTATGAAAAGTTCATTTTAATAATCACAAATTTTAATTTGTTCCTTTTCTCCCTTGACTTGTATTTCCATTCCATTTCTTCTGTATAATTTCATCCTAATATATTTTTAAATTTGTAAGTTCTTTTGTTGATAGTTATCTTGAACAAATATACTTTTGTCAATTGAAATTCATTATTTTTATTCTTGTGACTGTAAAGTTCTTAGTGTTAAAATTTTCATCGAGATTCAGTTAACATACAATAGATATTAAAACCTGATTGATCAAAACAACAGAACTGTATTATAAATTTTAGTGAGTACGTATTAAACATAAGAAATAAAATTTTATTGAATAGTCCTCTCTTATTGAAACTTAACAGGACTATTTTTACAGTAGGTTTATATATTTATGGATAAATATCACTTATTGCTACAATAAGAGGATTCAACATCAATTCTATTTCTCAGTTTTGTTTTTATAAATATAAGCATTAAGAAACTTGTTTTACATAAATAATTAGACGGAAATTAGATGGAAAACATTTTGCTTTCTCAATGCAACTTAATCATTTGAGTGCCTTCTAAGTTATATTCAGAAAATCACATAGTGATCCATGTTAAAGTAATTTTTAATGATCTTTGAAAAAAATATTTGGCCCTCTTTTAATTTTCCTGAAGCAAATCATTAAACACCATAATGTTTGGGAAAAGATTTTTTTAAAATCCTGTCATTAAAGTCATTTACTTTTGAAATATTTTATTTTTAATTGCCCCATTTTTCCAGCCCTAGACTTTTTTATACCCACAGTAAGTTCAGGCTTGAGTGGCATGTACATAAGAGAAGCACGACTGTGACCGGGGAATGGGAAATGGAGAACCAGCGTAGCGTCTCCATTGCAGGTCAGTTTCATATGGAAATTAGGTATCTGGAAAAAGATTCCCTTAAAACTGATTCTTTATACCCTTATATCCTTAGAAGGCCTCATGTACCTCAGGAGGTCTGTGTATCTCAGTTTGAGGGCCAATATTCTCGTAGAGACAAAAATGTATAAAAATATATACAATGTGATACTTCTTGATACTAAAAAAAAAGTGCTATAAAAGGAAGCATATGGTAAAAACCTGGAGGGAGAGTGCTATGTGAGATAAGGCAATGAGAGAGGCCCCCGTGAGAGGGGACACCTAACCTGAGCCTGAAGGATGAGCATAGTTGGCTTGCAGAGCTGGTCAGGCATGTTCTAAGGGGGAGGAACAGCATGTGCAAAGGTCCTGTTGGAAATAAGCTTGGCATGTTTGAGTGGCAGAAAGAGGATCTGTGGGGCTGGAGCATGATGACCAAGGGGAAGAGTGGAAGAAAATGAGGTCCAGAAATGGGCAAGGCCATATTTATGAGGCCCTGAGGGAGCTGCACATTATTTTCAGCATGATTCAAAGCCATCTGAGGTTTTAAGCAGGAGAATGACAAGAGCTGAGTTTTGCTTTAGAAATATCTTTCTGGGTGCTGTGAGGTAGGGGCAGTGGATGATAGGGAAGTAAAAATAAGCTAGCAAGTTGCAAGATAGCTATAGACTACTGCTGTCATCCACGAGGGAAGTGACTGCAGCTTAGAACAGGGAAGAACACTGAGGCTGATAAGAAGAACTCAATTTAGGAAAGCATTTGGAGAAAAAGCCAATAAGAATTGCTGATGGGTTGCATATGCAGTGTGAAGAAAGAAAAAAATCTACCTGTAGAATAAATTCTAGAGGTGGAATTGCTTAACCATGTCTATGACATATTTCAAAATAAAAAAAAAAAACATAAACTGAAGTACTGGGCAGATATTTTGGACAAGGCACTAAGTGATCAAGAACTCCAGTCTGAAAATCTACCTGGATAAGCAGCGATATGGACCCTACTCATGGGCCATTTTTCCATATCACCATACATGCCCCAGGCAGTGAAAACTGCCAAATAAACCTTCTTAAAATGAGGTCCATTTTCAAGGAACAACTCTTATTGAGACAGTTCTGATCAGTCCAAAGTGTGCACTATCTAGTCTTAAGTACGTTTTATTTCAATAATGCCAATAGGGAGTTGTGAAGCTAAAATTAATGTTTTAAAACTATCCATAATTTTTTAAATGAATTTTTTATTAACCTTGCAAGAGACGTGATCTTAATTTTTATCCTTTTCTTGCTATAGAACATATTATAAAATTGTTGTTACACAAAAAGGCAATGAAAGAGCAAGCAGCCAAAGTGTAGGGAAAAAGTATTATAGAGAGTTGTCAGGCAGGTAATTAATAAAATTTAATGTTATCTTGCTTGACTTTGTGATTATTGTGGTATTTTTCAGTAATTAAAAATTTGTAATTCATTGTAGTTTCCTTTTCTCAGACTAAACAAATACTTTTATACTAAATATACATTTAAATTTTGTATTTTTTATGTGAAAGAGGGCTCCCCAAATTGTTTAAGCTTCAGGACCATAAAACCTGGACCTGCTCCTGGCAAGCGTCATCACTTAATAACACAGGAAAGACTTGACATGGAGCAAATGATTGTTGTTGTTTGGGGAGATGTAATGTAGGGGGCAATTAATAGGGCTTTTTTGGCTAGGTTAAGCTAGAAATGTCCATTTACCATCTTAATGCATGTAGGCAGTTGGATAAATGGGTCTGGATCTCAAGAGTTCTGGGTTGGACATATAAGATTGGGTATAATTAGTGCATAGTTAGTATCTTTAAGAGACTGTGAATATTCCTAAGGTAAGGGTTTATAGAGAAGGAAAAGAAAAGAAGAGGATTCCTGACAAAGCTCTGAGGTCTTCAACATTTAGAAATTTAGTATAAAAGCAGAATCAGCAAAGAGGGCCAAGCAGCAGCAGGCAATGCCATAGGAGGGAAACTAGGCAGGTGGTGGCCCAGAAACCTAGAGAAAGGATTGCATGGAAGAAGAGGAGTCAGTCAGGCCAAGCCCAGCTGAGAGGTTGTCTTAGTTCATTTAATGTTGCTATAACAGAATACCCGAATCTGGATAATTTATAGAGAAAGAAGTTTATTTAGCTCATGATTCTGGTGGCTGGAAAGTCCAAGATTGGGCAGCTGTATCTGGTGAGGGGCTTATGCTTCTATAACTCATGGCAGAATGCAGAGCAGAAGAAAGCACATGCAAACAAAGAGGCCATGCAGGAGGAGTAATCTCACTTTATAACAACCTGCTATTGCAGGAACTAATCCATTCCTAAGAGAGTGAGAACCTACTCACAACATTAATCTATTCATGAGGGATTTGCTCCCATGAGACAAACACCTCCCACTAGGCCCCATCTCCCAGTACAACTGAATTGGCAATTAAATTTCAACATAAGTTTTAGTGAGGACAAACCACATCCAAACCATAGCAGAGGTCAAGAAAGACAAAGGTGGGGTTGGTCAAGAGCCTCAGCCATTGGTGACTCTGACATGTGCCATTTTCTTAGCGTGGTGGATGAACAACTCTGGAGAGAATTTAGGATAGTCTGGGAGGTAAGGAAGCAACGGGCCGGGTGCAGTGGCTCCCACCTGTAATCCCAGCACTTTGGGAAGCTGAGGTGGGCAGATCACCTGAGGTCAGGAGTTCGAGACCACCCTGACCAACATGGTGAAACTCCGCCTCTTCTAAAAATACAAAATTAGCCAGCATGGTGGTGCATGCCTGTAATCCCAGCTATTCAGGAGGCTGAGGCAGGAGAATCGCTTGAACCTGGGAGGCAGAGGTTGCAGTGAGCCGAGGTCACGCCATTGCACTCCAGCCTGGGTAACAGTGTAAGACTCTGTCTCAAAAAAAAAAAAAAAAAAAAAGAAGAAGAAAAGGAAAAGAAAAAGAAAAAGGAAGCAATGACAGTGGATATATTCATCCTACTTGAAAGTATGGCTGCAAAGAGGAACAGAAAAGGGTGGTAGGAGCTGGAGGAGGTGTGGGTCCAAGGGGTGAATTTGGTTTTGGTTTTTTAATGAATAATATTAAGCATATATATTTGCAAATGGAAATGAGCCACTAGCAAGGAAAAACTGATATTGCAGGAAAGAATGGGGATAATTGCAGAATGATCTAGAGTTTGAATGGAAGCCTTTGCCTGATCTATTTTCTCTATACAACATGGAGAGAATTTGGAATCACAGAATGACTATTCTGACTATCGGGGATGGGGCACAGGAGAAGGAGTAATAAAGATTTGAGGTGAGAAAAGAAATGTGAGGTATTCTTGAAGGGAAACATGACTTTGCTATTTCTATACTTTATTACAAAATTATAAACTCTGTAGGGGAGGCCCTGTGTGTTATACATTTATGGAAACCCCATAGAGTCAGCATAGCATCTTGAATACTATAGGCCTTCAATGTGCTCCTGTTGAGTAGGTGGATGGGTTGGATGAATGAGAAGTGCCTTGTAGGAATCCAAAGGAATAAATTAAAAGACTTCATCAAATGGGGGAAATTTCGAGTGATGAGGAGGATTCCAGATAGGAGGGTGGCATGAGTAAAGATGCAAGTGTAGCTTCTCCTGGGAGGACTGTGCCTGGATCTGAGGAGAGATATGTGTGTTTGAGATGATGGGCGATGCATTCATATGTGTTGGTGGGATAAGCCCAAATAGGTTATGCCTTGCAAGTAATGTTAAAGACTTTGGATTAGCATGTGATTAGCATGTAATGTGGTATCCAGGCTGAGACTTTTTGAAACTTAGTTAATACAACCTGGACAAACAGAACATTTAAAGCCACAAGTAGTTTTCAGTCATTCAAAATATAGAAATTTAAACTAGAAAGATAAAGACTTCTGTTTTTTGGGATATCATCTCAAGAAGTCTATAGTACAAAAATGTAAAATAAATACTACTTTCTAAAATGCAGCTACTGTTACCCCAAGAGGCTGGAGATTAGCCTAGAAAGTACCATTATTAGACCAATGTGTTATCATGCAATTGCCTGGTAGGGAGTGGGACACAGAGGAACATGTAAAACCCCAATAGATGGAGGGTGGTGTTTCTCTTGAAAGGAGTAAACATCACCACTGTCAATTGCCCTGGGAAGAAGTAGGTCCTATGACAGGAAGTAAGGATTGAGAAGGTAGACCACAGACTAGAGAGGAGGAGAAACTCATCTCTTTCTGTGGGCCTCTGGTGATGAGCCTGACCAGGCTTTGAGTACTTTCAGTGGTGGGCATGAGCGTGTACTTCGTAAGCAGGTCAACATTTAGGCAGAAGGCAGTGGGTTGGCCTGCAGATTCAGAGAAATCACATCTAAATTCTCTAAGTTCTCTTCTTCTCTTCTTGTGCTTCCCCAACCCTCGAGTCAATTTCAATTCACTTTCAACCTGGCCTAAGCAAGGTGGTAGGGAGAGAAGAACATGCCTGGGACATGTTTGGGCCCTGGTGGTGAAGGGCAGAGTAGAGCCCTTTCCTGAGGCCTGAATGGTAAACACATCATACATGTCACCATGCGCCACAGGGCAGTGATCTCTTGGGACCACAGGCAGTAGTGGCAAGGGAATGAAATATCATTATTAAACATAAGAGTCTGTCATAGGGGATTTTCTGAAATAACTGAGGGAAACTCTACAAGAGCAGGTGGTGGCCAAAGTCACAGTTTAGCAATTTAATGAAAAAAATCTTAGTGTTTAAGCAGGTGATGATAAGTCATTCCTCTATCCCTCCTCTCTGAATTTGGAACCTTTAGAGATTTAAATACAGGAGACTAAAGATGAAAACATCAACTTTATTACTAGTAGCACTGGCTTGGAAATTGTCATATACACACAGTAAACCACCAGACAGCAGACACACTTGCTCTGTTGGGGCAATATTCCTGGGGGAGACCACAAAGACAAGAATAGCAGCAGGTGTGTGGGTCCCCAGTGCCCACTGCCTTCTAAAGAAGAACAAAGTGATTGGTGGAATCAGACATCAACTTTCAGGAAAGGGACTCTGCCCCTTGGGCTGAGAAATTTTAGAGCTGCATTAATAAAGAAATGCCAAGCCCTCCTCTGGAGTAAGTAGAGGTCACAGTACAATATAAGGATAATATAAGGTTCTGGCATGGCAGCTCAGGGATTGTGGCTGGGGGAACATGAGCTTCTCCCACTGCATAACCAGAAAGCTAGGTCTATGCCTGGCCATTGCTGCTGTGTACTGTGGCAACTTCGCAGTGTGAAAGAAAAATATCTTGGGCTCCCTAAATCACTAAGCTAAAGGGAAAAGTCAAGCTGGAAACTGCTTAGGGCAAACCTGCCTCCCATTCTATTCAAAGTTATCCCTCTGCTCACAGAGATAAATGCATATCTGATTGCCTCCTTTGGAGAGGCTAATCAGAAACTCAAAAGAATGCAACCATTTGTCTCATATCTACCTATGACCGGGAAACCCCCTCCCTATTTTGAGTTGTCCCACCTTTCCAGACCAAACCAATGTTCATCTTACATATGTTGATTGATGTCTCATGTCTCTCTAAAATGCATAAAACCAAAGTGTGCTCTGACAACTTTGGGCACATATCAGGACCTCCTGAGGCTGTCACAGGCACGTGTGCTCAACCTTGCTTGGTAAAATAAACTTTCTAAATTAACTGAGACCTGTCTCAAATTTTCTGAGTTCCCATTAGCATGACCTGCTCCCCAAGCATTCATGATTGGGAAGCCACCGCCTTTCTCCTGGCCTGCTCAGGAGGCTGGGTCCAACCCTTGGGATTCACTGGGATTGGCTGCTTTCCACCCACCGCTATAATTCATTTCCATGGAGCTTTGCATCCAGCTCCTTTTCTAGAAGGCTGATGAGTGAGAATCAGTCTTGGACACATTACGGCTTACCTTTCTGAGCCACCCCAAATGAGCTTCTCACACCTTCCTCCCAAATTGCCCTCACCTTCTCGGATCTGCAGGCCTTCCAGTGCAGAGGGAAGATCTGCCTAAGTAAGTTTACTGGTTAGAGGAGCAGAAAATATGTGTGTCCTGAAGCAAGATTATGTGAAAGAGAAAACCCAGAAAAGGCTGAACCTCAGTCCTTCTTCCAAATCATCAGCTTAGTCATTCACCTACCCTTGGAGAGGGGAGCAAAGGATAGAGAAGCTGTCAGAAATATTCTAGTTTTTCCTCCTGGGGAGGGAAGCGCAAGTTTCTTGTCCTCTATGGAAATGTGCAGCAGCTTTGGATCAAAAATAAACTGGACATGGATGGATGGTGGTGATGGCTTCACAACAGTGTGAATGTAGTAAATGCCACCAAACTGTACACTAAAAACTGGTTAAAATAGTAAATTTTATGATATTTACTACAATCACTCAATCACTGTAAAAAAGGAACTGGATCTAATCATGTTTTTGATTTTATTTTTGCTTTGTTTTGAATAGTTAATATATTCATATGATTTTAAATGTAAAAAACACAAATGGCCCCTTCATAATCTTTTCCTAGCTAATACAGTTTCTTCTTCAGAGGCAAACAATAAAAACAGCATTTTCATATTCTTCCAGAGATATTTTACGCATTCTCTAGCAAATACGTGTTTTAAAAATTTTTGACACAAATGGTATTATATGTTACACACTGTTCTGCAATTTGCATTTTAACTTAATGAAATTTCTTGGGGAATGCTCCATATCAGTGTGTCAGAGTTCCAGCAATCATAGAGCTATATGTTTTCCTAGAGCACAGATTTCCGTAGTTGGTTTAACCAGTCCCCCTTATGTGCAGATATAGATGTTTCTACTCTTTTGTTGTTCCAAACAGTGAATATCCTCTTATGTGTGTCATTTGTCACATTTATCTACTCATAAGATAAATTCATAGACATGGAATTGTCCAATCTTGGTTTTAATAGTTTTCATTATAGGCAAACTTGACTTTAATGCTGTTGAGTAGACATTTGGAATGCAGTACTAACTGACCAAGACCTCTAATCTAACAAGCTATCCAGAAAACTGATGATGTCTTTCCTACTCACAGATCATTGTTCCACAGTTTCATATGTGCACTAAGGTGGGAAAACTGTCAAACAGACCCCAAGAAAATAATGTCCATTTTCAAAAAGCAACTCTTTCTGGCAGATGTCTGATTAGCCCATAACACATAACCATCTGATTATAAGTGAGCTTTCTTAAAATAATTTTAAATATTTTTCCCACTGTAATTTTTCCATGTTTCTATGTATGCTATACGTTTTTGTTTTGTAACAATTAAAGAGCCCTGACAGGTTAGCCAGAGAAAGTAATATTTATTATCTGTATATTAAGGTGAGAAAACAAGGAACATAGGCCAAGGGAAGTTGCCACCTGTCCAAAGTCACCCAGCAGGTTTGTGGGAGAGCCTGAACTAAAATGCAGGTCACAACGTAATTCCATGCTCTGTTCACTAATCCATATTTGTCCTTTTTGCCAGTTCTCAAAAGTAAGTGAGCTGTTCCTGAACCTATTGGGTCTAGGAGAGGTCTCAGTTTATGGGCAGCTGACGATGTCTCACTATGAAGAACTTGTCCTGATGGTGTGCAGCTGTTGAAGATGTATAGCAGGGATCTTCCATGGGAGGTCCAAGAAGGCTGATCTCTTCCAGGCTTACCTATAGGTTTATATGGCTCACATGCCAAGATAGGAACAGGTAAGTCTGAGCTTGGAGAATGTTTGATACTGCTAAGCAGAGAAGAACCAGGGGTGAGTGAATTTTGTGCAATGGGGAAGAATTTTTCACATTGTGTGTACCAAAATGCTATGAATTATTAATATAGTCATGCTTTGCATAATGATGTTTCAGCCAACAATAGATCACATATACTATGGTGGTCTCATAAGATTATACTGGAGCTGAAAAATTCCTCTTGTCTAGTGAAGTAGCCGTCATAACGTAGTACACAATGCATTATTCATGTGTTTGTGGTGATGCTGGTGTAAACAAACCTACTGCACTGCCAGTCATATGAAAGTGTAGCACATACAATTATGTACAGTACCTAATACTGGATGATGATAATAAATGACTATGTAACTTATTTATGTATTTACTATGCTGTCCTTTTTATTGCAATTTTAGACTGTGCTCCTTCTACTTATAAAGGAATAAAATTAACTGTAAAGCATCCTTGGGCAGGTCCTTCAGGAGGTATTCTGGAAGAGGGCATTGTTATCATAGGAGATGACAGCTCCATCCTGTTACTGCCCCAAAGACCTTCCAGTGGGACAAGATGTGGAGGTAGAAGACAGTGATATTGATGATCCTGACTCTGGTAGGCCTAGGCTAATGGGTGTGTGTCTTAGTTTTTAAAAAAGTTTAAAAAGTAAAAGACAATTTGAAAAATTTTATTAGGATAAAGCTTACAAAATAAAGCTATAAAGAAAGAAAATATTTTTGTACAGCCATAGAGTGTTTGTGTTTTAAGCTTAGTGTTATTACAAAAGGATCAAAACTTTCAAAAAATTTAAAAGTTTATAAAGTAAAAAGTTATAGTTGGCTGAGTGCGGTGGCTCACACCTGTAATCCCAGCACTTTGGGAGGCTGAGGCAGGTGGATCATGAGGTCAGGAGTTCGAGACCAGTCTGGCCTGGCTCACACCTGTAATCCCAGCACTTTGGGAGGCTGAGGCAGGTGGATCGTGAGGTCAGGAGTTCGAGACCAGTCTGGCCAACACGGTGAAACCCCATCTCTACTAAAAATACAAAAATTAGCCGGGTGTGGTGGCTGATGTGTGCAATCCCCACTACTCAGGAGACTGAGGAGGAGAATTGCTTGAACCCGGGAGGCGGAGGTTGCAGTGAGCTGAGATGGTGCCACTGCACTCCAGCCTGGGTGACAGACCAAGACTCTGTCTCAAAAAAAAAAAAAAGTTATAGTTTAATTTTTAAGGTTAATTTATTATTGAAGAAAAACTTTTAATGAGTTTAGTGTAGCCTAGGTGTACAGTGTTTATAGAGTCTACCATAGTGTACAGTCATGTCCTAGGCCTTCACATTCTCTCATCACTCACTGACTCACACAGAGCAACTTCTGGTCCTGCAAACTCCATTCATGTCGAGTGTCCTATGTAGGTATATTACTTTATATTTTTTGTACTATATTTTTACTGTATTTTTTCTTTGTTTAGAAATGTTTGGATACACAAACACTAGTGTGTTACAATTGCCTACAGTATTCATTCAGTACAGTAACATGCTGTTGTAACCTAGAAGCAATAAGCTACACCATATAGCCTAGGTGTGCAGTAGGCTACACCATCTAGCTTTGTGTAAGTACATTCTTTGAAGCTTGCACAATGACAAAATTGCCTAATGACACATTTCTCAGAACATAACTCCATCATTAAGCTACATGACTTAAACCCCTCCTATGCAATGAAACTCAGGTGGCATAGAAAAAAACAGATAACTCAAGCATTGCATAAAGAGAAGCCATTTTTGGAACACCGGAAAATAAGCATTGCATTAGATCAGAGCAGCTGTGGGTACATCTATGGTCAACAAGAAATATTCTCAAAGTCTGAACTTTGAGCTATAGTAGACAGACAAACTAAGAATTCCTCGAAGTTAGTATTTCCAACCTTGATGTAAGAGTCTATTCTGAGTGTTTTAACAAACTATCTCCAGATCTCGCTAGAGTAACACAATAAAGGGTTGTTTCTCACCCATCACAGTCGGGTACGGCTGTATGAGGGAGGCGTGAGGAAGGCTCTGCTCCATGCACTCATGGAAGTGGCCTTGATCACCAGCCTAGCACTTCACTGGCAGGGCTCAGTCAATGACATCTAGTGGCTGGGAAGCTCGGAAATGAGCTTTCCTTTGTGCTCAGAAGTAGGACTTGGGTGAACACATAGCAGTATCTCTGCTCCATCCACATAAACTGGCTCAGAACTTAAATGGAAAGAGACGCTGAAGAGGGCACCAAATATATGAGAACTGGAACAGGGAAAGGAACAAAGATCTGAACAGGATCAGATAGAGATATTTGCCTACAGACAAGTCCTTGGTTAAAAGACCGTGGAAATTGATTCCAGAACTCTACTCTATATTATTTATGGCTCGTGGGACATAGAAATGTGTTCTGGTTACCTGTGTAATAAACTGTACATACTTCTCATTTCAGAGTTGGAGTCAATCACTCTCTGTTGGCCTTTTTTGCTGTCTTTACAAAGTCATGGGTTAAAGAACCCTACCGGGTACTTCTAACATGAGGTGTCTGGACTGGGAGAGTCTTATTGGCAATTGAGGTCAAGATTCTTCGTCCAGAGGCAAAGAGCAGAAAGGTTCTTGGTCCACAGACATCTTAAAACAAGGCCACCCTGGCCAGGTTTATTCCTGTCTGGCGGCCTACACATTTCTTATATCCTGGAAAAACTAGTGAGCAAGCAAGTGTCGACCTCAGAGTCCCTGATGGGGCTATTTTGAAATCACACACCATGAAAACTCTCAGGGAAGTTAAAAAACAAACAATCATAACCAAGGCAGTTGAGCTGTTTTGAAAAGAGATGGAGCTTCATTAATTCAAACCCAAATTTCTGCAAGCCTGGCAACCACCTTACATCAAAATAAACGTCCATCTGCTAGCTGAAATGTTTAAAAACACAGGTGAGCTCTATTCTCTGAAATACACGCCTTCTCTAACCTGAGGAATGTAAATACCTATGAAGGTGGGTCCATGAAGAGGAGGTTGATGAGGATGGGCCTATGTAAGAGTGTGTGTCGAGGTTGTTACTTGTATTTGTGTTACCCTGTGGATGTGGATGTGTGTGTTTGTGTGTGTGAGAGAGAGATTCCGAGCAGGAAGAGGAAGGCAACTCACATGGATCCATGTTTTTCATAACATTGTGTGAAACTCCAGTTAATTGACTGTAAAGAAATAGGAACCCACAAGTAACTGACATTAGTACTGCTGAAAGGCTCCCAGAAGACCTAACTCTTGCTGGCTCCATAATCACAAGCACCTGCAAAGCTCTGCCTTGGTGAGGAGAGGGCAGAGCACACCTGCTAACCGACATCTGCCTGGAGGAAGGAAAGACAGAGCTTCAACCCTGAACACAGAGTGCCGGTCTCTCTTATCTGCGTGACTGTCATGCTCAGTTGCATTGTGCGTGGGTCTGCCTGTCAGCCTGCACTGAATTTTGCAGCACTGTTCCAGGATTTACTATCTGCACTCTGTTCCCAAAGACCTGTTGCCCCTACCTGTGTGCTCCCAGAGGAATCTGGTTTCTATAACAACAGACCCCATCACCAGCGTGGTGCACAAGGCCACCTGCCAATCCATGCTGATTAAGCCCAGCCCTCAGCCTGTCCCCTCCAGACCTGTCACACCAATTCCCATTCAGGCACCAGCACTGATCATCAGTATTTCCCAAGAGTGGAAAGGGGAAAATAGAGACTCAGTAAATATATGTAAATAAAAGCAGAGGTTTCGTAAGCCATTCTAATCTTGATATAGTTTGCATTTCCTTCGCTGTTGCTTTATAAAAGCCCTTTTAAGCTTGCAGCAAGAAGAATAGGAAGTCAGCTGTCAATTGGCTTACTATGATGTTTTCTCAGTCATATTTTGAAAGAGAAGTTGAATTCAATATTTTCTAAAAATCTGCAAACAGCAGCATGCTGCATTTATGGAGATGACACCTTTTGTGGATTTTTCTCTTTCATGGGTAGGATTTTTCTGAGAGACCACATTGGGAGAAGAGGATAGGTGAGGAGTTGCTCTGTGAGCTTGCTGCAGTCTGGAAGGAATAAAGTTGCAGAAATAGGAAATTAGAAGCAGAAATAGGATATAGGAAAGTCTTAAGGACTACGATTTTTATATTGCAACTAGATTCACATTTGCAGCCATCCTTTTAACAAGACAAGCCACTCGACTAACGCATGCTCTGAAGGAGCGAACAGAACTGACCAAACTAATGCAGAAGCAGGGGCTCAGTGGCTGCAGGTTGCATGAAAAATTGCCCCTTGCAGTTGCAGGGCCCCATTGTGAGCACCAGTCCTCTAGGAGAATGCTGGGCTACTTCTTTCTTTACCAATTGTTGCTAAGAGCAGGTGACCTCACACACTGTTTTAGCAACTCTTACTGCTGGGAATTATTCTCTTGGGAAGTTCAGAAGCTGGCAAAATAAATCTTTGTATTCACTCTGCTTATATTCTGACAACACTGGCTAAAATCCTCTACTTTGAAAAGGAAATATTCTTCCCAGTCAAATGCAACCGATGGAATAGATTCTCTGTGTGTGGCTTTGAAGGTGTTAAAATAATGATAATAGTTGCTTTCATTTTGATAAGCTTTACAGGCTCCACAGTTCTCTCACGAGTTCCATTTCATTTGATATTTGCAGTTACCATGTGAGGTAAGCAGAGCTGACCTTGACTGGCATCTCTATCAGAAGCTCCCTGGGATTAAATGGCTTGCCAATGTCACAAGGTGAGAAGTTGACACGAATTGCAATGCAAATATTCTGGCAAATAAGTTAGCAGACTTTCTATTCTACCATTCTGCTCAACTTAAAAAAGAATTCTGTGGATTTTTAAAACTGTAATGGCCACTCATGCACAAGCCCCTGGAATATTCACAGGCTGATGAAAGCAATCTATTTTGGTGATTCAGGGAATATTGAGCTGCTGGTTTTGAGCAAAAGCAGCTGATGCAAATAAGCATGATATATTCATATATTCATCCGTTTGAAAGAAATCTGATGGCAGGAATTTTCTCCCAACAAAGCAGATTCTAGGATGTGCAAGCATCTGTACAAATGCATGTCATTCTCTGCAACCTCCATGCTTATAGAGGGACAACAGACTCCTTGAGCATTCAGACTAGACAGAATCTTAGAGGTAATTTTATTCAACTTCACGCTACAGGGGAGGAAAGCAGGTTCAGAGAGCAGCGTTTGCCCAGGTCACACAGTTTATAGTTGTCAGAAGTAGGACAAGACCCCAGACCTTCAGATATCACACTCAGTTCAGAGTGATTCTTCTGAGTTCCTGGGAGGTTCCAAGTTATTACAGTACCACTAAATTATATTCAATGCAGTATTTAAGCAGATGAGGCCTTTTAGCAGGATTTAGAGCAACAAAGGCTGAAATCAAAGGCCTCTGATTAGCTTAAAGTTGTTCTGACAGTGGATCTCTCCAGAGTATGGGCTCACTGGAAATCAGTGTCCTACAGCCTCAGCACTGGAGTGTGAAGCTGGAGTTGGCTGATGCTTGGTGTGGTGTGATGGCTGGGATAGGATTTGGCTCTGTGATCCTGTGCTTTCTACATGGCTTAGTTGATCAGCCAGGGCACAGTGTGAGTCCCAGAAAACCTGGCCAAAACAATCCTAACCCATGTAGCAAGGGGCTACGGTATTTATTCAGGGGCTTTCTCAGGAGGCTTTCCAAATAGTGCCATTGGAAGATCTATTTTCAAACCTCAGTCTAAGACCAAACCACTTAGAGTTATGTCAGCAGCTTTGCCCTAGGTGTCCCTGAGCTGTTGTCAGCAGGTTTCTAAAAGAATCACACTAGCTTGGGACTCACACTGTGCCTCTGAAGGAAAGTCCTGAGAGGAGGGTCAATAAGAAACTTTCCCTTACATCTCTGCATCAGGAAATTTATCAGACAAAATAGGGTTGAGGGATGCTTCTACGGTGTAGCAGATACTGTGTGGTGTGCTGTCCTGACCCATCTCGGGACAAAAGCACATACCCTCCCAGATGCTGGGAATGTAGCCTGCTGATGGCCCATAGCTGAGTTTCACCCCAGGGATTGTCCTTGGTCAAAGGTTGCTGCCTCATGCAAGATTACAATGCCTTCCCTGGGAATAGCTTGCATCTGACCACAAGTCAATGTAGGGGTACAAAAGTTTGGCCCCTTTGCTCAATTTGGGCCATCTTTGAAGGACTACCCCAGCTCCACAGCTCCCTGGGGGTTGGGCTGAGGCCTCTGTGCTACTGCATCGGAGTGCAACTCTCCATCAGTTCAAGCCTTCATCACCCACCCTTTTACAGATGTTGTTTCGCCACAGCACTCCCCAGTAAACACCTGCATGCAAATCTTTGTCCCAGAATCTTTTTCCCAGGGACTTTGACGTACCACAGACACACAGACATGCACACACTCAGACATATTCTCTTTTGCCTTCTTTGGTGCCAGCATCTTGTCACCCGATGGAGAATACTCCATCAACAACTCCATATCAAATGTCTGCAATGCTCTTTTCTATCCAAACGGCCAAAGACATCTGTATTCCTTTCCTATGGCTGCTGTAACAAATGACAACAAACTTGGCGGCTTCAAACAACACACATTTATGCCGTCATAGTTCTGGAGGCCAGAAGTCCAACATCATCACTTTTACTATGCCAACATCAAGGTGTCAGCAGGGCTGGGCTCCTCTGGAAGCTCTAGGGGAGAATGCAGTTTCTTGCCTTTTCCAGCTTTTAGAGCTGAATTCTTTTCATTCCTTGGCTTGTGGTCCCTTCCTCCATCTTCAAAGCCAGCAGCGTAATGTCTTGCTTCAGTGGTTATGCTACCTTCTCCTTTTGTGTCAAATCTCTCTCGGCCTCTGCTTTGTAAGGACATTTATGATTGCATTTAAGACCCACCTGGATAATGCAGGCTAACCTCCTCACCTCAAGACCCTTATCTGATCACACCTGCAAAACCTCCTGCCATGTAAGGAAGCAATCACAGGTTCTGGGGATTAGGACCTGGAGATCCTTGTGGGCCATTATTTAGCCTCCCACAGAATCATAGAGCAAGTTCTGAGACACATACATTGTGATTTCAATCTGTAGTTTATCTTTGCCCCAAAGTGAGGTAGCCTCAGAATCTTCTTTTTGCCATCCATTTGCTATTGTCCTGGGCAAGCTGGTCTCAGCTGGGATGGCTACTTCTTGATTTAGGCCTTTATTAAGAAGCACCAGTAATTGTTACATTTTTACATGCTGCTGCTAGAACCCCTCTCTCTGTCTCCCTCCCTAACCCCGCCGGGTGGCTGCCTTTCTACCCCTCTACTCACCAAATTGTATCTGCACTCACTGAGCGACCCTGAATAACACTGTGGCCACACTATGGCATTGGGTGGGGGGCGGGGGGTAGGTGGAAGAGGGGAATAGAATACTGTTTTAAGCCTAATCAGCAGATTCCTGTGTCACTTCCTTAAAGCATTCTCTGTCAGTAGCAATTTGGGATGACACTGCATGACCCTTCAGAATGGAATTGGAATGGCTGATCTTCACATACTCATTGACCAGAAATAAGACCAAGAAATCTGCAATCTCATTTTTTCCCACCCCCAATTATCTATTTTTTAAAAAATTGTATTGATTGGTTGAAAAGTCTTTTTTTTTGAGAGAGAGAGAGAGAGAGAGAGAGAGTCTCACTCTGTCACCCAGGCTGGAGTACAGTGACATAGTCATGGCTCACTGCAGCCTCGACCTCCTGAGCTCAAGTGATCCTCCCAGTTCAGCCTCCCAAGAAGCTGAGATCACAGGCCAATGCCACCATGCCCAGCTAATTTTTTGTATTTTTTGTAGAGACACGGTCTCACATTTTTGCCTAGGCTGGTCTCGAACTCCTGGGCTCAAGTGATTCTCCCGCCTGGGCCTCCCAAAGTGCTGGGATTACAGACGTGAGCCATAATGCCCAGCCTTCTACCCCCCATTCTTTTAGCTTGTTGTTTCTACCTCCTCTCTGGACCATATGGCTTGATCTACATATTTGTCTCCCCCACTAGAATGTGAGCTCCTTTCTTCATCTTTCTGCTCCAATGTAGCAACTACCAAGGGGCCACCTGACAGAACATGGCCGCTGCAGAGGAACCCTGCTACCTGCAGTCAGTGACATGGCCTAGGTCCCAGAGGCCTCGTGGTGCCAACACACACAAGAACAGGCACCAACACCCAGTGACATTTTGACAGTCAGATGGAACCTGTGACTGCCATCTGTAGATGTGCCAGCCAAGAATGTGACCCTGGGGAAAGCCCTTCACACAGGTCTTTCCTTGGTGTATTTATATTTAGTTCCAGCGAAAAACTGCAGTTGTTTTTCTCAGTGACAGGCATCAAACGATAACCGAAAAGAATGAGAAATAATTGTTCCCTTTCTCCCCGTTAGGAGATTGTACTCTTTGAATTTGGGACCACAGCTCTCTGACAACTAGCTCTCCCGTGCCTGGCTCATGAGACATCATAAATGTTGATTGTATTAAAGACAATTTAGAGGGAAAGGACTTGAATTCTGTTTCTAAGCTATTAAAAAATATTTCCACATTTTAATTTTTAAATTAAGAAAGATTTTGTACATATGGAAAGGTGCAGAATATAAAACAGACAACCATATGCCTACCATCCAGATTAAACAACTGTTAACGTTTTCTCATATTTACTTCAGATCACTTGAAACAAAAGAAAGACAAAAAGATACAGCTAAAGCCTTGGCCCCCTTCACTCACATCCCTCCCCTCCTCCCCTCTGCAGAGCAACTTCTGCCTGAAGTTGGTGTGTGTCATTTCCATGCATGATCTTGTGCTTTCACTACATATTTGTATATCCAAAACAATATTTACTATTCTTTTGTGTGCATTCTTAATTTACATCAATGGCATCATATTGTAAATTCTCTTGCAACTTGGCTTTTCTTACTCAACAGTACATTTTAGGGACTTATTTATGTTGTGTGGATACAGTGTAGACCTAGTTCATTCATTTTAACTTAATTGTGAAATACCATAGTTTACTTATCCATTTCCCTATTGGGTAAAATTAGTTATTGCTTTATTGTCGTTGTTGTTTATTGCAATGAACATGCCTGTGCATGCATCTTTGTGCACGTGTTTGTTAGTGTAAATGCCCTGAAGTGAAATTGCTAATTAGTAGGAAATATACTTCTGCACCTTCCTTAGCAGAGACAAATTGTTCTCCCAAGTGGTTGTACCTATTTGAACTCATGCTAGATTAGAAATTCCTGTGTTCCTACATCCTTACCATCATTTGTGAGGCTTTCAATTTTTCTTATCCAATAAGTACAAATGACATTTTATTGTTTTAATTTACATCTCTCTAATTATTCATGAGCTTAAGCATTTTTACATGTTTACTAAGCAGTTGTGTATGTGCATGTGTGTGCATGTGACAGAGAGAAATCAGTTTTAATCCTTTGTTCTTTTCTTATAGTTGTATTTATTCTGAAGTTCTTATCTGAGTTGAAAAATGTTCTCACAAATGGTATCTTGCCTTTTAATTTTGTTTATGTCATGTTCTATTATAAATAGCTTTTTAATTTTCATGTAGTTAAATTTATATGTCTTTTCAAGGTTTGTGGGCATTTGTCCCTTAGTTAATAAATCTGTTTCTAACTCTACATTCAAGATATTCTCCCACATTGTTTTCTAAAAATTCTAAATTTTTTTTCCCTTCACATTTAAATTTTTGTCCATCTGGAATTTACTTTTGCTTATGTGATGAGTAGGGATCTAATTTTATCTTTTTCCAAGCAGAAAGTTAATTGTCAAGGATGATCCAGACTTTCCCGCTGTTTGAAATGTCATTTCTGGTGTTTTTTTTTTTTTTAGATGGAGTTTTGCTCTTGTCACCCAGGCTGGAGTGCAGTGGCGTAATCTCGGCTCACGGCAACCTCTGCCTCCCTGGTTCAAACGATTCTCCTGCCTCAGCCTCCTGAGTATCTGGGATTATAGGCGCACGCCACCACGCTCAGCTGATGTTTTGTATTTTTAGTAGAGACGGGGTTTTGCCATGTTGGGCAGGCTGGTCTCAAACTCCTGACCTCAGGTGATCTGCCCACCTCAGCCTTCCAAAGTGCTGGGATTACAGGCGAGAGCCACCGCGCCTGGCTGAAATATCATTTCTGTTAAATACAAATTCCCATATATAAGTGGATCAGTTCCTAGACTCTACCATTCTCTTGGTTTATTTGTCTATCCCCACACCCATACCAGAATTTTAACATTATTATAGCTAAAGAGCAAGTCTTAATAGTTGGTGTGGTGTTTGCCCTTATTTTTTTTTGTTTTAGCTCACATTTGTTTTGGTTTTCATTAGTCTTTCCTCTTCCAGTATTTTAGGATCAGATAGTGGATTCCTGTGAAAAATGCTATTGGAATTGATAAAGGAAGTGTATCTAAATAGGTTAATTTGGAAAAATTTTGCCATTTGTACTATAGTTATCTATGGTAAATGTGATATATCTCTCTATTTAGGCCTCCTTTTTATATTTATATCATTTAATATGGATTTATTAACTTTTTCTGTAAATATTTATACATTTTTATTACCCATATTATGAGGTATTTATAGTGCTTGCTACAACTGTAAACAGTAGCTTCTGAAAAATGATATTTTCTAATAATTTATTGTAGGTGTCCGGGGACCATCTTAAAAATCAGTTTTTAATTAGGTAACTTGTTGAATTTTCTTATTTCTTTCAATAGTTGGCTGTTACTTATTTTGAATTTTTTAAACTAGATAATTATAGCATCCAAAATTAATAATACTGTGGCTCACACCTGTAATCCCAACACTTTGGGGGGCTGAAGCGGGCAGATCACCTGAGGTCAGGAGTTCGAGACCAGCCTGGCCAACCTGGTGAAATCCAGTCTCCACTAAAAATACAAAAATCAGCCAGGCATGGTGGCAGGCACCTGTAGTCCCAACCACTTGGGAGACTGTGGCAGGAGAATTGCTTGAACCCAGGAGGCAGAGGTTGCAGTGAGCCAAGATCACCCCACTGCACTCTAGCCTGGGCAACAGAGTGAAACTCCGTCTCAAAAAAAACCACACACACAAAACAAAAAACAAATAAAGAAACCCCCCAAAACAAAACAAAACAAAACAAAATTAATGATACTTTTATTTCTTCCTTTTGAATCTTGCTTTATTTTATTTCTTTACTTGTTACCACTTTACTGAATAGGACTTACAAAGCAATGCTAAATAAGGGCTTTTGATAGTAGGCATCCTTCCCTTATTCCTGAACTTAACTGGAATTATTTTAGAGATTCACAAAGCATAACTTTCACTGTAGATTTGTGGTAGATCACTTTATTGGGTTATTATTTTTATTTCTAACATGCTAAAATATTTTGGTTATTAATGGGTATTGAATTTTATCAAATGCATTTTCTGCACCTTTTGAAGTGATCATATTTTGTTCTTCTTTATTATGTCTGTGTAGTAAACTACCTTAATAACTTTTCTATCGTTAAACTTTTACTTCTTAAGTAATCCAGCTTTGTCATAATGTAATATTTTTAAACACTACTAGATTCAGTTTGCTAATATTTGATTTCAAAATGTCACATGTTTATAAGTGACATCAGCCCACACTTTTCCTCTTCTGTATCGTCTTTTCCAGTTTTTGTTTCCAATGTTATGTTAATATCATATAATGGGTTGAAAAACTTTCAATCTTTTTTCTGTATCAGATTGTACAAAATAGAAATCAAATTTTTCTTGAAACTTGGGGAAAACTTACCTGCAAAAATATCTGAGGTAACAGCTATTTTTTTGTGACTAAGTTTTTAATTATTGATTAAATATTTAAGGCCATAGGTTTATTCAGCTTTTTTATTTTTTAGTTACATTTTCTAGAAATGTTTTTATTTTATCTAAAAGTTAAATATTAGTGGCATAAAGTCATATATATCAGTCTCATGTTTTTGTAAATGTGTGTTACATCTGTTGTTACATATTTTTCTTTCCCAGTATGGTTCATTTGTACCATTTTTCTTTTTCTTCTAATCTCAGACCTTTGTTGGCCATCTCAGTTGCTTAATTGTTTTCTGTTTCACTAATTTTTGCCCATATCTGTGTCTTCTTTCCTTTGTATTTTCTTAATTAACAGTTTTTTTTTCTGACTTCTTGGATTGATTACATGTGTTCATTAGTTATCAACCTTTCTTCTTTTCAGGTGTGCGTATGTGTGTATGTATATCTATAATTTTCTCTCTAAATAAAGTATTGCTTTAGCGACATCTCCAAAATTTCTATGTTCTGTTTTCCCCTTGTCATTCAGGTCTATTTTAAAATCTCCATTATGATTTCTACTTTGACTCATTAATTATATAGAAATGTTTCAAAATTTCCAAACATATGGTTCCTTTTTTTGGTTTCATTTTTGTAATTTATTTTCAGTTTAATAGCGTGTGAAAAGGGAATGCGGTCTGTAGGATTGATTCATTTTTTATTTTTAGATACTTTTTTGTGGCCAAGTATGTGGTCATCCAAAAATAAGTTCAATGTGTATTCTCTAATTGTTAAGTACAGAAATGTTATGCTCGAGTTATTAAAAATGTTATTTCAAATTTTGGTATGTTTACTAATTATTTTGTTTGCTTGAGCTATTTAGTATTGAGCATTGTATTAAAATATCTTACTGTGGCTGTGGATTGCTTGACTTTTTTGTGATTCTGGTCATTTGTGGTTCATATATTTTGAGAGTACATTCTTAAAAGTCTACAATCTTGGACGTTTTAGATTTTCATGTGGAGCGGTGCCTTGCCTACCTGTATGATTATACCTCCATTGTCTTTAACTCTTCTTCCTCTTGGAACTAAGTCAGGTCCAGGGGGACCTTGATGCCATTGCTTATGCCCCATTCCCGCTGCTCTTGGATTGAGGGTTTTTGTTTTGTTTTGTTTGTTTTGTTTTGTTTTTGAGACAGAGTCTCACTCTGTGGCCGAGGCTGGAGTACAGTGGCACAATCATGGCTTACTGCAGCCTCACACTCCTCAGCTCAAGCGATCCTTCTGCCTCAGCCTCCCAAAGTGCTGGGATTACAGGCATGAACCACCACACCTGACTAGATGAAGTTTCATAGCCCACTTTTGAGAAGCTGGTTTTGCTAACTTTGCTCCAGGATACCCTTTATGCTGCCACCCATGCACTGCCTTGCTCCATGTCCACTGCTGTAAGGGAGCATTTCCACTTATCTTGTGATTCAACTTTTAGCCATCTCCAAGCTTTGTTAAAATTAGAGATTGAATTTTACTTTTCATTCTTCTTGGTGCTTTTAGATGCTTTCCATGAAACACTGATTTTTGCTGGCATCTTCACACTGGAATTTTGACATAAAGCCTAGAGTTAATCAATATCTTTGCCCTCCTGCTGGACGTTACCATAGTACCTATTCATTCTGGTCACTCCTTCTTGAATCACATGCTCTCTTTGTCTAGCATGTTAGTTATACCTCGTTTTTATAACCCCAAACTAGTCACCATTATATTGTTTGGGGATCAACGCCTGTTTAGATTTGCCTTTATATTTAATATTTACCAGTCTCTGCTCCTTTTTGCTTCTCACTTCCTGTGCCTTCTCCCAGAGAAACAGAGCTTTTGGAATTCTTTCAGCAGGGGACTGTGAGTAGTAATTTATTTAAATCTGTGCTTGCTTGCCTGATGATGTCCTTATTTTGCTCTCAGTCTTGAATTTTAGTTTAGCTGAGAATAGAATTCTAGGGTGTCAGTTATTTTTCCTCAGCCCTTTGAAGTTGTCTCATTACTTGTTTCTATTGTTGCTATGAAGAAATCAGCTGGCAGTTTAATTTACAGTTTTACAAACTTTGTTTGATTTTACATTCGTATAAGTAAAACCAACTTTGTGTTCATCCTCTAGAATAAGTAAATATTTTACACATAAATTTATCTATGTATTAATGTACAAATATGTACATAATACAACATATGTAAAATAAAAACATAAATGACTACATATATGAAAAAGTTTTAAAATCAAAATAAAAAGCATTTGCTAAATTGTTATTAGTTATAATTAATAATATTTTAAAGAGTTAAATGTAGATATTCATGCTTCACTGATTTTAAAATATCTTGATTTAACATTTAATTTGACACTGCTTTAACATACAGCAATAGGAAGATCTGGGTTTATGTTTGGCTTATTTTGATGCTGGTTTCAGTGGCAATAATTGCTAATAACAAAAAGTTTAATTACCTCACAAAGGCATGTGAATACAAATAAGAAAAGCAATAGCTGCACTTACTAAATCATGATGTTTATTTTTTAAAATCCCATTTACTAACTGTACCAAAGTTTTTGTTTAAAGTCAGCTATTATATTTCTGTTTCCCTTTATGTCAATCAATTCTTGCGACAATTTGGAATTTGTTGCATTTTTACATATTTAAAAAATGTGTTCAACCCACTAAAACTCTCATTTAGAAGCAATACAGACAGATTAGAAAATTCTGTTTCTAAATTGTTTTGTGTTCTTTTTTTTTGTAAATATGAGAAAATGCTCAACATCACTAATGATCAGGGAAATACAAATCAAAACCACAATATGATATCACCTTTCTCCTGCAAGAATGGCCACAATAAAAAAAAAAAATGTTGGCGTGGATGTAGTGAAAAGGCAGCACTTCTACACTGCTGGTGGGAATGTAAACTAGTACAACCAATATGGAAAACAGTGTGGAGATTCCTTAAAGAATTAAAAGTAGATCTACTATTTGATCCAGCAGTCTCACTACTGGGTATCTACCCAGAGGAAAAGAAGTCATTATTTGTAAAAGATATTTGCACACACATGTCTACAGCAGCACAATTTGCAACTGCAAAAATATGGAACCAGCCCAAATGCCCATCAATGAATGAATGGTTAAAGAAGTTATGGTGAGTACTACTCAGCCATAAAAAGGAACTAATTAATGGCATTCTCAGCAACCTGGATGGAACTAGAGACTATTTTTCTAAATGAAGTAACTCAGGAATGGAAAACCAAACATTGTATGCTCTCACTCATAAGTGGGAGCTAAGCTATGAGGATGCAAAAGCATATGAATGATACCATGGATTTTGAGGACTTGGGGAAAAGGGTGGGAGGGAATTGAGGGATAAAAGAATACAAATTGGGTTCAATGTATACTGCTTAGGTGATGGATGCACCACAATCTCACAAATCACCACTAAATGACTTACTCATGTAACCAAATACCACCTGTTCTTTAAAAACCTATGGAAATAAAACATTTTAAGAAATATGTGCAAACATGAGGTCTGTGACACCTTTACATTGTTTTGGTGATCAAAAAAATAACGTAATTATGGAAAATGTTTGACATCCCTAACAGCAGGAACTACTTTTGTTATGTTTCTGGGTCACTTTAGGCAAAATGCTTCCATTCTGTGTACCAGTTTTCCTCACGTGAAAAACAAGAGGGCTGGCAGATGAGTTCTGAATGTCCTACCAGCCCTAAGGTGCTCAGATGCATTCCTAACCTGCCCTAGCAGAGCCCCGCAGAAAACACAGGCTCTTGGATAGATCCTGTTACATGAAACATTGCACATGCACATGGTGGAATACTGTGCAGCCATGAAGAAAAAAAGAACACTCAGTGTGTGCTGGTCTGGATGGAGTTCCAACGTAGTGTTTAAAGAAAACAGCAAAGCAAAGAAGAGTATGTAAAATGGGACCCCTTTTGTATACTCTTTTTTTTTAAAAAAAAAAGAACAGATGGATAAATGGATATGGAGTTGCTGGTATAAACAGTTTTGGGGTACAGAGATTTAGTGGTTAACTGTTAAGAATGGTTGACAGTTATGAGAAGAGAAGTTTAAGGCATGGAAGCTCGCTCTTAGTCACTCTCTTTTTTCTTTGCACTTTCAAAAAATATTTGAGGCCAGGGGTGGTGGCTCACGCCTGTAATCCTAGCATTTTGGGAGGCTGAGGCAGGTGGATCACTTGAGGTCAGGAGTTCGAGACCAGCCTGGACAACATGGCAATACCCCATCTCCACTAAAAATACAAAAATTAGCCAGGCATGGTAGCAGGTGCCTGTAATCCCAGGTACTCGGGAGGCCAAGGCAGGAGAATCATTTGAACCCAGGAGATGGAGTTTGCAGTGGGCTAAGATCATGCCACTGCACTCCAGCCTGGGTGACAGAGTGAGACCTTGTCTCAAAAAAAAAATTTTTTTTGAATGGTGTAACTCAGCATATATAATACTATATACATATACATGTATATGTATGTTGTATGTGTATGCATGTGCATATATATTTCAGATATCATATATACTATATATATGTATATATCAGCAGGAGTTTTCACAACAGGGACACTGAAGATCTTTTTTTCTGCTTTATTTTCTTACTTCTACTTTTCTATTTAAAAAACTTGTAAGGAAAAAAGAAGTAAAAGACTAAAGTCCTCATAATATACCTGTATTCACTGGCTAGGACTGCTGTAACAAAGTACTACAAACTGGGGGTCTTAAACAACAAAACTGTATAGTCTCACAGTTCTGGAGGATAAAAGTCTGAACTCAAAGTGTCAGCAGAGCTGGTTTCTTCTGAGTGCTGTGAAGGGGAATTTGTTCCAGGCCTCCTTCCTTGGCGTGTGGATGAACATCTTCTCCCCGTATCCCTTCTCATCATCTTCCCTCTGTGTGCATCTGTCTCTGTATCCAAATTTCTCCTGTTTAGAAGGACACCAATCACTTTGAATTAGGGCCTGTCCTGATGACCTTGTTTTAACCTGATTACATCTGTACAGACTCCATCTCCAGATAAGGCTGCATTCTGGGACACTGGGAGTTAGAACACTAACATATCTTTTATGGAAGGAATACAATTTAACCCACAAGTGTACCTAATATGACAAAATTCATAGAAATAGAGAAAATAAATACCTTATTTTTCTGGAGAAGGTAGCATTGAACTTCATTCTTGAAGGATAAATTGGCCTTTATCCTTGACTAGAGAGAAGTAGTTAATTTCAATAGCCCTTTCCCCTCTTTCCCTGGAGCAACATCAGGAAATGTGTGGTTGGAAATGAAGATTACATATGACCAGTACACTCAAGAAAACTGTCTGCTTGAAAATCAACGTTTCATTAAGTTCAGTGAACATAACATGAGACAGACCTGATGAGGCCAGATTAAGAGAGTAGATCTAAGAAAGAACGTCAAAATACCCAGAGCTGTCCTGGCGTGGAAATCGGCCATCCCATAAGTAAGTGATGCCTAGGGGAAACTGAGCCTGTTTCACTGGAAAGGCAGTTGGATTAGACCAATTCTTGTCTTCTTGTAAAGTCCAGCCTGGCCCAAGGTTACAGGGAGAAGCCTTGGGTAGGGGACAGGTGTAAGAGCGTTATGAACCAGCAACACTCCCACTCGGGGAGAAACAAAACCCCAAGTACAGGAAGAGTAGTTCTTTTCTAAAATCTGAACCAATGACAATGGAGGGGACAAAGGATTAGAGGGAGAAGATGCTTACTCTAATGAGGAGGCTTTGATTTTTCAGAACAAAGCTTTGTAGCCATGTTTTTGGGGAGCCACAAAATCCAGGCCCAATACATGGAGTGAAGAATATGAGAATTCTGGCCCAAGATGGATAAACCTGGGCCTCAACAGCTGCCACCTACTCTGGAAATTGGTATGTTCAGAGAATGTAAGCACTTGAGACTATTTCTAGTTCCAGCTGCTCCATGGTATTAATAAAGGTCTAATTGCTAAAACCATGTGGAGTGGACATGGTGTTCATTTTCCTGACACATGCAAAATGTGGTTTGGAGGCTGAGCTGTCAGGCCCAAATCGCCCCCAGATATTTCCTATTGCAAGCACATTTTATCACCAGGCAGGGCTTGCTAAGCTTGGTGGATGGCCTCATTTGGGCTATTTGTATCCTAATACTGGGGCCAATGTGACAGGTTAGCGTTCCTATCAGAGGAACATGGCACAAAACTTCCTTCTAGTCCCATTTCCCAGGTAATATGGTGTGGAGAAAGTCCATCAAATTGTTACACCTAAAGACAAAGGAGCGGTTTGTCCAGCATTTAGAACAGGTTTATAAAGCGTCTCCCCATTCTCACCAGATAATTGAACATAGAGGATGCCAGAGACTGTGTAGACAGTTAGGCTTCCTTTGCAAATGGGGGTGGACAGGGATATAGCTACCTGTCTGTGCAGGGAGCGAAATGAGCAGACTCAATGCTGGTAGGGGACAGTTCCATCTTCTTGTCCCACCCTACCCACAAAGAGTGGTTGCTGTCTCTCCTCCAAGTCTAAATGTATTTTACTACCTTATTGCCTTATGGTACAACAATACATATTCACAAAAGCTAGTCATAAGTTGCCCCATGCTAAAAATACTAAATTCTATAAATTTATATTTTAATACATATCTCCATTTTTAAAAAATATGGAATGCCTCACGAATTTGCATGTCATATTTTTAATGGGGAATCTCCCTCTCTAAATTTACTCACTTCTATTTTCTGGCACACAAGGGGAGTTCCTGGCTAGGGCTTAGTTCCCTATTGGGTTTTCCATGCAGGGTTTAGATTTAAAGCATTAAATGACCCTTATGAGGGATTCCATAGAAATATGCATTGCTGACTTATGGGCCTGCATCCAGGGACACATCAATCCCTGAGTTTTAAGAGGCCCTGGAGATTGATTGACAAGCTGTATAATATAGTAATTACGAGCTGGAACTTTGTAGTAAGACTACCTGGGTTAAAATACTAATTCCCCCATTTATGCCTCATGTGACCTTGGGGAAGTGTCTTAAGCTATCTATGCCTTGACTTTCTTAAATGTAAATCAGGAAATAGTGTTCTGCATGGAGTAGTTGTGAAAATTAAGTTATCATGTATAAAATGCTTTGCCGTAAATGCCAGTCATATTATTATTGCTTCCACAGAAAGAATGTGGTTAGACCAAGTAAAAGTGAGGTCCTAGTAGCATCCTCTTGAACATGAGGATTGAGTTCAACATCCTCTGCTACTGGAGACCCAGTAAACAAATGCTGAATTTGCACAGATGATTCTCAACAGAGTTACACTGTTTCCAGTGTAACTGGTGTGTAGTGGTTAAACAGAAAAATCAAATATGGTTTCTGTTACTGGAGGAGTGGATGTTCCACGATGCTGATTAGGAAGTCCAACCTGAAAGAGGCTCTCTGAAGGGTCCTGGCCCATCATAGCCAGAGACAGCTCAAAGAGAGACAGATATCCATGATTTATAGTGAGCTCAGCAAAGACAGATGAAGAGAGACCATCCTTTGATCAAGTGGCCAGCAGGAATTTTGCAGAACATTTTGTTTTGTTTTCGAGCTCAGCAGTGCCTGAATCTGTGCAGTAGTCAGTAGGGACAGCTATAGTAGTTAGGGATAAAGAAGGTACTTTAAGCCTGAGTGTAGTGGAACTGCTAGCAAGACAACTGGTGTGGTTCACAGGCCAAGTCCAGCAATTGATGTCAAGCCAGAATGATGAAAGAGGATTCATACGTGGCCACATTCAGATGTAATCTGTGCAGAGCTGTCGGCTCAGAAGACACTGTCATGCGCACTGTGGAGTGCTCAGATGAGCCTCCCTGATCCTCCATCAGGGGTGTGAGCAGGACTTACTCCCAACTGCTGGTGCTTAGCCCTCAGGTGAGAATCCCTTCTGAAATTGCTTTAGTTGAGCTGCCTCACTCAGGGTCACATGCTTTCCAATGACTGACCGACCAACTTAGGGATACCAAGGTCTAGCCCTTTTGTCCCAACTCAGAATAGCCCTGAAGTTATCTCATCTTCAGAACTCCCCACAATAGCAGCTAAGGCCCCTGAGATGACCCTGAGGCTTGACCTCTCCCTCTGCCCAATCCTGCTTCCTTTCCCTCCCTTCCATAGCTATAGCTCCGACAGCACTCTCTAGTAGATGAGTTGCGTGCTAATCTCCAGGTCAGAATCTCCTTCCCTGGGGTACTGTGACTCTCAACTCATTGGCCATGGGCTGCTCTGCATTTCTTACTGGGTAGGTTGGGGCCATGTGACAGGGCTCTGGCCAATGGGAAGGGAATTTTCCTGTGGGATCATCCTGGGATCTCTTCCCGTCATGGTGCCCTTGAGGGCAGTATGTGTAAAGGGGTCCCGTACAGCAGGGAGGAGAAAACAAGCCTTCACTCTGTTAAATCTCTGAGATTTGGGTTTTGTTTTTGGTTTTATTTTCTTAACAAAGCCTAACTTATTCTGTCTTTTCTAATGCATCAGTCATGTTTATTTAAATACGTTTCTAATTCCAGAGTGAGAAGCAACGAAAAGTTAGTATCTGAACATACTCTGAAATATTAGTTATTTTTCATATATATCTTCTTAGGTTTAACTGTTGGGGAAAAATAACAGTTCATCCCACATCACAGATTTGGTTATTTTCAATAATAATATCTCTAATGAATTCTTTTCTTGGGTTTGTAAGTTTTAGTTATTATGAGGATAACATTTCTAATGATTTTTTTCTTGTGTATTTATAAAGTCTCAGGTTAAATGAACCATTTGAGTATTTTAACAAGTGAATCTGAACAGAGTAGATCCAACTGAGAATTTCAGTCAGCATTCTGATGTCCTGAATAGAAAAGAGTCAATAAATATAAATGTAAATAAATATGTACACACACACACACACAGATGGACTCTTAACTAATGCTAGTAAGTGTCTATTATGTATACCATGTTCCTGAAGTTCTGCTACAAGGTAAGGACTTCCTAGGTTTAGGGAGCTAATTGGTCCATGAAAGAGGCAGACCATTTCCAAGCCTGCCATTGGGATGCAGTGTCATGAGACATGCCAGGTGCACAGGTGGCTGAAGGGAGATGATACTAAGCTTTGCTTGGGGAGGGCCAGAGAAGGCTCCACAGAAATGACTCTTAAGCAGCAAATTAGAGGGAACAGTTGGAGTTCACCAGGTTCATGAAGGAGGGAAAGGCATTCCAGGCAGAGATGTGCACAATAGCATAATACATTCAGGACGTGACAGGGCTGGCAAAGTGATGTTTGCCAGGTGCTATGGTTTGAATGTCCCCTTCAAAACTCATGTTGAAATTTAATTGCCATTGTGATGTTATCATAATGGAACCTTTAAAAGGTGATGAGGTCATGAAGGCTCTGCCCTCATGAATAGACTAATGCCATTAAGAAGAGAGTGGCTTAGTTAATGAGAGAGTGTGTTCCTGATAAAAGGATGAGTTTGGCCCAATTTCCTGGGTCATCTTGTGTGTACACCTCCTAGCCATGAGGTGCTTTCCACCATGTTATGATGCAACAAGAAAACCCTCACCAGATGTGGCTATTCAATCTTGGATTCCCAGCCTCCAGAAGTCTGGGCCAAACAAATCTCTTTTCTTTATAAGTTACCCCAGTCTGTAGCATTCTGTTGTGGCAGTAGAAAAGGGAGTCACACAGGAGGGGTGGTTGTAGGAGATGAGCTTGGAGAGAAGGCACAAGCTGAGTTCTGAGTGGTAGGTCTGTATGCAGTGCCATGGGACTTAGACATTTCCACTTTATTTCATTTACTTATTGCCATTTTTATTCTGGCCTTTTAAATTGTTGCTCTTCTCTTATCCAGTGCAGACACAGTTTATTTCTGTGACATATAGTTTGTGAAATCAGAAACTTTAGGCATCATCCAAATAAATTTCCCACATTGCATACCAGTAAAAATAAGATTGCAGTGACCCTGAGCTGCCAGCTGCCACATGGCAGGCACTTAGTCCTTGGACCCTAAGGCAGTCCTAAAGATCCCTATAAGATGCTTTCTTATGTGTATTATTAAGATGACCAACTCATGCCAACTTGTCCAGGACTTTCCTGGTTTTACCACTGAATGTTCTGGGGCCCAAGAACCTCTCAGTCCAAAGCAAACCAAGTTGCTCATCCTAAGTGTGTTTGGAAACATGTCTGATCTGCTCACGTGTTTTTGCTCAGGGCCCCTCCTCAAGCTGCCAAGCCACTGCCTCAGCCAAACACCCCAGGGAGCTCTGATAACCTCCAGCAACTCTCCCTGGCCAATCTCTGTTAGGCAACAGATGCCACCCTTCTAGCTTTGGGGAAGGAGACATAGCCCTCCTACACTGAGTTCCAGACATGCTTACCCACCCCCTACATTAACTTTCCAGAGCTCAACTGTATTAGTCTGTTCTCACATTGCTAATAAAGACATATCCAAGACTGGGTAATGTATAAAGAAAAAGAGATTTAATGGGCTTACAGTTTCACATGGCTGGAGAGGCCTCATAATCATGGCAGAAGGTGATGGAGGAGCAAAGGCACATCTTATACGATGGCAGTCAAAAGTGTGTGTGCAGGGGAATTGCCCTTTATAAAACCATCAGACCTCATAAGACTTATTCACTATCATGAGAACAGCACAGGAAAATCCGCCCCATGATTCAATTACTTCCCACCAGGTTCCTCCTACAACATGTGGGGATTATGGGAGCTACAATTCAAGATGAGATTTTGGTGGGGAGAGAGCCAAACCATATCATTCCACACCTGGCTCCTCCAAAATCTCATGTCCTCACATTTCAAAACCAACCATGCCTTCCCGATAGTCTTCCAAAGTCTTAACTCATGTCACCATTAACTCAAAAGTCCACAATCCAAAGTCTCATCTAAGAGAAGGCAAATCCCTTCTGCCTACGAGCCTGTAAAATCAAAAGCAAGTTAGTTACTTCCTAGATACAATGGGGTACAGGCATTGGGTAAATACCCCCATTCCAAATGGGATAAATTGACAAAAACAAAGGGGCTATAGGCCCCATGCAAGTCCAAAATCCAGCGGGGTAGCCAAATCTTAAAGCTCTGAAATTATCTCCTTTGACTTCATGTCTCACATCCAGGTCATGCTGATGAAAGAGGTGGGCTCCCATGATCTTGGGCAGCTTGCTCCTGTGGCTTTGCAGGGTACAGCCCCCCTCCTGGCTGCTTTTATGAGTTAGCATTGAGTGTCTATAGCTTTTCCAGGCTCACAGTGTAAGCTATCAGTGGATCTGACATTCTGGGGTCTGGAGGACAGTGGTCCTCTTCTCATAGCTCCACTAGGCAGTGCCCCAGTGGGGACTCTGTGTGAGGGCTCCAACCCCACATTTCCCTTCTGCATTGCCCTAGCAGAGGTTCTCCATGAGGGCTCTGCCCCTGTAGCACACCTCTGCCTGGACATCCAGGTGTTTCTATACATCCTCTGAAATCTAGGCAGAGGTTCCCAAACCTCAACTCTTGTCATTTGCACATCCACAGGACCAGCTCCACATGAAAGCTGCCAAGGCTTGGGGCTTGCACCCTTTGAAGCCATGGCCCAAGCTGTACCTTGGCCTCTTTCAGCCATGGCTGGAGCAGCTGGGACACAGAGCACCAAGACCCTAGACTGCACACAGCAGAGGGGCCCTGGGCCCAGCCCACAAAACCATTTTTTCTGATTAGGCCTACAGGCCTGTGATGGGAGGGGCTGCCATGAAGTTCTCTGACATGCCCTGGATACATTTTCCCCCCGTCTTGGCGAATAGCATTTGGCTCCTTGTTACTTATGCAAATTTCTATAGCTAGCTTGAATTTCTCCCTAGAAAATGGTTTTTTCTTTTCTACTGCATCATCAGGCTGCAAAATTTTCAAACTTTTATGCTCTGCCACCTCTTGAATGCTTTGCTGCTTAGAAATTTCTTCCACCAGATACCCCAAGTTATCTCTCTGAAGTTCAAAGTTCCACAGATCTCTAGGGCAGGGGCAAAATGCCACCAGTCTCTTTGCATAGCAAGAATGACCTTTACTCCAGTTCCCAAAAAGCTCCTCATCTCCATCTGAGACCACCTCAGCCTGGACTTTATTGTCCCTATCACTGTCAGCATTTTGGTCAAAGCCATTCAACAAGTCCCTAGGAAGTTCCAAACTTTCCCACATCTTCCTATCTTCTGAGCCCTCCAAGTCTCTAGGAAATTCCAAACATTCCCACATTTTTCTGTCTTCTTCTGTGCCCCCAACTGTTCCAACCTCTGTCCATTACCCAGTTCCAAAGTTGCTTCCACATTTTTGGGTATCTTTACAGCAGCTCCCCACTTTCTGCAGCACTGCTAATAAAATACCCAAGACTGGGTAATTTATAAAGAAAAGGAGGTTTGATGGACTCACAGTCCCACATGGCTGGGGAGGCCTCACAATCATGGCAGAAGGTGAATGAGGAGGAAAGGCATGTCTGACATGGCAGCAGACAAGAGAGCATGTGCAGGGGAACTCCCCCTTGTAAAACCATCAGATCTTATGAGACTTATTCACTATCATGAGAACAGCACGAGAAAACTCACCCCCATGATTCAATTACCTCCCACCTAGTTCCTCTCACAACACGTGGGGATTATGGGAGCTATAATTCAAGATAGAGATTTGCAGGGGGACACAGCCGAACCATATCACCACCAGACAATTAACAAAACTTCTTCGAAGACTTATGGATAATGGAAGGAAAGCTCAGCCTCAAAGGTAATTTCAACTTTTGGCAAAGCAGCTACCTGAAACACACCTACCAGAGTCATTCTCAGTAGCAGGTCCAGCTCCACATGAGAGTCCAGCACATGTCTGCCACCAGAAAGTTTGGGCCCAGCTGTCAAATGGCTTTGAGAGAGAAAAGACTTCTCTGTCCCTCTAGTTTCAGGCTGGCTTCCCAGAGAGGCAGAAACTACTACGGCTGCCTGGCATTCATTCCCCCGTTTTCTTAGTAAGAGCACCCTGATTTACTTAGGAGGGTAAAGTGCCCAGATAAAAGGCTTCATTTCTCAATTCCTCAGCCAGCTGTGGAAGTGTTTGGGGGAATGTCAGAAAAGCTATTTAAAGGGAGAATCAGTGAGGAGGTCTCACTCTAATACACATACACTCACACACGCTATTTATTTTTCCTCTTCCATCTTTCTTCCTTCTAGGCTTCAATATGGATATGATGGCTGGAGCTCCAGCAGCCGTCCTGTGACCCTGAGAACAAGCCATTCATTGAGGCTAATGAAGCAGAAAGAAGGAATCCTGAGTCCTTGGGAAACAAGGATCTACCCGAATAGCTCCGAATGCCTACTTCTAGATGTCCTTTTAGAAAGAGAAGCACACCCTTGTGTATTTCAGCCACTGCTATTTAAGGTTTAACCTAATCATGATATAATTGGTTTTTCTTGGAACGATTGACCCTGGTAATTTTTTCTTCCATAAGAAGCAATCCCAACCCCTACCACTAGGGGGTGGCCTTGCCCTGTAGGCCTCAACATGACGATTACATCACTGCATATCAGAGTCCAATATCAGTGCATTCTGTGTAATTCAGTCTCAAATAACAACGTGCATGTGACAGCAGTGGTCCAGTCTGAGCTAAGTTGTGCCAAACTCCATCCAGTTCCTCTAACATGAGATTTGGATCTCATGCTTTTCTTCTCTTTTCTATATCCAATTCTTCAGCTCCTGTAAGCAAGCCCCACGACCAAAAAAGTATGCAGAGAAGCAGCTCTGACTCTAGCAAACACACAGTTTGTATTTCCAAACAGAACAATGAGCTTCTAGTCTGAACAACATCCCATTTGATGGTAACTTGATACTTTCCTCTTTTTGTTTTTCCAGCAAGAAGCAATCGGTAGGTACTTGCTTTACATTTGTGAAAAGATACCTGGCTGGTGGGTCTGATAAAGACAGACTCTACCCTGACAGGATTATTGATATCTCTACCTCCTACAAGATGGAAAATCACTTGCAGCATTTAAGTGACAGTTTTTCCAGTTTATGCTGATCAAAGTTTCAAAAATCTCTAGGCAGAGTTTTAGTCATTAATAATCTGAAGTGAAGGGAATAATTTATCTAATTATTGCTCAGGCTAAAAGCAAGCTGCTGTCTCAAAATGAAAGTACAGTGCTAGTTCTATAAATACCCACTCACAACTAACCAACAAAGGAGTTTGTGGTGTGAGAAGTGGAACTTTTGATAGTTTCAGATTGCATTGCTTCGGTATCATCTGTGCTCTCCTTGTCTACCTCCATTTACATCGTGATGCTGTATAGTTAAGACTTGGGCAGAGGGAGGAAAGGGGTTCATGGGGAGCTAGTAATCCTGCATTTTTCCTCAATTTTCTTACAAGACTACCATATTAGATAAGAACAAAAAATGTACCTGTAGAATAGTCTAACCAAAGAACGTGAGAAAGAATCACTTCTTTTTCCTCCATTTCTGTAAAGACCATGCAGAAAGTTTTCATATGTAATAAAACCAGTGATCACCAGATAATCTCAACCTAAGAGAAATAACCAAAATGAACCACTCACAAGAATAGAAACAGGCATCCCTTGGGAGTAGGGTTTAACAAATGAAAATACAGGACACTCTGTAATTTGAATTTTCTGCAATATTTGGAACCCGCTTATATGAAAAAATTATTTGATATTTATTCAAAATTTAAATTTAATGGTATGTCCTAGATTTTATCTGGCAACCCTACTTGGAGGTAAAGAATCTGTTCCTTCCTTGTGGGGGATGGGAAGAACAGTACAAAATGAGTAGATTCTGAAATACATCAAGGGGACTGTCACTGGAAAAGTCACTGATTAAAAACAAAACACCCACAAACCACTAGGCCCTGTGCACAGGTTCCTCCAAGAAGCTAAGTCTTCTTGTTTTTTATCTTTTGTATCTTTACAGAGTCTAGATGCCCTCCTGCTCTGGGTATATTGAGAGCTCAGTGAGGAGTGCTGACCAACTGGATAGTCAATGACCACTGAGGAGGAGGTGGCCATGCAAGCCCCAGATCTCTGGGATCATGTGTTCTGTAATTTCAGATGTGCATCTGCAATGGCCTGGGATGCCAAGGGTCCTCTCCTTAGAGAGGCAAGGCAACAGCAAGGCAATCAGTTGTTACCCCAATGTCCAGCCTCCCCTATTGTCTTTCAGAGGGCATTTTGTCCAAACTACGGGGTAAGAAAAGGGTTTGGTTTTACACTTTTAGCCAGAGTTTACCCTCCGGGAATGCTCCTTCTACCACATCTGCCAGGGATCTATTTTCCAAAAGTACTGGTTGGTCACTCAGAATCCACTGGGTGCAGACATTCAAAGATGTGCAACTTCTCCTCTGTATCAAATAAGGATACAGGTGGGCAGTACTCCATTTTTCTGCCTTTTCACTCTCCACACTAGGCTTCGTAGACATGAACACGTGAAAGCACAGAACAGTAAGTCAATGTCAGAGGGAATTATAGGTAAGGACCCCCACCTTCATTCCAATTCTCTTCTGACATTGAGCATGCCATTCCGTAAGGCTAGAGGTCTCACTTACTTTTAACTTTCTTGAGTTTCACAGTATGGGTACCTGAAAACTTAGACTCCTCTCCTCAATGAGGTCCTCTCCCTGGTTCTCTCCCACTCCTGACTCGGTTTACTTTGAGCCCCCTCCCCAAGCACCTTAAGTATTGTCTAAATTTTTGTCCACCTCCCCACCCTTTTTTTTTCTTTTCTTTTTCTTTCTTTCTTTCTTTTCTTTTCTTTTCTTTTTTTTTTTTTTTTTTGAGATAGGCTCTCACTCTGTTGCCCAGGCTGGAGTGGAGTGACACAATTATAGCTCACTGCAGCCTCGCTCTCCCAGGCTCAAGCAATGCTCCTGCCTCAGCCTCCCACATAGCTGGGACTACAGGTACTTGCCACCACGCTGAGCTAATTTTTTAATTTTTTAGTAGAGCCAAGGTCTCGCTATGCTGCCCAGGCTGAACTCGAACTCCTCACTATCCTACCTTGGCCTGCCAAAGTGCTGGGATTACAGGCGAGAGCCACCGCACCTGGACTCCCCATTCTTACCTACATGGAGAAGTCTTATTCTTTGGATTCATTCTTCTTCCCCATGCAAGGCCTCAAGTTTGCTTTCAGTCTGAAATAGCACTGCTGGATGATCAGAAATGCCCATTGCCACCCAAATCTTTTTGTTTTGTTTTGTTTTTTAATACCATCACCATGGATAGATGTGGCTCCTTCGGGCCACAATTCCATTTAATTTCAAGCTGCAGGCATAGCAGCCCTTTTAATCATGGACCTGCTAAATTAGGCACATGGACTGTCTCAGGGAGAGTGTAGTCTGAATTCACATCGAGAGACACCTGTTTTCTCCCTGGCACGACAACTAAGCCCCCTGGTTCCACCTGGGGCAACCCATTAACAAATCCTCCCTAGAAAGGCCAGGAAGAACTCATTTAACTCAAACTGGTTTAATTTAGGTTCAGAGTGTCTTCTTCTGTGGGAAAGGGAAAGGGAGTGAGGACTGATTGGCAGTTCTTCCCACACACAGCTCAACAGCAAATGTTCACGGAGTCCTTAATTCTTTTAAGAGTAGCCTCAGAGATGTTGACTCTCTCTAAATTGTGATGTTGCTTTTACAGCTGGGTTATTATAAGATTAGTGTAAGTTTGGTCACTTACACTTCATCTTACTATTCCTTCCTCACCTTATTGTTTATGAGCGCTCATAGGATCCCATTCTCCCACCTTCTGTTTCTCTTTGTCCCTTCTATGGCTCCTCATCTCTAACCCCTGTGTTCCCCACATACCACCAGCTCCTCCCATGGATCTGGTTTTCTTGGACTTCCTGATCTTGGCACAGACTTTCCCTTCAGCCTAGAACAGTCTTCTCCCACCTTCCCGCATCTGACCTACTCACCCTTCCAGACTGAGTAAATGTTACTTCCCTATTTAGACCATGCAGACCCGGATGGCAGGGCTTCTCACACTTCAGTATGCATGAGAATCACCTGGAGAGCTTCTTCAACTATAAATTCCCTCTTCCCATCTCTGTCCCCTTCACCAAATTGTGATTTAGTAGGTCTGGGATGGGGCCCAAGAATTTGCATTTAAACAGCCTCCCAGGTATTCTCAATAGTGCTGGTCTGTAGGCCACACTTTGGGTACCACTGCCCCAGACTGAATTAAATCTCTCAGCTCTATGATCCTGGAGCTCCCTGTATTACTCTATCAAAACATATTATTGTTAATATTCCTGTAATGTCTTTCCTCCCTGATAGGCTGAAAACACAGTGAAAGCAGGCCGTGTCCATTTTATTTGCTGCTGAATCCCCATCAATTAACACAAGGCCTGTGACACAGGATGTGCTTAATAAATCCAGGATTTATAAAAAGGAGGTAGAAGAAAGGGGAATCTTTCCATGCTGAGAATCTTCAACATGTGAGCATGTTGCTTTGAAGTCAGTTCTCAAAAAGGAATCCAGAATGTATTGATGGTGGCCTTTGGAAGAAGGGTCTAGACAACCCCAGTGGTAATTTGCAATGTCATTATTTGCATTATTTCTGTTATCTTTGTGGGGTGGGGTTGGGGGAATCTATGAGGCAATATTTTCAGTTATATCTAATAAAATAGCTTTGCAAATATCTACTCAACCAGGATGATGAACATATCTGAGTAATTAGCCAGGAGAATTCACCCCCTTTCCATTTCGGGCACTCCTTGCAGGGAATTCATGGCTGTGGAATAATACATGGGCAGAGCGGAGGCTCTGGAGTTAGACCCAGAAGGCCAGCTATACCATTTCCCAGTTCTGGGGCTCTGGCCAAGGTAACTTAACTGTCCTAAGCCTCAGTTTCCGCATTTGTGGATGAGGATAAAATGGTACCCATGGATAGGCAGTAGGCTGTAATAGTTTAGAGCACAGCCTGCCTATGTTTGAATCCTGGCTCCTCCACTTACCAGCTGCACGACTTTGGGGAAGTTATTTAACCACCATATGCCTCAATTTCTTCTTCTGTAATCATTTCTTCAAAAATGATTGTATTAAATTGAACTACTTTAAGCTGCTATTTTGTAAGTCAAAAACAGTCGAATGTCAGTGATTTCAAATGATTCAAACTAATACCTACCTTACAGGCTTATAAAGAGAAGCAAGTGCATGAGTCAAGTTTAAGTCAACAGGCTTAAAATGATGACTGTTACATATTAAGCACCATACAAGAGTCAGCTCTTATTGCATAGCTGAGTTTGTTGGGGAATAAAATGAATATGATAATGTGATAAACACTTGGCAGAGGAGGATTGTAAACATTCAATAAAATGCTACTTGTTCTTTTTTGTACTTATGTAACCCCTTCTTAAGAATATCTGACTTTAAAATTACTAATGTTTTCAGATGGTTGTTTTTGCACTGCCCTCAAGTCCTTCAGCCCCCGAGCACATACAAACTAATTACCATGAAGTTCAGAAGGAGAGTAGGTGAAGCTATGAAGAGAAGGGACAGCTCAGGACAATGGACCTCGGAGAGATAGAAGCCCAGGACAAGGGTACTCTACAGTTAGCCTCTTGCCTCCCCAAATATTAGGTTGAAACATATGAAACTCATTTATATAGGCCAAAATGGAAAAATATTCACAATTTCATATGATTAAACATACTAGATTCCCCTAGCCAGCCTGGATTTCTTTCATATTCTTGACAGTCTATCAGTTAATACCATGTCTCTTTTTTCCTTTACATTTTAACATTTTTAGCATTGGGATGTATCTTACAATCATGTGTGTCTTTAATATGGTTGAATTTCTTTCCCTTTCTCCTTCTGAGCAACTAGGTTCTGGTAATCTCACTTTTTGTCTAGTGTCCTCAGAGTGGTAGCTGCTTTACCTCAGCCCTGGGGGAAATAACTTCTTCCAACAAGTATTAATAACCGGTTGCTTCAACTTCCTGTTTTGCTCTTCCACCCTTCCAACATCTGTGAAAAAATTCCCTGTATTAAATCCCCTCTGTTTGAAATACCTAGCAGGGTTTCTATTTCTTGACTATGCTGACTATTGCATATATTAATTTTAAAAGAATCTCTTCAAATGGCAAATGAGAGAGTTAAGCATTCACATAGTTGCATAAATTGTATATATCAGATTTCTTTCACTTTATCATGATGTTTTACTCATCAAACATGTATTGAACATCTAGTTTATGCCACAGCCTATGCACCTATCATTGGTAAAAAGGTGAAAAGGACAATTTTTGTCCCAGAGGAGCTTAGAGTAGGGGTAGAGCTGGGACTACAGCACAGACAGAGATCACAGCATGATGAGTGCCATGGGAGCACACGAAGAGCACTTAGCCTAGTCCAGTCCAAGGCAAAAGAACTCAGGAAGGCCTCCTTCAATCTGTCTGTCCTGCATGTACAGCCATGGAGGAGAAGGAAAAGGCAGGAAAGACCTTCTAGGCAGAGCAAGGAGCAAATGCTAAGGCTCAGACTTAGAGAGTAGGGTTGGCTTCAGAGCATTGAAATGTTTCAGTATAGTTGGAGAAAAGTTGGAGGATGACAACAACCGAAGCTGGAATGATAGGTAAAGGAACAGATCATGAAGGATGGTGTACACCATGGTGAGGAACTATGTAAGACTATGTTTTTATATCGAGGTCAGTGGAAAACAATTGAAATTAGTGGCTTGATCAAGTTTACAGTTAGGAAGATACTGCTCACTGAAAAAAGAGGACAACATACTTTGTAGAAGCTACCAAATGACTAACTGCCTAGTCACAGGGGTTAAGGCAGCAGTTCTCAACCTTTCTGTCACCAGAGACCAGTTTCATGAAAGACAATTTTTCCATGGACTGGGGTGGGGGATGGTTTCGGGATGATTCAAGCGCATTACATTTATTGTGCACTTTGTTTCTATTATTATTACATTATAATATATAATGAAATAATTATACAACTCACCATAACGTAGAATCAGTGGGAGCCCTGAGCTTGTTTTCCTGCAACTCAGCAGTCCCATCTGGGGGTGATGGAAGACAGTGACAGGTCATCAGGCATTAGATTCTCACAAGGTAGTGTGCAACCTAGATCCCTCTCATGCACAGTTGACAATAGGGTTTGTGCTGCTATGAGAATCTAATGCTACCTCTGATCTGACAGGAGGTGAAGCTCAGGCGGTGTGAGCAATGAGGAGTAGCTGTAAATACAGATGAAGCTCATCTGCCACTCACCTCCTGCTGTGTGGCCCAGTTCCTAACAGGTCACGGACCAGTACTGGTCTGTGGCCTGGGGGTTGGGGACCCCTGAGTTAAGGTGTTGACGGCTTCTTCTTTCAGTCACTAAGCATTTAGTGAACACTCACTATATATCAGACACTGTGACTGATCCTTGTAAGATAAATAAGCTTCATGCCCTCCAAGAGCTTACAGTCTAATGAGGGAGAAAAACATCTTAAATAATTATGAGGAGTATTACAGAAATACAGATGAGGGAGGAACCAAGTAGGAGAAGATGGAAGATTCCACAGAGGACATGACATTGGCTTGGATTTTGAAGGAAAAATAAGGACATGCAAGATAAAAGAGCAGAAATACAGCATTTCAATTAACAGGAGCACCATTTGCAGCAGCATGTGGACATCGTGTTCTTGGTGGTCTCAGAGAATAGAGAAGAGTCTGATGTAACTGGGCCACAAGGTTTACAAATTGGTTGAAAATAAGGTCCTAGGGCCCGATTCTAAAAGACTTTGTAAGTCTTGTTGGTATGAGGCATCCCCTCTAGGTAACGGAATCACCAAAGGTTGTTAAGAGAAATGGGGGTTGATAAGATAAGATTCATGTTCAAGCTTTAAAAAATTATGTCAGAAATAGAACTGAAGAATAGAGACTGGCAACATGGAGATTCATTATGAGGCTGAGGTCATAGTTCGGGTGGAAGCTGACCAGAACTTGAACTAAGAGAGACGCAATTGGGATGAAGAGGAGCAAACCAATCCTGGGTCGATATGCTCCATCCTAGAAAACATTTTCATGTTAAAGCATCCATTAGTGCCCAAAAGGAGCTTCAAAACTAAGTTTCATTCATCTTTCTCAAAACTTTGTTAGAGTCTGTTTAACTGTGTTAAAATTCATGTCCTAGTGGAGCAGACTTTTCTCATCTCAAATTATTTTGGAAGGTATAGGCTGCATTGCTGAGGAAAATGCTGAAAGGGAAGTGTGAGGACATGGGATAAAGCGCAAGTAAACACTCTGGGATGCAGGAGAAGAGCTTTTCAAAGAAGAAAGGGCAGGAGCCTGGGGTAGAGAAGTGGAAAAGACCTGAGTCTGAAAGAGATGTGACACCTGGGAGGATTTTTCTTTCTTCTTGTAATTGAAGGGGAGAGAGAGAGGAAAATTCTGGAAGCAAAGGCTTAGAGGTTCCCAAAGGCAAACACCTCCAGGAGCCAGCATCAGGTGACAAATAAATAAAGCAGACTTGCTTTAAGAACATGGAGGTGATCCCAGCAATTTGGGAGGCCAAGGCGGGAGGATCATTTGAGCCCAGGAGTTTGAGGCTAGCCTGGGCAATATGGTGAAACCCTGTCTCTACAAAAAAATACAAAAACTAGCCAGGTGTGATGGCACATGTCTGTGGTCCCAGCTATTTGGGAGGCTGAAGTGGGAGGATCAACAGAGCCTGGGAGGTCAAGGTGGCAGTGAGCTCTGTTCATGCCGCTGCACTCCAGCCTGGGTGACAGGGTGAGAGCCTGTCTCAAAAAACAAACAAACAAACAAAACCCATAAAACAGACTGGGCACCATGGTTCAGGCCTGTTCCCAGCATTTTGGGAAGCCGAGCAGGCAGATCACCTGAGGTCAGGAGTTTGAGACCAGCCTGAACAACATGGTGAAAACCCATCTCTACTAAAAATACAAAAATTAGTCAGGCATGGTGGCGGGCGCCTGTAATCCCAGCTACTCAGGAGGCTGAGGCAGAAGAATCGCTTGAACCCAGGAGGTGGAGGTTGCAGTGAGCCAAGATCACACTATTGTATTCTGGCCTGGGTGACAGAGCGAGACTCTGTCTCAAAAAAACAAAAACAAAAACCACAAAACAAAACATGGAGGCCAGGTGGCAGCGGCTCATGCTTGTAATCCTAATGCTTTGGGAGGCTGAGGTGGGAGGATCACTTGAGCTCAGGAGTTTGAGATCAGCTGGATAACATAGTGAGATCTCGTCTCTATTTTTATTTTTAAAAAACTTTAAAAAATATGTGGAAGTGCATGGTTTATGAAAGGGGCAGATACCCACAAGCTCCAGCCAGCTGTTGTCATGTGGAAATGCAATGTTCCTGATCTTGTGATTTTTCAAGAGAAGCCAGAAATCTAGATATTCCTGTAAAATCATCCACTGTTCTTTAATGCGGGCAACAAATTCGTTTTTTTTCTAAACAGCAGGCTGGCCAAATAAAACATATGTGGCTGCATTTGGCCCTTGGGTGGCCAATTTGTAACCTCTGGTCTAGAAGGAATGGTAGGTTATTTGAATAAATCCCACCAGCCATGGTGGATATGCAGCCTACTTGTGCTAGAATGTAAACAAGTCATGGGAGGATACCATTTCCCAGAAAAGCAATTCCCATTAAATCCACTGGCTAAGTTTGGAAAGATAATACAGAATGTACTGATATGTAAGTTTAGTTTTGCTTTGTTGGGAAAATTTTTATGAAGCCGAGCTAGAAGGAAGGAAACTGATCTTCTCTGAAGTCATTTCTATGGTATATCTTTAAGAAGTCAGAGTTGAGGAGAGAGTCACTTTGGAAAAGATCATAGCCTAATGTCTTTTTCAGGAACTAGCACTGGAAATTAAAGTCAATTATTTCAACCTGTATCACAGACTGTATATAAAGAGTTCCCATGAATCAACAATGAGACAACATCCAAAGGAACATGAACAAAGAATATGCACAATTCTCAGAAAAGGAAATATTATAGGTTTTTACCTATAAAAACGCTTGATTTCACTTAGCATGGGAGAAATCCAATTTATAAACAATGTTTTTCACCTATAATATAGGAAAAGTTAACAAGAACTTCATATATATAATACACTGTGTAGGCAAAGGTGTTGGGAACTTGGCACTGTCATACAGTGGTGGTGAAATTTTAAGTTGGCACGACTGCTAAGGAGTGCAAATTGGCAGGATCCATTAAAATAAAAAAATACATACATGCCTTGACCTAGACATTTCTAAATCTAAGAATTAATTACCTACCCTTATTCACACTTGTGAAAGGACATATATATACACACATGTGTATATAAGAATATTCATTATAGCATCATTTATAATAGCAGATGATTTGAAATAATCTAAATGTCCATCAATATGGAAATAAAATAAATGATAATAGACCCAAACAATGGCATCCACTGAAGCAATAAAAAAAGAAGCAGCTCCATACCTACTGAAAAGAATGCCTCTCCTATATATATCTTAAAAGCAAGGTTAAGAAGTGTAAATTGTATAACGCCATTTGGTATTGCATAAACATATACTTAGATATGCACAGTGTATCTCTAGAAGGCTTAAAAGCATCTTTTAGAAAGGGATGCCTCTGGGGAGGGCTGAGTGGTGGGAGACAGACTTGGGAAGGAAAGGTTTTGCTCTGTACTCTTCCATATATGTATACACAATAATACATAGATAATACATTATGTATTGTATAATGCAGTAATATGCATAATATAATGTATATAATTTATTTTTATATCTATATTTACATTAATCCATGAATTTTTTTTCTTTTGAGATGAAGTCTTGCTCTGTCACCCAGGCTGTAGTGCAGTGGCATGATCTTGGCTCACTGCAACCTCTGCCTCCCGGGTTCAAGTGATTCTCCTGCTTCAGCCTCCTGAGTAGCTGCAATTACAGGCACTTGCCATCACGCCCAGCTAATTTTTGTATTTTTAGCAGAGACAGGGTTTCACCAAGTTGGCCATGCTGATCTTGAACCTCCGACCTCAGGTGATCCACCCGCCTCAGCCTCCCAACCCATTAAAATTTTTAAGAAAAAAAGTTATACTAACATTTAAAAAAATCACTAACTTATTGTCAAGCCTCTCTAAAATCTCCTTTCACTTTTGAATTCCAAGGTCAAAGTTTAGGTTCAAATTTTTACTCTTACTTTTGAATTCTGAGGTCAACCTTTTGAGTTACTAGTAAGTCTACCAAAATTTTAGCTGTTGAACTAATTGCAGTTATTTTTCTTTTGCTATCTCAGATTCGGATTCAAACCGCCATTACTTTTTCTATCCAACATGCTGGTAAAAGCACATCCAACCCACAAATGTGAAAAACAATGAGACCTAGAAATACAATTCATCTGTAGAAAAGTTCTGAGTCAGTTCCTTTTCAGGGAGTCCAGACGGTTCCTGAGCTTCTGTCTGAATGATTTCTCTGAGTCAAATAAAATGACAAGGCAGGCATTTAAATGACAAGAAGCCAACCCTGGGTCTGGTGTGCTGGGAGTGGAAAATTCTGTGAAGTTTTTATGTTCCCACTGTGTACAAGCACAGATTATCTTTCTCAAGCAGACACAGAAGCATATAGAAGACCTAGAAATTCCATTAGTTTCAGAGTCTAGTGCCAATAAATTTAATAAGAAATGGAAGCAAGGTTATTTATTTGTTTTACAGCATTCTAAAGACTGCACAGAAAGAAACTCTTAGAAGAGTTTAGCTCAGTAATTGACTAAAACATTCGTGATCATTCACCAAATCCCCAAATATTCCCTGAGCACCTTCTAAGTACTAAGTCACTGGGCTAGCCGCCATGGTGGGATTAAAATGATGGGTAAGGAGTTTCTAATTTAATTCCATGCTTTCCAAAGACTCCTCTGAGGAGCACTAAAATCTGAGGAATATTAATATTATTATAAGACAAAAAGATTTTCTTAGTAATTAAGAATCAGAAAATAATTAAGCTGTTTTAATTGGCACAGGACTTTTCAGATCTTTTACTATGCTCACATGCAATATGAACCTTCTAGAGAGGGGTATGGTATGCAGTCTTTCCTAAAGCATACCCCAAATAATTCTAAAATTATTTGAATACAATTAACTTTTTTGTTTTGGGCAGCTGCAGGAGCTCACGTCTATGTAACATACATTAGGAAAACAATAACCTTAAATGCCGAGACAAACATAAATACATATGCGAAAACAAAACTATCCTAAAGCAAACTGGGGTTAACTGCCCAAATACTTGACCTGGATGTAATAAACAGCTTGAGTTTAAAAGATAGCAGTGGTCTAGAGTTATAGAAGCTGGGTGGAGCAGAAGGAGCTGGGTCTAAGCCTGAAAAAAAGGAAAGTGTCCATCAAGGAGGAGAAGCAGCTGAAAAGTGATGGAGCTATTTGGAGGATGAAGGAGACCAGCCAGCCAGAGCAGAGGGTTCATCATATAGGAAGGACAAGGAGTTAAGTCTAGATAGGATCAGATTGAAACAGGTCATGACTGTCAGGTTAGGAAGTCTGAACCTTACCTTGCAGGCAGGAGGGAGCCTTTAAAAGCCTCTAAGCAAGACACTGAAATGTTCAAAGTGGTCTTCTAAGAAAATCACTCTGGTGCTCATTTGAAGAAAGGCATTGGAGTATGACGGTGAGTGGAGTGGGAAGAGAAGATGGAAGCCCGGTGCTGACTGTGAGATGAAGGTCTAGAATAGGGTTAGTGCACAGACTAAGAAGGGCATTTTAATGAAGAATTGACAGAAAGTGAAGACTGGATGTCAGAACTGTATAAATGGGGTTTGGCTTCTGGGTGATGAGGTACCATTTTTATGGGGAGGATAGTTTTTGAGATGTCAAATTGCATCTTACGCCTTCCCCATCTCCAACCCCCTACTAATTCCACAAAAGCAGGTAGGCCTTTCCTATTTCTTTGTTTGAAGAGCTGTCAGCTCTACCTCTCTTTTTTAAAAGCTGAAGCTCACCAAGGATGGTGGTGGATATCCCAGAATGATGACTAATAATAGCTGAGAAAGGAGTTTTTTCAATGTCTGGGGAAGAGAAGGCAGCAGAGGTGGATTTGAGGAGACTAGGAAGAGAGTCCCATGAGAAGCGTGCACCTGTCTCAGCTCCCAGCTGCCTTCCAGGAAGGTGGCTAAATTCAGAGAGGAGGGCTGCAAGGTGCACCTGGAGAAACCTAAAGATAGGTCCTCCCAGGAGGAGGAGTTGAAGATTCCCATGTCTCACATTTAGAAGTGTGTATGGATGAGGAGCAATGGAAATGCTAACTGCTATGTGAATATAATCCACTTTGGAGAGCCATTTAGCTCTAGCTAGTAAAACTGAAGATTCCCAGAAAACATCTAGGTATATAGGTATATAGGCCCAAGGAAAAAGGTGTAAGGATGTAGAAGGGCAACGTTGTTTGTAAGACTGGAAAATTGGAAACAGCTTAAAAATCCAAGGGTAGGATGTTTAAATACATTGTATATATTCACAAAATGGACTGCTAAATGAATGAACTAGAGAAACATGGATACATTTCAAAAAACAGTGTTGGATATCAAGAAGAAGTTTTGGGAGGAAGTTACCGTTTATGTTAAGATTTCCAATATACAAACCATATGCAAGTATACTATGTATTATCTATGGGCATACAAACAAAGCATCTTAAGCCCGCATGAGGTCCACAATCATTAAAGTCAGGATAATGCTTGCATTTGGAGTAAGGGAGGTAAAAAGGAAATTGGATTAGGAAGGATCGTAAAAGTTTCAGGTATATCTAATGATTTAAATCTAAAGGAACCATAGAAAAATATTAAGATCCGTCAAAACTTAGTGGTGGGTACATGGATGTTTGTTATAGTATCCTCTGTTTATGTGCATTTTTGAAATATTTTACAAAAGTATTTTTCAATTATTTTAACAGCTCTATTTAGGTATAAATGAAGAAACTATCATGTTAATATAGATAGTGAACATATCTATCACCCCGAAAATTTTCCTCATGCCCCTTTTGAGGAGATCTGGCATTTGGTATTTGTTCATGCCTGTAATCCCGGTACTTTGGGAGGCCAAGGAGGGCAGATCACTTGAGGTTAAGAGTTCGAGATCAGCCTGGCCAACATGGTGAAATCCCATCTCTACTAAAAATATAAAAATTAGCCAGGCATGGTGGCATGCGCCTGTAGTCCCAGCTACTCAGGAAGCTGAGACAGGAGAATCGTTTGAGCCCAGGAGGTGGAAGTTGCAGTGAGCCAAGATCACACCACTGCACTACAGCCTGGGTGACAGAGTGAGACTCCATCTCAAAAAATAAAAATAAAAAAGGATGGGGCTTTGCCCCTATGATAAATGAATTGAATTTCCTGCCAGATTGGGAGAAAGGGACTGCAGAGTCAGATTTACATTAATTTAAAGAAAAGTAAGTAATGTGATGTTTCTTGACCTTTTGAGTTTATGATTAAAATTCATACTTACTACAAACAGCTAGGGAAATTGGGTGGAAGAAAGAGTTTAAAAGTAACAGTGGAGACATGGAGTGCGCAATTAAACATGAGGGCTAGAGCTGCAAGGAGAGGTCAGCACTGGAGGTTGAGGCTTTGGTGGACATTTGCCTGGTGCAAATAGTTAAGACCATGTGAATAGATGAGATCTCCAAAAGAATGAGGGTAGACAAAGAACAGCCCTGGATGTAGTTCCCTGCCTTGGCATGTGCAATTGAGATGGGTACAGAAAAAGGAGATAGTAAAGAAGATCTAACTGTGGTGAGGCAGGTGGTGAATTAGTATATACTAATGGTCAGGAAGCCAAGGGAAGAAAGAGTAAGGCAAATAGCATCACATACCTTAGAGAAGAAAAGCAAATTGAGGCTGAGGAGCCATTAGATCCAGTGACTGAGAGATTGCTGATGTCCTAAAAGGTGCAATTTCAGTAAAATTGTGAAAACGGAATTCTACTTTAGACACTTAAAGAGAGAGTGGAGATGAAGACACCTCTGAATAAATGCAGATCATTCCAAGAGTTTTGCTGTGTAAAGTTGAGAAATGCAAGAATGATGTGAGCAGGACCGTTAGGAGAAAGTGGAAAGATTTGCTGACAGAAAATCCTAGGATGTGTGTTTAATAATGACCACCTTCTCCATCCTCAAGTATTACTATTGTAAAATAATTGCCATAATTCTAAAGCTTTATTTTTAGAGAGTTTATTCACTCAATTCATCCACCTAGAATAAAAAGAAATAACATTTGCATTCAAAATAAGTGTCATAAGCAATGGATGTTTCTTTCAAACCCTTAATACAAGTGGAAAAATTATGAAAACCTTGCTGCTCAGAGTGTGGTCCATGGACCAGCAGCATGAGCATCGCCCAGGAGCTTGCTAGAATGAGAAAAGCAGAATCTCAGATCCTATCCCACATCCACTAAACCAGAATGTGCTTTCCCAGGTGATTTGTCTGCATGTTCAAGTTTGAGAAGGAGAGCTGTCGAAAACATTCAGAAATTATGACATGACTGATACTTTGAGAAGTTCTCTAAGGATCAGACAGCAGAGGAATAAAACTAGTCTGTCTGGAAGAAATCATCAGTTGATTAGTGAAACATCAGTCAGGGATTAATCAAGAAGGATTTGAAAGAGAACAGGAAGCTGGCAGCTAGGGAAACTGAGTAAGAGGCTGAATCTAAGAAGCAAGCATAATCTTACAAAAGCAAGATAGACCAGACTTCAACTTTTAGGAGCATAGTCTTTACTGGAAATTCTTTATCCAACTTGGTGATTGCAGGAAACTGTCACTTCCAGCAAGGTAAGGGGTGGTAGGAATGTGGTTGGCAGGAGGTCCCTTTGGGGACTTTGCAGGCAGGAACTTCCCTCTGTGACAGAGGGGCATTGCTGTTATCTCAGGCTAGGCTGGCCTCCATACTAGCAGGCCTGGGCTACCTGTGCTTACACCTCTTCCTTCTTCACTCAGCCTCAGCATCACTGTGCCATACAGTCAGGCCTCCAAAATCTGCCTTAGCTGTATTCCTCCATCCTCTTTGCTTTTAAAGGTTGAATTTCATCAGGATTTATTTGAAACTCTCGTTTAAAAGGCTGATTCTTGCCCTCCCACCTCCAAGTCTTCAAGGGACCTGATAGTGAAGGTCCAGGATGGGATCTAGAAAATACATTTGTAATAAGCACCATATGTGATTTTGCTGCAGATGTTTCCAGACTACATTTGCAGAAGCAGTCTTCCTTCTGCCCCATTCCTTTGCTGCTCAGAGTTTTACCAATTGAGAGGTGAGGATATGGAGACTCTCAGATACATGCTGGATCCTTTGTAATATCTACCCCCTCTCTAACTTCTCCTTTGCAGCGTCAGTTTTCCAGACTATGTTCTTCTTCCGTACTCCTTCATCACTTTTTCCCTCTGCCCTCACTGCCTTCCAGTGACCTTCAGACAGGTACAGGCTACCCATCCACAAATATTCAGCCCTCACCAACTCTCACCCACTCTAAATTCCTCTAACATGGTCTGTTTCTTGCTATCTCCAATTTCACTTTTGGAATTCTCCTCTGGATTCCAGCCAGCTTGTACTCTTCTCTTCTACAGTTTCTCCAGGTCTCCAATTACTTCTTTGAGGGTATATTAAAAAGCCTCTTTATACTTCTCCTTGACCGCACAGCTGCATCTGCCACTGCCAATCACCCTCTTCTCTGAGCACCCTAGCACTGCTGGGATGGGCATGTTCAAGGCTGCATCACACTTTGCCTTTCGACAGAATCAATGAGCCTGGCTCCTCTACTGTAGATAGATCTCAGGATTTAGCAGGTGTTCCTTCTCACTGCCTCGGGTGCTTCCTTTAATCCTCTGGAAATTGTAATACTGCTGGGGAAGCCTAAAAGCTAAACTATCTTTACAATTGATTGTATTAGGACTGTTTGAAGATCTGATCTTACAGTCAGGACTGGCTACATGGTTTGCAAGGGCCAGTGCAAAAAGAAAATGTGGACCCTTTGTTTAAAAGGTCTTAAGAAATTTCCAGATGATGGTAGCAGAACTTAAACCAGGGGCAGGGCTTTTTATTTTTAAGTGCAGAGCCTGTGTGACTGCATAGATCACATGCTCAGGAAGCTGGCTCTGCTGATGGTTGACCCAGCCTGTTAGCTTGGTGACCCTCAGGACCAGATAAGTTAGTGAGAACATGGTTAAAATTCAGATAAACTCATAGCTCACATTCCCAATATACCAGCTAGTTTTCCCAGTGCAACACCCTCCAGGGTCACAGTCTTCACTTCTCACCTCCGTAGGTTCTAACATGGGCCTCATCATCACCAGAAGGACAGGGGACCATGAGAATGACACAGCACAGCTACTCACAAAAAGGATGGGGAAGAAACAGCCCAACAGGGCAGGTCAGAAGCATCATCATCATTGTTGTTTTAATAATTGGAGTACGGAATAGTACAAAACTCAATCCTAAATGCTGTGCTCTAACTCTTCCCCATTTCTAGCCCCTAAACCCCACAAGACCAGACTGGAGACAGAAACTGGAATCCAAGCAGCAACAAGCCTCCCTGCTTTCTTTGGGGCAGAGCCAAAAAGAGATAAAGAACGTGTTGTATTAGGCAGCAGTAAACAGGCAAGGGACAAGCAGGCCTTTAATAAAACAGACCTTTATTGGGGCTAAAATGGCCCAGGGCTGACCCCACCCTAAATCCTGGCAGTGTCCAACGACAAGAATTCAGAGGAACAAAAACGCTGGCATTGCCTGCTGCATCCCATGCATACATAACAGAAAGCACTGCAGAACCTCGCAAGCAAGGAATACATAAATGCCATTATCCAGTCTTTCAGCCAAAACTTATTTTTTCGTCTGGACGACTATGCTATTCTGCTTTCTCTGCCTCCAATTTCTGTCCTGTGACTCACAGGGACGGCTTTGGGGAAATGAAATATCCCAAGACCTAAAATAGGTCCTTCTCCCTCCCTCTAATATCAGGATGAGTTTCCTAAGGCATTTGTTTCTTCCTTAATTAACCAGGCATGAATGATAATATTGCCTGGGTTGAAGAACTCATCTCTGTCACTGGTAAATATAAATAACGAGCCCTGTTCATAGAAAAGCGTGCCAGAATTTCATTGATTAACATCCCGTGCCACAGCCTCTCTTTGAAATTAAAAACACTTTCAATGACACTGAAGAGAAGAGACATTGCACAAAAAAAAATATTTCTAAGACAAGGTTGTCATTAAAGCATGCCAGAAATAGAACTGTTTTTATTTAACCATGCTCACTCCTCCCCGCCCCCTCCCTTGCTGGCTGTGAGGCTGCACGCAGTTAAATCACAAGGATTACAGAAAGTAATTTCATCCATTTGAATTTTAGAAGCTTCAGAAGCAGACCTGTAGATAATGCTTAGTTGATGTGTCTCTTTGCCCCCATGGCAAGTGATAATTAAGGAAGTGATATGAGCAGATTTAAAATCCAGCTGTTCAGTAATTTATAGAATTATTTTATTTCTTAACTGCACATCAGATTCTACCCCACTGTCACTCTCTTAGTCCTGACCCTCATTGCTCTCCCCACACAGCCTCCTGATTGGTCTCCTTGCCTCCAGCTTTAAGCCCCTGTTTCATGGGGACACAACTGCTGGACAGAACATGAAAACTGGTGACTGGAGGGCCAGAATCACTGCAGACTTGTTTGTAAGTACAGTGGGTTGTTTGGTTTGGTTTGGCTTTTTAGATTTGCAAAGCCTTTAAATGAGTTTAGTGTGCTTGCTACACAGCCTCCTCAGTGTTCCCCCTGCAATCTCTTATACGAGATCCTCCACCACATGACCCCCGTCACTTATGTATCTTGATGTGTCACAGTTTCTTTGCTTCTGTGGCCTCTGGTCCCGTCTGCCAGCCTTGGCCATCTATGCATTGGGCAGGAAGTGCTCTTCAGCCCACCACAACTCCCTGGCCTTTCCCAGCTCTGCTTGAAATCTAATGACAAAAACCACATGATTATCTCAATAGATGCAGAAAAGGCCTTCGATAAAATTCAACATCCCTTCATGCTAAAAACTCTCAATAAACTAGGTATTGATGGAACGTATCTCAAAATAATAACAGCTATTTATGACAAACCCACAGGCAATATCACACTGAATGCACAAAAGTTGGAAGCATTCCCTTTGAAAGCCAGCACAAGACAAGGATGCCTTCTCTCACCACTCCTATTCAACATAGTATTGGAAGTTCTGGCCAGGGCAATCAGACAAGAGAATGAAATAAAGCGTATTTGAATAGGAAGAGAGGAAGTCAAATTGTCTCTGTTTGCAGATGACATGATTGTATATTTAGAAAACCCCATCGTCTCAGCCCAAAATCTCCTTAAAGCTGATAAGCAACTTCAGCAAAGTCTCAGGATACAAAATCAATCTGCAAAAATCACAAGCATTCCTATGCACCAATAATAGAAAAACAGAGAACAAAATCATGAGTGAACTCCCATTCACAGTTACTACAAAGAGAATAAAATACCTAGGAATACAACTTACAAGGGATGTGAAGGACCTCTTCAAGGAGAACTACAAACCACTGCTCAAGGAAATAAGAGAGGGAACAAATGGAAGAACATTCCATGCTCATGGATAAAAAGAATCAATATGGTGAAAATGGCCATACTGCCCAAAATAACTTACAGATTCAATGCTATCCCCATCAAGCTACCATCGACTTTCTTCACAGAATTAGAAAAAACTACTTTAAATTTCACATGGAACCAAAAAAGAGCCAGCATTGCCAAGTCAATTCTAAGCCAAAAGAACACAGCTGGAAGCATCACACTACCTGACTTCAAACTCTATTACAAGGCTACAGTAACCAAAACAGCATGGTACTCGTACCAAAACAGAGATATAAACCAATGGAACAGAACAGAAACTCAGAAATAGCACCACACATCTACAACCATCTGACCTTTGACAAACCTGACAAAAACAAGCAATGGGGAAAGGATTCACTATTTAATAAATGGTGTTGGGAAAACTGGCTAGCCATATGCAGAAAACTGAAACTTCCTTACACCTTATACAAAAATTAACCCAAGATGGATTAAAGACTTAAACGTAAGACCTAAAACCATAAAAACTCTAGAAGAAAACCTAGGCAATACCATTCAGGACATACGCATGGGCAAAGACTTCATGACTAAAACACCAAAAGCAACGGCAACAAAAGCCAAAATTGACAAATGGGATCTAATTACACTAAAGAGCTTCTGCACAGCAGAGGAAACTATCATCAGAATGAACAGGCAATGTACAGAATGGGGGAAAATTTTTGCAATCCATCCATCTGACAAAGGGCGAATATCCAGAATCTACAAATAACTTAAACAAATTTACAAGGAAAAAACAAACAATCCCATAGAAAAGTGGGTGAAGGATATGAACAGACACTTCTCAAAAGAAGACATTTATGTGGCCAACAAACATAGGAAAAAAAGCTCTTCATCACTGGTCATTAGAGAAATGCAAATCAAAACCACAATGAGATATCATTTCATGTCAGTTAGAATGGCCACTATTAAAAAGTCAGGAAAGACCACAGTGCAATCAAACTAGAACTCAGAATTAAGAAACTCACTCAAAACCACTCAACTACATGGAAACTGAACAACCTGCTCCTGAATGACTACTGGGTACATAACGAAATGAAGGCAGAAATAAAGATGTTCTTTGAAACCAACAACAACCAAGACACAACATACCAGAATCTCTGGGACACATTCAAAGCAGTGTGTAGAGGGAAATTTATAGCACTAAATGCCCACAAGAGAAAGCAGGAAAGATCTAAAATTGACACCCTAACATCACAATTAAAAGAACTACAGAAGCAAGAGTAAACACATTCAAAAGCTAGCAGAAGGCAAGAAATAACTAAGATCAGAGCAGAACTGAAGGAAATAGAGACACAAAAAACCCTTCAAAAAATCAATGCATCCAGGAGCTGGTTTTTTGAAAAGATCAACAAAATTGATACACCACTAGCAAGACTGATAAAGAAGAAAAGAGAGAAGGATCAAATAGATGCAATAAAAAATGATAAAGAGGATATCACCATTGATCCCACAGAAATACAAACTACCATCAGAGAATACTATAAATACCTCTACACAAATGAACTAGAAAATCTAGAAGAAATGGATAAATCCCTCGACACATACACCCTCCCAAGACTAAACCAGAAAGAAGTTGAATCTCTGAATAGACTAATAACAGGCTCTGAAATTGAGGCAATAATTAATAGCTTACCAACCAAAAGAACTCCAGGACCAGATGGATTCACAGGCGAATTCTACCAGAGGTACGAGGAGGAGTTGGTACCATTCTTTCCAAAACTATTCCAATCAATAGAAAAAGAGGGAATCCTCCCTAACTCATTTTATGAGGCCAGCATCATCCTGATACAAAGCCTGGCAGACACACAACAAAAAAAGAGAATTTTAGACCAATATCCCTGATGAACATCGATGCAAAAATCCTCAATAAAATACTGGCAAACCGAATCCAGCAACACATCAAAAAGCTTATCCACCATGATCAAGTGGGCTTCATCCCTGGGATGCAAGGCTGATTCAACATACGCAAATCGATAAACATAATCCAGCATATAAACAGAACCAATGACAAAAACCACATGATTATCTCAATAGATGCAGAAAAGTTCTTTGACAAAATTCAATAACCCTTCATGCTAAAAACTCCAATGAATTAGGTATTGATGGGACGTATCTCAAAATAACAAGAGCTATCTATGACAAACTCACAGCCAATATCATACTGAATGGGCAAAAACTGGAAGCATTCCCTTTGAAAACTGGCACAAGACAGAGATGCCCTCTCTCACCACTCCTATTCAAGATAGTGTTGGTAGTTCTGGCCAGGGCAATCAGGCAGGAGAAGGAAATAAAGGGTATTTGATTAAGAAAAGAGGAAGTCAAATTGTCCGTGTTTGCAGATGATGTGATTGTATATTTAGCAAACCCCGTCGTCTCAGCCCAAAATCTCCTTAAGCTGATAAGCAACTTCAGCAAAGTCTCAGGATACAAAATCAGTGTGCAAAAATCACAAGCATTCTTATACACCAATAACAGACAAAACAGAGAGCCAAATCATGAGTGAACTCCCATTTACAATTGCTTCAAAGAGAATAAAATACCTAGGAATCAAACTTACAAGGGATGTGAAGGACCTCTTCAAGGAGAACTACAAACCACTGCTCAAGGAAATAAAAGAGGATACAAACAAATGGAAGAACATTCCATGCTCATGGATAGGAAGAATCAATATTGTGAAAACGGCCATACTGCCCAAGGTAATTTATAGATTCAATGCCATCCCCATCAAGCTACCAATGACTTTCTTCACAGAATTAGAAAAAACTACTTTAAAATTCATGTGGAACCAAAAAAGAGCCCGCATTGCCAAGTTAATCCTAAGCCAATAGAACACAGCTGGAGGCATCACGCTACCTGACTTCAAACTATACTACAAGGCTACAGTAACCAAGCAGCATGGTACTGGTACCAAAACAGAGATATAGACCAATGGAACAGAACAGAGCCCTCAGAAATAATGCCACATATCTACAACTATCTGATCTTTGACAAACCTGACAAAAACAAGCAATGGGGAAAGGATTCCCTGTTTAATAAATGGTGCTGGGAAAACTGGCTAGCCATTTGTAGAAAGCTGAAACCGGATCCCTTCCTTACATCATATACAAAAATGAATTCAAGATGGATTAAAGACTTACATGTTAGACCTAAAACCATGAAACCCTAGAAGAAAACCTAGGCAATACCATTCAGGACGTAGGCATGGGCAAGGACTTCATGTCTAAAACACTAAAAGCAATGGCAACAAAAGCCTAAATTGACAAATGGGATCTAATTAAACTCAAGACCTTCTGCACAGCAAAAGAAACTACCATCAGAGTGAACAGGCAGCCTACAGAACGGGAAAACATTTTTGCAATCCACTCATCTGACAAAGGGCTAATATCCAGAATCTACAAAGAACTCAAACACATTTACAAGAAAAAAACAAACAACCCCATCAACAAGTGGGTGAAGGATATGAACAGACACTTCTCAAAAGAAGACATTTATGCAGCCAACAGACACATGAAAAAATGCTCATCATCACTGGCCATCAGAGAAATGCAAATCAAAACCACAATGAGATACCATCTCATACCAGTTAGAATGAGGATCTTTAAAAAGTCAGGAAACAACAGGTGATGGAGAGGATGTGGAGAAATAGGAACAATTTTACACTGTTGGTGGGACTGTAAACTAGTTCAACCATTGTGGAAGACAGTGTGGCGATTCCTCAGGGATCTAGAACTAGAAATACCATTTGACCCAGCAATCCCATTACTGGATATATACCCAAAGGATTATAAATCATGCTGCTATAAAGACACACGCACACATATGTTTATTGCAGCACTATTCACAATAGCAAAGACTTGGAACCAACCCAAATGTCCAACAATGATAGATTGGATTAAGAAAATGTGGCACATATACACCATGGAATACTGTGCAGCCATAAAAAAGGATGAGTTCATGTCCTTTGTAGGGACATGGATGACGCTGGAAACCATCATTCTCAGCAAACTATCACAAGGACAAAAAACCAAACACCACATGTTCTCACTCATAGGTGGGAACTGAACAATGAGAACACATGGACACAGGAAGGGGAACATCACACACTGGGGCCTGTTGTGGGGTGGAGGGAGGGGGGAGGGATAGCATTAGGAGATATACCTAATGCTAAATGACGAGTTAATGGGTGCAGCACACCAACATGGCACATATATACATATGTAACAAACCTGCACGTTGTGCACATGTACCCTAAAACTTAAAGTATAATAACAAAAAAAAAGTCAGGAAACAACAGATGCTGGAGAGGATGTGGAGAAATAGGAACGCTTTTACACTGTTGGTGGGAATGTAAATTAGTTCACCCATTGTGGAAGACAATGTGGCAATTCCTCAAGGATCTAGATCCAGAAACACCATTTGACCCAGCAATCTCATTACTGGGTATATACCCAAAGAATTATAAATCATTCTACTATAAAGACACATGCACATGTATGTTTACTGAAGCACTATTCACAATAGCAAAGACTTGGAACCAACCCAAATGCCCATCAATGATAGATTGGATAGAGAAAATATGGCACATATACACCATGGAATACTATGGAGCCATAACAAAGGATGAGGTCATGTCCTTTGCAGGGACATGGATGAAGCTGGAAACCATCATTCTGCACAAACTAACACAGGAACAGAAAACCAAACACCGCATGTTCTCACTCATAAGTGGGAGTTGAATAATGAGAACACATGGACACAGGGAGGAGAACATCACACACCAGAGCCTGTTGGGGTGGGGGGTTAGGGGAGAGATAGCATTAGGAGAAATACCTAATGTAGATGACAGGTTGATGGGTGCAGCAAACCAACATGGCACATGTATATCTATGTAACAAACCTCCACATTCTGCACATGTATCCCAGAAATTGAAGTATAATAATAATAAAAAAAGAAAATCCAACTCATCTTTCTGGTGGGACTGTAAACTAGTTCAACCATTGTGGAAGACAGTGTGGCAATTCCTCAAGGATCTAGAACTAGAAATACCATTTGACTCAGCCATCCCATTACTGGGAATATACCCAAAGGATTATAAATCATGCTGCTATAAAGACACACACACACATATGTTTATTGCGGCACTCTTCACAGTAGCAAAGACTTGGAACCAACCCAAATGTCCATCAATGATAGACTGGATTAAGAAAATATGGCACATATACACCATGGAATACTATGCAGCCATAAAAAAGGATGAGTTCATGTCCTTTGTAGGGACATGGATGAAGCTGGAAACCATCATTCTGAGCAAACTATCGCAAGGACAAAAAACCAAACACCGCATGTTCTCACTCATAGGTGGGAATTGAACAATGAGAACACTTGGACACAGGAAGGGGAACATCACACACTGGGGCCTGTTGTGGGGTGGTGGGAGCGGGGGAGGGATAGCATTAGGAGATATACCTAATGTAAATGACGAGTTAATGGGTGCAGCACACCAACATGGCACATGTATACATACATAACAAACCTGCACGTTGTGCACATGTACCCTAGAACTTAAAGTATATATATAAAAAAAATCCAACTCATCTTTCGAGGTCAAGTTGAAATGTTACCTTCTCTATGAAGTGCCTGTTAAGTTTTGTAGTCAATCTAGTGTGGCAGAGAAAGCAAGGACTCTGACATCAGGCAGACCTGAGTTTGAATCCCACCTCTTTCATTTATCAGGTCTGAGAGCTTAGCTATTTTCTTAATATCTTTGAAGCTCCACCTATTGATTTGTAAAATGAGAGTGATTTATACTGCAGGTACCTATTATTATATTATGTGTTTTGCTTCTTCTTCTTCTTTTTTTTTTTTCTGTTGCCCAGGCTGGAGTGCAATGAAAAATCTCGGCTCACTGCAACCTCCAACTCCCGGGTTCAAGCGATTCTCCTGCCTCAGCCTCCCGAGTAGCTGGGACTACAGGTGACCACCATCACACCTGGCTAGTAGAGATGGGGTTTCATCATGTTTCTCAGGCCAGTCTCGAACCCCTGGCCTCAAGCAATCCACACGCCTTGGCGTCCCAAAGTGCTGAAATTGCAGGCGTGCTTGGCTTCTTTCGCAGAATGTTGTATAGCACTTTCGTCTTTTAATATGGTATGTGTGCATCTCTCTTTCTCCTCCACTGAATCACAGCACTGGGTTGTCATCATTGCATTTCCACAGTGCCCTGCACAGACCTCAAACTTTGGCACTCAGTGGACATTTATTAAGTGTGTGTTTGTTCAAATTGTCTGCTTTGTGTTAATGAAACTGACAGTCATTTGTTTAGCTAATAACTCACGGGAGAGACAGATCTGAAAACTTTGTCAATTCATACCTGTATTTTTCATTCCTCATTTTTAGATTTTTATTCACATGATTTAGATTTTGACCCCTTAAATTATAACATAGTGGTAATAACTTATTACTTGTGTGTGTGTGTATATATATATATTTAAATTTTATTGTAGTTATATAGTGTTTCCTATTAGCCAGGAAGAAGTCTAAGTCCTTCACATATATTTCATATGTAATTCTTACAGCCAACCTGGGAGGTAGATACCACCCTAATCCCCACTTTACGGATGAAGGAACTGAGGCTTGGCAGGATGAAGGTTAAATGATTTGACTAAAGTCTTGCAGCTGGCACATGGTGAGCCTGGAGCCAAACCCAGGAAGTCTGGCTCCGGAGAAGAGATTCTTACTACTAGTGAGTAATGCCTTTGACATACTATCACCAGATAAACCAGAAAGCAAAAAGTAAATGGAAATGATCTAATTGGTTACTGTTTCACACACACAAAATGACCTAGTTCAACTGATGTTCTGGTTAGCTAGACCCCTAGGTGCCCATATGTGAGTTTGTGTGGGAATAAAAATGACTGACAGACGTTTTGCATAAAAATGACTGACAGAGTTTTTGCCCACCCAGCTGCTTCTGTGGCCTCTGGCAGGTAGTGCTGGGTCTCCTGAAGACCCCTTCTCACCTATCCTGTAGATCCAGATGTAACTTGCCAAGAAAAGCAGTTGTAGGACACAAAGGTGTGCAGCACCACGGGGACACTCCGGTCAGAAATCCAGATCCCTACAGAAGCAAAAGTCTCCAGGAGCAGAGGAAGAGGATGTCTGCCACAAACGCCTAGCTCAGTCAATGACAACCAAGATGGCCTGGTCCTGAAAATGACTCAAAACTCAGAGCTGAAAATTTTTGGAGGATTCATGGAGTTGATAGCAGCAACCTCAGGCTTGAAGAGCACATGGCCATTCTATGGCTGTGAAAACCACCCATGCTCATTCCTGTGCTCCAGGATCTCCAGACATACCCACTGGCAGTATGCTGCTACTTCTGTTCCAGACTCAAAGACCATAGGATGCCATTTCCATATTGTAATCTATGGTTGTGCTTCTCAAACGAATGTGTAGACAAATAACCTGGGAGTCTTGTTAAAAATGTAGATTTTGACCCAGTAGGTTTGGGGTTGCCTGAGATTCTGCATTTTTAAAAATAGAGATGGGATCTTGCTATGTTGCTCAGGCTGGTCTTAAACTCTTGGGCTCCAGGATTTTCCTACCTCAGCCTTTCAAAATGTTGGGATTACAGGCACGAGCCACTGAGCCTGACCAGATTCTGCATTTCTAACAAGCTCCTGGGTGATATTGATGCTGCTGGTCCAGGGATTATACTCTGAGTTGCAAGAGCCCACGGATACTAGCCTGTAATGGGCTAAGGTGCATTGCAAATCTTTAAAAAGTGTCTGTAATACACAACATTTCCAGGATTTATTTGCCCAAGGGACCCATTTTAGTAGAACATTTATTAAAATCTCTATTAGTTAATTAAGATTAAGGTTTAATTTTGAGTAACATAAAATCCAGAATAGCTGACATTTTTTCCTTTATTACACATAAAAGAAATCTAGATAGTCTAGAGTTGGCCATGGCCCCAGACAGCCTCAGGAACCCTGTCTCCTTCTGTTGCATTGTTCTACCCTCCACAGCTTGTAGCTTCCACATCCATGTCCGAGATGGCTGCTCCAGTTTCAGCCATTACAAACACGTAACACTGGCAAGAACAAGGAAGGACAGCAGAAGGACATAGGCACTCTCCTTTCCAATGACAATTCCAAGGAGTTGCACACACCACCTATGCTTTCATATCATTGTCCAGAACCTCATCACTTGGCACAGGTGTGAGGAAGACTGGCCAGTGTGGTCTGCATTCTGAGTACCCATATCCACATCCAAAAATCGAGGGCGCTAGTACCGAGAAAGGGAGGGGAGTGTATATTCCCCTTACACAGTCTCTTAAAGAACTAGTAAAAATAGGGAAAGAAGTGATGCTCTGGTCTGACCCCTTCATTTTGCACAACTGGTTGGCAAGTGTGCAGCATAAGCATCTGTGTCTCTTGGCTGCTCTTCCACATCTTGCTCAATTACTCCATGGTTCCTCTTCAGATGATATCCTTCCTATCCCTGGTGGCAGAGAGGAGACCCTAGGAAGTCCCTGTCTTGGCTGCTTGAGAGCTGTAGCCCTGTTGGGAGCATCTGATTGATAGGCTACTCTGCCTAGCTCCCACTGGGCTCAGAGAATGCATTAGTGTCACAAAAGAGAGGCAAGAGCACTGGAGAATAAAACCATGGTCCATTATTTTGCCGTGTGACACATCTGTACAGGCATCAAAATGTCATAATATGTATGCAGTTTTATAGTGAACCCAGTCTTTGTGATAGCATTTCTGCAAGTTTTTCAATTCTGCATCTTTGCTTCACTGTCTTTGACTATCAGTGACCTGCCATGGGAGGAAGGTAGGCTCATTCTCCAACACTGAATCATTGTACAAAGTCTGTTATGACTTAGTGCTGAGATTGCTTGCTAAATAAGAAAAGAATAGAATGAGATCTGGGAAAATGCAGATTTAACATTTATTGACTGCCCACTATGTGCCAGGTATGAGGCTTGGTGTTCATATACTTATCTTTTCATGCTAATTACAATTTATGACACAGTCTGGTAATGACCAAGCTGGTAGTTCAACCAGGTATCTAGGCCTCTAAAATCTATCCCTTTTTATCAAAACAGAAAACAGGAGCAGCCTTCTGTGCAGCTCACTCTCTTTGTCTCCCTGATCTAGCCTTCCCCCACCACATTCTTTCACACATTGACTTTGTGTTCATCTTTTCCCAGTAATTAGTAAATTATAACCCCCGCATCTCAAATTCTTGACATTCATTTGCTGTTTCCCAGTAATTCATTCCATTTGGTATTTGCCTTGAAAAAGGATCCAAAGTGCTGGCTAATGCGGCACGCACTCCCTTGCCTGGATGCAGCCCTCTACCTCATTTATCACATTGAGCCGCTGGTCCTGAAGTCTGACAGGCAATTCAGGCTTTCTGAATGCAATTCAGGCATTGATTTTAATCTATAAAGCTTTCGCGTCTGGGTCCTGGCTGCCATGGAAATGAAATAGCTTCTTGGATACTTTTCCACATGCTGCTGCTAACTATTCTGATATGCAGGGTTTTGAGAGACATGTCTGTATTTCTGATGTACAAATGTCCAATATGAATAGCCTCGTAACTTTAACCATCATAGTTAAACGGAATGGAAATCCCAAACAAGGACAAATACATGGCGCACACTTACGCTTATGGCCCTAGGCAATGAATTTATTGATAACAATATCTGGCTAAAAACAAATTTAAAAATACAGACCACAAGGTGGCAAACACATTTGGTTTTCAAACAGGAAATCTCGAAGCCCAGGAGGACACTGGGTACCAGGAAACCAGTGGAGAAGCACGACGTTTAGACTTTGGTGTGTAATCTGATTTTCTCTCACCCACACAAGGGAAGTTGGTGGCAAGGAAATGATTCTAAGATGTATGCTTTGTCAAGGTGGGGGCAGGAAGAATGAAAACTTGGTGCTTACACTAAAAGTATGGTGGCAGGAAATGAGCCATCATTTCAAGTCATGGAAAGACATAGGGAAACTTAAATGCACATGACTAAGTGAAAGAAGCCAATCCAATAAGAGTCCATAGTGCATGATTCCAACTGTAGAATCTTCTGGAAAAGGCAAAACTGTGGAGACAATGAAAACGTCAATGGAGGTCAGAGGTCAGGAGAAGAGAGGGTTGAATAGGCAGACAAGAGAGGATTTTAAGAGCAGTGGAAGAAGCTATTCTCTATGATATTACAATGGAGGATACGTTATCATATATTTGTACAAACCGTGGAATGGACAACAGTAAGAATGAACCCAAGTGTAAACTGTGGACTTTGGATGATAACGATGTGCCGATGTAACACATGCACTGCTCTGGTGGGGAGTGCTGGTCGTGGGGGAGGTTGTGCCTGTGTTGGGGCAGGGAGTATATAGGAAAGAAGTCTCTGTACCTTCCTCTCAATTTTACTGTGAACCTAAAACTGCTCTAAAAAAAAAAAAAAAAAACTGGAAAAAACAAAAGTGCAGTGGCAGGCAGTGTGCCCAGGGAATATGACACCACCTTTGTTCCAGTCGGCCCTAGAGGCTGGGAAATGGGGGAGGATGACGGGAACTGTAAAGGGGATTTAAACGCTTCCACCACAGTTCTGCTTTCATTCGCTTCCCCGGAAGGTTCTGGCTGGCTGCCCTTACTGCTCACGTGGCTTTCATTCCAAAACGCAATTCCTCACTTCAGCTTTTTAAATTCTGATGACAGTGGCGTTAGCGAAGAATGTGACAAAGCAGTTGATATGTTGACATATATCCCTAAAAGGATAGAGTTTTAATTAAGAAAAATTAAGAATGTGTCCAAAAGACAGAAACTTAAGTAAAAGTAGAAATAGAAAAAGATGACTCTGAGGCATTTTCAAGTAGCAAATGATGGTTGAATCCACTCATAGAACTTTATTTTGCCATGGAAGAAGGCTGTTAGACCATGACTTATCATATAGAGAGAGCTGGGTGAAACACAGATTTAATTCAGTCCCTGAAACAGAACTTCACATAAAATGTTCAGTGGCACATATAAGTTAGGAGGCGGATGCCAGTCTCTGCTCTCATGAGCAGTGAAGCATAAACTCAACTACAGTTTTTTGGGAGTTTCCCCCTGTCCTTTTCCAATTATCCAGCTCTGTTTAGAACGTGAAAATTCTTCCAACACTAAGAAATACAAGTTTAATGTCATAAGTATACTTTTTAGGGTCCGGTTTCAGCAAAGCCCAGCCAGGCCGGGAGATGAAGCTGCCATCAGCTGGCGTCAGGTCAATGCACACATAAATTTTTTCCAAACTAAAAACTGTGGTTGTCTGTGTGATATCAAAACAACTGTATGATTAAGTCAGTTCCATCAAGAATCCCTCACGGCAGTTGCTTGGGATGTAAACAGAGACTGACCACGTTTTTCCTTTTCAAATGTGAATTGGGTGGCCTTAGATGTGTTATCTAGGAGTGACCAGTAGGCAGGAAAGGTAAGCTACCTTTGCATTTTCACAGTTCCAAGCAACAACCAACATCCTTGGCTCTTAGGCGGCTTTGGTGCCTGTCCTCCCTGCCACAGGGCCTCCCTAAGCTCAAGTCCTCCCCATTGTCAGGTCAGCACAGTGGGCACTTGCCCGTGCTCACCAGCACTTTATAAGATCGAGTTTGTAACAAGCCCCCTTCAACCCCACCATCGTGGATTGCTCACAAGCATCCTGGGATATACCCAGCGGTGATGAGGCATTGTCCTGGCCCTTCAGGGGCTCCCGGTAATACTGTTCTCTCAAGCCAACTGCCTTATTATCAGGAATGGCAAAACAGGGTATATAATATTGGGGCTCCTACCTGTTTTCTCCCAGGAAAGAACTCTGTGCTCCAATTCCCATCCAGATTCTTGGATGTAAAAGACAACAAGTGAAGCTTGCAGTGATTTTTCCTTCTCTGAGAACAGCAAAGACTCAGGGAGATGAAACTCCAGGGCTGTGTCTGTTTTACACGGCCCTGTTACATGCATGTCTGACAGATCCAGAGGAGAATGAACTCAAGGTGGATTGATCAGGACCCCACCTTTCTATCCACAATCGATCACCCCAGGAGTAGGTAACAATGTTAGCTATTTGCCTACAACTAGCAATTGCCTTTTAAAAGGGTCAGAAACTTAAACTGGGACATCTGACCTGGGGAGGCCAGGCTCATTAGATTGTTTCCACAGAGTTGGAACTAAAAGAAGAGGAGCATCTCCTCTCTGGGGGTAGAAGCCACAGGACATAAGACTTTAGCCCTGTGAACAATCCTGTTCCCCGATGGGTTGAATGCTGGTCCCAATTCAAGGTAGTGATGCCTCTGCTCTTCAGAGAGAAGTAGAGATGAGAGACAGAGACAGCCCTGGAGACATTTGATCACTGGGTCAGAGCTGTCCCTTCCCCGCTTTGTTGGCAGTTATATGAGGCACCCCCTTATTCCTCCAATAAATTCTCTTTTTGCCTGAGCTAATTAGCATTGGGTTTCTATAACTTGCAGGCAAAGCGACACATTGGCAAATTTTCTTGCCCTGACAGCTGGCCTGTCCCATAATTAGATGACCCTTCCTGTGTTTTTTGGCTCAAATCATCATCCATGTGTCCCTCTTTCCTAAAGGCTGCCTCTGAGTCACAGCCTTGTGCATGAACCACCCAGGTGCTCAAGATTTCTGGAGAGCACCACTCGCTTGTGACACTCAGCTCTCCATGGAATTCTTCTCCTCTACTATGGCCCACATTCTTCCCTTCTCTCTGTGATTAGAATTCTGGACCTCGGCTCAATACCTTTCCATCCTTCCATTATATCCTTTCCCTGTGGTTGCTTGGAATTTCTGGCAGATGATGGTGCAAAATTGGCAGATGTTCCCCTCCTTCCATCCAGGACTGTGAACTTCCCTGTCCCCAGGAATTTTAAGTAGTAGCCTTTCTTCCTCCTTTCCCTTTCCTCTTTAAGCATTAGACCCAAAGCCATGGACAATTAAAAATTATCTCCCCTTTCTAGAAATCTGACAGACTCCTGCTTTAAGGCCTTATGTTGAAACATTTGACATTGATTTCGATAGACATTAAGAGATCTTATTTCTAAAAACTATATATAGAGGCCCTTGACATTCTCAGATTTAATTCTCATCATCTCCCCATGTCGCAGATATATTTAGGCTGTGGAGCATTTGAATTTCTTTCTGGCTGGGCTCAGTGGTTCATGCCTGTAATCCCAGTACACTGAGAGGCTAAGGTGGGAAGATTACCTGAAGCCAGGAGTTCGAGTCTAGCCTAGGCAGCATAGCAAGACCCTGTATCTACAGAAATAAAAAAATAAAAATAAATAGCCAGGTATGGTGATGTGCACCTGTAGCCCCAGCTATTTGGGAAGCTGAGGCAGGAGGATTGCTTAAGCCCAGGAGTTCCAAGTTGCAGTGAGCTATGATTGTGACACAGCACTCCAGACTGAGTGACACAGTGAGACCCTGTCTTAAAATAAATAAATAAATAAATAAATAAATAAATAAATAAATAATTTCTTTCCTGTGATTGTAGACAAAAACCACTTTCTTTTGTAGATGCCGAAAAGTGCTGATATTCACTCTTCCAGCCTTGCTTGCTACTAGAGCTTACGCACCCAGAGTAGGCTTGGCCCATCAGATGCACACATCTGGGGCTTAGAATCAGAAGCTAATTAGGCAAAGAAGGAGGAATCATGGATTATCCTTCTGTTAGTGGCAGCAAAAGTGGCAACACCAACCAGTCTGTGGGGCAGTCATGGTCACGGTGCCCACCATGGTAGACCAGTGGGGTTCAATGCCCACTGGCAGAGGCATTCAGTGTCTGAATGGGACAACTGTGACATTGATCTTGGCTGTGGTCTGGCTTCCCAGGCCCACTTTTTGCCTGTCACTGTCTAAATCTGGTTCTCCAGCCTCCCCCCAAGGATTCTGTATGTCTCCAGTGTCCTTTCAACACATCACTTTTTTATTTAAGTTGCTCACAGCAGGAAACTTTGAATGGTCCACCCTCATAGGGTTCACTATAGGCAGTCATTTATTTATTCCTTGTGGTGCAAATTTGAAATATGTAGTCTGGAAGGCTGATATGTAAGAGCTGGTCACTTCACTAGTGAGAGAGCCTAGCAGATCTCCAGTTCCGTGACTCAGTACAACTTTAGTTTTTCCTTGTGAGATGATAAAAGATACTTGTTCCTTTTTGGGGGTGGGTATGAAGCATAGCTGTTCAATTGAAGCTGTGGGAGAAGTGCAGAGAAAGGGAGACATAGTTCTTACCTGGAAAATAACTTTATAAATGACTTAAGTCCTGTGCATAAAATATCGTCAAAGGTGTGGCAGGATCATTTCCAGTTGGCTTTTTTTCATTTTATGAGGGAAACTATATTCTGTGGTGACCGTGTGACTATTCGATTTATCAACTAAACCAGGGTAACATTGACAGTGAAAGGGGATGCTATATTAATAGCATTATTTATTTATTATTCCATTAGAAACACTAAGATAACAGACATAATAATGGTCACCCTAAGTGGTAGAGTGGAGATTGGAGATTCTAGATGGTCTTGGAGTCCCTCAGACACTGAGCTATCTATGGTGGTGCCTGCCCCACAGCACTCTTTCCATGTTCCTCAATCACATTCTAATTCTTTCTCTTCGAGACAAGTGCTGGAGACTGACAGGTGTCAGCCTGCCTGCCCCTTGCCCACACTTCCCTATTCAGGCAACTGGCAATCCATTCTAGATTTGCACACATTTCTACAGACGCGATTTCCATAGCAACAGCAGGACTCTATAAAAAAGGCACCTGAGCAATGCTCAAAGATAAATCACCCTCTTTCAGAGTCCTCCACTCTAGGGAATTACAGGCTACTGCCACTTAGAATTTCTGAGCTCCTTTTCACATATAGACATATGTACATTTCTAATCCCAGTTTACTGTCTTTCAGTTTAATTAATTACGAACATTTTAACCTCTTTTTTAGGCCAGAGATGCTTGCTGCGCAGCAGTGGTTCAGAAGTGTTTTAATGAACTAAGGAGGTAGGAGGAAAAGAAGTCTCATGTTAAGAGTTCCTACTATGCACCAGGCACTTTTACCTAAATTATCTCCTTTTCATAGAAACCCAGGCAGAACAAGGACACCTCTGCAGCACAGGCTGAGCTCATGCTAAATTGGCAAATGTTATGTACAACATCCCACTCCCATATCTCATCACCAAGGAAGCCAGAGAAAAAGAGGGTCTGCATGGGGGAAGGGATAGGAGTGGGAGGGGTGGGTGGCAGGATTGCCAGTTGGGGAGCTGGAAACACAGGGCTCAGGCTGGAGGTTCTGTTTCCAAATCATTCGTCTCATCAGAGCAGTGGGGAAGGAGGTGGGAATGAATGATATTGATTTATTTTCTTATCTGAAGAGAATGATGCCCTGAAAGCAAAGGGTATTAAGTAATTGGGCCTTGCTTCCTTGAACCTACCTGTCAGCCCCAATGAAGTCTCTCCTCCTTTTTTAATTTCAAGAAATCTCTACACAGTGCTATGATTTAAAAAAAAAAATTGGCAATTGTTTACCTCCCTACAAGAATCTTTCAATTTTCACAATTTCAGGGTCTTATTTCTTTGGTTGGTTTTTGTGCTTTGGAGCAGATATGAAAAAGATTTGTCTTACCTGTACTTGAAAATTCAATTCATTCATTTGTCATTCATTCATTCATACAAGAAGTATTTCCTCATTTCCTTTTTGGCCTAGTCATGAGGCTTTGCACTGAGAAATGCACACAGTCATGGGCCTTACTCTCCTAAGCTTGTCATCTTATTCAAAGGAAGAAATTAACTAGTTCACTATACAATTATGTGATTAAAAACTGTATAAGGGCAATGAAAAAAAAAGTACATGACAATATTAGAAGTGCAAGGGGTGGCCCTTGTTCCCACATTGTCCCACCATTAAGATCTATCCATTTGAAAAACGCATATTTTAATGCATAAGTCACCCAACTCATAGCATAAATAAGGTCAATCAGATTGTTTTCCTCCAAATGGGTTCATGAGATCAGTGTGCTGAGGAAGTGGGAGGATTTATGCAATCAATGAAGAGTAAAGGAATAATCTGGGAACAAAGGACATCAATCGGTGGGCAAACCTGGTTAGGAGTTCCAAACACCCTCATTGGAGCAAGAAAGCAACAGGTGCCCGAGAGAGAGGGAGAGGGACACAGAATGAGAGGCTGAAAGCACAAGGAAATAGATCTGTCCGGAGGAGGACCTTACCCAATGCTGCACACACCTAGACAAATGGCGAATATAAGATATAGGGAATGACCTTTAATTCATTCATCATTAGTACTCAAGCTACTCAAAGCTAATTTTCAATAACTTCACGATTAATAACAGACACAAATGTTAGGCATTTTCTCTGAAACCAAGCGGCATCTTTTTATTAGAGATTTTCCAGATGGCTGTGTTTGATGCTGCCAACTATCCCAGATGGAGAGGGTTTCCTCACCTGCACCCAGTCTGTACCTCTCTCCAGTTGTTTCCTGTCAAGCTTGGACTCCTGAATGGGATAACACTGGAAATGGCTGAGTTAAATGAACACTTGTTATTTCCAGTTATGACTTAATCCCTGATAATGATTTATATCTGGTTTTATCCTTAATCCCTTTCTGCTCATTTACCTTAGTGAGTCAGATCAAATCATTTATAAACTTGATGTTTCTCTCCCATTTTCCTTTATTTTAGCTAGAGGCCTAAGCCAGAGCTAGGTATGAGAAGCCAGTCCCCAGGGTTGCTTTCCCCTGGGCTTCTACTTGGCTCTGCATATTCCTCTGCATAAAAACAACACCCAAAATGATGGCTCAGCCAATGCTGTTTTATCAGTCTAGAGGCAGAAGTGAAAAGAGAGTTCCCTGGAGCTATTTGTAATCCATTTGCCCTTTCCATCAGAGTCTCTATTGCCAGGTCTTGAAGAAGGGTATGTGGACCCTCCACTAAGCCCATGTAAAACTCCTTCCTGAGTTGAGGGAAGGGAGTGTGCAAATGCTTTCCAATTCGGGGTCAGTTGGGACAGTTTCTGCAAGGGCAATTATCTTCTCCTCCATAAAGAACTAATGTGGGTTTCCTCTAGAATTTCCCCTTCTCATAACTCAAGCAAGAATCTGAACTTTCTCTTGGAGTCTGAATCTCAATGGGATTTGGTTTTCCACAGATTGGAACCTTTGTATGTAATTCAGCTTCCTTTTGATTTAAGAAATGTCAATGAGCTTCCTCTGTGTGCCTGGGTTTGAGTGATCCTGGGACTGTAGGACTATGTCTACATTCCATCTACAATATACCTTGGCCATAGCCTTTGCAAACAAAAAGTTTATCAGTTGTTCACGTTTAAGGCAACTTCTCTGCTTTCAGAAAATTTATAATCTGGCAGAAGAATAACAGCGAGCACACACAAAACAATACATAAAGTAGTATGGTACAACGGGAAGTGTTTTAGGCTGGAAATCAAGAGCTCACATCAGAGTGGTAGCTCTGCCATCTATAGATGGTGACACAACATTTCTTCTCTGAACCCCAAAGTTCTCAACTGTAAGGTGAAGTTGAACTAGATAATATCAGAGGGCTCCCTATGGACTTCACCTATGATCATATTCAAAATATCTTCTCTTGTCTCCATCTTCACCACTGCTCCCATCCAAACTAGCACTGTCTTGCTTCTCTACATCTGTAAAATTTCCTGGCACTGCTTCCAGTCTTGCTATCCTAGAATTCATTATTGCAGTCAGAGTAATCTTTTGAAAACACGAGTCATATCTTGCTACATGCCCCTCCCCCTCTGCCTAAAATCCTCCAACAGCTTCCAATTGCCCTTAGAATAGACCATAAGCTGCACAGATGGCCTTCCATGCCCTCCGTAACCTGACCTTTCCTCCTGTGCTCTCTGACCTCACTGATTGAGTGTGTGCAGGAGTGTGTTCTCATCCTCACTCACTATGCTCTTACCACTTCTTTGCCCAAACCATATCCCAACTAATTCTACCTGCTCTTCCATCTAGAAAGTTTCCTTTTCAATGGACTCATATTTTCTGGTCTTTTTGCTCCAGGCACAATTAATTCTCTCTCTATCCCTCGAAGTACAACCAGGAGACCAATGAAGTAAGCAGGAGAAATCAAGATTGGATTCTAGTCCAATCGAGAAATTAAGTCAAGGATGACATTAAGGTTTCTAATTTGGGAGACTAATGAAGGCTGGAATATAGAAGAGGAAGAGCAGGTTTGGAACCCGTGAAAGAAATTTCCAGTGGATAGTTTATTAAATCTTCACTCTTCTTTAGGTCCCTGTTCCTTACCTAGGACATATAGCCTTCTTTTTTCAGGAAGAAGATGCTAAGCATAGTTCACGCTAAGCTGTTTGCTATGCTCAGTGTTTGGACTACTTGGCAATGGTCTTTTCTATTAGTCAGTGTCCAGCTGATCCATGTGTTAACATTTTTCAATATCACTGTTACTAGTGCTCTTTTGAGTGCCATGCTTCCCGCTCTGAACCTTCCCTTGCTCTATGCTAGAAGGTCATCCCCAAGAAGGGCTTCTCGACATTTTCCTCCCCGGGACTTTTAAAGGCAGAAACTCCTGGATTTGAGGGTTTAGAGCCATCCAAGAAACAGGCCAAATTTATTTGAAAGCTCTTCTCTCAAATCCTTACAATTCATGAAAATTTATATTCTGCTTCACAAGAAATCTATACTTGTTTCAATATAAAAATAATGTTTAAAAGTACTATCAAGCATCACAGTTTAGAGAATGGGCTTCGAAGTCAGAAAGGTCAGAGTTTGGCTTGCGGCTCTGCCAATTACTTGTTGTTGGACCTGGAGCAAGTTCTTTGACCTCTCTAGGCTTCTGTGTCCCTCATGTGGTTGTTGACCACGTGGTCAATGTTCCATAGATTTAGCACCCTGAGGGCCAGAGTCTATCTTCTCTTCATTTGTGTCTCCCACACAGAGACCAGAGGAGTGTCCTGTCCACAGAAGGCCCTTGGTGTGTGTTCATTCCTCTATATCAGACATAAGTGCACCTAGGGTTATCCCGTTTTTACCACTAGATGGAGAGCACGTATCCTAGAAGTTTTAATCCATTAGTAAGTGAGAGAGCAAACATTTGTCTGTCTTGTCTTCACCAAATCAACTTATTGAATGATGACAGAATCATTAAAACTAGCTCTCAATAAATGCAATTACAAGGTAACTTTATAACTTTCAGAACTATTTCTTTTTTTTTTTTTTTTGAGAAAGTGTCTTACTCTGTCACTCAGGCTGGAGTGCAGTGGTGCTATCATTCCTCACTGCAGCCTTGACCTCCCAGGCTCAAATGATCCTCCCACCTCATCCTCTGGAGTAGCTGGGACTGCAGTTGCATGCCACCACTCTCAGCTAATTTTTTTTGTATTTTTTTGTAGAGACAGGCTTTTGCCGTGTTGCCCAGGCTGGTCTTGAATTCCTGGGCTCAAGTAATCCACCTGCCTCGGCCTCCCAAACTGTTGGGATTACAGGCGTGAGCCACTGCACCCAGCCTCAGAACTATTTATGCTTAAAGTAATGAAAGGTGAAAGCAAGGGAGAAACATTAACTTCAGGATAGTGGCTACCTCTGGGGATGGGATAAAATGGAATTGGGTAGGACGAGGAAACTCTAAATGTATCTGGCAGCTTATTTCTTACTTAAGAATAGATATGAAGTAAAAAATGTCGGCCAGGCACGGTGGCTGACACCTGGAATCCCAGAACTTTGGGAGGCTGAGGCGGGTGGATCACTTGAGGCCAGGAGTTTGAGACCAGCCTGGCCAACATGGTGAAACCCCGCCTCTACTAAAAATACAAAAAATAGCCAGGTGGGGTGGCACATGCTTGTAATCCCAGCTACTTGGGAGGCTGAGGCAGGAGGATCGCTTGAATCCAGGAGGCAGAGTTTACAGTGAGCCAAGATAACATCACTGCACTTCAGCCTGGGCAACAGAGTGAGACCGTATCTCAAAAATAAATAAATAAATAAATAAAATCTACAAAATGTCCAAAAATGTTAACTTTGGGTGAATTCTGGGTGGTAGGGGAGAAAACTTAGATGTCTCATTATTTTCTGTATTTCTCTGAAATTTTTTGTAATTTCAAATGTTTTTTAAGAGGGGGAAAAACTCAAAGGTAAAATTTATGCTTACTGTGTCTAGCTCTATTTATATTGCCTAATGAGCTCTTTAATGTTCTCCTCAGAGATATGCAATTTGCAAAAGAAAACAGCAACAGAGCAAAAACCATACGGATGTCTCTCTACTTGGGCTCTCATGTTGCCACCCTTCTACTGAACCTTACATTTTGCCCTGAAGTTAAGTCTTTTTAACGGCCATAGCTTAACTCAATTGCTAATTAGCTCTTGTCTCCAAATTGCATTGTTTTCAACTAATCTAAAAGGTGAAGAAAAGTTGTTTCCACACATCTGTTCAGGTTGGTATTCCATGTAACAAACTACCCCAAAACTTAATGGCATAAAACAACCATTTTATTATGTTCCTGGATTCTGCGGGGCAAGAATTTGGACAGAATACAGCGGGGATACTTTGTCTCTGCTCCATGATATATGGGGTCACAACTTGGGGGTGACTTGACAGTGGGGAGTAACTTACTTGATGACTGGGGGCAAAACTCATTGGGAGGTGTATTCACTCCTCTGTCTGGTTGTTGATACTGGCTCTTGACTGACACCTCAGCTAGGGCTGTCTACAGAGTCATCTACTCATTACAATCATGTCACTATGGTTGGCTCAGATTCCCAGGGAGAGGGCAGAGACTCCCACCTCTCAATGGGAAGGGTGTTAAAGAATTTGCATGCATATTTTAAAACCCCCACAATATCCTTTTAATTCTGTTGTTACAATAAAGTGGGTTGATAAGTCTGGACTCCACTTTCTCTTTGTTTGCTCAAGTAATCCATAGGGGGAAGATTTAAGTGTATCCACTAAATTGTCTAGGAACATGTCTGGTCAAGTTATAGCAGCTCAGATTATAAACTAATAAGAATATTTATTTTATCAGTCCTATTCCTTGTGAAAGCAGACTAGTTTTTTTAAAAATGACTATTCAACATAAAGGTATACATCATAAATAACTCATAGAATGAAATTTTCACCACCAACGAAATATTCTCCAAGGGGGACTCCATTATCTATTGCTGCACAGCAAATTACTCTATAATTTATGGCTTTGTGGATTTAAAACAATAAACATTTATTATCTCACAGCCTCTGTGGGTCAGGAATTTGTGAATAGTTTAACTCGGTGGCTCTGCCTCAGGGTCTCTCATGCAGTTTCAGTTAAGATATTGTCTAGGACTGTGTCATCTGAAGGCTTGACTGGGGCTGAAAGAGCTGTTTCCAGCATGGCTCACTCTCATGGCTGTTGACAAGAGGCCCCAAGTCCTACCATGTGGACCTCTCCATAGGACTGCTTGAGTGTTCTCATGACATGGCAACCAGCTTCTTCCAGAGTAAGAGATCCCAAAGAGAGCAAAGAGGAAGCCAGAGGTATCTTTTATGTCCTAGTCTTTGTAAGTGACATGCTGTCACCTCTGCCATATTCTCTACATTAGAAAGTGAGTTACTAAGTCCCACTCACATTCCAGGCAAAAGACATCAAACTCCATCTCTTGAAGGGAGGCATAGCAAAGACTCTGTGATGATATAGTAAGACTACCACAGGGAGCTGAAAAAGGTGCTCTCTCACTCCATCCTGAAGGAATCTGCCTTAAGGCATCTGTCCTTATTGAGGAAATGAATGTGGGGAAACAAGTTGTTTCCATATGGAAAATTATACATCAATTTCCACTTTGCCATTCAGGTAAGAAATACACCTGCACTACTCTCTTCTATTCTACTCCTATCTTCATAGGATAAGAACTATGATTCTTGCCAATTACAGCCTGGGGAATGCTTTGCGTGTTTTATATTTACATGCAGTTGTGGTAATATCATGGAAGTACGGGTATTCCAGGGCCTATTCTAATGCCCTCATTGACATGAAGGTTCATTTGGTCAAGTCGCCTGGACAGGTGTGCTCTTTCTTGTACTCCATTCTATTATGTGTCTTTCAAAACTACAAACTTGAATGGTCAGGATGATAGATGGGGCTGTGCTTCAGGTCAAGGGAGATCATAAGATGCAGAAAAATTGCCATCTGCAAAAAGCAAAACGCAATGAAGTGAAATGCAATCCTGACTGACTGTTTCTCATCTTTAGTGAGGCATTGCAGAAAAGATACAATTACTCATTCATCTGAGAAAAGGAAACCTAGGGTGCACCCAGTTCAGAAACCTAAAAGAAGATCTGCTAGAATTTCTAACTTAGGAAATACCAGTATTTAGGATGGGGTAGCTAGGTCACTGACAGGAAGGTGGGGGTCCCTCCCTTCAAAGAAAAAGGGTAGGATTGTATCTGGTTCTGGATCTAATTCAACTTGACTACTTAGCAGTAAAGATAAATTGAACCCAAAGAGAAAACTGAAAATCACATTTTCCTGGCAAGTCCTTCAATGGGCTTAGTGTGTTTAGATTTATGAGGGAGTGAATGACCTTCTCTGCCACAGTTTTTCACATTTTCGTTATTCCAGGACTGATTTTCCATCTGGCCTAACCAGAGTCTGAAGTTGCTGAATCAAACAGAGCCAATAGGTCGGACTTGAGTTGGCTGGAGCCTGCACAGAGCTGGGAAGCACAAGTATGTTCCTTTTGTAAAGGGCTGTCAACCAGATGCCTCCTCCTCCCTCCTCCCGGCCTGCCTCCGATCACAGCCCTGAAAGAGAAGACATGCTGTTTTTCCAGCTCAAGAGACACCACTGCAGGGGGAGCAGTAGCAGGCTTGGGGACTTTTTCCACTCAAGAAGCTGGCTATGGGAAGAGGCGGGATGACAGTATTAAATGCAAGGACATTGTCAGACAGAACTGGTTCCTATCCCAGAATCCTGGGTTGGTGGGGGGTGGGTGGGAAGGGTCAGGGAAGGCCAGGGTGTTCTACTCATCTCTAGCAACCCCAGAGAAAACGTGGAAGAGCAGTGCAAAGTTTCCACACACTCGAGAAGAGTTCAAGAGTAGCAGAGCACTGATAAACCCAGGTATCCGGCAGAAGTGACAAAAGTACATTATAAGAGAAAGCCACAAGACCAGGTGAGGTAATGAACATTGCTGGAGTGCTAGTAACCAGAAGCGGGATGCATCTCAGGAGAGGCAGGCTTTGCCAAAATACCACGTAGGCTACCCCACACAGGTGCCATCTAAAGGAGATGGAAGACAATAGAGAAAATCCAGAATTAACCGAATTTTAACATGAAAAGACTGAGAAAACAGAGAAGTTTTCTAGAAATAATGAACATTGCATGTTATAATGTTAAGTAAATTAAGTTACATTATACAAAATAATATTATCTATTTTGCACACTCAAGTTTGTGGCTTAAGAAAATTCAAACCTGCTTATCAATGTACCATTCTCTGTTGTTCCTATAGCTTACCCTGTATTTCATGCAATACAAAGGAAGATGGCTGTTTGGGGTTGCCGTGTCTCTTAGCAATTAAGGAGATGGCTACAGCCAAGCAGTGTGAAGTGACAGCACCAGAAAGTTTTCTACACCAGAGGTCAGAAAATATTTTCTTTAAAGAGCCAAATAATGAATATTTTAGGCTTTCCCAACTATACAGTCTCTGTTGCAATTCTTCAACTCTGCCCTTATAGCACAATACATAAATGAATGGGCCAGGCTATGTTCCCATTAAATTTTATTTATGGAAACTGAAATATGAATTTTATATTATTTTTCTGTTTCACCAAATATTATTATTCTTTTGATTTCTTTCAAGTATACAAAAACGTAAAAACTATTCTTAGCTCATAGGCCATGCAAACACAGGAGGTAGACTAGATTTGACTACCGGAAGTAGTTTACTAGCCCTTATTTTTGGCTGGTCACTGATCTCCACACCATAGAAGGAATTAATGTATTCAGGCTTATGGCCCTGGGTAAAAAGGTCCACCTGCTTAGGAAAGTGCTCAGGAGATAAAATCCTTCTGGGAATCACAGAATCTTTTTTTTTTTTTAACAACTTTTTCTCTTCCATTGTCCTGTGGCTTTTCACATGGTTTCAAGACAAGTGTCAAACTTTACATTTGACTTAGAAAAGCCACAACTCATATTCAAACTCCTCCTGTGGTGGCAGAAGACAGCTGGGCTCTAAGCCCCAGGAAGACAGGGACTGTGTGTCTTTTTCCTTGCTACCATATTGCTGGGGTCTAATGTAGCATCTGACAGAGTAAGGCACTAAATAAATGTTTGTTGATTGAATGACTAAGTGATGAAAAAGTCCTTTTAAAGCACTTATTTTTGGTGTTCTTGTTTTTTGTTTTTGAGATGGAGTCTCACTGTCTTGCCCAGGCTGGAGTACAGTGGCACGATCTTGGCTCACTGGAACCTCTGCCTCCCAGGTTCAAGTGATTCTCCTGCCTCAGCCTACCGGGTAGCTGGTATTACAGGCGCCTGCCACCACATCTGGCTAATTTTTGTATTTTTTAGTAGAGACGGGGTTTTCCCGTGTTGGCCAGGCTGGTCTTGAACTCCTGACCTCAGGTGATCTGCCCGCCTCAGCCTCTCAAAGTGCAGGGATTACAGGCGTGAGCCACTGTGCCCAGCCTAAGCACTTTTAAAAACTGTTTTGTTACTCCATCTTACATGCGTTACACAACTCTCACTTTAAAAATGTCTATAACAGTGATTTAGAATTCAGAAGACTCATCATGCATAAATAGATTTCCTTCAAAAGCTGGACAAAAATTTTATGTCAGTGTGAAACTGCAAAATCATTGTTAGCTATGTTTAAAAGAAAACCTGTTTGCACCAAGAAGTGAAAGAAAAGTAACTGCAAATATCAGAGACTGGTCTCAGTAAGGAAGCAGCCACCTGGGCCTCTCTCCTGACATTAATGTTGTGCCTTCCATTTGGCCTAAGGAGGTGGTTTCTACCATTATGCGCATGACATGAAAAAGCTACCTGGGTAACAAAAGACTGGGAAACTTACCAGAGACCCACAACATGGGAGGAGCTGATGCTGAAAATCCTTCTGCTCTGTTCTAAGCTGGCAGCTTCTCTCCCCATTAAGCCATACAACATCTAGGCAGAACAGAGCAAACTCAGAGAAAACCACACAGCTTTTGGCTGTCTGGATTCAGCATTTTATCTGAACAATCATCTTAGCTCTCCTTTTAAAGTTTTCTTTTCTTTTTAAAATCTCAAGTGAATTTGCAAAGGGAGGTATGAGAATGTGGGGGAATTGGGGATGAAAACTAGTGTGGGGTACCAAGAAGAGGCAAAAGAAAAAGATCAAAGATTAGCTTTCCTAAACTGGGTGGCACCTTGGCACTGAATCCTGGGAACAGATGCTGGCTGATTTGAATTAAAAAAGAGCAAAAGTAACCAAAGATAAGAAATAATCGGCTAAAAAATACAAAACCATACTTCTGACTAGGGACAATAAAATGTTCCAAGCAGATGTTAGAATAACTGACTTTTAAAAACCAAGCTCAAAGAAAATAGGGAAAGAGACTCATTGCTAAATATTTTTCCTTCAATTGTGAATTAAGACATGGGCAGAGGAGAAGAGACCCTTTCCAGAATCTCAGCAGGATAAATCAACCTTGTGGAGGCCTTTGTGTTCCTGGAGAATGATGTCAGAACCCACCCCAGGAAGAAGAAAGAAATGTTTGCACTAAAGGTCACTGGAGAGCTATAAAGAAAAATGCTATTTGTAATGACCTAGAAAGCCTTCCAGGAAGAAGAGGAGTCAACTCACTGTTTTGGAATCAGTGGGGAAAAAAACAACAAAACTTTTCTGATGAAAAACATTCCGAGGGTCACTTAGACATTCTAAGAAAATCAATGAAACTTTGAGAGAAAAGAATCCCAGAGTAGGATTATAGGAAAATTATGTTTTTCTTAACTGTTTAAAGCATGTTGTGCATTTACATATGTGTTGGTCATACAAAGATAATTGGAAAGGTTTCTGGCAGTAAACAGAAGGCAGAGACTGACAGTCTCTCTACCCTATTTACTGTTGACCCTGAGAATCCTTGGGGTAATCAGATATGCGTGGCTCACAGAGATATCCAGGGGTTTAGAAGAAAGAACATTAGCCTGTGAATCAGAAGACCTGGCGTCACATTTCAGCTCTATGGCCTTCTAACAGAACTGCTGCATGCCATTTAACCTTTCAAAGCTTTAGTCTCCTTATCAGTTAAGTGAAGATAATGTGTGTTCCTTGTGGGAATATTGTTAAATGCAGTCCCTATATAGAATAGACACTTAGTCGGAGCTCAGTAGTAGTAGACTTGAATCTGTTGCCTCAGAATTAACTTACTAGCTGTCTATATTGAGCACTCACTATGTGTAAGTCTGTTATTCACACCATCTTGGTTTTCCCAACAGCCCTATGACCAGGGGCAATTGTTATCCCCTTTATACAGATAAAGTCACTGAGGCTGGAGAGGTTAAGAAACTTGCTAGTGGTAAGTGGTCAAGCCAGGCAGCCTGGCTCCAAGCCCCTGCTCTTATCTGACCAAATATGAGGGGAAGATTTACTGAACTTATACCATCTTCTTCTTCCTCTTTGTTTCTGTTATGACACAGGGAACAAGATGAAGAGGTTTTCGTCTCTCAGAAGCATAAAAAGCTACTGACCTCATCCCAATAACAAAAGTTAAAGAGAATGACTTTAAATACAAAAGATACAGTAATAATGACACTTTATGGTCCAGGCAGTATTCTTGGTGCTTTATTATATAGGCTAATTAATTAATTTAACAACCTTCTTAGGTAGGTGCTACCATCTTCACCATGTTGTGGGGACTCAAGCAAATGTGCAGAGCCCTTGGAGCTCCAAAGACTGCTTTCAACCACTGTACTATACAGGCTGTCCAACAGTGGGCTCTCAGAGGCAAGCCAACAGGCAATTATGGATGCTGCCTTGGCTAGGTATCAGGGGTGAAAGGCATATGGTCAGCAATGTAGTCTCAGGGCAAACTGTGAATTGAAGTTAAAAGAAAAGTGATATTTATTGACAGCTTATAATTTAAGTGAGTAGGAATATTTTAAGTTAATAATGCCCTAACTGGGGTTCCAAGTCCTTGGACTTCACCAAAGAAAATAACAGGGGTTCAGGAGCTATTTTTAATATTTCAAAATGCCTATTAGTATGTCACTAATCACATAAAATATAGTCTTTGTGTATGGTAACAGAGTCTTAAAGAAGAAAACTTTTAGGGAAAAAATCATTTTTAGACTTGAGCAAATTTTCAAGTATTCCTAATTCTGGAAACAAGTGAATTTCTCTCCTGTCAGAGTTGAAATAATCCTTATGTATGTCAAATTTACCCTAATAGAGAAGATACTCATTATCAAAGCAAATGCAACAAGACTCAAAGACTTCAGGAAAGAAGTTGCCGGCAGACATGAAAGGCAATTTTAGCCATTTACTTAGAATTGCCAGTCACCGTAGGAGCAGAAGAGGCATTTTTCTGCCAACTGGTTGAAGCTTGTGCCAGAATGATCCTGCTGTTTCTTAATTGTCCTAAAAGCTCGTAGCCAGCAATTTCCCTGCCAAGCCTGACCTCACTTTCATGTTTTTTATAATATGCAGATCACGAAGTGTCCCATTCAGAGTGGGAAAACAAGAAATTACTTCCTCATCCTTACTCTTGGAGCTCATCACATAATCTGTATGATGTCTCTGTAAAATAATACATCAATGGCCATCTCAAAGCCTTCTGTGCCATTTTTTAGTACCACTGTCCTTGCGTATCTTTGAACATATGACTAATCCTCATGGCAAACTTGTAAGGTAAGAGAGGGGACAACAGTGTTTTTCCCATTTATGAGTGATAAACCAACAGAATTATGACTGATGGACATACAAATCTATGTGTGGTGTATTAAGTTGAAATCTGCATGATGAAATTTAGAGTATGCTTTCATTTTTTTGTATAAAAGAAAAGGCATGTAACTGTGTATGTCTGTGCATGTATATGCAGGTGTGTGTAGAGGTGGGATATAAAAGCTCACAAAAGATCTTGTGATATACAATCTAGTTACTTCCTAAGGTGGTAATGTTACCTCCTAACAGTTACCTCCTAAAATGGGAGTGAGTGAAAAAAGCTACCGAGAATGTTCACTTTTATATCTATGCACCTCTGTATTGTTTTAATGTTTTGCAATAAGCATATATTGTTTTTATAATGTCAAAAAGAATTTTTAAAAAGAGAAAAGGTTTAAAGTCGGTGATAGATGTTCTCCACAATCAACAGCCCTGTCTAGTTTATTCCACTGGATTCAGATTTTCAGAGCAATTTTAAAGAGACATTAGAAAAACCTTCCTCAACTCTGGAAGAAAATAGTTGCTTGGTATTTGAGTCTTGGGGAAGCAACCTTCTACTTAATGCTTTTTGGAGGCCCTTGCTCCCAGATGGAATGGAGACTCAGTTGGGATGACCAGAGGCTTCCATCAACCAGCTCCTTGGGTTCACGGAGTTCTTTGAGGAGCAAAATCAATATGTAAAAAATGGGAATGCAGAGCTGTACTGTGTGGCATGGCGGTCTAGGCACTCCTTGGACAGCATGTCTCACCTGCTGATGAAACTCCTGAGCAAGGAGATGGAGAAGCGGAACCTCAAATTGTGGCAGTGGAACCTAAAGTTGCAGGGGGCCTCAAATCTGACCCTATCAGAAACTCAAAATGGAGATGTGTCTGAAGAAACAATGGAAGGTAGAAAGGTTAAAAAATCAAAACATTCTATAAATGTGGCCTTATCAGAAGCTCAAAATGGAGACGTGTCTCAAGAAACAGTGGAAAATGTAAAAGTTAAAAAATCTCCCCAGAAATCCACCGTATTAACCAATGGAGATGCAGAAATGCAGTCTCCCAATTCAGAATCAAAAAAGAAAAAGAAGAAGAAAAAGAGAAAAATGGTGAATGATGCTGGGCCTGATACAAAAAAAGCAAAAACTAAAACAAAGAAGAATCTGAAGAAGAAAGTGCTGAGACTCCTAAAGAAACAGAAAATAATGTGGAGAAGCTAGATAATGATGAAGATGACAGTGAGGTGCCCGGCCTGCCCCTGGGACTGACAGGAGCTTTTGAGGATACTTCATTTGCTTCTCTATGTAATCTTGTCAATGAAAACACTCTGAAGGCAATAAAAGAAATGGGCTTTACAAACATGGCTGAAATTCAGCATAAAAGTATCAGACCACTTCTGGAAGGCAGGGATCTTCTAGCAGCTGTAAAAACAGGCAGTGGTAAAACCTCGGCTTTTCTCATCCCTGCAATTGAACTCGTTGTTAAGTTAAAGTTCATGCCCAGGAATGGAACAGGGGTCCTTATTCTCTCACCTACTAGACAAGTAGCCATGCAAACTTTTGGTGTTCTTAAGGAGCTAATGACTCACCATGTGCACACCTATGGGTTGATAATAGGTGGCAGTAACAGATCTGCTGAAGCACAGAAACTTGCTAATGGGATCAACATCATTGTGGTCACATCGGGCCGTCTGCTAGACCATATGCAGAATATCCCAGGGTTTATGTATAAAAACCTGCAGGGTCTGGCTATTAATGAAGCTGATTGTATCTTGGACATTGGGTTTGAAGATAAAGGAAATTATTAAACTTTTGCCAACACGCAGACAGACTATGCTCTTTTCTGCCACCTAAACTCGAAAAGTTGAGGACCTGGCAAGGATTTCTCTGAAAAAGGAGCCATTATATGTTGGTGTTGATGAAGATAAAGCTAATGCAACAGTGAATGGTCTTGAGCAGGGATACTTTGTTTGTCCCTCTGAAAAGAGATACCTTCTGCTCTTTACATTCCTTAAGAAGAACCGAAAGAAGAAGCTCATGGTCTTCTTTTCAGCTTGTATATCTGTGAAATACCCCTATGGGTTGCTGGACTACATTGATTTGCTGTCTTGGCCATTCATGGAAAGCAAAAGCAAAATAAGCATACAACCACATTCTTCTAGTTCTGCAACGCGGATTCAGGAACACTATTGTGTAAGGATGTGGCAGCAAGAGGACTTGACATTCCTGAAGTTGACTGTATTGTTCAGTATGACCCTCCAGATGACCCTAAGGAATGTATTCATTGTGTGAGGAGAACAGCCAGAGGCCTAAATGGGGGAAGGCATGCCTTGCTCATTTTGCACCCAGAAGAATTGGGTTTCCTTCACTACTTGAAACAATCCAAGGTTCCATTAAGTGAATTTGACTTTTCCTGGTCTAAAATTTCTGACATTCAGTCTCAGCTTGAGAAACTGATTGAAAAGAACTAGTTTCTTCATAAGTCAGCCCAGGAAGCATATAAGTCATACATACGAGTCTATGATTCCTATTCTCTGAAACAGATCTTTAACATTAATAACTTAAATTTGCCTCACGTTGCTCTGTCATTTGGTTTCAAGGTGCCTCCCTTTGTTGATCTGAACATGAACAGCAATGAAGGCAAGCAGAAAAAGCAAGGAGGATTTGGCTACCAGAAAACCAAGAAAGTTGAGAAGTCCATAATCTTTAAACACATTAGCAAAAAGTCATCTGCAGCAGGCAGTTCCCCCACTCAAGACATGCCTTTCTTTATCTTGAGTAAGTTTGTCCTAACATGAAAATTTCCCCCTTGATCTAACAGGATTTTTGTAGCCTTTAGAATTTGGACTGGTCTAACAAGAGTATAAACTGACTTGGGTTGCAAGCACTGAGCACTGTTGCTTCTATCAAGTCTCTTTTATTTTTGGGATATAAAACAGGCTTTAATTTTCTTGGCTGCCCAAGGACAGAGCAAGGAATATCTGCTCTTTCTTGTGATGATATAATATTTTAATTTTAAATATCCCTCCTTCATACACACAAATGTACATTATTGTTTTAATATAATTCTTTTTGTACCTTTCCTTCTTGGTTTGTGAAGATTTTTGTGGCATGTGAAGATTTTTGTGGCAAAGCAGTTGCTTTGCTCAATGCTGTAAAAGGTGACCTAGTGTGCTGGGAAGCTGGTGGTAATGCAGAAAAGAGTCTCAGGTTATTTTTTGGTTTTAGTTATTTCTTGGACCTTGACAGTACCTAATGACTCCTCCAGAAAATGCTGTAGTATAAAAGAGCAAAGAGCTTTGGAAAATATCTAAGAAGCACCTCAGGATTAGGGTGGCATTGCTTTTATAGATTCTTGATTTTAAAGCAATGAGCCTTTCTCAGGTGTTTTGTTTTTTAGAGAAAAATCTATGGGTTGTAATTTGAATAAAGTGTCACTAACAGTCATAACATTTGATGGGTGTGGGGTAGGAAGAGGGTGGAATTGAGATGTTTGAGCCTCGTTCACATCAACAGAGTTATAATATACTGCATGTCTTCATTCAGTAACACAGCAAAGACTTTAAAAACACACATACAAAGAATGGTGCTGCTCCTCATTCAGATTTCTTTAATTCAAAGTGGTTTGGATTTTGGTAAGGCTTTTCGCTCTGTACAGTACTTAGAAGACAAGGGCAACTGCCCTGGACTTAGAGCCAAGCTATCAGACAGTGCCCAGCACACATTAATGTTTGCTTCTTTCTGAGAAAAATTACCTCTTCCAGTCCCTGAAACAAAAAATACACTTGTTGTGAAGATTGAAAATGAACAAAGTCAGAAAAAAACAGCGAAGTCAGATGGGTTTTTTGTTGTAGGAGCACTTGATTTCTAGTGTGTTTTGTATAATGTATAACTACAAAATGATAGATTTTGTAGCAATTCAAAACGGAAGTTGCTAGCATCATTTTGCTGTTGTGCCAGTTAATTATAGGATCCCATTAAATGTAAGTGTGCTAATATCTAATGTAGAGGAAAGTGTTTGGCAAAGAATATTCCAGTAGGAAAAGAAAAGAACAATCTTCCATTTCTGGGCTTGGCCATTATCACCCTGGTCAGACCTGTCCTGGGCTTCCAACCTTGACTGCTGGGCTCCTGGTTTGGCTTCTTGGATTCCTAATTCCTCGTGTTTAGTAACTGTCTCCAGGATCATGTTTTCCTTTTTTTTTGTTTGTTTCAGAAGTAATATTTTTTAAAAGACAAAAGCAAAGGGAAGAATATTTAATTACTGAGCAGAAGTAAATACTGTTGGTATTTTGTACCTAATCTAATTTTTATATGCATGTTCATGCTTTTTAATTTTTCATCAAAAATGAAGTCATCTACCTACTACTTGTAACCAGCTTGTTTCATAACATGTTATTTTCCTGTGTCATTAAATAATAACCTCAAAAAAAAAAGCAAAAAGGAGAATGCAGTCTTCATTATTTATTTAGATTTTTGTACAAGTCTTTGATAAGGTTCCATAATAAAGGCAATTTGGGGATGAATAGTCTGCATAGCAAACTCCTTCCGTCCAACTAGGAATGTGACCAAGGAATGGTGGTGTAGTAGAAATAGCAAAAACTTGAATTTTGACAGACTTTTATTCACATCCTAACTGCTATTTAAGAGAGGTTTGACCTCAAACAATCTACTTTGTGTCTCTGAAATTCTGCTCCCTCTACTATAAAATAGAATAATAGGGAGATGAAAGGTTGTATGTAAAGGGCATCACATAATACCTGGCTCATGGAAGGTGGTCAAAAATTCCTAGGCTAATAAAAAAGTGTAAATGATTTTTAATGTGTATTGACATTTGTAGTGAACAAATAAGAAAACTTAGAATTGTGGAAGATTGGCAGGAGATAGTGATGATTCTGTCCATGGTATAGTCACTCCATCGTATTATCTATCAGGCCACGTCATTCCATCATACTGTGCAAAAACTACTTGAGAAGTATATCTTACTGAGGAAGAGCCAATAGTGTCAACTACACATATGAAACACCCAACATGCAAAAACTAGAAAGTGATCTATTTGTAGATTTAGTTGTAATTGGGCCGTGTTTGCAATTGGAGGTGTCTAGCTCTGGCATCTTCTCAGACATTCTGCATCAAACAGAGATGACAAAATCATTAAATTTCTTAGAAACATTTCTCTGATGACTAGACTTGGCCATGGAGAGTGAAAACCAACCAAAGGAAAATTTCTTGGTACTTACTGAATGACAGGCACACACTGGTGACTGAGGAGTTCCAACGTGGCAAATCCAAAGAAGACACTTGAGAAGAACTAAACCAAACTGTATTTGTAGGAAGATAGATTTTAGGTTCTCCAACATACCCCTGGAAAGACACCTGGATGTCTGTCTTTCACTCACCTCATATTTGTGAGCAAGACACCACATTAGGCCCTATAGGAGGTTTAAAGACTCATAGTCCAAAAACTCAGTCTCATAAAATCACAGAAGACAATGACTCACTAGGTCATCTAAGATTCAAATGCACTGAAGGTTGTAATGATCATTAAATAGCTTCCCTGGAAAGTGTTCTCTGTAATGCTTCTACCATTAGCTGATATCAAATGCTACATTTTCACATGGAAGAGCCCTAAGTCTTGCAATAAACCATCAAAAAGATACAAAAAAGGACCATGAAGACCCTCTTTGAGACCATGGTCTTGGTACAGAAGTTCTTGCTCTATAATTTTTCGTCTCCCTGCCTACTGGTTGACCACCAGCAGCACTACTTTCAGGTCACTGATGAAGAGAAGTGACTTTACAAGAGTGTGAGGAGTACTGGGACATTTTTAAAGAATGCCTGTCTTAGGATGAGGGCAGTTTTTAGAGTCCAGCCCCTTCCTTTTTCTGTCTGGCTTTCTAAATCTGAATTTTTCTTCTTAATCCCACTTGCTGCTATATCTCTTCAAATACCGACGACTTTCCCTCGGCTGTCCTTGTCCTGAAGCAATAAGACTCTCTGATCTGCCCTTCAGAATTCTCACTCCCCAGATCCTAGGAAAATGGGAATCTTGGGTACTATGAGGAGCTGCTAATTGGATGATGATACTCCCTTGTCAGCACACCCCAAAATTTTCCCATAGACTAGCTTCTCACAGGCATCATCTTCCATACCTTCTGTTGTTTTTCATGATTCTCTCGTTCCCATGATGGCTGCTAGCACCCAAAGCCTGCACTCCATCTCAAAGCTTTTGCCCAGCCAGTTTGAAACTCCAACACAAATTACGCTATATTCATTTAGACCGTTAATTGGTGGCTTGTGTTCTCATGATGTCTCCATGGCCACGAGTGAGTCAATTCACTTCTCCGAGCTCCAGGTGACTGGATGAGGAAAACTCCATCCTTGACAAAGCCATGTTCATTGGGCACTCACGTGCAAACACACGTACATACATGTAATTTCAGAATGAGTTATGAAGGTAGTTGCATTTCCAGCTTCATTGTTTACTAGAATGTACAATTGTGGGCAAGTTAGTTCTGAGTCTCGGTTTCTTCATCTGTGAAGTGGAGAAGATGACACCTATTTCTATGTTCTATGAGTAGAGAATGAAATTATATGGGAGAAGCACTTAGAACAGAGTCCAGGCTCAGAGAAAGGATGACTCACAAGTATTAATGGTGAATAAACATCTGAAGGTATTTTAGCATCACTAATAATCAAAGAGGGAGAAGGAGCAGGAATGTAGGGCAGGCAATATCAATAAAATTGTAAATAACCAAAATGGCCCAAAATAGGCAATTGGTTATATCTGAATACAGTGGAATATCTTGGAAATTTCAGGTTACAAAACACAGGGAAAGATTTAGTAAATGTTTGTTTCCATCATTGCTTTTCTCTCATTCATAGGATCTTGCAAGTGTCGCATGCTCTCCAAAGGCCCCTGCCCACCCTGCGCCCCACCACCCTTATTTCCTTCCTTCTTTTCTGTCATCTTAACTACATGATTCTTCAGTTTTCCTCTATTTTTCTCCATTTGCAGTGAAAGTGATAGAGGGCTGCAAAGAGAATGGATTTGTGTCCTTTAAATGTGTCACTTCCCACTAACTAAGGAATTATAGCAGTTGTACTTATACTTCTTTAGCCTTGGTAGCCAGTAAAAACAATATGATTAAACTGTAGAGCTGACCCTGAATTTCACTGAGACCAGTCTAACCATTTAAATCATAACTTTATGAACAACTTTTTATTGTCATCACATCATATTCTTGTGAGGAAAAGCCAACAGCAATATTAGATGACTTCCTAAAAATATTTTCTCAAACATTTTTTTCTGTGAAAATTATACTATAAGAAAAATTTGTGTATAATTTTAATATCTCTTTTATTTTTTCTTTAAATTTATTTTGATTTGGCTTTCCTGTTTCATGTTTATTCTAGAAAATTGGAAATTACAGAAAAATATTTGGAAGAATTAAAATTATTCATAGTCACACTTCCAAAAATAAATATTGTTGACATTTGGAGAGTATTCTTTTTAAATGCTTTTATTTTGAAAGCTAAGAACATATTTGCATATATAGTTTGTGACCTGATTTCTTGATATTTTATGATGCCAATAAAATTTTTTTATTAACAGAAATTTCCAAGATATTCCATAGTATCCAGATTTAACTAATTGCCTGTTGGGGGCCATTTTGGTTGTTTGCAACTTTATTGCTTTTGCCTGCCCTACATTCCTTCTCCTTCTTCCTCTTTAATAATTAACGATGCTAAAATACTTTTCTGTGTTTATTCACCATTAACATGTGTGAATCATCAGTTCTGAGCATTTTAAGTATCTCTTTTATTTATTTTTATAATGATGGTGGTGGCCATAATCACTGTCTTCATTGTGGCACTTGGGACCAGGAATTATCAAGGCCAGGTTAGCTCAGAGACCCAGATGAAGAAGAGAATTACAGACAAGAACAGATTTGCTCTCATTCCCAGCATTGACCTTCCCAAAACTGGCATTCTCTGGGACCAGGTGGTTTTGAAAAGAGTTGTTTTTGATGCCACAGAAATCTATTGGAAAGTGGACTTCCAAGCACATCCAGTCCTGGTGTGTATTCTGCAGCTAGATGAGAAGCTAGCAAGTTATGGGCCTTCTGAAGACAGCTTTAAGTTCAGCTAGAGGAATGAAATCCTAGGAAATAGTGAAATAAAACACAAAACATATTTTAAAATTTATAAACAGCAATTGTTCCTCAAGGGAGGAATTAATTTTCTTGTAAATTATTCCCTTTTTGCCTGGATTGTTGCCTTGAGGCCCAGGTCAACTCTCTACATGGAAATCTTCAGAGGACAGAGAATAGAAAATAAACACTCATGCTCCAAATTTGGGCTTGTACACCAACCAGGACCTTTTTATGGCCACCTTCCTGCCAAGCTCACTGATAACCAGGTTTCACAAGTCAGGGAAGGCAAGTCTAACTTGGAGGTCAATTAGAGATGTTGGTTCTTTCTCCAAGGATAAAAACCAGTTATTTTACCTGTCACCCTAAAAAGTTTCTGGGATGTCATCTGGCATATGTCCTAGCCTTGATGTTTCATAACCTCTACAACTTTTGGGCACACAAAAAAATTCACATAGTCTCATCTATAAGGATATAACACTCTTGAACGTAGAAATGAAATCTTCAGCTTCTTTAGAACTCCCACTGCACAGAAGCTGCTCTAATCTGTCAGACTAGGAGTCACTCTGAAGGTGTATTGCTTTGCTAGGTGCAAGTCCCCTGGAGGGCTGGCAGTCCCCTGGAGGGATGGATGTCACTGACTGAAGGGAAGGAAGTGGGCTGGAGCAGAGTCAAAGGCTGAGAACTTGAATCGAACATGAATTAGCTTATGTCAGTGCCCACTCAATGCCTTCCTCTCACCTCAGATCACTTTGAGTAGAAGCCAGTGTTCTTACAATGGCCTACAAGGTCCCCCATGATCTGGGCTACAATACTCCCTGCTTACTTCTCTCTCCTCTCTTTCCTTCTACTATCCATTCTACTCTCTGCACAATGAGAGAGAGTGGAACAAAGCTGTTCCCCCTGCCTATAAGAATGTAGGGTCAGCTTGAAAGCTAAGGCTAATCCTGAGAGCCTAACAGCTGGATGCTATCAGATAACTGCATTTCTAGACGCTGAACAGTACGTTCTTTCTTGAGGGGAAATCCAAGTGGTTTATTTCCATGGCTGCCACTCTCCCCAAAGTTATTTTTCCCAAGAGACTTTCCCCATAACCACCCCTTAACCTACCAACCATGTCTGGGTTGGATGTCCCAACTATGTGCTCTCTCAGCATCCTGTGCGCCTGCATTACTGCACATTCACACAGAGTGCAATCACTCATTTACTTATCTTTTCTCCCACTAGGCTGAGAACAGGGGTTGTGCAGTCATATTCAGTATTAAGTCCCCAACCCTAACCCGGGCCTGGCACATACAAGACATTCAGCAGATGGCTATTGAATGAAAATATATAAATGAATGAACAATTACCAGTTGCCTCCACTCCCTTAACCTGCTACAGAATTAATAAACTAATCTTGAGCATAGTGGATATATAAAAATAAAAGTATCGTTGAGGACTGTCAGGCCAGCCTCTCTGTACTGATTGCTACATTCTTCTTGTTGATTTATGCTACTAATTACTGTCACTTTTATTTTGGATTTGGACAGAAAACAAGAGTGTTACTTAAAGGAAGGCTTCCACATTTCTAAGTGTAGGGAACCCTGCTAAGGACATGGAGCTTCAAAGGGCTCACAAGAAATTCATCACACACATGTGTGCACATGCATATGGCACACACACTCAACTTTGTAACATGTAGTAGACCACATCTAGAATAATATAAAATTTCTATCTCAAATGATCAGCCCCTGACCCTCCAAGCCATGGCTGAGTCAAAGATGATATGGCATCCCTGTAAAGATCAGAAGGAAAACAGGAGAGAAGAACCCAGAGTTTCCTTCTAAACCAGGGTGTGTTTCTAAACCTTGGCTTTATAACAGAATCACCTGGTGGGCTTTTAAAAATGCCAACACTCAGACCACACCTAAGACCAATTACATCAGAATTTCTAGGGAAGTGAACCAGGGATTTTTTTTTTCAAGTACCCCTGCTGCTTCCACTGCGCAGCCAAGGCTGAGAACCACTGCTCTAGATTCTTCCTCTCCTTGAGCCCTACTATGTGCCGGCGTTATATGGGGCAATGTCTTTTCCTTTAATTTATTGATGTAAAATGTTATCCACTTTACATGGCCTAGCCTACACCCTGGAAGGGAAGCAATTTTATAAGCCCTCATTATTTACTCTATATTGTCAGGGCACTAGGAAAATAAGAAAAAAAAATGATTTCTTCTGCACTCACTTGCTTAAGCTATCCCTTTAATACCTAAAGGGAACCCTTTAGTGTAATTCTTTATAAGAACAGTGACAGTAAGACTATTTGGGAACTGAAGCCATTCCATAGATGAACTCTACAAAGTTTAATGTACACACTTCAATTTACATGCGATGAGATAAAATTGTTAATGTTTGGAGGTTCACAGCTTTCTCCCTCCATCTTTGCCCACTAAGCTCCTTATTTCTCCTTGACTTTCTATTAATAAAAGGGAAAAAGTCAGACGCTGGTGAACAATTAGCATAGAACCAACCCTCAATCTTCAGGGTGCCTCATGGAGCTGGGGATGTGATTCATCTAGAGCCTGTGTAGACTTACACATGGCCCAGAGAAGAGAGGGGATCAAGGGACCAAAGGGGCAGAGACATGGCAGAAGAAATAGAAGCCCAAAGGAATATAGGGGTGGTAAAGATAGAAGTGGACAAGAGATTTTAATGAATTTCTAAGGACTAAGTGTTTGGATTCATTTACATGTTTTTGAGAGTGCGAAGTGTAAAGACTAAACCTGCTGTATAGGCCCTGCTACTGAACTCTAACGACACTCTGGACAGGATGGCAGGGTCATGCCTTCATGTGAGTTGCATGAATGCACTGAGTGGGCAGGTCCACCACTGGAGCACTCAAAATGTGGCTAGTACAACAGAGGTACTGCATTTTCACATTTTGTTGATTTTAGCTAATTTAAATAGGCAAACGTGGCTAGTGGCTACCCATACTGAACAGTGCAGGCCTACAGTGCTTAATCACAAGACACACACCTATCTATTTGTTTATGCATGTATGGACACCTACCTACATAAATGGTTTTGTATTTGCACATAATTACATACCCTCATATCTCAAGAGTATACATACAGACACAACTAGACACAATTGCACAAACAAGACACCTGGTCTTGTGGAAAGATAAAAAGAATAAAAATTAAAATTGGAACTATTGCATGGGTCCATGTAGGGAGATTTGACACAAGAAGAATTGGAGCAAAAAGTACATGGGTGTGTTGGACAACATGATGAATTTGGGTTGATGCTTTGATAATAAAAATTGAAGGAAAGAAAATCCTGTGAGACCACCAGTGGTTTAGGAATACAAGCAGCTTTGATTCCCTTGATCTTTTAATCTTTCAGCAAAAGACCTTTACAAATGACATACATCCTTCAAAGGTGGACTTGACTGTCAAGGATGGCCCTGGTAACTGGGAAGAACTCCAAAGGGCATAGATAGAAAAGGGAAGAAAGCACTTCTTAACAAGGATGACCAAATTCTCTAAATGATATTCATTCGCCAAAAACATTTTAGGCACTCTTGTTTCCGGGAGAAGTATTTATTCCAAAGTTATTAAAACTGTATGAGATGGAATAGATGAATTTCCAGTTGTCAGAATTATTAGTTTACCTAAAAGTTATACCAATTCATGGACTATAATATTGACTTTTTCCCTATTGAACAGGTAACTGAATTCTACCCATATGAACTAAACAATAATTCCTCCACCCAGAAGTGGTATAATTGTTGCCAGCTAGAAATATTATGATTTGCTTTCCAGTGCTCATATTATCCATCTCAGTCTCTTGATGTATATCCTTTACTAATGCTTGCCTTGCAGGTCTTTCAATATGCTGTGCTCCTGCCTGCCTCTTAGTCTTTGCCCATGCTGTCCCCTGTACATGAAACGCTCTTCCCAAACTCTTGCTGAGTTAACTTCTGCACATCTTCCAGGTCTCATCTTACCATCCTTAGGAATGTCATCTCCAACTTACCCTACCTGTCCCAGATTAGATCAGTCCTTCCTGTTTTATGTTTTCATAATACCCTGTTCTTCTCTTTCATAGCCCTTTTTTACAGTTATAATTACTGAATTATTTGTGTCTTTATTATTTAATTTTATTATTTAAGTTTATCTTACTCTCTGGATTGTGAGCCCCATGAATACTTTGGTTCAGATATTGTAATCTGCCTTATTCATCACAGTACTATGTCCCCAGGATGTAATACAATACTCAGCAAATAGTTGATGCTCAACAAACACTAACTAAATGTTCAATAAATGAATAAATGTTTCACTTTAGCTTTATTTATCTAATTCCTCCCTTTCTTCCATTATTCTTTATCATAAGCTATACTATTATGCAGTCCTATACAATGGTAAACAACTAAAAAATCTCCTAAGCCCTGTACACAGTTGATTAACTCTGATATTCCTCGTTCAGTTCCCCTTAAGATCTGACAGACCACCTGGTGGTATACCATTTAAGTCACGGCAGCTATAAACACATTAAGGCCCAGCATGAACCTGGTCTGACATCCAACCAGTCTTCTGGCTGTCACAGAAATGCCTCCATCCATTTTAGAAATGTGCTTACTACAGAAATACGATGCTAAGCTTGCTGTATTTATGAGACACTGAATTTTCAGGATGCCTTCAATCAATAGAAAATAGACATTATATTCTTACCTGAAGGCAATAGTAATATGACTGGCTGTGAATTTGGGAGTGAGGGAAATAAGAAGGCTCTCAGATGATTATTTTAATATAGAGATGTGCTAGCTTACCTTAAAGAGCATGGCTCACAGAACAGTAGACTTGACTGTAATGAGAATGACAGAAAAATGTAAAATATATGTTGGTCCAAAGGGGATTGATCAGTGATGCAGACACAAAAGGGAAGAAACAAACACCAGCAGAGGAGGTCACAGGCAACAGAACTTGAGGGACTGTGGTCACATTGGCAACACTTTTTCTTCCCTCATGAGTGAATTGATCACTACCTGTGTCTATGGAGGTTTAACATCCATTTTATCTAACCCCCTGCTTTGACTCTATGCTCACCAAGCTACCTTTGATTATAATTCGGTTTCTCACATGCATCTGTCTACTGGGAGAGGGAATGTTCAGCTTGCCAATGGGCACTTCCCTGTTGGCATCACTATTTTGTTTCTGATTGGGAAGACATGCACTGGTACATCAGTCTTGGAAACTTGGTTAACCTGAGTTCTCCCCTGAGTGGTTCACCTCGCTAGATAGAGAGCAAGAGTCAGGTGTCAAAGCATGTACAGCTGAGGCCAGCCGGAAGCCAGAGCTTCCCCTACAGAAGGCTGCCCTGGCAAGCTTCCAAGAATTTTTTGCCCTCCAGGTGCTCCAGACAACATTCCAAATCTTGCTCTACACTACTTCTTTTCCAAATTTAAAATGGAGATCGGGGGAAAGTGAAATGTCTGTTAGGAACAGCCACAGACTCCTAGAGATCTTTTTGAAGACTTCAGTGATGAGACTTGAAATCCTAGTCACATGCCATGATATAAACGAATGGCTCAGGACAGACAATGAAAACTGGGAGGTGGCCAGGAAGGAGAAGGGTGGAAGGAAAGAAAGAGGGGCTGATATCCTTATCTCAGAAACCGAGGAGACAGTAGACACTGTCTCAAAGACATGAAAATAAACACAGAGAATATAACTAAGGTACAAATAAAATCAAAGCAACTAAAAATAGTCATAGTGATTACATTGGAAAGATGAGGAAAGTGGAGGTGCAAGTGTGTCACATTCAGCTCTATCATAGCAGGGCATCATTAGATAATGCTGGCAGCTGATAAATCAAGAAATGTAAGTAGAAGTATGTCATTTAGAGATTTCAGGACAACTAGCAGAAGACATAGCTTAAAAAATTACAAGTGGTTATCTTTAGAAGTATAACTTAGAAGGTTCGGGGAAAAAGAGTTTTTTTGTAAGTCGTTTATTATTATTATTATTATTTCTTTATTATTTGATTTTTGGTCATCTGCATTTTGATTTATTTATTTGTTCAACAAATATTTGTTAAGTGTTAACTATGGGCAAAGCAGAAGATAGGTTCTAGAAATATAACACTAAACATAATCTGAGTGTGGTGGTAAATGCCTGTAGTCCCAGCTACTCGGGAGGCTGAGGTGGTAGGATCACTTGAGCCCGGGAGGTCCAGGCTGCAGTGAGCTGAAATTGTGCCACTGCACTCCAGCCTGGGTGACAGAGCAAGATGTCACCTCAATAAAGAAAAAAAAAAAAACCAAACCAAAAAACAAACAAAAAAGATTAAACATCTAAAATAACAAAAATCTTGCCCTCAAAAATGTAGTAGAGGAAATAAAATACATAAACAAGCAAAATATTAATATATGATATGTTAGATGGTGTTAGGTGTAATGAAGAAAAATAATGCTCTTTTATATCAGGTGAGAGATTTGGACACAGACTTGAAGGAGGTAAGGCAGGAAGCCTTGTGAATTCCTGAGGGAAGAGCGCTCCAGGCAGAGGCAACCGACAGTGCAAAGGCCCTAAGGTGGGAGTGCCCAATGAGTTTGAGGAACAGCAAGAGGCCAACATGGCTGGAAGACACTGAATGGGTAGTCATACTGAGAGAGGTAGTGGTGGCAGGATGGAGGGGAGGCCACTTGGCATAAAGCTTTGTAGCTATAGCCAGAGTTGGTCTTTAGTCTGAGTGAGGCGGAAAGCCCACTAAAGGGCAAAGGAATAGCATTTAAGTTTTGCGTTTGTTTTAAAATTCCGCCTTTTTTGAGGATAGACTTTTCTGAAATGGTCTGAAGATGGAGCAGAGGAATCAATAAGGATGAAGACTCACTGATAAGATTTTTTTTTAATTATAGAGAAGTGAAGTTAAAAAACACTCTCCTAATTTATTACTAAATAAAAAGGCGTGTTTTCTTGTTTTAACATGTGAATATCTACATGCTAAGTATTTTTCATGACACAATAGGAGAACTTCCTGTAGTTGCCCTTGGAGGTTCCTTTAACAGGATTGTTTTCAATGATCGTCCATCTACCAATGATTACAACGTTGTCTTCAATGACAGTCCATCTACCAGTGATTACAACTAAGAATGGGTTTGAAGAGTTGAGCAGCTCCTTGGATATCCCAGCTTCCGCTCTTGACTTTGAATCATAGCTATTTGTGTCCCTGTTGTTACCATATCAGCAGCTCCCAAAACTGGCTGATCATTAGAATCACATGCAAGAGCTTTTCATGAAAATAGACTCCTGGGCCTCACCCCCGAGAAGATTCTGAATATTTTGGTTTGAGGTGGGATCCAGGCAGTGACACACCAAGGGCAGAGATGATGGGAGCAGTACACGCAGGTGCAGGCAATAAGTGGGTGCATTCTCTGAGAATTTAAAGAACAATCATAGAACCAATTGAAGTCAGTCTGCTTTTTATTACCACTATGTGCTAGCAGTTCTAAATGATATCAGTGATGAAATACCTCTCTCCTCCCCTGCTGAAAATTGTGTTTTTTTTTTTCTTTGAGACGATAACTCTCTGTCACCCAGGCTGGAGTGCAGTGGTACAATTATGGCTCACTGCAGCCCCCATCTCCTGGACTCAAGTGATTCTCCCAACTCAGACTCCTGGGTAGTGTAGCTGGGACTACAGTCATGCACCACCACCCCTGGCTAATTTTTCTTTTTTTTTTGTAGAAACAGGATCCCTCTATGTTACCCAGGCTGCTCATTCTCCTGGGCTCAAAAGATCCTCCTGCCTCGGCCTCCCAAAGCACTAGGATTACAGGCCTAAGCCACCACACCCAGCTCTGAAAATCTTTTTTTTTTTTTTTTTTTTTTTGTGGGTAGTCTACATTCTAAGCTGCTAGTGTTGAGTTTAAGTAATATGTATGCAAGTTTTAAATTGCACATCATTATTACTTATCCTTTCATAAACATATTTAACATGGAATTAATTAGAGGAAATTCCAGTATTATATATGTTTAATATATACAGTCAGCCACATGGTCTCACCTACACGTGTTCATTTGAAGAGAAGGTTTTTAATGGTTGGGAGTTTGAGTTTGCTTTGGGTTTAATTTGTGTCCTCAACATCTGTGGTACAACATTTTCTTGCATTCAAACCATAGGTTCTAAATAAACAAGAATAACACGTGGTAATAGTCTCAGTCTTATTACAGACTAAGAAACAGAACTTGAGTTACTTCAATTCTGTTATTCTGTGTAATTATCTGCAGGTTTTATTTGTGTTTCAAATTTAAAATAACAAAATAAGGCATAAATTATGAGGTACGTTATATTTTGGAAAGAATGAATTTTATTTCATACATGAACTATTTTATTGAATAATATTTCTACATAAAAGTTGTTCTCTCATTTTTATTTTAATTATTTATAAACTAAAACCGAGTTAAGGAAGTGTTATTTCATATATAACATTACATATGTTGTTTTTATTATATGTACATGGTGTATAACACATAAACACATTAGATATAACATTTATATGTCTTTATATAATATATTTAGTGGTTACTGATGATTGTATAATTACTATTAAACAATTTTGTCACATAGAGGAAAAAAGTGTTTATCTGCTCCAAGTGTCAAGTGTGCTAAGTACTAGGGGTCCTTATCTTTTTAAAAGTTCATGTAATCCCAGCACTTTGGGAGGCCGAGGCAGGCGGATCATGAGGTCAGGAGATCGCGACCATCCTGGCTAACACGGTGAAACCCCGTCTCTACTTAAAAAATACAAAAAAAAACTAGCCGGGCGTGGTGGCGGGCGCCTGCAGTCCCAGCTACTCGGGAGGGTGAGGCAGGACAACGGCATGAACCCAGGAGGCGGAGCTTGCAGTGAGCGGAGATCGAGCCACTGCACTTCAGCCTGGGCGACTGAGCGAGACTCTGTCTCAAAAAGAAAAAAAAAAAAAAAATTCAGCAGGTAGGCTGGGCGCGGTGGCTCACGCCTGTAATTCTAGCACGTCGGGAGGCCGAGGCGGGTGGATCACCTGAGGTCGGGAGTTCGAGAACAGCCTGGCCAAATTGGCGAAACCCCATCTCTACTAAAAATGCAAAATTAGCCAGGCGTGGTGACACATCCCTGTCATCCCAGCTACTTGGGAGGCTGAGGCAGAAGAATCGCTTGAACCCGGGAGGCGGAAGTTGCAGTGAGCCGAGATGGTGCCATTGCACTCCAGCCTGGGCAATGAGTGAAACTCCATCTCAAAAAAAAAAAAAAAAAAAAAGAAAAGAAAAGTTCCGGAGGTAATTCACAAATGCAGCCAGATGTGGGAATCATCATCTGTAGCGTGTTTATTACTTGCTCTAACTCCATTTCTGTATTCCCCATCTTCCTTCTCTACACCTACTCTTCCCCCTCTACACCTACTCTTCCCCCAGTCTTCACCACATTAGTTCCACTAAGGTCCCTGGTACAGGTGAAGAAGTGCTAATCAGAACCCTTGTTGCTTCTAGGCAATGGTATGCTGGTAAATACTTAACAATGGGCTCTCTGGGGGATTTACACATTTACTGATTTTCATAGTGTAAATATTCCCAACGTGTTGATTTCCAACCACCAAAGAGACGTCAGTCTGTTTGGGAAGTTCCTGATAATTTAACAGTTAGGTCTCCATGCTGGTGCAAGTCCCCAGCATTCCAGGGATTCCTAAGACTTTCTGCTAGGAGAATAATGGACTCCCCTATGGAAGTTTTGCTCATTTTTTTTCTAACTAAAGATCAGTTTTCTGGATTATTTCTCGAATTTGTGAGCTCATCTTTAAAAATTAGACCACCCTTATACACATTCTCCCTACAAGGGTCAGGAATAACAACCTCTATGTTTCTTTCTTTATCCACATTCTAGGACACACTCCAGCCCTGTATCCAGGAGTGCTTTCAAATGAGAAGTTGACTTTCCAGCAATCTGTGTATAAACACCCACCTACAAAGTCTTCTTTCTCCCCTTAAGTTTGTTGGAGGAATGTACCTGAGAGAATTTATGCTGCTTCCTCTGTCTCCAGCCAACCTGTTCCTCCATATAATTCCACTGTCTTTCTTCATTCTTTCTTCTCAGAAGGAGCTACTAAGGGATGAGGAAAGTTCCTCCTGACTTTGGTATCTCACTTACTGGTTAGAAGCTGAAACCTGGGTTCAAGTCCCAGCTCTTACCACTTACAGGATGTGAGACTGTCTATGCTCTCTGAGCGTCTGGAATAGTTGCTCCTTTATAGGGTTGTTGTGAGATTTAAGTGATATAATATGAGCAAAGTGCATTGCCTGTGCCCGAAACATAGTTAGCCTCAGCATATGCTATTATTATTCTAATTCCCCTGATAAGTATTAATGGTATTACTCCCTTAGACTTTTCAGTTACTGTGGAAATGAATAGCTGAGGTGCTGATGAGGTGCTGATGAGGCCTAGATACATACTCCACTGGACCCAAAACAATTGAAGGATCTTTTAATACTTCTCAGTCCATACTCTTATAATTGTTTGCAAAGCATTGTTTAGAAACAATTCCAATATACAATTTCTCTGTATTACTTTGTATAAATAAAGTCATAATACTAAATTCCTCCTTATTATTAAACTGTTCACTTATTGTGCTTTGCAGAATCACAGGATCCATGCCTTATTTATCAGTGAGCCCTTTCACAGCACTTAGCAGAGTACCTGGTATGAAGTAGATATTCAGTAAATATTTGATTGACTATGTTCTTTATAGAAAAGATTTGCACTGTACTTTGTTTTCTTGCTTTCTTGTTGCAAATCTGTAATATTTTCCTATTCTTGATTGCCAGGGACTAAGAACTGTGGACAAAGCAAAGCAACACCTGCCCCCATCAACAGGAATGTACGCTATTTATATCAATACAAAGTGCACACATATAGGGATATATTCAGTTAATAAAAGTGATTAATGGCAACAATTCCTGGACAATGCCCTAGAATAAAGAATATAGCTTTATCAAAATGATAAGAATGAATTCAGGATCCTCAGACCCATTGCATCTCTCTGTGCCTTTGTTAGAAACTAAGCAGCCCACAAAGGGCACTTTGGGAGTTGACCTAAGATGTATGCATGACTAATTGTTCAATATCTGCCTGCCTCCAGACAGATCTTCCCATACTGTTCTTATAGTGGAGTCAGGAAGCAGTAAACCTAAAGAAATCCCGGACCCTTTGTACCAGCTGCATGGCTATGACTAGAGATGAGTGACAGTACATGCTGAATGATACATAGGGGATGAAAGACTGGGAGGACCATAGATGGAGCCAGGTGTCTGACTGAACCATGGGATGGATACAGTTGACTGAATTGGACAATTCTAAGGGGAGAAACAAACTTCAGAATAAAGAACATAGTCTAGTTTTGGAAACATCAATTTTGAGATGCTTATAAGTTAGCAAAGTGCAGTTGTCAGGGAGGAAATTGGATATTGGACACAAGAGACCAGAACCCTAAAGAGAAGTCTTAGATAAATACATAAGTTAAGGGGTCATCAACATAGAAATGCCATTTGAAAACATAGGAGCAGATAAATTTGCCTGGGTAGAGAAATGAGAAACTCCCATTTAGAAAAGGCAGAGAGAAGAGTGAAAGCCTGCAAAGAAACAGATATGGACGGGACAGAGAAGCGGGAGAAGGACCAAAAGAAAGTGGAGTCACAGACGCCAAAGGAGGAGACTGGAAGAGGAAGGTGTCCGGGCTGGCTTCCTCAGGAAGCAGACTCTGAGACAAGTTTGGTGTCCCAGGATCCTTAGTCAGGGGTGTCTTTGGGTTCAACATCATGGAAAGGAAGGGAAGAAGACAGTCATGGGTAGAAAGAGAAGTTGAGCTGCGATGCAGAACTAAAGGCACCTTGGCCCACCTACAGGTTGTCTGGAGCTAGAATGGCTGTTCAGAGATTAGCTGGGGTGGCCAGACCTTTACCCTCCCACATGCAGTTATATTGGATGTAGGCTGCCTGAGAGGAAGCGTGATCTTGGCTGAAGCGATGTCTGCGGCTGGGGTCATCCCTAAACAGGTGCACAGCCCTCCTTATCCTCAGTCGCTGAGGCAACAGCCCCTCACCTAAGGGGGATCTGGGTGGTGAGTCACAGTGTCCAGCCAGACAGCAAGTCATCAGCAGTGCTGAGGTTCAGGTACATTGAGAGTGTGAAGACATACGTTGCTCTTGACAATCTAGTTTGGTGGCATTATGGGCTAGAACTCGGTTTCAGAGGGTTTCAGGAGTCCTGGAAGTGAGGGAATGCAGGAGGGTGTGACCATTTTTGCATTTGAAGGGGAGCTCATAAATGGGGTAGAGACTAGAGAATGGAATATGAGATAAAGTAAGTGTTTTTGTGTTGTTGTTGTTTTAATATGGAAGATCTTCCCCTCCCTGTGACCGAACTGCCTTTCCACACTTGGATTCCATGAGACACTCCCACATCCTTAAAATAATTACCCTTTCTAGGCTTAGGCTATGTGAAGGTGATTTCTTATTACTTGCAACAAAAATGTCTCTATCAGTCAGGATATGATCAGAGAAGCAGTCTACTATGAGTGCTGTAGGATAAGGGATTTATTATAGGATTTAGATCTTACACAATAGTGGGATGTGTGAAGTCTATGTAAGGCTGTTGCCTCTGCTTCTGACGTTGGACCTAAGCCACTATAGATCAGCCAGCCTGGCAGGAAGGAAAGCTGCACAGGAAATGGGGGAGAGTAAGGACAAACTAGAACCCATGCAGACAAATGGAACTCATGAGGACAAACTGGAATACACAAGGACAAACCACCTCCAACCTTGGCGGCACGAGTGACCTGTGGGAGAAGCCAGTGCCGTTAGCCATGGTGCTGCACACATGCCTGGCTCAGGCTTCAGAGAAACTGAAGGAGAAAATCCAGTGGGAGATGGAGGAGCTGGGAGCCTGGATGCCGCCCGTGCCCACAAGGGAGCCAGCAGATCAGTGACAATGTGTGCGAGCTGCCACCAAGCCTGGTGTGGAAATGGCTGCTTCGCTTCTGTCTTCCAAATCTCATCCAAATTTCTCTTGTGGCCAACCCTAATCCCAAATCATATAAAGATGTAATTTTGCTTCTCTAAATGTACACAATAAAAAGCCGCCACAGAGTCCCCAAAATAACACGAGGGCTATAATTTCCTTGCAGAATTATTGTAAAGGGCTAGAGATAATGCAAGTAAATCTGACACAGAGACATGCACATAACTGGCTCTCAATAATGGGAGGGGAATGATAATGCTGTTGATGCAAATAATAGAAAAATTTGTTAAAATGTTAACTTATAATTTCTTTTCCTTATACTTCCCCTTATCTTTTAAGATTGCCCTAATTGAACTCAAACAAATTTACAAGAAAAAAACAAACAACCCCATCAAAAAGTGGGCAAAGGATATGAACAGACACTTCTCAAAAGAAGACATTTATGCAGCCAAAAAACACATGAAAAAATGCTCATCATCACTGGCCATCAGAGAAATGCAAATCACAACCACAATGAGATGCCATCTCACACCAGTTAGAATGGCCATCATTAAAAAGTCAGAAAACAACAGGTGCTGGAGAGGATGTGGAGAAATAGGAACACTTTTACACTGTTGGTGGGACTGTAAATTAGTTCAACCCTTGTGGAAGTCAGTGTGGCGATTCCTCAGGGATCTAGAACTAGATATACCATTTGACCCAGCCATCCCATTTCTGGGTATATACCCAAAGGATTATAAATCATGCTGCTATAAAGACACATGCACACGTATGTTTATTGCAGCACTATTCACAATAGCAAAGACTTGGAAGCAACCCAAATGTCCAACAATGATAGACTGGATTAAGAAAATGTGGCACATATACACCATGGAATACTATGCAGCCATAAAAATTGATGAGTTCATGTCCTTTGTAGGGACATGGATGAAACTGGAAACCATCATTCTCAGCAAACCATCGCAAGGACAAAAACCCAAACACCGCATATTCTCACTCATAGGTGGGAATTGAACAATGAGAACATATGGACACAGGAAGGGGAACATCACACACCGGGGACAGTTGTGGGGTGGGGGACGGGGGGAGGGATAGCATTAGGAGATATACCTAATGCTAAATGACGAGTTAAGGGGTGCAGCACACCAACATGGCACATGTATACATATGTAACAAACCTGCACATTGTGCACATGTACCCTAAAACTTAAAGTATAATAACAATAAAATTAAAAAAAAAGATCGCCCTAATTGTCCCCCAGTAGATACTCCTTAGTACTAGAATTTCCTCCAATACTGTATTTCTTTTGAGCTAGGTGTGGCCTTGTGAACTAGTTCAGTCAACGGTTCAAGAATAAAAGTGACACAACAGCTTCTAGATCATCTTGTTAAAGACAAGTTTGCCCTTTCTGCAGGCTGTGCCACAGACATGAAGGTGACACAGCTTTGGCCATGAAGATGGGGACATGGCAGAACTAGAAGGTGGAAGGAGCCCTGTGTCCCTGCAGGACCACATGGAGCAGAGACGCCTCAGCTATGCTAACTGGCTCAGTGACTGGCTGCTTTTTGAGTCATCTTACTTTTGTGTTTCTTGACACAGTTACTCAGCCTAATACCCTAACTAAAACTCATGCTATTTTCTTGCATCTAAGGTCTTCTTCTGAAGGCCTAAATCACAAACTGCTTGAAATCTTTCCTAGACTTTAATACCTAAACTTATTGAAAAGATGTTCCTGGGAGAGGAAGAGAGAATAAGAAATGAATTTTGGACAAGAGGAAAGAGAAGGGATTATTTCAGAACCCATGAACAGTGGGGACCCTCTCTCCGCTCTCTGGCAGCGTCCCAGGAATAGTATGTCATAGGAGGAACTACTGCATTGTGCCCCAGGGAGGCTCCAAGTCTCATCATACAATATCATGTTTGGAGGTGGTGGGGGCAGAGATGCCAGATGAGAGGGGAGAATTTGAACTGGAACAAAGAAAGGCTTAGCAATAACCAGCCAATCAATTAACAAAGAGGGCATGCTAATGCTCTACCATTGGAAAATCCAGGAACATTTAATCCAATAGCTATCAGTGTGGAGCCTCAATAGTAAGTAGGATGGATTTCCCATTTGCCTGGAAGGATGGAAACACTGAGATAGAATTTACTTTTAAATAAACACAGAAGTATGGTATTTCTGGCACTCCAAAGTTTGTGGGTATAGATTCAATCAAATACATCATCATCGCTGTTGTTTTACCCAAGAGTCACACCAGGTTTTGTATCTATACCAGGGTAATCTCTGCCTTGGCTCAGGGACTATCTAAGGCTGAGCTGCAGAGTGAAGGCATTTGTGTCTCCAGTGAGGAGGACAGGGAAGGCAAGGCAGGAGGCAACCTCATGCTCTCAAATGACTATGGCTGTATATCTGGGTGCCTCTAATGTCTACCAGGTTATCTTTCTCTCTACCACAGTACTGAGCTTGACAAAATCAAATAGGGGTAGCTTGGGGACAGTGATTACTCAGTGTCCTTCATCTAAAGCTCCTTGGGAACAGTGAACTCCCGGGTATAAGCATCACAAGGGGATGGGGGTCTTTAGGGCCTTCCTTAGAATTGCAGATGAGCTACAGCCAAGAAAGACTCTGGAGATCCTACAATACAACCAGTCCTTTACCCACATGAGCAAACCAGGACCCAGAGAGAATAGACTTGCCCACATTTACACAGCTAGTTGGAGGCACAGATGAGACAGGGACCAGTGGTCTGGATTCTCAGACTAGTTTCTAATTTGTTACACATAGGAGGAACCTGGAGAAAATTTTGCCCACTGCTTTCACTGGGGGCAACTTAAAGGAGGATGAAATGTCCATATCCCCCTTCCATAGTCCTGCCCAAAGTGCCATAAATTCTCAGTATTTATTTCAACACTTGAAGCCTTAAGCCCATAAGCTCTTAAATGGACACAAGCAGGAAAAAAATTCCACGTGAATGCAGAAGGGCATGTGGAAGACAAAAATGCTGACAGGTGGGCTTCCGGAGGACTCATGGGAGAGCTGTCTTCCAGCTGTGTTCCAGCATCTCTCTTTCATTCTCTTCCTCCCTCCCTCTGTCCCCTTCCATCCCTCTCTCCTTCCCACTTTACTCCTCCCCTCTGTCCCTTCTCTCCCTTTCTCCCCTCTGTCTCCCTGAATGACAGACATGCACATCTTTCTTAGATAAGGGAGGTGTACAAGAGGAGCTAGGGTTAATAAAGACAAGAATTTTTCTAGTGGCCAGTGCCTCCTGGAAACCTCTGAGATGCTTTGTAAATTACAAAGGGCTAACAAACTGTGAAAAGGCTCACTAAAAAGGCCTGAGATTTTATGGCCCTAAGTCAGGTGTAACAAACAGCTAGAGAAGGCAAACAAAACTGCTTCTTGGCACCCAAGTGCACTGGTCCGGAGAAGTGAAGTAGCCAGCCCAACTGTCTGTTCTCAAACTCTTCCTTCCACCATCTCCCCCTTCTTCCCTCCCTCCTACTTTTCCTCCCTTCCTTTTCTCACCCATTAACTAATCCAAAAATATGTATTTGAGTTTATTCCGTGAGCCAGGAACCCTGATTAGATTCTATGGTTACAAAGACAACCTTTAGTCTCTGCCCCAGAGGACATCGTACCATTTTTGTAGATTATTCATTTATTTATTCAATACACATTTATGAGTCGCTGGGTTAGGACAAATACGGCCCCCCAGGATTGAAGCTCACACAGATACACACCCTACACAATTAGTAACTCCCTTCTACTAAGCATCCAGAGAAATACATGGTTCTAAAGACTGATTACAAAATCGTCTTTCCCTTTTCCCATCCCTTTCTCAACTCCTCCATGCCTGTGTCCACTAATCTTTCTTCCCTAAAAGGGAAATAGTTTGTGCCTGAAATTCTAAACTCCCTGATTTCAGGCAAGGCCTGGGAGAGTATAAATAAGCATATGAATATTTAGCAAAAATGACTGCTATGCAAAGCTTGAAGCACTGTTGTCATAAGGCAGAGCCCGCTTTAATCGCAGCCACAGGGAAAGCATTTGTCGCTGTCTTATCACACAGGAATGATTTTCCCATTGGCAATGGCAGCCTGCCAGCTGGCTGTAAAGCCAGCGCCTTCCTGGTCTTTCAGGTCGCAATCTCAGATGGCACGCACCACTACTGCCAGGCACTGACATTTCTATTTTTGAAGGACATGCTGGGTCAGGAAACAAAACTGCAGAATCACAGACTATTTCTTATTTACATTGGATGTGAATCTCATTTTGGCTCAGAAGCCTACGGATTTCCAACTCTTATAGTTCAATACACCAGAGATGGCTCAGAGCTTTGCTGATTGAAGTCAGCTGATGGTCTTTGGATCTTATCATTCCCTTTAAATCCCCAAGGTGGTTCATAGAGTGCATTTCTATAAATCTGCAGTAATTTGCCATTTATAAATAAAGCAGCAACTCAGCTGGGGCATCACTTTCATCCAAGCCCAGCTCAGAACAAACACAAAAGAGAGATGGCTTATATGGGAAAACTAAGTTCTTTAGGAGAAGGGTTTGGAACAACCATTAGTTGCCTCTCCCAACAAATGCTGCTAAGAGCTCCTTCAAGCCTTTATCTGAGACAGTTCTTAGCCATTTATACGCCATGATAACCGCCCCTTGGAAATCTTTTAAAATTAGATCTGCACTTCTGATTCTAGCCAAGATGGAATAACAGAGATCAGATTTACTCTCCTACATAAAAACAAAACAAAAATATGGACACAATATATGAAATAATGAACACCAAACAGCAGGCAATAAAGGATCCCTGAGAACTGAGAAGCAAACAAGATGAGCACTATGATTGTCTGACTTGAGAGACTTCAGGTTGCAATTCAGGGAGGGACTTCAGGTTGCAATTCAGGGAGGGAAAACACAGGCAGAGTATGGTGGGCTCCCTAAATTGAAAGATGGGGCTGAGAGTCTGAGAGACCAACGCAGCTAGAATTTGTAGGACAGAATATTGGGGAGGAGAGACCAGCATGCAGAGAGCACACTGAACATCTCAAGAGAGTCCCCCTCGAGTATTCAGCTGAATAATGATCAGTGCAAGCATGTGAAGAAACCACGTGAGGCTGGGGAAGGAATCACCTGAAAGGATTAGAGGTAATAGTGTCCAGCAATTACATACAGCTCAGAATAGTAGCTGTTCCAGGTAGCCAGACTGAAAAAAACCTCATGATTCATAAGCACTGGATAAAGTACACAAAAGGAATTTACTTCAGTAGTGGGGAAAAGTTAGACCGCCACTGTGCACTGCTCTAGTCCTGCTTAACAAGTTTTAAAAGCAAGACTCAAAAGGGTCAGAGTATTTCCAAATAACTTAGCTGTACCCCAGAAAACAGCTCAAGAATATTCACAGGAATACAAAAATATCCATCACTCAACAAAGTAAAATTCACGGTGTCTGGCACCCAGTCAAACATAACCAAGCATTCATAGAAGCAGGAAAACATAAGTCATAAGAAGGATAAAAACTAATCAATTAAAATTAATCCAGAGTTCAAAGGGGTATTAGAATTAGCAGACAAGGACATTAAAACAGCTATTATAACTACATTCTTTATGATCAAAAATTAAGTAGAAACTTAGAAGATTTTTAAAGACTCTCAATTAAGCTTCTAGAGATGAAAACTACAATGTGTGAGATGAAAAATACTTTGGATGGAATTAATGGCAGATCAGACATTGCAGAAAAAAAGATCAGTGAATATGAAGACAGAGCAATAGAAACTATTCAAAATGAAACATCCAGTGAAAAGAGAATTTTTGAAATCAGCAGAGCATCAGTGAACTGTGGGTCACTTCAAACAGTTTAATATAATTGGAGTCCCTGAAGGAGGAAAGAGACAGAAAAATATTTGAAGAAATAATAGCCAATATTTCCAAATTTGCTAAAAACTATAAACCCACAGATCCAAGAAGGTCAATAGACCCCAAGCACAAGAAATATAAAAACAACAAGGGTTATAGGGTTATAATAATCAAATTGCTCAAAATTCAATGATATAGAGAAAATCAGAGGAACAAAACAAAGGATACCAGCAAATTTTTAATCAGAAACAATACAAATGAGAATCTAGTGGAGAAACATCTTTAAATTACTGAAAAAAATTAAAACTAGAATTCTATACTCAGAGAGAAAATTTATTTTTCAAAAACAAGGGCTAAATAAACACTTTTTTTACAAACAAAAAAGCTAAAAGAATTTATCATCAGCATATCCACACTATAAGAAATGTTAAGGAAAATTATACAACATGGAAATATGGATGTATACAAAAGAATAAAGAGCTTCAGAAATGGTAACTACATGGGTAAATATATAAGGTTTTTTCTTATTATTTAAATCTCTTTAAAATATAATGATTTAAACAAAAAGCATAACAATGTAGTATGGGATTTATAACATACGTGTGTGCTTAGAAGTGTATAAAATGTATAACCATATCATAAAGTCTGGGAGGAGACAATTGGAAGCATATCATTGTAAGGTTGTTATACCATTCATTAAGTGTGCATTAAGTAGCATTATAGTGTCACTTGAATGTAGACTGTGATTAAGTTAAAGATAAATTTTGTAAACCCTAAAGAAATCACTAAACTAACAAAACAAAGAGTTATAACTAATAAGCCAACAAAAGAGATAAAATAAAATCATAAAATTTAATTAATCCCGAAGGTATATTTTCTAAGGACCTAAAAACAAATCCTACCAAAAATTGAAGCAGAAATTTGCAGGATACAGAAAGTAACAGAAGGGTGGAGGGCTGTGAGAAGGAGTAGAATCAACTGATAGAAGAGAATGCTGAACAGAGATGCTGAATAGAATGAAAGGGTATAGAACAAGCTGAGGAGAAAGCAAATAAAATTAGGGAGATGGAAGGTCAAGAAAGAGGGGCTTGAGACACCTTCTATGCTTTACCATTTAAAAATGATAAAAGCTTGCCCTTGGATTATACCAAAAAAAAAAGTTAATCCCTACATCTTTCCTCATTTCTCAATACTGTCCTACCCCTACATTTCACTGGTGACTTTATCTCATAAGACATTGAAGAACATAGCAAACATTGGGCAGGAACTCTCTGATCTGCATATGAGCAATTCTACCAGCCTGCTACATTTGCCCCTAACTGCTGCTTCCTGCCTCCTGGTTCACATGAAAAGATATCCACCCTCGTTCTCCTCCTCATCTTACCCAGGACTTTGTCTCTTTCTTTTGTATCATGGTCTCTTCCTCATTAACATATTCTTTGTGGCACAGGTGTGTGGTCTACTGTTCCTTTGCACCCTGCTTCCCACCACGTAACCATGGGCTAAACCTCCTTTTTTGTTTTTGTTGTTTTGTTGTTTTGAGACAGAGTTTTGCTCTTGTTGCCCAAGCTGGAGTGCAACGGCTCGATCTCCGCTCACTGCAACCTCCGCCTCCCGGGTTCAAGCGATTCTCCTGCCTCAGCCTCCCGAGTAACTGGGATAACAGGCACACACCCGGCTAATTTTTTGTATTTTTAGTAGAGACGGGGTTTCACCATTTTGGCCAGGCTGGTCTCAAACTCCTGACCTCAGGTGATCCACCCACCACGGCCTCCCAAAGTGCTGGGATTACAAGTGTGAGCCACCATGCCCTGCCAGGATAAACCTCCTTCTAACCCTTGCCATGCAGACCCAATTTTGTGGACAGTCTTGCTCCTTGGTTTCCTGTTGGGTGTCCGTCCTTTAACTACTAGCTATTTTGACTATAGTTCTGAATCTCGCCGACATCACACACATTCCATCCACAGCCATGGTCTTCTTTCTTGTTCCTCTTAATTATACTAAAATGATCCTATGATATATGCCAAGAAAATAATATCTCCATTTACAGATAACAAGACTGAGTGAGGTCAGATGATTTACCCAAGGTCACATAGTAAGTGAAACAGCTTGAGATTTAAGCCCAGGTGTTCTGACTGTAAATAATTTCATTACACCAAAGCAGCAGAGATAATGGCAATGACCACACTCTTGGGTGTGTTTTAAAACTCTGACTCCTCTTTAGATTGTACCTCTCATGGTAAATTTCTAGGAGGCTGATTCTTCTTCACAATCAGGAGAGTTCTCCTGTCCCATCTGGTATTCTTCTGTTCTTCCAACCCTTCAGAAGCCCACAACTCTGGGGAGAAAGAGTCTCTGTTCTGTCTTTGGCCGTAGGTTATTTTGATTAGGGGTAAGGATATGAGGTAAGAAAATCAATGTAGGTCAAGTTTACGCAAAATATCCTAACTACATTAACTCACAGAACCATAACAATCATGTGAGTAGGGACTCAGGATACATTTATGTATGGGTGTGTGTATGCACGCATGTATGTATCTATCACTTGAACTAAGATGTAATCCATTAGCTATTTAACAGAAAATAAAAACAACACAGTAAGTTGGAGGACTCACAGTACCAGATATCAAAACTTATTGATAAGTTTAATCAAAACAGTGTGGCATTATTAGAAAGGCAGACAAACAGAGTAAAGCAAAGAAAACAGAGTTCATACAGTGTAAGATTTTACTTAAGCTCTAGGATGGAAAAGCATACAGTCATCTTGCCTACCACATATAAAACAGAATGATGGATCTAATTTCAAACTTGTCAGTCATAACAACTGTGATATGGTTTAACTGTGTCCCTATCCAAATCTCATTTTGAATCGTAGTTCCCATAATCCCCACATATTGTGGGAGGGACCTAGCAGGAGGTAACTGAATCACAGGGGCGGTTATCCCCATGCTGTTCTCGTGATAGTGAGTGAGTTCTTACAAGATCTGATGCTGGGCTCTTCTGATAAGGGGGTCTTCTGCCTTCGCTCAGCACTTCTTCCTGCCTCCATGTGAAGAAGGACGTGTTTGCTTCCTCTTCTGCCATAATTGTAAGTTTCCTGAGGCCTCCCCAGCCATGTGGAACTGTGAGTCAAGTAAGCCTCTTTCTTTTGTAAATTACCTAGTCTCAGGCAGTTTTTTTATAGCAGCGTGAGAACAGACTAATACAAACTGGAAATGGACTAAAATGATCTATTATATCAAATTGGTCCTCAGAGAAAGATCCAACTATATGTTGTTTGTAAGAAACATTTTACAGAGGAAACAAAAGAAGACTTGAATAAATGAGCTACATGCCTGTTCTTGGATAGGAATCCTCAGGTTATAAAAATGTCAACTCTCCCAAAGTTTAATTTATAATTTTGAAATCCTCTTCAATAAAATTACCAATAGGAATCATTTGAAACTAGACAAGCAAATTCTAAAGTTCATATGGGAAAATAAATCTAAAATAGCCAAAGACATTTTAAAAAAAGAAAATTAATGAGTAGATGTTAATGCATATTATGAAATGACAATAATTTAAGCAGTGTGATGCATGAATTAATAAACGGTGGATTAGAATAGGAAGGAAGATATGGATCCAAATAAATTGAGAGATTTAGTAAATTGTTAAAGGACCATTTCAAATTAGTAGAAAAAAACCTATTAGTCAACGAATAATGTTCAGAGAAATAGGTGGCTACCTGGAAAAAATAAAGTTGACCCATGGACCTCATACCATACACCAAAATAAATTCCATATAGCTGAAAGTTGAAAGAGAAAATGAATTCATAAAAGTACTAGAAAAATAGACTTTTGTAAGTTTGATAAGAAAGCCAACCATGAACAATAAGTTCTTAAATTAACTCTTTAAAAACATGCATGCAAGCACATACATGTATATTTACATGTCAAGAGACACTGCCATAAAGAACATATAAATGGCAAAGTTGCAGGAAAAAAGAAAACTATATTTAGGCAAAGGCTAACAGTCTTTATTTTATTTTATTTTATTTTATTTTTTGAGACAGAGTCTCACTCTGTCACACAGGCTGGAGTACAGTGGTGCAATCTCGGCTCACTGCAACCTCTGCCCCGCCAGGTTCAAGTGATTCTCCTGCCTCAGCCTCCCGAGTAGCTGGGATTACAGGCATGCACCACCATGCTCGGCTAATTTTTGTGTTTTTAGTAGAGATGGGATTTTGCCATGTTGGCCAGGCTGGTCTTGAACTCCTGACCTCAAGTGATCCTCCATTCTCGGCCTACCAAAGTGCTGGGATTACAGGGATGAGCCACCGCACCCAGCCAACAGTCTTGATTTCGTATTAGTAACTATTAGTTTAAAAAGAGGCCAGCAATAGAAAAGTGGATAAAGTTTACTTCTGTAAATATATATTTTATTTTTCTAAGTTTGTTTTTATTTGTACAAATTTATGAGGTTTATGTGCAATTTTGTCACCTGCATAGATTGTGTACATGGTCAAGTCAGGGCTTTTAGATTATCCATCACCCAAGTAACGTAAATTGTACCAACTAATTTCTCATCCACCTTCCTCCCACCTCCTCAACCTTCCAAGTCTTCATTGTCTATCATTCCACTCTCTAGATCTACGTGTACACATTTTTTACCACCCATTTATGAGTGAGAACATGTGATATTTGACGTCCTATGCCTGGCTTGTTTCACTTAAGATAATGGCCTCCAGTTTCATCTATGTTGCTGCAAAAGATGTGATTTCATTCTTTTTTGTAGCTGAATGGTATTTAATTGTGCAGACATACGACATTTTCTTTATCCAATCTTCTGTTGATGGACACTTAGGTTGATTCCATATCTTTGCTGTTGTAAATAGTGCTGCAATAAACATACCAGTGTGGGTATCTTTTTGATGTATTGTTTTCTTTCCCTTTGGGTAGATACCTAGTAGTGGGATTGCCGGATTGAAACAAATGGTAGTTTAATTTTTAGTTCTTTGAGAAATCTCCATACTGTCTGTCATAGAGGTTGTACTATTTGAAAATAATTTGTATTATTTTCGTCCTTTTAATAATAGTCATTCTGATTTGGGCAAGATGATATCCCACTGTGGTTTTGATTTGCATTTCTCTGATGATTACTGATGTTGAGCAATTTTTCTGTTGATCATTTGTCCTGTTTTGAAAAAATGTCTATTAGTGTCCTTTGCTCACTTTTTAATGGTATTCTTTGTTTTTGTTGTTATTAAGTTGCTTGAGTTCCTTGTCTAGATATTAGTCCCCTGTTGTATGAATACTTTGCAAATATTTTCTCCCATTCTATAGGCCGTCTGGTCACTTTTCTATTTCTTTTGTGGTGCAGAAGCTTTTTAGTTTAAATAAGTACCATTTGTCTATTTTTTGGTTTTTTGCCTGTGCTTTTGAGGTCTTGGTCAGAAATTCTTTGCCTAGACCAATGTCCATATAAGTTTTCCCTAGGTTTTCTTCTAGTATTTCAGTTTTGGTTGTTATTATTTTCAGTTTGTTTTTGTTTTTGTTTAGAGGCAGTGTGGAGTGCAATGGCAGAATCACAGCTTGTTGCAGCCTCAAACTCCAGGGCTCAAGCAGTCCTCCTGCCTCAGCCTCCTGAGTAGCTGGGACTACAGGCACATGCCACCATGCCTGGCTAATTTTTTTTTATTATTATTTTTTGTAGAGTCAGGGTCTCACTGTGTAGCCCAGACTGGTCTTGAACTCCTGCCCTTAAGTGATCCTCTTGGTGCAGGCTCCCAAAGTGCTAGGATTGCAGGTGTGAGCCACTGTACCATGCCTCTTCTAGTATTTTTATAGTTTCAGGTCTTATATTTAAGTCTTTAATCAATCTTGCATTGATTTTTGTACATAGTGAGAGTTAGTGGTTCAGTTTCATTTTTCTTCATATGGCAGTCTAATTTTTCCAGCACCATTCATTGAAAAGGGTGTTCTTTCCACAGTGTATGTTCTTGTCAATTTTATCAAAGATCAGTTGGCTAAAAAAAAAGGCATTATTTTGAGTTTTCTTTTCTATTTCATTGATCTATGTGTCTATTTTTATGCCAGCACCATACTGTTTTTGTTCCTGTAGCCTTGTAATATAGTTTGAACTTGTAATGTGATACTTTTAGCTTTGTTCTTTTTGCTTAGGATTGCTTTGGCTATTCTGGCTCTTTTTTTGGATCCATATGAATTTTAGGATTTTTTTTCTAATTCTGTGGAAAACAACATTGATATTTTGTTTTATTCTGTTCTGTTTTGTTTTGTTTTAGATGGAGTCTCATTCTGCTGCCCAGGCTGAATTGCCAGTGGCACGATCTCAGCTCACAGCAACCTCCACCTCCCAGGTTCACATGATTCTCTTGCATCAGCCTCCCGAGTAGCTGGGATTACAAGCAACACTGCCACGCTTGGCTAATTTTTGTATTTTTAGTAGAGACAGGGTTTCACCACATTGGCCAGGCTGTTCTCAGATGGTTGACAGTTATTATCTGAAGGGATGCTGAATTTTATCAAATGCTTTTTCTGTGTCTATTGAGATAATCATATAGGTTTTGTCCTTGATTCTGTTTATGTTTATGTATCATATTTATTGATTTACATATGTTGAATCTTCCTTGCATCCCTGATATAAATCTCACTTGTCAATGGTGTATTATCTTTTTATTGTGTTGTTGGATTTGGTTTGCTAGTATTTAGTTGAGGATTTTTGTGCCTATGTTCATCAGGGATATTGGCCTGTAGTTTTCTATTTTTGTTGTGTCATTTTCTTGTTTTGGTATCAGAGAGATACTGGCCTCATAGAATGAGTTACAGTAGAATCCCTTCTCCTCAATTATTTGGAATAGTTTCAGTAGATTGGTACTAGCTATTCTTTATACATTTGGTAGACTTTAACTGTGAATTCAGCTAGCCCTGGGCTTTTCTTTGTTGGGAGGTTTTTTTTTCTTCGTTTTAATATTGATTCAGTCTTGCTGCTTGTTATTGATCTGTTCAGGTTTTCTATTTCTTCCTGGTTCAATCTTGGGAGGTTGTATGTTTCTAGGAATGTGGCCATTTCCTCTAGGTTTTCTAGTTTATAAGTGTATAGTTGTTCATAATAGTATCTGTTGATTTATTTTTATATTTTTTTAGTGTTAGTTTTAATGTCTCCTCTATTATTTCTGATTTTGTTTATTTGGGTCTTCTCCTTTTCTTGGTTAGTCTAGTTGGTGGTTTATGATTTTATCTTTTTGAAGAACCAACTTTTCATATCATTGATCCTCTGTATTTTTTAGTTTCTATTTCATTTGGTTCTGCTCTGATCTTTGTTATTTCTTTTCTTCTGCTAATATGAGTTTCATTTGCCCTTAATTCCTTGAGGTACATGATTAGATTGTTAATTTATAATCTTTCCACTTTATTAACTTAGGCATTTAATGCTACAAACTCCTTCCTCGCACAGTTTCTGCCATATTCTACAGGTTTCATTATGTTGTACTTCCATTTTCATTTGCTTCCAAATGTTTTCATCTCTGTTTTAATGTATTCATTGAATACAGTGGTCATTCAAGAGCACGTTGTTTAATTTCTATGTATTTATATAGTTTCTGAAGTTTCTCTAACTTTATTCTACTGTGATCTGAGAAGATGCTTGATATGATTTCAATTTTTAAAAATTTGTTGAGACTTGTTTTGTGGCCTAACATATGTTCTATCTTGGAGAATGTTTCATGTTCTGATGAAAAGAATGTATATTCTGCAGCTGTTAGGTAGAATGTTCTATAATTTAGACTTATATTTTTAAATTCCCTAATGAAAATGGTTTTTTTTTTTTTTACATTTTCTGGTCTCTTTCTGTAACACCTTTAATATAATAGTTGTTATACTTTATTGAAACCTTACTTATTCTTTCAAATGCTTTTCCTTCTGTATATTCCCTGTTTTTTTCATTTAGCCATCCTCAGACACCAGATACTCAATTTAAATTTCACCATCACTGGCTTCCCTGATAACCCTTTAAAGAAAAGTCTAGGCTTGAACAGTAATTTCAGGTCTACTACCTGCTACCCAAGGAGACCATGGAGCTTGAACTCAAGTCTCTTTAACATCTAAACCTGGGTTCTTCTCATTTCTCCACTCTCTCTTCCAATCAGCGGGTCTGTTGGATGTATCACAAATATCTGCCCCATGTCCTAATATTACTCTTTAGTGGGCATGAATAATTTATTCTATCTCCCTTTCATGTGGAGCTGTATACATGTGAAACTTACACATGTGGAGCTGCACTCTTCTTCAAGACAGATTACAGGCACTTCAAAGAGGTGAAGACATTCACAATTCCAGCCAGGGGTGGATCTAGGTCTGCTTACATCTTGAGTGGCATTTACCATGACATTCAAGGCCTTTATTCACCCCTCCCCTGAAGGTTCCAGCTGCACAATGCTGATGTGCTAACTGGTGCCCTTCTAAGTTCGTGTCTTCCAGTGTTAATGGAAAATAGTAATATGTATTCACCTTATTTTTGTTCTACTTCTAACACAGAGAAATCCCTAAGCCCTTCTGTTTATAGGACCCCTTTTAGGTTTCCATATTTGTAGTTTTGTCCAGAACCAAAGTCAGCCTGGATTTATATTTGAAATTTCCTTAAATGTAGAGAAGAGGAAGAGGAAGGAAAAGGCTGTTGTTGTGGAATGCCTATGCACTGAGAACAGCAAAAGAACCATTTTTGGTTTTGCCCAAATTAGCATTGCTAGATAAATTGGGAGCCTTATATCTTTCCAGTTGCCAGGAGAGCATGCCAGCTAATTTTAGCCCGTTGTGTAAATATAACCAGCACTGGTATGCACTGGCCTTTAAGATTCACAAGGGTCAATGATGTCCTGCAACAGCCAGAGGAGTGCCTACACTCGCCCAGTATTGACTGAACTTCCTGGGTCCTTAGTTTCCTGTGTCTCCCAGACATATTAATTTTCCTTGGAAGTGACCTTGGAGATCCCTTGGCCTGACCCCCTGCCCAGGGCATGGCCTTTTCCGTGTCTTTGGACAGAAAATTGCCACAGCAAAGGTAGCAACATTCTGCAGCCCTTAAGGCAGGTGCAGCCTCATTTTCTCTCAACAGTGTAACTCTCAGGCAGAAGAGCTAAGAATAAAGTTTTAGAAGGAAATACTGAGTATGATCCTATTTTGTCTTCCTAAAAAATGCTTTTTTTTTTTTTACTCAACTCCTGAAACACCCTGTTCCCCAATGAATATGCTATAGCTAAATGTAATTGTTTTCTAATCTAATTGCCAGAAGAGGTCACAATAGAGCTTATACAACCAACCCTCTGAATCCTATCTGCTCTACAACTAGCAGGGGCAGATGATAGTCTCTGGGAGGTGAATACGACTGAAGCAGAGGAAAATCACAAAGGAGGAAGCTGCTCCAGCCCCCACTGAGAGATCAGGCTTTAAGCTATACTGTCCCTCAGTATCCTTATCTGCTAAACTGAAGTGTTTATATATTGTTCCTACCTCTCAGAGATTTTATGGAGTTTAAATGAGTTAATGCTTGCCAAACTGTTAGAAGAGCTCTTGGAAAATGATAAATGCTTAATACATGTTGGTATAGTTTGGACGTTTGTCCCCTCCAAATATTATGTTGAAATGTAATCCCAAATGTTGGAGGTGGGGCCTGGTGGGAGGTATTTGGATCATGGGGGTGGATCCCTCATGAATGGTTTTGTGCCTTCCCCATGGTAATAAGTGACTTCTCACTCAGTTAGTTCATGTGAGAACTGGTTGTTTAAAGAGCCTGGCACCTCCCCTCCCCACCCCCCTACCTCCTGGCTTCCCCTCTCACCATGTGGTGTGCCAGCTCTGTTTCCCCTTCCGCTATGATTGTAAACTTCCTGAGGCCATCACCAGAAGCCAAGCAGATGCCGGTGCTATGCTTCCTATATAGCCTGCAGAACCATGAGCCAGTTAAACCTCTTTTCTTTATAAATTACTCAGTCTCGGATATTCCTTTATAATGATGCAAACACAGCCTAATACAAATGTTGGCCATTGTTTTATTATTGTTATATGGATTGAAATCACAATTCCCATTTACTAGTTGGAGGACCTAAGCCTAGATTTCCTCATCTGCAAAATGGGCATAAGGAAAAGTCCTGCCTCATAAAGTTGTTGTTAGGATCAAATGAATTGAAAGGTATAAAGCTCCTGGCTTTTGCCTGGTCCTTGTGTGTGCCCAGAGTGTGGCAGTTCCTCTTGTTATTTCTTCAGGTGCTTAAGAATCTCTTCACTCAGCAATCACAACTGCTTGCAAACCACTCAGATTGTTCCAAAGACAATTTCAGAGTGGCTAAAGACATTGAGCAGGAGATGTGTACTGTTCATTTTCAGTATTTTTTCTTGATGGCTACAGAGAGTAAAGTAATGGTAAATACAAAATGGTTACAAAATATGTAAAGATATAAAATATGGTAAAATAACTATGAAATAGGGTTCAAGAGAGAAAAGGAACATTTCCTTTGTCTTGTTTCTTGGTTTTGCTTTGAGGATTTCATCTTGTTTGTTTGGCTTTTGCTTGTTTTTATCTTAGAGTTAATCACAAGGGTGAGAGTGTGGTAGAGTGATTAGCCAAAGTAGACTAGCTATGCTGCTATTCTATCCAAAGACCCTCAGCAGACATACATAATAACAGAGACAAGTAAAATTGGAGTATTATTTCTCTGTAGATGACATGTCCCTAAGAAAGCCCTGCCAGGCTAATATACACTATGGGATAATCTCCCATGTTCTTCTCATTCATTTAAGTATGTGTCATGGTATTTCTTTTCAGCAGCCAATTGATCCTGCTCTATTTTTGCTTAGACTAATATTAAAATTAGTTTGCATTTCCTAAGGTAGCCAAGCAATTGGAGTAAGATAGTGACATGGAGAGGGAGTTAGCTCAGACTGTTAAAAGTGGCAGCAGAACAGCTAAAAGCAAATAACCTAAAAACAGAAATTATGAGGAAATTCCTTCTTTAAGGTGGAATATTGCTAGATTATTTTCTTTTCATAAAAGAAGCACTTCTTTTAGGTAAACCATTGCTTGTATTAAAAACTCCCAGTTTTTCCTCATTTGTTTCTAAAGACTTAATTCTAATGATAAAGTTACAATGTGTGGTCCTCAGCAAACACTTCTCACTGTAGATCTTTCCACTCTCCCCATGACTGTCAGGGGAGTTGCGGTCAAACTATGCTGTTGTATAATAACGGGCTGTGACAAACAAGTAGGGAGAAATTGCTCCTGTCTAACCTCAAACCTCCATATGAAAAGGTTGCATGTTTATGGAGCTAGTGAGAGGAGCACAGGCCCAGAAATCAGACATACTTTGAGTTTAAAACCCTGTTCTCTAAACCACAAGTTATGTGACCTAGGAAGAATTTCTTAACTCCTCAGAACTTTTTAACAAGAACTGTTGTCCTACTTTGCATTGCTTGCTTTTAGCTCAGTAAAAGTTAGTGCTTTGCATGCATGATTCTTTTTAAGCTTTATGACACCTCTGTGAGGTGGGCATTACTATTAGTCACGTTTTATAGATGAGAAAACCAAAGCTAGTGATTCAAAAGTCATGCCTTGCTACTGTAAGCCTTCTATAGTGCTACTAATGAATGCTGTGCACGGTTTGAATGGCCCTCATGAGAGGATACTGACATGCATGGAGATTTGGTTCACAGATACTCTAAACAGACTGCACCGGTATTTGCCACTAGTGGGAGCAGACAGCAGAAGATGAATTTAGTGTCCCTGCATTTGTCCTCCTCTCAGCCCATCTGTCTCTCTCCCTTTTCCCCACTCTATGTTGATAACAATTTTTCTGACCTGCAGATAATTTAGCTGACTAGAGTGGCTATTTTTTTTTTTTTTTTTTTTAGACGGAGTCTCACTCTGTCACCCAGGCTGGAGTGCAGTGGCACAATCTTGGCTCACTGAAACCTCCACCTCTGGCTTCAAGCAATTCTCCTGCCTCAGCCTCCTGAGTAGCTGGAATTACAGGCACATGCCACCACACCCGGCTAATTTTTGCATTTTTAGTAGAGATGGGGTTTCACCATATTGGCGAGGCTGGTCTTGAACTTCTGATCTCGTGATCCACCCGCCTCGGCCTCCCAAAGTGCTGGGATTAAAGTAGTAAGATATCCGCCTCATTTCTTCTGTTAATAGAACTTCTCCCTCACACCCCACAAAGGCACATATGTACATACACACACATGCATACACACATCCATACACACACAACTTCTCACCATTAATACCCTGTCACGGCCACAGAGGTGGACACATGACTTTTCTTTGCTGTGATACTAAATTTGGCCTGCTGAAAACACACAGTCCAACAACCTAAAATAGGCTTGTCTGTAGTAGGAAATTAAAAGATCAACACAAAAAGAAGCAGAGACCAGCAGAAATTAGAGATGCACAGAAGACAACTCATGTGAGCCAACCAATAGCACCTCCTAAGGAAAAGGCCAACAAGTGCCTGTTTCTGATATCTCTGGTGTATCTGGGCCCAGCCTTCCCCTTCCAATATCCTGATTGTTCATCTCTTTCTTCAATTCTGTGAGCTTCTCAGTATCCTTCCCAGCAACCTGAACCCATCTGAGAAGGCAAACGTGAGTTGGGTCTCTGTATGAGTCCATGCTTGCATTGCTATAAAACAAATACCTGAGACTGGGTAATTTATAAAGAAAAGAGGTTTAATAGGCTCATGGTTCTGCAGGCTGTACAGGATGCATGGTGGCTTCTGCTTGTGGGGAGGCCTCAGGGAGCTTTTACTCATAGTGGAAGGCAAAGCAGAAGCAAGCATCTTACATGTGTGGAGTAGGAGGAAGAAAGAAGGGGAGAAGTGCTATACACTTTTAAACAACCAGATCTCATGAGAACTCTATCATGAGAACAGCATCAAAGGGATGGTGCCAAACCATTCATTCAGGATCCATCCCCATGATCCAACTACTTCCCACCAAGTCCCACCTCCATCACTGGGGATTACAATTCAACATGAGATTTGGGTGGGGACACAGATCCAAACCATATCATTCTGTCCCTGACCCTTCCCAAATCTCATGTCCTCCCATTGCAAACTACAATCATCCCTTCTCAACAGTCTCCAAAGTCTTAGCTCATTTCAGCATTAACTCAAAAGTCCAGTCTCATCTGAGACAATGCAAGTCTCTTCTGCCTATGAGCCTATAAAATCAAAAGCAAGTTAGTTACTTCCAAGATACAATGGGTGTATAGGCATTGGGTAAATACTTGTTCCAAAAGGGAGAAATCAGCCAAAAGAAAGGGCTACAGGCCCCATGCAAATCTAAAACCCATTAGGGCAGTCATTGAATCTTAAAGCTCCAAAATAATCTCCTTTGTCTCCATGTCCCACATCCAGGGCACAATGATGCAAGAAATGGGCTCCCAAGGCCTTGGGCAGCTCCAAACCTGTGGTTTTGCAGGGTTGGGCTCCCAAGGCTGCTCTCTTGGGCTGGAATTGAATCCCTGTAGTTTTTCCTGGTGCACAGTGCAAACCATCAATGGCTCTACAATTTCAGAGTCTGGAGGATAGTGGCCCTCTTCTCACAGCTCCACTAGGCAGTGCCTCAGTGGGAGCTCCAACCCTACGTTTTCCCTCTGCACTGCCCTAGTAGAAGTTTTCCATGCAGGCTCCACCCCTTCAACAGGCTTCTGCCTGGATATCCACACTTTTCCATACATCTTCTGAAATCTAGATAGAGGTACCAAGCCTCAGCTCTTGCATGCTGTGCACTTGCTGGCTTAATGCCACATGGAAATTGCAAAGGCTTATGCTTGCACCACTGAAGCAGTAGCCCAAGCTGTACCTGGACCCTTTTGAACCACATCTGGAGCTGGAGCAGCTGGGATGCAGGGAGCAGTGTCCCAAGGCTGCACAGGGTATTGGGCCCCTGGGCCTAGCCCAAGAAACCATTCTTTGTTCCTAGGTCTTCAGGCCTGTGATGGGATGGGAGGGACTGCCACAAAGTTCTCTGAAATGCCTTTGAGACATTTTCACCATTGTCTTGGCTATCATTATTTGCCTTCCTTTTAGTTATACAGACTTCTGCAGCTGGCTTGAATTGCTTCCCTGGAAATGGACTTTTTTTTTCTATCACATGGCCAGGCTTCAAATTTTCCAAACTTTTATATTCTGCTTCTTCCTTAAATATAGTTTCTGTTTTATGCCATTTCTTTGCTCATGCATATGAGCATAGATGGTTAGAAGCAACCAGGCAACATCTTCAACACTGCCACTTAGAAATTTCTTCTGCCAGATACCCTAAATCATCACTCTCAAGGACAAAGTTCCATAGATCTCTTGGGCACGGGCACAATGTTGCCAGGTTCTTTGCTAATGCACAACAAACATGACCTTTGCTCCAGTTCCCAGTTAATTCATCATCTCCATCTGAAACCCTCTCAGCCTGGCCTCCATTGTCCATATCACTACCACCATTTTGGTCACAACAATTTAACGAGTCTCTAGGAAGTTCCAAATTTTCCCTCATCTTCCTGTCTTCTGAGCCCTCCACACTCTTGCAACCTCTGCTTGTTACCCAGTTCCAAAGTTGCTTCACATTTTCAGATATCTTTATAGCAATGCCCCATTCTTTGGTACCAATTTTTGGTATTAGTCCATTCTTGCATTGCTATAAAAAATACCTGACACTGAGTAATTTATAAAGAAAAAGGGTTTAATTCACTCACAGTTCAGCAGGCTGTACAGGAAGCATGGCAGTTTCTGCTTCTGGGGAGGACTCAGGGAGATTTACTCATGACAGAAGGCAAAGCAGGAGCAGCCATATTACATGGCCAGAGAAGGAGGAAGAGAGAGAGGGGTAGTTACCACACTCTTTTAAACAACCAGATCTCATAAGAACTTTGTCACAAAAATAGCACCAAAGGGATGGTGCTAAACTGTTCATGAAGGATTCACCCCCATGATCAAATCACTTCCCACCAAGACCCACCTCCACCATTTGGGTGGGATTACAATTCAACATGAGATTTAAGTGGGGATACAGATTCAAACCATATCAGTCTCTGCTGTTTGCAACCAAAAATGTTCTAATTTAGCATACTTAAGTCTTACATCAGAAAGTTGAGGAGAATGAGAATCCTAAAGGTAAATATACTTTTCATTTTTCTGAGGATGACCCAACACTCATTCATTCAACACTCTTACTGAATACCTGTTACATGTCAGGCACTGTGCTGAGAGTATGCAATTCAAGGATGAATAAAATATGGTTCCTGCTCCCAGTCTAGAAGATAAAGACAGACACTGATAAAAATGCAATAAAATGTCACCAGTGTTTTCATAAAGGTCATAGGAAACTGCAAGTACAGGAAGAAATAAGTAGTCAATTATTTCTGGAAGGTTCAGGGAAGTCTTCAGAGAGGTGATAATCCTTTGTTGACATTTGAATGGTAAGTGTTATCTAGGACTTTGCTATTCAAAGTGTGGTTTGTGAGCCAGCAGCATCAGCATTACCTGTTAGAAATATAGAATAGGGGCCCCACTCCAGATGTAATGAATCAGCATCTGAATTAAAAAAAATTTTCAGGTGGTTGGTACCACATTAAAGTTTGAGAAGTGCTGATCCAGACAACAAGAAGGGTAGAAGAAGAGTAATTTCAGACAGAGGGACTAGTTTGAACAAAGGCTGGCAGACGTGATAGAGCATGATGTGTTCATGAGATTGTAAGTCATAGCAGAAGATGTGAGGGAAGATACAGCACAAATTATAGCAAGTCCAGACCACAGAGAGCCTTGTAATCCATGCAGAAAGGATTGGACTTTATCCGACAAGTAATGGGGAACCAGTAAAGTAAAAGTGTGATGTAATCAGATTGTATATTTAAAAGTAGAGTAAAACTTTTCTGGGAAGCAGAGTAATAAGATGAAGTTTGGACATGATCCCAGATAAAAGGGAGATTTGAGGGGAAAGAATAACATGATTTGATTGATTTGATTTGATGCAATTTATTTTAATGTTTCAAAGCTAAATGCCTGACAACAGTGTGGAAGATGGATTTGAGAGAGGGCAATATCAAAGGCAGGGAGACCAACTGGCATAGTCATATACTGGTAAGAGATGATGAAGATGAAAACTACAAAAGTGTAACAGGAGTGGAGAGGAAGAGATGGCTATCAGAGTGAAAATGGAACAGAATCTGCAGACCTTACTTAAAAGCTGGAATCTGCATATGGCAGCTAAGTGGGGCAAGGAAATCTGGAATATATGATAGAAGAGACAAAATGGGAGAGTCCATAGTGGAACAAAAGAGAGCAAGTTCTGTTCAGGGTCTGCTGAGTTGAATCCCCTGTAGGACATATATATGGAGGTAAGCAAACATGGACACATTAGCAACGAGCGCTGACCTCACATGCAAGGTCTCTCTTGAAATTCCTCAACTAGAATCTAGTTTGTTTACTAGAAACCATTTAGCTAATTTTAAAAAGAATTAACTCTGATGAAGAATTCAATGACTGTGAACTCAGACCATACAACCTAGAGTTGATCTTCCACCTGTTACCTGTTGTATTAGTCCATTCTCATACTGCTAATAAAGACATAACCAAGACTGGGTAATTTATAAAGGAAAGAGTTTTAATTGACTCGCAGTTCAGCATAGCTAGGGAGACCTCAGAAACTAACAATCATGACAGAAGGAGAAGCAAACAAGTCCTTCTTCACATGGTGGCAGGAAGGAGAAGTTCAGAGTGAAGGCAGGGGAAAGCCCCTTATAAAACTATCAGATTTCATGAGAACTCACTCACTATCATGAGAACAGCATGGAGGTAACCACACCCATGATTAAATTACCACCCACCAGTTCCCTCCATTGACACATGGGGATTATAAGAACTATAATTCAAGATGAGGTTTGGGTGGGGACACAGTCAAATGATATCATCCCACCCCAGCCCCTCCCAATCTCATGTCCTCACATTTCAAAACATAATCATGCTTTTTTCAACAGTCCCCCAAAGACTTAACTCATTCCAGCATTAACTCAAAAGTTCAAGTCCAGTCTCATCTGAGACAAGGCAAGTCCCTTCTGCCTATATGCCTGTAAAATCAAAAGCAAGTTAGTTACTTCCTAGATACAATGGGGCTACAGGCATTGGGTAAATACACTCATTTCAAATGGAAGAAATTGGTGGAAACAAAGAGCTACAGGCCCCATTCAAGTCCAGAATCCAACAGGGCAGTAGTTAAATCTTAAAGCTCTTAAATAATCTCCTTTGACCCTATGTCTTACATCCAAGTCACGCCAATGCGAGAGGTAGGCTCCCATGACCTTGGGCAGCTCTGATCCTGTGGCTTTTCAGGGTACAGCCCCATCCCGGCTGCTTTCACAGGCTGGCATTGAGTGTCTGCACCTTTTCCAGGTGCACAGTGCAAGCTGTCAGTGGATCTACCATTCTGGGGTCTGGAGGACAATAGCCCTCTTCTCACAGCTCCACAAGGTAGTGCCCCAGTGGGGCCTCTGTGTGGGGGCTCCAACTCTACCTTTCCCTTCTGTGCTGCCCTAGCAGAGGTTATGCATGAGAGCTCTGACCCTGTACCACACCTCTGCCTGGACATCCAGGCTTCCCCATACATCCTCTGAAATCTAGGCAGAGGTTCCTAAACCTCAATTCTGTCTTCTATGTACCTGCAGGACCAACATCACGTGGAAGCTGCCAAGGCTTGGGGCTTGCACCCTCTGAAGCCATGGCACAGCCTGTATCTTGACCCCTTTTAGCCACTGCTGGAGCAGCTGGAGTGCAGGGCACCAAGTCCCAAGGCTGCACACAGCAGGGGGGGGCCTGCACCCAGCCCAGGAAACCATTTTTTCCTTCTAGGCCTCTGGGCCTGTGATGGGAAGGACTTCTGTGAAGGTTTCTGACACACCCTGGAGACATTTTCCCCATTGTCTTGGCGATTAACATTTGGCTCCTTGTTACTTATACAAATTTCTGCAGTCTGCTTGAATTTCTCTGCAGAAAATGAGTTTTTATTTTCTACTGCCTGGTCAGGCTGCCAATTTTCCAAACTTTTACGCTCTATCACTTCTTGAATGCTTTGCTGCTCAGAAATTTCATCCACCAGATACCCTAAATCATCTCTCTCAAATTCAAAGTTCCACAGATCTCTAGGATAGGGGCAAAGTGCCACCAGTCTTTTTGCATAGCAAAAGTGACCTTTACTCCAGTTTCCAACAAGTTCCTCATCTCCATCTGAGACCATCTCTGCCTGGACTTTACTGTCCATATCACTATCAGCATTTTGGTCAAAGCCATTCAACAAGTCTTTAGGAAGTTCCAAACTTTCCCAAATCTTCCTGTCTTCTGAGCCCTCCAAGTCTCTAGGAAATTCTAAACTTTCCCACATTTTCCTATCTTCTTCTGAGCCCTCCAAACTGTTCCAACCTCTGCCTGTTACCCAGTTCCAAAGTCACTTCCACATTTTCAGGTATCTTTACAGCAGCACCCCACTCCTGGTACCAATTTACTATATTAGCCCATTCTGATGCTGCTAATAAACACATACCTAATACTGGGCAATTTATAAAGAAAAGAAGTTTAATGGACTCATAGTTCAGCATGGCTGGGGAGGCCTCAGGAAACTTACAATCACCACAGAAGGGGAAACAAATATGTCCTCCTTCACATGGCAGGAGCGGAAAGAAATAGAGTGAAGTTGGGGAAAAGCCCCTTATAAAAACCATCAGATCTCATGAGAACTCAGTCACTATCATGAGAACAGCATGGAGGTAACCGCCCCTATGATTCAATTACCTCCCACCAGGTCCCTCCAACAATACGTGGGGATTACGGGAACTACAAGATGAGATTTGGATGGGGACACAGCCAAATCATATCACCTGTGTTTATTGTACACTCAGCAGGAAAGGCCATTGAAGAGTCAGCAGAACTCAGAGTGTGATTCTGGGGACACAACAAGAGGACTTCTCTCTGTTCTCCCTAAATGCCCACTGCTCCTTGAAGTCTTAATTACAGTTCACTTTAAGAAGTAACAATGGACACCTATCATAAGCCAAGCACTGTTAGGCACTGGGGATATGACAATAAACAAGAAAATTCTCAGCCTCATTGGGCTTACATCTAGCATGGGAGACAACAGTTAAACTGAAAATAAATGTGGCAGATGCAGTTCTGCCTTCAAGAAAGTACTTGCTGCCCAGCTATCAGGAGTGTGGCTAGCTGACAGCCCCCAGTACTTAGCACTTTTTGGACTACCCTGGCTTTCAAGCCAAGACCACACTATTCTTACAGTGACTCCTAGACAATGGCTGGGCAAAGCAGTGGTATCTAAGAGCATGTACATCTTGGAGTGACCCCTAGCTAGAGTTGCTAGATTTAGCAAATAAAAACACAGGGCACCCAGTTAAATTTGCATTGCAGATAAACAATGAACGTTTTTTACTATAATTGTATCCCAAATATGGCATGAGAAAGACATACTTTAAAAAAACTCATTGTTGGCTGGGTGCAGTGGCTCACACCTGTAATCTAAGCACACTGGGAGGCTGAGACAGGTGGATCACTTGAGCCCAGGAGTTCGAGACCAGCCTGGACAACATGGTGAAACCCCATTTCTACAAAAAAAAATTAGCTGGGTGTAGTGGAGTACTCCTGTAGTCTCAGATACTCGGGAGGCTGAGGCAGGAGGATTACTTGAGCCTGGGGCAGAGGTTGCAGTGAGCTGAGAACTGCACTGCACCCAACTTGCAAAAGTTGGTGCCAAGAATGGTTTGAGAAAGCATGTGGTAAGATAAAAACTTGGGAACTAGATTACTCACCACTTCGCTGGTTTTAAGGACATCATGCCTGGTGGTAGGTAGTGTACAGACAGCCCATGGCATGAGATGGAGGTCCAGTTATTTAAAAGGTTCACCAATGGTAGACTGGGATGGTGTGTAGGAAGAGAGGAATGCATTGTTTCAAGCATTAGAATGTAGGGGAATCTCTATGTACGAAAATAATAGAATTTGCTGATTATTACTAAGTTATATTGATGCCCTACTGGAGGATAATGAAAAGCTGAGAATACTTAAGAAACCACTGAAACTAAGTGTGCAAAGAGTTTCTACAAAGAATCTGTAACTGTGAGTGAGCAGAAAAAGCTGAAGATGAAGCACAGGATTTAATAGAGCTACTGAATTTCAAAGACATTTGAATGCTCAACAAAAGCAGGGCTGTTAGACCAAAGTCAGGGCCCCAGTTGGCAACACCTGGGACTCTAACACATGGGACTGAAACATTTGGATGGATGTTCCTAGATTCCTCTGAACCTTCTGAACCTGTAGGGGTGGCTCACCCTTCTCAGTTAAGAGCTAGCACATTCCTTGTGTAAAAAGATGATACAAGGGGCTTTTCCCTAAAAGGCAATAGGTGGCTCCCTCCTCCACTCCTGGACATCAGCACACATCACAACACATCTGAGCCAGGAATATGCTGGGCCTGATAAGGAGTAAAGTTACCATGGCACAAATGAGCTGCAAGATGGCATCAGAGTGAGCCATCAGGGATCAGGGTGCTTGATCAAGATGGCTGGAACATAAGACTGGATAGAGAGCTGCTTTTTGTTTTTGTTTTTTTTACTTGGGGTCACTTTGTTTAGATACAGGATTCAACACCCCAGGAAATGATGCAAACTTGCGTCTGTGAACTTGCTGCTAGGGTAGCTCCTAGAAGCCTAGAGAAAGTGATGGCCGCCACTGAGAGATTGAAATGCCTGCTTGCCATGGAAGACATAGGTTAAAAGGCTTGGGGAGGTAGGATTGCAGGAATGGGTGTATTAGGAGAGGCCAGAAAGCCAATCAGAGGACACACCATTTACCAAGGCCATCAGGAATGTGGGGCCAGGGCTGACAATAGAAGAGTCTGTCACAGAACTTGGCTTTCTGATGACAGTGGGGCTCTTGGGTGCTCTCAAAGCAATTGACACCAGGTGGTGGTACTTAACCACCAGAAGCCAGGAGATTGTAATATCATAAAAAACAATAAGAACAGAGTGGAAGTCAAGAGGGCCTAACCTATAGATGAAGACGGTGAATAGAACTTAGCATTCTTAGGGACAAACTAGACAGCCAGCAAGAGTGCTGTTTGTCATATGTTTGACATATATTACATATATGTTATATATGTAATCAGAAGAGAGGAAGAATGGGTGAGCAGGAGGCTGAGGGCAATTGCCTCAATAAAAAGTAATAATAACTTTGCCAAATTTCCAGGCCTGAGCTGATTTTCAGATTCAAAACCTGTTGGCTAGGCCTGCAAGGAGACTAGGTGACTAGGTGACTAGGTCTGCAAGGGGAAGGACCCTACAATACCTTGGCAAGTGCACACTGTGATGATTCCCAGTGTCCTTCTCCAAAGGAACCTATTGCCATTGACTTGATTGACTTTACACTGAGAAAAGAAAAATAGCCAAACCTTCCAACAGCTGTTGGAGACAGGGTCTGAATCATCATCCACACATAAAGACCTGAAGCATGATCATGGGCTCCTGTGAGAAGCAGAGAACATGGATGTCAGGCAATAAATAGATTCCTGGCCAAAGTATGGTTTATAGTGAGCCCACTGATCCATGGGCCCACATAGGGGTCATTTTTCCTGTCCAAAAATGTATTATTGGTATTATTATACTTGGCAGTTGATGTAACTCCCTCACTAGGTCCTTGGCTTTTAGACAAGAGTTGTCATAATGGAGAAAGCCAAGTGGAGGGCTCAGAAATTGCTGGCTACGATAAGTAAGTCAAAAACAGTATTGCATCCTGGGGGAAATAGTAGACATTAAAGAGGCAAGGATGCAGGGGTGGTGGTCCCTGTCATATCTCCATTGAATTCCCTAGTCTGGTCCTTTCAGAAACTGAATGGATCCTAGAAAACGACTGTAGACTACCACAAGTACAACCAAGTAATGACCTTGATCATATCTGCTGTGCCCAACATAGTGCCATTATGGGAGCAGATAAATATGGCCTTGGGTTTATGGTACCCAACCACGAATTTGGCAAATGCATGCTTTTCAATCCCCAATAGAAAAGGCCATCAGAAACAGTTCACATTCAACTAGAATGGGCAATATGTGTGGAACCCATATTCCTGATGGACCAGGGGACCTCTTAGTACTCCCTCGACCAGTTGTGACTATGAATGGACAAAAGCAGCAACACTGGTCTAAAATAGATATAGTTACCAGGGGCTCAGAGTCTGGGGCTCACCATTGGGTGGGCTACCCAGACCAGCAAATGTAGTAACAGGGCAAAGAGAATTTAGAATGGTTGGTGAAAGAGGGGACAGTGAGCATGGTTGTAGCCCCAAGACCAACTGCAGCAATGAGGAGCTGCAGTTTGTCCCTCCTTCTTCTAGGTTTTCCCTTAGGAAGAAGGGCCCACCAGAGCCTTGGAAAACTGCCCCTTGCACAGTTTAAGGGATGGACTGTGGCAGAAATGTGGCAGAGATGTGCTGCTCAGATCCCCCTTCAAAAAAAAAAAAAAAAAGCTGGGCTTTAAGGACTGTCATTGGCTGGCAGGTCTTATCTTCTTTAGAGTCGATTCTGTTTTCATGGTAGCCCCTAGCCAAAGGCAGAGCAAGGCCTGGCCAATTCCATCCAAAGCTCTAGTGTGTAGTCTACTCTAGAGATCCCTGTTGGTCGGCAGGGATCTGCCACATGGTCTGGCAGCTGTTTCCAGTTGCCTCCCTCCACCAGGCTGAACAATGCTCCCCCTAAAAAGATACGTCTGCATCCTAATTTCTGGAATCTGTGAATATTACCTTATTTCAGAAAAGGGTATTCTTTACAGATGTGATTAAGTTGAGGATTTTGAGATGAGGAAACCATCCTGGATTACCCAGGTGAGCCCTAAATGTAATCACATCTATTCTAATAAGATAAACACACAGAGAAGAGGAAAAAGCCATGCGACCACCTAAGCAGAGACTGGAGTGATGCAGCCACAAGCTAAAGAGTGCCTGGAGCAGCCAGAAGTGAAAGGAAGAGATTCTCCACCCCACCCCCAGCCTTTGGAGGAAATGCAGCCCTGCTGATACCTTGATAATGGACATCTGAACCTGAATGCCTCTAGAACTTCAAGATAATCAATTTTATTGTTTTCAGCCACCAAGGTGATAGTGCTCTGTTGTGGCAGCCCTAGAAAATGAATGCGTTCCCCTTTTCTTTTCAGAATCTCTCTTCAATCTTTTCTGCTCCTAACTATGACTCTGCATCTGCTTCTTGGAGCAACCTGACTTGCAGCAGGCTGAACAGTGTAGTAGGATCACAGTCAGGGCAGTAGGATCACAATCAGTAACACAATCAGAGGGTATGATTGAACGGGCATGGAGGAAGGGCATCTAGCCCCAAGGCAAAGGGTAGAGGGGCAGGGAGGACAATCTAGAGCAAGTGACATCTCAAGTGGCCTGAACGATGGCAGCAGCCAGCTAAATCAAGGGACACTAAAAGGAGAAAGTGTCACACCTTCAAGAAACTAAAAACCACTCAGTAAAAGGGAAGGATGAGCTGTGTGAGGTCGGAGCAGCAAGGCAAGCAGAGGCTGGATCCAACTGGCTTTATGAGTGATCTCCGGTCTTTGTATTTAATCCTAAAAGGATTTAAACAGAGGGTGCCCCGAGCAGCATTTCACTAATAAAGACAAATTCGTTTGTCTTAAAAGAATTGCAAGGATACAACTATTCTTGAGAAAAAGATACCACAATAAAACCTTCTCATTTATTGATGCCCTTGTGGGAACAGCTGTGTCTCTGATCTCGTGCTAAGAACATTTCCACCGGGGAGATGGAAACATTATGAGGGCCTCAGGCAGCTTTCTCTTCATAGTGTGATAAGGACAATTTACAGCCTTTTCTCAATCAGTATTATAAAGCACTGTGCAAAGGCAGCTTCAAGTTCCACCTTCCATGCAACCAGATTGTCAGCCCTAAATCCTTTCTAAGTAGAAATTCTGGAGCTGCCTTTGGCCATGAGTACCTTCAGGACAAGAAGAATTTTCAACTAGGGAGAAGTGGAAGGGATGCATGAAATGGCGGAACCATTTGCAGCCTTGGACTTCTCCTTAGGAACTGCCCAGGGGACTGTATGGGCTTATTATCTCACAAGAGCAGCTGTGGGGTATGACCAGCCCTGGTGAGGGAGAGGTGTCCGCACCACTGCACTCTAGGACGGCTCAGCCTGCACAGGAAATTGTTATCTTACCTCCCTTGGGGAACAAAGGAGAAACTTTGTTTGATGCAGACTTCAAAAAAGAGTGGCCTAAGGGCCACATCTGTTGTATTTTCTTTGGTCTCCAATGCTGTGCTCTTGTTTTTAATTGAACCAACATTCAAATATTAGAAGAGTTCCCATGACAGTCCAGACTGCTAGGTTCCCTCATCAAATCAGGAGCGCTGGCTTCAGTTCACCCCCATCCCTGCAGGGATCAGAGCCCAGCAGCAGCCACCCACACTTCGCTCGGGACAAGCCTGCTCTGAGCTACACAGTGTCTCCTCACCCTGGGGATTTGGATCCACAGTACAGAAGCCAACAGTTTTGTTTTCCTAACACAGGCATAGAAATATTTATCTGTACCCATATTCCCACCGTAAGTGGGAAAATGCAATGCTACATTGAAAGAGCCAGAATTTCTAAAACAAATAGGAAAGATTCTATAGTATTTTCCCTCTGACACCAGCCAGCTTTGTTTATTTAGTTTACGTGTCTGAGTTTGTGACCCCTGACTTCAATGTTTTCAGGGTCTCAGTTCCTCTTCCCTCTTGTCCCCGTTCATCTGTTCTGCCTGCAGCACCTCGTCATTCTTCCACACTGGGCGGGCAGGCCTTGGTCCACACTCGCAGGTACCACATGGGAGACCATTTCTAGGAAACTGGGGGCTCCAAATTTCTCCAGAGAAGAAGCCTCAGACAAAATCCTGGGGGAAGGGCGGGGAGAACTTCAGCAGAAAGGCTCTAATCACAAAGGAGATGTTACTATTTTGTTTCAGGTGCCCTTCTCTCTTCCTCTCCTCTGTTGACACACCCACACACCCAGTCTAGACCATGCCTCACTATTAAAGATACCAAGAATTAAAGTCGGCTTGTGAATTATTCTTTGTGCTAACACTCCTCCCTGCTAGGGAGCTGCTCCACTCCCACACCCCCTCTCACTCCTACCCCAGCCTATAGTATACTCTGGCCTGAAGAATTAGCAGAGGAAACGGCCACCACCAGATTCTCATCTCTCCCAAATAGGCTGCCACTCCTCTGAGTGGAGAGAGGAAACTACACCTTCTCCCTCCCTGCATAGGGCCAGCACTATTTGTTTCCCTCCCAATGCTTTCGAATGAGAAGGAAGAATAATTCACAAGCCGACTCTAATTCTTGGTATCTTTAATAGTGAGGCATGGTAGACCAGGTGTGTGGGTGTGTCAACAGAGGAGAGGAAGAGAGAGGGGCACCTGAAACAAAATAATAACATCTCCTTTGGGATCAGAGCCTTTCTGCTGAAGCTCTCCCTGCAGTTCCCCCAGGATTTTGTCTGAGGCTTCTTCTCTGGAGAAATTTGGAGTCCCCCATTTTCCCAGAAACGGTGTCCCATGTGGTACCCGCGAGTGTGGACCAAGTCCTGCCCGCCCAGTGTGGAAGAATGACAGGGTGCTGCAGGCAGAACAGATGAACATGGCCAAGAGGGAAGAGGAACTGAGACCCTGAAAACTCTGAAGTCAGGTGGCACCTCTGCAGTGCTGGCCCTGTGCAGGGAGGGAGAAGGTGTAGTTTCCTCTCTCCACTCAGAGGAGCAGCAGCCCATTTGGGAAAGAGATGAGAATCTGGTGGTGGCCGTTTCCTTTGCTAATTCTTTAGGCCAGAGTATTCTATAGGCTGGGGTAGGAGTAAAAGGGGGTGTGGGAGTGGAGCAGCTCCCTAGCAGGGAGGAGTGTTAGCACTGACATTGTTTAGAATTGCTGGCACAATTCAATATTCAGTGAATACTGAATTGATTGAGTGGTTGCAACAACACTTTTCTTCTTCTCCCTTCTCCCTTCTCCTTCTCCTTCTTCTTCTTCTTCTGTTTGATTTCCAATTTTTATTTTAAGTTCAAGGGTAAATGTGCAGGGTGTGCAGGTATGTTACACAGGTAAATGTGTGCCATGATGGTTTGCTGCACAGATTATCTAGGTATTAGGCCCAGCATTCATTAGCTATTCTTCCTGGTGCTCTCTCTCCTCACCAACCCTTTGACAGGCCCCAGTGTCCAGAGTGTGTTGTTCCTCCCATTTGTCCATGTGTTCTCATTGTTCAGCTCCCACTTATAAGTGAGAACGTGTAGTGTTTGGTTTTCCGTTCCTGCATCAGTTTGCCAAGGATAATGGCTTTCAGCTCCAACCATGTCCCTACAAATGACACAGTCTTGTTCCTTTTTACAGCTGCATAGTATTCCATAGTGTATATGTACCACATTTTCTTTATCCAGTCTATTATTGATGGGCATTTGGGTTGATTCCATGTCTTTGCTATTGTGAATAGTGCTGCAATGAACATACATGTGCATATGTCTTTATAATGAAATGATTTATATTCTTTTGGGTATATACCCAGTAATGGTATTGCTGGGTCAAATGGTATTTCTTCCTCTAGGTCTTTGAGGAATCGCCACACTATCTTCCACAATAGTTGAACTAATTTACACTCCCAATTGTGTAAAAGTGTTGCTTTTTTGCCACAACCTCACCAGCCATCTGTTGTTTTTTGACTTTTTAATAATAGCCTTTCTGACTGGTGTGAGATGGTATCTCATTGTGGTTTTGATTTGCATTTCTCTAACGATCAGTGATATTGAGGTTTTTTTCATATGTTTGTTGGCCGCATGTATGTCTTCTTTTGAAAAGTATCTGTTATGTCCTTTGCGCACTTTTTTTTTTAATAGTGTTGTTTGGGTTTTTCTTGTAAATTTAAGTTCCTTGAAGATCTTGGATATTAGACCTTCTGTAGGTTGTCTGTTCACTCCGATGATAGTTTCTTTTGGTGTGCAGAAGCTCTTTAGTTTAATTAGATCCCCATTTGTCAATTTTTGCTTTTGTTTCAATTGCTTTTGGCATCTTTGTTATGAATTCTTTGCCTGTGTCTATGTCCTGAACGGTACTGCCTAGATTTTCTTCTAGGATTTTACAGTTTTGGGTTTTGCATTTAAGTCTTTAATCCATCTTGAGTTGATTTTTGTATATGGTGTAAGGAAGGGGTCCAGTTTCAATTTTCTGCATATGGCTAGCCAGTTCTCCCAGCACCATTTGTTAAACAGGGAATCCTTTCTCTATTGCTTGTTTTTGTCAGGTTTGTCAAAGATCTGATGATTGTAGGTGTGCAATCTTGTTTCTTGTTCTCTATTCTGTTCCATTGGTCTGTGTGTCTGTCCTTGTACCAGTACCATGCTGTTTGGGTTACTGTAGTTTTGTAGTGTAGTTTGAAGTTGGGTAGCGTGATGCCTCCAGCTTTGTTCTTTTTGCTTAGGATTGCCTTGGCTATTCAGGCTCTTTTTTGGTTTCCTGTGAGTTTTAAAATAGTTTTTTTTTCTAATTCCGTGAAGAATGTCAATGGTGGTTTAATGGGAATAGCATTGAACCTATAAAATGCTTTGGGCAGTGTGGTCATTTTCATGATATTGATTCTCCCATCCATGAGCATGGAATGTTTTTCCATTTGTTTGTGTCATCTCTGATTTCTCTGAGCAGTGGTTTGTAGTTCTTCTTGAAGAGGTCCTTCACTTCCATTGTTAGCTGTATTTTTAGGTATTTTATTCTTTTTGTGGCAATTGGGAATGGGAGTTCATTCATGATTTGGCTCTCAGCTTGCCTGTGCAGCAACACTTTTTATTTCATTTTACTACTACTTTTAAATTCTCTACATAAAGGGCACCCAGGGTAGCAATGCCATGGCCCATCCCCACTTGATATGCCCCTGGGCTTCCCCACTCTCCATTGCAGTCTCCATTGCAGTCTCCATTGCGTTGAAGCTAGATGGTCAGGCTAGAGCCACACAGCTGAGCCTGTTATTAAGCCAGGCCTACACTAACATGCATACCTGCCCCTGATTGAATCTTCCCAACAACACTGTAAGGTTGTATAATCAAGCTCATTTTTCAGATGAGGAACCAAGGCTTAGGGAGGTGAGGAGACTTTCCCAAGATCACACTAGGGAGTGGTGAAGCACGGGTAAGTCCAGGTTTGCCTGACTTCAAGCACTTGTCCTTTACTGATCTGCACACTCACTTTGTTTCTTTCTGGTCAGTTTCCAATTTTCTTAGCTTCTGGCCTGGGATCTGCAGTTTCTGTTTTGGCCTTGGCTCATTCCCTAGGCTGGGATACTGGGGTATCCCTTCCCTGACTCAGACCTTTGATTTTCTGATCAACCATATTTAGGAATCTCCCTCTTTCCGTGCTGCCCTTAACTTTCTCAAGGAGGATCCCCCACCTAATCCAACCTAGCCTGTAGGAGGTCCTTGGATCTTGGAAGGTTTGCCCTTTTTCTATGAACAGGATCTGAACAACAGGAAAATACAAGTATGTGTTTATATGGACTCACATGTGTGCCTGTGTGTGCATGTGTGTATTTGCAGAAGTATAAGTGGAGATCTACAGGTGTGAAATGGCACGGAAGTGCATGGGATGGGGCAGTCCTATTGGGACAGAGTAATTAAGAGAGATATGGGAGAAAATATAGGAGTGACAGATGCTGACTGGATGCCCTTGTGCACTTTATATTTCTTCCAGATAGATTTCCTGCCTGGAAGACCATTCCCCAGGTTAGCATTTCCTTTTCCTGCCTGATGCTCTTCAGGAACAGTTCCTGTGTTTTGCATCTTGAACATCCAGTCAGTGCTTAATCTAGCAATGCAATTTCCCCCATTTGCAGAATAAAGAGGCACTCTTCATTGATTCTTCACTAGGTCCTCTCTCCCTTATCTCTCAGACTCTGGACCTTAAGACACAGGACTCAGTACCTGCTGTTCCTGTGCCACTGTGCAAATAGGAAGGCTTCCAGGGCACCAGGCTGCCAATGTCCTGATGCAAAAGATGGAACTGGGATAAAGGTATATTTTAAATTAACAATGCCATTTAAGTGCTACAAAATGGTTTTAGAAATGGATTTTTAATTTCATAAGTAATGCATATTCATTGAAGAAAATTAGAAAATCCATTTGTGCAAAAAGATGAAATCTCACCAACCATACAGGGAACCATTGATAACCTCTTATTGCATAGTCCCAAAGCTTTTTCCATTAAAGCGAATGTGTGTGTGTATGCATATGTTTTTATAACAAGCATATACAGTTTTATAATCTGCTTTTCTAAGGGATTGATTATTATGGCTTGGTATACTTCAATAATTTTACTGAAATGCAAGTTTCTCTATATTATACTTCCTTAACTTTTTGTATAATAATTTAATGCATCATTTACCAAACAAGTTACTATGGGTGGGTCAGGAGCAAGAAGAATCAATTTTTTAAAATTATGTTTCTGACCGAAGGTCAGCCTATTACATACTGGCAGCTGTACATGCATCATTTCCTCTAATCCTTACATTAGGCTGATTTCATTACTTTCATCATATAGATAAGGAAACCCAGGCTTAAGAGGTTAATTAACCCACCCAAGGTCATGTAGCTGAAAAGTAGCAGATCCACTCAGGTCTCTCTGACATCAAAATCTAGCTCTTTCCAACTTGCCTATCTATCAGTGAAATAGAATTTGACTTGGGGAGAGCAGGAGAAAGGGGTAACAATACTGATAATGTGATTTTTTTACATTTATTTTTATTTTTTATTTTTTGAGATGGAGTCTCACTCTGATGCACAGGCTGGAGGGCAGTGGAGCCAGCTTGGCTCACTGCAACCTTCGCCTCCCAGGTTCAAGCGATTCTCCTTCCTCAGCCCCCCAAGTAGCTGGGATTACAGGCACACGCCACCACACCCGGTTAATTTTTGTAATTTTAGTAGAGACCAAGATTCACCATGTTGGCCAGGCTGGTCATGAACTCCTGACCTCAGGTGATCCATCTGCCTTGGCCTCCCAAAGCGTTGGGATTACAGGTGTGAGCCACTGCTCCCGGCCATGATAATGTGATTTAGATAGTAAAAGAACATGACCACCATTATCATGAGGCCCATCTGTAGCATTTGGTGTGAATGCCGCCAATGAAGGCTCATACAGAAGGTCAATCCTAGGATTTAGGTCTCTACTGACTAGCCTACCTTTTTAAAAAATTCTTCAGGGAAGATAGCAGAAGAGATGACTTATATAGATGTTACACTCAGCCACAACTGAGAGCAGAACTAGTCTAAAATATCACAGGTCCAGGGCAAGGGACCAACAGGAGTTGTTTTGGTGTGAGCAGGGTAGGTCTTACAGAAGTGGTCTTGGTGATCAGTTGGTGATGGAAGTTCTAGATCCATTGAGAGACAAGTTCCAGACAGTGGCACGCAGTCCAACAACTTGTACCAGAATCCCCAGCCTCCGGCATTCCATGTTTCTGCTCCTGTGGCCTCCACGGTGCACATGTTAGCAGTTTACCTGGACCTCTGCCTCATCTTTTTTCTTTTGCGCTTCAATCTGTGTATTCGCTTCTTCCTCCACATGGCTCTCAAGGAGCAAAGGTGTCTAAGAAGATGGTAATAAGACTGAGAGCTGAGCCTACTCTTAAGCAACCCAACCTGCAATAGTATGCTTGTTGGAGCAAGGAGGAAACTGGGGAAACAGGCAGCCAAGCAGATTCATTAAAAGGCAATACAACAGGTGCTGGAGAGGATGTGGAGAAATAGGAACACTTTTACACTGTTGGTGGGACTGTAAACTAGTTCAACCATTGTGGAAGTCAGTGTGGCGATTCCTCAGGGATCTAGAACTAGAAATACCATTTGACCCAGCCATCCCATTACTGGGTATATACCCAAAGGACTATAAATCATGCTGCTATAAAGACACATGCACACGTATGTTTATTGCGGCACTATCCGCAATAGCAAAGACTTGGAACCAACCTAAATGTCCAACAATGATAGACTAGATTAAGAAAATGTGGCACATATACACCATGGAATACTATGCAGCCATAAAAAATGATGAGTTCATGTCCTTTGTAGGGACATGGATGAAATTGGAAATCATCATTCTCAGTAAACTATCGCAAGAACAAAAAACCAAACACCGCATATTCTCACTCATAGGTGGGAATTGAACAATGAGAACACATGGACACAGGAAGGGGAACATCACACTCTGGGGACTGTTGTGGGGTGGGGTGGGGGGAGGGGGAAGGGATAGCATTGGGAGATATACCTAATGCTAGATGACGAGTTAGTGGGTGCAGCGCACCAGCATGGCACATGTATACATATGTAACTAACCTGCACATTGCGCACATGTACCCTAAAACCTAAAGTATAATAATAATAAATAAGAATAAAATAAAATAAAATATTAATAAATTTTTTTAAAAAGGCAATACTATCTTTGCCTTCTTGGTACAGCAGGCAGATATTTTTAACTGGGGCTCTGCTGACTGAAGATGATTGGCAACAATGCCACCCCTAAAGTGGACTTCAGGGAATGCCAAGCAAATACACTCAGGACCTATTAAATTTATATTCTTCTTCGCAAAAGGGTCTCTTCTATTTTCTGTAAAAATTCAGGGTAAAATAAGTGAATTTCCCTATGGTCACTAAGGACATTGGCTGATCACATTCTGAAAGAGCAGGATAAACAATTATTCAACGTTAGGAATTCCTTTTTCTTCTGAGAATGAAACCAGAGAGTGCATGTGCTCACTTGCAGATTTTGGTATTTCTGCTGTAGTAGTTGGAGGATTAGCACTCTATAACTTTACCCTTTCCTTGAAAGATACACAGTTATTTGCTAGAACTTCAGTTATTCATTTCCTTCAGTGCTATAGTCATAATTCTAAACTAGTTTAATGTCTTTGAAGAAAATTAATTAGCTCTTGTGTTGATACTTCTAAAGTGCTTTAATGCAGGTCTGGTTTGTACTCAGCCTTTGAAAGAATTTCCATGGCAGCCACTTAACAGATAACAGACTTTTCTGGTAATGCCCAGTGCTTTGTAGCATCTGAAAAGGAACATGTTTGATGGACATTTGTGCAATTAAAAATATAATTACTCACTGATAAAAGTGTACTATTAATTTAAAAAATTTCTTTAAAAATGAAAGGTATGTCTTATAATTCATCAGAAAATAATTCCGTGGCCAATTTGCTTAATTATAAGGAAACTTTAAAGTATACAGCAGTACTCAGTAATCAGTGCCCAGAAAATCACAAATTATTTAAAATCCCCAGAGTGAAATTCATTTGCTCTTGGTAGTATATCCCTATGTTTGACAGATATTTTTATTCCAAATGTTCTCCATTCGTTCTTAAATCAGATCTATCAAAATCATTGAGCACCTGCTGTGGGCTAGGTTAATTTGCCCATCATTGTTTTAAATAATCCTCAAACCCAATTCCACATAACAGATAGTAGCAAAGTAGAAAAACGTCCTTATTTTCCAGATGATAAAATTATACTTTGGGAAAATTAATTTACATGGCTAAAGTCATTCAGCTAATAAGGATCAGAACCAGAATTTAAACCCAGACCTTCAGCCTGTAGTGTCCAAATATACGCCCACTTTGTTAAGGGGCTGCTGTGAAAATGTGACCAGCTGCACAGCCACATACATGCCCATCCCTTCTTTTTGCCTCATCTCTATGCCAGGGCTTAGAGGAAAGTTCCCAGACCTACTGATTGGAATCCAAGTCCCTTCTGTGCTGCTGTAACAGAATACCTGAGACAGGGTAATTTATGATGAATAGAAATTTATTTCTCAGAGTTCTAGAGCCTGGAAAGCCCAAGATCAAGACACCAGCATCTGGTGAGGGCCTTCTTGCTGTGTGATCCCACAGCAGAAGGTGAGAAAGTGAGAAGGTAAGAGAGAGACAAAAGGAGGCTGAATTTGTCCTTTTATAAGGAATCCACTCCCATGATAATGAACCCACTCCCACCATAACAGCATTAATCTATACATGAGGGCCGAATACTCATGGCCTAATCACCTCTTAAAGGTCCCACCTCTTAAAACTGTACAGTTACAGTGGCAATTAAATTTCACATGAGTTGGGAGGGGACAACCATTCAAATCATAGCAGAATCCTTGCCTTGCACCCTGGGCATGTGTATTTTAAAAGCTTTTCAGGTCATTTTCATGTAGAAAGAGTTGAAAAACATGCTTACAAATCTATGCATCCAATTCCTTTGGCCTCTGCTCATAAATCTCATTTTCTACAAACCATCTTCATTTTGCTGTTATTCCCTTTGGGTTCCACTTCTCATAATTAATGTGGAGTAGCCCTGTAAGAAACTACCAGCTCCAGGAGACAGAATGATGGAATTGTGGCTTGCTTCCTTTCTGTCGAACTTCCTCAATATCTTCTCACTTATTCAAAGGTTACGTGAAAAAGCCAGTGACATTTTTTCTAAAGCTAAGAGGAGGCAGTAAGTGTAGCTGTGGAGTAAAAAAATATTGGTAATTGAAAGAACATGAAGAAAAGTCCCAAAGACTTTTCGTTTGTTTTTTTTTTTTGAGACAGAGTCTCACTCTGTTGCCCAGGCTAGAGTGCAGTGGCCCACTCTCCACTCACTGCAACCTCTGCCTTCCAGGTTGAAGCAATTCTCCTGCCTCAGCCTCCCAAGTAGCTGCGATTACAGGCATGTGCCACCATGCCCAGCTAATTTTAGTAGAGACTGGATTTCACCATGTTGGCCAAACCGGTCTCAAACTCCTGACCTCAGGTGATCTGGCTGCCTTGCCACAGACTTTTATTCAAATCCTTGTGACATGACTTGGTTAAGCCAAAACCATAATTTTGGTTTATCCTCTCAAACCTGTAAAGTAAGGATGATCATAAAAACCTCTTTGAGCTGTTGGGAGATCATGTGTGGGTCTCAAATAAATCTGGGCCATCTTCCTCCCATCCTGTATAGCCAGGGTGTCACACTCAGAGGAAACAGAAATCAATTCCAAAATACTTTGAAAAGTAATACATATATATTAAGAAGTCTCTTTAAGGATGGCAAATGGGACTTGGAAGGGGCAACACATGTGTGATTAAGCCATGGACTTAAGAGCCAGATTGCCTAAGTTCAAATCCTGCTTTTCCCACTTACTGTTTGTGTTCCCTTGAGCAGGTTACCGAGGTCATCTCTGTGCTTCTGTTTCTTCATCTGTAAAATGGAGGCAATGATAGTATTTACCCTGTAGGACTGGAAATGGCAAGAGGTGGAATGGCTAAGTTAGGACAAATGTTCTTGAGGCCTGCTGCATTGTTTCTTGGAGACCTATCTTGATTTTAGGTAGGCTAGAGCTTCAGAATTTAGATGCAAGACCTGTGTCTGTGCCCATTCTTCTTCCTACCACCACCCTCACTTCTGCCCTAACATTCAGTCTCAATGGTCCTGGTCCTCTGAGGACTCAGCTTCTCTTAAAGCCGAGGCCTAGAGGCTCAAGATTAAATATATTAATAGATATAAAGAACAGTGCTGGGACGTAGTACTAAAAAGTGTTTGCTATGAAAATTATTACTGAAGTACCTAACACAGAGCAAAATATCCTTAAAACTCTTGACACAACCAAGTCCCTAAAGTCCCACACTGGATGGCAGGTGCCCCAGCCTCTCATCTCTTTCTCTCCCTGACACTCCTGACTCCTTTGCTGATACCCTCTACCTGCCCTTCAGGTATCTTCTTCACATTTCCCATCACTGTAAGCTCAAGCTCTTTCATATATAATATAGTTTACCTGGTCTCTACTTCTCTTGTTTCTTTAGTAAGCAACCTTTTCTCCTATCAGCCTAACAGAGGTTATCAAGGGGTTGGGGAGGCAGAAGATTGTGGAATGTTTTTGTCTCGGACACATACATATATACATAATATAATTATGATGCTTTCACCTGGTGGGGACTCCGTAATATGAGTCTGCTTCTCACTTTAATGTCAATTACTGAACAAGGGCAAAGCGACCCATTTCAGATATTTATGGAAAGTCTGATACCACCAATTCCTCCTCATTAACAGTGTATTAATTCGCCTGCCCAATGACTCTGGTCTGAAACCAGGAACATAAGTTGATCCACGGGAGTGGGGCACATGCCATCTGAGACCTAGAATTATGCTGTCCAACATGATAGCCACCAGCCACATGAGCCTATTTAAATTTAAATTAATTAAAATCAAATAACATTAAAACTTCGTGTTCTTAGCTACACATGTTAAGTGCTCAATAGCTACATGTGATTGATACACTCCAGTCCATTGTCACTCCATTGGATAGCACAGACATGGAATATTCCCGATACAGCAGGTTGTTGTATTGGGCAGTGCCAGTCTCCAGAGAGATCAACAGAGCTTGACTTGGGTATTCACAGAACCTCATTTCAGGCCTTCCTAGGCCTCTAGGCCATGCCTACAAAAAAGGCTGAGCCCCCAGAGGTTCAGGATCATTGGAACTGGAAGTTAGGGTGAAGGTGAGGATGGCAGTCACGATGGTAGGAAGGAGTATGGGGACAAACACAGGCCCCACATGTACATTCTGCAAGCTCTAGTCTACTTAAGATCAAAATGGGTCTCCCAAGAAACAAGGCAATAGGCCTCAAAAAGCTTCATTCTGTCCTCAACCATTCTGCCTCTTCTAACTAAGCTGCTTGGGAAAGGAGTTCAGAGATTATTTATTGCCTTTTAAATTGAAGTGGAAATTGGAAGTAATCATCCGGACATTTCACAAAGAAAAATGCCTGAAATAAGTGAACAAGATTGATGCAAAAGACAGTTTTCTGCCCTGAATTATCCAGACTGCTGCTTTGATTCCCATGTAGACACAGACTGAGAACTTGCTGCCCACCCTTGCTTGTGATTTCTTCACACTGTGAAGTGAGAACCGTAAGCGGTGGGAGTGGCAAAGACAGCAGGGAAGACGGGCTAGCAGACATGGGCCAGGCGGGCGGCAGAATATGGTGGAAGATCTCAGTATCAGTTAGTTCTTGAGAGGTTCCCAAGACTGCTGAAACACTGACTGTCAAAGGCATTCTTTCCTCCGCAGGGCCTCCTGCCTGGAGGCCTTTCTTTGCCGCTGTCCCTCAGGAGTTTCCACACACAGAGCTGATGAGTGGGGACTTCTATCCTTTTCTTTGTATGGCATTTTTAAATTATTGTTTTTAAAAATTTTTAAATAAAACAAACTGAGGTAGAAGCTTCTGAACTCTCTTGCCTCAGTTTCCCTTCTTTTTGTGCAACCTTTCCTACTGCTCCACAGAACCAAGACAGAAAGAGACAGACCCTGATGCTTATCCAATAAAAGCTTTTACTTGGAGAAGATCTGAGCTCATGTTTGATGGGCATGAGTGGCATCTCAGGGTGCTCACAAGTCAGGACAGCAGCTGTCCAAACTAGTCACGTGTCTGAGGAAGGGCCAGGAGGGTGCGTAGGCCCCAAAATCTCTGTAGAATATGACTTTCTTCTCCAGGGAAGAACTATGGGGTACAAAGCAGGCCAGCAGCTTTGAGGGCACTTGGGCAGCTTAAGGAAGCTTCTGAAGTCTCCTGCCTCAGTTTCCCTTCTTTTTCTGCTCCCTTTCCCACTGCTCCACAGAATCAAGACAGAGAGAGACAGACCTTGATGCTTATACAATTTGTAAGGCCTTCATTAGAAAAAAAGGATTAAAAAATGTGAAAACAAATCAGGTACAAAAGTGAATATTTATTTAGACTTTCAAATTCCTGGAATCTTAGAAATTCAGAACCATTCCTCTGAGAATGGTTTTTAGGTGGTTTTCCAGAAATGAGTACATAGGAATGTTTCCTGATGGCGATGTAGCTTTTCTCTCCATCTAGAACATTCTACAGCTCCTTGCAGCAGCTATCATTCACAGAAGCTGTGCAAGTAAGGATTTCTGGAGGTCAAACTTTATTAGCTTCACAGTGAATCCACCTCTGACCACAGATTGTAGGCCTGTGGGATGGAGTTGGAGGTTGACCCCAGGTTTTGTAGCCCTCCATTTTTTCCTTTACAAATAAGAAAATGACCCCAGAAGAGTAGTTTCTCCACTATCCCACAGCTTTTAACACTGGGAACAAGAACCCAGGTCTCCTCTTCCCAGCCTGTGTTCTGGCCTCTAAACCACTGAGTTTGATAGGAGGTAGTATCAGAAAGTGGTCAGAGCTCTAAGCTTAGAGTCAAAAAATTTGAGATAAAAATCCCTAACCTGCCTTGTTAGCAGTGAGATCTTGGGCAAGTCCCACAGCTTCTCTGAACCTTAGCTCCTTATTAAAAATAGAGAGAGTATCCTTGGCCCCTTGTTGTTGTGTACATTAAGTGAAATAATATATTTGAAAATGTATACAGTGTAGTAGGTACTTAATAAGTATCAATTGCCTCATTGTCTCCAATGCCATCCCAAGAAGTATGCCTTTCTACCAGAAGAGTATGTGTTTAGGGAAACAGAATGTGAAATTAAATGATATAACTAAAATTTCTTAAATTTTTTTGCAAGTCTAAATGAAAAGGAGCTACATATCCTTATATCATCTTTGCAATTCAAACAACCTAGATGTCGGGTCTTCAGAGTAAAAAATCGCTGTAAAATTAGCTCTAACCACAAAGAAAATAAAGTACGAAAACGATTTGCAATTAATATTTTCTGCATTCTTCTTATGATAGCTTCATGGCTACTTTCACATTTAAAAATAAGAATTTAAACAAATATTTAAAACATAAGGTATTGGTTCTATTTCCTGTTTTCCCTCATGCCAGAACAGATTTCATGCTGTCATATACACATTCAAGCAGAAAGCCATTTCGCTTTTTCCATTTGTTTTCATTACTTTTTTTCTATATTTGTTCTTTGACACTGTTTGTATTGAAGCCAGGGTTTGCCTTCTTTTCACTTTACTCTCCATGGCAACAGATAGATTGCAACGCCACACACAAAAATGCAGAATTACAACCTCCCTGCCAGATCAGGCAGAAAGAACTGTGTACGGTATAACCAGTGATGGAAACAGGATAGTTAATGAATAAACCAAATCTTTCCTTTTCAGGCAGAATATAAATCATAATTCCTTTTTGCATCTTTTCTTTTCTCCCTAGGAAAGACCCCTAGGAAAGACCCCTGGTAGGCACTCAAGAATTATTTGTAGAATGAAGGACTGATTGGCTATTACCACTTCCTTTTCTAAGTGCTTGCCAGTCATGTGCTTAATAAGAAATTTGAGAAATTGTAACTATAATTGTTACTGTTGACTGAATGCTCTCCATCTACTGTGCACTGTACTAAGTGCTGTATATACATGAGTTCACTGCACCTTCACATCCCTATAAAATGGTCATTTTCATCAGTTTGCAGATGAAGAACCTGAGCCCAGAGAGGTTAAGTGATGTGCTCAGGGTCAGAGCTCACAGCTAGGAAGTGGAGGAACCAAATTTGCTCCTTTGCAGTATGTCTGGCACTAAGCTTGGGCTCCTAACCTCTCTGTTGGCACACTAGTCCAGAAATTGGCAGGGAGATCAATATCAGTTCTATTGACCTGTTCTTCTCATAAGCTACCACTCCTGTCTGTATGTTAAAAGGGAGTACATTTGTTCATCACTAATGTTTTCCCCATGTTTTCAGAGGGTTCTGACAGTGGCCGTCTATTACAGTCCAAATCTCCTTCAGTGTCTAGGACTTGTCTCAATCCAGAAAACTGAATTCATCTGAAGTAGCTACATGTCCTCTTTCTTTATAATGTCTGCTATAGTCCTTCCAAGATCAAGTCCAACTTCTTTGCTAAAGATTATTTTCTTTGATGATTAATTCTCCTTAGAAGCACTTACATGGTATTGACATTGTTTGGGCTCATGATGTTGAACTCTGTGTAATATTGATCAGGTTGTTACTGAGCTTCAGTTTTCCTCATCCGTAAAATAAGAATGTGGTCATATGGTAGCAAACTCCTTGTAGTCTTCAGTGCTTAAGAAATGTTACTTCCCTCTTTTATTCCTCTTTGGACAGCATAAAGGAGATTAGGTTTATGCTTTAGATATGTCATCTTAAATATCACCTAAATAGGTTTTATCTGACCACTTGCTCTAAGTAGAAACCCCTCCCTTGTTATTCCCTATCATCCACACACAATTTGTTTCCTCAATAGCAATTATCTGGAATTTGGGTATTTGTCTTGCTTGTTGTCTTTCTTCCTTCCTGGACCAAGCTCCACGAGGATAGTAACAAAATATGTTTTATTCCCCCCGCTGTATATTCACCTCACCATCTAGTGGTGACTGGTGCATAGTATTTGCCCAATAAATACTTGTTGAATGGATTTTAAAAGTGAATGAATGATTCTTCTTGCCTCCCCACTCATTCCTTATTAAAGTCAGTATAATGCACCACCATATCTTCAGTCACCAGGCTCACAACTCAGGCACCATCTTTGATGTTTCTACAGTACTTACTCCAAAGTCCTGTTGATTATTTTATCTGCAACCTATTTCAGACCAGCTCTTTCTTTTCCAGTTGTGTAGCCTCTATTGAGTCTAGACACTTTTATGTGACCCCTAAATTATTGCAAGAGCCTCTTGAATACATTCTCTTTAAGATCTCTATCCCACCCAGTTCTCCTATAAAAGCATTCAGGATTCTTTTGTTTAGGAATTTACAGCAGCTTTATGTTTCTTTAAGGATAGTTTTGAAATCCCTTCACTGTCATTGAAATAGCCCATTTTCTCATTCTTTTCAGAACCAGACCTAAACTAGAAAAATCCATAGGTCCCTGATATAGGGCTTACTCATTTCTCCCCCAAACTTTCTTTTATACTACTGTCCTCCCAACTGAAATCCCTTCTCCAATCCTTTCCATCAAAACTTATCCTTTCCCTATAAACCCCTAATTTGAAATTCATTTTTCATGATTTGAGATGTAGCTTTTCTTTCAGCTCTATCATTAGCTAGTTTGGAATCACAGATAAGCCCTCAATTTCCATCTGTTTAGGCAGTTTACTGAAAATGCTTACATAGAAATGCTCCCCAAAGATCAAATGTCCTGGGATTCGTGGTGCTATTTTGTTAATTAAGGCCTTCCTTTTGCTTAGTGCCCAGAGAGCTTCACAACTTGTAATAAGGCACCAAAGTAAGATCTTAGGTGGGTGAGGAACATGTCTTTCTTTTGTAAAGTGGGAAAATGACTACTGTAAACAGAAACCACTTCTTACGCAGACCTAATTTAATAAAACATAAAGTTTAATAATAATAATATGGAAGTTCAGGATCTAGAAATGGATCCTCTTCAAATATCTGTGCTCCAGTACCCTTTGAAAAATACTTCTACTCCTCTAGAAATACAAATGCTCCAGTTTGAAGATCACTGGACTAAAAGATACTTGAAGTTCTTTTCAATATAAAATTCCATATAATTCATATTCCATATAATTCACATTTAAGGCACTATCTGGGCACCCTGTAAAGTGCAAGTTCTGGAACCAATCTGCATGCAGATACCAGTGTATTCTACCAATTACTAGGGTGTGAGCTTGGGTATGTTACTCATCCATTCCTTGGCTAAGTGGAAATAATAATAGTACCTGTCTTACAAGCATATTGTGAAGAATAAATGAGTTAATGCAGATAAAGCACTTAGAACAATGTCTGTCACATATATTAAGTGTTTAGGAATTATTTGCTATGATTGCTGCTGCTGCTGCTACTAATATGACTAACATAACTAGAGAGATGCCCTGGCAAGAGTCTGAGAACTCAGTCATATCTGTATGGTTGAAAAGGTGTCTGCACACAGGTGGTAATGAGACTGTATGTAATGACGCTTCTATGGAAATTCTTTCATTGAACAAGTGCCTATAGATCAACCACTGGCTCTGTGCTAGCTGTTGAAGAACAAATAAGTCAAAGCTCTTACACTCCAGGACCTAACGCCCTGAAAGGGAAAGTTAAGTCAGCGCACGCTATCATGCAATTAAGGGACAAAATGATTGATTAGAAAGGAAGTTACAGGAAGTTAGAAAAGGGGAAAGCAGTAGGGACTGAGGCCTAGGAAACTGAGCTATGCTGTAAAGGAAAATTTGATTTGGATAAATGTGGGAGGAGCTAAACACAGGGAAGCTTTCATATTTCATCCACAGCCATAGCATCTGGGGAAGAAGAGCTAGTATAGAAAGCTAGGTTGATGAGAGAAACAAAACTAGCTCAGTCAACCCGCATTTAATTTTAGCAAGAAAGGAATAATGGTCCCAAGCCAGCAAGATGACAATTGAGAAGGATAAATGCAAAGTCCTGTTCTCATGTCCAAAATGTGAACTGCACAAGTTCAGAACTGGGTAACCCTAACATGATAGTAGTTCATACGACAAAAATTCAGGAAAGTGTAAATTAGGGATCAATTGATTGCAAGCTCCGTATGAATAAGAATTTTTCAGCCTGGGCTGAAATTACCAACCCAACCTAGGAGGCTGCTGACCATCAGGGAGATCATTGTTCACTGTGAGGTTTTTCAGTACCCTTGAAGTGACTTTTGAAAAGACTATTCGAGGGATTAATTTTGGTTTTAAATTTTAATATATGATACTTTAAGATACGTATTTTAAAAATTTATTTCTTAAGCTTTTAAGTTAAGGTGACAAAGCCTATCACTCAATTCTAGTAAATTTAAACAATCTTTTTTTAAACTTTTATTTTAGGCTCAGGGGTACATGTGCAGGTTTGTTATACAGGTAAACTCATGTAACAATCTTTTTTTTTTTTTCTTTTTTGTATTTTTAGTAGAGATGGGGTTTCACCATGCTGGCCAGACTGGTCTCGAACTCCTGACCTCGTGATCTGCCTGCCTCGCCCTCCCAAAGTGCTGGGATTACAGGTGTGAGCCACCGCGCCCCGCCTTAACAATCATTTTTAAAAGGACTTTGAAATAATACTTGGCCCTACTTATAAACTTAAAGGCCTTAAAACATTTGAACTGCATGTATAAATTTAATATTTTGGCAAATCTCTTTAACCACTGACTTAGAAGACAAAACTTCCCAGGCAATTAATATTAAAATAATATATTTATAAATATGATGTCTCAAATGTTCTTAAATGTTCTAATACTGAATGTAAATTTAGTAAGATTTTCAGTTAAAATTGTAAGTCTAAGTCAAGTTCTCAATTACACATTTTAAATTGGGTTAATAAGAATGACCCTCAAAAATTTTTCTAATTATTTCAAATACGCAAATTGCTAACTATACACCAATTTCATGATATACAAATATTAATATACTACGTTTGATTCTTCTCAAAACATATCTACACACTTCTAAATGTTCCAAGATAGGAAAGGGTTTATACTTTAAGTTAATTATTTTATTATCCTGTACAAATTTTGGGATTACCCACTCATATATAATGTGTATAATGTGGAAAATTACCTTCTCACAATGAAATTACAAAATGATCAGTGATTTTAGTGGGGAGCCATCCGTATTTTCTTTTTTGGAAAACTTGATGAAATGCTTTGTACCCAATTAGTTTTTATTGTAATACTACGTAATGTCAGAGTGTTTATGGGATAAGAGAAGAGGGAGAAGGGAGGACAAGAAACCCATTTCCCTGGATCCAAGTTCTATACTATCCCTAGTTTTTATTATTCACCTAGATATCTGCAGTTCCTACCCAAACTGATCATTTGACTGGATTTTGCATTTCTTTGGTTCTTAAGATAATTAAGTGCCTTTTCATCTAACTCTAAAAGTCCTTGTACTTGGTGGAACATTCTAATTTTTTTCATGTACTGGTGATTGCTTTAGGATCACACAACTTTTGCAATTTGTATTTGCAACTAAATTCTGGGTATCTCTCCAGGTTTTGCCTTGCTTTTCATCTCAGTCTGCAAGGTCACACTGCCGATAGTCCAAATCTATGTAATTTGGTGCTGGGAAGACCATGTAAAGTATTTACTGTCCAGCACTGCTCCAGGTGCTTTAAAAGAGATCATGACAATGAACTGAACTCCTTCCAATGACAGCTATCAGAACTGTCATGAGGACTGGACACAAATGTCTATGTGGAACGGCGGAAGGGAGGGTTTAGGAAGACATAGTGACAACCTGCAAATGTATGAATGACTATCCCGTGGAAGAAGGAGTAGGGTTTTTTATTTGACTCCTGAGACCGCTGGATAGATGTAACAGAGAGGCAAACTCTTAAGGAAGCGCTTTTTCTAATAATTGGCTTTCACACAAAGGAATAGATTACCTTGGGAGAAAAGTGAGCCCCTAGACACTGGAAGCGTCCAAATGAACCTGGGTACCCATGGGTCAAGGAGGTGCTAGAAGAGTTTCTAATAATAGTCATGAGATTGACTTAAAGAATGTATAAAATCTCTTCCACCTTTGAAAACCTCTGATTTCAGAAAACAGAGTTCACAAAGCTAGATGGCTCATGAAAGGCATCTAAATGTCAAAAACGTAATTGTGTCGTTATATTGCCCCACTTACCGGAGCATGGGCATGGCAAACCTCCTATGCTGAAAGCCTTCTTTTTTCCTGGGACAGAAAGCCCTTTGAGTTTTACAGAGAGATCAGAAATGGAGATGGATTAGGGAAGTGAGGTGGAGGAAGAAGGAAGGGAAAGATTTGCAGCAACAGCTGGAAGAGATTAGAGCCACAATAGAAATCAAAAAGAATGCATATGCTGAGCAGAGAAAGAAAACAGTACTAAGCTGCACTTTAAGAAGGGGAAATGGTGAACAAAGTTTTATCTCAAGACTGTTGCCTTCGAAGATGTAGGCATGTGTATCTGTGTGTGTGTGTGTGTATGTGTGTGTGTAGAAAGAGAGAGAGAGAGAAAAACAAACAATGATAATTTGACCTAAAGATATCAAGGACAAAGTAAATTATTTGGACACTTCATTATTATAAATCATTATATTATATTTTTATAATAATCTTAGGTGACATCTGTTAATCCCTGCTTAGTGACAGGAGCCACACCAGGCATTTTCTGTACTCTATCCTGTTCTACACCAGCTACAGATTCACTACAGTTTAGGAATCTGAGAAGACAGGAAGGCCTAAAGAACATTGTAGAAAGATGTCTATTGACTATTCATCAGATCACACAATTAAACCTTCAGGTTCTCTGGTCAGAAACCTGGCTTTGAAACTCAGCTTCACCATTTTACCAGGTATCAAAAATTTAACTTCTCAAACTTTTCATTTTCAAGATGTAAAACATAAATAAATTACATACCCACTATTTCATAGGAAAAGTCGGGAAAACTAAATGAGGAAATGCATATAAAGTGATTACTACAATACCTGGCACGCAGTAACTGCTCAAGGCATGGGAGCTACTCTTCTATCACAGGGGTAGACAAATGTTTTCTTTGAAGTGCCAGATAGTAAATATTGGAGGCTTTGTGAGCCACACAGTCTCTGTCACAACTACTCAACTGCCCAAGTACTTCATAGACAATGAAATATGAATGTAATAAAAGTTTCACATATCACAAAAGATTCTTCTTTTATTTTAACTATATAAAAATACATAAAACATCCTTAGCTCACAGTCTGAGAACTGTAGTTTGCTGACCCCATGCCAGCATTCAGAAAACCTTTGCTTCCACTCCACAATAGCCACAAGGCAGGCTTCTCAGGCCATAGACCTTGTCCCCAGAAGAATACCCTTTCCTCTCTAATATCTCATTTTCTCTCTTCAGCTACAAAATGAAAAAAAAAAAAAAATCTTTGCTAAGTGTCCCTACTGTGCTGAATCTTGCAAGGAAAATAGACTACCCCTTTGGCATTTTCAACCCTGGTAAGGGGCAAGGAACAAACCGATGGAAAGTTGATGGCCAGAGCCTGCAGAATCATGCCGGCTCCCAGCCTCCACACACATCCGTCAGAACCTGGCTGCCTCCTCACTAGGGCACCTGCACACTCTGTTGTTTTCTTCCCAGTGCTGCAAGATTCTCTCCCCAGTCTAGATCCCGTGGCAACTGCTTGAAGCTAACCTTTCAAGCAACGGGCTCCATTAAAGTTAGAAAAGTATAAATTGATCAATATGGGGAAACACAGCCTGATAAAGCCCCTTTTGTGAGCTTTTTATTATGGACTTTTTATCAGAACCGTGTTAATGGACGACTTCTGAAATAAATTAACATTTCTATCCTAATGCAAATTTAAAAAGGGATATCAGCAAGGCATTTTATAACACATAAAGATATGCATTCTACATTTTTCCTGGAGAGTTACTTGGCAATATATATCAAGATTTTTAACGTCACTCTTTTTTTTGACCAGGTAATTGACCTTCCAAGAATGTGCCCTAAGGAAATAATCATACATATAACACAAAAATTTATGAACAAGATGTTCACCACAGCCTGTGTCCCTCAGGCCAAAATCTTGAAACTAACTGATTGGCGTAGTTGGGCCCATGGTTTTTCTCCCTTGGCCTATCTCTGGTCCAAACAGCTATGACTGAAAGGGTTAGGAGAGGAGCAGGGTCTTGTGGTAATCAGGGTGCTCCCTTTCAGGGACTGTGAATAGAGTGATAACACTTTTCACACAATAATACTTAATGACACAGGAAAACAGTCACAGTATAATGGCAGATGAGAAGAGCAAGCTATAAACTGTACATATGACAGATCTCAACTCTGAAAATACAGTTATTTATAAAGAAATGGATATTTACCAAAACCACTTATTCAGAAACTAAGTTGTATGTGAACATGTAATCAAAATCTATTTGTAAAGAAACTCTCAGAGTTATTTCTCTCCTCTTACGAATGTTTCATACATGCCCCTTCTGCCACATGTCACTCTGTGGTCAATTCATCCCAGCATATTGCCACCACCAGTGACAGCCAGGATTTGTTTCTTTGTTTCCTTAAGGCTACAAAGGAAAGGCAGCACAAACATAAGGTTTCTGACGTATATCTACAAGTAGAAGTTGTACAGTACAATGAATTTTGTAATGTGTTCAATTATTTTTTAAGTAACCTGTAGATATATAACACAAAGGTACATATACACCTTTGCACACACACACATATACATACACACAGACAAAAACACTAGAAGTAGGAACACCAAAATGCAAATGGTTATTATCTCTGGGTGATGAGATTAAAGATTATCATTGTATTTTGTTTCCTTCTCCCAATTTTTCTGTATTTTGTTGATTGGTTGCATCTACAAATGAGCATGCATTTTTTATAATAATAAACAGTAAACTTTTTAAAAAGATACTAGTATTAGTATTTTTTTACAAAAAGTAAGTAATAATCTTGACCACACCAGGCCCCAAGCCACCACCTATTCCCACACCTCCACCCTGCCTTTTCTCTGTTTTTAATCTGTGGAAGGTAGAGCCTCATTGTTGGAGGAAGATGCAAAGCCATACTGTCTGGCCCTGCTATGTACTCTGTGCTGATATCTTCTACTTGATTCCCCAGTTCCACTCTCCCCTCCACTCCACTCTGTGGCCCTGTAGACTGATCTGTAGAGGTCTGCGTTAACGAGGTTCCTCTGCCCTGTGGCACCAGTTGGATTTGGCCAAGGTGTGGTGTGTATTAGCAGGGTCTCTGGAAAGCCATAGCTTCACAGCTCCTGCCAGGCAGCTTTCTCTGTACTTCTCATTCCTTAAGCCCTTGTAACTGGTTTTTCCCCTTTCCCCTTCAGGCTGGTAAAGGCTCCCTATTCTCTCATTGCTTCAGGATTCTGCACCATCCCTTGTCACATTCCCTAAGCCCTGTCCACACCACTGAAATCAACCTTTTATTAAACTCTCTTTAATTACCCAGCTTGAGTGAGCCATCTCTTTCCTGCTGAGTCGTGGACAGATAGATACTCACATTGCTGTACACATCTTGGCCCTTAGTACTCATTACCTGCTTACATTAATCCTACTGACTCTCCGGGGCTCTCCCACAATACAGTCCTTACCACAAGCATAGCTGACTCCTGCGATTCCTCAGGCCTCATCAGACTTAATTTCCCCCTAGACATCTATCCTTGGGATCAGAACGGGGGCTCTCACAGGTTCCATATTGTCTCTTTCCGACTGCTGTCCCAATGTAGGCCCACTGCCCAGACTGCAGTGACACCCCAGATATTCCACCGCTGTTCCTTTTTCCTTTCCATTGTATAAGACATTATTCACATTTGTTCTTAATCCCCAAATCCAAGCTTTGGCAACAGTCAACTCCCAGATTGAAGAAAATTCCCTCAACCCCAACTAATGTGTCCAGCTCATAAGCAGTTTCGTCTTGTGTTCCTAGTTTCTCCATTTAGTTCAGAGGTTGTGATACCTCTTCTTGTCATCGTCTCTATGAAGGTTCTGGCCTAAATCGTAAAGGGGTTGGGACGTGGCAGGAAGTAGGAGAGCAATCAGGGATAATCTCAGCCATGTGTGCTGGTATATGACATGTGAATTGTTCATGACACTCACTTAAAGAAATAGCACTTTTGCTCACTTTTTCTAAATGAATGAAATCTGACTCTAAGTCTACATACCCTGAGGCTAGAGGTGTCTGTTATAAGTGAGTGGCGGTCGCTCCCATTTACTACGCTCATATAACAACCCTTAAGCTCATAAAGCACCTGGAAAATGGGGGCAGTGCTTGGATCTAATTCCAGGTAGTTGCTATTATTATCATTGGTCTTTCCACAGTGCGATGCCTCTGTCCAGTGCTGATTCTCCAATATCTGTCTGGCACAAGGCACTCCTCTGGGTGGGCTGGCTTCATGTTCTTTTATGAAGAACTTCACCAATAGCAGGTTCTACTATGGGGGACTGTACTCGTTATCTACTGTTGTTTAATAAACCTCCCCAAAAGTTAATAGCTGAAAACAACAATGATTTTCTTATATCTCATGATTTTGGAGGTTGGCTGAATTATTCTTCTGCTGGTCTTGCCTGGGCTGACTCATGTGGCTATATTCAGCAGGTGCATTGGCTAGGGGCTGGCTCAGATGAGAGAGCTGGGATGACTGGGCCTCTTTTCCCACATGATCTTCCCTCTGGCTGTATTCATGGCATGGTGGTCTCAGGATTCTAAGAGGGTGAGAACAGAAGCTGTGTGTTCTCTTAAGGCTTAGCCTCAGAAGTTGCACAATGTTATTTTCACCACATCCTATTGACAAAACCAAGTCACAGGGTCGACCCAGATTCCAGGGGCAAGAAAATAGACTCCACTTTTTTTTTTTTTTTTTGAGACAGAGTCTCACTCTGTTGCCCAGGCTGGAGTGCAGTGGTGTGATCTCGGCTCACTGCAACATCAGCCTCCTGGGTTCATGCCATTCTCCTGCCTCAGCCTCCCGAGTAGCTGGGACTACAGGCACCCGCCACCATGCCTGGCTAATTTTTTGTATTTTTAGTAGAGACAGGGTTTCAGCATGTTAGCCAGGATGGTCTCAATCTCCTGACCTCGTGATCCACCCGCCTCAGCCTCCCAAAGTGCTGGGATTACAGGCGTGAGCCACCGTGCCCGGCATAGACTCCACCTTTTGACGGGTGACATGGCAAAGTCATATTGCAAAATGACATGCAAAATAGAAAGCATTGTCCCATGTTTGGAAACAATCTACTAGAGAGGAGGGGGGATATAAAATATCTCTTAATTTTTCATGATAAACCTCTAGCCAACAAAGAAAGATGCTGTTAATTTCTTAATCAAATTCTTTTTCCAAGTTATAATTTTATCATAAGCTATATTATGTAAGAGTATACATAATGTGTAATTTAAAAAGAATAATAATTTTAAAATTAAACTAACATACCTTAAGAAATATAACATTCCCAATACCTTGAAAGTTACCTAGATGCTTCACAATCAATGCCCCTCTCTCCAGTCCTCTCTAGTGGTAACCACGACCCTACATTTCATGCTTGTTATTCCCTTGTGTTCTTGTTTTTATGACCACAGCTCACTGCTGTGGTCAGAAAACCTCAGTCTCCTGGCCTCAAGCAATCCTCCCACCTTAGCCTCCCAGGTAGGTGGGACTACAGGTAAGCACCACCACACCTGGATAATTTTTGTATTTTTTGTAGAGACGGGGTTTCACCATGTTGCTCAGGCTGCTTCCAAACTCCTGAGCTCAAGGGATCCGCCCATCTTGGCCTTCCAAAGTGCTGGGATTACAGGAATGAGCCACCATGTCCAGCCCTTGTGTTCTCCAGGGTTTTACCACAGGAGTTGGTATGCCTATGTATTACTTAGTTTTGCCTGTTTGTTGAACTTCACATAAAATAAATCATTCAGTGATTTGATTTCATCATTCAGTATTGCTTTTTAGATTCATTCATATTAATGTGTATAGCTGTAGCTTTTTCATTTTCATTTTTATAGAGTTTTCCATTGTGTGAATATACATTAATTTTTTATACATTTTACTGCTATTGGATTTTAAGTTTTTCCAATTTATTAAAAAATATTATGAGCAATGCTGCCGTGGACTATTTTTTAACATCTTCTCAGGTATGCACACACAAGAGTTCATCTAGGGTATATTCCTACTCCTACAATAATTCCTGGGTCATAGTGTACACAATGTTCAGCTTTACTAGGTAATACCAAACTATTTTCCAATTTACCCTCTTTCTAGTATTGTATGAAAAGTCTCATTGCTCCATATCTGGGCCAACATGTGACATCATTGAGCTAATTTTTTCCAATTTGGTGATCATTAATTATTATCTCATTATGGCTTTAATGGGCATTTTACTCATTAATGGAGTTGCTAATATTTTCTTAAGCTTATTAATCCTTTCTGTTTATTCTAATGCGAAATGTCTGTGAATATATTTTGCCCAACTCTGCTGAGTTTTTATTATTTTTAACAATTCTTTACATAATCAGGAATCTGTCCTTTGTTAGTTATATGTATTGAAAATAGTTCTCTCCCAGTTAATGGCTCATATTTTTACACTTGCTAAATTCTTTCCCTAAATCACCCTGGTATACATCTAATTATATTGAGAATGACCCCACTTCTCCAAACCCAATCTCTTGTCTTGGAACCAAGTTTGTACACCTCAACTCCCTTTCTTGGGAAAAATTCCTCTCCATCAGGCTAGAGACACTTATTCAAATAGACTCCCAGTAGGTTCACTCATTCTGCAACATGCCCAGAAAGTTATGAATCCTTGTTTCTTGGAAAAGACCCTTAGTTCTCCAAGTTGTGCCACCATGAATGGGCCAAACAAGCCATGAATGGAGTGAGTGAATGGAAAAGGCCTTCCAGTGCCACAATTGGAGTGATGAGGAGACCAACAACCTGCAGACAGCTGGAAGGATGAAGTATGGGTTTGGTACATACACTGGAAAACCACCTCTCTCTCCCACTTTTCAGTCTCCATTGTTTTTGTTTTTTTTCTCTGTCTGTTTATTAGGGTAGTCCTGTTTCTTCTTCATGGCAAACCCCCAGCAGCCTGGCATCAGGCATTTTACCATCACATTGACAAATAACCAAGTGTCCAACCAAAATCTTGGTGGGAACTATTGAGCAGGTTTTGACATGCCTGCTGTTACACAGCCTGAAGGTCTGCCTTCACTTAGACCTTTTCAAAGCATTGCTTTTGGGAAAGTACCTGTCTGTAATCTTGTTTCGTTTATTTTTTCCTTCATGTTCAACAGAAGGAACATCATACTCTATCTCCTTCTGAACCTTCCCAAGCAGACCTTCAGGGTCACCTTGGAGTCTTCTTAGGTTTTTCTCCTCTACCTCTAAAAGCTCACCAACTCTCCATGAACCCACAATATTTTTTAGAAAACAATATGGGGAGTGCCATCTAGGTGGGAGAGGCAGTATAGCCACTGCAGAGTATGCAGAGGATTAAAAGAGCTTTCTAGCTTGTCAGTACATAAAGACATCTGGAGTGAGAAAGTTAAATAACCAAGTTTAGAAACAGTTTAAGCAGGTTCTCAGGGCAGCCACTAGACCCTCATCACCAGGGTTCTGTTCACACAGCGCCTGACTCATAGTTGTCGCTCCATGAATGTTGGTTCAGTAACAGACACAAGGCAGCCTCCCTCGGTGCCCCCACAGCCAGCCCCTCTGGGGTCCCACCCTCTGCCTGGAGCTCTGCCTCACCAACTAAAGCCCTGTTCCATATTCAGAAATTGCTTCCTCTCACCTGCTTTGGCTTCATGCTTCCCTATGTACACCACTTGGCACCATCCTCTCAATTTAAACATTTAGGCTTTCACAAAAGTAAGGAAAAGCGTGTGACCTCAAGAAGCTTCTGAGGTGTAGCCCTGCAAACACACTAGAGGCTGGGACCATCAAGGAAGGCCTAGCAGGAACAAACACACGTTCAGAGCTCCCTAATTACCCTGCCAGACCAGTCACGAGAAAGCTTCTGTCTTGCTAGTCTGAAATCTCACTGGTGGCAGAATTGGGTGGAAGGGAGGTTGAAGGCAAGGACAGGCTGTTGGCAGTAAGACAGCAGCTCTATCTTGAGGCTAGGACTGGTGAGATTCACCTGGGACTGCAGAGCCCTGTTGGTCTGTACCATTCATTAAGCTTTGAATCACGTTGGCTTGCAGCAAATTCTGATATAGTTGCCTTATGTCTCTATTTAGTTCTTGGATTCTCATTTCCCTTATTACAGTTACATATCCTGCCTTACCAACTACACTCAAGTTCTCTTATAAGAGCAGGGCCCTAGGGATATGCCTCTTTATATAATACATAGAACTCTACAAGTGCTTGAAAAATACCAAACAAATGAAATCATGACCTTTTAAACTATAGACAAACCCCCTCTCTTTCTGAAGTAACATTCTAATTATTTTAGTCTTTCTTCTCTTATAGGTGGTTCCTCCAACCCTGAATAATTATAGTTACTTTTCTCCAAATCATTGTCCTATGTGTAAAGACAGATATGTCAACTACAGAAGAGACGTTTTTAGAGGAGCAGATATTTATTTTTTTTATGAAATTCCTTGTATTTAGTTTCTAATACTAGTCTGATGAGACTGAACATTTTCTTGGCTATCTTAAGTGAACCAATGTACACAGTGTTTAAAGTGTGGTACACAACACTTCAGGTCCCTGAGACCCTCTCAGATGATCACTAAAGTACAAAGTATTTTCATGATAATACTAAGAAATCATTTGTATTTGTTGCTGTGCTGGATTAATACAGATGGTGCAAAAGCAATGGTGGATAAAACTGCTGGTGCCTTAGCACTAGTCGTCATTGTATTCACCGCCATACACTCAGAGTTTTTTCAAAAAAATCTAATTTCATTTAAGATGTCCTTGATTAAGCAGTACAAATAATTAATTTTATTAAGTTTTGACCTTGAGAACATGTCTTTTTAATATCCTGGGTGACAAAATGAGAACGACTCATAAATCACTTCTGCATCATTAGAAATAACGAATGTTGTCTTGAGGAAACACACTCGTGCAATTGAATTGTGAGCTACACTGGTTGTTTTTCTTCATGGAACACAAGTTTTACTTGAAAGAAAAACAAAATATGACTATAGGAGCTGGCACACATTTTTTCCAGAATGAAGGAAGTGAGCCTATCACTTCGAAAAAAATAAAACTGAAGGAATTTGTTGGCAATGACAAAATTCCAGTTTTCAAGCAAAAATTAGAGTTTTGGAAAACTTGTATTCTTCACTGACAAATGAACAGCTTCTGAATATTTAAAGACTTTCCTGATGAGATCCACAGTAGTAACAAATGCATTTTTTTGATATTGTAGAATGAAACATATTAACATTTGCAACACCTACAGAACTCAGTAATCAATAATTTCCAAATGAATAATTCACTATGTTACAAAAATTAAGTACACATTTAAATATTTTTAAAAACATTCAAAATGAAAGATAAACCAATAAATTTTAGTATAACAGAACATGAAAAGTTAATTGATATGATTACAGATTCGACACTGCAACTAAAAAACTACCACTTGTTGAGTTTTGGTGTATATCAAAGAAGAATATCCACAATTATCTCAAAAGCCTATGAAAATAAACTCCTTTTCCAACTACACATTTCTATGAGGCCAGATTTTCTTCATATACTTCATTTAAAACAGCATCGCAACAGCTTGAATGTAGAAGCAAATGTATTCATCCAATTCTTACATACATTAAAGAAATCTACAAAAATACAACTCATGTCATACACTAAAGAGACTTACAAAAATAAACAATACAGGGCCTGGCGCAGTGGCTCATGCCTGTAATCCCAGTACTTTGGGAGGCTGAGGTGGGCAGATCGCTTGAGCTCAGGCATTCAAGACCAGCCTGGGCAACATGGCAAGACTCCGTCTCTATAAAGAATAAAAAATTAGCAGGGTGTGGTGCACTCCTATAGTCCCAGCTATCCCAGCTACTTGGGAGGCTGAGCTGGCAGGATTGCTTGAACCCAGGAGGTCGAGGCTGCAGCGAGGCAAGATTGCGTCACTAAATTCTAAGCTGGGTGACAGAGTGAAACCCTATCTCACAAGATAAAAATAAAAAACAATACCATTCTTCTCACTATTTTTTCATTTGAAAAATATAGTTAATTAAAATTGTTTTATTTACATTAACAGGTAATGGGTTTATTGTGATTCTTAAATAAACTAATAAATAACTCTTTGGAGTCCTCAATAAATTTTAATGTTTTGGTTCTGGGACCAAAAAGTTTGAGAACTACTTATCTAGGGGACTTTAATTTGTAGGTCTCCTTCTTTGATCAGACTAACAGGCAGGGAGTAACATCTTTAAAGCACAAACCCAACATCCTTAAAGAATAAACCAGATTATTTGGCCCATGTGCATATCTAACCCTTGCTTACCCTGAGGCTTCTGTGGTGTGCTTACACCAGGTTACAAGGGCTCAACTGAAGAACATCCTAGGTTTCATTTTCACAGAGTAACTGTTATTTGAAAACTTGGAGGTTTTGCCTTTCCAGGTCATTCATAAAGAAATTGAGTAGGATTGCCATCTGTATTTATTACCCCTAAAAGGCATCCATTTATTTAGCTTTACATGTTTCCTGTCTCAAAGACAACTATCTGCCCTTGACTAAACATTGCCCTCAGTTTCACAAAATCTCAACATGTCTATAGTGTGTGAATCTAGACAAAGGCTGATAATAGACCAAATCTACTACATCCACAGTTTCCCTTCAATGTAAGTAGATGTAACCCCTTGAGGATTCCTAAGGGATTTTTCAAACATGATTTCTCCTTACAGAAAAACTTCCCCCAAGTAGTTTATGCTTAATTTAGTAGTCCTTGATCTCACAGCTCCAATGACTTATTCCATAGGGTCCTAGTCACTCACAGCTGGTTCATATTAAAAATGGTATTCTTTGTTCTATGTGATTCTTTAATTTCTGCCTAATTGCTAATATGAACTTGATCTGACAGAAGTTATATGCTTTTCTGTTTCTTTCATTTGTAGAATCTTCCCCTTCTCCCATGAAACCCTTTTATTTTACCTCCAGTGATTTCCTTTAGCGAACAAAATGTGATTTTTTTCCTCCAACATCTAATTTGTAAAATTGGTGACATTCATTTCTCACAAAAGTATTTTTAAAGTCTTTAGATTCTCTTTGTATTAGTTTAAAAATGTAACTACAGGTATTTATTTCAATCTAGCACTTTAGCTTTATTTCCTCTTAAAACCTAAGCATCTTAATGGGATTTTAAAAAAAAACTCCCCCCCCTTGCCAGCTTCTGAATTCAATCATGTTGTCATTGTTATGTAACAGTTCACCCACAGCCACTTTCTGTAGCTATTCCTGATCACCACTCAGGATAAAATGCAATATATTTCTTTCCTTGCGGATTTAAAGGCTAGCTTTTCTAAGAAAGAATTAGTATTATCCCAAACTTTATATTTCTGTATGTGGTCCTGATTCAAGATTGCTACAATTTGTTTAAATCCTTCTTTGGGGGTAAGTTCCTGGCTCTTATCACTTGGTCTAATTTTGTAGCTTCCCTCCTTATTATAACATATCAGTGCAGGCTCATTGCTGAATTCAATAAACCTGTGTCAAGCACATACTGGAATAAATGCTATAGGAAATACAAATATAGAAGACAATATAAAAGACTGAACATGCCTTGGCCTTTAACCTTCAGGAGTTCAGTCTAATGGGAGAAATAGAGACCGACATGAGCAACTCCAAATGGCACATACCCAGTGCTTTGGGGAGCACAGGGGAGGGTACAGGAGCTCCTCTTACCGTGGCTGCATTACGGAAGGTGACTACTTGTGCCTTAAGGTTCTCTATCACTCTCTGTCTAGTCCTTGTTTCCCTGAGCTACACCAGTCTTGGCATCCATGAGGCGTGGGTAAAAAGTGCAAAGACACTTGCATCTATCCATCTCAAAAGGTTATATTTGGCGCCCTAAACTTCCCAGCGTATCCTTTTCCGGTGAGCACTTTGATTGTTGTTGTCTGCACTGCCTCTTCTACCCGTGGCTGGATCCCACTGCACACTCTCACTGTGGCCATGCATGCCAGAGCCTGTGGTGCTGGGCTCTGCTGCCCTTGCTGCCATCACTGAAGAAGTTCTAGAAGCTGGTACAATATTTTCATCCAGTCTTTGAGGTCTGGGACAGCCGTTGATTACAGTTATTTTTATGCTCTTAGGATGCCCTGCCTCTCTTGCTTAGCCTACTTTGTAGAAGAACTTGAAACGAGCTCTGGAGAGTGGGGATGGAGTGGGAGAGCCGGCTTAAGAGTCGCCAACCACATCCATGTGTTGAGCACTCAGAAATATATTTTTTCTCACGGTAACTTGTCTGCCTTCCTGGAGCCATACTGATCCGAGGTTGTGAACCTTTTTATGTCCTCTCGGTTGAGCTGTGTGACCCAGGGTTCCCAGGATCTGATCATCAGCTTCAGAGGCCTTCACCATGTATCCCAGGTCCCCATGCTAATAGGTGTCTTGAGGGATGCCTGACTATCCCAGCGTTTCTGAGGCAGGCATTCCGATTAGGCCCCCACCCCATCCTCTCTGTACTTTTCTAGTAAGATTTTTCAATTATCAGGACTTTAGTTAGTAATAATGTGTCAATCCTGGTTCATCAATTGCGGCAAATTTGCCATATGGATGAAAGATGTTAATAGGGAGTAGTAGGTATGGTGTGTGTGAGAACTCTGTGTACCAGCTTCTCAATTTTTCTGTAAATCTAAAACAGAGTTTATTTTTTAAATTACCAAAAAAGTAATATATGTTATTTTTCAAATTCAAATTTTACTCAAATTATATATAAAGTAAAAGTGAAAAAAAAAAGGTCCCATCACATCCTCCCACTAATCTTACTCCTCGGAGTTTTAGAGATAGCTACTATTTCAAATTTGGTGTCTTTTTTTTTTTTCTATTTTCACACGCATGCACACACACTACACACACATGCACATATATATTCACATTTTTTTAACAAAATGATATATGCATATTGTTTTAAAACTTCTTTTTCCAATAATAATATGTTACTCTCTTACCATGTCAATTCATATCATTCTACTTCTTTTTCTTTTTTTTTTTTGAGACGAAGTCTGGCTCTGTCGCCCAGGCTGGAGTGCAGTGGCAGGATCTCGGCTCACTGCTAGCTTGCCCGGCTAATTTTTCTATTTTTAGTGAAGACAGGGTTTCACCATGTTGGCCAGGCTGGTCTCAAAATCCTGACCTCAGATGATCCACCCACCTGGGCCTCTCAAAGTGCTAGGAATACAGGTGTGAGCCACCACGCCCGTGACCGATTTATGGAATTTCATAACATGGAAGTACCATAACTTATATAATCCTTCTTCTACTCAAATATATTTATATTGTTTCCATTTTTTTCAAACAATACTACAATGAATATCTTTTTTTTTTTTTTTTGAGATGGAGTCTCGCTCTTTGGCCTAGGCTGGAGTGCAGTGGTGCTATCTCGGCTCACTGCAAGCTCCGCCTCCCGGGTTTACGCCATTCTCCTGCCTCAGCCTCCTGAGTAGCTGGGACTACAGGTGTCTGCCACCGCGCCTGGCTAATTTTTTGTATTTTTAGTAAAGACGGGGTTTCACCATGTTAGCCAGGATGGTCTCGATCTCCTGACCTCGTGATCTGCCTGCCTCGGCCTCCCAAAGTGCTGGGATTACAGGTGTGAGCCACTGTGCCCAGCCTACAATGAATATCTTGTATGACCAATTATGTATATACATATGTTTATTTAAAATATCTATTTAAAATAGATAATTCGAAAATCACAAGATTTTAAGATTCTTACCAATCATGCTGCTCCTCACGTACAATACGTCAACCCCTTCTATCTGTCTGCTCCCATCCTTCATCAAGAGTTTTTCATAGCCTGGTAGTTCTCTGTTCCTTTGTTTGCCCCAAATCTGAACTCTGTGTCATCATTGTATCCCTAATTCCTAGCACAATGCCTGGCACATAATAGGAACCCAATAAGCATAAAGGAAGGGAAGGAAGGAAGGAAGGAAGGAAGGAAGGGAGGGAGGGAGGGAGGGAGGGAGGGAGGGGAGAGGAGGGGAGGGGAGGGGAGGGGAGAAGGGGGAGGGGAGGGGAAGGGAAGGGAAGGGAAGGGAAGGGAAGGGAGGAGAATGGGAGAGAGGGAGGGAAGCAGGTACTTCCAGGCAGTCTTTGTTTCATTAACTGCTATTTGTATGTCTTTAATGTGACTTTTCTACCACTCTCCATGAATGTAGGCTGCTTAAAGAGATCTTAGTTTGGTCTAGGAGCCAGGCTATGAAGGGATGGAAAGTATTGTAAGAAATTTTTGTTCTTGTCCTTAGAAGGCCTAGAACTATCTCAGGATCAAGGAAGAGTCAAGATGTGGTAAGTTATTTGCAAAAAGGACCACCATAATTCCCATTCTTTGTGTTATCTTCTCAGGTGTCTTTGGGCTTGGACACGTAACTTGCTTCGGCCAATGGGACACTAGCAAATGTGACACAAGCAGAGACTTGAGAAGTTTACATATTTTGGCTTGATTTTTCTAGCTGATCTTGGGAACCCTGGACCACCATGTGAAAAAGCTAAACTTTGGGCTAGCCTATTGGAGGTTTAGAGACCAAATGGAATAGAGATAAGCTTCTCAACCAACGCCTCCTAAATCAATCATCCAGCCAAGCACCAGACATATTAGTGCCATTACCTGAGGTCATCTGGACCCCAGCCAAGCTGCCACTTGACTGAGCTCAGACCAGAAAAACCACCCACAGCTGGCAGAAAATTATATGAAATAATATATGTTTATGTTTCAAGCGACTAAGTTTTGAAGTGTTTTTTTATGCAGCAAAAGCTAACTGTACACAAGAATTTTCTGGAAAAAATGGCATGAGAAAGAATAATTTTAGATTAACCTTACATCTTGACAAAAATGCAAAAACATAAACATACATAAACATAAGCAAACTGAATCCAAAAATACACACATGCATACACACACACACACACACACACACACACGGCATCATGAACAACTTGGGTTATCTTACAAATACATTATTTGAGACCAGCCTGGACAACATGGCTAAACCCCCTTTTTACAAAAAGTATAAAAATTGGCCAGGTGTGGTGGTGCATGCATACAGTCCCAGCTACTCAGGAGGCTGAGGCAGGAGGAAGAATACAGATTTGTCACATAAATCATTCTATTAACAGCAAAACGGGAAAATGTTTCTAATTCTCTTAATAGATACAGAAAAATTATTCAATGAAATTCAAAAGCAATTTCTAATACAACTATTAGCAAATAGGAACAGAAGTAAACTTTAATGTTATAATGATTATCTTCCCAAAAACTCACATCCAATATCAGAGTTAATGGTAAAACTCAGAACTTTCCCTTTGAGTAATAAGATTAGGATGTTTGTTATCACTGCTTCTATTCAATAGTATTCTGGAAGTCCTAGTCAGAGCAATAAGACCAAAAAAAGATATAAAAAATTTGACAGAAAGAAAACTTGTCATTCACAGACAATATGATTACATAATATAGAAAAATCCAAGAGCATCTAAAATCATTAAAAGTTTAAAAGATGTAAATGTGTTGGCAGGATACAAAACCAGCATATAGAAATCACTGGGATCTTCTTCAACAACAACAGTAACTAATTAGAAAAAAAAAGATGTTTTGAATATTAATTATCACAAAGCCCGGTCTACCCCACCAACCTTCCCGTGTGATCCGGATAGACTAGCTGCATATTTCTAAGTTCTGTGAAGGCGAATATGATATCTGTGTTGTTCACCACTGTGACTCTAATGCCTGGCACATAGAGGATGTGCCAACAACATAGAGGATGTGCCTCTTTGTTGGCACATAGAGGACCAGCAAAGCTGATAGGGTGACCACTGTCCTGGATTTCCCTGGATGGAGGGCTTCCCAGGACATGGAAATTTCAGTGCTAAAACCAGGACAGTCCTGAGCAAACTGGGACAGTTGGTCACCCTACCTGTCAATAAAATCCAAATGGAAGGGAAAATCTGTGTGTCTGTGGTTAACCAAGGAATAAGTTGTTGCTTTCGGGGTTAACAAAGAAAGAAAGTGAACGAATTTTGGGTTAATGGGTTATTAACCAAATCAGACTAAAGTGAATGAGTGGGGTATGAAACAGTGCCTCCCTATAATAAAACTTGTATAGTGATATTTTGGAATCTATGACACCATTAAAACCACCAAGATCATGTAGAGCTTATAAATATGATTCTTCCTACACCATTCTAACACAATCTAACAGCATTCCAAAGTGAGAAGCCATAAAAGAATTGTCTTCATTAAATTGCAAGTAACTGCAGTATCTTTTCTCCCAAAAGAACCTGAAAAAAATCAAAAGGCTCTGCTACTCTGAAAATAACAGTGAAAGAGTATTTGTCTGATCAAACAACTACTCTGATGAGAAAGATAAGTAATTAATTTCCATTACATTTAATACCTGAAAATTATTTTTTCTAAAACACCTTCAAGAACAGTACAGATTTTCTATTTCAAATTAATATTCATTACATTCAAAGTGCAGAGAAGGGAAACAGTGACATAGACTATTCAATAAATAAATAATATTGCTATGGTTTGAATGTATGTGTCCCACCAAAATTTATATATTGGAACTTAAACCCCAAGATGATGATATGAAGAGGTGGCGCTATGGGAGGTGATTAGGCCGTCAGAGACTAATCCCACCCTTGTTAATGGGACTAATGCCCTAACAAAAGAGGCCTCAGAGAGCTTCCTTGCCCTTCTGTCCCTTCTGCTATCTGAGGACACAGCAACAAAGCACCATCTTGGAAGCAGAGAATGAGCCTTCACCACCAATTGAACCTATCAATGCCTTATCCTGGACTTCCCAGCCTCCAGAATTGTGGAAAATAAATATTTTTTAAGACAGGGTCTCACTATGTTGTCCAGGCTGATCTCAAACTCCTGGGCTCAAGTAACACTCCCACCTTGGCCTCCCAAAGTGCCAGGATTACTAGTGGGTGCCACTGTGCCTAGCCTGCAAAATAAAATTCTGTTGCCTACAAAGTACCCCGTCTAAAGTATTTTGTTATAGCATCAGGAACAGACTAAGACAATATCACCAGAAAATTGTCCTGTCATTTTCCATGACTTACCTATTCACAAATAAACACAAATTTCTTCAGCATCTGTGATACTATGAAACATGTATTTGGTTTTCATCCGTGTTTCCTGAAATACAGCTCCTAAAAACACTCTGGAGTGGTAAGAGTGTCTTTTGTATGCTGATGATATGACTGGTGATTGGGGCCCCTAGACAGCTTCAGGATGGAGACTAGTCATTAGAAAGATCAAGGCAGTATTACAGTGCTGGGACTTTCATCCTCAACCCCCAAACTCCAGGGAGAAGAGAGGGGATGAAGGTTAAGTCGATCATCAATGGCCAGTGATTTAATCAACCATGACTATGTTATGAAGCTTCCATAAAAACCCAAAAGAACAGGCTGAACACATGGAGGTTCCTGAGGGCAGCTCACCTGGAGAGCGCATGGAAACTCCAAATGCATTCGCATATACTTTGCCCTATGCATCTTTTCCATCTGGCTGTTCACCTATATCCTCTGTAGTATCTTTTATAATAAATGGTAAACATAAGTAAAGTGTTTCCCTGAGTTTTCGTGAGCCACTCTAGCAAATTAATTGAACCCAAGGAGGTGCTCATGGGAACTCCAACTTAGAGAGCTGGTCAGTCAGAAGCATAGGCCACAACTGTGGCTTGAAATTGGCATCTAAAGTAGGGGGCAGTCTCGTGGGACTGAGTCCTCAACTTGTGGGATCTGAGTCTATCTCCACGTCGTACATAGTGTCAGAATTGAATCGAATTGTAGGACACCCAGCTGATGTCTGCTGCAGAATTGCTTCATGTGTAGGGGAAAATCCCCACACATCTGGTCACACAAGTGTTCTGTCTTGAGTATTACATATATAACTATGTAACAGAGTAGGAAAAACAGTTCGGTTTTTCCTGTCACTGATTGCTTTGTGTATAGAGAAACAGTCCCACACCCATTTTGGTGTCAGAAGTGGCGAGTGGTTTATGAGTAGAAAAAGCACATTAGTTTTTCCTGTATCTTTACAGCATCCCCACGGGACTTATAAATTCCAGCTGAAATCTTTATTTCATATGTGGCTCCTGTCTCATTCTTCCTCTATGTTAGACACGTCTTGATGACTCTACCTTTATAATACTTTTATAATTCTTTTCTTCTGCCTATGTTGATTCTATGTCTGATATAATGGGAATGGAAATAGAAAGCAGATAAATTTAGGGTACTTTGGATGGATTAGCCAAGCAGTGACGGAAAAAGAAAAAAATAACACACACTAAGTCTCCACAATGTGCTACTAAACAAGTTGTCTTGTTTAATCTTTAAAGTAACTCTGAGAGGTAGGCATTAATGTCTCTGTTTACTTACGAGAAAACTGAGGTGCAGTAAGTTTGAACATATTGAGCAAGTTCATTCAGCTACTGAGCTGCAGAGTTCAGACTCAACTTCAGTCTACCTCCAGAGGATGTGCTCTCCTGTTATATCTCATTCCAGTGAATACTCCAAGTTGGTTTGGGTAGACTATGATAAATAAATGATGTGGACCCAGATCATTGAAAACTGAATGTTTCTGGCTTTAACAAATATACTGTATAAGAAAATTAACTTGTGTGAATGTGTAATCAATTTTAGATTTTATGTCAGACATGGTTTTTAACTTCAAATTTTTATTAACCTCAGATAACGTCATATATAATACAAATTTTGCCTGTCCCCTTCAAAAGAATAAAACTCACCGCTTTGTAGATAAACCTGTTCTCTTATTGCAGCTTCAATGTATATTAGTAGCTTCAGTTTGGATTTTATCTTATTTCAAAACTTTATCTAACTTAGGTTGTCTCATTTTGCATCAAATTATGTGACAGATGATGCAATGCATGAAATACAAAGCCACAACTGCTTAATGTTTCTTACATAAAAAAAAAAAAAAAAAACTTTTGGCCAGGCATGCTGGCTCATGCCTGTACTCCTAGCACTTTGGGAGCCGAGGCAGTTGGATCACCTGAGGTTAGGAGTTCGAGACCAGCCTGGCCAACATGGCAAAACCCTGTCTCTACTAAAAATACGAAAAGTAGCCAGGCATGGTGGTATGCGCCTGTAATCCCAGCTACTTGGGAGGCTGAGGCAGGAGAATCGCTTGAACATGGGAGGCAGAAGGTGCAGTGAGCCGAGATCATACCACTGCACTCCAGCCTGGGCAACAGAGTGAGACTCTGTCTCAAAACAAACAAACAAAACACTTTTAGCTGGGCGCAGTGGCTCACACCTGTAATCTCAGCACTTTGGTAGGCTAAGGCGGGTGGATCACCAGAGGTCAGGAGTTCAAGACCAGCCTGGCCAACATGGTGAAACCCTGTCTCTATTAAAAATACAAAAATTAGCTGGGCATGGTGGTGCATTGGTGCATGCCTGTAATCCCAGCTACTCGGGAGGCTGAGGTGGGAGAATTGCTTGAACCCAGGAGGCGGAGTTTGCAGTGAGCTGAGATGGCACAACTGCACTCCAGCCTGGGTGACACAGCGAGACTCCGTCTCAAACAACAACAACAACAACTTTGCCTCAAATGCTTGACTTTATTAAAATTTACTTTACCCTGTTCAAGTGATATTGGTAACACCATATTATTTGTTAGATTACTTAATAATACTAATTTTATTTATTTAAAATTATTTTTAGACTATGAAATAAATTTATGTAATTATAACAAATCAAAAAATGTAATTGGTATAAAGAAAAATTTAATAGAACAGATGAGGTTAGAGAAATAGGCAGGTGTCAGTTTATATAGGGTCCTATAGGTCAGATTTAAATGCTTGGATTTATATTCATTGGGAAGCCAATGGAAGATTTTAAGCAGGAGAATAACATCCTCTGGTTTATGTTTTAAGAAAAGCACCCTGGCTGCTTTATGAAGGGTGGATTATAAAGGAGAGGGCAACAGTGTTATCCATGAGGCCAGTTGAGAGATGTGGTGGAACAATATCTTGGGGAAAGACAGTGGTGACTGGGAGTGGTAACGAACGGTGAAAATAAAGAGAAGGGTCATTTTTAATATCTTATTGGTGGATTGGATTAGGGGGTTGGCTGGCTAGAGAACAGAGTCAGAGGTATCTCCCGGGTTTGAGGACTGAGCAATGGATGGCAGCATTTCCTGAAATAGAGAATAAGGGAAAAACCAAATGCTCCCCTGTTGCAAAAGTTTCTCTCTGTCTCTTTCTTTCTCTGTCTTTCTGTGTGTGTGTGTGTGTTGGAGATGGTGTGCCTTCTAGAATGTTATCCTACTCCACTGCTCTTGTACCTTTTGTAGTTTTTGGATTGCAGTAGACAGATGCTCTGGTGGCCCCCATGATCCTAACTTCCTGGTGCTCATGCCTTGTGGATCCTCTCCCTTGAGTAGGGATGGGACCTGTGACTTGCTTCTGACAAATGGAGCAAGCTGCCATGTTGTGAGCTGGCCTACAAAGAGGGCCAAGTGGCACACAACTGAGGACAGCCTCTGGTTAGTAGCCAGTAAGAAACTGAGGCCCTTAGTGCAATAGCCTGCCAGGAACTGAATGTGGTCAACAACCACACGAGCTTGGAAGCAGATCCCTCCCCAGTCAAGCCTCAGGTCAGACAGCAGCCCCAGCCAACACCTTGATTGCATCCTTTTACTACTCTGAAGCAGCTAAGCTACCCCTGAACTCCTGATCCACAGGAACTGTGAGATAATCAACGTGCATTGTTTTAAGCCATACATTTTTGATAATAGCGCTAAGCAGCAATAGATAACTAATATACCAATTTTCTTAAAATACCTTCTTAAAAGAAATTATAGTTATAATACGATTCAGGTTTCTCACATATATAAATTCTTATTCCTGTTTTGAAAAGGTTGCTTTTTATAAATGTATAATATTTATAAAAGTGTAAGTCTATATACTGTCTCCAATTATGAATGCATAAAATTGTTGTGTATATCTGTCAATATAACACTTATGGAATCATAAGTTCTAAGGAAACTTGGATAGGTGAAGCAACTTGCTCAAGTTCCTACAGCTAGTGACAAATCCAGGAACGAAACTTACCACACTGAGATGTGGTTTTAGCATTCAAGTGACATATAACCATGGAGAAAGTCTTGACAATCTTCCATTTCTTAAAGTGTATACTATCAAAACCTTTCAAGAACTCCTAAAAGGCAACAATTTTCTCACCTAGAAAGTATACTGCCATATGTAAATGTTAGCATTATAAAACTCATCAGAGCTGAATCAAGTGGCTTTTATTTGTATTTGACTCCTTTATTCACTCTAAATTATTTAATGATAAATGAAAAAATGTTTCTTGGCTTTTCTATTTCATTCAGGTTCTTACTACATATATATGCAGCCATAGTAGATGCCAAGAAAGAAGGAAAATAGCTGCTGGACTCACAAAGCTGCTAGTTTGAAGTGGCACACATAGATTTTTCTTTGCTAAACAAAAAGCAGTCTTAAAATGTTTCCTTTGGTCGGGATAAGAAAGCATTCATGATAATGTCTGCATGGTGCCTGGCATGGAGTAAATGTATGTTATTGTTATTATTGTGCAGCAATGAAAAGGGAGGTGCACAGGGACAGTGTGTACCAAACTTTAAGCAAGTGATGAAGCAAACCACATCACCCTATTACTTTGTAATTCCCAAAATTTTACTTTCATCAGTTTGTCATCCTATTAGATAAAGGCCCTGATAAAAAGAAGAGAATGTTCAGCAGCATGCTGAGAATAACTGGAATGATTCATCAAAGTGAACAATTGCCCAACCGTCGCTAGATGAGAAAAGTGGCAGAAAGTTGCACCAACATGAACAAATACTCTTGGACTTATGCTAAAAAGCCCCAGAAATGTTAACAGATAAAACTGCAGTGTTGAGCAGACAAAACCTGTATCTCTTCTATGCTTTTTGGTAGACATTTGTTGAGCACTTACTGTGGATCAGACACTACACTAGACACTGCGAATGTAAAAACGAGTAAGACACAGCCTTTGACTTCAATAAAAATAAATTATAATGGAATTCTACAGTAGAGAAATATATGAGGGCACACAAAGGAATAAAAGATTAACTCTACCAATGGGAGTTAGAGAAAGCTTCTTAGAGAAGGAGATGTCTCAGTTGAGTTTTATGGGATGAATCGGAAAATTATCAGAAAAAAAATAAGGAACAACCAAGTGCAAAAGCACGACAGATTCTTCCCAATTTGAAAACTTACCACAGTAATTAATACAGTGTGGTATAGGCATAAGGATAAACATAATAGATCAATGGAATAAAATTGAGAGTCCAGAAATAAACCCTCACATTTAGAGAATTGATTTTTTACAAGAGTGCCAAGACAATTCAATGGGAGAAAGAACAATCTTCCAACAAATGGTTCTGGGACAACCAGATGGCCACATGAAAAAAGAATGAATTGGACCCCTGCTTAACACCATATACAAAAATCAACTCAAAATGGACCAAAGACCTAAAACGTAAGAGTTAAAACTTTACAACTCTTGGATGAAAATATGGGGGTAAATCTTTGTGATTGTAGATTATGCAACACTTTCTTAGATATGAAACTGAAAGCACAATTGACCAAAAATTTTTTTAAAATTGTATTTCACCAAAATTAAAAACTGTTGTCCTTTCTCAGACACACCATTAGGCAAGTGAAAAGACAGCCTACAGAATGGGAGAAAATATTTGCAAATCATATATTTAATAACAGGCTTGTATCCAGAATATACTAACAAAAACTCTTACAACTCAATAGTTAAAAGATAATTAACAAATTAAATATGGTCAAAAAAATCAGGATAGACATTTCTCCAAAGAAGATATATAAATGGTCAATAAGCACTTGAAAAGATGCTCAACATCGTTAGCCATAAGGGAATGTAAAACAAAACCACAATGAGACACCACTTCTTGCCCACTAGCATAACTCTAATAAAAAAGACAGACAATGACAAGTGTTGACAAGAATGTGGAGAAATTAGAACCCTAATACATGACTGTGAAAACGTAAAATGGTGCAATCACTTTGGAATAACAATTTGGCAGTTCCTCAAGGTTAAACATAAGAGTTACCATATGACCTAGCAATTCCACTCCTAGGTATAAGTGTACACCCAAGAGAAAACATATGTCTACACAAAAACATGTATGTAAATATTCATAACACTATTATTAATAATAACCAAAAGTGGAAACAATCCAAATGTCCACCAATTAATGAATGCATAAATATGTGATATAGCAATACAGATAAATATTATTTAGCAATAAAAAGCAATGAAGTACTGATATATGTGACAACATGGAAAAACCTTTGAAAACATGCTAAGCTAAAGAAGCCAGTCACAAAAGATCATTCGTTGTATGATTCCATTTTAAATGTCCAGAAAAGGCAAATCCATGGAGACAGAAAGTAGATTGGTGATTGCCAGGACTGGAGGGTATGGAGGGAGAAAAATGGGGGTGACTAATAATAGGTGTGGGGTTTCTTTCTGGGGTTTAAAAATATTCTAAAAAAGAGACTGTGATCTTTGTGGCACAACCTGTGAGTATAGTATAAACTACTGAACTGAACACTGCATTTTTAATTTTTTTTTTTTAGAGACAAGGTCTCACTCTGTCACCCAGGTTGGAGTACAGTACACATCATAGTTCACTACAGCCTCAAACTCCTGGGCTCAAGTGCTCATCCCAACTCAGCCTCCCTAGTAGCTAGGACTACAGGTGCGTGCCACCATGCTTGGCTAATGTTTTTTGCTGTTGTTATTGTTTTATAGAGACAGGGTTTTGCTATGTTGCCCAAGCTGGTCTTGAACTCCTCAAGTGATCCTCTCACCTCAGCTTCCCAAAGTGCTGGGATTACAAGCATAAGCCACCAGACCTGGCCTGAACTGAACAATTTAATTGGGGGAATTGTATAGTATGTGAATTATATCTCAAAGCTGTTAGAAAAAAAAAGGCACAATAGATGTGGGGTTACTGACTGTGCAAATGGCCCCAATTCTTCACTCCCTCTGTATCCATGCCCTTTGCCATGTGACTTTCTACTTTCTCTCATGGGGTGGGTTAGGCTATTCTTGCATTGCATAAAGAAATACCTGAGACTGAGTAATTTATAAGAAAAGAGGTTTAATTGGCTCATGGTTCTGTGCTGTACAAGCATGTTGTTGACATTTGTTTGGCTTCTGGGGAGGCCTCAGGGAGATTTTACTCATGGCAAAAGGTGAAGCGGGAGCAGGTATGTCACACGGCCAGAGCGAGCGAGCGAGTGAGAGAGAGAGAGAGAGAGAGTTGGGGGAGGTGCCACACACTTTTAAACAATCAGATCTCATGAGAACTCACTTATCACCAAGGGGAAGGCGCTAAGCCATTCATGAGGGATACACCCCCATGATCGAAACACCTCCCCACCTTCATCACTAGGGATTACATTTCAACATGAGATGTGGTGGAGACACAGATATCCAAACTATATCATGGAGTAATTTCCCTATTCACTGAATCTAGGTTGATGTTGTAGCTTTGTCCAGTAGAGTGCAGGGAAATGACTTGCTGTCACTTCCAGGCCTGGGACTTAAGAACTCTTGCATGTTTCCATTTGGCCTTTGCTCCTCTGCCATTGCCATGAGAACATCCCTGGATTAGTCTGATAGAGAATGAGAGACAGGACACAAAGAAGTTTTTTTTCAATTATCCCATCTAAGGTCATCCTAGATCAGCCAAGAGCCACCCAGTTCCCAAGCATGTGAATGAGCCCAGTGGTGACCAGAAAAACCACCCAGTCAAACCCTAATTGTCAAATGCTAAACTTACAGACTAATTACATGTTTGTTGTTTCAAGCCAGTGTGTTTTGGGATTGAAGTATTTGTATGAAAATAGGTAACTGACACAGTAGGATAACACAGCATTCACTGTCATCTCAGGAACTTGAAGGAAGAGAATAGAGAGGACAGGTAATGAAATTTAGCACTTCCTAGACCTCAAGTACTTTACAGAGAAGGGACTTGGAAAGTTAAATATTGTGTGTGCATGCATAAAAATATAAAAATGTGAGTCAAAAGTTATACAAGGTGACTGGAAATTCCACGGTGACATTTAAAAATATATAGCATATTCTATTTACTGCCTAGCAGTGATTACGCTAAAAAAAAAAAAAAGCGTAATTGTTTTTTGTTGTTTTTTTTTTGAGACGGAGTCTTGCTCTGTCGCCAGGCTAGAGTCAGTGGCAGGATCTCGGCTTACTGCAACCTCTGCCTCCCAGGTTCAAGCTATTCTCCTGCCTCAGCCTCCCAAGTAGGTGGGACTACAGGCACACACCACAACACCTGGCTAAATTTTTGTATTTTTAGTAGAGACAGGGTTTCACCATGTTGGCCAGGATGGTCTCAATCTCCTGACCTTGTGATCCACCCACCTTGGCCTCCCAAAGTGCTGGGATTACAGGCGTGCGCCACCGCACCTGGCCAATTTTTTAAATATACAACTTTACCCAAGCAAATCACATCTGCGAAAAATATGTAACTTCAATTTATTCGCGAGAAAATGTCAGTAGTGGGACAGTCTACTAAAAACCTGACCAGTACTCTCAAAAGTGTCAAGTTCCTGAAAGACAAAAAAGATTGAGGAACTTTCCAAGATTGGAGAAAATAAGAGAGATACAATTAAATGAAGTGTGGAATCGTTGGATTTTGGAATAGAAAAGGGACATTAGTGGAATAATTGGAAAATTTTGAATAAGATCTGTAGATTAATTAATAGTAAAAGTATTAAATCAGTGTTCATTTTCTGGTTTCAATAACACTACTACGAATAAATAAGTTGTCAACATTTGGAGAAGCTGGGCTCAGGGTTATACAAGAATCATGTACACTGTTCTGCAATGTTTTTGGAAATCTAAATTTTTTTTTAAAGTTAGGCTACATTTATAATTTTTTAAAAAGGGGGAAAGAGTATATAGAAAAATGTTTATAGCAGCTATTTTCCACAAATAATTTGTTGACATGCCAGACATTATTTTTGTACTAGGGGTACAGCGATCAATGAGACAGAAAAATCTCTGCTCTTACGCAAGGCTCTCTTCTTCATAAGGTAAACAGAATATGTGTAAGATCATTTGAGCTAGTGTTAAATACTGTGTAGAAAGTAAATCAGGGTAAGGGAGTAGGAACAGACTGTATGGGTCACTTTAGCTGACGTGGTCAGGACATCTCTCTTTGAGGGGCTGTTAATTGAACGAGACCTGAATGACCTAAGGAACTGACTTTGTATGGAAAGGACATTTTGGGCAGGTTAAAAGCAAAGGCCCTGGGGCAGAAGCAAGTATGAAATGTGTTAAGAAGAGGAAGGCCAGCCTAGTCAAAAGTGGAATGTTACTAGCTTTCCAAATCAGACTGGAGGAGTATCCATCTTCCAGAACAGGTAGCTAGTATCAGGAGTTTGCATTTTATGTACAAAAGGAAGTGATCGGGTGGTTTTAAGAGGGTGGGACATGATGTGACTGGGATTTTTTTTAATGTCATTTCATTTTTTGTGGGAAATGACCTGCAAGAGGAGGAGGGCAGCAGAAGTGAGGCCTGTTGGGAGGCCATTGCAGGAGTCTAAAGAAGGAGAGTTGGTGGCTTGACTAGGGCAGTCAGTGAAGTGGCAGAGCAGCGACTGGCCCTGGATGTATTTTGTGGGAGGTAGAGCTGAGTAAATTTTACAGATGGACTGAATGTGCTGGTACAAGGAAATAAAGGAATCTAGGATAATTCCTTGTTTTCTTGTCCAACTTGGGTAGATTTTGGTGCCAATTACCAGGGAGGAGTGATGGAGGAACAGTTTTCTGGGGGAAAAATCAAGAATTCTGTTCTGGATATATTAAATTTGAGACTTTTTAAAGACCATTATTTTATGTTTTTGCAATGATTGAGTGATAAATATATGTAAATGTATTTTTTAGGAGCTTTACATTTTGGGGAAAAAATGAAGTAGGTTTTGGGAACATTCAAAAATGTTAGGCAAACTGAGTGCTTAAATTATTTAAATAAAGACAGGGGGTATATCTCACCTGGAAAAGTGAATGAGAGAAGACTAATATATAGGACAAAAGGCTCCATCCTAAAAAGAAGCAGTTTTAAAATGCACAAGTGATGTATTAAATTTGTTCCTGGGTGTGAACAATGATGAGCATCCATAAGTGAACTTTTTACAACTGTCATCACCCACATAAATACAACATTTTTCAAAAGAAAAATAAAATCATCCAACTGTCCTTCAAGTTTAGAAAAGAGAACTCTGCTCAAATGTGCATGTAGGAAGAGATATAATGGTATGACAACTTCTCTTTCTTTTTCTTTAAAGGAACAGTGCGCAGGGAATCTGGAAACTATAGGAGGGTAATTATTGAGAGATTATGGTATTGCGGTCAAGGGTGTGGACCGTGGAGCCCAGTGATCTATGCTCTACTCTTATCTCCACCACTTACTGGTTGTATAACTTTGTTCAAGTTCTGTAACCTCTCTGTGCCTCAGTTATATCATCCGTAAACCGAGATAATAATATGTGGTAGACCCTGCAATGCACCCCACACCCCCTCCTCCCAGATTCTACTTCTCAGTGGCTGGGAATATTACCAGAAGATGGCCCTTAACTGTCAGTCCTTTTTGGGGATTTTCTTGGCTGAAGAAATTCTCTCCCTCGAGGCCACACCTCCTTCCAGGGACAGCCATATCCAATGACTGATCAACATGGGGTATAAAGGCTTGGCCCCATAACTCCAATTCAGGGAAGCTAGAAGGGCCTTCCCAGCTCCAGAGTTCCAGATGGAGTTGGCTGAGGCTTCCATTGGGCCTGCATTCCAGCTCAACTGCTCACTTTGCTCAATACTGCTTTCTTCTCCTTCTTTCCCCAGGTGTTGATCCCAAGACCACTCCCTAGTAAACATCTTGTAATCTGATCTCCCTCTTGGAGTCTGCTTCCCAGGGAGCCTGACCTGCAACATAAGAGTACCTTCCTTATAGGGTGATCCTTAGGAATCAATAAGTCACCATACATAAAGCATGTGAAAGGGTGCTTGCACATAGTAAGTGGAATGTGACAGCTATTATTATTGAAGCAATCCTCTTATGAAGCTATCAACTCCTGCAATTGTCTTTATTTCTCCCTCAGTCATAAAAGGCTTGTTATAGTGGTTTGAGTTAATTTTCCATATGTTGCAAATAAATTTAACTGGCTTTAGGTGATGAGAAACAGAAGAAGAAAACAGGTTTCTGACCTATTTGTTGCTATTGGAATCCCCACATTCTTGTCAGAGAGGCTGTCTCTGTGTTTGCAACCTGACTATAAGCATCTTCTCTGTTTGCATATTGGGTTTTTATTTTAATTGAGAAAAGATAGGTGTGAATTATTGTATTTTCATTAGGCTTGGATTACATACATGTCCTGATAAAGGCACCTGCATGACAAGAATCTGCATTTGTAGGGTCTTCTCCTGAGATGAGAAGAAACCAGTATCTTCAGCTTAGTTTATTCTGTTCAGACAGAAAGAGTTCTGATAACCAGAGGGCTGGATCTAAGCTCATTTTGTCACTGCATTTTTTTTTTTTTTTGGTCTGGTTCATAAGCACTTGATCCTTGTGGACCAAAATAGAGATTGAACTTTTCCCATAAAACTGAAGCTCTAAAAAAACAAAAAAGAAAAGCCAGAGAGCTCCCATACTCAAAAGCAAGGAATACAAGACCACATAAAGCTAAATTTAAAAAATAAATGTTAACTCAAAAGTCAGATTATACATTAGATTATGCCACATTAAAACATCAGGAGAAAGAAGAATTGACAAATGCAAACTGGCTGAAAAGTAGAGGCTATGGTTGTTAAGGAAGATGTCATTGTTTGTCTTACAATTCTCCAAAGAGCAGTAGCTGTGTAAGTTAGTTTAAACCATGTATACAATATATACAGCACGTGATTATATTCTTTTTCTAACAGGAAAGCCAAAAATTCTGTGATCCCATTTCCCCATATTTGTCTATTATTATTCCCTAATACAAAGCCTTCATAAAGCACAGTTTTGGAAGTAATCACCAAAGAGGTGACCCTCCCTGTCCTGTTTAGTGGGAGTTATGTGCTGTTTGCCTCTTACCCACTCTTGATCATTTGAAGGCCTTTGGCTCACATGAGACTCCAAGCTACTATCCCTGACAATCAGGATACATATCCTCACTTCAGTGGGCATCTCGTTTCTCAGCCACAAGTTGAATAAATTGGGAGTGGCTGGCATAAAGCTCAAGTTTATCATTAATGTCCACCCATTTCACTTTCTTGGCATCATCGCCAGCTTCCAGAGGAAGATGGTCCATTATTTCATCATGGTAGTTCACAGCCTCTGTCTTTATCCAGCAGTTATCTGTGTTCCGAGAATCATCCACGTAGCCTTTATAGACCACAAAATGTTCCTGGCTGAGGAGTTTGTGCAATTGTCTCTCCAACTCCTGCATTTCTTTCCTAGATTTCTGTAAAGAGTTCATGGCTTCCTCGTCAAATTATCTCTTCAATGTAGCGCTAATTTTCTCTCCTGGATCCACCATCCCCCCTGGGATTGCCTATTCTCCATGGTCCTTCCTTTAGATGGCTACAAATTGCAGGATATTTTTCCCAGAAATAGGGGGGGTAATTTCGTTTCCCCGGCTATCTCTTTTCCATCTAGTTAAGATGGGATCTACAGCATGACTGGGGCCCCAACACCCCAAAGGCCCTTGGCCAACCAGTCCTGTCCGAGATGCAGGATTTCTAAGTCTACCCTTCTCAATTTCATACAAGCCATGCTGGTTCCTTCTCTCCACATGCCCATCCTTTTCGTTAAACTTAGGAGAGAAGTTCCTTTCACCCACTTGAGGGTCTGCCCACAGGGGCCCAGGCAAGATAGAGCTGGCAGTGTACTCCACGGGCGTTACTCTCGCCACTCGGCCAGCCAGCTCACTTTCTCATGGGGAACCAGGCTTCGCTCCACCTTGGAGCCAGGGTACGGAGGTGTCCGGGCCTTCTCGTGGAGCTTCTCAGCAGTGCGCTTCGAAACTGACATGATGAAATTTAGAGAAAACCCATGTGAGGAAAACGGGCTCCAGCTGGCCGGGATGTTGGGGCAGCTGCCGGGCCTGCCTGTCACAGAGACAAGGTCATGAAGGGAGACATGGTCGCTAAAGCCTTGGACAGGCGGCGTCCAGCCATGCAAGCAAGACCTAGCGGCCCGAGGGGATTTCGGTCGCTCTCTGCGTGGGGGCGCAGTCTCCACCGCAGATCAGCACCCGCCCGCGGGGAGGTGGCCACGTTTCTCTCCTGAACACCGGTTGATGGCCCGCCTTCCTAAAAGGCCGTGTGGCGTCTCCAATGGCTACAACGGGGCGTGCCCATGGCTCGTGCGTGGGGGTAACAGTGCCGCGGGGTGGCCAGGGGCGTACCACGACCGGGCCGCGCACTCTAGCTGCCGCCCTGGCGTTTTGGTTGTAAATTGAGAGATTTCGACCTCTGGAAAAGCTCCCAAATGTAAAGTGCTGGGGTTGAGGACATCTTCCTAACAACAATAAAATTAGCAAAGGACAACCACCAAAGTGCCATTAGCCCACTAGCCATTTACCAGTAAATTTAGTTCACTAGGTTTAGGATGCTGTCTGTTAGGGAGAGGGCAGAATGAACTTGGGTTTAGGAGTGGACAAAACTCCCTGTTTGGGATGCTTAGAAGCCGAGTGGGGGGTGGCCTCAAAAAAGAAGGGGGACTCACCTGGTATACTGAGCGTGGTGCTGATGAGAACTCCATGAGAGGGTGTGATGAGCGGAGTATGCGTTCAAAACCTGGGTTTATCATTTACTACATGAATGGTTTTGGCAAGTTGCTTAATCTCTCTTTTCAAATGAGTATTTGCTACAGAATGCCAAGTGCTGTGCCAAGCACAAAAGAGTGAACTGAAGGCTGGATCAGGGGCCCTTTGCTTTTAAAAGGATTCTGCTTGGACAGGCAGCACATTTTTATTAATATATATATACACACATATATATACATATACACATATATACACACACATATATATACATATATATGTGTGTGTATATATATATAGAGAGAGAGAGAGAGAGAATTAGCACTGAAAGGGCAATGCCAGGTATCAGGTAAAAGTTAAACACAGGTTAAAAACCCAGCTCCAATTCCTCCACGTGCCACTTTCTTGGGGGAAGTTACATAAGCTCTCTTCAGGTTCCTCATGTGTAAAATGAAAATATTAATAACTACCTCATAGGGCTGTGGTGACAATTAAGTAGGATGTTATAACATGTGTTAGCTCAACGTCTGGTCCACAGCATAAACTCAATAAATATTAGTTGTCATCACTGTAATTATCGTTAACTTTTTTGATTCTGCACCTTGAAAACTGTAGCTTAGAACAGGACAGCTGAGATGATTATGGGAACTGAGCAGCTCACATATGAGGTCAGAGTTAAACAGCTTATGGTTAGAGAAAATCAGGATGAGAAATAACAGAAATTCAGGCTGAGAAATAACAGCATCTGTCCTGAAATGATAAATAATGAGAAGAGGCACGGTCTTAGTCATTACTCAGAAGGAAACAAGCCCTAGGGAAAGGTATCTGATCATTTGAAACAGTCCCATTAGAAAGATGTTCAATGAGTAAATGATTTTATGGTCAAATATGTTTGGGGAATTCTACATATTTTATCACCCTGTCCCCTTAGAAATTCAGGGTTCACATTAGTGTTCTAAAGATCCTGAAAATTTCTATAAACACAAATCAACATTAAATTGTTTAATTTTGTTTCATCTGGTATTTCCATTCTCTGGTTAGAAACATTTGACCAGAGAATGCTTCTTTTTTGTAATAACTGGTAACATATTAGGAACATACTTCCTCAAGTTTAGAAGGGTTTCAAAATGTATATGTGTGATTGAGGGTAGGTCCCTAACCATTTGAAGTTATTACCATCATCATAACTACGGAAGGCAGCTACAGAATACATACCCAATGCCCTCATTAAACTCCAAACAAGACGAGGCAGGTTTCTAGAAGGCTTGAAACACAGAAATAGCTGGGGCTATGGGGAACAAAATGGTAGAAAAGGACTGAGAACAGAGAAATATGAGACATAGTCATCCTTAACCATCATTGTCATCAACATTGTTGAGGGTTGGCTGTGTGCAAAGCACTGTACAAAGTACCACTGGAAAAGAAAGATGATCCTTAAGGGACACAGTCCCAGCTCTATAATTCTTGTCTTTCTATGCCTCAATTTTTTAAATCATGGAATTCTATTCCTCCAGGTCTCCTGAAAATGTATTAAGAAAACCACTGATAGAAAAACTTAAAACATTTGGGGAAAAGACACTGTGAATTCCTCATTATTTCCAGGTATCCTACTTCAACTCATAAGAAACAAATGGAGCAGATGTCTTCGGTCTGGTTCTGGCTTCCTCCCATCATAGGCTTTGTAGCTTGCATCTGACCCTTGGCTTCTTTGGGTCTTGGTTCCTCACTAGAAAAGGAACCTGTTGGCCTCTGTTACCTATAAAATTCCTTCAAGACTTAGCATTTTATGATTCTAGGATCTATGAAAATCTCATTATTAGAAGGGCAAGTTCAATTTTTGCTATGAATCCAAAAGACTAGATGTTCAAATATAAACAGCTAGATGCTCAGGGGGAAAACACACCGTTGAGGAAAGGAAAGGAACAGGGAGGGTATGGTGTGCCACATACAAGGCAGAAATATAATAATTCATGGGTACCTGGAAAGGAACTTCAAAACCAGTAATAAGGCGTTTTATTCTATTTTTAGCATCGTCAGCAGGCAGAAGATGGTTAGATAAGACCATTTGATGATTGTGGTACAAAAGATACCCTAGGGGCAAGAAATAAAATAACTACAGTAGAAACCAAAAGAATTATTTGCTGGGAAGCCACTGGGGAGATTCCCTTTCTTAAATTGTCTTCTGAGGCAGAAATGTCTGAGGTAGAACAAGCAGAGCTACACACAGAGAATTTTCTGGTTCTATCCATGAGAAAGCCCTAAAGGAACTGTAAGGGGCAATCAGAGAATAAATCTTTGGCCTGTCACTATGAACTATGCCTGAGTCAGAGATTGCCTGTGTCATTCCCATTTTATAATATTAAGGATATTATGAAAGGCAAAGTGGATATGTGGAGGACCAGGGTGATTACAAGGTCCAGGCAGTGCAAGAACCCCTAACCATCCTTCCTACCTCTCTTTGGGAAGTACAAACAAGTGGTACCCAGCACATTTAATTACCAAGAATTATCCATCTCTTCCAAAAGTGATGCTAAGGCTCAACTTCAGAAACAAATCTTGAAGGAAAGCAGAAAAATGGTTTTCTCCTCTCTTTAAAGTGGTAATAATGATAATAAATAACAAATTAACTACTATATACTAAGTTATTTCCATGTAACAGACTGGTGTACAGGTTTGTCCAGGTAAGAATGCCCAGTTTTGAATCCTGGTTTAGCCACTTCTTAGCTAGTTGACCTTAAGCAAGTTTTTAAACTTCTCTGGGCCTCAGTTTTCTCATCTAGAAATAATAGTGGTATCCATGTTATAGGGTTGATGTGACATAATTCATTTGAACAGCTTAGACTAATGTTTGGTCAATAGTAAGACCTCAACAAATAGTTATTGCAACTATTACTATTAAGTACTTTACATTTGTTATCCCATTTAATTTTCAAACAACCCTTTGAGTTAGGCACATATACTAACAATATCAACAGTTAACAGACTAAGGACATTGCAGTTCATAGAATTAAATGTGCCCAAGATCACATAGCTAGTTATTACTATATATTTCAGAACCAGAAAGGCTTGACAATATAAACTCATATTTTATTGATAGTCTGAATGCATGTTGAATTTGATTTTATATGGCAAAATGGCACCATTTTACTATACCTGTAAAATTTTTGACTTAACATTAAGTTGGTTCTTCTGCGGGGTTCACTCTATAATAGGAAGAATTTGGAGACAGTGAAACCATTAGCAACCTATTGTAACAACAGTTGTAAAGAGAAAATGCCCTGATTCATGGGGCAATTCAGACAAAAAAGACAAGCAAGAGAGACATCCCAAAGTGGAAGTAGAGGCCTAAAGAGAAGGAGTCATCAAAGATCACCCATTTTAATCCTAAAGAGCCCAATGGATGGTGGTGATTGGCATAAATAGGGAAGTCAGGAGGGGAGCTGACAGTGGAAAATTCACTTTTAGCTGTGTTTTAAGGACACATGATAAGAGGATGGAGCATGGGATGAGTGCTGAGGGAACTGGAGATTCTGCCACTAACATTTTTGTTCCTCAATTTCCTCTTTCAAAAATGACAAGTTGATGTAGAATTAATCCTTTGGATTCCTTCCAACTTCCTAGAGGAAGCATGTAAATGAATTAGAGGAAGTAGAAGGTAGATTTCAGGAATTCAAGAGGCAGTGAGTGATCAAGGTATTGGATCATTAGTCTGGCCTTGAAGTGAAAGAGAGAAGTGGGACAATTACTTACTTTTTAAGATTAAGACAAATGGTGCCTTTTAAGAAATGACTTAGGCAGGATTAATTAATACACCCATATGTAGAATACAGGCTGTCGACAATTAACCTAAGAAATCTAAAGTAAAATGTGTAACAATGAAAGTCAAGTAGGCTTTATTTATAGGAGAGATAAGCTTCAGTTTGTGTGGTGTGATATGAAGGTGTTGGGAAAGTCCAGCTGCCCCAAAAATGTCTTCCTGATCTTCTTAAAATACTGCCTGGCTTTACACCATTAAAATAAACCTCTTTAAATGTACTTCATAATATAAAATGCACATTTATTTCACATTCAGCTGTTACCATGCTTTCCGGTGCATTAGGGTAGCAGGATGACAACTAGCTACAGTGAACTGAGGAGACAAAGATTTGAAGGGGGAGGAGGAAGGGATTCCTTTGGTATTTGGTGCAGCATTACTCGTCAGTCAGTTCAACAACATGTGCCTGCCTATTATACTCCAGATATTGAGCTAGGTTCTAGACATTAAAAGGCAAGTAAGTTGTGGTTCATTGCCTCAAGATGCTTATGGTCAAGAGAGAGTGGACTACATAAAGGTCATGGGGCTGGAGGAGTTTTGAAAAGTGGGACCAGTGACTAGGTAAAAAGGAAGAGGGACAAAGAAATTTGTTCTCTTCCATCACAACTTTGTTGAAGAATTAGACACCACAAACAATGCTTTTTCTTGGTCCCAGTGAATCCCCCTAAGGAACTACTAAAATTTAAGCTGGTAGAGTTGACACCCTGTAGGCTGAAGAATAACAGATAATTTGAATATCTTTAATTCAATATTTTGGCCCTTTGAAATTTAAATTAGTAAAAATTTTACTATATCAGAACTTGTAACCTAAACAGTTGACTATAAAATATAGGTTTACTGATAATTTTTCCTGCTGCCTTCCTCCCCTGGAACTTCACAGTATGCTAAGATTGCTGAGGACTGGTGGGGGGAACCAGGGCTAGCAGAAGCAGGAAGCAGGAAATGTAGAGAAATTGGAGCTAGAAAGATAACTGAGCACTTCTTTAAACAGCAGACTAGAGGAGCACCATATCGTCACAGATGGTGTTAAACAAGCATCATAAGACATAGCTTCAAATAATGCAGGGAACATACAATTAGGGCCACAAAAACTTGGGGTACCAGTTCTATTTCTGGTATTTACTAGCTGGATAGCCACGGGAAGTCATAATTTTTTTTTGCCTATATTTAATGAGTACTGTCTATATGCCAGGCACCTATAACATGTCTATAATTAACTGAAAGTTCATGGCTCCCCTCAAATTCGTATGTTGAAATCCTACCCCTCAGTGTGATGGTATTGGGAGATGGGGTCTTTGGGAAGTAATTAAGTCATGACAGTGGAGTCCTCATTAATGGGATGACTGCCCTTATAAAAGGAACCCCAGAGAGCTCCGAGGCTCAGTGTCTTTTCACTATGTAAGGATACCATGAGAAGTCAGCACTCCAGAGGAGGAAGAAAGGCCCTCAGCCAACCCCTGACTGTGCTGGCACTCTGATGTCATACTTCCAGCCTCCAGAACTGTGAGAAATGAATGTTTGCTGTTTAAGCCACCCAGTTTACGGTAGTTTGTTATGGCAGTCTGAACTGGGCAAGAGTGTTTTACATATGACGATATTTCATTCTCATGAGAACCCACTGAAGTAGATTCTATCGTTTTTCTCTATTTTATAGATGATGAAACTTAACCACAGATAATTCAAGGTCAGATAAATTAAAATTTGTTAAAGTAGGGATTTGAATACAGGTAGTCAAACTCTAATGCCCATGTTTAATCATTATGATATTCCAGGTATTAAGTCTTTTAGGCTTCAGTTCCCCCACTTAAAACTGGACACGTTGCACCAAACAATGCTGAAAATTCTTTCTGGCTTTAAACACTATGATTCTAATTATATAAATCATACCTATATTTAATGTGCTCATGGTTAATCTGTGTTTCTGAATAGTCTCAGAGAACTGAGAGCTGAAGACAAGTTTCTGAAATATGGCTTCATTTCTTAGTTATCCCTTGTTTCAGTCAAGGTAAACCACATAATTTACTGTTCCACCAAGAATACCCTTCCTCCATTTCCATCTGTTGAAAATCTATCCATCCTTCAAGTGCCAGCTGAAATTCCACCTCCTCTAAATAGCCATGCTCAGTCTTTGGGGATTTAAAGTACGGATGTATTAGACTATTGGGGGTTGGGATTTGGGCGAAGTATCTGTGCTAATGAAAGGAAAAGATGTAGGATAAGAAGAAAGGTTGCAGGGAACCATGTACAGGAAAGGTAAGAGAACTGTCAGCAGTGTTGTTGGTGACGGGCACAAAGCCTTCCTTGTGACAGGCAATAGCAAAGTCACCAGATTATATTAAATGTTGCCCAGCTAGTAGGAGTGAGATGAAGATTAAATGAGATAACGCGTGTAAAATATCTACTACACTGTCTGGAAGGGCAGCAACATGATAGTTCCTAATCTCTTCCTTCCATAGGCAACTGGTCATCTCCTTCATGCTGAAGAAAGCTGCCATCCTGCCCAGGGAGGAGTAGGACAAGAAGAGGGGAGAAGAGACTCTGGGGAGGAAAAGAAGTCTGGAGGAGACATATGGGAACACAAAGAAAAAACGAGAGCCAGAGTACACAAGACGAGAGAGAAAAAAGAAATGTAAGGGAGTGGCAGTGAAGAAGAGGATAGAAGGGTAATGGAAGCAAAAGGGCAAAGAGGGACAAGTAAGAAGGAGAGAATTCTAGGACTCGGGAAGAGAAAGTTCCTGCTGCACTGCGGAATCCGGCCTAAAGGAAGAGGCAACCAGGTGCAGCACCCAAGCCCAGGTGCCAGTCATTTGCCGCTGGGCTCTCAGACCCATTCTCCTTTTGCGGCTCTCACATATTCTGTAGGGATTCTGAGCCCTGCCCTCTGTCATCTTGTCCACTGGCTTCTCCTGCTTTCCACCACTGGGTGGCCTTGGAGGGTGGGAGGAAGGGAGAAGCAAGGGGGACTCTCATCCCCTACTTTGGAAGATGTCTGCCGCAGTAGATGCACTAACTTTGTGCCTCCAACTCCTATTGGACAAGCCCTCCAGGGTTCTGGCTGTCTCCTCTCTTTGCCCCTCCAGCCTCAGGGCAGAAGGCACGTCCAGCAGTTGCTAATCTCAGGATTGCCTCACCTTACCCTAGTTGAACGTCCAGTTCTTTCAACACTTGTAACTAATTTGCTGCATTAAATTATTGCTATCGAATCACTTGGGAAAGAAAACTTTACTTTCACTGGATTCACTTGCAGAGTTCAAAGACACTTTTCCTAATGGGACTGCAAGCAGTGCATCGGAGAAAAAAATCTAGCAGTCCCAGGAGTCAAAAAGGGTCAGGGTCTACTTCAGTGTTTGATCAGACAGCGACAAACCCACACTACCTAACAGGGCCGGAAGGCTCTTAGCCTAGGAATTAGCTGTAAAATGACTGGGTTCATGTCTACTTTTTCATGATTTACTCTATTCTCTTTGATCACCGCCAGCCTTGGCTTAAGAAACGTCTCTGTAGAATTCAATTTTATTCCTCAAGGGTTACTTAAGTGCCCATTATGAGTATGGAGGGCACATAGGTGTGGTGGGGAGGAGATACAGAGACGCAGGAAAAATGGAGGGCATGCTCAGTTTTTGGAAGTGTTTGCTTCCTGCAAGATGAGGTTTGTGGACCTATCAGGAGAGCCTCTTGATAAAGACTCTGAACTTTTCCAGTCCCACCAGAGCTGCAGACACTCGGAGGCAATATTAGTCTTACAGCTTTCATTTCTTCCATCACTAGAGCTCTGTTAAAAGCAGACTCCTCTTTAAGGAATCCACAGATCAGAGAGGGTACAGCACAGGCACACAACTGACCCCCAAGTCAGAATGATGCCAGCCACAAGGGGGGATTCTGCTCGGGGGAGCAGGAAGACTGCACAGACATGGTAGGAGACGGCTACAGGAGCTGAGTCCAAGAAAGTTTGACAGGTGGAGGCGGCTAAGGGGTTTTCTGGCAGAGAACAGAGCAGGACCAAAATAAAGTGTCAAAGGACAGACACATTTCAGGTGTTGTCTGTAAACGGAGGCTTTGGGGTGAGGGTAGGGAAGTGGACGGGAGACTGAAAAATGGAGGCCCACCTATTGAGGACTCTGAGAATGAGGCATTAAGGCTCGAAGCCATGGTGAGTCATTGGAGGATCTTCAGCATAAGGGCGGCAAGGTCACTTCTGGTGGGGTGGCGGGGGGTGGGGGTGGGGGTGGGGGGACTTTGCGATTAGAAGTAAAGAAGCTGGAGGCAGGAAAAGAAACTGCGAGCTCTGGGGTGGGGGGCAGCTTATACGGGAAGCCTGGACTTGACCATCGCCAGGGAGGCATACTGACATTCGAGCTGCCTTCCATCTCTTCAAGGGCACGCTTCCTCCGTCTGTGGGGGGAGAAGGTGCCCCCTCAGAGGCTGTACGATTCGAAGTCTCCAGCCTGAGAAGTTTCGAATTTCTCCTTGCCAAGGTCGGGCCACTACAGGTGGGCGACTGCGAGCCCCGAGCGAACGCTTGGCTTCACGCCCGCCCGGGGCAGCCGCCGCGGCTCGTCCCCTCCAGGCCTGGGCACCGCCGTGGGCCGTGCCCGGCAGGACGCTCCGGGAGCTGCGCGGCGGCGGCTCGAGGAGGCCTGGCGGGCGGCGGCGAGAGGCTGTGCCCCAGTTTGTGTCCAATCAGGGAGTGCGGGCTGTGCCCCGAGCCGGGCAGCAATGCGTAAACAAACCCACGGTAACTCCTCCGCCCCCTCGGCGCGCTCGCCCCGCGCCCGCCGCCGCCAGCGCCGCCGCCGCCGCCGCCGCGGGCTCTGCTCTCCTCGCGCCCGCCCGCCGGGCCGGCCCAGCCCCCGCCCCGCGCCGCTCGCACCCCCGCTGCCCCGCCCCGCCCCCGCCGGCGCGGGCTCCCTCACCTACCGCCCCACGCGCGCGCGCTCGCGCACCACGCGCCCCGCGCGGCCCGCCCGGATCGTGGCCTCTCGAGAGCAAGGTAAGGGCGATGCGCGGGGATCCAGGCGGCTTCCCCTCCCGACGCGGCCCAGGGAAGTTTCTGGCGTGGCTGTTTTCCGCGGGGCCGGGGGGAGGCCCCGGGAGCCAGGCGAGCCCAGCGGGCGGGAGGGGGCCGCCTGGCGCCCCGGGGTCACAAGTTGCCTAACCTGACCTCGGTGCGGGCCGGTGGGCGGCGCGGCCGGGCTGGCGGCGCGCGGAAAGGGGCTGGAGGCACGGCGGGGCCGGGCGGCGGGCGGGCAAGGGGAGGGCCCCGAGGAACTTTCTCTTCCCCAGAGGGGCGCCTTCCAGTCCTGGCCGCGGCCCCGCCGCGGGAGCAGCGGCTCCCTGGCTGGAGGGAGACCATGAAATGTGTTTGAAGAGGCTGACGCAGTTTGTGACGCTCGCGGCTTCCTGATGGGGACCGGCAGCAGCGGCGCCTCCGCCGAGGAGGGACGACCCGAGTCGGCGCTCGGGCCCTTCCCCCGCCGGCAGCCGCGCGCCCCGGCGCCTAGTTTGGGGGACGCTGGCTCGGGGCGCGAGCATCTGCTCCCGGCTGCGCGCGTCGCTTCCGTTTTGATTAGCTCAGGTTATTATATAAGATGTCACGGAGAGGAAAGGGGCGAACGAGAGGCGCGTTGGGGAGGGCGCGGTGGCCTTCCGCGAGTGGCAGGGAGGGGCAGGAGGCAGGACCCGGCGGGACCCACCTGTACGCCCTCCGCGCCCCCTGCGGGCGCTGCCCGCGCGCGTGCCAGGGTGGTGGGGTGGGGGGGCACGGACGGACGTGCCCGCTGCTCCCCTCCCCTCCCCGCCAACACTCGGGCAGCGGCCGAAACGTGCTATTTTTTCGCTGCCACCTCTTCTGGGTCTACAGGTTTCTGGTCCCAGGCGTTTGTACTTTGAAACATTTGTTTAATATTAAGGAAGCTGCGTGTGCGGCCGTCATAGTACACCCGGAACGTGTGGCCGTGAGCTCCAGGGCGGTGAATGAATCATCGCCCCGCGGACCGGGCCCCGATGATTCATGCGGGGTACACACACGCGCGCGTACTCGCTATGTACCTCTGACCCAGGCAGAGCGGCCCTTCTGCAGTGATGACGCTCGGAGGGGCGGGGAAGACAGTGCAAAAGGACAGCGGGGTCCCCCCCTTCCACAATAACTTGTCGGGGGGTCAGGGACGCCCGGAGGGGCGGGGGAGACTTAGTGCAAAAGGGCAGTGGGGTCTCCTCTTCCACACTAACTTTTGGGGGGTCAGGGTCCACACATTCCCCAAGGCTTGTTTCGCGTTCTTGAAAGAGTTACAAAATTCCACCTGGCTACATTAATCTGTTGAGGAGCGCTGGTTCGCGGCAGGGCTGGGTCCTGTCTCATTTGGTGTCAAGTGAGGAAGGTATCAGACTCTGAAGGAATCCACCTAGTAATTGCGTCTACCTAAGTAGCTCTGAAGTAATTAGAGAAATTTTAAAAGTGGATCTTAAAAGAAGACTCCTTAAGACTAGTTTTTTGAGGGTTTTTAAAAAGCCAGATCCTAAAAGGAACATCGGTTGCCATTCATGAATACAGAATTTTTCCCGCTGTGATCACTCTCAAAGATTAACTGGACTCATTCCCACCTCACATTAGTAAGACTGAATAAAGTTTTCTCATCATTTAAGACTCACCTCAAACGGCATCTACTCAGCCAGGCCTTCTTGATTGCCTTCATTATTTCCTGTCCCCTCCCCCCAGGAGCCACCCCATAGTACTATTTTATTTTCTTCATTGCGCTTAATCGCTATCTGATCTTACTTTGTTTAGGAGTTCTTTAAGTCTGATCTCTTCTTACTGGAATGTAAGCTCCACTATGCTAGGGATTTGGGCTGTTTTGTTCGCTGCTATAACCCTAGCACCTAGAACAGTGCCTGGCATATATGAAACACTTAATATTTGTTGAATCGTGAATGAATAAACTCTTTTCCAGATTTCTTGGTAGGACTGTTTTGGCAGTTGAAATTCAGTGCTTTTTTTTGTGGGAAAGTCACCAAGTTGGTGCAGTTCTAATTTTCTTCTTTTTCCTCCTGGTTTTCTTTTGATTGATTTTCTCCTCTGTGATGTTAACCTACAGCACAAGAAGGGTTTGAGCATCATATCCTAAGACACTTAGTATGAAAAAAGATAAAGCATGTGGAGCTCTGTCAAAAGAAAGTATGTTACTATGTAACTTCTGGATGATTGAAAATATTATCTGTGCTAGTTGAAGAAAAAGTGTAGGATATTGAAATGGAATCAGCAAAGTCAAATCCCACAGTCCTATGTTTTCACTCATTTGGAATACTAATATTTCCATATCTTTCCTCCGCACTGCCTGGAAAACAGCCTGAAGTTTAGCTGCAGTTTGGGAAGGTTCATAATAGATACCACTTAATATGAAGGTTTTTTGTTTGAGACAGGGTCTCACTCTGTTGCCCAAGCTGGAGTGCAGTGGCGCAATCATAGCCTCAACCTCCCAGGCTCAAGTGATCCAATATGAAGTGTTAATTTAATCAAGTGAAAACAGGATTTATGCTGCAGAGGCCTTAACTCTGATTTGTTGTTGTTCATGTCGGTAATGCCACAGAAGAGTAGATAAAAGGAGTTATTTAAAATTATATTTTAAACATCTTAAATGGATTCTAAAGAATTACAGCTATAAGTCAGTGATATAATGTAAAAAGGATTTGTATGTCATGTTTAATAATATCCCTTTAGAGGATAAACTTTGATAAAGTTTATATTATAAATAAACTTTGGAGCCATGTTAATTAGTCCCAGTCTCGTAGCAATATTTTCAGAACTCAGTACTTCTGAAGTTAGTGCTGAAGAAGAATGGGCTTCTAGCAGTTCCCTTTCCATAATAGTAGCTGTGATCACTTGCAGAAGCATAATCTCAAGAGTAAGCTCAGAGACGATAGAATTTTAAAGCTAAAAGAGACCTTGAAATTACTTGGCACAGTTCATTCCCTTTCAATCAATCCCTTTGCTAAAGAAACTAAGGCATAGTGAGATGACTTGCCTAAGGTACAGGGCAAGAGTCAGAACCAAGAGTCCTGACTCTCATAAAGAGCTTAAGTGGTTGGAAGTTCCTGAATTAGCCAGAGCTGCTATAGGTGGAGAAGGATGGTTTCTATCATTAGTTGATTGTCTGCCTTTTGCTTGTGAATTCTCAAGAGGGAAAAATAATGTCTTATTCACCTTTGTATCCTCCCATGTGCCTGGAACATCTAGGGGCTCAACAAATGCTTATTGAAAGCAGTTGGATAAATGGGTTTTAAGTTGAAAATATATTTAGGAAGTGAAACAGCAGGAAAACATATCTCCTTTCCACATTGAAGAAGTTTTCTGACAACAGAATTATATATTGGCAGTAAATAACCTAGAATTAACCTTAGAACTTTTAAAATAATGAAACTACTGTTTAATTTTTATGCCTCCAGTTTTTTTTTTTTAAAGGCTTAAAACTTGTAAGTGTGCCTGTTTGCTTACTTGGTATAATTATTTACTGGAGAAACAGGAGACAGGAGTCAGGACATCTGATACGTCTTGCCTCTGTCACAGCATCCAATAGAAAAGCCTAGACTTTGCAGCCAGTCAGATTTGGGGCTAAAACACAGCTCTGCCCCTAATAAGCAGAGCTTTCCACAGCAAGTTACTTAACTTTTTGGAGCATTCTGTCATCTCTAAAGTGGAGATAATGCCATCTACCTTGAAGGATTGTGTGAGACTGAGATAATGTGTATATATAACGTGTGTGGTGTATAAAAGGCTCTTAATAAATGGTAACTGCTATAGTTTGACCACAGACTTGTGTGACCATGGGGGCAGCTTAATCTCTCAGAAGTTTCAGTTTTTTCAGTCGGAGAATTGGTGGTCAGGATGGGGGAGGGGAATTACCCATCTCTAGGATCTTGTCCAGCTCTATGGTTTCAGGAACAAATAAAGAAATATACAGTTCTCCTGCAATTTTAGTTTAAGGTAATTCATATATCCTTGATCCAACAAAAACTACAAAAATGGTTAGTTTCTAGACCTTCTTAAGAATTTGTCTAAATTAACTTTTATAAGTACATTTTCATTATTTTATATGCTATATGATGGATATGAAGTTAACTTGATTATTTCAACCTCTCATCCAGCTTACTATATATATAAAGCAATATAAGAAGAATACTGGTTAATTAGACATAGATACTCTTTCTTTAAGAGGCTTAAGAGTCACGTAGAGCACATAAGACAGATAACTAAAGGCTGTTTTACATGGGAGAACTGCTAGAGAGGCATAAAGAAAATACTTTGTGAATTCAGAGGAGGAAAAGACTATTTCTAGCCAAAAAAAAGGTAAGACTTAATTAGGGAATTTTGAGCAAGGCCTTAAAAAATTGAGACGACTTCAATCGGCAAAGATGTAGGGACCAGTCTGTGCTAAGACTTGAAGGTAAGGGTATATGAGCATGTCCAGGATTGGAGAAGAATGTGGTTAAACTGGAGGCTGAGGAGCCTGGAGGCAGTATAATGGGAGAGAATGCTGCATGGGGAGGGGAAATTAGGACTATATTGTGAAGCATCTTGAATGCTGGGCTAAGGAGACTGTTTAGTAGGCAGTAGATAAGTATCAGAAATATTTTAAATGGGGGAATGATGTGATAAAGACTATGCTTTAAGAGATTCATCTTCATCACAGGAGCCGCAGGTAGTCCATTTAAACTGTTGAAATATTCTCCAGAAGAGAAATGATGAGAACCTAAATTAGGGTGGAGGCAGATGAGTTGGGCAAGATACTGTAGAAGTAAATGAAACAGAACTTGTTGGCAATTGGATGTAGGAGTTGAGGAAGAAATCAAAGACAGAAGCTGAGTCACTTAAGTTGATGTTGGCAAGGATTGAAATAGGAAGGGACACTAGTAAAGCACCTGCAAGTAGTCTGCAATCAATAAATATTTGTCTAATTAATGGAAGTGATTATTGGTTTGGATTTGGATGTGTTAACTTGTATGTGGCTATGGACCATCCAGATGGATGAGAGTCATTAAAAATAGAGAAAGATTTGGGGCATCCTTATGGAGGCGGATAGTGAACTGTCAGAAAGTTCAGAGTGTGGTGAGCAGAATAAAAGGCTAGGATAGAGCCTTGTAAAAGCCAGTATTTGTGGACTTGAGGGAGACAGGAGGAGGTAGACAGGATGCTGAGAAGAAAGAAGTAGGAGGGAGATGAGGAAAAGATTGGGCAAAAAAAGATGAGGAAGGAGATTTCGAAGGATCCTGATAGGGTAGAGGATGGGCTGAGTTGAAGACTGGGAAAAGGACATTAGATTTGTCAGTGAGACCATCGTCAATAGCCTTCGAGGAACAGAGTCAGTTGGGCAGTGGGGATTAGTGGGGACAAGTCCGCTAGTTACCTGAAGGGTGCTGGCTTGGGAAGGAAATGGAGAAAGCAAATGTAAATTGTGACTGGATTGTGAAAATCAGAGACTAGGGATAGGGAGAAGGCAATGACTTGAGGCAAGAAAAGTGTCAATGAAACTTTCTTAAAAACAAAACCGGCAGGGCGCGGTGGCTCACACCTGTAATCCCAGCACTTTGAGAGGCGGAGGTGGGCAGATCATGAGGTCAAGAGTTCCAGACCAGTCTGGCCAACATAGTGAAACCCCGTCTCTACTAAAAATACGAAAAATTAGCTGAGTGTGGTGGTGTGTGCCTGTAATCTCAGCTACTAGGGATGCTAAGGCAGGAGAATCACATGAATCTGGGAGGCGGAGGTTGCAGTGAGCCGAGATTGCACCATTGGACTCCAGCCTGGGCGACAGTGCGAGACTCCGTCTCAGAAAAAAAAAAAAAAAAAGAAAGAAGGCTTGAGAACATTTGTGCATTGTGCGTAGAGTGGTTGCAAGTGCAGAGGAAAGGAATGAAGATCGAGGGAGGATGTAGGAGGGCAATTAATACACTAGGCTGTCCTCAAGCAGGAGAGATAGGATAGGGTAACCATACATGCAATTGCCCAGGGCAGTGCCAGTTCACACCAGTTTATTTACAGTATAATATCTGGATACAGGATACAGGATAAAAGTGGATAATAATGCCCACTTTTAATCTTAAAAGAGCCTATTTTTGAATAATTGAATTGATGACCCTAATCATGATGCAAATAAAGAAGTTACTTGTGGGAAAATATGGCAAAATATAAAGAAATAAAAGGTAGACTGGTTGGAAAGGAAGAAATAAACCTTTGTTTGAAGATGACGTGACTGTTTATGTAGAAAACTGAAAGACTCAACAACAACAAAAAAACCTCCTGGAACTAATAAGCAATTACAGCAGGGTTGTAAGAGGCAAGGCTAGTATATGAAAGTTCATCACTTTTCTATATACCAGGAATTAACAAGTGGAATTTGAAATTAAAAACAATCCCATTTACATTAGCACCTCAGACAAAACAAAATAGTTAGATATACATCTAACAAAATATGTATAAAATCTATGGGAGGAAAACTATCAAATTTTGATAAAAGAAATCAAAGAAGAATTAAGTAAATGGAGATATAGTCCATCTTCATGGGTAGGAAGACTCAATATTGTCAGGACTTCCCAACTGTATTCATATATTTAATGTAATCTCAATCAAAATCCCAGCAAGTTATTTTGTAGATATTGACAAACTGACTCTAAAGTTTATATGCAGAGGCAAAAGACCTAAAATAGCACAATACTGAAGGAAAAGAACAAAGTTGGAGGACTGACACTACCTAGCTTCAAGGCTTGCTATAAATCTATAGTAATCAAGACAATGGTATTGGCAAAAAAAATTAACAAATGGATCATGGAACAGAATAGAGAGCCCATAAATAGATCCCAATAAATACGGTCAAGTGATCTTTGACAAAGGAGCAAAGGTAATACAGTAGAGAAAGGATAGTCTTTTCAGCAAATGGGTGAGGCTGAAACAACTGGACATACATATGCAAAAAAAGAAAAAAGTTAATCTAGACACAGACTTCACCCTTGTCACAAAAATTAATTCAAAATGGATCACAGACCTGAATGTAAAACTGTAAAACTCCTAGAAGATAACATAGGAGAAAATCTGGATGACCTTGGGTTTGGTGATGACTTTTTAGATATGACATCATAGGCACAGCCATGAAAGAAGTGATAAGCTGGACTTCATAAAAATTTAAAAATTTCTGCTCTGCAGAAGACATTGTCAAGAGAATAAAAAGATGGTCCACAGACTGGGAGAAAATATTTGCAAAAGACATATCAAATAAAAGTCTGTTATCTAAAATATACAAGGAACTCTTAAAACTGAACAATATGCAACCCATTTAAAAAATGGGCCAAAGACCTTAACAGACACCTCACCAGAGAAGATACAGAGATGGCAAATAAGCATATGAAAAGATACTGCACATCATATGTCATCAGGAAAATGCAAATCAAAACAACCATGATATACCACTATACACAATTGAAATGGCCAAAATTCAGAACACTGACAACAGCAAATGCTGGCAAGGAGGTGGAGCAACAGGAACCCTATTACTAGTGGGACTGTCAAACAGTACAGCTACTTTGGAAGACAGCTTGGTGGTTTCTTACAAAACGAAACATACTCTTACTGCACAATCCAGCAGTTGTGTCCTTTGGTATTTACCCAAAGGAGTTGAAAACTTGTGGCCACACAGAAACCTGCACACTGATGTTTATAGTAGCTTTCTTCATAATTGCCAAAACTTGGAAGCAACCAAGATGTCATTCAGGATAAACTGTGGTACATCCAGGTAATGGAATACTAGTGCTAAAAATAAATAGCTGTCAAGCCATGAAAAGACATAGAGGAGGCTTAAATGCATATTCCTAAGTGAAGCCAATCTGAAAAAGCTTCATACTGTGTGATTCCAACTACACAACATTCTGGGCAAGCAAAACCATAGAAAGAGTGAAAAGATCAGTGGTTGCCAGGGGTTAGGATGGAGGAGGGATGAACAGGCATAGCACAGACGATTTTTAGGGCAGTGAAACTATTCTATGATATAACGGTGCATACATGGTATTATACGTTAGTCCAAATCCATAGAATGTAGAAGAATACAAAATACAGATGTGGCATGGAGGAATAAAGAAGTTAGATGAAAGCAAAAGGAAATTTTGAGTTCTGAAGAGGAAAGTTGATGGCTGGGAGGTGGCTGCATTGGAAATGGGTTGGTTCTTTTATATTGATTTGCCAAAAGTAAGTGGGGAGTAAAGCGTAAAGCTGAAGTGGAGGAGAGTTGAAAAGGTTTGGTAAACTTTGGGTCTGTGCAGTGGGGAGCCAAAGGTGATGAGGGCTTGACAAATTGCTAGAAGGCCTTAGCCTAGTGATAGGATGAATCACGCCTGTATTTCATGACTTTCTCCAGCAATGCTCAGAAAATTGGAAGTAGAGATGCTGTGAGTATCACTGAAACTGCCAACTCCATATGGGCCCTTGGTTGAGTAGGAAGGCAAGTGACACTAGAGTGTCGATGGGCTGGGAGAATAGCAGGGGATATGAGATTAGAGTGTGTAATGGCTGATTCAGCAAGAGTGAAGGAAAGGGAAAAACAGGAATGTGGAGGGAGGTTCTGAGGGTAGTGGTGAAGGGCATGAGGAACTTTCAGGGTTATTGTGGAGGGATCAGTTCTGAGTAATGACAAAAATTCAAAGTGTGGCTGAGCTTGGGAATGTTGAGTGACACAGGCCAATGGAGATAGAAGATCATTGGACTTCGGGAACTATGAGGCCAAAATATCAAAATGATTTTGTATCAGTGTCAGTGTCTGTCTTTAAAACTATGGAATACACCTCCTAAAGCCTTTCTGAGCATTTATTCCATAGAGATGGAAAGTACCTTAAAGATAAGGAAGTTGTTCCTTTATTTTAAAGATGAGGAAGCTTTAAAATCCTTTAAACATTTTTAGATATATGTGATTTGCCCAGGATTACAGACATGTGTGGCAGAGCTAGCTCTCGAAAGAACTGGGATCTCTGAATCTCAGTTAATATTGCCCTCTAGGGCCAGGCGCGGTGGCTCATGCCTGTAATCCCAGCACTTTGGGAGGAGGAGGCGGGCAGATCACTTGAGGTCAGGAGTTTGAAACCAGCCTGGCCAACGTGATGAAACCCTATTAAAAATACAGAAATTAGCTGGGCGTGGTGGCATGTGCCTGTAATCTCAGCTACTCTGGAGGGTGAAGCAGAAGAATCGTTTGAACCCATGAGGCGGAGGTTGTAGTAAGCTGGGATTGTGCCAGTGCACTCCAGCCTGTGCCACAGAATGAAACTCTACTTCAGAAAAAAAAAAAAAAAAAAAAAAAAAAAATGCCCTCTAGGGCAGAAGAAGTAATTAAAGTATCCACTGAAAAAAATCTTAGAACACTTCCTCACCATACTGAGAAGTAGACCCACGACTGTCATACACCAACCAAATAAATTACTCCACATCTGTGTGGAATAGTATGGTGTCAGATGAGAAGCCAGGAATGGATGGGTCATATCTCTCCTTTAAACACTTTCTCAATGGCAAAAAGGTGTTGGTTACCCTTGAACATAGGTTATTGAGTACTCATAACTTTTATGTTTGCACCCAAGTTAAACTAACCTTTGTGGCCGCAGACACATTGTTATGTCAACTAGAAGTGAATTAAATGACTGAAAAAGTTTGCACATAGGTCCTTAGTTTATTGCTTTCACAGCCATATTTAGTGGATCTCTCCTTCCTCACTGGGAATGTCAGGAAACTCACAAATGCCATGACAGGGACTACTAGCTTTGAGATCCTGTTTTTGAACTCAGAACTTTGAAAAGTAGAAAGTTCTTTGTCCTTATAAAATGTTAAAGGAACCCTTAATTTGATGTATGGAAGTTGGAATTAGTCCTGATTCTGTCACTATTTGTGATCTTACTAATCAATAATAAGTGCCTAAGTTTCCTCATCTGTAGTGTAGGAAAAAATTACATCTGGTCTATCTCCTAGGTATTCAGTGTGAAAACTCTTTGCAAGTAAATAGTGTTATGCAAATGTAAGTTATCACTGTTACCATATGGGATGCAACACACACTGTGATGTTTAAGAGCTTAATTTTTAAGGTGTTTTGAATAAAACAACAAAGATGACTATTGAAATTTGGTGGGGGATTGGTTTAGGCCCTTGAAGTAAATTATGACAACTTTTCTCTTGTTATCCCTGTGATAGTGTATAATAATTCTGGCCAAGTGAGATTAAGGCAATGTGTTCATGACAAATGAAATTTCTGCCTTTTTCTCTTTTAACCTTAAAAAAAGTTTTTGTATTGTTAAATATAACACATATACAGAAAATTTTTGAAATGTAAATACACTGTTTAATGAATTTTAAAAAGTGAACATCCATGTAACTACCACCCAGCTCAAGAAATAGACCAATTTAATTTGTTTTTCCTTCCATGGGAATCTTTTATTCTTCTGCTAGATGGAGTTGGCTGTTTTTTTGGTTTTTTTTCCACGGAAGCCATGAGTAGTAGCAGGAGGCAATTATAAGTTTTGGCAAGTCCAAAATATGCACTTCTTTCAAGTGGAGCAAGATCAAAAGTGTAATATTAGTGTTTTATTCAGTAGTTATTCTGATAATTTATTTCTTATTTCTTAAACTGTGAATTTAGTATTTAGGACAAGTGCTAGGTTTTCAGCCATAAAGATTAAATTCTTCAGGCTAAGGATCTTCAGATTTGTGTCCTTTGGAATGAAGTAAAAAAAATTGTGATACTCATATGTGAGAAAAGTCCTCATGCTTATTTGTTAAAAGTTCTGATCTTCCTTCCTTTGCCTGTCTTTAGAAGTAAAACAGCTAAGACTCCAGTATTGATGATGATTTTGGGCAGCAAAGGTCTTCTTGGAAAATGCTTGATAGTTATCAAGGTAAATACTTTTGGGCCACTGCATTTTTTTAATGCAATGAAGCTTTTTCACTGAATCCTTCATGCTACTTCATATCTAACCTACAGTGGCCCAAGTTATTACCCAGTGATTTTGGGCAGCAAAGGTCTTCTTGGAAAATGCTTGGTAGTTATCAAGGTAAATACCTTTGGGCCACTGCATTTTTTTTGATGCAATGAAGCTTTTTCGCTGAATCCTTCATGCCACTTCATATCTAACCTACAGTGGCCCAAGTTACTACTTAACTGTAATTGGGCTACAACTTGGGCCACTATAGGTTGGATATGAAGTGGCATGAAGGATTCAGTGAAAAAGCTTCATTGCATTAAAAAAAAAATCTGTATTTTTAGGCTGGGCACCATGGCTCATGCCTGTAATCCCATCACTTTGGGAAGCTGAGGTGGGTGGATCACTTGAGGCCAGGAGTCGGAGACCAGCCTGGCCAACATGGTGAAACCCCGTCTTTACTAAAAATACATAAATTAGACAGGTGTGGTGGTGCATGCCTGTTATACCAGCCACTGGGGAGGCTGAGGCATGAGAATCCCTTGAACCCAGGAGGTGGAGATTGTAGTGAGCTGAGATCACACCACTGTACTCCAGCGTGGGCAACAGAATGAGACTGTGTCTCAAAAAACAAAAAACTGTATTTTTATTTGTTTGATTATAATCTACTGTAAGAAATCCTATCATGCTTTAAGACTAAGTTAGTGAATTAATAGATTAAAAATAGATTAAAAGTCTTGTGGCATCTAGAAGGATTCTCTTGAATATTTTTTATGATAAAAAAAGGATAATAAACATTAAAATAATTGGGAAAGTATCTTATCTAATCAGGCATGTCTGTAAAATACACAAAAATTATGGCTGTTAAAAGAAATTGATAAAGATTCATCTTTGGTGGCAATCTCTGTGGTTTTGAGATTTAGTTCATGGGACTTCAGATTAGAATTTGATGGATGGAACACATGTGTTTACTGTCAGTCTCTCCTGCAACACCATTGCAGTCATGGTAAATATGAGAAGAGGCAACAGTAGAGAAGAGGCATCAGCAAATTTTTGGAAGATGAAAAGCAAATAGACCTGTGGCAACTGCTTTAGTATAACAGGGGAAGTTGATACCTAAGTGCCTTTAACTGAGGTTGAGAGGAGATGCTGGGAAGAAACAGTCACTATATCCCTAAGAATTCCAGAAAGTTTCTGGAATTAGAGGCTTTGGAGTGGGGCATAAGCCTGAAAATGAGGGATAGGTGGAAAATCTGTAAGGGAACTAGACCCTCACTTCACTTCTCCTATGCCATACAGCAAGATGAAGTCTTTAACAGAGACTGGGCATGTTTTTTCTGAAGAAATTAAAGTAAAATAGAGGTTCTGGATTTAGGGATGCCAGACAAAACAGAAGAGAAATGTACAATGATCAACTGAAAAAGGAATTTAATGAAATTCGGCTCACTAAACAGTGAGACTCCATACTCCTCCCCAAGCCCAAACCTAGGATAGGTAATTCAGTCAGGACTGGAGGACTCTTCTCTGGGTAAAATGAGCAGCCTTAGAAGGACTTACAGAAACTGACATTTGAGGTCCGACAATGAAAAAAATGACTTACCACCCATTCTTTCTACAGTGAGCCCATCATTCAACAACCCTATAACCCTCCTCCCTCCTCCCCCTGCTCCTGTGAACACGGAACTTGCAGTTAGTTTTTTGATGCTTTGTTCTTAAATGTAAATGAATAGGAGACATTTGAAGAGGCCTTCAATAAAAAAGGCAAAACCCAAAACAAATGAACAACAATAAAAAAGTCACAGAAAGCAGAAATGCAAGGAAAAGAAAATAAAAATATCAGAGACTAGGATTGCAACCCCTGCCTTTTTTTGTTTACCATTTGCTTGGTAGATCTTCTTCCATCCCTTTATTTTGAGCCTATGTGTGTCTCTGCACGTGAGATGGGTTTCCTGAATACAGCACACTGATGGGTCTTGATTCTTTATCCAGTTTGCCAGTCTGTGTCTTTTAATTGGAGCATTTAGCCCATTTACATTTAAGGTTAATATTGTTATGTGTGAATTTGATCCTGTCGTTATGATGTTAGCTGGTTATTTTGTTCATTAGTTGTTGCAGTTTCTTCCTAGCCTCGATGGTCTTTACAATTTGCCATGTTTTTGCAGTGGCTGGTACCAGTTGTTCCTTTCCATGTTTAGTGCTTCCTTCAGGAGCTCTTGTAGGGCAGGCCTGGTGGTGACAAAACCTCTCAGCATTTGCTTGTCTGTAAAGTGTTTTATTTCTCCTTCACTTAGGAAGCTTAGTTTGGCTGGATATGAAATTCTGGGTTGAAAATTCTTTTCTTTAAGAATGTTGAATATTGGCCCCCACTCTCTTCTGGCTTGTAGAGTTTCTGCCGAGAGATCAGCTGTTAGTCTGATGGGCTTCCCTTTGTGGGTAACCCAACCTTTCTCTCTGGCTGCCCTTAACATTTTTTCCTTCATTTCAACTTTGGTGAATCTGACAATTATGTGTCTTGGAGTTGCTCTTCTCAAGGAGTATCTTTGTGGCGTTCTCTGTATTTCCTGAATCTGAATGTTGGCCTGCCTTGCTAGATTGGGGAAGTTCTTCTGGATAATATCCTGCAGAGTGTTTTCCAACTTAGTTCCATTCTCCCCGTCACTTTCAGGTACACCAATCAGACGTAGATTTGGTATTTTCACATAGTCCCATATTTCTTGGAGGCCTTGTTGATTTCTTTTTATTCTTTTTTCTCTAAACTTCTCGCTTCATTTCATTCATTTGATCTTCCATCACTGATACCCTTTCTTCCAGTTGATCGAGTTGGCTACTGAAACTTGTGCATTTGTCACGTAGTTCTTGTGCCATGGTTTTCAGCTCCATCAAGTCCTTTAAGGACTTCTCTGCATTGGTTATTCTAGTTAGCCATTCGTCTAATCTTTTTTCAAGGTTTTTAACTTCTTTGCCATAGGTTTGAACTTCCTCCTTTAGCTTGGAGAAGTTTGATCGTCTGAAGCCTTCTTCTCTCAATTCGTCAAAGTCTTTCTCCATCCAGGTTTGTTCCGTTGCTGGTGAGGAGCTGCGTTCCTTTGGAGGAGGAGAGTCGCCCTGATTGTTAGAATTTTCAGTTTTTCTGCTCTGTTTTTTCCCCATCTTTGTGGTTTTTTTTTTTCTTTTATTATTATTATTATTATTATTATAATACTTTAGGTTTTATGGTACATGTGCGCAATGTGCAGGTAAGTTACATATGTATACATGTGCCATGCTGGTGTGCTGCACCCACCAATTCGTCATCTAGCATTAGGTATATCTCCCAATGCTATCCCTCCCCCCTCCCCCCACCCCACAACAGTCCCCGAAGTGTGATGTTCCCCTTCCTGTGTCCATGTGTTCTCATTGTTCAATTCCCACCTATGAGTGAGAATATGCGGTGTTTGGTTTTTTGTTCTTGCGATAGTTTACTGAGAATGATGATTTCCAATTTCATCCATGTCCCTACAAAGGACATGAACTCATCATTTTTTATGGCTGCATAGTATTCCATGGTGAACCCATCAAAAAGTGGGCGAAGGACATGAACAGACACTTCTCAAAAGAAGACATTTATGCAGCCAAAAAACACATGAAAAAATGCTCACCATCACTGGCCATCAGAGAAATGCAAATCAAAACCACAATGAGATACCATCTCACACCAGTTAGAATGGCAATCATTAAAAAGTCAGGAAACAACAGGTGCTGGAGAGGATGTGGAGAAATAGGAACACTTTTACACTCTTGGTGGGACTGTAAACTAGTTCAACCCTTGTGGAAGTCAGTGTGGCGATTCCTCAGGGATCTAGAACTAGAAATTCCATTCGACCCAGCCATCCCATTACTGGGTATATACCCAAAGGACTATAAATCATGCTGCTATAAAGACACATGCACACGTATGTTTATTGCCGCATTATTCACAATAGCAAAGACTTGGAACCAACCCAAATGTCCAACAATGATAGACTGGATTAAGAAAATGTGGCACATATACACCATGGAATACATCTTTGTGGTTTTATCTACCTTTGCTCTTTGATGATGGTGACGTACAGATGGGGTTTTGGTGTGGATGTCCTTTCTGTTTGTTAGTTTTCCTTCTAACAGTCAGGACCCTCAGCTACAGGTCTGTTGGAGTTTGCTGGAGGTCCACTCTAGACCCTGTTTGCCTGGGTATCAGCAGCGGAGGCTGCAGAACAGCGAATATTAGTGAACAGCAAATGTTGCTGCCTGATTGTTCCTCTGGAAGTTTTGTCTCAGAGGGGTACCCGGCTGTGTGAGGTGTCACTCTGCCCCTACTGGGGGGTGCCTCCCAGTTAGGCTACTCAGGGGTCAGGGACCCACTTGAGGAGGCAGTCTGTCCATTCTCAGATCTGAAGCTGCATGCTGGGAGAAACACTACTGTCTTCCAAGCTGTCAGACAGAGACATTTAAGTCTGCAGAGGTTTCTGCTGCCTTTTGTTTGGCTATGCCCTGCCCCCAGAGGTGGAGTCTACAGAGGCAGGCAGGCCTCCTTGAGCTGCAGTGGGCTCCACCCAGTTCAAGCTTCCTGGCCGCTTTGTTTACCTACTCAAGCCTCAGCAATGGCGGGCGCCCGTCCCCCAGCCTCGCTGCTGCCTTGCAGTTTGATCTCAGACTGCTGTGCTAGCAATGAGCGAGGCTCCGTAGGCATAGGACCCTCCAAGCCAGGCGTGGTATATAATCTCGTGGTGTGCCGTTTGCTAAGACTGTCGGAAAAGTGCAGTATTAGGGTGGGAGTGACCCAATTTTCCAGGTGCCGTCTGTCACCCCTTTCCTTGGCTAGGGAAGGGAATTCCCTGACCCCTTGTGCTTCCTGGGTGAGGCGATGCCTCTCCCTGCTTCGGCTCACACTTGGTGCACGGTGCACTGCACCCACTGTCCTGCACCCACTGTCCAACAATCCCCAATGAGATGAACCCGGTACCTCAGTTGGAAATGCAGAAATCATCCATATTCTGCGTCGCTAACACTGGGAGCTGTAGACTGGAGCTGTTCCTATTCAGTCATCTTGGAACTGTCCCTGGAAGTATCTTAATAACAATTGGTATAGCTGTACCAAAAGACAGACAAAATATTGACCCTGGCCATACCTGACTGCAAGGTAGGCTGGGAAAAAACATTGACATAACTATACAGTATTGTGAGATGGAAAAAAATAAGTTAGTGTACAATAGGATAGCCGTAATTATATCAATAATATCTAAAATTAATAAATCAAGACAGCAGTTTAAACATTTAAGAATATGCAATTAAATATCAGAAGAAATAGCTAAAATTTTAAGTAGTTTGCTTTTGGGAGTGACTGGAGAGGTGAGGCAGGGTATTGCTGTTTCTCTTTCTTTTCTTTTTTTTTGAGACAAGGTCTTGCTCTGTTGCCCAGGCTGGAGTGCAGTGGTGTGATTACAGCTCACAGCAGCCTTGACTTCCCAGGCTCAAGCAATACCCTCACCACAGCCTCCAAAGTAGCTGGAACCACAAGTGCAATTCACCACACCCGGCTAATTTTTTAAATTTTTGTAGAGACAGGGTTTCACCGTGTTGTCCAGGCTGGTCTCAAACCCCTGGGCCAGGCAGTCCTCCCACCTCAGCCTCCCAAAGTGCTGGGATTACAGGTGTGAGCCCCTGCACCTGGCCTGCTGTTTCTCATTTTAAATGTAGTAGTACACTTTGAGTTTAAAAATAATTTTCATGTGTCACTTTGATTAAAAATAGTAAAAAAAATGTAATGGTAATAAGTAGTTTGGAAAATGATTTACTTGTGTCTGGTGCCATTCCTTTCAATGGCAAAAACTGCAATTACTTTTGCCCCAATGTAATACATGAAGCATTATTATTTGGAAGTTAGATTCATCCCCTACAACTGATTTCAGCACTCACTCTATCTCAGCATCTTTTGGGGGAGCTTTTAGAAAATTCAAATGACTCTCCTATCTCAAGATTCTGACTTACTTGGCTTTGGGTAAGCCCTAGGGAATTAGTAATTTTTAAAAGCTTGCTAGCTGCTTCTGATAAGGAGCTAGGGCTAATTCCTCTAGCCCAGGTGGATTAAACATCTTTGCTTGCTTCCTAAACATCTTTTGTATTCTTCCCATCCTGTCTTCTCTCATTACTTTGGTTTCAAGTCAGGTCCTCTCTATCCTCAGATCTGAACTAGTGTGGTCTCTTTTAAGTCAGAGGAATAGGAGGAAAGCAAGGGAGAGACATGGGAGAGGTGAGTTACATTACCCATGAATAATCAAAGTGGCTGTCAGGGAGCCAATATTTGTTTCTTTTTTTAAAAAATAATTAATCTTTTAAAAATTTATTTTAACTTTAGGGGTACAAGTGCAAGTTTGTAACATCAGTAAACTTGTGTCGTGGGTTTTGTTATACAGATTATTTCACCATCCAGCAATTAAGCCTAGTACCCATTAGTTGTTTTTCCTGATCCTCTCTCTACTTCTACCCTCCACCCTCCAAAAGGACCCAGTGTGTGTTGTTTCCCTCTGTGTGTCCATATGTTCTCATCATTTAGCTCCCACTTTAAAGTGACAACATGTGGCATTTGGTATTCTGTTCCCGTGTTAGTTTGCTAAGGATAATGGTCTCCAGCTCCAACCATGTCCCCACAAAGGACATGATCTTGTTCTTTTTTTATGGCTGCATAGTATTCCATGTTGTGTGTGTACCACATTTCGTTTATCCAGTCTATCATTGATGGGCATTTAGTTTGATTCCATGTCTTTGCTACTGTGAATAGTGCTGCGATAAATATATGCATGCATATATTTATAGAATTTTTTTGTAGAATTATTTATATTCCTTTGGGTATATACCCAGTAATGGGATTGCTGGGTCGAATGGTATTTCTATCTTTAGGTATTTGAGGAATCGCCACACTGTTTTCCATGGTGGCTGAACTAATTTACACCCCTACCAACACTATATAATGTTTCTTTTTTTCCACAAACTCACCAGCACCTATTTTTTTTCACTTTTTAATAATAGCCGTTCTGACTGGTGTGAGATGGTATCTCATTGTGGTTTTGATTTGCATTTCTTTCATGATCAGTGATGTTGAGCTTTTTTTCATTACATTATTGGTGGCATGTATGTCTTCTTTTGAAATTTGTTCATGTTCTTTGCCCACTTTTTAATGGAGCAGTTTGTTTCTTTTCTTGTAAATTTAAGTTCCTTATAGATGCTGGATATTAGACATTTGTCAGATGCATAGGTTGCAAAAATTTTCTCCCATTCTGTAGGTTGTCTGTTTATTCTGCTGGTAGTTTCTTTTGCTGTACAGAAGCTCTTTAGTTTAATTAGATTCCACTTGTCAACTTTTGCTTTTGTTGCAGTTATTTTGGTGTCTTCATTATGAAATCTTTGCCCATGCCTATGCCCTGAATGATAGGTTGTCTTCCAGGGTTTTTATATTTTTTTTGTTTTACATTTAAGCCTTTAATCCATCTTGAGTTAATTTTTGTATATTGTGTAAGGAAGGGGTCCAGTTTCAATCTTCTGCATATGGTTAGCCAGTTATCACAGCACCATTTATTTATGCTATTTATGAATAGGGAATCCTTTCCCCATTGCTTATTTTTGTCAGTTTTGTCAAAGATTGGATAGTTGTAGGTGTGTGGTCTTATTTCTGGGTTCTCTATTATGTTCCATTGGTCGATGTGTCTGTTCTTATACCAGTACCATGCTGTTTTGGTTACTGTAGCCCTGTAGTATAGTTTGAAGTTGGGTAGCATGATGCCTCCAGCTTTGTTCTTTTTGCTTAGGATGGCCTTGGCTATTCAGGCTCTTTTTTGGTTCCATGTGAATTTTAAAATAGTTTCTTCTAGTTCTGTGAAGAATGTCAGTGGTAGTTTAATGGAAATAGCATTGAATCTATAAATTGCTTTGGACAGTATGGCCATTTTCACGATATTGATTCTTCCTATCTATGAGCATGGAATGTTTTTCAGTTTGTGTCATCTCTGATTTTTTTAAGCAGTGGTTTGTAGTTCTCCTTGTAGAGATCTTTCACCTCCCTAGTTAGCTGTATTTTTAGCTATTTTATTATTTTCATGGCAATTGTGCATGGGAGTTCATTTGTGATTTGGCTCTTGGCCTGACCCTTGTTGGTATATAGGAATTTGATTTTAGGCTAGTGATTTTTGCATATTGATTTTGTATTCTGAGGTTTGCTGAAGTTATTTGTCAGCTTGAGAAGCTTTGGGGCTGAAATGATGGGGTTTTCTAGATATACGATCCTGTCATCTAAAAACAGGGATAGTTTGACTTCCTCTTTTCCTATTTGAATGCACTTTATTTCTTTCTCTTGTCTAATTGCCCTGGCCAGAACTTTGAATACTATGTTGAATAGGAGTAGCCAGACAGGGCATCCTTGTCTTGTGCCGGTTTTCAAGGGGAATGCTTCCATCTTTTGCTCATTCAGTATGATGTTGGCTGTGGGTTTGTCATATATGGCTTTTATTATTATTTTGAGGTATGTTCCTTCAATACCTAGTTTATGGAGAGTTTTAAACATGAATGGATGTTGAATTTTATTGAAAGCCTTTTCTGCATCTATTGAGTTAATTGTGGTTTTTGTCTTTAGTTTGTGTTTAGTTCTGTTTATGTGACGAATCACATTTACTGATTTGTGTATGTTGAACCAACCTTGCATCCCGGGGATGAAGCCCACTTGATGGTGGCAGATAAGCTTTCTGATGTGCTGCTGGATTTGGTTTGCCAATATTTTGTTGAGGATTTTTGCATCAATGTTCATCAAGGATATTGGCCTGAATTCCTTTTCTGTTGTATTTCTGCTGGGTTTTGGTAGCAGAATGATGCTGGCCTAATAGAATGAATTAGGGAGAAGTCCCTCCTTTTCAGTTTTTTGGAATATTTCCAGTAGGAATGGTAGCAGCTCTTCTTTGTACAATTTCAGAACTCATTATTGGTCTGTTCAGGGATTCAGTTTCTTCCTAGTTCAGTCTTTGGAGGGTGTATGTGTCCAGAAATTTATCAATTTCTTCTAGATTTTCTAGTTTATAAGCATAGAGGTGTTTATAATATTCGCTGATGATTGTTTGTATTTCTGTGAGGTCAGCAGTAATGTCCCCCTTATCATTTCTGATTGTGTTTGTTTGACCTTTTCAATTTTTTGGAATAGTTCCAGTAGGAATGGTCGCAGCTCTTCTTTGTACAATTTCAGAACTCGTTATTGGTTTGTTCAGGGATTCAGTTTCTTCCTAGTTCAGTCTTTGGAGGGTGTATGGATCCAGGAATTTATCAATTTCTTCTAGATTTTTTAGTTTATAAGCATAGATGTGTTTATAATATTCTCTGATGGTTGTTTGTATTTCTGTGAGGTCAGTGGTAATGCCCCCCTTATCATTTCTGATTGTGTTTGTTTGAATATTCTTTTCTTTATTAGTTTAGCTAGTTGTCCATATATTTTATCATTTTTTTCAAAAGCAAGCTCCTGGATTCATTGATCTTTTCAATGGTTTTTCACGTCGCGATCTCCTTTAGTTCACCTCTGATTTTTGTTATTTCTTGTCTTCTAGCTTTGGGATTTGTTCCCTCTTGGTTCTCCAGTTCTTTTAGTTGTGATGTTAAGTTGTTAACCTGAGATCTTTCTAACTTTTTGATATGGGCATTTAGTGCTATAAATTTCCCTCTTAACACTGCCTTAGCAGTGTCCTGGAGACTCTGTTACATTGTATCTTTGCTTTCATTAGTTTCAAAGAACTTGATTTCTGCCTTTAATTTCATTATTTGAGATTCTGGTACATTGTATCTTTGCTGTCATTAGTTTCAAGTAACTTCTTGATTTCTGCCTTAATTTCATTATTTACTCCAAAGTAATTCAGGAGCAGGTTATTCAATTTCCATGCAATTGTATGGTTTTGAGTGAATTTCTTAGTCTTGAGTTCTAATTTGATTGCACTGTGGTCCAAGAGACTGTTTGTTACTACTTCAGTCCTTTTGGTTTTGCTGAAGAGTGTTTTACTTCCGATTATATGATCAATTTTAAGAGTACATGCTTTGTGGCAATGAGAAGAATGTATATTCTGTGATCCAGTGTTGCGTATATATTTGATCCAGTGCTGAGTTCAGGCCCTGAATAACTTTGTTAATTTTCTGTCTCAATGATCTGTCTAATATTGTCAGTGGGGTGTTAAAGTCTCCCACTATTATTGTGTGGGAGTCTTAAGTTTCTATGAGGGTCTCTAAGAACTTGCTTTATGAATCTGGGTGTTCCTGTGTTGGGTATATATATATTTAGAATAGTTAGATCTTGTTGAATTGAACCCTTTACCATTATGTAATGCCCTTTGTCTTTTTTAATCTTTGTTGGTTTAAAGTCTGTTTTGGCAGAAACTAGGATTGCAACCTCTGCTTTTTTTTTTTTTTTTCCTCCATCCTTTTATTTTGAGTCTATGTGTGTCTCTCCATGTGAGGTAGGTCTCTTGAATATAGCACATCGATGGATTTTGACTCTTTCTCCAGCTTGCCACTCTGTGTCTTTTAATTGGGGCATTTAGCCCATTTGCATTTAAGGTTAGTATTGATATGTGAGGATCTGATCCTGTCATCATGATGTTAGCTGATTATTTTGCATACATGTTTATGTAGTTGCTTTATAGTGTCACTGGTCTGTGTACTGCAGTGTGTTTTTGTAGTGGCTGGTAATAGTCCTTCTTTGCCATATGTAGTGTGTCCTTCAGGAGTCTTGTAAGGCAGGTCTGGTGGTAATGAATTCCCTTAGCATTCACTTGTCTGAAAGAATCTATTTCTCCTTTGTTTGAAGCTTAGTTTGGCTGGATATGAAATTCTGGGTTGGAATTTCTTTTCTTTAAGAATGTTGAATATTGGCCCCCCAATCTCTTCTGGCTTGTAGGGTTTCTGCTGAGAGGTCCACTATTAGTCTGATTGTCTTCCCTTTGAAAGTGACCTGGCCTTTCTTTTTTGCTGCCTTTAACATTTTTTCTTTCGTTTCGACCTTGGAGAATCTGATGATTATGTGTCTTGGGGATGTTCTTCTCATGGAGTATCTTACTGGGGTTTTCTGCATTTCCTGAATTTGAAGGTTGGCCTGTCTAACTAGGTTGGGGACATTCTCATGGATGATATCCTAAAATATGTTTTCCAAATTGGTTCCATTCTCCCCATCTCTTTCAGGTATACCAGTCAATGGTAGATTCAGTCTCTACATAATCCCGTATTTCTTGGAGGTTTTGTTCATTCCTTTTCATTCTATTTTTCTCTATTCTTCTCTGCCTGTCTTATTTCAGAAACACAGTCTTTAAGCTCTGAGATTCCTCTGCTTGGTCTATTCTGATATTAATACTTGTTATTCCATTATGAAATCCTTGTAGTGTGTATTTTGTCTCTGTCAGGTTGGTTACAGTACTCTCTACTGGCTGTTTTGTCTGTCAGCTCCTGCAATGTTTTAACATGATTTTTAGCTTCCTTGCTTGGGTTATAATGTACTCCTTTAGCTCAGAAAGTTCGATTTTATCCATATTCTGAATTCTACTTCTGTCATTTCAGCCATATTGTCCTCAGCCCTGTTCTGAACCCTTGCTGGAGAGGTGATACAGTCATTTGGAGGAAAGAGGGCACTCTGGCTTTTTGAGTTTTCAGTGTTCTTGTGTTGATTCTTTCTCATCTTTGTGGGATTATTTACCTTCAGTATTTGAGGTTGCTGACCTTATTTTTTTTTTCCTCTTTTTAAAATCTGGCTACTTTTCTGTAGTGCTGCTGTGGTTTGCTAGGGGTCTGCTCCAGTCCCTAGTGGCCTTGGATTTTTCAGTATCTGGAGGTATCACCAGTGAAGGCTGCAAAGCAACAAAGATGGCAGTGTACCTCTTCTTGTGGGAGTCCCATCCCAGGGAGGTATGGACCTGTTGCCAGCCTGAATGCAGCAGTAGGAGGTAGCTGGAGACCCCAGTTGTGAGGTCTCACCCAGTCAGGAGGAGCAAGATAGGGGACCTGTTTACAGAAGCAGTTTGGCCACATTTTTTAGAATGGCTATACTGTGCTGGGGTACCCCCTCTGCCCCCAGTTGGCTTGGGCTCTCCAAGCATGAAGCTGGAACAGCTGAGTCACCCAGACAGCAAAGATGGTGACCTGCCCCTCCTTCTGGGAACTCTCTCCCGGGAGGTTTTCAAATCTCTGTCAGCCAGAAAACACCAGTAGGGGGTGGCTGGAGGCCTGGGTTGGGAGGTCCCGCCCAGTGAGAAGGAATGGATCCAGGATTCACTTAAAGAAGCAGTCTGGCCATGTTTTGGTAGAGCAGCTGTGCTGTGCTGGGGGATCCCTTCTGCCCCCGTGGGTTTGGACTCTCCAAAGCCCACAGGCTGGAACAGCAAAGATGGCAGCCACCCCTTCCCCCAGGAACTGTGTCACAGCTCCACGCAACACTGTTGTCCGTGCCTGGCTGTAATTCCAAGCCAGTGTGTCATCCTGTGAGGTGCCATGGAAGTGAGGCCCGCTGACCATCACTGCTGAGCCTCCTGGATTCGTCCTCTTTCCTAGGGGTATGTATGGAGGTCTAACCTCTCTCTTTGCCTGAGTTGTAGTTACTTTTGCCAGGAAGCCCAGAGCTGGATTATGTAAAGCTCCTGGGTTTCTGTGTATGCCTGAGCGGCTGCTCTGCCAAGACTCCACATAGTTCTGTGTGTCGGACTGAAGGCCCTAGTGGAATGGTTTCATGAGGGGTTCTCCTGACCCGGGAGTTGCAAAGATTGGTGGGGCAAGTGTGGTTTCCTTGGGTCACACATTCACTCCCTGCTTCCCTGGGCAGGAGAGATTCCCTTGACTCCGTGTGGCTCCCTGGTGGGCCATCATTTTGCCTTGCTTTTCTCTGTTCTCTGTGGGTCAGGTTGTTTCCTTGATTAGTCCCAATGCAGGTACCTGGATGTTTCGATTGAAAGTGCTGTATATACTCGCCCCTTTCATTCCTGTCTTTGGGAGCCGTGCACCCTAGCTGCTTCTAGTCAGCCGTCTTGGCCGCTCCCTGCTTCAATATTTATTTCTTTATGTTTTGCAGACAGTAGTTAAATTGATGACATCTTGAATTTCCTATGCAGTAATTTTAGAGCTCAAGTTCAAGTAAATTTTAACTTAAAACCATTTTGGTATTTCTTTACTTTTAACGTTACCTCTTGGCCTAAATCAGCTGTACCCTCAGGTTGCCCTCAAGTTATTTGATCTCACCTGGATTTTGCCCCAACTCTCACAGCTGTGGTCTACGAGGCATTCATTCACCAGTAGCAGCATTGCCAGGTTGCAACTGGGATCACCAGCAGTTTTCATAGCTCACTAGTTGTCTATGGCGAGAATTCTTAGAAAGGTGATTAGCAAGCAAGAGATGAAGGAATATAAAAGCTGCATGATTTCACAAGGTTAGAAGTCTCGTTGCATTGAACTTTCAATGAAAGAAATTTTGTATACCTAAAAGAAATGTTTACTGTGTAGATGAAATAAATATTTTAGACCTCAGGGAAAAACTTCATATATATATATATATATGTGTGTGTGTGTGTATATATATATGTGTGTGTGTGTATGTATACACGTGACACGTATATATATATACGTGTCTATATACACGTATATATATATGTAACAAATTAAAATGTTTAAAATGTTAAGTTACAAAGTTTCTTTTGTACCTTTCACCAGTTCCATCCGCTGCCTCCCTAGATTCAACTAGGGATATACTAGTAACTGTTTCACTTCAAGCCAATGCCCTGCTCCATATATGGATAGGACTTGCCTCTAACATTCTTTCCATGTATAGGGAGCTGTCCCAGCTGGTTTCTGGGGGATTGCTTTACATTTATATACATTTATACTGCTGGATCAAAGTGTGATCTTCAAGGTGAGGGTTTGCTTCATCTTATGATTGTCATTTAGAACTTGCCCACTCAATGCAAGACCAGTGAAAATCGCTAGGCCAGTGATTCTCATACTTGAATGTGCACAGAAATACTGGGAATGGCATTACATTGCAGATTCTGGTTTAGTTAGTCTCAGGTGGGGTCTGAGATTCTGCATTTCTAAGTTTCCCAGGAGATGCAACTGGTCTGCAGACCACATTAGAGAAGCTTCAGGCTAGTGGTTCTCAACCCTGGTTTCATATTAGAATTATCTGGGGACTTTTTAAAAAATACTGGTATCTGGGACCTATCTGTAGTGATTCGGATTTAATTGTTCTAGGATTGGGCCTCAGCATGATATATAGATATATAAGATAGATATATAAGATTTGCCACTAATGTGCAAATCGGTTTGGGAACCACTGTTACAAGCTCAGCACACTTTTGCTGTGATAGATAAAGATTTTCATGTGCAGATTTTGTAGCCATCTGGCAGGCACCTTACTGAGCTTTTATGATGTGAATGCACCTGCTTTGTGGATACAGCCCATAGAGAAGGGATTCCTCTTCACTACTAGATTCTCAGAGATGAGGTAGAGGTCGCTATCAGAGAAGCACATCTAAGGAAAACCAAATAGTCTTTTCATTAAAAAAAAAAAAAAAAACCCCAACTATCGCTTGATATAGGAAAGAGATTTGAAGTGATAAATGAATGCAAAGTTGGTATCTCTTGATTCATGGGGTCCTTCTGTTTTCTACATCCTTTCAGTAAGAGATCATGGGGAAAGTGTGTTATATACACAACTTCAATGCTTCATGTTTTCTCGAAAGAAGTCTATATATTTACTTCTTACTATCTGTGTGTATGTTTACCTATAAACATATGTACCTGAAAAATGTCTGTGTAGCCAGAATTCTAGTATTTATTTTTCCTTTGCCAATTATTTAGAAAAAACTTAGAGTATTTTCTATACAGTTACTTGTCCTAAAAACTAAGTGACTTAACATCTTGATGAAAGAACTGTTGTTATTCCTAAGTTCTTTCAATGCTAATGGCAGATAGATGATTCTATTGGCTCTAAAATCATAGGCTTTAGTTCAGTTCAAATGTTGTTTTATTATTATTACAAGGAAGACCCTAGAAGCAGAAAATACAATTTTATGTATATTAAAATTATGCTAATTGCAATTTCTTAGAAACAATAAACTTTAAAACCAGTGGATTAAAATTAAATATAATTTTGCTGCTAAGAAATTGAAATCTTCTCCCTTATGTACCCACTATTTCATTATAAAGTAGACTTTGATTTTATTTCCTTAACGTTATCTTGTCTACTTCGTGGCCACCGCCTTCATTTGGATTCTCATTCACGTTAATTTCCTCACTGACCCTCGCTACCTCCCCTCTTGCCCCTTAGGAATCTTCTGCCAGAGTCCTCTCTTATGGAGGTAGTAGGTCTTTGGCTCCTTGTCTGAGAAAAAAGTCCAGATCTACAGAGTGTCATTTGGAGCCTGCTGACCTACCCAACCTTTTTTCCACCCTTGTCACATGTCATTTCCCTAGATAGCAGTTTATTCATTTCTTAGCTGAGATGGAACATCAGGAAAGAAATATTGGAGGCTTGAAGAGAAAGGTAAAGAGGCATACAGAGTGGTTTGGGAGAAAGGGAGAGTAGATGGCACTAGGGAAATGAAGTGTGATTGCTGGGCAGCATTTAAGGTCTACTGAGATAGGTGATTATGGATTTAAAGTAAGATTAGCTAGCATGTGGCTGCAGGAATACAGGTGTGGAGAAGGTGGAGTCTTGCATTCTGCCAGGGCTGACTAAGACATTCCACTTCTCATCTGTGCTTTTGCATAATGGCCATGGCCTCCATCTGAAACACGTTCCTTCTCTTCTTTGCCTGGCAAAATCTTCCTTTACAACCCTGATTGATAATTTTCTCCTTTTTCCAGACATCCTCTCTTGACCCTCATGATTCTTGGTCATCTCCCTCTGTTCTGTCCCCATTTTTCCATGCCATGAAAGGTATCTGTTCATACCCGTCTCCACTAGACAGTGTACTCAGCAAAGGCAGGGAGGTGATGTTTTTTTGAAATCCTAGTTTACAACATGGTGCCTGGCACATAGTAGACACACATAATAATATATGCTAGATAAATGAATATAAGATTTCTCTGTAAAGTATTGAGAATCTACCCTTGCTGTCTGACGTTCAAGATGAATTCTACTTAGTAATATATGACATAAAAATTGTATTGCTTTAATTTCTATTCTGATATACCCTTACCAAATATCCAAGTTGATAAGATCTTTCCATATATACATACATATCTACATGAAAATGGAAGAAAGTTAAAAAGAGCAAAGAATTACATAAATATTAAATATCTAGGATAACACACTTCATAGAGCCCTGCACAATGCATGGGGTTTATCTGTTCTTTTTCACTTAGGCCTTCTTGCCTGGTAGGAAACAGTTAAAATCCTAAGAAGCATCTGAGCCAGTATTGAGCACATTAATATTTTCATATTGAACACGTCTATATTTTCAAGTTGTACTGAAGTTATGAGTGTAAAAATGTAGTTTTGAAAGGTTTTCCTCAACCATGTGGAAACGTGGAGATTTTAACTGCTGAAACAATTTCAAATAGTTTACAAATCAATAAAAGCCAGACAGAAATTAAAGTGTACCTTTTTTCCTGAGGTTAATATCTTAGTTTGTTTGTGCTGCTACAACAAAGCACCACAAACTGTGTGGTTTATATACAATAGAAATTTATTTCTCACTGTTTTTAAAGTTGGAAAACCCAACATCAAGGCATAGGCAGATTGTTCTCTGGTGAGGACCCACTTCCTGGTTTCCAGGTGGCACCTGATCCCCGTGACCTCACATAGTGGAAGGGACTTGCTGGCTTTCTGACATCTCTTTTATAAGGGCACTGACCCCAATCATGTTCTCATGATCTGGTCACCTTCCAAAGGTCTGACCTTTTAATCCCATCACCTTGGGGGTTAAGATTTCAACATATGAATTTTGGGGGAATTCAAACATTCAGACCACAGCAGTAAGTGATTTCACATTTTTCCTTAGGAGTGAGGAGACTTGAGTTCTGGTTGTGATGTGCGCTAAAGGTCTGTGGTGTCAGATAATCTGCCCCACCTCTCTAAGCTTTAGTTTCCCCATGTATAAAACATGAGATTTGGTCTAAATTATTACCAAGGTCATTTTGAATCATCTGTGATTCTGGAAAGTTATGAAACACAGCCTGTAACCATGGTGAGGAAAGTTGATTGGTGGCTCCAGAAATAGACTTATTTTCTCCTTCTGTGTAACATTGATGCTCTCCCATTGAATCACTCTCTGGATGTTGCCTAAATAAACCAATTTCTTGATTTTTTTCCCCTTAATGCTAAGTGCTCAAAAGTGAATGAAAGATTGTCTTAAATACCAAACAAATGAGCTGTTGCTTTAAATGTAGATCTGGATTATTGTGCTGGTTTTCATTCCTGTTATAGGTATTCAAAAAGCAGAAGGTTGTGATGTGGTAAATTTAGAAACTGTTTCACATCAGTTCCTGCTGTCTTTTGTGTTTGTGTGAGAACCCTATTCAAAATATATCTTATTTATTCTTCCCTTAAAATATGCTTCACTTCATTTTTGCCTTTCTGCTGGCAACGAGTCCAGATCTATAAATACTTACAGGTTTTATCAAAATCCTTACGCTGACAGTTACAGTAGTTCTCCCTGATCCACAGGGAACATATTCCAAGGCCCCTAGTGGATGCCTGATACCATGGATAGTACTGAACCCTATGTATGCTATATTTTGTTCCTGTGTATACATACATATGATAAAGTTTAATTTACAAATTAGGCACAGTAACAGATTAACAACAACAACAACTACTAATAAAATAGAACTGGTATAACAGTATGCGAGCATCACTACTCGTATGCTTTGGAGCCATTAAATAAAATAAGGGTTAGTTGAACACAAGCACTGTGATGCTGCAACAGTCAATCTGATAACTGAGACGGCTACTAAGTGACTAAGAATGGTGGCACAGACAGCATGGGTACACTGGACAAAGGGATGATTCATGACGGAGAGGGACCACATGAGATATCATCACACTACTCAGATGGCACACAATTTAAAACTTATGAATTGTTTATCTCTGGAACTTTCCATTTAATATTTTCGGACTGAAGTTGACCATGGGTAACTGAAACCACAGAAAGCAAACCCTAGATAAGAAGGGAGTACTGCACTTTTTCCTACTAACATGTAGGTAATCTAGTCAGACACCATTGTGTTTTACCCCGTAAGCTTTTTGGTTTCTTGGTGTGTGTTATCATAAGCTTGTCCTCAGTACAGTGATGTCCTATGTAGCCCTCTGAGAATCACTCTGATTGCAAGGTCTTTGGCCATGCTTCTTTGGGATTGTCCCCTGTCCAGAACACTCCACCCAAAATTAGACATTTTGACCTAGTTGGGACAAGTACAAGCCTGGTAGGCAAAGTCTCACTGTCTGTGAGCATTCATGTTGGATCCAGCCCTTTGAAGTAGAGAATCAGCTCATTAAGTGAATATTTTAAATGCTTAAAGGAATAACAGAAATTTAATTTTCACTCTCTCTCTCCTATAGTAATCTTTATCCAAAGTATCACATCACTGGTGAGCTGTGAGATTAAACAAGTTACTTACCCTTTCTGAGCCTCAGGTTCCTCCTCTATAAAGTTTGGATTTTATTTCTAATGTGATTTTGGCTCCAAAATTCTTTTTTTTTCTTTATAGTTTTGTCATCCTCTTTCCAGCCTTAAACTGGCTGAAGGCAATTAGTAGTCTGAAACTTAAGCAAGTCTCACTCATTTCTGATAGTACTTCCTTAAACAAAAATGGTTCAGTTTTCCATCCCAGAGGCATTTGTAGAATTTTTTAAAAAGCATTTATGACTATTTTAGTTTATTTTTCTATACATTTGAGACAAGATTAACTCAACAACTCTATGTGTTTTGCTCGTATACCTGGATAATAGTCTAAAACTGAAGCATTTTTATTTTCATAAAAACAATAATTAAATACATTGCTGTGAGTCTTCATTAATAAGAACTAAGCTAGTCAGATGCTATTGACCACAGCCATGGGAAATATTAAGAAAGCAATTCTTTGGTATTTGTCCGTCTTGCTCATTGTCAATTAAGAATCTTTATTCTAATTAGCATTTTCAAACTGTTGAAAGTAAAAATAACCCCATGGAAAGATAAGTTCATTTATTTATTCAAGAAATGCCTATTGAGTGCCAACCAGATAGTCTTTGGAATATCAATAAACAAAACAATGATTCTTGATCTAATGGAGTCTGTTTTCTATCAGGAAACAACATACAATAAAACAGGCATAGTAAACATTTATTATATGGTTTGTTATAAGGTGGTAAGAGCAGTGGTGGAAAAATTTTAAAATAGAGCAGAGAAAGGAGAAATCAAAAGTGGGTAGGAAGTAGGGAGCTGGGTTGTAGTATAAATACCATGGTCAGGAAAGGAGATGTGGCAGGCAGAGTGACCCCTAAAAGTCCATACCCTAATCCTTGGGACCTGTAAATATTTAGGTTAAATTACATGGCAAAAGGGACTTTCCAGCCCTAATTATGGTTACAAATATTAAAATATAGAGGTTAACCTGGATTATCTGGGTGGCCCAATCTAATCAATAAGCCCTTGAAAGTCGAGAAATTATACTGGCTAGAGTTGGAGAGTTGTGGCAACAGTTGGAATGATCCAAAATGTGAGAGAGGCTCCACCCACCCATGCTGAGAGTGCATGGCAAACACAAGAAGGAAGGCATGTAGCCTTGAAGAGCAAAGAATGGCCTCCAATGAAATGGGGTGTCAGTTTTGCAGCTGCAAGAAACTTAATCCAGCCAAAGACCCAAAGGAGCTTGGAAGGAGCTCCATCCCTAGAGCCTCCAAAAGGAATACATCCCTGCTGTCACTTTGATTCTGGCCTTGTGAGACTAAGTAGAGGACCCAGCTCAGCCAAATTGTACTTAGACTTCTAACCTACACAACTGTGAGATGCTAAGTGGGTATTGTTTTTAAGCTACTTCATTAGTGGTAATTTGTCATGGCAGCAATAGAAAACTAAAAGGGATGGGGGGGTGGGATATTAAGCTGATAGTGGAGTAAGAATGTTTTCTAGACAGAGAGAACAGAGAGCCAAGTCCTAAGGGGAGGTACACCTGCGTGTTTGAGGAGTGGCGAGGGGTAGTTGGAGGGGAGACAGCAGGGGGATGAGTAGGAGATAGGGTCAGAAAGGCCCTCCCCCCTGGGTGGAGGGTGGAGACCATGAAGGGCTTTGGCTTTTGTTCCAAGTGAGCTAGGGAGTCATTGCAGCATTTTGATCACAGAAGCAATATTACTTGATGTAATTTTTTAAAGGATCATGCTTAAACTGGCTGAAGGCTGCTCAGAAAATAGACTCTAGTAGACTGTAAAGAGGAAGGGGAGAAGCAGGGAGACCAATTAGGAAGTGATAGCAGGAATCCTAATATGAGAGGGTGATGGCTTAGACCAGCAGTCGTGGAGATGGTGAGAAGTGATCAGATTCTAGATATGTGACTAGATTCTTTGTGACTTAGATTTGGGATGTAAGAGAGAGAGGAGTTTAGGATGATTCCTTGGGTTCAGGCCTGAATAGCTAGAAAAATGGAGTTGTTATCAACCAAGATGCAGGAAACTTTGGGTGGAGAGATCTGTGGTGGAGGGAGAATTGGAGGTCAGCTTGGACATAATGAGTGTGGCATGTCTGTTAAACATCCAGTTAAAGATGCAGAGTGTGGTAGGCAGAATAATGGCCTCTAAAGATGTTCATCCTAATCCCCGAAAATGTGAATATGTCACTTTAGGGAGCCAGAGGGACATTGCACATGTGATGGTTAAGATAACAACTTTGAGATGGAGAGATGATCCTAGATTATCTGGTAGGCCCAACCTAGTCACACAAGTCCTTAGAAGTAGAGTATCTTTCCCATGGTGGTCAGAGGCTGAGGTGACTACAGGAGAATGGCCAAAGAGATGCAACGTTGCTGGATTTGAAGATGGAGGAAGGGGGCCACTGGCCAAGGAATGTGGGTGGCTGCTAGAAGGTGGAAATGGCAAGGAAACAAATTCTCCCCTATAACCTCAAGAAAGGAACACAACCCTGCAAACCCTTGATTTTTGCCCAGGGAGATGGATATCTGACCTGCAGAGCTATAAGATAATACATTTGTGTTGTTTTCAGCCGCTAAGTTTGTCATAATTTGTTATCACAGCAATATAAAATGAATACACAGGGTAAGCAGTTGGATATGAGTCTGGAGGTGAGGAGAAAAAGGTCTCAAATTCAAAAGGATAGAGATGGTTTAAAGCCACAGACTGAATGAGATCACCAAGAGCATAAGTAGAGAGAGAAAAGAGAAGAGGATCAAGGTGGGGGTCAAGAGAACTTGTATTGTCTTCATTTTTAAAAAAGATAGTATTAAGGATATGTTTGTGTGCTAATGAGAGCTGTCCCTCAGAGAGCAAAAGTTGATGATATAAGGGAAAGAAAAGAGTGTCTGGGGTGTTATCCTCAAGTAGGGCAATAAAGATGAGATGCAGACCATGTGTGGGGGCATTTGTGATTCACTATGGTGAAAGCAGAGAGTATAGGGGGAGTAGATGTGGTGAGAGTGTGTGTGAGTTCTCTTCTGATGCCTCAGTTTTCTCAGTGGAATAGGAAGCAGCTGAGAGTGAGGGTGGGGAAGGTGGTTTGAGGGTTTAAGAGAGAGAAAAGATGAGAAATAGTCCATCGGGAAATTGGGAGATTAGTAGAAGAAGGTCACATAGATTGCCTGCAGCATTAAAGGCCCACTTAAAGTTTGTGGTTATGAATTTAAAGGAGTAAATGCCACCATACACAGTTGAAAAAAGTGCCTCTGAACATTAGCTATCACCTCCTTCAAAAAAAAAAAGTCAAATATTAAAAGAAAATTTAGGGTGGAATTAGACAGGAAAAGCCCAGTATTGTTATCCTTTCTATCCATTGTCTAGACTCCTAGAAGATCGCTTGCCTTAGAGGGTTAATAATATTCTTAAATAATTGAATATAAATCATATGTATATATATGCATGCATATATATATATAGAGAGAGAGAGAGAGGCAGGGTCTCTGTCACTCAGACGGGACTGCAGTGGTGCAGTCACGGCTCACTGCAGCCTTGGCCTCCTGGCCTCAAGTAATCCTCCACCTCATTTTTAAATTTTTTTGTAGAGATGAGGTTCTCACTGTGTTACCCAGGCTAGTCTCGAACTCTTGGGCTCAAGCAATCCTCCTGCTTTGGCCTCCCAAAGTGCTGGGATTACAGGAATGAGCCACCATGCCTGGCCTAAATCATATTTTTTTTAATGAAATTTAAATGCTGTCTTAGACTGGTTCTTTAAAGTAGCAGAGCCTAGACAGGGGCTTAGGGGTAATTAGTTTATTTTGAGGAATAATCCCAAAGAACAGCATTTGAGACTGGTAAGAGTTAATAGAGAACAAAGGAAACCCAATCCAAGGTTTGTTCATCAACTTGGTCACTATTGTGGGCAACTGGGACCTGTTCCCATGGGACACCCTCCAAGAATGTGCCTTAAAATTGGCTACTAGATAAAATTGGGGTGGGTGATATTCATTATTTGTCCACTTTCTCCCATCCCCTACTGGTCAAGTGTTGCCCCATGGGGTGTTAAGTCTATCATGGGACTGCACATTTGTCAGAATGGCTCACTGGTTTCCTACAGATATTCCACATGGTGGCAGAGAAGGCCCAGAGTGGAAAGCACATGTGACAGTGCAGCTGAAGTGAGATTCTGTCAGCAAGGGCTAGAATGTCAGTGCCAAGAGGAGTGATGTGGGGCAAAGATGTCCAATGCAGAAATGTACTAATTACAAAAGTATCTGCTAAAATTTTGGCCAATAAACCATAAACAGACCCTAATTTCAGCTTACAAAGTTCAAATGTTTATACATGAGACTTTCTAAGTAAGAAACCTGTGCATGCACATTGAAAACACCCAAGCCCCACAGTATCATTGAAGCACAAAGCAGAGCTTTATGTCCCTTCTCACCCCAGGGCTTTTGCACTTGCTAAGCCTTCTTGTTCCTTTATTCTCCCAGATCTTTCCATGGCTTCACAGTCATGCAGGTTTGAGCAGAAATGTTGTATCTTCAGAGAAAGTTCCTTACTACCTTGACAAAATATCCCACCCCATCCCCCACCTCTGACCCACACTCGCCCAGCTCCTTTCCATTACACTGTTGTGTTTTTCCATATTTCAGAGGGTGACAAATGCTATTTATGTATTTCTTGTTGGTCCCCGTCACAGACTCTATGAGGGCAGCTTGACAATAGTATCCCCAGCACTGCATGGAAGGAGCCTTGTCTATACTTGTTGAATACCTGGTTATCATAATTCATCTTCTTTGTTTACTCCTTCCCTGTCATCTGGTTTCATCCCAGCCAGTGAAAGTCACTTACTAGATGAGGAACTGCTGAGGTACTGGGAATTCACTGGTGGACGAGATATAATCCCCACCTCGAGTCTCACAGTCTGTCAAGGAGCCTCCAGATTCTTTTTATCCTGTGCATGATGTGGAACCATTCAAATCTCTTTTTAAACACACAAACAAAAAAACATGATGTGGTTTTTATATTAGACATGGACAAGCGAGCCAGTTAATGGCATGTCCTGGTTGTCTAAAGCTGAGTGACAAACTACTCCAAAACTTAACGATTTCAAACAACAGTAATCATTTATCTCTCATAGTTTCTGTGAGTCAGGAATTTGGAATCTGGTCAGCAGCGTAGCCTGTCTCCATTCCGCTTGGCATCAGCAGGGGAGGCTCGAAGTATGGGGAAATCGTCTGAAGGCTCACGAGCTGACTCTCATGTCCTGGGTCTAGTCTGAGACTTCTGGGCTCCTCGGGCACGCCCCTCTCTCTGTGTGACTGCTCCGTGATGTATTATTTTCTAAGGATGGCTGCACAGACGTATATCTTTGGAAAATAAAATCTCCACGGGCAGTGTTATCACAACTGCTGACGTTTATTGAGGGTGAGGGCTTCCTGTGGTCCAGGCATTGTGCTAAGTGTTCTCCGTGTATTATATTATCTAACCCCTGATGAGTGGGATTTGTAAGGTAGCCCTTTTGTACAGTGAAGCAATGGGGACTCACCGAAGTTAAATGACTGGTGTGAGCTCACAAAGAACTTTTGAATTTACTGGGGAAAGGGCTAATGGTGGTAGAGAGTACGTGGGAGCCTTGCTTCCAGAGGGAAAATGGGTTTCTTTACTGACTCCTCTGTCAACCGGTACTGGACATCATCCTCTCCCACCATATTCCCATTTTTCCTTCCTATTTTCAGTACATTTTCATTTTGTTATATTAAATTTCAATTATATTTTACCTGTGCCCTTTTCCATTGTGAACAGAAATCATTTTTGTCATGTATTGAGTCCAGATTGATCTAGAAACATAAGTATCATGAAAAGATATCTAAACTGGTTACAAAAAACTTTCTGGATCCTAAACTATAGGTATGTTGGAAACTTTTATGTGAAAAAAATGACACATTTTCTTTTACCAGTGAATCCCAAACTTTTTGCATTCGGAGTACTCTGAGAATCACCTGGTTCAGTGATTTTCAAAGAAGAGTCCTCATCCTGATAGGGAGGGAACAAGTGTACTTTGTAAATGCTCCCCTCCCCACCACATCTTTCTTCCTGCCTTGAGAATGACCTGCCTGCCCCACCCAGAAAGGCAGTAGCCCTGGAATCTGGTGCATTTTAAATCTCGGTATTGAGGATCTCTTAGATTCTGTTACTTAATATGTGTTTAATGAATGAATCCCGTAAATGTAACATCTCCCAAACTGCTCATGCTTCTGTGGTTTCCCCCTGAACCGTGGCAACCAGTTATTAGAAATTAGAAACATATTTAGCTTTAGAGCCCCTCCCAAGTACCTACAAGAGATAGTACATTTTTTTTTTGTTTCAGCCTCATAACACTTATTTAAAAACAGACGTGCCAAGGAAATAGAAACAAGATTTTCTTTGTCTGGATTCATTTTGCCATTTAGGAAAGAGTTCTCCTGGTTCTCAAGATGTTTCATTCATTCAATAGATATTGATCGTCTACTAAGTGCCAGAGATTGGGGAAATGAATCCACATCAGTGAACAAAACAGACAAAAAATACATGCCCTCACAGAGCTTACATTCTAATGGGTAGAGATAAATATATAACATTTTTACTTTTCAGTCAATGAGAAATACTGTGGAGAAAAGTAAACCCAGAGAAGGGGAAGAGAAGTGTCAGATCACGTCATTTTATGTAATTATGTTTCCTTGGATTTCCGTCTTCTCTAAATTGAACCCACAGTCCTTACAGTGGCCCAGAAGAACCTGCGTGACCCATCCTGTCTCCCTGACCTCGGTCCCATCTGCTCATTCTCAACCACACTGGCCCCCTTGCTGGGGGAACCTTGGACATCAGCATCGTTCCTGCTTAGGACACTTTCCTTTCTCTCTGTGTAGTCACTCATCCTTTTGATAACTATAAGACTAACTTCCTTACCTGTTTTGTGGTCTTTACCCAGATGCCATCTTCTCAGTAATGCCTTTGCTGACACCTTGTTTTAAATTTCAGTCACCCTCCTTACCTACCCCTAGTACCCCTACTCTCCTAGAGGTCACCCCAAACCACCATTTCAGCATAACCATTGGCAAAGCAGCATCACTGGCTTTCTCTCTAGAAGGCAGACCTGCCTGCAGGCTGCAGAGTTCAAGCTTGTCTCTGTCCTTCCATCTTGTTGGGAGTTTTCTGTAAAGGCCCTGATTAGTGGCAGCACCATGGGAATCTCCCTGGCCTATTCAGTAGCATTGATTCAATCCTGAGTTTAATTAGCAGCAATCCCCAGGATGACATTTTGGCCTTGTCATACCACAGGGCAGTACCTCTTAAGGATTGGATGTAGTTTTGTGCAATGAGGAGCCCTTCTTCAGATGGGTTATTTCTACCCCATGATCTTTGGCTGAGTGTGTTTGGTATTAGTCTTCTTCCTTTTCTTGCCAGGCCATTCTTGTTCTCCTCTCTCAGATGTTCCTCTCTTTCATCACCCTCTGTGATTGCCTCATCTGAGTTCTTAGCTTTCAGTTTCACTGGCCATGCTGACCTTTTATGTATTTATTGTTTTTGTTCAGAAACTGAAACTGCATCACATACATGCTGGTTTGTATCTGTCTCTCCCATTTTATTAAAAGCCTAGTTTTTTCTTCTGTGTCTCTACCACTTTCTGGGTCTTACAGCATTCAAGGGATCATCCGTGCTTCCATAAGCAAAGTTCCAGAGTCTGTGAATTTTATGATATAATAAACAAGTTGAAAATGTACTTGTCACAGGTTGGGTTCCCTGGGAAGCTGACTCTCAGGTGTAGTTTTGTATCCAGGATGTTTATTAGGGAATGCCCGTTGAAGGATGGGAAGGCAGCAAGGGGGGCAGAAGAGGAGTTGAGCTATAGAGCCAGCATACCAGGGAGCTCTGGAACTAGAATGACTCCTCAAGAGTTGTCTTAACTTGGGCCAAGATGGCCAGGCCTTTATACTCCAGCATCTCTCAGTCCTTGCATCCTTGGGAAAGTGACCTTGGGCAAGGAGGATCTTTGCAGCTGAAGCCATCCCTGCAAGAGGCCAACAACATCCCCATCAAGTGCAGCCCAAAGGCTTCTTTGAAGAAGGATCTGATCGCTGCTTCCCAGCATCTTCCACATTAATGTATGTGAAATTCAGCCACGGCTCCAAAATATGATGCAGTATTTTAGTTAAGAAGTAACATTCAAGGCTAGTTTTAGTTTAATATTGAAATTTGATTGAGTTCATTGAAATCCTAGGATGTTAGAGTCCAAAGAGGCCATAAAAATCCATTATGCAACCCTCTTGTTTGACAGATAGGGAAGTGGAGTAAATAAACAAGGGAGAATAAATTTTAGTGTGGTTTCCCCAGAAACAGACCCCAATACAAGAATTTGAGAGTAAGCGGTTCATTTGAGAGGTTCTCCCAAGAAATATCAACAGAAAATTAGAGAAGTGGGACAGGGAGGAAAAAGAAAGCAATAAAGGGTATAGTTTCAAGAGAATTACTGCTGTGGGCAACTGGAGCTCAATCCCTTTAAGGAACTCTGGGAACTAGTCTACACGCTTCAGGCTATGCTACCCAAAGGACAGGGAAATTGGGTTACTTGCCCATCAACTATCCATCCTCCTTGACTGAGGGCTGTTTCCTGGAGATGCTAACTTCCCTGCATTTTTGCCTCACTCTGGGAGAGGGCCCAGCCTGCTCTCGGAGCCAGAATAAAAGCCACAGGTGTTCAAGAATGCTGCCTTCAGCATGTAGAGATGAGCATGGAGGAGATAAGAGGGAGGAGGAGACAGTGACAGTGTCTGCTATAGGGGATTGCCTGAAACTGAACCAGAACTCTGGTATCCTAACTACTGACCACGGTTCTTTATGCTGATTATTAATATCTTCCTATTCAGTGCCCAAAATTGTTCAACTAATCTAGTTAAGAGAGAGTGAGGGTATAGAAAGAACAGGGGATGTGGCCCCTTTCTGGGAAGTGCACATATATGTTTGAAAGAAGAAGAGAAGATTTTATAAGCATTAATATCAACAGGTATGGATGAGATTGCATTGAAAGCTGTGCATTGCATTTGTCATTGTTGAGGTGCTGCTATAAGGGGCTGTGCCAGAAGGGAAGGTGCTGTTTGTTTTGTTGTTTTGTTTTTAAGATATTGAGTCTTGAACGCAGTCTCAGTGGGAAATTTGAACATAATTGACAGAGGCTGAGAGGCAGGATTGTGTACTGGTGAAGAGTTGGGGGCCTTTCTAGTGGGCAATCTAGTTTATCCTATATTCATCACTTTGTGGTCATTGGACAGTGGGCAAATTAAGCTTTGGTTTCTTCCTGTATACAGTGGGGCCAATTATAGAACCCAATTCATAAGGGTGTGGAGAGCATTCAATGAAGTAATTGATGTAAAAATATTAACCTAGAGCTTGCTGTGTAGGAGGTTGATAACATTAGCTGTGTTTGTGATTACTGTTGACAGAGGGAAGTGGAAAGGGAGGGTCAGGTGGGAGAATGGTCAGAGCTTGGGCAAGCACAAGATTCAAGAGGCAAATGGAAAAATAATGTGAAGTGGAACTCCTGAGACACCAGGGAGGTGATGGGGAAAGTTTTATAAAAGTGAGAAGAGCTGCCCACTTAGACCACATTTTCATGGGCACTGTCTTAGTTTGTTTTCTGTTGCTACAGCTGAATACCTGAGACTGGGCAATTTATAAAGGAAAGAAATGTATTGCTTACATATCTGGAGGCTGGGACATACAAGGGTGAGGTATCTGGTGAGGGCCTTCTTGCTGGTGGAGACCCTCTGCAACGTTCTGAGCTGGGCATCACATGGTGAGGGGCTGAGTGTGTCAGCTCAGGTCTCTCTTCACATAAAGCTACCAGTCCTGTCATGGTCCCCCCAGTGAGATTACTAATCTTAATTACCTCCCAAAGCCCCACCTCTAAATGCCATCAATGTATGAATTTGAAGATTAAGTTTTCAGCACATGAAATTTGGGGAACTCATTCAAATCATAAACAGGAGCTTAGGTCCCATCAAAGTGAAAGCTTACCGGGAAGCCCAATGTGTAAAGAAAATACGTAAACAGAGTTATGTGTTTGAAGGTGGAGTGGAGAACTATCTTCTCCCCTCCTCCCTCCACCCACAGCCCCTGAGGGAATTCTGAGAAACCCCAAGGCAGCAAGAACAAAAACAATGTCTGCAGAAGGATTTTTTAACACTACTGTAACACCTCATTTGTTCTGTATTGAGTTCATTTTCCAGAAAACCTTTTTTTTTTTTTTTTTTTTTAAGAAACCCATCTTGGATGAAATTTTGCTTAAGTGTGTTACTTTTTTGCCTTCTTAACAAGCCTGAATGAAAACCTTTTAATCTGTTCTTGATGACTTTTGATCATAGTGATGAACATTTAGTTAAGGTTCTGTGCTTTAATGTGGTGATTTCCAACCTCAGAGTTTCTGAAGTATTAGGACTGTTTACTGGCACTGTGCTTTTGAAATCGTTAAAAGAAGCAGGATGGCATCAAGGGAGGGTCCTGGACTTGGGAGCTACACTGTCCAGGATTATATCCAAGCCTTGCATTTTATTAACATTGTGACCCGGGGTAACCCACTGTTTGCCTCAATTTCTTCTTTCGCAAATTGAGAATAATAATTGTACTCACCCCCTAGGATTGTTGTGAAAAATAAATACGTTTTTATATGTTCATTGCTTAGAACCATGCCTTCATATAAAATGTGCTGTATAAGTGCTGTGATGATGATGGTCGATGTATCTGTTTTTATGGTTCTTCTGTCTTTTTTGATGTAGTATGGTGGTTAAGCCTATAGACTCTGAAGCAAAATAACCTGGATTTGAATCCACCACCATTGTGATCTGATTGTTTTAAGCTGATTAATTTTTGTGAACCTAATGATTTCAGTAAAACCCACCATTGTGACCTTGAGAGAGTTAATTTAATTCCCTGTGATTCAGTTTATTCTTCTGAAAAATGAGGCAAATAATACAAAGTAGTTAACAGGATTGTTGTGAGGATTAAATAGGATAAACTTGTAAGCTCTTAGGACAGTATTTGGCACATAGTGAGTAGTCATTGCATAGTAGTCATCATTACTGTTAATTATTAAGAGTCTAAATGAGGGATACTGTAATATAATATACAGCCAGAAGTTTTTACTATATTTGACTCCTTAGAAGCCTTAAAAACTTCCTTCTTGTACTTAATTGGTTTCAGTAAATAGAGGTTATTAACTAATTATTGATCTTAAATAGTAGGTTATTTTCAATATGCTTCTTAATGTTGGGGCAAGGGGTAGTTAGGCGAAAAGATTGGCCGTTTATGCTATATAATATGCTTACTATCAAACTGTGACTCAACTTTTAGATGTATTTATGTTGAAGGAGTTAGATCATTCTTTGCTTAAAAGGTTGACATGATTAATGTTCAGATGAGGGGATATTTTCAAGGAAGAAAAACAGTAAAGAAATGTGTTGGTGAAAATGACTAGAAACAATACAGGGTAAGCGGCAAATTTTCTGATGCAGAATACAGGCCAAACATGATTTTAAAAAGCAAGAAAGCAAAAAAATGGTGACTTTGCAGCCTTGATGGAGGTAGGGGCAGGGGAAGTGTTCAGCCACAATCTACCAGCAAACCCCTTGGTACTAAGCATTTTAAGGGCTAATTTAGGTCTCTAGGGCATGCCGCTATCAAGACTAACCCATTCATGAGGGCTTTTTATAGCCAAGGTTTTGTTGCATATTAAAATGTTTAGAAAAATTATCCAACATTTGGGAATAAGGCAGAGGATGATGGCATGTCTTTTTAGCATTTTCTTGGAGCACTTAAGACACCAGCCAAGGATCATGTAATTCTCTAGGAAAGTGTTCCTTTTTTTAACTTACTTTTTATTAGGATCCAGATTCTGTGAAGTTAGATGTTAATTGGTAGATTGATCCCTGCAAATGATTTCTGTCTGATAAAGAAGATAACCCCAAAGGTTACAGTTTTATTGCCCTATAGGATAGTAACTAGTTTTATATCTAAATTAGCAATCTTATTTCAGTATTCTGTATTTCATTGACTGTATACACTTACAGTCTTTCCTATATTACATTGAACCAGATGTACCATCCTGCTGAGTTAAAATAAATATTTGACATATGCTTAATATATATTTGTACAAGACTCATGTTTTTAATTTCTTGAAAACTACATCCTGATAAACCAATTACCTATATTAATGGAAATTTTCTTTCCTATTGTTTTCTCCGTTCTCTTAACATTTTTCATTTCCATTGTAATTTTGAAATTGAAATAAATTTTATAGATCCTTTATTCTTTTAATATAGGAAATCTGTCAACAACAAAAACAAGTGTATATATTTAAAAGTTTTAAACCTGATTGTTTTAGGCTGTTTAATTTTTGTGAACCTAATTATTTCAGTCAGGCCCACATTTCTGAAATGAGTGTTATGTCCGTGTAAGCTAATTTAACACTTTTATGCAGTTTTCATAAGTGATTGTACAGCTATTTGCTGTTTATTGTTGAGTTTGTGAAGCATGACACCACAAAATCATAAAAATGTTCTAATATCTGTAACCAGAACTACAGATAAGGTAGTGATAAAATTTAGAGAACATGTTTTTGAATAGTGATTTGCTTTTATAAAGATTAAACTTTTAGAATTATGAATATAATGTTTAATTTGCATAAGTTTATGTCTACTGTTTACTCCTCATAAAATATTCTGACAAGCTTTGCAATAGGGAAGAGGGCTGTTAGGGATGTCTTAGATGGGATTCCAGCGTTGGATAATAAATTGAACTTATTGGATTAGGTTTTAATTAAACCTTAATCTGAATTAAGGTTTTCATTTAAAAAAATCTTACATTAGTCTTTCCTCCTTTTGTTAGATGATTGCACTGAAGTAACTGTCTTATATACTTGTAACTAATATTTATTTCATAGATATTAATTTAATTCTTCTAGAATGCAGACTCTATGATGACCAGGCCAGGTCTATTTTATTTACTGTTGTGTTCCAGGCACATTTTTACAAACAGCCTGTTTGGAAGTTACTAAATCACAGAATAAGTGGATATGAAATGGTAGAGCCATTCCTTTCCAGACAAATGTTTGGTTTTCAAGTCTTGGAAGATGATAAACATGAGAACCCAGAAAATGCAAAGAAGGAGAGCTCCGAGGATAAAAATAGTTGTACATAGCAAAAGTTACCCACTGCCAACTCATTATTGCCATGTCCTGCCCTTTTTCTCTCTCTTCTTCAGATTCCTTCCTCCATTCACTGCCTCACTGTCTTTTGTGAAAATGAGTACTTTGGGTATTGTTTTGATTCTGTGTAGGTCATCAAGATCAAGAAATGTAATAAATGCCTTTATCTGGGCACAATAGTGAAAGATTTCCTTGATGTTCAAGTTTTAACTTCTTTCTCATAAAATACCAGAAATAATGTTTCTTAAAATTTGGAATACATAGCTATATTTAAATTGAAATATATCTATAAACTATCTAGTAAATTTGTAATTTTTATCTACATAAACAATTTTTTAAAATTTTATGAGTAAACTAAGTTATATGTAACACAGTTTAGGATGCTAATTCTTATGGTCCAGTGAGATTAGATATGTAAATACAATTATTTTAAATGCATGAAATATATTTATCTCTCTCACTAGAGTCACTAAGCTGGGCAAAATCTTCATTTCTTTGATTTTCCCTGTCATCCAGCCTTGAGCGCAATTGTTCCCAAAAATTTTGAAAGGCTATTATGGAATGATTTTTCTTTTTTCTGGGTTTCTAAATGACTAGACATTTTACACACACACACACACACACACACACACACACATACACACACACACAGCCCAGCTAACATGGAGCAAATTATCTGCCACCCTTCCCCAAGTCAGACCTAGCACTCTAAATCCTTCACAGATAATCTGTGAATAAAAACACACCCACAGACCTAGATATTAGTATTTTAAGTGACAAGGCTATATTCCAGCGTTCATTCATAAACTGAGCCAAGCTCAAAGTACATTTTTCCTGAAGAAACAATGTTGTAAACATTATAAATGATGGGTTTCTCAGGCCAGGCCACACAAGTCCTATCTAATCTGTGTTTGTCCATCGAACTATTCCTCTATCCATCAAACACCTAGAGAGTTTCTACTTTATGCCAAATTCCTTGCCCTGCATCAGACCACATCAGAATCATCGACAGTATATTTACAATTAATAAAACTGAGGCCGGGCGTGGTGGCTCACCCCTGTAATCCCAGCACTTTGGGAGGCCGAGGTGGGTGGATCACTTGTGGTCAGGAGTTCGAGACCAGCCTGGCCAACATGGCAAAACCCTATCTCTACTAAAAATACAAAAAGTAGCCAGGTGTGGTGGTGGGTGCCTGTAATCCCAGATACTTGGGAGGCTGAGGTGGGAGAATTGCTTGAACGTGGGAGGCTGAGGTGGGAGAATTACTTGAACCTGGGAGGCAGAGGTTTCCGTGAGCTGAGATCACACCACTGCACTCCAACCTGGGTGACAGACTGCGACTCTGTCTCAAAAAACAAACAAACAAACAAAAAACTAAAAGACATGGTATACCAACATTTTGGTAAATTTTGACAACAGCCTAACAATAAATTGGCTTTTTAATCTTTTATCTATAAAATAGTGCCACAAATATTTATCGGAGAACTACTATGTGCCAAAGTCTGTGCTTGTCACTAGGAATGAAAGAATGAACAGGGTAGCTCCTGCTGTCAAGGAGCTGAACAGCAGAACTCGGAGAAAAAGCAGGTTTGATTAAAGGAGAATGGAAAGGTAGGTACAGATGTAACATTTGGAAAGGATGGTGACTTCTGTGAAAACAAGCACTAGATGTTATAAATAAGACTCTTCAACATGTCAGCCATGATAAGCTGCTTTTTTTTTTTTAATCTCTCAAACCAAAGAGACAATTTTTGATGCCTTTGAATGAGGATTAAAAGAGAGTGGGAGGGAGAAAGGAATTAGGTAGAGTATGAGGAAGATATCACCTGGGATGAAACTAGCAAATAGGGAAAGCCTGCATGGAGCCTCAGTGCACTTAGGAAGTACACTTGGCTGCATTTCCCCACAGTGGTCCCTTCATTATGCAACTGCACAGTTGCCAGTCTGGAGCAAGAACATTGGGTAGGTAGAAATGGTAGGAGGCAGCAGTCAACTTAGAGTAAAGGGTGAAGTCTCAGTAACAGCCTATGGGGGACTGCATGGTCTCTGACCTCCTTTCCTGTGCTTTCTCTGTTGCTATCTGGTGCCTGAGCATGATCCTGCCTCCATGACTTTGCCTTACATTCCGTATTCTCTGCCTGGTACACTCTTCCCCCAGTTACCTGCACAGTTTAGTCCCTTACCTCATTCAGGTCTGTGCTAAATGTCACCTAACTAAGTCCTTCTCTCACCTCCCTGTTTTAAATAGCACTGCCCCAGAGTCCCTCTTGGTTTTATTTTTCTTTACAGCACTGATCACTACATGACCTTATTTATTTGTTTATTGCCTATTTCCTTCTACTAGGATGCAAGGTCCATGAGAGCAGGGGCTTTGTCTGGTTCAGTGCTGTATTTCCTGTGCTGAGAACATAGCCTGGCCCACTGTAGAAGGAATTAGGAGGTGCATTTTCTAAGAAGGGGCTTTTAGCATAGAAAGACCCTTTTCCTAAAAACCTTTTAAAGAGGAATTTTTTCAGCCTGTTGTTTACTTGTATTTAAGTTTAAGACCACTTTGGTGAGGGATGTGCAGCTGGTGGTAGTATTCTTCTGCTAGAGAGTTGTGAGATGAGCCATTTGTCATTGCATTACTTTTGATTTTTCACATTTTTTCTACTTTCAGCTTCTTGAGAAATTCAAAATCTACAGAAAAGTTGCCAAAATCTTTCAATGAACATCCGTACATCTCTCACTTAGACTCACTGTTTAACATTTTGCCCCATTTGCTTTATCTCTGTATATACATGTTACTACAGTTTTCAATGACCCATTTAAGAATAGTTGCAGATATGACCCTTTACCTCTAAATACTTCAGTTTGTATCACCTAAGAAAGGACATACAGTTACTATATTCAAGAAATATGGCATTGTTATAATAGTATCTAATGTGCAGACCTGTCCCAATGATATCCTTTATAACCATAACAATAATGAAATCCCAATTCAGTAAACAGTCTAAAATCACACATTGTATTTAGTTATCAAGTTTCTTTAATCTTTCTCAATTTTTGTCTTTCATGACATTAGTATTTTCAAAAAGTGTAGGCCATTTGTTTTGTAAAATGGCCCTCAATGTGGACTTATTTTATGTTTCCAAATGATTATAGTCAGGATAGACATTTTGGGCAGGAACATTACATAGGTGATAATGTATCCTCCTAAGAGCATCATCTCAGCAGGTACATAATGTCAGATTATCCCATTATTAGTGCTGTTAAGTGCAATCACTGTTTAGGTAGCATCCAATGGATTTCTCCATTGTAAAGCTACCTTTTCCCCTTTGTAATTCATAAATTTATAGTATCAATTTTAATTACATGAAATTAGACTATCTCTGTCGAGAGACACTGTACAACTATGTAAATATCCTGCTACCCAACAATTTTTTCTTAATAGTTTTAGGATCCCTGGAGATTCTTGCCTGAATCAATTAATAACATGGTTATAAAATAGTGATTTTATAATTCTTTCATTCCTTACATAAGTTGACATTCTCTTGAAGGATTCTTCTTTTGCTCCCATTTGTTTATTTGCTTGCTTGTTGTAAATATGGACTCATGGATTATTTTCTTTAAATTCAGTGTGTATGATCCATTCCTCTTGCTCATTTTGATGCTCAGATTGTCCTAGAGTTGGCCTAACTGCACTGATCCTTGGCATCTGGGGAGAGAAATACCTAACCCGAGGAGTAAGAAACATTTTTAATCCATTCACAGTGCCACTTCAATTTTAATTGTGTATGAATCACCTGAGGGCCCAGATTCTGCATTCCTAACAAGCTCCCTGCTGGTGCTGGCTGATCTGTGGACCCTGGCTGAGGTAGCAAAGCTGTAGGCATCTATGGGCTCATTGGGAAGAGCCAAAACACATTGCTCTCCCTGTATTAGTATGAAAAATTCACCTCATTATCATGGAAGAGAATGATCTCTTGGAAAATGTATGAACTCTGGTAGGCACAGGGGAGAGAAGATGTGTACCCCACCTGCTTGAGTCCCAGAAATCATGATAATGAGGAATGCTGGCCTCACACTCATGCTTATTTTGCATTTCTCTTGAAATCCTGACCTTTCAGGGAGCTGGCTTCAGTTCCTGGTATCTGGGACCATGGGAAATAGTGACACCTTCAGTGTTGGATGTGTCTGTACTGGTTTTCTGTCAAACCGAACTTTATTGGTACCAAGGGAAGTTAGGCAGTTTAAGCTCTCCTAATCAAAAAGAAAATTCTCATTTTTCTTGCTCTACAGGAGTGTGAACTTTCTGCCATTGGTAGGTTTCAGTGGCTTTTGGTCAGATACTTTTTTTCTCTTTAGAAGTAATTTATAGGCAGATTGTTGTTGGCACTCTGGCCATTTGTAGTTTGTTACTGTTACATTCAATTCATTTATTCAGAATTCCAAATATACATAGTATTTTGTGTTGCTTAGTAACTTTGTTTAATATATTTACATTTTATCATTAATCCTTTTTTCTGACATAATTTCATTTACTCATCTGTCATCTGACTAATATTTTCCCTTAGTCTATTAATTATGTTAATTGATGGAATCTTCCTTGTAGAAGAAGAGAACTTTACAAGTGAGGGACTTCCTCTTTAGACATCTGTCAGAAGTCAGAGGATGGGGCTGGGCACAGTGGCACACACCTGTAATCTCAGAACTTTTGGGAGGCTAAGGCAGGAGGATCATTTGAGACCAGGAGTTTGAGACCAGCCTGGACAGCATAGTGAGGCTTTGTCTTTACAAAAAAATTAGATTAAAAAGAAAAAGAAATTGGAGAATATCTGCTGATAGGAGTAGAGTCTCCCAGTTTTAGTAGCTATCAATGGGCATTGGGGAATGAATGAATGAATGTGGAACCAATATGCACATGTCAACTCAATGAGATTGACATGTTGGAAATTGAGATTCCCAAATGGGTGTTTTTGTTTGTTGTTTATTTGTTCCTTTTAATCTCTGCCATTTGTGTCTTTTGCCACTTCTGGCATTTAGATAGATAGCAGATCATAGCATTAGACATCTATAAAGCTTGGGCAATTTCTAACATATAAATGATTTGCAACTTCATATGCCCCACTGCTCTCCCTTAACGCTTCCATCTTCCTAGAGGGCTGGGCCCCCACCTGTCTGCTGGGAGATTTGGATGCCCTTCCCCTTATAGCAAACAGTCCACCTGCTGCTTGAGATCCTTTTTCTGCCAAAGAGTGCTACAGCTCTTGTGCTTCCTGGTCACAGCACACACTTGTGTTCATTGAACGATGTGGAGTTAGTATGAATTTTATTCCCCATCTCTCAATTATGTATATGTTATAGAAGGGTGTTTAACATAGCCACACTGTGAAAACATTACTCATTACTTCTAAATGCTAACCTGCAAATCTAGTAAGATACACAAGTTGGTACCTTTTAAGTCATCTTTGTTAGAGGATGCCACCTGAAGATCTCTAATGTCAAACTGGATAATTGGCTTAGCTTGGTAAGAGATCATTGGCCCACAGAGGTTCAGTGGTTGCTATAGAAGCACAGGGCCAGCAGAACCTGTGGTCTGTGGAGGCCACTAACACAGTATTCAAGGGCTTTGTCATGGCTGGGTGCCAACACCTGGTGGAAAGCAGAAAGGCTGTTTCAGTGCCTCTAGTGCTAGACACCTGGTACCAATTAGACCACACCTGCTTTCTGTTGTTTGGTCTCTCCCTTTCTCTGTCCTGTGAGCTACATTTAAAAATAATCACTGAAAATCAGAGATGTTTCCAGTTCTAACTCAAATCTCTGTAACGTCTCAAAAATGTGTATGTATTCTGCAGATAGTAGTAAGTAGGAGAGCAAGTTTCACCTATTCTCTCATTTAAATGTAGAAGAATATCTCATTTTTTTCTGACACGAAGAATTATCAGACAGTTGAGCTGCTTCACACAAAAACCCAGAAGGACTATAGTAGCATCCTTTACAGTGCCTAAAGCAGTGTTTACCATGCATTAGGTACCGGGAGGCATTTGTTAAATAAGTGGTCCAAAGCAAAAAGGAATGGTAAATGGAGTGCATTTTATTTTTATTTCCCATCTTATCAGCTTTTTGCAAGCATTATTTTGATTACAGCAAACTTAAATTCCTCATTAGATTTCCAATGCCATGTTTGAACATTGCTCAAATGTCAGTCCGTGGCTGTTTATGCACATGTATATAGTACTGACTTGGCTATATCCAGACACAGAAATGCATACTTTGTTGATGTGATTAGCTGGGGGGATTAGTTGTCAAGTTAAAGAATATTCTGGAAAGTTAGGTGGTGCCTTTAATGTCTGAAAGTCTTGAAATGATTTCTTAGAGTGTTTCTCCATGACAGTGTGCTGTGTTACTCTTACTGTATTGCTATAGAGGTTATTGTAAATTCAGCCAGCATTTGTTGAACTCCTGCCAGGTTCCCAGACCTTTGCAGGGGCCATACTTGTCCCTGCCTTCAGGTCATTTACTATTGGACCTGATCTGCATAAATGTGAAACGTCAGTACTGACACAAAACCAACTTAGGTATCAGGTTCATGGGTCTCCAGCAGTTCTTCTATCTTCATGGGAAGTGAGATTCCTATGAGGTAGAAAGGCTGGAAGAATGAACAGTTTAGGAAGATGCAGAATTGCAACTGAATAGTGAAGAAGAGGAAGAGGAGGAGGAGGGAGAGCATTCCAGTTAGTAGGGCTCAGTGTAAGCAGAAGCTAGAGATTGGCATTCACACTGTGTTCAAGGGATAGTGAGAAGCCTGGTCTAGTTGTTGAAGTAGAGGTTTTGTCTTGGAAAGAGTGGAGACAAGGTTATAGAGCTTATCTGGAACCAGGCCCCAGAGGTGTTGCAGTGCTGCAGAGCAAAGTGGTCTGGAAGGTGGTTGAGCAGCACTAGAATGGTTCAGGAGTTGCACCACAAGGTTCCACTCCTGCCTCCATTGTCAGGAGCGGTGTGATACTGGTTGTTGCACAAACTCTCTGTGCCATGGTTTCCTCATTTATAAGATGAAGACAATGGTTTTATTTATCTTACAGGATTGCTACAAATAATAAATGGAACAATAATGATATAAAATGTTTAGCAAAGTACTGTGTACTTGGAAGAGCTCATTCCATTGTTAGTTATTAGGCAAGGGAGAGACATAAAGCTGATACTCAGAAATAGGTTAATTGAAGCTTGAGAAAGCTTTGTAGGTTGCTTTTTGCCTTCATGCCATTGAAAATGAGGTGTTAGAGGTGTCACCATAATTTCCACGCTGTTCAAGAAGGCACAGGAAGATACATGAAGTAATGTGTTGCATGAGGCCATTCTGTTTTCACTACATCCCCATTTCACAGATTTGATGAACATGCTTAAAAGCCATTGAGAAATAATTAGATCAGAGTAATTGGGAGTGTCCCTTAATAGTCACAGAGAACTCTTATTCTGGTCAGTTAGAGGAAATGAATTATTTGACCAGAAGTAGCTGGAAGTTTGGTTTGCTTTTTTTTCTTGATTAATATTTTATATTGTATACTCAGAGGTTACTGTACTGACAGGAATGAGATAGAGAATTGAATCTGAATAAATCAAAGTGGAAAATCACTATGAATATCCCTAGAAGAATTGTAGAGCCTAACTTCTATAACGCATGCCTGCTAATTCTGTTTGTTGTGTTCACTCTTTGGGTAGGTAAGAAAATAGAAGGCAGCTCTCTATAAAAACAAGAGTTCTGTTTTAATACCCTTGCTTAAAGTTTTTCTTTAATCTTAAGATTTTTTCTTGGCTGGAAGTAAGTTTAATTCATCTATTGGGACATTTGGATTTTTATTAAGCTTGATGTCTTCTCTCTTTGTAAAGATCTGAATAAGTTGTGCTTCAGACTCATCTTCATGGTAGAAACTATGAAAAATTGTACAGCATGTGTGTTATACTATATGAAGAAATAGCATCTTCAAAGGATAATATTACACTCACATTTTAATCACAATAAGTTATACTTCCTAAGTGCTGCTCGTCTGTATCTTATTCTGAATATTATAGATGTTTCCATATCTGGTATAGAGAGTGTTCTTATGTGCAATTTAAGTGTTTTCAAGGGTCAAAGCTTGTAAATGCTAATAGTTTCTTGTTTAGCACTCCAAGTATAATGCCATGCATTTACTGGCATGAATAGTTATTAATTAGTATTAATGCTATTTGTGTTTTAGAAAATGTAAGAGAGATGAATCAAAAGTATGACTAATATTTGAAGGAACACATCTATTTCTTAGTCTGTGCAGTCCTTAAAATATACTCTACATATGTGTGGATATATATGTATGTATTTGTATATACATATGCATAAGTAATCTCTATTTGGCTACAAGTAGCACAAATTAGTTCTATGTCAGATATTATAAGTACGTTTCTGTACTTTGTTCATTAACTTCATTATTTTATTTTATTAAAAAAAATTTTTTTTTGAGATGAAGTTTTGCTCTTGTTGCCCAGGCTGGAGTGCAATGGCGCGATCTTGGCTCACCGCAACCTCCACCTCCCAGGTTCAAGAGATTCTCCTGCCTCAGCCTCCTGAGTAGCTGGGATTATAGGCATGCGCCACCACACCCAGCTTTTTTTTTTTTTTTTTTTTTTTTTTTTTGTATTTTTAGTAGAGGTGGGGTTTCTCCATGTTGGTCAGGCTGGTCTCAAACTCCCAACCTCAGAGAGGTCCCCACCTCGGCCTCCCAAAGTGCTGGGATTACAGGCGTGAGCCACCACGCCCAGCCACTTCATTATTTTAATGTGCCACATTAAGTGTTATGTACTACATGTTAAACATTAAACAGATTTATTCTAAATGCCTGCTATGGGTTGAATTGAGTCTCTCAAAAAGAACTGGTGAAGTCTTAGCCTCTGCTACCTGTGAATATGACCTTATTTGGAAAGGTCATATTCTTTGAAGGTATAATCAATTTGGGCTCTTAATTCAATAAGACTCATGTCTTTATAAGAAGAGGAAAAGGCCAGGCATGGTGGCTCATGCCTGTAATCCCAGCACCTTGGGAGGCCAAGGTGGGTGGATTGCTTGAGCCCAGAAGTTCGAGACCAGCCTGGGAAACATAGTGAAATCTTGTCACTACAAAAAATACAAAAATTATCTGAGCATGGTGGTATGTACCCATGGTCCCAGCTACTCTGGAGGTTGAGGTGGGAGGATCACTTGAGCCTGGGAGGTTGAGGCTGCAATGAGGCGTGATTGCACCACTGCATTCTGGCCTGGGAGACAGACTTTGTCTTAAAAAATATATGTTTAAAAAAAAAAAAAAAGGAGAGAGAGACAGACAAGGAGAATGTCATGTGAAGATAGATGCACAGAGAGAAGACGGCCATGGGACTACTGAAGCAGCAGCACAATTGCATGTTGTAGGGGAGGGGAAATTTCCTCCAGGGAGGTTGCTACCAGAATAAGGGACTATACTTAGCTACCTCTGGGTTAGAGAATTTAAGGGAACTGATCAAATTCAAAATCATGGCTATGAGAAATAGGAGAGAATTTGTCCAGGCATATACCGGAGTAATTATAAAAACAAAGCAAAACAAAATGCAGCATTAAGAACCCAGTTGACTGGGATAGCATGTTTTTAGTAGTACTGATTTGCAGACAAGCACACTGGTAGAGGAGCAAGACAAACAGATGAACGGCCAAAAGGCTAAAGAACTGCAGATAAAATATGATAACCAGAACAGGGAGAAAGTTAATGATGATTGCATTGGGTCTGAGGAAGACAAGGAAGGAAATGGATCCAGAGAAAGGTTGATTAAACTAAACTGAAAGGAAGGAGCAGAGAATCCCCAAATGGGGATATAAGCCAGAATACAGTTATTTTAAAATCAATTTATGCTTATAAGTTCAGGTTCTAATTACAGAAAGTCTTTCCTTTTCTAGTAGAAATGAGTGTTCTACTTAAAATTTCAGACTTCACTGGTAAAAAGGATTAAAGAATCAATAGTTATGGAAATATTGTAAAGGAAATGGTGATCTATGAATTTATAATCATAAAGTTCTAATTAACTTCCTCATCAGTACTTGTAATAAGCATCACCCTCCTAACATTTTTGGGAAGTGAAATATCATTGTAAGTTGTTCAAATCAGGAACAACAGTTCTTGACAAAATTTGCTTTTTAAAAGCATAAATGAATACATGTAATTACTTCCCTTCCTTGGATTTTTCTGCAGTTTTCTTAATTTAATAAATTAAAATGGTGAATTGAAATGATCTGGTATCAAAGCCTCGTCTTTTATAATTCAGTAATATAGTTAGTGAACAGACCTCGGCCTTGGTGACTTGTGTGAAACTCCCTGTTCACAGATTCTTCTTAATATGCATATAATAGTCATCCAAAAAGGTAGAAAGGGAGAATACCCATCAGCAGCTTAAATTTCCTTGTTTAACGTCATAGAAGTAAAAACATACCTCCTTCTCCTTAGGAGGCTGTCAGGTCTGATCTAGTTCCCATAGCTGCAATATTCTTATTTTCAAATGTGCCCTCTTTTGCTGAGTTTGCTGTCTTTGAAAAGAGATGGGATGGGGAAATCTCACCACCCAGCCCTTCAGGGCCTCTTCTCAGACCACAGTCCAAGCTGCTGATACTGGCCATGGTGAGGCTGGAGTTGACAGCTAACACACTTTTTTTCTGGCCTTCTCATTTATCATTCATATGCCATTACCATTCATTTGTAACTGGAAGAGAAGGCATGTAGGACTAATTTCTTGTCCACCCATAGTGCTTCTGCTTTCAACTAGAGTTTTTGTCACTTGATCATGTTCCATTTAACACTTTATTAATAAATTTTGATATATTGCTCCATAATTGGTTCTTGTGGATAAGTCTGTACTCCCTGGTGTGATTTTAATTAATAATCCAAGAAGGCAGGGATTATGCCTTAACACATCCTTTGTAAGAATCCCTTCCTTACAAGAAACCCAAGAAAGAATACATAGGATCAGTTCTTAGAATGTGTGCTGCAAATTATTCAGTTTTTCAATAAATATTTGTTTGAATACTTGCTTTTTGCCATCCACTCTGCTGGGGATATGCATAGCCAAGCAGTGGATCCACTGGGCTTACACTCTAGTGGGAGATCCAGATGAGTAAATCAGATAATCTAAGAGTGTGATATTTGATTCGAGAGGATAAATGTGAGTTGTTAATGTATGAATATGGTCTGTGTGTATACAGGAGGCTCTTTGGCAGCTTTGAGGTGCCTGAGAAGGTGACCTTTGAAATCAGCTGATACCTGAAAGGATATATAAGGGTTGGTCAGACTTAGCAGAGGTGGGGAAGGGTGAGGGGATAAAGACAGGGTGGTCATTTGGAAGAAGACCTATCTATCTAGCTAGAGAGTAAAGAGGTACATTATGGCTGGAGCACAGAGTTCAAGTGGGGGTGGGGAGGCTGTAGAAGTGACAGGGATCTGAAATGGCCTTATTAAGTGTTTGGGCATTATTCTAGAAATGAGGTTTTTTAAAGCCAGAGAGCAGCATGACCCTCATTTATATAGTTAGAAAGAGTCTTCTGGCTGTGCTGTGGAAGATGCTTTGGCAGAAAAGAGCTGTAGGAAGACTACTTAAGAGTTCATTGAGTGATAGAGAGTAGAGATGATAGTGATCTGAACAGGGTGGCTAAACGGAGGGATTTAAGAGAAATTTAGCAAGGGAAGTCCTTGAAAATTATTGGATTGTGGGAGAGGGGTGCAGTAAGAGAAAGACATGGTCAAGGGTGATTGGAAGTTCTCTTCAATTCTGTGTTCCCCCTACCATTCCTCCATCAATGATTTTAGACAACCATAGATTTAGAGTTAAAATATTCATGGTCATAAAATAAATATATGTGGGCCTTATAGGATATTTATGTTCAATTGTAATATTTTCTGTAATCTTTATAGGAAGACCTTTATATTACAAAGAGTAGCTTATATGTTAAAGGCACTCTATGTTAAAATATTAAGCAGCATTCTTAGGTACATAATTTATAATAATGAAAATTTCACTTTTTTTTTTTTTTTTTTTTGAGACAGTCTCTCGCTCTGTCGCCCAGGATGGAGTGCAGTGGCACGATCTCAGCTCACTGCAAGTTCCACCTCCTGGGTTCACACCATTCTCCTGCCTCAGCCTCCTGAGTAGCTGGGACTACAGGCGCCTGCCACCACGCCCTGCTAATTTTTTATATTTTTAGTAGAAAAGGAGTTTCACCATGTTAGCCAGGATGGTCTCGATCTCCTGACCTTGTGACCACCTGCCTCAGCCTCCCAAAGTGCTGGGATTACAGGCATGAGCCACCGTGCCCAGCTGAAAAATTCACCTTATTTAATATTTCAGGGAGATGTAAATATATAACCACATTTTTCAATCACTTTATGCCATTAAAAGTCAGTTAATTAATGATGTATTTATTAGGCAGGAAAGGAATGTAAACTTTTAGTATAGAACTACCTACCCACCCATTGCCCAGCCATAAATGAACTAAAAATCTTAATGAAAACATTTGTTAGATATACAGATAGCTCCAAGTAGTTCCAGGAGTTATTAAGAGCCATTTGTGGTTCTCTGAAAGAGTCTGGGCCAATACTCAAATGCAACAGTCATCACTTTGGGATTATGCTTCTTTGTTAGGGAATCACCAGTGGCCACTTCACTCCTAAGTGCCATCTAGACAGTTATTTCCCTCCCTCTCCTCATCCATTCTTCCCTTTCTTTCTCCCTTTTTTAACAACAACAAAAAAAGTTAATCTGTGTGGTTTTTTTTAAACAGTCTCGCTCTTGTCCCCCAGACTAGAGTGCAATGGTGCGATCTTGGCTCACTGCAACCTCCACCTCCCAGGTTCAAGTGATTCTCCTGCCTCAGCCTCCCTAGTAGCTGGGATTACAGGCACCTGCCACCAAGCCTGGCTAATTTTGGTATTTTTAGTAGAGACGGGGTTTCACCATGTTGGCCAGGCTGGTCTTGAACTCCTGACCTCAGTTGATCTGCCCGCCTTGGCCTCCCAAAGTGCTGGGATTACAGGCGTGAGCCACCGTGTGCAGCCCTAATCTGTTTCTTACCAGACCTCCCTTAAGTTCTGGGACTTGAGAAGTGCTCTCAAGAGGTATTAAAGAAAACTGAAGCTGACATCTTTGTTTTGGTCTTGGCTCTAACAGAATCAGCTCTGTAATTATGAATTTGCCACGTCTCAGGATCTTAGTTTCTACATCTATAAAATGAGAAAGCTGAAGTACATTCTTGATAAGGGGACTCCCAACTATGATTCCTTTATCCTGCCTTTTTTTCCCCTGGTCCTGTATATCCAGTTGCTTCCAGGCCTTTGTTTACTTGAGGGTCCCACTGGTACTTGAGATTTGTTATCAGAGCTACCCCCTCATGTTGTAGCTTCCATCGTTTGTCCTCTGCCCCCACTGGCAGTACCAAGGGACTAGACTTGGATAAGTAACTGGCAAGGAGCCCCAGGGGAGAAGGAGAGGCAGCACAGCACCTGAAAGTCCCATGTTTTAATACTTACAATCTGCATACACATCACACAGGAAAGATGCGATTTCATAACATTCCCTCTTACCATTACTTTTGTTATTATTATTATTATTGAGATGGAGCCTTGCTCTGTCTCCCAGGCTAGAATGCAGTGGTACTATCTCGGCTCACTGCAACCTCCGCCTCCTAGGTTCAAGCGATTCTCCTGCCTCCGCCTCCTGAGTAGCTGGGACTACAGGTGCATGCCACCATGCCCGGCTGATTTTTGTATTTTTAGTAGAGACGGGGTTTCACCATATTGGCCTGGCTGGTCTCAAACTCCTGACCTTGTGATCCCCCCACCTCGGCCTCCAGAAGTGCTGGGATTACAGGCATGAGCCACCGTGCGAGGCCTATTATTATTTTTTTAACCAGACAAATGTTTGAGTTTTTAAACTTGTTTTTATTTTGTGTATGTGTGCATTTTTTTAAATTGGGGTGGGAGAGATGGAATGGTTGCTGAAGAAGGCAGAGGCGAAAGCACAGAACACTTTACTGCAAACTATTGCTGCCTCTTCAGACACAAAGCACAGATTGCCTTACAAAAGTTGTAGTTCTCCCTCATCCCAAGTTCATTCTGGCAACCCCACCTCCACATTCATCCTCAGGTACTGCTCTATCACATGTTTGTGACCCCTTCCTTCATTGCTAACATATGTCATCCTAAAACCCGCCTTCAAGCTCTTTTCCTTCAGGAATACTGATTAACCGCACTTGTGATTGGTCACCAATCACATTTAAGCCCCCTGGACTCCACTGTTACTCTTTTAAAACATATTTAAAATAGTTTCAGACACAAAATAGGAAAATACCAAGTCTTTTTTATATATTGTGGTATATATACAGTAATATCCTCCAATGCATATTTTAAACACACTAGAAATAGTGTGATTTTTCACATACTGTTCTGTTTAGTCTCTGAAATGAAAGATGAAGGGTAAAGAGTAATCCTACTGCCATGAAGTCATTTGACCTCACTTGTTTTCTCTTACTCATTGTGATTGCTGCGACTTATGAAGTTGATCCCAGCTTGGACATTGGCATGTATGATTTTGCAAAATGGTTCTTTAAAGGACTATAAGAATGTGGTCATTTAAAGCTGTTTCAGAAAATGTATTGCCCCTACTGTGATATTAGAAATGGCAATTTTTAAACATGTCAAAGTTTGATTGTAAAATGGATAGTTTAAAAAGCTGCCTTGGTCTACTGCTTGATGCATTTTAAATTTGAAATGGATCTTTGAACACTTGTATGGCTGCTGGACTAGCGGTTGTTAAGTTTGTTGGTTTGTCACTTAGAGTCATCTATCACTTTAGTAAGAAGTTAACGCCTATCAGTTGGAGAAAAAGCAAATACTTTGCATTGACAGTCTCCCCTACCCTCTATTATTGTCATTTTCTTAAGCCATCACTGCTCTGGCTTCTAAAATACACGTTTTTGAATGAAGGTTTTTGCAGTGAATGGTGTCTTGTAGATCTCAAAGTCCACTAGAAAGAGTACTGGGTTTTTGTTTGTTTTGAACCTTGCAAACAGTAATGCTTCTTTACCACTCACCCTCCCCCCACCCTCAACCTCCACAACGTTCCCGTTTGCTTATAGTTGTCAACGACCATGATCTCTGGACCCGCGCTACAGTAACAAGTTTGTCAGTGATTTTCAAATAAGGTGCAAATCAAGGGATGGCTTTGTCCCCACTTCGGCGCAGGTGGGACAGACTTGGGGAAGACGCAGCTGAAGAGACAAATTCTCAGGATGCGTCAGTCTCATCACTGACCGTTGCTTTTAAACCCTCCAGGAAAAATATGCCAGTCATTGTTATGATATAAACAACCGAAGGGGTGGACGGTGAGGATAAGAAGAACCGAGATAATATTTGGCCAGAGCAACGTGTAGCACAGGGAGCCAGGGCAGCAGCTGCACCTGCGAGCAGCGCAGGCAGCGGGCGCGGCCTCCGGGCGTGGTGGTGGGCGTGGCCGGGCGGCGGGGGCGTGGCCGGGCGGCGGGGCGGACGGCGCCGCCGGTTGGAAGTGGGTGGAGTTGCCCTTGGAGGCGGCACCGGACCTGGGCCCCGAGGCCCGCCGCGCCCTATCGGGCCTGAGCCGAGTGGCCCCACAGAGCCGGCGCGCTCCCGCCTGCAGGGGGAGAGCGGACGGGGCGCGGGGACCGGCCAGGCCGCGGCGGGTGCTGTTTCTGTTTCACTTTCCTTCACTCTGAGGCCGTTGCGCTGGCGGGCGAGGAGCGGCGGCGGTGGCGGCCGCTGGGTAGGTACCGGGCGGGCTGGGGAGCTGCAGGGACGCCAGACTCCTCGCCCAAGTTTGCGCCTCAGGCGAGAGCGACACCTCCAGACACCTGCCCTGGCCGGCCCAGACTGGAGCCGGGAGGGCCCTTCGGGTGCAGGGGGCTACCGGCCCGGGCTGGGGCTTCGGAGCTGTGCCTACCTCGGCGGGGAGAGCGGCCGGCTGCGGACGCCGGCCCCGGGAAAGGCTGCTCGCTCTCCCCGGCCTGAGCAGCGCGCCCGCGGGGCCTGGGCCCGCGCACCTGCCGGGCGGGCGCGGCAGTGCTGAGACCGCACTGGGCTGTACCTCTGGGTCCTGCCGGAGAACGGAGAAAAGTTCCCCCTTGCTCCCGCCCCGTCATTGCAAGTTCTTGCTTCCCTTAACTGTCTTGGTCACAGGGCTCTGTGCCTTAGGATCTTAGCACCACCCCAGGTCGGGACCGTGCATTTCCTCTTCCAGAGGACTTTCTCTTACTTTGGAGCTTCATGGCAAACCTGTGGGAAAGGCAAGGCAGTTAATCCCAACTTATAGAGGAAGAAGCCGAGACCCAGGCACAGATATGAAACGCTTTGCTGAAGGTCATACAGGGCTAAGGGCCAGAACCCTGATTCCCTGTCTTTTAATTATGCTTGCTTTCTGTTACACCCACGAATACGACTTCCCAAGAGGATAGGATGATTACATGCAGAGCCTATTCCCTGCACATTCGCAGTGGGTATGTGTTGATGGAATGCCTTTTACCTTTCCGGTTGCTTTATATTTACCAATGAGTTAACAGCTAAGATGGGGGAAAGTTCCTGTTTATAGAATGCACTTAGGAAAATCAGCACCTTTCATGTTGTGTTTTCTGAGAGGATACATATTTTACAGTTAAAAAAAAAAACAAACCTGAGACAGGAAAGTAGCATTACCCAGGTTATATATCTACTAAATATGACCAGTTTCTATTGAAGAGTTTTTGGTCTAATAAAGAAGGTGAAGAATGAATGTAACTATAAATCAAAATAAAAGGCAAATGTAACAGGAAAGAAGTAAGCATTAAAAACTAGGGAAAGATTGCACTGAGGATAGCATTGGAGAAGGGCTTGAAGGATAGGTGGCGTGCAGACAGAGGAGAGAAAGGGCGTGTTGGATAGAGTGCTTAGAACCTGCAGAGGAGACGGTGGGAGAGGAGTGATCCCTTCAGGTTGAAGAAAGTTGTTGAAGGGTATATTAAGGTTAACCTGTAGAAGGTCTTATGTGACAGAATGAGAAACATTTTTCTGTTTGTAAAGAGAAGACACTGACATTCGTTGATAAGAAGACCCAAGTGTCACAAAATAAAATGTGCCTGGTAGCAGAATATAAGATGGACTGCAGGTAGAGAGGTGATATACAAGTAGAGCAGCCGGGCATGGAATAGCAGAGGACATCAACTTGGTTTGACTCGTAACTGGATGTAGGGTTCAAAATGGAAATGGGGAACATTTTGATAGGGAGGATCATTACTTCAGTTTTTAATCTTCTAACTTGTATTGGCAGGGACTCCTAATAGAGCAGTCAAGCAGATAGTTAAAATGCATTAGTGAAGAGGTAAAGATATCAAACTGTAGTTAATAGCTTTGGGTGTCATTAGTATAGAGGTGATAGTTGAGGTTCCAGGACTGGATGAATTTGTCATTATTCTGAATTATAGCAGATTTGCAAGTTAATGATACAATGAAGGATATGTTCTATTCACCTATTCACCCAATTGGGAACATGTAACACTTGCTGTTAATAGAATGACATTAATACATTATGAGGAATTTGACCCTTTTTTCTCTCATCTTTTTGAAATGATTTTGGAAACAGACATGGGAAAGCAGAACCACCAAAAGGAGTGATGATCAACGATCTCATGATAAATCTGGATGCTAGTTCTCATGCCTCAGGACATCCTACTGGGAACAACACACCAGCTCCTGGGATCAGACTTTCATCTACTTAGGACCCCTCTTTGCCCAAACTACTAAAGCCAGTCTTCACTAGCCACGAATGGCTACCCAAAGGAAACACTTGGTGAAAGATTTTAATCCTTACATTACCTGCTATATCTGTAAAGGGTATCTGATCAAGCCAACAACAGTGACGGAATGCCTCCATACATGTAAGTATTCTTTTAGGTTATTATACCTATCAAAGTTTATATGTACATTTTGTTCTTTTAAAATTGCCATGTTTTGTTTTTATCTATGTTGTAACTTTTAAGAAATGAGTATTCTATAATTATTTTAATTTGAATTTTCAGAATATTTGTCATTGGGATGCCAGTGGCATGAAATTTTGCTTTTGTTATTTGAATCTCAGTAGTTGACTTTTATCACATTGTAAAATATTCTAAAAATCATAAGCATATTATCAGTTATGGTTTTTTTAAGTGAACTGTTTCAGGTTTTTTTATTTTAAAAAATTATACTCAAGGAATTAATCTCAGAGATTCTTTTAGGATATGCAGACTCTAATTCACTGGTTCTCAAAGTGTGATTCCTAGACTAGCAGCACCAGTGTCATCACAAGTTCTAGGAACTTGTTAGAAATGCAGATTATCAGACCCTACCCTAGATTTAATGAACCGGAGACTCTGAGAGTGGGCCCAGCAATCTGTTTTAACAAGCCCTCCAGGTGATTCTGAAGCATGCTTAAGTTTGAGAATCACTGTTCTAGTAGTAGTATACCTGTGGAGCTCCTAGCAGATTTCATTCTCAACTGTCCCATTGGAAGAGGAAGAGGCATTTTCTACTGCCACTTATGCCAAGATTACACATACTCTTTGTGTTTCTGCCAGCATGATTTCATTTTTTATTTCAGTGAAAGTAATTCCAGTAAGTTCTAGTTTAATGCCTAGTGTGTGCATCAAAATAGAGATATACTTGATTTCATCTTAGCTTTACAATGACCTGGGAGCAGTTTGGAGTAGATGTAGGGGGAGAGAGAAGGTATAGAGATTTATCTTCATTTTATGGATGTGGAAACTAACGGACAAGTAACTTGTCTCGTCTCATAGCTAGTGAGTGGTGGACCTATATTCCACTCCAAAACCCATGCTCTTTAATATACCATGGTACTTTTTTTTTTTTAGCCTCCTTTTTCAGCTATTCTTGCTCTGCTGAACTGACATAATGTTATACCAGTAGTTTTAAATGAATGCTAGATGGAATAATCTGGAAATGGTTGAAATGGCAAATTTTATGTTACATTTATGTTACATTTATTTTACCACAATAAAAAATAGAATCATCTGGGAAGCTATTTAAGCATACACATGCTCAGGACCCTGCTTGGGGAGATAAAGTGGGTCTTGTGGTAAGGCCTGGGCATGTATATTTTGAAAGAGCTCCCCAAGTGATGCTGATGTATACTCCTTTGGGGTATTACTGGCACATCTTATTCAATTAGCAATTAACTATGTACTATCTTGTATTACTAGTTTGCTGTTGCCCTGTATTGTTATTTAACTTGAACAGTTAATTAACTATCATCGAACAGACATTTATTGAGTACTTTCTGTGTGTCAGGCACTGTGCTGGGGCACAAGATAATAAAGAAGGGCACAAGATAATAAGTCTCTGCTCAAGAAGTATAATTCTAATAGGAAAACTAATTTTTAAAAATGCCATATTAGTGATAAGTAGTATGAAAAAGAACAAAGCACGATTGTAGATAGGAGACATGGGGTTAATTTATAATGGGTCAGCCTCTTTGATATGATGACATTTGAACAGAAACCTGAAGGGACTGAAGGACTCTGTGGATATATGGGAAAGCAGTCTATGTAAAGGGAAAATTAAGCACAGAGGCCTTGAGATGGAAATCCACTTGGCCAGTTCAAGGAATAGCAAATCAGTTAGAAGCCTATTACTGTAGGAAAGCTAAAACATTATAGGGCCTTCAACCAAGGCTATAAGATATGAAATGGAGGTGGAGAAGGGTGGTTGTATTGTGGACATACTTTGAAGGAAGAACCAATTGGCTACGCTAGAGTTATATTCTACTTCCCTGTTTCCCGTTGCACCAAGCATGGAACCTGGACCCAGTCCACAGTGTGTTTTGTTTTGCTTCTTTGAACATTTGTTCATTGTTTTTAATTTTTGGATTCATCCGGCAAAAACTGTCAACTCTGGATGATGAGAAGAAAGCACAAACTCTCCCATTTCTATCTATATACTACAAATTTTATATATGTCCTTTGGAAGAAAATTTTCTTTGGGTCACAGTGAAATCCCAATTTAAATGTAACTTAAAAAAAGGAAAACAAAAGATTATAGAAGTATAAACAATTAGCTTATAAGCAAAGGGATATATATATATATATATATATATATATATATATGTTCTCTACAGCAATTTAAAGCCTAAAGGGGTAAATTAAATGACAGTTTAACTGCACATGTCATCCTGGCCTGAAAGATCACTTGGTGGCCATCAAGCCCCTTTACTGAGAGAAAATGAACATTGTAGAAATGTGATTTAAATATAATGGTAAGTCCCAAATGTGGCCTTTATTGTCAACAGAAAACACAGAAAGTAGAGTAAATGATGGAGTCAGGTACTCCATCGCATCTCTGAGGAGATCTGAGGATTCCGGTGGCACTAATCTTTATGTGCTCTCAGGTCCTTTGATTTCTATATTGTTTGTTTGTATTTATATTGAAGCTTATAGGTGAAAACTATCCCGCTTGCAAGGTATTCCCTTGTTAGAAATATTTATATACAAATAAATACAAATATATATTTATACAAATAAAAGAATACTTTGCAAGTGGGATAGTTTTTGCCTCTAAGCCTCAATATAAATACAAACAAATATTGATAACATAAATTGTACTGCAAAGCAGTATTCCTTAGCCTTTGGTTGGGTCTTTGATATGTGGTGATATCCTGGGTTTCAACTCTTCTACAAGGTTTTCTCATATATAATGTAGGATAGATACAGTTGTTCTGTGATTTGGGATGGGTATAAAATTAAATAACCAAATGGAAAGGCAGAAAGTGAGAAATGTTAAGTAACATTGTAGTACCATGTAATATTTTAGATCTTGACTTAGGCATATACAAAGAGTGTCTTACTTATTTTATACAAAGTCTACAATGTTATGATGCTATAAAGAATGAGTTAAGTAAAGAATGAGTAAACGCTAGTTTTTATGGAGACTCGTAAGAAAATATAAAGATTTTCGTCTTACTATTCAAGTTTGAAATACATAAATGAAGCTTTATTATTGGTATGCAAAACCAGACATAGAACCTTCCCTTCTGGACTCTCTGGTCAAGTGAAGAAAGAGTAATCAAGTTAAGAAATGTAAAAAAAAAAAATGCTGTTAAGTGCAGTGAGGAAGGACAGAGGGTGATATAATAGCAGATGTGTATCAGGATACTGGAGCAGAATGATATGCAGAAGAAACTCGTGTTTTGTGAAATTCCTAAAGCTACAGATCATATGCCATCTCAGGCAGATAGTAGCCCTTGAGTAGTGGTGCAGAGGACTACTTATGGGCAGGAGGCAGGGATTATTAGTAGCTCTGTCTGCTTTGATATGGGTAAATGAAGTTACTTCAGTCTTCTTTCAGATGACTATGCAAGTGCATTTCAAATCTTTCTCCACCTCAAACCAGATAGGTTGGTGCTTCCCCATTCTCTCAGAGAGAAATTCTGGAGCCAGCAGTGCTGGGCTGCCCTGTAGATGTAGGTAGATATAGAAAGAAGGGCCCGAAAGGTGAGCTCATCAAAAGGAAATAGGAGGTAGAGATGGTGGGGCAGCCCAGGGTCCTGGCAGGAGATGCAAAAAACCACATCATCATATCACATGATCACATTTGATGACATGATCAAATCAGCATCATAAAAACCACATATTTAGACTCTTTTCACCTACTAATACCTCTTCCCTTCGGTAGGCCAGGGACATTTGATAAATAGATAAAATTTTTAAATGAGTTAAAATTTTCAAACACAAATGAGTTTTAGCTTTAAATGATCACTTAATACTAGATGAACTAAATCTGCATTAACCATGGTTTACATGGCTGTGAGATAATTTTAATAGCCTAACAAACCAAAGGAAATAAACATGTCTGCACAAATAATTATTTTATTATTTAAACTAAGTAATTACATATCAGGCACTTTGCTAGCCACTGGGGGTAGAGTGGTAAATAAGATAAATGTGAAATGTATACACTATTGAACAAACTTAAATGCCAAGAAGAAATTTCTAACACATGTATTTAGATGTATGTTTTTCTTTTTTTCCTGTGTGAACTCATGTATTCTGAGACTTCAGCTACCTATGCTGAGGCCTCTCAAATCTTTATTTTTGGCTTACACTTTTCTTCTTAGCTGCAGAATCCTACTGGATGTCCGCTTGGATGTCCTGAAGCCACCTGAAACTCAGCATATCTACGAATGATCAAATGGGATGCCAGCACTCAGTTATCCAAGCAAGAAATATGCTCCATGCTTGACTCTTTACCCTCACTAACAAAACTGGGCAAAGTCCTGCTGGTCTCTCTCTTTAATACTTCTCAAATCTGTCCCTTTAGTTTCATACCTCTGTTACTGTTCTCATTCAGATTCTTATTACATCTCACCAAAGCCACTGCAGCACATTCTTAACTGTGTCCAAGTGGTAATAATTAAAAACAGCTTACTGTCTTTATCATTATCACTCTTAACCCACCCTAAAATTTCCTAAAGGTATCCTGTTGACCTCAGGATACATTAAAGCTACTTAGTGGTGACTGGTTTCTGCCTACCACTTCCTCCCCTACCACCTAACACTCACACATACAAATACTTGGTTCAGCTGTTTGCTCTCCTTGAAATGAATGCCTCCTCTGTGCCCAGCTAGCAGTTACCCATCCTTTAGAACTCATCCCCTCTAAGATGTGCCCTACCACATGCAGATTTGGGTTAAGTGTCTCAATAAAATCTTAAATGAATAAATACATGGCTAATAAGTTATTTTATTGTGTATTTTTCCTTTCAAAGATTCAAATGCAGTGATAGGTAACTTGAAACGCATATAGGCAATGTTGGTTAGGAAGTACAAATTTAGGAAAACTGTCTCCTAGGATCTACATAGGCATCTTTGGGGTCTTAGGGAGAGGGAGAGACTCTGGACTGGGGACTAGAAATTGATGGCCCTAGATTAAAGGATGTTCTGTCTCTCACCAGGTGACCCTGGTGAAAAGAGAAACTTTAAAGCTGCTTAGAATGTATCTGCTGGGTGTGGTATAGGTTGTTGACTTAAAACAAAAGACTTTTTACTTAAACTAAGGACAAAGGAGCTATGTTCCAGCAGCTCAAATGTGACCAATACAGTGTATTGGTTCTTAATGCTTTTGTGGTCAGAGGCCCCTCTAAGAATCTAGTGATTCTTTCCTTAGAAAAAAAAGGATGTTTATAGACATAGAATTCTGTGGTACAGAAAAGGAAAGCTTTCTTTCCTCTTTCTGCTCTTCAGAGATTATGGCAGTAATCCCTAACCTAAGAATAAATTATTTGCAAAAACACATTGTTATACTTATTTTTTAACTTCTACAAAGAAGGATTAATTGATAATATAGTTGACGTGATAAGAGACTCGGCGATTTTATGTGATAATATGTAAGAAGGAATAACTTAACCCTAAGATGACAGAATTTAAGTACTACCAACCATTTATTGTTTTTGAACAAATATCATAAATATACAAGTACTTAAGGTACAGAGAACTCATGATGCTTTGATATTCAATATTTCAAAATCTTACACTACATACACATGCTACTCAAAGTGAAACCTCTGAATTTGCTGCATCCACCATCAGCAACATCACCTGGGAACTTATTAGATAGAGGTGCACATTTTGGGGCTTCACTGTAGACTTACTGAATCAGAATCTCTGGAGAGAAGGCCAGAAATCTGTAGTAACAAGCCCTGCAGGTGATTCTCTGGTACACTAAAGTTTAAGAAGCGCTGCTTTGGATCAGACATTTATAATACTAGCATCCTTTAAAGTAGGCAGTTTGTACTTTTAATCATATAATTGTTAAATGCTAATAAAGGAATGAAATATTAGCTATTGTTTTATTGAATGTTTGTTATATGGGGCATCATGAGCTTTACATTCATTGTTTTATTTTACCCAACCAAGAACCCTTCTAGTTAGGTGGTATTATTTAAGCATCAACAAATGTTCATTAACTTTTACATGTGCCAGTCACTATTCTAGCCACTGCAACACAGCAATAAATAGAACAGGCATAGTCTGTGCCCTCCTAGAACTTAACATTCTAATAGGACAGACAATAAGTAAGTAAAGTGGAATTTCAGGTGCTATACATGACAAATGCTATGAGTTAAAAACAGAAAGGTCTTTCTTGGGAGTGGCCATCTGAGCAGGGACTAAAATAATAGGAAGGATCAATCTATGAAAAGGTTTAAGGGAAGAGTATTTCAGATTCTTATTCCAGAGGTAAGACTGAGAAAGGTTAAGTAACAGCCAGTAAGTGCTACAGCTGAGTTCTGAATCCTGGATATGTGACTCAGGTACATCTACATAATATATGTTATGACATTTTCCTAATTTTATTTTTCTTCTTTCTGCTTAGCTTTATTTTCTAAAAATTTTTAAGCAACATGTTAATTAAAATTATAGCTAATATTTATAAAATAAACCTATGTTTTCATGACTATGTAGCTGTTATGTACCCAATACTGATCTGAATTTATTATTCTGAATGAATAGCCATTTTAATGAAAAAAAGATATAAATTGAACTTTACAATAATGTATTCTTAATAAGAATAAAAAACGTGTTTTGGAATAAAAAGGGCCAAAATAGAAATTATATTTATTGTCTCAGTAGGTGCAAATATAATGTTTTAAGATATACTAGAAATGATGTCATTGGTATACTGATGTTACATATTTCAAACAGTATTTTGGCAGAAACTAGTCATTCATTCGTGAAAGTGATTATAGTGTTCATTTTGATGACTTTTTTAAAATAAGGAATAATTATAGGTCTTAATCTCGGTGTCATCTATTGTTAGTAATAATGTTAAAGTTATGTGTATAGTTCTTTTAGCCTTTGAAACTATGTATTAGATAGCAAGGAATGTTTAAATAGTTGCGCAAAACGTCATAGTGGACACTAAAGCACAAAACCAAAGGACAACAGAAGTAAAAAAGTGAAATCTTCTATATTGACTTATGAGACTATATCTTGGTCAGAATGAGTTGGAACTGATATCAGGGTTGGGTTGAGAAAAAGTGTGTAACCTAAACTACAAAAATATTCATGGTTAGAAATCATGATCAGTATACAGGTATGTTTAAGAGTCTAGCACAAGGGTTCAATATAAGCATTATAAACAATTAGTCTAACTTTGTAAAAAAGACAAAAGATAATTTTCATTTGGATACTCTGAAGACTTCTGGTGTTTTATATGTACTGATTTTTACCAGTATTATATCAAAAATTTAAAGCCAGCAAGCAAAGCTATATTTTCTCAGAATATATATGTATTCATATATACATATATGAATATATAATGTCAGAACCACTGACATTCAATTAATAGCAAATGATCAATGTTATATTTTAGTTTATATTGAACTAACATTTATTTATTTAGAGACAGGGTCTCACTCTGTCGCCCAGGCTGGAGTGCAATGGCGAGATCTCGGCTCACTGCAACCTCCCTACCCCGCTTCCATCTCCCACAGTCTCAAGCGATCTTCCTACCTCAGCTTTCTGAGTAGCTGTGTTACAGGTGTGCACCACCATGCCCAGCTAGTTTTTTTGTATTTTGTGTAGAGACGGGGTTTGGCCATGTTGCCCAGCCTGGTCTCGAACTCCTGGGCTCAAGTGATCAATCTGCCTTGACCTCCCAAAGTGCTGGGATTATAGGTGTCAGCCACCATGCCCAGCCTATTTATTTTAGAGACGGGATCTTACCATGTTGCCCAGGCTGCTCTTGAACTCCTGGACTCAAGCAGTCCTCCCACATCAGCCTCCCATAGTGCTGGAATTACAGGCAGGAGCCACCAGTGCCTGACCTAACTTACTTTAATTGTCAAAAAAATTACTAGTAAACTCAGTCGTCTCCCTTGCTTTAGTTGAAAATGTAATCTTCTTTCTGACTTGACTGCAATAGTAACACGTGTAGGGTCTACAATTTTGGTTCCCTTTAGTATTCCTAACCATTGTGTTCTCATTTATATTATAAATCATTACTAAGCACTTTGTCTTCCAGATACAATTCTGGGCACTTGAGACTCATCAAACAACCTAGTAGGCAATAAACAAATGATAGTGTATATTATATTAGGTGAGAAATACTGTAGAAAAGGGGAAAGTCAAGCTGAGTAAAGGAAATTGGCCAGTGAGGTGTTACAATTTTAAGTAAACTTGTGCTGAGGGTAGGCCTCATTAAGACTGACTTTTGAACAAAGACCAGGTAAAGGAGTTAGCCAGATATCTGAGGGGAGAGGTGTTGCAGGTAGAGGGAATGTTAAGATTAAAGACTCTAAAGCAGGAGTGTGACTGACTTGTTGAGAAATGAACCTGAGGCCCATATGGCTGGACAGCAGTGAGTGAAGGAGTGTTAGAGGTGATGGGGGTGGGCATGGCCGCAGGCACATGGCGCAGTTCTTGTAGAGCTGTCTTAAGGATTTTGCTTTTACTCTGAGAGAAATGAAGATCCATTTCAGGCAGGGTTTTGAGTAGAAGAATTATATGATCTGATTTATGTTTAAAAGAATCACTCAGACCACTATGTTGAAAGCAGACCTGTTAGGAGGCCATTGCAGTAATCCAGGCAGGAGATGGTAATGGCTTGCATCAAGGTGGTGGTAAAAAGTGATCAGAATCTTAATAGGTTTTGAAGGTAAATTCATATTTGCTCATGAATTGTATGTGGGTCATGAAAAGAAAAAGGAGTGTAAGCTATAACATATTCAAATGGAGATGTCCATTCGGGAGTTGGACTTATGACTCCTAGAATGAGCAGCATATGCATCATTATTTAAACAATGAAAGTTTGAAGGGAAGACCAAGGACTGAGCCCTGAGGTACCACTAAAAGGAGAAATCAGTGAGATAGGAGGACAATGGGAATAGTGGGTCCTAGAAGGCAAAGTAAACACATAGTGTTGAGGAGGTGGGATCAACTGTGTTAAGTGGGTTGAGTAAGATGGGGTTGAGAATAGATTCCTAGATTTAGCAATGCATAGGTCATGGTGGTCTTTTCAAGAGCAGTTTCAATGAAGTGGTAGGAGCAAAAGTCTGGATAATGTCAGCAGATGGAAAAATTTTATTTTCTGGTTTTGAATATTATACTATGAATACATAAGTATTTAATCTTAATAAAGTAAAGAAAAGGTGAAAAAAGAATGGGAAGAGAGGAGCTAAAGAGAATAAGTGCCACTATCTCAAGGAGTTTTACTGCAAAAGAAAACAAATAAATAGCTAATGAGGGAAGTAGGGTCAACAGAAGTGGTTTTAGGGGGTTCTTTTTGAGCTGGGGAAATATGTTTAAATGTCATTAAGAATCTTCAGTAGATGGCAAAAGATGTAAGTGAAAGGGGACAATTACTTGATCAGTGTTCTTAGGTCATGGTGACAGGATCTGGCATATAGGGCAGAGGATGGCTTTAGATAGGTACATGAAGTTCTGGAAACAGGCAAGAACACAAAATATAGATGCTAGTAGGTGAATAGGTGTGGTGGTAAAAGTTCTCTTTGTTTCAGTTATATTATTTCCTTTTGTTTTCAGTAAAATAGAAAGTGAGGTCCTCAGTGGAGAGTGAGGATGGAGGAGGATATGTTGGGGGTTTGAAGAGAGAGGAGAAGGTGTGAAATACTGGCAAGGAGCGTAGTGGACTTGGGGCATTGAGTTTGACAGCCTGGCAGATGAAGGATTCACTTGAGGTTCATGGTCATGAATTTAAGGTGAGAGACCAGTCAGCATGGTTGCATGTTTTTCTTCCACAAAGTTCCACTGTAATCTTGTAGAGGCAGAGTACATAGAGAGTTAGATAGAGTTAGCCAGGATTAGAGTTTAGTTGAGCAAGTATGACCAAAGAAGAGAAGGGAAGGGGAGTCGAAGTACAAAAGAGTGACACTATCAAGGGTATGTGTGAGGAATTGATTATTTTGATTGATCATGGAATTTATATTGGTAAGACGGGGAATGGGGCCATCGCAGCACTCACTGAGCTACCAGCCTCTATGACCTTGAGGTCCCACTCGACTCTACAAGCCAGCCTACAGAAGTAGGGTAACCTTTTCTGCCTTCCTAGACCTTTCAGGCTCTGCTGGCTTGCTCAGTCTAAGATCCCCAGACCATGCTTAAACCCCCAGAGTCTTTCCTAACCCTGTTCAAGCAAGGTGTGCTTCGCTGCCTGTTGCTTTGTCTTAGCAAAAAATAAAAATAAAAAATAAAGTGTTGTACTCAGTAGAAGAAAATGCTGTCTTTAGGGTTCTCTGTGAAATTGCAACTCGTGTAGGCCTTTGAAAGAAAGAAACATGCCAATATATGGCACATTATATAATATATATACACATATACATACATAAGAGAATAATTCATTATACAAATAAAACAAGAAGATGCATGGAAGCGAATTACAACTATTCTGGACTTTTTAAATTAGTGTTAGTTTCACGTATAAGAATAGGTATAAAAAGCAGGAAACTGATGCCTCTTCTCTTTGAACATGACCACAGTTTACTTATAAACTGTTAACAGATAAGAGTTTTCAAGACAAAAATGTATATAAAATGAGCATTATCAAGAAATATGTATGAAGATTGTGAATTGCTTAAGGAAGGAAGAAAAAATATGCCTCTAAGTTGACAGATAAAACCAACACATCTAAAAGATTTTAACAAAGGAAGTCAGCCTTTGGTCAGTTTTAATAAACAGAGCATTACTAATGAATGAAGACACTTAAAGCCATGAGAGAAAAGATTATTATTGTTTTATCATCAATGATAGCAGAATTAGCACTCAAGAGCAGAAATTTGTATATTTTGACATCAAAGCTGGGAAGCTCACTCTCTGTGATACATAAGAGACCTGGGTGGACCACACATACATCTAAGATAGCAACAACAAATGACCTTGTACCTTTTGTGTAGACACCCTCAAGAACTTGAAAATAGGAAATAGGATAGCTCTATAATAGTTCAACTATGAAATCAACATGTAATAGTGCATCAGAGCGGGTATATGCAAAGTAATTGGGAAGAGGCAAAACAAAATAGCTTCTAGACCAGTGGGACTGTACTGGAATTTAAACATATGTTTATTTTTAACATAAATTAAACATAAAGCGAAGGAAAGAATGCATAATAGAAAAGCATTAGTCAATCTTGGACACACATCTCACCCTACCGCAGTAAAAGAAATGTACTACATTCAAAGATAGGCTCTTCCTATTCAGGTGAAGCAATGTGTCTTAAATTTCATACTTGAGTTGCAAGGCTATCACTAGGGTAGAAATGGCTAGGGCAGAAATGGCAGCAGGGAATTAATACCAGTGAATGATACACATTTCAAGTTCCATCAGCACGATATCTGTTATTTATGATTAGTGCATCAAACTAATCATAGTCTGATATTATTCAGTATTGTGATGCTGATTCTGCTTATCATTTTATGCTCATCCAGTGATCTAATTTATGGTAAAGCTCACATTTATTGAATACTTACAAGTTACCAGACACTGTAAACCAGTAAACTTTACATATATTATCTCCTTTAAGCCTCACAAGAATCCTGTGAGATAGGTACCTTTGTTATCTCCCTTGTACACAGAAACACAAAGTAGTTTGCCTAATGGTAGTACTGGGATTCAGATCTAGGCAGTCTGCCTCAAGATTATCTGGAACAACTATGCTATACTACCTTGGTTTTTCATGTATATCTGCATTATAGGGAGAGTACATTGATCACAAATTCTTTAATTATTTTTTGTCCTGTCATAGTGGTTTCTTAATGGTGATAATAAAGTGACTTATGATGATGGTTTAGCAGAGAGCCAAATCCTGGAATGAGCACCCTAACAATTGTACTAGTCAGTAAGATTTTTGTGACTACCTCCTAGTCTCCCTTGGCCAATGTTTCCCAGTCATCTTTTGGCTGCATCAGTGAGAGGTTTTTGTAGAGTTACAGTCCTGGTGCTAATCTCCTAGATATTCTGAATTAATTGGTCTGGGATGGAGCCTCTGAGTCAATTCTTTAAAAATTCTAATTAGTGATCGTGATGCCCATTTAAATTTTAGAACCACTGCTTTAGATGATGCAGTGGCCATTTTTCTATTAATTTTTCCAACAACCTCGTTCAAGTCTAACAAATGGTAAAAGTAGGGAATTCACTTAGTAAACATTAGGCAAAAGTTTAATGATGTTTGTGATGAGGTAAATATAAAGGGCCAGGTGTGCTGGTTAATCCCAGTACTTTGAGAGGCTGAGGCAGGGGGATCGCTTTAATGTAGGAGTTTGAGACCAGCCTGGGCAATGTGACAAGATCCTGTCTCTGCAAAAATTTTAAAAATTAGCCGAGCATGGTAGCCGATATGGTTTGACTGTGTCCCCACCCAAATCTCAAATTGAATTGTAACTCCCACAATTTCCATGTGTTGTGGGAGGAACCCAGTGGGAGGTAATTGAATCATGGGGGTGGGTCTTTCTCACACTGTTTTCTCAATAGTGAATAAGTCTCATGAGATCTGGTGGTTTTGAAAAGGGGAGTTCCCTTGCACAAACTCTTTTTGCCTGCTGCCATTCACGTAAGATGTGACTTGCTCCTCCTTGACTTCTGCCTTGATTGTGAGGCCTCCCCAGCCATTTGGAACTGTAAGTCCAATAAACCTCTTTTGTGAATTGCAAAGTCTCAGGTATGTCTTTATCAGCAGCGTGAAAACAGACTAATACAGTGGCCCATACCTGTAGTCCCAACTACTCAGGAGGCTGAGGCAGGAGGATCACTTGAGCCCAGTAGTTTGAGGTTGCAGTGAACCATGATCATGCCACTGCACTCCAGCCTGGATGACCAGAGTAAGACCCTGTCTTAAACAAACAAATAAATAATAATAAATAAAAAAAATATGATTTTGATTTTGATGCCAGGGACCAAATGTTATTAATTCTAAGATGCATTGCATAGTAGTTTGGATTTTAGGCCTGGAGCTGCGCAGCCCAGGGATGGATACCATCTTTGCTGCACAGCTGTGCAGCTGTGAGCAGCCTACTCAGGCTCTCCAGCGCTACATTCCTCACCTGCCAAGGGAGGATAGTAACTGTCCATACTATAATCCATACAAAGTCCTGAGACCAAGCCTGATATTTGGTTAGTGCTCATTAAATATTAGCTAAGTTGTTACTTAAGTGTTCTCCCACCTGAGGACATCTTTGGTGAGCCTAATTCCCTTTCTGACCCAGGTGCTTCTTATGGCTATAGAATCTGTGTGGAGTAGCTGTGGAGAATGAAGACTCTACTTGGTCTGTATACATAGTCTTAACCTTAGACTAGGACCTTTTTAACATCATTCTTGGACCAACTGGGTTAACCACTACAGCAGTTGAGCAGTTAGAGAGTTTGGCATTAAATCTATAAGATATTTTAAAAATGTGCTGTACTGCTAGTATGGACTTCAAATTATAAACTAAGAATTAGAGGTGAGTTTTGTAGTAATGAGAAGTTTTTTAAGCATCTAAGGGAAACCAAATCCTCATTTTACTTTTTCCAGTTTCACCGAGCTTCAAGCCTGGATTTCCTCAGGTTCTAATTTATATAAGGTTGTGCTTTATTTAACAGTTTTTAAAAGCCATGTGGGAGATGTATCTTCTAGAGATTTTTTTAAAGGAACAAATAAGCTACTGAAAAGGGCTCTATACAGTTTAAAAGGAGATCTAATTGTACAACTAGACATATTTAAGGCTCCTAAAATAAGGAATAAGACATTCTTTTTCTATATATTGTAGATCTGTGTAAATAAAGTGTGAAGAAAATGTATCACACGTACATTGGTTAAGAAAATGGATTCAAATATTGGTTTTAACCACTTACTAGCTTCATAATTTTAGACAACTTGCTCAAATTCTCTACTCATTTCTTTATAAGAGGACAAATGCTATCTAATTAATAGGAATGTAGTAAAGATTAGATTATTAAATTGTATTGAATTAAATATATGTTGATTAGGACATACATGGACATAATATGTTGGATACATGTGCATATTTAAGATAATGCGTGGTACGTAAACCCATTAAGTGTTAACTGTGATAATAACAGTAATGACAACACTACCAAATCATCCAAACGAAAAAGAAAACAAGTCAGAATATTACATTGTTCAGCATCTTAAAGTTGTCTTTTACTAAAACTATCTGAAAAAAAAAATTGTCAGGAAAAACAGTTTTTGGTATTAGCCTCTGAAAAAATGCTTTCAAAAATTCACATCAGTGCTGGACGCAGTGGCTCACGCCTGTAATTCCAGCACTTTGGGAGGCCGAGGTGGGCGGATTACTTGAGGCCGGAAGTTGGAGACCAGCCTGGCCAACATGGCGAAACCCCGTCTCTACTAAAAATACAAATAATTAGCCAGGCATGGTGATGGGCGCCTGTAATCCCAGCTACTAGGGAGGCTGAGGCAGGAGAATCACTTGAACCTGGGAGGCAGAGGTTGCAGTGAGCCGAGATTGCACCACTGCACTCTAGCTGAGGCGACAGAGTGAGAATCCATCTAAAAAAAATAAAAAAATAAAAAATTAGCATCAGAAAACCTGAATTTAGGTCTTTTTGCTGCCATTCACCAGAATAGGCAGGTGACTGGGCCTATTGAAACCTCTTTTTTACCAGCAAAAGTGGAATAAGATACTGTATCTCAGTTGTTGGTGTGAAAATAAATTCACCTCTTGATAGGAGGGATTCTGTCTCCATCTAGAATAGCACCCTTCAGTAGATATAAAATGTGAGCCATGTGTATAATTTAAAATTTTCTAGTAGCCACACTAAAAAAGAAACCAGTAAAATTAATTTTAATAATATATTTAACCCAATGTCTCTAAAATATTGTCATTTCAAAATGTAATTAATATAAAATTATTGAGATTACCTGTTCAGGTTATGTCTGAAGTCTAGTGTGTATTTTATACTTACATTACATCTGAACTTAAACTAGCCACATTTCAAATGCTTAGTAGCCACATGTGGCTAGTGACTTCTGTATTGGGCAGTCCAGATCTAGAATATAGATTAGTATTCCCTATCACAGTTCTTGGGTACTGGTGCTGCTTTGACCTTAAGCAATTAGCATAACTTTACTCTTTAATGTGTGCACCTTTGGATGCTTGAGCCCTACAACTCTTTCATGAGCAGCCTAGCTTAGTATAGCTTCTGAGAGCATAGGGTCCTACCCTTAGCCTTTTGGCTGATCCAGGTGAGGACTTGTTCTGGGCATGTCACATACCTCTCTATTTGGTCAAGCCTGGTAGACAACCAAAGATTGCCAACCCGTTGAGTACAGTAAACCTTTTGAACTACAAGGATCAGAGCTCCATGTCAGGATCAGGCTTTTAAAATCCCTCCACTCTCATTTCTTTCTTTTTTTTTTTTTTTTTTTTTTTTGCCTCTTTCTCAAATTTCAGAGACTTATCTATCATCCCTGGGAAAAGAGCAAATACCAGCAATCTTCTGAAGGAATTCAGCTTCTCTGTCTTCTACTTCAACTTGGCATAATAAGGCAGTCCTCTCTTGCCAAAGATTATTTTGACTTGAGAAGACATTTAGAAACCCTTTTGGGGACAAGAAATTTGGGAAGAAGGCGAAGTATTCAATTGTACATAATAGCTCTAGGCTAAGCTTTTATATCTAAGCTTTTTCTTTTTTTAAGGTTTTCTGATACTGTCTTTTACCCACATTTTGTGAGAATTGTCATGAAGGCAGTGTTATCCTAATAGCTGTGTGTAATGGTGAAAAGAGAGAGTATGGGATTCAAGTACATTCATCCAACAAAACTGCTCAAATGTCACCAACTTAGGGGTCGCTAAGGGGTCCTATCCTGATCACTTTATTTAAAATAGCTGCCGGCTCCCAGCACCCTGTCTCTATCTTATTTTTGGGGGGCGGAGGGGGAGGCAGGTAAAAATATCACTTACCACTAACTAAAATTGTTTGTTTGCCTTCCTAAATAAAGTATAAGCTCCATAAGAATTTGGGCTTTGTTTTGTTGGCCCCTGCATCCCCAACTCCTAATATAATGCCTAGCATTCAGTAAATTCCTATTGAATCAATGAATAAATAAACAAAAGGAAATGCTGCTAATCTCTGTATGTACTAAATGATTTTAAAATTAGGTACCTGGTAGAGTTCTTCCATGACCATTGTTGCTTTGGTTAGTATATGTGATATGTCACATTTTCAAACCTAATCTCATTTGTAAGAATCCTAGTGTTTAGTTTTGACCAATCATTTAGGTAAACTTTTAGATAGTGTCGATCTTGAGGAGAAAGAAGTAGCTTGAAATGCAGCTGTGAAAGGGGAGTAGGAGAGCCAGTCTATACCATGTGAAAATTTCAGGTTATACAGGGTAATAGAATGGAGGAGGAGTATTGGGATGAGGAATTGAATTAATATTTTTTAGTTCAGGTACTGTAAATATTGTCTAAGGTTTTGGGGCAAAACATTGGCATAATGTGTAGTAGAAGCTTAGGTGAAAGATGAGAGAGATTTATAGCCAGAGAGATTAGTAGTATTTGTAGGAAATGTGGGCTATATAGGCTTGTGGCCCCAAATCCACAAGTCATATTTCCATTGTCTTTGTTTAGAATCTTTATTTGAAATTTTATTTATCCCTGTCAGTTTTTCAGTCATTCTGCCAATTTACCTCTCATGCCTTTGTCCCAACTTGATACCATTATTCATACTTTGTGCTCCATGGAGTTATAGTACCTATGAGCGGAAACTCATTACACCCTGCCAAGGCCAGCAAAGTCCATTATAACTCCCAGTTTGTCCCTGGAGCACCCTGCCAATAAAAATAATGCAAACAGGTTGAAAACTCTCAAGTTGTATTGAGTTATTTATGTTGCATTTAAATAAATGTTTAGCAAAGGAAATAAATGCAGACTTAGTTTTTACCTTTTTCTGTCCTACTTCTTTAAATGAGAAAAACCTATTTTATGTAAATACACCAGCTTTTTTAGTTTAATATGATGATGGGTAGAGTAGTATTTGGTGTGTGAATGCATTTAAGAAAACAATAAGCAAGATAGCGTATGCTTTTTGTTTGTGGCAGTAGACTTTTATTTCAGTTGGGTTTTATTACAGTGTTACAATTGTAAGGTTTTTGAAGCTTAATTAAATAATGATACTCTACTTGTAGTAAGTAATCTTAAGGTCTGTTTCTAATTACACTTAGTTTAACATTAAATGAGCGTTCATATGATGCATTTTAACCTAACATCTTCTTTCTTCTTAGTCTGTAAGACTTGTATTGTTCAGCACTTTGAAGATAGCAATGATTGCCCAAGGTGTGGCAACCAAGTTCATGAGACAAATCCATTAGAAATGTTGAGGTAAGGATGTTATATTTTACAGTTCATCTAATTTACATAAATTGAATAGGCTCTTAATTTTTATTATATGTCATAATATTTCATGTTGTCTTGACTCAGTTAATATAGGACTTATGATTTTCATTTTAAAGCATTTTATTTTAAAGTATTTTATTAAGGAGTATTAAAAATAAGGTTTTACATCTTAAATATTTAAGAAATACATTTCCAAACTAAAAGTATAACTTTCTCTTAGACTGTAAGAGTGACTTTAGGTTACAGGTATTTTCAGTATTTTAATAGTCTATGTTATGTTGAGCTACATGGTAGTAGAAAAAGGGAGAACTCATAGAAAGACTAATATTAGGACTATTAATTTTTTAATTTACCATATATTCAAAACGTATATAAACATTTATGTAAAACCTAAATGATTTTTTAAGACTACCACTTACCCCTCAACTTTAGCAGTATAATCATATATATACATATATATAAAATATATTATTTATTTATTTATTTGTTTGTTTATTTTGAGGTGGAGTTTTACTCTTGTTGCCCAGGCTGGAGTGCAATGGTGCAGTCTCAGCTCACCGCAACCTCCACCTCCCAGGTTCAGGTGATTCTCCTGCCTCAGCCTCCTGAGTAGCTGGGATTACAGACATGTGCCACCACGTTAATTTTGTATTTTTAGTAGAGACAGGGTTTCTCCATGTTGGTCAGGCTGGTCTCAAACTCCCGACCTCAGGTGATCTGCCCGCCTCGGCCTCCCAAAGTGCTGGGATAAAGGTGTGAGCCACCACACCTGGCCTAATCATATATTTTTAAAACTGGAAGTGGTCTATGAGATTCTAATCCAAATCCCTTTATTCCTAATTAGGAAATCTAGAGAAGTGATATGGCGTGACTTAAGGTTTCACGGAATACTTCAAATGCCAGTTCCCCAGCTACAGGCCGTGTGTCCTCACCACTAGACCCATTTTCATTTCATTGTTCCCACCATAGCTCTAAGGCAGATCACCTGTGTGATCTTTAAGAAGCTACTGGTCTAGAATCCAGTGAAAAGCACAAAAGGGGTCAATTCCGGAGTTAGCTTTTTAGTACTTTTGAACTTAAAAAAAAAAAAAAAAGAAGCTACTCATCTAAAGATAGAGCTAGATAGTCTCTGGAACCTTTCATAACTCTCTCATCTGTGTGATATTTGCCATCATTCTGTAAATCTGGATTTGCAAATCTTACATTTCAGCCTTTTGTTTTTCAATTTTAATGCCTGTTTGGGATAATTTTTCTACAGGTAAATGTCTAGCCCTGTGATTTTCAAAGTGTGGTCCCCAAACCATTAGTATCATGTTAGAAGTGACAGGTCTCAGACCACACATCAGACCTGCTAACTCAGAAACTTTGGGATTGGAGATCACTTCATTTAGCAAGCTCTCTAGGTGATGCTAATATATGCTAACATTTGGGAACCACTGGTCAACTCTGGTCTGTAATTCTGAGCAAGCCTTGTTCTGGTTGGATCTATATCAGTGCCTCTCAACCAGGGGTGATTTTGCCCCCAGGATACATTTAGCAATATCTGGAGACATTTTTGGTTGTCAGATCTGGGTGGGTGCTCCTGGCATCTAGTAGGCAGGGGACAGGGATGCTACTAAGCATCCTACAATGCACAGGATAGGCCCCACACAATAAAATTTATCCAACCTCAAATGTCCTTACTGCAGTAAGGAAACTGAACAAAGCAAACATTTTCTCTCAAATAATTCTTTTCTTAATTTTGAAGTAAAAAACTGTTAATATCCAGTTGTAATGAAAGATTATTACCAACTGTTAAAATCTATAATAACTTATTTTTATTAAATAAAAAAACTGTTAATAAAAACAGACAATTAATAATTATTACCTTCTCTGTTCTTAAAGGGCCACATCATAAGGCAATTTATCTTAATCTTTTGATTCTGACCATTAGATACCTGAAGGAATCCAGTCAGTGTTTAATCAAACCCGCTCCCTTGCCTAAGTATAACATCATATATTTTTTAACTTTTTATGTGGAAATAATTTCAAACTTAGAATCCCCCAAATAAAAGTAGTGCAAGAGCCACTTGCATTCTGTTTACCCAGATTAGCTTCTTATTAACATTTTATCTCATTTGCTTTATCATGTGCATATGTGTATTGGATGCTTTATTTTTTCTGAACTATTTGAGGGTAAGTTACATGTGTCATGGCCCCTTACTCTTAAATGCTTTAGTGTATATTTCCTAAGAATAAGGATATTATATTACATAACCACAGTATGATTGCATTGGTATAATACTTTAACCTAACTTCCATATTCCAGTTTTCTTAATTTAATGATGTCCTTTATAGAGATCTTTTCCTCCTAAAATTCCACCTAAATTACCACAAAGGAATTTTTTTAAAGACATAAACTCAGAGATAATAAAAACAAGATATCCTGTATCTTTGACAGCTAGGATAGCTCCTGAAACATGACAGGTTCTCAGTAAACACTTTTTAAAGGATAAGAAGAAATGGTAGCAGAAGAGATGTCAGCAGAAACTGAAAGCTAGAAAGCAAACTGGTGATGGTGATAGCTGAGTGGACCTCAGAGGCCTGAGTATACCAGGAGACTAAGGAGGTCATAGGGAGGGGAAGCTCTTTACCAAAGTTTCCTACAACAGGCTTCTTTTTAGCCAAAACTAGGTCATATGACAGCCACTAGGTAAAGTGATGTGGTGGGTTTTGAAATGCTTTAACAAATCATGAATTATCCTTGAAGGTGGCCACATTGCAGCCAGAACATAATTGGATTTTGTTAGCCAGAAATAAGGGGAATTTAGCCTCCTTCATTAGAAGTCTAAATTGCCTGTGACACATGTAGCAAAAAATTTACCTTCTATGTACTTTTTCTCAGTAAGCTATTGGGAGATGTGCTGGAGCATAAACCAAGAAAGAATAAATGACTCTAGCATAGCAGAGAGGTGAAGGGATATGACAGTTGTGCAGCAGGCCTGGGGAACAAGCAGTCTGTATTTGTACTCTCCAGTACGGTAGCAATTAGCCACATGTGGCTCTTAAGCACTTTGGATGTTGCTAGTGCAACTGAGGAATGGGATTTCTAATTTAATTTCAATTAAAACCTGAAGCAGTGTAAATATTTTTCTACTAAATATAACTCTATTGTTCAATAAATAAAAATTACTAAATGTATTATTAAATATATTTTAATATATAGCAAAACATTAAAGTTAGTTTTATATAAAAAGTATAAAGTACTGGTGTTAATGTTCCTACTAAAAATTTAAAATTACATATTTGACTCACATTATATTTCTATTGGACATCACTGATATAGGCAATAGAAGGAAGATGGAGAGCTCCATGAGGGGAATCATTCATTCAGCAAATATTTACTGGATGCCTGCTATGTCTGGGCACTATTCTAGGTGCTTGAGGTCCATTTGCAGACAAAATAAAGATCTTTGCACTTGTAGATTTAATATTTTTGTAGTGAGAGACATTCAATAAACCATATAATAAGTAACTTGTATGTTAGAAAGTGAAAATTGCAAAGACAAGAAAGAGGAAAGTGTTGTGGGGTGAGGAGGTCAAAAGTGTGAAGGGAGGGGCAGATTGCAATTTTAAATAAGATGGTGATGATAGGCTTCTGTGGGAAAGTGAGACTTAAGCGAAGACTTGGAGACTGTGAGAGGTTAACCATGGATAGGTCTAGGAAAGCATGCCTATTCCAGGTAAAGGGAGCAGCCAGTGCAGAGTGCCTAAGTCAGGAGTGTATCTACGCCTTGTTGGACGACCAGCAAGGAGACCTGGGCAGCTGGGGAACAGTGAGTGAGGGAAAGAATACTGGGCAACAAGAGCAGAGAGATCATGAGATTCCAGATTATGAAGGGCCATGTAGGCCACTGTAAACATTTTGTCTTTTACTCTGAATGAAATGGGGAGCCTCTGCAGGATTTTGGTTGGAGGATTGATCCGATATGAACATTTTGATGACTGTATTGAGAACACCCTGCATGTAACAAGGCAAGGGTAGAAGCAGGGAGAACAGTTAGAAAGTAATTGCAATGACCCTGGTGAGAGGTGGTAGCAGTGGAGGGGACAAGAAATACTCATATTCTGAATATATTTCGAAAGTAGATCCAGCAAGGTTTGCTGATGAATTGGATATAGGATATGGGATAAAGAAAAGAGTTGAACATGACTTTAAGATTTCTGACCTGAGCAACTGGAAGAATGGAGCTGCCATTAACTGAGTTGGGAAGATTAATAATAGAGCAAGGAAGGGGTAGATCAGGACTTCAATTGTGGACATTTAAGTTATCCATTTCAGAGAAGAGAGGAAGTTGGTAAGTGGATATATGTGTCTGGAACTCAAAGGGAGAGGTCTGGGCTGGAGAAAAACATTTGGTAGTCTTCAACATATAGAAGATCTTTCAAAGTGTGAGGCAGGATGAGATCACTTCAGGGAGTGAGTACAGAGAGGCATGAGTAAAGGACCAAGGATTGAGCATTAAGTGTTCAGAGAGAAGAGAAGGAGCCAGCACAGGAAACTGAGAAGGCATAAACAGTGAGGTAGAGGAAAATCCAGGAGTGTGTGGTGCCCTGGAAGTCAAGTGAAGATAGTATGTATGTCAAAGGAGACGGAGTGATCCACCTGTGTCATTTGTTGTTCATGGGTACAAGTAAGGTGAAAAGTGAGAATTGATGGTTGGATTTAGCAACATGGAGGTCATCAACCTTGAAAAGAGCACTTTCTTTAGAGCTGTGAGGCCAAAAACCTAACTGGATTGTTTTAAGAGAGGAAAGGAGGGAGAGGAATTAGCAACAGTGAGTATAGTATTGACAACTCTTTCAAGGAGTTTTGCTACAAATGGGAGCAAAGAAATGGGGTGGTGGGGGTTGCTGTCAAGTGCAGCCAAGAAGGTTCTTTATTTTGTTTTGATGTAGGAGAAATAATGGCATATTTGAAGGGAATGATCCAGTAGAAAGCAGAAAGTTAATCATGTGGGAGAGTAGGGAATGCAATCTCACAGCCTAAGAGGAGACACTGGTTTTCAGTGGGAGCATTGACAAAAAAAATTGTAGCAACAGGCAGGCAGACAGAGCGAGTACATGGTGCAGATGCTATAGGTAGGTATGGTGCCCGGGGCCTGTGGAAGTTTGTTTTTCATTGCTTTGACATTTTTCATTGAGAAGAAAGTGTTTGTCAGCCAAAATTAAGGATAGAGGAAAGGGATTTGGAGAGTCAGGGCGAGAAAAAAGCGTGTTGTCCGGGGGAGTGAGAGAATCAGTGCACTTGTGAGTGTAGTATGATTCCTGGCAAACTTAAAGGCATGTTTGGGTTGTAGTTAGGAATTTGAAGGAGTATGGTTGTGTTTTTATCCAGCATGGGTGCCAGTGCAGAGTTGATGGAAAGTTGGATTTAACCTGAGTTGTACTAAATAATTTTGAGCAAGTAAGAGAGAGACAAATCAAGGGTACATGTAAGGAAGTGATTTAATGACTGACCATAGAACAGATTAGTCCTAAATTGGACTGGGAGGACAGAAAGGACATCAAAGTAGTAAGTAATGTTTCAGAGGAAACAGAAATGAAACTAAGTTGGTTCCTGGTCTGTTTGTATGTAGTAAGAAGTGCTATTTTTTATGCACTCCTACTATTAAATAGTCTGGGAAAACTTTACGAATGACCTTGTCTTGAAGAATAAGGTAGCATTGGTTTGGTCGGAGAGTACAGAGAGTATTTGAGCCAGGATGTAATACATGAGGGAGAAAAATGAATTGGAAAAGACAAGGAATTCTTGGGATAATTGAATAAGCCAGTTGGCTAGAGAAGAGAGACAGTGAGCAAATAGTACCAGTTATGGTTTGTAGGTTGGACTCAAGTTATATAAACACATGAAGTCAGGTAGTAGAGAGAAATTAGTCCTTGAGCAGGGAACTAACACAATCAGATTAGTACTTTAGGAAGATTCATTATGAGCATGCCTCTGCTCTGCTCAAAGTAGAATGGTAATTAATTGAAGGAATGGAAGAATTGTTGGGAGAATAGGTGGGACAGATATTGAGAGGGAGCTCTAAATGTGGCTTGGTGAGTAAATGTGTAAATGAAGGGAAAGAGAGAAGTTAAGATCATTCTCATATTTTGAGCTGATTTGGGAGAATTATGGTATCACTTAAAAATTTAGTTTAAAAAAAGCGAGACAATGACTGGGGTACTTAGTATTTTATTGGAGGAGGATAGATGAGACAATCTTGACATAGATTAATAAAAGGAGGTACTTGAAATGTTTAGCATCTGTTGGAAATATGGAACTTGAAATCAGCAGAGAGATGTGATATATAGGCAGATAGGTAGGTAGATAGATAGATAGATAGATAGATAGATAGATAGATAATCTGCCTATATGTTAGTTTTGAAGCTGCAAAAGTAGATGAAATCCCCAAGGAAGACAGAACTTAGAAAAGGTCAAAGAGTTCAGAGTACAAAGCAAGGGAGAATATCAGATTTAAAAGTAGCTGGGAGAAAGAAAAATGCTTAGTAATAAAGAACAGACTTGAACATTTAAAAAAAAAAAAGGAAATTTTCAGGGAGGCAGGCAGTGTTAGACAACACTGTCAAACTGTTGCAGAGCAATATAGAAGAAATATAAACTTAAAAATAATTTTTAAGTTTAAATTTTAATTCTAAAAATTTTAAACCTATTCAGTATGGAAGTTATGGATGATTTGGAGAGTTCAGTAGAGTAAAAGAAGCAAAACAGAGTATGTGACAGAAATAATGTAGGTTTTATTTTCACATTTTTTTCCAGTTAGAAGGAAAGATTGAGAAACAGAATAATAGTTTGAAAAGAGTTAATGAGTTGAGAAAGGTTTTGGGTTTTTTTTAAAGATGTGAGAAACCTCTATGTGTTTGTAGTCTTGTAGAAGAGTAATGTTGTTGAGCAGGATGAAGGAGATGAGGCAGGAAGGGGGTGTTGTGGGGGCAAGAGAATGGGATTGAAGACAAAAGGCCATGAAAAAGATGAGTTATATGGCAGGAAAGAAAATAAGAAAAATGTCAAGATAAACATTTAAAGTTTTCATTTCAGAAGGTAGAACAATAAAGTGGTCTAAATTTCTCAGAAGAGAGGAATGGAGATTATTTCATTTAGAGGAAAGAGCCAGAGCTGTGGTAGAGATTTTGAGAATGGGCGTATCAGCTGTTGCTGCATAACAGACAACCCCTAAATTGATGCTTGAAAAAGCAAGCATTTATTATTCCTCCTGGTTCCGTGGGTTAGCTGGGTGGTTCATCTGATCTTGGCTGGGCTCCCTCATGCAACTGTAGTTAGCTGCGCATTGGGTAATCTGCTGTGCTGATCTTGGGGGTGGGCTGTCTGTGGACTAGTCTAAAATGGCCTCAGCAGGGCAGCCTGGCTCTCTTCTACGTTGTCTCTCATCCTCCAGCCTTGTTCTCATGGTAGCAGGATTCTGAGAGAGAGAAATAGAGACAAAAGCATTTGATGCCTCTTAAGGCTTAGGCTTAGAACCAAGCAGTCACTTGTGCCACATTCTGCTGGCCTCAACAAGTTTTAAAGCCAGACCATATTTCCAAGGCAGGGGAATAAACTCCATTCTTAGTCAAGGGAGGAATTTCAAAGTCATGCTCAAGAGTGTGGATATAGAGAGAGCTGGGGACTGGGACCATTTTTGTTATCAGTCTACTACTGAGGAAGGCTGTAAATAAGTGTGTTCCATGGACAGAAGAGTGTGGTATAGTAGATGTGCTAAAATTGTGTATGTATTTTGTAACATGTATAAGATTATACATCTCAGACTATTTACATGTCAGATCTTGGTGTCTTCATTGTTGGTATTTTCTTTCTCCCCCCTTTCGAAGGTTGGACAATACATTAGAGGAAATTATATTTAAGCTGGTGCCTGGACTACGAGAACGTAAGTGGCTCTTTAGGTTCTTGCAGACTTTTGTGTTTTATGAAATCAACATTTCTATTAAAGATTTCATGACTTTTACCTTTATACTCTTTCTTTTAAATTAGAAGAACTTGAGCGTGAATCTGAATTTTGGAAGAAAAATAAGCCTCAAGAAAATGGACAAGGTGACTTTTTCTTATGTCTGTTTCTGACAGCACCTCTTAAACTGGTCAGCTTTTCATAGTTTAGGTGAACTAATATGTCTCTTCAGGCTCACATTTTTCCTGCACAAAATTCATGCACCCTTTTATTTACATTATGAACCTTTTTCTCTATATGAGATTTTATATAAATGAGTGTAAATCTGAAGTCACTTTAGTTGAAGGTAATTGGAAATAGAGGAAATTGGACTTTGGGAAGAGAAAAGGGAGATAAAAGAGAAAATTGGCTAGATGTTTATAGTAGTAATTTCTAGGGAGCTAAAGGAAGCTGAAGTAAGAAATAGCCACAGCTTGCAACTAAACAGTGAAGAGTTTTTTGTTTTGTTTATTTTGTATGTTTGTCTCTAAAGGAGAGGGAGCTGAGATGTGGCTGAGCCAGATCAGGAGATTTTACTATGCTCTGATATTCTGGAATGAAGTTTTTATAAGTAGAGCTCAGGTGATACAAACTTATATATCATGGAAATTTAGAAAGTATTTCTGGGTGCTTTTGGGAATTTTCTCCATCACCCAGATTTCTCCTCTGGGTCCCAAGAGACTCAGCAATTAGTAATTTTTAATAATAATTTCAGCAAAGGGGCAAACATTACTGAGCAGATAAAAGGCTTTTAATGTATGTGTGTATATATATATATAATATATGTATAAAATCCACACAAAGGGATATTAAAATTATAAGAAACTAGTATCGCTCCCATTTTTTTAAGTATGAGATTTCATTTAGGATGTCCTAAATATCATTTAAAGTTATTCAAGAATGTGTGTGTGTTCTTATAGGGTCACTTGTGAGTTCAGCCTCCCAATCTTGGTTTTCCCATAAGATCATAGGATTGTCAATTATACATGATTAAGGTGAATGAGATCTCTCTTTTTTAATCTGTAAAATGGAGATTATCATTTTATTAGTTCAACTTAACTGTGCAAGGCTGTTAGAGCAGGGGAAGTTTGAGAATAGTTTTGATGACTAGAATAAGGTAGCAAGAGACTTTTTATCTGTAACAACAACAGCAAAACAATGGCAAAGAAGCTAATCGTGGCCAAAAAAATAACTAGGGTTTGTTTTGCCCACGTGTACACTGCAATTAAACAATAACAACCAATTATAGTAGTGCTCTAGTAAAAATACAGATAAGATAAGGCTAATTAAATATTCCAGTTTTTGACTACCTATTCAAGAGGACAGGAGCCTGAGGGATTGTCATCAGAAGTTATGTGGTAGGTTTACTCTATGGTTCTACTTATCACAGTTTAACTTGTGAAGGGCTGTAGCCTACTTTGTGAATTTTATCTCCCTTTTCCTATTGTTTCTCCCATTTTAAAGTATTTCTGGTATTTGGTCTTTAGCTTGGGTGGAGAATTCGGATTTTTTGTTGGAGCTAGGAGTTTGGTTCATAGAAGGCGACTCCTATCTATGTATATTCTCTATAAATAAGGAGAAGAAAACATGTAGAAAAAAGAGAACCCACCTCCCCGCTCTATGGTATACCTGTAGTGCTTTTACTACAGTCATCGAAAAGGATCTGGCCTGTCACTTTGCAGGGAAACTTTTCTACAATGTAATGTTTGGCTGGCTAATTTTTTCAAGTGTTAGCTTAGAGGTATCTCATCTGGAAATCGTCCCTGAACCTCTGCTTCACTCCCAAAGTTTGGGTTGTCTCTTTTGTATGTGCATGCATAGTCCATTTTACCTCTCACATCCTGTATTTGTCTGGTTTTTTTCTTTTTTTTTTTTACTTGCCTTTATTTGATTCCATACCCTGACCACTGTGAGAGAGAGGATGATAGCTCTAGTTTCAGTATTGTTCCCTCAGGCCTTGTATGATGTGTATCCAACATATAGTTAAAGCTACTCAACAGATGAACGATAAATATAGCTGCATTATTTATAGGCTACAGGTATGTAATAGGTGAAATACATTTGTATATAATATAAAGTATGGCATTCAGATTTCTTTAATGGAGTTGTAACATGTTATGTATTAATAGCTATATACATGTTAAAAAGCTAATTCATTATACTCGTTTTTTTCACTGGCTGATTTTACGAATAGTAATTTGAAATTTTGAGAACTTAATTTTATCATTTGAAAAGTATTTGGTTTTAATTTGAATATATACTTATATATAAACTTGAGTATAATTTATATATACACCTATAAATAATTTGGAAGTATTTTTATATATCTTGTCCACTTTCTAACATAGTCTAATTACTAATTGTAATCATTTTTTTGGCTAAATACAGCTAGTCCTGAATCTTTCATTTGGATGTCCCAATGAGCCTAGAAATCTTATGCTATGTTAATAAGTTTCCAATTTTTTTTTTTTTTTTACAAAATATTTCCATTCTTGAGTTGGTTGGAACATTTTAAAGTTACTAAGTTCTTCTTCAAAAACTGTTAGGAAATTTTTTAAAGTTGATTTTTGTTTTGATTATCAATGTATGATTGCTTAACTTTAAAATCAACTTTGATTTATAGCTTAGTTTTGTTTAAATTATACAGATGATACTTCAAAAGCTGACAAACCGAAAGTAGATGAAGAAGGTGATGAAAATGAAGATGATAAAGATTATCACAGAAGTGACCCACAAATTGCTATCTGTCTAGATTGTTTACGAAATAATGGGCAATCAGGGGACAATGTAGTAAAGGTGAGTGAACAAGTACTGTGGTATTTTTATGATCAATTTATAGTAAACCCTTGATAATTTGTTGACAAATTTTCTAATGCTTCAAAATGTTTGCTTTCAAAGTTTTAATTAACATAATTAAATAAAATGCCATTCTTTGACAATCCTATGCTTACAAATGGTTACAAGTCCCACAACTGAACCGTCCTGGGCCAATGCCACCATCTAGTGGCTAATGCCCAGAATCACACCTCTGTTTCTCCTTTTATACCTTTGTTGGGAATTCATATGCATGGTTTCTGTTTTTTAGAGTGGTGACCAACTTAGACTTAGAGAATTTCATGTCACTGGTAGTTCTAGCCCTTTTATTCATTCTCTTCTAATTTTATCCTTTATTTCTCTATTTTTATTTGCAACTCAACAAGATTTCCATGTGAGAGCTAACATATTTTGTGAATAATTTAATCAATTAGTTTTGAAGTAAAATTAGATGTTGTAAAATGCCTCTGAACTTTTAAATTCCTTGAAGGCCCTCAGTTATTTCCTATAGAATCTCCATTTCTGGTACTGTTTTCCTCTGCCTCTGCTAATTGAATCTTTCCTTAGAGGATCTTTATAGAAAGTTTAAAACACTCTGCTTTTATTGATTTTCTTTGGTCTTTAAATGGTGTTACTTTAATAATGTTTTCTACCTTTTTATTACAAGCAGCTTTTATTTTTATTACAAATCTTCACTACGTTAGCTGTTAGATTTTTGTCACTTTATCCTAGCAAATGTCATCCACTGAGAATATTGTTTATCTCTCTGTATTCTGTGTTTTATTCAAATGCCTATATTCATTGTCTCTAATTCTCTTTTACTTCCTCTGTGTAAATCTATAGGCTAGTGGGTTGAATTTTTTACTAATATGTTTAATGGCATTTTCCTATTAGGAAGTGAAAAACAATTTTTCACTTCAGATTAAGTTTTCCTAGCATCTTATAACAACATATATGAGCACAGTAATTCAGTGAATATTTATCCACTACGTGAAGAGTAGACAGTGAAGATGTAAGTAGTAAGAAAAAACATCTTTCACTCAAGGAACTTGGTTAGGTCTTATACATACAAATAGTTAAAATAAGGTAATTGATTTTGTTAAGGGGAATTTATTGGACGGGGCATGTAATAAAGTGCATCCATCTTTAGAGAAATGACCACTGTACCTATTTATCCTTACAGTATTTTCAGTTGTTTTTTATGGTCTTTCCCAAAAGTCATCCCCCTTTTTGGGAAGTTCTTTTTCATAGAGTTCATGGTCATCCTTTAGCTCTCTAATACATGAGTTAGCTCATACTGAAAGTTAAATCAATGGAAAGGCTGAATATCTTCTCATAAACAAACGTAAAGTCCACTTCTCTGCATGATTTCTCATATGAAAGTATAAAAGATTGAATTTTATAAATTTATTTGAAAAATTAACCACCCCTGCTTCTTGTTCTCCTTTTTGATATCTTTGACACTTTGCTATTCTAGTTGACCTTTTATCCATTCACTCTTTCCTTTATGGACTTGTATTCATCCTTGTACCTTCATTCTTAGTTTATAAATGACTTTTACTAAGCTACCCTGATTCTTCCTTTTTTTCCTGGGCCATTCCTGCTTTGTCTCCACTGCCTCTACTTCTTGCCTTCTACTTGATATATGTAAGTATGTCCTAATACTTTCTCTGTATCTATATTAGGAGATCTTCTCCATTTTGTGTGTGGCTTCAACTACGCAAAGGATTTTTTAACTTTTATTTTAGGTTCAGGAGTACATGTGCAGGTTTCTTACATAAGTAAATTGTGTGTCACAGGTTTGGCATAAGGTTATTTTGTCACCCAGATAATAAGCATAATACTCAATAGGTAGTTTTTCAATCCTGTCTCTCCCTCTACCATTCCACCTTCAAGTAGGGCCTCATGTCTGTTGTTCTCTTCTTTATGCAAAGGACTTTTAAGTCCTCATTTCCAGCCCTGGTTTTTTTCCCAAGCTGAAGTGTTATGTCTCTGTTTTTAAATACACCAGTTGAGAGTTTCACTAACAATGGAAACTTGACTTGTCTAAGTTGTCTAATTCATTATACTTTCATCTAACTTTGGTCCAAACATGCAGTTTCAGTTATGACTGCTGTCTTTCAGCCAATCAAATAAGTTCAAAAGCTTGGCGTCATCTTTGACCTGTTACTCTTTTCTTTCAACCAGTCACCAAGTCCTGCAAAATTCCCCCCAGTTTAGTGCTGCTCACCCTTATATCTACATTTTTAAAGTAGTTATTAAGTGTTTTCTGTACCCTTAATTTTTCTTTTGTTATCCAGGGCTAGGGCCACTTGCCTGAGTGTGTGTAAGGCCCAGAGTGAGGGCCATGACCAATCTCAGGGTCAGATGGTAAGTATTTTAGGCTCTGTAGGCCATATGGTCTCTGTTGCAATTTACTCAACTTATTCATTATAGCACTAAGGCCGCACAGACAATAGTAAATGAATGGGCATGGTTGTGTTTCAATAAAACATTACTTATAGAAATTGATGGCCAGCCAGATTTGGCCTGAGGACATGGCCATCGTACAGGCCAAAAGTTTGCCACCTTTTGGCCTGTACAATTAAGTCATAACTCCTTACATTAGTATTCAAGGCCCTTCACTAACAAGCACCTCTTTTAATAAGTTTATCTCCCATTAAACCCATTAGTAAATCGTCCTTTCAAAACAAGTGATTATTCCTTTATGTATGTGTTCGTTCCCTCTCTCTGTCTCTTCCCCTCCACCTCGTGTGTGTGTGTGTGTTGGAAACCATATATCTGACAAAAGATCTGTATCTAGATTATATAAAAGCTTGTGTTACGAATATTTAAGACCTCTAAAACTTTGAACAACCCTTCCTTTTTGGCGTGTTCTTTCCTCTTCCACCATCCTATGCTTCTGTCAAGACCCAGAGATTTTTATTTTTTGTGACGCTTTTCCCAACCTAGTGAATCCCTTTTCTGAAATTCTGTAGTACTTATATTTATCTCTCAATTAGGGATTAGTTTGTTATCTATTAAGGATGCGCCTAAGAGTTCTAGGCACTGATACTATCTTTTTTTATGTGTGTGTTGTCCTTGATACTAGACTGTAACTCCCTTAGTGGCAGAGACACAATGTCTGTATTGCTTTATAGCCTTCTCAGCCATCTCATTCCTCTGCAGAAGGATGTGATTCACAAATGTGGTGGGGCAGTAGTTAGTTGCATGTATAGTTTATACAGAATACCTACTGCTTTTGTAATACAGAAGTCAAAGTCAAGAGTGGGATGTCAGTAAAAAGAGTAGAGTAAGTATCTCTGAAAATTCACTTTTCCATAAAAGTATAAAAATACTGGCAAAAATGTTCATTGTCAGCTTTTCCAGAGATCTGATATTAAACAAAGGCTTATAGATGCATATAGAGCATTTTATCAAGAAGATGACTGTCAGTATAAAGGGTGAGCTTTGTGGCATTTTAACTTGCTTTAGTTCCAGCCCCTGCTCAAATTCTGCAGTAGCCTTGAAAATAACTGCCTGCTTTCTCATTGCAGACTCTCAGGGACCAAAGGGAAAGAACAGAGGTAGAGCTCTTTCAAAGCCTCATTGCCAAAGAATGGTCATTATTTGACCTGTCTGGTTGTTTCCTCAGAGACCCCACTTACAAGATTGTCAGTATTCGACTTGACTTGGAGCTTGCCCCCATGGAAAAAGCCTTCTCTGTGGGTGGGGGAAAGGGGCATTTGTCAAAAACAATTACAGGCAAATGTTTCAACTTTACAACTGCCTGAGGTATAGATAACATTTGGAGCAAACAAGAGACTCACCAAAAAGCTTAAATGGAAAAGCTGGAGAGTGAGATGTCCCTAGGAGCTTCAAAAGGCTGTGACATATTCCTTGAAATCTAGAGTGCCAAGTGCATATATAGAGTTGTATGCATGTTCGGGAAGGACCTGAGAAGGCCCTAAGCTCTCACCTCTGCCTCACCTTGAGGTGGTCTGCATGAGTAGTAAGCGGAGACTAAGGCAGAGTTGTCAACACCTGGGTTGAATATTGGTGGTATGCCCCCAGACACATACCCAGACTCTTGGCAAAGACTGAGCAACTTAATGGCTCCAGATGTGTAAAGAAATCTCTGTTCCATTATTAGCTGACCTCTAGGCAGAAACTTTCATGACTACATATGGTAAAGAATACAGACTTTATGGAATTAGTTTAGGACTGAAGAGCAGGCAGGAATCTGATTTCCAGTATTGCAACATTATATCATTTAAAATGTCTAGTTTCAACAACAACAACAACAAAATATGAGAGATACTAACAAATACAGTGGTCCCTCAGTATATGTTGGGGATTAATTCCAGGACCCTTCATGGATAACAAAATCTGTGGATCTCGTGTCCCTTATATAAAGTGGTGTAGTATTTGCACATAACATATGCACAACCTGCTATATACTTTAAATCATCTCTAGATTACTTATAATACCTAATACAATGTAAATGCTATGTAAATAGTTGTTAATACTATATTATTGTTATTGTTGTATTGTTATTTTTATTGTTTTTAAAAATATTTTTTATCTGTGATTGCTTGAATTCACAAATGCAGGACTGCAGTTACAGAGAGCTGATCGTTTGACCCATACACAGGAAAAGAAGCAGTCAATAGAAACTGTCACTGAGGAAGCCCAGACATTGTACTTATTAGGCATAGATTTGAAATTATCTATTTAAATATGTACAAAGAACTAAAACCATGGTCCGGGCACTATATGAAAATATAAGAATGATCTCACCAAATACAGAATATTAAATATTTTTTAATATTCTGGAGTTGAAAAGTATAGCAACTGAAATGAAAATTTTGCTGGTGAGGCTCAACAGCAGACTTGAGCCAAAGAAAAAGAACCTATAAAATTGAAGTTAAATGAATTGAGATTATTCAGTCTGAGAAACAGAAAAATAGAATGAAGAAAAATGAACAGGTCCTCAGAGACCTGTAGACACCATCAAGCCTACCAGCATACACATAATGGAAGTTCCAGAAGGAGAGGAAATGGAGAAAAAAGGACAGAAAGTATATTTGAAGAAATAATGGCCCCCAAAAACCCAACTAAATTTGATGAAAAATATTAAACATTTGAGAAGCTTAACAATCTTCAGGTATGATAAATTCAAAGAAATTCATACCTAGACACATCATAATCAAACTATTGAAAGACAAAGAGAGAATCTTGAAAGCAACAATATAAAAGTGACTCATGCACAAAGGACTCCCAGTAGGGTTAGTAGCTGATTTCTCACCAAAAGCTGTGGAGGATAGAAAGCAATAGGATAATATATGCAGAGTGCTCAAAGAAAGAAAACTGTCAACTAGTAAGTCTATATTCATCAAAAATCTATAGCCTTCCAAAAGGAAGGAGAAATTAAGTTATTCGCATGACCTTGGATTTGGCAGTGGATTCTTAGAAATGACACCAAAAGCACAAGCAACAAAAGAAAAGAAATAAATTGTAAATGTAAAACTTCATTAAAATGTAAAACTCTTGTATATCAAAGGACACTTAAAGTGAAAAAAGTTACAGAATGGGAAAAAATATTTGCAAATCACGTCTGATAAGCCTTAAATGTACAGGTATATGAAGAACTCTTATAAATTAACAATAAAAAGATGGCCCAATTTGGAAAAAATAGGCTAAAGGCTTGAATAAACATTCCTCTAAAGAAGTTATAAAAATGACCAATAAGCACAGGAAAAGTTGCTAAACGTCACTAGTCATTGGGGCTCTGCAAATCAAAACCACAATGAGATATCATTTTGTACCTACTAGAATGGCCAGAAATTTTTTTTAAGGAAAATAATAAATGTTAGAGAATGTGGACAAATTGAAACCTTATACATTGCTAGTGAGAAGGTGAAAGTGCAGCTACTGTGGAAAACACTTTATCAGTTCCTCAAAGAGTTGACATGGTAATTCCACTTCTAAGTATGTGATCATATCCAGTAGTCCCCCCTTATCTGTGGAGCATATGTTCCAAGACCCCCAGGGGATGTTGCAACCACAGATAGTACCAAATAATCCTGTATATACTGGTTTTTTAAACTTGATAACTGAGATAGCTAAGTCACTAATGGACAGGTGGCCTATACAGCATGAATATGCTGGACAAAGGGAGGATTCACAACCTGGGCAGGATGGAGTAGGATGGTGCAAGATTTTAACATGCTATGCAGAATTGTATGCAGCTTAAAACTTATGAATTGTTTATTTCTAGAATTTTCCACTTTGTATTTTTGGACAGTGATATATTGACTGGGTAACTGAAATCAAGGAAAGTGAAACTGCAGATAAGGAGGGACTACTGTATAAAATAATTGAAAACATGTTCACATAAAATCTTGTATATGTATATTCATAATAGCATTATTCATAATAGCCAGAAAGTGAAAACAACCCAAATGTCTATCAACTGATGAATGGAAAAGCAGAATGAAAGGAAATGTGATACTATTCAGTCATAAACTGCAATGAAGTACTGATACATGCTACAAAATAGATGAACTTTGAAAACTTTATGCTAAGTGAAAGAAGCCAGACACAAAAGGTCACATATTATGTGATTCCATTTACACGAAATGTCCAGACAAGGATAAAGACAGAAAGTAGATTAGGGTTGTCAGGGGCTGGGAGGAGGGAAGGCTGGGGAGTGACTGTGAATAGATTTGGGTTACTTTTGAGGATGATGAAAATGTTTTGGAATTAGATCATAGTAATGGTTGTACAACTTTGTGAATAGTAAAAAACTGTTATTAATCTCTGAAAGATTGTAAGTAGTGATACCAACATCATTTCTGGAGATTCTTCCTGATTTCTTGACAGATGAAAAATACACAAATTAAGAGTCTTCCAGTACAGATTGAGTATCCCTTATCCAAAATGGTTGGGACCAGAAGTTTTTTGAGTTTTGGAATATTGGCATTGTATATACTTACAGTTGAACCTCCCAAATCTGAAATGAATGAGTGTCATGTCAGCCCTCAGTTTCAGATTTTGGGACATTTCAGATTTCAGACTGGGGATGATCAATCTACACCCTTATATTCTTCTCTGACTTAACTGGGGCTTGTAAAAATGTGCTAATGATTCTTTGTAAGCTGTTTGGGGCAAGAAGAAAATTGACAGGAAACCTTGGGATAGTTGAGAAGGTGAACAGATAACAGAGAAGATAGACTTGTACATTTAACCCTTTGTTTTCATGCTGTCTAGAATATCCGTCTTCACTTTTGAAATGGGTAGAATATGTGTTGATTTAGATGTAACTTTTAACTTCTGTCTTCTTTTAATGGATGTTTTATCATCTGTATTGTGACCAGGTTATTATTTGTTAATTTATTTCTGTTGGTCTTTGCCAGGAAATATGTTTTGTTAGGAAAACATTTGCTAGGAAATAAACATTGACTGCATAGTTGTGACTTAGTGATGCTGACCTCATTTCCTATACATAAAAATAGGAGTAATTATCTTCAAAAGAGTCTATTGCTGTTTTGTGTGTTTTCGTATTCTGATAACTTTTGAGGTTGTGGAATGTAATTTTGTTTCACATATTGGTTCATGTTTATTATGTCTACAACCTCATTTTACTTCATTTTCAGCTTGGGTATCCCTTCTGGATTGGTTCTTATATTTTAGTGATAGTCAAGCTTAAAGAGTGAATTAGTACTGCTCTACACATTTTACAAATGAGACACATCAGGCACAGAGAAGTTTGTTCTTCCATTAAAGTACTGGCACGGCCTATCAGACACTATTCTTCCCAACACAAGGTCCACACTATGCAACTTCTGATTTCTGGGGCATGCTGTGGCCTAACCAGCCTCTCTCTGTTGAACCCTATGGCTCCTCAGAGTCCCATTTGACATCACTGCTCTTTCTAAAATTATTTAAAAGCTGTGATACCATGTTTTAGAAAATGTCCCTCGTGTTTCAGAAGTTATACATTATAATCTTCACAGAATTGGAAAAAACTGCTTTAAAGTTCATATGGAACCAAAAAAGAGCCCACATTGCCAAGTCAATCCTAAGCCAAAAGAACAAAGCTGGAGGCATCGCGCTACCTGCCTTCAAACTATACTACAAGGCTACAGTAATCAAAACAGCATGGTACTGGTACCAAAACAGAGATATAGACCAATGGAACAGAACAGAGCCCTCAGAAATAATGCCGCATATCTACAACTATCTGATCTTTGACAGACCTGACAAAAATAAGCAATGGGGAAAGGATTCCCTATTTAATAAATGGTGCCGGGAAAACTGGCTAGCCATAGGTAGAAAGCTGAAACTGGATCCCTTCCTTACACCTTATACAAAAATTAATTCAAGGTGGATTAAAGACTTACATGTTAGACCTAAAACCATAAAAACCCTAGAAGAAAACCTAGGCAATACCATTCAGGATATAGGCATGGGCAAGGACTTCATGTCTAAAACACCAAAAGCAATGGCAACAAAAGCCTAAATTGACAAATGGGATCTAATTAAACTAAAGAGCTTCTGCACAGCAAAAGAAACCACCATCAGAGTGAACAGGCAACCTACAGAATGGGAGAAAATTTTCGCAACCTACTCATCTGACAAAGGGCTAATATCCAGAATTTACAATGAACTCAAATTTACAAGAAAAAAACAACCCCATCAAAAAATGGGCAAAGGATATGAACAGACATTTCTCAAAAGAAGACATTTATGCAGCCAACAGACACGTGAAAAAATGCTCATCATCACTAGCCATCAGAGAAATGCAAATCAAAACCACAATGAGATACCATCTCACACCAGTTAGAATGCCGATCATTAAAAAGTCAGGAAACAACAGGTGCTGAAGAGGATGTGAAGAAATAGGAACACTTTTACACTGTTGGTGGGACTGTAAACTAGTTCAACCATTGTGGAAGTCAGTGTGGCGATTCCTCAGGGATCTAGAACTAGAAATACCATTTGACCCAGCCATCCCATTACTGGGTATATACCCAAAGGATTATAAATCATGCTGCTATAAAGACACATGCACACGTATGTTTATTGTGGCACTATTCACAATAGCAAAGACTTGGAACCAACCCAAATGTCCAACAACGATAGACTGGATTAAGAAAATGTGGCACGTATACACCATGGAATACTATGCAGCCATAAAAAATGATGAGTTCGTGTCCTTTGTAGGGACATGGATGAAGCTGGAAACCATCGTTCTCAGCAAACTATCGCAAGGACAAAAAACCAAACACCACATGTTCTCACTCATAGGTGGGAATTGAACAATGAGAACACATGGACACAGGAAAGGGAACATCACACACCAGGGACTGTTGTGGGGTGGGGGGATGGGGGAGGGATAGCATTAGGAGATATACCTAATGCTAAATGACGAGTTAAGGGATGCAGCACACCAACATGGCACATGTATACATATGTAACAAACCTGCACATTGTGCACATGTACCCTAAAACTTAAAGTATAATAATAATAAAAAAAGAAAGAGAAAAACTTAAATAATAAAAAATATATATATTTTTGTGCTTTTTGTGACCTTTTTTTCTTTTTAATTTAAACTCATGTTTTCTTTACTAAGATGTCTAGAGGTAAGCAGATTGCCTATTTGCCAGGATTTTCCTAGTACACATGATAATATATTCTTGAAGAATGTCATGTAAGTATCCAATAATTAGGAATATTTTTACTCGCAAATACTAAAAAGCTATAAATTGAAATGTTTTCACAATACATTTTAAAAATACTCAAAATGATAGTGGAACTGGTAGCTATGGTTTCACCAGAAGCAAGATAGAACATTTTAACTGGTAATCTTTATTTCCTTTAGGGTTTAATGAAGAAATTCATTCGATGTTCTACACGTGTGACTGTGGGAACTATTAAAAAATTTCTAAGTTTAAAACTAAAACTTCCAAGTTCTTATGAGGTAAGTTAAATAATATCTAAGCTTGATCATTTTGATAATTCTGATTTGAAGTAAAATTCTAACAAAAGTGAAAACAATATATTCAAATTAATTTTTGTGGAAACTGATTATTTTTGTGTTAAAAATTTAATTTTCAGAATGTATTATTCTACTTAGGTAATATGTATATTCTAATTGAACATATCCTGAATGAACTATGATACTAATACATTTAGTGTTTTATAATTAGAGGAGATATTTAAAGAACTTAACATTAAGTACTCCCAAAATAAATATACCAGCTAAATGTATTCATGCCTTAGGGTATGTCATTTTTTATCTGAGATCTTTGAGATCCGTTATTACCAATTCTTTATAGACTTCTTCAGAATGTAAAACATTGTCTTTTTATCACAAGGAATTTCATAAGTAATCACATTTCTGTGAAATGCAGAAGTGGTTTTGTTTAGCACTAGACATAACCAACATATTATAGCTGCATAAATGTAATTTACCAGTTTATTTACAGAAGAGGTAAACTGCCCTGATATTGTTCACAGCATAGCTTTTCATGTGTTCCATGTTTAGAGAACGTTTTTAATCCTAGAGTTATGACTAAAACATAGTAAGGAAATATTTCTCACCTGCCTAAATGATGATCTTACAATTCATTAATTTCCCCTTCTTCCCTTTCGAGTTCTGATAGTAGCACCTAGAAAATTAAAGACTAGGCCGGGCGTGGTGGCTCATGCCTGTAATCCCAGCACTTGGGGAGGCTGAGGCTAGTGGGGTCACTCAAGGTCAGGAGTTTGAGACCAACCTGGCCAACATGGTAAAACCCTGTCTGTTCTAAAAATATAAAAATTAGCTGGGTGTGGTGGCGGGCGCCTGTAATCTCAGCTACTCAGGAGGACAAGGCAAGAATCACTTACTTGAACCTGGGAGGCAGAGGTTGCAGTGACCCGAGATCACGCCACTGCACTCCAGCCTGGGCGACAGAGTGAGACTCCATCTCAAAAAAAGAAAAGAAAAGAAAATTAAAGACCAGGACTAGTTTCCTGTATAAACAAAGACATCAAAGGAAAGGCAGCATAGTTTTTCTGGCTTATCTGCAGTAATATGAATATCATGAAGAGTCATCATAGGAGAAATAAAACGTGATAGACATTGATAGGTATTATGTCCATGTTTTGAGGAAGTCGCTGATCCTGAGCTTATTTGAAAATTTCTCTCAGATGACTAGTCTGTGGGTTGAAAATTGTTGTTATGGTATGGTTCTACAAATATTTTTTAAAATTCTAGAGACATCAACGTTTGTATTAGGAAGAAATTATGGAAGTTAACTATAAAGCCCAATGTACTTGGTAAAAATAAATGATAGTAACAATCTATGGATACAACTACAGTGAAAAATAGACAATAAATTGTTTTTATGATTTGGTTTGCACTTTATTTTCTTCACGCAAAATAGCATGTACGGTTTTATTTCCTTTTAAGTCTGATTCATTGAGTTAACATTTTCTAATTTTTAGAAAGCTGTTATTACTAAGAGAACTGTTACTCTTACATAGTCTTACTTCTGGCATGTATATATTTCGCTATAAACAAAGATGGAAGGGGGAGAGATTCAGTACGCTGACACCTCCTTATGTATCCCAATGCAAAGGACTTTTCCTATGACTTTTGGGAATCTTTTTCAGTTCCCCCCTTATTTTGCTGCCTAGCATGCAGGGGGATTATTTAATGAAATACCTGACAGCTGAAGCTTTTGTAACAGCATTGCTAACTGGGGCAAGATAGTTTAGTTGTTAAACGACATTAACAGATGCAGTATACCTGATGAGCAAAATGCATCCTAAGTAAGACCCTTTACTTTGCTTATGAATTAATTTACAAAAAACATAAAGAAAAATGAAATTATCTCCTTTATTCTTTCAAAAGTTAATAAAATGATGCCTGAAAAACATTTTGAGGTCCATGTAAGTCATCATAAATCATCAAAAAATCAATAATTTTGCTTCACATGTCTAATACAATTAACTGAAACTATACTCATCTTAAAGTTCAAAACTGTAGCCTCTGTCTAGCCAGATGCAGAATTATTTAAAACTCATTCTTCTTCCCCTCCCACACTTCAAATGAAATCTTTCCAGTTTGTTTTTAATAGCTAGAGAACTAAAATGTTATATTACTTAATAGGGATCGATGATAAACATTTGCTTAATTATGCTTTCTTGAATTAGTGAATTATAGTCACAGTTCCTGTAGCCTTCTTAAAGATTTAGGGGTTGTTCGGTTCTTGCAACTTGGAGCAAAAGTTAACGCTGATAAGTACGCTTTTTTGAAGCTTTGTGCAAAGTGGGAAGAGGATCCTGTAAGTATTGTGCAAATTACCAACCAGGCAAACCAGAGAAGCCAGACAGCCCTAAGAGACAGACCTGTGGCACAGTCATAACTTTTGTATCAAATTAGCTATTGGTAATTACTGAAAATTCTCATACACCTTTAAGGCCCCATAAATCACTGTATCCACATTCATTAATTTCCCTCTTCAACCCCAAACTAATAAGAAGAAAGTAACCCCTTCAAATCTCAGGAAGGTGAAAGAATTCTGAGAGAGGAATTGAGAAGCCAAAGGAGCTGAGAGGAACTGTGAGGTTTCTGCAGGTCTTGTTCAGAAAGGGGCAGTCACAGAACTATGCCTTAAACCTCTAAGAGACATGACAGAGATTTGGACTAAGAAAGGTTACATTGCATTTGTAAATTATGTGTATGAACTTGAGATATGGGTATATGGGACAAGATAAACAGTATCTTGTATATAGTATACAGCATAGTAACAGTATATAAGTAACATATCCAAATTGTTAATGCTTTAGGAGAATAAATGCTTCTTATTTAAAATAATGGATAATACTTTTGTTCCAACTATTTGAATATTTTTTGAAATTTCAAAAAATATGCAAAATACTTTTGAATTCAACATTATGTTAATAGATCTATAATGATTCTTTTTAAAGTTGGATGTGCTGTGCAATGGTGAAATTATGGGGAAGGATCATACTATGGAATTCATCTACATGACAAGATGGCGACTAAGAGGCGAAAACGTAAATTGCTTTTATATTTACCTATGTGTTTATTTAGTTACATACCATTACGTTACTCAAATTTAACAATATTAGAAACTAAAAAAGACAAACTAGCTTGGGAAGGAGAAGAAACTGCTTTTTCTTGATACTGTTTCTCCTAGCACTCTGAAAATTGGTCTTATGTATAAAATCAAGGTCTGTGGTAAATGTGATTGTATTAGATTTAAAGTGAGATTAAAACCCTATCTAAATACGTTCAGGACTCTACTAACCAAGACAGAGAAAATGACATATTTTTTAAACCCAATAAGTTGTTGGAACATTTATGTATATGGAATGGGAGTGGGGGAAACTTAAGTTCTCCCCTGACTAATATGATTAATGGTTGATAAGGGTGTTTATTTTTGGTTGTGGTAGAGGGGACACATAGGGTAGAATCTAAATAATCTTCTTTCAGGTACCTCCTTTTCGTTGAAAATATAAACTCGGACTTAAGGGTAAGTGAGTTTGCAGTGCTTTCTGATGCCCGAATTAGATTATTGTGCCTTAGGCCCTAAGCATATGGGAGAAATGATTCAAAGGAGAAAACCAAAGAAAACCCAAAAAACCCAAAAGGCGAATTTTGTATTTTGAACTATATCTTTGATTCTGGTTAATTCTGTAGGACTGCTATGTGAGACTGAGATACGAGACTAAGGAGTACAGTAGTAACTTAGGTTCTACTAAGTTCTATAGTAGTAACTATAACTTAGGTTCAAGCATGGGATATTAGGCAAATTTGAGGTACTAGGGATTGTAGGACTGATATATGACACTAAGGAATACAGCAGTAATGCTATCAGAAATTATCTTCATAATCTGAGTGCATAAATAAACATGAATTAAGATTGACTATAAAGTTGGAGTAGATAACATCTAAGATTATCTTTTGGACATTAAGATTCTGTGTTTATGATACAATATGCCATACTCTGTGTAATTTATTCTGTAAACTAGATTTATTATATTTTCTCATGAAAATGTAAATCATAAAAAAAACACAAAATTAAGAAATTTGACCTCACACAAGAATAAGAAATAAGAATCCCGATATAATGAGGGTTGCCATGTTACAATATTTCCAAAACATATTTATATTGAATGTAAACATTTGTGGAATTATTATAAAACAAGCCTCAAAAACTCATTGTCTTATGGGTAAGATATTTGGCTCTTTTGCAGAAGAAATGTCTTGATATTATATAATAATAAATGAAGCACCTACATTTGTAAATCAGAAGTTTTTTTCCTGCTTGAGATGTAGTAAAAGCCCTGGTTAAAGCCTTCTTTGTGAGACTGAACGCTTTCGCTAGCAGCAGGAAGAAAAAATTACATTCTAATACCAGCCACCAAATAGTGTGTGCCCTTGAAGAACTCATCATACATGTTTGTGGCTCACATTTTTAAAAATCTATTTGCTTTTGTATTTGGTAAATTATGACCTGCCTTTCTGTAACATTTTATAATGTTTTAAATGATTGTACATACATCAACCACCCTCAGTTAATCCTTACAACCAAAATGTTCCAGGTACCAGGTACAGATTGCACAGGTAGTAAATTCTTTCTTACCCAACACTGTTGGGGAATGGATATTATGATATTACACATAATATTGTATTGAATGTAACTTCAGCTTTCTTTGACAGTTTAGCGGGCATTGCAGTGTGTTTTAGTGACTGAAATCATCGTGATGAATAGACTTGCCTTAAGGTTAAAGAGATGTTAGTGGTCATCCACTGCATGACCTCTACAAGTGGCTCACTTGTTCTTTACAAGAACTCCTCCCAAAGTTGCCCCAGCTGCCATTATTTTAATGTCAAAGTATGAAAGAGCTAATTTATAGACATTTTTAGTAAGAGACTATGATTTAAATCAGTCCTTACTGTTACATTTCTGATTACATATTTGTGAATAGTTTAAATTTTTTGTTGTTTCAGGCATATTTTAATAAAAGTTCAAAAAGTGGTTCAGTAGCTATGGTTCATCATTCAGGTGGAAACTAAACCAATAAACAGAAAAATTACTACCTTTTACATTTAGTGCAACAGTAAAGTAATATATTAGCCCTTTTCATTTCTTGGTGTGACAAACCTGTTTTTTAGTTGCTTTCCTTCTCCAAACCTGTTTCACCCTCAGTCGCCACAATCTCAATAGTTCTAAGATTGGTAGCTCCATTTTTGCAGTTGCTCAGACCAAAATCCCTGATGTCAGCACTGATTGCTGCCTTTTTCTTTCATCCATCCTTTCTTAGCAAATTCTGTAACCTTCACCATCAAAATATACATTCAGAATCCAGCTATGTCTCACTATGTCCACTTCACTACTAGTCCAACCCACCATCGCCATTCTCCTAGCAAGGCTCTGTGCCACCGCCCTTGCCCCACCTCTATCTTCACCTCACACAGCAGCCAGCGTGATCCTCTTAAGACAGGTTAGAACATGCCCACTCTGTTCTCTGATTCCTCCAATAATGTTTAATTTAGGTAAAATCCAGAATCTTTCTAGAGACCTACATATGTGGCCCCCATACAGTCTTCCCCAGATACTCTGTCTCCTCATTTATTCTGTCTCCCTGGCCTCACAGCACTCCAGCCACACTGGCCTGTTTTCTCAACCACACCCCACTTGCCCTCACCTCCCCTGGTATCCACCTAACTCATTTCCTTTACCCCCAACACTTAAAGAATTTTGCTTCTACGTCACCTTCTCAGTGAGGCCTCTGACCTCCTCTAAAACTACAAACCCCTCTCCCGATGGCATTCTTACTCCCTTTTCATGCCTTATTGTTTTCCATAATATTTCATACCACCTCTGACATATTATGCCTCTTATTTATGTTTATTGTTTGTCCTCCAAGTAAAATATAATCTGAGGACAGGGATTTTTGTTTGTTCACTGCTAAATCTCCAGCACCTAGGGCAGTGCCCAGCATATATACTCAACCAATACTTGTTCAAAGAGTAAATTGAATGAAAATGTTACCTTTTATAAGGTAATGGTTATGCAAAATATATCCTACAGATAATTTTTATTTATCTGAATCTCAGCTTCCTTTTTTTCTGTTAAATTTTCCATTTTTGTTCAGCTTCCAATTATGAATTATTATAATATTAATAGATGAATTCTGACAGTTGAGTGACATGGACAAATGCAGCAGTATCACTAAAACAGTCATTTCTTGATTAAGCTCCTGTAGCATATTGTTGTGATCACATCCCTTATTTCATCATCCACTACCAGCAAGATGCCAGGATGTCTGAAGAGCTCTTACTAGTCTACCTATTGGCTAACTAGCTCTGCCTCGGGCTGGAGTCAGCTTATTTCCTAAACTAATGACTTCTATGTGGTTCTTTTACTTGTTTCTCTCGCTTTTTTGTATTAAACATTTTAAGCTACCCAGGATTAATTTATTTATACAAAAACACAAGGTTAAGATTCTAATTTATTTCAAATTATTTTTAAATCAGAAATACAATGTATTGAATATTGAATAATCCATATTTAACCTTATTGTTTTGAGATGTCACCATGTCTGTGCATATGTGTGTATGCATATGTGTGTGTGTGTGTGTTCCTAGACATTGTTTTGTTCTTGTGAGCAGGTCTTATTCTGTACCAGCATTACACATCATCTACCTTTTATAAAGATCTGGCCACATAACACTCCTATCTAAAACCCTCCAGTTGTCTACTTTCTTTGGGATAAATTTGGATGAAGTTTAAACATGTTTTATAAGGCAAATAGTTGGGCCTTCTAGGTTGCTTTATGATGTGTATTAGTACCTATTAGGGAAAAATCCCCAATTATGCTTTTGAAAATTGTGTTGACTAGTTTTACCCATTTATTCTTCCAAATGAGCTTTAGAATAGGATTGCGACTGGCATTGGGTTATATTTCTAGATTGATTTGGCTGGAATTGGCATCTTTGCAGGTTTTTTATTCTATTTGGTACTATGGGATGTCTCCTCATCTATTCTACACACTGTGAGTAGATCTGTCATTTTCTTTCCTCCTCATATTGGATACCACTCTCTGCCCCCTGGAGTCTTTCATCTCTGACAAGGATACTCCATATTCAGATTACCCCTTTACCTTGCTCTGCTTCTAGCCTCTTAGGAAGAATCTCAGGATAATTGATTTTGCCTCAATTTCTCAAGTATAGTGGAGTATTTCACCTGCACCATACATATTCTGTGCCACTGCTCTCCTTTGTCTTGGGGTAGTTCCACCTCAGGCTAAGCCTGCTTTCTATGGTCCCTGCCCTCTCTAGACCCTTGTCTCCATTGTGATGCATTTTTCAAAGATTTTTATCTTTAGGAATCAAAACAAACAGCTGGTCAGACTTAGCTCTTAACATTTTTTCAGTTCATATCAGTATCACCACCTCAAGTTTCTATACTCAAGCTTGGCATTAATCTTTTTCTTATTAGTGGGAGAAAAAAGGAAAAAAAAAACATGCTTCTTGATCTTTAATGCAAATTCAAATCATCTGAGGATCTTGGTAAAATACAGATTCTGACTCAGTAGGTCTGGGAATAAGACTCAAGATACTGTATTTCCAGCAAACTCCCAGGAGATGCTAATGCATCTGATCTTCGGACCATCCTTTGAGTAATAGTGTTTCAGGAGATGTGATCTGTGACTACTGACTTTCCCTGTAGTTTCCACATCTATAAATTGAGGATGCAGAATTACAGAATCAGATCTCAGTTTGGAAGGGACTTATGTCATATCATCTGATCTGCCATCCATCTAATACTTGGACTTTCTTCACAATATTCATACCCAGGGGTCATCACATTTTTTGAAACATAAATGGAATCATATGTATTGTTTTACAACTTATTTAAAATTTGATAATGTGTCTTGTGCAGAATCAGTAAACTTTGAAACAATTTTTAATACATTAATAGTATTCCTTTTGTGGCTGTAGCATAATTTGATTAACACACTCCTTTGATGGACATTTAGATTTTTTTCAAATTTTTTGACATTACAAGCAAGGTGTTCCAGTACCTACTACACATATGCAAGCATATCCATTGGCTAGATTCTTAGAAGCAGATTTTCAACAGAGTATGCATGTTTTAAATTTTGATAGATACAAATTGTCCTCTGAAAAGGTTTTAGTGGATATTATTTGAAATTTATAATCATACCAATAATGAATGAGAGTGCCCATTTTCTGACATCCTCCCCAACACTGCATATCATCTATTTTATATTTCTTCTGTTAACTTACCTATCATAGTCATTCCCTTGGTTCTTTTTCATCATGTTTGTCTTTTTGTTAATGACTTCTAGGATCTCTTTAAGTGTTCTGAATATGAATCTTTTGCTGTTATGTGTTACAGCTATTTTCTTCCAGTTGTGTCCTGCTTCCTAGTTTTGCCTCAGTTTTTTGATTCTTTCAAATTTGGGTAAAACTAAGAATTAATGAAATATTATATACTGAAGTGTTTAGCAGAGTGTCTGACATGATAAATGTTATTTTATTAATAGCTTATGCACATTAACGTTTATTATGTTTATAATTCTCTCCTCCTTCACTTAGTTTCATCTCTGAGAGCTTATTGTCAATATCTCTATCCAGCCTTTGCTTTCATCGTGTACTCACGTTCTTCCTGCTCACCTTTTCTTGGGTAGTTCTCAGTACAGCCCCCTTTTCCCAGCTCATCCTGATTTAGTTTTATCTCTTCCAGCAACCTCTGCCAGTCCAGCACCTAAAGTTACTACACCATGCTTGTCTTCCTTTGCTTTATTTGCATTAGTAGGCAATTGTAAGAAAAGCAAGTATATACATCTTGACTGATACCAAAAAGATCAATAGAAAAAAAAAAAAGAATCACTTAGTGAAATTGCCACTTTCCAGCTTACTCTTGTTGACCCTGTTTAGAATTTTCAATGTTACACAAAGTCTGATGGACCAGAGCTTGGGGACTCTTCGGAGAGAAAGGAGAAGGTTGCTAAAGGAGAGCCGAGCTGAGCCCGCCTTACAGCATGTTGATGCACACTGTACCCAAAATCAAGGACTGACTGCTAGAGAAAAAAATTACTGAAGTATTTTGGGAAAATAGAAAATTCCTTAAATTTTATTTAAAAGGCTACAAATATATTTGTTTTAATCAATGCTTATTTAAATCTTTCAAAGTATATCTTTTAAAAACCTACTTTGCTATGTTAGAAATATCCTGGTTAATTTGTACCTTATATTTTTTATGTATTTAATTTTTTCCATTTTGAAAAGTATGCAATGTTGAATTCATATATGCATAATTTTAAAGTATACATTTTATGTTTTATAGTCCAATTACAATTAAAATTATATTTAATAAGAGTTTAGCATAGTATTTAAGAATTAGGATTTGGGAATGATTTTTTTAAATGTGAATAAACTGTTTTAAAGTAGTAGGTTTATAAATGAATCTACTCAATAGTTTTAAAGTGTGTTCACTCATTGCTTTACTCATAAAACATCTGATGGCTGATGTATGCCAGTTCTGGGCCTTAGCTATTAAGACCACAAATGTGACTAAAATATAGATCTAGTGCCATATATATATAATCTAATATATATATATATAATCTAATGCTAATATAATCAGCAATATAAAGCAATATAAAGAACCTACTATAAAACAGAAAATAGATGCCTTATAGGTTGAGCAAAGTTCCGTGTCCCTCCCAGAGCTCTGATTTCCTTGAACAGTATTATTTTCAGGGGAAGTTGAAGAAGAGATCTAGGAGAGAGTGATCAGAGGAAGGGATGGAAGAAAGAGGATGTCCCTCGTGTATGCAAGAAGTGAGGTTTTCCCAGGAAATAGTATTTGTAAAGGATATGGAAAGGAGAGGCCACCATTTTTGCATTTGCAGAATATTAAACAAAACTCATATCTAGATGCTAAAATTACTTCAAGCTAAATTTTACCAGTTACTAAGTTATTAAAATCTTTTTTTCAAAAACAACCACCATTTTTTTGGAAAGTGTTTATTTACCATTAATCATGTTGACTCTTGTGTTTGACGTTAAACTATTTTAAATAATCAGTTTTAAATATGTGTCCAGTTGTGGATGCCTCTTATCTGATGAGTTCATCTCCTCCGCAGTTTCGGTGTCTGAACTGCTCAGCTTCGCAAGTCTGCTCTCAGGATGGCCCTTTGTATCAGGTAAGAGGCACTCACGACTGTACATATGACCATCATGACACCATGGCGGTGAGCACGTTCATCCCAAACTCAATTCCTAAGACATTTAACTTTGTAAAACTGTTACTGGAGCTACAAAAACTTATCTTTTCAACTTATATACCCAAGATTTCCCATTATTTTAGTTATCCTGAATTATCTATTTAATTTTACTGAACTAAAAAATTAGAAATGTTAAGGCTATTACTTATGAATCAGGAATTTTTAATAATTACTACTTTCAGTCCTTGAGAAATCTCTACTCCATATCGGATTTTGAGATGTTACTTTCTTTGTATGAATGTTATTTTTCAGTGAATCATTCAACCACAAGTGAAATATAAAATGCCAAATTAGGTGAAGCTAAATAACAGCAACAGCTGATTCTAATTATGAGCTTGCTTATTAGCCCTTCCCTAGTACTTTACTTGGGTTACCTCTTTAAAAATGATAGTGAGCTAATTTAGTAATGCACTAAGAGAAGTTGAACATGTGTCTGAGGAAAGTTTATCTGATAAAGATACATTTTAAAAATTGGGGAAACAGACAAGGGTATAGTAAAGATTATTGTTGGGTACAGACGTGATTGATGATCAGCCTTAACCCTGTGAATTAATCATACCATTTCTTCAAAATATCCATTGTTGGGCCAGGCATGGTGGCTCATGCCTGTAATCCCAGTGCTTTGGGAGGCTGAGGATGTAGGATTGCTTGAGGCCAGGAGTTTGAGACCAGTCTGGGCAATATAGCAAGACAAAAAAAAAAATTTTTTTTTAATAAATTTTAGGCCAGACACAGTGGCCCACCTCTGTAATCTCAGCATTTTGGGAGGCTGAGGCGGGCAGATCTCTAGAGTCCAGGAGTTTGAGACCGGCCTTGACAACATGGTGAAACCCTATCTCTACAAAAAATACAAAAATTAGCTGGGTGTGGTGGCACACCCCTGTAGTCCCAGCTACTAAGGAGGTTGAGGCGGGAGGGTCGCTTGAGCCCAGGAAATGGAGGTTGCAGTGAACTGTGATTGTGCCACTGCACTGCAGCCTGGGTGACAGAGCAAGACCCTGTCTCAGACAAACAAATAATAAAATAATAAAATCCATCGTTCTTTTATTTCAATAATTAAAGTAGTCTTCATCTTTATTTCCTTGGAGCCAGGGAGAAAGGATAATTGTAATTATATAACAAACTTAACTGGCATACTTACCTCCAGTGTTACAGTTTTGGAGTTGGGACAGATGAATGTATGTTAAGCATTAAAAGAATCACTTGAAATTGCTAATTGAAAATGTTTAATTAGCAGTTATCTAGAATTTTCTTCAGCCTTTTGTCAGTGCTATGATATGGGAATTCTCATGCCTTCATTAAAATGTGTGCTTTTTGATACATACTCTGTAAGTCCTAGCTTTTCAGCAATCTAGTAAGTAAATTTAACATCTCTGAAGGCCAAGCCTGAGGGAGAAAGATCATTCTTCTCTTTATGCAGATAAGGGTCTGGGGTAAATAATTTAACTGAGCTGGTGAGATTTGTGTATATCCGAGGTGTATAGATGTTTCAGCTGCTTTAGCCTCATGGCTGATTTGGGAATGCTGAATTGTAACAATAACACTGCCTGTAGCTATATAACCTGTGCAATATGTGGCTTTCTGCTTTTACTCTTGGTATTGATGCCTATGTATTTCCTTAGAAATGAAGATGTCCTTAAACCATGATCCAAAGTATTAGAGAAAAACTGGAGTGAGACCAAATTTCTAAATCCATACAAATTTCCTTTTCTTCCTTCAACACCTCATTAATGGCTCATTAATAGTCTTCATTAATAGTCCTGTAAGGAAATTGAACTTGTAGCTAATAGGATGCACCCTTAACTTCCTGAAAGGATACCTAAATGGTTTTATGTTCCGAATTCTCTCTAATTTTCAAGGAATATATCATTCCTATGCTGTATCTATTGTTAATCATTAGAAAAGGTGGAATCCTTCCACTTTGCCATTCTTAATAGCAAAAACTGACAGAGAACCCACAATTAGAAAACTGGTACCAAATCTTATTTTGAATATAAGTAGATGATAAATAATACACTAATATCGTAATATAATAGTAAACCAAGGCAATATCATTTTTTTGTCAGAAATGAAGGAATGACTTAATATTGGGAGAAGGGGATTAAATATATATATAATATACATATATTTTATACATATATACTCTAGGTTAAAAATCATCAGTAGATACTGAAAAGGTGTTTGATAAAATTCAGTGTGAAGTCCTGATGTTTTCCTATTGAAAAATTTTTCAAAACAACAGAAAATTGAAATAATTATACAAAGGAATATTCTTTATGATTACCTCGATTCATCAATTAACATTTTGCCACATTTTTTGCCTCCTCTTCCCCTCTCTTTCTCTTCTCATCTCCTTATTAATCAATCTGTGTATGTATATATATATGTAATAGTACATTACATTTTATAGAGATGCCAGTTCACCCCACAATTAAATTATAAAGTTAAATGTAATTCCAAACACACTTTTACCAGATCTTTGTTTAACTTGACAAAGTCAGTCATTCTAAAGCTCATAAGGAAATATCAACAGGTGCTTCTGATCAGTCATGTTTTTACAAAGAGTAATGAGAGGGAATGTGTACTACCACATACTAAAACATATTTTAAAGCTGAAGTAATTAAAATAAGGTCTTGCCTTAAACATAGACATATGAATAAAAATAATAGCTCAGGAACAGACCCTAGTATGTATGAGTCTGTAAAGAGGGTATTTCAAATTAATGCAGTAAAATGATTAATTTAACAAATATCTTTTGAGTATTAGGCATTGGGCAGTCTTCTAGGCCTTTGAGGTTACAGAAGTAAAAATGAGCACAAATCTTTTCTTTCATGGAACTTACACTAATGATGGTAACAGACAAAAAATAAACAGGTTAAAATTTGTAGTGTTGGAAGAAAAAGTAAAATAGATAAATAGAATAGTTTTTATAAGATAGCCAAGAGAAACCCTCTTTGAGGTGGTGGATTGTTGATCAAAAGAAATTGAGAGACGTTGCCATGTGAATATCTGAGGTAGAGCACTGAAGGCTGAGGCAACACACTGCAAAGGCCCTGAGAATTGATTATGTCTGGTTATTTGAGAATTGCAAGGAGGCCAGTGGGGCTGGAGCACGACAGTGCAGAAGGGGCCGATTGGTAATAGTGCACTCAGGAATGTAATGTAGGGTGCAGATCTAGTAGGGCTTTTTTTCAATTAATTATACTGAGACTGGGTGGAGAATTCAATTCTACCTCACATTTTATATCAGTATAGGTTTATGATGGCTCAAAATGGTAAATATTTTAAATGATACTATAAAAGATCAAGAAGAAAATATAGTTGAAGAACTGATCTCAGAGTGGGGATGGCCTTTCACATTGTACCTAAAAAAATTGAATTGACTATTAATATTAAAAGCACATGGCAGAAATATCATAAAATATATTTGCAATGTATGATAGAAAAAGGTTTAATGTTATTAATACATAAAGAATTCATACAAATATGTAAGAAAAAGCTCAGCTTTTCATAAAAATGAGCAAAGGACATGATCAGGCAAGATACACAAGAAGGAAACACAATGGGCTAATAAACATGTAAAAATGATTAACTTTCTTAGAAGTCAAGAAATGAAAAAAAATACTATCTTATGCTTATTAAATTGCCAAATTAAGAGGTGGGAAAAGATAGTACTCATTATTGATGAGGCTATAGAGGAATGGGCATTCAAATTTCTTTTAAAAATGTAGAAAAATAAAACATTTTTTTTTTTTTTTTGAGATGGAGTCTCACTCTGTTGTCAGGCCGGAATGCAGTGGCGCTATCTTGGCTCACTGCAGCCTCCATCTCCCAGGTTCAAGTGATTCTCCTGCCTGCCTCAGCCTCCTTAGTAGCTGGGATTACAGGCATGCTGCGCCACCATGCCCGGCTAATTTTTTTTTTTTTTTTTTGTATTTTTAGTAGAGGTGGGGTTTCACCATGTTAGCCAGGATGTTCTTGATCTCTTGACCTCGTGATCTGCCCGCCTCGGCCTCCCAAAGTGCTGGGATTACAGGCGTGAGCCACTGCGCCCAGCCAGAACTACCTTCTTGAAGACCAGTGTAAAAATATTTATCAAAAAGCTCTTTAAAATATGTATGCTGTTTGAACTAGCAGTTCCACTTTTAGGAATCTATCCTGGGGCAAAAGAAATAGATCAGTGGGTTAAGATTAAGTTATAATAGCAAAGGAAAAAAGGACTAAACTCAAATGTATAGCAAAAGGAGACTTACTGATAACTCACAGTTCATTTGTATAACAGCATAATATACAGCTGTTAAAAATTATGTAGGACCGTACCAAATGGTGTGGAAGTAGGTTTGTGGAATTGCTAAATGGATAAAAAATTTAAATGATACTAAATAATATGTTTAGCATGATTCCAGTTTTGAAAAAAAAAAAACGAATGTAGATAAAATGAGTAGAGGAATATACACTAAAATTATTATGGTAGTTATCTTTGGATGGTAGGATTTAAATATTTTTCCTTTTTTCTTGATACCATTCTGTATTTTCCAAATCTACACTAAAAACAAGTTTTGACAAAAATAATTCATTCTTTAAGGAAAAAAGTACATCAAAGACAGTTTTATCATTTTCTAAAATTATTTGAAATGTATTCTCTGAAAGTATCTGTTCTTTATTTTTATTACATAATGAGCCTTGAGGACTAGAAACTGAAATGTAGGTCTATTTAGTGCAGTCACTTAACACTAAGAGGTAATTATATGCCATATTTCATTATTGTTAGTGTGGTGCCATTTTATTTCAGAAAACAAACCAAAACACAAATAGAACTTAAAATATATCTTTACAATTTTCAGTGTTGTGACACATTTCAATAAAGTTATTAAACTTCATATGTTCTTATAGAACACACAACAAATGGCTACTTGGAGGAGAAAACAAAATCATTTTCAGCCCAAAACTGAGAAAATCCCAAGCATTGCCAGTCAAGCCATTTTACTTCCCTCTGTACCTTTATCCCTAGTAGAATTAATGGATCCTTCCATATATGATGAATGCATTCTAAAATGAGTGGCTTATGTATTTGCAGAAAGTGTGCAGATTCAATAGAATCAGGAATCAAACGCAAAACTAGAGCAGTTATTGTAGTGAAGGGCAAGCTGTGGGTTGGGTGAGGTAGAATAGAAAGGATATTGGTCGTCTCAGAATCTCGCTGGGCTTCAGAAACATCCAGAGTTTAGTAAAATGGAGATAATCTTTGTCTTGCTCCCTCCCAGGTATTCTGATTCAGGAACTAAATAAAGTTTAAAATAAAAACAAGTAAAACCAGAACAGTTTTAGAAGTTTTAGACCCTGGAAACCCTGAGAGACTGTCTGAAACTTTTACTCCAGCCCTTAGACAGCTATAGTAGCATCTGCTGTACTTCGCCTGGGAGAGCAAGACCTAGGGCATTTGTATTCCTGCCCTCTAGTTCCATCCTGAGCTGAATGGTTACAGATTCCAACATTGAGTCTTCCCAGTGTGTAGCATAGCTATAGTAAGCACTGAAATGGTCATTTTCAGGATTGTTAAATCTCAGGCTAGCCATTTTATCTATATGAAAGAATACAAAGTTCTCTATACCGTATTTTTATATTCATGTATACCAAGATGGAGAAACATTAGTCAGTGACCATCTCAGCCCCTTCTTGATTCCATAAAAGTAGCTCCTCAAATTTCATTTTAAGAGGGGCTATCTGCAGCTTTAAGAAAAGGAAAACCACTGATGTTTTGGTTCTATAAGATATGGTACAGGGTAAAAACAAACACAGAGCGTGGCATATGCCATATGCCTTTATCCCAAAGAAGCTGTTTCCTCTCTAGTTCTGTATGATAGCCAGATAATATGATACCTTTTCTACATAGTAACATGAAAAACAATATGAACCATTCAGTTATTTTATGTAATAGTCAAATCCAAATGTTTATTAGTATCAACTGTTGAAAGGAGATAGTGACCTAAATGTTTCATGTAACAATCAGCTACTTTTTCAATATTTTTAAAGGATCATTAAAATAAATTTTAAATTTAAAAAATGTTTCAAACTTGTAAGAAATATGATTTGTGAACACTACTCCAGTTTTACAGATTCCTAGCAGAGGGGGTCTCTTCGTTGATTTGTGATTTAGTGGGCTCTCCCAGCCTAAGCTTTAGTGGAATCCAGGCTGCTGATTTGTCTTGTTCGCCTCATAGGGTTACTAATTGAATGCCTATAAGCAGGGTATGTAACTTTCAGTCCTTCCCAGTTCTTGCCTCTCCTAAGTGTTGTGCTAGCACTAGTCATATATACAACCTGTATGATGTCTGTAGGCCTTTGAACTTGACCTCTGCTGCATATTATTGAAAACTTGACTGATTCTAGAAAAATAATGGCAATCAAAAGAAATAGAGTTTTAATGGTAACTCAAATTTTAACTGTTGTAATCACTAGTACCAGGAAATATTGTAAATTATAACTCCAAATTCTTAAAGTCTTTCATATATAAACTGTATTGTTTTTATCCAAATACAGTCGTATTCATTATCTGTCTTTATTTTGTAGTCATACCCTATGGTATTGCAGTATCGACCAAGAATTGATTTCGGTTAGACCAAGGGGCCCAGACCTCACTGAGATGAATCCTGCACTATTTGTTTACTCGTCAACAGATTGCACAGTTAACGGTGTGTGGACTAGAGGAACACAACCAGATTTTCAGCATGCAAATAAGGCCATTGTCTATCTCTAAATTGTCAGTTGCATTCATGTTGTTTCTATTAGGAGCAAACCAAGTGCCATTCTGCTACTGAACCATCTGCATAAGGTATTTGTGTTGTCTCAAAGTGTGCAAGTCATGGTAAAAATCAGTTAGCTGTGCCGCCATGATTCAGCCTTCTGAATATTTTGCTTGCCTGTTCCAAGATTGTTCTAATGTTTAATTACACTAGTAAAATGGCTCAATTTTTGTGGTGTTGCAGTTTTCACATACTTACTCTTTTATTCTTGTTTAAATAGCGTACTGTACAAGAAACTAATAATTATATCTTGAAATTATTTTGTATGGAAATATATTTAGAAAAGTGGTTTTTGAGCCACTGTCTTGTTCTTGGTAAGCTTTTTGTGTGAAAAAAGTTCATTCTTGAGTGTGCAAGTCCTTTTGCCAAGAATTCCAATTATTCTGTAACATTAGAGCACAACATAATTGTAGACATTCTAAGCATCTGTCCGTGTAGTCTACCAATTGCACAAGGAAGGCATGTTAGCCCTCCAGATTGAAAATGTATGTGACCTCTTGAACTGAAGTTAGATTCCCAACCATTCAAAATGTCGGCAGCTGATCACATTTACTTCTGATAAAATTAATGTGTAAGTAAGGTTAATCTTCTTTCATAATGCCTTATGACAAGCAGGTGCTGCTTCATGAAACGTCATTGTATAGCCCATTTCATGTATCATTACATTGTTGCTGTCATTTAATGAGTGCATTATTTCTCTTTTTAAGTTGGCCTTAGGTATATGTTATTGTGGCATGCAGAGGGTTATGATGAATTTAAATATTAGGATTTTTAGAGCACATAACAGCTATTTTATGGATTTCAAAAGTCTCAAAACAGTTGTAGATTAAAACTGTTAGTTACCTTTCACATTTCCAAACTATGTGCATAAAATAGAATAAATGCAGTATAGAACTATGCTAACCAAAATTAATAGGTTAAGGGTATTTTATTTTAAATCCTGTAGTAATTGGGGAAATGGGAAGATTATTATTTTATACATGAGTTCATTAAGATCAGAAATACAAAATGTCTTGTATTTTGCAGTTTTGTTAAGTCTTCCATTCGTTTTAGGATTAGTCTGCAAGTCAAAGAAAGTCTTGTTACCTTAAATTATATGAAAACTGTCATTTTAAATCTTTTAATATTTATAGTTTTCAAAAACCTTACTTGGAAATTGCTTTGAAACAAACAAGCTAACCTTTGAAACTTAGGAAAAATCTTGAAAGTTAGGAAAAATATTTGAGAAATATGACATGAGCACAATCTGTGTGTTACACACATTTAGTTTTTATACTGCATATGTGGTAAATGTGTCACATTTTCCAGTAAAATGTATCAGAAATCAATGCCTTCTGAATTTCAAAATGATTCTTAGAAATAAGATATTGTACAACTCTAGCAAACATACAAAATACAGCTAAATCTTAATATATTTCACTATGTAAAAGGCTGAAACTTCATAATTATCTTTTCCTTCTATCTTTTTTTGAGTCAAAAAGTCTATTAAATTTTTCTGTTGTTGTTCTAACTTTGGTGAAAAAAGTTATGGCAATACTTTAACTTTGTTTTGTTAGATTGTTTTTGTTCTTGGAATGGCTCACAAGCAGAATTTAAAAGGCAGATTTTCATTAACTATAAATGGCTGAAAAAACTGAATTTACTATCTAGCTACAGAAATTATTTTTCTATTCTGTGAAACTCAGTTCCCAGACATCCCTAAGAACTTTTACAAATTATTATAAATTTGTCACACCTAGGTCAGTGATTGAAATAGTGTTTTGCAAATAGAATTTTAATTAACTCAAAATGAATTAAGAGTGCATTTTAAAAATCACAAGTGAGACTTTGATGTTTTGGCCCCCCAGCCAAAACTTAATGGCCATAAATGAATTTTATCTACAAAATCTCTTTAAATTTGGCTGGTTGCCTTGTCATATGTAATTTCACTATTTTCCAAGGAAATATATAGGAAGCAATTATGAAACTGAGAATAGTTTTATATAGAATTCTTTTATTTACTGATAATGCATTAACATTTTTATTGAAATGCAATGGAATATGTGCCAAAACACGTGAAAAGCTTACATAAAGAAAGGCATCAATTGTCGTTTGGAGAAAGGTACACATTTTTTTGATGGTCCTAAGTGATATGGTATTACTACTAGAATCACAGATTTCTTCAACTGACTTATTTTGGTATATTCAACTACAGCTTTCTAAGGATAGGACTACTTTCATGTCTAGTAATACACTGTATTCCCCATTAATTATCCCTTAAGTCAGATTGTAGAATTTGCAAGAAACTAGGTATAGAAAAAATGTACAGGCAACTTTTGTGGTTAGCTTTATAAATTTAGGGTGCTTATAAAATGAATTCTTTATATAAATAACCTATAGGAATCATCTGAATCTGTAACATCAGAGACTAAAGCTAAAAGTTTTCTTTAATCTGTTGTTTCTTAAGCAATAAACTGAAAGACCTTTACTTCCGTAAAAGATTTTGTTATCTCTTTTATCTGCCTTAGAAATTATAAGTATAAAAGGGTCAAGGGAACTTAGATATAAAGAATGACTGTGGTTTATAAACATTACTTTAATTGAAGTAATCACATCAGTTAATACAGAAATCAAAATATGTATGGCCTTTTCTCTAGATTAGCAAAACACCTTTACAAAGTATGAAAAAATAAACTAAAATGCTCATTGATGAGGTGATACTCAGTCTGGAGTACAGGTAACTTGGGTAATGCCTTTTAACTACTCTTAGAGGAGTATATTATTTCTTTATACATTAAACATCTATCCCATAGTAATGTGCCACATTTTATAAACGTAATGACTTTGCTCAACTACATTACACACTCAAATGTAATCTAAATTTAAACTGATTCTTTAAGGAAAAAAAGTGTGTTATATAATATTATGAACTGTTTAGCTTTACTGAAATATTTAAGAGAAAGTGCCTCATTACTAAAGTGCATTTCTGTTTTAAATTTACTGCATAAAGTTTGAGTTATCTGTACCTGTCTCTTATGAATGGTTTCATATCTAAATAGGCTCTTGTAAGTTAATTTTTTGGAAGATTTTCATAAGAATATAGATATCACCAAAGACATTTTACAGTAAATTAATAACCATGTTGGAGAGACGGTTTTAACAGTTTGGAGGTTGGAAATTTTTAGATTGCAATTTAATTTTATATAGTTAGGCAATAACCTTGATTAATTGCTAAAATATCACCAAAGAAAGGCTTTAAACTGAATTTTCTTGGTGAGATCAGTCAAATGCAGGCTTTTCTTGCAATAATCAGAACACACTTCCTTTCAAATATGTGTTCATTGTTTTTCAGCATCATCTAACAGATCTTAGGAAATCCTCAAAGATGAGAAAGAGGTAAACACAACAAATAGCCTTCCTCTGCATGAAAAGTGAGAGAAATACATACTTTGAAAAGAAAGTTCAGATTTTCAATTTGAGAGGCTTTTTATTTCATGGAGGCAGTGTAAACTAAAATTAAGCTTAGATTTAGCTCCTGTATTCTTCATAATATGAGAAATTTTATTAAAGGCAGACTTTGGTAAAAGTGCCAACACACTTACTTGTGTAGAAAAGAGTTCATTCTATGGGATTTATATAAGTAAGTGCTTTCTCTATATTCAAAATATTTCATAAGGGCCTGTGGTTTTTTTCCCCTTAAAAAGCAACTCTAGGCCGGGCACAGTGGCTCATGCCTGTAATCCCAGCACTTTGGGAGGCCAAGGCAGGTGGATCACTTGAGGTCAGGAGTTTGAGACCAGCTGGTCAACATGGTGAAACCCCGTCTCTACTAAAAATACAAAAGTTAGCCAGGTGTGGTGGCACGCGCCTGTAATCCCAGCTACATGGGAGGCTGAGGCAGGAGAATCTCTTGAACCCAGGAGGCAGAGGTTGCAGTGAGCCGCAATTATACTACTGCACTCCAGCCTGGGTGACAGAGCGAGTCTCCATCTCCAAAAAAAAATGCAACTCTTGGTCTTGTTTCTCAGCACTTAGTTTATTGTTATTAGAATTTAGCCATACAGCCAACATTGACAAAATGGGTCACAGAACAAGCATGTACATCAAGAGGAAGTTCCATATCCCCCTTGTACCATTTCTCCTTGGGAATTCATGCTATGGGCTACCTTAAAGGTAAAACTCATCTTATGGAGTCTTTCTGATAGGTCACTAGGTAAATCTCCTTGGATAGGGTGAAAATGGATGCACACTCTATTACATACTCTGGTTTATCATAAGGAATTTTCCAGAAAGCTAAGCTTTATACTAATAAGATATTGGTTGGTAGTAGGAACTTCAAAAATGAATGAGTTTGCCATAACTTTAATTTTCTGGATTAGAAACACAAAACTTGAAATGCAATTATCAATGTTTTGTAATATATATTCCTACAGTTTGGGTAAAAATAAGGAACATGTCTGCTAGATCTGGTTTATGAAAAAGTGAAAAATATTAAATACACCAGAGACTCAAACCCTTTCAAGGCACACAATAACTGTTTCTGGATTTACCTGACAAACCTAGTTGCGTAGCATTTTGACGGAAAACATCAGACTGAAAGTTCATTCAAATGTACTTAAATGTACAATACAGTGTTCAATAGTTTTTAACTGCAGTGATGTTTTTCCAATAATTTAAGTAATTCTCTTCCTAGTGTAATACAGTTTTCATAAATAATGTTTACTTGCTTTCTTTATATTTTCAAATAAAATTAAAATGCTTGAGCACTTCCTTTCAGAAAGTTATAAAATTAAAAATAATTATTTTAAATGCTCATTCAAATGTTGTCTGTATACTCGCTATGCCCCTTATTCTATAATTCCAAACTGAGACTGATTTTTCAGAGATTTTTAATTGTAATAATTTTAAATCTAGAATCAAGTGAAACAGATATGTTAAATACTGAATCTAGTTTTCTTCCATCTTATGGAGCTTCATGGAATAAGAAACTAATCTAGTGCAAATGAAGATTAAATATTTCTGGGTGATGGAGAGATAGTCAACAAATTTATTTATCCATCCTCTGCACATCAGTCCACTGGAGCAGGAGTTCTACACATTAAAAATGTAATGGGATCAGCCTAGCATTGTTTGGGGTCGGTTTTCTTTTGTTGTATTTTTTAGAATGGGGGTGGGGGCCTAAGTGTCCTTATGAAGCTGTGGTCCACAACAGGAGCTTGTTGGGGGAGTACCAGGGTTCTGCTGCTTTCCTGCATCTGAGCAACACAACAGAGATCATCAGTTTTAAATAGAGTAGCCCTCACAATCAAAATATCATAGAATATATTGTAAAGTTATGTTGCTAGTTTTCCTTTGAAATTAAAATATTTTAAGCTTTTTGTCAAAAGTGGTAACATCTTAATACAAATAAAAACCTTTTTGTGGTTGTAAGATTTAGCTTATAAATCATTCAAATTGAAGTGAAAGAATTACCAGGTCATTGTTAATGACTTAGTCTATTAAGAATATATGTATTTTTGTAAAGGAAAAGCACTTGTAGATATTTAATCAGTACAAGATATGTCTTTTGCAGAAATAAAATGCTGCTTAGAGATTCTCTTTAAATATTTTTTATTTTTGTGCTCAAATGTATTTTCTGTTGATCTATGGAATGTTCTGTACAAAGCTGTATGATTGTACTGTTGGGCTAGATACTTTTTTTTTTTAATCTGGACTTAGCCAAGTATATTTCACCATGTTAAAATACAGTATCTTTGTTATTAAAAATTAAATTGCATAATTTATTATTGTTTGTCATCTTTAATATTAGTCGCTGTAGATTGCAGCCTTCATTAAAAATAGCTCCTTTAAGTACTAGTCCTGTAGCAAATTTTATTGAAATTTGTTGAGTATTTGAGATCATAAATATTTTCTAAGGATTCTTCAGCTATTTATTTTAAAATGGCATGCTGTCCCTCAAATACTACTTAAGGTGTATACACACACACACCCTTGAAGAATTTTTTGTTTTGTTAGATTAATCAAATCCAAAAAAACCTTTTGAAAGTAATTAGGAATCAAAGGCAGGCCCAAGTGAATTGAAAGAAAGACTGTTTCCTTCAGCCAGTTAGATAGCTAAGCTTTGTTCTATTAATACTTTCCATGTACACTTGCCTCAGGAATTCATTAGGCCAAAGCAAGACATTTATGTCAGGAACACTGTGATGGTTTCTAGCTTGGCCCCATTGTGATTTTGATGCCTGAAGCTTTGTCTTAACGTTAGTGAAACGTTGGAGGTAGCTAGAAACCCCAGTCCTTTGGTGAGATAGGGAAAGCAGCTTTCCTCTGAGCAGAATTTGGCTTCCTTCTGTATTTGAGCTCCACTCTCTTCAAGGCTGCTGCACAATGGGAAAGAATGTGGAGGACTGTGCATGGGAAGTGCTGAAACATGTAGCACACATTGCTTTCATCACGTCACTGGCCAGAACATGGCCTCACCTAACAGCAAGCAAGGCTGGAGGACCTAGTGAAGTCACATCCCAAGGAGGAAGAGGAAAGTTTTGTGACCTGCTAATGTCTGCCACACCCTACATTAGCAGAAAGAGGTCACAGTTGCCTTAGGTCTTAGAAGTGTGTTGTCCACACAGGCTCAGCACTTACCTTTTCACTAGTTTGGAAAGAGAAAGAAGGGTCTTGCACTCAGGCCAGGTGTGAGAAGCTTGGGAGTCACTCTGCCCCTCATGTTGCTGGGGAACGTGCAGGTAGTATTTTGCTGGAAGCCATGTACACCCCCACTTGGCACCCCAACCCTTGCCGTGGACTTTGCAGTGCCAGGATTTGCCACTAGCAATCAAATAGAGAATAATGCCTGGAAAGGACAAATGTGCAGCGATGACTACCAGTAGAAACCAGCAAAACCCTGTTCCTCCTTACAAAGCCCAGCCTTCCTTACACAGCTCTCCTTCTAGGAAGCCCTGCTCCTCCTTACAAAGCCCCACTCATCCCTACAGAGCCTGCTCCCTCTTCAAAGCCCAGCTGCTCCTCAGGAAGCACCTCAACTACAAAAGCCTCTCCTCCCTAAAAAGACCTGTTCCTGCAAAGAACTTTGGTCCTCGTAGGAAGCCCTGCTCCTCCTACAAGTCCTGTTTCTGCATACAGTGCCTTGCTCCTCCTCAAAAGCTCTCCTTATCCTTATCCTGCTCCTCCTACAAACCCTGCTCTTCTTAGGAATCCCAGCTCCTCCAAAGAATCTCTAGTCCTCCCCAGGAAACCTTGGAAGTCTTGCTCCTCCTACAAAGTCCTGTTCCTTCTTACAGTGCCCTGCTCCTCTCTGCAGATCCTGCTGCTCCTACAAAGCCCTGCTCCATCTTACAAAACCTTGTTTCTACAGATACCTCTTCTTCCTCACAAAGGCCTCTTTCTCCTTAGAAAGGCCTTTTCCTCCTCCACGACTTTGCTGTCATACAAAGTCCTGCTCCTTGAGCAAACCCTACTCTTCCTGTGAAGTTATGCTCCTCCTACAAAGCCCTGATCTTCCTTAAAAAGCTTTGCTTCCCCTACAAAGCCCCAGTCTACCTACAAAGCCCTGCTTCTCCTGCAAAGCAATGTTCTTCATACAAAGCATTCCTCCTACTACAAATCACTTTTCCTCAGACAGAGCCTTGCTCATCCTTACAAAGTCCTACTTCTTCAATAGTCCCAGCTTATCTTTAGAAAGCCCTGCTCCTCCTAACAATGTCCTGTTTCTCCTACAAAGCACTGCTTCTCCTCACAAAGCACCACTCCTACAAATTACACTTTATCCTTACAAAGCCCCGCTCCTCCTGCAAACCCTGCTCTTACTTAAAAAGTCCTCCTTTTTAAAGAGAGCCTCTCCTTTTTCCAATGTCCTGTTGCTCCTAGAAATCCCCGCTTCTTCAAAGTCCAACTCCTCTTTACAAAGTCCTGCTCTTCCTTCAAAGCCCCAATCCCCCTACAAATCCTGCTCCTTTACAGAGCCCTGCTTCTCCCTATAGAGCCTTGCCCTTCCTACAGATCCCTGCTCCTCCTTACAAAGTCCTGATGCTGCTACAAGCACTGTATCTCCTTACAAATATGTGCTCCTCTTCACAAAGACCTGCTCCTACTTACACAGCCCTGCTCCTCCTACAAAGCCCAGCCTCTCCTTGCAAAGCCCCACCCATCATACAAACCCTGTTTCTTATTTAAAAGCCCTGCTCTTCCTACAAAGCCCACTCCTCCTTACAAAGCCCTATTCCTTCTAGAAAAGCCCTGCTCCTCCTAAATCCCTGTGCCTCCTACAAAGCCCGCATGCCTCATTACAAAGTGCAACTCCTCTTACAAATCTCAGCACCATAACACCCCTTCTCATTAGAAATTGTGCTCCTCCTACCAAGCCTGCTCCACCTTCCAAAAGCTTGTTCTTCCTACCAATGCCTGTTTCTCTTTACAAAGCCCTGTTCATGCTACATAGACCAATTTATAGTCCATCATGTCAAGCTTATCCAGACTTCTTCCCCCTTCTATAACACTTAGCTCTCTTACCACAACCACAGTCATTGATGTTTGTTTGCCCTGCCATTAGATTGTGAGCTTTGGAAGAAATGCTGACTTAGTTATTGTGGTATATCCCCACCCTCACAGACACACACACTTGCATAGTTACTGGCACCAGTGTACAGTGGGGAAAGAAACTGAATTTCAGAAAGACAAGCATTTCTGATATAGACTTCAGCACTTTCCCAGACCGTCTTCTGTCCCCCGACTGGCTCCATCTCCGACTTCAGAACTTTGGTATAGTAAGTATGTGAAAGATGGCAAGATTCCAGGTGGCCATCTCTTCACTTTAAAAATAGACACCCTGATCCTCTTGTGTAAGATCCCAGTATCTCGTACTGACGAGTTAGTGGGTGCAGCGCACCAGCATGGCACATTTATACATATGTAACTTACTTGCACATTGCGCACATGTACCATAAAACCTAAAGTATAATAATAATAATAAATAAAAAATCCCAGTATCAAGATTTGTTCCTTTGGGTGGACAACGTCTCCTCTTACAATAAAAGTTTCTAGAGGAAGGATCTGTGGCATCAGATCATTTGTCCCACCTGCTTTGGTAAGCCTCAAATGACGTGACAAGCTAAAGTTGGCTTAGTGATCATTAGTCAGTAGACAGGCATGAAACCAGTGGCCCAAGTGGAACCCCTGGGCAAGCAGGAAGTAGTGCCCTAGAAAGGAAGCCAATTCCGTGAAGCGTTATCTGCCAACGAAAACAGGATCTCAGCAGTCACCTGTTAGATCATGAGCTCTTAGACATACTGTGTACCTCCTCCCCTTGCAAACATGCTTCCCTCTTCACCACTGGCTTATTAAGTACTAGGAAGGCAGGAAATGTCCTCCTTTTCTCACCATATTCCCAGATTCATACGCTAGACAATACTGGAATGAATGGGTGAAGAAACAAATTCCCATCCCTTGGGCTCTGGCATGGAGCTGTGGTCCCCGGGGATCTCGTACTGGTCATTGCTCACATCATGGTGTCAGCCAGTCCCCAGCCAGCCTCTCCTTTTCCCTGTCTTTTTCTCTCCCTTCCTTTTCCTCTGCACTGAAATTAGCTTACTGAAATTCTTAGCACATGGGACCTACTGGGAGCAAAGTTAGGCATTCATGCTAGACCACAGAGGCCTGAAGAGCAGGGGCCCAGGCAAGGGCTGTTGCCCAGTAGCCTGTGGCTTCCTCCCCTTCCACACGTCCAGCTCTGTGTTCTTAACTCCAGGCAACTGGCCCACAACTGCATGGCACTGACTTCAGTGGGAGGAGGGAGAGGCTGAGCAGAGGAAACACAGCAGCACATGCCAGCCAGTTCTCGGGGAAAGCAGAGCCTGTTATTTCTGTCTTCTTTTCTCTCCCTCCTTTCTGCATTTTTTCATCCTCACTATCATCTCCTACCTCTCTTCTTCTGTTTTCCCTCTTCTTCCCTCTTTACCTTGCACTTTTGTTTTACCTGTTTCCCTCCTCTATTGGTCTCTTCTCTATCCTCAGCCACTTCCAACAATCTCCCTTCCTTTTCCCATGTGTTTCTTCCTTGCCTCTCCCTTTTCCAGTTCGTTTCTGTCATTTCATGTACTCCTGTTTATAGCTTCATTTCATTCTCTTTATCCTTTTTCTTTCTCTTCTCCCTCCTCTTCCAGATCCAATTGTTCTTTCCTTTTGGTCTTCTGCCCCACTCCAGGAGTCACTCTCCTTTGTAAACCAGATTTCCACTCACTTCACACACACATACAGTGGGAATGGAAACAGCAGAGAGCATCTTGGAGGAGCAGTTGAGCTTGGATCCTTCAGTAAATGCTGCCAACCTCCAGCCAGACCTCTCTAATAAGGCCCAAGGGCCAGCAAGATAACAGCATTTCTCGGAAGGTAAGATCAGTTTGTTAGGACTGACATAACAAAATACCACAGGCTAGGTAGCTTAAACACAGAAAATTATTTTTCTCAGAGTTCTAAAGGCTGGAAGTCCAAAGTCAAGGTGTTGTCAGGTTCAGTTCTTCCTAAGGCCTCTCCCCTGGGCTTGCAGATGCCTGCTTTCTCCCTGTGTCCGCACATGGCCCTGCCTGTGTTCACAGGCACCCCAATATCTCTTCTTCTTTTAAGGCCACAAGTCATATTGCACTGAGGCCCCACCCTTATAACCTCATTCAACCTAAACCACATTTTTAAAGGCCTTGTGTCCAAATATAGTCACATTCTAAGGCTCTAGGGGTTAGAGCTTTAACATACAAATTTGCGGAGGACACAAATTCAGTCCAAAACAGAGCTATGCAGTGCCCTACAGACCTGGCTCCAAATGCAGGGTCATTCTGTTGTATAACTGAGCATTTTACCTAATCTCACTGAGCTTCTGTTTCCTCATTTATGAAGCAGAAATCATTATAATGTATCCCATAGGTTTGTGGAGGAATGAAACGTGTTATAAAGCATCCAGAGCAATGCCAGAGGACGCACTAAAAGACAGCACTGTTGTTTTCAGTCTCTTTCTGTCTGATCATCTGCAGATGGCTACCCTTAGTTATATCAATGTTCTGTATTTGATTTGCTTTAAGACCTAAAATTCTGCCAAGTAACCAAAATCCTGCTTGCCTAGAGCTTTTCCATTCACGTGATGGTTCATAAAAGTCATTCCCACTGAATGTCCCAATACATAAAGGACCTATTAATAGCACAGGGTCTAGTGCATAGTAAGCACTTTAGAAATGTCCTCCCTTTCTCTCACACTCATTTACTCATCAGAACAGACTTACAAGGCAGGCATTCTTAACTCAATCTCATTGATGTGAATCTGAATCTAAGTAACTAGCAAACAATCACCAGGGATGTATTTGTGTCTCCACCATGGGTCTGTCTTTTTCCAAGGGTAGCCCTGTCTTCAGGGGCACTGGCTCTTTGGGTTTGAAAGCTGAGAGATCTAGAGAAGACTGTACTTAGGCCCTCCTGGCCACTGGAAGAGGGACAGTGTGGAGGACAGACACTTGGGGGCCAACGTGTGTCAAAGACAACATGTACATCATTCATGTGGTCACACTGTGTTGAGTACCCACAACATACCAGGCATTGTGCTAGGCTCTGGGACTCGGTGGTGAGCTGAGCAGGTTCCACGTTTACAAAAGCAGAGCTTGTAGTATTGTATGGGAAACACATACAATAAACACATAATAAAAAGACTGGTGGTGACTGTTCAGAAGAGAATAAGCATGATGAGAAAGAATGAGAGGACCTTTCTAAGAAAATGGCATTGAAGCTGAGACCCAAAAGATAAGCTGGAGCTAGCCAGACAAAGGGCAGGGGGAAGAATATTCCTGAGAAAAAGTTATCATTCCGATGACTGCTCCAGCAGCCCAGCGACCTGCAGAAGGCCAGTGTGGCCAGAGCGGGAAGCAGGAGGAGGGCTGGGAGAGGACTCTGCAGAAAGAGGCAGGGCCGGGTCGCGGAGACACTTTCAGGCCATATTTAAAAGCTGGTATTTTATTCCGAGCACAGTAAGAGGATTTTTAAACAGGGAACTGACATCATCTTATTTATATTTTTAAATGATCACGCTGGGAGCTTGGTGGAAAATAGACTGTCAGGGGGTAGGGGTAGGCTAGAAATGGAAACAGATAAAAAGCCTAGTGCAGTAGTCCAGGTGAAAAGAAAACAATGCAAGGAGCCCAGGGCGGTGCCGGTGCTGCTCAAGATGAACATAAATGCTGATGGAGAAGAGTGGGGTCCTCTGCGCTTCAGCCCGGTGCACGGGACCTCAGTTCAATGTAACCTGAGTTTTTAGGTCATGGGTGAAGCTCTAGATGAGAGTGGAGGGAAGGAGAGAAAGGATTCTGAAAAGCCTTTTCCACTAGCCCTATCCAGGGGCTCCCCACAGAACCAGCTGCCCTGCCAAGCACCCCAGCTCAGCCCCTCACCCCTCCAGCGAGGCCCAGCCCCAGCACCTGCCCTGCCATGCCTTCTTCAGTGCCACCCACTCTCCACCCTTCCTGGTGGTTCTCACCTGCTCCCCTCCAGAGCCCTTTGCACATCCTGCCCTGTCACCGGCACTGGAGTGGCATAGCCATGAATTCCAGTTTGGGTTCCACCACTGACCTGCTGCAGGATGGGTAAATCCCATAATCTCTCCCAAGTAGCCAATGTGCCACAAATGTAAATGCAACACTGAACTAACGGAACCCAAAAGACGTAATTAAAACTTTTGCTTATTTTATCTGTGCCTCTCACAGACCCTCTCCACTGATAAAACTTCAGCAGTCCCTGGACGTTTTCTGCTGCCCTCCCTCTCCTCTCCTTCCTAGTTGTGGTACATGGTTGGGGAGGAAGGTGAATGGAAAGCAGAGGAGGTTGTAAACCAGCTCCAGGACATCTGGGCCTGCCTGATATTTAAAGCTCTCAGAAATCTTTCTTGGTTTTCTGGAGGGTCATCTCCCTGACTCTCAGCTGCCACTCACCTTGCCAGGGGCCATGCCTCCATCTCAGTGGGCAGTTTCCCATTACCCTCACCTATTCCAGGGTTAGAGCCCACAGCCTCTTTCTACAGGGATGTGCTCTTCCCATAGGCCACTATCTTGGGCAGGATTCCTCTTAAGTGGCTCCTGACTGATATTCCTACTGCAAGTCCTCACACCATTCCCAAGAGTCAAGCAACACTGACCCACTCTCAAAGAACAGTCTGTGTTTATCCACGCAGCAGCCATGCTCTCTCTCCCTTCTTCGGCCCCATGCCTCTGGCTGAGGGCACAGCCTCTAGTCTTCAGATCCCTCTGGGTCCGTTGATTCCAGGCAAGGCGTCCCTTAACTGCAGTCACACATGTCAAGCCTTCCTAAGGTGCTGCTGAAGCCCCACTCCCACTGGTTTGGGAGAAGGGAACAGCACCCTCCACCCCTCTGCCTGGAGGAACGGTGTTCACAGCACAGCTCACACCGCACAAAGCCTCTGCCTAAGTTTTCTCTCCTTAGTTCCTGGACTATGTCTTTGAAAACTGGAAAGAGAGTCCCAGCCATCCAGGCAACCAGAGCCCCTGGACACTTTATCATCACTAGATCTGAGTAGACTCTCCCTCTGCATTTCTTCCACCTTCATGGCCAGGGGAACAGAGGTTGTCCAGGCTCCCAGGAAAACATGGCTCTCTCTATGGTTACCTCGTCCAGATGCAAGAGGACATACAGCCCTTCAAGCATAATCCAGCTCCTGATGGCAAAAGCAGATGAAGAGAGAGCCACTCATGCTCTGCTTTGCGGTGTCCAGTCCAGGGTCTTTCAGAACAGCCACCCCTGAGAGCCGAGGGCTGGCCCGTAGAGAGGGAGAGGGAAGCCCTGTCCGACGCACCATGGGCCAAATCTGCTGCTGATCTAAATTCAGAGGGCTCTGCCCCTGACCACGGAGTCGGTGCCAGCTGTTCTGGGCTGGTCAGTACTCCCTACCGGCATCAAACGCCCTTCCTTTCTCAAGCTCCCCACATGGAAGCAGCTGGAGAGCACTTGCTGAAGGGGCAGGATGTGTTTAGGGAAGTTTTCCCCCTTGGGCTGACCCAGAAGTGAGATGGAAAGAGCCCGAGGATGGTGTCTGTGATTCTTCAAGATGTGCTCACTGAGGGGCATCCGGGAGCTGCCACTGGAGTTCCCCTCCAAGGTGGCCCCATAGCTCCAGGTTGAACAGTGCAGTGATGGGGAGGTGAGAAAGGATCCAGGAGTCCAACCAAGGTGGGCTTCATTCATAGTTCGGCTGCTCACTAGACTAGCCGTGCGGCCATGGTTAGGTCACTTCCCTTCTTCTTCACCCTGGACTTCCCTTCTCATGACACTCATCTCAATTGCAACTGCTTGTGTAGAATCTGTCATCCCAGCCACAGTGCAAGCTCCCTGAGCACACAGACCAGGACTTGGTGTTCAACCCTATTGTCCCGGACGGGCCTGGCCCATGGGAGGTCTCCAGAAAAAAGAAACACCTGAGTGAATAATATGAGCAGTAACTCTCCTACACTATAAACTCAATGATGCTATTATTAATCCAGAAACAGTTTCAGTATCAACACCACCCCTAGACTGGGGCAAGAAAACATGCCATCCAATTGGGCCTCTCAGGCCACAGGAGGTTGTAGGGAGGGGAAGTGAAGGATTATGGTTTTTGCCCTGGGAAATGTACAAGGGCTGCCGTTTGGTTCAAGTCACATACCCCAAATCACCCCAAGTGGACGTCCAGGCAGACAGATCACTGTGCCTTCTAATTCACCTCTGCTTGGATGACAATTTCAGGAAACCCTGGCTTCCTGGGCAGCTTGATAAGTCAGTCTCTATCCCAGGTCCAGTGGGTCCAGGTGGGTCCAGGTAACCTGGGAGCCTGGGCCACCTTCTGCCCACCTGCCTTGACAGGGCCATGAAATCACTCAAGTTCACAGGCAGCAGGACTGCCCAGTGGAAGAACACCAGTGTCATTCTCTGGGGATCACACTGCAGGGCACTGGGTAAGAACAGAGGATGGCTGTGGATGTGGCATTATATACAACTTTAAAATATTTAGGCACATGCTGTGTGGGCTTCATTTGTACATTTGCTTCAAGCCCTGCAAATTCAGGGGTGTATCTGCCTGGTTGCTCAATGCTCAGGCTTAATTAGTCATGAGCTATCATTCCTTTGTGCTTTTAATCAATCTTTTTAAAGTTCCTACTATGTGCTGGATATTGTGCTAGTGTCAGGTTCTTTAAGGATCTCATTGTCCTCATCAGCTTCTCCAGTGAAGCTGACATTGTTCCACAAAGTCTCATGCTTAGTCATGAACATCAAGTTCCATCCAGACCCACCTGGCTTTCTTTCACCCCATCCTTGCCAATTTTATCCCAATACTGAGGCTTGGATCAGGTCCCCTCCTACGTCCCTCTTAATCTACATAACTAAGTAAATCCAAGCAGCCCTTCCTGTCTTAGCCTACACATCATTACCTAATAAGCAAACCTTTCCCAGCTCAACTCAGTAGAACTTTCTTCAGAGAAAACTTTCCTGGCCTTCACAATTGGATCAAGCCTCTCCTCAGATGCTCTTGTAAATATCAGATATCTTCTTAGCATGTCACACTGGCAACTTTATGCTCCGGGATTGGATTGATAACTCTCTCCCACACTAGGCTGTTGAGTTTGATGCGCTCTACTGGATTCACTGCTGAATCTCTAGGGCTCAGCACAGTGTCTGACACATAGCAGGCACTCCAGGAATATTTACTGATTGAATTAAATAAATACAATGTAATGTATGAATAAATTCAATACATATTTCATGGCTTGAATTTGACCAACACTTATTGGGTTCCCATAAAACATAGTATGAGTTAAGGCAAATAGTACCAAATGAGAACCATTGACATGTATTTTTGTGGAGCTCAAATGAAATAACTGTCCAGCTATGGAATTTATGGGGAACTCATGAGAGGCTGATGAAGAGATGGTATAATTACATTCTGTGGTCAGTTCTGCTCCAATCCTGCTCTGCTTGCACTCGTTACTAAGCACTGCTTTTCCTGATACTTTGTTTTTATGAGTCCTCATCTCTTCTTCTCTTTTTCCCTCCTAAGTGTTTTTCAAATGCGTTCATCATCAGCAAAATCAATCTAATATGCATGCCCTTTGACCCAGATCTTTCAGCTGAAGGATTGTAGCTCCTAGAAATACTGCTATCATTGCAAATGACATAATAAAAAGAGTGTTCACAGCAGCAGTGTTTGTAATGACAAGGAAATGGAAACAAGATGCCTGCCAATAGAGGAATGGATTCATACATTCACACTATGACCTTGCGAAGAATGTGGTGGATCTATGTTCTGATGAGGAAAGCTGCATCTAATACCTGGCCAAGGAGGAAAATGGCAAGTTGCCATGTAATATGTACATTATGATCCCTCCCCCACAATCAACATATATGTTTGCATACACGTGGTAGAAATTACACATTAAATCACAACAATGGTTACCTTTCAGGAAGGACTTGGAGAGAGCTTGGGAAGGTCACTGTTACTTCTTGCTTTATACTTCTCTGTATTATCCAAATTTATGACAAAAATATGTTATATTTCTAGCTTAAAAACTCCAGTAATGTAAGTGATTAATTTGCTTGTTTATGATCTGTCTCTCCTCTCTAGGATATAAACTCCATATAAGCAGAGACTTTGTCCACCTTTTCTCACCATCATCTCCACTGTGCTTACAACAGTGCCTGGAATACAGGAAGTGCTCATGCACATTTCTTGAGTGACAGATCAATTTTTTAAAAAGAAAATTCCATTTTGACAAAATCTATCTTTCATATCCCCCTCCCCAACCCCTCCAAGTTTTTATTGGTGAAGTGACTGGGTGCTGAGGAATCTGAAATTCTCTGTCTCCACATGGGGCCTTGAATTAAGGTTGACCTCTTCCCTGTATCATTGGTTCCCATTATAAACGGGTTGAAAACCCATAAGGCCTCCTACATACAAATGTGAAAAAGACTCAAAGTTCTTAAGTGATAGAGTTTCAAGTAACAAAGAATGGGTTGTTTTAAAAGAGAAACCTTGATAATGGTTTAAAGTTAATCCCTTCAAAAGAGCTGAAAAAGAACATAGTAAGTTAGAGACAAGGAACAAAAGCATGTGCTGTCTATCCAATCATTGAAAGGTCACAACTGTTTAACCACCAGATAATTCGACCTATTTAAAAGAGTCCAACAAAACCACAAGAATATAATAGATTATAGGTTAGGAAAAGATCTGCAAAAATATGCACTAAATTATATTCTGTGGTTACTGCTTCTCTTTAACTTTCCCTTTGCTTTACTGCAGAACCAACACACAGCCGCTCAGGAATGCACATACTCTCAAAGACCCGTGGGCTGTCTTGCCTTTTCTTCGCGAGTGGAATTCTAGAGTTTGGGGACTATGATGCAGAGAGAGAAACTGGTCAGGTCCAAAGATCTCAGAACTTAGGGGTTTCATGTTGTGGACAAACAAGGAAGAGAAAAGAGGGGGTATGTCAGTCATATCGCCTGGACCAGATGGTTCTGGGTTTGGGAATCCTCATTTCTTGCATCTTACAGTTACTTAATCTATTACTTCTGTGCTTTTGGTTTTCTCTTTACTGTATCAACAAGCTACTGCAGGGGTCATAGCCTGGACATGGCCAACCAGAAAGATACTCAAGGAATGCTCAATGAAAGAAAGCAGGTACACTTGATCCCTGCATAGAGCCACAGAAAAATGTCATTTGTGAATTTAACTGCTAGAGGCTAATGGAAATAAAATGCAAACAGCCTAAAGAATTTCCAGCTTAATCAATGATTCTTTTTTATCTGTAATCTTTATTTGTAAAAGAGAAACCTATTGTTTTTCCCTTAAGTTGTGATGCCAGCATAATGTGATCTCATGCAATGTGGGTGAAAGTTAAATGATTTTTTAAAATAAATGTATAAGAGTAAGTTTAATAAGTAGAAAATGTTGTGATTGAATTTTATTTTCAAGGTAACATTTACAGAAAAATAAAATGAAGCATGTGGTTTGAGGTGAGGAGAAAGTTGGTTTGAGGTGAGGAGAAAGTAACAAGACCCTTTCACTTTTAGCTTCATTCTGTTCCATATCATCAAATTTGTTCCCCATATCAGGAAGTAACAAACATAAAGAGATAAAAAGTGATCTCAGAAAGGGCAAAATCAATGGTTTACTCCAAATGCTGTATAAGTCCCTTGGGTTTCTTTCTCAGGAAGACAATTCCCTGTCCCATGACTGCCAGCTAGGGCTTGTGGCTTCTTGCCAATGTTCTCCCATAAAAATCAGCTCAAGGTGTGACTGCAGCTCAAGTCTGATCTCTCCTGGTCAACTGGGAAATTTACAGGGGATACTCGCCCTTTACCAGGGAACAAAATTCTAAGCCCCAGGAAAGAAACTGGAGGGGGATTAATTGCAGGCTGGAAAGACTATTGGGATGACAGTGGAGGGAGATGCTTATAAAATGTTAAGCAATGTGTTATTTTTATAAGGTAAGATACCATATACAAAACAAATCTAATATGTGTGGTTTAGAGCACAGGCTTTGTGGTCAGAGACCTGAATGCAAATATTTCTCTGCCATTTACTTTGGGCAAGTCACCTGCCACTCTAAGGCTCAGTTTCCTCATCCATCATTTGTGTATGATAAAAAGACAGTGCGGTTCTGAGTAGTCAAGTGCTCAATAAAAAGTAGCCATTCACAGAAAGACAAACTTTACATATTCTCACTCATTTGTGGGAACTAAAAATTAGAACAGTTGAGTTCATGGAGATAGAGAACACAATGATGATTACCATGGGCTGGGAGGGGCAGTAGGGAGCAGAGGACATTGGGGATGGTTAATGGGTACAAAAATATAGTTAGATAGAATAAATAAGAATGTTTGATAGCACAGCAGGGTAACTGCAGTCAACAGTCATTTATTGTACATTTAAAAATAACTAAAAGAGTATAATCGGAATGTTTGTGACACAAAGAAATGATAAATGCTTGAGGTGATAGATACTCCATTTACCCTGATGTGATTATAATGCACTGTATGCCTGTATCAAAACATCTCACATACCCCATAAATATATACTCTGACTATGTACCCAGAAAAATAAAAAATAAAATTTAAAAGTAGCTATTACTTTTTAGCTTTTATGAGATGCATAAGCTTTTTAACTAGAGTAATAAGAAATTACGCAAACATGCGTAAATGGAAATTATTAATGTTTCTTCGACAAAAATGTGGGATTGCTTTTATTTAAGGGACATTGTTAGTATGAATGCTTCAAAAACGATATCAATAGTCATCCTACATTAAATCCAAATCGGTGTACTGTATACATCTGCCTACATGTCTGCGTGAGCATGGGTGCTCCCCAAATGCCTGTAATTTATAAGAGCTATTTAATACTTACTTTCAATTTTCCTTCCCCACTCAGTTCTTTCATTTCTCCAGCCTGAATCACGGAGAAATCTCCCAGGAAGGTGAAACCTCTGGACCACCAAGTCCTCGAAGTAGGGCGACCCACTGCCACAGGTTTAATGGGAGTGTCCCAATTTTAGCACTTAATAATCTCATGACCTGGGAGCTCCACTAGTCTTCTGCAAACTGGGATGGTGGTTTCCTCTACCTGGGAGCCTGGCACCCCCGCCAGGCCCTACAGGATTACATCTGTTGACTGTACTCAGTTTTACTTCAGTGCAGGCGGTGTTTCTTTTCCTTGGTAGAGTTCTTTCACTAACACCCCTGTGAGTCTTATCAGATGTGATTAAACTCTGGGCAACACAAATGTAATGAAAAGAGGGAGGTGGAATTGTTTTTTTTTTTTTTTTAACGTGAGATAACTGACAAGACTTGAAATGAACCGGGGGGTTAAAGAAAGTTATGCGTGCCTCTGAGTGCTTTGCTATCTATGCGCTCACACATAGGAAGAGTGTGTGTAATGTACTGGGGAAGAGGCCGTGGGAAGCCCGACCTGGGCAGAAGCCCCTGGAAAGTGGGGGAGGGGAAGGCAGCCGTGGCTGCAAAATTGAGGCACACAGTTTCCCATCACGGCCTCCAGAGGGCGCCATCAGCCCGCAGTGGTTCTTTGCCTTTTGAGGGCGGGCAAAAGGAAGCGGATCCACCTGGAGGGTGGGTAAGGAGAGCTGCAACCCACTGCCTTCAGGGCTGGGGCATGCAAGAAGGAGGAGTGGACCACTCGCAGTGCTTGAATGTCCTCCTTGTTAACCCCAGCTGGGATAAGCACCTCCGCCTCATAAGATCAAAGCTCTTTCATTCCTGCTTTAACTTTGCCAGTTTCCTTTACTTCCGAAAGAATGAGAAACCTCATCCTAGCAATCCCAGGGATCTGTGCCCTCCAGAGGAAGATCTCTGCAAAGCTGTTTACAGCGGGTTGTGTGGAGGCCAGCTTCTCTGGCACGGCGCGGTGTCCCAGTGGAGCGTTTCCAGGGCGCGCAGGCCCTGGTCACCGGCTCAAATGAATAGTGAGCTGATTGCCGCTCCACGCTGATGGATGTATATTTGTTACATTTGAAGTGTTCTGAGAAAAGAACTCCTTCTGAAAAGAAGAGCTTTGTGTTAGCACAGCGAACATGAAGGGCGAGATTCCAAAACCTTTAGGAGGGTTTTCTTTCTATGCAAGAATGAGCCACAGAAAGCTGTTCCCAGCATCCTCTGCTAATCTAGGAACACCTATGGAAAAGCGTTGCCCCGGTCTCAATCCCAGGGGTGGGAATCAGGAAGTACAGAAGCTGCCATCAGAGCCCAGGGCTGGCTCTGTCACTGCCCCTTGGGTGACCTCCTGGCAAACCGCTAGAGAGCCGGGCCTCAGTTTTCTCATCTGTAAAATGAGGAGCCCGGCTGTAGGATACCCAAGTTCCCTCCCAGGTCTGGCACTTCCTGAGTGTCCTATTGTTCACCAAAGAGCTAATAATGCTAGTTCTCAAATTTTTTGCACTTGGGACCCGTTCACAAATCTTAAAAGTACTGAGCCTCCCCCCACACCATGGATCTGTGGGGGCTTCTTTTGCTATTTGGCAGTCAGTACTAATCAAACTGACATAGAAGAATTTTAGCTTATACTTCATGTGTCTAAGGCTCTCTCCAAGGGCCTTCTCTCTGCCCTGTCATGTTTACATTTGTCTTGGTTGATGTAAGGCACTGATTATGGCCTCTGGATGCACATTGGAATCACCTGTAGAGCTGAGCTGTAACCTCAGACCAATTCCCAGAGATTGTCATCTAGTTGGTCTCTGCTAGGGTAGGGGGGAGGGGGCTACCAGCTGATTTTTAATGTGTAGCCAGGCTTGAGAAGGGCCACTCTGATAGCTCTGTGGTTCTCAAAGTCAGCCGGCAGCATCAGTATTACCTGGGAACTTGTTAGAAATGCAAATTCTCAGGCCTGCCATGGACCTACTAGGGCGGAGCCCAGGAATCTGTTTTAACAAGCCTTCCAGGTGATTTGAATACATGCTACAGTTTGAGACCCAGTGTTCTCAATTGCCACACCTCCACAGCTTCCACTCCCACCTTCACCATCACCTCCATCAACTAAGTAAGCCCATGAAAATGTTTCAGGTTCCCATCTTCCAAGGTGCAGCTGTCCGTGTTTGCAGTGGTGACAGAGGCTTGGGTGACTGTGGCATCATTTGCATGTGAGGAACTGCTGAGCTCTTCAGTGAGAATGAACCAAAGGTCACTAAATGCCACACACAAATTCCATTCAGCAAATATTTATTGCATAAGTATTTATTGAGGTACCAGCCTACTGCTGAGGGCATCACCTTACAGAATGCTTGCTGCATAGGAGATGCTTCAGAAATGCTGGCTGAGTGAAACCTCAAGGCATTTTTGCAGCCATTCATGCTGCCTAAGAATTATGCATCCTGCTTACTCTGTCCTTACCTTTGACACGTGGAAGCTCTAATCCTTGGGAATCCTGAAAAGCAAGGGTCCCTCTGGCACAGCAACCAAAAAGAAAATCACAACCACACCTAGCCTGTGCTAGCCTTGCCAACAATATTGCTTTTGCAAAGAATGGAAAATATTTGCAAATGGTTGAATGTTGAATCATGGGTTCTATAATATTAATCCTTATAGAAATTCCATTTTACTATGGAAACAATAGGCTAATTGTTAGAGTGGATGGAGATCTATAGGATTGTCTCCTCCACACTCACATACTTGTTTTTCTAGAAACTGCCACCTATCCCATCCATATTTCTCATAGGAGCTCTCTCTCTCTCTCTCTCTCTCTCTCTCTTTTTCTCTCTCTCTGTATATAGTACATGACCCACCAACCTAACTGGCACTCAATCCAAGGTGGGCTACTGACTCTTGACTCCTTTGGTTAGAATTTTTTGGACTTGACACTGAGCAATCCCCCTATGGTGACTGAAGCTGGAAGGTTCAGTATTAGGGTTCTTCATAGATATGGGACCAATTGTGTGTGTGTGTGTGTGTGTGTGTGTGTGTGTGTGTCTACAGAGAGAGAGAGACAGAGAGAGAGAGAAGATAGATAGAAGATAGATAGATAGATAGATAGATATAGATGAAAAGGAATGTATTACGGGAATTGGCTAAGACAGGTTGTCTGCGAGCTGGAGACCCTGGAATGCTGGTAGCATGGCTCAGTCTAAGTTCAAAGGCCTTCGAACTAGGGAAGCAGGTGGTGTAATTCTCAGTCTGAGGCTGAAGGCCTGAGAACTTGGGGTGGGGCGGAGGACTGTGGTAAGTTTTAGAGCCTAAAAGTTGGAGCTTGGAGTTCTGATGTCCAAGGGACAGAAGAAAAGTATGCCCCAAATCCAGGAGAGAGAGAGAGAGGAACTCACCTTTTTCTTCTATTCGGATGCCCAGCTGATTGGATGGTGCCTGCCCACATTGAGGGCAGATCTTCCCCACTCAGTTCGTTGACTCACACGGCAATCTCCTCTGGAAACAGCCTCCATAATCATTTATTTACCTGTTCTTTATTTCACTCGTGTCCATGTGAAGAGACCACCAAACAGGCTTTGTGTGAGCAATAAAGCTTTTAATCACCTGGGTGCAGGCGGGCTGAGTCTGAAAACAGAGTCAGCAAAGGGAGATAGGGGTGGGGCCGTTTTATAAGATTTGGGTAGGTAAAGGAAAATTACAAAGGGGGTTGTTCTCTGGCGGGCAGGTGTGGGGGTCACAAGGTGCTCAGTAGGGGAGCTTTTGAGCCAGGATGAGCCAGGAGAAGGAATTTCACAAGGTAATGTCATCAGTTAAGGCAGGAACAGGCCATCTGGATGTGTACGTGCGGATCACAGGGGATATGATGGCTTAGCTTGGGCTCAGAGGCCTGCCATTCCTGTCTTCTTACATTAATAAGAAAAATAAAATGAAATAGTGGTAAAGTGTTGGAATGGCAAAAATTTGGGGGGATGGTATGGAGAGATATTTCTCAGGGCTGCTTCTAGCGGGATTAGGGGTAGCGTGGGAACCTAGAGTGGGAGAGATTAAGCTGAAGGAAGATTTTGTGGTAAGGGGTGATATTGTGGGACTGTTAGAAGAAATATTTGTCATTTAGAATTATTGGTGATGGCCTGGATATGGTTTTGTATGAACTGAAAAACTAAACGGAATAAGAGAAGGAGAAAACAGGTATTAAAGGTCTAAGAATTGGGAGGACCTAGGACATCTTATTAGAGAGTGCCTAAGGAGGTTCAGCATAGTCCTGCCAGCAAAGATTATTTATTTACTTTAAGAGTTAAGAGTGGCAGTTTGGGGATAGCACCAGGAGATATCAGCTGTGATGACTTGGAGAAACAGTGTAAACCGGCAGTATAAACAAGAGCAGGTCATGTATGAGTAGTTGAGAATGGTGAATAGGAGTATGACTAGACAGAAGATAGTAGGGATGACAAGTTTTTTGGGGCACAGTCCAAGTTGGTCTAGTGTCTGGAATGAGACTGGGGCCTAATAAAAAGGAGTATCCATACAGGAGCTCAAATGGGCTGTACCTGTAGCATTCCGAGGACAGGCCTGAATTCTGAGAAAAGAAAGAGGTAAAAGTATTGTCCAGTCCTTTTTAAGTTGGTGGCTGCCTGAAGACTGAGGACTGTAAGGGATATAAAGGTTTCACTGAATACCAAGAGCCTGAAAAACTGCTTGGCTGATTTGACTAATAAAGGCCGGTCCACTATTGGACTGTGTAGAGGTGGGAAGGCCAAACCGAGTAATTATGTCTGACAGAAGGGAAGAAATGAATGCGGTGGCCTTCTCAGACCCTGTAGGAAAGGCCATCCAGTGAAAGTGTCTACCCAGACCAAGAGATTTTAGTTTCCTGACTCAGGGCATGTTGAGTAAAGTCAATTTGCCAGTCCTGGGCGGGGCAAATCCCTGAGCTTGATGTGTGGGAAAGGGAGGAGGCCTGAACAATCCCTAAGGGGCAGTAGAATAGCAGATGGAACACTGAGAAGTGATTTCCTTGAGGATAGATTTCCATGATGGAAAGGAAATGAGAGGTTCTAAGAGACGGGCTAGTGGCTTGTAACCTACATGGAAGAGGTTATGAAATGACGACAGAATAGAATGGGCCTGTGAGGCTGGAAGGAGATATTTTCCTTGGTCTAAGAACCATTTGCCTTGTGTGGGAAGAGATTGATAGGTGGAAGTTTCAGTGGGGGAGTAGGTGGGAGTGGCCAGATGAGAAGGAGAAAAACTGAAAGTGAGGGATATAAGTTGGAATGCTATCTGCTTTTTTAGCTATCTCATCAGCATAAGCATTGTCCTGAGGGATGGGATCTGATGCCCTTTGATGGCCTTTGCAGTGAATGACTCCAGCTTCCTCTGGAAGTAAAGCAGCTTTAAGAAGCATTTTTATGAAAGAGGCATTAATGATAGAGGACCTTTGTGTAGTGAGGAAATCTCTTGCATGGTGGTGCAGGATATGCAAGGCATATTTAAAGTCAGTATAAATATTGACATTTAGTCCTTTTGCAAGAGTGAGGGCTTGACTTAAGGCAATGAGTTCGGCTTGCTGAGAGGTAGTGGAGGGGGGCAGAGCAGTAGCCTCAATGATTGATAGATGTGGAAGATACTGTAGCATAGACTGCCTTTGCTGGTGAGTGGTGATTAGGCCTGGTGGAACTGCCATCAATAAACTAAATGTGATCAGGGTGAGGGACAGGAAATAAGGAAATACGGGGAAATGGGGTGAATGTGAGGTGGATCAGAGAGATACAGTCATGAGGGTCAGGTGTGGTATCCAGAATAATGTGGGAGGCCGGATTGAAGTCCGTGCCAGGAACAATGGTAATTGTGGGAGCCTCAACAAAGAGTAAGTATAGCTGAAGGAACCAGGAAGCAGAAACTATATGCGTCAGGTATGAGGAAGAAAATAGATTTTGGAAGTTATGAGAACTGTAGAGAGTGAGTTGAGCATAGTTTGTGATTTTTAGGGCCTCTACAAGTATTAAAGCAGTGGCAGCCACTGCACACAGACATGAGGCCTAGGCTAAAACAGTAAGGTCAAGTTCTTTGGACAGAAAGGCTACAGGGTGCGGTCTCGGCTCTTGTGTAAGAATTCTGACCACACTAACCATGCCTAGGAAGGAAAGGAGTTGTTGTTTTGTAGAAGGGATTGAGGTTTGGGAGATTAGTCGAACACGATCAGCAGGGAGAGCACGTGTGTTTTTATGAGAATTATGCTGAGATAGGTAACAGATGAGGAAGAAATTTGGGCTTGACTGAAGTAATGGGGGATGTCTGTGAAGCCTTGCAGCAGTACAGTCCAGGTAATTTGCTGAGCCTGATGGGTGTCAGGGTCAGTCCAAGTGAAAGCGAAGACAGGCTGAGTATGAAGGGTGTAAAAGAAATAGTAAAGAAAGCATGTTTGAGATCCAGAACAGAATAATGGGTTGTAGATGGAGGTATTGAGGATAGGAGAGTATATGGGGTTGGTACCACGGGGTGGATAGGCAAAACAATTTGATTGATAAGGCACAGATCCTGAACTAACTTGTAAGGCTTGTACGCAAAGGAGGCTTTGGGTTGGGAGAAGGGCAGCAATGAGATGTGGCTGTAGTCTAGGAATAGTCAGGGAAGCAGATAATTTAGTTAAAGTATCTCGGCCTAATAAGGGAACTGGGCAGGTGGGGATAACTAAAAAGGAGTGCTTAAAATAATATTGTCTAAGTTAGCACCAGAGTTGGGGAGTTTTAAGAGGTTTAGAAGCCTGGCCATCAATACCCACAACAGTTATGGAGGCAAGGGAAACAGGCCCTTGAAAAGAAGGTAATGTGGAGTGGGTAGCCTCCGTATTGATTAAGAAGGGGGCGGACTTACCCTCCACTGTGAGAGTTACCTAAAGCATCTGTGATGGTCCTGTAGGCTTCTGAGGCGATCGGGCAGTGTCAGTCTTCAGCTGCTAAGCCGAGAAGATCTGGGAAAGACCAGTCAGAGAGCCTTGGGCCAGAGTTCCAGGGGCTCTGGAAGTGGCTGCCAGGTGAGTTGAACAGTCCGATTTTCAGTGGGGTCCTGCACAGATGGGACATGGCTTAGGAGGAATCCCAGGCTGTGGGCATTCCTTGGCCCAGTGGCCAGATTTCCGGCACTTGTAGCAAGCTCCTGGGGGAGGAGGTTCTGGAGGAACTCCTGGCAGCTGCAGTTCAGGCATTTGGAGTTCTCATGTGCTGGAGATGTGGCTGGGGTTTGTCTCACAGTGGAGGCAAGGAATTGCAACTCAGAAATACATTGCTACTTGGCTGCCTCTACTCTATTATTGTACACCTTGAAGGCAAGGTTAATTAAGTCCTGTTGTGGGGTTTGAGGGACGGAATTTAATTTTTGGAGATTTATATCATGTCAGGAGCAGATTGGGTAATAAAATAAAATGCATATTGAGAATAAGATGGCCCTCTGACCTTTCAGGGTCTAGGACTGTAAAGCATCTCAGGGTTGCTGCCAAATGAGCCATGAACTGGGCTGGGTTTTTCATATTTGATGAAAAAGAGCCTAAACACTAACTGATTTTGGGAGAGGTCAGATAAAGAAAAAGGAGCATTAACCTTGACTATGCCTTTAGCTCCAGCCACCTTTTTAAGAGGAAATTGCTGGGCAGGTCGGGGAGGGATAGTCGAGGAACAAAACTGTAAGCTGGACAGAGTGTGAGGAGGGGAGGTGATAAAAGGATTATAGAGTGGGGGAGCAGAGGCTGAGGAAGAACTGGGATCTGGCTGGGCCTGGCGAGGAGGGGAGAAGTCAGATGGGTCTGTAGAAAGGAAGATTAGAAAGACTCAGCGATGCTTGGGGTTGGGCCTGAGGGGACAGGCGGGAGGGAAAGAAGGAGGACTTGGGACGAGTAGCATTGGGAACAGAGACTAGGGAGGGAACAATGTGTAAAAGAATGCCTGGACATCAGGCACCTCAGACCATTCACCTATTTTACAACAAGAATTATTTAGAACTTGTAGGATGGAAAAATTGAAAGTGCTATTTTCTGGCTATTTGGAACCACTGTCGAGTTTGTATTGGGGTCAAGCAGCATTGCAGAAGAAAATAAGGCATTTAGGTTTTAGGTCAGGTGTGAGTTGAAGAGGTTTTAAGTTCTTGAGAACACAGGCTAAGGGAGAAGAAGGAAGAATGGAGGGTGGAAGGTTGCCTATAGTGAAGGAAGCAAGCCCAGAGAAAAGAGAGAGTAGAGACATGGAGGGAAGGGGTTCAGGGGTTCTTACCCTCCAGAAAAGCAGGAAAGGGGTCAGGGCATGGAAATAAGGGGTTGGGGTGCAGAGATAAGAGGTCGGGGCACAGAAATAAGGGATTGGGGCACCAAGATAAGAGGTCGGAGCATGGCAATAAGGGATCAGGGCGCAGAGATAAGAGGTCAGGGCATGGAAATAAGGGATCGGGGTGCAGAGATAAGTGGTAGGGGCACGGAAATCAGGGATCGGGGTGCAGAGATAAGAGGTCGGGGTGTGGAAATAAGGGATCGGGGGATTCTTGTCCCCAGAAAAGCAGAGAAAGGGTAGAGACATGGAGAGAAGGGGTTGGGGGGTTCTTGCCCCCTAGAAAAGCACTACTTGCCGCTAAGGGTGAAGGAGAAGGGATTGGGGGGTTCTTGCCCCCCAGAAAAGCAGAGAATGGGTAGAGACACAGAGAGAAGGGGTTGGGGGGTTCTTGCCCTCCAGAAAAGTGGTACTTTCTGCTAAGGGTCAAGGACCAAGGCAGGCGTCCCCCCGTGGCCAGACACCTCTGAAACATGGGTGAATAATCAGGCAGGTGTCCCCGCGTGATTAAACACCAAGGGAAGACTGTCTTCCCAAGTCCATGACCGGCGCCGGAGTTTTGGGTCCATGGATAAAGTGCGTCTCCTGTCTCTACCAGAAAAGGAAAGGAACTGAAATTAAGAGAAGGGAGAGATTGAAGGGTGGCGCCAAGATTGAAAGGAGAAAGTGGTTGAGGGATAGTGAGAGAGGTTGGAGAAGAGAGTAAGAAGAGGCCGCTTACCCAATTTAAAATTGGTAAGATGTTCCTTGGGCTGGTGGGTCTGAGGACCCGAGGTCGTAGGTGGATCTTTTTCATGGAGCAAAGAGCAGGAGGACAGGGGACTGATCTCCCAAGGGAGGTCCCCCGATCCGAGTCACGGCACCAAATGTCACTCGCATCGGTGTGAAGAGACCACCAAACAGGCTTTGTGTGAGCAATAAAGCTTTTAATCACCTGGGTGCAGGCGGGCTGAGTCTGAAAACAGAGTCAGCAAAGGGAGATAGGGGTGGGGTCATTTTATAAGATTTGGGTAGGTAAAGGAAAATTATGGTCAAAGGGGGTTGTTCTCTGGCGGGCAGGTGTGGGGGTCACAAGGTGCTCAGTAGGGGAGCTTTTGAGCCAGGATGAGCCAGGAGAAGGAATTTCACAAGATAGTGTCATCAGTTAAGGCAGGAACAGGCCATTTTCACTTCTTTGTGGTGGAATGTCATCAGTTAAGGCAGGAACAGGCCATTTGCACTTCTTTGTGGTGGAATGTCATCAGTTAAGGCAGGAACCGGCCATCTGGATGTGTACGTGCTGGTCACAGGGGATATGATGACTTAGCTTGGGCTCAGAGGCCTGACACTTTAGGGAATCCTTAATCCAGTCAAGTTTACATCTAAAGTGAATCATGACAACAGACAATGATGAAGTTGGTGGATATGTTTCCACTGACATGAAGTGACCCAGTCTGCAAGGAAGGAGAAGGAAGCTGGCAACACACACACAGCACAGGAGGAATGAAGGGAGGCTCCTCATGCACCTCAGTAACTTGGCTCTAGTTATTCCTGAAGCCCATCTGCATCCCCACTCTTTCCCACACTTGGTTTTTCAACATTTTCTTTTAGATTTTTGTGGCTCAAGTCAATTCCCCTTTGAGATGAAGCTAATTGGGATTTGATTCTGTCACTTGTAACCATGGCCCTAACCAAAACAGGTGTTTGAACAGCTTTAGGGTGACTAAAATGAATACAAAGGGAGAAGTCCACCAATAGCTCTGACATTTTGGTTTCTGTCACCTCATGTCTTTCTTAAACACATGAATTTTACCAGATACCCTTTAAGGGTCAGTTTTGTAGTTTTTTGGCAAACTTTTAATTGAGTGATAACATACATACTAAAAAAAATGCACAATCATAACTTTTCACAAAATACACATACCTGTAAAACCAACACCCAGATTAAGAATCAGAACAGGCTGGGCATGATGGCTTATACCTGTAAGCACAGCATTTTGGGAAGCCAAGGTGGGAGGATCACTTAAGCCCACCCAGGAGTTCAAGATCAGCCTGGACAACATAGCAGGACCTCGTCTCTACTAAAAATAAAAATGAAAACTAGCTGGGCATGGTGGTGCATGCCAGTAGTCCCAGCTACTCAGGAGGCTTAGGCAGGAGGATCACTTGAGCCCAGGAGGTTGAGGCTGCAGTGAGCCGTGGTCATGCCACTCCACTCCAGCCTGGGTAACAGAGCAAGACCCTGTCTCAAAACAAAACAAAAAAACATAAAAGAATCAGAAGATATCTAGCAACCCTCCCAGTCAGTATCCCCTCACCTCAAGGTAGCCATGCTCCTGAGTTCTGACATCATAGAACATTTTGCCTGTTTCTGAACTTTAAGGAATCATACAGGATGTTCTCTTTCGTGTCTGGCTTCTTTCTCATTGGTATGATGCATCCATGTTGTTGCATGGGGCTGTAGTCCATCCTTATTGCTGAGTAGTATCCCCAGCTTTGTATTTAAATGTTATTTTTCTTAAAGTAGGCTAGAAATCAGTAATAGAAACATAGTAGAAGTAGCTATTTGTTCTCCTGATGATCTATTGATCCTGATGGTAAAATATCTAAATCAGACAAGCTGCCTGGAACTTTGCAGAAGAGAGAAACTGCTCTTATTAAGTTGGAGGCTTCATTGAGATTCTTCTTATGCTGCTCAGCTCAAGTGAGGGCACGGGCTGCTTCCTCCTTATGAAGTAGGAAAAACAACAAATGACCCACCTCCTGCCCTTGCGCAGAACAGAGCTTCTGAAAGAAAAGCATGCTGCAGCTGTCCTTAAAAGTGACCCTTTCAAAAAACCTAATCAGACTGCATATTGTTTATTTCAGCCAATAGCGTTCAATGACTCTAAAGACAAATAATGCCTTACTGCAATTTGTACATAATTTTTGGAAAACAATACTATTCTAATTTTTACCAAGCAAGCAAACAGTAATTTATTCCCAGGGCTGTTCTAGTAGACCTTTCTTCACTTGCCTTGAGATACAGATTCTGAATATAAATTCCATCAACACCTGTAGTTTTTCTTCTTTACCCTCTGTAAGAATTAGAATGCAAATCACGAACCCCAATTCTTAGAAACCTACCACTTCTTATCAGCCAGAATTATATCCAGGTCTGTTGGAAAAATCAACCGCTGGCAAAGGGAATGAGATTACCATACTTGGCATATAACAACAGTGTTTATCCCTAAAATGAGGAATACAGTCCCCTTGCCTGAGTGACTTTCAAACAAAACCATGGCTCTTCTGGCAAGGGAGACAGGGAGAAAGATTATTGGGCTAACAACTACCCAACCATTATTTTCCACAGTCTACTTCTTTGACTTCTTAGCTCCCATACATTGTTCAAAAAATGCTCATACTTCCACAAAATGCACATAGTCCTTCCAAGAGTGAAAAGAACCTAAAGTCTCATCAAGAAAAAAACAAGATAAACCCAATAAAACCTTTCATTGAGAAAAGTGACTGTCATCACTGATCCATAGCACATGTTATTTCCTGAAGGACATCAATAGCAAATACTAGTTCCATGACCCAGGAATCGAGTGAGTTTCTCTGTCAGCCCCATGGACGTCCCTAGTTCCACTCCACTGGAGCCTCCCTTGCCCATTGTCTTCCATGGCCGTTTCTGGGGTAAGCGTTGAAGATGCCCTCCTGGATGCTGCCAGATTTAACAGCTCACTTCCAGTAGCTACAGATTCTATGGCCTCAGGACATAGGGCTTGAATGATTCCAGACTTTTATCAGTTTGAAATTCACTTCTGGTCAGGTCCAGGCACTGATAATGGCCAGTCATCTTGTCTGAATGAGGCCTGTGAGAGCCACAATCCCTCCTCCTCCCCACGTGTCTCTATGATTTTCCCACCTTCAGGCACAAAGTTTAATGGCTTCCATCTTGAGGCAACTGGTAACAAAACCATGTGGTGGAAGATGGTGTGAAGCAGGGGAGGGGTGATGTCACCTGTGATCCCAGCCCTCCTGGGTGCACCTAAGCTAGATGGTGCCTCCTGTCTTACAAAGGATGTGTGGTGAGGGATATTAAGGAGAGGCATGGGGAATCAGATTTGCTTTTGTCCCAATTTTATCAGTCATACCTTCTGAGAAATTTCTTTTTTCTCTACCTTTTAGGAGGTGATAGGAGAAGGACATCAATTTTGTACAAAATTGGGATTTGCAAGCTTGAAAATCTCCAAGTTATGGCCTTTAAATCAATTTAGATTCTAGGTTACGGGCAGGAAGAGTCTGTATTAGCAAAACTCAACTGTCTTCCCTGTCTGCATTCAGGCATGTCACTTTTCACCTAAACTTGCCTCTTAGACTATCCCTTTCTCAAATGCTTCAAGGAATAACGAGCATGTGCCAATACCCCCAATTTTCCTACCAATACCTCTAACCCTACAATGTCTATAGGTATACGATCAGAGTCCCAAAGTCTAACTTGTGACAAAATGACCAAAAGCTACAGACTCAGAAATTTTGAAATATGGCTTTTACTGTTATAAAATACATAAGAGCTACATTTAGAGAGAAATGAAGGAGTTGACCACCAGCTGAAGTCAGGAACTATCACACCCAGTTTCACATTTTCTCTGTTATATACGTGTGTAAACTCCAGTTTCCCTCTGCCTATACCACCTTTCCAGAAATTGTTTTAGGATCTACAGGAAAGGGAGGCTCTTTTCCTCATAAGTAAACACACTTTTAAAAAGAGATTTGAATATGTATTTTGAAAACAAGATGAATCACAGCAAACAATATAAAATATAAATCTGAAAACAGATCAGGATATACTGCTTACACAGGGGGAGGATCATATCATTTTGATGAGAAGAACTAAAGGGAATATAGCATTGAAAATGTCTTTGTCTGGCTGGGCATGGTGGCTCATGCCTGTAATCCTAGCACTTTGGGAGACCAAGGTGGATCACCTGAGGTCAGGGTTTCGAGACCAGCCTGGCCAACATGGCAAAACCCCGTATCTACTAAAAATACAAAAATTAGCTGGGCATGGTGGCACATGCTTGTAATCCCAGCTACTCAGGAGGCTGAGGCAGGAGAATCGCTTGAACCTGGGAGGCAGAGGTTGCAGTGAGCTGAAACCATTCCACTGCATTCCAGCCTGAGTGACAGAGTGAGACTCCATCTCCAAAAAAAAAAAGAGAGAGAGAATGTCTTTGTTCATTGAGATTTTTAACTTTTAGAAAACATAATATGAAGTTCTGTTCATTAAGGACAGTGCCAGTTAAAGTTTGGTTTGCTTTAAGGCAGAAGCTCGTCTTCAGTTTTCCATTAATAGCCAAGTGATTTTCCTCTATGACACTGGGAGAGAATATGAGGAAGGGTTCACCATTGATCCTTCTGACCTCTGCACTCTTATTCAAAGTCAAAATTCTAATCTGGCAACATGCCGCACAAACACCAGCACTAACACCAGCATCTAGGGCTTCACTATGTGGTTCTGATGGTATAATTCTCACCATGTGTAGGTTTGATATCTAAGCCACATCAACTTCCCTCCCAGAAAGGAGTACTCCTGTTTAGTTTTGAGTTGAATGTTAATCAATTCCCTTTATTACAAGTTCAGCATAGTTGAACAAAACAGAACCATGTTCCAAAACCAACGTTGATGCAATATATCATGCTCACCAATTTATCCCTATTAGTACATTCCTGACACATGGCCAGTGCTCAATAACTACTTACTGCATAGATGAACACATGAAAAAGACATAGCCACTGAGCAGCTCAGACAGCCTTGGCTTTGAATATTTTGCTGGTCACATTAAGTTATTTGCAGTTTACTAACAACAAAGACATGGGGAAGCCAGATGTTTGTAATTTTGAAATAGTTTATAGTTCCATTAGACTTTGAGTCTTGCTTGTCAAATAGTATTTATTAATATCCACTTTCTCCCAGGCAGAGCTCTAGGCACAAGGCAGAAAGTTAAAAATTCCAGAATAAATCTCTTTCTACATTTTTCTTCCTCCACTACAAATACCTGATTCTAAGCCAGGTGTCTGTGAGATCCAGCCCCAAAACACTGCAATGATTGACTCCGATGAGGCTCCTTAAAATCTGCCTTTCCTTTCTCCTTCCTCCAATCTCAGAAATAACCACTGCCTTCCAATTCCTATAACACTGTTCTTAGCACTCATATAGTCACTATTATTGCAAGTTGCACACACAGACGTAGAATTACTAAAAACACACGGCTCTCTGTCTTGCTGTGCTGCATCATGAGTTTGTTGGAGGCAGACACCCATTTATAAATAACACATTTGTCAAATCAATGAATAAACAGCAGAGATGCATTTTTTCTTCTCTTTAACTGGAATTTAAAGGTAAAAAATGAATACTGGATAAAGTTCCTTTCTTCAGTACTGGACAAAGAAAGGAACAGACAGGGAAAATCTATTTAGCTAGAAAATCAGCAAAGGGGAAAAGTCTTATCCCTGGGCTCAGTCATCTGGGAGAATGCACATAGTAAGTGAAATTATTTGATACACTTCTCATCGAGACAGGTCAACTATATGTTTTCCCCTTGACTTCTGGGCTATCTTGTGACTCAGCTGTAGCCAACAGAAAGCAATGGAAGTGATGTGGCATAACTTCTGAGGCTGTCAGCAAAGGCCATGCTGCTTCTACCTGATTCTCTTAGGGTGCTCAATCTAGGAGAGCCTGCCCCTGCCACCATGTAAGAACTCGGACTATCCTGGGACCATGAGATTGCTGTGCTGGAGGTGCCACGTATCTGTGGGCCTCTGGTCAACAGTCCCAGCTGAGCCAGTCAACAGCCAGTGTCGGGCACAGTGGCTCACACTGTGATACCAACACTCTGGGAGGCTGCCATGGTGGATATCACTTGAGATCAGGAGTTTAAGACTGACCTGGTCAACATGGCAGAACCCCATCTCTATAAAAAATTAAAGTTAAAAAGCAAAAAAAAAAAAAAAAAAAAAAAACCCAGCCAGTGTCAACTATCAGCCATGTGCATGAGCCACCTTGGGCATCCGGCTGAGTCAAACCTTCAGGTGACTGCAACCCCAGCCAATATCTGACTGCAACTACAAGAGAGACAGTGAGAACTGTCAAACTGTTTCTAAACCTGACTCTCAAAATACAATAATTGTCTTAAGCTGCTAAATAATGGAGACATTCACTACACATTAATAATAACTGGACCAATTGCCTCTGGGTATTACCACTGTAGAAAAACCCTGAATTTTTCTTCTCTACTCTTGAATGGGGCTGCTGAGCCCTTTGTCAATTTTCAGACCAAACATATACAAAGACATACAAGCATACGACCATTCATCGGTGAGTGTCTTACTCCATAAATGAAAACAGGCTGGGCGCGGTGGCTCACACCTATAATCCCAGCACTTTGGGAGGCCGAGGTGGATGGATCACCTGAGGTCAGGAGTTCAAGACCAGCCTGGCCAACATGGGGAACACTGTCTCTACTAAAAATACAAAATTAGCTGGGCATGGTGGCACATGCCAGTAATCCCAGCTACTTGGGGGGCTGAGGCAGGAGAATCACTTGCACCTGGGAGGTAGAAGTTGCAGTGAACTGAGATCACGCCATTGAACTCCAGCCTGGACAACAAGGGCGAGATTCCATCTCAGAAAAAGAAAAAAAAAAAGAACAAAAAATCTTCAGAGCCTGCACATGTAGAATCCATCAGAATGTAAATTAAAATCGTAAAAGCTTTCTGGAATGAAAGCAGCCTCTGCTTAATTAAAGCAAGCAGTGTAACACCTGTTAAGACGAGCGTCATGAGGATAATTATTAAAGGCTTCTACAAAGTGATGTTTCTTGGTTACTGAACAAAGACTTGGTTACTAGAAAGGCTCAGAAATTATTCTCCTCTGAGAGGAAATGAGGGGAGTAAACATTCACCGAAACATCTTGTGATTGAAGCTAGCTCTGCCCCCATGTAGGGGAGCAAGGCTGACTTCATGTTGTACATCCCCGTGACTAATATCTGACAATCAGTCTAAACTACAAATATTCTCCAGCCAAGGCAACAGTAGGAAACCTTTCCATATGGCCAAATCTTTCCATAGTCAGTATGGTTTGCAAGATTTGTAAATTAGACCTTTCACTTGCACAAAAGGAAATAATTGTACGTGTGACCATTTGTTCTTCCTTTCTTTGTACTCCTTTCTATTGGAAATGTGCCCCATCCACCTGTGGCTGTCCTTCAGCTAATGAAGAGCCTTCTAGAGGCTGTCTCCTTCCTTGCAGACCCTGCTCTTTTCTGTTCAGCCCTCAGCACTCCCCACATGTGGGAAGGAGTGGCCTGGCCTTGGGGGTAGTTCAAAGAGCTGAGTTGCATCATGTCTTATCTTTCCTCACAGCCTGGCAGGCCAGGACCAGGGCAGCTCATGTCTAAGCACACACAGGCAAGGATCTAGTTATTAGGAGTGACTTCTTCTCAGTATACCTCTGGCTCTACTTGGGACTGAGAACTGAGAACTGTACACCAATTCTTGGAAGCCCTCTGCTTGAGCGATCTTGTTGCAAAGATCCCTTAGAAATCCAGAAAGGCAGTGTCTTGCAAACTATGCTTAGAAAAGCCATAGGAACACAACTCAGGGTTGCCACAGAGAAGGAAGGACAGGGGAATGAGATGAGTGGAACTCTGAGACCCCACCCACACAACAACCCAAAGCATCTTATCTGTTTCCTGTTTCTCATGATGGATTTGAAATCTTTTATTTGTAGAAATTGTTTGGAAACTGCTGCAAAGTAAACAGAGGATGAATTTTGAAATCAGAAGGCTGTGCGCTTAAATTCCAGCTCCGCCCCTTATTGATATGCACTGAATGTCCCTGGCCCCAAATCTTCTGCAAAATGGGGATAACAATGTAAAACTCACAGGCATAGTGAAGATTAAATGAGATGATGTGATCAGAGAGCCTGGCACATAGTAGTTGCTCAATAAATGATAAAGGTTGGGGATTTAAAGGTTCAGTAATGTGGCTCTCTTTTCCTCTGCCCAAGTTCAGAATTGGTTAAGAAAGAGACTCAGAAATAACACAGATAAAGCCCTAAAGGAGCAATCTAGTTGGAGAATGGGGTTTAGCTATATGGCAACAGAGGGCTTTCTAATATTGCACCCCAGAATTAAACTCACTTGCTCAATCACAAGCAGAACTGGAAATCTGTAGGCCTCCAGAAGAGATGGGGACTCCCTTGTAAAATTTACAACATGGAAAATGTCCCTGCAGAAAGGCAGATACCAAATAAATAAGGATGAAGAGAATGAGTTACACCTACTCAGTTACTCAAACTCACTAACAGATAAGTCACTCATGCAACTTATGAGCCATCATTTACAATTGCACATGTTCACTGTATAATTATAGATAGTGCCATTTATTATGTGCTTTGACTTGCCTTCTAACAATAAATCTAGAAGTTTCCACAGGTCACAGCCAGCAACTCCATTGCTTTCTCAAAGTTTTGTTATCTAGCAAGGGAAAAGCAAAGCATCTATTGGAAAAGGATTCCAGGAGGAATATTCACCACATTTAGTCTTGGCCATCCCTTTACAAAGAATTTTCAAGAAGATAAATACATGTGAAATGACAAATGGGTTAATTAATCTCATTATACTGAAAATGGACAACATGATTCATTGCCTGAGAAACACGAATATATAAAAGCTACAGGTTATCATTTGTTTCTTCAACTGGGATGGCTGCTCCAGGGCTTGACAACATGCTGTGTCATGTGACATAAGCCCTGTCACGTATCTGTGTAATCTTTGGTATAATTTTCCCAGGGTGCTTATTCGTTATTGTTAGTGATATCAGTTGGTGCATTTAACTTCTGTAGTCATACAAAGACTTGCTCTCTGCCCCCGACTCAGAGTATTTCTATCCACCCCCCGGGTGTAACTTGCTTGGAATCTATGCAGATAAAAGAGGCATTTTCGATAACTCCACAGCTTCTTTCAACATAAACTATCTTGGGAGAATACCAACAACTCAACCTAATGTCACAGTGCTTCATATAGATATACATATATATGTATATATGTATATATATACACATATATACATATATACGTATATATACACACATATATGTATATATACGTATATACGTATATACGTATATATACGTATATACGTGTATACGTATATATATACGTATACACGTATATACATATATACATGTATATATATACGTATATATACATATACGTGTGTGTATATATATATATATATATATCTCCTACTGAGATGAAAATGTCAACTCTGTGTGAAGATAGGCATTTACCCGTATCTCTGAAAACACTCAGTTTAACTAATATTGACACTAACTGCAAGTTGCCAGAAATACTTGGAAAAGGGACAACGAGTGTTTAGTTAATTTTGTTCTGGTTCTGTTTCACCCCCTTTTCCTAGCTTTCTGTTGGAGAGGTTTTGCCATATTTGGTTATAAGAAATGGAGAAGGGAATGGTATTATTCGTGGGATACCAGTGATAGGAAACAACTGTAAGTTAGCTGGCAAAATATCAAGGCCTCAATAGAAATATGAGTTATTTCTGGGAGCAAAGGTTTGAAAGATTTGATGGTGGTTCTCTGTAACTATGGAATTTCTCTGAATTTCTGTCTCTAAAAACTCCATGGATTTGAATAAAAAGCCCAATACAGTGGAAATAACAATAGCTAACATTTGTTGAGCTTTTACTGAGTGGAGTGTGCTAAGCACTCTAATTTTGTTCTTTCACTTAATCCTTATTACACCGCTGTGAAATCAGTACTATTATAATCCTCATTTTGTAGAGGAGGAAACAAAAGAGATTAAGCAATCTGCCACAAGGACACACAGCTGGTGAGTACCAGTGATATGCTTGGATTCAGGAATCTTGACTCCTGAGGTTGTGAGAATATGAAGAAAGTATTGTTGCTCTTGAAAGGATTCAAACAAATACAACTTGTGTTTATGTTCTCTATAGAAAAGCCCTTCTGGGTTCAACTGATATTGAGGGGTTTAACCAAAAACAGAACTCTTCAGAAAACTATCTTCTTATTACTATAAGCAAAGGCCTCCCCAATTTATAAAATAAAGCATATTAGGAATGTATATCCTCGGGAGGCTGAGGCACATTCATCACTTGAATCTGGAAGGCAGAGGTTGGAGTGAGCTGAGCTGAGATTGCACCACTGCACTCCAGCTTGGGCAACAGAGCGAGACACAGTCTCAAAAACAAACAAACAAACAAAAAATTGGAAATGTGTATCCAGGTAAGGAGCTCTGTGAAAGAAAATTGCTTCTGCCTAGGGGGCATGTAATGGATTATGAACAACAGCAAAAGAGCCTCTGCATTGCTGTAATGAAAATGGCTCATTCCTGGGCATCTTTCACAATTCAAAGTTGGGAAGACATTTTACACAATCAAGACTGGAGTAAACCCCTGGTCTCCATTAAAAATTAAAATGCCCATGGGTCATGGTGATAATCCAATTCTTAATAGTCTTCATACTGTTATAAATGAAGAATTTAATAACAGATAAATAAAATAGGGCTTTGAGTAAATTTTTATGAAAAGTAAACCAAAAATGAGGAATGCTCTTGAGAAGCTCAAGACAAAAATTTCTTAACACATTTTAATTAGGGCTGTTTATCTTCCAAAGAAACTGGGATGCTGTGATGAGAAAGCCTATTGGAATCATTGTAAATTGCACTGCATTGATTTTCTGGCTCAGTTTGAAAGGCAATAATACCTTTTTAAAAATCAAACAAGATTTGGGATCATCATTATCCAGAGGTTCAACTGATTGGCAGCTTTTGGTACCCTGGATACAGGCTTTGGTACCCTGGATACAAAGCCTCAAGGGTTTGGAAATTGCCCATTACTTCATCAGAAACAATCTTCCATATGAGGTTAGGGGATGATGGGAAATTGGCATTGTAAACAACATAAGAAGTATTTTGTGGTCAACTCAAACCTATGGTATTGCCCCATGTGCTGGAACAGAATGAAATTCTGTTCATTAAGACAAAAAACAATCCTAGGGCTAAAAGGAACTTAGAAAGAATTCTCTCTTTGACTCAACTAAAATCAAGACTGGGCAACCCAAGGGCTACCTATGGAGCTAATTCTATATATTATGCATCAATGCCAGTCATACCATTATCACTCAAAACTCATTGAACTGTGCAGCACAATGCTAAGGAGTGGGGGTATAAAGAGGAACATACTTGGTTCCCACATCAAGGAGCTCACAGTACAATTGAGGACACAGGGCACATCCATATCAAGATAGATCATGATTCAAACTATCATTTGACAGCTGATACATAATGGTACACAAAAAAATACTTTAGTGCTTTAGATGAGAGAAATCCTGGGGCTAGAGAAGCAACTAGGTCTCTAAGCGCATGTAAGGATTCTGGGAAAGAGGAGAGAAAAAAATCTTTCACAGTCTAGATGCTCCATCTTGAATTTGGTTAAAAGTGCATTCATGATTCAAGATTCATTCATGAGAATTTATTGGGCTTTATACTAATGATTTCTGCATATATGTTATACTTCAATAAAACTTCAATTAAAAAAATTTTAAGAAATATACATTTGTAAAATAGTTTAAACAGATAGATACAGATCAACATAGAGATCTTATGTATTACACGTAATATATGTGTATATAATATATGATATGTGTATATATTACATAAATGAGATCAAAACTAGTTATTTTTAGTTGACATTATACTTTTCCTAACACTGAATGAACGTGGGGCTTTGGCTGGGGCTCATAACCAACCCACATTCATGGGATCTTCTTCAAAAATACAATATAGAGTCCATGTCATATGTGGGAGCTAAAACAGTTGAAATCATAGAAGTAGAGAATGGAGTTATGGTTAGAGGCTGGGAAGAGGAAGGGAGGGAAGGATAGTAATAAGTTGGTTAAAAAATTACAGCTAGGTGGGGAGGCGCGGCCGCCACGGGACGCCTGGCTGGGCCTGCACCGGAGAGCCGTCTCGGTACCTGGCAGGCGGCCTGCTACTCGGAGCCCGCTGCGGGGCGGCGGCGGCGGCATGCGCGTGAGATGCGGCAGCGGGCGGCGCGGACGCGAGCAGCGGCGGAGGCGGCGGCGGCGGCGGGCGCGGCCTCCTGGGCGCGGGGCGCGCGGTGCCTGAGGGCGGGCGCGGGGCGCGCGGTGCCTGAGGGCGGGCGCGCGGGCGCTGGGCAGCCGCCGGCCGCGCTGCTTGCGCAGGCGCTGGTTCAGGACTCACTCGCCCCGCTGAGGCCCCCGGGCCTGTCATGGAGCCGCCTACCGTGGAGACGCCCCCCGACCCCTCGGCCCCGGCCCCGGCCCTGGCCCTGGCCCTGGCCACGGTTCCGCTGCGCGCCCCGGATGTGGCGCGGCTGCGCGAGGAGCAGGAAAAGGTGGTCACTAACTGCCAAGAGAGAATCCAGCATTGGAAGAAGGTAGATAATGACTATAATGCCCTTCGAGAAAGACTCAGCACCTTGCCTGATAAATTGTCTGATAATATAATGGTACCATTTGGCCCTTTTGCCTTCATGCCAGGAAAACTTGTCCATACTAATGAAGTCACTGTTTTACTGGGGGACAACTGGTTTGCAAAGTGCTCAGCAAAGCAGGCTGTAGGTTTAGTTGAGCACCGAAAAGAACATGTAAGAAAAACAATAGATGACTTAAAAAAAGTGATGAAAACTTTTGAATCCAGAGTTGAATTCACAGAAGATTTGCAGAAAATGAGTGATGCTGCAGGTGATATTGTTGACATAAGAGAAGAAATTAAATGTGACTTCGAATTTAAAGCAAAACACCGAATTGCTCATAAACCGCATTCCAAACCAAAAACTTCAGATATTTTTGAAGCAGATATTGCAAATGATGTGAAATCCAAGGATTTGCTAGCTGATAAAGAACTGTGGGCTCGACTTGAAGAACTAGAAAGACAAGAAGAATTGCTGGGTGAACTTGATAGTAAGCCTGATACTGTGATTGCAAATGGAGAAGATACGACATCTTCTGAAGAGGAAAAGGAAGATCATAACACAAATGTGAATGCGATGCATCAAGTAACAGACTCTCATACTCCTTGTTATAAGGATGTTGCAAGTTCAGAACCATTCAGTGGTCAAGTGAATAGTCAGTTGAACTGTTCAGTGAATGGTTCCAGTTCTTACCACAGTGATGATGATGATGATGATGATGATGATGATGATGATGATGACGACAACAACATTGACAACGATGATGGTGATAACGACCATGAGGCTTTAGGGGTTGGAGATAATTCTATACCAACAATATATTTTTCACATACTGTTGAGCCTAAGAGGGTCCGAATAAATACTGGAAAGAATACCACTTTAAAATTCAGTGAAAAGAAAGAAGAAGCCAAACGTAAACGAAAGAACAGCACTGGCAGTGGCCACTCTGCCCAGGAGCTGCCGACCATCAGGACGCCTGCAGACATTTACAGAGCCTTTGTTGATGTTGTGAATGGAGAATATGTCCCTCGCAAATCCATCCTGAAGTCTCGAAGTAGAGAGAATAGTGTGTGTAGTGACACCAGTGAAAGCAGTGCTGCTGAATTTGATGATAGGCGGGGAGTTTTGAGGAGTATCAGCTGCGAAGAAGCCACTTGCAGTGACACCAGTGAGAGCATTTTGGAAGAGGAACCACAAGAAAATCAACAAAAGAAACTTTTGCCCTTATCAGTAACACCTGAGGCTTTTTCTGGAACTGTTATAGAAAAAGAATTTGTATCACCTTCCTTAACACCACACCCAGCCATTGCTCATCCTGCACTACCCACTATTCCAGAACGAAAGGAAGTTCTGTCGGAAGCATCAGAAGAAACTGGAAAGAGGGTTTCAAAGTTTAAAGCTGCCAGATTGCAACAGAAAAACTAGGCCCCGTCTAGGAAACGGGAATTTACATCCTAACACCTAGTTGTTCATTTGTTTAGAATATCTATAGCAAAATAGGTTACATATAGTTTGAAATAAGGTATCCTGAGTTACTTTGGCAACAAGTTCTTTTACCCTTATCAGTGGTATTTGAAAAAATCAAAGTAACTGTCTGAATACTTTAATATTCAGCTTGTTTTGTTAATTCTCTGAATACTGTCAACACTCTTGTCTAAATTTGCCTTTATGATGCAGTGGCAGCATTTTGAATTACTTTTCAAAGAATACTGTTCATATGCATTGTTTTTGTGTTTCAAACTAAATACAGGCAGTTTTGTGCCAGCTGTGATATTGTGCATACCATATGGACCATTTTAAAGAAAATTTTAAAATTTCAAATAGATTCAACAATTATATTACTTGCTTTCACATTTTAAAGGCACTTTAAAAAAATCTACTTCTCTTGTAGGTTTTGCGGCTAGTTGGCTATTCAAGAAACCTCGCCCCTCTGAATGTCATACTGTAATCTTTAAGGAAGAAAGCTACATGAATTAATTGTACTCTATGGGAAAATTTCTTTGGAAAGATATTTTGTAAAACTTTTTTTTCCAAGTAAAAACTTTATGAAACTTGGTCTCAAAAAAAAAAAAAAATTACAGCTAGATTGGAAGACTGTGGTGGATGGATCACCTGAGGTCAGGAGTTCAAGACCAGTCTGGCCAACATGGTAAAACCCCATCTCTACTAAAAATACAAAAATTAGCCAGGTGTGGTGGCAGGCACCTGTAATCTCAGCTACTTAGGAGGCTGACACAGGAGAATCGCTTGAACCCAGGAGGCAGAGGTTGCAGTAAGCCAAGATCGTGCCACTGCACTCCAGCCTGGGTGACAGAGCAAGACTCCATCTCAAAAAAAAAAAAAAAATTACAGCTAGATAGCAGGAATAAGTTCTAGTGTTCTACAGCAGTGTGGAATGAATACAGTTAACATTAATTTATTGTATATTTTTATATAGCTGGAAGAGGATTTTCAATATTCTCAACACAAAGAAATAATAAATGTTTGAAGTGATAGATATCCTAATTACCTTGTTTTGATCATTACACATGTAGATATGTATCAAAATATCACTGTACCCCATAAATATTTACAATTAAGTGCCAATTAAAAATAAAAGTTAAAAAAAGGGCAAAAAAAATATGTAGAATCCAAGGGCACACCTGAAAACAGCAGAAGTTTGAGAAACAAAGGCAAAGAGGAGGCGGACCTCTGGAATCTTGGAGAATGTGGTTTTCCTAGCAAGGGGCTTTCCCAGGAAAGATGCCCAGGCTGGAGTTCTGTTTGGGGTGTGAATGGATGCTGGGAGCATGAAGGCTGAAGAATCAGAGCTTCACAACACAGCTGGCTTGCATTGTTCCTCTCCTCACCCACAGTGGGGAAACTCATCTGCCCTCAGGCCAATGTACAATCAGTAGCTTCTTTACCTCCATCATGGCTTCCACTGACGGCTGAGAAGTGCTCTGCAAGCCTTCCCAGAGGCCCACACATGGGAGGGGAAGGCCTTCCTGTTTCTTGCAGTGCCAGAACTTGTATTGTTTGTGGGTAGGGTGGCAAGATTTAGCAAAGACAAACAAACAACAACAACAACATAAACCTAGAATGCCCCAATTAATTTGAATTACAGATAAATAACAAAATTTTAGTATAAGCATATTCCATCAAATATTGGGGACATACATACACTAGAATATTATTTGCTTTTATCTGAAATTCCATTTTAACTGGGTATTTTGCCTGAAACTCCTACATGTGGTATACTTGGGTCTACACATACCTCTCCAGGGATTAGAGTTTGCTTCCTACCCCCAAGTTATACAGAAAGAGCAATTGTGTTCTCAAAGTACCAAAACTTAACCAAATTTTGGAACTTGCTTTATGTTTTTTTCTCATTTATTTTATGTATTATTTGTTTTATTTTAAAATCTATACACGATCATGGATTTAAAACAATTAAACACTACAGAGGACAACATTGGCAGGAATGATGGAGTAAAGACCTCCAAAATTTGCTCTTCTATAAAAACAACAAGAACACTGGCAAAAGTTGTCAAAATTACTAATTCCAAAACTCTAGAAATTAACCAAATACTTACAATAATCCAAGAAGTGTTCATTAAAATAAATGGCTGAATCTTAGTAAGAACAGCAAGATTTGTGGTGTTTTGATTTGCCCTATTCCCTCCCCCTTCTGCTTAGCACCACAGCAGTCTTAAAAAGGGCCCTCTAAACTCAGTTAAAAACCAGCAGCCTAACAACCATTGGAGATGGCAGAATGGATTTTAAGTTCCCCCAAAACACCTTTCTTGGAGAATTGTCGTCATTTGACTCATATGGCAGCTACCTAAAAATGGTGAATTGTGGGGCTTATCTTTATTTGACATGACTCAGAACTCTTTCATTTCAAACAGCCTTTTCCCTAGGAGTATTTGCTGAAAACAATCAGTGACAATTGCTTAACATCACAGTTGTCTAGGGTAGCAAAAACAGTTGTGGCTAATTAGAAACTAATGAAAAACTTAAAAGGGAAAAATAGGGAATGAGATTTCCATGGGGGACAGGCAGTGATTAAAAGGCTCTGAGATATTCCTGGGCATTCAGAAAACTATGTTCATATGTAAAGTTGTACATATGCCCAGGGCTGTGTGTATGCCCAAGAAAGAACTGAAAAGGCCTCACTCTAAGCTCTCACCACTAACTAATCTTGAGGCTCTCTATAAACAGGAAGAACAGGAAGTGAAGGCTAAGACAGAGTTTAAAAACTGCCTGCCTTACTTTTTAACAGTGTTCTCCAAATCACACACAGACCCAGTGAGCAAAGGTTGGGAGACTTACTGGTTCCAGGCATTCAAGATAATTTTTGTTCAATCATTAGCTAACCACTAAGCTAGCCAAAGAAAGACTTTATTGGCCAAAACTTAAAAGAATACAAACTTTACAAAATTAGTTCAAGAAAGTTACTAAACAAGACAAAATTAGTTCAAGAAAGTTACTAAACAAGCATGCAGAAACAACAATTTCAAACCTTACAGAAGGGACAATATTATTTCAAATGTTACAGCATTATACTTTTTAAATGTCCAGTTCTTAACAAAAAGTCACCAGACATACAAAGAAACAATTAAGTTTGGCTCATACACAGAAGCAAAAAGCATTCAATGTAAGCTATTGCTGAACCAGCCCAGATATTGGAATCAGTAAGCAAAGAATATAAATCAGCTGTTTAAAATACTTTCAAAGAATGAAAGTATGAGAATGATGTCTCACTAAATAGAGACTATCAATGAAGGGATAGAGACTATTAAAAAGAAATATGTAGAAATTTTGGAGTTTAAAAGTTCAATAATTAAAATGAAAAGGTCAGAAGTGAGGCTTAATTACAGATTTGAGCTTGTAGAAGAATAAGCCAGCAAACTTGAAAAGAAGACTATTGAGATGACCCAGTCTGAGGAACAGAAAGAAAAGACGTAAAAAGACAGAGAGACAGACAGCCTCAGAAACCTATGGGACATCCTCAACCATATCAACATATGTATAATGAAAGTCTCAGAAGGAGAGGTGAGAAGAAAGAGGCAGAAAAAATATTTGAAGGAAAAATGGCCAAAACCTCCCAAATTTAATTTAAAATATTAACCTATGTATCCAAGAAGCTAAACACAATGAAATTGGATAAAGTCAAAGAGATGTAAATACGTGGATACATCATAATCAAACTATTAAAAGACAGGGACAGGCCAGGTGCGGTAGCTAATGCATGTAATCCCAGCATTTTGGGAGGCCGAGGAGGGTGGATCACCTGAGGTCAGGAGTTCAAGACCAGCCTGGCGAACATGGTGAAACCCCATCTCTACTGAAAATACAAAAATTACCCAGGCATGGTGGCGTGCACCTGTAGTCCCAACTACTCAGGAGGCTGAGGCGGGAGAATCGCTTGAACCTGGGAAGCAGAGGTTGCAGTGATGCTGGCAAGGCTGTGGGGAAATAGGAATGCTTTTACACTCTTGGTGGGAATGTAAATTAGTTCAACCATTGTGGAAGACAGTATGGCGATTCCTCAAGGATCCAGAACCAGAAATCCCATTACTGGGTATATACCCAAAGGAATATAAATCATTCTGCTATAAAGACACATGTACACATATGTTTACTGCAGCACTATTTACAATAGCAAAGACATGGAGCCAACCCAAATGCCCATCAATGATAGACTGGTTAAAGAAAATGTGGTACATATACACCATGGAATACTATGCAGCCATAAAAAGGAATGAGATCATGTTTTTTATAGGGACATGGATGAAGCTGGAAGCCATCATCCACAGCAAAACAACACAGGAACAGAAAACCAAACACCACATGTTCTCACTCATAAGTGGAAGTTGAACAATGAGGACACATGGAGACAGACAGGATAACAACATACAAACATACAACACAGCCTGCTGGTGGGATGACGGGAGGGAACTTAGAGGAACGGTCAACAAGTGCGCCAAACCGCTATGGCACACGTACACCTATATTACAAACTTGCACATTCTGCACATGTATCCCTTTTATCAGAAGAAAAAATAAATAAAATAAAAGTTCAACCTAGAGTTATTATATGACCCAGTAATTCCATTTCTGTATATACCCAAGAGAATTAAAAATGCCTGTCCACACAAAAACTTGTAAATGCATGTTCACAGCAGCATTTTTATAATAGACAAGGAGTACAGACAACCTAAATATCCATCTACGATAAATGAATAAATAAAATGTGCTATACACATACATTGAACCATAAAAAGAATAAAGTACTAATAATACTACATGAGTGAATCTTGAAAACATTATACTAAGTGAAAGAAGCCAGATATTATGATTCAATTTATATGAAATGTCCAGAATAGGCAATCCTTAGATATTAAAAAGTAGATCAGTAGTTGCCAGGATTGGGGAAATGAAGGAACAGGGAGTGATAGATAATAGGTATGAGGGTTTCTTTTTGATGATGAAGATGTTCTGGAATTAGTGGAGTGGTAACAGTTTCACAACCATTCTAAACATGCTAAGACCAATAGCACTGTGTACTGTAAGGGCATGAGTTTTATGCTATGTTAATTATATCTCAAAAAAAGAAAAAGAGGGGAAAAACACTAGAGAAATGTTTGAAGTGTAGAAACTCAATATGCCCTGATCACTACTCCTTCGAACACCTAGTGGTAACCATAAGTTTTAAAAAATATTTTTATAGAAATGTTCTAAGTATATATGAATAGATACTTTTGAAATATGCCCAAACAGGAACACAGTCTACACCGTGTCCTGTCACATGCTTTTTTACTTTATCTTATTTTGTTCCCATTTGATATGCAGATAATTGGTCCTCATTTTAAAAAAATGCCACAAAGCATTCTATTCTTCATATGTGTCATAAATTTATTTCATGATGCCCTGTTGAAGGAAATTTGGGTTTCTTTGATTTTTTCCACTAAAAATATGCTATAGCAGTTATCTTTCTAGATGTATCTTTGTGCACTAATGAGGATAGATGGCTAAATTCCTAACAGTGGCAGTGCTGGGCTACACACAAGCATTTAGAAGTTGACAAGAGGCAGAGTGTGATGGAAAGAGAAGAACTTGGTTGTCAACTAGACCTTGATTCCTGGTTCTGCCATTTATTAAATGTCTGATCTTGGCCAAATCATTTAACATTTCTGAGCTTCATTTTCATTATGTGTAAAATCAAACTATGTTGAGGAAAGAGTTCCCCACTTTTGAAGTTTCCTTTCTAGTAGGAGAGGTTCAAATAGGGATGTGCTTATAGCCTTTCTCCATCCTATAATTTGTCTATCACAGGGGAGGTGAAATGATTTATCTGATTGGTACATTTGGTAAAAATAAATGTTCTTGGCTCAGATTATCCATTTGGGAGTGAACTATTTTTCTGTGTTTTCAGTCTTCCCTTGACAGCTTCCACAATGAGAAGTCCATATTGGTACAGCATTCAAGTGACTAGGTAAGTTCAGTGCAGGAGCATTTGGCTCTTGTGCTAATCTAAGTCATCTAACTTAGTCTTTTTCAGTAATAAAGGTGATATTTTGCTTCTCTCTTCTCCACTGTCTTATTTCTCAGGTTACTTAGAAGTTAGGTAAAGAAACAGGGTGCTATTTATTTGATCTTCTCAAGATCTTGACCAACTATTATTATCTTCCTTGAAGTACAGTTTTGAAGATTGAAAAAGATATGTTTGAGAAGTAGTTGGCATACTAGGTGCCTTAAAAATGATGCCTATTACTATTATTTCAGGAAAAAAACACAATAGTTTACATTACCCTCTCACTCTGTATTATGTGTATCGCCACTAGCCAAAAATTTTTAGCTTTTTGTGTTTTGCATTATAAATAATGCACATTTATTGAATATATCATTTCAAATTACACAGGCCTATTTTATATTCTTGCCAAGACACTTGTTCAAACTCTATGTTGGTAATATTCTTTCACATGCAAGGGACAGAAACAACATTCAAGCTAACTTTAGCAAAGAGAAAAATCACATAGCCTTACTTAACTGTGAAAGGCAGAATGGATGTGTTCTCAGGTGAGACTAGATATAAGATTCCAGTCAATGTCACCTGGACTTCCTTTTCAATCATCATCAAGTATGCCTCTCTTTCTGCCTGTTTGCCACTGCTCCCAACATCTTGACCAGTAACTGACACATAGTAAGGATGCAATAAAATGCATACGCAATAAGATGAGTGAATGTGTAAGTTCTTTCTTAATGCCCTCAGGTTTCTTCCATATAGGTACCCACAATCAATATCTTGGGTTTTAAAACCCAGATATTCACCCCAAAGGCAAGAAAAGTCTTCTTTCATTTGTCTTCAGTAAACCTCTAGATCTCTGTATATCTTTATCCATGTCCAGAATTATATTCATATATATATTTTTATATGTCTTCCAGGATGAGATTTTGTTTTGTTCATGTTTTGTTTTGTTTTGTTTTGTTTTGTTTGAGACAGAGTCTCCCTCTGTTGTGCAGGCTGGAGTCAGTGGCATGATCTCGGCTCATTGCAACCTCTGCCTCCCGGCTCACTGCCTCAGCCGCCTGAGTAGCTGGGATTACAGGTGTGCATCACCATGCCCAGCTAATTTTTGTATTTTTAGTAGAGATGGGGTTTTGCCATGTTGGTCAGGCTGGTCTTGAACTCCTGACCTCAAGTGATCCGCCCATCTCAGCCTCTCGACAGGAATGGGTTTTCGTTGCCTGAGTCTTGTGCCAACCCACTGGACCACTAACCATTGAAAGGGGACAGGGCACCATTACCTCTTTTGCTAAGGCAATGTGACTGGCAGTCTCACTGTAATCACATAGATGGGTAACCATAAAGAGAAAGATTCTTGAAAGGAGTAGGGATGCTGTTAATAGAAGAAAGAAGGAAAGCTGAACAAACAAAAACAATTGAGATTCACTACATACTCCATTCCAAGGGTCTGTGTCCTGCTGAAAGTCACTACAGCCTAAATTAAATTCTATAACTGAGAGTATAGAGACTTGATAGAAGGAATCAATCCCAATGATTCCCTTTTTTACATCTACAGAAGTCTAGTATTTCTGCAAATACTATGACATTTTTAATGGGTATAACTGACACACAACAAACAACACGTTTAAAATGTAAAATTTGGCCAAGCAAAGGTGGCACATGCCTGTAGTCCCAGCTATTCAGGAGGCTGAGGCAGGAGGACTGCTTGAGCCCAGGAGTTTGAGGCTGTAGTGGGCTGCGATCATGCCAGTGAATAGCCACTGCACTCCAGCCTGGACAACATAGCAGGAACCCATCATTTTTTAAACAATGTAAAATTTGATAATTTTTAAAATATGTGTGTTGTGAAACCATCACTACAATTAAAAAAAATACCCATTATGCCCCAAAATGTTACCCAAAATCAAAGATATTTACTATATGGCCTTTTACAGAAAAAAAAATTTCTTGCCCTTGATCTAGATCTCTCTTTTCACAACTTTGTTCTTTAAAGTGGAGCAGTTCAACAAGGGTGCTCTGCGACTTCCATGGGGAGTAAAGGAAAGGGGCTAGCACTCACCACTACCACAACCCAAACCTCCACTTTCAATACAGCAACTGTCTTTTTATGTTTTGGGTTGCCTTTTAAAATTTCTTTGGAAGATAGCATCTTAGAACATCTAAATCTACTATTCTGTTTCAACTCTTTTGTTTCCAGATATGAACATAAAGAATGAGGTGGGAAAGTGAATTACTTGCTCAGTGTTATATAACTCCCTCTAACCCAAATCTCATGATTCTCAGGTCTGAGAGTTCTTTCCACCACCCAAAATTAAAACCAATCAGGGCAGTGCTCTCCCAAAGAACCCCCAACCTAAAAAATAAAACAAAAAATTGAAAGCTAAGTGAAACGAGTGCCCAGTACACAGACAGTGGCTAGAGAAAACCTGACTCCGGCTAGAATTCCTAGGGGCACATTATCCACTCCTTGGCAATTCTACCGTCTTGATTTACAGAACTATTATGAAGTTGTACCACTCAGGAAAAGAGTTGTTAGTTGTTGGTCAGTCGGCCACATGTGTAGGGTGACAAAAAGGGGTAATAGGAACCTGAAAGGGCTGAGATCCAGAAACAAATATTAGTGGAGAATAAAAACTAGAAAACTAAATATGGACATAATAAACAGATTATCTGGGAGACGCAAGGAAGGGCCTGTGCCAGGAGAAATTTACCGTCAAACAGGCCTGGATGGAAATATGTGGATTCTCTACCCAGGCTGGGAAAACATGATGCCACGTCAGACTCTACTTTCATTTAGAAGGAAGGCAGAGTGAAATATGGGGAAAGACCACCAGGGTAGTTCATAGTCTCCCTTAAGCTCTGGCCCCAAACCTGCATATTCTACCCAGCAAACAAGGTATCTGTGAAGGCCTGCCCCACTTACAAGACAGGTTAGTGTGTATTTATTCTTCCTCAAGCAAGAACTCTGAGTTCTAATACTCTTCACTCCAAGTGATATAGCAAAGTATTTCTTTCATATCTGTTCATTTCATTATTTTCATTTCTTCCCCTCATATTAGTTCACCTTACTTACTAGCACCCAAAACTTCAGTTGAGGAACTAATTTGTTTTTATCTCTTATTCACTGACATGGCTTGTTTCTGTGTCCCCACCCAAATCTCATGTCCAATTGTAATCCTCAATGTTAGTCACCTGGTGGGAGGTGACTGAATTATGGAGGTGGGTCCTTCCTGAATGGTTTAACATCACCCCCTGGGTGCTGTTCTTGTGACAGTGAGTGAGTTGTCATGAGATCTAGCTGTTTAAAAATGTGTAGCACCTCCCCACTCTCTCTTTTCCTCCTTCTCCACCATGTAAGACATAGCTGCTTTCCCTTCACCTTCTGCCATGATTATAAGCTTCTGAGACCTCCCCAGAAGCAGAAGCTTCCATGCTTTCTACAGAGCCTGCAGAACCACAAGCAAATTAAACTTCCTTTCTTTATAAATTACCCAGTCTCAGGTCTTTCTTTCTTTCTTTCTTTCTTTCTGTCTTTTTTTTTTTTTTTTTTTCCAAGACAGGATCTCACTCTCTAACCCAGACTGGCGTACAGCAGCATAATCTCAGCTCACCGCAACCTCCGCTTCCTGGGCTCAGATGATCCTCCCACTTCAGCCTCCCAAGTATGTGCCACCACCATGACACGTTAATTATTGTATTTTTTGTAGAGACAGGGTTTCACCATCTTGTCCCCACTGGTCTCAAACTCCTGAACTCAAGCAAACCACCTGCCTCGACCTCCCAAAGTGCTGGGATTACAGGTGTGAGCCACCACTCCTGGCCAGGTACTTCTTTATGGAAGTGCAAGAAGGGACTAATGCAGATGAAATGTGTTAACCAATTGTGTTTTCTACTTAAAACTGGCACTTGGAAAGCTTATAGACAAACTTATGCCCTATCAATAGCAAGTATGTAAAAACTTCTTAGTACATTTCCTTGTAATAGCCTCATTTCTAGCTCTGTTTTATGTCCCTGACTTCTTCGTTCTTCCCTATTTTAAGTGAAGAAACTGGATCCACATGGGGCTCACAGAGACACATAGGGAATAGTAGCCACCCTCTAAGTCAGCATGGTGATAGCAACAGTAACTTGCAAAGGGAAGGAGACTCTCTTGGGACTCTAATTATAAGGTCCCAAATTTCCTTCCCATATGGGTGTTCTTCCTCCACTGCTTAGCATTTGAAAATCTGAATTTGACTGCTCTTGCCATTGCTGACTACAACTGAGTCAGCATCTCCCAAAACTTTCTTAATGGAAGAGAGTTTTATAATGGAGGTCAATGTTGGGAAGAAAACAGACACTCTATCTGTATGATCCAATTCAATATTATGGTAACAGGAAAGGTGTGGAAATTGTATAGAGATCCACGGGAGATTCTTGTTGAATTAAGACTTACGTATCTATAACAGATCAGTTTTGTTTGTTTGTTTTTATTGAGGGATAATTTTAAAAGCCTATGTGTGTAAGCAGCTCACATGAAGAGGGAACTGGAACTATGTCTCTGGCAAAAAAAAAAAAAAAAAACCTGGGAATTTTGGAAAGCTATCCTATCTATGAAAATGGGACTAGGAAAACCCCCATCTACCAGCCTGGGAAAGTGTCAATAGATCTTGAAGTTAACCAGGAACCTGGGTGGAAAATATATAACTCATAGGAAATCAAAGCCCATGCCATATAAGGTTATAGGGTCCAAATTTTCATTACCTTTCTCTTGCAGGAAACCAAAGTGATAAATTAACATTAAAGTTTGTCTAGGATTAGCCAGGCACAGTAGTTCATGCCTATAGTCCCAGCTACTAGAGAGGCTAAGGCAGGAGGATCACTTGAGCACAAGAGATCAAGGCTCCAGTGAGCTATGATGGCACCATTGCACTCCAGCCTCAGCGACAGAGGAGGAACCTGTCTCTAAAAAAGAAATTAAGGCATGGCGCGGTGGCTCACATCTGTAATCCCAGCATTTTGGGAGGCCAAGTGGGGTGGATCACTTAAGGCCAGGAGTTTGAGATCACCTGTGCAACATGGTGAGACCCCATCTCTACTAAAAATACAAAAATTAGCTGGGTATGGTGGTGCATGCCTGTAATCCCAGCTACTCAGGAGGCTGAGGCAGGAGAATCACTTGAACCCAGGAGGAGGAGGTTGCAGTGAGCTGAGATTGCGCCACTGCACTCCAGCCTGGGTGACAGAGCGAGACTCTGTCTCAAAAAAAATAAATAAAAATAGGCCAGGTGCAATGGCTCATGCCTGTAATCCCAGCCCTTTGGAAGGCCAAGGCACATGGATCATTTGAGGTCAGGAGTTCAAGACCACCTGGCCAACATGGTGAGACCCTGTCTCTAATAAAAATACAAAAATTAGCTGGGCATGGCAGCACATGCCTGTAATCTCAGCTACTCAGGAGGCTGAGGCACAAGAATTGCTTGAACCCAGGAGGTGGAAATTGCAGTGAGCCTAGATTGCACCACTGCACTCTAGCCTGGACAACACAGTGAGACTCTGTCTCAAAAATAAATAAATAAATAAATAAATAAAATAAAACATAAATTAACTAAAAAAAAAAAATTGGGCCGGGCACGGTAGCTCACGTCTGTAATCTCAGCACTTTGGGAGGCCTAGGCAGATGATCACTTGAGCCCAGGAGTTCAAGACCAGCCTGGGCAAAATGGTGAAACCCTGTCTCCACAAAAAAAAAATACAAAAAATTAGCCAGGTATGGTAGTGCACCCCTGTAGTCCCAGCTACTTAGGGGGCTGAGGTGGGAAGATCACTTAGGCCCGGGAGATGGAGGCTGCAGTGAGCGAGATTGCGCTACTGCACTCCAGCCTAGGTGTCAGAGTGTCTCAAAAAAAAAAAAAAAAAAAAAAAATGTGGATTTGTGAGACTCTAGGACTGAAGTAGAAGCAAACTCAAAATAGTTTTGTAGTGATACTTTGACAATTCAGAGCACAGAGGAGTCACCACCTTCACCTTCCAAAAAAAATGAAACACTAAGGTAACTTTACAATAAGAAATTATGGACTACACGAGGAAACAATTTATCTTGAGGGAGAACTGGCGATGCAACCAACAGGAGAAGCAATATTTTCATGGTCTGGAGAAAAAATAGCAATCTATCAGATTAAAATAGAAGTATGTTTAAAATAATTAAAGATATTGAGACAGCCAGGTGGGAGAGGGTCCCTGGCAAAACTCCAACTGGCCTGCACCCTGGGGCAGAGCCACAGAAGTTCACCCCGTTTTCAGGTGGGAGGAGCCTAGCCCCTCCTCTTCCTGTGTGTGGAAACTAGGATTCAAGCTGTGAGGCGAGAAGCACACGAGAGGAAGTCTGGCCTTGTGAAGGGTCTCTGTTTCCCCCTTTATTTCCTTTTCACCAAATAAAACCCTATCTCACTCACCCTTCAAACTATCTGCAAGTCTGAACTTTCATGGCCATGGGACAAGGACCCTGTCTTTAGCTGAACTAAGGAAAAGTCCTGCAATCATATCATCATGAAAGAACAATGGGACGTGAAAAGAATAGGCAGAGAGGGAGAAAGAACAAATATAACTTTTAGAAATGAAAACCTGTTTAAATATCAGATTCAACACTGAATAGAGAATTATCAAGCTGGTGGATAAATTAGAACAAAGTACTCACAATATAACACAGAGATAAAGAGGTGGAGATTCAACATGAAATAGAAGCAGCAACAAGGAGAAATGGGTGAGAAGGTTAATGCTATATGTATCTAGCGTGTCTAACATATCAAAGACAAAGTGCACCAAGAAATTAAGGAGATGATTTTATTCAGTCTATAGCAATAGATGAATGTTCATTAACGAGGAATGTCTCAGCGAAAAGGAAGGGAACCTGGGTTTTCAGAGGCAGGTAAACAAGAGAGTTGTCGAGAGTCTAACGGAGTCATGAGGAAGGATAGAAATGTGTCTTATATCAGACTATACAAGGGCAGGGTGCTCTTTGAAGTTAGCTGTTTCCAGAATACAAAAGCACGGGGAGATTTCTGAACCATCCCTGCTTTCCAAAAGCACAGATTTCAGATAAAGTTCAACATTACCAAATAGGAGTTCCAGAATGACAAAGTAGGAAGAATAGAGGGTACCTGAAAAAGATAAAATCAGAACAATTTTTAGAATTAAAGAGAACATAAGTCCTCAGAATGATGAAGTACATTGGGTCTCAAATAAAGTTAAGCAAAACAAGACCCATACCTAGACACGATAGAAAAACTACAAATATAAAGAAATATTAAAATGTCATTAATTAGGAATATTTTTCTTGCTCTTTTTAAAAAATCTTCCCACAATTTGATTACTGGTTTTATACAGTTAAGGTTATACTTTTTATTGAAATTAAGAACTTAAGCAAAATCAGAATCAGTTATTAAAATAAGCCTTGGAACTCACATCGCTGGTAAATGGTTGAGTTGGGACTTCAAGCCACATCTTCTGATTCAAAATACTATTTATACCATTTTATTCTAGTGACACCATGAAGCCTATAGCACCTCCTTCTCAATTTAGTATGTTCCATTTAGCCTAAGGAAAAGACTGAAGGTTGTTGCAACTACATATATTTTATATTTCTTCCTAAGTGTCACAATTGAGTACAATTAGAGTTCAATTTCTCTTTATAATGGATGTTCCCAGAGGGTAAACAGAGAAAGAATGTATGCACTCTTTAAGCAAAGCTTTATTTTTCTCTATAAATCAGCATGCAATATCCCCTAGCAACATTTGACTTTAATACTTATGGAAATCAGATTTGTCTCCCTTGATAGAGTGGGCATCTTGATGGCCAGTGTTATTTCCTCTATATGGGGTTCCAGCTGTGTTGTCAGCCAGCTTTCTAATGTGCCCTGTGAACCCTGGGCAAAGGGACAAAAAACATTATTTTAGACTTCAGTTCAGTTGGGGATCAGAAGTTGTATGGAGCCATTAAGTGGAGGCATTCAACGTATTCACACAATAAATGTTTGAACACCTATTATGTGCTCACATTGTGCTAGGCACTGGGGATCTGCTAACAAGAGACACAATCCCTATCCTAATGTAGCTCACAGATTAGGCTGGCAAACTGACATTTGAAAAATACTGTAACTACACAAGTAACTCAGCCTCTCTTTTCATCTCTTGCTAACCTTGATGCAGGACACAGCATCTCTCTCCTTTCCAGTAAATAAATAGACAATCTGTTCTGCACCAAAAGCGTTAATGAACTGCATAGGTGTTGACCAAGATTTTGTGTAGGAGTTTCCTACACAAAATCTTATAAAATCTCCCATACAAATCCTATGGGAAACTCCCACACAAAATCTTACAAAATCTCCTATACAAATTCTATGGAAAACTCCTACACAAAATCTTACAAAATCTCCCATACAAATCCTATAAGAAGCTCCTACACAAAATCTCCTATACAAATCCTGTAGGAGACTCCTATGCAAAATCTCAGCCTGACATCCTCAGTTCCCTTTGGAAGTATCTGGTCTCCAAGCTGGTTTCTTCTTTGCCCTGGACCTGTTTCCCGACCTTGTGGTCTTGTGTCTCCCGCCCCTGTTTTTTCACCCTGGAAACTTTGTTTTCCTGTAGCGCCACCCTGTCCCGTTCCTGGTGAGCAGTTCAGCTCTGCCTGGGAGTTCACCTCCAGCCTTGCACACTTCGGGGGCCCTCCAGCAGCTGGAACCCACCTCCTCATTAGATGGTGTGTGTGTTTTGGGGGTGCAGAGTATAAATAACATGGAAATCAGGTTGTGCTGCACTTAAAGAGGGAGCAATTATAATTGTGTTCATTTGATAGAGGGAGGCGCAGGTGCCAGGAGACTGAGTAAGAAGTGAGCCTGTGAGACAGCTGCTCGCCAGCCGCATCAGGCCCTGGCCCCTGAGTCAGCCTGTGTCTAATTAGGAGCAGGCTGCAATCGCCATCTGAATAATTCTCTGGGATTGAGTTTCTTCCTGAATGACTCGATTCACATGGGATGAGAAACTGTCTCTCTCCACTAGGAAGTGGAATAAAACAACTGACTCACATTTCACGCTTCCGTTTTTGCCAAGTGGAGATGATAATGTCTCAGTTACTCAGATGTGGGCTAGAGCTGAACCTGCTTTTTATAACTGACTGATTTAGCAAGGAAGTGAAAATCCAGGTACTGGGATGGAGCAGGGACCCCTTTTAGGGGTCTGTGGGACCCCAAGCATGGAAATAAAGGAAAACTTGAGCTCCTTCAAGGGAAATTCCAGATGCCTAGCTAGCCCTGAAAGTGAATAAGCAGCTTGATAAACAAGAAGGTAATGGTAGCCTGAAACAATAGCCAAGGAACTGAGAGTCCCAAGATGTTTGGTTCCCTATAGAAACTAAAGATAACATCTTAACATATGTACCCGAGTTATTTTTCAGAAACCTGGACCTCCAACAAATGGATACACTGGCACGTAGACCTCAGATAAGGTAGAACTGAGGACTGAATTCTGACAACCATTCTTTGTTCTAAATTTCTTCCTGAGTGTCCTGGAGGAAGTCACACCCATGAGCCAGAGCTAACATTCTTTCTGCTGACCTTAAATTTTTAAACAAAGCTTCTCTTCCTTAACCAATTGCAAATGAGAAAATCTTTGAAACTGCCTATGACCTGTAAGCTCCTGCTTCAAGATATCCCACCCTTTCAGGCCAAAACCCATGTGTAGCCTCCACGTATTGATTTATGATCTTGCCTGTAAATTCTGCTTTCCTGAAATTTACCCCTGCTTTTTCAAAACCCTTACTTGCAAGCCATTGGGGAAGTCAGGATATAAGCATTAGCTGTCAATTCTCCTTTCTTGGTGCCCTGCAAATAAATACCTTCCTTTCTTGCCACTTCAAACCTCAGTGTGGATGTCTGGCCTTACTGTGCCGGGCCAGTGGACCCCAGTTTGGTTCTATAACAGTATCACAAAGCCAAGGGAGCCATAATGAGTCAAGTTCTGGGTCCTAGACTCCACATCAAGTCTTGGAGTGTGATTATTCCTCAACCAGGTGGTCTGGTCTCACTCTAGACAAGGCCTATGGAGGTTCTGTGGATTCAGAAGACCCCTCCCACCAAGGCCAACCCTCCCTGGATGTCTCCTGGAGGAGGTAAAAATTCTAGGTATCCTTTAAACACCTATGATGTCGTAGACCTGGACACAGAGTATGATGCTTTAGAGACCATTGGTGGATGCCACTTGTAGACCCTGGGAAAGAGAGTTTGAGAACATATAGCAAAAACTAAACTCAAAGACTAAGCTGGGAACAAACCTGACCACCATGGCCAGAAGCAGGAACAGTCCCCAGATCTACAGAACTGGGCACTTCCAGTGCCCAGGACCTGTGGTATTTGTGGACAGGCGAGGACTTTGACCTGAATTTATGTGTGTATTAGTTCATTTTCACACTGTTATAAAGAACTTCCCTGAGACTAGGTGATTTATAAAGGAAAAAGGTTTAATTCACTCATAGTTCCACATGGCTGGGGAGGCCACAGGAAACTTACAATCACGGGGAATGAGGAAGCAGGCACCTTCTTTCACAGGGTGGCAGCAGGGAGAAGTGTGAGCGTGTGAAGGAGGAACTGTCAAATACTTATAAAACCATCAGATCTTGTGAGAACTCACTCACATCACGACAACAGCATAGGGGAAACCACCTCCATGATCCAATCACCCCCCTCCCTCCACACATGGGGATTACAATTTGAGATGAGATTTGCGTGGGGACACAGAGCCAAACTATTTCAATGTGTCTTTGAATTACCAATAGTGATTGAGAAAGGCAGCTGGTAGGATCCTGCTTTTTATTCTCTTAATATTATTTCATGTATAGTTCCCCATGTCATTTCATATTGGAAACATGGTAGTTCTACCAACGATTACAAAAAAAAAGAAGAAATCCATGATTTATATGCACACAATTGTGCCACAGTATTACTCTCTGTGTCCTGGAATGTGTCCACAAGATATTTAGCATCATGGTAAGTACATTGTAGCACACCGAGGTGACAAATTTTATTCAGCTGCATCATGATCATCAATAGGAAGTTCACACATTCTCCCCACCCACGTGGTTGGTTGCAGGACATGATCCTGTTGTTTTAAAGAGCAACCTGCCAATGAAAAAATGATCACTTTTGACCCTTTCCCTCAAGAGTCAACAAAACTAAGAATTGACAAATTGAAGTCTTTACTGGGTAAAATCTGTAAAATTACAGTGAACTGACATTTGCTGAGCTTGGAATACATATTAAGAAATACTCACAACAACCAGGCAATATAAGCACCTTTATTATCCCTATTTTATAGAGCAGGAAACCAAACCTTTAAAAAGGTTAAGTAACTGGGCCAGAGTCATTCAGTAAACAAATAGTGGTACCAGGACTCAAACCAAATCTTTCTGGGGTCAAGCCCACATGTATAGCCATTCTGCTCTTTCCTGGAAATGCAGGTCGGATATCCTCAGGAATCTTTTCTGATGTTTAGGTTCATAGTGTGTTGGTACTGCACCCTGGTTTTCCTCTCTTCCACAGTGTGCTCTGAGCAAAACAATTCTTCCCATAATCAAGAGACTCTTCATCAGAATAATTGTATCATGACTACTCTGTTCCCTGGCCCTTCTGTCCTTCATCAAGTCTAGCTAGATAACCATATCAAATAGTGGATTCTGATTTTAAATTTACCACCCTCAGGAAATGGAAAGCCACCAATCTGTTTAGATCAGTGGTCTCTAAACTTTTTGGCACCAGGGACTGGTTTCGTGGAAGAAAATTTTTCCACAGAGGGGTGGGGATGTGGGAATGGTTTTGGGATAAAATTGTTCCACCTCAGATTATCAGGGATTAGTTAGATTCTCATAAGGAGCACACAACCTAGATCTCTCAAACACACAGTTTACAATAGGGTTCGCGCTCCTATGAGAAACTAATTCTACTGCTGATCTGATAGGAGGTGGAGCTCAGGCGGTAATGCTCGTCCCCCCACCACCCCTCACCTCCTGCTGTACAGCCTAGTTCCTAACAGGCCACAGACCAGTACCAGTACACAGCCTGGGGGTTGGGAACCCCTGATTTAGATGATCTTATAGAAAAATCAGTTCTGCCCAAGCCTGACCCAGCTTGAAACCTGAAGTGGATGAAAGTGCAGCCCTGAGGCAACATACCATTTAGAGTCACTAAGACATCATTAGAACCCACCAGAAGTTTCTCACTGAAGTCAAAAGCGTCCTCATGTGGAATAAAGAAAAACGCTTACCATGGAAGAAGCCCTTCTGTGATGTTCATTGGAACTGTAAGGTCCTCCGAGCTGGCCACACCACAGTCAAGCCATCGTGACATTCCCCCACCCTTGTGATAATGTGCTTTATATTCCCCATCCTTGTGAATGTACTTTGTAACATCCTCCCAGCCTTTGTGACAATACACCCTCCCTGCCCTTGTGAATGTACTTTGTAACATCCTCCCTGCCCTTGAGAATGTGCTTTGTAACATCCATCCCCTGCCCACAAAAAATTGCTCCTGTCTCCACCGCCTATCCCAAACCTATAAGAACCAATGATAATCCCACCACCCTTCGCTGACTCCTTTCTCAGACTCAGCCCACTTGCGCCCAAGTGAATAAACAGTCTTGTTGCTCACACTAAGCCTGCTCGGGTGGTCTCTTATACGGATGCGAGTAACAGGAACTTGAATAACCATAGCTGCGCCACCAACCCTGGGGCATTCTGGGTAATAATGCCTTAGGTCAGTTGAAATTCTTAAACTAAAGAGTAATTTATTTTATTATCTAAGTTGTAAACCTTTTATATATCTTCCAATAAATTTTCTCTCCCCTCCCCATCCCCAAAAAAATCACAAAATAAAACTGAAATGAACATTGTAGAAAAGTAACAATGTTTTGGCAACATGAAAGTTCCAAAAAGAACCTTTAAAAATAATTTGAACAAGATGTTATAATTAAATGCACATACATTTTCTCTATTCATAGGGACTATAAGTAGTAAATAATGGGAAAACAGTGGCATGAAAAATCACTTCAGACAGGTTAAAATATCATATTATATAATGGAAGCCATGTGTCTCAATGTCAAAAGGAGTTAACAAATAGAAATCGGGAAAGGAGAGAATCAACACTGTGGATGGTGGAGTTGAGAAGGTAATTTCAAAGTATTCTGCCTACAAATTACTCACTAATTACAAAGGGGGAATATTAATAGCAATTTTACATCATCAGTAATGCATTAACATCATCAATAATGGAACAAGCTGATGTTGTGTGCCTCCTGATATGATGCACAGACTAGGACACAATATCTGCCAAACATGTATAACCTGAATCTAATTATGCAGAAACTTCAAAGTAAAATTTAAAAATATCTTATAAAATAACCAGCCTTTACTCCACAATTTTCAAAAACATGAAAGACAAGGAGAGATAAAGAAGCTCTTACAGACTGACTATAAGAGACTAAAGAGACATGACAACTAAATTCACAAGATGCTCCTGGATTGGGTCCTGGGCTAGGAAAAATAACAACCACAAAAAAACATTACTGGGACAATTAGAGCAATTCAAATCTGAATTTTAGGTTATAGTATTATATCAAAGTTATGGTTTATGATGTTGATCATTGTAGTGTGGTTCCATAAGAAAAGTCCCTGCTTTCAAGATATACACACTATAAAGAATTTGTAGCTAGCAGATTATAATATGTGAAAATTACATTCAAATGGTTTAGGAAAACAGAGTGAGTGAGAGCAAATGATAAAGCATATGGAATGAAACACTAACAATTGGTGAATCAGAATAAAGGGAACACAAGTGTTTCTTATATTATTCTTGTGACTTTTTTGAAGGTCTGAAATTGTATTAAAATAAAAATGTTCATATGTCCTATCTCACAGCATTCAATACATCTCTTTTAAGAACATAAATAAAGAGTGTATACTTTCTTATTGCTGCGGTCACAAACGCATTAGCTTAAAACAACACAAATTTATTATCTTATATGACTTTTTCAGCTTCTAGAGGCTATCTGCACTTCTTGGCTCATGCCCCCTTCCTTACATCACTCTACCTCTACCTCCACATCACATCTCCTTCCCTGATCCTGACTCTTGCCTCCTGCTTATAAGGACTTTTGTGAACACTTGTGTGTAAGTCACAGACTGGTTGGCTTAAACCAGGGGTCCCCAACCCCTGGGCCACAGACCGGTACAAGTCCATGGCCTGTTAGGAACCAGGCTAAACAGCATGAAGTGAGTGGCGGGCCAGCCAGCATTGCTGCCTGAGCTCCACCTCCTGTTAGATCAGCAGCAGTGTGAGATTCTAATAGGAGAACGAACCCTGTTGGGAACTGTGCATGCAAGGTATCTAGGTTGTGCGCTCCTTATGAGAATCTAAGTAATACCTAATGATCTGAGGTGGAAAAGTTTCATCCCAAAACCATCCCTGCCTCCCATCCATGGAAAAAATTGTCTTTCAGGAAACCAGTCCCTGGTGCCAAAAAGGTTGAGGACCAATGACTTAAACAACAGAAATTTATTTTCTCACATTTCTGGAGACTGGAACTAATCAAGGGCTGGTTTCCTCTGCGGCCTCTCTGGTTTGCTTTAGATGGTCATCCTTGTGGGCATGCATGCAAGGTATCTCTTTTTATGTCCATATTTCCCGTTCTTACAAAGAAACCAGTCAGGTTGAATTAGGGTCCACCTTGATGGTCTCATTTTAACTTAATAACCTCATTTAAGGCCCTATTTCCAAATATAGTCACAACCCGAGGTACACGAAGTTAGGACTTCAATATACAAATTTTAGGGGAATGCAGTTCATCCCACAACAGTCACATAAATATAAAGACACATGTCTTTCTTATTCTTCCTCCTTCTCACTCCAACCACAGAAGAGGGAAGGCAGGAGAAGTGAAAAGGTGAGCCATGCCCTTCTTTACCTCAAGCCCCTTCCTGAAGCTTAGCCTGGCCTGGTGGTTTGAGAAAGAGAATGAACATCATACTGGATATAAGATTTAGTTTTTAAACTACTCTAGATAGGAAAGCGCATTTTAATAATAAAAAGTAACCAGAAAGCTACGAGATCTGCCCAAGATATTCTTAAGGTCAGGAAAGAGAGATTTCATGGAATATGGTTGAAATAAATGATTAGAGAAAAAAACTAAAACAGTTCATATTTCTGTGCTATTGAGTGTAGACTGTTGAATAGATCGAGCATAATATATGTTCATATGTAAAGAAGCCTGTGATATGTAATTTACTTATTAAAACAAATTGAGACTAATGATGCACATCATAATACTTGGATAAAAGATTGTGATAGGTGCCTATTGTTATTGGCTGCCAAGCACTCCTTCCCCTACTTTGTCTAGTAACCTTCTCCAGCAATAGATTAGACATGTGACTCCAGCTGAGCTTGTCATAATACCTCACACCCTTGACTGGAGTGGTTAATCAACAGGCTAAACCAATCAGAAACATTCCCTGGGATTTTTCAAGCTGGGAGACCAACACCCCTTTTTACTTCAGTCATAAAGTTGTAAGAGACTCAGAGCCAGGAGGTGCTGGCCACATCCTTGACTCATGGAAAACCCAATGTGGGAGAATGAAGCCAACACATCTTGAGACGTAGAGATGAGAGACAAAAAGAATGATTCCTGGGGATGTTCTACTCCTGGCTTCAATCATCTCTAAGGTAGGTAACTCTACTCATATGCTTCCAGAATTTTGGTTATCCAAGCCAAATAAATCTTTCTGCTTAAGCCAGTTTGCTTTGGTTTCTATCCCTTGAAACCAAAGACTCTTGAAAAAAAAATAGGTATTTATGTGGCATAATTGTGTTTCATGGAAAATATCTGGAAAGATACATATTAAATTGTTAACAATGGTTAATTCTCATAAAAATTCTGCTTTCCCCCACTGTTTCAATTTCTTTATATTAATTATTTGTTACATTTATAATAAAACATGTTTAGGAAAATGAGAACACAAACTAGTATAGCACTGATGATAGCCAAGAAAAATGTATTCATATATAGTGAATAAGAGGATAAAATTAATTTAGAATAAGAGACATTTCGTTTAACATTTTTAAATGGTAAACCACAGCCCTACAAAGATAAAGGGGATGTTTCAATAAGTCATATACAGAAAGAGCACTAAATATATATGGGACCACCAAACAATACTGATGCAAGAATGTAAATATCCTCCCCACCCAATACCACGGAACCTCAGGATCTGCCTGTAGGGTCACCTCTGAGATCTCTTACGTGCATAGACTCCATCTGACTCATCTGCTTCCCATGTAACACTGATATATTACTTGATCATTGTTGGTCCTTGTCTTAGTTACCTATGGCTGCATTACAAATGACCCCAAAACTTAGCAGCTTAAAAGAATAAGCATTTATTATCTCAGAGTTTCTGTGGGTCAGGAGCGGGGGCATGGCTTAGCTGAGTGCCTCTGACTCGGGATCTGTCAAAGGCTGTAATCAGTGCATCATCTAGGGCTGCAGTCATCTCAGGGCTCAACCGAGGAAGGGTCCTTTTCCAAAGTCACTAACTTGGCTGCAGGCAAGCCTCAGGTGCTTGCTAGCTATTTGCTTAGGGCATTAGTTACTTCTGATCTGGGCTGTTCATAACACGACAGTTCGCTTTCCCAAAACTCAGAGACAGAGAGAGAGACAGACAGAGAGAGAGAGAGAGAAAGGAAAGCAAGATGGAAGTCATAGTCAACCAGGCCTGATTTTGCCCTCAGGGGATCTTTGGCAATATCTAGAGGCATTCTTGGTTGTCACAACTGTGGCGAGGAGAGGGAAGGTACTACTAGTATCCTGTTTGTAGAGATCAGGGATGCTGTTACACATCCTACAATGAACAAGACAGCTCCCTACAACAAAGAATGACCTGGCCAAATTGTTAAACTACAAAGTTGAGTAGCCCTGACCTTGAGTGTTGAATGTTTGCAGAGCACATTATGTACATTCTCCCAATCCTCATACGACTCTATAAGGTAAGTGTTATTATCTCTTCCTTGTTACTGAGGAAACTGAGGCTTACAGGAGTCCAGTGATTTGCTCTAAGCAAGCAAGTAGGGAGGCTGGATTTGAATGAAGGTTTGGTCTCATTTCATTGCCAGGCTCTTTCAGTGTGAAACAGGAACAGAGAGAGGTAAGAAAAGGAACAAGCTCTGGGAGAGGGGAGGGGAAAAATGCCCTGTCTGCCAGGAAATGTTCCAGATGTCATTCTTGTCACCTCATTTGAAACTTGCAATGAGGCAAGAACATAAGCCTGAGCAGACTCTGTTCTCTGGGAGAAGACAGCTTGGCAAGGTCCTGGTTTGCATCATTGTTGAGCTGGAGCTGTGGTTTGCTATGGTTCCTGGAAACCCACAGTGTCCACACTACTGCACCCTCTCCCTTCCTCTTGGGGCCCCAGCTGGGCCTGTATGAATCACTTGTGACTGCTCAGAGGAGCCATGCTGAGCTCCCCTCCATTCTGCTTTCAATATGGTGGACCTGGCCTCCTTGGTGCCCAGGGACGCACAACCAATAAGAGCACATTGTGAAGCCATCTGATAAGTACATTTCACATTTCTTGTGATTTCACTCCAATTGTGTTCCCCACCCTACCTTCCCCTTTTAAGACTTTCAGACTTATTCCCTTCTGACCCCCTTGGTCAGAATTTGAACATTTCATTTCCCAAATGTCATTTTGAGATAGATTCTCTATCACAATTATGCCCTCCCACAGTACCATCCAGATGGGGATTCAGGATTCACCTCTTGAATTAAAGGGTTTGTTGTTTTTGGTTTTGGTTTTGGTTTTTGTTATGAGATGGATTCTTGCTCTGTCACCCAGGCTGGAGTACAGGGGTGCAATCTCGGCTCACTGTAGCCTCCGCCTTCTGGGTTCAAGCAATTCTCCTGCCTCAGCCTCCCAAGTAGGTGGGATTACAGCTGCCCGCCACCATGCCTGGCTAATTTTTGTTTTTTTAGTAGAAATGAGGTTTCACCATGTTGGCCAGGCTGGTCTCAAACTCCTAATCTCAAGTGATCCGCCCACCTCAGCCTCCCAAAGTGCTGGGATTACAGGCATGAGCTACCATGCCCAGCTTTGATTTAAAGGGTTTGAATAACCTACTCCTTCTAGAAGGGGAATATGCAAGTCCATTTTGAGGAGGCTCTAAGAAAAAAAAAAAACCAGCAAGAAGCTGTAAGTGACACAAACTTTTAGAGGATTTGTATTAAAAACTTCCAGGTTTGCAGACACTATGAAAGTTCTTAGTTCTTATTTAAAGTTTTACATAAAAGGAAAATTTGGCAAGAGGGAAATTGTTTTCTCCACCCTGGAGCTGTAAAAATGAATGAACGTTTCATTAGCTGAGAATTTGTATGTCTATGCCTGCTGGGATTTCAAAGGGCATATATTCTTTGGCCAAATATGACTTTGGCATATAGCCAGTCTCATAGGAGCATTAGTTGTTGCAGCTTGAGTCTGTGTTTGACTGACTAATGTCATCTTACCTTGTTCTTACCATGACCTAAACTTTGGAGCAGTTCTTCATCTGGATTTGTGGTGGACCTTGCACAAAATTATACAACCTTCCTCAGTCCTTCCACTGTCAGCTGGTGTCCTGCAGGCTGCATCTAGAAACAGACAAAAGCTAGTCTGAAAATGGCAGTTACCAAGTAACAAAAATGAGTGGGGCCTTTTAAATTCAACAGGAAAACATAGTCAGCAAAACCACACAAAAAGAACAAATCAGATGACATCTAGTAGCCTGTTCCTTCTGCCAGGTTATTTATGGTTTCTGACTGGTTGGCATGGATTAGTTCTCTGATTCGGGTAACAAGTCAGTTATTGAATTACCAGGATTTTGTTTTGACAGAAATTTTCCTTCAGAGTTACCTTTTTTGCCCCCTGAATCCTTTTGGTTTTTTGCTATCATATATAGAAATTCATTACATAAGGATTTTCAAATATTTTTGGAAATGGCCACAGTAAGAAATTGATTTTATACTGTGACAACACACACACACACACACACACACACACACACACACACACACTTGCTAAACTAAAACAAAGGTTCTACAGAAAGTATATTCACTCTTACTATGTATGATTCACTTTAATATTTTCCATTTATTTCCTTCCAGACCAGTCTAGTCTAGTCTGTTAAAAATGTTTTTGGCTGCCTATTAAATTAATTTCGCAACCCATGAAAGGAACATGTACTGCAGTTTGAAAAATATTATATTACTTGAACTGTGGTTTTAAAATGACAATTTATAGCATTCTGATGAAATTCAAAGTATAGCTAGAAAGTGAATTTAATCAGTTTCCAGGATTGTTCCTGTGGTATCTGTAATTCTGCTTATCCAACTCCTCAGTGAAATTGTAATGCACCTATAGTGTCACTCTTTTCTCTTTCAATTCTGATGGTTAGATGTGAAAACTATGTATTTACATCAGTCTCCTTTATACGTCATCAAACAGACAGGTTCTTTGGAGCTTCTTCCAGTGTTATACCCAGGAGGTTGGGAACATCGGAGAACATCGTGCCACTTAGCTGTGGTTAGGGTGTATGCAGCGATAAAGGAGTCCATGCTGGAAACAGCATACCAAGGAAGTGCCAAGGCTTTAATCAGAGCCATCAACCTGGAATCAGCACCAGGAAAGACAGGGTAGCCAGCTGTAAGCCAAGAAAGATGGAGACTGTGAATGTCATGGGCAAAAGGAAAAGGCAGTGGAGCATAAGGCAGTTCTGAACCAAAGAATAAAAAGCTATGAGGGCCGTTGATACTGTTCTATGGCTCTGGTTAGAAGCATGCTTCAAATGCTTGAAGAGGAAACACCAAAGCTGTTTCCCAGAGCATCACACTAGAATAAACTTTCACACTTACCCATAATAATTAATTCCATGAGCTATTTTCCCTTAAGAATCTGATATTAAGTCAAAGTTTTATAGTCCTCCTCACCCATATTATATAGTAGCAAATGCCACACATTACATTACTTCATCTATAAATATGTCAGTATGCACACAAAAACGATTTTTTAAAAACAAAACCCCAAATCCATCATCACACCTAAACATTTTTAACAATGATTTCTGAATACTATTCAATGTTCACTTAGTAGTATTCACATGTCCCTATACATTTTTTGTTTGCTTTTACATTTTATTTACTCTAATAAGGCTTTAAATTATTAGGGCCATATATTTTAATACATTTAATGCATTTTAATACATTTTAATTAGTTGATTGTCTCATTTGTCTTTTTTCATTTGTAACTTTCTTCCTTTTTTTTTTGAGTGGTTAAAAGGTAAAATCCAAAACTTTTTTAAATGATGGGATTTTTTCCAAGGAAATGCAAATTGTTTATTTTGTTTACCAAAATAAATGTGTTTACCAGATGAGAAAAATACCTCCTGGCCTCTGCAAATAGGGAGAAAAGCTTGCTTGTGGTGATATGAGATCCAGGGTGATGAAAACTAGGCCCACCTCACTGGGCTCCATTGTTCCTGAAATCTCCTCCACTGGATTCACTTTTTTATACTTCAGAATAGCCCCTTTTTAAACACAACTGCATTAAACTCCGTTGCTGCCCACCTTCTACTAGGAGGATATCTGTTAATCTCTGTATGAATCTCTTCAGTTCTTTGCCAGCACAATGTCTATAAATGATGGGCCAAGGGATGACAAGCGTGGTGAGTCATTCAAAAGCCAGTTCTATTCAGCAGAGTTTTAATGTTGAGTGCATTTAGCGCTCTTCTAATTCATATAAAGTTGATAATCATGGATTTATTGCTTTCTATGTGATGGTACACACCAGGATAGGATGCCAGTTTTTCTATTTCCAGAAGGTGTTTCCCACATTCACTTGAATAAACTAATTCTGATATGGTTTGGCTGTGTCCCCACCCAATCTCATCTGAAATTGTTCCCCACATGTCTTGGGAGGGACCGGGTGGGAGGTAATTGAATCATGGGGGCAGTTACCCTCATGCTGTTCTCATGATAGTGAGTGAGTTCTCATGAGATCTACTGATTTTATAAGGGGATTTTCCCCCTTTTGTTCAGCACTTCTCTTTCCTGCTGCCATGTGAAGAAGGACGTGTTTGCCGTTCTCCTTCTGCCGTGATTGTAAGTTTCCTGAGGCCTCCCTAACCATGCTGAACTGTGAGTCAGTTAAACCTCTTTCCTTTAGAGATTACCCATTCTCAAGTATTTCTTCATAGCAGCATGAGAGTGAGAATGAATTAATACACTTTCCCATCACCATTCAACAGCCATTTCCTGCCCTTCAAAGATTATATAGCATGTCATTGGATATATATATATACACACAATGTGTATGTATATATATGGATATACATATACATATGGATATCCATATATATATACATATATATCCATATATATATACATATATATCCATATATATATATATTTTTTTTTGAGACAGAGTCTCACTCTGTTGCCCAGGCTAGAGTTCAGTGGCATAATCTCGGCTCACTACAACCTCCGCCTCCCAGGTTCAAGCAATTCTCTTGCCTCAGCCTCCCGAATAGCCAGGATTACAGGCACATGCCACCACACCTGGCTAATTTTTGTATTTTTAGTAGAGACAGGGTTTCACCATGTTAGTCAGACTGGTCTTGAACTTCTGACCTCAAGTGATCCACCTACCTCAGCCTCCCAAAGTTCTGGGATTAGAGGCGTGAGACACTGCGCCTGGCCTGTCATTGTATTTCTAAGCTAACAAGTATTTAGAAACTATAAACTGTAGTTCTTATTTTCTCTTTTTCCTTTGTCATGTTATTATTCCTTTATCTTCACCTGGATTTCTGGGTGACATGAGTATCTAGAGCTATGTCCAAAAGTATAAATGCCATGTGACGGCAACCCACAATGTTGTGACCATGTCAATTTTTAAACCATCTTTGTTGAGGTATAACTCACATAATGTAAACCGTACCCATTTTAAGGGTACAGTTCAATGATTTTTGACAAATGTATAATTTGTGAAACCTCCACCCTAGTAAAGACAAATATAGAACATTTCATCACCCAAAAAGTTCCCTTATGTCTCTCTGCAGGCATCCACCCACGCCTGGCTCCAGGCAACCACCCACGCCTGGCTCCAGGCAACCATTGATCTGTTTTCTATCAATAGAGATTAATTGTGCCTGTTCTGAAGTTTGATATAAATGGAATCATATGGTATATACTCTTTTGTGCCTGGCTTCTTTAGCTCAGCATAAGCCTTTGACATTTATCCATCTTGTTGTGTATGTTGATACTTGTTCCTTTTTATTGCTGAAAATCATTCAGTGGCTGCACCATAATTTGTTTATCCATTCCCCCTTTTGATGAACATTTGGATTATTTTCAGTTTTTGACTATTTTAAGCAAAGCTGCCAAAACAAATGTATACAAGCCTGTGAGGACATACGCTTTCAGTTCTCTGGGCAAATACCTAGAAGAGGAATTGATGGTAAGTGTATGCATAACTTTATAGGAAACTACCAAAGTGTTCCCCAAAAAGATTGTATCATTTTACATCAATTCTTATTGCTCTAGATCTTCACCAACATTTGCTGTTGTCAATCTTTTTAATTATAGTCATTCTAGTGGGTTCATCAGAGAATGTCCCTCTTGTTTTAAATTGCATTTCCCTAATGATGAAAGATGTTGAGCATGTGTTCATGTGCTTGTTGGCTTATCTGTATGTCTTCTGTAGTGTCCAAATCTGCTCTTTTTTATTGGGTTGTTTGACTTCTTACTATTGAGCTATAAGAATTATTTATATATTCTGGATATAATCCTGTGTCAGATTATGTATTATAAATTTTTGTCTCCAGTCTGTAATCAACTTCCAACGGTATAATTCTGTTTCCTCCTGCTATCATTGCCATATCTTTTATTTCCATAAACATTGTAAAATCCAACTACAACATTATTAATTTTGCTTTAGTAGTCAGCTCACTTTTAAGAAAATTATGAGAACAAATAATATTTTCTTGTAAATATACCCTCTTATTTACCATTTCTGGAGTTTGTCTTTCCTCCCTTAAATATGACTTTCCTTCTGTATCCTTTCCTATTAGCCTAAAGAATTTAGCCTGTCTCATGTTGCAGGTGTGTTAGTGATAAATTCTTTAAGCTTTTACTTATCTGAAAATGTCTTTATTTCACCCTAGTTATTGAAATATATTTTCACTGGATATAGAATTGTGGGCTAACAAGGTTTTTCTTTGTTTCTTCTTTGCTTTTGTTCCTCACTTTAAACATGCCATTCTTAAGCTCTACTTATTTTTATTCAAATTAGTTTATCTCTGTGTTTCACATTAGAGAAGACTTTCAGTTCTAGAGTGAACTGAATGTGGAGTTCAATGTGGAGATTTTCCTAGGCAGAAAGACAACAATGTGAGGTATACTTCATGAGTTTCTCTTAGGGATCATGATTTGTGTTGCCTTTTTCCCAATGTTTGATAATAACTGCTTCATATTATATATATATTTCCATTTCTCTGCTGAAATTCCCTATCTACTCACTCATTAAGATATAGTTTCATTGATTTCTTTTGTATGGATCACATTTTCCTGTTTCTTTACATATCTAGTAATCTTTTTGTATATTGGGTAATGTTCATAATACATGGTAGAAACTCTGCATTCTGTTATCTTCTGAGAAAGAATCTTGTTTTTGTTCTCACAGGCAGATCAATTTCTGGCTGACCACCTTGAACTTGTGTAGGTTTGGCTTTATACTTTGTTGGGATGGATGTGTGGAAAGCTCCTCAACTGTGCATCTTGTGAAAGATTGATATTAGGCTTTTGTAGAGAAGATTGAGAAAGCAGGCTTTACCCTAAGGCATGGTGCATTACTCTTAGGGTGTGGCGCTTGTGGTGTCAAAGCTGGATTCTTGAGGTGGTAACAAGATGTTAATGATGTCCCTCCACTGTAGCTGCAGAGGATCTCCAGCATTACTTAGTTCTTCTCAACCTTTACTTTCTCTGTTCTTATTCACAGTTGTGTGGTAAGCCTTGTTCAGTCTTTCCCTGAATACATGATTGCAATCCTCAGCCAAAAACTTAGGAAGAAGTCCCTTCAAGTCCTCCCCACTATTCTGTGCTGCTTCTCGACTCTGGTGCCCTACTTTGCAGACTCCAGGCACTTCAGATACCCCAAACTCTGACCTAGGTTTCCTCAGCTCAGCAGGACTACTACACTTTGCTTAGATCACAGCTCCCTGCACCGTGGCTGGGAAAATGTCCCTAGGCAGAAAGCTGCACCAGCGTGGGACTTACCTCATGAGTTTCTCTCAGGGATCATGATTTGTACCACCTATTTTCCAGTGTTTGACAATAGTTCCTTTACACATTTTGTCCAGTCTTATGATTGCTTACCACAGGAGGAACAATCCAATACCAGTTATTCCATCATAGCCAAAAGCAGAAGTTCACCAGGATTTGAAACAAAAATAAAAACAGGCCAGGCATAGTGGCTCATCCCTGTAATCCCAGCACTTTGGGAGGCCGAGGCAGGCAGATTGCTTGAGGCCAGAAGTTCAAGACCAGCCTGGCCAACATGGCGAAACACCATCTCTACTAAAAAAAAAAAAAAATACAAAAAATTAGCTGGGCATAGTGGTGCATTCCTATAGTCCCAGCTACTCGGGAGGCTGAAGCACAAGAATAGCTTGAACCCAGAAGGCGTAGATTGCAGTGAGCCAAGATCACACCACTGCATTCCAGCCTGGGTGACAGAGTCAGACTCTATCTCAATAATAATAATAATGACATTTCCTGAATCTCTTCCATATTCTACCTCCAGTTTCCAAACCCTATAAAATTCATACTTATGGACCATAATAATAATGTAAATGCATTAATTCAGTAAGGAGTTTAATATACTAAACTTTCAAACTAAGCCAATTAGACCACTTGGCTATTTGCAAACACTCTACTGTTCTGAGATTGGTCATTCAGCCTGAATGTTTAGTCAGTAAGCTTTTCTCTACTACCCCTGCCCATACAGTCTATTTGAACTGAGCTGTAGCTTCTTGGACCACTTATTGGGTCTGTTTTCAACTTTAATGAAAGGGGAGTCTAGATAGAAAAAGTGTTTGAACAGCCCACTATTTTTGTAGAGCAGGACAGTTAAAGTTCTATCAAAATGTCAGGGAGAATCAGCAAAAGAATGACTCTATCTCATATTTGAATAGTGAATATCTTATTTGGGCCTCTCACTAACCCTCTGAAAAAGGCAATAAGCTGTTATTGCTCCCATTTTGCAAGTGACGAAACTCAGAATCAATTCAGTTAATTGAGTCATCCAACATCAACACAGGTAGATGATGATAGAACTCAGAAAGGCAAAGTCACTGTGAATAAATGTAACAGTTAATTCCCTGTACATGGACACCACAGGCCAGCTCTGTGAATAGGCAGAATACATAGCCAAGTATGAGGTACAATTTGAGAGATGCCAAATCACTCATTCCTTGCTAATCACAGGGCCTAAAATTTCAGCATTAGTCATTCATTTTAGGTTGAGCCATCAATGACCTGTTAAAATGGAAATCTAATTACCTTCCATTTGTACAGCAATTCACAATTTTCCAAGAGTGTTTTACATTTAATAATAATAATACCAAATGTTCATTATCGGAACTTTTATGTGGCAGGGACTGTTTTAAGTGTTTTGCATATATCGACTATTTTTTTCTACGCCATAATTCCATGGGAGGGGTACTATAATTATCTCCATTTCACATATGTGGAAACTAAAGCTTATAAAGATTAAATAATTTGCCTAAGGTCATACAATTAGAAAGTGAAGAAGGTAGGATTTGAGTCTGGATCCAGAGTTCTTGCTTTTAATCATTAAACTTTTTGTTTGCTATGCCATTTGAGCCAATTCAAAATCCTACAACATAAAGGCATCGTTAAACCACCTTTTACAGGTGAACAAACGAAGACCCAGAAAATTTACATGACTTTCCCAATGTTCCTCCAGCTAATTATTGATTAATGCTGAAAATCATAACTCCTAATTGACTCTTTCCGATATACTAAACCAAAAGAACTAATAGTTAAGTCATTACCAGCAAAAAGAGAGACTGGAGCAAAGAGAGTTTCATTTTGATGAGATATAATAAGATGTTCTGAGAAGCCAAAAGGCAGCTTGAGAATTTTCCAGCCTTTAGATGGTAACAGGAAATATTAATTTTATTTTACAAATATGTGCTGATTCCCTATGTTCCAGGCACCATTCTCAGTGCAGGAATACATCTATGAACAAAGAAACAAAAAATCCCTGCCTTTATGGAATTTACATTCAAATGGAATATTAAAAAATTACCGGTGGTACAGAAGAATTACACTGAAAATGAAGAGGTACAATGTGAAGCAGAATTGACAGTGAATCCAGCTGGAAATATTTTTTCAAATCTACTCCTTCAGTAACTCACTTGTTTTACACATGCTTCTTCTAGGAAACAACCCACTGATACGTAAAACGTAGGTAACATTTCAAATTACAATACCAAATTTGTTGGTGATGGTATAAGTTAAGAACTATTAAAGGGAGAGATGAGTTTTCCCAAATAAGATAGGATTAGTTGGAGCCGTAAAGGCACAAATTTTATGACATGTTTGAGTACATAAGATCTTTGAGAAAGTTGCCCAGCCAGAAACAACAGAAGGTTTTAATGTATCAATAAAATCTTCTAAGATTCTTCCTTTTTAAAGTCCTCTTTTAGGTTATCAAAGGTTCTTACCAGTAAAAAGTGGAATACTGGCAGGTAGAACAGCTGGGATCATTGATGGGAAAGAAGACTAATGAACTATCTTTAGTTCTATGCCATCTTTAGTTCACCATCCTCATTTTAACAGAGGTCTGGCTTCTCCAGCTCTCTACTTGGATTTATTCTAACCAGTTGGTTGCAGTTGACCAGGGACAGAATCTTAGTTCAGGATAGAAAAATCTCTGCTTTGATTCTTTAGCCTGAGTTGCTAGACAGCAGCAGTTACCGCTCTGAGGGATCCAGCTCTTGCTTTTGTCAGCAGTTGTCAATCATGCCTGGCAGGCAAGAACCTCCACAAAAAGATTATTTTTCTCCTTTCTCTTGCTGGCCCCATCCACACCAATTTTTATAAGCTCTCTGCAGGACCACACTTAACTTTCCAAGGGAATGATGGCTCCATATACCACTTCATTCTTAAGATTCAGGAAAGTGTTCCCCTCACCCAAGACAGCCTGAAATTGCAAAGGGTTTCACTCTTTTAGCCTAAGACTCTGTTTTAAATTGAAATGCAAATCCGGTCCTGTCATTGACAAGTTTGGGTGAATGAAATTATCCAATTATTTCCACTGGAAAGGTGTGTATGGTAGAGGTAGGGGGAGGTGAGAAGAAGTGCACCGGGCAAGGAAGGGACAAGCAGGAAAAGGAAAAAGTATTGCAAGGGGAGAAAGGAGTCTGGGAAGGGAAGCCAGGACCACTGATGGCAGATCTGTCAGCTCCTTGATTTCCCCAAGGGCTGGTCTTGTACTTGGCAACTAAACCATTGTCTTTCACTAAACAGATCCTTAGTAGTAGCCTCTTGCTGCTCAGCCATGTAAATCAGAAATGGGAACTGGAGGTCAAGAGGGAGGCCAGTGTGGGGGTCAGTGGGATATGCTGCCAAGGTCTGTCTTGGAGAACGAAGGGCCAATTACCCCCCAGATATTGGGACTGCTACTGGCACTCCATCTTTAGCCCTTTGTGGGGATTGCCTCTGCTGAAGGAAATTACCTTACCAAGATCACATCTCCTTCACAAGGGGCCTCACATCTAATGACTGATTAACATGGTGAATAAAGTTTCTCCTGAGACACCTCTGTACTTTTACTCTGTCTTCATAACTCCCTGTATAGTTGGCTAAGTCATCTGTTGAGACTGCATTACAGCTCAGCTTCTCCCTCTGCCCAATCCTGCTTACTTTCCCTTCCTTCCATAGGCATTGACATCAAAAGGTCCTAAAAAATCTCCTGAATGTCAATCTCCATCACCGGATCTGCTTCCTGGGAACCCTGAATTGTAATAACCAAACTGTGAATCTCCCATTTCCCAAATGAACAAACTCCATCCTACACCATTAAATACATGAGAGGACTGGGATGTCTTGGGCTGCAGTACATGGCAGCCTACTGCACTGGGAAACTTGATTCAATGACAAAGGGAGTCTAAACAGGTCCAGAAAAGTCTTCCTTTTTTCCTGAGGGAGGTCCTGGAAGCTTAGCTTCTGAGATATTAGGAAATATGAAAAAAAATGACCCATATCATTCAACAGGCATTCACAAAGTATGAATTCTTTATCAAGCACAAACTTATGTGCTGTCATCATTGTTGTCATTGTCATCATCGTCATCATTGTCATTGTTGTTACTAGTAGCATTTCAAGTGGTATCTGGTATTCCAGGAATTGGGAAACAAATCATTATCCATATTTAATGTTTCTCTAACAGATTCATAGACAAAGATAATATCTCTTTTTAGTGTTCAGATATCCAAATCAGAGTACAGTTTTCAAACTGTCCAGATATTTCCCCATCTGCTGGATTTTTCCAATTGCCTTTCTTTGGACCTGCTTCAGTTCTATTGATTTTTGTTGTCATAATGATCATTTATGTTTCCTTTTTTCTAGATACAGATGAATCGGGGTTTTGAAACCAGGCGAGATCATATTCTTTTCAGTTTGCTTCCAGAGGTCTTCCCAAAGATGACCAGCCAGACTTCATTAGTAAATAGTAAAACTATTTACTAGGTCAGGGTGACTTTAGGACTTCTGTGAGCATATCTGATAGTTTAATGTTCATGCTCATAATCAAAATTTGAATCATTATATTTCTTTACACTCCACTTTACATTCACCCTCACTGATACTCTGCTGCTAATTTTCTTGTGAGGCTTGTGATTATCTTCACTGGTTGACATTTCATTCCCTCAAACAAGTTAATATCTCCTACAAACTTAGAAGGTTGACTACAGATGTCCTTTCCCAGTCTGTTCCTGATCATAAGGAATAACAAGTTGTGCTCTAATCCCTCGAGATTCCATTATTTAGAACTCCATTAACTGCTCATATTCCTACCTTTTGTTTTTTGTCTTTAATTTATATGACTTTTTTCCTTTGCAAAGTAACCCCACAATTTCCATGATGATGCATATTTGTAACTGATATAATGTGGTGGTAACATTTTGAATGCGTTTGCTCTTGCTTCTCTGGTTCTTTTAATTGTGATGTTAAGGTGTCAATTTTAGATCTTTCCTGCTTTCTCTTGTGGGCATTTAGTGCTATAAATTTCCCTCTACACACTACTTTAAATGTGTCCCAGAGATTCTGGTATGTTGTGTCTTTGTTCTCGTTGGTTTCAAAGAACATCTTTATTTCTGCCTTCATTTCGTTATTTACCCAGTAGTCATTCAGGAGCAGGTTGTTCAGTTTCCATGTAGTTGAGCGGTTTTGAATGAGTTTCTTAATCCTGAGTTCTAGTTTGATTGCACTGTGGTCTGAGAGACAGTTTGTTATAATTTCTGTTCTTTTACATTTGCTGAGGAGTGCTTTACTTCCAACTATGTGGTCAATTTTGGAATAAGTGTGATGTGGTGCTGAGAAGAATGTATATTCTGTTGATTTGGGGTGGAGAGTTCTGTAGATGTCTACTAGGTCTACTTGGTGCAGAGCTGAGTTCAATTCCTGGATATCCTTGTTAACCTTCTGTCTCACTGATCTGTCTAATGTTGACAGTGGGGTGTTAAAGTCTCCTATTATTATTGTGTGGGAGTCTAAGTCTCTTTGTAGGTCTCTAAGGACTTGCTTTATGAATCTGGGTGCTCCTGTGTTGGGTGCATATATATTTAGGATGGTTAGCTCTTCTTGTTGAATTGATCCCTTTACCATTATGTAATGGCCACCCTTGTCTCTTTTGATCTTTGTTGGTTTAAAGTCTGTTTTATCAGAGATTACGATTGTAACCCCTGCCTTTTTTTGTTTTCCATTTGCTTGGTAGATCTTCCTCCATCCCTTTATTTTGAGCCTATGTGTGTCTCTGCACATGAGATGGTTCTCCTGAATACAGCACACTGATGGGTCTTGACTCTTTATCCAATTTGCCAGTCTGTGTCTTTTAATTGGGGCATTTAACCCATTTATATTTAAGGTTAATATTGTTATGTGTGAATTTGATCCTATCATTATGATGTTAGCTGGTTATCTTGCTCGTTAATTGATGCAGTTTCTTCATACTGTCAATGGTCTTTACAATTTGGTATGTTTTTGCAGTGGCTGGTGCCAGTTTTTCCTTTCCATATTTAGTGCTTCCTTCAGGAGCTCTTGTAAGGCAGGCCTGGTGGTGATAGAATCTCTCAGCATTTGCTTGTCTGTAAAGGGTTTTATTTGTCCTTTGCTTAGGAAGCTTAGTTTGGCTGGATATGAAATTCTGGGCTGAAAATTCTTTTCTTTAAGAATGTTGAATATTGACCCCCACTCTCTTCTGGCTTGTAGGGTTTCTGCAGAGAGATATGCTGTTAGTCTGATGGGCTTCCCTATGGGGGTAACCTGACCTTTCTCTCTGGCTGCCCTTAACATTTTTTGCTTCATTTCAACCTTGGTGAACCTGACAATTATGTGTCTTGGGGTTGCTCTTCTCAAGGAGTATCTTTGTGGTGTTCTCTGTATTTCCTGAATTTGAATGTTAGCCTGCCTTGCTAGGTTGGGGAAGTTCTCCTGGATAATATCCTGCAGAGTGTTTTCCAACTTGGTTCCATTCTGCCCGTCACTTTCAGGTACACCAATCAGATGTAGATTTTGTATTTTCACATAGTCCCACATTTCTTGGAGGCTTTGTTCATTTCTTTTTACTCTTTTTTCTCTAAACTTCTCTTCTCACTTCATTTCTTTCATTTAATCTTCAATCACTGATACCCTTTCTTCCAGCTGATTGAATCAGTTACTGAAGCTTGTGCATTCATCACGTAGTTCTCGTGCCATAGTTTTCAGCTCCATCAGGTCATTTAAGGACTCCTCTACACTGGTTATTCTGGTTAGCCATTCGTCTAATCTTTGTTCAAGGATTTTATTCAAAAGCTAGCAGAAGGCAAGAAACATCAGAGCAGAACTGAAGGAGACAGAGACACAAAAAACCCTTCAAAAAAATCAGTGAATCCAGGAGCTGCTTGTTTTGAAAAGATCAACAAAATTGATAGAGCGCTAGCAAGACTAATAAAGAAGAAGAGAGAGAAGAATCAAATAGATGCAACAAAAAATGATAAAGGGGATATCACCACTGATCCCACAGAAATACAAACTACCATCAGAGAATACTATAAACACCTTATAAACACCTCTACGCAAATAAACTAGAAAATCTAGAAGAAATGGATAAATTCCTGGACACATACACCCTCCCAAGACTAAACCAGGAAGGAGTTGAATCCCTGAATAGACGAATAACAGGCTCTGAAATTGAGGCAATAATTAATAGCCTACCAACCAAAAAAAGTCCAGGACCAGACTGATTCACAGCCGAATTCTACCAGAGGTACAAGGAGGAGCTGGTACCATTCCTTCTGAAACTGTTCCAATCAATAAAAAAAGAGGCAATCCTCACTAACTCATTTTATGAGCCCAGCATCATCCTGATACCAAAGCCTAGCAGAGACACACACACAGAAAAAGAGAATTTTATACCAATATCCCTGATGAACATCGATGCAAAAATCCTCAATAAAATACTGGCAAACCAAATCCAGCAGCACATCAAAAAGCTTATCCACCATGATCAAGTGGGCTTCATCCCTGGGATGCAAGGCTGGTTCAACATACGCAAATCAATAAACGTAATCTATTATATAAACAGAACCAAAGACAAAAACCACATGATTATCTCAATGGATGCAGAAGAGGCCTTTGACAAAATTCAACAGCCATTCATGCTAAAAACTCTCAATAAATTAGGTATTGATGGGACATATCTCAAAATAATAAGAGCTATTTATGACAAACCCACAGCCAATATCATACTGAATGGCCAAAAACTGGAAGCATTCCCCTTGAAAACTGGCACAAGACAGGGATGCCCTCTCTCACCACTCCTATTCAACATAGTGTTGGAAGTTCTGGCCAGGGCAATCAGGCAGGAGAAGGAAATAAAGGGTATTCAATTAGGAAAAGAAGAAGTCAAATTGTCCCTGTTTGCAGATGACATGATTGCATATTTAGAAAACCCCATCATCTCAGCCCAAAATCTCCTTAAGCTGAGAAGCAACTTCAGCAAAGTCTCAGGACACAAAATCAATGTGCAAAAATCACAAGCATTCTTATACACTAATAACAGACAAACAGAGAGCCAAATCATGAGTGAACTCCCATTCACAATTGCTTCAAAGAGAATAAAATGCCTAGGAATTCAACTTGCAAGGAATGTGAAGGACTTCTACAAGGAGAACCACAAACCACTGCTCAACGAAATAAAGGAGGACGTAAACAAATGGAAGAACATTCCATGCTCATGGATAGGAAGAATCAATATTGTGAAAATGGCCATACTGCCCAAGGTAATTTATAGATTCGATGCCATCCCCCATCAAGCTACCAATGACTTTCTTCACAGAATTGGAAAAAACTACTTTAAAGTTCATATGGAACCAAAAAACAGCCCGCATCGCCAAGTCAATCCTAAGCCAAAAGAACAAAGCTGGAGGCATCACGCTACCTGACTTCAAACTATACTACAAGGCTACAGTAACCAAAACAGCATAGTACTGGTACCAAAACAGAGATATAGACCAACGGAACAGAACAGAGCCCTCAGAAATAATACCACACATCTACAACCGTCTGATATTTGACAAAGCTGACAAAAACAAGAAATGGGGAAAGGATTCCCTATTTAATGAATGGTGCTGGGAAAACTGGCTAGCCATATGTAGAAAGCTGAAACTGGATCCCTTCCTTTCACCTTATACAAAAACTAATTCAAGATGGATTAAAGACTTAAATGTTAGACCTAAAACCATAAAAACCTTAGAAGAAAACATAGGCAATACCATTCAGGACATAGGCATGGGCAAGGACTTCATGTCTAAAATACCAAAAGCAATGGCAACAAAAGCCAAAATTGACAAATGGGATCTAATTAAACTAAAGAGCTTCTGCACAGCAAAAGAAACTACCATCAGAGTGAACAGGCAACCTACAGAATGGGAGAACATTTTTGCAATCTACTCATCTGACAAAGGGCTCATATCCAGAATCTACAAAGAACTCAAACACATTTACAAGAAAAAAACAACCCCATCAACAAATGGGTGAAGGATATGAACAGACACTTCTCAAAAGAAGACATTTATGCAGCCAACAGACACATGAAAAAATGCTCATCATCACTGGCCATCAGAGAAATGCAAATCAAAACCATAATGAGATACCATCTCACATCCAGTTAGAATGGTGATCATTAAAAAGTCAGGAAACAACAGGTGCTGGAGAGGCTGTGGAGAAATAGGAACACTTTTACACTGTTGGTGGGACTGTAAACTAGTTCAACCATTGTGGAAGACAGTGTGGTGATTCCTCAAGGATCTAGAACTAGAAATACCATTTGACCCAACCATCCCATTACTGGGTATATACCCAAAGGATTATAAATCATGCTGCTATAAAGACACATGCACACGTATGTTTATTGTGGCACTATTCACAATAGCAAAGACTTGGAACCAACCCAAATGTCCATCAATGATAGACTGGATTAAGAATATGTGGTACATATACACCATGGAATACTATGCAGCCATAAGAAAGGATGAGTTCATGTCCTTTGTAGGGACATGGATGAAGCTGGAAACCATCATTTTCAGCAAACTATCGCAAGGACAAAAAACCAAACACCGCATGTTCTCACTCACAGGTGGGAATTGAACAATGGGAACACTTGGATGCAGGAAGGGGAACATCACACACCGGGGCCTGTCATGGGATGGGTGGAGGGGGAAGCATAATATCAGGAGATATATCTAATGTAAATGACAAGTTAATGGGTGCAGCACACCAACATGGCACATGTATACATATGTAACAAACCTGCACATTGTACCCTAGAACTTAAAGTATAATTTAAAAAAGAACTCATAATAATAATAATAATAATAATAATAGTGTGGTGGTAACCATAGGGCTATCCTGAGATACACACTGATTTAGAGATTTCATGGGTGTATAAGCCAGTCACTGGTTGATTGGTTCTTGGCCAAAAGAACCTGAGAAGGCATGGGTAACAATATGCCTAAAGCAGAATCCAGGGCTTTTTTAAGTCCAGGCTAAGTTCAATCCAGTCTTTTGCCTTAGTCAGCTCTGCAGTGAGTTCTGAACTCCTTCATGGGCCCTAAATATGCTCCACTTTTTAGTTATGACCTAAACAAGTCCAGTGTCCTGGGTATGGCCTCTTTGGCTTTCCTTAGGTTGAATTCATTCCCTACAGATTCCAAACAGACTCAGAATGAGAACCATTCACAAAGGATCTGGTGAAATTAACACCTTCGGGATACGGATGAGTCATCTTAGGAAAATAAAATCAATAGCAGACTTCCAATGTAGACAGGAACTTCTACATTGTAAGATGTCAATGTGTAAAACATCATTGTTGCATTCAAGATGTGATGCATTTGTAAATCCAGAGTTACTTTATGAATGTACTTTGGACAGAATCTTGAGATTCTGTAACTTACTAGAGGCTGTGAAGAATAATGTTGGCATAATTTATAACATCACAAGGAACAAAGCACCGAGTTTCTCATATTGATACATGAAGAACTGGAAAAGAAGGCATCTTATAAGGTATGAATTTAAAGTCTCTATTCTTCCTGGCTGTGAATCATATCTCTAAATATAGATTTGCATATGTGTAAATGCACACAATTGTAGCATCTTCCCTGTTGACTCAAAGGATTTTATTTCAAGTTTTTATTTCTAAGAAGTCACTGTTCTTTCCTATTCCTGTATGCTTGAGTCACCCCACCCCCACCCACTTTGCTCCCTGTAATATAACAGGGACAGATTTACACAACTCAAGTACAGGGTACTTTTAGAAACAAGCTGCTACTGAAATTTAGCCCTCCTGATGAGAATCAAAACACCATGTCGTATTTGAAGACAAAGCTTCTCATCTAGTGACTACTGATAAGGCAGCATGCTATTTACACATCATGAATTATGGGTGTTAAAAACTTAAGTGGGATCCAATAGTTCGTTGTTGAAACTTTCTAGACCCACTATAAACCTATTCAGGTCATTGGTAACAACAGATTAGATAGACAGATTTAGTTTATATGTTTGGATATTTTCTTGGTAATCTACCTGTGCTTAAAATAGACTGAGTGTCATCTATTTATATTTACGTGTCAATATCACTCCATAGGACACCCAGTCCTCCAACACTCAGCCATGTGACTGAGTGTTGGGAAGTTGGCAATCCAACTACTGTACTGGGGACATGGCAATGTATATGGTAGTATTGTAACAGTAAAGTTAGACCGGCCAAAGGAAGCATTCCGTGTTGAATTTAAACAAGTCTATAGACAGGAAATTTTCAGAATTGTGAGTACCAAGGACATCCTGCTGGTCTATGAGATTAACTTCACCACTAAGCCTAAGTCATGAATACTCACAAGAACCAGGCATTAACATCTTTTTAGATGTTAGCACTAACATGTCACCACTCTAGGCAAATCCAGCCCCTACCCTACCCCTGTCCTAGTGAAATAATAAAAAATCTGGACTCATAAGGTTATATAGGTTAATGGCAGGATAAAGAACAGAATTTAATTCTGGGATTCTTACTTTTGGCTAAAGCACGAGTGTCATGAGGATTTCTTTCTTGCTCCTTCCCAGGAAGTAAGGTTACAAAAAAAAAAAAAAAAAAAGCCAAAGAACTACGAATTAATCTGTGACTGTTCATTATTAATAAAATTACAGTGGGATTTGTGATTCACATTTTATTCCACTTCTCGCCATTTAGAAGCTTTCAACAATCATTTCTGGTATTTTCCAGTGTCTTATATGCTAAATGATGATAGTTATTATTTTCTTTCTTTCCTTCCATCCTTCTGTTACTAGTACTTACATGATTTTTATATGATTTCTAATTGCCAATTCTATTTAGGAAAAGATTCACACAGAAAACTTTGTTCAAATATGAATGTTATTGTTACACTCAGCTGTGTGTTTTTCTGTCGTTTTCTGAATATAGCTGAAGAGACTGAGTGTCTATCAGCATCTGGTCCGCGCAGACTGCCAAACTATAGTGTTATTACAAGGGTCTGGAGATCAGAGTAAATGAAAACATTTTCCCTTTTCAGTTGCATTTATTACCCTAATTATTCAAAAAGAAGGAAGGAGGTCCACATTCTTCACATTTTAAGAGTACAAAATAGAATATTTATAAAATTAACTAGTTCCTTGAAGTAGGTCTTTATCAAAAGTTAGTTCTTTTCAGCCTCTAGAGTGTTGTTACCATCTTTCAAGCTAGGAAACATTTGTGTGTTGTGTTTAAGTTCACTCATGTCAAAAAAAAGAAAGTTCTATTGAGTCCTAGCATTTGTCCGCAAAAAGGGAAACATAGTTTCTCCTTGTTTCCCTTACCATTCACATTGTTACCATCAAAATCCTCCTCTTTGTTCAGAACCTAGAAGGCTATGTCCTAGGTAACTTTCTGAATTTTTATGCCTTTTACTTGGTATAAATTTGCAGTCCTTGGGAGATGTCTTTTGATCTTTTTGCCTGATTATCTTTCCATGAGAAGTGGACTATATTCCGGAATTCTTTGAAACCCTCTATATTTCTTTCCCTTCCAGAATCACTTCTTTCAGATTCAGTCCCTTGCAACTACCAACTTCACATGCCAAGTATAAGTGCTCCCAGCCATCTCACAGTATCAGAAACTGCAGCTCTATGTGGGGAGAAGGGAGAATGTACATGAGTCTGCTAGCCTGAAAGTAGTTCTTGTATAATAGGGGTGATGTCTCCCTCTCTCTCTCTCTCTCCCCACAGTCACCCACCCATCCTCACACCCCCATTCCCCCCCAACACTCTTGTCCCAGGGTCAAATGCTCCTGTCTATGAAGTAAGGGGTGTAGCCCCATGCTTCTGCCTCTTAGCATCATTCCAAATAATATTAGTTGATAAACTGATAGTGTTAGTAACTTACGAGAGTCACTTTTTGAATTTTCTTGGTGGTGAATAACCCAGAAATCCCTATTAAGCATTTTCGGCAGGGGACTAACTTGACCAGTTTCATATTTTCAAAAGACTACTTAGACAACAGCGTGGGAAATTAGTTTGAAGTGGGTTAAGAATGAAAGCAGGAAGCCAAATGAGGAGGATGTGTATGAATCCAGGAGAGCAATAGTAAGAGTTGGACTGGGAATCAGCAGTAGAGATGGTGAGGAGGTGACAGATTTATGAGACGTTTGTGAGGTAGAATGGACCTGGAAAACTCTTCCTGTGGTAAGTAGGCCAGTTCAAGGTAAACACCTGTAACTGTGCTAAATGGGGAAATTGGATGATTCTATGTGACTTCTAAGAGTAATCTGAATGTTAAACTGTTTAATTTACTGCAAAAAGGATGCCACTGTAGAAGACAAACCAACATTCCTTCCTAAATGTGTTTACAAGCATTTTTTCTGTTTGTTATAAATCCTTGAATATCATATTTATTTAATTCTGTCACAGCCAGGTAAATTTTTAGGCAATTTCTTTATTTTATGCAAACAAAGAGTGAATAGTATTAGCTTGCTTTAAACGGATATTCAAACTGGAGAAATCATAGGATCTGGTGGTGCTGTCATCTGGATTGCCACCTAGTGACCAATATTTTGCACAGCAGACAAGGTACCCTGAGGATGTCACAACCAAGAGTCATTTTGCTACTAGAAATTCATGTGCATCTATTGAGATAATCATGTGGTTTTTGTCGTTGGTTCCAGTTATATGCTGGATTACGTTTATTGATTTGCGTATGTTAAACCAGCCTTGCATCCCAGGGATGAAGCCCACTTGATCATGGTGGATAAGCTTTTTGATGTGCTGATGGATTCGGTTTGCCAGTATTTTATTGAGGATTTTTGCATCGATGTTCATCAGGGATATTGGTCTAAAATTCTCTTTTTTTGTTGTGTCTCTGCTAGGCTTTGGTATCAGGATGATGCTGGCCTCATAAAATGAGTTAGGTAGGATTCCCTCTTTTTCTATTGATTGGAATAGCTTCAGAAGGAATGGTACCAGCTCCTCCTTGTACCTCTGGTAGAATTCGGCTGTGAATCCATCTGGTCCTGGACTCTTTTTGGTTGGTAAGCTATTAATTATTGCCTTAATTTCAGAGCCTGTTACTGGTCTATTCAGAGATTCAACTTCTTCCTGGTTTAGTCTTGGGAGGGTGTATGTGTCCAGGAATTCATCCATTTCTTCTAGATTTTCTAGTTTATTTGCGTAGAGGTGTTTATAGTATTCTCTGATGGTAGTTTGTATTTCTGTGGGATCGGTGGTGATATCCCCTTTATTATTTTTTATTGCATCTATTTGATTCTTCTCTCTTTTCTTCTTTATTAGTCTTGCTAGCAGTCTATCAATTTTGTTGATCTTTTCAAAAAATCAGCTCCTGGATTCACTGATTTTTTGAAAGTCCTTTGACAAAATTCAACAGCCATTCATGCTAAAAACTCTCAATAAATTAGGTATTGATGGGACATATCTCAAAATAATAAGAGCTATTTATGACAAACCCACAGCCAATATCATACTGAATGGCCAAAAACTGGAAGCATTCCCCTTGAAAACTGGCACAAGACAGGGATGCCCTCTCTCACCACTCCTATTCAACATAGTGTTGGAAGTTCTGGCCAGGGCAATCAGGCAGGAGAAGGAAATAACGGGTATCCAATTAGGAAAAGAGGAAGTCAAATTGTCCCTGTTTGCAGATGACATGATTGTATATCTAGAAAACCCCATCATCTCAGCCCAAAATCTCCTTAAGCTGAGAAGCAACTTCAGCAAAGTCTCAGGACACAAAATCAATGTGCAAAAATCACAAGCATTCTTATACACTAATAACAGACAAACAGAGAGCCAAATCATGAGTGAACTCCCATTCACAATTGCTTCAAAGAGAATAAATGCCTAGGAATTCAACTTGCAAGGAATGTGAAGGACTTCTACAAGGAGAACTACAAGCCACTGCTCAATGAAATAAAGGAGGACGTAAACAAATGGAAGAACATTCCATGCTCATGGATAGGAAGAATCGATATTGTGAAAATGGCCATACTGCCCAAGGTAATTTATAGATTCAATGCCATCCCCATCAAGCTACCAATGACTTTCTTCACAGAATTGGAAAAAACTACTTTAAAGTTCATATGGAACCAAAAAACAGCCCGCATCACCAAGTCAATCCTAAGCCAAAAGAACAAAGCTGGAGGCATCACGCTACCTGACTTCAAACTATGCTACAAGGCTACAGTAACCAAAACAGCATAGTACTGGTACCAAAACAGAGATATAGACCAATGGAACAGAACAGAGCCCTCAGAAATAATACCACACATCTACAACCATCTGATATTTGACAAAGCTGATGAAAACAAGAAATGGGGAAAGGATTCCCTATTTAATAAATGGTGCTGGGAAAACTGGTTAGCCATATGTAGAAAGCTGAAACTGGATCTCTTCCTTTCACCTTATACAAAAACTAATTCAAGATGGATTAAAGACTTACATGTTAGACCTAAAACCATGAAAACCCTAGAAGAAAATCTAGGCAATACCATTCAGGACATAGGCATGGGAAGGACTTCATGTCTAAAATACCAAAAGCAATGGCAACAAAAGCCAAAATTGACAAATGGGATCTAATTAAACTAAAGAGCTTCTGCACAGCAAAAGAAACTACCATCAGAGTGAACAGGCAACCTACAGAATGGGAGAACATTTTTGCAATCTACTCATCTGACAAAGGGCTCATATCCAGAATCTACAAAGAACTCAAACATGTTTACAAGAAAAAAACAACCCCATCAACAAGTGGGCGAAGGATATGAACAGACACTTCTCAAAAGAAGACATTTATGCAGCCAACAGACACATGAAAAAATGCTCATCATCACTGGCCATCAGAGAAATGCAAATGAAAACCACAATGAGACATCATCTCATACCAGTTAGAATGGTGATCATTAAAAAGTCAGGAAACAACAGGTGCTGGAGAGGATGTGGAGAAAAAGGAACACTTTTACACTGTTGGTGGGACTGTAAACTAGTTCAACCATTGTGGAAGTCAGTGTGGCGATTCCTCAGGGATCTAGAACTAGAAATACCATTTGACCCAACCATCCCATTACTGGGTATATACCCAAAGGAGTATAAATCATGCTGCTATAAAGACACATGCACACGTATGTTTATTGTGGCACTATTCACAATAGCAAAGACTTGGAACCAACCCAAATGTCCATCAATGATAGACTGGATTAAGAAAATGTGGCACATATACATCATGCAATACTATGCAGCTATAAAAAAGGATGAGTTCATGTCCTTTGTAGGGACATGGATGGAGCTGGAAACCATCATTCTCAGCAAACTATCGCAAGGACAAAAATCCAAACACGACATGTTCTCACTCATAGGTGAGAATTGAACAATGGGAACACTTGGACACAGGAAGGGGAACATCACACACTGGGGCTTGTGGGATGGGGGAGGAGGAGGGATAGCATCAGGAGATATACCTAATGTAAATGATGAGTTAATGGGTGCAGCACACCAACATGGCACATGTATACATATGTAACAAACCTGCACATTGTGCACATGTACCCTAAAACTTAAAGTATAATAAAAAAAAAAGAAATTCATGTGTGTCAGTGTCCTCACAGACTACTACGTAAGGTAAATGATTGCCAACTGCTATCCCATTAAATGACAGTGTGATTTTAGGCAAGTAACTTCATCTTAGTGGGCTTCAGTTTCCAAATCCATAAAGTTAGCACTAGTTCATTTCTAAGGTGGTTAAAAATCCTCAATAGTTCAAAGGCTTATCTTTGTTGTGGACAATCAGAAACAATTATCCAGGATAAGACACATGTCTTTTTGCTTTACTTTGTCACCAAAATCAAATATTGTATAGCCAGCTTAAGCTTCTTGAATGACCTCAGATTTTGAGAGCTCACATTCAGCACAACAGTTTAATCTCATTTCAAGTTCCCCAATATATAGACAATTTCAAGTAATTGTCTATACTGTTAACCCCAGTGATTTTTTTCTAAGAGCCAAATTAAACAATAAAATAATATTATGTCACTATTCAAGACATTCCTATTGTCTTTATAGGCCACAGCAGTCATCTCCAAGACTTTGATTATTTGTCTGATTATTTATCCTTGTCAGAAAAAAGATAAACATGCAATTCCTGTGTTTTTCCTGCTGATAAATAATGTGCATGGATAACCAGAATGAAATAGTGATACATAATAAAACATAAAAACAGAAATGTTTAAAGAATGAGCTAATCATGAAATAAAATAATGTTATCTTATTAAGTGATTTTGAAAAAAGAAGCATTTGGCTCATAAAATGATATCTTGATCTTTTAAAAGAGATTTTAAAATAAGAAAAACGCCTTTTGCACTATCCACATAATTACCATTTTAGGTGCTCTTTGTCTTTTGTGTAGATCTAGGCTTCCATCTGGTTTTATTTTCCTTCTACCTTGAAAGAATTCTTTTAAGGTTTCTTGTAGCGCTGGTCTACTGATGGTAATTTTTTTCAGGTTTTCTTATGTCTGCAAAAAGTCTTTATTTTGCTTTCACTTTTAAAATCTTTTTACTGAGTATAGAATTCTAAGTTGACAGAGATTTCTTCTTTCAGTACTTTAAAGATGTTATTCCATTGCCTTTTTTTTACTTGCATTATTTCCAACAAGAAATCTGCTGTCATTCTTGCTTTTGTTCTTCTTTATTTAATGTGTGTTTTTACTCTTGCTCTTTGTTTTAAGACTTTTCTCTTTATCACTTGTTTTAATTGACTGGATTAGAATGTCTCTTGGTGTGGTATTTTTCATCTTTCATTTGCTTATGGTTCATTGAGATTCTTGGATCTCTAGATATTTAGTTTTCATCAAATCTGGAAAATTTTCAGCCATTATTTCTTCAAAAATGTTTACCCTCAGCCTTTCTTCTTCTTCAAAACTTTAATCATGTATATGGTAAGTCAGTTGAAGCTGTTCCAAAACTCTCTGATACTCTTTAATGTTTTTGTTGTTTGTTTGTTTGAGACGGAGTCTCGTTCTGTCACCAGGCTGGAGTCAGTGGCGTGATCTCAGCTTACTGCAACCTCAGACTCCCTGGTTCAAGCAATTCTCCTGCCTCAGCCCCTCAAGTAGCTGGTATTACAGGCATGTGCCACCACACTCAGCTAATTTTTGTATTTTTAATAGAGACAGGGTTTCACCATGTTGGCCAGGATGGTCTCGATCTCCTAACCTCATGATCCACCCACCTTGGCCTCCCAAAGTGCTGGGATTACAAGCATGAGCCACTGCGCCTGGCCAATACTCTTCAATGTTTTAATGGTATGGTTTTCATTCTAAAATTTCAAGTTCATTATTTTTTTTCTTCTGAAGCATCTAATCTGCTATTAATCCCATCTAGTGTACTTGTCATGTTAGGTATTGTATTTTTCATCTTTACAAGTTCACTGTGCATCATTTTCATATCATCTATGTGTCTCTTACAACTGCTCATATTACTATTTACTTGAACAAATAGAATGTATTAATCATGTATATTTTAACATCCTTCTCTCTTAATCTAATCATCTATGTTATTTCTGAGTCTGTTTCTAATTAATTGATTTTCCTCCTCATTGTAGATTGTCTTTTCTGCTTCTTGCATGTAAGGAATTTTTTTATTGGATGCCAAGTATGGTGAATTTTATATTTTGGCATGCTAGATTATTTTGTGTTCTTTTCTAAACTTTTTTCTGGGATGCTGTTGAGTTTCTTAGAAACAGTTTAATCCTTTTGTGCCTTGCTTTTAAGCTCTATTAGGTAGAACTAGAGCAGGCTTTAGTCTCAGTAATTAATCTCAACCAGAGGCAACATTTTGCAGTGTATGGAGACACTTTCAGATGTTACAACTGGTGGGAGGTAAGGGGAGTGCTACTGGCATCTAATGGGTGGAGGCTAAAGATACTGCTACACACCCTATAATGCACAGGACAGCACCCCACAACAAATAATTATTGGCCCAAAATGTCAATAGTGCCAAGAATGAGAAACCATGGTCTACAGCTATTTTGGTTCCACTACTGAGACAACACCCTTCTGAGTGCTCTACCTGATGCTCTGTGTACTCAGAGATTTCTCTATCCCAGTGTGGGGGAAAGAAAACTATTTCAAGCCCTATGGGAGGTCCAAGAATTGTTTTCTCTTCTTTCTGGTGGCCTCTGGTAGTTTCCTCACACACATGTCCTGATCAATTCTTAGTCAAAGGTGAAAGGACTCCTCTACAGATTTTCAGAGGTCTGATTCTGTAAAAGCTCTTCTTCAGGACTTTGCCCTGTGAAATCTAGCCACATTGATCTTTCTGGAATCTCAACTATGTCTCCAGAACGCAGGGTGTCTGCAGGCTCTATTTGGGATGTCCTTTCCGTTCAGTGGCCCAAAAACTGTCTCTAAGCCGGGCTCGCCTTATTTGTTTCTCTTCTTCTAGGGATGACTGTCTTGCAATTGCCTGTTGTTCAGTGTTTATATATTTTGCCTGTTTTTTGGTCATTTCACTCAGGAGAATAAGTTCAATCCCTGGCCCTCCATCATGGCCAGCGATAGAAGTGCTTGAATAGTTTTAGAGTTTTAGTTTTTAATATGCTTTTAATCAGTAAGTTGTCATATTATTATTAGCTAATGTCTTAAGACACAATTGCAGGGTTCATCCTTAAAAATATTTCAAATGCTCTTGTTAATTTAGATGATTTCCTCTAGCTTTGTTTCACCTCTAATTAAGCTATAGTCTTTATCTTGTTAGATGGCTGACAAATAGCTTATATAAGAGTACATATGTCAGCTCTGTCATTTTCTTGTTCTTGGTATTTGTGTTATTTTACTATCTTCAATCTGTGTTTTGTTTGCAGAAATCTATTTTAATTATAGGAAAATTCATTTGCACACAGAAGTAGAGATCACATGATCAACCTGAGGTGCCCTTTACTCATTTTCAATAATTGTCAGTTCACAGTCAATTTTGTCTTATCTATACTCCCACCCACTTCTCACAGTGCCCTCTCTCACCTTGGATTATCCTGAAGTGAATCCCAGGTATTATATTATTTCATCTATAATTCTTTCAGTGTGTATATCCATAAAACAAACTACTGCTTCATTATCCCACCCAAAAACATAACAATAACTTCTTAATACCATGAATATGCAATCAGTCCTCAAACTTTTTTGATTAATTCCAACTTTTTGGTTTTTGTGTTTATTTGAATCATTGATATGGTACCTTTCAAAACTCATGTTAATTGCCACTGTGATAGTATTAAGAGATGAGACTTTTAAGAGGTAAATTGTCATGAAGGCTCCACTCTCATGAATGGATTAATGCCTTTACTGCAGAAATGTGCTGCTTATCATGGGAGTGGCTCCTGATAAAAGAATGGAGTTCAGCTCACTTACTGTCTCTGTTTTGCATGCTTGTTTGCCTTTCCACCTTCTGCCATGAGATGACTGTTGCCAGATGCTAGTGCAATGCTCTTGGACTTCCCAGCCTCCAGAACCATGAGCCAAATAAACTTCTGTTCTTTATAAATTATGCAGTCTGTGATATTCTATTATAGCAGCAGAAAATGGACTAAGACAATCAGCATCCAAATAATGTGCATATATTATGGTTGGTCATGTGTTTCTTAAGTATCTTTTAATTTGTAGGCTCCTCTAGCTCTCTCTTTCTCTGCAATTTATGTGTTAAGGAAACAACTATTTATCCTATTGAGTTTTTCACCACTTGCATTTTGCTCAGGGGTTAGGTGTCATTTAACAGATTCCTCTGTCACCTATGTTTCCCATGAATTGGTAATCATATATAGACATTTGATCAAATTCAAGTTCTTTCTTTTTAATCAAACTACTTCATGGGTGGTGTGTAACTCTACCAGTATGCACATTTGGTGATACTAGTAGCCTTGGATGATCATTGCATAAATTCACTGATTCATTATGATGTTTAATTCTGTAATCCGTGTTTAATTCTATCATTTTTTTCTTCATTTCTTAGCTAGAATACATGTAAAAAGACAACCTTCTCTTCATTGTTATGTTATAATTCTATCATGCCTTCTTCACTTAGTAGACTAAATATTCTATAAACATACTTCTTAATTGCAAGTATTTTTTTGCAAGGAATAGGAATTTTATAAGAAAAGGGGGATAACTGCTTATTTTTCCCTTTCATTTACCAGTTTTCAAAATAGCGATTTTCTCCTATCATTCTCCAAATGTAACCAAAGTTTTTTTGTATCACTATGAACTCATGGATTTAAACATATTTCATGTATTTCAATCCATTGCACTTATGATTCTTGTTAATGTTTGATTTGTCCCATCTCTGATCAGTGGAGCTTATTCAAGATGACTCCTCCACCCTTTTGACATGGCACCAGTAGTCTTTGATAGTTTCCCTTCTATCTGGTTTGACAAAATATTTCAGGTTTATCTGCTTATACTAGATAATATAAAATCCTCTCCATAGAGACGGTACATTTTTTCATTTCCCCCTGCAATGTATGAGTGCTGGCTTCCCCCACAATGTTACCAACAGAGTATTGAGTCAAACTGCTGGATTTTTGCCAATCTGATAGGTGGGAAGTGGTATCTTTGTGTGGTTTTAATTTGCATTTATTTCTGTGAGCCAGACTGAATATCTTTTCATATAGTTAAAAGCTATTTGCTGTGAGCTATTTGTATCTCAGCCCATTTTGCAAAAAAAAAAAAAAGCTTTTTAGTAATCTGTAATTTCTTTGCAACATTATATTAAGCCATGTACCCATTTTTTAAAGTTAGTTTAGACAAAATATAATCAGTAAGTCCACTTAACCAGGCAATATAAATTTTAATATGTGCTATATGCTGAAAGCAAACGAAGACCAAAGGAACTAATGAGAGCTTCTCTGGGTTACGGAGCTCCAACTCTCACTGTTCACTCATGATACTTCTTGGTCTATACGTGACATATTGGACAGATGGACTAAGTGAGAGGGCCATGGCCAATCTATACATTTTAGTTTAGGAATATTTCTTTTATTTCTACTTTTTTAAGATGAAACAGATAACACAAGTTACCCCAGTAAAATTGATTTCGTTCAAGTGAATGTAATTGCATTTAGATTTTCTTTCCACACCCCAGTAGTTCACCTTGCACATCCCCAGTGAGGGTTGGACAGAACCACTTTGGAGACCACTGACCACAGGATGAAACCCAAACTTTCTAGCTTGGGATAACAGAATATCCATCAGAATGCAAGCCCTGTCCACATTTTGGCTTTGACTCACACCACCTGTTTCCTGGCTTTTGCTCTATCTAAATCTTTGCAGTTTCCTAAACATGCCCTTCTATTTCAGGCACACTGCATCCTTCTCCCCACTGACCAGCGAGTTCCTACAGTGGGCTGCCCCACAAGCTGCACAAGCACACTAGGCAGCTCTGCTCCTACTCCATCATGAAGAGCATCTGTGGAGAACAATCCTGACCCTTTCACGCTGATTTAGGCCCTGTCTTCCTGAGGCTCACTTTGAATGTTGCAGCAAAACCACTGACAGAGCTTTTTGGAGAGTCTAGGGAACAAGTACAAGTCGCCCTCTTCCCTTGACTGAAGAATTGTTCTCCAACTCTCCATCATCAGGAAGGTAGCTTCAGAAGGAGGCCTAAGAAGAGGTGACTGAGAACAGGGTCCAGCCTGTGCCCAGCTCCCCACTGCCCCCCAATCCCCCACCCCCCACCAACCATTACTAGTGGTCTTCCTAGAGGAGTGGCTGAAGGGTCAGAGCCTGAGTATACTTCCTTGATGGCAGAAGAGAAACAGGAGTCCTCACTCGAGACAATGGGAGAAACTGAGCTGGAGGAAAGAGCTAAGCCAAAAACTGGGCTGGAGAAGCGAGGTCTTGTATTAGGCTATTCTTGCATTGCTAAAGAAAAACCTGAGACTGGGCAATTAAAAAAAAAAAGCGGTTTCATTGACTTACGGTTCTGCAGGCTTTACAGGAAGCATGGTGCTGGCATTTGCTCAACTTCTGGTGAAGCCTCAGAGAGCTTTTTATCACGGCAGAAGGCAAAGCACAAGCAGGAAATTCACATGGTGAAAGCAGGGGCAAGTGAGAGGAAGGGGAGAGGTGCCAAAACCTTTAAATGACCAGATCGCACAAGAACTCACTTGCTATCATGAAGACAGCACCAAACCATGAGGGATCCACAACCCATGATCCAAACACCTCCTACCAGGCCCCAATTCCAGCACTGGGGATTACAGCTTAACATGAGATTGTGGCAGGGACAAATATCCAAACTATGTAAGGTCTAAAATTAATGGAGAAGTCAAGTGGAATCCAATTTAGAGTAGCTCCAGGAAGCAGAATTTCCATGGGATTCTACAGGGGAACTCTGTCAGCACTGGCCCCTCTTGGGGACAGCAAAGAAGGAAGAGAAAGTCACAAGGTCACACCTGTCTACAAGGCAGTGTTTCCACATTCCACCATAGCTTTGGCATTTTATCTCTCTCTTCCTCTGGACCTATGCATAGGTAACTGGCCCTATCTCCACTCTCTGTGCAAAAAATCCCCCCTGGCAGGGCCTCTCTACCATTCTCCAGCTTCAGGCCTGCAAAAGCCCCAAGATCTAACTCCTAACAGAGAGCTGAGAGGCCTCAGCCCATTTTTCAATCTAAGCATGACCAGTGACTACTAAATAAAACTGACACTTAGGCCAGGCACAATGGCTCACACCTGTAATCCCAGTACTTTGATAAGGCTGAGGCAGGAGAAGACCTTGAGCCCAGGAGTTCAAGACCAGCCTGGGCAACATAGTAAGACCCCATCTCAACCAAAACACTAAACGAACAAACAAACAAACAAACAACTGACACTTAGATTCTCATTTACCTTTTAGTATTTATCATTTAATGGATTAGAACCAAAGAGAAGAAGGAATGAGCTATTATCTCCCCAGTCCTCATAGAGTTAGTTCAACTGGACAAAACTCATGAATCAAATGTACTCCACTTCAGGAAAGACTGAAAAGAAAGTGAATGGTTAGCCTAAAACTACAGTTAGCCTTCATAAATTCTGTAGAGTTTATGAAAAATGTAGATTCCAGGGCTCCTCCCTTGAGATTTTGATTCCGAAAAGTTTGGAATGATACCTTGGAATCTGAATATTTAAATTCCCCAGTAAATTTAGATGCAGGTAGTTTTCAGTGGCCTAGACAATAAAAAGGGAAAATTTAAAGTTGCAAAGTTGCTGGGGTCACCTAAATACTGTCCAGAAGATAGTTGATTTCTGTGCAGTTTGCATCCCTGCCGTGAATTATGTAGCTGCTGCCCTTGTTCTGGTTCTGGGCTTATCTACAACCTTCTGGCCATAATTTGACATCCCTTGTGGCTTGCCTGCAGGGAGATAATTGACAGATCTGCTGACATGAGCACTCTGCTCTGTTGACAGCTCTTTCTCATTACAAAATCAATACATTGGCATTACGCTTACATTTTAATTTCTGTGGCTTTTGTTACTACAGGTCTCTCCTGAAAAGCAGTTTCTCACGGTGCAAATGAAAGCGGAGCTGATCAGTCTCACATACAGAAGAATGTTCAGAACAGTAACTTCCTGCTCTGATCCCAACAGTGTCTACCCTCCCTAGAGCTCCACCCCTGCCTGGCCTTTGTCTGCAATTTCCAGGGCCACCCACACCGTCCCCCCTCTCCCAGTGCCCTGAGGAGCCGCTCTCATTTATCAAATGCTCCTTGTTCCCTACCACCTCTCAGCCTATTAAACCGCTCTGTTCCCAGTCTCTGATCTTTTCCCCTCCTTGGCTTGAGGTTGTTGTCAATCATGCCACTCCATCTGCTTTTCTTTTCTTCCCCCACCACCCCCCACCAGCCCCCTGTGATAGAGCTACAGACAGTTTACAGCTCTTTTGGTCTGGCATGACAAAAAGATCCCTTTCTGTTATCCTCACTTAGTGCACGCCTGACCCCAGGGGGCAGTTGGGTGTGTGCCATGCTCCTGGGAAAGGAAATGGGGAGAGAGAAAAACTCATCTTGCCAACAGGGTTAAAGCCAGACCCATCGCTGTGTCCAATTCACCACAAATGAATGTCACTCTGTACTGTGTGTTGGCAACCAGCAGGCTTCTTGGGCGAAACCTCTGTGAATTGCCTGAACCACATGCCTCAGCATTCATACTGCATCACATTCAAGTTAAAGAACAGAAGAAAAGGCACACTAGATTAGACCCATCTTTCTTCCCAGGCAGACCTGGGATCTTAACAGCGGCAGTGTCTGTCAGGTTGCCCTTCAAGGTATTCACCCCAATAGATTAGAGACAGCCCCACACAGTTTCTTTTCTTTTGTAACCTATTATTTAATCGTCTCCTTTATTCTCACTATCAAATTTGTCATCATGTTCTGCCAATTTCTCTTGTCACCGTCATCATTGTAACCCTCATTATCTCACATCCCAGCTATGGAGAGGCTCCGATTTTTGTGTTGGGTCTACTAAAGTGATCTTCATGAAACACTTTCATCATCTCACTGGTTGGCTCTGGGTCCTACTAGGGCAGTCAGATCCAGGCTCCCCTTCCCAGATCTCAATGGATCTCAGTAACCAGCTCCACCTGAACTGATCTCATCTCAGACTCTTATCTGCATTCAGGCCCTTCTTGGTACAGTGCCCCAAAACTTCAGCCCCATAGCTTCCTGAAGTAGCCTCACCTATGCTCTCTTCAGAATTCTGCCTTGTTTTAAAATGCCAACTTCAAACCTTGCAATGCTTCAAGTGGGCAGCTGGGATAGAGAGAGCACCGGGCATGGTGTCACAGGCAAAACCAGCTATTGGTTAGAAAAGAAAGGCAGCGTACACACAAAATACCAGAAAAACTCAGTCCACACTCTGAGCAGCCCCTACTGTGCCCTACTTGTTCACCAGGCCAAAGCCCTGCACCTAACTTCCCTGCCCATTGCATCTCCAAGGCCCCAAATTGCACAGAGCAGGGCAGCCCCCAATTCTTGACATCCTCCTGGATGGAGGCTTGGGAATCCCGGAGATATTTTGGGTTGTCAGAACTGGGGTAGGGTTGTGGGGAGAGGCTGGCATCTAGTGGGCAGAGACCCGTGATTCTGCTAAAGCAACCTGCAATCATAGGACACACCTCTCCCAACAACAAATTATCTTGCCCAAAATGTTTATAGTGTCAAGGTCGAGAACCTTGGCCAAGAAAGAGACAAAGCAGAAAGTTAGCCTTAAAAAGACACTCATTTGAACTAGCACAAGTGAAAATTGGAAGATACTGACATAATTTAAGTAATTTTCCAGAAGCCAAGTTTGGAGATGCAGCCTCACAGGACCTGGACAGTGATTTGGAAGCCATTTCCACCATCTTGTTCACTCTGGGGCCACAGACTGCCTTTTTCTGGTCTCTGCTTCCCTGCTTCATCCTCCTTCTACTCTCTGCTTCCCTAGCGTGTGGCCCAGATGGTCAGTCACAATCCTGACTCCACAGCAGTTTTGGGGTCAAGCCTGTAGACAGGAGTTACTTATCATCTTTGAGTTTATTTAATTTTCCAATGGGAGAATTAGATCGTCCAGTCTGGATTTGAGTCATATTGTAATCATCTGTGGCTCAAAGGCAAGATCCTGCCCACTGTCCACTCGGCAGGGCTGTGGTGGGCACCACAAGGAGGAGTATTTCTTCTTCAAGGATGAAAAGAAGGAGAAGGAGAAGGAGAAGGAGAAGAAGGAGAAGAAGAAGAAAGAAGAAGAAGAAGAAGAGGAAGAGGAAGAGGAAGAAGAAGAAGAAGAAAAAGAAGAAGAAGAAGAAGATTTGAGACAAAGGAAAGAGAAATCTAAGAAGGTGAAACCATTTGGCCTAAAATCTTGATAAAATAGATGGCCAGGTCATCTACCAAGAGAGGGGCATTGGAGTAAAGCTTAGGAAACTGCAGATATAGGGAAGGTGGAGAAGAGCAGCTCTGGAGAATTTGATATGGGAGATACCTAGGAGGCAAAGGACCAGCAAGTGGCTCTGAGGATCTCCAGTGTGCCTGAGAAGGTACCTGCTCTATCCCAAGGAGGAAAAGAGAGTCTTGCCGGGGCTCAGGTTCCTAGGGCCCCACAGATCACAAGCATTGGAGAGTCACTTTTTGTTTTCTTTCCACCTTGTGGAAAGTTTTTTGAAAGTTTGGTAAGTGACTGAGCAAATGGGAATTGTGAGAGAGATATTCCAGACAAATTAGGCTTCCAAGGCTAGATAATGAGGGGCTAAGAGTTCTCAGGGACTCAGAGCCTCTGCCCTGGGAAACCAGAGAAAGGAAGCCTGCTTCTGTGTGAAACTGGCCTTCCTCAAGTCATCCAAAGTCAGTGTCTGGGCAGGCTTCCTTCCTCCCTCCCTTCTGCTTGGGTGGTAGACCAGTTATCAATTTATTGCCCCTCACCTCCAAATACACTCCTCATTACCTGCTCTGGGATAACACAGCTGGACCCTTTAAGAATTTTTCCTTTGCAGCAAACACATTGTTAAGCTTTATCAATGCAGGTACTGGGGGATGCTGTCAGAGGGGGAGGCTTTTCTTCCTAGTTCCAGTGTACTTCCATTCGCTTCTTTTTGCTCCTGCTTTAAAGCTGTGGGCTGTGAAGTGTAGAACACGCAGTGGTGCTCCACTCCAGCCAAGTGCGCCAGAACACACAGTGCTTGGGCAAACTTGCAGCCTTGGCCTGGAGACCACCTCACCATGGCCCTCCCAAGGTCATGCATGTGATGTGTGCATATGGTAGTCATCTCCATGCTGTGGGACTGTAGGTCATTTTTATTTTACTATTATGTATATGTCTGGAACTGAGGTCAAAGAAAAAAGGTGTGAATTCTCAAACTGTAAGACAGAGTCTACTTTCTCCTGTCATTTAGAAATGAAATTTCCCCAATTTAAACTGGTATGTATTAGTAGATTAACTCTCATTATGTAAGTGCATAGAACTATTAAATTGAGATCTTACGTTGTTTTGGACTCTGCAAAATATACCGAAATAGAGCAGTCACTTCAGGTCTACTGTTTTACTTGCTACCAAGGACAATGGCAGCCCACCTGGGAAGATATTGTACATAAAAACTACATCTTGTATTCTTTTCTCAAAACTTGGGAGGTAGGAGGAAAAAAATGAAAAAGAGAAGAATGAGGAATGCAAGAAAATATGAGTAATAATTTCTGCAAATTAGATGTGTACTTATTCTTTCGGGGTGTTTCATTTTGCCCTTACAAATGTATATTCTGCAACCACACAAGATAATTGGTATATACCCTGAATCTCTACCTTACTTGCCCTATTGATATTTTGGTGTTCCACGAGGGAAAGCCCCAGGAAAGAAGGGGGTGGTATATTGGGGAAAGATGTTGCATTTGCAACAGTAATTCTGCTATAATACTTTGTAAGCCCAAACTCTATGCCTTCTTTTCTGTGGATTAGAACTGTTTGTCTATAATGCCAAAGTAAATTTATTCCTTGGCATTTAAAAGAAACACCCAAGTAACATAATCTCAATGTGCTAAAATTAATTTCAATTTTCTGGGAAATGAGAGTGCATATGTGTGTGTGTGATTGTGTACGTGTGTATGTACACTTTTTCCAAACCTCTTGGATTGTACTGACACCATTGTTATTTCCTGAGAATGAATAAATCCTCTTCCTTACTCACCCACTCATATTTTGAAACTTGTCAGGATATGAAATAATTTGGTGCACTTTTCATGCTAAAATTATCCTTGGAGGAAGAGTTCTACACACCAAACATTCACCCAAAAAAAGACTCTAAAAATGTAAATGTTTGGTTGTTCATGCCAGTAATCAAGGCTAGAGAATTCAACCCTTCCCAAGTTAGGGAGAGAGAAAATCTGCTGTGCATCTTGCAGCACAACTGTCACCATCCGGGCTTGGAAGCTCTGTGTTCCTTTATCTCACTACAGTAATCCCCCCTTATCCATGGGGCATACGTTCCAAGACTGCCAGTGGATGCCTAAAACCGCAGACAGTCCAGAAACTTATGTGTACTATGTTTGTTCCTGTACATACATATCTGTGATAAAGTTTAGTTTATAACTTAGACACAGTAAGAGATTAACAACAATAGCTAATAATAAAGTAGAACAACTCTAACAATATATACCATTAAACAGTTATGCGGATGAGGTCTCTCGCTGTCTTTCAAAATACCTTATTGTACTGCACTCACCTTCTTGTGATGACGTGGGATGATAAAATGTGTTGTGCATGATGCAATGAGATGAAGTGAGGTAAACGACGTAGGCATTGTGACTTAGCATTAGGCTACTACTGACCTTGAACACAAGCACTGTGATTCAGCAACAATCGAGGTAACTACTAAGTGGCTAACAGGTAGGTAGCATAGACAGGGTGGATATGCTGGACAAAGGGAGGATTCCCATCAAAGCAGGACAGAACAGGATGGCACAAGATTTTGTCACGCTACTCAGAATGGCACAGTTAAAAACTTATGAATTGGTTATTTCTGAAGTTTTCTATTTAGTATTTTCAGACTAGAGTCGACTTCAGGTCACCGAAACCACATAAAGCAAAGCCAAGGATAGAGGGTGGGGGTATTGTACTGGCATTCTGATTTTTAAGAGCTGTCTTTTCAGCTGAGAAAATGGGGAGTAAGTCCAAGACAGCCTCATCTGCCGAAGAGCAGGTTGCATGGATGGAATGGGCAAAGACAGAGTGAATAAGTAAATCATATGATTAGCTAAGAAACTTTCCCCACTTTTTAAAGGCAGTTTTAATAGTCTGGAACATGTATGGTTTTCTTTAGGGAAAAAAATCACAGGAATATCTGCAAATATGAAATAATTGTATAGGCACCATAACTCCAAAAACAATTATCGCTTGTCTGATTAGAATTAGAAATGCTGCTGATTTAACTCATGATTTTGATTCAGGCCTTAACTGGAGCATGGCTAAGTTACTTCAGTTAGAAGTAACTTAGTTTTTCTAAGAAGCTCCAGTTGCCTGGGCTACAAAGCCCATTCCATAACACTACGTCCACTATACACATAAATAAATGACCAAAGTGTGATGACCTAGAGACTCATTTGATCACAAATGTGGACTTTTTGTCTTCAGGCCTCTATAAGTTGGGATTTCTCTTCATAGAAAGGTCGACTCCATCCGTTGTCTGCACAGCTCTCTCCCTCACTTGCTCACTTTCATCACCCCCAAAACGTGCACCCTTCCTCTCTTCTCCCACCAGAGAAACTCTTACTTATTCTGCCTGATTCCGTTTACCTGCCCACTTTACCTCAAGAGCAGCTTTAATTAGTTGTCCTTGCTCCGTGCCGCATTAGTACCTTCTGTTTAGCTGTTCCATGGCATTTATTAAGCTGAATTGTAGCTAGTTTTATCATCTGCCTCTTCCTACCTGACTAGGGGTGAGTGGGGATGTCTGGAGGGCATCTATTGGGTGCTTTAATCCCAGCATTTTATTTGGCACAGAGCAGACTCTCAGTAAGTGGTGGGTGAAAGATGTTAAGATACCCTCCCTCCCATGGTTGTGTGAGGATCCAATGAGATGAGACATATGAGATCAAGTCTCAGATCGTAAGACCCTTCCTAGATGTTAGGTAGTTTTGGCAAAATGGAACACATACAAAATTTGTTTCATTGTACCTATATTTAAGTGGACGTTTGGTATAGCTTAAGCTTGTTTCAGTGACTAAGGGGAGTTAGGAAGGTAATTAATCTTTACAGATTACATTCTCTGTGCCAGGTGCTTTTTATATACTTTTATTAATCCCTCCAGCAATCCTGGAGATAGGTATTGTTATCTCCTTTTTACAGATAAGAAAATTGGAATTCAGATAAACCAAAACACTTTCCAATATCACACAGTGAGTGGCAGAGCCAGGATTTGACCTAAGCTTTGTCTGCCTCCAGAACCCATGTTTGCTTCCCTACAGGATGCTGCCTTTGCAGAGGGAAGGATCTTAAGTCATAGACGATTATTCCGCTCACCCTTTCATTCATCCTCTATTCCACACACCTGAAAAATATTTATATATCAGAAGAAACTGCCTAAGGTATGCAGCTGAATGGTGGCTGAGCTCAGGATAGTCCAAGAGTCTGCACAGGTGTTGACTGGACTCCCAGAACCCAGAAATAGTCTCAAGCTTCTTCACAGCAAAAAGAAAAGACACTCACCCACAATGTAAGCGAATACAACAAATCAAATGGATTGTGATAGTTAAATAGGTTGTGTCTCTGTGAGGTTTTGGTATCAGAATGATGCTGGCCTCATAGAATGAGTTAGGAAGGAATCCTTCCTTTTTGATTTTTTGTAATAGTTTCAGTAGGATTTGGTACCAGCTCTTTATACATCTGGTAGAATTTAGCTGTGAATCCATCTGGTCCAGCAGTTTTTCTGTTTGGTAGGTTTTTTTTTACTTACTGATTGAATTTCAGAACTCATTATTGGTCTGTTCAGGGATTCAGCTTCTTCCTGGTTCTATCTTGGGGCGGCGGGGGGTGGGTATTGTATGTTTCCAGGAATTTATCCATTTCTTCTAGCTTTTCTAGTTTGTGTGCATAGAGGTATTCATAATAGTCTCTGAGGATTTTTTTTATTTCTGTGGGGTCAATGGTAATGTCACCTTTGTCATTTCTGTGTTTATTTGGATCTTTTCTCTTATTAGTCTAGCCAGTGGTCTATCAATCTTATTTATTCTTTCAAAAACCCAACTTTTGGTTTCACTGATCTTTTGTATGGTTTTTCACATCTGAATTTTGTTTAGTTCAGCTCTGATTTTGGCTTTTTTCTTCTGCTAGCTTTGGGGTTAGTTTGCTCTTGCTTTTCTAGTTCCTCTAGTTGTGATATTAGGTTGTTAATTTGATATCTTTCTAACTTTTTGATGCAGGCATTTAGTGATAAAGGCACTGTACTTCCCTCTCAACACTGCTTTAGCTGTGTCCCAGAGATTCTGATATGTTATATCTCTGTTTTCATTCATTTCAAATAATTTCTTGATTGCTGCCTTAATTTAATTGTTTACGTAAAAGTCATTCAGGAGCGGATTGTTTAATTTCCATGTAATTGTGTGGTTTTCAGCAGTTTCTTAATATTGATTTCTATTTTTATTGTGCTGTGGTCTGAGAGTATGGTTGGTATGATTTCAGCTAGAATTTATTGAGAATTGCTTTGTGGCCAAGTGTGCGGTCTGTGCCATGTGCGGATGAGAACAATGTATGTTCTGTTGTTGGGGGTAGTGTTCTGCAAATGTCTGTTAGGTCCATTTGGTCCAGTGTTGAGTTTCGGTCCCAGATATCTTTTTTAGTTTCCTGCCTCAGTGATCTGTCTGATGCTGTCAGTGGGGTGTTAAAGTCTCCCACACTTATTGTGTAGTTATCTAAGTCCCTTCACAGGTCCCTAAGAAATTGTTTATGAATATGGGTGCTCCAATGTCAGGTGCATGTATATTTAGGATAGTCAAGTCTTCTTGTTTAATTGAACCCTTTGCCATTATGTAATTCCCTTCTTTGTCTTTTTGATCATTGTTGCTTTAAAGTCTGTTTTGTCTGAAATAAGAAAAGCAACACTGGCTTTCTTTTTTTTTTTTTTTTTTTTTTTTCCTGTTTACTTGAGAGATCTTTCTCCATCCCTTTACTTTGAGCCTATGGATGCCATTGCATGTGAGATGGGTCTCTTGAAGACAGAATACCTGAAACACTCCTATGCACTTTCCAAGGTGCTGCTGAAGTGTAATGTGTTTGAAAAGCCCTTCTGGATGCACTTAGAATTAATTATTCCTTCCCCAGAGCACTCATAGACCTTTGTACGTACTCCTGCTATAGTTCCTTTTCACACTGTGCTATGCTGAAATGCATCTTCTGCTAGAATGAGAAATCAACAAGAGTAGGAACTGTTTCTTAATTGTCTCAATATCCTCAGAGCCTACCTACACAACAGATATTCAATAAATGTTAATAAGATGACTACTGAAAAGGAAATGCTTCTTGCACATTATACCGTACTACCACCACTAGAAGGCAATGTAACCAAGATTACTATACACCACAGATGCAGTTCCAGATGAAGCACGAAAGTAACTTTTTTAAAAATATCATATTTCTCACATATTCTTTGTATTTTTTCCATGCATTTTAGTCAATTCGGTATTTAAGTTTGAGGAAACATTCAAAAAATGTAAAAAGAACACTTGAAACAGAGGCTAACTGCCAGAGTGCTAAGGAGCATAAGGATTAATTGCCTGGCCTGGAGAGAAAAAACTACAAGCTACAAATGGGATTGGAGATGGGATTCATCTCAGACAGAAAGCAGCTATCCTAATAAATTAGTGCTGTATGTTCTCACATTCTCAAAATGCTCCATCCTCCTCGTTAACCACAAGGTGGAATTAAGCATCATTGTATCTAACAAGGAAATGAATTACAAGGAAATAAACATTTATGAGTGCTTGTAATTGTAATTCAGTAGAATACAAATCTAGTGTAACTTTCAGTTTAAGAAGTTTCTGTATATTTATTTCTGGAACATAGCAATTTTACAGCTGGATTTCCTTCTGTTTAGATTTCAGACCAGTGATGAAACAAGAATTCAAAGAGCAAGTTTCCTTCTTTTTTTTTTGAGACTGAGTCTCACTCTGTCACTCAGGGTGAAGTGCAGTGGGCAATCCTGGCTCCCTGCAAACTGCTCCCAGGTTCAAGCAATTGTCCTGCCTCAGCCTCCTGAGTAGCTGGGATTACGGTGCGTGCCACCATGCCCAGTTAATTTTTGTATTTTTTAGTAGAAACAGGATTTCACCACATTATCCAGGCTGGTCTCAAACTCCTGACCTCAAGTGATCCGCCCGCCTCAGCCCCTCAAAGTGCTGGGATTACAGGCGTGAGCCATCATGCCTGGCCTCAAGGGACAAGTTTCTGATGTAACATTTCTTCTGTACAATGTAAATAAACTTTAGAGGAAACTCTACTCAGTGCCATTGCCAGGGCAACAGATGACACCTCCTCTGTGAAACTTTTCCCCACCTTTCCAGCCACAAAAAAGCTCTCCACCAGTTTTGCTCCCATAGTTCTTTATTTGTAACCCCCAGTAGTACCCTTCACATTCTACCTTGTATTGCATTTACCTGGGTTCATGCCTTAGCTCCCTTCCTAGACTGGAAATCCTGGAGGATCTGGGATGTCTGTTCATTCTCATAACCCAGAGTGTCTATTAATATCTCACATCATAGATGTTTGCTAAGTTTGGTTTAATTAAACTAAATGGAATGGAGTTTGTGTTCCAGTAACTGTGGCTCTGAAGCCTGCTTTTTTTAGTCTGTTTTCACTTTTTCTTCCCACAGTTGATTTTGCAGCAGCACCCATCAGTTTCGAATATGGACAGATTCATTTTGATTAAATGGCTTTCTATCACAAACATTTAGAACCAGTACCACAATTTAGCTAACAGTTACATATTTATTACTTAACCTCACTTGGCTTCAGTTTCCTCATCTGGATTTTTAGAAGGGGGAATGGACAAAATGTTTTTCAAAAAAAAACACAAATTAATAACTAATGTCCCTTTTGTTATTTTTTTCCTACCCATGAAGCCTATGTTTTGAATGATTTGGCCAATCTAACTGCATTTACACATTCAAAGAAGTTTATTATTATCTCTTTAATGAATTCAAGCAGAAGTAATTGTTAACAGTTGAATAATGTGTTATCATACTGATGATATAATTTTGGCCCTAATTATGTATTTGTTTATTGAATGCCTACTGAGTATCAGGTTCTGTTCTTGACATTAAGGATAACTGTGAACAGAAGAGTCAACATCCCTGCCCAAGTGGTGCTTACATTCTAGTGAGGGTAAAAACAAAGAAATTTGATTATCTATCAAGGTTAAGTAGGTCTATACAGCACTATTTGATTAATAATTGTGTGACTTAATTTAGGCTTTTTAGAGCTTTGAAATAGCTTGGGTTTCACACTGTCTGTGTCTAGGGACCTTCTTTGTCAAGGACACCAGTGGTTAGAAGCTCTCTGAGATTCCTTCTACCGCGAATGTTTTGCTCATAATTTTCCTGACTATATTAGTTTTCTATTATGGTGTCAAAAATCACAAATTAAGTAGATTAATTTTTAAAAAATTTCATGATCTCATAGTTCTGTGGGTCAGAAGTAGGCTTGACCGGTTTCTCTACTTAGGTGCTCACAAGGCTGAGGCCCAGGTGTGGGCCATCTGGGCTTTTATCTGAAGGCTCTAGCGAGAACCCACTTATAAGCTCATTCAGGTTGTTGCCAGAATCCAGTTCCTTGCAGTTGTGGGGCTGAGATCCCTGTTTCCTGACTGGCAGTCAGCCAGGGGCCTCTCTTTTAGCTCCTTAGGGCCGCTTACATTCTCAGGTAGCTCTCTCTGTCATCAAAGCCAGCAATGGCACAGGGAGCCCTTCTCACACTAAGAATCTCTCTGACTTCTGCTGGCAGCATGAGAAAGCATTCCCGTTTTCAGGGCCTACCTGATTAGACGAGGCCCACCTGGATAGTCTCCCTATCTTAAGCTTAACTATGCCATATAATACAACACCATCACAGGACTGAATCTCATCACATGCAGAGGGTCTGGGTAGTTGGATATAACATCTTGGGGGATGATTTTAGAAATTCTGCCTACTGTACTGACCAGTGGAATTTTTCCCTCAAACAGTCATTAAGAGACTCATTGCCACAGATAAGGGTTTTAGAATCATATAACATTTTATTTAATGGAATGAAGGTCTTTTAAAAGTGCAGGTTGGGGCGGTGCATGGTGGCTCATGCCTGTAATCCCATCTCTTTGGGAGGCCGAGGCAGGCGGATCACTTGAGATCGGGAGTTTAAGACCAGACTGGCCAACAGGGCGAAACCCCGTCTCTACTAAAAATACCAAAATTAGCCGGGCATGGTGGCAGGTGCCTGTAATTCTAGCTACTTAGGAGGCTGAGGCAGTAGAATTACTTGAACCTGGGAAGCAGAGGTTGCAGTGAGCCAAGATCACACCACTGTACTTCAGCCTGGACAGATGAGACTCTGTCTCGAAAAAAATTAAAATAAAAAAAAATGCAGGTTGGAATTTTATGAGACTTTTTTTTTGAGATGGAGTCTCCCTCTGTAGCCCAGACTGGAGTGCAATGGTGCAATCTCGGCTCACTGCAACCTCTGCCTCCCGGGTTCAAGCAATTCTCCTGCTTCAGCCTCCCTAGTAGCGAAGATTACAGGCACCCACAACCATACCCAGCTAATTTTTGTATTTTTAGTAGAAACGGGGTTTCGCCATGTTGGTCAGGCCAGTCTCGAACTCCTGACCTCAGTTATCCACCCACCTCGGCCTCCCAAAGTGCTGGGATTACAGGTGTGAGCCACCACACCCAGCCCTTTATGAGACTATTTTAAGATTATTTTAATCTCTTTCCCTTTATGTCTTTTCCTTATAAAACATCATCTCTTTAGGAAGGTAAAAGGTTAATCACAGATATAATGAGCAGCTTCAAGTAAATGAATATTAATTCAATTCACATTAAGAATATTCATGAACTGTCATTTATAAAATCTTTTTATGCCTAATCCTTTAAGATACAGGTTAATAAACAATACATTTTGGGGGGGTCCATTCTTAACTGGCATTCATTAAATTTTAATATTCAACTATTACATCAACAGAATATAGATCAATAGAATGAGCTGACATCTGAAAGGGTAAAATGATGATAATTGTGCCTATCAAATTTTATGCAGCATTTTCACTTGTGTGGAGTTGAAGAGTAAAGGAACTTAGTTTTGTTTACATTTTCTAATCTGAGTATTGACAATTTGAGATGACAGTTCAATTTTCACTAAGTAATGATTACTCAAAGCCCATTTTCTCCACTTCAACAGATAAAAAATATATAATTGGTGTCACTGTGGCTGCAATCAAATCATGTCTTATGAGAAAAGCAGAAAATGTAGGATTTTTTTCAAAAGCATTTATCTCTGGCAGATGTACTATGGACAAATGACTCAATCCATCAAAATACAATTCATTAAATATAATTTAGTTAAATGTTTTAACTAACCTATGTGTTCTCCTTAAAAGGCTTCAAAACTAAGATTATGAAGTAAACACCACTACTCTCTGAAAATAATTCTGGCCAAATATATTAGACTAGATCTACCACTGTCTACTTCAGAATCACCTGGAGTAGACTATTAAAAATTAGGATTTCTGGGCCCACTCCCAAAGTTGCCATACCAACTAGGGCTTATTTTGTTGCAAGTAACAACAACAATAATAACAAAACTCAAACTCTTTCTTCAAAGAAAGAGGACTTAATGAGTCAAAGGGGTTCAGGAGCTCATCAATATCATCAAACATCTGGTTCCTTTTGTTTCTTCCTCTCTGCCCTCCATGGCATCAGCTTCATTCTGAAGAGAACTATCCCCAATTCCCTGGGAACTTACTTCCTCCACCACATCTTGGAAGAGAGAAGAGCTCGTTCCTCCAAGTTTTCTATGTAAGGAAGCAACCTGCCTTAAAAGTTCCAGGAAAAACACTTCACATCTTGCTAACCTGAATCAGGTCAAGTTCCCATTCCTGAGCGAATCACTCAAGAGACGTACTTGCACAGATTTACTTTGAGCCATGTGCCCTCTTAAAAGCAGACATGGAGACATCTTCTCCTAAAGCACATTGGGTGGGAATGGGGGGATGTATATGCACCAAGAGATGGAGAAATTGATGATGGGAAGACATCACAAAGCCCATATTTCTCAGACTCTACATTCACACAAACAGTACATGACATTTCAGGGAGCACCCTTCTCTTAGAATACAATGTGAAGGCCACCCTCTCCCTTATCCTCCCTTGGTAATTTCTCAACTTGACAGCCCTAGTCTCTGGGTGAAGTCTAAAAGTAGAAATTTTAATAAGCTACCCAAGTGAGTCTGCTGCACACAAAAGTTTGAGGACTACTGCACTGTACTGTAACACTTCTTAAGGATAGTTTCAATAATTCTCATATCCTAGGAACCAAGTCAAATATGTGGCCTAATATACAGTAAGTGATCAATAATGTCAGTCAATTAGTGATTAATTTATTGCTTTTGCCCATTAGAAAAAGTTGGTCAGGAAAACCTTCTAAAATTAAAACTTTCAGTGGCACAATATCTACAGTGGGAAATAGCAGAGGGCACTGACCTTCAGCCTGGCTTTTCTGGGCTTATAGAAAAATGTCTCATCAGCAGCAATGAACAAAAGAATCTAACAATATAAATTGTTATGGACATCACCAAGAATTCAGATTTCTCCTTAGAAATGTGTTTCCAAAAGAGGTTTATAATCAGTATAAATTACAAAAGCATCTAAGTTTCAAGATCATCATGGGACTTCTGGACTTTCACTATGAGCTTCTTTACTAATACATTAATACCTCTATATTGGTAGCAATTTTTTAAAAGTAGGTATTTTAGTGCCATTTAGCATTCTGTGACTAAGAAAATTTCCTTCACAGTGAACGGAAGGGTCAAAGATAGGAAATAGCGGTCCATGATCATTAGAATGCATTAGCATAGACCATGAAGCCAGGAACTCCTTGACATCCTGGAAGGTGTCCTCATGTGGGCAATCCTCTACCACAGGATCCTGTTATCCTGTGGCTGATGAAATAACTCAGTACATCAGCCTCCTTTGAAGAAAAATATAATAGAAATGGAGTAGCCCCAGAAAGGCTTAAAGTGCTTCCTTTTTTTGTGGAGATTTACCATGTGAGTGCATCTCATGAATATCAATGCCTTTGCCTAAATAGTGATACTGTAAATCAATCTCATATTTGCCCGCTCTTTAAAAAGTAAACTCCAGAGTTGCATCAGTAAGATGGTGGAATAGGAGCTTCCGTCACTAGTTTCCTCACAGAAACATCAATTTGAACAACCATCCATACATGAGAATACCTTCACAGTAGCTGGAAAATCTAGTTGAGAGATTATGGCACCTGGTGGAGCACAGAGATGGGGAAGGATGCATTGGAAAGAGTAGAAAGGACAGTTTCACGTTACCTATATCACTCCACCCCCAAGTAGTAGTGGCCTGAGTAGTGTAGTGCGGATAGAAAGGCCCTCTGTGAGTGGGGAAGGAGAGTGCAATGAGCATCAAATGTCACTGCAAACCCCAGCACCAGGCCTGCCCCAGTGAACACTAGGGCTACACTGGCCCCCTGAGACTCTGAGGACCCAGGCTCCAAGCCCACCCCAGCCACAGGCCAGCCTCTACAGACTCAGAATCAAGGCCTGCCTCAGTGTCAGTTCAGCCTCCATTAACATAGGCTTCAGGCCAGCCCCTACAAGCCTAGACTCCAGGCCTGCCCTCCTGGACCCAAGCTCTAGGCCCATCCTCCCAGATCTAGTCACTAGGTTCTCTCCAGTAGACTCCAGTACCAGTACCAGTACCAGTACCAGGCCAGTCTCCATGGATTGAGGCACCAGGCCCATCCACCCATGGAAACTGTCACCAATTCAGACCACTCAGGGACTCTAGTATGAAGCCCATCAATAGAGTCAGGGACTCTAGTATGAAGCCCACCAATAGACCTTTTCAGTCAGCCCACCCAGAATCTGTGGATGGGCTAACTGGTGAAGTACTTTCCTTGCTGAAGCCAGTCTGTAAAGACTGAAAGACATGCCTACTTCTTCAAATGCCAGACACCAAAGCAAGGCCAAAAAGATCAAGAAAACATACAACACTAAAGGAACAAAATAAAGCATCAGTTACTGATCCTAAACAAATAGAAATCTACAAACTGCCTGACAATTAATTCAAAATAATTGTCTTAAAGAGACTCAGTGAGCTGCAAAAAATGCAGATAGATAACGAAACAAAATCAGGAAAACAATTCATGAACAAAATTAGAAGTTCAACAAAGAGATTGAAGCCACACCAAAATAAACCCAACAGAAAATCTGGAGCTGAGAAACATTATCCAATTGAAAAATTATATAGAAAGTTTCAACAAGCTGGCAAAATCAAGCATAAGAAAGAATCAGTGAGCTCAACAACAGGCTACTTGCAATTATCCAGTCAGAGGAACAACAACAACAAAAGAATGAAAAGAGTCTACAGGACTTATGGGACACCATCAAGCAAACCAATATATGCACTATGAGAGACTCAAATAGAAGCAGAGAAAGAGAGAAGAAAGCTTAAAGAAATAATGACAGAAAACTTCCCAATATGTAGATGAAATGAACCTCCAGCTTTACAAAGCCCAAAGAACTTTAAATAGATTAAACATAAAGAGATAATCATTGAGACACCTTATAATCAAATTGTCAAGAATCAAAGAGAAAGAATTTTGAAAGCAGCAAAAGAAAAGCAATTTGTCACATAAAAGGGATTTCAGTGGATCAGGCTAATAGTGGATTTCTCAGCAGAGACCTCATATGCCAGAAGAGAGTGAGATCATATTTCTAAGTACTGAAAGAATAAGATGAGTAAGATTTCCAACCGGAAATACTACTCCTGGCAAAGCTGTCCTTCAGAAATGAAGGAGAGATAAAGACAAACAAAAGCTGAGGGATTTTCTTCCTACTACACTTGCCTTATAAGTGATGCTAAAGAAAATCTTCAAACAGAAATGAAAGGATGTTCATTAGTAACATTAAAATATACAAAAGTAAAAAATTCATTGTAAAGATAATAATATAGTCAAATTCAGAATACTGTAATACTGTAATGGGGTGGTGTATAAATCACTTTTAACTCTAGTATAAAAGTCAAAAGTATTAAAAATAAATATAGCTACAATAATTTGCTAACAGACATACAATGTAAAAAAGATGTAAATTGTGGCATCAGTAACAAATTATGAGCAGGGAAGAGAGAAGTTAAAGTGTAGAGTTTTTGCATGCAAAGTTAAGCTCTTACTGGCTTAAAGTAGACTGTTATAACTATAATATGTCTTGTGCAAGCTTCATGGTAATCACAAGGAGAAAAACCTGTAGTAGTTGCACAAAAGAGAAAGATATTAAAGCATATCACTATACAAAACCATCAAATCACAAAACGAGACAGCAAGAGAGAAGGAAAAAAAACAAAGGAACTAAAAAACAGAAAAGAATTCACGAAATGGCAGTATAGGCTGAGTATCCCTTATGTGAAATTCTTGGGACTAGAGGTACTTTAGATTTTTTTTTTTTTTTTTTTGGATTTTAGAATATTTGCATTATACATACCAGCTCAGAATCTTTAATTTGAAAATCCCAAATCCAAAATGCTCCACTGAGCATTTCCTTGGAGCATCATGTCATCTTTCAAAAAGTTTCAAGTTTTGGAGTATTCTGGATCTTGAATTTTCAGATTAGGGATACTCAACCTGTACTAAGTCCTTATCTATCAATAATTCTTTAATTTTAAATGGATTAAATTCTCCAACCAAAAGACATAGATGGCTGAATGAAGAATTTTATAAAACAAACACAAGATCCAACTATATGCTGCCCACAATAGACTCACATTAGGTTTACAGACAACACATATACTGAAAGTGAAGAGATGGAAAAAGATATACCATGCAAATAGTAACTTAAAGGGAGCCAGGGTAGCTATACTTATGTCTGACAAAATAAACCATAGGTCAAAAACTGTAACAAGACAAACAAGGTCATTATATAATGAAAAAGGAGTCAATTCATCAAGAGAATATAACAATTATAAACATATAAGTGCTTAGCATCAGAGCATCTAAATATAAATAAAGCAAAATATTAATACACTTGAAGGAAGAAACATATAACAATTTGATAATAGTAGATTATTTCAATACCCCACTTTCAACAATGCATAGATCATCTGTACAGAAAATCACTAAGGAAACAGAGGGCTTGAACAACACTATAGACCAAATGGGCCTAACAGACATACACAGAATATTCCATCCAACAGCAGTAGAATGCATATTCTTTGCAAGTGCATGTTCTGTGAACATTCTCCAAAATAGATAAGTAAGTCTTAACAAATATAAGATTTAAATTATCTTTTGCAACCACAATGGTATAAAACTAAAAATCAATGGCAGGAAAACAACTGAAAAATTCATAAATATGTGGAAATTAACATATTCTGAAACAACCAATGATTCAAAGAAGAAATTCTTTAAAATGTTAGAAGTAAATCTTGAGATGAAAATAGAAACACAATATACCAAACTTATAATGAAAGCAGTTCTAAGAGGGAAGTTTGTGGTGCTGACTGCCTATATTAAGAAAAAAAAAAAGATCTCAAACACTTTAACCTTAAACTTCAAGGAACTAGAAAGAAGAACAAACTATACAAAAGTTAACAGAAGGAAAGAAATAATGAAGATACAAACAAATAAATAAAATAGAGACAAGAAACTTTTTTTTAAATAATGAAATTAAGAGTTGGCTTTTTGAAAAGATAAAATTGACAAATCTAATGAAGAAGAGACTCAAATAAATAAAATCACAAATGAAAGAGTAAACATTACACCGATAGTACAGAAATACAAAGGATCATAAGAGACTAAAATGAACAATTCTATACCAACAAATTGGGTAACCTAGAAGAAATGAATAAATTTCTAGAAACATACAACCTAATAAGACTGAAGACATGAAGAAGTAGGAAATGCGAACAGGAGATTGAATCGGCAACCAAAAACCTCCCAACAAAAAAAGCCCCAGAACCTGATGGCTTCATTGGTAAATTCTATCAAATTTTTACAGAATAATTAACATCAATTTTTCTCAAACTTTTCTGAAAAATTGAAAAGGAGGGAACACTTCCAGATTCATTTTATGGTCTTCATTACCCTGAAACCAAAGCCAGACAAGGATTCTACAAGAAAAATATAGACCAATATCCCTGATGAACATAGATACAAAAATTCCTCAACAAAATACCAGCAAATGAATTTCAACAGCATATTAATGGTACCATACATCATGATCAAATGGGATTTATCCCTGGGATGCAAGGATCATTCAACATATGCAAATCAATAAATGTGATATACCACATTAATAGAATGAAGAATAGAAATCATATGATCATCTCAATAGATGCAGAAAAAGCATTTGACCAAATTCAAATCCTTTTATGATAAGAACTCTCAACAAATTAGGTATAGAAAGAATGTACCTCAACCTAATAAAGGCCATATTACACACCCACAGCTAACATCATACTTAATGGTGAAAAGCTAAAAGCTTTTCCTCTAAGATCAGGAACAAGACAGAGATGCCCACTGTCACCATTTCTATTCAACATAGTACTGGAAGTCCTGATCAGAGCAATTACACAAGATGAAGACAAAATTCATCAAATAGGAAAGGAAGAAGTAAAATTTTCTCTGTTTGGAGGTAGCATGATCTTATATACAGATGCTCCTAAACTTATAACATGGTTACATCCCAATAAACCCATGGTAAGTTGAAAATATTCTAAGTTGGAATGCATCAAGTTATGTGCCAATAAATCAAAAGATTGAAAAATCATAAGGTGAACCATCATAATTCAGAAACTCCTCTATTTACAATGGGATTATATCTTAATAAACTCATTGTAAAGTCAAAAATTAATAAGTAATATGATCATAAGGGATGGTGTGTATAGTAAACTCTAAAGACACCACAGAAAATCTTAGAACTAATAAATTTAGTAAAGTTGCAGGATACAAAATAAACATACAAAATTATTAGTCTGTAGACTAACAATTAACTATTTAAAAAATAAATTTAGAAAACAATACCATTTACAATACCATTCAAAAACAACAAAATTCTTTTATTATTATTATTATTATTATTATTATTATTATACTTCAGGTTTTAGGGTACATGTGCGCAATGTGCAGGTTAGTTACATATGTATACATGTGCCATGCTGGTGTGCTGCACCCACTAACTCGTCATCTAGCATTAGGTATATCTCCCAGTGCTGTCCCTCCCGCCCCCCCACCCCACAACAGTCCCCAGAGTGTGATGTTCCCCTTCCTGCGTCCATGTGTTCTTATTGTTCAATTCCCACCTATGAGTGAGAATATGCGGTGTTTGGTTTTTTGTTCTTGCGATAGTTTACACAACAAAATTCTTAGGAAGAAATTTAACCAAGGAGGTGAAAATTTTGTACAGTCAAAACTATAAAACACTGATAAAAGAAATTGAAGAAGACACACATAAATGAAAAGATATCCTATGTTGATGAATTGGAAGAATTAACACTGTTAAAATGTCCACACTATCCATGGCAATCTACAGATTCAATATAATTTCTATCAAAATTCCAATGGCATTTTTTATATAAATAGAAAAAGCAATCCTAAAATTCACATGAAATCACAAAAGACCAAAATAGCCAGTGATCTTGATCAAGGAGAGCAAAGCTGGAGGAATCACACTACCTGATTTCAAAATATACTACAAAGCTATAGTAAATTAAAACAGTATGATACTGGCATAAAAACATTCATATACACCAATCAAACAGAATAGACACTTCAGAAATAATTCCACTCATTTAAAGTCCATTGTTCTTTGACAAAGGTGCCAGGGACACACAATGAGAAAAGGTTAATCTATTCAATAAATGGTGCTGAGAAAGCTGTATATTCACATGCAGAAGAATAAAATTAGGCCGGGCGCAGTGGCTCACGCCTATAATCCCAGCACATTGGGAGGCCGAGGTGGGCAGATCACCTAAGGTCAGGAGTTCAAGACCAGCCCGACCAACATGGCAAGCCCCATCTCTACTAAAAATACAAAATTATCCAGGAGTGGTGGCACATGCCTGTAATCTCAGTTACTTGCGAGGCTGAGGCAGGAGAATTGCTTGAACCCAGGAGGCAGAGATTGCAATGAGCCAAGGTCATGCCATTGCACTCCAGCTGGGGAAACAAAAGCAAAACTCCATCTCAGAAAAAAAAAAAAAAGAGAATAAAATTAGACCCTAACCTCACACCATCTACAAAAATCAGGTCAGAATGGATTAAAGACTTAAATGTGAGACCTGAAATTGTAAAACTACTAGAAGAAAATACAGGGGAAAATCTTCTGGAAATAGGTCTTGGAAATGAATTTTTTGGATATTACTCCAAAAGTATAAGAAACAAAAGCAAGTATAGATAAATGAGATTGCATCAAACTAAAAAGCTTCTGCATAGCAAAGGAAACAATCAACAGAGTGAAGAGACAACCTATGGAGTAGGAAAAATTATTTATAAGCCATACATCTAATAAGGGGTTAATATACAAAATACATAAGGAATTCAAACAACTCAATAGCAAGAAGACAAATAACCTGATTTAAAAATGGGAAAAGGATCTGAAAAAACATTTCTCAAAACAAGACACACAAATGTCCAGTTATATTTAAAAATGCTCAGCATCTCTAATCATCAGAGAAATGCAAATCAAAACCACAATGAGATATTGGCTCACACCCATTAGAACGGCTATCATTGGCCAGGAACGGTGCCTCACGCCTGTAATCCCAGCATTTTGGGAGGCTGAGGCGGACAGATCACGAAGTGAAGAGATTGAGGCCATCCTGGCCAATATGGTGAAACCCAGTCTCTACTAAAAATACAAAAATTAGCTGAGTGTGGTGGTGTGCGCCTGTAGTCCCAGCCACTTGGGAGACTGAGGCAGGAGAATCGCTTGAACCCAGGAGGTGGAGGTTGCAGTGAGCCAAGATCGCGCCACTGCACTCCAGCCTGGAGACAAAGTGAGACTCTGTCTCAAAAAAAAAAAAAAAAGAGAATGGCTATTATCAAAAAGATAAAGGATAACAAGTGTTGGTGAGGATATGGAGAAAAGTGAACCCTTATGCACTGTTGGTGGGAATGGAAATTGGTACAACTATTATTCAAATTAATATAGAAGTTCCTCACTACCATATAATCCAACAATCCCATTTCTATTAATAGATACATATGCAAAGGAAATGAAATCAGTATCTTGAAGAGATATCTGCATTTTCACATTCATGGCAGCATTATTTACAATAGCCAAGATATGCAATCAACCTATGTGTCCAGGGATGAATGAATGTATAAAGACAAGCTCACACACACACACACAGGAATGTCATTCAGCCTTTAAAAAGAAGGAAATCCTGTCAGCTGGGACAACACGGATGAACCTAAAGGATATTATGCTAAGTAAAATAAGCTAAGCACAAAAAGACAAATACTGCATGATCCTCACTTACATATGGAATCTAAAAATGTTAAACTCAGAGAAGCAGAGAGTAGAAAGGGTGGTTTCCGTGGCCTGGGAGGCAGGAAAAATGGGGAGATATTCATTAAAAAGTAGAAAGTTTCAGTTATGCAGGACAAATAATGCATATAATACATACCCACTACAGACTGGGTAATTTATAAAGAACAGAAATGTATTGGCTAAAAGTTCTGGTGCCAGCATCTGGTGAGAGTTTTCTTGCTGAGTCACTCCATTACAGAAGACAGATGGGTGAGAAAGAGTGAGAGAGAGGCAAAAGAAGCCTAAACTGAATCTTCCATAAGGAAACGCACTCTCGTGATAGCAAACCCACTCCTGCAATAACAAATACACTCTTGTGATAACAGCATCAATCCATACATGAAGACAGAGCCCTCATGGCCTACCCACCTCTTGAAAGTCTCATTGCTACAATGGTGAGTAAGTTTCTAGCATATGAACTCCTAGGGACACATTCGAACCATAGCGGATAGGTTCTGGAGATCTAATGAACAGCATGGTGACTATAGTTAATAATACTATATTGTATACTCGAAATTTGCTAAGAGAGTACGTCTTAAATGCTCTCACCACACACACAAAAAGGTAATTATGTAAGATGATGGAAATAATAGCTTGATTGTGGTAACTATTTCACAAGATATACATATATCAAAACACTGCATTGTATACCTCAAATCTATACAATTTTTGTCAATTATACCTCAATAAAGCTAGAAAAAACTAAAAAGTAAATAAACTCCAATACCTGATGTGTTTAAAGAATACAAGATTTATTAAAATCTTTCCAGAATGCACCCTACTGACCACAGCATGATTATAATAATATTAATAGTTGCAGGGTCCCCAAAAGCAGTATCTGTGAAGCATTTAATATCTACCCATTCAACAATATTTGTTGAGCCTGAAGGCTAGGAAGTGTGCTAAAGACTAGGGATCCTTTGTATATGTCCTCAAAACCCTCTGTAGGCAAGAGAAGTTATTAGCCAAAGATGCTTAGACTGGATTTTCACCTCAATAAAAGCTGATTATTTCAGTATCTCTAGTAGAAAATGTTCTGTTAGGATGCTGGACAACAGGGAAGTGCTGAGTAGGCCTCCAATAGAAGTCCTTTATTATGTGGCCAAATCTACTATGGGTTTATAATACCCTAAATGGTATGCAATTATAGGATAGCAAAATAAATCAACATTTATTCTTCCCATAAACATTTATCGAACAGCTAGTCTATGCTTTCTGGCGAGTATGGAGATGAATCTGAACAGTTTACTAGGTATACTTCCTTAATTTGCCCATCTACGAAATGGGAATGACTCCCTACTCTGTAGTAATACTATAGAGTATTAGTATAAAAATACTCTACAGAGTATTTTATAGAGTATTACTATAAAAATACTCTATAAAAAAAGCAGGTTTCTGAGGAGACATGAACAAATCCATGGAAAGTGCTTAGCACAGTTTCTAGTAACCAACAGTGCTCATTAAGTTGGATTTATTAAAATGCAGCATAGTTCACGAAGCACTTTTGCATATTTTTTCACTTTTTTCCACAACACTCATGCAACGTTAAGCAAATTAATTCAAATACAGTGATTTTGCCAAAGCCACATAATTAGTTAAAAGTTGGAAGAGCCAGGACTAAAGCCAATTTTCAGAATTCCTAATTTTATTCTTTCTAATACTTTGAGTTGAAGTGTAGAGGCATCTTTTCCAACTCTGAAGAAGAAAATTCATGTTTTTATAAAGGTTATTGTAATTCCTGAACTACTATTAACCATAGAATGGAGACAAGAAGATAGCTATTCTACTTGATTAAAGCTGTGCCTGAAACAACAGGTTAAACCAGTAGAATTTTAACCAACTGACTAGTTTGGGGATGAACTAAGACAAAAAAACTATGGGTTTGTATGTGTGTGGGTGCACTCATGCATGTGCACGTATGCGTGTGCATTAAGTGTGACAGGAATTTGTTTAGCTGCAAATGACAGAAGAACTAATATGGATTTAAACAAGATAGGAATTCATTTGTCTCACAAAAAACAAATCCAGATATAGGCAGTCCAACCTGGTGTTGCAGTTCTACAATTTCAGGACTGTTCCAGATTCCTTTTCTCTCTCCATCACCCTGTCCTTAGTGTTTTGACATTCATCCTTATGCTTGCAGCTTCCTGTTACAAGATTGTAACACCACGTTGACATATCATATCTTGATTTCAGGCAGAATAAAGGTAGCAAATACTTTCCCTAAAATGTCAGCATACACCTCATTGGCTAGAATAATGTTACATGGCCACCCCTAGCTGCGAGAAAGTCCAGAAAAGAAATCACTTTTATTTGAGCATACTGTTATGTCAAATTAAATCAGGGTGCTCTTAGCAAGACAAAAGGTAAAAATGAATAGCAGTATATGCCATTCTGACTTGTTTTGATGACTTCAGCAGCCTTAGAATACACAAGTTAACTTAGACTCAATAAAAATTTAAATAGGTACATCATGCATAGGATACTTCTGATGTACAATTTACTCTTTTGTTGTTGTCATTTTTCTTGGTTTCGCATAGAAAACAAATGTAAAACTGGGGTTAGGATTTAGAAGAGTTATCAATATATCCAGGTCAGACCATTAGAATTTCACATGTGGCAGTTCTATAGAACTAGTTTATCAAGCACAACTCTTTAATTAGCATTAGAACTAATTAGAACTCTTTAATTAGCATTTCCTTTGAAAATATCTAAAGAGGACATCCAAAACCAACTTGAAAACACACACGGCCACCTCAATTTTTACTGTTACTAACATTTTCTTCTAATTTAGGTCACTCCTCTATAGGAGTTGGTCAAATCAAGATATAGCTAAATGTGGTTTCACCAACAAATGCAAACTCCTGTGAATACAATATTTAAAAAGAAACAATAAAAAAATGAAGAAGTTACTTAGCCTTTCAGGCTTTTATCAGAGCTCTTTTAAACCTGCCCTCATTACTTTGGTGAACTTTGTTTGCATGTATTCTGAAGAATGAGGTTAAGATACAATGAGGCTCATTAATTAGTGTGCCACTAATTTGGACTTGCTCTTTTACAGCTGAGATGCAGCTCTAAAATTTACTGTCCAATATGGTGGCCACTAGTCACATGTGGCTGTTCAAATACAACTTACATAACATGAACTAAAATTAAAAATTCAATTCCTCTGAAAATAGATACATTTCAAGTGCCCAAAAACTACATGAGGCTATTGGCTACCATATTGGACAGTGCAGATACAGACCATTTCCCCTATTACGGGAAGTTCTACTGATAGCACTGCTCTAGAAGATTAAGATTTTAAAGAAGTAATATCAAGACCAAATCATCTGAATGAGTATAGTCCACCACTCAGAGCATTTTTATAATTTATCTTTGGAAAGGATTTCACAGCCCCTGTACAAACCACTTCAATAAAACATCTTGTTTCGTTTCTTCTGAGTTTGCTGAGTGCCTCCTCAACAGCACACTCCAGGTAGTGTGCTACATGTGGGGACTCAAGGACTAATTAGACATAGTCTTTTCCCTCTGTGCCATGACTTACTTGGGGAACAAAAAACTAAGATGTAATGTAATAGGTCTATAAAGGTAAGTATGTACAACATGATCTGGAAACAGAAAGAAAGGAATGATTCTATTTAGGACATTAAGAAAATGCCTTCTTTTGCAAAGAATTCAGCAGAATGCCACACTAGGGGGAAAATTTTTAGCATAAAGGTTTTGAAAGTCTACTACGGTATTTTAAAACAAAGGGCTGGCAAGAAATTACATATTCTGAAGAGGTCATTCTGGCAGCCATTAGAGCAGGTAAGAAACTGAAGGCAAGACCAGTTGCCAGGCTACGGAAATAATTGGGGTTAGAGATCTTAAGGGCCTTGATTAGGTCAATGGCAATGGGAATCCAGAGAGAGAACAGATTCAAAAGAAGTCTGATTAAAAATACAAAGCTTGATCATCATCTACTTTATTCTTCAGTCTTGGCTGTGTATAGATAGCATTGTGCAATTTTAAAAAATCATTCTCTAAAGATAAAGATTTATCACATCACTGGGGTTATTCTAAAGAATTAGTTGCAAAGATTCAAAAGTGTTTCAGTATGTTCAATTTTTATAAAAACAAAGGAAGAAACACCGTGGGGGGTGTGTGTGTGTGTAGATACATACGAGAGATTTTGTAAAGATACAGAGCAAGGTCTTAGTATCTAAACTTAGTTTAAATGATTCTGCTAATCTGTATTTTGTTTTTCTGTAATGACAAAGCATCCTTTTTTTTTTTTTTTTTAACAAAGAAAAGGTTTCTTTGTTTTGTTTTGTTTCGTTTTGAGATGGAGTCTCACTCTGTCACCCAGGTGGAGTGCAGCGGCACGATTTCAGCTCACTGCAACCTCTGCCTCCCGAGTTGAAGCGATTCTCCTGCCTCAGCCTCCCGAGTAGCTGGGATTACAAGTGCCCACCACCACACCTGGTTAAATTTTTTTTTTTTTTTTTTTTGGTATTTTTAGTAGGGATAGGGTTTCACCATGTTGGCCAGGCTGGTTTCAAACTCCTGACCTCAAGTGAGCCACCTGCCTTGGCCTCCCAAAGTTTTAGGATTACAAGCATGAGCCACCACACCCAGCCAAGTTATTTTTTAAATAGTAATTTTAAAAATCCACAACCATTATGCCTAAGAAAGAGTTCTAAAAATCTTTTTAACAAGGTCAACATGGCTAAAATAATTTCCCCAAGTTTACTTTAGGACAACACTCAGTTGAAATATTAAAATAAGTTGCACTATTTCATACCTATACCTTCTAAAATTAAGGTATTAGTGGTATAAACCATTCTTAAGTGGCCTGTGCACCTATTTTGCTATTGTTCACTACATTAGTATTACTATATATAATTAAAATAGAAGTTATCTATAATTTCGACCTTCCATTACCTTGTAATTGTCTTTCTTTTTCTTCCAGGGAAATAATGAGTTCTCTAACCCTCACTCTCACCCTGCCAAACCCTATTCCCCATAGGTATAATTAATGAGCTCAGGTCTTCCATCTGGACTTAGAAACAGGAAATGCTTCTTCTGCCTCACTCCTAGTTTTTCCAAAGTGAATGAGTTTATACTTGGATACCCTCACTGTTGCACGTCTGACACTTGGCATAGCTAAAAAGCATCTTCTCCACACCTCTGTACAGAATGGCCAGAGCTCTCTGTATGTCCTGCTTTACAACACTCTCTTCTCCCACCTGGGTCTCCAGAAGCACACTGATGGCAGTTGGGAATGTGTCTCTCAAGCACACCACAAGTTCCCCCAGAGCTATAATTCTACAGCTTTCCAGCAGGCCCCATTCCCATACTCCAGCCCCCTCCTGGACTATGTATGAGGGAGGGATGAGGTGATGGATTGAGGACATTTGTTTAATGAGAAGTAAAAGGAAACATGAACAAATTATCATTTTTTATATGGAACTCACAAGCGAATTAATCAAAGAATTTGTTAAGAAACGGGTTATCTACTCTGGTGCAGTAGCAGAAATTAACATTTCTGACTTGCCTTGTTTTGCCAATATTTAAGCATTTTGTTCTATTGAATGTGACTACATGTACAGACACACTTTTATTTAGTCTCACACATGAAAAAAGAAAGCAGAAGGCCTGTTATCCAAGTGGTTTCTCATCCAAGCATTTTTATAGCAAATTACTAAATCTAGTTGAAAACAATAGGAAAGAGGATACTTTTCCCTCTAGTATTTGTTCTATCAACCTAGACTCAGCAGCACAGAATATCTAGAATTGCAGTTAAAATAAAGCCTTCATTTTATAAAATAACATTTGAGTTGTTGCTGTATCCATGATCAGCATACAGACCTGCTAAAAGCAGAAAATGTTATGTTCCTCTCTATGGGATGAGTATTTCCGTAGTTTTAAGAAGGAAAGAAAATCCTGAAAAAGAATTTAAGAAAAATATTAATAGAAAAGAGGAGGATGCTTCAAAGTAATGCCGACATACATCATTTTCCCTCCAAGGCTATTAGCACTGAAATACTTTTTGCTGACTATATGGCACTTATTCTACACCTTTTGTTAATTAACAAGTAAATAGGTGGCAACAGCAACTATATTAAAGTAGAAAGCCTTTCTATAAATGAAAGTCAGAATTCAAAATTTAGAAGGCAACATTGTTTGCTTCAGATCTACTTGTCACAAATTGTGGGTTTGAAAACATGCAACCTTATCTCATGATGCACCATAACTAGTATTTAGTTATACTAATAACTCCAAATTATGTAAACAATAGATACCCCGAAATCATATTTGGGTTTGTTTCAGATATATTTTTGGTTCTTATATTTGGATTTAGTTACTCTTGATCTAAAAATTCACTCAACCTCGAATAAAATAATGAAGGCACAGATTAAAAAATCTGATAGACCTGAATATCGAAATTCCTTGCTTTTAACAGGCGATACAGCGCATTCTTACTCTCCCTTTTCTCCTAGATCAGCAGGTGTCCCCGCCGCACCAGTAGACTGAGAAAAAGGAAAAGGAGGGGGCGACAAGAAAGGAAATTGTCTATGTGTCCTGGTGGTGGAGGTGGGGGGTATTTTAATTTCCTAATTAAAAGCTCTCTTCTTCGGCTTTCAAGTTTTTACTCCTATTTGTAATGATTTGATTGAGGACTGTGCAGCAGAGTTTGGGTATGTACATCTCTTAACATAAACGGAAAGGAACAAGGAAGGGATGGATAGGAGGCAGCAAAGGGTTGCGGGGAGAGAGCAAAACGTAGGCGCGTGGGGACGGGAAGGGAGAGGCGGATTTGGCAGTCAAAGAGGGACGAGAGGAACAGGAATGGAAAGTGTGGACTGGCCGTCCAATCCTATGGGGGAAGGGGAAAGGGGGGCCCACCACGTCGCACTCCTCCCCACCTCCAGGCTTTTCCTGTGTAGGCTGAGGCCATCCAGGCGTGTACAAAAGGGTCGGTTGCTGAGCCAGGAAGGCTGTCTCCCCGGGCTGCGCAAGCTCGGGGCCGCCTCTCCTGGGCTCAGGAGGGCGGGCAATGATAAGAAGGCAGAAGGCCCAAGGCGGACAGCTTTGTGGGCGCCGGGAAGAAGGCAAAAGGCCACCAGCCCAGACCCCGAGGGCGCCTGCCCGCGGGACTCGGCGCCGCAGGCCAGAGCCGTCCGTGAAGTGTAGTCTGTGCCTACGTGTCCTGCCCTACTGGTACCACTCGGACACTCTATCCCCGTCCGACCCTTTACAGGGCTCGACTTGTCTCCCCCACCGTCCGTCCCTAGTCCAGGTTCTCCTGCGCGGCCCGGGTGCGGGGTCTCCTCGTCATCTCGGGCGACACTCTGCAAACAATATGGCGGTCGGGCGTCGACCGTGGCGCCTTCTCTGCGGGCCTTCGGGGTTGACGAGGGGGGCTACCGCCGGCGCTCCCGACCCGCGACGCGCGAGCCCCGCGCGGGCGGGGGAGGCGAGAGCAAGAAACCTGTGGGACCTGTGGGACCTGTGGGACCTGTGGGGAGCCGCGTCCGCGGGGCTGGCGCGCGCGGGGGCGGCCTCGGGCTCGCGCGCAGAGGCGCGGGCGCGGGCGGGGGCGGAGTGGCGGCGGCAGCGGCGGCTAGAAGCGGCAGCCCAGAGCCCTCTCGCGGCCGCGGCGGCAGCAGCAGCGCCAGCCCCAGCAGCACTGAGGCCGCCGCCGCCGCCGCCGCCTGGCGCTCCCGCCGCCTGGCCCGACATGAGTGAGGCGGTTCGGGTACCCTCGCCCGCCACTCCGCTGGTGGTGGCGGCGGCCGCGCCTGAGGAGAGGAAAGGGAAGGAGTCAGAGCGCGAGAAGCTGCCGCCCATCGTATCGGCGGGCGCCGGCGCGACCGCGGTAGGTGGTGGGCCAGGGCCGTCTGGCGCCCCGACGGCGGGAGTCGGGAGGGACGGCGGCTGGGCGAGGGCCGTCAGGAGGCCCGCGTCTACCCTGGGCACCCCCTGGCACTCCAGGGAGACGCACTCAGGCCGCCCTTCCTTGGGCAGAAATAAAAGAGTTGTGCCTCGTGGACAGCCCCGAACACTTCGCGAGCTACACCTACCACCCTCGGGAAATGTTGGGGGTGATCGGTTCCGCTGGATGTTTGGGTTATTTTCTGGGGCTTGGGCCCCCACTTTCTCTAAGAGAATGACCTGCATCTTGAGTCGGCATGATCTGTTGGATGAGCATAGGTGTCAGCAGGCGGGAGTGGGTTTTCCACAGAGGTGCCTGCCTGCCTGCCTTGGAGGCGCGCAGATTTTTGTCCTTTTCTTCGCTTTTCTTTCCCTTCCCCCTTCAGATTAAACAGGCTCTGCGGCGAGTTTCCACTTAATTGTGACCTTTCCGTTGCTATCAGGGTAGTGGGAGGTAGATGCATCAGTGACGGTTTTATTTTTCATATGGTACAGACATGTGACTCAGGTGGGGGGAGGCTTTTTGAACCTTTTATTTAAACCCAAGTTATCTAAGCTTGACAGGGATGATTTCCCAGCTGTATCTTCGTAAGGGTTATTTGGAGAGCGCTCTCAAGCTTCAAACTACATATTGCCAGATGATGTCATGGGACAGCCCCCTCCCCCTCTTTCCCTATTTTTACTGGTGGTTGTGACTGGTTAATTTGAAGCACAATTTAAAAAAAAAAAAAACCTCGGATTTTGCAATTTTTTATTTTGACATAATATTTAAGTACTTTTTGAAAGTTTGCTTTGATATATTTAAAGATCATGACTTGTCATGCAGCTGTGTGTGACAAAATAGTAAAAGTTTAGTGAACATTATACATTTTCTTTATTCCTACTTGCAATTCATTTCTTAAAACCTCCCTCTTAAATGACTAAGAACTTACTAAAATAGCTCACTCTTCGTTAAGTACTGTATTGGTGTTAGGAATAATTTTTGGATTCGGTAGGTTTTTCAAAAACGTCTGAGGGCCCTGATAACTGGAAATTGTTAAAACAAGCTCTTTAAATCAATGCAGCAAATTGCGAACAGTAATGATACACGTTTAAAAGCGTAGCTACAATTGATTGGTAGATTGGAGCTGGGGTTAGGGATTACCCTAGAAAATGCTTTGATGGAATTTGTCACCCAGCTGCTTGGAGACCTGGTTCCTGCTGCTGGTACCCTAGGTTTTCAGATTTTATATAGGAACTCTTTAACTCACAGAATTCCAGCAGTTCATTTCTAAGTTGGTTGTTTAAAACAGTAAATGTATGTACTTATAGAAACAGTTAAATGAGTGGGTTTAGGTCCTCAAGCAGACGCTCTCCCAAAAACCTATTCATCTCAGTGTAACTGAAAAATTGCCATTTTGGAATAAAAATTTGCAAGTGTGGATACAAGTCTATAGTCTGCTTTGGGATTTCAAGTTTTTCAGATTTTAGAAAGGTAATTCGGTACATATATCATATTATTTAATACCCACAGTAAGGTCCTAGCCAGTTCTCTCTAATCAAGCATATTAATAACTGTAATGAAATGTATGTGTTAATGCTAAAGGGAAAAAGTCAGTAGCGTCATGTCATTTCAGATTAGGTGCATGTTTTTGCCACGAAATGAGTTGCAAAGACACTTCAGTTTCAAGAATTTATAGGACTTTGAAATTGTAAATAGAGGATTATGGACTTGTGCTACTAGACAAAGAGAAGAATATATTCAAGAAAAAAATTTAAATCTTGAATTAAACTTTGAAAAGATATGAGTTGGAATAGAAGAGGATAAGGACAAATATACAAAACTTGAGGGGTTTTTTTGTTTTTTTGGTTTTTTTTGTGACGGAGTCTTGCTCTGTCGCCAGGCTGGAGTGCAGTGGCCTGATCTCAGCTCACTGCAATCTCTGCCTCTCGTGTTCAAGCCATTCTCCTGCCTCAGCCTTGCTTGTGCCTTATAAAGTCTTTCAGAGTCAGTACCACTGATTTTTTATGAGGTTTTTTTTTTTTTTTAATTTATGACAAGATCTGTGGCAGAATGTGTGTGTGTGTGTGTGTGTGTGTGTATTTGTCAAAGAGAGACTTCAAAGCTAGAATTCAGAGCTATAGCACTGAAAAGCTTAAGTGTAGAAAATCTGTGCTTGGTCTTTAGTCCATCCAAAGGATAAGAAATCCAGGAGAACTGGGGTGGTGATTGACTTTCCCAGCAGCTAGGAAGGCCTTGGTATGTGTGGGGAGGGGGAGGAGGTCTTGATGTGTGAGGTAGGTGGGCAGGGAAATACAGCTTGTGGCCTCTTGAGTTGTTTTTCAGCCTCCTGTAGATTAAATAGAGCTCCTAGAGGTTTGCTTATGAACCTAATTGTCATCAATAACTTTTGCTTTGAGACACTCCAGTGTTTCTTCCTTTTTGCCCCAGCCTAATGGTTCTGCCTGTCTAGTTTGTGTCTATGACTCAATTCGTGACCCTACAATAGTGGCTTTTTCAGAAAATCATTGTACCACCTTTATAAATGAATATATGTGAATAAAATAATATAAATATTATAAATAAGTAGAAGGTCAGTTTACAGTGACCCTAATTAAGGTTGAAGAGTTAGGCTGTATCCTTTATGTTTACAGAAAGGTACAGGGGTGGGAGAAAGAATGCTGGAAAGGGCAGCCCTGAAGTGTTTTATCCTAAGACCATCTAAACATGAAGGAAGTCCATTCCAGCTAGTGAGGAGGTGCCTAACACAGTGGTTTCAAGCCTGACTGACCACAGAGTTACCCTGGTAGCATGTTAAAGTCCTCATTCCTACATCTCACCCTAGAGCACCGGTTTTCAACCTTAGATGCAGAATAGAATTAACTGAGAAACTTTTAAAGCCATCATTATCCAGGCCCAAATGCAGGCTTGTTAAATCAGAATTTCTGGCGATGTTGCTCAGGCATCTTTTTTTTTATTTAATTCCCTGGGTGTACCAAGATTGAAACTTGACACTCTATATACTGAATTAAAAGCTCCATGGGCAAGGTGTAGAAATCTGTATTTTTTAATTACCATCTCCCAAATCTACTTAGTTTGTGGAGCAGCATTTGAAATGGACTTGTTACAGGTGTGGATTAAGTGAACGAGAGACAGTAGAAATCAGGCGTGGTGGGGAATTGAAAGAAATGGCAGTGACAGTCGTTCCAGTTAGAGATGCTCAAGAGGCTCAAGATGGAGCCCTCAGAGACTTTCAGTGTTTGGGTCTTGGCCTTGCTGCTGTGGAGAGGTGATGCAAATCCATGGAGTCAAACAGAATAAATAATTTGAAGTAATGTATGGATATGAAGGGCTGATGATGTGAATATTAAATTTACTGAGGTTGATGGATTGGAGTGGAATATTGTAAATTAGTTACTGATGTATTACAGATGTTTAAAAAAAGTGGTGAATGAGAAAGAAGAAAATGCTTAGAGGTGGGGCAGAAATAACAGTGGCAGTGAGGACGAATTTGACTGCTTCTACACCTAATCAGGTGAACAGAAAAGAGAGGTTCTACATGGGGTAGAACCCTCTGGATAGGGTACGAGTACAGTGGGTTCAAGAAAGAGCTAGATTTGACTTAGGTCAGGGAGGTGAAGAGAAATGGGAGGAAATTAGTTGAGAATTTTAAAGGGATGTTAGCCTATAATGGAAGACAAGGGGAAGAGCTTGAGGGTGAGCATAAGGTGTGTCGAGAGAATTTGGTGGAAAGTTTAGTAACAAGAATGAGAAGTTTGCTTATCAGGTGTGTATAAATGGGGTTGATGGAGTCCCTGGGACAAAATGTAACTACCAATTATTGAACATCTGTTATGTTTAGCTTTGTGCTAGGTGCTACAAAAAATGCAAAAAGACAAGGTTTTAAAAAATGGTCTCTGCCTCAGGGTATGCAGGGTTAACACATGAAAAGCAAAGCAATATGTAAAAGCCACAGCGAGCCATAGAAACAATTTGTACTATCAGAGATGAGAGAAAGGAGATCACTGTGTGCAGAACTGTGAAGAAAGGCCTTGAAGTAAAGGTAATTATTTAAGCTGGCTGGTCATCGAAAAATGATAGGATTTGGATAGGCAGAAGAAAATGGGCAAAGTAACCCAGTGACGAAAACAACATGAGCAAGGCTTAAAAGGAAAAATTAGTGAGTAATAAAGCAAGCCCAATGGAAGCATGCTGGGAACTTGTGGGAGGTAAGAAAGATTGCATGGGGGCTGGAGCCAGATCACTAGGCAGAAAAGCTTAGACAGTTTTCTTTTTTTTTTCCCCTGTGGTTAGTGGGAAGCTATTGGAATTTCTGAAATAGAGGAACAACATAATGAAATCAGTGGTAGTGTATAGTTAAACTAGAGGAGGAAGAAAGTGAAGAAAAGAGCTTTGTAGTTCATGCCTGAGGCAATGAGTGCATTCACTAAGGTGGTGGCCACAGGACCGAGTGTAAGGGATGGGAGCATATACACCATGTAGAACCTAACTAGACAGCAGAAATGAAAGAGAAGAAAGATTAATAAAGGAAAAGGACTCAGGTTTCCAGATGAGGTCAATAGCATTCCAAATTAGAGAGAGAAAGACTGTGTGTGTGTGTGTGTGTGTGTGTGTGTGTGTGTGTGTGTGTGTGTGTGTGTGTGTGTGTGTGTGTGTGTGTGTGTGTGTGTGTACTTAACAACAATATGCCCAGCTAGGTATTTGGAACAATCTTGTATGGAAAATGTTGTGCTCTTTGTTCATTATGTTCTAAACAAGAGGTGAGATGGGAAAGAATGAATGCTATGGTGATGATGTTTAAGTAATTGAATAAACTACAGATATTACAAATATACAAAATAAGTGTTTATAACAATAATAGCTACTTATTGAGTGCCTACTCTGTGCTAAACATTTGCCATGTATTCTGTTATTTAGTTAAATAATGCAACCAAAAGCAATCATAACAACCCTGTGAGGAAGATATTTTTCCACTTCACAGAAAAAGAATCTGAGAGTCAGGTTATGTGTACCTTGCTAAGGAGTAAAATGGCTAGTCAGGGACAGTGGTTGCTTTATAACAGAGATGTTTGTGACTCATGTTCTTTGCCCAATTTTGAACAGTCTGTATCTGCGGTCATAGGTAATAGGGACCATGTGGTACAAAGAAGCTGCACCTATGGCAGTATTTCTAGTTTGAAAAAGAGCATGTCGTCCAGTAACAAATTTGTTCAAATATTTGTTACTAGAGATAGAACAATCATGGGAAAGATATGTTCTAGGATATCTAATTGCTTTTTTTATGGTATGAATAGATCATTAAATTATATGTAAAATCAATCTGATTGAAGCAAAATAGTCCAAGAGACTTAATACATAAAAAGGGAGGGCTATGGCTTTATAAATACATACCCAGCATGTCTCTAAGTTTGTGTGGGTTGTAAAGTCTCTTTGTCAACTTTTTTTTAAACAACAAAGCCATAATGTAGTGCTTGCTTATTTTCCCCTTCATGAATAACCCATTAGGACACAAATAATTTATAACTATATTTAACAATTGGAGAAAAGCAGTCATTATAAATTGTGAGCCAGAGAACCTCCAAAAAAGTCAAGTATGATTCTGCTTTGCTGTTTATAACTCTCCATCTATAAAATGGGGAAAATAATAATTGAACCTACTGCATAAGGTAGAAATGAAGTCTAAATTAATACACATAAAACATTTAGAAAAAAACCTTGTACAAAGTAAGCACTCAGTGTTAGATGAGATTATTAAAGTCGTGTGTCACATAACAATGTTCTAGTCAATGACAGATCACATAATCTGAAGGCAGTCTAATGCCTTTTCTGTTTAAATATGTTTAGATGCATACTTAGTGTTACAGTTGTCTACAGTATTCAGCATGGTAACATGCTCTATAGGTGTCTGTATCCTGTGAGCAATAGGCTATATCATATAACCCAGGTGTGTAGTAAGCTGTACTGTCTAGATTTGTATAAGTACACTCTGTGATGTTTGCACAGCTACAAAGTTGCCTAATGAAGCATTTCTCAGAAAATATCCTCATTGTTAAGCGACACATGATTGTGTTTATAAAGCAACATCTGTAGCTGAAAAGCTGATTGTAAGCCAGCCAGCCCTTTCTCCTCTACTCCTGTCCTGTGGATTTGGTACTTTCCTTCACAGCCTTCTATATCTAGCCTCAGGCCCTGTATGTATTGCCTTTGCCTTTATAAACCTCCACCGTCCCCCTCACCTCCAAGTTATTATCCTTCCCACCACCCCCCAGAATTAAGGGATGTCATGCACTCTCTGAACTCTTTGGGGCTGGTATATGTCTCAGTTCATATTAATTTCTTTTGAAAGGGAAAAGAAAGAGCCTTCAAAAGGTGTACAGTATTACTATTGCCAGGGTAGCAACTTCTTTTGGCATAGTGTTTGGAAATTAACTATTTTTAGTTAGAGTTGAAGAAGAGTAGAGAAAGATCAACAGAAGATGAATGAGGAAGTAGGTGGAGCTGAGAAAGCTCTGAGAAGCTTTGATTTCCCTATTTTTTCTCCTTTTTTTTATAGTTTTATAGTTAACTCTGAGTGAAGAATCCCTTCTTGAGTGGTAAATTGTTACACTGATGAGCTATATGAATAACTACTTACTCTTAAGTTGATATGTGTAACTTGGAGGATATCTGTGTGACATTCTAGTGAGCCATCAAAAAACATTTTTTGAAATGAATAATTAAATGAATGTGCCCTTTTTTTTTGCTTTAGAGACTGCATTTATTCATTTACTTTTTTATTTTTTTTATTACACTTTAACTTTTAGGGTACATGTGCACAACGTGCAGTTTTGTTACATATGTATACATGTGCCATGTTGGTGTGCTGCACCCATTAACTCATCATTTAACATCAGGTATATCTCCTAATGCTATCCTTCCCCCCTCCCCCCACCCCACAACAGGCCCCGGTGTGTGATGTTCCCCTTCCTGTGTCCATGTGTTCTCATTGTTCAGTTCCCACCTATGAGTGAGAACATGCGGTGTTTGGTTTTTTGTCCTTGCGATAGTTTGCTGAGAATGATGGTTTCTAGCTTCATCCATGTCCCTACAAAGGACATGAACTCATCATTTTTTATGGCTGCATGGTATTCCATGGTGTATATGTGCCACATTTTCTTAATCCAGTCTATCATTGTTGGACATTTGGGTTGGTTCCAAGTCTTTGCTATTGTGAATAGTGCCACAATAAACATACGTGTGCATGTGTCTTTATAGCAGCATGATTTATAATCCTTTGGGTATATACCCAGTAATGGGATGGCTGGGTCAAATGGCATTTCTAGTTCTAGATCCCTGAGGAATCACCACACTGACTTCCACAATGGTTGAACTAGTTTACAGTCCCACCAACAGTGTAAAAGTGTTCCTTTTTCTCCACATCCTCTCCAGCACCTGTTGTTTCCTGACTTTTTAATGATCGCCAATGAATGTGCCTTTTAAAAATAGAAATTATTGAGATTTTACCAATTCAGCTGAATTGAAAAAGTCAGTGTGAAATTTGAGTCTGCTTAATATATTTCAAATTAACTTGGTTTTGTTCTAGATGTTTTTGTTAAAAAAAAGAACAAGACTCTTAAAATTGGTTGAGGAATTTTGACTGGATCAAATTGCACATTTTAAAAGTAGTATTTTACTGTATAACCATAATGTATTCATGTATTTTTATCTTTTCCTATATTATAAAATAAATGAATAAAATCTCTAATGCCACCTTGCCTTCCTAGTGATAAATGAACTGAAATTTCTGAGCTTCAGGACTAATGTTTGTAGGGCTGATTTTCAGTCATCTATATGATCAATTGCGTTGATTTTTTTTTTGTGACAAAATTTTGTTTCAGAATCCACATTCTTATTTCCTAGTCTCCATTTAAAGATATGATTTATATCACTTAAACCAATTCCACTTGGGCTGGTGCTATTTAGGTTGGGAGGGAAGTTTGCACCTTGAAAATAGCTAACTTTTCATGTCTTAGTAGAAGGATATAGAACAAAGTCAGCATTTCATGAATTCCCTATTAGTTCCTAATAGGGAACTGTGGAAAAAAAAAAAAAAAACATGCAAAAAGAGAAACAAAATATCTTTACCCAGGATCAAGGCCTAAAATAGTCTCTTTGTAGACTCTAAATTATATCGTTGGCTCCAGGATGGCTCTGATTGGTAGTTTAGGTCAGTTTATTAAAAATTGGTAAAGTAGGGTATCTTAAATGTTTTCTATTTTAACTTGAAACCTATAAATATATGTTTATTTGTCAGTCTTTTGTCATAATAACCTTTGCTCAGTATCTCAGGAAGCTACTCATTTTTTTGAAAAAGTAGTTTTTATATGCATCACAGATTCTTGGACTCATTGAGACTAAAGGGTGAATTTTATAGACATAGACGTTCAATTTAAAATATTTTAATTCAGAAACTCTAAGATAGTGAGATACGGCTTTTAAAGCATTTCATGATGGAACAGCCAGCACTTACTCCTTTTTTCAAGGATTGGGTTAGAATATGAAGAAAAATGTTGATCTTCTAAGGCAACTTTTGGAGTATAGAGGATGATCAAAGTAAATTTCACCAGAATTTTGAATATGGTAGCACTTGTTAGTCAATTCAGAAGTGATCATGGAAAACCGTGGTTATTCTTCTTATTGGCATTGGTAGAAAAATATGATGAAGAAATCGGAAATTTAAGATTCAGTCTGTTCCTCAGTAGAGGTTGAAAGTAGGAACTCATGTATTCGAATAAAATGTAAAATAAGGTTGAAAATATTTAACTATATGTTAATAGCAGAACAGGTACCGTAAGTATTTGTCTGTTTAAATATCTTGATATTACTTTATATTATAATCTTACATATAATCTATGTGATTATATCATCAAAAAGACCATTGAAGCCCACATTAGGTACTTGTGAAATAAGATTTTTGATTAGTTATTGTAATTACTATGTTTTTCTGTTGTTTGCAACATTTATTGAATTCAAGTTTAATAAATGTATGGTCAGCCTCTGCCTAGAGAGTCAGGTCTATTATTTATTAGGTTGAAATAAATAAATATCTATTATTTAAAGGTTGAAATATTTTGAGTATTTCTTTCCCTCAAAGAATTCTTAGTGTTTTTCCCTATGTTCTCTATTTGTACTTACCTTCAATCTGGAACAGCTGGTTGAATATCCTGCTACTGTTCCTCAACACCCCCAGCCCACTGTTTGTAGGTTGGTCACATTCCAGGCCATCATCTTTAGTGTTCTTCTGTAGGACTCATAGATAACATATACAAAACTCACGAAGCCAGATGTAATAGCTGTGGTCCAAATTTCAGAAGGTTTGTAAAGTAATGTTCTTTAACGTTTAATTTAGTCTGGAGTTTGGTGTCATGTTAATACCCAGTAACTTCTTGATTTGATTCTCTAATATTAATCATTTTGCCATTGCACAAAATGATGCCCGTTTTTTTTCTCATGAAAGTCTTAGGTTGTAAGATTTCTCTTGTATAAGCTGATGTGGGGCAACCAGTGTTTTGAGGATTGACTTTTATTATTCTATCAATGTGTGAAAGTGTCTATGATTAATTTCATGTCATCTCAAGTATAACGTGTCAAGAGCACAATTATTTTACACACAAGAGACTTATTAGACCAAGGAATTTTTTTCTATGTTGTTTAAGCTTTTATGATTACAAAAAAAAGAAAATCAGGCTGGGTGCAGTGGCTCATACTTGTAATCCCAGCACTTTGGGAGGCCGAGGCAGGTAGATCATGAGGTCAGGAATTCAAGACCAGCCTGATCAACATGGTGAAACCCCATCTCTACTAAAAATACAAAAAAAAAAAAAAAAGCCGGGCATGATGGCGTGTGCTTATAATCCCAGCTACTCAGGAGGCTGAGGCAGGAGAATCAGTAGAACCCAGGAGGCGGAGGTTGCAGTGAGCTGAGATCGTGCCACTGCACTCCAGCCTGGGCGACAGAGCAAGACTACATCTCAAAAGAAAAAAAAAAAAAGAAAAAATGAAAATCAGTCTACTATGCCTCCTTTTGGCAAAAGAATTTATTGGAGTGAGGCACATAGATTGGAAGCAGAAAGCAAAGGAACAGAGACTGGCTGTTTTTTGTGCCTCTGCTATTCTCTTTTAGCTAGTCAGTCTTTTCTATATTCCTCTGTCTAAAATCTGGAAAGACCTCTGATTGACATACTAGGAAGCATCAATGTCCATTATGCCAAGCCAGCTAATACATGGCTACCCTAATTGCAGATGGGTTGCCCCTTAGTTGAGTGCCTACCTCTACTCTAGTCCACAGCCATTCCTGCACAAAGAATAACAGCAATGCTATGGGGACCATGAGTGGGGCAATTTAAATAGAAGGGAACATTAGATGGCAGCCATGGTAATGTGCATAGTAGATCTTCCCTCAAACCTTTACATTCTTCCCCCCTCAGGCTTTTTTCCCCTTCAGTAAAGCTTCTGAGTCATCCTTGCTCATTGCTTTCATTTTCTAACTTCCCATTCGTTTGTCAGTTTATTTTGTGTAGTCCCTGCCACCACCATTACCCTAAATCTGTTATCTCAGCTGTCCTCAAGATTTCATAGTTGCCCATTTCAGTTAGGCACATTTTAGACCTAACCACTCTTCATTATTTAACATTATTGACCTTTTTTTTTTTCTTGAAACTTTATCCTCCCTTATTTTTAACACATCACTTTCTTCTGGATTTCTTTGGTCATTCATTCTTAATCTCTTTTGCCAGCTCACATCATATATGCCAATATTTCCCACAGTTCTGTCCTTATATTATCAGGTGTGTCCAATCTTTTGGCTTCCCTGGGCCACATTGGAAGAATTGTCTTGTGTCACACATAAAATACACTAACAAACTATGGCTGATGAGCTAAAAAAAAAAAAAAAAAAAAAAAAAATCACAAAAAAAATTTATAATGTTTTAAGAAAGTTTATGAATTTGTGTTGGGCTGCATTCAAAGCCATCCTGGGCTACATGCACCCTGGGGGCTGTGGGTTGGACAAGCTTGTTATAGGTTTTCTGTTGCTATATTACAATAACCCTGTTACAAAAATTCATTATTTCGTCATGCGAAGCATACTTTTGCCTAGTGAGCATTGGTTCCTTTTCTAGTTACTCACAAATCATGTTGATAAAACCCAGTCTAGAATTTACTTCAAAGATGCCCTCTTCTATACAGTGAGGTGTCAAAATATGCCTATTCTTCTGAAATTTGAAGAAAGCATTTTACATTGTTTATTTCATTTACTTTATAATTTATAGGAGGGTTTGTTCATTCTCATTATGCTTCAGACTTACACCTGAAATAGCTGTTAACAATTTGGTCATTTCTTGGCCCAGGCTGTCATTCCTCTTCATTCCCTATTATTACTATCTCTATTCAAATTTCATTTCTTCCAGTAGGCCTGGTTTAGCTTCCAGTATTTCTGCCCTTTATTCTATTCCCTAGACTGCTACCATAGTGATTTTTTTCTAAAATACAGATATGATCATGTCATTTCTTGCTTAGAAGTCCTCAATGATTTTTCTCTATCTCTGTTCAGTATAGAATCTATACTCTGTGGCCTGAAGGCCTCATAATATGGCCACTACCTACCTTCTCAGTCATATCTTGCTGGACCATTCTCCCTTTCTGTTTCTATATTCCAACTACACTGCTCCCTAAATCCTACTGTTGCTTAGTCTTAGATAACATTCATGACAGTTGTCAATGAAAAAATGCCCTCTATGTGTTAAATTATTGTAGCTATTTACAGCTAAGTTAACGAAGGTCTGTTGCTGAGGGACCATTTATTATACAAGCATGGCTAACCTTATTTTACAAATTGGTTATTTTCTTATAACCGTCAAATTTGTGTGTCCAATTTGGCATTTGTTCACACTATTATTAAGATTTTCTGACAGAACAAAATATACAAATAAGCAAACTTAGCCCCAGTCATTAATAAAATTCTTATTTAAGCATCCTAATGTATATAATAAAGAATGATTTACTTTTTCAAATATGTAACCTGTTTATATTTCATTTTCCTAATCAACACACTAGTTTTGTGTACTTGAACAAATTGCTTTAATTTACCAATATTATGCAAATTACATAATTTACTGACTATTTTATGGAAAGGTATTGTGTATCACTGTCTTACCTCTCTTTTCAATTTTCTCTCTTATCTTTGAGACTGTAAATCCACTAGACATTAGAACTGATAGTTGTTGAATAACTGTTAATTGAATTCTTAATTTTTATTGTTTGGAGATCCCACAAGTGAACAAAGCAATGTTCTTTGAGACCTCTTTTATTAAGAAGAGGTGAAGGAAGGGGCAAGAAAAGAAAATGTTAGTCTTTCCTAGATGGCTTAGGACATCAGAAGTTTCCCTAAAGTACACTTAGTTGTTCTGCTTATGTAATATTCTCTGGTTAGGTGAATTGCTCCTAAAGCGATTAAATTTAACTCAACATACATCTATAGAAGTAGAGATTACATCAGCCACAAAGGGTTGTTGTGAAAATAGGCTGATGTGTTCAACACACCTACTATCACATGCTAAGCCCTTAATTAGTGACAGCTGCTATAGTGGGAGACTGTAATATAGGTGTTAAGAATACAGATTTCATGGTCATTCAAACTGGAGTTTGAATCCTGGCTTCCCATTTATCAGCTCTGTGAACATGGGCATGGAAATTCAATTTTCCCATCTATAAAATGGGGTGTAAATACATATCGGAATGTTATAATGTATTAAAGTAGATACTGTAGTAGTAGGTATATGACAAGTACTCAACAAATGACTTGTTTCCTAACACAGAAATATTAACCTAGACATTACTGAGCTGAAATCTGGCCAAGAATCAAGGACCAAGCAAAAACAAATTACAGTAAAATCTATGAACAGGCAAAAATGTTACACCAAAAAAATGCATATGTGTTTTCACTTTACTCATGGAAGTGTCCCTCAGGTTCCCATTTAGTGTCCATTACATCTCCGTTGCTTGTTAGGTCACTTTAGGTGAGTCTCAGACAGTTCCACTTTCCTTTCTGTGAAATGAAGGAATTAACTAATTTCTAAAAGTCTCTTAATTCCAGAGACTTTTTAATTCTATGTGTATAGTGTCTGAAATTTATTCTCTTTGGGCTCTTTTATGTTAATTTCTTTAAAAAGTAAATTTAAAGTGTAGCACCTATACACAAGATTCACTGTATGACAAGCTCTGCAATGAACTTCTAGTCCAGCATGAAGGGCCAACATTAGAATGATTATAATTTTAGTGGAACAATGTAAATAAATTATAAGAATAAATAAGAATTATTGGTTTTATAGAAATGGTGAACACTGGAAAAAGCTTCAGAAACAAGTTATGATAGGCTATTCTGCAGTTACAAATTAGCCCCAAGTTTCAGTGTTTGAAAACTATTAAGATTTATTATTGCTAATGGTATAGTCTAACATTGGTCAGGATTGGCTGTGTTTCACATAGTCACTCAAGAACACAAGCTAACAGATGCTCTAACATGTCAACTCAGCCTGGATGGTTGCCACAGTCGAGGAAAAGAGAGAAGAGCTAGAGTTTTGCCCCAGTCTTAAATGCATTAGTACTTTCTGACTCAGAAATGATAGACGTTATTTCCACTTGTGGACTGTTAGAATGAATCAGATGGCTCTACCTAACTGTAAGAGAATGGGGAACTTAGTGAGCATAAATGCTTCTGCTATATTATATGAGTGAATTCTGAAAAGGTAAACAGCAGTCTGGTGAATTAAGAAGGAGGAGATGAAAAAGAAACTCTTCCTCTACTGTGAAAGTGAAGACGTTACCTTTAGAATTAAAAAGTGGATGTTAAAGAAGTTAACTACTGTATTCTCTTAAGCATCTGGAAATTGGAACATAGTATAAAAAGATCCCAGAGAGCTGAGAATAAGCCCTGAGGCAGCTCTATAGTTTAATCTTGCGCTTCAAAGTATGTGTGAAGATTTTTTGTATAATTATAAAATACTGATTAATTAAATAAGTACTATGAATTTTATAGTTGTTATTTTGTGAAAGATGTGATAATGGATAGATTCCATGTTTTAGAAGATTGCTATTACCTGTGCCTAAGGATCCCAAGTGCTTAGCACTACTTCTAAAAAAAAATCCTGCTATGCCCAATCACAGTGCTTAGAAAAACATAAACTCTAAAGGGTTATCTTTTTACCTGAACTTGTAAAGTTGCATCAAATGAGAGGATAGCCTTCAGTGAATCAGCCTGTAAGGTATCACATGCATCCTATTTATTAAAAATAATATTTATGGAGGTCACAAAAATAGTATTATTTAAATACACAGTTAAAATAGTAGTTAACATTAATGGAGGGTGTATAATGTGCAAGGAACAATGCTAATTATATGCATTATCTCTGTTAAATCTTACAATAACTCTATAAGATAGGTACTGTTGTTATTCCCATTTCCAAACTTCTCAATTTGTAAGTGGATAGATAATAAGGCTGTTTTATATATGAGACAGTTAAGTCCTAGAAAAGGTAAGTCAAATTTATATAAATTTTTATCTGTTATCTACTCATCATCAAATTAAAATCTCTTATAAATGTTTGTGATTTTTGCAATAAAATTATTTATTTATTTATTTATTTATTTATTTATTTTAAATAAAATAATTTATAGGTAGTAGGAAGTATACTGCAGTGTTAACTTTTCTGTTTTTAGGGTTTGGACAGAGGAGCCAAAGGCCAAATTTCCACTTTCAGCAGTTTTATTTCAGCTGTTAGCCCGAAGAAAGAAGCCGCTGAAAACAGAAGTTCACCTGCACATCTTGTTTTCCCTAACATCAAGAATGGTAAATAATTTTTGAATATATTTTGGCTAAAAGTATATTATTAAATTATTTAAAAAGTAGACATTAATTATTCAGCATTGTTCTGATAGGTCTAGTTAATACAACAAAAAGAAGCTGTATATGTATTTACCAGAAGCAGCAAAATCTTTATTTTTAGGTGAATGTTACCTAGAGTAAGAGAATGAAATACAAAACTCGTGAATAATAAGCAAATTTGATTAAAGAGGTGGCTACATTATAAATAAAATAATATACATATATATTTTCTATATTATATAAATGTATGTATACAAATATGTAATGGATATCCCATATTTGAGCAATAATCAATTAGAAGACTTTATGGAAAATATATGAAATACGTAAAAATAAACCTAAAAGGAAATGTGTAAAATCTATTTGGATAAAGCTATAAAACTGTTATCTAAAGACCAAAAGGTAGTTTGAATGGAAAAGCTTATAGATATTATAAAGATATAACATAGGTAAAAAGATAAATGGAAAAAATGTACATTATAGTAGTGATATTGGAAGCAATCTAAGTTAACTAAATTATGTTAATCTATACTGCAAATACTATGCTTCTATTAAGAAGAATATGATATGTATCTAAAGTGACTAGGAGAAATGCCCACAATACATTGTAAAATGAAAAAAGTAAGTTACATCATTATAGGTAGAATATGAATCCAACGTTTTTAAGTGCAGGGAATCCTTTTGTACTTTGAGCATAGAAGGGTGCTTACCAATCTGTTAATGGTTTCCTCAGGGAGGTAGAATTGTGTATATATTATTAATGTTTCTTATGTAACTCTATATTGTTTTATCACGGGAAATGTACATTACTTAAATGCTTCTAAGTGCCCTCACTTTGTAACAAGACAAAACAAACCTTCAAAGGTTTAAATGCCCCTCACACCCTAACCAAACAAAACAAACCTAGAAATATTTAAGGACATAGTTTCTGCTAAATCACCCGTGTCCCTAAGCTGCATGTGGTATAAATTATTCTTGCACAAAGATTTTCTGTTTTGACACTCTAAGCCAGTGCTAGACCTATTCTACATTCTTATAGGTTAGTATTTATATTGCTTCATTTTTGAACATTTGCCTTTGATAACTTCTTTCTTTTATTTGCATACACACACACACACACACCCCTCCATCATGCCAATATTGCCCTAAGGAGGCACCTTTGAGTTCACACTCTGATTTCTATCTACTCCATTATTTCTGTACTAATAGCTTGATCTCTGAAGTCAGTTTGCCAACTCGTATGCCTACAAGTTTTTGATTGGCCATATTGACTCTCAATATGGTCCACTTATTTGAGCTTCCATCAATGTCTGCTTCCCTCTCATCTGTGCCAGTCTTGTGGAATCTGGACTTAACCCAACTTGAACTTGGGGTATTTGCATAAATGACTCTGACTCTAGATGAGTAGACCTTTTAGCAGACTTCCTTTATCTTATTAGAACTCCTGGTACTGAATTTTCCTAGCTGTTCTATCTGGATGCCACCTGAATTCAGGTGTGGCATGGAGTTTATTTGTTAGGGGCACTGCAGAGTAATTCTTTTATTGAATAGAAAGTTAGACTACATCTTCCAAATGTAAACATGTTTATAGTTCCTTGATGTTTTGGGAAGCCTCTCTTACTTGCCAATAAGATTGTTTTTTCAAAGATGCCTCATTCTTGGCAGTTATTATAATTTTCCTCCGTCTTCTCTGGTAGCAGGACCTATGCTGGGTATTCTCTAACAGCTTGTTTCCCCGTCTGATCTTCAAGTGATACTAGGGAAACTGCAAAAACCCAGCGTGGGTTCACCTAACAGCTGAGGAATGCCTTTCCTCCCTGTGGATCACATGACTAGGCATGCCTGTCAGATTGGCTGTCCTTTTAAAAATATGTGAGAAGTGTAGGAGTTTTACCTACTGTAACAGCTCTGCTAGTGATGATATCTCTTCAGAGAAACAACCTGGATGATAAATGATAGAGGAGAGGAGGTTAGCACTACTCCCTTACTCTCTTGTGTCTTCCTTTCTAAAGTTATGATGCCCCTTTCACACTTAACTGAAACATTTTTAAGCAGCACAGAATATCTTTAAAAGAAATGAAGCAATTCTTCCCCAAACTTTTAAAAATATCTTTTCAGCCTAGGTAGTTCAGAAAAGAGTAGCTATGAACTCTGACATTTACCTTGAGAGCAAGCTCATAGCCAGCTCAGCCCATTTCATGAGTTTAGTAGAACCTTGATATGACATAATGAATTGTGTGGTTTTTACACACCCTGGAGAAAAGCATACTGTGATCTTTGTCACTCTGAAATAGCCAGGGAAGAACAAGTGGTCTTCAGCTGAAGTTGCGATTGGATCTGTGTGTGAGTCCTGTGATCTTCACAGGTCAAGTACTCCAGAGTTTCACATTTTCTCTAAGAGCAACTTGAGGGGCAGGTGTTAGAAGAAACCTAGCACAGGGCTTGCTATTTGCGGAAAGCAAAGGACTTGCCACATAAGGATTCCTACCTTAGAAGAGGTATTTTCAAGGCCCAAATAACTCCATCTCAGGTTTCCTTAAAGAATGAACTGATTTTAGACTAAATCTCTAAGATCTTTCCCTAGGTCAGAGTGGGTAACTTGGATTTGACTTTTCTTAACTGTTCCTATGGGAAGAGTTATTTTTTCTTTTTTATATTAAGATAACTTTTTATTGAATAGGTAACACATCTATGTGTTTCAAAAATCAAAACTATAAAAATAAATATGTTTCAGACATCTCACCTTCACTCTCTTTTCTGTTATCTCTTGTATTCTTTCCTGTGGTTTTTTAGGCAAACGCAAGCAAATATAAATAAATATTATCATTTTCCACCTTTGGTGGATAACTGTGTATGCATTGTCCAGAACCTTGCTTTTTGTCCAGTTCATGTATTCTAGATATCTTTCTGTATCAGTACATAGAAAACTTCCTTATTATTTTTTACAAATGTATTTCATTGTATTGGATGTACATTTGTATTGGAGTAAGTAAACTGGATTTATTTATTCAGATCCCTATTAAAATAAATGATTTGTGTTCATTATTTTGTTATTGCAGACAGTGCCACAATGAATGACTCTATACATATGTTGTTTTGTTCATCTGCAGGTTTATCTATAGGATATTTCTAGATGTGGGGTTGTTGGGCCCAGGAGTAAATGCATGTACAGTCTCCTTGAGTTTGAATCCATCTGTTTGTTTCCAGGACCTAGCATTTGTGGTGCATGTAGTCTATACTTAGTTAATAATTTACTGAATGAGGTAATGAATGGGAGGCACTTTTTCTGGGTTTCTGGCATGTTTACCCTGTTGGGATGTCAAACCTATCTCAAGGCTGTAATAAATTCTGTAAGATATGTCCAGATTAAGACATCTGTTTCACTAAAGATAACTTTATAGAGAGGGGACTTTCAAATATTTCTATAACTAGGCTCATAAAAGAACATTTCACCCTTGCTTTTGTTACAGTTTTACAAACACACATCGTTGAACTTAGTAAAAAGTACATCTCTAAAATCTAATGAATGTATTTGCTTTATTTGGCTCTGATGGTTAAAGTCCTGTGAGTCAGACTTTTTTTTTCCTGTCTTTCTTCCTTTCTCTCTCCCACCTTCAATTTTATTTTTTGCCAAATGTTCAGAAAAGTCATCCTATAGACAATGATGTAAAAACCACTTGTTATGACTAATCCATTCTGGTCTTTCCTTGTTTCAGCTGCCTGCCACTACTGAAGCAGTCATAAGCAGTACCAAAGTACTAAACTGATACAGGGATCCTTCAACTTGTAGCTCATTTATTATTACCTGGCTGGTACTCACACATTGTCAGTTAAGAACTGAGTCTTTGTGGGAATTGAACAGTGAGAACACATGGACACAGGAAGGGGATCATCACACTCTGGGGACTGTTGTGGGGTGGGGGGAGGGGGGAGGGATAGCATTGGGAGATATACCTAATGCTAGATGACGAGTTAGTGGGTGCAGTGCACCAGCATGGCACATGTATACATATGTAACTAACCTGCACATTGCGCACGTGTACCCTAAAACCTGAAGTATAATAATAATAAATAAATAAATAAAATAAATAAAAAATAAAAGAACTGAGTCTTTGACTCAACTACTACCTGTAACTACCAATGTGACCTTAAACAGATAACTTAGCCCTCTCTTTTATTTTGTCAAAACATTTATAGAATGAGGAAATTGGGCATGTTGACTTGTAAAGTGCCATTTTACACCTAAGTTTTATTATTTAAATGGTTAATTTTCCACTATATTGATTTTGCTTGATGCTTGTTGAATTTTTTTTGTTCTTCTTTTTTTGGGACATCTTATAGTTTAGTGGCTCCTACACCCATGTGAATTTAGTTTTCCATTTTATTATTTGTTTTTATACATAGTATAAGGTTTGGCATTGTTCAATAGTGGGAATAACATGAGTTTTGTAGCTTCTCAGGCTGGGTTTGAATTCTGGCTCCGTAACATACAAACTGTACAATCCTAGAAAATTTATTTAACGTCTCTGTGCTTATTTTCTCATCTGTAAAACTGGGTAATAAAGAAGCTACCTTATGAAGTTGTAAAGATATGGATGAAATCATTTAAAAAGTATTTAATTCTATGTCTTAGGAAGTTCAGTACATGTTATGACAATGTATGTAGATGAGCAGTTTAGTTGTGGAGGAAGGTATCATGGGGCAGGAACATTACTCTTAGCAACTGATGGCACACACTTTAAAAATCCAAAATGTGTTATACATGCAGAAGACTACAATCAACATTTCTATACATTTTAATAATAAAACCCAAGAACTCAGCACTCAAGAGCACCACTACTGGCACTATAAAAGCCCCAGGGAACCCACCCCAATCACTTTGCTCTACCCTTCTGTCCAGAGGTTAACTATTGTTCCCTTTTTTATAATTCCCTCTGTATGACTGAGTCCTGAGAAACAAAGGACACCTCTTCGGACATGTGGCAGAGCTGCAGTTGAGACTATTAGATGTCTGTCAGAAAGACTCCTCCAACTGTCAAGAGTACTATAGGTTCAATCTGTGAGGTGACCTGAGTGTCCTCAGCTGAGTCAGCAGAGAAAGAGGAGAGCAGGGACTTCATGACCCTGCTGGCAAGCCAGTAATAAGAAGTAGGCTCACCTGTACATTCTGTCTTCAGTTAAAAAAGAGTACAAAGGCAGTCAGGGTCTTGGTGATGACAAGTATCAACATTGCTAAATTTCAGGCCACTCAGTTCCAGTCTGTATGGAGTGCAGCTCCCACCTCAGGCCGCTGTGATTCCTGTTCCTTTGAATCAAATGTCTCTCTACCTCTGTCTCTGTCTCTCTGGAAGCTTGTTGAGCCATCTCTTATCTTGGAAGTTTTGAAATTGCACAGTGTTGTGCCTTGGTGTGGGGTTTGTATTCATCCCTTGTGCTATATACTCGGTCTAGCAGCTTCATGTCCTTAAATTCCAGAAAATTTTCTTGAATTATTTTGTTGATGATTTTCTCTCCTCTGTTTTTTCTATCCTTTCTTTCTGGATCTCCTGTTATTCAAAAGCCAGACTTTCTGGACTCCTAATTTTCTTTTTTACTTGTATTTCTCTTCTCTTGCTTTATGATTTAGGGAATATTCTCAAAACTCTTCTATTGAGTATCTTACTTCTGCTATTATGCCTTTAATTGTGAAGAATTTTTTCTCCTCTGAATCTTTCTTTTTTATAGTACCCTTTTATTTCATGGTTGTACTATCTTTTATTTCTCTGAGAAAGCTAGTAATAAGTTTAAAATTTTTTTTCTTGTCCCTGCATGGTGTCTGATTCTTCCACGTTGCTTTTGTCTGTCTGTTTTGGTCTCTGTCCTCCATATTGGAGGCTGTCATCAGAAGTTTGGTAGTCTTTGATTTTCTGCTCATAGTTAATGAGGGAACCAAGATGGATGATTGGAAGGTGAGGCATAAATAAGATTTGTTGACCATAAGCTTTATTATGAGGCAATTTGGGTGGCCTGTTGATTGAGGAACCCTGATGTCCGTATCTTTAGTTATTTCTTCTTGGCCTAATCAGATTCCCGACGTAAGTGTCTTCCAGTCTTCTGTCTGAGGGAGGGGCAGGGTAAGTATTCTGTTTGTGGGGAGAAGGAGATTGGGTGTCTCTCTTGATTGGTCAATCACTTAGTATTCAGTAATTAGTCGTTTACTGCCACTATGTCTTGGTATAGTTTTTATAACCTCATCTGTGTCTGGCATTCCCTAGTCCAAAGCACCTCTTTTTTACCCTCTCCAAATGATAGGAATTTCCAGACTTCTGCTTGAGTAGGGATGGAGGAGGGATAGTCATGTAGTGGCAAGGAAGAGATCTAGGGAGCTAACTTTTTATTCAGTTTTTACCATAGTTCCTATTTTTGCCTTCCCCCTTATATTCCCAGTTCCTGATTCTGTGCTCTTTAAGAATTCTGCAGTATAAATCAGTTACTTTGTGATTTCCTTATTGGGGCTTGGTATTTAGCTGTCTCAGGTCTACTAAACCAATTTTCACTGATATCTCTGCTTCCTAGTTTTTTACCTTTGAGGTATGGCTATTTCACCTGTTCTGTTTGTCCTTATAGACTTATATCTTTAAAACAACAACAGAACCTTTTACTGTAGTTAAAGTGGAATTTCGGGAGGAATTAAAATATGCTCAGTCTGACATCTTAACCCGAAAAACCTCCATTTGTTTCTTTAACAGATAAGGAGTATGAGATTCTGAGAGATTACGTGATTTCTGTTTATACATGTTCCAGTATCTATTGAATATATAATAATAAACCTCCCCTAAACTTAGTGGCTTAAAATACCAGCAATGTTTATTTCATTCACAAACATGTAATTTGTGTGGGGATCAGTGGGGACGGCTCATCTTGGTTCTCCTGAGCATTAGCTGAGGGGGCTTTGAATACTGAGAGCTGGAATTACCTGAAGGCTTGCTCACTTCCATGCCTGATGATTGATGCTGGTTGTAGGCTTGGACCTTAGATGAAACACCTACATATGGCCTTTTTCAGGTGGCTCTTGGCATCCTCACAGCATGGTGACAGAATTCCAAAGACAAACATCTCGAAAGAGAGAGCCAAGCACAAATGTTATTGCCTTTTAATAGCCTACTCATGCAGCTTCACTTCTGCCACTTTTGTTGATTAGCAAGGAGTCATTAAGGCTGGCTTATATTCAAAGGGAGGAGAATTAGACTCCATCCTTTGTTGGTGGGAGTATAAAATAATTTATAGACATAATGTAGATCCAGAAAAAGAAGACAAGTTTGGTTGGATGGTTGTTCTCTTTTTTGTTGTTGTTGTTTTGTTTTTTGTTGTTGTTGTTTTCAGATATTTTCTTATACCGTATTTAAGGTAGAAATTCATAATTAAAAATCAGTTTTTTATAATAGATGACATATACATTGTAAGTTTCCATACTTCCTGAATTTCTCTATTACAGGCCGTTATCTAGGTCACACTATTAGAGAATTTTAAAACTTTTTGGTAGGTTTATGAATCTTTTCCATTTTGTTCTTGAATAGTTGTAGAGACGAAAGTGATCTAAGAAATGATATAAACTAGTGGTTTTTAAACTTATTTTTGTTCTTGTTTTTGATTGTGACAAAACACTTTTTTTAAAAAAACAATTTATTAGAGCATAATTATATGAAGCGGAGTTGCTGTGAGTAAACCTATTCATTCAGCACCATTCCCCTGAGGCAGACCTTGAAGTTCTTTTTTGAAACCTTAGCAACAACTGACTTAAGCCATCTTTTTTTTTTTTTTTCTTTAAGTTCTGGGATACATGTGCAGGACGTGCAAGTTTGTTTCGTAGGTATACATGTGCGATGGTGGTTTCCTGCACCCATCAACCCGTCAGCTACATTACGTATTTCTCCTAATGCTATCCCTTCCCTAGTCCCCCACTCACTGACAGGTCCTGGTGTGTGATATTCCCCTTCCTGTGTCCATGTGTTCTCATTGTTCAACTCCCACTTATGAGTGAGAACATGCAGTGTTTGGTTTTCTATTCCTGTGTTAGTTTGCTGAAAATGATGGTTTCCAGCTTCATCCATGTCCCTGCAAAGGACATGAACTCATCCCTCTTCATGGCTGCATAGTATTCCATGGTGCATATGTGCCATATTTTCTTTATCCAGTCCATCATTGATGGGCATTTGGGTTGGTTCCCAGTCTTTGCTATTGCGAACAGTGCTGTAATAAACATATGTGTGTGTGTGTCTTTATAGTAGAATGATTTATCTTCCTTTGGGTATATACCCATTAATGGGATTGCTGGGTCAAATAGTATTTCTGGTTCTAGATCCTTGAGGAATCGCCACACTGTCTTCCACAATGGTTGAACTAATTTACGCTCCCACCAACACTGTAAAAGTGTTCCTATTTCTCCATATCTTCTCCAGCATTTGTTGTTTCCTGACACTTTTTACTCATCACCATTCTAACTGGCATGAGATGGTATCTCATTGTGGTTTTGATTTGCATTTCTCTAATGACCAGTGATGATGAGCTTTTTTTCATGTTTGTTGGCTACATAAATGTCTTCTTTTGAGAAGTGTCTGTTCATATCCTTTGCCCACTTTTTGATGGGGTAGGTTGATTTTTCTTGCAAATGTGTTTAAGTTCCTTGTAGATTGTGGATATTAGCCCTTTGTCAGATAGATAGATTGAAAACATTTTCTCCATTCTGTAGATTGTCTCTTCACTCTGATGATAGTTTCTTTTGCTGTGCAGGAGCTGTTTAGTTTAATTAGATGCCATTTGTCAATTTTAGCTTTTGTTACTATTGCTTTTGATGTTTTAGTCATCAAGTTTTTGCCCATGCCTGTGTCCTGAATGGTATTGCCTAGGTTTTCTTCTAGGGTTTTTATGGTTTTAGGTTTTATGTTTAAGTCTTTAATTCATCTTCAGTTTATTTTTGTATGAGGTGTAAGGAAGGAGTCTAGTTTCAGTTTTCTGCATATGGCTAGCCAGTTTTCCCAGCACCATTTATTAAATAGGGAATCCTTTCCCCATTGCTTTTTTTTGTCACATTTGTCAAAGATCAGATTATTGTAGATGTGTGGCATTATTTCTGAGGCCTCTATCCTGTTCCATTGGTCTATATATATATCTGTTTTGGTACCAGTATCATGCTGTTTTGGTTACTGTAGCCTAGTAGTGTAGTTTGCGGTCAGGTAGCGTGATGTCTCCAACTTTGTTCTTTTTGCTTAGGATTGTCTTGGCTATACAGGCTCTTTTTGGTTCCACGTGAAATGTAAAGTAGTTTTTTCTAATTCTGTGAAGAAAGTCAATGGTAGCTTGATGGGGATAGCATTGAATCTATAAATTACTTTGGGCAGTATGGCCATTTTCACAATATTGATTCTTCCTATCCATGAGGATGGAATGTTTTTCCCTTTGTGTCCTGTCTCCTTTACTTGAGCAGTGATTTGTAGTTCTCCTTGAAGAGATCCTTCACATCCTTTGTAAGTCGTATTGCTACGTATTGTATTCTCTTTATAGCAGTTATGAATGGGAGTTCACTCATGATTTGGCTCTCTATTTTTGGTGTATAGGAATGCTTGTGATTTTTGCACATTGATTTTGTATCCTAAGACTTTGCTGAAGTTGCATATCAGCTTAAGGAGATTCTGGGCTGAGATGATGGGGTTTTCCAAATATATAATCCTGTCCTCCGCAAACAGAGACAATTTGACTTCCTCTCTTCCTATTTAAATGCCCTTTCTTTCTCTTGCCTGACTGCCCTGGCCAAAATTTCCAATAATATGTTGAATAGGAGTAGCGAGAGAGGGCATCCTTGTCTTGTGTCAGTTTTAAAAGGGAATGCTTCCAGCTTTTGCCCATTCAGTATGATATTAGCTGTGGCTTTCTCATAAATAGCTCTTATTAAGAGAAACATTCCATCAGTACCTAGTTTATTCAGAGTTTTTAGCATGAATGGGGTGTTGAATTTTATTGAAGTCCTTTTGAATGTGTATTGAGAAAATTGTGTGGTTTTTGTCATCGGTTCTTTTTAAGTGATGGGTTACGTTTATTGACTTGTGTGTGTTGAACTAGCCCTGCATTCCAGGGATGAAGCCAACTTGATTGTGGTGGATAAGCTTTTTGATGTGCTGCTACATTTGGTTTGCCAGTATTTTATTGAGGATTTTCACATCCATGTTCATCAGGGATATTGGCCTGAAATTTTCTTTTTTTGTTGTGTCTCTGCCAGGTTTTGGTATCAGGATGATGCTGACCTCATAAAGTGAGTTAGGGAGGAGTTCCTCTTTTTCTATTGTTTAGAATAGTTTCAAAAGGAATGGTAACAGCTCCTCTTTATACCTCTGGTAGAATTCACCTGTCAATCTGTCTGGTCCTGGGGTTTTTTTGGTTGGTAGGCTATTAATTACTGCCTCCATTTCAGAACTTGGTCTATTCAGAGTTCGACTTCTTCCTGGTTTAGTCTTGGGAGTGTGTATGTGTCCAGGAATTTATCCATTTCTTCTAGACTTTCTAGTTTATTTGCGTAGAGGTGTTCGTAGTATTCTCTGACGGTAGTTTGTATTTCTGTGGGATCAGTGGTGATATCCCCTTTATCATTTTTTATTGTGTCTATTTGATTCTTCTCTCTTTTCTTCTCTATTAGTCTGGCTAGTGGTCTATCTAGTTTGTTAACCTTTACAAAAAACCAGCTCCTGGATTCATTGATTTTTTTGAAGTGTTTTTCATATCTCCGTCTCCTTCAGTTCTGCTCTAATCTTAGTTATTTGTCTTCTGCTAGCTTTTGAATTTGTTTGCTCTTGCTTCCCTAGTTATTTTAATTATGATGTTAGGGTGTCGATCTTAGATCTTTCCCACTTTCTCCTGTGGGCATTTGGTGCTATAAATTTCCCTCTAAACACTGCTTTAGCTGTGTCCCAGAGATTCTGGTATGTTGTGTCTTTGTTCTCATTGGTTTCAAATAACTTATTTATTTCTGCCTTAATTTCGTTAGGTACCCAGTAGTCATTCAGGAGCAGGTTGTTCAGTTTCCATGTAGTTGTGCGAGTTTCTGAATCCTGAGTTCTAATTTGATTGCACTGTGGTCTGAGAGACTGTTTATTATGATTTCCATTGTTTTGCACTTGCTGAGGAGTGTCTTACTTCCAATTATGTGGTCAATTTTCGAATAAGTGCAATGTGGTGCTGAGAAGAATTTACATTCTTTTGATTTGGGGTGGAGAGTTCTGTAGATGTCTATTAGGTCTGCTTGGTCCAGAGTTGAGTTCAAGTCCTGAATATCCTTGTTAATTTTCTGCCTTGTTGATCTAATATTGACAGTGTGATGTTAAAGTCTCCCACTATCATTGTGTGGGAGTCTAAGTCTCTTTGTAGGTCTCTAAGAACTGCTTTATGAATCTGGGTACTCCTGTATTGGGTGCATATATATTTAGGACAGTTAGTTCTTCTTGTTGCATTGATCCCTTTACCATTATGTCATGCCCTTCTTTGCCTTTTTGGATCTTTGTTGGTTTAAAGTCTGTTTCATCAGAGACTAGGATTGCAACCCTTGCTTTTTTTTTGCTTTCCATTTGTGTGGGAAATATTTCTCCATCCTTTTATTTTAGCCTATGTGTGTCTTTGCACATGAGATGGGTCTCCTGAATACAGCACACCAGTGGGTCTTGACTCTTTATCCAATTTGCTGGTCTGTGTCTTTCAATTGGGGCATTTAGCCCATTTACATTTAAGGTTAATATTCTTATGTGTGAATTTGAGCGTGTCATTATGATGCTAGCTGTTTATTTTGCCCATTGGTTGATGCAGTTTCTTCATAGTGTCAATGGTCTTTACAATTTGGTATGTTTTTGCAGTGGCTGGTACCGGTTTTCCTTTCCATATTTAGTGCTTCCTTCAGGAGCTCTTGTAAGGCAGGCCTGGTGGTGATAGAATCTCTCAGCATTTGCTTGTCTGTAAAGGATTTTATTTGTCCTTTGCTTAGGAAGCTTAGTTTGGCTGGATATGAAATTCTGGGCTGAAAATTCTTTTCTTTAAGAATGATAAATATTGGCCCCCACTGTCTTCTGGCTTGTAGGGTTTCTGCAGAGAGATATGCTCTTAGTCTGATGGGCTTCCCTTTGGGGGTAACCTGACCTTTCTCTCTGGCTGCCCTTAACATTTTTTGCTTCATTTCAACCTTGGTGAACCTGACAATTATGTGTCTTGGGGTTGCTCTTCTCAAGGAGTATCTTTGTGGTGTTCTCTGTATTTCCTGAATTTGAATGTTGGCCTGTCTTGCTTAGGTTTGTGGAATTCTCCTGGATAATATCCTGAAGGGTGTTTTCCAACTTGGTTCCATTCTCCCCGTCACTTTCAGATACACCAAAAAAACATAGGTTTGGTCTCTTCACATAGTCCCACATTTCTTGGAGGCTTTGTTCGTTCCTTTTCATTCTTTTTTCTCTAAGCTTGTCTTCACGCTTTATTTCATTATGTTGATCTTCAATCTCTGATATCCTTTCTTCTGCTTGATCGATTCAGCTATTGATACTTGTGTATGCTTCATGAAGTTCTCATGCTGTTTTTCAGGTCCATCAGGTCATTTATGTTCTTCTCTAAACTCGTTATTTTGGTTAGCAATTCCTCTAACCTTTTATCAAGGTTCTCAGCTTCCTTGCATTGGGTTAGAACATGCTCCTTTAGCCCGGAAGAGTTTCTTATTACCCACCTTCTGAAGCCTACTTCTGTCAATTCGTCAAACTCATTCTCCATCCAGTTTGGTTCCCTTGCTGGTGAAGAGTTGTGATCCTTTGGAGGGAAAGAGGCGTTCTGGTTTTTGGAATTTTCAGCCTTTTTGCGCTGGTTTTTCTTCATCTTCGTGGATTTATCTATGTTTGGTCTTTGATGCTGGTGACCTCTGGATGGGGTTTTTGTGTGGACATCCTTTTTGTTGATGCTGATGCTATTCCTTTCTGTTTGTTAGTTTTCCTTCTAACAGTTAGGGCCCTCTGCTGCAGGTCTGCTGGAGTTTGCTGGAGGTCCACTCCAGACCGTGTTTGCCTGGGTATGGCACAGCAGAGGCTGCAGAACAGCAAAGGTTGCTGCCTGTTCCTTCCTCTGGAAGCTTTGTCCCAGAGGGGCACCTGCCAGATGCCAGCTGGAGCTCTCCTGTATGTGGTGTTGGTCAACCCCTGCTGGGAGGTATCTCCCAGTCAGGACACATGGGTGTCAGGGACCCACTTGAGGAGGCAGTCTGTCCCTTAGCAGAGCTTGAGCGCTGTGCTGGGAGATTCGCCCCTCTCCTCAGAGCTGGCAGGCAGGAACGCTTAAGTCTGCTGCAGCTGTGCCCACAGCCACCTCTTTCCCCGGATGCTCTGTCCCAGGGAGATGGGAGTTTGATGTATAAGCCCCTGATTGGGGTTGCTGCTTTTCTTTCAGGGATGCCCCTTCCCAGAGGGGAGGAATCTAGACAGGCAGTTTGGCTACAGTGGCTTTGCTGAGCTGAGGTTGGCTCTGCCTAGTTTTAACTTCCCGGAGGCTTTGTTTACACTGTGAGGGGAAAACTGCCTACTCAAGACTCAATAATGGTGGACACCCCTCCCCCCACTAAGCTCTGGTGTCTCAGGTCATCTTCAGACTGCTGTGCTGGCAGCAAGAATTTCAAGCCATTGGATCTTAGCTTTTTGGGCTCTGTATGGGTGGGATCTGCTGAGCTAGACCACTTGACTCCCTGGCTTCAGCCCCCTTTCCAGAGGAGTGAATGGTTCTGTGTCTCTGGTGTTCTAGGTGCCACTGGGGTATAAAAAAAAAAAATTCCTGCAGCAAGTTCGGTGTCTGCTCAAATGGCCACCCAGTTTTGTGTTTGAATCCCAGGGCCCTGGTGGCATAGGCACCCAAGAGAATCTCCTTGTCTGTAGGTTGTGAAGACCATGGAAAAAGTGTAGTATCTGGGCCAGAGTGCACCGTTCCTCAGGGCACAGTCTCTCACGCCTTCCCTTAGCTAGGGGAGGGAGTTCTCTGATCCCTTGTGCTTCCCAGATGTGGCGATGCCTCACCCTGCTTCGGCTTGCCCCCCACAGTCTGCACCCACTGTCTAACCAGTCCCAGTGAGATGAGCTGGGTACGTCAGTTGGAAATGCAGAAATCACCTGCCTTCTGCGTTGATCTCACTGGGAGCTGCAGACTGGAGCTGTTCCTATTAGGCTGACTTGCCAGCCACTCCCTCTTCTTTCATTGTATAATGTCTAAACTAAGGCCCAGGGACTTTAATTGCTTATCTAAAGTTAAAAATTTCACAACCCAGCCAGCAATATGATCCAGTCCCATACTTCTAAGACTGCTTTTCCGTTACTTATTACTTATTTAATTAAAAATTATTTATAACGAAACTCAAGGCACAGCATTTTGCAGGAGCGTGTAACCAGCAGCAAACTTTTTTATATCACTATTTCCTCTCTAGCAGCAGAGGGATAAGGAAGGGAAGCCCAGGTTCTTCCTACTGAACCTCCAATCTTCATAAAGACTCTCCTTTACCTCCAATGCTGCTGTTGCCATCTGTGCTGGCTAGCCAGGAACAGTTATCAATCCCCTAATCATGCGGACAATTCACAATGTCAGTCTTTGTTTTCTCGGGTGTAGTTGTAGAAAGCTGCATTTTCCAAGTTTCCAACGAGAGTTGTGACGTCTGTGAAAACAGTGAGCTAGCAAAATTTGGCTGATAATCTCACACGCTTACACACAGTTATATTCTGATCTTCACATTTTTGAATATACTGCCAACCCCTACCACAGCCCTTATTCTTCTTACATTGGCTTCTAGTGTTTTACTTAATGTTTCTAAGCAACCAACTAAAATTGGCAACAGTATATTAAAAGAAAGGGAAAACAATTACTGCTTATCAGTTCAGCACTGTGTTCATAAATTCGCTGAATGAACCCTAAATGATAGATTTTCACTGATAAATATATTTTGGCTTTTTTCACTGTATTATGATATTCTGTATTGCAGAAAAAGTTGCGTATGATAGAACAAAGATTTGCCTCTATTTATAATGTCAGTTTGAGATCTAATTAATCCCTCATCACCATAGTTATTGATTTTCTCTTTTTGAATTATATTTTAATAACCGTCTGTGAGAACAGGCAGAAAGCCTGTCTCTGGAAACAATGCCTTGATATTCAGGGACTTGAGAACAGCTGCAGTCTGTTATTTTTCTTTTCTTAATAGCTGAATGTCACATCCTGTAGTTTGGTTTTCATTCACTAATCTGAGCAAAGGATTCTGCCTTTCTTTCTAATTCAAGTTCCATTAACATAGTGTGTTAACATTCTGCATGACTCTTCAGTTTAAGTTACCTTTTCAACTAAAAATACATCCCATCTGGGCTTCTGGTTTCCAAACTTACCCTATAATCCTCTTGGCCTTGGCATTACTATTTCTCTTATGTAAGAATCTCTCCACTCTCAGGCTCTGCCAAAATCCAGTTCTTTTACTAATGCAAATTTCACTCTTCCACCTCAGCATGGTATTAATAAAATGAGTGGATATAAAACTGTGTATATATGCTCTGTGTGTGAATAGGTTAATTTATATTTGAATGAATCTGTTTGTATTTAATTGTAGGTGTTTATAGCCAGGTTGGGAAAAAGTGTGTGGGAAGGGATAAGAAAGGGTAAGTAAGCCTGGTAAAGAGGAAGAAAAACTCTATAGGAGCCACAAAAGATAATAGTAATAAGACTGGTGTTGAAGAGAGGAGATGACTATCATTTATTTATTTTCTGCTGAGATGCCCTTTTCTTTCCCTTTAATACAGATTGCCAAATATAATCTATAAGAAGCCATTTGTGGAGATACCTAATTTTACTTGTTTATAAATTGAACCTCTGTCCAATTAATGTTTGCAGTAGAAATTACTAGACATTGGATGTTTCCGTATTTAATAAAGGATATAAAATTATAACACTGAAGTAGATTTAATAAACTCTTCTGTGTCATCAGCACCATTGTTCTCTCATTTAAAACCACGGAAGAGTGTTTCATAGTATTTTGTGCAGACTAGCAACATCAGCATCACCTGGGAACATATAGAAATACAAATTCTTCCTGGAGGAAGGGGCAACTGTTTGCGCAGCTTCAGCAGACTTAAGCGTTCCTGCCTGCCAGCTCTGAGGAGAGGGGCGAATCTCCCAGCACAGCGCTCAAGCTCTGCTAAGGGACAGACTGCCTCCTCAAGTGGGTCCCTGACACCCATGTGTCCTGACTGGGAGATACCTCCCAGCAGGGGTTGACCAACACCACATACAGGAGAGCTCCAGCTGGCATCTGGCAGGTGCCCCTCTGGGACAAAGCTTCCAGAGGAAGGAACAGGCAGCAACCTTTGCTGTTCTGCAGCCTCTGCTGTGCCATACCCAGGCAAACACGGTCTGGAGTGGACCTCCAGCAAACTCCAGCAGACCTGCAGCAGAGGGCCCTAACTGTTAGAAGGAAAACTAACAAACAGAAAGGAATAGCATCAGCATCAACAAAAAGGATGTCCACACAAAAACCCCATCCAGAGGTCACCAGCATCAAAGACCAAACATAGATAAATCCACGAAGATGAAGAAAAACCAGCGCAAAAAGGCTGAAAATTCCAAAAACCAGAACGCCTCTTTCCCTCCAAAGGATCACAACTCTTCACCAGCAAGGGAACCAAACTGGATGGAGAATGAGTTTGACGAATTGACAGAAGTAGGCTTCAGAAGGTGGGTAATAAGAAACTCTTCCGGGCTAAAGGAGCATGTTCTAACCCAATGCAAGGAAGCTGAGAACCTTGATAAAAGGTTAGAGGAATTGCTAACCAAAATAACGAGTTTAGAGAAGAACATAAATGACCTGATGGACCTGAAAAACAGCATGAGAACTTCATGAAGCATACACAAGTATCAATAGCTGAATCGATCAAGCAGAAGAAAGGATATCAGAGATTGAAGATCAACATAATGAAATAAAGCGTGAAGACAAGCTTAGAGAAAAAAGAATGAAAAGGAACGAACAAAGCCTCCAAGAAATGTGGGACTATGTGAAGAGACCAAACCTATGTTTTTTTGGTGTATCTGAAAGTGACGGGGAGAATGGAACCAAGTTGGAAAACACCCTTCAGGATATTATCCAGGAGAATTCCACAAACCTAAGCAAGACAGGCCAACATTCAAATTCAGGAAATACAGAGAACACCACAAAGATACTCCTTGAGAAGAGCAACCCCAAGACACATAATTGTCAGGTTCACCAAGGTTGAAATGAAGCAAAAAATGTTAAGGGCAGCCAGAGAGAAAGGTCAGGTTACCCCCAAAGGGAAGCCCATCAGACTAAGAGCATATCTCTCTGCAGAAACCCTACAAGCCAGAAGACAGTGGGGGCCAATATTTATCATTCTTAAAGAAAAGAATTTTCAGCCCAGAATTTCATATCCAGCCAAACTAAGCTTCCTAAGCAAAGGACAAATAAAATCCTTTACAGACAAGCAAATGCTGAGAGATTCTATCACCACCAGGCCTGCCTTACAAGAGCTCCTGAAGGAAGCACTAAATATGGAAAGGAAAACCGGTACCAGCCACTGCAAAAACATACCAAATTGTAAAGACCATTGACACTATGAAGAAACTGCATCAACCAATGGGCAAAATAAACAGCTAGCATCATAATGACACGCTCAAATTCACACATAAGAATATTAACCTTAAATGTAAATGGGCTAAATGCCCCAATTGAAAGACACAGACCAGCAAATTGGATAAAGAGTCAAGACCCACTGGTGTGCTGTATTCAGGAGACTCATCTCATGTGCAAAGACACACATAGGCTAAAATAAAAGGATGGAGAAATATTTCCCACACAAATGGAAAGCAAAAAAAAAGCAAGGGTTGCAATCCTAGTCTCTGATGAAACAGACTTTAAACCAACAAAGATCCAAAAAGGCAAAGAAGGGCATGACATAATGGTAAAGGGATCAATGCAACAAGAAGAACTAACTGTCCTAAATATATATGCACCCAATACAGGAGTACCCAGATTCATAAAGCAGTTCTTAGAGACCTACAAAGAGACTTAGACTCCCACACAATGATAGTGGGAGACTTTAACATCACACTGTCAATATTAGATCAACAAGGCAGAAAATTAACAAGGATATTCAGGACTTGAACTCAACTCTGGACCAAGCAGACCTAATAGACATCTACAGAACTCTCCACCCCAAATCAAAAGAATGTAAATTCTTCTCAGCACCACATTGCACTTATTCGAAAATTGACCACATAATTGGAAGTAAGACACTCCTCAGCAAGTGCAAAACAATGGAAATCATAATAAACAGTCTCTCAGACCACAGTGCAATCAAATTAGAACTCAGGATTCAGAAACTCGCACAACTACATGGAAACTGAACAACCTGCTCCTGAATGACTACTGGGTACCTAACGAAATTAAGGCAGAAATAAATAAGTTATTTGAAACCAATGAGAACAAAGACACAACATACCAGAATCTCTGGGACACAGCTAAAGCAGTGTTTAGAGGGAAATTTATAGCACCAAATGCCCACAGGAGAAAGTGGGAAAGATCTAAGATCGACACCCTAACATCATAATTAAAATAACTAGGGAAGCAAGAGCAAACAAATTCAAAAGCTAGCAGAAGACAAATAACTAAGATTAGAGCAGAACTGAAGGAGACGGAGACATGAAAAACACTTCAAAAAAATCAATGAATCCAGGAGCTGGTTTTTTGTAAAGGTTAACAAACTAGATAGACCACTAGCCAGACTAATAGAGAAGAAAAAAGAGAAGAATCAAATAGACACAATAAAAAATGATAAAGGGGATATCACCACTGATCCCACAGAAATACAAACTACCGTCAGAGAATACTACGAACACCTCTACGCAAATAAACTAGAAAGTCTAGAAGAAATGGATAAATTCCTGGAGGCAAGTCGTAACATGGTAAGTGTACTGGAAAGTGCACTTGGACGAACCAGAGAGTAGCTTAACATAAAGCACCTGGCTTACACTTGGGAGATTTCAATTCAACTTGACCACTCTGAGCTAACTGTAGCCCTAAACACATGCTCCCAAGACTAAACCAGGAAGAAGTCGAATCTCTGATTAGACCAATAACAAGTTCTGAAATGGAGGCAGTAATTAATAGCCTACCAACCAAAAAAACCCCAGGACCAGACAGAGTCACAGATGACTTCTGCCAGAGGTACAAAGAGGAGCTGTTACCATTCCTTCTGAAACTATTCTAAACAATAGAAAAAGAGGAACTCCTCCCTAACTCATTTTATGAGGTCAGCATCATCCTGATACCAAAACCTGGCAGAGACACAACAAAAAAAGAAAATTTCAGGCCAATATCCCTGATGAACATGGATGTGAAAATCCTCAATAAAATACTGGCAAACCAAATGTAGCAGCACATCAAAAAGCTCATCTACCACATCAAAGAATTTATCCACCACGATCGAGTTGGCTTCATCCCTGGAATGCAAGGCTGGTTCAACATACACAAATCAATAAATGTAATCCATTTAAACAGAACCAATGACAAAAAACAATTACCTCAATAGATGTATAAAAGGCCTCGATAAAATTCAACACTTTTTGTACTAAAATCTCTCAATAAATTAGGTATCGATGGAGTGTTTCTCAAAATAATAAGAGCTATTTATGACAAACCCACAGTCAATATCATACTGAATGGGTAAAAGCTGGAAGCATTCTCTTTAAGAACTGACACAAGACAAGGATGCCCTCTCTTACTACTCCTATTCAACATATTATTGGAAATTTTGGCCAGGGCAATCAGGCAAGAGAGAGAAATAAAGGACATTTAAATAGGAAGAGAGGAAGTCAAATCATGTTTGCAGATGACATGATTGTATATTTAGAAAACTCCATCTTCTCCGCCAGAAATCTCCTTAAGCTGATAAGCAACTACAGCAAAGTCTCAGGATACAAAATCAATGTGCAAAAATCACAAGCATTCCTATACACAAATAATAGACAAACAGAGAGCCAAATCATGAGTGACCCCCATTCACAATTGCTGCAAAGATAATAAAATACCTAGCAATACAACTTACAAAGGATGTGAAGGACCTCTTCAAGGAAAACTACAAATCACTCCTCAAGGAAATAAGAAAGAACACAAACAAATGGAAAAACATTCCGTGCTCATGGATAGGAAGAATCAATATCGTGAAAATGGCCACACTGCCCAAAGTAATTTTTTATAGATTCAATGCTATCCCCATCAAGCTACCACTGACTTTCTTCACAGAATTAGAAAAAACTACTTTACATTTCATATGGAACCGAAAAAGAGCCCATATAGTCAAGACAATCCTAAGCAAAAAGAACAAAGCTGGAGGTATCATGCTACCTCACTTCAAACTACAAGGCTACAGTAACCAGAACAGCACAGTACTGGTACCAAAACAAAGGAACCAAAGGAACAGCATAGAGACCTCAGAAATAATGCCACAAATCTACAGTAATCTGATCTTTGACAAACCTGATAAAAACAAGCAATGGGGAAAGGATTCCCTATTTAATAAATGGTGCTGGGGAAACTGGCTAGTCATATGCAGAAAACTGAAACTGGACCCCTTCCTTACACCTCATACAAAAATTAACTCAAGATGGATTAAAAACTTATATGTAAACCCTAATACCATGAAAACTCTAGAAGAAAACCTAGGTAATACCATTCAGGACATAGGCGTGGGCAAAGACTTCATGACTAAAACACCAAAAACAATGGCAATAAAAGCCAGAATTGACAAATGGCATCTAATTAAACTAAAGAGCTTCTAAACAGTAGAAGAAACTATCATCAGAGTGAAGAGGCAACCTACAGAATGAGAGAAAATGTTTGCAATCTATCCATCTGACAAAGGGCTAATATCCAGAATCTACAAGGAAGTTAAACAGATTTACAAGAAAAAAACAACCCCATCAAAAAGTGGGCAAAGGATATGAACAGACACTTCCCAAAAGAAGACATTTATGCAGCCAACAAACATATGAAAAAAAGCTCATCATCACTGGTCATTAGAAAAATGCAAATCAAACCACAATGAGTTACCATCTCATGCCAGTTAGAATGGTGATCAGTAAAAAGTCAGGAAATAGATGCTGGAGAGGATGCAGAGAAATAGGAATGCTTTTACACTGTTGGTGGGAGTGTAAATTCAACCATTGTGGAAGATGGTGTGGTGATTCCTCAAGAATCTAGAACCAGAAATACCATTTAACTTAGCAATCCCATTACTGGGTTTTATCCCTTTACCACCCAAAGGATGATAAATCATTCTGCTATAAAGACACATGCACATGTATGTTTATGACAGTACTGTTCTCAATAGCAAAGACTGGGAACCAACCCAAATGCCCATCAATGATAGACTGGATAAAGAAAGTATGGCACATATGCACCATGTAATACTATGCAGCCATAAAGAAGGATGAGTTCATGTCCTTTGCAGGGACATGGACGAAGCTGGAAAGCATTATTCTCAGCAAACTATCACAGGAACAGAAAACCGAACACCACATGTTCTCACTCATAAGTGGGAGCTGAACAATGAGAACACAGGTACACGGGGAGGGGAACATCACACACTGGGGCCTTTCGGTGGATTGGGGCTAGGGGAGGGATAGCATTAGGAGAAATACTTAATGTAGATGACAGGTTGATGGGTGCAGGAAACCACCATGGCATATGTATACCTATGTAACAAACCTGCACGTTCTGCACATGTATTCCAGAACTTAAAGTATAATAATAAAAAAAAGACACAAATTCTTCTGCCCCACTCCAGACCTACTGAATCACAAAGTTTGGGGAGGGCCCAGTAGTCCATGTTTTAACAAGCTTTCCAGGTTATTCTGATTTACAGTAAAGTTTGGAAACCATTGCTGTTGTATAAAAAAATTAGCATGTTTATACTATCTTCTAATTTGGAAGTTTAAACCCCCACACTAATGAAATTTATCTTTGCTTATTAAAGTTGATGGTAGAGCCAAGGATAGATGCTTGAATAGGAGGATAGGTAAAGAAGGAAGGAAGACCTTATTAGCTATGTTACTTCTGTGACTATTAATATGCCTGTGTTTGCATAGTTGAAAATATATCCTGATTACATTACAGTAGAATTAAATTCTATATATGTATATTTCATTATTGTAGACCTTAAAATCTATAAGATATTAATCATCCTGTTGTTTTAGAAGTATTAATATTTGAGAAAATACAACAATCAAAGTAAAAAGCTTTGTAGATGGGCTCAACAACAGAATGGAGGGGATAGGAATCAATGAACTGGAAGACAGAACAATAGAAATTATCCAGTCTTAACAATAGAAAATAGACTGAAAAATCAACAGAATCTCAGGGACCTCAGATACTATAATAAAAGGTGTTACAGTCCTATTATCAGAGTCCCAGAAGGAGAGGAAAAGACAGTAGGGCTGAAAAAGTAACCAAGTAATGACTGAAAATTTTCTACATTTGGTGAAAGACATAAACCTGCAGATTCAAGAGGCTAAACAAACCGCATTCAGAAGAAATCCACAGCAAGAAACATCATAATTAAACTTGTCAAAACTGAAGACCAACAAAAAGATCTTGAAAGCAGCCAGGAAAAAATGACACATTAAAGAAAATGCTGTAGTTTGAGTATTTATTTCCACCAAAATTCATGTTGAAATATAATCCCCAGTGTAGCAGTGTTGAGAGGTGGGACCTTTAAGAGGTAATTGAGTCAGGAGGGCTCTGCTCTTTTGAATAGATTAATCCATTCATGGGTTAATGGATTCATGGGTTATCATGGGAATAGGACTGGTGGCTTTATGAGAAGAGGAGGAGATATTAGAGCTAGCATACTCAGCCCCCTCACCATGTGATGCCCTGCACCCCCTCAGGACTCTGCAGAGTCCCTGTTAGCAAGAAGGCCTTCACCAGATGCAGCACCTCAAAAAAAAAAGGCATTGAATTAACAGATTTCTCATCAGTAACCATGGAGGCCACCAGAAGGATATGCCACTAAATTTTTCAAGTGCTAAAAGGACTGTTAATGCAGAATCCTATACCTGATGAAAATATTTTTCAGGAATGGAGGGAAGGGAAATCAAGACATTTTCAGATGAAGAAAAACTAAGAATTTGTTGCCACTACATTTACTCTAAAAGAATAAAGGAGTTCTCTAAACAGAAAGGAAACAAAAGAAGGAAACTTGAGATGTGAGGAAAGGGGAAAGAAGGTGATAAACAGAAGTATGGATAAATACAATAGACTTTTCTTCTCCTCTTAGGTTTTCTAAATTATATTTGGTAGTTGCAACAAAAATTATAACGCCAATGTGGTTCTAAATGTATGTAAAGGAAATACTTAAGAAAATTATGGCTGAGTGCAGTGACTCACACCTGTAATCCCAGTGTTTTGGGAGGCCAAGACAGGAGGATGGCCTGAGGCCAAGAGTTTGAGACAGGCTTGGGGAACATAGCAAGACTTTGTCTCCATAAAAAATTTAAAAATTAGTCAGGCTTTTGGTGCATGCCTGTAGTCCTAGCTACTCAGGAGGCTGACATGGGAAAATCACTTGAGCCCAGATGTTTGAGGCTGCAGTTAGCTATGGTCACACTACCACACCCCATCCTGAGTGAAAGAGCAAGACCGTGTCACACACACAAAAAGAAAATTATAAACGGGATGGTAAAGGAGGTAGGATTTCTGCACTTCATTCCAACTGGTAAAATGACGATATGAGTAGCATGTGATAAATTAGTATATGTAATGTAATATCTAGAGAAACCTCTCAGAAACACTATATATAAATCAAAAGAGAATTCTAAAACATGTTTAACCTGCAGAAAGGCAGGGAAAATAACAGAAATGATAAGCAGAGAGAACACATAAAAAATAAAATCACAGACTTAAGCTCTACCTTATTAAAAATTACATTAAATGTAAATGGTCTAAATAAAAGATATTGTCAGAGTAAACAAAAAACATGACCCAACTGTTTTCTATTTATAAGAAATTCGCTTCAATATAACAGTATAAGCAAGTTGGAAGTAAATGGATAGAGGAAGACATTTTATGCAAACATCAATTGAAGGAAACAGAAATGACTGCATTAATATCAGATAAAGGGGACTTAGAACAAAGAAAATTCATGGAGACAGAGGGGAACATTATGTAATGATAAAAGGGATAATCACCCAAAATATATAGTCATCACAAGTGTGTACGCACCAAACAGCAGAGCTGTAAAAACTGCGGGAGAAAAACTGGTAGACCTGAACCCAGAAACAAAAAAATCCACAATTAGGTATTGAAGTCTCCAACTGTAAGTGTATATTTGATAGAACTAGCTAGAAAATCAACAAGTATGTAGAATATAGAATAACTCAGTGCCACCATCAACCAACAGCACATTTACAGCACGCTGTACCCAACAACAGAATACACGTGGCATTTCAAGTGCCAGTGGGACATATAGCAAAATGGATCATATTCTGGGCCATAAAACAACTGAAATTTTAAAGAATTGAGATAATGTAAAGTGTGTTTTCTGACTGTAGTCAAATTAGAAATCAGTAACAGAAAATAACAGGAGCATCTCCAAAATACTTGGAAATTAAACAACTTCCAAATAATTCATTGGTCAAAGATGAAGTCTCAAGGGAGGTTAAAAAATCGATGAGATGGAATGAAAATAAAAACATAATACAACATATCAAAAGTTGTGGGATACTGCTATAGCAGTGCTGAGAGGGAAATTTATAGCAGTCATGCATACATTAGAAAGGTGGAAAGTGTCTTTTTTTTTTTAATGCTTTAAGTTCTAGGGTACATGTGCACAACGTGCAGGTTTGTTACATATGTATACATGTGCCATGTTGGTGTGCTGCACCCATTAACTCGTCACTGACATTAGGTATATCTCCTAATGCTATACCTCCCCCCTCCCTCCACCCAACAACAGGCCCCAGTGTGTGATGTTCCCCTTCCTGTGTCCAAGTGTTCTCATTGTTCAATTCCCACCTATGAGTGAGAACATGCGGTGTTTGGTTTTTTGTCCTTGCGATAGTTTGCTCAGAATGATGGTTTCCAGCTTCATCCATGTCCCTACAAAGGACATGAACTCATCATTTTTTATGGCTGCATAATATTCCATGGTGTATATGTGCCACATTTTCTTAATCCAGTCTATCATTGATGGACATTTGGGTTAGTTCCAAGTCTTAGCTATTGTGAATAGTGCCGCAATAAACATACATGTGCATGTGTCTTTATAGCAGCATGATTTAAAATCCTTTGGATATATACCCAGTAATGGGATGGCTGGGTCAAATGGCATTTCTAGTTCTAGATCCTTGAGGAATCGCCACACTGACTTCCACAATGGTTGAACTAGTTTACAGTCCCACCAACAGTGTAAAAGTGTTCCTATTTCTCCACATCCTCTCCAGCACCTGTTGTTCCCTGACTTTTTAGTGATCACCATTCTAACTGGGTGTGAGATGGTATCTCATTGTGGTTTTGATTTGCATTTCTCTGATGGCCAATGATGATGAGTATTTTTTCATGTGTCTGTTGGCTGCATAAATGTCTTCTTTTGAGAAATGTTTGTTCATATCCTTCACCCACTTGTTGATGGGGTTGTTTGTTTTTTTCTTGTAAATGTGTTTGAGTTCTTTGTAGATTGTGGATATGAGCCCTTTGTCAGATGAGTAGATTGCAAAAATGTTCTCCCATTCTGTAGGTTGCCTGTTCACTCTGATGGTAGTTTCTTTTGCTGTGCAGAAGCTCTTTAGTTTAATTAGACCCCATTTGTCACTTTTGGCTTTTGTTGCCATTGCTTTTGGTATTTTAGACATGAAGTCCTTGCCCATGCCTATGTCCTGAATGGTATTGCCTAGGTGTTCTTCTAGGGTTTTTATGGTTTTAGGTCTAACATTTAAGTCTTTAATCCACCTTAATTAATTTTTGTATAAGGTGTAAGGAAGGGATCCAGTTTCAGCTTTCTACATATGGCTAGCCAGTTTTCCCAGCACCATTTATTAAATAGGGGATCCTTTCCCCATTTCTTGTTTTTGTCAGGTTTGTCAAAGATCAGATGGTTGTAGATGTGTAGTATTATTTCTGAGGGCTTTGTTCTGTTCCGTTGGTCTATGTCTCTGTTTTGGTACCAGTACCATGCTGTTTTGGTTACTGTAGCCTTGTAGTATAGTTTGAAGTCAGGTAGTGTGATGCCTCCAGCTTTGTTCTTTTGGCTTAGGATTGACTTGGCAATGCAGGCTGTTTTTTGGTTCCATATGAACTTTAAAGTAGTTTTTTCCAATTCTGTGAAGAAAGCCATTGGTAGCTTGATGGGGTTGGCATTGAATCTATAAATTACCTTGGGCAATATGGCCATTTTCACAATATTGATTCTTCCTATCCATGAGCATGGAATATTCTTCCATTTGTTTATGTCCTCTCTTATTTCATTGAGCAGTGGTTTGTAGTTCTCCTTGAAGAGTTCCTTCACATCCCTTGTAAGCTGGATTCCTAGGTATTTTATTCTCTTTGAAGCAATTGTGAATGGGGAGTTCACTCATGATTTGGCTCTCTGTTTGTCTGTTATTGGTGTATAAGAATGCTCGTGATTTCTGCACATTGATTTTTGTATTCTGAGACTTTGCTGAAGTTGCTTATCAGCTTAAGGAGATTTTGGGTTGAGACAATGGGGTTTTCTAGATATACAATCATGTCATCTGCAAACACGGACAATTTGACTTCTTCTTTTCCTAATTGAATATGCTGTATTTTTTTCTCCTGCCTGATTGCCCTGGCCAGAACTTCCAACACTATGTTGAATGGGAGTGGTGAGAGAAGGCATCCCTGTCTTGTGCCAGTTTTCAAAGGGAATGCTTCCAGTTTTTGCCCATTCAGTATGATATTGGCTGTGGGTTTGTCATAAATAGCTCTTATTATTTTGAGATACGTCGAAAAGGGGGAAAGTTTCAAAACAAATATCTAAGCCTTTAAGTCACGGATGTAGGAAAAGAAGAGAAAATCAACCCAAAGCAAGCAGGAAGGAGGAAATATAAAATCAGTGAAACTGAAAACAGAAAAATTGAGAAAATCAATGAAACAAAGAGATGGCTCTTTGACAAGATCAATAAAATTGATAAACCTCTAGGAAGACTGACAGAAAAAGATAATCAGTATCATAAATGAAATAGGAGATATTACAACAGGCCCTGTAAGCATCAGAAAAAATAATAAGGGAATACTACAAGCAACTCTACACACATAAATTATAGATGAAGTGGACCATTTCTCAAAAAACAAAAGCTATTGCAGCTCATCCAGTTTGAAATAGTTAATTTGCCTAGTTTTATAACCACTAAGGATTTCTAGTTTTAAAACTTTAAAAAAGGAATATTCACGTCCGGATGGTCTCACAGGAGAATTCTACCAAATGTTTAAAGAATTAACACCATTTCTGTACAGTGTGTACCAGAAAATAGACGAAAAGGGAACACTTCTTTTTCGTTTTACAAAGCTGGTATTACATTGATAACAAAACCAGACAAAAATAGTTTAAAAAAAATAAAAGAAAAAGAAAATTACAGACCAATATCCCTCATGAATATAGATGGCAGAAGTCCTTTACAAAATATTAGCAAATAAAATTCAGCAATATGTAAAAAGAGTTATACACCATGACCAAAAGGTCACTCCAGGGATGCTAGATGGTTCAGTTTTAAAAATATCAATTAATGTAATCCACCATACTAACATGCTTAAGAAGGATTCCATGCAGTAAAATAATTTGAAAAAATCCAACACCTATTCATAATGAAAAAAATTGAAACTCCCAGAAAAATAGGAAAAGAGACTATTTTCTTTTACTTGATAAACAGCATCTAGAAAAAACCTGCAATTAACATTTTATGTAGTTGTGAAAGACTGAATGCTTTTACCTTAAGTTTGGGAACAAGGCAAGGATGTCTGCTCTCAGCACTCTTATTCAACATGGTAAGAATCAAAGGGAGTACCCTTATATTGGTAAAGCTTACCCTTTTTCTTAATGGCTAAAGACTTAGTGCTTTCCCTTTTAATAGTGGGAATAATGCAAGGATGTTTGCTCTTACTCTTATTCATCTCAGTGCTGCAAATTTTAGCCAATACAAGAAGGCAAAAAGAAGAAAAAAGACATACAGATTAGAAAATAAGAAATAAAACTTTCCCTATTTGCAGATGGCATAATTGTCTATGCAAAAAAAAAAAAAACCATGAAATCTCAAAAAAAAAAAAACCTTCCTAGAATTAATAAATGAGTTCAGTAAGGTTGAAGAATACAAGATAAACATACAAAAATCAGTTATATTTCTTTATGTTAACAGTGAACACATGGACACTAAAATAAAAATGCATGTCATTTGTAATCACTTAAAAAAGAATAAATGATTTAAATCTAGCAAACATTACAGAATATGTATGCTTAGAATTATACCATGCTGGTGAAAGAAATTAAGATCTAAGTAAGTGTAAAGGCATACTGTGTTCATGGATTAGAACACTTACTGTAGTAAAGATGCCAATTCTCCCCCAATTGATACAAAAAGGAATTTTATGCATTTCCTGTCAAAATTCCCGTATGTTTTTTGTTGTTGATATAGATAAGATTATTTTCAAATTTACCTGGAAAGGCAGAAGAACTGGAATGGGTAAAACTGTTTTTTAAAAGAAGAATAAAGTTGAAAGAATCAGTCTACCTGGTTTTTATTATATAGCTACAATAATCATACTGAGATAACCGTGGAGGAAGAGATACAAGGATTGATAGAATAGAGGGCCCAGAAATAGATCTACACAAATATGCCCAGTTGTAATTTGACAGAGGTGCAAAAGCAATTCAGTGGAGGAAAAATAACCTTTTCAATAAATGGTGCCAGAGTGATTGGACATCTATAGACCAAAAATAATAAACATTAACCCCAAACTCACACCTTATACAAAAATTAAGTTAAAATGGATAGTGGACTTAAATGTTAAATTATTGGACTTTTAGAAAAAAAATAAAACGATCTTTGGGCTCTAGAACTAGAAAATAGTTATTAGACTTGACACCAAAAGTACAATCCATAAGAGAAAAATTTATCAATTTGACTTCATCAAAATTTAAAAGTTTTGCCCTGAGAAAGACCCTGTGCAGAGGATGAAAAGACAGGCTACAAAGTGGAGAAAACATTTGCAAACTATTTTAGTGACAAGGGACTGTTATCGAAACTGTATAAGGAACTTTCAGTACTTAACAGCAAAAAAGTAATCCAGTTAGAACACAGGCAAAAGATGTAAAGAGACATTTCACTGAAGAAGATATATGGATGGAAAATAAGCACATTAAAAGCTGTTCAACTTCATTAACCGTTAGGAAAATGAAAATTAAAATCACACAGAAGTATTACACAACTATCAAAAATAGTGACAACACCAAGTGCTGGTGAGTATGTAGAGAAACTGGATCACTAATATATTGCTGGTGGGAATGTGAAATGGTACAGCCACTCTGGAAAACAAGTTTGGCAGTCTATTAAAAAACTAAACATGCAACTGCCATATATTTACCTCAAAGAAATGAGGAATTATTTTACCCAATAACCTCTACACAAATGTTTCTAGCAGCTTTATTTACAATAACCTAAAAATAGATGTCCTTCAGTGGTTGAATAGTTAACCATATAGCGGTACACCCAAATAGTGGAATACTATTCAGCAATAAAAATGAATGAACTAATGCAACAACTTGGATGAATCTCCAGAAAATTATGCTAACTAAAAGCCAGTATGAAAAGGTTACATAGGTGTGATTTCTTTCATATAACGTTCTTGAAATGACAACATTTTATAAGTGGAGAATCCACAGAAAAGGCCTTTGACAAAATTCAACAACCCTTCATGCTAAAAACTCTCAATAAATTAGGAATTGATGGGACGTATCTCAAAATAATAAGAGCTATTTATGACAAACCCACAGCCAATATCATACTGAATGGGCAAAAACTGGAAGCATTCCCTTTGAAAACTGGCACAAGACAGGGATGCCCTCTCTCACCACTTCTATTCAACATAGTGTTGGAAGTTCTGGCCAGGGCAATTAGGCAGGAGAAGGAAATCAAGGGTATTCAATTAGGAAAAGAAGTCAAATTGTCCCTGTTTGCAGATGACATGATAGTATATCTAGAAAACCCCATTGTCTCAGCCCAAAATCTCCTTAAGCTGATAAGCAACTTCAGCAAAGTCTCAGGATACAAAATCAATGTGCAAAAATCACAAGCATTCTTATACATCAATAACAGACAAACAGAGAGCCAAATCATGAGTGAACTCCCATTCACAATTGCTTCAAAGAGAATAAAATACCTAGGAATCCAACTTACAAGGGATGTGAAAGACCTCTTCAAGGAGAACTACAAACCACTGCTCAAGGAAATAAAAGAGGATACAAACAAATGGAAGAACATTCCATGCTCATGGGTAGGAAGAATCAATATCATGAAAATGGCCATCCTTCCCAAGGTAATTTACAGATTCAATGCCATCCCCATCAAGCTACCAATGACTTTCTTCACAGAATTGGAAAAAACTACTTTAAAGTTCATATGGAACCAAAAAAGAGCCCGCATCGCCAAGTCAGTCCTAAGCCAAAAGAACAAAGCTGGAGGCATCACACTACCTGACTTCAAACTATACTACAAGGCTACAGTAACCAAAACAGCATGGTACTGGTACCAAAACAGAGATATAGATCAATGGAACAGAACAGAGCTGTCAGAAATAATGCCACATATCTACAAGTATCTCATCTTTGACAAACCTGACAAAAACAAGAAATGGGGAAAGGATTCCCTATTTAATAAATGGTGCTGGGAAAACTGGCTAGCCATATGTAGAAAGCTGAAACTGGATCCCTTTCTTACACCTTATACAAAAATCAATTCAAGATGGATTAAAGACTTAAATGTTAGACCTAAAACCATAAAAACCCTAGAAGAAAACCTAGGCATTACCATTCAGGACATAGGCATGGGCAAGGACTTCATGTCTAAAACACCAAAAGCAATGGCAACAAAAGCCAAAATTGACAAATGGGATCTAATTAAACTCAAGAGCTTCTGCACAGCAAAAGAAACTACCATCAGAGTGAACAGGCAACCTACAAAATGGGAGAAAATTTTCGCAACCTACTCATCTGACAAAGGGCTAATATCCAGAATCTACAATGAACTCCAACAAATTTACAAGAAAAAAACAAACAATCCCATCAAAAAGTGGGCGAAGGACATGAACAGACACTTCTCAAAAGAAGACATTTATGCAGCCAAAAAACACATGAAAAAATGCTCACCGTCACTGGCCATCAGAGAAATGCAAATCAAAACCACAATGAGATACCATCTCACGCCAGTTAGAATGGCAATCATTCAAAAGTCAGGAAACAACAGGTGCTGGAGAGGATGTGGAGAAATAGGAACACTTTTACACTGTTGGTGGGACTGTAAACTAGTTCAACCCTTGTGGAAGTCAGTGTGGCGATTCCTCAGGGATCTAGAACTAGAAATTCCATTCGACCCAGCCATCCCATTACTGGGTATATACCCAAAGGACTATAAATCATGCTGCTATAAAGACACATGCACACGTATGTTTATTGCTGCATTATTCACAGTAGCAAAGACTTGGAACCAACCCAAATGTCCAACAATGATAGACTGGATTAAGAAAATGTGGCACATATACACCATGGAATACTATGCAGCCATAAAAAATGATGAGTTCACGTCCTTTGTAGGGACATGGATGAAATTGGAAATCATCATTCTCAGTAAACTATCGCAAGAACAAAAAACCAAACACCGCATATTCTCACTCATAGGTGGGAATTGAACAATGAGAACACATGGACACAGGAAGGGGAACATCACACTCTGGGGACTGTTGTGGGGTGGGGGGAGGGGGGAGGGATAGCATTGGGAGATATACCTAATGCTAGATGACGAGTTGGTGGGTGCAGCGCACCAGCATGGCACATGTATACATATGTAACTTACCTGCACATTGTGCACATGTACCATAAAACCTAAAGTATAATAATAATAATAATAATAAAAGAAAAAAAAAAAAAAAAAAAGTGGAGAATCCAATAATGTACTTTTCTGTTTCCAGAAATAAAAATTAAAAGACTTATAGAGGATGTAAGTGCATATACAGTCATGACATTTCAGTCAAGAATAGACCACATGTACGACAGTGGTCCCCTAGATTATAATACTATATTTTTACTATACCTTTTCTGTGTTTACATATGTTTAAATAAACAAATGCTTATCATTGTATTACAGTTGTCTACAGTATTCAGTACAACAAAATGCTATACAGATATGTAGCCTGGGAGCAATAGGCTATATTATATAGCCTAGGTGTGTAGTGTGTAGTAGGGTATACCATCTAGGTTTGTGTAAGTACATTGTATGATCTTCACACAGTGACAAAATTGCCTACCGGCATGTTTCTTAGAATGTGTCTCCATCATTAAGCAATGTGTGACTGTGTTCAAAAAGCTAATAAACATTAAAAACATTGAGCCTCATTGAAATATCCCCGGAAAGATGACTTTTGGGAAGACGGGAGAGGAAAGAAATGCTAAATTACATTAACAAACAATTTTGAGGGGGAAGGGAAAAAGGGAAGAAGCTCTATATTAAGTATGCACATCCATGTAAGATACAGCCTAATATGTGTTGTGAGTGAAGTGGGGGAATAAGCCCTCCAGTAAATGTCCTTCACTATGGTTGGTTTTTCTTTAATCTCAAAGTGAATGTAATACAAAATAATTCATTTGTTTTCTGTTCATGTTGAATTAATCTCGTATTTTATAATTTTGAAAAGTTTAATGATTCATTATTTTGAATGTGTTTTTATACTTCACAGTGAGAGACCAACCACCAATTTGCCTTGATGTTAGACAAAAACAGCGTACATCTATGGATGCATCATCATCCGAAATGAAGGCCCCGGTCCTTCCAGAACCTATTCATCCTATCCAGCCCAAAACTGTGAAAGACTTTCAGTAAGTTTCAGCTCACCATTATATGTAAATGTATAGTCATCTGCATGTCAGCACTTCACATAATTTAATATCTTTATTTGAGAAATTAATTTAACTTTTGGATCATTATAAGGTATTAGCCAAGAGGACCTCAAAAGACTATATGTCTCAAGTTGAAGGTGAAAGAAAACAAATATATAAATAACAGGAAGAGTTAGATAGGCTGCAGCAAAATAAAGGAAACATTAAGTAAGAGTCTATGAGTCAAAACAGGCAAAAAGAGATAAAGGTGGTAATTAAATAATGGACTGTTACCATTTTTAAAAATAAGAGTTCATTTATGATGTGACACATACTATAAAAGTTATGTCACCATTCAAACAATCCAGATGCATATTTGAAGGACTAAGTGGGAATGATAAAGATAGAATGTAAACAAAGTCTCCAGAAGTTTAGCTGTGAAAGGAAGGAAAGAGCAATAATTGAGAGACATGTTAAGGATGATCTTTTTTAAAAATAAGTAAATGGGAAAGTTGAAGCTAGATTAATATCTTAATCCAATTATGAATTATAAATCCATAAACTATATTAACTGGGACATATTTCTTTATTTGGTTTCAGTATTTCGTATTGCATGTTTGGTGACATTTATTAAAAAGTAATACTAGTTTATCTGAATAACATTTTATATGTATATACGGTTAATGTGTTTTCATTTTAGGGAAGATGTAGAAAAAGTTAAGTCATCAGGAGATTGGAAAGCAGTACATGATTTTTATCTAACAACATTTGATTCTTTCCCAGAATTAAATGCTGCATTTAAGGTAATTATACATAAAACACACTTTTCATTTCACTTTTAGTTTTAAATTTTCCAAAAATTATAAATTTACCTCATTTTCTACCTAATATTGATTTAAACATGCATATATTATGTATTGATTTCAGAAATTATACAATACATACAATTATGTAATATTTTAAATATTATATAAGTATATGGGCTTTTTTGGGGGGAGTTGTTTTGTTTTGTTTTGAGATAGAGTCTCACTCTGTTGCCCAGGCTGGAATGCAGTGGTGCAGTCTCAGCTCACTGCAACCTCTGCCTCCCGGGTTCATGCAATTCTTGTGCCTCAGCCTCCTGAGTAGCTGGGATTACAGGTGCCTGCCACCACACCCGGCTAACTTTTGTATTTTTAGTAGAAACGGGGTTTCACCATGTTTGCCAGGCTGGTCTCGAACTCCCGACCTCAGGTGATCCTCCCATGTCAGCCTCCCAAAGTGCCGGGATTACAGATATAAGACACCACACCCAGCCCTTAAATGTTGTTTTTACTTGCTCTAATGTTCATGTTTAACTCCATTCCTTCACTTTTAAAAAAGAAAGTTATTAAAATAATCTTTGTATATTTCTTTTTATTTTCAGAAATTTTGCCCTAACAGTTCTTTTTTATTATCAGACTAAAAAATAATCAAAATTATGAAGGAATAATAGTGTGGTTCAAATTTTACTAAGAGTAGTCTTTAAAATGTTGAATATACTTAATTCTTAAATTGAATTTGCAGAAAGATGCCACTGCCTCATTTAACACCATTGAAGACTCTGGGATTAATGCTAAGTTTGTGAATGCTGTGTATGATACCTTACTTAATACTGTAAGTATTATGACATGCAAGTAATATTATTCTGTGTCTCTTCTGTATTTCAAAAGCAGCCACACAAATATTGTAAAAATCACCTTATAATTACCTTAGAAACTCTGATACAATTTTATAGTAAATGTAGCTGGAATTCTCATAAAGTTAGATTATTTTATTCTTTTATTTTTTAATTATGAATTAAGCAGCAAATACTTTTACATCCAATCCTTTTTTAGAAAGACTTGCTAAAATCATGCTTTACTTAGCAAAAGGAGGTAAGTTATTTAATTATATTGGAATTGCACTGAATCTGTAGATCAGTGGTTCTTAAACATTAGCCTGTATCAGAATCACAAGAAGGGCTTGTTAAAATACAGAATTTCAGATTCAGTAGGTCTTGGGCGAAGCCCAAGAATTTTCATTTGTAACAAGTTCCCAGGATATGTTGATTTATGAGTTCATTTATGATGTGACACATACTATAAAAGTTATGTCACCATTCAAAAAATCCAGATGCATATTTGAAGGACTAAGTGGGAATGATAAAGACAGAATGTAAACAAAGTCTCCAGAAGTTTAGCTATGAAGGGAAGGAAAGAGTGATAATTGAAAGAGACATGTTAAGAATGACCACATTTTGAGAACCATACTGCTATAGATCAATTTGTGAAAAATTGACATCTTTTCAATCCATAAGCATACTGTATCCTTTTAGGTACCTAGGTCTTCTTTAATTTCTCTTGGTAATGTTTCATAGTTTTCTGGGTAGAGATGTTACACATTTCTCATTACATGTATTTGTAGGTACTTTATGTTTTTTGATCCTATTATAATTTTATTTTCCAATTGTGACTAATATATGGAAATACTTTCATATATTTATCTTTATCTAAATACAGTTGACCCTTGAACAATGTGAGGGTTAGGGGAGCTAACCCCCTATGCAGTAAAAAAAAAAAAAAATCTGTGTATAACTTTTGACTCCCCAGAAGCTTAACTACTAATAACCTATTGTTGACCAGAAGTCTTACTGATAACATAAACAGTCAATTAACATATATTTTATCTTATATGTATTATATACTGTATTGTTACAATAAAGTAAGCTAAGGAAAAGGCAATGTTATTAAGAAAAAATAAGGAAGATAAAATATATTTACTATCTATTAAGTGCAAGTGGACTATCATAAAGGTCTTCATCCTTATTGAGTAGGCTGAGGAAGAGGAGGGGTTGGTCTTGCTGTCTCAGGTGGCAGAGGTGAAAGAAAATAATGTATATAAGCAGACTTGCACAATTCAAACCTGTATTCAAGAGTCAACTGTACTTTGCTATATTCATCCATTAATTCTAATAGTGCATCAGTAAATTAACTTGGATTTTCTGTGTACACAATCTTGTCATTTGTGAAAAAGGAGAGTTTTATCTCCTTCTAATCCTGTATCTTATATGGCTGTATGTATGTGTTTGCATTGACTGGGACCTCTTTCACAATTGTGAATAAAAGAAGTAATAGACCTCTTTGTCTTATTCCCAATCTGAGTACTTCACTATTAAATATAAACATCCTTTGTCATTGGAGAAATGAAAATAACATTACGTATCCATCAAAATTAATAAAATTGTTTCAAAAACCTTACCAAGTATTGGCAATATTGTGGAACAGTTGGAACTTTCATCCCTTGATGATGTAAGTATAAATTGGTACAACCACTTTGGAAAAATACTTGGCATGATCTCCTAACATGAAGCATATGCATATTCTGTAACCCAACAATTCCATTCCTAGGTACACTTCTCTGAACTTGATTTTTTTTTTTGATATTTTAATTTCTTTTGAATTTAAGTCGTTTTTTGCAAACTAAGAAACAGAATTAACCTAAGGCAATCTAGTCCTTGAGGGTTCCAGGCTGAGTCTTAGATCTTCAGCAGAATGACATCATAATACAAGGTGCTAGCAATAGGGTGTAAATTCTAAATGATAACCACTTCCCTACATTTTTTATTAGGAAACAGCCAAAAGCCCAATTCTTAAAGGGATGACATACAAAACATCCTAATCTACAAAGGCCAGAATGACCCCGTTATATACTGAACAACCTATTGGTGAACCAAATCAGAGCTGGCCAAGGATTGGTAAACAGATAAGGTGTTTACATTTCGAACACTTTCTCTGTGGCTTAAAAAATTCCTGGTTGCTATCAGTAAGAAAGCAAGTAAAAAATATTGCAGATGGACCCACCCTGATACTTGATTTTACCAAGGTCTTTCACTGGAACATGACAGTAGAGATAAGTATAAGGTATAAGATAATTATCCCTTATCTCACTATGTTGCCCAGGCTGGTCTCAGACTCCTGGCCTCAAGCAGTCCTCCTGCCTTGGCCTCCCAAAGTGTTGGGATTATAGGTGTCAGCCACTGAGACTGGCCAAGAGAGCTTTCCTTAAACTAAAGGTCAATGTAGCCATCATCTGTGCTGCAGAGCCTTGAGTATTTCTCTTTACTATTGGGGATTCTGGTAGCCAGGTTGGTACTGGATGCCATCATAACATGCTGACACAGCTACAGTTGGAGCACACACCATGTACCTGTGCACCAAGGGCTTGGCCATAGTTGGCCTGAGGCCCCATGACACAGCCCACCTCACAGCCACTCAGCCTACCCCAGCATGGACCAGTCCTCTCTGAGTTCTTTTGACTTGGAATATTAATGTGTTACATATGTTAAAAAATTTAATATACAGATATGAGGGAAAAAACCCTAAAATGGAATACAAACAGAAAATAAACCTAACTGTATTTTGAATGAATACTATAACCATATTTTCCAAAACTCGCTAAAAAACTTTCATACATAGTAGTTTAACTATATAATCCTAACTTAAAAAACACATGCAAAGACTGTAAACAAATCTTTAACTTTTAGTAGTTTGGGGTTTTTTGTCCCCCCTCAGGGGTATAGACAAATAATTCTGAAATTACATTCTATGTATTGTTGAACTAAACAAATGAGTAAATATATCAATGTTGCTGGGAGTCAGGTTTCTCATTTCAGAAAAGGGAGATATAAATATGGGATGAGGGAGGCTAAAAACAGTTCTGGGAATTGAATTAGAATTGGAGGCATTGTAATGATCTCATGGTTTTTAATAGATGTAGATACATGTGTGTGCATGCGAGTGTGTATGTTCTAGCCCTGTGCACTGAAAGGGCCTACAGCAATAACATCCCTTCACTATACTGAGCACTTCACTATGCTTATCTTGGTTCCTAAATACCATGTCACACTGAAAGAACCACAGCTCCCTAGAGAAATGGCTAATTCTAAGACCAACGCAGGGAAAGTACCAAATGAACCTGGCTCATCTAGTATCTCACCATTAATTATGATGTTAGCTGTAGGGTTTTTTTTTAGATGTTCTTTATCAAGTTGAGGAAGTTCTCCTCTATTTCTTGTTCACTGATAATTTTTATCATGAATGGGTATTGGATTTTATCAACTGTTTCTTTTGCATCTATTGCTATGATCCCATGATTTTCCTTTTTTAGCTTGTTGATGTGATGAATTACATTAGTTGATTTTCAGGTGTTGAACCAGACTTGCATAACCTGAAATAAATCACACTTGGTTGTGTTGTATAATTCTTTTTATGTATTTTTGGTTCAATTTGCTAATATTTTGTTGAGGATTTTTTTGCATCTGTGTTCATGAGAGGTATTGATCTATACTTTTCCTTTCTTGTAATATCTTTCTCTTTTGAGTATTAGGTTAATGCTGGCCTCACAGAAGGACTTAGAAAGTATTCTCTCTGCTTCTATTTTCTGGAAGAAATTTTACAGAATTGGTATCATTTATTTTTTAAATATATGGTAGAATTTACCATTAAAGCCATCTGGGCCTGGTGCTTTCTGTTTTAGAAGGTTAACAATTATTGATTCAGTTCCTTTAATAGACACAGGCTTATTCAGATTATCTGTTTCTCCTTATATTAATTTTGGTAGATTGTGTTTTTCAGTAACATATCTAGGTTATCAAATTTGTGAGCATAGAGTTGTTCGTAATAGTCATAAATTATCCTTTTAATGTCTATAGAATCAGTGTGAGAATGATCTTTCGTTTAGTAATTAGTGTTTTCTCACTTCCTTTTGTGATTAGTCTGGCTAGAGGCTTATCACTTTTATTGTTCTCTTCAAAAAAATCAGCATTTTGTTGTGTTGATTTTCCCTGTTCCCTTTTTTAAGTTTCATTGACTTCTCTTCTAGTTTTTATATCTTGTCTTCTACTTACCTTGGATTTAATTTGCTCTTTTGTTTTAGTTTCCTAAGGTGGACACTTAAATGATTAATTTCAGATTTTTTTTGCTAATATATTCATTCAGTGCTATACATTTCCCTCTAAACACTGTTTTTTCTATATCTCACAAATTTTGATAGGTTGTATTTTTCATTTGTTTTCCAAAGCTAAACATAGGCTTACCATATGATCCCTCACTTACACTCATATGTATTTACCCAAATGAGTTAACAATTTATGTTCACCCAAAAACCTGCACACAAATGGTTACAGCAGCCTTATTAATAATTACCAAAAATGTCCTTCCATAGGTGAAGGGATAAACTGTGGTACATTCCATATCATGGAAATTATTCAGTGATAAGAAGAAATGAGATACCAAGTCACAAAAAGACATGGAGAAACCTTAAATACATATTGCTACGTGAAGGAAGCTAGTCTTAAAAGGCTGTTAAAAATAACAGTAATGGAGATTTGGAGCCAGGATGGCCAACTAGATGCAGCCAGGAGGAACATGTGCCACGGAGACTGGACATCAGGAAGACTGGCACACTCCAAGCAGATCTTCAGAGAGAAGGCATTGAGATTGGACAGATGGAGGACACAGAAGCTGGGCTGAAGGGAGCTGGGAAAGCTGGGTGGGGCTACCAAGTAATGGGATTCATTCATGACCACCAGCAGCTCCTGTGGAAAGGGTGAGTTGAACAGGCAGGGAGCAGCCTGCTCTTGCCACAGGCCTCCGGAATCCTGGCAACAGGAGAGTCCATGACCCCTATGGACACTTGAGCTGGCAGGGTGAACTGCTTACATATGTGGGAGGGGTAGGACTCCAGCCTGTGTGGCGCCCAGATGGTTTGGTGTGGGAACATCTGCAGTGGAGCATGGCCAGGGTTGCCCATCCCTCAAGGCACGCTGTGCTCGTCCTGGAGACTTTAGCCTTGAGAAGACTGTCAGACCTGGACAGAGTAGGGCGGTCTTCTTGTGAGATGGTGCCAGACCAATGTGAGTGTCCCCCTGACTGCTGGCGTCTCCCAGGGCCCCAGCCTGCCACACTCACTTGCAGTGCACCCTCGATGCCCAACCAGGGTACTTCCTGGGGCATAGCTCCTTCACCAGCAGACCACTCCTGACCATCATAGGGTCCAGCAGAGTGGCCCCCACCAACACACACCAGCCTACTTGCAACTTCCCCCCATCACAACCTCCCCTCCGTAGCTTTGCCAGCATGCATTTGTCCACAGCCACCTTCCCACTGCTTTGCCAAGGTTTGCAAGTGAGTGGACCTCACTTCTCCCCACCAGTATGCATGCGTACCCCACCATGCTACTGCTGCATGAGTACACACTGCTGCCCCCACTGGCATGTGGGCACCCAATCGTGCCACCATTGCTGTGCAAAAATGCACACAGACACTAGCAACTTGCCCCCCTCCCCATGCTGACACCACTGCTGGTTCAAATGCATGTGCACAGAGTCCAGCATTCCTGCCCCCCACCAGCACCTCACACCTACCACACCACCACTGCTGCCAGCTCAAGAGCATGGAGCAATGCCACAAGCCCACTCCCACTAGTACCTTGCCCCAGCAGATGTGTGTGCGTCCCACCACATGGCTCTGAGTGGCTGCTGGCACATGCAAGCAAGCATGGATCCAACTGCCACTACCCCAGTCAAGTGTTTTGTCTGACACCACCCATCAGAATGTTATTGCCAGTGGATCAAGAAGACCTCAGCCCTTTTGGCACAGCAGGTTGCTAACCTTGAGGGGCCAGAGAACAAAGCCAGGGCTCGGTACCAGCACCCCCCAGAGTTAGAGCATGCAGCCCAGGAGTGCTGAGCTGAGCCTTGGCCCACTAAAATTTTCCAGAAACAAAGCCATTCAGCTGAACCCACTTTATACCACAGTCAAACCCACAAATGCATCAAAGAAGATAAAAGCAAAAAAAAAAAAAATCCCATTCAAAGGATAGTAACTCCAGAAACTGAAGGAACGTCAACCCACTCAGATGAGAAAGAACCAGCACAAGAACTCTGGCAACTCAAAAAGCCACTGTCTTCTCACCTCCAAATGACCACACTAGTTCCCAGCAATGGTTCTTAACCAGGCTGAAATGACAGAAGTAGAATTCAGAATATGGATAGGAACAAAGATCATTGAGATTCAGGAGAAAGTAGAAGCCCAATATAAGGAATCTAAGGAATACAATAAAATAATACAGGAGATAAAAGATGAAATGGGTTGTTTTAAGAAAGAACCAAATTGATCTGACAGAGCTGAAAAACTCACTTCACAAATTTTACCCCATCTCTACAAAAAAAATTTTTTTTCAGTTAGCTGGGTGTAGTGGTGCATGCTTATAGTCCCAGGTACTTGGGAGGCTTTAGTGGGAGGATCACTTGAGCCCAGGAGTTCAAAACTGCGGTGAGCTATGATTGCACCACCACACTGCAGCCTGAACAACAGAGTTAGACACTGTCTCACTCAAAAAAAAAAAAAAAAATCAGAGTAGAGTTGCAAACATTAACAGCAGAATTGACCAAGCTAAAGAAAGAATTTCAGAGCTCAAAGACTGATTTTCCTAAATAGCTCAGTCAGACAAAAATAAAAAATAAAGAAGAATGAACAAAGGCTCCAAGAAATAAGGGATTATGTAAAGAGACCAAATCTACACCTCATTGACAGCTCAGAAAGAGAGGGAGAGAAAGCAGGCAATTTGGAAAGCATATTTGAGGATATCATCCATGAATATTTCCCCAAACCTCACTAGAGAAGCCAACATTCAAATTCAGGAAATTCAGAGAACCCCTGCAGTATACAAGATGACCATCCCCAAGACACATAGTCCTCAGATTCTCCAAAGTCAAAATGAATGAAAAATTGTTAAAAGCAGCTACAGAGAAGGAGCAGATCACCTCTAGTGAGAAACCTATCAGGCTAACAGCAGACCTTTGAGCAGAAACCCTTCAAGACAGAAGAGATTGGGAGCCTATATTCAGCATTCTTAACAAAAAGATATTCCAACCAAGAATTTCATATACAGCCAAACAAAGCTTCATAATTGAAAGAGAAATAAAATACTTTTCTGATAAGTAAATGCTAAGGGAATTCGTTACCACCAAACCTGCCTTACAAGAAATCCTTAAGGGAGTGCTAAATATGGAAAGGAAAGACTGTTACCGGCCACCACAAAAACACACTTAAGCACGTAAACCATTGACACTATAAAGCAACCACAAAATCAAGTCTGCGTAATAACCAGCTTAACAACATGATGACAGGAATGTAAAAAGGCTAAATGTCTACTTAAAAGGCACAGAGTGGCAAGTTGTATAAGAAGAAAGACCAAACTATATGCTGTCTTCAAGAGACCCATCTCACGTACAGTGACATCCATAGGCTCAAAGTAAAGCAATGGAGAAAGTTCTAGCAAGAACAATAGAAAAGAAAAAAGAGCAGGGATTGTTATTGCAACTTCAGACAAAACAGACTTTTAAACCAACAACAATCAAAAAAGACAAGGGCATTACATAATGGTATAGAGTTCAGTTCAACAAGAAGACTTAACTATCCCGAATATATATGTACCTAATACAGGAGCACCTAGATTTATAAAGGAACTTCTTAGAGATCTACAAAGAGACTTAGATAACCACAAATAATAGTGGGAGACTTCAACACCCCACTGACAATATTAGATGATTGAGGAAGAAACTAACAAAGATACATGGGACCTGAACTTGTCATTTGACCAAATGGACCTAACAGATAATCTGCAGAACTGTCCACCCCAAAACAACAGAATACACATTCTTCTGAACTGTACATGACACATACTTTAAGATTGACCACACAATCGTAAAACAATTCTCAGCAAACTTTTAAAAAACGAATTCATATCAACCACCATTGCACAATAAAAATAGAAATCCATACTGAGAAAACCACTCGAAAGCATACAATTATAAGTAAATTAAAACAGTCTGCTCCTGAATGACTTTTGGGTAAGCAGTGAAATTAAAGCAAAAATCAAGAAATGTATCGAAACTAATGAGAACAAAGATAAAACATACCAGAATCTCTGGGACCCAGCTAAAGCACTGTGAAAGGAAATTTTATAGATCTAAACACTTACATCAAAATGTTAGAAAGATCTCAAGTAAACATAATATCACACCTAGAAAATCTATAGAAACAAGCACAAACTAACCCCAAAGCTAGCAGAAGACGAGAAATAACCAAAATCGGAGTTGAACTGAAAGAGTTCCATCCCAAGATGGAACCAGGAAGAAATGGAAACCCTGAATAGACCAATAATGAGCTCTGAAATTGAATCAGTAAGAAACAGCTTACCAACCCCAAAAAAAGCCCAGAACCAGGTGGGTTCATGGCCGAATTCTACCAGATGTACAAAGAGCTGGCACCATTTCTACGGAAACTATTCCAAAAAATTGAAGAGGAGGGACTTTTCCCTAATTCATTTTGTGAGGCCAGCATCATCTTGATATCATCTTTTCTGTGTGGCAGAGACACAGACACACGTGTGCACACACACATGCGCGCACACACACACACACAAAGAAAACCTCAGGCCAATATTCTTGATGAACATTGATGCAAAAACCCTTGCAAAATACTAGCAAACTCAATCTAAAAGCACATCAACAAGCTAATCCACCATGATCAAGTAAGCATTATCCCTAGGATGCAAGGTTGGTTCATCCTACACATATCAATAAATGTGATTTCATCACGTAACAGAACTAAACACAAAAACCCCATGATTATCTCAATAGATGCAGAAAAGGCTTTTGATAAAATTCAGCTTCCCTGCATGTTAAAAACCCTGAACAACTAGGCATTGAAGGAACATACCTCAAAATAATAGGAATCATCTGTGACAAACGCACAGCCAACATCATACTGAATGAGCAAAAGCTACAAGTCTTCCTCTTGACAACAGCACAAGACAAGGATGCTCATTCTTACCACTCCTATTCAACATAGTACTGGGAGTCTTAGCCAGAGCAGTTAGGCAAGAGAAAGAAATAGAAGGCATCAAAATAGGAAGAGAGGAAGTCAAATGTTTGCAGATGATATTATTCTATACCTAGAAAACCCCAAACCCTCTGCCCAAAAGCTCCTAGACATGAAGAACAATTTCAGCAGTTTCTGAATGCAAAATCAATATATAAAAATCAGTAGCATTTCTATACACCAACATCTAAGCTGAGAGCCAAATCAAGAACGCAATTCCACTCACAGTAGCCACAAAAAGAATAAAATACCTGTGAATATTGCTAACCAGTGAGGTAAGAGAGCATTAACAATGAGAATTACAAAACACTCCTCCAAAAAATTAGAGATAAACAAACAAATGGAAAAACATTCCATGCTCAAGGATAGGAAGAATCAATATCATTAAAGTGGCCATACTGCCCAAAACAATTTACAGTTGCAGTGCTATTCCAATCAAACTACCAATGGCATTCTTCACAGAATTAGGAAAAAAACTATTTTAAAATTCATATGAAACTAGAAAAGAGTTTGATTAGCCAAGGCAATCCTAAAAAAAAAGAGAACAAAGCTGGAGGCATCACATTACCTGGCTTCAAACTATGCTACAAGCCACAGCAACCAAAACACCATGGTACTGGTTCAGAAACAGACACATAGACCAATGGAACAGAATAGAGAGCCTAGAACTGATGACACACACCTACAACCATCTGATCTTTGACAAAGTCCACAAAGGAATAGGGAAAAGATACTCTGTTCAATAAATAGTGCTGGGATAACTTGCTAGCTATATGTAAAAGATTGAAAGTGGACCCATTTCTTTCACAATGTACAAAAATCAACTCAAGACAAATTAAAGACTTTAATGTAAATACTGAAAGTATAAAAAGCCTGGAAGATAATCTAGGAAATATCATTCTGGACATAGGCCCTAGCAAAGATTTCATGATAAAAATGCCAAAAGCAATTGCAACAAAAACAAAAATTGATGAATGTGACCTAATTAAACTGAAGAGCTTCTGCACAGCAAAAGAAACTATCAACACAGTAAGTAGACAACCTGCAGAATAGGAGAAAATATTTGCAAACTATGCATCCAACAGAGGTCTGTTATCCAGAATCTGTAAAGAACTGAAATAAATTAATAAGCAAAAGCAAATGACTTCATTAAAAAGTGGGCAAAGAACATGAACAGACACTTCAAAAGAAGACATACATGTGTCCAACCAGCATATGAAGAAATGCTCAGCATTACTGATCATCAGAGAATTGCAAATCAAAACCACAATGACATAACATCTCACACCAGTCAGAATGGCTGTTACAGATATTGAGATTATGAACATAAGACTGTCTAAAATATCTTTGATACCAAATAAATTTTTAGAAGTCGAGAAATTAATAGATTAAACAGCAGATTGGAGACTGCTGGAAAAAGAATTAGTAAACTGGAAGGTAGAAGTGAAGAAGAAACTTCTCAGAGTAGAACTCAGAGGGAAAAAGAGATAAACTATAAAAATAGTAAAGATATATAGAGGATAGAATAAGAAAGACTAAACTTCATTGTATTTGGAGTCTAAAAATTATGGCACAGAAAGAATGGGGGTGTATATTTAATACCTGGGAGTTTCCCATAACTGATGTAAAATGTGAATCCACAAATAACAGGGGAAACAAAATATATACTAAGCAAGATAAAAGACATGCAGACAAAGTAGTGAAATTGGAACATCGTAATAAAGATAGCTTATAAGTAATCAAAGGGAAAAGACAAATCATTCATAAAGAAAAATTATCTGGTTGTCAGCAGACTGCTCCACAGCAATCTGGGAGCCAAAAACCTGAAGTAATGTTTTCAAAATACTAAAAGAAAAGAATATAAACATTGATTGATGTAGCCGGAGAAACTGACTTTCAAGAATGAGGTTGACTTAAAGATATTTAAAATAAACAAAAACTGCCTTTACCACCAACAGACGTATACTTAAACTTTAAAAGATATATTTTAGAGAGAAGCAGAAGGATCTGAGATATAAGAAAGAATGATGAAAAAGAAATTCATAAATACAGTTGACCCTTACACATCATGGGTTTGAACTGTGTGAGTTCACTCACACACAGATTTTTTTTTATTATTATACTTTAAGTTTTAGGGTACATGTGCACAATGTGCAGGTTAGTTACATATGTATACATGTGCCATGCTGGTGTGCTGCACCCATTAACTCGTCATTTAGCATTAGGTGTATCTCCTAATGCTATCCCTCCCCCCTCCCCCCACCCCACAACAGTCCCCAGAGTGTGATGTTCCCCTTCTGTGTTCGTGTGTTCTCATTGTTCAGTTCCCATCTATGAGTGAGAACATGCAGTGTTTGGTTTTTTGTCCTTGCGATAGTTTACTGAGAATGATGATTTCCAATTTCATCCATGTCCCTACAAAGGACATGAACTCATCATTTTTTATGGCTGCATAGTATTCCATGGTGTATACGTGCCACATTTTCTTAATCCAGTCTATCGTTGTTGGACATTTGGGTTGGTTCCAAGTCTTTGCTATTGTGAATAGTGCCACAATAAACATACGTGTGCATGTGTCTTTATAGCAGCATGATTTATAGTCCTTTGGGTATATACCCAGTAATGGGATGGCTGGGTCAAATGGTATTTCTAGTTCTAGATCCCTGAGGAATCGCCACACTGACTTCCACAATGGTTGAACTAGTTTACAGTCCCACCAACAGTGTAAAAGTGTTCCTTTTTCTTCACATCCTCTCCAGCACCTGTTGTTTCCTGACTTTTTAATGATTGCCATTCTAACTGGTGTGAGATGGTATCTCATTGTAGTTTTGATTTGCATTTCTCTGATGGCCAGTGATGATGAGCATTTTTTCATGTCTGTTGGCTGCATAAATGTCTTTTTTTGAGAAGTGTCTGTTCATATCCTTTGCCCATTTTTTGATGGGGTTGTTTGTTTTTTTCTTGTAAATTTGTTTGAGTTCATTGTAGATTCTGGCTGTTAGCCCTTTGTCAGATGAGTAGGTTGCGAAAATTTTCTCCCATTTTGTAGGCTGCGAAAATTTTCTCCCATTTTGTAGGTTGCCTGTTCACTCTGATGGTAGTTTCTTTTGCTGTGCAGAAGCTCTTTAGTTTAATTAGATCCCATTTGTCAATTTTGGCTTTTTGTTGCCATTGCTTTTGGTGTTTTAGACATGAAGTCCTTGCCCATGCCTATGTCCTGAATGGTAATGCCTAGGTTTTCTTCTAGGGTTTTTATGGTTTTAGGTCTAACGTTTAAGTCTTTAATCCGTCTTGAATTAATTTTTGTATAAGGTGTAAGGAAGGGATCCAGTTTCAGCTTTCTCCATATGGGTAGCCAGTTTTCCCAGCACCGTTAATTAAATAGGGGATCCTTTCCCCATTGCTTGTTTTTCTCAGGTTTGTCAAAGATCAGATAGTTGTAGATATGCGGTGTTATTTCTGAGGGCTCTGTTCTGTTCCATTGATCTATATCTCTGTTTTGGTATCAGTACCATGCTGTTTTGGTTACTGTAGCCTTGTAGTATAGTTTGAAGTCAGGTAGCGTGATGCCTCCAGCTTTGTTCTTTTGGCTTAGGATTGACTTGGCGATGCGGGCTCTTTTTTGGTTCCATATGAACTTTAAAGTAGTTTTTTCCAATTAAATAAGGGCCTTTGACAAAATTCAACAACCTTCATGCTAAAAACTCTCAATAAATTAGGTATTGATGGGATGTATCTCAAAATAATAAGAGCTGTCTATGACAAACCCACAGCCAATATCATACTGAATGGGCAAAAACTGGAAGCATTCCCTTTGAAAACTGGCACAAGACAGGGATGCCCTCTCTCACCACTCCTATTCAACATAATGTTGGAAGTTCTGGCCAGGGCAATTAGGCAGGAGAAGGAAATAAAAGGTATTCAATTAGGAAAAGAGGAAGTCAAATTGTCCCTGTTTGCAGATGACATGATTGTATATCTAGAAAACCCCATTGTCTCAGCCCAAAATCTCCTTAAGCTGATAAGCAACTTCAGCAAAGTCTCAGGATACAAAATCAATGCACAAAAATCGCAAGCATTCTTATACACCAATAACAGACAAACAGAGAGCCAAATCATGAGTGAACTCCCATTCACAATTGCTTCAAAGAGAATAAAATACTTAGGAATCCAACTTACAAGGGACGTGAAGGACCTCTTGAAGGAGAACTACAAACCACTGCTCAATGAAATAAAAGAGGATACAAACAAATGGAAGAACATTCCATGCTCATGGGTAGGAAGAATCAATATCGTGAAAATGGCCATACTGCCCAAGGTAATTTATAGATTCAATGCCATCCCCATCAAGCTACCAATGACTTTCTTCACAAGATTTTATTCCGCCTCTGCCATGTCTGAGACAGCAAGACCAACTCCTCCTCTTCAGCCTCCTCCTTAGCCTACTTAATGTGACGATAAAGAGGATAAAGACCTTTATGATGATTGCTTCCACTTAATAAATAGTAAATATATTTTCTCTTGTGATTTTCTTAATAACATTATCTTTTCTCTATTTTATCATAAGAATTCAGTGTATAATACACAATACATATAAAATATGTGTTAATAGACTATATTATTGGCGAGGTTCTGATCAACGGTAGGCTATTGATAGTTAAGTTTTGGGGGAGTCAAAAGTTATACATGGATTTTTCTACTGCATTGGGGGTCAGCATTCCTAACTCTCATGTTGTTCAAGGGTCAACTGTATTTATGTGTCACCCTAAAAAATGCCTGCATAAAATTGATGTCTAATGTGTGTGATTAAGAAGAAAAAGCCAAAAGATGGGAGAATAACAACACATAAGTAGAGGAAGCTTATTGGAATTAAAAGTATTGTAAGATGCTCTAAAGAAAGAGTAGGATATTAACTTTAGGCTTGTTAACTATGAATAATAAGAAATTGAATGTAACCTCTAAGATAGTGCAAATGGAGCAAATAACTTTCTTAACTGGAGAGTAGGGGAATGGGAAAAAGAAGCATTAAAAAGTGAGTTAAACGAAAACAAAAAGTAAGATTGCAGAAACAAGTCCAAATCTAGGAATAAGTAATTGAATAACGAATATAAATGCACTAAACTCACTGGTTAGAAGAGACTATCACTTTGGATTTTTAAAAATTATATTCCATGCTAAGCACAAGAGATACCTAAAAAGGTTGAAAGTAGGGGTATATAGAATATATACCAGACACCTTCTAACCCAAAGGAAGTTGAAATCATTGTTACTAACTTCAGAAGATACGGCCTTTAGGAAAGTAAATACTACAGATGATCAGATGAGGGAGAAATCACTGGAATTGGGAAGGTTGTACAGAAGAGGTTGATTTTTATTTGCACCTTGGAAGGATTCAACTTAAGTGTGCAAAGAGTTGAGCAGTTAGTGAGTATGTATTGTGTTGGCGTTGGAGATACAGTGTTAAACAAAAATGCATGTCATATACAGCTCTAAGTAGCTTATATTCTAATTTCTATTGGGGGCAGGTTACAGATAGAAAATAAATGTGAAAACAAATGTGAAGAAAGATAATTTCAGATACTGATAAGTGTTTCGAGAAGATAGGGCAATGTAATAAGGAGTGATTAGTGGTTGCTTTTAGCTAGGAAGCTCAGGGAGGGCCTCTGTAAGGCAACAACTGAGGTCTTAATGATGAAAATAACTCAAACCATGAGAATATCTGTGAGAGCAGCACAGTAACAGAAGTGACAGCTAATAAAAAGGCCCTGAGAAGGGAACACAATTGGCAAATTCAGAAATAAGGCTTGTGAGACTAAAGCTTGGTGAATTAGGGAGAAAGGAGGAGACTAGGTTGGTAAGAGATGAGACTGCATATGACCATGCAAGTTTAATTGTATTGTAATGGAAAGTCATTGAGTGTTTTAAGCAGGGATCATTTATAGTTAAGAAGGATCTCTCTAGATGATTAGCAGAAAATGGTCTGTAGTGTGTCAAGAGAAAGGAGTTAGGAAGGCCTTGTAGTAGTTGAAGCAAAAGTTGATATTTGGATTAGCAATTTTGGCAATGAAAATAGAAATGTTCAGACTCATATATTATGGAGTAGAGCTAGTAAAACTTCCGGTACATTGAATGTGGCACTCAAAGGCAAGAAAGACAAGAAACTGAGTGGATGCTGTTGCCATTTAATTAGATGGATAAGGCATTTGCGAAGGAGAGATCAAAGTGTTTAAAAAAGAAAAGAGTAGTCCACCTTGTCAGATGTTGCTGAGACATTTTGTAAGGTTTGGACAGAGAATTGACCATTGTCTTTCATAAGCTATAGATAATTGATGACTTTAATAAGAGTCTAGTAAGACTTTAATACGCCCATTTGGAATGAGTTGACAGACAGACAATGAGAAGAGATAGTATGGATAATTCTTGAGAGCTTTCACTATGAAGGGAGGCAGAGAAATGAGGTGGTAGCTAGAAGATGGCCCAAACGAGATGTTTTAAATAAAGGCAATACATCAGTCAGGGTCCTGGTAGTAAACAGACAACACACTCAAATTGGTAAATTGGGTTATTTACAAAGTTAGCAGAGTAAGTGAGACCATAAGGACAGCACAGTGCCCAGGGGAGAATCTAGAGATGAACCGTGGGTGAGGGGGCTGCTTTACAGGAGATGGGACTTTCACTCTAGGGACACAGCCGACCCATGACAACCATCCCATGGTGACCCTGCAGGTGGGGACCTGAGGGAACAAATACCCCAACTTCACTCTCTTTTCTTTTCTGCTAGTACTTTCTGTTAGCTGACCCCAATAAGAAGGCAAAGGAGTCTTTTTGATAAGGTCCTTCAGAATTGGCCTCTGAGGGCATAGAGCAAAGTGGAGAAGAATGGCAAATCAGTGCCAGTGATGTAGTCTGTATTGTTATACTGATAGGAATGTTTTAGTAGAGAGAGAGAAACGGATGATACAGGAGAGATAAGAAAAAGCTTTAATAACCATGTCCTTGACAAAGTTATGAGAGGGGATGGGATGTAGGACTCAAATGAAGGGATTGGCCTTGGTCAAGTGCAGTTGCAGGCAAATTGGTAGAATTTACATTGGGACAGTGAATCTGTTAGCTGGGTGCATCTGAGACCCAGAAAGCTTCCCTGTCCCAGACAGGTATGGAAGCCCAGAGCTCCAGGATCACCACACCTGCCCAATCACCCAGAAATAGGTTGGGAGAGGGAAACAATCATGACAAGGACCCCCATGAAGTTTCTCCCTGATGGACTGGGAAGTCTTCTTTGTTGAAGACATTGAGCCAGACTAAGAAGCCCCTAGGCTTCTCAGAAACAGGGCAGACAGAGCAAGAGGGAGGACAGAACAGAGGCCAGAGCCCAGGCAGGATATGGCACAATGCCACCACCGCGGGCATCCGGGGAGGAGTGCCAAACAGGGGACTTGGCCAGGAAGGCCAGCATTTGAGTGACAGAGATGCTTGCCCTTTCCTGTTGCTGGCTTCTTTCTCCGTCCCTGTGTCAAACTGTGGCTAGATTTCTCAATGAGGGCAAAGGGCGAGAGGAGTGAGATGAGAACCGTCTTCTTGAAGTTCTGTGGGCACCTGCCTGCGGGTGGACAATGAGCACCTGTGAGGCCTTGTCCTTGGCTGGGGCGTGGTCGTCTTGATCCTAGCAAAGAGGCTGCTCGGGATGGGGAGGGGATGAAAACCCCTGTGGGTCCAACGCAGATGCCAAGTGTGTAGCAAGGTCATAGCTAGGAATGATGCTGGGAAGGAGGTGTTATAGATTTGAGGAATGAGAAGGTTTGAAATATAGTTGTCTTGAAGTGTAGAGAAGTAAGTGAACTATAGAAATGTTGTGGGACTGTCAGTGGTATTGAGTGTCCTTTTGAGATTTGTGGTCATAAAGTATGTCCAGTCAGCACATTTGTTTGGTTTTTCTCCTGCAGCTTTTGTTGCTCAGGGGTAAACACTAAGTGGTTGAGCAGGGGTACTCTCTGGGTGTGCAGGGTTACTGTAAGCAGAGGAAGAGAAAGGAATGCTGTATTAAATATATATACGTATATGTGTATATGACATAAGAGCTAGGCTGAATGAGTGCTGATAGACATGTCTTGGAAGTAATGGTTGTGGTTTTAAATAAAAGCATAATATATGTGTATTGGCATTTGCCTCTTTCATATAACATGACACAAAGTTTACTGATTATTTGAAGTTTCTTGTTAATAAAGCTTCTATTCTCTTATAAACTAAAGTATTATCTAGATGTATTTTATTTTCATTTATTCTTGGGATGTTTGATAGTAAATAAGATTTTTAGTATTTGGATTATTAAACTAGAATGGTAATATTATGTTAATAAACATGTTAGTCTTGGATTCATGTTCATTACTCTGTCCTGTCAGGTCAAGGAAAGTGAAATTGTTTTCCAGTTATATAAAAATTCTGTTGGTCATCAACCACCACCATATATGTTTGTGCATGTTGTACACTACACATACCAGGGATATTCTCATTATATTCTTATGTCATTGATGCTCTCTAGAGTTCTTAAATGTAAAATCAGTACTATTATAAGTGTCAGTCCTGAGTCATCAAGTCTGATTTTAATTATTGAAACAGATCTGTAAATATAATTAACATATAAACGTCACCTAAGTTGGTAATCCTAATTACCTTACTGTTTTCTTTTGCCTACAGCCTCAAGACATTCAGAAGACAGTATTAAAGGGAATCATTAACAGCCTGTTACGAGAATGGAAAGGGTAAACTAATATTTTCGATATTTAGCTAATCAATATAGATGTCTAACTTACACATCATATATCTTTTTTTTATTATACTTTAGGTTTTAGGGATATGTGTATGTATTTTACTCTCAGAAAATATTTTAGTTGAGTTATAATAACATAGATGAGAAAAGAATTATAAGCCATTTACAACAAAGCTGTGTAACTTGAGATTTGTGACCTCTCAGTAGGATCTATAGATGGGCATAAAAAGATCTGTGAATTCTTTTAAATTGTATGTAAAGTTTTTTCTATGCAGATATATATGCTTTACAAAAATGGAATGAGTACTTACATCAGTAACCTAACTGAAATAATTAGCATTAAATTTAGCCTTGGGCTTCCTGGTAGCCAGAGTTAAATTTTTCTTATTTCTATTATAGGGACACCTAAAGCCAGCTACTAAAATATTTTTTTCTCTCAGAACTAGGTATTAGATTCTTATATAAGGAATCATGCACAATTTAATTGGTAATATTTTGAACCATGAATATGCATAATATAAAAATGTACTTTTAAAAATACATATTTAAATTTATATTAAAAGTGTATTATTTAAATAATAACTTCTATTAAAGCCAAAGGAATGCCAAGTCTGGTTTAAAAGTAATACCTAGTAGAATTCTTAAATGTAATGTTACATGTACCATATATATTTTAATAATATTTTAATTGTTCTGATTTTGAAAGAAATTCACGCTTATTATAGAAAATATAGAGAAGGCAGAGAAGTATAAAGAAGAAAGTATCAGTCTGGCCAACATGGTGAAACCCCATTTCTACTAAAAATACAAAAATTAGCCAGACGTGGTTGCACAGTCCTGTAACTTACTCAGGAGGCTGAGGCAGGAGAATCGTTTGAATCCTGGAGGCAGAGGTTGCAGTGAGCCAAGATCATGCCACTGCACTCCAGCCTGTTGAGCTGTTGAGAATTTCTGTCTACTGCCTGCACTTTTTATATAGCACATTCCTATTATTGGTTTTTTATATATCTCAAAGATGGTGACTGAATTTGCTTGGACACTACTATTTTAATGTATGTCTTTTTATTTTCTATCTGTAACATAAATTTCAGAATCAATAGAGTGAGACTGTCTCAAAAAAAAGAAGAAAGTAAAAAATGTTAACATTTTACAGTGTTTTTCTAGTCATCTTTTAAAAACCATACTGTATCGTTTCAGGTGACTTTTAACTTAATGGTCTTTTTCTTAGTTTATTACTCTAGTAATTTGTTTGCATTTTCCTTCTTAAACCACACTTTTAATGTCTGACTAATAACTTAGAATAGGAATGTACTGTAATTTACCTAACCATTCTCCAAGAATGGTTGTTAATGTGAATAATTCCACAGTGAACATTTTGTACAAAAATCTTCTTTTCTGAGCATTTATGTAAAAATTTTTTTAGAAATATAATTACTGCATCAGAGTATAAACATTTTAAGACACTTAATACATTTTGTCAGATTTATTTACAAAGCAGTTATGATAATGTATACTTCTAACAGCAGAGGGCCTGAGACTTCATTGGTATCTTCTTTTAACAAAACTTGGCCTAATTTAATAAATGAAAAGTGGATCTCATTTTTATTTACTTTTCCTTAATACTAATAAGCTTAACATTTTATCATTTGTTGCTATTTTTATTTATCCTTTTATAAGTTTTCCACCTACTTTTGCCATTTTTTATTGCAGATTTGCCTGATTTTCTGTTAGAAACTCTTGCTTATTATAAGAAAATTGACCTTTTTGTATTATATTTTCCTATATCTCACGTTTCAGAAAATCAGTTACTAGCCTCAGAAAGATGAAACCCCTGTTACATCTCAGTTAAGTGTCTGAGGACTGAAGGGTTAAGGCCAAACTGGGAGTTAGCTGCTTCCTGAATATTATAGTAAAAATATCATTAAAAAAAATCTAAGAAATCAAACCTACTCGTACAATTTATTGTGCATGCCTGATAATTTATGCAGGCATAAATGACCTTGCCAAGATTATGAAGCTCTAGGTAGGATAGGAAAGGACTTGGAGGAATAGGTGATATATACAAATACATCTTGAGCAGGCAAGAAAGAAACACTTGTCAGCATAGAGAATAACAAAAGCTTTAATATCTGGGTTTTGTTTTTCAATCCAGGACCCAGTTAGGAATCATGAATTGCATCTGGTTGTCATAGAGGTGAACCATTTTCAATTGAAGAAGTTACTTCCAGATATCTGTGAGAATGTACCAAATAGATCTTGAGCAGGCAAGAAACACTCATTAGCCTTGAGAATAATGAAAGCTCTTGGTCAAATCTGATACTATGAGAATTCATATTAAGATGGAAAAAATTACTTACTTTTCATGATTCTTTCCATTAGAAGCATACTGGATGTATTTAAAGTATGATTTGATTTACAGACATTTCTACATCACTTTAGGAATGAACCTAGAAACACAAGCATATTTTCTTTCTTTAATACATAAATGTTCTTAAGATTATCCTTTATTAAAACAAAAACATAAGTATTCTAGAATTGATGATTTTTTTATTACACACCTAACTACTTCCAGAGTTAATCATATTTACCTCACAAAATGTTATAGCCTAGTTAGCTCAGTCTTTAGTTATCTTCAGAATCAGCTTAGGAGAGGCACAGAAGCACTTGTATTTTCAGCATATTATGGACTGTCTCAATAATAATGCATATTAATTTAATCCTAGTTTTTGGCTTTTCTCAACTCAATCTTCATAGAAAAGTTTATTGTTCTTTTTCATTAGATGCTATGAGATTAAACATTCATCCCTTGTTTCTTTTTCAGTCCACGAACAAAAGATGATCTTAGAGCATATTTTATACTTTTACAGGTAAGAGAACCAGAACCTAGTTGAAGTTGTCTAAGTCAGATCTCAATCTCTACATGTGTATGTGAAATGATATTAAATATTAAATATAATTTTGGGCAACATTATTGATTCTTTTTAGAATTATAGTTACCTGTAACCAGAAGATTTTTTTAAAAGCAGGATTAGTAAGATTAAAAGATAAGTAAGATTTTAAAAAGTAAGAAAAATAAGATTAAAGCCATAACAAATAAATAATCAGAAGCTAAATTACATGTGAGATTAAAATTTTGATTTACTTCCTGCGAGAGTATTCAGGAACAAACAGAATGGAAGCACTTCCTCCTCCTTTCAAACCTGTTTCTTGTAACTAGTTTTAACAGGCTTCAGGATTTTCTTTTATTTTCCCATCTAGTAGGTTTTTCACTTCACTATGTATTTTTCAGTAACTTCAATTAGAATTCTCATGGAAAGATAAAAGGTTTTTTTTTAATTTGTTATAAAGCAAAGATGATGAACTTTTTCCTCTTGATAGATACAGATTAATAGATACAAAAAGAAATTAAGATCCAGACAAATGAAAAGCAATTTTTACTTTTTATTATTTTTTGAGGAAGAAATACATTATTACCATAGCTAGCATACTATTAATACATTTGCATTATTCTTTACAATTTATAAAAGTTGTCCATGTATATTATCTCATTTAAAAGTAAGGAAAACTATATTAAATAAGTATAGTGTTTAGTACAGTATTATGATATTATAATATCAATATGTCTAATGAAAGAACATATACAGGGTAGGGATAGAGAAAGTGAGGAAAGAGGAAAAAGTGGAAAAGGGGGGAAAATGACGAAGAGGTAGTTAAGAAGAGAAATGTAAGGAGGGAAAATAGAGAGGTAAGAGGAGAAAGAGCCAAAACTCAAGAATAAACATATGTAGAGATAGTAAAAGCTAGAAACATGACACGAAGCTCAGATTTTAGGTGAGTATATTGGTCAGCCATAAGCTCTGCTCATATTTTGTTCTTCTCAAGAGCGATTACCTGATGAAGTTATCAGCTGAGGTCAGTCCCAGATTTTGAGTTGTTCTGTCAATAAGTCAGTTTTGAAAAACACATGGTGCTCTCTTATTTTTCACAATTTCAGGAGGTTTTTTCAATAATATTTATTTTTTCCATGATGTGCTGAAATGTACATTGTGCTAGAATTTTAGATTTTGGAAACATAACTAAAGGTTTTTCTTAGTTTACAAGTATTCCTTCAGTGTCCCTTTATTATTTAAAAGTTGTCAGAAGCTGTATGTGGTTCTCCACCTTGTTCTTTGTGATATATGAGGCTAACTCATTTTACAATGGCAAAAGTTTCACAACCAACTTTTACTTCGTTTTTCTAGCTTTTAATCAAGGAACACCCAGGTTTTTTGCTTTTAATTGGATGATAGTGATTGGTACCATTTATGAAGGCACTTTTTATGAAGGTGCTTTATATACATTTTCTTTTTCAATACTCAAAACAACCCTTAAGATAGAGAATATCAATCCCATTTTACAGATGAGGACATTGAGAATCAAAGTGTAAGGAACATGCCTAAGGGCATATAGCTAGTAAGTGGTAGAACTAGCCCTCAGACCCAGATCTGTCTTAACTCTAAAGCCCATGCTCTTTTCACTATATAGCCGCAGTGTAAATGAAAGTCTCTGTTAATTAAATAACAAATAGGTTATTGTTATTTTATAATCTCAAATTTTGTTTCCTGAATTTACCACTTACTTATTAAGCTTACTGTCTTTCCTTTTACATGTTAACAGAATTTTAACACAATTATCTTTAATATCTTTTTCAGAATCCTCAGTTTAATAACACATCTACGTATGTCATCTATGCTCACTTGCTACGACAGATAGCTACCTTAGTGGAAGCTGACCATCATTTCCTAGTTCACTGGTTTAAAAAGTAAATCATTCTATGATATTAAGAACTTTTATAGTCTCACAGTTTTAAGTTTGGTATTAGTAATTTTACAATAAAATATATTTAAATATTTTCAGGTCTTTAGAAATGGTGCTTATATTCACAATGCTTCAAAAGCCAGTTACAAAAATCTACTTTAGTACTACATAAAGGATAATTAAAAATCTGTTTTTAATGTAAGTAACCAATTTGTTTGCACAAGCTGTTGAGAATTTCTGTCTACTGCTTTCACTTTTTATATAGCACATTCCTATTATTGGTTTTTTATGTATCTCAAAGATGGTGACTGCATTTGCTCAGACACTACTATTTTAATGTATGTCTTTTTATTTTCTATCTGTAAATTCATAAATTTCACCATTATTTAAATGGCGCTTTCTCCTTACCTAAAAATGTCATTGTAAAATATAGGCTAGCCATCAATATCAATTTGTAAAAGCATAATACTTTTTTCACAGAACTATACCCGCATGAACAATGACTTCTCCATGACTGATAAAAGTAGAAAGGCAAAATACTTCCAAAAGAAATTTTAAATGCAGTAAATTATCATTATTCATAGTAGTTATATTCTATAATGTCACCACAAACATGGAATTAATAAATACAGAACCATTGCTTCAAGGGGAAATACAGGGTTAGGTTCCTGTGAGCCTCTGATCACATTTTTGTCAGCCAATCAATATATAATTTTGCTTTATGAGTGTTTTTTTTAAAGACACACTTCATTTAATAGAAGTCATTGATTCATTATCATTGAACTCATGGCTAGCAGCACTCTAACCCATGCCTGAATGAAGCTTCTCTAACATACATATTTTCTCTGTAGGGCACATCACAACCTTCTTGTTAGGAACACTAGACAGCATTTTAGCACTACGCTTGGCCATTTTGAAATTGCAAAATCACCAACAAAAAGCACCAAAATGTGAAAAACATGAAGCTAAATGGATTGCTTAAAGGACACTTACAAAGAGAGAGTATTGAGCTAAAACAAGGCAGAACATCACTTTGACCTCAGCTGGGAATGTGCATGTCAGGAGACTAACATTTTTCACATGTCCCCAAATGACCATGAAAACACAAGTATTGATTTGGGGATTAACAATTAAATTTTACCAAGTTAGCAAATTTGGAAATATAGAATCTGTGAATAATGAAGACTGAATATTGAAAGTCTTTAAAATGTTTGTTACTAACTTTATAGTAATTTTGGTGTTTATTTCTCATTTAACTAAGACAGTATTCAAGGTAAGATTTTGTATCTTTTCAAATGTTTGGCAATTTAAGAAATAGAATTTGGGGAATAGTCTAAAATTTTGTGGCTTAGGATGTAGTTTAATATCTAACAGATAATTTTGGAAATAGAAAATGTGAATTTTGATTGCAATTATTTTGAAATCTTTACCAGATTGTCCCAGAAGAGGTTCAAACAATTGGTAGAGAGATTGCTGCAATTTATTTCTTTACGCCTGTTTCCTGCAAAGCCTGAAGAATTTCCACCTGTAACAAAGTGTTCCTGGTGGATTCCATCAGCTGCTAAAGTGTTGGCTTTACTTAGTAGGTTTTTATTATTCTATCATTTTTTACTTTTCTTTTGTTACATATTAGGGATATTTCTTAAGGATTTCAAAAGACTATAGAGGCATTCTTAAATTTTAAACCATTTCTGTGAAGGAAAGAATTGTAATTTATTTTCTACTTTGATAATAGATTTCATAATTTATAAGCATGAAAAAAGCTTTATGTCTTTTAGTGGACAGTGTTCTGTATTATGGCAATTAAGTGCATATGAGCTAGGACCCCTAAGAGAGAACACACAGAAATAGGAGTAAATGGCCATCTGCATATTCCCTTTAATACTATTATAATCCTTCACCACAAGTTTTTTTTTTTAAGCAAGAAACTATTGGCTGCATTTTAACCACAATTTTTAAATTACCCCTTTCATTTGGAGCTACATTTATTTAAAATAGGAGTTTCTAGGTCAAGGCTGTCTTGTAGACATTAAAATGATGTTTTTATTATTAGAATGAATCTTGTACATGTTGGAAAAAGACTTTATGTTAGAATTTATCTTTACAGATACTGCAAACAATTTAGTTCACCCTCCCCTTATTCCTTATACTGATTTCTATAATTCTACATTGGATCACATTGATCTCATGGAAGAATATCATACTTGGCAAAACTTTGGAAACTCTCACAGGTATGAACAAAAGTTCCTTTGATTATCCACCTAAATGAAATACTATTCAGAAGAATGACTAGATTTTAAGTTTATATAAAGTTTACACATACATTTACATATAAATGTATAAATATAGTTCAGATAGCCTTGAAATATCATATTTATTAAAGTATTTTCTTTTTCTGCTACATTTTGAATTTATGTACATGTTAATTTGGTTTTGGTTTGGTTAATAGCATTTTTCAAGAAGGGAGAGGTTCTATCTTAATATGCAGTCTCTTATCTCTTACTATTCTATGCACAGGGGTCAGCAAAACTTTTTCTGTAAAGAACTAGATGGTGAATATTTTCAACACTATAGGTTACACAGATTCTATTTTGCTATTTTAGCACAAAAGTAGCCTTAGACAGGATGTAAATGAATAGATATGTCTGTGTCCCAAATGACTTTATTTACAAAAACAGGTTGTAGGCCATATTTGTCTCAGGCCCATGGTTTGCAGATGCATGATCTAATATATTGATCACACACAGACACACACATACATTCATTTCTCATTTCTTCTGTAAGAAAAAGTGGTTGTCCATTAGGTGCAATGTAAAAACAGTAGATGTTACAGAGAAAGGGCCTTACCACAGCTTATTTATTATAATAATTAATAGATTTGTAAAACAGTCACCAAATTATTTAATACACTGCACTTTATATCCACACTTCTAGTTTGGATTAAACTAGCAAGACTATTCCAAACATAATTTATCCTCAGGTCATGAGATGTTCAGGAGATTGCATTTAATTGTAGAGGAATCTGAGTAAAGAGATACAGTGTGGATATAAGTAACCTCAAAACCCCAGATTAGTTTGTAAATTGGTTAAACTTTACAGGGACCCTCTTTATCAGAATTGGCCTGAAACATAGAATGGCCTTCTAGACACATCTCAGTTCACATCTGAACACTCAGAACTGAATAAGCATAAGAATTTAAGTTCTGGGCACCCTAGTCCCAGATGGATATTTTCTTGGCAACGTTTATTTTACAAAGATACTTTTTCCTTCCATTTTAATATAATTGTAATGTGTTGTAGATACAACCACAAAACAACGCCAAGAATTATTATGCATATTTCACTGACAACAACATCTTTTAATATAGAGCTTCCTCTAACCACTGTGCCACAACACTGGTGTACCAAGAATGAGTTACATTAGGGTTTTAATCCTAGGATCCCATCAACCCTTGGGTAGCCAGCCTGAACCTAGAGGGGAACAGTAGCCCTATGGCAAGTGACCTCTGGCCATGAGCAGCCTCATCTGTTCATTTCAGTGTATCATTCACAAAGTATCATTTCTCTTGTGCATAACAAGGGAAAGGTTGAGAACCCCTGTCCTAAAGTACATAATAAAACTAATATATATCTTACTGAGTTCATTGCATTTTCTTTTTATTTCCAATTTTTTTGTTAGCATTAATGATTCAAACTAATTATACACCAGTACTGAACCCTCAACTTTTATTAACAATTTTGTCCCATGGTAAAAGCCATCTCACTTTCATTACACTAAGGCTATATCCATTTTCCTAATAATGCCTTTTTTCTCAGTGGTCACAGTTGTACCACCTGACTATGCCCAGAGGGATTCCAGCTGTAACTGATAGATTCATTGTAGTCACTTTGAATGGCATTCTAACTCCTGAAGTGTCATTGCTGCCATATTCATTCTTTCTAAATGCATTTATCTCTGTAGTTTGTGGCTTTTGTGCGTAGCATAGAATGTTCTAGCCCAGGCGGGGTTATTTTCATAACCTTTGATTATAATGTGTAATTACAAATACATACCATTTCCTATTACCACACCATTAAATATAATACTAAATGTAACATACATTTCTGATTTCTTTTTATTGGTCTTAAATATATTACTTTACTTTTTACATACTGTAGTTATTGTTAGATTTTTTCATTTCTGGAACTCACACATCAGAAGTCACCATATAATGATGGATTCTTATATTAATTTTGAGCACCTGGGTTTTCTGTACTACTTAATCAACACTTCTCCCTCCTGGTTCTGATGCTGGCCATGTTGTTCACAGGTGATGATATGCAATGAAATCATTTGTATAGACAATGTAAGTGGTTAGCACACATTCAGAACCTTTGATGTAGCTTCTGCAGAGAATAAAGGCATTGCACATCTAGTAATGATACATTCTTCACATGGCTGTGAGAATTAAAAGAAATTATACACATACAATCATTTTGTATATGGTAAAACACAATCCAAAAGTAATGTTTTATATTGCTACAAGGGGTACCTTAGATTCCCTTAGTATAATTTTGTTAAAAATATACCATTTTGCTTTTTCTTTTTTTCACTTGTTGAGCAGGTTTTCCTTCTGTCAGTACCCATTCGTTATTTCTGTAGCTGCAAAAAAAATCATTATTCAAAGAGACTCAGAGCAACAGATGATAAACATCGCAAGGGTAAGTCAGCTATAAAAACATATTTATGCTGACTATAATCAGTATAGTAAATAATTTAATAAATAATTTAAATGTCTTGTGAATTGTTCTAGCATAATCAGGAACGTTAAAAGCAAAATTCGTGTTATACTCACCCAAAAAGTGCTTAAAAACTATTTACAATTTGGGAGACAAGATAACTCTCATCTCTTCTGATCAACTTCTCATTATATTATAAATAGAGTAGGAAGAGTAAATGCTTCTCACAGATTCAAATTACTGAGAGCTTGTTGGACCTCGTTTTGCAGATACCATACCACCAACCTTAGATAACCAGCAGAGCATTGAGAACTGCAGTGAGGCAGAGTGTCATTAGGCAAACCACTCAAAACTACTGAAACATTTTCTAGGTTTTATGAAAATCAGAAACAACCGAAAAATTAGAAAATGTAACAAAAAGTGTGTCTTGGAGAACTGAGAAATATGCCCAAAGAAGGTGAAAGATGTTTTATTGGTTCTTAGAAAACCAAAATGCATGGAGACCCAAAGAGGCTGGGGATAGCAATCAGACTGAGTTTAGGCAAATTGTAGAGCAGTATAAAGTTATCTCTCAGTCTGTCCTTACCACTTCCTATCCCTTGTGTTTCAGCTCCGCACAGTAATGTACTTTATCTAATAAATATCAGATTCAGTGAGTTTTTCTGTTAGAACTCTAAACTATATGTTTAAGTGCTTATGTATTTCAAACATCTGCTTGTGTTACATGATTGCTCACAATTTTAAAAGAGGGAAGCTTGGCTGTGGTCTTCTTAATTGAAAAAGAAATATAGAGTAAAAAGAAATGATTTCCATCTTGTTCAAGAGTATAAAAAGAATCCTAAAGCATAAATTGTAATACTTCAAAATGCTATAAAAAATAAGAATGTTTATTCTTCAGTAATTCAGTTCCCAGAAGGTGAGTATTTCTTTCTATCACAGAGAAGGACAAAAGATTTGAGTAACTGGTGACATCCCAAAGTCATCTTATACTGAATATGGGAATATTAGAAGAAATTTTATTGCCTATGCCTATCAAGGGAATTCCAAAGCCACACTACCCCCCTGAAGAATGAGTTTAAACAGGTATATTCAGCACCAGAATTGTTACTTGATCTTGGGTAGATATTGGCTCAATGATTAGCTGTATAGCTACTCATTCTGACATTTTCTGTTAGTTGTACTCGTACAATGTCATGTGCCTTTTTAGTATTTTTTCACCTTGGTCTATGACTTTTTTATATTTGTAAGACAAAATCTACAGTGCTTTTGTACGTAACAGAATGAGCTAGTTTGTATTAAACTAGCAAGACTAAACAGTTTTTTCTGTGTCACTCACAGGATATCAAATATCTTTTTGTGGAATTTTTCTTCTACTTTAAAGAAGGAGAATGGCAGGTGTAGACTCTGTGACAGGCTAAGTTTTCTACAGAGCATGCAAACGAATGAGTAGACAGTTGACATTGAGAGCTAAGTGGCATTATCGGTTTTTTATGGGTGTTTCCCAACATTTTAACTCATAAATTGCCATATCACTTGGAATTAATGACTGGTGACTATTTTGACACAAGGACAATCTTACAAATAGTCAGTGTAAGCAAGAGCTTATATGGTACAATCTAAATATACAAAATTGGTTTCCTAACCTAAAATAAGTTCCTCAGTCACACTGTCGAGAATTGTATCATTGTTGGGTTATTTTTTCATTTGGAGCATTTTCCAGTAAATATGAATTCCTGATGGGAGGAGTAGCTACTAATCTTGTTTGCCATTAGCATCCTAGCATAAATTTGTTTATTAGTTATTTCCAATGTGACAGCTGCCCAAGAGCTAGACTGGGAACAGAAGATAGGAAAAGGTAGGAAAAAACGGTCTGTAACACAGGACACTATGCTAGGAATGCAGACTTCCTTGATAAGTGAGGACACAGAAATAAAAGGCTGTTAATAGCATTTAGCATTGTATATGGGAGAAATGGGGAAGGCTCCAAATTAGTGTTTTATTATACTAATCTTCAAAATCATATGTAGCCTTAAATTGTAGATTTGTGATACTAAAATTTTATCTATTAAAGCAAATTGCTGCATGTATTTAAAATGTCTGAAATGTTTATCTTTAATCTGCACAATAGTTTTCATTGTTACCAAAAAAAGATATAGTCTAATAAAGACTAGATAAATATATAAGCATGTGGATTTTATATGACAAATGACATATATTCCTTATAGATATTTTTAAATATATTGTTTTTTACCTATTCATTGCTTATATTTTGAAAAACGGTGACAAAAGAATTTTGAATCACTCATATCTCTATCCCCCAAGCAAAGCCATTAACATTTTAGTAAATTTTCTTTTGATATTTGTTCTATATTATCTTTAAAAGACAACCGAGTTGAAATAGTATTGTAAACACAATTTTATTTCCTACTTTCTTCAGGTGTACCTTCCTTGTACTATTTACATAGTTTTTATGACCATCATTTTTTTCATTAGTTGGATATGTACTTAAGATATTTCTAAAGTTTTGTTTTTATAGATAATGCTGTGATAAACATTGTACTGTATAAAATATGTTCTAAGTTAGAATTCTCAGTGGAAGGATTATTGGGATAAAGGATATAAATATTGTTATGGTCTTTGATACATGTTGACAAGTCACTTTTGTAAAGTAGACTAATTGTACCTTTAAAGAAAATTCAATATCTAAAAAATCCTAAGTCCAGGTTTATCATCAGGAATATATACCTTGTTTTGAATGTTCCCATTTTATATTTGTATTTATTAAACAGAAAACTTTGCTGTTTAAGAGATGAGACATATGGAAACTGTGATGCAACATTTTTTATTATAGAAGGTGAATTATTTTTGGTCCTCCACTTTGGATCCCCTTTGGTTATCATTGTTACAAAATGAAATAATAATAAGCCATTTTCACAAATCAAAATGTGTATAATTGATTTCTATAAAATTGTTTATATAAGAAATGGCATAGGTAATAATTGTTATTTTTACTAAAGTGTTTAAATGTTTTAAATGAAATTATAGTATAAGTAAAAGCAAAACTGTTTACTTTCTTATTTAATTAGCAAAGTCTGGTGGATAAAGTATCTCGAAGACAGAGACCTGATATGAATATGCTATTTCTAAATATGAAAGTAAGACGGACACATCTGGTTAGCGATTCACTTGATGAGGTATAATTTATTCCAAAATGATATTAATTAAAGCTTAAAATTCTATAATATGATTTATTATAAAAATCGTAGTAAACTTTTTTATTTCTGTATGCCAATAAGTGTACTTCCTTAAATTTTTTTGAAGATCTTGTTGCATACCAAGCTTCTGTAAAGTTTGATACCATAGTTAAAATCAGATCTGTATTCATAATTGTCTTATATTCATGTTTGTATGTTTATTAATAGTTTGTTAATTCCCTAGAAAAGGATTTGATGTAGAACACTTAAATGAGTAATTCATGTTTCTTAGTATATAACCTAGATTCCAGACCCACCTTTGTTCCTGGTTATGTGTGTAACAAGTCATTTAACTTCTCCAGGTCTCAGACTACACATCTATAAAATTAGAGGTCTGACCTACAGGGTATATTGGGTCTATACAGGTTCTAACATACTTCGATTGCATTTTCATGTATTATCATAAAAAATGCTTCAGCTAGATGTTAATATGGTTATTAGAAGATAATGGCTGATTCAGCTATGTGATTTATTTATTTTATTTTTTATTTTTTTGCGACAAGTTTTATTTTGTCACCCGGGCTGGAGTGTAGTGGTACAACCAAAGCTCACTGCCGCCTCAAACTCCTGGTCTCAGGGTCTCAAGCCATACTCCTACCTCAGCCTCCCAAGTAGTTGGGATTACCAGCTCATGCTACCACACCCAGCCCTAGCTATGTGATTTTTTAAAGTTTAGCATTGAAGGGGAGTTTTTTTAAAAAAAGAAATGAATTATATTGTGCTAAATTAAAAATTTGAAGGCAGTAGATACCAGGAGGTAGTACTTTGGGCGAAGTACCTGACCTCTCTAATTCTGTTTCCTGATCTATAAGACATAGTAAACACCTAGCTCACACAGTGTCTGGCAGATTTATTGGATAAATGGAGGGATGGAGTTTTGTAGCATTGCAAATAAGTTAAAGACTGCCTAACACATTTCCCAGAATTAAAAATGTTAATTCTCTTTTCACTGCTCTTTGTTCTCCTCTACTGTATAATGTCTTCAAATAGCTAACCCGGAAAAGAGCAGATTTGAAAAAGAAGTTAAAAGTTACATTTGTAGGGGAAGCTGGTTTGGATATGGGTGGTTTGACTAAAGAATGGTTCCTTCTTCTAATTCGTCAAATTTTTCATCCAGATTATGGTAAGTATGTAATCTAATTTTTATAAACTGTGTTTCTTCATAATTGTTAGAGTCAAGTAGTCACCCTTATTTTTAACCTATTCTATGATTTTACAGACTTTTTGTCCATCATAAATGTTGAATAATTGTTTAAAGACTGTTATTTACATTTTAAAAACTTGTTTGACCTAATTGTTGATGAGTTGATTCTCTTACTGGGAATCCTACACAAAATGTATCAAGATTAAAAGTAAACATTTATGAGGAAACATCCATATCTTTTCTGAAAAAGTCAAATGCATGAAAATTTAATTTGTCATTGAAATAAAAAACATTTGAAATTAAAACACAAAACTATAGTTTGCTCTATAGTAACATTTAAAGCCTCTTTCATTAATGGGTCATTTTAATAAATAAGAATTCATTAATTAATAAAAATTAATTTTTTAAGAAAAAATAAGCCTTTGAAATTTTTTATTTTACAGAAACTAGCTGTATAATCCTTACTATCTGTTAAACTTTTCAAAGGAGAATTTTCAGTGTTTTCCTTATTCTTTAGTTTTCTTTTCTATATGTGTATGTGATGGGAAATAGGGATGACAGTGATAAATTGAAGTCTCCAGATATCCTCAAAATTAATTTTGATCATAATTTATAATCTATGAAACTACACTTTTTATAAAGTTATCTGATTCATTTAGTTTCTATCTTTTTACCCTGTTTCTACCCTTGGTTCAGGAAAATAAAATGTTCTCCCTATATATTTAATATATATATTTATATTTGCTGAGATTTGCAAATATATAGTCCCATAAATAATCCAAAATTTTTAACTTGAAAGATGGTTTGTAACAGAATTATTGTTGAATTGATTAGCTTCTAATAGATGAGATGTCATGTACATGTTTACCACTTTGATTTTTTTAAGTCAATCATGTTAATAATAAAATTATTTGTGTGCTTTTTTAGGCATGTTTACATATCACAAGGATTCACACTGCCATTGGTTTAGCAGCTTTAAATGTGATAACTATTCTGAATTCCGATTGGTTGGAATTGTATCCTTTAAACTTTCCACTAGGAGGTGCTAATAGATTAGAGATTTTTAAAGATTTTATCTGTATTTTAGAAAACTGTTTTCTTTAGCCGTTTTATCCAAATTAAATATTATTGTCAAATGTACTATTAGATTTTCAGTAATCTTCATTATGTGTAATATATGTCAGTAGACTTAATTGAAAGAAATGAGAGTTTGATTTTTTTCTGAAAACCTTATCTCAAAATAAAAATGGTTCTTTCCTATTTCACATATAATTGAAGTTATCACTAATTTAAGGCATTTTTTTAAAAAAATCAAAGTATTTCCCATTTATAATGAAGTATTTTTTTTCTGTTCTTTCACTTTGTGCTCATTTCCCTCAGTTTACTGAATTGAAATTGGGAGAATTAAATCTAGCTCTTTAATATGCCTCCAAATCCTGAAACATAAAGGAAGCATCCATAAAAATTGAATGGAATGGGAATATTTAAAGCATATAGTATTATTTTGTAGTATTTTTAAAAATTTTATAAATCCATTTGCAATCCTCTGATTTCCTATCAGGTATATTGTAGAGGGCATTTCTGCATTGGGTAGGAGATTGGACAAGATGCCTTCTACATTAGCTTTTTAGATTCCAAGAAATGTAATTGTTTGTGGAAGAAAGGAGGGAAGAGTAAATAAATAAGCACTGGAGATAAGAAAGTATAAAAGGGGTGGGGGGGAACTCTTAATCTGTTCTCAGAGTCAAATGACCATATGGCAGTAAGTACTAAGGAGTTCTGAGAAGGAAAATATACAATGTATTTCTCCCAGAGAGGATAGAGATTTAAAAAATGGAACAATTACATTTGATTAACATATGGCTGGTGAGAGTGGTGGGACATTATAAGCTGAGAGAATGGTGAGAATAAAAAAGGCTAAATTGTGCTGGGCTTGGTAGAGAAGCAGCAGCAAGCGCACTGAAAGTTACAGAAAATGCCATCAGAAAATGAATGAAGAGCCATCTTTGAATGTCTGCCTTTGTTAAATCTTTTGGAATAAATTATGAGACATATATATGGAAACTGAGAGACCAGATTAATAAAAGAAAGGGTAGTAGGGAACAAACTACACATTAAGATAGTAAACTAAACTTGAAATTTTGTATATATTGTTGTGTCTAAAGGTCCAAAGTGCTAAATTCTACAAAGAGAATAACGCTTAACAATTCTGAGACTCCTGTTTATATTCTAGTATCTGCAGTAATCATTTGTTGAATGTTTCATCTTCATTGAAGGGCCTAATCATTGATGCTTGTCACTATGCTATGAGCTATTTATATGTTCATACATATATGTTTGTCATGCTTTATATTCATATATCACAATTTAGATTTGGATGATATTTTGACTCTAATATTTACACTAAAGTATTATAGCTTAGTTATATTTTTAAGTGATACTATACATAAAATCATGAAATTGCTCATTGTTTTTTTGCAATAGATATTAGTTTCTATTTAGTCATTACCCAAAAGAGTATATTAAGCATGTTTAGATATTCTATATTTCAAGTCAAACAATTAAATCTAAAAATTATAATTGCTACTCTCATTATTATGTGTGTTTATCACACACACAGATATAAAACCTATAGAAAGCTAAATTGATGCTGTAAAAAGCGTAATACTATATAGGAGAAATGTGAGATGAGAGTGGATTGTGGTCAGGTAAGGGGTTGGGAACTGAAATTTGAGAAATAACAGGTATGAACATTGAGAAATATAGTTGGTTTCATATATATCTCCAGTTTTAAAATTTCAGGACCAAAGATGTGTCGTTCTAGTAGTTCTGACAGTATTGTGTTTCTAATACAATTATTTTGAAGTATAAGGCCTTATTATCAGCCTTCATTACACCTTAGCAAATTGAAATTTTGGTGGTCTTCCAATTTTTAAAAGTTATTTTCAGTAATTTACCCAGCTCATATGTTTAGATTTCCTTATGATCCTATAAAATGAATTACTTCCTTAATAACTTTATATAATAATTGACTGTTGAAATACTATGAAATTTAATCTAAAACCTCTCTTTCCATAAATGGATAAGTTACATTCCACCATATAACTAATAAATAATCCTGAGCAAAATTTGTAACATGTAGCTTTTTAACTTTGACACTGAAACTCCAAGTAACATAAGTCTTTCAAGTTTTACTGTTGGAAATTACCTATCCTATTAGCTTATCAATAGCATGTTTATATCCATATGTTTATTCAGTTTAGCTCTTTTCTTCACACATAGTCTGTTTTTAATTTTAAAATAAATAAAATGGCTATCTCCAAAATCAGTATTCTACAGTGAGATCTACTGAATAAACCATTGCTGCTGCTTATAAAATTGCCAACACCTTTGTTTAAATTTAGAAAATGTTTTCTGTAAAATAATTACAGGCAAGTCTTAAGTTGCTGCCTGTTGTGACCTTAGATAAACTTTTCTAGGGAAATCATTGCATACTATCAACTAAACCACTCCTTTTTACATGACTTTTTGTAATCAAGGAATTATATTATGTAAAATAAAGGGGAAATAAAGAGGGGAAAGGAAATATGTGATACTAATTAGAAAGTCAGTGTTAAATCTGAAAGAAGTATGCAAAAAATAGACTGATGCATAATTCAGAACTCATTTGTTGTCATGGATTTTATGTTAATGCTTAACATTTAGTATGCAAAGCTTATGGGACTAGCTGTTTATAACAGCATCACCTTGGATATTCGTTTCCCTCCCTGCTGTTACAAGAAATTATTGAGCCCTCCCATCATTCCTAGTGATCAAAATATACCAGTAGGCATCTGCAGTGTTACCGTTGACGACTTATGTCAAATTATGCCTGTAAGTATAAAGTTATTAATATCTTGTCCTTTAATGCTAAATCATCTTTTTTTTCTACCTGCACAGTCTCTCTCCTCCTAATGCTATTCTTACTTTTAAATATGGTTTCCTTCTACCTTTATAACTCATCTCCTTTTTTCATCTAGCTTTTTCTTTCCTTACAGACACATGTTACCCACTTTGCAGTGCTCCTAAGCTTTTACAACATAGTCAGAGAAGCAGTAATTCGAATCCAGGCTCTGCCACTTACTAGCTCTGTGAATTTGGATAAGTTATTTAACCCTTCAATTTAGTTTCTTTATGTGAACAATGGGATAGTTTTTATTAATAATTTTTAAATAATGACAATTATATCAAATCTATGCCGGCCTAGATTTGTATGAAAATTTGTGGTTTTAAAGGAATAGAAAATTTATTATGTAAAATATAGAAAATCATTCTAATCATGCTATTATTTACCTTTTTCTAATAATTTAAAATAAAACTTTAATTTTTATGAAAAAATTAAATTGAAAATTTTGAAATATTGGATCAATTTTTCTATTTTTAAATCTTTATTTATGGATAATTTCAGTTATAATGTAAGAAAATCTTTCTTTTTTTTTTGAGACAGAATCTCACTCTGTCACCCAGGCTGGAGTGCAGTGGCTCCACCTTGGCTCACTGCAACCTCCGCCTCCTGGGTTCAAGTGATTCTCGTGCCTCAGCCTCCTGAGTATCTGGGATTTTAGGCACGTGCCACCATGCCCGGCTAATTTTTTTTTTTTTTTTAGCAGAGATGCGGTTTTGCCATGTTGGCCAGGCTGGTCTCGAACTCATGGCCTCAAGTGATCCGCCTGCCTCGGCCTCCCAAAGTGCTGGGATTACATGCATGAGCCACTGCGCCCAGCCAGGAAATGTTTCTTTTTTTTTTTCTGCCCAAGACAAGAATCTTGCTCTGTTGTCCAGGCTGCAGTGCAGTGGAATGATCTCAGCTCACTGCAACCTCCACCTCCCAGGTCCGAGCAATTCTCCTGCCTCAGCCTCCCGAGTAGCTGGGATTACAGGTGCGAGCCACCACACCTGGCTTTTTTTTTTTTTTTTTTTTTTTTTTGTATTTTTGGTAGAGACAGGGTTTCACCATGTTGGCCAGGCTGGTCTTGAACTCCTGACCTTGTGATCTGCCCACCTCAGCCTCCCAAAGTGCTGGGATTACAGGCATGAGCCACTGCGCCCGGCTAACCAGAAAATGTTTCTTTCAGTGTACTTAACTTTTTCTTGGGAGGGGAGGGCACTGTGCATATATGAACTGTATATTCATGCATGCATATGAATGAACTGTGTGTTTTATGTTTAAAATATGAATCCTAAAACAGCAGATTTTCATAGGAATATAGATTGAAAGTGAGAAATACTACAAATTCATAAACAGTAATGTGGCAGATAGCAGTGAATTATGACAGACACTACATTAGAGGTATGCTTAGCTTGCTGCTTAAGAATAGACCTCAGAGTTATGCCCCTGTAGTTTGAACTGGATAGTTTCCCCATCTATGACCTATAATGATTTTTTTCTTAGCCTCTGGATGGTAGAAATCATTAAGCATTTTGTGCCCTGGAAAATACATGTCAAATATGATCTTTATATACATATGCATGAGCTATAGAAAAGCCACTTAATTATCCTAGCTAATGCTATTCGATTGAAAAAGTCATTAACAGATTTCTTTTTATAGGAGTTGGCCCATGGATTAAGTGAACTCTTATCACATGAAGGCAATGTTGAAGAAGATTTCTATTCAACATTTCAGGTACTATTAAGGGCAAGTAGTTATCTGTTAGTCATATATTTCATATATGAACAGTGCAATTTGTTATTAAATACCCACTGTTAGAAAAGATGAACAAGGATTAACCAATACATACAATCCTCTGTCTTAAAGGACCTTAACCTGATAAAGTAGACATGTGTAGATGAGCAGTCAATGAAAGTGCTTAATGAAATTCACTAAGGTTTTAGGATACTCTCTAGGCAATTACATATCCCCTTGAGTTGGCTACTTTCTCAGAGCTCTTTAGTTTCTAAAAATAAGCCTCTCCTGTAACTTCAACATTAGAAGTTAGGAGTAGAAATTAATGAGTCAGACCAAAACTCTCATTACCACTCCTTTTACAGTATTTGGGAAATGGACATTACAGTGATCTGCAGAGCTCCAGGGACCCGTGTATTATCTAGATGGCCACACAGTTTTGTGGACTTCATTAAAGTATCTAACTGTATTAGGCAGGGTTAAGTTAAGGCACTATTTTTTAACCCCATAATTCTTTTATGATCCCTCGTTCTTAATACAGATATTGCAAGAGCTTAGCCTTTTATAGTTTATGTATTTAGAAGGAAGGGGAAAAAAACTGTTCTTTTTCAATTTTACAAACCTGTTCACCAAAGTATGTTATTATATCAACCATATTAATATGTGTAATGGCATCTCCCATCAGGTTTTTCAAGAAGAATTTGGAATAATCAAGTCCTATAATTTAAAGCCCGGTGGTGATAAAATTTCAGTTACCAATCAAAATAGGAAAGGTAAGTTAATACCCTTTTTAATTAAAATGAATTAGCATTTGCCATTTACTTTTACTATTTAAGAGATGTAAAATTGCTTTTCAGAATATGTACAGCTTTATACTGACTTCCTTCTGAACAAATCCATCTATAAGCAGTTTGCTGCATTTTATTATGGATTTCATAGTGTGTGTGCTTCAAATGCCCTAATGGTGAGTTTATAACTTTAAGTCAAGCTTTCAGTTAGCTTTTGTGGTACTATCATGTTAACAAATAATTAATAAATATTTTAGTAGATAAGCTTTTAAAATGGAAAATATTTTCTACTTTTTAAAAGTAGAACTAAAAACAAAAATAGTTCTCTCATTTCAGTCTTAATTCTTTAGAGGGGAAAAACACCCCAGTCAGTTCATTTTCTCTCCCCTTCTACTAAGTCTTTTAGAGCTTTACAAACTTTCTCCAAGTAGAGTGGATGAAGGGATCCATGGACTCAGGATCTTAATACTGAAGGACAAGGCACACAACGCAGTTAACATGTAGCTCCAGGGCAAAAGTTACAACTTCTTAATGATTAAGGAACATATGTATAGCTGCTTCCTGCTACCTCAGGGCTCCCTCAGCAACTCTGCATTGCCTTTTACCCTTAGCAAGTAGTTTATCTCGAGTTATGGTGGACTCTAGAGATTGGTCTGACTTGTCTTAGCCATGTGAATATGGGTCAGCTACTATTTAGAATACCATGTCAGAAGTATCATAGGATACCTTTCAGTCACCCCAGCTACCCAGCACACACTTCATCATGCCATTTGTATCTCCCTTAGTTTCATTATGAGGGATTGGAGTAAGGTCTTTCATTTGAATTATTTTTCATGGGAGAGAGAAATGGACTATAGAAGTTGTTTGGGGCAAAAGCAAGTGGCTTACATTATTGCCAGCTTGTTTTAGAGAAACCTTTGTAATATGTTTGTTGTCAAAAATACCTTTGAAAGAGAAACACTTTATTGAGCTCTAGTTAAGTTTTGTTTATGACACTCTGGTAATTATGGGAGTGGACAGAGGGAAAATAAGAATTAAATAGCATAGCATGGTCTCTGTTTTTAGAGCTTTAATCTCTGTAGGCGGTAGACTAACCCACCTGAAAGTTGAAAAAAACAAGAGACACAAGACAGACTATAACCAAGTACCCAAACTCTACAGTGCACACAGGAGGTGTTATGGGATATTGGAAGGAGATATTAGGATATGGGATATTAGGCGGATCAGTAGATGTTGGAGCTTCATGCTGGGTTTTGGAGAAGAGTAATTTGGATTTGTGCAAAGTCATTTGCTTGTTTTTCTGGCAAACGGCTAATTACTATTTTACAAGATCTATAAACTTCAGAAGCAAAAATATCTTGCCTTCGTAGGAAAAATATACCCAGAGTAGATTTTTCTTCAACAAAAATGGTTTGATTTACTATGAGAAATCATGACTTTTGTGATTTGATCCAGTGAAAATAGTTCTAGTTTCACTTAAAACCATCACTCTTTAATTATTGTTTTTGATAATTATTGGCAGCTGCTTCGTCCAGAAGAGGTTGAAATTTTGGTCTGTGGAAGTCCTGACCTGGATATGCATGCTCTGCAGAGAAGTACTCAGTATGATGGCTATGCAAAAACGGACTTAACTATAAAGTGAGCTCTTTATACTTCTGATAGTGGGGGATGTGGAGAGGGAACAGCAGACAGTGTGGTTCATTTATTTGCATAACTTACAATCTTTGAATCAATTAAGTTAGTCAAAATATTAGAGAGTCCCACAGTCTTATTTTATCTCTGGAAAATCTATGAGAATTTTAATATGAAATCACTCCCTTTGGGAGAAAATTCTATAAACAAGTTTCTACAAAAGTGTAGAGATTTTACTTTTAAAAAAATGACTTTGCTCCTAGAATTTCATAGATGCTGTCCTTATAAATAACAGTTTAATAGCACTGTGTTGAAAAATAAGACTTGAAAGTTATGCAGGAGAAAAATGGTTCCTGTACTATCCACTGCTGAACTTATATACTTTTATAAAAATATTATTTTATAATGTTAGTCAAAAGTCTAATACATATATAGAAGCTCACCATTCCTTAATTTTACAGAAATTCAGGATGTTATGTATGCTTAAGGAAAGTCCTTTCCTTAGAGCTTCCTTTATATTACTTTATTACAGGATTTTTGTCAAGACATTTGATGTTAATTTCCTTTGGTATTCTCTAGATACTTTTGGGATGTCGTGCTTGGATTTCCTCTTGATCTTCAAAAGAAGTTGCTACATTTTACTACAGGGAGTGACAGAGTACCTGTAGGAGGGATGGCTGATTTGAACTTTAAAATCTCAAAGAATGAAACTTCTACTAACTGGTAAATTTCTGGATCTAATTTTATTTTAAATCTAAAGATTACTGCTAGTACTGCTAATAATAATACATATGGAATCAGGATATTTACTCCCTTTGAAGTTATTTTCATAGAAAAATCTTCAGAGTAAACATGGCCTTGAAATGTAAGAGATTTTGGTTAAAAGTTCTCTTACTAGTTTTTGAGACATACTAACTAATAATTCATTTCTAACAACTTTTTACTTTGCTAGGTCATATAAGTGCTTTGTAGACTCTTTTAGAACCTAGTTACTTTGTAGTAGTATATTGTCTAATGTTCATTTTTATTTAAATGTGTAATGTGTTTTTTATTTTTAGGAAAATCATTAAGTTGGGATATCTGGTTTGTTTGTGGAGTTTTCTTTCTTTTCTAGGGGGTTGGGGGTTACTACAATTATTACCAGAAGTACCTCTAATACTAATCCTCTTTTTTTTTATCTCATGCTTTTTGTATATGAAGTGATGGTGACGATGGATTTAAATTATTTTCTAGCAGTGTTAATGCATTAATGCTTATCAATTTACTCCTTTTCCCAAATAACTTATAATTTCTAAAGCTAACTTGAATAGACATAACTTTGATTATAATCATTTTTGTCTCCTGCCCCATACATTGAACATTCCCTAAGTGCTCTTAGTTCTTCCTTTCATTTTAAAGCTGGAATCTGTTCTTTGCCTTTCCATTGCCTTTACCTTGGTAAAGTTACTTTTTATCTTCATTACTAGCTTATTTTATCCTATTAAACTCATGTGCTTTAACACTATTTAGATCATATTTCCGTGGGAAATAACTTTGTTGCCAGTTTAAGTTCTAGAATCCAGAGACTGTAAAATAAAGCTCTAGTCTTCTACCCCAGGCTATCTACCAGTTTTCATTTCTTTCCATGCTTTAGTCAACAGGCTGTTTGCTGATTCCTTAGATATATTTTATGCCTTTCTTTCTCCATGCTTTCAAGTTGTTCCCTTTACATGTGACATGTGCCAGCTACAACTATTAAAGACACAGTTTAATGTTGACTTCCTCTGTAAAGCCAAAAGTCATTATGTATTGAGTTTCTCAAATATCTTGTAGAAGTTATGTGCTAGTTACCATATTGCACTTTATATCGGAGTCATTTAGTTCTTCAAGAAAGAGGTTATGCCTTATACATATTTGTATTCTCCAAGTAATCACACATGGTAAGTGCCCAATAGCTATTTCTTGAATAGTATTTATGTCATCATCAAGATTATATTTAAAACACAAAATAAATATTTACATATATAATTAAGAAATTTCTAAACAAAATTTACAATTAAAGTCCTAAAATGAAAAAATTCAAGAGAATTTTTTTAGATTATAGATTTATTTGCTTAACAGAAGTTAATTTTTTAGAATATTTTATATTAAAAACATTTCCAATTTTAAAAGAGTAATCTGAGCAATCTGTTTTAATACAAAGGTGACATTACTTCTAAACTTTCCCAATAATTATTATTATTTCAAGAATATGTGAGCTAACATGGCTTCAACATGAATCTAGAACCTCTAGGATTCCCAGTGGAATCTCACATGTATTAAATAAAGCTGACTATCAAAGACATACAACAAATTTGACACAATAATGGTATGCCTCAAAAGACAAGGACAACACTCCAGCTGAAAGAGGAGTTTCCATTCATCTTATAAGGTCCACCATTGAAGATTCACTAGATTTTTGTTAAATAAGAATAGTAATTCCATTCAAAAGTGGGCAAAGGACATGAACAGACACTTTTCAAAAGAAGACAACATGCAGCCAATAAGCATATGAAAAAATGCACAACATCACTAATCATTAGAGAAATGCAAATCAAAACCACAATGAGATACCATCGCACAGCGGTCAGAATGGCTATTGTTATATTAAAAAGTCAAAAAATAGCAGATGCTGACAAGGTTTCAGAGAAAAGGGAATGCTTATACACTGCTGGTGGGAATGTAAATTATTTTAGCCATTGTGGAAAGCAGTATGGAGGTTTCTTAAAGAACTTAGAACTATCATTCAACCCAGCAACGCCATTATTGGGTATGTACCCAAAGGAATATAAATTATTCTGTCATAAAGACACATGCATGCATATGTTCATTGTTCATTGCAGCACTATTCACAATAGCAAAGACTGGATAAAGAAAATGTGGTACATATATACCATGGAATACTATGCAGCCATTAAAAAAAAAAGGATCATGTCCTTTGCAGCAACATGGATGAAGCTAGAGGCTCCATCCTAACAAACTAACACAGGAACAGAAAACCAAATACCGCATATTCTTACTTGTAAGCGGCAGCTAAATATTGAGTACATGTGAACACAAGGAAGGGAATGACAAACATTGGGACCTACTTGAGGGGGTAGGGTGGGAGGAGGGTAAAGATAAAAGAAACTACCTATCTGGTACTTATTACCTGGGTGATGAGATAATCTGTACACCAACCCCCCATGACATGCAGTTTACCTTATATAACAAACCTGCACATGTACCCCTGAACCTAAAATAAAAGATAGAGGAAAAACATGTTGTATTGTATCTTAACTCATTAGCAGTTAATGAAGAAGAGGATAACAGGAGTCCAGAAAAAGATAGTGAATAGTATCAGTGAAAAGGGCCAAAAAAATGAAGACATATAATGGGCACAATAAGCCAGTGCAGGATTTCAATTTTAAATTCATAGGTAAGACCAGATGCCTTCTCCCAGTGCCTCTTAGAATAAAGTCCATGGAGAAAATAATCTTCAGTCATTAATTGTATTCAGAATGCTTTTTTCCCCTAAAAGGGCATGAACCCTTGGCAATATTTTGTGGTTATCCTGATTCTTTAGTACAGAGTGTAATGTAGAATGGCAAAGATTGCAAAGCAAATTTCAAATTACATCCTTTTCCATCTCTGGTTGTCCTTAAGCAGCTTCCTTTGCAAATCATCCAAAGAGTCAGGCTTAAAAGATATACATAATTTGGTCCTGCACCTCATCAAATACATGTTATTGAAGCCCCTGATGGATTAAGAAAATCCTGGACACATTTTTTCTTCAATAAACATTTTCATAAGATATTCTTCTGGTAGAATCTTGACATTGTTTTCTTTCAGTTTTAAGAGACCTTGTATCTAGGTAGATGAGTATTAAATAAACTTGGAAAGCTCAGCCTTAACAGAATGAAGAGAAGACAAATGTTTTAAATAACTCGGGAAATGTTATTGAATGGATGCATGAAACAGTGGCATAAAAATAAGTTGTTGTGTAGCTTAGGACCTTGTAAACAGCAGAGCACTTTAGAAAAAAATATATTAAAAAACTGAGTTGGCATTTTCATTTTTTTCTTTGCTTTGTTATTTGATGATATTTTTAATTCATACAAATGTATGTCTGATGCATAAAAAATTAAGAATGTTAAATCTTACATATGAACAACACTGGTTTTTTAAGTCAGACTGATCTGGGTTTGAATATTGGGCCTACATCTTTACCAGCTCTGTATCCCTGCACAGGTTACTTGTATATTTACATGTCTATTTTTCCTCACCAGTAAAATGAGAACAACCACTTTTAAGTTGCTTTGAGGCTGAAATTAAAGGAAACAGTGCATGTAAATGCACTCAGCACAGGATTATCATAGACCAAACACTTGAGTAAATGCTGATTCTAGTAGTTTTAAGTCTTTTAATACAGGGGGCTCTCAAAATTTAGTTTTAAATCTTACAAACTTCTTTTAAAATGTTTTCCTTTTCTGTAGTGTATTCACATTTTTATTCATTGATTTCTCTGACAGCTGTTCTGATGCTGTGAAGTTCATAAAGACTGAAGGAAAGAGTCTTAAGATAGCTGTAAGAATCCTAAATGATGATAACAACATTATCAGATAGTGGGTTGGGGAGATGACACCAAAAGGATTCAGAAGATAATTTTTACATGTGCATCAAGGGGCATCTACTGTCCCCAAAATGCTCTTTTTTAAATTACTTTTTAATACTAAAAACCGGAATAATAGTATCATTCATTATATTATCTACTCCTTGGCTGCTAGATGTTTTGTGTATATCACTCTTTTAATCTTTTTAACCATCAGTCCTCAACCTTTTTGGCACCAGGGATCGGTTTTGTGGAAGACAATTTTTCCACAGAAACAGGGAGGAGTGGGAAGAGTGGGAGGTGGTGGTAGTTTTGGATGAAACTGTTCCACCTCAGGTCATCAGGCATTAGATTCTCATAAGGGGCATGCAGCCTAGATTCCTTGCATGTGCAGTTCACAATAGGATTCTTGTTCCTGTGAGAATCTAATACTGCCGCTGATGTGACAGGAGGCAGAGCTCAGGCAGTAATGCTCGCCTGCCACTCACCTCCTGTTGTGCAGCCCAGTTCCTAACAGGCCACCAACAACCATACCCATCTCTGGCCCTGGGGTTGGGAACTCCTGGTTATTAAACAACCTGATTAGGTTATTAAACAGCCTAATTGGATGGTTTACCCTATATTGTTGATGAGGAAACTGGGATTTGGGGATATTATGCAACTCGAACAAGACCCTACAGCTAGTAAGTGGGGAAAGCAGAATTCAAATTCATATCTGTCTGACTCCAACAAAATGCTTCTTAAATGAGTTTCATGAAAGTGGTAACATTGGTTGTCTTGTCTGTAACCATAGCCTTAGTGTCTAGAGTGGTGTCTGATACAAAGTGAGGTACTCGGTAAATATCTGTTCAGTGAAGGAATGGATGAGTCATCTCTTAACAGTGAAATAGATTTGAATGTGTGTGTCCTGGTATTTTTTAAAGTTGCATGGCAGTCATTTTGTGTGTGTTTCAAGACTTAGTATTTTGTTTAATTTTTTTCCCTAGCTTACCTGTGGCCCATACCTGCTTCAATCAACTTTGCCTTCCCCCCTACAAAAGCAAAAAGGATCTGAAACAGAAATTGATCATTGGAATTTCAAATTCAGAAGGTTTTGGACTTGAGTAACCTAGAAGACTTGAAATATAATCTTTTATATGTAGCATTCACTTCCCTCTTACTGTGCCTTTAGCCTTTTCATGTTTCTGTCTCAAAACACTTTGACAAAGCTCACCAACTTTAAAATATTGTTTTTAAAAAATCAAATATGAAGTATGTTCAGCAAAGGCATAATTTTCTAGAAACACAGAAATTGCTTGAGTGAGGAAAAGTCCACATGGCAGAGACAGGTATGGTCCAGTTCCTCTTTTTTATAGCACTTTATCATTCTCCACAAGTAGTTTGTCACAGGCATTCCACTGGGAAAGCAAAGTACAGTGAAGAATGAATTTATGGTATAGTTGAACCCAGTGGCAGATTGTACACTGCTAGCACACAGTAGCAAAGCGAACAGCTACATTATCTTTAACGTAAGGCATGTAGCCATATTTTCATATAGTGGTATACAACACAGTATCATTGCAAATGCAGTTTACAGGGATTTTTGATATACCGGCTTGGGACCTATAAGATTCTTCTCAGCTGTTGCTGAAAAGCATGTAAATAACTACATAATAGCCTGAGAATAATGGGATTTTGATAGTGCCATTTATTGTTAAAGATTTATTTTTACAAAGTAAATTCAGGGTTTTAGATGTGTACACAGCTTTTACAAATCAATAAAGATGATTGTACAAGAGTATTTTCAGACTAATTGGATTCAAGGTTATATTCTTTTAAGTGTTGTTAGTCTGCATGCACATTGGCAGTAAACTAGTTACTTGTATACTCTGTAACATTTGTATAATGATCATTTCTTCTTACGGCTCAAGATATTAGAAAAGAAATCAGACCTAAATAATCATTGATGAAGTATATCAGTTACAAGCACAAAAGAATATAACTGCTTTTATAAATCTTTTGAATCATGTACAAGACTTATATCTACATTTTTTGATCACCAGTTGTACCAAAACACTAATTTTTGAAAAAGGTAGGTTAAAGTATTTGACAAAAGTGAATACAATAATAACATTTGTGTCAAAATGATATAGCCTGGTATAAAAATTTCAGCGTTTTGGCCACAATGTTTGTTTTTCACTGGATTCTGAATATAATAAATTCAAAGTACCCTTTTTTTAGAGTTTCTAATAAAGTAGTATGTAAAAAGAAACCGCATTTTAAGTCAGACAGTAAATGTTTTTTTTAATTTACAGCAAATGAAGCAGTTTTATTAGCATGTTACAAATATTGCCAAACCAAGACTTCTCTACCATACTTTAACAGCTTTCCTTCAGAAAACTCTGAAGTTATATTTGCAATAATAATGAAACCAGCATTTAGTACCAGCATATGGTTCATATGCAGATAATACTTTCCCCAAAATCTTTCTGGGCTAGGCTATTTTCTTGCTATGCTTCCTGCACCCAACCAGCAGAATTCTTCCAGGGTGGAGGAACTAATCAGCTTGTTCTCCAACAAACAGTTCTGAAGCCAACCCACAAATCTTTGAGGAAAAGGGATCACTTTGTTTACTATTCTCTTTGAGATGGAAGTGATTCTGCTCTTCCATTTGGGTATATTATTTCAAGGGTATTTCTTCTTAAAAATCTTAGAAAGCCTAAGAGAGTTAAAGGCATCCTGGTTTTGTTTCATTTTGCTCTGTTTGAAATCCGTATGCAAATAAAACTGCTTCTCTCTTACACTGCTTGAACTAGAAAATCAGCTTTTTAATGTAGGTTACCACTTATAAGCACAAAAGAAACATGTATAAGAAACCAGATTTAAGTGTTTTAAATAAAATGTAAACAGTTTTTATTTGGTAGAGATGATTCATGGAAAAATTGTGTTGGCTTGGTCTGCATGTTTAATGATGTGCTTGTATATCAATTGCTGTGTCACATTTAAATAAGAAGTCCACACAAGCAAGCCAAATTTTTAGATGACAAAGTCCATAAATAACTAGAGAATTTTTGTTATCTGTTGTTAAGTTGAAATGTATAATCATTTATCACTAAATTGCACATTGCCTTTATTTATTTGTGCTCTGTTTTTGGTTTACAGTGTAATAATACCTCATTTAAAAAATAAAAACCACTACTGTTACATTTTGTTAATTTAAAAAGCTAGAAAATTCATGTGGTTACTTTTTTACATATATAATCTGTTGATGAATTCTTGATTTTTGTATCTGCCACAGTAAATTAAAGCATTACACAGTATTTATCAGTATTTTTTAAACGTCCTGTCCTTTTTTAAAATCTTTACTTAGTCATATTTTTGTCTGTATGATTGATTAGAAGTTTTTACGTCCTTCCTTTTTTGTACAAATCTGTATTGTATTAAATTAATTTCTGGATGCAATTTTTCAAATATTAAAATTATACAGTCAGTCAGGCTTCAGTTTATTTTTTGAACACTGGGCAATTAATTAAAGCCATATGTTTAAAATATTTTATAAATGCAAGCTATTCTTTGCATTATACTGTCTCTTAATCTAGTGCTTAGGAAATTGCTGACACATAACTTCAAAAGATGTACGTTGTTGACACTAAGTATTACCAACCTCTTTAGCATATTTTCAACATGAAATAAATATATATCCAATATTTGAAAGATCACACAGCTATTCCACCAAATGAATGTATAATACCATTTGGAGTACACCCAGAAGTGAACCAAGTGTAACATTTCATTGGCCGTAGATGATAGGTAACTTCAGCTCTTAAGTATTCATCTCCAAAACCATTCATTTGGCCCTTTTCCCCTTGTCCACATGTCTCATGCTTACGGAAGAGTGGAGATTATAAGAATGTAAGAGAGAATGTTATGGGTGATTAATGAAAGAAAGAAAATAGGTAGCTGGATGGAAAAAAGACCAGGATGGGTTTTCGCAGGAGGGGACACAAGATCAATTCACCCAGCTGGCCGCAAATCCTTTAGTCTAGTGCCTAGGTTTTGGAGCCAGACTGCCTGGGTTCACCATTTACTAGCTGTGCAAGTTAACTTCCTCATTCCTCAAATGTACAATGGAAATAATTTGTAAAATGGAAATAACCTGCCTACCTCATAGAGTTGTAGGGAAGATTAAATGAATTAATGTGTAAAGCACTTATACAGTGCCTGGCACATGATAAGCAATAAAAAGTGATGCAAGACAAATTATGGTACTGATGTAGAAACATCTTAGAACCACTGCTTCTGATGCCTTCTGGAGGCTTTTGACTCAAATGCTGGGTTCAACCACAGATTAAAGAACACAAAGTGCTTTTGAAACCTTAAAATTGTGTTGGGAGAATCTCTTATTCTAGAAACAGTACTTTAGGATTTATCCTCATAGATGTCTCATGATGCAAGGGTTTTAAATACTATTTTATAGCTGTGTAACAAGATACAATTCTATTTTTAATGAAATAGTTCAAGTAAACAGAAAAATTTCAGGATTAACATAATGAAATACCATGATGCCACACTCAGACCTAACAAATGATAATGTGTTAATATTACCAGTTTTTTAAAAATAATTTTGCAAATGGGATTGAAGCCCCTTTCGTGCCCATCTCCAATACCCCTCTACTCCCTCTCTTTTCTCTGTTAACCTGTAGTTCATGTGAATCTTTCCCATACTGTCTTTACATATATGTACCTATGTGTAAACACTAATATTGTTACAGTTGCATACATGTCATGCTATATATATCTTTCCAAAACTTTTTTTCACTCAATATTGTCTTTTATAGATTTATTTACATTTAGATATAATGCATTTTTAACTGCAGAATAGAATCAGGAAATGAATGTACCACTTTCTGGATCCATCCTCCCACACACTAACATTGAGTTGTTTTCCAGTGTGAACCAGGCTCTCTAGACTATAGCCCAGATGTAGAATTGCTGGATCACAGGGTGTACATCTCCGGCTTTACCAGATATTGTCCACTTGCTCTCCAGAGTGGTGGTTCCGGCATTAATTTCCATCAGCATTATAAAGAGTTGTCTTTTGTCCACATTCTCCCCAACACTTGGTTTTAGCAGAACTTTCTTGGCTTATTTAACTAGTGTGATTTAATTTCTATTTCCATAATTATTAATGGCATTGAACACCTTTGTGTATATTTACAGGCTACTCAGAGTTCTTCTGTGAATGGCCAGTTCAACATTCTTAGCCTGTTTTTTTCTATTTTTTTTTTCCTCATTGGTGTTTAGGAGTTTTTTTCCCTATTCTGGATATTGATCCTTTGTTAACAGGAGCTACATTGCTTCAGTTGAATTCGAGATCTGCCAATGACTAAGTGACTTGGAACAAATTACTTCAAATTACTTAATGTTTCTTTGTCTCAGTTTACTCATCTAGAAAATAAAGAAAATACTACTTAGCTCACAGGGTTGTTAAATAAGTTTACATACAGGTATATTTGTATATATGTATGTATATGTGTATATTATATATAAATTTATATGTGTATCAGATATATGCATATGTATAGACTTACATACTTGTACATAAACTTACAGAACATATATATGAAGGGCTTACATTTGTGCCTGACCCATAAGAGTTCTCTAAATGTTTGGTATTATTACTATTGTTATTACCTGTATTCTAATTCTTATTGTGCTTGCATTACAAATATTTTCTAGTATGTGGCCTAATTTTGAACTTTATTTACCTCATCTTTTATACTATGAATTTTTAATGTCAATATAATCCATAAAATAAGGTGTCATTATTATCATTTTATGTAGATAATGTTTAGATTTAACCACACATTTACAATTTCTTCAAACACCATTCCCTCTTCTATGGTCCTTCACCTACCTCTGGAATCAAATTTCCTCCTCATAAAGAACATCTATTAGAAATTATTTTAATGAGGGTTGGTTGGTAGCAAATTATTTTAAATAACTGTCACCTTTATTCATGAAAGATTTATTAAGCATACATTTGTAGGTTGATAATTGTTTTATAGTTTTTAATATATTAATCCATTACCTTTGATTTCGTTGTTGACATAAAGCTAGCTATTAGCATAATTGTATGACTTGGTAATCTCTCTTTTTTCTCTGGCTACTTTTAAGATTTTTTTTTCAAAAAATGGTAGAACATCAAAGACAACATGTGTATGTGTATTTTTTCTCCCACTTGAGATTCATTATGGTTCTTGAATCTATAGATTTGTATCTTTCATCAATTATGGAAAAATTCTTAAGCTGTTTCCTCTTTGGCTATTGCTTTTTCCTGTTCTAATTTTTCCTGTTGAACATATGTTGGACCATCTCATTCAACCATTCCATCTCTTTCTCTATACCTAATGTGTTGTTCAACCAACCCACTGAGATTAAAAACTCAGTTTTAATCAGTGGCTGCATTTTTTGATTTCTAGAAACTTCTTTGGCTTCTTTTCAAATTCACATGCTCTTTTTCCATACCATTTCTTCATATGGTTTTCTTTAATAATTTTGGCATACTTGTTTAATGTTCTCTTCTAAATTATTCTACTCTCTTTAGTCCTTAAAGCACTCATTTTTCTATTTGTTCATCCACTGTCTCACAGTGGTTTATTTCCTTATGTGATCTGTAATTTTTGATTTTGCATTTCTACTTAAAGGATGATCTTTTCCACTGGACATCCTGTGTGTCCTGAATACTGTAAGTAGCCTAGCAAAGCAGTTTTATGTTGTTCTCAACCAAGAACTTACAGGTTTCCCACAGATTTTTATGTTAACTTCTTCAATTAGAGTTCCTTCTCCACTTGTGTAAATTTGGACCCCACACTTACAGTGGCACAGTTGGGATTTATGAGTAGAGTTCTTCTATCTTCTTTTCATAGACAGAGCAACCCTTTTAAGGTCTAGGATTTATGCAAGAGAATTCGTTTTGGCTCCTCACCTTGAAGAGGCCTACAGCATGTCTATTGAGCTCATGTGGACATTAACATCCATTAGAGAGCTCATCCTCATGAGTCACCCTAATATCAGCACGTGCTTCCTACTTCCGGCTTTTCATTTCTTCCTTATTTCCTATATCTAATTTTTTCCCTTCCTTTCAAGCTTGGATATATATTTTTATAGATATATGTTGTCCAAAATTTATGAAAGTTTATAGTACTAGATGGCCTCTTCCATTTCAGCTTGGTCTGTAGAAGCATACCCATTGCACTAATGTTTGTGAATTTGTTCAACACTTGTTTATTGAGTGCCCATTATATTTCAGTAGGAGGCTAATCCTCAGCTTCATACTCACTTATTCTTTATAAACATAAGCAGCAAATGTAATTCTGATGTCTTATGAAACCTTAAATGTGTATCATAGCAAGAAAATTTCTTAAGGGTTTTCATGACAATTATGCAACTCAATGTTTTCATGCCCTTTAGAGATTATGACTGAACACATGGGCATACATACAATAGAAGCATTAGTCACCACTGAGTTAAGCTGGTAGGTTTTTGTGGTTTTGGTTTTTTTTTTTTTTTTTTTTTTTGAGACGGAGTCTTGCTGTGTCACCCAGGCTGGAATGTAGTGGCGTGATCTTGGCTCACTGCAAGCTCCACCTCTTGGGTTCACGCCATTCTCTTGCCTCAGCTTCCCAAGTAACTGGGACTACAGGCGCCCACCACCATGCCCGGCTAAATTTTTTGTATTTTTAGTAGAGACAGGGTTTCACCGTGTTAGCCAGGATGGTCTCAATTTCCTGACCTTGTGATCTGCCTGCCAAAGTGCTGGGATTACAGGCGTGAGCCACTGTGCCCGACTGCTGGTAGGTTTTTCTGCAACCAGATTAGTTTTTCTGTGTGTACTTGCACACACACAAATTACAATTAAAAAATACAGAATTATTTCAGGAGTTTCTCAAGCACAATCTTGTGCTGTGTTTCCAACCATATAGGCCACCTCCACTTATAAGACTTTCAATATGCCTGCCTTGTCTATTTCTGTCACTGGCAATCTTATTCTTCTGATTTCCTTGGCTTGTAAACCTTAGTCTCATTTTGACTTTAATGTCTATGTCAGCAAGCTTCATCTTTATATTGTCCTTCTGCTCAATTTCTGCAGCCTCCTGTGTGGTTTAGATATATACTCAACCCGAAACTAACTAACTTCCTTGTCTGTAGACTTACTCTTTTCCCAGTTTTCCTAAGGCCCCTACAGTTAATCTTTATAAAATTCTGTTTTTATTCTGTGCCTCCTTATTACAAATCAAAGATGTATCTGGTGCTTACTTGGCCACCTTCTAACCGCAAAGCATAGCATAAGTTCCACTTTTATTTTGCATAATTTATTTTTGTTCCCTAATACCAACTTCCAAAAGGATAGGTCTTTTACTGTCTTCTTAACACATCCTGTTCAGTCCTATCTCTGCCTGCTCAGCCTAGTGCCTTCTGTGGTCTTCTTTCTGTTCCTTTCTTCTCCTTGTCTGTCCCAACTTAGCTGAGTCTCCTGCCCTCCACAACCTCCCAAAACAAGAATTTTCTCTCCCCTGCCAAACCTTATTCTGAACCATCACCAACCCCTGAAACAAACAAAAATCCAGCTGAAAAGCAAATCTTCTTTTTTATACCCCTCACACAAATTTTCATTTCTCAGATGTCAGTATTTTCATACTGGTCTGTGGTTAAATGTGTGCATATCAGCAGCTCAAGAGCAGAGGTATTTCTTATGTCCCTGCCTAGCACCTGGCACAGTGCTGGGACGGTAAACTCAGGTAAAATCTTGCCTGACTTCTTAACTTGACTGGGCAGGTGAAACACCTACCAAATCAGTGTAGTGAACCAGAGACCTGCATGGGTAAGTAGTTTCATCTTGAATTCATAGCCTGTTTCCCTGACTCACACAAACCTGCTCATACCCCGACCGTCAACCTCCAGGAAACACCTCCGAACCCCTACCCCAGGCCCTGTGTTCCCATCAGTCTTGGGCTGCCTTTCCACTCCAAACTACACAGAGCCTCAGCCTGCCCATCTCCAATTACCAAACTGCTCATTCACCGAAGGAAGCAGCAGTGAGTGGCAGTGGCCACTGTACATTAACTGAGAAGGGGAAAAAAAAAAAACGTTACAGGGTAGCTTTAAGGTACAATCCAAATTTTGAGTGTGTGTATGTGTGTGACAGCGTGCATGTATGAATGTGTGTATACATATGTGTGTGTTGTAAAAGATATTGCACTTTGTTAACCGTTGTTATCACTGAGATTATGCATGCTTTTACTTTAATTTTTATCCAGTACCTTGGGCATCTATAGGATATTAATTAAAGGAACAGAGATAAATATTTATGGATCACTTATGGTGTATGTGGCATTCTATGCACACAATTTTACATTTCATTTAATCTTTACAACAGCAGCATAAAATTCATGTTATTTTCTCCATATTACAGACAACGAAGTTGAAACTCAGGCCTAGAGCCTGTCCAAGGTCACACAGCTGTCAAGGAGCCAAGGCAGAAGTTGAAGTCACATCTGTCTGACTCAAAACATGATTTTCCATTTCACATGATCCCCCAGGTAGTGAGGCTTTCCAGAAACTCCCAAGCTTGAACCATACCGAAGTGGAGAAAACATTTTCTTGCTGATTAGACTAGACGTCAGTCAATCTGGATTCTAGTCCTAAATATGACACTTAATGGTTGTGTAACCTTGTATAATGTACTTCCCTTTGCTTCCCTTTCTGCCTTCCAAAAACAAATTATGTATATTCTTGGAATTTTAAAATATACAAAATAATTTATTCTGGGTCAAGAAAGAAATTATGTCTATAATAATGACTACTTATAAATGACAGTGAGTGCCTATATATCTGACTACCTGGGATATAGGCAAAGCAGTTTTTATGGGGACATTTATAGCTCGAAATGTTTTTATTACCAAAAGATAAAATTAATGGATCAACAAAAAAAAATAAAAATTCACGGGAAGGGGTAGCAAAGAAAAATAAAGAGAAAAAGAGATAAAAGCATCAATAAATAATTAAATGAGGAAACATAAAAACAGTATAATGGAGACATAAGCCAAAGAGCAGTTTTCCTGAAAAGACTGAAAAATCAATATATTTCCAGCAAATATTAATCACGAAAAAGGGAAAACACACAAAAGTGGAATCAAATGCAGCTGCAAACAGCAGGGGGAAGCCATGGAGCCCAGGATTCTCCTGCTCTTCAGGGGCTGCAATTTTGTCACTTCCTAGAAGAAAACAAGTTTGGTAGGGCAGAATTTCAGAGGCTGATTTCACAATGCCTTCTAGAAAATGACTAAGGATTTCCCTTTAGAAGGAATCTATATTGGACATATTCAACACACTTAGGGACTATTTCCAATTCTACTCTTTTCCTCACCCTAACCTCTCCTCTGAACTCTAGTTCCAGATTTCAGCAGCCTCTGGGCAGCTCCACCAGCTCCTCCAAAATGCAGCCATTCAGATCTCATATTCTCCCATTCCATTCTCCTCCCCCTCCCCGTCCTGTTCCCCTTTTCTCTTCCTCATCTACTCTTTCTCTGGCTCTACAAATGACACCATCTACCTGCTCACCCCAGGTTAACCCAAGGCATTGTTGTTTAGCCACTCCTTCTCTTTTGTCCTTGTCCCTTTTGTACCCAAGCAGTTGCTAAGTCCCATCAATTCTGTATCCACAGTGTACCTGTACATAAAGTGCCACGTACACCTGTTTACAGGCCTTTAACACCTTATCACTGCAGTAGCTTTGGTCTCTCTGTGACAGGTCTCCTCCACCTCAAATTCATCTACATACAACCCACCACCACATTGCTCAGAAACTCTCAATGATCTGACAAAGGTCTCATATCCAGAGTCTACAAGGAACTCCAACAAATTTACAAGAAAAAAACAACCCCATTAAAAAGTGGGCAAAGGACATGAACAGACAATTCTCAAAAGAAGACATTCATGTAGCCAACAAACATATGAAAAAAACATCACTGATCATTAGAGAAATGCAAATCAAAACCACAATGAGCCCAGGCACAGTGGCTCACGCCTGTAATCCCAGCACTTTGGGAGGCCGAGGCAGGTGGATCACCAGAGGTCAGGAGTTCGCGACCAGCCTGCCCAACATGGTGAAACCCCATCTCTACTAAAAAAAAAAAAAAAAAAAAAAAAAAAAAAGCCGGGCATGGTGGCAGACACCTGTAACCCCAGGTACTTGGGAGGCTGAGGCAGGAGAATTGCTTGAACCTGGGAGGTAGAGGCTGTAGTAAGCCAAGATCATGCCACTGCACTCCATCCTGGGAGACAGAGCAAGACTCCGTCTCAAAAAAAAAAACACAAGAGATGCCATCTCACACACCAGTCAGAATGGCTATTATTAAAAAGTCAAGACACGACAGATGCTGGTGAGGTTTCAAGAAAAAGGAATGCTTTTACACTGTTGGTGGGAATGTAAATTAGTTCAATCATTGTGGAAAACAGTGTGGCAATTCCTCAAAGACCTAGAAGCAGAAATAACATTTGACCCAGCAATCCCATTACTAGGTATGTACCCAAAGGAATATAAATCATTCTTTTATAAAGATACATGCATGTGTATGTCCACTGTAGCACTATTCACAATAGCAAAGACATGAAATCAATCCAAATGCCCATCAATGATAGACTGGACAAAGAAAATATGGTACATATATACCATGGAATACTATCCAGCCATAAAAAGGAATGAGATTATGTCCTTTGCAGGGACAAGGATGGAGATGGAAGCTGTTCTCCTCAACAAACTAACGCAGGAACAGAAAACCAAATGTCACATATTCTCACTTATAAGTGGGAGCCGAACGATGAAAGCATGTGGACACATGGGAGGAACAACACACACTGGGGTCTGTCTAGGCAAGGGGCGTAGGGAGGGAGAGCATGAAGAATAGCTAATGGATGCTAGGCTTAACACCTAGGTGATGGGTTCATCTGTGCAGCAAATCACCATGGCATATGTTTACCTATGTAACAAACCTACACATCCTGCACATGTACCCTGGAATTTAAGTTGATAAAAAAATAATATGAAAAGAAAAGAAAAGAAACTCTCAATGGCTGTCTATTGCCAAGAACAGCAAGTCAAAACACATTGGCCAGGGATTAAAGGCTTTCAATTGTTCAACCCAATTTGTTCAACCTTAGCTCTCATGCATTTCCTTCAGATATTCCATAATTTTTCCAAACAGCACAAAAGCTTGTCATAAACCCATGACAAGAGTTCTGAGAAAAGGGGTTACTAAGAAATTGTGCACTAACCTGAGTTGTCCTTCAAACAAAAAAGTAAAAAATATGTTTGAACATGCATGAATTTAGAGAATGCAGCCCTTAAATGCCCACCTAAAACAAACAAACAAACAAACAAAACCTACTAGATGACAAAATTCAAGCTACAAGTAGATGAATTCTTAACATAATAAAATAGAACAAAAGCAAACAAAACATCATGTCGGGCAAATGAAACCCTGTGTATGAAGCGAAGGAAACACGTTCTTTGCCATCCTCAGCAGAAGAAAGGATGTGGAGCTGGGTTTTGCATACCTGCCCACTTTTTTTTTTTTTTTTTTTTTTTTTTGAGACGGAATCTGGCTCTGTAGCCCAGGCTGGGGTGCAGTGGTGCAATCTAAGCTCACTGCAACCTCCGCCTCCCAGGGTCAAGCAATTCTCCTGCTTCAGCCTCCCAAGTAGCTGGGACTACAGATATGTGCCACCACACCTGGCTAATTTTTTTGTATTTTTAGTAGAGATGGTGTTTCAGCATGTTGGCCAGGCTAGTCTCAAACTCCTGACCTCAAATGGTCCACCCGCCTCGGCCTCCCAAAGTGCTGGGATTACAGGAGCAAGCCACCACGCCCAGCCTGAATCCCACTTCTGAGTCAAACTAAACCTAAAGTTGAATCCTCCTCTGTCACATACTAGTTATATGACCATAAGAACCTACCTCAATATCTCTGAGCCTTGATTTCCTACCTACTTACTTATCCAGCTACCAACCTATCATCTGTCTACATATCAACCTATCATTTATCTGTCTCTATCATCCTTATCTGTCTACCATCTCTATTACCTATGTATAATCTATCTATTGATATATACCATCTATCCATCCACATTATGTATCTCTTTATAAATTGTTGAAAGAATTGAATTTTCCCATTCTTGGGAAAATGGCTCCTCTTGCTGCATACCAACCTTCCTACAGAAAACACAGGACTTTGATTTTCCTCTCCCTCAAGGAGAGTTAGAATGAGAACTTATTTTCTCTCCACTCTGACTGCTGCCCCCAAGGGAGGGCAGTTGCTTCTTTACTGAGGAGAGCCTGGTAGCAATTGGCCACATTTTGATGAAGTATGGATCTCTGCACAGAAAAGGCACCTCAAGCCGCCTTCTTCTCTCTTGTTCTCTGGGAATCTCTGGCCTACTTGAGCCTAGGTATAGCGGCTACTTGAGCTTCCAGGCAGTTCTGATCAATGCCCCACCCCCACCCCGAAAGACCTGCCATTGCATCTGGAGAGGTAAGTGAGGAGAGGAGAGAAGCTTCAGTAGGCCAACTAAAGTAACAGATGTCCAAATTTCAGCAGCTTTGTATAGTAGAAGTTCATTTCTAACTCACTTAACAGTTCTGGAAAGATGTTCAGGTCAGCGAGGCATCTCTCCTTCTCAGGATCACCAGGCTACTTCCATCTGGCAGCTCCACCATCCCCTAGGGCACCGTTGGAGTCCATATTCAGCGGGCTGAAGGAGAAAGCAAGATGGATTCACTCCAAGTATTAGGAGTCAATACTTGTGAATGGAAAGAGAGAAGAAACCGAATTGGGCAGAAGGAGAAGTCAAGCCATGACACAGTCCTGACAAACCAACGGCCAACCCAGTGGGGACCTCTACAGTGGATGCTACCCATTGGAGGTGTCCTTTATTGGGCCAAAATAGCTGTGCCTCATGTGGTCCCCAGAGGTAGGAGGCTCCTGGAAGGGTGTGACATTAGGCAAAGTGGATGAGGCTCTGTAGCTGAGGCCAGCCCTGACGGAGGTGATGGCAGGAGACTGTCTACCGACTGCACTTGCTGCAGCAAGGCCCATCTGGAGGCATACCTGCACGCCTACCACACACAGCTACACCTCACTGTGAAGGAGTCTGGAAAATTAGTCCAGCTGTGTATCTAAGAGGAGGGGAAAGAGATTTGAGTGACAGCTAGCAGTCAGGCAAGATCTTCTCCAAGCTGATTTGACAAAAGAGCCCTGTACTTGGGAGTTGAATGCTATAGAAGACAGTTTGCTCTTCAGTTAGCCTTGTGTTGACTCCATCTATTAGAACCCTGCGCACAGCAGGGGTGATGGATGCCAGATACCTAACCCTAGCAACACTGCCTGTGAAGTGCCTAGACAGAAGGTGCCTGATCAACGTGGCTTCTGTCTCCAGATTTTGTTGCCGAATTGGGCTTCTTTGAGGGTATGAACAGCCCCAACCAGAGCCCACCTAATCAGTGCTCAGTGATTTATTAAGTAAAAGTTACACAACTGCCCTTGTTTATTATGCATTGACCTCTGAGGTGCCGAGAGCCTACGATCACTTTCCTGGTCCAAGGAGATCTAGGAATAAATCTCCCACTTTGTACCAAGTGACCTACTTTCTTTCTCAACTGTCACCTCTGAGGTTCCAGTGGTCAAATGAAAATTTGGGAAGCTCTCTGTGCACGTCACAGCTGAGGATGCAGTTGCCAAGCTCTCCCTGCTCTGACCCTTCAAAGGAGGGCATTGGGAAATTCAAACCAAACACAAATCGTGGCCACCCAGGGAGACTGCCTGGGTTATCACTCTGTTATCTAGAACCACAAGGGACCAAGATTGGGGTACCAAATCCCACACTGGTGATTCTGAGCAGGGAGCTTGGCAGGCTGCCAGCTGAGGTGGATGAGGAGCAAGCAGGTTGCAAAGGAAGTCCCCCCAGGATGGGCAAATCTGGGCCCACCCATCTTCTGCCTGCCACCCCTCAGTGGAAGCCTGGCAGAGAGTGGATGGCTGACAGAAGATGCTGATGGCCCTGTGGCAAGCCCCAGCATGTTCCCGTTAAAGATCAAAGGAACCATCACAGAACTGGAGAGAGAAGACCATCTTTTGCTCAGGCCCTAGCTCACTCTTGACCTTGGACAAGTGACCTCACAGAGCCTCCATGATTCATCCATTAAGTAGGGTGAGTATATCTAGTCTACCTCCTTTCTGGCACTTTAAATCCTTGAGTCCATGGGCTTCCAGGGTCTGTGTACATCCTCCTGGAAGTCAATAGCTTTTCCTGTCGTTTTTCTTTTTGATTTCAATAACCTAAAAAGATTTCCACACACCAACTTTGGTTCCCCCAGAGGACCATGTTATATGGAGAACTGGGTTAGTTAGTTCCTGGTCACCCAGAATCACAAGATGTGTCGTGGTTTCATGGTTTCAGACGCAGCATTTGTAAGCATGCCAAACAAATGAATGAAGGTGGGCTTGTTTCCTATGGCTGCTATAACAAATTACCACAAATTCAGAGGCTTAAAACCATACAAATTTATTATCCCACAGTTCTGGAGATGAAAAGTTCAGAATAGGTCTTACTGGGCTAAAATCAAGGTGTCAGAAGGGCTGCGTCCCTTTTGGAGGCTCTAGGGGAGAAACAGCTTCCTGACTTTTCCAGCTTCCAGATGCTGTCCACTGGCCTTGGCTGGTTACCCCTTTCCTCATCTTCAAAGCCACAGGGTGTCATCAACTCTCCTGCCTCCCTCTTTCACTCACAAGGGCCTCTGTGATTACCTGGGGCCCACTCAGATAATCCAGAATCATTTACCCATCTCAAAATCCTTCATTCAATCTTACTGGCAAAGTCCCACTTGCCATGTAAGGTAACATTCACAGCTTCCTGAGACTGGGGCATGAACATCTTTGGGGGCCAGTATTTTGCCTACTACAGAAAGTTTTGTATTATCTGAATAGTTGAATGGAAGACAAAATGAACATAATAATAAGGGATGGTCAGAATGGCATACTGAGTCTTTCCCATGTATTCACTGATTTTCTACAACAGTACAACTATCATTCTTGTGATTTTTAAAATGTAAATGCTATTTAAAGTATTTGAAAACAATTTCAGATATTCTGCTCTTCCCAATACAGAAATAATATTTAAAATGAAAGAAAAGCTTTATATGCTTCATGGTTTCTTCCCTTTTCTAGATTTCCCAATGCATTAAGATGTCTTTTTTTTTTTTAAGTCTATCACTTTATCTTTCTTTTCTTTTTTTTTTTTTTTTAATAATAAACAGAAATTCATTGGCACATGGTTCTGGAGACTGGGAAGTCCAAGACTGAGGGGCTGCATCTGATGAGGGCCTTCTTGCTGCCTCATAACATGGCAGGAGGCATCACATGGCAAGAGAGCATATACATAAGAGAGTAAGGGGGTGGAACTCATACATTTTATCAGGAACCCACCCCATGAACCAACCCACTCCCAAAATAATGGCATTAATCCATACAGGAGGGCATAGGCTTTATGATCTAATCACCTTGGAAAGGTCCCACATCTCAACATTCTTGCTTTGGGGATTAAGTTTCCAACACATGAACTTTGGGGACACATCCAAACCATAACAATTATATAGTGGAATATTATATAGCCATTAATAATCACGTTATGAATGGTTTACTGATATGAGAAGATGCCATATCGAATTTTTTTTTAATTAAGTATTTATTGATCATTCTTGGGTGTTAAGAGGGGGATATGGCAGGGTCATAGGATAATAGTGGAGAGAAGGTCAGCAGATAAACACATGAACAAAGGTCTCTGGTTTTCCTAGGCAGAGGTCCCTGCGGCCTTCCGCAGTGTTTGTGTCCCTGGGTACTTGAGATTAGGGAGTGGTGATGACTCTTAAAGAGCACGCTGCCTTCAAGCATCTGTTTAACAAAGCACCTCTTGCACCGCCCTTAATCCATTTAACCCTGAATTGACACAGCACATGCTTCAGAGAGCACGGGGCTGGGGGCAAGGCCATAGATCAACAGCATCCCAAGGCAGAAGAATTTCTCCTCCCAGACGGGGCGGCCAGGCAGAAGTGCTCCTCACTTCCCAGACGGGGCGGCCGGGCAGAGGCGCTCCTCACTTCCCAGACGGGGCGGCCGCGCAGAGACGCTCCTCACCTCCCAGACGGGGCAGCCGGGCAGAAGCGCTCCTCACTTCCTCCCAGACGGGGTGGCAGCCAGGCAGAGGCGCTCCTCACCTCCCAGATAGGGCGCCCGGGCAGAGGCGCTCCTCACTTCCCAGACGGGGCAGCCAGGCAGAGGCGCTCCTCACTTTCTCCCAGACCGGGTGGCGGCCAGGCAGAGGCGCTCCTCACCTCCCAGACGCGGCGGCCAGGCAGAGGTGAAGATGTCTCATTAAAAGGAATAAAATAGATCTCATGTACAGACATGGAAGAATGTCCAAAATACATAGTTAAGTATAAAAAGCAACCTGCAAATCAGCATGTGTACTGTGATCTCATCTTCATAAGATAATAGATTTATATGTTTGTTTCTATGGAGAAAATACCCACAAGAATATAAGCCAAACTGTTAACCACATTATTCCGGGGGCTAAGGAAGCAGGGGGAAGGCAGCAGTAGGCTTCCTGAGCCATCATGCCTGTGATGTAATATATAGAATAAGCTCATATTATTTTTTATAACTAGGAAAATATTAGGACAGTGCTTCTCTGTGTTTAAAGACTAAGGAGATCTTCCAAAATCCCCTTTTTGTTGATGGAGAATAGCATCAACCAGAATTTCAGAATTCTGCCCAACCAATACGAGCCTTAGGGCCTCGCCTCTGAGTGCTTCCTATTAGCTCCTTTCCAGTTCCTCCTTAGAAATGTGCAGATATGCCACCTGCCATTGCAATCACAAGGAATGTAGGTCAGGTAATTAGTAACCAGACTTTGTTTTGGAAAACACTCAGTACATACGGGTAAAATAGGTCAGTTCCTACTCCTCGGGGCAGAACCCCTGAGCTTTCAAGAGGGAGGGACCCTGGAGGTCACTGAACATAAGCCTCCGTTGTCATACCCAGAGGCCCAGAACTAGGTCACCAGCTAGCAAGCAGCAGAGCTTGGATTCAAGGCAGATGCCTGGGACTCCCAAAGTCACATTCTTCCCACTCGGCTATTCTGTGGTCAACTGCTGAATAAGATCCTTACTGGGATTCCAATCTGGACTCCTCAGAGTTTGCTGGACCCAGATGTGCAGTAATGGCCCGCTCATGCCTCTCTTCACCTTGGGCTGGGACACTGAGGATCGTGGGGAGTGATGGGGAGCATTTAGCAGTTAGCTCAGAGATGCATGTGTAACAAATGGATCAAAAGTTTGAGGGGCTGGGCTGTTACCACTGCAAAGCCACTTCATCTTTGTTAACGCTGTAGTCTTGACAATTTCTTAGGGAGCCTTGGTTCCCTAAAGTTTTACAACCAGGCCTTTCTCCTGACAGAACTGAATGTGATATGATTCATGGACCTCAGAATGGTTCTGGCCAATGAGAACGTGGGTGCAGACAAATCACTGAGGTTGTTTACTTCACCCACCCAGCACCAGGTGAGCTGGAAGGGTCACATAAAAAGCCCGAGATCCACCCAGTGTCTCAGGAGAGGTCATTTGCCTGGGGCTCACAAAGACCTGGAGTCTGTGCAGAAAGGCAGTCCAGCTGGTAACCAGCCTGGAGGCACCACCCTGGCACTTTATCATACCCTTTGCTGGTGTTGGTGCAGCCACCATACTCTCCCCCAACCATGAAAGGGCATCCAGCACAGGATGATGGGGACATACAGCATTAGTGAGCAGCACAGTATTGCTTCTGTGTGACACCCCAAGGGGCCAGGAAAAAAACAGGCTTTCACTACCTATGAACAAAGTCTGTCCCCAGGAAGTCATCAAGCTTTGTCTCCAATGAACTCGAATCCCAGTGACACCATATGGATCCAGCCACTGCACTGATTCATTCTCTTGAAAGCTGGAAGCATGTGCTTTCTTCTACAGGGGTGAAATGAATAAGAACCAGAGCACCTATTCAGATTCAGCCTCCTCTCACAACCAAAGCACCTCCTCCAGAGCTGTCTAGAGTTTTGCTCTCATCAGTTCCACCTTTCAAGGACAAAACGATGGGGGGAACAATCAGATCATCTCTGTACCAAAGAGCTAGTCCTTCCATCCCACCCAAGAGCACAGAGAAGGCCTTGGAAAAGGAGGCCTCCCACTGCCTCACTGGCTAAAAAGCCAGTTTTGATAAACGGGGAGACAGTCCCCACCCAGGTCTTCAACCTAAAATCCTATTTGCAATGGCAGCGTTGGAGTGTTGGGAGGATACAAGACCAGGTCTGGGACTTCAGGAGGTGTTATTTTCCAGTGGAAGGACTGTGTTCCTTCTGAGCTTCTATATGCAGATGCAAAGGGGCTATGCCGAAGTCATTTTTGTGCCACTGAAAGTTGATTTGTTGAAGGCCTTCTCTTTCTTGCCTCTTACTGTGGCTGGCTTCAAGGAAGGATGGAACCCATAGAACCAGAGACCCTCTAGGCTGAGTTAGAACTCAGGGACCACCCAGGAGGGAACATTCACACCACTGGAAACTTTGTAAGCAAGACTGCAAAGGAGATGGATGATCTTAGGGTAAATAAAGCCCATAAAGATTTGGTCACCTTTTCAGGAGAGTAACTGCTTTTGCTGCACCAGATTTTCCATTTGCCATCCAGGATATGTGAGAAAACACAAAAAGGCAAGTGGTTCCCTGGGTCCCAGCCACCTTGCCAGCCTTCCCCCTCCCTCTCCAGCCCTGGAGTGGGATGAAGCATCACAGCATTCTCTTCTCTTCCCTTCCCAAGGTTTGAAGATGACCTGGTCTAGGGGAGTGGACTACGGGGTGAACTAAACTAGTCCAGGGCCCTGAGTAGGTGCAGAGAAGGGTGTGTAGAAGAGAAGCGGGAGCCTGGGGAACACTGCTTGACTGACTCACCTGAGGCATGTCATGCCTCAGGCCCCATGCTGATGGAACTGCCCTCAAATGAGGCCTCTAGACAAAGAGCCTTTCATTCCTTTCTGTAGTCTGAATTCTCTTTTTTTTTTTTTTTGAGATGGAGTTTTGCTCTTGTTGCCCAGGCTGGAGTGCAATGGTATGATCTTGGCTCACTGCAACCTCCGCCTCCCGGGTTCAAGTGATTATTCTGTCTCAGCCTCCCAAGTAGCTGGGATTATAAGCACGGGCCACCACGCCTGGTTGATTTTTGTATTTTTAGGGAGATGGGGTTTCACCATGTTGGCCGGGCTGGTCTCAAACTCCTGACCTCAAGTGATCCACCCACCTCAGCCTCCCAAAGTGCTAGGATTACAGGCGTGAGCCACTGTATGTGGCTGAACTTTCTGATACATCACTGCGAGCCTACAGTAGAGAACTGAGTGAATTTTCCTTGTGATTTTGTGTGTACATGCACTATCCACAGAGGGAGAAGAGAGAGGAAGTTTGCTCAGCCCTCACGTCAGTTTTATGGATGACACAGGCAGGAAGAGTCTTTCTGGGACCGTGATCAGCTAAGCACAGAAAGCAGGTGGGAGAGGGGCTGCTTCATTGAAATGAGGGTGAGGGTTTCAGGGCTCCTACCACCCAGCTTCTCACTTCTCTCATGGCCTCTTTGCAGAACTTCAGAGCTTCTAGAGCCCTAATAAGTAGAAAAAGTCCCCCATCTAATCCAACTCCTCATTGTGAGGCTGCAGGAGGAGCCTAAGGGGAGGAGAGCATGACCTGCCCCATCACACACCTGGCAAGGGCCGCACTAGGCTCCACCCTGTTTCCCCAGGAAGCTTGACCTTTACAAAGCTGCTCTTCCTCGAATGGAACCAAGTTGGAAAACACTCTGCAGGATATTATACAGGAGAACTTGCCCAATCTAGCAAGGCAGGCCAACATTCAAATTCAGGAAATACAGAGAACACCACAAAGATACTCCTCGAGAAGAGCAACTCCAAGACACATAATTGTCAGATTCACCAAAGTTGAAATGAAAGAAAAAAATGTTAAGGGCAGCCAGAGAGAAAGGTTGGGTTACCCACAAAGGGAAGCCCATCAGACTAACAGCTGATCTCTCAGCAGAAACTCTACAAGCCAGAAGAGAGTAGGGGCCAATATTCAACGTTCTTAAAGAAAAGAATTTTCAACCCAGAATTTCATATCCAGCCAAAATAAGCTTTGTAAGTGAAGGAGAAATAAAATACTTTACAGATAAGCAAATGCTGGGAGATTTTGTCACCACCAGGACTGCCCTACAAGAGCTCCTGAAGGAAGCACTAAACATGGAAAGGAACAACCGGTACCAGCCACTGCAAAAACATGCCAAATTGTAAAGACCATCGATGTTAGGAAGAAACTGCATCAACTAACAAGCAAAATAACCAGCTAACATCATAACGACAGGATCAAATTCACACATAACAATATTAACCTTAAATGTAAATGGGCTAAATGCTCCAATTAAAAGACACAGACTGGCAAATTGGATAAAGAGTCAAGATCCATCGGTGTGCTGTATTCAGGAGACCCATCTCACATGCACAGACACACATAGGCTCAAAATAAAGGGATGGAGGAAGATCTACCAAGCAAATGGAAAACAAAAAAAGGCAGGGCTTGCAATCCTAGTCTCTGATAAAACAGACTTTAAACCAACAAATATCAAAAGAGACAAAGAAGGCCATTACATAATGGTAAAGGGATCAATTCAACAAGAAGAGCTAACTATCCTAAATATATATGCACCCAATACAGGAGTACTCAGATTCATAAAGCAAGTCCTTAGAGACCTACAAAGAGACTTAGACTCCCACACAATAATAATGGGAGACTTTAACACCTCACTGTCAACATTAGACAGATCAATGAGACAGAAAGTTAACAAGGATATCCAGGAATTGAATTCAGCTCTGCACCAAGTGGACCTAATAGACATCTACAGAACTCTCCACCCCAAATCAACAGAATATACATTCTTCTTAGCACCACACCGCACCTCTTCCAAAACTGACCACACAGTTGAAAGTAAAGCACTCCTCAGCAAACATAAAAGAACAGAAATTATAACAAACTGTCTCTCAGACCACAGTGCAATCAAACTAGAACTCAGGATCAAAAAACTCACTCAAAACCGCTCAACTACATGGAAACTGAACAACCTGCTCCTGAATGACTACTGGGTACATAACGAAATGAAGGCAGAAATAAAGATGTTCTTTGAAATCAATGAAAACAAAGACACAACATACCAGATCTCTGGGGCACATTTAAAGCAGTGTGTAGAGGGAAATTTATAGCACTAAATTCCCACAAGAGAAAGCAGGAAAGATCTAAAATTGACACCCTAACATCACAATTAAATGAACTAGAGAAGCAAGAGCAAACACATTCAAAAGCTAGCAGAAGGCAAGAAATAACTAAGATCAGAGCAGAACTGAAGGAGATAGAGACACAAAAAACCCTTCAAAAAATCAATGAATCCAGGAGCTGGTTTTTTGAAAAGATCAACAAAATTGATAGACCGCTAGCAAGACTAATAAAGAAGAAAAGAGAGAAGAATCAAATAGATGCAATAAAAAATGATAAAGGGGATATCACCACCGATCCCACAGAAATATAAACTACCATCAGAGAATACTATAAACACCTCCACGCAAATAAACTAGAAAATCTAGAAGAAATGGATAAATTCCTGGACACATACACCCTCCCAAGACTAAACCAGGAAGAAGTTGAAACTCTGAATAGACCAATAACAGGCTCTGAAATTGAGACAATAATAGCTTACCAACCAAAAAAAGTCCAGGACCAGATGGATTCACAGCTGAATTCTACCAGAGGTACAAGGAGGAGCTGGTACCATTCCTTCTGAAATTATTCCAATCAATAGGAAAAGAGGGAATCTTCCCTAACTCATTTTATGAGGCCAGCATCATCCTGATACCAAAGCCTGGCAGAGACACAACAAAAAAAGAGAATTTTAGACCAATATCCCTGATGAACATCGATGCAAAAATCCTCAATAAAATACTGGCAAAGTGAATCCAGCAGCACATCAAAAAGCTTATCCACCATGATCAAGTGGGCTTCATCCCTGGGATGCAAGGCTGGTTCAACATACGCAAATCAATAAACGTAACCCAGCATATAAACAGAACCAAAGACAAAAACCACATGATTATCTCAATAGATGCAGAAAAGGCCTTTGACAAAATTCAACAGCCCTTCAGGCTAAAAACTCTCAATAAATTAGGTATTGATGCGACGTATCTCAAAATAATAAGAGCTATTTATGACAAACCCACAGCCAATATCATACTGAATGGGCAAAAATTGGAAGCATTCCCTTTGAAAATTGGCACAAGACAGGGACGCCCTCCCTACCTCTCCTATTCAACATAGTGTTGGAAGTTCTGGCCGGGGCAATCAGGCAGGAGAAAGAAATAAAGGGTATTCAATTAGGAAAAGAGGAAGTCAAATTGTCCCTGTTTGCAGATGACATGATTGTATATTTAGAAAACCCCATCGTCTCAGCTCAAAATCTCCTTAAGCTGATAGGCAACTTCAGCAAAGTCTCAGGATACAAAATCAATGTGCAAAAATCACAAGCATTCTTATACACCAATAACAGACAAACAGAGAGCCAAATCATGAGTGAACTCCCATTCACAATTGCTTCAAAGAGAATAAAATACATAGGAATCCAACTTACAAGGGATGTGAAGGACCTCTTCAAGGAGAACTACAAACCACTGCTCAATGAAATAAAAGAGGACACAAAGAAATGCAAGAACATTCCATGCTCATGTATAGGAAGAATCAATATCGTGAAAATGGCCATACTGCCCAAGGCAATTTATAGATTCAATGCCATCCCGTCAAGCTACCAATGACTCTTCACAGAATTGGAAAAAAACTACTTTAAAGTTCATATGGAACCAAAAAAGAGCCCACGTTGCCAAGTCAATCCTAAGCCAAAAGAACAAAGCTGGAGGCATCACACTACCTGACTTCAAACTATACTACAAGGCTACAGTAACCAAAACAGCATGGTACTAGTACCAAAACAGAGATATAGACCAATGGAACAGAACAGAGCCCTCGGAAATAATACTACACATCTACAACTATTTGATCTTTGACAAACCTGACAAAAACAAGAAATGGGGAAAAGATTCCCTATTTAACAAATGGTGCTGGGAAAACTGGCTAGCCATATGTAGAAAGCTGAAACTGGATCCCTTCCTTACACCTTACACAAAAATTAATTCAAGGTGGATTAAAGACTTAAATGTTAGACCTAAAACCATAAAAACCCTAGAAGAAAACCTAGACAATACCATTCAGGACATAGGCATGGGCAAGGACTTCATGGCTAAAACACCAAAAGCAATGGCAACAAAAAGCCAAAATTGACAAATGGGATCTAAGTAAACTCAAGAGCTTCTGCACAGCAAAAGAAACTACCATCAGAGTGAACAGGCAACCAACAGAATGGGATAAAATTTTTGCAATCTACTCATCTGACAAAGGGCCCATATCCAGAATCTACAAAGAACTCAAACACATTTACAAGAAAAAAACAAACAAACCCATCAAAAAGTGGACAAAGGATATGAACAGACACTTCTCAAAAAAAGACATTTATGCAGCCAACAGACACATGAAAAAATGCTCATCATCACTGGCCATCAGAGAAATGCAAATCAAAACCACAATGAGATATCATCTCACACCAGTTAGAATGGCAATCATTAAAAAGTCAGGAAACAACAGGTGCTGGAGAGGCTGTGAGGAAATAGGAACACTTTTACACTGTTGGTGGGACTGTAAACTAGTTCAACCATTGTGGAAGTCAGTGTGGTGATTCCTCAGGGATCTAGAACTAGAAATACCATTTGACCCAGCCATCCCATTACTGGGTATATACCCAAAGGATTTTAAATCATGCTGCTATAAAGACACATGCACACGTATGTTTATTGCGGCACTATTCACAATAGCAAAGACTTGGAACCAACCCAAATGTCCAACAGTGACAGACTGGATTAAGAAAATGTGGCACATATACACCATGGAATACTATGCAGCCATAAAAAATGATAAGTTCATGTCCTTTGTAGGGACATGGATGAAACTGGAAACCATCATTCTCAGCAAACTATAGCAAGGACAAAAAACCAAACACCACATGTTCTCACTCACAGGTGGGAATTGAACAATGAGAACACTTGGACACAGGAAGGGGAACATCACACACCAGGGCCTGTTGTGGGGTGGGGGGAGTGGGGAGGGATAGCATTAGGAGATATACCTAATGTCAATGACGAGTTAATGGGTGCAGCACACCAACATGGCACATGTATACATATGTAACAAACCTGCACGTTGTGCACATGTACCCTAGAACTTTAAGTATAATAAAAAGTATATATATAAATTAAAGAAAAGATGTTAAGGACATGAGCAAATCCTTAACCAATGTAAGTATGCTTTATGCTCCTCTAGTAATGTATAAGGTGTATTTAACCTCACGATTCTTAAAGTTTTATTTTATTTTTAAGTGATAAATGATAATTGTATATATTAATGGGGTACAATATTACATTTTGATACATGTATACATTGTGAATTGATCATATCAGGGTAATTAGCATATCCATCATCTCAAATATTTGTCATTTCTTTGTAGTGAGAACATTTAAAATCCTCTCTTTTTTAGCTGTTTTGAAATATACATAATAATAGCCAATCTGAGAGTTGTGATGTGATGTCTCATTGTGGTTTTGATTTGCATTTCCCAGATGATTAAATTTGTTGAGTATTTAAAAAATAAAAATAAAATAAAATTTTAAAAAGCTGCTTTTCCTCTTTTCAAGATCTCTTGGAGCCATGTCAACTTGCAACAGCTTGGCCTGCAGTTGTATCATTACTGGCCCGAGACAGTGTGCCAGATGGCTTTGCAGCCCTGGCTCCTCAGTGTAGGGTGGCCAGCGCTGCATCACGTGATTAGGATGGCCTCTGCCTTTTCTTTCTCCATGATCCACCTTCTGCCTCTGCTCAGTGTGCCTGAAGCCTCCAGCCAAGCCTCTGCACAGCACTGAGGGAAAACCATGTGGACAGAGGAGTGACAGTGGGGTGAAGCCACGGTCTTCCTGGTGTCTCTGAAAGGGCAGTCCAAAGAGAAAAGAATGTGAGAGTGATGGGTCTCTACGAAGCACCTCACACTGTGACTATTGGTTGGCATCAACTGTTCGAGCCTCTTCCATGTCTTTTCCCTGCACCCCCATCCCTACTACTTTTCCCTATTTCTTCCAAAGTGCTTGTCCAGGCAGTTAATCCCCAAAGCACTAGAATTCCTACTGCCCTCCCTCCGACAGAGATCTTTGTCCCAATTCATTACCCTCTGCCAATAAGATCTCAGGATCCTTCTTGGTAGTCTCAACCCCCAAAATTCTTCCCAAGAACTCTACAACCAGGTTCTCTATAGTCCAGCTCTGAACCCCATGCAACTTAGCATGTCTTCTCTGCTCCCTTGGCCTGGGGACAAAGAAAACACAAAGATGAAATAACCCTAGCCTTACCCTTTCAAAGCTCTCCACCTAGTAGGAAGATAGAATTTATATGCACTGGTTTACATACAGTTCATGGCTGTATGCCCTGTAGGAGAGACTAAAAGAGTCACAGAGCCCAAGAAGGGAGGAATCATTTCTAAGTGAAGGCTCAGGGAGGATCAGGAGGGCAGAGGGATGAAGAGCAAGGACTCCTGGGCTAGGCCAAGCAGATTTAAAATGTTCACTTCCTGTGTGTGACTTTGTACTTGTTAACATCTCTGGACCCAGTTTCACCTATAAAGCAAGGATAACAATACCCACCTGAACCTCACAGGGCCTGAAGATCTAGGGATTGTGCATTTTGTGCTTGCCTCCTTGTGGATGCTCAATAGGCATTATTTCCATGGTGGAGGCAACAGTGTAAACTCTCTGAGGCCAAGGGCTACAGGAGGATCTAGGACATGAGCTGTGGAGTCAGAAGATGTGGATTCAAATCTTAGCAAAGTATATGCCCTTTCTGAACTTCAGTTTCTTCACCTATACAATGGGAATGATAATAGGACCCAACTCAGAGGGCCATTAGGAGGGCTAAATGGAACAAGCTTGTAAGACATTAGCATAGGCCCTGACATTTAGTAAGCACTTAATAAACATTGGCAACTGTCACTGCATGGGAGCTCACACAGCCTGGGCTGACTGGCAGGTGTCACTCACTGGCCAAATCCCAAATGTTCTATGTGGGGTCACAAGATAAGGGTCTCATAGGGACCACAGACAGGACAGCCACAACTATCTGCTCCCTTTCATCGGGAGAATATTCTGCGCAATGTTGCAAAGGTTTTGTGGAAATTTCTGTTTGCTGAACTGATTTCAACACCCATCTCCATCCCATGAATTCCAGCCTGTTTGTCTAAAATTTTCTTCCCAAAAGACTGTTTACAAGTTCAAGTAATCAATGGTATCATCAATAGTACACCCACTCCTCAACTCAATCATGCTAAAGACAAGTTAGACTATGACCTTGCCTTAGAGCTGTTATGGTAACACAATAATAAATCATCTTTGTCTAGTTTACACAGCATCTTTGCCACACACTGTCACATTGGTTCCTCACAACAACCTCATGTGACTGATGGGCAAGAGTAAATGGACCTTCAGTGACCACTCTAGGTCTTCTAAATTGGTGTTGCTTAGGGTCAGTGATCTAGAAGGGGAATTGTCTTGATGTGTGGTATGCATGACAAACATGCTGCTGCGGGTTGATTTGGGGTTGTTTTAGGGAACTGACAGCTGCCGTGGAGACCACCAGACCTTTGATGTCATTTAACTCAACTCTCTCACTTTACAAATGTTAGAAAATGAGGCCCAAAGAAGGGAAGCAACTTGACCAAGGTCATGAGATGGTCAGTGCAGAGCTGGGAACAGGACTCTGGTCTCTAATTTCCACTTCTGAGATTTTCCCACTAAATCACTACATCACCCAGAACATTTTTGTTTGGTAAATTTTTAATAAAGTTTAAGTAACCTGCACCCATATCAAGAAACAGAACATCACCCTAGAAGCACCACTATACCTCCTTGCAGATGCTAGACCCTGAAGATAACTACCGTCCTTATTTCTCACGTCTGAAATTGACGTATTTTTCTGTGTTTGGATCTTTATATAAATGGAATCATGTAGTATTAATATTTGTACTTTTTTCTCAACTGTGAGATTCTTCCAGTGATCTTGCATATAATTGTAGCTCATAGCTTTTTCATTGTTACATAGCATTTCACTGTCTGAATATAGTACAACATATTTATCCATTCACAGTAAATGGACATTCAGGTAATTTCCAGTCTGGTGCTATTACAAAAGTGCTGCTCTGCACATTCTTGTAGGTGTCTTTTGGAATTTCTGAGTCATGGGGTGTGCAGATGCTCACCCCATCTTTACGAGGTAATACCACACTATTTTCAAAAGTTAAACTAATCCATCATCTGTGTGTCAAAGTCTTGCCCCAGCACTATTTTAAGGTGAGGAAAACTGAGGTCCAGTGAGGGCAGGTGACTTGCCCTGGGTCAACACCCAGGAAGGGGCAAAGTTGGACAGGTATCCAGGTATCCTGGGCCAGATTTGTGTTCTTTCTCCTGCCCGGTTACTCCTGCCCCATGTATCAGCTCGAGCCTTAAAGCTCAGCTCCAGGTGTGCCCTGCAGACCCTCCTCTCACCCCGCCATATTGTTTGTATGTGTGGCAGTCTCCCTGGTTGCCTGTTTCCCTGGAAAACCAAGGCCCCTTGATGGGGATGAACCCAGCTGTGACAGAGCATAGCGAGGCTGCAGCTCCTGCTCGGAGGAGGTGGGGAAAGTGCTCTGGGGCCTGAGGAGTAGGTGTGGGAGGATGTGAAGCAGATGGAATTAAGCACCTTCCACTCCACAATTTCCTTTCATTAGGTATCTTGTCTTCACAAAATGGTCCCACTTACTTGGTAAGACTTCGTGAAGGTAGGCTATTTGAAGAAAAGTGGCATTTGTGGATCTTTCCTGAGTCTAGGCATGTGGTGCTATAGAAGGTGCAGGCTGGGTTTCTCATACCTGGGTCAGTGGGGTACATGAGGCGAGTGGGAGTGGAGAAAGAATACAGAGGAGGAAACTGCAGCTTTCTGTTCATTGTGAAGGCCTGGGGAAGAATGAAGGGGCAGTTGATTTCCTGCAAAAAGAAGCCAGAACAGCTTAATAATGCTAATAAGAGCTACCATTTACTGGGCATCTTTTACAAGTGACGTTATTCTAAAGAGACATTCAAATCACACCTTATAGATGAAGAAATCAAGGCCCAGAAAGCCCCAATTCATCAGGGATCATGCCAGGGGTGGAAATAAATATTTTGTTGACCACCCAGTAGGTGCCCAAATTAAATAAAATTGAAAGATTTCTTTACTGACAGAATTCTTAGAGTCTTCATGATAATAATGTGCATTAATTTCTAAGGGGAAAGTATCATTTATAAAACTTTTTCCAAACTTTTTACCCTTTGTCCCTAAGGTGCATATATTAGTCTGTTTTCGTGCTGCTGATAAAGACATACCCGAGACTGGGCAATTTACAAAAGAAAGAGGCTTAATGGACTTATAGTTTCAAGTGGCTGGGGAGGCCTCACAATCACAGTGGAAGACAAGGAGTGGCAAGTCATGTCTTACATGGATAGTAGCAGGCAAAGACAGAGCTTGTGCAAGGAAACTCCCATTTTTAAAACCACCAGATCTTGTGAGACTCATTCACTATCACAAGAACAGTGCAGCAAAGACCCGCGCCCATAAAGCAATCACCTCCCACTGGGTTCCTCCCACAACACGTGGGAATTGTGGAGTTACAATTCAAGATGAGATTTGGGTTGGGACACAGCCAAACCATATCAGTACATTTATTAAAGTCTTAGTAAATAACACAGGTAGGAAATATTGGTTTCATCTTGCCTACGTATTTGCATTAAAAACATCATTTTCTAAGCCAAAATCAATCATGATTAAGAAGAAAAAGACAGGGACTCTTTCTTGAAAAGAAAAACATAACCCTCCCCACACCCCACAGAGATTCAGAATGAGCCTGGCATTACCTTGACTGCAGGTGATTTAGGTGATTTGAATGTCTCATCCCCCAGTGTCCGACACATAGAAGTTGGTTACCCACCTATCAGCAAGTGAAGCTTGAGGGAGTGGGCCAGATTGTATTTTCCAAAGATGGCTACAAAAATATCACCCATCCTACATTCTCTTCTACAATGTGACCTTGCCATGACCCCATCGGGAGGCAGTGTCAGTTTCCCTTCCCTTTGAATCTCAGTGGCCCTGGAACTGCTTTGACTAATAGAGTATGGCAGGAAATGACTGGTGTGACATCTGGGGCTGAGTCATAAAAAGTGATGCAGCTTCTGTCTTGCTACTGGAACAGTTCCAGCCATGTAAGAAGTCCAACTACCCTGAGGCTGCCATGCTATGAGGAAGCCCAAGCCACACAGAGAGGTCACACGTAGGTACTCTCATCAGCAGTCCTGGTCTTCAAGTCATGGCAGCCTAGAAGCCTCAGGATGATTCCAGCCCCACCTGTGGAGTCACCTAAGCCTTTGAGTCTTCCCAGCTGAGGTCCCCGATATGCAGCAGAGGCGTGCCACACCATTTGTGCCCTGTCTAAATTCCTGACCCATAAAACCTATGACCATAATAAAAAAAGGTTCTTGTTTTAAGCCACTAAGTTTTGGGGTGGTTTGTTAAGCAGCAACATTAGCTGGAACAGGGTGTGTGTGTAATATGGGCATGAGTGAGTGTATTTAAGTGAAGGGTTTAGGTTGATATTAGTGTTCTTTTTTATATCAATGGGTGATTCTTTCTCATATACTTTTTTGATTAGTATGCAACGTTTTGATCAGGAACTCATTAATTCAAGAATATATATTAAGATCCAGCTATTTTCACCCAAAGAGACAAAACCCCAATGTGGCACCACCTCCAAGGAGCTTATATTCTATGTGGACACTTAGTCAAATGCTAGTATCACACAACTGAAAATAATCAACAGCAAGGAGCATACGGGGGAGGCAAAAGGCAGAGAAACCCCTGGCAACGAGGAGACAAATGAAGTTCTGGGTGCTTGAAGCCATGGAGACAGTAACTCAAATGGTTTGAAGCCGGAAATGATTTCCTAACCAGCTGTAAATTTGAAAATCCCATATGTGGTACAACATTAAGCTACTATTTTGGAAATTCTTTCATCTTTTTCGGAGGCATCTCAGGAGCCCTTCCTTCCTCTTGGAAGGCGGCCAGTTCTCTGAGGAAATCACTTCATCAGCAGGAGCTGAGGCATTTCGCATGCAACTATATAATTCTGGAAACGTGGCTTAAAAAATATTTTTTCCTAGGTAGAGAAAGAAATATCTCAGAGCAGTGTTTCTGTAAGCACCAGCTGGGCAGCTCTGAATGCACTTTTTTTTTTCTTTTTCCCCTTTGAAATGGCAGGATCCTGGCACCTGCACTTGAATGTAATGCAGCATTTATTTATTTATAAGATGGAGTTTTACTCTGTCACCCAGGCTGGAGTGCGGTGGTGCAGCTCACCACAACCTCCACCTCCCAAGTTCAAGCCATTCTCCTGCATCACCCTCCCAAGTAGCTGAGATTACAGGTGCCCACAACCACACCCAGCTAATTTTTGTATTTTTAATAGAGATGGAGTTTCACCATGTTGGCCAGGCTGGTCTCGAACTCCTGACCTCAGGTGATCCGCCCTCCTTGGCCTCCCAAAGTGCTGGGATTACAGGGGTGAGCTACCACGCCCAGCCTAATGCAGCATTATTGATTTCATTAAAAGAGTGACAACTCATTTCTGAGTTACTAGGATTTTCTCACTATCATCAGTGTCCATGGCACCATGGGCAGTCACAGCATTCTTTTAGATGTTCAATTCCATTTATAATTACTTATTGAGTATTTGTGCCAGACGCTGTATCAAGAGTTGGAGATCATAAACAAGACAGTAACAGTCTTGTTGAACAGTCCCTCCCTCACAGAGCTCACACACTAGCAGAGGAAGAAGACATTAGACAAAAACTGTAAGTATTGTAAGTGCTGCACCAGGAGAGGAAAGTACAGGGAACACGGAGAGCGGATGTTCTCCTGAAGCAGACACTTGAAGGGGGAGTGGGAGGTGGCCAGAAGAAAGGAGGGAGGAAAGAAGGGCTGGTGGGAGACAGCACAACCACCAGCCCCTGGTCTGGTCTAGCCACTAGAGAGAACCGGGGACACTGGAGCAAAAGGAAAATCAGTATGATGGCAAGAGCAAAAGAGAGCCCTGATGAGATGAGGATGCGGAGCAGGTGGGGCTGTACTCAGGCAGAGCCTTCCTTGAGAGCACATTGAGGGTTTGGGCTCTTATCTAAAGGACACTCGGGTACCACTGATTTTATTTTATTTTGTTTTGTTTTGTTTTATTTATTTATTTATTTATTTATTTTTTGCGACAGAGTCTAGTTCTGTCATCCAGGCTGGAGTGCAGTGGCATGATCTCAGCTCACTACAACCTCCACTTCCCAGGTTCAAACAATTCTCCTGCCTGAGCCTCCCGAGTACCTAAAATTACAGGCGCCTGCCACTACGCCCAGCTAACTTTTGTATTTTTAGTAGAGATGGGGTTTCACCATGTTGGCCAGGCTGGTCTCAAACTCCTAACCTCAAGTGATCCTCCCTCCTCAACCTCCCAAAGTGCTGGGATTACAGGCGTGAGCCACTGTGCCCAGCCCCACTGATGCATTTTTAGCAGGGAAGTGGTGTGATGACATGATCGTCTTGGAAAGAATGCTCTGGCTGGAGAGTATGGGCTGAAGAAAGCCAAGCATGGCAGCCGGGAGACAGGTATAAGGCCACTGCAATGGGCCACGTGAACAATTGTGCTGGCCTGGAACAGGACGGTGGCAGAGCAATAGAGGGTATAGAAATGGGAGTTTGGGGAAGTGAGGAACTCTGACTTAAACAAAACACTCTGATGAGTCCTTTCACAGCAGTAAGAAGTCATAGAGCATGGTGCTGAGGCAAAGTAGTCAGACTTAAGGAACTAGGTTCCTTGCCTAATGATGTAAGATGTTGAAGTTTTCATAGGCAATTCCAGAAGAAGGCAACAAGGAGCACAGGAATGGGGAGACATTGCTGCAAGGGGAAGATGGGGGACCCGACAAGATGGCAAGAGGCCAGGATTCCTAGGCATAGCAAAGAGCAGTGAAAAGTCTCAAGTGACAGAGTGTTAGAGGGACGTTTAAGAAGCAGGATGTGGCTAGGTGATGGTGGCTCATGCCTTAATTCCAGCACTTTGGCAGGCCAAATGTGAGAAATGCTTGAGGCCAGGTGTTTGACACTAGCCTGGGCAACCTAGCAAGACCCCAACTCGCAACATAGTGAGACTCCAGCTCTACACAAAATTTCTTTAAAAATTAGCTGGGCATGGTGGCGTGAACCTGTAGTCCCAGCTACTCTGGAGGCTGAGGCAGGAGGATCGCTTGAGGCCAGGAGATCAAGGCTGCAATGAGTTATGATCGTGCCACTGCACTCCAGCCTGGATGACAGAGCAAGACCCCATCCCAAATAATAATAATAATAATAAAGAACCACAATGTGTTTGTGTGCTGCATGTTGCTACAGTTCAATGAGTTCTCTGCCCATACCACCTCTGCTTCCAATTTCCCCTAAATGCTCTGAAAGCTCTGTACAAGTAGTGGTTTGAGAAATGAAGGGATATAGGACAGGAAGGAAGGAAGGAAGGGAGGAAGGGAGGGAGGGAGGGAGGAAGGGAGGGAGGGAGGGAGGGAAAGAACTAAAAATTTGATTCCTTCATACCAACCAAATTATTTTTCAGTTAAAAAGCTAATACTCAAGTGGTTTTGAACATGTAAAAACAGGAAATATTGTTCTCATGAGCCCTCTTGAAGAACATACTGGAGGACTAACTTATGTGAATCACACAGTGAGCACAAAAATTGTATAAACGGACTGGCAGTGAATGTAGTAGATTTCATTTAACCACAGGTCTACGAAGAAAACACATGTGGGGATTAAGCTGACAGAAAAGAAGGCAAACACTATATGTTCCAACAATGTAGAAAGATATAACTAATCAAAGGAGAGAAAAGGGAAAGCAATGTGGTAGGTAATAGAGAAATACACGGATGCCCTTTTCTTTACAAGACAGTGAGTCAAAGGATATCATTAAAAGCTGACAAGCCAAGTAAGAGAGAGAGGTAAAGCACATTTCACAGCACAAAGATTAAAAACTAAGAATAATAATATTATTGACTAAAATTCGGTAGTAAAAGAGGATGAGAAGTTTATAAAGGAAAAGGAATACATTGAAATATACTGATTTTATTATTGCTCATATTTGGAAATTAATAGGGACTATAATGGAGGATTAAGAATTAAGAATAGAAAACTATAAGTGGAAGATTAAGAACATTAAACTAAGCTACAAAAGTAAACGGGGATGGGCACGGTGGCTCACGCCTGTAATCCCAGCATTTTGGGAGACCAAGGAGGGAGGATCAGGAGTTTGAGGCCAGCCTGGCCAACATGGTAAAACCCCATCTCTACTAAAAAAATACAAAAATTAACTGGGCCCAGTGGTGCATGCCTGTAGTCCCAGCTATTCGGGAGGCTGAGGCAGGAGAATCACTTGAACCGAGGAGGCAGAGGCTGCAGTCAGTTGAGATCACACCAATGCACTCCAGCCTGGGTGACAGAGTGAGACTCCATCTCAAAAAAAGGAAAAAAAAATCATAAATGTGGAAAATACACATAAACATTTCATTAATGAAAGAAGAAAATCACCATTATGTAACTTCTAATTAAATGATCTAGAGAACAATCTTCAGTGGCTGAATGTTTTTTATGAACTTTAAACAAAGAAATCAGGTTGGCAATATCTGAACCCACTAATCAAGCGCCAAAAATAAAACAACCAGATATTATGTGCCTGCTGATATAACTCAGCACTACCTTTGAAGTATTTTCACACAAAAAATTAATCAAGAATATGAATCTAATGGATCAATTTGCAGGAGATGCAGAAGATAGAAGATAAATTACACAACACTGTGGGAAAACAGTCAGCCCATTCCAGAAGGGAGAAATTTTATAGGACAAATGATTCATGGAAAAAGATCAGAGAAAAGGAGATAATCATCGATTGAAAGTGAATTGGGGAAAAATATAAAATAGATACAATGTGTGGACTTGGTTTTGATTCTGAATTGAAAACTAACTATAAAAAGTAATTGAGATTTCAAGTTATGATGATGTCTCCATGAGAATAAGGCTCTTGAAAAAGATCACCTTCATCCCTCTCAGGTAGAGAAGAAGGAACCCAAGAAGCACCCAGGGTTAAGCCCCAATTCCTACTGCATAGATGTAAGATGCCCAGGATGTGACACAGTCGCCTCAGTCTTCAGCCACGCACACACGGTGGTTTTGGGTGTTGAGTGCTCTGCTGCTCTTAGCCAGTTTGCAGAAGGAAAAGCAAGGCTCACAGAAGGATGCTCCTCTGACAGAGCAGCACTGAAGGCATCCTGAATCAACAAGAGTGGAAAACCATCCCAATAAACATGTTTTGGATACGAAAAAATTGAGGAAGTCAGGGAAATTTGAATAAGGACTTGATATTAGCGGTATTTAGGAATTATTAATTATATATGTAATAATGGCATTCTTTATTGGTGGGTTTTGCTTTTTTCCTTTTCTATTACAGGCATATATTGAAATATTTGCAATATACAGGCATATATTGCATATATTATGAGTGAAAGAAGATGCTATCTGGGATCTGACTTTAAATGTCCAGGAAAAACCTACCCACCCATTCTCTCACACACACATACAAAGGCCCTACACCCAGACAGCTTCCCAGGAGTATTCTACCAACCCTTGAATTTAATGTAATGGGTAATCACAACGCTATTGAATGTGTTCCAGAATACTTGGAATGTATTCACTCACTTAATCCTCATGCCAACCCTCTGAGGCAGGGATCATCCTCACTTTACATATGAGACCACTGGGTAACAGGCTCAGTGAAGAATCTAGCCTACGGTCACACAGTTGGAGGTGGTGAGACTAATTGTAAACCAGGAAATGCAATCTCAGAGCAAGTGCCCTCACTTAGGGCTGCTCTGTACCATCCTTGTGAACCACATCCCTGGCGTTGTGCAGAACACGCAGAACAACCTTGAAGAATGTACATGTGGGCCTACCTTAAAAACTATGCAATTCAGTCTTTCATAAATAAATTAATGGATTAATATATAATAAATGAATGAATTTTCTTCATTTAGCCTTATGAGTTTCACCCTTAGCAAACGGACTCCCTAAATCTTGCCTTGTTCTCAAAAAAGCTGAATGCAGAGGTAGCCATGCCAAGACCACACTGACTGAGTTCCAGCAACCTCATTGCTAACTCTGCTTTACTGGTTGGCAACAAATCAGTTGTCAAAATTGCTTGATAGGAAATGAAGTGACATTGGCCTAGTTCCTTTTGGCTACTCTGGCTTTCTCCAACCGAGAGGGACAGCGGTCGGCCTCCCTGTCAGAAACTCTGGCCTGAGATAAAGAAAAAAGCCACCAACACAGCAAGAAGCAAAAGAAGCCAGAGGCCCACCTGCCCCAAATCACTCATCTCCTTGTACTGCTTCTGTGTGTGAAACTCCTGCTATCGGCTTCTCTTCCCTGGATTAAAGACCAGTTAAAATATGGATCTGTAAACTCAAGGTAAGAGCACAAAGGTAACTCTTGGTAACACTTTTCACATGAACACAGATTCCTTTATCAGTGAGCTAAAAGAAAGTAGGACCAAGAAGAATTTGGGTACAGATGGGAATGTTGAGGGGAGAAAGGAATCATAAAAAGGCTCAAATGTGTAGCTATTGGTTGAGAAAAATCTGTCTTTGTCTGGTGCCATTTTGAAGGAAGGGATGGCTTGGGAAGATGGAGCCAGGTGGCATGTGGGCATTGGGTGACCAGCAGAGGAGGATCTGGGAGACCAGGAGCTGTAAGAGAAAAGACTGAGAGAGGTTGTGATTCTTTGGGGAGTTCTTCTCCGTTTCATATGATACCTGGTGAGGCTGTCAGTCACAGGGTTAGACCACGTGTTCCAGTCTAACCAATTAGACTCTTTCCCGAGATTGATACATGGATGGTAAGAGACAGAGGTCTGCCATCAACACCTTTTTAAAATAAATTTAAATGTAAAATAATTCAACCATGAAGGCCAGGCATGGTGGCTCATGCCTGTAATCCTAGCACTTTGGGAGGCTGAGGCAGGCAGATCACTTGAGGTCAGGAGTTTGAGACCAGCCTGGCCAACCTGGTGAAACCCTGCCTCTACTAAAAAAAAAAAAAAAAAACAAAAATTAGTTGGGCATGGTGGCGGTGCCTGTAATCCCAGCTATTTGGGAGGCTGAGGCAGGATAATCACTTGAACTGAGGAGGCAGAGGTTGCAGTGAGTTGAGATCATGCCACTGCACTCCAGTCTGGGTGACAGAGTGAGACTCCATCTCAAAAAATAAATAAATAAATATTCAACCATGAAAAAGTAGCAATAATCATATAATGATTTTAGTATGCCCTTCACCTAGATTAACACTTGGTTATATTTGCTTTATCAATCACTTTCTCTCTCTCACCTTTTCTGTTCATATTACTTTATTACATTATGTAATATAGGATTTTTGTTGTCATGACTGAGCTATTTGAGAGCATACTGTAGACATCATGATCCTTTATCCTTAAATACTTTGCATTTACCTCTTAGGAACAAGGATACTCTTTTACATAATCACAATACAATGACCAAATTCAGCAAATTTGACATTGAAACAATCTTCTTATCTAATACACAGTGCATTTTAAAGTTCTACTAATTGTCTTAATAATGTCTGTTATAATGGATTTTTCCCATCTATCTCATCCAGGATCCAGGATGGCATATTGCATTTAGTTTTCATATCTCTTTAGTCTTATTTAACTTGAAGAGCACTTTAGCCTTTCTATGTCTTTTATGACATTGACTCTTTTTAAAAAAAGATAGGCCAGTTGTTTTGTAAAATGTTTCTTGGTGTAGGTTTATTGGTTATTCCTCATGGTTAGATTCCATTTACATACTTTTGGCAGGAGTACCAGCAGCTTTCTTGACAGTCATGGAGGGAGAGCCAGTCAAAGGAGTGAAGCCATATAGAGGAAAGACGAACAGAGAGGCAGAGGAAGAAAACCAACCCGGATGAGCTCCTTGATCCAGTGAAACTCGACTTGCTAGTTACATAAGCCAATAAATTCCTCTTTTTTGCTTCAATTATTCTGAGTTGGTTTTGTGGCTACTCTGCCTTACTCACACCTTAGCCAACATGTGGGACCAGATAGTGTCCTTGAAAAAGCCCCAAATTAGTAGGACCAACTCAGGTCTGACCAGAAGGACATATCCAAGGCAGCCCGCATGAAATTGGCCATCTTCCCTAGTAATGAGTCAAAAGCCACACAGCAGTAACTGCTTTCACTTGATTCTCACCTTAGAACCGTGCCTCCACAGAAAGCCCATAACCTGCTGTGGCTTATCCAAGCCCCAGTGACACAAAGAGAAATCTGATTTATCAACATTTCCAGGAATACAGATTTTTTCTTCTCTCTGCCGTTGTCCCTTCACTAGGGCCTCCCCTTTCTCTCTTTTGTGCATTAACTATGGTCACCAGATATCCTATCTCCACTTACCATTTACCTCAAGCTTGTCCAGTCCACAGCCTGCAGGCCACATGCAGCCCAGGATGGCTTTGAATGTAAACTTTCTGAAAACATTAAGAGATATTTTTGACAATACATTTTTTGTAGCTCATCAGTTATCGTTAGTGTATTTTATGTGTGTCCCAAGACAATTCTTTTTCCAATGTGGCTCAGGGAAACCGAAAGACTGGACAGCCCTGAACCTGCTGCCTCTTTACTATCTCATTATAATTAGTACAGTTGTGTAGAAGCTTTAGCCTCTGGAAGATGAGAGATTGAGTGGGTGCAGCCGGCTCTCTTCTGGGGGCATTTGGCCAGTCCATTCTCTTGGCTGCCCCGCCTGGATCCTTTTCTTGCCTGGGTGTTGTATGTGACCACCAGATCTGACCATTTCATGTATGTTTCCGCTTTTGTCAGTTATAATTTGCTATGCTTGCCCTTTCCATATCTACACATGGAGAGCACATTAGGTTGCTAGAATTGACAAAATAAAATGCCACAAACTGGGTGTCTTAAACAACAGAAGTTGATTTTCTTACAGTTCTGGAGGTGAGAAGTCTAAGATGAAGGTGTTGGCAGGTTTGGTTTTTAATGAATCTCTTGCCTTGGCTTGTAGATGCCTCCTTCTTGCCGTGCCCTCACAGGGTCTTTGCTCTGAGCATGCACATGTGTGACTCCCAATTTTCTTTCCTTATAAGGACACTAGTCAGATTGGAGTAGAGCCCCACCCCAACAGCCTCATTTTAACTTAATCACCACTTTAAAGGCCTGATCTCCAAATACAGTCACATTCAGAGATATTGGAAGTTAGGGCTTCAACATACCAATTTCAGGGGCAGGGGCCACAAGGCAGCCCATAACAGAGAGGAACAAATTATGTCAGGAGCACTTCTGACTTGCATTCAACTTAACCCCACTCAAAATTACTCAAGCAATAAATACATTTAATTATCTCACATAACAACAACAAAAAAAAAGTGTGGCAATATTTTGTCCCTGGAATGGTGCATTGACTTAAAGATATTACCAAAGACCCCATTTCTTTTCACTTTTCCCTATGCTGCCTTTGATATATTGGGGTTTTGTCCTTGCACTTGTCATAAGATGACTGCCAGGATTCCAGATATTATCACAACACTTTCCCCTTGGAATTTATTGGCTACGATTGAGTCATGTGGCCACTCACAGATGCAAGGGAGGCTGAGTAAGCAAGTGTCAGACATAAAATTGATTGTATGCAGGCCAGGCACTGGGATTATACCTGTAATCCCAGGACTTTGGGAGGCCAAGGTGGGTGAATCACTTGAGGTCAGGAGTTCAAGACCAGCCTAGCCAACATGGCGAAGCCCATCTCTACAAAAAAAATACAAAAATTGGACAAGCATGGTGGCACACGCCTGTAATCCCAGCTACTTAGGAGGCTGAGGCACAAGAATCAGTTGAACCTGGGAGGTGGAGGTTGCAGTGAGCCAAGATCATGCCACTGAACTCCAGGCTGGACGACAGAGCAAGACTCTGTATCAAAAAAAAAAAAAGCATTGATTGTACACAGAAAAGAGTTAACATAATAGGCCTGAGACAGCTATTCTTAGGAAGGCCTGCTTATGAGGTTAGCCCTTGAGTGGCATCTGGGAAGTTGGACTTTGGGAGGGGCCCCACCATTGTCAAAACTGATAACCATGGTTCACTGTGCTGAAACTGTGCGTGCAAACAATATGGTATGTGCTGAACACCTGCATGTTTTTTCCAGAGGTCTGGAATGTTGGTATATACTAGGCAAAGGGTGCCTGTGTGACCAGCCCCCATTAGAGACCCTGGGCAATGAGTCTCTAATGAGCTTCACTGAGAGACAACATTTCACACGTACTGTCACAACTCCCTGGATAAATGAAGCATGGCCTGCATGACTCCAATAGGAGAGAACTCTCAGAAGCTTGTGTCTGACTTCCTGTAGACCTTGCTCCATGCACATTTCCCCTTTGCTGATTTTGCTTTGAGTGTATCATTTTATTGTAATAAATCTTTGCCATGAGTGTGACTATATGCTGAGTCCCGTGAGTCTTCCTAGCAAATCACTGGCCTGGGGGTGATCTTGGGGACCCTGACACAGATAGTCACCATGGTCTTAGGCCAAGCATGATTCATCTTCTGGGGACTGGTCATCTTGGGGTTCTGTCAGTGGAGAGGAAGAGTGGTATGGCTGTGGGAAGTGACACAGTGTCTGCCACACAAATTGGTATTTCACTGAAAGATGTACTTATCAGAACAATGAGGACACCTAAAGACATCTGTAGGGGTTTTGTCACTTGCAACCAGATTCTCTGACTCATTGTGATAAAGATGCTTATTACAATTTGAACAGAAATCTAAATGGTAAAACATTTTACTGATAATCTAATTCAAATCTACGCTCCTTGACCTCTTATTCTGTGGGAATAAGAGACTGTAATACCATGGAGAGAAAGTATGGGGAGGACAATTCCAAATGCCAGTGGCAGGATGGCCAGCATGACGCCCCTGGCCAGTAAGCTTGCCCTCTGAAGAAGGGTGAATGCTCCTGTGTTTGTAAGTACTGGAGGCTCAGTGGATTGTCTTGAGAGGAGGGAGTCCTGATCAATTTAGTGATTGGTTCTTTTTTTTGTTTGTTTCATTTTGAGACAAAGTCTCACTCTGTTGTCACCCAGGCTGGAGTGCAGTGGTGCAATCTCAGTGCATTCCAACCTCCGCCTACCAGGTTCAAGTGATTCTCCCATCCTCCTACCACACCCTCTCGAGTAGCTGGGACTACAGGCACACACCACCACACCCAGTTAATTTTTGTATTTTTAGTAGAGACGGGGTTTCACCATGTTGCCCAGGCTGGTCTCAAACTCCTGACCTCAGTGATCCACCTGCCTTTGCCTCCCAAAGTGCTGGGACTACAGGCATGAGCCATGGTGCCCAGCCTCAAGTGATTTGTTCTTACATTAGAAAATGAGCAGGAGAGCTGAGCCCCAAATCCGTTTCCATGCTGATGTTTTCCCATCCTGAATAATCATCTGCCTGCACGTGGAAAGGGAAAATGCAAATGGCTCCATGCAACTGAACACCCAAGTGTTTGCCATAGTATTGGCAAAACACAGCATGGCCAAACATGGAAAATAGCCCCAGAGAATGCCATTTTGCTCAAGAAGACCTTGGAGGAATATCTGGCCTATTCAAGCACTTTCCCTACCCTGAATCTCTTTGGCTATAATTTGCCCATTTTTAATCAATCAATAATCACATTTCTGGATTCTGGGGCTGAGACAGAGATCGAAGAAAGTGAAAGGCAGGGTTCATGCCCTTACAGAGCCTACATACAGCTAGACCAAAAACAGTGAGAAGCAAAACTGTGGGTGCTCTGAACTGTACATGCAGTGGGAATTAAGGAATGATGTAGTCAGGCTGAAGTGACCAGGGACGTTTCCTGGGGACAGGACTTGAAGATGAGTTGGCTTTAGACTAATGCTGGGGAGTGGGAACTGACCTGGGCAGCAAAGCAAGGCACAGAGGCAGAGATGAACTCTGAATGTTCAGGGCTCACTAGGGAGACTGGCTGGGGGCTTCCATGGGGAAGGAGAGGGAAGCCTGGTCAGAGAATAGGACAAGACCAGGGAGAGAAGATCTTGAGAACAGATGAAGGGCAGAGCAAGGAGTTTGAATTTGATGAGGACTGCCATCTACTGGCAGCTGATGCAGGCTCTTGGGCAGTAGTGTGGCCTTGGTCCCGCTGAGGTGGGCAGGGGGAGCTAGAGACAAGGAGAATCTCTAGGGACCCCCAACCCTGAAACAGAAGCCTGAGTTTCAAGGTGGCTGGAGGCGGGAGAGGAGAGTCAGCGAGAACGAAGATGGACAGATTGGGGAAACATAAATGAAGGTAGGAACAGCGGAGCTCGAAAAGTAAATGCAGAGAGTGGACACAGAGGCCAAGAGGCTTGGCTCCAGGGCTTTCTTCCTAGGAGACCAGAATTTCCCCTTGTGCAGGCTGAGGACACATACAGATGCTCCTTGTTCCCATTAAGCCTCACACTGACACCCCAAGATGGTTAGGAAATGGCTTGGCAAGGTCCCTCCCAGGCATTTTTGAAATCTCCATGAAGGAGTGTCTGTTTCTCCTCCCCATTCTTCCTTCTCCTTCCCCACCCTCTGACCCACCCCTTTCTCTTTCCCTCTCCCCTTCTACCCCTCCTCCTCCTATTCGAACTTTCTGGCTTCTGCAGGAAAAGCAGCCACAGTTTCTTCCCACTGCCCACCCCCCAACCCCCGCCCCAATGCTTGGAGGACAGACCCATCCCCTTGCTGGGTTCAGGAAGATTCTAAAACACTTCGGCCTGCTGCTCCCACCAGCCTGGCTCCAGCTGCATCCCCAGAAATCTGTCCAAAAAGAAGGGTTCAGAGCACATAGGGAGCTCCTCTTGCTCTTCAAACCCCCAAGCTGCTGCTAATCAGCTTGTGGAGACAGGGGATAAAACGGCATTTAGGGCAGGAAGAACATGAGCCTGCTAGCATAATCCACTTCTATCGCAAAGCGAGCGGGTATGCTCAGGCCTGTGGCCAGGTACAGGGCGCACAACCCTCTGTCAGCCCTGCGGCCAGGTACAGGGCGCACAACCCTCTGTCAGCCCTGCTGTGTCTCCTCAAGGGGGCAGGGCTGTCTTCTTACATGTGTGTGCATGTGTGTGTGCGCACACATCCACACACACAGGAATGCACCTGACATTAGGAAAAAGTCATTCTAACCCCCCAGTTGGTCTCAGTGGACTCTTGCGCTGTAGATGGGAATTTGAAAGCCCAGATCAGCACAGAAACCAGCCTTAACCAGTTGGCTGAGCCATGGTCAAGTAAATTAATAAATACTGGTGCCTGGAAAATCTAGATCTCAGGAATAATGGGGTGGGGGGAGGAAACTGGTTCTGCCTGTAGAATGTAACTGACCAGCACAGGCTGAGATTTCTTTGTTTGTTTGTTTGTTTGTTTTTGAGACGGACTCTCAAACTATCACCTGGGCTGGAGTGCGATGGCACGATCTCGGCTCACTGCAACCTCTGCCCCAGGGTTCAAGCGATTCTCCTGCCTCAGCCTCCCAAGTAGCTAGGACTACAGGTGCGTGCCACTGCGCCCAGCTAAGTTTTTGTATTTTTAGTAGAAACGGGGTTTCACTATATTGGCCAGGCTGATCTCAAACTCCTGACTTCATGATCTACCCGCCTCGGCCTCCCAAAGTGCTGGGATTACAGGCATGAGCCACTGCGCCTGGCCCAGGCTGAGATTTCTAAGCCCCATCCTTTGAGCAGCTAGTCTCCCAGAAGAACCATTTCCTACCACACACAGCGCTCTGCACACTGGAGGCACTCCACAAACACTGTGCAAGGGGCTGTGGATTTTCCTGGAGAAGGCTCTAAACCACCAGTGGTCTTGGCTGCAAGGAGGCAGCCTCTCCCCCTTGTAATTTATCCAAGGCCATTTGGTTAAGCCAGGAGCCCCAGAACAGCCCACACCTGCAAGGCAGGTGATGTTTATGCCAAAACTTTCAAGTAGGTGTATACCCTTGAGGTTTCTTTCCAAAGCACAAAGGTTGGAGGATGTGACCAGTGTCTGGAATTTGCACCAAAAGTTCTGCCCTCCTTTGAGACTCCCTCCCCCATACATACACGTATGCAACACACATAAACACAAAGTCACATATGGACGTATGTACACACATCAACATAGTCATGTGTACACATAATTACACACTTTCTTCTTTTTTATTCAAATTTTTTATTAATTGTAAAGGTGGCAGACTCTCTGTAATACGCCAGATATTACAGAGATGATTTTTTTTAAAGTAATCATCTCAATCCCTTAACACAGCAGTCCCAACCTTTTTGGCATCAGAGACCAGTTGTGTGGAAGACAATTTTTCCACGGATGGGGGGGTTGGTGAAGGATAGTTTCAGGATGAAACTGTTCCCCCTCAGATCATCAAGCATTAGATTCTTATAAGGAGTGTGCAACCCAGATCCCTCGCATGTGCAGTTCACAATAGGGTTCACAGTCTTATGAGAATCTAATGCTGCTGCTGATCTGACAGGAGGCGGAGCTCAAGCAGTAATGCTCACTGGCCCACTGCTCACCTCCTGCTGTGTGGTCCAGTTCCTAACAGGCCAGGACCAGTACTGGTCCATGGTCCAGGGGCTGGGGACCCTGTCTTAACATAATCAGTGTTAGCAGTTTGCAGCATATCCTTCCATATCTTTCTCTGTACTGATGCCAACATATTTAAACATTCATCAAAAAATGTTACATGTAAAAATAGGATTATTACTGAACTTGTTTTTCAGCAATTTGCATCTTTAACACTGTATCTGCGGCATTCTTCAACTCGGTACATATGGGTCTAACTCTTCCTAATAGCTGAAGCACATAAGCACATCTACTTATGCTAACACAGACACATTGTATACATGTGCTCACACCCCACCTCATCCCACACCACATCATCCCCAAGGCTATTGGGGATGATATACTGCCCCCGCCCCTAGCCCTAACCTGCAAAACATGAGGTTACTGCTGTGTGGTTACCCGTCACACCCCCCCTTCCAGACCACACTGGCTTGACTCCCATAGGAGGGTTAAGATGGTGCACTTGGCCCAGGCTGTGCTTCTGAGTGGGCTGCTCTTGTCATATCCCCACCCCCCCACTCAGACCCTCAGGGGTAAAAACTATCACCTGGGAACACGGACCAAGCTCGGGGCCAGGCAGACATGCTTGGAGGCTGTTGTGGTAAGGAAGGGAAGGCAGGAAATTGGTCAGCCCAATAAGAAGCAAGGGGTGTCCTAGAACAGCAGCAGACCCCCAAGCTGAGGCATCAGCAACCTGTGTGCCAGCCCCACCCTGACATTAACTCGCCGTGTGACCTCAGGCAAGCCTTTCCCTCTCTGAACCTCCTTTCCTCTTCCATAAGATGAGCATGTTTGCAGTGAGGTTCCTAAGGCCCTTCCAGCACAAACACAGGGTTTGGTCAGTGAGTCCTGCTTCTCCCTCAGTGCTGGGAGCTCCCGCTCACACCAACGCTCCCGTGGGACCCTGCTCCCTGCACCCTCAGGGTGAGGGGAACTGGAGGGGAGCTGGTGAGGCAGAGCAGAAGCTGAGCCTGACCAGAGAGGCAGGCAGGAGGCTGCCCTGGAGGCCAGATCCAGATGAGGGTTTCATAGGCCTGGCAAAGCCTCCCCTCCTTCTAAGGCAGGAAGTGCTTTTGCTGTCCTTTGGAACCATGCTGCTCAGTAACTACACCTGGGAACACCAAGCACTTTTTCTTCTTGATTAAAAAAAAAAAAAAAGTAATATTTCAGCAGGCCCTGGGCACTTCCTTTCTTGCTAAGTGAGTACTTGTCTGATCTTTCCTGTTGAAACTGGGTCCCTTAGTGCAGCATCTACTATTTACTTATTGTTGTATCCCCAGGATCTAGGTAATACCTGAGATATACTAAATGTCCAGTAAATATTTCAATGCCTCTCTCACTGATTCTGATTACAAATGTGATACCCTCATGTTGTTTAAAAAAATCCCCACAATACATATAAATGATTAAACTTAATAAGTGGAAAGTTTTCCAAAATGCTATTCTACAGGCCTCCCCATAAGTAATCATCATTAACAGGTTGGTGACATGCTCCTGTCCCAGTCTTGTACTGTTGACATTTTGAACCAGATAACTCTCTGTTGTAGGATGATTGGCAGTATATCTGGCCTCTGCCCACCAAATGCCAGTAGCACTCCCCCAGTTGTGACAGCCAAAAATACTTTTAGACATTGATAAATGTCCCCCAGTGGACAAAATTATATCCTGCCACTCCCTCCTACTCCCTGTGTCCCACCCCTGTTGAGGAGCACTCTATATACATCCACAGAGTGAAAGTGAAGTTGAAAACAAGTAAACAAGGGCAAGAAAGAGGAGATAGTGATACATAGATGTAGGTATCAACAACTGTTTATAATTGGTTAAATGTAAATTAATATTCCTGTTCTCTGATTTCCAGTCTTGTGTGAGCCTTGTTCAATTATTCAATCTTTATTTCATTTCCCAAATATTTATTAAATACCTATGATGTGCTAGGAACTATGCTCATAGGTATATTTTCAATAAACTTATTATAACTAAATATCTACTTCAGCCCCCGAAAATGAAGGTCGGGAGTGGCAACAAATCCCCAGGTTCTAACGAGTTACACCTCAATCTCTTACAAGTCCATCACTCTTAACTCTGACCAGCTCCCGCACACCTCCGCCTGCCATATTGGTCTGCCATGGTAGGCCAGGGAGAGAGAAAAAGGAAGAAAAGAGAAGAGAAAAGAAAAATGTGTTACCTACTGCCCCTGCCTTTATTGGGATGGACAGCTGGAGTAAACATCATCCAGAAAGACTGGGACTCTGGGTCCTCTCAAACCCAGCACACCCGCACCACGAATACCAGCCCCCAGCAAGAAACCTCTAAGCACTTTGTGAGTATTCATCGCCTAAACATATTTAATTTCCAGTCTTGCCCAACTGATCTCATCCTTAACTGTTTAACTGGGCTGGTCTCTGAGCAGACTCGGTAGCTGCCCTGAAATCAGGTTACTGGCACAGCCTGTAGATATTGACTGATTCAAAGATTACAGTTAAGCAAACAGGAGCATGTTAATTTTTAATTTCACTTTGTTGATAAATCGGGCTTCCTCTTTGTCCTATAACCGATAATTACTTGGTCAGAAGAAACATGCAATACTTGACCTGCAATGAAAGTCCACTTGTCTGGCCTTCCTGGCCCTAGCTGGGTTTTTCAAAGGAGCTCCCATACTGGTTTGGCCTCAGTCAGCTGTTAAAGAATTGAGGGACTTCTGAGTTGCGCAACCCTGAGTCAATGTGAGACCCAAGCTGAACAGCATGGGACTCTTAAGAATTAAAGTGGAGACCTAAGGAAGATCTTTGAGGTTTGAGCTTTGGGGTAGAAATGGGGTTTTTTTCTAACAAAGGAGAGACTGTGACAGAGAAAGTGTTTCTTTCATGGCTTCCAGTTCACAATAAATCACTCTCATCCTGGAGCCAAGGTTGTTCTCAAAGGTGACTTTACCACAGTAAAACATGAGGACAGAAAACATCAGCCGTGTATCCGCCTCATCACACAAGAGCCCTACTGTTTGCTAAGTCTCTTAGTTCACACAACCGTGGTGCCATCCCGGGAAATAATTACCAGTACTCCCATTGTATGGAGAAGGAAAAAGGATAATTGACCTACCCAGATCTGCAGTTTATATCTCTAAAGGGTCCAATTACTTAATATACAGATCTGTCGCATTGTTTTTCTCGTCCTTTTTTTTTTTTTTCCTGTTGCTTTTAGGGGCCAAAGTGGCTTCAGTTTGAAACCATGATGACTTTAACATAAATCAAGAAAAGCAACAGAAGCAATTTTTCCCATCTGGAATGGAGTATAGCCTTCTATTTTATGCTATTTGTCTACCCTGTCACTAACTGCAGAGAAAACATTCTAAAAACTGCCCTTTGTAGCCTCAAGCCATTTCCCTAGGGCTGTTTGACTTTAAAAAAAAAAAAAAAAAGATCCAGAGAAATAAAAAATGTGGTCAGAGCCTGAGTGGTTTTAAGTCAAAGACCTACTGAGCAGGGATTCATTTAGTGGGTTATTTTAAATAGTTCAATCCAGAAAAAAATTGGTTGAATATATATATATATATATATGCCTCAGCAATTTCATTCACAGATGTTGGCAAGTGACTGAAAAAAGAAAGGGAAACTTTGTTCAATGCTCGGAGATGAATGTACCAAATTATGCAAGCCCTGCAGAATTTGAGAACTGGAAGGGGACTAAGAAATCAGTTAGTCTAATAAGTCAGGGCTTGCAATCTTTTTCTGAGGCGATACTTCTGAGTTCCCTTACATTTTATGATCGTCAGAGACACGATTCTTCGTACAGCTAGAGGGGGAAGGTGGGATTTTATTGAGCATGTAATGTTATCATCCACCTACTTTGAGGATTCCCAAGTCTTCCCATTGCCTATGGGAGTATTTCTGTGGGACATCAGTACCATGGATTCTTCTCTACAAAGGTTTCCAGGGTCACACCTGTTTAGGAAATGCTGTGTGTTATATCCAACTTTGGATATTTGCAAAGTACATCTGCATAATAAATGCTGTTGCACTGAGTGAGAAGCCCGGGAATTTTAAAAGCCTCATTATTTTTGCTTAAGCCAAGCCTCCAATCTTATTTTATGATCATATCATGTAGGATATAGCTACAAGTGACAGAAACCCTGACTCAAAACTGGAATAAACAATAAGGACTATTTGTGACGCTTTACAAACCAGATGTTCAGAGAGGTAGGACAAGCTTGGCAGATTTGTGTCCACATTTTTCTGCTCTAGCACCCTCAGTGTCAGCTTCATCTTCAGGCCAGTAGTGGGATGACAGTTACAGGCATCACACTCAGGCCTAACAGAGGAAAAAGAAGGATCATTTCTTCACGTGGCCTCTCTTAGGAGAGAAGTTTCCCGCAAGCTCCCTGGTATACAATCAAGTCTCATTGGCCAGAATCTGGTCACATATCCACTCCTGAACCAATCACTGACAAAAAAAAAAAAAGGCATTTTTCCTCTGACCAATCCCTCTCAAGCTGTTGGGCCAGCTTCCCTAAGCATGAAGCTGCATGGAGGAAGAATAGATTCCTGAACAAAACTAGAGCTCCGTTAGGAAGGCAAAGAGAATGGGTAAGCAGCCAGCATTGTTCACTGTAACTGTAGACACCTTTTTACACCTAACACCCTGTGGTGGTTAATTTTATGTGCCAACCTGACTGGGCCACAGGGTGCCCAGACATTTGGTCAAATGTTATTCTGGGTATGTCTGTGAGAGTATTTCGGGATGAGGTTGATATTTGAAGTGGTGATGTTTGAAGTGGTGGGCTGAGTGAAGCAGACTGCCCTCCCTAATGTGGGTGGGCCTCATCCAATCAATTGAAGGCCTGGATAGAACAGAAAGGTTGAGTAAAAGGGATTCCTGCCACTTGACTGCTGGAGCTCAGATATCAGTCTTTTCTAACCTTCAGTCTTGTACCAAAACATCAGCTCGTCTTGGGTTTCAAGCCTGCTGGCTTTTGGACTGGAACTTACACCATCAGCTCTCATGGTTCTCAGGCCTGTGGACTCAGACTGCAACTGGACATTGGCTCTCCTGGGTCTCCAACTTGCAGACTGCAGATCTGGACTTTTTCAACCTGTAATGCTTTAAGATGAGTAAACAAGTAAGTACATAAAAACATAACTTATTGATTCTGTTTCTGTTCTCTGAAGAACAGAGCCAGTAGTCTGTTTCTCTGACTAATACACAACTATATTAAGGTTCCTCAGAACTTAAGTTCCTCCAAACACTTTGGAAAATGCTGAAAGCTTTCTTAGGTAGAGGCCAAATTTTCTAATATAGCATTCAAAGCCCATTATGCTTTGGTTCCCCACTCTTTTCTAGTCTCATGTGCTGTTCTAGCAAACAAAATGTTATTTCAGACCCTTGCGCTTTTACATGTACTAGTCTCTCTGCTAGTTGCCCCTTTCCCATCTATCAAATGTGGAAACATGGGAAAGTTACTTAAGCTCTGTGCCTCAGTTTCCTTTCCAAAAAATAGAGATCATAGAAATAACTACCTCATTGGTTATTGTGAGGATTAAATACCTGCATGAACTTTGAACAGTTCATGACACATGGTAAGTGCTGAAGACACGTTAGGTATCATTCTGCAATCCCACTGCACTTTGTGCATCCCTCAATGAAAACACACTCCATGCAGTAATAAATGATTTTCTTGTACATATATCTCTCCAACTAAATCACAAAGTCTTCAAAGACAGGAATATCATATTGTTCCTCTTTGATTCTCCCAAATTTAGCACAATATGTGGTTCTTGGCTATGATCAACAAGTGCTTGGTGAATGAATGGCTGAATGATCTTCACACCTAAAGAAACTGAAATTCCAACAAGGTGAAAGAAGTTGCACACCACACAGACAGACCAGAAATGCCAGCACTTGGAATCCCGGTATCCCAGTTTCTGAAACCAGGAGCTCCATTTAGCACCTAGAGATTGCTTCCCACTAGGTGACAGCATTCTTGTAATTCAATTCAACAAGTCTTTCTTGAGCACTTACTATGCATCAGACTTGGGGACTGGGGATGATGAAAATTCAATCCATGGCCTCGAGGCATCAGGCAGCCATCCCCTGGACCCAATCCTCCAGCTGGCCTCCCTGCCTCCAGACCCCTACCCCTGCCACTCATTCTTCAAGCCACCATCAGAATTACTGCTTGGGCTTACATGCTCCAAAAGCCATAGCCTCTGGGAATAATGCCCACATTTCTGGTCTGCCACCACCATAACCCATCCATAATCTAACTTCACTGTATTAGTCCATTCTCACACTGGTATAAGGACATACCTGAGACTGGGAAATTTATAAAGGAAAGGGGTTTAATTGACTCACAGTTCTGCAGGGCTGGGCGCGGGTGGGCCTCAGTAAACTTACAATCATGGTGGAAAAGGAAGCAAACACATCCTTCTCCACATGACGGCAACAAGGAGAAGTGCAGAGTGAAGTGGGGGAAAACCCCTTATAAAACCATCAGATCTCATGAGAACTCACTCACTATCATGAGAACAGCATGGAGGTAACCACCCCCATGATTCAACTACCTTCCACCAGGTCCGTCCCACAACATATGGGGATTATGGGAACTACCGTTCAAGATGAGATTTGAGTGGGGACATAGCCAAACCATATCATTCCTCCCCTGACCTCTCCCGCATCTCATGTCCTCATATTTCAAAACACAATCATGCCTTCCCAACAGTCCCCCAAATTCTTAAGTCATTCCAGCATTAACTCAAAAGTCTAAGTCCAAAGTCTCATCTGAAACAAGGCAAGTCCCTTCTGCCTATGAGTCTGCAAAATCAAAAGCAAGTTAGTTACTTCCTAGATACAATGGGGGTACAGGCATTGGGTAAATACACCCATTCCAAATGGGAGAAATTGGCCAAAATGAAGGGGCTGCAAGCCCCATGCAAGTCCAAAATCCAATGGGGCAGTCAAATCTTAAAGCTCCAAAATGATCTCCTTTGACTCCATGTCTCATATCCAGGTCACGTGAGATGCAAGAGGTGGCCTCCCATGGCCTTGGGCAGCTCCACCCCTGTGGCTTTGCAGAGTACGGCCCCCCACCCTGGCTGCTTTCATGGCTGGCATTGAGTGTCTGCAGCTTTTCCAGGTGCATGATGCAAGCTGTTAGTGGTTCTACCATTCTGGGGTCTGGAGGACAGTGGTCCTCTTATCACAGCTCCAATAGGCAGTGCCCCAGTGGGGACTCTGTATGGGGGCTCCAATCCCACATTTCCCTTCTGCACTGCCCTAGCAGAGGTTCTCCATTAGGGCTCCACCCCTGGAGCACACCTCTGCCTGAACATCCAGGTGTTTCCACACATCCTCTGAAATCTAGGCAGAGGTTCCCAAACCTCAATCTTTGACTTCTGTGCACACACAGGCCCAACACCATGTGGAAGCTGCCAAGGCTTGGGGTTTGCACCCTCTGGAGCAATGGCCTCAGCTGTATGTTGGCCCCTTTTAGCCACACTGGGACAGGGCACCAAGTCCCAAGACTGCACAAAGCAGCAAGGCCCTGGGCCCAGCCCAAGAAACCATTTTTTCCTCCAGGCCTGTGATGGGAGGGGCTGCCGTGAGGATCTTTGACATGCTCTAGAGGCATTTTCTCCATTGTCTTGGTGATTAACATTTGGCTCCTCATTACTTATGCAAATTTCTACAGCCAGGTTGAATTTCTCCCCAGAAAATGGGTTTTTTCTTTTCTACTGCATCATTGGGCTGCAAATTTTCCACTTTTATGCGCTGTAACCTCTTGAATGCTTTGCTGCTTAGAAATTTCTTCTGCCAGATACCCTAAGTCATCTCTCTCAAGTTCAAAGTTCCAAAGATCTTTAGAACAGGGGCAAAATTCCACCAGTCTCTTTGCATAGCAAAAACGACCTTTACTTCAGTTCCCAACAAGTTTTTTATCTCCATCTGAGACCACCTCAGCCTGGAGTTTAGTGTCCATATCACTATTAGCATTTTGGTCAAAGCCGTTCAACAAATCTCTAAGAAGTTCCAAACTTTACCACATCTTCTTGTCTTCTGAGCCCCTTCAAGTCTCTAGGAAGTTCCAAACTTTCCCACATGTTCCTATCTTCTTCTGAGCCCTCCAAACTGTTCCAGCCTCTGCCTGTTACACAGTTCCAAAGTCACTTTCACATTTTCAGGTATCTTTACAGCAGCACCCCACTACCTGCTACCAATTTACTGTATTCGTCTGTTCTCACACTTCTATAAAGACATACCCAAGACTGGGTAATTTTTAAAGAAAAGAGGTTTAATTTTCTCTGCCAGGCTGTGGAGGGGGCAGGCCTCAGGAAACTTACAAACATGGCAGAAAAGGAAACAAACATGTCCTTCTTCACATGGCAGCAGCAAGGAGAAGTACAGAGCAAAAGCGGGAAACCCCTTATAAAGCCATCAGATCTCATGAAAACTCGCTCACTATCACAAGAACAGCATGGAGGTAACTGCCCCCATAATTCAATTACCTCCCACTGGGTCTCTCCTATGACACATGGGGATTATGGGAACTACAGTTCAAGATGAGATTTGGGTAGGGACACAGCCAAACCATATCATTCATTTACCCACACAAGCTCATACCTGACCATCTGACCACTGCCAACTTGACCCTTCTCACTGTGGGTCCCCCACAAACCACACAGCAGACTCATTTCCATCTCCACCCCTCTGCTCATTTGGTGCCTCCTGTGTGACAAAGTTCCTTTTTTTCTCAACCTGTAATTGGTATGACCTACTTCACTAGCTTGGGATACAAACATAGTCACACTTTGTTTTTCAGTTCATTTTTGGAGGTCCTATATGTTCCTATTAGAACTATGTTTCCCTCTTTCTGTTCTCTCAAAATTGTATAAGAATTCCAGGGACTTCTTTTTGTCAAATGAAATGACAACTTAAAAATCTAATCTGGTCACTACTGCCATTGCTTCCTGCTGCCTCATGCGGTTGAAGCCGTGCCTTTGCTAGCTTAGGACATTTGTCTGCCCTGTGGTTATGCCCTTGGCCCGGGTCCTGACCCAGTTTGCAGGTTTCAGCTCCTCTAATCACACTTGTATGCTGTGCCATGTGCCCAGAGCTTGATGCTGGTGGCTCCCACAATCATCATTAGGCTTTGTGTTAAGCCCAAGTCACAAAGCCAGACACCGTTTTCCCCCACAGTAACTCCCACTCTGAAGACATTAGAGTAATTTTCTGCCAATCATTCCAAAGTCTTGGCTACCCCAGGATACACTCATGCCGTTCCTCTCACTTCCAAACTCCATAAAAGGAGCCTGTGCTCCTGTACTTTCCTACCCAGAAAAATCCTGAGCCTCTTATGCAAGTCAACCCAACTTCTGCACGCTGCAAACCAAAGGGAGAAGCAGTTGCTGTTAAGCCACAAAACAAAATAAGTCCCTATTACATCTTTTTCCCAGACCAATAGGTGTCTTCTTATATTTGCTTAACTAAGAGACACCATTTGAGCCACTCTTCATAAACCAAGATAATCCAATGTGTCCATCTTCTCAAAGGAATGCTGGCAGCTTCTACTCTAAGTTGTGGTTTTTGTAGGTTGTTTCCTACCCAGTAATTTATTGCACAGTGATCTCAGGTTCAAGGTCTAGAGAAAGTCCACAATAATATCTCTTCTAAAATTCCTATAGCATTTATATATATAGTCCATATCTCAATTTGTTCATTTATTGAACAAATACTTATTGAGCACCAATTATGTACCAGGTCCAGGCAATGGGTATGTAAAGCTTAAAAGGCCACAGCCCCTGTCTCCAGAGCCTGCCAAGCTAGAGGATTCTATATTGGTCTATGTTGGTCAGCGTGACAGTTGCCAGTGCGCTGGGCCTGCAGCTAGAACACTAGAAGGCCAGGCAGCACAGGGCACTGCAGTACCCCACTTGCCCTCTTACAGTTAATCTGGTGGATGATAAATAAGGTTGTAACTTTATTCAAATTGCAGCACAAGCTCTGCCTTCATTACTGTTACCTCTTTCTGCTCTCTAGCCAGTTACCACCTCTTCCATTTGAAAGGACTATGAAAAAGGGTCTCCTGCTTTCCTACAGAAGTACTTGCAAGTTGGCTGGGCATTGTGGCTCACGCCTGTAATCCCAGCACCTTGGAAGGCCGAGGCAGAAGGATAACATGAGCCCAAGAGTTCGAGACAAGCCTGGGCAACACAGTGAGACACTGTCTCCACTAAAAAAAAAAAAAAAAAAAAAAAAAATAGCCAGGCATGGTGGCACATGCCTGTAGTCTCAGCTACTCAAGAGGCTCAGGCAGCAGGATTGCTTGAGCCCAGGTGTTGGAGGCTGCAGTGAGCTATAATTATGCCACTGAGCTCCAGGCTGGGGAACAGAAAAAACCTTATCTCAAAAAAGACAGAAGTACTTGCAAGTGATAAAGCTGAAAGCATCTTAGCTGAGACATGCACACTAAGGATTGGGTTGGATTTCTGAAAAGTATGTAACCTGATATATTCGTGAAAAAATTAATTCAATTCCATAAATACAGCAACTGCTGTATTTATACAGCAACTGCTATATGACCTGGTAAGTAGTCAGGTTCAATTAACACTGTGGATTTTTCCTGTTTTTGCTGAGACTAACAATAATCTTAATACACAATTGTTTTATAAACATAAATTCCTCTTTGAATGAAGAAGTAAAAGAAAAAAGTATGTCTGGGAGTAAGTGGGTACCTGTCTGTAGAAAAGATAACTATTTTAAGTTGAATGAGAAGGGGAGATACTCAACATCAGTAAAATATTCCCCTGGCTTAAGGTGGCCTTGGTGGAGGAAATATTACAGATTTCCAAGTGAGTGAGTACAGAATCCAGGAGAAGAAACCAATAGCACTTAGTGACTGTGGAAGACCTGGACTTGAGCTCCAGCCAGAGAAGACTCAGTTTCACCAAAAGCTGGGGCTGAGCAAACTCGCTGGCCAGACTGGGAAATGAGTAGAATGCATACAGCTGGGCCAAGCTAGACTTTGCAGCATGCCTGCAAATTGCCTTTCTGCACATCACATATACACTGAAATTCCTCACAGGGTTGTAAAATTTAGCTCTGGGTCATATGCTTTAGATGATTCACTGCAAAACAAGTTTAAGGGGGATGGAGGAACAAGGAGCCATGTCTTAGCTCTTAGGTCACAGACTAAAGAAGGAAAAGGCCTACGTTCCTTTAGTGACTGGAAGTGGGACTGACCAATGGTGAAAGAGGTAACCTCCCATTTGAGGGTGTCCTGGGTAATGTTATCATCAAAGAACTGACCCAGAGCTAACATCAGAAACCTATGTCTAGCAGAGGGAACACAAGGTCTCTTATAAGGAGCCAGTTGGGATGGGAAGGTAAATTACACTGCCCACCTTGGTGGGCTCCCAGCCAGCAGGGGAGGGCTGCAGCCTGGCTGTCCTCTTAGTGGGAGGTCCCCCCAATTCCCTCCTGGGCCTGAGTTGGCTGGCATCTGTGGGCTGAGAGTGAGACCTTTGAAGCAATGCACAGTTCCGAAATCTTAGCTTGCTGTCAAGGTGGTCCCTGCAAAGGACACCTGGAGCAAGGACTGGCTAAGGGTGTGTTGACGCCAAGCTTCCACAGAACCCAGACAATGAAGGGAGAGGACGCTTTTGTCCATAGACATCATCTGGGGAGTCAGGATGGTCCAGTTTTTCAGGCCATTCATGGAATTAAAAGAGAAATGTCTTGGGAGTGATTGGTGGGTGGTTCTAAGGATAAGAGATCACAGCATTAGGAGAAGGAGAAGGGTTAAGAAGTAATCATTATTGATTGTCTACAGTGCAGTGGCTATTTTACATACATGTTATCTCTCTTAATTCTGACAAAATTCTGTAAAGGGAAATGTTACCTTTCTGCATTTGACAAATAAGGAAGCAGATTCAGAGAGAGAAAGCGAGCTGCCCACACATGCTAGCCGGTGACAGGGTCGGGATGCAAAGCCTTCTCTTGTTTTCAGCATGGCCCATGTTTTTCCCAACAACAACAAAAAGATATTAAATACCTGCTATGACCACAGCATAGAGCTAGGCCCTGTGGGTACACACAAATAGGTTCCTGCCTCACAGGCTAAAGGGAGAAGCAAGATCTATAATTATAGTGGCTGTAAACTACTAGCAGTTAAAATAACCAATATAAACAACTCTTCAACCTCTAACACCCTTCTTCCCTTGGTCATTAGTCTGACTAGACTGGCCTTTTTGTTTGTTTGTTTGTTTGTTTTGAGACAGGGTCTTGCTATGTTGCCCAAGCTGGTCTCAAACTCCTGGGCTCAAGTGATCCCGCTGCCTCAGCCTCTTGAGTAGCTGAGATTACAGGCATGAGCCACTGCACCCAGCTAGACTGACCTTCCTGCAGCTCCACACAAGTCTAGCTCATTCCTGCCTCGAATTCTCTGCATCGGCCCCTCCCTCTGCCAACTATGACCTTCCCAGCTTCATGTCACCATCTCAGAATCCTTCCCTAGCCTCCCTTACCCGCTGTGGGTACACCCCTCAGCCTTTCCTCTTGCCTGGCTTTATTTTCTTCCTAACACTTAAGAGCAAGCTTTGATGTCTAACTGTCTGTCGGGATCCAAGGCCTGGCTTCAACATTTTCTAGCTGTGTGATCTGGGACAAATTACTAACTCCCTGAGCTTCCGCTTCATATTTGTAAGCAGGTAATAATTTTATGTAGCTCAAGGGATTTTTGTGAGGACAAAAATAGAATAATTCATGAAAACACTTAGAGCACTGACTGGCACATAGAAAATGTTTAATACATGTTAGCTATTATTGTTACGATTTGTTTGTTTGTTGTGTTTCCTCTTTACTAAAATGTAAGCCCCATGAAGGCAGAGACTTTGTTCATCATGAGATCTTCAGGACCTGGCATATAGTAGGCCCACAATAAAGATTTATTGAATGAACAGTTAACTCTCTGTGTCCCAGGAATGGCTTATTTCATTTAGGCCTCACAATAACCCCATGAGGCAAAAACCATTGTCATCATTTTACAGATGAGATTCAGAGAGGCGACATACATGTCCTAAGACCAAAAAGCCAAAAAATGGAGATCCAGGCTGCAAACCAAGTAACTCCAAAGACAGCGCCATTACCTGCTATGCTACACCACACAACTCACAGTGTCATACTTTGGAAGCGTCCACTGAGCACAGGAGAGAACCAAATACTATGACCCTGGATCTGAGAGCGCTGCCCTGCTGTGGTCACTCGGAGCTCTCTGTACAGCTCAACCATTTCTTGGTGCCCAGCCTGTGTAACACCCTTCAGTGATGGACAACCTGGAATGGTGCCATTCCCATACATCAACACCTCCTTCAGCCAAGCTTTTCTTGAATTATCCCCAACCCATCTTCAGAGAAGAGAGTCTTTGTAGAGTCCCACTGTACCGAGTGCCATAGATGCCATTCCAAGGGTTACTATGGAGAGCCAGACTGCCCATGGGATAATCAGAGATGAAGGTGACAGACATCAGTTTAGACCCCAGTCACAAGGTACAGATGCAGGACTCACTGTAGCTTGTTCACCATCAGATCCCCCAAACCTGACACAGTACTAGGAACTTGTAGAGGCTCAGCAGATGCTTGCTGAATGAGTAAAAGAATCGCCGAGTCAGGACATTGAGGTTTGTTTCTGTCTCTGTCACTAGTTAATATGTGACTGAGGCAAGTCATTTCTCCTCTTTGAACTTCCATTGCCCAACTATAAAATTGGAAAGTTGTACCATATAAGTTGTTCTATGATACTAGAGATTCTTCAAGAAATATTTTTCACTAAAAAATGAAAATTCTAACTTCCTGGGAATCCATTCGTCTTTGTTATTTGGGTATAAATTTGAGTTCTGCATAAATTTAATTTGAGAAAAGTGGGGGAGATCTCATTAAAATGGTTGTGAACTCTTGAACCAAATGATCTATAGTATTCCATCAAGCTCTGATTTTTTTCCAGCTGAATTTCCTGGGTTATTCATAGCCTGTTCCAAAGGGATAATGAAGTCGAACTGAAAAAAAGTGAATTTAATTTCCACTTGGCTCCACTTCCAGGAAAAATTGTGAATGAAACTAAGATAGGTTCCCATATCCTCTGTACATCTCTCATTCTGACACCATCCAGCCTAGACATGCCATTGTGTTGCTGGGCCAGTAAACAGCAAGAGCATAATCCTGACACACACCTTCACATCAAATATGTTTTTTCATCATATCCCCCCTATTCAAAGTTCTTAGATAAGTGGAACCAGTAAAATATATATAGATGTATTTAATATTTTAGAGATTTGTTTTAGGTATTGGCTCACATGATTATGGAGGCCGTGAAGTCCCACCATCTGCCATCGGCAAGCTGAAGAACTAGGAAAGTCAATACTGTAATTCAGTTTGAATCCAAAGACCTGAGAATTGAGGGGATGGAGTCAGGGAGAGTATAAGTCCTAGTATCAGTCTGAAAGCAGAGACCCAGGAGCTCTAATGTCCAAGGGCAGGAGAAATGTACAACTCAGTGGAAGAAGGGAAAGCAAATTTGCCCTTCTTCCACCTTTTTTGTTCTATTCAAGCCCTCAGTAGATTGGATGATGCCCACTTGTCACCAATAGAGGGTTGTGACTGCAAGTTGTTTAGGTTCTTGGTGTTTTGAACAAAGAATTGGGCAAAACACTCAGCAAAGCAAGGAACGAATGAAGCAATAAAAGAATGAAAGCAGGGATTTATTGAAAACGAAAGTATACCCCACAGTGTGGGAGCGGACCCGAGCAGCAGCTCAAGGGCCCAGATACAGAATCTTTGTGGGTTCATATATCCCCTAGAAGTTTCCCATTGGCCACTTCATGCTCACCTCATGTAATGAAGTGGTAGCCCGCCATCAGTCTGATTGGTTGTGGACAGCAACCATTCAGAGGCTGGAGTGAAGTTACAAAGTTGCAAAGACTCAACCCCCACTTAGTATGATTTGTTGCGGACAGCCAGTCTCCCATCTGCCAATCTCCCATCTGCCACGAGAAAAAGTCAAAGGAAGTAGCCTCTGGTCCTTTTGTTATTTAGGCATGGAAAGTTAGGGTTTTCCTTTCAATTTAGTTCTAGGAAGTCAGTGTGAAACAGCCTTAGGTTCCCTGCCTCCAGACCCTATTCTCCTGCCCCACACCCACATTGGTGAGAGCCATTTACTTTGCTCAGTTTACCAGTTCAAATGCTATTCTTTTCTGGAAGAGAATAGCATTTGACACACCTAGAAATAATATCTTACTCGCTATCTAGGCATCCCTTAGCCCAGTGAAACTGACACATAAAATTGAACCATCATATCCCCTCAGAACCTATGAATGTCAACTAATCTGTTTGACTAACAGAGTCATGTTAATGTCTTATAGGGCTGGTAGGAATCAGTCATCTGCTAAGTCCCCTGGTAACCAAGGCCCAGAGCAGGAGGTGATTTGCCTGTGGCCACTCCACAATTTGGCAACAGAGCCAGAATCTAAATCCAGGTTTCCCTGTTCCTAGGCTCCTTCCACCAGACCAGTGGTTCTCACCTCTTGCTGTACCTGAAGGTTGCCTGGGGGGCTTTGTAAAGTATTGTATGTGGGCTTCACAACCCCACAGAGGATTCAATTTGTCTAGAGTGGTGTCCAGACATCACTAATTTTTTAAAAGATTTTTATCAAAGTATGCTATGGTCTGAATGTGTCCCCATAAAATTAATATGTTGAAACATAATCACTAATGTGATAGTATTAAGAGGTGGGGCCTTTAGAAGGTGATTAAATCATGAGGGCTCATGAATGGGATTAATGACTGCTATAGTTTGGATGTTTGTCCCCCAAAACCAAAGGTTGAAACTTGATCCCCAGTGTTGGAGGTGGGGCCTAATGGGAGGTGTTTAGGTTGTGGGGTTGGATCCCTCATGAATGGCTTAGTGCCATCCTTATGGTAATGAGTGAGTTCTCGCTCTATTAGGTCCCACAAGAGCTGATGGTTAAAAAGAGCCTGGCCCCTCCCCCTCTCTCTTGCTTCCTCTCTCACCATGTGATCTCTGCACACACTGGCTCCCCTTCGCCTTCCCCCATGAGTGGAAGCAACTTAAGGCCTTACCAGATGCAGATGCTGGTGCCATGCTTCTTGTACAGCCTGTAGAACTGTGAGCCAAATAAACTTCTTTACAAATTACCCAGCCTTAGGCAACAGTACATGGACTAAGACAGTAACCCTATAAAAGAGGCTTGAGTGAGCTGTTTGCCCCTTTCTCCCTGTGAAGACACAGAAAAGGCATTTATGAGGAACAGGCCTTCACCAATACTGAATCTGCCGGCACCCTGATCTTAGACTTCTCAGCCCCCGAAACTGCGAGAAATAAATTTCCGTTGTTTAAAAACTACCCTGTCCAAAGTAGTTTGTTAGAGCAGCCCAGACTAAGATAAAACATAACATATATACAGGAAAGTGAATTATAAATGTACACATTAATGAATTTCGATACTCATGAACCCAGATCAAGAAACAAAAGATCTCCAGAACCTAAAACTCACACCAAAGATAATCATTACCCTGATTTCCAATATATAGATTACTTTTGTCTATTTTTGTACCTTATATAAATAGAATATACAAAATGTCCTATTTTACATCTGATTTCTTTTGCCAAAAATTATGTCTGTGAGATTCATCCACATTGTTTGGTATGGTCATAGTTTTTTCACTCTTATTGCAGTATAATATTCCATTGTGTGACTACAATTTGTGTATCTACTCTACTGTTGATGGACATATGGGTAGTTTCCAGCTTGGGGCTATTACAAATGGTATATATTCCAGTAGATACATTTTGATGAACATCTTATATGCATTTCTTTTGAATAAACACTTAGGAATGGAATTTCAGGTGACTGCATATGCCTACATTCTTTTTTAACAGATATTGTGAAACAGTTACCTGAAGTGATTGTACCAATTATACCCCCTATACTAGAATTGTGTGAGAGTTCCAGTTATTCCACATCTTCACCAACATTTGCTATCATCAATTTTATTGTTAAGCCATTCTGGTGAGTGTGTGAAGATATTATCTTGTTTTCAGTTGCCCTGATGATTCTAATGAATAACAAAGGATCAGAACCTCAGCTTTATCCCTACACTCATGATCACTTGGGGCTTATGAAGATAATGCTCTTCCTTTTTTATCTAACTCAGTGCTTCATGATATTCTACAGGCCAACCCAAAGTGTTAGGCCACAAAAATACTTTTTAAAAATCATTTTTATGCAAAAATTAGTTGGTGGATAACATTTTACTTAAAGTTGTCCAATGAATTTTTCTTATATTTTTGGCATGCATGGCTGTTTTCCACTAGTGAATGCTAAAAGTCAATAGAATAAGCAAGTAACAAATGAAACAATAGCATCTTCCAATCCACACATGGAATTCAAGAATATGTCTTTTGCTTCTGTAAATTTTTTTTTGGAAACCACAAACATTTCCTGCTAAGTATACAAGTTCCTTTGTGCCTAAGAGTCCTAATGTCCTTCATCCTGCTCTTTATGTGCCATGTGATCCTCCCCTGACTATAATCAATTATAGTTGTAAACACCTGACCTAAGCTGGGCCAATCCGATTCTCTTTCTATCTCTCTTGGAAATTTAGAATTAAGACTTAGAGGCTGATTCAATTATTTAGAGCCATGCAAATATGTGAAAATGGAACTAGAATTGGCAATGAGTTAGCTGAAAGCCAGATAAAAAGCAAGTGTGACATTAGCATGAACAGAGCTAGGGTTGTATAGCTACAAGACAGTATGAGAGAAAAATTAAATATGGGTTGCACAAAATAATTTCAATCTCAAAAATCCAAATTATTTTAGTTCTCTGGTACCAGCGAGGACTAATCGAGATGGATGCCTGCCACCTCTTGTCATTGAATGAGAAAGACATGCAGTCTGAAATACATGACCAGACTCAGAAAAAAGAAGCCTCTTAGCATGTGAAGAAGAATAATCCCCAAAAGGTCCTTTTGGATAAAGATGATAAATAGAAATTAATGGTTCAGACTCCACTGATACTAATTTATCATGCATCAAATATTGATGTTGTCATGATATGTTGCACCATCTTTGTGGTCTATTTTAATGCATGTCAGATTATAAGCTTTCATCAGTTCATCTACAATCATTGTCCATTTAATATATATATATATTTTCCTATACAGTTTTAAATTCCCCAATCACATAGCTCTTTGGTACAAGACTTCCAAACTTAGAGATGAATCATATAGCACTTTGGGAAGCAAGGTGGGCAGATCACTTGAGGTCAGGAGTTTGAGACCAGCCAACATGGTGAAACCCTGTCTCTACTAAAAATACAAAAATTAGCTGGCTGTGGTGGTGCAGGCCTGTGGTGCAGCTACTTGGGAGGCTGAGGCAGGAGAATTGCTTTCACCTAGGAGGCAGAGGTTGTAGTGACCTGAGATCATGCCACTGCACTCCAGCCTATGTGACAGAGCAAGACTCTGTCTCAGAAAGAAAGAAAGAAGGAAAGAAAGAAAGAAAGAAAGAAAGAAAGAGAGAGAGAAAAAGAAAGAAGAAAAGAAAAGAGTTATGACAAAATCCATAATGTCCCATTTAACAGCTCATTGGTTTATTTTTGATAAATGTCTGTATCAGTTAGGATAGGCTGGGTTTTGCTGTGGTAACAAAACTCCAAAATATTACTTAAACAAACAAAAATGTATTTCTTGTCCACACTGTATGTTTGATGTGGGTTGGCAGAAGGGTTCTACACCTCATAGCAACCCTGGGACTCCAGTGAACAGAGACTCTACCTCATCGTGGACTTTCACGAACACTGCACCATAGGGAAGGAGATGAAGATGATCATACACTGACTTTGAAAGCTTCCGCTTAGGTTTCTTTGGCTAAAACATGTGTTATGTGACCATGCCTTATCAAAGGATACAGAGAACCAAAATATGTGCAACTGGTCTTAGCAACTAACACAGTATGTGTAATTTACAATGTTCTACTGTGTGCTTGTCGTACAATTAGCTTTCATACTTGGTAAGTTGCTTCTCATTTGTGTGATGGAATTAAGCACTCAAGAATTCTTTCCTCAGCTGCACTGGCACCTGAGTTCATTTGAAAACTGCTGGCCTAACCCATAGTGGGAATTCCAGTTAGATGAGAATTTACTGGGGGCCGGCTGAGGCCCACACATATCACACCACACAGGCAATTCCCGCTACCAGACCTGAGGCCAGTCCTCTTTCTAGACCATAGTGTCACTGGAATATTGGAAATCTGGGCACTAGCTTGAGTTTTAGAGGGGTTGAAACTGCAAAAATGAAGCAAAACAAGTAGTCTGCTCTAAGGGGAAAGAATCTAACATGGTGTTTAGGGTCTCGTTTAACCTAGAGTACCTTGGTATCACCACACCCCGTTGGGGAGAATGCACGGTGTTATGTCACGAACGAGCTGTAAGTCTTTAAAAAGCCATCTTTCTTTTCTGTGCTACAAAATAAACAGGTCAGAAAAGAACAGCAATTTTTTTTTTGAGACAGTGTTTCACTCCATCACCCAGGCTAGCGTGCAGAGGCATGATCCTAGCTCACTGCAACCTCCGCTTCCCAGGCTCAAGCGATTCTCCCACTCAGCCTCCTGAGTAGCTGGGACTACTGGCATGTACCACCATGCTTGGCTAATTTTTTTTTAATTTTTGGTAGACATGTGGTCTCACTATACTGCCCAGGCTGGTCTCAAACTCCCAGGACCAAGTGATCCTCCTGCTTCAGCCTCCGAATGTGCTGGGATTACAGGCATGAGTCACTGTACTGGGCCAGAACAGCAATTTTTAAGTGCAAGACCCTTTACAGAAATAAATCACATTCAGAGTCCCAATGTATAAGACAGATACAAAGGGATTCCAGAATGGAAGGGCAGCCCCACATTCTCATACACCTCACACTAAACAGCAGTCCCTAAAACACCTTCACATAGACTCTGTAGAGCTCCAGGGAGCTTGGTTTTAAAATGTCAGGATTCTGTAACCTCTAAGATCTTTTCCTGTGATTCTGTTGTTCTAGCTTTAATGCCAGCATTTCCTGGTTCCAAATCCGAAGAAACAGTGAGTACACACAATGCTCCTTCCCTGGCCCAAGGCTGAGCCCTGCCTGGGCCCAGTCCCATCACTCCTCCATGGCACCAAACGTCCTTCTCTGGCCTGCTCCCCAAGTGTTGAAAATCTTTACCATTTGCAGTCCCAGAGATTCATGCCCAGGACTGCCAATAGCACCGACATCCTTTGCCTCTGCTTGAGAAAGAGCAAGCCATGTCTGTGCATTGGAAATCTCACAGGTCAATGCCCTTCTGCTTCTGTGTCCTGGCTCTGTTCCTCTTCTCTCCTCATCAAGTGCTGTTTTTCGTCATCCAAGTGTCATGAGGGTTGGTGAGTTGCAGTGGAAAGAGGCTCTCATCCTGTCCAAGAACCCCTTGGTAATTCTCCAGGTAATTAATGAGGACTCTGGGAGACACTGGGAACGGCTTTGGAATGTTAAACAAAGTGGCTTTTATTCTGGCTGCCTTGCTGCGGCTTCTTCCTCATAATGAAGGGGCCAACTGTGCTGTTGGTGGGTGTATCTGAACCGCCCTCTGCCACCATGGCCCTAGGCTTTCCTTTGGCCTGTTGAGTTGGTCTCATGTCAGGGTGTTTTTGGCAGAAGAGGGACAAGACCTTTATTTTAAGACTCATAACAACCAAGAACACCCTTTCCATCATCAGCATTTAAAACGCTGTATTATTTGCCAATAACCCATGTCTTTATCTAGGTCACTTGCCTTGTCTTTAACCTGAGCCATCTCTAGCTTCTTGCTACTCTAAGAGTGGTTTGGAGCATAGGAATCACCTGGGAACTTGCTAGAAAGGCAGAACCTCAGGCCCCACTCCAGACAGACTGGATCAGAATCTACATTTTAATAAGATCACCGGGTCGTTGCTCTAGTCTAGACAACTACAGAAGTTTGAGTGACTTGGTCAATGGCCAGAGCCCAGGTATCTTGGAGAGGCACATTGTTTGTCAGAGAGCACTGGTCTGGGAGTCAGGAGACCTGGCTTTCCATTCTGAGTCGGCCACTAACTCTCTGAGTGGCCTTGGCTAAATCACTTATCCATTCTGGAATCTTGGATGAGCTGGACTCCTGCCTCCCCAAGTGCTTGCTCTCAAGACAGAAAACAGAAAGGTATGCTTTCTCCTGCATGCTGATGACATGATTTGATTGCCAAACACTTAACAGACAATTTGTCCCTGAGACTTAATTTCTCTCAGGAGCTTCAGAGCAGCTACCATAGCTTTTTGTTTTGTTAACTGTCTCCCAGCATTTAATTGTTTTATCACATTCAATGTCTCTCTATGGCAACTGACTTTGTTAAGTTCCCTGAAGGTATCTCTTTGCACTTGAGTTTTTTCAGTTTCCAAAAGATGAGTCATCATATCTGCCTTGCTTATCACACAGGGCTGTGCTGAGAAGCCACTGAGGCAGCACGTTAAAAAGTATGAGGTGCTGTCACATATACTGCAAACTGACAGTCTTTCTGGGAAGGCCATTTAGTGATACGAGTTTTTTTAACCTTTAAAAGATGTACACCCTTTCCAGAGAATCATCTGATAAGCCCTGGGGGAAAAAAATCATGGATGAGTGCAAAGGCTGTTAATCGCCACAGCATTATTAGTAATGGTGGAAAACGTTTAAACAACCCAAATGTCCAACAACAGGAAACTGGGTAAATAAACTAGTAAATGATGATGTCCCATAACATAGAATTCTACGAGCTATTAAAAATGCTGCTGAAGACGAGTACTGAAAGATGTGGAAAGCCATTGGTGATTTCTCACCAATTAATGAAAATATGCTGAAGACCGTATTATGGATTGTGATCACATTCCAGTTTGAGAATAAAGTATATAAATATTTATAGGAAAGGGGCTGAAAGCATCCATATTGTTTGTTAATACTGATGACACACTGTTGATTATAGGTAGTTATATTTTCCTCATTTTGTTTATCTATATTTTTAATTATGAGAGTGCAATACAATTTTCAAAAGGAAAACATGTTTTTGAAAAAGGAAGGTACAGCAACATTCCTTAAAAATTAGGAGCACTCCAGCCTGGCCAACATGGTGAAACCCCGTCTCTACTAAAAATACAAAAATTAGCCAGGCGTGGTGGCAGGTGCCTGTAGTCCCAGCTACTCAGGTGGCTGAGGCAAGAGAATATATATATATTTTTTGAGACAGAGTCTCGTTCTGTCTCCAGGTTGGAGTGCAGTGGCATGATCTCGGCTCACTGCAACCTCCAACTCCCTGGTTCAAACGATTCTCCTACCTCAGCCTCCCAAGTAGCTGGGATTACAGGCATGCGCCACCATGCCCAGCTAATTCTTGTGGTTTTAGTAAAGACGGGGTTTCACCATGTTGGCCAGGATGGTCTTGATCTCCTGACCTCGTGATCTGCCCACCTCAGCCTCCCAAAGTGTTGGGATTACAGGCTTGAGCCACCAGGAGAATCTTTTGAACCCAGGAGGCAGAGGTTGCAGTGAGCCAAGATCACGACACTGCACTCCAGCCTGGGCAACAGAGCGAGACTCTGTCTCAAAAAAAAAAAAAAAAAATTAGAAGTACTGTTTTTATCATGACTTTACTCATCAGTGAAGAAAGCCCCCTCTGGCTGGGGAAGAGGGGAGCCAAAAGACAGGATTTCATCTTGGTCATGCTGCTGTCCTCACATCCACCATGTGAGCAGACTTTAAATGGTACCCCATAGCATCTGCAGGTGGTAAAGGAAGCAATGTCTTCATTCAGGAACTCAGAGGAGAGGGGGAACTAGGGAGGAAATCATAAATTTTTCCTAGAAGACAAACTGAAATTCATAGTCCTGCAAAGAGAACAGTGCATAGGTATGTTGCATGCCTCCTGCAAGGACCTCAAATCCCAAACACAGTTACAGAACCAGGCAGTGGGGATGTAGACAACATTTCTCCTGTCTGGCCTAAAGCAGTAAGACCAATTTACCTGCCAGATGTTCCTTCCAAAACCCAAAGGAAGGTGATTTGTTTTCAAGAGGGAAAAAGAATTTGAGTCTATGGTTTTATTTCCTCCTAGTTCATTGAAAAGAAGGTTTGTCTTCCTTATTTAAAATACCGCAGAAGAGTGCTAACAGTGATGGGAAGCCTGCTTTGTCTTTTGCATTACAAATCATAGTAGTAGTAGTGGTGGTGGTGGAACAGGGGAAGTAGTAATAGGGGTGGTAGTGCTGGTGCTGGTAGTGCTGGTGTTTGTAGCGGTAGTAGAAGCAACATTATATGCCTGACATTTTGCCTGTATGATTTTATTGAAATCTTCATAACAACCCTGTCAGGTAGGTAGTATTACAAAGAGGGACACTAAAGCTCAGAGAAAGTAATTGGCTCAGAGTGACACAGTTAGTAAGAACTGGAAATTGGATTCCAACTAGGAATTCCAAAATACCTTCTTTCTACTATAACACACCAGAAAATTAAGATGCTACCAGCCCCACTTGTATTTGTCAAAAGCCTGATGATTATGGGTTAATTCAGCCCTTGTTTTGCATCCATACACGGCATGAAGTTGGTTCTAGAATTGTCTACAAGAGTCCAATTACATTCAACAAATTCATGATGCTTTTTATATTTTTTTAAACTCAATCTCTTCTTACATCAATAGTGAGACTCTTAAAATATTTTCTCTTCGCTTCCATAAAGATCCACTTCACTTTCCAGGAGATATCATTCTTCCGCCTAGATAATGTACCAGCCAACATTCCCTGCATTGGCTATCATCAAGTGTGAGGCTTTCCCTGGTCTTCCTCTGCTAGAACACTGTTTGCTTTTGAGCAGAATTTTATATAAGACCAGTTTACTGTAACCCTATCCAAGCATGTTTAGTTAGAAAAGGATGAAGAGAAATTTTTTCTTAGCTTTTATAGAGTAATTTGTTGGTTTATGTTTCCCAGTGATGAAACTGTGCCTGAGTTAAAGGATATTATATAGCAGAGACATTTCTGCCATGGCCTAGGTATTGTAAACCTGTCTGCAGGTTCAGGGCAGCACCACCTCTGCTGAATCAAAAAAGAAAATTGTCTGGGGATCAGGAGAAAGGGTTCTCCAAAAGGCCAATGTTCTTATAGAGAAGCTCCTAGTACCTAAGAAGATACTCATTAGTTCAGTTTATTCATTCATCAGGCATCGTCTGTGTTCAGGCATACTTCTTGGCACTGGGTATTCAATGGGATGCATATTAGACAGAGTATCTGCACTTGTAGAGCTTAGAAAGAAGCAGGAAATGTATCAGGAATGCTCTCAGCTACAAGTGACAGAAAAATCAGCAAGCAGTGCCTTTTTGAAAAGTAGAGTTATTTTTCTCCATAACAAAAAGTCCGTGAGTATAGAGTCCATAGCTATTGCAGCAGCCGAAAGTTCGTATGTGTTTCCTTCTTTCCACCCCAAATCTTCAGCATGGTGGCTTTTCAGTTTTTTTTAATTGCATGTCTCAAGATGGTGACCACAGCTCTAGACAGTATATCTACATTTAAGGCAAAATGAGAGGGTAGAGGAGTGCCAGTCATATCTGATTATTTTATGCAGAAAGCAAAGGCTTTCCAAGAAGTCCTTTGGCAGACTTCTGCTTAGACTGCCTTGGCCAAAACATTTACATGAACCACCCCAAGCTATGAGGGAGGCTGGAAATGTAAATATCTGGTGAGTGGAATTACAGTCATTGACTTTGACTAATCACAATTCAACCTCAGAGGACAGGCCATTGCCATCCTAAACAAAATCAGGGTAATTAGAAGAGGCTGGGGTATGTGGTGAGAAGGGAGGGATGAAAGGTAGCTAACTAAAACTGTCTGTCTCAATAAGAAAGATTCAAACCAGCATTAGGAGACCTCACTGAAGCTTGATGTCTAATGTTGCAAACTTTTGGCCATCCCAGCTGCACATCAGGCTGAAGACATTCCTTGGGTTCCCAGGCATGCCTCACTCAGGCAGAGCATAAAACCAGGGCCAGAGGCAACAATAGCTTCTCTGGAATTGGTGATGACAGTATTGTATATTAATGTTTTCCTGTGAATTTTTTCATGTCTGTATGTGTCCTGGTCTTCTGACCTACCTCGTCACCTGAAATCTAAAGGTCTCTTTGCTCCCTAATACCACTGCCAACTTCTTGGAATTAGAGACTTAGAAGCTTTTCTTTGGACTGTGAGCCTCTAAGAAGTGACCCTTTTCTTAGAGGATCACTTAGGCCCTTACTTAGGCCCTTGCTTTCTGCAAAGAAAGAAAAGTAAAACCCAAATACCCATCAAACAGAAAATGGTTGAAGAAACTATGGTATATCTTCACAATGAAATATACCATATGGCAGTCAGACAGAATGATGCAGCTCTATATGCACAAAAGCAAACCGCAAGGCAACACATAGAACACAATAGAATGTATACCTGAGATAACCTTTGTGGTGGTTGTAAAATATGTCCATAAATTCTTTCATACAACTCTTCAATCTATCTCCCCTTGAAAACTAGTGATTCACTTGTAATGAATAGAATGAAGTAGTAGCAGCAGTATGCAACTTCAGAGACAAAGTCATAAAAGACATTGTGGCTTCCTCCTCATTCACTTTCTCTTAGATTGCTTACTCTGGGGGAAGTTGGTTGCCATGTTACAAGGACATTTCAGTGGCCAACAGAGATATCCATGCAACAAGAAGCTGAAGCTTCCTGCTAACAGATATGAGTGAGCCATCTTGGAAGAAGATTCCACACATCCCCAGTCGAGCCTTCAGATGATTGCAGCCCCTGCCAACATCCAACTCTATGAGAGACCCTGAGTTAGAACCACCCAGCTAAGCTGCTCCTAAATTCCTGATCCACAGAAACTGCAAGATAATAAAATTTTGCTGTTAAGCCATTACATGTTGGTGTAATTTGTTTGCAACAATAGATAACCAACATGGCCTTATTATTTGCATATGTAATAATAAGACTCAAGCCCCTCCTCTGTGTTAGTCACTGTGTTTAAAGTCTCAACATCAAATCCTCATAATAACCCTGTAAGGTAGAGTCTAACATTATCCTTATTTTACAGAGGAGGAATCCAAGGCACAAGGAAGCAAAGTAATTTGACCAAAGATGTATAGCTCTTTGAACCCAGGCAATCTTTGAATGATTACCTGTAAACCTTTATACTATACTACACTACACTATTCTATACTATACTTTCATTTGTGTGTGTGTGTGTGTGTTGCAATGTATTCTATGATGTGTGCAGAGAAAGTATGTATGACCGGCCAGTTGCAGTAGCTCATGCCTGTAATCCCTGCACTTTGGGAGGCCAAGGCAGCCAGATCACTTGAGGTTAGGAGTTTGAGACCAGCCTGGCCAACATGATGAAATAAAATAAAATAAAGTAAAATAAAGTATGTATGATCACAGTTACTTCTTAGAATTGTAGAGAGAGTAAGAGAAAGGGGGGTTTTTAATTTTCCTCTACTTACTTCTGTACTGTTTGAAGGTTTTGTTTTTTGTTTTTTAGGGTTTTTTTTTTTTTTTTGAGACACAGTTTCACTCTTGTTGCCCAAGCTGGAATGCAATGGTATGATCTCAGCTCACTGCAACCTCTGCCTCCCAGGTTCAAGCGATTCTCCTGCCTCAGGCTCCCGAGTAGCAGGGATTACAGGCGTGTGCTACTACGCTGGGCTAATTTTTTGTATTTTTAGTAGAAACGGGGTTTCATCATGTTAGCCAGGCTGGTCTCGAACTCCTGACCTCAGGTGATCTGCCCACCTCGGCCTCCCAAAGTGCTGTTTGAAGGTTTTTACGGTAAAAATGCATTAATGTAATATTTGTGTAGTTAAAATTTTAGCTAAGCTGGCAAATAGCTCTATGCTATTCAAGAAATGAAGTGTTAGGGAAGGAAGGGGCACATATGACCAAATCTAAGTCATCAACCATGGATTCACTTTGGAGTGAATCAGATTGGCTGCTTCTGTGGATTTGCAGGAGAAGACGGGGTACTCTCAGAGCCCTTTCCCCTCCAATACCACCAACCCAAGGCTCTCTCCTTTTCCTACGGTCCATGAGGCAGGTAGAAGATGTGCCCTCCTGACCCAAAGACTTCTCTCAAGACATGCCCAAGAGTCCTGCCGTCTCCTCCACAGCTGCCTACATGCTTCTCAGGGTGTGACACATGGTATCCTATCTGGAGACCACAGGTAAGACAGTTGGCCAGGACACGGAGAATCTATTCTTGTTCTGGGCTTGAGCCTGATTCAGGAATAGACTCTGAGAGCAAAGTCCTCAGGATCTCTCCCCTCGTGACCGGGAAAGATCATGCGGCTGGTGTGCTCCCTGGCACCATCCTTGTAACTGTGGGGAAGATATATTTAGCATCTGGCTTGTGAGAGAGCTGTCATTACAATCTCACTATGAGGCTGCCTCAGTAACTCCAGGGCACTGGTCACAGCCTAATCCTGTCTATTTTTACATGTTCAGGTTTGTAGAGTGGTGATAAGAGTTATCTGTCTGATGCAAGACAGGATCAGATAGGCCTGCCCTGGTGATAGATGTCCTTGAGCTTCTGATATGTGATAAGTCACACCACTGCCCACTCCCTGATGGCTGCAGTGTGGCTGGAGGTTCACCTAGCTTGTAGGAACAGGGCTGTTCTATGTGAATGCCAGATACCTTGTAGGGTAAGCCCATGAAAGGGGCTTTTTCATAGCTCCTAAAGGAAAGAAGCCAAGGCTCAGATGAACTCTTGCCCCAAGAGGCACCATTTCTTGAACAACCACAGCAAACCTTATTAATCAATCTCAGTACTCTTTTTCACTGAGCCCTCAGAATTATCCATGAGAGACCATCCCTGGAAGCCTCTACCAATCAATACTAGTTGCTCCTTATGATGAAAATGATGAGCTAACTTTGGGCTGGAAGGACTGAGAAAGTCATTAGTGAAGAGTTGATTGGGGCAAAGGGTGAGATGGTGCCAAGTTTAGAAGGTGGTGGGAAGGTAAGAGGGCCTGGGTGCCTCACAATGGCAGGAAGGAATCAATGAGGGCTAAATGCTGTGATTTAGACATTAACAAGAGTTGGTGAGACATCAAGCACAAGACAGAGTTAGAAGGACAGCTTCTCTTATCATGTGACCATGGATAAATCCCTTCACTACTCTGTTCCTCAAATGTCCTACCTGTAAAATGAGCGACCACTTCTAGCATTGACACCTTACAATTCACGTTATTTACTATAGCATGGAATTCAGTGACTGTTGACTGCAGCATCCCATAGTTTTCTTTTCAGGGTCATGTGAAAGAGACTACTAGTTGCTTTCCAATATCCTTTCCTCCTTCATTGGTAAAAGAACTCCAGCTTTTAGCTGAACAACTGTAACTCAATAAAAGACTAAATGTCCCAGGTTTCCAACAATATAACTGTTCTATCCAATGAGATATAAGAGGAAGCCTCAAGCCGGGCGCGGTGGCTCACGCCTGTAATCCCAATCTCAGAGGCGGAGGCGGGCAGATCACCTGAGGTCAGGAGTTCAAGACCAGCCTGGCCACATGGCGAAACCCCGTCTCTACTAAAAATACAAAAATTAGCTAGGTGTGATGGTGGGCACCCGTAATCCCAGCTACTCGGGATGCTGAGACAGGAGAATCGCTTGAACTCAGGAGATGGAGGTTGCAGTGAGGCGAGATCACGCCATTGCACTCCAGCCTGGGCAACAGAGCAAGACTCTGTCTCAAAAAAAAAGAAGAAGCCTAATATGGAACTTTGGGGAACTCTCCTTAAAAAGGAAGAGGTTGGTGTGATGGATAATATGATCTCTGTCTTTGCATGCTTAGCCTCTAGTTTGAGAGAGAGAAATAAAACAACACTAGAACGACTAACAAATATATAACAAAGACATGAGTGCCTTTGTCTTTTATCAGTTACTCCACATGTTTCATTCAATCTTCTGGGAGAAAAAAAGCAACTGGAAAGCTTTAATGTATTCATTCAATAAGCATTGAGTATTCATTTTATTCCAGATTCTGCTGAACTAATCAAATACATTTGACCTCAAGATTTATTCCCAACCCAAAAAACACACAGTGTTGGTCTAATATTTAAAAATTATATTTAGGCTGGGTGCAGTGGCTCACACCTGTAATCCCAGTACTTTGGGGGGCTGAGGCAAGAGGATCACTTGAGCCCAGAAGTTTGAGACTAGCCTGGACAATATAGTGAGACCTCATCTCTACAAAAAATTTAGGAATTAGCCAAGTGTGGTGGCATGAACCTGTAGTCCCAGCTACTTGGGAGGCTGCAGGAGGAGGATTGCTTGAGCTCAGGAGGCAGAGGTTGCAGTGAGCCAAGATCATGCCACTGCATTCCATTCTGGGTGACACAGCCAGACCCTATCTCAAAAATAAATTAGTAAATAAATAAGTAAAAATAATATTTAACATTAAAATATAGATTTTCAGCTTCTGTTGAATAATGGAAGAGTTGATAACATGGAACTTGTATTCCCTCTTGACAACAATTGGCAGCAACTGAATAACAATACCTCCTTTCAAGAGGGTTGCTACCACTCCTCATTTTTCTCTCTTTCTTTTTTTTTCTTTTTTGAGATGGAGTCTCGCTCTTGTTGCCCAAGCTGGAGTGCAGTGGTGCGATCTCTGCTCACTGCAGCCTCCCCTTCCCAGATTCAATCATTTCTCCTGCCTCAGCCTCCCAAGTAGCTGGGACTACAGGCGCATGCCACCACGACCAGCTAATTTTTGTATTCTTAGTACAGATGGGCTTTCGCCATGTTGGCCAGGCTGGTCTCAAACTCCTCAGGTGATCCACCCACCTCAGCCTCCCAGAGTTCTGGGATTACAGAAGGGAGCCACCACACCTAGCCCACTCCTCATTTTTCTTATACCAAACTGTTATATCCATTCTATCATTTCCTGCCTGGCTCTGCAAGGCACTGGGGAGTGTCAGCCCTGCCCCAGAACCTGGAATGCAAAGGAAGTCATTTGTTCCCCTCATCATCAGAAACAAACATTTATTGAGCACTTACATATCGAAAGACTAACCTGAAATGTAGGAGGCTCTACTTTGAGCCCCTGTGTTGGCATTTGGGGATGAGGGAGAAAGAAAAAAGGGGAGAAGAAATGAGGAGGAGCAGTTCAGAAAACAATATAATCTTATTGCAGCCTTTAAACAAAGGAGGGGTAACATTCTTCCCACCTTTCCTATTTGGCTGTCTGGGACATAGATGTGATGGTGGATCTCTAGCAGCCATCTTGGACTTGAGGGTGAGGGCTACACCCTGGAAATAATGGACCAGAGATGTGTAAGGAGTCCGAGTCCTTAATGTCTTCATGGAACTGCCTAAACTAGTGTTATGTGACAAAATAAAGCCTTGAGGTTAAAAATCATTGTTTTGTGTTTCCTGCCTCATGGGCTATCTCAAAAATAAATAAGTAAATAAATAAATAAAAATCATATTTAACATGAAAATATAGAAGCCAACCCTAATTCTACTGATTACAAAGTTTATGTCCAAATCCAAGGCTAGTCTGTGGGATCTTCCTGGGAGCCTCTAATATTCTACAGGAGCAATCAAGATGCAACCCAGTGGCTAATCCCAAACACTTCTTTACTTCCGCTATTGCTTCCTGGTGGTCTCAGAGATCACTCCAGCCACTCCAAAGGGCCATCTAAACACTGATTTGGGAATCTAATGCTACCTGGTGATCTGTATCAATAAGGATGCATTGGGTGACTGATCATAGAAAGCTCAAGTCAACTATTTTAAACAATAAAGACATTTTGCTGTCTCATTTGATAACAAGTCCAGAGGTAGAACATTTCCAGAGCTAGTTAATTCAGTGGCTCAATGATACCACCACGGATTCAGGTTCTTTTCATCATGCAAACTGGCCAACCGCAGTGTGCCGGCATTTGTCCTCGGTGTGACTCTTTTGGTTGCAAGTACATCAAGCACTCTGTCCTCATCTAGCAAACTCTAAAACCATAGAGACTAAGATTGTGTAGCCCTTACTGTCATTGGTCTTTAAGATGGAGGAAAACTTTCCCCAAAGTCCCCCACTTCATGTTTCGTTGGTTAGAATTCAATCACATGCTCATCCCAAACCAGTCACTGGCAAAGAGGATAAAATGATTATGATTGGCTCAAACTAACCAAGATTTATTCTCTAGGGACAGAGAGGGGTAAGGTCTTCCACCAAACCATGGATGCCCATTATTAATCAAAACTGGGGTTCTGCTGGGAAGGAATAAGGAGCAAGAAATGGCTATTAAATATGTAATGAACAGTTCCACCAAGCCATGTGGCCTTGTGTCATTCATTTTCCCTCTCTATGCCTCAATTTCCTAATCTGTAAAATGGGAAGAATAGACTAGAAAATCTCTAGGGCCCTCTAAATTACCTTCCCAATTGATTATAAGTGCCCAGTTCTAGTGGCACAAGATGCTCCCTCACTGACTGACATTTAGTGATCACAGCAGCATCAATAATAGCTTAAAACCTGGAAGTGGAGGTGGTAAGGCTATGGTGTCCTTGGTGGCTGTAGCCTCCTCCTCCAGGGAGCCCTTCACAATATAAAGCCCCACCTTGGCTTCTCTCAGGCCATTGGCCTTTCCAAGGGGATGCTGATGCCAATCACTGACCAGACTTCATCCATCCACTCAATTATTCATTCATTTATTTGCCACTGACAACCTCATATATTCCAAGCTCTGTACTGAGCCTCCACTCTGATCTACCATTACCAAGGGATAAAGTGTGAATGGATTTGGGGTAAGGAGCAGGGAATGCATGGAAGAAGAGCTGTAAGGTCCAGGTCCTAGTTTTGCCTCTGCCAGCCAGTTAAATTCTAGTTCAGAACTCACTTCTCCCAGGAAGCTTCCCAGGTTCCCCTAGTCCCATGCTCAACCTAGAATGCGCATGTCTCTGGTGGTCTGCCAGGAGAATGGGAAGCCCCAGGACAAACATGGTGCATCCTTCTGAAGCATCAAAATAATACAAAGATTGGAGGAGAGCATGCTTTAAGTAATGAAACTTGTCAATGGCTTCAAACATTAATTTAGATTGAATTAACCATAGATATATTAGAAAGCAAAGATGGCACAATTTTTTTTTAAGAAATAAGAATCTAAGAAACAGCAAGATTCAAGCTATGGCCCACAGATAACCTAGAGAATGACAGACACTCATCTCCTCTGGTCACTATGGGAACCATCAAAGGAGATTCTGATAACCCATTCACTTAAACCCCTGGCTCTGCCACTTACCAGCTTGACAGCTCAGTATCCTAAGTATTTAACCTCCATATGCCTGTTTTTCCTTCCGTTAAAGGAAATCATATTGCTAAATGGGGTTATTAACCACAACTTCATTGAATGAGTATAAGGGGCAGAAGTGATACTGTCTTGAAATGTTTAGCATGGAACATTGACAAATAGTCATTTTTATTAAGTACTAAGTGCTACTAGTAAAAAAAAAAAAAAAAAACAAAAAAAAAAACCCTAATATGTATTAAGCACCTACTACGTGCCAAGCACTGTGTTAGGCATTAGGGACATAAAGGTACAGATGAGAGTATCTTACAATTAAGTGCCTACTTTTTGCCAGGCACTGAGCCAGTATATTTTGTATATTTTTTAATTTAATTGAATACAAATAATGCAATGCATGCTTTTCAGGTGCAAGGTGGTGTGAACACAGAACACTTATTGCTTGGAAATTCACTTCATTGGATCGTCATGGCTATGACAATCATTTATGCTGCCCCAGGTGTCTTCTTGTCCATTCTCTTTAGTCTGTGACAATATTCTTACTAGACATGTGTTGTCTATATCTGGTTAACAAAACAAAGGGGCTAGAGACAACATGAGACTGACAGTCACCAAAACTCCACCACCTCTGATTTGTTTAGCCCTCATGTCCAGCCTCCTGAGAGGTAGTACAAGAAGTATCTTCACACTTGAGCTCTGGAGTCAGATCACGTGCGACAGCTGGAGTTCTGGCTTTGCCCCTTACCGGCTAAGTAACCTTGGGCAAGCCACTTGACCACTCCAAATTTCATTTTTTCCTTTGTAAAACAGGAGTAAAAATACTTCCTTTCTCATAGAATTGAATGGTTGTTTCTTATCTATTAAGCAGGACAAAAATAGTTCCAACCTCATACAAATGACTGAGGTAACACACCTAAGCCTTTAGCCCATTGGCTGGGACATAAAAAGTGTAAATTAAGTGAAGCAGTAGCTGTTATAATTATTATTATTATTAGCTCCTTACTGCCCCACAGAACGTTTTACCAGAGCTAGCATGCTGGCTTTTTTTGCTACTTGGTATGAGTCATCTCCTGTCATCTCCCATGAGATAAATATGAGAAAACTAGTGGGAGTCAGTGAAACAGAGAAGCAAATAAGTCCTCAGCCAGAATCATCCATCTTTAGGGATGAAAACAGAACTACCCCTTACTGGGCAGGTACCATGCTGAACCCTTTATGCATCTCTTCATAGTTAATCCTCAAATTACTCCATGAGGAAGCCTCCCAGCCCACTGCTCCCTATGACTCATCATGGCCCCCTTATTCTTCCCCCAGAATCTAGAGGGGAAACATCTCCCCCGACACCAATAGTCATGACCCAGTTATGGGTTTCCCTGGCTAGCTGACATCCAACAGGATGACATCACATTATGCAATCAATCCTTACCCACAAGTGGGTCCATGTTAATTTCTTTTCAGCGTGTTTTATGTACATCTGTGTGTTTTCCATTTTCAGCTCCAATGAGCAAACTGTCCATTGGTTTATTAGGGTGCCTGTCAGATACATTTTTGCACTGTAACTCTTCAGAGACATAAAGTCGTCCTCCTTCATGAATAGAAAAGCAGACCATTACATGTTGGTTCCAGAGGCCCTTCAGAATTGAGGAAGAACATCCTGGAGAAAGAGCTCACGGCAGAGGGCTCTCCCCAAGAGAACTGACACTAGGTTTCTTAAGCTTTCTGGGTCTGAGCTCCCTTGTCTGCAAAATGAAGACTTTGAACTCCATGGTCTTCAGGTTGCTTCACTTATCCATAAATTAGTAACTATTGTGTTCCGGCTACATGCACGCCCGGCACTGGGATACCAGTGACCATGACAAGCAACGTCCTGCTCTCATGGTGTCTGCTTTGTAGTCACAAAGACAATAAGCAAAGAAATAACTTCAGACAGTAAGAAGTAGCATAAAAAAAAATGATGATGAGATAGTGCCTTGGGTGGGGCAGGAGGAGTCACTTTCAATGGGATGGTTAGACAGGCCCTTAAGGAAGCAACAATGAGCCTGAGAATTCTAAGGGAAGAGGGCAGAGGAAACAGTTATAAAAGTTGTTGAGTTTTCATTAGGGAAACAATCTGGGTCTATGACAAAGGAGCCACTGAGCTGACCAAGATGAGAAAATGCTGTCTTTCCATATGCTGTGATAACATAGACCCTCCAGGCCCTGGCAAGGGGCAGGACCTGACTCCTCGTCTACAAACATTCATGAGTGCCAACTGCATGCAGGGCTCAGCCTCCAAGTCTAATCACAGCCCAGAGCCAAGTGTCTGGAGGCAATGAGAGGAATGCGCTCTGACCTTTCAGAGTGGCAATGACAATGATAAATGAAGGGGCATTTGGATGCTCGCCCTTGACTATAAGAGGAAACAGGCAGACTGTGAACTGGGGCTCATGTTCTGAAGCTTAAGTTTCACCCATTATGCAGTTTCTAGGGTCACTTGTTGCCACAGAGTAGGGCAGGAATTTGGACTTAAGGACTGCCCTGGTGGACTTACAGACCCCTCAGCTGTCAGCATAGATCTCTGAGCTGAAAGCACATGGGCAACCTCAAAGCTTGCAACATCTTCTGCTGGGGGAGTGTTGGGGAGAGGGAAGGAGGGGGAAGTGAGGAGGTGAGAGGGACAGGGGACAGAGTAAGGAGTGGCCTGGTGGGCATGGGGGTGACTGAGGCAATATAAAAGGCTGTGCTGAAAGTCAAAACACTTGGGTCACAGTTCCAGCAGTATCCAGAGGAGTCAGGTAACCTGTCCAGCCATTATAATAGAACCAGGGCAGCACCTGCTAGGGCCAGGCATGGAGTGGGCTCCTCACTCACAGTATCTCATTTAACCCCCAACACAACCCTGGGGAAAGTACTATTATTATCCCTAATAGACAGAGGGGGCTGCAAGAGATTTCATGCCTTGCCCAAGGTCACATAATGGCAGAGATGGAATTCTAACTTGGGTCAAGCCAGTTTCAAGTTGTTAACTCATTGGTTATATGGGAAGGGTAATCACATGTGCTCTACCTGTCTCATGCATTTGTTGGGAGATCAAATGAGATGAGAAGGTGCTTTGTCAACATTAATGAGCTGTTCCAGGGTCTGCTGGTGCCAGCATGGTTCCTAGCAGTGCTGCTGTCTGCATGGGTTCCTGCCCCCAACCAACTACACACCTATTTCCCACTCTCCCACTATCTCCTGAAATTCTGGCCCATGCTGCTCCCCTGGGGTGGTGGCACATTCCCCCACGGCCGCCCTTCCCCAGAGCAGCAGCAGCCCTATCCCCAGCCAAGTCTTGGCACTGGACCAGCAGGATGGGGAGGGCATGTGGAAAATCTGAGGAGATGTTTTTCTTCCTTGGGAAGGACGCCAAACTGCAGTTTGCTGGCGTTCTGTAAATTATGCACCCAGAGAAGATTTAGTTTAGGAAGAAAAGGGGGAAAGAATCCCTTACTATTTGCTTAGTGAGCTGGGTTGGCCAAACCAGAGCCAAACCCCACATATTTGGGCTGACTTGCTATGTTTACAAAACAGGCCCATGTTCCAGGAGATGACTGGGGAGGCAGCAAAACAGTCAGGAAGGAGGGCTCTGCAGGCCTCTCTCCGGCCTACTTTCCATCCCCCCTCTCCAGCCCACATCTGTGGCTTGCTTTCTTGGGCCTGGAAGGCTGGGGGTGGGTCAAGGGAAAGGTGGGCCCCCATGACCTCTTTTGCATGGTGGCTTTCTCACTCCCTACCCCTTCCACTCCATGAAGCCCACTGTCAGAACTGACCAGAGGACACCACCTCCAGGGAGCTTCCTAAGCCCTGAGGCTGGGTCTGAGCTCTTTCCCAAGGGCTTCCTCAGGCTCCTTGAGGGCAGAGACCCCTCCAGTTTTGCTCACTGCAGTATCCCCAGGATGGTACTTCAATGCATAAATAAATGACTAACAGCTCTGAACTCCTATATCCCACCCTGGGGCTTTTCCCCTGTTCAGATCCAGAATTCCTTGGATCTGAACAGTGACATCCTGGGTGTTGTGTTGTGTTTGTCTTGTGTTGCATTGTTCTCACTTGCTTTCCAGTCGTATCTCCTATGCTTCTTAGCCTTTCATTAAATGCTGCATCAACAATGAACTGCTTGCAATTTCTCACCTGTTTCTGCCTCATGCCTTTGCTCAACCTGACCCCTCTGCACCCACCCCTCCCTGCCACTCCTAGTCAGCCTTGAAGATTCAGTCCCAGCCTTTTTCATGCGGAAGTCTCCCCTAACCCTCCCCACCCTACCCTCTCTGTCTCCGCCTTTGGTTAGAGGTCCCTTATCTCAGATCCCATAAAAACCTTGCCACGCTTATCACTGTTTACATAGCTGTCCCTGCTCCCAGACTCCAGGCTACTTGGGAGCAGGGAACGTGTCCTAATTGCATCTATCCCTTGCCCTTAGCACAGTGCCTGACATGCAGCAGCTGTTCAATACATGCTTGCTGAATTAATTCATTAACTAACATATGCAGAAGCTAATAATAGCATGCAATGTCATGGGGCCGAGTGTGCATGAGATCCTAGCAAATGCTATGAGCAAAGAGGAAGAAGCCATTGCCGTGGGCCCGAGTGATTTGGGTTGGGGAAGAGATGGTGTGGAAAGAGAAACCGACAGGGGATACAGCGCAGAAGGCAGAATGGAGGTAGGATGGAGAACGGTCATCGAGTAGGGTGAAGTGAGAAAAAGGCCAGGCTTTTAAAAACATAAATCAATCACGGCCTACTCCTGCTTAAAACTCCAGTGGCTTCTCTCTGTATTTTGGGAAAAATCCAAACATCTTGTCAAAGCCTGCGAGGCCCCTAGATCTAGCCCAGACCTCAAACTTTGGAAAAGGGGCAACTATGTCCCAGAATAACAGTTACAGGGATGCTATGATCATAGTGTTTTTATTTAAAACACTGGTTTTTGTCTAAAAAAATTTTAGCAAATCATGTGTAATATTTTTTCACCACAGATGTATTTGCCTTCGGTTTGAAATCCCAAGTACAATTTTCCAGAGCTTTTTTCTTATGTGAACCAAGTCCTGTGAGCCTTTTACATAACACAGTTGAGATTTTTGTTTTTTCCATCATGACCCATTTGAAAGTTGCCCTATTTAATGCTGTAGGAGCCTATTTTGGGTTTGTTTATCTTTTAAATTGCTATGGGACCTTAATGTTACAGCCTTCAAACAGGGTCTTCTGAGAACTAGGGAGAGACCAGTTATTTGTTTGATCTGTTGCTAGCTGCTGAGGCCTCTCTTCGTGCCAGTCACTGAGCCAGGAGTGACACCGACATGTTCCTTCCCACAAAGAACTTATGATCTGAGAGGAGAGGGCACACCCAGTATCAGGTGGTGATTTTCAAGGCAGGCACTGAACTGACCACTTTACGTACCTTATCTCCTACTCTTGCAATAATCATGGGGTTGGAAAATATTATCCTCATTTTATAAATGAGAAAACTGCAGCTGAGAGAGACCAGAGACTTACCCAAGGGTGGCATCAACTGAGTGGCAGGATGGGAACCTGAGCGTATGCCTCCACCGCTGCACTTTGCCTTGGTTTAAAAGAAAACCAGACTAGCCATACAAAGGAAGAGAAGCAATGGCTACAAACATTCTGAGTAGAAGCAGCTGTCCCACATTTCACCTAACCCACCCCTGCCCCCACGGAATGAGGTAATAGTTAACAGCTAACAGGTGTTGAAGATCTGTGCATGCCCGGCCCTTTTGTCTAACTCTATTCCTTGTAATAACCTCCAAGGTAGGTAATCCAATTCCATTTTACAGTGGAGTCTCTGGAGATGCTCAGAGAGGCTAAAGAATTTGTTCTGGGTGACACAACTAGAGGCAGGGTCAATATTCAAATGCTGTCTTAAGGCAAAGCCTTATTCCCCTGCTGCTCCCAGCTTAGATAAAGCAATGAGCATCAGACAACTTGGTTTATTATAACTCCAGAAAGATTACTGAGAAAGGATGTCCAAAATTGTGCTCAGCAGAGAAACACTTGTCCTGAGGCAGGAACTTATGGAAATACAGAAAAAAGACTTAGTTTCTAAAAAGGACAGTAAGAGCAGGCCCAGGACACTGGGAAGGAAGATCTCCTACAGCATCACAGCAGAGCAGGGGAGCCTGTGGCTATCATCATCAATTCTAAAATAGCATGGCTCTCAACAGAGCCTGGGCCAAAGCCAGATTACCCCAAGGCCTAACAGATGAATAAATACATTCTACAGTGAAAGGTATATAGTCAAGTTTAGGAATCAAAAAAACAGCAAGAGCCACCAAGGACACTCAGAGATGAGAGCCCACAGAAAGTGCCAACAGAAAGGTCAGAGAGGACAGGAATTGATACCGACAGAGCAGGACTTGTTCGAACCCCCCCCCCCCCCACCCAGGGCTTGGCACAGAGCAGGCAGGTGTTTATAGCACAGTGGAGTTCCTTCCTATTCCAAGCAAACTGTATGCACTTGGGGGAGTGGAGATGGAGACAGAGAGAAAAGAGAGGGAAGAAGAGAGACGTTAAAACGATGCTTTGACTCCACCAGACATTATACTCCATGAACGCATGCCCCTGAGTAAATATGAGAAGGGAGATGGGCCAGGTCCCCTGGGATCTCTTAGTGAGAGCTTCACATGACATTAAAGGTGACTGTTGTGTTCAAAGGTATTTTTCATTCATCATGACTTCTAAATGCAAGCCAACCAATTCATCTTGTGCTCATCCAAAGAGAGTGAAATGTTTGAATGCTGAAAAATAAGATCTCTGTGACGGCCTGAGTGAAATACTGCAAAGGGTCACTTTCCAATGCAGAGTCATGGGGAATTTTGACTGCATAAGCTTTTAAATCTTTTGTGCTGACTTTGGAACCATCCCCAGGTCCATAAGACTCCACTGTCTGGATGCCTGATACTCTGAAGGCCCAGGGCACAGAGCCTGAAGTCCGACATGAACTGATATGTGTTTCAGAAAATTGGTATTGTTTTTAAAATAAAGACAGCTAAGTTTCTCACCACTAGCAATTACAGTGTGGCTGGATAACCCCACTGGGGAATGTATTTGGGGAGGATTTTCAGGAAAGAAAGAAAGGCATTTTCTTTTCCCCTATTGCTTCCTCCTATATTCCTTTACTCCAGGAAATCTGAGGTTCTCTTGCACCAATGGAGAGTTTAGGGGCATTTGTTTTCCAAAGCTGGCCCTACTGGGATATAGACAGGGCTGATACAAGATGGAATGGAAGTAGCTAAGGAAAGTAAAGGAGAGTTCCTGGAGGGAGAGAATGGTGGACAGAGGAGCAAGGGTAGCTGAGAGGCAAGGTCCTATACCCTGTTCCCATGCAGTGTCCCACAGAGCCCGGATTTTGGGTAGGAGGTGACTGCCAGATGGCCTTGAGCCATGGAAATGGTCCCTGTGGCTGAGCCTGTGGTCAATAGGTTTAAAATCTGCAAGGAAGAGCAAGACTAGTGCAATACTCTTCCAATAAGTTGTGTTGGGCAGATGGTGGAAGATCACAGCACCAGACACCATCAGGGAAGCAAAAGAAGCAAGGCAACAATGGAGTTACCATGAGCTATAGCTCGGGTGCCTCCCACATTTTCCCAGAACCAGGAATCTGGTACACTCCAATGCAAGAGAGGGAAGAAGCCCCACTAGTGGCTGATGTTGGATTTCTCCTTTACCTGAAGAATAGGGCCAGAGTGTTCGAGCTGTGTTACTTTCATTTAGAAAAAGCCATAAATGTATTGCTTCTTAAGCCTGAGCTCTGCTCCCAGTTTCTCCCTGGATATAATTATTGTGTCTAACAGTAGCAGAGTCCTCCTCCCTTTATACTTCCATGTGCAAAAGCTTCTGAGCTCTGAATATCATTAGGAATGGATTATGGAAAGGTCTTATGGCCTTTGGCTTTATCCTCAAAGGCTGAGACCTCTTCCATGGCCCCCTTTGGGTGTTCATTGATGTTTGCCATTACCCATTTCAACCTTGTGGAGAACTGAGTTTCTTCAAAAAACAACATTGGTACACCCTCTAAATGCCATGGATGACCTCAAGTGTGTGGGCTTTGTAGTGACCAGCATGACTGACACCTTTTAGGTGCTCAATAAATGTTTCTTGAAAATAAAAAATGAATAAGTAAATAAATGAATTGATTAAGCTGGGTTTCTTACTTAATAGACTATTTCTCAGAGAAGTTTTGGATTTACAGAAAAAGTGAACAGAAAGTACAGAACATTCTCATATACCACCTCCTGCCCCCAACTACCCACCCCACCTCAGCTACATACAGTTTCCCCTATTTTTGTTTGTTTGTTTGTTTGTTTGAGACAGAGACTCACTCTGTTGCCCAGGCTGGAGTACAGTGGCAGATCTCAGCTCACTGCAACCTCCGCTTCCTAGATTCAAGCAATTCTCCCACCTTAGCCTCCAGAGCAGCTGGGATTACAGGCATCCACCACTACGCCCAGATAATTTTTGTATTTTTAGCGGAGACAGGGTTTCACCATGGTGGTCAGGCTGGTCTCGAACTCCTGACTTCAAGTGATTTGCCCACCTCGGCCTCCCAAAGTGCGGGGATTATAGGCGTGAGCCACAGCATCTGGCCAGTTTCCTCTATTATTAACATCTTGCATTGGTGTGGTACATTTCTTACAACTGATCAATCAATATTGATACATTACTGTTTGTTAAAGCCTGCAGTTTACCATCAAGTTTACTCTTTGTGTTGTATAGTTCTGTGGGTTTTGCCAAATCCATGGTGTCATGTATTCACCATCACCATAACATAAAGAATAGTTTCAACTGCCCTGAACACGTTCTGTGCTCCGTCTATTCATCCCCACCTCCCTGCTAACCCTTGGCAACCATGCATCTTACTTTCTTTACAGTTTTGCCTTTCCCAGAATGTCATATAGTTGGAATCATACAGCACATAGCCTCTTTAGACTGGCTTCTTTCCTTAGCAATATGCAGTTAAGCTTCTCCCATGTCATTTTGTGGCTCGATGGTTCTTTCTGTACAATATTTCTTTGTCTGAACTTACAAGTTTATTTACCCATTCACCTATTAAAGGATATCTTAGTTGCTTCCAGTTTTTGGCAATAATGCATTAAGCTGCTATAAACATTTGTGTGTAGATTTTATGTAGGAAAAATGTTTTCAACTCTTTTGGGCACATACCAGGGAGCACGGTTGATGGATTGTACGAGAAAGACTGTGTTTAGCTTTGTAAAGCCCGATTTTTTAAAAAACCAATTTCTAACTAGCATTATCTAATAAAACAGGGGGACAGTGGTAACTTACGAGTTTACTTCCCACAGTGTAGAACTATAAAGTAGGCCCTACTTTTATTGGTACTAAACAAACTGTTCAGACTTCAAAGTGTAATCCTAAATTGTAGTATACTTGGATTTGGTGACTAATATGCTACATAATTGCCCTTTGATTTCATTTTTGCCTTTTCAATTTGACTGCCAAGTCAGACTATCTGAGAAGGCCGTTACCCACAAGAATAATATATTCTAGTGGGAGAGACAGTGAATAAGTATACAATTAAAACCTATAATCAGGGGAAAGTTGCTGGATAGAAAAGTACCACAAATAAGCAGGCAAGAAAACAAATGAGTTTTCCCCTTATAGTGGTGAGTCTGCTTGGGGAGCTAAACTAGAATTTGGGGAGGAGGATGGAAGAGGGAGGGTAACTCAGAGACAACTTGGCTTCAAGAAGGTACAGTTAGAAGCTGCCAACGATTCAAGTTGCCCTCCAACAGGGGAAGGCAAGTATATTAAGGGAAATGATTCATGTGTTGGGCAAAGAACTTTAAAACATGAAGACAGAAAACAGGATGTCTCTACATCTTCTGTCTCCAAAGTCAGCAGCCTTTTGCTTCACCTTACGTCATACCCACTTCACCTCCTCCAACGAGAAGAAGCTTGCCTTTCTCTTCCCACCCCACACATGGCTGTTTTGCACAGTCGGTGCTCAAGAAGAGTTTACTGCATTCGGAGGGGAAGCTTTACCAAAACACATATGCAAAAAAGGACTTCACTTTTGCCTTCAAAGTTTAACTACACAAAAATCAAACAAAACCAGAAATACTGTCCTCTTGGTAATTAAGGTTTTTTTTTCCTTTTAGTGGTATTGGAATGAAACCAGCATATACATTTTCAGAGCTTTATAATCATTAACTATTCTCTACCACCCTGGGAATTGTGAACTTGGATGAAGTCCAAGAATCTTAGCAACAAGACAGCAGCTCCCAAGCACAACCCCAGTCCTCTGATGGGGCCAGAATCTCTGAGACAAAGCACTATTTATCGACATGAACTGTCTTGCTTGCAGAGCTGGAATCCCAAGCACCGAGCTAATGAGAAGACTCAGAGCCAGGGTGTCATATGGAGTTAGGAAGGCCAACCCATTAACAGTCTGTATCTCTGTGCTCTGCCCAGATTGGAGGAGATGCAGAACAAACATGTATGGTGGCTTCTGAAAGTCTCCAACACTTGACACTTGAACACCAAGACAATCACTGTGTTTAACTGGGAGTGTGGGAAAGGACGCAAACCAGGCAACATTTTCTGATTAGATGGGCAGGGCCCCACCCGCATGGAGCAGCAGAGGCAGCCAGCTGTAGGTCCAGGGGGCAGGAATGTTCACAAACTCCTGAGCATGATGGTCAGGGCTTTCGGCTTGATGAATCTGAGGGTGAGACCCAACCCCTCTCCTCTCTTTCTAAACCTGCCTCTTCCAAAGGCATCCCCTAGGGCCCAACTACTGGCGCCAATGAGAGATGCAACCTCAGCATAGCAGTAGGTGTCCCGTGATTTCAGGAGGATAATTTACTTCCCTGAAAACCCCTGAAAAGAGGAGGTAACATTTTTCTGCCCTCCATCTAGAATTTCCTTTGAATGTCAGCAAGATTTAGCAAGTCAAGCATAGAAGAGGGCTTCAATTTATGTTAATGACAGCCAGTGATCACCAACATTTAGCTTCACACAGAGCAATGTGCTAAGCACTTTACATTCATCATCTTACTTTATCCTCACAACTCTATAAATTAGCAACCTCACAAATCCCACTTTACAAATGGAAAAACAGAGGCTTAGAGAAACTAAGGTTGGCAGCTCTCAAAGTGTTAGTCCTAGGACCAGCAGCATCAACATCAGGAAACTTGTTAGAAATGAAATTTCTCAGGCCCCACCCCAGCCACACTGAATCACAATCTCTGGGAGTGGGGCAATCTAGCCTTTAACAAGCCTTGAAGAGAATTCTGATGCACACTCAAGTGTGAGAACTGTGGACCAGGCAACTCGGCAAAACTACGCAGCAAGTAGGATCTAAACACCAGCAGTTTGGCTCCAGAGCCCTGTTTTTAACCCCCGTGCTACGAATTTACCTGGACGCTAGACATAAGAGCTCCCGTCCTACCTACAATCACGAACTCCAAATGTAGAGCATCAGCAGACATTAGCAAATGGTTGGCCTTTGAAAATGTCTGTCAGATTTATGTGGAGGGATAAAAGGGATAAGCAACCTGACTTTTCTACATCAAGGCTTTGGCATCTCACTGGCGTCATAAGGCACTGTCACATTCCTCATGGGAATGAAGATTTCCTGCTTGTGAATCACCACTCCCTGCCCCTGCCAGAGGGCACACCCACAGGCTACACCCAGGCCTTATGGAAGCTTCACTTCACACCCAAGAAGTAAGGCAGATCAACTCAATGGAACAAGGGAATGACGTGCAGAGAGCTGATATTCAAAACTAAAAAATTAATTTCAAGGGCAGAGGGAATGGTAGAGGAAGAGATTTGTTAAAGAATACAATATTACAGCTAGATAGGAGGAATAAGTTCTAGTGTGCTACACAGCATTGTAGGATGATTATAGTTAACAATAACATAGAGTTTCAAATAGCTAGAATGATATCAAGTGTTCCCAATACAGACACATTATAAATGTTTGAGATGATGGATATGCTATTACCCTGATCTGATCACTATACATTATTTGTATCAAAACATTACTATGTACCCCATGAATATGTACAATTATTATTTGTCTGCTTAAAAAAATAAAATAATATCATAAAAAAACTAAAAAATTATTAGCATCTGTATTAGAGTCTTGGGACTGCCATCGTAAATTACTACAAACCAGAAGGCCGAGCACAATGGAAATTTATTGTTACACAGTTCTGGAGGCTAGAAGTCTCAAATCAAAGTATTGGCAGGTCTGTGCTCACCTGAAACCTATAAGAGAAAGCTCCTTTCTTGCCTCTTCCAGTTTCTGGTGGTCCCAGATGTTCCTTGGCTTGTGGCCGCCTAATTCACAAGGCACTTTCCCTGTGTCCCTTCATATCATCTTCCCTCTATATGTGTCTGTCTCTGTGTCCAAATTTTTCCCTTTTTATAAGGACATGACTCGTGTTGGATTAGGGGCCCATCCTACTCTAGTAATTATACATCCTAACTGATTATATCTGCAATGAGCCTATTTCCAAATAAGATCGAGTCTTGAGGTACTGGGGGTTAGGACTTCAGCATTTGAATTTGAGAGGGACACAGTTCAATCTGTAACAACATCGATTTTGAGGGTAAGAATTAGACTACAGAAATTTTCATGCATGGTGTTTGCTGCAGGACCATTTCAAAGAATCTAAGACTGACATTAATGAGCCACCTACGTGAGGGCAGTTTCCATCATGGCTGATTATCAGAATCACCTGGTACTTGTTAAAACTAGAGTTTCCCAGGCCTCATCCTGTATATCGTGAATCAGAAAGGGATTCATGAATCTGTATGTTAACAAATGCCCCTGTGGTTCTGATGTAGTCAGCTCTTCAGTGCCCTTAAATTCTGGAAGCACAGTTCTAGCCTGGTGGGATGTTCAACATTCCGGCCCATGGGACAGCCAAGTCTAAGGTGGTACCCAGGCTCCCTGCAACACTCCAGCTCCATGATGTCCACGGTGAGCCCTAAGCTCAGACCAGCTACTCTGGAATACTCAAGGGGGAGTGCCCAAGACTTCCCCAGGTTTTTCTTTGTTATGCTTAGGCCCTAGTCTACCTGGTTTTGTCCAAAAGATCAGGGAAACCTGAGTTCTAAGCCAGATGACTTCACTGGATGGGAGCCAAGTTGAACCAGATCCCCTGGGATCCATTTCCACTAATCCAATAACTTCTCCCCTTCAGAGAAACACAGGCAGGGCCACTGCGAACCAGGGCCCAATTCAAGGAGGAAGACACCAGAGGCACCTTCATAACTCTGAGCGGAGCCTGGATGAGCAGCTACATGGAACATGGGGAAAGCAGGAGTCAGTGAGGGAAAATATCAGGCAGGGTCAGCACCACATCTTCCCTCCTAGGCCACACCTCCTTCCCCAACCTACCTCCACAGACTCCCTATTAGCAGCCCAAGACCAGAGAGAACGGCCATTGTAACAACTGCACTTGCCAGACACGGCAGCCAAGAGCAGGAGCCTTGGCCTGGGCATCTAGGCCCATCAAGTAATTGTGCCTCTCAGAACCCCCATTTCTTCATCTTTCTGCTCCTCATCATGGATCTTCTCATAATGAGGAATAGATACACACTCAAGCCAGATGGCAAAAGGCAGCTGACTCATTATAATACAGGTCCCATGGAATCCAAGGGCAGGAAAGATTCCACCTGGCTTCATGGGAACCAGGAAGCTGTTAAGAACGATGGCTCTATCTTCCAAGGCCTGCATGACCCATCTCTCCTCATTATGCCTCTTCTCACATCTCCCATTCTCTCCATCTAAGGGCTTCCCTGCCACTACCTCAGTGTGCACAGTCGTCATCACGGTTTCCTCAGTTCCCAAGACCTTACAACCTTTCAGCTCAGTTCCCAACAGCTCAATGGCTCAGTCCCTCAGTGTCCCCATTCTAAATTCCCAGGAGAGGAATCCAAGTCCATCCTGATCAAGCAGGCTTCCTTCACCCAGCTAGCTGCAATTAAGGGTAGGGCACTCAGTACAAACCCAGGAGCCTCAGCAGGGCCAGAGAGGGCTGCTGGGGGGATGGTGGGCAGCACCCCACAGCATGTCTACTGCAGTCATGATAAAAATACTCAAGGGGGATTCTCAGGACTTCCCCAGGTTTTTCCCCCGGATACATTTTTTCCCTGGGAAAAAAGTTACCCCCATTTGTCAAGCATCTATTGGATGACAGACACTGAGCCATGTGATGTAATCCTCACTTCAAACATTCAAGGTCATTACTACAGATACAGAAATTGAGGCTCACAGGGTTGTGGTAACTTGTCCAGGACCACTCAGATAGTAATGGGTGAAGCAGGAATTCCAACTCAAGTTGGCCAGGTTCCACAGCCTTGCACTCGCCTATCTGCCATCCACCTCGAGGCGATTGCACCAGGAGATGGTACCATTTCCTCCAATCAGGAAAAGAAGCAGAAGTTAACCATTTGCACTGCCTGTCCCACCGGGCTATACTGAAAACAACATGAAATCACGGACTGGAAAGTGCCTTGGGACACCTGAATAAAGACAAATGTGAAGTCTCAGATGTGCCTGTTACTGCCCTCCCATGGCATGGCATTTGCTCACTGGACATTTCCCTGAGGACAGCAGAGCATTTTTTCGCCCCTTTTCTCTGTGGTGAGAATTAGTCAAGACCACAGCAGGGGACTTAGAAGCTCTCCAAGACCCCTTTAGAAAGAACTGCCTGCTGCTTACAATCCAGTGGTGTGGCCCCCAGTAAACAGGATCTGAATTTTCAGCCCTGTGCTTGGCACTCCAAGGTAGTTAGCTGTTTGAATTGGAGTGACCTTCTTGTTTTTCACTAAAAAACTTAGCCAAAGGAGTTCATTAGTTAGGCCCAAGTTGGGCACAACGGAGCACAAACCACCTCAAATGCAACTCTCAAATGCTAATGCCACCCTTCAAATCCCAAGGTGGGGGCCAAGCCCATAGAATCTCTGCCCCAGAAGGGAGGTGGCTTTCCAGGGGTTCGTCCACACTCTGACATGGAAGGGATGAAAGGTATGATCTGAGGCCATGGAACAGGGCATGTTCTTTGGCCCTCGTGTTGGTTAATTTTATGTGTCATCTTGGCAAGGCTATGCTGTCCCGGTGTTTGATCCAATACTAGTCTAGATGTTGTTGTGATGGTATTTTTCAGATGTGATTAACATTTACAATTACATTGACTTTAAGGAAAGCAGAAGGTACTCTATAATGTAGGCAGGGCTCATTCCATCAGTTGAAGGCCTTAAAAGCTAAAATAATGGCTTTCTGGGAAAGAAGGAATTCTGCCTCGAGAAATTCTGCCTGAGTTTCCAGCTTGCCACCCTGCCCTACAAATCTCAGACTAGAGATTTCAATATCAACTCTTCTCTGAATTTACAGCATGCCAGTCTGCCCTACAGTCCCTTAAAATAAATCTCCCTCACTTCCTCTCTCACTGTTGCTCTCTAGTCATCTCTGAAGAATCTTGACTAAAGTCCTCAAACACTAGACCACTAATGGCAGCTGATGATATTCACCTCACACTGACAGAACAGCTTCTGCAGGTGAAAAGCAGACCATGCCGTGCAGTGCCTGGGTGCAGGTGTTATAGACTGAGTCCCCTCCTCCTCCCATGGGCTCCTGTCTTTCCTCCAGAGACAGATTCTCACTGTGAAGCTTAGTGATTATACTATGCAGAAATGACCCCGGGGATTATTCCAATTTTTGGACACTCGGTATGTGCCCCACAGACCAGCTGCATGAGCATCGCCTGGGAGCTTATTGGAAATACAGGTCAGGCCCCATCTCAGACCAGCTGAATCAGAATCTGCATCTTAACAAGATTCCTAGTTTATTCAGGCACACATAAAGTTTGAGAGGCACTGTGATTGAAAGCAGCCCCATATTCCAGGATGTACACTAGACAAGATGTTCATAGATATGGGTGGAGTTCCTCATTAAACTCTTGCCAGATCTGAGCGCTTGGCAAAACTACTAAGGAAATAGACATTTCTCAGAACTAAATAACAATAGGTTACATTAATGAGGTTTCACTAAGTGCCAAGCACTGAACTAAGGACTTTGTATGTATTAACTCTCCCAGCAAACCTGAGGAAAGTACCATTAATGTGCTCATTTTACAAAGGGCAAAACTGAAATACAAAAGATGTTAAGCAACTTGCCCAAGGTCACACAGCAAATAAATAGCTGACTCAGTATTTGAACTCAGGGAGCCCAGCTCCACAGGCTTATTCTGCCTCTAAAATTCAAAACACAGGGTCCTGTCAATGTTATATCAGGTATATAAGAGAAGATCTAGCATCAAAATAATTGCATCTGACTGTGGGGTTTGAGGAATGCTTCATAAAGGAGTCAACTTTTGAAATGGTCTTTGGATGACAGGTAGGAGTTTGGTAGGTGTTATAAGCTGCGGTGTCTTCCATGGGTAAGAAGGCTGTTCCCACGAAACAAGATGGAGTTTTCTACATAGCCAAGTACTCCTACGTGGATGCTGTTCCCTCTACCTGGAAAATCCCCAGCATCACCCCTTCCTGCTTCATCTGGTTACCTGGTTTCTCCTGGAGGGTGTCATCCTTCAGATCTCAGCCTTCAGAGACTCCCACACTAGGTCAGGTTTCCCTTCTGGGCCCTCCTAACGCCAATGGCTTTTCCTTCATGACACCTACACCAGCTTATAATTCAAGTTATTAGGAGAGTGTCTGATTAATGTCTGACTCTCCCACTAGACTGTGAGCTTCTTGAGGGCAGGAACTATGTCTTTCTCTACTCACTTGTGAATGTCTGGGGGCTAGCCAGTGCCTGGCACACAGTCAGCACTCAGCACTCAGTAAGTGTTAAGTGGATGCACAGCAAGGATTATCTGCATTTCTCAATCATCACCACCCATCCCCTGCATCTGCACAGAAGTTGGAGAATGGGCTGCAACCACAGCAGGAAACCAGCCTCCCCTTGATTAATAAATGACAAACAAGAATGCTGCCAAACCTGCATACCTTGGGTTTACCCGTTTCAACTCATTCCTAATGTGAACTCACAATGAGCACAGACAAATAGCTGTTTGTAATCCTAACAGCTGTTACTTGTAAAAGGTTGTACTGTTACCCCCAAAGCATAAATCAGAAGATGGAAACTAAATCATGCACTTAAATTAAAAACATGGAACACATTCCAACAACGCTGTGGCTTCTCCAAATCTCAAGATCAAAAAGGAATGAAGTAAAGTTGAATCCTTCTGAGTTTAAGGCACTGCGAGGTTAGTTCAAACACCAGTACCATTGACCTAAGGGGCAAATTCTCCAGGACTGTATAATAGATTTGACAAATTTTTGCAAGTAAATTCTCTGTTCAGTATGAAAACCTTCTTTCAGAGGCAAGCACTATTTTGATAAGGAATTAATTTAGTGGTAAATGAAAGAATCCATTGCAATTCAGAGCCCTGCCTCATGTGGTCAGCTTGGGAACCTATTGCAAACCCTTCATTTCAGGCCACTTGGCTACTAGACTGTTTAATAAAGGCATCTCTTTTCCAAATCAGGTTGCCATTTATCAAAGCTGCAATTCTTCTCCTGAGGGTCCAGTTCCATGTTCATTTGCTTGTTTACCGAGTCTCATTTGGTCTTTTTTAGCTCCAAATATAAATCTGTCTCCAACTTTGACTTAGGACCAAGGGTTTCTAAAAGCAAGTCAGACTTCAGAATGTTGTTCTTTCCTGTAGCAAAGTCTTATCAGATCCCATCACACACATACTGATCTTGTGAAAATAAACTTACTGGAAAACCAATAAGAAGCCCAGCTTTGGGACTGGTGACAGTGAAAACAAATCATAAATGTAGCCCATAGCTACAGAAGCCTCTACTGGCAGAGGCTTCTTTTATTCTCCAAATATGGCAAAGGATTTGCTAAGAGACATTCAATTCTCCTGCAATTCTGGATTGCCCAAAGCAAATATAATTTGAAGCATCAATATCTAGTAGCCCTGTGCAGTCAGAGTTGACATGAAGTCAGAAATAACTGATTTCAGAAGGAAGGATTTCTCTAGACAAAGGAATGATTGCATTTCCAGTTGCCCTTTGAGACATTTGAGTCTCAAAAGGGCTAGTTTGTTCTCAAGAAGACAAAAGTTTTAGGATATTGGATGAAGAATTTCTTCAATGTGGTTTGTTAATCTCCTTGCTAAGTCTGAGACTCCTAAAGAGAAATGACTCATTTATGACTCAGTTCATCCTTCCGCTTCATGACCTAGTACATTAAAGACAACAGAAAGGTCAATGTTTTCTCTGCTAGACAAGGTCCTATCAAATATTTATGATTGAGGGCCAGGCTATTTACATCTAGGAAGCAAATTCTTCCTCATTCAGGACTTTCCAAAAACCTTCCAGCATTGAAACTTAAATTTAAGCACTTAGACCAAGAATCTCACAGGGGCATCCTGATGGCTGAACCTAGCTGGTATATGTGTTTCAATTGGCACTGACTATTTTTTAAATTGAATTTCCGAGTCTTTGGACTTGCCACCCCTTCTATTATACACCTGATTTGCTTCACTAATGTACTTTACCTGCTGGCTCTTGAAAGTATTTGAGTTTCTTAACCCTCATAAAGATGGAATCTTCCTAAAAAGTGTTGTGTCCTTCCCATTATTCTTAAACAGAATATCTGGAATATTGAAACCAACCCAATACTCCCATAGACTGTTCTTTTTGATAAACATAGAAATCGGCCCTTGTGCTGTTAAAGCTTGAAACTTGTATTTGTTTTATCTGAGTTCCTTCCTCCTTCAGAGCCTCTCAAAAAAAGTATCAAAGAATTGAAATGCACCAGAGCATGGCACCAGATGCCTCCTTGCCTCTCCCTAGTTCTTGTTTTCTTACACATTGTTACATTTCTTCCCTGCTACATAAACCCTTAGTTTTAGTCAGTCAGGGAGATGGATTTGAGACTGAGCTCCCATCTCCCCAATGGAGCACCCAATTAAAGCGTTCTTCCTTGGCAATACTTGTTGTCTCAGTGATTGGCTTTCTGTGTGGTGAGCAGCAGGACCTGGACCAAACCTCTGGTGTTTTGGTAACAAAATAACTTAACATTCTCTTAATAATTTAAAGTTATCATGGTGAAACTCAGTGATTATACCACACAGAAATGCCCTTGTGGATTATTCAGATTTGGAGACAATCAATAATCCCAGGATGCTATCTTCTTGAGCTTTTTAAAGTTGCTTCATCTTGCCCCATCTATGTGACCACTAGCTATTCCATTTCACTGTTGCCTCTGTGCCTGCCATCACCATAATCAAACACACATACACACACACAGAGAGAGAGACTCTTGACACATATAAACCCTTTCTAACCCTCCACTGTTCTATGGTCTGGAAAACAAGAAGTTAATTTGATTAGAATTGTGTGCAGAATAGTAGTAAATAGGATCTGAGTTAGGAAGTCCTTAAGGAAGTTGTCTGTCTTTTTAAAATTTTTTTCATTTTTAATTTTTGTGGGTACATAGTAGATGTATATATTTATGGGGTACATGAGATGTCTTGATACAGGCATGCAATATGAGATAAGCACATCAAGATGGCAATAATAAACTTAAATGCAAATTCTTCATCACCATTTTGACTGCTCAGAAATCATCAGTTTCACAGACTCTTAAAAAAAAGGTCAGTAAATACATGACTCCCGTCTAATGAAAAAAAAGTTAGCAATTGAAATTCTGAGAATACAATCTCCCATAAAAAATCAAAACCCTCTCACTGAGCCAAACAAAAAGCATGCTCACTGACCTCCAATTCTTGGCCATCACTGCCAACTACAAAAGAAATAATTAGAAACAAACAGCCGCAGACGCTATACTCTTGAGTTAATGAGGAAACATCAAGAGCGCATTGCATCCAGTACTGTCATACGAGTCATTCATATAAGCAGAAAGCCACTTTCCAGTCCCTAGATAACTATGGCCAAGCTAGCCCAGCCAAGAACCTCTTCTCACTCCATACTTGAAGGCCACAAAAGCAGCTCACTCTGAGGGGCTGGGCTGCCTTGCTCCTCTTAATCCAGTCAGGCTCATTGGCCATCCTCAGCCCAGGTTTTTATCTCTTCTCACTTGAGCTACTACAATGACTCCCCCAACTGACCTCCCTCTCTCCCTGATCCACCCAGCCACTTTTTAACCCTCTGCTCACATTGCATTGCATCCAGAGAAAGACAAATTTCCGTCTGTCTGCCTTTTACCTAAATTTTAAAAAGACTACTTTCCTCAACCTCCATCATTTGGCAACACTCAGCCTCATCACAGCCCCAGACTGCGGCCAACCACATTTCTCTCTGCTTTCCCACTACACCATAGTCATTGCCACCTCCTGCCTTTTTTAATGCTCTGTGGCTTCCAGAAACACCGTCTTTTCCTCTGTGTCTGTCCAAATTCCACCCATCCTTCATATTGCCACTCAAGAAGCTGTTCCCAGACACCCTATCCCTTAAGGGTGCTCCTTTCATTCAACTCCTTATAGCTCCCAATATTTTAAGCACTCCTTTTATTTTCCACTGTCCTGGGCGTAGGCCCTGGCCCTGGAGTAGAGCAGGAATCTGACCCAAAACTTCTTTGGCGTCTCCTACTCAATATCTATCCCTCTAAATCCTAGTATGTTCAATGAACACAACTGCCCTTGTACATGATGACCCTAAGAACAGCAAAGTTTATATTTGGAGAAACTGCAGACCTCTCCCAGAATGACACATTGCCCTTCAAATCTCATGGAGAAAGAGCATGTGGGCCAAGTGCCCAGATATCTAGCAAAGAAAGGCAAGTCAGCCTCCTCCCTTCCCCCAACCCACCGCTCTTGCCAGACAGCATTTAAAATGCACTTCAGCGCGTTCCTCTTTTATTTGGAAAGGAAACAAGTCTTGACATTATGTTTCTCCCATTTCATTAAGGACAGAGGTCATCCCAGGAAGGGGAAGGGTAGTTTCCAAAGAGAACTTGAGAGGGAGTGGAGGTGGGGCAGGGGACGCTCTCGTCCCTTCTCATTAGCCCACTTTACCCTTTGAAGAGAACAAGCCCAGCTTTCACAGTGAATTATTTGCAGGGTGGCCTCTGCCAGGACTGGGCTCTCCCTGGCTGAGGCAATACCCGAAAGGATTACATGATAGCTCAAGGACAGACAAGGTGTCCAGAAAGAACTGGCCAGAGGAGGTGACACTAAGACAGCCTGGAGATAAGGGGGTAGAAAAGGGAGAAGGGAGAAGGTAGGGGGTGTGTGTTAAATAGAAACCCAGAAAAAGCTAAACCTGTACATTTCTTTCTCTCTCTCTCTCTCTCTGTCTGTCTCTCTGTCTCTCTCTCTCTCTCACACACACACACACACACACACGCACGCACAGAAACACATTCTTTGCTTTCCCTCCCCATCTCTAACTCCCCAAGGCATTTCTATAAATAAACGATAGGACCCTGAGCCTGCAATAGGACCATTATTAACTCTTGCAGTGTTCTGGCTATAAGTGTGTGAACACTTTTCCTCACTTCACAGTTTGCAAAGCCTTTTCCCATATGTAATCTCCACCTGACTCCTACATCACACACTTGAAAAGTCCTTTAGCTTCTCCTCATCATTCCCATATATAGAATTGGGCACCCCACACCCACAGTCTCAAAGTTCTTAGCCTTAAAGCTGTAAGTTTCAGGTTGGCTACTCTAAAAATTTCTTATGGTTTGAGCCACATTATCTATTTTCAAAATTATCAAATATTGTACATATTTATGAGGTACAATGTGATATTTTGATATATGTATACATTGCAGAATGATCAAATCAAGCTAATTTAACATGTTCATCAACTCACATACTTACGATTCCTTTGTGATGAGAACATTTAAAATATATCTTTTAGCAATTTTGAAATATGCAATATATTATTATTAACTATAGCCACCATGCTGTGTAACAGATCCCCAGAACTGACTCCTCCTGTCTAAAAATGAAACTTTGTACACCTTGATCAACATCTCCCCATTCCCTATCTGCCCCCACCTATCAGCCTCTTATAACTACCATTCTACTCTCTACTTCCATGAGTTTGAAGTTTTTAGATTTCACATTCTAAGTGAGATCACATAGGATCTGTCTTTCTGTGCCTGGCTTATTTCACTTAGCATGATGTCCTCCAGGTTAATTCATGTTGTCATCACAAATAACAGAATTTTCTTCTATCTTAAGGGCGAATAGTATTTTGTTGTGTATATATACTATAATCTTTATCCATTCATCTATTGATGGGCACTTAGGTTATTTCCATATCTTGGGTATTGTCAATAATGCTGCAATTCACATGGGAGTGCAGATATCTCTTCAACATATTGATTTCGATTCATTTGGATGTACACCCAGAAGTGGGAATGCTGGATCATATGGTAGTTCTATTTTCCATTTTTTCAGGAACCATCATACCGCTTTCCAAAGTGGCTGTACTAATTTACATTCTCACCAACAGTGTACAAGAGTTCCCTTTAATCCAGAGGTCTTTACATGCATAATGTCACTTAAATTCCACAAGAATCCTGAAGGGTAAATATGATTAAGGCATGTCAGAGGAGGAAAGTGAAGCTCTAATGTTATGTTATATGACAGAAGTGTAGAGTGTGGGGTGCAGTGTCTTGAACTAAGGTCTGTATAACTATAGTGCACGTGTTCTTCACCCCTGCCCTGAGGTCCTCTTCCTAAAAGTTCTTTATCATCTAAGATTCCAGAGCATCTATCGGGGGGTTTAGTCAGACATCTGGAATGCCAGGATTCATAACCAATTAAGCTTCCCCATGCCTATAGTGGTGTCTTTTACTTTTCACTTCAACATTTATTTTGCCAGACTCCATACTAGGTAAAGTGGGTAAAGCAGTAAATAAGACACACATGTCCTGCTCTCATAGAACTTAAAGTCTGATTAAAAGAGATGGTTCATATATGCACACGCAATTAAATAAATGGACCAATTTGCCAAGAAGCTTCAAATCCACAGAGAATAAACACAATGTAGTTTTCATTTTCGTTTTTTCCACTGTCCTTGACTTGCTATGTCAAATCATCTCCTCCTCTTTCCTCCCCTTTAAAATAGCTCACAGTTTCCATTACTTCCTGTCACTTTCAGCTATTCAGTTTAGTCCAGACCAGTTTAAACCTCCATCTCAGCTCTGATCCCAAGCCCTCTGCCCTCCCAGAGTAGCCAAGACTTGCTGCCACTGGGGCTTGGCATAGATCCAGGTGGGTCTGCTCTGTCTCTGTTCTCACCTCTCTACCCACCTCGTCAGGATGTAGTTCCCTCCATGGCAGGGGTGGGAAGGGGAAGGGGTGTTTGAGCTCTTCCTCCCCAGGCCCCAGCCCTTGCCACTTGTAGCCCACCTCACAAACTCTTGTTGCTGGAGACCCTCATCCAGAGGGTGGCTATCTTCAGGGAGCAGAGGGGGGCACAGCAAGTCAGCCCAGGCCCAGTACCTTCCTCAGCATTCTTTTGACCCATGGGAAATCCAACCATCCTGCTGTGCCAAGCTGCGGGAAGGAGCCTGCGCCATGGCCACACCGTATTTCAGCCCTGCCTTCTCTCTCCAATGTTTCTCTTCTCCCAGGACAGGGCTGACAGCAGGACTGCTGCCCAGGCAGATGTCTAGCCAGTAAACATGCCACTAGTGATCCCCTTAGCACCCCCAACTCTCCTTTGGCTTGGAGGAGGGAAAACCCCTGTTCCTGGTCCTGCTCCTGGGAATATGCTCACAAGGAACTCTGTACCTCCTCCAGGCTGAAAACTCTGAGCCCCTTATTCCAGCCCAGACTTCTCCTTACAGACCCAGGACAGGGGCAGGGTTGGTGGTATTAAGGCCAGTTCTGCCACTGCATTGTTGAAGGCTGGTTAAGAGCTCTCTTTAGAAAACCAGAGTGCTTAGCACTTTCTGGGTCACCTTTGGGCAATGGCAGCCATTCCAAGACAACAGAAAAAAATCTCACTCACACCCTATTACATACAATTCTAATTGTGAGATGTGTGAGGAAGGAAAAGAACAGGGTGCTATGAGAGGAAATGCCCACGCTCAGGATCACACTTCTGGATCTCAAATCCCAGCTCTGCCCCTTATTAATTGTGTGACCTTGGGCAGGTTACTTCGCCTCTCTGTGCCTCAGCTTCCTTATTTGTAAAATGGTGATGATAACAGTACATACCTCATAGGAAGAAATGAGAAAATGTAAATAAAACTCTTAACATAGCACCTGTCATATTAATAAATGCTCAGTAAACGTAAGTTCCCTGAGGGATCCAGGCACCTCACAGGCACCCAACAACACTTGATGAAATAATCAATGATGTAGTGAGACCCCATCTCTACAAAAAAATAAAAATTAGCCAGATATGGTGGCACATGCCTATAGTTCCAACTACCTGGGAGGCTGAGGTAGGAGGATCACTTGAGCCTGAGAGGTTGAGGCTGCAGTGAGCTGTGATCATGCTACTGTACTCCAGCCTGGGCAACAGAGCAAGACTCTGCCAAAAAAAAAAAAAAAACACACATAGAATTACACTTACACATAGATTTTCTTTCTTTCTTTCTTTTTTTTTTTTTTTTTTTTTTTGAGATGGAGTCTCGCTCTGTCGCCCAGGCTGGAATGCAATGGCGCGATCTCAGCTCACTGCAAGCTCCACCTCCCGGGTTCACGCCATTCTCCTGCCTCAGCCTCCTGAGTAGCTGGGACTACAGGTGCCGCCACAGCGCCCAGCTAATGTTTTTTGTATTGTTTTTAGTAGAGACGGGGTTTCACGTGTTAGCCAGGATGGTCTCAATCTCCTGACCTCGTGATCCCCCTGCCTCGGCCTCCCAAAGTGCTGGGATTACAAGCGTGAGCCACCGCACTCGGCCTACACATAGATTTTCAATCCATATTAGAAAGGCTAACAAGGTCCATATTATGTGTAGTTTGAGAAAAGAGAGGGCAGGAATATATCTTACTTCTGTAGATTCAGTGCCTACCACATGGCAGAAGCTCAGTCAATTTTTTTTTTTTTTTTTTTTTTGCGTTGAACTGAAAATAATTATGTTATGCTGAAATCCCTCCCATGGAACCCAGGGGATATTGGTGAAATTAAACCACGTGAAACTCGAGTAGTGTTAATGCTTTGTTCATAACTTTCATGAATTTTGCATATATTTCATGGCATTTATATCAAATTCATAGATAAAATCTTAAAAAATAATAATGAATGAGGGAGAATGGCTGGGAATACCTATTTTAGATGGGGTAGTCGGAGAAGACCACTCTGAGAAGGTGACACTTAAGCTTTGACATAGATGATAAGACAGAAGTCAGCTGAAGAGCAAAGGGATCATATTGCCCTGGAATCAGATTACAGAATAGACCTAGAAAATTCACCTTTGACATTTTAATACCATGTATAAATACAGGGTTGTAAGATATTAATTCCCTCTGGACCAAAGATTGTCATAACTCCCAGGAGCCAAAGTCCTCCAGATACCTCTGTCTCCATCACAGCAGCTCTAACTGTGCAGTTATTTGCACCAAGGCAGTTCCTTTGGGGGTTCGTTTCCATTTTTTTAAAGTTGTTAGTCAGGACTTTGGTAGCAACGAGCTCAAGATCCTGGCTAGATGGTAAGTCAGATTTCACATGATCTAAATAGTCAGAGCCAGAGAGTGTCAGCTACCACAAGGAACAGAGTATATCATAAATCCAGAGTAGACATATGAACAAGCAGTTTATAGACTGGGCTTACCCAAAGATTAATTTTGAAGGTCATATCATCCAACAGAGTACATAACTGGACACTTGAGTCTGTGCATGTCTCTGGTTACAGCTGGTTTTAGTTACTTTGAATCTGGTCAGCATTATAAATGGCTGGGATAAAGTATCTGCCGGAGGAATTGGCATAAGCATGTGACTCACCAGCCCCTCTGACTCATGGGACACACAGTTGTCCTGAGCTATTAATCCATTGACAGAGCATGAGTGAGACAGAGGGGCTGTGAGAAGCTGTACTGACAAATAGCCGGGAGCACCCACTGCCCATCGTTATGACTGTATCCTTTTGTGATATGGAGCATTGATATCTTTTGCTGCTGTGATAGCAAGTTTTTGGCATAGGTGTGGCCTAATCATTGTTTTCAAGCACACTAAACCTAGATGGTGATATAATGGAACTGTTGACACTGTTCTCAAGACAGCAGGATGTCTCCACCCTGGTTTGATGGTGTTTGTGTAGATACTGTGCTAGGAGTCAGAAAGGCAGTGTGGTGTAGGTGCCTATTGTTGTAGGTGGTGGTATCAGCAAGGGGCTTTCATTACTTGGTGCCAATTAGAATGTCAAAGGAGGTTGGCTTCCATGTTAAATAAGATTGACCTTTCTGTCACCCAGAAGCCCAAGTGTAAGCACTAAGAATCTAGAGAATAGCTGATCCTTCACAGAAACACCTAAGGATTTGTCTTTATTTCTGTGTCTGCAACAGCAGTGAGAGCCCAATGGAATGTTAGACTCGATGCAATCTGGCATCTCAAAATCATAAAGAAGGTTTGAAACAACACATAAAAATGATCTACTGTCATGAATTCAAACCACATCCTAAAGGCTGCCAGAACAATGCTTTCAAATCCCAGATGTTCCAAAACAATTTATTATTCTTAAAGGTTATACAGGGAAGCAATCACCCCCACCCCACCCCCCAAAAAATAGGAAAAGAAAATAAAAGTCCCATATAGGATGCAAATGAAAACATTTCTACTGTGCTTGTAGGTACTAATAAAACCTGTTTATAATTTTCTATTATAAAATATTATTTACAGCCGAGCTCATGCTTGTAATCCCCGCACTCTGGGAGGCCGAGGCAGGTGGATCAGGAGGTCAGGAGACAGATTCCATCTTGGCCAACATGGTGAAACCCCGTCTCTACTGAAAATACAAAAATTAGCTGGGTGTGGTGGTGTGCACCTGTAGTCCCAGCTACTCAGGAGGCTGAGGCAGGAGAATCGCTTGAACCTGGGAGGCGGAGGTTGCAGTGAGCCAAGATCACGCCACTGCACTCCAGCCTGGGTGGCTGGATTTATATATATAATATTATATATAATATATAGAATATAGAATATATATTATATATAATATTCTATATAATATATAGAATATAGAATATATATTATATATAATATTCTATATAATATATAGAATATAGAATATATATTATATAGAATATTATATATAATATATAGAATATAGAATATATATTATATAGAATATATTATATAGAATATATTATATAGAATATATAATATAGAATATATTCTATAGAATATATAATATAGAATATATTATATAGAATATATATTATATATTATATTATTTATATATAGATATATAATATATATTATATATTATATATAATTATATAATATAATATATAATATATATTAATATATGGGATATATTATATATAATATGGGATATTATATGTATATTATATAATATATATTATATAATATAATGTATATTATATAATATATATTATATAATATAATATATATTATATAATATATATTATATAATATAATATATATTATATAATATAGTATATATTATATATAATATATAAATATTAATAAAATATATATTTATTTATATAAATAAATATATAATAAAAATATATATTATATATATAAGAATATATAATGTATATAAAAGAAATGTTTGCTTAAAAAGGAAATTATTAGCAATAATTTGGATCCTCCTTTGTAACCCTCCCCAATTTCCTCCATCCCTCTACCCAGAAGTAATCACTAGGCCAAGTTCCACTTTTTATTTCCTTGCTTTATTTTATTATTTTCATATATATGAAATATATATTCATTAAATATATATGTATATTGTTTTGTGTGGTTTTGAACTCTATGTAAATGAATCATATTGTATATATTTTCTGCAACCTGCCTTTCTTGCTCAATTTTATGTTTGTGAGATTCATTCACGTTGGTAGGAGTAGCTGCCATTCATCTTCACTTATGTTTTGTATTCCATTGAAATGACAGACTAGAATTTATTTATCCAGTCTACTCAGTGGATATTTGTGTTGATTTCCATTTTTGCTTTTACAAATAACACTGTTATAAACATACTTACATATCTCTTGATATAGATGTGCAACAGTTTCTTTGTAGGATATATACATAGAAGTAGAATTGCTCTGCATCTTCAACTTTATAGCGTCAGAGTGTTTCCCAAATGGTGTGGTGGCACCAGTTTATACTCTCACCAGCAGAATATGAGACCCATTGTTCACAAACTCACCAACACTTGCTTTTTACAGATGTTTAAATTTTTGCCATTCAGGTAGATGTGAAATAATATCTCCTTGTAGTTTTAATTAGCATTTCCCTGGTTATAAATGAGGTTGAGTATCTTTTCATATGTTTATTGGCCATTCATGTTTTCTCTTCTGTGAAAAGAGTATTCAAGTCTTTTTGCTTGTTTTTCTATAGGTTTTTTTTCTTATTAAGTATTGGACTTCTTTATATATTCTGGGTACTACTCCTTTGTCAATTACAGCTGCTCCCAGTTTGTTGCTAATCTTTTCACTTTCTTTATGTTGTCTTTTGATTTTTTAAAAAAACAAAATTTTAAATTTTAATGTGGTTAAACTAATCAGTTGTTTCCCTTTGGTTTGTGTTTTTTCTTTTATTTTAGAAAGCCTTTCCAACTCCAAGGTCCTAAAAGACTACTCATCTCCAAAAGGTTTTTAATAGCTTTCCCTTTCATCTTTAATTATTTAATCCCTTGGAACTGATTCCTGTGCAAGACATGTGGTGGGAGCCTGGTTTCATGTTTTTCCATGTGGATAACCATTTGCTCCAGAGCCAAGTACTGTGAAGTTCATTGTCTTTCCACTCAGCAACATCTCCAGCTCTGTCATAAGCCAGGTCTTCAGATATGGATAGGCTTCTTTCTAGGCTCTATATTTTGTTTCACTGGAAATTTGTCCATCCCTGAGGTAACTGATACACCCCACTGAATTAGTTACATAATTTCATAAGAAATCTTGGTATTTGTTACACTAAGTCCCCCATTATATTCTTTTCCTTTAGAAGGCTTTTGACTCTTCTTGACTCTTTCTGCTTCTACATGAATTTTAGAAGCAATTTGTCAAGTTCTTAAAAACACACACACAACCAACCCATTGGTATCTTGGTTTTAATTGGCATTGCATAAAGTAGTAGATAAATATCTTCGTAATATTACCTTCCTAACCATAAATATGGAATAGTTTTTCATTTGTAGAGCTCTTTTAAAACCTTTCAATACATTTTTATGATATTTTTCCATAAAGATCTTGTGAAACTTTTGTTATATTTATTCTAAAGAAATTATATTATTATAATTATTGCTGCTATTGTAAAATAGCCTATATATAATGTATATATAAAAGGACTATTTTGCAATAGCAGCAATAATATAAATATATATAAATAGAATATATATTATATATATAGAATGTATATATACACAGAAATATACCATATATATTGTTTATTGCCTATATAGAGATATTCAGTTCACTTCTGGGTGTTGATCTTTGTATTAAACATCTACTGCTAAGCCATAAATCATCCCAAACTTCATAGCTGAAAACCACAAATATTTATCATTTCATAGTTTGTTTAAGTCAGAAATTCAAGAGCGGCTTAGCTGGGAGTTTTTGGCTCAGGGTCTCATATAAAGTTGTAATCAAGATGTCAGGCAGGGTGCAGTCATCTGAAAGCTTGACTTGGGCTGGAGGACCCATTGCCCAGCTCACTCACACAGTGGTTGTCAAGAGGCCTCAGTTCCTCATTACGCACGGCTCCCCGATAAAGCTGCTCATTACAATGAAGCTGCTTCCCCCAGCACAAGTGAATCTAAGTGAGAGAGAGAGACGGGACAACTAAGATGAAACACATAGTGTCTTTCATAACCTGACATGGAAGTGATACACCAACCATTTCTGATGTGTTCTGTTGGTCACACAGAACAACACTGGTGCAATATGGGAGGAGACCATACAAGGAACATGGGAATTTCAGAAGGTGGGAAGCACTGGGGGCCGTATTGTGGCTAAAACTACCATAATCTTATATCCAACGACCTTGCTAAATTCTCAGATTTATTCTAATAATTTAGTAATAGATTCTTTTGGGTTTTCTACAACGGGCATTATCTGTAAATAATGCCAATATTATTACTCTCCCTCCAATCTCACTTTTCTTTCTTGCTTTACTCAGATTTTTGACATAATATTTTAAAGAGGTAGCAATAGAAGAGCTTATCTTAAAAAGAGTTTCAACATTTACCATAGTGTGATGTTTGCAGCAGGTTTTAATTGTTTTTCCTTTTGGTAGATATCCTTTTTTCAAACTAAGAAAGTTTCTCCTTATTTGTTGCTTGAATTTTTTTCATTAATAGTGGGAAATTTTATAAACTTTTTTGGTATTTATTGAGTTGACTGTATGTTTTTATTCCTTTAATCTATTTATGTGGCAAATTAACATAATTGAAGTTCTAATGTTAAACCAATCTTACATTCTTGGAATAAGCCCAACTTGATCATAATACATTTTAAAATACATTATTGGATTTATTTTAATAATTTATTGGGTAAAAATTTTTTGCATCTACCTATTTGCAAGATTGGCTTATAATTTTCCTTTCCTTCATTGTTCTTGTAAGATTTCAATATCAAGGTTATGCTAACTCATAAATAAGTTGGACAATGTTCCCCCCTTTTTTATATACTCTGAAATATTTTGTGTAAGATCAAAGATATTTGGCCTTTGAATGTTTGATACAAAACATCTATAACAACATCTGGGCCAGGTATTTTATTTGTGGGTAGATTTTAAACTACAAGTCTTAAACTACTAAACTTACATGTTTATAGAACTAGTCAAGTTTTCCATTTCTTACTGAGATTATTTTGATGCAATATACTTTTTAAGGAATGTTTCCATTTTATCTAAGTTTTCAGATATATTAAAGTTATTCACAATTCCTTATTATTAATTTTTTCATTTCTGCATTACCTATAGTTATGACATTTAACAAAAAATTCCCATTCTAGCGTTCTCACTTTATCTTCATTCATTTTCTCAAAGATTTGTCTTTTTATTGCTTTGTGTGTGAGCTTGTATTTCATGAAAATTCCTTGAGGCTTAGGCTGAAGGCACTCTTACAGAGAGCATGTGTGCTTGCTTTTACCGAGCATCTGGGTACTGAAACCAAGGACCATATTTATTTATTTATTTACTTATTCATTTATTTATTGAGACAGAGTCTCACTCTATGTCCCACACTGGAGTGCAGTGGCGCAATCTCAGCTCATGGCAACCTCTGCCTCCCAGGTTCAAGCTATTCTCCTCCCTCCCGAGTAGCTGGGATTACAGATGTGTACCACCACGCCTGGCTAATTTTTGTATTTTTTAGTAGAGATGGCATTTCACCATATTGATCAAGTGATCAACATGCCTCAGCCTCCCAAAGTGCTGGAATTACAGGTGTAAGCCATGGCGCCCAGCCACCAACAACAATTTTTTAATAAATTCTGGGCTTGAGGTTTTTCAGAGCACAAAGAATATGAATTCAGGTTGTAAATCCATGAGAGGGCCAGATTGTGGTTGTGAATTTTAGGAAGAGTTGATTGGGGCTTTTTTCCATCTATTAGGTTGCTGCAAAAGTAATTCCAGTTCAAATCATTATAACTAGGCTCAAACATATCTTTATTAATCAAAATAGGACCCATTACAATCAACATATTTTGCCAATGAGAAATAAGTTTGTTTATTCCTGTAGCATAAAAAATCCATACTTCGGTATTCAACTAACTCTTGGAAAGCATTTTCTGCATCCTGCTGGTTGTGGGAGCATTTTCCCTGCAAAAAGTTGTCGAGATGCTTGAAGAAGTGAAAATAGCCAGTTGGTGAAAGGTTGGGTGAATATGGCCAAGGACGCAAAACATCATAGCCCAATTCATTCAACTTTTGAAGCATTGGTTGCGCGATGTATGGTAGGGCGTTGTCGTGGAGAAGAACTGGGCCCTTTCTGTTGACCAATGCTGGCTGCAGTCATTGTGATGTTCAATGCATCTCATTGATTTGCTGAGCATACTTCTCAGATATAATGGTCTTGCCAGGATTCAGAAAGCTGTAGTGGATGGGACCGGCAGTAGACCACCATACAGAGACCATGACTTTTTCTGGTGCAAGTTTGGCTTTGGGAAGTGCTTTGGAGCTTCTCAGTCCAACCACTGAGCTGGTCATCACCAGTTGTTTTATAAAATCCACTTTTTGAGACACATCATAACCCAATCAAGAAATGGTTCGTTGTTGTTGCATACAATAAGAGAAGAAAACACTTCAAAATGACTATTTTTTAAATTTTCACTCAGCTCATGAGGCACCCACTTTTCAAGCTTTTTCACTTTTCCAATTTGCTTCAAATGCCAAATGAGTGTAGAATGGTCGACGGTGAGTTCTTAGATAATTTCTCATGTAGTTGTAAGAGGATCAGCCTCGATGACCGCTCTCAACTGGTCATTGTCAACTTGCGATGGCCAGCCACTATGTTCCTCATCTTCAAGGCTCTTAACTCCTTTGCAAAAGTTCTTGAACCACCACTACCCTGTACATTTGTTAGCAGTTCCTGGGCCAAATGTGTTGCTGAAGTCGCGAGTTGTTTCCGCTGCTGTACAACCCATTTTGAACTCGAATAAGAAAATCACTCAAATTTGCTTTTTGTCTAACATCATTTCCATAGTCTAAAATAAACATACACAGCAAGTAACAAGTCATTAGCAAAAAAAAAAAAACCGTAAAATGAGAAATGCCCATTAAAATGATGTATAACATAACCACATTTATCTAAGAATGCATTCCAATATCAAATGGTAAAACTCAACAATGCAAAAACCACAATTACTTTGCACTCACCTAATATCTAAAGCTAATGTTGAGACAGGCATCTTTCCTAGTTGAATTTCTCTGTAAAAGTTATGTTATTTTCTTACTGAGAGTGTATCCTTTCTAGGTTTTAGCTATACTAGATATTAACTGTGACACTCCCAACCCACCCACACACCTTAATGGGCCCTAATCCTTTGTCTTCTGTCCCCTTAGCAGTCATAGCTGTTAAAAACAAATGTTGGTAACCTGGGGATTAGCAAACAACTTCAGGACAGGTGCCAGCTTCAATACACATTTACCCCTCTAAAGACCTGCTTTTTCTTTTAATTTAGGAGGGCAGAGAAGGCCTTTAAGGCCATCCTTACTCTTCCCAGCTCAGTCAATAATTTAAAGATATAATCAGAAAGCATTTTATCTAGCATTTTTAGATGTTTTGTACTGGGAGGATTCGGAAGAAGGCAATCTAGACTTTAATTTTAAATTTTAAAGGCCAAAGTTATCTTGGTCATGTTGTACAGGGTATAACTTTGAGGATGCTATCAAACACCTCTTTAGGTACTAGAATAATCCCTAGAGTACTTTTAGAGAGCAGAGGTGAAATAGTTTTCCAGCCAGGCTACCAGCCTAGTTATACTCTTCAATTTTTATAATAGTAAAGTATATTTATTCCTTTCTTCTTAGAATAGGATGAGGCACTGGATTAAATGCTTTATACAAGTTATTTCATTTAAGATACAACAGGTAAGGTTATGACAAAGTAACTTGCAATAAACTAATGTTCCTCATGAGAATAATTAGAAGCCATTAAAAAAATGCCCCAAAACTTTTTTGAAGACATTAGAGAGTTTCTGAGACAACGAGCACTTGAAATAAGCAGAAACTATACAGAGAGAATCAAAGATCTGATGGACTTCCACTTCTGAACGTGAGAGGGGCTTTGAGGAAGATCAATAATAACATAGGTCAACTAAAAATGCAGGAAAAAATACCAAAAAAATCATTGAAAGGCATTAAAGAGCTACTTAAATAAGTAGGGCTTTATAGTTAGGTTGAGCTGATGTACTGCAGCTATTTTTTTTTTCTTAGCTGGATGTATTTGCTGATTCTGGGAAGGCAAAAAGCTGAGAAGCTGAGTGTTGCCTGGGAAGAGGGCCAACAGCATTGATAGAGTTATTGATGGCCTCATAGAGCTGGGAAGAAGAAAACTTAAGAATTCAGAAGTCAATATCCTGGTGAGGAGGGTGTATACGGAAAACTGCATCTAACACTCAGCTCATTTTCCACTCAAGATATTTGCCAAACTCTGAAGGGACGGAGGCTAAGAGGCTCACCAGAAAGCCTGAAAAGCAGAGTGGAGTTCTGGCAGACTCAGTGTGCTGAGGAAACAAAGATTAGAGTTCAAAACCTTCCAGGAGGAGGAACCCTGGCGCAAACATCAAACTCTCAGCTTTAGAAGGTCGTAGATTAGAAGAAGAGGTGAACCAAAGATAAATTTAGCTTTACCAAGACTGCAACTTTGCCTTCACTCAGTTCAATCCCTGATTGGACTGAGGCAAGCAGCCCTGAATCTGTCTGGCAGAAGAAAGAGTGAATACTCTCTGAAGGAAGATTACACATCTGGCGAAATTCTCTATCTTTTCATCTATTTTCTTGAAAAAAAATTTTTTTTAAACAGGCTCTCATTCTGTCACCCAGGCTGGAGTGCAGTGGCATGATCACAGCTCACCACAGCCTCAATCTCTCGGGCTCAAGGGATCCTCCCACCTCAGTCTTCCAGGTAGCTGGGACTACAGGCCTACATCACGACACCCAGCTAATTTTTGTGGGTTTTTTTTTTTCATAGAGACAGGGTTTTGCTAAGTTGCCCAGGGTGGTCTTGAATTCCTGAGCTCAAACAATCCACCCACTTCGGCCTCCCAAAGCATTTGGTTTAAAGGCATGTGCCGCCATGCCAGCCCTGAAATTTTTAGTATCTATTTTTGTTATACATAATACTTGTCATTTAATCAAATATTACTAGAATACCAAAAGGCAAGACCACATGAAAAAAAAAAAAAAAAAAAAAACAAGAAAAAAGTATATAACAGAATCAGACCCACAGGAGATTCAGATTTTGGAATTAGTAGACAAGTACTTTGAGATTAACTATCATTACCATTTCCACGAAAAATAGAGGAAAGAGGGGAAATGGATGAAAAATGAAGATATTCCCAGAAAATTGGAAACTATAAAAAATAACTAAATAAAAATTTTAACTCAAAAATATAGCTGAAATAAAAAATGCAGGAATGTATTTAAAAGCAGAATTAGACATAGCCAAAGAAAGGCTATGTGAACTGGAAAACAAGTCAATAGCAAATATATGAACTGAAGCCCAGACAGAAAAAAGAGTGGGAAATAGGGAAAAGAGGATAAGACAGTGGGGCAAAGGGAAAACATATCACATACGTCTAATCAGAGTCCCAGAAAGAGAAGAGAAAGAACATGAGACAGAAGAAATATTTGAAGAGATAATAGCAGAGAATTTTCTAACCTCCACCTAAATCCCTACCTAGAAATATATATTTACTGAAACTATCTTTCAAAAATGAAAGCTGAAGATGTTTTCAATTAAACAAAAACTGAGAGACTTCTTCACCAACAAACATACATTCAAAGAAATACTAAAGGGATTTTTTTCAGGCCAAAGGAAAAATGATCCAAGATGGAAACATAGAAATACAGAAAGAATAACAGAAGGAGTAAAACACAGATAAATAAAAAAATAATGGTGACTGAACAAAACAACATGATCCTATCTCATGGGGCTTAAAGTACATTTAGAATTAAAATATATAATAAAAATGCAAATGATAGGAGGATGGTAAAGTGCTTAAGGTCCTAGCTTTATCAAAGAAGGTGTCAAAATGATCATTTTCACTATACTGTAAGAATAAAGGATGTGTGTTGTAATCACTAGGGTAATCACTAAAAGAATAGGAAAAGAATCTGTAACTAACAAGTTAATAAACTAGAAAATACAGAATAACCAAAAAAATCCAAAGGAAGACAAGAAATGAAAAGAAACATAAACAAATGGGTCAAACACAAAACAAATAATAAAATGGTATACGTCAACTCAAATATATCAAGAACTGGGTTAATTACAAATATACAAAATACTTAAAAGGTACACTATGAATAAGAGTTTTGAGAAGTATCACAGTGTAAATGTTGGACCACAACTTTTAAGTTTGAGCTCAAGTCTCAGCTTCAACACTTACTAACCCTCTGACCTTAGACAAGTCACAAATCTTGCCTGTGCCTCAGTTTCCTCATCTGTAAAATGAGGTTAATAAGAGAAACCAACCTCATAGAACTGTTGTGAGAGTTAAATGAGGCTATAATTTAGAATGGTGCTGACCACATAATAAGAGTTATATAATTATAAGCCACTTGATATGGTTTGGCTGTGTCCCTACCCAAATCTCATGTTGAATTGTAATAATTCTCATGTGTCAAGGGCAGGGCCAAGTGGAGATAACTGAATCGTGGGGGCAGTTTCTCCCATACTGTTTTCATGGTAGTGAATAAGTCTCAAGAGATCTGATGGTTTTATAAATGGGAGCTCCCCTGCCCAAGCTCTCTTGCTTGCCACCATGTAAGATGTCCCTTTGCTCTTCCTTTGCCTTCCGCCATGATTGTGAGGTTTCCCTAGCCATGTGGAACTGTGAGTCCATTAAACCACTTTCCTTCATAAATTGCCCAGTCTTGGGTATGTCTTTATTAGGAGCATGAGAATAGACTAATACACCACTGTTGTTATTAAGCCTCACAACAAGCTTGTAAATAATCAACCCATTTCATAGAGGATTAAATTGAGACTTCAGTGATAGTGCAACTTACCCAAAATTATCCAGCTGGGGTGTTACTATGAAGTGATAGGGAAGAGATGTGAAAATGTCTCCAGCACTCATGCTCCATGACAGCAGAAATCATGTTTGTCTTGTCTTGTTCATCACTATATATTCAGTGCCAAACACATAGTTACTGCTTTATAAATATTTGTTGGATGAATGAGTGACTCTTACTACAGTGCTATTCAGATACTGTACTGTCCCAACCAGTAACACAGAATACTAATATTAGTACTAAGTCCTTATTTGAGAAAAGAATCTCAAACTCTAATATCAATCTCCAGATTGATATTAGCATTTGAGAACCACACTGTGAAAAGAAAAATTTGTGGGAAAACTTTTTATCATTAGTATTAGTGACAACACATATTTATTTATTACATACTATTGGCCAAATACTTTGTTAACACATCATCTCCATGATCTCACTTTATTCTCATAATCACTCTGTGAGGTCGGAATTGTTATTGTTCCCATTTTAAAGATGGGAACACTGAGACTTGGAGACATTAAGTCACTTGATGAAGGTTGCACCACAAAACTGGCGGGATAGAGATTTAAATCTAGTTCTGTCTGACTCCAGACCTAATCTCTTAACGTGTGAAAAGTATGTGATTCATCTGCTTCTCTGGATAACTCAATTCTACCCTTAATTACAAACTGAAAAGTTGGCTCATATTACCTTGGCCCTGTGAATAATTGTTTTTGAGTTGCTGCTGAAACAATGGGCCTCAACCATTTATGAATGCCTGTGTCAAGGGGAGCCATGCGATGGAGTCCCAGTATTCTTCCACTAAATGACTTGGTGTTTCAGAAGGCTAGACCTTCTCTAACCCCTGACTGAGTGGGCAGTTGCAGGGTGGGAATCCTGACTTATCTGAGCCAATCATGAAGTACCATTTCCCTGTCCAGAGACTAGTTCACACACAGAACTGTGACTTAATTCTGGTCAGTGAAACACAGGGGAGAGTCTGCAAGTCTGCAGTGGAGGATAAGAGAAGCTTCTGGACAAGGTTTATTCACCCATAAAAAAAGTGACACAAGGAAGAGATAGGCTCCTTCTCCTGGTGGGGCTATTGTGTCTGTTTATCATGCCTGGAAACTATGGCAGCCATGTTATAGTTTAGGAAGTTATATATTAGGAAGTTAGCACAGGGACAATCAAGAGTAATGAGGATAGGCTGGGCATGGTGGCTCACGCCTATAATACTGGCACTTTGGGAGGCTTAGGCGGGCAGATCACTTGAGGTCAGAAGTTCGAGACCAGCCTGGGCAACATGGGGAAACCCCATCTCTACTAAAAATATAAAAATTGGCTGGGTGTGGTGGTGCATGCCTGTAGTCCCAGCTACTTGGGAGGCTGAGGCACAAGAATCACTTGAACCCAGGAGGCAGATGTTGCAGTGAGCTGAGATTGAACCACTGCACTCCACCCTGGGTGATGGAGCAAGACTGTCTCAAAAAACAAAAAAAGAAAGAAAAAAGAAAGAAAGAGTAATGATGATGGTAAAATAAAAAAAAAAAACAGAAATAACCTGAGTTTAAGCCACTGACTTAACCAACTTTGAAAACACTCTACCTTGCATCTTATATTGTAGGATAATCTATTTCCTTTATAGTTGAAGGTACGTGAGTCAAGGGATCATGTCACTTGTGCCAAAAAGCCTCCTCATTAACCTGCTCCTATACACAAAAGATCAGAAAAAAGAAAAAGAGAAAATTGATTAGTAAAATTAAGAAGTCCATGTCCAGGTTGTTTAGCAGGAGATGGTATGGGCAGGGCTGGGGGTGTTGGAGAAGGGGCAGTAGGCCATGCTCTACTATTTCTGTAATCTTCAGCAAGTTTTAATCACTATGGACCTCTATTTTACCATCTGGTTGGTTTTTGGTTTATTTTTTAATTTTTAATTTTTAATTTTATTTTTTATTTTTATTTAGTGTGTGTGTGTATGTGTGTGTCTGTGTGTGTGTATGTGTGTGTTTAAGTGGGTGGAGGAATCCTCTGAGCCATTACATAACTCTGTTCTCTGAATCGGGACAGTTGAAAACACTTCACACAGCTTAAATCAGAGGTCCTCAAACTTGATGCATATTGGAAACATCTGGAAAGTTTTCAGAACTGTCCAATGCACAGGCCATGACTTGGACCAATTAAATCCAAATCTTATGAGGTTCAGGGAGAGGCATCAGTATTTTGTAAAGCTTACCAGTTAAATCTGATATGCAGGCAAAGTTAAGGACCACTGGCTTAGAGGGACCATCCAAATTCAGGAATGGGTGTCCACTCATTGTCAAAAAGTGGGAAAAGGCAAGGGCAGGAGTCAGCAACAGTGCACATGGACTGCTCTGAGTTTGGGATCCTTGCCCACTAATGAGAGGGTTTGTTCAGATTACAGCTCCCAGTAGCTGCCAAAAAACTCTATGAGGAACCTAGAGATGAAAGCTGAGGAAGAGATTCTCGCTTCGCAGCTTGAAGGGTCACTCAAACTTGTGCAGAAGTTTCGGATTCACACTGATAAAGATGCACAGTTCACTGCCACCCTAGAGATTTCCAGCCTTTCAGTTTGGGGATGAACTAAAAGGAGAGCCATCACTGTAGAGAGAAAAAAATAGTCCTTCCTTAAATAACTAAATTAAACTTAATATTTTTTGGAACAGAATATCATGCATTCCAAATTCAAGTTATTCTCTCATGTTAAATTTTTAAAAGCAAAGTTGCTTCTACTATTAGGCGAGATATCAGGATGTGAAATGCAGTTAATTCTATTTGATAGTGAAGCTCCAGGAACACCCTGCTCTTTGACCAGCTCCTCCCTCATCAGCTGCCCAGGGTCACCCCAAAATTGGGTCAAGCTGGCACAGTTGACCAGCACAAGCTGGTCATGCCTGCCTGAAAATAGCTCTCCTGTAAGAAGGGGGCTGCGGGAGAAGGGGCAACTCCATGGGAGATTTCAAGGAGGCTGTGTGAAACAGAGGGAGGGACACTAAGTGACAAGTCACTATTCAGCTGGCTCACCCTGGCCACACTACTCTGAACAAGTCACTTCACCTATCTGGATCTTAATTTCTTCTTTTATAAAGTTAGGCACTTGAGTCCCATGGTCTTCGAGGTCCCTGTCAGACCCAAGTTTGATTTTTCTCCATCCCTTGGGAACAGGGCAGTCCATCGAACCATCAGCATAAATAGAGAGGAAACAAAATAGGGGCTATAAATTCCAGCTCTTACAGAGCTCGGCAGATAGTGTGAGAGAGTGAAGCCATGGGTGGAGACTGTGGCCAAAACAAGACAGTTTGACCCAACTAGGATGCATGCCCCATCTAAGGGGCACAGCTGCTATTCAACTTCATGTATTTGTTGCCATGTGGGGAGACCTTACAATTTTTTTAGGAAAAAAAGTAAACCCAGATTTTTTAATGTAGACTGCTGATTGTTATATCATGGCAATAAATTCTTTAAAAATCTCGTGTCAAATAAAATACATCTGTGCCCAGATACAGCCTGCAGGCCTGTGGTTTACAGCTCTGACACAGAGGATTCTATGATATGATAAAAGTTTATTCTTCACAATTGGGCCTTTTTAGTAGATTGGTCAACACTGTGCAGATCTTTCTTTAGATACACTGTGCAGATTTTAGGCAGAACTGGAGTAACAACTTAGGTTCATGGACCTGCTGCCTCTCACCCCAAGGAGCTGTACTGCTCCCTTCAGTCCAGGACTGGTGCCTACTGCCCCTTCCCTATGCCCCTCTGTGCAGCTGGAAGTTCTGCCCATTCAGGAAGGTGCTGTAGCTCAAGACATAGAAGCCACTCCAACCTTTCCCACACCAACTCCTTCCCCATTTAAAGCTGAGACATGGCCTCCAACATAACCCTGACCCAGCAGATCGTGTGTGTGTGAGCAGAAACCATAGATGAGGACAGTCAGGGTGGGGGAAGAAGCAGTAGCAACAGCTCAAGTTATTGCCCCTGCTCTCCAGCCCCAATGGTCAGGTGGTAGGAAGTGTGCTCACTAATGAGACTGGGGCCTTGTGAATGTCCTCAGATGGATCCACGTCTTGGTCCATACTAACTCTGCTCAGTTGTTCCTAAATGAAAAATGAGAATGTCAGTTGAGTTTCTTATTTCACTGTGGCTTTGAGAAAGAAAATATACTCAGGCCTTATATCAAACACATTTATTCTTAAAGCGAGAAGCTCATCAAGGATAGCTAGAGGAGAGTGAAATATTTACAGTAGAAAAGTATGGATGCTAGCCAAACTTCAAATTCTGTCACCGCAGAGTTATTCCGATAGTACTTTTCCACCATGGCACATCACACATGTTAAAATTAACTGCATTCTTGTAACACCTCTCAATGGTTGTGCACAATAATAGAAGCAACATTCTGGGACTCTTTTTCTTAAGGTCCTACAGAATGAATTTATGCACACACGAAAACAAGTATAATACAAAACATTCAAAACAAGTCACATCCATTTTTTTAAAAAAAAGAAAACAGCAAGATGAAAATAGGCAAGGGATGGGTTGCTACTTCTACGTGCAAGGTACTGGATTCTTGCATTGAGAATCCTAGTGTCGGGCCTCACGTCAAACATCACATCAAAAAAGTGTGCAGAAAAATGAGTCACCTTCAATATGAAGGATGTGAGTTGTGTACACTGACAACGGTCTCAAAGATACAGCATTATTGCAGGAGGAATGCCTGTGTACAGAGTGGACCATCTTATGAGGCCAAAAACTCATGAGTTATCAGATGACCATTCAGATATTTGGGTTAAACGATGACAGTTTTCTGGTTTAATCAAGGCACTTGCAAAGAGCTATCTTTGACATGACATGAAGTCCCTACGTGTTGTTAGCCATTGATGATGGCATGATTTTTCTATACCAAGCATTCTATAACAAGAACCCAAGCCTGACAGTTTGATCACAAAGTCACTTATAACATCAGGACTACAAAGCCAGATTTGCTTAAACTTTCCCCAAATTATGATTTTTTATAGAACACATCTGAACAGAAAAGCTTCACTTAAGATCTTGATTCTCCAGAGCTATAATTCATCTTCTTTCTCCAATACCACCCACATTCTTAAAGGTTATTTAGCTTTTCTCCACAAGGATACACAGAATGGATCTTTTTCCCCTCCAGAAATAATTTCCCCAGGAAAGAACTGTAAAACCAACTTAAAAACACAAAATAACCTTACATTTTTCCACCAACAATGATCAGACCTCCTACTCCTCTGACTTAAGCTTCAGATCCCTTTGTGTATACTTTTCACACATTCCTCATACCATTAACACAGCTTTCCATCACCATCAGCCATCCTTCCTCAACTTTTCCTTGCCCAACACGAAAGCTAGTGGATTGAGAGGGAAGGAGGAAGGGCACTGAAAAAGTATTACCTTTATAAAAATAGTTTTCAACCTGTTACTTGATCCTCCAAAGCCAAATTGGGTAGCATCATCTGTACAGACCCCCACACTAAATTCTCAAGTGTCTTTCTTTTCCATAGCCAGGTCTCAAAAGCTCAAATCTAAACCTACTGATGGAGTAGCAAAGGCTTCCTAAAATTGAGCAATACAGACCTAGGATTGCATGGGGGAATATGACAAGTCAAGACCAGTTACATTGTTGCTTAATTCATCGATAAGAGGCCAAGTTCTCCATTCTCCCCCAGCTCTGCCACTCTGGGAAGAGCCCACTAGCCAGCCTCGGACTGCCAAAGATTGTTGACTCTAACTCTGTCTTAGGAGACGTCTGGTGGAATGCACAGTCCTGGGGTGCCATCTGTGTCTGCACCCCATCAGGCTTCCATTGAACATGAACAATTCTATAATTCTGACCATCATTGTTGTCCCAAAAGACTTGCCCATTAGCATGGTAAGAAATGCAGAACTCAATTTTCTGCTCAGTTGGAATGACAGGGGGTAAGTCAATGGCAAATGAGAAGGTATCACTATCTGAGCCACCATACACATTTTTCATATAGACACAGTCTACATCAGTGTAGTTTTTCCAAGAATCGAAAGTGATACGGATCTGAACTTTCTTCTCAAAACTCATATTTTTGACTTTAACAGTCCCTGTCACTGTTCGCTCTTGCAACGAGCAGTTCTCCAGACAGACAAAGTTCTTCTGAAAGTGGCTCCGGAAACTTAAGTAATCGGTTGAAGGCTGAGGGAAATCTAAAATCAAGTTTTTCTCCTCGTGGCGTTTTAAGGCAGAGGAGATATCATTAAGGTCCAAGAGATCAAACTGGAGATCCCACGCTGGTTCTTCTGGGAGGTCGGAGAAGACATGGATCGCGGTGAGAGAGAGGCCCTTGGAGTCAGCAAACACAACGCGCTTCTTGGCTTGGTTGTGTGAGCACTTCCAGTCATTCTGTGATTTGGCTTCGTGTTTTATGTTGAGACATGATTTCAGGGGCTTTAATTTATTCACAAAATGTCTTCGTTGAAATTCATCATAAGGGCCCAGGAAACTCTTCACAGGTGGTGAATGAGCCAAGCAAAGCCTCATGGCCACATCCACGGGCATGACTGAACTTGTCAAAGGACGTGGATCTAAAACCTGGATCATTCTGGAATGCAAAAGGAAGACGGATTATCACCTGGATCGGAAATGCTCTTCCCCAGTGCCAAATACATATGTACTATTTTTGTGCTGACTGAATTATAGCCAGTGCAGTAGATATCAGGCAGGTGCTATCATATGTAGTAAAAGAGAACAGTACTAAGCGATCAGATCTTCTACGTCTACCTCTACCTTTGGCCGGCTAAAGGCTGTTAATTGCTTAAAACACTTAGAGGGTGATGGGGGTCTCAGTTTCCCCATCTGAGAAATAAAAGGGTTCAACTTGATTATCTCCAAGGCAGCCTTGAGAACTGTGTGCTCTGTTCTGGACCAGTGGTCCTCAAACCTGTCTGGTCACTATGCCTAGGGAATTCATTTTCTTTCTTTCTTGTCTTCCCTCCTTTCCTCCTTCCCTCCTTTCTTCCTTTCTTTCTTTCTCTGTCTCTCTTTCTCTTTCTTCTTGCTTCTTTCTTTCCAATTCCTGGGACTCAGAACTACTGAGGCAGAACTTCTGGGGCTAGGGCCAAAGAATGGATATGTTCTTAAAGCTTCCCAGGTGATTCTAATGACCAGACAGGTTCAGGAGCCACAGTTCCAGACCCTCTGCTCCCTCTGGCTACGTTGGCTTATTTTGCTGCTAAATTGATTGACACTTCTCTGGTAAGGTAATTCACTTGAAAAAACACAAAAATAACATGCAACAGTTTTGAGAGTGAGAAGGCTAGAGAAGAAGTCAAAGAATTATCTCTGCACTTTGATTATCATGCTCTTATTTTTCACAAATAACCACTGAAATACAAGCCAACAATTCATATGCACTTAAAAACTATATAATTGATAATTCACCTAAAGAGATGCCCATGACAAGTCCACATTTAAGTGGAAAAACTGATTACCTGAAAGTTGGAGTGTTTTAAAATATACATTTTATATATATAAACTTATAAATATTGAAAAACTCTATAGGAAATACATCTTTCCTAATAATTTAATAATTATTACTTCTGGGTGATAGGATTATAGATTACATATTTTCATTTTTGTTCTTTTTTGGCATTTTCTAATAGACATTTATAAGTAGAAAGACAATAAACCCATTTAAAGTTTTAAACATGACTATGCTCAGCAATATTAAACCAAGAAGCATCCATAAAGAAGACTTTTCTCTGACCTTTAGCCCTCATCATATATTTCCAAGCTTATGGTATTAGGATTTTTTTCCCTATCTTAGCCTTACAAGTAAGAGGTGTGTATATACTGTACATGACATTTCTCAGTCTGGCTTTAGTAACTCTCCTCACAGCAGCTCTAAACATGTATGCAAGTGGTCATTATCACAAAAATGTGTAATAACACTCGCAGAATTTACTGTATTAGCTCTGGGGTTTTTCTGGGAGATCTGCAAGCTTAGAATAAACAAATGAAAGCTAAAGCTATATTTGTGGGTCTAATAATAGTTAATAGGCAGGATTTTTAGAGAAGTCTGCTAAGCTATGTCTGGATACGCTATTTAAAGTAGTTTTATGGGAGGTTTTTTTTTTTTTCACTTTTTGCATTTATAGACAGACAGTTTTAGTTTGGGTAATCCTTGGAACTTTAAGTCCTGGACAAGAGTTAAAAGTAATCGTTTGCTCAAACTCTTGAGATTTTGCTATGGCAAACTGTGATAAGAAGGACGAATGAATGCAAACGTCGTCCTGTAATTTTTTTCCCCCAAGCTAAACCACCTAACCAGCAATGTCAGAGTGCTGTTCTCACCACTTCAGCTGCCCGAGTCTTTGGGACATTTGTGCAGGACCAAAAGAACAGCCGCATCCATGAGAAAATCCGAACAAGCTGATTCACGTTAAGATAATTTCTGCTTTAAGATGCTGATTACTAAAATAGGCTCTGCTTAAGAAATAGAGCCAAATTTCTACACCTCCAAGGCCTCTCGGTTGCCAGATTCAACTAACAGTGAATTCAACTAACAGATTCAACTGACAGTGCAGTCAGTCCACTTGTCCTCCTCCCTAAGGTGTCCATTTCCAGAGATGACAGAACTGAAACGCCCCCCAACTTCCCCACAGCTGCGCGTTCCCCTGTGTTCCTAGTACGCAGAGTTGCAGCGAACCTACCTGGTGCAGCTCATTAGGCAGAGAGGCGGCGGACCGTAAAAGCCAGCACCCGCTGCTTGCACAAATTCGAACCACAGCTCCAGGCCTTGCCCCTTCGGCGGTCGCTGGGAGAGACTGAGGGCCCGGCGCCTAGAGGCCGCTTATCTGCTCCCAAGCACGTGACCCGATCCCTGGGACCAATCGCCGGGCCTCGAGCCCCATGGCGTGACCAACCAGCGCCCAGCTGGGGCGCAAGCCCTCGCCACGGGAACGTGATGGCCCCGGGGCCGGACGTGCAGAGAGCGAGCTGGGCATCCCGGAGAGGTTCTGGGACTCCGTGGCCAGCTGGAACCAGCCGCGTAACGGGAACCCTGGGCTAGGGGCCGGGCAGGCACGTACCGCATGCAGCGGGCGCCGGCCAAGAGAGAGCGCAGCGAGCATCGCCCAGGCGGGGCGCCAGTGCCTCAGGCTTGGGGCGGCTGTTACTTGGGAATAGCTTTGTGGGTCACTGCGGGTGAATCTGCACACAGAAGATGTGGCTCAAACCGAATGTGTATCGCATTTGAAATGTTTATATCGTTCATTACCCTGTGTATCCGCATTTCTCCCTCACCTTAGCCTGCGCGACCCCAAACTGGCTGCATGCTTTTCAATTAGTATGAGTTCACAGATGCACCACACAGTAGACAGCTGCCGGGAATTACCAACTTATCTAACAAATGTTGTTAGGAAAGAATACGAGCCCCATAAAACACTAAGGTGGCATTTAATTAAAAGACACTTTGTATTTCTGTCTATTCTTCAATTTTCTCCCCTGCGGGGAACACTAAAACCAGAAGTGAAATGACCCTTTTCACACATACAGCCGGTCAAGAGGCAGCAGTCAACCCAAACCCCTTACTCAATTCTGACGTCCTTTGGCAGTGGTGTGGAAATCAAAATGTTAAAATAAAATTTAAAAAATCACGCCGTATGTTTCATGAGCCTTCTGAGCCACTCACTTTCGCTGAGGTTTCATTATTTTGATTAGTTTGAGGAATTTTTAGACCATCATTTACAACTGTAAAATTAAATGTCTAAGTCAAGTCTAAATTATTTTTATAAAACCCACGTCCTAGTTTTGCTCTACTAATTGAGCTATCCATTAGTCAATTAAAATATACAAAAATTCCTATGTCTTTTAAACAACTGTCAAACAGTGGAATTGTTAAAATTATTAGAGTGAAGAAAAAAATCACACTGAATATCACTGGGAAAGGCACTTCATGCCTGGGTTTTATTTTTGAAATGAAATATCTAACTAATGGCAGGTCTTCTAGCCCCTTTAGCTGAACCAAAACTAGCTGGAAGGTCTTTGGATTGACACTTACTAGCTACACGAATCTAGGCAAGTTCTAACCTCAGTATCCTCGTGTGTAAAACGGAGATAGTAATGTTCTGAGGATGAAGTAAGATGGTGCCAATGAACAGACTCAGCACGATGCCCAGCTCCTGTGTTCAACCCGGGCTAGTTCCCAAGTTTCTACTTGATCTCTCAGCTAGAGTTTTTACTCTATCACCTCAAGGTGCCTGGTGCCTGAGCTAAAATATTGAGACTAGCTGCTGCTTGTTGAGCCTTTACTCTGTGCCAAACACTATGTGCTATCAATTCAATCCTCACAACAACCCTATGTGATATGTCCAATTATTAATCCCATTTTAGAGAAAAGAAAACGGAGACACTGAGTGGTCAGGAAACCTGCCCAGTGGATCACTTGAGGCCAGGAGTTCAAGACCAGCCTGGCCAACATGGTGAAATGTTATCTCTACTAAAAATACAAAAATTAGCCAGGCATGGTGGTGCACACCTGTACTCTCAGCTACTCTGGAGGCTGAGGCAGGAGAATCGCTTGAACCCGGGAGGCGGAGGTTGCAGTGAGCTGAGATTGCACCACTGCACTCCAACCTGGGCAACAGAGCGAGACTCTATCTAAAAAAAAAAAAAACCTGTCCAGGATCTCACAGGTAGAGCAGGGATTAGAGCCTGGCTGATGCCAGAGCAATAACTGCTGCACCATATTGTCTTATTTTAATGACCCATCAATGGTTAGAATTATGGAGGTAGAAGGAGGTGATAGGCATCAAACTCTGTATTTCACAGATGAGGAACTGAAAGCTTAGAGAGGTCAAGCTGCTTGCCAGGGGCTGGCTAGGTCTGAGCCAAAACTAGAACCCTAGGTATTCTTTTCCTCTACCCATGATTATATGTTGAGCTAAATAGTAAATATTACCAGTTAAAACTATGAAGAAACATGAATAACAATTTACGGTGATCGCATTTTGAGGGAAAGGTATCCATGCACGGAAAACAGAACCTGCTCTATAGAAATGTGAACAGTTCATTTTGGAATGGTGAGATTCCAAAATGTCTTCGTTGTTTTGCTGCTTTGTTGTTTTTCTTAATTTTTCTACAATGAACATACACAACTTAATTAAGAAATAATTTTTCAAGGGCTTTAAAACTCTGGGATTCAACTAACACATATAGCGTACTGCTAGGTGCCAAGAACTGTGGTGGAAATTTTCACATGCTTGTGCCATTTACTCACACCACCCTTTCAGCCTGTTCCATTCATACAGCTTTCTCTCCTGCCCCCTGGTGTTGACTAAAATGCCATAGAAGTCACTCTCCCTTTCAGCTCCTTCAAATGGAAGATTCAGGGAGACCATGCTTTCTCCTAAAAGGACTCAACACTCACTCAATAAACCTCTAAACTGGATGATCCAGGCTTTTCACTTCTGTCTCCTTCCCAGCTTTTGCTCCCCTTCATTATTGGATGAGAAAAACTAGGATGGAATCAGTGTTCTTAGTTGTGGGTTGCACCAATGAAGACAGAGTAGAAAGGAATCGTGGGGAGTTTTACTACTATTTGTAGGATTTCTCCCACTGTGGTTTGGCAGCATCTAAACATTGCTTGGTCCTACCCATCTTAACAATCAATCTATCAGCAGGAAATTATTGAGCTATGCAGTATTTCCAGCTCCATGCCAGGGGTTACAAAGTCTCAGCAGTCATAATCCTTTGACCTTGAGGAGGTTACAATCATTATTACAGAAAAACAAATTCATAGAATACCCAGCGGACATTTTAAGAAGCTACTAAGCAAGGAGCTGATAATTGTGGGGCTTACACAAGTGGGTCTCTTACAGCGTTCACTCAACACGTTGCCTGAGAGCTGCCTTTGGAAAAACACCCTGGGGGGTTGCCAAGTTGCCAACTCATTTTCTGCAAGCTTGTCTTTTTTCAGTGCCTAATCAAGAAAGTACTTGAGAATTCAGCCTCATAGTTACTAATATAAAAATTTCAGTACTTTAACCACAGTTAGTGGTAACTGAGAGAAACCTCGTAAGTGATCTTCACTGAAGATCACTTATGAAGTTTCAGTGAAGAGTCAGGGAAGTTGAGAACCGAGTTTTTTTTTAATTATTATTAAAAGGAGCAGGTTTTGCATTTTGGAGAACAAAAAAGGTGCCAATTCATTTGTCTCAGTTAATAGTAAGCGCTCTCGTACACTATTTTCTTCTTCCTTCTTTAGCTACATTCAACAGGAAGTCCAATATTAAGTAAAAGGATACAACCTAAAAAACATATGGTGCTTACTTTGGGCTCGGCACTGTTTTAAGCACTTAGAAATATTAACTCATGTAATCTTTCTAAGAATCCGGTGAGGTAGAAACCCATTTCACAGATGAGGAACATGAAGACATCGAAGGGGCCAGTTGTCCAAGATCACACAGCTAGTAGGTGACAGGATCAGGTTTCGAGCCCCTGTAGAATCCATGCTCCTAGTGTATGAGTTGCTCTGAAAAAGACAAGCACCACACTGGTAGCTACCAAGACCAAAAAGCAGCTCTGAAGGCCAGAGAGGTCCTGAAAGGAGAAGGCTTGCTGTGGAATACCTGTGGAAGCTTCAAGAAGGTAGCGGGAATTGGGAAGGCCAGGAAAATGGGAAGAACTTAAATATGATGTGCTATCATCTTTAGGGCATTTAGATGACTAGAATACAACTTTGTGGCTCAACAAATGAGACAGCAAATAAGATCACCATTGAAATGGTGCCAGCCACCCACCATTCCACTCAAAAGGCATATTCCCAGAGGCAAGTGGGGAAGTGAAAGGACTAACAAATCTGCTTGTTGCCAAGAAGACTATGCTACCAGCCATTCAGTTTGCACTAAAGGGATTTTCAAGTATAATTTTCACTACTGGAAATTTTTTAGTTTTTACCTTAAACCCCATTTGTAAAATAGTCCAATAAGAGCAGAGAACGGTCTAGGTGTGGTGGGAAAGCATAATTGTTAGCAAAATAAGGGGTTAAAGAAAGTGCAGGGCTGGGTGAGGTGGCTCACGCCTGTAATCCCAGCACTTGGGAGGCCGATGTGGGCGGATCATTTGAGGTCAGGAGTTCAAGACCAGCCTGGCCAACATAGTCAAACTGCTTCTCTACTAAAAAATAAAAAAATTAGCTGGGCGTGGTGGTGGGCGCCTGTAATCCCAGCTACTCAGGAGGCTGAGGGATGAGAATCACTTGAACCTGGGAGGCAGAGGTTGCAGTGAGCCGAGATCGCACCACTGCACTCCAGCCTGGGCAACAGAGTGAGACTCCCTCTCAAAAAAAAAAAAAGAAAGAAAAGAAAGTGCAGGATGCCGCCTGAAACATGTAGGTATCTCAGGTGAGGTGAGGAAAAGGAGAGGGGAGGGCGGATGAAAAAAAGAATGATATAACTGTATCAGGTTGGCTTAGTGGCAAATGGATCATGTGAATATTACACACATTTGCTACACATGCTTCAGGACTTTAGAGAAAGGACTGGCCTCTGGGGGTCAGGATGGCCAAAGAGGACCAGGACTTACTGAGTAACTACAAGGAGAAGAATTTGGCTAAAGGTGAGGATTCTGGCTGGGGAGCATGAGGAGGAGAGGTCAAAGGAGAGAGGTTTTTTTTTTTAGACAGACTCTCACCTGTTGCCTAGGCTGGAGTACAGCGGCGCTATCTCGAACCTCCACCTTCCAGATTCAAGTGATTCTCCTGCCTCAGCTTCCTGAGTAGCTGGGATGACAGGCATGCGCCATGATGCCCGGCTAATTTTTGTATTTTTAATAGAGACGGGGTTTCACCGTGTTGGCCAGACTGGTCTCCAACTCCTGGCCTCAAGTGATCTGTCTGTATTGGCCTCCCAAAGTGCTAGGATTATATAGGCTTGAGCCACTGTGCCAGGCCAGGAGAGAGAATCTTAAGTGTAAAAATTTTTTAAAATCTGCTGGATTATCATGAACAAAATTAGAGATCTACGTACTACAAAATGAAATAAGCAGAGAATAAAATAACAATCTGACTGTGGGGGAGGTACCATCCTTTTGTGTCGATAGTTACATCAAGTTGCTGCAGTTTCTCTGTATTCATCGAAAGATTAGGGTGAATAAACATGTAAGTTAGAAATAATCCATGCAGAAATTATTAAAACACCTACTGAAGAGCATTTTAAAAAGCTCTAATGTGAGTGTATGGAAGATGGGAAAGGGATGACTTGTTCAGGGGGAGAATTAGAAACTAGCCAAAATGTACGAAAATTCATAGGAAACTTCAACATCAGAAAAATCAAAATAAGAAGAAAAAGTATTTTTGAAAAAGAAAAATGAGGAGATACTAGCCCTACCAGCTTAAATTTGTTATAAAGTTAAAGTTTAAAAAATAAACTGGAATTGGTGTGTGAGCAAAGAAACAGATCAGTGAGATGAAAGAGTTCATAAAATAGACTACTTACATATCAGAATTTCATATATATGATACAGTGGGTAACTCTCATAAGAGGTGCTGAAGAACGGCTTATTCAATAAAAGGGCAGCTGGCTAGACATATAGGGTGGGTGGGAGGATTGGGAGGATATATGGAAGAAATTATTTTATTCACACCTCTGTGGAGGGGGACTACTGTGCTTTGATGGCACAGCAACATGTATGAATAAAGCACCTCAAGAGGGAATTCTGCAAAGGGATGGCTGGCCTGGTTCAACTGCCCTGCACGCTGTAATTTGGGTGACTTAGAGAGTTTTCTTTTCTTTTTTTTTTTAGATGGAGTCTCGCTCTGTCGCCCAGGCTGGAGTACAGTGACGCGATCTCGGCTCACTGCAAGGTCCACCTCCCGGGTTCACGCCATTCTCCTGCCTCAGCCTCCTGAGTAGCTGGGACTACAGGTGCCCGCCACCATGCCTGGCTAATTTTTTTGTATTTTTAGTAGAGGCAGGGTTTTACCATGTTAGCCAGGATGGTCTCTATCTCCTGACCTCATGATCTGCCTGCCTCGGCCTCCCAAAGTGCTGGGATTACAGGCGTGAGCCACCATGCCCAGCCGAGAGTTTTCTTTTTAACTTAGGACTTATGGGATAGAGAAAAGTACTGGGGCAATTACTCAGTGAGAAAAAACTCACTGAGACAATGTATTAAATATAATCTTTTTTTTTTTTTTTGAGACGGAGTCTCGCTCTGTCTCCCAGGCTGGAGTGCAGTCTCACTAGATCTCGGCTCACTAGAACCTCCGCCTCCTGGGTTCAAGTGATTCTCATGCCTCAGCTTCCAGAGTAGCTAGGATTACAGGTGTGTGCAACCATACCCAGCTCATTTTTGTATTTTTAGAGGAGATGGGGTTTCACCACGTTAGCTAGGCTGATCTCAAACTCCTGACCTCAAGTGATCTCCCTGCCTTGTCCTCCCAAAGTGCTGGGATTACAGGTGTGAGCCACCACGCCCAGACTAATGTATACTCTTAAGTACACATTCTTTCCTACCTCAAGTTCCTCCTTTCTAAGAAGGAGGAGAAAACTCTTCATGGGTACAGCCGATGGGATGTGTCAGCACTGGGTGGGCCTGGATGCTTTGTGTGTGTTCTGATTGCTCTATCTGGGCAGGGATGTGTACCTCTAGTTTTTTTACTAAATCTTTATATCCTGACTTTGCAATCTGTATTTTTACTTGAAAACCCAATAGCCTGTGAGATGCAGAGGCTCTCTGCCTACCCAGGCCACTATTTACTCACCAGATGCATATTGTCTAGAGTAGTCTATTTTTTAGCTCTGTATCTGGTTTCTGGACTTAGCTGTGAACTTTAGCTATTGGAGGGGTTTTGAAGACCCTTTGGCAGAGGAGTCCAGACTGAAAACAAGTCCCCCATTTGTAAGGTACCATAACACTTTCTTTCTCATATGACAAAATTAAACCTCTCCTCCTCTAAGAGTCCACTCCCCTCACACACACACAAACATATCACATCAACTTTTTCCTAACTCTGGACATAACTGTTAATAACTACTCGCGCTACAAGATGTTCAGAACTCTTTGTTCCTTTCTTTTAAACCAGAATGCTGTATTTTCTCCTTCAACCATGAGGAGAAAAAGCAGATCTGGTCGAAGTCAGAGCTTTGTGTCTATCAGAGAACTGTTTCTGTTTAGCTGCTAAATGGCTGGTAAGTGGTTAAAAGTTCCAACTGGGGAAAGTTGGAGAGGATTAACAATTTTCCAGATCCTACTGAGTCAACTATTTTTACTAGGGCTTTAATATTTTGTCTGAAGTATAGTAAATTCTCCAGAATGTTAGCCACAGTTTTAAAAACACATTTTTTAAGGTCAGGGGTACATGTGCAGGTTTATTATATAGTTAAACTCATGTCACAGGGAGTTGTTATACAGATTATTTCATCACCCAGGTATTAAGCCTAGTGCCCATTAGTTATTTTTCCTGATCCTCTCCCTCCTCCCACCCTCCACCCTCCGATAGGCCCCAGTGTCTGTTGTTCCCCTCTATGTGTCCATGAAAAACACATTTTAAAGCCAACTGTCTCCAAGTCTTATTGCTGTCTATTAGCAAGGTATTAATTTTTTAAATGAACAACTATTAAACTCTTAAGTCACTTAGTAAAACTGGCAATTGTTTGAAAGCCACTGATAAGAAGACAAAAAACTTCAAAATGCTGTTACTTCCCCTGTCAAAAAAAAAAAAAAAAAAAAAAAACAAAAAAAAAAACCAAACTTCCAATAATCAAAAGTGATGATGTTGAGCAAAAAAGCATTAGGTCTTGCTTTCCTATATACATTGTTGAGTTTTCTTTGTTACATAAATTTGGAGCTCAAACCACTGGTGATTAAAATAAATTTTTCTTTCTGAAGAAAGAAGAAAGAAAATTAATGTTAAGAACAAACTATGAATCTACCACTGCTCGGTCCTTTTACATATTTTATGATATAATCACTGCTACAATATGACTACAATCTAATGTTTTTTTTTTTTTAAGTTAAATGCTATTAAATTAAAAAGAAGATGGGCCGGGTGCGGTGGCTCATGCCTGTAATCCCAGCACTTTGGAAGTCGGAGGCGGGTGGATCACCTGAGGTCAGGAGTTCAAGACCAGCCTGGCCAACATGGTGAAACCCTGTCTCTACTAAAAAATACAAAAATTAGCCAGGCGTGGTGGCAGGTGCCTGTAATCCCAGCTACTCAGGAGGCTAAGACAAGAGAATTGCTTGAACCCAGAAGGCGGAGGTCGCAGTGAGCCGTGATCATGCCATCGCACTCCAGCCTGGGGGACAAGAGCGGGACTTCATCTCAAAAAAAAAAAAAAGAAGAAGAAGATGAACAGAGGACTATTGCTTAAAACAGGGCAAAAGATGATTAGGTATCACTTTATCTTATCTTGCTTCTACTCTGTCCCACCCCCAAATTCAAAGTTTTAATGCTATTTACAAAATTTAATCTTCTTCATAGTTGATACTGGAAGAAGTTATTATTTTGCAAACTACAAACAGAAATGCAAGATCCAATTGGTCAAAATCACAGTGGCAACACGTGAGCAATAACATTTTACACATGATTAGCTCTTTCAATTTTACAAATGCCTTCAGAGCCTTTATTTAATCTTTATTAAAACTCTGTGAAGCCACTCCTCTGATTTCATCTTACAAAAGGAGAAACTGAGACCTGATAAGGCTGAATGACTACAGAAGGTTCACAACTATTAAGTAATTGGGTTAGGCTTCCAAGCCAGGACCTAACCTCATGTGTATACCTTATCTGAGTAGTTAGCTGCTTCATTCACAGATATCAAAGTAGGATCTAAGCATGAACATCTTGTTGGACATTTCTGTCTTCTTCACCTCCATATTTAATCAATCACCAAGTCCTACCTGCTTTGACCTTCTTACTACTTCCGAAAATTGATGTCCCCTTCTCCACTCCCTTGCCACTCACCATCCCTCACTTGAATTGTAATAGCCTTCGAACCAGCTTTTCCCAGTCTATCTTGTGTCACTCAGGTGCATGTTTCTCACAAGCAACAAAGTGTCTAAAATGTAGTTCTGACCACAGAATCTTACTAAGGCTGCCCATAATCTCAATCTACTAAAAATAAACAACTGAAACAAACTGCTGACATTCATAGTCCTCCAGGATCTCTGCCTGTCTCACCGACTTCATTTTCATTTGTCATTCCCTATCCCTACTTGTACTCACAAAGTGCCCATCCCACCTGGAGCATCCTCTCTCCATTCGCTTTGCTTGACTAATGCCCAGTCCTTCTTTGAGGCTCAGCTCAGATGTCACCTGCCCAGGATGCCTTTCATGCCCTCCCTCCACCAACTCAGGGACTTTCCTCTGTCTTTTCCATAAGACCTTGTGACTATTTTTATCATTTCATTTACCATCTACTTTTATAAAAATCTGGTTTGTGTTTATCTCCTCCATTCGACAGTAAGCTCCCTGAGGGTAAGAGCAATGTCTTATTCATCTGTGTTTCTCCAACACTGGGCACAACACCCAGCACAAAAAACACATGCCTGTTGGGTAAATTGTATATATTAATTATGAAAAATACTTGCTGGTTTCAGAATCCTGCACAGAAATTGAGAAGATGATGTTGAAATGATGTGAAATGATGTGATGTTAAATGAATGTTGTGAATCAGCAGGTGACAAGACCATGAACTGTCAAAAGATGCTTTCAGAAACAGTCTAAAGAGGAGTATTGACAAAAACTCTAAATAAGAAGAGTGTACTATTAAGTTGGCAGTCGGGGGAAATGTTATTTCAAAAGTACCACAGAGCAGTGCCAACCAAACCACCCAATGCCCCAGACTCAGGAACCTCAGCAAAAGCACAAGTTGTCCTAGGACATGACAGATTTGTTTTCAGATCATAAGTCAAACACCAGGACCAGGACTGATGGAGACTTGGGTTTTTTTAAGGGATAACTCATCAGGAATTCTTTTAATATATAAACCCATTTGTCATCCTTTGAGTCTTCTTTGCTACTTCTGGCTATTTTCCAACTTCCCCTTTTCCTTGTGGGCCTTCAAATACCTCTTCCTCCTCTGTTTTCCAATGTCTCCTTGCTTTCTGCCTCTCATGTTCTTGCTTGTGGAAGATCACCACTGACATTAAAATTTCCTGGAAAATTCCACTGGCTAATGTACACCTCTAATTGTGGAAAGTACATGGGTCACCTAAGTCCCTCCCTTAATGTGCTATGTTCTCCTGTTTGTTTCCACTGTTCCATCTCCCTGGAAGTCCTTCACCTGGCCAAACCATATCCATCCTTCAAGGTCTGGCTCAAATGTCCAATGTTAAACTTCCTCCAACCCTAAGACAGAGACAGAATGCCCTGCTCTTTTATCTGTACTCCAGAGATGAATTTGCTTAGAAAGCTAGAATAGCTTTTGTAGCACTCCGTGTTTTTACTTGTTTATGCAACTATCTCCCCTAGGAGACTATGCCCTACTGAGGACAGGCACCAAATATCATCCATCTCTGTATCCCTTACCCTTATCAATGCCTAGAAAATCGTAGACACTCAAAAATATTTCTTGATTCCCAGGCAAACTGGCCAAATAGAAACAGCTCCAGTCTCCAGCTACCAGCGAGACCTGAAGCCACCACCAGGAGGCAGGTGATTTCTGCATTTCCAACTGAGGTACCTGGCTCATCTCACTGGGACTGGTTAGACAGTGGGTGCAGCCCATGCAGGGGAAGCAGAAGCAGGGTGGGGCGTTGCCTCACCCAGGAAGTGCAAGGGGTCAGGGAACTCCCTCCCCTAGCCAAGGGAAGCCTTGAGGGACTGTGCCGTGAGGGACGAAGTTATCTGGCCCAGATACTACACTTTTCCCACTGTCTTCACAACCCACAGACCAGGATATTCCCTTGGGTGCCTACACCACCAGGACCCTGGGTTTGAAGCACAAAGCTGGGTGACCGTTTGGGCAGACACTGACTTAGCCGCAGGAGTTTTCCAGCCCCAGTGGCACCTGGAATGCCAGCGAGACAGAACCATTCACTCCCCTGGAAAGGGGGCTGAAGCCAGGGAGCCAAGTGGTCTAGCTCAGCGGATCCCCTCCCCACCCCTCTCCCCACCCCATGGAGCCCAGCAAGCTAAGATCCACTGGCTTGAGATTCTCGCTGCCAGCACAGCAGTCTGAAGTCGACCTGGGATGCTCAAGCTTGGTTGGGGGAGGGATGTCTGTCATTACTGATGCTTGAGTAGGAGGTTTTCCCCTCACAGTGTAAACAAAGCTACTGGGAAGTTCAAACTGGGTGGAGCCCACCACAGTGCTGCAAAGCCACTGTAGCCAGACTGCCTCTCTAGATTCCTCCTCTCTGGTCAGGGCATCTCTGAAAGAAAGGCAGCAGCCCCAGTCAGGGGCTTATAGATAAAACCCCCATCTCCCTGGGACAGAGCACCTGGGGGAAGGGGTGGCTGTGGGTACAGCTTCAGCAGACTTAAATGTTCCTCCATGCTGGCTCTGAAGAGAGCATCAAATCTCCCAGCACAGTGCTTGAGCTCTGCTAAGGGACAGACTGCCTCCTCAAGTGGGTCCCTGACCCCAATGCCTCCTGACTGGGAGACACCTCCCAGCAGGGGTCGACAGACACCTCACAGAGGAGAGCTCTGGCTGGCATCTGGCAGATGCCTCTCTGGGATGAAGCTTCCAGAAGAAGGAACAGGCAGCAATCTTTGCTGTTCTGCAGCCTCCACTACTGACATCCAGTCAAATAGGATCTGGAGTGGACCTCGAGCAAACTCGAGCAGACCTGCAGCAGAAGGGCTTGACCGTTAGGAGGAAAACTAACAAACAGAAAGGAATAGCATCAATATCAACAAAAAGAATGTCCACACAAAAACCCCATCTGATAGTCACCATAATCAAAGACAAAGGTAGACAAATTCACGAAAATAAGGAAAAACCAGTGCAAAAAGACTGAAAATTCCAAAAATCAGAACACCTCTTCTCCTCCAATGGATCACACCTCCTCACCAGCAAGAGAACAAAACTGTATGGACAATGAGTTTGATGAACTGACAGAAGTAGACTTCAGAAGGTGGGTAATAACAAACTCCTCCGAGCTAAAGGAGCGTGTTCTAACCCAATGCAAGGAAGCTAAGAACCTTGATAAAAGGTTACAGGAACTACTAACTAGAATAACCAGTTTAGAGAAGAACATAAATGATGGAGCCGAAAACACAGCATGAGAACTTCGTGAAGCATACACAATTATCAATAGCCAAATTGACCAAGCAGAAGAAAGGATGTTAGAGATTAAAGATCAACTTAATGAAATAAAGCATGAAGACAAGATTAGAGAAAAAAGAATGAAAAGGAATGAACAAAGCCTCCAAGAAATATGGGACTATGTGAAAAGACCGAGCCTACATTTTATTGGTATACCTGAAAGTGACAAGGAGAATGGAACCAAGTTGGAAAACACTCTTCAGGTTATTATCCAGGAAAACTTCCCCAACCTAGCAAGACAGGCCAACATTCAAATTCAGGAAATACAGAGAACACCACAAAGATACTCCTTGAGAAGAGCAATCCCAAGACACATAATCATCAGATTCACCAAGGTTGAAATGAAGGAAAAAATATTAAGGGCAGCTGGAGAGAAAGGTCGGGTTACCCACAAATGGAAGCCCATCAGACTAACAGTGGATATCTCTGCAGAAACCTATTAAGTCAGAAAAGAGTGTGGGCCAACATTCAGTATTTTTTTTTAAAAAAAGAATTTTCAACCCAGAATTTCATATCCAGCCAAACTAAGCTTCACAAGCAAAGGAGAAATAAAACCCTTTACAGACAAGCAAATGCTGAGGGATTTTATCACCACCAGGCCTGCCTTACAAGAGCTCCTGTAGGAAAAACTAAATATGAAAAGGAAAAACCAGCACCAGCCACTGCAAAAACATACCAAAATGTAAAGACGATTGACACTATGAAGAAACTGCATCAACTAATGGGCAAAATAACCAGCTAGCATCATAATGACAGGATCAGAGTCACACATAACAATATTAACCTTAAATGTGAACAGGCTAAATGCCACAATTTTGTGAGCCCAGTCTCACAAAAGACAGAGACTGGCAAATTGAATAAAGCACACCATCAGTGTGCTGTACTCAGGAGACCCATCTCACATGCAAAGACATGCATAGGCTCAAAATAAAGGGATGCAGGAAGATTTACCCAGCAAATGGAAAGCAAAAAAAACCAGGAGTTGCAATCCTAGTCTCTAATAAAACAGATTTTAAACCAACCAACAAAGATCATAAAAGACAAAGAAGAGTATTACATAATGCTAAAGGGATCAGTGCAACAAGAAGAGCTAACTATTTAAATATATATGCACCCAATACAGGAACACCCAGATTCATAAAGCAAGTTCTTAGAGACTTACAAAGAGACTTAGACTCCTGCACAATAATAGTGGGAGACTTTAACACCCCACTGTCAATATTAGACAGATCAATGAGACAGAAAATTAACAAGGATATTCAGGACTTGAACTCATCTCTGGACCAAGTGGACCTAATAGACATCTACAGAAATCTCCACCCCAAATCAACAGAATATACATTTTTCTCGGCACCACACTGCACTTATTCTAAAATGGACCACATAATTGGAAGTAAAACACTCCTCAGCAAATGCAAAAGAATGGAAATCATAACAGTCTCACAGACCACGGTGCAATCATATTAGAACTCAGGATTAAGAAACTCACTCAAAACCACAAAACTACATGGAAATTGAACAACCTGCTCCTGAATGACTACTGGGTAAATAATGAAATTAAGGCAGAAGTAAATAAGTTCTTTGAAATCAGTGAGAACAAAGACACAACGTACCAGAATCTCGGACACAGCTAAAGCAGTGGTGTTTAGAGGGAAATTTATAGCACTAAATGCGCACAAGAGAAAGCAGGAAAGATCTAAAATCAACGCCCTAACATCACAATTAAAAGAACCAGAGAAGCAAGAGCAAGCAAATTCAAAAGCTAGCAGAAGACAAGAAATAACTAAGATCAGAGCAGAACTGAAGGAGATAAAGACATGAAAAACCCTTCAAAACAATCAATGAATCCTGGAAATGCTTTTTTTGAAAAGATTAGCAAAATAGGTAGACTGCTAGCCAGACTAATAAGGAAGAAAAGAGGGAAGAATCAAATGGACATAATAAAAAATGATAAAGGGGATATCACCACCAATCCCACAGAAATACAAACTACCATCAGAGAATACTATAAACACCTCTATGCAAATAAACTAGAAAATCTAGAAGAAATGGACAAATTTCTGGACACATACACCCTCCCAAGACTAAACCAGGAAGAAGTCGTACCTCTGAATAGACCAATAACAAGCTCTGAAATTGAGGCAGTACTTAATAGCCTACCAACCCAAAAAATCCCACGACCAGATAGATTCACAGCCAAATTCTACCAAAGGTACAAAGTGGTGCTAGTACCATGCCTTCTGAAACTCTTCCAAGCAATAGAAAAAGAGGGATTCCTCCCTTACTCTTTTTATGAGGCCAACATCATCCTGATACCAAACCTGGCAGAGACACAACAAAAAAAAGAAAATTTCAGTCCAAAAATCCCTGAGGAACATCAATGAGAAAATCCTCAATAAAATACTGGCAAACAGAATCCAGCAGCACATCAAAAAACTTATCCACCACAATCAAGTTGGCTTCATCCCTGGAATGCAGGGCTAGTTCAACATACACAAGTCAATAAATGTAACCCATCACTTAAAAAGAACCGATGACAAAAACCACACAATTTTCTCAATACATATTGAAAAGGCCTTCAATAAAATTCAACACCCCACTCATGCTAAAAACTCTCAATAAACTAGGTATTGATGGAATGTTTCTCTTAATAAGAGCTATTTATGACAAAGCCACAGCTAATATCATACTGAATGAGCAAAAGCTGGAAGCATTCCCTTTTAAAACCGACACAAGACAAGGATGCCCTGTCTCACTACTCCTATTCAACATATTATCGGAAATTTTGGCCAGGGCAGTCAGGCAAGAGAAAGAAAGGGCATTTAAATAGGAAGAGAGGAAGTCAAATTGTCTCTGTTTGCAGAGGACATGATTATATATTTGGAAAACCCCATCATCTCAGCCCAGAATCTCCTTAAGCTGATATGCAACTTCAGCAAAGTCTCAGGATACAAAATCAATGTGCAAAAATCACAAGCATTCCTATACACCAAAAATAGACAGCCAAATCATGAGTGAACTCCCATTCATAACTGCTACAAAGAGAATAAAATACCTAGCAATACAACTTACAAAGAATGTGAAGGACCTCTTCAAGGAGAGCTACAAATCACTGCTCAAGGAAAGAAGAGAGGACACAAAGGGAAAAACATTCCATCCTCATGGATTGGAAGAATCAATATTGTGAAAATGGCCATACTGCCCAAAGTAATTTATAGATTCAATGCTATCCCCATCAAGCCACCATTGACTTTCTTCACAGAATCAGAAAAAAACTACTTTACATTTCATGTGGAACCAAAAAGAGCCTGTATAGCCAAGACAATCTAAGCAAAAAGAACAAAGCTGGAGGCATCACGCTACCTGACTTCAAAGTATACTACAAGGCTACAGTAACCAAAACAGCTTAGTACTGGTACCAAAACAGATATATAGACCAATGGAACAGAACAGAGGCCTCAGAAATAACTCCACACATCTACAGCCATCTGAGCCTTGACAAACCTGACAAAAGCAAGCAATGGGGAAAGGATTCCCTATTTAATAAATGGTGTCAGGAAAACTGGCTGGCCATATGCAAAAAAACTAAAACTGGACCCCTTCCTTACACCTTATACAAAAATCAACTAAAGATAGATTAAATATTTAAACGTAAGACCTAAAACCTTAGAAGAAAATCTAGGCAATACCATTCAGGACATAGGCATAGGCAAAGACTTCATGACTAAAACACCAAAAGCAATGGCAACAAAAGCCAAAATTGACAAATGGGATCTAATTAAACTAAAGAGCTTCTGCAGAGCAAAAGAAACTACCGTCAGAGTGAACAGGCAACCTACACAATGGGAGAAAAATTTTGCAATCTATCCATCTGACAAAGGGCTAATATCCAGAACCTACAGGGAACTTAAACAAACGTACAAGAAAAAAACAAACAACCCCATCAAAAAGTGGGTGAAAGATATGAACAGACACTTAGAAGACATTTATGCAGCTGACAAACATATGAAAAAAAGCTCATCATCACTGGTCATTAGAGAAATGCAAATCAAAACCACAATGAGATACCATCTCATGCCAGTTAGAATGGCAATCATTAAAAAGTCAGGAAACAACAGATGCTGGAGAGGATGTGGAGAAATAGGAACGCTTTTACACTGTTGGTGGGAGTGTGAATTAGTTCAAACATTGTGGAAGACAGTGTTGCGATTCCTCAAGGATCTAGAACTAGAAATACCATTTGACCCAGCAATCCCATTACTGGGTATATACCCAAAGGATTATAAATCATTCTACTATAAAGATGCATGCACACGTACGTTTATTGCAGCACTATTCACAACAGCAAAGACTTGGAACCAACTCAAATGTCCATCAATGATAGACTGGATAAAGAAAATGTGGCACATATATACCATGGAATACTATGCAGCCATAAAAAAGAATGAGTTCATGTCCTTTGCAGGGACATGGATAAAGCTAGAAACCATCATTCTCAGCAAACTAACACAGGAACAGAAAACCAAACACCAAATGCTCTCACTCATAAGTGAGAGCTGAACAATGAGAACATATGGGCACAGGGAGGTGACCATCACACACTGGGATCTTCCAGGGGTGGGGGGCAAGGGGAGGGATAGCATTAGGAGAAATACCTAATGTAGATGACGGGTTGATGGGTGCAGCAAACCACCATGGCACGTGTATACCTATGTAACCTGCACATTCTGCACATGTATCCCAGAACTTAAATATAATTTTTAAAAAAATTATTGAACTATCTTGCTTTATTTGCTCACTAAGGCGTCAAGTTCACTCCTAAAGTTAGCAAGACTGACTCTAATCAAGGTTTGGTAGCATATAAGGAGAAATTTAAAGATTGGACAATATGAGTATTAGGTATTTAATTATTTAACAAATATTTATTGCTCTTCTACTACGAAGCCCACTATTCTCAAGGCTAAGGATACTGTGGGAAAAAAAGACCACTGGGTCTTATGTTCTCAGGCTAACAGAGAAACTATGATTAATCCAATAATTATACAATTAATTATGATGCAATTTTCATAAGCATATCAAAAGATAACTAGAGGATGCCATGAGAACATGTGATGACCTAAACTGAGGGACGTTAAGGAAGGCTTCCTCAGTGAGTGAGTGATACGCAGACTAAAAGTAGAAGAAAGCAAGCATCCCTAGGTGAAGGGGGACATATGGGGAGACAAAAAGAAGCCGCATATTTGAAGTACATGGCACCTTAGAGAAACTATACAAGGGCCTACTAGAGACTTCCAATTGCCCCTCCAGATGCGTTTGCCACACACTTACAACCTATTTTGTGCCTGTATGAACTATATCGATGGCCTTCCCTGCCTTCTAGCTTCTGGTTAGATTCTGTCAACAAGAGGCCCTGGCAAGAGAGCAGAGGGTAGGAGGAGAATGAAATCAAAGTATTTATTCTCCCAGCTTCCACCCTGACAGGTGGCTATGGTTGGCTTCACTCCTCTACCTGCGGCCATGGCTTCTATCAGGCGGTCCTCTCTGTGGAGCTGCTCCATGGGCCCTGCAATGGCTCTCTCCACTTTTCCTACAGACTAAGAGGTAATAACAGCTCCCTGAGCTCTTACCCACAGGGGACTACACCATCTCTTGTTAGTTTTCTCAGATCCTGTCCACACCCTTGTAATTACCCATTTTGACTATGCTATCTTCCTGCTAGAACGCTGACTGATACAAGGGCAAATAAGAAGCTAGATCATTCAGAAGGTTTTAAACTATTATAAGGGCTTCAGATTTTTGCCCTGAATGCCATGGGAAACCATTGAAAGGGTTAAGCAGATGAGGTAGGTGATCAAGTTTGCATTTTTTAAATGTACACTCTTTGGGTCATGTCTACACTAAAAGTCCAGACATCACCATTACACAATATATCCATGTAACACAACTGCATTGTATCCCCTAAATCTATAAAAAATTTTAAAATGCAAAAAAAAATCACTCTAACAGCTTCGGTGTAGAGAAGAGATGGAAGAGGTGCAAGAGGAGGAAGAGGGAGTCTGGTTATAAGGCAATTAGAGTCACAAAGTTGGCAGATGATGAGCCACAGTGGAAAAATCTGAGGCTGACTACAGAGGTGTGACACAGAACTAGGAGGGACAAGGGAGCAACAGAAGCCCAGCAAGATCTTGAACATCATGCACATAAGACCACCGGGCTCTCTCCACTCTCTTCTTTGCCTCATGGAGTTTATATTGCCCAGCTGCAGTGACCTCCTCACCAATCGCAGTGACTGCCTCACCAATTGCAGTACACCTTGTGCCTGGGGTACACTATCTATCTGGAATATTCTTCCTCTCACCCAAATCCTACCCATCCTCCAAGACTAGCTCAAAAGATACTAAGTAACCATAGCTAACAATTTCTGACAACTTACTATTTTCCAGATATTATGTTAGCATTAGCTCATATAATTGGCCTACCTATGAAGGAGGTACTGTCACTCACTCCATTTTACAGAAGAGGAATTGGGCTCAGAGCTGTTAAGTGCTCATAATCACACCACACTGGGCTTGAACCCAGGCCTGGATACCTTCAAAACCCTGTGTTTGATCCTGACCTAACACTGCCCCTGAAATAGCAATAGTTAACTTTATTGATGACTTACTAAATGACAGGCATTAAGCACTCCCTCAAACTGTTTTATTTGATGCTGGTAACAACCCAATGAGATAAGAATCAATTTAAATATCATCTTCAGAGTATGAAACTAAAGCAGAGAAAGTTAGAAACTTGCTCAAATGCCACCTCCTCAACAAAGTTTTGCCAGATTCCCCACACTCTTGAACATGATTCCTCCCTCCTCTGAAATCTGAGGCACTGCAATGCATCTCCAATAGCATCATCACCCTCTGCTTCATATCCTTGCTGCTTAGCCTGTATCATCTTTTTATTAAAAGGGCAATCTAAGTCTGACTCACCATCAATTACCCCAAGCGCCTGTCTGTAGTTTCCCAACAGCCATTCCCTGACAATTACTTGCTTCAAGTAAGCACTTGCAGTATATTAATGAATGAACACAGGAATGCCTGCAATGTGCCATCAAGGGACTCAGCTAGTGATGAGCCACAGAGTTCCCCTCAGTATTTGCTTAGACCACACCACTGGGCCCTCCAGCCAGGGCAGAGCCAGTTATCTCACAGCCACTAGACTTCTGGATCACATTCAACATTAACCGGGGCACTATGTACACTGCCTGAAGAGCAGAAAAAAGAAATTCAATTTCTATTTATTATAATTAGCTCATTAGGTAGTAAAATAACCATAGTGGTGGAGAGTTGTAGGTTTTGGAAGCCATCACACCCAGTCCTGCTCTTCACTGCTCCATAAGTTTGATCCCATTAGTGACTTAACTTACTTGAACTGCAGACTCCTTATCTATAAAATAAAAAACAATAAGAACCACCTGCTTGGGATTGTTAGGAGGATTAAGTGAGACAATACATGAAAAGCATCTATAACTAAGGTGCCTGGCAGTAAATGGTAGTTATAATTAAATATGAAAGTAGTATATTGCATACTGCATTTAAGGGGGATCACTGGCAAACAGGAAATGTGAAAGAGGACAAGAGGATTGTTCCATATGCTGTCAAAGGAACTGGAGGAGTTTGGCCTATGACATCTAGGAGAATGTACAAGACGTATCTTAATAGATCTGTAGAATTCGCATGTGGAAGAGAAAGATGAACTCTGTGTGGCTCCTAAGCTGAACTAGAACCAATGGATAAAGTGGTAAAGCCCAAATTTTGATTCACTATAAGGGAAGCCTTTCAAATGACTAGGCTGTCCAGTTGGACTGGAAAACTAGCAGGAGTTTGCTCACTGGACTTGCTCAGGCAAAGCCTAAAAGATATGTGAGAGATACTAAAGGCAGAAATGCTTTATGTGGGAGGTCATCCTCAATGGCAAGGAAGTTTCATGCTAATGCCAAGATTCTGTTATTCTGTTGTCCAAAAACGCAAATGCACATGGGAAAGTTGAATAATGAAAGATCCAAAGGTTTCATGCACTCGATTATTAATTCTGGAGTGGCACAAATTAATCTATCAGCTGCAATGATTTATTTCCACCCACATCCAGGTAGACTCCTATTCCTGAATACCTACAAAGATGATTCAGAGCTGTCATCTTGGCATCTCTCCAGACAATAGACTCATAGTTTCCTAAAGTTGGACAGAACCTGAGTTTTTTTAAACCAACTTCTGATCAAATGTCTTTGAATAGAAGAATAATCTCACACTCCTTAGCTGGTTAGCAGCGCACAAAGAAAAACAATCCCTACACAGTGGAGATAAACACATAAGGTGATTACTGTGAACATCCAAACTTTAGGCACCAGGACTGCTGTCTAGTGAGGGCTATTCTCTGCTTCCAGGATGGTGCCTTGTTACTGCGTCCTTCAGAGGAGCAGAACCCTGTGGCCTCACATGATGGAAGGCAGAAGGCAAGTCAATCAAACCCTGCATAAAGCCTCTTTTATGAGGGCCTTAATTTCACTGGTGAAGGAGACCTCACGGCCTAATGACCTCTTAAAGGCCCCACCTCTTAATCCTCACACTTTGGCCATTACATTTCAACACTCGAATTTTGGAGGGGACACATTCAAAGCATAGCACTCCCCACGCTTCTAGAAAAAGGAGAGGGAATCACCAAAGCAGTTGAGAAGCAAAAATAGGTGCCTTTACTCATACCCACAGACACAAAAGCAGGGACTATTTTTACCTATATTACATTAGGTATGCAGTTGGCTATGTTTTCGTAGATACCATGTCTCTTGTCTAAAGTCTACTTTGACTGATATTGATATATCAGACAAGCTTTTTCAAGATTCATCTTTTCATGGTATATCTTTTTTCATCTTTTTGCTCTTAACCTGTGTCTTTATATTTAAAGTGGGCTATTTGCAGAAGTATACATTTGGGTATGGCTTGGTTTTATTTTAAATCATGTCTGACAAAAATCTTCCTTTTAATTGGAGTGTTTAGATCATTTTTATTAATATAATTACTAGTGTGGTAGGAATTAAATCTGCCATTTGCGATTTGTTTTTTATTTGTTGAATCTGTTATTTATTCCTTTTTGTTTGTTTGTTTGAGATGGAGTTTCACTCTGTCGCCTAGGCTAGAGTGGCGTGATCATAGTGTAGCTGCAACCTTGAACTCCTGGGCTCCAGTGATCCTCCTGCCTGAGCCTCCTAAATTGCTGGGATTACAGACTCATGCCACTGCATCTAGCATATTTATTCCTTTTCGCATCTTTCCTTGCCTACCTTAAAGTCAATTGAGTATTTTTAAAGAATTTTATCTCAACTAAATGCTTATTTCCCACGCTTTTTGGTGGTTTTTTTTTTTTTTTTTTTTTAGGGATTGCTCTAGGGTTTACATTGTGCTTCTTTCCCTTATTGCAGTACACTTTCAAATACTATTATGCCAATTTATAGTGTAAAAAATATAATGTTTTAACAGTATATGTATATTTCACTCTCGCATCCTTTATGCTATTGTTGCACATTTTACTTCTAGAAATATTATAAAGCCTATAATGCATTGTTATCTTTTCTTCTGCAGTGTCAAACTTGCTATTAATCCCATCTAGTAATTTTTAAATTTCAAATATCAAGAAATTCCATTTGGCTCTTTTTTGTATCTTCCATTTCTCTCCTTGCTGCATTCACGTTTTTCTTTAATACTTGAACATAGTTATATTAGTTGTTTTAGCATTCTTGTCTCCTAATTGCATCATCCCTATCATTTCTGAGTCTGTTTCTATTGATTTTTTTTTCCTGGTTATGAGTCTTATTTTCCTTCTTGGCATGTCTAACTTTTTTTTTTTTTTTTTTTTGAGACGGAGTCTCCCTCTGTTGCCCAGGCTGGAGTGCAGTGGCGCGATCTCGGCTCACTGCAAGATCCGCTTCCCGGGTTCATGCCATTCTCCTGCCTCAGCCTCCCGAGTAGCTGGGACTACAGGCGCCCCCCGCCACACCTGGCTAATTTTTTGTATTTTTAGTAGAGACGGGGTTTCAGCGTATTAGCCAGGATGGTCTCGATCTCCTGACCTCGTGATCCACCCGCCTCAGCCTCCCAAAGTGCTGGGATTACAGGTGTGAGCCACCAGGCCCGGCCAACAATTTTTTATTGGATGTTGGACATTATAATTTTAAGTTGTTGAGTTACTAAATTATATTGTCTTCCCTTAAAGAGTGTTTGGCGTTGTTCTGGTAAGTAGAAAATTTACTTGGGGTTGGCCGGGCGCGGTGACTCACGCCTGTAATCCCAGCACTTTGGGAGGCTGAGGCGGGTGGATCACAAGGTCAGGAGATCGAGACCATCCTGGCTAACACAGTGAAACCCCGTCTCTACTAAAATACAAAAAAAAAAATTAGCTGGGCATGGTGGCAGGTGCCTGTAGTCCCAGCTACTGGGAGGCTGAGGCAGGAGAATGGCATGAACCTGGGAGGCAGAGCTTGCAGTGAGCCGAGATCGTGCCACCGCACTCCAGCCTGGGAGACAGAGCGAAACTCCGTCTCAAAAAAAAAAAAAGAAAGAAAATTTATTTGAGGTTCAACGCAATTGTTTGCCAGATTTGTTAGAGCATGTCTATAGTAGCCTTCACTCTATGGATAATTTAGCCCATTAATAAGCTATGGTGGCCAGGCACAGTAGCTCATGCCTGTAATCCCAGCACTTTAGGAGCCTGCGGCAGGCAGGAGAATTGCTTGAGCTGAGAAGCTCAAGACCAGCCTGGTTAACATAAGAAGACTCCAACTCTACAAAAAATTTAAAAATTATCCGGGCATGGTGATGTATGACTGTAGTCCCAACTATTTAGGAGGCTGAAGTAGGAGAATCACTTGAGCCTGGGAGGTCAAGAATGAAGTGAACTGTGACCGCAGGGCCACTGCACTCCAGCCTGGGTAACAGAGTTAGACTCTGTCTCAAAAAAGAAAAAAAAAGCTATGGCCATTCTAGGGTCTCTAGTGAATGCTCCAAATGATCAACAAGAACTCTCAACCCTGGCCTATGGGAACTCAGTGATCCCAGTCCTATGTGAGCTCTAGAACCTTTTCAGCTCTTTGCCCATACCTCATAGAGTTTCACTGTACACATTTAAGTCTTAGTGTTCAGCAAAGACTCAGGGAGCACCATGCAGATTTCTGGAGGGCTTTTTCTATATACCTTCCTCCTCTCCAGAACTCTGACCTACAATTTTTAGTCACTTTAGACTACTTGAACTTCAGTCTCTGTCTCAACTCAGTGAGTCTACCATGTTCCGCCTGGGATTCCTCTTCTTGCTTTGTGATCCAGCATGTGCCTCCAGGCAGAAAACCAGGACAATTACAGGGTTCACCTCATTTGTTTCCCTTCTCTAAGGGATCACAGTCCTGTGATGCCTGTTGCCAATGTCTAAAAACAATTGATATTTTGTCCAGTTTAAGGTAGGTAAGTAACACCTTGATGGCCAGAAACAGAAGTCCTCTAGTTGTTCCTAATTTTATAAAAACAGTATTGTGCTGCAGGTAACCTTTCAGGACTTCTATTTTCCACTCCATATTCTATTGCCAGGATTCATCCATATCTTCATATGTAGCTGTAAGCTATTCTTTTGACTGCCGTGTAATAGTACGTTGTGTGAAACCACAAGCTATTTACCCGTTCTCCTGTTGATGGGCATTTGGGTTGCTTCCAGTTTTTTGTTGTGATTATTTTTGTATATGTTTCCTGGTATATTTTTGTAAGAGTTTCTTTTGTATATTTAATATTTTAATTAACATTTTAATTAGAAATGGCCGCTGATTGTATCAAGCCCTTTTCTGACATTTATTGATTACATCATTTTTCCCCTTAATTTGTTGCTGTAGGGAATTATATTGTTGGATTTCCTAATGGCAAACCTTTCTGGCACTCCTAAAATACACTTAGTTGGGGTTTATTATTCTTTCAACACCATTACTAGAACTACTAAATTTTGTGAGTCCAGTTTATTGAGGTATAATTTACAGATAGTAAAAATCATACTTCTAAAGTATATAGTTTGATGAGTTTTGACAAGTATATTCAGTCATATAACCACCACAATAAAGATATAAACATTTCCATCACATCAAAATGTTTCCTCATACCCTTTCGCAGTCAATTTTCTGTCCCACCTCAAATCCTTGGAAATTATTTGTCTGAATTCTGTTCTTATAGGTCACCTTTTCCAGAATGTCATATTCTAAATAAAGTCATACAATATGTAGGCTTTTACAAATGGTTTTTATCACTCTACATAATGCTTTTGCAATTCATCCATGTTGTTGCATATATCAATAGTTTTTTCCTTTTTTACTGTGAATAGTATTGTATTGTATGAGTGTACCACCATTTGTTTATCCATTCACTAGTGGGTAAACTTTCGGACTTTTTGTTTCCAGTTTTTGAAAACAATTAGAAATCAATCTGCTGTACAAATTTAGGTATAAGTCTTTTTGTGGACAAATGCTTTCATTTTCATAGGTAAATAGCTAAGTGTTAGATTGCTGGGGCATCTGATAAGTTCAGCACTATAGAAACTGACAGACTTTTCCAAAGTATCTATACTATTTTGCATTCTCACAAGGAAGGTATGAGACTTCCAGTTGCTCCAACTCGTCGCCAGCATTTTATGTTGTCAATGGGTTGTTTGACTTATTATTGAGCTGCAAAAGTTGTTTATATATTCAGGATATAGGTCCTTTGTTAAATAGATTTTTTACCAATATTTTCTCTTAGTCTGTGCTTTCCTTTTTTCATTTACTTAATGTCTTTCAAATGCTTAACCCAAGATCACAAAGATTTTCTCCTATATTTTCTCCTAGAAGTTTTACAGCTTTAGCGCTCACATTTCTGTCTATAAACTATTTTGATTTAGTATCTTCATAGATGTGAAGGGTCAAGATGTTATTGTTGTTCTTGTTACTCTTTTGTCCTTGTTTTTACATATGGGGTTTCAATTATTCCAGCACCATTTTTTTAAAGATGACCCTTTCTCCATTGAATTTCCTTTGCGTATTTGTCAATATTCAATTGTACATAAATACGTGTGGGTCTATTTCTGGAGTCTCTATTCTATTCTGTGTTCTATAAAACTACCCTTTTGCCATTATAACGTGTTCTTCTTCTTTTTTTCTTTTGAGATGGAGTCTTGCCCTGTTGCCCAGGCTAGAGTGCAGTAGCACGATCTTGGCTCACTGCAACCTCCACCTCCTGGGTTCAAGCGATTCTTCTGCCTCAGCCTCCCGAGTAGCTGGGACTACAGGCATGCACCATCATGTCCAGATAATTTTTGTATTTTAGTAGAGACTGGGTTTCACCATGTTGACCAGGCTGGTCTTGAACTCCTAACCTCAGGTGATCCACCCACCTTGGCCTCCCAAAGTGCTGGGATTATGTGCATGAGCCACTATGCCAGGCCTCATTATAACATGTTCTTGATTACCATGACTTCACAGTAAGTCTGAAATCATGTAGTATGAAAGTCTTCCAACTTTGTTTTTATTTTTCAAATGGACTTGCTAAAGTTTTACATAGAATTTTTTCATGTTTAGTCATAAGTTGAACTACAGAAGCATTTTGTGATATATATATTAGGTTTTAATATTAAAGTTATGCTTGCTTCATATTATTAATTGAGGAACTTTCCATACTTTTTCAGAGTCTGAAATAATTTGACTACCATAGAAATTAGCTCTTCCTTGAAGATTAGATGGAATTCCATTGTAAACAATTTAAGTAGGTTTTTATTTCCTTAAAAAGAAAATTTTAACAATCTTTTGCATTTCTTCTATCATTTTTGGTGTATTTGAGTTTTTTATATATCTTCCTGTACCAATTTTACTCATTTATATTTTCCTAGAAAATCATCTATTTTGTTTAGACTTTCAGATTTACTGAGTTTATCAATTTACAATTAATTAATAAACTTCAAATGTATAAATATATTTACAAACATAGAAAACTGAGGCACAGAGAAATCAAGTAACATGCCAGAGATCATACAGCTAATAGCTGGTAGGGCCAGGATTTGGATCTGGGTTCCAGAATCCCTGCATTTAACCACTAGACATCAGGAAAAACTGACAGTGACCTACATGTTTGGAATATCATTTGATAAAGTCTTTCATGATACCCTTATGAACAAGATAAAGAAATGTTAGGCAGCTACAAAACTTGTTGAACAACCTTGCCCAAAGAGAGCTCCATCTTTAGCTTTCTTCTTTAAATCCATCAAGAAAGAAAATAAAGGACTTGACATAAAGATCCAAGACTTCCATGAAAACATAAAATATGGTTTCCAAATGTGCAAATGGTACAAAAGTGAATCTAATAGCTTAATGGTGAAAAGGAACTCAAAAAAGCCTTCACCACTGTAACTTAGACAATCAAACGAATGTAAACTGAACAGACTTTAGGCTCCACAAGAGCAAAGACAAAATATGTCTTATTTATCAATGTAAACAAAGCTCCCAGCAGAATCATAGCTGCTTAGTAAATATTTTTGAATGTTTATTGAAAGAAAAGTATATACATTACTGAACTTAAACAACTGCACAAGTTTAAAATGCAGATGACATGGTTACACATTGAGACAAGGGGGAAAAAAAGTTTTGGTTTGCCACAAGCTGTGTTAATCAATAATGCAATGGTGCAGGATTTGGCGACAGAAAACTTAAAACTAGATCTGTTTCCAGGACAAGCCACTTAAGCTCACAGTAAAATACAGTTAAAAATTATTCCATTTTTTATTTTATTTTATTTTATTTGAGACAGAGTCTCGCTCTGTCACCCAACCTGGAGTACAGTGGCATGATCTTAGCTCACAGCAACTTTTGCCTCCAGGCTCAAGCAATCTTCCCACCTCAGGCTGTCATGTAGCTGGGACCACAGGTGCACTCCACCATGCCTGGCTAATTTTTGTATTTTTTGTAGAGATGGAATTTCGCCATGTTAGCCAGGCTGGTCTCAAACTCCTGGGCTCAAATGATCCACCTGCCTCAGCCTCCCAAAGTGCTGGAATTACAGGCATGAGCCACCATGCCTGGCGAATAACAATTCAGAAGACTGGTGTGAGCATAAGATCATTTATGTGAGAATTTTTTAGCAAACTACAAATGTCTATTATTATTATTGTTATTAGATTATGAATTCCAACAGGAAGTTAAAAAGTACCTTGAGCTTAACTGTAATTTCTCAGTTTTGACAGGGTTTAAGGGACAGGGTGAAGATTTGAAAAGGATATATATGAAGTGCCTAGCAGGATGTCCAAAATATACTTAACATTTTAAAAATCTTGGTATAAATGGATTATCTTTTCATACATATGAGACTGTATGCATGAGGGGACTCCAAAAAGTTCACAGAATCTGGGTGCAGTGGTGTGTGCCTGTAATCCCAGCTACTGGAGAGGCAGAGGTGGGTGGATCATTTGAGACCAGCCTAGACAACATACTGAGACCCTGTCTCTTAAAAAAGAAAAGAAAAGAAAAGAAAAGAAAATGTTACTGGAAAATGAAATTAAAAGATAAAAATAGAAAATATAAACTGTATTTCTCAACATAAGCTCCATCAAGGTTAAGATACTCTATAAGCAATGATATCAGCCATATAGCCCATCCTTAAAGAACTGGGAATTTAACAATGTCAATGCAGTTTTTTAAAAATAATTAACTGAAGAAAAGTGGGTGCCCTTTAAAGATCTTTTTAAGATTAGAAAACATAAATAAGTCAGAAGGAGTCAAATCAGTACTGTAAGGTGGATGCCTAATGATTTCCCACAGAAACTCTCAAATAATTGCCCTTGTTTGATAAGAGAAATGAGCAGGAGCATTGCCATGGTGGAGAAGGACTCTCTGGTGAAACCTTTCCAGGTGTTTTTCTGCCAAGTCTTTGGCTTTCTCAGAACACTCTCATAATAAGCAAATGTTATCATTCTTTGGCCCTCCAGAAAATCAATTAAAAAAATGCCTTGAGTATCCCAAAAAACTTCTGCCATGACCTATGCTCTTGACTGATCCACTTGTGCTTTGATTGGACAACTTCCACCTCTTGGTAGCCATTGTTTTGATTGTGCTTTGTCTTCAGGATCACACTGATAAAGCCATGTTTCATATCCTGTTAAAATTCTTTGAAGAAATGCTTCGGGATCTTGATCCCACTTGTTTAAAATTTCCATTGAAAGGTCTGTTCTTGTCTGCAGCTGATCTGGGGACAGTGGTTTTGGCACCATTGAGTGGAAGTTTGCCCAACTTTAATTCTTGAGTCAGAAGTGTTTAAGCTGAACCAGTTGAAATGCCTATGGTATTGGCTATTGTTTTCTGGTGTTAATCATCAGTCCTCTTCAATTACTGCATGAACAATATTAATCTTTTCCTCAAAAATTGATATGGATGGTCTGCCACTGTGGGCTTCACCTTCAACAGTCTCATTCCTTCTTAAAATGAGTTATCCACTTGTAAACTAATAATTTATTTTGGGCATTGTTCCCATTAATTTTTCATAAAGCATCTGTAATTTCACCATTTTTCCACCCGAGCTTTACTATAAATTTGGCGTTTGTTTTTGCTTCAATTTTTGTAGAAATCATCTGTTCTGATAGGGAATCATTTCAAATTGATGTCTTATCCTTCTTAATGCCTCAAGCTACATCCTGTTCAGACATATTATAACAATTTAGTGTGATTTTATTTTAGTGCAAAAACATTTTGAAATGCATCCATGGCTTTTTCATAATATACATTTTCCATGATTTTTTGAAGACCCCTCATATAAGAATACATGTGATCGTATATATGTGTGTGTGTGTGTGTATATATATATATAATCACATATGTAAGGATCTATGTTAAAATGTAAACATGTTATATTGAATTATCCCCGAGTCACTATTCTAGATACGGAAGATACAATGGAGAAGTACATGGACAAAACGGCTTCAATTTTTTGTCATTTACTTCTCTTCAACTCCTCTCCCATTTACAAGGACCACTTTTTTAATTAGTAAAATGAAAACCAAACTACAGTATAGAGGTGATAAAAAAGATCAGCAGTTGCCAGGGGTTTACAGAAGGAAAGGGAAGGGATGTAGAGTTAGAGCACAGGAGATTTTTAGGGCCGTGAATTACATTGTCACTTGGTAAAACCCATAGAACTGTACATCACACAGAGCAAATCCTAATGTAAACTATGGATTTTAGTTAATAATAACATATCTCTATTGATTTTCATTTGTAACAAATGTACCACACCAATGCAAGATGTTGATAATAGGGGGAACTGAAAGTGGAATGGGGTATATGGGAACTCTCTGTACTTTCTGTGCAAGTTTTCTGTAAACCTAAACCAGTTCTGAAAAATAGTCTTTAATTAAAAGAAAAACTAAAAAACAAAAGAAAAATCAATGAAAAATCTGGCTTGCTTAGATGGACACTTTCCAAATACTAAATTGCAATTGAGTTATTCTTCTTGGCAGTAAACAACTTGTGGCCTTTTTTTCTTTTATAGCAAGAAATAACTAGCTGGATCTCTCTTTTTGACTCAAGTATATTGAACAATAACAAGAAAATGCCTGGTTGGGTATAGAAAAACTGCCTTGTTAGCTATTTTATTTATGATGTGTGCTTTAATATTTGTTTATATGCTAATAGTGGTTGCCTGGCAACTAAGTTTGGGGCTTCCTTCAGGTAGAAGTGCGTTGTCTAATAGCACCTCATTGTCTTCAATGCTGGATTTCCAAAGCCACTCACCATACCCTAAGTTATGGAATTCTTGGTTTGAATAACATTCAGATCTAGTTTTTTTTATTCATTCAACAACTATTTATATAGAGTATCTACTATGTGTCAGTCACATTCCTAGATTCTGAAGATAGAGTGAAGAATAAAGTGAACAAAGTCCCTGTCCTCAAGGAGCTTATATTCTAGTAGGGTGGGAGGATAAACAAATATAATTTTTCAATAATAATATTCAGGTAAAGATGGAAATGAGTGCTATGAAAAAAGTAGAGTAAGGAGATAAAAAGACTTTGGAAGAATGTTTCTCTTTGCTAGTTTATGAGTAGTTAGTGAACATCTCTCCAAAGAGGTAATATTTGAAGATAGCTGAATGAAGTGAGGCGTGTGCCATGGAAATACATTGGTATATGGGATTAGAGGCATGCCATGGAGGAAAAGCTAATGCAAATGTTAGGTTTTGAAGGGAAGGTGAGGGTTAAAGAAAGACACGCACACAGTGAGAGGGCGGCTCAACAGCAAATTCAGACTTTACGTCCAGCATAAAACCTACAGAAGTGGGGGACCAGCCTAATGCCAGAGCTCACTGCTGCTTACAGGCTGGGACAATTTATAGGTATGAGTGGGAGGGGTCTGGGCAGTAGGGCTTGCTTCCCGGCAGGATACTGATAAGACGTTCTCGTGATGAGGTGGTTCTGGCCCTTGTTCAGGTGGGATGTGATCGTGATATTCCTTGGACCTTTGTCCAGTAAGATATGATTGGGATGTTTCTTTCTTTCTTTCTTTCTTTCTTTTTTTTTTTTTTTTTGACAGCATTTCACTCTTGTCACCCAGGCTGGAGTACAATGGCATGATTTCGGCTCACTGCAACCTCCACCTCCCAGGTTCAAGTGATTCTCCTGCCTCAGCCTCCCATGTAGCTGGGATTATAGGCGCCCACCACCACGCCTGGCTAATTTTTGTATTTTTAGTAGAGATGGGGTTTCGCCATGTTGGCCAGGCTGATCTTGAACTCCTGACCTCAGGTGATCCGCCCATCTTGGCCTTTAAAAGTACTGGGATTATAGGCGTGAGCCACCGCACCTGGCCTGGGATTTGGGCCTTTGTCTGCCTTGTGGTCAGGTGGTTAGGCACAATGTTTCTCAAGGCCCAAACCCCTGTGAAATGTTTCACTTTGACCAAGGTCTGCAAAATAGTGGGAAGCTTACAAAATGATGCAGTTTGGACTAACAGCAAAGACCCTGGGACAGGGGCATGCTTGGAATTTCCAAAGACGGCAAGCTGAGTAAGTCAGTGAGTTAGCCAAAGAGGATGGGAAATAAACTCAGAGCTATGGAAGGCCACTGGGGAATTTTGAGCATTTTTTAAAATGTGGCATGATAGTTGCTATATGGAAAGTAGACTGTGAGGGATATTTAGAGGTAAATGAAGAGATCAGGCAGACACTACTATAGTGGCCAGAAGAGAGACTGAAAACTGAATGAACCAGTCAGGTGGACAACCAACAATCCAGGTTTAATGGCATGTTCGATGTCAAAGAAAAACTACTATTTATCTCCAAATTAGAGGTAACAAACCAATTTGGGAAACAAAGACTAACTGATTAGGTAAAAGCAAAGTTCAGCAGTGATTTCTGCAGAAATCACTTTTCCCTAAGCTTCAGGGAAAAGCTGATTTTCTAAGCAATATTCTCCTCTCCCACATTACCTGAAATCTTTTTCACTACCTTAAAATCAATTTCTCACATTGACAAGACATATCACACAAAAGCACTTAATTTACATCTCAGTAATACAACTTACATCTCAATAATAAAAATAATCTAATTTTTTAATTAGACAAAAGGTTTTGAATGGACATTTCACAAAGATATACAAATGACTGATAAACACATAAAAAAGCATTCAACATTAAGTCAACAGAGAAATGCAAAATAAAATCACAGTGAGATACTACAAGACACCCATTAGAATGGCTAAAAGTAAAAAGACCAAAAATACCAAATGTTGATGAAGATAGGGAGCTACTGGAAGCCTCTTATCTTGTTGGGAGTATAAAATGGCACAATAACTTTGGGAAATAGTCTGGCAGTTTCATTTTAAATTAAATGTAGCCCCTACCTTGTGATTCAGCAATTTCACTCCTAAATGTTTACCCAAGAAAAATGAAAGCCTGTGCCCACAAAAAGAAAATAATATACATATAGCCTTATTTAAAATGTTCCAAAACTGGAAACAGACTAAGTATTGTCAACAGGAAAATGGATGAACAAACTATAGTGTACTTGCACAAAAGAAGACTACCCAGCAATAAAAAAAAATTCACTAATGATACACAAAATAACATAGATGAATCTCAAAAACATTATGCTAAATTAACAAAGCCTTACATTTAGAAGCACATATTGTAATTGTATCATTCCACTTGTTTTAAGTTCTAGAACAGCCAAAAATAATTTATGTATCTCTTTAAAAAGTCAACAGTGGTAAGTTACCTCTGGGTAGAGGGGCAGGTGGACAGGGATTAACTGGGAAGGAAGAAGAGAGAAGTTCTCATAATGTTTCATAATGTTCTATGTCTTGATAGAAATTTAGATTACACTGATGTCTACATTTGTTAAAATTCCTCCAAAGCCTGGCATGGTGCCAAATAGTCTCAGCTACTTGGGAGGATGAGGCAGGAGGATCTCCTTGAGCTTAGGAGTCGGAGTCCAGCCTGGCCAACATAGTGAGATCACATCTCTAACAACAACAAAAATTCCTCCAATGGCACATTTAATATTTGTGCATTTCACTATATGACAACTAACCCCAAAATTTAAAAGAACCATAAACAAAGATTGAACTCATGTTAATGGTATTCATACTGAAGCATTTAGGGGTGAAGTATACAGATAGTTGCAACTTACTTTGAAATTCTGCAAAGTAAAAAAAAAAAGTGGATAGATGGAGAGATGGGGGGTAGATATGTGATAAAGTAAATGTGGCGACATGTTAACTGTAGAATTTAGGTGGTGTGTAAGTTCTTTTAACTCTTCTGTATGTTTGAAATTTTTCATATTAAAATATTGAGGAAAATGTCAGTTTCTCCTATTTGAGTTTAGCTCTTCAAGGACAGTAATTTCAAGTTGAATGATGAAGAATTATATTTTTAAAAACAAGCAGGAATTGACTCTCCTTAGCATAATGTTAGTATTCAATACATTTTGATTAATTAGTTAATTAATTTTTTGAGTACAGGTGACTTTATTGATAGTATATGACAAAGTGGGCTTCCTAGGCCCCTCCCTCTTCAGGGGGCTCTGTGTGGAAATTGTGGGGAGGGGAGATTCTCAGTGTGGTGGGGAACTGAGTGTGGCAGAGACTCCCTAGCAGCTGAGGGCCTCTCTCTTCCTCTCGTGCTCTCACTGCGGCTGGTGGTCTGGGGTCTTACTCCTCGGAGGCTTTGTGGGCCATGAGGTCCACCACCCTGTTGCTATAGCCAAATTCATTGTCATACCAGGAAATGAGGTTGACAAAGTGGTTGTTGAGGGCAATGCCAGCCCTAGCGTTGAAGGCGGAAGAGTGGGTGTTGCTGTTAAAGTCGGAGGAGACAACCTGGTGCTCGTGCAGCCCAGGATGCCCATGAGGGGGCCTCCAATTCCTGCTTTACCACCTTCTTGATGTCATCATATTTGGCAGGTTTCTCCAGATGGCAAGTCAGGTCTGTGACCAACACGTTGGCAGTGGAGACATGGAAGGCCATGCCAATGAGCTTCTCATTCAGCTTGGGGGTAACCTTGCCCATAGCCTTGGCACCACTAGTAGATGCAGGGATGATGTCCTGGAGAGCCACATGGCCATCGTGCCACAGTTTCCCAGAGAGGCCATCCAGGGTCTTCTGGGTGGCAGTGATGGCATGGACTGTGGTTATAAGTTCTTCTGTGATGCCAAAGTTGTCATGGATGACCTTGGCCGGGGGGCTAAGCAGTTGGTGGTACAAGAGGCTTTGCTGATGATCTTGAGGCTGTTTTTGTACTTCTCATGATTCATGCCTATCATGAACAAGGGGGTGTCAGCAGAAAGGGCAGAGATGATGACTCTTTTGGCTCCCTCTTCTAAGACATCTCCAGCCTTCTCATGGTATTGAAGATGCCAGTGGACTACACAACATAATCAGCACCAGCATCACCCCATTTGATTTTGGTGGGATCTCGCTCTCAGAAGATGGTAATGGGATTTCCATTGATGACAAGCTTCCTATTCTCAGCTTTAATGGTGCCATGGAACTTGCCATGGGTGGAATCATACTGGACCATGTGGATCATGTAGTTGAAGTCAACGAAGGGGTCATTGATGGTGACAGTATCCACTCTGCCAAAGTTAAAAGCAGCCCTGGTGACCAGACACCCAACATGACCAAATCCATTTACTTTGGTCTTCACCTTCACCATGGTGTCTCAGGGATACAGCTGGTGCTGCATGAGAAGATGCAGCTGTCTGTCTAACGGGAGGAGCAGAGAGTAATTGTATTCATTTTCTACATGCCTTTCTTACTAATATATGGCAAGTATCTTTCCTTTTCATTAAGTATTCTTCTAAAACACCATTTTTAATAATAGAAAATCTGGGGATCTATTGCCCTCATTCTCACCTACATTGGGTTTTATCTTTTCTTTTAAATCTTTGCCAATTTAGGGAACGAAAAAGACATCTCTCCTTTATATTTTTGATTACTAGTGAGGCTCTTCCTGTTAATTGGTCTTTTATCTTTTCTATGAAAGTGCTTTTATTGGTGTATAAACACTATATATTAGGGTTGTTAGCATTTTTGTCATATGTGTTAAAAATGCATACACAAAAAATATATTTGTTTCAGATTTTTAATTTTAATAGACTTTTTTCATCATGATGCACTTAGATCTCTTGAATTCATTCTTCCTAACTAAAATTTTGTGTCATATGACCAACATCTCCTCAATCCGCCTTCCTTTGCCTCTACCATTTTACTCTCTGCTTCTATTAAGTCACCTTTTTTACGCTCCACTGTAAGTGAGAAAATGTAATATTTGTCTTTCTATGCTTGGTTTATTTCACTTAACATAATGTCCTCCAGGTTCATCCAGTTGTCGCAAAAAAAAAAAAAAAAACAGGATTTCCTTTTTTTTTTTTAAGGCTAATGGTATTCCATTGTTTATATATGTTACATTTTCTTTATCCATTAATCCATTGATGGGCACTTAAGTTGATTCCATATCTTGGCTATTGTGAATAGTACTGCAATGAACACGGGAGTGCAGATATCTCCTCACCACACTGATTTCATGTCCCTTGGATACATACCCAGTAGAGGGGTTGCTGAATCATATGGTTGTTCTATTTTTAACTTTTTTAGGAACCTCCATACTGTTTTCCATAATAGTTGTACCAATTTACATTCCCACAAACAAATTACAATTTTTATTCATAATACTTTGATATAAAATTTTGTTTCTTATTTATTGTTTGCTTTTTTACCATGCCACCTTCAAAGAGACCTGGAGACATTGCCAGGGGTTGGAAACTGACTTAATAAAGAGTCTTGAGAAAGGAAAGAAAGAAAACGTATTAAGGGAAATGTTGCAAGGAATAGACAGATCTAGTTTTAATTCCATTTCAGCCATTAACTACTAATTGGTCGAGTGATTAAATCTCTCAAAACCAGTTTCCTCTTTGGGGATTGGGGATAATAGGACTTTCCCTGAAGTGTTGTTGTGAGGACCACATAAAACAAATATAAAGTACCTCCCTGGGAATGCTTATGCACTGTTGGTGGGAATGAAAATTAGCTCAGCCCCTGTAGAAAGCAGTTTGGAGATTTCTCAAAGAACTAAAAGTAGAATTACCATTTGACTCAGCAATCCCATTGCTGGGTATATGCCCAAAAGAAAATAAATTGCTCTACCAAAAAGACACCTGTACTCATTTGTTTTTCGCAGCACTAGTCACAATAGCAAGATACGGACTCAACCTAGGTGACCATCGACAGTGAATTGGATAAAGAAAATGTGTTACATATACACCATGGAATACTACAAACCATAAACCATTCACAGCCCCAGCATTGAAGGCGGAAGAGTGGTTGTCGATGGTGGCTGTGAATACTACACAACCATAACAGCTGAAGGCTATTATCCTATGTGAATTTTTTTGTTTGTTTTTTGAGACAGTTTCACTCTTATTGCCCAGGCTGGAGTGCAATGGCACGATCTCAGCTCACTGCAACCTCTGCCTCCCAGGTTCAAATGATTCTCCTGCCTCAGCCTCCCAAGTAGCTGGGATTACAGGCACCCGCCAACAAACCTGGCTAATTTTTGTATTTTTAGTAGAGACGGGTTTTCACCATGTTGGCCAGCCTGGTCTTGAACTCCTGACCTCAAGTGACCTGCCTGCCTCTGCCTCCCAAAGTGCTGGGATTATAGGTGGGAGCCACTGCACCCGGCCTATCCTAAGTGAATTAACACAGGAACAGAAAACCAAATATGCATGTTCTCACCGATACGTGGGAGCTAAAGATTGGGTACACAGGGACATACAGATGGGAAAAATAGATACTAGGAACTCCAAAAGTGGGAGAGGGAGGGAGGAAGTCGGAGAAGGACTGAAAAACTTCCTATTCGGCATTACGTTCATGATATGGGTGATGGGATCGGAAGCCCGAACCTCAGCATCACGCAATATGCCCTTATAACTAACCTGCACATGTAACGCCCTGAATTTAAAATTAAAACAAATTTTAAGAACCTCTCTTGAGAGATAGCAAGTTGCAACTGTATGTAACTAAATGAAAAGGTGTTCTAAAACACTGCTTCCCAAATGTTAAAGGTGCATGTGAATCACCTGGGGATCTTGTTAAACGCAGTTTCTCATTCAGGACACCTGAAGCAGCGCCTGAGCTGCTTCATTTCTAACAAGCTCTCAGATGATGCTGATGCTGGTTGAAGATTCTAGAGTCTTCTGACAATGAGAATACTTGACAAAAAATACTTAAGAACCAATTTAACAACTGATGTCTGTTTTCAGAAGAGTTATAACTCGTGGTACTACATGGAATTTGCAAGATGGAAGACGTGGCTTGCCCTTAGAGGATGCAATTTGAATCTAACATTATCTTAACAAGGTCAGTGTTTCACCAGATGAAATTTCATTAGAGTCATGTTGCTATACAGGGAAGCCAAACATCTGATGAATAAGAAATTGTGCATAAAGAATAAAGAAAAGGATTCAGGAGCGGTAGCACACCTATAGCCCTAGCTACCTGGAAGACTGAGGTGGGAGCATCACTTGAGCCCAGGAGTTCCAGTCTAGCCTGGGTGAGAGAGCGAGACCTCATCTCTAAAAATAAAGATAAAAATAAATTTTTGAGACAGCGTCTCTCTTCGTCATCTAGACTAGAGTGCAGTGGCATGAACCCGGCTCACTGCAGCCTCAAACTCCTGGGCTCAAATGATCCCCCCACCTCAACCTCCTGAGTAGCTGGGATCACAGACGGGCACCACCACATCCGGCTATTTTTATGATTATTATTTGTAGAGCCAGGGTCTTGCCATGTTGCCCAGGCTGGTCTCAAATTCCTGGGCCCAAGCAATCCTCCTACCTCCACCTCCCAAAGTGCTAGGATTACAGGCCTGAAAAGATCTAATGGTCACAGTCCTCCTGATGACTTCCTCCCCAAAGGCCTACCCAAAACACCCATCCAAAGGAAACACCCCATATGAAAAAATTGAGTTGTTTGGAGGAAACTAAATTGCAGTATTCTGCGTGCAGCTTTCCCCTGTAGCAGTGTTTCCCAGCCTCAGCCAATCAGAAGCATCACTTGGGTTACCTGCTACCACTCCTAGAGCTTGGGAGAGTTTGTGGAAGGATACGGGAGAAACCCAAGCATCTCTGTTTCTAAACAGAAATGGTTTGGGAAACCTGCCTCACTATGTTCATCTCCCTTTTTTTTCAGTTTAGAATTCATAGCAGAGGGGAGCTGTACATTGTGGACAGAGGTTCTATTGTGAAGAAAACTGACACTCATCTGTGATACTCAGTAGCTGTGTAATCTTGAGCAAGTTACTCATCCTTCCTGAGTGTGAGTTTTCTCATGTGTAAAACAAGAATAAAAAAAAAAGCTTCTACATAAGGTCATTATAGAGATTACCCAAAGTCATGGATTTGACTGCCATTTGTAAACTGAATACAAATGTGATTGCCATAAATGCATTTACTATGTCAAATCTTCACTGAACAAAGCCGTTGAGAGGCCCTTTGGGATTCATTAGTGTGGGATTTTATCCACTTAGCAAGGCGGAGTTGGTAAACTAAAGGTCAAGTTGACATAAAACCTGGATACAAGCCCAACTTTGCTTTTATTGTTTGAGCCCCCTCGGGGAAAGACGGCAACCTTCCAGTTCTCCACTGTCTTATCTGTAAAACAGTGATGATGATAACTCCTAGAATGATGATGATGGAATCCTAGAATGGTTCATTGAACTAGAGCTGTAGCATGAGGTGGAGTCCACTCAGATGCTCTTGGGTGTGGTGACATTGAGATCTGTCCCCTATGGGGACAAGCCTATCAAGAGCAAGGAACACAGAACCATCTCCTTCAGACAGCACTTCCAAGTATGTTACCAAAATCTTGGTCTTTGAATCCCATGTTAGAGAATTCATCATCCATTTAATCAGTCATTCAGAGAGCGATCCCTCTCAGGACTACATAGAACCTGCTTTCTGAGGACAGAGGCTTTATTAGACTTAGGACAGTCAGTGTTTTCCAGTAAAAATATAACACAAACAACATATATAATTTTAAATTAAAAAGTAAAAATAGGCCAGGGCAATGGCACATGTCTGTAATTCCAGCACTTTGGGAGGCTGAGATGGGCAGAACGCTCGAGTCCAGGAGTTTGAGACCAGCCTGGGCAACATGACAAAACCCCATCTCCACAAAAAAAATACAAAAATTTAGCCAGGCGTGGTGTTGCACACCTGCGGTCCTAGTTACTTGGGAGGCTGAGGTGGTAGGATGGCTTGAGCCCGAGAGGTGGAGGTTGCAGTGAGCTGAGATCACACCACTGCACTCCAGCCTGGGTGACAGAGCAAGACCCTGTCTCAAAAATAAAATAAAATAAATAAAAAGTAAAAATAAGCAAGTGAAATTAATTTTAATAATGTAATTTATTTAATCCAATACAGACAATATATCACTTCAACATGTAGGCATGATAAAGCTTAATGAGCTATTTTACACTTTTTATACCAAGTCTTCAAAATCTAGTATGTATGTTACACTTACAGCACATCTCAATGTGGACCAGCCACATTTCAAATGCTCTATTGTCACATGTTGCCAGTGCCATTGCAGTGGACAATACATTGAGGGGTTGTTGGTCAGCAAGCAGGGATGGACCCCTTATAGTATTAGAGTAATTCTGGATGATATTTTCTTGAAAAGATCAAATTTATCAAACACTAACTACTTTTAATCATTACTTTTCCGTGTCATTAAGCTCCATCAGACTCCCAAAAGCTTCCCTGCATTGGCTGCCCCAGAAAATGGCTCTCTGTGACTGTCTGATAATTGGCCCTTACTGTCCATTCTCTCTCTTTTCCATAGTAATAAAAATTTTAGCTGGACAGCTACCCAGAATAATACATTTTCCCTGGCAGCTAGGTGAAACCATGGAACTACATGTTGGTCAATGAGACGTAAACAGAAGTTCATGCAGCACCTTCTTAAAGAAATAGCTGGCATCACTCTTTGTCCTGTTCAATCTCCTTCCTCCTTCCCATTGGCTGGAATGAAAATCTGATGGCTAGAATTAGAGCCACCATATTGGACCATGAGATGACCGGGAAATGGAGGCCACATAGTAGACTACGTGCCAATTTCTGGGAATTTCATGAAGGGGAGCCTACTTCCTGGCTTTAAAGTAAAAGAGAAATACATTTCTACCATGTTTAAGTCAATATTGTTTGTCCGATTGTTACAGCTGAACTTTAACCATTTCACATTCCCAACCATTCATCCTGGCTTGTGAACGTATAGCAGAAATCCCCAAGAAAGGGGCTAACAGAAGTATTGTGCATTGTTAGCACAAAATAAAACTAATAAGAGCTAATTATTATGGAGCTCAAACTCTATCAGTAAGTAGCCTTATGTTAGGTACCGTACATATCTCCTTTAATCCTCGCAACAACCTTTGTGTATAAATAAGAAAAAAATTTTTTTAATGGTGTATTTCTTTTTTTTTTAATTATTATTATACTTTAAGTTTTAGGGTACATGTGCACAATGTGCAGGTTAGTTACATATGTACACATGTGCCATGCTGGTGTGCTGCACCCATTAACTCGTCATTTAGCATTAGGTATATCTCCTAATGCTATCCCTCCCCCCTCCCCCCACCCCACAACAGTCCCCAGAGTGTGATGTTCCCCTTCCTGTGTCCATGTGTTCTCATTGTTCAATTCCCATCTATGAGCGAGAACGTGCGGTGTTTGGTTTTTTGTTCTTGCGATAGTTTACTGAGAATGATGATTTCCAATTTCATCCATGTCCCTACAAAGGACAGGAACTTATCATTTTTTATGGCTGCATAGTATTCCATGGTGTGTATGTGCCACATTTTCTTAATCCAGTCTATCATTGTTGGACATCTGGGTTGGTTCCAAGTCTTTGCTATTGTGAATAGTGCCACAATAAACATACGTGTGCATGTGTCTTTATAGCAGCATGATTTATAATCCTTTGGGTATATACCCAGTAATGGGATGGCTGGGTCAAATGGTATTTCTAGTTCTAGATCCCTGAGGAATCGCCACACTGACTTCCACAATGGTTGAACTAGTTTACAGTCCCACCAACAGTGTAAAAGTGTTCCTATTTAAACAGATTAAGTGACCTGTCCAAGATCACGTAGCTAGAAAATGGGAAGCCAGAATTTGAATCCAGGTCTAGATGACTCCATAAACGAAGTTCTTTGCTAGGCGTATTCCCGTCGGTAGACTCTGCACCATACAACAGGAAGACAGAAGGGGGCACATACCCTATTTTTTTTAAGTCAACAGAAGCTCTGAATTTCAACTTGAATTCACATCCTTCTCCTGGCAAAATTCAACCACTCAGTACAAATGTGAGAATCAGCTGCATTCTGTAAGGTATTTTAAGGGAATAAGGTCACATGACTTACAGCCAATTTCCTAAAACTCAACTCCCTTTTGAGACCTTTGGCACCTGTTCAGGTGTTCTATTCTTTTTGCCATTTTAGCACTCTAAGGATTAAAAATTGACATATTTAGGGTAAAACATGGTGCTTATTATTGAATTTCTGATAAGCATATATTAAATATACGTTATTTTAAGAATCATGGAATCATTTTGTGCTCTGGCTTATGAGCAGGTCACCAACAGAGATATCTTGGAGCTCTGTTACTCATTTCCAACAGTGCCACAAATAAAACTAATAACAGCAAATAGGAGGAGGAGCCAAGATGGCCGAATAGGAACAGCTCCGGTCTACAGCTCCCAGCGCCAGCGACGCAGAAGACGGGTGATTTCTGCATTTCCATCTGAGGTACCGTGTTCATCTCACTAGGGAGTGCCAGACAGTGGGCGCAGGTCAGTGGGTGAGCGCACCGTGCGCCAGCCGAAGCAGGGGCGAGGCATTGCCTCATTCGGGAAGCGCAAGGGGTCAGGGAGTTCCCCTTCCAGGGGTGACAGACGGCACCTGGAAAATCGGGCCACTCCCACCCGAATACTGTGCTTTTCCGACGGGCTTAGGAAACGGTGCCCCAGGAGAGTATAGCCCGCACCTGGCTCAGAGGGTCCTACGCCCACGGAGTCTCGCTGATTGCTAGCACAGCAGTCTGAGATCAAACAGCAAGTCGGCAGCGAGGCTGGGGGAGGGGCGCCCGCCATTGCCCAGGCTCGCTTAGGTAAACAAAGCAGCCTGGAAGCTTGAACTGGGTGGAGCCCATCACAGCTCAAGGAGGCCTGCCTGCCTCTGTAGGCTCCACCTCTGGGGGCAGGGCACAGACAAACAAAAAGACAGTAGTAACCTCTGCAGACTTAAATGTCCCTGTCTGACAGCTGTGAGGAGAGCAGTGGTTCTCCCAGCACGCAGCTGGAGATCTGAGAACGGGCTGACTGCCTCCTCAAGTGGGTCCCTGACCCCTGACCCCCGAGCAGCCTAACTGGGAGGCACCCCCCAGCAGGGGCAGACTGACACCTCACACGGCCGGCCAGGTACTCCAACAGACCTGCAGCTGAGGGTTCTGTCTGTTAGAAGGAAAACTAACAGAAAGAACATCCACACCAAAAACCCATCTGTACATCACCATGATCAAAGACCAAAAGTAGATAAAACCACAAAGATGGGGAAAAAACAGAGCAGAAAAACTGGAAACTCTAAAAACCAGAGTACCTCTCCTCCTCCAAAGGAACGCAGTTCCTCACCAGCAACGGAACAAAGCTGGACGGAGAATGACTTTGACGAGCTGAGAGAAGAAGGCTTCAGACGATCAAATTACTCCGAGCTACGGGAGGATATTCAAACCAAAGGCAAAGAAGTTGAAAACTTCGAAAAAAATTTAGAAGAATGTATAACTAGAATAACCAATACAGAGAAGTGCTTAAAGGAGCTGATGGAGCTGAAAACCAAGGCTCGAGAACTACGTGAAGAATGCAGAAGCCTCAGGAGCCGATGCGATCAAATGGAAGAAAGGGTATCAGCCCTGGAAGATGAAATGAATGAAATGAAGCGAGAAGGGAAGTTTAGAGAAAAAAGAATAAAAAGAAACGAGCAAAGCCTCCAAGAAATGTGGGACTATGTGAAAAGACCAAATCTACGTCTGATTGGTGTACCTGAAAGTGACGGGGAGAATGGAACCAAGTTGGAAAACACTCTGCAGGATATTATCCAGGAGAACTTCCCCAATCTAGCAAGGCAGGCCAACATTCAGATTCAGGAAATACAGAGAACGCCACAAAGATACTCCTCGAAAAGAGCAACTCCAAGACACATAATTGTCAGATTCACCAAAGTTGAAATGAAGGAAAAAATGTTAAGGGCAGCCAGAGAGAAAGGTCGGGTTACCATCAAAGGGAAGCCCATCAGACTAACAGCGGATCTCTCGGCAGAAACCCTACAAGCCAGAAGAGAGTGGGGGCCAATATTCAACATTCTTAAAGAAAAGAATTTTCAACCCAGAATTTCATATCCTGCCAAACTAAGCTTCATAAGTGAAGGAGAAATAAAATACTTTACAGACAAGCAAATGCTGAGAGATTTTGTCACCACCAGCCCTGCCCTAAAAGAGCTCCTGAAGGAAGCGCTAAACATGGAAAGGCACAACCGGTACCAGCCACTGCAAAATCATACTGAAATGTAAAGACCATCGAGACTAGGAAGAGACTGCATCAACTAACGAGCAAAATAACCAGCTAACATCATAATGACAGGATCAGATTCACACATAACAATATTAACTTTAAATGTAAATGGACTAAATGCTCCAATTAAAAGACACAGACTGGCAAATTGGATAAAGACTCAAGACCCATCAGTGTGCTGTATTCAGGAAACCCATCTCACGTGCAGAGACACACATAGGCTCAAAATAAAAGGATGGAGGAAGATCTACCAAGCAAATGGAAAACAAAAAAAGGCAGGGGTTGCAATCCTAGTCTCTGATAAAACAGACTTTAAACCAACAAAGATCAAAAGAGACAAAGAAGGCCATTACATAATCGTAAAGGGATTAATTCAACAAGAAGAGCTAACTATCCTAAAAATATATGCACCCAATACAGGAGCACCCAGATTCATAAAGCAAGTCCTGAGTGACCTACAAAGAGACTTAGACTCCCACACATTAATAATGGGAGACTTTAACACCCCACTGTCAACATTAGACAGATCAACGAGACAGAAAGTCAACAAGGATACCCAGGAATTGAACTCAGCTCTGCACGAAGCGGACCTAATAGACATCTACAGAACTCTCCACCCCAAATCAACAGAATATACATTTTTTTCAGCACCACACCACACCTATTCCAAAATTGACCATATACTTGGAAGTAAAGCTCTCCTCAATAAATGTAAAAGAACAGAAATTGTAACAAACTGTCTCTCAGATCACAGTGCAATCAAGCTAGAACTCAGGATTAAGAATCTCACTCAAAACCGCTCAACTACGTGGAAACTGAACAACCTGCTCCTGAATGACTACTGGGTACATAACGAAATGAAGGCAGAAATAAAGATGTTCTTTGAAACCAACGAGAACCAAGACACAACATACCAGAATCTCTGGGATGCATTCAAAGCAGTGTGTAGAGGGAAATTTATAGCACTAAATGCCCACAAGAGAAAGCAGGAAAGATCCAAAATTGACACCCTAACATCACAATTAAAAGAACTAGAAAAGCAAGAGCAAACACATTCAAAAGCTAGCAGAAGGCAAGAAGTAACTAAAATCAGAGCAGAACTGAAGGAAATAGAGACACAAAAAACCCTTCAAAAAATAAATGAATCTAGGAGCTGGTTTTTTGAAAGGATCAACAAAATTGATAGACCGCTAGCAAGATTAATAAAGAAAAACAGAGAGAAGAATCAAATAGATGCAATAAAAAATGATAAACGGGATATCACCACCGATCCCACAGAAATACAAACTACCATCAGAGAATATTACAAACACCTCTATGCAAATAAACTAGAAAATCTAGAAGAAATGGATAAATTCCTCAACACATACACCCTCCCAAGACTAAATCAGGAAGAAGGTGAATCTCTGAATAGACCAATAACAGGAGCTGAAATTGTGGCAATAATCAATAGCTTACCAACCAAAAAAAGTCCAGGACCAGATGGGTTCACAGCCGAATTCTACCAGAGGTACAAGGAGGAGCTGGTACCATTCTTTCTGAAACTATTCCGATCAATAGAAAAAGAGGGAATCCTCCCTAACTCATTTTATGAGGCCAGCATCATCCTGATACCAAAGGCTGGCAGAGACACAACAAAAAAAGAGAATTTTAGACCAATATCCTTGATGAACATTGATGCAAAAATCCTCAATAAAATACTGGCAAACAGAATCCAGCAGCACATCAAAAAGCTTATCCACCATGATCAAGTGGGCTTCATCCCTGGGATGCAAGGCTGGTTCAATATATGCAAATCAATAAATGTAATCCAGCATATAAACAGAACCAAGGACAAAAACCACATGATTATCTCAATAGATGCAGAAAAGGCCTTTGACAAAATTCAACAACCCTTCATGCTAAAAACTCTCAATAAATTAGGAATTGATGGGACGTATCTCAAAATAATAAGAGCTATTTATGACAAACCCACAGCCAATATCATACTGAATGGGCAAAAACTGGAAGCATTCCCTTTGAAAACTGGCACAAGACAGGGATGCCCTCTCTCACCACTTCTATTCAACATAGTGTTGGAAGTCCTGGCCAGGGCAATTAGGCAGGAGAAGGAAATCAAGGGTATTCAATTAGGAAAAGAGGAAGTCAAATTGTCCCTGTTTGCAGATGACATGATAGTATATCTAGAAAACCCCATTGTCTCAGCCCAAAATCTCCTTAAGCTGATAAGCAACTTCAGCAAAGTCTCAGGATACAAAATCAATGTGCAAAAATCACAAGCATTCTTATACATCAATAACAGACAAACAGAGAGCCAAATCATGAGTGAACTCCCATTCACAATTGCTTCAAAGAGAATAAAATACCTAGGAATCCAACTTACAAGGAATGTGAAAGACCTCTTCAAGGAGAACTACAAACCACTGCTCAAGGAAATAAAAGAGGATACAAACAAATGGAAGAACATTCCATGCTCATGGGTAGGAAGAATCAATATCATGAAAATGGCCATCCTTCCCAAGGTAATTTACAGATTCAATGCCATCCCCATCAAGCTACCAATGACTTTCTTCACAGAATTGGAAAAAACTACTTTAAAGTTCATATGGAACCAAAAAAGAGCCCGCATCGCCAAGTCAATCCTAAGCCAAAAGAACAAAGCTGGAGGCATCACACTACCTGACTTCAAACTATACTACAAGGCTACAGTAACCAAAACAGCATGGTACTGGTACCAAAACAGAGATATAGATCAATGGAACAGAACAGAGCCCTCAGAAATAATGCCACATATCTACAAGTATCTGATCTTTGACAAACCTGACAAAAACAAGCAATGGGGAAAGGATTCCCTATTTAATAAATGGTGCTGGGAAAACTGGCTAGCCATATGTAGAAAGCTGAAACTGGATCCCTTCCTTACACCTTATACAAAAATCAATTCAAGATGGATTAAAGACTTACATGTTAGACCTAAAACCATAAAAACCCTAGAAGAAAACCTAGGCATTACCATTCAGGACATAGGCATGGGCAAGGACTTCATGTCTAAAACACCAAAAGCAATGGCAACAAAAGCCAAAATTGACAAATGGGATCTAATTAAACTAAAGAGCTTCTGCACAGCAAAGGAAACTACCATCAGAGTGAACAGGCAACCTACAAAATGGGAGAAAATTTTCGCAACCTACTCATCTGACAAAGGGCTAATATCCAGAATCTACAATGAACTCCAACAAATTTACAAGAAAAAAACTAACAACCCCATCAAAAAGTGGGCAAAGGACATGAACAGACACTTCTCAAAAGAAGACATTTATGCAGCCAAAAAACACATGAAAAAATGCTCACCATCACTGGCCATCAGAGAAATGCAAATCAAAACCACAATGAGATACCATCTCACACCAGTTAGAATGGCAATCATTAAAAAGTCAGGAAACAACAGGTGCTGGAGAGGATGTGGAGAAATAGGAACACTTTTACACTGTTGGTGGGACTGTAAACTAGTTCAACCCTTGTGGAAGTCAGTGTGGCGATTCCTCAGGGATCTAGAACTAGAAATTCCATTCGACCCAGCCATCCCATTACTGGGTATATACCCAAAGGACTATAAATCTTGCTGCTATAAAGACACATGCACACGTATGTTTATTGCCGCATTATTCACAATAGCAAAGACTTGGAACCAACCCAGATGTCCAACAATGATAGACTGGATTAAGAAAATGTGGCACATATACACCATGGAATACTATGCAGCCATAAAAAATGATGAGTTCATGTCCTTTGTAGGGACATGGATGAAATTGGAAATCATCATTCTCAGTAAACTATCGCAAGAACAAAAAACCAAACACCGCATATTCTCACTCATAGGTGGGAATTGAACAATGAGAACACATGGACACAGGAAGGGGAACATCACACTTTGGGGACTGTTGTGGGGTGGGGGGAGTGGGGAGGGATAGCATTGGGAGATATACCTAATGCTAGATGACGAGTTGGTGAGTGCAGCGCACCAGCATGGCACATGTATACATATGTAACTTACCTGCACATTGCGCACATGTACCATAAAACCTAAAGTATAATAATAATAATAATAATAATAATAATAATAAAGAAAAAAATAATAATAACAGCAAATAACTATTGAGCACTTACTTTAACAGACCTTATTTTAAATACTTGTGTACTTTTAAGCTTATAATCAAAAACAGTGGGTTCCCTGAGTGTGGAGCTTGTGTTGTATTGGTCACTTCTGCATCACCATTTCTTATCACCTTACCTGGCAAATAGCAGGTCTGTGATAACATCTTGTTGAATGAATTGTCAGATACTCCTTAGGCCACTTCACATTCTCTCAGCCTCACCTGTCCCTTGTTCCAGCTGCTGCAGAGACCAATACTACATTAGGCTCTGAGCAACTTCACATAGGTAAAAAGGGCATGCCTTACCTGCACTTGATGTTTCCTGTTTCTTGCTCTGGGGGTTCCCTTTTGACACAGAGGTCTGGGGCACCATGACACCTCCCCTGGCACCTGTGCATGTGCAAAATGAAAGTACGGAGGAGTTAACATCTCATGGGAAAAACCTTTGACCAGTGGGAGACAGGAATCAATGAACAGGTTGCTCTTTCTTCTCTCCAATGGACTATTCTGATACACGATTTATTTGGCTTCTTGGAAGACAGTTGTGATGGTCCCTTGTGATCAAACAATTAGCAGTGACCAACTTGGTAACATGCCCTCCTATTGACTCCCTCCCTCCCTGCCTGCCACTCTTCCTTTGTCCCTTCATCCTGCTCTAATAGAAATAGCACATACATGCTTTATCTCAGGTTTTTCGATCTGGAGAGCTTAGACAAGACAAAGAAAGTGAATTTACCTTTGAATACTTTGTCTAAAAACATTATCCAGATGAATCATTAACCACTGGGCCATCTTACTTTAATTGTCAGATTCAAATCAAAAGAAATGATGGATGCCATCTTCCAGAAACATGTAACCCATGACCATGGATGCCAATGGTAGTTATTTCTATAGGCCCTAGGAGTATGGCCCAAAGGCAGTTGGCCCCATTCTGACTCCTGCAAAGGTCTTATTTCTGCACAAGAAGCACTGCCTCTAAAGGATTCTTTGAGGGCAGGACAATGTGATATTGCTGTGTCAGGGTTCATAACAGAACACTTAAAACAACTGTTTACAGTACATGGTGTCACAGAGATGCCTGCAGCTAATGTCTGAAAATTACACAAATCTGGACATTTATTAATTTACTAAAAAGCAGCAAATGTAAAGGGGCTGATAAAGCAAACAACTGGCAGTAATAATAAAATAATAGTTGTCATTTTTTTTCTAACATTTATTGAGTATTTACTCGGTGCCAGGCCAGGGTTTCACTGTGTCCTCACAAAAGCCCTGTGATAATATTATTAGTTCACATTCACATTGGGTCTTCACAAAAGCCCTGTAATAATATTATTAGTTTAATTTACAGCTATCTGAAGGATTTCGAAGCTACTAACTTACCCACGGCCTCACTGCAAGGAAATGGAAGATGACATTCAACCTTCAGACTTCTTTTATATGGAAGAAGAATAAATTTCTCTGTTTAAGCCAGTGTTATATTGTTGTTATATGTAGTTTCTGTTATATGTAGTGAAAGCTGTTATGCTTACCTAATTACAAGAGATTTCTAATACTCCTTTTGGTTCAAGCCCAATCAAAACACTGGGGAAATAGGCCAGGCGCGGTGGCTCACACCTGTAATCCCAGCACTTTGGGAAGCCAAGCCAGGCAGATCACTTGAGGTCAGGAGTTCAAGACCAGCCTGGCCAACATGGCGAAACCCCCATCTCTACTAAAAATACAAAAAAAAAAAAAAAATTAACTGGCGTGGTGGTGCATGCCTATGGTCCCAGCTGCTCCCAAGGAGGCTAAGCACAAGAATTGCTTGAACCCAGGAAGCAGAGGTTGCAGTGAGCTGAGATCGTGCCACTGCACTCCAGCCTGGGAGACAGAGAAAGATCCTATCTCAAAAAAAAAAAAAAAAAAAAACTAGAAAAATCAACCCTACTGTACATTCAAAACAGTTGTAATCATAAGATACTGAGTGTGCATCAGAGAAAGGAGAATCAATTACCATCTGATATATGGAAAGGTATATCACAGCAAAAAATAAGCCACACAAGGGTTCCAAGGCCTTTTATAGGAATAATGACTATTTTTTCCTCTAACCCTAAAACTGACACATAGGAAGTAATAAATAGGAATGTACTTATTTTCAATAAGAATTTTAGAAAATAGTTATCATATTTCACTACTTGTTCACTTAAGTCATTTATTAAGCCCAGGGGAAATACAGAGATGAAGAGGTGAGACCTTCCTTGTAGGAGGCCAGGCCTACTAAAAGAGGCACCCAAGGAGACAGCCTACACAGTGTGCAGAGTGCTGTGGTCCACAGAGCACGATCTAATGTTGAGGGAGAAAGGAAGACTTTCTGGAGGAGACGATACCAAGTTGATTAGGTGTCCTTGGGAAAATAAATCTGGGTAGGGGGTGGCAGGGGGAGCAGAGAGAGAAGCAGGGCATGCTGGGAGAACAAAGTAGTGAGGTATGGTAGGAAATTTAGGAAGGAGGGAGAAGATATGAAGGGGCCAGGTCACTACAGCATAGAGAAACCACATCATGAAGACCAGGCACTAAGGTGTCCAGACCACCTCAAAAGCTATGAAGAGCTGCAGAACACTTTTCAAGGGGGTGTAATGTGAGAATCATTGTCATTTAGAAAGATCTGTAAGGTGATTTTCTTCAAGTGAGCTCTCTGACCCTTCCTGCTCTAACACTATGAATCAAGGAACTGGTGCAATTTTAAAATAACAATAACTTGTCCGAGTCTAGACTGTTAGGAACCTGCAAGTAACTCTTGCTGTCATTTGGGAAGCTAATTTGGCTCACCACATATTCATGCCTGATACTGTTCTATTGGAACATGCCTGGTGGCCATGCCTAAGTTGGGAAGAGAGATACCACTTGCTATGTCTAAATGTTTGTGTGCCCTCAAAATTCAATGTTAAAACCTAATCCCCAGTGTGATGGTATTTGGAGGTGGAACCTTTGGGAAATAAGATTAAGTCATGAAGGCAGTACCCTCATGAATGGGATTGGTGCCCTTATAAAAGGGACACCAGAGAGCCTCTATTTTTTATGCCATGTCAGGACACAGCTAGAAGGCACCATCTGTGAACCGGGAAATGAACCTCATCAGACACCAAATCTGCAGGCACTTTGACATTGAACTTCCCAGCCATCAGAACTGTGAGAAATAAATTTCTGCTGCTTATAAGCCTCCAGTCTATGGCATTCTGTTATAGCAGCCCAAATGAACTACAACAGTACTATTTGTTTCGGATACCAATTGGAGTAGAAGCCAGGAGCAAAGACTAAAGCTGAGAAACAGTAAAGCCTTCCCTGAGTACCCAGTCTAAATCAAGACTTAGGATTTAAGAGCACTCAGTGATAACATGATGTCAACTAACTAGATGGCAGCAGAGGCTGAGGACCCAATGGGTGCCCATGCTCACTGCCACCAGATGGTTCTTCCAAGGAAATTCTCTTTATATTTGAATATTATCTGCAGAGTCCAGGGGGTCTTCTAGGGGATAGGACCTGGGTTGGACTCCCAGTGGCTCCTGGTGTAATAAAGCAACCATTGTACTGTTCCTTGCCCCTTTTCACATACATTGGCCAGAGCTGGTGGGTCCCTCCTCAGCAACCCCATGCCTCTTTTTACATAGAGTAAGGTGCAAGAAGCCAGGCGCCAGGCAGGGGCCAAGTCTGGCCTGCTCATAGTTGCATCTCAGCACTCGGTACAGCACCAAGCACATGGCAGGTACTCAAGAAATACTTCTGAAATAGATGAACAAATGTGTCAGTTAATTGTGCCTTTGCATACAGAATAATAGCAAACACATATCATGTTTACCATGTGATCTACACATTTTACAAACATTTTATCCTCAAAACAACATTATAAGAGAAGTACTATTATTCTCCCCCTTTTACAGATGAGAAAAGTTAGGCAAAGAGAAGTTAGTGACTTGCCCAAGGTCACACTGCTTAAAGCCTAGACTGGGTATCAACAACAAAATTTGTCAAATGAATAAATTCTAGCATTCATAGTTTCTTTAGGATCCCATTATTTTGTCCAATTGAGGTAGCTGTGGGGTTTTTGGTTTTGTTTTTTTGTTTGGTTTCAGGTTTTTTTTTTCCTTTCTTTCTTTACCATCTTATGGTGCTGAAGCTGTAGGTTTTAATTGTTAACAGGGTGGCAATACTAAATTTGCACATCTTTTGGATATGATTGCATTGCACACACTGAAAAAAGGGAATGAGGCTCAGGTGAGAGAAAACCTTAAAATCCTCCAATGCAGTCTCATTACTCTTAGAATAAAACTCAGATGCCCAGCCTTGGCCTGTGTGATGAGGCCTTCTATATTGCCTCTGTCCTCATCTTGTGCTGCTGTTCCCCCAGGTCCCTAAGGTCTCTGTCACACTAGCCAGCTTTCTGCTCTTCAGACAAGCCAGGCATGTTCCCCCTCATGGGCTACACCTGCTGTTCCATCTGCCAGGAATACCGTGGGCTTTCTCTTAGCTGGATATCTTCTCACCATTGAGGTCTCAGCTTAAATGTTACTCCTCGGTAAAGCCTTCCCTGAGCCCTAATCTAAAGAGCGACTCCCCAGCTCCCACCTCCAACTCCATCTGACCTGTCGATCTCTCTCTATCCCATTAACCTGCTTTATTTTCTTCATAGTACTTATCACTAACTGAAATAATCATTTTTGTCGGCTTGTTTGTCTCCTTATTTCTTTCCTCTTCCCACTTGAGAATTTAAGATCCGTGAGCTCAATCTGGGATGTTGGCAGCATAGAAAAGGTGTCCAGTGCATATGTATTGAATAACAGATGATTCAACAAATTACTAAGCTTTGCCAAGCACTGGCCATCACCAAATCAGATGAGGAGAGGAGTCTCAGACCTCCATGCACCCCATGTCTCACCACTGGAATCGTGCAGAATAAAATGCCCAGGCTTCTGGAGCTTCTGTGTCAAAACTCACTGATGACACCTGATTGCCCCAAAGACAAGGTCCCCTTGCAAATCTGGGAGATTAAATCAGGAAAACTTTGGGAATAAGGAGGATAACTGTGAAGTCAAACCAAAGAGAGGGTTTCGCACCACCACAGACGTTGGAAATCTGTGGAGCCACCTCCAAGTACCTGGAGAAAGAGTTGGTGCGGCCTCTACGACCATCAGGGAGGGTTTCCTGTTGTTGTTGTTGTTGTTGTTGTTGTTGTATATTATGCAGCATAAGATTTCACATTTTTTAAAAAAATCCCTCCAATTTAAAAACATAGTTTGGAAGCCACTTCTTTAGAGAATTTCTCCTGATTATATGCAGAGTATAAATGCTAGAGGAGAATTTTGTTTTTACTTAGGTCTTTCTCAATAGTCATAGTAAAAATTTTAAATGTTGTCCTTCCCAGTTAGAAATTTGAAAACTTCAAGGCCAAATGCCGTGCCTGCTCCAGCCTGGAGGCCGAGGGAGCTGAACGCATTCATCTGCCCCCTGTCCACCCATCTCTCCTCACCAGGTGGTGGGTAGGCTGACTGTCTGCTCCAGGCAAAACACATTAGAAATGTAGGGCGCTCAAACGTGCTACCTTGACGTGGGTAATTTTTTTCCTGCAGGAAGAGAAACCAGGAATATAATTGCCCTAGAAATAACTCAATCAATGGGCATCCTACGCCCAAACCTCTCCAGGGGCCCACGCTTGCGAGGCATAAAGTAATGGCATACTTGCCAGCAGCTAATGATGCACACCAGCCCCCAAGAAGGCTTCGGTAAAATGTCTCCTCACAGCCACTGTAATGATTTAGAAAGTTTTGCCAAAACTAAATGCCTTCCTCTCATTTGCACTTCATGCCTTTAAGCTCCCAAGGTGCCACTGCCCCTGCCACTGGGTGAAGAGTGGCAGGGATTTTGCAGGAATGCTCCCCAGTAGCACAGGCCTAGAAACACAGAGCAGCCACCCACACACTTCTGCGTTGTGACTGCCGCCTCACTGCTGCTAGGCAAGATAATTGGTGGCGCTGGAATGTAGCCAAGATTTGGCAGGATGCAGAGCAGGCATCTAAATCGGGATGTTGGTGCCAGCATCAAAGCTCTGACCATGGGGTAGGAGCCAAGGTCACCACGAAGCTCAGTGTGACCTTGGAGGTGAGGACACTCCTCCCTGTCTGTGCCCTGAGTCCCACTCACTCAGCTTCCATGCCAGTTTTGTGCCACTCTTCCTACATACCAGGCTCTAGCTAGGGCAGCAGCAGGAAGCTGTTAGGTGACACATGAATCCTGTAAGGTATGCAGGTGGCGACAGCATACCACCCACAGGTTGGATGGTGACAGTCACAGCTATATATAGGGAAAGGGATTACCACAGCCCTCTGTGGGTACTGCAAGTACTGGTACATGGGCCCTTTGCATTGTGCCATGGAACCTGTTAGCAATGTAAAATTTGTTCTGTGCCAATTGGACACACAATCACTTTTAACATTAGCAGGAGGGAGAATGGAATCTGACATTTAAAGGGAAAGAAAGAGTCACACCCTGGTGATCAGCTGAATGATTGAATCCAACAACTAGTGTGTCTGCAGCTTTTGTTGGAGGCTCACCCTCACCACCCTGACCTTAGTCACCGAATTTTCATCCTGAAAGCCCAGCCACAGCCCTACTCCCGATGTTGTATGCCACTGGAGGCAGGGAGGGAGCACGCTCCCTTGAGTGGAAGGTTTGAAGTGAAATCTCTACCACTCTCAGAAGCAGAGGCAGGCATCCCATTTCACAAGCGGGTACCAAGATACCATCTGGCCCAGGACTCAGCTCACAAAGGGCCTTAAACTTAGAATTTTGAAATTATCAGCAAAAAGAACTTACAGCCATAAAGATACCCTGATAAGAGTAAAAAAAACTGGCATTCAAGACAAAACTCAACAGTGTCAACCAGATGACACTGCTGGGAGTACATTAAAACAGTAACAACAATAGTAATAACTAACACTTGCATAGCGCAAACTGTTGTAAGAGTCTAGGTACTTCTCTAAGACTTACCTTTAACCCTCACAAAAACCCTGCAAGGAGATACTACTATGCCTATTTTATAGATTGGAAACTGAGGTACAGAAAGACCACATCATGTGCCCAAGATCACATGGCTAATAAATGCTAGGCCAGAATTTGAACTCAGGCTGTCCAGGCTCCAGTGTCCCCATGCTTAATCGCTATCCTCTGAAGTAACGGTTTTTAAAAATAAATCTTTGCTAATAGCACAATCACACTGCAGTGTTACTCATTAAAAGCATCTACCTCTTAGCATGGAAACACTTGACATTTCATCATTTTTTAGTATCTCAGGAGTCTCTAAAAGGCTTTAGGTCAGGCTAGAAACAGCCGTTCTTCTTCCAAGGGTTGCTCTTACTCTAGAGAAAAGTAACACACAGGCCGAGCACGGTGGCTCATGCCTGTAATCCCAGCACTTTGAGAGGTCAAGACAGAAGGATCACTTGAGTTAAGGAGTTTGAGACCAGCCTGGACAACATAGCAAGAAACCATCTCTACCAAAAAAATTTAAAAAAAAATAATTAGCATGGCGTAGTGGCACACACTTGTAGTCCCAGCTACTCGGGAGACTGAGGCAGGAGGATAACTAGAGCCCAAGAGTTTGGGGCTGCAGTGAACTATGATCATGTTACTGCACTCCAGCCTGGGCCACGGAGTGAGACTCTGTGTCAAAAAAAAAAAAAAAAAAAAAAAAGTAACACACTTCTGGAAAACAATCATAGAGCCCCGTGTGTGAGCCTCCTCTATGCTGCAGAGGCACTCTTTATTTGGCCATGTCAGGTCCTCAACTCAAATCTCTCCAATTAAGGAATGAGTGAGAGCTTCTCTGTTCCTAATAGCATGATACCAAGGCTCTCTGAGGGCTCAAGCTCTATCCTAGCCCCTCCAAAAGCATGGCAGCATCAGTGCGGGAGGGAAGTGCAGTGCGCCTCAGCCAAGGTGCTGAGAGGTGTTGAAATATGATCCCAAGTATGCTGGAGGAAAACACTGTGTACAATTAGTATTTGATATATGGACAGTGGGATTTAATCACTCACAACACAACTGTTAACCCTCCCCAGGAGGACACCACGCTAGGCACTGTCGAAACGGAGCTGAATGAGGCACACAAGGGCTCCGAATGGAGGTAACGAACACAGTGACAAATCACTCCAGTACAGTGTGATTAGGAAAGTAGGTCATGGCATGGACAACGGCTGCACGAGCCTGGAGGAGGGGGTTTCCCATTTTGCATAGAGAATTTGTAGAAAGCCTTTAAGGATTTGCAATCCTTAAAGAATTTGCAGTCAGCCTTTAAGGATAAGCAGGTGTTGACTCAGCTCAGCAGAGACAGCTGGAAGAAAGACAAAGGGAGGCTGCAGGAGGATGAGTGAAAGCAAGGCCCCAAACACCATCCAATCTGCAATAGCCTTCTGCCTTTGAGCAAACTTGCCTGTTAATTAACTGATTTAATGAACATTTACTGAGCACCTTCCATTTGACTCATCATACTTGAAAATTTGGCGGGGAGCGGCTACCTGGAATTCTTAACAAATGTTCTAGAAAGATAGAGCTAGGTATTTCTCAACTAACTCTTGTAATGCATATTTATCTTCCAAAACTGAAGTCAGCAGGGGCAATAGGAAAAATGCAGAGTTAGGCACACTCACACCCTACCTACCCCTCCTTGAAGATGGGGACGGCGACAGGGTTTTAGAGCATCTCCATCTCCAAGTTTGACTCCTGCTCTGACTCCTTAGATTATGTCTGTTGGGCCGGCATCCTTTTTAGGACTGTTAGCAACAGATCCCACTCCCAGTGGGCCTTGGGGCATGCCTCTTCCCATTAGAGCAGCTATTGATCACAGACAGATGCCACCATGTGCAAGCACAGTGAGGTTGCCACGTCATCTCTAGGGATGTTGGATGCCAATCTGGCTGTTTGTTCTTTATCTCTTCATTGCCCCCAAATACTTTAGAAAAAAAATATGCTTGCATTGGAAGATCTAGTTTATATTTTGGTGATCAAAGAATTCTGCATCTCAAACGGGCCTCCTTTATTTACATTTTTTAGTGTGTGTATTCTTTGAATACTCATCTCTCCTTTGCATCTGACTAACTCCTCGTCACCCTCCAGACTTTACTGCAAATGTCACTTCCTCCTGGAAGCCTCCTTGGCACTACCACCACGCTCCAGTCGGAATTAAGGGCTGCTTATGTGGTCCTATCCTCTGGACTTCTGCCTTTATCACAACACATTTTAACTGCTGTTTTATTTATCTGACTCCTGATGGCAAATTATAAAATTCTGTGATGGTGAATCTCCTTGTTCATCATTGTATTCTCAATCCCCTAATACAGTGTAAGCAACATATTAGGTAGTCAGTAATTATTTGCTAAATTAATTTATTGTTTAATCGATACTAATGCTTTAAATGACTACACATCAACAATAAGTAATTTTGTACTTCAAAATGAAGTACATTCTGCTTTTTAGATCGTTCATATTTCTTTAGCAAGCCTAAGGGTAGAAAAATATAGGTATCTCAGTCCTTCTGAAGGGCTTCGTAGAAATCCCAAACTTAGAACTTGCACAGTTTAGGAGTTTGAATGAAAAAGTGCTATAATTCCTAGTCCCTACTTCCAACTGCTAGGAAAACTTTAAATCAGATTTCCAACAACATATGGTAGAGCTCTGTCCCTATTCCCTTCCTTAGTTCTCTCTTCAAAAATTTATATCATATGTTTCACTTTCCTTTTCTCCCTCATTCAGGAAAAAGTATATAAATCTTGCTATTGTGGCTGTCTGTTGAAGTTTGTCAGAGAAGTCAGGGTCAGGGGAGGCACATATAAAATCGATTAGTGGTATCAGTGAATCAATAGAGTGTGTTAGTAGATCTCTGCCCCACCACATTTAGGATAACCTTGATGAGGTTATGCCCCTTTTTTTCTTATTTTATTTCCTATCTCAATTTTAAAGATTGATACACCTTTAATGAATTGTTAGCTATAATTTTAAACAATAAATAAACAGCTCAGCCTACACACTTCTCAAATTCTTAAAGTGTTCTCTTTAAATGCAAATAAGAGAGCTCTCAAGTCCTTGGGAGTAAAGGGTGTGGAAAGGGAGCTCTTAAGGGAATCATAAGAAATGCATAATTTGTAATAATAATAATAAGGATCTTTCATGGGACTCTTTCTGTCTTGGTAGTGGCTGAAGTCAACCAAGCAAAACCTGCAAAGGACATGGTTAGCCCGGTTTTATTACCCTTATCCCTCACATACCTCTGAGATCTAAAAGGATTGGGGTTGAAGTATGATTGGAAATTGAAGCATTTCTTTACAAAAAGTTGTTACAGAGTTATGTACTTTCCTCCCATCGTACTTAGAGGGTTTGACATGTGTTCATCGAGTCTGCACAAGGCAATGAACACGGTGGACTAATTTGATGCATACTGGAAAAGCAGTGTATTAGTCTGTTTTCACACTGCTAATAAAGATATACTTGAGACTAGGTAATTTATAAAGAGAAAGAAGTTTAATGGACTCACAGTTCCACGTGGCTGGGGAGGCCTCACAATCATGGCGGAAGGAGAAAGGCAAGTCTTACATGGCGGCAGGCAACCAGAATGAGAACCAAGCAAAAGGGGAAACCCCTTATAAAATCATTTGGCTGGGTGGGGACATAGCCAAACCATCTCAAGCAGAAAGGCAGCAACCAGTAGCCAGAGCAACTGAATGGAAGACTGGCTGAGCTCAGACACACCAGTATTCCCAGTGTTTTTTGGACAAAGGATACATAAATATTCTCTGTGAACCAGAAGACTGCTCAGGAGAGAGAACCGGCCTGGAGGGGGCTTCAAACCTAAGCTGGGAAAGGACCCAGGATTCTGGGGAGCTGAGGGAAAAAACATAAACAGTCACAGAGAACATGCATCTGAGGCATGACACAGGCAGTACAGTCTAATGTTCCCAGTGTAGGCCTCCAGAGTACCCACAAGTACAGCCCCAAAAAGATCTGCTTTGAAATTCCCCCAAGCCCAGAGTCAGCTTGAATCATCCGCCACAGCCAGCAGAATCCATCGCCATATGACATTGGTGCCAGTCAAACTTGACCTTTCCTGTCCCTGACATGTCCTCCCTATTCCCTCTCCTAGTGAGTAGCTGGAGCTATGGAGAAAGTAGCAGGAGTTGAGGGTGGACGACCAAGGTGAGGAAGTCTGGAGGAAGCCAGCCCTGCCCTACTCCAGGCCCAGCAAGAAGAATCTTAAGTGAAATCTGAAGCGTTGATTAACACCTATGAATTGATTTTTTTTTTTTACTGAAATGAGATTATCTTTGTGACAGTAAGTAACTGGAAAACCTTTTATTATCTACAGGTGACTAAAAACTTCAGGGGACCTGCCCTAGACACACCCAGAGGGCAGAGGGGAACTAGTTCCACAGAGCAGGTTCAAGCACATGGTGGGGAAAAGAATGAAGCTGTTTTCTCCTTGTGCCCTCCAAGGTTTTGCTCTTACAATATACTACTTACCTCGTTTCTCCTGGAATTCTCAATATCCTGCTAGCCCAGCAGGTTGAAAGATGTCATCAGCATGGTAGCCGGCTGAGATCAAATCCCATTTTTGCACTTAATGGTCTGTAGGAAAGTAGGCAGAATGCTATCCTCCACGTACCTTGATTCACTTATCTGTACCATGTGGATAATCATAGGATCTACCTCATGGAGCTATTGTGAAGATTTAACAGCCACAAAGATCTTAGATCAGGGTCTAGCTCATGGTAAGTGCTCAATCAATGATAGCAATTATCATCATCCTCTTCATTGAAGACCCTGATGTTCATCAAAAATTTAATGCTCATTAACCTCTAAAGAAAAAGGAAAAGAGAAAGAGATGAGTAAGCATTTGGAATCTTGCTCCACCCAGAACAGAGCTGATGCCACTAGATGTGAGTCCCTCACAGGGCAACAACATCCTCTTTTCCAGAATTCTATTTCCCAGACCCAGTTCAACACCTGCTCAGTCATTGCCAAGAAAGGATTCTTGAGCAAATGAATGAAGAAGTGAATGGATGACTGCTTATACTGCCTACGCCCTGACCACCTTGATCTTGTTGCTCTGGGGCCAGATGAGTGGTTAGAATCTCTCATATTTCCTTGCCCTCAAGGGAGGTGCCTCCTGATTCTACTGTGGCTCTTCAGAAACTCTTCCCACCATGAGGCCCTCACTCCAGACTCTTGACAGCTGAAAGAGAATTGTCCTAAGCAGTGAATCTCAAACTTTAGCATGTATCCGAATCACCTGGAGTGCTTTTTAAAACATAGACTTGGAGTACTTTTTTTTGAGATGGAGTTTTGCTGTTGTTGCCCAGGCTGGAGTGCAGTGGTGCCATCTTGGCTCACCGAAACCTCCGCCTCCTGGGTTCAAGCAATTCTCCTGCCTCAACCTCCCTAGTAGCTGGAATTACAGGCATCCACCATCTCATCCAGCTAATTTTTGTATTTTTAGTAGAGACAGGGTTTCACCATGTTGGCCAGTTGGTCTTGAACTCCTGACCTTAGGTGATCCACCCACCTCGGCCTCCGAAAGTGTGGGGATTACAGGCGTGAGCCACTGCGCCCGGCCCTGGAGTGCTTTTTAAAACAGATTTCTGGGCCCACTCTGGAGTCTCTGGTTTAGTAGGTTTGGACCAAGAATTTGCATTTCTAACAATTTACTGGTCCTGGGAACACACCCTAAGAAACACTGTCCTGTTATTTTTTGACTGTTTAACAAAATCCATGAAGCTGTGGAGAGAAAGGGGGACATTGGTACACTCTTGGTAGGAATGTAAATTAGTCCAGCCACTGTGGAGAGCAATTTAGAGATTTCTCAAAGAACTAAGAGTTGAACTACCATTTGATCCAGCAACACCGTTCCTGGATGTATACCCAAAGGAAAATATATTGTTCTACCAAAAGGACACATGCATTCATATGTTCATCACAGCACTATTTACAATAGCAAAAATTTGGAATCAACCCAGGTGTCCATCGAGAGTGACTGGGTAACAAAAATGTGATACAGGTACACCATGTACTACAGCCATAAAAAAAACAATGAAATCACGTCCTTTGCACAACATGGATGCAGCTAGAGGCCATTATCCTAAGTGAACTGAGGCAGAAATGGAAAAGCAAATACTGCATTTTTCACTTATAGGTGACAGCTAAACATTGGGTACTCATAAAGTGGCAACAGTGGACACTGGAGACTACTAGTGAAGAGGGGAGAGAGGGAGGGGAGTAAGGGCTGAAAAACTACCTGAAAAAAAAAAAACGTAGTAGTACTATGTCCACTACCTGCGTGATGGGTTCAGTCATATCCCAAACCTCAGCATCATGCAATATACCTTTGTAGGCCAGGCACGGTGGCTCATGCCTGTAATCCCAGCACTTTGGGAGGCCAAGGCGGGTGGATCACCTGAGGTCAGGAGTTCGAGACCAGCCTGGCCAATATTGTGAAACCCCAAGACACAAAAATTAGCTGGGCATAGTGGCATGCACCTGTAATCCCAGGTACTTGGGAGGCTGAGGCAGGAGAATTGCTTGAACCTGAGAGGTGGTGGTTGTAGTGAGCTGAGATCGTGCCACTGCACTCCAGCCTGGGCAACAGAGCAAGACTCTGTCTCAAAAAAAATAAAAAATTATATATATATATATGTATATATATATACACCTTTGTAACAAACCTGCACATGTACCCCCTAACCTCAAATAAAAATTAAAAACAAAGCACTGTTCTAAAGCATGGCTTTGATTGCATCATCCACTGCTTAAAAATCTCAGAGAGTTCCTTTTAAAAGTCCATGAACTAAAGCTACTAAATAAAGTCCTCACTCCTTAGTCTCAGGCCCTTCCAACACAGCCCAGTCCAACTTTCTAGCCTCATTTCCTGCCACTCCCCTCCACTCTCTCTAACCACACTGGGCTGCTTTCCCTTTTAGGGACTCTCCAGCAGCCCTGCCTCTGCACTGTTCCCCAGGCCTGCAGTGCCCTTTTCTCCTTCCCTCCTGATCAAGTCCTAGTCATCCTTGAAGACCTGATCCAAATGTCCTCCTCTGTGTCACTTTCTCCAAGTCCCTCCAGGCATGCTGTGTGGCCAGAACATACTGTACACAGCCTTGTTATCACCCTTGTGCATTGGCATTGTCTGTTACATGTCTGTTATGTTACTAGATTGTCTTTGTCCCTCCAGCCATGACCATGCTATTTATTCTCATTTGATGCTCCAAGCCCAGCACAAGGCTTGCCAAAGGGGCAATTTAGCACACATATGATAAATAAGTGAATTCCAGACTGTGGTTGCCCCAGTTGATATCTGTTGCCTGCTCCACAGATGTTTACTGTATTAATCAACTATTGCTATAATAATGGTGCATAGCAAAACACACACACACACATCCAATCTCAACAACGAACATTTATTTTTCTCACTCAGCTAGGGCAGCTCTGCTTCAGGCAGCAATTTGGCTGGGCCTTGGTTCCAAATTGCAAGTTGGGTTCAGGTTTTCTCTACACACATTTCCTCATTCTGGAGCCAGGAGCTACATGTGTGCACACTGCACACATCAGATCTGCTAACATTCCACTAGCCAAAGCAAGTCATATGGCCAAGATCAGTATCAGTGGAGCAGGGAATATACCTTGTCCTCCACAGTGTCAACAAAGCCATGGCAAAGCATATAGAGGTATAATATTATAACAGGGAGCCAATCAAGAATTGGGAAGGAATCATTGGAAATAATAATCTAACCTACAAAATGTACCTTTTCCCACTTTGGGGTCCTCACTCATCTTTGTTCATTCTGCTCAGATGACATCATAGAACCTGCTGACTCCCCAGGGCACAACCCGAAGCCAGTGAACTCATTCTTGTCTTACTCCTTCATCCTTGAAGTTTTGTCTACCATATGCCTAAAGCTGGAAACCCAGAAGGAATAGACCTAGCCATTGTATTTTTTATTATTTTTTTATTTTTATTTCTGCTCCCACTCTATTGGGATCAGCCATTGTATTTTTAAAAACATCATTTGCAAAGTCACTATATTCATTAGTGGAAACTCTCATTGTTAAAGAAATACCACTCCACTCTGTTATGGTGAAAACACAATTCTGTTCTTCCACAAAATGCTACAGGCTGTGAAATTTCTCTTTACCCACCCAACCTCTCTATTCATAACCACACCTTCCTTGCACTAGAGGCCTATTCACTATGATTTTAGCTTTGCCTAATCTAAATGCTGACAAGCCACCCTCCCTAAACCAGTAAGTAGAGAGGGCCAGTAGGGATCTCAGATGATTTCCTTGGAGGTGGGAGAGAAAGCAGCAAGCCCCTCCCCACCCCCTACACACATGTTCTATTGCTAAGGATTACATCACACTATAGGTCTTTTCCAGGACAGGGCAATGCCCTCTAAAAGTTTGCTGTGTCTTGTCTCTGTGAGTTGTTTAGAGACAGGTAGCAGCACGTAGCACACCTCCAGCTTGTAAACCTCTCCTCTCCCCCTACTCAGCCCTCCCATCTGCTTTTAGAAACCAGCCAAGACATCATCCAGTATCCACACAGATTTCCAAAGAACGGAGGGCAGATACTATGTCAAAGCAGACAACACACATGACATAATCAAAAGATCCTAGCAGTTAGGAAATGGGGGTTCTGGCCCTACCACTAACTGTGGTGACCTGGGGTAGGCCCCTTCACCTTTCTGCACCTCCGTTCCCTTTCTGAGCTCCTTTTTCTCTGCTTCAGCCCATTGTTTGACTCCTTCATAACTTAATAGGGTTTGTAATCATTTGATTTACGTATTTTTCTTTTTACTTGCTCTTAGTCTGTGCTCCCCACTAGAATGTAAGCCCCTTTGGGTGATCCGATTATCCCATTGAATACCCAGCACTTGGTACATTGTCATCAGTCAGTAAATATCCATTTAAATTAATGAATGAATACACTGATATCAAATGATCTAGTTTTAATATTCTATAACTTTTAATCTATTAAAGCAAAAACAAGTGAACATATATGAAAGAAAAATTAGCTTGCTTCAGTAGTTCCCAGGGACGAAATGGGGCAACAGATGACTATGTGAACATTTCCTGTTCATCAGCCTCCTTCTTATAACACTTCGTTAGGATCGTAGAGAACAATTTATTATTTTTATATGTCTAACATAACCTGAGTAATTGTGAGCACAGCAATTGGAAAGTCTTTCTTATCTTTCTGGCATTTTCTCGTCCTTCCTAGCATTTCTTTCCTGATTTGATAAATCGTTTTAATCAACACTTAGGTACATGGTCTAGCCTACTCACCAAGTCTAGGCTAGTTTCTCCATTTCCATTATGCATTTGTTCCTTGGAATTTTTGCGTTACTTCTATCCAATCTTGCCATTAACCCCAGAGAATTTAAGATCAAATTGAAACTTAAAAGTACAAAAATGTTCAATAGCGTCCTTCAGACCAGTCCAATTTTTGTGTTAGCAGAAACCATCTGGGCAAAGTCACTATAATGAATGCCATTAGCCACTGTTTCTCAATATAATATTAATATTTAATTAAGACTATGCTGATGGTTGGTCAATGACCTTGGTCTCCATCTTCGTGCCTCTCCACAGCCATTGAACTTTCATCCAATCAGGCCATCCCAAGCTAGTGGACCAATCGCAGATCATTGTAGTTTATTTCTCCCACATACACACACTCTTTTATTTGGTGGGTTTAGCCAGAATTTTCATCCTCTCTTTGCTTATTTGTGTCCAAGCAGCTAAGATGATGTATCTGGTATTTGCTCTTCATAGTTGCTCCTGACAGAGAAGTGAAGGGCTGCGTTTCCTTGAAATGTCTTTTCCAGAAAGATATAGATTTGATCCTCTGTTCTAGCCTTCTGAGAACTCCTGGCTAGGGCAAAAACATTTATGTGATTTCAGATGTTTATGGCAAAAGTTAAACCAAACAACCGATGCTTTTGTTTAGAGCTTTGCCCTATGTGGTCAAACTACCATGCCTAAGCTTCTTTCCCATTTTCCTTCATTCTTCCTTCATCGTACTCAGATCAAACCATGCCTTGTTTCTCCTACAAGCTTGGTGCTTTCCTGAATCCTTGTCTCCTGAATAGTCAGCCCTGAAGGTCCAATACACCTGTTGCCTCCTCCATAAAACTGTCTTAGATCACCCTAATTGGAAGTAATCTGAACCCCCATAGCACTCTTACTTCTCTTATAGGACTTTTCTTTCTCTACCTTATCTTATAGTTTTTTATAAAATTGTTTGTCTCCTACATGAACAATAAATTACTTGTACATAGGAACTATCTCTTCTTCATCTTTATCTCTCGAAAAGTGATCAGTATTATTGTTTGGTTGGATGATGTATTAGTTAGTTCTTATACTGCTAATAAAGATATACCAGAGACTGGGTAATTTATAAAGGAAAGAGGTGTAACTGACTCACAGTTCCACATGGCTACGGAGGCCTCACAATCATAGTGGAAGGCGAAGGAGGGAGCAAAGTCACATTTTAACACTACAGCAGGCAAGAGAGTGCGTGCAGGGGAACACCTCTTTATAAAACCATCAGGGCCGGGCAAGATGGCTCACACCTGTAATCCCAGAACTCTGGGAGGTCCAGGTGGGTGGATCATTCGAGGTCAGGAGTTCGAAACCAGCCTGGCCAACATGGTGAAACCCCCTCTCTACTAAAAATACAAAAATTAGCTGGGTGTGGTGGTGGGCGCCTGTAACCCCAGCTACTCGAGAGGCTGGGGCAGGAGAATTACTTGAGCCCAGGAGGCGGAGGTTGCAGGCAGTGAGCAGAGATCGCACCATTGCACTCCAGCCTGGGCAACAGAGCGAGACTCTGTTGGAAAAAACACACACACACACACACACTTCGGATCTCGAGAGACTTATTCACCATCACAAGAACAGCACAGGAAACACCCACCCCCATAACTCAATTGCCTCCCACTGGGTCCCTCCCATGACACATGGGAATTATGAAAGCTATAATGCAAGATGAAATTTGGATGGGGACACAGCCAAACCATATCAGATAAATAAATGTCTCTAGCTTGTGACATGAGACATCCGTTATACATTTGAAACTCAATACATGTTATTAATAATAGACACATTTATTATCCTTTTCTAACTCCAATGTCAGCAGGGAGCTGGAAAGCTAGTCAATGAACTAGAGAAAAACATAGGGAGAGTTGTTTGTCTCTGTGTACATTCAGGTGTCCAGGTATATTACAGGTTTATGGCAGGAATATTCATTCCACACTGAGCCAAGTGAGTGATAAACTGTCTACAAATAGAGGGTACCAGCACCTCCTACTGGAAGAAGGTAGGACATGCAGGTACTGATAGAGAAGTTTTATTGGAAAAGGTAAAGGGTACAAGGTTATTTTCATCCTTGTTTGGTTGACTTGTACTTGTACTTGTTTGTTCAGGTATAACCCATGAGTTGGGGACATAGCGAGTGAGCATATATATAACAGAATAGAGGTGGGATGTTTCCAGGGGCCTGGTTAAGAATGGAAAAACATTACCCAAGATAGTCCATGAATGTATAACCAGACCTAAGAGTTGAAAGCACAGCCAAGGGAGTATTCTGCATTGGGATTGGAAAAGATGACAACATTCAAAGAACTAAAGGTCTGAGGAAGAGCTATATTGGTGATATGAGCAGCAAAGTTGGTAATCTTGGGAGTCACAAGCAGAGAAACAAGTAAGGTATGGATGAGTCAGGTAATTTTGGAAAAGTGCTTAGAGAAGAAAGTAAGATACAACCCAAGACCTCCAAGAACTCATTCACCAAGTCTTTTGTTATACTCAACGAAACTTTGTTTCCACACTCCATTCATCACTTCAGGAAGCCAAATTACTGCTTCATTTACCCATTCAAAAATATCTAAATAAAAAATATTATTGAGAGATATATAGAATATTTTATTTTAAAAAGATGCACACTATTTCTGGTTAGTTTTTTAAAAAGTCAATTCTTACCCCATATGCAAGCAAAATTCAATTGGATTTTTTTTATTTTGGCCAAATAAAGTTTAAAAATATATAAAAGAATCAACAGGGAATATCAGCTTCAAAATTTTTTAAATAGAAGTGTTGAGAGAAGGTTCTACCCTGTTAGCCATGAAATCATATTACAAAGCTGACATAAGTTAATGCGGTCTTAGCACAGAAATTATCACAGATCAGAGTAAATAATCCAGCAATGTACACCAAGATCTAAAACATTTAATAAATAATAAAGAAAGCATCACAAACAAGTGGGAAACATGAATTATCAAATACATGGCAGTTTAGAAATTAACTATTTGGGGAAAAGTCAGCTTTGAGCCTCACCTCATGCACAGATAAATTCTATGTGGATCACAAAAAGATGTAGAATTCAAACTTTTAAAACATAGGTGATTATGCCATATTGCTGGATGGGAAATGATTTTCTAAACATAACAATGGGAAAAAACATAAAGACTTAGATGTAAGATCCAAAATTATGAAACTACTAGAAGAAAACATAGGGGAAACATTTCATGAAATTAGACTGGGCAAGAATTTTTTTAATAAGATCTCAAAAGCACAGTCAAGGAAAGCAAAAAATAGACAAATAAGATCACATCAAACTAAAGAGTTTCTGCACAGCAAATGAAACAATAAAGTGAAGAGACAACCTACAGAATGGGAGAAAGTATTTGCAAACTATGCATCTGACAAGGGGTTAATATCCAGAATATATAAGGAACTTGAGTAACTCAATAGCAAAAAAAAAACAAAAACAAATAATCTCATTTTAAAATGAGCAAAAGACCTGAAAATATATTTCTCAAAAGAAAACATACAAATGGCCAACAGATCTGTGAAAATATGCTCAAAACCACAAATCTGTCAGAGAAATGCAAATTAAAACTGCCGTGAGACATTACCTCACCCCAATTAGAATGGCTATTATCAAAGACAAAAAAAAAAAACTGACAAGGATGCAAAGAAAAGAAAACTCTTACGCACTGTTGGTAGAAATGAAAATTAGTGCAGCCATTATGGAAAAAAGTATGGAGATTACCCAAAAAATTAAAAATAGAACTACCATACATCCAGCAATTCTATTACTCAGTATATTTCCAAGGGAAATGAAATCAGTATATCGCAATAACTCCTGCACACCCATGTTTATTCCAGTGTTATTCCCAAAAGTGAAGATATGAAATAAACCTAAATGCCCATCTACAGATGAATGGATACAGAAAATGTGGTGTATGTATATATACAATGGAACATTATTTAGCCATAAAAAGGATGAAATCCTGTCATCTGTGGCAACATCGATGAACCTAGAGGCCGTTATGTTAAGTAAAATAAGCCAGGCACAGAAAAACAAAAACTGCATGATTTCACTCATATGTGAAATCTTAAAAAGTTGATTCCTTAAAAGTAAAAGGTAGGATAGTGGTTACCAGAGGCTGGGGAAGGGAAGAGAGAGGGATGATGTGGGAGGCTGGTCAATGGGTACAAAGTTATAGTTAGATAGAATACATTTTTGGTGTTCTATTATACATCAGGATGACAACAGCAAATAACAATGCAGTATATATTTCAAGATAGCTAGAAGAAAATATTTTGAGTATTGTTGCCACAAAAAAATGATAAATGTCTAAGGTGATAGATATGGTAACTACCTACCCTGATTTAATCATTATATTACGTATACATGCATTGAAACATCATATTGTATCCTATAAATATGTAAAATTATGTCATTATAAATTTAGAAATTAAATTTAAAAATTACAATGAATATATTTGTTTCCATTCAATTTTTTAATTACTATACTTCAAAATAATGTCATTAATAAAACTAAATCACAAGCTGGAAAAGTATTTGAAACAAGAATGTTCTTTTTAAAATTTTTTTGAATTTTGCTAATTCTTCATTCTGATCTGAAACAATATTCTTTTTTTTTTTCTTTCAGAAGACAAGGCCTTGGCTATGTTGCCCAAGCTGGTCTCCAACTCCTGGGCTTAAACGATCCTCCCGCCTTGGCCTCCCAGTGTGCTGGGATTACAGGCATGAGCCACTGTGCCCAGCCCTGAAACAATATTCTCGATACATAAAGAACTTCTATAAGTCAGTAAGAAAAACACTAACAATGTAAATATTAAAGGACATAAAATAGCTAAGGCACAAAAAGTAGAAATGTTACAGTTAATAAACAGGAGAAATGCTTAACCCCACTAATAATAATGAAATGCAAATCAAAATAATAATGAAATATGTTTTAGTAGTTATGTTTTTCAAATAACATTCTGTACTAGCAAAGTATTTAGAAAGAGATGCTCTCACATCCACTGGCAAGAATATAGAACCTTTCTGATCAGAAATCTGAAGATAAGTAGCATTTTAAAATGTTTGCATCCAGACTGGGAACAGGTGCCTTTGACATCCCAGATGCTTGAGGGGGGAAGGTGCACTTACCATCCCTGAGCCAGTCTAGCTGCACAGTAGGGAAGTGTGAGATGCCGCAGAAGCTACCGCACAGCCCACAGCCTGACATTCCAGAACCTTGGGACACTCTGGAGCATCCACAGGGAAAAGAAGTACACCAGGAACTTAGCCTTGGCCTGCTCGAATGCACACCATTCTGAGTTTCTATGAAGGTGGTTATGTCCAAGATTGCCCAGGACAATTCATTCCAATAAGGAGGAAAGAGTATGAGGATTCGAGGAGCAGGGCCAGGGTAGTGTTCTGACCAGGATGGGTAGCATGGTGGGGAAGAACATGGGCTGCCTCCGTTCAAATTCCAGCCCTGCCTCTCACTCAGCTGCGTGATCCCTGGCAAGTTACTAATCCACAGCTGTGCTTCAGTTTTCTTGCCCATAAAACGGAGGCCAATACTGGTGACTTTAGTCAGAGAATCAAATACAAGATGCCCTTTTCTGGCACAGATGGGAAATACTTGATAAATGTTCATCTTTGATTATTTCATTATTATCATTGCTCCCTTTCCGGTTCTGGAGTTGGGGAGACCTTTCCTCATCAAGCAATCAAATATGCGGCTGCCAGGCAGAGGCCACAAGCACTGCTGGGCTGCCATCAACCTTGTCTGGTAGGCTTCTTCTCCTACTCAGATACCTTAGAGACAAAACTTCTTGAAGCCCAGGGCCATGAAGTTTTCCTAGTGCTGTAGGAACACAGGCAAGCAGCCAGAGTCCCAGGCCTCAGCTGAGGCTGCATAAGGCCCTAGTGAGGACAGCGTTGATTTGAGAACCAATGAGTAAATGCAGAGAGTGGCCAACCTCCTTTCCCACCAGAAACCTGGGGGTCCATGACAGCTCATCCCAGCCAGGCTCTTGTGGAACCAACAGAGGATGGCTTAGCTCCAGGCCAAGTCACAGGCCATGGGCCAGGCCCAGCTCTCCTGGGGCAATTGGACCCCAAGAGGCTCTGCCTAAGACTGGGCCTTGCTGCATTCTGCCAGGGGCAGGCTTGCGTGGGGGCATGTTGTCCAGGAGACCAAGACAGCTTTCATATGTGGGGCTCCTTGTAGGAACAAAACAATTACCAACCTCTTGGCCCTATTGATGAGGGCACTAAGAACCTCTGTTCACAGCCTCCCCAAAACAATGGTGGCCCACAGGCCCACAATGATTTCTAGCTCTTGTAGAGACTCAGACAAATTGGGCTGCTGGCTGTATGGGAGGGGAAGGCTGTACACGTGGCTGTGGCTATGCTACTGGAAAGACGGCACTTGATCCGGGACAGATATCAGTCCTCTAGAAGCCCCCCACTCTCATCAAGTGAGCATCTGTCCTTGGGGCAGCTCCTTCTTCAGGCAAAGAGAAGGGACTGATTTAGGTTCTGCTCATTCTCCTCTCCTTGCTTCCCTGGTGCCCCTGGGACCATGGACCCTTGGAATAATGCCCAACCCCTGGTCCCCAAGGCCAGGGAGAAAGCAGCACCTGCCCCCAAACCTGGGCTTAGGGCTTGAGCCACTAGGGTTTCCCAAGGAAGACATTTGCAAATGGCTAGATCCGAGAAGTCAGATGACTAAGAAAGGAATCCAAGAAGACAGGCCATCAACTTAGAGATTTATGGACTATGTTGAAATGAACTGAATTGTGTCCCCCTAAAATTCATATGTTGGTGCCCTAACTCCTGTATGATGGTATTTGGAGATGGGACCTTTGGAAGTTACTTAGGTTTAGATGAAGTCGTGAGACAGGTTTAGATGAAGTATTGAGAATGGGGCCCTCATGATGGGATGAGTGCCTTTATAAGAACAGATACCAGGAGGTTACTCTCTGCCTCCCTCTCTCCCCTGCCCCATCATGTGAGGGCACAGTGAGAAGCCAGGAAGAGGGTCTTCATCAGAACCTGACACCCTGGCACCCTAATCCTCAGGCTTCTAGCCTCTAGAATTGTGAGAAAAATGTCTGCTCTTTGAGTTGCCCAGTCTATGGTATTTTGTTATGGCAGCCTGAGCAGGAAAAGACACTGGTGCTCATAAATAGAAAACAGAGGTTCCAATACCACAAACAGGGCAGAAGAAAGCAGGACCTGAAAATAATGAGAGTCAGACATGGGGCGACAAGGCACACCCGCTGAGTGTGCAGCGTGGATGGTTCAAGGCAAACCTCATGGAGCCAGACTCCAGCCCCAACATCTCCATTGGAAATGTTAGAATTCTTCTGTCAGCCCTGGCTGCCAGAGTCCTCAAGGGGCAGCTCCTCTGGACAAGAAGGATCCCAATAGCCATTCTTGGGAAAAGAGCATTCAATTTGCAATACTGACTAGGTACCAATATATGCCAGGAGCCATGACAGGCACTGGGGTACAGCTGTGAATAAGACCAGCCTAATCTCTGTCCTCACAGAGCTTCCCACTTAGCAGGAATTACAGATATTACAGTAGAAATTACAGATGCACTAAGCATTGCAGAAAACTCCTGTTAGTGAATAGAATTTGAAAAATAGACATCAGACTTAGCAGCTATCAAACCCTAGGCTCACAAGAGGTAACAAAAGGCTATTTTGAAAAAGCTTGGGAATCCTTCATAATGGAGACTGCATGGTGGTAATTTACCCTAGATGTCCTCCAAGCTGCTCAATAACCCATTTCGATTTTATCATCCATGAACATCTAAATCCCTCCTGAACTTTACCTCTTTACTGTTTCATTCTATTTTACCATTGCTGACTTAACACTTCTCTTGAATTCATTCATGGAGTCTCAAGCTTTTTCTTTCTATGAGGGGGAATTCTTATCCCATCAATGTATTCTGTCCCAGAACGTGCTCCTTTCCCTTCAGCACTTAGTTCTCCCCTGGACTTTTCCAAGCCCAATTATGTCATTCCTGAGATGGGTGCTCATAAATGCCAGCAACCCTAGTTTTGTTGCCAGTGCCCATTGCCAGGATCTGCCCACGTATTCCCTCTGGCCAAGAGCAACCCCTTCTCTGCCTGCCCCTGCAGGCCAAGGAAGGCCACGGCCCCAGTGCCTGCCCCTTTGCAGAATGGACCCCTCTCATTCATAGCATCCTACTTGTGCCCAGGTTTTGTAGTCTGCAGAGTTCTTTCATAGACATTTTCTCATTTGATACAAAAATCTTGAGAAGCAGGCAAGGTAGACATGAGTTTTCTCATGATTTACAAAACAGAAGTTCAAAATTAATTAATTTATTAAATAAGTTGCCCAATGTCATAAAACTACTAGTGGCAGATGCAGGAATTCAACTTGGGTCTCCTGAGTTGTATCTGCCCAACCACCCCCTTTCTTTAACCCCGAGGCTGCATGCTCTATCTCTTAATATCTGCCACAGATTTCTTCCTTGTCTTGGTGCAAACCTTGGCTTCAGAACACTGGAAGCTCTAGGTAAGTAGCACTTCCTCCAGAGTCTCAGTTCCCTGGGACCCACACCTGGGAGGCTGACCTTCCCCCACACTCTTCTCTACCTGGCCCCTCGCTTCCCAAGGGGGCAGGGGTGATCAGGCCATTTCTAACTCACTACTGTTCCTCTGAATTGTGGCATCTCAGTGCTAAGTCCAAATTTCTGCCCAGCACTAAGCTATGCTTCTAACAATGCTCAATAAATGTTTGGCAAATTGATAGAAAATCTGCTGTCTGCGTATTTTCTGACTCACTGCCTCACATTGCCCTCTGACTCGTGTATTCTTTAAGACTTGATTTTAGGCCAAATTTCTGACAAGCAATACCAACCCTTCCAATTTAGAGACTCCGATATGACCTATTTCTTGCTATAATCAGCATTCTTTTCAAAGGGTACTTATGTGTGCACCAAATACTGGAACCCCTGCTTTATCCAATAGCGTGATCAAGGCTATGATGGAGCTAAAGGGATCCAAAGCTGCTTAATCCAAATGGATTGAGGGTGGAAGAGAAGAAAGATAGGGCAGGCAGGCTTCCAAGAAGAAAGTGCCTGAGCCGGTTCTTAAAAGTGAGTAGAACTAACCAAGATGGAGGAGAGGGGAAAACATTCTAGGCAGGAAATGTGGCACATGAAAAGACACAGAGTGTTAGAGATTATGGTGTATTGAGGAACTACGAGTTCCTCATAGTTGAGCATGGCTGGAGGGCAGGTTGGGAAAGGATGGAGAAGCGAGGTCTAGAGAAGGGCATGGACCAGGTAAGGAACGGCCATGCAGGCCATGCTGAGGTGACTAGACTTCACACTGAAGGAGATGGGCAGCCCTTGCAGAATGTCAATGTGATAGAATCAGATTTGTGCAAACACTCTGGCTGCATAAGAACAGATCGCAAGGGAGCCAAATCTATTGAGAGGGTGCTGCTTTAACCTGCATAAGAAATAACTAACAGAAAATCAAATGATGTACAGAAGCTTAGAATGTCAATGCTGAAAGGGGCCTTGCAGATGGGTCATCTTATCCAAATGCTCCATTTTAGAAATGAAGTAAGGTGGTCAGAGAGGGAGGCCAAGGATTAAGTGCTACTCTGCTGCCATAAATGCCTCTACCTGGCCCATTTATTAGTCCTCTCTCCCATCCGCGGATTTGCTTGCTAGGGCTGCCATAACAAAATACCACAGACTGAGTGACTTAACCAACAGAAATTTATTTTCTCATAATTCTGGAGGCTAGAAGTCCAAGATCAAGGTTTTGGCAGGTTTAGCTTCTTCTGAACCCTCTCTCCTCAGCTTGAGAATTGGCTGCCTTCCAGTTGTGTGCTCACATGGTCATCCTTTGGCTGTGTGGGTCTGTGTTCTAATCCCCTCTTCTTATAAGTGCACCAGTCATATTGCATTAGGGCCCATCCTAACAACCTGGTTCTAACTCAACTCTTCTAATTCTTCTAATGATTCTAACTCTTTAAAGGCCTTATCTCCAAGTACAGTCATATTCTGAGGTACTGAGGGTTAGAGCTTCAACATATTAATCAGGAGACGGGGAACAGAGTTCAGCCCCTGAATAACAGGAAAGTGTATTCACAGGTGCACAGGGCAGAGGAACATGACTCTAGCCATTTGGGAGTTAAAGGATGAATTCTCAAGCAGAAAGAGGGAGCAACAGTAATCCAGGCAGAGGGAAGAAATGAGCAGCGTCCCTCCTGGAACGTTGATCATATGACAAATTTCCTTGGGTCACTGAACACACATCGAGGGCAGAACCTCATCCAAGCTGATACCAACCCACTGTGCTCCCGCCCTGTCACACAACACAGTTTGCAAGACACCTCCTCAACGGGTCACCTTTAGCTTATTATTTACCACACAGCCAGGGGAAACCAGAAGTGAGGCCTCTTCCAGGTCACTAAGGAATGTGCTGTCCCATCATAGCGCTGACCTATGAGAGAGTCCCACCACTAAATTAGCACTCTGTGACTGTCCCCCTTGCTGGAATACTCTGCAGTCATTATGCTGTGATAATCCCAATGATCACAGAAATGCTCACAATACAGTATTAAATGAAGAGACACAATTCAAAAGGTACATTGTAACTTTCATGCTGTCAAAGAAAGGACTGAGAAACATTTCAAGAAGATGTCAATAACAATGGTTTATGAAAGTAATATGTAGTTTTCCAAATTTTTTTATTACACTTTAAGTTCTGGGATACATGTGTAGAACATGCAGGTTTGTTACACAGGTATACATGTGCCATGGTTGTTTGCTGCACTCATCAACCCATCATCTACATTAGGTATTTCTCCTAATTCTATCCCTCCCCTAGGCCCCCATCCCCCAACAGGCCTCAGTGTACGATGTTCCCATCCCTGTATCCATGTGTTCTCATTGTTCAACTCCCACTTATGAGTGAGAACATGTGGTGTTTGGTTTTCTGTTCTTGTGTTAGTATGCTGAGAATGATGGTTTCTAGCTTCATCCATGTCCCTGCAAAGGACATGAACTCATCCTTTTTTATGGCTGCATAGTATTCCATGGTGTATATGTGCCACATTTTCTTTATCCAGTCTATCATTGATGGACATTTCAGTTGGTTCCAAGTCTTTGCTATCGTGAATAGTGCTGCAATGAACAATCGTGTGCATGTGTCTTTATAGTAGAATGATTTATAATCCTTTGGGTATATGCCCAGTAATGGGATGGCTGGGTCAAATGGTATTTCTGGTTCTAGATCCTTGAGGAATCGCCACACTGTCTTCCACAGTGTTTGAACTAATTTACACTCCCACCAACAGTGTAAAAGCGTTCCTATTTCTCCACATTCTCTCCAGCATCTGTTGTTTCCTGACTTTTAAATGATTGCCATTCTAACTGGCGTGAGATGGTATCTCATTGTGGTTTTGATTTATATTTCTCTAATGACCAGTGATGATAAGCCATTTTTCATATGTTTGTTGGCTGCATAAATGTCTTCTTTTGAAAAGTGTCTGTTCATATCCTTCGCTTATTTTTTGATGGGGTTTTTTTTCTTGTAAATTTGTTTAAGTTCCTTGTAGATTCTCGATATTAGCCCTTTGTCAGATGGATAGATTGCAGAAATTTTCTCCCATTCTGTAGGTTGCCTGTTCACTCTGATGATAGTTTCTTTTGCTGTGCAGAAGCTCTTTAGTTTAATTAGATCCCATTTGTCAATTTTGGCTTTTGTTGTCATTGCTTTTGGTGTTTTAGTCATGAACTCTTTGTCCATGCCTATGTCCTGAACTAGGTTTTCTTCTAGGGTTTTAATGGTTTTCGGTCTTACTTTTAAGTCTTTAATCCATCTTGAGTTAATTTTTGTATAAGGTGTAAGGAAGGGGTCCAGTTTCAGTTTTCTGCATATGGCTAGCCAGTTTTCCCAGCACCATGTATTAAATAGGGAATCCTTTCCCCATTGTTTGTTTTTGCAAGGTTTGTCAAAGATTTGTTTATCAAACATTTGTCAAAAAGATTTCTTTTTGTCAGGTTTGTCAAAGGTTGTAGACGTGTGGCGTTATTTCTGAGGCTTTTGTTCTGTTCCATTGGTCTATATATCTGTTTTGGTACCAGTACCATGCTGATTTGGTTACTAGTATTTCAAATTTTAATAAAATGATTTGGAAAAAAATATGCTTAACAAAATTGCAAACCTCTATCTGCAATAGAGTCACTTTTTTTCCCTACCCTTTGTTTCCTAGTACAGTGAAACCCTGGGTATTTTAACTGTAATGAGATTCGCTACCATGACAAAACATGTCCTCTATTCCACAATTATCAAGTTAAAAAAAAACCACCAGTTGCTGACTTTTAAAACTAGAATTTAAGGCAAGTTTTATAATATTCATTTTTGTTTACCTATCTATAAAATAAACTTATTCTAGACTATTAAAAAAATAGAGACAAGCACATAGAAAAAAAGAAAATCACCTAACTTGCTTCTTTACCTATGAATAAATCATAGACATTTCCCCATATCATTATTATTCTTACACATCATTGTTATGACTGCATATTATTTTATTGTATAGATATATCTTAATATATTTAATGAAGTCTCTTTTGATGTAGATATAGGTGAATTTTTTTCTTTCAGTCAGAAATTAGACTGTAATGAAATGGAATGATAAGCATAAATCCATTTTTTTATAGGATAAATTTCTAGCAGTGAAAATGCAGTCAAACACATTGAAGACTTAGGATATATATTGCCTAATTATCTTCCAGAAATTTTGCATGTTCCAAAATTACTGTGAAAATAATTTACCAGCCCATAATTGCCATGATTTCTCTGGAACTTCCTAATAGATATGAATTATATTGCTAATTCATTAGTTATCTGGTAGTCTTTTGTAATTATAGGGTTCATATTTTAGTCAACAGTTCCCCAATTTTATCTCCAGGAACAGCTAGGTAGATGCCATATGTTCAAATGATTTATTTACATCTAAATCGTTCTTATGTTCAAGAACACTTTTTGTGCGTATCACCATTAGCCCTACTCCATCTGGGTTGACAGTTACGAAAGGCAAAGTGTCCAGCCTCTTTTCTGAGGTGCCATTGCTAGAGTGTGTCAGAGGCACTAGACAATAATCATGTGTGAAAACACACCGCTGAAATGAAGGAAAATAAAGGTTAAGGCTTTAAAAAATATTAATAATCATAAGGAATCAGCCTAAAATGTAGTACTATCTTTATTTACTAGTTAGGAAACAGTGAGTTTATTTCAGTAATAGGAAAATGTCTTCAGTGTCTGGAACATATATTAATCAGGGTCCACTCAGGAAAATGGAGCCCATGCCAGGTGGTTCCATGGAGGTAAGTTAATTTAGAGAACCAGTTAAAAATGTTTTGGAAAAGTCGAGAGGCCAAACAAAGGAAAATGAGATAACTCAGGGATTCACAACAGCAGGAGGTTGCTACAACCATATTATGAAAATCCAGAAGCCAGGGCAACAGGACAGAAGCTAGAAACTCAAGACACCCTCTGAATCAGAGAAATAGGAAATGGAATACCCTGACTTCTCTTTTTCTATTTTTCTCCAACTTCCCCACTGGGTTCCCCATGGGTAAAACATAGACAGAAGCCAGTTGGCAAAGAAGCTTGGGAAATGCGGTGTACAGGGCAGCCCTCTTGGAATTTAGAGCAGAACAGAGGAAGTATTGGGTTGGTGCAAAAGTAATTCAGGTTTTTGCCATTGCTTTTAATGGCAAAAAACGCAAGAGTTCAAAGCTGCTCAGCCAAGAGCTAGAATTTGCCATGAGGAGAGCACTCCTTCTCAGCTCATGGAAGAGAGCCCAGTACCTTGGTCTCTCCATATATTCAAATTTCTTATCCTTAAACTCTAGTCTTCCCATGAATGGGTCCCCCACACCAGACCCAAGCCCACTTGAACTTCCCACTCTTAATCTCAGTTTGCACTTTGACCAATGGTACTCACATTTCATCAACGGTACTGACATTTCATCATCTTTGTCCTTGGAGGCCAATCCAGATGCTGAGCAGCTTTGAACTCTGTGTGTCTCTTCAAAGGCTCTGGACTCTGTGCTCATATCCAGACCTCTGACCTTTGCCTAACCCCAGGGATCTGTCTGCACTCCCCTATTGCAGTAGTTCTCTCCCCACAAAATCAATGGAACCAGAAATAGAAGTCTGAGTGTGTTAAAGTTATAATAGTAACTAATGTCATGACTAAAACTCATGTATATCTATCAAATATAGGATGGAATAAGGAGAGGAGGCAGAATGATATGAGCAAAATCCTCATCTGATGCAGGAGGTTAACAGATAACATTTAAAACTGATAAATCAAGATGGAGATACATGTGCATATTAATTAGGATCTGGAAGTAAGTGACAGAACTAAAACCAGAAACAATTAAAAAGAAATAAGACAATCACCTTTGGGCATTGATGCTGCCAGAAGAAAGGATGGAACAAGGGTCTGTTGCATTTTATTATAAGTCCTCCATATTCTTTTTTTTTTAATCATCATAGATTCTGTGCTCAGTTTTTACACTCGCAGATCCCTCTACCTGGAATACTCTGCTCAGATATCCGCATGATTCATTCTCTCAGTTCTTCCTTTGGGTCTTTGCCCAAATATCACCTTCTCAGTGGGGCCTTTCTCGAGCAGTCTATTTAAAATGGGAAATTCTCCCTCTGCTTTATTTCTCTAGATATCACTTATCACCTTTTAACATCTATATAATTTCCTTATTCATTTTAGTTCTTTTCTGTCCAGCCCAATTACAGAGTAATCTTCACGAGGTCAGGGGTTTTGTCTATTTTCTTCACTGGTAAATGCCCAGTGGCTGAGCAATGACTGGCACTATTAACTGACTGTGTGAACAAATGGCACGTGTAAATTACTAGGTGCAAAAGATTGTAATGACCAACAGATGTTTTCAAAAAACTCTCATTTCTTTTTGCTTGTTTGTTTTGTTGTTTTACTTCGAGGTCATTCTTGGAGGATTAACTGTGCCTGAAGTTTTCTAAGTGGATTACTCTTGTGTCCCTTTTTGTCATTCAGAGATTCCTTTCAGTTCATCCTGATGAAGCATCAGGTTGGTCAAGTGCAAGGAACTGATGTGAGTGGGGAAAAGGAAAAGAGGTTTCCTGGTGGCACACTTTCTTACCCGTGAGGATACACTTTTCCCAAAAGGGTATAATCCGAGAAAGGAATGAGGTCAAGCTCCAGAGGAATGACACAATCAAAAGAGCATAATGAGTGTTGGGTCTTATTTGTTTGTTTCCTTAAACATTTCAATTATTTAAGTCTTAAAAACTAAACAATTAAAGGTTAGACAGCCTTGTTCACGTATGGGTCTTTTAGATAAGGAAGTCTAAAAACTACACCTTTCAAAGACCTTATTAAGTCCATTGTAGTAAATGTGCTCTTAGCCCATTTCTTTTGAAAATACAAGTAATTCCTCATATCAGAATCCAGATAATAACAGCATCAAAAACAGCCCCTCTCTTCAGTCCCTTCAGAAGACTTCACCTTCTACTTTCCTGGTGAGTCCTCTCACTACCGTGATTAAGTTAAGTAGAGGAGCCTGGAGTGCAGAGTTGACACACCAGTCTGGGTTCAAGACTGTGATAGTTAATTTTATGTGTCAGCTTGACTGGCCATGGAGTGCTGCCTTTTATATATTTTATCATTTTAAACATATTTTTATAGTATCCTTTAGCTCACTGATCTCAAATATGTGGGTTACTCATTCCATCTGGTCTGTTGACTCTCCCTCTGGGAGCATTTCTTCCTTATGGGTTTGTATTTTTTACTGTGAGCGTATTTCCAGGAGGGATTTGGTCAGGGGGCAAGTGGGAGGTAGGTAGGGGGGACTTGTGTTACAGAAGAGTTGCTACAGAGAGGTTTGGTATTTGCTTCCACAAGTTGCACTGGGTTGTTACCTATGTTTACGTTATTTCTTAGCTTGAGAATTCTAGGACTACTTGGGTAAATATAAATGTGGACTCCGCTCACACAAGACACAAGCTGGGTCTCTGATTTCTCTAAGGTGGAGAGATGTTTTGCATTACTTCCCTGAGTAGGCAAACAAACTGCTTCTAGGTCTATTTTACTAAGAGTGCAGCCATTTAAGGGTTCTAGCTCTCAGAACTAGTTTCCTGTCTTACAACGGTCTAAGCCCACACCTCCTGTCCTCAAATGAAAACAGATATTCAATCCCAACTACTAGCCTCATGGGTCTACTTTCAGATACATATCTTCCTGAGCCACTGTGGCATCGGCTCACGAAGTTACACAGCTGGCTTCACATTTCCTCATTGTTTTTTGCACCAAGAGAGTTCTCTCACTTTGTTGTAAGTTTAAAATTTAAATTTTTTGTTGTAATACTTTGTCTTGTATTTATATGTGTTGGAAGTGACGAAAGAAGATAATATGGTGGTATTTCAGTCAGCCATATCACCAGAACCCAGGATAAATTTTTTTAATAAAGTTTCCTATATGGAAAACATACATTATCTTGGCAAAATTCTTATCCTTATTTTTTCATTTCCCAAATTATTGTGGTTTATTTCCTCAGGTGAAATTCCTTTGTTAAGAGTAAGTACTAGATCCCAAATTGGGCACATGCTATACAATTTTATAAGCTATCTCTTTGTATATGGCTTTTATCCTGAAATATTAGACCATTACCATTTCCTGTATCATTAACAATGTATCAAAAAACTAATACTTACGACCTGCATTTTATTTCACTGCAGTATCATAATTTATTTAGCAGTCCCTCTACATTAAACATGGGTATATTTTTCAGTGTTTCATATAAATAATACTATTTGGCTGGTGCAAAACCGCAATTACTTTTGCACCAAACTAATATGATTATCTTCACACTTAAATATTTATCTACACTTTTTATTGTTTTCTTAAGACATATTCATAGCAATGTCTTTACTGGAGATTGCATTAACTCATTTAAGCCACTGAATGTACTACATGGCAAATGATTATTTAAATTGTATCACTGCCAAGAACCTAACCAGCTACTGTGCTAGCAGGAAGAGAATGATTAGCAATTACCCTCCAGTAAACCACAATGTCATAAGATTATTGTTTGTTTTACTAAAAGTTGTCACATGATTACAGGTCATTAGGAGCCAATGATAATGAAAACTCTATACAGGTTTCACAAGTGTGTTTAAATTTCACAAGCTTTGTATATTCCACCAGAAAGCCAAATGCTTGCAAATGTTCTCCCAATCTTACTTCTCAAAGACTGCTCTTCATTTTCCTCCCCTCATTTCTGAATGTCTTCAAAGACCCTATCAAATGCTGTTTCTTTCAGGAGCTCACCTATCCAGGAGAATAAAACGTAAGCCTCACCTCTCCTCTGTTCCCCCAGCACTTACAGTACTCTTACAATGTTGAATAGAAACACTCTCTGCTCTGTCTTACAGTAGTCATGCTGACACTCAACTATATGCTTTCAGGACAGACACTTGGTCTGATCCATCTTCACATTGCCCAAAACACCTAGAACTCTAACTCTGTCTTCAGCATAGAAAGGACTCTTTTAGTTCTTTTAGACTTTAATGCACAAATGGTAACACTCCTAACTACACAAATCAATTTCATTAACAACTAACCAACAATATGTGTTTATACTATTCAAGTGTAAAAAATGGCTGGGCGCAGTGGCTCATGCCTGTAATCCTAGCACTTTGGGAGGCCAAAGTGGGAGGATTGCTTGAGGCCAAGAGTTCAAGACCAATCTGGCCAACATAGCGAAACCCTCTGTCTCTAAAAAAATGTTTTTAATTAAAATTTAGTTTTTACTCATTTTCACTTAATTTTTATAATATAATACATATTATACATAATAATTTTCATAAATAATAATTAATTTACCTAATTTTACCCAATTTTTTGAGGAAGTGTGTCTCTTGGAATGTAAATATTACCTTGATAAAAAGCCACTAAGTACTCCAAGTTGAGAGATGAAAACCTAAATAAATCAATATAATTCAAGCAGAAATAAAGTAAAATTCAGAAATTCAGTTAATCTGGTTTTTGCATCTAACATTGTAACTAATGTTATTATACATGATGGCTGAGAACAAGCCTAACGATAATGACAAATAGCAAAGTTAAGTGATTTTTCCCATTTTTGAATTTAGTTTTTTCTCTTGGAATTTTTACTTATAGTAATAATCCTTAACTGTTTCAGGAATGACTCTGACCACCAAATGACTATCTTATATTTTTTTCACTGTTAACAATAAGTTTATCATGGCCTGATGGATGGATAGGCGATAAAGCAAATACAGCAATATGTTAACTATATCATTTAAATCGGGGTTGGCAAACTTTTTCTGTAAAGGGTCAGATTGTAAGTACTTTAATCTTTGCGGTCTCTGTGGAAACTACTCAAGCCTGCTATTGTAGTGCAAAAGCAGCCAGAGACAATATCTGAACTAATGAGAAAGGCTGTGTTCTAGTAAAACTTTATTTACAAAAACAGGCAAGTGGGCCAGGCACAGTGGCTCACGCCTGTAATCCCAGCACTTTGGGAGGCCGAGGCAGGCAGATCATGAGGTCAGGAGATCGAGACCACCCTGCTAACACGGTGAAACTCGTCTCTACTAAAAACACAAAAAATTAACCGGGCTTGGTGGCGGGCGCCTGTAGTCCCAGCTACTCGGAAGGCTGAGGCAGGAGAATGGCGTGAACCCGGGAGGCGGAGCTTGCAGTGAGCCGAGATTGCGCCACTGCACTCCAGCCCGGGCGACAGAGCAAGACTCCGTCTCAAAAACAAACAGGCAAGCAACTAGATTTGGCCCACAGGCCAAGTTAGGGTTTGCCAACCCCTAATCTAAATGGTGGGTATACAGATGCTCACTGTAAATTATTTCAACGTTTCTATATGCTTTAAAGCTTTCAGAATAAGATGTTGAAAACCATGTCTATGAGTTATCCAAAGGTTTTTAACTATTATGCAAAGGTTTAAATATTAAAAGCTTATAAATTGTCCCCAAGTTTTTGTTTTTGTAGATGCTCTTTGTTATAGCTTTCAGATGGTAAAAGTTAAATATCTAATTTTCTGAAGTCTTTGGTTTTGATCAGAAATGACTGATCCAAAAATGGCTAGTCTTTGGCAATAGTAAGATGAAAATATTTCTCTCTGCTTTTCTCCACGGGAGTTACACGATGGTTTTCTACTTAATTGTGACCTTTCCATTTCTGTCAGGAAAGGGGAGGTGGATGTTTGTTGCACTCTTATTTTATAAATAGCATATGTACCTTTTTCCAGGCTTTCTTTTTAACATTCCATTATTTAAAACTGACACTACCTAAAGTTGAGAGTAGTGACTTTTCAAATTAAGTTATTTCCTTTTGACTATTTCCATCTACATGGTACCTAATTTGATATATTTTCACTTCCTTCACAATATGGGCTTTTTAAACAACTTTTTTTCTGGAAACTGTGACATGATTACTTTAAAAATCAAACAGAATCTAAATTTGCATGTGTTCATAATATCAGCTCTGCTAGACACAGCAAGATGACAACCAGGCCATAAGACACCCTTTGGGATCTGTGTAGAGTTTGTGAATTGAAGCAGAGAAACATTCTAGTTTCATACTCACTGGCTTAGTTAATGATCCAAACCAAACATTAGGAGACAATCGTAGTGTCTTTGTCCCTGGCAGAATTTTTGTTCAGGCCTGTGAAATCTTTCTGGCCTTATGGCCAAACCATACCTTATAGAAAACAAAAAATAGGATCAGGGAGAAAAACAGTATATAATTAAGGATTATTATAAGATCATTTCAGCCACCACAATCACAAGTTCTTCTGTTGTGATTCTCAGTCCTCCTGGATGTTGAACGCTGCCTGCCTGCCAAAACCGAGGGTCCCCACCGAGGCTTCCTGACACTTGGCTTTTTTATTAAAAACACTTTGGGTAAGACCCAGTGAATCTCCCCAGAGGATCTGGCCCTCTTCCTATGCAGTCCTTCTGGAGAGTTACCATTTTAAATAAAGAAACCGAAACAAAGAGAAAATAGATCACCACACTGCCTCCCCCCTGCCGGGTGAATCCCTACTTCCGAACTCTTTTGTCTCTGTCCCATCACCACTGCCTATCACTGCTTCCTGATAAGAAAGTTATCTTACAAATGCCTACTTTGAGAAATGGTGCAAAGACTACAAACTCTAAAGTCAAATAGATTAGGGTTCAGCTCTCACAGCTGCCACTTACTGGTTATGAATTTGAGTCAAGTTGCTTAATCCTACTGAAGTAGGCTGATAATGACTCCAACAATATGTCCACATCCTAATCCCTGGAACCTGTGAATGTTACCATATGTAGTAAATTTTTGCAGGTGTGAGTTCTTAAGGATCTTGGTCTGAGTGGATTATCCTGATTACCCAGATGGGACCTAAATGCCATTACAAGTGACCTTATAAGAAAGAGACAGAAGGAGATTAGGCACCACACACACACAGGAGAAGGCAATATGAAGATGGAGGCAGAGATTGCAGTCATGTGGCCATAAGCCAAAGAATGCACGGCCCCCAGAAGCCAGAAGAGGCAAGGAATGGATGCTCCCCTGGAACCTCCAAAAGGAACAGCCCTGCTGACACCCTGATGTCTGACTTCTGGCCTCCAAAACTGTAAGAGAATAAATGTCTATTGTTTAAACCATCGAGTTTGTGGTAATTTGTTACAGCACCCACAGGAAACTAATACACCTGCTAAGCCTCCGTTTCCTCACCTATTAAACTGAGATAATAATATATGCCTTGCTAGGTTGTTGTGATAACAAAAATTAACAAATGCAAAATATTGGCTCAATGTCTGGCACATAGTAGGCATATAGTACATAGCAGCAGCTATTATTTTTATTAGTATTATCTTCACTATTTTTAATATGGATAAAAGAGTATGGGCAGCTTATCCTAAACCCAGTACTGCTCCTTTAAAAATCAGTCAAACCAAACACCAAGTGGTATAATCTTCAACTAGGGAGAACTGCATATTTATTTATAGTTTGTATCAAAATAGTGCCTTTCATTAAAAAACTGACTTCTATTCTGTTGCCATATTATTATGAAATGCTCCATCTATTCATGCCAATAATTAAATAAGCCATGTTGCATTTTTCCAAGTATTTAATTGTATGTTTCACCATAAACTACATGTTTAAAATGGAAAATAAACATTTCCAGCTGTTTTGTGGACAACACATCTAAATTTGAACTGCTGAATTCTGGAAAACCACAGATCTTTTAAGTATGCTACAATTATTTCTTAAAGCAATGTCAACTCTTGCTTATTCAGGAGTTGAACATTCAGCTGAAGTGCAGTTAGGGGAGAGTGGGAGTTTTATGTGATGGAAGATTGCCTCCCCAAACACAGAAGTGTAGTATGTAGGGGGTCAATCATTCATTTAACAAATGATTATTTAGTCATTGTGCTGGGCATTGGAGGATGCAAAGGTGACTAAGATAGAGCCTTTACCTTGAAGGCACTCACGGGACAGCGAAGGACATAGAAATATAAAAGCAGATAGATTAAAATTCAGAATGATAATAGTGAAGCTAACATTTACCAAGTATCTATTATGTGCCACACACTATATAGCCCTTTACATGCATTTTCTCATTTAATCTTCACAACCATCCTGTGAAGTGGGGTTTTGGTAAGGTTAGGTTGCCCAAGGTAACACAGCTAGTTTAAGAATAGTCTAATTCCTGGGTCCTCACTTTTAACCACTGCTACAGAGGCATAAACCATTTAACATGATAACATGGAAAACGAAGAAAGTTACTGTGCCTGGGGGAAGTGGGAGGGTTCCATCCAGAAATACAGTTGACTTGGATCAAGGATGAATGGAATTTAGGAGGACTTTGTTTTTAAAGGTGAAAAATACGCCAAAAGGCACTCCAGAAGGAGAGAAGTGCCTGTGCAAAGGTGAGGCATCAGGAAAGGGCCATGTATTCAGGGCAACTGGAGTGCCATGAGTCTGGAGTGGTCAGGAGTATTATACTGGACACAAAGAAGAACATCAAGTTACTAAAGCCTTTTGGGGGTGATATGGTTAGGCTTTGTGTCCCCACCCAAATCTCATCTTGAATTGTAATCCTCATAATCCTCATAGGTCAAAGGAGGGACCCAGTGAGAGATGACTGGATCATGGGGGCAGTTTCCTCCACGCTGTTCTCCTGATAGTGAGTGAGTTCTTCCAAGATCTGATGGTTTTGTAAGCATCTGGCATTTCCCCTGCTTGCACTTCTCTCTCCTGCCACCACGTGAAGAAGGTCTTTGCTTCCCCTTCGCCTTCCACCATGATTGTAAGTTTCCTGAGGCCTCCCCAGGCATGTGGAACTCCTAGTCAATTAAACCTCTTTCTTTTATAAATTCCCCAGTCTCGAGTATTTCTTTACAGCAGTGTAAGAATGGACTAACACAGGGAGAGACAGGATTAGATTTGCATTTTAGAAAGATGCTTGGGGATCCATGTAGGGAATGGGCTACACAAAAAAGTCAAGCCTGGAGGTAGGGGTTTCTAGTCTGATATGGGAATCGGATTACTACTCACTTATCTATTCCCATTGGAATAATTTTAAAATACAAAAGAAAACATGCTATATTACTGCTGGAAACAATGGAAGGCAACCATTCACATAGCAAAAGGCATTGAAGCAAACGACATGCCTGATCTTACTGGTTAGTCAGATTCATATAAAAATGTCTGAAACAAATTTTAAGGTCATCTGGGACCCTCACTATGTTGATATTAGACAAAACAGGATTTACACCAAAAATAATTTTTAAATGAGAAAGGGGGTCATGTTAGATAGATAAAAAGGAGACATACCAAAAATACAGTATGAATTATCATGCACCAAATAACATAGCATCAAAATAGATAAAGCCAAAGTTGCTAGCAATAAAGAGAAAAGTGAAAAATTAGAACTATAATAGGATTTAACATACCCCTCTTTTCAGAATAGATCTAACTAACAAAAGCAAACATAGTTTATAAAAGTATAATTAAAACTTTGTGTTAATAAATATATATATAACACTTTGTATCTCATGAACTTTAAACTATATCACATCCTAGTGAACAAGAAAATCACAAGTTCTAAAAACTAAAAATTGTACAGTTTACATTTCCTAACCACAATACAATTAATAAAGTAGCAATTAATTTTTTAAAATGAACAAAAAATAAACAATTTGGGGTTATAAAACACCATCTTAAATAGATTGGAACAGAAAAAGAGTATAAAACTGCAGTTAAAGATTCTTTATGAAATAAGTAAAACATTAGTTATCTAAACTTTTCCTCAGAAAAGTACCCAGAAGAAAATGTGAAGTCTCAAGTATTTATAATCAAACAAACAAAAAAATAAAAATAAGTTAAATACACATCATTTCAAGGAGCCATAAAAAGAGCCACAAGATAAGCTTAAGGGAAATATGAGGAAAGAAAAAATACAGCAGCTGACAGCAGAAATTAAACAATTTAAAGTATTAAATAGTTTAAGAGATGGTTCTTTTTTTTTCTTTTTCTTTTTCTTTTTTTTTCTTTTGAGACTGTCTCACTCTATCGCCCAGGCTGGAGTGCAGTGGCACAATCCTGGCTCACTGTAACCTCTGCATCCCAGGTTCAGGTGATCTTGTGCCTCAGCCTCCGAAGTAGCTGGGATTACAGGCGCCTGCCATCACACCTGGCTAATTTTTGTATTTTTAGTAGAGACAGGGTTTCACCATGTTGGCCAGGCTGGTCTCAAACTCCTGACCTCAAGTGATCTGCCCGCCTCAGCCTCCCAAAGTGCTGAGATTACAGACGTGAGCCACCATGCCCGGCCAAGATGGTTTATTTTTAAAGAAGACCAATAAAACTTACCTCTGGTAAGTCTAATCAAGGTAAGGAGAATCTATACAAACATACAATATAAGAAATGAGAAAGGAGACACAAATGCAGATAAATTTTTAAAGTCTCTATTAACAAAACAATTCTGGAAATATGTATATTACAAAATCTTCTATGAAAAGGTTATAAACTTGATAGAATAATAACCAAAGAGGGAAATTTTTAAGTGTGTCAAAATATATTCCCCCAATGATACCAGGTTACAGTCCCATGTGGTTTCACAGATCTTTTTCTTTCAAATCTTAAAAGGAATACATAATTTATATGCTAAAAAGTACAGAGAAAGAAGAAATGTTTACCAATTCATTTTACCAGGTGGTATAACCTTGATATTAAAACCTAAATAAAAGTGAAAATATATAATTATTTAAGATATAAATAGAGATTTTAGATCTTACATAAAATTTGAAAATTGTAACCCAGAAGTATATTTTTGGAAAATTTTCTTTCATAATTCAATGAACACAAATCACCATGTAAACAAACTAAAAACCTAAAAGTCATCTCAGTAAACACATAAAAAGCATTTGATATAACACAACATTCATTCCTGCTAAAATACTCAGCAAACTAAGAACAGAAGGGAACTTCTTCAACACAATAAAAAAATCTATGAAACCTACAACTAATATCAAACTTAATGGTAAAAGTCTAAATGTTTGCCACCTAAGATCAGGAATAAGACAAGAATGTTCACTCTTACCACTTTTATTTACCCTTGTACTGGAAATTCTAGCCAGTGCAATAGGCAAGAAAAAGAAATAAAAAGCATTCTGATTGGAAAGGAAGAAGTAAAACTGTCTTTATCCACAAATGGCATGTTTGTCTGTAAAAATCTGATGGAATCTACCAAAAAGCTAGTAGAATGAATAAGTGAGTCTAAAATGTCACAGGATATAAGATCAATATATAAAAATCAATTTTATTTCCGGATATACTAGCAATGAAAAATCAGAATTGAAATTTTAGAAACAATATTATTTATAATAGCACCAAAAAATGAAATACTTTAAGAACAAATCTGTGGATGTAGAGGACAAATAATGTCAAGGGCCTGTGTAGTGAAAACTACGAAACATTGAAAAAAAATTAAAGAACTAAATACATGGAGAGATATACCATGTTCCTAGATTGGTAGAATTAATATTATTAAGATGCCAATTATCCCCAAATTGGTCTATAGATTCAATGCAATCCCGATCAATTTTCCAGAAGCTTTTTTAAGAAATTGACAAGCTAATTCTAAAATTCACATGGAAATGCAAAGAACCTAGAATAGCCAAAACAACTTTGAAAAATAGTAAAGTTAGAGCACTAACACTGATTTCAAGACTTATTAAAGAACTATGGGCCAGGCCCAGTGGTTCACACCTGTAATCGCAACACTTTGGGAGGTTGAGGTGGGTGGGTTGCTTGAGCCCAGGAGTTCAAGACCAGCCTGGACAACATGGCAAAACCCCATCTCTACTAAAAAAAAAAATTACACAAATTAGCTGGGCATGGTGGCCCATGCCTTTACTGCTAGCTACCTGAGAGGCTGAGGTGGGAGAATCACCTGAGCCCAGGAGACAGAGGTTGCAGCGACCCGAGATCATGCCATTGCACTCCAGCCTGGGCGACAGAGCCACACCCTGTCTAAAAAACAAAGAAAGACATAAAGTTTTGGCCCAGTGAGGATACTAAAATTAACCCCTATTCCAACTAATGTTGTGCCACTCACTGGTCTTTCCACACTGGGGTTTGTGGGAGGATCGCCAGACAAGAGGTCAGTCCAGCACCTTCCGAGTTCTGGCTCTGCCACTTAGCAGTTGCTTCAAGCAGGCACTTACTTTCTGTACTTTGGTTTTCTTTTCATAAAATGTGAAGGTTGTGCTACATATGTCCATACCAAGACTTGTATATGAATGTTCATAGCAACGTTACTGGTAATAGCTAAAAACTGGAAAAAACACAAATGTCCATCAACAGGTGAATGGATAAACAAAAGTGATATATCCATATAATGTAATATTAGCAAAAAAGGAATAAACTATCAATACATACAACAGCATGGAAAAATCTCAAAATAATTATGCTACATGAAAGAAGGCTGTATTTTTTCATTCTCACGCTGCTATAAATAAATACCTGAGACTGGGTAATTTATAAAGAAAAGAGGTTTAATTGGCTCCCAGTTCTACCGGCTGCACACAAAGCACAGCGGCTTCAGCTTCTAGGGAGGCCTCAGGAAGCTTCCAATCATGACGGAAGCAGCCATGCCTTACATGACCGACCAGGAGGAGGAGAGAGAAAGGAGGGGAGGTGCCACACACTTTTAAATGACCAGCTCACACAAGAACTCACTCACTAACTCAAGAACAGCCCCAAAGGGAAAACCCGCCCCCATGATCCAATCACCTCCCACCAGGCCCCACCTCCAACACTGGAGATTACAATTTCACATGAGATTTGAGTAGAGACAGATACAAACCACATCAGAGGCAGACCCCCAAAAAATCTTATGCTGTATGATTACATTTATAGAAAATTCTAAAAAATTGAAAACTACAATGACAGAAAGCAAAACAGTGGTTGCCTGGGGGTGAGACGTGGGGAAGAATGTGAGGAGAGAAAGAGTATAACTATCGTTAATAATAATTTAATTCTATATTTTACAATAACTTAAAAAGTGTAATTGGATTATTTGTAATGCAATGGATAAATGCTTGAGGGGATAAATACCCCAGTCTCCATGATGTGCTTATCTCACATTGCATGCCTGTATCAAAACATTTCATCTGCCCCATAAATATGTACACCTATGTACTCATAGAAATTCAAAATTTTAAAAAAGAAATTCAAAATAAAAAAAATTTAAAGAATGAAGAAATATTTGGGCCTGATTATGTTATTGATTTCACAATTATATGCAAACGTCAAAACCTATCAGATTTTACAGTTTAAATAGATGTAGTTTAGTTTATGTCAATTGTACCTCAATAAAGCTGTTTTGAAAATCCTAAATAAAACATTAGAAATTTTGCTGGGCATGGCATCTCATGCTTGTAATCCCAGCACTTTGGGAGGTCACAGCAAGAGGACTGCTTGAGCCCAGGAGGTCAAGACCAGCCCGGGCAACAGAGTGAGATCTCGTCTCTATGCAAAAAGAATTTTTTAATGTTTTTAGAAGATTATATAATATGGAAAATATATTAATATGATCAATTATATTAATTAATTGAAATAAAAATATTTCACTTAACATTTTTAATTCTAAAAGAAGAATATTTCATAAAATGATTTTAAAAAGGTATCTCAAACTGATATTCAGAATGGTATTAATGGTGAGACACTAGATGGTTTCCCATTAAAGCCAAGAATGTTCACTATTACCACAGGCTTGGGTTTTTCAAAAATTAATCTGACATTTCTAGCTAGTTGAATTAGATAAGTAAACTGAATAACAAATAAATATTTAAAAGGAGCCGATAGAAATGTCGTTATTTATAGATGAACCGGTTTTCTACTAGAATAGATTAAAATAAGTTCAGTGAAAGACTAGTGGAAGAAACTCCAGGAAGTAGGTGGTTTGCTGCAAAATGTATGCTAAAATAATGGTTTTCATATATACCAGTAATCACAGAAACAAAAAATACTTAAGAATACATTTAAAATAAATATGCAGATCTAATATGAAGAAAACTACAAGTCTTTACTGAGGGGCGTAATTGAGACTTAGGAAAACTGGAAAGATAGTCCATGTTTCTGGAAAGGAAAGGCTCAGTGCTGAATTTCAATTCTCTAGAAATTAATCCAAACAGCACAATGACAACTAAAATGCCAACAGGATTTCTCTTCAATTTGACTTGATTTGAAATTTCATCTGCATGAATAAACATACACAAAAAAGCAGCAGTATTGAGAAAAAAATCAGTGTGGGGAAAGGTATCCAACAAACTAATAAAATGTACTAAGAAGCCACCATAATGTAAATATTAGGCTGGAATTTGGGTAATCATGGGCAGATTCAAGGAACAGAATTTAATATCCAGGAAAATCCTCAGATATTATAATAGTAGCATTTCAAATCAACTGGTGTTCTAAGCACAAACCAAAATAAATCAAAATGTAAAATATAAAAATTTTGACAATATAAAACCTTTAAACTTCTTTATAACAGAAAATATCACAAACAAAAAAGAAAAGGCAAACCTGGAGGGGAGGAAAATATAACATATATGACAGGAAAAGGGTTGGCTACTCATATATAAAAAGGTCTTTAACAAAATAATGTGCCTCATTAGGAAAACATGCAAAATAATTAACTGTGCATTAAATACAAATGATGACTAGACAAAGAATAAATATAGCATTACTATTAATCTAAGCAGTGTATATTAAAATAACGGGACAAAGATTTTGTTGAGACAAAGAGACTTTTATCTGTCAAATAGGCAAACCTATAAAAGCATAATAATACTAAGTATTTGCAAAAGTGGCTTTTTGTTGCATTTAGCCAATGGGTGGCACCAACAAGACAGGAAGTGGGAGATATTGAAATTTTTTATTCCCCACTTGAGATATAGTTTGCCATACCTGTGGTCCTCTACCTAAAGTCACAGTTCCTGTTAAATGGCCCCTTCCTCACAGTAACAACTCTCACCAGGTTCCACTGACAACTCCCTTGCCCTGCTTATTTCAGCCCAGGGGACTAGGATGCTAAAAGCTTCCTGCAATATCTAGACCCTGGATGTTTTCACACCTGCTGGTTCCCCTAACCCCCGTTCCACACCTCTGTAAATGGCCTCTCCATTAAACTCCCTTTAATGATCCTTGCAGTGTGATTTCCTGACAGGACCCTGACTGATACACAGTCAACCATATGAATGTATTGTTTAAATCTCTTTAAATCTATCTCTCTGTTCTCTCTTTCTCTCACTCTGTGTGTGTGTATAAATATAAATGTAGACTTAGACACAGATACAGACACACAGAAAAAATCAGAATGTATATGGATCAAAATGTGTGAGAACAGATAACTTTTAAATACATACACACACATACATATACATACATATATCAATTCAAGAAATGATAAAGGATATAAAAAGGAATTAGTCAAAAATAATGCTATTTCTCAGCTTCTTGTACAAAAAGGCAATTTAGACCATCATTATACACAAACTACTTAAAAATTGCATATAAGTGATAAAATCACACAGAACTAAATACACACACACACACATGAATACTGGCAAAACTGGTAAAACCTGAGTTAGGTCACTGGATTTTATCAATATTAATTTCCTGGTTATAATATTGTACTAATAGTGTTGTAAGGTATTATTAACCACTGGGAAAAACTGGGTGAAGGGTTCACATGATCTCTCTGTATTATTTCTTACAATCGCATGTAAATCTACAATTATCTCCAAATAAAAAGTTATTTATTTATGTATTTATTTTTTGACAGAGTCTTACTCTGTTGCCCAGGCTGTAGTGCAGTGACACAATCTTGTTTCACTGCAACCTCCGCCTCCCAGGTTCAAGCAATTCTCCTACCTCAGCTTTCCAAGTAGCTGGGATTACAGGCATCCGCCACCACACCTGTCTTATTTTTGTATTTTCAATAGAGACGGGGTTTCGCCATGTTGGCCAAGCTGGTCTCGAACTCCTAGCCTCAAGTGATCCACCCACCTCGGCCTCCCAAAGTGCTAGGATTACAGGCGTGAGCTACTGCGTCTGGCCCAAATAAAATGTTTGTTTGTTTTTGAGACAGAGTCTCGCTCTGTAGTTCAGGCTGGAGTGCAGTGGCACAATCTCAGCTCACTGCAACCTCTGCCTCCCAGGTTCAAGTGATTCTCTTGCCTTAGCCTCCAAGTAGCTGGGATTACAGGTGTGTGCTATCATGCCCGGCTAATTTTTGTATTTTGAGTAGAGATGGGGTTTCACCACGTTGGCCAGGCTGGTCTCAAACTCCTGACCTCAAGTGATCAGCCCACCTCGGCCTCCCAAAGTGCTGGGATTACAGGAATGAGCCACTGTGCCCCGTCAAAACGTTTTTTTAAATTGCATATGAAAAAATTAAAACCTTAGAGGAATAAAATATACATTAACATTTACCCAATCTCTAAAAAGGAATTTATAAGCTCCAGAGGAAAATGGGGAGGGGAAGGTTTGAAAAAGATGGATCAATTTGACATTTTAAAAGTTTAATTTCTACTGGCCACAAACAAGACTGAATAAACATGTATAAAAAAACAAAGGACATAATTACAATGAGACCAACAAAAAGTTCAGATTATTAATATATAAAGGACAATGGCCAATAAGAAAAGGACATTAGGCCAGGCACAGTGGCTCACGCCTGTAATCCCAGCACTTTGGGCAGGCGGATCACGAGGTCAGGAGATAGAGACCATCCTGGCCAACGTGGTGAAACCCCATCTCTACTAAAAATACAAAAATTAGCTGGGCGTGGTGGCGCGCCCCTGTAATCCCAGCTACTCAGGAGGCTGAGGCAGGAGAATTGCTTGAACCCGGGAGGCAGAGGTTGCAGTGAGCGGAGATCACACCACTGCACTCCAGCCTGGGCAACACAACGAGACTCCATCTCAAAAAAAAAGGAAAAGAAAAGAAAAAGAAAAAGAAAAGAAAGAAAAGAATATGAATGGAAAGTTCATAAAAGAGGTGACAATTTTTTCCTCTTTTCAAAACTTCGAAGCCTTATCTCTCCCAGTTCCTCCTCAAACCTGCGCCTATTTCTTCTACTCAGAAGGCTTATTCCTTCCCACTCCAACATTATTCCAAACCTCCACAAGCTCACCAACTCTCACTTTTTCTACTCAACTTCACAGGCAAATATTCCACGTGGCAGAATCCCAGCCTGAACTCCACCATCAATGTGTGTGCCCCTAAACAATTGATGTTGCTGAAGGAAACCACACAGCTGTGCAGACTGGTGTCCCTTTAAATTATTGACCAGAAATTTCAATAGGGTACTCTACACTGCCCCGCAAATCCCACTATATTCCCCTAATAAACTTGCTTTTCTACTCTTAAAGACGATAATTTCATTTGCAAGCATGTCTACAAACTCGATCCACTTCCTCATCTCTCATTCACTTTTTAATCTATTAATCTATATCCACATCTCCCATCTGTCCCTTTTACTCATCCATGCTAGAAAAACTTCTCCTACTAAGGTTGTCAAATCCCATAGACACTTTCAATCCTTGTCTTACTAAGTCTCTCAATCAACTGCATCCTCATATCAAAACACTCTTCTGATTTCCATGAAACTTCAGTCTCCTCAGTTTCTTCCTTGCCTTCCTGCTTGCTTTATTTCATCCTCCTGTTTCCCTTCTCTTCCCAACCTCTAAAGAACGGAGCTATCCCAGGTCCTCATTCAAGGCTCTTCTCGCTCTATACTAGATGATCTCATTCTTTCTCACTAATTCATCAATTGTGTGTTACTAACTCCCAGATTTTTACCTCCAAATCAGGTTTCTCTCCCAGCCTCAAGATACATGTCACCAACTGCCTTCTTGACATCTCCACTTGGATAGCTTTAAGCTTCTCACATCTAATATGTACAAAACAGAGCTCATTATTTCTACACCTGCCCCATCCAAGCCTGGTGTTGCTGTCTTCCACATCTCAGTAAATGACACCTCCAACAAATTAGTTGTCAAACCATAAAACTGGAAGTCATCATTGAGATTTCCCTCTTCCTTACTCCCCATAACTAACCCATCACAGTTCTTGCTGATTCTACCTCCAAAATATACCTTAAACCCAAACTCACTCCAAGCCATCTTTGCTTCCCTTATCAACTACCGTCAACCTTGTGACTGATCTTCTCACTTCCACTCTTCCCCTCCCCAATCCATTCATCACACAGGTGCCAGAAAAATACTTTTGAAATGTAAATCTGACCAACACTCTTCAGTGTCTTCCTATTAAAATTAGCATAAAAATCCGGAATCCTCACCATTACACTATATGATCTAGCTCCTTGTACATTTTTGAGCTCATCTCACACCTCCCAGACCTCCTATTTTCCTCCAGCCAAACTACTTTTCTTTCAAGTCCTCAAACATACAAATTCTTTCCATTTCAGGAAGTTCATGTTTTTCTCTTTACTGAACCACTTTCCGTGAATCTTTGCCTGTCTATTTATCCTTCTGTTCTTAATTTAAATGGCAATCCCTCAAAGAGAATTTCTCTGGCCACCACCACCCCCAATCTAAGTTAGATCTCATTATAATATCATCTTGTACTTTGCCCTCATAGAATTTGCCTTGGTTCATACTATATACCAGGGGTCCCTAATCCCTTGTTAGGAACAGAGCAGCACAGCAGGAGGTGAGTGGCAGGTGAGCCAGCATTAACACCTGAGCTCTGCCTCCTGTCAGATCAGCAGCGGCATTAGATTCTCGTAGGAGCACCAGTCCTATTGTAAACTGCGCATGCGAGGTATCCAGGTTGTGCACTCTTTACAAGAGTCTAACTAAGGCTTGATTATCTGAGGCGGGACAATTTCATCCTGAAACCATTTCCCCCACCCCCATCCACGGAAAAATTGTCTTCCATGAAACCAGTCCCTGGTGCCAAAAAGGTTGGGGACCACTACTATGTACCTATTTATGTGATTATTTCTAGTGTATTTTCCCACTAGGGTTACATCATACAACGCATGAGGGCAGGTGCCAGGGAATATTTGTTTGGCTCATCACTTTTTTAGACCCAGCACTCTGCCAGCACCTGGCACATGATCTTGTGTGGAGTTGTGTGTTTTCAATGACTGCATTAATGAACAAGATTCAGCTCAAGCTTCACTTCCATAACTCTTTTCTCCACCACCCTTGCTGCTTCTCCACTCTGGTAGATCTCAGTACTTGCTTCTTTATTCCCCACTGGATACTGTACCTCTATCTCATACCTGACAAACAGTGCCATCGAACTTCTTTGGGGTTCTTAGACAAGCCAATACTCTTGTGTCACTTCTGGACCTTCACACATGCTGTTCCTTCTACCTGAACACTCTTCCTTTCTTATATTCCCACTCCCTCCCTTTACCTAACTACTCCCTACTTGTCTTTTATGTCTCAATTTAGACATCACTTCCTCCAGGAAATCTCAATATCTCCCTCCATTCCAGGTTAGATTTGCATTGTAATTGTCCATTTGGTTAACTACATTACCCTCTAGACTGTGACCTCAGCACCTGTGTATTTCTTGACTACCACTGTATCTTCAGAACCTAGCATAGAATTTGTCACATAGTAGGTGGTCAAAAAATAGTCATTGAATCAGTGAATTGATAGATGCTTAACAGTTGTATGTTGTTGAAAGAGGAAACTTACTAGACTATGCAGCATTCAAGTCTTAAATGCTTTCCTCATTTAGCCAAATGTTCCAACTCACATGGCCAGGGTCAATTAAAATTAGAGAATTAATTAAGAACCCACTTGAATAGTTCTCTCTCTAGGAAGGTGAGAGTAGATCTGTTTCTACCTTCTCAAACCAACACTTTACAATGTGGAAAAAAATTAGAAATAGAAAATTATTTTTTGTTTGTTTGAGATGGAGTCTCTCTCTGTCATCCAGGTCAGAGTGCAGTGGTGCAATATTGGCTCACTGCAACCTCCACCTCCTGAGTTCAAGCAATTCTCCTGTCTCAGCCTCCTGAGTATCTGGGAATACAGGTGCACACCACCACGCACAGCTAATTTTTGTATTTTTAGTTGAGATGGTGTTTCACCATGTTAGTCAGGCTGGTCTCAAACTCCTGACCTCAGGTAATCCACCAGCCTTGACCTCCCAAACTGTTGGGATTACAGGTATGAGCCACCGCACCCAGCCCAGGAATAGAAAATTCTACAATAACCCTCTACTGGCCCTGGAATCACACTTTGCTGCTGAAAATATTACCAAATTAATTCCATCTCCCACTAATGGAATGGAAATGAAAAAAAAACAGATTCTCTAACTTGGCTTCAAGGATAGTGCCAAAGCTGTCTATGTTAACAACATTTCAGGCAAAAAAGAAGTGGTTATGTAAGATAAGAGTGCCCAGTTTTCCATAAAATCAATTACCTTTTTCGGAAGAGCAACCTTGAAACTATCCAGAAATCGACTGATTAGATAATGCACATTCAGCAACTGCAAAGTCCATAGAAGGCTTAAATCACCAAGTGAAAACCAGTAAAGAGGTACCCTAAGAACAGAGTGCATGAGATGGGAATGACTAAACATGTGCTGAGACAAACTCAGTCATCAATGGTATGGCATATGCTATTTTTTAATAACTATGTTGCAGTCATTATAGGAGATTGGCTCACTTGGCATCCATCTCTACCTTTTCTTCCTAGGCTTCTAGAAGCTAGAAATGCTAAATAATCACTTACCCATCTCTCTTGCAACTAAAGATAGCTAAATAAATAGTTTTGTCTGAATAAGATACTGGGAAAGTATTTCCTGATAAATAAGGCAGATGTAACTACCACTACCCTTTCCCTAGATCATAGATGAAAAGTCTGCAACAGCAGCAGCCATCTTGCAACCATGAGGCACCAAACCAATATGCAGAGGATGAATTGATAGAAGGAGCCTGGCAATTTGATGGTATCATGGAGTTTTTACACCTACCCTGAACTTCCTACATTCAGATTTTTTATTGTATAAGGAAAATAAATGCTTCTCTGTATAAGCCACTATTCTTGCAGCTAAAAATATGAAAACGTGGTATTATGTCCACAACAGTGCTACTCAAACTATGGTCTGCAAGCTAGTAATATCAACATCAACATACCTGCGAGCTGTTAGAAAGGCAAATTCTCACCTTTTCAATTCCCTACCTCCATCCCTACTGTTGGCCACGTTTTATTTCCTGCCTTCCAACCTTGCCTTTCTCTTCCAATTTTCATGATGTCATTTCTTAAATATTTCTCTTCTAACCTTCTTCCTTTCTGCCCATATTTTGATTGTCCAAACCACTGGGCCAGAAAAGGGAAATATAATAAATGTGCATGATGACTTGCTGGTAAGAATAGAGTGCTTAAAATATTATGTGGACATTGCCACATACCTAATATGAACTCAAATTTTTAAAGTAGAAAACCAAACTGCTTATTTTTCTCTCCCAATCTACTCTTCCCCTACTGTTTAATTTCAATTGATGGTATCTTAATTCTCCCAATTGCTTAAATGAAAAACTTGGAGTTATCCATGACTCCTCTCTCCTTCCCACACCCTACATCTAATCCATTAGCAAATTCTATTTGTTTTACTTTCATAACATACTCCAAATATCAAATATTTCTCACCCCTCCACCACTGCCTTGATCTCAGCCACCATTATCTATTGCTTGGGCCACTGTAATAGTTTTCTATTTGGTTTCTCTGCTTCCATCCCTGCCTCCCTACAATCTATTTTCCAGAGAACAACTAAAGTGATCTTTTTAAAAATATAAATCTCATTATATCACTCCTTTACTCAAAACTTTCCAATCTCTTTTAGTAGAATAAAATAGAAACTCCCTAACATAATCTACAAGGCCTGGCATGATCTGGCCTCTGGTTATCTCATCACCATCAGCATTTGTATCACCCTCCAACTTGCTCACCCTACTTTAAGCATTGCCGGCCTTGTTGTTACTCAAGCATGCCAATCACATCTCTCTTATTGTTCCTTCTGCCTGGAGCAGTCGCCCTCCAGATACATTTCCCCTCATTTGTTCAGGTCTCTACTCAATGATCACCCTATCAGAGGAGACTTTCCTGAGTGCTTTATCTAAAAAAACATGTCGCTCATCATATGCTGACTCTCACCTTCCCTTACATTACTGAATACATTACTGCTTGACTTTATATTAAACATTTATATTAAATATATAGTATAAATATGTTTATTGTCCCCAACACAAATACAACAAACATAAATTATTATTTACCAGTACATCCCTAGCATTTTTTAAAAGTGCCTGACATGCAAGAGGAGCTCAATAATTGCATTTGTTGAATTAATAAACTTCTTGTAGACCTCTGCCCAAACTTGAGTTATACTATGTTACCATTCTTTGCCATTTCCCCTATGTTTTCCAAGTTAATGGTTATGGCAAATTTTGTTCAACACTTAAGCCCCACTTAAATGACAATAAAATTCTGATTTGTTCAAGTAAGCATAGAGCAATTGATCTAACTCAGTCCCAAGCAATGAATCATGACTGCTTTAAACCAATCATGGTAATCTCATTCCATTTTGCCATCAATTGTTGTACAATAGACATGTGATCTGATTCATCAAATGCGGTGTAAGGGGAAGTTTACTAAAGGATTTCGTTTCTGAAATAAAAAGAGAGTCTTGGAAGTAACTACTGTTTTGTACCTGTCTCTTCTTTTCTTCTTGGAATGTAGATGTGATGATATAATGTCCAGGGCTGTGGCTGCTACCTTGCAACAATCAAGTGACATGTATTGAGGCAGGAAAATAGGGTCTGATGACAGGGAACTTAAGGCTAATTTGTGCTAACTTCTTAAAAGAGAAAGCACCAAGGTGTGGCGGCAGGAAATCTAAGGCCAATTCACGCTGACTTCCCAAAGCTGGATCAAAAGGAAAACCCCCGGGTCTGGCAGCAGAAAACCTAAGGCCAATTAACACAAAATTCCTAAAGCTAAACCAAAAGGGAAAAACCCCATCTCCCCTAGCTGAGTAGCAAAGGATCAAGGCTACTCTCCCTGCAACCTTCCCCCTTCCACCATACCTCAGATGGAAAGGGAGAGTGCCTTGGACTGGCCATGGGCCAAGCAGGGACCATCCCTATACTGCATAGGGTGCCAATTCACCTCACCCTTCAATTAGCCATAGACCAAATCCTTCATACAGATAAGGGGTAGCTGAGAAGAACCTCAAATGGGGTACTTAAAACCCAGAAAACTTTGTAACTGGGTGTATTAGTCTGTTTGCATGCTGCTGATAAAGACATACCTGAGACTGGATAATTTATAAAGCAAAAGAGGTTTAATGAACTCACAGTTCCACATGGCTGAGGCCTCACAATCATGGTGAAAGGTGAAAGGCTAAAGGCACGTCTTACATGGTGGCAGACAAGAGAGAAGTGAGAGCCAAGTGAGGGGGTTTCCCCTTATAAAGCCACCAGATCCCATGAGACTTATTCACTACCACAAGAACAGTATGCGGGAAACTGCCCCCATGATTCAATTATCTCCCACCGGGTCCCTCCTACAACACGCAGGAATTATGGAAGCTACAATTCAAGATGAGATCTGGGTGGGGACACAGCCAAACCATATCACTGGGCCTTTGAGCTGCTTGCCAGGGCCCACTCCCACCCTGCGGAATGCTCTCTCACTTTAAAAGATTTCCTGCTTTCACTGCTTCTTTCCTGCATTTCATTCCTCTGCTACTTTGTTTGTGTGTTTTGTTAAATTATTTATTCAAAATGCCAAGGACCTGGACAATTCATCATTGAGACCTTCCACTGGGAACAGCATGAAGACTAAAAATCAACCCAGAGAGGATAGCAGAGTAGAAAGATAGAAAGACCCTGGTCCTTGATTACATCATTGAGCAATTAAATAAATCTGGAACTGCCCATTTCCAGACTTCCTATTAAGTAATAATAAATGTTCTTATGGTTTAAGCTATTGTTAGTTTAGATTTCCCTTTATTTGAAGCCAAATGATATCCTAACTAATTCAATTATTTTATTTATAAATGTATTTGTGAGGACAAATGTGCTTTTCCTTATATAGAACATTCTGGGTATAAAAAGGGAGGGAAGAAGAAAGAGAAAAAGGAGAAGAGAAAGGAAGCAACAAACCCAACTAATTTGTGGATGAAATAACCATGGAGGCAGAGTGAATTACAGGAAGGATAAGGAAACAAAAAAAAATTAATCAGTATTTTCCTTGCTCATCATCTAGTCTCATCCCCCGCCAATCTTCCTTTATCTGATCTTTTCACTAATATAGAAGTATCATAAACTAAACCACTGCTCTTATAAATATATCACACTCTGGGTAACCATATACATAGAGTCAAAAATTTTTTTAATTAAAAAAATGAATAAATAAATAAATCTACCACACACTGTAAAACCTTTAATGGATTCTCATTACCATCACAGAATATTCATCTAGTTAACATTCAAAGGCTAAAATCCAATCACACCAATCCACTGAATTTATCTCCCACTTTTTTAATCTAAACCCTCCAGTTCAAACAAAAACAAACAGATAAGGAAAAAGTTCTCCTTATTGCCTTCTTATTTCTTATTTCCTCTAAGCCATGAATCTCTCTATTTCCAGTGTTGGATGCCTCAATAGAGGAAATAAATGCTTAAGACAATAAGCCAAGGGGGAGTGCATGGTGGAATTCAACTATAATAGACTCATCCAAAATTTTACACCAGAAAATCTGCAATAAACTGTTTTAATTTCATCATGCATGCAATTTTTATGTTTTACAATATTACAATTATTTTATTTTGAATTACATAAGATATATGTACCTCATAAATTTTCTTCCAAAGGTTAAGTCAGGCCCTAACCATTCAGAATGCATGTCTTCTCTCCTCCTAATCTTCAGAGAGCCCAGGCCAAAATCCAATCTTCTCCAAGAAACCTTTTCAGACCACAGTAGGGTCTTCTTTTATTTGAATTATTTATTTGTATTGTAATATTTTATATGGGTTATAGCTTATCTCTCTAATATAGGACTCAAAGTTTGCTATTCACAAGCAAGACTACAATGAATATTTGTTGAATGGAAAGAGTACAGAACCCTGCCCTGCCAGTTTACATGACCAATGTGCAGATGAATGTTTGAATATAAATGTTTTATGTTTCAAGAATTATCAGCAATCTATTGGGCCAAAGATAAATTTTGGCTTACGCTATAAAGTAAGACCCTATAGTCAGCATCAATAAATAACCAAATCCTCTTTTGTGAAGTTCTGCAGGAGTTCACCAATTTTGACGAATTACACCTTGCAAAGTCTTTACCTAACAGGCAAGGGAAGATGCAAGAACTCATTTGGTCAGACATCAACCATCCCCACCTAGTCTCTTACCTCCCCCTATACCCAGCACCACTACCACCTCATTACCAACTCAAAAATATGTGTTTTATTGTTTTCTTTTAACTTTTATTTTAGGTTCAGGGGTACACGTGCAGGTTTGTTACACAGGTAAATTGCATGTCATGGGGGTTGGTGTACAGATTATTTCATCACCCAGATAGTAAGTATAGCACTTGATAGGTAGTTTTTCAATCCTCACCCTCCTGCCACCTTCCAACTTCAAGTAGACCCCAGGATCTGTTGTTCCCTTGGGACAATATGTACTCAATGTTTAGCTCCCACTTAGAAGTGAAAAAAACCAGCAGTTGGTTTTCTGTTCCTGTGTTAGTTCACTTAGCTCCATCCATGTTGCTGCAAGGGACATGATCCCATTCTTTCTTATGGTTGCATAATATTTCACGGTATATATGTACTACATTTTCTAATGCTATCCCTCCCCCCTCCTCCCACCCCACAACAGGCCCCAGCGTGTGATGTTCCCCTTCCTGTGTCCAAGTGTTCTCATTGTTCAATTCCCACCTATGAGTGAGAACATGCGGTGTTTGGTCTTTTGTCCTTGCGATAGTTTGCTCAGAATGATGGTTTCCAGCTTCATCCATGTCCCTACAAAGGACATGAACTCATCATTTTTTATGGCTGCATAGTATTCCATGGTGTATATGTGCCACATATCCTTAATCCAGTCTATCATTGATGGACATTTGGGTTGGTTCCAAGTCTTTGCTATTGTGAATAGTGCCGCAATAAATATATATGTGCATATATCTTTATAGCAGCATGATTTATAATCCTTTGGGTATATACCCAGTAATGGGATTGCTGGGTCAAATGATATTTCTAGTTCTAGATCCCTGAGGAATCGCCACACTGTCTTCCACAATGGTTGAACTAGTTTACAGTCCCACCAACAGTGTAAAAGTGTTCCTATTTCTCCACAGCCTCTCCAGCACCTGTTGTTTCCTGACATTTTAATGATCGCCATTCTAACTGGTGGGAGATGGTATCTCATTGTGGTTTTGATTTGCATTACTCTGATGGCCAGTGATGATGAGCATTTTTTCATGTGTCTGTTGGCTGCATAAATGTCTTCTTTTGAGAAGTATCTGTTCATATCCTTCACCCACTTGTTGATGGGGTTGTTTTTTTCTTGTAGATTTGTTTGAGTTCTTTGTAGATTCTGGATATTAGCCCTTTGTCAGATGAGTAGATTGCAAAAATGTTCTCCCATTCTGTAGGTTGCCTGTTCACTCTGATGGTAGTTTCTTTTGATGTGCAGAGCTCTTTAGTTTAATTAGATCCCATTTGTCAATTTTGGCTTTTGTTACCATTGCTTTTGGTGTTTTAGACATGAAGTCCTTGCCCATGCCTATGTCCTGAATGGTATTGCCTAGGTTTTCTTCTAGGGTTTTTATGGTTTTAGGTCTAACATGTAAGTCTTTAATCCATCTTGAATTAATTTTTGTATAAGGTGTAAGGAAGGGATCCAGTTTCAGCTTTCTACATATGGCTAGCCAGTTTTCCCAGCACCATTTATTAAATAGGGAATCCTTTCCCCATTGCTTGTTTTTCTCAGGTTTGTCAAAGATCAGATGGTTGGTAGATGTGTGGTATTATTTCTGAGGTCTCTGTTCTGTTCCATTGGTCTATATCTCTGTTTTGGTACCAGTATCGTGCTGTTTTGGTTACTGTAGCCTTGTAGTATAGTTTGAAGTCAGGTAGCGTGATGCCTCCAGCTTTGTTCTTTTGACTTAGGATTGACTTGGCAATGCGGGCACTTTTTTGGTTCCATATGAACTTTAAAGTAGTTTTTTTCCAATTCATTGGTAGCTTAATGCAGATTGCATTGAATCTATAAACTACTTTGGGCAGTATGGCCATTTTCATGATATTGATTCTTCCTATCCATGAGCATGGAATGTTCTTCCATTTTTTTGTGTCCTCTTTTATTTCATTGAGCAGTGGTTTGTAGTTCTCCTTGAAGAGGTCCTTCACATCCCTTGTAAGTTGGATTCCTAGGTATCTTATTCTCTTTGAAGCAAGTGTGAATGGGAGTTCACTCACGATTTGGTTCTCTGTTTGTCTGTTATTGGTGTATAAGAATGCTTGTGATTTTTGCACATTGATTTTTTATCCTGAGACTTTGCTGAAGTTGCTCATCAGCTTAAGGAGATTTTGGGCTGAGACAATGGGGTTTTCTAAATATGCAATCATGTCATCTGCAAACAGGGACAATTTGACTTCCTCTTTTCTTAATTGAATACCCTTTATTTCTTTCTCCTGCCTGATTGCCCCGGCCAGAACTTCCAACACTATGTTGAATAGGAGTGGTGAGAGAGGGCATCCCTGTCTTGTGCCAGTTTTCAAAGGGAATGCTTCCAATTTTTGCCCATTCAGTATGATATTGGCTGTGGGTTTGTCATAAATGGCTCTATTATTTTGAGATACGTCCCATCAATACCTAATTTATTGAGAGTTTTTAGCCTGAAGGGCTGTTGAATTTTGTCAAAGGCCTTTTCTGCATCTATTGAGATAATCATGTGGTTTTTGTCTTTGGTTCGGTTTATATGCTGGATTACGTTTATTGATTTGTGTATGTTGAACCAGCCTTGCATCCCAGGGATGAAGCCCACTTGATCATGGTGGATAAGCTTTTTGATGTGCCGCTGGATTCTGTTTGCCAGTATTTTATTGAGGATTTTTGCATCGATGTTCATCAGGGATATTGGTCTAAAATTCTCTTTTTTTGTTGTGTCTCTGCCAGACTTTGGTATCAGGATGATGCTGGCCTCATAAAATGAGTTAGGGAGGATGCCCTCTTTTTCTATTGATAGGAATAGTTTCAGAAGGAATGGTACCAGCTCCTCCTTGTACCTCTGGTAGAATTCAGCTGTGAATCCATCTGGTCCTGGACTTTTTTTGGTTGGTAAGCTATTATTGTCTCAATTTCAGAGCCTGTTATTGGTCTATTCAGAGATTCAACTTCTTCCTGGTTTAGTTTGGGAGGGTGAATGTGTCGAGGAATTTATCCATTTCTTCTAGATTTTCTAGGTTATTTGCATAGAGGTGTTTATAGTATTCTTTGATGGTAGTTTGTATTTCTGTGGGATTGGCGGTGATATCCCCTTTATCATTTTTTATTGCATCTATTTGATTCTTCTCTCTTTACTTCTTTATTAGTCTTGCTAGCGGTCTATCAATTTTGTTGATCTTTTCAAAAAACCAGCTCCTGGATTCATTGATTTTTTGAAGGGTTTTTTGTGTCTCTATCTCCTTCACTTCTGCTCTGATCTTAGTTATTTCTTGCCTCCTGCTAGCTTTTGAATGTGTTTGCTCTTGCTTCTCTAGTTCTTTTAATTGTGATGGTAGGGTGTCAATTTTAGATCTTTCCTGCTTTCTCTTGTGAGCATTTAGTGCTATAAATTTCCCTCTACACACTGCTTTAAATGTGTCCCAGAGATTCTGGTATGTTGTGTCTTTGTTCTCGTTGGTTTCAAAGAACATCTTTATTTCTGCCTTCATTTTGTTATGTACCCAGTAGTCATTCAGGAGCAGGTTGTTCAGTTTCCATGTAGTTGAGCGGTTTTGAGTGAGTTTCTTGATCCTGAGTTCTAGTTTGATTGCACTGTGGTCTGAGAGACAGTCTGTTATAATATCTGTTCTTTTATATTTGCTGAGGAGTGCTTTACTTCCAACTATGTGGTCAATTTTGGAATAAGTGTGATGTGGTGCTGAGAAGAATGTATATTCTTTTGAATGGGGTGGAGAGTTCTGTAGATGTCTATTAGGTCCGCTTGATGCAGAGCTGAGTTCAATTCCTGGATATCCTTGTTAACTTTCTGTCTCGTTGATCTGTCTAATGTTGACAGTGGGGTGTTAAATTCTGATGTGGAGCATTCTTTCATGTACTTGTTAGTCACATGTATGTCTTTTCAAAAGTGTCTGTTTGTGTCCTTTGCTCACTTTTTTATGGGATTGTTTGTTTTTTAATTGTTAACATGTTTAAGTTCCCTATGGATTCTGGATATAAGAGCTTTGTCAGATACATAGTTTGAAAACATATTCTCCCATTCTGAAGGTTGTCTGTTTACTCTTTTGGTAGTTTCCTTTGCTGTGCAGAAGCTCTTTAGTTTAATTAAGTCTCATTTGTCAATTTTTGCTTTTGTTATGATTGCTTTTGGCATCTTTGTCATGAAATCTTTGCCAGGTCCTATGTTCAGATTGCCTAGGTTGCCTTCCAGGGTTTTAGAGTTTTGGATTTTACACTTAAGTCTTTAATCCATCTTGAGTTGATTTTTGTATATGGTGTAAGGAAGGGGTCAAATTTCAATATTCTGCATATACTAGCCAGTTATCCCAGCACCATTTCTTGAATAGAGGAAGTCCTTCCCTCATTGCTTATTTCTGTTGACTTTGTCACAGATCAGATGGTGGCAGATGTGCCACATTACTTCTGGGCTCTCTATTCTGTTCCATTGGTCTATGTCTCAGTTTTTATACCAGCACCATGCTCTTTTGGTTACTATAGCCTCGTAGTATATTTTCAAGTGGATAAAATTATGTCTCCAGCTTTGTTCTTCTTGCTTAGGATCACCTTAGATATTCGGGCTCTTTTTTGGTTCCATACAAATTTTAATATAGTTTTTTTCTAATTCTACAATGCATCATTAGTAGTTTGATAGGAATAGCATTGAATCTGTAAATTGCTTTGGACAATATGATGAATTTAACAATATTGATTCTTTCAATCCATGAGATGGAATGTTTTTCCATTTGTTTGTGTCACCTCTGATTTCTTTGAGCAGTGTTTTGAAAGTCTCATTGTATACATCTTTCACCTCCCTGGTTAGCTGAATTCGTAGGTATTTTATTCTTTTTGCAGCTATTGTGAATGGGATTGCATTCTTGATTTGGCTTTCAGCTTGGATGTTGTTGGCGTACAGGAATGCTACTGATTTTTGTACACTGATTTTGTATCCTGTAACTTTGCTGAAGTTGTTTATCAGATCAAGAAGCTTCTGGACAGACTATGGGATTTTCTAAGTATAGAATCATATCATCTGCAAACAGGGATAGTTTGCTTTTCTCTCTTCTTATTCAGATGCCCTTTATTTCTTTCTCTTGCCTGAACACTCTGGTTAGGACTTCCAATACCATGTTGAATAGGAGTGGTGAGAGAGGGCATCCTTGTCTTGTGCCAGTTTTCAAGGAGAATGCTTCCAGCTTTTGCCAATTCAATATGATGTTGGTTGTGAGTCTGTCATAGATGGCTCTTATTATTTTGAAGTATGTTCCTTCAATGCCTAGTTTGTTGAGGATTTTTAACATAAAGGATGTTGAATTGTATTGAAAGCCTTTTCTGCAGCTATTGAGATGATAATGTGGTTTTTGTTTTTAGTTCTGTTTACATGATGAAACACATTTATTGATTTGCATATGTTGAAACAACCTTGCATCCCAGGGATCAAGCATACTTGATTGTGGTGAATTAGCTTTTTGATGTGCTGCTGGGTTTAGTTTGCTAGTATTTTGTTGAGGATTTTTGCATCTCAGTTCATCAAGGATATTGGCCTGAAGTTTTCTGTTTTTGCTGTATCTCTGCTAGGTTTTGGTATCAGGATGATGCTGACTTCATAGAATTAGTTAGGGAGGAGTTCCTCCTCCTCAATTTCTTGGAGTAGTTTCAGTAGGAATGGTACCAGCTCCTCTTTATACACCTGGTAGAATCTGGCTGTGAGTCCATCTGGTCCTGGTTTTTTTCTGGTTGGTAGGCTTAGTACCGATTCAATTTTGGAACTTATTATTGGTCTGTTCAGGAATTCAATTTCTTCCTGGTTCAATCTTAGGAGGCTGCATATTTCCAGGAATTTATCTAACTCTTCTAAGATTTCTAGTTTGTGTGCATAGAGGTGTTTGTAATAGTCTCTGAGGGTTTTTTGTATTTCCATGGGGTTTATGGTAGTAATGTCACCTTTGTCATTTCTGATTGTGTTTATTTGGATCTTCTCTCTTTTTTCTTTATTAGTCTAGCTAGCAGTCTATCAATCTTATTTATTCTTTCAAAAACCAACTCCTGGATTAACTGATCTTTTGTATGGTTTTTGGTTTCTCAATTTCCTTCAGTTCAGCTCGGATTTTGGTTATTTCTTGTCTTCTGTTGCTTTGGGGTTGGTTTGGTCTTTTTTCTCCGGTTCCTCTAGATGTAATGTTAGGTTGTTAATTTGAGATTTTTCTAACATTTAGAGGGGTGTGTAGAGATGGGTTTTCATCATGTTGCCCAGGCTGGTTTCTAACTCCTTTGCTTAAGCAATCCACCCACCTCTGCCTCCCAAAGTGCTAGGATCACAGGTGTGAGCAACCATGCCCAGTCATGTCTCAAAATTTTTGATGTGGGCATTCAGCACTAAAAACTTCTGTCTTAACACTGCTTTAGCTATGTTCCAGAGATTCTGGTTTGTTTTCTCTTTATTCTCATTAGTTTCAAAGAAATTCTTGATTTCTGCCTTAATTTCATTGTTTACCGCAAAGGAGCAGGTTGTTTAATTTCCATGTAATTGTATGGTTTTGAGCACTTTTCTTAGTGTTTATTTCTATTTTTATTGCACTGTTGTCCAAGAGTGTGGTTGGTATGATTTCAGGATTTTTAATTTGCTAAGGATTGTTTTACGTCCTATTGTGTGGTCAATTTTAGAGTATGTGCCATGTGCATATGAGAAAGATATATATTCTGTTGTTTTGTGTTAGAGTTCTGTAGATGTCTATTAGGTACACTTGGTCAAGTGTAGAGTTTAGGTCCTGAATATCTTTGTTAATTTCTCCTCACTGATCTGTCTAATACTGTCAGTGGAGTGTTGAAGTCTCCCACTATTGTTGTGTAGTTATCTAAGTTTCTTCATGGGTCTCTAAGAACTTGCTTTATGAACCTGGGTGCTCCTCTTTTGGGTGCATTTATACTTAGGATAGTTAGGTCTTCTTGGTGAATTGAACACCTTAATACTATGTAATGCCCTTCTTTGTCTTTTTTGTCTTTGTTGGTTTAAAGTCTGTTTTGCCTGAAATTAGAATAGCCACCTCTGCCTTTTTCTGTTTTCTGTTTGCTTGGTAGATTTTCCTCCATTCTTCTACTCTAAGCCTATGGGTGTCATTGCATGTGAGATGGGGCTCTCAAAAACAGCATCCTGTTGAGTCTTGCTTTCTTATCCAACTTGCCATTCTGTGCCTTTTAATTGGGCCACTTAGCCTATTTGCATTCAAGGTTAATATTGACATATGCGGAGTTGATTCTGTCATCATGTTGTTAGCTGGTCATTATTCAGACTTGTTTAAGTGGTTGCTTTACAATGTCAGTGGTCTATGTCCTTAAGTGTGTTTTTTAGTGGCTGGTAACCACCTTTCCTTTCCACATTTAGCACTCCCTTCGGGACCTCTTATAAGGCAGCTCTGGTGTTAGTGAATCCCTTTAGGATTCACTTGTCTGAAAAGAATCTTATTTCTCCTTCACTTATGAAGCTTAGCTTGGCTAGATATGAATTTCTTGGTTGGAATTTATTTTAAGAATACTGAATACAGGCCATGATCTCAACTGGCTTGTAGGGTTTCTGCTAAAAGAACAACAGTTAGCCTGGTTTGGTACTCTTTGTAGGTGACCTGCCCCTTCTCTCTAGCTGCCTTTAACATTTTTTCATTCATTTTGACCTTGGAGAATCTGACTACCGTGTGTCTTGCGGATGGTTATCTTGTGTCTTCTTACAGGAGTTCTCTGCATTTTCTGAAATTGAATGTTGGCCTCTCTAGTGAAGTGGGAAAATTTTTCATAGATGATATCCTCAAATACATTTTCCAAGTTGCTGGCTTTCTGCCTCTCTTTCAGGTATGACAATGAGTTCTAGATTTGGTCTCTTTACACAATCCCATATTTCTAAGAGGTTTTGTTCATTTTTCTTTAATCTTTTTTCTTTATTTTTGTCTCAATGAATTGTTTCAGAGAACTAGTCTCTGAGCTCTGAGATTCTTTCATCAGCTTGGTCAATTCTGCTGTTAATACTTGTAATTGTATTCTGAAATTCTTGCAGTGAGTTTTTTAGCTCTATCAGATCAGTTTGGTTCTCTCTTAAAATGGTCATTTCATCTTTTATCTCCTGTGTTATTTATTGTATTCTTCAGAATCCTTGGATGGGGTTTTGACTTTCTCCTGAATCTCAATAATCTTCATTCCTATCCATAGTCTGATTTCTACTTCTGTCATTTCTGCTGTTTCAGCGTGGTTAAGAAGCATTGCTGGGGAACTAGTACAGTCATTAGGAAGTAAGAAGACACTGGTTTTTGAGTTGTAAGAGTTCTTGCACTGGTTTTTTATCATCTACATGGGCTGACGTTCCTTCAGTCTTTTAAACTGCTGCCTTTTGGATGAGTTTTTGTTTTGTTTTGTTTTGTTTTTACCTTTGAAACAATTAACCCCTTGGGGGTTAATTGTGGTATAAGGTGGGTTCAGTCAACTGGCTTCATTTCTGGAAGATTTTAGGGGGCCAAGTCTCAGGTCAGCATTCTAGGGCTGTGTGCTATAACTCTGGAGGGCTGCTATTGGGCCCTGGCTTTGTTCTCTGGCCCCTCAAGGTTAGAAATCTGCTGCACTAGAGGGACCAATGTGTTCCTGGACTGCTGGCAACAAAACCCCAATGGGTGGTACCAGCCAAAGCACTTCATAAGGTTGGTGACAGCAGGATCTGTGCTCATTCACATGTGCCAGCAGCACCAGCAGCATGGCAGGGTGCACACTTGTCAGCTGGAGTGGAGCTCTGGTAGGCATGGGGCTGCCAGCCTCTGTACATGCATTCACAGCAACAGCAATGGCAGTGTGAGTCAGGAACAGGGCCACTGGCATCCATGTGTGTGTTCACATTCGTGGTGGTGTTAGTGCCAAGGCAGTGTGCTGGCCTGCACAGGACTGCCAGCCTCTATGCACTCATTCATGCCAGCAGCAATGGCAGCATGGGTTGGAGGATGGGGCCACACTGGTTTCCGAGTGCATGTTCACACTGGCAATAGCAGTGCAGCAGTGGATATGTCAGGTCCACTCACAATAGCAGCAGTGGTGCAGTGGGATGCAAGCACACGTGTGCTAGCAGGGGAGGGGAGGTAAGGTCCACTCACACACACACACCGGCAAAGCAGTTGGGGGTGCGGCCATAGGCAAGTTCATGACAGCAAAGGGGCACAGGGGAGGCTGTGGTTGGGGGAGGGCGCGGGTGGGTTGATGTGCATCAGCGGGCGCTGCTCTGCTGGAGCTCTCTGATGGTCAGATGTGATCTGCCAGTGCAGGTGCTATGATGTGGGCTCCCAGGAGTCACCCTAGTTGTGCATCTGAGGCTGCACTACAAGCAAATATAGCCAGACTGGAGTGCCAGGAGTGGGCAGCAGACAGGAGGGTTCTCAGATTGAACTTACCTTGTCTCATGAGCAAGACCGCCCCGCTCTATTCAGGTCTGACAGTTCCCCTAAGACTTAAGACCCCTAGGGGAGCATAGCAAGCCCTGGGGGATGGGCATCCTTGGCCATGCACCACTGCAGATGTTTCCTCACCAAACCCTCTGGGCTCTGCACAGTCTGGAGTCCTGCCCCTACCACCTCTCTAAGCAGCTCTGCCTGCCAGCTCAAGTGTCTGTGTGGGTCGTGGGGTCTCTTGCTGCCAGGATTCCAGAGGTTCAGGACAAGAGCGAGCCACTCCTCACTCCCCTTCAGCTTAGTGTCTGTGTCTGTCTCAATGCCTTCCCGCCAAATATCTGCTAGGAGTGTACTGGTCTTCCCGATGTTTCAGTCCCTCAGTGGCACATGTTCTGCCTGGCTGTATCTAGTCAACAATCTTGCCGAGAATCAAAAATATGTGTTTTAAATTAGAATGTAGTTTGGCAACCAACAGCACTCATGCCATATCAAAATTGATTGCCATCACATACCTACCTTCCTACTGACTGTGACAGTCTGCTATCCACCTCAGTGACAAAAATTGGCAGCCAGCATGCTTCTTCCCCCACTTTGGTGTTAGTGGGCTATCCTTCTCCCTCCCTATTTGGAAATCACTAAGGCCTAAGACCCTTTCTGTGAGCTGCCTCTAACATGCCAAAGGGAAGGGAGTAGGAACTTTGGCACCCTAATTTTAAAAGAATGCCAGCTCATGATATAAAAGGAAGACTATATTCTTCTCCAAATGTGGACACTGCCTGTTTCCTTTATTGCCGTTATTAGCTGATGTCTTTGGCAGAGAACATGTTGAGTAAGTTTTTCCAGGATGGGTTTGTAACATTGGAAATATAACATCTAAATATAACAAACTTCTGATTGTTTCTCAGTTTGCACCCACATATTTACCAAGACACCTCATTTTTTGAAAATATTTTTAACAAAGCAAGAGCCAAATTTACATTCCCTTCTTCTTCCCAATGGCAAGTCATTCCAATATTTATTTTTCTTTTTTTTTTGTCTATTCTTTCCCTTCTTAACTAAAAGAAGATGTTTTTTGTCACCCATAAACACTGCAATTCCTCATTTTCCCTTTTCTGTAGGCTGGCCTCATTTTTCCTGCCCTCTACCTGAACAATAGAATTTAAAAAAAACATTAAACTGAATTGTTAGTAATTCATAATTGAGATTTTAAGTTTAGCATATAAAAACTGAATATGAATAGGATTTGACTCAACAGGTTATTTCTTTATAAATCTAAATATAGATGTGTTTAATGTTCGTTATAAATGGCTTTTAAAAAGGCAAGTGACAGTACTGGAAAAAATAAAGTGCTTTTAAGAAGAAATGTAAACATTTTTCTTAGGAAACTCATTTTGGAAGTTTGCATGCTGTCATTATACCAATATCATATTATAATAAACAATAAAAATGAACTACTATAAACTCTCTTCTCTTGGAATCAATGGTATGAATTTAATAGGCAATCCAGAGCTCCAACTTCAACTTTAATCAATTCCAAAGTCAAATTCCTGATTATCATATGCTCTACTTAATGAGTAACTAACTGGAGAGTAAGACCTCAGTTTGATTGCAGCATGTTATGTACAAATCAGACCACTAGTTTTTCTATTTTTACCACAGTTAAAGAGTAACAAATATGTCTTAAAAGACCCTGGAAAAGTACCACAAAGCTGGAAGAACTGAAAAAAAAGTAATGCTTCTAAGTACAAGTTATTTTTGTATTCTAGGTTTCATTTTTCTATACGATCTCAGAATATAATACAAAATACCAAGCTACAAAAACAATAAATAATTTCCACCATCAGTATTACTTAAGCCTTGGTTGTCTTGCGTGAGAACCAGGTCACACAGATTCAAGCATAACCAAGAATTTTTTAAACTGTTTCCTAAGAATGCCTCCAGACTTTAAGTCCCAATTCTGCCACTAAAGAGCTATGTGACATTAGGAACACAATTAGCTTTTCTGGGTCTCAGTTTTCTTATTTGTAAAGCAGAGATAATAATTCTCCTTACAGGGCTGTTGTGAGGATTAAATGAGAGAATATACATGAAATATCTAATTCAGTGCCTAGATTCCAGTGAATTTCCTTCAAAGCCCTTTCCCACACTCCCCATCGCTAAACTTCCATGCTTAATATTATGTGCCAACAGGGATGTGAGTATTCCTTCCATTCCTCAACAGCAATGAGTTGAACATTGATTTGTGTTGATAGATGTTCTTGAAAATTACACTGTTTTGTATGCATATAATTTTAATTGATATAAATAGTATTGTGTAGTGTAGCTCATTTAACTTCTTGTTCTATTTCTTATTTGGTTTGGGGCTTGGTGTTCTTTGTTTCTTATTGTGGTTTGGGAAAAAAATAGAAAATCTGTTATAAATTAGTCCCTCACAGCTCTTTTTCAAAGGCAAATTCAAAAGTGAGATTTTATAGGTCAGATATGTCCAAAATCAAATGCCAATGAGTTAAATTAATATCTTTTTGCTTGTAAGTATTCTTGTAAAACACATGGTTTTGCATAAAGGTAAAGATAGTTTTAGTTTACTTAAATAGTATTGTGCTATATATCGTTCTATTTATCTTTTCTCCCCTCTGCACTATGCTTTGAAGTTCATCTATATTGTCAGATGTGTATCTATTTAGCTGCTTCTCATTTTTTCCCTTATTCCCATGGTATACAATCTCCAAATTATACCTAGCCACTTTTCTAATGATGGGCACTCAGGAGGGCATTCAACCATCTACCACCATAAAGAATGCTGAAATGAACATTCTTATGTGAGTTCCCACACAGGCAGCCAAAGCTATGAGGAAAGGTGTATACACAAAGGGCCTTGTTATGAGATTGCTGACTCAGCCATGAACAGAGATTCTAGATAGAGAATCAAACCAGTTAGAGAAATGAGCTTAGAGATCACAATCTTCATTTTTGTTTTGTTTTGCTTTAATAACAGAAGCACGAAGATTTTAAATATTACTTTTAAAAAGCTTGGCTGCATCACAGTTAAATAGTGTTTAGAAAAAGTTCCACCTACCTGTTTTAATAAAGCTGTTTTTTGGATTTGTTTGTTGTTTTTTTTTTTTTAAGATAAAACTACTACATCAAAAGCCATCTCTAGTGCAAAAAATTAACAAACCAAAATTTTTTAGTTTAGAATAAAAGTTTTAAGAGTTAACTTTTGGAAAGCCAAAGTTATCCCCTAAAAAATACTAACATGGTTTTTATTTTTGCTGTATAAAGTTTGCTGGTAGTGAAAAGAAAATCCATTCTTAGTTAAAGACATTTTCAACTCATTCCTAAAATTCTAGAATAATTCATGATCTTATAAAGATAACGGAACATAAGAAAAATTATGTGCTATTAAAAATAACTATCCTGGAGAGGAAAGAGGCTTCCGGTTCAAAAATGGTGATGTAGAAGCAAGGTGGCTTCACTCCCCACGACAGAAAACAAAAAACAAATGTACAGCACCGAGATTATCATCAGCAATATCCCAGAACTCAGATGGAAAGACGAGACAGTTCCCAAGGCCACAAAGAAGTGAAACAACTCTGAGCAGATGGTGAGGAAATCAGACTTCCACAGCCACAAAGCCCATCCCTCCATTTTGTCTGACATCCAGGGCATAGAAAATTTTTCCTGTTTCAGAATAGGGATAGCATTAGGAGGAACATCTAATGTAAATGATGAGTTAATGGGTGCAGCACACCAACATGGCACATGTATACATATGTAACAAACCTGCATGTTGTGCACATGTACCCTAGAACTTAAAGTATAATAATAAAAAATAATAATTAATAAATAAGTAAATAAAAATTTTCTCCAAGGTGCGCGGGCTCACGTCTGTAATCCCAACATGTTGGGAGGCCTAGGCAGGCGGATCAATTGAGGCCAGGAGTTCCAGACCAGCCTGGCCAACGTGGTGAAACCTCATCTCTACTAAAAATACAAAAATTAAGCTGTGTATGGTGGTGCACGCCTGTAATCCCAGCTACCCAGAAGGCTGAGGGAGGAGAATTGCTAGAACCCTGGAGGCGGAGGCTGCAGGGAGCCGAGATCGCGCCACTGCACTGAAGCCTGCGCAACAGGGCCAGACACTGTCAAAAAAAAAAAAAAAAAAAAAAAGGAAAAGAAAAGAAAGAAAGGAAAATTTCCTGCCAACTCATGGTTTCTACACTGCAAAAAAGCGAGATCAAGTGGACAACCAGCTTTCCCATCAACTCGGTTTCCCTGGCAGGAGACCCGTCCCTGCCTTAACGCACAGAAAGCATTGCAATTGCCTGAAGGAAGAAATATCCCTGAGAACAGACAGAAAAAGGTGGAGATGGGAATGCTATGCCCGGCCCTGAAAACTATGTTCTGTAATTTAGCCTAAGGAGGCGCCAAATTAGAGTGGCCATTCAACAGCACTATGCCGTAGGAGGTACGTTCCACAGGTCCCCAGGGCACAAACCCCTGGCCGGCATTCCTACACTGCCGGGATATCCCTCTCTGATACCTCCCCGATTCTGGACCGTCATTGTTCCCATCATTTACTAGAGCTGAGGTGAACCTGGGCTTAAGGTGCCACCTAGAGCTGCAAAGGCGGCAGTGACCTAGTGGTAAAGAATCTCTACTCAGCCAGATGCAGCGGCTCATGCCTGTAATCCTAGCGCTTTGAGAGGCTGAGGCAGGTTTATCGCTTGAACCTGAGTGTGAGACCAGCCTGAGCAGAACCCCAACTCTACGAAAAATATCTAAAAATTACTCAGGCATGGTGGTATATGCCTGTAAGTCTCAGTTACTCGGAGGAATGAGACAGAAGCATTGCTTGAGCCTAGAAGTTCAAGTCTGCAGTGAACTATGATCACCACTGCACCCTAGCCTGGGTGACAGAGCAAGGCCCTGCCTCGAAGAGAAAAAGAAGGAGAAGGAGAAGGAGAAGGAAGAAGAAAGAAGAAGAAAAGAAAAAGAAAAAGAATCTCTAAGCAGGTGTATCCAGTAAAAACCAAAACAAGTCAGACAGAGAAGACTGGAATAAATAATTAATCCTTTGATGCAAAAACATGGATGTACACCCCCAAGAAATAGGGAACCATGATCTCTGCAAATGAACAAAGAAAGGAACTAGTGACTGCCCCTAGCAAGACAGCAATCTGTGAACTCTCTAACCAGGAATTCAAAATGACAGTTTTAAGGCAACTTGGCCAGCTCTAAAATAACACAGAAATCAATTCAGAAATTTATCAGAGAAATTTAACAAAGAGATGGAAATAATTTTAAAAATCAAACAGAAATCTTGGAACTGAGACGTACATTTGCTGAATTGAAAAATCCATTAGAGATTCTCAACCCCAGAATGGATCAAGCAGAGAAAAGAATCAGGAAGCTCAGAGACCAGCTATTTGAAAATACATAGTCAAAGGAGAAAAAAAGAATAAAAGGGAACGAAGGCCACCTACAAGATAGAGAAAATTACCTCAAAAGACCAAATCTAAGAAGTATTGGTGTTCAAGAGGGAGTTGAGCAAGAGCAAGGGGTAAAAAGCTTATTCAAGAAATAGAAAACTTCCCAAAACTTAAAAAGAAAAAAAATGTCCAGATACAGGAAGGTCAGAGAAAACCAAACACATTCATCCCAAATAATACTACCCCAAGATATATAATAACCATACTCTCAAAGGTCAAGGATAAAAGAGGGGATCCTAAAAGCAGCAAAAGAGAAGAAGCAAATAACATATAAATGAGCTCCAATTCATCAGGCGACAGACTTCTCAACGAAAACAATGCAGGCCAGGAGAGAGTGCAATGACATTTTCAAAGTCCTGAAAGAATAAAACTGCCATTCAGTAATACTGTATCCCCAAAGGTAGACTTCAAATATGAAGGAGAGAGGACGAATATTTAAGGTAATGGTTGTCCCAAGTACATTGATTTGATCTTTACAAATTTATGAATATATTATCATATGTGCCCCAAGACTCTAATCTATTAAGCATCAATTTTAAAAAAATTTGTTTCAGGGTCAGGTGCAGTGGCTCACACCTGTAATCCAGCACTTTGGGAGGCCGAGGCGGGCAGATCACCTGAGGTCAGGAGTTCGAGACCAGCCTGACCAACATGGTGAAACCCCATCTCTACTAAAAATACAAAAAATTAGCCAGGTGTGGTGTCAGGCACCTGTAATCCCAGCCACTGGGGAGGCTGAGGCAGGAAAATCGCTTGAACCCAGGAGGCAGAGGTTGCAGTGAGCCGAGATCGCACCACTGCACTCCAGCCTGGGCGCAACAGAGCAAGACTCCATCTCAAAAAAAAAAAAAAAAAAATTGCTTCAAAAGACAAAAGTAATAATTTTTAAAAGAAAATAAATAATAAAAGTAATTATTTCTTAGAAAACCTCACAGTTACATGTATTGACTCCATTATAGTTATATTTATCCTTGATGGTGAACATATTAGTTAACACATTTACATATACATTATATATAATATGTGGATATATGGATATATCCCAAAATTACTGTGCATTCAAACAACAATCAGGCTATTTCTAGGAATAAGGCAATAACAAATCAAAAATATTGCATTTCTATAACCAATATATTTTGAAAATGAAAAACTAATGCATAAACAAAAACACAAATGCAGTATTTCTTAAAGTAACAAATTTTTACATATTTAAATACATGCCATTACATACATAGAATGGATAAAATTTAAAAGACTGACCATCGAGTGTTGAAGATAATGCAGATCATACATACACTGCTGATTAGAAACATTTAATGGTAGGCCGGGCTCGGTGGCTCACGCCTGTAATCCCAGCACTTTGGGAGGCCGAGGCGGGTGGATCACGAGGTCAAGAGATCGAGACCATCCTGGCTAACACGGTGAAACACCGTCTCTACTAAAAATACAAAAAAAAATTAGCTGGGCGTGGTAGCTGGCGTCTATAGTCCCAGCTACTTGGGAGGCTGAGGCAGGAGAATGGCTGAACCCGGGAGGCGGAGCTTGCAGTGAGCCGAGATCGCGCCACTGCACTCCAGCCCCTACGGAAGAGCGAGATTCCATCTCAAAAAAAAAAAGAAACATATAATGGTACAACCACTTTGAAAAACTGGCAGTTTTTGATAGTATTAACCCTACAACACAGCAATTCTACTTTTAGACATCTATCCAAGAAAAATGAAAATACAGGTCTATATGAAGACTTGTGCACAAATTTTCATAGGAGTTTTATTTATAATAGCAAAAATTGGACACAACCCACATTTTGATCCACAGGAGGATGGATAAACAAATTTTGCCCAGCATAATGTCTGTGAGATTCATCCATGTTGTATCAGTAGTTCATTCCTTTTTCTTGCTGAGTGGTATTCCATGGTAGTATTCCATGTAAATACAATGGCTCAAGTGATCCTTCCTCCTTGGCCCCTCAAGTAGCTGGGACTACAGGTGTCCAGCTAATTTTATTTTTTTTGTGGAGATGATGATTGCTATTCCATGTAAATACAGTGGACTACCACTTAGCAAGAAAAAGAATGAACTACCGATGCTCACAACATGGATGAATCTCACAGACATTTTGCTGTGAATGTCAAAAGAAGCCAGACACAATTGCTTGACACAGTGGTTCACACCTGAAATCCTAGCACGTTGGGAGGCCAAGGTGGGCAGATCACTTGAGTTCAGGAGTTCGAGACCAGCCTGGGCAACATAACAAGACCTCATCTCTACAAAAAAACATATATATAAAATTAGCTGGACCTCATCGCTACAAAAAATATATAATTAGCTGGACACCTGTAGTCCCAGCTACTTGGGAGGCAAAGGAGGGAGGATCACTTGAGCCCAGAAGGTCGAGTCTGCAGTGAGCCATTTTTGTGCCACTGCACTCAGCCTGTATGACAAAGTGAGGCCCTGTCTCAAAAACAACAACAGTGAAAAAAAGAAGCCAGGCACAGAAAAGTACATGTTATATATTTATTTGAAATTCAGGAATAGGCAAAAGAAATCTATGGTGGTTACCTTGGGTTGGGGACAGCAGGGAGATTAACTGAGAAGAGGTATGAGAGAATTTTCTAGGATAATAGAAATGTTTTTATCTTAATTTGGGTGGTGTTCACACAGGGATATATAGAGGTAGACTCATCAAGCTGTACACTTAAGATTGGTGCGTTTTACTTGTATATAAACTAAACCTCAATAAAGAACTGAAAAAAATTTAAACATACATTTGTGCCTGAACACATGCACACGTACACACACACACATATCCATCCTGAGGATTTCCTTTTGAAGAAGTGGTACGATTTTTTAAAACTATTTTCTTTATATAAAAGTAAACGTAGATACTTGGGCTTCTAATATAACTAATGTCTAATCTTTCTCAAAGAAAAGCAATTGAATTGCTTCAAGGGAATTATCACCAAGAATTCAACATCTCAGTGTCAAAGACTCCCATTCACAATGTATTCCTGTTGTCTTCAAAAGCCAATGCTCTTTATATTCTTCTATCCAAAATCAAAGGGGTTAAAATTCCCAGAATCTATGAAAAAAAATTTCAAACTAGCATTCAAGTAGTCTAGAGGCAGTTTGGCAATTTCAGAGGGAAAAAAATGCTAAAAGTATTTTGTTTATGTACATTTGATAAATTTGAAGTTTAGTTTATTCTTTTCACAGAAATCCCACTACAGTTTTAAAGGCCAATCTGGTTTTTTTTAAGTTTTCATATATGCTACAAGGACTATATTAATATTAGATAAAAATTAAATAAATAAAGTTCATCAAAACTAACTTTTTAAACATGATTTGGCATTAATTTTTATGTTTGTAAAATGTGCAATTTTTTCTATTATATTGGGTAATATCCCTGATTTGAAAATATACATTGAAGCTCAACAGTGGTTCATTAAGGTATAAAAATAGTGATTAAAATTATAACAAAAATATTACCATTAAGAATTGTATCACAAGTCTATAGTGTGAATACAGAACTAGAATTTGTTCAGGTACATCTGAGTGTAACTTTTCCATACAGAAGCTTTAAAAGACAAGTTCCACTAAGTATGATGATTAACATCTGAAGACAGAATTTTTGAGAACTGATAAGCCATTTGCTCTTAGTCTCCAGAACATTGTCTCTTATGAAAATTCATCAAATAGTTTATGACTTTGAAATATTAGGGTCATTTTCAGTTAAAGCACCATGATCTCTCCGGTAACCAAATATGCACAAAATAATGCTTTCCAGTCTCAAACTGAGGAATCTTGATTACCACAGGCACAAAAGAGACCGAATTACAGAAACATCATTCAAAGTTTCATTCCTTACAGTAAAAACTGGTATAAGTTATAGCATTGGTAAGAAGTTTGTAGTAATAGCCATAATCAATAAAATTGATGTTTTTCTCCTAGAAAGCATAATGAGCTATTAGCAAAATTTGTCAAATAACACTATTGAACTCTGAGTATCTGAAATATAGCTATGTGGAAGGTAATTACTATCACATATCCATGCTAGAAGGTACTGCATTCTACATAGTTGCTCAAAATCACTGAAATGATGAGTCACCTCTGTCTTAGTCCATTTTCTGTGCTTATAACAAAATACCTGAAACGGGTTAATTTATAGAGAAAAGGAATTTATTTCTTAAATTCTGGAGGCTGAGAAGTCCAAGGTCAAGGGGCCACACCTGGTGAGAGCTTTCTTGCTGGTGGGAATCCCGTACAGAGTCCAGTGGTGGTACAGGAGATCACATGGTAAGGAGACTGAACATGTTAGCGTGCTATACTCAGGTCTCTCTTCCTCTTTTTATAAAGCCACCAGTTCCATTCCCATGATAACCTATTAATCCATTCACCCTCTAATCCATTAATCCATAAATGGATTAATCCATTCATAAGAGCAGGTTCAATCGCTTCAAGGTTCAATCACCCCTTAAATATCCCCAAGGTTCAATTGCCCCTTAAATATCCTACCTCTCAATACTGCCACACTGGGGATTAAATTTCAACATGAGTTTTGGAGGGGACAAATATTCAAGCCATGGCAACCTCTTAACATTATATATATTATATAGATCCCCAACCTTTTTGGCACCAGGGCTCAGTTTCATGGAAGACAATTTTTCCATGGATGGGGATGGGGGAATGGTTTCGGGATGAAACTCTTCCACCTCAGATCAGGCATTAGATTGTCATAAGGAGCATGCAACCTAGATCTCTTGCATGCGCAGTTCACAATAGGGTTCGCACTCCTATGAGAATCTGATGCTGCCAATGATCTGAAAGGAAGCAAAGCTCAAGTGGTAATGCTCACTTGCCAGCTGCTCACCTCCTGCTGTGAGACCCAGTTCCTAACAGACCACTGACTTGTACCATTCCACAGCATAGAGGTTGGGGACCCCGATATAGGAAGGACCTCATGACTTTATGTGTTTACCACTGAAAATGCGTGCTACAGAGGAAGAGAATATGGTTAACATCTATTTTGTATCCATCTGTGATGTGAAATGGAAACTGTATCAAGAATTTGGTAGTGATAGAATACTAACTATGGATAGAGCAAGAGCATATTTTAAAACTACAACCAAACACTGCAACAGAATATCAAGAAATATTTCTTAGATGCACACACAAGCAGAGTGTTATTAGACATTCAAATGTTTGAAACATTTAAATATCAGCATCTGAACAAGAAGAGAACCAAATGTGCTGCTCAGAGAAAAATCTCTCCAAAATTTCTGGATTAATATGCAACTCAAAAGTCCAAAACTATCTGACAAAGTCTTCAAATATTTGCTCTTTTAATGACTTACAATTGTAAATTAGCATTTTCTAATTTAGAAGAAAATAAAAGGTAAGAAAAAGTCTGCGTTTAAAACCCGACCCACAGCTCAGGGCATCCATCATCAAACCTGTTAAAACTTAGAGAAACACATTAATGATAAGACATAATGAGAGAATTTTACTAGGTGCCTCTGGGTACCACTAATTCACAACTAACATCCAACAAACCAAAAAAAAGAGAGTTGCTGTCTCCCTGGGCACAAGTCATTGGAGTGGATTTTGTTACTATACAGTTTTTATAAATAAGAAAAGTGTAATTCGGGTAAGTAAAATAAGCAAAGTCATAAGATTATACACACCAGAAGCATACCCAACTCACATCTTCACAGTTCTAATTCAGACTCTTAGCTTTATACCATTCCTTCTCATAATCAGAGCCTGTAGTGTGCTTTTGATATATTGCAAGGCTCTAGTTATTTAAACCATCAACTTAAAGGAATACTTATTCTAGAACTCTTACTGAGCTGATGGCTACCAACTAACTAAACTTCCTACACCACAACTAGGCACTGGTTGTTCAGCTTACATTAAAAAAAAAAAAAATCCTGCTATCCCACCAAATTGTCTTCTTTCTGCCACCTAGAGAGATCATTCAATACAGTCCAAAGCAAGGCACATTTGAGTCCAGCACTCTCTCTATTCTAATGGCACTCTATTCCTCCCTAGACCAAAGTACCAATTTCTTTCCTACCCCACAACCTACACTCCCTCCCCAGTTCCAGATCTGGACATAAGATAAGGAGCATCCAAATACTGGATCTTTTTTTAATACCTCTTCTTTTTTTTTTTTTTTTTTTAGAATTAGTTGAAATTTTATTAACATGTTGTCCATAATTAGTTCACCAAAATGAATGAATTTTACCTTGTGAAAATTATTAAAATACTTTCCAAATGCAAATTATGATGTGTGCCCCAAACTTTATAAATGTCCTGTTAAGATGGATTACCTCTTCTTAAGCCTTAAACCAACATTGAAGTTTAAGCTGAACTGAGGGTTCATATTCATTCTATTTGCCAGCCTTCAAAAGTCAATAGAACTATTTCCACTAGATGGCTGTCTTTACCAAGAACTGTAAGAGCTATGCCAACTTGCAGCAGTTTGCAAGTTTTAAAGCTTACCTTTTACGGAGGCAAGCATATATGCAGCCATTTAATAGGCTCACTCCTACAAAATGTCCATGTATTACTTTATTTGTTCACTCCCACATTACAAAAAGTCAATATGATAAAAATGTAATGTGTTCTAGAAAATAATAAGAGAGAAATTTTATTTGTTTCAGGCTGAAAATTTTCTAAAAGATGTACGGAATTTTGCCCTGGAGACTGAAAGACATATATAAAAATTATCTCAGTGTAATTGTTTATATTGTCAGATCAAAAGTTACTTGTTGGTTATAAAAATTGTGTTCTTTAATATTTAAGAAAAGAGATTGGCAATCACTACTCATAGTTGGAATTTGTTTCGCACCTTTCTCTAGGTCATAAAGGTATTTTAAAGTTAAAATATGATACATTGAATAGAATTTGTTATATGCTACAATTTCTACTGTATCAAGGAAATTGTTTCTTCCACTCATATGTTTTGTTATTTCCTTAGTATTTGATTCCTTGTTATTTGATTAGTACAAAAATTCAGCACCAAGTTTGGAGAGGATTGGTTAGGTGGTTGGTTGTTTTTCAGTAAACTTTTTATTCAGATATAACAAAACTAAAGAAAAGTGCACAAATTGTAAGCATATAGCTTGACTGATGTTCACAAAGTGAAATTAACATAAATGTTTTTGTGCAATTGTATATTTTACCTTTTTAAATTTTATTTGCTATTTGTTTAGTTACATCCAAGTAACCAGCACCTAGATCAAGAACTAGAACACTACCAGCCACCCAGACGTTCCTAATCACCTCCCCGAACTGGTGACCATTATTCTGACATCTAATACCACACAGATGGCTTTCGCCTGTTTTGAAGTTTATATGAATCATCCCACTTGTTTGGCTTTTCATTGTGTTGATGAGAATCATCTACTTTGTTTTCACTGCTATGTATCACAACTTACTTATTCATGATCATTTGTGTGGTGTCCAGTTTGGAGCTATTATGAATAGTGCTGTTATGAAGTTTCTATATATACGCTGAATCAATATGTATATCCATTTCTTTGAGTGAGCATATACCTAGAAGTGGAATTGCTGGGTCATGACATTTGCATATGTTCAGCTTTAGTAAATACTGCCAATTTTCTGAAGTAGTTGTACCAATCCACACTCCCACAAGCAGGATATGAACTCCACTATTCCATTTCCTCCTCAGCACTTGGTATTGTCAGTCCTTTAAACGGTAGCCATTCTGGTGGGTATATAGTGATATCTCATTATAGTTTTAAATTGCTTTTTGCTGAAAACTAATGAAATTGTTTATATGCTTATTGGTTAAGAATGTTCCAATCTTTTCTTCATTTTCTATAATATTTTCAGGCTAGGTACAGTGGCTCATGCCTGTAATCCCAACACTTTGGGAGACCAAGCTGAGAGGATTGCTTAAGCTCAGGAGTTTGAGGCTGAAGTGAGCCATGATTGCACCACTTCCCTCCAGCCTGGGCCATAGGGCAAGACCCTGTTTCCAAAAAAAAACACATATTTTCTATCTTTTCTTTATTAATTTGTGTGAGTCAGTGGTAAGATATAAATATATTATAATTATCTTCACCTACTCTGGGGCTTGACCAGTTATGGTCTTAATATTATCTTTGATGAGTAAAGTTCAGTTTATTAATTTTATCTTTTATGGTTAGCACATTCTTTAGGTCCTCTTTTTAAAATCTTTGCCCAGATAGTCATCAGACTATGGAAAGTCAGTGTGAAGGAATAAATTCTAAAAGCAGCAAGAGAGAGGCAACTAATCACCTATAAAGAAAATCCCGGCTGGGTGAGGTGGCTCACACCTGTAATCCCAACACTTTGGGAGGCAGACGCAGGCGGAGGCAGGTGGATCACCTGAGGTCAGGAGTTCGAGAGCAGCCTGGCCAACATGGTGAAACTCCGCCTCTACTAAAAATACAAAAATTAGCCAGGCATGGTGGTGTGGCCTGTAATCCTAGATACTAGGGAGGCTGAGGCAGGAGAATTGCTTTAACTCAGGAGGTGGAGGTTGCAGTGAGCCGAGATCACACCACTGCAGTCTGGGCTACAGAGCAAGACTCCATCTCAAAAAAAAAAAAGAAAATCTCATCAGACTAGCAACTTCTCAGCAGAAATCTTATAAGCCAGAAGAGATTAGGGTCCTATATTCAGTTTTCTTAAAGAAAAGAACTGCTGGCAATTAGCCAGGCATGGTGGTGTGCACCTGTACTCCCAGCTACTTGAGAGGCTGAGGCAGGAGACTTGCTTGAGCCCAGGAGGTGGAGATTGCAGTGAGCCGAGATCACACCACTGCACTCCAGCCTGGGTGACAGAGTAAGACTCCATCTCCAGAAAAAGGAACTGCCGGCCAAGAATTTTGTATCCTGCTAAACTAAGCTTTATAAATGAAGAAGAACTAAAGTATTTCCCAGACAAGTCAATGCTAAGGAAATCCATCAACACTAGACCAGTTGTACAAAAAATGTTCAAAGGAGTTCTAAACATGGAAATGAAAAGGCAATACTCATCATCATAAAAGCACACAAACATATAAAGCTCACAGGTCTTATAAAGCAATTTCACAATTGAGACTACAAAGCAACTAGGTAACAATTAACATCATAATGGGAAAAAAATTCATATATCAATATTAACCTTGAATGTAAATGGACTAAATGCTCCACTTAAAAGACATACACTGGAAGAGTAGATAAAAAATAAAATCCAACCAAATACTGCTTACAAGAAACCCACCTAATGGGTAAAGACATTTACAAACTCAAAGTAAAGGAGTGGAAAAAGACATTCCACACAAACAGAAAACAAAGAAAGCAGGAGTGGCTATACTTACATCAGATAAAACAGACTTTAAACCAACAACAGGAAAAAAAGACAAAGAAGGTCATTATAAAATGATAAAAGAATTCAACAAGAAAATGTAACAATTCTAAATATATATACACCCAACACCAAAGTACTCAGATTCATAAAACAAATACTACTAGACATAAGAAAAGGATAAGACAGCAATCCAATAATAGTGGGGAATTTCAATACCCCACTGACAGCACTGAAAAGGAAGTTTGTAGCTTGCCTACATCAAAAAGACAGGAAGATCTCAAATTAACAACCAAATGTTGCACCTCAAGGAACAAGAAAAACAAGAACAAACCACACCGAAATCTAGCCTAAGAAAAGAAATAACAAAGATCAGAGAAATTGAGACCAAAAAAAAAAAACAAAGGATCAACAAAAAGTTGGTTATTTGAAAAGGTAAACAGGCTGATATACTCCTTGCTAGGTTAATCAAGAAAAAAATAGAGAAGATTCAAATAAGCACAATCAGAAATTATAAAGGAGACATTACAATGGACACTACAGAAATACAGAAGATCATCAGAGACTACTATTAGCACCTCTATGTGCACAAACTAGAAAACCTAGGGAAAACGGACAAATTCCTGTAAACATACAACTTCTCAAGATTGAACCAGGAAGACATAGAAATCTTGAGCAGACCAATGACAAGTAGTTAAATTGAATCAGTAATTTTTAAAAAATCTCCTGACAACAATAACAAAAATCCAGGACAAGAGGGATTCACAGCCAAATTTTGCCAGATGTACAAAGAACTAGTACCAATCCTACTGAAACTGTTCCAAATGCCAAGGAGGGAATCCTCCCTTACTCATTCTACAAAGCCAGTATCACCCTGATAACAAAGCCAGGCAAGGACACAACAAAAAAAGAAAACTATAGGCCAATATCCCTGATAAACATAGACACAAAATCCTCAGCAAAATACTAGCAAACCAACAGTACATCAAAAAGAACATCATGATGGGTTTTATTCCAAGGATGCAAGGATGGTTCAACATACACAAATCAATAAATGGGATACACCACACTAACAGAATTAAAAACAAAAATCACATGATCATCTCAACAGATGCAGAAAAAAGATTTGATAAAATTCATTATTTCTTCATGATAAAAAACCTCAACAAACTAGGCATCAAAGGAACATATGTCAAAATAATAAAAGCCATATATGACAAATCCACAGCCAACATCACATTGAATACGGAAAAGCTAAAAGCATTCTCCCTAAGAACTGGAACAAGACAAGGATGCCCACTTTTACCACTCCTATTCAACATGGTATTGGAATCCTACCTATGGAAAGAAATAAAAGGCATCCAAATTAGAAAGAGGAAGTCAAAGTATCTCTGTTCACTGATGATATGATCTTATCTCTAGAAAAATCCTAACACTCCTCCAAAGAGTTTTAGATTTGATTGATGACTTCAGTCAAATTTCAGGATACAAAATCAAGATACAAAAATCAGCAGCATGTCTATCCACCAATAAAATGAAGCTGAGAACCAAATCAAGAACTCAATCCCTTTTACAATAGCTAGAAAAATAAAATAAAATACCTAGAAATACATTTAACCAAGGAGGTAAAAGATCTTTATGAGAAGAACTACAAAACACTGATGAAAGAAATTGTACGTGACACAAACAAATGGAAAAACATCCCATGCTTGTGAATTAGAAAAATCAATATTGTTAAAATGATCATACTGTCCAAAACAATCTACATATTAAATGCAATTCCTATCAAATTACCAATGTCATTTGTCATGGAATTAGGGAAAAAAATCCTAAAATTCCAATGGAATGCAAAAAGAGCCTGAATAGCCAAAGAAATCCTAAGCAAAGAGAACAAAGCTAGAATAAAGCATCACCTTACCTGACTTGAAATTATACTATGACGCTATAGTAACCAAAACACCATAATACTGGTATAAAATAGACACATAGATCAATGGAACAGAACAAAGACCAGGAATAAACTACACCTACAACAGACAACATCAACAAAAACATATACTGCGAAAAAGACACACTTTTCAACAAATGATTCTGGGAACATTGAATAACCATATGCAGAAGAATGAAACTGGACTCATATCTCTCACCATATGTAAAAATTAACTCAAGATAGATTAAAGACTTAAATATAAGACCTGAAACTATAAAAATCCTAGAAGAACACCTCAGAAAAACTCTTCTAAATGTTGGCCTAGGCAAAGAATTTCTGACTGTCATCAAAAACAAATACAACAAAAACAGATATAGACACATGGGACTTAATTGAACTAAAAGCTTCCATATAGCAAAAGGAATAATTAACAGAGTAAACAGGCAACCTACAGAATGGGAAAAAAATGTTTGTAAACTATGCATCTGACAAAGGGCTAATATCTAGAATCTACAAGGAATTCAAACTCAACAAGAAAAAAATAGATAACCCCATTAAAAATGGGCAAAAGACATGAACAGGTATTTTTCAAAAGAAGATATACAAGCAGCCCACAAACAGGTAAAAAGGCTCAACATCACTAGTCATCATTGAAATGCAAATTAAAACTACAATGAGATACCATCTTATATCAGTCAGAATAGTTATTATTAAAAAGTCAAAAAACAGATATCAGTGAGAATGTGGCGAAAAGGGAATGCATATACATTGTTGGTGAGAATGTAAATTGGTACAATCTCTATGGAAAACAGTATGGAGATTTCTCAAATAACTGAAAATAGAACTACCATTCAAGCCAGCAATACCACTATTAGATGTCTACCCAAATCAAAAGGGCACCTGCACTCATATGTTTACTGCAGCACCATTCACAATAACAAAGTCATGAAATAAGTCTAAGTGTTAATCAATAGATGATTGGATAAAGAAAATGTGACATATATATACCATGGAATACTATGCAACCATAAAAATAATGAAATCATGTATTTTGCATCAACATGGATGGAGCTGGAGGCCATTATTCTAAATAAAATAACTCAGAAACAGAAAGTCAAACATAGCATGTCCTCACGTCTAAGTGGGAGTTAAACAGAAGGTATACATGGACGTCAGAGGGCAATAATAGATATTGGCGACTCCAAAGGGTGAGAGGGGCCAGGTGTGGTGGCTCACGCCTATAATCCCAGCACTTTGGGAGGCCAAGGCAGTCAGATTGCTTGAGGCCAGGAGTTTGAGACCAGCCTGGCCAACATGGTGAAACCGCACCTCTACTAAAAATACAAAAATTAGCTGGGCATGGTGGCAGGTGCCTGTAATCCCAGCTTCTTGGGAGACTGAGGCAGAGAATCACTTGACCCCAGGAGGCAGAGGTTGTAATCAGCCAAGATCACGCCACTGCACTCCAGCCTGGGCAACAGAGTAAGACTCTTGTCTCAAAATAAATAAATAAATACATTTTTTTAAAGGTGAGAGAGTGGCAGAGGGGGTAAAGGTTGAAAAATTACTTACTGGGTACAATGTTCACTATTCAGGTCATGGGTACACTAAAAGCCTAAAGTTCACCACTACACAATATATCCACGTTACAAAACTGCACTTATACCCCCTAAATCGGTGGAAATAATTTTAGAAAATCATTGCCTATTCCAATTTCATGAATATATTCATCTATGCCTTCTTCTTGAAACTTTTTTTTTCAGCCCCCTTGGTCATTGCAAAACAGAAACAAAATTATTCATAAATTGTGGGCAGTTCAAGGAACATCTCTGCTGTGTACTTTCTCTTCCCTCTCCTCTCCAGAGGTGGGAGAAGCAAGTCCTCAGAAGATGCTGCAAGTAGCTGGTTGGTGGAAGTTTTTCACTTTATTTTCCATAAAACCAAGAATCAATGAGAACCAGTGGGAATGTCCCCTTCCCCAGTTGGGGCAATGGATGAGTTGAAGGGGAAGAGTCTCTGTTTACTGGACGGTGCATGTGCATAGGCCATCGAGAAAAGGTGAGCTTGCTGCGTGGGTACGTTCATTGCTAACCTTGGGTACGCACAAACAGGTTGTGATGTCTTGCAGGCAACATGGCTTCTGATCCTTCCTTTGGATGCAGCAGTCTTTTAAAAAATATATTGTATAATAATAATATGAATTTCTCTCGGGTTTTTTTTTTCTGTTTTGTTTGTGTGTTTTTCTGTTTCACTTAGGGATGGGAGTAGGAGGAGAGAGGAAGAAAAAATGTCATTTGTGTATTAGATCCTAAACAAACAGAACTCCTGTATGGCTGAGTCCAACCTCCTGCAGCATAGGGAAATTGGGCAGCACTTGCCTGGAAAAACTGGCTTCAATCGGAAGCTTTTCAGGGCTTTTTTTCAAGGAGAATAAGAAGTCATGGATTATTGTTAGAGACTGTGAAAAGTGGAATCATCTCCCTACTTGAGAATCACTGTGTAATTTGAAGATAATCTTGACATTTTCAGGGTCATCGGGGAAATTTCAGGTGGCAGGCATTCCAACTTCCTTTCCTTTTCCTCCTGTAAATTCCGCTACCATCTCTTCTCTGCCAGCTTTTGCTCTTGCACCTCCTCCTCCTTCTGCTGCTTAAGCTCCCACTCCTCCTATTTCTTCGTTTCTTTCTCCTGGTCAGCCCTGGGAGAAGCCAGGTAGGCCTCATCCTGCTTTTGTCTCAACACCTGGGTCTGGTATCTTTCTTCCCTTTCCAGGCATTCTGACACCAGGTAAGTCTGGTTTGTATCCATGATAGATGTCAGTTGGTTAATGAGGTCATACTGTTGAAGGAGGCCTTCTAGCCATCCCACCACAGTCATCCGCTGATCCTTCAGCATCACCATGGCCAGGAATGGACAGGTGTTCTCTCATAAAGCCTGCGAGACCCTGTATCCCTCAGACTTGTCTGTAGAGCATGCCCAGAAGAGCACCCTAGAGAAAGAATTTTAGTGAAATAACTTTGGGTTCACAGAGTGCATTGCAACAAAACTTATCAGAGACCTGTTGATCATCTCCAAGAAGATAAACCAAAGAGTGAAGCTCCAGCTTGGCATCATTAAGTGCCTGGCTGTGTGTTCTGGGCTAGAAGACAAGGTGTGCCCTCCCATATTTCTATTCAAACGCTAGCATAAATGAAACAATGTACCCAACAGGGTCAGTGATCTGGCTGAGAAGGTCAAGCCATATAAAACAAAGGGCAAACCTAAATATATCAAGTATTGTGTAATAGGTAGACTGGAATGGAAGCATTATCAGGTAATAACCCCATCCAAGCAGACCCCTCGGTTGTGGTCTTGAGACAACATAGCTGTAGATCCTGTGGTCAGCTGTATTACCCTGCAGGGGTGGGGACAAAGGCAGGTTGAAAACACTCCATACACCATCTTGCTCATTCAAGCTGTCCTGTTCAGCAACCTCTATGTTCCAGTTATGCTGCTCCAAGGTATGGTGACACTGATCCATAGATTCTATGCCAGTTAGATCCTGAAACTGCAGCAGCTTCTCTGTCTGCTCCTGTGTTAGATCCTGCTTCTCAGACATTGCCTCTATGCTCCTGCAGAGTTTTATTACTTAACCTTTTATATCTATATCTAATATATCTGCAATTGCTTTTGAGTGAGAGCAGGGTAAAAATTCATTTTCCTATGGATATCAAATTGTCCCAGCACCACTTATTGAAGACTTTCATTTCATTACTATACTGCAGTTTCATCTTTGTCATTAATCAGATAACTGCATATATTGTGGGTTTGTTTTCAGATTTTCTATTCTGTTGCATCGGTCTATTTGTCTATCCTCAGGCCCATGAGCTTTGTTATTTTAGCAATGTAACAAGTCACAATATCTGGTAGTCTAAGTCCCCAGCCTTCTTCAGAATTGTCTTGACTGTTCTTGGTTCTTTGCATTTCTAGATGAATTTTAGGATAAATTTGTAAATTTCCACAGGAGGAACAAAAACAACTACTGGGACTGTTAACTAAAATTGAATTAACCAATAAATTCATTTGGAAAAAATTGATGTCTGGGTGGTTTTGTGATGGACTGATTTAGCTAGGCAATACTGTATCTCCCAGAATTCTTTTCCCTGATGATTTTTGGTTAGGGTGGACCATAGGAGGCCTTTCTTGCAACAGATTTGGAGAGCAGAAGTAAAGTAGCAGCTATAATTTTTATGTTCATATGTCAGAGCAGGCGTTGTTATAGCTCACGTACATTGTAGCTAATCTCTTGGCTCACCTTTGTTGGTGCGGAAACAACAGTCAGGTTGTAATTGCTCCAAAGTACTCTGAATCCTCTTTCAACCCCTCCAACTCCTTAGCAAGTGGCACTAGTTTCTCCTGCTGGACACCCACATCACCAAGACTAGAGGCAATGAGACTTAAGCTGATCTAGGTTCTGCCTCTGTTCTACCCCCTAATATCCTTCTTTCCTTCTCAACTGTCTGTCGTACAGATTTCAAGGTCCAGCATTGGACACAGAGACAACAGCCTTATAGAGGCTGTTTTACCAGCTCCTATATTGTGCAAGGTTAAATTCCTATAACAAATCATACATACATATGCATGTGTTTATATTTATGTACATATATATAGTGTGTGTGCACATGTGCATGTATGTGTGTACAGTCATGAGTTGCTTAATGATGACGATACATTCTAAGAAATGTGTCATTAAGCAATTTCATCATTGTATAAATATCATAGAGTGTACCTACCCAAACCTAGATGGTACAGCCTACTCCACAGCTAGGTTATATGGTATAGCCTATTGCTCCTAGGGGACAAAGCTGTACAGTATGTTACTGTACTGAATACTCCAGGCAATTGGTAACACAATGATATTTGTGTATCTAAACATATTTAAAGAGCATATGCTTGCTCTATGCTATTACCACTGCTACAGCATCACTAGGTAGCATAAAGTTTTCAGCTCCATTATAACATTATAACATTGTATATGCAGTCTGTCATTGACCAAAACTTTGTTATGAGATGCGTAAGTGTATTTATTTGTTTATCTTATCTTAGTGGTTCTGCCTCTCTGATTGAAACCTGACTGATACAAACATCTTTACAATATTGGGTTTTCCAATTCTTGAACATGCTATATCCCTCTACTAATTTGGTTATCTTTAATTTCTCTCAATAATAATTTGTAATTTTTTGGCATGATCTTGCCCATGTTTTATTATATTTATTCCTAGTTATTTGATGGTTTTGATGCAAATGTACATTTTATCTTTTTAATTTTCACTTGCAAATGTTTGTTTCTGGTATATAAAATACAAATTAATTTTTTTATTTTGATCATGTATCTTGCAGCCTTGCTTAAAGTCAGTTATTAATTTTAATAGCTCATGAACTCTTTTGATTTTCTACATACACACTCATGTCATCTGAGCTGATGTGAGCTTCCTTCTTCCTTTTCTTGCCTTTTTGGACTGGATAGGACCTCCAATAAAATGCTTAGTAGAAATGGTGATAGAAGAGAACCTTGTCTCATTGCCCATCTCAAAGGGATGTCTTTAAATACTTTACTCTTCAATATTATATTTTCTTTAGGTTTTTCTGTAAATACTCCTTATCTTATAAAAGAGATTCTTTCCATTCTTAGTTTGCTAAGAGTTTTTATCACAACTATTCTTTGCATTATCAAATGCTTTTTCTGTATCCAATAGTAGGTCATATGATTTTCCCATTTTTTCTGTTAATGTGATGAGTTACACTGATTAATTTTCAAATGTCAAACCAACCTCAACAAAAGCCAATTTGGTCATGATTATTGTCTTTTTATATATTGATAAATTCAATTTGCTAACATTTTGTTTAGAATTCTTCCATTTCTGGTTTTGAAAGAGATTGGCGTATAATTTTCATTTCTTAAATGTCATTTTCAAACTTTGGTCCTAAGGTAATGCTAGCCTCTTAAAATTAGTTAGGAGTATTTTACCTTTTTATATTATCTGAGGAAGTTGTGTAAGATTAGTGTTACCTCTTCCTTAAATATTTGAAAGAATTCACCCATAAGGTTGTCTGGGCCTGAATACTTCTTTATGGGAAGGTTTTAAATTACAGAAGCAACTTATTTAGTAGCTTTGAGTCTATACAACATTGGCAAGTTGTGTTTAATATCATCTTTTTATATTTCTCATGCCTACAAAATCTGTAGAAATGTCCATTTTTCATTTCTGATGTTGGAATTGTGTGCTTGCTTGCTCTCATTTGCTCATGCTATCTCCCTCTTTCTCTCTTTCCCTTTGATTTATTTGCTAGAGGCTGTCAAATTTATTATTATTTTCCAAGATCCCACTTTTCGTTGTGTTGGTTCTCTCTATTGTGCACGTTTTCTATTTAATTAATTTCTTTTCTTACATTTATTATTTACTTCCTTCTACTTTTGTAGATTTATTTTGCTGGGTTTTTTCTAGGTTTTTTAGATAAATATTTAGAGTCTTCATTTCAACCTTCCTTATTTTCTTTTTTTTCTTTTTCTTTTTTTTTCTTTTTTCTTTTCTTTTTTTTTTTTTTTTTTTTTTTTTTTTTTTTTTTTTTTTGAGACAGAGTCTCTCGCTCTGTCGCCCAGGCTGGAGCGCGGTGGCGCGATGTCGGCTCACTGCAAGCTCTGCCTCCCAGGTTCATGCCGTTCTCCTGCCTCAGCCTCCCGAGTAGCTGGGACTACAGGCACCCGCCACCAAGCCCTGCTAATTTTTTTGTATTTTTTAGTGGAGACGGGGTTTCGCCGTGTTAGCCAGGATGGTCTCGATCTCCTGACCTCGTGATCCGACCGCCTCAGCCTCCCAAAGAGCTGGGATTACAGGCGTGAGCCACCGCGCCGGGCCAACCTTCCTTATTTTCTAATAGTATGCATTTTAAAGCTGTAAAATTCTCTATAAGCACAGCTTTAGTAGAAGCTATGCGTTTTAATGTTATATTTTCGTTATTATTCAATTCAAAACACTATCTAGTTTCCAAGTTCTTATTTGAGCGCTAATGTATTTAGAATTATATTGCTTAATTTAATAACAGTTGAGGGTTTTCCAGTTAACTGTCATTGATATCTAGCTGGATTTCACTGTTTCAGAGACACAATCTGTATGGTTTTAAACCTTTGAAAACTTCATGTATACTTTATGGCTCAGCATATGGTCAATTTTAATAAATGTTCCACGTACACTTGAATTGAATGCATATTCTGTTGTTGTTGGTTGTAATGTTCTATACGTGTGTTAGGTTAAATTTTGTTAATCATATTGTTCAGATCTTCTATATAGTTGCTAATGTTTTGTCTGTTTGTTCTACCAACTTTTGAGAGAGCTATGTGAAAGCATCCCACAATGACTGTGGGTTTTCCTATTTCTCCTGGTTCTGTAAGATTTTTGCTTCATATACTTTAAAACCATTTACTGAGTGTATATAGGTATAAACTTGTTATATCTTTCTAAAGGATTCACCCTGTCTTACTCAGTTTGGGCAGCTATAACGAAACATCCTAGACTGAATGACTTAAACATTCAACATTTATTTCTCACAGCTTTGGATGCTAGGAGATCCAAGATCAAGGTACCAGCACATTCATTGTCTGTGAAGGCCTTCTTTCTTATTTGCACATGGCTGCTTTTTTTAATCCTCACATGGCAGAGACAGAGATAATCTCTCTCATGTCTCTTATTATAAGTGCACTAATCCCATCATGAGACTCCACTTTCCAACCTCATGAACTACTTCCCAAAGGCCCCACTTCCATATACCATCACAATGGGAATTAGGGCTTCGATAGAGGAATTTGAAGGGGGAACAGAAACATCCAATCTATAGCACACCTGTTCAAAATCATTAAATGTTTCTCTATTTCTAGTAATATTTCCTGCCTTAAAGTGTTCTTGTTTATATTGATATAGCTACATTCATTTTCTTTTGACTAGAATTTGCATGATATACTTTTTAATCCATTTACTTTAAACTGTCTACGTTCTTATATCAAGCTATGTTTCTTACAAGCAGCTATAGCAGAGTTTTGTTTTCTATCCAATTTCTGACAATCTTTTAATTGGAATGTTCAGTCCATTTACATTTAATACAATATAATAAGAAATATATAATATCATTACTAATATGTCTACCATTTTATTACTTGTTATATATCTCACCCAACTGAGTTTTTTTCTCTCATTTCTTACTTTCCTTTGGATTTAATTAAATAATGCAATATTATTCTATTTTTCCATCTATTAATTACTTATACTTTTTTAGTTGTTCTTTTGGTGATTAGCCTAAATACTGCACTTTATTACAGTCTATATTAGTTTTCTAGGGCTGGCATAACAAATTACCTCAAACTAAATGGCTTATAACAACAAAAATATTATAGTTCTGGAGACTAGAAGTCCAAAATCAAGATGTGAGCAGGTTTAGTTCCTTCTGAGGGCTCTGAGAAACAGCCTGTTCCATGCTTCTCTCCTAGCTTCTGATGACAGCCAGCAATCTTTGGCATTCCTTGGTGTGATGGTTAATAATGAGTGTCAACTTGATTGGATTAAAGGATGCAAAATACTGCCCCTGGTGTGTCTGTGTGGGTGTTGCCAAAGGAGATTAACATTTGAGTCAGTGGACTGGGAAAGGCAGACCCACCCTCAATCTGGGCAGGCACAATCTAATCAGCTGCCAGTGTGGCCAGAATAAAAAGCAGGCAGAAGAACGTGGAGAGATTAGACTGGCTTAGCCTCCCAGCCTACATCTTTCTCCTGTGCTGGATGCTTCCTGCCCTCAAACAGGCTCCAGGTTCTTGAGCTTTGGAACTCAGACTGGCTTCCTTTCTCCTCAGCTTGCAGACAGCCTATTGTGGGACCTTGTGATCATGTGAGTTAATACTCCTTAACATACTCCTTTTTATATATACATCTATCCTATTAGTTCTGTCCCACTAGAGAACCCTGACTAATACACTTGACTTGTAGGTGTATCACTCCAATCTAATCTCTGCCTCCATCTTCCCATGGTATTTTCTCTGTATCTCTTGTCCTCACATGGCTGTTTTCTACTCTATGGTGTCATTCTACTCCAGTATGCCCTCATCTCTACTTTAATTACATTGGAAATGACCCTGTTTCCAAATAAGGTCACATTTTGAAGTACTGGAGTTAGGACTTCAACATACCTTTTGGGGAGGACAGAATTTAACCATAACACAGCCTAAAAATTTTTTTTTACCACTTCCCTGACAATGCTAGTACTTTAGAACACTTTAACTCCATTTACCATATCTTGTCTTTTGTTTTGTTGTTATTGTATATTCAATTTTATACATTTTACATTTTTTAAATTTTTCCTTTTGTTTTCCTTTTTTTTGAGACAGTGTCTTGCTCTGTTGCCCAGGCTGCTGGAGTGCAGTGGCATGATCATGAATCACTGCAGCCTCAAACTCCTGGGCTCAAGTGATCCTTCCATCTCAGCCTCCTGAGTAGCTAGAACTACAGGCACACACCACCATGCCCAATTAATTTTTGTAGAGATGGGTCTCACTATGTTGCCCAGGCGGGTTTTGAACTGGCCTTGAGAGATCATCTCACCTCATCCTCCCAAAGTGCTGGGATTACAAGCATAAGCCACCAGAACTGGTGAAATTCTGTATGTTTTAAATTTTAAACAGCATTACTATTGTTGCTTTATACAGTCAAAATCCATTCATATATACCCATATATTTAACTCTTTCATTACTCTTCATTTTTTTTTTGCACTTTCTTTTTCCATCTTAGAACATTTTCTGTCCCAGTTTTTCCTAGTCTGCTGGGACTCCAGTTACATATATGTCAGACCTGTTCATTACGTCCCATTTGTCCCTGGTGAAATTCTTTTTTTTCTTAATCTATTTTCTCCATATTTTTCTCTATTTTCTTGAATACATTTATTATAGTCATATTAAAATATTTGTTGACAGCTATAATTCTGGATCACCTGTCTTATTTCTCTCCCCCTCTCTCTTGCTCTCTGCCTCTCTCTCTTTCTCCGTCATTTTGTCCTATTTCTTGGTATGCTTGATACTTTTTGATTGACAGTCAGACTCTCTTGAAAAATTACAGAAGTTCTGGATGCTGAAGGAATCTCCAGAGAGGGCTCACCCTTTCCTCTGATAGGTAGGTAGAATTCGAACCAGCCACTTCAATTCAATCAGGAACTGAGCTAACTCAAAGTTAGGCTGCAGTTTTACTAAGGCTTTTTCCACCTCTTTTTTTATTTATTTATTTATTTTAGAGACACTCTGTTGCCCAGGCTGGAGTGCAGTGGCGAAATCCTAGCTCACTGAAGGCTCAGACTCCTGGGCTCAAGCAATTCTCCCACCTCAGGTTCCCAAGCGGCTAGGACTACAGGTGCATGCCACCATGTCCAGCTAAATTTTTTTATGCATATTTTGTAGAGACAGGGTCTCACTTCATTGCCTAGACTGGTCTCAAACTCCTGGCCTCAAGCACCTCAGCCTCCCAAATTGCTGGAATTACAGGTGTGAGCCACTGCACACAGCCTCTTTCTACCTTTGTATTACTACCACCCTAGAGCATAGCTGCTTAAATTCCAACTAAAAGCCTGGGACTTCTCCAGGTTCCAGCCTCCATGTCACGTTCTGAACTCTAATCCTTGACTCCTCAGCCATGTACAACTGCCAGGAACTCCATTCTGCTTTGCCTGGCTTCTTAGGTTCCTGAATTTTACAGCTTCAGAATTCAGCAAAATGGAAAAAAAAACAAACAAACAAAAAAACAAAAAAAAACCCACCTTGCTGGGCATGGTGGCTCAATCCTGTAATCCCAGCACAAAGTGTGACGATTTCTTGAACTCAGGAGTTTGAGACCAGCCTGGGCAACGTAAGGAGACCCCGTCTCTACAAAAAATAATAATGATAATAAAACAATTATTCAGGCATGCTGACATGTGCCTGTAGTCCCAGCTACTTAGGAGGCTGAATTGGGAAGGTCACTAGAGTCCGGAGATTGAGGCTGCAGTGAGCTGTGATTGTGTCAATGCACTCCACCCTGGGCAACAGGGAAACCCTGTCTCAAAAAACAAACAAAAAAAAATGGTCAATTGCTTGGCCCAGCTTTCTGTCCCTCCAGTCTACAATATGTATTTCTTCACACCCACAGGATTGACAAATGCTCTGATGGCTACTCTGTCTTCCAGCAAAAGCCCTTTCCCCAGGCCCTTTACTGAGTTTTCAGCGACATTCCTTGAGCCCAGAATTGTGAAACTCCCCATGGGAAAACATTGCTGCAGAATGTCCTTTCAGCTCTCCATGGTTCTCATCTCTCCAGAATCTTGACCTCTCGAGTTCTGCATTGCCTTAGCAGCTTCCCAATACCCATAAAGAGCTTTTGGGTTTTTTTAAATCCAATTTTTATACTTTTTCTTAAAGGGTGCATTTTTCTGCCGTTAAGTTACTCTGCCTGGCTAAAAGTAGAAGTCCTAACCACAGAGTTTAGATCTTCCCTTTCAATGAAGCTATTGATTATGTTCAGGAAGTTAGACTGCTAAATAAGAGAGTTTCTCATTTTTTTCATCAGGTATATCATGGACTTTAAATCCAAACTGTATAGTAGTTAGTGTGCCCTATGGGAAAACATGAATTTAAATTAACAAGAGAATATGTCATTGGACTATTTTATCAAGAAACGAATGAGAAAAATAAATATGCAAAATAAAAAACAAAATGTACAATTAATAAAATACATTGAAAACAAATTTTATTCAAGATTGAAGCAAAAATGTTAAATTTATTTTATGTTGGTATAGACAACTTAATCAAACTATAAAATAAAAGTGGAATTCTTTCCAAAAGTGGTATAGCTCAGTGAATTACTAGCAGAGGCTTTTTTTAACCTCAGATGTACAGAACTGAGTTGATAATATTAATTTCTTAGCAAGCTATCATCATTTATCCATGTTAAACCCCACTTTTTAAATTTTTTAATGTAATTATTAGCTTTTTCCTTTATCTCAAATCCCCAGTTCTCAATTCAATTTCCTTTCATAAGCTCTATCTTTTATGTATTTTAATTGATACATAATCATTATACATATTTATGGGGTACATAGTGATTGTTTGTTTATTTGTTTGTTTGTTTTCAACACAAGGTCTGGCTCTATCCCCCAGGCTGGAGTGCAGTGGCATGATCTTGGCCCACTGCAACCTCTGCCTCCCAGGCTCAAGCCATCCTCCTACCTCAGCCTCTGGAGTAGTTGGGACTACATGCACATGCCACCACACCTGGCTAATTTTTGCAGTTTTAATAGAGATGGAGTTTCACCGTGTTGCCCAGGCTGGTCTCGAACTCCTGGGCTCAAGCAATCCGTCCACCTCAGCCTACAGTGATGTTTTGATACATACAAAGTATAGTGATCAGATCAGGGTAATTAGCATATCCATCATTTCAAACATTTATCATTTCTTTGTGCTGGGAACATTCAAGATCCTTCTTCTAGATATTTGAAACTATGTAATACATTATTGTTAACTATAGTCATCCTGCAGTACCATAGAACACTAGAACTTTTTCCTCTTATCTAGCTAGTTTTATAGTTTTGGTCTCATATTTAGGTCTTTGTCATGCCAGACCCTTATTGACTTCAGTCAACAGAGGCTGAAGAAGAGGCCCAGAGCCAGTGAACAAGACATAGGGCTTATTGAGAAGACTTATATACAGGACAGTCCGGTGGCAACAGACTGGGCAGGAGAACCACAACTGCTTATAAAAAGCATGCAGTTTATATAGCATTTTCACGTAGCACCCTTCCCCTAGCAATCTCCACCTGGCAACCTTCATTTAACCCAAAACAAAGTACCTTGATCCCCTACGCTACCTGAGTTCCACAGGATATCCCAGAGGGTTCAGATGTTCCTCACAGATAAGGAATGAATCTGTGGGTTGGCTGTTCCCAGGTTCCTTAGCTCAGAAGTCTGAACATACATTCTTAAACCAGAGGGTCATTCTTAAGGTATGCTTAAGTTATTGCTGCCAGGTGTACCTGCCATACAGTCTTTGATCCATTTGAGTTTATTTTTGTATAGAGTGAGTGGGGAGAGAGAGATAAACATTTAGGTCCGGGAAGCTTGTCCATAATGAAACTATGGCAGGGGCCAGGAAGGAAGATTGTAAACAAATAATATTACCTTCCACCTTATTATTGTTATTATTTACAAAATTTTCATACACCCATGGGTCTATCTGAGTTTTAAATTCTGTTCCAAGGTTGGGCTCAGTGGCTCACGCCTGTAATCCCACCACTTTGGGAGAACTAGGCAGGAGGATAGCTTGAGCTAAGCAGTTCGAGACCAGCCTGGGCAACATAGTGAGACCTCATCTCCACAAAAAATTAGACAGGCATGGTGGCACGTGCCTGTAGTCCCAGCTACTTGGGAGGCTGAAGTGGGAGACCACTTGAGCCTAGGAGGTTGAAGCTACAGTGAGCCAAGTTCGCATCACTGCACTCAAGCCTTAGCAACAGAGTGAGACCCAGTCTCAAAAAAATAAATAAGTAAATTATGTTCCAATGGTCTAGTTTCCTGTTCCTCTGACAAAAACATAAGTTTTTATTATTATAACTCCATAATATACTTTCATGTCTTGTAGATTAGGCTCCTTTCTCTGCCCTTTTTTATAAAATTGACTTTCTTAATTTTTACTCCTTAATTATTCTATATAAATATTAGAAAAAGTTTGATTTCCTCAAAAATTCTAAAATTTTAATTAGAATTGCTTTTATTGATTAGTCAGGGGAGGACTGACATATCCATACAGTGATTTAAGATAATAAGAGACCATCTTACACTTCCTATGTTATTAAATAATACTAAGTGCAGGTGGGGATACTAGAAAACTGTCTATGGTTGGATGGAATGGTGCTGCCATTTTGGAGAACAGTATGGCAGTATTTAATAACATTAAATAGGCAGTATTTAATAACATTAAATACATGTAAATGTTATGATGTAGCACTTCCTCTAATGAGTTTTTACCCCAAAGAACAGTTGTAGAGATATACAAGGAGACATACACAAGATATTCATTGCAGTTGTTTGTGGTAACTAAGAGTTGGAGAAAACTTACATGTCCTTTTATAAAGTAATGGATAAGGAAACTATATAAGCATATGATCGAATATAATGCAATGATCAGAAGCTGCCATTGAGAAAAGCATGGTGGCAAGAAAGCAAAAATGAAACAGGTTTTAGAATTACATTTATTAAATAATTTAGGTGTGGTTACAGACATATGGAATTGACTAGAAGTAAATTGATCAGAACTCTATTAAGTTTTTGAAGGAATTATTTTGCCAAAAACAAAAACTAACAAATGGAGTCAACAACAGAAACTGGACTAAAAAAAAATTTTTTTGACTATTCTAGTCTTAAAATAACTTCTTGTAATCCTAACACTTTGGGAGGCTGAGGTAGAAGAATTGCTTGAGGCCAAGAGTTCAAGACCAACCTGGTCAACATAGTGAGACCCTGTCACAAAAAAGCAAACAACAACAACAAAAAACACAGGTCAGGCATGGCAGCTTACATCTGTAATCCCAGCACTTTGGGAGGCCGAGGTGGGCGGATCACTTGAAGCCAGGAGTTTGAGACCAGCCTGGCCAACATAGCAAAACCCCATCTCTACTAAAAATACAAAAATTAGCTGGCCGTGGTGGCACATGCCTGTAATCCCAGCTACTTGGGAGGCTGAGGCACAAAATCCGGTTGAGCCCCGGAGGCGGAGGTTACAGTGAGCCAAGATCACACCACTGCACTCCAGCCTGGGTGACAGAGGGAAACTGTCTCAAAAAACAAAGCAAAACAAAAAAGTCAGGTTCTGAAATTTGCATAGCTGAAAGCAGGCTCAGAAAGCTGTGCAGTCTCCAAGGACATATTCCTCAACAACCTCTTCAGGTATGGCCGTAAAAAATAGACAAGGAAGAACATCCGGCAGGAAAAACTCAAGAACCATGAAACACAGTGGATAAGAGAATGCCTCAAAGGGAGTAGAATCCAGCTCTAATTACAAACTAGCCCACACCCCAGGTAAGAGGAATTCACAATGCATGCCTCAGAGGATTTTATCATTGTAATGAACCAGCAATTACTATGTGTCTCCCATTATTTTTCTTTTCAAGTTAAGAATTCTTAATTGTAGCCATCTAGCCCTGTCACTAATGAATGTATTAGGTATGTGGGAGTAAGAATGAGAATAGGTGCAAATAATTTATCTCTTTAGTTCATAGGTGGCTTGACCACAAGAAGCCACTTCTATGACTGAAAGAACTGTGTATCACTAGGAAATCCTAGAACTTGAATTGGATGCACTGACTGAATGATACTTTGAGCAGTCACTCTTAAGATAAGGTGTATCTTATGTGTGGGAAGAAGAATAAAACAGATGCTATTTACCAGAAGAGTGAACTATGGCAGAAATTGGCCAGACATTCAGCAAACCTATTTTTTTTCTCCTAGACGCTCAGCTAGACCATATTTCCCAGCCTCCCTTTTGGTGAGGTGCAATTATATGACTTTCAGCCTATGGAATGTGGAAAGAGTGATGATTACACACCACTTTCAGGCTTGGCTTGTAAAAATCCACCAATCATTCCTTCACTTTCTCTCCTCATAGTTGGCTGGATAGTGACACTTAAAACCACAGCAAAAGATGGCAGAGCTTCCACCAGCCTAGGTTCCTGAATGACTGCATGGAGTGTGCCCCAGCCCCTGCTGACAGTTGGACTTTATGTGAGTGGGAAATTGTTATTATGTTAAGCCACTGATATTTCAGGAGTTATAGCAGTTAGCTTAATACATGAATACACTTTAAACCAGAAATACCAGTTTTTAAAAGCTTTTCACCTAGAGGGAACATGTACAAACATTGGTTATGGTAGTTGGGGTTAACTTTGGTATTTGTCACTTAAAAAGATAGGTAAATATAAAAACACCCCAGAGCCTAGGAAAAAAACAAAAACAAAACAAAACAAAAAGATAGGTAAATAAAAATGAAGCATCTGGAAGCAATGTACTAGATGAATGTACAATGAGACGGATAAACCTCAAGAACATAGTGTTGAACGAGAAAAGCGACGAGCAGAATTACAGATAGCAGTAGTACAATATCATTGATGTAATTTTGAAAGAAAATGGGGAAAAAAACTATAGCACAATACCACTGATGTAAATGTAAACACATAAATACACAAAACAGTATTATATATTTTTCAAAGATACACACATATCCAAGGGTATATACCAAACATGTCAGGGAAGAAGAATGGGTCTGGGAGTCAATTGAATGGGAAAAAAAGAAAAGAAAGGGGATATTGCAAAAACAATGGTGATAAAGTGCCGTCAACTGAGGGCTATGACTGACTCAATTTTCTGTATCTACATGTGATAGATGCTGCAATATGCCACCCAGATTTCTTCTCCAGGAATGGAAGATTTGCTCCCCCAGCTGCTAAAGTGCTGCAGGAAGACACTCCTCAGCTCTCAGTCCTCTTTGGGGATTGCTGTGGCAAAAGAAAACTGGAGGTCCAAGATGATACCTCCTTCCAAGAGTAGCTCATATACAATGATTGAGAGGTGCCTGTTCTTGCTTCAACTAGGGACAATTTTGAAGAGCCATCCCAGATCCAGAGCTTGTCATCAGGTTGATTAATTGATCACACTTCAACTTCTCCCTCTACCCAATTCTGCTTTCTTTCCCTCCCTTCCAAAGTGCTGATCCCAAGACCACTGCCTAATAAATGGCCTGCACACTAGTCTCCAGCTCTTCTTCAACTGTATCTCCACCTCTTCTTCCTGAAGCATCATGCTGTGACACAAACGTTAATGTATGTTCGTGTATTTAACCTTTGTTGCTCTATATTTCCCTTCTGCTCACCTCTATTTTTCAAGTTTATAGCAACATTTTGTGAAAATAAATAAATATGAAAGTTTTTACAAAATATCATGAGAATGTATTTCTATAATATCAGCTTTAGCAATAATAAAACATGCTAGAATTTCTGCCATGAACATAAAATAGCTAAAAGTACCCTAGCCGTTGAAAAGAAATCATCCTTATTTATCAAGAAAACTTAAAGGAATACAAATAATGAAAAAATAAATAGACATGTAATCAGTTCCCATTAGGTAGCAAGTTAAATGCCAAACCAAAGCTTCCTCATTAAATCAGTTGTACAGTGGTGTTATTTCCAAACTCCTACAACATCACACATGAGTAGAAGTCACTTAGAAAACTCTTTAATTCCCACCGCGTATTCTCACTCATAGGTGGGAATTGAACAATGAGAACACATGGACACAGGAAGGGGAACATCACACTTCGGGGACTGTTGTGGGTTGGGGGGAGGGGGGAGGGATAGCATTGGGAGATATACCTAATGCTAGATGACGAGTTGGTGGGTGCAGCGCACCAGCATGGCACACGTATACATATGTAATTTACTTGCACATTGGGCACATGTACCATAAAACCTAAAGTATAATAATAATAATAATAATAATAATAATAATAATAATAAAAGAAAAAAAATAAATAAATAAAAGAAAACTCTTTAATTCCCTTAATACTTGTTCATGTAATCCACTTGCCTAGACTGTTGTTCTCTTGTGAGCTTTTGATAAGCTTTCAATCCTACGGGTTCCTATGTTTGACAAGTGTTTCCTACAACTAACTGTGTTATTAGCTTCCCAAGGCTGCTGTAACAAAGTGCCATAAACCTGGTGGTTCATAACAACAGAAATTTATTCTCTCACATTTATGGCAATGAAAAGTTCCAAATCAAGGTGTCAGCAGGGCCATGCTCTGTCTGAAACACTTTATGGCAGAATTCTGCCTTGCCTATTCTAGCTTCTAGTGGTTGCCAGCAATCCTCGCATGAGTTTCTCCCTGTGTGCCCTCTCCTCTTCCTTTAATGTAATCACTAAATGCAGTGATTACATTTAGGGCCCACCCTAATCTGATATGACTTCATCTTAATATACATCTTAATTACATTTGCAAAGATCTGATTTCCAAATAAGGTCCCATTCTGAGGTTCCAGATGGATATGAATTTGGGAGGGACACTATTCAACCCAGTAAAGTTTGCCCTCTGCTTCCCCAAAACTCACACCCATCCCATGCACAAAATACATTCACCCCATCCCCATATCCTCAAAAGTCTTAACCAATTCCAGGATTAACTCTAAATTCAAAATCTCCCCTAAACATCCACCAGTAAAGTTCCAAATATCATTATCTATATAATCTAAACCAAGTATGGGTGAAACTCTGGGTATGGTCCATCCCAGGGCAAAATTATTCTCCATCCACAGATTTATGAAACTAGAAAACAAGTTCCCTGCTTTCAAAATACACTGATGGAACAGGCATAGGCCAGGCATTCCCATTCCTAAACTAAAAAATTGGAAGAAATGAAGGACTTACTTGTCTATAGCAAGTTCATAACCCAGCAGTGCAAATTCCCTCAGGTTTCAAAGCCTAAGAGTAATCCTTTGTGGCTGGATGCTATGTCCTCTGGGCCCACTGAGGCAGGAACTCCTTTCTCTCTGACCTCTGCATCCATGGCTCTGCCCTCAAAAGTCATTCCTCCTTCATTTTGTCTTGTCTCTGTCCCTTTCAGTCCAGGCTGGCAGTGTTTCTGCTGGTATAAAATTCTCAAAAACCATGTAAGTCTTTCATGAATGTCAAGGAGTCTCACATTGTTAGACATGAAGGTGCTCCATGGGTCCTTCCTGGATAACCCCATCTTTATTGCAGGTTGTTACTGAGATGGTTGACTGGATCCCTAAATCACACACCTAATGTCTATCGCAAACAGCTGTCCAGCTACACCTTAGCTCTTTTTTCATAGCATACTATTAGGATAGCGTAAGAATCTTACCAATGATCAACTCTTGGTTTCTTTTTCCTTAACAGTGCATTTCTCAATGTATCTCTTTCCTCTCTCATTTTACTGTAAGCAGCAAAGAGAAATCTGGCTGCACCTTTCATACTTTGCCTGGAAATCTCCTAATCCAAATATCCAAGTTCTTCTTTTACAAGTTCTACTTTTCACCGAACAGTAGAGCATAATTCAGCCAAGTTTTCTGCCAGTTTATGACAAGGATTGCCTTTTCTCTAGTGTCCAAGAATATGTTCCCCATTTATATCTGGGACTTCACCAGAAGCACCTTTATTGCTCATTATTTCCGGAAACATTCTTTTAGTGGTTATATATATATATATGCCTTAACACAATAGAAGCTCTCTCCATAGCTCTCCTTCCTTCTTTCTGAGCCCTAACCAGAAGCCCCTTAAACTTCAGTATTTCTACCAACAATCTCTTTAAGGCAACCCAGGCTTTTTCTGCCATGCACCTAAAAATTCTCCCAGCCTCTACCCACTACCCAGTTCCAAAGCCACTTCCACATTTTTAGGTATTTTCTACAGCAGCATCCCACTTCCCAGTACTATCATGTTTATTAGTTTCCCAGGGCTGCCATAACAAAAGGCCACAAACTAGGTGGCTTATAACAACAGAAATTTATTCTCTCACAATTCTAGAAGTTTGAAGCGTATAATCAAGGTGTTGGCAGGGCCACGCTCTCTCTGAAGGCTCTAGGAAAGGACACTTTGTTGCCTCTCCCAGCTTCTGGTGGTTACCAGCAATCCTTAGTGTTCCTAGGCTTGAAGATGCGTCACTCCAATCTCTGTCTCCCTCCTCCATGGCCACATTCTGAGGTGCTGGGTGGATATGAATATCCAACACATTTCAATCTGGTATAGTCTTTTTCTGCCGCCTTCTTATTTCTGTTTTAATTCACTGTCTCCAAGTCCAAGCTGTTCAATTCCCTTTATAATGAAGAGAAAAATAAATGTTGGCAAGGGAAAGTATTCTGTTTAAAGTTAAGAAAACTACTTGTCAGAGTCAGTCCTATAGTTGCTTTAATTATATGTATAAGTACCCCTGGAGTTATTTGTTGTACGTTTGTTTGTTTGGGGTGTTTGCTGCAAGCACCCACTGGTTCCACACAATCTTTTCTGGATTCTGTTAGCTAGTATTCTATTCAGGAATTTTACACCTATGTTCATGAGTGAAATTGGCTTGTAATTTCTCTTTCTTGTTTCTTTCTTTGTCTGCTTTGGTTATACTAGTTTCATAGACTTAGGGAGTATTTCCTCTTTTTCTAGTCTCTGAAAGTTTGAACAAGATTGGAATAATCTATTCAATGACAGTTTGGTAGAATTTTTCTGAACAATTCTTTGGGCTCATTGTTTACTTTGTGGAAAAAAATTAAATTATTGATTGGTTTGACATTAGAAAATCCATAAACATAATTGATTATGTGAACAGAACAAAAAAAAACACATCTCAATAAGTGTAGAAAAAAAGCATTTAGGCTGGACACCATGGCTCACGCCTGTAATCCCAGCACTTTGGGAGGCCAAGGCAGGCAGATCCCGAGGTCAGGAGTTCAAGACCAGCCTGACCAACATGGTTAAACCTCATCTCTACTAAAAATACAAAAATTAGCCAGGCATAGTGGCACACACCTGTAATCCCAGCTACTCAGAAGGCTGAGGCAGGGGAGAACTGCTTGAACCCAGGATGGGGAGGTTGCAGTGGGCCGAGATGGTGCCACTGCTCTCTCCAGCCTGGGTGACAGAGCAAGACTCCATCGTAAAAAAACACACACACACACAAAAAAAAAAAAAAAAAAAAAAAACAAGAAAAAGAAAAAAAGCATTTAATAAAATTCAACATCTGATTATGTTTCAACATCTATTCATAACTACTAAAACATTACCAAAGCTAATGTTTTTTTAAAACATCATACCCGGGCATAGTGGCACATGCCTGTAGTCCCAGCTGCTAGGGAGGCTGAAATAGAAGGATCACTTAAGCCCAGGAGTTCAAAGCTGCAGTGAGCTATGATAGCACCACTACACTCCAGCTTGGGCAACAGAGTGAGGGTCTCGGTATAGAAAAAGGAAAACAGAAAAAAAAAAAAAGAAAAACATCATTCTTAGTATTGAAACTTAGCTGTCTTTTAAAAAACCAGAACATGACAAGCATGCCCAACATTAATACTTTTACTCAATATTATATTTGAGGTCTTAGCCAACCCAGCAAGGCCTAGGATTGGAAAAGGATAAATTTTTTCCACATATTCACATTCACAGATGATAAGACTGTCTAGAACACCCAAAACAAGAGACAAATTGTTGGAAACAATGAGAGAGTTTGGCAAAATGGTTCTCTCTTTCTCTCTCTCTCTCTCTATATATATATGTATATATAAATAAAACAATCCCTTCCCTTCCATATATATAATTTCTACACCTCAGCAAAAATAATTCAAAAATATAATATTAGAGTCTTTATTACACAACTTTTCAAATATACACAAAAATTGGGAGAATAGCGTAATGAACTCTCACATACCCATTACCCAGCTTCACTTCAACAATTATCAACACTTGGCCATTCTTCTTTCATCTCCCCTAACTTTTTTAATGAACTACTTAAAACTAAAAATAGTGACATTATGTCATATGAACTATTTTAAACAAATGTCATGTCACCTTACCAGTAAATGCATATGAGTTTCTAATAAAGGCCTTTTATTTTTATCATAATGAACATGATTTTAGCATATAACCTAATCCAATTAATGCTAATACCTTAATATCATCTAATATCCAGTACAAATTAAAATGTATCAAAGTGCTTCAAAAATATCTTTTTACACTGGTTTGATAAGCCATACTTTTTTTTTTTTTTACTATTATAGCAATAAAACAAGGATGTGTGAGACCTATATGAAGGAAACTGTAAAACTCTACTGAAATTCTTTAAAGAAGAAAATAAATGAAGAGATATACCATGTTCAATGATGAGAGGACTCAATATTTTTAAAATCACAATAGTCAACTATAAATTCAGTGCAAGTCTCATCAGCATTCAAATGGGGTTTTCAAAGAACTTGAGCCTCTGATTCCAAAATATATATGGGAGATCAAAATCTCAAGAAAAGCAAAGAAGAATATAGTGGAAGATTTGCCCTAACAGGCAACAAAACTTATTATAAAGCAATATTAAGATAGTATGGTGTAGGAGGAAGAATCTATAGATCAATCAGTGGAATGAAATAGAGTCTATATGGAAGCTTGATGTGGCACTGCAGCTTTCTTCTTAAATGAGAAAACACTTACTAGATGGTATGAGGACTATCTGTTATTCTCCTGGGGAAAAAATAAAAGAAATTGAATATCACACTATAACCCAAAATCAAGTCCATAAAGATTAAAAACTTAAATGTTAAAAGCAAAAATTTGAACTTTTAGAAGAAAATATAATATCTTTACAACCTTGAGGTAAGGGAGAATTCATAAATAAACTTGATTAAAGGATGTACAAATTTAACTATATTATAATTCAGACATCTTTTCATTGGGGAAGTGAAAAAACAAACTACAAACTTGGGGAAGATATTTTTCAGCACATACAAGTGATACAAGATTAATATCCAAAATAGATACAAAATGCCTACAAATCAGTAGCAAAAGATAAACAACATAACACAAAAATGGGCAAAAGAAAAATAAGCTTTTTACTGCAAGGAAATACAAATAGACCATAAACATAAGAAAAGATATTGCTGCGTTTTGAATGATGTTATCTCATCCAAAATTCATGTTGAAACTTAATCCCTAATGCTGCAGTATTAAGAGGTGTGGCATTTGGGAGGTGACTAAGTCATGATCTTAACCTCTTGAATGGTATTAGCACCTTATTAAAGAGCTCAAGGTTGAAGGGACTGTTCTGCCTTTTCACCTTCACACAGTGCTCATCTCCTCCAGAGGATGCAGCAACAAGGCACCATATTGGAAGCATAAAGCAGCCCTCAACAGACATCAATCTTTTTTATTTTTTTATTTTTAGTTTCTGTGGATACATAGTAGGTGTATATATTTATGAGATACATGAGATATTTTGATACAGGCATGCAATGCGTAATAATCACATCATAGAATATGGGGTATCTAACCTCTCAAGCATTTATCCTTTGTGTTACAAACAATCCAATTATACTTTTAGTTATTTTTAAATGTACAATTAAATTATTATTAACTATAGTCACCCTGTTGTGCTACCAAATACTAGACCTTATTCATTCTTTTATTCTGTACTCATTAACCATCCCTTTCTCCTCCCCCGACTCCCCTCCCTCCACCAAAGGGATGCCAACATCTTCTTGGACTTCCCAGCCAAGTCCAAGAACTGTGGGAAATAAATTTCTATTGTTTATAAATTGCCCAGTCTCTCAGGGATTTTGTTATAGCAGCACAAACAGGCTAATATACTTGACTTCATTTGCTTTCCTTTTTAAACCATATTCTTTTTTTCTTTTTTTTTTTTTTTTTGAGACAGAGATCTCACTCTGTCACCCAGGCTGGAGTGTAGTGGTGACATCATGGCTCACTGCAGCCTCAAACTCCTGGGCTCAGAAGATCCTCCCATCTCAGCCTCCTGAGTAGCTAGGACGACTATAGGCACACACCACCCCACTTGGGTGATATTTATATTTTTTGTAAAGACTATCTCGCCCAGGCTCTGTATTAACCATTTTTAAGTACAGGCATGCCTCAGAGATATTGTAAGTTTGGTTCCAGAACACCACAATAAAGCAAATATTACAATAAAGGGAAATCACATGAATTTTTTGGTTTCCCAGTGCACATAAAAGTTATGTTTACATTATACTGCAGTCTATTAACTCTGCAATAGCATTATGTCAAAAAAAACCAATGTGCATACTTTAATTTAAAAATATTTTGGAGGAGGCAAGACAAGATAACTGAATAGATGCTTCCACTGATCATTCTCCCCAGAAAAACACCAAATTCAACAACTATTTACAGAAAAAAGCACCTCCATAAGAACCAAAAATCAGGTGAGTGATCACAGTGCCTGGTTTTTAACTCCATATCTCTGAAAGAGGCACTGAAGAGGGTAGGAAAAACAGTCTTAAATTGCTGACACCACCCCTTCCCCATCTCTTGCACAGAGAGAGAATCTGTGTGCTTGGGGGTCAGGAAGAGCACAGCAATTATAGGATGCTGCATTGGAACTAGCGCTGCCAACACTGTGCAGAACTCAGCTGACACCCACAGAGGCAGCACTGAGATGAGCCCTAGCCAGAGGGAAATCACCCATCCCAGGGGTCGGAACCTGAGTTTCCGTAAGCCTCACCTCCGTGGGCTAAAGTGCCCTGGGGTTCGAAGGAAACTTGAAAGGCAGTCTAGGCAACAAGGACTCCCAGTCCTAGGCAAGTCATAGTGCTGTGCTGGGCTTGGAGCCAGTGGACATGGAGGGACATGCACCTAGTCAGGCACAGCCAAGGTAGCTAAGGGAATGCTTGCACCACCACTCCCCCTATCCCAGGCAGCATAGTCTGCCATTCCAAAAGTGACCCCTTTCTTCTGTTTGAGGAGAGGAGAGGAAACAGTAAAGACAACTTTGTCTTGTGACTTGGGTACCAGCTCAGTCTCAGTAAGATAGGGTACCAGGCAGAGTCCTAACACATCTAGCTCCCAGACAGCATTTCTAGACACACCCTGGGAAGAAAGGAACCCACTGCCTTGAAGAGAAGGACACAAGCCTGGCATGATTCACCAACTGCTGACTAAAGAGCCTTTGGGCCCTGAATAATCAGCTGCAGTAACCAGGTAGAACACACCATGGGCCTTGGGTGAGACTCTCAGATGTGCTGGCTTGCGGTGTGACCCAGCACATTCACAGCTGTGATGACAAAAAGGAGAGACTCCTTCTGCCTGAGAAAAGCAGAGGGAAGAGTAACAGGACTTTGTCTTGCAGCTTAGATACCAGCTCAACCACAGTGGGGTAGAGCACCAGGTAGTAGGCCCATAGGATTCCTGATTCCAGGCCTTGGTTCTTGGCAGGTATTTTTAGACCTACCCTGGGACAGAAGAGAACCCACTTCCCTGAAGGGTGAGTCCCAGGCCTGGCAGCATTCACTACAGCTGACTAAAGAGCCTTTAGGCCTTAAGGGAACATCAATGGTAGTGTAGGAGTACTCCTCATGGACCTGTGCTGGTGGTGACTGAGGGGAGAGACTCCTGTGCCTGGGGAAAGGAGAGGGAAGAGTGGGAAGGACTATGTCTTGTGGTTTGGGTGCCAGCTCAGCTGCAGTAGAATAGAGCACCAGGTACATATCTCAGGTTTCCAACCCCAGACCCTGGCTCTTAGCGTTTCTGGTCCCACCTAGGGTCCAAGGGAACTCGTTGCCCTGAAGGGAGGGACACAAGCCTAATTGGCTTTGCCACCTGCTGACTATAGAGCCCTAGGGCCTTCAGCAAACATAGGCAATAGTCAGGGAGTAGATACAGTGGGCCTTGGGTGAGATCCAGTGCTATGTTGGATTCAGGTCTGACCTAGTGCAGTCCCAGTGGTGGTGATCACAGTGGTGCTTGTGTCACCCCTCCCCCAGCTCCAGGCAGCTCAGCACAGATAGAGCAACTGTGTTTGTTTTGGAGGAAGTAAAAAAACAAGAGTGTCTGCATGATAATCCAGAGAATTCTTCCAGATTTTATCCAAGACCACCAACATTGTCCCTCTGTGAATATGCAAGAACCACAGTGTTACTGGGCTTGTGGTCCTCCCTAACGCAGATATGGCTGCAGTGACGAAAAACTTAGATCACAATACTGAAGTCTCTTTGAATACCTGGAAAGCCTTCCAGGGGTGGGTACAAGCAAGCCTAGACTGCAAAGACTACAATAAATACCTAACTCTTCAATGCTCAGAAACCGACAAACATTCACAAGAATCAAGGAAAACATGGCCTCACCAAACAAACTAAATAATGCACCAGGGTCCAATCCTGGAAAGACAGAGATATGTGATCCTTCAGACAGATAATTCAAAATAGTGTGTTGAAGAAACAAAGAAATTCAGGATAAATTCAAGAGAAGGAATTCAGAATCCTATCAGATAAAATTAACAAATAAATTTAAATAATTAAAAAGCAGAAATTCTGGAGTTGAAAAATGCAGTTGACATATTGTAGAATGAATCAGAGTCTCTTAACAGCAGAACTGATCAAGCAAGAATTAGTGAGCTTGGAGACAGGTTATTTGAAAATGCACAGCCAAAAGAGACAAAAAAGAAAAGAATAAAAAAGGATGAAGCATACCTACAAGACCTAGGACATAGCCTTAACAGGGCAAATCAAAGAGTTATTGAATTTAAAGAGGAGGTAGAGACAGAAATAAGGCTAGAAAGTTTATTCAAAGGAATAACAGCAGAGGACTTTCCAAACCTAGAAAAAGACATAATATTCAAGTATAAGATGATTATAGAACAACAAGCAGATTTAACAAAGAAGATTCCTAAAGCGATTTAATAATCAAACTCCCAAAGGACAAGGATAAAGAAAGGATCCTAAAAGCAGAAAAAAAAGAGAAAGAAAGAAAGAGAAAGAGTTCTAATATTCCTGGCAGCAGACTGTTCAGTGGAAACCTTATAGGCCAGCAGAAAGTGGTATGACATATTTAAAGTGGTGAAGGAAAAAAACCTTTTACTCTAGATTAGCATATCTGGCAAAAATATCCTTCAAACATGAAGGAGAAATAAAGACTTTCTTAGACAAACTAAAGCTGAGGGATTTCATCAACAACAGACTTGTCCTACAAGAAATGCTAAAGAAAGTTCTTCGATCTGAAAAAAAAAGGATGTGAATGAGCAAAATGAGCAATAAGAAATTACCTGAGGCCGCACGCAGTGGCTCACACCTGTAATCCCAGCACTTTGGGAGACCGAGGTGCATGGATCACCTGAGGTCAGGAGTTCAAGACCAGCCTGGCCAACACGGTGAAACCCCGTCTCTACTTAAAATACAAAAATTAGCCAAGCATGGTGGCAGGCGCCTGTAATCCCAGCTACTCGGGAGGCTGAGGCAGGAGAATTCCCTGAACCCGGGAGGTGGAGGTTGCAGTGAGCCGAGATCGTGCCATTGCACTCCAGCCTGGGGGACAAGAGCGAGACTTCATCTTAAAAAAAAAAAAAAAAAAAAGAAATCATCCTAAGGTACAAAACTCACTGGTAATATTAAGTACACAGAAAATCACAGAATATTGTAACAGGGTCATTGTGATGTATAAATACTCATATCTTAAGTATAAATACTAAAAGATGAACTGATCAAAAATAATAACTACAACTTTACAAGACATAGTACAATGAAGTATAAATAGGAACAACAAAAAATTTTTTTAAAAGGAGGAACAAAGTTAAAGTGTGGAGTTTTTCTTAGTTTTGTTTGTTTATGCAATCCATGTTAAGTTATCATCAGTTTAAAATAATGGGTTATAAGATACTGTTTGCAAGCCTCATGGTAACCTCAAATCGAAAAACATACAATGAATACACAAAAAGTGAAAAGCAAGAAATTAAATCATACCACCAGAGAAAATCAGCTTCACTAAAAGCAAGACAGGAAGAAGGGAAAAAAAGGAGGAAAAGACGAGAAAACAAATAACAAAATGGCAGGAGTAAGTCCTTACTTGTCAATGACATTGATAGCAAATGGACTAAACTCTCCAATCAAAAGACATAGAGTGGCTGAATGGATTTAAAAAACAAAACTCAACAATTTGCCTATAAGAAACACACTTCACATATAAAGACACATACAAACTGAAAATAGATAGTTTTCAAGACAAAAACTATAAAAAGAGATAAAGAAGGTCATTTTATAACAATAAAGGGGTCAATTCATCAAGAGGATATAACAGTTGTAAATATATGTGCATCCAACACTGGAACACCCAGATATATAAAGCAAATATTAGAGAGATAGATACCAATACAATAATAGCTGAAGACTTCAACACCCCCACTTTCAGCATTGCATAGATCATCCAAACAGAAAATCAACAAAGAAATATCGGACATAATATGCACTATAGACCAAATGGAACTAATATGCATTGACAGAACATTTTACCTAATGGCTGCAGAATATACACTCTTTTCCTCAGCAAATGGGTCATTCTAAAGGATAGACCATATCTTAGGCCACAAAACAAGTCTAAAACATTCAAAAATTGAAATAATAGCAACCGTCTTCTCTAACCACAATGGAATAAAACTAGAAATCAGTAAGAAGAGGAATTTTGGAAACTATACAAACACATGGAAATTGAACACTATGCAGCTGAATGAACAGTGGGCCAATGAGGAGATTAAGAAGGAAACTGAAAAATTTCTTGAAACAAATGATAATGGAAATACAACATACCAAAAATAATGGAATAAAACAAAGGAGTATTAAGAAAAATATAAACCTGTAAGCACCTACATCAAAAAAGTAGAAAAACTTCCAATAAACAACTTATGATGCATCTTAAAGAACTATAAAAGCAAGGGCAAAGCAAACCTGAAGTTAGAAGAAGAAAAGAAACAATAAAGATCAGAGCAGCACTAAGTGAAATTGAAATGAAGAACGCAACACAAAAGATCAATGAAACAAAATGTTGATTTTTTGAAAAGATAAACAAAATTGACAAATCTTTAGCCAACTAAGAAAAAAAGAGAGAAGATTCAAATAAAATCAGCAGTGAAAAATGAGACGTTACAATTAATACCACAGAAATTCAAAGGATCGCGGCCGGGCGCGATGGCTCACACCTGTAATCCCAGCACTTTAGGAGGCCGAGGCGGGCGGATCACGTAGTCAGGAGATCAAGACCATCCTGGCCAACACAGTGAAACCCATCTCTACTAAAAATATAAAAATTAGCCGGGCGTGGTGGTGGGCGCCTGTAGTCCCAGCTACTCGGGAGGCAGAGACAGGAGAATGGCGTGAACCCGGGGAGGCAGAGCTTGCAGTGAGCTGAGTTCGCACCACTACACTCCAGCCTAGGCAACAGAGCAAAACTCCGTCTCAAAAAAAAAAAAAAAAAAAAAAATTCAAAGGATCATTAAAGGCTACTATGAGCAACTATATGCCAATAAACTGGAAAACCTAGAAGAAATGGATAAATTTCTAAACACATAAAACCTATCAATATTGAATCATAAAGAAATCCAAAACCTGAACAGAACAATAACAAGTAATGAAATCAAAGCCATAATAAAAAATCTTCCAGCAAAGAAAAGCCTGGGACCTGATGGCTTCACTGCTAAATTTTACCAAACATTTAAAGAAGAACTGATCCCAATCCTACTCAAACTATTCCAAAAAACAGAGAAGGGTATACTTTTGAACTCATTCTACAAGGCCAGTATTATCCTGATACCAAAAAGAAAAACATATCAAAAAAAGAAAACTACAGACCAATATCCCTGATGAACATTGATGCAAAAATCCTCAACAAAATTACTAGTAAACCGAATTCAACAAGACATTAAAAGATCATTCATCATGACCAAGTGGGATTTATCCCAGGGACGAAGGAATGGTTCAACATACACAAATCAATGTGATATGATACATCGTATCAACAGAGTGAAGGACAAAAAGCATATGATCATTTCAACTGGTGCTGAAAAAGCATTTGGTAACATTCAACATCCTTTTATGATAAAAACCCTCAAAAAACTGGATATAGAAGTTACATACCTCAACATAATAAAAGCCATATACGACAGACCCACAGCTGACATCATAGTGAATAGGGAAAAACTGAGAGACTTTTCTCTAAGATTTGGAACACTGCAAAGATGTTCACTTTCACCACTGTTATTCAACATAGTACTGGAAGTCCTAGGTAGAACAATAAGACAAGAGAAAGAAATAAAGAGTATTCAAACCGGAATACAAGAAGTCAAATAATCCTTGTTTACAGATTATATGATCTTATATTTTGAAAACTCTAAAGACTACCAAAAACCTTTTAGAACATATAAACAAATTCAGTAATGTTGGCTGGCTGCAGTTGCTCATGTCTATAATCTGAACATTTTAGAGGCCAAAACAGAAGGATTGCTTGAGCCCAGGAGTTCAGGATCAGCATAGGGAGACTCCATCTCAAAAAAAAAAAAAAAAATTAGCTGGGCATGATGGTGCATGCCTATGGTCCCAGCTACTCAGGAGGCTGAGGTGGAAGGATTGCTTGGGCCCAGGAGATTGAGGCTGCAGTGAGCCCTGATCACACCACTGTGCTACAGCCTGGATGACACAGTGAGACCCTGTTTCAAAAAAACAAAACAAAACTCAGTAAAGTTACAGGATACAAAATCAACATACAAAAATCAGAAGCATTTATATATTCCAGCAGTGAACAATCTGAAAAAGAATTCAAGAAAGTAATCCCATTAACCCATTTATAATAGCTACAAATAAAATTAAATACCTAGGAATTAACCAAAGAAGTGAAAGATCTCTACAATGAAAACTAAAAAACATCGATGAAAAAAACAATTTTCAAATTTATACAGATCCACAAAATACCCATAATAGCCAAAGCTATCCTGAGCAAAAAGAATAAGACTGGAGAAATCACATTACCTGACTTATCAAAACAGCATGGTAGTGGTATAAAAACAGACACATAGACCAATGGAACAGAATAAAGAACCCAGAAATAAATCCATACATCTATAGTGAACTCATTTTTGACTAAGGTGCCAAGAACACATATTGGGGAAAGGACACCGTCTTCAATAAATGTGCTGGGAAAACTGAATATCCATATGCAGAAGAGTGAAACTAGACCCCTATCTCTCACCATATACAAAAGTCAAGTCAAAATGGATTAAAGATTTAAATCTAACACCTCAAACTATGAAACTACTAAAAGAAAACACTGGAAAAACTCTCCAGGTCATTGGACTGGGCAAAGATTTCTTGAGTAATACCCCAGAAGCACAAATAGCCCAAGCAAAAAATGGACAAATGGGATCACATCAAGTTAAAAAGCTTCTGCACAACAAAGGAAACAATCAACAATGTGTAAAGACAATCCACAGAATGGGAGAAAATATTTACAAACTATTCATCTGACAAAAGATTAATAACCAGAATATATAAAGCGTTCAAACAACTCAAAAGGAAAAAAAAAAAGTCTAATAATCTGATTTAAAAATGGGCAAAAGATCTGAATAGACATTTCTCAAAAGAAGACATACAAATGGCAAATAGAAGAGGGCGCGGTGGGTCACGCCTGTAATCCCAGCACTTTGGGAGGCTGAGGCGGGCAGAACACTTGAGGTCACGAGTTCAAGACCAGACTGGCCAACATGGTGAAACCCCATCTCTACTAAAAATACAAAAATTAGCCAGTCATGGCGGCAGGCGCCTGTAATCCCAGCTTATAGGGAGGCTGAGACACGAAAATCGCTTGAACCCGGGAGGCAGAGGTTGCAGGGAGCCAGGATCGTGCCATTGCACTCCATCCTGGGCAATAGAGTGAGACTCTGTCTCAAAAAAACAAAAAACAACAACAACAAACCAAATGGCAAATAGACATGTGAAAAGGTTCTTGATATCACTGATCATCAGAGAAATGTAAAAAACATTTTCTTTGCTCATCCAAAACTACAGTGAAATATCATCTCATCTCAGCTTAACTGGCTTTTATCCAAAAGACAGGCAATAACAAATGGCAACAAGGATATGGAGAAAAGGGATCCCTCGTACACTTTTAGTGGGAATGTAAATTAGTACAACCACTATGAAGAACAGTTTGAAGGTTCCTCAAATAACTAAAAATAGAGTTGTCATATGATCCAGCAATCCCACTGCTAGGTATATACCCTAATGAAAGCAAATCAGTATATTGAGGAGAGATCTGCACTCCCATGCTTATTGCAACACTGTCCACAATAGCCAAAATTTGGAAACAACCTAAGGGTACATCAGCAGATGAATGGATAAAGAAAACATGGTGCATATACACAATGGAGTACTATTCAGCCATAAAAAATGTATGAGAGCTTATCATTTGCAATAACATAGATGGAAATGGAGATCATTATGTTAAGTGAAATAAACCAGGCAGAAAAAGACAAACTTTTCATATTCTCACACATGTGGGAGCTAAAAATTAAAACAATTGAACACATGGAGATAGTAGAATGATGGTTACCAGAGGCTGAGAAGCGAAGTGGGTGGGGGATGTTTAATGGGTACAAAAAATAATTAGAAAGAATGAATAAAACCTATTATTTGATAACACAACAGTGACTGTAGTCAATAATAATCTAATTGTACATTTAAAAATAACTAAAATAGTATAATTGGATTGTTTGTAATGCAAAGGTAAATGTTTGAAGTGACTGATATCCCGTTTACCCTGATATGATTATTAGGCATTGAGTGATAGTATCAAAATATCTCATATACCCAATAAATATATACACCTGTGATGTACCCAAAAAATTAAAAATTCAAACAATTTTTAAAATTAAAAATAGATATTTTGTTGCTAAAAAATGCTAACAGTCATCTGAACCTTCAGCAACTTGTCATCTTTTTGCAGTTGGAAGGTCTTGCCACAATGATATTGAGGGCTGCTAACTGATAATGGTTGCTGAAGGTTGGGGTGGCTGTAGCAATTTCTTAAGAGAAGGTAAAATGAAGTTTGCCACATCGATTGACTGTTCCTTTCACAAAAGATTTCTCTGTAGCATGCAATGCTGTTTGATAGCATTTTACCCACAGAACTTTCAAAATTAGAGTCTATTTGGGTGTTGAAACTTAATGGCAAAAGAAAAAAATAGAGCCTATGCTCTCAAGCTCTGCTACTGCTTTATCACCTATGTTTACGTAACATTCTAAATTCTTTGTTGTCATTTCAACAATTTTTACAGCATCTTCACCAGGAGTAGGCTCCAACTGAAAAAAAAAAATTTTTTTTTTTTGCTCCATAAGAAGTAACTCCTCATCCATTCAAGCTGGTTTTTCTGTTTGTTTTCAAAGACAGGGTATCTGTCACCCAAGCTGTAGAGGAGTGCAGTAACACAATCACAGCTCACCACAGCCTCAAATTCCTAGGCTTAAGTAATCCTCTCATCTCAGCCTCCCAAGTAGCTAGGACTACAGGTGCACCCCACCACATCCAGCTAATTTTTAAAATTGTACCTTTTGTACAGATGGATTCTATGTTGCCCAGGCTCGTCTCAAACTCCTGGCCTCAACCAATCCTGCTGCCTCAGCCTCCCAAAGTGCTGGGGAACCACCACACCCAGCCTCCGTTCAAGTTGTATCATGAGATTGCAGCAATTCAGTCACATTTTCAGTCTCCACTCTAGTTCTCTTGCTATTTCCACCACGTATGCAGTTACTTCTTCCAGTGACGTCCTGAATCTCTCAAAGTCATCCATGAGGGATGGAATCAGCTACTTCTAAATTCCTATTAATGTTGATATTTTGACCTCCTCCCATGAATCTTAATGGCATCTAGAATGGTGAATTCTTCCAGAAGGTTGTCAATTTACTTCGCCCAAGTCCATCAAAAGAATCACTATCTATGGCAGCTGTAGCCTTATGTAATGTATTCTTAAACAATAAGACTTGAAAGTTGAAAGTACTCCTCGATCCATCTACAGAATGGATGTTGTGTTCACAGGCATGAAAACATTAATTTCTTTGTACATCTCCACCAGAGCTCTTGAGTAACCAGGTACAATGTCAATGAGCAGTAATATTTTGAAAGGCATCTTTTTTTGCTAATAAATGGGTCTCAACAGTGGGCTTAAAATACTCAGTAAGTCATGCTATAAACAGATGTGCCATAATCCAAGCTTTGTTATTCCATTTACAGAACAGAGACAGAATAGATTTATCACAATTCTCAAGGGCCCTAGGATTTTCAGAACGGTAAATAAGCATTGGCTTCAACTTAAAGTCACCAGCTGCATTAGCCCCCTAACAAGAAAGTCAATCTATCTTTTGAAGCCAGACATTGACTTCTCCTCTCTAGGTATGAAAGTTCTAGTTGGCAGCATCTTCTTCCAATAGAAGGCTGTTTCATCTACAATGACAGCGTATTGTTTAGTGTAGCCACCTTGATCAATTATCTCACCTATATCTTCTAGATCAGTAGTCCCCAACCTTTTTGACACCAGGGACTGGTTTCATGGAGGACAATTTTTCCATGGACTGAGGGGTGGGGGTGGAGGGGCATGGTGGGGGTGGCGAATGATTTGGGGATGAAACGGTTCCACTTCAGATCATCAGGCATTAGGGCATTAGAGTCTCATCCTAGATCCCTCACATGTGCAGTTCACAATAGGGTTTGTGCTCCTGTGAAAATCTAATGCTGCTGCTGATCTGACAAGAGGTGGAGCTCAGGCGGTAATGCTCACTCCCCGCCCATCCCCACCCTGCCGCCACCCCGCGCCCCCACCTTCTCTGCTCACCTCAGGCTGTGCGTCCTTGTTCCTTACAGGCTAGGGACCAGTACCAGTCCAAAGGCCGGGGGTTGGGGACCCCTGTTCTTGCTGCAGCTCCTACATCAGCATTTGCTGCTTCACCTTACACTTCTATATTATGAAGACAGCTTCTTTCCTTAAACCTCATGAACCAACCTCTGCTAGCTTTTAACTTGTCTTCTGCAACTTCCTCAGGTCTCTCAGCCTTCACAAAATTGAAGAGAGTTAGGGCTTTGCTCTGGGTTCAGCTTTGGCTTAAGGCAATGTTGTGGCTGGTTTGATCTTCTATCCAGACCACTCAAACGTTCTTCATATCAGCAGTAAGTCTGTTTCACTTTCTTATCATTCATGTGTTCACTGGAGTAGCACTTTTAATTTCCTTCAAAAACTTCTCATTTGCATTTACAACTTGGCTGTTTGGTGCAGGGGGGCCTATCTCAGCTTTCAACATGCCTTCTGCACTAAGCTGAATCATTTCTAGCTTTTGATTTAAAGTGAGAGATATGCAACTTTTCCTTTCACTTGAACACCTAGAAACCATTGTTGAGTTCTTAATTGGCCTAATTTCAATATTATTGTGTTTAAGGGAACAGATATGCCCCAAGAAAGGGAGACAGATGGCAGAGTAGCCTGTCAGTGGGGCAGTCAGAACACACACATTTATTGATTGATTGCTGTCTTCTATGGGTGTGGTTTGTGGTGCCTCAAAACAATTACAACGGTGATTTCAACTTATCACTTATCATAGATCAGCATAGCAGATTTATGGGAAGAAAAATGATAAACGCAATCATATTGGTAGTGTTCTAGTCTCAGGTACGTTCATGCATGCTCATGTTATTGATAAGCACCATAACTTCAATTTCACATGTATAAAAATGCTCAAAAAAGTGTACATCCTCTTCTAGCACTGTAGTGAGTCAACACTCCCCAACAAAAACTGGATTTCCTGAAAAACAGGTTAAGGTAGGAGGTGGGGGTGGGGGATGCTTTTCAGAATGCCAAAGGTCAACATGTATCATCTTCTGTAAGTAAAATGTATGTACAGGCATACCTTTCTTTCAGTTTAAGACAAGGGGGTGTAGTGGGGAATTATCATGTAAAACTACACCACTACCTCAAGCGTGAAAATCAATTATATACTTTTCTTTGGTTTGTTGGTCAAAGAAAAAAATTATAACTCAGAAAACTTTCTTGGAGATGCGTATGCTCAGTGTATCCAAACTTTAGGCATGTCGGGTACAATATTGATTTACAAAAAGTTCCTCTAATCAATCCTGAGCTAATAACTTACTGTGGAAAGAGTAATTGATCAGAGCCATCCCTCCAATTGGAGTCAACTTTCATGACTGTTCTGATTCCCTTTATTTTGGGGGCAGTTCATCCAAACTTCTAATTAAACGGCAACTAGTTCACTTTTGTGAAGTGGTTTACAAGAAACAACAACAACAACAAAGCAGTTGCGGAGGAAAGCAAAGAGACACAGTAAAAAAAAAAAAAAAAAACGGAAAAGAAATCCCCCAGGAGAAAGGGATGTGGAAGCTGAAAATACGTACAATTTCCACGGTAAGACTTCCAAAAGAATGTGCAAGATCGGAGCAAAACTTTCAAGGGCTCTTTTTCAGTGTAATGGTAGTGAGAAAGTTAAGCTTGGAAAGCCCAGGGCTTAAAACAACAACAAAAAAGACAATACGCAGTAGAACCCACCGCAAAGATGGCGGTGGGACGAAGCCCCTTCTCCCGCCGCCGAAGCCTCTCGCCTCACATTTCCCACAAACCCTTCGCGCCGCCCCGCTAGCCGAAACCTGCCCGGCCGGTGCCCGGCCACTGCGCACGCGCGGAACGACGTCACGTGCGCTCCCAGGGCTCCGCGGAGCTGGCAGGAGGGGCCTTGCCAGCTTCCGCCGCCGCGTCGTTTCAGAACTCGGACGGCGGATTCGCGCTGCCTCCGCCACCGCTGGGCAGGCGGGGGGGCAAGGAGCCGAGCGAGGGGCGCGCGTGGGTGCGGCCATGGGACTGCGCCGGATCCGGTGACAGCAGGGAGCTGAGCGACCCGGGCCCTGAGCGCGTCTTCTCCGGGGGGCCTCGCCCTCCTGCTCCCGGGGCCGGGGCTCCTGCTCCCGTTGCTGGCGCTGCTGCTGGCTGTGGCAGCGGCCAGGATCATGTCGGGTCGCCGCTGCGCCGGCGGGGGAGCGGCCTGCGCGAGCGCGGCGGCCGAGGCCATGGAGCCGGCCGCCCGAGAGCTGTTCGAGGCGTGCCGCAACGGGGACGTGGAACGAGTCAAGAGGCTGGTGACGCCTGAGAAGGTGAACAGCCGCGACACGGCGGGCAGGAAATCCACCCCGCTGCACTTCGCCGCAGGTAACCGGGGCCAGCGTCCCCTCGCCTCGCTCCAGACCCCACCTGAGCAGCTGGGGCCCACAGGCCTGAAACCAGTGCTCCTCCGCCCCCCGACCTTTCTCCAGGACTCTGGTCCTGGTGATCTCGCTCTCTTCTAGTGGGGACTAGGGAGATTAGGGGTGGGGTGAGCGTGCCACACTCACTGGAAGTTTTTGTTTTGTCTTGGTTTGGTTTTTTTGCCAGGTGTTGGGGGTGGTTTGGGGTTTTGGCTTTGTTTTGTTTTACAGTATCAATACCTGTACCAACTTCCGGTCTTGTTACCCTAGAAGGCCTCTACACACAAGAAAGAGTAGGGGACGTAGTTGATAGACCTTATGATTTAAAAGGTCAGTTACCTCCAAAATTTTTCGTTCTTGCAAGTTCCATTTGGGTTAAGGTCTTGAAGGACTTTGTAAAATACAGGGATGTAATTTAAGAGGAGTAGCTTAATAGGACGTTGACACATTAGCGTTAATTGGTTTATCAGAATAGCCAATCATTACCAATTTTCTGCAGTGACTGGAACGGGAAACAAGCAAGTTTGGGAGAACTGAAACCTGACTTAGGCTGGGTGCGGGAAGCCTTAGAGACACACACACACAAGTTGGGGTGGAAAGTGGAAGTATAAGAGAAAAGATAGTGCAGGTACTTTAGCTTGAATCTAGAATTTAAGTTGGGACAAACCTTGCTTCATTCTGAAATTTAGATCGTTTGAATTACATTATTTTAATATTTATTAGGTTCACTTTATGATATAAGCATATTAAATTTAGTCGAAAAATTTAAAAGAGCCATAGATGAGATATTCAGCTTATTCCCATAAAGCATGCATGCTTTTCACTTGTAGGAAAGATTATGACTGTTTCTAACTTCAGGTGAGTCATGCGTGATTGAAAATGGGCGTACCTTCTCTTACCTCTGACAATCTTGGTTTTTTGTTTTGTGTATTTCATGATTGTTTAAAACAATTTTTTGAAAAATCAGGGAATACCTTTTAAAGTACTCCTGTTCTTTTGGGGCTAGATTGATGAAGAGAAAAGGAGCAGTGAGAAAGATTTCCTCTTTCGCAGATAATTACTTTTACACTTTCTACCAATTGGAGATTTGTTGGCTTTAACCTGTTCCGGATTTTAAATGTAAATACTACCAGGAGGTATGCTTTTTTGATCGATTGCAACTTTGTTCGCTTTCCATTGGGGAGTCTTTTAAAAAGAAGGAAGTTTGGGGAACCTAGGTGGGAGAAGTAGGAACAGTTTGTGGGCAATGGAAAGCGAAGGAAGAATACTTAAGTCAGATCACACCTAGTTAGCCTTTTTGCCCGAAATTTTGGTGGTAAGTGCTGCCGTTCTTCAGCTAATTTAGATTGTGCTGTTTGACCACGGAGTCAACGTTTAAACAACTCATTTGGCAAACTGTCACGATCAACTGATACATAAGCCAAAGGGTAGGGTTACTTAGATTCTGTTCACTTGATCTGTGGGATAAAAATAACCAAGAAAGATCTTAGTTGCTACCTTTCAAGAATTTGGTGTATTAGTGAGTTCATATCTGAAAATAGTAATATTTAGAGGTGTAAGGTTATGGTATTAGATCCTCAGTGACCTTGTTCCTTCTCTGCCTTCCCACCTTCAGTTCTATCCCAACGTTTCAAAGCATATTTTTCACATAGGTTTCATTTTGTTCAAGTTTGGAAGACTTAATATTTTGGAAACCAACCCACCCCTCACAACTTACCCAAATTATCAGGTATAGGTTATCAGATTAAGAGTTAAAGGTATAAAAAGGGAGTAATAAAAATTATGAATTGGGGGTTCTTCATTCAACCAGAGCTTTTGAAGTCCTGCTCTTCAATCACATAAGAAACTTTTTTAAAAATTAGGTTTGTAAATTTAATCTGCATTTTAGGTTCATCAGAGAGAAGCTTTTTAAGTGCATCCAGCTACCTTTTCACTTAATATATGAGAATACACTTTATAATCTGTTGTAGGTGGTGAGTTATCAGTCATGTTAATGTGCCTGCAAGCGTACTGTTGGAAGTTCAACACAGGTGGTGGTATTATGTAACTGCCTGACCAAGCAGTTTCTTGTGTTTTACATCAGTCATAGAGTGAGCTATTGGAGGTGATGGGGGACATCATTATTTTAAAATTTTTTTAGCTGATTAAAGTTTGGAGATTTTATTAGGGGAGGCATGTTTTTGCCTTTTTGTTTTGATTCCCAAGTAGTATTAGGACTGAGAGATTCGTGCAGATCACAGAAAATGAAAATCAGTTTAGAAAACATTTGGTTTAATTTCATCCCCAAAAGTTAGTTCAATTAAAAGAATAATCAGTTGCCAGCACCAAGACAGTTAAATTCTGTTAATGAAGAAGATAGTCAGCATAAACAGGAATTTTCCTTCTACTAGGTGTTTTTTTGTTACTGAACTAGATTGCATACTTTTCTTCTAGATAAATATTATTTAAGAAGTAATACCTTAGGAGAAAAATGACTCTGAAAATTGTTTCCTTTTCAGTCCGCCTGCCAGTGCCCCCGCCATACATAGATATACACAAGATAGGAATTTTTTTTTTTTTTTGAGACAGAGTCTAGTTCTGTCTCCCAGGCTGGAGTGCAGTGGCACGATCTCAGCTCACTGCAACCTCCACCTTCCGGGTTCAACCGATTCTCCTGTCTCAGCCTCCTGAGTAGCTGGGATTACAGGTGCGCACTGCCACGCCCGGCAAATTTTTGTATTTTTAGTAGAGACAGGGTTTCACCATGTTGGTCAGGCTGGTCTCAAACTCGTGACCTCATGATCCACCTGCCTCGGCCTCCCAAAGTGCTGGGATTACAGGCGTGAGCCACTGCGTCCGTCCAGGAATGATTTTTTTCCAACACATAACAGAATTTGTAGAGGCAAGTTGGTAGTAGGGTGGCTCTTGCTCTAATTTTACTAAAAGCAAAAGTATCTGAAAATCTTGACAGTTAATGCCCTAGAAAACAGCAAATTTCAGTAAAGAAGACTCTGCTTCTGTGAACTTATTTCTGAAAAGTAAAGAAGAGGTGACACAAACTTGGGGAGAAAGTCATCTTGATGCCCATCATAGAAATGAAAGAAATATGTGGCATTCCTTACAATCTTAGAACTCTTGGAGTGGGGGTAGGAGCTTGCATTGTAGATCCCTAGCTAAACAAGGTAACACTTATTTTATATTTATAGTATGTTATGTTACTGTTAGTATGAGTATGCTACTGAACCACATACATAAGACCAGTTAGACTGGACTTGGATTATTATATTCAATTGTGTGAATCAAATATAAGAGGGGATTTTTTTATTCAGAGGAGGAAAGTGGAATCAGAGCATCCGGAATTTATTGCACAAGCATAGATAGGAAAATTGGTGCTGCTTATTCTAGAGATGAAAGAAGATTATACCATGTTACCGTCTTCACATATGTGGAAGAATCACAAAGAGTGAGTGGATGTTACTTGTGTGGCTTTGGGAGTCAAAACTAAGGCCAGCAGGTGGAAGGTTACAAGGGGTCAGACAACCTTTAACAATATTCAGCCATCGAACTGGCTGGAAGTATCCAAGCAGTGGCTGGATTGGCATTTTTCAGAGATGCTGTAGACAGGATTTCAGCCTAGTTCGACCAACAGGTTATAATCTCACTGGTACAAGAAAGTGGGATGGTTCCTCCAATTGAAGGCTTTAGCTGCTCAGCTACCAAAGATATACTAGCTTTTGTGATTGTCATTCATATCTTTTCCCAAAATGATAACTATTGGAGACCTCCAATAACCTCTCAGTAACATTTCCTTCTTTGGCTGTAGGCCAACATCTTAGTTGTAAGAGATGCACAAAATTTATCCAACACTCTTCACCTAGAACTACAATTATAGATTGTTGTTTTCAGGATTGGTTTTTGCTATGGGAGATAAATCATACATCAGCAGGAAACCCTAGTATCAAATAAAGATCAGTCTGTTTAGGAATTCATCATCTTTCTTGACTTATCAAATCTCCCAATGTATTATCAAGATTTTGAGCTATACCTTTGCCCTCAGCTCTTGCTGGATTTGGAGGTAGACAGTTGACTTCAATAACAAGAGTTTGGAGTACTCCTTTAAGTATACCCCCATTCAGATGGTCAAAATTTCATCACCGTAGAGGCCATGGCATTCTTTTCCAAGTTTCTACTAATCTGGCCAGACAGTATATCTATCCCAAGTTGAGATGGGCAAAGTCCTCTCCCTTGTATTCTTCGTTCTTAAGAAATATATGTGGGAAATGATTTTCTGGATCTTAGCAAACTAAAATTAATAGTAAGTGAGGCCCGGGCACTGTGCCACGGGCTATAATCCCAGCACTCTGGGAGGCAAAGGCAGGAGTATCACCTGAGCTCAAGAGTTCAAGACCAGCCTGGGCAACAATGGTGAAACCTCATCTCTACAAAAAAATAGAAAAATGAGCCAGGCATGGTGGCACAGACCTGACACTCTGGGAGGCAAAGACAGGAGTATCACTTGAGCTTAAGAGTTCAAGAGCAGCCTGGGCAACATGGCGAAACCCCATCTCTACAAAAAAATAGAAAAATCAGTCAGGCATGGTGGCGCAGGCCTGTAGTCCTAGCTACTTGGGAGGCTAAGGTTGGAGGATTACTTGAGCCAAGGCTGCAGTGAGCCGAGATTGCGCCATTGCACTCCAGGCTGGGCAACAGAGGGAAACCTTGTAACACAAAATAGTAAATGAGAAGTTTAAAATGACATTCCTCAGAAAAAATGTGTCACTGAGAGTCCTGGCTAAAGGTTGCTTGAAAGCTGAAGGCTGTTTGATTATGCCTTCCAATCTCCCAGACTGCAGGAGCTTTGTTTTGTGGCATTTGTTGACATTTTTCCAGAACTTTGTCTTTGGACAAAACTCTGTATGATAGCCTACCTTTAGATATTGCAAGACCTCACCATCTCATATGGGACCAATTGTATTATCAGTGATTAATCCCTCCTTTGGACTATAAAAGACAGGAGGGGGATAGCACTTAGTTAAACTTCCTAAGAGTCTAAGTTGGTTTCTGTGTAGGGACTTGACTGCCTCACAGCTTTTTCGAAACCATTCAGATGAAAGCATGTTTCCAGTGTAGCAGCAAAATGTGATATTATTAACAATAGTCATAGTTAGCAAGCAGTACCTGGAGTTGCTGAAACTGATGGCATCTAGATAAGTAATAAATTTGACAAGAGGCTGCTTTTCTCTGTTTTCACAAATCATTAACACCATATTCTTTGTGAGGGTCCTTTCCTATTCCAGCAGAGTATTAGACATGGCATTAAACAAATGTTTGTCAAGTCCTGCTATATGCCAGACACTGACCTTGTCCCTGAGTAAACTGAAATGAACAGGACACAATACCTGCCATTAACTGACACATGGTTAATGTGGTCAACAAGTATACTTTACAGATAGGCCTGCTTTGCTTCACTGTAAGTACTATATAGTAGATTCACACTCTTTGTATGGTTTCATCAGAATTTTCACAAGTAGAACAGTGTTTGAAGTTGAGTGCTGTTCCATAATTACAAAATAAACTACAGTGTGTCCTGAGCAGCCGTGACTACCAACTTTATTTAGGCTTCTGGTTCCTCATAAAGAGATCCTTAGAATATGGAGATTGACATTGACTCTGAGGATGTGCCTATTCACGTTCTACCTGGCCAGTGAGAACGTGATCAGAATATACCCTGCAAAGCATTTTTTCTTCCAGAAATTGGTGCTTAACAGAAGTACTTTGAACTATTCTTGAGACCATAACAATAGGGATTTTATCAAGGATTACTCCTCAGTTTGGGAAGTATGGTTTTTTGGGGGTTAGGCGTGTCAGGCACAGAATTTCACTCTTGTCGCCCAGCCTGGAGTGCAGTGGTGCGATCTTGGCTCACTTCAACCTCCACCTCCCAGGTTCAAGCAATTTTCCTGCCTTCTGCTTCAGCCTCCTGAGTAGCTGGGATTACAGGTATGTACCACCACGCCTGGCTAATTTTTATATTTTAAGTAGAAACGGGGTTTCACCATGTTGGCCATGGTGGTCTCTGAACTCCTTACCTCAGGTGATCCACCCACCTCTGCCTCCCAAAGTGCTGGGATTACAGGTGCGAGCCACAGTGCCCAGCCAGGAAGTATCTTCAATCTAAAGATTTCGCCAAACTCCAAACAGCTTTTTTTTTTTTTTTTAACATAGCTACCTATTGACTGCCTCCAAATAATTTCCTTTAAGTGCCCAAGATGTGGCTTCAAACATTAAAATCTCAGACTATTCATCTACTGTCTCAGCACAGCAGATTACATTCACTCACATATTGTAGTCCTTACAGTGTGACTGTAAAATCATACCTCTAGTATCAGTCACCAGACTGGTTTCAGACATCTTAATGACTAGGGAATCATGTTAATACAGACATTGACACAGAAGTAATCTGTGTCTTGGAATGTTGGTAACTATATGGATTTAATCACTTTACCCATTCTACCCATATCGATCGCCTCAGCTAAAACTTCAGTTTCAGTAATGTCTTTCTTTTTAACTCTGATTTCATGCAACCCTCTTCTCTTTCCAGCCTTATTTTGACAGAAGGCTACTACTTGACCTTCCTTTAGATCACCAATCCTTTGGGACAGATATCTTCCCAGTTGACACTGTCTCATAACAGCTAGTTATTTTATTCCAGCTATTTCTGTGCACACCTAACTCTCCTTTCTGGGGGGATTAGCCTGTGAGTCACCATTTTGATTACTTCAGATATGCTTATTACTGCTGAAGAATAGTAATCCTTATTCTAAAATGCTTGGGTACATCAAATAACTTTATAGAGTTAGCTTTACAGGTTTTTCTTTATTTTGATTCTTTTTCTCTTACTTTCCAATTTAAGAAGCCTTTTTCTAAAAACATTTCCTGCAGGTGGGTGCTAAGTGGTTGGGATAGTAGAACCATAGATTAGGGCAACTGTGGATAGCCTACTTGGGGAGGACAGTGTGATCAGCAATGCCCAGGAAGTGATCAGGAAGGAAGACTGAAGTCAGGGCTTATAACAGCAAGAGCTGACCTTCCCTTTTTTGACATTTTCCTACTTCACTTCTGCAATGCCATTCTTTCTTAGTTTTACTTCTCAGACTCCTTTTCATATACCATGATATGTTAATTCAGCAAATATCAACAAATTGCTCTATACCATGTACTCTGAAGGATGCTGGGGAAGTAGTGATGAATTAAGATGCACATGGCTCTTGTCCTTCATGGAACTAAGAGTCTAGAAAATGCCGGGCGCAGTGGCTCACGCCTGTAATCCCAGCACTTTGGGAGGCCGAGGCGAGCGGATCACAAGGTCAGGAGATCGAGACCATCCTGGCTAACATGGTGAAACCCCCCCCCCTACTAAAAATACAAAAAAGATTAGCCAGATGTGGTGGCGGGCACCTGTAGCCCCAGCTACTCTGGAGGCTGAAGCAGGAGAATGGCATGAACCCGGGAGGCGGAGCTTGCAGTGAGCTGAGATTGGGCCACTGCACTCCAGCCTGGGGGACAGAGCGAGACTCTGTCTCAAAAAAAAAAAAAAAAAGAGTCTAGAAAATAAGTAAAGCAGTAATTACAAATTTTAATAAGTGACAAATACTGCTATGAACAGCAAAGACAAAAATCCCTGTTGTATGGAGCTTGCATTCTAGTGAAGGAGGTGGGAGATAGACCAACTAAATGGTGTGAAGATAGGAAAAAATGTGGATGGGCAGAAGGGACTATTTTAGATAGGATGGTCAGGGATAGCCGTCTTAAGGTGGTGACATTTAAACAAACCAGGTAGTGAGTAGAAGTGAGGATGCTTTGTGCAAGGGAAGAGCATTCCAGGCAGAAGGGTGGCATGTACCAAGTCGCTGGCATACTTGACAAACTGAAAGAAAGTATATTATAGTTGGGAAAGGGAAGAATCGTGTGAAATGAAATTAGAGAAGAAGGTGAGGGCCAGCTCATGAAGGAGCTTTTAAGGCCGTAGTAGAGTGTTTGAATTTTATTCTAAGAGCATCAGTAGGAAGCCAAGGAATTATTTTAAACAGGGCTGTGATATTATTATTTTTAGAAGGTCACTAGAGACAAGTGGAAATGAGAGACCTATTTAGGGGAGACTATTGCAGGAGCTTATGCTGGAGGTGATAGTGGTTGGAGTAAGGTAATGTCAGTGGAAATAGAAGTTGGAAACATGTTGAGTTTGAGATACCTTTAAAATATCCAGAAGGAAATATGTTAAGTAAACATTCTGGAATTTGGGTGAAAAGTCTAGACTGGAGATTTAAATCTGAGGGTTGTGTATCTAGGTGGTATTTAAAGCCATGGGATCAGATAAGATTATCTAAAAAGAGGTTAGAGAACTGAGTCTTGAGGAATCCCAGGATTTAGAAATTAGGTAGAGGAAGCAATAAGCCCTCAGTGAGATATAACATGTCTAAAACTTGGACTCTTCATCTTCTGCCACAAATCTATTTTCATCTGCAGCCTTGCCCCCATTTCTGTTGATGGCAACTTCACTCTTCCATTACTGAGGCCAAAAACCTTGGCAGTAGTGTGTATAGTAGTAAGATTGGAAACAACCTGTGTATGAGAATGGAACTAGTTACATTTTGATACTCCCAATCAAGAAAATATATACAATACTGATAGGAGTTGATTTCTGGGATATTATTAATAATAGATGTTTTTTAAGAAAGGAAGATGTAAACACTATCTTTAAAGATATATATGTTAGCAGATGTTTGCTTGCATGTATATAAAATAACTTCAAGGTATGTGAAAAAAAGTGTTAACCAGAAGGAAAGGAACTGGGAAGCTGGGAATAGGAGTGGGAGAAAGGCTTCACCAGCCATGTGAATATTACCTATGGTGTTCACATGAACCATGCAGGTATATTATCCTAACCAAATCAGTCTTAATCTTAGCCCTTAACATCTGTCACCTAGACTATGGCACATAGCATTCTAAAACCTTAAGGACCTATCTACTGCCTATCTCTGCATTTGATTCGTTTATTCACACAATTGCCAAGGTGATCTTTCTTTAAAAAAAAAAAAAAAAAGGCAAATAGTCACTGCCCTAAACACATCATTCTGTAACTAATGATGTGTCGTAGCAGTATTTTTCAAACTGTTTCTAAGAGTTGCTCAGGGATACAGGAATATTTTCTTTTGGGTCTTTGTGAGGGGAAGAAGGAGGATTCAACCAGAATAGTTTTTATTTTATTCAATTAATTTGCAGTTCTATGAATGCCAACTATGTACTAGGCATTGGGTATTTAGCAGTAAACATGACCTGCACTTATTATAATCTTAAATAAGATCTAATTGAAATCTGACTGGGCCCAGTGTGGTGGCTCGTGCCTGTAATCCCCGCACTTTGGGAGGCTGAGGATTACTTGAGGTCAGAAGTTCGAGACCAGCCTGGCCAACATGACAATACCCCATGTCTACTAAAAATACAAAAAAAATTAGCCAGGCATGGTGGCACACACCTGTAGTTCCAGCTACTCAGGAAGCTAAGGCAGGAGAATCGCTTAAGCCTGGGAGGCGGAGGGTGCAGTGAGCCGAGATCGCGCCATTGCACTCCAGCCTGGGTGACAGAGTGAGACTCTGTCTCAAAAAACAAAATAAAACAACAAAAAAAACCCTGCTGTCTAAAAACAGTTTGAAAAACACTAATTTATGGGACAAAAGCCAGGTGCTACCTTAGCCTAACATACTCCTTTCATTGTTGTTGTTTTGTTTTGTTTTGTTTTTTTGAGACGGAGTCTCACTCTGTCTCCCAGGCTGGAGTGCAGTGGCCCGGTCTCGGCTCACTGCAAGCTCCACCTCCCGGGTTCATGCCATTCTCCTGCCTCAACCACCCAAGTAGCTGGGACTACAGGCGCCTGCCACAACGCCTGGCTAATTTTTTTTTTTTTTTTTTTTTTTTTTTTTTTGTATTTTTAGTAGAGACAGGGTTTCACCATGTTAGCCAGGATGGTCTCAATCTCCTGACCTTGTGATCCGCCCGCCTCGGCCTCCCAAAGTGCTGGGATTACAGGCGTGAGCCACTGCGCCCGGCCCGCCTGACATACTCCTGATCTAGCATCTGCCCACTTTGGCATTCTGTGTCCTGGCTGTTATGGAGCATTTGTTCGTTCTTTTCTTTCTTTTTTTTTTTTGAGATGGAGTCTTGCTCTGTCACCCAGGCTGGAGTGCGGTGACGTGATCTCGGCTCACTGCAACCTACACCTGCCGGGTTCAAGCAGTTCTGTCTCAGCTTCCCATGTAGCTGGGATTACAGGCACACGCCACCACGCCCAGGTAATTTTTTGTATTTTTAGTAGAGACTGGGTTTCACCATGCTGGCCAGGCTGGTCTCGAACTCCTGACCTCGTGATCTCCCCACTTGGGCCTCCCAAAGTGCTGGGATTACTGGCGTGAGCCACTGCGCCCAGCCCAAGCATTTATTCTTTCCTACCTCCATGTCTGTGTACGTTTTGTTTCTTCTGCTTGGACTGCAGTACCCTTCCTTGCTCATCTCCTTTCCCTCACCTCTCCCTCCTCATTTTCCTAATCATCCCTTATTTTTCTGTGTGCTTTCAGCTCAGGTGTCATCACTGGAATTGCCTTAGGCAGGTCTTTTCCGTTTTCTGCTTTCCCCTAGTTTAGGAGTTCCATTCTTTGAGCTCTAGTAGCACTTAATATATACATAGCAATTATATTGTATTGAAATTTAAAATCTTCATATCTTAAATTATGAGCTCTTTGAGAGGAGGAAGAATCAAAGATACAAAGATACTCATCTTTGTGACCGCAGAGCCCAGCAATGTTAAAACAAAAATAGTTAATCTTTTCAACTATCTTTAGCTCTTCCATCAGCTGCAACCAGGCCAACCCTAGGCATCGACCTTAGAAAGACTGTACCATTACTTTCTTATCTGTTTTCATTGCTGGTCATCTTGGAAGAACTATAGTCAGACTTGGTGGCTTTAAGAATAGAATGTAGGGCTGGGCGCAGTGGCTCACGCCTGTAATCCCAGCACTTTGGGAAACCAAGGCGGGCAGATCATGAGGTCAGGAGATCGAGACCTTCCTGGCTAACATGGTGAAACCCCGTCTGTACTAAAAAATACAAAAAATTAGCCAGGCATGGTGGCGGGTGCCTGTAGTCCCAGCTACTCGGGAGGCTGAGGCAGGAGAATGGCATGAACCCAGGAGGCGGAGCTTGCAGTGAGCCAAGATCGCGCCACTGCACTCCAGCCTGCGCGACAGAGCGAGACTCTGTCTCAAAAAAAAAAAAAAAGAATAGAATGGAGAAATTTCAGAAGAGTGAGCAGTTCCTTTCTCTCTACCCAAACATGTTATAGACCACTCCATCTGCTTTAACGTATGCCTGAAAGCCTTGTCATTTCACAACTAGGTGTAAAAAGGTTTTAAGTACTAATATATGGGAATGATAAGAGATTGAAACTCATTGGTGCTAGATCTATAAACCAGTATAAATAAATTACCGGACTTTTTTTGTTTTATTTGATTTGGGGGCAGTTGAGCAGAACTGTGGAATGTTGGTACCTAAAGGAGGCCTCCTACATGGAAAGAAGTTATATATGCGTTTTGCAAGTGGCAAAGTAGGGACTCCTTTGAAGACACTGGATTTGATACTTTTGCCTGGGGTTATCTCTCTGTGTCTCACTACATAGACAAATATTAGCTGTAAGCGGATCTTTTTTTGTTGCTTCTCGTAGTCCCCCAGTTTAGCAGAAACATTCTGTGAGATAGATGTGGGAAAGGAATTCTAGCAAGAGTTTTGTCACTGTATCATAAGGTTGTGATTTACATATTTAAGTTTTATACTTTGAACATCTGAAAATGTATACACACTAAATATGCAGAACTCTATTGTAGAGTGAGAAACATTTGAACTTTGAGCTTTCAGTCACTTATTTTGTATTCTTTCTTTGACGTTAGTAGTAGTAGTACCACCCAAGGTGCTGCTTAGGTACCACTACTGCTTAGTGGAGAGTCCCTCTGGCTTTATCATTAAGGTTAGTTATTGATATATTTCTGATCACCTTTCCATTAATTAGTTCTTGAATTTTTGAGTCTGTTATTAATTTTCAACCGGAAACATTTTAGTATGGATGGTACTTATCTAATTTGATATCTTTTCCTTGTTGAACTTACGTGTGGACAATTTGTTTTCATCTAGGTTTTGGGCGGAAAGACGTAGTTGAATATTTGCTTCAGAATGGTGCAAATGTCCAAGCACGTGATGATGGGGGCCTTATTCCTCTTCATAATGCGTGCTCTTTTGGTCATGCTGAAGTAGTCAATCTCCTTTTGCGACATGGTGCAGACCCCAATGCTCGAGATAATTGGAATTATACTCCTCTCCATGAAGCTGCAATTAAAGGAAAGATTGATGTTTGCATTGGTAAGACTGTTTACTTTTCTGACTTTTACTAATGTTGTAACTATTCTGAATCTGAACTGAATTAATCTGTTCATATCATCAAATTATGTCAAGCTGAATTTAAATATTTAAGAACATCCCATGATTTAATCTAACTACTATTTACTGAGTGTCTTTTTGTGTGTAGTACTGAGCCTAAATTTCTTTGGAGAATGGACTACAAAGTGCCTATTATACTTGCATTCTCTTGGGAGAGAAAATACACAAAGAGCCAGATAAAGGCATGGTGGAAGGGAACAGAGAGTGTTAAGAGGATAATGAGCACAGTGACTTGGCAGGATCAAGTCAAGGCCCTACTTCCTGGAGTCTTTCCGTGAGAAAGGGAAAGTCTTTCCAGTGGGGAAAGGGTTAAAAAGGTAGGTGGGGATTTCTTTATAAAAAGCTTTAAATACCAGGTTAAGGAGCTTGATATTAGTATGTGCAGGCAGTGTGGAATATTGAATATTTTTTGAAGAAGCGAACACTGTGATAAGATTACATAGTATGCAGTCATGCTCCACGTAACTCCATTTCAAAATGGATGACATACATAAGGGTGGTCCCATAAGATTATAATGGAGCTGAAAAATTCCTGTCACCTACTGACTTCGTAGCAGTCCTAACTTCATAGCACAAGGCATTACTCAGGTTTTTATGGTGATGCTGGGTTAACAAATCTAGTGCACTACCAGTCATATAAACGTATAGCATATAAAATTATGTACACTACGTAATACTTGATAATAACCAACTTTGTTACTGGTTTATATATTTTACTTTTTATTGTGATTTTAGAGTATACTCAGCAATTTTTAAAAAAAGTTAACTGTAAAACAGCCTCAGGCAGGTCCTTTAGGACGTGTTCCAGAAGAAGGCATTATTATAGGAGATGACAGCTCCCTGTATGTTATTGCCCCTAAAGACCTTCCAGTGGGACAAGATGTGGAGGTGGAAGACAGTAATATTGATGATCTTGAGCCTATGTAGGCCTAGCTAATATGTGCGTCTGTATCTTAGTTTTTAACAGAAAAGTTGTAAAAAAATTTTTTTTGAATAGAGAAAAGCTTATAGAATAAAGACATAAAATATTTTTGTATAGCTGTACATAGTGTTTGTGTTTTAAGCTGTTATTACAAAAGTCAAAAAGTTTTTAAAAATTTAAAAATTTATAATGTGAAAAGGTTACAGTAAGCTAAAGTTAATTATTGAAGAAACAAAAATATTTTTAAAATAAACTTACGTAGCTAAGTGTACAGTGTTTATGTAGAGTCTACAGTAATGTATTATAATATACTAGGCCTTCACATTCACTCATCACTCACTCACTGACTCACTCAGGGCAACTTCCAGACCTGCAAGCTCCATTCATGGTAAATGTCTTATACAGATATACCATTTCTTATCTTTTATACTATATTTAGACATACTTAGTTACAGATATACTTACCATTGTATTACAGTTGCCTGCAGTATTCAGTACAGTAACATGCTGTTCAGGTTTGTAGCCTAGGAGGAGTAGGCTATACCATGTAGCCTAGGTGTTTGGTAGACTGTACCAGCTAGGTTTGAGTAAGCATACTCTGGTGTTGGCACAATGATGGACTCACCTACCAATGCATTTCTCAGAATATATCCCTGTCATTAAGTGACACATGACTGTATTTTATGAAGAGTAATCTGGTAGGGGACTGGGTAGGATGGATGGCATCAAGGATACCAGTTAGGAAACTGTAAAGTAACCCAGGTGAGAAATGATGCTACTGAATTATAGGGTTATAGGAGAGTAGAAATGGCAGGATAAGTAAGAAAAATATACAGTATGTGAGAAGGTTTTTTGAGAAGTTGTATTAACCTGGTATTTACTTTTGTGAGACAAACAGATTCAAGGATTTTGGACTCATTGCCACCTTAACTCCATTATTTCCTGATGTAAAACAGGGACAGTTGAAATCCTTAACAAATAGAAAGCCAGTTCAGTGCACTAGAGAAAGTCCAGGTGTTCTATGCTAGACTTAAGTTGGACCTCATGGTACCCAGCATCCCAAATCACTATTTATGTCAACTTCACCAGCTTAGTTTAAATTAGGTAATTTATAAAGATGTGAAATGGATTTCCTAGTTACCTCTGCCCAATTCTCCTTTACTGTATGTTGTCTTAAATTGTTCCTGCCCTACATTCAAATACATCATTTTTATCACATAACCCAACTCTGGTACCTCAGAATCTTAGAGATATAATTAATTAGTTTTAATAATGTAGAGTTTTCCAAATATAGTTATAATCTGCACTATCCAATATGGTAGCTAAGGGCTTGCAATGTCTGAGTTGAGAGGTACTCTAAGGGGAAAAAGCATACCACATTTCAGAGACTTAGTACAATAAAAAATGTAAAATATCTAATTTTATATTGATTATAATATAAATGTAAATATTGAATTTTTGGATGTATTAGGTGAAATGTGTTCAAATTAATTTGAACTGTTTCTTTTTTTAATGTAGTTACTAGAAAATGTTGTATTATTTATGTGGCTCACATTTTATTTCTGTTGAACAGCACTGGTATATATAGGAGTAGAGCAGAATGGAAATTCACCCTATGAAAGAACGGGAGCTGAGCTTCCTTTCTGCACATATTTGCCTGTCTTCCTCCAGCTCCTTATTTAGAGAGTATACTGGAATAGCTTAATAATAATACAAATAATAATACAGTACAGAGCAAAACACAAGACTTCTCTTTTTTCTTTGTTTTTGAAACGGAGTCTTGCTCTGTCCCCCAGGCTGGAGGGCAGTGGCATGATCTCCGCTCACTGCAAGCTCCGCCTCCCAGGTTCACGCCATTCTCCTGCCTCAGCCTCTCAAGTAGCTAGGACTACAGGCGCCCGCCACCATGCCCAGCTAGTTTTTTGTATTTTTAGTAGAGACGGGGTTTCCCCATGTTAGCCAGGATGGTCTGGATCTCCTGACCTCATGATCTGCCCGCCTCGGCCTCCCAAAGTGCTGAGATTACAGGCGTGAGCCACCACGCCCAGCCAAGACTTCCCTTTTTATGTGCCTTGAATTATAATGTAGTAGTTTTGATTTGGGGTAGGTTAGCCCTACTAAGGGTATTTGGATTTTAACTTAAAATTCAGTGTAATTAACCTCAAAAAACTAACTACTCAGCTAGCAACCCTTATTTATATATCTCTCAGTTAAGATTTTTCCAAAGAAAAATTGTCCTTGTAAGGAGTAATTTGCACCTTGGTTTCAATGTACCTACTCCACTCCTTAGACTGTTTACCTTGCACCTTACAAGTGCATTGTATTATGGTATCAATAGTGGACAAATACAAGCAGCCTCCTGTTAATTATTCAGCTTTCCTGAAAAATAGAAAGATAATGACTGATGACCTTACAGAATTTATTGAAAGCATAAGGAAGCTATTCAGTTTTTTGTTTGTGTTTTTTAAAAAGGAATTTACCTGTGTGATTTTCTTTTTCTTTTTTTTTTTTTTCCCCCTTTAAAATCCTACAGATCTCTGTTCCCAGGCTATCTATAGCTTTACACATTTTATTTCTGTCATGATGAACAGTCTTTCTAGCATAAGCAGTGTTCTTTTGGAATGAAAAAACAAGCTTTCAAGCACACTTGCCTTTTCCCTTACACACTCTTATCTATCCTTAGTCACTTGTCACCAGCTATATAAATAGCAAAGGAAAATCTACATTGAACTGAGGGGGAACTTATTTAATGTGTCTTTAATGCATTAAGTATTAGAATACTTTATGTATTATTTTTATATTTAAAATGTAACATTCCCATTCTGACAAGATATGAAAGGTCTTTAAACAACTTTGAGACTTTGCTGGACCAGAATTCTTGAGAAAATGATTTACTAAAATCAAGTTGTTAAGATTACCATTGAACTTCAAAATAGTGTTACTATTTTGCAGTGCTGTTACAGCATGGAGCTGAGCCAACCATCCGAAATACAGATGGAAGGACAGCATTGGATTTAGCAGATCCATCTGCCAAAGCAGTGCTTACTGGTAAGTCTGTATACTCTGGTTATTCCAGGAAGCCTGTAAAGAACAACCTTGCCAGGTAGGAAATTTGCCTCCTGTGATTAATGACCTCAGCTAGATTTTTAAAATAGTGTCAGTTCAGTAGCTATCCTTTTCTACGTCTAGATAGCTGACATTTGATTCTCCTCTAAGAAAAATAAAGCTTTCTTTTTATTTTCTAATTGCTGTTTAAGTATGTCATTGTTGCCTTATTGAGGGTGAGGGTGATAGATAATTGTATATTGCTGTAGTATATTCAGGATATTTTTTAAATACCCCTGAGTTTTTCAGATAATTTATGCCTGCCCTTTACATGCAGATTGAGTATTTCTAACCCAAACTTCAAACTTCTGGTCTTAAGCATTTCAGATAAGGGATATTCAAGCTGTACTTTTTTTTATGTATTTTAATAATTTTTGATGGAATCCTTTCAAAAAGCACTAGCCATTCCATTAGCTTTTCAGAAGAGGATTCTAGGCACACTGATTTCAGTACCATGAAGCAAATGCTAGTTGTACTCTGCTGTAACATATTTATGTCCTTGGAACCTATTGCTATGCATAAGGCTATAGTTTAGATTGACAAGCTTTCCTGAGTTGTATGCACTTCACATATTATCTGCCTTGTCAGTGTGCTTTCCTCTTAGCAACTCAGCCATGTTGTTTACCAGATTCTTACCTACCTTGTGATGACTAGAATCATACCTAATCTAAAGTCAAGAGCCAAAGGGGCTTTGCTGTGAGCTTTGTGCCTGGATTTTGTGATATTTCTTCTACCATTGCTGAGAAAATTTAGGCTTCTTCATGAGAAGACTTCTTCATGAAAAGACTTCTAGAAGTGTGCACTGTTATTGTGACTATCAATCAGTGTTCATTTTCTCCTTCACTAATCCATGTTATTCCAAGCTTTTATTTTTGTTTTTTAAATCTTGGGCCTCAAAAGAGGCATTGCCTTGGCAGTCAGTACGCAATTCACATTGTGGGCAGCAGTTTGGATGTCATTCAGCAAATCATATTAATTTAAATTTTGTTGGTTTTATAGTTTTGTTTGTATTCATTTGTAAAAGTAAAGCCTTTAATAAAGAAAAGAAATAAAGAGTTCATAGTTAATCCTTTTTTATATTTGTATATATTTAAAGTAGCATTAAATAAACATGATATTGGTGTTGAAGAATCTAGGTTCATAAAGATGTTAATGATTATGTTTAATCAGTGATGCTATAGATTCTTTTGTCATTTCTATGATGTTGGTATATTGAGTTTTGTTTGTTTTGTTTAGGGGTTTGCTTTTGGGGGGGGTGTGTGTGTGCGTGCGTGTATGTATCAAGGTCTCACTCTGTCGCCCAGGCTGGAGTGCAGTGGCACAGTCACAGCTTACTGCAGCCTCAACCTATCCAGGCTCAGGTGATCCTCCAACCTCAGTCTCCCAAGTAGCTGGGATTGCAGGCGTGCCTCACCACACCCAGCCAATTTTTGTATTTTTTGTAGAGAGAGGGTTTCACCATGTTCCCCAGGCTAATCTCTAACTCTTGGCCTCAAGCAATCCGCCCACCTCAGCCTCCCAAAGTGCTGGGATTACAGACATGAGCCAATACACCTGGACATTTTTAGGTTTGGAACAAAGTTGTAGATACATTTTGTTTCTCTGTTATAAAAATAACATACTCATTTTAGGAAATTTGAAGGGAAAAAGGAAAAGGTCACCAATAACCTATGACCCAAGATAAACTTTGTTAATATTTTGGTATATTTTCTTTTGGGCTTTCCTTTTCCTGAGCATATTGATTTTATATAGTTGAGGTTGCCTTTCATTATATAAAATAGAATCATTTTTTTTAATCCCATAGCAAAGGTATTTCATGTTTGCTCTTCATGCAAATATTTTTAAACTACACAGTATTCTGTTAATGAACTATTTTCCATTTATTGGAAATTTATTTCCAAATTTATCTACTTTATAATTCATTGGGCATCTTTTTGCATAAAACTCATTAATTTTTCTTTTTAATTTCTATACTTTTTTTTTTTCTAATTCACAGGTGAATATAAGAAAGATGAACTCTTAGAAAGTGCCAGGTACGTACTAATGTTATAAATATGTGACAGGAATACTTCACCATTAATTTTTTCTTTTTTTTTTTTTTACAGTAAGCAAAATTTTTTTTAATGGTTACAGTACTTATCTTGAGGAAGATCTGATGAAGAATGCAAATTACTAATACTTTTTTTGTATTCTAGGAGTGGCAATGAAGAAAAAATGATGGCTCTACTCACACCATTAAATGTCAACTGCCACGCAAGTGATGGCAGAAAGGTACTTCATTTTGCAACTGAGTTTGTGCTTATCTCCTGGTAACATAAAGATAAAGATGTGTTTATCTTATGATAAATTGAAATATATTTGAAGAGAGTGCTGATGTTTTAAGTGTTTCAGTATTTTCAGTATTTCAAATTCTTAAGCCTAGTAAAACTTTATTGATGATAAAGTTATTTGCTTCCTATATGCAATAGTGAATTTATAAACTTGTGTACTATGCCTTCAGTGTGTATGTTGGATTTTGTAAAACCAAATTGATAACTACTTAGACAATGAAGTTATAACTGGATTTTCTGGTTTTATATTTGGGTTTTTTCCCTCTCACACATTTTATTCAACCATTATTTGAATTTCATTAATATATTTGATTAATATTTCAGTCAACTCCATTGCATTTGGCAGCAGGATATAACAGAGTAAAGATTGTACAGCTGTTACTGCAACATGGAGCTGATGTTCATGCTAAAGATAAAGGGTAAGCATTTGAACAAAAACAAGGACTTTTTAAATGTTACCCTCTTCTTAATCTTTGTAACCTTATAAAAATAATATTTTTTACTAAATAACATTAACATGTATTGAGCTTTTACAATGTACAGGTTGTTCTGAGGGCGCAGGAAATTATAAAACCTTAAGCCCACAGCTCATAGAAGGTTTACATTACACTTTAGAGGGCATGAAAAGATACCTAAGAATACAATGAGGTCTCTACCAAGTGTTGAGTCATAGAGAGGGATAGCACTGCAGGAATTCCCAGGAGGGAACTCTCAGTGATGGTTGACTGGAGTGGTTGGGAAATCCCTCAGAATGAGGTGTGACTTGACCTGGACTGTAAAGTCAAGTCTCAATTCAAGAAAGCAGAGTTTGTGGGACATTAGTCTGCAAGACAGTTGGGATAAGTGGGGGCTGCTAAAGCAGACATTAAAGCACATTTAAAAAACAGAGACTAGACTAGCTTTGCTGGAGCAGATGATTCACACAGGAGACAAATGAAGGTTAGGATTAGAGAAATAGGTAAGAACCAGGTTTTGGAGGACTGGGTATTTAGCCTAAGTAATTCAGACTTCACCCTGTGATCTAAAACAAAGGGGATGATTATTCTAAAAGAAGTTTTAGGAGGTGCATTTGAAAGCAATGTGTTGGCTAAATTGGAGAGAGAGGAGACTAGAAGCAAAAGCAGCAATTAGGAAAGTGAGCATTCTAGAGGTTTAAGCATAATCAGGATCCATAATAATGGTGGCAGAAGAAATGAAAATGAAGGCATAGATGCAAGAGATATTGCAGTGTAAGAATGGATAAGATTTGTTGAATGGATATGATGAGCGAGGAATAAAAGGAAAACTACACTTCAAGTTCTGAATGAGTTAGATCCAGTGATACACATACGAAATACAGGAGGCAAAATTGTTTGGGGGGAAAATGTTGAATTGACTTCTAGAACTCTTAGTTTTTTATTTGTTTGTTTGTTGCGTTTTTTATTTTTATTTTTTTTAGATGGAGTCTTGCTCTGTCGCCCAGGCTGGAGTGCAGTGGCGCGATCTTGGTTCACTGCAACCTCCACCTCCCAGGTTCAAGTGATTCTCCTGCCTCAGGCTCCTGAGTAGCTGGGATTACAGGCGCACACCACCACACCTGGCTAATTTTCATATTTTTAGTAGAGACAAGGTTTCGCCATGTTGGCCAGGCTCAAACTCCTGACCTCAGGTGATCCACCTGGCTCGGCCTCCCAAAGTGCTCAGATTACAGGCATGAGCCACCACGCCTGGCCTAGAACTCTTAGTTTAATGGGATGATACAGGAACATAGTGGAAGCATCTAGTAGGTAGTTAGGAACAAAATTGGTGCTCAGGCAAGTGAAGAATCATATATTCAAAAATAGTAAGGAAAGCCATGAACCTTTAAAGAGAGGACTCAAAACTAAAGACTAAATCACCGGTGACCATCCCTTACCAGAGTTTGGCATGATGGTGGCTATGGCAGCATATTAGTGAATGATCCCAAAGGAGAAGGAAAAGCTTCAAGATAGAAGTCAAGATTTTAAAGTTTAACTGTATCTTCCCATAGAGAAAGTTCTTCCTCCATTCCCATCATGGAAGAATTGGGTTTCAGCTTATTAAGGATCTCAAAAAAGTTTTAAAAATGAGCCAGTATTTGAGCTAAGTCTGGAAAAGACATGTAGAAATGAGCTAGAACAAAGGAGGGAGGGAAATCTATACCCAGGGAACAGTATATGTAGAGACATACAGGGAACTATAAGTTTAATATACCATTATTGAAGGGTAAGCCTAGAGAGGGAGCCAGATAATTGTGTGTGCCACGTTAATAAGTTGGAACCATCTCTTGAAAGCACAGAGTTAAGGTGTAACTACATCAGACTTACCTTTTAGAAAAATCTGCCTCAGCTTGGAGGATAAAGTGGGGTGGGAGCTATTTCAATAGTGCAAGGGAGAAATAACATAGGCCCAAAACTAAGGCAGTGGCAGTAGCAGTGAAGTATAAAGGAAGATGGATTTGAAAGAGACTTGGGAGTTCGCAGTAGCAGTGAAGTATAAAGGAAGATGGATTTGAAAGAGACTTGGGAGTTCAAATTCTTAGGACTTAGGGTTCAAATGGATGTTACTAAATTTTGAACATTTTTATTAGAACATCACATAATCCATTTGCTATTTAAGTATAAGTAATTAAATAAATTTTAATTTATAAATTTCCTTAGGCCTAAGAAATCTATACTGAAATAGGATTTTTCCCCCCGCTTCTCATTGTAGTGATCTGGTACCATTACACAATGCCTGTTCTTATGGTCATTATGAAGTAACTGAACTTTTGGTCAAGGTTAGTGCTCTTGTACTCTCCTAATTACTTTCTAGAGTTATATAAAATAACTTGAAATACATTAGTATATCTGGGTTTCTTTTTATTTTCTGTGTTCTTAGTACTTAAAAAAGTAGAAGTATTTATAAGCATTATAAAATATAGGTGACTGATAGCTCAGCATTTGACTGCTTTGAGATTTTTGAGATACCATATGTTTTCTTTTGTTTTTTTGTTGTTGTTTTTTTTTTTTTGAGACAAGGTCTCACTCTTGCCCAGGCCGGAGTGCAGTGGTGCGATCTTGGCTCACTGCAACCTCCACCTCCAGGGTTCAAACGATTCTCCTGCCACAGCCTCCTGAGTAGATGGGATTTCAGACAGGCGCCATCACGCCCAGCTAAGTTTTGTTAGAGATGGGGTTTCACCATGTTGGCCAGGCTAGTCTTGAACTCCTGACCTCAAGTGATCCACCTGCCTCAGCCTCCCAAAGTGCTGGGATTACAGCCATGAGCCACCATGCCCAGCCTGGATACCATATGTTTTTAAATATAAAGTAGCACCGTCATCTTGCTACACATCATCTTGTGACGCATCATCTGAAATCCATCTACTCAGGAGGCTGTGGCAGGAGAATCGTTTGAACCTGGAGATGGAGGTTACAGTGAGCCAAGATCGCACCAGTGCACTCTAGCATGGGCAAGAGTGAGACCTTGTCTCAAAAAAAAAAAAAAAATCATATAGAATAGCAGATAAAGTGATTCCATAATTTATAGCTAAAGGTGAAGTTTCAAAACTCTAAGAAGCAGTTTTTAGTGACTCATATTTTGTTAAAACCACCAGATATAATAGCAAGATTTGCCAGTTGTACTTTGAGTTGGAGCTGGCCCATTTGGTAAGGTTCACTTCTTCCAGTATGCTCAACAGCTGTTTAACAAACAGGTTCCCAAGACTAGCAAGAACCTTTTTTTTTTTTTTTTTTTTTTGGTTTTTGGTTTTTGGTTTTTTTTTTTTGAGACGGAGTCTTGCTTTGTCTCCCAGCCTGGAGTGCAGTGGCACAATCTCCGCTCACTGCAACCTCCGCCTCCTGGGTTCAAGCGATTCTCCTGCCTCAGCCTCCCAAGTACCTGGGATTACAGGTATGTGCCACCATGCCCAGCTAATTTTCTATTTTTAGTAGATACAGAGTTTCACCATGTTGGCCAGGCTGGTCTTGAACTCCAGACCTCAAGTGATCTGCCCACCTCAGCCTCCCAAAGTGCTGGGATTACAGACATGAGCCATCACACCCAGTCCAAAACTTCCTATTTTGATGCCTTTTAGATGAGAGTAGAAGATAAATATTATCTTTGGAAGTGGATCCCAGGATGTTACCTATACCCTTTAACTTCTGTTACCCTGCACCCATTCTACTCCTTCAGCACTTTTCCCCACTCTCAGCAGCTGTTACGGGAAGAGAAAGAGGACACTTGTTTCCGCTGCCTCTTTGGTTCCTTTCGGGCCTGCGTCTTATGAAATACATTTTCCCATAGAAACAACTTTATAATAATAATTAGATACTCTGAGTAGCGTATTAAACTTATAATGTGGCTGTAATGTTATACATTTGTAACAGTAATGCTTTTGCTTCTTGTAAAACTGAATCTTGACTCCAGCAGACCATTTGAAAGTTGCTATGGATAAGAATGAAACATCAAACAGATTGCACTTGGACTTAAAGACAACTGAGTGGTATTTTCCTAAGACCTAGTATTTTGCTGAATAAGAATGAAAGGCTGACTAGAGGTCATACCTACAGAGGGGGTTACCAGGGTAGTAAAGTTAAGAAAAGTCAGGAGAAAGCAAGTAGATAGGGATTGAGAATGCAGATTCTGAGCACTGCTGAGTCAATTGGCAACACTTGCCTAAATAGTTTGGCTACCAGAAGCTGGCATTTAACAGCAAACACCCAGTGACTGCTTTCCATGACCAGGGCATTTGCTAGCCATGGAAGGCACTAAGACATGATCCCTGGACAAAGCATTCAAATAATGAAGGTCTGGCTCTAACAGGCACAAGAATAACAGGGAATTCTCTTAACATTCTTCCTCATAGTCTCTGAATACTAGGAAGCAAGTAGACAGATCTGGCTAGAATGGAAGGAAAAATTATGTCAGATAGATTCATAATTAATTGAACCACTGTGCAGAGTGTTGACTGATATTTCTTTGCTTGGAAGGGAATGTTGGAACCTCCAGTGGGGCCTGAAGTTTCTATCTTTATTGTGGTGCACATTTTTATGGTTGACTTGATAAAAAATTAGAAGGAATGCTTATCCAGTTTGCAGATTAACATAAAGCTGGGAAGGATAACTAATATTCAAGTTGATAGAATCAAGGCTCAAAACCATCTCACCAGGCTCTAAGCTTTGGGTGAAGCCAGTAAGATTAATGGGGCTCAGCAAGGACACTTAAGTTCACGAAATAAGTCGCACAAGAACAAGATGGGAGAGGAGAAAATACTTTGGTGTTTACTTCTTGTTTAAACAATAACACAGAGTTTTTAAATGACCCATTAACTCAATTTAAGTATAAATTATAATGTGACAACTTAAAAAGCTGTCATAATTTTGTGCCAGTAGTAGAATAGTATTGCAAGCAAATATAAGCATGGATGCACTGTACTCTGCACACCCAAACCACACTGGAATCTATAGGCTCTCGGTTTGGTTTGGTTTGGGTTTTTTTGTTTTTGTTTTTGTTTTTTTGGTTTGGGGGGAGAGGGTCTCACTCTACCACCCAGGTTGGAGTGCAGTGGCGCAATCATGGCTCATTGCAGCCACGACCTTCCCAGGCTCAGGTGATCCTCCCACCTCAGCCTCCCAAGTAGCTGAAATTACAGGTGTGGTGCCACCACACATGTTAATTTTTTTATTTTTTGTAGAGATAGGTTTTCACCATGTTGCCTAGTTTGGTCTTGAACTCCTAAGCTCAAGCGATCCACCCACCTCGGCCTCCCAAAGTGCTGGAATTATAGGCATAAGCCACTGCCCCTGGCCTCAATTATTTTTTAATGAATTTTTTAAACTAAAGTATATTTAGTTGAGGGCCACCACGATAATAAGTGGAAACCATCTGATATGAAAGATCAGTGTCCTTTATGATGTCTTTTGCTCCAAAGGCAAATAGATGAAAGTTAAAAGTGCATATTTTAACTTAATATAGAAGAAAACTTTCTAACAACAGAAGTTCTCTAGTAATTATAAAAAGCCATGTTAGCTGCAAATTAGCTCCCCATTGTCAAAAATACTGAAAGAGTAAGAAGCTGGTTCACCTTAGTTGAATGCTGTAGAAGGAAATTTGTGTTTGATTGGTTAAACTAGTATGACTTCAGTGGTCCATACTTAGCCAACTCCAGTACTTGGAAATGGCTAAAATTAAAAAGCCTAACAATACAAAGTGTTAGCAAGGATATGTAGCAACTGGAACTCAAACGTTGCCACGTAGCAGTGGAACTCAAATGTTGCTGATGGCTGGCTGTATAAAGTGCTATAGCCACGTTAGAAGACTCTTTGACAGTTTCTAATAAAGTTAAACATATATCTACCGTGACAGCATATGTTCATAAAGAAATGTTTATGGTAGCTGATTTGTAACACAGGTTGAGTATCCATTATCTGAAATGCTTGGGACCAGAAGTGTTTTAGATTTCAGATATTTTTTGGATTTGAGAATATTTGCATATATACTACATAATGAGAAATCTTGAGGATGGAACCCAAGTCTGCACATGAAATTCACTTACGTTTCATATACACCTTATATACATAGCCTGAAGATGATTTTATATAACATTTTTAATAATTTTGTGCATGAATTAAGTTTGTGCGCATAAGGTTAGGTGTGGAATTTTCCACTTGTGTCGTCATGTCGGTATTCAAAAGTTTTGGATTTTGGAGTATTTTGCATTTCAGGTTTTCAGATTAGAGATACTCAACCAGCCAACTAGAAACAGTCCAAATCTCCATTAACAGGATGATAAATAAGCAAATTATGATATATGTATACTGTGAAATACCCCTCAACAATGAAAATGAACTACTTGTGCAACAACATGAATGAATCTCAGCAACATTATATGTATGAAAGAATCTAGACAAGTACATACGTTAGAAATTTATATTCTTCTATTCTTACAAAATTGAAGAACAGATATATCTAATATGTGGCCAGAATGGGGGCAGGAATTGTCTATAAAAGGAGCATGAGGAAACATTCTGGGGTAATGAAAGTGTCTTGTATCTTGATTTGGGTGATGGTATCACAGATATATACATTTGTCAGTATTCATCAAAGTTGTGTGTTTCACTGTATGTCAGCTATACCGTAAGAGGAGCATTCGTTCTTGGAAAAGATGCAGGTTAAATCTAAAGCTTCGTTCTTAACTGTTCTTAAAAGTAGAAAAGTTAAGTAGACCCTTGTTGGTAGGGCTAGCAATCAGCTACTGTTTTTTCTATTGGGAAAAATGTATACTCATTCTGAAATAATTGGCTTAAAAAGTGAACTTTGGAAACATAACCTGTTTTAGCTTGTATGATGTTAAATTACACAGTACGAATAATTCTGAATTCTTTTAAAAATTGAACATTAAATATATGCTTTTTTGCTCTCCAGCATGGTGCCTGTGTAAATGCAATGGACTTGTGGCAATTCACTCCTCTTCATGAGGCAGCTTCTAAGAACAGGGTTGAAGTATGTTCTCTTCTCTTAAGTTATGGTGCAGACCCAACACTGCTCAATTGTCACAATAAAAGTGCTATAGACTTGGCTCCCACACCACAGTTAAAAGAAAGATTAGCATGTGAGTATAAGATTATGAATGTTCAGGTAGGATATTATATCAATAAACTGAACATTTTTTCTTTCCTGTTTGTTTTTAGAAATGTTTAAATAATAGAATATTTTTCTTAGCCATGGGTATCCACTGTTGTTCAGCATATTTAATAATTTGGAAGTTTCTACTTAAGATGCTATGAAAAGAAAATATGTTTGTATTAATTTTTTCAAGTCAAGTTATATGCTTTTTATATGTACTGTATGAGACTTATTAGATCGTATGCCTTTGAAATGAAAGCATTTGGTTTGTTTTCATCGTTGATATGACTTTTCTGTTTAATCTATGAAGCTTATGAATTTGTGAAGTTAAAGCTTCATAAGATTGCCATCTTGTAAATAGTCTCCAGATCTTAACATCTGATATTCGTTGGCACCTGGGCCAAGTTCTTTGGTTTTCTGTCTATAGCTGAAGTAGATGTAGTGAGAAATAACCACATAGTTTGGATATGGTATTAGTGCATACAAATAAGCAACTTATATTGGATTTGTATTATCCTGGAATAACAAAGAATGATTGGTAGTTCCACAAGTCTGAAGAGTAAAAGAGAATCTTAAGGAAAACCTCTTTTATTTTTTCATCATCATAGGTGGCTTTTGCAGATATCCAACTTTTCTAGTTCCCAGTTCCCTGATGGTTTGAGCAAAGCTGTCTGTCTGCTATAGCCATGATGTCAGTGTAGAGATCACTATTTCTTTACTGAGAAAAATTTTGTGCTTGAAATATTCTAAAACGTCTCCAGTCTAGGAATATATTGTAGTACTCCAGATATCCCAAAATGAATTATGAATTAGAACAAACCATGAATCTGCCATGGGCTAAACCTGTGTATACTCTTGAGGCCATATGTCTATACAATTGCCCCATAACTTAGGGGAACTGGAGTACCACTGTCTGTTTTCAGGGGTTAAATTTGGAGAATATCTTTAGAGCCTCAATCCGGCTGTTTTGGAAGATTATTTTGAAAATAAGTTCAAGGAAAATACTAGATGTCTTTTAGATAAGCCTTTTCAATTTGATCTCGTTATAGATGTAAATGCTTTTTCTTCATCTAGATGAATTTAAAGGCCACTCGTTGCTGCAGGCTGCACGAGAAGCTGATGTTACTCGAATCAAAAAACATCTCTCTCTGGAAATGGTGAATTTCAAGCATCCTCAAACACATGAAACAGCATTGGTAATGTTTCAGATTTAAGTTTTTAAAATGCAGTAACCAAGAACATGCTAAACTAATCATAATATTCTACTTTTAGAACTAGCATTTTTTTGAGTCTGTAGTTTTAAAAAATTACTGCCTGTACAAATATTTTTTAAAAATTTAAACAATGCCAAAAAATAGACAGCCTCACCCTGCAGAAAGCAATGCTATTATCAGTTCGAGAATGCTCAGAAAAAAAAAAAATTCATATTCTGGCATGTATTATATGTAATGCTTTTATTATCATAAGTGATGCATACAGTTTGCCTTTTAGGGGCTATAAAAATGAATGCTTAGGTTAGAAAATTTGGAACCCAATGAAAATAATGAAAAATAAAATAAATACCACCATCCAGATGAAAACACTTGGTGTAGTCCTTCAAAATTAGATCTAGAATGTGAATGAAGTATTTTAGAGGTTACTTCCTTGATAGAGGTAATAATAACTGTGGAGCTATGACAAAATAGATGTGAGTAGAGAAGTCTAAGGAAAAACAGAAAAGAATGGGAGCTAATAGGGATACATGATAAAAGATAAGAGAGGGAATGGTAAAATCAGGGGCTACCTTAAAATTGAAAGGTAGAAAAAAAGAAACTTAAAGGTAGAAATTTAAAAGGAAGAAAGTAAATCCTGTTGTGTGAGTTGCAGAATGTGCTTCGGGTGAGAGAAGATAAGTAAGTTAATGTGTGTGATTTAACTGATTTAACCGATGGTAGCCTTACTTACCTGATACCTTTTATGAGAAGTTTTCTTCCTTATGCCATAATGTAAACTATGAAATTTATGTAGAAACCTACCTATAAAGCATTTTGGACCTTTTTACTGCTTGTAAGAAACATCTAAATTAAAAAAAAAATAGCAAAGCTGTAGACTAATAAGAAATGCTAGTACAAAATTAAAACCACAACAGCATTAAAACTGTACAAAGAAACATGCAAAGACTGACATGGAAAATTCTGGTCATAACTACTGTTAAGCAACTCATTTTTGTAATTAACCTTAAAACACACTAGGAGTTGTGTTGGTGAGTAGTTATGGTGCAGTAGCAGTTTCTTACAGGTTCCCAGAGATTTACAGGCCCTGCTCCAAGATGGTGCAGAGGAGTAGGGTGTAATTTGAGGTGGATATGATTTAAAAAAAAAGTCTTTAAAAAACCATGTCTGGTCTCTGTGCTTTCATGATAGGTGTCCTGGGATGGTTACCCTTAACCTACCAAAGGAACTATGTTCTCCGATTAGAATTGGTTTTATTTAGGGTAAAGGAATGATTTTGGTGACAGCAACATCAAAGAATGGATCTGCAGCAAAGTCATGAGGATCTGATAAGCTTTATGATTAACAACAGATTAAAATCAAAGAACAAATTTCATGTATACTGTGTTTTTAGATGTATAGAGCAACTTAGCTGAAAAATTACCCAGAACTTTTATTCTATAGGTTTTCAGGTTTCAGTTTTAATTTAACATATATACATTGATTTAGTCATGTATCATTCAGACATTATTGAACACCTATTGTGCAGATATTAGGCTTAGGCTTATAACTGGTAAATCTCTACTTCCTGTCTCCTTTCCTCCTGGATACATCATAGATAGAGATGCTGCAGCCTCAAACTCCAGATTATATCATTTTCCACCACTGATTTTGCAAAGAGGTAATGCATGCTCCTTATTCTGCCAAAGCAACTAGTTGAGAGAGATATAAATACTGCTCAGCTTATCAGCTGTATCAGTGCTATTACCAAACAGAATCCAGAGCTGATGAGTGTTTTTTTTTTTGTTTTTTTTTTTTGAGATAGAGTCTTGCTCTGTCGCCCAGGCTAGAGTGCAGTGGCATGATCTCAGCTCACTGCAACCTCCACCTCCCGGGTTCAAGTGATTCTCCTGTCTCAGCCTCGCGAGTAGCTAGGATTACAGGCACGTGCTACCACGGCTGGCTAATTTTTGTATTTTTAGTAGAGAGGGGGTTTCACTATGTTTGCCAGGCTGGTCTTGAACTCCTGACCTTAGGTGACCCGCCTGCCTCAGCCTCCCAAAGTGCTGGGATTACAGGCATGAGCCACTGCACCCGGCTATATTCTGTTATTTCTTCATGTAAAGAAACCTCAACCTTTGCAAGGGTGTTTTCTTAACCTTTAAAATATTGCATGAACACAATGCTACTTGGAAACAGTTTTGAAAAGGATATTGGTCACATTAAGGTTTTCATCACACCAATGGTAGCTTTTTCGAAGATACAGGACAACTGTAAAGTTTGATTGGAATATTTAATAATAGATATTATCTGATAGGTAGGATTTTCAGGTCCTGTCAGAATTTGGTTATTGTTGCAATTCAATCAGAAGTCAAGAGCAAAGTTGCGTCAAAAGTAAAACAGAAAGATTAAATAACTACTTGATTGTTCTTGATTGGAAACACGAATGTTCTTAAAATCAATTATGTATAGTCCTTGATTAATGCTGCAATTTAAATTATTTAGCATTGTGCTGCTGCATCTCCATATCCCAAAAGAAAGCAAATATGTGAACTGTTGCTAAGAAAAGGAGCAAACATCAATGAAAAGACTAAAGAGTAAGTATACATTTAATTATTGAATATTATGGAGATTTTACTCTTTTGGAAAATATATTCACTGTCTGGCTGATTTTTTTCTCTTTAAGATTCTTGACTCCTCTGCACGTGGCATCTGAGAAAGCTCATAATGATGTTGTTGAAGTAGTGGTGAAACATGAAGCAAAGGTATACTTCCTTTTTGGTAATCTTTGGTAATCCAATGAGTTATTTTTTATTTAGCAGGCAAAATGCCTGACTTCCTAAACTACTTTCTCATAAGTATTACTTTTTTTTCCTTATAATCTATGCTTAAGAATTGTCCTGCAGGTAACCTTTTCTATATCTAATTTTTGCTAGAACATCTATGGGTTTATTCAGATACACATTATTCCTGTATGTCCTCCCTCCTCCATTCCTTTTAACCACAGCCCACAGGTCAAAGTTATTCTTAAGGACTTTTCTGACCTATCATCTTTTCTAATCATCTTTTCTCACCCATATCTTCTAATTCTTGGTTGTCATGATAACTTCTGTTATTTTCCCCAACCACCGTTTTTGGTTTTTGTGTTTTGTGTTTTACCCTCTGTTATTTCTGTAACTAAGCCAAAGGACTTGAACGGAAGGAAATATATTATTTAAATAATTTGACTAAAAACATAATAGCTCCCCATGTTGATAAGTTACTGTTCTTGAGTTGGCATTTGTGCACAAAGCCTTTTATTCACCAATATGCTTTCATCAAGGCTAGAAATCATCTCTTACCCAGGAACTTTTAAAAGTACTACTCAGTAAAAGATATACATAGCATCTCAGATTGGAAGAGATGACAGTAGTCACCTAATTCAGCAGTTTTTACAGTTTTTAGCCACAGATACTTGCCTCCTTCAAACAAAATCTTTAGTTGAAATTCAGTATACTCTATAACAGAGAAAGAATAGATGTGCTGTGGATGAAGGGGGAAGAATAATAGACGCTCTTCTCCTTGGATGGCCCCTGAAGCCCTTCCATAAATGAACTTTGCAGAATAGTTTATTCTTACCTGTCTTTTCTTGAGTTTCCATTCATTCAAGGAACCATTTAGAGCTCTCCAGTTTCTTTTTGTGTTGCCTCTCTGTGTCTTAATTTCTCTTTGATTTGGGGGAATTCTTGATAATGTATAATCTTGATCTTTCCTATTGTAAATTATTGAATAAAATAAAGTTTATTTCTGCTTGACTGCTTGGCATATCTTGTCTCTCTGTTCTATAACTGTTTGTTGATTGCTGTTTTCATACTTGTGGTACATTACTTGAAGAATATCTGGATGCATATTGAATTAGAGTTGTGACACTCAGTGAAACAGTCTTGACTAGGGTGACCAACCATCCAGTTTTGTCCAGGACTTCAGGTTTTTTGGGAACACAGGACTTTCAGTGCTAAGACCAGGAAAGTCCTAGGCAAACCAGAACAAGTGGTCACCCTAATCCTAACACAAAGTGGTACCCAAATAGTTTTTTTTTTAAGTGAGTATTTTTCACATTTCAGCGAGTTAGGGTATGTGAATAAATAGTTTGATTGTCCTGAGCATTTTAAATCCATTTTTCAGGCCCTGTAAGCATGGAGACTAGCTATTCATACTCTAGTTTTAGGTTCATTGAGGTCTTGATTATATTCACATTCACATGTTATCTGATTCCATGAATATGAATTGGTCAGTGTCTCATAACACACTAGTGTCCACAGGATTGATTACTGAGGAACTTAATTTCTTAAGCTATGTTGAAGAATTATTTCCATAGCAGGAAGGTAGGGATAACGGTGGTGGAGTCTTACAGGTGATTTTTTTTATTGTGAAAAATTTCAAAGATATAACCAAGTAGAAAGAATTTTGCAGAAAATACCTGCCTACCACTTAGATTCTATTACTAACATTTTACTATAGTGTTTTATTACATATCTTTCCATTTTTTCCTCCATCCACCAATATATCTTATTTTTTCACACATTTCAAAGTAATCTGCAGACTATTCCTCCTAAATACTTCCGCATGCACATCAACTAGAGTTTAATCTTTGTTTACAGTTTTTCTTTAGATGTAAAATTTGCAGTGAAATGCAGAGATCTTAAACGGATGTTTGCTGAATTTTGACTAGTACATACACCTATGTAACCAAAACTCCTGTAGAGATATAGAACATTATCTCATGGCAGAAGTAATGCACAGTCCCAGGCAATCTCCACTTTGACAGATAACCATTTTATTTTTTCTGACATAAAAGTGCGTTCTAGGCCTTGACATACATGGAATCATACAAAATATACACTTTTGTGTAAGGCTTTTCCCATATTGTATGATGTTTTGGAGATTCATCCACGTATCAGTAGTTTGTTCCTTTTTATTGCTGAGTATTCCACTGTGTGACTATTCCATAGTATGTGTATCTATATATTTTACGTAATAAATAAGGGAGAAGATTAAGCCAATAGAAATAAGCATTTTAATGCTAATTTATCTCTGGCTTTGTTACTATTGTCTATCTTGGGGTTAAGCTTTACATTTCTACACTTTAGAGATCCGTAAAAATACATGAGTTCAACTTTCTTAGGCAATGTCTAGCTCTAAATATCTGTGAATGCTTTAATGATAAACACAACTACTATTCAGCTCTCACATTTAACCCAAAATTGAGTCTTCTGATGGTAGCCTTCATGACTTGGTAAATTTATTCTCTAGATTTGAGCAAAAATACTTGCTTTGGCATTGGATAATAGGCCTCATAAAAGAACTGAGACTTAAAAGTAGTAAAAAGTGTTAAATACATGATTGTATGGTTTTAAATTTTGCATTGCAGGCTAATTTCAATTTTTTCTGCATTGTTAAGGTTAATGCTCTGGATAATCTTGGTCAGACTTCTCTACACAGAGCTGCTTATTGTGGTCATCTACAAACCTGCCGCCTACTCCTGAGCTATGGGTGTGATCCTAACATTATATCCCTTCAGGGCTTTACTGCTTTACAGATGGGAAATGAAAATGTACAGCAACTCCTCCAAGGTATTATATGCTTCCATGAAATTGATTTTTTTTAATTAACCTTTAAAAATTTTTCGCATATCAGGTGTTACAGGTAAGAGTTGGTAATAAGAAAAATTGAGAATTTTTGGTTATTTCTTCTTAGGTTGTTATACTTTTAATCAGCTGAATATCCTCAGTCCCCAAAGGTCATTAAGTGATAATTATGATTTTTGTTCCAGTAGCATTTTCTGCCCAGTTTCTTAAGTTAAATATATGGCTTTCAAGTTTTTATCAAGAAAGTTTTAAGAGTAAGATAAAATGGTTGCTATTTATTTTTAAAGAAAGAAATTTTTAGATCCTACATATTCAAGGCAGGTAGAATTTGTATAAGGTAGCCAACTATTTGGCTTATTGAAACATTTAACAACTGAATACACTCATATTCATTACATCTTAAAAGATTTAGATCAAATATCTACACACTTGGCATAGACGAAACATTTCAGCCCGGATATCTGGTCCCATAAATTTTAAAGTATTTTTGTCTACATCTCTACTTTTATTAGAATTTAATGCAGTAGCTTTGACATCTGAAAGCTCAGATGAGAAAAATGTAATAGATTAAGCTTTTCTGTCTTTAACGGTAAATCCTTGATGATCTTTATGCCTTTGTTCTGGGAACCATGTTTTGAGAAACACTCCTTGAACAGATGAAAGCAGATTGATACAACCTCCTGGAATCTGCCAAAACTGTGAACTTTAAACAAGACTGTTTTCAAGATCCCCATTACTTCCCCCATACATCACACATTCATTTCATTGTCAGTTTTTGGGATGATAACACTGGTCCTATTCAGTTGGCTAGTGATAGAATGTAGTCTTGTCAGTTTTATGCTAGGTACCATTACATATAGCTTTTTACTTGCCTTTCCAACTAGTTTCTTACAATAAATTATTGAAGTGGAATTTCCAGGTCAAAGGGTAGCATAAAATTGTCAAATTCTATTAATAGAAAGCTGGTATTTCGCATTTTACAGTCGGAATATATGAAAGCACCTGTTTTCTGTCAGCACTAGATATTACAATTCTTAATATTTTCCTTGAGTGAATATGCATGTGTGAATTACAGAAGTAGTAGATTTTAATGCTAACTATAAAAGTCTCATCAGTGTAGCTCTCCATTTCCTCTCTGCCTACTAGCAGATGGAAAAAAAAGACATTTAATTTGCATTTCTGATTATGAGTAAGTTTGAACATAATTTTAATATGTTTATTGCCCGTTTCTCTTTGTTTTTGTTTTTTTTTCCAAGCAGGGTCTCGCACTGTCTCCCGGGCTGGAGTGCAATGGTGCGATCTCAGCTCACTGCAATCTCTGCCTCCTGGGTTCACATGGTTCTCCTGCCTCAGCCTCCCAAGTAGCTGGTATTATAGGTGCACACCACCGCACCCGGCTAATTTTTTGTATTTTTAGTAGAGACAGAGTTTCACTATGTTGGCCAGACTGGTCTTGAACTTCTGACCTTGTGCTCCCCCTGCCTCGGTCTCCCAAAGTGCTGGGATTACAGGCATGAGCCACCATGCCCGGCCTTTCTTTTTTTTTTTTATTTTCTTTTCTTTTATTTATTTATTTTTGAGATAGAGTCTCACTCTGTCACCCAGGCTGGAGTGCAGTGCTGCAGTCTTGGCTCACTGCAACCTCTGCCTCCCAGGTTCAAGTGATTCTCGTGCCTCACCCTCCTGAGTAGCTGAGATTACAGGCGTGTGCCTAACTTTTGTATTTTATGGGTTTTACCATGTTGCCCAGTCTGGTCTCCAACTCCTGACCTCAAGTAATCTGTCTGCCTCGGCCTCCCAAAGTGCTGGGATTACAGGCGTGAGCCACCATGCCCAGCCAACCATGTCTCTTTTTTGTATGTGTGAATTTCTTGTTCATATCTTTAGCTCATTTGTTGAAGCGTTTCAAAGTACTCCTTTCAGAAGAACACCATATATATATATGTATATATATATATATATGTATAATTTTTTTTTTTTTGAGACAGAGTTTCACTCTTGTTTCCCAGGCTAGGGTGCAATGGCATTATCTTGGCTCACTGTAGCCTCAAATATATTCTCTTAAAAGATGCATGTTACAGTTTGGTTTTTTCCCATTTTGTTCTTGTTTAATGCTGTTATTACCTGACATATTTTTCCAAATACCAATTTTCTTTTTTTTGATGCTGCTTTTGATGTACTGTTCCAAGAAGCTTTTTTATTCCGTGTTATGAAAATATTCCCCCGTTTTCTTCTAGTATTTTTAAGGTTTAATTTTTCATACTTACGTCTTTAATCCATCAGGAGTTTATTTTGTTCTAAGGTGCAAGGTAGATGTTTTCCTTTTCTGACACTTTAAATGAGCTGTAAACATAGAATTTCAGACCTGGAAATGATGTTGCATTTCTACTAGTCTACCTTATGTCTTTAGAACTAAAAAATCTGAGGCCCAGGAAGTTCCAGTGACTTGCTCCAGTTCAGATAGCTAATTAATGACAGAACCACAGTTAGATTTCTGTTTGCTCTCTTAATTTAATACTTTTGCACCATTCCAATGGCTTGCTTATAGAGCAGGCCATCTTTAGTCATCTACTTTATGTTCCTTTATATTGCTTACATCACATTTTATAATCATTATACACATTTACATATTTTGCTTATATGTGTTGTATTTCAAAGAGTTTTAAGATAATCTTATTTTTCCCTCCCCAACCCTCACCCCCTTACTACCATGGAGATTTTGTACATAATCTACCAAATTGTAAAAGAACTTTGCTTTCTGATGAGATGCCTTCCATAAAGCTTGGTTCCATCTTCCAAATAGAGGTTAGTCACTCTTTCTCTCTCTCTTTTTTAGAGGGTATCTCATTAGGTAATTCAGAGGCAGACAGACAATTGCTGGAAGCTGCAAAGGCTGGAGATGTCGAAACTGTAAAAGTAAGATACAATGTTATTTTTCTGTTAACTTTGGGTTTTTATTTTGACATTGTTATTTAATCTGTACTGTTATAATGAAGAGCCTGGTTTATTTGTATGTGCCTTGCCTTAAAAGGTCAATAATACAATCTTAATTGTTCTCTACAAATGAGTAGCCTTAAGAAATGAAAGAAAAAGATTCACTTTCACCTGCATCCCAGTGAATATTACATTCACAAATATAAATAAATTCAGGTAATACCAAATGGGTTTTACTTGAAGAACCTATTCATTTGTCCCTTTAACAGAATAAAGTTTATCAAATTATTTTATATTAGTTTACATATGACACATAAAACAAGAAAGGGGAAAAACAGTGTATCACTTCTGTCTATAGATTTCTTCTGATTTCTTTATTTCTTTACCCCCTCTACCTCTAGGGATCCAGGGCTTAGTATAATAATAATGTTGCCACTTCTCTTTCCCAGGGCTTGCAACTTCAGCTCTTACCTGTTTCTCCGACAAGAGTCTTCCCCAGAGTAACCCTTCTTAACTGTTTTGACTCTTACTGTAGAAATATGTATGTAAAACTGGGCACAGTGGCTCACGCCTGTCTGTAATCCCAGCACTTTGTGAGGCTGAGGAGGGTGGATCACGTGAGGTTAGGAGTTTGAGACCAGCCTGGCCAACATGGCGAAACCCCATCTCTACTAAAGACACAAAAATTAGCCAGGCATAGTGGCATGCACCTGTAATCCCAGGTACTTGGGAGGCTGAGACAGTATAGACATCTCAGATAACTTCAGATTTGTTTTTTAAATTCATTTCTCACAGAAAAATGCAACTATCATGCAGTTTTATTATTTGACATGTTTTTATTTTGATCCTCATTATTCTCATTCCCTTAAGTAGGAGGCTAATAGGATGTTGAAGGGAGGATTTTGTTTCTATTACTGCTGACTTGTGGAAGTACAAATCACTTGAGTTAAAAGGTTGTGAACTGATTTTTTTTTTTTTCAGGACACATGAAAATTAAGTTGAAAGCAATTAGCTGATTTTTTTTTTTTTTTTTTTTTTGGTGTTTGTGGGCAGGGAGAGATACAGAATTGTAAATGCTCATTCTCTTAAATATATTAAAGAACATAAAACTATATTTGGTAACATGTTAAAGACTAAACTTTGTTTTTATAAACATAGAGGGAGTCCAGAGGAGGGGATAGATAAAGAGGAGATGAAGATGGGGGGCAGGAAATGGACTTAGAGAACACAGTAATGCCATTGGATTCAGGAAAACCTGTGCCAGGTATCAGGCTTTCTTCCCTCCCCTCTGCTTTTAAAATCACTTGATGGACATTTATCTCCATCAGCCATTCTTCTTATCTACCTCCAGACAGATGGCTCTGTACGAATCACTGGGACAAGAACATCTGCGTATTACCTAATGAACACTTAACTATTGTGCTCAGTTGTGTTTGTACACTGATAATCCACCAGGCTGGATACTTTATTCGACACATGCTATTAGAAAACCTGTCTCAGAGTGGACAAAATTAAACTGACAGGTATAGAGTAGAATGGCCTGTGATAACTACCAAATCAAGCAGCACCAGGTAGACATGTTAAAAATAGTCGTTTCTGGGGACCTGACTTGAGACGCACTGAAATACCATCTCTTGAATGGGGCCCTGAATCTGTATATCTAGCCAGATCTTATTTGGGAAGCACAGAAGAGCTTTTTACCAGGACAATGATTAATCCTCTTGAGGTAAACCCACTGATAGCAGGCTCCTTTATTTTATTGAGCTTAGGTTATCCCCACTTTGGGAGTAGGATAGTAGAAAGGGGGAAAGAGTTTTTACTAATATGGATATGTTCCTTTTGTTTGTTTGTTTGTTTGAGATGGAGTTTCACTCTTATTGCCCAGGCTGGAGTGCAATTGCACAATCTCAGCTCACAGCAACCTCCACCTCCCGGGTTCAAGCGATTCTCTTGCTTCAGCCTCCTGAGTAGCTGGCATTACAGGCGCCCGCCACCACGCCCCGATAATTTTTTGTATTTTTAGTAGAGATGGTTTCACTGTGTTGGCCAGGCTGGTCTCGAACTCCTGACCTCAGGTGATCCACCCGCCTGGCCTCCCAAAGTGCTGGGATTACAGGCATGAGCCACCGTGCCCGGCCTAAGATGGATATATTCTTTTGATTCTTGAAGCACTCTGATTTACTATCTATGTTGCTTTTCTTCCCCAAACTTTCATACTTTTCATAACTACACTTCCTCGTCTGAACCAAAGAACACAGAAAATTGACCGTTTTCTTAATTCTCCCCAGGACTGTATAAACCATCAGCATTTTTTTTTTCTTTTTTGGAGATGGAGTCTGGGTTGGTCACCCATGCTGGAGTGCGGTGGCACTATCTCAGCTCACTGCAACCGCTGTCTCCCAGGTTCAAGCGATTCTCCTGCTTCACCCTCCCAAGTAGTAGAGACAGGGTTTTGCCATGTTGGCCAGGCTGGTCTCAAACTCCTGGCCTCAAGTGATCTGCCCGCCCGCCTCAGCCTCCCAAAGTGCTGTGATTACAGGCATGAGCCGCCGCATTCAGCCTAACCATCAGCATTCTATTAGTTATTTCATTCCATATAGAGTGGTATGGTTACTAAACCACCAGCATCAGCATCACCCAAGAACTTGTTAGAAGTGGAGATTTTTAGGCTCCACACCAGTTACACTGAAAATTTGAGGGTTGGACCCAATGCACATTAGAGTTGGAGAACCACTGCTTTAAAGGAGTACTTTTCAAACTTTAATGTGTTTCCATACTACCTAGGGATCTTGTTAAAGGGCAAATTCTGACTCAGTAGATAGAGATCTGAGATTCTGAATTCTTAATAAACTCCTTGGTAATGCTGGTACTACCATAATCTCATGTACCTCTATGTATATTTGCCACAAAATGCAAGTTACACTTGCTGATTATTGGCACTTAGTTTACCTGTATATATATATATACATATATATATATAGTAGCGGTAATGATAAAATTTACCCTTGAGCTTTAGAAAAAGTAGAATATAAAGGCATACGTGAGACCAGGCACGGTGGCTCACACTTGTAATCCTAGCATTTGGAAGGCCAAGGTGGGAGGATCCCTTGAGGCTAGGAGTTCGAGACCAGCCTGGCCAACATGGTGAAACCCCGCCTCTCCTAAAAATATAAAAATTAGCCAGGTGTGCTGGCATGTGCCTATAGTCCCTGCTACTCGGGAGGCTGAGGCAGGAGAATTGCTTGAACCCAGGAAACAGAGGTTGCAGTGAACTGAGATTGCGCCACTGCACCCCAGCCTGGGCAAGAGAGACTCTGTCTCAAAAAAATAATAAGACAAAAAAAAAGGCATAGATGAGAGGACCAGAGGGATTCCGAGTAAATGACAAGATGAAGTAAGAATACTAAATAGTTTCTGAGAATACTGATTTAATAAGACAAGAAAATAAGTCAGACACTTTGAAAATTCCTACTAAATGACTTGAAACAAGAAATAAGAATATGTAGATGTAGTATCATGTATGTTGTGTTTTGTCCTTCAGAAACTGTGTACTGTTCAGAGTGTCAACTGCAGAGACATTGAAGGGCGTCAGTCTACACCACTTCATTTTGCAGCTGGGTATAACAGAGTGTCCGTAGTGGAATATCTGCTACAGCATGGAGCTGATGTGCATGCTAAAGATAAAGGGTAAATGCCAACGATTATTATGGACTCTCTTCCTTACTTTTACTTGACCTTTTTAGGAAAACCTGGAAATATGATATGTTTTATTTTTCAAGGAAGCCTGTTTCCTAACATTGGCCTAAATATTAAATAGAGCTTCTTAATTTCAATTAAGATTTTATATGGTTAGCATTCATATAAAGACTTTACTGGCATAATGTCTGGGAATTTTATAATGGCCAAGGAGATTATAACATTAGTGTGATATTGACTTTTAATGTAGTATATTTTTCAGTTTTCATGGAGCGTTTTTGAATTCTTCCAGTTTATCTTGAAGTTATTTTTTATTAAAAATATACAATTCTAGATGTTGCATATATGGATGAATGTTATAGTCTCTGCATTTAAAACATTTTTTAAATGTTCTCCCCGACTCACCAAAAAAGAACTTATTTCTGCCTTAAATAGATTTAGGTTCTACAAAGTATGATCAGTATAATTCCTTATGTAGTTCAAGAATTATCTTTCATCAGTTATATGTAATTATTTAAATTAAAACATGTTCTTCTGTGGCATTATTGTTCATTTATTACTTTTCAGAGGCCTTGTACCTTTGCACAATGCATGTTCTTATGGACATTATGAAGTTGCAGAACTTCTTGTTAAACATGGAGCAGTAGTTAATGTAGCTGATTTATGGAAATTTACACCTTTACATGAAGCAGCAGCAAAAGGAAAATATGAAATTTGCAAACTTCTGCTCCAGGTATATTTAAATACTTAACTGTAAACAGTATGAATTACATAGCATATGTTTATGGTTTTCTAAATAATTCTAGTATAAACTTAAACTAGTAAGCGATGGGAAGCAATGTTATCTAATTCTCTACCTAGATTTTAGACTAAATATCATAAACATTATTTTATATTTTAATCCACAAGTATGTTTACTAGCACCTAGAGTTATTTTTGTCTAGAGCCAACTATCCTGTGATAGTTCTCTTATTATTTTTAGTTTTTCTCTTTAGTACTTTAACCTAAAAATATTTGATGAATTATTTACTTACAAGCCAGATTTATTTAGCATTGATAAAATGGATGATACTGGTTCAGTACAGATACCAGTGGATGTTTTACAATAACAAGAATACAGAGATTTATACTTTATTTAAATGTTCATGAAAAGTAAAAATAGTATAACATGAAAGTTAATTTTTAATGAAATATGACATTTTGAATGTAGTTTAAAATTTTGACTACATTAATGCATTAGAAAAATCCAGTAATATTTAACTGCCTCTGTATTCTTTTTATAGTAATTCTGTGTATAAAGTAAACATTAGTAACAGTGATGTTAACCTTTAAGGTAGAGTCTCAATATAAATTTAGTTTTTCTTTGGTATAGTTACATTGACTATTTTCTCATTGACCAAAGGCACATTTAAGCCATTTCCCCCTTTTTTTCTGTTTTTCACATGCCTAGCATGGTGCAGACCCTACAAAAAAAAACAGGGATGGAAATACTCCTTTGGATCTTGTTAAAGATGGAGATACAGATATTCAAGATCTGCTTAGGGGAGATGCAGCTTTGCTAGATGCTGCCAAGAAGGGTTGTTTAGCCAGAGTGAAGAAGTTGTCTTCTCCTGATAATGTAAATTGCCGTGATACCCAAGGCAGACATTCAACACCTTTACATTTAGCAGGTAAGTGAATGAAGTTTCACAGATTTAGGCTGGTAGTATCTGAGATTCATTTTACCCAGGTAAAATATTTTCTGTAACTAAACTTTAAAAATTCAAATCAGGCCAAGCACAGTGGCTCACACTTGTAATCCCAACACTTTATGAGGCCAAGGCAGGAGGATTGCTTGACCCCAGGAGTTTGAGAGCAGCCTGGGCAACATGGCAAAACTGCACCTCTATAAAAAATTACAAAAATTAGCCAGGAGTGGTGGTGTGCACCTGTAGTCCCAGCTATTCAGGAGGCTGAGGTGGGAAGATTGAGCCCAGGAGGTCACGGATGCAATGAGCCTTGATTGTGCCACTGTACTCCAGCAACAAAGTGAGACCCTGTCTCAAAAAATTAAAAAAAAAAAAATTCAAATCAAGTATCTTCTAATGCCACCATTATACTGTTTAGTATATTTGTACAGGACAACCGTACTTGAAGCTATTAGCTGAGTTCGAGTTCACTTTATTACTAGTATGTTACATTCAGTAAGAACAATTGAAGTAGGCTCTGCCAGTCCCCATGTGCTTTGGGAATCATTATTCCAGGTCATCGTTTTATTGGTATCACCTTTGGTAAACAAGTTTTGAAAAATATGCCTACTTGAGCCCGCCTTCCTTATAGGAAGCTAAAGCTTTCTATTCTTCCTGATGATAGCTGCTAAGCACAAGCAGGAAAAAAAAAAAAAACTCAAAACTTTCAGAAGTTACATAAGCCTCTCACCAAAGTTATCTGTTGTTTTGGTTTGTGAGAGTTCTCATAACAACATACCAAAGACCAGGTGGTTTAAACAACAGAAATTTGTTTTCTCACAGTTCTGGAGGCTAGGAGTCCAAGTTCAAGGTGTTGGCAGAGTTGGTTTCTTCTGAAATCCCCTCTTGGCTTGCAGCTGTCTACCTTCTCAGTGTGTCCTCCCATGGAACGTGGTGTCTCTTTCTATATGTCCTAGTCTCTACTTTTAAGGAAACCAGTCAGATTAGATTAGAGCCCACCCTAATGGGCTCATTTTAACTTTTTTAGCTCTTTAAAGGCTCTGTCTCCAAATAGAGTCATATTCTAAGATACTGGGGTAAAGGGCTTCAACATAAGAATTTTACAGGGTACAATTCATTTCGTAACATTTGTCTTAAGGTTTCACTCATAAAACTGGCACAGTGTACCTTTGTTTTCAGTGCAAATATACAATATATTGTGGTTTCAGTACAGCTTTTTCAGCTGCATTACAGATGTTAGGAAATCATTAAAATCACTGAGCTATAGCTAATACCTCAGTGGAGTTCCATCATAGGCACAGTGGACTCATACAAGTTTGTCTAAATATACATGATTTAAACATGGTATAAAAAGAAGAAAAAATAGTGCAAAATTTCTGCCATTTCGTGTAGTGTGGGAGATGGAAATCTATTATGTTCATTTCAGTCTTGTATTATAACTTGGTGTTACACATGATTTTTACCTTTAAATTCTCACTCCATGTAAGTTGAGACCTCACTGTCCAAAGAAACCAATTACTCTATGTGTCTTTCAAGTATTTTGGAAGTGATAAGCCACAAATGCTAACATGGTGAGAAAAAGCTTTACTTCCACTGGCTATCAGGAGTTTCTAGTCCATGCAAGACAAAATATGACCTGACCTCTGATTGGAAGTTGTGCTGTGCATATTTATGTTAGCTTTTATATCTTTCTTGTAGCTTATCTAGAACACTTAACATTACTGTGTCCAAGTTGTCTTTGTAAGTCACAAATAATTTATGTGCACAAAATATTTCTGTCCACTTCTGCAGTGTTAAATACCATACCTTGAGACCTAGAAAGACTTTCAGATTAATGTAATATGGTAGCTTTATAATTGTATTCTTCTTTACTTGATCTTTTTAAATTCTTTTGCTTTAAATCCTTTAGCAAAAGGATAAAAACTATAATAGAAATAAGTTTTATTTCATGGCTTTAACAGCACCTAAGTTCCTCTACTAGACTTGCAGAGATGTGTACCTCTGAGTTCTCTCTAGCAAAAAAGCATGCTCTTGTGGCCTTCTGGGGAAGAGGACTCTGAGACCCACTCTGGTTTGACTTGTATGTGATTGCAGACCTTTGACTTGCAGCCTCTGAGACCCATGTACCTGAGTTCAAGAAGTGGTATGTAACACCTATGAAGGCAGAGACTTTGGTAGGAAGGTTTTCATAGGAAAGATACAAGCAAATCAGTCAATATAATTTTGGGAATCTACAAAGCTAATTGATAACACAAAAAGCTTCCAACTTGAGGCAAGGGGGAAGTGTTTTCCAGAAGGTAAATTGTTAATAGAGTCCAATGAGCTATTTCAGATTTATACAAAATCTCTTTTTTTATATTTTCAGTAATGTCTATGCCTTATAAATACATATATATGTATTCATATAATGACTTTTTTATATTAACAAGTGGAAGTATTATGACATAAGACTAAAAAAAAAACAAGTAAAGTAATTTTACTTCTTTTCTAAATTAGCTGGTTATAATAATTTAGAAGTTGCAGAGTATTTGTTACAACACGGAGCTGATGTGAATGCCCAAGACAAAGGAGGACTTATTCCTTTACATAATGCAGCATCTTACGGGGTAAGTTCTTCCGTGTTACCTTTAAAAATTTGTGGAATTTTAAAGTGAAAGTCAGTATTGCAACTCAAATGGAATGTAGTTTGATGTTCTCATTTTACAGAGAAGTAAGTGGGAGAGCTAAAGAAGTTAAATAACTTCCAAATTTCGCTTCTGAATCTGTTCTAAGCTTGCTGTGTGATATGCGGCGTATTGTTGTTTGTTTTATTGTCTGCCTTAACACCTGTCTCTTATTTTCAGTGAGATGTTGGTGATTGTGTTTATTTGTTGGTACTCAGAAAATCCACTGGGGCACCAACGGGGTAGATGGAATCTGTACAGATTCAGATGCGTTGTTCCTGACTTGTCATAGTCCAATGTTACATTCAAAATTGACCATCTTCAATGGTATAGTTTGAATAATTGAGGAAGATTGCTGCTTTATAAATTGACATTTAGTAGTTATAACATTTGAATAAATTAAAAATGATTGAAGTCATATTAGTCTAGTTTCCTGCTAAATAGAATTCCTAACTCTTTTCTAGATAGTTTCTCAAGTTATTGAAATGTCCACTGTAATTTTTAATCAGCTACCCATAAGTTGTGATGTTGGGGAGAAAGAGTTTTTCTTTTCATTTCCAGAGTAAGTTTGAAAATGTGGAAGTAGGTACACAACTCGTTTCTTCTTAAGAAAGTAAAGTGTGACAAAATAATATTTCAGACCGTAACGGGTATTTTCTTTTACAGCATGTAGATGTAGCAGCTCTACTAATAAAGTATAATGCATGTGTCAATGCCACGGACAAATGGGCTTTCACACCTTTGCACGAAGCAGCCCAAAAGGGACGAACACAGCTTTGTGCTTTGTTGCTAGCCCATGGAGCTGACCCAACTCTTAAAAATCAGGAAGGACAAACACCTTTAGATTTAGTTTCAGTAAGTGATGGGCTTTTTGAAAAATCTCAGTGTTTTTCTGACTTTTTAAAATTCACTTGATGTTATTATAGAATGTCTTTATAGTCAATGTGAATGGCAAAACCTGGGTTTTAGCCCAATTTTAATGTAAGAGTTCTTTAGTATTAAAATATAATAGAATTATAAAGTAATATAATTATTCTTCTGTAGAATAGAATTATCCATCAGTTATTATATACTGAGTATTTTGGAAATAGGAAAAAGAAGTACATGATATAACTGCTTACGTTAGTTAGGAAACTAAACAGACCCAGGCCCTCAGAGAATGCTGTTACTTAACAATGCATACAGCGCAAGATGGTACAGACCATGGGTCTTACACACGGCCCCAACTGGGAACATTGCCCCCAAGGTGTAATCACAAAGCCTGCTGCCAGTAGAGATTCCTTTTCCTCCCACACTGCCTCATCCCAGAGTTCTTGTTGCTCACCCTACCTTAACTGTTCATGAAACAAGCCTATTATCCACTTTGCTGTGGAGGTCCTGTTTTCCTTCCCCTCTCTCCGGAGCATGGAGCAGGTGTAGGAGCTTCCACTGAACCTTCCACCTCTGCTTTGGGCACTGAAGCAGATGCCTGTCTTGCCTCTACCACTGAGGACATTGACTAGAGCAGTGGAAAGAAAGGAGGAAGGAATTCTTTTTGAGATGAGAAGGAAGGGGAATCTTTTCTGCACACTGCTTTCTACTGAGAGAGATTGCATTGTTCCACATTACAATAAGAAACTGAGGTAGTTCAGCTGCATTGGGGCTTAAGTAGATTTTTCTCAGTCAGCTAACAACCCAGCCATATTTACAACATTATCTCTTCAGGGAAATATCTTTCTAGTTCCAAGTTACCTTAAAAGTGAACATTTGGAATTCATTCCACCCGTATGTTAGTCGACCAGATGCAATTAAGTTACAATGAAGCAAAATGCTGTAGAGAACGTACAGGGGCTTTAGAGTCAGACAGACTGGGCCTAGAATTCCAGCTGCACCATTTAAGTTGTACAATCTTATGAACTGCCTAACCTCTAAACCTTAGTTACCTCATCTATAGATAGAAGTAAAATATATCTGGTTAGTATGAGAATTAAATGGGGTAATTTACTTAAAGTCTTTGGCGTGGTATCAGGTACATAAAAAGCACTCAATAAGTGGTACTATTATTACAAACAAATGTCATTTACAAACTGTGAATGCAATGGGAATGCATAGACTGGGGGAAGAGAAAGGTGATGACTGGAATAGGCAGAACAAATGACTATGAAACAAGTACTGATTTACTCCTTGCTGAATATTAGTTGAACGTTATGAAAGAAGAGTACATATTACTAATTAAACAAATTAATGTACCAATAAATGTGAGGACTTTTTTCCATTCTAGCAGATTTTTTTTTTAATTTTTATTTATTATTATTTTTTTGAGACGGAAGTCTCACTCTGTCACCCAGACTGTAGTGCAGTGGCACAATCTGGGCTCACTGCAACCTCTGCCTCCCAGGTTCAAATGATTCTCCCGCCTCAGCCTCCCAAGTAGCTGGGATTACAGGCATGCACCACCACACCCGGCTAATAATTTTTGTATTTTCAGTAGAAATGGGGTTTCACCATGTTGGCCAGGCTGGCCTCAAACTCCTGACCTCAAGTGATCCACCCACCTCGGCTTCCCAAAGTGCTGGGATTACAGGCATAAGCCACTGCACCCAGCCCCATTCTAGCGGATTTGATTAAAATGATTATCTTTTCTACCCACTTCCTCTCCAAAAAACTTTCAATTTTAAGGAACAAATACATTGCTGAATATTTTCCAGAAAATACAAACAATTCTGTTTGCTAAAGTTCTGTGTAGGTTGAATTACTTCTTTCAGAGTAACTACAATAGGACTAAAATCTCTTACCTTTTAAAATTTATATTTCTGTAATTCGTTGTGCTTCTCAGTCACAATATCAGAATTAGGGTTTTGTTCATGCTTTGCCATATTTAAATTATATTTTGACAATATGTGTTTTGGAAGAGATGTTCTCAGTTATGTCTTATATTTTAATAACAGTTTAGCTGGATACAGGTTGAATATCCCTTATCGGAAATGGTTACAACCAGATGTGTTTTCGGCTTTTGGATTTTTTTTTCAGATTTTGAAATATTATACTCAAGCATTATACTTACTGTTGAGCATCCCCGATCCCAAAATCTGAAATCCAAAATGCTCCAATAAACATTTCCTTTGAGCTTCACGTCAACATTTTAAAATTTTCAGATTTGGGATGTTTGACCTGTATTAACCTGTTTGCTTCACTTTTTAAAATGAATAATCCTCCATTGTGATAATCCTGGCACAAATTGCTGGGTTTTTTCATATTTCTAAATATATTTTATTAGGTATAATAGCATTTTAAAACTTGCTTATGGCAGATGTTGTCTCTGACACGTATCCTAGGCGGATGATGTCAGCGCTCTTCTGACAGCAGCCATGCCCCCGTCTGCTCTGCCCTCTTGTTACAAGCCTCAAGTGCTCAATGGTGTGAGAAGCCCAGGAGCCCCTGCAGATGCTCTCTCTTCAGGTCCATCTAGCCCATCAAGCCTTTCTGCAGCCAGCAGTCTTGACAACTTATCTGGGAGTTTTTCAGAACTGTCTTCAGTAGTTAGTTCAAGTGGAACAGAGGGTACTTCCAGTTTGGAGAAAAAGGAGGGTGAGACGTTCTACAAAAATAACTTTCTAACTGGTATTGTAGCCCCATATTTGTCATTTGGGATGCTAAAAAGTCATTTTTAACCTTGAATACAAGGTATTAATATCAAATTAGTTAACATAGCCTTAAAAAGGTTTAACCTTGTATTGCTTTCTTCCTTCCAAGTTGACAGTTGAAGAGTCTTGTGCTACTAACCTACTATTTATTTATTTATTTTTGAGATGGAGTTTTGCTTTTGTCGCCCAGACTAGAGTGCAGTGGCGCGATCTCGGCTCACTGCAACCTCTGCCTCAAGGGTTCAAGCAATGCTCCTGTCTCAGCCTCCCGAGTAGCTGAAATTGCAAGCACCCACCACCACGCCCGGCTAATTTTTGTAGTTTTAGTAGAGAGGGGATTTCACCATTTTGGCCAGACTGATCTTGAACTCCTGACCTCAGGTGATCCACCTGCCTCGGCCTCCCAAAGTGCTGGGATTATAGGCGTGAGCCACTGCCCCCTGCCCTTGATCTACTCTTTAGATGTAAACCTTTTCTGTTAAAATTCATCTCACCTTATGCAACAATGTGGAGCTTGTTTTCATAAACTTTTTTGTGAAGTAGCTTACATCCTGAAAGATAGGAAAACTGGTTTTAAAAATATAGATGCAATTAAAAACAAAGTTTAAAATAAAAATGAGAGCACTGAGACTGCCCCATTGATTAACTTTTTTCTAATGTTGAAATTTTATAGCTTTCTCTTGTTCAGTATTATATCCTAAGTGGCTATTAATATTATTTTCTTCATATATGGTAACATTACAAGACTTTATTGTTATAGTGATGAAATACATTATTCTGATGTGAAATTCCATTTGTTTTGGATTTTTTTATTTCCCAGTTCCAGGAGTAGATTTTAGCATAACTCAATTCCTAAGGAATCTTGGACTTGAGCACCTAATGGATATATTTGAGAGAGAACAGGTGAGTAGATAAATCATATCGTTTGGATTAGTGTTTTATGGAAACTCAAGGAAAATTTGGAACATACTTGAAATGAGCTGAATCATGTAAGCTATTGGGGGAGAATGTTTTTTAAGAAATGACATCAGTCAGCCTTCTAATTTGGCTTGACCGTGAAACTTCCATTTAGTTTATTAGCACACAATTGACTCGAGTAGTAATGGTGAAGTAGCTTTCTTGAATGGAAAGTTTAGCTTATTCAGTTCTTGAAGTAAGTTATCCTTGAGCATTGTCTATTCAGTTCTCTCTCAAGCCTGACACATTTCTAGCTGCTATGGGAAGGTATATGAATAGGCCAGCCATATCTGGGCTTTTCTAAGCAGTCTCAGTTTAAAGTACTCATCAGAATACATTTACTGATTTTTGTTGTTGTTGAGAAAATAATGTTACTGTAGATGTGCACTCTAAGGGACTTTCAGTGTAGTTATGGAATTAGAATAAGAACATATGGCCGGGTGCAGTGGCTCACACCTGTAATCCCAGCACTTTGGGAGGCCGAGGTGGGTGGATCATAAAGTCAGCAGTTCAAGACCAGCCTGGCCAAGATGGTGAAACCCCCGTCTCTACTAAAAATACAAAAAAATTAGCCAGGCATGGTGGCAGGCACCTATAATCCCACCTACTGAGGAGGCTGAGGCAAAGAATTGCTTGAACCCGGGAAGCAGAGGTTACAGTGAGCCAAGATTACACCACTGCACTCCAGCGTCAGCGACAGAGCGAGACTCTGTCTCAAAAAAAAAAAAAAAAAAAAATGAAAATTCAAGTTTTAGCATAGATTTTAGAAATTTGTAGAAGGGAGCCGGGCAGGTGGCTCATGCCTGTAATCCCAGCACTTTGGGAGGCTGAGGCGGGTGGATCACCTGAGGTCAGGAGTTCAAGACCAGCCTGGCCAATATAGTGAAACCCTATCCCTACTATAAAAATACAAAAAATTAGCTGGGCGTGTTGGCGGGCACCTGTAATCCCAGCTACTCAGGAGGCTGAGGCAGGAGAATCGCTTGAACCCGGGAGGCAGAGGTTGCAGTGAGCTGAGATTGCACTTTTGCACTCCAGCCTTGGCAACAAGAGTGAAACTCCGTCTCAAAAATAAAAAAACAGAAATTTGAAGAAGGAAAAGATTACTGTGAGCTAGGCTCATCAGGGAATGCTTCATGGAATGTGTGTAAGTAAAACGGGATTTTAAAGAATGGCTTCAATTTCATGAAGCCATAGTGTATTACTGTATTAAAGGTAAAAGGGTTACTTTGAACAGTGATGCAGAAGTACCACTTGGCATAGTCCAGACTCATTGAAAGACATTATATAAATAGGATTGGATGTAGAGTGATGGTAGAAAAGTATTATGGAAAAGATAAAATAGAATACCTGAATGTGGTTAATTTGAAAGTGCGTTTTTGTTTTGCATTTTAGTTGTGCTCAGGTTCTTATGCTAAATGGAAATAATATTTTTAGAAATGTTTAAAATAATCTGAAGTAAATGTGTGAATCTTACATATTATGAAAACACCAATATATGAATGTCCACCAAATAAGTAAGCATTCTAAGTAGTTTCCTCCTCTTTTGTAAGATCACTTTGGATGTATTAGTTGAGATGGGGCACAAGGAGCTGAAGGAGATTGGAATCAATGCTTACGGACATAGGCACAAACTAATTAAAGGAGTTGAGAGACTTATCTCCGGACAACAAGGTATTTTATTTTAATAATTGCTGTTGTCAGTTTAACGGTTTGCATAAAGGCAACCCTCAGTGTACTAAGTTATAATTTAAAAATATGTATGAGAGAATCTGTTTAATAGGAAGAATACTAATTTAGGATTCAGGAAACTGGGATTAAGTCTTAGCTGAGCTACTAACTTAAACTTACTGAGCTGCTGCTGTTAACGATGTGAACCTAAGTAAAATTTCCGGACCATTCAAAAATTTGGGAATTGTTTTAGTTCCTGAAAATAAGGAAGTTAGTTTGAGATTATTTTCTGAAGTTATTCTAGCTCTAAAATTGTATTATTTTAAAGGTCTGAAACTTAGGTATCTCATTTCTTATGGTAATATAATAGATAATAACTAAGTGTTCAGGCTAACTCTTAAAGTACTGTAGTAGATCTCTTACGTAGATAAAATTTTAAGCACTTGGGATGAAAATACTGGAAAGCAATAATGTGGCAACTGAGGAAATTGAATAAAACAAAGTTGAATAATATTTTTATTTCTCCTTAATGTTGGTGCTTAAGGAAAATGCAAATTGCATTTATTCAGCAGATGTTAACACTTTATACCAGGTCTGGGTATAAAAAGGTGAATTGTGGCCAAACACAGTGGCTCACGCCTGTAATTCCAGCACTTTGGGAGGCCGATGCAGGTGGATCACGAGGTCAGGAGATGGAGACCATCCTGACTAACACGGTGAAACCCCATCTCTACTAAAATACAAAAAATTAGCCGGGCGTGGTGGCAAGTGCCTGTAGTCTCAGCTATTCAGGAGGCTGAGGCAGGAGAATGGCGTGAACCCGGGAGGTGGAGCTTGCAGTGAGTGGAGATCACGCCACTGCACTCCAGCCTGGGCAACAGAGCGAGACTCTGTCTCAAAAATAAATAAATAAATAATATAAAAAAATAAAAAGGTTAATTGTTTTGGCCAGGCTCAGTGGCTCATGTCTGTAATCCCAGCACTTTGGGAGGCCGAGGCGGGCGGATCACGAAGTCAGGAGATCGAGACCATCCTAGCTAACACGGTGAAACCCCATCTGTACGAAAAATACAAAAAAAATTAGCTGGGCGTGGTGGTGGGCACCTGTAGTCCCAGCTACTCGGGAGGCTGAGGCAGGAGAATGGCGTGAACCCGGGAGGCGGAGCTTGCAGTGAGCTGAGATCACGCCACTGCACTCCAGCCTGGGCGACAGAGCGAGACTCCGTCTCAAAAAAAATAATAAAAAAATAAAAATAAAAAGGTGAATTGTTTTAAGTGTCAAAACCACATTTAACTTTATTGTTCAACTGAGGGAGTGATTTATCTTGCAGTCAAAAATATCCAATAATTGAACGTCCTGGCTGTACACCTGAGGTTAAAGAGAAACCTCCATCAGTAAAAATGAAGGTATTTTCAGGAAAGAATGTATGCTAGCCAGGATGGGGTCCACCTCTGAAGAAATAAGAGCACCTCTAAAAATGTAGATGATTCAAGCTAAGGAATACTTTGAACTGGTATTTTAGAATGAGCTCAATTAAAGGTAGATGTATTTTACTGCCTGATAGGGACTAGGATAAGGTATTTAAAGTGCAATGTGCTCTTGGCTGTTTCTAGTATAGAGGACAAATTTTTGTAAGATAAGGAGGAGGAAAAGTCCATGATTTCCTGAAATATTAGTATACAATATAATTAGCACTAAAAATGAGGAACTAGAACCCGCAGTTGTAGACCATCGTTGTAACTCTACTGGAATAATACTGATCTGGTATGATAACAATTATGTTGGAGTACCAGGATAACAAGAGTCTTTTAGGAAAGAGGCAGGGTAGAAAAGGAAAGCAGGCAGTATTTGTATATTAAACATATCATAGCTATTAGGACTGCACTGAAAAGCTGAAAGGCTCAATGACAGAAATGGATACATTGCCTCCAAATGGCAGAGGTACTTCCATGCCACCTCTGGTCCTGTAGTCACTCTGATACATCCAGCTCCACTTGGATAGGAACATTCATTCCTATATGAAGAAGAAATGTCACGAGACAAAATGCTGTGTCTGATCCAGCATATCAGGGTCACTTTCCTACATAAAGTTACCATCTTCTTTATGTTCATTCAAAGCCAAGATTCTTCTTTTTCCCCCAACCTGATATTAGTCAACCAACAGGGATTCTATACTTACACCTGATTTGCGAAGTGGAACTGGTAGCTGCCCATGATGATCTTCTAACAATCTATCATGCTGACTTAACAGCCTTACCTGTCAGTGCATCAAGTCAATAGATGACTAGTACCATAGTGATCTTTCAGTATTGATAAACATCATCTTGTATATGTTGCAGGTGCCTCAGTCAAGCATTTGTCACAGTCTTTATTCTGTAAAATACTCTCCATATGCTCTTCATAATCCTTAAAGATTATTGCAGTTCAGCCACTTCTGTGACTCTTTATTAGCATTGGCATGTTGGTAGTAGTCCTGTTCTTCAGACCATAGCTTTGAACCAGAATAGTGCTCTTCATCTCCAGAGACAAACTTCCATGCACTAAACCCAGCAGTAAAGGATTTGGCCCCTACATGGGAAAACAGCAGTGTTGGAGATATTGTTGTAGAGATTAAAGGAGAGAGTTGTGCTACAAATACACCAAAGGAATTAGAAAATTCTGTTTAAAATTCCACTTAAAAAGCTTTTATAAGAGTAAAGATACAAAAATAGATATGATTATCTTGATCATTGACATTTGGAAAACATCACAAATTCATTGCTGAGGTAAACGATCTATTATGGGACAGAATATACATTCAATAGGTGGTAAACTGTGGATTTCTCATTCTAGGGTGATTTAAAATTACCTGAGGCTATGCAGTTTCTGTCATAATTCTTCCTCATATTTAAAAGAAGAAAGATTAAATGTTGAAAGGACTGCGTAGTTAGTAAAGAAAGTAATTGAAGAAGAAAATGTGTTACAAACTCATTAAGAATAGGAGATAAGAGAAAGATTTTCTGAAATATTTCCACAAAACCTCTTATAGTCAGGTCAAAAAGTAATAGTCTAAATGCAATGTGGTATGTGTACTGGTTTTGATCGTAGAACAAAAAAAAAGGACATGAGTGGGGAAAACTAGTGAAAAAATGACATCTATAATTTAGTTAATAAGTTTTGACAAGTGTGCTATGGTTATATAAAATGGTAACATTAGGGGAAAGTGAGGGAAGGGTACATAGGAACTCTGTACTTTCAGCATTTCTAAATATCTAAATTATCACACTATGAAATGTTTTTAAAATTGATAGTAAGCGGCCGGGTGCAGTGGCTCACACCTGTAATCCCAGCACTTTGGGAGGCTAAGGTGGGCGGATCACCTGAGGTCGGGAGTTCGAGACCAGCCTGACCAACATGGAGAAACTCCGTCTCTACTAAAAATACAAAATTAGCCAGTCGTGGTAGCAAATGCCTGTAATCTCAGCTACTCGGGAGGCTAAGGCAGGAGAATCGCTTGAACCCAGGAGGTGGAGGTTGTGGTGAGCCAACATCACACCAGCCTAGCCTGGGCAACAAGAGTGAAACTCTGTCTCAAAAAAACAAACAAAAAAAAAGTTTAAAAAAAAAATTAGTAGTAAGCATCAGAAAAATTAGGTGGTTATTTTTGGTTTTGATGTTCGTTGTTTATTGGCAATTTATTTTTCTACCTTCAAATTTTGTTTCATAGGTCTTAACCCATACTTAACTTTGAACACCTCTGGTAGTGGAACAATTCTTATAGATCTGTCTCCTGATGATAAAGAGTTTCAGTCTGTGGAGGAAGAGGTATGTTCATATAACTTCTATAGTAGTTTCGCCTTATATATTTAGTTCACTTTGTATCCTCTTGTTTCTTTTTCTTCCTTTAGTTTGCATTATATAATTTTCACCTATAAATTCTGTTTTCAAGCTGATTATCTAATAACTGTCTCTAGAAAATATTACTCATGAATTTATAAGACTCTTATTCTTTGTTTTTGTGTTTGTTTTTGTTTTTGCTTTTGTTTTTGTTTTTTTTAGTAGAGATGGGGTTTCGCCATGTTGCCCAGGCTGGTCTCGAACTCCTGAGTTCAGGCAGTCCACCTGCCTCGGCCTCCCATAGTGGGACACCATGCCCAGCCCTCATATTCTTTAGAAAACAAAAATATTAAAACCTGTTTTGTATTCTCAAAAATAGAATCAGACGAGTCAAGAACCATGTTCCCCAAATCAGAAAATACACAAATGCTAATGCACATATAATTTCAAACCATTTTTCTGACAGATGCAAAGTACAGTTCGAGAGCACAGAGATGGAGGTCATGCAGGTGGAATCTTCAACAGATACAATATTCTCAAGGTAATAAATTAGTGAAAGTAAAGTTTTCTGAGACCATAGTTTTCAAAGCCTGAAGCCATAAGTAACTTTCATAAGAATCTAATCTGTCTAGCCTGGTAAGTCCTTGACTTGGCATCAGAGACTATTTTGGGAAAGAAGATACCTTGGAAGATTAATATTCTCCAAATCCCTGTGCTATTTTTAATAAAGGATAAATGTTCAATTCTTGTTGAACATATTCAAGTTTATGGGTTATGCTTTATCTTGGGGTAATGCTAAATACTATAGGTTCAATACTTTATATAAAGTACTGTTAAAGTACGCTATTGTAACAAAGCTAAATTTTTTTTGTGGCAGATACCATCTTTATAGTCATACAATGCCTTTTTTTTTATCCTGATTGACTACAGGTTTCTGAAAGTCCCCAAATATATTATCTTTTTATAAACTTTAATAGTACTCTCTTCATCTTTTCCAAAAAAATATATTTTAAAAATGTTTTGAGTCATTTAGTGACTGCTGTCTTACTGATTTCAGTTACTCATCTCAGGAACTTTTTCAACATTATGTTTTTCTTGAACTATAGTGATCAAAACTGCACACCATACTTGATGCATAATGAATTCGTATTAACTACATTGATGCAGTATTTTCCTAATAATTGTAAAAATAAGACAGAATTAAAATGTGACAAATGCCTTTCTAATACACAAATGCTAAACTCTGAACAGTATCAAATCTTTCAGCTGTATTGTATTACTGTTTCATAACATACTATGAGTATAATATGTAATCAGACAAATACATGCCTACTACAGGTACATTTCAGTGAAGTCCACTTTGTCTGCAAGCATTAACAAAATGTGTGGAGTTTTGTTAGGAGTGAGAGCAGGAGAGAGATTGTGTGTTTGATTTCTAAAGTAGTTGGATTTGAGAAAGATACAGTTTTCTTCCTCTAATAAAGGTATTTTCATGTGTTGTGTAATAAAAATTTTTTCAGTGATGAAATGGTTTTTTGTTGTTGTTGTTGTTGTTCCTTTTTAATGCATTAATGAGATCTATTTGTGACAGTTATGGTCCTTGATTACATCTGTGGCAATATTTTGCATTATTTGAGCCAAGACTAAAAAACCATCAGCTTCCAGGTGTGCTCTAGGAACCAGCAGGGGGCTGTAGCACCTTTAAACACAGCTAAGAAACAACACTAGTATTGTGAATTTTGTTCCTAGAAATACTCCTAATGAGACTGATATCCACCTTAAAATCTTTTGCAGACAAAAATTTTCTGAATTAGAAGGTCAAGGGAGTAATTGTGTGTGTGTTGAGGGGTGGGGGACACTATTTCAAATATTCTTAATTTAAAACAGATGAATATGGAACTCTGAGACAAATACATTGGGGGATAAAGGACACTCTTCTCTTTCTAGTACTTTATACAGAAAAAACTCGGCATGTCTGATTTGGAGGTGTTTTTGTAATAGTTTTAAGTTAATGAGAATGGAAGTGTTTTAATAAATTAACAGTATTCCTGACCTTCACATATGGCCTTTTTTTCTTTGAATTTTTTTAATCTCCAAAATGTAGCTATACTTCCAATTTTATGGTTGGGACAAAGTATTTTTAGTTGATTAAAATAACACATTTTATATTTCAGAGAAAAGTTTTGCCTACCTTCTAGCTAAATGTATGGCCCATGTTTGGTTTAGATGAAGAAGTCAGTAAGTAATTCCTAAAGATTTGATTTTTCTGGTTTATTTTTTATAGATTCAGAAGGTTTGTAACAAGAAACTATGGGAAAGATACACTCACCGGAGAAAAGAAGTTTCTGAAGAAAACCACAACCATGCCAATGAACGAATGCTATTTCATGGTAAGATTCCTCCCCACCGACTCTACCACTGTCTTCCACATTAGGATAGTTTTTTTGTTCAGATATGAAATAATAATAAGCCTGTGTATTCTTTATGTCATTATTTTAAGATAAACCTGGTATTTCTGTAACTTTCACATTTATATTTTCAACTTCTTTTGAATTTGTGTATTTTATAATAGATTGTTTTTAAATAAGATTACCACAATAAAAAATAGAAATGAGAGTGTTGACTATCTTTCTTTTTTTTCTTTAAATAGTGAATTTTGCTTATGGTCACTCTAAGAAATTTTGTGTTTTACTTTTAACTAGTTGATTGAATTAAAAATAAGACCTGGGAATCACCTCAGAAGAAGGTGTACATCCTATTCTGATTTTGATTCTAAGTATCAAACCTACACAATTTGAAAAGAGCCATTGTTATTGAACCTGTAGAGGTTTCTGATGACTGTAGAATTGAAACCATAGAATTGAATTGAAAGCACAATTACTTATTCTTCTTGGAATTTTCTACTTTTATTGTATTATAAGGTGGCAGGTGTTGATTAGTCTTTCAAATTTTAGCAAAGTTAAACATATTAATGTAGTATTTATGAGGCCTTCAAATACATTACCCATAGTAGTTCCAGTCTGTTTCTTCATTTGTCCTTGATTGCAGAAAAATTTTAGAGACCTGTAAAGTTCTCTAAAACACAGTAAATTTCATAATACCCTGGGAGAATGGCTGTAACAGAATGGATTCAGGTGCAGAATCTAAACATGTTGCACTCCTTATTCCAAAACCCTAAATAATTATCATGATAATTTCTTGACACAAAGCATATTTATTTATCTGTTAACGTGATGGTTATAATGTGTTTTTTCTAATTTGTAATATAAATAATTTTGGTTTTCCCAAGTTAATTCAAAAAATGATTCTATTCATCTGTATTTCTGTAAAGTAGAATTCAGTATATTTTCCTGTCTGTCTGTGGAAAGGGAACGTGATCTTGATAAATGAATTAGCTGTGGTTTTTTGACTTTTTCCATCCCCCACTCTACTCCACTCCCAAGGAAAGAGGAGAGAGAAGCCAATGTGCAGGGGGTGAGGGAAAGCACCACATTTGCAGATAGAATCTTGTATCGAAATTGATGAAAGGCAGAAGTGGAAGGATAGAAGAGAAGAGGTATAAGAAAGAGAGTAAGAATGTGAAAGTTGGGCCGGGTGCGGTGGCTCACCCCTGTAATCCCAACACTTTGGGAGGCCAAGGTGAGTGGATCACCTGAGGTCAGGAGTTTGAGACCAGCCTGATCAATATGTTGAAACCCTGTCTCTACTAAAAATACAAAAATTAGCCAGGCGTGGTGGTGTGCACGTATAGTCCCAGCTACTCAGGAGGCTGAGACAGGAGAATTGCTTGAACCCGGGAGGCAGAGGTTGCAGTGAGCCAAGATCATGCCACTTCACTCCAGCCTGGGCCACAGAGCGAGACTACATCTCAAAAAAATTTAAAAAAAAAGAATATGAAAGTCTACTTGGGCCACTTGATACCTTCAAAAAAGCACACAGGCATAGGCATCATTCTAAGACCTAATTGCATTTAGCTTTGCTATCTAAAGTGAATTATGAGCCTCTTGGTTTTAGATTTTTATGGATTTGCAGTCTGGCATTTGGTAACTCTTACATTGATATTTCAAGTAATCTGTTTTTCTAGTTCAATCTGTGTCTTTATTTTAGCACATGAACCAGCACTCTGTTAGAAACATTAGTTGATGTTAGCAGTTCTTTATTCTAAAATAGCTGGCTGACAGTTAACTTGTTACCCTTTTTCGTTTTGGCTTTATTATGGTGGGGCTGTATATTTAAGAATTCAATTTCTAAGAAACTAGTTTTTTACTTTTTATTCTAAGATAAATTTTAAATTATTGTTACCCATCTATATGTGTTTCAGGGTCTCCTTTTGTGAATGCAATTATCCACAAAGGCTTTGATGAAAGGCATGCGTACATAGGTGGTATGTTTGGAGCTGGCATTTATTTTGCTGAAAACTCTTCCAAAAGCAATCAATATGTATATGGAATTGGAGGAGGTACTGGGTGTCCAGTTCACAAAGACAGATCTTGTTACATTTGCCACAGGTAAGAGATCACTTGTTCTCATTTATTTTGGTGGTAGTCAGATAAGAACTAGTTACATTTTTGAGGGCAAAGCACCATGTTGGACAGCCTTAGGAATGCAAGCCAGGCATGTTTTAGATTGCTTTTGGCCCTCTCACCAATTATAATAATAGCTAATATTTATTAAATGATCCATATGGGCCAATTATAATTTAAGCACTTGACCTGTTTGACTAATTTAATCATTAGAATATCTGGTACCTTAAAGCGTACTGAGTAGAAAGTAACATTAGGCATGAAAGAGGCTTTATTGTAGCCCTTGAGTATTGTAGGACTCTGTGGACTCTTTAATTAAAATCTAGTATTCAAATGCTAAAATGGCATTATTTGTCAAGTCTAATTATTTGATGGCAGTGCCTGAGCCTCTCTTCCACTGTGATACGATCTTAATCCTCAATTTGCAATATTACTATAAGAACTTAAAATTAAAACATTGATCCTTTTTGAAAGGAAATAATAATCAAATAACTACTTTGCACTTGTTTTTTCCACTTTTAATTACCTGTTCTAACTCACTTGTTACAAATCATTTAAGTAACTTGTCCCTAACTTATAAAATCCTTATAGGCAAAAAATAATGCCATTTGAAAAATCCAATAAGATTAATTCCTGAGATTTATTCGACAGTTAGGGCACTGCTTATTGAATATACAGAGCAGTAGTTTATCAAGCATTAGCATGCATTAGAATCACCTAGATGGCTTGTTTAAATCACAGATTCTTAGGCTCCACCTTCTCAGTTGCTGATTTAGTAGATCTGGGGTGGGACTCTAGAATTTGAGTTTCTACCAGGTTCCCAGATGTGACGCTGTATTTCTGACCGCTGATCTAGAAAAACCCCTAGAACAGTACTTTGCACTTTGGCAGCACATTGGAATCACCCAGGGAATATTATAAAAAACTATTAATACCTGTGTCCCACCCTCACAGAATCTCTTTTAATTGGTCTGGGGCATGATCTGGATATTAGAATTTTTAAAAGCTTCCCAGTTGATTTCAAAGGGCTTCCGAGCTGAAGAATTGCAGTCATGGAGGGAAACAGGTTCTTTCTTTGTGTTTGTTTTGTTCTTACTGTTATCCCTCTAAATTTAGGCCTGCATAGGTAGTACACAGTAGGCCCTCCTATGTATGACGTCCTACTCACTTCTATTTTAGATCATAAATTGGAGTGCTTAGGAGGCGTGTAATTTCCTGTAAATTGAACACTGCTGTTTTTATTTGTCATATATGTTATGAAGGCTAAATAGTTCTGATTATTAGTAATAAGCAACATTCTAATACCTCCCTCTTCTTTGGAAGATAGAACCATCAACTGGTCTACCGAAATCTCCTGTTATCTTCTAAAAAGAAACAATGACGTTAATACTGAAAGGTTGTTTGAAACTAAGAAAGGCCAGTCACATGCCTGAGAGGAGTGAGAGGGTAATCTACTGAAACTGGTGGTGAGGGGAGACGGGGAGACCACCAGTTTACTTCCTATCTAAGGAAGTAACATTTCAGCTGAAGTCTGAAAATTGAGTGGGTATCAGCCAGTGGAAGAGTGGTAAAATAGATACCATTCCAATGGTGGAGAAAATTCTATGGATGGGGACCATTAATAAAGGAAGTTTGGCCTTTGTGAAGAAAAGAAAACTAATGTGCATGGGGCATAATGAACACAAAATAAGACTCAAGAAATTGGAGCCATTGTACAGAATTTGGATTTTCTCCCAAGTACAGTGACAGCCTCTAAAAGGTTTTAAGCAGAAAAGTGACTTGATCTCATTTTTGTTTGTTTTAATTACTTGGATGGGAAAGGTTTGGACAGGAATTAGAGAAGAAACAGGAAGACTGGTTTAGAAAGCCATTGTGTGATAGTCCAGGTGAATATTTCAGTGATTTGACTTAATAGTGACAGTAGAATTAAGAAAAGTAAATGGATTTCAAATATATTTTGAAGGTAAAATCAACTGGACTTAATTAAATATGTGTCCAACTTTGCAAGCCACTTAATGGAAGTCCACTAAACCTTCTTCTTCTCACTTGGCCAGTGACTTTTGTTTTTTGTTGAGATACAAACAAGGTGGTAGAGTCTGCATCTCTATAAGGTTATTACATTTTTCAGATTTTATAGTTAAAATAAGGACTAAATTGACAAATTATTTCATTAATAAGAGTAACAGAAGACATTCTTAAAAAGTTCTTTTAGGGGTGAAATGATAAAAACAATTATAAGTATTTATGTATAAATTTTTAAAACTTATGCCGTGTCCACACATTGTCATATTTATGTATCAAATTTGACTTCAGGGTGATCTTTTCCTTTTCATTTTATAGGCAGCTGCTCTTTTGCCGGGTAACCTTGGGAAAGTCTTTCCTGCAGTTCAGTGCAATGAAAATGGCACATTCTCCTCCAGGTCATCACTCAGTCACTGGTAGGCCCAGTGTAAATGGCCTAGCATTAGCTGAATATGTTATTTACAGAGGAGAACAGGTAATGTAGTTTTATTTGTTCATCTTCAAAAATGCTAGGGAGGCATACTTTAACTTTTTATTAATCTCTTGAATTGACAAGACATATTGCCTTAACTGGATTTTTAAAAAATTTTATTTGGAGATAATTTTAGATTTGGAAAGTTACAAAAATAATAAAGAGAATTGTCTTATAACCTTTACCTAGATTTCCTAAATGTTAATATTTTGTTCTCTTTTTTCTCTTACCATTCTCTCCTTCCTTCCTTGTGTGTGTACATATTTTTTTGTGAACTGTTTGAGAGTAAGTTGCAGGGCATGTCCCTTTACCATTAACTATTTCAATTGTAAATTTCCTAAAAACAAGAAGACTTTATTCAAATTTTGCCAATCGTTCCGGATTTTTCTTAGCTCTTATAAATAATTGAAATCTTGTATTTAACAGCCTGTCCATAGCAAAGAAGTATATAATTGTGTTGCTCTCAGTGAGAGCCAAAAGTAGTTCTAGAGCAGTGTTGTGAACTGGGGGTAGGTATCAGAATCACCTCAGTTGCTAAAATCAGACATCATTTTAGTCTTATCTGATACTTATGAACTTAGTATTCATCCTAGACTTGCTGATTGAAAATCTAAAGAACTGTAGTCAGGGTAAAGATGTTTTGAGAAAATGTCCCTAGATGATTCTGATCTACAACAGTAATTTAGAACCTCCTCCCTAAGATGAGGAATACTTACGGAAAGTCTGTTTATCTTTCAAGAAAATTTTTGTACCATTATTTGAATTTATCTTTCTCTTCCAGGCTTATCCTGAGTATTTAATTACTTACCAGATTATGAGGCCTGAAGGTATGGTCGATGGATAAATAGTTATTTTAAGAAACTAATTCCACTGAACCTAAAATCATCAAAGCAGCAGTGGCTTCTACGTTTTACTCCTTTGCTGAAAAAAAATCATCTTGCCCACAGGCCTGTGGCAAAAGGATAAAAATGTGAACGAAGTTTAACATTCTGACTTGATAAAGCTTTAATAATGTACAGTGTTTTCTAAATATTTCCTGTTTTTTCAGCACTTTAACAGATGCCATTCCAGGTTAAACTGGGTTGTCTGTACTAAATTATAAACAGAGTTAACTTGAACCTTTTATATGTTATGCATTGATTCTAACAAACTGTAATGCCCTCAACAGAACTCATTTTACTAATACAATACTGTGTTCTTTAAAACACAGAATTTACACTGAATACAATTTCATTTGTAAAACTGTAAATAAGAGCTTTTGTACTAGCCCAATATTTATTTACATTGCTTTGTAATATAAATCTGTTTTAGAACTGCAGCGGTTTACAAAATTTTTTCATATGTATTGTTCATCTGTACTTCATCTTACATCGTCATGATTGAGTGATCTTTACATTTGATTCCAGAGGCTATGTTCAGTTGTTAGTTGGGAAAGATTGAGTTATCAGATTTAATTTGCGGATAGGAGCCTTTATCTGTCATTAGAAATCTTTCTCACTTAAGAACTTATGAATATGCTGAAGATTTAATTTGTGATACCTTTGTATGTATGAGACACATTCCAAAGAGCTCTAACTATGATAGGTCCTGATTACTAAAGAAGCTTCTTTACTGGCCTCAATTTCTAGCTTTCATGTTGGAAAATTTTCTAAAGTCATTCTGTGAAAATTAGAGCAAAGTGCTCCTGTTTTTTTAGAGAAACTAAATCTTGCTGTTGAACAATTATTGTGTTCTTTTCATGGAACATAAGTAGGATGTTACATTTCCAGGGTGGGAAGGGTAATCCTAAATCATTTCCCAATCTGTTCTAATTACCTTAAATCTAAAGGGAAAAAAAAAAAAAATCACCAACAGGACTGGGTAGTTTTTTATCCTAAGTATATTTTTCCTGTTCTTTTTACTTGGTTTTATTGCTGTGTTTATAGCCAATCTATACATCATGGGTAAACTTAACCCAGAACTAAAAATGTAGTTGTCTCAGTCCCCTCCAGGCCTCCTGGATGGGCAAGTGCAGTGAAACAGGTGCTTCTTGCTCCTGGGTTTTCTCTCCACGATGTTATGCCCAATTGGAAATATGCTCTCAGTTTGTGCACCATATGGTGACCAGGCCTGTGTTCAGTTTGGCAGCTATAGAAGGAGATGCTGTCCCATAAAATGCCATTCCTATTTTCTAATATAAAACTCTTTTCCAGGAAGCATGCTTAAGCATCTTGTTACAGAGACATACATCATTATGGCTTGGCAATCTCTTTTATTTGTTGACTCTAGCTCCCTTCAAAGTCGACGAAAGATCTTTACTTACTTAATGAGGACATTCCCCATCGCTGTACCAGTTCACCTTTATTTTACGTTTTATTCAGTCTGTAAATTAACTGGCGCTTTGCAGTAACTTGTACATAAAGTGCTAGAAAATCATGTTCCTTGTCCTGAGTAAGAGTTAATCAGAGTAAATGCATTTCTGGAGTTGTTTCTGTGATGTAAATTATGATCATTATTTAAGAAGTCAAATCCTGATCTTGAAGTGCTTTTTATACAGCTCTCTAATAATTACAAATATCCTAAAGTCATTTCTTGGAACACAAGTGGAGTATGCCAAATTTTATATGAATTTTTCAGATTATCTAAGCTTCCAGGTTTTATAATTAGAAGATAATGAGAGAATTAATGGGATTTATATTTACATTCTCTCTCAACTATGTAGCCCATATTACTCACCCTATGAGTGAATCTGGAATTGCTCTTCATGTGAAATCATTGTGGTCTATGAGTTTACAACACTGCAAACTGTGTTATTTTATCTAATCCATTGCTTAATGAGTGTGTTTTTCCATGAATGAATATACCGTGGTTCATGTGTTAGCATGGCAGCATTTTCAGATAGCTTTTTGTTTGTTGGGAAGTTGGGGTTTTGGGGGTAGGGGGAGTATTAGTACATTGCATGAAATAGCTTACTTTATAATGATGGAATTGCTTTTTCTTTTGTCTTGTGATTTTTTTTTGAAGTGAAATTTAACTTTTTGTGCAAGTAGTACTATTATACCCATCTTCAGTGTCTTGTACTGTATCACATTCCATACCCTCATTTAATTCTTAATAAAACTGTTCACTTGTTTTTCTGGGTAGCATGGTAATTACTGGAATAGTATAAATGTGTTGAATGGTCTTTGAGAAAATGAATTAAGATTACAATAAACCACAATTACAGGAAAACAATGTAGTTCTGAGTCTAATAGTGATAAAGAATGCAGTTTGAAGTTTGAAATATTGAATATTGTAGCTGTACTTGCTCATTAAAATGAAAGTAACTGTGAGATGCTTTCAACATTTAGTCTATTCAACACAACTGGTAAACCTTAAAGCTCATTCCTGGGAAATTAATCTTCTTAACTTATTAAAAAGAATATATTTTTATTTCTCTGTCATATGAAAACATTCTTAATAAGTTTCCAAATCTCAAAGTTAGTGGTATTTATTGCTATTAAAAGAAAGTGTAATCGCATATGTATATTAGACTTCAGTATGTTAAGTTTCCTTGTGTGTGATCAATTCCCTGATTTCCATAATAAGAGAATGATGGTGCAAATAATTCTTAAGTCTTTTGGCTTTGAAATACATTTCAGCAGCTCTGTGTTCCTGCTTCATTTAGGGTAATATGGACGTATTTGCTGCTATTTCAAGTATGCATGCCAGTCTCAGGTGTTTATTGTGATCCAGTTGTTTGCAGGTTGATGAGGCAAGAAAGCGTGCAGATTTCCCAGAGCTCTTATAGTCAGTACTCCTGACTGCCTTTACCTGCTGTCCTGTTACAGGACTAGAGTGACAAAGGAAGCAAGTAGTGGTGGTACTCATTTTTCACCAGGAGAACTGTCAGACTTCTATAAAATTAAATTGTAATATGCCTTTCCGTGTCTCCTGTGTCTGCACACCTCCTACCCTCTTGTGCTGACTAGTTTAGACAGGCTGCGACCTAAAATACTTAATTACTGCTCTTCACATAAAGCCATTATTATTAGAAGTGTTGTCTCCACCTTGTCACCCACCCACAGCTGTCATTTCCATAACGCAAATATATACAGAGCCCCGCAAAGCAGTATGCCCATGTACTATAAAGCAGCGCTATACAAAGGTGTGATCTGCAGATGGGATTGGTCTGCAAACTGATATTGCTACCAGCCCATGGAGATATGAATACAAAAAGTAAGGGTAAACTTTTAAAAACTTTTATAGCAAGACATTGCTGTAATTTTTTTTTCTTATTTTTAATTGAAATATTGGCCTGCAATGGATTGGAAACTTAGAAAGAAACTGATCCTTCACAGATAATTTGAAAGGTTTCACATCTGCTTTGTATACCAGTAGACTTAGCACCTAGCATATCTGGCACATAGTGTTCCTCAGTAAATTTTTTGTTGGCTGAATAAATAGTGATTAAGTGATTGGGCTGTAAGGTCAGATGTATATGGATTGTAATTTTTATTCTACCCCTCACTATCTTTGTGATCTTGAACAAATTATGTACCTTTTAAGATTTTTATAACACTTTATAAGGTTGTTGAGAGTAATAAATGATTTTCTATCTGTGCTACTAAGCATTGTACTTGCCAATAACTGGTTATTATAATTACTATTTCCCTGAATACTCCAGAATTAATGGCTTGAGTTTTCCCACTTGTCACAGAAACATAGAGCATAGAATTTTAAAACTGCAAGATGTATTAGCCACTAATTCCTTTATTCTAATGAAATCTTAAGAAGCTCAAAATGTAAAGTATATAAATCCCTAACCCACAGGAATCTCAGTTTAAAAATTACTGATATGAGCACACAGACAGACATACCCATAATCCAGTCTGCATCATATTTGTCTAGAAAAAAGCCTCACTCAGATGAACTCATCAAAAATCCAAAACAGTGTATTGTAAGCACAAATCAGTAGAGACAATCTTGGAGGATTAGCCCCTCCCACAAACAAAGTAGTAAAGTAATATTGTTTAAAATGATTGGGTTGAGAGTGGGAATAAAAGAAATCATTAAAACCATTAAGATGATGCTGTGAAGAAGGCAAAGTCTTTGAAAAAGTAAGTCTTTAGAACTAAATATATATAATTAGAAATTAAAAACTCAAAACATTAAACTACAGACTGGGCGTATCTGAAGATAGAATTGGGGAACTAGAAGATATAGTGGAAAACACACAGATTGTAGCACAGAGAGAAGAGATGGGAAATATCAGAGGGCTAGGAGACAGAATAGAATGAGGAGATACAACATAAAGAATAGGGGAGGGAAAAGACTTGAAAAATACCCAAGAATTCATAGAGAATATGAATCTTTAAAGAAGCAGCAGCTTAAGAAACACCTAGGAGGATGAATAAAAGCAAGTCTGCTACTAGACATAGTGAAACTGCAGAGCATCAAAAGACAAGAAAAAAAAATCTTTAATAGAAAAGATAAAGGATTAATATACTGACAGCAGATCAGTGGCAGCAATAGAAGCCAGAAGACAAAATAACTTAGAAGTGCTGAGGAAACTACTGTTAGCCTAGAATTCTATACACAGATAAACTAGTACTTTAAAAAGAGGATGAAAAATGCATCCGCTCTTTTGCTGAGAGATCTAGTAGATTGTTCTTTAGCAAAGAAAGCAGTTGAATCCAAAAGAGGAGCAGGATGCAAGAAGCATAGTGCACAAAGAAATCGGCAAACATATCAGTAAAAGGGCTGAAATAATATGATAAGGAATAATATTCAAGACCAATGTGTATGATTTGCTACTATTTGTATACGTAGGAAAAAGTACAACATGCATTTGCTTGTTTATGAATAAAATTCCTTCAGGATACACATGAACTATTAGGAGGAAACCTCAGTGCCACTGGGATCAGATGTGAAAGAGACTAAACTGTATATCCTTTTATTCCTTTTGAATTTTATAACAGGACTATTTAAAGCACTATAATAAGCATTGTCTGCAATACACAAGTAATAGATTTGAGATTTTTAAAACAAGGTGGAATGAAAGTGCTAGTCGACAATAGTATGGGAAATAGAAGCTTTAAGATGCTGATGAAATTTAGACTTTAAGTCAAGTATGCATATTAAATTTTCAAAGATAATCACTAAAAGAGTAGAAATCGAAGTGTAAAGATGGGAGAAAGGTAATAAAAATGAACCAGTCGAATAAAAATAAGAATAGCAGGTGACTCGTGCACTTTTTTTCCCCAAAAATATGTCAAAGAATCAGGTGAACAGGAAATATCTGTAAAAGGTTAAGAGTATCCTGGACGCATCTGAAGAAGAAAAATAAAGCAGGAGAACCAGAGATGAAGAATAGTATTAATGCTGTCGTAACTGAGATAGTGTGATATTGATATAGGTGTAGAGTCTTTGACCAGTTGAACAGAGTTTATAAGGGCTTTTTATATACCAGAGTAGTAGTATAGATCCTGAGGAAAGGAGGAACTATTCAATAAATTGTAATGGGACAGCTGGTAATCCACATGGAAAAATACATATCTGGATATATACACAAAAATAAGTTTCACATAGATTTTATATAGGACTTATATGTGAATAGCAAAATATTTTAAAAGTTTAAAAGAAAATATAAGAAACTTTATGACTTTGAGATAACGAAGAACTTTTTTTTTTTTTTTTTTTTTTTGAGACCGTGTTTCGCTCTGTCGCCCAGGCTGGAGTGCAGTGACGCAATCTCGGCTCACTGCAAGCTCCACCTCCTGGGTTCACGCCATTCAAGGAAGATCTTTTTAAGTGACCATCAAACAACACTGACCCTAAAAGAAAAGGTTGGTAAATTTGACTGTATTAAGTTTAAAAGCATCTGTTTATCCAAAGGCCACTAAGAAGAAAGTAAAGAGACAAGTCATAAAGTGTGAGAAAATATTTGCAACACATAAGGGGCAAATAATTTATATTCAGGATATACTAAAAACTACAAGAAAAAAATGAAAAATGCGGGGGGGGGGGGCGCGTGTGAACAAGCGTTTCTCAAAATGGGAAACTCAATAAACATCAAAAAATGCTTAGCCTCATTAGTAATCAAGGAAATTCAAACTAGATACCATAAGGTACCATTTTATACCTGCCAGAACCGACAAAAGTAAAAAACTTAGCAATGCCAGTGTTGGGATCTGGATCCCATACATTGCTGTTGGTGTGAGTGCTTTTGAAATCCATTTGGCATTACTGGTAAAATGAGAAATTCCTCCGACATCTAGGTGTGGAGAGAAACCCTTGCTCAGTGGCTCCAGGAGTCATATGAAGGAACACAACACTGATCACAATGTTTATATAATGACTGTCTTCTCTTTCGACTCTTCACAGTTCTCCAGCCTCCTTTTTGCCCCAGAAATCTAATCTTGATGGGCTACATGGACAGATTCCCTGTTCTCTGGCTTTTCTTTGGGTTTAACCCAAGGGGAGTATCAGCCGGATGTTGGAGGGTGATTAGGAAGAGAGTGAAATTCAAACATGTATTTCCCAGCTCCCATCCTGATCAGTCTCAGGACAACCTTGGCACTATTGACGTTTTGGGAAGATAATTACTTGTTGGGGCTATTCTGTGCATTGTCGGATGTTTAGTGGCATCTCTGATCTCTAATCACTAGATGCAAATAGTACAGCTGCCCCTTGTGACAACCAAAAGTATCCCAGACATTGCCAAATGTCCCCTGGAGGACAAAATCGCCCTGGGTGAGAATCACTGGGTTAGCTGTCCCCTTCACTAAAAGGTCACCCCTCCTTACAGAGTGGCCTTCCTTCTTACACAACTTTGGAGGTAGAAGCAGTAAATGTAAAAACTAGCAATTTAAGGGAATAAAATAGGTAAGGTAATCAAGAAAAATCAGAAATCTACAATATAAAAAAGTTTCAATAGAGAAGTAGCCACAAATACAAAGAAAAATGTTTAAAAATTTTAAAGACCACTTTGCTCAACTCCGTACAAATAAATTTGGGAATGAGATAACACCTAGGGTAATATTCTAGTAAAACATAAATGACTAAAACTAACCCAAGAAAAGAGAGCAAGTCTAAACAAACCAGATGCCAAAAAAGAAAGAAAGAATTCTGTCAAAGAGCTATCCCCAAACAATTCCCAGACCCAGGGAGTTTCATGGTAGATTCTTAAAAAACATTAAGGAATAGATAACTCCAATGTTATTTAAACTGTTCTAAGAGTGTAGACAGTTTCCAGTTTTTTAATAAATACACATAGAATTAATATCAAACTTCAACAAGGTGATAGAAAAAGGAGTGGACATTAATGCACAAAATGTTAAATAATTGCAAGCAAAATCTAGCACAACATTAACAGAATAATACCAGTAGGAATATAGATAAACTGCAAATGGATATGAGTGAACTTTGGGGTGATGGAAATGTTAAAGCGGTTTTTTAAAACTAATACATAATGACCAGTTGGACTTTATACCAAAAATGCAAGGCTGGTTCACCACTAGAAAATAATATAGTCCGGGCACAGTGGCTCACGCCTGTAATCCCAGCACTTTGGGAGGCTGAGGTGGGTGGACCACAAAGTCAGGAGTTCAAGACCAGCCTGGCCAACATGGTGAAACCCCATCTCTACTAAAAATTAAAAAAAAAAAAAATTAGCCAGGCATGTTGGTGCATGCCTGTAATCCCAGCTACTTGGGAGGCTGAGGCAGGAGAATCACTTGAACTCAGGTGGTGGAGGTTGCAGTGAGCTGAGATTGTGTCATTGCACTCCAGCCGGGGTGACAGAGTGAGACTCCATCTCAAAAAAAAAAGAAAAAGAAAAGAATATAATTCACCTTATCAGTAGCTCACAGGGCAAAAATTAGACAATAATCCCCCTGAATTCTGAAAGGCATTTGATAAAGGCATCTAAATTTGATATATACATATATGTGTGTTTATATATGTGTGTGTGTGTATATATATAGTGTGTGTGTACTATATATATAGTGTGTGTCTGTGAGTCTGTGTGTGTATACAAGAATATATATACACACACACAAAAAATAGATACTTCCAGACATAATATTTATACAATTGCTCCTTGATTTACCATGGGGCTACGTCCAAATCCATTGTGAATCAAAAATATTGTATGTCAAACATGCATTTAATGCTAGTGATATGATGGTTCATCTTAGAATTTTTTGACTTAACAATGGCACAAAAGCATTATTCAATAGAAATCATAATGGGTTAGGATTAATGATTTAGTAGAAATCGTAATCCCATTGTAAGTGGTAAGGAGCTCTTTGACTTATAATAGGGTTACATCCCAATAAACCCATCAGTAAAGAAAAATCGTTAAGTCTAAACATTGTAAGTCAGGAACAAACTTTACCATGCAACACACCTAGACAAGGAGCATTTTGTTTTGATTCACCATTCTTGTAAGCTCTTTGATCTGGTGTTTTCTTGGCCTTGTACCAATTGGACCTTTGTGCTGCTGGAAAAGACAGATGTCTACCTGTTGCCTCCTTCCCCTAACACTCTCCTAGTGGTTCTGCCAGAGTGCCCAGAATGTCCACTTTTTAAGCAGTTCTTTGGGTTCAGGTGGTGATAATATGCACAGATGTCATCTAGAGGGGCTCATTAAACCCTCCGTTAACTGTCCTAAGAAGGTGGAGCGCCTGTCAGGCAAACTTGAATGGAGAAAATCCCTGGCGTGAGAAGACAAAGATGTGAGAATTGCTTGGGAGACTCAGGTTCTGGTCTTTCTTCTACCGGTTGGGTGAATTGAACAAGTTGCTGAACTTTTCTGGGCATCACTACCATCTTCTGAAATCCAAGGGAGTATAGCTGACCCAAGTCCTTATTCCTAACAAAATCTTTTGCTGAAAACCAATGTGTAAAATAGGTGAAGGCTGAAAAGGATAGGAGAGCTGTGAGGAGCCCAGTGACAGATTCCAGGAACCCACCAGGACTTAGCAAGTCAGATTGTGCAGAGCACATGAGGCTTCATTTCAATTTCTACCTTCTTGAATTATCTTTCTTCTCCCCATATCATAGTTCAAGAGAGGAAATGCAAATAAAAATTGCAAACCCCAAAATTATACACATCATAGAAACAGATGTGACCTCTACAAGTTCTTCCAACTCTCAGTCTGTGAGTTTATGAGAATCCCAGACTGAAGTTAAATTATTTTCTAGCTGGATGATAACAAATTTAAAAGAATGATTACAATACAAAAAATTAGCCGGGCGTGGTGGTGGGCGCCTGTAGTCCCAGCTACCGGGAGTCTGAGTCAGGAGAATGGCATGAACCTGGGAGGTGGAGCTTGCAGTGAGCCGAGATTGCGCCACTGCACTCCAGCCTGGGTGACAGAGCGAGACTCCGTCTCAAAAAAAAAAAAAAATGATTACAACTGCACCACACTAGAGTATGATTAGAAAATTCCCCTTTAGATTGAAGTAACACTATACTGACCTGCAAGTATCTTTAAGATATATTGTCAAGAGAAAAATAAAGCAAAATGTCTTGTACCCTACCATTTGTAAGAAAAAGAAGAGGAGGAGGAGGAGGAGGAGGAGGAGAGGGGGAGGGGGAGGGAAGGGGGAGGGGAGAGAAGGGGGAAGGAGAGGAGGAGGAGGAAGAGGAGGAAAGAAGAAAAAAGAAGGAACGGAACAAGAAGAGAAAGGGCCAGTGCAGTGGCTCATTCCTATAATCCCAACACTTTGGAAAGCCAAGGCAGGAGGATCACATGAGCCCAGGAGTTCAAGATCAGCCTGGGCAACATAAATGAGACCCCATCTCTACAAAAAATTTAAAACAAAAATTAGCCAGGCATGGTGGTGTTCACCCGTAGCCTCAGCTACTAGAGGTGGGCCTGAGGTGAGAGGGTCACTTGAGTTTTTTTTCTTCGTCTTCTTTTTATTTGAGACAGAGTGTTGCTCTGTTGCCCAGGCTGGAGTGCAGTGGTGTGGTCATAGCTTACTGCAGCCTTGACCTTCCGAGCTCATGTACATTTGATTATGCATAGAATCTCTGAGAAAAGGCCAGGCACAGCGGCTCACGCCTGTAATCCCAGCAGTTTTGGAAGGCCGAGGCGCATGGATCATGAGGTCAGGAGTTCGAGACCAGCTTGGCCAATATGGTGAAACTCCGTCTCTACTAAAAATACAAAAATTAGCTGGGCGTGGTGGTGCGCACCTGTAGTCCCAGCTATTTGGGAGGCTGAGAGGCAGAAGAATTGCTTGAACGTGGGAGGTGGGGGTTGCAGTGAGCCGAGATTGCACCACTGCACTCCAGCGTGGGCAACAGAGTGAGACTCCATCTCAAGAAAAAAAAAGAAAAAAAAAAGAATCTCTGAGAAAATACAGAGGAAACTGATAATCTGGTTGCTTCTATGAAGGAAATGGCATGGCAGGGGATGGGATAGAAGGGAGGCTTGCTTTTCACTCTATTGCCTTTTTAATTCTGTACTGTGTGCATTTCACTTTTTAAAATTGCTCTTTGGTTTCCCCCCTTCATTCCATTTGACCAGCAATTTCACTTCCAGGAATTGATCCTACATATTTGCTCACACAGAAATATTACATGATCATATAGTTGTTCACTGAAGCATTTTTTTATTTTTCTTTTTTTTTTTTGGTAATGTTTGAAACATTGTCAATGTTCATCAATAGGATACTGGTAAAATAGAAGGTGGCACATTCACAAGATGGAATTCCTTGCGTTTGTAAAGTTGTAAAGAAGGCTGAGGATGTGTTCTACGTACTAGTGTGAAAAGATCTGCAAGATACATTGTGTGAAAGGGAGATGGCCCAGCGTGGTGGCTCATGCCTGTAATCCCAGCACTTTGGGAGGCCAATGTGGGAGGATCACTTGAAGTCAGGAGTCAAGACCAGCCTGGCCAACACAGGGAGACCCTGTCTCAAAAAAAAAATTGTTTTAATTAGCTGGATATGGTGACATGCACCTGTAGTCCCATCTGCTCAGGAGGCTGAGGTGGGAAGATCACTTGTACTCAGGAGTTTGAGGCCGCAGCGAGCTATGATCACACCACTGCACTTCAGCCTGGGCAAGAGAGTGAGACACTATCTCAAAAAAAAAAAAAAAAAGAAAGAAAGAAAGAAAAGAAAATAGAAGATGCAGATGTGGATATAATATGAATTTTAAAGGTGAGGTTAAAATATATACATATAAGTATATGTGCTCATATATGTATTAAATTTTCTGGCAGGATATACTAGAAACAAACAATAGTACTCATTAAATGTTGGAAAACTGGGTGTAAATGGGGAATAGGGATAGAAGAGAGACTTTACTGAATACCTGTTTATACTTTAATATTTTTGAACTATGAAAGCAATACATATTCAAAAATTAAGTAATTTATATTTTAAAACCAATAAATGCATTAAAATTACACTTTGGCTTCCCCTCCCACCAAGCACTGCCATTAGGATTTTGCTTCAGGACCAGAAAAACAAAACAAAACAAAACAAACACTCTTCTAAAGAAACCAGCCCTTGGGCCTCCCTTTGTCCTTTCAAATAGTGACTTGCAGAAATTCCAATTCAGCAACATTTCTCCCCTCTGGCTTCAGAACTGTTGCATGCTAACTTTTTATTCCCCTCTCCCCTACCTACTCCTTTTTCCCAGTTCTCATTAATCTTCCCTGGGCCTCCTCTTTAAACACTACTGTAGCCACCAGAGCTCTCTGATTTACAGCACAATGTTGTGCTTAGAATTATAGAAAAACAAAAGCACAGCTCTGAACATGGGTGTCCCAATGGCACCTCAGCCTTAACCAACTTCTGCCTCTATTGCAAGCTCCTAAATGGCCTCACCTCTCACTTTCCTCATACAATTGACATTCCAGCATCCTTCAGGGGATAAAGAATTGCCTTTCACATGGACTCTGTCTTCTCACACTCAAGGCCAGCTGAGTCTGCCCCCAACCCTTGCTAAAATCCCCACATACCCTGGTTGCTCATCATGTGTTTATCTTGTCTCCTCCAGTTACCCTCAAACTTGGCTCAAACCAGTTTTCAGGGCCTCTAGTCCCCGCTGAAACCCAGTGGTGGATCTAAACAGGCTGCCATTCACTGCTTGAATCAATGAACTCCAAGGGCATTATTGGATTCATTTAATACAAATGTCCCTGGCATTAGGCTGAATGCTGGGAAGACAGTCATGAAGAAGACTGACAACATGGTTCCTGTCTGCACAGGCCAGCAGCCTTAGAGAGAAGGCAACTTAACAAGGAGCCAAATACTGCGGCTCTCAACTCTGGCCACATATTAGAAATTCTTGGGAACACTCTAAGTCCATGCTGGACAGATTGAATCAAAATCTCTGGGAGTGAGGCCCAAGCAACAGTATTTTTTAAGTTCTAATGACTGGCTGTCATTAGAATCTTTAAGAGAATGGATTTACAGGCAACCTCCTATTTAATGATACAATCTAAATGATTCCTGGGCAATAGTCCTTAATCGAATCATAAAAATTGAATTTATTTCCTATGAGTATAAGGCTAGGAACTAGGGTACTGAAAACCCATTTCATACCACAAACAACAAAGACAAAAATTTAACCTTGAAAGTAAAAGACGACAAACCCAAATACATACTTTAAGAAATATCCAGTGGCAGGAACACATTCCTGCCAATATTAGAACATGGCATAGTCCATCAGACAGGATGAACTACCTTGATGGTAAGAGTCCTAGAGAATAAGAAGGTATTTTCCAACCTATTTCACACACTGGGTGTTGGATTTCTTGGCTTCACTCCATCCCTTAGAGGTTCTGTGAAATTTCAACTACATATAGAACCTTCTACCACCCCAGTCATCCCTTGCCCCTATACTGGGGTGTTACTTCATTTAACAGGACCCAAGAGTATGTGGTGTGATGATGTGACTCAGTCAATGGGCCTCCCAGTACAGAGTGTCACTCCTTCCACACTCTCTCTGGTTGTCACTGAAGATTTGAAAAGGCAGCTGCAAGAGATTTTTCTCTAAGCCTTATTTGTGAGTGGGGCAGTGTTAATGCTTTTAACATTATCTCCATTTGGGCCAAATCAAACCGAAAGAGAAAAACACATAGGAAACAGCGTCAGGACAATGAAATTCATAAAACTTACAAATATTTAGCCCCCCATTTCCTCATCTGTAAAATGGGCATCATTATAGATTTATGTATATAAAACATATGTTTGCTATGAAAATTAATGGTGATCTTTGGATAAATTGTCTGATCTATAATACTACACAATAGACAATATTTAATATTATTTATTTTAATATCTAAAAAGGAGGGCTGGGAAATGCTGCTTTATGATTTTATGACTTATAGATTTACAAGTTGCCCCTACAGAGGAATTACACCAATTTACACTCCCACCAGTAGTATATAAGAGTACACATTTTTTAGCACCTCCAACAGAGTATCATTCTTTAAAAAAAAAAAATTGTTGGCCAGGCGTGACGGCTCATGCCTGTCATTCCAGCACTTTGGGAGGCCGAGGCCGGTGGATCACCTGAGGTCGGGAGTTCGAGACCAGCCTGGATAACGTGGTAAAACCCCGTCTCTACTAAAAATACAAATATTAGCCGGGCGTGGTGGTGGGCACCTGTAATCCCAGCTACTCGGAAGGCTGAGGCAGGAGAATCGCTTGAACTTGGGAGGTGGAGGTTGCAGTGAGCCAACATCATGCCATTGCACTCCAGTCTTGGCAACAAGAGTGAAACTCTGCCTCAAAAAAAAAAATTGTTAATTTGACAGATAAAATTGATACTAAGTTGTTTTAACCTTCATTAATTTCATTAATTCTAAGTTTGAATATCTTTATTGTTATAATTTTGGTCTATTTTGTATTTATGGTTTTTTTGTTTGTTTGTTTGTTTGTTTTTTAGATGGTCTCTCTCTGTTGCCCAGGCTGGAGTGCAGTGGCGCGATCTCGGCTCACTGCAACCTCTGCCTCCCGGGTTCAAGCGATTCTTCTGCCTCAGCCTTCCGAGTAGCTGGAACTACAGGTGCACGCCACCCCACCTGGCTAATTTTTTATATTTTTAGTAGAGACGGGGTTTCACCATATTGGCCAAGCTGGTCTCGAACTCCTGACCTCGTGATCTGCTGACTCAGCCTCCCAAAGTACTGGGATTACAGGCGTGAGCCACTGCACTTGGCCATATTTATGTATTTTTTACATATCAAATTAAAATTTTTTTATTTAATCATATCTCTTAATTTTCATGTTCTTCTATGTGTCCTCATCTTGAGATCATATAAATATTCATCTTTATCATACTCTAGCTCTATTTTTCTTTAAATATTTGACTCCTAGATCTATTTGGAATTTATTTTAGAATATGAGTGAAGTAAAGATTTGACTTAATTTTAATTTTTCCCTAAATCTTTTGTATTAGAACCACTTATTATCTTATTTATTCTTCTCCTGTTGATTTACCATTTTTTATTGTTTCAATAATTTTCACTGTTTCTTATTGTAATAATAACACATTTTAATTATTATTATAACTTAATAATATATAAAGGATCCTCCTACTTCAGCCTCCTGAGTAGCTGGGACTGCAGACAGAGCATCACCTGTAATGCAAATTCAGGGAAGGAGTCTTAGCACTGCATCTTGTTTACATGGTACACAATTTTTATGCCTGTTGTCCCCTAAAGTAAAACCCGTTACTTTGGCTAATGCAACCTAAATTGAGATATTTTATTCTATATGATGGAACACTATGCACCCATTAAAAATAACCTTCCCTAGGCCAGGCATGGTAGCTCACACCTGTAATCCCAGGACTTTGGGAGGCCAAGGCAGAAGGAAAGCTTGAAGCCAGGAGTTCTAGACCAGCCTGGGCAACATAACCAGACCCTGTCTCTAGCAACAAACAAAAAATTAGTCAGGCATGGTGATGATGCTCTGCCTATAGTCCCAGCTACTCAGGAGGCTGAAGCAGGAGGACACTTTGAGGCCAGGAGTTTGAGGCTACAGTGAGCTATGATGGCACTACCATACTCCAGCCTGAGAGACAGAGCCAGACCCTGACCCTTTAAAAAAAAAAAAAAAATGCTGGGCACGGTGGCTCACATCTGTAATCCCAGAACTTTGGGAGGCTGAGGTGGGAGGGTGGCTTGAGCCCAGGAGTTCAAGACCAGCCTGGGTAACATGGCAAGACCCTATCTCTATTATAAAAAGAAATATAGGCCAGGCGCAGTGGTTCACATCTGTAATTCCAGGTGTGAGTTAAGTCAAATCCTTACTTCACTCATATTCTAAAATAAATTCCAAATAGATTTTGGGAGGCCAAGGAGGGTGGATCACTTGAGTCCAAGAGTTAGAGACCAGCCTGGGCAACATGGCAAGACCCCATCTCTACCAAAAAATATAAAAATTAGCCAGGCATGGTGGTGTGTGCCTCAGGTCCCAGCACTCAGAAGGCTGAGGTGAGAGAATTTCTTGAGCCTGGGAGGCAGAGGTTGCAGTAAACCATGATAATGCTGCTGCACTCCAGCCTGAGTGACAGAGGGAGACACTGTCTCAAAAAGAAAAAAAGAAATATATATATATATAAAATATACATTATATAATACATAGTAAATATATAATATATAGTAATATAATATATATTAATTGTATAACCTTTTCCAAATAAGTTTTTTGTTTTTTTTGAGTCTTGCTCTGTCGCCCAGGCTGGAGTGCAGTGGCTTCATCTCAGCTCACTGCAACCTCCGCCTCCCAGGTTCAAGTGATTCTCCTGCCTCAGCCTCCCGAGTAGCTGGTATTACAGACATGCATCACCATGCCCAGCTAATTTTTGTATTTTTAGTAGAGACGAGGTTTCACCATGTTGGCCAGGCTGGTCTCAAACTCCTGACTTCAGATGATCCACCTGCCTCGGCCTCCCAAAGTGCTGGGATTACCGCACCCAGCAGAAGAAATTTATTAAAATGCATTGGATATAATATTAAAAGATTTAGGATAAACAATATGATCCTGCTTTGTTAAAGCAAAAATAACAAATCACCTGTCTACATGCATAGAAAACAGATTATCGATAAATTAATACACCAAAATGTTAATGGCAAGCTATCTCTAAGTAATGGGACGATGGGTGATTTTTACTTTGCTGTATTTTTCAGCATTTTCCAAATTTTCTACAATAAATATGCGTTACCATTATAATCAGAACAATCAGTAATCACTATGACTTAAATGGATATTTTAAGGTCCACTCCAGTCCTGGTTAGGGTGGTTGGATTGTCAATCTCACCCCAAAGAAGAGACCGCTCTTTCTCTCCATGAGAGCAAGGCTGGGCATCCAGCCCTGAAAGGGGATGCATTCACCACTTCAGTTCAGTTCTTTTGATTGGAAGACACTGCCATTAGATGTTAAATGCCAAATAACATCATCTGGAATCACATGGTGACCCTTTGTGTTGCCAGCTGGGAGAGGGGTGTGTGGCATCACCTCCCACTTACCCTCTCCAAACCCCAACCAGAAGGGCTGGGAAGGCACAGAGATAGTGTGGTACTTCAGGGTGGTATGCTAATGCAGGCCTCTAATCCTATCAGGAATGCTTAGGGTGTTAATTTGACCATCTTTCACAGCTCATAAATCTACTGAAGCAAAGCCAAGCTGCCAGACACCATCAAGCAAAACTCCTTCTGAGGCTGGCAGTTGGAGTAAAGCAGCCGGGATCATGCCACAATAAAGTCCAATAAAGAGCTTTGTATGTGGGGGACTGGAGAGCAGCTTCTCACATTTGGATACAATAGAACAAAACAGTGGGAAATGTGAATGTCTGATTAGTCAGACTGGTGGTCTCCCCCGTGCCCCGCCTGCCCACTGAGCCATAGATCCTCATTCATTCACAATTCTTTGCACGCAGATGGATCTATCTTGCTCCCAAACAATCGCCGGCACAGACTCCCATCGGATTAGTTTGCTTAATCCCTGTGTATAAATACAGATCAACTGTATTCACTTCCATTGGAATCTGCTAGCCTTTTTATATTAAAACCTATTTAACTTCAGTCAAATCACTCCTGCCTAGATCCATTCTCTCTTTATTCGGTGGTCAGAATGGAAACATTCTTCTCTTTCAGGAACAGGGCATTCCCCCAGAAGAGTTCCCACTGTTGACAAATAGGTGGGGTTTAAAACTGTCAACAGAAATCAGTAGCAACCTCCGGATTACAGCTTCATCCAGAGTCCATCTGTTCCTCAAATCAATCCGTTTAAAAATCAGCTGATTAGGGATTCTAAGTAAAAACATCCTTTGGAGCATCCATTTCAAGAGACATTGAGGCAGTCAGTTAGATTTTCATCAGCTTCCTCTTTGGTCCACACCTCTTGGAGGGCAAGTTGCAGCAGTTTTCTGCCTCTAGGGACAGAAATCTCTGACCGAATCTGCAGGCTGGCAGGGGTGGGGAGGGAGTGGTAGTTCCACATGGTCCAAGACTGGAAGTACCAGAAAAACTGAAGAAAGACCCACCCATTCTGCAGTTCTGTACAGGCAACCAATGACATTCCCAAAGTGCTGGGATTACAGGCATAAGCCACCATGCCCAGCCAACAAATTATATTTTTAAATGAGTGCACACAGTATGATGAATACAGAGTGGAAAATGAGCTTTCATTCCATCCCATTGTCTCTGGCCAACCAGATCTCCTCCTCAAACTACTGTACCACTTATTGGCATTTTTTTCCTCTAGAGATAGCCTATGCACACACAAGCCTCTATGTTTACATTTCCTCTGTATTTATTTTTACAATGATAACATACTGTACCTGCTGTTCTGAACCTTGCTTCTTTTTTCCACTCAACAATCTGTCTTGATAGGTACACATAGGACTGGCTCATTCTTTTCATGATTCCAATTTTCTGGTGTATGAATGCACTGTAATTTAGAACCAGCCTCCTATTGATGAACTGTTGTGCTATTTATAATGTTGTATTTTCAATTAACACTGTGATGTATTTCCTTCTCATGCATCCTTTTAATCAAAGGTTATCTTCATTTAAAATATGAACAGGTATTGTTCAATTTTCCTTCTAGAGACCGTTTCCCAATGGTAAGAGAAGAATAATTCTCTTACACTGGGGCTGATGGGTAGCTGTATCCCATCAGAGGGGCTGTACTGGTTGTTAAAAGATCAGCATATTTATGCACTCACTGTTAACTAGCTGCCAAGTGCCTTTCTCTTATGTCTGAGAGCCTTTAGTTTGCTCACAATCCAGCGACTTAAAACTTGACACCAGGGGCCAGGCATGGTGACTCACACCTGTAATCCTAGCATTTTGGGAGGCCAAGGTGGGTGGATCACCTGAGGTCAGGAGTTCAAGACCAACCTGGCCAACATGGTGAAGCCCTGTCTCTACTAAAAATACAAAAAAAAAAAAAAATTAGCTGAGCATGGTGGCAGGTGCCTGTAATCCCAGCTACTTGGGAAGCTGAGGCAGGAGAATTGCTTGAATCCAGGAGGCGGAGGTTGCAGTGAGCTGGGATTGAGCCACTGCACTCCAGCCTGGGCGACAGAGCCAGACCCAGTTTCAAAGAGAAAGACACAGCCGGGCGTGGTGGCTCATGCCTGTAATCCCAGCACTTTGGGAGGCTGATGTGGGCGGATCACGAGTTCAGGCGTTCAAGACCAGCCTGAACAACATAGTGAAATGCCGTTTCTACTAAAAAATACAAAAATTAGCGGGCATGGTGGTGCACGCCTGTAATCCCAGCTACTCAGGAGGCTGAGGCAGGAGAATTGCTTGAACCTGGGAGGCAGAGGTTTCAGTGAGCAGAGATCATGCCATTGCACTCCAGCCTGGGTGACAGAGTGAGTACTCCATCTCAAAAAAAAAAAAAAAAAAAAGAGAGAGAGAGAGAGACAGAGAGAATTGATACCAGGCAGAAGAGGGAGCTGCAGTCTGTTCTGACTGTCCAGTGCCTGGGTATTAAATATTTTGAATATCACTCTTTTACCTTCACTAATATGAGAGATGAAAATGGTCTCACAGTATAGCTAATTTGCAGTTCTCTTTTTAAAATGCCATTTTAATTTCCCTTTCTGTATATTGTTCATATTCTATTGGGTTGCTTGTTTTGCATCTTGATTTTTTTTTTTTTTCCTTGAGAGAGAGCCTCTCACTGTGTTGCCCAGGCTGGAGTACAGTGGCGTGATTACGGCCCACTGCAGCCTCAACCTCCCAGGCTCAAACAATCCTCCCGCCTCAGCCTGCCAAGTAGCTGGCACTACAGGCACACACCACCACACTGGCTAATTTTTTTCATTTTTTATAGAGGCTAGTCTCAAACTCCTGGGCTCAAGCAATCCTCTCACCTCAGCCTCCCAAAAGTGCTAGCATTACAGGCATTAGCCAGCACACCTGGCCAGAATTGATTTTCTTAACACGTAAAAAGGTTTTCATCCTGGCATAGTGGCTCACACCTGTAATCCCAGCACTTTGGGACGCCGAGGCAGGAGGATCGCTTAAGCCCTAGAGTTTGAGATCAGCTTGGGCAACTTAGTGAGACCACGGCCTCTAAAAAGTTATTTTAAAATTAGCTGGGCATAGTGGCACAAGCTTGTAGTCCCAACTACTTGGGAGGCTGAAGTGGGAGGATCATATGAGCCTGGGAGATGGAGGCTGCAATGTGCCACGATCAAGCCACTGCACTCCAGCCTGGGTGACACAGTGAGACCCTGTCAATAAAGGGAAGGGGAGGGGAAGGGAGGGAAGAGAAGGGAGATATTTCAAATTTTTATGAAGTGGAATTTATCAATCTTTCAAAGCTTCTGGGTTTTGTGGTTGTACTTAGGATTTCTCTATATCAAGATTAGTAAAACTTTTTTTTTCTTGTAGTTTTGTGATTTTGTTTTCTGTTTTTACATATTTGACTCATCTGAAGTATATTTTGATGTAAGGCGTAAGGTTTGGATCCAACACTATTTTCCCCAAACAGCTCCCCAATTGTTGCAACACCATCATCTTTTCCATGATTATATAATATACTGCTGTCTTAGTCAGCCCAGGCTGCCATAACAAAATAACATAGACTCCGTGACTTAGACATTTATTTCTCACAGTTCTGGAGGCTGGACGTCCAAGATCAGGGTGCCAGCATGGTCGTGTTCTAGTGAGGGCTCTTTCCGGCTTGTAGACAGCTGCCTTCTCACTATGCCCTAACATGTTGTGGGGGGGGTCCACCCCTCATGATTCAAAGAAAGAAAATTAATTCCTTGGCTATGTCAGGGGGCACAGTGAGAAACAGTTGTCTGCAAGCCAGGAAAAAGTCCTCACCAGACCTCAGTCATGCTGGCACCCTGATCTTAAACTTGTTGTCTTGTTTTCAAGGTCACTAATCCCATCATGAGGGCCCCACCCTTATGACTTTATCTAAATCTAATGACCTCCTGAAGGCCCCATCTCCAAATACCATCACATTGACAGGTAGAGCGCCTGTAGTCCCAGCTACTCCAGAGGCTGAGGCAGAAGAATCACTTGAACCTGGGAGGCGGGGGTTGCAGTGAGCTGAGATTGTGCCACTGCACTCCAGCCTGGGCAACAAAGTGAGACTCTGTCTCAAAAAAAAAAAAAAAAAAGAATCCTTGTACATTTATTTTTCCATAGTGGCTTTAGAATCAGTTTGTAAAATTTCACATTTCATCCCTCAAATAGGTTGACATGTTATTAGGTCATGAAAATTTTATATATTAATTTAGGAAGAAATTAAGTTATATTATTGAATCTTTCTGTACAAGAATAGTATATAAGCAGCCTGGGCAACACAGTGAGACCTGGTCTCTACCAAAAATTTTTAAACAAAAATTAACCAAGTGTAGTGGCATGCACCTATAGTCCCAGCTGCTGAGGAGGCTGAGGTGGGAGTATTGCTTGAGCCCAGGAGGTGGAGGTTGCAATGAGCCGAGATCTCGCCACTGTACTCCAGCCTGGGCAACAGAGTGAGATCCTGTCTCAAAATAATAATAATAATAATAATAATAATAATAGTGTATCTTAAGTAACAATTCTTCTCATTGTTACATTTATTATTAGGTACATATTTTTTGTTATTACTATAAATGGAATCTTTTCTTCCATTACATCTTATAACTGCTTTTTATGTATAAATAGGAAAGCTATTAATTTTTAATTAATTTTATATCCACCCATCTTACTGAATTTTTTTATTGTTTGAGATGGGTTTTCAGTTGATTTTCTTGGGTTGTTCAGATAATATCTGAATTGGAAGTAAAAATAATTTTACTTTATCCTTTAAATTTTTTAAATTTTTTTTTCTCTTGACTAATAGCATCAGCTACTATTTGCAGAACAATGTTAAATAGTGATAGTGGGCAGTCTTATCTGGTTCTTGACTTAAAAGAAATGTTTCTAGTGTTCTTCCCTTAAGCATGAAGCTGGCTTTTGGCTTATATATATAAAGTTGACTTAATATATTGTAGTTAACAAAAGTGATTCTTACCAGAATCGGCTGGGGAATCTTCAGGTTAAAAATAGTCTCCTGCAGCCCGGGCAACTAGTGAAACTCTGTCTGTACTACAAAATATATATATATATTTTTTAATAAGCCGGGGGCAGTGGCCTGCACCATTAGTCCCAGCTACTCGGGAGGCTAAGGCCGGAGTGTTGCTTGAGGCCAGGAGTTCAAGACTGCAGTGAGCTATGATCCTGCCACTGCACTCCTGCCCAAGTGGCAGAGTGAGACCCTGTCTCTAAAAAAAAAAGTTCCTGAGTGTTGCCCAGAGGGTCAGTTTCAGAAGGTCAGAGTGGGGCCCAGAAATCTATATTTTTCCTGAACTTCCTTGGTGGTTCAGATACAAGTAACATTCAGCCCAGACTTGAAGAATTCCAGTGGACAGAAAGCACTTTAGAGTCAGATCTGGGCTCAAGAGGGCAGCTCTTTCCCCCATGTCATTTACTTCCTCTGAGCCTCAGTTTCCCATGCTGCTAAAAGAGGGAGAATAATCACATATGCCCTGGTGACTCGAAGAGGGGCTAAGAGGCTCAGATGAGGTAATGTCTGTGAAAACATTTGGCAGATTAGAAACTGCATATAAATGTGAGGAAGCGTGACCTCACTGTGCCCAAGAGGGGAGATATTTGGAAGAGCCTGACTGATTTTCAGGGCTCGGCGACATCTCCCAGCGAGCCTTGGAGAGCCTGCTTCAAAACCCACACTTACATTCCACGAAACACCCTCTGCTTCCTTGTCAACAGGCTTTGCTTCACGTTAGGTCAGCTTCCACTGCTCAGGGCTTTGTGATGATCATGCACTACAGGTTGGTTTCAGAGGCACAGACACCTTACCGCCTGTGTGTGATCCAGGACCAATGAAAAAAGTCCTCTCCGGCCACACCCCGTTCCCTGCCTGGTCCCCTTGGAGTCTCCGGCATTTGAGAGAGCTTTTGTGGCTTGAATCGAAGTCACAAAACCCCCCCTGCTAATCCCATGGGGTCACAGTTGGACCTAGTGCTTCAGGGGAGGACCAATAAGACAGAATCCATTTTGCATTTCCCTTCCTGCTTTCCTACGGAGAGATGTAAATGTCCCTAGAGGTGAATATAATAAGATAGAGCCAACGTGGGGATGTTGCTCCCTGGGACGCTGCATGAGTGGTGTGACATCATGTTCTTAGTCTGAGCTTCAGTGGATCTCTTAGAATGTTAGAGACCCGTCTCCTCCTAGAAAAGGAGTTCCTGCCCTGTGGTCTGTGAGCTAATGAAAATACAGGCTGTCTCAGCCTGGATTAAAAGAGGTTTTCTTTCCCATTTCCCATTTAAAGACACTGTAGTCTTGAAATTACCATTTAAAGCAGGAGATAAATTGCCAGAGGCCATTTCATGCCAAGGTACATTAGAGAGCAGAGTGTCAAACTGTGCTTAGCCAGGAGACAGTGATGGGCAAATCCTGCTCTCTGAGAGCAGCAGGCATAAAATGTGGCCCCTGGGTAGAGGGAGGGCCCTTGCTTCCAGCCCCCATAGCTTGTCTCCCTTCACCAGCAGGAATATTCTTTCTTTTGTGGCCTCTTGTTTAGGCTGTTCTTGACCTTTCATAAATAAAAGACTCTGAATTTTGGCAGGCCTTGCGCTTTTTTTAATAAAGAGGGGGAAGCCATTTGAAGATAGAAACAAAATTGCTTGGATGGTTGCCTGTGAAGTTACAATTATAGCAATGACTGAAGATGGAGGACAGGAATTGAGAGAAGAGGGATTTTTTTCCCCTAGCTGTCAAAATGCTGGATTTTATGTCCTTCCGTGAGAGCCTGCCGTTATAAATTTTAGACCCTAACTCATCAACAGTGAGTGCTAAAAGACATTCTTGAGGAAGGCCTGGTTTTTCGATACATCTAAATTTTTATTAGCTTTTACTCCAGCATCAGTAAACATTCCTGAGTGCTTACTAGAGGCAGGGCAGTGAGAAGCAGAAGGACGAATCAAAGAACAATTATATCCCAGCACCTGCACCATGCCTGCTGGCCAAGTGTTTTCCTTGAGAAAACCTAAAAACCTTAGCTTCCCTCCCTTTGCCTTAGTAATTCCCCAAACTCTGCTGTTCACTGGAATCACCTGGAATGTTTTTTGGAAAATTCTGATCCCAGACTCTCACGCTAGATGTTATGATTTAATTGTGGGGAGTTTTTTAAAGCTCCCCAGGTGATTCTAACGTCCAGCAGTGTTGGAGACTCACTGGCCTAACTTCCGCTCTTTCTTCAGGTTTCAGTTTAGTATTTCTTCCTTCAGGAAACCTGCTGGAATTCTCCTTCCCCTGTCTTCACACACCTGTGACCCCGAACCCGTGGAGTATCGCTCCTTGAGGGGCTCCTGCAGCACCTGGTACTTGGCCTTGGTGATATGGGCCACTTGACTCAACACTCTTCCTCAGGATGAATGGGACACCCCTGAAGGCAGGACCAATGGCTCGCTCATTCTCCAGAGCCTGGCTCATCATGAGCCCTTGAAGTACTAATTGAAGGAGTAAATTCACATTCTCCTTGGACATTTCCTTTCACTCTTTCTGTGCATGCTAATTTACTTTCTCTAGTAATAATAAATGTCATTTTGTTTTGCATGCTGCTATGGTTTGAATGTTTGTCCCCTCTGAAATTCATGTTAAAACTTAATCCCCAGTATAACCATATTAAGAGGTGGATTAGGGTCAGAAGGGCTCTGCCCTCATGAATGAATTAATCCATTGATGGATGAATAGATTAGTGGGTTATCACAGGAGTGGGTTAGTTATCATGAGAGTAAGTCTCTTATGAAAGCCAGTTTGGGTCTTAGTGCACCCCCACCCCCCTTGCTCTGTGATGCCTTCTGCCATGTGATGATACAGCATGGGACCCGAACTGGAAGCCAACCAGATGCAGTTGCCAGATCTTGGTCTTTTCAGCCTCCAGAACTGTAGGAAATAAATCTCTTTTCTTTATAAATTACCCAGTCTTGGGTTTTCTGTTACAGCAACATAAAATGGACTGACGCCCACTTAATCACACTGTCTCTAATTTTCATGGTCATTGAGTCATGTAATAAAAGTGAAGCATTTACACTGTTTTAATTTAATGTATTTATTCTTTTGAAACAGAGTCTTGCTCTGTTGCCCAGGCTGGAGTGCAGTGGGGCAATCTCAGCTTACTGCAACCTCCACCTCCTAAGCACAAACAATTCTCATTCCTCATCCTCCTCAGTAGCTGGAATTACAGGTGAGTGCCACCACACCGAGCTAATTTTTGTGTTTTTAGTAGAGACAGTGTTTTCCCACATTGGCCAGGCTGGTCTAGAACTCCTAACCTCAAACCATCTATCCGCCTCGGCCAAAGTGCTGGGATTACAGGCGTCAGCCACTGCCCCTGGCCTCTTTTATGCTTTATTGTATTTATTTATTTATTTATTTTTTTGAGACGGAGTTTTGCTCTTGTTACCAGGCTGGAGTGCAATGGCACCATCTCTACTCAGTGCACAAGAGATTCTCCTGCGTCAGCCTCCCGAGTAGCTGGGGTAACAGGCGCATGCCACCACACCCAGCTAATTTTTGTATTTTTAGTAGAGATGAGGTTTCATCACATTGTTCACGCTGGTCTCGCCTGCCTGATCCGCCCGCCTCGGTGATCCGCCCCGCCTCGGCCTCCCAAAGTGCTGGGATGACAGGTGAGCCACCACACCTGGCCTCTTTTTTATGTTTTATATACTTTATAAGATTTTTTAAAAATAGTGCCAGCTGAATCTGTCAAATAAAAAAAATCCCAAAATGTGGTTAATCACAAGAGAAGGTTAAATGATTAGACTTGGTTCTCGAGCATTATTTGTGAAAACATGTATTTTCATTTAGGTCTCCATAGACCTAAAACCTGATTTTCTCCCTATTATTAAAAAGGTTTATATTTTGTAAAATATGCTTCATAACTTAGACAAAGGCTAATCAATGAAAGTGTCTCCTTTTTGTTTGGTTAATGCGGATTTAATGAAAGGGCACACACACATTTCTGAAGTTGTAGCTCACTTTATTGCCAAAATGCAGACAAAGAAACAAATCTGCAAACACAGGGCCCCCTGTAACATCATGGAAGGGGTCAGATTACAAGGCTGGGCGACCGGGGCCTTCAGAGCCACGGTAATTGTCCCCACGTTCCGGGCCCCTGCGACGCCCACAGACTTCTTAATGTCCCTCTTTGTAACCCCTCAGGGCCGCGCGAATAGCGGGGAAGGTAACGTGACTGCGGAGCTCAGGGCCCGCCCGGGAGGGGCGCGGGCCTGGCCAGTGGGAAGGTCGCACGCCGAGGGGCGAAATCACCCCACCGGCATCAGACCACCGCCTCCATTCAGCGGAGGAATGTGGGCGGGCAGAGGACGCGCGGTCCCCTCACCCGGCGTTAACCCTGTGCGCGCCCGGAGCTTCGCCCGGAGCATCGCAGCATCGCGCAGCGCCCGGAGCCCGGAGCCCTCACAGCTCCACCGGTGCCCGGAGCATCTATCTCCCCGCGCGCGGTGCCGCCGCTCGCCACGTTCACATTCCTCCACGTGCCCGCGTGACTCTTTTGGTGTTATTTTTTAAAATCTCACTATTTAATCGCCATGTTTACCTTCCCCAGAACCACATAGTCTCATCGCAATTCAAATAATTTAGAAAACATTTTAAGATAATGGTGGGGCCCACGAAGCCAGTGCAACGTAGGTGGCTTCCCTTGTTGGAAGTCACCGCACCGAGGCCAGAAGAGGGTAGCCAGCGCCCAGGCAAGCGCTTAAAACTGCAGCCTCCTCCACACCTTTGCACGTGGGGAAACCGAAGCAGAACCCTGTCTCTTTCACTTTTCTTCCCCTCGCTAAGACTTTTTTATATTTGTAAGTGGAGGCGCGATCCAGTTAGTTTTTCTCCAGACTTTTAATGTAGAAAATATGCAAATCTACAAAAAAGTTGAACGTGTAGTGCAGTAATACAATTAACACCTGTAGATCCTTCACCTAAATTCACTTCTTAGCATTTTGCCCTACTCGCTCTATCCTTTGTCTGTATGGAGAGATTCCTCTCGCCTGCATTATTTGAAAGTAAATTGCAGACCTCATGACAATTTGCCCCAAAATAATTCACATGCAACAACTAGGAATAAGTACATTTTCTTATGTACCAACAACACCATTTATCACACCTAAGGAAATCAACGCTAATTTAATATCTCCTAAAATATAGTCCTCATTTAAATTTTCTTATTTTACCCAAAATGCCTTTCAACTAAATTTTTTTTAAATCCAGAATATGTTAAAGATTCATGCATTGCGTTTCGTTATGTTATTTGCTTTTTATGATAATTTTGTTTTAAATTTTAATTATTTTCAGCCTGTATAGCATATTTCTGGAATTTAAATTTGGGGGCTGTAGTTATTCTAGATCTGTGTCTAGTTAGCACATTTAAAAACCAGGCTTTTGAGGGAAATTATTTGTTGCGGAGCTTCTGGTGCACACAAGAAAAGATAGGTTTCCTACGCGGACCAAATTTGCTTCCCTGGTCGGGGGTCTGATGCAACAAAACCCCCTTTCCCAGGCTTTCTCCTCCAGAGTCAAATGTCCCATAAATAAAGACATTTAGTCTTTTCATTTTTTCTTACCTCCCGTTTAGATCTTGATGATTTTCTGCTGCTTTACAACAGCCCCGCCCAAACCCAAGTTAAACCGTTCTCTTTTCTTCTTCTTCTTCTTTTTTTCTTTTTTCTTTTTTGAGACGGAGTCTTGCTCTTTCACCCAGGCTGGAGCGCAGTGGTGTGACCTCCGCTCACTGCAACCTCCGCCTCCCAGGTTCACGCCATTCTCCTGCCTCAGCCTCCCAAGTAGCTGGGCTTACAGGTGCGCCCGCCACCACGCCCGGCTAATTTTTGTATTTTTAGTAGAGACGGGGTTTCACCGTGTTAGCCAGGATGGTCTCGATCTCCTGACCTCGTGATCTGCCCGCCTCGGCCTCCCAAAGTGCTGGGATTACAGGCGTGAGCCACCGCGCCCGGCCTAACCATTCTCTTTTCTCTTGTTAGATGACGATTTAAAACATTTTTAGGTTGGGCGTGGTGGCTCACGCCTGTAATCTCAGCACTTTGGGAGTCCGAGGCGGGTGGATCACTTGAGGTCAGGAGTTTGAAACCAGCCTGGCCAACATGGTGAAACTCCTTCTCTACTAAAAATACAAAAATTAGCCGGGCGTGGTGGTGGGTGCCTGTAATCCCATCTACTTGGGAGGCTGAGGCAGGGGACGCTTGAATCCAGGAGTCGGATGTTGCAGTGAGCTGAGATTGCACCATTGCACTCCAGCCTGGGCAACAGAGCGGGACTCCCTCTCAAAAAAAAAAAAAAAAAAAAAATTAAATCTTCACAAGCCCTGTTGCTCTTCTTATCCCATATGTGGACCTCGGAATTCTTTCCCTCTAACCCCATTGCCTTTTTCTCCACGCCTATCTATAACAAAGTGCTATCTATCAAGTGCTATCTATCAAGTACTAGCTATACAGCAAACACTATATTAAGTGCTTTATACATATCTCATCCTCAGAACAGTCTTATAAAGTTAGCATCATTAGTATTACTTCCATCTTAAAGATGAGGAAATTGAGACTTAGGATAAGTAATTTGTCTCCTAAGTGTGACATGGCAAGACATCACTGGGACTTGAATGTTGGTTATCTGACTCCATAATCTACATTCTCAGCGGTCCCCAACCTTATTGGCACCAGGGCCGGTTTTGTGGAAGACAATGAAACTAACTGTCCCATCTCAGATCATCAAGCACTAGTTAATTTCTCATAAGGAGCACTCAGCCTAGATCCCTCGCATGCACAGTTCACAATAGTTCTCATTCCTATGAGAATCTAACCCTCCGCTGCTCTGACAGCAGGTAGAGCTCAGGCGGTAATGCCTACTCGCTGGCCACTCACCTCCTGCTGTGCAGCCCAGTTCCTAACAGGCTGAGCTCAACCCGGAGGTTGGGGATCCCTGCTCAGTATGACATACTACCTTTGAGACTTTTAGCTTCTCCAGAGCCCTCCCTTTATTTAATACGTGAAGAGCCTGTAAAATTGGGAGGTATTTCCATACACCAGATTACTTTACTGTGCCACTATTTTCATAAGTCGTTTGGTAGAAAGTGGTGACACTCATGTGCCTATATTAAGCACGAGGCTAATATTTTCACTAAATGACATTTAGGAAACCCGTATAAGCTACTACCTCACTGAGGCATAGAACACCACTGGTGACACTCTAGGGAGTCAGAGAATATTAAATCATCCCCTGAGCCAGTAGTTCCCAGATGTCTAGAATTCCAAGACTAACAAAACCTTCTAAGACATTTTGGGGAAAGACATAAGGTTGCCACTTTGATACTTTGAAAAGTGAAGACATTAAACTTTTCAAACTACCATCTATAATACTAGCATTATCATTTTATATATAAAAAAAGGATATTTGAAACCCACCTGCCTCCACCCCTGCAAAAAAAAAAAAAGGACATAATCTCAGAATAAAGAATAATCCTTAATCTGATCAATTCAGTGCTACCAAAATTCACTATATTGTCCTTGTTTTTCTCATTTTGTGGTAGACAGGTCTAAGCATCATCATGAACTGACTTTGGGTCTGCCCATAGAGGCTGGCACCATCATCTTACAAATAAGGTAATGATTCATCAGGCACATCTTTATGTTAGCCAGAGTTACCGTGATGGAGTCTGCAGGCAAAGATGGAAGGGATTAGGCCCCTCTGTCTAACAAAAGCATGGAGAGTGGCTCCTCCTCATTAAGGGGGAAGCTCTGATGCATGTGGAAGGCTATGAATTTGGGACTGGTAGAAAGGCATTCTGGCTGAGCAGAAACAATGGGTTAACAGAGACTAAAGGACTGAGGTATTTGGTGGAGGATGTTCAAGGTCTATGGCCTGATGACGAGACAGCTATGCTGTATTGGAAAGACCTGGGTTCGAGTTTCAGCTCTGTTTTGTGTCCTTGGAGAAGTCACTGAATGTCTCTGAACCTGTTTCCTCACTCACAAAATGCCATCTCATGAGGTAGATAAGAGGATGTACAAAAAATGCTTTGTAAATTAAAAACAAATACAAATTATAGGAATTATTATTGTTGAGTTGTTTTGTTTTTTGTTTTTTCAAGACAGCGTCTGGCTTTGTCACCTAGGCTGATGTGCAGTGGTATGATCATAGTTCACTTCAGCCTTTAACTCATAGGCTCAAGTGATCTTGCCAAGTAGTTAGGACTATAGGCATGCGTCACTACACTTGGCTAATTTTTAAATTTTTTTTATTTCTTTAGAGACAGGATCTCCCTATGTTGCCCAAGCTGGTCTTGAACTCCTGGCCTCAAGTGATCCTCCACTCCTTGGCCTCCCAAAGTGCAGGGATTACAGGTGTGAGTCACCATGCCTGGCTGTTTTTTCCTTGTTTGTTTTGTTCTGTTTTGTTTTGTTTCGCTTTTATGATAGACTTTAAAACAAGTATATGTGTTACAATTCTGGAGGAACAAGGATTTCATTTTGGAGCACTATTTAGATTTCACACAAGTTGGAAAACAAAGCGGTGGCCTTTGGAGATTTCATTCTTAGGCATGTGGGTAGAATACAGCTCCTCTCTGTTTTAAGTCAGTGCCAGTTCCAGGCTTCCTGGCCCTATCTAGGGGGTTGGTGCCTGGGAAAAGGCTGCAGTAAAGGTCAGAGGTGACCTTGCACAAGGGTAATGAGTCAGTGTGTGTGCATCCTTCAAGCTCATGAGAGTAGCACAAGCTCTGAAGAGGAGGAGTAGTACTACCCTTATGGCCAGATGAGAAGGGTCACTGCCTGAGCCTGCTCCGGAGAGGGTCCTGCGTATCACAAACACATTTACAAAAAAAAATTAAAGAGTGCAAAAGTTCATCTATCATTTGGGAGGGCTTGGGTCTGCCAGTACAACATGACCTGGCCATACTGTTTAGTCCCCAGGGAAATGCTTCTCCATATTTCTTGTCCGATGTTCTCAAAACAAAAGGGACTGCAGGTGACTGCTCCTGATGTTGGCAATTGAATTACTCCAGAGCATGAGGAACTTGGTCGGCAGAAATCCTTGGGAATGAGAAAGGGTAATCTTGTCATGTCCTTCCTCTCAGATAGTAGGAATGCAGTAGAGTCTTGCATTACAACTTTTTTTTTTTTTTTTTTTTTTTTTTTGAGATGGAGTCTCATTCTGTGGCCCAGGCTGGACTACAGTGGTGCCACCTTGGCTGACTGCAACCTCTGCCTCCAGGGTTCAACTGAGTCTCCTGCCTCAGCCTTCCAAGTAGCTGGGATTACAGGTGTGTGCCCCCATGCCTGGCTAATATATATATATATTTTTTTGTTGTTGTTGTTGTTTGTTTTTTTTGTTTTTGAGACAGAGTCTAGCTCTGTGGCCCAGGCTGGAGTGCAGTGGCATGATCTCGGCTCACTGCAAGCTCTGCCTCCCAGGTTCACGGCATTCTCCTGCCTCAGCCTCCCAAGTAGCTGGGATTACAGGTGCCGGCCACCACGCCTGGCTAATTTTGTTTTTGTATTTTTAGTAGAGACAGGATTTCACCATGTTAGCCAGGATGGTCTCGATCTCCTGACCTCGTGATCCGCCTGCCTCGGCCTCCCAAAATGCTGGGATTATAGGCGTGAGCCACCACGCCCGGCCAATTTTTATATTTTTAGTAGAGACGAAGTTTCACCGTGTTGGCCAGGCTGGTCTTGAACTCCAGACCTCAAGTGATCCACCTGCCTCGGCCTACCAAAGTGCTGGGATTACAGGTGTGAACCACCGCACCCAGCCTGGCAGAAGGTTTGATATTTCATTTACCATCAAAATTTCTTCAAATGGAGAAACTAGACATTTTTATATGCTAAGCACAAAGCCGAAGTTCTGTAGCTACTCTCACGTTTCACAACTATCTTCATGATTAGCTTTGGCCAGTGAAGAGGCTTGTGAAAGGACACATTTAGGTTCTCTATTAAAGGAAAATGACTATCACTTGTGCATAAAAGGAGCACATGAATCACTGGAACTGCAAAAAAAAAAAAAAAAAAAAAAAAGCTGAATAAACAGCAATGGACAGTATTCCACAATAACAACTAAAAGCCAATATAAAAAACATCGATATAATATTCCTAAAATAATACTTAGTCAAACACAATGGCACTTTTCATGGTATTAACAGCACAATATTTACAGAAATAATGGGAAATTTCTAGATTTATTAGAAATGGTTTCAAAAGCTAAAACTAGAACAGCCAAACATGGAAGATAGTTAAGAAATAATAAAATAAAAGATTACTGTGTGGATGAAGAAGTCAAAATGAAACTATTAATTTAATAGACAATAAAGTAGGATTTTAAAACATATAATTTTATTTATTTTTGTTTAACTTTTATTTTAGGTTGGCGGGTACATGTGCAGGTTTGTTATATAGGTAAACTTGTGTCATAAGGGCTTGTTGTGTGTCACCCAGGTGCTAAGACTAGTACCCAATAGTTCTGCTCCCCTTCCTCCTCCCACTCTCCACCCTCAAAAAGGCCTCAGTTTCTGTTGTTCCCCTATTTGTGTTCATGTGTTCTCATCACTCAGCTCCCATTTATAAGTGAGAACATGCAGTTTTGGTTTTCTGTTCCTTGTGGGTGAAAGATTACCTAGGTGCCGAAGTAAAAGACTGAAGGCACAAACTGTTTCAGTATAATAAAGAAAATAGTTAGAATAAAAATAGTCATAATACAAATTAGATATAGAGATGATCATGGACAATTATCATCATTATTATAAGCATTATTAATCATTAGTTTTTAATATTACTCTTTGTTATATTACTAATATAACCTAGGAATAACCGGTGGGTATAGGGTCAGGTGCTGAAGGGACATTGTGAGAAGTGACCTAGAAGGCAAGAGGTGAGCCCTCTGTCACGCCCGCATAAGGGCCGCTTGAGGGCTCCTTGGTTAAGCGGTAATGCCAGTGTCTGGGAAGACACCCATTACTTAGCCGACCACGAAAGGGAGTCTCGTTTCCTTGGAGGAGTCAGGGAACATTCTGCTCTACCAGCTTCTTGTGGAAGGCTGAATATTATCCAGGCCTGCCCGCAGTCATCCAGAGGCCTAAACCCCTCCCTGTGGTGCTGTGCTTCAATGCTCACGCTCCTTGTCCAGTTTCACGTTCCTCCTGTACTCCTGGTTCCTCTTTGAAGTTCGTAGTAGATAGTGGCCGAAGAAATAGTGAAAGTCTTAAAGTCTTTGATCTTTCTTATAAGTGCATAGAAGAAAATGCTGACGTATGCTGCCTTCTCTCTCTTCTTCAGCTACATAAAAGGGAAAGCACTCCTGTCCTATGATCATGTGACTTGCTTCACCTTCTCAATCACTTAGAAGATTCACCCTCCTTACGCTGCCCCCCTTGTCTTGTATACAATAAATATCAGCATGCCCAGCCGTTCGTGGCCACTACCGGTCTCCACATCTTAGTGGTAGTGGTCCCCCGGGCCCAGCTGTTTTCTCTTTATCTCTTTGTCTTATGTCTTTATTTATTACAATCTCTCGTCTCTGCACACAGGGAGAATACCTGCTGAGCCCCATAGAGCTGGACCCTACAGTTCCTGTGTTAGTTCACTAGAATAATGGCCTCCAGCTCCATCCATGTTCCTGAAAAAGACATGATCTCATTCTTTTTATGGCTGTATAGTATTCCACGGTGTACATGTACCACATTTTCTTTGTTTAATCTGTCATTGATGGGCATTTACGTTGAAAATCATACATATAATTTTAGAAAGTGATACTCAGTTCAACTAGTTTGTAACAAGAACAAAAGGCATGTCGAACAACTAACACTTATTCTTTGTAAGTTGAACTGGCAGAAGAAAACAAGAAAATCAAAATTGGTATTTCATTAGTTTCACGCCTATGATAAAAAGTACAGGTTTTGACTCAAAATCTGTTGCCTAAAGAATTGAAAAAAGAAGCAAACCTTTTAGCTGTAGGCACTGATTTAGAACATTGCTGAGGGCAGGCTTATAATGGTGCTAACACCTTTGGTAAAGAGAAAAATGTACATCCAGAATTTTGGCCAAAAATCCAGAAACATTCTTTGTGCTCTACACTAGCACTATCCAACAGAAATATAATGCAAGCCACACATGTAATTTTAAATTTTCTTTTCTTTCTTTTTTTTTTTTTTTTGAAACAGGATCTCATTGGAGTACAGTGGCTTGATCATGGCTCACTGCAACCTCAACCTACCTGGATTAGGTGATCCTCCCACCTTAGCCTCTCAAGTAGCTGAGGCTACAGGCATGAACGGCCATGCCCAGCTAATTTTTGCATTTTTTGTAGAGATAGGGTTATATCATGTTGGACAGGCTGGTCTCAAACTCCTGGGCTCAAGCAATCCACCCGTCTTGCCTCCTAAAGTGCTAGGATTACAGGCACAGGTCACTGCGCCCAACCTTAAATTTTCAAGAAGTTACACTAAAAACACATAAACAGGTGAGATTAACAATTTATTTTATTAAATCTAATATATATAAAATATTACCACTTCAACATGCAATCAATATTTTTAAATTTTTGGCGGCGCGTGGTGGCTCATGCCTGTAATCCCAGCACTTTGGGAGGCCGAGGCAGACGGATCACTTGAGGTCAGAAGTTTGAGACCAGCCTGACCTTCACGGTGAAACCTCATCTCTACTAAAAATACAAAAGTTAGCTGGGCGTGGTGGAACGTGCCTATAATCCCAGTTACTCGGGAGGCTGAGGCAGGAGAATCGCTTGAAGCTGGGAGGCAGAGGTTGCAGCGAGCTGAGATTGCACCATTGCACGACAGCCTGGGCAACAGAGGGGGACTCCATATTAAGAAAGATATATATACACATATATACACACACATATATGTATAAGAGCATACATATATATACATATATATTATATTTTAATATTTTTTAAATTAATGAGATAGTTTACATTCCTCTTTTGAAACCTAGTGTGTACTTTATGTTTGCAGCACATCTCATTTCATACTATCCACGTTTCCAATGCTCAATACCTCATGTGTCTAGTGGCTGCCATATTGGACAGCACAGTGCATAGTTTGAGTTTATTTCAGGAGACATGACCTCAACTGTGTCAATAGCCATGCAATTCTTTGGAATAATTAAAAGGTTGTATGCAATATTTTCTGGATCTGGCTGGGGATGTCACATCTTGATGAAATATATATAAAAACTAACCTTACAGCCACTTTCATGCACACAACGTTAGTGCCTTTTAAATGCTGCTAAAGCACCCCTTCTACCTTGTGAAGTTACAATGAAAAGAGAGCAATCTATGAGGATGCAGGCCCTCACCAGACACTGAATCTGCCAGTGCCTTGATCTTGGACTTCCCAGCCACCAGAACTGTTGAACAAATCCTGGCAGAGTTTAAGTTCAGTGCTGTGGAATGCCACCCCAACAAGCATCCTGAAAATTCCAAAGCAATGGAGACTCTTCAGAAACCGCAGAAGGCATTCTGACCAATGAAGAGAGTAGTGCCCACTATCATCACTAGTGAAGAAGCCAGATATTGATGCCAGTCCTGCAATGGGAAGCTGATATGGTTTCACTCTGTGTTCTCATCCAAATCTCATCTTGAATTATACTCTTATAATTACCACGTGTTGTGGGAGGGACCTGGTGAGAGATAATTTGAATCATGGAGGCGGTTTCCCCTATTGTTCTTGAGGTAGCGAATAAGTCTCACGAGATCTGACGGGTTTATCAGGGGTTTCCGCTTTTGCATCTTCCTCATTTTCTCTTGCTGCTGCCACGTAAAAGTGCCTTTTGCCTCCCGCCATGATTCTGAGGCCTCCCCAGCCATATGGAACTGTAAGTCCAATTAAACCTCTTTTTCTTCCCAGTTTCTGGTATGTCTTTATCAGCAGCATGAAAACAGACTCATACAGAAGCTTGCAGTGAGCGGAGACTGTGCCACTGCACTCCAGCCTGGGCGACAGAGCAAGATTCCATTTCAAAAAAAAAAAAGAAAAGAAAAAAAAAGAAGAAGAAGAAGAAGGAGGAGGAGGAGAAAGGAGAGTAAATAGCTGCCTCTAAATGCAGATAACTATTTTTATCCTGTAAAATAGCCAAGGAATACTTACCCATCATTAAGCATCAACTTTGACATCTCACCCTTCTGGGGATTCCACACTGGCAGTGTTTCTTTCACCTCTCTCTGCACATCTTAAAATCAAGGCACAAGGGCCTTATCCCTGTCTTGGTTTGGAGGATAATCTTTCTCATTGTAATCATTGTGCATGGGAACAAAGAACATATGGATCAAAGGTTTGGGGTCTTCAGCCCTACCACGATCACATGACCACCCAGCTCAAAGGCAGCAACTATCAACTGAAGTGTTGTTTCCAAGCTTCAGGCCTTTTACAGAGAGTCCCCGTGGCTACCTAGAAACAGCCCCCCTACGCCATTTATGTTGTTTTTCACTGTATTGTCAATGTTTCTTTGGGAGAGTCTATACTTAGCCATTCTTTGTTGTACGCCTTAATGAAAGCATTCTTTTTTTCCTCTCTGTCTCTGAAACATACAACTTTGCATCCCTCCAGCCTCCCAATTTACCTAGATTTTCCATTGCAACGTTAGAGTCAGGTTGCCTAGTTCTCACACTCCCAAAATCCTATTGGTATCGTTTTATTGTAACCATATTTAATTGTATACATTCATCCAGAGGGAATTGACACTTATTTAAACACTGAGGTTTCTTATCTAATAATCATCGTAATAAATCCATATGTTTTCATTTATTTGAATCTTTTTTCTGCTCTCAGAAGTATTTCTGTGTTCTTCATATACCTCACGCATATTTCTTGTTGAGTGATTCAGTATTTTACCTTGTGTGGCTATTATTAATGATATCTTTCATTATATTTTAAACTACTTGTCTGTATATGACAACCACTCAGTAATTTTAATATGGCCAAAGTAGGCATCTTGCTTTAAAAGGGAGAGGAGGACTGTGGCCTGCTTTCATGGCTGCTTTTAAATTTTGTAATGGGGAAAAGTTTGAATGTGATGAACCAGAGGTCACAAGAGGGACAAAACTTGGGGTAAGTTCACCAAAGCCCTGCAGCTGTAAGCATTAGTCAGGAACTAAAGAAAATTGTTCTTTGAAGTTATAAGAAAGCCATGGACCTGGGAGGTCAGCTGTGGTCCCCTTGCCTGCGAGACCACATATGAACTCCTGGACAGATGCAGTCTCATCTCCTTTCAAGTCTTCCACATGGAAGGAGGTCTTACAAGCCCACATGCTTCCACATTAGGGATAGGAGTACTGTATATAGCTCTCATCATCAGACAATTCTCTCTTCCATCACTACAGGTTTCTTGCTTCTTTTTTTTTTTTTTTTTCACCCAGGCTGGAGTGCGGTGGCGTGATCTTGGCTCACTGCAAGCTCCGCCTCCCAGGTTCACCCCGTTCTCCTGCCTCAGCCTCCCAAGTAGCTGAGGACTACAGGCACCCGCCACCACACCAGGATAATTTTTTATATTTTTAGTAGAGATGGGGTTTCACCGTGTTAGCCAGGATGGTCTTGATCTCCTGACCTCATGATCCAACTGCCTCGGTCTCCCAAAGTGTTGGGATTACAGGCGTGAGCCACGCACCCAGCTGCTTCTTTCTTCTTATGCTGCCCCCAGCTGAGATGGAGAGTTGCTGATCACCATTTTGCATATGTGCTCTTTAAGACTGAAAATTACCTTTAGATGCCTTTATTGGTATACTAAAGGAAATTGGAGCCCTAACGATGTATTTATTACATGCTTACAACATGCCAGACATTGTGCTTTACATGAGCATCTCATTTAATCCTCTCAACAACTCTATGTTACAGATGAGAAAACTGAGGATCAAAAAGATGAAATGAATTGTCCAAAGTCACAGAGCTGGGTACTGGTAATACCAAGATTTGAACTCATGCATGTTGGTCTCCATCACCCATACTCTTAGTAGAATTTACCTGTAATCATTTTTATGATAATGAGAGGAAAAAACACCCAAATCATGCCCCAGCCAAACCAAAGCTTTAGTCTTTTTTTAACCATTTGTGGTAGCTGTGGGGAGTGTGCTGGGGAGCGCACTGCTCAAATCTCCCTTTGAGCGAGCGCCTCTGTGAGGAGTGTAGTTAGCTGACCATGTCCAGCAGCAGCGACTTCAGAATCCACCACAGTATTCTCACCAAGAGCATAGTCTCTTTGGGACACTCCCAGCCAATGACTGTGCCCACGGGGGATCTAGAACCAGGTCATTCCTGTCCAATGAGGCCTGTCCAACGCGAGGCTCCTCCAATGAGCAGTCTCTGTTCTGGGTGTCCCCACTAGCACAGCTGAGATTTTCTGAGCTGCACAGAGCTAAGTTTCTTCCTACCCTAACCTCCTTCCTCCTACTTGCCCTGCACCTGACTCAGGTTCTCCCCCTCTTCCCTTTCCCCCCTACAATCATCTCCCCCTGTACCTCCTGCCAGCTGATTCCTAGAGGGCCCACTGTGATACACCTTTCCTCAAAGACATTACATCTTTGTGGCTCTCCTATGAATACTCTTCAGAGTTTCTATATTTCTCTTTGCCCTAGAATGGGACATAATGCTATAGTCTGACCAGAAATGAGCAGCAGTGATACTGGTCTGGTGTCATATTCATGCTATGGGCCATGGGCACACCCTCTGGTCCAGTCCTCAACAGATCAGCCGAGCCTGTACATACTCAGTTGTAAAATATTCATTTGTCATCTGAGTTGCACTGTTAATATATTCTTCACTTATTACTCCTGTTCCCTTCCCTGGACAGGACACATAGAACGGGGTCTCATATGTCTATATTTCTGTCAATCCTGAATACCCAGTATTACATTTATTAATGTATTTTATTGAGCCTGAGACTCTATCAGTTATAATACATGCCATTTTTAATGTAGCACTAAGAAAGTAAAAAGATATTGGCTGAGTGCGGTGGCTCACACCTGTAATCCCAGCACTTTGGGAGGCCAAGGCAGGCAGATCACTTGAGGTCAGGAGTTTAAGACCAGCCTAGCCAACATGGCAAAATCTCATCTCTCCTAAAAACACAAAAATTAACCGAGCATGGTGGTGCATGCCTGAAGTCCCAGCTACTTGTGAGGCTGAGGCACAAGGATCACTTGAACCCGGGAGGCCGAGGTTGCAGTGAGCCTAGATTGCGCCATTGCACTCTAGCCTGGGTGAGAGTGAGACTCTGTGTCAAAACAAAAAACAAAGATACTACCAATTAAACGATGACATGCCATTGATTATAAGATGACTTCAGACGTAAATGTGAGGGAGAAAACATGCACCGAATAGTCTTTGTTCCTACAGATCCACTCTCCACCCTTCTCCATCTACCCTGCTCTGGGCCCAGAAGGCTGACCATTAAGCACTGTAGCACCCAGATGCCCTTGTCTCTGGCTTCTAATCAGGTTCAGTCCTTGGAAAGGGGAAACAGAAGGTCAGAGGGTAGCTGGAGAGAGAGCTTAAGGTATTTATTCTCTTGGGTCCCTCCCTATAGACCAAGGTTTTGACAACGGTTACATTTTAGGTACCTAAGACTATAGTTCCTGTTGAGAGACCCTTTCCCCCACAGTTCTGAGTTCAATCTCTCTCTCTTCCTCTGGGTTCTGGAAGCCACTCCTGCCCTTCCCGCTTTGGGTCCAGGGCTGATAATAGCATCTCCTTATTACAGTCCGAGGTGTCCCACTGTGACTTATTAGCCCCTGAATTAGTTTCCTAGGGCTGCCTTAACAAAGTACCACAATCCACATGGCTTAAACCAAGGGAAATTTATCCTCTCACAGTTCTGGAGGTTAGAAGCCTGGAATCAAGCTGCCAGCAAGGCCATGCTCTCTCTGCATGAAGACTAGGGAAGACTCCTTCCTAAGCCTATTCTGGTCCTGGTGGTTGCTGGCAATTTGTGGCATTAATCAGCTTGTAGATACATAATTCCAGTATCTGCCTCCTTCACGTGGCCTTCCCCCTCTGTGTCTCCTCTCTTCTTATAAGGACTCCAGTCAAAAATGGATTCGGGGCTTACCCTGCTTTAGTATGACCTGATCTTAACTAATTACAAAGACCCTGTTTCAATATAAGGTCACATTTTGGGGTTCTGAGAAGGATGTGGATCTTTGGAGGCCTATTCACCCCAGTGCAGTCCCTTATTCTATACTCTTGTAAATAGTTCCTTCATTAAACTCCAGTTACCCCCTTCTGAGTGTGCAGTATGGGGACACTGATGATACAAAGTATACCTTAGAATCAATAAATACAGTATTTATTTTTGACTAACAGGAACTGCACTAGAATCTTATATTAGTTAAGGTAAATGATAATCTCAGAATACAGGGGCTTAAATAAGAAATACAGTTGAATCTCACTATTTGCAGTAGTTATGTTCTATAAAGTCAGTGTGAACACTGACTCAGCAAATACAGAACCACTGCTCCTGGGGAATATACAGGATTAGGTTCCTATGAGCCTTTGGTCACAACATTTTTCATCAACCATTCGATCACAATTTGTTTTATGGGTTTTTCTGTTTAAGGACACCTTACTTAATATATATTGTTGATTCGTTAGCGTTGAACACTGTGACTCATGCCTGAAGGAAGTTTATCAACACATGTATTCTCTCTTTAAAGCACATCACAGTTTCCTGTGCTTAGGAACACAAGATAACACTTTAGCACTGTGTTCGGGGGCCATTTTAAACTGAGAAATTACTAACAGAGCACAAAAGTGCAAAAAATGTGGCTCTAAATAAACCATGATAAAGAGACTTATTTACAGTATTAGAACTGAAGCAAAAAGGCAGAGTGATGCCTTCTTTGACCTCGGCTGGGAACAAGCATGTTGGATGACAAATTTTTCACCACTCTCTGCAGATGTGTATCTACCAATGATTACAAAGGCGCAATGAGTATTGCTTTTGGAGTTACCAATAAATTTTAGCAAGTAGGGAAAATCACAAATACAGAATCCACAAATAATGAGTATTTATTGTACATTTTGTTTTTCTCTCATATAAAGGTCTAGCCTATGCAGAGTGGTGAGGCAGTTTTCCATCAGGTTGTTCAAGAACTCAGATTCCTTCCATCTTGTTACACTGTCATCCTCTAGGGTAATGTATTCCTCTGCATGGTTAAAGCTGAATTGCAAGAGCATCTAAGTCCTACCTCTTAGAGAGGAGAAAGGAGAGAAAGTTCAAGGCAAGCAGTATCTTTTTTTTTTTTTCTTTTATTATTATTATTATTATTATTATTATACTTTAGGTTTTATGGTACATGTGCCCAATGTGCAGGTAAGTTACATATGTATACATGTGCCATGCTGGTGCACTGCACCCACCAACTCGTCATCTTGCATTAGGTATATCTCCCAATGCTATCCCTCCCCCCTCCCCCCACCCCACAACAGTCCCCAGAGTGTGATGTTCCCCTTCCTGTGTCCATGTGTTCTCATTGTTCAATTCCCACCTATGAGTGAGAATATGCGGTGTTTGGTTTTTTGTTCTTGCGATAGTTTACTGAGAATGATGTTTTCCAATTTCATCCATGTCCCTACAAAGGACGTGAACTCATCATTTTTTATGGCTGCATAGTATTCCATGGTGTATATGTGCCACATTTTCTTAATCCAGTCTATCATTGTTGGACATTTGGGTTGGTTCCAAGTCTTTGCTATTGTGAATAATGCCGCAATAAACATACGTGTGCATGTGTCTTTATAGCAGCATGATTTATAGTCCTTTGGGTATATACCCAGTAATGGGATGGCTGGGTCGAATGGAATTTGTAGTTCTAGATCCCTGAGGAATCGCCACACTGACTTCCACAAGGGTTGAACTAGTTTACAGTCCCACCAACAGTGTAAAAGTGTTCCTATTTCTCCACATCCTCTCCAGCACCTGTTGTTTCCTGACTTTTTAATGATTGCCATTCTAACTGGTGTGAGATGGTATCTTATTGTGGTTTTGATTTGCATTTCTCTGATGGCCAGTGATGGTGAGCATTTTTTCATGTGTTTTTTGGCTGCATAAATGTCTTCTTTTGAGAAGTGTCTGTTCATGTCCTTCGCCCACTTTTTGATGGGGTTGTTTGTTTTTTTCTTGTAAATTTGTTGGCGTTCATTGTAGATTCTGGATATTAGCCCTTTGTCAGATGAGTAGGTTGCAAAAATTTTCTCCCATTTTGTAGGTTGCCTGTTCACTCTGATGGTAGTTTCTTTTGCTGTGCAGAAGCTCTTGAGTTTAATTAGATCCCATTTGTCAATTTTGGCTTTTGTTGCCATTGCTTTTGGTGTTTTAGACATGAAGTCAAGGCAAGCAGTATCTTTTAAAGCACATTGAAATTGAAGTTGCATTTGGAAAAAATTTGGTCATTTTTATCACACCTCTCTGCAAGAAAGGCTAGAAAATGTATTTGGCTACGTGGCATGCACTCAGGGAAAAAAAGGTGAGACTAGATTTGGGGTGAATAACTGGCAGTTTACCACCAAGAGCAGTGAAGAAACTCTCATCCTGAAACGCCAGCAATGCCATATCGTAGAAAGCCTGGGGAGAGCTGGCTTCTGTTCTAGCTCTGCCACTACCTTCTCTAATATGTGCATTTAATGCTCTATATTTATCTCTAAGTAATGCTTTAGCTACAATAGACAAATTTTGATATGTCCTATGTTCATTTAGTGCAAAAGTTTTTTTTTTCTTTTTTCTTTTTTGAGACGGAGTCTTGCTCTTTCACCCAGGCTGGAGCGCAGTGGTGTGACCTCCACTCACTGCAACCTCCGCCTCCCAGGTTCATGCCATTCTCCTGCCTGAGCCTCCCGAGAAACTGGGACTACAGGCGCCCGCCACCACGCCTGGCTAATTTTTTGTATTTTCAGTAGAGACAGGGTTTCACCGTGTTAGCCAGGATGATCTTGGTCTCCTGACCTCGTGATCCACCGGCCTCGGCCTCCCAAAGTGCTGGGATTACAGGCGTGAGCCACTGCGCCCAGCAAGAGTTTTGTTTTTTTTAAAATTTTTTGTAGATACAGGGTTTCGCCGTGTTGTCCAGGCTGGTCTCTAATTCCTGGGCTCAAGCGATCTGCCCGCCCTGGCCTTCCAAGGTGCGGGAATTACAGACATGAGCCACCGTGCCAGGCCAACATTTTATACTCTTTTTTTTTTTTGAAACAGAGTTTCACTCTTGTCGCTCAGGCTGGAGCGCAGTGGCACGATCTCAGCTCACTGCAACCTCCACTTCCCCGGTTCAAGTGATTCTCCTGCCTCAGCCTCCCGAGTAGCTGGGATTACAGGCCCCCATCACCACGCCCAGCTAATTTTTGTATTTTTGGTAGAGACGGGATTTCACCATTTGGCCAGGCTGGTCTCAAACTCCTGACCTCAGGAGATCTGCCCGCCTCGGCCTCCCAAAGTGGTAGGATTACAGGCGTGAGCAATGAGCCACTGCGCCCAGCCTTTTTTTTTTTTTTTTTTTTTTTTTTTTTTTGTGTCACAATCTCGCTCTGTTGCCCAGGCTGGAATGCAATGGTGCGATCTCGGCTCACCGCAACCTCTGCCTCCCAGGTTCAAGCGATTCTCCTGCCGCAGCCTCCCGAGTAGCTGGGATTACAGGCATGCACCACCGTGCCCAGCTAATTTTGTATTTTTGGTAGAGTTGGGGTTTCTCCATGTTGGTCACGCTGGTTTAGAACTTCTGACCTCAGGTGATTAGCTTGCCTCAGCCTCCCAAAGTGCTGGGATTACAGGCAAATTTTTATATTTTAAGTACAGACAGGGTTTCACCTTGTTGGCCAGGCTAGTCTCAAACTCTTGTCCTCAAGAGATCCGCCTGCCTCAGCTTCCCAAAGGCTGGGATTACAGGTGTGAGCCACCGCACCCGGCCCAATATTTTATATTCTATTTTCTTTTCTTTTTTTTCTTTTATTTTCTTTTTTTTTTTTTTTGAGACAAAATCTCCCTCTGTTGCCCAGGCTGGAGTGTAGTGGTGCCATCTTGGTTTACTGCAACCTCTGCCTCCCCAGTTCAAGCTATTCTCCTGGCTCAGCCTCCTGAGTAGCTGGGATTAGGGGCACATGCCACCATGCCTGGTTAATTTTTGTATTTTTAGTAGAGATGGGGTTTCACCATGTTGGTCAGGCTGGTCTCGAACTCCTGACCTCATGATCTGCCCGCCTTGGCCTCCCAAAGTGCTGAGAGTACAGGCACGAGCCAGTGCACCTGGCCTATATTCTATTTTCTTTTGTCCTTTTTTTTTTTTTTTTTTTTTTAATGCACTAAATGGATTTCATGACCTCATTGGCTGGGTATCTCATTTTGAAAACACTAGAGTATTTCAAAGAAAAGTGGCATCTCATAGCAAACAATGAAATCCTACCTAAAGAGGAGAATCTTAAAACTTCTAGGCAGAAGAATAATTTTTCTGTGCAAAATATTTTCTGATTTCCCTTATGACTTCCTCTCTGACCCATGGGTTATCTAGAAGTATGTTGTTTGATTTCTAAATATTTGGAAAACTTCCAAATCTCTTCCTTTCATTGATTCCTAACTTAAATCCTTTATGGTTAGAGAATATACTTTGTATTATTTAAATTATTTTAAATATGTTGCAGTTTGTTTTATGGTCCAGAATATGGTCTATATTGGTGAATGTCCCGTGCATATTTGAAAATGTGTAGTCTGCTGTTCTGCTGTTATAGGATACAGTATTCCAGAAAGGTCAATTAGGTCAAGTTTGTTGATAGTATTGTTCAGGTCTTTTATATTCTTACCGATTTTCTATCTTCTTTTTCTATTTATTACTGAAAAAGAAATGTTGAAGTCTCCAGATAAAATAGCGAATTTATCTATTCCTCCTTTCGGTTCTATTGGTTTCTGCTTCATGTATTTTGTTGCACTGTTAGGTACACTCACGTTTAGGATTGTTGTCTTTTTTGTGAGTTGATCCTTCTCTCATTATAGAATGTCCCTCTTTATCCTTTTCCTTTGTTTTGGAGTTTACGATGTTGGACGTAGCCACTTGTGGTAAGCAGAATAATGCTCCCACTCCCCCCTCCACCCCCACTTCTCCCACCCCTGCCCCGTGTTGACATCTTAATCCCCAGAACCTGTGAATATATTGGGATAAATTGCATTAGATTTCAATGGGAAATTAAGGTTACAGATAGAATTAAGTTGGCTAACCAACTGATCTTGAGATTGAAAAATTATCCTGGATTATTTGAATGGGCCCCGTGTATTTATAAGTGTCTTTTTAAGTAAAAAAAAGAGGGAGGCAAGAAAGAGGGAGTCAGAGAAGGAGATGTGATGATAAAAGCAGAGGTTGGGGCTGGGCGCGGTGGCTGATGCCTGTAATCCCAGCACTTTGGGAGGCCAAGGTGGGCGGACCACAAGGTCAGGAGATCGAGACCATCCTGGCTAGCATGGTGAAACCCCGTCTCTACTAAATAAGAAAATACAAAAAATTAGCTGGGCATGGTGGCAGGCGCCTGTAGTCCCAGCTACTTGGGAGGCTGAGGCAGGAGAATGGCGTGAACCCGGGAGGCGGAGCTTGCAGTGAGCCGAGATCGCGCCACTGCACTCCAGCCTGGGCGACTGAGCAAAACTCCGTCTCAAAAAAAAAACAAAAACCAGAGGTTGGAATGAGATGATTGTTGGCTTCGAAGATGGAAGAAAACCAAGGGCCAAGGAATGTGGACAGCTCTAGAAGCTGGAAAAGGCAAGGAAATGATTCTTCCCTAGAGCCTCCATTGTTCATTTCTACTCAGGTTGGCCTGACTCCCTGCTGCTTCTAGCTTGACCTTTTCTGGGACTCTTGTTTTGGCCTTGAACCTTGTCCTGTTGAATAGCAAGATTGGAACTTACCCAGAGTTTTCTTTCAATCAGCAGAATGTGGAAAACTAAGATACATCTTTCAGGTGATAGTGTACCCACCATGCTTAGAAGCAATTCACAGGCCCTGCGCATAATCAAAGAAAGAGGAATACACAGAGGTGAGAATACCAGGAGGTAGGGATCATGTAAGTAAATATATTATGTACTTATAGTCTGCCACCATACGGAACTTGTAGAGTTAAGAGAATAATAAAGTAATGATTTACTCTTATTTGAAGAATTAGAATTTAACTTTGATTTATTATGAACAAATTTTGTGTTCTTGAGATCATAGGTGTTTAGGGTGCAAGGACTATGAAGTTGTTGTTTTAATATAGTGTGCAATGGTATGCTTCAAATGGAGGACCAAAATGTTCAGAATAAAGCGATCTCACCTTGTTAAGAAGGGAATGACCATGAGGATTTAACTTCAAGTTCCCAAATAAGTGGTTGCCACACACACACACACACACACACATTTATATATATAATGGAAAAACATATATATATACATATATAGTTGCCCCTCCACATCTGTGGGCTCTGCATCCACAGATTCAACAATGGATGGGAGGAAGGTGGGGAGGAAGGGAAAAAGAAAGAGAACCAGGGTGCAAATCAAATAGAACAATGATAAGGCCAGGTGGCTGCCAGTTTATGACTCTTGCTTTATGTCAACTTCTTAGTTTCTGTCTTTTCCCAGCAATTCAAGATGTGTTTAAGAACTTAATTCAAGGTGTACTTGGAAGTAGATCAAATGCAGGTAGAATTTCCATTGCCTTGCCACTTCTTTAAATCTAACCATACAGTTTTTATTGAGCACCTAACATATACACACACAGTCTATCATTACATCACACTAAAAATGAAATACATTAATAATTAGTTACATGAAACAGAGAGATACAACTTCCATAATGGTCAAAATGACTCTGAGATACATACTTACATTTTAGCTGTTTAAAAAAAAATCATCAGATATAAAGAGAATCACTTTTTACTGGAGCACTCATCATCTATAATTCACTTCTAAATGCAGAAGGTTAATGGGAAAGTTCCAGAACATTAGTCACCATTTCGTTAAAAAGTAGCAGTTCTAGTGGCACACCCCTGAAGTCCGGGCTACTCCGGAGGCTGAGGCAGGAGGATCACTTGAGACTGGAATGTCGAGGCCGCAGTGAGCCATAATTGCACCACTGCACTCCAGTCTGGATGACACAAGACCCTGTCTCAAAAATAAAAATAAAGTAGCACTTCCAAGCCAAGTGCAGCGGTGCATGCTTGTAGTCCCAGCTACTCCTACTCCTAGCTATTCTGGAGGCTAAGATGTGAGGATCCCTTGAGGCCAGGAGTTGGAGACTGCAGTGCCTATTATTGCATCTGTGACTAGCCACTGCACTCCAGCCTGGGCAAGCCAGACCCTGTCAGGGGGCAAAAAAAAAAAAAAAAAAAAAAAAAAAAAAAGTAGCTCTTCTAAAAGAATGGAAAGGAAATCATTCTGCAAACCTTTCCTTGGAGTCAGTTTTGACCTGTGAGGCTTCTGTCCCTATAGAGGTTATCTATGACACTCACCACGCTGCATCCAAGTTTATACCAATTCAGAAAGGGAAAAAAGTCTGCAGTCTTGTTAGCTGATTAAGTGAGAAGACATTGATTCAACCTGGCTCAGGTTGGCAATTGCTCATGGCTGCATTTAACAGAAATGTTAAACAATAAACATTGCATCCCCATCCCCACATGGGACTCACATCACTTTAGTCACTCTATCTCCCCCTTATTCTCAGCCTCTCTCTGCATCGATTTCTCTCCCCGGTCTCCAGTTTTTGCACACTTAAGGTACGCCTATTTCTGTTTCCATTATTATTCCTGCTCTTAATCAGGACTGAGACTTTTCAAAATTTTTAACTTCTCTGCTATCCCAGAGATTCTCCATACCCCTTACACTCTTATCCCAAGCACCTCACCCTTACCTCCACCCCCATTCGAGAACCTGGACTTCTCCCCAGTCTCTATCACAGTACCACCCCCCCCCCCCCGCCCCGGTCTAAGACGCCCTTAGCTTTCCCTTCCCCACGCCTCCCCCATCATCCCTCCCAAAGCCGGCAGGCAGTCTCAGCCGTTCCAGAAATTGACAAAGAAGTTGCAGAGCGAGTGCCACTTCTCAGCGCAGTAGGTCTCCGTGAGCTCCGCGTTCCCGTCCAGCCTGTCGGGGTCGGGCCCGGTCCCCATGGGTCGCTCCTCGTTGGGGACCAAGGCCGCCTTCCTCTTGCCCCCGTTGGTCTTCCTCTCAGAGGGGTTTTCTTTGGGAGGTGCGCTTTGGGGAGGCGGGGTCCCAGCGGCTGGGCCAGGCGCACGCTCCCGGGTCCGCCCCCGGTTCCGAGCCCGGGGCTTGGACTCCCCCGCGAATCCCGCGGCGGTGGGGCGTGCGGGTGGGGACGCGCGGGGCACTAGCCGCAGCTCGGCGCTGCGGCCCTTCTTGCCCGCGCACAAGCGGGCCTGGAGCGGCGCGGGGTCGTGACAGGGCCTCCGCTTCTTGCGCAACCCTCCCAGCACCTGCTTCCAGAAGTGCGCGCGGCGAGCGGCGTAGGCTGCGCAGCGTTCCGGATCCCCGCGGTAGGCGCACTGGTGGCGCGCCCCGTCCGGGCTCTGGCAGCGCAGCGCCAGCTCGCTGCCCGCTGCGGCCCCCGGGGCGGGCAGCAGGAGCTGCCAACTGCACGCGTGCTGCTCGGGGCTGAGGAAGCGACCCGAGGAGCCGCCAGTGGGCCCGGGGACCGGCTCCGCCACGTTGCTATCCGCCCCTTTCTCCCTCCGAGCAGCCGCGAGGAGGCAACCACTCAGCAGCAGCAGCAGCGACGGCGACAGCGACGCTCGCAGCCTCGGAGGACTCATGCTCCGCGGTTTCCGCGCTCCGCTCTTCTCAGACCACGTCTGTCGGGGCTGGACCAGGCAAAGAGCATTCCCCAGGACCTGCGGACAGAGGCAGAGACTGCCACCAACTGCGCCACGCGCAGCGCTTCGCCCAGACACATCCACCTGCGAACTACCCTTCCGCAGACTTTCTGGAAGCTGCAGCCTGCGAGGAGACCCTCTGAGGAGCTTTCCTGGGGAAACTGCTTACTGTCTAAATAATCGCTTTCAAACCATGTATGCATTGAGATTTTCTTCACCTCTCAAATATGATAGCAAAACGATGCGTGATAATTGCCCCCTCTACCCCTTCCTTCATTTTCTCCCTTCTCCAACCTGCAATAAACTATCTACAAAATCATTTCAGATGATTCCTTGGAAACATGCACTTTATTACACTTTGAACTTACCGAGTTCTGGGAGAGGCGCCAAAGCCTTATTAGGGTAGAGGGAACGACTGCACGGGGGAGTAGTCTGTTTTAGCCGGCTCCCTGTGAATGAACGTGGTATCAATGGAACAGAAGAGGCCTACCCTTCTTCGCCCCTCCCCGATTTCTCTCACACTGGGAGACTTATCACCGCCGCGCTTCTCTCTCTCTCTCCCTCTCTCTCTCTGTCTCTCCAGATGGATGATGGAAGCGGTCCTGTAGTATGAAATACAAATCTTGTATTTTGCTTCCAATGTTTAAAGTAATCAGGCAAAATTAACCAAGTTTTTCTTCTTTCACGTACTTAACCATCCAAAAAATAAAAATTAAACAAAAGATCTAAGTTTTAAAAGTTAAATAAAATGAAACAAAACAAACTTCAGTATTCTAAACTAGGCATTTTTTACACAATTATATTATTTACATTCTATTTCTCATATTCTGAGTTTTACATTTTTACCTATTATTTCCAATAGCCTTTCTTAAGGCTCTCAATCTTAATAATTGCTACTACTAATAAAAATATAATATCCTAGTTTATTAACATATAATAGTGCCCAGCAGTTCACCCAGGAGTGGACATTTGGGCTTTTGATTACTTTTAGGTATTATAAATCAGTTATAAATGTCCTCCAAAAATTAGAAGTTTAAAAAAATTATTTGTATTATAGTAGTTGAAAAGTAAGATTACCAACTGAAATTGTTTAATAGTTAAGAATGCGAGACCAGCCTGGCCTCGTGAAATCCCTTCTCTACTAAAAATACAAAAATTAGCCAGGCTTGGTGGCAGACGCCTGTAATCCCAGCTACTCAGGAGGCTGAGGCAGGAGAATCACTTGAACCCGGGACAGAGCGAGACTGCCTCTCAAAAAAAAAAAAAAAAAGGAGAGAATGAATGTGTTCTTGGATCTTGAAAATGTTACATTTAAGCAAAGCTGCTTTTTCTGGAGGGGGGGATTGTGTGTGTGTGCGGGGGTTGGTTTGTTTTGTTTTGTTTTGTTTGTTTGTTTTGAGACGGGGGCTCACTCTGTCACCCAGGCTGGAGTGCAGTGGTGCTATCTCGGCTCACTGCAACCTCCGCCTTCCCGGTTCCAGCGATTCTCCTGCCTCAGCCTCCACAGTAGCTGGAATTACAGGCGCCTGCCACAACACCCAGCTAATTTTTAGTGGAGAAGGGGTTTCACCATGTTGGCCAGTCTGGTCTCTAACTCCTGACCTCAGATGAGCCACCTGCCTCAGCCTCTCAAAGTGCTGACCAAGCAAAGCTTTTTTTTTTTTTTTTTTTGCACTTTTTAAAAATTTTATTTAGAAGCCTACTTGTAGAAGTTAGCATAATTTTATAGATTATTAGAAAAATTCAATTATTTTCTCTCTGCAAACAGTTATAATAGGAATAATAGATTAGCAATGTACTACATTACAAAACAGTGGCCTATAACGATCTGTACATGTACTGTGCACCTTAAGGAAAAGAATTTGACAGTGTGCTGTACTTACACTGCAGGTAACATATTTTTATTCTATCACACAAAACTGACCAGTGGTAGTGCTTGAATTTATAAATGGCCATTAAACAGAATATTTAAACTCAGATTTATATTTAGCATGCTAAAAAGTGAAAAAAGTTTCAACTGAAGTTCTGTGGCTCATCAGTTCAAATGTTTCATGGCATTTTTTTCTTTAAATGAAAAATTTTGATATTGTAAAACAAATAATTTTACATAATAAATGCAAAAGGATAAAATTTTCTAAATTTTTAGAAAGAATATTTCCATTCATTTTGTCATGGGTTTCGTGTGGCTCTTCTTAATATATTAATCATATTAATAGGACACTGGTCCTATACAATTTTCAGAGTCCATCTTCAATTAAAAACTGTAACAAAAATAAATAGTATGTAAAGAGTAACAAAAAGTAAATTAAATATACTAAACTCACACAACAGGTAGAATAAAATGAAACCAAATTACATAATGGCAGGTTATACATTTTAAAGAATCTCTTTCCACTTAGTCAAATAAGAAAGAAATTGAAATGTTAACTTGCTGATTTCTGTGGGGTTTTCCCCACTGGTTCAAATGGGAAAATATGATATAAATTTAATATTTTATTTCTGTACATTTAACATGATTCAATATAATCTGCAGTCTCATGTATAGCTTATCAATAATGCCACCATCACTGTATGTCAAACAAAAAAACTCACTGCTTACTAGAAATGCTAAACTGGAAAAAATGGAATTTTATACATTTGTTTTCTTAAATTTTGACAGATATTCTTCAAAAAGTTAAAACTGCCTTCCACAAAATTTTGTGTGTATATGGCACAAGTTGACAGCCAAAAAGTGTGAATTCCATCAAAAAGGCACTGTTAACAATACTCAGAATAATCTGACAAGGTCTACATCAATGTCTGAGTAAAGAATAGGTAAATAGACAAACCCTTATAAAAGACAGCATTATTGTTTAAATATACTACAGCTATATAAAAAGAAATAAAGTGACACACAGAAATGACCCTTAGCAAAGCTGTTTTTAAACTTCAGAATATTCCATCATCTTTTAAAAATGTTCTCATTAATAAATCTGATTTTTTTAATTGCAAGGGTTTATACCTCTGACTGTAATTTTTTTACACAAGTAAATATTTTACTTAAATACTTCCTCAAGATATTAGGAATTCTTATTATATTTCCTAATGTCCTCTTGCATATGGCATTTTCTATTACTGAACTCCTGTTAGTATTATATTTGAACAATTATAGTTTGGTTACTACTATAAAAACCAAAATACTTTAGAATTAGAAGAATGTGTTTAAATATATAGTAGTATATATTAAATATATAGTAATGTATATTGACTTCAGAAACAGTGGTAAGTTTTTACCACTCTGGTAAAATCAGAGAAACTAGATAACTTGTCCAGGGTCACACATCATTTAGTGATAAAACCACTAACATCTTTCAGTGATCAGTGATCTTTATGTTTTGTCTTTGTATTTTACTATTAGTTATATTTTAATTATACCAATTCAGGCTGGGCATGGTGGCTCACACCTGTAATTCCAGCACTTTGGGAAGCCAAGGCGGGTGGATCACCTGAGGTCAGGAGTTCGAGACCAGCCTGGCCAACATGGCAAAACCCCATCTCTACTAACAATACAAAAATTAGCTGGGCGTGGTAGTGCAAGCCTGTAATCCCAGCTACTCGGGAGGCTGAGGCAAGAGAATCACTTGAATCCGGGAGGCAGAGGTTGCAGTGAGCTGAGGTCACATCAATGCACTCCAGCCTGGGAAACAGAGCAAGACTCTTTCTCAAAAAAAATAAAAATAAAAATAAAAATAAAAAAATTAATTACACCAATTCAACTTATAATGAAAACCAATTTGTACCTATGAAGATTAGAAACATTAACATGTTTCATAAATAAGGGTAGCTAATTAATACATTTCACACTTGGAAGCCCTTTCTTTCCCAGAAAACTGTCTTTGTATGTGTGAAGCATGGATGAGTAGTCACAGGCTTTTGTCTGTTGCCTTGGCATCACTTTTTGTTAACAACTACTGAAACGAATTGGTACCATTTTTAATGAAAGAACGACATCTTGTGGCATAATGCTCTAATTACAATAAAAAATTTATTATCTGAAAGCTGTAATTAAGAGATACTCCAGAGACCATGCTTCTCTGTCACAAACATTGTTCCCAGAGTAAAAAGTAAGGGCACGTAGACATATCATGCAATATCAGAAAAGGGGAGTTATTTTTTAAAAAACTGTGGCATAATATGCATAACATAAAATTTGTTGTTTTAACTGTTTTTAGGTGTACTCTTCAGTGACATTAAAAAGATTCACACTGTTGTGCACCACTATAGCTATCTATCTCCAGAACTTTTTTTTATCCTTCAAAACTGAAACTCTGTACCCATTCCTCCCTTCCCCCAGCCCCTGGCAACCATCATTCTACTTTCTGTCTCTGTGAATTTGACTACTTTAGATATCTTATAGTAAGTGTAATCCTAACAGTATTTGTCCTTTGTGATTGGCTTATTTCACTTAACACAATGTCTTCAAGGTTTATCTGTGTTATAGCATGTATCTGAATTTATTTCACTTTTAAGTCTGAATAATATGCCATTGTATGTATATATCACATTTTGTTTACCCACTTAGGTTGTTTCCATACCTTGGCAATTGTAAATAATGCTGCAATTAACATGAAAGTGCAGATATCTTTATGAGGTGGTCATTTCATTTTCTTTGGATATATGCCCAGAAGAGGAATTGCTGGGTCATATAGTAGTTGATTATTAATTTCTTTACAAATCTCCATACTGTTTTCCATAATGGCTGTACCAATCTACATTCTCACCAAGAGTGTACAACCTTTTCCCCACATCCTTGCCAACATTTATCTTTTGACTTTTTGGTAATAGCCATCCTAACGGGTGTGAGGTAGTATCTCATAGTGGTTTTGATTTACAATCCCCTGATGATTAATGGTGTTGAGCACCCGTTCATATACCTGTTGGTGATTTTCATGTTTCCTTTGGAAAAATGTGTATTCAGGTCTTTTTGCCCATTTTTAAATCAGGTTATTTGTTTTCCTACCATTGAGTTGTATGAGTGCTTTATAAATTTTGGACAGTAACCCCTTATTTGATATATGGTTCACAGATGTTTTTTCCCAATTTGTAGCTGCCATTTATTTGTTGATTGTTTCCTTGGCTGTGCAGAAGCTTTTTAGTTTCATGTAGTACCATTTATTTATTGTCGCTTTTGTGGCTTGAGCTTTTGGTGTGATGTCCAAAACTTTTTGCCAAGGTCCATATCCAGGAGATTTTCCCCTATGTTCTCTTCTGGGAGTTTGATAGTTCCTGGTCTTACAATTAGGTTCTTTATCCATTTTGAATTGATGTTTTTGTATAGTGTAAGATAATGATCAAATTTCATTCTTTTGCATATGGAAATCCAGTTTTCCCAGCACTATTGAGACTACCCTTATCCCATTTTGTCTCTTATCAAAAATTAGTTGACCATATATGTTTGAATTTATTTCTTCTCTATTCTGTTCCATTGTTCTATGTGTCCGTTTTTATGCCAGTACCATTACTGTTTTGATTACTAAAGCTTTATAATATAATTTTTTTTTGAGACAGGGTCTCACTCTGTTGCCCAGGCTGGAAGGCAGTGGCATGATCATGGCTCACTGCAGCCTCAAACTCTGGGCTCAAGCAATCCTCCCACATCAGCCTCCTGAGTAGCTGGGACTACAGACATGTGCCACCACACCTGGATAATTTTTTCTACTTTTCATAGAGACACAGTGTCACTATGTTGCCCAGGCTTGTCTCAAACTCCTGGGCTAAAGCAATCCTCCTGCCTCAGCCTCCAAAAGTGCTGGGATTGTAGGCTTTAATATAATTTAAAATCAGGAAGCGTAATGCCTCCAACTTTGTTTTACTTTCTCAGAATTGTTTAGGTAATTCACGGTCTTTTATGTTTCCATATAAATTTTAGGATTGCTTTTTCCGTTTCTGTGAAGAATGGCATTGGGATTTTTGTAGGGATTGTGTTGAATCTGCATACTGCTTTAGGTAGAATGGATATTTTAACAATATTATTGCTTCCAATCCATGAGCATGGGGTAGCTTTCCATTTATTTGTGTCTTCTTCAATTTCTTTCATGAATGTTTTACAGTTTTCAGTGTAATTTTTACACCTCAGTTAAATTTATTCCCAAGTATTTTATTTTATTTTACTTTTTCATCCTATCATAAATGGGATTGTTTTCTTGCATTCTTTTTCTGTTAGGTCATTATGTGTATAAAAATGCTACCGATTTTTGTATGTTTATTTTGTATCCTGAAACTCTTCTCAATTCATTTAGTGGTTCTAATAGGTTTTTGTGAAATCTTTAAAGTTTTTAAAAATAAGATAATGTCATCTGTAATACAGATAATTTTACTTCTTTTATAATTTGGATGCTTTTTATTTTTCTTGTCTGATTGCTCTTGGTAGTACTTCTAGTACTGTGTTATATAGAAGTGGTGAGACTGGGCATCCTTGCCTTTGTCTTTTACTACATCTTAGAGGAAAAGCTTTCAGTATTTCCCCATTGATTATATGAGGAACTAACATTATATGTTAGCTGTGGGTTTTTCATAAATGGCTTTTATTATGTTGAGGACCTTTCCTTCTATACCTAAATTATTGTGAGTTTTTATCAAGAAAAAATGTTGGACTTTATTGAATGCTTTTCCCAAATCAATTGAGATGATCATGTGGTTTTTATCTTTCATTCTGTTAAATCTATCACATCAACTGATATGCATATGTTACACCAGACTTGCATGGCTAGGATAATTCTCATTTGGTCATGATGTATAATCTTTTTCATGTAATGTTAAATTCAGCTTGCTAATATCTTATTGAGAATTTTTGCATTAATATTCATCAGAGAGAATGTCCTAGTTTTCTTGTGATGTCTTTCACTTAGGTATCAAAGTGAAGATGGCCTCATAAAGTTTATTTGGAAATATTCCCTCTAGCTTTATTTTTTGGAAGAGTTGTATTAAGAAGCATTGGTATTAATTCTTCTTTAAATGTTTGATAGAATTCAGTGTGAAGCCATCTGGTCCTGGGTTTGGCTTTTCTTTGTTGGGCAGTTTTTTGTTTTTTTGTTGGTTATTTATTTATTTTTTTTTTGAGACAGAGTTTCACTGTTGTTGCTCAGGCTGGAGTGCAATGGCGCAATCTCGGCTCACCGCAACTTCCGCCTCCCAGGTTCAAGCGACTCTCCTGCCTTAGCCTCCCGAGTAGCTGGGATTACAGGCATGTGCCACCACCCCGGCTAATTTTGTATTTTTAGTAGAGATGGGGTTTCTCCATGTTGATCAGACTGGTCTTGAACTTCCGACCTCAGGTAATCCACCCGCCTTGGCTTCCCAAAGTGCTGGAATTACAGGCATGAGCAACCGTGCCTGGCATTTCTTGGTATTTTTGAGATGGAGTCTTGCTCTGTCGTCCAGGCCGGAGTGCACTGGCTCACAGCATTGGCTCATTTGGCTCACTGCAACCTCCGCTTCCCAGGTTCAAGCAATTCTTGTGCCTCAGCCTCCTAAGTAGCTGGAATTACAGGCACCCACCACCAGGCCCAGCTAATTTTTGTATTTTTAGTAGAGATGGGGTTTCGCCATGTTGGCCAGGCTGGTCTCGAATTCCTCACCTCAGGTGATCTGCCCGCCTCGGCCTCCCAAAGTGTTGGGATTACAGGCGTGAGCCACTGCTCCCAGTTTTTTATTACTACTTCAGTCTCTTTATTTGTTATTAGTCGGCTCATGCCTTCTATTTCTTCCTGACTCAATCTTGGTAGGTTGTATTTTTCTAGGAATTTATCCATTTTTTTCTAGGTTATCCAATTTCTAGGCATATACTTGTTCATAAAAGTCCCTTATAATCTTGTTTTTTATTTCTGAGACATCTGTTGTAATTTCTTCACTTTGATTTTTTGAGTCTTCTCTTTTTCTCTAAGATGATTTCTCAATTTTATTTGTTTGTTCAAAAAACCAACTCTTAGTTCTATTCTTTCTATGGTTTTTCTATTCTCTATTTGTTTTATTTCGGTTCTGATTTGCATTGTTTCCTCCCTTCTGTTAATTTTGGGTTTAGTTTATGCTTCTTTTTCTAGTTCCTTGAGGCATAATGTTAAACTATACGGGATCTCCCTTTTTAATGCTGGCATTTGTTGCTATAAACTTCTCTCTTAGAACTGCTTTTGCTGCAGATGTGTTATGTTTCCATTGTTATTTGCCTCAAGATTTTTGTAAATTTACCTTTTGATTTCTTCTTTGATCCATCGATTGTTCAAGAGCATGTTGCTTAATTTCCACATACTTGTGAATTTTTAAAGATTCCTTCTGTTATTGATTTCTAGTTTCATACCTCTATAGTCTGAAAAAATACTAGATATGACTTTATAAGCTTGTTAAGACTAGTTTTGTGACTTAACATATGCTCTATCCTGGAGAATGTTCCATGTACACTAGAGAAAAAATGTGTATTCTGCTGCTGTTGGGTGGAAAGTTCTCTGTATATCTGTTAGGTTCATTTGGCCAAAAGTGCAATTCAAGTTCAGTATTTCCTTATTAATTTTCTGTTCAGTTGCTCTATCAGTTGTTGAAAGTGGGATATCGAAGTCTCCTACTATTATTGTATTGCTGTCTGTTTCACCCTTTATGGTCATTAATATTTGCTTTATGTATTTAAGTATTCCAATGTTAGGTTCATATGTATTTACACTCATTGTGTCCTCTTGATGGATTGACCTGTTTATCATTAAATAATGACCATCTTTGTCTCTTGTGACAGGATTTGACTCAAAGTCTATTTTATCAGATGTAAGTATAGCAACCTCTGCTTTTTTTTTTTTTTTTTTGAGACAGAGTCTCATTGTGTTTTCTAGGCTGGAGTGCAGTGGCACAAACATTGCTTACCACAGCCTTGACCTCTTGGGCTCAAGTAATCCCCCTGCCTCAGCCTCCTGAGTAGCTGGAACTACAGGTGCATGCCACCACGCTGGGCTAATTTTAAAATTTTTTTGTAGCAATGAGGTCTCCCTACATTGCCCAGGCTGGTCTCCAACTCCTGGGCTCAAGCGAGCCTCCCACCTTGGCCTTCCAAAATGCTGGGATTGCAGGTGTGAGCCACCATGCCTAGCCTCCCTGCTGTCTTTTGGTTACCATTTGCATATAATACCTTCTTTCATCTCTACTTTCAGCCTGTGTGTATCCTTAAAGCTTAATTCGTCTCCTGTAGATAGCATATAGTTGGATCTTGTTTTAAAAATCTATTTAGCAACTCTATGTCTTTTGATTGGGGAATTTAGTCCAATTACATTCAAGATTATTATTAAAGGAAGGACTTACTATTTTTACTTTGTTATTTTATATCTGTTTTTTTTTAGCATCTTTGTTTATTTCTGGTTGTTTTGTAGCATCTTTCTTTTTTAATTAAAAAAATTTGATAATCCTCTGTAGTACTAAGCTTTGTTTTCTTTCTCTTTATTGTTTGCATAACTGCTATGGTTATCATGAGGCTTACGTAAAACATCTTATAGTTATAGTCATCTGTTTTTAGCTGATAACATCTGTTACATGCAAAAACTCTAGACTTTTCTCCTCTACATACTGTGTGTTTTTTTTCTTTCTTTCTTTCTTTTTTTTTTTTTAAGAGACAAGGTCTTGCTACATTGTCTAGACTGACCTTGAACTTCTAGGCTCAAGTGATCCTCCCACCACAGCCTCCTGAGTAGCTGAGTTTACAGGCAAATGCCATTCCCAGCTACACAATTTGTGTTTTTGATGTCGCAATTTACACCTTTTTATATTGTATATTATTTAACAACTTATTGTAGCTTTTGTTATTTTTTTGACCATTTTGACATTTGACCTTTATACTAGAGATATGTATGCTTTACATACCACCAGTACAGTACTGGAGTATTCTGGATTTATCTATATATTTATCTCTACTAGTCAGTTTTATACTTTCATTTGTATTCATAATAATTATTATCATCATTTTGTTTATACTAGAACTCCATGGCTGTGCATGGTGGCTCATACCTATAATCTCAACACTTTGGGAGGCCAAGACAGGAGGATCACTGGAGTCCAGGAGTTTGAGACCAGCCTAAGCAAGATGGCAAGACTCCATCTCTATAATAAATAAATAAATATTAGCTGGGCATAGTGGTACATGCCAATAGTTCCATCTACCTGGGAGGAATTCAAAGTGGCAGTGAATCATGATTGTGCCACTGAATTCCAGCAACAAAGCAAGACCCTGTCAAAAAAAGAAAGAAAGAAAGAAAAGGAAGGAAGGAAGGAAGGAAGGAAGGAAGGAAGGCAGGAAGGAAGGAAAGGAAGAAAGGAAGAAAGCAAGAAAGCCTAGCACTTTGGGAGGCCAAGGCAGGTGGATCACCTGAGGTCAGGAGTTCGAGACCAACCCGGGCAACATGGTGAAACCCCGTCTCTACTAAAAATGCAAAAAATTAGCCAGGTGTGGTGGCAGTTGCCTGTAATCCCAGCTACTCGGGAGGCTGAGGCAGGAGAATTGCTTGAACCCAGGAGGCGGAGGTTGCAGTGAGCCAAGATGGCGCCATTGCACTCCAGCCTGGGGGACAAGAGCAAGACTTTGAAGAAAAAAAAAAAAGGAAAGAAAGAAACTTCCATTAGGCATTTCTTGTAGGGCAGACCTAGTAGTGATGAGTTTCTTAGCTTTTGCTTGTTTGGGAAAAACTTTATTTCTTCTTCATTTCTGAAGGCCAGCTTTGCTGGGTATGGTATTCTTGGCTGACAGGTTTTTTTTTGTTTGTTTGTTTTTGTTTTTCTTTCAGCACTTTGAATATATAATCTTATTCTTTCCTGGCCTATAAGGTTTCTCTGAGAAATCTACTGGTAGTCTAATGGAGATTCCCGTATATGTGACTTGACACTTTCTCTTGCTGCTTTTAAAATTCTTTATTTTTCTTTAAATTTTGACAGTTTGATTATCATGTGCCTTGGTGAGGATGTCTTTGGGCTGTCTTTATTGCGGGATCTTTCAGTTTTATGAATCTGCCTCTCTATATCTGTCCCAAGACTTGAAAGGTTTTTTTTAGCAATAATTTCACTAAATAAGCTTTCTTTTTCATTATCTCTTCTCCTTCTTTAACTCCTATAATGTGAATATTTGTTCACTCAATGGTGTATATTTAGTTATTATTATAAATAATAACTAAAATAGTTCATCATAATAGTTAATATTTATTTAATACTTAGTCTTTTCTTTTCATTGAAACAGGGTCTCCTTCTGTCACCCAGGCTAGAGTAGAGTAGCATGATCATGGCTTACTGTTGCCTCAAGTTCCTGGGCTCAAGGGATCCTCCCACCTTAGCCTCCTGAGTGGTCAAGATTATAGGCACATGCCACCAACAGCTGGCTTTTTTTTTTTTTTTTTTTTTTTTTTTTTGAGATGGAGTCTTGCTCCGTCACCCAGGCTGGAGTGCAGTGGCACAATCTCGGCTCACTGCAAGCTCCATCTCCCAGGTTCACGCCATTCTCCTGCCTCAGCCTCCTGCGTAGCTGGGACTACAGGTGCCCGCCACCACACCCGGTTAATTTTTTATATTTTTCATAGAGACTGGGTTTCACTGTATTAGCCAGGATGGTCTCGATCTCCTGACCTTGTGATCTGCCTGCCTTGGCCTCCCAAAGTGCTGGGATCACAGGTGTGAGCCACCGTGCCTGGCCTAATTTTTAAAAAAATTTTTTTGTAGACATGAGGTCTCCCTATGTTGCTCAGGTTGGTCTCGAATTCCTGGGCTCAAGCGATCCTCCCACATCAGCCTCTCAACGTGCTGGGATGACAGGCATGAACTATCATGGCTAGCTAATACTTAGTATTTTCTAAGTGTGTCATGTATGAACTCATTTCTTCCTTATGACAGTTCTATAAGTACAGGTTCATGATCTATTATTTGCAATTCTGAAATTGAAAATGGTCTGAAAACCACACTTCTAAAAACTCACATATAGTCCCAGCTACTCATGAGGCTGAGATGGGAGGACTGCTTGAGCTCAGGAGTTCAAGACCAGCCTTGGAAACAGCAAGATGCCATCTCAAAATGTATATATTTGGCAGCAAATCCTGGCCTGAACTGGCATATGCTTATCTATAGTCTTTTACTTATTCCTCTTAGTATGGTTAGTCATACATTTTGCTGCAGCTCTATAAATATATTTGATTATAGAGTACTGCCCTAGAAGCTGTTGGGATGTTGCATAATACAAGGTATATTCATTGTATTACTTTTCAAAACCTAAATAATTCTTAACTCAGAAAACCATCTGGCAGGGGTGATGAACTGGTATAGATAAGGGTGGTGAACTGGTACTATTATTATCCCCATTTCACAGCTGAATAAATTGAGACTAGAAGTTGCCACTTACTCAAGTTTCCATTGTTAACAAAAACAGTAAGCAATGTAGTTAATAATATTTTTGAGGGCTTCTTGTGGCAGTCACTTGGTTAAATGTTTTATGTGCATTAATTTAATCATCACCATAGCCCTATGAGTACTATTATTATCCTCATTTCCCAGATGAAGCTTAGAGAGGTTCTAAAATTCCCCCTGGAGACACTGCGATTAAGTGTGGTGAGAAAGGATTTAAAAAGAAGCCGGTCCAATATCAATATATTTGATTATTACTCTATCCTTTACAAATCTACGCCGCCAGTCCTTTCCTCTCTTCTAATGCTATTTAGACTATATACCCAATTATCTGATATTAAAAAGATTTAAAAAATATAACTAAGATCATTTTACTCACTTGCTTAAAACTCTATGACTTTCTACTTCATATGGAGCAAAGTCCAAATTCCTTACGATGACCCCTTTCTACTTTTCCCATCTCATTTCCCAACAGAGCAGACTTCTCTTACGCCTTTGCACTATGTATACCCTCTTCCTGGAAGGCTCCCAGATTGTCACACATTTAGCTACCTCTTGTCATTTAGGGCTCAGCTTAAGCTAATCCTGTTTTTCCCTGATTTACCCAGTAAGAGTAGGTCTTTAATCATACCATTAATCCCATCATTCTCTTTACATAGCACATAAATGTATTTTCAATGTTTATCTATTTTCTTTTTCCTTTCCTTTGAATGTAAATTCAACCACAGTAGGCACCTTGTCTGTTCTGGTTTCTTCAGAAGTTCCAATCTCTCATATGGTAGGTGCTTAATTTTGGCTAAATGATTGTTGTACACGATCAGTAAAAAGTATCTGCTTGTTATTGAATGGTGGGAGATAAACTGATGAGGCAAGTAGGTGACTAAAGTGAAAATGTAAAGATATCTTGAACATCAACTTGATTAGATTTTAATAGCATAAATACCGCCAAGCAGAGTTTCTGATACAGACAGGTGACAAACATTTGTTGAATGACTGGACAATAAATATTATTACTAGCTTGAATCTTGAGGCAAATTACTTAACCTTTCTGAGCTTAGTTTCCTTGTCTACGAAGATTAAAACTAACTTTTCAGGGTTTCCCTACAAATTATATGGATAATGCATGTCATGTGCCCAGCACACAGCAGGTACTTGTTAGTTTCTTTCTCTTTACATACATATATACTACTTTATGGTTTACAAAGTTCTTGTAAGCTCTTCTAGATTCATGACCTCATTTTATTCCCACAATCTTCTGCAGTACTTCTCATTAGCCTCATTTTACAGATGAAAAACAGACTCAAGGATTGAGACATAGCCTCTTCAGGTAATGAGAAGCCAATGGGCATGCTTTATAAGCATAGGAGCGACATGATAAAAAGCAGTGAGGTTTTTTTTTGAAGATTAATCTGTTGGTGGCCTATAAAACGGGCTGAATTGAAAATTGGAGAAATATTATTTTGACTACTAGCATAAAAATCAAGTTTAAGGGCCGGGCGCAGTGGCTCACACCTGTAATCCCAGCACTTTGGGAGGCCGAGGCGGGCGGATAACTTGAGGCCAGGAGCAGGAGACCAGCCTGGCCAACACGGCGAAACCCCGTCTCTACTAAAAAATACAAAAAAATTGGCCGGGCGTGGGGCCCGTGTGCCTCCCAGCTACTCGGGAGGTTGAGGCACATTTAGAATCGCTTGAACCCGGGAAGCGCAGGTTGGCAGTGAGCCGAGATCGCGCCACTGCACTCCAGCCTGGGCGACAGAGCGAAACTCGGTTAAAAAAAAAAAAAAAAAAAAAAAAAAAAAAAAAAAAAATCAAGTGTAAGATGATAAGGGCCTGGCAGAAGAGTTTAAAAGCCTAATGAACTTAAAAATATTGAAAAGCCAGATAAGTCCCCCAAAGGAACAAAAATTTAAAAATGGTAGTTTTCAAATCTGGCTGGCTGATAAAATGATGGTACAAACAACATAAACAATTGAGAAATCTAACTTGGCAAAATCGTTGGTCAGAAGACCTTCTCTCCAATACCTAGGCAGAACTTCTGGCAAATAATGACAAACATCTGAGCCATTTCTTCAGTGTCATAGCGACTTCTTGCTTTCACTCCTCCCACTGGCTTCACCACCTGGACAAGAGCATGTTAAGGTCCTTCTGATCTTGCTTCCTAGAAGCAGTATGGTGGGAAGCAGAATCTGGGTAGTATGGAATTAGAAACCAAGCTTTTGAAGTTCCAGGACTTGGACTAAATCGCCTTTTTCCTTCTCTGTGAAATAAGGGGACCCTTACTTCACCTCCTTCCCTAGTTTTAAGACTAGACATCCTCTCCATATCAGCACAAAGCGCTTTTATTTAGGCGCGTGCCACTACACCGAAGGCGCTCGCGCCGAGCCGAGCCCCTGTCGGTGAGTTACGTCACTTCCGGCGCGCTGACGCTCAGTTGTGCGTGCCGACGCCCGCGTCAGCAAAGAGTGGAGCTGAGGGTACCCGGTTTGAAGTCGTGCGGGTCGGAGGACTGCCGCCTCCACTATCGTCTTGGACCCCTGCTTCCCGGCCGCCGCGGGGACGAGCTCGGGTAGGCGGCAGGGCAGATGCCCGAGGGCCTGCGCTGGAACGCCCCACGCCGCACCGGCCGCTCTCCTGTGCTCCGCGGCCTGGGCCTACGCCGCTCAGCTCTCTGGAAACTAACGCCTCAGCTGCGCGGCGCGTAGGTCGCGGGGAGCTCCGAACCGCCGGCGCCCGGCCATGGCGGTCTCCAGGTGGGTCTTGCTCCTGACCAGCGAACTGGAAGGCGACTCAGGCAAGGCATGGGTCTCCTCTCAGAGCCCCCACTCCTAGAGAAGAGCGGTTCTCATTGTCACTGGGCTCTGGAGCTTTCTTCAGTAGACTTCGGAGTTCGCCCCGTGGTCGGCGGGGGTTTGGGCTCGGGTTACTCCTGGGTAAATCGGTTCAATAATGCCTTTTTCTTGTTGATAGACCCCTTGGCACGTTAGAGCTGTTTTTTTCTCTTTCCTCACCATGTTTCTGTTCTCTGGTTTCTCTTCTCTCTTTCGATTCTAGGAGAGTCTCTTACCTTTCTCAGTATTCTAAGGCTGGTCCCTAACCTCCATTTCATGGGAAAACTTGGTAGTTACTGTCGATGGAGGGGAAACCTGAATTACTGTTATCTAAGAGACCGTCTAATTATGTTAACAGTTTTAATTTACGTTTTTAGGGGTATGGTCTTTCCTGAGATGTTTTTTAAAATTAAGTATAATTTCTGCTTTTGTTTGGCAGTAAACATTCCAACGTCAGCGTTGTAACCTTAAGCCAATTATCGTGTTAGCATCATTTTCCGTAACTAAGGCGTGGAAGATAAATCACAAATCTTATATTCTTTTGAAATATTGACTGTCAACAGGAAAGCCCAGGAAAACTATAGAAAAACTAACAAGACATTTATTTGTGTAGCTATAGGAGAAACATTACTTTTTCTTCCGGTGTGATAGAATGGTTGGAAAGCTTTTGTAAGCGGATTTTGGTGGCCCTCTGTACATGTAATTAAGGGATAGTTCCTCTGTGATAGTGATCGGGTGGATTCACGAAGTTCTTTAGTTGATATGGTAACTTTTAATGAGAATTGGATTCTTTTTACCATATAGACTGAAGGAATAAATGATGAAAACAAATAGTTTTCGTTCTTTTTTATAATTAACTGGACACATTCTTTGAGCGTATTAAGTGCGCAAGTTTTATCTGTTTTGCAAGGAAAAGGATAACCCATTTCTTACAGACTCCCTAGATGACTGATGAAATAGTGTGTGGGAGAAGCCCATGGGAGTTGGGTGAAGGGGGTTGCTAGGTACCGTAGTATGGGGCATCTGATTTTTATTTTGTAATCCATTCAATGTGAGGAAATTCTTTTTTTTTTTTTTTAAATAAAACTGCCTTGAGAGAATACAAGTGACATTTTACATTTTTGCAGATATAGAAAGGTGTATCTTCTAATTTGTTACCTCCCTTATAAATGCATGAATATATACATTGTAAATGCATTGATATATAAACTTAATATAACATTTATCAGGTAATAGTGTTTAAGGAGATGAGCACTTCCTTTCTTAGAGCAACCTGTGTATTTTCACAGGATTGGATGTAGCTTTATAAAGACAAAATGAAAGTGTTTAAAAAGAACCTAATTTTCGGGCAACACTAATCTCTCTCTCTTTTTTTTTTTTTTTTTTTTTTTTAAGAAGGAATCTGGCTCTGTAGCCCAGGCTGGAGTGCAGTGGCGAGATCTCGGCTCACTGCAAGCTCCGCCTCCCGGGTTCAGGCCATTCTCCTGCCTCAGGCATCCCAAGTACCTGGGATCACAGGCTCCCGCCACCACACCTGGCTAGTTTTTTGTATTTTTAGTAGAGACGGGTTTCACCGTGTTAGCCAGGATGGTCTCGATCTCCTGACCTCGTGATCCGCCCGCCTTGGCCTCCCAAAGTGCTGGGATTACAGGCGTGAGCCACCGCGCCCGGCCAACACTAATCTCTTTACGGAAGTTTAGGACACTTAATATTTCTCAATGACTGAGTGGGTTTTGAAGGTACTGTCTTTTGTTCTGGATGTTGTGTGTCAAAGAGTAGCACTCTTTTTCTGTAGATTTTTTTCTTGTTCACTTTTTTAAAAGCCTGTCGTTTTTATGAAAGAGCTATTTCTGTGCTTAGTTTCCTTGGGCTCAGTAGTAAGCCAAGGAAAACATTTTGAGACACTTTGTGTGTTTTGGGGATAGTGTCAATTCTTGACTTTTCATCTGTGGATTTCTTTGAATTGCAGATTTTAGTTTCAAGCTGGCCTTCTCCATGCACGAAGCACAGTTCTGTGCTAACTAAACTTCCTTTCTCTCCTGTTGGTGGAGACTCATTTTAATACTATTTTATGTAAAACAGGTGGAAAATAGCCCAGGAGATAAAAATCATATGCCAAAATCAAATCTAAAATTTTTTTTGCACTGTTTATTTCATATGCATAACTGAAGAGAAACTGTAATATTTTTAGGACATTTCCACCAGAATTTCCAGCAGATGGGAAATAGTAAGTTAGTACCATTATTCCCGCAATTGTCTGGTCAAGAAATTTGAGAATATTCTTTGACTTCCCTTTTCCTCACACATCCCGTGTCCAGCCAGTTACCAAATCCAATCCTGTATATTCTGCCTTTCTAATCTTTCTCCAGCTGATCATTTTTCTTTCTATACCAGTTACCACAATCCTAGAACATGCCAGCATCTCTAGTCCAAGACACCTTTAGAGAGACGCTTCCCTTTTGTCACTATAAAGCTACATCCAATCTTTTGAAAATATACACTCAACCCTAGGAAAGGAAGTACTCATCCCCTTAAACATTGTATCACCTGATAAATCTCATATTAAGTTTATGTATCAATGTATTTGGTATTTGGACTAGACATGTTTAGTACAAGACAGGAGCCTCACTCCTTTTCCTGTCTTCCGTGGCATCTCATTCCAATCTATTCTTCACTTCAGTCATATTATTTACTCATTTGAAGATTTGAACATGAACATGGTCATCTTTCCAATTAATACCCTTTAGTTGTTTCCTATTGCCTTAGGATAAAGTCCACATTCCCAAACAAACATATCTTACCAGGTCCTTTGTGATCTGGTTCCTGCGTCATCTTTTTAGATTCATCTTGTGTCAACTTCTCTGTACTTCCCCTTCACCTTCTCTCTTCTATCCTCCACACTCCCCAGAATTCATTTTCTTACCCCCTACTCTTTATCTTTGGAACACTTCTTGGTGCCATCTCAGGTATGGCTAGTTCTGACCTTAGTGGGTTTTTTTGGTTTGTTTGTTTGTTTGTTTGTTTGTTTTTTGAGACGGAGTTTTGCTCTTGTTGCCCACACTGGAGTGCAATGGTGTGTTCTTGGCTCACCATAACCTCCGCCTCCCGGGTTCAAACGATTCTCCTGCCTCAGCCTCCTGAGTAGCTGGGATTACAGGCATGCACCACCACGCCTGGCTAATTTTGTATTTTTAGTAGAGATGGGGTTTCTCCATGTTGGTTAGGCTGGCCTCAAACTCCTGACTTCAGGCCATCCACCTGCCTCAGTTTTTTGATCTAAGCATATATATCACCTTGTTCAGGACATTTTCTCTGGTTTTACTTCATCTGGGCTATTTGCACCAATACATATTCCTGTCAGTCATAATATTTATATTTTGTAATTGGTTAATTGTTCTCTTACTTGCTGAATTAACATAAACTCTGTGAGAGAAGGAAATGTGTCTTTGATTTTTCCATGCTCAGAATGCCTGGCTCCTAGTGGGTGTTCAGTACATTAAAAAAAAAAAAAAATGAATGAATGATTTTGCTTCTTGCTTTAATACCTTTTGAGTTGCCGTATGAGTTGCCTCATAAAGCAAAATAATGGTATTCAAAGATATAACAATTATTATTTAAATTATTCACAAGAAACACTGAAAGCCTGTAACATATACTAATTTGTTTTTTGCTGAGGTTGACTTTGTGGAAGCAAGTCAAGTAGCTAGTGAATGACTAGCTGACTTTCCAGCATCCACATCTTAAGGACAACATTGTTCTCTACTCCTACATTTGTAGGAGTATGATTTTACCATAATTTGTGCATAGTAGACTATTTGCAGTGTTTTTCAGTGAGTGCTTTTGAGTTTAACTACCTTTTTTCTTTTTTTTCTTTTTTTGCGGTAAGGAAAACTTTCACTATAGCTTTTTAATATTGGCCATTTTCTAATTTAACAATCATCGGAATATTTTTTTCTTTTTAAAGCTATCTCCTACAGGAAGGAAATTAGAATAATTTTTTAAAGTTTGTAATATAGCAAATTCTGTGATAGCATGGCCATTTATAATGCAAAATGGATATGATGTATTTTGTGTGGTCAAATTTTTTAGACCCTGCTTAATAGGCTTGGTTTTACTGTACTTTCAATTGTAAGAATGTGGCAGATTATGAAATGCATGGCCAACTCTTGATCTGTAGCTGAGTTATATCTTGCAAAAATAACTTTGTTACTCTCTAAAATTGTAAATACAATCATAGCATTTGAAGTTCTCTGTCAAATCCAGTGAAATATCACTGGAAAATGATATGACTCTTTTAAACCCTTAGTAAAAGACCCAAAATCCAAATGTAGGAGTAGAGAACAATGTTGTCCTTAAGATGCGGATGCTGGAAAGTCAGCTAGTCATTCACTAGCTACTTGACTTGCTTCCACAAAGTCAGCCTCAGCAAAAAACAAATTAGTGTGTGTTACAGGCTTTGTGTGTTTCTTGTGAATAATTTAAATAATAATTGTTATATTTTTGAACACCATTATTTTGCTTTATGGGGCTTTTTCTCATTATCATGTGTTACTTAGTTGGGATTTTGCCACCAACAGTAAAAGCAACCTTTGCGATCGCACCACTGCACTCCAGCCTGGGCAACAGAGCAAGAATCCATCCCCCCCGCCCCCCCAAAAAAAGCAACCCTAGATGGATTTCTTAGGCATTTTTGTTGTTTGTTTGTTTGTTTGTTTGTTTTTGGAGGCAGGGTCTCACTCTGTCCTCCAGGCTGGAAAGCTGGAGTGCAGTGGCACAATCATGGGCTCAAGTGACCCTCCCACCTCAGCCTCCCCAGTTGCTAGGACCACAGATGCATACCACCATGCCTGGCTAATTTTTTTTGTATATTTTGTAGAAGTGGGGTTTCATCATGTTGCCCAGGCTGGTTGCAAACTCCTGGGCTCCAGTGATCCACGTGGCTTTGCCCCTAAAGTGCTGGGATTACAGGTGTGAGCCACTGCGCCTGGTTTAGGTTTATTCATTGGAGGGGAATCTGTAGCTGTGTTGGGAACCATGACTTAATACAATTTTTTAAACAGCTTGTTTTTGCTACCTTTGCCTGTTTATGCCACAATTAGTGGAACTGATCATTGTACAATGGCTAGTTAATAGGAACATAGTTTTTCCTTAATCAGCTAGAGAAAGTTTCAAAAATATATAGTTTTCCCTCAGCGATCTGTGCTGTAAAGGTCATGTCTAAAATGTCTAGACAGTACTTATGATATGACTGTTTTAAAAGCCATACCTTAGATTTCTCACATATCTTTGCATTTGAAAATGTTACAGTGTTCAGAAAGGGTTCAGAAAAAACAAAAACACATCCTCTTGTGGAAGAAACAAATTGCTACATATGAGCAGACCTTTGCTCAATTTTGTTACTTTTCTCTTTGCGCTGTTGATACTTCAGAGCAACATTGTTTCAACAGGCCTATTCTGTCAAATAAAAGAAAATTTCTTGATGTAGGGGACGTTCAGTGGATCCTGGACAGGAAAATGTTAATGTAGAAAAAACTACCTTAATTACCAATAAAGGACAACACAGGTTTTCTAGGCCTATTTCTCCCTGTTAATTTATTTTTAATAATTTTTTTTAAATAGAGATGGGGTCACTCTGTGTTGGCCAGGGTGGTCTTAAACTCCTGCCTCAAGCATTCCTCCCACATTGGCCTCCCAAATGCTGGATTACAAGCATGAGCCACCTCACCTGGCCCTTATTGTTAATTTCAATCCATTATAAGATGACAGAAGGAACTATTGTAAATTATAATTCATCAAATATCTCATACTTTAAAAATTTAGAGATAAACTAGAAAAAGTAGAAGAGGCATTATCAAAGCTTTTCCATTTCAATCCCAATGGTAAATTCCTCCTTATTTCTTTGGCATATTTCTCAAGGTACTTGTTTGAATTATTATTTAAAAAATTTTTTAATTGCGACACACACATAAAAATAGACTGTTCTAACCATTTGAAACTAAACTTTAAAATGTATTATGAAGTTTACATATTAATACATAATATGTATTAATGTGAAGTTTTAAAACCACCCATACTTCTGCTAAAGAACCTAGATTAGTATGTACTATGTTTTGTCATTAAGATAAAGTCATGCAAGAGGCTATAGGTTGTTCGATCAGGGATGGAGGGTAGAAAAAAATGTCTTGAAGGAAATAGCATAGCTTGGTTGTACGTTTTCACCATTCTTCATTTAACCAATATTTACTGAGTGCTTTCTATGTTATAGGTGCTAGAGGTATAGCAGAGAAAAAAAGTGTACTCTCCATTCTCATGGAGTTTATGGTCTAGGGTAGAGTGGGGTAACTTATCTAGCATGCACCTGCCCTTACACCTGGCTTTGGTATGGTTTCACACCTTCATATTGATTCTTAGTGTTCTGTGTGATATCTTTATGTTTTAAACAACATAACATTAACATAGTTTCAAATTACCCACAACATGACCTAGAAAGTATATGTTTAAAAACACTAATCTAGAGAATTTGTTGGAAGTTGTTTCTTTTGACCTTAATGATAATATGTGCACTGTACTAAGTTCCACGTATTAAGTACACACTGTACACTATACTAAGTAATGGTCATTATCTTTCCTTATTTCGTGAGTAACACAGAAAAGTAAACATTCAAATCATCTATATTTAAAATTTTACTGTACTTTTGCCACGTGTAAAAAATGTATAACTAAATGGATACTCTTGACTGATCATGCTTTTTTAGTTAAGGCCACAAAGCTGTCTTTGTGAGGTATTCTGTCATTTGACCTTCCCTAATTTATCAGAGAGGTTAAATTTATTTCGAAAATATCAGTGAGGCTTTTTGCCCCTCCGCTCCCGAGATGTTTTAGAGTGGAAATACAGCATGTATTTGTTTATTAACTATGACGTAGTAATCTAGGACATGTTTTATTGTTTAAAATGCATGACATTTCTTTCTGTTTATTTTTATGGCTTTACTGTTATGAATTAACATAATGCAAACATTTGGAGAGGAGAGGGGTTAGATTGCAACTGCTAGCATAACCTCTACTAACTTCTATGTACTCTTTCCTTTTTCTAGGCAGTCTTTAGAACAGTTGCCTGAAATCACAGGTTACATGAATCATATCTTGTTTAGCTATTTCTCGGAATTGACATCCAGATTGAAAATGGGCCAGATTTCTTACTCTCAATAAATTTATAACCAGTGGATATTACAAAATATAATTTTCTTATGTTTTACTTATCTTCTATAGTCTTTGATACCTTCCATGCAACTTGACATCTGTTACCTGTGTCTCCTCCATCTGTCTGTCTATCCTTCAGAGAATGAAGAATGTTACTTTTTCCTGCTAGCTGTGTGCAACAGAAGTTTTAGCTAAAAGTAGTATGGGAGTAAGTACTGTGTTCCCTCAGTCAGCCCTCCTTTTAACTTTCCCTTCTCTTCTGACCATCTAGCTTCCTTCAGACCTCTCCCTCACCAAGGGCCCTGTCTACCCTCCAACATAATACTGACTCTGTCTCACGTTCTTTTCCTCTTCCCCACCAGTTCACTGTACCAGCCTTTTCCATTGTGGCCTGGCCCTGATGCTTACTTACCCTGTTTGCCTCATAGCTGGCTATCCTGAGATAACAGGTCAGACTGCCCTCTTGTCAGATCTTTGTCTGCTCATCTCTTTGTTCTTCCTTTTATGTGGTGTCCAATCTGCTGTCCTGGAGAGAGGAATGGAGAACTGCGAAAGTGGCTTTAAGTCAAGAGAATCAAAGAAGCATTCTTGTGTCTCCATTCCTCTATTCAGGGAGGCAATTTTGGTTACCATCCAAAGTGGAAGAAGTGAGGATAAACAGGCTTGGAATGGATGAGAGAATGAGCTGATCTGCTACCCTCAGGGCATTTGGCTGGTGGGAGAGCAGAGGTGACCTGACATGGCATTGGGATAAAAGGATCTGCAAAAAGGAGAGGCAAGAGGAACTGTGTGGCTGTGGGACAGGATCAGCAATTAGGTTAAGAGGAGTCTAAGGTCTTTGGGCAGGAGTTCTAAGTGAAGCTGGGTAGCAGAGGACCAAAGGAAAGTTTAGGAAGAATGGAAATTATTGAAGGAATACAGTGCCTATTGCATGGCATTTTTCAGCTTGCTATTTGGGACAAGCTTAACTGCCTCGTTCAGAATGCTGAAGTACTGCTGTGCTGATCTTTTCACTTACTGTAACATTACATTACCAACTAGTTTTTTATGTAAAACTGCTGTCACAGATTAAGGATGTTTCTCAAAGGAAGCAGGAAAAAAAAGGTAATATAAAATACTTTTTGTTTCCTTAAAGTTGGTTCTTAAACTTGTCCCCAAGAAACTTGAACTTTTCCTTAAGTATAGTTTTAGTTACAGTAAATGTCAACTACATAACAAATATTTGAATACTGTGCAAAGTGTTGTGCGAGACAAAAAGAATGATTGAAGGAGATGAAGCCTAATGAGGAAAATTAGACCTCATGTGGCAAATTAATGTGAGAGATGCCACAAAAAAAATAATAAATACTTAAGTAGCTGTTAAAGATGAGAATTCATGTGGGTTTCAGAAAAGGAAGTAATCTCTGTTGCATAGTAGTTTGAAATGGTTTCAAGAAGGTGAAGAACTTCAGCTGAATCTTGATGGATGGGAGCTAGCTGAAAAGTTGAACGAAGAGAAAAAATACTTTATTTGTTTGCTGTAGCACATTTTATTCTCTTGTTAGAGAAGCAAGCTCAGGCACACCTGAAGATCACCTCTAATGGTGTATCTGGTTAAATTCCAGGTGATATACCCATATTCTCAGCTGTGCCTCCCACCAACAGTTCCCAGTCTCACACCTGGGGCCATTATATCTGCACAGCTGCCTGCTGTTGCAGTAAGGCAGAGTATGTACCCACTGCAACCCCAACCAGTGACCATTCTGGGGATCTGGCAGAAACTGGCCAGGAAACCACCCCCTCAAGGAGGGGTGAGCCACTGTAACCCTAGCTTGAAGGGGTGTGAGAGACATTCTGAGTGGAGGAAACAGTATAGGCAAAATCGTGGAAACCAAAAATACCCACATTTGGGAGATACTTTTTGTTTTGGATTACTTTCTGGTAGGTAAGTGTGAGCCATTGAAAGTTTTAGAGTAAGGTAGTGATTTATTCAGGGGGCGTTTTAGGAAGTTAATCTGGCAACAGGATGACAAGGCAGTTGGGAGTGTGAAATTGGCACTCAGATGGCCTGGATTTGGGGAATATTTGTTCTGGATATAATTTAAACAAATAACAGTATACAGTTTCCTCAGGGAGAAACTGATGAGAGTTGAGCAGCCAAGGATTGAATATGAGTATTCTCCTGATATTCATATTAAGAGTATTAAGAATAGGAGAACTAAGGAAAGAAGAGTTTGGAGAACAGGGTAATATAATGTGCAACTTAGGAAGGAAAGTATTGTAAGAATGGGATACTTGCTGGTCGCAGCTGTCAAAGAAGAGTCAAGAAAAATTGGCCTTGTAAAAAACTATTGGATTTGGAGCCTAAGAGTTCATTGGTGACCTTCAGGTGTGGTATTTTGGTATAGAAAGATGGAACCTTGATTTATATGGATTAAATTGTGTATGATGAGGAAATAATATTTTAAACACTTGTTCAAGATGCTTGGCAGTTAAAGTGTTCTGGAGAATGGAGATCAAGCAGTTTATTTTCTCAGTAGAGAGAGCTCTGCATATTGGAAGAAGGGAATGGATTAGTAACACTGATTTGAGATATTGGAGAAAGGATAATTGAATGAGGATAGAAGGGGGATGGTATCAAGACAAAAGTAGGTCAAGAAACCATTTTTTCCCCTTTCTTGGTCCTACTATCTGTCTGATTGACCATTCACCAATCCTATAGCAAAAGCCAGTGAATGAATGGGTAAAGGCAAGTGTTTAGATAGCCTTGAATGAGAAAGGAGAAATACGGTGTCAGAAGATTGGATATGTCTGTGCATAGTTTATGTGTAAAGTAAATTAATTTTAGAATGTCATTAGAAATTAACTATGTTGTATTACTCTCTTTGTATGACTAGCTTCATAGTTTGAGGTCTTAGATTTAAGACTTTAATCTATTTTGATTTAATTTTTTTTTTTTTCAGACACAGTCTCACTCTGTCACCCAAGCTGGAGTGCAGTGGTACGATCTCAGCTCATTACAATCTCTGCCTCCCGGGTTCAGAAGCAGTTCTCCTGCCTCAGCCTCCCTAGTAGCTGGGACTACAGGTGGATGCCACTACACCTGGCTGATTTTTGTATTTTTAGTAGAGATGGGGTTTAACCATGACGGCCAGGCTGGTCTCGAACTCCTGACCTCAAGTGATCCTCCCACCTCCACCTCCCAAAGTGCTGGGATTACAGACATGACCACGCCCAGCTGAGTTTCCTCCCATTTTACTTCATGTATCACACTGCTGCCAGATTAATCTTCCTAAAGCATAGTTTCAGTTCCATTAGTTTCTTGACCCAAGACCTTCATGGTTGCAAGTTCATTAAAAGGTCTCCACAGTAGGGTTCCAGCTACTTCTGTAGCTGTATCTCCCCCTCTTCTCTTAAGTGTACCCTGAATTACAACCCAACTGTTATTCATTTCCCTAAATATACTCTCCCTTCTCTTATTGTTGTGTTCTTGTTTTCCTTCTTCCAGGTATTTCTTCCCCTTTCCCTTTCACCACCTAATCTCCACCAGTGTTAAAATTCTTTTCTACCACTAAGATCCATCTCATACACCATTTATTTTATGAAGCCTTTTCAGTATTACATAGTTGGGGATATAGTATTTGCTCCTTTCTTTCATAATCCTCAAAGCACTTTGTACTTTTTTTTCTGCCATGTATCTTATTGTACTTGACTTACCTGCTCCCCTCAACCCCAGTAGCAAGTTCCTTAGGAGTAGAGATTAGGCATCTCTTGTAGTCCTAGCATAGGTCACTTTTATTTTTATTTTTGCGATTTTAGAAAAAGTATTATTTTAATTGACAGATAATTGTACATTATTATGGGGGTACAGTGTGATATTTTCATACACATATACAATGTAATGATCATAATAGCATATTATTCACCTTAAACATTTATCATTTCTTTGTGTTGGGAACATTCAAAATGCCTCTCTTCTGGCTATTTGAAAATATACAGTAAATTGTTATTTAGTCACTCTGCAGTGCCACAGAACACTAGAACTTGTTTCTTCTATTTAGCTGTAGATAGAAGGTTAACCAGCCTCCCCCATCCCTCTTGCCTTTCCTACCCTTCCCAGCTGCTAGTAACCACTTATTCCACTCTTGACTTCTATGAGATCGACTTTTTAGCTTCCATTTATGAGTGAGAATATGCAGCATTTATCTTTCTGTGTCTGGCTTATTTCACCATAATGTCCTTCTGGGGCTCATTTATGTTAGCGTAGGTCTTCATTCATAGCATCTGCTCAGTACATTTATTGAGTCAAACTTGTATATATGAGGAAAAACATTTCAGAATAACCATTGTATTTTTGTTATTTCAGGCTCGATCGCCTTTTTATTTTACTGGATACTGGCACTACTCCTGTTACAAGAAAAGCTGCTGCACAGCAACTTGGAGAAGTGGTGAAGCTTCATCCCCATGAACTAAATAATCTCCTGTCTAAAGTAAGAACTTTTTTTTTCTTTTAGCATAATAACAATTGTAGAGACTTATTCATGGATAGGAACACAAAAATAAAGGTAAACATCATCTTAATTTTTAAACATTTTTGCTATTTTTTTTTTTTTCTGGTCACAAGACTTAAACTTTTTTTCTTTTTTTTAATCAAGTTTAGTAGTTTAAGGGATTTGAGTATAGATCCTTTTGCCTGTGGCACAAATTTGAATCTGTTCCAGTTTGGTAATAAACTAAGTTGTTTATCTGGTTTGTTAGTAGTCTAACTTGTTCTTAATGACTAATAATTATATCATAGTTGGTAGTCTTCAAATGGATGAGTACTCATGGGCAATGATTGAAATACATGAGAAGCTGGAGTCTTGTTACATTCTTAGTTATCAGCTGTTTGAAAATGGAGGCTTTCTGCTTTGGTGGATCAGTGTTTTCATAATCCTAGTCCATTTTCTTCCCTTAAGCAACTGCTGTATTTTTACTGAACTCTGTATGCTTATTGAAGTGTACCTGTATGGTAATAAGTGGCAAATTATACACATTTAATTTCCTGATGTGCAGAGTAAAGCAGGAGTGCTTTGTGTAGGAGGAGGGGAGTTGGGGAGGTAGATACAGGATAGGGTAGGGGAGCAATATGATTGCCCGGATATAGGGAGCCTCAGGATCTCTCTCTCTTTTCAGTTTGACCCCCTTTTTTCATTCTCATCTGCCCATCTCTGTTGAGTATGAGTGGGAGTTCTAAGCCCTTTCTCAACATACACACATCTGTACTGTGTGGTTGCTACCACAAGGACTAACAGTGACTCTCTTTCCAACATAATTCCCACTTAGATATTATCAGAACTTTCTAACTAGGATGTAGACGGAGAGACAGTGATTTGATACCTACAGGCTCCACGTTCTTAGAATGAAGAAGGATGCATATTAGGCAGTATTCGTGTGTAAGGTGGAGACAGAGAGAGGCAACACCTTTCTTCTCCTCAGCCCAAGGGAAGAAATGGAGGACTGAATGAGCTGAAACTGTGAAACAATGAACAGGCCCCATCTGTGCTGAACTGAGAAAAGTTTTCCAGCCTTCCCAGTGAGTTCTGGTCTTCTTCACTCAGACCTCAGCATATTGGCTACCATCAAATCATTCCCAAAGAGGCAAAGTTTGCCTTTAGCACTGTCTCACCATCTTTCCTTTTTCCTCAGCTGTCAGTGTTTTCCTGTTGCCCGTTGGTTTTGTTTCTTTTTTTTTTTTTTTGAGACGGAGTCTCAGGCTGGAGTGCAGTGACGCGATCTCGGCTCACTGCAACCTCTGCCTCCTGGGTTCAGGCGATTCTCTTGCCTTAGCGTCCCGAGTAGCTGAGACTACAGGCGTGCACCACCATGCCCAGCTAATTTTTGTATTTTTAGTAGAGACGGGGTTTCACCATGTTGGCCAGGATGGTCTTGATCTCTGGACCTCGTGATCCTCCCACCTCGGCCTCCCAAAGTGCTGGGATTGCAGGCATGAGCCACTGCGCCTGGCCGGTTTTGTTTCTTAAACAGCTTTATTAAAATATAATTTACATACCATGAGTTTCAATTTAGTGGTATTTAGTATATTAACGTTGTGTACAGCAGCCATCACCGTACTCTAATTTTAAAACATTTTATCACAAAAAGAAACCTCTTACCTACTAGCAGTCACTCTTCAATACTCCTTTACTCATGCCCAGATCCTCGACAACCACTAAACTAACTTTATAGGAAGATTTGACTATCCTGAACATTTTATATAAAATGAATTGTAATCTATTGTGATTGATTTCTTTTGCTCAAAATAATGTTTTTATATTGTAGCATGTATATTCATTTTTATTGCCAAATAATATTCCATTTTGTGGATATACATGTGTGCATCTTACTGATTTTTTGGTTGATGAATATTTGGGTGGTTTTCACTTTTTTATGAAAAATGCTGCTATGAAAATTTGTGTACAAAATTTTGGAGGTTTTTTTCCATTCTCTAGAGTATATATATACCTGAGGGTAGAATTACTATACCATATGGTAACTTTATGAGGAACTGCCAAACTATTTTCCAAAATGGTCCCATTATTTACGTTTTCAACAGTAGTGTATGAGAACTTAGATTTCTCCACATCCTTGTCAATACTTCTTAACTGACTTTTTGATTATAGCCATCGTACTGGATATGAAGGGATTTGATTTGCATTTCCCTGATGACTAATGATATCATGCATTGTATGTATTATTCATTTGTATGTCTTCACTTGATCTTAGCCAAAAAGCAGAGAAGCAATACATTTGTATATCTTCTTTGGAGAAATGTCTACTCAGATCCCTTGCCCATTTTAAAATTGGGTTCTTCGTCGTTTTATTATGAGTTACGAAAAGTTCTTCTTATAGTATAGTTCTTCATATACAAGGTATCCAAACTATACAAAGGTATATGATTAGGAAATAGGTATTTGATTTGGAGATATACTCTTCTGTGAGCTGTCTTTTTACTTTCTTGAACATCACTTCTGCTTTTGGTGTCATATCTAAGAAACCATTGCCTAATCCAAGGTGACAAAGATTTACCCCTAAGTTCTCCTCTAATAGTTTTATAGTTTGAGCTCTTACTTTTGGGTTCTGTGGTCAGTTTTTTAGGTAATTTTTGTATATGTTATGAGCTGGGTGTTCGACATCATTCTTTTACATGTGGCTTTCCAGTTATCCCACCACCGTTTGTTGAAAAGACTATTATTTCTCCATTGAATTGTCTCAACACCTTTGTTGAAAATCAGTTGACCATAGACACAGGTTATTTATGAACTCTTAATTCTGTTCCACTGATTCGTATGTCTATGATTTTGCCAGTACCATACTGTCTTGATTACTGTTGCTTTGTAGAAAGTTTTGAAGTCAAGAAGTGTATGTTGCCAAGTATGGTGGTACATGCCCATAGGCACAGCTACTCAAGAGACTGAGACAGGAGAATTGCTTGAGGCCAGGAGTTTGAGGCTGCAGTGTGCTACGATTGCACCTGTGACTAAGACACTGCATTTCAGTCTGGGTACCACAGAGACCCCGTCTCTGAAAAATAAAAATAAAAAAAGTGTGAGTCTACTAAAATTTTTTTTTTCGCGATTGCTTTGGTAATTCTGAGTCCCTTGCATTTGCATATACATTTTAGGTTCAGCTTGTCCATTTCTGCAAAAAAAAAAGAAAAAAAAAGCTGGGATTTTGATAGGAATTGTGTTGAATCTCTTGATTAATTTAGAGTTTTTACTGTTGTAACAATCTTGTCTTTGAATCCATGAACACAGGGTGTCTATTTAGATCTTTAATTTCTTCAACAGTATTTTTAGTGTTTTGTAGCTTTCATTGTACAAGTCATACACTGCTTCTGATAAAATTTATTCTTAAGTATTTTCTACATTCTGATGCTACTGTAAATGGCATGGTTTTCTTAATTTCATTTTCAGATTGTTTAATGTGTGGAAATACAATTGATTTTGTGTATTGATCTTATATCTTACAACCATACTGAACTTGAGTTTTTATAACTTTCAATTCTTTGTATTAAGTAGTGGGACTTAATGAATAATATGTACTTTGCTTTTTAGTATGTTAAATGGCTGTTTTTTAAAAATGCACTTAAACATTCTTTTATTACAAGTTTCTTTTCTTTTTGAGACAGAGTTTTGCTCTCGTTGCCCAGGTTGGAGTGCAGTGGTGCCATCTCGGCTCACTGCGACCTCTGCCTCCCGGGTTCAAGTGATTCTTCTGTCTCAGCCTCCCAAGTAGCTGGGATGACAGGCACGTGCCACCATGTCTGGCTAATTTTGTATTTTTTATAGAGATGGAGTTTCACCATGTTGGCCAAGCTGGTCTTGAACTCCTGACCTCAGGTGATCTGCCCACCTCAGCCTCCCAAAGTGCTGGGATTATAGGTGTGAGCTACTGTGCCTGGCCACAGGTTTCTTAAATCCCCTTTTTAAGGTGGTATTGATTTTTCTCTGAATGATCGAATCTTGTAAATGAATTTAATAATTCTAAGGTGTTTTATATGTATTTGGATAGCTGCCAAATTATACATTAATAACAAGTAAATTTGTATTTCTCTGCACTGGCTACCTTGTGCAAACAATATTTTTGTATACGTAACTTTTATTTTGTAATTTTTAAGGTGTTGATATATTTAAGGAGTACAAATTGGGATACCCGGATTGCAGCAGGACAAGCTGTTGAAGCTATAGTGAAAAATGTACCTGAGTGGAATCCAGTGCCGAGAACCAGACAAGGTGCTTTTAAGTGGAGAAAGTAGTTTTAAGTAAAAACCTAACTGTAGAATTAATTATAATATGCATTTTGTATTTTAATAATTTCAATTTTAAAGTCTTAATTTCCACGCTTTTAGGTACAGCTTTGTCAGGAAATGATACTGAATAAGGTGATTTTTCACCACATTAAAAAAAAAAAAAACTACTGGATATAGAAAATGTTTTTGTATACATTTTAAATTACAAATTCTACAGTATGCTTGATTTACAAGGGTTATTACTTTCCTTCAAGTAATTGACATTCTAAAAAAAGAAGTTAAATCAGTACAATGTTAATATTTGAAAGTCTTTTTTTCTTGTTGCCGGGAGAATAGTATAGGGTAGTTATTTTCTACATTTAAGCACAATTATATATGGATATTTGGAAGGTTACGTCTTGTTTTTTGTGTGCCCTTTTTTGGATTTTTTGTAGTGGGAAAAAATGTGTTCTGATTGCCTGTAATGACATTTAAAAACAAATTACATGCTTTTGAAAAGCTGGAAAGTTGCATATTTTAATTAAATCAAAATTTAATGGTACAACTAGATTAGTTTTCAACTGACATTTTATTTTATTTTATTTTTTCGAGACAGAGTCTCACCGTGTCACCCAGGCTGGAGTGCAGTGGTGCAGTCTTGGCTCACTGCAGCTTCTGCCTTCTGGGTTCAAGTGATTCTCATGCCTCAGCCTCCCAAGTAGCTGGGATTACAGGTGTGCACCACCATGCCCAGCTAATTTTGTATTTTTAGTAGAGATTGGGTTTTGCTTTGTTGGCCAGGCTCGGGGGGGGCAGGGTTTGAGTTCCTGGCCTCGAGCATGATTTAGCCTCAAGCTGAGGCCCACCTCAGCCTCTCAAAGTGCTGGGATTAGAGGCATGAGCCACTGTGCCCGGCCTCAACTCCCTTTAATAACATCACTTTTATCATAAGTCTTAGCTTGCCTAAAACTGTTGCTTTATATTTGCTGATACCTGCTATTTTGAGTTATTTTATTAGTTTGTCTTCTCTCATTAAATGAAATGTGTGACTAGAGAAGTTATAACTTGTTTTAGAAAAGAGCCTTTTCCTTTTCGGCTTGTTATCCCCACTTAGTTTGGTATGTAAAGATGGTACAACTTAGTTCCATTCTTAAAAGACTTAATTTTTTTAAAAAACTAGCATTAAATTTTTAACTAGCTTTAAAATTTTTACTAAATGAATTTGCTTATCATCACTAGAAAACTTAAAATACTCATAGAAATTCCTTTTAAGTTAAGCAGTTATACTTTAGTTTACAGATGAATTTCATGCAGATGCCAGCTAAACAAACTATTAAGTCAGTAAGTAATTATATTTTAACATTTATAACTTATAGCTTTTTGAGGAAGGAATACAGAACATTTTATAGATGTTTTTAGACCTCACATGGATATATGATTTTAGCAAGTTACCAGGAGATTCTTATTTGCCCAGAGTATGGGAACTGAGTCCTGTTGAATGCATAGTTGCTTTGTGGCTCAGCCTGTTCCTCAGGTATGGGGAGGGGTGATTCTTATTAGCCTTATTCATGAATACATTCTGTGAATATTTTTGTCTTCTAACTGAGCACTATAATATACTCATGCTGTTACCTTGGTATTTTTAAACTCTAACAGTAAGTAGAGACAGCATGATATTTAACCTATACATTTTAACATGGGAATGCAATTTCTTTATATAAATAACATTTTGCTTTTGTGGTTGGACACAGTTACACGTATACTCACTAACATCTGATGGTCTGTGGAAAAGGAATCACCAACTTACTCACAGATAACTAAGAACTGATCATAAACCCACAGTAGCTTTTCTACTTCCTCCACTTTTACTTTTCTCAAAATATTACTATCCAGGTACAGTGGCTCACGCCTGTAAGTTCCAGCACTTTGGGAAGTTGAGGCAGGAGGGGATTGCTTGAGCCCCAGAGTTTGAGACCAGCCTGGGGCAAGATGGTGAGACCCTTGTCTCTACAAAAATAAATAAAAAACACTTAGCTAGGCGTGGTTGTGTGCACCTGTAGTCCTAGCTACTCTGGAGGCTGAGGCAGAAGAAGTCCTTGATCCCAGGAGTTTGAGGATACAGTGAGCTGTGATTATGCCACTACATTCCGGCCTGGGCAACAGAGCAAGACCTCACTTCTTAAAAAAAAAGTGTGTGTGTGTGTGTGTGTGTGTGTGTGTGTGTGTGTGTGTGTAACCCATGCAACCCAAGTAATGATATGCTATTTTCTTTCATTCTACACTTTCGCTATATGGTCAAATTAATATTTTTAAACCTCATGTAGAACCTACTTCTGAAAGTTCTGTGGAAGATTCACCTACTACAGAGCGATTGAATTTTGACAGATTTGATATATGTAGATTGTTACAACATGGTGCATCACTCCTGGGATCTGCTGGTGCCGAATTTGAAGTCCAAGATGAAAAATCAGGTCTGTAGTGGTTCTGAGAAGAAAGTCTAAAATTTGTTTTTTCAAACTAATTTGTCACTTGGTATGCTGTTCATTAGTCACACTAAACTAACATGTCATGAAATGTAAATTAACTGAAGTTTGCAGGTGGCGGGGGATGCTATGAATGGGGAAGGTAACCCAGCAGTATTTGGTTTAAAGCTACAGTATGAGTATTTTTCCTCCTTTAAGTGGATATGTGCATCATTAGTTGATATATATTAATATTTCAGCGACAATTTTATTTGTAGTATAGAAATTATAAAGTGTTCCCCAAGAGCCCCAGTTTAATATATTATAAAATCAGGATTAGTACAGATTGTGGTAATGTTTTCACAGTTCTGGAAATTTGAGAGATTGATTGTTTTGTTTTTATCACATATTTCTGATATTATTGGGTTTACTCATGCTGCTGTCCAAAGCAAAAACTAAGAGTGAAAAATAAGACTTGGATAGGTATTCACGCCTGTAATCCCAGCACTTTGAGAGGCCGAGGTGGGTGGATCACCTGAGGTCAGGAGTTCGAGAGCAGCCTAGCCAACATGGCGAAACCCTGTCTCTACTAAAAATACAAAAATTAGCCGGGCGTGGTGGCGAGCACCTGTAATGCCAGCTACCCGTGAGGCTGAGACAGGAGAATTGCTTGAACTTGGGAGGCGGAGGTTGCAGTGAGCCGAGAACATGCCACTGCACTCCAGCCTGGGCAACAGAGGTAGAGTCCGTCTCAAAATAAGAAGAAAAAAAGACCTGGATAGGTATTGTCTTAATATTTTTAAACTTACAGAATCTATCTGAATATAAAATTACTGTTTTGGCCATTCAAGATAATGGCTTGGAGGGAAAAAACCTTGATGTTTTAAATGGATTTTTGTAAGTAAATAAGTTGCCTTTTTGAGTAAAAAACAAAACAGAATAACACTCTATTGCTAATTAATCGTCATTTAGAGGCTTATTAATATATTCACTTTTTTATCATAAAAATGTCAAATCATTTCATCTTGTTTAGTATGGTTTCTATTAAAAGATCTAGTTATTTTTGCAGAGAAGAGGATAATTTCCTTAAGTTTTGGAAAAGCATAGTTTTTCTAATAATGGAGGTAAAACTCTTCAAAAACTTTTCATTTATATCACTAAATAGTAAGTTTACTAACTTTACTAGTGTACTCATGGACACTGTCAGAGATCAAAATTATATATGTTTTGGTTTTGCCGTATTCTGATTTCATAGATCTATGAAGAAGTCTAGGTAATTGTATTTCAAAGAAAAGCCCGGCTCAGTGTGGTGGCTCACACCTGTAATCCCAGCACTTTGGGAGGACGAGACGGGCAGTTCACCTGAGATCGGGAGTTCGAGACCAGCCTGGCCAACATGGTGAAACCCTGTCTCTACTAAAAATATGAAAATTAGCTGGGTGTGGAGGCGGGTGCCTGTAATCCCAGCTACTCTGGAGGCTGAGACAGGAGAATGGCTTGAACCCAGGAGGCGGAGGTTGCAGTGAGCTGAGATCATGGCCATTGCACTCCAGCCTGGGTGACAAGAGTGAAACTCCGTCTCCAAAAAAACAAAAAAGGAAAGTCCTATAGGTGATTCTGATATGTAACCAGGATTGGGAACTGCAGTTTCTTGGGAACTCAGTTTTTTAGTGCTAGTAAGTCACAGCTTGCTGAACAGTGCTTGTTTAAAACCCTGTAGTTAGGTTTTCTTTAAATGTTGATCTGTGTTTGTCCCCTCATATATATTAATGACACCATATATGATTAGTATACATACTGGCCTGGGTTTCCTTTGCAGCTGGTTGTGTAGATTATTTCCCCCAATAAGACTTCGCCTGGAATGAGAGGACCAATTTTAGGCTCTGTGTAAGTGTATTGGGGTTGTGATCAAGCAGTCTTTTGGATGCCTAGTGTTTTTCCCTCCTGAGTAGACCAATCTTTAAAAAAATTTTCAAGCAGCTTTATTGAGATATAATTTATACATTATACAATTCATCATTTAACATATACAATTCAGTGGTTTTTAGTATACTGACAGGTATGTGTAACTATCACCACAATTTTAGAACATTTTTGTCACTTTAAGAAGAAACCCCATATCCTTAGCTATCACCTTTTTATCCTCTTACTTCCTTCCCTCCTCTTCCCAGCAACCATGAGTCTACTTTTGGTCTCTTTAGATTTGCTTATTCTCAACATTTTATATTTGGTCACATACCACATAACAGCATTTAAGTCAGCAACAGACTAGGACTGCATATACAGTTGTGGTCCCATAAAATTATATTACTGTATTTTTACTGTACCTTTTCTATGTTTAGATATATGAATATTTACCATTGTGTTACAGTTGCCTACAGTATTTAGTAACATGCTATACAGGTTTGTAGCCTAGGAGCAACAGGTTATACTGTACAGTGTAGCTGTGTTGTAGGCTTTATGATCTAGGTTTGTGTAAGTACACTGTGATGCTGACACAACCACAAAATCACTGAATGACACATTTCTCGGAATGTACTCATCATTAAATGGCATGTGGCTGGTAAATGGAATCATACAATATGTGGTCTTTTGTGGTGGCTTTTTTTTACCTAAGAGAATATTTTCAAGGTTCATCTGTATGACAGCGTATATCAGTACTTTTTTTTCTTTTCTAAATTTTATTACTGTTAAGGGATATATCAGGTTTTTAAAATTGTGGTAAAATATATATAACAAAAAATTTACCATCCTTAACTGTTTTTAAAACTTAAGTTTAGGTAATGTTAAGTACAGTCACATTGTTGTGCAGCCAGTCTCCAGAAGTCTTCATCATGCAAAACTGAAACTACCTATTAAACGTCAAATCCCCATTTCCCCCTTTCCCCAGCCCCTGGCAACCACCATTCTTTCTGTCTCCATGAATTTGACTACTCTAGATGCCTCATGTAAGTGAATCCTACAGTGTTTGTCTTCTTGTGATGGGCTTATTTCACTTAACTTGATGTCCTCAAGGTTCATCTGTGTTGTAGTATAGGACAGAATTTCCTTTCTTTTTAAGGCCGAATAATAGGCCATTGTATGTATATAAATTTTGTTTATCCATTCATCCATCAGTGGACACAGGCTTATTCCACATTTTGACTGTTGTGAATAATGCTACTGTGAACATGGATGTACAGATATCTGTTTGAGTTACTGCTTTCAGTTCTTTGGGGTATATACCCAGAAGTAAATGGTTGGATCAGATGGTCATTCTATTTTTAATTTTTTGAGGAGCTGCCATTCAGTTTTCCCTAACAGCTGCATCATTTTACATTTCTACCAACAGTACACAAGGGTTCCAATTTCTCTACATCCTTGCCAACTCTTGTTATTTTCTGTTTTTTGATAGTTGCCATCCTAATGGATATGATGTGGTAGTATTTCATTTTATGGCCAAATAATATTCCATTGTATGAATACCACAATTTGTAAAAGCCTTTCATTAGTTGATGGACATTTAGGTTGTTTCTACCTTTTATCTGTTTTGAAAAATACTGCTGGGAGGCCGAGACGGGTGATCACCTGAGGTCAGGAGTTTGAGACCAGCCTGACCAACATGGAGAAACCCCATTTCTACTAAAAATACAAAAATTAGCCAGGTGTGGTGACGCATGCCTGTAATCCCAGCTACTTGGGAGGCTGAGGCAGGAGAATCGGTTGAACCCGCGAGGCAGAGGTTGCGGTGACCCGAGATCGCGCCATTGCACTTCAGCCTGGGCAACAAGAGCGAAACTCCATCTAAAAAAAAAAAAAAAAAAAAGAAAAATAGTGCTGTAAAAATTCATATACAAGTTTTTGTTTGGACATATGTTTTAATTTCCCTCAGGTAGATACCTAGAAGTGGAATTACTGGCTCATATGGTAACTATATTTTACCATTTGAGAAACTGCCAGAGTTTTCCAAAGTGGCTCTGCTATTTTACATTCAATTTCTCAACATCTTTTCCTGACACTTATTATCTGATGTTTTGATTATAGCCATACTAATGGTGTGAAGTGATATTTCATTGTGATTTTGATTTGCGTTTCCCTGATGTCCAATCATGTTGAACTTCATTTCATATATTGACCACTTGTATACCTTCTTTAGAGAAATGTCAATTCATATAACTTGCATGTTTTTCATTGGGTTATTTGCCCTTTTATTATGAGTTGTAAGAGTATATGTTCTCAATACAAGCTTCTTACCAGATATGTGATTTACACGTTTCCTTTTTTCTTTCTTTTTTCTTTTTTTTTTTTTTTTTTTGAGACAGAGTCTCACTCCATTACCCAGGCTGTAGTGCAGTGGTGTGATCTTTGCTCACTGCAGCCTCCACCTCCTGAGTTCAAATGATTCTCCTGCCTTGGCTCCTTCCCGCAGTAGCTGGGATTACTGGTGCCTGCCCCCACACCCAGCTAATTTTTTAATTTTTAGTAGAGATGGGGTTTCACTGTCTTGGCCAGGCTGGTCTCGGACTCCTGACCTCAGGTGATCCACCGGCCTTGGCTTCCCAAAGTGCTGGGATTACAGGCATGAGCCATCACCCCCAGCCTGATTTACACATATTTTCTACTGCTCTATAGGTTATCTTTTCATTTCCTCTGTGGTAAGAAGCATAAAAGTTTTTAATTTTTATGAAGTCTAATTTTTTTGTATTGTTTTGTTTGTTTCTCAAGTTTTTGGTATTATATGTAAGAAACTTGCCAAATTCAAGCTCATTTACCTCTGTTTTCTTCTGAGAGTTTTATAGCTTTAGTTTTTAATTCTTTTATTGATTTTGAGTTATTTTTTGTATATATTTTGAGGTTAAGGGTCCAACTTCATTCTTTTGCATGTGGCTATCCTGTTGTCTCAACACTATTTGTAGAAAATACTGTTCTCTTTCTCATTGAATTGCTCTGGAACCCTTGTCAAAAATCAGTTGACCATTGACACATAGGTTTATTTCAGGACTCTTAATTCTATTCCATTGATGTCTATTCTTACGTGAGTACCACATTGTCTTAATTATTGTTGCATTGTAGTAAGTTCTGAAATCAAGATGCATGAGCCTCCAACTTTGTTCCTGTGTTTCAAGATTGTTTTGGTTATTCTGAGTCTCTTCCATTTCCATATGAATTTTAGGACCAGTCTGTCAATGTTTGCAAAAAATAAAAAAAAAAGCCAGCTGGAATTTTGATAGCAATTTTGTTGCATCTGTGCATACATTTGGGAAATATTAGTGTTTTAACAATATTTACTCTTATGATGCATGAACATTTTCATTTAGTTTTTAATTTTTTTCGTTTTATACTTTACAGAATACAAGTTGCATCATAAATAGAATTGTTTTCTTAATTTCATATTTGGGCTTTTGTTTCTTTATATCTTTTTTTCTCTTTGTTCTTTAGGTTGGGTACTTTGTATTGCTTTATCTTTTTTTTATTATTATACTTTAAGTTCTAGGGTACATGTGCACAACGTGCAGGTTTGTCACATATGTATACGTATGCCGTGTTGGTTTGCTGCACCCATTAACTCGTCATTTACATTAAGTATTTCTCCTAATGCTATCCCTCCCCCATCCCCCCACCCCACGACAGGCCCCGGTGTGTGATGTTCCTCGCCCTGTGTCCAAGTGTTCTCATTGTTCAGTTCGCACCTATGAGTGAGAACAGTATTGCTTTATCTTTAAGTTCACTTGCATTTTGTCCTGTTATCTTCCATTAAGCTGTTAAGTCTATCCAGTGGTTTGAAATTTTTTTTTCAGATACTGTATTTTTCAGTTTTAGAACTATTTATTTATTTATTTATTTATTTATTTAGAGACAGGATCTCACTCTGTTGCCCAGGCTGGAGTTAAGTGATATAATCGTAGCTCACTGCACCCTTGAACTCCTGGGCTCAAGCAATCTTCCCATCTTGCTAGGACCACAGGCACATGCCACCACCCCTGGCTAATTTATTATTATTTTTTTTCTGTAGCGATGGGGGTCTTGCTGTGTTACCCAGGCTGGTCCCAAATTCCTGGCCTCAAGCGATTCTCCCACCTCGGCCTCCCAAAGTGCTGGGATTACAGGTGTGAGCCACTATGCCTGCCCCAGAACTTCTTTTTTATTTAAAAAAAAAAAAAAAAAGTTATATTGGCATATTTTGCACATTATTTAATTCACCCTTTTAAAGTATACAATTCTATATATTTTTAAACTTTTTTGTACAGATGGGATTTTGCCATGTTGCCCAGGCTGGTTTTGACTCCTGGGCTGAAGCGATCCTCTTGCCTCGGCCTCCCAGACTGTTGGGATTACAGATGTGAGCCACTGTACCCAGCTTGGTTCTTTTTTATAGTTTCTGATTCTCTACCAAGGTATCCTATCTTTCATTGATTGTGACAGTATCTTCTTTTACATTGAGTGTTGTTATATTAGTTGCTTACGAATCTTGCATTCTGGCTGGGTGCAGTAACTCAGGCCTGTAATCCCAGCACTTTGGGAGGCCGAAGTGGGAAGATGTCTTGAGCCCAGGAGTTTGAGACCAGCCTGGGCGGTCTAGAGAGACCCCACCTCCACAAAAAATAAAAAATTAGCTGGGTGTGGTGGTGCATGCCTGTGGTCCCAGCTACTCAGGAGGCTGAGGTGGGAGAATTGCTTGAGTCTAGGAGGACAAGGCTCCAGTGAGCTGTCATCATGCTACTGCACTCCAGCCTGAGTAGCAGAGCAAGAGCTTGTCTCAAAAAACAAACAGAAACCCTAAAACCTTTTAATTCTAACATCTGAGACATCTCAGAGTTGGTCTCCATTAATTGTCTTTCTTTTGAAAATGGGTTACATTTTCTTTTCTTTGCTTTTAATTTTGTCAGTTATTCTGCACATTATGAATGTTATGCAGTGTAGACTAGATTCTGTTATATTCTTCCAAAGATTGTTTTGCTTGTTTTTGCTTGCTTGTTTTAGCAGACATTTACTTTGGTGGAACTCAAAATTTCAAACTCATTCTTCTTTGCTCTGGGCAATAGCTCAAATCTCAATTTTAGCTTTTTAGATTTTAGCTTTAGCTGCATTGTTTGGAGTCTGCTCTGGGCATGCATAGTTCAGAGGTCAACCAGAGATTTGGCCTGAGTTTACAGAGAATTTTGGCCCTCTTCTCTCTGGCTCTGTCTTTTTGGGGGTTTTCTCTTTCTAACTTCCTGGGATTGTAATGGCCCCTAACGCTCTTCTCGTTCTTCAAGCCAAGCCAGAAAGACTGTGGGTTTTGGCCAGGTGCAGTGGCTCACACTTGTAATCCCAGCACTTTGGTAGGCCAAGGCAGGAGGACTGCTTGAGGCCAGGAGTTCAAAACCAGCCTGGGCAAACATAATAAACTCCATCTCTAAAATTAAAAATTAAAAAAAAAAATAGCCACATGCGTATAGTCCTAGCTACTCAGAAGGCTGAGGCAGGAGGACTCCTTAAGTCTAGGAGTTTGAGGCTGCAGTGAGCTATGATTGTACCTACTGCACTCCAGCGTGGGTATCAGAGTGAGAGACCTTGTCCTTTGTTGAGGGGGAAAAAAGAAGACTAGGTTTTTATTTCAAATTTTAACTGCCGCACATTTCATGGACTGGCTCTGTCTTCAAGCTAAAAGCTACAAAAAGGGGAAACTTTTGTTTTTTGTAGCTTTTAGCTTTTGTAGCTTTTAGCTTTTAGTGCTATTCCCATCTTTTTAAGTACTGACAATTCCCCTAAGTAAATGCCTTTTTTTTTTTTCCCTCTGGTGCCTTTAAGGTAGTTTGTTTTTTCTGTTTTGGCCAGAGTTTGTTAGGTGCAGAGGGTTAGTCCAATAGGAACTAACTCAGCCATTATTAGAAGCAGATCGTTATTGTTTTTAAAATATCAAATTTTTTTCAATAAGGTATAACTGTCTTTTACAGCTTAGCTTTTTTAAGGGCAAATTTTTATTTTTAAATGCCCTTTGGTATGTTCTGTTTTGTCTCTTTTGCACCGAAGGATTGAGGGTTTTACTTGAGACATTTAAAAACCTGTCTACTTTTATTCTCTTTATTATTTGGGATATTAGGTCTATATCAGCTCAATACATAAAGGCTACACTTGGAGTAAGCATTTGTTTGTTGAGCCTTTTACTGTTGAACAAAATCTAGATTTTTTTTAGCCCAGTGAGAGCTTTCATAGGAGGTACAGGTGTAGCTATAAAATAAAATTGATTTATTTCCATAGAGATGTTTTTTTTTGTTTTTTTTTTTTTTTGAAACAGGGTCTCACTCTGTTTCCCAGGCTAGACTGCAGTGTTTTGATCACAGCTCACTGCAGCCTTGACCTGGGCTGAAGCAAGCCTCTCGCCTTCAGCCCCTGGAGTAGCTGGGACTACAGGTGTGCACCATCATGCCCTGCTAATTATTTTTTATAGAGATGGGGTCTCCCTACGTTGTCCAGACTGGTCTCAAACTCCTGGGCTCAAGTGATCCTCCCACCTCGGCCACCCAAAGTGCTGGGATTACAGGTGTGAGCCACTGCATCTGGCCCAGGAATGAATCTTATTATTTTATATATATTTACTAATTAACAGTTGGGGAACACGGGAATCCCAGTAAAAACTCCCAGAATGTTTTGTTAACTAGAACGCTATTTTCCAATGTGATTAGGTAACAGAGTTTATGAGATGTTCAGAGATGATCATGAATGAATATGGTTGGTTTTATTGGCAGAAGGGATGCTTTAATAGTGTATTTTTTTATTTTTATAGAGTTTGATGTGCACGTATTAGAAAACTTCTTAACTGATTTGGAGAAAATGTATTTCTTTTCTGTTGAAAGGTGAAGTGGATCCTAAAGAGAGGATAGCACGCCAACGAAAATTATTACAGAAGAAACTTGGCCTTAATATGGGAGAAGCAATTGGAATGAGTACTGAAGAACTTTTCAATGATGAGGATTTGGATTATACCCCAACTTCAGCATCCTTTGTTAACAAACAACCTGTAGGTAAAACGTTTGGTTATTTGATTGCAAGTAATAATACAAAGGGTTTGCTTCATTTTGCTTATGTAATTATAGTTTAAGAAAATGTTATACTTAGCTCTGTTCATTGCTGCTTAGTGCCACCATAATTTAGCATCTTTTCTAACTGGATTTCTGATGACAGATTCTATAGAGTTAGAAGCTCAACCTACCTCCCAGACACTGGACTGTTAAGTTGTAGCAGACCTTTTAGGAACTACTGGTATTGAAAGATTGTAATTGCTGCAATTGCTCTTTTTTGGTATGTTCTTTGATGTAGGGAAAAGTAATTTTTTGGGAGAGTGAGAGATAGTAAGGGCTATTATAGTCAGATATGATAGTAGAAGTGTTTAGTGTTATGATTTATTCTTTTTTTTAAGTGAGAAATAAGACTTGCAAACAACCAAAAAAGGATGTATAATATGAAGTAAAAGGAAGTTTTTTGCCAACAGGACACAGACATTTCCATGCCCTATAGACAACCATTTTCAAGTTACTTGTGCATCATTTCTGAAACTTCTGTGTACCAAGTGCATGTATGTGTTTGTGTGTGTGTGTGTGTGTATATATGTGTATGTGTGTGTGTGTTTGTGTGTGTGTGTATATATATTCCTTTTAAGCCATGTTTACCTTTTCTCGCTTCATACAGCTTAATGTGTCAGTATATTCAGATTGACCGCATTCTTTTTGGACAGCTTCATGCTGTTTTGTTTTGTGGCTATACCATAATTTCACTCTTTTCTTCCTCTTCCTCTATTCCAGTTCCCAGTGGATACATTTGTGCTTCTTAACTTTTTTATGCCACAGACTCTTTTGAAGCTCTAGTAAAAGCTGTGGCTCTCTTCAGAAAAATGCACATATAATGAGATATTACATCTCAAGCGGTTCAGTACTCTTTTACCTGACCCCCGGTATTCTTCTAGGGGTCCATGGGCTGCATTAAAAATTCCTGCTTTGCAATTATGAATCTCCTGTCTTGTCATTCCCTTGGTCATTTCCTTTGCTTCAGTGGAGAATGGTTCTGTTTACCTTTATACAAATGGCACTTTAAACCATTAGAATTTGTAAAGTGTATTTTTTAGGGTTGAGGGTGTGAGTGATGATGAATAACTTCTGCAGACAAGGTGGGGAAAAAGGCAGGTACTAGGAGAGAAAAAAGAGAGAGTATGAAGAGGCCAAAATACAGCAACACCCTGAAAGGAACAGGAGGAAATGGGGTAGAAAGGAAAGTGTAAGGTGTAACTAGAAGATAAAGAGGATAATAGAATAAAATAAATGAGAATAAAAATACAATAATGTGATCACAGTATGGGTAATTGAACATGGTGTAAGAAAATGAATGGACAGGTGTATTAGAAAGTGGGCTGTACACATCAAATTAATTGGGTGCGGGATAGGCAACACTAATTTGGGGTTTGCAAAATCCAGGTTTATATATCATGGACCTTTGGGGGAAGTTGCTTAAGGTTCATTGTTGCCATAGGTCATTACAGCTGCATTGCTTGTATATGTGCCCATGGTTCTTGATCAAGACTGCAGCAGAACATCCACACCAGTGACCTTAACTGGTTGCGGAAGTATAAATTTCAGTTGAATCTTATGGTTAGGCACAGAAGGGATTTTTAGGCTTGAGCTTAAAAATCTAACACACAGACTTTATAGTGTCTTCTGTGAATGGAAAAGAGCAAAAAGAGTAGACAGTAAGTAGTTAAGAGAAAAGGGGCATATGAGCTAAGTTGGACTATAGCATGCTGGACCAATCACTTAAGGCTATAATTTATTTATTTATTTTTTTCCACAGAGGGTGATGATCAGTTTCTTTTATTGACATTTATTCTCATAACTTTTTGGTGATATTATTTTTATTTTGAAGTCTTACCTCTTCAAGGCCTTCTCTGTGGGTTAGGATCATACATTTGTGCCTCATAATGTATCATAAAAAAAGTTAAGAAGCATATGTGTATCTGTTGGGAGTTGGAATAATAGAGAAAAGGGAGGAAAAGACTGAAATTATGGTACAGTCATACAACAAAAGAGTGTGAGCCTGTCAAAAAAGAATGTGATCAATGTATGTATACTGAAATTTATAGACTTGGTCTTCTTCTGAGGCTGAGACTACAGGTACTTATTTTAATTTCAAAAGTTCCAACTCAGCATTCTTTTATTCTTTTAGACTCTTCAGGCAGCTGAATTGATTGACTCAGAGTTTCGAGCAGGAATGAGCAATAGACAAAAGAACAAAGCTAAAAGAATGGCCAAGTTATTTGCAAAACAGAGATCCAGGGATGCAGTGGAAACTAATGAGAAGAGGTAGTAATCTTTTTTTGCTTATTCACTTAAAACAAGAGGGCTCTGTGGCTTTAATCTGTGTCTGCTTGATTTATAGAAACATTCTGCTGACATATTTAGCTGGGGAGTACTGTTTGGATTCTCTTACTCAATTGTCAGAGAGTATTCATTGTTACTAGGAACTGAGACAACTTCCCCAGAAAAATCCACATGTGCAGACTTTTTTCCTACTAATTATCAGTTTTGAATGAGGGCTGAGGGTCTCCAAAGGGGAGAGCATTCCAGGCAGAAGAAACAAGTTTAAATGCCTTAAACGTGGAATGATCAAGAAACAAATAGAAGGGCAGTATGGCCTTCTATACTGGGATGAGTGCACAGGAGAGTGATAGAGAATGAAATCAGAGAGGTGTCTAAGGACCACAAGTTAAGAATACTCCCTTAGTAAAGTGGGAGGTATTGTCACGATATTACCTCACCTGTGCCTTAAGCTGGGGCTATGCTAAATAGCCAATGATAATCTAGGCTAGTTTATGTAGTCCTGTTGAAGAAAAGAACTCTGTGGGTAAAGTCACTGTCCTCTGTTTCTTCATGAGTTACTAAAAGTGATCATCTATGCATGGCTTGGAGCAGCATTTCTCAAAGGGTGGTTCAAAACTATTTCCTTCAGGTGCTCTTTGAGGACCTTGTAAAAAAAAAAATGCTGTTTTTTTTTTTTGTTTTGTTTTGTTTTTTTTGTGATGCAGTCTCTGTCGCCCAGGCTGGAGTGCAGTGGCACAATCGTAGCTCACTACAGCCTCAAACTCCCAGGCTCAAGCAATCCTCCTGTCTCAGCCTCCCAAGTAGCTGGGACTGCAGGTGTGAACCACCATGCGTGGTTAATTTTTAAATTTTTTGTAGACATAGGGTCTTCCTATGTTGCCTAGGCTAGTCTCTAACTCCTTGGCTCAAGTGGTCCTCCTTCCTCGGCCTCCCAGAGTGTTGGGATTACAGGCTTGAGCCATCACACCTGGCCAAAAATGTATATTCTTGGGTCCCACTCAGATCTGTTAAATAAGAATCTTTAGTGGTGCTCAGGAAATGTTTGCATAAATGCTGAATTAATAAAAAGCCTCGGAAAATAGGATTTGCAAATGACAGAACTTTTTGTTATATGTATTCACGTAAAGCTAAAAAGTGTTTAGTGTTTAAAAGCTAGGCACAAAGGGGGATAAATAATAAACATATACTTGGTGGAGATTTATACTTGAGGTTAAATCCTTAACTGCAAACTTTTTATTCAGCTTGTTAATGACAAGATTTTTAAAAAGTTAACAGCTCATTAAGATCATATAGTAACCTAATAAGTATTTCTACTGGTTTTTATTCATACAAGCACTTTTAGCCAAAGATTTGAATGTTGGAAATATTAGGCTTTATTTTTCAGAGTTCATGAGTCACTCATTTCACAAACATTTATTAAATACCTTCTATTTGCCAGGTATTGTTCTAGGCCCCTGAGGACATGTGTGAATAAAAGAGAGAAGAATTCCTGCCTTTGGAGGTTATAGTCTGGAGGGAAAGATGGGAAATAAATAAGTAAAATATAGTGTGTGTGTATATGTGTGTATATATATAAAATACAGATAATGTTAATGTTAAGAGTTAAGGAAAAGAAGATAAAACAGGGAAGGAACATGTGAAATATTTTTGGGGTATAGAGTTTGAAATTTTAGATATGATGGTCTAGGAGGGCTTCCTAGAGGTGACTTTTGAGTAACAATCTGAAAGACATGAGAGTGCTAGTCCTGTGAATATCTAGGAAAAGTTTCAATAGTTTTAAATAGTTTAAGAAAATGTTATGCTTTCCAAATAGAGGGAATTACAAAGACAAATGCCTGCAAGTGGAAATATGCCTAACAAGTTCAGGGACTTAAGGTGACCTACTAATGTGGCTAGATGTGGAGATAGTTAAGGGAAGAGTAATAGGAAATGAGAGGAAGTCTCAGATTTCTTTTATCGCCTTACAGAAAAAATGGTTGGCCAAATAAATTTCACTGTTAAGATGGAGAGAGAGGAGAAGTATTTATAGAAAATAATGCTGTATGTGCTTTAAAATGTGCTAAGTTTTTCTTTTCTAAATGCTGAATAAAAGTAGTTTGACTTGTCCTCTCCTTTCCGGTATTAGGCTAGCCTCAAAATTTTTGGTCTTTAAGTCATAATAGAACATTTCCTCAAATTTTCTATATCCTTTTTCCATTGGTCAATTGTTTATCTCTCCATATTTTTCAAGAACTGCTAAGATTGTACTGTATTGCTCAGTATGTTAGTTTTCTCTAGTATATAAAAGCCTAAAAACGTTAGTGTTGTGCTGGACCAGATGCAGGTTATATGCAGGTTATAAAAAAGATGATGAGCTGATTGTAGAGAGGAAGGAAAAATGGCCTATTAAATTCAAGATCCAGTTTGAAAAAAAGAATTCACCAACCTGTAGTGTAGTTAGGATATATTTTGCTCAAAAAATTTTAAGCAGTTAGTCGTTTGATACATGGGATTTTAAGTAAGTCATATAAGCAGAATATGGTGTAAAACATTTGTTTAAATGATGGATTATTGTAAATTCGTTGTGATTCACATTATCTTTTATTCATTTCATTCATTGTGGTTCACATTATGCTTTATTCATTTTCTAAATGGTGACTTTTATTTTTTAGCAATGATAGCACTGATGGGGAGCCAGAAGAAAAGAGACGGAAAATAGCAAATGTTGTTATTAATCAGTCTGCAAATGATTCCAAAGTCTTGATTGATAGTATTCCAGACAGCTCTTCCTTAATTGAAGAGGTACTCTTGAAAGACTCTAAAGTATCCATTAAAATTGCTTATAATCTTTGGGCCAGCAGCGGTGGCTCACTCCTGTAATCCCAGCACTTTGGGAGGTCGAGGTGGGCATTATCACGAGGAGCTTGAGACCAGCCTGGCCAACATGGTGAAACCCTGTCTCTACTAAAGATATAAAAAATTAGCCAGACGTGGTGGCACGCACCTGTAATCCCAGCTACTTGGGAGGCTGAGGCAGGAGAATCGCTTGAACCCGGGAGGCAGAGGTTGCAGTGACTCGAGATTGCGCCATTGCACTCTAGCCTGGCCTACAGGGCGAGACTCTGTCTCAAAAAAAAAAAAAAATTGCTTATAAATCTTTTTCAAACTAATATATCATTTGAAAGTATTGAATAATCTGTCTATTGAGAGAAATTTTATTAGTAAAAATATATCTTAATTAGTTTAAAAAATTAAATTTTTAAAAGCCTGATTGCTACTACTAGACCTACAAATAAAATTTGTTGAGTTACTTAAATTGTTAGCATAAAATAGACCTTTTGAACTAGTAGTAATTCTGTTTTTCTTATTCAGACAAATGAATGGCCTTTGGAAAGCTTTTGTGAAGAACTTTGCAATGACCTTTTTAATCCCTCCTGGGAGGTAAGATTTTTTCATTACAGTTTCTCTCAGCTCTATTTTCTGTGCTAATGAAGGGAACAATGTCAAGAGCAGTATACTTTGTCAGAGTCCCTATTCTTCTCTGTTCGTCTCAGGACTCAGGGCACGTCATATCATTGACCTAAATAGAAAACTATAGATTGATTTTCACCTTTCATATCCTTCAGTCATATTCTTTAGTGAATTGTTTATTTCTTTTCGTTCTTTCAATTATAATCCAGAGGCTTGCATATCTCTCCCAAGCAGTAAAAAAAAATACTTCCTTTCCTTTGGAAGTGGACAATTTTGACTGATCAAGAGCAGTAGTTTCCAAGTCAGCTTTTTAGCCTCAGAAATCTTTAGAGAACATCTTGAACAGTTCCCAATGTGTAGAAGAGAAGAGTGAAGTTCCTCTGCTTGAAGTTGAGGATTGGTAGTTTTAAACCATTGTTTCTCCCTTCTGTTGGCCTCTGTGTAATTTAAAAAACATTTATTTAGAATACCTTTAAGTTGCCTTTCCTTGGTGTAATTCTATTTAAAGTTATTCAAGTCATAACTCATGGGGTCTTAAGAAGTGGGTACAGTGTCAATAGCTTGTTCTTTTCCTTTCCAGATGACACTGCAGAAAGTAGCCTCACCTTCTCAGAGAAAGGTGATTTATCCCCAGGGGTATAGTGATGCGTTAATCATAAGACATTTTATTTGTATTGTCTTCTTTTGGCACTCACTTATCATTGGTAGCTTTGGAGCTTAGGTTTTTTGCTTTTTGGTTTTTTTGAGATGGAGTCTTAATCTGTCTCCCAGGCTGGAGTGCAGTGGCACGATCTTGACTCTGCAACCTCCACCACCCAGGTTCAGGCGATTCTCCTGGCTTAGCCTCCTGAGTAGCTGGGATGTGCGCCACCACACCCGGCTACTTTTTATAATATTTTTATTAGAGATGGGGCTTCATCATGTTGGCCAGGCTGGTCTTGCTTGAACTCCTGAGCTCAAGTGATCTGCCCACCTGGGCCTTCCAAAGTGCTGGGATTACAGGTGTGAGCCACCGCGCCCAGCTTGGAGCTTAGTTTTGATGCACATATTTTGAAAATACACGTGTTAGGATTATAAAGAACACCTTGGGCTGGGCACGGTGGCTCACGCCTGTAATCCTAGCACTTTGGGAGGCTGAGGCAGACAAATTACTTCAGGTCGGGAGTTTGAGACCAGCCTGGCCAACATGGAGAAACCCCGTCTATACTAAAAATACAAAAACTAGCCGGGCATGGTGGCAGGTGCCTGAAATCCCAGCTACTTGCGGGGCTTGAGGCGGGAGAATCGCTTGAACCCGGGAGGCGGAGGTTGCGGTAAGCCAAGATTGCACCACTGCCCTCAAGCCTGGGCAACAGAGTGAGACTCCATCCCAAAAACAAACAAACAAAAAACACTATACGATACTTTCTTTCCTCTCTCTTGCTGTGGATAGTGCTGAAGGAAGGTAGAGGATAAGGGAGTGAAAGCAATGTGGATTTATATCTCAAAAGGATTTTAGAATAGCTGTTTTCTTGCTTGATTTTTAAAAAATTCCATATAACCAAAAGCAGTCTGAAATTTATATGTGTAATTCTTCTTAGATAATTGAAGAAAAATACATTCTTGTAAAGTTCCACTTAGTTTATTCTAATTTCTTAAAAATCCAGTATCTCTATTTCGTATAGAAGAAAAATCAAACTTCGTTTCTTAAACATTTAACCTCCGACATTTGCTTCTTGGTTCTTTTCAGGTTCGACATGGTGCAGGCACTGGACTTAGGGAAATTCTTAAAGCTCATGGGAAAAGTGGTGGTAAAATGGGTGACAGCACTTTAGAAGAGGTAAGTGTATTAATGCAACAATTATCACCAAGTATTAATAGTTGGCATCTTTTTCCAATGTAGGGAAGTAACGAGTATGTGCCATGAAGTAGGAATGAGAGGTAAATAAGAGGAAGAGATATGAAAAGGTAAATATCATACAATGGATTGAAAAGTAGAGTAAGATGAATAAGAGGCTAGTAGAGAGATCAGTGAGCAACATAATTGGTATTGCCTGGAGACACTGGTAATAGTATAAATAATAGATATGTGGCCGGTGTACTTGATATGAGAACAACCTTAAGTAATTAGTTTCTTAATTTCTCTTGGAGTGCAAGTAACATAATACAATCCATGAATTTTAAGAATTGTGATATAGTATATCTGAATTGAATTAATGATCAAAGGGGATATGGGATATGTTTAATATTAAAGACATTAATTGGGACTATTCTACTTTTTGGTTATTGTTCCTACAGCTAAAATCTGTCCCCATATTTTATTTTTGATTTTGGACCTAAGGTGTCCCCCAGGTCCCCAGTACAAAGTGTGATCTTTGTTTTAAAAAAAATTATGTTAAAAAAATATATGTGTGTGTGTGTATATGTATATATATATATATATATACACATTATATTTTAACAGATGATTCAGCAGCATCAAGAATGGTTGGAAGACTTGGTTATTAGACTCCTTTGTGTTTTTGCATTAGACAGATTTGGAGACTTTGTTTCTGATGAAGTAAGTATCATTTAAGGGAGGCTTTGCCCCATCAAATTTCAAATTCTACAAAATATGTTTTTTGCAAATATGAGTTTTCTTCTTTTTTCATCTGTAGGTTGTGGCACCAGTTCGTGAAACTTGTGCTCAAACATTAGGTGTGGTTTTAAAACACATGAACGAAACAGGAGTTCATAAGACTGTGGATGTGCTGCTAAAATTACTTACACAAGAACAATGGGAAGTTAGACATGGTGGTCTGCTGGGAATAAAATATGCTTTGGCAGTCCGTCAGGTAAATATTTCACGTTTTGAAGCTTATGTGGGAGAGTTTTTTCCCCTTACGGTTTATTTTCACTAATTAGACAAAATGGCCTTAGATTCTTACTGTTACAGAGAAGCCAGTTTTCCAAGATTTGCCTTCTTGAGACAGTGTCATAGAGATAGGTGGCGCTCATAAGAATTTGAGTATAAATCAAAAGATGGTTAGTTACATTGTTTGCTCTTTAAGTTCAAAGATTATTTTTCCTTTTTAATCCATTGCTACAGTTAATTCAGTGCTCTTCATGATTTGGTTTTACTGTTTTAACTCATTTAAATATTGAATACATGCTCTGAGGGCTATACGACATGGTGCCAAGTTATGCAGTATACGTTCAGGAGTAGACATCAAAGTGTAAAGCAGACAATCTGTATGGTCATGTACTTTTTACATTAAATTGTCAGTTTTTTTTTTTTTTTTATCCTTTATGACAAAGCTTAGAAGAAGAAAATGCATGTAGTCTTATTTTCATATAGGGAAATAAGTTCTGAAAAATGAGCTGCCTTGCTGATGGTCACAAAACTAGTTAAGGTTAGTACTAGAACTAGAAACTAAATGGCATGTCTTATAGAACAGTGTTTAGTGTAATGTTATACATCATCTAGGATGAAAATACCTGCATATGCACATAGTCCCCTACTTAGGAACATTTATGTTCCCTTAGTGGGTTATTAAAAACTCTGATATATTCTGGCTAGGAATTTGGTTCTTAGATTGGCCCACAAAAGCCTATTTCATATATAAATATATCTAAAGTCCTTTACTAAACTAATAAGTGCTGTGTAATCTATATATACACATAATATTTTTGTGGAAAAATTGATTCTGATTTCCAATATGAGATGCCAGTAAAACATCTCTTTTCTCCTTCTCCCTGCTTCTCCACCATAGATCCAGTGACAGACTTAGGGACTTCCACAAATAGTTGTCTTGACTCTGAACATAATGGGTCAGCAAAGAGTGAGTGTTGACAAAAAAGAAGAGACGTGGAAGTAAAGGAGAGATTATGAATGAGGAGCTAGAGAGAGACCAGGACCTTTTCTTAACAGTTTAATTTCCCTTGATACTTTCCAGTTGGGATCAGCATTGTCAGGGTGTTAGGCATTGGCCTATATAGGCATTTCACTATCCATTATGGCTACTTAATGCTTTGTGCCAGCTTTTCTTCTCTTCCCATGCTCACTGTATGACAGATTGGAACCTCCCTGTCTCAAAAGGCAAGCTCAAAGGCCTTTTGAAGTTTTCTAAGATTGTCTTTTTTTTTCCTTTCTTTAACTGCCAATAACAAAGCATTCGTGATTCTGCTGAGAGACCTGAACTCTCTGTCCAACTGTTTTCTGCCTCTGCTCCCTTCCTTGCTTTTCCTGCCCCTTTTAGTTCTCTTCTCCCCTTGGCAGCCACCCTCTTTCCCCCATAAACAAAACCTTTTTTTCTGTGTTCTGCACTCTAGCCTCTGTAGATAACAGTAGACTTATATGGAAATGGAAAGCACCCTATTGGTTTTTGAAATGTTATCCCTATTTCATAGTGAGACCAGTTCTCAGTGAGATTCCTAGTATATGATCACAGGAATAACGTCTGGGGGCTGGTCTGTTGGGGGAAATGAAAAGACATTAAATTGGAATAATGAGAAGCGGGAAGGTATGGCTTTTCTTTCACTCTTCTCATTCTCCTTTTGGTTGTCGGTGGCATTGAATGAGATATGGAGGCTAGGATTCTGGCAGAGGGGTTTGTGTGTGTGTGTATTCACACAGAGAATTCATAGTCTTACGTATAAAACATGTTTTGATGTTTTATGTCTCATTGGATAAAGTACTTGATGCCCTTGTCTTTTTCGAATGGGATTACTTAGGCTTCTATTGATGTTACATTTTTGTTTATGTGATTGTTTTTTTGGTAGGTACAGTCATAATGATGTTTCAGTCAATGATGGGCCACATACATGATGGTGGTTCCATAAGATTATAATACTGTACTTTAATTATACCTTTTCTGTATTTAAATATACCAATATTTATCATTTTGTTAGTAGCTGCCTACGGTATTCAGTTCAGTAACATGCTGTGCAGGTTTGTAGCCTAAAAGCAATAGGCTGTGTCACACACATAGTTAGGTGTGGTATAGGCTATACTGTTTAGGTTTGTGTAAGTACACTCTATAATGTTCACAGAATGACAGAATTGCCTGATGTATTTCTCAGAATGTATCCATTGTTAAGCAGTGAATGACTGTAAATATTGGAATTTAGCTGTCATGTGGCAAATTTAAATTTTAAAATGTTTAAGCACAGTAACTGTAGAATAGAAAATTAATTTATTTTCATGTACTGTTTTACAGGATGTAATTAATACTTTATTGCCTAAAGTTTTAACTAGAATAATTGAAGGACTCCAGGATCTTGATGATGATGTCAGAGCTGTTGCTGCAGCATCATTAGTGCCTGTAGTAGAAAGCCTTGTCTATCTTCAGACACAAAAGGTAAATTAAATATTTTTACAGTTTCTTACTATGGAGCTTGTTTTCATTTGGGATATGGAGTATTAGAAAATACATTGAGTACATTTTTCTCCTTCATCTTCAATTTTTTTTTTTTTTAACAACAGCCCTCTGATGCATGCAATCTTGATTATATATTGTACTTTGGAAGAGTGAATTGGATCCATTTGTCTGCTTTCCCTTCATGTACATAATATATAGGGAACTTCCTTGAGAAGAATGCAGCCATTTCTTCCTTATTTTACTCCTGGTTTTTAGATATATTGGATTTTTGTTTGTTTTGATTTTAGTTTTTGGATTTTTAAAAAAAATCTAGTCTCCCCTCCCCTCCCTGTCTCTCCTCTCCTCTCCTCTCATTATTAATTACTAATTGTTAATTAGTATTAATTATTAACTAATAAGTGCTGTGTAATCTATATATACACATAACATTTTCTTTCTTTTCTTGGATCTCACTCTGTCACCCGGGCCGGAGTGCAGTGGATGACATGTAGCCTCACTCTCCTGGGCTCAAGCAGTCCTTCCTGCCTCAGCCTCCCAAGTAGCTGGGACTACAGACACACGCCACTGTGCCTGGCTGATTTTTTAAAAGGCGTGGTGGCAGGCGCCTGTAGTCCCAGCTACTCGGGGGGGCTGAGGCAGGAGAATGGCGTGAATCCGGGAGGCGGAGCTTGCAGTGAGCCGAGATCGCACCACTGCACTCCAGCCTGGATGACAGAGCGAGACTCCGTCTCAAAAAAAAAAAAAAAAAAAATATTTTTTGTAATGATGAGGGAGTCCCCCTATGTTGCCCAGGCTGGTCTCAAACTTCTAAGTTCAAGAAATCTTCCCAGTCTTGGCCTTCCAGAGTGCTGGGATTACAGATGTGACCCATCACACCCACCCCTCTAGTCTCATTTTTTGAAATGACTTTTTTAAAGATCTGGCTGACTTTCCACCTTATCAAAATCAGAACACAAAGTTAGAAGTACAGTAGGCAGTATTTTAAGAGCTTAAAAACTAAATTTTTTTTTATGATGATTGGTACCATTTTAAATGCAGTAAAATTACATAGAAGAACATGTCTTGTGTCTCAATGCTCTGTTGTTTTCACAGTTAAGTTTTTTACATAAAATAGTTGTGGCTCTTTTATTTTCTGAATTCTACCCATTATGAGTCTGGTCAGGCAGGGAAGTATCAAAGTAGAGTTGAATGGCATTAAAAAGAAGGAATAGAGAATTGTTAAAGGCAAATAGTGTGACCTCCTTAACTTTACTCAAAACTGACACTGTCCAAAGTCATTGGAATTGCGTGTGTTGTTGAATCAGTAGTGACCCCTGGGATACAATTTGGCAGGGTTTGTGAGTATTTTGTGCAAAATTGATAACTTTTCTTGAAAACTGGTCTTACAGGTACCCTTCATTATAAATACATTATGGGATGCTCTTCTGGAATTAGATGATCTAACAGCTTCAACAAATAGTATTATGACTCTCCTTTCATCCTTGTTAACTTATCCTCAGGTCCAACAATGCAGGTAATTATTTCTAATTAGTGGAATAAAGTAAAAAGTCTTTACATACCTTTCGAGATAATTCAGCCTAAACATACAATATTTTAGTACCTTTAAGAATAGTATTTAAGCTGGAGATGCCAAAGACTACCGTTTTCAGAAGGCCTTGTCTTTTTTACTGTAGCCATTTGGGCAACAGCTTACAAAGATCATTTTTTTTACCCTTGAAATATTTCAGTTATATAATTCATCATCTTGTTCGTCTTATAATTGTTTACTTAGAAATATAATCATTGAATAGTATTTCCAGTTCTAGCCCTAGAATGTAGAATTTTAGCTTTATTTAGTAACATTTAGTTATTTTCTAAAACTTGCCCCTCTGTGAACTTTTTTTTTGTAATGTTCATTTCTTCAACTCTTGTTCTTGATTTCAGTAATTACTTATCAGGAAGGGATTACATAATAATGTAATATAATGTCCAAAGGCAGAGATCAAGTGAAGCCAAAAACATACATCAAAAATTTAGTGTCACCAATTTTCCTGTCCTGATACATGAATCTCGGCTCAGCTAATTAACATATTCCCTACCTTTTAGACTGGCCCTTGAATATTGTTAGAGATAAGTGTCCTTAGAGATAGAGAATAGTGTCCTTAGAGACAGAGAAGAAAAAATTATTATGCAACTTTAAAAAATTCACAGATGAGAAAATTACTCTTCTTGTCCTAGTGAGGGCGTTCAGTGAATGTTCATATAATTATGCTTATATGTGGTTTCTGGCTCTATGAGTATTTCCCATGAAACCCATAGATGTATAAAAAAAAGTAGAAAATATTTCAAATAATACTGACCTACTGGAAGTACTTTAATGCTAAGTTTAGATTAGTTGGATAGCCCATAAGTAGGAATAGCAAAATAAGTGCCTATAAAAGCAAAAGAAGAGAAAAACTGAAGTGGTAGTACATTTATGGGGTTTCCTAATTTTTGATGTTTCTATTACTAATGAAAGCTGTACAAACTAAATGAGTTAATCTGTGTGAAAACCCTCTTTAAGCTGCAAGATGAAGGGGTTTTTTAATTACTGTAAATGAAGGATTGGTAATCTTTTTCTGCAAAGGCCCAAATAGTGAGTATTTTTGTTTTGTGAGCCAGTCTGTCTGTCAAAACTACTAAGCTGTCACTGTAGTGTGAAAACAGCTGTACATAGGTAATACATAAGAGAATGAACGTGCCTGTGTACACATAAAACTTTTACTTAAAAAAAAATGGGTGGAATGGATTTGACCTATGGGCCTTAGTGGATGGTGTCAGAAAAACTGGATAATATAAGAAAGAATATAGTGAAAATTCTATTAATTCAATGTGAAATAGTGTAGTTTTCCATCTTTTTTGTTTCAAATTTGCTTCATATATTGTGATACTTGGCAGATACTTTCTTCTAGTTTATGTAAGAAGAAATGTAGCATGTTATTTGGAGCATGAACAGTTAGACACTTAACAAGACTTTGTTATAATGCTTTTATGTATTTTGTGTCTTTTTTATGTCTGTGTGTACCTGTGTTTAAGTTAGAATTTTATAAATAAATTTGCTAAATATGAAAATAAATACAAGAAGGTAGTGTTCATACAAACCTGCAAGTAATGAAAATAGTGTTAAAAGATAGGCCTCCTGGGAGGAACCACAAAAGACCAAATACAGTGGCATATTATTTTTTGCTCATGTCTTTTTCTATGGAGCCATATATTTCAGATGCTGCTTATGAATTATTTCCTAGTTCCAGGTAACTTTTACAAATGACTTACGAATGTGACAGGAATCCTATGGCCCAAGTTAGTCTAGACTTGGCTTTGTTTGCTTCCCCATTTAAAACTTAATCTATGAGAAGGAAGAAATTTGAGTTTTCCTAACTTAGTAATGCTACACCAGGATAATAAATGTCAAAGTTGCTACCATGCCACTACTTGCTCATTTGATACGTGACAGAGATGGCCCCAAAGGGAGATGGAAATTATGTGTATCTACCCATTGGGGTTAGCCATGGGGAAGAAGTAAGGATTAGCAATCCTGATCATGTAGGCTGACTACCAGCTAGGATACATGTCCCATTTTCCTAAGAACAATTATATTGGAAAGTCCTAACTTGATAAAGGTGACTCATAGCATTAGTGCCATAGAAGAACCTGATGTTAGTGTTTCTACCTTTCTTTTTGATTGCATTTGCTCTGGCTCTTCTGTTGCTATGATGACAGTTGTGAATGACAGTGTTACATGAACGTTCATATGAAAACTGTACTATCTTTTAAGAATTTATTCATCAAAAAAGTCACATGATGTCAGCATCACTAGATCCCATGAGAATATTTAGATAATGTATCTACAGAGTTTCAACTTAGAATAAGTAAGATTAATTTGTGTCTTCTTTATTAGTATTCAGCAGTCACTGACAGTTTTAGTTCCACGTGTCTGGCCTTTTTTGCATCACACTATATCATCAGTTCGAAGAGCAGCATTGGAAACTCTGTTTACGTTATTATCAACACAGGACCAGGTAAGAACTGATAACTGTAGCAGTCTTGAAACTTATATAAATTAATTTTATAAAATAAACCTGGTCTTTAGTTTGCCCTTGCTGTATATCCAAAGATCAGGACAATGTTGGGCCTAGTGGTATGGTAACCATGTAGATGAATATAATCACTGTAAGAGCAGAAATATTTTAATATTTTGTTCTAGGTTGTATTCTCAGCACTTGAAATCATGCTTAACACATAGGAAGTCCTCAGTAAATGTTTGTTGAATAAATGATTGATTGAATAGTCTCTTCCTGTCAGAGACCTGTTACATAGTCTTTGCATGCTCTTTGTCTGTATGGCTGACAGTTGGGTGGCTGGCAGAACCCATGGCCCAGGTTAGAAGGCTACATTTGAAGGTCTAGAGTATAACTCTTAAAGACTTACCAAGGAATTACCAGGCTCTTGCCTTTATTTAAAGATTTTTCAATCTTAAGAGCATGCTATTTTCAAGGATAGTATACTTCAGGAGTCACGTTGAAATGTCTACAGAGATCATTCAGATAATATCAGTGTGTAAATGGAGCCTGTGGTGAGCTTAGGAGTCCTTGCCCTGTTTATAAAAGGCTTCACATTCCCATTTTTAAAATAACCTTATAGGTCAAACAAAATACCTAGATTTAGGGGACTGTCAATAAGAAATTCAGTTTTCTAGCGTGCTGTTAATAGGTACTACAGTTTGGGCCAATCATTTTTTTAAAATAATGACTAAGTAGTGAATAAGTGCCTCTTTTGTGTTCACTAACCGTGGATTCTCATGTAAATTAGGAACATTTTGTGTAGACTTGCTTTAATGTGTAGCATGATGCTCTGTTGAACTTCTGTAAATAAACATCTGTGAATTTTGTTTTGCATTATCGTTTTGATTTTGTCTAATCCAAATCTCAGAACAACTGTTAGGTCTGTTTTACAGTTCTCAGTTGATCAAGCATGGGCTGATATGACAGCTGGCATGGGTTGTTCTTAATTTTCATTTCATTTTTGCTTTATTTTTATGATTTTTGCCTAAATGTTTGTGAATTCTTAAATTCATTTTATGTAGACCCTTTGAAGTTACCAAATTTTTTCTCTTCATATGGTTCTTTTTATATATATGGACTTTATTTTTAATAGCAGTTTTAGATTTACAGAAAAAATGAAGGAAAAGTACAGAAAGTTCCTGTATACCCTTTTATCCCTCCTACTACCCATACATAGTTCCCCTTATTGTTAACATCTTGCATTAGTGTGGTACATTTATTAAAACTGATGAGCCAACATTGATACATTATAGTCCACCCTTTACAGTAGGGTTCGTTCACTCTTCTGTACATTTTGTACATATTGTATATTTACAAATGTACAATAATGATATGTACCCAGCATTACAGTATCATACAGAGTAGTTTAACTATCCCCAAAATCCCCTGTGTTCCACCTATTCATCCTTCCTTCCCTGTCCCTGAACCCTTAGCAGCCACTGATCTTTCTTACTGTCTGCTTAATTTTGTCTTTTCCAAAATATCACATAGTGGAATCATATAGTATGCTGCCTTTTCAAATTGGCTTCTTTCACTTAGCAATATGAAACTAAGGTTTCTCCATGTCTTTTCATGTCATGGTAGCCCATTTCTTTTTATCACAGAATGATGCTCCATTGTCTGTACCAGTTTATTCATTTGCCTTCTAAGGACATCTTCATTGCTTCCAGTTTTTGGCAATTATGAATAAAATTGTTACAAACATTCATGTGCAGGTTCTTATGTGGGCATTAAGTTTTCAACTCACTTGAGTAAATACCAAGGAGCGTATCTGCTAAATTGTATGGTAAGGGTATGTTGACTTGTGTAAGAAACTGCCAACTGTCTTCCAAGTGGCTGTACCATTTTGTGTTTCTACCAGCAGTGAGTGAGGGTTCCTGTTGCTTCATATTCTGGCCAGCATTTTTTGTCAGTGTTTTGGGTTTTAGCCATTCTTATAAGTGTGTAGTAGTATTTCATTGTTGTTTTAATTTGCAGTTTCCTAGTGACACATGATGTTAAGCATCTTTTCATATGTTTATTCGCCATCTATCTCTCATCTTTGGTGAGGTGTCTGTTCAGCTTTTGCCTATTTTTATTTATTTTTATTTTATTTTATTTTTGAGAAAAGGTCTCACACTGTTGTGTGGGCGTTATCGTAGCTTACTGCAACCCTGAACTCGTGGGCTCAAGTGATCTTCCCCTTTCAGCCTCCCGAGTAGCTGAGACTACAGGCATGCACCACCATGCCTGGCTAATTAAAAAAAAAAAATTTTTTTTTTTTTTTTTTTGGTTAGAGATGAGGTCTTGCTAGGTTACCCAAGCTGGTCTTTTGCCTATTTTAATATTAGGTTGTTTTCTTATTGTTGAATTTTAAGAGTTCTTTGTATATTTTAGATACAGTTTCATATTGTTTTTTAAAGCCCTTTTATTCCTTATTAGGTGATCAAGCCACCTGCAGGCTATTTTTAACTTGTGACTTTATTATTAGTAATACCAACTTTACATTACTAGAAAATAAGGTATTCTGTATAAATGAAATTTTCAAATAACTGAAATATACTTTTTTTGCCACAAAAAAATAGTTAACTATTAAAATGACTGCCACAGTAGATCATCATTTTAAAGTATATTAAACATAAGCTAACTTTTTTTTGGTGAATCAGTCACCAATATTATTTGTTGGTTATTAGTTTTTATACTGTTTATTATAGCATACTGTGGGAATATTGAGATACATGAGTCACTGTTTGCAGTAATTGAACTGTTCTTTTTCAGTTGCTTTTGCCTAATTTTTATCTCCTCTCTGCTGTCAATTGTGATTTCTCACTTTTGTTAGTCTTGTAATACCTCCTCCCTTGTTCTAAAATTTTTGCTATAAATAAGATCCCAAGATTGTTATAAATCCCCGTCGGGCCCAGTGCGGTGGCTCAGGCCTGTGATCCCAGCACTTCGGGAGGCCAAGGCGGGTGGATCACTTTAGACCAGGAGTTCCAGACCAACTTGGGCAACATGGTGAAACCCTGTCTCTACTAAAAATACCAAAATTAGCTGGGCGTGGTGGTGTCTGCCTGTAATCATAGCTACTCGAGAGGCTGAGGCATGAGAATCGCTTGAACCTGGGAGGCAGAGGCTGCAGTGAGCCGAGATTGCACTACTGCCAAGCCTGGATAACAGAGCGAGACCCTGTCTCAGAAAAAAAAAAAAAAAAAAAAAAATTCGCCTTCCAATTTTTAGTCCCTCAATGATTATGGATATTGGCTTTTAAAATTTCCTCATTGTGAAAACATCTCTGTGTTCTTTGATGTTGATTTTCTTGTCCAGGGAAAATTTTTTTTTTTTTTTTTTTGCCTTTTGAATTTGCCCTTGCTGGCTCATAAATGAAGGCTTTGGTACTAGCCTTCATTTCTTTATCATTTAATGATGACTCTTTATCATTTCCTATACCAGAATGCCATTGTCTTTGTATGTAATTTGTGGCATGTCAGCCACCTCTTAAGCATGAGCCCTCAATGTTTGTTAAGTAAATTAGTGTGAGATTCTGTGCTGGGTTCTCTGGGAAATAAAAGAAATCCTGTGTATTAGCCTTTTTTCACACTCCTGATAAAGACATACCCGAGACTGGGCAATTTACAAAAGAAAGAGGTTTAATTGGACTTAGTTCCACATGGTTGGGGAAGCCTCACAATCATGGTGGAAGGCAAGGAGGAGCAAGTCACGTCCATATGGATGGCAGCAGGCAAAGAGAGAGCTTGTGCAGGGAAACTCCTGTTTTTAAAATTGTCAGATCTTGTAAGAATTATTCGCTATCATGAGAACAGCACAGGAAAGACCCACCCCGTGATTCACTTATCTTCCACTGGGTCCCTGTAACAACACATGGGAATTATGGGAGCTACAAGATGAGATTTGGATGGGGACACAGAGCCAAACTGTATCATCCTACATGCTTCTTACCTTGGAAAAGTTTACAGTATGGTTGCTATAAGACTATTACATGGTAAGTTTAATAACCTCTGCAAAGAGTTAAATAAGAGAAGACCAGTATGTGAGAGATGTCAGAAAGCAACATTAAAAGATAAACTAAGCTGAAAGGTCAGGAAGCTTGGGTGATATGGTTAAAAAAACTATTATTCCCTCACTTCTCTTTGATTCATATTTAGTATCTTTGATATGTACTTTCACAGACATTTTACTGAATATGTCAATTTCAAATTAGACAAGCATACAGAATGTGTTTTGAACAAAAGTGCTTTTCTAGTCTGTTCCCTTTAGACTTTTAAAACATTCTGCTTCCATATTTTTCTTCCAGTTATTCTGACATGTTTGTGGTCCTTTTTTGTTGGAGTCGTAACGTTTATTGTGTTTCCTGTATCCTTTTGTGTTGATTATGCTTTTAGCTTCTTTTTCTCTTATTTTTCATAACTTTTCAATGGCATCATTCATGAAATTTCACTTGTGTTTAGCCTTTATCTTCAGCGTATCTCTTTACTGAAAGAGATGCTGTCTATGAAACTTAATATTGATGTTTCCAGATTTTGTGCTTTGTCACTGCCCTGATCCTTGCTGTTTATTATCCTCACCACCAAAGACTATTGCTATGGCACTAATCACTGATTCTTAGCAGGCTCTGATTTTGGTCCCCATGTATATGCTTTACTATTTTTGTTGGTTATTTCATTCTTTTTTTTCAAATAATAGTATAAAGCCAAACTTTTTTTTTTTTTTTTTGAGATGGAGTTTTGCTCTTGTTGCCCAGGCTGGAGTGCAATGGCATGATCTTGGCTCACTGCAACCTCCGCCTCCCGGGTTCAAGCGATTTCCTTCCTCAGCCTCCTGAGTAGCTGGGATTACAGGCATGTGCCACCACGCCTGGCTAATTTTTGTATTTTTAGTAGAGACAGGGTTTCACCATGTTGGTCAGGCTAGTCTTGAACTCCTGACCTCAGGTGATCCACCCGCCTCAGCCTCGCAAAGTTCTGGGATTACAGGCATGAGCCACCGTGCCCAGCCCAAAGCCAAACCTTTCAGAAAGCTTTCCTTAATACTACCACTTATTTCCTTTTTTTAAATTTTGGGATTTTTTTTTTAATAGAGAAAAGAGCAGGGAATTGTATGAAACAACATTCATTTATGTTTACACCATCCATAATTGACATTTCTTATAATTTTGTCTTGTTTCAAGTTTTTGTAATAAAAAATTAAAATTAAGTTATAACCCTATTTTCTAATTTACCTACTTCTCCCTTCTGTGTATTCATAAAAATTATCATCCTTTCTCCAGTATGCTCCTTAAAGTTTGGAATTTTCATTTCTACATGGTCATAGTATTTCTAAAAGGAAAGAATTTAAGTTTCAGAAGGATTTGGGGGACCATAGCCTCAGTTACTCACAAACTGGTTAGTAATTTGTAATCGCCTACCACTATATTAGAATTAAATTCCTGTCTTTCTTGGTCTTTTAATACTTGGCTCTTGTCAACATTTTCCCCTAATATTTCCTAATATATACTCTGGAGTCAAGAACATTTTCTAAATCCACTCCTGTATCCTAAGTGTAATCATGTTCATTTGACCAAAGTATCTTTGGACATGGCTCCTTGCTCCCTGCTCCCCTACCCCCAGTCCCTCCCACTCTCACCTTCCTAAATTTTAGCTCCCTTTCTTCCTCTCTATACCTTTTCTTTCATGAGACAAATCAAATCTCTAGTGCGACAAAGCATTTCCAACTTCTATAACTCGTTTTATCTAAATCATTGTTTAAAGTCGTCATTATGCAGTGAAAACTCATTTAATTTTTATTGTTAATCTTGTGATCCCAGCAACATTATTTGCTTTCTGAAAAGCTGTACGAATAAACCATCTCTGATGCTTTTATCTGTTATTGTATTCCTCTCCACAAATTGCCTGAAAGTTACTTGTTGATTAATTTATAGCTATGTGCAAACTCTTTATAGTGCAGTTCCATGATTCCTTTTCTGCAACTTTGAAAGCCAAAGCTTTTTGGGTCAATTTATAAAACTACTAATTTGGTGGCAAAATCTGACCATTCTGAAGAGAAACTGTTTAGTCTTTATCCCACTTAATGTGCCTATTCACACATTTTGCTGCAGAAATATTAATATATTTTATTCAGGTGCTACTGGTATTATATTGGAGATATTATATAATATACACTGTATACAATTCATTATTCTAAAATTTGAAAAATTTCTGAGTTTCAAAACACATCTGGCTCCAGGGAATTTGGATGAAAGATCATTGACCTATTGTGATAATAAAAATCTACTCTCACTTTTAATTTGTGTTCCTTTTTCTGAGCTGCTTCCTTGCCTTTGATTTCTTAGTGTTTTAAGTTTCCTAATTAGTCAGCAATCCTTTATGGAAGCAATCATGATGTAAAGAGCAGTTAAATAGAGCTTTTTATCACTGTTGTTACCCCTTCAATGGTATAATGAAAAGATCCTTTAAATAGGATCTGAGTTCTAACTTTGGCTCTATCATTTGCTAATTTATGACCTTGGTCAGATTTGTCTAACCCTCTCTGGTGATTATCTCTAGCCTCTCTCAGAGTTACATGGATCAAGTGAGATAATGTATATGAAAGTGCTTTGAAAATGTTAATGCTATACAAGTATAAATAATAGTACAGATACTAAAACAATAATTAGTAGTTCCATTCTGAGCATTCTTTCCTTATTCTGGGGTATAGGAATGATATTTAATTGTGGTAATAATAATCTAAGCTGTTGAGGGCTTGCTTTATGCTAGGAACTGTGCTAAGCAGTTTACATAAGGTGGCTACTGCCATTCCTGTTTTGCAGATGAGAGAACTGATAATCAAAGATTAAGAAACTTTCCCAAGCTCATATAAGCAGCTCACTTCAGTTTCAGATCTTATTCTGGCTTTCAGCTTTTAACTAAATTTTATACGGGGACAAAATAATTATGTGTCTAATTGCTTTCCCACTTCTGAATATGGAGTCATTTTAACTACAAAGTGAGAAAAGGAAACTCACCTGAATTACTAGTAGCTGTGTCCTGGTTTCAGTTTCTGACTTCTCAAGCTATAGCTGAATAATTCTAAAGTAATATTTCAAGGTCAGATTTGGCTATAGCTCAGTGTATCACTGCATTGTAAAGATTGATGCTTCTGTTTCCTTGAAATTATCCTGGTTATCTTTAGTAATTTTTTGGTTTTGTTTTGCTTTGTAAAATCAGTAGATTTTATAAGGGAGATGTCCTTATTTTTAAAAGGTATCCATTATAAGTATATGTGCTGGCATGCACATCTCTAAAATGTCCTTAAATAGAACCACAGTTAATACAGTTGTCTCTGAAACATTATTTCCTTTATACTTCCCTGTGGCATACCATGGCATTTGTGAAAATATATTGTTTAATCAGTGTGCCTTCTTCTGTGATGTTAACATGTGAAAGAACTGGCAACCTTGGCATCTTGAGGAGCGTGAAGTAGGTACTCTTAAGAAAAACCATGGCCGGGCACAGTGGCTCACTCCTGTAATCCCAGCACTTTGGGAGGCCAGTGCAGGCAGATCACTTGAGGTCAGGAGTTTGAGACCAGCCTGGCCAACATGGTAAAACCCTGTCTTTACTAAAAATACAAAAATTAGCCAGGAGTTGTGGTGGGTGCCTGTAATCTCTGCTATTCGGGAGGTTGAGACAGGAGAATCACTTGAACCCGGGAGGCAGAGGTTGCAATGAGCCGAGAGATTGCACCACTGCACTCCAGCCTAGGTGACAGAGCGAAACTCCGTCTCAAAAACAAAAAACAACTAGTTTTATTTCATCATGATTTACAATCAAGGTATAACTTTTTTTGCTAAACTAGCAGCTTGGTAATTAAAGTGAAGGAATTTACCATTTGTTTGTCCTTTCTATATTGTCTCTTTAGCCAGTATGTTTGTACATGCTAGAGTATACCTATAATATATATGTCTATCAGTGAACTACTGAAATATCCAGATTAACTAGTGTTAATAACTGGTAACTGTTGTTGCCAGACAAACTCCTAGACATGAATCTCCTATTTTGCCTTCTTTACTGACTGGGTCAACTTTTCCATTCCATTGCATCTCAGTCATTTTGTGAGTCATTCCAAAATTTCAGTTACCAATACATTAACTTTTGTTTGAAGGGCAAGCTTAGTTATTACATGAAGATATATACATGAGATTGAGTTGGAATCTGAAGCATAATTTAGAATGTTAGAAAATTTAACATACACAAATTCTTTTGGTATGTTAGCCTGAACTAAGAATAGCCTGAACTAAGACTTTGGCCTTAGAGAATGCTAGCATATTTGGGTATTGCTAGATTTTATAAAAATATGAAAAGGAGAGAGCAAAGTTGAAATATTTAGCTGACCTTCAATAAATGTTGGTTGGAGAAATGAATAGAACAAGGCATTATAAACTGTCCGATATGGAAATTTTCTTTTCCTTTGGCTGTGGATCAAAATAGGGTTTCAGAGCAAATTAGTAAAATTAGTGAAAGAACTCAGTGTGATTCATCACCAACTTATAGGTTCTCTCCTGATCTTCTTCCCTGCAGTCTGAGAGCATTTGATATGCTGGTAGAAATGATGAATTGGCCTGCAGGCAAGAATCAGGTATTTGTGGTAATGCTCAGATTGCTCCTTTTTTCTGAGTGTACCCAATTTTGTGGGAAGATAAAAGAGGGACCGTAACAAAAGGGTACAGACAAGATTTTATCCCACCTGAGATGCCGAATCTGCCAGTTAGGGATCTATTGCTGAGCCATTTTTACAATACAACGTTCCTGACACCAAATGTGTGGGTTTTTTTCCTTACACCAACCAATTATCCAACTCCCTGGATGCCAACTTGGTATCATACAATTCAGTTCAGTTCTGACAGTCTGCCTGGAATTAGTGTCAGCTCCCACAAGTTAGAGAGCTCAGTCGCACAACAGATACCAGTTGCAAGTGTTGGGCCTTCCATACTTCTGACCTACCATCTGTAAACTGGGTTCCCCTGACGCTCTCCTCAGGTTTGATAACTTGTTAGAATGCTTCACAGAACTCAGAAAGGCTGTTAAACTGGTAATTACAATTGCCGGTTTACTATAAAGGAACAACTTAGGAACAGCCAGATGGAAGGAGATGCACAAGGCAAGGTATGGGGATGAGGTGCTTGGAGCTTCCATGTCTTCTTTAGGCATGCCACCCTCAGCACCTCTGTGCACTCACCAACCCATAAACCCATAAATGTAGGTGTTTTATGGAGACTCTATCATGTAGTCATGATTGATTGAATTATTAGCCATCAGTGAGGTGATTAACTTAATCTCCAACCCCTCCAGCTCTGGAGGTGGGGAGCAGGAGGCAGTTTGAAATTTTTTAGCCCTCTAATCACGTAGTTAGTTCCTCTGGCAACCAGCCCCCATTCCGAAGCTATCTTGGGCCCTACCAAGAGTCACTTCGTTAGCACAAACTAGATTATGGTTATGAATAATCCCTATCACTCAGGAAGTTCTTTGGGCTTTAGGAGCTCTGTGCCAGGAGCTGGGGATGAAGATCAAATACGTTTCTTTTTAAGACCCTGGACAAAATGCTGAAAAAAAATTTCTTATATTACAATATCACAATTTTGGGAAATTTTGCATGTTGGCAGTTATTTCTTATGATACGAATTTGGATCATTTCCAGTGACCAGGATGGATTTCAACAACTATTTAAGTGCCTGCTATGTGCTTGAACAATTTTCTAGATAGTGGTAAGAGACAAGGCCTTTGCTCTCCTGTAGTGCTTGAAATAGGAGACTAGACAGGAGAAGACAGATAATTAAACAAGAATAACTTAATGAGGTAACTATCTGATATGGGAGGTAGAAGACACTATTGGATCCTAAGTGAGATGGGTGATGGACAGGGAAGGCATCATGTTAGAAGTGAAGTTTAAGCTGAAACCCGAAGGGTAAGTGGAATTTAGCCAGGGGAAAATAAGGGTAAGAGTCAGAGGAGGGAATAGTATGTGTAACTCTGGAGGCAGGAGAGAGCAGAATGGCACTAAATTAGTAAGTGACAGGAAGTTGGTTTGGTGGAGGGCAACATGGAAGGGGGGTATAGATGATTAGAAGTTTTACCTTCATTTTCAGGTACAGTGAAACGTCCTTAGTCTTATTTCTGTTTGTCATCAACTCTCCTTATTCTGAGTCTCCGAAAGGCAGATCAGAGGAAGAAACGCCATTTCCATAGTTTTGCCTTTTCCAGAATGTCATATAGTTGGAATCATACAGTATGGAGCCTTTTCAGATTGGCTTCTTTCACTTAGTAATATGCATTTAAGATTTCTCTGTGTCTTTTCATGACTTGATAGTTCATTTTCTTTTTAGTGAATAATACTCCATTGTCTAGTTGTACCAATTTGTTTATCCATTCACCTACTGAAGACATCTTGCTTGCTTCCAAGTTTTGGCAGTTATGAATAAAGCTGCTATAAACATCTTGTGCAGGTTTTTGTGTGGACTTTTTTGCCTCCTTTGGGTAATATCAAGAAGCACAATTGCTGGATGGTAAGAGTATTTTTAATTTTTGTGAGAAACTTCCAAAATAGCTGCCCCACTTTGCATTTCTACCAGCAATGAGTGAGAGTTCCTGTTGATTGATATCCTGGCCAGCATTTGTTGTTGTCAGTGTTCTGGATTTTGGCCATGCTAACAGGTATAGAGTGGTATCTCATCGTTGTTTTAATTTGTATTTTGCTGGCAACATACAATGTCGGCCATCTTTTCATATGCTTATTTGCCTAGACTTTATTTTTCAGAGCAGTTTAGGTTCACAGCAAAATTGAAGGGAAAAGTACAGTTTCCATATATCCCATCCCCCATCCTCAACACTGCCTCCCCCACCATCAATATCCCATACCAGACTAGTACTAATTTGTTACAATCAGCGAACCTGCATTGACACATTATTATCAACCAAAGTCCATAATTTACATTAGGGTTCACCCTCAGTAGTATACATTCTATTGGCTTGACAAACATGATGTCATGTATCCACAATTACAGTATCACACAGAATAGTTTAACTGCCCTAAAAATCCTGTGTTCTACCCATGTATCCTTTCCTTCTCTGGTTGTTTTTAATAATTATAAAGTAGAATTTAGTAGAGTAACAATGTTTGTAGCCTGAGAAGACAACTACAGTTTATATTACATGTATTGGTCATAAATATAGGGGGAAAATCTTCCTCTATAGATGTGACTTTTGGGGACCTACAGGCAACTGCTTGGATTGCCAGTGTTGGGGTTGAGGGTCGGGGAAGAGAGTTGGTAAATATTTTGGGGGGAAAATCAGAAATTAAGAGACATTATGGAAGACTAACACCAAATTATTTGCTTATTGCTATTATAGCTTTCCTAATTCTGTTAAGATTGTCCCTAATTCCCTCCAGTGAGAAAATAAGAACTTTTTTCTTCCCAGCTTCCCTTTCTCTTTCTCTTTCTCTAGAACTTAAACATTTATTATCCCTAGAACTTGTGGATTTCTGCAATTTCGATTAAAATTTCCAAATTTCTCTTAAAAACACTGTAGTGCTTTAAAAAAGTCATGTGGAGGGCAGGGGCTGATAGGTACTTTGAGCTAGTTAGTAGAATTTCTCTGATGGACATTTCTAGCCAATGAAATGTCCTATGTTATCAGAAAAGTAGAGTTAAGACATAGTGAAGTAGTGAGAATGCTCCTCCAATGGATAATTTATGGCTTTTTTTTTTTTTTTTTTCACTTTCATTTTAGGTTCGTGGGTACATGTACGGGTTTGTTATATAGGTAAACTCATGTAACGGGGGTTTGTTGTAAGATTATTTTGTCACCTAGGTACTAAAGCTCAATAATCAGTAGTTATTTGTTCTGATCTTTCCCTCCTTCCCACCCTCAAGTAGGCCCCAGTGTCTTTTGTTCCTCTCTTTGTGTCCGTGTGTTCTCATCAGCTGGCTCCCACTTATAAGTGAGAATATGTACTTCTCTGTTCCTGTGTTAGTTTGCTAAGGATAATGGCCTCCTGCTCCATCCATATTCCTGCAAAGAACGTGATCTTGTTCTTTTTAAAGGCTGCATAGTATTCCATGGTGTATGTGTACCACATTTTCTTTATCCAGACTACTGTTGATGGGCATTTAGGTTGATTCCATGTCTTTGCTCTTGTGAATAGTGTTGCAGTGAACATATTCATGCGTACGTCTTTATGATAGAATGATTTATATTCCTTCAGGTATATACCCAGTAAAGAAATTGCTAGGTCAAATGGCAGTTCTGTTTTTACCTCTTTGAGGAATCATGTGGCCCTTTTAAAACTTGTTTCAAACCATGTTGAGAACATAAAACCCTGGTCCTACCTTTGTCATTAGTTTTCCGTTGGCTACAAATTATAGGTAGCTTTCTAACTTAAACATTTATTATCCCTAGAACTTGTGGATTTCTGCAATTTCAGTTAAAATTTCCAAATTTCTCTTAAAAACACTGTATTTAGTGCTTAAAAAAGTTCATGTGGAGGGCAGGGGCTGTTAGGTACTTTGAGCTAGTTAGTAGAATATCTCTGATGGACATTTCTATCCAGTGAGCTTGTAATTGTTTGAATAGCAATAGACAGTTTGGGATTCCTTATTCTGGGATTTCTAGACACACATTAGATACTTGGTGAAGCACTATTCGGTTGCTTGATTTGGGTGGGCCTTTGAATTGTTAGGAAATTCCTTAAATTGAGGTTTGTAACCCAGGCTTTAGGAGATCCCTGAATCTTGGAAGCAAAATATTGTTTGTAATTATATGTTTTTCTGATAACATAGTGTACATAGTTTTCATCAGAGTTTTAAGGGGTCCCTGACCCAAAATAGATTAAAGAACCTTTACCTTAATTTTGTAGTGAACTCCAAGTAGAAGTTTCTAGGTTGGATATTACAGTATAATTCATTACTTGGATTATTGGTGAGCATATAGAACTTAAACTCAGATCATCTAGCACAACAGCAGTAACCTGATTATTTTATAGATTTTCTTGACAAAGCAGTGATGTATGGTGTAACCAGAGAGATGTTGCTGGTTAGAGGATGGTTCCATATGGAGGATGATTTCAACTTTGAGGCAAAATTGTAGCTAATGATAATCAGACTTTTTCCAGCTTCCTAGTGATGATATGCTGTTATTTCTTTAGACCATTGGTATAATAAATATGGTGTTTGTTGCCTCAAAATCTTGTCAAAGTTTATCACCTGTTTAGCCTTTTTAATGAAACCATGCAATCTTTTCATGGTAGTACTTCTGTTATTTGACATATAATTCTTCAGGTAAGCTAACATCCAAGAATTATATCCTACAGCTTTTAATTCTGTTTTTGTTTTCAGAACTCTTCATCTTGGCTTATACCTATACTGCCTGATATGCTCCGACACATTTTTCAGTTCTGTGTTTTGGAAAGCAGCCAGGAAATTCTGGACCTTATTCACAAGGTACACAGCAAATGTATTTGTATTCCTTTTCCTAGTAACTTTTGTAGATTTTTAAAATTTTTCATAATTGCTGTTCTGTTGGTCATTCATATCTTTTGGAGATTTGAAAAGTCTGGAGATCTGCATGATGAGACAGAGAAACTAGGCTTCTTACATGTAGCATGTAATAGTTAAGTTTCGATTGGCCATGCTTCTTCCTCTTATTATGTGACTTACATAGGTGTTTTAAGCACTTTCTGATAGCCTCAATACAGAAAATGAAATGTGGAAAAGATTGCTTTTTTCTAGCCCTCATCTTGCTGTTTATCAGTATGCTTATAGATCCTGCAAAGTACCTTTTAGGATTTATTGGTAATATAGAGTCTAATTATTGTTGAAACTTGTACTTTTTTCCCTACATAGAAAGAGTGATCATATGTGTTAGAATCATTAAAGGAGGAGCCGTTTGATATATTTAATAGCATTTATGGGGGGAAATGGCACTTTTGTACCTTTATAATCTGTTAAATTACTCTTGAGTTGGCCTCTAAAGTGACTCATTGTTAACAGCCTTGGATTAACAGTGGTGATCTTGCCATAGGCTAGTCCTAGCCCATTAAATGTTAGGCATCAGGAAAGGTACCTTATCCTTATTAAGTAAGATCATGAATCAAAACTTATACTGTTTTAAATTTATACTAGGTTATTACTACCTCTGAGAGCAGAGAATATTAGGAGCTATTTTTAAGTGTGTATTGAATATAGGACTGCATTAATATTGAGTCTTATGATATATGCAAAGGATTTATTTCAGTGACTTACTGAGATTTTGACAGTTTTGTATTACTTTTATAGGCATGTTTTTTTTTTTTTAAAAGAGAATTGTGTTCTTTTTTTTAAAAAAAACTTTCCTTTGCATTACTTTTTTTTAGTGCACAAACCTATTAGAAAACAGTACTATATTTCAAAATAAGCCTGTATGTTGAATTTCTCAATTAATCTCTGTGCTATTTCCTACTTAAAAAAACCTCAGTATTCCTAAAGGTAAGTGTTAGAGTTTGTTATTTTTATTAGAAAAAATTCACTTTCATGTCCCCCTTTTACCCTGCAGGTTTGGATGGAACTGTTGAGTAAGGCTTCAGTTCAGTATGTGGTAGCAGCTGCTTGCCCATGGATGGGTGCTTGGCTTTGCTTGATGATGCAGCCTTCTCATTTACCTATCGATTTAAATATGTTGCTAGAAGTAAAAGCTAGAGCCAAGGTAAGTGTAGAGGGACATAATGTATTTGTGTGTTCATCATCTAATTATTAATACAGTAACCATATTTTAAAAAATCTGTATTGCCTTGTTATAAGTGTGATTTAATTAACATAAGTAAGGAGAAACCGTTATTTTATTAGGACCCTGACAAAATGAATAGTAATGTTTATCCATTAAAATTTTGTGAAAAGAACTGTATTTTACTGGGATTATTTTTAAAATATCATATTTTTGTTGTTGCCTATTCAGTTTTAGTGATTAATCTTTATTGGTTTTTTTTTTCCCTCCCTCTGTAGGAAAAAACAGGTGGTAAGGTGCGCCAAGGCCAAAGCCAGAATAAAGAAGTACTTCAGGAGTATATTGCAGGTGCCGACACCATCATGGAAGACCCGGCCACCAGGGATTTTGTAGTTATGCGGGCCAGAATGATGGCAGCCAAGTGAGTGTACATTAAGTGTCACGTAGTCATACATTTACAAGTCTGGCTTTCAAAGGTTATTTAACCAACAGAAGATTCCTCTGCTGTTTCCATCAATCCTTCCTTCGTTCATCACACTAATTATAGGCTAAGGAAAAATTAGAGTAAGCAAATACTTCTCATTATTTTAAAGCTTTAAAATAGGATTTATATCTTCTCATGAAGACAAGATAGTCATTATACCTTCTGTGGGAAAAGTTATGGCTTCAAAAAGCCAAATTTTGCTTCAAGTAATTATAGGAAATTGAAATAATTTCCCGAAGTATGGGGAAACTTTACTTCAAGTAATTTCTTATAGTAACTTCCTTTTTCTCTCTCTTAGGTTGTTAGGAGCACTTTGTTGCTGTATTTGTGATCCAGGTGTAAATGTGGTAACTCAAGAAATTAAACCAGCTGAATCCCTGGGCCAGTTACTACTCTTCCATTTGAACTCCAAGTCTGCTTTACAGAGGATTAGCGTAGCTTTGGTAATCTGTGAATGGGCTGCTTTACAAAAGGTAAGATTTTGCCCCAAAAGTAATAAAGACAAATTAAGTAAACCAATTTCCATTAGCTGTTAGGATTATTTACAACAGAAAAGTGAAAATTTTCGATGTATAAAAATCGAAGAGATATAGAAAAGTGTCCAAATTATATTGAACATTATTTCTCTCCCATTTACTTTTAACTCTGGACTTTTGTCTTAGAACTCCTACTTGTACTTCCAGCTACTAGTTATGCTCATACTTAATATTTGCTGTTGACTGTACAGTCTGTTAAGAAATGTCCCTATTAAAAACCGTGTATATGTGAAAGTAGTGCAGAAACTATTAGTCATCCATTCCTCCATATGTCACTCAGGTATCACTGAAAACTACAAAGGATGAGGCTTTGAGTATTAGAGATCCATCTGTGTGGGTAGTAGCAAAGGCAGAATTTTTGGTCACAGGAAGAATAACATCTCTGTATTTAAACCAAAATCTTCATGTTTCCAAATAAACCATTCCCTTCCAGCCTCTTTAACCTTTAACTTCTAGGAAGATGTATGATTATGTATAAGACATACTTCTATAAATCAAAGAAACTTTCTACTGGCTTTGTTTATTCCATTGACTGGAATTCTGGAAATTTAACTGTCCGCACTTGCTGTGAGAGTTACTTGTTACTGCCTCTTAGCAGTTTGTCAAAGCTGTATCTAAAAGTAATTGAGCCATGCTCCATTGCAACTGACACCCCTGCTTGGCCTCTGGAAAGAAGCAAAGCTCATCTGTTTTTAGGCAGGAGTTGGTGTGCTGGAGAGGCAGTGATGCTGTTTTTGTGCCTCTCAGACTTAGCAGCAAGTGCTGACAGTTCGGTTTCTGGACACTCACAGAGCTTCATGGACTTACTCTGTGAAGCCCAGGCTGATCACCCAGATCCCACAGAACCCCTCATGGCTCACCACTGAGGCCATTTCCCCTTGGTTTGGGGCAGGCAACAACCAGAGAGAGGGGGAAGGGTTAGTTAAATTTGGGGGTAGGTAAGTAGCTTTTAAAATTTATATCCACTTTTACAGTATGGCATGTGAAGCTTAGGGTTCAACTGTTATCTAATAATGAGTTTTTAAATAACATTTTTAATTAGTGCTTGATTTCTTTTCTGACTGATTTTTTTTTTTTTTTTTTTTACCATAATACACTTTAAAATCTGTGATATATATACACATGTAAACTTTGGATAGGTAGAAAATGAAATTGTAATAGTTCCATGTGCATGTTCTGTAGTCATTCATGTTAAAATTTTACAATAATTTGGATGTAATACCTTTTTTTCTGTGCAATTAACTGTTGTTTGGAGAAGTAACAGAATATAGATTGAGTATAAGTAAGGATTTAGAACTTGGTAGTCTGCAAATGACGATTTCTGTATCTATAAAGTTAATGTTCATATAGTTACCCTATTTGTTGTCTGTTGTATTTTAGGAGTGTAAAGCTGTTACCTTAGCTGTGCAGCCACGTTTACTTGATATCCTTTCAGAACATTTATATTATGACGAAATTGCCGTTCCATTCACACGAATGCAGAATGAATGTAAACAACTTATATCATCATTAGCTGATGTACATATTGAAGTTGGTAATCGTGTAAACAACAATGTTTTAACAATAGATCAAGCTAGTGACTTGGTGAGTAAAGAAATAACTTTCTTAATTATAGATAGAACATGAAATATAGGTTAGAAATTTGTCATGACATGTTTATCACAAAAACACATTAATTTGTTGAGTCTGTATGTGGCTTGGTAGCCTGTCATCTCTACCCTTGAGAAAGGTTATTTCATTGTATAGGCTTTTCTTGAAATAAGAGAATAACAAAGGATTTTTTTTTAAACCAAAATTCTGATAAATCAATGCACCTTTATTAGAAAAAGCTATTATATTTTGTCATTTCAGTTTTGCTTAACACTGCAGAGTATAGAAAAAACTGCTTCTACAAGTTCCTGAGTACTTCTTCCTGCTCTCAGCCTATAATGAAAATATTCAAACGTATAGAAAAAGTGATGAAATTACATAACACTCATACTTAACAGCTAGACTTTATAGTTAACATTTTACCAAATTTACTTTATCACATATGTATTCACCTACCTACCCCTCTATCCAACCATGAGTCCATCCAGGGCAGTTTTTTTTAATGCATTTCTAAGTAAGTTTCAGATATCAGTATACTTCAGCATTTTATATAATTAACTAAAATTCAGTATTTGTTTATGATTTTTTGCTGTTCTGAGGCAAAATTTATGTGCTAAAGCACACAAATCTTAGGTGGACCATTTGGTGAATTTTGACAGATACGTATGCCTGTGAAACCTGAACCACTGTCAAGATACAGAACATTATCATCACCACTTCCTAGTAATCTCTGCCTCTCCCTGCCACCAAGTAACCATTATTCTAATTCTCTCCCCTGAAGATACATTACTTTTGCCTGTTCTAGAATTTCATGTAAATGGAATCATACACTGTGCTCTTTGGTTTAAGGATTTTTCTTAGAATGGTATTTTTGAAACTAATCTGTGTTATGTATATATCAATAACTTATTTTTTTTATTGCTTGGGTTTTATTTCATTGTATTATTATACCACAACTAGTTTAAGCCATTCTCCCATTTATGGACACTTGGGCTGTTACCACTTTTTGTCTGTTGTGAAAAAAGTCGCTATAAACGTTCTTCTGCAAGTCTTTGTGGACATCTCCTTTCATTTTTCTTGGGTAAATATGTAGGAGTGGAATTGCTAAATCATAAGTTAGGTGTAGGTTTAGTTTTAGAAAAAACTACAGACTTTTCCCCAAAGAGATTGTATCATTTTACTCTCTGACCATCAGTATGTGAGAGTTCTGGTTACTTCACATCATCAATATTTGATGTGGTCAGTTCTTTTAGTGATTGTGTGATAGTGTTATTGTGGTTTTAATTTCCATTTCCTTGATGACTAATATGTTGAATACTTTCTGATTTTTTATTGATCATTTGTATATTTTCCTTTCTGAAATATCTTTTCAAAATCTTGTCTACTTTGAATTAGGTTGGTTGTTTGTTATTGAGTTGTGGGAGTTCTTTATGTATCCTGGATTCCAATCCTTTGTCAAATAGATGCTTTCTGAATGTTTTCTGGCATTGAGTGGCTTGCCTTTTGATTCTCTTAATGCTGTCTTTGGATGAGCAGATATTTTAAATTTTGGTGAATTCTAATTTATCAGTTGTTTTCTTTCATGGCTATTATGTTCTGTGACTTCAGTAATCTTTTTTTTTTTTTTTTTTTTTTTAACTTTCCAAGTGGCAAAGGTATTCACATATGTTTTCTTTTGAAGTTTTGTCATTTAGTTTTTATGATTTATCATTCATTTGGAATTAATGTTTGTGTATAGTATGGAGTAGAGGTTGAGGTTTGTTTTTCTTACAGATATCTAATTTTTCCAGCATTATTTATTGAAAATACTTTCATTTCCCTATTGGATTGTTCTGGCACCTTTGTCAAAAACCAACTGAAGTTATATAAGTATGCTGTGTATCTGGGCCATTTGTTCAATCTATTTGTCTTTCCTTATGCCAGCATCCATGCTTCATTACAGCAGCTTTGTACTTAGTGCATGAGGTTAGGTGTAGTATATATGAGTTCTTCCTTTTTTGAGTTATAGGTTCAGAAATTGAGCCACTTCATTTGTGTTGGTCCCCATGAAAATAGTAATCTTCATTTCTTATCCCCATTTCTAGCTGAAAAATAATATAGTTGAATTTTTTTGTTGTCACTTTTGGAGAGAAAGCTAAAATTGCTGTTTTTTTCCCCCTGGGTTCTCTTCTTTTATAAAGTTATTTTCCCAATTGTTGTTATTCTGTAAGTTTTCCTTTTTGTCTCCTCTCCCTACTTTTTTGCCTGTCTGGAATTAAATCTCAAATTTTCTTTATAGTCTGAGTTCCCTGCCTACTATTTCTGGGAACTTTGCTTTTTTAAGCTCATCAGATGGCCCCTTCTTTAAGATTTGCTTCTTCAGATCTTTTACTCTTCAGTTGTTTTGACTTGGGCTAGAAGATAAGCATAAATATAAGAATCTCTGGGAGAGACTTTTTTTCTTTTTTTCTTGAAGAGACTTGAGGGAAGGACAGTTTTCAAAGGAGCCTTTTGTATCTTTCACTGAATCCCTGTTTTCCTGTTACCTGCCAAATATAGACATTTCCCTGCGATCTTTGTCTCTTGCACCATTCTCATGATTTAGTTCCTACCCATGTACTGTGTGCTATCTACTCTCAGTCTTTCTTACATTCTTCTTTTAGGCATTTTTACTTAAATATCTCACTGTCACTTCACACTGAACACAACAAAAACTGGCTTTTTTTTTTTTTTTTTTGACGAAGATACTCTTTTTATTCCAGTCACAAATCTTGTCAGCATTTTCTTTCAGAAAGTCTCATGTGTTTAGGCCAGGCGCAGTGGCTCACGCCTGTAATCCCAGCACTTTGGGAGGCTGAGGCAGGTGGATCATGAGGTCAGGAGATCGAGACCATCCTGGCTAACACGGTGAAACCCCATCTCTACTAAAAATACAAAAAATTAGCCGGGCGTGGTGGTGGGTGCCTGTAGTCCCAGCTACTTGGGAGGCTGAAGCAGGAGAATGGCGTGAACCCAGGAAGCGGAGCTTGCAGTGAACCAAGATCACGCCACTGTGCTCCAGCCTGGGTGACAGAGTGAGACTCAGCCTCAAAAAAAAAAAAAAAAAAAGAAAGTCTCGTGTTTAATCTCTTCTCTATTTCCATTATCAGAGCCCAGTCAGATCTTAGTACTTCATATCTAGGTCCTGACTCATCTCTAGGGCTCCAGGCAGCCTCTGGTCCATTTCATTCTGCACGCTGTGCTAGACTAGCAATGCTCTTTTTGTGCCACCCTGAACATCCCTCTCCTGCTTAAAAACGTTATTTTCCTTTTCCTTGCTTTTTCATTTTTATCTTTCTTCTTTTCATCACCTTCTTCTAAATTCTCTATTTCTTATCTCCTCATTATTTCTCAAACTTTCTCCACTCACGCCCAGTTAGCTTTCTTCTTGCGGAAGTACGCTACACTCACTCACTTCTCCTCATTCTCACTTCTGGGCCTGAGCTTCTATTTCCTTTGCCAGGAATTCCCCATCCCTAACCCTCTGTGCTCATCCAGAGTTCATCTCTTTTTCTGTGTGTCGCGCTCAAGCTATGATAAACTTCAATTCCATGGGCAGTGTCCTGTTTTCCACTCCCTACCTCACTTTGTTTGCCAAGATGTCCCTATAATCCCTGATTGGCCTATTGTTTAAAAACCAAGCATAAGTGTTATCCTCCTCTGGCAAGTCTCCCACTAATCTCTTCTTCTAAGAAGGATTAAGCAGTGCTCTGTATTCCCACAGCAACTTGCACTTATCTCAGTAATATGTTACATTTTCTTAATTCTTTATTTATATATCTCCCACATTAGTCTCTGCATTTTTTGAGCATATTAAGACATTATGTCTTATTTATCTTTTAATAAATATTGGTTGAATGATTGAATTAATTTGGGGGTAACTGAGGCTTTTCCTCAGTTGTCTACAGTCATTGAAAAGTGACATGAGCATAGTGGATTTAGGACAATGTTTTTAAACTTTTGGCATTGTAACCCTGTTTCAAATAAATCGTATACATTGTACATTTCAAATGGGTAGTTTTTATGGTATGCAAATTATATCTGAATAAAGTTGTTAAAAAAAGACTGACTGAACAGTCTTTTAATGGGGCTTGTAAAGTAGTCTGGTACAATAGTCCTGTAACCTTAGATAGCTCTTGTTAATTAAGTGAATGATAACCACACCATTTTGTTCTGTTCTGTTTTGTTTTGTTTCTTTTCCTTCTTCCATTGCCTGGGCATTCCCACCAGAAGGGAGGTTAAAGAAAGAATGAGAATGATTCAGTTAGCAACTCTTAGCCACTTAGTAAACAGCCACTCTAAGTTTTCGTGAGTTTTAGAGTTGAAAAGAATGTTTTTCCCAAAAAGAAGTTTGTGAGTTTTGGAATTCCCTCATGAACAGTTAGTTTATATTTGCCTGTAGCTTTCTTGTTTCACCAAAGTATTCTGTGGGTGTTAAATGTGATTTTCCTCAAAGTCATTAGACATATTTAAAGGTTAGGTAATTTTATTCTTCTCAAGAGAATGTCTTTCTTAAAGAATATAATGCTAATGTTAAATTTTAGTCAGATTAAAATAAAATTTAGTTGGGAAGTTTTAGACATTAGTTTACTGAGTACTAAAACAATATTACATATTGTGGAAACCAAAATTGAAACAGCTTGCTGTCTACCCTTTAGGAGCTTACAATCTATTTGGGGTTGATATGATTAATGATTTTTAATTTCTTTTTTTTTAATAGGTCACTACTGTTTTTAATGAAGCCACATCATCTTTCGATTTAAATCCTCAAGTGTTACAACAGTTAGATAGTAAACGACAGCAGGTCCAAATGACAGTTACAGAGACCAACCAGGAGTGGCAAGTGTTGCAGTTGAGAGTGCATACTTTTGCTGCCTGTGCAGTTGTGAGCTTGCAGCAGCTTCCGGAGAAATTAAATCCTATCATAAAACCATTAATGGAGACAATTAAAAAAGAAGAGAATACACTAGTGCAAAACTATGCAGCTCAGTGCATAGCTAAACTCCTTCAGCAGTGCACAACAAGGACGCCCTGTCCCAATTCAAAAATTATTAAAAACCTCTGTAGCTCACTTTGTGTGGACCCATATCTAACTCCTTGTGTCACATGTCCAGTACCAACACAAAGTGGCCAGGAAAATTCTAAAGGTATATACCTAAACTTTTATTTGGGGTAGAGAAATAACCTTTTAAATTTGTTTTTGTTTACTTATGGGTATAATTTAAGCACAAATCCAGTTCATGTTAGTGTTTTTTCCCATTCTGAGAGAAAAGGCTTGATTGTAACAAAACTCTTTGTTACATGAATTTGCACGTAATACTTATCAGTCACAACCCTTTAAGTTCCAAAAAGCCATTCATGGAAGATCTGATAGCTGATATAAGGTAACTGAAATCTGTAAGACAGGTGTTCACCCTTACCTTTGCCTTCAAAACCATCATTATATGGTTTACTGTATCAAGCTAGAAAAGGTAATTGTATCAAATGTTATTTAATGAATTTTTTTTTCCTTAACCAAAGGAGCAACCCTATTGACTGAAAAAGTAATTATAAAATCTCTCGTTTCCCTAATTTAGTGCATGTTTTATGAGATTAGTGAACTTTTAGTACTTTTAGTAAATAATACTTAACCAACTTTTTTGTTTTCACTTGGAGAATTTATATGGAAAATGAGAACTGCCCTCTGTAGGCAGGTCTTTAAAGACCAGTGTTTTATTCATATGACTCAGTCCTATGTGCTTTTTGTATGTGTGATTGTTAACAAGGTTTTGCAAAAACAAATTATTTGAAATGTAGTAGACTTACAGCTTTGGTGCAGCATAGATCTTGAAAAATATGTGAATGAACTAGAAGAAGAAAGGTGGACATTTTGAATATTAACATCTTAAAAATACAATGGGGTCATTCGCCCCCCTCTTACCCCCATGGTCTATTGCTATGTAAGGCAGCATTATTTTGCAGTGACCAATTTTGTTTTTGAATTCATGGTGACTGCTTTTAGAGAGAACTTGCTTGAGATATTTTTTAATGTTTCTCATTATACTTAGGCACAATAATTTTTTAAAAAGTAATAGGCCAGGCCGGGCATGGCGGCTCACGCCTGTAATCCCAGCACTTTGGGAGGCCGAGGCGGGCGGATCACATGAGGTCGGGAGTTCAAGACCAGCCTGACCAAAATGGAGAAATCCCATCTCAACTAAAAATATAAAATTAGCTGGGCATGGTGGTGCATGCCTGTATCCCAGCTACTCGGGAGGCTGAGGCAGGAGAATGGCCTCAACCTGGGAGGCGGAGGTTGCGGTGAGCTGAGATCGTGCCATTGTATTCCAGCCTGGGCAACAAGAGTGGAAACTCTGTCTCAAAAAAAAAAAAAAAAAATTAATTAATTAATTAATAGGCCAGGGACCAGGCAGTGGCTCATGCCTGTAATCCCAGCACTTTAGGAAGTCGAGGTGAGCAGATAACTTGAGGCCAGGAGTTCAAGACCAGGCTGGCCAACATGGTGAAACCCCATGTCTACTACAAAAATATATAAAAATTAGGCCGGGCACGGTGGCTCACGCCTGTAATCCCAGCACTTTGGGAGGCTGAGGCGGGTGGATCACGAGGTCAGAAGTTCGAGACCATCCTGACTAGCACGGTGAAACCCCGTCTCTACTAAAAATATAAAAAATCAGCTGGGCGTGGTGGCGGGCACCTGTAGTCCCAGCTACTCAGGAGGCTGAGGCAGGAGACTGGCGTGAACCTGGGAGGCTGAGCTTGCAGTGAGCCAAGATCGCACTGCTGCACTCCAGCCTGGGCGACAGGGCAAGACTCTGTCTCAAAAAAATATATAAATATAAATATAAATATATATATATATAAAAATTATCTGGACGTGGTGGTGCCGCTTCTGTAATCCTAGCTACTCAGGAGGCTGAGGCATGAGATTCCGTTGAACCTGGGAAGCGGAGGTTGCAGTGAGCCAAGATTGCACCACTGCACCCCAGCCTAGGTGACAGAGTGAGACTCCATCTCAAAAATAACAACAAAAAATTAATAGGCTGGGCATGGTGGCTCATGCCTATAATCCCAACATTTTGGGAGGCCGAGACGGGCAGATGGAATGAGCTCAGGAGTTTGAGACCAGCCTGGGCAACATGGTGAAACCCCATCTCTTCAAAAAATATAAAATTAGCTGGGTGTGGTGGTGTGTGCCTGTAGTCCTAGCTCCTCAGGAGGCTGAGGTGGGAGGATTGGATCTCTTGAGCCCAGGAGGTGGAGGTTGCAGTGAACTGAGACTGTGGTACTGCACTCCAGCCTGGGCAACAGAGCAAGACCCTGTCTCAGAAAAAAAATATTATATATATATGTGTATATATATGTATACACTTATATGTATACACATACAAACACACACATTAACTGAAGTCACAATAATTTTTTCATGTGCTGTTTCTCATTGTTCAGATGGCTCTGCAACCTGGATTGTATTAGGTATAAATCCTATGCAAATAGACTATTTTATTGCCATTTCATTGTCTAAGGAAAATGTCATTGGCCTATAAAAGTTGAGGCCTAAAAGACATAGTTTAAAAATGTTTTATCTCTTATGGAGCCGAAAACATTTGGTATCACCAATATTATGATTAAAAGGTTATTTAACTTTTTTCTTATTAGGATCCACCTCAGAAAAAGATGGAATGCACCATACTGTCACCAAGCACAGAGGTATAATTACACTCTACAGGCACCAGAAAGCTGCCTTTGCTATCACAAGTAGGCGAGGTCCTACCCCCAAAGCAGTAAAAGCTCAAATAGCAGATCTTCCTGCAGGAAGTAGTGGGAATATTCTTGTTGAACTTGATGAGGTAAATAGTTTTTTTTTTTTTTTTGAATGCTTTGATTTTTAAACAAATATCTGGCTTACAAATTGAGAACTAAGTTGTATTAGCTTCCAGAACTGTTTTTAAGTGAAAGAACTGGGATTAATTTTTGGAGTACTCCAAAAATATGATCCAGAAAAACAGCAAACTTCAAATTTCTCATGCCTCTTGTAATTTTTACCAGCTTAACTTTTATCTTCCTAGGCAAGACAGCCTTGTAAACTAATTCAGTCCTACAGCAGTGACTGTAGAGAAGGTGCTCAATAATAGTGAAAGCTAACTTTTCTCTGTCCTTTCAATGCACAAATGTCATATAATTGCTACCCACCTGACTTTTAGTCAATTTGATATTTATTAAATGCTTAGTGTGAGGTAGGGTTCTAAATTTATTTTTCATATGAACAGCCAGTTATCCCACTATTGAATCCTTTCCTCTCTGATTTATAATGGCACCTCTGTTATATATCGTGCTTCATATGTGTGAGGGTCTATTCAGGCTTTCCATTATCTCCCATTGGCCCACCTGTTACACCGTACAGTCTTAACAACCGGTGGTTTTTAAAAAGTGTTTTGTTTTGAAAATCTCACAGTCACATTATTAGCAATAGAATGAATGCTCTAGTTAGTTCTTTGGAATGCAAGGCGTAGGAGTTTACCTCGGCTCAGCAGTAAACCATCAATACTAAAAGACATGTTTCTGTAAAATATAGACCCCTTTTAAGTTTCTTTTTAAAATCAACAGCTTATTATCTATATTTCCCTTAAAACATTCTGTAAAGTCTTTTTCATTGACAATATTTCCCTATAATAATTGTAATAAAAATTTTACTGTGATTTTGATATTTATATCTCTATAGTTTGCATAGTTATTCCTCCAATTAAACATAATTTTTAAAATTATATTAATATCTTTTTGGGGGGACAGATTTATGGACTGAAATTACTGCTGAATAAGAATTATTAATCTTGGGGTTAGCTTAAACAGATGATCTTGTACTATCCCTTAAGTGAATATAAATAAGGACACATCATTTCATCTATCTTCTCTCTAGCTGACAAGTTTCTTTGGGGTAGAGAGAAGGAGGAAAAAAAAAGTCACTTAGGACTATCTCTAGAAACAGCACATATCCATCTGTTCCTTATCCTCAACCCCAAAAAAGTGTTTTACTTTGGACACAAAAATCTAGTTAGGTGTTGTAGGCCCCTGTAAATTTAATTATTGAGAAATGTTTATAATTGAGACAAACATGTCTAATAATTGCTTACTTGGTTAATGATAACATTATGAATTCTTAGATGGTGACTTTTAAATTCTCTTGTTAAAATTTTAAATGTATTATGATTTTTTCTGAAATTCTGTTTTTATCTAACATTTAATTTTAAGGCCCAGAAGCCTTACCTGGTACAACGGAGAGGAGCTGAATTTGCTTTGACAACTATAGTAAAGCATTTTGGTGGTGAAATGGCAGTGAAGTTGCCACATCTCTGGGATGCTATGGTTGGCCCATTGAGGAATACAATCGACATAAATAATTTTGGTATACACATATTTTTATGAGCCCAGTTTTTAACAAATTTTAATGTCTATTAATTAAATATATCCTTATAAAATAAAAATGCCTCTATGCCTCTACCTATTTATTCCAGACCAGCTGGTAAGTTTTAAAATGGAAACTTGGTTTAAAAAAAACACACACCTTTATTTTAAAAAAGAGATATTTGGGTTGGGTGCAGTGGCTCATGCCTGTAATCCCAGCACTTTGGGAGGCCCAGGTAGGCGGATCACTTGAGGTCAGGAGTTTGAGAACAACCTGGCCAACATGGCAAAACCCCATCTCTAATAAAAATACAAAAATTAGCTGGGTGTGTAGTCCCACCTACTCTGGAGGCTGAGGCAGGAGGATTGCTTGAACCCTGGGGGTGGAGGTTGCAGTGAGCCGAGATTATGCCACTGCACTGCAGCCTGGATGACAGAGCAAGACTCTGTCTCAAAAAAAAAAAAAAAAAAATTGTTTTTAAAGAGATACTTGAAATGGATCACTATGTTTAAGTTCTTTGGTTGCTCTACATGTAGTACCCCAGCACTTAAATTAAGGTCATGGCATTTAATTTTAACACTAAGAAGCAAAATTGACTCTCCTATGCTAGCTGAAAAAGTGCTAAAAGTTTTTGTGTGCTCTAGATTTTGAAAAATTATTTGCCAGATAATACAGACAATATATTTTAACAGATGGAAAATCCCTCCTGGATAAGGGCGATAGCCCTGCTCAAGAATTGGTGAATTCTCTGCAAGTTTTTGAAACAGCAGCAGCTTCAATGGATTCTGAGCTTCATCCCTTGGTAACTAACTAATGCAAGTGTAATATTTCTTCAAATAAAACAAGTGGTCTTATTAAAGTCTTAAGGTTTGAAAGGTACAACTTTGATGTCATCCTTAGTAATTGCATTTTTCTTTGCTGTGGTATGACTAGATTCCTCCTTTACTAACAGTGCAACTCCTGTGGGTTTTGATGTAGACCAGGCTGCTTGAATTTGATAGAAAACCCAACCTGGAAGCTTAGAATGTGGGGGCATTGAGGAAGGGACTCTGATGGCACAGGAGCCAGATGTAAATAGGAAAGAAAACTGCAGCCCTGTTCATCCAGATGATCCTAATAATACAGCTCCAAGAAAGGAAAAGCATACATAATGAAATCTGTTTCCTAGATAAGTACAAAGGTGAAGGGAGTCACATGCCTAAGGTGAAGCTGGTCAGTGGCAAAGATAGAACACTGGTTTGGGATTTTTTTTTAAACTATTAAAATGTTTCTTACAAAAGAATTAGGACAGAGGGAGGAGGAAAATAGAGAATTATCTGGTTTTTTTCGTAAGAGAATATTATTCTTTTCATATCTCTGCAATAGGAAGCTCTCTGCAATTTACCCCATTTTGAAGGGTATTAGCCCAGTTCTCTATTGTTATTTAACACAAAAGGGAGAATCTGTGAGAGGGTGGAGAAGAATGGATTTTTTTTTTGTACATAGTAATAAAGTATATCCTTTTACTTGTTAAAAGTTTTGCTGATTTACTGTTAGTAAAGAAAAGTAGGCCAGGTGTGGTGGCTCATGCCTGTAATCCCAGCACTTTGGGAGGCCGAGGTGGGTGAATCACGAGGTCAGGAGTTCAAGACCAGCCTGGCCAATATGGTGAAACCCCATCTCTACTAAAAATACAAAAATTAGCCGGGCATGGTGGGACATGCCTGTAGTCCCAGCTACTCGGGAGGCTGAGGCAGGAGAATCACTGGAACCCGGGAGGCAGAGGTTGCAGTGAGCCAAGATCGTGCCACTGCACTCCAGCCTAGGCGACAGTGAGACTCAGTCTCAAAAAAAAAAAAAAAAAAGAAAAGTAGAGTCCATCTGTATGCTCTTAATCTCCATAATTAGCAACATGCATTCAGCTGAACTGTAAGCCTCATCAAACTGTTGAACAGATACCTGGCTCTCATCAGCATTAATTCTGGTGTTCCTTGTAGCAGACGTTTAATAATAAGGTGCTGTTGTGATGCTGTTGTGATTATAACACCTATGGTAAGACAGGAAGCTACAGTGGAAGATACCTACCAAAGTATGGTGCTAGAATAAAATCAGGAACACTCAAGCCACTGAATAAAAATTATGTACCTAAACCTAAATTAGTGCTACCAAATTTGGAGGGAGCTGGTGATGTGTGGTGCTGTTTTTCAGCTTCAGTAGGAGAATCTTGCCAAGTACTTTTTGGTTTGTTTCCTGTTAATTTTGGAAAGAATTGAGTGTTCCTGTATGCCTAAGAGAGGATATGAGCAGAGGAGAGGTTCTATACCTTTTTTTCCCTTCTTTTTGAAAGAGTTGTAATACATTAATTTGTATTTGGATTAGTTTTCTATTGAGAATGTTTTGGCAGTAATGTTTTGAAGTGTTTGGAGATATTTTTAGAGTCACTTAGAATATTGAAAACTTTCCTGAGTATGGGCTATTATAGTTACATATTAAACAGTATTTCCTAATAAGAATTCTAATTGCCATTAACTTTTTGTTTTTAGTTGGTCCAGCATTTGCCACATCTTTATATGTGCCTTCAATACCCCAGTACTGCAGTGAGGCACATGGCTGCTCGTTGTGTAGGTGTCATGAGCAAAATAGCTACCATGGAAACAATGAATATTTTTTTGGAGAAGGTTCTTCCGTGGCTGGGAGCAATTGATGACAGTGTCAAACAAGAGGGTGCAATTGAAGCACTTGCCTGTATCCTTTTTTATTTGACAAACTGTTCAGGAATTATATTCATTTCACTTAAGGATAAGTAAAATGAAATTGATGTATTCTAATATGCACATAAATAACCTGCCTTGTTCCAAAAAATACCTATTCTTTTTACATCTTGTTTTGAAATATTTTTGTATTTTATTACAAATGTGTTACAAACTGATTTGCATTTTATGATAAAAATTTTCTTGTGGAAAGTTTGGAAAATTGCTATTAATTTTAAAACATCTTTTTAATAAGCAAAATAGTTTTATGTACTTTATGAACTATATGTCTAGTAAGTGATTTTTTTATTATCAGTGTCTTATTAATCAGGTATTCTATAGGTGGTCCCTATGTTATAAACATTTTATATTTTTAAAGTTTGTTCATTACTTGGGTTTACAAATGACCAAATTATACTAGATAATTAGAAATATACAGGCAAGCCCTTTGCTAAGGGTATGGCAGCAGCTAACATTCTTTAACTCAAAGTATCTGAAAGATATTTCACAGAGCACAAAAGATGGATGAAGATCAAATCAGTAGAAACTCTGGTTCAAAAATACTGAAGATTACAGGAGAACTGCGCTTACTAGGCTCACTATATCCTGCTGGTGATTGTCAAGATCCTGGTGGGAAATTTGGAATTAATCTTTGAGTGACACTCAGTTGTATTCCTTTACTTACAATGTGACTTATTTTATTTTGACGTTGGAATTCCAGACGCAGCAATTTCTCTATGAAAAAAAGCTTCCTCCGGCCTTCCTCAGAAGAAAAACATAATTTTATATTCCTAATCATGAGAAAGTTACATAATATTTTCCAAGGAGCAACAAAATGGGCAGATACTTTTATTAATTGAATCATAGACCTGGAGGGTCAGTCTCTTCCCTCATAATACAGATGAGAAAATGATGAGCCTTTTAAAAAGTTAAAATCTTAGTATCAATTTGTTTGTGAAAACATCTGTCTTGGAACCATTTCAAAATTTCCTTAATCACTTACTCAGGTGTAATGGAACAACTAGATGTTGGTATTGTTCCATATATTGTCCTTTTAGTTGTTCCTGTACTGGGAAGAATGAGTGATCAGACAGACAGTGTGAGATTCATGGCCACGCAGTGCTTTGCAACGCTAATTAGACTCATGCCACTTGAGGTAAGTCAAAGATACTTGCTTTATAGACATAATGTTTTCTATAACTTGATCCATAATAATTGTACCCCTTTTTAGGGCCAGGTACAAAGGCTCATGCCTGTAATCTCAGCACTTTCTGAGGCTGAGGTGGGTGGATCATCTGAGGTCAGGAGTTTGAGACCAGCCTGGCCAACATGGGTGAAACCCTGTCTCTACTAAAAAAATACAAAACAAAACAAAATAAAACAAAAAAAAACAATTAGTTGGGCATGGTGGTGTTTGCCTCTACTAAAAAAATACAAAAAAAAAAACCAACAAAAAAAAAACAATTAGTTGGGCATGGTGGTGTTTGCCTGTAGTCTCAGCTACTCAGGACGCTGAGGCACAAGAATTGTTGGAACCTGGAGGCAGAAGTTGCAGTGAGCCGAGATTGTGCCACTGCACTGTATGTATCCTGGGCGACAGCAAGACTCTATCTCAAAAAAAAAAGAAAGAAAAGTAACACTTGTTAAAGAACATGTCAGGCTAAAAAAAGAAGGCATTATTTCAAAAATGTTTATATTACAATAATTAAGATTTTTAGGCTTTTAATTGGTACTTTTTTTCTTTAACACACACAGTTTTAATTTAAGTAAAACAAGAAATCAGACACTATGATTCCTAAAAAAAATTTACTAATGCTTTTCTAGAAATAGAATTGTTCCTAAGTTTTTCTGGTAACATCTAGGTGTAGACTGTGGGCTAAAGTTTAGGCAAAAGATAAATTTGAGAGATGGTAATTAAGACTATAAAAAGCAAATGAGGTCTCTGTGGGAGTATGAAAAAGAAGACTAGAAGGATCATATTGGAGTATTTTGGAGTACATTCATGGGGGCACAAATAATGTGTGGCCAATGCAGGAAACTGAAGTGGCTTGAAACACAGAAAGAGCCAGGAATAATTCAGGAAATAGTAGGTATGGCATGTCATCCATGTTGTAACATGTATAAGTACTTCCTTTTTATTGCTGAGTAGTATTCCATTGTATGGACATACCACATTTTGTTTATCCTGTCACCAGTTGATGGATATTTGGATTGTTACCAGCTTTTATTAATAGTTATTATGGGCTGGGTGAGGTGGCTCCTGCCTGTAATCCCAGCACTTTGGGAGGCCACAGTGGGTGGATCACTTGAGGTCAGGAGTTCAAGATTAGCCTGACCAACTGAAAATACAAAATGGTGAAACCTCGTCTCTACTAAAAATACAAAAATTTGTGGGGCGTGGTGGCGCACACCTGTAATCCCAGCTACTCAGGAGGCTAAGGCAGGAGAATCGCTTGAACCTGGGAGACAGAGGTTGCAGTGAGCCAAGATGGTGCCACTGCACTCCAGCCTGGATGACAAAGTGAGACTTCCTTTCAAAAAAAAAAAAAAAAAATTAAGTTATTATGAATAATGCTACTCTGCATTTGTAAGTCTTTGTGTGGATGTGTGTTTTTATTTCTTTTGAGTAAATACTTAAGAATGAAATGCTGGGTCATATGGTAAGTTTAATTTTTTTATAAAACTGCCTTATCGTTTTCCAAAGTAACTGTATCATTTGACATTCCTACCAGCAAAATAATGAGTTATAAATAGGATAGCCTCTTTGAAAAACAGTTTGGTTATATCTGGTAAAATTGAAGCTACCCAGCCTAATGACCTGAAAAATTCATCCTACGTATACACCTAGAGAATTCAACACATTTTCAAGAAATTTTTTTTTTTTTTTTTTGAGACGGGGTTTTGCTCTTGTTGCAACCAGGCTGGAGTGCAATGGTGCGACCTCAGCTCACTGCAACCTCTGCCTCCCGGGTTCAAGCGATTCTCCTGCCTCAGCCTCCGTAGTAGCTGGGATTACAGGCATGTGCCACCGCGCCCTGCTAATTTTGTATTTTTAGTAGAGACGGGGTTTCTCCTTGTTGATCAGGCTGGTCTAAACTCCCAACCTCAGGTGATCCTCCCGCCTCGGCCTCCCAAAGTGCTGGGATTACAGACGTGAGCCACCACACCTGGCGAAGAATATAACATCATTTATAGTAGTCTGAAACTGAAAATCACCCACTTATTCATGGATAGTAGATATGTAAATTGTGTACTGTTATACTGCAAGAAGACGAACCACAGACACATACAGTAATATTCATGAATCTTTAACATAGGATTCCTTTTTTATTAAATTCAAAAACAGGCAAAAGAAACTTGGTGATAAAGGTATAAAGAAAAATAAGAAAGAAATTACTATAAAAGTCAGTGAAATGATTACCTCTTGAGGAAAGGAGAGAGAAGGTTATGATTGGGAAGGAGCATATGGGATCTTCTAGGGTGACTGCAGGGATATTTTTCTTGATCTGGTTGTACAGAGGTTTGTTTTATAATTTACTAAACTGTTTCTTAGATTATTTCTCTACATGTATATTTTACCTCACACTAAAAAAAGTGTGAAAAAAAATTACCACTGCAACAACAAAGATACTAGACCACAGTATCAAAACACCTAGGTGTCATTTCCAGAATTGTTTTCATCCTCTGCTTCCTAGATTTTAACTCAGATTCTTTCAACTCCGAGATCTTCATCCCACCTTTAAACCAAATGGGTTGTACTTAGTCTCCTTGGCCCGTTCTTAGCTTTGGAATAAGTGAGCAGTGGGAAGCTGTTATGTGTTCTTTAAACAAAGGAGATGATAACCACGGTTTTTGTTTGTTTTTAAGGAAAATTAGTCTAACAGCTGAAAGTAGTATTTTAGGAAAATCAGTTTAATAGCCATTTGAACATGGATTAGAATTGAAAGTGCGCCAAAATAGAGCTCACATCCACCTTGAGGTGATAAAGGGTCTAAACTCTAATGCTTAGCAGTAGTCTTTTGGGGTTTTCTTGGTTGTTTTTTTGTTTTTTTGTTTTTTTTTGAGTTGGAGTTTTGCTCTTGTCACCCAGGCTGGAGTGCAATGGTGTGATCTTGGCTCCTGCAAACCTCTGCCTCCTGGGTTCAAGCAGTTCTCCTGCCTCAGCCTCCCTAGTAGCTGGGATTACAGGTGCTGGCCACCATGCTAATTTTTTGTATTTTTAGTAGAGATGGGGTTTCACCATGTTGTCCAGGCTGGTCTCGAACTCCTGACCTTAGGTGATCTGCCCACCTCAGCCTCTCAAAGTGCTGGGATTACAGGCATGAGCCACCCGGTTTGTTTGTTCTTAAGGAAAAATAACAGTACTTGATAACAGATTGACAAAAGAGATTTTGAACTTTAGGTATTGAGAAAAGATTAGTAAGACTCACTTTGATAGTTGTGAAAATTACTAGAACATGATACGGATTTTGCTTCTGGCCATGATGGAAAAACAGGCAACAGATTTATCCTCCTACCTTAACTAGAAAACCAGACAAAATGTACCAAACAGTGGTTTTCAGGCATTGGACAACAGGCAGCACTGGATAGTGAACCATGAGAGAAACGAAACAAATGAAGTGCCCTAGCTTATTGTCTGGAGCCATAGCACAGAGAAGGGAAACGCAAAGAAAGCCCAGTAGTCTTGCTGAGCTGAAGAGTTAAGACAGAATTTGCAAAACAGAGTACCTGAAGGTAGGTACTGCACAGACAGGAGGTAGCTGCACAGAGAGAAAGCTCCAGAGGTCCACAGGGGGGTTCTCCCAAGCCTTTGGCTGAGTATTCATCTGCATGTACTGTGACATCTTTGAGACTGGGGAAAGAATCACTGTGGAAAGGAGTATGTGGAGCAATTTCCAGACCTCACACAGGGCTGGGAATAGTTTGTATTTCCACTAAGCAGAGTAAGAGTAACAAGACCTTCTACCATACTGAGCATCAAGTCCTTAGAAGCATATTGCCTCAGTAATAGGGCCAAGTTAGCCCTTGACAAAAGGCTGATTTGGATCTTCCTTGATAAACCTTAAAAGCAAGCCTTAACGGGATCTAATTAATTTCAACTAAACTAAATATTTCCCAGAAAAAAAAGCCTCAACATATTTAAAGGAATAATTAAAAAAAAATACAGCACCCAACGACATAAAACTTCTGATGTTTGACATTCACCAAAAAATTACCACGCCCAAAAATATGTCCAGTAACTGGGGGAAAATACAGTCAACAGAAACAGTCCCTGAAGAGACCCAGATAATAGACAAGGACATTAAAATATACTCCAAGGCTGAGTGCAGTGGCTCACCTTTGTAACACCAGCACTTTGGGAGGCCAAGGCAGGTGGATTCCTTGAGCTTAGGAGTTCGAAACCACCCAGGACAACATGGTGAAACCCTGTCTCAAAAAAAAAAAAAACAAAACATATACACACACACACACACACACACACACACACACACACACACTCCATATATTCAAGGTAGAGGAGGAAAGCATGAGTGTGATGAAGAGCACAATGAAAAATATAAGAATGACCCAAATTGAACTTCTAGAGATGAAAAATGCAGTTATAAATAAAAACACACTGGATTACATTAATAGCAGGTTAGACACTGTGGAAGAAAATATCAGTGAATTTGAAGATACATAACAATAGAAACAAGAATGATGTCATGTAAGTTCATTCCTGTTCCTCTTTATTTTGATTCTCTCTGTTAAGTCTTCATAGAAAAAATCATCTACTTTTCTGAAATGCATGTTGTCAAAGAATCTTGGAATATCAACCAGTGATTTTTATAGAGGCTCTAATTCCCTGCACTGTTAGTAACTTTTGCTGATTTTTATGGACATTGGAGTGAGAAGGACACTCAAGAGGGGTTGCTGGCACTGAACCAATATTCGTAACACTTGGGTTTAGGGTTTCACTGTTAGGGAATGGACCTAGTTATATGGCCCTATGTCTTGTCATTTCTTAAAATTTCCATGAGGATAAATATATGAAGATTTTGGTATTTGTAAAGCATTGTGCAGAAAGACTTTATTTTAATGATTATCATTATATTGTTAGATGTTCTAAAATGTTAGTTTTTCTCTTAGTAGATAAAGTTAATTCCAAAACCTTTGAAAATAGACTCAATCTACATACCTCACTGCCCTAATGCTATTTTTAGTGTTGTGTGGAATATATATTTTAATTAGATTTAATTGAAATTCTGTTTCTAGAATTTTAAATTTCTTAAGTTGAGAGACATCATAGGGCAGTAGTTCTCAAATTTTTTCGTCTCATGACTTTTTTAGTCTTTCATTTTTTATTAATAAAAAAATGTGGCCGAGCATGGTGGCTCACGCCTGTAATCCCAGCACTTTGGGAGGCTAAGGTGGGCGGATCATGAGGTCAGGAGTTCAAGACCAGCCTGACCAACTGGTGAAACCCCGTCTCTACTAAAAATACGAAAGTTAGCTGGGTGTGGTGGCAGCACCTGTAATCCCAGCTACTCAGGAGGCTGAGGCAGGAGAATCGCTTGAACCTGGGAGGCGGAGGTTGCAGTGAGCTGAGATGGGGACACTGCACTCCAGCTTGGGTGACAGAGTGAGACTCCACCTCAAAAAAAAAAAAAAGTTACGGCGTCCAACGTGATGTTTTGAAATGTATCAGACCAATTAATATATCTTAGTTCATACAGTCATCATTTTTTTGATGAAAACCCATTTAATTAAGTTTTAATCTTTTAGCAGCTTTCAAGTGTACATTATCATTAACTGTAGTCACCATGCTGTACAGATCTACAGAATGTATTCATTCTACATAAACTTTGTACCCTTTAACCAACATCTATCCATTTCCCCTCAGTCCTCTCCGTTCCACCCACTAAGCACCTAGTAACCACTATTCTACTCTGCTTCCATGAGTTTGACATTTTAGATTTCCACATATAAGTAAGATCACATATTTGTCTTTCTGTGCCTGGCTTGTTTCCTTTAGCATAATGTCATCCAGGTTTATTCATGTTGTCACAAATGACAAAATTTCCTTCTTAGAGGCTGAATAGTATCCAATTATATATAGATACACTACAGTTTCTTTATCCATTCATCACATAGACGAACACTTGGGTTGATTCCAAATCTCAGCTATTGTGAATAATGCTGCAATGAACATGGAAGTACAGATATCTCTTCAGTGTACTGATTTCATTTCTTTTGGATATATAACCAAAAGTGGGATTGCTAGATTATATGGTAGTTTTATTTTTAATTTTTTGAGTAACATCCATACTGTTTTCCATAATGCTGTACTAATTTACATTCCCACCAACAATACGCAAGGGTTCCCATTTCTCCACTTCTTCCTCCGCACGTTTTGTCTTTTTAATAATAGCTATTCTAACAGTTGTGAGGTAATATCTCATACCAGTTTTAATTTGTATTTCCCTGATGATTTATGTTGAGCATTTTTTCATTTATCTGTTGGCCATTGTATTTTTTTTTTTTTTAAGAAATATCTATTCAGGTCCTCTGCCCATTTTTACATCTTATTTTCTTTCTGTTGAGTTGAGTTCCTTTTACATTTTAGATACTAACCTCTTATCAAGATTTATGGTTTGCAAATAATTTTTCCCATTCTGTTGGTTGTCTCTTCAGTCCGTTGATTGTCTCCTGTGCTATGCAGAAAGCTTTTTAGTTTGATGCAGTCCTATTGTCTGTATATGTTTAGTATCCTTTATCTGAAATGCTTGTGAGTAGAAGTATTTAAGATTTCAGATTTTTGAATGTTTGCATTATACTTACCAGTTGAGCATCCCTAATCTGAAAATCTGAAATCTGAAATGCACCAGTGAGCATTTCCTTCATTTGTCATGCTGGCAATAACAATGTTTTAGATACTTGGATTTGGGATGCTCAACCTATGTTTTGATTTTGGGTTTTTGTTTTTGAGACAAGGTCTCACTCTGTTGCCCAGGCTGGAGGACAGTTGTATGATCATGGCTCACTGCAGCCTCGACCTCCTGGGCTCAAGTGATCTTTCCACCCCAGCCTCCCAAGTAGCTGGGACTACAGGTGTGTGCCACCATGCCCAGCTAACTTTATTTTGTGTAGAGATGGGATCTCCCTCTGTTTACCCCAGGCTGGTCTTAAACTTCTGGGCTCAAGCAGTCCTCCTGCCTCAATCTCCCAAAGTGCTGGGATTACAGGGGTGAACCACCATGACTGGCCTGTATTTTGATTTTGTTTCGTGTGCTTTTGGAGTCATATCCAAAAAATTTGTCCAGACCAGTGTCAAAAAGGCTTTTTTCTTATTTTTTTCCAGTAATTTTATAGTTTCCAGTCTTAAATTTAATTTTTTGATTGTGACCTGAGTTTTGAACTTGGTGTAAGATACAAAGGTCCAGTTTCATTCTTCTGCATGTGAATATCTGGTTTTCCCAACACTGTTTATTGAAGAGGCTGTCGTTTCCCCTTGTGTGTTCTTTTGTCAAAGATTAACTGTAAATGCATGCATTTATTTCTAGGCTCTCTAGTCTGTTCCATTGGTCTTTGTCTGTTTTTATGCCAAGATCATACTGTTTTGATTACTATAGCTTTGTAGTATATTTTGAAATCAGGTAGTGTGATCCCTCCAGCTTTGTTCCTTTTGCTCAAGATTGCTTTGGCTATCTGGGGTTTTTGTGGTTCCACATGAGTTTTTTTTGTTTGTTTTTATAGAAAGCTTATTCAGAGGGATAATAGAGAACCATATGAGTTTTAGGATTGCTTTTTCTATTTCTGTAGAAAATGCCACTGGAATTTTGGGGATTAGGGATCCTCAATGCAATTTAGGGATTGCATCACATCTATAGATCGTTTTGGGTAGTATGGACATTTTAACAATATTAGTTCTTCCAGTCCAAGAACATTTATTTTCCGTATTTATGTCCATTTATTTGTGTCCCCAGCAGTTTCTTTCATTAATGTTCTATAGCTTTCAGTGTATAGATCTTTCACCTCCTTACGTTTATTCTTATTTTATTTTTTTGTTGCTATTGTAAATGGAATTGTTTTCTTGATTTCTTTTTTCAGATAGATTGTTGTGTCAGGACCTTGTTACACTCTTAAAAATTGAAGACACCAAAGAGCTGTTGTTTATTATATTTTCTGTAATAGATGCTAAAACTGGGAAATTTTTAAATAATTCATTTAAATAACAAACCTACATGTTAACATAATTAACTTTTTTGATGAAAATAACTTTTCTAAAACAATGTGTTAGTGAGAAGAGTGACATTGCTTTATACTATTGCAGATCTTTTTTATGTCTGGTTTATGTTTTTGTTTTTTGGGGTTTTTTTTCCCCTTGAAACAGGGTTTCACTCTGTCACCCAGGCTGGAGTACAGCAGCACAATCACAGCTCACTGCAGCCTCAGCTTCTCCTGGACTCAAGCGATCCTCCTGCCTTAACCTCCCAAGAAGCTGGGACTACAGTCCCATGTCACCACACCTGGCTATTTTTTAAAAATTTTTTGTAGAGATGGGATCTTGCTATGTTACCCAGGCTGGTCTCAAACTCCTGGGCTCAGTCCTCCACCATGTCCGGCCAGTATTTCTGGTTTAATGGTAGATCACTGGATTCTCATGTTTGCTTGGCCATTCAGTCTGTTGCAATATGTTGTTTTGGCTCAGGGATATATAAAGCAAGTCCAGCCTCACAGAGATAGTTAGAAAAAGGAGCAATATTTTGACAGCCTTCTCAAATAATTGTGGATATTATTTTATCTGATAGCATACCAGAACTCAAAAAGAGAAAGTTTGTTAAGTGTTATGTGCAATATAGAATCTAAATCCTATCAATGAATGTTTCATACTCTCTTACATTGAAATTAATTGGTTGTCCTACACTTTTGTGATCATGGTATCTCCCCTGCCAGGTAAGTATGTCTTATACTTTTGAATGGATCTTTTATTACCCATACATGTTTTGTAACATCATGCATCAGTCATTTGGAAAATATTGGTTCATTGAGTTACATAAATCTTCCACAGGTGGACACAATTCATTATATAATAATTTTAAAATCATGTTTATTAACAGCAGAAAATTGTTTTTATTGGAAACTGTCAACTTCTCTTGAAAATATGAATTTTATCAGTGACAACAAGTTAATGTCAGTTGTTTTCCTTGAAGTGACAGGTTCATTTTTGAGAAAATGTCAGCCAAATACCAAAGTCAGAATACCCATAGTTTATCAGTCCTTTCAAGTAAAATGTTGTTCCATTAAAAAATGGCTATGTTAATATACTTACTTTCTCCTGGGCACAGTTTGTCTAAAGAAAAGTAATAATTATTTTCTGGTGTTTCCAAGTTTAATACCCATAAATCTTTATTTTAAGAATATGAAACATCAACCACCAACAAATCATACAGTCGAGTACATCCAGGATGGATATATAATATAAACACTACTGAGTTTGTCAAGGAAATTCTTGGAGTATTAAAGACTTCATATTTGGGGGTTTTTTTTAAATGGCTAGTTCAGCTCCTCAATAGATTGTACTTTGGTAAGCAGCAGAATTCACAGTTTTTTTCTCACAGAATGTTAAAAAAGACATGCATTAAAGGGTTGAGAGTTACTAAAATCGATCATTTTTACTGCTTTATCAAGGTATTTTTTGTCTTTTTTTTTTTTCTTTTTTTTTCTTGCTGTGTCGCCCAGGCTGGAGTGCCGTGGCACAGTCTCAGCTCACTGCAACGTCTACCTCCCAGGTTCAAGCGATCCTCCTGCCAGCCTGGGGTAGCTGGGACTACAGGTGCACACCACCACGCCCAGCTAATTTTTGTATTTTTAGTAGAGAGACAGGGTTTCACCATGTTGGCCAGGCTGGTCTTGAACTCCTTACCTCAAGTGAGCCACCTGCCTCAGCCTCCCGCAGTCCTGAGGCTGGGATTACTGGTGTGAGCCACCACGCCTGGCTTATCAAGGACATTTTTAAGTAACACTGGCTATTTGAAAAAATGCTAATGTATAATTCTAAGAAATATGACTACTAGCACATTTTGGTGCCATTGCCTTGATTCTTTCAGAGGTACAGGCAGTTTTCTCCATGGTAACTTTTGCAACATCCACGCAAATATCGACACAGTGATTAAAAGCAAATAATGTTTTTCTTTTATTATGAAATAGTTGAAAAGGTCTTAGAGATCCATAGGGGTCACGCAGACCACATTTTGAGAACTAATACCCTAGGGTATCAGAACACTAAAATTGAGAAGTGCCAGTAATAGCATTTAATTCAAAATAAACTATGCAACTTTATATGCCTCTTTATCAAATAATGCATAGTGTGGGAAAATGAAGTTGTAGATTGTGGTCTTTCAGATATTCCATATGTATTTACTAGTAGTCTAATTGTAGCACCTTTAATGCTTGTTGATTTCTTTAACCTCATTTGTCTTCAAGTCTTTATACATTTTCAGAATTCTTTTTTCTGTGTGTTTGTTTTGTTGTGTTTATTTGATCTAAGAATGAAAACTGTGAGTACGTAGTTTTTAATAACTTAAAAAAAATCATTTTAGGCAGGCATTCCAGACCCTCCAAACATGTCAGCAGAATTAATCCAATTGAAAGCCAAGGAGCGACACTTTTTGGAGCAATTGTTAGATGGGAAAAAATTGGAAAATTATAAAATTCCAGTACCAATTAATGCTGAACTCAGAAAATATCAGCAGGTAAGTTTTATACAATAGTGAGTTTTCCTTTCAAATGAACCTTGAAGCGTTGTGGGTTTGGGGGGGGCTTTTGTTTGTTTTTTGAGACAGAGTCTTGCTCTGTTGCCCAGGCTGGGGTGCAGTGGCAGAATCATGGTTCACTGCAGCCTCAAACTCCTGGACTCAGGCCATCTTCCCACCTCAGCCTCCCGAGTAGCTGGGACTATACATGTGCACCACTATGGCCAGCTATTTTTTTTTTTTTTTTAATTTGGTAGAGGCAAGGTTCTCATTTTGTTGCCCAAGCTGATCTTGAACTCCTGGCTTCAAGTGATCCTCCCACCTTGGCCCCCCAAAGTGCTGGGATTAGAGATGTGAGCCACCATACCTGGCCTTAAAGCATTTTGTAAAATTGATTTAGTAAAATCTTGTGTTTAGTGTCTTATACCCATTTATTTCTCTTTTGCATATAGAAATATTTTTGTTTTGTGCAAACATGTTTTTTATAAGAAAATGTTTTTATAAGAAAAAATAAATTTATGATGTATTCACATTTATGATTTTTCTCTCTAACAGGATGGTGTGAACTGGTTAGCATTTCTTAATAAGTATAAACTTCATGGAATTCTGTGTGATGACATGGGTTTAGGAAAAACTTTACAGTCCATCTGCATTCTAGCAGGAGATCATTGTCATAGGTAATTTAAGATGTTATTTTAAAATAAGGTTTCCAGATTTGGAGAAATGTAAACAAGCTGGTTAATTTATTGTGTTTTGCTATTATAAAGGGCCCAGGAATATGCAAGATCAAAATTAGCAGAATGTATGCCACTTCCTTCCTTAGTGGTTTGTCCGCCGACATTAACAGGCCATTGGGTGGATGAAGTAGGTAAATTTTGCTCTAAAGAATATCTCAATCCATTGCATTACACTGGACCTCCCACTGAAAGAATAAGGTAAGAGGTGTATGACAATAACAAAATATTTCATCTTTTGTCGTAATTAAGATAAGGAACAATAACATTTATTAAAAGTGAATTCTAATTAGCTCTTTTGGTTGTATGACATAGAAACTTCACTTATGAAAAGTGAGTATACTTTGGGAAGATATAATCAGTGAGGCTCATCAAAATTGAGGAATTTTAACCATTGTACAATAAGTTGAGCTTTCCTAGAGCTGGGGAACTATCAGGAACCAAAGCCATTTTGTATGCCCCTTTTGGGAGTCTGTGACCATAGCATCTTTTTGGTGCTTTTGTTTTATTCTCATTTTCTACCCACTTTCCTGAGAGCCCTCCTTTGAGCCATGTGCAGGGGAACATGCCTGTAGCCCTAACTGTTCAGGAGGCTGAGGCAGGAGGATTGCTTTAGCCCAGGAGTTCAAGGCCAGCCTGGGCAACGTAGTGAGTTCCCCTCTCTTAAATAAAAAAGAGTTCCCCTTTGCTTTGTTCCCTTTCCTTCCCTCTCCCCAGAAGTACTTTTGTTCCATTAAGGCTGCTTTAGCTGCCGCTGCAGTCATGGCTGCACTAAATTTTAGTGTTGTTTCAGCTTTACCCCTTCCCTACTAACTAATACATCTCTCATGTTCCTAACTGTAAATTTTTTCAAGTGGAAGCTCATTGATTTCAGCTCATTGATTTTTTAAAGGTTGGATAGTCATAGTTGCAGATTAGTCCATAGATTTGCTGTACTCCTGTGTTAATAATAGCAAATATTATTATTAAATAAAGTTGTTATTAAAATTTTTAGTTTTTATCTTGAGCACTTACTGGCCAGGCACTATTCTAAGCAGTTTTTCTTTTATGTAAAATTGTGTATTATGTATAGAAGGAGCAGGATTGAAAAAAAACTAAACAAAAAATTGTGTATTATGTATTCTCACAGTCACTTTATGAGGTAGGAATACTGTTGTCCCAATTTGCAAATAAGGAGTCTAAGGCATGGGGTCTGGGTCCAAGGTCACTCAGCTAATTAAGTGGACAGAGTGAGGTTTTGAATACAGTCAGCTCAAAAACTTGCACTCTTGAGCAGTTTACCATAGTGCCTCTTTGATAGAATTCATTCATTTGTAAGTGATAGAAATTCAACTCAATTCTCAATTTCAATATTCAGTTCTCAATATTCAATTCTGTTAGCTTAAGCAAACAGAAAATTCATTAATTCACTAACTTGAGAATTTCAGGGGTAGATTGTTGCTTCAGGCCCGTCTAGATTACTCTCATTCACTCTTCCTCCCCTTACATAACTTATTGTTACTATTGGGCTTCAGTCTACAGTTGGTAGATAAGATGACAATGGGCAGTCTCTGGCCCATATTCTCTTAGCTTGGCAACTGTAGTAAACAGATCTTCCCTCTCTCTCATGAATATATCAGCACTGGAGATGACTGACTGGCCTTGTTTGGGTCATGCTCCCAAAACAACCTTTGTGGTTAGGGGATTAAATATTGTGAATAGCTTAACCTGGTTCAAATGCTTCATTTCCTTGGTGATTATGGGGACACATGATTGGTAGTTCCCCCACATCACCTAGAACAACATGGAGTGATAAAGGAATAGTGCCCCTAAGGAAGAGATGTTGGCAAATAAAGTTGAAATATCCACCATATTTTCAGTCTGATGTTCATCTCTTTTCTAATCAGACTGAGTAGGGCAACACAGCCAAATCATCAGAAGAGTAGCCCTTCAGGGTCATGTATGTAGAGTAAGCAGAAGGGAATGCTGGGCTTAGTGGGCAGATTGAAAGCACTTTATACGAATGGTAGCTATTAAGAACTTTTCAGGGTCTCTGTTTTCTAATTTTATTCATTTCTAAATAAAGGTTACAGCACCAAGTAAAAAGGCACAATCTAATAGTGGCTTCATATGATGTTGTGAGGAATGACATAGATTTCTTTAGGTAAGAATTAAATTTTTTTTTAAGAAAAACTAATATCAAATTTGAAGACTCAATATTTTCCCACTTTAAAGATTCTTCATATAGTTCCTGACATACAGCAAAAGTTGTAAAATTTTCTATTTATTCTCGCTTAGAAATATTAAATTTAACTACTGCATTCTTGATGAAGGCCATGTCATCAAAAATGGAAAAACAAAGTTGTCAAAAGCAGTAAAACAACTGACTGCTAATTATAGGATTATTCTTTCTGGAACACCAATTCAGGTAATTATTTACTATTCTTTTTTTTAAATTTTTTTTATTTTTATTTTTCATATTTGCCAGGTGGAGGGTAGGCTTGGTATTTGGCAGTGAATTAAAGAAGATTTTTTATTGTTGTTATAGTAATGATAATTTTCCAGTATATAATTATTGCCTGTTTAATGGTTCATTGGTAAACAAACCAGGTTTTAAAAGTCATTTTTAAAATGTAATTTTAGACTATATAAATAGAAATCTTGTGTCAAAAGTATGAAAGACATAAAAATCAGACTCTACTCCACACTGGCCATTCTCCTTCTGTAGTAGTACACTGCAATCTGATTTAGCATTGAAAAGCTAGAGCTGAGTCAGAGGTGAATCATCATATAGTAGAAGTGTGAATACCTGATGTCAGGAGGAAATTGAAGGCAAGCGATTGTAGAAGTTTATTTTGTAAAAGGAAGGAGATAGGTATGTATATATCTTGAGATACTTTTGAGAAATTATCTTGTCCTCCAGAAGAATTGGTTGCAAATGTTCACATCTAGCTTGGATAGCAAACTTTGGTGGGAAGACCTTCAATCATTCTCAGTAGAGAAGTAAACACCACGTGACCTCTAAGATTCCTTCCAACTTTAAAAACTGATGGTTCTTTATGTACTTACCTACTCTTTCTCTCTCTTTCTCTCTCCCTCCCTCCCCTCCTCCCTTCCCCCTCCCTTCCCCCCTCCCCTCCCCCTCTCCCCTCATAGGGCCTCACTGTCACCCAGGCTGGAATGCAGTGGTGTGATTTCAGCTCGCTGCAACCTCCACCTCCTGGGCTCAAGCAATCCTCGCACCTCAGCCTCCCAAGTAGCTGGGGCCACAGGTGCATGCCATCATGTCCGGCTAAAGTTTTTTGGTATTTTTTGTAGAGACAGGGTTCTGCCATGTTGCCCAGGCTGGTCTTGAATTCCTGAGCTCAAGTGATCCACCTGCCTTGGCCTCCCAAAGTGCTGAGGTTACAGGCATGAGTTACTGTGGCTGGCCACTTTTCCTTTTAAATATAATTTTGGTGATGGACTGATTGTTATAAGTGTTAGTGTTCTGTTCATTAAGTAAACAGTGCAGATTTTAATAACCGCAAGAGATAATTACAAGCCTTTCTAAATTTATCAAAAGTTTAAAAATGTAAGGCTGGGCGCGGTGGCTCATGCCTGTAATCCCAGCACATTGGGAGGTTGAGGCGGGTGGATCACTTGAGGTCAGGAGTTTGAGACCAGCCTGGCCAACGTGGCAAAACCCCATCTCTACTAAAAATACAAAAATTAGCCAGGCATGGTGGTGCACGCCTGTAATCTCAGCTACTCAGGAGGCTGAGGCAAGAGAATCACTTGAACCCATGAGGTGGAGGTTGCAGTGAGCCATGATCATGCCATTGCACTGCAGCCTGGGTGACAGAGTGAGACTCCGTCTCAAAAAAAAAAAAAAAGTTTAAAAATATAATTAAAAGGGAAAAAAGACTCTTTAGGCTGAATTATCAAGATTTATTGTGCTTCACTTTGAAATTATATGGAAACATCATAGTAATTTAAAGTATCTTATTGCTTTTACTTGGTTCAGACATCAGAAGAAGTTTTTTGGTTTTTAGTTGTTTGCTTTTTAAAGGCCCTTTCTTTTCCTCTTCCTTACAAAAGCCATGGTGGCCTACAGTCAGGGGGCAGAGGCCCTGAGTAGGATTAGAAGGGTGTCCAAATGAGAGGATAGCCACTGAGCAGGGTGAGGAGGGATTCTTAAAGGGGAAGGTAGGTAAAAGGGTACCTTAAGACCTGCACCTATCAGGAAAGCATCTGAAATGAAAAAGTGCTGGTGTCTTTTTCTTTTTTTCCATGAAACTTCGATGGTAGAATTGGAAAGAATCTGTGTCTTTGCATTGTGGCCCATAAATACTGAGTGGGCTTGACTTATAACCAAATTCTAATAGGTTTTTGTTGTTGTTGATGATGAAATGGTGATATTGGCCACATTTCTTAAATCTTGCTGTTGAGTGTCAAAATAATCAGAAAGTTATCTTTTTGCTCTTCTATTTACTACTTCATAAATGCCAACAGTAAATTATAAACACTGTGGACCAAGGCTTATTCTAGGGAAGGAGACTTGAGGATTTCCCCCAGATAGGATAGAATATTTTCTCCAAGGATACTGACCTGAAGTTTATACACTAAAATAAAGACTTACACCATATGCCTAAAAATATAGTGATAATCTCTCATCTATATCATTATAATAATGGGCTTTCATTAATGTTACATTATTTAGTTGTAAGGAAATAATCCCAGTACAAAAGATAATTGGTGTTCCTGTTTACAGAACAACGTTTTGGAGCTGTGGTCATTATTTGATTTCCTCATGCCAGGATTTTTGGGTACTGAACGCCAGTTTGCTGCTCGATATGGTAAACCTATATTAGCAAGTAGGGATGCTCGAAGCTCCAGTCGAGAGCAAGAAGCAGGTATGAAAGAGATATAATTATAACCCTGTGTAAGTGAATATAATTTATTCTTAACTTTTTTGAAGCCATTTTCTCTTAACTATTAACAGGTGTTCTTGCTATGGATGCGCTGCACCGCCAAGTACTGCCATTTCTTTTGAGAAGAATGAAGGAAGATGTTTTGCAGGATCTTCCACCTAAAATTATTCAAGACTATTATTGTACTCTTAGTCCTCTCCAGGTTAGGAATCTTGTGTTTATCATTGTTAGTGGTATGTTTATTAGCAGATTGTTTTGTATGAGCCACAAAACTATTGAATAAAGGGGCTTAGCCTTTGGCTTTATCAGAAGCAGAGAAAGCCTAAATGATGTGGATATAAGTTTGAGTGTATGCATTTTGAATATAGCATTAAAACAAAATTCAGTATCATAGTTGCTTTTTAAGTTTTTTTTTAAGAGATAGGGTCTTACTCTGTCACCCAAGCTGGAGTGCAGTAGCACAGTCATGGCTCACTGCAGCCTCGACCTCTGGGTTCAAGTGATTCTCCTGCCTCAGTCCGCCAAGTAGCTGGGACTGCAGGCACATACCACCATGCCCGGCTAATTTTTTAATTTTTGTAGAGACTGGGTCTTGCTATGTTGCCCAGGCTGGTCTCAAACTCCCAGGGTCAAGCAGTCCTCCCACCTTGGCCTTCCAAAGTGCTGGGATTATAGGTGTGAACCACCGTCCCAGCCTATAGTTGCTTTCTTATGTGTCTGGTTAATTGAAAAGATTGCAAGGTATTAAATTGCTAAGGAAATAAGCCAATGTTTATAAAGGCCAAAAATCTGCTTCTGAATGTTGTCATGCTGTCCTCACAACATTATAGGTATTATTAAGCCCCATTTTTGCAAATAAAGTGACATTCAGAAAAGTTACGTAGCTTGGCTACAGTCATAGAGCTGATACACAATTGTGCAGTGCTAATGGCATGGGTGATTTCTCAGAAATGTATCATTAGGTGATTTTGTCATTGTGCAAACATCATAGAGTGTACTTACACACACCTAGATGGTATAGCCAATTGTTCCGAGGCTACAAACCTGTACAGCATGTTACTGTACTGAGTACTGTAGGCAGTTGCAACACAATTGTATTTGTATATCTAAGCATAGAAAAGGTATGGTAAAAACACAATATTGTATCTTATGGGATGACCATTTTATATGTAGTCCATTGTTGACCTCAATGTCCTTGTGCAGTGCATGACTATATATCAGAGCTGAGTTTTAAACCTTGGTCAGTGGGACCTCACTCATTCCCTTTGAAGTATTATTTCATTACCTAAAAATGTTCAAAATAAATTTTGCCTTCTGCATGGTTCTGATTTTGTACATAAAGACCATTATTAAAGGAATTTATTGTGAGCCTTTCCTTGTACTTTTCTAAGAACTAAATGGAAACTGTTCCTTGTCTTAGTAAGACATGGCCTCTGGGTCAGAATTTTCTCTTTGAAAATTTTTTTATGTTCTAGGTTTGTATGTGTCAATCTATCTTACTATTAGGATTTGATTCACTACGGTCAAATGAATAAGAGATATACATACCCAGAAACTTACTTTTTCCCCCTCCATTGTGTAGATGGTTAACCTGTTAGCAGGTATTCATCTATTCAACTTGGGCAGGATAAGAAGTTGAGAGTTCTTTGATTCTTCTGTACTATCTGCCTCATCTCTCAGGTCCCTCTTCCTTCATTTGCAAAAATTAATATTTCTTGAAAGGAATATTTTTGAAGTAATGAAATGAAGACTTCTTAAAGTAGGTACAATAAAGATGTCATGTGAAAAAAATCTGTGGTGATTTACTGGTTGTGGTGCTGTAACATAGGCATAAAACGCATTTAAGTAATCAGTCTAGAGAAAGCGAGCTCCAAAGAGAAGTGGCATTTTGGCTTTGTTTAGCATTCACAGATTTTTTATTCTCTGATTTCTGTCCTTTAGCTCTCTAGATTTTCTTTTCTTTCACATTATTTTAGCTCATACAAGGTAGGAACCCAGACCCCAGCATAGTACTTTAAAACTTGACATATATTCCCCTTTTAGGCTAGCAGTAACATTCTTGTAAAATTTGGTGTCTTGAAACATACATACAGGGTCTTGATCATGTAACTTCATTTAAGGAAGATTTTTCTCATTTACTTCTAAGAGTTTCTTTTTTTCTTTTTTAAGACTCAATTTTTCTAAGATTTTCTTTTATTGGTAATGTATTTATTTTCCTGAAAAGTAGAAAAATTGAGTCTTGGACTATTTGACTTGTATTTTTCATATTTTAGCAGCCGAACTTAATGTGTTATACTTGTATTCTAAATGTAATTTTAAAGGAATTTACCAAGATGGAGTGGATAACCTGTAATTCCTATAGTGAATTAGAGATATCACAATTTGTTTTCATTAATGAGGGCTGATTTAAATTACTGCTGTTATTGGCCTTTGCTGGTTATGTGTTTTGAACAATTGAAAATAAATATACTTAAAGCTTCTCCCACGGGGGCCATTTTACAGGTTCAGCTCTATGAAGATTTTGCTAAGTCTCGTGCCAAGTGTGATGTTGATGAAACAGTTTCTTCAGCTGCACTTTCTGAAGAAACTGAAAAACCAAAGCTTAAAGCTACAGGCCACGTATTCCAGGTATAGATTACATTCTACTTTTTTTTTTTTTGAGATGGAATTTCACTCTGTCATCTAGGCTAGAGTGCAGTGACACGATCTCGGCTCACTGCAGCCTCTGCCTCCTGGGTTCAAGCTATCATGCCTCAGACTCCTGAGTAGCTGGGAGTAGAGGTGTGCGCCATCACGCCTGGATAATTTTTGTATTTCTAGTAGAGATGGAGTTTTGCTATGTTGGCCAGGTTGATCTCAAACTCCTGACCTCAAGTGATCCACCTGTCTTGGCCTCCTAAAGTGCTGGGATTCAGGCATGAGCCACCGCGCCTGGCCCATTCCACTTTTTAAATGTTGAAGAATGATTTTTAATGAGGCACTTTTTATATGGAATAATAAAATACGGATCTATGTATATTTGTTTCAATATTATGTATACATTCTTGAAAATAAGTTAAAATACCTATTTAATATTATCTTAGTAAGCACTTTAATATTAAAATTAAATGTATAAAATGCAATATATGTTTGTATATTACGTGAAAAGAAGGGCTTTAGAATAGAGAATCTTTTGCTTTTTTATTTAAAAAAATATTAGAACACCTACTACATGGCAGTAATTTTTCAAAGCTCTGGGGTTACTTAAAACAGCAGATAAAACAGACAGACTCCTTCCCTTATAAAGATGAAAAATACTTAGGTATATATTATGTGTAAGACAAAGCCGATAATGTGGTTATAGTGTATCAGAGTCCAGGGTAGGTTGTGGTTTCTTAATCAAGGGGCTAGGGACTGCCTCACTGAGAAGGTGACATTTGAGCAAAGATCTGAAGGAGGATTAAGGCATGCAGGTGTATGGGGGGAAGTGATTACAGGCAGAGGATACAGAAAGTACAGAAGTCTCAAGTCAGATCATGCCTCATATGCTTGAGAGAATAGCAAAAAGAGGTGGCCAGTGTCACTTTACCTTTCCCTCTTGAATAGTCCACCACAGAAAACCTCCTGGCAGTAGATTAAGTACTGTAGCATTTTTAAAGATAGAAGAAGGAAAAGGTAGTTGTGAAGACCTAGGTTTTTTTTTGTTTTTTTTTTTTTAAGAGAAGGGGTCATGTTTTGTTGCCCAGGCTGGAGTGGTGGGATCATAGCTTACTGCAACCTCAAATTCCAGGGCTCAAGCGATCCTCAGCCTCAGCTTCCTAAGTAGGTAGGACTACAGGTGCACACCACCACACCTGGCTAATTTAAAAAAATTTTTTTAGTGATAAGGTCTCACCATGTTGCCCAGGCTGGTCTTGAACTTTTGGCCTCAAGTGATCCTCCCTCCTCAGCCTCCTAAGTAGCTGAGATTATAGGTGCAAACCACTGCACCTGGCCTCTCCCACAAGTTTTACTTTAATCCTAGTGCTCAGCACTGTCTTGAGCCTTGCCAATGGAGCTTACTAATAAAACATCTGTGTGCCAAGGCTGAGACCCAACTCTTAAGCCAAGTAAGGGGCAGAAGTGAAAGTGTGGCTGAATCAGAGAAGAGACTATATAAGGTTCTGTTTCACAAACACAACCACTTGAGACAGTCACCTAGCTCCCTTCCCTGCTCCCCTCCTCTCATCTACTGAAACAGAATAATGTGTAGAAGGGAGAGAATTTCAGGTTTATAAGGTCCTCAAGAATTTTTTTTTTTTTTTAAAGACCGAGTCTTGCTCTGTCACCCAGGATGGAGTGCAGTGGCATGATCTTGGCTCACTGCAACCTCCGCCTCCAGGGTTCAAGCAATTTTCCTGCCTCAGCCTCCCGAGTAGCTGGGATTACAGGCACATTGCCACCATGCCCGGCTAATTTTTGTATTTTTAGTAGAGACAAGGTTTCACCATGTTGGCCAGCTGGTCTTGAACTCCTGACCTCGGGATCCACCCACCTCAGCCTCCCAAAGTGCTGGGATTACAGGGGTGAGGCACCATGCCCGGCCAGAAATTTTTACACTCACTGAAGTTTGAGCAACTTTTGTGTCCAAAATGATCCCTGGTTCCAGAAGCATCTGTCTGCATTACCAGGTACTTTGAGTGGGAAAGAGTTTTAAAGAAAACAACTAAGACGCTCAATTTGCCATGGGAAGCTCATTGTCTGGTGGGGGAGAAAGACATAAACAGTACAATTTATACGCGTTGTAAATGTCCGCATAGAAACTGCACAAGAATCTCAAATGAGACATTTGAACTGGTTCTTGAAGAATGAGTAGAAGTTTGCCGAGCAAGAAGAGGGAGAAAGGCATTCTAAACAGCATAGGAAATAGCACAGGGAAAGATACAGAGATAAAAATATTTGCGATATGCGAAATTGACTCATATATACTTTTTTTTCCTCTTGAAGGCATTACAGTACTTACGTAAACTGTGCAACCATCCAGCATTAGTCTTAACACCTCACCATCCAGAATTCAAGACCACTGCCGAAAAACTGGCAGTTCAGAATTCTTCTCTACATGATATTCAACATGCCCCTAAGCTCTCAGCTTTGAAACAAGTATGTATGTCTTTTAAGTGCTAAATGTGTGTTGCACCCCAGGAATATAAATTCTTGGTAAATTTGCTTTTCTTAAAGATTACTACTGTGTTTACCATTTATTTTTAAATTTGGTTAAATTTTTGATACAGCTTTTTATAAAAATGCGGTTAAAATATATACAGCACAAAATATGCCATTTTAACCATTTTAAGTGTGTAAATCTGAGGCATTATATTTACAATGTTGTACAACCATCAGCATTATCTTATTGCTAAAATATTTCCATCACCCAAACAGAAACTCTATATTCATCAAGCAATAATTCTTCATTCTCCCTTCTTCTAGCCCCTGGTACTCTCTAATCTACTTTCTCTGTGAATTTGCCTGTTCTAAATATTTGATTTAAGTGGAATCATAAAATATTTGTCATTTGTGGCTTATTCATTAGTCAGTTTTATGGATATAGCACATTTCATTCATCCATTTCTATGTCAGTGGACACTTGGGTTGTTTTCACCTTTGGGCTATTGTGAATAATGCTGCAGTGAACATTGGCTTACAAGTATCTATCTGAGTTACTCTTTTTAGTTCTTTTGGCTAGAGACTAAGGAGTGGCATAGGTAGGTCATATAGCATTTCTATGTTTAACATTTTTGGGAACTGCCAAACTTTTTCACAATGACTACACCATTTTACACTCCCACCAGCAATGTACCAGGGTTCCAGTTTCTTCATATCCTTGCCAACACTTGTTGATTTCTTTTAATTATAGTCTTCCTACTAGGTATGAAGTGATAACTCCTTGTGGATTTGATTTGCTATTCCCTAATGACTAATGATGTTGAGCATCTTTTCATGTGCTTATTGGACATTTCCATATCTTCTTTAGAAAAACGTCTAGTCAAGTTCTTTACCCATTTTGATGGGCTTATTTCACCTTGTTGAGTTGGGAAAGTTTTGTTTTGTTGTTGCTGGGTTTTTTTTTGTTTTTTTTTTTTGAGATGGGGGTCTCACTGTGTTGCCCAGGCTGGTCTTGAACTCCTGGCCTCAAACGATCCTCCCACCTGGGCCTGCCAAAGCCCTGGGATTATAGGCATGAGCTACCTCACCCTGCCGAGAAGTTCTTTATAATTCTGGATATTAAACCCTTATCAGACATGATTTGCAGATATTTTCTCCCATTCTATAGGTTATGTTTTTACTTTCTTGATAATGTCTTCCATGGTTTCTGATGAGAAATCAGGTGTTAATCTTATTGAAGATCCCTTTTACATGACCATTTGCTTTTTTCTTGCTGCTTTCAAGATTCTCTTTGTCTTTAAACAGTTTATAATGCGTGTCGATGTGGATTTCTTTATTTTACTTGGAGCTGCATACTCATCATTTTGCTGATGTCACCCTCTTGGTGTTGCTTTTAAAAATGAATTTTTAAAAATTCTAGGATTTCAAAAGATTAAGGGAAACAATTTCAAGCACCAAAATGTTAGCACTGATGCCATTTAGTTCTAACTACCCTTATAAATGAAGATTTTATTATAAAATCTAGACTTTAGTAATTGTTTTAGCTTGTGGTCAGTAGTTATTCTGGCCTAAAGCTCATTGAGAACAACTAATGAATGAAGATTTTAGAGTCCACATAGGTTAGTGTGGAAAATGTTATCTAATAGTGTATCTGGCATATATATCCAAATATGTATCCTTATATCACTAAACATAAAATGGACTATGAACTTTCACACCATAAAACTGAAGAATGATTGTTACCTTTAGATATATGGAATGGTTTTCTTGTTTGACCAAACCTTGCTGTAGGTCTTTATATAAAATGTTCATGGTTTTCCTAACATAGCTAGTATATTAGGTAAAGCTGTAAGATATACTTAGTCAAGGAATCCTCTAATTAGATCTATTTTCAAATAAAAATTGAATTTCATCCATATTTGAATTTTACATAGGTTCTTACAGATTTTTTTTTCCCAGCAGTTGCTAATTAAATTGATCTCTTATTTTAGAGTGTGCTTCTTGTCACCCTGACACATCTCGAATTAAGATGCTTAGGAAGTCTGCAACTTAAAGAGGCCCAGATTTTTTCTGGCTGTCCTCATGGAAGACTTTTCTAGTAGCCTTCTTATCCATTTTCTTGGTTCTTTTCAGCCAGAGTGAAGGTTCTGTCTCAGGAAGGATAAATTTCTTTTTAAAATCTAAATATGTATATGCTGTGAAGTTAGAGGAGAAGTCTTACTTGCTTTCTAAAAATCTGTTAGTAGAAACATGTTTATCAGCAAGTAGTGCTGGGAGAAGTATCTAATATTGCCAAAGCTAGAATGAAAAATTCCAGGAGGCTGTAATGAAGAACTAAAACTGTAGATGAAATTAATGGAGATAAGCAGAGTCAGTTTTAAAAGAAAACACTTAGGTGTATTTTAACTTTGTGAGACTTAGCAAATATTTTATATGAGGCAAAGTTGAGTTTGATTTGATGGCAAATTCACTGTAAGAACGGTGTGAATTAGTTGCCAGTAAATAAAACTGATAGGATCTTGGCTGGGATTAATAACTATATAATGGCCAAAATGAGGGCATCATAGTTTCACTGTATTTCATACTAGTCAGAACAAATACTGAGTTTTTTTTTTTTTCTTTTTTTTTTTGAGACAGAGTCTCACTCTGTCGCCCAGGCTGGAATGCAGTGGCGCGATCTCGGCTCACTGCAAGCTCTGCCTCCCGGGTTCACACCATTCTCCTGCCTCAGCCTTCCAAGTAGCTGGGACTGTAGATGCCCACCACCATGCCCAGCTAATTTTTTTTGTATTTTTAGTAGAGACAGGGTTTCATCGTGTTAGCCAGGATGGTCTCGCTCTCCTGACCTCATGATCTGCCTGCCTGGGCCTCCCAAAGTGCTGGGATTACAGGTGTGAGCCACTGCGTCTGGCCCAAATTTTGAGTTTTATAGTTTTGACCACTACAAGTGGAAGATCAAAATGGTAAAACATCTAGAAGCCATTTTATATGAGCAATGATTGAAAAAACTGGGTAATTTAGCCTATGTTGAAGTTAGGGCAAGATAAAATTGAAATGCTCTCTAGGGTGTCAGCTGACCTCTCCAACACCCATTATTAGATGGCCTTGGTAAATATTTGCTAGAGTCTAGTAATCAACTTTTCAAGGCCCTGAACTCGATCAGAGCAGACTTGGGTTATAGATTAGTGAGAATATCAGAGTATCAATTCTTCTACCAGACAGGAATACTTATGTCAAATGATATGTCTACATATTCAGTAGGATAGCTGCAAAAGGGAAAGATTACATTAGGAAGAATGTCTGGTAAATATGGACTTGGAGAAGTCCTAGTTGGATATTCTTAATTATAACTGGTTATCTTTAAGGTTTTGACATTGCTGCCTATGGAACTGAGATAATTGAGTGTGCATGACACAGACATTCTGATAAAATTTCACTCTCTGGAACTCTTACGGGATCTGTATGGGATGTCACCCTTATAACACTTTTTTTCTTCTCCTAGAGAGAGGGTCTTACCCTGTCACTCAGGCTGGAGTACAGTGGTGTGGTCATAACTCCAACCTCAAACTCTTGGGCTCAAGCAATCCTTTCACCTCAGCCTCCCAAGTAACTGGGACTACAGGTGTGCGCTACCACACCTGGCTAATTTTGTTTTGTTTTTTAGAGATGGGATCTTCCTATGTTGGCTAGGCTGGTCTGGAACTCCTGGCCTCAAGCAGTCTTCCCACATTGGCATCCCACAGTGCTGGGATTATAGGCATGAGTCACTATGCCCAGCCAATATACATTGTTTATACTGGGTGTCACATAGTCACGTCTCTCCTGAGACACCTTAGATAGGACTTTTTAAAAGAAACAGCTTGAATAGTAATTTGATCGCAGATTTAAGGGCAAGATGTAGGGATAATTACATCGATCAGACTTGTTTATTTGGAGGAATGTCTCCCTAGTATACCATATGCTACTATATAATAAAAATCTCAAACTTTAAGGGCTATTAGGTAGAAGAATGAGAACATGTGTTCTTCCTCAAGCATTGAATTGTGACAATAGATGTGAAATGTTGTCTACCAGGGAAGATTATTAGAGATTCAGTGCCCAGAGTTTTTACTGGGGGCTGGTCACATATACTCCCTTTGCCTAGCATGGATCAAAATTCCAGACCCTCAGAAGGCAGGTTTCAGCCTAAATCATATTATTTGCACAGTAGTTTAGGCACAGTAAACTATCATTACCAGTTAGGGACTGATGGGAAGACTCCTAAAATCCAAGTTCCAAACTTCAACCTTACAAAGAGGACTTTCTGAGGAAAACAGTGTCCTTTTCTGTACAACACCCTAAGTGTTTTACATTGAGTTTGGAGTTTGCCTGGATGGCCTTTTGGTTATCTTTCCTATCAGAGCTTTTGGTTTTTTGAGTAACTTCTTTTAGTAGAAAGGAGAAAGCATCCTGCGTGAAGATCTTAGATTGGCCTGGTACAGTGGCTCACGCCTGTAATCCCAGCACTTTGGGAGATTGAGGCAGATCACCTAAGGTCAGGAGTTTGAAACCAACCTGGCCAATATGGCGAAACCCCATCTCTACTAAAATTACAAAAATTCGCTGGGCGTGATGGCAGGCACCTGTAATCCCAGCTACTCGGGAGGCTGAAGCAGGAGAATATCTCGAACCTAGGAGTTGGAGGTTGCAGTGAGCCAAGATCACGCCACTGCACTCCAGCCTAGGCGATAGAGGGATACTCCGTCTCTAAAAAAAAAAGATCTTAGATTTTGTTTTTGCAACCTCCGCCTTCAGGGTTCCAGCAATTCTCCTGTCTCAGCCTCTCAAGTAGCTGGGACTACAGGTGCGTGCCACTACACCTGGCTGTTTTGCATTTTTAGTAGAGACAGGATTTCGCCATGTTGGCCCGGCTGGTCTCGAGCTCTTGACCTCAAGTGATCTGCCTGCCTCGGCCTTCCAAAGTGCTGGGATTACAGGTGTATAAGCCCCCACTGCCGGCCAGCTCTTAGATTTTGAACAGAGTTCAGTAATAGCTAAAATACTATGGATGAAGAAGAGTACTATTGGGTATACTGTTTGTCAAATGGATCTAAACATGATTCTTTGGATTTTATTCACTCATTTATTAATTGTACTTGCTGTGTGCAAGGCACCGAACCACTTTAGGAATAAGTATAAATGATCTATAGCAAAATGTGGTTTCTGCCATTAAAGACCTTGGTCTACAGATAGAGTAGTAAGCTGTCTTGTCAAGAATCCAAATCTAGCTAAATGCTTCTTTTCTGTAATTTTTTCTACCAAATGTGGCTACTCCATTGTTTTCTTCATACATTATTGAATAACCCTTTAGGAACCAGTTTGCCTGTGGCATCTTCTTTGTCATTACTTTCAATAAACATTTATTGAGGCTTTAGCCTCAAAGATTGAGGAAAAGGAAGGTAGGTTTGTTATTAGATAAACTTCTGGGCCGGGCGTGGTGGCTCATGCCTATAATCCTTGCACTTTGGGAGGCCGAGGCAGGAGGGTCACTTGAGCCCAGGAGTTCAAGACCAGCCTGAGCAACATAGTGAGATCTTCAGTCTATAAAAAAAAATTAAATGAAAACTTCTGAAGAGGTGACCAGGGAACTCTAAACCTGAGCACCTCAAAAACTAGTTCAGTGTGCTGCAGGGTGACAGATTGCAGCCCAAAGTGCTAATCTGCTTTCCAGATTTCAGGTACATTTAACCTTTTCTTGCCACAGAGAGAAATGTCACAGCGAGATGAGTTTTCTACTTTTATTGAACGCTTATGTAGTTTTTTTGTTTTTTTTTTTCTTCCTAAGTTGCTGTTGGACTGCGGTTTGGGAAATGGCAGCACTTCCGAGAGTGGCACAGAGTCTGTTGTGGCCCAGCACAGGATACTGATCTTCTGTCAGCTGAAAAGCATGCTTGATATAGTAGAGCATGATCTCCTCAAACCTCACTTGCCCTCTGTCACTTACTTGAGATTAGATGGCAGCATACCTCCTGGTCAGAGGCATTCCATTGTTTCCCGGTAAGTGGCTTCTAAGACTCTTATTCATAAATAAATATATTATTACTTACATAGAAGTTTGCCCCATGAAATATTTTCATTGGCTAAATATCTGCAAATGTGTTTTTTTTAATTGTGTAATTCACCCCAAATAAACCCCTTTTTAAATATAGAACTACATAAATACAATCGAATAGATTATTTGTTTAGTATATGAAAAAGGTGTGACTATAATAGGAAAGCACTCTGAAGAGCAGGAAAGAAATTTAAGGCATCAACCAACAGTAAGGATGACTACTTTCCCCCTTAGCTTTTTGGGAGAATTAGGGTGAGAGGAACCAAACAAGTGGCTTAGGTAAAATCTCCATCCTAATCCCTGTTTGTGCACTGAGAACAAGTTGGAATCTGGCCCAGCTAGGAAGCAGAACTGGTGAGTGCGGTGTTCACATGTGGTCTGCAGCCTCTACTTTTAAAATCTCAGTGGTTGCTTTTTTTAAAAAAATGCAGATTCCTAGGTTCTGCTTAGTCCCAAAGCTGCTGACTTCAAGAGTAGGCATTTTTAACAAGCATCCCAGCCGAGCACGGTGACTCAAGCCTGTAATCACAGCACTTTGGGAGGCCGAGGTGGGTGGATTACTTGAGGTCAGGAGTTCAAGACCAGCCTGGCCAACATGGTGAAACCCCGTCTCTACTGAAAATATAAAAATTAGCTGGGTGTGGTGGCACATGCCTGTAATTCCAGCTACTCTGGAGGCTGATGCAGGAAAATGACTTGAACCCGGGAGGCAGAGGTTGCAGTGAGCAGAGATCGGATTGGGCCACTGCACTTTAGCCTGAGCAACAGAGCAAGACGTCTCAAAAAACAAAAAAACAAAAAACAAAACAAAAAAAACCAAGCATCCCTAAGAGATCATTAGGCACAATAAAGTTAGAGACCCAGGGAGGGACTTTGGAAGCCGACAGGCTCAGGTTTGACTCCTGGCTCTGCTATTTAAGCAGTGTTCTCTTGGGCCTGTTTATCATTCACACAGCCTCAGTCTCTCTAAAATAGGATATTGGTAATAATACCCTTATAGAGCTATTGTAACAATTAAATAAAATAATGCATATAAAGTACAAAGCCTATTGCTTGACTTGTAGTAAGGATAATAAATCGTAGTTTGGTAGCTGCTATTTTTAATGTTAGTTTTTTCTTTTTCCTAGAAGTTACTAGATATCCTTTGTCAGTGTCTTCTAGGACTAGTACAGTAGTAGCAACCCTAACACTCTCACCTCCTGTCTTCCCTGAATGAAAGTCTAGCCTGTTCTCACACTTCTCTCTGTCCCCATACTTTAAAGGTTCATAGTTGGGTTTATCTTAATTATAATTAGCATTTAATTATAGTTTTGCAAGTTAGTCCTTACCTGATGTTACTAAATTCAATGCAGTTCGCCTTATTTTGTATTTATGAAATTCCTGACTAGCTTTGGAATGCCCTCTTTTACTAAAAACGTTATACATATTGAGAGGATATTTTTCTCAGATCATCACGTAAGTATCCCTATTGTGGATTTTTAAAGCAGCATTTTCATTTGTGCTCTTTAATTTTTATTTAACAGTTTGTTATAGGACTTAGGAATGGACTAATTTTATTTTTGTTATCTATACTTTTAGGTTTAATAATGACCCATCTATAGACGTTCTGTTACTTACCACTCATGTTGGTGGCCTGGGACTTAATTTGACAGGCGCTGACACAGTAGTATTTGTGGAGCATGACTGGAATCCTATGCGAGATCTACAAGCCATGGACCGGGCCCATCGCATTGGGCAGGTAAAAGTCAATTTTACCTCACAGATGGTAACCTGTGCATGAAAATATACTCCCCCAGAAAGATAGGAAACCTTGGTTTAGTTCTTGCTCTGGTGTTAACATACATGTGTTATGACCTTGGACAGATCACTTAACTCTTCTGTGGTATCACTTCCTCATGCATTACATGAGGTGCTAGCACTTAGGAAAACCTGGATCACTGTTCATCCCTAATATTCTGGGATTGCTGCACACATTTTGAGCTCATGTGGCCAGACAAAATAAAAATCCAACCCTAATTAGGCAGTATACTACAAGCCCTCTGACTTATTGGAACCTCAAAGCTTAATATGTGTTACAGTTGCTTAACTGTTTTTCTTATCCAGAAACGTGTGGTTAACGTATACCGATTGATAACCAGAGGAACACTGGAAGAAAAAATAATGGGGTTGCAGAAATTCAAGATGAACATAGCGAATACCGTTATTAGCCAAGAGAATTCTAGTTTGCAGAGCATGGGGACTGATCAGCTTCTTGATCTGTTTACTCTTGATAAGGTAAAGAACTTACACAATTTGTTGTAAAGTTGAAAGTATTAAAGGAGCAGCAAAATGCATTCACTTTAGTATCCATGAGATCACCACTGGAGGGAATTTTTGGTGCCTAGATAAATTCTGCAGCATACTAGGGGATGTGTGAAGTTTTGATTTTTTTTTTTTCATTGATGTCTTCAGTGTCTTGCCACAAAGTTTCTTTCCTTAGTCCTTTTCTGCTAAAGCACAGCTTATCACTGGAGTCAGTAAGACTCATGGATGAGAGTTCTTGGCCCTGCCTCCTGTTAACTGGTTACCTTAGGCAGATTATCTCTCTGAGCTTCTATACCTATTTTACTACATGGTTGTGAGGTAAGATAATATATGTAGCAGTCCGAAAGGATATCTAGTGTAGATTCTCAATAAATAGTAGCCATTGTTATTGCAGATGATGGAACTAATACATCAGATAACAATCTATGATCAAAAGGATGTACCACTTGGAAATATTAGTGAGTCTAATATTGTAAAACCAATATAGTTGGATTTAAAGTCCTACATAGGTTCAGAAAATCCACTGCATACTTAGTATAAATTATGGTGGGGTATATGATGATTAAAACTAGCTGTAATAACAGAAGTGTACTTTCAAGTAAGAGAAAATCGTTCTGCCATACTATGTGTATGTTAAACCACATTTGAAATATGTCTAGTGTGGGGTGCTACATTTTAAATGGTAACAAATTTTAAGTCCCTGGTGGCCAGAATGTAGGCAGGTTCTTCAATCGTGTCATATTGAAAGTCAAGATAAAGTTGAAAGAATGAGACATGTTTAACATAGAAAAAAGAAGGCTCAAAGAAACATGCATAGCCGTCTTCAAATAGCTTTTATTCTGTTTGAAGGAATATTCTTATGGGTGACTTTCAGTGACCAGAACTGGGCTCAGAGGGATGTTTTAGGGAAATGGCCTATTGCCATAAAAGGCACTATTTAGACAATTGGCAGAATTTGAAAACAGACTATATATTAGAACATTTTAATATCAGTGTTAGATTTCCTTAATCTGATCTTTATATGGTTATGTAAGAGAATATTCTTGTTCTTAGGAATACATGCTGATTCCTCTCAAAGGATGAAAGGACATGATGTCTACAACTTTCTTTCAAATTGTTCAGGGAAAAAACTGATATCTAACTATATTTGTGACATCCATATATACATACACATAATATAAATGGGGAGAGAGAATGATAAAGCAAATAAGTTCTTTGTTATGTTCTTATAATTCTTCCATAATTTTGAAGTTCTTTCCAAATAAAAAACTAACAAATAAATGTATTTGGAGATCATGAATTTCCCCATCACTTGAAGTACTCAATTCTGTTGAATAATTGTATTAGAAACAAGTGTGATTTTAAAGGAAAATACAATTTGTGAAGTTAACCTCTCATTTTATTTTATTTTATTTTTTTGCCAATTTTTCTTAAGGATGGCAAAGCAGAAAAAGCTGACACCTCTACTTCTGGGAAAGCAAGTATGAAATCAATTCTTGAAAACCTGAGTGATCTTTGGGATCAAGAGCAGTATGATTCAGAGTACAGCCTGGAAAATTTTATGCATTCTCTCAAGTAACTGTCAAATATTGTAAATGCAATTGCTGCTAGTTCAGTTACATTTCTGCTGATATTCAGCAAATTTCTAAGTTTATGGTGAACTTTTAACTCAATGTGTAAATAGATCTGGAGAATATTCAGCATAATGCTGGCTCTTGTTTCACTGGGGGAAACAAGTTATTCTCAAATATTTGCACTGTATTAAATTTAAATGTTAATGTGAAATGGTTTAAATTTTACATGCTGAAAAGCTGCAGAGCAGAGAAACCAAACCAGGTTTATTTGTGCTACCAGGAGGTGTTCTTAATGGGAACAGGCCTCCTATCTTTAGTCACTTTGTACAGGATGATACCCATGAGTACTTTAGTGTTTGTATATGTTTTTTCTTTTAAATAGAACTTGTTTTTATAATTGATTTAAAATAGGGCTTTTTTTCTATAAAAGCCTTAATGAGCCATAATTTTAAGAATATAAGAATAGTGACTATGATATTGGTCAGTCTTAGAACATGAAAATGTCAGACAATGAATTTAATCGGGCCCTTGGTGGAAACATTTATATATTTAATGCAGATGCATAGTGTTTTTCAAATCTTTAACATCATTTTTTCAACTTTTAAGATATAATATCAACTATTCTAAATACAGGTAATGGTATATTTAAGGCTACCATAACATCCTATTTAGAGGGTGGTTTTTTTTAATTTATCTAATGGCTACAATATAGCCAGATTCAAATAACATATGTACTCAATAGGTTTCAATCATATATATAATATATTTTTTGTAACTATGAACATATACAGTTTTCGAGAAGTAGATTTTACACTGTTTAGAATTCCAACACCTACAGTGGAAAGACTGTTTATTGTAGTAATGCATGGCTGAAGCATAAAAGGGAGAGAGAATTTCTTTATATACACAAACATACATGAATATGCATATCTATATGCATAGATGTACCTATCCTGCACCCAAAAAGGTGCCTGGTATTGGCACTAAAATCATGTAGTTATACTGGGCAGCAATAATAATTGGGCATCAGGCTGATTACTCAATGGTGAGGGTAGGTATATGTAGATAGATGTGCATGTATGTGTTTGTATATATAATTTTATAAGTTTCACGCATAAATTAATACATGCCTGTGTGCATACATATGTATGGGATATATTTGTATATATATGTACAGGTAATAAACATCCCCAAGGTTTGTGGCTGGCCATACACATAGGCATCAGTTTAACAACCATCAGACCTCAGCTGTACGAATAACAGGTGTTTTGTTTAATTAAAATTATACTGTTCTGCAGCATTTAGACATTTGTCACATTTCATTAGCTTTGACAACCATACTGTAACATTAAACCTAGCATTCCACAAGAGAATAAATATAAGATTGAAACTGTAAAATATATGCAACTGTGTGTTATTTGTAGGAAATGGTCACTAGAAAGAGCAAAAGATTATTCAGGTATACAGGTTTTTTTTCATTGTTTAGGATTTTAACTCAAAACTTTATGTAGAAGAACATTTCAGTATATTTGAGTTGAATATTTTTTTATTAACTATTTATTTGCTAGTTCCATAAACCAGCTTTTAACATAGCTCATAGTAATTAATATTTTCTAAGAATAAATACAGAGCAATATATCATTAAAGGGCTATGAAGGGGTAAAAGAAATCACACCATAAAAGTTAGTACTTTTTCCCAATTTGAAATGTCAGATAGAGCTAGAAGTCAGATATTTAGGCTGTTTAAACTTTCTGAGAGTTTAATCAAAAGGTGTGTATTTCTAGAAGGATGACTAGGAAAATGATATGTGGTTGCTTCTGAATGGGAAACAGGAGTCAGGGCTGACAGGAAAACTTAGAGTGGCTATAACATTTTTAAAATAATCTTTTGAGTTGTAAAATAATAAATCACACATTCCAACTTTTCCATAGAAAGGAAAACACGTAAACAGGTAAGAACTAAGTATTCTCAATTAAATGACCCAGTCATTGTAGTACATCTTAAGAATAATGAAGAGTTGTGGAGAATTGAACTGAGTAATGAATGATATTAAAGAACTGCTGTCAATTTTATGGATGTGATGATTTGGTAGTTTTTTCAGTGTATGGGTGTGGGAAGTAAAACAAGCATGATAGAATGTTAACTATTTTAAACTGGGAATTGGGTTCATAGATATCCATTGTACTACTTCCCTTGGTTTTTGTGTTTTTATGATAGGAAATAGCAAACTGTTAAAAATATAGATTCAGAGATTATTAGCCTTATCATTTGGGTTTCTTGTAGGAAAATCTTAACATTTGGGGGCCTGGGTATAATTTTTGTTTCATGTGTACACTCATATATATGCTTATTGTATATGCTTATTTATTCTACAAACATTTCTCCAAAAAGTATTCTAGTGAAAGGGTAAAAGTCTTTGATGTTGGGACTGATTGAACTGGTATAGCCTTATTCCTTCTGGATGGTTTATATGAACTTATTCAAAAGTAAATATTCCACTGAAGCTATTTGAGAATGTGATCGCTTATAGACAGAAGTGGAACTCGAACATAATAGAAATTATACAAAAGTAACAAGCACTCCATCACACATCTGTTCTAAATATTTAATCCTAATAGAATCTTCTATGTCCTGCAGACCTCCCATGCTGGCACCAGTGGAGTCTAAAGTGAAATTGGGCTGGGCACGGTGGCTCATGCCTATGGGAGGCCAAGGCAGGAGGATCACTTGAGCCCAGGAGTTCAAGACCAACCTGGGCAACATAGGGAGACCCTGTCTCTACAAAAAATAAAAAAATTAGCCAGGCACAGTGGCATGCTTTTCTTGTCCCAGCTACTCAGGAAGCTGAGGCGAGTTTGAGGTCGCAGTGAGCTACGACTTCACCACTGTGCTCTAGCTGGGTGACAGGGCAAGACCCTGTCTCAAAAAATAATAATAATAATAAAGTGAAATTGATTGCAGGTACACCTGTTATCAGATGCCAGAGGACTCAAGTGAATCAATAAAACAAAAACTTGAGTTATATCAATTAATAGAAAATGTTTCCTATTTATACACAGCATTTTCTTTTTTTGTGTGTGTGTGTGATGGCGTTTCACTCTTGTCACCGAGGCTGGAGTGCCAGTGGTGCCATCTTGGCTCACTGCAACCTCTGCCTTCAGGGTTGAAGCCATTCTCCTGCCCCAGCCCTCCTGAGTAGCTGGGACTACAGGCACCTGGCACCACGCCCAGCTGATTTTTGTATTTTTAGTAAAGACAGGGTTTTGCCATGTTGGCCAGGCTGGTCTTGAACTCCTGACCTCAGGTGATCCACCTGCCTCGGCCTCCCAAAGTGTTGGGATTACAGGTGTGTGCCACTGTGCCCAGCCTATACACAGCATTTTCAACCACCATCTGTAAAGAGATACAAAGTACCTCCTGCTTCAAGAAAGGGTTCCTATGAGTCTGTAATAAATCCACTAAAACCAGTGAAGTTCTGTTAAATATAGGGGCTGAGATCCTAATTTCCATGTAGAGACAAGAGAATTAGTCCCCTCCATAAATCTGCGAAGAGATCACATATTCAAGTAGGACTAGATCCGTGAGCACACGCACAAAGTTATCTATATGAAATCAGAATCCCAGGCCTTTACCACGGGTGTAAGTGTAAGGTCTGGGTTTATGCTAAGTGTTTTATACTGTAAGAAAGAACCACAAGTCAAGAAAATAAAATCAATTCTGGCACCCCAGCAGAAACAAATACAAAAACTGCCCTTTACGGAGAGTTTCTAATAGGGTCCCATAGGATTGTCATAGAAGGAAAGATTAAGCCTACATACATACCATCTACAGGAGGAAAAGCCAGCAGATACAAGTAGAATTAATTCTTTAAGAAGTACAAATAAATCGTAAAACAGATAGATAGGAAAATACTATGAAAGATTAGACATTTGAAAACCAATAAATGAGAAATAGTTCTGAATGCATTTTACACACAGTTGGAGAGAGAATTTGTGAACTGGAATGTTGAACAAGAGAATCTTGTTAGGAGGCCCAGAAGGAAAGGGAGATCATGGGAACAGAGACAAGTCACTCTTAGGACTGTTTTCTATATGCCCCTGCATCTAATCCATCAACAGTTCTACCATCTCTAGCTACAAAATATATTTCAAATCTCTTCACCTGTCCATCTCCACTGCTACCACTGTAGTTCTGTGATACCATAACTTGTATTAACCTGATTGACTCTCTCTTAGCTGAGAAAGCCGGACGGATTCCATTTGGCTCCTTCATTTGCAAGACATTAAGGGCTCCTTACCCACCCCCTTCCTCAAGGACTTAACTTGTGCAAGCTGACTCCCAGCACATCAAAGAGTGCAATTAACTGATAAGGTACTGTGGCAAGCTATGTCCACAGTGCCCAGGAATTTGCTCAGGTGATAGTACTGTAAAGCCCCCGCGTTTGTGTCCGGCAGATATCACCCAGAGCCCCCACACCTATCACCTTGTGATGAATTTAAAGCCCCTGCACCTGGAACTGTTTGTTTTCCTGTAACCGTTTGTCTTTTTAACTTTTTTGCCTGTTTTACTTCTGTAAGATTGCTACAGCTAGGGTCCCCCTCCCCTCCTTAAACCAAAGTATAAAAGAAACTCTAACCCCTTCTTCGGGGCCGAGAGAATTTTGAGCGCTAGCCGTCTCTCGGTCGCCAGCTAATAAAGGACTCCTGAATTAGTCTCAAAGTGTGGCGTTTCTCTATAACTCGCTTGGTTACAACTTTTCCCACCACCACCTTGCCTCTCCTAGACTACTGTCATCTTACTGGTCTTCTTACTTGCCAAATCCACCAGTGTCGTCCTGTCATCTTCAGACCAAATCAGAATTCCTTACTATAAGCCCTACAAGTTGTGGCCCTTGCCCATCCCTCTGACTTTGTCTCTTGTCATATCCCACTATGTTTACCTCCAGTCAAGTCAGTATGTCCTCCTTGCTGTGCCTCAACATAAAACCACATGTGTTTCCATCTTAGTTTTGGTTCTGGTACAGCTGGGTAAATGGTATATATCATGGGAGAGATGGGGAAGACTGAAAAGGGAGTATTAGGGGGTGGGTGGAGGTGGAAAGTAGGAAGTCAAGAATTCTGTTTTGTTCATGTTAAATTTGAGGTGCCTGTTAGATGCATCAAAGTAAGGATACAGAGTAGGCAGGCAGATATAGGAGTCTGGAACTCAAAAGGTCAAGACTAGAGACAGAAGTTTAGAAGACAGTATTTTAAGGTATGGGACTGCATGAGAGCTCCTGGGGTTTACTTATATAATGGGAATCCTATAGAGCAGCAAGAAGTCAATGAGTAACTAATAAAACTGTTGAATCTGAAAACAGCAGTGAGTTTTTAAAAAGTATACTTTGAGTCCATTTAGATGAAGATCAAAACCAAAATATTGTTTATGGCTGTACAAAAACACAATCACACATATGGTTATTTCACATTTTAAGAATAAAAATAGTCATATGAACATTTACTACGTACTAGTCCTACTACGTACTAGACACAGTGGGAGAAACTCAAAGACCAGTGAGGAAGGAGGATACTGCAGCCAACAGTTGGCATTGTTACATTAATTTTAGAAAAAGTAGCCTTCGGGCAAAAAGTATTACTTGGAGTAGAGGGTATCTCCTAAAGATAACAGATTCAGGCCCAGACGTGGTGGCTCACACCTGTAATCCCAGCACTTTGGGAGGTCAAGGCCAGCAGATCACCTGAGGTCAGGAGTTTGAGAATGGCCTGGCCAACATGACGAAACCCCGTCTCTACTGAAAATACAAAAATTTAGCTGGGCATGGTGCTGCAAACCTGTAGTCCCCAGCCACTCGAGAGGCTGAGACAGGAGAATCACTTGAACCTGGAAGGCGGAGGCTGCAGTGAGCCAAGATCGCGCCACTGCACTCCAGCCTGGGCGACAGAGTGAGACTCAGTCTCAGAAACAACAACAACAAAAAACATACATCCAAAAAAAAAAAAAACAGATTCGGTTAACTAGGAGAATAAAGCAATTCTAAATTAATACACACTTCAAAAACATGAAGCAAACATGGACAAAACTACAAAAAGAAACAGACGAGTCCAAGGTCATAGTGGGATTTTAACACACCTCTCAAACAAGTGGACCAGAAGAAAACATGCAATAAGATATAGACAATTTTAGTACAGTGAACAAGTGTGATTTAATTGACTCATATCTATACTCACATATATAGGTGTGTATATGTGTGTGTGTGTGCGTGTATGTATATAGAGACAGAAAGAGAGAGACTTTTTTTTTTTTTTGAGATGGCATTTCGCTCTTGTTGCCCAGGCTGGAGTGCAATGGTGCAATCTTGGCTCACTGCTATCTCCATCTCCTGGGTTCAAGAGATTCTGCTGCCTCAGCCTCCCAAGTAGCTGGGATTACAAGCATGCGCCCCTACGCCTGGCTAATTTTTTGTATTTAGTAGAGATGGGGTTTCACCGTGTTGGTCAGTCTGGTCTTGAACTCCTGACCTCAGGTGATCCACTCGCCTCAGCCTCCCAAAGTGCTGGGATTACAGGTGTGAGCCATTGCGCCCAACTGAGAGAAACTTAACAACTTCAGAATATATTCTACATTCTTTGGAAGCTCGTGCAACATGGACCCAAAGTGACCAATAAGCTGAGCCATAACTTCTGGCAAATTTCAAGAAATTGAAATCATACATACTGTCCTCTTTCTGTGCTCCGACAATATACCTTAGTTCCTAGCCAGTATGGTAACACAGTAAAAATATGAAGACAATACAGATTAGAAAGAAAGCAAGCTTTCTTTATTCACAAACAACATAACTGGGTGGAAAATCCCAAAGAATCTACCAAAAAAGCTTCTAGAATTAAGTGATTTAGCAAGCAACAAAATCCGGGAAGTAGATAAAAGTTTTACAAAATATGTAAAAGGTCTGCTGAAAACTATACAACAGATAAATCAAAAATACCTTCAAAAATAGATGTACCATGTTCATGGAACACATAGAAGTGGTTAAGGTAATTTTATTTTTTTTACTTCAATTAAAAAAGAGATCGAGAAAACTGCTAACAAAAAGCTGGGATAGCTCAAAGAATTCATAACAAAATTATTAGAGATGGGGGCATTATATAATAAAGGGACCAATTCTCCATGAAAATGACAATTTTTCATGTGTACACACCTTAACAACAGAGCATCCAAATATGTGGGGCAAAAACGGACAGAACTGCAAGGAGAAATAAACAAATCTGCTATTATAGTTAGAGGCTTCACACATTTCTCTCAATAATTGACAGATATAACACGCAGAAAATCCTAAGGATTTTCTGAACAATAGTCAACAGAATACTTAAACATACTTCTTAAGCTGACATGGAGCATTGACCAAGGCAGACCATATTCTGGTCCATCACACCTCAACAAACTTAAGTGTGCTCTTAGACACAATGGGATTAAACTACAAATCAATTAACAGAAAGATAGCCAGATAATCTCCAAATATTTGGGGGTTTAACACGTGGGTCAAAGAAGAAATCTCGAGAGAAATTAAAAATATTTTGAAGACAGTGAAAATACAACTTGATGGGTGTGGTAAAAGCACTTGAGAGAAATGTATAGCATTGAATGCAGTTAGTAATGAAGAAAGATCTAAAACCTAAGCTTTCACTTTAGGAAATTAGAGAAAGAAGAGTAATATAAAACTAATGCAAACAAGAGAAAAATAAAAATTAGAGCAAAAAAAATGACGTTGAAAATAGGAAAAAGAAAAATCAATAAAGGATAAATCTCTGACCAGGCTAACAAAGAAAAAAGAAGACATTGCTCATATCAGAGAGGCCATCCCTATTGAGAACATGGGCATTAAAAAGATAATAAAGGAATAGGATTAACAACTGCCCACAAATTTGACAACAGATGAAACATATCAGTTCCTTGAAAGGCACAATCTACTAAAATCCACACAAGGAGAAATAGATAATCTGAATAAGCCCATATATACTAAAGAAATTGAATCAATAATTTTCTGAAACAGAAAGCTCCAGACTGAGATGAAATGATATCAGTTCTCTATAGTGTCTTCCAGAAGATAGACGCCGATGGAATTCTTCCCTGCTTGTTGTATGAGGACAGCATTACAGAAGCATCTCCCTCACCACCAATCCATGGTTGCTCTTTCCTTCTTTTCTTTTTTTTTTTTTGAGACAGAGTCTCGTTCTGTCACCCAGGCTGGAGTGCAGTGGCACAATCTTGGCTCACTGCAACCTCCGCCTCCTGGGTTCAAGTGATTCTCCTGCCTCAGCCCCCCAAGTACCTGGGATTACAGGTGCGTGCCACCATGCCTGGCTAATTTCTGTATTTTGTAATTTTGTATTTTTAATTTTTGAAGTGACAGAGTTTCACCATGTCAGCTAGGCTGGTCTCAAACTCCTGACCTCAGGTGACCCACCTGCCTCGGCCTCCCAAAATACTGGGTTTACAGGCATGAGCCACTGTGCCTGGCCTCCTCTTGTTTAGTTACCTGTGGTCAATTGTGGTCTGAAAGTATTAAATAGAAAGTTGCAGAAATAAACAGTTTGTAAGTTTAAGCACCATCCTGGGTAACGTCATGAAATCTCTTGCCATCCTGCTCCATTTCACCCGGGTGTGAATAATCCTGTCTAGGATATTCATACCCTGTATACATCACCACCCATGGTGGCTGATATTGTCTGCTCCTGACATCCAGCCATCAACATCATTACAGCTTGATGATCCAGGATCACCTGAAGCAGATGATCCCCCTGAGGTATTAATATCATCAGGTTAAAGTGGCCTAAGGCTACATACATCACAGTGCCCACACCATTCACCTCACTTCCCCTCATTGAATTTTATCATTGCATCATCACAAGAAGGGTGGGTATGGCAAAGATTTAGAGAGAGAGCACATTTGCATAACAACATAATTCTTCTATTTTATCAGTAGTTGTTGTTAAGCTCTTACTGTGCCTAATTAAACCTTAAACTTTATCATAGGCATGTATGTATAGGAGAAAACATAGTATATATAGGGTTCAGTAATATGTGATTTCAGGCATCCACTGGGGGTCAACATATTCACCACTGATAAGAGGGGGGACTATTGTGGACTATTGTACTCTAATATAAAACCAGATAAAGACATTACAAGAAAGAAAAACTATGCACCAATATCTCTCATGAACATAAATGCAAAAATCCTCACTATAGAACTTCTAGAAAATAACATACAAGAAAATCTAGATGACCAGGATTTAGTGATGACTTTTTAGATACAATACCAAAGACACCATCTGTGAAAGAAAATAACTGTTAAATGAAAGATGCTAAGCTGGGCGCCGTGGCTCACGTCTGTAATCCCAGCACTTTGGGAGGCCAAGGCAGGCAGATCACTTGAGGTCAGGAGTTCAAGACCAACCTGGCCAACATGGCAAAACCCCATCTCTACAAAGTAAAAAATAAAAAATTAGCCGAGCATGGTGGCACATTCCTGTAGTCCCAGCTACTCGGGAGGTAGAGGTTGCAGTGAGCCATGATCGTGCCACTGCACTCCAGCCTGGGCGACAGAGCAAGACTACGTCTCAAAAAAAAAAAAAAAAAAAAAAAAAAATCTGTCAATAGAATGAGAAGAAAAGCCACAAACAGAGAACTATCTGTAAAACACATAAAGGACTTGTATTCAAATTTTGCAAAAATTTGAGTTGAGTCTTAAAACTAAAGAAAACTATTAACCCAATTAAAAAATTGGCAGTAGGTCTGAACAGACACCTCACCCAATAAGATACACAGATGGCAAATAAGCATGTGAAAAGATGCTGTATGGCATATATCATTAAGGAACTGCAAATTAAAACCACCAGATACCACTAAACACCTCTTAGTGAAAACGCAAAACACAGTACCAAATGCTGAAAAGGATACAGAGCAACAGGAACCCATTGCTGGTAGAAATGCAAAATGGTACAGCCACTTTGGAAGAGTTTGGCAGTTTCTTACAAAGCAATACAACAGTCAAGGACTCATACTCATAGATATTTACCCAAATGAATTGAAAACTTATGTCCACACAAAATCCTGCACATGGATATTTATTTTGTCAGATCAGAAGAATCACACAAAATCCTGCACATGGATATTTGTCAGAGCATAAGAACTTGAGCACATGGCTATTTATAGCAGCTTTATTCATAATTGCACCAAACAGGAAGCAACCAAGATGTCTTTCAGTAGGTAAATGGATTTTTAAAAAAGGTACATTCATATAATGAAATATTATACAGTGATTAAAAAGAAATGAGTAATGAATCCAGGAAAACACACGGAGGAACCCTACATGCATCTGCTGTGTGAAAGAAGCCAGTTTGAAAAGGCTGCATATTGTGTGATTCCAACTACATGACATTTTGGAAAAGGCTGAAACTATAGTGACAGTCAAAAGTCCAGGGGTCCAGAGGAGAGAGAAGGCATGAACAGCTAGAACACATGGGGTTTTCAGGGCAGTTAAATTCTTCTGTGTGACACTATATAATGGTGGTTAAATTATGCATTTGTCAAAACTCAACAATGTACAGCATAAAGAGTGAACCCTAATGTAAACTGTGGATGTTAATAATAATGTATCCATATGAAACAATTGCTGATCCTTAAAAATGTACCACATTTTAGCTGTTACTTTTCCAAGCACAGCCATATTAAAAAAAAAAAAAAAAAAAAAAAAAAAAAAGACCACACTAATGCAAGAAGATGTTAATAATAGGAGAAACTGGGGGAAGGATGTTGAGAGGCTCTGGGGGAACTCTGTACTATCTGATCAATTTTCGGTACCATTTAAGCAATTTTAAATTGCTCTGTAAAATAACTTAAGAATTGGCCGGGCGCAGTGGCTCACACCTGTAATCCCACCACTTTGGGATTACAAGATCCACCAAGGCGGGTGGATCACGAGGTCAGGAGATCCAGACCATCCTGGCTAACATGGTGAAACCCCGCCTCTACTAAAAATATAAAAAATTAGCCGGGCATGTTAGTGGGCGCACGCCACTGCACTCCAGCCTGGGTGACAGAGCGAGACTCCGTCTCAAAAAAAAAAAAAAAAAAAAAGAATAGCCACAGGGGCTGGACACGGTGGCTAACACCTCTAATCCCAGCACTTTGGGAGGCTGAAGCAGGTGGATCACTTGAGGCCAGGAGTTCGAGACCAGCCTGGCCAACTCGGTGAAACCCTGTCTCTACCAAAAATAGAAAAAATTAGCTAGGTGTTGTGGCACAGACCTGTAATCCCAGCTACTGGGGAGGCTGGGGTGGGAGAATCACTTGAACCCGGGAGGTGAGGTTGCAGTAAGCCAAGATTATGCCACTGCACTCCAGCCTGAGCAACAGTCTCAAAAAAAAAAAAAAAAAAAAGGCATTGATTGCCTTTTTTATCAACTGGATTGTTGATAAAAACAATCCAGTCAGAAAATAGATAGAGACATTTCACTGAAGAAGATATAAAAAATGGCAGATATGCACATGAAAAAATGTTCCACATTATTAGCCATTAGGGAAATAGAAGCTAAAACCACTTTGGGATATTACTACACACCTATCAGAATGACCAAAATAAAAAGTAGTGACAATACCAAATCATGAGGATTCAGAGAAACTGCATCACTCATATATTTTGGTGGATATGTGAAATGGTACATTTGCTCTAGAAAAGAGTTTTGTACTTTCTTAAACTTCAGACTAACATATGACCCTGCAGTTGCCCTCCTGGGCATTTATCCTAGAAAAAAATGAAGAGATGTTCACTCAACCACCTGTACATGACAGTTTATAGCAGCTTTATTTAATAGCCCAAAACTAGAAACAATCCAGATGTCCTTCAACAAGTAAATCGTTAAACAAACTGGTGCATCCATACCACAGACTACCACTTGGCAATAAAAAAGGGATGAACTATTGATACATACAAATGGGATGAATCTCCAGATAATTATGCCCAAAAATGAAAGTCCCAAAAGGTTATATATTGCTATTTCCGTTTATATGATATTCTTGAAATAAGGAAGTTACAGAACTGGAGAACAGATTAGTGGTTGCCAGGGGTAAAGAAGGGTGGAATGGGAGGGAAGTGGGTGTGACTATAAAAGGGAAACCTGAGTGTTCCTTGTGGTGATGAAAATGTTCTGTATCTTTACTGGATCCATGTTAATATTCTGGTTGTGATACTGTAATACAGTTTTGCAAGGTTTTAGAAGGAAACTGGGTAAAGAATACATGGGATCGCTCTCATTTCTTACAACTGTATATGAATCTATTTCAAAATTAATGTTTACTCAGACTATAATGTAGAAGTGGGGCCCATAGATCTTGGATGTTAAATAAGGCTGGGCATGGTAGCTCATGCCTGTAATCCTAGCACTTTGAGAGGCTGAAGCAGGTGGATCACCTGAGCAGGAGTTCAAGACCAACCTGACCAACACGGCAAAACCCTGTCTCTACTAAAAATACAAAAATCCGCCAGGCATGGTGGTGGGCACCTATAATCCTAGCTATTTGGGAGGCTGAGGCAGGAGAATGGCTTGAACCTTGGTGGGGGGCGGGAGAGGGGCAGGTAGCAGAGGTTGCAGTGAGCTGAGATCACACCACTGCACTCCATCCTGGGCGAAAGTGCGAGACTCCGTCTCAAAAAGAAAAAAAGGCTGTGTAGGCAAATCAGTATACATACTGCAAGAGTCATTAGCTTTCAGTGTTTGATGCTCGCTACTCAAGAATCAACTGCAGAGATTAATGGATTAAATTTTTAACTTTATTTCTTTACTCCATGCCTTCTCCCAGATTGTCTAAATTTTTTTTCAAAAACCCCTCTAGGATGTTGGTAGGCTTAAGGAAGAACAGAAAGGAACCTGAAGGTGGGGAGAGAAGAAAACTGGGAGCAAGAAAATTGAAGTTTGGGTGATTGGGAAAACAGGCCAGCCTGGGTGGGCAGCTGGTGGCAATGACAAACCAGAAAGGAAATCTGGTTTTCAGGAGTGTAGAAAGTGAATTATATGGAGGTTGCTTGGAAGAAAATTCCATTTTGTCCAATATCTGCTTTTAACTTTCACAGGGCTCCTGTTTTGTTTTGTTTTAGTGCTCCACTGAAACTTACAGACAAGTACACAGATCATAGTGTACAACTCAATGAATATTCACAAAGTGAACACACTTTGTATATCCAACACCCAAATCAAGAAATTCACCAGCACTCTAGATGCTGCTTTCAAGCCCCCTTGCAGTTACTCCTTTGCACATTTATATAAATGGAATCATACACTGTGTACTCTTTTTGTGTCTGGCTTATTTTGACCAACATTAAATGTGTGAGATCTTTCTGTAATGTGGCATGTTGTAGATCTTCATTCTCCCTGTTGGGTAGGATTCCATATGTGGATATGCTATAATGTATCCATTCTAATATTGTAGGCCATTTGGATGGCGTTCAGTTTGGGGCTATGCAAATACTGCTGCTGTGACTCTTCTCGTACATGTCTTTTGAACACACTACATATTTTTGGTGGGCATACACCAATGACTGAAAAAGTGGGTCACAGGATATAGACAAATTCAGTTTTTATAAATGTTTTCCAAAATGGCTGTACCATGCTGTGGTTTGAATGTGTGCCCACAGAAGTTCATGTGTTGGAAACTTAATCCCCAATGCAACAGTACTGGGAGATGGGACCTAAGAGGTGATGAGGTTGTGAGGGCAGAGCCCTCATAAAGGGATTAGTGTTGTTATCTAGAGAGTGGCTTAGTTATCATGATAATGGGTTGTTACAAAGCAAGTCTGGCCGCTGGTACCTCTCCCTGTCTCAAGTGCTCAGTTGCCCTTCTGCCACATTATGGCACAGCAAGAAGGCCATGCTCTTGGATATTTCGACCTCCAGAACGTCGAGAAACAATTTTCTTTATAAATTACTCAGTCTCTGGTATTCTGTCACAGCAGCAGAAAATGGACTAAACACATCACCTTCCACTTTTACCAGTACTTATCTAGATCCTCCCTACCACGTGGCATTTTGTGTCTTTTAAATGTTAGTCATTCCAGTGGGGGATGTACTGGAATTGCACTTTGGTTTATTTATTTATTTAGAGACAGAGTTTTGCTCTTGTCCAGGCTGGAGTGCAACGGCGTGATCTCGGCTCACTGCAACCTCTGCCTCCCGGGTTCAAACGATTCTTGTGCCTCAGCCTCCCGAGTAGCTAGGATCACAGGCATGTGCCACCACACCCAGCTAATTTTTTTGTATTTTTAGTAGAGAGGGGGTTTCACCATGTTGGTCAGGCTGGTCTCGAACTCCTGACCTTAGGTGATCTGCCCGCCTCTGCCTCCCAAAGTGCTGGGATTACAGGCGTGAGCCACCATGCCTGGCTGCACTTTGGTTTTAATGATAAGTAATGAAATTGAGCAAAATGACTCTGTCTTTTTAAAAAGAGACCAGGTGCACAACTCATCACCTTAGGGACTAAGACTTGCCAAGGGAGTTTTTCTTCCACTTACAAAGGGAGTCATTTGGTTTAGGCCAGCACTGAAGGTGACAAGTTGAATGTTTCCTTAAGCTTAACAGTTGAGACCAGGTGCGGTGGCTCACAACTGTAATCCCAGCACTTTGGGAGGCTGAGGTGGGTGGATCACCTGAGGTCAGGAGTTCAAGGCCAGCCTGGCCAACATGGTGAAACCCTGTCTCTACTAAAAATACAAAAACTAACTGGGCATGGTGGTGGGTGCCTGTAATCCCAGCTACTTGGGAGCCTGAGGCAGGAGAATCACTTGAACCCAGGAGGCGGAGGTTGGAGTAAGTCAAGGTCACGCCACTGCTCTCCAGCCTCCAGCCTGCGAACAGAGTGAGACTTCATCTCAAAAAACAAACAAACAAACTTAACAGCTGAGCCCAAACCAGCTTAACCAAAGGTTTGACCAATAACAGCAAAGAAGAAAATGACATGACTTGGGCTGACCCTTGAGGGCCAGAATTAAATGTTGAGATGAGTGCTTTTGCAGTTACAGCAAAGTCCTCTTTATCTAAATACAAACAATGCCCAAACCTCAATTTTATTCCCTTCATACTACTATGTAATGGGACCGAATACAGATAAATTTCAGTTACATTTCAGTGACCTGCAACACTCCAGCTTGTGGGGACCCACTTGGAACCCCAGACTTGATATGAAGATGATGATGATGATGATGAAGACGGAGTGTAGCTCTTGTTGCCCAGGCTTTAGTGCAATGGCGCCATCTTGGCTCACTGCAACCTCCGCCTTCCAGGTTCAAGCGATTCTCCTGTCTCAGCCTCCCAAGTAGCTGGGATTACAGGTGCATGCCACCACACCCAGCTAATTTTGTATTTTTAGTAGAGATGGGGTTTCACCATGTTGGTCAGGCTGGTCTTGAACTCCTGACCTCAAGTGATCTACCCACCTCGGCCTTCCAAAGTGCTGGGATTACAGGCGTGAGCCACAGCACCGGCCAAAGATTATTTTAAACTAAAGACATTTGAGATTCAACAGATGCAAAAGTGAGCTTTTTCAGAGCTTCCTTTATCTGAATAAAGGCAGAAACTTCTGAGAGTGAAGCTGCCGTAAATCCCCTCCCAGGGAGCTTTAGTGGGCAGAAAAGGGATGGAGACCATTGGCAACTGCATAAACAAACATCGCCAGAAACTTTCGTATCTCCTAAAACTCATTTGTCTTTCCTAAAGAAACCACTGATCTTCCCATAGATGCCTTTTTCTATGAGAGAGCTCCCCCTCTTTCCCTTATTGTTGGTTATATAAACCCTTTCCCTTATTGTTGGTTATATAAACCCCTGTCTCTAATTATGGACAAACAAGCCACTTTTGTGCACTTCCATGTGCGTATGGATCAACTTTGTCTTCTGTTAATTTTTAGTTAATTAGCAGACCTCCAATCAAACCTAGCTGGTAGAGGAAAGAGTTTTTCCTCCTGACAATCCTTTGAACGGCAGTAGGACCCACCAATTTGGGCTTTCCTCACCCCATTACTCTCCTCACCCCGTTAATCAATACCCTTTGTAGAACAGTTCTCGTTAAAATATTTTTTAAATCATATATTTAAAATTTATGACTCCAGCGTGGGAGTGCTTATGTGAATACTGCTTCACATACATGTGCCAAAGGTCTAGTGAAACATCACCACGCTCCAGTGTTAAAGCTTAATGTGCATCCGCGCTGCTGGTGATGAGTTTTCTTTTTGGTAAAGCCGGGACCTTAGACATAACCTCTGGCCGCCTCATGGGGCCTGTCGCGCACTGCCATGCAATTAGCAAGCGGGGCTGCTGCAGACTTCAGGCACAGGGAACGCCAGGACTACCGACTGATTTTCCCCGCTAGAAATACACTAGTAGTCATAATGGCACCATTTACTTACCTAGTCCGTCTTCACACCAACAGTTAGGACATCAGAACCTTTTCTTTTTTTTTTTTTTTTTAATCAAGGGACAAATGTGTGCTCCTAGTCAGACCGGCCGTCTGAAAGGATTCCAATTGTGGCCTTAATGTATGTTATTATTTCTAATAAAAGCAGACTTAAAAGGGGCTCAAACACATATTTCTCTCCATTTGGGTCAGGGTAGGGGGACCAAAGGGCACGAGAACTCCAAACGTTCCATCCGATCCCAGCGGCACAAGGGCTGAGCCTCCTGGTTTCCCTTGGTGAATAGGGGGCACCTGCTCGCTGCCAGGTGAAAGCTAGTGCTGAATAGAGCAACGTGCAAAGCTGAGCCTCGCGCAGAGCCGGGAGCGACTCCCCCAGGGTGGGCCCTGAGCTGCCCTTCAGGCCCGGTGGCACGGAGGGGCGCGGTTCACCGGCCTGGGTGAGCTTACCTGCAGGGCTGCGGCCAGGAGGAACTGCGCCACCGCTCAGGCCAGGGACCCTGGGTGCGGGAGGGGCAGAACGTGGGACCCGGAGCGGGGACCGAAAGGGTGCGGGCGGGAGACTATGGGTGGGGCGGCCTGGGAGGGAGCCTGAGACAAGACCCGACGCCCCCAGCCGCTCCACGTCGCTCTGCAGAGCGGCTCTCCAGCGGCCCCGTCCTCTTCCAGGCGTACTGGGCGCGCCTGGCCTCGACCGCCATAGGAAGGCGCTGCACGGGCCCGAGACACCGACACAGCGGTTTCCTATCATGGGGGTGATCGCCGGGGAGTTGAAAAATACCTGTGGCCAGACCCCAGCCTAAACCAAGTGAATCTGTCTCAGGGACCGGGCTGGGGGGACGCTGGTCCCTGCTTGTTCTGAAGGCCCCACAGGGGATTCGCTGGTGCAGCCACTTGTGATCGGTTTTCTAAATGGATTAGTCAGTACCTAGGAGATGGCTTCTAGCACACCCAAAATCGATAGGGATTTTTAAAAGACTCATTTTCTGAAAAATCGGAGAGCCAGGTGTGAAAGATGAAGCGAAGCGGCACACCTACTTTTCCACTGACAGTTTTGGTTGCGATTTTGAGAATTGGTTTCATGTAGCAAGTCTGGCATAAAAACTCAACTACACCTCTAAAAAAGTGTGTTCACATGTGTCAACAAATACTTTGTTGCAAATATACTTGGGTGTTTTTCATAAATGAGTGTTACTTGTGTCAGAAAGGGTGAATTCTGCTGTACTTAGTCTGCTTTAAAGGGATTTGTCAAAAAAAAGAGTTAAGCAAATTGGAATGCACCAATGTTCCCAGATGTGAACCATATACTCCAAGTTATTCCTCAGCAAATGCAAAGGATGACAAGTGTCAGTACTTCATACAACTAGATTTAATAAGTTGTTATTACAGAAAAAAATGAAGTCCAAACTACAAAGTTTAAGCAGTTGTAAGCAGTAGCTGCATTGAGCTCCATGTTTAGTCACAGTACTGTAGTTCCATACAAGCAATATTAGTCCAAGCCCCAAAGGCAGAAGCTGAGTAAGGGTTACTAGCAAAAAACAATCTAAGAGAACAGGTAATAAAAGATACAATACATTTAAAATTAGTTGTTAGTTGAAAAACAAATACAGAGATCTTAGCTGTGAACACTCTAAAAGTTAAGTCCATTATTTTGACAGCAAAAAATACAAATACCTAATACTTTATACCCCAACAGAACTATATCCAGGAAAGAAAAAGAGCAGAAGTTATCCTGTGTTAGCACCCAAGTTTTCTACTTGTTGCAATTAACTTTGTCGTCATACAAATTTAAACATCCCCGAATCATATAGCCACTTCTTGACCCATTTTGGGGTATAAAGTCAACAGCATTAATTATAAAACACTCTGTGGTAAGATGGAACACTATTGCAGCTGAGATAGAGAAGTTTGGTTATTATAAAAGAAAAAAAAACAAAGAAATGTTAGCTGACATACCATACAAGCTAGTGAAAAGCAACAATCCATTCAAATAAGCCAGTTTTAACAAAAAGATACATTTTTTTCACTAATCTGTGACTAATCTTTCACTCAAACCTTGCAAGTAGAGATGTCACAATACTCAAATATTTAGGTAGGAGCTTTACCCAGTTAAATGCCATTTTTGTTGCTAATATAATAGATAAAATGAAAACTAGCAGTTATTTGCTAATTGCATAAATGCAGTACATTCTGCATTAGCCCATGCCTCACTAACAAGCTATAAAACACAAGATATAGGCAGAAATCTAAGCATAATCTTTATACCACTAAGCAAGAATTTTCCAATTTCTTTTCTTCTGTTCCTAATCATTTATTTGTAGTTAATGTAAAATTCCAACCAGTAGTACCCAATTTGAGTTAAAATTTTACATCACAACTTGATCTAATCTATATATTATTTACAAAACTGAATACATAGAGCGTACCCAAGACCAACTCTGGACACAAGTTTCTCTGAGTTATTGATGAACCTCGCCTCTTTAGCGATGGAGCTGAAAGAGGCCATCAACCACTAGCAGAAACATATCATCTATCTGGAGCAAGTCATTGGCTGTTCTGTTTACGCAACACCAGTTTTGCAGTTGTAGTTTTTGCTTTGACTGTAGGTGCTATTGCAATGACACGTTAATGACTGTGCCTTAACTGCCCAGCTTCCAGGTGAGGAGGGTGTTAAAAAGCAGCAGCAGAAAGGCAGACAGATCATGCACACAGTTGCCACAATGAAAGGCAAACAAGGGGCACCAGAACAGGAAGCAGGCATGGGTGTGGAGGAAGATGCAACCTGACACATAGTCAGGGTCCACAGACAGTGGTGACATCCGAGTGTGCTTCCTCAGTGCCACCAACTGAGCCTTACAGGGAGGCAGCATGAGTGAGACCCTGCAGGTGAGGTCTGCAGTACATCACAAAGGCGGTGTCCTCTTAGCAACTTCCTGTATGACTCCGATATCACCACTGTCAGTGCACATAAAAGATTCGGCCTGGGAGAAAGGCACTGTCTCACACAAGGACAGCAGTTGGTGGCAGGTTCTCTCTCTCTCTCTCTCTCTCTCACACACACACACACACACACACACACACACGACATAATGAAGACTTAGAGGGGAAAAAGCAATGAAACATTCTGTTGACTTAGCCAGATTTTAAACCCAGTGGTATTTCGGTTGGGTGACTTCATTCTCAGGGCCACAGGTTTGGCTGCACCTGGTGTTGTATAAATCCACCATGACATCCCTAGAGAACTGCACTGTGACATCCCTAGTCTTACACTAAACCACTGTGATAAAGGAAAAGGCTTCTCAAAATCTCACATGTTCTGCTCATTCTGTCAGTTTATTACCCAATTATCCATTACATTTCCAATCACTTTACATAACCAACCATTTTCATCGTTGTCACACTATTGTAAACCACATCAGCAAGTTAATACATAAAGCTTTGCATTTCAAAAAACTAGACACTTTAGTAACAATATTACAAAGGTTTTAGCTTCAAAAATAACTGAAAATGAAAAAAATAAACTTTTAAAGAATTAGCATCATAAAATTAATTTATTCCAATAAAAATACAAAATAATATTATGACATTGACCAGATATGAAAGTCCCTCCCAGAAACAACTCTATTAATGATTGAGAAAGCACTCCTTAAAGAAAATACAAAATAAAATGAAAAATATGTAAATATGTTTAATTTTTTTCTTAGCAAAAAATCTTTCTAAAAATAACAATGAAAATTTGTCTCAGTACAAAGGCTACATTACTATTGAAAAAATACCAGCATGAAGAAAAGGTACATATTTGACAGTAGAAAAATGATTTCAGTGAATCACAATGTCTAAAGTTTGCAATGAAAATAAATCTGCAATAAAGATTTATGCCTTTTTTCTTTTCTTTTTTTTTCTATTTTTTATACAAACAGTACAAACAGTATTGCACATAACAACAAATAGTCGAGGTTAGGTTATAGCCTTCAAAAAATCGACTAGTTCAAGTGTCACACCAAGGAAAGGCCACAGCAGGACCTGTGTTACCCAGGGGCTTCCCAGTCAAGTTGCAGGTCAGAACACCTCTGTGTTTTAAAAAATAATTTTTTTGAAGGACCCTCTCTTTTAATATAACATTAACAACTTGGGGGCACATTTATTTACAAAACAAAAGGGAACATGTTATAATTTAATAAACTAAAAAAGTTCTCTTTAAAAAAATACAAACAGAAGAACTCTTTCACAATCCTGGTCAGTCGCGCACAATCAACACTTGATTAGAAATATACAAATTAAGGGAAAGTAGTTTCCACCATCTATTCACAACTTTCAGCACCAAATGGAGTTTATTTTTTGTAACCTATTCTTCAGGACAATGTTTTTTGCCTTCACTTTAGCTTTATGCTGTACAATCTTCCAGCTTTTTAAAAAATCTCAGTGTTATTTTAATACATGAAAGAGGGGTGCTTCTTCAAAAAGTTTTGCTTCTTTCACATAATTAGGTAGATTTCTGTAGGTTAGATATGATCTTTAATATTATAGTTATAAAGCTCTAACTTCTTCATTTTCAAAAAACACAAATAAGCATGAAAAAAATAAAGTTACCCATCTGTTAAATCATTTTCTTGCAGAATTAAATTAATATATATTTTTCTGAATAAACTTACTTAGAAAATATCATTTTCTTTCCTATATTTCAAAATTGAGGTATTGCAAAAGATCATGTCAGTCAGAAAGCATGCCTTTTTCCTTAAAAAAAAAAAAAAAAATCTGCCAACTTTTGAAAACTGTCTAGAATACAAAAAGTAGTAGTGCATAACAAAATTTCTTGTACAGGTGAAAAAAAACCCACAAACATAGAAAAAAAACAAACAAAACCACACCTGGGCTGGAAAAAAGCAATTATTACCAAAAAGCGTCAAAAAGGGGAGGATTCTAAAATAAGCATTTTTAATCCAGTAAAAAACTATTTTGTTTTTCCTTTTTGAAAACAAACTATAGCTTGAGAGCCAGTAATTGCAACTAAACATGGGAGAACAAAACAAAAACAAGCAACACTAACTTAAGACAGTACAAGGACATCACAGCACAGAAAACACAGCAACTTAAATCTATTCTGCAGTGTCATATCCAGTCAGATTGTCCCCAGAATTCCAAAACATAGGAAGAAGATTAAAAAAAGATTTACATAGTCTTGCAATCATTGTGTGTGTTTATATATTACTATCTGCAGCCCAAGGGTGAATGCTAGAAAAATGTCCACGCTAGTGCTAGCAGGCCTTCATTCTAGACCACACTAGTGCTAGCAGGCCTTCATTCTAGACCACACTAGTGCTAGCAGGCCTTCATTCTAGACCACACTAGTGCTAGCAGGCCTTCATTCTAGACCACACTAGTGCTAGCAGGCCTTCATTCTAGACCACACTAGTGCTAGCAGGCCTTCATTCTAGACCACACTAGTGCTAGCAGGCCTTCATTCTAGACCACACTAGTGCTAGCAGGCCTTCATTCTAGACCACACTAGTGCTAGCAGGCCTTCATTCTAGACCACGCTAGTGCTAGCAGGCCTTCATTCTAGACCACACTAGTGCTAGCAGGCCTTCATTCTAGACCACGCTAGCGCTAGCAGGCCTTCATTCTAGACCACGATAGTGCTAGCAGGCCTTCATTCTACTCAAGCTTAACAGGATAAATCCAGGGAATTAAGTAGTTAGTTTCTCACCCAGACAACCAACTCTGCCCAGGCCATCTTATTCTGTACAGACATTTCTTTAGCATCACCATTACACAACTTTCTTAAAAATGTGCCTAGTTTGTCAATCTGACAACTTATCTCTATATCCTGTATATATTCTTAGTGTTTGTAAGCTAAGATGAGCTCTTTGGTTTTCTGGACAAGGTCTGAAGCTATGTAAAATGGTGCAAGCACTAAGAGATTGTAACTAAGAGCTCATGTGTTAGTTTATAATATATCAGTTATGAACTGTCAAGTTCGTTAATGTCTGACAGAGGCTTTAAACAGTTAAGTTTGATCACAGTTAGACATAATCACTTTACTATATAAAATAAATTGCACAATATATAACAGAGCACCGCAAAGTACTTCATCTACCATCCACAAATTTGCTTGAAGAATATCCTACACCTAGGTTTTATATCGGTTGTAATATAGGTCATTCTGTTATGGGCTCTTCCCATTCAAAGCATTCCATTTATTGAGGCATGCCTTCCTCCGGTCAATTACCAATTCTTCGAATGAAAAAAACTTTTTTTTTAAAAATGAGTATTTTTATAGCTTATATAGATTCTTAATTTGTGCATTGTGGGAACGTTTTATACTAGACATTGGATATAAAATTTATTGCATGCAGCAACCTGATTAAGTAAACATGCAGTCAGAAATAGTGACCTTCCACCGAAGCTTTCTGAAGTCTATTCTGATCTCCGTTCGGCAGCTGACTCTATCCCTAAAATCACAAAAGTGTGTTGTTGGGTTTTTGTGTTTAATCGATATCTTAGCCTGAATAGAGTATTATGGTATTAATAATACCATTTTAATAGCAGCAAAAGCTATTGCAGCATAAATTTACATAATACTAAAAGATCTAACCAAAATCCTCGGCAAAACAAAAATCAAACATGAAGGAAAAATAAAAGATCCAGCTTATGAGGTATCCTTACAAGTCAAAATAGAGAGCAACTAAAGGCTTATTTTCATGAAGGGTTATCCTTACTCTAAGTGACCCGAACTAATGATTGCTGAATTGTTGTGAAGTTTTTGCTACATCTGCCACCTACTCACGAGTATTACCTTTGGTAAGTCTTGTCCTAGGGGCAACTCTCTAAGTTTCTGAAAATAAGTGCATGCTCCAGTTCAAAACAATCAGAACAACACCACCACAACAACAAACAAAAGAATCACAGACAGTAGCCTGACGGCCGCTGATGAGAATGGCAGTCTACATACTGTCACGAGTGACAAATCAGATATAAAAAATTAAGGTACCAAGCAGACAAAGGTGTGAATCAAAGTGCAAATCAGTACCATTCTACACTCTGCAATTCTGCATTATACTGGACACTGAGTTCAGTAATATGACTGTAAATAATAATAATAATAATAATAATAATAATAATAAAAAGACCCAATTCTTCTTTAAAAATCGAGAACAAATGCACAGATTTCCAGAACACTGTAAGCCCTGAGGCAGTGCCCTCTCTTTTCCCTCCTTGTTATCTACTCCAGTACTTGTGGCTGGGTCGGCCCGTGGCTCAGCTCCAACGGAACGGGACGTGACGAGGGCGGTCGCCTCCCTCCTTCACCAGCGGTTTGTGGAACTCCCGCCCGGCTCGGGAATGTATGCTCGCCCAGCAGTATTCACAGTAATACTGCAGACAGGTGACGTTGGCACAGAAGAACGGGGCAAACTTCCCACCACAGCGTGTGCCCTGGCACTCATCACACATCTGATCATCCAGCACATATGGCTTTACTTCAACCTGGACCCAAAGAGGAAAGACAGAGAAAAATGGTTTAGCAAAGCTTCCTCACATGTCTTGCTTTTGAGAGTTTACACTATAGCTTCATGGTATGTCTCAATCAGACGCTGCTTTCAACTCTGCTGGTACTGGATGGTAGTTGAGAGCATGGGCTTTGGAATAAGCTCCTTGATTTACTTCTTGTGTGATATTAGACAAATTCTTAAAATCTCTGTGCCTCTGTTTGCTCTATCACTGTATCTGTAAAATGGGTATGTTTACACACACATAAACACATTACACACACACACTTGTGTAATCTGTAAATGCGTATAACAGTGTTTACATCAAAGGGTGCTGGGGAGGATTAAGAGGGGCTATGCACGTCAAAGCACATGAGCTGAATCCTGAAAGCCGGGCAGCATCTGACAATGCAGGCAAAGAAGAACGTTGCAGGGAGAGGAAGCAGCCAGGACAAAGGCCATAAGCAGGAGGAGGCAGGCACATCCTTGGGAGATGCTGTGGCTGGAGCCAGGCCCGAGGGCAAGAGGCACAATGAATATGGGAGGAGCTGAAGGGAGATGCTGCTGTGAGGCTGTGCACTCAGTGTCATAATGACACAGCTCCCTGAGACTAACACCCCAATATTGCATACCATGGACTGGAGAGGAAAAGGGACTCACAGCTGAAGTGTTAAGAAGCTACTATAATAATTGGGGCTTTTTTATTTTTGGAACTTTCTCTGTTGCCTTAATCTCCCCTCAACACTGGAAACTTCAATAGAAGACAACTTTTCATCATAGGCCTTTAGGGAACCTTTTTAAATCTAAATGAAGCAAAGCTGCATGACTGAAAACCAAAAAAAGAAAAAAGTTACCACGTTCTCACCCACTTTCCTTTCCTAGAACTTTAGAAAAGAAATATCATTAACTTTATTATTATTTTTTAAATTATTATTATCATTATTTTTTGAGATGGAGTCTCACTCTGTCACCAGGCTTGAGTGCAGTGGTGCGAACTCGGCTCACTGCAACCTCCGCCTCCCAGGTTCAAGTGATTCTCCTGCCTCAGCCTCGCGAGTAGCTGGTATTACAGGAGTGTGCCACCACGCTCGGCTAATTTTTTTCTTTTTTTTTTTTTTTTGAGATGGAGTCTTGCTCTGTCGCCCAGGCTGGAGTGCAGTGGCACAATCTCGGCTCACTGCAAGCTCCACCTCCCGGGTTCACGCCATTCTCCTGCCTTAGCCTCCCGAGTAGCTGGGACTACAGGCACCCGCCACCACACCTGGCTAATTTTTTGTATTTTTAGTAGAGACCGGGTTTCACCGTGTTAGCCAGGATGGTCTCGATCCCCTGACCTCGTGGATCCACCTCCCTTGGCCTCCCAAAGTGCTGGGATTACAGGCGTGAGCCACCATGTCCCGCACACTCGACTTATTTTTTGTATTTTTAGTAGAAACGGGGTTTCACCATGTTAGCCAGGCTGGTCTCAAACTCCTGACCTCAGGTGATCTGCCTGCCTCAGCCTCCCAAAGTGCTGGGATTACAGGTGTGAGCCACCATGCCTGGTCGAAATAGTATCTTATTGTGGTTTTGATATGCATTTTTCTAATGACTGACAATGTTTAGCATTTTTTTCACGTGCTTGTTGTCCATTTGTATATCTTCTTTGGAGATATACAACTCAATGGGGAAATGCATAGAGAATAATTCACATAAGAATTCACAGACAATTCACATAAAAATATTTGTATTAGCTGGTTGTGGTGGGAAGCACCTGCAACCCCAGCTACTCAGGAGGCTGAGGTGAGAGGATCACTTGAGCCCAGGAGTTCAAGCCTGGCCTGAGCAGCACACTGTTTCCCTGGCTCTTAAAGAAAAAAAAAAAAAAGATGTTCATATTTACTTGTAGTCAGGAGAAAAATTGAGGCCATTTTATTCTCATCAGACTGGCAAACATTTAAAAGACTGATAATTATTTCTCATCATTTGCTGATAGAAATATGAATTGCTACAACTTTTTTTTTTTTTGAGACGGAGTCTCACTCTTGTTGACCAGGCTGGAGTGCAATGGTGCAATCTCAGCTCACTGCAACCTCCACCTCCCAGGTTCAAGCGATTCTCCTGCCTCCACCTCCCAGGTAGCTGGGATTACAGGCGCCCATCACCACACCCAAACATAATTTTTATATTTTTAGTAGAGATGGAGTTTCACCATGTTGGCCAGGCTGGTCTCAAATTCCTGACCTCAGGTGATCCACCTGCCTTGGCCTCCCAGAGTGCTGGGATTACAGGCATGAGCCACCACACCTGACCTGCTACAACATTTTTGAAAAGCAAACTAGCAAATTATTCAAATTAAAAATATGTATACCCTTCGACCCAAGAATCCCACAGTTGGATATTGTTCCTGCTGTAATCCCAATGCTCGGAAATATAACCACCAGATGTGAGGACATATGTAAAGTATATCTATTGCAAGACTTGTCCACAATGGCAAAAAATCAGAAACAAAGTAAATGTCTACCTACAGGGAAACACTTGAATAAAATGTGGGTTATCTATTCCCATGGAATATCATGCAGCCATGAAAAAGACTTAATTAGTGCTCCATCAGTTGATGAGAAAAGATTTCCATTACACAGGGACATCAGGACTAAGTGGAATGATGGATACAAATACCTACTGCAAGCTGTAAAATGCTGAACAAACATATGTAAGGTCATGTAATACATTTGTGCTGATATTTGAAAATGCAGTATTAATAAAACAGCACCTTCTGTCTATTTGGGCTTCCAACTAAGCTTGGTAACAATGCTCCTTACTGGCTGAAGGGTTTTGAGGGATCTAGTCTACATAGTACTTCAGATGTGTCATGAAGGTTTTCATAACTGCCTCGAGGCCAGAGGCACAGAGTGATGCCTTTCTTAGGGAATAACATATACCTCAAGTTATTATTCCAGAAACCAGGCACTTCTCCTTTTTGGTGCCAAAATATCTTGAATGTTGATGTTTTTTGATGAAAATCTTGCTAAAATGTACTACTCCCCCACCCCCTCTTAAGCAGGAGACATTACGAACATTCTTCATAAGGAATGCCAAGTAATACAATGCAGTAGAGAGTTTTCACATTTTCTGCCGGCCCCCTTCAAAATCTGGTGGTCTGCTATCATATCTAAAACACCTTCCAAACACCTCTTTTAAGTTTGCAATTTCCCATCATTTTCATTTTGCCTAGAAAGCTAGAAAAATCAAGTTTGTGAAGAGCTGAACATTAAATGCCAATAGATATGACTCTTAATATGGTGAAAAAAAATAGGCTGGGTGCAGTGGCTCATGCCTGTAATCCCAACACCTTGGAAGGGTGAGGCAGGAGGATCCTTTGAGCCCAGGAGTTTGAGACTAGCCTGGGCAACAACAACAAAAAAATTAGCCATGTGTAGTGGTATGCACCTGTAGTCCCAGCTACTTGGGAGGCTGAGGCGGGAAGATCCCTTGAGCCCAAGAGATAGAAGCTGCAGTGAGCCAAGATTGTGTCATTGTACTCCAGCCTGGGTGACACAGTGAGACTCTGTCTCAAAAATACATATATTTTTATATATAATATAAAATAATAATAAAAATAAACAAAGAACGTGGCTTTTGGATTGTGACTGTGCTCTCAGGGGCCTTTCCTGAAAGCTTCCAGAGGGCAGTCTTCCAGATGAGTGAGAGTGCTGTCCCTGCAGAGCTGCTCCTGCACCTGTTTATGAGGTGTTGTCTGAAGAGCAGAGGCTTGCCCAAAGACAAGACACACACCACGATGATCCACAAACACAGATGTGCAAGTTAGCTACTACAACCTCTCAAACAGCAACAGTCAAACAGTATTTCTGGATTGAAATCAACAGAAGACAGGCAGAGCAAGATGGAAGAATAGAAGTCTCCACCCATCAACCTCCACCAGACCCGTGCCCCACAAGAACAGGAAGTTAATAACTATCTACACAGAAAAAAACACCTTTAGAAGAGCCAAAAATCAGGTAGGCCCTCGTAGTACTTGGCTTTATCTTCATATTGCTGAAAGAAGCACTGAAGAGTCAGAAAAATAGTCCCGAATCACCACGCATTTAAACCAGCCCAAGCCTGAGGGGAATCTCCAATTCCAGCAGTGGGAACTTGAGTTCCCCCAAACCTCGCCACCATGGGCTACAGTGCTCTGTGTCTCTAAATCAACTTGAATGTCAGTCTAGGCCATAAAGACTGCAACACTTAGGTAAGTCCTAGTGCTGAACTAGGCCCAGAAACAGTGGATTCGTGGGGCACGTGGCCTACTGAGACATCAGCCAAGGGAGTGCGGGCATCACCCCTGCCCTAACCCCAGGCCGCACAGCTCATGGCTCCGAAAGAGATCTCTTCCTTCAGTTTGAGGAGAGGAGAGGGAAAAGTGGGAAGAGCTTCGTCTTGCATCTTGGATACCAGCTCAGCCACAGAAGGATAGGCCTCAGTCAGAATTGTGAAGTCCCTTTTCCAGGCCCTACCTCCCAGGTGACATTTCTAGACACACCTTGGGCCAGAAGGGAACCCACTGCCTTGAAGGAAGGACCCAGTCCTGGCAGCATTCATTACCTGCTAGCTGAAGAGCCCTTGGGCCCTGAATAGCCAGCAGTGACACCCAGGACCTTGGGTGAGCCTCTGAGACTTGCTGGCTTCAGGTACCAGTACGGCCACAGTTGGGTAGAGCACTGGGCAGGCTCCTGGGGTCCCCAGCTCTAGGACTTGACTCTTGAATGGCATTTCTGGACCTGCCCTGGGCCAGAGGGGAGCCCAGTGTCCTGAAAGATGGGTTGCAGGCCAGGCAGTGTTTACCATGAGCTGACTTAACAGCCCTAGGGCCTTAACGGCCTGGCAGTACTTCTGATGGCTTGGGGTGGCGGTGGCTGAAAAGTGAGACTCCTCTGCCTTTGGAAAGGGGAGGGAAGAATGGGAAAGACTGCAATTGTGGTTTGAGTGCCAGCTCGGTCACAATACAATAGAATACCAGGTAGACTTCTAAGGTTTTCCACTTTAGTACATGATGCCCGGAGAGCACCTCTGAGTCTGCCCAGGGGCTTGGGGAACCTCGCTGCCCTAAAGGGAAAGCCACAAGCCTGGCTGGCTTTGCGACCTGCTGATAGTAGCGCCCCAGGGCCCTGAGCGAACACAGGCAGTAACCAGGGAGTGGTTATGGCAGGCCTTAGGCAAAAGCCAGTACTGTGCTGGCTTCAGGTCAGACACAGCACAGTCAGAGTGGTGGTGGCCACAGGGGTGCTTGTGTCACTCCACCCCCAGCTTTAGGTGGCTGAGAACAGAGAGACTGTTAGTTTGGGAGAAAGTAAGGGAAGAGAACAAGAATCTCTGCCTGGTAATGCAGAGAATTCTCCCAGATCTTGTCCAAGACCATCAAGGCAGCACCTCTATGAGTCTGCAGGAACCACAGCATTACTGGGCATGGGTGACCCCTAAAGCAGAAACAGCTTAGAATACAACACCTAAGTCCTTTCACATATCTGGAAAACCTTCCCAAGAAGGACAGGTATAAATAAGCCCAGACAGTGAAGACTACAATAAATACCTAATTCTTCAATGCCCAGACACCAAAGAACATCTACTAGCATCAACACCATCCAGGAAAACATGACCTCACCAAATAAACTAAATAAGGCACCAGGGACCAATCCTGGAGAAACAGAGATATGTGACCTTTCAGATAGAGAATTCAAAATAGTTGTGCTGAGGAAACTCAAAGAAGAGACAAAGTTCACTATATATGATAAAGGGGTCAATTCAACAAGAGGATATCGCAATTTTAAATATATATTCGGGCCAGGCACAGTGGCTCATGCCTGTAATCCCTGCACTTTGGGAGGCCAAGGTGGGTGGATCACCTGAGGTCAGGAGTATGAGACTAGCCTGGCCAACATGGCAAAACCCCGTCTCTACTAAAAAATACAAAAAAAAATTAGCAGGCATGGTGGCAGGTACCTGTAATCCCAGCTACCCAGGAAGCTGAGGCAGGAAAATTACTTAAACCCCAGAGGTGGAGGTTGCAGTAAGCTGAGATCGCGCCACTGCACTCCAGCCTGGGCGACAGAACAAGACTCCATCTCAAAAATACATACATACATACATATATACATATATATAAATTAATTATATATATATACACCCAACACTGGAGCACCCAGGTATAGAAGGTAAATATTAGTGCTAAAGAGAAAGATAGGCCCCAATACAATAATAGCTGGAGACTTCAACACCCTACTTTCATCACTGGCTAGATCTTCTAGACCAAAAATCAATAAAGACACATCTTTATTGATGAAAGATGCAGATTTAATCTACACTACTGAACAAAGGGATCTAATAGATATTTATAGAACATTTCATCCAAAAGCTACAGAATACACATTCTTTTCCTCAGCACATGGATCATCCTCAAGGATAGATCATATGTTAGGTCACAAAGTAAGTCTTAAAACATTCAAAAAAATTGAAATAATATCAAGCATCTTCTGTAACCACAATGGAATAAAACTGGAAATTAATAACAAGAGGAATTTTGGAAACTATACAAATACATGGGCAGGGCACAGTGGCTCACACCTGTAATCCCAGCACTTTGGGAGGCCAAGGCAGGTGGATCACTTGAGGTCAGGAGTTTGAGACCAGCCTGACTAACATGGTGAAACCCCGTCTCTACTAAAAATACAAAATTAGCCAGGCATGGTGGCACATGCCTGTAATCCCAGCTACTTGGGAAGCTGAGGCAGGAGAATCGCTTGAACTTGGGAGGTGGAGGTTACAGTGAGCCGAGATATCGTGCCATTGCACTCCGGCCTGGGCGACAAAAGTGAAACTCTGTCAAAAAAAAAAAAAAAAAACACACACACAAAGAAAAAACAAATACATGGAAATTAAGCAATATGCTCCTGAATGACCAGTGGGTCAATGAAGAAATCAAGAAGGAAACTGAAAATTTTCTTGAAACAAATGATAATGAAAACACAACATACCAAAATCTATGGATACAGCAAAAGCAGTACTAAGAGGAAAGTTTATAGTGTAAGCCTACATCAAAAAGGAGGAAAAACTTCAAATAATCTAATGATGAAACTTAACTAGAAACACAAGGGAGAACAAAACCCAAAATTAATAGAAGAAATAATAAAGATCAGAGCAGAAATAAAATGCAATTGAAATGAAAAAGACAATAGAAAAGTTAAACAAAACTGACAAACTTTTAGCCAGACTAAGAAAAAGAAAAGATTCAAATAAATAAAATCAGAAATCACAAGGTCAGGAACTTGAGACCAGCCTGACCCACATGGTGAAACCCTGTCTCTACTAAAAATACAAAAATTAGCTGGGCATAGTGGCATGCACCTGTAATCCCAGCTACTGGGGAGGCTGAGGCAGGAGAATCAGTTGAACCCGGGAGGCGGAGGTTGCAGTGAGCCAAGATGGCGCCACTGTAATCCAGCCTGGTGACAGAACGAGACTCCTCAAAAAAAAAAAAAAAAATCAGTCAATCATATCAACAGAATGGAGGATAAAAACCATATTATCATTTTAATTGATGCAGAAAAAGTATTTGATAAAATTCAAAATCCCTTCATGACAAAAACCCTCGGCTGGGTGTGGTGGCTCACTCCTGTAATCCTAGCACTTTGGGAGGCCGAGGTGGGTGAATCACTTGAGGTCAGGAATTTGAGACCAGCCTGGTCAACATGGTGAAACCCCGTCTCTACCAAAAATATAAAAAAATTAGCCAGGCGTGGTGGCGCACACCTGTAACCCCAGCTACTTGGGAGACTGAGGCATGAGAATCCAGGAGGTGGAGGTTGCAGTGAGCCAAGATCATGCCACCACACTCTAGCCTGGGTGACAGAGCAAGACCTTGTCTAAAAAATATATATATAAATCAAAATAGATTAAAATCTTAAATCTAAAACCTCAAACTATGAAGCTACTAAAGGAAAACACTGGGAAAAATCTTTAGGACACTGGTCTTGGCAAAAATTTCTTGAGCAATACCCCCCAACAAACAGACAACCAAAGCAAAAATGGAAAAATAGGATCACATCAAGTTAAAAAACTTCTGCACAGCAAAGGATAAAATCAACAAAGAGACAACCCACTGAATGGGAGAAAATATTTGCAAACTACCCATCTGACAAGGGATTCATAACCAGAATATGTAAGGAGCTCAAACAACTCTATAGGAAAAAAATCTAATAATCCAATCAGATATGGGCAAAAGATTTGAACAGACATTTCTCAAAAGAAGACATACAGATGGCAAATGGAATATGAAAAGGTGCTCAACATCACTGATCATCAGGGCAATGCAAATCAAAACCACAATGAGATACCATCTCACCTCAGTTAAAATGGTTTATATCCAAAAGACAGGCAATAGCAAATGCTGGTAAGGATGTAGAGAAAAGGGAACCCTTGTACACTGTTGGTTGGAATGAAAATTGGTACAACCACCACAGAGAACAGTTTGGAGTTTCCTTAGAAAAGTAAAAATTGAGCTACCATATGATCCAGCAATCCCATTGCTGGGTATATACCCAAAAGAAAGGACATCAGTCTATCAAAGAGATATCTACACTCCCATGTTTGTTGCAACACTGTTCACAATAGCTAAAATTTGGAAGCAACCTAAGTGTCCATCAACAGATGAATGGGCCGGGTACGATGGCTCACACCTGTCATCCCAGCACTTTGGGGGGCCAGGGCAAGCAGATCACTTGAGGTCAGGAGTTCAAGATCAGCCTAGACAACACAGTAAAACCCAGTCTCTACTAAAAATACAAAAATTAGCTGGGTGTGGTGGCGGGTGTCTGTAATCCCAGCTACCCGAGACACTGAGGCAGAAGAATCACTTGAACCCAGGAGGCGGAGGTTGCAGTGAGCCAAGATGGCGCCACTGCACTCCAGCCTGGGTGAAAAGAGTGAAATTCTGTCTCAAAAAAAAAAATATGAATAGATAAAGCAAAGGTGGAACATATATACAATGGAGTTCCATTCAGCCATAAAAAAGAATAAGATCCAGCCATTTGCAACAACATGGATAGAACTGGAGATCACTATGTTAAGTGAAATAAGCCAGACACAGAAAAACAAACATCACATGTTCTCACTTATTTGTGGGATCTAAAAATCAAAACAATTGAACTCATGTACATAGAGAGTAGAAGGATAGGCTGGGAAACGTAGTGGGGAGCTATGGTGGGGCAGGAGATGGAGATGGTTAATGGGTACAAAAAAATCAGAAAGAATGAATGAGACCTACTATTTGATATCACAACAGGGTGACTGTAGTCAATAATAACTTAATTGTATATTAAAATAAGGAGTGTAATTGGATTGTTTGTAAGTCAAAGGATGAATGTTTGAGGGGATGGATACCTCATTCTCTATGATATGCTTGTTTCACATTGCATACCTATATCAAAATATCTACTATCTACACCCACTATGTATAAAAATATGGCTTGGCACAGTGGTGCACATCTGTAACTCCAACACTTTGGGAAGCGGAAGCGGTTGGATCACTTGAGGTCAGGAGTTTGAGACCAGTCTGGTTAACATGGTGAAACCCAATCTCTACTGAAAATACAAAAATTAGCCAGGTGTGGTGGTGGTGCCTGTAATCCCAGCTATTCCAGAGGCTGAGTGAGGCAAGAAAATCACTTGGACCTGGGAAGCGGAGGCTGCAGTGAGCCGAGATCACACCACTGCACTCCAGCCTGAGCGACAGAGTGAGACCCTGTCTCAAAAAAAAAAAAAAAAATTAGCCAGGCATGGTGGCACACACCTATAATCCCAGCTACAATTACCAACAAAAATAAAAAATAAAAATAAATAAATAGTTAAAGAATAAAAGCACATAAGGAACCAAAAACAAACAAACAAAAAAACAAAAGAGAAGTAGCTGCATGAAGGATATGGGTGTTTAGGTTGGCTCGTACTAAAAGGTGATTATTTTGGGTCAAGTGGATTCACCCACATGACTAGTATTTATGGAGTGCCTGTTTCTTGTCAGTCACCTTATTAAAACTGAAATGAATTGTAGACCAATACAAAGTTCTTTCCTAAAATAACTTATGCTCTATAAAAGAGTTTCTGAAAAGCATTCCCAAACCATTTGTGGTTTTTGCCATATCCCAGTGCCATCTATACTATTACCTAATATTTTAGTAGATTATCCAAATTAACTCTATTTTTCCCAACAAACAAATATATAACAAAATAAAAACTGGCTTATCTGTTAACCACTACAATTACTTGGAATATCATTAACCTATGACACTTTGGACATACCAGTCTGGTGGGATCACGTTACTGATCTAATACCATTAAAGCTCAAATACTAGAGTCCCATGCAAATCTGATCACATCGTTAAGCTGAACCTCTGTTTCAAAGGGCCTTGCAGGCAAAGGAGATGAGACCTACCTACGGAGAGACACTTAGATTCCTACTCATAAGCCTAATGGAGATGACTATACCCAAAGTGCTGAAGAATACATGTAATTTACTGATGAGCTTGTAACCACTAAGGATAAGATGGATTGATATGGAGCCTTAATGAGTGGCTAGAGAAGATGGTAAAGGGAATAATATAGTTAGAATGCTACAGACAAAGAGAAAGCCATACTTTTTAACAAACTGATCTCAATGCTTAATTGTTTTGTTTCTAACAAGCTAGAGAAAATATTTCCGTCTGCAGTCATTTTGTTATTACTCAAAAAACTGACCTCCTGAAGTAAATAAAGCAATGGCTAAACAACTCTTAGCGGCAGAGAATAGACACTGGGGAGACCACAAACTATTCGCAGGTGCAGAATTCCTTCTCAGACCTCAAAAGTTGTAGTAATAGAAAGGAGGCATTGGCCAAGGTCAGGCTAAGTTTGAGTTATGTACTAAAAGTTCTATTAAGGACAGCCAAAGACTGGCCTCTGTTACAGTCTGTCTTTGGTGGTGGGAACAATCAAATAAATCAGTCAGACACCGGCCGGACCCGGTGACTCACGCCTGTAATCCCAGCACTTTGGGAGGCCAAGGTGGGCAGATCATGAGGTCAAGAGATCGAGACCATCCTGGCCAACATGGTGAAACCCCTGTCTCTACTAAAAATACAAAAATTAGCCAGGTGTGGTGGCGTGCACCTGTAGTCTCAGCTACTTGGGAGACTGAGGCAGGAGAATAGCTTGAATCCGGGAGGCAGAGGTTGCAGTGAGCCAAGATCACGCCACTGCACTCCAGCCTGGTGACAGACCGAGACTCAGTATCAAAAAAAAAAAAAAAATCAGTCAGATATCTAGTTATCCTAAGGCACGTAAAGCATGCTTATGGGTGACTAGAAGGCAAGTAGAAGCAAGGATTTCAGATAACAGAATCAAAGTAGACAAGCTGGAAAAAGAAGCAAAGTGAAGCGATATAATTTAATAGGAATAAATCTAAGGCTGGTATCTACTCAGAAAAATTGGCAGCACACAGCCAAAGTGTAGTATTGGGTCAAAAAAAGAAAGAAAGAAAAAAATTGGCAAAAAATTGGTAAGTCAAAGTGTAAAGAAGATGTAGTTAAGCAGCACATCAAGCAAGGCTTTAACTCAAAGAATCAGGAATATGAAGAGGCTGACAAAAGAACAAACCTAATCTAAGGATCTGTTGCAGGTCATAAGAAGGAAAACAATCAACTGGAGGTCATGGGTGTGAAGGGCAGAAGAGATGTGTAGAGTTGCCATACTATATCAGAGGAAAGAGATAATGACATGAGCACCTCTGTGCTTAAGAAAAATCTAGCAAACAGAGGTCAAGCCAGAGAATACTGGCTCCAGGTGGTGATTTCAGAGAACCCAGAAAATAGAGTAGGTGAGAAGTAGTATGGGGGCTACTTGAATGGAAAACATTAGCTCTGAGGTTGGGTTCCTCTTCTGGCTTCAAAGGAGAGGCTCTCATAATCACATTGTTGGGATAAACTACTGGACACAGGGACTTGAGTGAGTACCTTCTGTCTCTCTCCAGACTACCCAGAGATTTAGGTCAAATGCTACAAGGGGCCATTGCATTGTCAGGCTTTAACAACAGAGGCAAAATATTCAGACCACTGAAAGGAATAGCCAGCTGTACTCTGGGTAAGAAACCTCAACTCTGGCTTTCCATTTTGAGCACCTCACTTTAGAAGGACATGACATTGTCAGAAGGACCTGACTCACTTGGAGATTCTACACTATGCTGGCTGAAAGGAGGCCATGATTCACAATAGAGACATTTATAATATGGCCATAGACATCCACAGCATTTCCAGGATCAGAAGTAGAAACTCCATCCAACTAGAGGCTGCCCCGTGGTCACTGTTTCGTGTGAGCTCAATATACCGTGTGTTTCAGAAATACTCTGATAGCTCTTAGGAATGAACGAATTATATTCATTAAAGAGGTATACCTCAGTAATGAGGAATTTAGTTTCTTTGAGCTTTTCTTTTTTAACTCACTAGGTTACTTTGAGAAATCAGACCATACAAAGTAGTTATCAATGATAAAGAGAAGTGAGAAATCAACTGATAACATAAGCAAGCTGTTGACACAACATTTTCAATTGTTAAAGGCAACACAACAGAGCTAAGTCTAGACACAAGATAAACCAGAGCTCACTGCCATGATAATGTCCCCCATATTGGGTAATCAATGTATTAGTTAAGAAGGTTGCAAATATATGACTCAATCAAGAGAAGAGCATTTCTTTACTTTTTAATTTTTAATTTTACTTTTGAGACAGGGTCACTCGCTCTGTCACCCAGGCTGGAGTGCAGTGGCGTGATCTTGGCTCACTGCAACCTCCATCTCCTGGATTCAAGTGATTCTCGTGCCTCAGCCTCCCAAGTAGCTGGAATTACAGGCATGTGCCACCATGCCTGGCTAATTTTTGTATTTTTAGTAGAGATGGGGTTTCACCATGTTGGCCAGGCTGTTCTTGAACTCCTGGCCTCAAGTGATCTGCCTGCTTTGGCCTCCCAAAGTGCTAGGATTACAGGCATGAGCCACCACACCTGGCTAAAGAGCATTTCTAAAATGAGTATTATTTCTGACCAATAGAGGAAAATTTCAACCCCAGTTCACTGGTTTTTTTTAGACACATTCCTGAGGTCTGAGAAAATCTAAGGGAACATAGCACCTCAAATAAGTTTAATAAATTACATTTAAACTACAATAGCTTCATTTAAATAGTACATCTGGGACTCAGTGCTTTAACATGAGCCCATTTAGAATCAGTTCAAGTCATACTTTGAACTCACACCTGGGTTTTGCCTGTCCTTTAAAAAGTCAGCTCAGCCAGGTGCAGTGGGTCACACCTATAATCCCAGCACATTGGGAGGCCGAGGCGCAGAGATCATTTGAGCTCAGGAGTTCGAGACCAGCCTGGGCAACATGCTGAGACCCCATCTCTAACAAAAACACAAAAAATTGGCCAGGCGTGGTGGTGCACTCTTGTGGTTCCAGCTACTTGGGAGGCTGAGGTGGGAGAATCACTTGAGTCTGGAAGGCAGGAGTTGCTGTGAGCTAAGACTGCACCACTGCACTCTAAACTGGGTGACAGAGTGAGACCTCGTCTCAAAAAAAAAAAAAAAGTCAGCTCAGCCAAAATCCCGAAACTATGACTCTTTAGAGTCAAATCAAGCAGAGATCAGTAATAATGTATCGAAGTTCTCCTTTTTAAAAAATATACTATGCAATGGCTAGGAAAAGAGCAGCACTAAAAACTTGGTTTTAGAACTATTTAACGGAAAAATGTTTAAAAAATTAAGGGTTGGGCTGGGTATGGTGAGGTGTGCCTGTAATCCCAGCTACTTGGGAGGCTGATGCACTTGAGCCCAGGAGTTCAAGTCTAGCCTGAACAGCATCTCCAAAAATAAATAGATAGACAGATAGATAAATAAATAAGTAAATAAATAAAATTAAGGGTTGAGTATAAGTGTCCCTGTTTTCAGATCTGGCCTTAACGTTAACCTGGGCACCCCATGAAAGGGCCCTGGCTGACTTAGGCCATTTCCTAACATCTGGAGCAACACAGCTTCTTGGAAAGCCCATTTATTTGGTGTGCTAAAAGGTTTTAAACATAATGTGATCATAATCTTCTTGGCATGTGTCATACAGTACATCTAGCCAGGCCTAAAAACCACAGTAACCTCATTAATATTCCCACTAAATATGGTGTCTTTCTGGTTGCTAAAGCAGGGCCTCCACCAGCAGACAATACAAAGAATGTCTAAACATAAATTTTGGCTGGGTGCGATAGCTCACACCTGTAATTCTAGCACTTTGGGAGGCCAAAGCGGGCGGATCACTTGAAGTCAGTAGTTAGAAACCAGCCTGGCCAACATGTTGAAACCCCATCTATACTAAAAATACAAAAAACATTAGCCGGGCATGATGGTAGGTGCCTGTAATCCCAGCTACTTGGGAGGCTGAGGCAGGAGAATTGCTTGAACCTGGGAGGCGGAGGTTGCAGTGAGTCGAGATCACGCCACTGCACTCCAGCCTGGGTGACACAGCTGAGACTCCATCTCAAAAAATAAATAAAAATAAATTTTTAGTTTTTCAACTATGAGCTGGAATGCTGTTGTTTAGAAAGCAGATGACAGATGCCTAGAAAATTAAAGTGGCGGCCAGGCACAGTGGCTCACGCCTGTAATCCCAGCACTTTGAGAGGCCGAGGTGGGTGGATCACCTGAGGTCAGGAGTTCGAGACCAGCCTGACCAACATGGAGAAACCCCGTCTCTAATAAAAATACAAAATTAGCCAGGCATGGTGGCGCATGCCTGTAGTCCCAGCTACTTGGGAGGCTGAGGCAGGAGAATCTCTTGAATCTGGGAGGCAGAGGTTGCAGTGAGCCAAGATAGCGCCACTGCACTCCAGCCTGGGCAACAAGAGCGAAACTCTGTCTCAAAGAAATAAAAAAAAGAAAGAAAATTAAAGTGGCAGGCTGGGCACAGTGATGCATGCCTGTAATCTCTGCACTTTGGGAGGCCAAGGCAGGCGGATCACCTGAGGTCAGGAGTTCGAGACCAGCCTGACCAACACGGAGAAACCCTGTCTCTACTAAAAATACAAAATTAGCTGGGTGTGGTGGCACGTGCCTGTAATCCCAGCTACTCAGGAGGCTGAGGCAGGAGAATTGCTTGAACCTGGGAGGCGGAGGTTGCGGTGAGCCAAGATCACGCCATTGCACTCCAGCCTGGGCAACAAGAGCAAAACTCCATCTCGAAAAAATAAATAAATAAAAATAGATAAAATTAAAGTGGCAATGTGAAAACAGCTTTTCCACACCAGCAAAGTTATCCAAAACTCTCAGATATAGCAAATCCACAGTTATTAATTTTAGAAGCAATCTAGGGTAGATTTTTAAAAATCAGAGGGGAAACAATTGGGATTTTATTTTGTTTTTACCTTACAAAGGATGAGACTTACCATTTTTCACATTCTCAAGTGCTAGGGTTATGAAAGATTTTAAAATTACCTTTGTGCCCTTCCCACAGTTTAAGAACTTACTTATTTTCCCATAGCAGGGCTTCTGTGTCAATGCCTCTGCCATATGTTTATGGAGTGCAAAGAGTTCTATGAGGGCTGCTCTGTTTAGCCTTAAGATAATGTTTTCATGAAACACAGAAGGGTGGGCTGATGGTATCTGGCACAGTCTGGTTTCCTGCTATGCTGCTTGGAAATGGGGCTGGAGGTATGGGTATAAATCAGTCCAAAACCAAGTGCTAGTGTCATATGGTGAACAAAGGGCAAGAAAATCATTAAAAATGTGAAATGCATAACTATGATGGTATCACCCCCTCAGGGTATAGAGATGCAGAGCACCCTGGCTATACCACAACCTCACGGGCCTCTGTTTCCCCTAGCCTATGAGGGGCTTGAACAAGTAGGAATAAGCACTCACCAAAAGACTGCTAACTTACTTCTAACACCTGACTTCTAGAGTTGAATCTGAATGTTCTACTGAGATAAGTATTTAGAAAAAAGGCAATGGACTTTTTTCCAATTCTTTATCTCATAAACAAGCTCTACACTCAACTATGAGCAAGAAACATGAATATTTAAATCACTGTAAAGAGTTTTCATATTAAAAATTATCACAAGTCCAAGGGAGGAGACATGAAAGAACAGAGAAGGACAGGAGAGTCAGAAGTCAGGACTTAGAAGGAGAACCTGGACAAAAGGTTCTATTCCATTCAAAGATCTTTACCTTCCTTTAGATAACCCAAACTCCCTTTAAAAAACTATTTCTAGTCAAGGGCTCTGAGACTCCTAGTACTTCAAAATAAGCCCAGGTAGGATTAGTTCAGATGATATTTGAACTCACTTCTGAGTGTTGCTTCCTCTAGGGTCAAGTCAAACATAGCTATAGACACAGCTAGGAAGCTTTCAAGCCAGGTCAGGCAGGGACCACTGAGAGCAGTAAGATAAAGGCTGGGTTGTATGAATCCCAACTAAGGATAGGAGTAGAAATAGTCTGAGAACAGGTCATCTCATCCTTACTTCTTTTGCTATTGAGCCACTGTATATATTCCCGCTGTGGTCAGGAACAAAGTACAGTATTATCAGCATTTCTGTTAGTATGGTTCCTAACGGAAATATGGGTCATATTAATCTTCATGTAGGCTAAAAATATACAGCCTTTGGTAGTCTAGTAAATGCCCAACATGTGTCAACTAAACAGAGAGAGAGAGAAAAAAAAAGATTAAATATATTAAGTACTTAAGGTACTTGCAAAGAATGGTACAATGGATAAAAGGTCATTAAATAAAAAATTGACTATTCTAAAGAACATGCTACTCAAAGCAAATATTTTGTGCTTAGCTATCACAATGCCTTTTTTGAGACAGGGTCTCACTCTGTCACCCAGGCTGGAGTGCAATGGTGTGATCTCGGCTCACTGCAACCTCCGCCTCCCAGGCTCAAGTGATTCTCCTGCCTTAGCTTCCTGAGTAGTTAGCATTACAGGCACGTACCACTACCGTCCGGCTAATTTTTGTATTTTTAGTAGAGATGGGGTTTCACCATGTTGGCCAGGCTGGTCTCGAACTCCTGACCTCAAATGATCCACCCGCCTCGGCCTCCCAAAGTGCTGGGATTACAGGCATGAGCCACTGTGCCAGCTACAATGTTCTTAAAAAGTATTAGAAAGTCCAAAATTGGCAAACTAAAAGTCGCTCTGGTTCCCAACATGAAGCTAAAATAGAGTCACGGGAACACTTTGTCAATGGTATACTGATTTCAACAACGATTTTTCCTTCTTATATGGAGACATTTTAGATGTGACAGATAATCTCAAAGAATCAAAAAATAATGAATTACAAATATTAAAGGGAATATCAACCACAATGTTAATGCCCCACTACTACATGGACATGCAGTTGTTATTTCCTTGCCCTGTCCGAAACCCTCTGTAGATATAAAATACATGGTAGATGGGACACATTTGGAAAAAAGGGACTAAGAGAAAGGGAAAAACAATCAACTGCTTATTAAGCTTCTGCATTTGAGCACGAAAGAAGGAAAGAAGCTGCAAACACAGTGTTTTTCTCAACTGGGTTCTCTAAAACATTATTTCCAAGAAATGACACATTTTTCCATGATCGAAACAAATTTGTGAAAAACTGCATATTGCCTCCTTCCTGGGTCTTCACAATGAAGATTAGTATATGAAAGATTATAATATGTCATAGAATAAACCAGCCTTTCTTTAAACAAGCATTTCCAAACTCATTAGACACAGCAAAATTTTTTAAATAAAATAGATAATAAAATCCCAGGAGACTCATGTTTTATGGAGCATACTTTAAGAAACATAGAGGAACTAATTGTAGGGACATTTTCCCTAGAATATGGGTAGAGAAGACCTGCCTGCTGAGATCTCTTCCTCTGTTTAAAAAATTCAGATATGGCTGGGCACAGTGGCTCACACCTGTAATCCCAGCACTTTGGGAGGCCGAGGTGGGTGGATTACCTGGGGTCAGGAGTTCAAGGACAGCCTGGTCAACATGGAGAAACCCTGTCTCCATTAAAAATACAAAAATTAGCTGGGTGTGCTGGTGGGTGCCTGTAATCCCAGCTACTTGGGAGGCTGAGGTGGGAGAATCACTTGAACCCAGGAGGTGGAGATTGCAGTGAGCCAAGATCGTGCCACTGTACTCCAGCCTGGGCAACAAAACGAGATTCCATCTCAAAACAACAAGAGCAACAACAAAAATAAAAATAAAAATAAAAAACTCATACATAATCTTCAAGTCAGTGACAGGTTTAAAAAAAAAAAGAACTCAAATAATCAACCAACTTTACCCCGATTTTGCCTGAAATATTTAACTCCCTTTATCACCTGAAATTCCAATTAGATTGTTTTTAATAAGCATCTTCCAGAAGAGTTCAAGTGTTAGTCATCCATGGTTTGACATAAATTAACGTGTTATCAGTGCTATCGTATATTGACAGAGTGCTTTACAGTTTTCAAGAACACTTTCATTTACACACACACACACTTCCTTCAAGCTATATAATAAGTGATACAGTCAAGACTAAAATCCCAGATTGGCTGATTCTTATCTAGTATCCTTTCTACTAGTAAAAATATTTCTATGGGATGTATTGGGAAACTATAACCAATGTCTACTGCATGATGCATTTAAAGTTGCAAAGATCTGATTTACAAACTTCTAGGGGACAACATGACCAAGCTGAGCTAGACAATGGTTGTGTTGGGGGGCAGGGGGAATTGCCCCAGATTTTTATAAACAAATTTTTCATATCTATCAAGTCATATGTTTTTGCTAGGCTAAGGGAGATTCAACTGATTCTACACTTTAAAAATTTTCTTATGACTGGCCGGGAGCGGTGGCTCACGCCTGTAATCCCAGCACTTTGGGAGGCAGAGGCGGGTGGATCACGAGGTCAGGAGTTCAAGATCAGCCTGGCCAAGATGGTGAAACCCCATCTCTACTAAAAACTACAAAAAAAAGTAGCTGGGCGCAGTGGCAGGCGCCTGTAATCCCAGCTACTCGGGAGGCTGAGGCAAGAGAATCACCTGAACCCAGGCAGCAGAGGTTGCAGTGAGCCGAGATCGTGCCACTGCACTCCAGCCTGGGCAACAGAGTAAGACTCCGTCTCAAAAAAAAAAAAAAAAAAAAAAAAAATTTTCTCATGACCACACAGAGTAGACAATAGAAAACCAGCCACATAAAAGAATTACCCATTTTCAATGATCTCATTTTCATACTACAAAAATCTTTCATATGTAAATGACCTAGATTTCCATTACATTTAAAAAACTGGATTTAGCAAAGCTTTTACATCTTAAGAGTTCATTTGGCATCACTTCTAAAAATACCACCAGAACACAAAGAATGTGTACAGGTGCCATCTTTGGCTCTTATTGTGTTTAAATACTTTAAACTCAGTTTTTTTACAGAAACACCATTCAAAGGAATATAAGCAAAATTTAATCCTAACCTGTATTTCATTTCAGGTTCAAAATCTTTTCAGTATCAGAGAAAAGATACTGGTAAAAATACTACTTTCAAGACTAAAATGAAAAAAGCCTTCAATCCTTTAAACGAAAAAACATACCCAGTTGTCTACATCTATAAAAGGAACTTAAGTCTTTACATTTGTGTCTTGACTAACATCCAACCAGAATGTTGACAGATTGGCACCTATGTTAACTTTTTTTAAAGTATTAACTTCAACTATTTCATTTTCCCTATATCAAGGATACTTAATGGAACTGAATAAATACTTTAAAAGCGGAAAAAAAAAAGCCAACAATTAGCCTTTGGATGTATGATTAGGCCATAGCACAATTTAAATAGGCCAGGCTCAGCAATAATACAAATCAACATCTGCCTGTACAGCCTAGTAACTTCCCAGAGCACTTCTTCAACTGTCATGGTTTATCTGCGCAATAAAGTGTGAGGTAGTTAGGCTGGTGTTCTTATTACCTCAGGATAATGAAATCAAGCCTCTAAAGGTTAAGCAGTTTGCCCAAGGTCATACCATGATTGGAAAAAGCTAGGAATAGACCCAGATCTCTGAATTCCTAAGCCAGTACTTTTTTTTTTGTTTGTTTAACTACAGCAATGGTTCTCTAGGAGGTGGGGACAGAGTTGAGTATGGGATGTATCCCCCACTTACATACATAATGATCATGCCTGTAACTGCCCCACTCTATTAGAGTTCTAGGGAGCCTCTGTTACGCACGAGTGTAACATACACCTCAAGTATGTGGAGGCAGAAGAAATGCTGAGAATTATGTGCTGAGTATCATACAACATTGACGTTGTCAACACAGGGACAAATTACCAATTAGCCAATAACTAGTAAACATGAGCCATAAGGTAAGCCTTAATTGATTTATTTCAAGATGCTAACGACTTTTTTCCTTGGAAGTAAAAACTAAGGCATGAATCTGTGTCTTTTTTTTTTTTTTTTTTTTTTTTTGAGATAGGGTCTCACTGTGTCACCCAGGCGGGTACAATCGTAGCTCACTGCAGCCTCAAACTCCTGGGCTCAAGGAATCCTCCCATCCCAGTCTCCCAGGTAGCTGGGACTATAGGCATGTGCCACTATGCCCCGCTAATTTTTTTTATTTTTTGTAGAGACTGGGTCTCACTATATTGTCCAGGCTGGTCTTGAACTCCTGGCCTCAAGTGATCCTTCCACCTTGGCCTCCCAAAGTTCTGGGATTACAGGTGTGAGCCAGTGCGCCTGGCCCTATCTGTGTCATTTACAACAAAATGTTTCAGAGGCCAGGCACAGTGACTCATGCCTGTAATCCCAGCACTTTGGGAGGCCAAGGCGGGTTGATCACCTAGGGTTAGGAGTTTGAGACCAGCCTGGCCAACATGGCGAAACCCAGGTTGGAGTTCAGTGGTGCAGTCATAGCTCACTGTAGCCTCAAGCTCCCAGGCTTAATAGATCCTCCTGCCTCAGCCTCCCGAGTAGCTAGGACTACTGGCATGTGTGACCACACCTGGCTAATTTAAAAAACAATTTTTTTTTGGTGAGATGAGGGTCTTGTTATGTTGCCCAGGCTGGTCTTGAACTCCTGGCCTCAAGCTATCCTCCTACCTCAGCCTCCCAAAACATTAGGATTATAGGTGTGAGCCCCTGGATGAGCAGCAAGGCTCAGGAAGGGCGTCCAACGAAGACAGCTCTGCCCTCAATTGTCAAGTATCTTGAGAAAGTTTCCAAACCTCTCTTAGATTCTCCTGTGTGCAAAACAAAGAGGGTTGGACCAGGTCATGCCTAAGGTTAAGTCCAACTTGGGTGTATATAAGTGCCAAAAAACACTTTTGATATTCTAAACAGCGAAATCTAAATTTCTTTAGAGTGTCCTTAACTAAGTAGAAAAAGAAAGCTATGCAAAGTGCTCTCTGGTGGACAGCTGAATATGTGAAAGAATGGTTTAAAAGGTCTTCCCATCTGGGCCATCTCTCTTTTTAACTATTTTTTATTTTTTTTTAAATTAAAAAAATGGTTTTTTTTTAAATTAAAAAAATGTTTTTTTTTTAAGAGAATGAGATCTCGCTACATTGCCCAGGCTGGTCTCAAACCCCTGGCCTCAAGCAGTCCTCCCAGCTCAGCCTTCCAAAGTTCTGGGATTACAGGCATGAGCCACTGTGTCTGGCCTCTTGGGTCACCTCTCAATCATCATTCATTCACTATAATAACTCATTCATGCATTAATTCAAAAATAATTAATGTGTGTCCACTAGGTGTCAGGCATTGTGTATACCGTAGTTAAATTAAAAGACAGTTATTGCCCTCCTGAATTTGTATCATCTAACAGAGTAGATGGACATTAAACAAAGCATTATTTCATTATACTGGCACTTAATGCTACAAATGAATGGTAGACATGCATTATGACAACAATCTATCGGGGAGGTATAAGCTCCAATGAAGAAAGGATTCTTAAAAATATCACAATTAAGCTGAGACCTGAAGGAAAAGTGGGTATTAGCCAGGCAACGTATGTATAATGACCCTGAGAAATAGGGGAAAAGGCCAGCTGTGGCTGGCTCAAGATAAGGAAGAGAGAAGTGAGTGGTAAGGCAGAAGTACATAGTACATGAAGGGTCATTTAGGCAATTTTAAGGACTTTGACCTTTATCCCAAGGGCAGTGGAACATAATCAAAAGGTTTAAAGGAGTGAAAAGACATGATTAAATTATGAGTATAAAAAGCTTGCTCTCGTTGCTGTGTAAAAAATGACTTGGAGATGGGATAAAATTGAATTGGGGAGCCACAGGGGAAGATATTCTAGATGTCCAGGTGAGAGATGACTCTAGATATCTAGTATCCAGGCTTCCACGGCTGCTTCCAGTCCTTGCCCTCCTATATATCCTCCTACTTGATTCTGCACATTAGTGAGTGCCTGCTGTGTGCCAAGTACTTCCATTCAGACTCCTGAGCAAAAGTGACAGAATTAAGATCATAGCAGCTCTGTGAGGAACTCCTAGTAGAAGAAGCCTCTTCCACTTCTCTTAGTCCTCCTGTGGCTGGACATGCCACAGCAAAACGTTGCTGATGTGTAGATTTATCAACTTACTCCAACAAGAGGGACTCTAATCACAGTAATAGCAGGGTTCAGAAGTTTCCCCCAAGAGCCTGGGCTACTTTGTTCCTGTGACTTTGAAGAGCACAGGTTAAATAAGTAGGATCCTCTCTATATTATGAGCTGAATAATTACAGAGAATAAATAAAGTGTATCTCCTACCACCATTCCACTATTGTTATTATGCAGTTGATCTTCTTATTGCAGACTTAAAGGCTGTACATTAAAACACCTCTATGTTTCTTAAGACATGAAATATGGGATGATTAAAAAAATACCTCTGTGTTCTAAAACTGATTGTGATGGCTACATAATTATGTAAATATACTAAAAAACATGTAATTGTACACTGTAACTGGGTGAACTGTATGCTATGTGAATAGCATAAAATAGTTCAATAAAGCTGTTACAAACAACAACAAAAACACCTCTTCCTTAAAGATCATGAGATTATGGATGAGTGAAATGACAGCAGAGATGAAAGTACCAAATATACAGGATAACAAAGATAAATTAAATAATATAAATGTTGCCTACTGACATATTTTATATTCATAAGCAAGCCAAAAAGTCTCTAAGATGGTGAGAAGAAATCAAATCTATAAAGCTTGTATTTTTCCCATGAAACACTCCATATAAAAGCTTCGCCAAAGATCAACAACAATAATAAACATATAAACTCTCAAAAGAGATATCTTTTTTGGAAAAAGTTGGCTGGATACAGAAGAGATAAAGGAGATATACCAGTTAATTTCTTCTTCATGTACCTTCCCTACTGTACACAAGAAAGTTGCAACCTGAGGGGATACACCTCATACAGCCCTACTGCTTTCACTGTTCCAACACTTAATGAATTGTCTCACTTGATGGTCAGGCATTGCTGCTCTGCAGGTGGCCCCCTCCCACTCCCCTTAAGGAATAAGGGCTGCAAACAGGAAGTAAGTGACCCTAAAATGCCATCTCTAGTTTTAAAAATTCACTGCATCTATATTTATAATGATGCAGACAGCAAAGGAGATGCTTTGAGTAAAAAGGTGATAAAGGTTGATGCTACCTAAAATAGTCAAGGTATTGGTTTAAAGCCAACTCTGGGCTCGCATCAGAAGGAAGGAGATGAATGCTATGACCAAAGACTGAAGTTCTCTATAGAGTCCACAATACTCAATAGTGCTGTATTTTCCTGAGGAGATATAAGACTTAGCCAATACATAATCATCACATAATAATCCATGATTTATTATTATTATTTTTTTGAGACAAGGTCTGGTTTTGTTGCCCAGGCTGGAGTACAGTGGCATGATCACAGCTCATTTAGCTTCGACCTCTTGGGCTCAAGCAATCCTCCCTCCTCAGCCTCCCCCTATAGCTGGAATCACACAGGCATGTGCCACCATACTTGGCTAATTTTTAAAAAATCTGTGTGTGTAGAGATGGGGTCTCCGTATGTTGCCCAGGTTGGTCTCGAACTTCTGGGCTCAAGGGCTCCTCCCACTTTGGCCTCCCAAAATGCTGGGATTATACACATGAGCCACTGTGCCTGGCCTACTCATGTTTGTTGATATGGGAAAGTAAATAAAGGTTTCAAAGTAGAGGAAGAAGGAAGAAGAAGGAGGAAGGAAGAAAAAGAAGGAGAAAGAGGAGGAGGAGGAAAGAAATAAAGAAGAGAGAAGAAAGGAGGAGGAGGAAAGGGGGAAGGAAGAGGGAGGAAGGAAGGAAGGAAGGAAATGACTGTGGCACCTTGGAATCTGTAATAGCAAGGAAAAGGGACTGTGTACACAGGTGGACATGTGCTCCTGACTTTTAGCACTGCAAGTTTCAGAACTTTTCTATGAGATATGAAACTACTACTAAAAACTTGGAGGGGTTATTCAGGAAACAAGTTTTGCCTAGTGATAGAAATTCTCTGTAGACAATCATGGATGATCATTTTTTCTGAAAAAGAAAAAGGGCATTACCTAAGGAAATACAAAAGTGCTTATATGAAATGGGAGCTCTCTGGAAAGCTTAAATGTAAGCTTTAGGAGAAAGATGAATAAAAATAAAACCATGAATGAACCTAAAAATGTACCTATGAAAGGTGTAGTTAACAGAAGCTCAAAATGCCAGAGGCAATAAAATGAAGTACTATTGGCTATATTCTAAGCAAGAAGAAAACGAAGGGGACAGAGTAACAGTTCGGGGGAAGGGAGTGTAATGTTCACAGATGAACAGTGAAAAAGAGCCCAACTCAAGATGGAAGTTGGCTTGCATCTCTCATAATAAAGAAAGGATGTTGGGCTGAGCACAGTGGTTCAAGCCTGTAATCTCAGCACTTTGGGAGGCTGAGGCAGGTACATCACCTGAGCCCAGGAATTTGAGCCCAGCCTGGGCAATATGGTGAAACCTTATTTCTACCAAAAATACAAAAAAAATAGCCATGCATGGTGGTATGCACCTGTGATCCCAGCTATTGGGGAGGTTGAGGTGGGAAAATCACTTAAGCACAGGAGGTTGAAGCTGCACTCCAGCCTGGGTGACAGGGTGAGACCCTGTCACAAAAAGAGAAGAAAAGGGAAGAAAACGGGAGGGGAGGAGAGAGGATGGGAGGAGAAGGGAGGGGAGAGGAGGAGAAGAAAATGGGAGGAGAGGGGAGGGGAGTGGAGGGGAGGGGAAAAGATCTCCTTATTGGTCAGGGCAAACGAAGAAGATGGAGCTGGTCCCTGAGGGGAAAAAGGGAGAGTAGGGACTTTGCCACTTTCAATGACTTCCAGTATTCCCACTCAGATGACTCTCATCCCAGGGCACTGAAGAAACTGTTGGGTCCTTTTCCAATATCACATGGAAGTAGCATGCTTGTGCCCACTGCAACAGTCCCACTATACACATACACAGTGTACATACTGCTTTCTTGAGTAATCTCTCTTCCGGGCTTCTCACCAATCTCATGGGATGCCCAAGGCTATTACTACTGCCTTCACTGTACACTGAAGCTCAGAATTTAAGTGACCCACCCAAGGTCATATAACCCCAAGGAGAACAAGACCAGATCTAGACCCCGGCTATCTGACTCGGGACCAGTGCTGTTTTCACTAACCAGTGTACCTTTTTGCTACTTCTTCAACAGAGCAACTTTTAAAACTCAAGCTATATAATATTAATAAAAATAAATATTAAGTACATTTGTAGCAAGATGAATACTTGCTGGTTAAATACCTTTCGACCTGCCTTAAGAGAAGTAAAATTTCATTTAATCTTCAGACCATCCCCAGGAAGGAGTTACAGATGAGGACCTGAGGCTTCTGGCCTTAAGTAACTTGCTCGGGCTTGACAGTGACTGACTGAAGCAGCAAAGGTTTAAATATACTGGAATCTGTTCTTGCTCCAAATTCCCTACTCTTTCCACTACAACTGGCTGCTACCTTAAATGTTTACCAAGGACTACTCCGAGATATAGACAGTATATGGTTAACCCAATTATAGCAAGCAGAAAAGTCAATGGCTTTCCTGAGCCCTGAGAAGTCTAATGTTCCAAACACATTTTCATAGCATGTTCTACAATCATGCTAACAAAAGCAAAGCCATTTCTCTCCTTTTTAACTTAGTTCTAATCTTGTGGGAAGAAATACTGAGGGCCTGAGCCTCGCAGTAGCTGTGAGAATAGTGGTAGGCAACAAAACAAATACATCTGAATTTATTATGATTCTTACAGGGGCTCAATGACTACTATAAATCCCTGGGGCAAGCATATCTCCCTCCAACAAGAAACAGGCCAGGAGATCGGTAGAATGGAGGCAAAGGGAAGGTAGAAACATGGGGAAATGGAGGCCTCCTCTAGGTTTTATTATTTCCAGGACCTACTTCCTGTACAGTCACTAGTTCTGGCTTTAGAGGAGAAAAAAGAAAGCTACTTCCATATAAATAAGAACCCAAAGCTCTTCAGGTTCAGTTCATTGCCTAGGTTCACCAGTGATGGTTGCGATAGACATCTCGATGTAATGGAATCTGGTACATGACTCCCAAATGTACAGGCACAAGCATGTCTACCAGCAACAGCAGCAGAAGTTAAAAGAACCCTCCAAGTAGCACCATGTGTTAATTCAACAAAGGTTTATCAAACATCAATGACTAAATTGAGCAATGGGTAAATACTGGAGATCAGGCAGAGAATGAGACAGCACACCCATCTTTGTGGAGCTTACAGTCTTGTGGGGGATTACAGTTACAAAAGGGCATGCTCAGATTGCTATGGATACTTAAAAACGCATGGAGTTCAGTTTGGTACCCATGCTCAGATTGCTATGGGTACTTAAAAATCAGGAATGGAGTTGAATCTTTATTACATTTTTGAATCTCCATGAATTTAAAGAATGTTTCAAAATTCTAAATTATTTTATTCATTTTAATTAAAAACCAAACCACTACCACTTACTCTTAAGAAGCTCAGTGAAGTAGCAAATAGAATATTTATTCTAAGCCCTGGCTCTTGTAGTTTTTGATCAGATACATGTCTTAACAAAACTATAATCCTGAATATGAAAAATCCATCACCAGTTAAAAGTTTTACCTAAGAAACTTGCCTGCTACACAAAATTAGTCAAAGTTGACTGTAGAGGATATTAAGTGAAACTTCATATAGAACAGATTTACTACTTTATTAATTCTAGTCCAGTGATGCCCCAAGAACATTCTTTACTAGAAGAATTAATAGTGACTGCACAGTTGCACAGGCAGGTGTTCAAGACTTGGTGCTCGGCCGGGCGCGGTGGCTCACGCCTGTAATCCCAGCACTTTGGGAGGCTGAGGCAGGTGGATCACAAGGTCAGGAGATCGAGACCATCCTGGCTAACATGGTGGAACCCCGTCTCTACTAAAAATACAAAAAAAAAAAATTAGCCGGGCATCATGGCGGGCGTCTGTAGTCCCAGCTACTCGGGAGGCTGAGGCAGGAGAATGGTGTGAACCCGGGAGGCGGAGGTTGCAGTGAGCCAAGATTGCGCCACTGCACTCCAGCCTGGGTGACTGAGCAAGACTCTGTCTCAAAAAAAAAAAGAAAAAAAAAAAAAAAGACTTGGTGCTATTCTCCTACATGCTCTTCTCATTTATTAATACAGGGTCCAGATTGGCTCTTACTGCCTTCCATACCCCTAAGCTTCCAAACAGTGGCAAAGCTGGGATTCAAGGAATTTAAACTCATGCCAATCTGCAAAACTATTAAGTACACCAACTGCCTAAAACTCTACTTCATGCCCCCTCTTTACATCAGAGGTAGCACTCTTAATGTCTCTAGAGGGCAGGCAGGTAACACCAATGAACAGCGTGGCAGGTAATGCATATGCATATATGGTGTAAGCAGGAGAAACAGAATGAGTTGAAGAGGAGACTGAAAGGAAAAGCAGCTATTTGACTCCAATGATTGCCACAACTTATGATCTTGCAATTTTCTTTTTCTTTTTTAGACGGAGTCTCGCTCTGTTGGCCAGGCTGGAGTGCAGTGGCACAGTCTCGGCACACTGCAAGCTCCACCTCCCAGGTTCATGCCATTCTCCTGCCTCAGCCTCGTGAGTAGCTGGGACTACAGGTGTCTGCCACTACTCCCAGCTAATTTTTTTGGTATTTTTAGTAGAGACGGGGTTTCACCGTGTTAGCCAGGATGGTTTGGTCTCGATCTCCTGATTCATGATCCACCCGCCTCGGCCTCCCAAAGTGCTGGGATTATAGGCATGAGCCACCGCGCCCGGCCATTTGGCAATTTTCAAACCAGAAGTTCAACATCTCATACATACTCCTGAATGTGTAAATGTTAATCTAAGTTTCTTTGTTGTTTAAGAGCACTATGTAGGTCAAGCAGGTCACTAGCTCTCCACCTCTACTAACATACTGTCAGTGTCATCTTCTGAACAGCACTAGTTTGGTATGCTAAATTTTGCAGGATTATTTTCATAAGTGTAACATCACTCTGGGGATGGGTGAGGCAGAAGATTCTGTAATGCTTTAAATATCAACAGTGCTCTCTTTTTCAGGCAGCCTAGATGGATTCATGGACTAATGCCATGCAAGGTAGAGCTGGTCACTTATGATCATAAGGTGCCTTTCTTCCCAGAAACCACAGAACAAACTTCTTTTCTCTCCCACAGCAGTTTCACCCTAAGTAGGTGCTTACCCGTTTGTCAATGTCATTGTGCTGAAGCTGCACAAAACGAGCGCTGATGGCTGCAATGTAACTCTGCTGATTGGAGAATGCCACGCGGCCAGCACCTTTGGGGTACTTCAGCTCTGGGTCTGTATCAATGCCAGCATAGCAGACACCACCGTACAAACGGTCCATGATCATTGCCAGTTCAACTGCAAAAAAAAAAAAAACACAGATGTGTATAAATATTTGGGAGGTACGCTTGCCCAGGAGAAGGAAGAATTATTTAGAGATCATGCAATGTAATTAAGAAAAGGAAAACCCATGTTAAGTATCATGAAGAATGTCCACACCAGTCTTACAACTCAAGTAGGGAAGGTCCTCATTGGGTGTTTTGAAATAAAATGGAAAAAAAATTAGGAATTTACAACATACACACAAGAATTTATATAATCAGAACTTTAGCAGTAGTATAGAAGAAATGAACTACCAGTAATCCTGTTCTAATTTCTAACTGCTTAGTCCAATGGAATGCGCCCTGAGTAGGCAAGGCATTTCATGCTGCCCTAACAAGTTAATAAGAAACAGTCCTACTTACTAACCTCTAAGACTAAAAGCAATTACTAGTGCCACACTACTATATTAGGACTAAGCTATAGAAAGGATTAACTAACTGCTTGTTTTAACTAAAGACAATTTGTTTATAGCCTTAAAGTAAATCTCCACAATTTAAAAAAATAAAGATTTTAGAGTATATCTAACCCAACTGTGAACTCTCCATACTAACCTTTCCCATTGAATTCTAAATAATACTAGTAATGATAATAGCCACAATAAACATTTACTGAGCACTTACAACCTACCACAGAGCACTAAGGTGCTACACAAATAGTAAAAACATACCCATGTTGTACCTTGCTACAGATCCAGAGGTCTGGCCTGTACTCCTTGTCACATTTCTTCTAAATATGCCTTTGTTTGTTTGTTTGTTTGCTGAGACAGAGTCTCGCTCTGTCGCCCAGGCTGGAGTGCAGTGGTGTGATCTCAGCTCACTACAACCTCCCCGGTTCAAGTAATTCTCTTGTCTCAGCCTCCCGAGTAGCTGGGATTACAGGCATGCACCACTACACTTGGCTAATTTTTTGTATTTTTAGTAGAGATGGGGTTTCACCATGTTGGCCAGGCTGGTCTTGAACTCCTGACCTCAAGTGATCCGCCAGCCTTGGCCTCCCAAAGTGCTGGGATTACAGGCGTGAGCCACCATGCCTGGCCTAGCATGCCTTTATATTGGTATAGTTACAAAACAATAAAGGTACCATTAGAAAAACATGTAGCACTTACCTGCATACCAGATTGTCTGAAGGTAATTGTTTACTTGATAGTGGACAGCACCTTCTCCAGGTATGACCATTCCTTTTAGGCTACTCACATAGTATAAGTCCAAAAGACTCAGCACTACCCCTGGGAAGTGACCCAAGAACCTGTTTCAACACCTATGTATGGTATTGGAAAGGAGAAGACAGGGAAGACAGACAATGACCTGGGCCACAGCCAATGTGCAAAGATCATCACATAGTAGAGCTCCACAGGAATCAGTATCTGGGGAGATGGAGAGCAGCACAACTCTTCTCGTCTAGGAGAAGAGTTCTGCAGAATGTACAAAGGGTGAAGGGCTGAATAGCATAAGAACTCCGCTAGATGTCTATGAACAAAAGGAAAGCCAAGCATTACTGGTTTCTGTACTATGAAACTGCTGAGGCAGTAAGAAAAACTGTGTTGCTACATCAGAGAAGCTATCTTTACACTTCTCCAAAAGTTCTTTACATACCAGATTGCCTATTGGTGACTGTTTTCTAAGTGCCTATTTTTAATAGGAAGGAGAACCTACAACCAACAAGTAATTTTCAGAAGGTGAGAAAATAAGCTAGTAATAACTAAGCCTAAGAGTAAGTGCTATTAAAGACAGAGCAGTAGAAAGTTATCTCAATTATACCACTATGGTCAGAATTACTAAGCTATATCAGCCAAGGGAGAATTGTCCGTTAAAGCCAAGTAGATGCTGACTGCAGTCTTGGGGCAGGATCCAGGAATCACATTCATTCAAACAATGTAACAAGAATTGTGTGCATACTCTGAATATTAGAGGTCCTTATACTTCATCCCAACAACCTCTGATGGTTTGAGAATCTCCTCATATGGCGAATGTTACTGCAGTAACAGAGACCAAGAAACTGAAGGCAAACTTAATTGTTAATTGCAGTCATTAATGAATTTCCCTTATTGGTTGAATGGGTTTAGTGAAATAAGTAACCTCAGGATCCTGTAAATTAAATACTAATTTTCTAAAGACAAGGCTTCCCTGTAGTGAAATAAGAAAGGGAACAATCTCTAAGCCTGGTGAATGGCCAGGAAAAGAAGCTGGCAAGGAATTGAATGGCACTTGTCTTCCACAATAGGAAGGACTCAATAAAGTGCCTGATTTAGAAGAAGGCACATGAGTGGTTAGCTTGAAACTCCAGCTAAGCAGGAGAGTTACCGTAACCACAGATTTTTCTACACCATAGTGGTCTCCAAAAAATCTTCAGGATTGCCAGGCGCGGTGGCTCATGCCTATATAATCCCAGCACTTTGGGAGGCCAAGGTGGGCGGATCATGAGGTCAGGAGATGGAGACCATCCTGGCTAACACGGTGAAACCCCATCTCTACTAAAAACACAAACAATTAGCCGGGCGTGGTGGCAGACGCCGGGAGGCTGAGGCAAGAGAATGGCATGAACCTGGGAGCTGGAGCTTGCAGTGAGCTGAGATTGCGCCACTGCACTCCAGCCCAGGCGAAAGAGCAAGACTCCGTCTCAAAAAAAAAAAAAAAAAAATCTTCAGGATCTCCTGATGCCAGAGAAGCACAAACATTCCATTACTTTGTGAATCTATCTGCTTGAAATCATCTGCACATTCCAAGGATTAGATCATGACTGATGTTGCTGGCAGTTAAGTACTTTTGATAGGAAACGGAAACCCTCATCTGCTTATGCTCTTATGAAAACTAATTATAAATAAATAATTTCCATTTATGAACTTATATGTAGTTGCTTTTTTGGCCACCAAAAAGTCTGCAGACATTTGAGTTGATTAGGTCTCACTTAAGTGAAGGGCAATTTGTTGAGAAGCTAGAAGAAACCAAGGTGACTTAAGAAGAGGTTTTTGGGAGAAGAGTATGAAAATTTCCCATCTCCCTCTCTACCCTCATCTGTATTTTATATTTATTTATTTATTTACTTATTTTCGAGACGGAGTCTCACTCTGTTGCCCAGGCAATCTCGGCTCACTGCAAGCTCTGCCTCCTGGGTTCACACCATTCTTCTGCCTCAGCCTCCCGAGTAGCTGGGACTACAGGCACCTGCCACCATGCCTGGCTAATTTTTTGTATTTTTAGTAGAGACTGGGTTTCACCGTGTTAGTCAGGATGGTCTCGATCTCCTGACCTCATGATCCGCCCGCCTCGGCCTCCCAAAGTGCTGAGATTACAGGCGTGAGCCACCGCGCCCGGCCTCATCTGTATTTTAACTACAGAAAGTCTAATACTATGACCACCCTTGAAGAGAAGTAAACAATAGTCAAACAACTGCTGTTTGTATTTGGTCTTTTGCTCAACCAGTGAGTCTTCATTCAGCATACTTCCTGCAGGCTGAACTCATTTAAGTACTAAACAGAATTTCTAGTCCTCATCTGAAACCATCCTCTGCAGAGGGCAGAGACAAAGTAGCTCCCAGGAGGATGTTCTTAACATTTAACCTGAGGGAAATGAGGGTAGCAGAGCAGGGCATAGAGGCGAAGGAATCCAGAGTTCACACAGAGGTGAAAATAGGTATACAGTCCACGAGGAAGTCGAGACTTTCCCAACTACTTTTTATTTTCTTTCCCAACTACTTTTTATTTTCTTTCCCATCCAGACAGTGCTCATGGGTCTGTCTGGTCATGGTGGGAAGATGGCAGGTCTAATAGCTATGGTTCAAGGGTATACCATACTTTGGACAAGATGCTCTGTGATCCTAAGACAACTTAAGTTGTCTCATGAACAACTTCCATGGTAGTAGCAACACAATGAGTCTAATCCACATGCTGGCTCTTGTGATGAGCGTCACTGTGCCACAGACTGGAGGGACAAACTAGAATACTGCAGCAATGTGGAGCATAGCATCCCCATGGATTCCTTTGGATTGTGATGACTACATCTCTGAATTTGAATATAAGCTTCAATTATGGTTCCTTGGATTTGCTCCTGATTCTTTTTTCTTTTTCTTTTTTTGAGATGGAATCTCGCTCTGTCGCTCAGGCTGGAGTGCAGTGACACGATCTTGGCTCACTGAAACCTCCGCCTCCCAGGTTCAAGTATTCTCCTGCCTCAGCCTCCCAAGTAGCTGGGATTATAGGTGTGCAGTCACCACGCCCAACTAATTTTTATATTTTTAGTAGAGATGGGGTTTTGCTATATTGGCCAGGCTGGTCTTGAACTCCTGACATCAGGTAATCCACCTGCCTTGGCCTCCCAAAGTGCTGGGATTACAGGCGTGAGCCACCGCGCTTGGCCTGCTCCTGATTCTTTACAAAGATGTGAAAGGGTCTTTAGTTCACCAGAGAGGAAACTCATGATGACTCCTCCCAGCCCTGCTTCACCTCAGGGCCCTATTTATATCATTTAATTATAATACATTTCAAAGCCAGCTAAGGCAACATGTGAGTCTGAGATACTGGACAGCCAAATGAGATAGAGTAGAAATGAGGATTCCAGAGGAAAATAACACATTCGTCTTTACAGATTCTAAACTGTGAATCTATAATCCATATTTCTTCTCTTTGGAAATAAGGACAAAACAGATAGGCAAGAGGCATAGGGCACCTTAAGATATCAAAGTGGTCTTGACTTCTGAAAGAAAGGAAGATTAAACTTGATGAGGACTTTCTAGGTTTACCACAATGGTCAAGTTGGTTCAAGCGCAATTCACACACTTCAAGTGAAGAAATGTGCTCATAAGCTTCTGCTCTACATCAGGCATGTTGGGAAGTTAAGAATATTTTCAAATAGATGGCATAAACAACAAACTAAATCAGACAGAGTGCAGTGGTACCAAGTAGACTGTTACTACTGTTACTGAGACAACATCTCAGATCTCAGCTTAATAAAGTATCTTTCCTTCTACCTGAGAAAGACCAATTACTCTATCTGAACTCTGCTTCATCATCTCGAAAGCGCAGTCTACCACTTACAATCTCGCAGGGTCATTGTGAGAATTAAACATCCATGAGAGCTCTGGGCACACTGCTGAGGACAGAGTAGTATTCAAATGCTTAGTTTTGTCCAGGGTTCTTGCCCCGCTCCCACCCTGTGAATCTCTGCTTAACATTTAAGTTGGCCTGGTTTTATGCTCTATAAGTATCAATTCATCACAGTGTTATTTTGGTTTTATGCTAATATCACACAGCCTGCCACTGATATGGCAAAGTTTGACATCAGCTTTGGATGAGGGTTTGCTTTTGGTGCAGAGGGAGGACACAAACACATACTAACATTAGGAAAATCCTTATCCCTAAAGGTAATAGTTAATCAAGTCAGTATGCCAAATCTGGAGTTTATCCGGGACAACCCATACTGAACTTAGGACATGGTGAAAAAGCTTCTACTGTTGAAAAACTTGATACAGGATGGTTTCTGCCTGCAACCATATCATAAAACAACAATAAAGGATAGGGTTATAATACTCCTGTTTCCTAAATCACAAATCAGGATATGGTTTCTAATACATGTGAACTATCAAATGTTTATACAAAATGTCTGAAATAAATGATCTTAGAAAAATTCAGGATATATGTTCTCTAGATATATGCCATATATCTCTGAATATTTACTTCACAAATTTTTACCTCCCACAGAAAAACCATCCTCGCAACAATCAGGGCAGGTGGGGAAAGGCAGAGAAAGAAATTTCAGGATTCATCACAGAATATTAGTAGGGGAAAAAAAGAAAGGAAGGAATTATCAGAGCAATTGTTAGGAAAGATAGGACCAAAAGATGAATGAGAAAACAGTAGGCTGTGGGGATTCAGATGAGCACTCTCTCAAGATTGATCTGTTTGCAGGGCCTAAGGAAGTCATGAAGTCAAGAACAGTTCATATGCTTCTAATGAGAAAGACTGAAAGTTTTTCCAGCCTGATCAAGGTTGGGAATGAATGGATCCAAAAGCTTGGTCACTGGGGCAGTCCTCCCATCAGATGCCAAAACCAAGAAATTTGGGATCAGAGGAATACTCATGTTAATCAACTGGGGAAGAGTACAGAGACCACATACCTTACTCTCTACTTTTTCCTGGTGATATCATAACCCCCAAGTCTGGCACTTATCTTCTGTCAGAGTGAAGAGGTATGCATCCTGGAGAGGTCCTAATGCCACAGAGATATGCAACAGGGCTATTTCTGTATGGAGATTCACATTACATGAATGAAGCATAGTGGCAACATGTTGTACTTCCAGGTGGCAGCAGGAGGAGAATCAAACTGCCCATTACCCTGTACTGCCTATGAAGAATACGCGAGCTTTAGCCACATGGTGGCACGGTGAGTCTACTTACAGGCTTTCCTAACGTGAGGGTAGGGTGAGGTGGGGAGTAGAAAGAAAACAAGATCTGATAAACACCAGGGAGACTTCAGGCAAACCATCGTTGGCTTGCTATTGTCACCGATGGGAGTGATGAAAGGAAGAGACAGTAAGAATGTGTATTATTTGACATAGAGAAAGCCACAATCAGGCAATGAGTAAGCTCATCTAAATTTTCCACTGATATTTTCCCATTTTCAGCTTTGCTTTGCTTTTCCTTTCTAGGACTGTGATTTTTTCCAACCTAATTTTTTTTTTTTTTTTTTTTTTTTTTTGAGATAAGGTCTTACTGTCACCCAGGCTGGAGTGCACTGATGCAATCTCAGCTCACTGCAGCCCCGAGCTCCCTGGGTTCAAGTGATTCTCCTGCCTCAGCCCCCCAAGTAGCTGGGACTACAGGCGTGTGCCACCATGCCTGGCTAATTTTTGTATTTATTGTAGAGACAGGGTTTCACCATGTTGCCCAGGCTGGTCCAACCTGAGTTTTTAAAAGGAAGGTTTATCAAAGAACCAGAAACTCGGACAATATTGCTTAAAACAGGTTGCCTTTTTTCTTTAGAGGTGTTTGTATATTTCTGTTTAAAGGGAAAAAGCCTGTATTCAGAATAACTATCAGTGATATTGGTCCTTGTCTTACAATGAGGAAATATCAAAGATTAAAAAAAAAAAAAACTCACAAGTTCCAAAGGAATAACACTTCAGTGATAACATTTTAGTCACTGTGACATATTGACATATTAAGGGATACTTTTTGGCCCTGAATAAGGCAAAAATCCACCTGGACATCTAAAATCTCACCTGTTGAGTAGGGACACCCATATCTAGTCCAGGATCAGTCTACATAAAATGCTTAAAATAGTTTTAGACTTTCCAAAATTCCGTAACTAGAATATCCCTTGGAAATAATCAAAAATGCTCTAAAATATTTCAAAACCAAATTTGAGAATCATGTTAAAGAATATAATCTGGTCTCCAATTCATTCTGAGTTCACATTCTATAAATACATTGTTTTCTTCTGAAATCTTTTGGCTCTCTGTATATGATGACCTCTTTTAACATGATAGTGGGATATTCAGTTTTGCATGACACACACTTTCTCAGTGCCAGTAATACAGTAGATGCTCAATAAATGTTTATCATTCAAGTGAACTGTACTGTATTCAACTTCAGCTTGTCTAGCAAAGTCACAATGAATTCCTTTAAAAAAGTCTTCTATTCCAAGGTATACATCAGTTCCCAAAGCTCAGTGTGTTTCAAAGAAACCCAATTCCTAGGATTATAGATAAAAGTTGCAGATGTTAACTTTTTGTCTTAATTACATGGCCCTCTAAACTAGAAGTCTTGGGATGAATGGTAAAATTCTAAGACAATAATATAGATTACTTTGCCACCTAGAAACTAGCTATGCTTAAGGGAAGTGTTGGCATGGGAGAAACACTATCAATAATACAAGTGATTTTAGATTACTATCCACATAACTATAAAAACAAAACATTTTAAAACAAAAAATTTTAGCTTAGTTGAAAAAAAAGAGAACTTCGGCTGGGCACGGTGGCTCACACCTGTAATCCCAGCACTTTGGGAGGCCGAGGCGGGTGGATCATGAGGTCAGGAGTTTGAGACCAGCCTGGCCAACATGGTGAAACACTGTCTCTACCAAAAATACAAAACAGCCTGGCATGGTGGCATGCGCCTGTAGTCCCAACTACTCGTGAAGCTGAGGCAGGAGAATCGCTTGAACCCGGGAGGTGGAGGTTGCAGTGAGCTGAGATCGTGCCATTGCACTCCAGCCTGGGTGACAGAGCAAGACTCTGTCTCAAAAAAAAGGAACTTCAAATTATGAAAGGTATAATATAGTATCTAGTCAGGGAACACAAAATCCCATTTCTTACTAGACAACTAAATATAATTCTTGTTTAATACTAGAATTTGTAGCATCTTGCAGATACCAAATGTTAAAGAATATAATTTCATGTCCAGGGGTTCACTTCTTGCAGTGTTGGTGTGCTCATACAGGAAGTTTGGAAAAGGTATCTTCACAAGATTTACAGAAGAAAAATGATACATAGGCCCTCACCTATCCTTCCAAATCATTAAAACAGGAAGAATAAAGACTGAATAATACAAATTGAAGTTTAATGTATAAACTTGTACGTCTGTGACTTAGATAGACGTAAGAAGTTACAGCCAGTTCTGTTATTTTTATAACTATAGGGCTTTTTCAGAATATTTTTTCAGATTACTATCTAGAAAAAAAAGGAAAGGGGCTAGAACATAAAAGCTAATTTGTGGCCAGGCGTGGTGGCTCACGCCTGTAATCCCAGCTACTTTGGGAGGCTGAGGTAGGCGGATCACCTGAGGTCAGGAGTTCGAGACCAGCCTGGCCAACATGGCAAAACCCTGTTTCTACTAGAAATACAAAAATTAGCCAGGTGTGGTGGCACACACCTGTAGTCCCAACTACTTGGGATACTGAGGCTGGAGAATCGCTTGAACCCGGGAGGTGGAGGTTGCAGTGAGCCGAGATCATACCACTGCACTCCAGCCTGGGCGACAGAGTGAGACTCCGTCTCAAACAAACAAACAAACAAAAAAACTAATTTGTGCTTGTAGTTAGTTACAAAAGGAATAGCTAGAATACTAGCAATGATTGTCCATTTGTAAAATAAGAAAAAGGATTTCTGTCTCTCTCCACTCCTAAATATAACACTAGTTAGAAAAAGTCAGAAATATTCCACAACACCTCCACCATTTTTTTTTAAAGCACAGTTTACAAAGGGCTGCATTTGCCCCCATCTCATAATGCTTTTCACATTTGAATTAGCCCTTCTTAGACTTTATTCTCTGACTGCAGATAAAAGAGGAGCATCTCTGCTGTTTTGCTTTCTATCTTTCGTTTTACAGTTTTCCATTAGAATGAAGAAAATAAGACCCAATCAGAACAAATATGTTTAAAAGTCCTTCAAAATGAAATTATGAATGTCTTTATATAGGTCTAAAGTTATCTTTCAGGTGTAGGCTGGAGTTGGGATTTGGATAAATATGTTACAAATGTTGAGGAACTTTCAGAATTAAGTCTTGAAAGTCATACAGCTAAATAACGTTAGGTTACATTTTATAATTCTGTTTCACAACATGATGTTAATGATCTCTGCTTTTTGTTTTAATTTTAGGTAGAACTAAGTCTATGTGCATATAAATAACACAAAAGAAATGTACTTTCACAGTGGCAATGGTAACATTTTTTTGTCTTACTTTAAAAAATACACTTAATTATTCTAAGTGCTTCAAAAACTTAGATCTTAGAAATAATTTCGTTATACTCCACTGGCATTAATACTGGTTATTAGGAGGCTGATGTACAGCTGATTGGATTTGTCTTTGGATTTAAATATGTATTGAAGCCATCAGTTCAACAACACTTCAAACTCTCCAGTCAATTATGATTCTGCTCAAATCCAGCAGCACAATTATTTCATCACTGGAAAGGAACTTAAAAAAAAAAACAACCGGGAAGATTTAAAAAAGACAGATTTCTGTCATACAGAACAATGCTGACTGGCATAAGAATGCACGTTGCCAAATGTGTTATTATTTTTTATATAAGCGATTAAATAGGAAAGCACTAAATAGAATTCATTTTGTCAACATAACTGTTTAATGAAATTCACTTTTGCACCATAACAAAATAGAGCATTTTGGGAGAAAACCTTTAATCCTGAAAAAGCTCAGTGAAAATGACGATAGCCTTCTTTTTGGAGACTATGTATAGCTGACTGGAAACCTAGAAAATATTTAAGACTAAAGGCATTGGGGATTTTGTTGTTGTTGGTTTTGTTGTTGTGGTGTTACTATTTCCACTCACCAGCTCGAAGGGGTCGTGGAACTCCCCCAACAAAGATAGTTTTTCTGGGGTCCAAAGGCTGAGAACCATCCATTACAAAGTCACTGTCACTTAGGTTCCATGGTCGAATTTGCACCTGAAAAAAAGTCGTTTACTTGGTCCTTACTTCATTTCCATCAACCCCAAATGAGAATAAGATGACTAAAGACAAGCCCACTGATTTGTGCATTTCACAATGAACATGACCCAAACAAAATCCAGTTAATTAGTTAATGTAATCTGCATTAAGTACCTTTCAATAAAACTTTTGGGGAATCTACTTACAGGTACTGTACTCAGCACTCTAGACATATGACACGTACCATGAAACCATCAGAAACCACCTCTGCCTGTGGTTTTTTTATTTTAAGGCAGGCTTTTAGAGACAGAGTCTGCATTTTGAATCAGATTCATTTTAACACATGATAGAGAATGTTTACAACGTGTCACGGTACACCACTTTGTTTTAAGAGTTCATCTAAAGTACATCAGGAGTATTTTCTAAAAATTCTCCATGTCTGACTTTTTAATTCTCATCACCCTCCAAAATTCAAACATATCTTTCAGCAATATGATTTAATACAGATGAACATGCAGCAAGTTAGCATAGAATTACCAAAGATAACAATAAAGCACAAAGAGAGTACTCTCTGGCTGGGCATGGTGGCTCACGCCTGTAATCCCAGCACTTTGGGAGGCCGAGGCAGGCGGATCCCTTAAGGTCAGGAGTTCGAGATCAGCCTGGCCAACATGGTGAAACCCTGTCTCTACTGAAAATACAAAAATTATCTGGGTGTAGTGGCTCACGCCTGTAGTCCCAGCTACTCAGGAGGCTGAGGCATGAGAATTGCTTGAACCCAGCAGGTAGAGGCTGCAGTGAGCCGAGATCACGTTACTGCACTGCAGCCTGGTGACAGAGCAAGACTGTCTCAGGAAAAAGAGAGAGAGTTACCTCTTTTGGATTTATCTGATTTTGACAAATGAGGCTGGTTAAATAAAAGCAAGCTTCAAAGTTTAAGTAAATTTTTTTAAAAGTAGAAAAAGAAATCTTTATGGCATATTTCTATTTGGTCATTTTTTTTAACTGGGACCCTGACTTAGTGCCCATAGTTTGTACTATTTTATCACAAGTAAAAAATAAGGTATTTCTTTAGAATTTTAACCTTAAAACATGAGCCTTTATGTATATGGTTTTATATACGAAACCTTAAAACATATTATCAAAATAGCTTAAACAAAACAAAAACACAAAAACATCCTCCCACACCAGAAGGCAAATTTTGCACTGCCTCAAAACCAACCAGTTTGGCAGGTAGCCAATAAGCTCTGAGAAGTGGGCTGGGTGCAGAAAGGGAACCTGGTATCTGTTCTCAAGGAACATGCCATTCCCCCTCCCCTCCACCAATGACTAAGATAGAAAACAAAAAAGTTGACTTTTCATTTCCTTAGTATTAACGGAATTGTTCATTTCCCCCTTGCTCAGACATCAACACTTAATGCGAGGAAACATATGGGATAATTTCTTATGTGGCTTGGCTTATACCCAGGAGTACTTCCACTTGAAAGGTAGCACCTGTGGCAATTATACTTTCAAAACATTTTGAATTAACTTTAAAACTGGAATTGCTCAGTTAGAAACAGTCTACACTTTTTTTTTTGGAGATGGAGTTTCCCATTTTTGCCCAGGCTGGAGTGAAGTGGCACAATCTTGGCTCATGCAACCTCCACCCCCTGGGTTCAAGAGAATTCTCCTGCCTTGGCCTCCCGAGTAGCTGGGATTACAGGTGCCCGCGACCATGCCTGGTTAATTTTTGTATTTTTAGTAGAGACAAGGTTTCACCATGTTGGCCAGCTGGTCTCAAACTCTTGACCTGAGGGGATCTACACACTTCGGCCTCCCAAAGTGTTAGGATTATAGGCACGAGCCACCACGCCTGGCCAGTCTACACATTAAGATTGCTACAAATTTCACCCTCACCTAACTTTTTGCCTTTATTATTATTATTTGAGACAGAGTGTTGCTTTATTGCCCAGGCTGGAGTACAGTGGCATGATCTCGGCTCACTGCAACCTCCGTCTCCCGGGTTCAAGTGATTCTCGTGCCTCAGCCTCCTGAGTAGTTGGAATTACAGGCACCTGCCACCACACCTGGGTAATTTTTGTATTTTTAGCAGAGACAGGGTTTCGCCATGTTGGCCAGGGTGGTCTCAAACTCTTGACCTCAGGGGATCCGCCCACCTCGGCCTCCCAAAGTGCTGGGATTACGGGAGCGAGCCACTGCACCCAGCCACTTTTTGCCTTTTATGACACTGGCCCTCACCAGTTAGCCAGAAGACACAAAATCACAAAATCTCCATTTCTTCCCCAGACCCTGAAAACTCAGACCTGTTTACAATACTGTTCACATGTAGACATTCGCTCCACCTTTATTGCATGAAAAAAAATGCAGTTCTGGCCGGGCGCTGTGGCTCAAGCCTATAATCCCAGCACTTTGGGAGGCCGAGGCAGGTGGATCATAAGTTCAGGAGATCGAGACCATCCTGGCTAACATGGTGAAACCCCGTTTCTACTAAAAATACAAACAATTAGCCGGGCGTGGTGGCGGGCACCTGTGGTCCCAGCTACTTGGGAGGCTGAGGCAGGAGAATGGTGTGAACCCAGGAGGCGGAGCTTGCAGTGTGCCGAGACCACGCCACTGCACTCCAGCCTGGGCGGCACAGCGAGACTTCATTTCAAAAAAAAAAAAAAAAAAAAATGCAGTTCTTTCCATGTAAATTTTGGTCTGCTTGAGTAAATTATCATTCCCTTGACATTTACTACAAAGGCAGATTCACTAATACCATAAAGCATTACTTTTAAATGCCTTCATGAGGACCTACTGCCTTTTACTAATTTTTTCATTTAATACACAATAATTTCCTGATATGTGAGAACAAGGATTCTAATGACACATACACACACACACACACACACACACACACACAGATGTATCTTTTTCTACACATAATCTCTCTTCTAATCTCATTCCTAATAAAGCAGTTATGGCAGCTTCAGGACCTGGTAAGGTAATTCCAATCACTTTATGTTAATTGCGTTTGATCATAGATCACTTTATTTTAAAAGTAAAAACTATTCTTGTGTAGTATCCAGTGGTCTGCTCTTTCATGTTCATTTAATTGAGACAGGAAATACAGCCTTTTATCAATAGCTGTAGGTTACCACTGCTCAAAAGAACTCTGCAAAAGATCTCAAACCTTCCTGCTGAGAGCTTTCATTATTGCCTACTGCCTTTTCTGCCCACTCCCCAACCTCCGACCTCACTTCATCACATTGCACACAACCCATTCCTTTATTCTTGGCATTGCAGATTAGGTAAAAATACAGGAAGAGGGCTCAAGACACAGTGCTGATTAACCCTATTCACAAAACCTACATTTCCCAGCTGCTACCAGAAAACAGTTGCTCAGAGCTGTCACCTCTACAGAATTAATCAACATAGATGCAGAATTAATCAACATAGAACAATATCAACACACTCTATATACTAAGCAAAAAATAATATTGTGGTACTATCTGTATGAAAAGTTGCACTCACACTCTGGTTTCTCTCTGAAATCTAAGCCCATTCTCACACAAGGCCTGTTTCTCCAGACCTCAGGTCCTGATATCCATGTTCTATCCTTCTGGACTTACTCTTTGTTTGGATATATTTTCTGGTCCTGATTTTTATATATATATATATACTTCATTGTAATATCATACTTTATAAGCTAATTCAAATATTTTGTGGAAAGAGAGTATAAATAAAATGACCACTTTTTAATTATCTTTGTTTCTTTAATTATTTTTGAGAATAGATGAAATTAGAATTCTGTCCTAATTCAATATAAATTTCCTGTCTCTATATAAAACTGGTCCTCCATATCTGTGGGTTCTGAGTCTGCAAGGCAGGGTCAGCCAATCTCAAATAGAAAACATTTTTTTTTGAGATGGAGTCTTGCTCTGTCGCCCAGGCTGGAGTACAGTGGCACAATCTCAGTCCACTGAAACCTCCACCTCCTGGGTTCAAGCAATTCTCCTGCCTCAGCCTCCTGAGTAGCTAGGGCGTGCCACCACACCTGGCTGATTTTTTTTTTTTTTTTTTTTAGTAGAGATGGGGTTTCACCATGTTGGCCAGGCTGGTCTCAAACTCTTGACCTCAGGTGATCTACCCGCCTCGGCCTCCCAAAGTGCTGGGATTACAGGCGTGAGCCACCATGCCCAGCCTAGAATATATTTTAAAACAAAAATAACAGTAACAATAATACAAATTTTAAAACTACAGTAGAATGGCTATTTATATAGCATTTACATTGTATTAGGTATTATAAGTAATCTAGAGACAATTCAAAGTATATGGGAGGATGCACATAGGTTACGTCATTTTATATAAGGGACTTGAGCATCCATGGATTTTGGTATCTGAGCGGGGTCCTAGAACCAATCCCTTATGCAAACCTAGGAACAACTGTATAGGGCTAACTCTGTGACTATGTGTGACAAAGAAGGTGTGTGAGTGAAACAACTCTTCCAGTATGTTGTCAAGTAGGCGCTATAGGGGCAGTAAAAGCCTCAGCATCCCGAGGACAAGTATAAGGATGCCACTCAGAAATAGTGAAGATTCCCTGAAATTATCCTGACATGATTCCAGCACTTCTTCCTGGAGCAGCCTGACCACATTTTCTTATAAAGGTGACTCTAAAAAGAGGTTGCTGGCCAGGTGCAGTGGCTCATTTCTGTAATCCTGGCACTTTGGGAGGCTGAGGTGGGCGGATTATTTGAGGTCAGGAGTTTGACACCAGCCTGGCCAACATGGTAAAACCCCGTCTCTACTAAAAATACAAAAATTAGCTGGGCGTCGTGGCAGACACCGGTAATCCCAGCTACTCAGGAAGCTGAGGCAGGAGAATAATCACTTGAATCTGGGAGGCAGAGGTTGCAGTGAACCAAGATCGCGCCACCGTACTCCAGCCTGGGTGACAGAGTGAGACCCTGTCTCAAAATAAAAATTAAAAAAAGGGCTACAGTATCCTTTGGGAAGCACCAGTTTTTGGGCCATGCCATGTCCTTATGGTAGGGGTCACACAAACTCAAATGACCATAGGGTCAGACAGGTAGCACAAATGTCAAGCCACATTTGGGTTAGCAGGCAGGCAGTAACACACTGGAGTAAACTACTTCTCAGCTCCAGCAAGTAGTTACCACTTGCCTAAGTATTGTCAGACTTTTTCCATTTTTCAAGAGTGGCTAGAAATTCAGATTTTTAAGTGAAACTTCAAGATTCTAAAATAGGAACTAATTCAAATGTTAAAAGTCACTATACAGGCTAAATAAAACTATCTGCAGACCAGATCTATGCCATGGGCCCCACCCAGTCCATGATCTTTGGCTTGAAGAGTTTAGTTACCACACAACTCACAATGATGGAATGTTTTGTTCCATTAGCACATATGAGAGAAAATACAAAAATCATTTTTCTTTAGTTTCTCTCTAAAGCACATATTCCTATGGAAGCTCTCCTGAGGACTACTTTTGGCTGAATTACATATCTTCTAAATTCTTATCTTCTGTTTCATATAACTGCTTATCTCCAAAGGCAAAATCTTTTTAGGAATAAAGACAAAAACCAAACACAGTGCTGAGTGGTATAAATATAATAATTTATACCATATAGTGAATTTAACATCAACCTTCAGGAAATCTAAAAGAACTTAACATTAATAATATCAACAGTTAGTAGTGAAATCACTAATATTCCTTTTCAAGGTTTCCCAAAGTGTGTTCTGTGGAACATGGGTCCCTAGGGTTGGTCTGCCAGATAAGCAGTGTTGGGGAAAAGCTGTAGATTATCTTCTCCTTCTTGGAGTTTCATGGCACCCATTAGTGTACTTAATTAAAGGCGCTAAGAAATTCTATAGAAATCTGTTCAGCCAGGCACAGTGGCTCACACCTGTAATCCCAGCACTTTGGGAGGCTGAGGTGGGTGGATCACCTGAGGTCAGGGGTTTGAGACCAGCCTGACCAATATGGTGAAACCCCGTATCTACTAAAAATACAAAATCAGTCAGGCATGGTGGTGCATGCCTGTAATCCCAGCTACTTGGGAGACTAAGGCAGGAGAATTGCTTGAACCCAGGAAGTGGACGCTACGGTGAGCCAAGATCGCACCATTGCACTCCAGCCTGGGCAACAAGAGTGACACTCCGCCTCAAAAAAAAAAAAAAAAAAAATCTGTTCAATGTTGTTTACCTCAGCATTTCTAAAATTATTTCCATAGACCCCATTTTTTGCATGACACCTATTAATACCTACACTGCCAATAATTCTGCCCTACTATACCTTACTCTTTTTTTTGAGACAGAGTTTCGCTCTTGTTGCCCAGGTTGGAGTGCGATGGCACGATCTTGGCTCACCGCAACCTCTGCCTCCCAGGTTCAAGCGATTCTCCTGCCTCAGCCTCCCAAGTAGCTGGGATTACAGGCATGCACCACCACGCCCAGCTAATTTTCTATTTTTAGTAGAGACAGGGTTTCTCCATGTTGGTCGGGATGGTCTCGAAATCAGGTGATTCACCCGCCTCAGCGTGAAGTTTTCAGAAACTTCACTCCATCCCAGGCCTTTTCCTCACTTATTTCTTGCTATTGCTCTGAAAAGTTCGCTTCTATAGAGTTTAACTTTAAATGATTAAGAGTATACTAAACTGAAACATTAGATAGCTCTTCAAAGAACTGAAAGTTTTCTGGCTAAACTGTATAAAAGATATGTTACCAAACCAGTTTGACTATTTTTCTTTTTCTTTTTTTTTTTTTTTGAGATGGAGTCTGGCTCTGTCAACCAGGCTGGAGTGCAGTGGTGCAATCTCGGCTCACTGCAACCTCCACCTCCTGGGTTCAAGCGATTCTCCTGCCTTGGTCTCCCGAGTAGCTGGGATTACAGGTGGCTGCCCCAATGCCCGGTTAGTTTTTGTATTTTTAGTAGAGACAGGGTTTCACCATGTTGGCCAGGCTGGTCTCAAACTCCTGACCTCAAGTGATCTGCCCGCCTCAGCCTCCCAAAGTGCTGGGATTACAGGCGTGAGCCACCATGCCTGGCTCAGTTTGAAATTTTTATCAATAAAGAGTAAAATAATTATAGCTCCATATAAAAACTAGAGTTCCATCCTACTTAAAACTAAAGGTCATTAATAGGGATACGATTAGGTCAAGGGCTAGGAAAAACAAGACATGCAATATGGGTCTTTTCGTCATCTTTTTTTTTTTTTTTTTTTTTTGAGACAGGGTCTCACTCTGTCACCCAGGCTAGAGTACAGTAGTACATGGAGTACAGGCATGAGCCACCATGCCCAGTTAATTTTTGTATTTTTTGTAGAGACAGGGTTTTGCCGTGTTGCCCAGGCTGATCTTGAACTTAGGGACCCAAGCAATCCACCCACCTCAGCCTCCCAAAGTGCTAGGATTATAGGCGTGAGCCACTGTGCCTGCTCTACTATGCGTTATTTCTTTAAATAGAATGCTATATGATAACATCATTTCCTAAAATGAAAATTTCATTGACAATTGACCAGAACCTCTTAGTTAAAATTAAATATAAAATGCATTTTTGGCCAGGCGCGGTGGCTCACACCTGTAATCCCAGCACTTTGGGAAGCCACGGCAGGTGGATCACCTGAGGTCAGGAGTTCCAGACCAGCTTAGCCAACATGGTGAAAACCCATTTCTACTAAAAAAAAAATATATACAAAAAATTAGCTGGATGTGGTGGCAGGTGCCTATAATCCCAGCTTCTCAGGAGGCTGAGGCAGGAGAATTGCCTGAATCCGGGAGGCAGAGGTTTCAGGGAACCAAGATCATGCCATTGTACTCCAGCCTGGGCAGTGAAACTCCGTCTCAAAAAAAAAAAAAAAGAAGCATTTTTGGCCAGGCATGGTGGCTCATGCTTATATAATCTCAGCATTTTGGAAGGCCAAGGCTGGAGGACCACTTGAGGCCAGGAGTTCGAGACCAGCCTGGGCAGCATAGTGAGACCCTGTCTCTATGAAAACCTTTTCAAAATTAGCTAGGTGTGGTGGCTAAGGTGGGAAGATCGTTTAGGCCCAGGAGTTTGAGGTTGCAGTGAGCTGTGATTAAGCCACTGCACTCCAGCCTGGGTGACAGAACCAGCCCTTGTCTCAGGAAAATATTTTTGTTGTATCTAATTACAGGATAACAGAAAACACAATTTTTTGTTTTTGTTTTCCCCCCTTGCCGCAAGGAGAAAACATATTTGTTTCCCCCCAGCAGCAAGGAGAAAACATAGGTTTTTTTCTGGTTTTTTTTTTTGAGACAGAGTTTCACTCTTGTTGTCCAGGCTGGAGTGTAATGGCACGACCTCTGCTGACTGCAACCTCCGCCTCCCGGGTTCAAGCGATTCTCGTGCCTCAGTCTCTCAAGTAGCTGAGATTACCGGCATGCGCCACCACGCCCCACTAACTTTTTTGTATTTTTAGTAGAGACGGGGTTTCTCCATGTTGGTCAGGCTGGTCTCGAACTCCTGACCTCAGGTGATCCGCCCACCTCAGCCTCACAAAGTGCTGGGATTACAGGCATGAGCCACCACGCCCAGTCAATAAGAATGGTTTTTTTTTTTTTTTTGAGACAGAGTCTCGCTCTGTCGCCCAGGCTAGAGTGCAGTGGCACGATCTCGGCTCACTGCAAGCTTCGCCTCCTGGGTTCACACCATTCTCCTGCCTCAGCCTCCCAAGTAGCTAGGACTACAGCTGCCCGCCACCACACCCAGCTAATTTTTTGTATTTTTAGTAGAGAAGGGGTTTCTCCCTGTTAGCCAGGATGGTCTCGATCTCCTAACCTCGTGATCCTCCTGCCTCGGCCTCCCAAAGTGCTGGGATTACAGGCGTGAGCCACTGTGCCCGGCCAAGAACAGTTTTTAACACAAAGCTCAAGACTTCAAATTTCTCAAAATAACCACATATCCCTACAGCTAGAGTTCTCTCAGTTACAATTTAGTATTTAGATATTTATCTACCAATACATATCGTCAAGCTCATTTTTAACATCTCACTCTGTATGGTCCCTTCTTTAGGTTACAACACCCATCACATGAACATCCTACTGCATAAGATTTCATTTTCATTTGTTCATCTCAAGGCAATTCCAAATGGCAAACCATTGGGTGTGAACAGTGCAATCAGGTGGCCAGCTCGGGAAACCACCTGACCAAAGACTCCCTCAAAGCTGTATGTTCTTTTTCCCAAAAAGGACCTGGTTCAGAGCTCAGCTACTTCCCCCATACTCTGATTTCTTTTTTCCTTTTCCTCTTTTCAGTACCCTTCAAACTCAAGCTCTTTAGGAAAAAAGTCTCCATTTTTCTCTCCCCAATCCTACAATCCTTTTAGTCTACATAAATTGGAAAAACAATACTGCAGAACCATCAGGACTGCTCTCCCCAACAAGCAGCAGCACCCCAGCTCATCCTAATAGCCAGGACGAGTCAGCTAAACCTAGGTCCGCTGACATACAGCTGCAACAGCTCAGTTGTAGTGGTGATGAACTCAGACCCACCCCAGCTGTCAGCAATTCTATTTTAAGCATCACAGACTTCACAAAATGACTGGATTGCCCCAGCAATATCAGAAATAAACTAGTTTGTGGCTGGGTGTGATGGCTCACACCTGTAATCCCAGCATTTTGGGAGGCCAAGGCAGATGGATCACTTGAGGTCAGGAGTTCGAGACCAGCCTGGGCAACATGGTGAAACCCCCGTCTCTACTAAAAATAAAAAAATTAGCTGGGCGTGGTGGTATGTGCCTGAAATCCCAGCTACTTAGGATGCTGAGGCAGGAGAATCGCTTGAACCTGGAAGGCGGAGGTTGCAGTGAGCCGAGATTATGCCACTGCACTCCACCTGGGTGACAGAGCGAGACGCTGTCTCAATAAATAAATAAACAAACAAACTAGTCTGTGGTTTGTGAGGCATCTTTATCTCTTCCATGGCATAAGGAGTTGGTTTATTATTAATCACCGAAACTAAGAGCCACAACAATAATTGTGGTTTAGACTCTTTACAGCACACTGATATTGGCATCTCATTTCAACATAATTTCGACCACATAGCTTCCTAACAAATAGGTCAGCCAATTTCAGGAGTTTAGATGCTATCTATTATTCTCAAGTGCTGAAGAGGAAGAGATGCCTTCCTTGCATCTTCTGGGGGTAGTGGAGAGAAAGGAACAGCTAATCAGAGTCTTTAGCCTTAGTAAGACTTCTGTATCCTGGGTAGCTCTGGGGGCTTCAGCCAGACCTCCGTCAGGCCTCAAGGCAAAAAGCTGTAACTCTCACATTCAGACTATTCCTCCCATTCCCTAGATACAAGTAGTCTCCAAGTAGAAATAGAAAATCTTCATCAAAATAGCCAGGATTCTTCCTAGACAGGGAGCCAAAAGTAACCCTAGGAAATTCTCTCATGTCCTCCTTAGATGCTCCAAGTCCACCCTCAGGTTTAGGAAACAGTCCAGGTACAAAAAGGAAACTCCTGCCCCCATCACCAGGCTGCAGAGCCTATTAGCTGATGCAAGGAAGCTACAGGCTTTACAACTCCTTTGGGACCTTCAGTTACTGATGAACAATTCGGTATACTGTTTCATAAGGGCACTCAGTGCAGAAACAGAGCATGCATAAACTGCCCCATGAAAATGGTTATGTATATCTTTGCACTATATGATTTAATAAAGCCATTATCAATTAAATGTTATGCCCAGAAGACTCAAGTCAACACCTCTCTAAAGGCTTTTCTGACTGCCTCAGAAACATCTGCGTACTCTGCCCTTTGAGCACTCTCCCCATCACAACTACTCCCTCTAATACTTCTATCCAGCTATTTTAACTTTCAGGTTTTCAGAGCATCTGTGGCTCCTTAGGTCACTTATTGGTCATATGTCTATTTCCCTCTATTGGACTCTAAGATCCTCTAAGGCGGAAACCATATATTTGTGTGGATCCCAACTGCACAGCACAGTGCCTAACCATTAGTGAGTGCTCTGTGCAAGTTTGGTGTGTAAACAAATGTTTTCCTGAGGTGCTGACACTGGTGTCACAAAACATGTCCAGCAGCTGCTCTTCTACAGCTCCCAGATCACTCTCCTCACTTCCACTGAGAGCTACCTTGCAGGGGTAGGAAAATAGGGCATATTTGGTCACCAGTGGATGCCCAAGGTCTTGGGCTTAATGAATGCAAATTTCTGATGCCACTAGGTGAGACCCACTCAATGATCAGAATTATCTAGTGTTCATCATCACTGTTGATGCTGCTTCATCACTGATAAAGCATAAACATGACAGCTGATTCCCTTTTGAAAGAAAAAGCACTTTTAAGCACTTATATTGCACTACTGTGCTAGGCATTTTACAGTCACACTTAAACAGCACCACACCATATGCTCTAAAAATTATCCCTACTTCAGAGCTAAGGAAGCTAATGATCAGAAGAGTGAAGTCATCTTGGAACTGAACTCCAGGTTTGTAAAACAGTCTACATGTACTCTTTCCACTACAATCATGTTGTGTGCCTACAAGGCTCCCTGTCCTCCAGGCTACTGGCCACCAGTCACAGCTTCCAGATAGGCTCCTGGACAAGTCAACATGAATTTTTACTAGTGAGTGATTAACCACTCTTTTTTCTCCAAACTCTTTATGCCTATTTGCAATGCATCAAGAAATGACCAATGGACATTTGTTGGACCTACTAACAAAACTAGCAGTTAGCAAAGCTTGAGAAAAATGAGTTAGCAGCGAAACTATCACTGTATCCAGCTATTTTAACTTTCAGGTTCACAATCTCAGGCAATCTTGTACTCCAGCCAGACAACTTTGTCCAATGTCTACATAAATGTGAACTTTCAGCTCCATGGTACTAGGACAAGGATGTTGTTACTGGCATGCTGATTACTAAAACTCTTGAGAGGAATGTACACATAAAGGTTCAGGTTACCTAAGTTTTTCCTGGGAAGATGCCTATTCTTTGAATGAGCTTCATGGAATACTAATTCCACAGGAATCTGGACGAGTATCATCCCCAAAGCAGGTATGTAAAATGCTGGATTAAACAATTTTACACAAATGTATATATTGTAAGACTTCTCAGAACCTTAATATATCAATGTTTCCAAATGATTTTGGCTAAGGAAACTTTAATTAAAAGACAAAATGGATATACAATGCACAAAGTGCTCAAAAAATGACACCTATTACCATTATGAGGAAACCTTTTGTCGACGATCCTCTCAAGAGATTAGTCTTTGATGGGACAAGTATTCTTCAGAACACACTCTGGAAAACACTGAACATTATTCCTTAAGGGGTGTATTGGCTATTTTGTCCACTAACTACCATTTAGTACAATGGAAATGCAACATTTCTTTTTTTTTTTTTTTTTTTGAGACGGAGTCTTGTTCTGTTGCCCAGGCTGGAGTGCAGTGTCACGATCTTGGCTCACTGCAAGCCCCGCCTCCCAGGTTCACACCATTCTCCTGCCTCAGCCTCCCGAGTAGCTGGGACCACAGGCACCCACCACCACGCCCAGCTAATTTTTTTGTATTTTTAGTAGAGACAGGGTTTCACCGTGTTAGCCAGGATGGTCTCGATCTCTTGCCTGCCTTGGCTCCCAAAATGATGGGATTATAGGTGTGAGCCACCATGTCCAGCCGGAAATGCAACATTTTTTAGACCTCCCTGAAAAAACCATACTATGCTTCCAAAGATTCAAGCACTAAGAAACTCTGGACCAATTTGCAGATTCAGAGACCCAGAGCAAAAAAAATCAAATGTATAATGAATAGGAGATATTTCTCTCATTTTGGAAAAGAAATTCCTTCTTTGAAGAAATTCCTATGATGGAAAGTATCCAAACCATGATTTCTTTCTTTTCTTTTCTTTTTTTAGAGAGACAGGGGTCTCGCTGTTGCCTATGCACTGGTATGATCACAGCTCACTGCAGCCTCGAACTCCTGACCTCAAGCAATCCTCCTGCCTCAGCCTCCCAAAATGCTGAGATTACAGGTGAGAGCCACCATGCCCAGCCCCACACTACAATTTAGACCAAGAATTCAAGAAACAAATAAATAAATCAAGATCAGAAATGCTAAAGATTTCTGAGGTGGGATATGACACGCGTGCTGATATGGCTTAGCTGTGAATTCTAAGATGTGGACATACAAAACCAGATTCGAATGGGCCAAGATAAAATTATAGTTATGTGTTAAGAGGTACTAAGCAAAGAATGAATACCTATAGTAAATACATCACAAATGAAGGACTGAGACAATCAAGGTGTTCTGTAACTTAGTCTCTATCTATTTGGCCCAATTTAATTTCTCTCTATTCCCTTTCATATATTTGTGCTCCATCTAACCAACCTAAATATTTTGCGTTCATGTCACACCATTTCCCATTTTCTCTGAAATTTTTATTCCCTGTACTTCCACCCTTCTCTTGGCCAACTCCACATCCTCCTCATCCTTCAAGCCTAATTCAAACGACACTTCATCCAGGAAGTTTTCTTTCATAATTCTAGCTATAGATGAACTCTCCAAAGTATATCATCTGTATCTTATTCTTTTGTTTTATCTTTGTTACTTTGGCAAATATTTGAGAACCTTTTATGTGCTAGGTTCTATAGACACTGTGTATTTATATACTTGTTTTGTGGGGGTTTTTTTTTGAGACTGAGTCCTGCTCTGTCTCCCAGGCTGGAGTACAGCAGCCCAATCTCAGCTCACTGCAACCTCTGCCTCCTGGGTTCAAGCAATTCTCCTGCCACAGCCCACCAGTAGCTGGGATTACAGGCGTCCGCCACCATGCCTGGCTAATTTTTGTATTTTTATTTTATTTATGAGATGGAGTCTCACTCTGCCGCCCAGGCTGGAGTGCGATGGCACAATGTCGGCTCACTGCAACCTCTGCCTCCTGGGTTCAAGTGATTCTTGTGCCTCAGCCTCCCGAGCAGCTGGAATTAGAGGTGCCCACCACCACGCCCGGCTAATTTTTGTATTTTTAATAGAGACAGGATTTTACCATGTTGGTCAGGCTGGTCTCGAACTCCTGACCTCAGGTGATCCACCCAGCTCAGCCTCCCAAAGTGCTGGGATTACAGGCACAAGCCCCTGCACCCAGCCTATACTTATTTTACCTATGCATTATACTATTAACCTTTTTTTTTTTTTTTGGCTATTCCCTCATTACCATTTAATTAACTTTTGGACACAAGATTTTATATCAATTCACAGTACGTTCTGATTCATAGTAATCAGTACTGTGCCTTGACCACGGCAGGTACTCAAACATGGTCTGAAGGAAGGCACACCATTTTAAAAAGATGGCTGTAGATGGGTAACATTCACGATACATGATGTGGTGATCAGGGAAGGATTCATGAAAGAGACGGCATTTGTGAGGAGTCTTTAAGGGTAGGAATTAGAAATTGAGATGGGGGGCCAGGTGCGGTGGCTCACGCTTGTAATCCTAGCACTTTGGGAGTCCAAGGCGGGTGGATCACCTGAGGTGAGGAGTTCGAGAACAGCCTGGCCAACATGGTGAAACCCTGTCTCTACTAAAAATACAAAAATTAGCCAGGTGTGGTGACACATGCCTGTAATCCCAGCTACCTGGGAGACTGAGGCAGGTGAATCACTTGAACTCAGAAGGCAGAGGTTGCAGTGTGCTGAGATCGCACCACTGCACTCCAGCCTAGGCAAAAGAGCAAGACTCTGTCAAAAAAAAAAAAAAAAAAAAAAAAGAAAGAAAGAAAAGAAACAGGAAGGAAGGAAGAAAGGAATCGAGATGAGAGCATAGATATTTCTGTTGGTTAAAATATGGGGTTCAGAAGGAAAGCAGAAAAAGGCAAAGTTGGAAAAAAATTGAAGCCAGACTGGGAAGGTCTTAAATAGCTGGGAAAAGGATCTGGACTGCTTTTGTAACCAAAGAGGAGTGACTGAAAAGTGCTACAGATCCCACTCATATACAAACAGGGGGAGGAGGAAACACCAGAATGACAGACACATGGGACAGAACTAAAAACTGAAGAATTAAATCGGCCTTTATTTCCAGATTCCTTATTCTTACCATTCTTTTCAATTTTTGTTTTTCAAGTTTTAAGTGGATGACCACATTACCTGAGCAATAACGTAAAGAATGGATCCCCACATAAGCATACTTTAGTTTGGTAATATGGTTTTTAAATTTATAGCAAAATCACTCTTGTATTTCAGGATATAGAGAAATTGTGATCGTGCTATAAATAAATCATAAGGAGCAGGAAGCAGGAAACTCCTCTGATAATCCTTTCAAGGTGTTTGCTATCTCACATCTCTGGCCAACATGTTCTAGAACCTTAAATAGCTCCTTCTCCACCTTCTTTTCAAGATTACTCTTTTTCAGCCCCTATCTCTGCTAGACCTTCTAGGTCCCTTGCTCTATTAGCTTGCTGTCTTGAACCTTCAGGTTCAATCTATTAATATAGTCAAAAAGTAGAGTCACTTTGATGAGAGGGATCACTGTGCACAATATCTGCCTGCTTCACTGGAACCCTTGCACATGGACACAGCTGTCTTCTGATATGCCTGGGATACCTGAGCTATGAAACTCCTCTTACTGGAGAAGGAAAAAAAAAATCATAGATCTAGAAGCTCCTCAATACCTCCTCTTGCTCTTGCCAATTTGTCTTCCCATTCTTTGGAACTGAGGAAGTCAACTAATTAGGCCATAAATACAGTTCCTTCTGCAATCTTTCAGGACCAGACCTATACACAGAATAGTCTGAGTTGAGTAATTTAATAAGAAGTAGTCACTGATGAAAAATATCTCCCTAATACAACCTGAAATCCACAAATTTGGAATTCATTTGAGTTAAAAAAAACAAGTATGATCCTGGACAAGATAGGTGAAAGGAGACCTCACTATCAGGTTCTGCATTAGAAAAACAATCTGATTAATCTGTTCCAAAGGGAACAGGAGTTTGAGGGGAAAGGATGAGAAAGAAAGATAAAGGGTAGAAAATCTGCAAGGTCATTTTAGAACATGGTATATTTCCAAGAAGAAATCCAGGGAGGGTCAGAAAAAATGAAACAACAGAACAAGGGCACTGGGATCCTGAAAGGTAGAAAATAAAGGCTAGCCAAGCCAAAAGCTGGGAGCAAGGAAGCACCATGGCTCAAAAAAAGTTTGGTGAATGAGCGCCAAAGGTTGACTTTGCCTCGAGCTACTGCCAAGGTCCTCATTTACTTCCAAAGGTTCAACACAATTCTTACTTTTTTTCCCCTCATGGGAGCATGCACAATGAGGTGGAATGTACCAGAACCTAGGTAGGGACGTATGAATAAATGAGGCGGGGGGTGGTGGTGGGGTGGTAGATGTGGAGCTAAAACCAAGTAAGAGAAGGTTTCAAAAATAGAGCCAAAAGAGTGGAACCTGAAATAGGATCCAGTTCATTAAAATTGCAGGTGTTTGGGGACTTTTAAGTTTCCTATCCTAAGTTTTACTAAAACTGTTTATGCTGGAAATTCTGAGTATGCCTGGGTCAAAGAAATGTGTGATTGGTAGTCGCCATTCAGAATTCACCAAGCTACAATAAAACTGCTGCACTTGAGCTCAGAAAATGAAAACTGTAATAAGGCAGAATTTGCCAAAACACAAACAGTGAAAGTTAGTCTCCCCATAAACATTTCCAAAACAGATTAATTCTACTAATTATTTTCAAAAGTCCTTCAATCCAAGGATAATACATGTGTTTCTACTGAAAACACTCAAGAGTAATGGCACTGTCACCACAACACCTCCATCTGACCCCTACTGCGGCTCACTCCCTGCTCAAGAGACATCCTGTCCAGCTGAAGGCTTGTCCCACAAGGCATATTATTCTCCTTCCCTACAGAGCCAGTGACATAATTCTTCCAAGGTATATAAACTCTGTGTGTTCACCTCTAGCTTCTTAACCTGTATGGACATAGTTATTTCAATGTGTACTACTATCCCTCTGCCTTTTTATGTAGAAAAATTTATTTCTAATTCTCTCCTACAGTGTGTGACCTTAAACCTTCCTAGCTCACTCCAGCTTTTCTCCAACTGGCATGCCAGTAGCAGAGGCTCTCTGGAGGTTGAGAATTTACCTCTCAGATATCTGATCCTACCAAATTGGGTACAGATTTTTTTTTTTTGAGACAGTCTCACTCTGTTGCCCAGGTTGGAGTGCAATCATGCAATCTCCGCTCACTGCAACCTCCGCCTCCCGGGTTCAAGCGATTCTACTGCCTCAGCCTCCCAAGTAGCTGGGATTACAGGCACGTGCCACCACCCCCAGCTATTTTTTTGTATTTTTAGTAGAGAAGGGGTTTCACCGTGTTAGCCAGGATGGTCTCAATCTCCTGACCTCGTGATCCGCCCGCCTTGGCCTCCCAAAGTGCTGGGATTATAGGCGTGAGCTACTGTACCTGGCCAGGTACAGATTTGTGCGTGTGGAGGTGGACTTGTTTCTTCTTTGGGTACAGACTTTCCAAACTCATACTACTCCAAAATTTGGCAACAGCCTCCAAATTTGAAAATTACAGTGGCACTTTTATACTGGCTAAAATCCTTGCCTCTTTTTCCACATCATTTGCTTACTCTCCAATGAATACTCTCAATATCCCCATTCTTTAGTAGTTCTCTCTTCTGCTTTAAGTGCTGTACTCTCCCCTTTATAGATGGCCAAGTCTCAACATCATTTTTTAGCAAACAGTTGTAAACCCTGTTCAAGATGTCATCATCCTTCTCAACAGATATTGCCATATAGCTGAGTTCTAATTTTGCTCTATTGAATCCTATGTAGGACTGACAACACTAGCCAGTTATATTTGTACAAGTATCTGACCTCTACCAAATGCTTTCACATTCATTTTCCTCTTATCTGAGCCTCTCAACAACCCAGGGAAGAACGATTATTTTTCCCATCTTCCAGGTGAGGAAACCACAGTTCAGCAAGGATTAGATGATTCATTCAAAGCCAAGCAGATGTTTAAATGCAAGAGTCAACACTCAAACTTCTATATTCAATCCAACTATTTCCCCATGCACATTTCTGAAAATAAACCTAGCTGCTAAGTAGGCCCCACAATTCCAGTGCTAGTCATACAGAGGCCGCTGCAGGCCCTGTGGTATATACAGCTCTGGTCTCTTGCTCACTCTGTGTCATATTTTTACTCTATTTGCCACACCTAGCACCAAGCCTTGACACACAAACTCACCTCACCCTACCCCTGCCAACTTCCCACAGATCCCTACTTCTGTCACATAAATGAAGTTCTTTTATTCTGCTCTGAACATGATCTTGCCCCTTCTCCACTGATAGCTCTTCTGCCAGAGAAAGGACACAATCTTCCTCCCTTATCCAGTGACTTATTCATACTCTGGCTCAGAAGCCACAAACTCTTAACCACAAACTCTGTATTATGATTTTAGCTCCACGTTCTCTGCCCTTCTCCTCTCCTGCTCTGTTGAAACTATCCATTTTAGAGTGTAAGCTGCTGACCCAGAAGGCTCTATTTAACTAGCTGTGGGTACCACCCAGCACAATGCCTTGCATTCAGAGGCACATAAACATCAACAATTATGACCTGTTTCAAAAATAAATAACTCCTGTCCTTGATCTGAAATAATGACGGAAACCAGCTGCCAAAACCGCTAAGAGCATTATTTACCTCAATTCAGAATTTCTGAATAGGAATTAGCTTAAAAGAGCTGTAAGTGAAAGACAAGGACATATTTGTTTACACACAGTCCCAAAGGTATAAAATGAAATACTGAGTAATTTGTTATTAGTTTCCCATCACCAACGAAAGTCCAACTCTACTGCATAGCAAGGCCAAGCTGGGTAAGAGGATCCTAGTTACCAGCATTTCCATTATCAGAAAGAGGAGGTCAGCTATTCCAATAGCATATGTGCTCTGGAAAAGCAACAGCTGGCCATGTATTACTTACTGGCTTATCCTTGATGGTGGGGCTTGACACACACAGGTAGAGTTTCCCATCTTCTTCTAGGCAGGCATCTATCAAAGCTTGTACTGAACTTTCCTCCTGGAACAGCAGAAAGGCATAGCCTTGGGGAGAGCAAAAACAAAAGGAGGAAGAATCAGTACATTAAACTCAAAGTACCAATTACAAATTATCTGTTGTTTCATTTTGGCAAATTCTTACTAAAATCTAAGAAGTTCAAGTGGGACAAAGGGGCTTTGTCCAGGAACTAAGTTAGGTGCTTATTGATATTACCTTGTTTAATTTTTACAATTACTCACAGGAGCAAGTTTAGAACACATCTATGGAATTTCCACTAAATACATCTGGTTATCCTTAATGAGGGCAGGTGGACTCACCATCGGCCTTAGCCACAACTAACAAGTAGCCAGGAAACAAGCACCACCTGCTTTCCAATTTCTACAAAGCTCTAGGCTGGCCACATGCCACAGGGATAAACCTTGAAAATATTATGCTAAGTGAAAGAAGCCAGACAAAATATGTCCAGAACCAGCAAATCTATCAAGACAAAAAATAGATTAGTGGCTGCCTAGGATGGGGAAGCTGGAGGGAATAGGCACTGACTTTCTTTTTGGGATGACAAATTTTCTAAAATTGTGGTGATGATTGCACAACTCTGTAAACATGCTGAAAACCACTGACATGCACATGTCACATTGGTGAGTTGTATGGTATGTGAATGACATTTTAACAAAGCTTTTTTTAAAAAAAAGCTTTGTTGACACACAAACACACACACACAAAGCTTCAAAAAAAGTTTTTAAAAAGGCCAACCATCAGCTGGTGTGCTTTTGCCTGCCATTTCTGATGATGGTGCTCTGCTTCTCTAAGAGATACCCTCTTGGCAGATACAGTAGGTCTAGAAAAATGGACATTAGCTGCAGGATTTCCATAGACACAGCCAGTTTTGTTCAGTTTAATTCCATAAGATTTACCGAGTAACTGATACAAGCGGGACATATCCATGGTTTATGAAAATACTAAAATGAGCAAGACCAGGTTCCTCTTTTTTTTTTGAGATGGAGTCTTGCTCTGTCACCCAATCTCAGTGCGGTGGCACAATCTCTGTGGTATGATCTCGGCTCACTGCAACTTCTGCCTCCCGGGTTCAAGAAATTCACGTGCCTCAACCTCCCAAGTAGCTGGGATTACAGGCGCCTGCCTTCACATCTGTCTAATTTTTGTATTTTTAGTAGAGACAGGGTTTCACCATGTTGGCCAGGCGGGTCTCACACTCCTGACCTCAAGTGATCCATCTGCCTCGGCCTCCTGAAGTGCTGGGATTACAGGCGTGAGCCACCACGCCCGGCCCCAGGTTCCTCTTGTAAAGAAACTTATGAAGTAGATGACACAAACATTTAGACAATTAACTACTCAGTACAAAGCTGAGGGAGATAAGTGGGGACAAAATGTGTCACTGAAATCATAAAGAGCAAAGGCCCAACTTGGGAGAATCAGCAAAGACTTTAAAGAGAGCAACAGATATTCAAGGGGTCACCTGTTGCACTTGTGGCCACACTGGCATTCATAAATTACGACTGAGCAAAGGCCCATCATGAACTAGTCTAAGCTTTCAACTTCTCTACAACCCTGCTAGCTTTGCTAAATCTCTCAGCTGTCATTCCTCAACTCCCAACTCTGCTATTAACCTCAAAGGAAACCATCATCAATACTGTTCTTCTCTGGTACAGTGCATATCAGAAGAATGTAAATGGCAGAGAAGGATAAGAATCCCCACATACAGAAGATTCTCACACATCAGAGGTGTTTAATTCATAATCAACTGGCTAAGAAGCAAAGCTCTCTGGAGTCCTGGGCAACATGTAATGACAGTGGCAATGGATAATGGTTATTCGTTTTTAGCCTTTTCTCCAACTTCCAATCTACTATATAGAGCATCCAGGCAAATATAGCAGAAAAAAAGACCAGCCACTCCCCAGCATAGCAGGCAGAAACTAACACACAGGAAAAGGCACCAAATTGAATGGGCAGCCATGTAGTTGCGAGAGAGAGACTGCCAAGGTTTTAGGACCCAGAGCTGTTTTCTGGGCTTTGGTCTCATGCTGCATAGGTCAGAAGATTCTGTTGATGGCTAGTCAGGAAAAATAAAACCTGACTGCAAAACTAGAAAAGACAATAAATACATGATTTCTTCATATCCTCTTTTGCAAACAGTATTGAACTATCACCAGGTGCCAGGGAATCTTAAAAATTCAGTGTTTTCACTTAATATGAGAACATTAATTCTACTTACTAAAGATAATATTAGAGATAAGATGGGTTAAAAAGTCCAAATATCACAAAGAGGAGGTCTCAGCAGGTTCTTTCAAACCTCCTGTCTTACCAAGTTAAATACTGGTACAGATATCCACAAAGATCATAAGCATATTGAACATCCTGCAGTCAGAGTACTCCATCTATGTATATACTGTATTATGTACACATCAAAAAGGCCTGGTGATAGGGCATGCCCAGTGAGTTGGGGCTTTCTCCTATTCCTTGCCTCAAGAAGGCCTCCTGGCTGACTCCATTTTTCCTTCACATCACTGCCCACCCTCTGCAATCTTCAACATCAAATCCAGTTTTGCATTGACCTTGGGCATCCAAAGAAAAGGCGGTTGTCTCCCTATAGCAGCTGAGTAGCTCCCACAAAAGCATGCAGATTTTCACTTAGGCCCATCTCACAGCCAAAAAATATCTACACTGGCAGTAGATAGAGTAAAAACAACTGGGAGTCACAAGTAAAAGCCCACTACAAATACTATTATCAAGAGAAATATCTATAAACAATTTCTCCTTACCCAGGAAATGGTCCATAACAGTTTACCAATTTCTTCAGGATGGCTCTTTTACTATAAATAATCCTGTGTCAAAACAATTATCTTTACTCTGAGGTCACCAAGCTGCCATTTTCTGTAATGGCAATATTCTCTCAGCATTGTAGATAAGAGATATGGCTGAACTCTCCCCAGCCCCCAAAATCTGGGCTGTAGTTCAACAATTTCTTCTAACTCTACTTCCCACTTTAGGCCTTCCAACCAAAACAGAATTCACCAGAAACACCCAAAATCACTCTTGAAAACAACTTTATGATATCTTCACCTGCTAAAACACCTTCTGACACTTCAAGGTCAAGCAAACCCAGATGACAACAGAAATCAGAGGATTTTTTAAAATCAGGAAGAATCTTTCAAACACATTTCCCTTTTGATCTTGAGAAATTTAAAGTCAAAGTAAACAAAGTAGAAAAAGATCCCTTCAAGAATAACAAGGTCAATGTGAGGCGGAAATTCAATCAATGATTTACTAAAAGGTAAATTGCACATGGTACTAGGAAGTGTTCTGGACTAGGAGACAGAAGGTCTAGATTCGAGTACAAGTCCTAACATTTACTAGCTATGTGATAATAACAGCTAATAGCTAACATTTGTTGAGATTTACTATGCACCAGACACTGTTCTAAGTGCCTTGTGGACATTAACTCATTTCATATTCACACACACCGTATGTGGTAGGCCCTATTCTGAATTCTGCTATAATTATATTTAAGAAAATCACACAGAGTGATTAAGTGACTTGTTCAAGATCACCCAGTAAGTGGTGGAACCATGAACTTGAATATTAACATTTCTGAATCTTGGCTCTCTTCTCTGTCAAATGAAGAAACCAAATATTTGTCCCAACTACCTTACAGAGATGTAGGTTGTAAGATAATGTATATAAAGGTGTTTCATAAACTAGGAAGTCATGTGAGTATTGATTTTTCTTTTACTGCATTTTCAATTATTTCTGTACTAGATAAAATTAAAGTTGAGTTTTTGCATATGGTCTCATTATAAACATTAGAATTCAAATTAATAATATGCACTTTCTATTTTGCATTTGCAAGCATTTGGTGAATAAACAGAAGTAACCTAGATACTGAAGAAAAGCACTAATTAAAGTTACCTGAATGACAGGCTGAATATTACTGCAAACAAACAATAAAGTGACTGAATATCTGCTTTCATATATGATTAGCCATTTCCCCCACAAGAATGTCAGATGTAGTATTATTTTCTGATTTTAATATATTCTAAAGTAAAAGCCAATTATGCCTATAAACGGAGCTTCTCTATTAGTTTGAAAGGTATTAAAAAAAAAAAAACTTGGCCAAAAAATTATCAACTTCCTCTGCTCTCTCTTGCCCTCAGACCCAGTAACAGACAATATGATTATAAAACTCTTCCAGTTTCAGAAATGGTAACCTGAGGAGTATGTGGGGGCTTCAGTGATGTGGCAAGCTATGAGAGGCCCTCAGCTCCAAGCCAGTCTATGAAAGCAGACAGGGCTCTGGAGGGAACAGGAGCAGTTCCTAGTCACTGTCACCAACACAACCGAGTTACAGGTAGAATGGATGGCCGAAAATTCTTTGCTTTCCCACTGATGCCAAACAGGTTGGGGAAGAAGGGTAGAACACTGAGGGATTTTTTTTTCAACAATCCTAAATTGATCAATGCAATTTTCTGGGAGAAAAAGGAACACCAAGGTTTGGGAAGGAACTTAATTAGGATAATTCCATTTCATTGCCCAGGTGTGTGAAGTGTAAATTTAATTAAAATATTTTTTTCTTTTTGTTTTTTTGAGACAGAGTCTCGCTCTGTCACCCAGGCTGGAGTGCAGTGGTGCGATCTCAGCTCACTGCAACCTCCGCCTCCCAGGTTGGAGTGCAGTGGTGCGATCTCGGCTCACTGCAACCTCCGCCTCCCAGGTTCAAGCAGTTCTCTGCCTCAGCCTCCCAAGTAGCTGGGATTACAGGTGCCTGCCACCATACCTGGCAAATTTTTGTATTTTTAGTAGAGACGGGGTTTCACCATCTTGGCCAGGCTGGTCTTGAACTCCTGACCTCATGATCCACCCGCCTAGGCCTCCCAAACTGCTGGGATTACAGGCATGAGCCACCATGCCTGGCTTTTTTTTTTTTTTTTTTTTGAGAAGGAGTCTCGCTCTGTCACCTATGCTGGAGTGCAGTGGTATGATCTTGGCTCACTGCAAGCTCCGCCTCCCAGGTTCAAGCCATTCTCCTGCCTCAGCCTCCCGAGTAGCTGGGACTACAGGTGCCCGCCACCACACCCGGCTAATTTTTTTGTATTTTTAGTAGAGACGGGGTTTCACCATGTTAGCCAAGATAGTCTCAATCTCCTGACCTCGTGATCCGCCCACCTCAGCCTCCCAAAGTTCTGGGATTACAGGTGTGAGCCACCGTGCCCAGCAGCGACTTTTTTCTTTTAATACCTGAGAACACATTAAGTATAACAACCTCCAAAATGTTCTTGGCTACCTTTCAAAAACAAAGCTTCTTGATCTCTTAAATACATAATTTTTCATGATATAATTTTTAAATATTTGATACCTAGTACAAATTATCAACAACTCTACTACCACAACTATCAGGTACTAAATGCTCACAATGTTCTAGGCACTTTGCTAATAAATATTTTACATGTTAGCTCATTTTATTCTCACAGTAACTCTATGAGGTAAATACAGTTGTTATTATTACCATTTTACAGATGAGGAAAATGAAGCTTGGAAAGGTTAAGGGAATTCTCAAATTAAAACCCAGGAATGAAATCTGGAATTAAACCAGATCAGTTTCCAGAGCCCATTAATTTATACCATCTCATCTAAAAATGGTAAGATAAACTTTTAAATATCCCTAATAAAGAACTTGCCTTTAAAATGTCCTTATGACAGTGACCATTTGACAGTTTTGTTTTGTTTTTTTTTTTAAGATGGAGTTTCGCTCTTGTGGCCCAGGCTGGAGTGCAATGGCGTGATCTTGGCTCACAGCAAACTCTGCCTCCGGGATTCAGGTGATTCTCCTGCCTCAGCCTACCAAGTAGCTGGGATTACAGGCATGCACCACCACGCCCGGCTAATTTTTGCATTTTTAGTAGAAACGGGGTTTCACCATGTTGGTCAGGCTGGTCTCGAACTCCTGACCTCAGGTGATCCACCCGCCCCGGCCTCCCAAAGTGCTGGGATTACACGTGGGAGCCACCGTGCCCAGCCTGACATTGTTTTAATAGCAGTAAGTGGTCACCCTGTGCTTTAGTCCTATAATTTAAGGCCTATGTAGATATAATTGCTACAAAGCCCACAAAAACTATATTAAAGGATATTCTATAAAACAATGGGCATGGACTCTTCTAATGATATAAAAGACAAAAAGCCTAGGGAACTGTCTAAATTAAAGGAGATTAAAGAGATATAACAACTAAATGTGGGACCCAAGATGGCTGCACTCTTGCTGAGACATGTTGGCCGACATTGCCTCCGAGCCCACTTTAGCCCTCAGCTCTGTATCAGAAATGCTTTTCCTTTGGGAACCACAGCCAAACAAGAGATGGAGCAGTTCTGGAATAAGAACACAGGTTTAAACCACCTGTATCTCCCCACATCACTATCTACAGTTGGTCTCTTCCCACGGCGATGGCCATCTGCCACCGTGACACTGGTACTGCTTTGAGGGCAGGGGCCTCTCTTTTTGGCATGTCGGCCCTGTTACTCCCTGGGAACTTTGAGTCTTATTTGGAGCTCGTGAAGTCCCTGTGTCTGGGGCCAGCACTGATCCACACAACTAAGTTTGCACTCGTCTTCCCTCTCATGTATCATACCTGGAATGGGGTCTGACACTTGATGTGGGACCTAGGAAAAGGCCTGAAGATTCCCCAGCTATACCAGTCTGGAGTGGCCGTCCTGGTTCTTACTGTGTTGTCCTCTGTAGGGCTGGCAGCCATATGAAGAACGGAGGTTCCCAGCATCATATTCCTACACTTTATTACATTCACCCATCTTTCTGTTTGTCACTCTTATCTCCAGTCTCGGAAAAGTTCTCCTTATTTGTTTAGATCCTTTTGCACTTTCAGATCCCCTTGGAGCAGTAGAGTACCTTGTAGACCATAATAGAGGAAAAGGGTCTAGTTTTCCCCTTTTTTCTAAAGATGGGGTGGCTGCAAAAACTCCCCTTTTTTGCCCACAACTTGCCTACTCTGGGACTAGAAGCAGTTATTCTCTTTCCATATTGGGCTTTGATTTGTGCCAAAGGTCAGCTTTTGGCTCCTTCTTCCTGAGACAGTAGAAACAATATCAGCTCTGTGGCTTCTGCCCGGGGGACTGTGGGTGAGGCTTTGGGTCCCACTGCCTGTGGGTTGCTGGCTTAAAGGACAATTCTGTTCATTGGTGAGGGCCCAGGCCATTAACACCTATGCAGTGCTATTCAAAGAAGAGATGTGAGGGTGGAGGGGAATTAGTCTATCCCAGCTAGAGGGAGATAAAGAGGGCTAGTTAGTTCTTGGAGCAGCTGCTTTGAGGAAGAAATATATATAGCTTTTGACACAAGAGGAAGATCCAGAAAACTATCATTGAACATATTAAAGGTTATTTATTTTTCTTGCATTTCCAGAAAATCCTCTTAATTTTATGCTTTCTCATCCAAGTCATGCACCATTTTTTTTCTGAAACTAAATTAAAATACTCTTTAAAGAAAAAAATCTAAATGCAAGTTGTTGTATCTCTTGAGTGGATCTTGGATTTAAAAAAAAAACAAATTGCGCTGGGCGCGGTGGCTCACGCCTGTAATCCCAGCACTTTGAGAGGCTCAGGCAGGTGGATCACAAGGCCAGGAGATCAAGACCATCCTGGCTAACACAGTGAAACCCTGTCTCTACTAAAAATACAAAAACAAACAAACAAACAAACAAAAAACCAAATTGCTAGGCCGGGCACGGTGGCTCACACCTGTAATCCCAGCACTTTGGGAGGCCAAGGAGGGAGGATCACGAGGTCAGGAGATTGAGACCATCCTGGCTAACACGGAGAAACCCTGTCTCTACTAAAAATACAAAAAATTAGCTGAGCGTGGTGGCAGGCGCCTGTAGTCCCAGCTACTTGGGAGGCTGAGGCAGGAGAATGGCCAGAACCCAGGAGGCGGAGCTTGCAGTGAGCCGAGACTGTGCCACTGCACTCCAGCCTGGGCGACAGAGCGAGACTGTCTCAAAAAAACAAAAAACAAAAAAAAAAAACAAATTGCTGTAAAGGACATTACTGAAACAATCTGGATATTTCTTGTTCTCAAGAGATATGTGCTGAAATATTTAGGAGTGAGAGTCTACAATTCTTTTTTTTTTTTGAGACAGAGTCTTACTCTGTTGCCCAGGTTGCAGTGCAGTGGCATAATCTCGGCTCACTGCAACCTCCGCCTCCCGGGTTCAAGTGATTCTCCTGCTTCAGCCTCCCGAGTAGCTGGGATTACAGGCAAGTTCCACCACATCTGGCTAATTTTTATATTTTTAGTAAAGACGGGGTTTCGCCCGCCTCGGCCTCCCAAAGTGCTGGCATTACAGGCGTGAGCCACTGTGCCCAGCCTACAACTTACTTTTTTTTTTTTTTTTTTTTGAGATGGAGTCTTGCTCTGTCACCCAGGCTGGAGTGCAGTGGCACAATCTTGGCTCACCGCAACCTCCACCTCCCGGGTTCAAGCGATTCTCCTGCCTCAGCCTCCTGATTAGCTGGGACTACAGGCACGTGCCACCACACCCAGCTAATTTTTTGTATTTTTAGTAGAGACGAGGTTTCACCATGTTGGCCAGGATGGTCTTGATCTCTTGACCTGGTGATCCACCCGCCTTGGCCTCCCAAAGTGCTGGGATTACAGGCGTGAGCCACCACGCCCAGCCTACAACTTACTCTTAAATGGCTATTGGGGATATATATAAAAAATATATATTTTATATATATAATATATAAATATATATATATAATATATTATATATGATATATAAATATTATATATATAAATATATATAAAAATATATAAAATATTATATTATATTATATATTATACAATATACAATATATTGTATATTATACAATATACAATATATTGTATATTATATATTATACAATATACAATATACTGTATTGTATATATATTATATATAATATATTATATGTAGTATAATATATAATATACAGTACATTGTATAATATATAATATAATATACAATATACAATATATTGTATATTATATATTATACATTATATATTAATAATATATTATATATAATATATTGTATAATATATAAAATATAGTATATTGTACATTATATAAAATATAATATATTGTACATTATATAAAATATAATATATTGTACATTATATAAAATATAATATATTGTATATTATATATTATATATTGTATATTATACAATATATATCATATATTATATATAATACAATATATATCATATATTATATATAATATATAATGTATAATGTGTATCTATTATATATAATATTATATATATATAATATAGAGAGAGAGACAGAGAGAGCACGCGAGAGAGCATGCACGCACAAATGTGGCAAAATGCTAACAATTGGTGAATCTAGAAGAAAGCTATGTAGGTGTTCACTGTATTATTCTTAGAGCTTTTTTGTAGGTTTGACATTTTTTAAGATAAAAACTTGTAGAAAAAAAAACTACAAGGTATACCATTCTAAAAAGAGGTGTGTAGTTTTTTTTTTTTTTAAAGAATCAACAGTTCTTAAAATCAACTAATACTATTAGTGATGTATTTGTTTAAAGTACCAACTACAAATGGAAAAAAAAAATTCAGCTTGTGGAGCTGTATCCTGAACCACTGCAGCATTCATAAAATGGCAGACCAAGGAATGGCTGGTTTTGGATTGAGATCAACCCTAGAAGGAAAGGTCCATGGCCCGGACAGACAGGCAGCTCTCTCCTCTCACAAAATCAGGCTTCTTATTACCAGTGACCTTCCTAGAGAAACCTAAAGGGCAGTGCTCTAGCCAGAGCTGCCTGAGTTCAGACTTTTTTTGGCACAGGCAGTCTGTCCTAAACATTCTCTCTGACTTTGGCTTTCAGGTCAGAGGACTTACCTGGTTTGCCTCAGGAGACTTTTTTTGGATTCAATTCAAGGGTACCAAAAACATTTAGGAGATGCCAGGTATGATGCTAAGTACTGAAGTTGCAAAGATGAACAAGCCAAAGAAGAACCCTGATCCGGAAAAAATCAGACTGTAAATAACTAATAAGCAACATTAAAAGCGCTATGTTGGAGGTATGTCCTACAGGACACTGGGGAGAAAAAAAGGTAGCAGATTTGTCCAAACATCAGGGAATACCAAAGAGCAAAGGCCATATCTGACCCGGAGGCTGATTACTTTTCCAGAAAGTAAGGGCATTCCAAGTTCAGGAAGGTGCACAGGCCAAGGCATGGAAAGGCCAAAGGGTCAAGTCACTTGGACAACAGTGAGCAGAGTTCATTAGTTAGAGTACAGGATTGAGAGTGGTGGGTGGGAAGAGTTGAAGCAGCTCATCAATCCCTGCCTGCAGCAGACAGCACTCACTGTAGGTCTCTGAAATGGATCTCTTATTCATTTTCCTCTTGAATGAGGATACCTGATCTCCAAGATTTACTCAACACTTATGTAATCTACACACTGCAGGGGAATACTGTCATGAGCAAATTCTTGTTCTTAAGGAGTTTATCTACTAGCACTAGAAGATCATATAGAATAAATTCACAGAGAACTCGAACTTAGGAACAATGCATTAATGATCCTAAGAAGTATTTTTGTAAACATATTTTTAAAAGTTGGACTTCACAGAAAGAAGATCACTTTCAGAGAAGACATGAATAGAGAAATCAGGAAAGGCTTTCTGTAGGTGGTGGCACAGGGGCCAGACCTTAATGGTACGACATAGGTGAAAACATTGAAAACATGGAGAAGACATTCCAAGGGAAACAACTAATCTAAGTTAAAATGTAGAGGTAGCTTTGCAGATAGATACTGCCTAAGTGCATGAACTCCTAAACACTCCCCTTAGATTCAGAACTAAACATATTTCTTTAACAATATTTACTGTGTGGGGCTGAGACTTGATTCTAGCCTGTTTTGTGTTTTCTACGACACTAGTAACTTTCTTTGTGGATTGGTTGCTTGGCGGCAGGGGTGGGAATAGTTGGGAATGGACAAGAAAATAAGCCGGCAGAGTAGAACCACCTCAGAGTTCAAAATTGGTAATCTACTTCCTGTGTTCTTAGTAAAGTCTTGCAGTCCAGGCAGTGACCTGGGGCATTTGGACTTAAAATCTGCTGTTTATATAATCACACATTCCCTATATAAAGAGGTCCTTGTGAAGTCTGCCAATCTGTCAGTTCTAGTCACAGTCAGTTCAAACAAGCACCTGACCAAGGAAACTGAGACCAGACTGGGGGTGTGGGAGAGAACTGGTCAAACTAGTTGGGTAATTTTATGATTACTGAGCATTACATTTAAGTCACAGGCAAGGACGCTAAGATTATTCAACACCTAATAAGCCTAAGTATTGTGTTGGTGCTTTCACGCACTGCCTCACATAATCCTCTTAACAACACAACGAGTAGTATTAGATAAGTAAACTGAGGCTTAAAGGTTAAATTACTTGCTCAATGTCATATAGCTAGTAAATGCTGATGCCCACATCTGAGTCCACAAACCTAGCTTACGCCCCACTGCCTGTTACTCTCCCTCAGTCAGCAAACAACTGGGGAACTCTGTTTCAATCCAGGTGATGCTCTCCTATGGACAGATGAAGCTTTAGTCTGGCCTTGTGCATATACTGCCTGAGCTTTGATAGTCTAATTTCTTCTCCTCCCTGGACTTTAACTTTCCTCTGATCAGTTCTTAATGCTGTTTCAAATGAGTTTTTTCTGTGCCACTCTTCTCAAGACTGAAGTGGGTCCAATCTCTTTTGAAAGACAACCCAGGTCTTTGCTCTCAGTTTTCAAAAAATTTCACCAGACCCTCCTAGCTGGCTTCCCATTCCTAACTCTTCAATTAACATATCCTCTGTTGGTCTCACCTGCTCTTAGCCTTAGCCCTACCTAACTACTGTCAGCAAGTCCCAACCCAAGCTACACCCTCTTCTAAAACATCCTCTCTGCCTCAGTCTGCGAAATTTCCACCTTCCATTTCAGTTCCTAAAGTCTATTTTCTCCTCAATAAAAGTTCTCATCAGGAGGAGTTATGACTTCTCTGAACTAAACAAGCATTTCCCATCACCTCTGCCGGGTCATAGCACAGTGTGTACTTATGTGACCTTGAACAAGATGTTTCTGTTATTTATGTGGCTGCTCAAGCTTTGTCCTGTGGACTATATATTCCTAATGACTTCTTTCTGTACAGTCCCTCAAACTATAAACGCTTTGAAAGCAAAGACTAACTTTATATAGTTCATCTTCAATACAATGCTGAAGAGACAAGTGTTTATAAAAGTGCAAACTGAGAGTGTGCTAAGCTTTTAAAAGCAAAGATAGATGGACTCCATCTGTCAAAACAGAACAAAACAAAACAAAAAGCCCACCCTTGCTATCACACAATGCAGTTTCCATGTTTTTACAAGAAAATCCTTCCTGGGTATGAAAACCACAATCAAGTAAAATATTAAAATATAGGATTCATAAATCACCAAACAGTGTGAGCACTATAAGCCAGGACCTGATTTTTTTTTTTTTAAAGGAAAACAGAATGTTACTCAAAAGATGACAAACTGCAAAAGGTTAAATACAGGCTAAAACGCTTGGCTTCCCAACTTGATCAGTTTACGTAACTCAGAAGGTGGAAAAACTTGGAATCTGGCCTAAAACAACACTGACTTATTTCCATTCAAGTTATGCTACAAGGGAAAAAATGTGAAGTTTGAAAACTTTCCTTTCCAAAGCCAGATTTAGACAAGTTGAAGGAAAAAGAAATAAATGCTACACTGCAGCCCACTGCAGCTCCACAATGGCCTGTTTTTGCCCACTCAAAGTAGATTCTCTTCCTTGTTCCTCAAGCAGTATCTCCTTAGCTAGCTGGCTTGTGTTCAAACTGAATAGCATGTGGCCTGGCTTGTGCCAGGTTCACAAACCATGCTGGTATTGCATAAACTTCCACAACTACATGACCTTGGTCAAGAGGACCAGAGGGCAAGCCAGCCTAGCCAGTGCAGAGGACATACGGAATCACCAGCAGAAACAGCCATTCAGGAATACAAACTTTTCTAAAAGTGGGTGGGAATCATTAGTGCACAAGGGTTTGGTCACTCTTGTATAAAGCTGTGTGCCTATTTCTGTTCACCTGGACCCTGTGCCCCTAGACTGCTGAAGCTGACACTGTAAGCTGCCCAAGTAAGCTGAGAATGACAGCCTCCTCCATTCCACTGCCAGCATCATTGGCTTCTGAAAACAGTTTCAGAGCCAGATGGCCAAACTCATGTACAACATCTGTAGCTGGCTGCCATCATTGCCTTTGCCCAAGAGGTCTCAACAGTGGTAGCACAGCTGTGCTCATTGCACAGCAGATGCCAGCTCCTTCCCCTGGGCCCATATTCTCTGTCCCACTATGAGAGGTGAGGCTATTGCAGTATCAGGATCAGCTCTTAGTGCAGAACAAGGGGTAGAAGGCTCAGGGTGGACAGGCATTTTTTGGTAGCTCCAGTGACAGCAACTTTGGAGATGGAATATTTTCCCAGTGGGCAATGAGGGAGGTTATGCTATCTATCATCAAGCTTGTCATGTCCATCTTACCTTCCTAGTGGCCACATTCACAGCTGCATGCTAAAGGAAACAGACTTTTTTTTTTTTTTTAAGACAGGGTCTCACTCGGTTGCCCAGGCTGGAGTGTAGTGTGGCACAATCTCGGCTTACTGTAGCCTTTACCTCCCAGGGCTCAGGTGATCCTCCCACCTCAGCCTCCCAAGTAGCTGGGACTACAGGCATATGTCACCATGCCCAGCTAATTTTTGTATTTTTTGCAGAGATGGCATTTCACCATGTTGCCCAGACTGGTCTTGAACTCCTGGGCTCAAGTGATCTACCCGCCTCGGCCTCCAAAAGTACTTGGATTACAGGCATGAACTACCACACCTGGCCCTAGAACTTCTTTTACTAAGTAGTCAAGGATTCTAGGGCCCTATCATTAGGATGACCTATGTCACAGCTAGGTGTTAAAAAATGAACTGGGTCAATCAAATTCCCTCTCTCTGGAATTCAACTAGAAATATGAAAACTATACAAACTGAGTCATGACAACGGTGGGAGATTACAATGGATAATTAGTAACTTCCACTGTTCAAATCCCTGCAGCTTACCACACCCTAGTACAGCCTCCATGATACCTGGTTATATTATAGCTCCTGTTCTTGGACTCCCCTTGTCACTCATAACCACACCCCTGATTTGAGGTAGCACAAAAGAACTTATCCTTGCAGTCAAATAACTCAACTACCAAGCAGTTCACCCATGTCCAGAAATAGCGTGGCATCATCCATGAGGCAGAATTCCATGGTTAAGTTATGGCTAAAAGGCAGCTCAGACCTACAGCCCCAGGCTAACCCACCTCTTTGGAAATACTCCAGCTATGTGAGTATGACAAACAGAATACAAAGGCTCAGGAAAAAGCCAAGGACCACTTTCGTTTTCAAATGTTAAAATGTACCTTGGGTCATATAGCTTAAGATGCTAATTTTAATGTAAAATCCAGCCTTGTAAATAACAGCATTATCTATCAGATTATATAGCTTAAACCTGTCCTCCTTTTCCACAAATCATACAGAGCAGCAAAACAAATAAAAATAACTTTATTATCCACCAGATAAAATAGTATAAACTATTGGTCTGTCAGGTTCAAGTCTGTCTAATAAAAGCTGTGTGTTCTTATGAAAAGATACTTCACCTCTTTCAGTCTCAGTTTAAAATAAAGGTTGCATTAGAATGAGATAATCTTTAAGGAACTTTCCAGCTCTAAAATGTGGTGGGTTCTACTCTCTGATCAAGTAATGAACTCATGATCTGCCAGGATACAATTCATTCATCTAATAGATACCTGGAGGTCATTGAGCCAAGTATGCAAAGTACTTGGTATAGAGCAGTGAACAAAATATAAAAAATTCCCTGCACTCATAAAACTTACATTGCAGTCTGGAAAAAAAGTCAGAAAAACACATCTAATTTTTTCAGGTCATAATAAGCATTTTAAAGAAAAATAAAATGAGGGTAAAAAAGAAATAAATTGGCCAGGCATGGTGACTCACATCTGTAATCCTAGCATTTTGGGAGGCCAAAGCAGGAGGACTGCTTGAAGCCAGGAGTTCAAGACCAGCCTGGACCCCATCTCTACTAACTAAACAAGTAAGTAGACAGAAAATGCGAGTAAGAGGAATACAGAAACAGAGGATACAGGGGCTAGACATTTGAGCAGTGTCTAAGTGAGAAAGTGCTCCATTTAGAAATGTGGGGGAAGGCCTGGTGTGGTGGCTCACAACTGTAACTCTAGCACTTTGGGAGGCTGAGGCAGGTGGATCACCTGAGGTCAAGAGTTCAAGACCAGACTGGGCAATATGGTGAGACCCCATCTCTACTAAAAAAATACTAAAAATCAGCCAGGTGTGGTAGCACACAGCTGTAATCCCAGCTACTTGGGAGGCTGAGGCATGAGAATAGCTTAAGCCTAGGAGGTGGAGGTTGCAGTAGGCCAAGACTGTGCCATTGCACTCCAGCCTGGGCAACAAAGTGAGACTCTGTCTCAAAATGAACAAACAAAAAAGAAATGGGGGAAGAGGGTTTCAGATAAAAGGAAGTACTAAGGCCCCGCAGAGGCCTCAGTTGTCTTGTTCAAAGAATAGCAAAGTAGTCAGTGTGGCCATAGTGGGTAAGGGAGAGAATGATAGGAGCTAATGTTAGAAAACACCCAAAATTCAACAGATGAGACCTAAGAGGAAAAGATTTAAAACACTTCAAGTACAAGACTCATACCAATGTGGCCCCTGGGTTCTTCAGGGGTGCACTATACGCCAAACACAGAAGCAAAAAGGTAAGTTCACAACCACAATGTACCATTTATCTGACTTGAAACTAAGCACAACATTTGATACAGATGTCCAAATTAGCAAAAACTTCATAAAGAAAATTGCTTTGGGAAGCCAAATAATAGCAAATCTGGAGTCATTAATATTTTCATTTATTTTAACTGTGGTTAAGTAACCGTCACAAAATTTATCCTACAGAAAATAATCTGAAAGAGAAGGCCATGTACAAAAATATATCAACAGAAGCATTACTTCTAATAACCCTTCTTCTAATAACCCTTCAGAAGTATCCAATCTTTTGGCTTCCCTGGGCCACATTTGAAGAAGAATTGTCTTGGGCCACACATACAATATAGTAACACTAATGATAGCTCATGAGCTAAAAAAAAAATCGCAAAAAAAAAAAACACATAATGTTTTAAGAAAGTATACAAATTTTTCCTGAGCTGCATGGGGCCTGCGGGCAACAGATTGGATAAGCTTGGCCTAGATGACCAAAAAGCAAGTCAGTTATGGTACAAACTCCTTGAAAGGTGGCCTCTTTAAAAATAGGAAAATTGGGAACTAATTAAACTGAAGAGCTTCTGCATAGCAAAAGAAACTATCAAAAGAGTGAACAGACAACCTACAGAGTGAGAGAAAATTTTTGCAAACTATGCATTTGACAAAGGTGTAATATCCAGCATCTGTAAGGAACTTCAACAAATTTATAAGAAAAAAATAAATAGTTCCATTAAAAAGTGGGCAAAGGACATGAACAGACACTTTTCATAAGAAGACACACATGCAGCCAACAAACATATGAAAAAAAGCTCAATATCGCTGATCATTAGAGAAATGCAAATCAAAATCACAATAAGATACCATCTCACACTAGTCAGAATGGCTATTACTAAAAAGTCAAAAAATAACAGGTGCTAGCGAGGTTGCACAGAAAAAGGAACGCTTATACACGGCTGGTGGGAGTGTAAATTAGTTCAGCCATTGTGGAAAACAGTGTGGCAATTCCTCAAAGACCTAAAAACAACTACCATTCGAGCAGCAAACCCATTACTGGGTATATACTCAAAGGAACATAAATCATTCTATAATAAAGACACATGCACATGTGTGTTCACTGCAGCACTATTCACAATAGCAAAGACATGGAATCAACCTAAATGCCTATCAATGGTAGACTGGATAAAGAAAACGAGGTATATATATACCATGGAATAGTACGCAATCATTAAAAAGAACAAGATTATGTCCTTTGCAGGAACACAGATGGAGCTGGAGGTTATTATCCTTAGCAAAGTAGTGAACAGAAAACCAAATACCACATGTTCTCACTTATACATGGGAGCTAAATGATGAGAACACATGGACACATAGAGGGGAACAACAGACACAACAGACACTGGGGCCTATCGGAGGGTGGAGGGTGGGAGGAGGGAGAGGATCAGGAAAAATAACTAATGGGCACTAGGCTTAATACCTGGGTGACCAAATAATCTGTATAACAAACCCCTATGACCTACATAACAAAAAGACTGGAAGGAGACAGAAAAATGATGGTTGGTTCTGCTGGGATGGTTCTGCTGTTCTGCTGGGATTATTCTTACTGTTTATAAAATAACATGTTCAAAGAGAACCAGATTGCTTTGTTCTGGTTCTATTACTTCATTATAATACCAAGGTCTACAATTAGAATAACAATAGAAAATACTGGGATCATGTAACTGACAAGAGGGCCTTCATATCTACTCTCTCTGGGAGACTAGATCAATTTAGGAGAAAAAAAATCCTTCAAGGCTCTTTCATTTTTCTTCTACCTCACAACATCCCTGTTGCACATGGTAGCTCACGCCTGTAATCCCAACACTTTGGGAGGCTGAAGTGAGAGGATCACTTGAGCCCAGGAGTTTGAGAACAGCCCGGGCAACAGAGCAAGACTCTGTCTCCACAAAAAATAAAAATAAAAAATAAGCCAGGCATGGTAGTGAGTGCAGCTACTCAGGAGGCTAAGGCAGGAGGACTGCTTGAGCCCTGGAAGTCAAGGCTGCAGTGAGCCATGATTGTACTACTGCACTCTAGCCTGGGTGACAGAGTGGCCCTGTCTCCAAACAAACAAACAACAAATTACAGCCACACTTCTTTCATTTCTCCAAAGGCACTAAAGCCGTTTTTTCATACTTAGTTCTCCCTGCATGATAGTCCTCGGCTTAGAATTTGCTTCCCTACATGTTCTAGCTAACTCCTCAATTTTCAAGTCTGCTTAAATGCCATTTTCTCAAACAAGCTCTCTCCATACTCCCAATCTAAACTGATGCCCCCTTTTTAGAGTCTCTACTGCACTCTATTTTTCCTTCAGAGAACTTATCAGTTTATAATCATGTTTACTTTTGTGACTATCTGATTAATTTCTTATCTCCCCCATAGGACTATAAGTTTGTGAGGTCCAGGACCAAGTCATGAAAACAAACATTGTGACTTTTATGCCTTCCTTCACCTTCCATGGTCTCAGTGGTGTTCTAAGGGCAATAAGCATTTCCTTACTTGTGGTCCACAGACAAACTGATCCATAAGGCTCTGTATATCCTCAATGGGTCATTAAATGTCTTAATGGCCCTTGTGCTGAAAGAGCTGAAGTCTGCATGGCCTCCCACTCTGCTAGCTCAAAAACATGCAACGAGACAGTCCATGTATTATCTGGCCACCTGGCCATTCTTTCCCTATGTGGCTTTTTTTTTTTTTTTTTTGTCACCAACTGAGGTCTATCTATGTGGATTTTAAGCTCTCAACAATCCACTGAAAATGGTCATGGTTTTACAAACCCTACTTCAAATCTACACCAAGGTAAACTTGCTGGATGAACAGATGATTCTATTTCACTACATATACACTATCTGAGAAAGGCTAAAGGGCTGAATAGTGGATGGTTCATGTTTTCCTTTCTAGTTACACATAAGCCTAATACAGCCAAACAAACTTTACCTAATGGCCAATGGGAGGTGACCTAAGAAAAATTATTATCAGCAAGAGGGGGTATTATTAAGAAGACATTGAACAGTTTGAGGTGAACAATGTAGATATTCTTAATATTGGAATAACATCAAATTTCTTTAGGCTCTCCCCAAATAGGTAATCAACCTTCAGACTTTAGCTGAGAGCAAAACACAACAGGAGCCAATATTCTAATAATTATTTCTCTTCCCTGACCCCAATCACCAAGAAGGCAATCTGCTCTCTGAGGATGCAAGCCTGAGGACCAGAATCAGGAGATCAGATTCTCTTCTTGGCATAGCTGTCACTGGTCCATCTCAACACCTAACCTCAGCTATAAAATGAGGGCACCAGCACTAATGTACTATAGTTCTATATTTAATGCTGTTATTTTGGAGTGTACCAAGAGCTATCTATGGAGGCTGTAGAGGTACTAAACTCCGTACTGCTCTGACCAACCCTAACATTCTCTTCAATTCTCAGTTAACAATTTAAGTAGGATATTGTAAAATATGGCATATACACAAAGAAGGCAGAAAAGAAGAATGCTGATCCAGAAACTATTAGACGTAACATATAACTGAGAAAATAAAAATATTTAGCTTGGAAAGAGAAACTGATAGTCCTTTAAGTACCTAGAGTTAGATGTCACAATGATGACTTACTCTGTCTTACTTTATAAGACATCATTGACCAAGGAGTAAAGATTGCAGGGAAGCACTTGACACAATAGAGGGAAACATTTAATAACTAACTAGGCCTACAAATATAAAGACTTCCAAAATAAACTGCCTCCCTTGTCACCAGATGTCTCAAAGCAAAATGAGCAATTGTGTGGGCTATTTTGGAGCAGGAGTCAACATACGTTTTCTGTAAAGAGATGTGTGTGCCACATATAATTCCTTAAAGATGTAAAAAAAAAAATCCTTAAGCTCACAGGCCATACAAAAACAGGTAGTTTGTTGACCCTTGTTCTAGAGAAGCACTGTCTAACAGAAATGTAATATGACTCACATATGTAATTAAAAATTTTCCAGTATCTATATTTTAAATGGTAAAAAGAAACAGGTGAAGTTAATTTTAATATCTTATTTAATCCAATATCTCCAGAAAGTTATTTTAACATGCAAACAAAATTATTAATGAGATTCTCTACATTAAAAAAAAAACGAAGCCTTTGAAATGCAGTGTATATTTACACGTAAAACCATATCTCAAGTCAAACTAGCCACATTTCAAGTGCTCATTAGCTACATACTGTAGCAAGTAGTTCTAGATAAACTGTGCATTTCTTGAGAAACAGAAGAGATGACCTCTCAATCAATATTCAATTCTAAGAACTCAAATTGATGAGGAAAAAATTGGACTAGCCAGCCTATAAACAAAACTAGGGCATCCGTCAAGCTACCTGAAAAAATAAAGCTGGATCCTTTCTCATGCCTTACTCCAATATAAATTCCAGACCAAAACAAGATGTCAATGTCAAAAGTAAAGTAATACAAGCAACAACAACAAAAAGAAAACGTGTAGTATTTTCTTATTGTCTTGCAGTGGGAAAAATCTTTTAAGACATGTCATAAATATTCAGAAAACATAAAGAAGACATTAATAAATTTACCTATATAAAAATTTATAATGTTAGTACTACAAAAAAACATTAAAGAGCATCAAAAAGTAAATGACAAATGGGGAAAGGTTAAGAAGGTTAACAAGGATATCCAGGACTTAAACTTGGCTCTGCACCAAGCAGACCTAATAGACATCTACAGAACTCTCCACCCCAAATCAACAGAATATACATTCTTCTCAGCACCACATCACACTCATTCCAAAACTGACAACATAGTTGGAAGTAAAGCACTCCTCAGCAAATATAAAAGAACAGAAATCACAATAAACTGTCTCTCAGACCACAGTGCAATCAAATTAGAACTCAGGATTAAGAAACTCACTCAAAATCACGCAACTACATGAAAACTGAACAACTTGCTCCTGAATGACTATTGGATAAATAATGAAATGAAGGCAGAAATAAAGATGTTCTTTGAAACCAATCAGAGCAAAGACACAACGTACCAGAATCTCTGGGACACATTTAAAGCAGTCTATAGAGGGAAATTTGTAGCACTAAATGCCCACAAGAGAAAGCAGGAAAGATCTAAAATCAACACCCTAACATCACAATTAAAAGAACTAGAGAAGCAAGAGCAAACACATTCAAAAGCTAGCAGGAGGCAAGAAATAACTAAGATCAGAGCAGAACTGAAGGAGACAGAGACACAAAAAACCCTTCAAAAAAATCAATGGATCCAGGAGCTGTTTTTTTGAAAAGATCAACAAAATTGATAGAGCGCTAGCAAGACTAATAAAGAAGAAAAGAGAGAAGAATCAAATAGACGCAATAAAAAATGATAAAGGGGATATCACCACCGATCCCACAGGAATACAAACTACCATCAAAGAATACCATAAACACCTCTACACAAATAAACTAGAAAATCTAGAAGAAATGGATAAACTCCTGGACACATACACCCTCCCAAGACTAAACCAGGAAGAAGCTGAATCTCTGAATATACCAATAACAGGCTCTGAAATTGAGGCAATAATTAATAGCCTACCAAAAAAAGTCCAGGACCAGATGGATTCACAGCCGAATTCTACCAGAGGTACAAAGAAGAGCTGGTACCATTCCTTCTGAAACGATTCCAATCAATAGAAAAAGAGGGAATCCTCCCTAACTCATTTTATGAGGCCAGCATCATCCTGATACCAAAGCCTGGCAGAGACACAACAAAAAAAGAGAATTTTAGACCAATATCCCTGACGAACATGGATGCGAAAATCCTCAATAAAATACTGGCAAACTGAATCCAGCAGCACATGAAAAAGCTTATCCACCATGATCAAGTTGGCTTCATCCCTGGGATGCAAAGCTGGTTCAACATCACAAATCAATAAACATAATCCATCACATAAACAGAACCAACAATAACAAAAAAACCACGATTATCTCAATAGATGCAGGAAAGGCCTTTGACAAAATTCAGCAGCACTTCATGCTAAAAACTCTCAATAAACTAGGTATTGATGGAACGTATCTCAAAATAATAAGAGCTATTTATGACAAACCCACAGACAATATCATACTGAATGGGCAAAAACTGGAAGCATTCCCTTTGAAAACTGGCACAGGACAGGGATGCCCTCTCTCACCACTCCTATTCAACATAGTGTTAGAAGTTCTGGCCAGGGCAATCAGGCAAGAGAAAGAAATAAAGGGTATTTAATTAGGAAGAGAGGAAGTCAAATTGTCCCTGTTTGTAGATGACATCATTGTATATTTAGAAAACCCCATCATCTCAGCCCAAAATCTCCTTAAGCTGAGAAGCAACTTCAGCAAAGTCTCAGGATACAAAATCAATGTGCAAAAATCACAAGCGTTCCTATATACTAATATCAGACAAACAGCCAAATAATGAGTGAACTCCCATTCACAACTGCTTCAAAGAGAATAAAATACCTAGGAATCCAACTTACAAGGGATGTGAAGGACCTCTTCAAGGAGAACTACGAACCACTGCTCAATGAAATAAAAGAGGACACAAACAAATGGAAGAACATTCCATGCTCATGGATAGGAAGAATCAATATCGTGAAAATGGCCATACTGCCCAAGGTAATTTATAGATTCAATGCCATCCCCATCAAGCTACCAATGACTTTCTTCACAGAATTGGAAAAAACTACTTTAAAGTTCATATGGAACCAAAAAACAGCCCGCATTGCCAAGACAATTCTAGGCAAAAAGAACAAAGCTGGAGACATCACGCTACCTGACTTCAAACTATACTACAAGGCTACAGTAACCAAAACAGCATGGCACTGGGACCAAAACAGAGATATAGACCAATGGAATAGAACAGAGGCCTCAGAAATAACACCACACATCTACAACTATCTGATCTTTGACAAACCTGACAAAAACAAACAATGGGGAAAGGATTCTCTATTTAATAAATGGTGCTGGGAAAACTGGCTAGCCATATGTAGAAAGCTGAAACTGGATCCCTTCCTTACACCTTATACAAAAATTAATTCAAGATGGATTAAAGACTTAAATGTTAGACCTAAAACCATAAATACCCTAGAAGAAAACCTAGGAAATACCATTCAGGACATAGGCATGGGCAAGGACGTCATGACTAAAACACCAAAAGCAATGGCAACAAAAGCCAAAATAGACAAATCGGATCTAATTAAACTAAAGAGCTTCTGCACAGCAAAAGAAACTACCATCAGAGTGAGCAGGTAACGTACCGAATAGGAGAAAATTTTTGCAATCTGTCCATCTGACAAAGGGCTCATATCCAGAATCTACAAAGAACTTAAACAAATTTACAAGAGAAAAACAACCCCAACAAAAAGTGGGCAAAGGATATGAATATGCACTTCTCAAAAGAAGACATTTATGCAGCCAACAGACACATGAAAAAATGCTCATCATCACTGGTCATCAGAGAAATGCAAATCAAAACCACAATGAGATATCATCTCACACCTGTTAGAATGGCGATCATTAAAAAGCCAGGAAACAACAGATGCTGTAGAGGATGTGGAGAAATAGGAACGCTTTTATACTGTTAGTGGGAGTGTAAACTAGTTTAACCATTGTGGAAGACAGTGTGGCAATTCCTCAAGGATCTAGAACTAGAAATACCATTTGACCCAGTGATCCCATTACTAGATAAATGCCCAAAGGATTATAAATCATGCTACTATAAAGACACATGCATACGTATGTTTATTGTGGCACTATTCACAATAGCAAAGACTTGGAGCCAACCAAAATGTCCATCAATGATAGACTGGATTAAGAAAATGTGGCACATATACACCATGGACTACTATGCAGCCATAAAAAAGGATGAGTTCATGTCCTTTGCAGGGACATGGATGCAGCTGGAAACCATCATTCTGAGCAAACTATCACGAGGACAGAAAACCAAACACTGCATGTTCTCACTCATAGGTGGGAATTGAACAATGAGAACACTTGGACACAGGGCAGGGAACATCACACCCAGGGGCCTGTCATGGGGTGGGGGGCAGGGGGAGGGATAGCATTAGGAGAAATACCTATTGTAAATGATGAGTTAATGGGTGCAGCAAACCAACATGGCACATGTATACCTATGTAACAAACCTTCATGTTGTGCATGTGTACCCTAGAACTTAAAGTATAATAATAAAAAAAAACCCTTCAAATTAAGACCTCAAACTATGAAACTACTAAAAGAAATACTAAGACAGACAAACAAACAAACAAAAACATTGGGGAAAATCTCCAAGTCATTGGTCTGGGAGATTGCTGCCCCACAAGCAAAGGCAACCAAAGCAAAATGGACAAATGGGATCACATCAAGTTAAAAAGCTTCTGCACAGCAAAGGAAACAGTCAACAAAGTGAAGAGACAGCCCACAGAATGGGAGAAAATAGTAACAAACTGTCAATCTAACAAGGGATTAGTAACAATATATAAAGAGCTCAAACAACTCAATAGGAAAAAAAAATCTAATAATCTGATTTTAAAATGGGCAAAAGAGAGTTTCTAAGGATCATGTCTGAGAGTGAGTATTTCTTTTGTTTTTTTTTTTCTAAGGTGGAGTCTTGCTCTGTCACCCAGGCTGGAGTGCAGTGGCAAGATCTCGACTCACTGTAAACTCTGCCTCCCAGATTCAAGCGATTCTCCTGCCTCAGCCTCCTGAGTAGCTGGGATTACAGGCATGGGCTACCACGCGCAGCTAATTTTTGTATTTTTAGTAGAGATGGGGTTTCACCATGTTGGCCAGGCTGGTCTCAAACTCCTGACCTCGTGATCTGCCCGCCTCAGCCTCCCAAAGTGCTGGGATTATAAGCGTGAGCCACCGCGCCCGGCCAAGAGTGAGTATTTCTGATCCAGAGACAATGGTCCTGATGAGATGGAGCCTGAAGGCATCATTGAGAGAAACTGAAATGAGATTGTTGACAGTTTTGATGATATGAACCTCTTGGAATCCCTCCTCCATGGCATCTATGCCTATGGTTTTGAGAAGTCCTCTGCCATCCAGCAGCGAGCCATTCTTCTTGTATCAAGGGTTATGATGTGATCACTCAAGCCCTATCTGGGACTGGGAAAATGGCCACTTTTGCCATATCAATTCTGCAGGAGATTGAATTAGATCTAAAGGCTACCACGCCTTGGTCCTAGCATCCACTTGATAATTGGCTCAAAAGATAGAAAAGGTGGTCATGACACTAGGAGACTACATGGGTGCCTCCTGTCATGCCTGTATTGGGGGCACCAACGTGCATGCTGAGGTGCAGAAACTGCAGATGGAAGTTCCCGGTATCATCGTGGGTACCCCTGGCCATAAGTTTGATATGCTTAACCAGAGATACCTGTCTCCCAAATACATCAAGATGTTTGTACTGGACGAAGCTGATGAAATGTTAAGCCATGGATTCAAGGACTCAATCTATGACATATTCCAAAAGCTCAACAGCAACACCCAGATGATTTTGCTATCAGCCACAAGGCCTTCTGACGTGCTTGAGGTGACCAAGAAGTTCATGAGGGACCCCATTTGGATTCCTGTCAAGAAGGAAGAGTTGACCCTGGAGGGGATCCACCAATTCTACATCAATGTGGAACATGAGGAGTGGAAGCTGAGCACCCTGCGTGACTTGTATGAAACCCTGACTGTCACCCTAGGCAGTCATCTTCATCAATACTGGAAAGAAGGTGGATTGGCTCGGCTGGGTGCAGTGGCTCACGCCTGTAATCCCAGCACTTTGGGGGGCTGAGGCGGGCGGATCATGAGGTCAGGAGATCCAGACCATCCTGGCTTACACGGTGAAACCCCATCTCTACTAAAAATACAAAAAGAAATTAGCCGGGCATGGTGGCAGGTGCCTGTAGTCCCAGCTACTGGGAGGCTGAGGCAGGAGAATGGCATGAACCTGGGAAGCGGAGCTTGCAGTGAGCCGAGATCGCACCACTGCACTCCAGCCTGGGTGACAGAGCAAGACTCTGTCTCAAAAAAAAAAAGAAGGTGGATTGGCTCACTGAGAAGATGCATGCTTGGGACTTCACTGTCTCTGCCATGCATGGAGATACGGACAAAAAGAATGAAATGTGATCATGAGGGAGTTTTGTTCTGGCTCTCACAGAGTATTGATACCACCGACCCACAGCCAGAGGCATTCATGTGCAGCAGGTTTCTTTAGTTATCAACTGTGACCTTCCCACCAACAGGGAAAACTGTATCCACAGAATCGGTCAAGGTGGATGGTTTGGCCATAAGGGTGTGGCTATTAACATGGTGACAGAAGAAGACAAGAGGACTCTTTAAGAAATTGAGACCTTATACATCACCTCCATTGAGGAGATGGCCCTCAATGTTGCTGACCTCATCTGAGGGGCTATCCTGCTACCTAGCCCCAGCCAGGATTCATTCTTGGGAAACTGAGGAGCAGCAGGAGGTGGAAGGAAAGAGAGCCAAGGGATGGACATCTTGTATTTTTTTTCCTTGAATAAACGTCACTTTTTGAGGTAAAAAAAAAAAAAAAGGGAGGGTAAAAGATCCGAATACGCATTTCTCAAAAGATAACATACAAATGGCAAACAGATATATGAAAAGGTGCTCAATATTACTGATTGTCAGCGAAAGGCAAATCAAAACTACAATGTGATATCATCTCACCACAGTTAAAATGGTTTTTATCCAAAAGACAGGCTATAAGAAATGCTGGTGAGGATGTGGAGAAAAGGGAACACTTGTACGCTGTTGGTGGGAATATAAATTAGTATAGCCACTATGAAGAACACTATGGAGGTTCCTCAAAAAACTAAAAATAGAGCTACCATATGATCCATCAATCATACTGCTAGGTATATATAACCAAAAGAAAGGAAATCAGTAAATCAAAGAGATACCTGTACTCCCATGTTTGTTGCAGCACTATTCACAATAGCCAGGATTTGGAAACAACCTTTATCCATTCATCAACAGACGAATGGATAAAGAATATGTGGTACATGACCAGGCACCGTGGCTCACGCCTGTAATTCCAGCACTCTGGGAGGCCGAGGCGGGTGGATCACCTGAGGTTGGGAGTTAGAGACCAGCCTGACCAACATGAAGAAATCCCATCTCTACTAAATATGCAAAATTAGCCGGGCATGATGGCACATGCCTGTAATCCCAGCTACTCGGGAGGCTGAGGCAGGAGAATCTCTTGAATCCCGGAGGTGGAGGTTGAGGTGAGCCGAGATTGTGCCATTGCACTCCAGCTTAGACAACAAGAGTGAAACTCCATCTCACAAAAAAAAAAAAAAAAAGAATATGTGGTACATATACACAGTGGAGTACTATTCAGCCACAAAAAAAAAAAGAGTCCTGTCATCTGCAGCAACATGGATAGAACTGGAGGACATTACGTTAAGAAAAAAAAGCCAGGCACAGAAAGACAAACTTCCCATTGTCTCATGTATTTGTGAGAGCTAAAAATCAAAACAATTGAACTTATGATGACAGAAAATAGAATGACGTAAGTTACCAGAGGCTGGAAAGAAGGTGGGGGTGGGTGGGTAAAAGTGGGCATGGTTAATGGGTACAAAAACATAATTAGATGGAATGAATAAGATCTGGTATTTGACAGTACAACAGGGTGACTACAATCAACAATAATCTACTGTATATTTTTAAATAACTAAAGTATAATTGGAATGTTTATAACACAAAGAAATGATAAATGCTTGAGGTGATGAATACCCCATTTACCCTGATGTGATTATTACATACTGTATGCCTGTGTCAAAATATCTCGGCCGGGCACGGTGGCTCATGCCTGTAATCCCAGCACTTTGGGAGGCCAAGGCAGGCGGATCATGAGGTCAGGAGTTCAAGACCAGCCTGGCCAATATGGTAAAAACCTGTCTGTACTAAAATTACAAAAATTAGCCGGGTGTGGTGGCGCACACGTGTAGTCCCAGCTACTCAGGAGGCTGAGGCAGGAGAATTGCTTGAACCTGGGAGGCGGAGGTTGCAGAAGCCGAGATCACACCATTGCACTCCAGCCTGGGCAACAGAGTGAGACTCTGTCTCAGGGGAAAAAAAAAAGGCCAGGCATGGTGGCTCACGCCTGTAATCCTAGCACTTTGGGAGGCCGAGGAGGGTGGATCACGAGGTCAGGAGAGCGAGACCATCCTGGCTAACACGGTGAAACCCCGTCTCTACTAAAAACACAAAAAATTAGCCGGGCGTGGTGGCAGGAGCCTGTAGTCCCAGCTACTCGGGAGGCTGAGGCAGGAGAATGGCGTGAATCCAGGAGGCGGAGCTTGCAGTGAGCCGAGATCACGCCACTGCACTCCAGCCTGGGTGACAGTAGTACAACTGACAATGAAACCTAACAAACTGGACATAAAAGGAAGCCACTTGCCTTCCTCAGGTTAAGCTATAATTTGATTCATTTATGAGGCACAGGAAGGACAAGTATTTTCACTCCATCTTTTTGTGCTGAGTAATATTACACAATAATACGTATCAAAAAGCCATTTTTCTGAAATGAAATGTATCCTTGAAACATATCTACAGAATGTAAAACAAACAAAGCCTTTAACCCAGAACATTCTTCTATATAAATCTAGGAACACACCCAAATGAATATCACCAGTAAAGTTCCCTAGATTCTGCAGAAATGACAAACTATGAACAAAGCAATATATTTTCAGGCCCTCATAAATTATCAAATGAGCCTCCCCAAAAATCAGGGAAGCAGGGTCATATGGAGTGTCTTTTGCTAGTCTGCCCTCCGCTCCCAAACAGGCTAAGTCACTTAAGATACAGATATGGATAAAGATAATTTTGTACAATGCCATTCTTTAGCCACTAGGTTTCCCAGGTTTGGGGTTTACAAGATCTATAAAACCATAGGGCTATGGAATACAAATAAAATCTGACCCTAAATAACCTTTTCCTTTACCATTGCTAACATTCCTCAAAACCCTAGATCTTTTCTTTCAAAATAATGAAAATTAGCAGGAGGCTCATCCACAACAGACTCCCAGGGTCTCACTGTCAATAAAATCGGTGCCATGAAACAATCAGTGTGCTTCAGGGGAAGAGTCTCTAAGTGGAAACATAATACACAAAAGGATGATCAACATTAAAATGTTTTCCTAATTAGGGGAAAAAATTCAACAGCTATTTCAAGAGTTAAAAGGCTGCCTTTTATTGAACTGTCATGCTATCTCTCCAACAGGCAAGCAGTGGAAACATTTTAAGAGCATTACCTTTAGGAGGAAAATACGACTTGCTTTCAGCTTTGTGAGGCCAGTCTACTACAAGAGGTCCAAACCTGCGAAAGCTGGCAGTGATCTCATCTACAAAACAAAGAAAGAATCTTAGCAAAAGAGAAAAAAATATTGCAATCAGAAAACCAGAATAGCACAAAACATGTCTTTTTAGTTTAAAAAAATGTTTTGAGGGTTGTTTTCTAAAGCATCTTTACGGAAGTGAAACCTACTAAGTGAAATACCATTGCTTGGGTGTACATTTGGTTATTCACTTTTAATCATGCAAAGTGTGTTTCTAACTATACTTCATTTCCTTTCACTGCCAATAAACTTGACATAAAGAATTTGGAAGAAAAGTATCTCCTATTAAACTAAGGTGACTTCTATGTCAAATAGAAAGATTCTAAAAATAGGAATGTTCTCTGATTTTAGTAAGAAAGTAAGGTACAGAAAATATTTAAAATATGGTTTCACTTGTATGGAACCTCTAAGATTATTTAAGAAATAGATACGATTCTTTTGGTGAGGAGTAGGGGCAATAAGTAGGTAATTCTATTGGGTGATAAGAAAATGTTGACGGCCAATGCTCTCTTTAATAACTACATATTACATACCCTATATAGAAAATATATCAAAAATTATAGATCAATACATTTATATTTTCCCTCTGACATATGACTCAAAGCAGAGGTTATAATCTGACTCCTACTCAGGTTTAGGGTACTACTCTCTCAGCCATGACCTTAAAAATTTTCTTGAAGATAATCTAATCAATAGATGAGATTAACATGAATACAAGAACAATTTGGAGGAAAATAAGAGTTCAGCTATGTATAACTTTAATGTAGTTAGTCTAAAATAAAACCGCTTTTTGAGACTTTTCTCCTCTCACCATGAAAAAGAGGAAATCATGATACATTTGAAGTGTGTCATAGCTAGAAAAATGCTGGAAAAACAAGACTGTTAGAATATCAGACAGTATTCTTATATCAGACCCAAAGCCTACTGGAACTAGAGTTGTTTTTTGCTTAAGTTAACTTTGTCACAATTTTATTTCATTCATCCTTTCAACAAATATTTATTGACAACTTACCGTGTGCTAAAATAAACTGGCTTTAGGCATAAGTGAACACTCACTTTTGGACTGATAGCATCTCAAAACTATTATTAAGAAAAATTCTAACTCATCTTCATTCTTTTAAAGAGGCGGATTATGCTTTTTGTTAACAGATATTTGTTTTTATTTATTTATTTACTTATGAGACAGGGTCTCACTCTGTCACCCAGGCTGGAGTTCAGTGGTATGATCATAGCTCACTGTAACCTCAAACTCCTGGGCTCAAGTGATCTCCCACCTCAGCCTCCCAAGTAGCTGGGATTACAGACACATACCACCATACCCAGCTAATCTTTTTGTTTTGTAGAGACAGGGTCTTGCTATGTTGCCAGGCTGGTCTTGAACCCCTGGGCTCAAGTAATCCTCCCACCTTGGCCTCCCAAAGTACTGGGATTACGGGCGTGAGCCACTGCACTGGCCAGTATTTATATTAAAATGTGAGATGGTTTGGTGTGATGGACATGAGCAAAAGCTCTGGAATCTAATTGAATTTGAGTTGCAACTGTACCATCAGCTATATAACCCTGAACAAATTATTTCTCTCTGATCCTCAGTTTCCTTATCTATAAAATGGAGATGCTAGGATATCCTTATAAGATAGCTATGAGGATTAAATGAGATAATGTAACATGAAGTACTTAGTACATAATAGACTACTACTTTCTAATCTACCAAATAGTCTCACCTCCTATGCACTAAGATATAGATGTCCTAAAGTTGACTTGGAGAGGAGAGGCAGGGTCAGAACGCACAAAGAACAAACTCAGCCTTTGCAAAATCATTAATGAATGCATAGTACCTTCATCAATATCAGGAGGAAGGCCTCCAACAAACACCTTTCTAGAGTAGCGTTCCACTCGTTCCCCATTTTGACAGCGAGTGGGAGAACTTAAGCCAGATGACAAGGCCTGATCGCCGTGGCTATCATCCAGGAAGGCATCTTCAAAGGGAAAGAGAGAAGATCGACCTGAAACAAATGTGGGAGTTTCTATAATTAAAATGATTTTCTAGGACAATAAATGCTCTATTAGAAGCCCGAAGTGCAGAGAGAAGCATACAAAAAAAAAATGTGTCCTGAGCTGTGGCTTTTCCAAGATTACCAGGACTGAAGATTACCAGATAACTTTTCATCATCATTTTTGTGTAAGGGTAGGCACAGCCTTGGGATGACCAGATTGCTAACTAAAGAAAAAGAATCGTCCAGGTGAGCATGGTAGCTCATGCCTGTAATCCCAGCACTTTGGGAGGCCGAGGTGGGTGCATCACCTGAGGTCAGGAGTTCGAGGCCAGCCTGGCTAACATGGCAAAACCCCATCTCTACTAAAAATACAAAAATTAGCCGGACATGGTGGTGCATGCATGTAATCCCAGCTACTCAGGAGGCTGAGGCAGGAGAATCGCTTGAACCCAAACCTGGGAGGTGGAGGATGCAGTGAGCCAAGATCGTGCCATTGCACTCCAGCCTGAGCAACAAGAGTGAAACTCAGCCTCAAAAAAAAAAAAAGGCATCAAAATTTCAGTGGTTTCCTTGCTAAAAAAATCACTGCATTTTACTCATTCAGTCTCTATCATAGCTACTAGGAGTATATTCAGCAGCTATTTTTTTTCTTTCTTTAGTCATTTCTCAAAATAAATGGACAAAGTAATCTCTATCCACAGATTTTTATCTGCTCTTTATGGTAATCTCAGAGGTTTAGTTCTAAAGAGTGGTCCTAATAGCCAAGGGAATACAAAACTGGTGACAGAGGCTGATAACTTTTTTTCTAATAGCGGAACTAAAGATCATCAAGTTTTCCTTGTCATTCCAAGCTACTCTAATTTGGAAATAAACATATGCAATAATAAAGGACAGGGTAAGTAAACGAAAACGTATAACTTAAGATGTGGGAGTATAAATGTGGATGTGGTTATGAAACCCTTAACCCTACTAATCTAGGCTATATTTTATATCACTCAAAAAATATATGAAAAGAAATGAAAAAAATTATTTTCATTAACTTTATAGCCAAATAAAGTTTGTAGAGCAAAAGTACCTACCCAATCCACATGACTATAAGAAAGATACCAGCAGTTAGAGTCAGCAGTAAATTTACCAGCAGTAAATATAACACAATAATGCCATTTGGCATTACAAAATAAAATCTAAATTTAAAATCAAATATATTTCCTGTTTTAGTCAGTGACTTCCTAGTAAAACTTTCCACTAGGTTCCACTCTAAAAATGAACCATTAGAGTACTCTAACTTTTGGGGGAAAAAAGGGAAATTCCCCTTTAAAATAAATTCATATACTCTTAAAAAAAAAAAAAAAGAGCAGTGTCTTCCCCATTTAGTCTATACTATCTTTATTTCCCTGAAACTTAGGTTTTTGTGTCACAACAGCCAACTCTAAAACAGAATATAAATAGCCCTTAGAAAAATACTGAACATATATTTCTTTTACAAAAAACTTAAAGTTATTAATATAACTCTGGTTATTTTGTGAACAACCCAGGTAGTGTAAAAAAGACACTGTTTTAATGCTAGGAGTTAAATAAAAAGACCAAATAATTTTTTGTTCAGTTTTCCCCAGCTTAGCTACAAAGAAACAGAAACAAAATCTGTCATCTCATGCCACCTATCTTTTTTAGCCTGGCAGCAACAAACAATAGACAGTAAATTCTCATCCCTTGATGTTTGTTTTGATCACTGGGGGTGAAAGAAATATATTTGCAGCAACTACAGGCAAAAAGAGCTTTCCAAAGACATCCAGTGATGTTCTCCTAGAGCTGACAGGTTTGCTTTATTCCATAGCCCACACTCAGTGAATTACATGCCTACTCAGTGTCAGGCACAAGCGCAAATCAGCATTTCCCACTGAGTGTTCCCAAACTCACCTCTTACCCTCAACACTAGTAACATTAGATACTCAGAAAACAAGAGCTGGGGAAGGGGAAACGAAATAATCTGGGAAAATAATGCATACGTTATGCTTTTCCACCTCAGAAAATAAAAGGCTACGAAAAGTTCTACAGTAAAGAAACATTAACTGGCCAGGCATGGTGGCTCATGCCTATAGTCCCAGCACTTTGGGAGGCCAAGGCAGGTAGATCACTCGAGTCCAGGAGTTCAAGATCAGCCTGGGCAACATGGTGAAACTCTGTGTCTACAAAAAATACAAAAATTAGCCAGGCATGGTGATGCACATCTGTAGTCCCAGCTACTGGGGAAGCTGAGGTAGGAGGATCGCTTGAGTCCAGGAGGTAGAGGTTGCAGTGAGCTGAGACCACACCAGTGCACACCAGCCTGGGTGACAGAGTGAGACCCTGTCTCAAAAAAAACAACATTAACTTACTCCAGCATTACCCAGATGTTAAAGGAACCCTTTACCATACAAAACTCAGTGGAAAACACTTGAGGAAATATTCACCCATATTTCAGTGACACCGAACAAATAAGATACTTCCTTGCCAAAGGAATCACAGTCTGGTGGGGGAGACAGGCAAGTACATAAATAATTATAAAACAGAGATGTACTAAGAGAAGACTTTACCAAGTGACACAAGAACACAATTTACTGCCCTCCTGGAGATTGGTGGGGAGAGATTTTTAGAGTATTTTCACAGGAGGGCAATTTTGAGCAGAATCTTGTCAGAGTGGGAGTTTCTGAAGTAAAGGAACAAGAAGCCACAGAGCAAGTACTGTCAAAACGGCTCTCGATCTTTCCCTCCAAAATTGCTCCTTCTCTAATATTCCCTAAAATCTCAATAAAAATGCTGATTATCCACACTGGATTCAATCCAGAAACCTAGAAATCATCCTTGACATCTCCCTTTCTCTTATACTCCACGTCAAATCCATCTCTCACTAAGTCCTGCCAATTCAAGCAGAGTAAATAGTCTGTTTAGTCTACTGACTTCTACCTCGTACCCCACAATGCTTTCTCCACAAAACAGCCAAAGGTACCATTTTCAAACATTAATTTGAACATGTAAGCACACTCCTCACCCCATCCTCAAAAGCCCTCAATGATTTCCTATTACTTTTTGGATAAAGTACAAAAACATAACTGTGAACTGCAAGGCCTCTGCACACCTCTTCTAAGTCACAGTAGCTGCCTCTCCCTCTTGCTCACTAACTGCCAGTCACACAGACCTCCTTCGTATTTCCGATTATTCCTCCTTGCTGCTAGCCATAAGGACAATGTGTTCCCTCTACCTAAAACAAACATACCCTTTTCAACTCTCCAATTTCCTAATTAATTCCTATTAATTCTTCAGGTCTCAGCTGAAAAGTCTTCCTCAGGTTGAACTTTCCTAAGCCTTTAGATTAGGTTAGATTCCCTTTTCTATCCACACACAGCCCCCTGTATTCCTCCTTCCTAACACTTTCCCCAAGTACCATTATACCATTTGGGTGCATTTTTATTGAGTATCTCTTTCCCTAACCCTATTAAATTGTAAACTCTATTAGGATGGGACCAATTTAATCTTGTTCACCACTGTATCTTCCTGCCCTAATTAGGTCACATAAAAGGCACACCAAAAATGTTAAATGTGAGGCAGCATCCAGGGAAGGAAAACAGTAAGTGCAAAGGCATGTGGCTGCAAGTCTATGATGAAACACAATACACAGGTGTGAGAATGACAGAGATGTAACCATGTCCTAGAAAATTGAGACCTTTCCTATTGCTTTTATTTGGTCAGGCATTAATGTTCTATATTACAAAACGGAAAATTATTTTCCCACTTTTTGAATTTAATATTTATTCTAATACTGGCTTTTTTTTTTTTTTTTTTTTTTGAGACAGAGTCTCGCTCTGTCACCCAAGCTGAAGCACAGTGGCACAATCTTGGCTCACTGCAACCTCTGCCTCCGAGGTTCAAAGGATTCTCTTGCCTCAGCCTCCCCAGTAGCTGGGATTATAGGCACGTGCCACCACACCTGGCTTATTTTTCTATTTTTAGTAGAGACAGGGTTTCGCCATGTTGGCCAGGCTGGTCTCGAACTCCTGACCTCAAGTGATCTGCCTGTCTCGGCCTCCCAAAGTGTTGGGATTACAAGTGTGAGCCACTGTGCCCAACTCTAATACTGGCTTATTTTGAACTACACTAACTCCATAGAGACCATGATATTCTCACCGAATCCATCTTCTGTCCTGTCAGAATGACTTCTCTAAGATACCTATGACCATGTTGTCCTCTAACCAAAATCCTACCATAACTTCTATTACTTCCAACATTTTGAACTCAGGGAGAGGGTGGATGAGGTGAGAGTCTGAAGAAATCTGTGACTGTCCAGATGAGACATGAGGAAGTCTTGAACGAGAGCAGTGAAAGAGTGAAGAAGCAGATGTGGAAGACATTCTGGCACAAAAGGAATTTTCTGCATGGCCAACATAGCCACAGCTCAGAATATTTTGGCAAAGAAAACAAAATCAAGAGTTGTAAAAATATGGACAGTTTTATTAAGTGGTTATGGGTAATTAGGAAATTTCCCAAGGTTTTAAAACCAAACCTCTGTCTTATTATTAGTATTTAGAGTACGATAGACTTTAGCAATAAAATAAAGTTGCCCTTGGAAATGAAACTGCTAAGAACTAACACATAAATGATATTTCTCTAACTGTGGGTAATAATTAAGAATACAGATCTGAGAACCCAATCCCCAGATCTACTAATCTGAATCTGTGGGGGTCAGGCTTAAAAATCTGTATTTGCACAAATTTCCCCAGTGATTCCTATGCTCAAGTTTAAGAATCACTGATGTGAAGATTATTTGCCTGCTACAGGCAGCCACTGAAAGAGACATTTTGTGTGAAGTATAGGCAGCCCTGGGAAATATCCAAGTTCAATCAAGTTAAGGAAAGTATATTCTCAACACTGGAATGTAAAATCTATAACCTAATCATCCTTACTGTAACATGACTGCCTGAAGTGCTGGCAGAACAAAAAGTCTGCAGAGAGGATTTAAAAGACAGAATTGTAGAGTAAGGGCTTGTAGTATTTACCCAGTGCAGACCGACAGGAGATATGAGGACTTTATCATACTACATAGGATTATTCCTCTAGGGGACAGAATGGTTCACGTGGTATTTCCAGAGCCTGAAAATAATCTATTTCCCTCTGCTCTCTCTCTCTCTTTTTTTTTTTTAAATATAGAGATGGGGTCTCACTAGGTTGCCCAGGTTGGTCTTGAACTCCTGGGCTCTAGTGATCTTCCTGCCTCAGCCTCCCAAAGTGCTGGGATTACAGGCATAAGCCACTGCTTCTGGCCCCTCTGCTCTTATTATAAGCTCCTGAAGGACTATTCCATTAATAAATTCAGGACTCTGCAATTGTGAAGGGGTGACTCTTGAGCTAGTAGACAGTCAGCTACTGAAATTTTATTTCCATATGCAACCAGCTCCATGAGAAAACAGTGGTATTCTGATTTGTCCAGTAATCCCTTGTGAGGATGGTATTCATGCATTCATTTGATTGGCATAAATCCATCTCCAAAACAAATCATCCCTGCTAAAATTTTAGTTCCTGGACATGTGTTACTAGAAACTGAAAATTTAAGAGGCTGCACCTAAATTGTGCCCCAGGAGAAGTCTTGCTTCACTAACTAGCATCTCTCTAACATATTTCTTTTTTTTAAGGGAAATATTTCCAAGACCAAAATGTGTTAAGCAAGCCACATTACTTATCAAAAAATATATTTCTACGTGAGGAGGATATAAACCTGCTTTAGAACACCATGATACTGCCACATAAAATATGTATATTCAATATTTCAATAAAAGCAGGAGAAAGGTTTCTCAAATGCTGCAAGTTGGCCATTTGGCTTTCGACCAATGGTCTGGTTCTCTGATATCTATTTCAATTACTATCTATAATTGGTTTTTGGTCCAGTAATTGGACAAATCATCTCTGAATGTGGAGATGGCTTAAAACCAAACGAGCTTGCAGGAAAAGTGCCAAATAGAAGACTTGCAAAGCATTAGTTAAGCATGGAAGGCTTGTCTAAGATAATTCCCCCCCAGAAGGCTCCCTTTCCTTCAGCAAATCACAGAAAAACAAAAGCCCATTGGCCAAGCTATGCTGTGAAAGCTGCTGGGACCTCACCTCTGAGCTCCCACCAAGGCCTCTGCCATCACTCCAGCAGCTCCAGGGTACCTCTGGCCCAGCACTCTACTCCAAGCCTGACTCTTTTCATTTTAGTCTTGTAAGTAGCTCAGAAATTAGTCACTTTGGGGGTTTAAGAAAAAGGAATTAGGAGGCATGACTCCCTCATAAAATACATATATATATTCCCTAGAAGTCAAGATAAGTTCCAGCCTAGTGTCCAGTAAGGTGACTTTGAACAAAAAACATTTCACTTATGGTCTCATTTGCATAATGAGAGAGTTTAACTAGATGACAGGCTTTCAGATACCTGGGAACAGGAGAATCCCTTTTATTACACAGAAATCTTACATAAAAATAGATTTACTTCATATTAATATCTGGTATTTCTTAGGCATCACAAACTTAATGTGTTTACAAGTGAACTTTTGATATCTACCTTAAACTTATTCTCTCCCAGTCCCATTTCAATATGTGGCATTACAATTCACCCAATCACTCCAGCCAGAATCTCAAAATCATTTTTGAGTCTTCCTTCTTATTTACTCTCCAAGGTTAATTCAGCAACCTGACACCATTTGTTAAACGCTACTGTTGATCCCGTTCTCCAAGATATATCTTTAATTTGTTCACTTCTCTCCAACTCCACTGCCATCACCCTATCCTAACTATCCTCATCTCATGCCTGACATCACCTCCTAACGAGGCAACCCAATTCTCTTTTTACTCCACTCCAAACAGCAACCAGACGTACTCTTTTAAAAACATAAATCCAATCATTTGACCTTGCTTTAAAGCTTCAAAGATTTCCTCTTGTACTTGGACCAAGTTCAAAATCCTTACCAGGAGCTAATGTCCAGCAAGATCAGATTCTCTTTCCTTCCTCCAAACTCATCTTAAGACATACTCCTCCATCACCTACCAAGCATCAGTCATTCTAGGCTTCCTCAAAGTAAGCCCTTTCTTGCCTCAAGCCTTTTTTTTAAAGAAACAAGACTTTTTTGAAATATAATTCTCATATCATACAATTGATCCATTTAATCCATTATCAGTCACTCTTGGTTTTCCCCCAACCTCTCAGCCCTAGGCGACCACTAATCTCCATTTTGTCTCAATAGATTTGTCTATTCTGGACACTTCATATAAATGGTATCATACAAATATGTGACTCTTGAGATTGGCTTCTTTCACTTAGTGTAATGTTTTTGAGGTTTATGTTGTAGCATGTATCTGTACTTTGCTTCAAGCCTTTTACAAATGCAGTTCCTTCCACCTTCCCCTTTTAAACTAGCTATCTGTCTTATGTTATCTGAAATTCCCTTTAAAATATTCCCGGGGAAAAATGGAAGAGAATATATGAAACAAAACTGGCAAAAATGCTGATAATAATTGAAGCTGATGATGGATATATTGGTGTTCATTAAACTAGTCTACATTTGTATATATTTGAAAATTTCCTTAATACCAAAAAGTTTTAGATAGCTGTCTCTCCATCCTTTCAGTTTGTTTAAATATCACCTCTTCAGAGGTGACCTCCCTACCTTAGAGGGACTCCCCTATTCTTTTCTGCCTAGTATTTATCACAACTGTGAAGAATAAATATATTCGTTTCACTTATTTATTGTCTCTCTCCCTACTAGAGTGACCACTGAGCAGTGTCAGAGACCACATCTGGAGTCTAGTACAGTATAGGTATGCAAACACTTAATGAGTAAAATTTGGGTGGAAGGCCCAGAAAATCCCTCCTTCAGTCTTTCTTTTGACCCTTCCAGATTAACTTCCCATGAAAGTGAAAAACTAGTCATCTTCCCCTCACTATCGTCTGTGCTCAAATTTTCCTATTACTATGAGCAGCAACATTTTCAGATATTATAACCATGAACATTCAGAAAATTCTCCGATTCATGTCCATGTTTTATTCTAGAATCATCCATACCTTTAAACAAACAAGCTCATACAACTGGGTTTGAATTAGCAGGATGGCATGCTTCTAGCATGGTCTCCCTGGAATAGCTGATCTCTCTTCCCTCGAGCAGGCTTTTGACAGAAATACTCAACTTCAACTCAGCATACGAGTTTGTTTGATTGGATTTTAGAACTTTTGTTATCAATTACGTAACCCATTAATATCAATATATTTTTTATGAACTAAATATATGCAGGAGTACATTTATAACAGTAACTCTAATCATTCTTTGTATTTTTTCATTTGCATTGTTAAAAGGACCTTTTATATTCTCCTTACTGCTCTATAACTAGGAAGTTCTGTTAAACATCAAAAATACTAGCATGGGCCGGGTGCAGTGGCTCATGCCTATAATCCCAGCACTTTGGGAGGCCGAGGCAATCCCCTGGCGTCAGGAGTTCGAGACCAGCCTGGCCAACATGGAGAAACCCCATCTCTACTAAAAATACAAAAGCCAGGCATGGTGGTGTGTGCCTGTAATCCCAGCTACTTGGGGGACTGAGGCAGGCGAATTGCTTGAACTTGGGAGGCAGAGGTTGCAGTGAGCCAAGATCGTGCCACTGCACTCAAGCCTGGGCGATGGAGTGAGACTCCATCTCAAAAAGCAAAAAACAAAAACAAAAATATTGGCATAGCCAACATGTCTACTTATGGACAAGAGTTTCACAGAGACCATAAAAACTCATACTCATGTAAATGAAAAGCACAATATATATTAAATGTGTAGGCAAAAATCCTAAATGACAGTACCTGGTAGACTAGTTGTATTTTCTCATTTGCATTGTTAAAAGGACTTTTCATATTCTCCTTACTGCTCTATAACTAAGAAATTCTGCTAAACATAAAAAATACTGGCATAGCCAACATGTCTACTTATGAACAATAGTTTCATGGAGAGCATAAAAACTCATTCTCACATGAAATGAAAAGCACAGCATATATTCAATGTGTAGGCAAAAGTCTTAAATGACACTACCTGGTAGACCAGTTTCTAACAGGAGTTGCAGTTGTATAGGAGGACACATATTAAAGCTTATCAAAGGCAGAACACTCCCAAAGAAAAATGGTAAGATTCTTTGGTGTGATTCTTATTCCACAAATGAAATCAAGTTTTGTCTACTGGAACAAATTCAAAATAGATATAAATGGGAAATATAATTGGGTATTTTTAAACTATATGTAATTGATATTTATTTTCAAATCTTATTCTTTCACGTCATTCTTCTCATTTCTCATTATTACTGCTTCAACTACATTACTAGAAGCACTTGGTTTGCTAAGAGTCTACCTTCAACGTCCTCATCCAAGCTTTGAGCTGATGTTCAAGTTATCCCCTGCTTTCATTACTTTATCATAAAACCCTCTTTCTAAAGCCTGACAATATCTATGTCCAGGAGTTTCACCGTCTGTTTCAAAAACATTCATTAAGGCAGCATAGATCGTCCTACTACCAGCTTCTCCTCTCCAGCTGGTCCCACAGCATACACTCAGAGATATGTACTCCAAGCCTCTGGTCATGGCAATCTCATCTTTAAGCCTTCTTCTAAGGAGAAACACATACTAGAATGTCTTGCTTCCCATTCCTATTCCATTATCCAAATAGGTCCTGAAATTCTACTTATCCCAGGAAACTTTTCCACACTTACCAGGAGAGGTGTAAAAGTCCACTGGCCAAATTCTTGCTGACAGAACTCAAAACTTTCACATATATTACATTCCCTTTATTTCTGTTCCTAGAAAATTTAGCAACATGGCCAGATGCGGTGGCTCATGCCTGTAATCCCAGCACGTTGGGAGATGGGCAGATGGCTTGAGGCCAGGAGTTCAGGACCAGCCTAGCCAATATGGTGAAACCCCATGTCTACTAAAAGTACAAAAATTAGCCAGGTATGGCGATGCAGGCTTGTAGTCCCAGCTATTTGGGAGGCTGAGGCAGGAGAATCACTTGAACCCGTGAGCCAAGATTATGCCACTGCACTCCAGCCTGGGCGACAAAGTGAGACTCTGTCTCAAAAAAAGAAAAAAGTTTACCAACATTTATGTAACACATAGAAAATAAGTTATAGCTCCAGTTCTATCCTTAATCATAGGTAGAGGGAAGTAACATACATCAGCAAGCTTAATTTTTATTCTTTTTGGGCAAGTCTAAATGTTAATTAGAGGAAAGGTATCAAACATTAATTTAATCCATGTTCATATGAAAAAATAAGCATAAGGAAGTCTGCCAATTCATCAGAAGTATACTATGCAGAGTTGGCTCAAATGAATACATCTCAGAGAATGAGCGTTCTAGATATGCAATCTAGACATGCTTCATCCCATATGGTTATATCATTACATTTAAGGAAGATGACTTCTTTTTCAGCTTTGGAAATGAAAGACTTATTGAAAGCATGGACAAAACATTTTCTGTCTGTTCTTTTTTCATTACAGAAAGCCAACATTCGGTCTTTTAGCATTTGCGCTTCTCTCTGTCTCTCTTCCTCTCTCTCTCATCATTCTCTTCCTCATTTACACCTATCAAACTGCAGACCAAGAGCAGGGACCAAGTCATTCTAGGAAATATTTAGTGTAGCACCTCATACAAAGAAGAGCATGATTTTTGAGAACAATAAAATCAACCTCACAAATAGATATGGAGAAAGTAAAATGAAAAAAGGATGAGTATTTTTTTCAGAAGCTTAGAAACTATAGGCGACTTTATATTCTTGATGTATAGTATTAATATGCTATTATTTATAAAAATAAGATAATTTTTAGAAATATGATGCCAAACTCTGCTCTGCATAAATGTAGGGTGTTATTTCAAAATAACCCTTATCAATAAGCATTTAATAAGGGCTAACTATACATAGGGCCCAGTGTTAGGCACTAGAGACAACTATCCTCAAAGAACTTATCCCAGATGAAGAATCAGGGCATACAGAAAAGGCAGGAAGAATGCAAGACAGCAGAATCAGAGGAAAACACTGTCTGCAAGGGCACTGGGGGAGGCTTCCTGGAAAGGGTAAGGTTTGAACTAGTAAAATAAGGATAGTCCTTAGATACATAGATGAGAGGAAGGGTGACCTGTATGGCCAGAGAGTGGGAAAGCAAATAGATTGGTCAGGGGAAGATGAGGTGGGAAAAATGAAGATAATGATGTTGGTGAAAGAGGCAGAAGCCAGATCATGGGGACCCTGAATTGAGAATGGGGGTGACACAAAGCGGTGTTTCAGAAAGATGAAGCTGTAGAAATGGAACAGGAGAAATAAAAATAGCAGAATGAGAAGGACAAGGCCTGAGAAAACTAGAGGGAAAATCTTGACAAGATCTGGTGACTGATTAGTACATGAGAAGAGGAAAAGCCAGGCCCTGCTGTCTGTTCTCCAGATGGTGTCTATTTTCTACATAAAATAGTCCATTTCCTTTTCTTTCCTGACAATGATCATTTTTCTAGCAACATGAAACAAGTATGGTACAAAATATGTCTTAATAACATTATTTCTAGGCTTTAACTTTTTTAAATTTAAAAATAAGGCAATAAAATTTAATGATATTTATTTCCACGGATAGAAAATAATCATTTACACAAACGTTTTTCCACATGATGATGATGAAAAGCAAAAGGACTGTATGATCCACCGTACATATATATTAGCTTCTGCCAATAGTCACTCATTCAACAAATATTTGCTGTGAAATAAATGATAAAAGTATTGTTTGGGTAAGCATAGGCAGAGAATATTTTTAATATTTTTTTAAAACATAATAAAATACTATGAATTTAGCATCATTATCTTCTCTTCATGACTCAACTACAAAGTCAGAGACAGCCTGATGAATGGTAAACATTAGCAAATAAAGAGCCAAAAGACACAGATTGTGATCTTGACTCTGGCTTTAACTTGGTCACACAGCAAGTAAATTACGACTTCTCCTTCAGCTTCTGCAAATGAGCACCAAAGTAACTTATATTTGTGGAATACTTTTAATATACATGGATAGCTTTTCATTTCCCTTTTTTTTAAACTAGAACTTTACTAATACTCTGAAGTAGGACATGACTGGTTTTATTACCTCATAATTTACAGATGAGCATACCAAATCTAAATGATAAGTCAGTGATTACAACCTACGTGTCTGACCCTAAGTCCCATATGCTTTCTACTACATCTGGCTTCTCCTAGCTACTTCGTAAAATTATTTGAAAAAACTACAGATATGGGAAATGCTTTAGAACAGTTATAGCATTACACAAATGAAAGTTGTATTATTTCGTTTGGGTGTGACCAGGAGAGAATGCAGGTTTTACGGGGACCAAAGCCTATTTTGGGGTCCCTCTTTAAGAAAAAGAACACAAAAATTACGTAGACTTTGGAAGGGGTCCAAGCAAGTGAGAGGCCCTGAAACTTAAGCTTCATTTACTTCTGGGGTAAATCTGACTGTGAATATAACAGAAAAAAATTCACCAGCCAAACTAGTAAGATCAAGAATTGCCCTCCAAAACCCAAGTTCTGCCTTCTAAGTTGTACGAAAAGAATACAATGAATACAGGGCAGAAAAATATGTATGTTTGGCCTTTATTTCCTCATGTTTATTCACAATAAGCCATATAACAAAAAACTTTAAGGAGAAATAGTCTTTGCTATATCTTTTTTATAATTAAAAGAACAAATTACCAACAACAAAAAATAATTTTAATGAAAGTGATAAATTATTTTGCTAAAATAATTAAGATAGAACATCACACCATATGATAATTATTGTTTTACACACACACAGGTATAAATACACACACACATAAACACACTCATATTTACTCACAATTTGGCAAGCAAAAGATCTCATTAAAAAAAAAAAATTTACCTCGTCTCCGCCCATAGCTCCTGGCTGCATGTAAACATAGAAGAAAACCATGGGTATTTGTATCAAAATGGTGAATTTAGAAATTAAAAAAAAATTCACACAAAGTTTTTCTATGTATTCTTGGAATTATTCAACTGATATGAAGATACTGTTCAACTTGACTGCAAACACTATATTTTTTTAAAAAACCTTTATGAAGTACAGGCTAAATCACAATCTTAAAAAGAAATTTAACTGGATGTGGCAGCCACTGGAACAGATACAATGAATGTTTCAGAAGTCTTATGAGGGTTTATATTGGAGCCTATTATCTATATCAGACATAGAGTACTTTAAAAAACTGATTTATAAATTTCATTTGTACTTTATCTTACCACCAGATAAGAAAAAATTATTCATTCTAAATAACTAAAAACTGTACCATGCGGTGGTCACTCTGAATTTCTTACTACACACACATTGCCCCCAAACACACACACACTCTCTCTCTTCATAGATTCCCCTGAAAAATGTATAGAAATTTTATATACAACGAGCTGTTACTTTACAGAATGTGTTTCTGCACAATTTTCAGTAAAGCTTCTCTTACTCTCTCCATTTACTTTCCACTCAGTATTACAGATGGGGGAATATAATATCTTTTTGATGTATAAAATGAACTGCAAAAGTAAAATGAGACTAAGGCACTGGGTCCACCTCAGGCCATGCTTAATAATACAGTGCTTTAAAGGTTTTCTTCCTCTTTAAAACTCCAGCCCTATAGAATGTATTGCTACATTGTTTAATAGAGCTAGACTGTGGTATCATGTATCACTAAAAGATCCTGTCAAGCAAAATGATTTTCAGAGTGGAAAGTTTCTCCAATTTGAAACCTCAGGTTCTATTTTAAAAAATGATTTAGAGCTTAATCCATTTCTTAAAAGCATAACAAGCTGGGTGTGGTGACTCACACCTATAATCCCAGCACTTTGGGAGGCCAGGGCAGGAGGATTGTTTGAGGTCAGGAGTTTGAGACCAGCCTGGCCAACATGGTGAAACCTCATCTCTATTAAAAATACAAAAAATTGGCTGGGCATGGTGGCTCACACCTGTAATCCCAGCACTTTGGGAGGCTGAGACAGAAGAATTGCTTCAACCTTGGAGCTCTTAGAGGTTGCAGTGAGCTGAGATCACGCCACTGCACTCCAGCCTGGGCGACAGAGCAAGACTCTGTCTCAAAATAAATAAATAAAAATAAATAAGTAAAAAAAAAAAAAACTGTGAAATGTCACACAACTAGCTTATACTGAAAAAGGAAGATAATTTGGAGTTACATTTACAGTGTATTATATTAAGCATTAAAGAAAGCTATTTCTGACCAGGTGCAGTGGCTCACGTTTGTAATCCCAGCACTTTGGGAGGCCAAGGTAGGCAGATCATCTGAGGTCAAGAGTTTGAGACCATCCTGGCCAACATGGTGAAACCCCATCTTTACTAAAAATACAAAAATTAGCCAGGCGTGATGGCAGGCACCTGTAGTCCCAGCTACTCAGGGGACTGAGGCAGGAGAATTGCTTGAACCCAGGAAGTGGAGGTTGCAGTGAGCCGAGATCATGCCACTGCACTCCAGCCTGGGTGACAGAGTGAGACTCCGTCTCAAAAAAAAAAAAACAAAAAACAACAACAAAAAAAACTATTTATTCCATAGGAAAATAATTCAGATTTTTCAGCCGGATAGTTGAAATACCACTAGGCCAATCTCATTTTCTATTACTTTCCACTTTTCCTCAGGCATCAGACTTGCCCTCACTCCACACCTTTAACTTCTTCACTTTCCCACTACTCAAATATTGGAAAGGATTATCCAGCTCAAGCTCTATTTTTTTCCCTGATTCCTCCTGTACTACATGTAACCCTCAATGAAAAAAATTTTTTTTTTTTTTTTTGAGATGGCGTCTCATTTGCTCTGTCACCCAGGCTGGAGTGCAGTGGCACGATCTCGGCTCATTGCAACCTCCACCTCCCAGGTTCAAGCGATTCTCCTGCCTCAGCCTCCCAAGTAACTGGAATTACAGGTGCTGGTCACCATGCCTGGCTAATTTTTGTACTTTTAGTAGAGATGGAGTTTTGCCATGTTGACCAGGCTGGTCTCGAATTCCTGACCTCAAGTGATCCCCACCTCGGCCTCCCAAAGTACTGGGATTACAGGGGTGAGCCACCGCGCCCAGGTGAAAAAAATCTCTTCTGAATTTACATAGCTATTACTGTTTATATAATTTACGAAAGGGGATGCATTCCAAAAACAATTTAAGGGACTTTTATACTGTTTATTATTTGGAACCTTGAATTCCTCTTCTTACAAAAAGTATAATAAATGGTAGGTAGCTTCCTAGCTTGATCCCTCCCCCCAAATTTGCTTCATCCATAATTATATGGATGGATTAATATAACACTTTAAAAAAGATGAAATAAATTTTGATATCCTATCACTTGTCTCTTTGTCCCTTCTTCCCATCCCCAATGATGTTATGCTGCCTGACAATCCAATGAAAAATCTCTATTGAGAAAGGAAATACTCCACATTTTAAAATTACTTATTTCTCTCCCAAACAACAAATTCATTTTTTTCCCCATTATATCTGATTTCTGGCCAGATACCCAATGAAACAATTGGGTATCTGATTGCAATACTAAGGTACAAATGACTCATTGGACATTAACACCCATAAAGGATAAATGAGAATGTTGTTCACACAAGCCTTCAACCACTAAACATCCAAGTAACATAGATGAAGTTAATAGATCTAGACAAGCTTAGGGGTGGAGGGCAGTATGTTGAACTGGGGACAGAGGAAGAGTTACAAAAGACCTACCTGGGAGTTTTGTTGGTTTGTTTTTTTTGAGACGGGGTCTCACTCTGGCACAAAAGCTAGAGCGCAGTGGCAAGATTTCTGCTCACCGCAACCTCTGCCTCATGGGCTCAAGTGATTCTCCCACCTCAGCCTCCTGAGCAGCTGGGATCACCACACCCAGCTAATTTCTGCATCTTTTGTAGAGACAGGGTTTCACCATGTCACCTAAGCTGGTCTCCTGGACTTCAAGGGATGTGCCCATGTTGGCCTCCCAAAGTGCTGGGACTGTAAATTGGTTCATGATGTTTGGGAACTCTGATATCAGAGAGACAGGATGGCATATGGGATAGGTAGCCAATATCAAGTAGTGATCTATCTGAGATGCTTAGATTTTTTTTGTTTCATTTTGTTTTGGTTTGGCTTTTTTTTGAGACGGAGTTTCGCCCTTGTTGCCCAGGCTGGAGTGCAATGGCATGATCTCGGCTCACTGCAACCTCTGCCTCCTGGATTCAACCGATTCTCCTGCCTCAGCCCCTTGACTAGCTGGGATTACAGGTGCCTGCCACCTTGCCCAGCTAATTTTTTGTATTTTTAGTAGAGACACGGTTTCACCATGTTGGCCAGGCTGGTCTCGAACTCCTGATCTCAGGTGATCCACCCGCGCTGGCCTCCCAAAGTATTGGAATTACAGGCATGAGCCACCGCACCCAGTGGCTTAGATTTGTTTTTATCATTCATTGTAGAATTTATTATGTACTACCTTGGTCCTGCTATAGTGATTATCATAACAGCTAATGAGTGCTTCCTATGTGCCGGGAACAGTTCAAAATACTTCACATGTATTGCCCAGGCTGGAGTGCAGTGGCATGATCTTGGTTCACTACAACCTCCACCTCCCGGTTCAAGCGATTCTTCTGTCTCAGCTTCCCGAGTAACTAGGACTACAGGCGTGCACCACCATGCTGGCTAATTTTTGTATTTTCAGTAGAGATGGGGTTTCATCATATTGGCCAGGCTGGTCTCGAACTCCTGACCTTGTGATCCACCCACCTTGGCCTCCCAAAGTGCTGGGATTACAGGTGTGAGCCACCGCACCCGGCCGACTCCACATTTTTAAAAGGGGAGTAATGTGACTTATTTCATTTTTCTAATATTCTATCTATGCTAAGATGGATTTATACCAGATATAACAAGATACAATATTCTTTCAGAAGTCTATCTACTCCCTCTAAGAACTTTAATTCTCAATTATCAACTATTACCAGCCTTGGAGATAGAATTCTTTTTTTTTTTAAGAGAGAGAATTCTTTTACTGTTTCATATATATTAAGCAATTTAGAGCCCATACAAATTACCTCTAATTTTTAGAAATCAGAGTAGTATTACCCTTGGCTAGAGATAGTAACCAGAGAGGAGCCTAAGGGTGTAGTTTGGGGTGTTAGCAATGTTTTGGTCTTGATCCAGGTACTAGTTACATGAGTGAGCTCAATTTGTGATACTACATTGAGCAATATATTTATTAAATCATAGATACATATATTATGTGTCTATGATTTGTGTACTGTTTGTATTTGAATAGTTAAAAATGAAACATTACAAATATTTTAGATTAGTTCATTGGTTATAAAAATAGTGCAGAAAATCCACAGTGCTAATATTTTTGTAGCTTTTAAATCATAAACCTGAATAATTAAAAATTGAAAAAATACTTATTTCCAATCCATCAGAATAAAAATTAAATGGTACATGTATTTTACAGGGGGAAATACAAGAATTATTCCAAAAGTGGATTTGTATGGTCAGTGACAAGTACACTGTCAACAGCACTCTCATGTTAATGGCATGGTACTTTGCTGGGCATGAGGCAACACTAAAATAGATCATCTGTTATTCCTTATGACTTGGCTGCACTAAGTTTTAATGGTTGCATTCTTATATATGTGACTCCCCAAGGGAAGGGCATGTTATGCTCTGCTGTTTGTTTTTTAGAGACTTTATATTTTTAGAGCCTTTTTAGGTTCACAGCAAAAAAGAAACGCCCAGAGATTTTGTGTACACCCCCTAGCCCCACACTTGCATAGCTTCCCCAATTATCAACATCCCCCACCATAGTACATTTGTAAAAACTGATGAACCTATTCTGACACATCATAATCATCCAAAGTCTACAGTTTACATTAGGGTTCACTCTTGGTGTACATTCCATGGGTTTTGATGAATGTGTAACATGTATCCACCATTACAGTATCATATAGAATAGTTTCACTGCCTTAAAAATCCCCTGTGCTCCGCAAGGCACAGTGGCTCACACCTGTAATCCCAGCACTCTGGGAGGCCAAGGCTGGTGGGTCACCTGAGGTCAGGAGTTCGAGACCAGACTGGGCAACACGGTGAAACCCTGTCTCTACTAAAAATACAAAATCAGCCGGGCATGATGGCACATGCCTGTAATCTGGAAGGCTGAGGCAGGAGAATCGCTTCAACCTGGGAGGCGGAGGATGCGGTGAGCCGAGATCGCACCATTGCACTCCAGCCTGGGCAACAAGAGTAAATCTCTGTCTCACCAAAAAAAAATCCTCTGTGCTCCATCTATTCATCCCTCCCTCCTCCTTAACCTCTGGCAACCACTGATGTTTTTACTGTCTTCATAGTATTGTCTTTTTCAGAATGTCATATAGTTGGAATCATATGAAACCTTTTCAGATTGTCTTCTTTTACTTAGTAATATGCATCTAAGGTTCCTGCATGTCTTTTCATGGCTTCATAGCTCATTTGTTTACAGTGCTGAATAACATCCCATTATCTAGATATACCACAGCTTATTTACATCTTGGTTGCTTCCAAGTTTTGGCAATTATGAATAAAGCTGCTCTGAACATCCATGTACAGGTTTTTATGTGGATATATGTTTTCAACTTCTTTGGGTAAATACCAAGAAGTGCAACCGCTGGATTGTATGGTAAGAATATGTTTAATTTTGTAAGAAATTGCCAAACTGCTGATCTGGTGTTTAAATCTAAATGAACTCTTCTGTTACGTGGATTCATCTGAATTTGAGGAAGTCTCTCTAAGCAAGGTAACATCATACACAGGTTCCATGATACAGGCTCGAAAAATGAGAAAGAGCAAGAAAAAAAGAAGAGGGGAAGGGAGAGAGGGAGGGAGGGACAGAGGTGTAGGTAGGTAGGTAGAGATGGATAGATAGAGAGTCACTCTATTGCAGATCAAAGCAGCACACAACACTTTCAAAACAGGTACAGCCCCTGGAGTGCTGTGCCTGATGAAAAAGGAAGGAAGATTCAAAGAATTTAGTATAACATTTTATTAACTGGCATGGAAGTTTTTGTCAAAACTATTAAAAGTCACTGTAGGAGACGCCAGGCGTGGTGGCTAACGCCTGTAATCCCAGCACTTTGGGAGGCCAAGGCAGGCAGATCACCTGAGGTCGGGAGTTCGAGACCAGCCTGACCAACATGGAGAAACCCTGTCTCTACTAAAAATACAAAATTAGCCGGGCATGGTGGCACATGCCTGTAATCCCAGCTACTCAGGAGGCTGAAGCAGGAGAATCGCTTGAACCTGGGAGGTGGAGGTTGCAGTGAGCCAAGATTGCGCGATTGCACCCCAGCCTGGGCAACAAGAGCAAAAAAAAAAAATTACTTTCCTTGTGATAAAATCAGTTTTTAAGAAACACCTTGCAACTTATTTTTTGAATCACCATTTCAGTAGGCATCATAAAATTATTCAAACATCTAACGTTCCCTTTCAGCTTCCCTTGGAGTATTAGTCATAGAAAAAATTTCACTAAAGATGGGTTAAGATCTTAAAGTTTGAATCAAAATGTCCCACTTTCCCTCATTAGACTATAAATTCTTAAACAGCAGGAGTGCTGGGGTTTGTCTTTAAATGCTCCTCCTATATCTTTGTCTTATAATGGCAGATAAGATACTTTTAACCCAATTTTTGATGTTTGATAGCATTTCTCAAACTAGGCAAGTTATAATTGAAAAGATCAATTTCTCCATGAACAATATGAAAGTAGCAGGTAAAAAAGATGGTTGAAGGGGAAGGATATATATTCATCTGCTACATTCACATTAAGTATTTGTGTTTATTTTTGTTTTTGTTTTGTACACATTAAGCATTTGGATGTCTTAAAACTCCTTCCTTCCCTTCTCTTTCACTCTTACACATTCTTCTCAGAAAAATCTTCTTTCCATTGTATTTGCAAACCTAAAATGTAATACTAATGACTGATAAGCAAAATACTAGCATTACTGGGATATTTTATAAAGGAGAATGACTATCATAAAGTAAAATAATAACCTACTGATAATTTATCATGTTCCAGGCATATGCTAAGTACTTAATATGTCTTCTAATCCCCAAGGCAGCTATCATTACACACATTTCCAGATGGGCAAAGCAAGGTCCAGAGAAGATGACTGGCCCAAAGTTATACAGCTACTAAACAGCAGAGCTGGGACTGAATCCAAGTTTAGTCTGGCTCTAAAGCACCTACTTTAAGTCAAGATATTATTTACAGTCAATAAAATTTATCCACTTTAAGTATATGATCTGATTAATTTTGATAATTATATATAGACATATAACCACCACCATTCTAATCAAGATATGACAGCTCAACACCTCTGAAAATTTCTTTGTGTGCTTTTGCAGTTGATCCCCTCCCCTAACTCATGGTTCCTGGCAAGCATTAATCTCCTTCTCACCATAGTTTTGTTTGCCTTTTCTATGATTTCATATTAATGAAACCAATATGTTTGACTTCCTTCACTTAGCATGTTTTTGAGATTAATGCATGTTGTTACAAGTATAAGTATTTTGTTTCTTTTTATTGCTGAGTAGTATTTCATAGTATGACAAACTACAATTTATCCATTCACCAGTTGGTAAACATTTGAAAAACCCTGACCCTTAACTACTAAGTTTGAAGAATCAGTATTACTAATCTATAAAGACCTTGAAAGTACCCAGAAATTCTCTTCAGAATTTTCACAGCCTCCATTATCCTGTTTTTCAGCAGCACAATCCAAAATTTAAGAAAATAAACTTCTCACCCCAATTTTCTTTTTTAAATTTTATTTCATTATTACTAACAAAACATTATTGTTTTCTACTAATTATTACACTTAGAACTGTTAGATTATAAATTAAAATACAGGGATACTTCAGAGATATTACAGCCTTATGGTTCCAAACCACTGTAATACAGCAAATATCACAGTAAAGCAAGTCACACAATTTTTTTATTTCCTAGTGCATACAAGTTATGTTTATATTATACTGTAGTCTATTAAGTGCACAGTAGCATTATGTCTTAAAAAACAATATATATAACTTAATTTAAAAAATACTTTATTGTTGCCTAGCACAGTGGCTCATACCTGTAGCCCCAGCTACTTAAGAGGCTGAGGTGGGAGGACTGTTTGAGGCCAGGAGCTCAATGCTACAGTGAGCCATGATCATGCCACTGCACTCCAGCCTGGGTGACAGAGCAGGACCCTATCTCAAAAAAATTAAAAATAAAATAAAAAATACTTTATTGCTAAAAATCTCAATGATCATCTGTGCATTCAACAACTTGTCACTTTTTTCTTCTTCTTTTTTTGGCTGGTGGAAGGTCTTCCCTCCATGTGGATTGTTGCTAACTGATCAGAGTGGTGGTTGCTGAAGGTTGGGGTGGCTGAGGCAATATCTTAAAAAAAAGAGATCAGTGAAGTTTGCCACATCGATTGACTCTTCTTTTCACAAAATATTTCTCTGTAGCATGCAATGTTTAAGAGCATTTTACCCATAGTAGGATATCTTTCAAAACTGGATTCAATCCTTTAAAACCCTACAACAGCTTTATCAACTAAATGTATGTAATATTCTAAATCCTTTGCTGTCATTTCAACAATGTTCACAGCATCTTCATCAAGTAGACTCTACCTTAAGAAACCACTTTCTTTGCTTGTACATAAGAAGCAGTTTTTCATCCATCAGGTTTCATCATGAGATTATAACAATTTGGTCCCATCTTTAGACTCCACTTCTAGTTCTCTTGCTATTTACACTGTATCTGCAGTGACTTTCTCTACTGACGTTTTGAACCCCTCAAAGTTGTCCATGAGGAATGGAATTGACTTCTTCAAATTCCTGTCAATGTTGATATTTTGACCTCCTCCAATGAATCACAAAAGTTCTAAATGGCGTCTAAAATAAAGAATCCTTTCTAGAAGGTTTTCAACTTTGCCTAGGTTCATCAGAGGAAGCACAATCTATGGCAAGTATTGCTTTACAAAATGTATTTCTTTTTCTTTTCTTTCTTTTTTTTTTTTTGAGACAGAGTTTCATTTTGTCACCCAGGCTAGAGTGCAGTGGCATGATCTCGGCTCACTGCAACTTCCGTCTCCCGGGTTCAAGCGATTCTCCTGCCTCAGCCTCCCAAGTAGCTGGGATTACAGGCGTGCACCACCATGCACGGCTAATTTTTGTATTTTTAGTAGAGATGAGGTTTCACCATGTTGACCAGGCTGGTCTCAAACTCTCAACCTCAGGTGATCCACCCTCCTCGGCCTCCCAAAGTACTGGGATTACAGGCATGAGCCACCACACCTGGCCTACAAAATGTATTTCTTAAACAAGATGGCTTGGAAGTATAAATTATACCTTGATCCACAGGCTGTAGAATGGATGACATATTAGCAGTCATGAAAACAACATTACTGTCCGGTTCATCTCTATCAAGTGCACTGTCAATGAATAGTAATATTTTGAAAGGAGTATTTTTTTTCTGAGCAGCAGGTCTCAACAGTGGTTTTAAAATATTCAGTAAACCATGCTGTTAAACAGATGTGCTGTCATACAGGCTTTGTTGTTCTATTTGTGGAGAACAGGCAAAGTAGATTTAGCATAATTCTTAAGGCCCTTAGGATTTTCAGAATGGTCAATAAGCGTTGGCTTAAACTCAAAGTCACCAGCTGTATTAGCCCCTAACAAGAGAGTCAGCCTATCCTTTGAAGCCAGGCACTGACTTCTCCTCTCTTGTTATGAAAGTCCTAGATGGCATCTTCTTCCAATAGACGGCTGTTTCACCTACACTGAAAATCTGCTGTTTAGGGTAGTCACCTTCACCAACTATCTTAACTAAATCTGGGTAAGTTACTTGCTGTAGTTCTCCATCAGTACTTGCTGCTTCACCTTGCACTTTTATGTTATGGAGATGGCTTTTTCCCTTAAACCTCATGAACCAACGTTTGCCAGCTTCTAGCTTTTCTTCTGCAGCTTCTTAACCTCTCTTAGCCTTAATAGAATGCAAAAGAGTTAGGGCCTTGCTCTGGACTAGGCTTTGGCATAAGGGAATGTTGTGGCTGGTTTGTTCTTTTACTCAGGCCACTAAAACTTTCACCACAGCAACAATAAGGCTATTTCGCTTTCTTACCATTAGTGTGTTCATTGGAATAACCCTTTTAATTTCCTTCAAGAACCTTTCCGTTTGCATTCACAACTTGGCTAACTAGCACAAGAGGTCTAGCTTTTAGCCTGTCTCAGCTTTCAACATGCCTTCTTCATTAAGTTTAATCATTTCTAGTTTTTGATTAAAAGTGAGAGATGTGCAACTCTTTCTTTTACTTGAACACTTTGAGGCCATTTTAGGGTTATTAATTGGCCTAATTTCAATGTTGTGTCTCAGAAAATGGGAAGGCCCGAGAGGGAGAGAGACAGTAGAATGGCCAGCTGGTGGAGCAGACAGAACACAACATTTATCAATTAAGTTTGTATCATCCTACAAGCGCAGTTCATGGCATCCCAAAACTATTACAACAGTTACATCAAGGTGGGCACGGTGGCTCAGGCCTGTAATCCCAGCACTTTGGGAAGCCGAGGCAGGTGAATCACCTGAGGTCAGGAGTTTGAGACCAGCCTGGCCAACATAGTGAAACACTGTCTCTAATAAAAAATAAAAAATTAGCCAGACATGGTGGCGCACACCTGTAGTCCCAGCTACTCGGGAGACTGAGACATGAGAATTACTTAAACCTGGGAGGCAGAGGTTGCAGTAAGCTGAGACTGCACCACTGCACTCCAGCCTGGGCAGACAGAGTGAGACTCTGTCTCAAAAAAATAAAATAAAATAAAATAGTAACATTAAAGATCACTGATCACAAATCACCATAACAGATATAGTAATAATGAAAAAGGTTAAAGTATTGTGAGAATTAACAAAACATGATATAGAGAAAAAAAGTGAGCATATGCTGTTAGAAAAACAGCACAACTGTTGCCACAAACTTGGAATTTATAAAAAACATAATTCTATGAAGCATGATACAGTGAAGCACAATAAAATGATACATGCTCATAGGTATTTTTGTGGATTGGTCAGAAAATTTAGTTATTAGGAACATAAGAAAATATATCCTGTATTCTCACCAACTGAACTTTTGCAACATTCTGTTTCACTGCTTTCAATATCTTACAGAGAAACCTACAGGTATCTTAAGCAAAACAGGAATTATTTCTGGAGCTAATAGAAAAGTGTTTTACCTGGTTCTGCTAGAATACCTTAACAAAGATATTATGAGATAAAAAGTATGAGATAAAAGAATAAAGAGGCTTGCTTCAAGTCTCTCAGCCTATTCTAGTGTGTTTTTTTTTAAACTTCTTTCTAAATAGCTGATATGGTTTGGCTGTGTCCCCACCCAAATCTCATCTTGAATTGTAGTTACCATAATCCCCATGTGTCATAGGAGAAACCCGGTGGGAGGTAATTGAATCATGGGATTGGTTACCCCCATGCTGCTGTTCTCATGACAGTGAAGTGAGTTCTCACGACAGTGAAGTGAGTTCTCACGTGATCTGATGGTTTTATAAGTGGCTTTCCCCTCTTTGCTTGGCACTTCTCTCTCCTGCTGTCATGTGAAGAAGGATGTGTTTGCTTCCCCTTCTGCCATGATTGTAAGTTTCCTGAGGCCTCCTCAGCCATGCAGAGCTGTGAGTCAATTAAACCTCTTTCCCTTTTTTTTTTTTTTTTTTGAGATGGAGTTTTGCTCTTGTTGCTCAGGCTGGAGTGCAATGGTGCGATCTCAGCTCACTGCAACCTCTGCCTCCCAGGTTCAAGCGATTCTCTTGTCTCAGCCTCCCACATAGCTGGGATTACAGGTGCATGCCACCATGCCCAGCTAATTTTTGTATTTTTAGTAGAGATGGGGTTTCATCATATTGGACAGGTTGGTCCCAAACTCCTCACCTCAGGTGATCCACCTGCCTCAGCCTCCCAAAGTACTGAGATTACAGGCATAAGCTACTGTGCCTGGCCTAAACCTCTTTCCTTTATAAATTACTCAGTCTCGAGCAGGTTTTTTTTTTTTGTTTTTTTTTTTTTTGAGATGGAGTTTTGCTCTTACTGCACAGGCTAGAGTGCAATGGTGCAGTCTCGGCTCACTGCAACCTCCACCTCCCAGGTTCAAGCGATTCTCCTGTCTTGGCCTCCCAAGTAGCTGGGATTACAGATGCCTGCCACCATGCCCAGCTAATTTTTGTATTTTTAGTAAAGACAGGGTTTCGTCATGTTGGCCAAGCTGGTCTCGAGCTCCTGACCTCAGGTGATCCGCCCGCCTTGGCCTCCCAAAGTGCTGGGATTACAGGCGTGAGCCACTAAGCCTGACCTCAAGCAGTTCTTTATAGCAGTGTGAGAATGGGCGAATACAGTAGCAGAGCCTTCTCTCCCCCAGTAAAGACAATGTATTAAAGCAAGGCTGTTCAAGTTCAAGCATGGCAAGGACCCATGGCCCCAAATGTTGGGTATCCTTCTCCCACAGTGGCACTTAAAGTACCTTCTTGGATGTTGGCATTCCATAGAACACAACTAGAAAACTGAAGATCTGTATACTCCATGGTAGGACCATTCTTATTGTTACAAAGTTCTTTTTTACACTCTCCTGTTGTTCTTACCCACAGACCCCAGCCTAATCCCACTTTTATTGGGGGGCCATTACTTTAGCACCTTTTGGTTTTCTCTTTTTTATTCACTCTTTTTAGTGAATTCAATATTCTTCATAAGAAATCATTTTCCATATTCCATATCAGCCTGAATATTCTCCTTTGGATAAACCTAATTTCCACTAAGACAATACTAGTCTGTCTAAGCTTCTCATGAAGCATCCAAAGCCCTTCATCATTTGGCCCCAACCATCTTTCAGATCCTCATTCTCACTATTCCATACATCAGACCCATACATTCCAGTAATCCCAATTCAACCTACTCTTCCAGTATTATCATTACAAGTAAGCACCTATTCAGAGAGTATAAAAATCTTGATACCTGCATGCCTTGACATCTAGTCTCTTCTACTCCCTAGGAAAGCCCTAGTCCACATTGTCCATTTCCTCTATTATTCTTCTTCCTGTCTTGTACAAAATGCAAGCTCAAGGATTTGCTATACCACATCTCAGTGTCCCCACATACTTAGTATTAATTTACTTTCTAAATTACATTTAACATATAAGATACTAATACAACTTCTCAATATATAACACGTTATCAAAGTAATCACTCTAGAATTTCCAAGTTCATTTCCTAAATTCCTCATCAAAACAGAAAAAGATAATTAAAAATGTATATATCAGACAAGACATCTCTGGAAACAAACCTCGGCAAAGAATTCCTCTACATAATACTGCTATACCTTACTGGAGAGAGTGGGCATCCACACCCACTTACATCAGGTGATGTTTATGCACCCTCATACTTGTGACCTGACAGCATTCCACTAAGAATAATTAATTACCACCTTGCTTTTATTTCAGTAGCACATTGCTAAATGAAACAATAACTGATGAAAGAAAGAGAAAAGAAGGAAGAAAAAAGAGAAAGATGGAGAATGAAAGGAAGGGAGGGAGGGAGAGAGGAAGAAGGAGAGTGTGGGAAGGAGGAAGAGAGAGAAAGAAAGAAGAAAGTTCTAAGAATTGTAATCACATAACAGAGTATTTTGTATTTTATACTGATCAATCTGTCCAATTCAGGTCTGAAATTGCTTACTACAGTGGTATACACTCAAATATCTGGCATCTGTTTTCAACAAACCATCTTCTTTGAACCACTATGTCAAAAATCTCATGAGATTTCTACAACTGTATATAAAGACTCAATTCCTACACTATTCAGGACAGCCAATACTTGCTAGTTCTACATTTCTGAACTCCCAAATAATATAAGGAATAATACAGAAAGAAGAGAAGGTAAACAAAATGGGTGCTGGTGTGTTCAGGAGCCTAAGCTGAACCAAAGGCTGGGCCCGTTGGTCAGTGTTGTCTTCTCTCTATCAACAAGGCTCCTCTCATGTGGGAAGGAGAGTTCCTTCACAGAAGAAAGTTATGTCAAGGAATTGACCTGGACATTTGGGAAGGGCTGCAGTAGCATGGAGAAGCTGCTCATTCATATCAGCCCTGCCCTGATCCTTCAAAAACACCTTCCTCTTCTGATCTGGACTTGGGAAAACTTCAGGGAACAATAAAAGCAGACCAAGTCTTGAGGGAAAAGAAAGAACACTAGGATATGTACAGCATAGTCACGATACTACTTGATTCCTTCATCCTCAAATAAAGATAGACACACATCTAATTCTGGTCCTTTCCGTATCCCTTGCCCACCCTCCACCCCCAACCAGATTTCACCCTAGGCCAATGAAATTACAGTCTCTCAAGCATGGGTGTTTTCTATTTTGGCTCCTGTATTGATTGTATAACTAGAGTTGAGAATTAGTGTGAACCCAAAAGGAAACAAAGGAAGAGGGGTAGAATAGGGAAGAAACGAAGACTAACATTTGTTTGGTGTGTACTTCTTTTTTTTTCCCAGAGAGAGTCTCACTCTGTTGCCCAGGCTGGACTGCAGTGGTGTGATCTCGGCTCACTGCAACCTCCTCCTCCTGGGTTCAAGCGATTCTCCTGCCTCAGCCTCCCAAGTAGCTGGGATTACAGGAACGCACCACCATGCCTGACTAAGTTTTGTATTTTTACTAGAGATGGGGTTTCACCATGGTGGCCAGGCTGGTCTTGAACTCCTGACCTCAGGTGATCCACCCGTCTCGGCCTCCCAAAGTGCTGGGAAGTACAGGCGTGAGCCACCGCACCCAGCCTTGGTGTGTATTTCTTGCCAGATATGGTATTAGGAGCACTACACACTTAATCTTACCATTTGTAAAGAGAGGTTAAAGTGTCCGTTTAAAATAAAAGACACAGGATCGGTGCAGTAGCTCACATTTGTAATCACAGCACTTTGAGAGGCCAAGGCAGGAGGATCTTATGAGCCTAGGAGTTCAAAACCAGCCTAGGCAATATAACAAGACCCTGTCTCTACAAAAAATTTAAAAAAATAAAAAATAAAAGACACAGGTAACTTGCCACAAGGTCACATGGCAAATAAGTGATGGATTTGGGGTTTAAACTCAGATCTGTCTGCCTCCCTACCTCAAACTGCACTGTTTCTACTATATTCAGCTGAAAAAACAAGACAACAACAACAAAAAAACCACAAAACTTTATTCATATAACAAAAGTGTATGTGTGTGGAGGGTAATGAAGAAAAGAAGGCATTTAAAATTCCTGTTGCTATTGAGGGAGACTATGTTCTGAAAGTAACACTGAACATGTGTGGAAGTATACTGACTCTCCACAATCAATAAAGTATCATTTATTTAATTGTTATAAAGGAGTTAAATGAAACCCAAGTTATCTTTTGGGAAAATCCAAAAGAGTAAAAATCACACTGGATTAGGAACTGGTTGGCAGAATAATCTGTGTGTCTAAACCTTATACAGCTATTTGCTGGCTGTATGACATTAGCAACATGCTGACATGCAATTTACCCATGTAACAAACCTGCATATGTGCCCCCTGAACCTAAAAGTTGAAAGGGGGAAAAAAAAACTGCATTTCAGTTTCACACACTACTTTATCATATGGCCATGTTTTGTCCGGATAAGAGAATAGTCCTGGGGTAAAGTCGGTGCTCAAGAAAAGTGGATTTTTTTTCCATGTTCTGGAAAAACCATAGTAAGCATTACAAAAGCACAGAGGTCTGTGAGACCACTTCGTAAACTGTTCATTGCTAGATCTATATGTGTTATAACCATCTTTCAAAAGGAAGAATTAAAGCACATCTTTTAGGAAGAAATTAAGGTGGACTGGATATTCTCTAAGACTGTTAGACTGTGCTTTTCACAGTCACACTGAGATGTTTTCCCACTCCTCCTTCCCTTCTTCTGATCACCCATATTGAGTGCCTATTCAACAGGCCAGGCATTATACTTCAAGCCAGGGACCAACTGTGAATAAAAGCTAGTCTCTGCCCTCTTGAAGCATACACATTAAAGAAAAACACCAACATTAAATAGTTAATTACAAGTGGGGTGAATGCTGTAAACGTGAAGTCCAGTTTCCACTGACTATACAAGTGGAGAAAACAGGGAAGTCCACTGGGAAAAGTAAGTAAATTTTCAGTTTTCTGTATCTTCCTTATTTGGTTAGAACTACCCAATACTGTCACTTTAGACACATTCACAAATACAAAGAACTTCTTCCAAAATGCAATAAAGTCAGTCAAGAACACTTCAGACTTCACTTATTGACAATATTCAATATCAGGCCATGTAAACTAGGTTTACCATTCTATTTTTCAGGAAAAGAGAATTTACTAAGCATTCAGAGCATAAACAAGGTGACAAATAATAATAATAGAAAAACTATTTTCCCAAAGACACCGAATTTGCATGTTTATGTTAAGGTAGTAAATAATAATAATAATAATGTAACCACTCTTAACAATTAAGTATCTAAAGCAAAAGGTACCACCCTCAACCAGGAGGCAAGAGGCTCTGCTCCTAGCTCCATATCACCCTGGCCAATTCCTACAGCCTTTTGAATCTCAGCTTTCCAATCTGTAAAATGAGAAAGTCAAAACAAAACAATCTCTTAGGTCCCTTACCACATTCATGTGCAGCATCCAACTAGAATGGTTTGAAATTTCACTACTTGGAAGTCATGGAACATTACTTATCCTTCTAATTTTTTCATTTTTAAATTAGCCATCCTTTACAACATATTCATAGCACAACCATATATTAGTTTTATTTCTAAACCTGTTCAGATAGAAATCTGTTCAGACAGAAACAAAGTCTGAATCTTATCTTCAAAAAGTTAAAAATTCTCAGACAAAATGTCTTTAATCTGAGAATCTCAAGATAACTCCTTTACTATACTTTTTTATGCTACCAAGAAATTATTTACTTATATCCACTCACAGTGAACAGAAACAATGTGTTCTTCAAATTTTGGAAAATTCCATTTGGAATTCTAGCAAAGCTGGCTCTATTCCCATTCTGGCATCATGTGCTCAGCTCCCTCTCTGCCACTTCCTCTCAGCTGAGCCTCTCCCCAAGGAGTTCACTCCCAGCAGAGGATAAAAGGGAGGGGGAAGAGGAGGCTCTGCAGCCACACAGGAGTCTCTGCCCAACACAAATGTTCATGTCAATGCCCTTTCACATTGCCTCTTTTGATTCAACAAATGCAATGGCAGCCCTCAGTTCAAATAGAAATATAAGCAAAACCTTCTAAAATGTTTTCAAGGCATTAATAAGAGGAAAATGTAGAAAACAGAATAACCTAAAGTTCCAAGTTTCTTGGTGTATCAGCTATGTATACATTGTTTGACAATCAATGACCTCAGAGCTTCTAAAGAGGTGAGTGTCTTTTTTTGGCTTAAGATATCAAAATGTTTATATATCAATTCATGAGATACAGAAAAAGAAGAAAGATATCAAAAGTTTAAGTCTTCAAACTACTTAGGTTTTATTCTAGGAATCTTAAATTTTGCAAAGTTACAAACTTTGATAAGGAAGAGTGAGGGTAAACAATCATCTTTCCTTGTCAGAGGGGAAGTGGTACTTCAGAATTCTTATTTATCTCCTTATAACTTGTAACAGACTCTAATTACAACATCAAAGATCTCAGAAAAGGAATGGCAGGAAAACTTTTAATTTAAACAATATTGAATCTCTGTTACATTACAAAGCTACGATCTTCAAAAAAAAAAAAATTAACTCTCTGGAAGTATCTTCTCTGAGTAACACTATGCTTCCTACTTTCCAAATGTAGCAGTAATAATACCTTATTTGTACGTGTGCCTTACTTCATCTGAATCTTACAAAAACAATGAGGTAGAGTAAATATCCTAACTGCCCACTTACAGGTTTTCAAGCAAAGGCTTAAGGAGATTCAGAAACTTGCTCAACTAGATGCCATCATTACACATGACTTCTTCTCCAAGATCTAAGCCCTCAATTTTGTCCTCTGAAAAAAGAAGACAATGTTACTACAAAAATTCCTTTCTTGAAGTTGTGGTATTTTGTCACAATAGATTAGTTTACATTTTCCAAAATTTTATATTAACAGGATCATCTAGTATGTGTTCTTTTGTTAGCTTTTTAACTTAGCATAATTATTTTGACAGTCATTTATGTTGCTGCATGTAGTAATAGTTCATTCCTATTTATTTGCCAAGTAGTATTCCATTGTATGGATGTACCACAATTTGTTTATCCACAATGCTGCTTTGAATATTTGCACATATGTCTTTGTGTGGACATACATTTTCATTTTTTCTCTTGGGTAAATTCCCAGGAGAACTCCTGCATCATATGATAGTTGTATGTTTAACTTTGCAAGAAACTGTCAAATTGTTTTCCAAAGTGGCTGTATCATTTTATTAATACATTCCAAACAGCAGCGTGTGACACTTTTTAAAGTGCCAACATCACAAGATATTTAACAACTGAGAAAGGCCAGTAGGATTCAAAGACAGTGCATGTTTGCATGTTCCAAAGTCAAGTAATAGAAAGTATTTCATCCAGAGAAAAAGATTCACACAAAAACAAATGGAACCACATCTCAATATAGCTATGCTAGCTTATGTGATGACTTACAGGTGTGCTGTCTTCAGTTCCATCAGGAAAGCACCTATCTAAACGTGGCCGGGCGTGGTGGCTCACAGCTGTAATCCTAGCACTTTGGGAGGCTGTGGCAGGCAGATTGCCTGAGCTCAGGAGTTCGAGAACAGCCTGGGCAACATGGCAAAACCCCATCTCTACTAAAAATACAAAAAATTAGCCAATCACGGTGGCGTGTGCCTGTAGTCCCAGCTACTCGGGAGGCAGATTCAGGAGAATCGCTTGAGCCCAAGAGGCAGAGGTTGCAATGAGCTGAGATTACACCACTGTACTCCAGCCTTGGCGACAGAGTGAGATTCTGTCTCCAAATAAGTAAATAAATGTAACCAAATGACTTACAGGTGTGCTGTCTTAAATTCTATCAGGAAAGCATCTACCTAAATGTAACCAATGTGAGATAAACTTATATTTTGGAAACTAATATGTAAAGAAAGAAAGATCTTTAAAGGTAATAATAAGGCTGTTGCAAACATTCACAATAGCAGCTCATATGAGCATTATCTACAAATCAGGCACTATGCTAAGCTTTATAAAAATATATATATAACCACTTTACTGATTGCTATCTCCATTTTACAGGTGAAGAAATCAGAGGGAAAGAGGAGTTAAGAATGTGGCCTCAAGGCCATATAGCTTGTAAAGGGGGAATGGGATCTACCTAACTCCAGATGATGCCTTTGGCTTTGCTAATTCATTGCTGCATCTTCAAGTTTCACATGCCTTCCAGCCTGCTTCGAAGACATCTTCCTAGAACTGAATGATACTATTCCTTAAGAAACACTACTCCCAGTTTCTGCTTTTGTACCTATCAAGCAACTTTCCGATATTTATCTGTTTTCCCAAGCCCATTTTCTACTTGGAAAAAGAAGAACTGACCAGTCAAATGGAGGAAAGACCAGGCATGCTGATTTTGAACATTAATTTGAACATAAATTTGGTTTATGTGATGAATCATGGAGGCACCAGTATCCTTTTCTAAGGATCAACGTAATAGAGGAAACATCACCAAGTTAGGCATCAATCCTGCACAAGACCACGAATGCTAAACTAACTCTACACCTAAAACAAACTTGTCAAACCTGCATCCCGCAAGCCACATGTGGCCCAAGACAGCTTTGAAAGCGGCCCAAACAAATTTGTAAACTTTCTTAAAACATTATGAGATTTTTTTTTTAAGCTCACCAGCTATCATTAGTGTTAGTGTATTTTATCTGTGGCCCAGGACAATATTCTTCCAATGTGGCCCAGGGAAGCCACAAGGTTGGACATCCCTGACCTAGAATGTAAAAAAGAAAAAGAAAAAGGAAACACAAGCTACTATCAGTATTAGAAAAATACGGATGGTAGAACTACTACTACATATGTAGCTAGAAGAACTCTTAGCAGCCTCCTTCTCCAATGGGAAAAATTAAAATACATTATGCAAACGTCGAGTGTTTTTGTTTAAAAGTAAGGAAGATTAAAATAAAATGGGCAGAATTATTAAACAGTTAGAAAAAATATATTACCTGATTAAGTAGAAGGGGTATATTGCCTCAGAACTAACTTTATTTTGGAAATATTGGACAAGTGGCAGGTCTTACTGATGGACTGGAGTTTCTCCCCCTACCTCCCCTTCTATATTCTGTAATACTTGAGGACCTAATATTTTGAGAAAGGCCAAAATTTGGAATGTGGCTCTTGGGTTCCTCCATAAAGGCTGGCCTGCCAATTCTTACTATTAATAGATTCATGGTCTTGAACAGGAAAAATCAGTAGACTCTTTGGTTTACACAAACCTTGCCAATTTTTCCACACCCTAAATGTCTGAAGGTTTACTGGTAACTCCCATTTGTCTTCCATAGTGGTCTCCTATCTTTCTCTTCCAAGCTTCATTTTCTGTCTTCTAGATGATGTCAGCAGTGGTGATTCTCAGAGGAAGGTATAACTGGAGGGCATGCACTAGGAACACCAAAAAATGGGAACTTGGCCAATTCAAAGCTGGAAAGTAGTACTGAGAAGAATGTATATTATGACATCTATCTTTCCCATAAAGTCAGGAGAACTGAGGCCATATCTTTAGGAGACAGGTTTTGGTGAGGTCAAGAAAGTAAAAAAAAGGAAGATTTTTTGGGAAACATAATGAATGGTAGCTTTCCACAGAGACCTAGGAAGCACAAATTTCACATAGCAAAAAAGGGTAAGAAAGAAAGAACTACAACTGACTAGCATTTTCTTTTTTAAAAAAATTTAAACTCTCAATTTGCTATACTTTTCTTAGCCAATCCCTTCTTTTCTGAAAATACAGCTCAACTTTAACCTAGTCCCTTCAATAATCACAATTCTGAATTAACAATGTTTCAGGATTTGTTACTTCTTCTCAATTATTCCTTTTTTTTTTTTTAGATGGAGTCTCACTCTGTCACCCAGGCTGGAGTGCAGTGGCGTGATCTCGGCTCACTGCAACCTCTGCCTCCCGGGTTCAAGCGATTCTCCTGCCTCAGCCTCCTGAGCAGCTGGGATCACAGGCATGCGCCACCACACCCAGCTGATTTTTGTATTTTTAGTAGAGACGGGGTTTCTCCATGTTGGCCAGGCTGGTCTTGAACTCCTGACCTCAAGTGATCTTCCTACCTCGGCCTCTCAAAGTGCTAAGATTACAGGTGTGAGGCACCGCGCCCAGCGATCTCAATTATTCCTACATGAAGGTTGACAGAAAGGAAGAAGGATAGACCAGTCACGGACAAAAAGTGTTAGGGCAACAAATGGTAGGCATAAAAAGAAAGACCAGGTGTGGTGGTTCACACCTTTAATCCCAGCACTTTGGGAAGTCGAGGTGGGAGGACTGCTTGAGGCAAGGAGTTCAAGACCAGCCTGGGCAACATAGCAACACTTTATCTCTACAAAATATAAAAAATAAATACATATTTAAAAAAAGAAGACAAAAATAATAGATAGGTGTGTGTTTGTGCATATGCTACATATGTAAGTCACCAGATGGGCTGGGATCAACCGTACAAAAAGGAAAACAAGGTTTATCACAGCAAATTTGTCAAAGCTGGCAGGTCCCACAAGTACCTACTTACGGAGGATATTTTTGTTCTGATCATCTCAAGCTGGAGTCAACTTTGAAAGAAAACTGATGGTAGGTAATGTAAACATCAAACTCTGGTTGTTTGTATGGTTAATTTTAAGGAGACAACAAGGTTCTTCGACCTTGGGCAGCAACCACAGAGACATTCAAAGATTGATGCACTCTGATACCTGTTGCAACTATGTGTAACTCATCAACATTTGTTATAGATATCAGCAAAATGGCCCTTTTGGTACTTAAAAAAATTACAGAATAACAGTATCTTCATGCTGAAAACAATCATTAAGATTACCTAATCAGCCCCCTTCTCTCAAGGATTGGAGAAATTGAAGCTAAAAGGGGGATTGCACAACATGAACAAAATGGAAAGAGCATAAATGAAATCTTGGATTTAAAAGCAGAGAATTAAAGAAAATCAAACCAAAGAGAATAAAAAGCTTTTAAAAAGAAAAATGTCTTTTAACTCCATTTTTTTCCCACAAAAAATCACAAACTATATCCTCTCCCTCTTGCAGAAGAGGATTCACATCATGTCAATTAGGTCTTTTCTGAGATACACACTCATTCCTTCAGGCAGACACACTACCATACTGTTCTTTTCTTTTACATTCAACTTTAAATCCCATAATCTAACTGAAGTCTTTTCACAATTAATTATTGCTCAAATTCAGCAAGTTAAGCATGTTTATTAATTCCCATCGCACTAGAAAAAAAGTTAGAGGCAGCATAATCTAAATTTAAAGTGACCTTTCATTTAGAAGTTAGAAAATTAGAGGTAGATACTTTGGAATTCTTATTATCTCTAAGACCACCCCCCTAACCCTGTCAAAAGGCAGGGATACTAGCAATCTAGAAAAAAATATGCATGGAGAAGCTTAGGACCTGCATCATCAAGCACTGCCAGTGGTTCTCAGCAGTACTCATTGGTTGCATGTCAGAACCAAGGAGATGTGAAATATATATTTTAGAGATAACCTAAAACTTGTTCTAAAGAACTCCAATGACATTCAACATGCCTACTCAAGCAAGAGGGAAAGAAATAATATTGTACACAACCCTAGATTTATCCAGTATGTCTCCCATGTGTATTGAGAGTCAGCTTGTATATCTGGGAAGATGAGAGGGGACAATCTGATATCACTCATTTACTAGAGGAGAAAACTTAAATGCTAAAAGATTCAATGGCTTATATAGGTCCTTCTGAAAATGAACAATTTCCATTTAGAGACTGTTCTTCTGCAAAGGTATCTGATCCATTGACACTAGGAAGGAGAGCTGACGCCACCCAGATTATTTCTTCTGGTGTTAATTAATATAATGACTTTCCGGTTAGTAAGTTTTTGCTGCTTTAGAACTTGATCCAACAATTATACTGACAAAACTGTTTCAAACCTGTAAAGCTGCTGACACATATACCATGCAAATTCCATTAATGGGAGACCCCTGGATGTCCAGCTTGAAATACCTGGCTATCTACCACAATGAAAAAATTCTGAGTTATGTATAAATAAGTTGATTTATTCATTCACATTACATTCTCTACCCCACTTCCTCTCTCCCTTCACCTACCTCCTTCATTCCTCCAACCCAATGGTATAGAGCAGGAGTTGGCAAACATTTTCGGTAAAGGGTCAGAGGGTAAATAGTTTGGCCTTTGTGGGCTCTGCCTTTGTAGCACAAAAGTAGCCACAGACAATCCATAAATGAATGGGTGTGGCTATATTCCAATAAAACTTCATTTACAAAAACAGATCCAGCTTGCAGAGCTATAGTTTGCCAACCCTGGTTTGAAGCAGCAATTTTCAAACTTTAGCCTGAATCACAATCACACACAGGCTTGTTAAAATACAGACCTCTGGGCCTCATCCTTAAGTTTCTGATTCAATAGCCCTGTCATGGGGCCTGAGATTTTAATAAGCTCCCAAGCAATGCTGATGGTCCAGGGACCACACTTAGAGAACCACCAGTACTGAACAATGGTCTATACTTCTTTCAGCGGAAGGTTAAAATGTAACCAACAATCAAGAATATAGAAACGACATGCTGCAAACTTGACTGCTAATTTAATAGAATATTTCATATGAAGACTTACTGTTAAGTGCCATAATATTATCTGTTCCTGGATGATGGAAATTTATCCCCATGCGTCCTAAAAAATAAAATAATTTTAAGCAAAAAGAAGGCTTAATGTAATCATTTCAAACACATCTTAAAATATAAACATTACAAAAATCTAAAACAGATTAATCTATAACAATGCTACCAAAGGCCAAAGCAGTTACAACAGTTTTAAAAATTAAGTCATAAAACATACACATGAAAAGTCTTAAAACAAAGCCAAAGTTTCAACAACAAATAAATAAAACAAAACAAAAAAAGAAGCTTCTGTTACAATAGTCTGAAATTTAACACATCTCCTGCATTCCAATTTAAACATGCCAACTCCTTGGATTAAGCATTTTATTTAAACAACCATTTATACTGTCCTTCCATTCAAGCAGCAAAAAAAAAAAAAAAAAAAAGATTGAAACAAGTATATAAATTTGAAGCTTAGAGAGAATAAAAAGAGAGGTTTCATAGTGGCTCAAAAATGCAATATAATAATCAGAATGGCAACCAGAAGGAAGATGGTAAAATTCACAAAAGAGACAGAATGGGGGAAAATGATTGGCCTAAAAATATAGGATTCTGGTGGCTCTCCCTAACACTAACTAGTGATATGACCTTGAATACAATGGTAATCTCCACATGTTCATCCTTAAGTCTATAACAGGAGCAAACGTCTGTTGACATGACTGGCTTCCTGTTTCTGTATGCCTCTGAGTTAAGCATCGTTTTTACATTTAGAAAGGCCTGTAAACACAACCAAACCAAAAATAAAACAAAGAACAATATGTGACAGAGACCATGTGGCCTGTAAAGCTTAAAATATTTACTCTTTAGCACTTCATAAAGTTTGCCAACCCCTGGTCTATAAGATGTTAAGTCAGAAACAGATGCTTCAACTAATGGCCCCTAGGGGCAAGAATGGAAGATGCAGACATTTTTGTTATTTTTTTTTTCATTAATTATTTGGGACAAGGAGGTAGATGTACCAAAAGGAAAATTAGAGAGAGTCTTATATGGAAAAAAAAATGTACTTAGAAAGCTTTCTTGATCAAATTCCTTCAACAAAATAGTTATTGAAACAATGCTTTTGTGTAAAGCTAATATCTATAAACTTGGCTCTGCAAGGTTTTAATGTTCAATTATGTCAAGGGTTATCATGAAATTCTCAAAAAATGTTAATCTTATTTCACTACCATTGTTTAAATAAATGTCAACAGTATTTTGGCGAGAAAGTATACAGAAAAAGCTGGAGATAAGGTTAAAATGATTGATTTTTACAACATACACAGTTTTATATTACATAATTGCAAAAGAGTCAGTCATCATTTGATGGTAAACTCCGTTACAGGGGACTGGAGGCAAATAGCATTATTAAGTTCTTTTTGCCCAAAAGGAAAGCATCACAGTAGACAAAGCAGGGCATTTGCCTTAAATAAAAAGGGAGAATCATGAATTCCTAAACAAATGAAGTTTTTGCCTAGACAGGACCATCCTGATTTCTTATCGCTCCCCAGGCTACGATAATTTGTAAAAGGTCATTTCATATTAAGAGGTAGGGAAGGCCAGGCGCAGTGGTTCATGCCTATAATCCCAGCACTTTGAGAAGCCGAGGAGGGCAGATCATCTGAGGTCATGAGTTAGAGACCAGCCTGGCCAACATGGTGAAACCCCATCTCTACTAAAAATACAAAAATTAGCTGGGTGTGGTGGTGGGTGCCCATAATCCCAGCTACTTGGGAGGCTGAGGCAGGAGAATCACTTGAACTTGGAATTTGGAGGTTGCAGTGAGCCAAGATCGTGCCACTGTACTCCAGCCAGGGTGACAGAGCAAGATTCCGTCTCAAAAAAAAAGAGGCAGGGAAAAACAAAACCCCTCGCAAGTGAAGCATCACTTGTATTGGTGTGTATGTATGTATTGAATGAGAAAATCTTAAATACATCCATAAATAAGAAAATCCACTAGAATTTGATGGATTCTGATAAAACTGTTCTAACTTTATCATGAAGCATTATAGAGCTTTCAATGAAAATTTTTAGTTTTTATTGTTTCAAACCTTATTAGGAGAAAAATGTTTCATCTCTCTCTAGTTTTGCAGAGACAATTTTGCTAGCATTTGTAATATAGTAAAATTATTTTCTTAGATTAGATCATGTTTTCTATTAAAAAGCCATATGAGTAAAATCTAAAAGAATCATCTATTTTTTATAGATTTCATAAACCTTTTCATATTTACTAGAAGCTAATTATTAGGAATTTCAAAAACTACCCCATTGTTAAAAGATACATGTACTGTATCTATATATAATTGTTCTATGTGCCTTACGTTTTTTCAGTTCCTAAGTCATTTTAGAGTCCCTGAAAATTATAGTCGGCAACAAGTGTTATCTCCTACCACCACCTTGATCAGAACCTATAATAGGAAAAACTGTCACCAGAACAAGGCTTTGACTCAGTAGGGAGAAAGTATATTCTCATTTCAACTAGCTATCTCAATGTTCTCGCCATCATTTTTGGATAATCAAGACCTTATTTGGATTAATTATCACAAAATATTAATATCTATGAAAACTATACGTGATTTACTCTAAACCAGCTTTCATCCTTTTCTGGGGTATTCAAATATAACAATAATTAGCCAGTCACTGGAAAGTCTACCTAAAAGCCCATCAAGACTTCAAAATCACTGCCCATCAGAACTTAAGGAAATCGCATATATGGAGGATCTTTTCAAACTTTAACCAAGGAATATTTAGAGGAGGGTGTGCTGTCTAAAAAGTTAGCAATACTCCCTAAATATTCCTAGAATAATAATAAACGGTTATCAAGGAAATCATGCAAACCTGAACTTAGCTGATCCTTATTTGACTCCTTTTCTTTCCTGTGTCTACCATTTATGGTAAAGAATTATGTAGTTTACAACCACTATATCAAATAAAGTTTTTACATATTCCTATAACTACTTAGTTTCCCAAATGTAAAGGGGTACCCTTTTTGTCCTCCAGAAGTTAAACATACCTACATGGATCCTTTTTGACCCTTTCCATGAGCTCCTAGAACTTTTCAGCTTGGAAAGATGAAACTGAAAGGAAGCTTGGTAGTTTTCAAATTATTATTCTCTATCTTACACTGATTACTTCCAACCTAAACTTTCTTATGATGCAGTAAAACAAGAGCCTTAGGCAGTGTTTTGCAGATTGAAGGTATCACTAATTGGTGAAAAGTAGAACACTTTTTACCTTTCCTGGTATTCTCTCTAATTCTTTGACCTCTTTGACTTCAACAGGTCTCTGGATGAAAGTGAGCAACAAAAGATTTTATAAGAAACTCCAGGCTGGGCACCGTGGCTCATGCCTGTAATCTCAACACTTTGGGAGGCCGAGGCAGTTGGATCACGAGGTCAAGAGATGGAGACCATCCTGGCCAACATGGTGAAATCCCATCTCTACTAAAAATACAAAAAAATTAGCTGGGTGTGGTGGCATGAACCTGTAGTCCCCGCTACTTGGGAGGCTAAGGCAGGAGAATCGCTTGAACCTGGGAGGTGGAGGTTGCAGTGAACTGAGATCGTGTCACAGCACCCCAGCCTGGAGATAGAGCAAGACTCTGTCTCAAAAAGAAAAGAAAAGAAACTCTGGGTCAAGAAGGTCATATCCATCAGAATCAATTACCTAAATATAATCTAATTTTTCCCCCAACTAATAATGTAATTTTTTAAAGTAAAATCATTCACAGCATCTTTAAGCTAGTTTCTTTACCTCTTCCAAAAGTAATTTTTAGATTATAAAATGAAATATATTTTCATTGGAGAAAAATCACATAATATAAAAAAATGGAGAAAACAAGCTCACCAAGGATAAGCACTGTTAACATTTTGATTTACAGTCTTCCACGTTAGGGAGTGTATATGTGTAAAGGTTTCTTTTCTAAAATTGAAATTATTTCATAATTTTTAACTTAATATATTGTATATCTTAAGTTTTACAGTTATTAAGGAATTTTGGAGGAAAATAAAATATATAACAGCAAAAGAAAAACTGATTCCAAATTCAGAAGAGGTCATTTCTTTTTCCTTCCTTTTGTCCAACAAATACTGCTGTTTAATCAGCTGTGAAAATAGAATCAAGTGTGTGACATCTGGTGATTTTTGTATAATGTAGTCTGGTGCTGCCAGCGTGACATTTTGTCACCTGTCCATGGTCTGCTATTTTTAAATTGTTCTTGTCAGCTAGCTATCTTTTAAGTATAGTGTAAAATATAAGGTTTCAAAAACTGGAAGGCATACTTGGTTTTACTGAGTTAAATGATGCTGTGGAAATCCGAGACTGTGTCCCACTTTCCCCACTGCACAGGATCTGATAAATAGGGGTGAGAGAGGATGAAGGGAGAGGTTGGAGAATAAGGTTACATACGGTTATTCGTTCTGTTAAAATCACAGTCTCATAAGCTCAATTCACATTCATATTTAAAACACTAGTTATAAAAAAAAAACTACTTCTATCATGATTCAAAGTTTCAGAATCCAACTAAACTCATGCTTTTATGAGTCCAAAATAAAAACTGAAATTTGCATTAATTCATAATTGATTACGAAAGTCATCTCTTTACTTCTACAATATGTTATGAGATAGGGAACAACTGCTGTACCTTCCTCTAATCACTCCCTTTGCTCGAAAAAGGCAAGTACTTCAGAAAGCTTCATGTAACAGAATGTTAGTGCCACGTTTCAGAAAGACTTACAGGTAAAATGCATATTCTACTGGGTTTTATTTCCCACTAACTTTCTCTATAAAGTTAGAGAGACATTCCTTTAGAAAAGTATCTTAAAAATGTAATACTGTGATATGTAAAAATATAGTAAACTTTTTTAAATCTGTTTTAAGGAAATGATAAAACTTTGATACTATAATATTCTAAATATGTTCCAAATAACCAATAATCAAAACCTGTGACCTTAGACCTGAGGTCAAATCCTAGTTTATTCACATACTAGTAGTGGGTAATTTTTGGCAAGTTGTTAAATATTTTGTGCCTCTGTTTCCTCATTTAATAAAGACTGTACTCGAGAACAATTAAATCACAATTCCCGGCCTGGCGTGCACTGGTTCACACCTGTAATCCAGGCACTTTGGGAGGCAGAGGCAGGCAGATCGCTTGAGCTCAGGAGTTAGAGACCAGCCTAAGCAACATGGCAAAACCCCGTCTCTACAAAAAAAAAAAAAAAAACCAAAAAAAAAAAAATTACGTGGGTATGGTGGCATGCACCTACAGTTCCAGCTACTCACGAGGCTGAGGTGGAAGGAGAGCTTGAGCCCGGGAGGTGAAGACTGCAGTGAGCTGAGATCGCATCACTGCATTCCAGCCTGGGTTACACAGCGAGACCCTGTCTCAAAATAATAATCATCATCATCATCTTTATCTTTTAAAAATCAGGTGATTTTTTTTTTTTTTTTTTTTTAAGATGGAGTCTCGCTCTGTCACCCAGGCTGGAATGCAGTGGCACAATCTTGGCTCAGAGCAAGCTCCACCTCGTGGGTTCAAGCAATTCTCCTGCCTCAGCCTCCTGAGTAGCTGGGATTACAGGCGCCTGCCACCACATCTGGCTAATTTTCGTATTTTTAGTAGAGGCAGGGTTTCACCATGTAGGCCAGGCTGGTCTTGAAGTCCTGACCTCAAGTGATCTGCCCACCTCAGCCTCCCAAAGTGCTGGGATTATAGGCGTGAGCCACCATGCCTGGCCGCTAAAAACTCAGGTAATTTAAATGCTATGCTTAAAGGATGATTACACAAATTAATGGGAGGGTACTTATACAAATCACTCAGTTTCTACTTACTGTCTCTGCCCCCAAGAATGTACAAAACAAGAACCATCACTTCTTGCTGACTTAGTACCTGCCCCTTTAACAGTTTGTGTAATCTGCTAACTTTCAAACAAGATAAACAGATATGGGCTATCAAGGGAAATAACACAAAAATAGAACTGAGCAATAATTCAAGCCACAGAAGTAAATAAAGAGACAGTATATTTTTCTGGAACAAACAAGCAAATAAAATGTAATGAAGGCATATTTTTCTAAAATAAGAGGACCTCAAAATTCCATAAGAGGGGACAAATTTTGTGAAAGGCTCTACAATACTAAATTTAAATTGTGATGAATAAAGAAAAATGCCTCTATAACACCAAAGGGGTGGCATTATCTCTTCCATTTTAACACCAAAGGGGTGGCATTATCTGCTTTAAAGCACTATTACTGAAAGATAAGCTATTTTTCTCTAGACACTCTCAGCATACTTTTGAAAAGCAAAGCTTTCAATATCAGTTCTCAACTGACACCTGTTCTTTTCATTTTTCAAATCTCAGTTCCATGAATAGTGAGGGAAGAGAAAATTCAAATACATAAAAATGTTTTACTAGGCACGAACCCCAAATAGTCAGCCAGGCCTATTTTTCTGCTGCAAGAGGGAAATTGCATGGGATGAAGAAAAAGTAACTCCTCCCTGTTTTTGCCAAGATGCCTGCTATACTGGGCTTCCCCAGTTAGGGTATACGATCTTACTTCTCTGCTCAATGTGCTATAGTTGGTATTTCCTTATTATCCTTCTAGAGTTGGGAGAATATGATTAATCAAACCTGACCTGATGACCATGAGTTTTCAGAGTGGTTCCATAGGAGCTTAGTGAACCTGCATCATAGATAGAAAGTCAAGCAACAGCTATAAAGAAGACAATAGGGATGAATCTTTTTCATTATCTCTTACCCCACCTCTCTCAATACCATTAATCCCCTTAATCCTCACAGTTATGAAAAGAGTTGCATTTTCCTTCAATCCACTAGAAATGAGAACAGAGAACAATTGCTCCCTCCTACTACATCTGCCAACCCAAGGATTTCTGTACTTAGAAAAAGAAATAAGAAACAGGGCCAGGGCCAGTGGCTCATGCCTATAATCTTAGCACTTTGGGTGGCTGAGGTGGAAGGATTGCTTGAGCTCAGGAGTTCAAGACCAGCCTAGGCAACATGGTGAAACCCTGTCTCTACAGCAAACAGAAAAAATCAGCCAGGCATGGTGCCTGGTACTAGAGAGTACCAGCTACTTAGGGAGCTGAGGCAGGAAGATTGCTTGAGCCTGGGAAGTCAAGGCTGCAGTGAGCCAAGATTGTGCTACTGCACTCCAGCCTGGGTGAAAGAGCAAGAACCTGTCTCAAAAATAAATAAATAAATAAAATAAGAAACAGCTGTCATTAGAGCATTATTCTCTTCAAAAGCCTCCTTTCTCATCTCTGAGGCATTGTCTCAAATGAAAGGAAAAGTATATGTAAGACATAGTAAAAAAAACCCAAAAAAACCCCAGGAGATTATTACTTTATTCTGTTACAGCCAAGCACGTAGTTTGGGATCTTTAAAAAGTAATAAATAAATAAATAAATAAATAAATAAATAAATAAATAAATAAATAAATTAGTCCGGCTGGGCGCAGTGGCTCATGCCTGTAATCCCAGCACTTTGGGAGGCTAAGCCTGGCAGATTACAAGGTCAGGAGTTCCAGACCAGCCTGGCCAACATGGTGAAACCCCGTCTCTATTAAAAAATACAAAAATTAGCCGGGTGTGATGGCACATGCCTGTAATCCTAGCTACTCAGGAGGCTGAGGCAGGAGAATTGCTTGAACCAGGGAGGCGGAGGTTGCAATGAGCTGAGATCCCACCACTGCACTCCAGCCTGGGCGACAGAGCGAGACTCTGTCTCAGAAAAGAAATAAATAAAAAATAAATTAGTCTAATTTTTGTTTAAATATGCATTCTGTGATCTGATTAATGCTATAGAAGATATTTTTCAGTGTGCTGTGAAGAAAGTTCAATTCAGCTTTTCTTCTATATAATTTTTATCATGGGGGATGAAATAGAGAAACTTTTAAAATTTCCTACAAATATTTTCAAAGCTGGTCAACTGAATACATGAGCAAAAAACTATTAAAGCTTATTTACTTTACTAAAACCGAAGTCTCAGTATCTCCTAAACTTCCTATTCTGTTATCTCCCACGCTAATCCTTTTTTACCCTGAATCAAGAGGATAGTTGAATAAAGGGATTTTTTACTGAATGCATTTCTAAGATGAAATATTATTGTGAACATATTTTTGCCATGTTCTTCAAGCACATCTTAAAGTATTAGATATCCTATTTTATCATTTTTTTTACATCAATCAGATATACAATTGGAAAACCAAAATAACCGAAAAATTATTTTCCTTTCTCCTTTAAGTGGCTTTGAAAATGGTAAGACATTTATCCTTCAATAATCACCACTTATGAAAAATATAAAATTTTGACAACTTGTACCTGAAAAATTTCAACATTTAGCTGCAGTCTAGTTGGAAAGAAGTCAATACTGTAAGGATACCATACTACTTCCAGCAAAAAATTGTGGATAACATTTGAGCAGTTTCTAGTGCCAGGGACTTTATTTGATCTTCGCACTCACTCTATGAAGTAAGGAATTTATTTTAACAATAAGAACACTGAGGCTTTGAAGAGATTAATTTATCCAGATTAACAGGCAGCCAGAGGCAGAGACAGAATTCACACCCAGGTTACACTGACTGCAAAGTCAGAAAGACTGAGTTGAAATTTCATCTCCTATCTGGAAGGATGTTAATAAAAATAATAACCTTTGTTACCTCTAGGTAGAGAGTCTCTAGTGATTTTTTTTATTTTTATTTTTTTGAGACAGAGTCTCTTGCTCTGTCGCCAGGCTGCAGTACAGTGGCACAATCTCGGTCACTGCAACCTCCGACTCCCTGGTTCAAGCAATCGCCACTCCCTGCCTCTAGTGATTTTTTTTTTCCTTTTCACTTTCCTTTTCGTCCTTTTACATACTATTTGGATTTCTTATAATGAGTAAAACTGTATTTTTTTCTGAAAAACAAAGGAAATTAAGCTCTAGGGAAAAAAAACACCAAAACAAACAAACATACAAAAACCAGTTACTCTGGGGCCAGGCAGGGTGGCACAGGCCTGTAATCCCAGCACTTCAGGAGGCCAAGGCAGGCAATCGCCTGAGGTCAGAAGTTCGAGACCAGCCTGGCCAACATGGTGACACCCCGTCTCTACTAAAAATACAAAAATTAGCTGGTAGTGGTGGCAGATGCCTGTAATCCCAGCTGCTCAGGAGGCTGAGGCAGGAGAATCACTTGAATCTGGGAGGCAGAGGTTGCAGTGAGCCGACATCACGCCACTGCACTCCAGCCTGTATGACAAGAGCAAGACTTTGTCTCAAAAAAACCAACAAACAAAATCCAGTTACCCTGTACTTGAGTTTTGAGACCCTCAAAACAGTTTTCCCCATGTTCAAGTGGGAGTAAAGGATATTGAAAGTAGGAGGAGGCTGGGCGCAGTGGCTCACACCTGTAATCTCAGCACTTTGGGAGGCCGAGGCAGGTGGATCACCTGAGGTCAGGAGTTCGAGACCAGCCTGACCAACATGGAGAAACTCCGTCTCTACTAAAAATACAAAATTAGCTAGGTGTAGTGGCACATGCCTGTAATCCCAGCTACTCAGGAAGCTGAGGCAGGAGAATCGCTTGAACCCAGGAGGCAAACGTTGCAGTAAGCCGAGATCATGCCATTGCACTCCAGCCTGGGCAACAAGAGTGAAACTCCATCTCAAAAAAAAAAAAAAAAAAGGAGGAAAAACCAGATAGTAGAGGGAAGTGCTTCTGAACAGACTCATACAGACGCCACATGGCAGGTCCTCTAGTCTACCATCCTTCTCTTAAAGCTCAATCCACCTAAATGTTTATCTCTTTTGACCCAAAGACTCTCACTATTAATTTACCTTAAGGAAAAGCTATGTGCAAGAACTCATCCATGGCAGCATTACCTAATAATGGAGGAAAAACTGGAAACAACCTAACAGTCTAAAGTCAAGGCCTAGCAATAAATTACAAAGATCTGATAGAAGCATGGATAATGCTTATCATATAAGAATTAGACAAAGAATACACCATCACAATCGTTCTTTTATTTTTTAGTTACCTTTTTGTTCTTATAATTTTCTCCACTTTTTAAAGTCAAAAACATTTTTAAATATTTTCCTTAAAATGCAGTATCAGCCAGGTGCGATGGCACTCCCAGCACTTCGGGAGGCCGAGGTGGGCAGATCACTAGAGGTCAGGAGTCTGAGAACAGCCTGGCCAACATGGTGAAATCCCATCTCTATTAAAAATACAAAAACCAGCAGGGCGAGGTGGCGGGCACCTGTAAGCCCAGCTACTTGGAAGGCTGAGGCAGAATAATCATTTGAACCTAGGAGGAGGAAGTTTCAGTGAGTCAAGATTGTGCCACTGCACTCCACTATCTCAAAAAAATAAAAAATAAATAAATAAATAAATAAATAAAAAATAAATTCGCTTTCCCCAAAAACCCCTTGTTTTCTTTATAACCTATTGACTACTTTCTTTTCGCTGGAAAATGAGGAAAGCAGAAGAAAATCATGAGTGTGACAAGAAAATGATGAAAGAGATTTCTGGTGTGGCTTGAGGAAATGAGCATCAGGTGTTCACAGTCATTCACACTATAATATGGGAATTTCTCACAATTTTGAAAGACATAATGGTTCATACAAGATGGGCATCCCCATGGCTACCTCTTCACAGTTTTCGGAAATTTAGATCTTAACCCAAGTATAATGGATATTTCCATAGGTAATTTGCATTACAGTATTTTTAAATATCATAAGGTCTCTAAAAAGTCCTATAACCCATAAAAAGAACTATCTGTAATTATGAATTAAACACCAACACTATCCTGAATTTACAGAGGCTGTAAAAACAGGAAGTCCTAATATTGCTAACTTTGAGACTTTTTGCCTTATATTTAACCCAAAACATTTATATACTTTAAGATATTTTTCTTGTGATTTGGCCTCAGAGACTGCAAAGGGTCACTAGCTGCCCCTAAGCCTGTGTGGTGATACTTCCTATACTAGGAAGGTGATTATGCTTTAATAAAGTAGAAGTCCTTTATATGCAGTTTTCTGAAGCAATTTTTGGAGACTGCTTTACGAACTCTCACAGCTCCTTGCAGTATATATACATGGACTTAAATGAATTATCCAGGTTCAGCTGAGGATTCCAAATGCACAAAGCCCAGAAAACCTGGCTGCTGGTCTCATGCTATTAACTCATAATGTGACTAACCTCAGCTACCCAATTCATGCTCCTGCCAGACATGACTGATAACAATCCACCTTGATTATTATAGGTAGCTGAACCCAGGTTAAAAAAAATCAACTTTAAATACATTCCACAATGCTTTACAGAAGCAAAACAAAAACAAGCAAACAAAAAACAAACCAGAAAAATCAAAATTATTAAAAAGCTGATTTTTGCTTAAAACACCAAGCAAGAAATGGACATATGAATATTCCTAACCTGCAAAATGATTCCTCCACATTATATCAGCGAAACTCATTGGTGGGCCACTGGGAGGGTAGTGTTTACCTTTCAGAGGCTCATGATCAGTCCTTATCATATCCATTAAGGAGTTCTCCAACGAGTGCAAGTTAAAAGTATCATAGGGCCTACTCCGGTCCTAAAAATAAAAACAAAAACAAGACAATACATAAAATTACTTCATAAAATTAACACCATATCATTTGCTTCCTGCTGTGGATTGATGACATGAATGAAAGTTACAGAGAGGCCCAACAGCATACGGTCCTTCTTTTTATTTGTTTATTTATTTATTTACTTTGTAGAGATGGGGTCTGGCTATGTTTCCCGGGCTGGTCTCGAATGTCTAGGCTCAAGCAATCCTCTTGCCTTGGCCTACCAAAGTGCTGGGATTACAGACATGAGCTACTGCGCTGATCCTGCTCTTTTCATTAAGAATAATGACTTGTCACACCTGTAATCCCAGCACTTTGGGAGGCCAAGGTGGGCAGATCATTTGAGGTCAGGAGTTCAAGACCAGCCTGGTCAACAGGGTGGAACCTCGCTTCTACTAAAAATACAAAAATTAGTCAGGTATGGTGGTGTGCACCTGTAATCCCAGCTACTTGGGAGGCTGAGGCAGGAGAATCACTTGAACCTGGAAGGCAGAGGTTGCAGTGAGCTGAGGTCACGCCACTGCACTCCAGCCTGGATGACAGAGCAAGACTCCATCTCAAAAAAAAAAAGAATAATGACTTGGCAACATTAAGTTTGATACAAGTCTCCATAATTAATTAAATTGCATCATTTTCCCTAATATTCTATAATGTAATGTAATTCAGAGTGACTTTCTCGCAAACGAACTAAAATAGTAAATTTAAAAGGAAGAGTCAAGTTAATTGGTTTTGCTCTCTACCCTCCACCCAATAACCTTATTGTCAAATGAACAGAGATGTTTCCCCCTTAGAGAAAGACCACAATTTTTTTTTTTTTTGAGACAAGGTCTTGCTTTGTTGCCCAGGTTGAGGTACAGTGGTGCAATCGTGGCTCACTTCAGTCCCGACCTCCTGAGCTCAAGCAATCCTCCCACCTCAGCCTCCCTAGTAGCTAGGACACGTGCCACCATGCCCAGCTAATTTAAAAAAAAAAAAATTTTTTAAGAGATGGGGTCTCACTATGTTGCCCAGGCTGGTCTGGAATTCCTGAGTGCAAACGATAAAGACCACAATTAAGAACTCAAATGGAATCATTTTCCTGAAAAACTAAAGGGTGACTATAATTTCAATGAAAATCTATTGGATACGTTTAACATTTCTTTTTTTTTTTTTTTTGAGACGGAGTGTGGCTCTGTGGCCCAGGCTGGAGTGCAGTGGCGCAATCTCGGCTCACTGTAAGCTCCGCCTCCCGGGTTCACGCCATTCTCCTGCCTCAGCCTTCCGAGAAGCTAGGACTACAGGCACCCGCCACCATGCCCGGCAAATTTTTTGTATTTTTAGTAGAGACAGGGTTTCACCGTGTTAGACAGGATGATCTTGATCTCCTGACCTCGTGATCCACCGGCCTCGGCCTCCCAAAGTACAGGGATTACAGGCGTGAGCCACCGCGCCCGGCCTACCTTTAACATTTCTGACCAGTAAGTTACATATACTGGACACACTTTTTAAAAATAAAAATGTGGCCAGGCACAGTGGCTCACACCTGTAATCCCAGTACTTTGGGAGGCCGAGGTAGGCAGATCATGAGGTCAGGAGACTGAGACCATCCTAGCCAACTTGGTGAAAGCCTGTCTCTACTAAAAATACAAAAATTAGCTGGGCGTGCTGGTGCGTGCCTGTAATCCCAGCTACTCAGGAGGCTGAGGCAGCGAATCGCTTGGACCCGGGAGGCAGAGGTTGCCGTGAGCGGAGATCACGCCACTGCACTCCAGCCTGGCGACATAGCAAGACTCCATCTCAAAATATAAAAATAAAAATGTGTTCTAAGTTGTATTCATGAAGATAATGGCAAAAAGAAAAAAAAAATTTAATGTGCCCAAAGTACGAAAATTACCTTTTGAAAAGCACTCACACGAAGAAACCTTAACCCAAAGGAGTATTTAAGATGTTAGATTCAAAAACATTTTCAAACTAGAACTCTAACACAAACTAAGTAAAGAAAAAAGTATTATTTCACCACATTTCACTCAAGCCTTCAGGAAACTATTACCTACAAACTCTTCTTAGTACTCTGAGCCTCAAGGGAAACACAGCTCATGTTCTAAGTTAATACTAAAGAGCCGGTCGCGGTGGCTGACGCCTGTAATCCCAACACTTTGGGAGGCCGAGGCGGGCAGATCACGAGGTCAAGAGATCGAGACCATCCTGGCTAACACGGTGAAACCCCGTCTCTACTAAAAAATATACAAAAAATTAGCCGGTCATGGTGGCGGGCGCCTGTAGTCCCAACTACTAGGGAGGCTAAGGCAGGAGAATGGCATGAACCTGGGAGGAGGAGCTTGCAGTGAGCCGAGATCGCGCCACTGCACTCCAACCTGGGCGACAGAGCGAGACTGTCTCAAAAACAAAACAAAACAAAACCACACACACACACACACACACACACACACACACACACAAACCACAAAAAAACGAAGTTAATACTAAAGAACAGATCAAGTTTGCTTTGGTTAAGAAAAGCAAGATAAGCATACATCTCAACAACCAAACCAAGTCAAACTACAGTGATGACAGATTATTTTCAGAGTCTTGAGCAGTCTTTTCCAGCTTTGCACTTGATCATTTATCCTCTTCTATGGACAACACTCACCCATTACCTATCTCTCCCCTTGGATAGGAAAGAGACATGGAATATTTTCTTTGGTTCTCTACTTTGGTCTCTATACAATCTAAGAAGGTCTTTTCTTTTAGATCTAAGTCTTCCTGCAGATCATTTGTTTTGCTTTGGGTTCAAGTTATTAGTGGAAACTCTAAGGAGTAAAGCTGAATTTCCAGAAATGCAGGCTTATCTGTACCCATAAGAGGTGTCTATCATATACTTTGTCCAAAAAAAAGCCAGAGGTAAAGAAGTATGCTGATGAGGAGGCAAAATGATAACCTATTTCTGGCACTAACAATCCCAAAATGAATTATCTAGGAGCCCTCTATCACATCCACACTTCTAACTAGAACTCTGAAGACATGAGAGTGTTTCAGAATAGACTGACATGGTAAGGGAACTATAAGAAAAGGCTTTGAAGGCATTCAAGAATCTTTCCAGACAGGACAGTTTATTTTTTCATTTAGTTATTGATAATCCCTCAAGGTAGATAACAATATACCCATTTCACACATGAAGAAGGCAAGGTTCAGAGAAGATTCAACAGCCCTCAATGCCAAAACCTAAGGAGTATAAAAATCTGGCCAAAGAAATTATTTAAATCCATGGTTACTTCTATAGAAAAACAGCACTGTAACTAATTGCATATTACAATGTTTTAATGTAACAGTGAGTTCCTATCACAAATGGATATCAGACATTAGATGACTACCTGTCAGGAAAATTAAACAGGGATTTTGGGAGGAGGGATTCATGTAACTAAATTGAAATGGTTCCCAAACCTGTCAGACTGTCAAAAATCACATGTAGAGCCGATTAAAACACAGATTCCTGGGTTCCAGCTCAAATCTACTTAATCATAATTTAAAACAAAATAAATTCTATAACTGGCTAAAGCCACTAAATTGGACGATTCAAGTTAAACCTTTACACCCATGATTCTGTTCAGTAAAATTAGACAGTAAAGTGAGGGCAGGGACTAGTGTGAGCAGCAGGCAATAAACAAGCCTGGCTACCTTGCAGAGGGTCTTCTGATTTACTGAGTATTAGAGAAGCAGTTGGTGGCCTAGTTTTTAAAGCACAGATTTTAAAATCAAAATCTAATTTTCAAATTTTGGCTCTCCCACTTACTGGCATGTCACTTTGAATATGTGTCTAAGCCTTGGTTATCTTCATCTATAAAATGGGATAATTTTCCAGGTGCAGTGGCTCAAGCCTGTAATCCCAGCACTTCAGGAGGTCAGGACGGGTGGATCACGAGGTCAGGAGATCGAGACCATCCTGGCTAACATAGTGAAACCCTGTCTCTACTAAAAATACAAAAAATCAGCCAGGCATGGTGGCACGCGCCTGTAGTCCCAACTACTCGGGAGGCTGAGACAGAAGAATCGCTTGAACTAGGGAGGCGGAGGTTGCAGGGAGCCGAGCTCATGCCACTACACTCAGCCTGGGTGACAGAGCGAGACTCCGTCTCAAAAAAAAAAAGAAAAAAAATTAGCCAGGCATGGTGGCAGGTGCCTGTAATCCCAGCTACTTCAGAGGCTGAGGCAAGAGAATCACTTGAACCTGGGAGGTGGAGGTTGCAGTGAGCCTAGATCACACCACTGCACTACAGCCTGGGCAACAGAGTGAGACCCTGTCTCAAAAAAAAAAGGGGTGGGGGATAATTCTCTCTTCATGATTTCTTCAGTACTAAATACAGAACATACAGGCATTTGTACCACAGTGGCTACCATAATATTAGGGAGAACACAAAAAGATTTCTGTGATGCTATCTCAAGAGTACTGAAAAATGAATTTTTAAACCTAGCAGTTCACAGATACTAACCTAACAGAGTTCACTTAATGCTCAACAGATGAAAACATATGACATGTGAAAGGCATAACAGAATTTGTACAGGCTTAATTAAGCAAACTTCAGGCCTCTGAGAGTTCTCATTAAAATTAATTCCATCCATGCCTCATCAACTTATATTTGATGCATACCATTCATCCTTTTTGTTTTAGAAGTAGTAAACGTTGCTGAAATAAGTGATTAACCAGGAAGTCTGCAAAAACAGAAAAGGATAGAAAAAAACAGAAAAATCTACAGTGGAATTCATCAACAGAAATTATGTATACAGAAAACTAGGCCACAATTTATCATTCAATGACAAAAGTTGCAAGTGGCAACTAACCTGTTAGACCTTTTTTTATAAGTTTTGTTTCCCAATATAGAGAAACAGGAAAACACCATTATTTGTTTTTAACAAGCAAACACACCAAGAAGTATTAGAACATCTATAAATAATGCAGCCCCTTATTGACTCTTTTTCTTTGAAGATAACCAGTGAAGATGTTGTCAGTTAGTTGTACACAGAACAGCTCACCTCCACTGCATTAGTCCTCTCTTTCTTACCTCAGCTGGATTTAATAGTAATAAATTTTTAAAGTATTTAACATGTGCCTGTCACTGTTCTAAGTATGCTATATGCATTATCTCACAGCCCTATTAAGTAGGTAGCTTTTGTCCCATTTTATAAATTAAACAATCAAGTCGCTGGGCACAGTGGCTCACTCCTGTAATCCCAGCACTTTGGGAGGCCAAGGTGGGAGGATTGCAACGTCGGGAGTTCAAGACCAGCCTGGCCAACATAGTGAAACACCATCTCTACTAAAACTACAAAAATTAGCCAGTGTGGTGGCACGTGCCTGTAGCCCCAGCTACTTGGGAGGCTAAGGCAGGAGAATCGCTTGAACCCAGGAGGCGGAGGCTGCAGTGAGCCAAGACCACGCCATTGCACTCCAGCCTGGGTGACAGTGAGACTCCGTCTCAAATAAAATAAAAATAAAATAAAATAAAAATTAAGTCTTGGAGAGAATAAATAACTGGCTCAAGGTTACGGGGATGGTGAGTGGCAAAGCCAGGGCTCAAATCCAGGCAAATCCAGACCGTGCTCTAAAGGATTCTCATTGTACTGCTTCCTTGACTTCCTCCTATTCTCTCTAGCCTTAAATCCTTTTTACAAACATTCCCTTTAACTTAATCTGTCACAATCCAGAGACAGGTTTCTTTGACCCCACCTTGCAACACAAGCAACTTGACCCTCACTTGCCCTTGGTCAATGACCTTTGCTCAACTGACAACTAATTAACCTGAAGAAGTTTGATCTACCTCTATACAATCCCAGGTCCACCTCTAACAGCCCTATCCCATTCACCTGCCCTTTTCTTGGAAGAGGAATCCAGAACCCCTTGCTACCCTTTCTAGCTTATACCTAGACATTTCCTCTGCTAGACATACAAAGTGGAAGGGTGAAAGGGCCAACAGCATCTGGGGATAAAAGTAGCTCTGGAACCAAATGATAAAATTAACCATGTGCTAGGCACTGGACTAAATGGTTTAAAGTTCTCCTTCCTCACCACAATGCTGCAGAGTAGGTATTATCTCCATTTCACTGAGGAAAACTGAGGCTCACAAAGGTTTATGTAACTGCTCAGTCACAGAGCTGATGAGAAATAAGGACATAAAACCAGGTCTGTGACTCTCAAGTCCATACCAGTAATGTTCTAACACTTCTACACTAACTAGCTGCAGTGTGGTCCATGAATGAACAATGGAGGCTTAGTTGGGAAGAAAGGGACACAGACAGGACCAAAAATCAAAAGGATGGTAGATGTCTGAAAGAGCTAGGAAAAGATAAATGTGGTCATAGAAAACAGAAAAACTTTTTAGAGGAATTCCTAAGGAAGAGTTTTCTATTTATCACATGACTGCAACATATATATGGATAAAACATTCCAAAGTTAAATGCATCTAACACATAAGAAACGACTAGCTGGCAGGGTGCGGTGGCTCACGCCTGTAATCCCAGCACTTTGGGAGGCAGAGGCAGGCGGATCACCTGAGGTTGGGAGTTCGAGACCAGCCTGACCAACATGGAGAAACCCCATCTCTACTAAAAATCCAAAATTAGTCAGGCATGGTGGTGCATGCCTGTAATCCCAGCTACTCAGGAGGCTGAGGCAGAAGAATCTCTTGAATCCAGGAGGCGGAGGTTGTGGTGAGCCGAGATCATGCCATTGCACTCCAGCCTGGGCAACAAAAGTGAAACTCTGTCTCAAAAAAAAAAAAAAGGCTGGGCGCGGTGGCTCATGCCTATAATCCCAGCACTTTGGCAGGCTGGATCAAGTGGATCAAGAGGTCAGGAGTTCGAGACCATCCTGGCTAACACGGTGAAACCCCGTCTATACTAAAAAATTAGCTGGGTGTGGTGGCACGCGCCTGTAGTCCCAACTACTCGGGAGGCTGAAGCAGGAGAATCGCTTGAACCTGGGAGGCGGAGGTTGCAGTGAACCGAGATCGCGCCACCGTACTCCAGCCTGGGTGACAGAGTCTCCATCTCAAAAAAAAAAAAAAAAAAAGAAAGGACAAACTCACAAAACTAGCTGCTTCTAAATTTCCATCCTACTGCTCTTATTTTCTATTCAGTATATGTTATTGGGAAATATCTCAGGTCCCTTCTGCACTATAAACAGTTTAAGAGCAATGAATATGCCTTATCTGTTTTTAAATAGATATTCATTACATAATATACGAACCTATTTTTCTCCAAACACACACACACACACACACACACACACACACACACAGAGAGAGAGAGAGAATTATTTTAAAACGCCAACATCTCCAATCCTGCCTCCACTCACTCTCTTCATTCAATGGTATATTTTAACCATCCCAAATGAGACCATTATATTTGTAGCCCTTTGGAAAACCTAATTCTATATTCTCCTTCAGTCACTCAATGGCAAGCAAATGCTCCTTATATCTAACCTAAAGTCCTTATGAAGTTGAAACTTTTCTCCCTTTTCTGTCCTTCGGGGAAAATTATCAGCATCTACTGTGAATTTTAATATTCTTTAAAATTGTTGTTAAACAGTCTTCCATGCAATAAATTCTCAAGAACCCTCAAAATAGCCCAGTATAAGATTAGGGCATACAGGCCGGGCACGGTGGTTCACGCCTGTAATCCCAGCACTTTGGGAGGCCGAGGCGGGCAGATCACCTGAGGTCGGGAGTTCGAGACCAGCCTGACAAACATGGAGAAACCCTGTCTCTACTAAAAAATACAAAATTAGCCAGGCGTGGTGGCACATGCCTGTAATCCCAGCTAATTGGGAGGCTGAGACAGGAGAATTGCTTAAACCCGGGAGGCGGAGGTTGAGGTGAGCCAAGATCACACCACTGCATTCCAGCCTGGGCGATAAGAGTGAAACTCCGTCTCAAAAAAAAAAAAAAAAAAGATTAGGGCATACAGAGAAATTATAGATTTCTCATCTTTTTCTTCCTGAGGATGACTAATTCCACTTACTTAAATCTTTTTATCAGATTGTGTTTTTACTTGCTGTGTAACAGGAAACCAAGCTAAGGTTCTGGAGAGGTTAAAAAAAAAAACCAAGGATAGTATCACCTGCTCTGAAGGATGCTCAAAAATTAGATAAGCATGACTCAACTTGAAGCACATTTTTGCCAAGTCTTTTCATGTTCTCCCTATTCCTAATGTTTCTTCACAGCTCTTCTGGTTTTAGCCAGGCAGGTCAGATAAGAGGCTTAGTATATCATACACAGAGAAACATGGCTCTCGGAATTACCGACATGACCCTACATTTTGAGGCTGGATTCAGCAGGGTAAATGCTAGAGTGGTCAACTGTATAAAAAGTACAAATGCCGCCTGCTGCCATTGCAGACTGTGGTAAACAGTTCATAGTTAAGCACATATGCAATTTAAAAAGGAGTGATTTTTCCAGTCAATGGTGTCTGACTAAAAGAAAATATTGAAAATAAAAAGGAGTGATTATACAGCTTAGCAGTGTGCTAGGGAAAAGGCAGAAATGAGGCCAACCCAGGAAGGATACAGAAAGGGAAAGCAGTGAGTATGACAGTCAGAAGAGAAGGCATCAAAAAACTACAAAAATTAGGCCGGGCATGGTGGCTCACACCTGTAATCCTAGCACTTTGGGAGGCCGAGGCAGGCGGATCGCCTGAAGTCAGCAGATCGAGACCAGCCTGGCCAACATGGTGAAACCCCGTGTCTACTAAAAATATAAAAATTAGCCGGGCATAGTGGCACGTGCCTGTAAGCCCAGCTACCTGGGAGGCTGAGGCAGGAGAATCACTGGAACCCGAGAGGCAGATGCTACAGTGAGTCAAGGTGGTGCCACCGCACTCCAGTCTGGGCAATAGAACAAGACACTGTCTCAAAAACAAACGAACAAACAAAAACCAACAAAAATTAAAGTTGCCCCTTTCCCTGGTTAGTGTGCATATGTGACTTTTGAAAGTGATTAGCTGATGTCACCCCAAATCATTGGGTTGTTAGCCAGCAGAACATTATCTCAAGAAGTTTACTGGGCATTGATTTATTAGGTATAACAATAAAGGGGGAGCTTAACCTTTGCTATCAAAACCTATCTTAGAACTTTATGCAAAAGTACATGTAGCTCCTAATATTATTTTCTTCTTCCAGGTATCAACTCTCCTTCCCCATCCCAGACTGATTCTAGGTAATTAGAACTAAGTGTATTGTAACTACTTCTTTACATGCCTGTCACCCTCAATAAACTGTAAGTCTCATGGGAGCAGAAATGTGTTTTATTTCTCTGCATTCCCATTATCTAGCAGAGGGCCTGGCATATAACAGACATTCAGTAAATGCTTACTTCACATTTAAATTGTTCTTTTGATGAATTCATCTTGCAAGACTTTTACTTTAAACTAAGAAAGAACTACTCATTTACTAGAATGGATAAAAAAACAAACAAACACACACCCTGACAACTCCAAATGCTGACTAGGATGCAGAACAACCAGAATTCTCATAAATTCCTAGTAGGAATGCAAAATGGCACAGCCACTTTGGAAAAACAGTTTGGCTGTTTCTTATAAAGTTAAACATATACTTAAGCACACAACTTAGCAGTCCCACTCCCAAGTATTTACCCAAGATAAATAAAAATACATGTCCACACAAAAACCTATGGATCCATATACACTGATGTTTATAACAACTTTATAAAACAATGTTATTTATAATTTCCCCAAACTGGAAACTACCCAAATGCCTATCAACTGGTAAATGGATAAACAAATTTTGGCACATGCATATAATGCAATAACATTCAGCAGTAAAAATAAATGAAGTACTATAAATAAATATATCTAGTATGCACCCACAAAAATTATAAATTATAAAATTAAAAATATAAAAATTTTAAAAAATAAATGAAGTATTGATACATGCTACAACATGGATGAACCTTAAAAACACTAAGTGAAAGAAGACAATCACAAAAAATTACATATGATATTTCATTTATATGTAAGGTCCAGGACAGACATATTATCTATAGAAATATAAAGTAGATTGGTCATTGCCTAAGGCTGGAGAAATCAGGGCAAGATGCAGATTTACTGCTAGTGAGTTTGATTTTTTTTCTTTTTGGGGTGATAAAAATGTTCTAGAATTAGATCATAATGACTGACACACAATTTTGTCATTATACTAAAAACCACTACATTGTATATTTTAAAAGAGTGAACATGATATGTGAATTATATCTCAATAAATGTATTTTTATTTTTTCTTATCTTGTTTAAATTTTTTATTTTTAAGCTTTTTTTTTTTTTTGAGATGGAGTCTAGCTCTGTCGCCCAGGCTGGAGTGCAGTGGCACCATCTTGGCTCACTGCAACCTCTGCCTCCCAGGTTCAAGCAATTCTCCTGCCTCAGCCTCCCCAGTAGCTGGGATTACAGGCACGTGCCACAACGCCCAGCTAATTTTTTGTATTTTTAGTAGAGACATAGTTTCACCGTGTTGGCCAGAATGGTCTCGATCTCTGGACCTCATGATCTACCCACTTCGGCCTCCCAAAGGGCTGACATTACAGGCGTGAGCCACCGCGCCCAGCCTTTAAGCTATCATTTTAAAAAGGCATTTCTAAGACTTGAACAGAACTATGACACTTCCTGTAAATCATCTAACTTTAAGTACAAGACATAAGAGATCATATATTTTTATATATATATAAATACATATATATAAATACATATATATATATATATATATATATATATATAAATACATATATATATATATATATATATATATATATATATTTTAGAGGTGTAGCTGGGATTACAGGAGCCTGCCACCACGCCTGGCTAATTTTTGTATTTTTAGTACAGACGAGGTTTCACCATGTTGGCCAGGCTGGTCTTGAACTCCTGAACTCAGGTGATTCACTCAAAGTGCTTGGCCTCCCAAAGTGCTGGGATTGCAGACATAAGCCACTGCGTCCTCAATTTTTTGAGCTGAAGGAAGGCAAAGTCTTGACTTCAGCTGTTCCACTGACTGCGGCTTGACTTCAGCTGCTCCATTCAGGAGCCAACAAAAGAACCCAGGAATTAAACCTAAACCAGATAGTAGTAAAACTCCCAAGGTAACCCTACTGCCAGTCAAATAACTAATGCCATCTATCATCACAACATGCACCTTTTACATTTTTAAAGATGTCTTTAATATTTCTCCAGGAACCTATAAGCAATTATTAACCATATTACCCACAAACAGCATCTTCTCCTGTCTCCCACTGCTTCTGATGAGTTGTTTTTTTAATCCCATGGATTCCTGTCTTACAGTAATACACTGTGTTCTTCAGAGGCCCAGCTGATCCCATTTATGACCAGGGCACATTTTAAGAATGACATGCTACAGCATCTCCCTAGAAGCATCACTGGGCTGTAAAAGATACCTATAAGCCTGCCCTGCTGCTGTTCATTTCAATTGCTGTTTGACTTGGGTGGTTGGGTAAGGACATATACAGCAGAATTCGCAGATTCACCAGAATCTGACAGGGGCCGCGACGTGAACGCTTCTGCTGTGGCCCCCTGTTGTCCCCTTGATCCTTGAATTTAGGAACTAAGTAGCAGCTTTTATGCAAATCATCCTATAGCAATAAAAGCAATAAAACAACAGCTGTGTCAACTTGGGCTAGCAGCTTTCTAGGGCTCCTCCTCCTTTCAGAAACCAACAGATGATGCTCTGCCCAGTGTACACACAGATTAAGAGCTACAGACTATAGCTCTTCATTGTCACTCCCTGGCCATCACTGGAAAGGTCACCAATGTACGTGTTCATATATTTTAAAACAGGGAACCTGGTAAGTACCAAAGAAATTCACTCCAAGTTCATGGTCTGGGACCAGAGAAATAGAAGTCCATTATCTATTTCTTAGTTTCCAAACCCCTCTCTTCTAGTGGAAGGAAAACGGTAAAACAAAAACAAAAAACTCCTTGAATCTCAAGTTTATTGTACAACTCTAATTCCAGATAAAAAGAGACTTAAATTAAAATGAGACAAATAATAAAATTGGAATAACCAAAATAAACATAATAGAATATTGTATTCAAAAGCCAAAACTATCTTAACCACTTTTTTTTTTTTTTGAGACAGAGTCTCGATCTGTCACCCAGGCTGGAGTAAAGTGGTGCAATAACGGCTCACTGCAACCTCTGCCTCCCAGGTTCAAGCAATTCTCTTCCTCAGCCTCCCGAGTAGCTGGGATTATGGTACCTGCCATCACGTCCAGCTAATTTTTGTATTTTTAGTAGAGATGGGGTTTCACCATCTTGGCCAAGCTGGTCTTGAACTCCTGACCTCATGATCCACCCACCTTGGCCTCCCAAAGTGCTGGGATTACAGGCACAGCTGTCTTAACCACTTTTAAAGCTTTATCATTTTTTAATTTGAACAGGCTTACGCCCAAACTGCTTTCATGCTAAACCTATCCCTGACAAAGTAATGCTGGTTTATTTTTCAAAAGCTGCCAGTCTGCCTCTGGGAAGAGGAAAATGGATGTGTATACTGTTTTTCATAACAAGCCTTGTAGAACTGATTAAGTCATAGCTACCATATAATAGATAATTAATATGTGCCAGACCCTGTGCTGATGAGTATCTCATTGGATTACCTCATTTAATTTTTATAACTGTCCTATGAAGTAGATATTACAATATCTTTTTTTACAGATGAGAAAACTAAATATTAAATTCAGTCTTTTTTTTTTTTTTTTTTTTGAGACGGAGTCTCACTCTGTCACCCAGGCTGGAGTGCAGTGGCGTGATCTTGGCTTACTGCAACCTCTGCCTCCCAGGTTCAAGTGATTCTCCTGCCTCAGCCTCCTGAGTAGCTGGGATTATGGGTGCACGCCATGATGGCCAGCTAATTTTTGTATTTTTAGTAGAGACAGGATTTCACCACATTGGCCAGGCTGGTCTCGAACTCCTGACTCAAGTGATCCGCCCACCTCAGCCTCCCAAAATGCTAGGATTACAGGTGTTAGCCACTGCACGCAGTCTAAATTCAGTTAATACAAATCAAGTATCCTTGAAGAAGGCTAACTACACACAAATTATGTGTTATGTAAGCATTCCAGGGAGAAAAGAACCTAAGTCTTTAACCTAATCTTCCATTTAAATGTTACCCCATTTAAGAGGTGAACATGTGAATAAAGCATCTAAAATGGAAAGCATCCACATTTATTAAAATATTTGGTATTTAGAAGGCTAAAAATTTTTACTTTAAAATAAAGCCAGTACCATTCTAATAATGATACTTTAGGGTACTTTAAATGTCACAAAGTAAAATCCAGTAAATACTTTTTTTTTTTTTTTTTTGAGACAGCGTTTCACTCGTCCAAGCTGGAGTGCAATGGCGTGATCTCGGCTCACCATAACCTCCACCTCCCGGGTTCAAGAGAGTCTCCTGCCTCAGCCTCCCAAGTAGCTGGGATTACAGGCACGTGCCACCACGCCCGGCTAATTTTTTGTATTTTTAGCAGAAACGAGATTTCAGCATGTTGGTCAGGCTGGTCTCGAACTCCCAAACTCCGGTGATCCACCCTCCTCAGCCTCCCAAAGTGCTGGGATTACAGGCATGAGCCACCACACCCGGCCTCAGAAAGTCTTAATATATTCTGGTGATAGTTGGGTCCAGAAAAAGTAATCTATATGTACTCTTTTTCCCTTTTTTTTTGAGACAGGGTCTCACTTTGTCACTCAGGCTAGAGTACATCTGTAGCCTCCACCTCCTGGGTTCAAGCGATCCTCCCACCACATCCTCTCAAATACTAGGACTTAAGGCACATGCCACCACACCTGGCTATTTTCTTTTTTTAATTCTTAAACCTGTATTTATGTTTATATATTTATTTATGTTCATATCTTATTTTTTAGGCAATAAATGTTTCTATGAAACTTGGGGAATATAATTAATTTTTGTACATTGAGTCCATTTAATAACCTTCAGATAGCTACACTTAAAGAAGGTCATACTTTAATTACTTTTCTAGGCAAATTATTCAAGTTTTTCACTTAAGTAAACTGTTTCCCCAAAATAGGGAAACAAACTTAAGTAAAACAGATTTTTTGAGTCCTTTAATAGGTCTGGGAGAGGGATTTAAAATTATAGACTGAAAAAATGCTTTGGAATTATTCATGCTTTTGCTTTCCTTTGTTATTGTGGAATTCAGCTTAATGAATAAGAAACAATATGAGGAAGTACATTTTTTTCCTTTTTTTTTTGTTTTGAGACAGGGTCTCACTCTGTCACCCAGGTTGGAGTACAGTGGCACGATCTTGGCTAATAGTCTGGACCTTCCAGGCTCAAGTGATCCTCCTACCTCAGCCTCCTGAGTAGCTGGGACCACAGGCACATGCCGCCATGCCCTGCTGATTTTAGTATTTTTTGTAGAGACAGGGTTTTGCCATGTTGCTCAGGCTGGTCTAAATCTCCTGGGCTCAAGCAATCTGCCCCCATCGGCCTCCCAAAGTGCTGGAATTACAGGCATGCACCACCATACCCAGCCCATTTCTCTTTCACGTACATACACACACCACATACTAGGCTGAGTAGAAAGATAAGACAATGGTAAGACAATAGGAGAAATGAGAATTGCTAACTAGGAATAACTCTCAACCTAGAGACAGAAAGACAGAATGGTTTTAAGGCTCTGAATTGCCTGCGCTTTAATTTTGACTCAGACACTTTGTATGTGATATCTTTGTGCCTCAGTTTTCTCATTTGTAAATGGGATAATAATAGTATTTACTTTTATAGGCTTTTGCGAGGAAGAAATGAGATATAACTTGTTAATCTATGTTTAATCACCATGCAGCCAGGTGCAGTGGCTCACGCCTGTAATACCAGCACTTTGGGAGGCCGAGGCTGGCAGGTCACGAGGTCAAGAGATCCAGACCACTCTGGCCAACATGGTGAAACTCCGTCTCTACTAAAAATACAAACATTAGCTGGGTGTGGTGGCACATGCCTGTAGTCCCAGCTACTCACAAGGCTGAGGCAGGAGAATTGCTTGAACCCAGGAGGCAGAGGTTGAAATGAGCCGAGATCACACCACTACACTCTAGCCTGAGCGATAGAGCGAGACTCTGTCTCAAAACAAACAACAAAAAAACATGTTAAGTGCTTAAAACAGTACTGGGCACATAGCCAATATTGGTCATTAAGGTTCTGCTATTATTTACTTCCAAAAATGTTTGACAGTCCTATTGTTGGCTTAACAAGAGGAGAAAGGACCTGGGATATGTTGAAGTAGGATAGGGTATCCTAAGCAAGGCTCAAAAGAACACCTTAGTGAGATTCTGATGAGCAAAGATAGGTGGGAAAAATGCTTTATGAGCTGTGTAAGTATTCTATAAATAAATGGTAATAGGAAGAAATTAGATTATTTTGTAGCCTGAGTATGCTAGAAAAGTGAATATTTGCTTGTCTAGCTCAACAGATAATGGTAATATTTCCCTACAAATCCCCCAAGTTGAATACCAGGGTAAAGATTTAAGGCTACACATTTTAAAAGTCTTTAAAGTCAGACTCCTTTGTGGTAGAATGCTATCTTGAACTTCTGCATATTCATAAACAAATTAACCAGATGCTGTCCTGGAGAAAGGGTTTACCAAGCTACATCCTTAATGTTAACAGTTTTCAAGAATCTGATGGGTATTTATGTAGAAGATACTTGCTATTTACAAATAAATCTTAGCTATTTGCAGCCCTATAGCCTATGTGTCCTTTGAGGAATCTCTTCTTGGGTCTTTCCAAATTTTAAGGAAGTTGGGCAATGTGTCTGGCCTCCCTTTTTTTTTCTTTCTTTTTTTTTTTTTTAAGGCAGAGTCTCACTCTGTTGCCCAGGCCGGAGTGCAGTTGGGGGATCTCAGCTCACTACAACCTCCACCTCCCAGGTTCAAGCCATTCTCATGCCTCAGCCTCCCAAGTAGCTGAGACCACAGGTGCACACCACCATGCCTGGCTAATTTTTTGTATTTTCAGTAGAGACGGGGTTTCACCATGTTGGCCAGGCTGGTCTCGAACTCCTGACCCAAAATGATTCACCAGCCTCAGCCTCCTAAAGTGCTGAGATTACAGGGCAGGAGCCACTGCCAGCCTGAGAGCTTTTTTGACTCCTCCTTTGTTTGTCCTCCCATAATTCCTAGCATATGGCTCTGTCATTGCATTTACCTCATTATATAGTCATCATCTATTAACTAGATCACTAGCTTCTTGTAGTCAGAGACTATACCTCACTTAATCTTTTTATCTTTAATTCTTGGCATATTAAAGTTCCCAATAAACATGTGGAATAAGTGAAGAAAGAGTGAAACAGCCCTGAGCACACTTGGAAAAATTTTGTTAGCACTAATGTTTGACAGTAATAAAGCTGTTATTTAAAAAAAAAATCTGTGATGTAGACATTTTGGAAATTCTGACTGAACCGTCTTAATTTACTGCATTTTAGGCCAGGCACAATGGCTCACGCCTATAATCCCAGCATTCTGGGAGGCCGATGCAGGCTGATCACCTGAGGTCAGGAATTTGAGACCAGCCTGGCCAACATGGCGAAACTCCATCTCTACCAAAAATACAAAAATTAGCTGGGCGTGGTGGCACATGCCTGTAATCCCACCTACTTGGGAGGCTGAGGCATGAGAATCACTTGAACCTAGGAGGGAGAGGTTGCAATGAGCCAAGATCGTGCCATTGCACTCCAGTCTGGGCAACAAGAGCGAGAAACTCTGTCTCAAAAAACAAAAAAACAAAAAAGACTTTTTAGAGGCCGAAACAATAAGCAAGAAGACTGGTAGTATGATTATCTTCCCTCAATGAGACTATCAGGTATATACAATATTCCAAATTCAAGGACTCAAAAGTGGAATTTCAGCGGCTCATGCTTGTAATCCCAGCACTTTGAGAAGCTGAGGCAGGCAGACCACAATATGAAGAGTTCAAAACCAGCCTGGCCAACACAGTGAAACCCCAACTCAACTAAAAATACAAAAATTAACTGGGCGTGGTAGCAGGCGCCTGTAATCCCAGCTACTCAGGAGGCTGAGGCAGGAGAATTGCTTGAACCCGGGAGGCGGGGGCTGCAGTGAGCCAAGCCGAGATCTTGCCCCTGCATTCCAGCCTGGGCGACAGAGCTAATCCGTCTCAAAAAAAAAAAAAAAAAAAAGTGGAATTTCAAGGAACAATTTCAGGAAGGAAAAAGGAGAGAGAAGCCAAGAAGAAATGAAAAGGAAAAAAATAGACAGAACTCACTATTTATATAATTATATAACCAAAATAATCAGTCTTTCATTGGGATGACCTGTAGTAGTCAGAATTATAATGCTCTGCTGCTCTGCAGTTAGATAAAAATATTTAAATCACAGCACATTGTAAGCACTCAAATTTCAACAGAATTGAATAAGTTATTTAATCTCCCTGTGTAAGAGTTTCCTCATTTGAGAAATGTGGATAACAATAATGCCTACCTTACTTGGATGCTATAAAGATACAAATGAAGGTGGTCATCAACTATGGTATGGAAGCAGAAGGGACCTCAATTCTGTCTTCATGAAGAAGTAACAATGAACCAAAGTAAAATCAGGCATGATTTACAGGCAGCAAACTATGAAACTGTGAAAAAGGAAAGTGGCAAATATATTGCCTTCAACTAAGTGGAACTGAATGTATATAAAAAATTAATAGCAGTTATTTCGAAATAATGCAGGATAGGAAAGTTGCTGGAAACCAAAAGAAAGGAAGAAAAATATTAAACATACACGCACACATATACACTTTAAGGGGTAATACATAAACTATTAACAATCTGTAGTCTCTTGGAAAAACTGAGGGTATAATTCAATTCCAATGAATATATGATGACTTTAAAAACTACTCTTCATTTGAATAATGTTATAATTGTGTTGATAACCTCTATACTAAATAAAAACAATTTCATTTAAAGCTATAAATATGGCCAGGCATGGCGGCTCACGCCTGTAATCCCAGCACTTTGGGAGGCCAAGGCGGGCGGATCACTTGAGGTCAGGAGTTCGAGACCAGCCTGGCCAAGATGATGAAACCCAGTCTGTATAAAAATACAAAAATTAGCCAGGCGTGGTGGCACGTGCCTGTAATCCCACTACTCAGGAGGCTGAGGCAGGAGAAACGCTTGAGCCTGGTACATATACAAATACAGGCAGAGGTTGCAGTGAGCTGCGATCACATCACTGCACTCCAGCCTGGGCAACGGAGTAAGACTCCATCTCAAAAAATAAATCAATGAATAAAAGCTATAAACATGAAAACTCAAAGAAAATACCATGAAATATCTTACAAGTGAGAATATATGTAAAATGCTTTTGTCAGCTATAAAGAAAGCACCATATAAAATAAAAACAGCGGTGGTACAATATAAGCATTCAGCCACTTTTAGACAATTTTTGTTTAGAAAATTTGATGAAACAGAATACCTACTGGAAGTGAAGGCTTAGTCTGGTAGATAATTTATCAAGTATCCAAGAAAACTCTTACATTGTCTTTGTAAATTATAGATTATATCTCTGTATATGTGTATTAATAATGGCATGCTAATGGAAGATCACAGATTTATGCATGAAAGTGAGAAATGAAACAGAAACCACATAGAAACAGAAACTATGACTCAGTACAGATAAACTGTGCCAAATCATGACACAGAACACAAACTATCTAAGCTCAAATTGTTTTAAACAACAGCTCATTCAAACATATATGTTCTTTTTTTTTTTTTTTTGAGACAGAGTCTCACTCTGTTGCCCAGGCTGGCATGCAGTGGCGCGATCTCGGCTCACTGCAACCTCCGCCTCTCAGGTTCAAGCAATTCTCCTGCCTCAGCCTCCCAAGTAGCTGGGATTACAGGAGCCCGCCACCACACCAGGTTAATTTTTTTGTGTGTATTTTTAGTAGAGACCGGGTTTCACTATGTTGGCTAGGCTGGTTTCGAACTCCTGACCTCAAGTGATCCGCCAACCTCAGCCTCCCAAAGTGCTAGGATTATGGGCATGAGCCACCACGCCCAGCTCAAACATATATGTTCTAAGATAATATATCTTTTTCTTTTTTTGAGACGGAGTTTCACTTTGTTGCCCAGGCTGGAGTGCAGTAGCGCCATCTCAACTCACTGCAACCTCCACCTCCAGGGTTCAAGCAATTCTCCTGCCTCAGCCTTCCAAGAAGCTGGGATTACAGGCGCCCACCACTATTCCCGGTTAATTTTTTATCTTTATTTTTTGTACTTTTAGTAGAGACGGGGTTTCACTATGTTGGCCAGGCTGGTTTTGAACTCCTGACCTCAAGTGATGTGCTCACCTTGGCCTCCCAAAGTGCCGGGATTATAGGCAGGAGCCACCGTGCCCAGCTCCAATATATATGTTTTAAGACAATAAATCCTTTTTTTTTTTTTTTTTTGAGACGGAGTTTCACTATTCTTGCCCAGGCTGGAGTACAGTGGTGCAACTTTGGCTCACTGCAACCTCCACTTCCCGGGTTCAACCAATTCTCCTGCCTCAGCCTCCCAAGTAGCTGGGATTACAGGCACACACCACCGCCCAGCTAATTTTGGTGTTTTTAATAGAGACAGAGTTTCACCATGTTGGCCAGGCTGGTCTCAAACTCCTGACCTCAGGTGATCCACTCACCTCGGTCTCCCAAAGTGCTGGGATTACAGGTGTGAGCCACCTTGTCCAGCCTAAAACAATATATCTTCATTGTCCAATATAGTAGCCACTAACCACATGTGGCTATTGAGCACTTGAAATGTCGCTAGAACAAACTGAGATGTGCTGTATTTGTAAAGTACCCACTGGATTTCGAAGACTTAGTACAAAAAAAAGTAAAACATCTCATTAATAATTTTTATATTGATCATGTGTTGAAATAACATTTCATATATAGAGGTTAAATAAAATATATTAGTAAAATTAATTTCAGCCAAGCATGGTGGCTCACACCTATAATCCCAGCACTTTGGGAGGCCAAGGTGAGATGATCACTTAAAGCCAGAAGTTCGGGACCAGCCTGGGCAACACAGCAAGACCCCATCTCTACAAAAAAATAGATAAAATTTAAAAAATTTCATGTGTTTCTTTTTACTTTTCAAATGTGCTACTAGAAAATTTAAAATGATCTATGTAGCTTGCAGTCTATTTCTTTGGACAGCACTGCTATAGCCAGAGTTCACGGTAACTCTGCTTAAATTTCTGCCTTCCGAAGTTAAGCCTAGAGCCTATTTCAGCAACTAGGCCAGTTTATACATTTTACCAATCCCCACCCAAATCTTGTTTACTTCTGCCCTGAAACCACATTATGAGTAACCCCAGGCCCCAAAACCTTATTAAGTACCCTAACTTCTCCCATCCTAAGACACCCCTTCTTCTAAGATACTCCTGAGGCTCTGTCAAGGTAGTGCTTGCTCAGCAAGTTTAGGAAACTCAGTTTTATATAATTAACAGATTTCCCTAGTGGTGTTTACGTGGGGCTTTAACAAAAGTCAATGAATAAGAATTGTAAAGTAAAATAAGTTGTGTTGGAGATTCATTAAGTTTAACAAACAGAAACAATGATGATCGGTTTGAAAAGGGTAATTTATAAATAAGTTGTTCTGTCTAATGATTTAAATTACCGAAATTAAAATCCATACTTGTAGCAATCTACCTTATTTCGGTTCCTGGAATGGTAGAGTAGGAGAACATAAGATTAATGTAGAAACAACAGGCATAATATATCAATTTCATTGAAGCTTGAATCTTAAGAACAGGCTATAAACATGTCCTAAATTTTTAGACTTTGTAGAACCTTACTATTTTTATGATTTGACACTTAACTCCTGACTGGGTCTATAAAGCAGATTTTAAATGAAACACAAAACAAACATGGCCATCTCAACTACTTTTTCCAAGTCTCAGGACTCAGCAGAACACTATGTTAAAGCCCAACACTAGGGTAAATCTCCTAGTCTAGAGCTAATTATAATATGGCAAATTAGTTGAAGTCCACCAAATCTCCCCAGCACAAAGTGAATTGTACCCTGCCATTTTGACTGCAATTCATGGTCATATTTAAACTCCAGAATTACAGAAATATAAGCCATACTTCTAAAAAGCCAAATTTATCCTCAAAATCACCAAACAGAAAACCATACATATGACTCAACTTTCAACATTTTACCATTGCACACATATTAATCTCAAGTAACACACAACCATTTTCATTTTCCACCAAATAGTCACCCATCCCACCTGCTATGGACTGAATGTCCCCCAAAATTAATGACTTGAACTTAATCTCCATTGTGGTGATATTAAGAGGTGGGGGGCCTTTTGGGAAGCGATTAAGTCATGAGGGCTCCACCCTCATGCATGGATTAGTGCCTTATAAAAGGGTTAGAGGGAACCAGCTTAGACCCTTTTTGGCTTTCTGTCCCTCTGTCATGTGAAGACTCAGCATGCTCTTTGGAGAATGCACCAACAAGGCACTATCTTGAAAGCAGAGAGGAGCCCTCACCAGACATCAAACCCACTGGCAACTTTGATCTTTGACTTCCCAGCCTCCAGAACTGTGAGGAAATAAATTTCTGTTCTTTGTAATTACCCAAACTGTGGTATTTTTGTTACAGCAACACAAATGAACTAAGATACCACTCAATTTTTTTTTTTTTTTTAAGATGAAGTCTCGCTCTGTCCCCCAGGCTGGAGTGCAGTGGCGTGATCTCAACTCACTGTAACCTCCGCCTCCCAGGTTCAAGCGATTCTCCTGCCTCAGTCCCCCAAGTAGCTGGGATTACAGGCATGCGCCACGACATCTGGCTAATTTTTTTTGTATTTTTACTAGAGATGAGGTTTCACCATATTGGCCAGGCTGGTCTCAAACTCCTGACCTCACGTGATCCACCCGCCTCGGCCTCTCAAAGTGCTGGGATTACATGCATGAGCCACTATGCCTGGCTCAAATTTATTTTAACAATTTTTTTTCAACTTTCCCAGCATTCCCAACATCAGTAAAAGTTTTTTGTTATTTCTTTTTTTGAGACAGAGTCTCACTCTGCCACCCAGCTGGAGTGCAGTGGTGCAATCTTGGCTCACTGCAGCCTCTGCTTCCTGGGTTCAGGTGATTCGCATGCCTCGCCTCTCAAGTAGCTGGAATTACAGGCATATGCCACCACATCTGGCTAATTTTTGTATTTTTAGTGGAGGCGGGGTTTCGCCATGTTGGCCAGGCTAGTCTCAAACTCCTGACCTCAAGTGATCCACCCACCTTGGCCACCCAAAGTGCTGGCATCACGGACGTGAGCCACAGTGCCGAGCCAAGATTTTTTTTTTTTTTTTTGAGACGGAGTCTCATTCTGTTGGCCGGGCTAGAGTGCAGTAGTGCAATCTCAGCTCACTGCAACTTTCACCTCCTGGGTTCAATCGATTCTCCTGCCTCTGCCTCCTAAGTAGCTGGGATTACAGGCGCCCACCATTACGCCCAGCTAATTTTTGTATTTTTAGTAGAGATGGGGTTTCACTATGTTGGCGAGGCTGGTCTTGAACTCCTGATCTCCTGATCCGCCCTCCCAAAGTGCTGGGATTACAGGCATGAGTCACTGCACCTGGCTTTTTTTTTTTAGATGAAGTCTCACTCTGTCACCAGGCTGCAGTGCAGTGGCATGATCTCGACTCACTGCAACCTCCACCTGCCGGGTTCAAGCGATTCTCCTGCCTCTGCCTCCTGAGTAGCTGGGATTACAGGCGCCCACGACTACACCCAGCTAATTATCTGTATTTTTAGTAGAGATGGGGTTTCACCGTGTTGGCCAGGCTGGTCTCGAACTCCTGACCTCGTGATCTGTCTGCCTCGGCCTCCAAAGTGCTGGAATTACAGGCATGAGCCATGGTGCCTGGTTTGTTTGTTTGTTTGTTTTTGAGAACAAGTCTCACTCTGTCATCAGGCTGGAGTGCAGTGGCACGATCTCGGCTCACTGCAACCTCCACCTCCCAGGTTCAAGCAATTCTCCTGCCTCAGCCTCCCAAGTAGGCTGGAACTACAGGCGCGTGCCACCACATGCAGCTAATTTTTGTATTTTTAGCAGAGATGGGGTTTCACCATGTTGGCCAGGATGATCTCCATCTCCTGACCTCATGATCCACGTGCCTCGGCCTCCCAAAGTGTTGGGATTACAGGCCTGAGCCACTGCACCCAGCTGATTTTTTTTTTAAATAAACGAAGATATCAGATACTCTCCAAATCCGGTGAAACCTGAACTAGAACATCAGAATTAAAATCATTTAAAAATATATGTATTTTGATGGCTGGGTGCCGTGGCTCACGCCTGTAATCCCAGCACTTTGGGAGGCCGAGGAGCACGGATCACAAGGTCAAGAGATCAAGATCATACTGGCCAACATGGTGAAACCCCATCTCTACTAAAAACACAAAAATTAGCTGGGCGTAGTGGCATGCGCCTGTAGTCTGATCTACTCGGGAGGCTGAGGCAAGAGAATCACCTGAATCTGGGAGGTGGAGGTTGCAGTGAGCCGAGATCATGCCACTGCACTCCAGCCTGGTGACACAGCAAGAGTCTGCCTCAAAAAAAAAAAAAAAAAAAAAAAAAAAAAAAAATATATATATATATATATATATACACACACACACACACATATATGCACAGAATAAAATTCCCAACTTGAGAGCCATGCACTAATGATATAAACCACTATGGTGGCATCTAAATTTAACATATTTAATTGATTTATCAATACGATGATTCACAATAAATTCTGCAACTTTGACTCCCAGCATGCTTTTCAAGTCTCTACCATCAATGAGTACTCAAGAAATCAAATTAAATTCATATTAACAAGCTGGGCATGGTGGCTCATGCCTGTAATCCCAGCACTTTGGGAGGCCAAGGTGGGTGGATCACCTGAGGTCGGGAGTTCAAGACCAGCATGACCAACATGGAGGAACCCCGTCTCTACTAAAAATACAAAAATTAGCTGGGTGTGGTGGCGCATGCCTGTAATCCCAGCTACTCAGGAGGCTGAGGCAGGAGAATCACTTGAACCTGGGAGGCACAGGTTGTGGTGAGCCGAGATCGTGCCATTGCACTCCAGCCTGGGCAACAAGCGCAAAACTGCGACTCAAAAAAATAATTAAAAAATAAAATAAATTCATTTTAACAACAAACGATCATAAATGACCACTGACAAAACAGTATTTCAAAATCAAAGAGGTCGGGCCTGTAATTCCAGGACTTTGTGAAACTGAGGCAATAAAACAGCTTGAGCCCAGGAGTTCAAGACCAGCCTGGTCAACATGGCAAAACCCCGTTTCTACAAAAAATACAAAAATGTATCTGGGCATGATGGTCCACACCTGTAGTCCTAGCTACTTGGGAGGCTGAGGTGGGAGAATCACCTGATCCCAAGAAGTCAAGGCTTTAGTGAGCTGTGATTACACACCAGTACGCTGCAGCCTGGGTAAAAGAGTGAGACCCTATCTCAAAAAACAACAACAAGGCCGGGCACTGTGGCTCACACCTGTAATCCCAGCACTTTGGGAGGCCGAGGTGGGCAGATCACGAGGTCAGGAGTTTGAGACCAGCCTGACCAACATGGTGAAACCTCATTTCTACTAAAAATACAAAAATCAGCCCAGAGTGGTGGCACACACCTGTAATCCCAGCTACTTGGGAAGCTAAGGCAGGAGAATCGCTTGAACCCGGGAGGTGGAGGTTGCAGTGAACTGAGATCACGCCACTGCACTCCAGCCTGGGCGACAGAGCAAGATTCCATCTCAAAAACAAACAAACACCAAAAACAAAATCAAAGAGAAATTTTGACTTTTAGATCACTGAAACGACTTTGCCATTACATGGCCAACGGAAAATGTCTCCTACTCAATCTTACAGGATGCATGGATATATGTACATATGTGTATGCCTAGGTATATAAAAAATTGAGACATGGGTCTGTGTTTTAATGAAAACCATTACAAGCATAGATCCTGTTCTCCAGCCTATCCACAAGTGAACTACCCACAGTAGGCCAACATAAACTGTCGAACAAAGACCTTTTGTGAATCCTATAGAGTAAGAACAATAGAGATTGTCGTAGGGTGCTCTACAGCATGAAGAGATGCTCTCATTCACTCCAGGGCCTGACCTCACAGCAGTTCCACTTCCCCACCTTTTCTTTCTTTTTTTTTTTTTTTCTTTTCAGACAGGGTCTCAATCTGCCACCCAGGCTGGAGTGCAGTGGTGTGATCACAGCTCACTGCAGCCTCGACTTCCTAAGGCTCAGGTGAACATAGACCTATAGTGCATAACTTTTCTATATAGTTTATCTTTTTACAATACTGACTACTGTAAAAAGCCATCAGTCCAGATTATTAATAATATGTGCAATGCAAATTATGTTGAACATACTTTTTTTGATGGTTTAGAACAAACATGAAGTGTCTTCGGGGCATCATGAATATTATGATCATGCCCCAAGAGATTGAAAGATTCGGTTTTGAACTTGCTTATGACACCCCTAGAAGAAAATTCCTAATATAAATTCCTAATATCAGCTTGCTTGCCTGTGGCTTGCTTGCATAAAACTGGAATATAAAATGGGCAATTGCTTAACTTCTTGGACTGTATAAAATGGCTGCCCTTTTAAATATTTAATTACTGTAACAAAAGCTGAAGCATCCTTTTACCCAGCTTTGTCCTCTTTGCTAAAATCTTCACTGTCTTTCAGTGTCCTTTGATGTCTCAGTATTCAATACATTCTCTATTATTTATGTCCCACTAACAGAATATGTCACCTCAACCCCCTTGTATGCTTCAACCTTCCATTATACCTCACAATGTGAAGGAATAAATTCACTATCAAGAGATTTTTCTGCCTTTAATCCTAACCACAGGCCTTGAATTTTTGACCTTAAGCTATAATTTCCTAAAAGTTGTTTTCTACTTTTCACATATAACGAATCTCAGCCTAACGCAGAATATCAGATATCCCATTACATTTTAAAATGAAAACCTTGTGTTATACCTGCATGATTCACCTACCTTCAAATAGCTACTCTGGAATAACATTTCATATTCTAGATCACACCAGAGTTAATAGGTAAAATAGACTCATCTACACTGGAAAATAAGCAGAAAACAGGCAGTAAGCTCTAAAATGTTAACTAAATAATTTTATTACCTTCTGATGAGCTCATATGTTTGAAATGTTGAGAAATTCTAGATCAAAATATGATAAAAGTCAATCTCCAGGCCGGGCATGGTGGCTCACGCCTGTAATCCCAACACTTTGGGAGGCTGAAGTGGGCAGATCACCTGAGGTCAGGAGTTTGACACCAGCCTGGCCAATGTGGCAAAACCCCATCTCTGCTAAAAATACAAAAATTAGCCAAGTGTGGTGGCGCATGCCTGTCATCCCAGCTACTCCAGAGGCTGAGCCAGAAGTGTTTGAACCCAGGAGGTGGAAGTTGCAGTGAGCGGAGATTGGGCCACTGCACTCCAGACTGGGCAATAGAGATTCCATCTCAAAAAAAAAAAAAAAAATCAATCTCCCACCCAGCCCCAAATCTTCTAAAATGTTAAATTTGTAATGCGTATGAAAGTAAAATTTAAAACTTTCCATTCACTAAAAGTTTTAGTTTGTAACCACCTTTAGTATTAGCACAATTAGTCTGTCTTTGTTCTGTTTAAAATTAACACAAAGTTTAATTTGGCAAATATTCAAAATAATGTTTCATCAGCATTGTAAAATCATTGAAATTATTTAGATTGTGTTTCTGCAGCATAAGAGCCAATGATTTTTAACTAGATTCAACTATTTTGATAATGCCATTCCATAGATGGCATTAATAGTAAAGCCTTCCCCACCCCACCCGCATCCCACCCAGATAACTTTTTTCCTTTTGAATGAGCACTATGGCAATGAAGTACCTGGTAAACCCACACCTTAAACTGCCATGTTAAAAAAAATAACAACCTCCTTCCAAAACAAGTAAACAAGACAGGATCCTTTTGTTTTCATTTACATGTACATAGACCATCATGCTGAAAAAGAGTTTAGAGCTGGCAAAAGTCTAGTCAATTGTTCTTACCAGGCCTTGATGTTAAACATCTTAAACAAATTGCATTCCGAAATGCTCTTTTGTTAAACTGGTTTTTTACCAATAGAAACAAAGTAACAGATGATGGTTAGGTTTCCATTCTAGCCTGTAAGTAGTAGATAATTGGTTACAAAGCTAAACAAAGACACAAAAAACCCTACATCATCTACAAGTCTAGGGTGCTTCTCTGAGTTGAAGGTCTACCAGTGAGACCCAGGAACTAGGGCTCTCACAGATGCCCCTCTGCTCCATAAATCACCAACTCCTACTCCTTTCCCCAGCTCTACTTTCCACTCCTTTCATTAGGTTACAATAGAAGGAACAGACCTAAGGTCATAACACCACCAAATAAGTGAATGCAGAGAGTAGAAATGTTCCCCTAAAGAGAGGAGGTCATTTGTACAAACAACAATACCTGACAAGTTAATATTTCTGAGTTATAACTCCTGTACCAGAAATGTAACAACATCTCACTCTTGAATCAAAACTTTCAGGCCAGGTGTGGTGACTCGTGCCTGTAATCCCAGCATTTTGGGAGGCCATGGTGGGTGAATCACTTGAGGTCATGAGTTCGAGACCACCCTGGACAATATGATGAAACCCCATCTCTACTAAAAATACAAAAAATAGCTGGGCATGGTGGCAGGTGCCTGTAATCCCAGCTACTCAGGAGGCTGAGGCAGGAGAATCTCTTGAGCCTGGGAGGCAAAGCCTGCAGTGAGACGAGATCATGCCAGTGCATGCCAGCCTGGACAACAGAGCAAGACTCTATCTCAAAAAAAAAAAAAAAAACTTTCAAATTCATTTATTTATTCAAATTATATAATAAGCATCTACTACAGCTGAAGCTTTGCTGCTGTGGTCTGAAAGTGGTATACCCCCAAAATGCACATGTTGAAATTTACTCCCCATTGTGATAGTATTAAGAGGTGGGGCCTTCGAGGAAGTAATTAAGTCATGGAGGCTCTGCCCTCATTAATGCGGTTAGAGCTTTTATAAGAAAGAGGGGCTTGTAGTCCCAGCTACACAGAAGGCTGAGGCAGGAGGATAGCTTGAGCCCAGGAGTTCAAGTCCAGACTGGGCAGTACAATGAGACCCCATCTCTTAAAAGAGGGAGAGAGAGAGAGAGACATTGATTGAAGGGTGTGTGTTTGCCCCTTCTGCCATGTAAGGACACAAAAAGAGGCACCATTCATGAAGCAGAGAATAAGCTTTTACCAGACAATGAATCAGCTAGTGCCTTTATCTTGGACTTTCTAGCCTCTATAATTGTGAGAAGTATTAAAATTTCTATTATTTATAAATTACCCCATCGAAGACGTTCACTTATCTGACTTTCCAGATTAACCTCTGCATTTTATCTTCCCTATACAAAATATCCACAGCACATTCAACAGCCGTGACCAATAAGACCATAAATTTCTGTCCACCAGATGAATTGCAAGCTTACCTAGAGATGGTAGGTTTGTCTCCAAACCTCTTTTTTTTTTAAAATTTTTTGTAGAGATGGGATCTTGCTATGTTGCCCAGGCTGGTCTCGAACTACTGAGTTCAAGCAATCCACCCACCTCAGCCTCCCAAAGTGCTGGAATTACAGGTATGAGCCATTGCACTCAGTTCTAAACCTTTTTAATGTTAGTATTATTGTAATTATGTGACTTAAATATATGCAAACCAATGAAATGAATGCCAAAAAATTATTTGATGAAAAGCAATTTGAATTTGCTAGATTTGAATTTAGAAAAAGCTAGATACAACAGCAATCAGGTTTCATTTATTCAAAAAGTTATCAAAGTTCAGCAGGAATTCTCTCAGCTCTAAAGAGGTAAAAAGAGAAATTTTAAGAGATGTCTATGTTTTAAAATCTTAAAACTTTGCATTGGGTGCCATGTTGTTGGGTGCCATGTAGCAGTGCTTTTACTCTGTATCTGTAATTCTTAACCATTTTTAAGTTATGGACCCCTTTGAAAATTTAATGAATGTTACAGCTCACTTCTCTCCCTGGAAATACAAATGGACACATAAAATGCAGTTCTGATGGCTCCTGTACCCTTTCACCCACCTCTGCCTCAAAGCTCATCAACCTATGACTCTACACACCCCAAGCTGAAAAGCATTTCATCACCTTTATACCCATTTAGAAAACTAAGCCTTGTATTAGAACAGCAGAACTAAATTCCATAAGGTCTAATTTCAACTTTGCTAAGACCTTATTAATGATATCTCAGACTGGCTAATATAATAACATCCACTGACTTATCAGTGATTTTATTCAACTCAAAAGGATGGCAGGTTTCATTTCTTTTATTGCATATAATCCTCCCACATGATTAATTGGTTAGGAATTCCTTATTGTCCTTTGCAATGCCAGGCTATAACACACAAACAACATGACTAATCAACTAACACATACTCTAATTCTCAGGGTACAATTTAGGAAAATCAGGCTAGAGTCAGAAAAAGCTCTTGACTTAGAATGGTAGTTGTTCCTTCTCTAAGATGTAGTGTTCTAATAAGTAGTCCACAAAGTAATCTATCCTAATAAGGTTTTCCTTTCCACACATTAAGAATCACATAAAAGCATGGGTGGGTAAGAGATGTCAAATCACTTGTTCAAATATACCCAACACACGGCTTTTCTTTCTGAAATTCCTCCACTCTAAAACCCACCTGGATTTATGAGTCATGAAAATTCTAATCTGCCACTATTAACCATTTCCACCTCTAAATGATTTTCCCCAGCTGCCTAAACCAAAAACCTGGCAGTCATTCTAGACTCCTCCTTCTCCTTTATTTCCTACATGCAAGTAATCACCAAGTCCTTCCAGGTGACCTCCTAATTACTTTTTTTTTTTGAGACAGAGTCTCGCTGTCACGCAGGCTGGAGTGCAGTGGCACAATCTCGGATCACTGCAACCTCCGCCTTCTGGGTTCAAGCTATTCTCCTGCCTCAGCCCCCCAAGCAGCTGGGATTACAGTCACCTGCCACCACGCCTAGCTAATTTTTGTAATTTTTTTTTTTTTTTTTTGAGTCAGTCTCACTCTCTCACCCAGGCTGGAGTGCAATGATGCAATCTCAGCTTACTGCAACCTCCAACTCCCGGATTCAAGCATTCTATCGCCTCAGCCTCCCAAGTAGCTGGGATTACAGGTGCCTGCCACCACGCTCGGCTAATTTTTGTATTTTTAGTAGAGACGGGGTTTCACCATGTTGGCTAGGGTGGTCTCTTTGGCCAGGTTGGTCTCCAACTCCTGACCTTGTGATCTGCCCACCTTGGCCTCCCAAAGTGCTGGGATTACAGGTGTAAACCACCACACCTAGCCTAATTTTGTATTTTTAGTAGAGATGGGGTTTCACCGTGTTGGCCAAGCTGGTCTTGAATTCCTGACCTCAAGTGTTCCACCCACCACGGCCTCCCAAAGTGCTGGGATTGCAGGCGTGAGCCACCGCGCCCCCGATTGTTGCTTAAATCTGTCCCTTCCTTTTAATCACTTTAGGTTCTCCCATGTTAACTGGTTTCCTGAGTTTGGTTCCTGACAAAGATATCCTAGAGTAATCATTCTGAAACAAAAATGTGATCACTTCACTCACCAACTTAAAAAAGCCTTACAATAGCTATGTTTCTCAGCTTAAAAATCCTTCAATGTTCCTCACTCGAGAAAGCTGAAGACACAGAATGCTAGAATACTCTTTGTGATCTGGTGGCACCTATCTACTTCTCCAGCCTCATCTTTCTCTTGCCTAACCCCTACCCTAAATCTCTTGCTCTCTCAGCACACCATGTTGTTTCTTGCCTGTACACAACCTAGTCCCTGTGCTGAAAAAAAAACAACAACAACCCTGGCTGTGCATGGTGGCTCATGCCTGTAATCCCGGCACTTTGGGAGGCTGAGGTGAAAGGATTGCTTGAGCCCAGGAGTTCAAGATCCTGTCTCTACAAAAAATTTAAAAATTAGCTGGGCATGGTGGTATGCACCTGTAGTCCTAGCTACCAGGAAGGCTGAGGCAGGAGGGTCGCTAGAGTCCAGGGCTCTGAGGTTGCAGTGAGCTATGATCATGCCACTGCACTCTGGCCTGAGTGACAGAGCAAGACCACCTGACTTCTAAAAAAAAAAAAAACTATATATATATATAACTTTATATATAAATTTAAAAATATACATATTTTATATATTTAATAATTTATACATTATATATAAATTTTAAAAAAAGAACCCTACCCCATTTTCTTTCTTTTTTTTTTATTTTTTGAGGTGGAGTCACGCTCTGTCGCCAGGCTGGAATGCAATGATGTGATCTCGGCTCACTGCAACCTCCACCTCCCGGGTTCAAGCGAATCTCCTGCCTCACCCTCCCGAGTAGCTGGGACTACAGGTGTGAGCCACCACACCCAGGTAATTTTTGTATTTTTAGTAAAGATGGGGTTGCACAATGTTGGCCAGGATGGTCTCAATCTCTTGACCTCGTGATCTGCCCACCTCAGCCTCCCAAAGTGCTGGGATTACAGGCGTGAGCCACCACGCCTCCTACCCCATTTTCTGATCTGCCTGTCAAACTCTGCCCACTCACCTCTAAATAAAGTATTATGATGCCCAAAGATGTTCATGACAGCATCATGTTTAATATTCAAAAACTGAAAACAGCTGAGTATGGTAGCACATGCCTATAGTCCCAGCTACTTGAAAGGCTGAGGTGGGACGATCTCTTGAACCCAGTTAGAGTCCAGCCTGGGCAACAATGCAAGACTCCATCTCAAACGAAACAAAACAAAACAAAAAAAACAACAAAACAATCTATCTAAATCCCCCAAATATGAAAACATTTTGTATAATGGATTGTTAACATTTTGTTATAATGGATTCCCATAATGGAATATTATGCAATCATCAAAATGTTTATAAATTATATAAAATGTTAAAAATATGGCTATAAAACTGTAAAACTGCATAAACAGAATGATCTCCACTATGTAAATTACATTACACAGACACAAAAAAGAAATAATTAAGAGAAAATACACCAAAACATTAAGAGTATTTAAATCTGATTAATAGAATTATGGGCAATTAGCCAGGTGCACCGGCTCATGCCTGTAATCCCAGCACTTTGGGAGGCCGAGGCAGGCGCATCATGAGGTCAGGAGTTGGAGACCAGCCTGACCTACATGGTGAAATCCAATCTCTACTGAAAATACAAAACTTAGCCGGGCGTGGTGGCAAGCACCTGTAATCCAAGCTACTCAGGAGGCTGAGGCAGGAGAATTGCTTGAACCCAGGAGGTGGAGGTTGCAGTGAGCCGAGATTGCACCAATGCACTCCAGCCTGGGCAACCGAGCGAAGCTCCATCTCAAAAAAAAAAGAATTACGGGCAACTGGGGTTTTTTATCTGTGTTTTTTCCCTCTCAAGTTTTAAACAGTTAACAGGTATTACTTTCAAAATCGGAAAAACTCCGAAAATATCCTAAACTATTGAAGACTTTCCTAGAGGCTTCCCAACCACACACAAATTTAATCATTCCTTTGTCTGATTCAAGTACAAACTCTTCCTTGTTGCACACAACACTCTTGTTTTAGACCTTATCATTCTATATTTTAATACATGTTTGTCAGGGAGTTGTCCTAAAACAGGAAATGTATGGTTCAACTTTAATTCCTACCAGCCTTACACCTGGTAGAAACCAGCTAAACGTTTTAATTACTCACACTGGTAGCTACATGTAAATGACCAATAAATGCCTAATGAGTCATTTGTAAATGTAAATCATCAACACACTCAACAATTTACCATGTGCCCAAAATATCCCAGGTACTATCACAGCCCCTGGAGACACTTCAGTGAAAAGGTCCTTGCCCTTGTGGAGCCTACATTCTAGTGTGGAAGAACAAAACAAAATAAACTAGCTCATTACAGAGAGTGATGAATACTATAAAGACAATGTAGCATAAGAGGAATTAGGGAAGATGTGGGGAAAGAACAGAATATCAAAGGCATATTGAGGGAGGGGCAAGAGAGAGCAGGGCTGACCTGGGCAGAGTGGGGGCTCAGGAAGGAGACCTGCAGGAGGGGCCAGGAGGTGGGAGAAGGGGTCTGTGGGGGTGGGGGCCTGGAAGGAGGGGAAGGGATGGAGGGAACAGGGAGCGGGGAGCGAACCCAGATCTCCGCCCCCTCCCCCTTCAGAACTGCAGCGCCTCCTGACTGAGCCCCAATTTTGTCAAAATCTGTATATGGTATATGCACAGAAAGGAAGCAGAAATAATACTTCGTTCATCTGAAAAGCAAAGTTGATGCACAGTATGGGCACTTTGTCCTATTTTTATAAAATGAAAACTAACAGGCCCCTCCTCTAGAGTGTTGTGTGTTTGTGAGATTCCAAAACAAAAGGTCTGGGAGACTGCACTCCCCTCTTGGTTACCTCTGTGGTCTGAGGTAGGCAGAGCGGAGGAGAGTTCTTACTTCCAGTTACGTAATATTCTCTGAGTCTCAAATAGGATAATAATCCCTAATTCACAAGAACGTGTAAGGATTACATAAAATAATTTATGTGGAAAGTGTGATGCCAGTGCTGGCATTCTGGTCCCCTATATTTGTGTTAGTAGTATCTGTTTAGAGGAGGACATCAAAACAATAGAACACCCAAAAGCTGGAGCACATGGATTATGATTTTGAACACAGGTGCCAAAAGAAACTTAACAATGTAAATCCCACCCCTTTGATCAGAGAGTTCCTTAGTAGTTATATGGTTAACAAAAATACGACCTAATGCCATCCTTCTTAACTATTTATCTGACCTCAGGATTCTACTACTGGTTATAACATCTTTATTTACTTATTTTATTTTTTTATTTTTTTGAGATGAAATCTCACTCTGTCGCCCAGGCTGGATACAGTGAGGCAATCTTAGCTCACTGCAACCTCCGCCTCCCGGGTTCAAGCTATTCTCCTGCCTCAGCCTCTGAGTAGCTGGGATTACAGACGTGCACCACCACACCTGGCTAATTTTTTGTATTTTTAGTAGAAACAGGGTCTCACCATGTTTGCCAGCCTGGTCTCGAACTCCTGACCTCAGGTGATCTGCCCACCTTGGCTTCCCAAAGTGCAGAGATTACATGCATGAGCCACTGCACCTGGCCTATAATTGCTTTAAACAATGATGTGGCAAAGAGTTGAACAGTCTACCCATAAAATCAAATGCGAACACAGAAACAGATTTATAATAAATGATCCAAACGTTATCTCTCAGCCTTTCCTCCATAAACTCATAAACTTTACTGGTTTTCACTAGTTTTAATTCTCTGCTTATCTAGGTTCTATTTCTCTGGTCCAGAAAAGGAAAATAAATTTTCCACTCCAGATTGCAAAAGAGAGGTGCTTCTAGATACATTTACCTCTTGTCTCCTTTAGTTGCTGCTTATCTGAAACCTAAGAACTAGGACTCCTGGAGTTTGAGTAGGGGGTTCGATTGTCAGATCACTAAGATGTTTCCTCTGAAATATCCCCTCCCATCCCTAATCAGCCCTCAAAAACCCTACCACATCTTTAAGGTAGAAAATTATTTGCCTTTTATATCTCTGCTTTCTAATCTCACATGCCTGGAATTAATAACTACCTGAATGGGCCTACTATATAACCTGTTCTTTGTTAAACAAACCAGAAAATTCCCTCATATAATATATATATACACACAATATATAATATATATATAATATATATTTTATATATATATATATATTTTTTTTTTTTTTTTGAGACAGTGTCTCACTCTGTCGCCCAGGCTGGAGTGCAGTGGTGTAATCTCGGCTCACTGCAACCTCCACCTCCCGGGTTCAAGCAATTCTCCTGCCTCAGCCTCCTGAGTAGCTGGGATTACAGGTGCATGCCACCACGCCTGGCTAATTTTTGTATTTTTAGTAGAGACGGGGTTTCATCATGTTGGTCAAGCTGGTCTTGAACTCCTGACCTCGTGATCCGCCCACCTTGGCCTCCCAAAGTGCTGGGATTACAGGCATGAGTCACCTCACCCGGCCAATTTTTTAAAAAATATTTTAATTTTTTTAGAGACAGGGTCTCACTCTGTCACCTAGGCTGGAATGCAGTGGCACAATCATGGCTCACTATAACCTCAAACTCCTGGGTTCAAGCAATCCTCCTGCCTCAGCCTCCTGAGTAGCTAGAACTACAAGCATATGACATCATGCCCAGCTAATTTAAAAAAAATTTTTTTTTTTTTTATAGAGACAGGGTCTCACTATGTTGCCCAAGCTGGTTTCAAACACCTGGGCTCAAGCAATCCTCCCACCTTGGCCCCGCAAAGTGCTGCAAATATAGTCTTCAGCAGCCACACCCAGCCTTCTCCTTAATAATTCTAAGTGTTATTGTCAAAATTATCCTGACTCTCATTCTAGTCCGTTCTATTGTTAATAACTCAACATGACAAGTCAGAAACAAACCAAATCACCATCAACAAGATAAATTAACTCCAAAAGAATGAGTTCATCAATGATGAAGAGATAAAGAAAAATCTAATTCTTAAGATATAAGCTAGTGTTCCCATTTATTGGCTGTCATAAACCTTTTATGTTAAAGCAAGAACTCTGCTTACTTCTTGGCATACCAAATCTACACATATGAAGTCACAGGCCAGAAGTATGAGGTGTCCATAAAGTCTGGGGAACATAATATTTTATATTTTTACAAACTGAAGATGTCCCTTATAATATTATGTACATTCACCTGTGTTTCCATATTCTATCGATATCTTGTATAGAAATACTAGAATGGGCCAGGCGCGGTGGCTCATGCCTATAATCCCAACACTTTGGGAGGCCAAGGCAGGGGAATCACCTGAGGTCGGGAGTTCGGGACCAGCCTGACCAACATGGAGAAACTCCATCTCTACTAAAAAAATACAAAATTAGCAGGGCATGGTGGTGCATGCCTATAATCCCAGCTACTTGGGAGGCTGAGGCAGGAGAATTGCTTGAACCCAGGAGGTGGAGGTTGCGGTGAGCTGAGATCGCACCATTGCACTCCAGCCTGGGCAACGAGAGCGAAACTCCGTCTAAAAAAAAAAAAAAAAAAAAAAGAAATACTAGAATGGAGAATCTGTCACAAAAATGTTAAATATACCACATGTAAAGATAAAGGACAAAATTATAACTTGGTTTAAATGTTCATTCATTCATTTAATGAATACCTACTAAGTGTCAGGCACTTCTAGCCACTGATTTATTTCATGGCATTGACCATTTAATTAGTTGCACTGAGTTACTGCAGACACGGAGTTACTTGTTTTTTATCCTGACCTTGAAATGAGTTTGAATGCTTGAGGAATGAAGCTATTTGGCCACACAATAGTCCTATGCATACATAATCAGTACACAATGTTTCCTTCCCTTTGTGTGTATTAATTCTATGGTCACTTCAAATAATATAAAGGCTGTTTTGTGCCCATTTCTGTTTCTCTCCTCTGAGGCCTGCCAACAAGCATTTATATAATAATATTTATTATTTCTGAGAATTATATAATAGTGCTTCTTAGGAGAGAAAAGTAGGCTTTATTCCAAGATGCTAAGTTACTGTAGTACTTTAATTCACTAGTACTTTCCTATTTCAAGTTCACAAAATGCAAATATTAGAATGGTTTCACATTAAGAAGTTTAAATGCCCAGCACCATAAAGAACATTAAAGGGTGTGAAAACTAAATGTAGTAGAACCGAAGTATAATAGGTGAAATGCAGCATTTGAACCCTCACAGAAGCAGCTACCCACAAGGTATAAGGACCAGCTGTAGAAAATTCCTTGTGAAACTGGTTTCTACTGCAAGTACAGCAACCTCCCCAGGAAAGCCTCCTATAAGTTATGACTATATTACCTCAACTCTCAAGATCAAAACTTGAGGCTCCATCATGAATTCTAACTCTGACAACCACACTGGCCCCTAAAGAGAGTCAGGCATGGCCTACAGGGAAATGGTGGTAAGGAGATTCAAATTAGACCTTTGATATCTCCAGAACCAACAAAATCAACCCAACCCTTATAGCAGTCAGAAAATTAAGAGTTTAAGCATTTCTCCCATCACCAATTAAAATGTTCATGGATCCAGGAAAACCCTTACACTTACATTGGGGAGTCAGCCATAAGCACAAGCAGATAGTCACACATCTCCACCATTAGTGTGACATAAGTCACACTCCCTAGTCTTCAGACAACCATGACTAGCTTTCTAGAATAGGCAGTCACCCTAATATACAAAGTGCCTTTTGATGTTCTTCTATACCTCCTTCTAGCCCCCTCCACTACATGCCATCAGCTAGTGTTTAACTTTGGACTACTGAATATCAACAATATTTCCTCTTTTAAACTCTAATTCTGACTACAATTACAGAAGTTAGGCAGGCATCCAAAAGCCACAACAGTATTCTTCTAACAGTATATAATTTTCAGAACACTTTGTACACATTCTCTCACAAACCAAACCCTGAAGCTAGGCTCCCTCTCCCCTCCCACCTCCTCCTTTTCCCTTCTGTCCACTCTCTCTCCCCCACTCCTTCCCTCAATTTTCGCAGACTGAGAAAAAGAATCACTGGATAAGTGACTTGACCTCATCACTAGTGACACAGCCAAGGCTTTAACCAGTATCTTCCTTATTCCAAGCTTCATGGGTTGTCCACTACTGTATGCTCCCCTCCATCTAATTCTCTTTCCTCAGTAAAACCCACACAGCTTAATCAAACTTTTCTTTTCTTTTTTTTTAAGACAGTGTCTTGCTCTGTCACCCAGGCTGGAATGCAATGGTACGATCTCGGCTCACTGCAACCTCCACCTCCCAGGTTCAAGTGATTCTCCTGCCTCAGCCTCCCAAGTAGCTGCAACTACAGGAGCCCGCCACCACACCCAGCTAATTTTTGTATTTTTAGTAGAGACAGGGTTTCACCAGGTTGGCCAGGCTGGTCTCGAACCCCTGACCTCAGGTGATCCATCCGCCTCAGCCTCCCAAAGTGCTGGGATTATAGGCGTGAGCCACCGCACCCGGCCTCCAACTTTTCATATTGCAGTAAACAAAGCATAATTTTTTTTTTGAGAGGGTGTTTCACTCTTGTCATTCAGGCTGGAGGGCAATAGCATGATCTCAGCTCACAGCAACCTCCAGCTCTCAGGCTCAAGCAATTTTCCTGCCTCAACCGCCCAAGTAGCTGGGATTACAGGCACCCACCACCACACCCAGCTAATATTTGTAGTTTTTTAGTAGAGAGAGGGTTTCACCATGTTGGCCAGGTTGGTCTCGAACTCCTGACCTCAGGTGATACACCCACCTCGGCCTCCCAAAGTGCTGGGATTACAGGCATGAGCCATTGTGCCTGAGCAACAAAGCATAATCTTTTGATACCTGCAGATCAAAACACTATAAAAAATCAACTTAGCAATGAAAACCAGTTCCAACTGGACAGCATTACACCTTATACAGCCCTTGAAATACATCAAATTGGGCCGGGCATGGTGGCTCACACCTGTAATCCCAGCACTTTGGAAGGCTGAGGTGGGTGGATCACAAGGTCAGGAGTTCAAGACCAGCCTGGCCAACATAGTGAAACCCCATCTTCTACTAAAAATACAAAAAATTAGCCGGGTATGGTGGCAGGTGCCTGTAATCCCAGCTACTCGGGAAGCTGAGGCAGGAGAATCACTTGAACCCGGAGGCAGAGGTTGCAGTGAGCAGAGATTGTGCCATTGCATTCCAGCCTGGGTGACAGTGGGAAACGCCATCTCAAAAAAAAAAAAAATACATCAAATTGGCTAACCAATAGAGAAAGCTATGTAAGTAGAAATTTGTTTCTTTGTCAGAGGATATCTAAATTACATTTCTAAGAGGGTTCTTTTGTACTAACTCACGACGAGGTCATAAAGAGTTTAAACAAAGCTAATCACTTTTCAACATGCAATTTTGAAGTATATAGTTTTATATTAACGTTTCTAGTAGCACAAAAACCTAATATTTCCTAACTAATCCCTCTTTTAAATAGAAAATAGATAATGTGGTTTTGCTGGCATTCATATCAACCATGTCATAACAGGTTCTGAAACAGTTTGTGAGGATGAGTAGACCTTAAAGTGGTTTTGCATTGAAATAGTAGTTAAGAAACCAACTAGAGAAGAGTCTTAAATCTAGGTCATACTATCCTTATTCAAAAGCAAACACAAATAAGACAATTTATATTACCTCCTGAAAAGATGGTCTTAAAAAAAAAAGTGGGGGCCAGATGAGGTGGCTCACACCTCTAATCTCAGCACTTTGGGAGGCCGAGGCTGGCAGAGAACTCGAGGTCAGGAGTTCAAAACTAGCCTGGCCAACATGGTGAAACCCCATCACCCTGTCTCTACTAAAAATACAAAAACTAGTGGGGCATGGTGGTGCACACCTGTAATCCCAGCTACTAGGGAGGTTGACGAATGAGAATTGCTTGAACAGGGAAGGCAGAGGTTGCAGTGAGCCAAGATCATGGCACTGCACTCCAGCTTGGGCGACAGATTCTGTCTTAAAAAAAAAAAAAAAAAAGGGAAATGGACAGAACACAAACTACTTGAAAAAAAAAAAAAAGGAAAAGGAACACAAACTACTTGAAAAATATTGATATTTCCTAAAAATTTATTATGAATAGGCATATTTTTGTTTTTAATATCATTTGTATTCCCTGAATTCATGTAAGAAATTTCTTCCTCAGTTATTGATAACCCACCAGCAAAATTAATACTAAGTTATAATTACCTAGACATGTCATAAAATATAAAACTCCCTGCAATCACCTTTAACTTGGGAATAGAAGGAAAAGAAAAGGGATAGGCAGGGTATGGTGGCTCATGCCTGTAATCCCAGCACTTTGGGAGGCAGATGCGGGCAGATCCAAAGTCAGGAGTTCAGGACCAGCCTGGCCAACATAGTGAAACCCTGTCTCTGTTAAAAATACAAAAATCAGCTGGGCATGGTGGCACATGCCTGTAGTCCCAGCTACTTGGGAGGCTGAGGCAGGAGAATCGCTTGAACCCAGAGGTGGAGGTTGCAGTAAGCTGAGATCCAGCTTGGGGAACTCCAGCTTGGGGAACAGAGTGAGATTGTCTCAAAAAAAAAAAAGGGAGAGGGACAAAGGCAGAGATACAGACAGAAAGCATGGAATAATTTGAATTTTTTTTCCAAATTAAATTTGAATCCAGGCAATCTGCTGCTAAAGCCTGCTTCTGTGACAAATTATCAACCAGAACCTGGGTAAGTCACTTCCTATTTTGGGACTTTGATTTCATAATATTAAAAAATATGTAAAGTAAACAAAAAATTATAACCGGTGAATCTTCATGGTGGCATATTTACAGTCACTTTATTTTTTTCTTTCTGCATTTCTACAAATACAAAATTTTTTAAAAACACAACTTCCAGGGTATCTCATAGGGTCAAGTACAGATTCAGTCCAGTTTCCTACATCTACACTGCACCATTAAGCGATGTAAAATAGTCAAGGGAGTAGGAGCCATGGGCTCTGGAGGCAACTTTGCCAATTACTGGCTGTGATCTTAAGCAAATAGTGTAAATGCACTGAACCTCAATTTATTTGTCAATATAACAAGGATAATAGGCCGGGCACAGTGGCTCATGCCTGTAATCCCAGCACTTTGGGAGGCCGAGGTGGCAGATCACAAGGTCAAGAGTTCGAGACCAGCCTGACCAACATGGTGAAACCCCGTCTCTACTAAAAATATAAAAATTAGCTGGGCATGGTAGCACGTACCTGTAATCCCAGCTACTCACAAGGCTGAGGCAGGAGAATCTCTTGAACCGGGGAGGCAGAGTTTGCAGTGAGCCGAGATCACGCCACTGCATTCCAGTCTGGGCGACAGAGTGTGACTCTGTCCCCCCAAAAAACAAAAACAAAACAAAAAAATAAGCAAGGATGACAATAGTCCTCCTATGTCAAAGGAGTTTCTATCTCAAAGGAGTTCCAGTGAGAAACTATATGTAAAGTGCTTGGCACAGGGCCTGGCCCATAGGTAAATGCTGGATCATCAACATTACTACAATGGCCAAAGGCTCTGATCATGAAGGTACCATCAGACAGAAAAAAAGAACAAATGGCATTACACTGAAGTTTGGGAATATTTAGAATGCACTGTATGAAAAATCGGCAATTCACTTTGGTAGGCCAAGGCAGGCAGATCACTTGAGGTCAGGAGTTCAAGACCAGCCTAATAGGGCGAAATTCCATCTCTACTAAAAATACAAAAATTAGCTGGGTGCCTGTAATTCCAGCTACTTGGGAAGCTGAGGCAGGAGAATCACTTGAACCCGGGAGGTGGAGGCTGCAGTGAGCCAACATAACACACTGCACTCCAGCCTGGGTGACAGGGTGAGACACTGTCTCAAAAAAAAAAAAAAAAAATCAGTAATCCATATTATGACAAGATCATGCAAAGCCTATGGTCACCATTACAATAAGAATAATCATAACCCTACATTTATGGGATACTTTACTATGGGCCAGGCACTGTGCTACGTACTTTATATTTAGTTTCACATTTTAACTCATATGAAGCAAAAAACTAATATTATTCCCATTTTACAGGTGAAGAAATTGAGAACCAGCACGTTTATATAATTTGTTCATGATTACAAAGCCAATAACTCGCAAAGTGGAGATTTAAATCCAGGCAATCTGCTGTCAAAGCTTGCTTGTGACAGAAATTATCAACCTGAACCTGGGTAAGTCATCTCACATGTTGGGACTCTGATTTTATCCTCTGTAAAATGAGCACAGTAGTCTAGAATAGGTGCTCTCAAAAGTCCCTCCTAAACTTTTCTTGACAGCAATGCTATTTAAACCCAAATTTACAACATAAAGAAAACATCTCAGCTCTAGTCCTTTTATTAAATTGATGCATAAGTAATTGTGGGTTTTGCCATTACTTTTTTGCCATAATGGTAAAACCCACAATTACTTATGCACCAAACTAATATATACCTAGGCTTCCTTGACTTATAGAAATATAGAAAGATTCACATATGTAATTCCCCCCAGTGGAGTGCCTCTCTGTTCTTGAGCTCTGTTGCTGAGAGGTACATCAAGATGCAGCAGCCTAACAGAAAACTTCACTAAGTCCCTCTGAATGGAGTCCAAAGAGAATCTTACTTAAAATGAATTCTACCTGACAGCACCTGCACTACTACATGGACGTTAAGGACACATACAACAAAATTAGCTAGAACTGTAGGACCTGAGTTCAGTCACTCTACCTCTCAGGATCTCAGTTTCCCTATTTATAGAAATGAAGTGACTTTTAGATAAAAGTAATCTCTAAGAAAGCAGCCACCAAAACCCAGAGAAACCAATAAACTTTATTAGAATAAATAAGTATTATAGCTTGTAAAACAACATTCAAATACAGTGATTGCTAGGCCGGGCATGGTGGCTCATGCCTATAATCCCAGCACTTTGGGAGGCCAAGGTAAGTGGATTACCTGAGGTCAGGAGTTCAAGACCAGCCTGGTCAACACAGTGAAACCCCGCTTCTACTAAAAATATAAAAAATTAGCCAGGCATGGTGGTGGACGCCTGTAATCCCAGCTACTCGGGAGGCTGAGGCAGGAGAATTGCTTGAACCCGGGAGGCAGAGGTTGCAGTGAGCCGAGATCATGCCACTGCACTCCACCCTGGGCAACAAAAGTGAAACATTGTCACACACACACAAAATACAGTGATTGCTTTTGCAATATAAGCCATGTAAGTAAAGCTACTCAAAATCTATTGTGTTGGCAGAAACTGGCAAAAAAGAAGCAGTGCAGGGTAGAATGGGTTTCTTTAAAAATTTTAACATACATTAGAGTAGATCACTGTAGAAAGACTCTTTTATTAATAGCTCAAAAATCTGTTAAATAAAAAATAAAGTTGGTATTCTATAAAATAAACTCTGATTTAAATAAAATCACATTTGCCAGAATAAATATTTTGAAAAAGTCATCAAAACCACTTAAGATATTTTCTTCCTTTTTTAGAAAAATTATTTCAATAAATGCACATACACAAAATTCTGCACACAAGACTCAGGTGTTCTTTGTTTCTAAGACAAACTTGGTACAGTTATCAACAGAAATCAAGTCTAATATCCTAGCCAAATCACAACCAACTTCCTCCTCTGATCCTAAAATTGCTACAAAACCCTAAGCTCTGTTTTGTGAAAAAGAAATGAGACACAATGTATATGTAATTCTTCCTGAGGCCAAATAAATAATGCTCAATTTTCAATCAAATCTGTCCTCCTACAAATCTTTTGGCCATTTTTGCCTATCCAATAGCATCACCAGGGATGGAAAGATGAGACTAAACTGAATCCAGTCCACTTGGCTCTTATTAGCATCATTGGTGAATGGTTTGCTGAGTAACAACTGGCAATCCCTATACTCCTCGTCAATATCAGGTTTGAGGAAACTATGTGGATTTAATCTCTCCCTAATCCCCATGCCAGGAGATAATTCACCAATAGCTAGTTGTACTCAGAGTCAACTCCCAGAAAAAGATAACAAGATCTGTCTATATTATCAGCTCCCAAAACTCCCTATAAGATTTTAGGTTATCCTCTAAGACTGAACTAGGGTAGCGAGCATGAGAATAAAGAGAGGGAATGTTAGAAAAAGAGGGCCTTTCCTACCAAATGCAGCCTCCCTGCTCTACCCCCTCCAAAAATAAGCACATAAATTCCAGAAAGCAAATTCCTCCTTTTCTCTATGAAATGAATCCCATCTTGCAACATCTCATTTTATTAAAATAAACAAACTGTAGAATGGGAAAAAATATAACTTAATATTGAAATCTTCCATTCCTGAAGGATCCTTGTGAAAATTCCTTGTGAAGATCCTCTCTCGTCAAAGTTAAAAATCATTACTCTAGCCTAGAGAGTCATGTCCTTCTCAATAACCTCATCTCTTCCTTCATGAATGGGAGCCACTCCAAACATCTGTAATGTAAAGAGATGAAGGCTGCATCTGCACCTGACACTATACCTCTCTCAAACTGTCAGCTCTACCAAGCACTCCTCAAAGGATTTCTGCTTCATTTCCTTGACCATCCAAATTGGGTCTTGTTGGAGGCCTTCCCCTCTCCCCTTTTTCTTTAACTGAGCCTAGAAGCTTACAGCCAAATCAACTTCTAAGTGAAGGATAAGTGTTTGCCTGGGAGCAAAAGCCGCCTGTGAACACACACCCGCACTACGCCTTTCCAACCCGAGACGCCCAGGACACTGCCAACTGCTATGGCTGTGGACTAGATCAGAAAGCAAGAACAGAAATAAGGACACTCTTCATTTCAACCTTTTTGTCTGGGGCACTTCCTGAGTTTTTCATTGGCATTTAACACCAAGACACAGGACTCATTTTTCATTAAAGTTGCAAGACTTTCACTTTGTCCAGTTTCAAATGATGTAATTGATCTGTATTGTCTTCTTAACCCAACTGGTGAAGGACACTGCAGCTTTAAATATTTCAGTGCTAGCTAGCAAATAGACTCCATTGCAATATGGCTCTGAAGGTCACGTCCTATTGTCTCTTACCTCCGAAAAAAAAAAAAATCCTTCTTCTAGGTAACATGGAGAGGGTTGCCCTTAGAATTTCCACTATTCCACCTCCTTCCCTTACACAGTTGTGAGTGTTTATTGGAATCTCACACTCATAATTTTCCCAGCAGGGGCAATATGCTGATTGTTATTAATGATTCTAGCACCTTAGCGAGACATAAACACATGTGTTCACATTAGTTCAACTGAGCATATGCAACCGTCTGAAATAGCACCACTGAAGGGTTGTTAACCTCTTTAAGAGTAAAGCCAGGATGGTTTGGGTGTGGACCGCTTGCAGGCGGCACCCTGAGCTCAGGATTGCATAACCTGAAATGTGTAGCTACTCAAAATGATAGGAATCTCAGCCTACTCATCCTGGGACTATGCCGGCACCTTGCCACACACTTGCAGCTTTACTTGTCAAAGGAAGTCAAAATAAGAGGTACAAACTCCATGAAGGAGAAAACAAACTAAAAGAAAAAGGTTTCTTCTACCCTGAAGGGACGAATACGATTCCTCCAGTAATCACAACGTTCTGCCAACGTCATCCTCCGATAATGAAACAGCCCTAAAGAACTGGAGGCTTCGGAAGGGGAAAGAGGAGCTGGACATTGCTGCCCTTTTTAAATATAAGCGGGTGGACGATTAAAACTCAGAGAAGGGGCAAAAGGAGCGGGGCAAGGGGAAGGAGTGTGCAGGTGCAGCAGAGCATTACCTGAAATGGCAACAGATTGTTACCATTATCGGTCCGGAAAGCGTTATCCTCCATCCAGGACTTGGAAGTGAGAGGGGCCGCGCGAGGGAACTTGGGCGGCGCGATCACGTTGCTGGAGAAGGGCTTTTTGAGCGGTGAGATGGGGTTGAGCGGGGAAGGCACCCCGACACCCACACCCACGCCCACACCGACCGCCCGGCGAGGGTCCCGGCCCGCCTGCAGGCCGCCCCAGGGGTTGGACGGTGCGCTCCAGGCTGCATTCACGCTTTGGTGCGTGTTCCAGCTAGACGAGGCCGACGAGGCGGCGGCTGCGGCAGCAGCGGCTGCAACCGCCGAAGACGAGGACGGCTTGCTGGTCATGATGGGCTGGTGGCCGTACGCCGCGGCGGCGCTCCTCTGCGCGTAGGGCGCCTGGCTGGGGCTGGCGGGTGAGCGGCGCTGCTGCGGGGGCTGCGCCTGTGGGGGCTGCGCTGGCTGTGCCGGCTGCGGCGCGGGCGCAGGCGGCGGCGGCTGCTGGTGGTGCTGGGTCTGCGCCAGGCCGATCTGCGGGGAGAAGGTGCCTCCGAAGACTGGGTTGACATGGTGCGGGAAGTTCTGGAAGAGCATGGTCCCGTTGACTGGGGTGATCCCCTGGAAGAAGCTGTCCTCTACCGCGTTAGTGGTGCCCGTGGACCAGGTGCTGCCGAAGGACGGCGACAGCGACGCGCCCGGTGCCGCGGGCTCCTGAGGCGGCGGCGGCTGCTGAGGGGGCTGATGGAAACTCAAGCCTGGCAGGAGCGGTGATTCCATCTGCATCTTGTCCGGGCCGTTGGGGGCCGGGGGGGCAGCGGCTGGGCTGAGGGCTGGCACTGCGCTGTTTTCCTCCGGCTTGGGGGTCTCTGAGGAGAGGGGCGTGGACGGGGCTTCGGATACGCTGGACTCAGGTTGGGGCTGCTGCTGCTGCTGCCGCTGCTGCTGCTGGGGCTGGGGCTGGGTTTTGCTTTTGTCCATCAGTAAATCATCCTGCATGGTTTGCGCAGCTGAAACGGGAAAAAAGAGAGACGCGTTATTGTCAATGTGATCATGAATGTCCCTCGCTGAAGCGGGCGGGTGTTTCACTTGCGAAAATCCATTGCCACCGCTACTAGCCAATTGCAATGCAAATCCATAATCTCCCATTTAGAAGAACAGGTCGGGCTGTTGGGTGGGGGGTAGGGAAGGTGTCGAGCAAGGTCTCTAAAAATACTGTGAGAGCGTCTTCACCCTTTCAGATGTCTCGGTTCCTTTTCTGTATTAGTGAGAGATGTGCTTATAAGACAGAAAGACAGCAATTTCGCCACGTCTCTTTTCCCTTCACCGGAACTCAGAGCGTTCGCCCTGCAAGGAGAAACTGATTCTGGTTCCTGTTTTTTCCCAAGCACCACCCTCCCCCAGTTATTTGCATACGTCAATAAATACTGCTGCGTCCTTCAGCAAGGTTAAAAAGACACCGCACACACGACCCTTTCTTCTCCCTTCCCCAGCTCGAACACTTTTTAAAAAAACAAAACAAAACAAAAAACCCAGCATTAGCCCTTTTGATTAGCAAACTGCCTTCTTGCGTTGGTAATTGTTTCATTTAGCTGCAGCGAACCACGAGGGAGGAAATCCTTGGCATTTGTTAGAAGCACTCAGCTGCACAATCATTCTCTGGCCTCCCAGTAGCTGCAGCTACTCCATTTTGTTAGGAGACAGTTAAAAAAAAAAAAAACGTTTTTAAAGAAGTAAAAACCTACTGAAACGTTTGGAAGTGCTTGCTTCTTGTTACTCTAAGGATTATGGTTTTTCTGCTTATTCCCCCATTTTCTTGTCTCCAATTCTGCCGCACAAGAGATTTCTTGGCATCTCAGTGCTTCAGGTCTCAACAGGAGCCTAAGAATTTCTCTGCAGAGTGGAGAAATGCTTCTGGTTGGATTTAAGGTCAGAGAGTGCGCGCGAGCGAGCAAGCGAGCGCCTGTGAGATAGGGTGGGGGTGGGGCTTTAAAAAAAACCCTCAGAGATTTAAGTAGCCAGTCAAGATAATTCTGGGGTTGCCAGATTTTCAATTTTGAATCCTCCTGCTGCTGTCTTGGTCACAAGACTTTGGCAAATTTAGAATCCATTCTCTTATCACTAGTATTAGCAGCGAAACACTATGGTTTGAAGACCCTGAATTACCATATGCTAGCAAAAGTGTTAAAAATAGAGGAGTACAAAGTCCCAAATTTTCATACACTGTAATTATAGTGCATTGCCATCACTGCTTCATTTAGCCATATAAGGAGTGTATGGTATTTTCCATCTCACAGAGAAGGGCTATATTCACCTCTACCATACAGCCTGTTTTCTTATTCAAGGATGAAAATTACTAATCACTCAAAACCCGGAGATTGCCATACATGTAGTTAGCTTGTCCTTAGAACATGTTAATTGCTTTAAATATATAAATATTACAGTGCTGAGACCCTAAAAACAAATATTTTGAAATGTTAAAGGGGCATATGACCAAACATATTTTTAGATGATGATTCAGTACAATTGCAAAAGTTATTAATAAATTTAATGCAGTTACTTAATTAACCCAGATACTCGGAGAGGAATCTTTCTCAGGACACTTGTGAAAAGGCATTCAGATACACACAGAAGCTCTGCCTCTAGACATCCTCATGATAATAATAATTGTTAAAATCAATGTATCAGAAAATGAAAATATTAACTATTATGCAAAATATATCAGACAAGAAATGGGATTAAAAGTAGTTCTATTATTTTATTAGAGACTATCATTAAAATGGTTCTTTAGTATCTTTTATTTCAAAGTTTCATACACAAAATAGTGGTGGGCTAAAGGAAATGCTTGGCAGCCACCTTGCTCTCCCTTCTATTCCTCATTCCCCTGCCTTTCCTCCCTTCAACCCCCCCAGGGAAAAAAAACCCAACTCAATATAATATACAACACAGATTGCCGGCTACTACCAATAAAATCTATTTAACATTGCTTTTATGTTCCTCAGTTCCCTTGGTCTAAAACAATGGCTTTGATCAGTATTGCAAAATACAATACAAAGAGGCAAGTGAAGCTTTGATTTAGACAGCACAAAGTTCTATTGCTGCCAAAGAAGATGGTCATAGAAAGAGACATTTTCATACTTGGTTTAAACAGTGCTGCAGTAAACCATTATAATCTGAGATTTGAGTCACTTCCAGTGAGCTAGAATTGTCTTTATAATAGCCATATCATCATGGCTGAAATAGGCATTTGATTATAATTTTAATATCACTCTGCTTTTCCGGTTGCTTGTATCAATGCTTGTTGTTAATGCCCTCAGTTTAAACTACATGCTCTTCATGGAAAAATTAATGCTGTACCTCAGCAAAAAAGCCAAAAAGTAAGCTGGACTCAGAACATTTTATAGTAGCTGTAATCAATGTTAATATATTCATTGAATTTTAAAAATTTTATACCAGGAACACCCATTTCTCTTCTCAACATTCCTTACAAATATAAATTTCGCTTTCTGCATAAATTCACTCTGTCAAGGTCAAGACCCACCTTTAATAAATAAGACCTTTTCAAACAAAAGGTAAGCAATAGATTAACATAAAATTTGCAAAGGTAGTATTCAACGTCTCTCAGCAACTGCCTGTATAGTTTGTTTTGTGTTCTTGGGGTTGTTTTTTGTTTTTTGGGTTTTTTGTTTTTGTTTTTGTTTTTGCTTATTTACAGCAAAGTGAGAAATAGATACCTCCTTCCCCTCCCCCACCACACACAATAGATATTCTTTTACATGCAATAACCCAATTTCAAGTAACAAAATCTTAGTAGCAGTTACCTTTGAGTGTCCAGTTTTTAAGAATCGATAAAATTTAAAAGTATACAGTATTTATTTTCTTCTTTCAGGTTGATTATGTGACCGCTCTGGCAAAAGCACTTTGACAACTGTAAGATGAGAGGGCATGCGCACACAGGGAACTGTGGGGGCTGAAGTCCTTCACAAGGTACTCGGTCTGACTTCAGCACTTTCAGCCGGGAAAGGAGGAAGTCTCAAATACAGATTCTGAGGGGAAAAGGTTGTGTCCTGATTACATTATATCCTCCTAACCAATCTAAATCACGAGTTGTTGAAATAAAAGGGAAAAAAATAAACTGGTTTGTCAACTTGCCATAGGAAGCCAGGATAAAGGGAAACTGAATTGTAGTACTCAGAATAAATAAACCAAGCAGAGCTACCTTAAATGGTTAGAATGGTAATGACTGGGTAGCCAGCAATAGGAATCCTACTAGAAAGAGACTGGGGTGGAGAGGAATAGGCAAGGGAGGGGGAACTACTGGAGAATATTAGATACTTAAAATCTGACCATACTTAAACACTTAAATAATTTTTTAAATTTTTCAGCAGAGATGGCATAAAAGAATCACTTTTAGTATAGAATAAAAAACACCTTAATATTAAATGTGATATCAACCTTGGAGGTCAGATAAAAATAGATTTTAGTCATAAATTTTTGACATCCACCAGATTTCTTGTATTTTAGTTTTCAACGCAGGAACAAATCACTTATTTTAAGATTGTACCTGATAAGCGTCGAACCAACTCACCTCCTTATTTTTACTTGTCAAAATAAAAGTTTACCTTGCATTATTCATACAAAGGATTACTCAAATAAAATTCAACTCTTATACTAAAATAATATTTGGTGAAATATTTAAAAACAATTGTATATATCGCCAGGCAGGGTGGCTCATGCCTGTAATCCCAGCGCTTTGGAAGGCCGAGGAGGGCGGATCACCTGAGGTCAGGAGTTCGAGACCAGCCTGGCCCACATGGTGAAACCCCGTCTCTACTAAAAATACAAAAATTAGCTGAGCATGGTGGCAGGAGCCTGTAATCCCAGCTACTCGGTAGGCTGAGGCAGGAGAATCACTTGAACCTGGGAGGTAGAGGTTGCAGTAAGCTGAGATCAGGCCACTGCACTCCAGCCTGGGTGACACAGTAAGACCCTGTCTCAAAAAATAATAATAATAATAATAACAATTGTATATGTTTAGTGTTACACTGCATAAGACAATGACTTTCTTTAAGACAAACAGTAGATACACTTTTCTTTTTTTTTGAGATGGAGTCTCTCTCTGTCGCCTAGGCTGGAGTACAGTGGTGCGATCTTGGCTCACTGCAACCTCTGCCTCCTGGGTTCAAGCGATTCTCCTGCCTCAGCCTCCCAAGTAGCTGGGACTACAGGCACATGCCACCACGCCCGGCTAATTTTTTTATTGTTAGTAGAAACGGGTTTTCACTGTGTTAGCCAGGATGGTCTCGATCTCCTTACCTCGTGATCCGCCTGCCTCTGCCTCCCAAAGTACTGGGATTACAGGCATGAGCCACCGCGCCTGGCCCAGTTTCTATTAAAAACTTTTTTTTGGTATGGTTTTTCCTATTTTAACCTCATGATTCCAAGGCTAGAATCTCACAACATTAAAATCAACTGCTATTATCTATAGCTTCTGAGAGCAATAGTTCAAGAACCGGTTTGTTCACATAGGCAGAAGATATTTCTTGTGGGATTTGGTTCAGTGCCACTAACCCAAGGGGTTAGCAATAAATGTCAGTTGATGACTATGCTGATTGAACTTGTAACTGAAAATGTCATCATTTAAAATTGTCTTAATTTTCTATTTCCCTTCTTCACCAATCAGAACTGAAGTATTACCAGAAACCACTGATTTGCAGCACATTGTAATATTTGTTTCTAGTTATTTCTTAAAACAAACAAACAAAAACCTAAGAAAAGAGTCTTTTTTTTCTTTTTTTTTTTTGAGACTGAGTCTTGCTCTGTCACCCAGGCTGGAGTGCAGTGGTGTGATCTAGGCTCACTGCAACCTCCATCTCCCAGGTTCAAGTGATTCTCCTGCCTCAGCCTCTCGAGTAGCTGGGATTACAGGCGCGTGCCACCACGCCCAGCTAATTTTTGTATTTTTAGTAGAGACAGGGTTTCACAACAGTGGTCAGGCTGGTCTCAAACTCCTGACCTTATGATCTGCCCACCTCGGCCTCCCAAAGTGATGGGATTACAGACATGAGCCACCGTGCCTGGCCAAGAATCTATTTTTTGACCCACTAAGATTCTAGCCTAAGTCTGCAAGAAAAGAATCATTTGGAATGAATCCTACGTAAAACAACTAAATGTTTACTTATTCCTACTGTGATGTGACCTTAGCTTATATTTCCCATTTTTAATCTTCCTCTAGCCTCCTAAAGAAATCTCCACTTTTGCCAAGGTGCTGTGGTCACTATTTGGATTCCAAAATTTGCAAGGATCAACTCAAGGTTAATGTTATTCCTGAAGACTTTGCTAACCTATCAAACTTTTGCCACATTTTCAAGTACTCTAACTAAAATAAAATAGCCGGGCACGGTGGCTCATGCCTGTAATCCCAGCATTTTGGGAGGCCGAGGCGGGTGGATCACCTGAGTTCAGGAGTTTGAAACTAGCCTGACCAACACGGTGAAACCCCGTCTCTACTAAAACTATAAAAAATTAGCCGGATGTGGCGGCAGGCGCCTGTAATCCCATCTACTCGGGAGGCTAAGGCAGGAGAATCACTAGAACCTGGGAGGTGGGGGTTGCAGTGAGCCAAGACCGCACCATTGCACTCCAGCCTGGGAGACAGGGCAAGACTCCATCTCAAAAATAAATAAAATAGGCCGGGCGCGGTGGCTCAAGCCTGTAATCCCAGCACTTTGGGAGGCCAAGGCAGGCGGATCACGAGGTCAGGAGATCGAGACCATCCTGGCTAACACGGTGAAACCCCGTCTCTACTAAAAATACAAAAAATTAGTCGGGCATGGTGGCAGGCGCCTGTAGTCCCGGCTACTCGGGAGGCTAAGGCAGGAGAATGGCGTGAACCCGGGAGGCGGAGCTTGCAGTGAGCCAAGATCGCACCATTGCACTCCAGCCTGGGCGACAGAGCGAGACTCCGTCTCAAAAACAAAAAAAAACAAAAACAAAACAAACAAAAAATAAAATAAAATAAAATAAAAATACCCTTCATAATGTCCTTATAGCTTTAAGAAATGGATTTTCAAGTACTCTAAAATAAAATAATCCTTCATAACATCCTTACAGCTTTAAGAAATAGATTTTTTAAATTATTTGAAATTAGAATGTCAACCTTTTTTTTTTTTTTTGAGACGGAGTCTCACTCTGTCGCCCAGGCTGGAGTGCAGTGGCACAATCTCGGGCTCACTGCAACCTCCGCCTCCCGGGTCCAAGTGATTCTCCTGCCTCAGCCTCCCAAGTAGCTGGGGTTTCAGGCACCCACCACCATGCCCGGCTAATTTTTTGTATTTTTAGTAGAGACGGGGTTTCACCGTGTTAGCCAGGAGTGTCTTGATCTCCTGACCTCATGATCCACCCACCTCGGCCTCCCAAAGTGCTGGGATTACAGGCACAAGCCACCGCACCCGGCCTAGGATGTCAACTTTTAATCAGTAACGTAGAAATTTTTAAGTTTTTCCTTTCAAAGTTATGACTTGAAATGGTTTCTCTGGACATTTATTAATCCACCTGACTCCAAGTGCAGGTCTATTAATATACACAATGGACAAAAATAAACTTTGGCTCTAACCCTTGTTAAACCATAATTAACACTGCCCTTACTTAATGGGATTGTATTGTATTGAAAAATAAACTAATCTCTGCTTTTTTTTCCCCTACAATGAGCCTCAAATCTAAAAAGAAAATGACTCAAACATAAGCACCAAGGTATAAATACATACGAAGAAAAGAAAAAATTATCAGAGAACCCTCAACAAGAACAAAGCCCTTCTCTACTGAAATGTTGTTTTTTTACTTAACCATAAAAGAGGTACCTTCTTTATTTTTTTATTTTTTTTTCTGAGACAGAGTCTTGCTGTGTCGCCCAAGCTGGAGTGCAGTGGCACGACCTCAGCTAACTGCAACCTCCACCTCCCAGGTTCAAGCAATTCTCCTGCCTCAGCGTCTTGAGTAGTTGGGACTACAGGCACGTACCACCAAGCCTAATTATTTTATTTTATTTTATTATTTGTTTTGAGATGGAGTTTCGCTCTTGTTGCCCAGGCTGGAGTGCAGTGGCGCGATCTCAGCTCACCATGATGACCTTTGCCTCCCCGGTTCAAGCAATTCTCCTGCCTCAGCCTCCCGAGTAGCTGGGATTACAGGCATGTGCCACCATGCCGGGCTAATTTTGTATTTTTAGTAGAGATGGGGTTTCTCCATGTTGGTCAGGCTGGTGTCGAGCTCCTGACCTCAGGTGATCCACCCACCTTGGCCTCCCAAAGTTCTGGGATTACAGGCTAATTTTTATATTTTAAGTAGAGACGGGGTTTCACCTTGTTCGCCAGGCTGGTCTTGAACTCTTGACCTCAAGAGATCCGCCTGCCTCGGCTTCCCAAAGGCTGGGATTACAGGTGTGAGCCAACACACCTAGCCAAAAAAGAGGCACTTCCTGAAATTTTATCTTCAGATCACAGAACTTCACCATAAACCACTGCCCCCCATCCTTTTTTTTTGTTTTTGTTTTTGTTTTTGTTTGAGACAGAGTCTTGCTCTGTCACCTAGGCTGGAGTGCAGTGGCGTGATCTTGGCTCACTGCAACCTCTGCCTCACAGCATAAACCCCTTTCGAGTAGCCATTAAAGGCTATAAAAATACTTCACAGAGTTAACTCACTGAGATATATAGTTATTCCTCGGTATCTTGTGGGCTTAGTTCCAAACCCCCTACCCCACCAAATATCAAAATCCATGGATGCTCAAGTAAGTTCCCTATGTAAAATGGCATAGTATTTGCATATAACCTATGCACATCCTCCCGTATACTTTAAATCATCTCTAGGTTACTTATAATACCTAATACAATGTAAGTGTTATGTAAATAGTTGTTATACTATATTGTTTAGGGAATAATGACAAAAAAAGTTTGTACGTGTTCAGTACAAATGCAAGCATTCACTTTTTTTTCCAAATATTTTTGATCTGTGGTTGGCTAAATCAAAGAATATGTGGATATGGAACCCACAGATAAGCAAGGACAACTGTACATGGGTCAAATACATCATTTTGAGCTTCCTTCCTTCTTTTCTTTCCCTACTTATATCCCTAGCACAATGCTTATACGTCCTGGGTAGTTGGTAGGTGCACTATACATGCTTGCTGAATATACGGATAAATGGGTGGATGAATAAAGCATAGTTTTTGTATTACTTAAAACAGCCAGGTTCAAGTAAGTATTAAATTCATTTAGAAGAGCAATTAATTTTCCCTCAGCTGCAAGGATGGGAAGGGGAGTGGCATAAAATAGAAAACCATTTTGGCTTTTATGATGTTCAGTAGTATGTAGACTATGTGATTATCATCATGAAGTAACAGACACACACCCCGCCCTTCCACAGAAATTGTTTCTCCAAGATTATAATAGACACCCTGAGCTAAGTCCAATGGATGTTTTGTCAGTCTATCTTGCTTGACCTTGCAGCAACATTGACATAACTGACCACTCTTTCTGGATATACAGTCATGCATAGCATTAACAATATTTCAGTCAAACCACATACACAATGGCGGTCCCAAAGATTATAATGAAGCTGAAAAATTCCAATCACCTCCTCACTTTGTAGCTGTCAATGTCATAGTGCAAAAGCATCACTCATGTATTTGTTGTGATACTGGTGTAAACAAAGCCACTGTGCTGCCAGTTTTATAAAATTATAGCACATAAGGCCGGGCGTGGTGGCTCACGCCTGTAATTCTAGCACTTTGGGAGGCCGAGAAAGGCGGATCACGAGGTCAGGAGATTGAGACCATCCTGGCCAACATGGTGAAACCCCATCTCTACTAAAAACACAAAAAAATTAGCTGGACATGGTGGCATGCACCTGTAGTCCCAGCTACTCAGGAGGCTGAGGCAGGAGCCAAGATCGTGCCACTGCACTCCAGTCTGGTGACAGAGCGAGACTCCGTCTCAAAAAAAAAAAAAAATTATAGCACATACAATTATGTACAGTACAAAATACTTGATAATTATAATAAATTACTGTTATTGGTTCATGTATTTACTTTTTACCATTATTTTACAGTGTACTCTTTAGTAGGAAGGTGGTGCATGCCTGTAATCCCAACTACTCGGGAGGTTGAGACAGGAGAAATTGCAGTGACCTGAGATCACGCCATTGCACTCCAGCCTGGGCAACAGAGTGAGACTCTCTCTCAAAAATAAAAATAAAAAATAAAAAAGTAAAAAAAAATTAGAAATTTTAAAAGTTGAAAAAAGTTTATAGAATAAGGGTATAAAAAATATTCTTGGGCCAGGTGTGATGGCTCATGCCTGTATTCCCAGCACTTTGGGAGGCCGAAGCAGGCAGATTACTTAAGGTCAGGAGTTTGAGACCAGCCTTGGTCAACATGGTGAAACCCTGTCTCTACTAAAAATACAAAAAAATAGCTGGGCCTGGTGGCAGGCACCTGTAGTCCCAGCTACTTTGGAGGCTGAGGCAGGAGAATCGCTTGAACTCGGGAGGCGGAGGTTGCAGTGAGCCCAGATCACACCACTGCACTCTAGCCTGGACAACAGAATGAGACTCCATCTCATATATATATATGTTATATAGCTATACAACGTATTTTTATTTTAAGCTGTTATTACAAGTGTCAATTTTTTTTTTCTTTTGAGACGGAGTCTTGCTCTGTCGCCCAGGCTAGAGTGCAGTGGCGCGATCTCAGCTCACTGCCAGCTCGGCCTCCTGGGTTCACGCCATTCTCCTGCCTCAGCCTCCTGAGTAGCTGGGACTACAGGCACACTCCACCACGCCCGGCTAATTTTTTGTATTTTAGTAGTGACGGGGTTTCACCGTGTTAGCCAGGATGGTCTCCATCTCCTGACCTCGTGATCCGCCCACCTCAGCCTCCCAAAGTGCTGGGATTTACAGGCGTGAGCCACTGCGCCCGGCCAATTAAAAAAAAAAAAAATTTTAAGTTTAAAAAGTTAAAAGATTGCAATAAGCTAAGGTCAATTTTCTTGGAGGGGGGTCAATTTATTATTGAAGAAAAGTTCTTTTTATAAATTTAGTGTGGCCTAAGTGTACACTGTTTATAAAGTCTACAGTAGTACATAGTAAAATCTTACGCCTTCACATTCATTTACTGCTCACTCACTCACTCACACCAGAACAACTTCCATTCCTGCAAGCTCAATTCATGGTAAGTGCCCTATACATGTGTACCTTTTTTTATATATGTATCTTTTATACCGTTTTTTGTTTGTTTGTTTTGAGACAGAGTCTCACTCTGTTGCCCAGGCTGGAGTGCAGTGGCACAATTGCGGCTCACTGCAACCTCCGCCTCCCAGGTTCAAGCAATTCTCATGCCTCAGCCTCCCAAGTAGCTGAGACTACAGGTGCCTGCCACCACACACACAGTTAATTTTTTTTTTTTTTTTTTGTATCTTTAGTAGAGATGGAGTTTCGCTATGTTGCCCAGGCTGGTCTTGAACTCCTGAGCTCAGGCAATCCGCCCACCTCAGCCTCCCAAAGTGCTAGGATTACAGGCATGAGCCACCATGCCCAGCCTATACTGTATTTTTACTGTACCCTTCTGAAGTTTAGATATACAAATACCTACCATTGTGTTACAACTGCCTACAACATTTTGTAGGGTAAGATGCTGTACAGGTTTGTAAGCTAGAAGCAAAAGGCTGTACCATACAGCCTATGTAGGTAGCAGGCTCTACCATCTAGGTTTGTGTAAGTATACTTTATGACAACTGACACAACAACAAAATCACCTAACGATGCATTTCTCAGAAAGTATCCCCTTTGTTGGTAAGCAACACATGACTGTACCACCTTCTTCCGTTTTCCTCCTTCCTTCATGCTGTCCTTTCTTAGTTTTCTAACATGTGAGATTGTATGCTCTCTCTCTCTCTCTCTCTCTCTCTCTCTCAGTCTTCTTTGCTAACTGACTTTAAATACTGAGTTCCTCCAGACTTCATCCCAGGCCCTCTTCTCATCCTATATGAGTTGCTTTCCCAACTATAAAGAAAGAACCAAGCTTATTGACAGCTATATTTGCAACACCTATCACTGTGCCTACCACCCTACCACATAAGAAATAGGAAATCAGTAAATATTTGTTGACTTAAACTTAAATTTATATACAAAGGGCCAAAAATGCCAAGGTAATCTAGGTGGCAACAAACAAACCTAGAAGACTTACACTATCAGATATCAAGACCTGTAGGTGTGGTTATTGGAACAGGATAAGCAAATAAACAGAACAAAATTAAAAGTCTAGAAATAGGTGGATCTATGTATGATCCCCAGAATTCCAAAAACAGTAACAGTAATGAAAAGACGATGCAGTAATGAAAAGATGGTCTTTTCAATAAAGGGTATTCGAGTCAACTGAATATCCATATGGCAAAAAAGAGACCTTTACACTTACAACACTATATACAAAAATCAATTCCAGATGGATTGTAGGCCTAATTGTAAAATATAAACAAAAAAGCCCTTAAAAGAAAACCTGGGAGAATCAACAATTTATTAAACAGGTCCCATCCTGGAAAGGGACACCAACAGAAAGAAAAAAAGGTCAGGTGTGGTGGTGGGTGCCTGTAATCCCAGCTACTGTGGGGGACTGAAGCATGAGAATAGCTTGAACCCAGGAGGCAGATGTTGCAGTGAGCCGAGATCACACCACTGCACTCCAGCCTGGGTGTCACAGCAAGACTCCATCTCAAAAAGAAAAAAAAAAAAAAGAAGTCACAAAACCAGTAACCATAAGTAAGACAGTATTCGAATAAAAACTCACAGAATGGGAGAAAATATATGCGCAGAGGCTCTCTCTCTCTATATATATATATATTTTCAACAAAAGACTTGTAACCAGAATATATAAAGGGCTCCTACAAATCAATAAGAGTAAATATCCCCCCAAGAATAGGCAAAAGACTTCACCAAAAGATATTCAAATGACCAAAAAGCATATGAAAAGGTGCTCTACCTCACTAATCAACAGATACAAAAAAAGGCAGAATAAAATCAGAATGGCTAAAACTGGAAAAGGCAGACAATACCAAGCATTAGCAAGGATGGGACCAACCCCTCCTTTTTTTAAGCAACCCATTTTTCAAACAATGCTGGTGAAAGTATAATTCCGTATAACTATACAACCACAATGCAAAATCATTTAGCAGTATCTATTAAAGCTAAACATTCACAAACCTTATGACCCAGCAATTTAGCCTCTAGATATACACCCAATAGAAATGCAGACATGTTCACCAAGATATGTTCGAAGCAGCATTATTCATAATAGCCAAACCTGAAAACAACCCAAATATCTGTCTGTAATAGAATGGATAAATAAATTTGTGAGGGACTCATATAATGGAATATGATAAGGCAAAGATAATGAATAGATGCCAACATTTTTTATTTTTATTTTTTGTAGCTGGGACTACAGGTGCCTGCCACCATGCCTGGCTAATTTTTGTATGTTTTTGTAGAGATGAGGGTTTTGCCATGTTGCCCAGGCTCATCTCAAATTCCTGAGTTCAAGTGATCCTCCCACCACCTCAGCCTCCCAAAGTGCTGAGATTACATGTGTGAGCCACTGTGCCTGGCCTGACTCCAACTGTATAAAACAGCATACATAAATTGCATGAATGCAATGCTGAGTGAAATGCCTGATGCAAAAAAGTATATACTATATGCTATATGATTCCACTTAAAGTTCCTTTTTTTTTTTTTGAGACAGGGTCTCACTCTGTTGCCTAGGCTGGAGTGAAGTGGTGTGATGACAGCTCACTGCAACCTCCAACTTAAAGTTATAATAAAACTAATTTCGGTATTAGAAGTCAAGATAGTAATCGCCTTTACAGGGAAATAATGATTGCTAGGGGACTTCAGTGATGCTGGTGACATACTTATTCTGTTTGTTGAACTGGGTGTTCACTTTGAAAATTCAGAAAACTAGGCTGGGCACGGTAGCTCACGCCTGTAATCCCAGCATTTTGGGAGGCCAAGGCAGGTGGATCACAAGGTCAAGAGATCAAGACCATCCTGGCCAACATGGTGAAATGCCATCTCTACTAAATATACAAAAATTAGCTGGGTGTGGTGGCACACGCCTGTTGTCCCAGCTACTCGGGAGGCTGAGGCAGGAGAATCACTTGAACCCGGGAGGTGGAGGTTGCAGTGAGCCGAGATTGCACCACCGCACTCCAGCCTGACAACAGAGCAAGACTCTGTCTCAAAAAAACAAAAAGAAAAGAAAATTCAGAAAACAGTTACTTTTTGTGTAATTTTCTGTACATGTTATACAGTACTTCCATAAAGTTTACAAAAACACAAATAGAAAAATTAGCCAGGCATGGTGGCATGTGCCTATAGTCCCAGCTACTTGAGAGGCTGAGGTGGAATCATCACCAAAGCCCAGGGAGTTTGAGGCTGCAGTGAGCTGTGATTGTGCCACGGCACTACAGCCTGGGTGACAGTGAGACTCTGCCTCAAAAAAATTTATTAAAGTTTACAAAACACATAATATATTTGTAAAGGTAAAGAGAAAAAAGTAGTATGATCTGGCCAAATAGGAGGGGGAGCCTGAAGTCTGTGTCATCTAAGCTAAAGAAATAAACTAGGGGTTCCCTATGTGCCAGGCTGTACTAGAGACACCAAATGTAAAGATTTGAGTTTGAAAAGACTCAAAATTCTGTGGCCAGGCATGGTAGCTCATGCCTGTAATCCCAGAACTTTGGGAGGCTGAAGTAGGAGAATCGCTTGAGCCCAAGAGTTTGAGACCAGCCTAGGCAATATAGTGAGACCTTATCTCTACAAAAGATTTAAAAATTAGCTGAGCATGGTGATGTGCACCTGTGGTCCCAGGTACTCAGGAGGCTGAGGTGGGAGGACTGCTTGAGCCCGGGAAGTTGAGGCTGCAGTGAGCCAAGATTGTGTCAATGCACCTCAGCCTGGGCAACAGAGTGAGACCGTGCCTTAACAAAAAAAAAAAAAGATGCAAAGTTCCTTGACTTCAAAGAGCTCACAGTGTAAGAAAAGAAATAATAATTTTGGTCAATTATTCAATATTCCCTAGGTAACCTAGAAAGCTTTTAAAAATGTTAAAAGCTAAGGCAATTTGCATGCAGGAAGTCCACATCTTCTGAGTGATGATCTGTTAAGTAATTCTAGACATGACTAAGTTTGAGAACAGAATAAGAGAAAAGGGAGCAAAAAGGTAGCCAGGAGAGCTAGATGTGGCTTAGTGGACAATCTGGAGAGCACCTTGGGTTTTTTTATGTTTCTCACTCTCTGTTTGTTAGTCTTGGGTTAATTCGTTTCATTCATTCCATAATTTTATGAAGGGCCTCCTGGCCACAAAGTAGCAATTCCAATTTTACCTCCCTTTTTAATAGACCTTGTCTCTAACATTTTTCTTTTTATACAGAGTCTTGCTCGCTCAGTCACCCAAGCCAGAGTTCAGTGGCATGATCATAGCTCTCACTGTAGCCTTGATCTCCTTGGCTCAAGAGATCCTCCCACCTCAGTCTCCCAAGTACCTAGGACTACCGGCATACACCACCACACCCAGCTAATTTTTCTTTCCTTTTCCCTTTTCCTTATTTTTTTATTTTTTATTTTATTTATTTATTTTTTTTTCTGGTGATGGAGTGCTGCCACATCACCCAGGCTAGTCCCAAATGCCTGGCCTCCAGTTATTCTCCCGCCTTGGCCTTGCAAAGTGTTGGGATTACAGACATGAGCTTCTCTTGTCTGTAACTCCTAAGAGAATACTGAGGCTATTGGGTAGTAATGTCTCCAATTTCCCTACTGCCCACCAACAAGCCCTCCCTTACAAACTTACCTGTATTCCCTTCCATATTCCCTTTCCTCCTTTCTCAGAGGAAGCTGAGTCTCCCTACAAGACCACAATTAATCCCTCCATCTGTGGTCTAGAACCCATTCCTTCTAGTTTCCTTGAGACCTAGCTCATTAGTTTAATTATTCTCAACTCTCTCATTCCCATTTCTGGCAGCCTATTTGAAAGAAATCTCTAGATCTTAGCTAACTTCCTTACTTCCAGTTAACTCCCCAACTTACTGCAGTCTGGCTTCTGCCCGTACCATTCTACAAAAATTGCTCTTGGTATTGACATTACCAAAGTCACCAATGACCGACTCACACTTTTCAAGTCCTATTTTATTTGTGCATTCTTCATAAAACACTTCTGATAAGAATTGTAAGATGCCTTCCCAAGATTCTAGGCTAGAAGCTAAAAAAGAACCTACATCCTACAACTGCAATTCTCCTAACAAGAAGGTACTTGAAGATGGATATCTCCCAAGAGCTTCTAGATGAGAACTCGGCGGGGCCACCATCTTGATTTCAGCCTATTAACACCCTGAACAAAGAATCTAACCATGGTGCACCACACTTCTGACCTATGGAACTGTTAGCTAATAAATGTTGTTTTAAGCCATTAAGCTTGTGATGATTTGTTACACAACAGTAGCAAACTAATACAACACTATTCCATTTTCATTTAAGATACTGCTCTCCTGTATCTTTACTTATCTCTTAATGTTTCTTCTCAATCTTCTGCCGCTAAATACAGTCTCCCCCAGGGTTCTCCTAATTCTACATACTCTCCCTAATCATAGTTATATTCATAAAGTTCACCACTGTTTAGGTCTCCGGATGAAGTGTTTTTAATAAGCTACAGACCGCTTTTAACTATTTCTCTATCAGAAGATCCTATTAGCACCTCTTCTCCCATAAATTTGCTTGTGCATTTATATTTGGTTAACTTATCCTATTTAATGGCACCACCATCGATGTAGTCACACAAGTTAGGAACCTGGACATGATTCTTCCCCTTTTCCCTGAGAGACAAGTCTAACTGGTTGATTAAACTTATTAATCCTGCCTCCTAAATTTCTGACTGACATCCCATCGTCTTCATTCACAACCAGTATAATACTGTACCTGAACTACAGCAGTGATCTCCTAATGTCTCTCATCTAGTATTCTTCCAAATGTGGCCTCCATACTAAATCCTGAGTAATCATTCGAACATAGTTTTACCATGTTATGCCCCCTTCCTAAAACTCTCTAATAACTTTTCCCTTGCCATGAGGATAAAATACAAACCTCTTTTTTTTTTTTTTTTTGAGACAGAGTCTCACTCTGTTGCCCAGCTGGAGTGCGGTGGCGCATCTTGGCTCACTGCAACCTCCGCCTCCCGGGTTCAAGCAATTCTCCTGCCTCAGCCTCCTGAGTAGCTGGGACTACAGGCGCGTGCCACCACACCCAGCTAATTTTTGTATTTTTAGTAGATGGGGTTTCACCATGTTGGCCAGGATGGTCTCAATCTCCTGACCTCATGATCCGCCCACCTCAGCCTCTCAAAGTACTGGGATTATAGGCATGAGCCACTGTGCCCAGCCCAAACTTAACTCTTCTACACATACTCTTCCCAGCCATGCCAACCTAACTCAAATGTCCATTATTTGAAACCTTCCTTGACCATGTAAGCAGAATTGCTGATTCCTTCCTTTATACAACTTTGTAATACACATATGTCTATTACAGTATTTATTCTTCATATTTCAGTGTAATTATTTGTTTACACATCTGCCTTTCCTAGAAGACCTCCAGGGTTGGGACTATATTCATCTTTGTAACCCAGATACGGGCCTAAAACATAGAGATACTGGATAAAAGTTTGTTTATCAAAGAACAGTTACCTTTTATCCCAATTTGTTGAAACGTAAAGCACTTCTTTAAGTTAACATTAGACAAAGAGAAGTTCTATGGATTCTATTGCCATGGAATGTGTTCCAAAAACCCTATGCTTAATAATACAAAGTTTAATGTTTACAAAAACATTCCATATTGAAATTCAGTATAATTTACCTTTCTCCCGTTGGAGGATATTTGATTTGTTTCCAAGTTTTCACTATTTTCCAAACTGACTGTTTCCTTGAGCCATATTTCTAAAGAAGAAATTGCTCAATTGGAAGGCATAACATTGATTTGGATACATATTAACAAATTATTTTAATTTTTTTTTTTTTTTGAGGCAGGGCCTCTGTCTCCCAGGTTGGAGTGCAGTGGTACCATCAGAGCTCACTGCAGCCTCAACCTCGCAGGCTCAAGTGATCCTCCTGCCTCAGTCCCCCAAGTAGCTGGGATTACAGGCTTGGGCCACCACACTCAGCTAATTTTTTGTATTTTTAGTATAGACAGAGTTTTGCCATGTTGCCCAGGCTGGTTTCAAACTCCTGGGCTCAGGCAATCCTCCTGCCTTGGCCTCCCGAAGTGCTGGAATTACAGGCGCAAACCACCTTGCCAACAAATTGCTTTAGAAAGCTTGCAGCATTGTATACTTCCACTAGAAATTAGCTTCTATGTAAAAACAATGTATAAATAGTATTAAAAAAACAGAATCCAGTTCCTGATAATGTAATAATGTAGAAAAGGACGTCTTTTTTTTTTTTTTTTTTTTTTTGAGATGGAGTTTCACTCTTGTCACCCAGGATGGAGTGCAGTGGCACAATCTCAGCTCACTGCAACCTCTGCCTCCTAGGTTCAAGCGATTCTCCTGCCTCAGCCTCCTGAGTAGCTGGGATCACAGGCGCCCACCACCACACCCAGCTAATTTTTGTATTTTCGGTAGAGATAGGGTTTCGCCATGTTGGCCAGGCTGGTCTCACACTCCTGACCTCAGATGATTTGCCCACCTCAGCCTACCAAAGTGCTGGGATTACAGGCGGGAGCTATCGTGCCCGGCCTCTCAACTCTTTCAATATGCCAAATAATATTAAGTCCCTTTTAACATCCTACTATATATATTTTTTTCTTTCTTTCTTTCTTTTTTTTTTCTGAAACCAAGTCTTGCTCTGTCACCCAGGCCGGAGTGCAATGGTGTACCATCTCGGCTCACTGCAACCTCCACCTCCCAGGTTCATGCAATTATCCTGCCTCAGCCTCCTGAGTAGCTGGGATTAAAGGCACCCGCCACCACGCCTGGCTAATTTTTGTATTTTTAGTAGAGACGGGATTTTGTCATGTTGGCCAGGCTGGTCTTGAACTCCTGACCTCAGGTGATCCACCCTCCTCAGCCTCCCAAAGTGCTGAGATTATAGGCGTGAGCCACCGTGCCTGGCCAACATCCTAATATATTTAATACTTTGTCATTCTTCTTCATCATATTTCATTATCATATGATAATGAAATAGTGCAGATAAATTAAATACTTATAGCTGATGTTTATTAGCTGGAGATTCCTTTTCAGATTATGACACAAGTATACATGTGTGCATATTCCATAGGAATAGGAGAAAAAGATGAGTAGCCTTCATCTATGTTCAGTTTCCAGACTTCAATTATATTTTTTGAACTAATATTTATATATATATATTTCACGTATTTGTGTTCATCTTAGGTCAAAAAATGTTCACTAGATCAGGTATTTTTATATAAATTTTTTTTTTTTAAAACAGAGTCTCTTGACTCAGCCTCCCGAGTAGCTGGAACTACAGGCACCCGCCACCACACTGAGTAATTTTTTTGTATTTTTAGTAGAGATGGGGTTTCACCATGTTAGCCAGGATGGTCTCGATCTCTTGACCTCATGATTCGCCTGCCTCAGCCTCCCAAAGTGCTGGGATTACAGGCACGAGCCACCACGCCTGGCCCTTTCTTTCTTTCTTTGAAACAGAGTCTCACTCTGTTGCCCAGGCTGGAATGCAGTGGTGCAATCTCGGCTCACTGCAACCTCCATCTCCTGGGTTCAAGGAATTCTCCTGCCTCAGACTCCTGAGTAGCAGGGATTACAGGTACACGCCATTATGCCTGGCTAATTTTTGTATTTTTAGTAGAGATGGGGTTTCACCATGTTGGCCAGGCTGGTCTCAAACTCCTGACCTCAGGTGATCCACCCACCTCAGCCTCCCAAAGTACTGGGATTATAGGTATGAGCCACCATGCCCAGCCATTCTGTCCTCTCTTTAGAGCCCTGCTCAAACCCTACCTCCTAACAATATCATCTATGGCCGGGTGCGGTGGCTCATGCCTGTAATCCCAGCACTTTGGGAGGCCGAGGTGGGCAGATCACCTGAGGTCAAGAGTTCGAGATGAGCCTGACCAACATGGAGAAATCCCGTCTCTACTAAAAATACAAAATTAGCCGGGCATGGTGGCACATGCCTATAATCCCAGCTACTAGGGAGGCTGAGACAGGATAATCGCTTGAACCTGGGAGGCGGAGGTTGCAGTGAGCCGAGATCGTGCCACTGCACTCCAGCCTGGGAAACAAGAGCAAAACTCCATCTCAAAAAAAAAAAAAAATCATCTATCTATACCACATATTTATTGCTTTGCATTTGCATTTCTGTTTACCTTTTCTGGCATGTGATTATGTTAATTCCCAAACTAGAACTCTAAGCTTCTTGAGGCCAAGCACTGCAACTTATCTTTTTTTCTTTCTCAGAGCCAGTATAATATCTTGCATAGAACTTAGTAACAATTGCAGCTAACGTTTATGTGGCAAATACTGTGTGCTTGATACAATGCTAGGTACTTCCACATATTAATTCATTTAACCCATACAATAAATCTATGAGGTAAATACTGTTCTTGTCCCTAGTTGCAGATGACAAAACATAAACTTAGGTGACTTACCTGCCCACTGTCACAAAACTCGTGGCAGAACTAGGACCTAATTTCAGTTCTGCTTGACTCTACAGCTGTCTTTTGGCTCCTCACACAAGCAAGTCCTTTTGTCCTACTTGATCCATGAAGACCAGGAGATAGCTTGGACTTCAAAGTTGTGTTAAGAGGGCAAATTGTGGTTAAGCAACTTTTCTTTCTCCCACTGACACAAAGCTTTTATGTAATGACCTTTCCCTGAAAACCAGAGATAAGCTCTAACCAAATAATTCTGAATACCATTGATGGGCAAGACCCAGTCTTACTGCAGGGCATCCTAAAATCATATGTCTTCTGGCCAGGCGTGGTGGCTCATGCCTGTAATCCCAGCACTTTGGGAGGCAGAGGCGGGCATATCACCTGAGGTCAGGAGCTTGAGAACAGCCTGACCAATATGATGAAACCCCATCTCTACTAAAAATACAAAAATTAGCCAGGTGTGGTGGCATGCGCCTGTAATCCCAGCTACTCCGGAGGCTGAGAGAGGAGAATCACTTGAAGCCAGGAAGCAGAGGTTTCAGTGAGCCGGGACCATACCACTGCACTCCAGCCTGGGCAACAACAGCAAAACTCCCTCTCAAAAAAAAAAAAAAATCATTTGTCTTCAAGATAATTTCTTGACTGTTTGTTTTATTCTTCTTCTTTTTGAGGCTGAGTCCTGCTCTGTTGCCCAAGCTGGAGTGCAATGGCACACCATCTTGGCTCATTCCACCTCCCGGCTCAAGCAATTATCCTGCTTCAGCCTCCCGAGTAGCTGGGATTACAAGCACACACCACCATACCCAGCTAATTTTTGTATTTTTAGTAGAGACAGGGTTTCGCCATGTTGGCCAGGCTGGTCTCGAACTCCTGACCTCAGATGATCCATCTGCCTTGGCCTCCCAAAGTGCTGGGATTACAGGCGTGAGCCACTGCGCCCGGCCAATTGACTGTTTTTAAGATGATTATTAATCAAAAGTACTAATTTTAGTCTTCAGAGATCCAGTGAGCAAGGCTGGTCCAGGCCTGAAGTAATGGAGAAAACCTTTGTTTGCTACAACCTCTGCCTTAACAGCCAGTAGCTAGTAGGTTCTGTACAAGCTGATGAGTCATAGGGATCATCAGGATTAAAAAAAAGGGCAATAATCAATATGTCTATGCAGGTAGCCCTTGGATTCTAGTATTTGAAACCAAGTAGTATTTGTGTAATATCAGTGTTTACATTCACAGAGGCATTAGACTTTATCTAACTCCTTCACTTTTATTATCTCACTTGATGTTAACAGCCCTGTGCAGTGAAAGACAGTATAGACAGGATCCTCACATTCATTCACTTCTACAGACTGTTCAGTGTGCCAGAAGGCTAGCCAAGAAGGCTAGTGAAGATTGAAATTTAGACCATGCTCTTCTCACCAAGCTTATAAACCTTACTGTAAAGCTGCATCTGTCCAAAGGAAGGGGTCCCTTTTTCTGTTTTTTGTTTTTGTTTTTTTTTTTTTTGAGACAGAGTCTCGCTTTGTGCCCAGGCTGGAGTGCAATGGCGTGATCTCAGCTCACTGCAACCTCTACCTCCTGGGTTCAAGGAATTCTTCTGCCTCAGCCTCCCAAGTAGCTGGGATTACAGGCGCCCACCACAATGTCTGGCAAATTTTTTGTATTTTTAGTAGAGACAGGGTTTCACCATGTTGGTCAGGCTGGTCTCAAACTCCTGACCTCAGGTGATCCACCCACCTCAGCCTCCTAAAGTGGTGGGATTACAGGTGTGAGCCACCACACCTAGCCTTTTTTTTCTGAATTTCTACAAAGGGACTATGTGAGCAGGTGACAGCACTCAGGATGACTGTTGGGATCCCCACCTTAAAGATGTGAAAATCCAGGCTCAGAGATGTTACAAGACACAACTAATAAGTGGTGAGTCCAAGATTAGAATTCAAGTCTTCCAATTCATTAGTAAGCAAGCCTTTTCAACTATACTACAAGTCTCCCAATGGTTCAATTTAATATGTGTTATTTCTGTCTTGTCATGTTGCAGACTGGTATCCTCAGCCCCTTGCTCTAACCAACTGAAGCAATATCTATAGGTTTTTGGCACAGCTGTAATCTGAAGTCATATCTGTTCTCTTCTTGAGGAAGCTGAGAAATAGACATATGCGCCAAATGTCCTAAAAGAGATACTTTAGATGAATCTACCACTTTTGAAAAAAAAATCAGACCACCTGCCCTAATGCTGCTAACAGATCATGATATCATCACAGTTAAAGGGTATCAACATTATATTATGGAGATGATGTGTAAAAAGAACATGGGATATAAAATCTAATTATCTAAATGCAGATACTAGCACTACCACTTACTAGCTGCCTGTCCCTAGGTGATAATAATAACAAATATTTATTGAACTCATATTACTTGCAATGATATGTACTTTATTTACATGAAGAATAATTTTGTACAACTCTAAGAGTTAAGTACCTTCGTTAGCCCCATTTCACAGATGAGGACTCTGAGGCTAAAGTAACTTGTCCTGGGTTATAATGTTGGCAAGTAGAGAAGCCAGGATTCCAACCCAGGCAATCTAGCTCTAAAACCCATGTTCTTGGCAAGGCAAGGTAGCTCATGCCTATAGTCCCAGCCCTTTGGGAGGCTGAGGGCAGAGGATTGCTTGAGCCCAGGAGTTCAAGACCAGCCTGGGCAACATACAGAGATCTTGTCTCTTTCTTAAATTTTTAAAAAATAAATAAATAAATAAATAAATAAATAAATAAACAACCCCATGTTCTCAATTTCTCAGTCTTTGTTTCCTCCGGAATAAAATGGAAATAATATTAACAGCTGCCTAAATAATTAGAATCATATAAGTGTGCATTAAAGCATCTTTTTTTTTTGAGACAGTGTCTTCTTACTCCTGTATCCCAGCGGGGAGCGCAGCAGCGTGATTGTGACTCATTGCAGTCTTGACTCCAAGGCTCAAGAAAAAAAAATTCTCCTGCCTCTTTTTTGTTTGTAGAGACGAGGTCTCACTAGGTTGCCCAGGCTGGTCTCAAATTCCTGGGCTCAAGCAGTCCTCCCGCCTCAGCCTCCCAAAGTGCTGGGACTGTAGGCGTGAGCCATAGCACTCGGCCGAAAGCATTTTTTTGTTGTTGTTGGAGACAGAGTCTCGCTCCGTAGCCCATGCTGGAGTGCAATGGCTCGATCTCGGCTCACTGCAACCTCCGCCTCCCAGGTTCAAGCAATTCTCACGCCTCAGCCCCAGGAGTAGCTGGGATTACAGGCATGCACCACCATACCTGACAAATTTTTGTATTTTTAGTAGAGATGGGGTTTTGCCATGTTGCCCAGGCCAGTCTCGAACTCCTGGCCTCAAGTGATCTGCCCAACTTGGCCTCCCAAAGTGTTGGGATTACGGGCCTCGTGAGCCACTGTGCCCAGCCCAATAAAGCATTTTTAATAAACTGTAAAGCAGTAAAGGTCAATGTATGAAAGTCAAAGCTAATACTGACATGTGGATGAGATTGTCCAGTGGATGGGATGGTCTAGAATCTACACTTAAGTATAGATTTTCTTCTCTCCTTCCCACTTAATATCAGGAGTCAAATTAGTTGTGTTAAGCCCATGCTTCTAGAAAAACAATAATCTTGCTACGCAGGTATTTCTTGTCCCACCTCTTCCTATATCCTGTTTCCTACTTATGGAAGCAAAATATACAGTGGGACATATTCTTACACAGCCACAGGATGTCAATTTTTAAAAAATTATTTTGTAGAGATGGGGTCTTGTTATGTTGCCCAGGCTGGTCTCAAACTCCTGGTCTTAAGGGATCCTCCCTGTTGGTCTCCCAAAGCACAAGAATTACATGCATGAGCCACTGCACCTAGCCAGATTTTAAAATTAGTTTTAAAAATTTGTGTATTGAGAGAATTTCCTCATCATCTGGTGATGACGTTTATATTAACTAGCATTCCCTGATCATTTAGTCTATGTAGGCATCTAGATAAGAATTTTACATGTCTTATCAGTTAATCCTCATAATAACCCTAAAAGACTGAAGCTATCATTCTTCTCATTTTTCAGATAAGGAAACTTAGAAATGATCAATAATGGCTGGTCGTGGTGACTCACGCCTATAATCCCAGCACTTTGGGAGGCCGAGGCATGCGGATCACCCGAGATCAGGAGTTCAAGACCAGCCTGGACAACATGGTAAAACCCTGTCTCTACAAAAATATAAAAATTAGCTGGGCATGGTGGTGCATGCCTGCAATCCCAGCTACTCGGGAGGCTGAGGTGGGAGAATCACTTGAACCTGGGAGGTGGAGGTTGCAGTAAGCTGAGATCACACCACTGCACTCCAGCCTGGCGGACAGAGTGAGACTCCATCTCAATAAAAAAAAAAAAAAAGAAATGATCAATAATTTACCCAAGGTGACATAACTATTAGGTGAATAAGCTCAGGTCTATTCTTATTCCAAGGCTTAACTGTTATCCCTCACCAACTGCCACACCTAGGCATAACTAGGAATAACATCAGTGTCTACGTTTTCTTTACACACAATCAGGCCTCTGCCTTCAGGTGTTTCTTCCTTTGGTAATCATATTTTTTCTCAATCAAAAGTCAGGCTTAGCCGGGCATGGTGGCGCAAGCCTGTAATCTCAGCTACTCAGGAGGCTGAGGCACAAGAATTGCTTGAACCCGGGAGGCAGAGGTTGCAGTGAGCCGAGATCACGCCGCTGCACTCCAGCCTGGGTGACAGAGCGAGACTCTGTCTCAAAAAAAAAAAAAAAAAAAAAAAAAAATCATTTGACTGAAGGAATATAAAAACACGGCTGGATGGCCGGGCACAATGTTTCATACCTGTAATCCCAACACAATGGGAGGCTGAGGCAGGACGATCACTGAGACCAGGTTGCACAACATAGACTCTTCTCTATAAAAAAATTTTAAGGTTGGGCATGTGGCTCACTCCTGTAATCCTAGCACTTTGGGAGGCCAAGGTGGGCGGATCACCTGAGGTCAGGAGTTTGAGACCAGCCTGGCCAACATGGTGAAACTCCATCTCCACTAGAAATACAAAAATTAGTCAGGTGTGATGGTGTGCGCCTGTGGTCCCAGCTTCTTGGGAGGCTGAGGCAGGAGAATCACTTGAACCCAGGAGGCGGAGGTTGCAGTGAGCCGATCCTGACACTGCACTCCAGCCTGGGCAACACAGCGAGACTCCACCTCAAAAAAAAAAATAAAGTCAAAGCATATGGTCTGACAATTTGAAATAAATTTCAGAAAAATCCAAGACTTGTGGTTGGTTGGGCCTTTTACCTTTCTCCCCAAGACCTAATCACCTAGAACAAGCCCTATTCAGATTGCTCTCAGCTTCTCTTTTTAGACCAAGCCTAGCTCCTCTTAGTGTTCCAGCGTTAAACCCATCTCCCAGGCAGAAGCCTCCACCTAAACTCTTCACCCAAAAGCCTCAGAGCTTCTTACTGACAGAGACTTCAATTAGTCTTAGCCTTATGAAAAATGTCTCTCCCAAAAGAAAAAGACAGGGCGGGCATGGTGGCTCATGCCTGTAATCCCAGCACTTTCAGAGGCCGAGGCGGGTGGATCACCTGAGGTCAGGAGTTTGAGACCAGCCCGGCCAACATGGTGAAACCCCGTCTACTAAAAATAACAAAATTAGCCAGGTGTGGTGGCGGGCGCCTGTAATCCCAGCAACTCGGGAGGCTGAGGCAGGAGAATCGCTTGAACCCAGGAGGCAGAAGTTGTAGTGAGCCAAGATCACGCCATTGCACTCAGCCTGGGCAACAAGAGCAAAACTCCATCTCAAAAAAAAAGAAAAGAAAAGAAAAGAAAGAGATGAAAGGAAAAAATAGTTTTCTTTTTTTTTTCAAATAGAAACCCTTGCTATGGTTTGAATGTTTGTGTCCTCCAAAACTCATGTTGAAACTTAATCCCCAGCGTGGCAGTATTGAGAGGTGGAGCCTTGAGGAGGTAACTAGATTGTGTGGGCTCTGCCCTCATGAATGGATTAATCCACTCATGGATTAATGGGTTAATGAATTAATGGGTTATGACAAAGGTGGGACTGTTGGCTTTACAAGAAAAGGAAGAGAAACCTGAGCTTAGTGCCCTCAACATGTGATGCCCTACACAGCCTCGGGACTCTGCAGTCTCCACCAGCAAGAAGGGCCTCAACAGATGTGGCAGATACAGCACCTCAGCCTTAGACTTCTCAGCCTACATAATTGTAAGAAATAAATTTATTTTCTTTATAAATTACCCACTTTCCAATGTTCTGTCATAAGCGACAGAAAACAGACTAAGACGCCCATAAAGCATTCCTTTGAAACATCCCACTCTAAACAACCCCAGCCTTTCCCAGAAGAGGCAGGAGGAGGAAAAGAGAAGTTTATCTGTTATCTTAAGGGAAAGGTATCGTTTTGCCTCTCCTTTCTAAAGAGGCTTCTTTCTAAAGTCACTGCAGTTTGCATGGTTGGTCCTCTTAGAACAAAAAAGAAAGCACAAGCCCTAAACTTCATATGCAGAAATGATGTTCAAATTCATTAATTCAATACATTTACTGAGCACCTATTATATGGTGGGCTCCCATCACTTATTATTCCTCTTTCCATCTACATGCATGATCAAGAATACTCAAAAGTAGTAAATCAAAAAGACAAGCTTATCCTACAATGGGGAACGGGAGGGGGAAGGAAAAGGATGGCTACTAAAAACAAAAATTAAAAAAAATCAGATGGGTATAAGCGCTAGAAAGAACAAAAGGGTGATGTGACTGACAGATCTGGTAGAATATTTAGCTTAGATGGTCATGGCTGGGCACGGTGGCTCACGCCTGTAATCCCAGCACTTTGAGAGGCTGAGGTGGGCGGATCACCTGAGGTCAGGAGTTCGAGATGAGCCTGGCCAACATGGTGAAACCCCATCTCTACTAAAAATACAAAAATTAGCCGGGCGTGGTGGCAGGCGCCTGTAATCCCAGCTACTTGGGAGGCTAAGGCAGGAGAATCACTTGAACCCGGGAGGCGGAGGTTGCAGTGAGCCGAGATTGCGCCATCACACTCCAGCCTGGGGGACAAGAGCAAGACTTCATCTCCAAAAAAAAAAAAAGATGCTCATTAAAGGCCTCCTTGACTAGATGAAACGTGAATTAAAAGAAGGAGCCATCCATATGGCTGGTGGTAGAGGATGCAGAGGGAACAACTAATGTGAAAATCCCAATGCAGGAGTAAGGCTTTCAAGCTGGGGTTGGCAAATTTTTTCTGTAGCACCACACAGTAAATATTTTAGGCTTTGTTAAGTCACAGAAAGTCTCTTGTTGCATATGCTTCTTGTTCTTGTTGTTTTACAACCCTTTAAAAATATAAAAACCATTCTTAGTTTTGGCAGTATAAAAACAGGTCTCCAGAAAAATTTGACCTCTGCCAAGACTCCTGCTTTAGAGGAACACACAATCTACTGGAGCTAGAGGGTAAGTGGACCAGAAGGAAAGCAATACAAGATGAGGTGTGAAAGGCAGTCAGCAGCCAGATCATAGAGGGGACCTTTTAGACTAAGTTAAGAATTTTTTTAAGTGTGATGGGAATCCCCTGGAGAGTTTTAAGCAGAGCTGTGACATGCTTTAAAAAGGTCACCTTGGCTGTGTGTGAAGAACAGACTGTGGCAGAGTTAAGAGTAGAAACAGAAACAGATTAGGAAATTGGTTATTATATTATCCAGGCAGGTAAGGATGAGTGTGATGATGGTGGCAGAGATGGAAAGGACTGAACAGGAAGTGAACTGAACACCTCCAATGAAAGCCATGTTTATTATTGATTAACAAAATCATGGAAGGATTCTTGAAATTTTCCTTTAAAATCAAAAGAGCTTGTGTTGACCTATAAAATTTATTTATTTATTTAGAGATGTAGTCTCGCTCTGTTGCCAGGATGGACTGCAGTGGCACGATCTCGGCTCACTGCCCCATCCGCCTCCCGGGTTCAAGCAATTCTCCTGCCTCCTCCTCCCGAGTAGCTGGGACTACAGGCGCGCACCACCATGCCCAGCTAATTTTTGTATTTTTATTAGAGACGGGTTTCACCATGTCGGCCAGGATAGTCTCGATCTCTTGACCTCATGATCCACCTGCCTCAACCTCCCAAAGTGCTGGGATTACAGGCCAGCCACCGTGACCGGCCGATCTATAAATTTTATTAAGTTTGATGGATAGAAAAATCTTGCTTAATCAAATTTTCTGCAACATTTTGACATGTTTGATTTATAGATATTTGAACTTTTGACAGATATTTTTTCCTCTCTTCCTAGTGAAATGATTCACAGTTTTTCTGTGAATATCACCTGTTCCTGATATTCATTACTTTCCCTTCTTGACCTAAATGCATGAAAAAGTATACTTAAAATGTTCCTCTAGTCTGGGTAACGTGGCTCACACCTGTAATCTCAGCACTTTGGGAGGCCGGGGCAGGAAGATTGCTTGAGTCCAAGAGTTCAAGACCAGCCTGGGCAATGTAGCAAGACTCCATCTCTAGTAAATAAATAAAATAAAATGTTTCTCTAATTTTAGAGTGTACTGCAGTCAACCAAAAGAAAACTGCTATTTTAAAATCTGAGAAACTTCCAACTTCCCTTGGCAACACACCCTTCTCTCAAAGTTTTCACCATAAGGAGGTTGTAAACATAAGTTGGTCTCACACAACTTGAACTCATTTTCTTGTTCTTCTGTTGATAAAAACACTACCGAACATTTTTGAAAATTCATTGAGTGTACATTTAATTTGAGTACATTTTTGTATATTTGTTAAAACTTATTAAACGTTTGGAAGGGGGTGGCAGAACAAAACATTACAGACACAGAAAGAGGTTTCCATGATGGCAACCATTAGGGGTGGGGAGATTAACTGGGGAGTTTCATAGGTTGAGTTCCTTGGAAACACTATGAAACCAAGATTTGCATGCAAGAAATTTCAGGAGGGCACAATTGGCAAATACACTTGCAATGAAATGGGGAAGTCAGGATTAGTCAGAGGGAGATACTGACCCCTACTATAGCTGCAATTAAGTCCTCAGTTTATTCTGTGATGAGCTCTGGAACTGGAATGATCCCTCAGTCACATCTTCAAATGAGTAAAGAAGCTAGATCTTTGTACCCTGCATCAGCCAGTCACTGGCTGTGGGCTCCTGGGAGCACAACCTTGGGCAAGACAGTTTTCCATATCCTAAGGCAATGCCCAGGAAAAAAAAAAGGCTTCAAGATATCAACAGGTAAAATTCCCAGCAGCTAAGGGATCATCACCCATGAAGATGGGATTTGGGCTGAAACACCACAGTATCTACCATCATGGCACAAAGTGTTTTACCATGGGCAAATAGTATTTTTATTAAAATACTATAGGAAGTTTTAGTATACCAAATATGCTAATTAGCATACCAATTAGTATTTTTATTAAAATACTAATTTTTACCATGGAATATAGCATTTCACCATGAATATAGAGTATTTTTATTAAAAATAAACAATCTTCATGTTCAAATATTTGGGAACACTTTTTTATACATGCTGCTGGAAAAGTGACTCAAATGTCATTTCAACTGTGCATCTTGACCCAGCAGATGATTAAACCTGAATTGTTTGTTTGTTTGTGATGGAGTCTCGCTCTGTCGCCCAGGCTGGAGTGCAATGGCGCAATCTCGGCTCACCACAACCTCCGCCTCCCAGGTTCAAGTGATTCTCCTGCCTCAGCCTCCCGAGTAGCTGGGATTACAGGCATGCACCACTGTGCCCGGGTACTTTTTGTATTTTTAGTGGAGATGGGGTTTCATCATGTTGGCCAGGCTGGTCTTGAACTCCTGTCCTCAGGTGATCCACCCACCTCAGCCTCCCAAAGTGCTGAGATTATAGGCGTGAGCCACCACACCCAGCCAAACCTGAGTTATTTTTTATTCTTCCTCCTCCCTTATCAAATCCTGGGTCTCCTTCGGTGATACGACAGAAAAGGATTCATCTATCCTTTTCTGTCACTGTCACCAATTCTGGTCCCCATCTTCATCTTCTCAAACTTAAAATTCTCCTGTCTCCAATCGTATCAAGTTGTTATGGGGGGGTGGAGGGAAGGTAAGAGGATGCTCATGGCATCCCTTGCATTAATTCCTCAAACAGTCACTGAGAACCTATGCAAGGTACTAGGGAAACAGTATTGAGCAAGAAGATAAATTTCCTCTATCTCTTATGGACATTAATTTCAAGTGAATATGAGAGACTTCAATCAATTCCATGATGAATAACTTCATGGCAGTTGTGATTAAAATGCTATGAAAAAGTAGCAGACATATGAAACCCCTGGTTTAGGGGGTCAGAAAGGGTTTTCTGGAGTAACATCAGCCTTAAAGAACAAACGGATAAAGTGCAAAGGAAGTACATTCCATGCAAAGGGAATACCGTGCTTCTTCCTACCATTAGGATCTGAAGGAGAAGGAGGTGATACATTCATGAAACTAAAGAAAGTCAGTAGCCAGGTGCTAGAGCTCAGAGTTCAACTGGGAAACAGGAGTGGGTAGAAGAGAAAAAGAAGCTACTAGTTAAGCAAGGGCAATACAAGGCCATTAGAAGTGAGGTTTTATATTACTTTTTTTTGACACAGGTTCTCACTCTGTTGCCCAGGCTAGAGTGCAGTGGTGTGATCTGGGCTCATTGCAGCCTCAACCTCCCGGGCTCAAGCAATCCTCCAACCTCAGCCTCCCAAGTAGCTGGGACTACAAGTGCGCACCACCATGCCCAGCTAATTTCTGGGGTGCTTTTTTTTTTTTTGTAGAGATGGGGTTTCGCCAGGTTGCCCAGGCTCATCTCAAACTCCCGAGCTCGAGCGATTTGCCCATCTTGGCCTTCCAAAGTACTGGGATTACAGGTGTGCACCACCAGGTCTGACCCTATTTTACTTTTTAAAAAACTTTTGACCAGGCACGGTGGTTCACGCCTGTAATCCCAGAACTTGGGGAGGCCAAGGCAGGTGGATCCCCTGAGGTCAGGAGTTTGAGACCAGCCTGGTCAACATGGTGAAACCTCGTCTCTACTAAAAATACAAAAATTAGCCGGGCATGGTGGCAGGCACCTGTAGTCCCAGCCCCAGTCACTCGGGAGGCTGAGGCAGGAGAATCGCTTGAACCTGAGAGGCGGAGGTTGCAGTGAGCCGAGATCGCACCACCGCACTCCAGCCTGGACGATGGAGCGAGACTCTGTCTCAAAAAACAAACAAACACCTTTTCATTTTGAAATAATTTCAGAATTACAAAAATGTTTCAAAAACATATTCCTCTACACTTTTTGCTCCATATTCTCCAAATGTTAACATCTTATATTATCATGGTATAATTATCAAAATCAGGAAATTAAAATTGATTCAATATTATTATCATGAGCTTATTTTGACAACTGACACACTAATGTCCCACCCAAGAATCCAATTCAGGATCACACATTCCATTTACTTGTCAAGTCTCTGTAGTTTCTTTTAATCTGGGACAGTTCCTCAGTCTTTCTTTCATGACCTTGACACTTTTGAAGAGCACTGGCCAGTTATTTGGGACCCTCAATTTTGGTTTACCTGATGTTTCCTCGTGATCGAACTTAGGTCATACATGTTGTTTTCAATATCACAGAAGTGATGTTGCATCCTTCTCAGAGCATCATATCAGAAGGAACATGGTGTGGATTTAACCCACAGCAGCTATTTAACTTTGATCACTTGGTTAAAATAGTGTCTACCAGATCGGCCACTGTAAAACAGCTACTGTATTACCCTTTTTACTTAAATATCTTTAGGAGATACTTTCTATGTAAATATCCTGTTAACATTCACCCACTAATTTTAGCATCCATTAATGATTCTTACCCGCATCATTTATTCTTGTGGTGTTTGCAAATGGTGATTTCGTATTTTTATCAACCCTTCTACCTTAATTGGAATGCTATTATAAGGAAGGGTTTTTCCTCCTCCTCTAATTTATTCATTTATTTTTATCAGTAGATATAAATAATTCATATTTATTTCTATGGGTCCATAATGGATTCATATTTATTCTATTGGTTATAATTCATTACTATTATTATTTTGTTGTTCAAAATATCTGACTTGGTCATTGGTGTCCCTTCCAGTTGCTCCTGGGTTAAGCATGGCCCCATCATTTTTTTTAAGACTAGTCAAGTGTGATAGTGAGAGGGGGAGAAAGAGTAGAACAACGAGATTGATCTGTAACTGATTATGAACTGAGATAACTCACTTTGGACAGACTCTCATCATTTTTTGTTCATTATTCTATTCTATCTCATCATTTTTTTAGCACTTCCTTTTCTCGCACTGCAGATATCCCAGGCTCAGGTACTTTTCCTGCCACAGTCTGTAATCAGCAAATTTCTCCAAAGATCTCTGTTTCCCTTTATTGGAGATAACACTAGGCATATTCATTGGTTCTAGGGTGTCACTGCCTAATGCCCTCTCATTAGATAGAGTTAGAAACCATATATAGGCACACATCTCTATGTGGATATCTATCTATAAACTCTAGAGTGTGTATTGATATCTTCAATTCTATTCCAACATCACAGAGTTCATTCTATCCTTATAAGTGTCTTTTATTTATTTCACCAAATATTTAGTGAACACCCTCCATGGGCCAGGCTCTGTACTAGGCACTGGGGATACAGTAGAGGACAAAACAGGTATAGTCTCACCCTTGCCTTCATGAAGCTTAGATTCTAGCAAAGATCAATTTTTAGATTACTTCCCTTTTCTCCAAAATTGTTAAATTTATGCTTTCTACCAGCTCACCAGGATTTAAACAGGTCACAGAAAGATTTTAGTCAGGTGAATAACGTGATCAGGAGTTCATTACTTAAAAGGTCATTCTATTGGGTAGTCAATGGAGCAGAGTGGACTGGAGAGGCCAATTGCCAAATCAGTCGGAAAGAGGTGAAGGTGAATGTGGGGAGGCCAAATATGACACTGGTAAGTACTTCAAGGTAAGAGATGCTGGTCAACTGGACAAGGGTAAAGGAAAGGGAAATGAAAACAATAGGTGGATTTGAGAGATATTTAGGAGATAAACGAACCAGACCTGGTGACTGACTGATGGGTAGAGGAATGTGGTAAGAGAGAAGGATGACTCCAGGAGAACTCCTAGGATTCTGGGAGTGTGTAAATATATTGGCTCAGATTTTCATATATTATATTTTATTCTTTTATTTTTTCCCATCTATGCCCTTTGTCTAGATCCATGTATTGTAAATATACTACTACATACTTGTCTCTTCTGTTAAACTGTATAACAACTGTATAACTACTAAGTTTATTATTGTTAACATTTTTGTATCCCCAGTATCTCCTACAATATCTGATATATAGTTGAAGCTCAATAAATGATGCTGAATAAATGATTAATTGAATAGTCAATTGTCTTCAGACTTACTAAGATTTTAGCTATCATAAGGTCCAAAATTAGATATAATACCCTCACAAAGGCCTAAAACTCCTTAAGTAGAGGAAGACTACTTATGCTGAATACCCAGTCTCTAAAAAAGGTGTGTCTTGGTCTATCAGTTTATTATATATACTTTCTCTTATCAATTCATTCATCCTACCCAAGATTTAAAACCCAGGTGTCATAAAATGGAGGTAAACATTTGACTATAACAATAAAATTTCACTTCACACCTATCAGATTGACAAAAATTAATACCTATTAATTGCCTATTCCCTGCAGAGGGTGAGGGTAAGGGAAAGCCTCTGTTTCCTCACCTGTTAAATGGAGCTATGATGCCTAGGTGAGATGTTTCTGGTCCCTAGTAGGCATTCAGGAAAGGCTGACACTTTTCCTTGCTCTTTTACATATACTCCTCCTTCAAGATCCAGGTCAAACCAGTCTTCTACTAGGACATCTTCCCAGACCACTCTAACATGCAGCAACTTCTTTTCCCTTCCCTGAGCTCCTAGGGTACCTATCTGTAAAATTCTTCAGAAATTAATCATTGGTAGTCCTATGATTGCTCCTGTAATAAATCACTTTTAGCTGGGCGTGGTGGCTCATGCCTGTAATCCCAGCACTTTGGGAGGCTGAAGCGGGCGGATCACGAGGTCAGGAGATCGAGACCATCCTGGCTAATACAGTGAAACCCCGTCTCTAATAAAAATACAAAAAATTAGCCGGGCGTGGTGGCGGGCGCCTGTAGTCCTAGCTACTCTGGAGGCTGAGGGAGGAGAGTGGCCTGAACCCAGAAGGCGGAGCTTGCAGTGAGCCGAGATCGCGCCACCGCACTCCAGCCTGGGAGACAGAGTGAGACTCCGTCTCAAAAAAAATAAATAAATAAAATAAAATAAAATTAAAATAAAATAAATCACTTTTACTGTTAACTATTCACATACTCTTATACCTTCTGACATCAACTGATTCAAATGTCAGCCATGCCACTTACTTGCTATGATTTCATTTTTCCAATGTTCGATTTTCTCATCTATGAAATGAAAGACATATCTACCAACCTGAAAGGGTTGTTGTCACGATCTGAGATAAGGCATGTGAAGGGCCCAGCACATGCCCATTGTAGATGTTCAGTAAGTAGATGCCAAACAAGTGCTCCCTGAGTGCAGCTGTCATCTTTTCTCAAATGTCAATCTCCTCCCAGTTATGGCATCTCAAAAACTGCCTCACACATGGCTGCTCTTGATATTTTATTTATTTATACTTCACCTTGGTTACTATCTTGCCCACTTTATTACTTAAAGATTTGCCCCAATTTAGCATCATATGAATACAAGCTCTCTAAGGGTATTTTTGTATTTTGCTCTATGCTATCCTCATCACCTAAGTAGTACCTGGAATATAAGTATATGCTCAACAAGTACCTGATAACAAATGTTGTTCTGGGGCCAGGCATGGTGGCTCATGCCTGTAATTCCAGGACTTCGGGAGGCCAAGGCAGGTGGATCATTTGAGGTCAGGAGTTCAAGACCAGCCTGGCCAATATGGTGAAACCCCGTCTCTACTAAAAATGCAAAAATTAGCTGGGTGTGGTGGTGCACGCCTATAATCCCAGCTACTCAGGAGGCTGAGGCAGGAGAATTGCTTGAATCGAGTGAGCCGAGGCTGCATCACTGCTCTCCAGCCTGGGCAACAGAAGGAGACTCTATCTCAAAAAATAATAATAAAATAAAATAAATGTAGTTCCTTCTGAGGAGTTGCCTTTATTTAAGGTATACTGTCCTCATTTAGCTAAATGGCAAGGAACATTGATGAGATGTTCAAGATTGATGAGGTGTTCCCTCCTCAGATTTTGAACTGTGAGCAGAATAAAAACAGGGCTGAACCCATGAGAGCATGGAATGTTCCTGCTACCACGATTCTCTGGGACAGCCACTACTTGACTGTTCCCAGCTTGATTCTCATGCCTTACCTTCAATCCTGTGAGCTCACCCATGTCCTTCCAATGAATTTCCTTTTTGCTTAAGTTAGCTCTCGGTTTCTCAACCTCAGCACTACTGATATTTTAGGCTACATAATTCTTTGTTGTGACTGGCTCTTCAGTGCACTATAGCATGTTTAGCAGTATCCTTGGTCTCTACCCATCAGACGCCTGTAACATCCCTCAGTGTAACAATCGAAATGTCTCCAGACGTTACCAAACAACCCCAAGTCAGGACTCAATTAGCTAGAGTTGATTTCTGTGAAACAAAAAATCCTAAATGATGGATACTACATTCTGGGCAACTTTTCATTACTGGCCTATATAGAAATAACTCATTTGTTTACTAGCTCATGTTATATGGGTATGTCATAAATTATTGAGTAGTAAGTCTACTAATAGATTTTAAGGTTGCATCTGGTGTTATTATTAAATAACAGCTTTATGGAGCTATAATTCACTCACTTAAACGTACAATTCAGTGGCTTTTAGTATATTCAGAGTTGTGCAACAATCACTATAATCAATTTTAGACCATTTTCATCAATCCAAAAAGAAACCCCAACACAACTTAGTTGTCAACTCCAAATCTCCAACTTCTCCAGCCCTAAGCAATCATTAATCTACTTTCTTTGTAGATTTGCCTAGGAATTATAGAATATGTGATATTTTGTGACCGGCTCCTATCACATAGCAAAATGTTTTCAAGGTTCATCCATGTTATAGCATGTATCAGTACTTCATTCTTTTTTTTTTTTTTTTTTGAGACGAAGTCTTGCTCTGTCACCCAGGCTGGGGTGCAGTGGCGCGATCTTGGCTCACTACAAGCTCCGCCTCCTGGGTTCAAGCCATTCTCCTGCCTCAGCCTCCCGAGTAGCTGGGACTACTGGCACCTGCCACCATGCCCGCCTAATTTTTTGTATTTTTAGTAGAGATGGGGTTTCACTGTGTTAGCCAGGATGGTCTCAATCTTCTGACCTCGTGATCCACCCGCCTCAGCCCAAAGTGCTGGGATTACAGGCGTCAGCCACCACGCCTGGCACTTCATTCTTTTTCATTATCAAATATTCCATTGTATGGACATTCCACATTTTATCCATTCATCAGTTGATGGACAATTGGGTTGTTTCCACTTTCGGCTACTATGAATAATGCTGCTTTTATTTCTTTTATTTTTTTTTTTTTTGAGATGGAGTTTCGTTCTTGTTGCCCAGGTTGGAGTGCAATGGCACGATCTCGGCTCACTGCAACCTCCACCTCCTGGTTTCAAGCTATTCTCCTGCCTCAGCCTTCTTAGTAGCTGGGATTACAGGCACCTGCCACCACGCCTGGCTAATTTTCATATTTTTAGTAGAGATGAGGTTTCACAATGTTGGCCAGGCTGGTCTTGAACTCCTGACCTCAGGTGATCCACCTGCCTTGGCCTCCCAAAGTGCTGGGATTACAGGCGTGAGCCACCACGCCTGGCCCATACTGCTACTATTAACATTCATGTGACTCCTTTGGTTTTCTTGTAAAATAACAAGAAAAAGTAAAAACATTCATGTACAAGTGTTTGTGTAGGCATATGTTTTCATTTCTCGGGTATATACTTGTAAATAGAATTGCTGGGCTATATGGTAACTTTATGTTTAACATTTTGAGAAAATGCCAGACTGTTTTCCAAAGCAGCTGCACCATTTTAACCTCCCACTAATAGTACATGAGGGTTCCAATTTCTTCACATTCTTGCCAATTCTTGTTATTAGCCATCCTATGATGGCTAGTCATGCTGGTGAGAGTGAAGTGGTATCTCATTTTGGTTTTGATTTACATTTCTCTGATTAATGACTGTGAGCATCTTTTCACATGCTTATTGGCCATTTATATACCTTCTTTGGAGATATAGCTATTCAAATCCTTTAATTATCTTTATATTATTGAGTTGAAGAGATTTTTTATATATTCCCTTTCAGATATGATTTCCAAACATTTGTTCCCATTCTATGTCTTTTCACTTTCTTAATATCATCCTTTCCAGCAAAAAAAGTTTTGACTAAGTCCAATTTATCTATTCTTTCTTTTGTTGCTTATGCTTTTGTTATTAATCTAAGAAAACACAGTCTAATCCCTGGTCATGTAGATTTATGCCTATGTTTACTTCTAAGAGTTATATAGTGTGAGATCTTACATTTCAGTCTTTCATCCATTTTGAATTAATTTTTGTTTCTGATGTGGGTAGGGATGCAACATCATTCCTTCACAAGTGGATATCCAGCTGTGCCAGCTTTATTTGTTAGAAATACTATTCTTTCCTCCATTCGATTGTTTTGGCATCCTTGTCAAAATCTATTGACTATAAAAGTAAGTGCTTATTTCTGGACTCTTCATCCTGTTCCACTGATCTAAATTCTATTCTTATGCCACCACCACACTGTCTTGATTATTGTAGCTTAATAGTAAGTTTTAAAATCAGGACGTGTAAGTCCTCAAATTTTGTTCTTCTAAGATTCTTTTGGCGGCTGGGCACAGTGGCTCATGCCCGTAATCCCAGCACATTGGGAGGTCAAGGTGGGTGGATCATTTGAGGTCAGGAGTTTGAGACCAGCGTGGCCAACATGGTGAAACCCCACCTCTACTAAAAATACAAAAATCGGCCAGGCATGGTGGCAGGTGCCTGTAGTCCCAGCTACTCGGGAGGCTGAGGCAGGAGAATCACTTGAACGCAGGAGGTGGAGGTTGCAGTGAGTTGAGATCGCGCCACCGTACTCCAGCCTGGGGGACAGAGCAAGACTCTGTCTTAAAAAACAAAAAGGCCGGGTGCAGTGGCTCATGCCTGTAATCCCAGCACTTTGGGAGGCCAAGGTGGGTGGATCACGAGGTCAGGAGTTCAAGACCAGCCTAGCTAAGATGGTGAAACCCCATCTCTACTAAAAATACAAAAAAATTAGCTGGGCATGGTGGCGGGTGCCTGTAATCCCAGCTACTCCGGAAGCTGAGGCAGAGAACTGCTTGAACCCAGGAGGCAGAGGTTGCAGTAAGCCAAGATTGCGCCACTGCACTCCAGCCTGGGCGACAGAGCAAGGCTCCACTTCAAAAAAAAATAAAAATTATTTTGGCTATTCTGGGCCACCTGAATTTCCATACAAATTTTAGGATTAGATTGTCATTTTCTACAAAGAAGTCAGATGGAATTTTGATAGGGATTGCACTGAATCTGTAGATCAGTTTAAGGAGTGCTGCCATATTAAAAACATTAAATCTTCTAATGAACATGAGATTCTTTCTAATTATATCTTTAATTTCTTACAATAATGTCTTTTACTTTTCAGATGTTATATACTCCTTTTGTTAAATTTATTCCTAAACATTTTATTCTTTGCGATGCCTTTATAAATCAAATTGTTTTCCTTTCATATCTGGATTGTTCATTGCTAATTTACATAAACACAATACCTTTTTGCACATTGAGCTTATATCCTACAACTTTGCTGAACTCATTTATTGGTTCTTTTTTTTTTTTTTTTTTTTTTTTTTGAGACAGAGTCTTCCTCTGTTACCAGGCTGGCGTGCAGTGGCATGACCTTGGCTCACTGTAACCTCTACCTCCCGGGTTCAAGCCATTCTCCTGGCTCAGCCTCCTAAGTAGCTGGGATTACAGGCGCCCACCACCACGCCCAGCTAATTTTTATATTTTTAGTAGAGACAGGATTTCACCATGTTGGCCAGGATGGTCTCGATCTCCTGACCTCGGATCCGCCCACCTCAGCCTCCCAAAGTGCTGGGATTACAGGCATGAGCCACCGCGCCCGATCTCATTTATTGGTTCTAACAGGTGTTTTTATTTTTATTTTTTTTTTTGATTCTTGGAATTTTCTAAATACAAGATCATTTCATCTACAAATAGAGATAGTTTTACTTCTTCCTTTCCAATATGGATGCCTTTTATTTCTTTTTCTTGACTAATTGACCTGGCTAGAACCTCCAGTACAACGTTGAATAGAGGCTGTAAGAGGACATATTCTTGCCTTGTTCCTGATCACAGGGGGAAAGCATTCAATCTTTCACCATCAGGCATGATGTTGGCTATGGATTTTTTTGTAGATGCATTTTATCAAGTTGAGGAAGTTCCCTTCTATTCCTGAGTGGTCTTTTTCTCTTCCTCTTACAAGCAAGCTGCAATTGGAAATAACAGATCAGTGAAGACCCTGGCTTTTGCTTCAGGGCCCAAAATGTTTAATACTTGCTTTCTGACATGTTCCCAAAATGTTGCTTGATTTTTCTTATTTTTCAGTAAATTATATTCCTATTTGTTTGAGTTCTGGGTAACTCACAATGGCTGCAGTCTGTGTTTTTCCAAAGCTCTATCGTCCCCCTTTGATAATCCACTTTCATTTTTCCTTCACAGTACTCCAGCATATGTCTATTTATAGCACTTCATACTTTACATTCATTGCCATCTTTATTCCTTCCAACAGAAGATCTGCTATTGTGAGCAGGGGCCACTACTAATTTCTGTAAAGGCTTGAGATCAACAGAGGTTTGGGATAACAGCAAACTTTTAAAGTCAAGTTTTAGGAGCAACAGCTATTAATCAATTTGGGGTAAAGAACCTCGCCAGGAGGGGAAAAAAATAAAAAGCAAAAAAACAGGCAAAGGTATCAATAAAAATAAAAACTAGGGAGGCCAAGATGGGTGGATCACTTGATCACTTGAACCCAGGAGTTTGAGACCAGCCTGGACAACATGGCAAAACCCCATCTCTACTAAAAATACAAAAATTAGCTGGGCGTGGTGGTGTGTGCCTGTAATCCCAGCTAACTGGGGAGGTTGAGGCATGAAAGTCACTTGAACCTGGGAGACAGACACTGCAATGAGCTAAGATTGTGCCACTGCACTCCAACCTGAGTGACAGAGTGAGACCTGGTCTCAAAAAAGAAAGAAAGAGAGAAAGAGAGAGAGAGAGAGGCTGGGCGCGGTGGCTCACACCTGTAATCCCTGCACTTTGGGAGGCCAAGGCGGGTGGATCACCTGATGTCAAGAGTTCGAGAAAAGCCTGGCCAACATGATGAAACCCGGTCTCTATTAGAAATACAAAACAAATTAGCTGGGTGTGATGGCGCACACCTATAATCCCAGCTACTCAGGAGGGTAAGGCAGGAGAATCGCTTGAACCGGGGAAGCAGAGGTTGCAATGAACCGAGATTGTGCCACTGCACTACAGCCTGGGCAACAAGAGCAAAACTCCATCTCAAAAAAAAGAGAGAGAAAGAAAAAAACTAGATCCCTAAGGGGTCCAAGGATTTCAGGTTTTAAAAATTCCTGTCCGGGCACAGTGACTCATGCCTATAATCCCAATACTTTGGGAGGCTGAGGCAGGTAGAACACTTGAGCCCAGTAGTTCAAGACCAGCCTGGGCAATGTGGCAAAACCCCCGTCTCTACAAAAAATGTATAAATTAGCCAAGCATGGTGGTACATGCCCGTAGTCCCAGCCACTTGGGAGGCAGAGAATGCAGTGGTTTCAGTGGGCCGAGAGTGGAAAAAAAAAAAATATATATATATATACACATATATATATAATATATATATATACACATATATATATAATATATATATATACACATATATATATAATATATGTATATATATAAATAAATAAATCCCTGATCTATATACATACAGGCTAATAGACGGTGAGCATCTATTCTTTTTTTTTTTTTTGGAGACGGAGTTTCGCTCTCGTCGCCCAGACTGGAGTACAGTGGCGGGATCTCAGCTCACTGTAACCCCCGCCTCCTGGGTTCAAGCAATTCTCCTGCCTCAGCCTCCTGAGTAGCTGTGATTACAGGTGTGTGCCACCATGCCCGGCTAATTTTTGCATTATTAGTAGAGACAGGGTTTCACCATGTTGGTCAGACTGGTTTCGGACTCCTGACCTCAGGTGATCCACCTGCCTCAGCCTCCCAAAGTGCTGGGATTACAGGCATGAACCACCGCGCCCGGCGATGGTGAGCATCTTTTCATGTGCTTACTATTTGTTTATCTTTGGAGAAATGTCTTTTCCAATTTCTTTTTCCCCAATTTAAAAACGGACAAAGGACCTTAAAAGACATTTCTTCAAATAATTTTTTGGGGAAGAAATGTCTTTTTAGGTCCTTTGTCTGTTTTTAAATTGGGCTTTTTTTGGGTTTGGTTTTTGGGCGGGGGGGCAGGAGGGGTTGGTAAAGACACAATCTCTCTATGTTGCCCAGGCTGGTTTTGAACTCCTTGCCTCAATGATTCTCCCATCTTGCCTCCCAAAGTGCAGGGACTACAGGCATGAGCCACCATGCTGGCCTTTTTAAAACTGTTCAGTTGTAATAAATTTTTATATATTCTAAATATAAGTCCCTTTTCAGATACAGGATTTCTAAAAATTTTCTCCCTTTCTGTGGGTTGTTGTTTCACTACGATGGTATCCGCAGCACAAATATTTTGAATTTTGATTGTCAGTCTCTCTTTCAGGTAAAAATAGTGTGCCACAAAAAAGCAACCAGTTCAGTTTGCATCTTAATTGTATCTACTATCATACTTTGGATACAGAAGTATGCATACTTCCCACTTTATCATATAGATTATTAAAAATATGTGTATCTAAAAGTCAAGGTTAATAAAATGAGTATATTCTACTGTTTAACCATGGACATTAAGTGAAACTAGTTTTGTTTTGTTTTCTTTTTGCATGCACATGGTAATGAAAACTATGATCATTACTACTATTGGTGCCAATGTCTTGAATGGTGCTAAGGTGCAGAGTTTTATCTACTGTTGCCAGTGTCATCAATGTAAATGCTAATGCAGTGAAAAATGCAAATAATGTTTTACTACTATTATGAAATAGTCTTGACTTCACATGTTCCGTGGAAAGGGTCTCAGAGAACCCTGGGGTCTGCAAGGCCATACTTTGAGAACTGCTGCTCTATGAAATCCACGCTTGTTTAAAAAGGAAAATAATTCTTTACATATACATTTTCTTATAAAATTGATACTCTAGGAACAAGCTACAGAAAGTTTCTCTGCCCTCGACCATTGCATGGCCCAGGGATACATAAGCCAAAGAGAGGAATGTAAGCAAAGATAATGAAAAGTAATGGGTCTCCCACCATATTTATAAGGAGAAAGCAAAATTGACAGATGATATTGATTTATGAAATTTTGTAAATTTCTACCCCATTACAGTGAATATATGCAGATAAGATTCTATTGTCTGGGCAGCAAATGAAGATAGGTTTCAGACAGTCCTCTATAAGTAGCAAGTGAAGCCTCTCTCTAGAATTAAGAAAATAAAGTCAAATCAAAGTAACACTGTAGGCCAGTCGCAGTGGCTCACATCTGTAATCCCAGCACTTTGGGAGGCCAAGGTGGGTGGATCACTAGGTCAGGAGTTCGAGACCAGCCTGACCAACATGGTGAAACCCCGTCTCTACTAAAAATACAAAAATTAGCCAGGTGTGGTGGCGCATGCCTGTAATCCCAAACTCAGGAGGCTGAGGCAGAAGAATTGCTTGAACAGGGAGACAGACATTGCGGTGAGCCAAGACTGCACCATTGTACTCCAGCCTGGGTGACAGAGCAAGACCCCATCTCAAAAAAAAAAAAAAAAAAAAGAAAGAAAGAAAAAAATGTAATACCGTAGATGTTAAACCAGTAAAACATATTCTGGGGACCGAAGTGTCCTCTTAATGTCCTTTAGAGAGCAACAGGGACATTATCTACTTCAACTACTTAACCTACATAAGGATCATCAAAAACTAATAGCCATGTTAAAGTAAACTTCTGAAAATGCTTACAGACCATGGTCAAGTTACTCAGATCTAGCCGAGGCCTAACTTATTTCTGTTTCCAACCCATCATACATACCACTCCAAGATTAATCCCCTAAATCAGCCAGGCACAGTGGTTCACGCCTGTAATCCCAGAACTTTGGGAGGCCAAGGCAGGTGGATCACTTCAGCTGAGGAATTTGAGGACAGTTTGGGCAACATGGCGAAACCCTGTCTCTACAAAAAATACAAAATATTATCTGGGCATGGTGGCGTGTGCCTGTAGTCCTAGCTACTCAGGAGGCTGAGGTGGGAGGATCACCTGAGCCCGGTAGGCAAGGCCACAGTGAGCCGTGATTTCACCACTGCCCTCCAGCCTGGGTGACAGTGAGACTCTGTAAAAAAAAAAAAAAAAAAAAAAAAAAATCCCCTAAATAACTCTCACCTTTACTGAAGAACTTTCAGTAATAATTATTAAGAGCCCTTAACCACATGTCTGGCCTTGTACTGAACAATTTAAATGAATTTTCTCATTTATTCCTCCCAGGAATTCAAAAAGGGAGGTTCTATAGTTCTCCCCCCTTCTGCTGGAGATGAAGAATCTGACTAAAAGAGATTCTGTAACCTGCCCAAATCAAATCGCCAAGTTTCTGAGTATCAATGTTAAGACTCAAACCTACGTTATCTTTGCAGAGATTCTCTAACATTAATAATCACTTAGAGAACTTCTTAAAAAGACAGCTAATTAGTCACCACTGCAGGGCACACAGATCAAAATTTCCAGGGCAGTTCTCTGACTCATAGCAGGTTTAGGAACCACTACAAGTTAACTTCCCAGTTCCTACAGAATGGGGTCTATTTCTTTTTTCTTTTCCTTTTTTTTTTTGAGACAAGGTCTCACTGTGTGGCCCAGGCTGGAGTGCAGTGGCACGATCTCAGCTCACTGCAACCTCCGCCTCCCCAGTTCAAGCAATTCTCCTGCCTCAGCCTCCCGAGTAGCTGGGATTACAGGTGCTCGCCACCACACCTGGCTATTTTTTTGTACTTTTAGTAGGGACGGGGTTTCACCATGTTGTCCAGGGTGGTCGCAAACTCCTGACCTCAGGTGATCCACCTGCCTTGCCTCAGCCTCCCAAGCGCTGGGATTACAGGTGTGAGCCATCGTGCCCGGCCCAGAATGGGGTCTCTTTTTTTTTTTTTTTTTTTTTTCCTGAGACAGAGTCTCACTCTGTCACCAGGCTGGAGTGCAGTGGTGCAATCTCGGCTCACTGCAACCTCTGCCTCCCGGGTTCAAGCAATGCTCCTGCCTTAGCCTCTTGACTAGCTGGGACTACAGGCGCACATCACCACACCCAGATAATTTTTGTATTTTTAGTAGAGATGGAGTTTCACCATTTTGGCCAGGATGGTCTCCATCTCTTGACCTCGTGATCCGCCTGCCTCAGCCTCCCAAAGTGCTGGGATTACACGCATGAGCCACCGCGCCCGGCCAGAATGGGGTCTATTTCTTACGCCTAAACCCTCCCACAAGCAGCTTCCTCCTCTCCTAGGGTAGGGCAAAATTCCTTAAACTGGCCTACAAAGCTCTTTGCTTCATAGCCTTTCACTCACTGATATTTTTGGTTTTCTCTTGCCTCAAGATCTCCTTTTTGTTTCAGTTTCTTCTATTCATCATTTCCTTCACAAGGCATTTGCACACGCTGTTCTTTGGCCTGGAATGTTCTTCCCTCTTCCCTTTATCTAGTTAATGCCTGCTTTTCTTGGGGCCTCGGTATAACAGACACTACCTCAGAGAAACTTTCCATGACCTCCTGGTCTAAGTCAAATCCTAGTTATAATCTCTCACAACACTATGTACCACATTTGCAATTTGATACATTTATTTATGTGATAATCCTTCTCATAATAAAGTATAAACGCCACAAACAAGGTAAAAACTGTGCTTGTTTTTGCTCATCATTGTATCTTCAGTCCCTAGCTTAGTGCCTGTCACACACAATCAATATTTTTTAAATGAATTAATAGATTCAAGTTTTTTTACTATTCTCCTGATTTAACCAGTTGTCTTCGTCCATTTTATGCTTCTATAACAGAATACCTGAGGATAGGTAATTTATAAAGAAAAGAAATTTACTTGGTTCACAGTTCTGGAGACTGGGAAGTCCAAGATCAAGGGGCAGAAACTGGTAAGAGTCTTCTTGCTGCACCATAATACGGCAGAAGGAATCACATGGTGAAAGGACAGAGAGGAAGAGAAGACCAAACTCAACCTGCTCTCAAGATAATGAACTCATTCCCTTGATTAACTATATTAATCCAATCATAAGGGAAGAGCCCTCACAACCTCATCACCTCTTAAAAATCCCATCTCTCAAGACTGCTGCATTAGAGTTTAAGTTTTTCTTTCTTTCTTTTTTATTTTTATTTTTTGAGACACAGTCTCACTCGGTTGCCCAGGCTGGAGTGTAGCAGCACAATCTCAGCTCACTGCAACCTCCGCCTCCTGGGTTCAAGTGATTCTCCTGCCTCAGCCTCCTGAGTAGCTGGGATTACAGGCACACATCACCATGCCTGGCTAATTTTTGTATTTTTAGTAGAGATAGGGTTTCACCATGTTGGCCAGGCTGGTCTCGAACTCCTGACCTCAAGTGATCTGCCTGCCTCGACATCCCAAAGTGCTGGGATTACAGGCATGAGCCACCGTGCTCAGCCAGAATTTAAGTTTCTAACATATGAACACTGGGGGACACATTCAAACCACAGCACCAGCCCTTCATATTTTCCACTTACGTAACAGATCTATAGTTCAAGTTATAAAGGATAACTTCTTTCTTTACATCCTTTCATTCTTACCCAGACCCAAGATTCTTCTTTACCTCTTCACCTACATAATTACTCCTCTTGCTACAAAGTAGAGCCTAAATTGGTTTTACAAAGCTCACTTTAACACACCAGTCCACAACAGTTTCCAGTGGAACTTCTACATCACTCTAAATTTCTATGCTGTTTATTTGACACTTCCTCAAATGCTATCATGCCATGTTATCATTATACAATATTTCATTATTATACCCTGTTTTATTTGCTTTTTCTTTTTTCTTTTTTTTTTTGAGAGGGAGTCTGTCCTCCAGCTCTGTCCCCAGGCTGGAGTGCAGTGGTGCAATCTCGGCTCACTGCAAGCTCTGCCTCATGGATTCACGCCATTCTCCAGCCTCGGCCTCCCAAGTAGCTGGGACTACAGGTGCCCGCCACCATGCCCGGCTAATTTTTTGTATTTTTAGTAGAGACAGGGTTTCACCATGTTAGCCAGGATGGTTTCGATCTCCTGACCTTGTGATCTGCCCACCTCGGCCTCCCAAAGTGCTGGGACTACAGGCGTGAGCTACCACGCCCAGCTTGCTTTTATTTTTCTAAATACAAACATATTTAGGTACGTAGATTGTATGCCTCTGAAGGGTAGCTATAGGCCAGGCACAGTGGCTCATGCCTGCAATCCCAGCACTTTGGGAGGCCAAGGCAAGTGGATCACTTGAAGTCAGGAGTTCAAGACCAGCCTGGCCAACATGAAGAAACCTCATCTCTACTGAAAATACAAAAATTAGCTGGGCATGGTGATGCATGCCTGTGATCCCACCTACTCAGGTGGCTGAGGCATGAGAATCTCTTGAACCTGGGAGTGGGAGGTTGCAGTGAGCTGAGATGGCACCACTGCACTCCAGCCTGGGCAGCAGAGCAAGACTATCTAAAAAAAAAAAAAAAAAAAAAAAAGTAGGTATAGTTATAATTTGCTACTAGCATACCCATGCATATATTTTCTGGAAACACCTGCTGAAGGAATTAATGAAAAAAAAACTTTCTGTAGCTTGGAATGAGGACTCAGCCTGCAGTTTATCACCAAATTTGGCAATTGACAGTTCTCCTTAGAAGACACCTAAAAATATTATACTATTTCTGTAAGGAATACTCCAGGCCCCTTTATGGTAGACAGTTCAAAACAAGTATGATGGAAGAACATTAGAGTGGTATATTATTTTAAATTTTCTGACATATTTAGAGCAGCTCATACTCAGTTATCTCTAAATCCATTACAGAATTATTAAAATAGTGGTGTGCGCCTATAATCCCAACTCTTTAGAACTCTACATTGTCAAGCTTTGTTCTTGTCCTCTGAACTTGGGAGAATCTTTAAATATTTTCTGTAGGTTAATTTCTATTTCAAAATATATCTCTGAGGAAAAAGATGTTTTTGTCTATAGTCATGCTGGTTACTGTCTTGGCTGAATATCATTTATCATAGACTTTTTTTTTTTTTTTTTTGAGACGGAGTCTCACTCTGTTGCCAGGCTGGAGTGCAGTGACACGATCTCGGCTCATTGCAACCTCCACCTCCCAGGTTCAAGCAATTCTCCTACCTCAGCCTCCTGAGTAGCTGGGACTAAAGGTATGCGCCACTATCATAGATTTTCAACCCTATATATAAATGCAGGAGTGCATTTCAATGTGGTTTTGGTCAGATTAAGGTCTTAATAATCGAGACTTTTTTCCTTCAAAATCAGAGAATATATTGTAATTCCAATTATTCTGAGTCTTATTGGAAAACGTAAGAGCCACAAAAAACAAAGTTGACAAACAATATTGAAATTCAGACAATATGTGTCACCCATTTCAAATGTTAGGATTAATTTATTTTCTGAGTTTTATCAATCACTATTTTTGCACATACTAATAAGAAACAAAGTTAGTAATAAAGAATTATCAGTTATCTGTTTATATGCTTCTTTTTAGATACCCTTACGAACATTTTCTGTGGAGCTAATTACTCTTTTAAAAGCTTTATTGAGATGTAATTTACGTAACATTAAAATTCACCCATTTTAAGTGTACAATGGGTTTTTGAGTGTATTTATAGTTTTGCCACTATTACCATAACCTAATTTTATCTTATTTGTGATATAATTCATAAAATTATATAACCAGAACCACTATCTCATTCTAGAACATTTTCATCCCTCTAATAAGGAACCTCATACTCATTAGCAGTCACTCCCCATTTCTCCCCAACTCCTTCAGCCCTATGCAATCACTAATCTACTTTCAGTCTCTATGGAGTTGCCTATTCTTGACATTTCATGCAAATAGAATCATACAATATGTGGTCTTTGTGACTGGCTCCTCTCACTTGGTATAATGTTTTCAAGTTTCTTTCATGTTATAGCATGTATCATAACTTTATTCCTTGTTTTCTCCTAATATTCTATTGTATGATATACCACGTGTGGTTTATCCATTCATCAACTGGTGGATATTTGGGTTTCCACTTTTTGGCTATCAAGAATAATGCTGTAGGCCAGGTGCTATGGCTCATGCCTGTAATCCTAGCATTTTGGGAGGCCGAGGTGGGAGGATCATTTGTGCTCATGAGTTCGAGACCAGCCTGGGCAACACGGCAAAACACCATCTCTACAAAAAAATTTTTTTAAGCCAGACATAGTGGCGCGCCCCTGTAGTCCTAGCTACTTGGGGGGCTGAGGCAGGGGGAATGCTTGAGCCCCTGAGGCTGAGGATGCAGTGAGCTGGCGCCACTGGACTCCAGCCTGGATGACAAAGTGAGACCCTGTCTCAAAAAAAAAAACCCAGAATAATGCTGCTATAAACATTCACAAACAAGATTTTGTGTAGACATATGTTTTCATTTCTCTTGAAAGTACCTAGAAGTGGAATTACTGGGTCACATGCTAATCACTCTTTAGACCAGTAACAGGATTTTTTTCTACTTTAAAAGGTTTTTGACACAGCCAGAAAGCTGACTTTTCAAAAAATGCAAACATAAAATCCATTTGTTGGTATAATAAGGTCAAGGTGCACATGTCTTTGCTATCAACAAAAGGTATCATATTTTCCAATTTCAGTTGAAATAGAAATTCTAACATTGGTTAAGATCTTAGAATCTTGGAGTTTGTACTAGTGTACTTAATCCATATGCTGGGATAAAATTCTGTTTTTAAGCAGGAAGTATACATCCAACTCCTATGGCTGACAACTGCTTAAGAAATAAGTAATAAGGTTAGACTGACATAGCACAAGAAGCAAAAAATAATAATTTAAAATGTTAAGACACCGGGCTGTGCACGGTGGCTCACATCTATGATCCCAGCCCTATGGGAGGCCGAGGCAGGCAGATGACTTGAGATCAGGAGTTCAAGATCAGCCTGGTCAACATGGTGAGACCCTGACTCTGCCAAAAATACAAAAGTTAGCCAGGCATGGTGGTGCGAGCCTGTAATCCCAGCTACTCTGGAGGCTGAGGCACGAGAATCACCTGAACCCGGAGGAGGAGACTGCAGTGAGCCAAGATAGTGCCACTGCACTCCAGCCTGAGCAACACCGCGAGACTCCGTTTCAAAAAAATAAAATAGACCGGGCGCGATGGCTCGCCCCTGTAATCCCAGCACTTTGGGAGGCCGAGACGGGCTGATCGCCTGAGGTCAGGAGTTCGAGACCAGCCTGGTCAACATATAGTGAAACCCCATCTCTATTAAAAAATACAAAAATTAGCTGGGTGTGGTGGCACACACCTGCAGTCCCAGCTACTTGGGAAGCTGAGGCTAGGAGGATCGCTTGAACTCAGGAGGTGGAGCTTGCAGTGAGTCAAGACAGCACCACTGCACTCCAGCCTGGGCAACAGAGCAAGACTTCATCTCTCAAAATAAATAAATTAATTAAATAAATGAATTAATTAAATAAAATATTAGACACTGGCCACATGCGGTGACTCACACCTGTAATCCCAACACTTCGGGAGACCGATGTGGGTGGCTCGCTTGAGCCCAGGAGTTGCAAGACCAGCCGGGGCAACACGGCGAAACCGCGTCTCTACCAAAAAAAAAAATATATATATATATACGTATTATATATTATAAATGTATATATATGTATTATATATTATAAATGTATTATATATAATAAATAATACATATATTATATATAATACAAATATATATAAAATATTAGACACCCCGATTAAACTAAATACTCATTTTCTTTCCCTAGGAGGAGTGTGTGTGTATGTGTGTGGTGGGGGGGTGCTGTTTCTCAAAAGCATATTTCAAAAATTGGAGGCCAAGTAAGCTTCTGGTCACATTTTTTGGGTTTGCTGTTTTTTCCCAGCAATGAACACTCTAGTTCAAACATACTTCGCAAATTTTGAACAGATAATGAAAAGTTGATTGTAAAATTCTACATATAAAAAGAGCTTTAAAAACACATTTTCATTTTTTAAAAAATCAAACACCTTGTAGCAGATATTAGACATAATCAAGGGAAAACTACCAGCGTCCTACCAATCACAGCCCTAGAGAAAACGCCACAGGTCGTCCAAAAAACGCATTCGTTTGAGCCGACAGCTCTTTCCTCCCGCCAAAGCTATCCCTCGAACGTCAGAAGCTGACCCAAGGAGTGACTGATGATTTCTCCTTTTTGATTCCCCACCCCCGCCACTCCCAATCCACCTGCTTGAAGGTGTCAACGCGACTAGAAACGGTTAACAGTGACCAGCAGCAGAGAGAGAAACAAACATCCCTGACAACCCACAGCTGAGTAAGCAAGAGCTGTTTATTCACCAACGTGTTCCATTTGGAGACTGTCGGCGAGCCCTGGAAAGCCTAGGCACATTTGAGAAGGTTTCTGGAGAGGGAGAGAATCATCTTTCCTTCCCCCAACTCCCCAGCCCCAAACACACACTGAGAGACTCGGGTGGAAGCTGTCTGGTCCAGGAAGTCCCGACTTGCCCGCCTCCTCAAGAAGAACCTCACGCACCAAAGCAGCCGACCCCTTGCGGGGGTGGTGTAATTCCCCCAAAATGGGCTCTGCCGCAGGAGAGGCTGGCTCCAGCGCCGGGGGCTTCGGAAGGAATTTCTGCCACCCCCACCGCCGCCACTGACCGCCCCGACGCCACGGCCGGGGACCCTGATAAGAAATGGCCCTTCAGCCCCCTCCCCTCACCTGGCTCGGTCCCACCTGAGGGCAAGAGCGGAGGCAAAAACAAACAGGCAGGGAGGGCTGACCTTGTTGCTACTGACAGTGGAGCGGCGCATCCTGCTGCTTCCTGGAAAGCGGCCCGAAAGACATTTTTTCCCCCTGGAGGAAGGAAACGGGAGGGCGCCGGCCGGACGGCGGCAGGCGCGGAGGCGTTGGTCCGGGCGGGCTGTGCAGCCTCTAGCGGGGACGGTCCGAGGACTACATCTCCCAGGCTGCTCTGGGCCGCCCTGCGTCGTAACCCCGGCGCGCACGGAGGCGGTGACTCTTACCTCACAAAGGTAGCTCCTCCGCCGGCAGCAACTCGGCGCCCGCGGTCCATGGACCGGAACCTCGGGCCGACAGACAGGAACCCGGGCCGCGATCGCCGCCTCCCCGCCTCAGGCTCCTCCTCCTCGCTCTCCGCCGCCTCCGCCGGACTCCCGCAGGTCCCGCACCGCAGCCGCCAGGCTAGCGGAGCTGCCCCGGGAAGCTGGGTGACGGGTTCGCGGCTGCCGCCGGCCTGCGGCCTACTCCGCCGCCTCTCAGTGCTATTGTCCCTGGGCCTGGCCTTGAGCGGGTCCACTGGGGAAGGCCGAGTGCGCCGGCTCCGCGGAAGATGCCGGACCAAGCCCTACAGCAGATGCTGGACAGGTACGGGCAGCTGTGGGGGGGACCGGGAGCCGCCGACCCTCGCTCTGGCCCTGACCGCGCCCGCCCTCGAGGCTCTTGGTGAGCAGAACCCAGCGTGCCGGGAGGAGTTCCACGGCCAGGGGGCCGTGAGAGGGGCAAAAAGTTTGGAGTCTAGACCTGGGGGAGGACAGAGCGAGCGGCCTGGGTCGTAGACTTTGGGTGAAACTTAGCTAAGGAGTGGCGTCTGGTTTCCTTGGAACCCCGTTTTGACCTGAGAGGGACTCATGTTAATCCACAAAATTAGTTTTCCTTGCCTTCTTCCCCTCCCCCTTCCCCCCTCCCCAACTTGTGAAGTGTTTGTCAGCGATGTCGCTGGCAAGAACCGGATTATCTTTCAGGGGAATGACTCCCTTATAATTTTAAGTCTCTGTCTGAGAACCAATGATAAGCATTCTTTTGGAATGCTTGATAGGCTGATTTCATTCTCCCCCTTTCCCTGAGCCCGCACCACCCCCGCCCCATCCCGTCCCCACCTCCGAACTGTAAGGTCAGAGTATCCGCAAGGGAGATTTAACGGTCAGACCAGAGTAGAGGTTATGGAAAACAGCCAAATGAGTCCAACGCTGAACATTTAGTGTACTTGACGATGATTGAGTTCATTGAAGACGTTTCAGCTCGTACAGGAGTCCAGTTGCCCATTCTTGGGGGGCCTGAGTCGGTAAAACTCTTTGTGAAGTCGGGTGCACCGCCCTCTGCTGTTGAAATTCTAGTCCGTGGGTCCTACCAAGAGTTTTTGGAGACTCTAAATCCACATTTCCCCCCAGCCAAGTCTTACTTCCTGGCATAGCAAGTTGTACAAGCTAATTCATAATGTTTGTGGTTGCTTACAATTTGCAGTAGACATCACTTGCCACCCATTTCAGCAGGTGGTACCAACTCTTTGTACTCAGTAAAATTCCAACTGTAAGGTGTTAAATGAAGGCCCTCCCTTAATTGAGTTTATACCCAGTTCAACGCTTTTGGGCCTGCCACACCCAGAACACAAATGACCCAAGGGTACACATCCTTCCAGAGTGACAGACATTTTTTTGGAGCTTAGAATTTTGAGCCATCTCAGTTAATAGAAATTATGTCACTGATTTTTTTCAGTTGAGATAACTGGTGATTCATCCAGCCCTTATTTCAGGTCAACATTCTGACAATTGTATTGACTGCTTTATATATGTGTGTGATATGTGTGTGGTTTATAAGCTCTTGGAAGGCAGAAACTTACTATTGTTTATCTTGAATCCCAGAACAGAGCCTGGTACTCAGTAGGTAATCAGTAAGTATTTGTTGTATGAACTAATGCACAAACTTATTTGTCAGTTTCCCCAGTTGTCTAGGGGTCTGATAATTTACCAGGTTTTCCTTTCGTTGTAAATTGGCAAATTGTGGCAAATTAAAATATGCCCAGAGGAGACCACCTGCCACTGCCAGTTCTATTCTGTTGAGACCCTGTTCTGATGCGGGGTATTTTGTAGTTAATTTTTTTCCTTTGAGGGCCTCCTGCTTTTCATTTTTACGTAGTGACTTTTTTTCTTCTTTTTTTTGAGACAGGGTCTCTCTGTTGCCTAGACTGGAATGTAGTGGCAGTGGCAGTGGCATTGGCATGATCTCAACTCACTGCAACCCCCGCCTTCCGGGCTCAGGTGATCCTCCTACCTCAGCCTCCCTAGTAGCTGGGACCACAACACATACCACCATGCCCAGCTAATTTTTTGTATTTTATAGAGCCGGAGTTTTGCCATGTTGCCCGTGCTGGTCTCAAACTCCTGGGCTCAAGTGATCCTCCCGCCTAGCCTCCCAAAGTGCTGGATTGTCAGGCATGAGCCATCATGCCCGGCCTAGAAAAGTTCTTATGTCCAAAAGCTGACCTGACTTTTCATATACTCTTTGGAGATTTCCATAAAAGTAAGAAGCCAAAGAGTGAGCCTGGGCAGGTGGCTCACCCCTGTAATCCCAGCACTTTGGGAGGCCAAGGCAGGCAGATCACTAGAGGTCAGGAGTTTGAGACCAGCCTAGCCAACATGGTGAAACCCTGTCTCTACTAAAAAAAATATATATATACACAAAAATTAGGCAGGCGTAGTGGCGTGGGCCTGTAGTTCCAACTCTTGGGAGGCTGAGGCATGAGAATTGCTTGAACCTGGGAGACGGAGGTTGCAGTGAGCTGAGATCGCACCATTGTGCTCCAGCCTGAGTGACAGAGCGAAACTCCATCTCAAAAAAAAAAAAAAAAAAAAAAAAAGCTAGTGAGGCATTTAAAACTTATTAACAGAAATGTGAAGATTCTGGCTGCCATTTACTGAAGTAGGTGACTATGACACTGGCTTACTCTCATCTTTGTACTCTTTTGACATACCTTAAGGTAGATTTTTAACATGACTTTCAAAGACCGTTATTGTCTAGATTAGTAGTTGGCAACCTACTTCCATGTTAGAATTACCTGGAGAGCATTTCAGAATATGCATGGATGCTGGACCCTGTCTAAGACCAATAAGATGAAAAATTTCTGTTGGGTAGAGCCTGGGCATCTATATTTTAAAGCTTTTTAAATGTTTTAGGTATGGCTGAAACCTACTGCCCTAAGTCCTAAGGCAGTGATATCTTTCATGATAAGAGATAGTAGGGTATAGTGAGTAAAGCTTGGGCTCAGAGATAGAAAGTATGAAATTCGAATTTTGCCACTTACTAGCTATGTGACTTTGAACTTAGATTCTGACACTATGTATATCATCATTTATAAAATGAGAACCCTACTTCACAGGGCTACAGCAAATGAAACATACATCTCTACAAAACAACAAAACACTCTATGTTAGCCCAATAGAAGGCACTTAAGACTAATGTAAATCAGTTTGGCCATTTTTCCCCTATCTACTTTATGTTTACAGCTTTCTTCATCTGGGCTGGCCCTACTGCAAGTTGAACACAAAGATACTCAACGTGGTTCACTTGAGGAATACCAACAGGGCCAAGAGACTAAAATATGTCAGCCTATTAGGACCCAGAATTCTTTTCATGAATTTGGCTTCTCCCCAACCTGGTTTTTGGTGGCAATTTTTGAGGGACAGAATTTAGCTCAGATAACTGTTCATTTGTTTATTTCTTTAATGCAAGTTTTATCTTCATGAAGACTAAGGAAATGTGTATTACATATTGTTCTGTTGCTTTTAGGTTAAGTTGTGTATTTTATTTAGGCCAGGCACAGTGGCTCATGCCTGTAATCCCAGCACTTTGGGAGGCCGAGATGAGAGGATTGCTTGAGCCCAGGAGTTAGAGACCAGTGTGGGCAACATGGCAAGACTCAGTCTTTACAAAAATGTTAAAAATTAGGCCAGGCCTGGTGGCACATGCCTGTGGTCCCAAATATTCAGGAAGCTGAGGTGGAAGGATTCCTTGGGGGTCGTGGCTGCAGTGAGCTGTGTTTGTGCCCTGGGTACTCCAGCCCAGGTAACAGAGCAAGACCCTGTCTTAAAAAAAAAAAAAAAAAAAAAAAAAAAAGTGTTATTTTACAATGAATCAACTATTAAACATTTACACTTATTGAATTTATTTAACGAATACTGAGTGTCTTCATATGCCCAGTACCATTCTAGGCCCTTGGTATATAGTGGTGAATTGAACATAACAAAAATGCCCTTACGGAGCTTCAATTCCAGTGGTGTTTGTGTTGTCTAAACTGTCGAAGTGAAGACTATTTTAATTGTAACATGAATGGTATGTTCAATTTATACCATTTAATCTTTCAGGGTTTTTAAACTAGAGGCAACTTTTTTTTTTTTTTTTTTTTGAGGCGAAGTCTCATTCACTCTGTCACCTGGGCCAACTAGTGACAACTTCTTTTATTTATTTATTTATTATTTTTTATTTATTATTTTTTTTTTTTTTGAGACAGAGTCTCGCTCAGTCGCCCAGGCTGGAGTGCAGTGGCGCAATCTTGGCTTGCTGCAAACTCTGCCTCCTGGGTTCACGCCATTCTTCTGCCTCAGCCTCCCGAGTGGCTGGGACTACAGGCACCCGCCACCAAGCCCAGCTAATTTTTTTGTATTTTTAGTAGAGACGGGGTTTCACCGTGTTAGCCAGGATGGTGTCGATCTCCTGACCTCGTGATCTGCTGGAATTGGCCTCCCACAGTGCTGGGATTACAGGCGTGAGCCACCACCGCGCCCAGCCTGTGGCAACTTCTTAATAGCTGAAGTTGAATTCCCTTGTCCTTTGCAAATAACTCATTTTAGTTTAGCTATTATTTGTTTATATTGGTAACTTTGATTACTGCAATATTTGTAGGTGGAAAGAATATATATATACGTATATATATACGTACGTATGTACATATATATGTATATGTATATATATACACATACATATATATACACACACATACATACATATATATGGAATTTTTTTTTTTTTTCACGGAATTTCGCTCTTGTTGCCCAGGCTGCTGGAGGGCAATGGCGCAATCTCAGTTCACCGCAATCTCCGCCTCTCGGGTTCGAGTGATTCTCCTGCCTTAGCCTCCCGAGTAGCTGGGATTACAGGCATGTGCCACCACGCCCGGCTAATTTTGTATTTTTAGTAGAGACGGGGTATCTCTACATTGGTCAGGCTGGTCTCGAGCTCCTGACCTCAGGTAATCCACCTACCTCCACCTCCCAAAGTGCTGGGATTACAGGGGTGAGCCACCGCTCCCGGCCATATGGATATATATTCTTTGGATTGCCTTTTGTTTTTATAAACTATAAGTGTTTTATATAAATTTATTATTTGAACCTTTTAAGTTGTTGTGGGGAAACAAGAATGGTGGAAAGGGGGGTGATTTTTCTAGTGTCATGAATGTTTCAGTGTCACAAATATCATTTCCCTGAAATGATAACCATTCATAAGCCCAAACCCTTTATATCAGGCCTTTTGAACCTTAGTTAGCTCTTCTGTCTTTCATTGCTTCAATTCTTTAATAAGAAGTTGTTATATATTACTTTCTCTTTCACCACCGACATTCTTATTTTTCTCTAAAACCTCTCTAAAGTTAGGAGTGAATTTACAGAGAACAATGCAAAGAATATTATAACAAACTGCAGGAACGGACCTCTGATTTGAAGCCTGGACCTACTGAGAAATGCTTTTGGAAACTACTTCTGCTCCCCCCGTCTTAAAATAAACACACATTAATTTGTTGAGGTTGTTTTGCATCACTTACTTGCATCTAGTAAATAGGCAAGGAGTGTAGCCAGAATGTCCCCAGAATGGTCAGATGGGAGAAAGAGCAGAGAGAGTGGTCTGTTCTTCCAGCCCCCTCCCACAATGCTAAAGTGAATTAGAATTCTGCCTCTGTGAGAGTGTTATCCACAGATGTATACCCCTTTGAAGACCAAGGAAGCTATACTCTAATAGGAGCATGCTGTGTAAACAATTTCACATTCTCTTTGTCAGTTGACCTCTTTTTCTCAATCACATCACCATGTTGACAATTACAGACCAATGCCCAGAATTAAAAACCATCATCAATTATATTTATTTCCAGATATGTGTAAAAAATGGAAACATCATAGATAAAATTAAATCCCCTTTGACCACCGTCCCCAATGGCATATCTTCTCATCCCCACTCCACTATCATGGGTGTATATTCTTCCATCCTTCTTGGTTTAATGCTTTTATATAGAAAAGTATATTAATAGACTACTTTTTTTTTTTTTTGAGTCAGGGTCTTACTCCATTGCTCAGGCTGGAGTGGAGTGTCACAGTCACGGCTCACTACAGCCTCAACCTCCCAGGCTCAAGTGATCCTCCCACCTCAGCTTCCAGAGTAGCTGGGACTACTGGTGTGCACCACCACACCTGGCTGATTTTTTGTATTTTTTTTGTGGAGACGGGGTTTCACCATGTTGCCCAGGCTGGTCTCAAACTCCTGGGCTCAAGTGATCCTCTCGCCTCGGCCTCCCAAAGTGGGGGGACTACAGGTGTGTTCCACCACATCCAGCTTTCACCCTTTTTTTTTTTTCTTTTTTTTTGAGACAGAGTCTCACTCTGTCACCCAAGCTGGAGTGCAGTGGCGTGATCTCAGCTCGCTGTTGCAACCTCCACCTCCTGAGTTCAAGTGATTCTCCCACCTCAACCTCCCAAGTGGCTGGGACTACAAGCATGTGCCACCACACCCAGCTAATTTTTTGTATTTTTAGTAGAGACAGGGTTTCACTATGTTGGCCAGACTGGTTCAAACTCCCGACCTCGTGATCCACCTGCCTTGGCCTCCCAAAGTGCTGGGATTTCAGGCATGAGCTGCCACACCCGGCGTTTTTTCTTTTTTAATCCAGTCTCGTTTATGACATTTAGGTTCTTATTTTCTCTTTAGTATTTCTCCTGATAATTTGACTTTCATTCCCCTTTCTTGTCATTGGCTCTACTGAAAGTATACTGAAAGGCTGGGTGCAGTGGCTCACACCTGTAATCCCAGCACTTTGGAAGACCGAGGCAGGCCAATCACTTGAGGTCAGGAGTTCAAGACCAGCCTGGCCAACATGGCGAAACCCCATCTCTACAAAAAATACAAACATTAGTAGGGCATAGTGGCACACACCTGTAATCTCAGCTACTCAGGAGGCTGAGGCACAAGAATCGCTTGAACCTGGGAGGCAAAGGTTGCAGTGAGCTGAGATCGTGCCACTGCACTCCAGCCTGAGCAGGAGAGCAAGTCTCAGTCTCTCTCTCTCTCTCTCTCTCTCTCTATATATGTATATATATACTAAAGGTCACCAATAATTTCTTAGTAAATATAATGACATCTTCTTCAGGACTTTTTATCCTTCAGAATCACGTTACCTTTTTCTTCCTTCAATTTCTATGTATGGTTCAATTCTCAGCATTTACTATTTTGAAAAAGTATACTTACTCACTCTCTTTCCTGTTTATTCAAACAACTCCCAGATCTGTGTCTTTATTCCTGACCTCTTTTCCTCATTTCCTTTAGCACCTAATTTCTACCTGCCCAGTGGACATTTCCATTTGTGTGTATACAGTATTGCCAATCAATCTAAAACTAAGCTACTTATCTTGACTTCTCAATTTTTGGTCTTTGATATTACCAGTCTTCTTGTCCACCAGCTATAAAACATAAATTTTGTTTGTTTCTTTGTTTGTTTGTTTTTGAGACAGGGTCTGGCTCTGTCCCCCAGGCTGGAGTGCAGTGGCCCATCTCGGCTTACTGCAACGTCCATCCCCCACCCTCCGGCTCAAAATATCCTCCCACCTCACCCTCCTGACTAGCTGGGACTGTATGTCCAGCTAATTTTTGTATTTTTAGTAGAGACGGGCTTTTGCCATGTTGCCCAGGCTGGTCTCAAACTCCTGAGCTCAAGTGACCCTCCTGCCTCAGCCTCCCAAAGTGCTGGGATTACAGGCATGAGCCTAGCCAAAACATAAGTTTTTCTTGTTTTCTTTGTTTTTGTTAAAGAGACAGGGTCTTGCACTCCCAGGCTCAAGCCTCCCAAGTAGCTAGGAGCACAGTGCAAGCTAGCATGCCCAGCTAATCTTTTTTTAACTTTTTTTTTTGGTAGGGAGGGGGATAGAGACGGGTCTCACTATGTTGCCCAGGCTGTCTCAAACTCCTGTTCTCCACCAATCCTACCTTGGCCTCCCAAAGTGTTAGGACTATAGGCATGAGCTACCTTGCCTGGCCTTTTTACATTTTTTTGCTGCCTTCTTTCCTTCCAGATCCACTTGTTCATCACATATTGTTGATTTTCCTTTTTCTAGCTTCAATTTTTCACTTGGTCCAGTTTGGTCTACAGAGTGGCACTAGAATTAGCCAAGACACAATTATAATCATGGGATTTCTATACTTAAAAATCTGCCAGTCTCTGTGTCACCTAAAAGGATAAAACGTAAACTTTCAACGGGGTAATGTGCTTTGATCTGTTACTATAATCCAGCCCCAACCTACCTTAACCATCCTTCCTGCACTCCCCCTCATTGACCCCTGAACATATCCTGCTCTTTCATTTCTTTATTTTTGCTTTAGGTGCCTTCCTCCCTCCTAACACCTGGTGAAGTCTTACCCATATTGAATTCAGCTGAAATACCACAGTGACACCTTGCACAGCTCCCCCAAACAGAGTTAATAACTCCTTTCTGTGTTTCAATAGAACCTTGATGCATTTATTATAGTATATCACATTATACTGTAAATTTTTTAATATACTTGTCCCATGTCTCAGAGCTTCCCACACACACACACACACATTCATCTGGAAGTTCATTGAGAACAGAAACTGCCTGTATTCCCTATCCTATTTTCCCACAAGGGCCTTAGTACATAGGAGACCCTCTTTTGTAACATGATGTCTTTCTTTTCATTCTTTGTGACATATCGGTGCTTATAATAATCATGCAGAAGCACCATTTTTAAAAATTGCCTCATTTGTTCAAAACTTGTATTTTCTTACTGCTTATTGAGATTAAGTTCAGGGCTGGGCACTTTGGGAGGCTGAGGCAGGAGGATCGCCTGATCTCAGGAGTTTGAGACCCACCTGAGCAAAATACTAAGACCCCGTCTCTACAAAAAATAAAAAAGTAACCAGTGCAGTGGTGCATGCCTATACTCCCAGCTACTCAGGAGGCTGAAGCGGGAGGATCACTTGAGCCTGGGAGATTGAGGCTGCAGCGAGCCATGATCACATCACTGCACTCCAGCCTGGGTATAACAAAGCAAGACCTTGTCTCAAAAAAGAAAAAAAGATCTGGCCAGGCTCAGTGGCTCATGCCTGTAATCCCAGCACTTTGGGAGGCCGAGAGGAGCAGATTGCTTGAGCCCAAGAGTTTGAGACCAGCATGGGCAACATGGAGAAACCCTGTGTCTACTTAAAAAAAAAAAAAAAGAAAAGAAAAGAAAAAATAGCTGAGTGTGGTGGTCCACACCTGTAATCACAGCTACTGGGGAGGCTGAGGTGGGAAGATCACCTGAGCCCAGGTTGTGGAGGTTGCAGTGAGCTGAGATTGCACCATGCCACTGCACTCTAGCCTGGGCCACAGAGCAAGACCCTGTCTCAAAAAAAAAAAAAAAAAAAGAGATCATATTCTTTAGCCTGTCCTTCAGGACACTCACCATTATTCACAGACCATTTATTATGCTCCCTATTATGTTTAAGATATGGAGTACATAGCTGGCACCAACTGCCTTTTTAAAGCCTTTCTTCTCTTTATAAATAAGTGTATAAGTACCTAAGTCTTTTGCCCAAGCCAGACTGGCTTGCACACTTTCTTCCAAACATAAGGTGGTTTTTGTTTTTGGGTTTTGTTTGGCATCTTTTCTTTCAAAGCTCTACCCATTTTTCAAGACCTAGTTAGGTTCTGCCTTGTTTATAATGCTCTTCTGACCATGTCTGCAGAAATATTTTTCTCTTCTTCTCCAGACTCATGTAGCAGTTCATCTTCAGTGCCTCCTAAGTCTGTTTTTGTTTGTTTTTTGAGACAGAGCCTTCACTCTGTTGCCCAAGCTGGAGTGCAGTAGTGCAACCTTGGCTCACTGCAGCCTCCGGGTTCAAGCGATTCTCATGCTTCAGCCTCCCAAGTAGCTGGGATTACAGGTGTGTGCCATCATGCTCAGCTAATTTTTTGTATTTTTAGTAGAGACAGGGTTTCACTATTTTGGCCAGACTGGCCTTGAACTCCTGGTCTCAAGCAGTCCTCCCCACTCAGCCTCCCAAAGTGCTGGGATTACAGGCATGAGCCACCACGCCTGACCTGCCTCCTAATTCTTTATGTGCCATAGTTCACATAGATGACAATATTTATATGGCCCATTGGAGTAAACTGCAAGGGATTTGCCTCTCTGGAGGAAGCACATTATGGCTGCTTTAAAGTACCTTAGTAAAATGAAACATGTACTTTTTTGTACTGCTGTAATTTTCTAAGAAATGGGAAATGTAAATGTAAATTTTTCTCTGAATACACTATACATAGGGCAGCATGGTGCAGTGAAAAAAGCTGATGATTTGGAGTCATGGACCAGGTTGCATCCATGCCTCTCTGCTTACTGTGTGGCCTTGGCCAGATCACTTAACCTTTCTGGGCTTTTGGTTCATGTTTAAGGTGGGATTAATTGTGCTTTCAGAGTTTATGAACATCAAAGACAAAAGGCACGGCATGAATTACTATACTTAATAAATGATTGCTCAGTATTTGTGGGGAATTGGTTCTGGGACCTCCCAAGGATGCCGAACTCTGTGGATGCTCAAGTCTCTGATATAAAATGGTGTAGTATTTGCATATAACCTATGCACATCCTCCTGTACACTTTACGTTCTCTCTAGATTACATATAATACCTAATACAGGCCGGGTGCGGGGGCTCACACCTGTAATCCCAGCACTTTGGGAGCCTGAGGCAGGTGGATCATCTGAGGTCAGGAGTTTGAGACCAGCCTGGCCAACATGGTGAAACCCCGTCTCTACTAAAAATACAAAAAAATTAGCTGGGTGTGGTGGCACACACCTGCAATCCCAGCTCCTTGGGAGGCCGAGGCAGGAGGATCGCTTGGACCTGGGAAGCGGAGATTGCAGTGAGCTGAGACCATGCCATTGCACTCCAGCCTGGGTGACGAGCAAGACTCTGTCTCAAAAAAATAAAAAATACCTAATACAATGTAAATGCTATGCAAATAGTTGTTATACTGTATTGTTATGAAATAATAACAAGGAAAAGTCCCTACATGTTCAGTACAGACTTTTTTTTCCAAATGTATTTGACCTGAGATTAGTTGAATGAATAGATGCAGAACCCTCAGTTGGAGGGCTGACCGTATTTCTTCTCACCTTTTCTTTTTGGTAATGTGTCATGATTGTGGTTATATGTCTTTGATAGATCCAGGTACTTTAACTTCCATTCCACTAGGATGAACGGACATATTAGTCTCCCTAATAGTGTACTTTCTGTTTCACAATTTTTGGGTGTGACACTTTTAATCCTGAGACAAAATAAGCAACACGTAGTTTTTTTCTTTTTTTTTTTTTTTTTTTTTGAGACGGAGTTTCGCTTTTGTTGCCCAGGCTGGAGTGCAATGGCACGATCTCGGCTCACTGCAACCTCCGCCTCCCGAGTTCAAGCGATTTTCCTGCCTCAGCCTCCTGAGTAGCTGGGATTACAGGCATGCACCACCACACCCGGCTAATTTTGTATTTTTAGTAGAGACGGGGTTTCTCCATGTTGGTCAGGCTGGTGTCGAACTCCTGACCTGAGGTGATCCGCCCACCTCAGCCTCCCAAAGTGCTGGGATTATAGGCGTGAGCCACCGTGCCCGGCCTAACATGTAGTTTTTTTCTTTGTCGAATAGAGCCCTCCTTACATTAACCAGAGTATGAATCTCCAAACTTGTTCTGAATTGAGGAGCGCTTGTTCTCTTTCCTTAGAGCAGTCATGTAAATACACTATTATGGCACCACATATAATACAACAGCAGCAATTTAAAGCTTATTCCACGCTTGCTTTCTGTGTTCTCAAACTTTTCTATTCTGCTACATTCCAATTTTCATCACAGTGATTTCTCAGGCAGGAGTCTGATTTCCCAGAACTTCCTAAGAATCCAAAAGAAACACCTGCAATTTGAGTCTGCAAAGAAAGGCTTTACTGCCAGCTGTTTTTTAAGATACTGTACCTATCTTGCTTAATTTAGTGCCAAACTATCTTTTTGATAAATAAAGCCCCCGTCACTTTTTTCTACATACTTTAAAAATAATTAACCTGTTTGATCAGATAGACTGTAAATTAGTCACAAACGAACCCTATGAAATGAGATTGTCTTTGTTATTCATCCTTTCCCAACTGGTTTGTAATATCTAGCTTCATCTTAAAATCTTTCTGCTCCAACCACATTGGTCCATGAACATATGTTCGTTTCCATCTCTAAGCTTGCTTACTCTGTTTTTCTTCAAATACCTTTTCTTTCCACTCGAATTCTCATCTGTAGTTATTTCCTTTTCTTGAAACCTCAACTGTTTCATCCTGTTTCTTGGTCTCTCATCACATTTCTGTATTAAGGTTTCTGACAACTTTTCTTGGCACTTAATGCTTGGTATGGCGGTTTTTTTGTGATCCTCATATGCATGTTTGTTCGTTAACTAGACTGGAAGTTCCTTACATGTAGTTAGTTCCTTGTGGCATCAAATAATGAATGTACTTATTAGGTACTCAAGTGGATTTAGGAGGAGATCTTGAATAATGTTAGATTTAGGGCAATTTTGTCATGTATATTCCTTAAACTGTTTATAAATTTTACTGTTTACTCTTTATTAGTTTACTATATAACTGGCAAAAACCATCATAATTTTAAAATCACATGGAATTATATTACCAATACCAGTAAGACTATACATCTGTTCTTAGGAATAAGTAATAGTCCTTAGATTTGTCTAGTTTAGTTCTCTTTTGTTGTCTTCATATAATGACAGTGATTTGTTCTTTGATCCCTGAACCAATCATGATACTTCCCAGATATCCTTTTGCTTTGTAAATGAATATGCCCCAATTTGGTGAATGGGATGGTGTAGGAGTAACGTCAGCAAGTAGGTGGCATTTAGAAAAGCTACCAGAAAGATAATAAAGGTGAAAGAAAATGAATTGAAAGGGTTTAAATGAATCTTAAGTAGTGGTGTGGCCTGTTGAAAAATTGGGGAATGACTAGGAATCCAGAACATTTTCCACTGAATGCCAGGGTGCCAAGTAGAATTGCTTTATGTGCTAATGGTAAGAAAACTGCATCCATAAATTTTAGGAACTTGAATGGAAAGCTGACACCGTCACTGTCATCATTGTCAATGTTGTTATTGCTAGTGCTCATATGGAGGTTATATACGTGCCAGGCAATTTTTAAGCAGTTTCTTAATCACATGTTTAATCTTTTACAATAGGGGACCTTAACATAAAACATTTTTTATGCTAAAACTCCTTTGGTGGTCTGGTTAAGCCTATGGGTTCCTTCTCAGAATGTTTTTGAAAGAATAAAACAAAATATATAGGATTAGAAACGAAACCAATTATATTGAAGTATAGCTATCAAAATATTAAAAGCCTAATATAGTAATATGAACTTTAACACATTAAAATACAAGATTTATCAGTTCACCTGATAACATTTAGCTCATTGTAATTTGAAATTAGTTATTTCGGGATCTCTACAGCTGTAAAGTAATATGAAAATTTCTGGTTGCTATACTCATTTCTAATTGCTGTGCTGCTAATATTTCTGTGGTTTGCTTGCACTCATTATTGAATAAAAGCTACATTTTATTTAGAGCTTAGCAAAAATAAACATGTGATGGTTTTTCTCCCCTCATCCAGATTTACCAATCCCCACCCCCTAAGTTTTTCATAGACCCCAGATTAAGAACCCCTGCTTTGCCACAACTCTGTGAAAGAGATTCTATCATTAAACCTATGTAGTTAGCAGGGGTTTGAACCCAGACAATCTGGCTCCAAAGTCCAGGTTCTTTAACCAGCTAGAATATCCTGAATTCGCTTATCTTTTTCCCCAAATTAATTTAACCTTGTTTCCTTAGGAAAAAATACCTTAAGCATTTTACTTATTGTTTAAAATTAAAAAACAAATAATCTAAAAATGTTTACAGTGAGCATAAAACAAAATTTGATTTCTGTTACGGTGAGTTAAGAATATTTACAGGGCCAGGCACGGTGGCTCACACCGGTAATCCCAGCACTTTGGGAGGCCGAAGCAGGCAGATCACAAGGTCAGTAGATCAAGACCATCCTGGCTAACACAGTGAAACCCCGTCTCTTCTGAAAATACAAGAAATTAGCCAGACGTGGTGGCACGTGCCTGTAGTCCCAGCTACTCGGGAGGATGAGACAGGAGAATTGCTTGAACCCGGGAGGCAGAGGTTGCAGTGAGCTGAGATCGCACCACTGCACTCCAGCCTGGACAACAGAGCGAGACTCCGTCTCCAAAAAAAAAAAAAGAATATTTACAAAGGAGAAATCAGAAAAAAGGAAGGAAGAATGGCTAGAGCAGAAGTTTTCAAACTTTCGGGATCATGATCACCTGATGGGCTTATTGAAACAAAGTGCTGGGTACCCCCAGAGTTTCTGATTCTGTAGGTCTGGGGCAAGGCCTAAAGATTTGCATTTCTAATGAGTCCCCAGGTGACGCTTATGCATCACACTGAGGACTGAGTTCTGAGAGAGTCAGAGGATTGGAGAAAACAAGAGGAAAAATAGATGTAAGGAGAAACTCTTAGTTTGGTCAGAAATTACAACTTCCTTTTTCCTTGGGTATGGACTTTGAGTGTTTTGGTTTTGGCTAATAACTAATTGGCTATTTTCCATTTCAAAAGACAAAACCAAAAACTAGTCCCATCTACTCAGGAGGCGGAGGTGGGAGGATCACTGGAGCCCAGGAGGTCCAGGCTGCAGTGAGCCGTGATTGTGCCACTGCACTCTCACCTGAGCAACAGAGTAAGACTCTGTCTCAAAAATAATAAAAACTCTTTAGAGTTTACATTCTATGATTGTACTGAGACCATCTCTTAGTACCCAACACAGTAACAAGATCATTTTGGTTGCACATGATGCAATGCAAATTGGCTAAGCCAAAAACCCAAAAATCTACTGCTTTATGTGAGTTAACAGTACAAGCATATATTTAGCTTTAGGCACAGCACAGCTTGATCCATGTCTCGATGCCGTCAGTTTCCACCTTCACTTCTTCTGTATTCTTAAGGCTCCACTTAGTTGGTGGCTCTCCTGTCAGCAATAGCCTCACATTCTCTTCCTCTAAGCCCAGAAGAAGAGAAAGTCTGTATACCACTTTTCCCAGCAAAAGTTCTGAGGTTCACTAAGACCAGCTTTATGGACCCAGCCTCCCAATGATGTAGTCTGGAAGATAGGCTACAGTGGCCAATCTGAGTGTTTCTGGGGTTGGTTATGTATTAACTGCCTAAACCACACACATGGCTAATGTTGGAGGGAAGAGTGATTTTCCATAGAAAGCATGGGATACTATTTACTCCTAGAAGGTAGAAGGACTTGTGTTGTATGTACATTAAACATCAAATTTCTACTGTCCCCTCCATTCCAAGATCTTGAGACATTGTAAATGAATCATTTTCAAATAGCTCTTCTCCATGTTAAAAGGAAGGGGGTAGAGAATTGGGGAATAAATAGTTGAAATAGATTAATTACATAGAGTGGGAGGGGTAGGGTATGGAGAAGCAAAAAGGGAAAGCATAATTATAAGACCTTCCCAGGTGATGTTCCTGGTCAGTCTATCAGAGGTTAAAAAGTGGGGAGATGGGCACGCGCAGTGGCTCATGACTGTAATCTCAGCACTTTGGGAGGCCGAGGCGGGTGGATCACTTGAGGTCAGGAGGTCAAGACCAGCCTGGCCAAGGTGGTGAAACCCCATTCTACTAAAAATACAAAAATTAGCCAGGCGTGGTGGTGGATGCCTGTAGTCCCAGTTACTAGGGAGGCTGAGGCGGGAGAATCGCTTGAACCCGGGAGGCAGAGGTTGCGGTGAGTCAAGATTGCACCACTGCACTCCAGCCTGGGTGACAGAGTAAGACTCAGTCTCAAAAAAGGGCAGAGGGAGGAGGGGCAGGAAGCTAGACTATATGCCTGCAGTCTTAGGTAATCAGGACACTGAGGCAGGAGGATCACCTGAGCCCAGGATTTCAGTTGGAGTCTAGCCTGGACAACAGAGCCAGACCCATCTCATAAAAAAAAATAAGGAAAGAAAGCATCTTTGTGTGTGTGTGTGTGCGTGCACGCGCACATGTGTGTGCATGCACGTGCCCTCCCCTCCTTTTTTTTTTAGCCCTGAAGACTAGTCACACTGTCTTATATGCTGATATTGGCCTAAAGATATTTATGTGACCATTTTTACATGCTTTAATTTCCCCTTTGCCCAGTCCTCATTTCATAGACTGCTATTCTTTCCATACTAGGTAGATTAAATTTAAATAACTAGTAAGATAGCAAATCAGTTAATAAATTCTTTAGAACTTAACATATTTGGCCAGGCACAGTGGCTCACGCCGAAAACTTTGGGAATCCAAGGCAGGAGGATTGCTTGAGCCCAGGAGTTTGAGACTGGTCTGGGCAACATAAGGAGATCTGTCTCTAAAAAAATTTTTTTTTCAATTAGCTGTGTGTGGCCGGGCGCAGTGGGTCATGCCTGTAATCCCAGCATTTGGGAGACTGAGGTGGGCAGATCACTTGAGGTAAGGAGTTCAAGACCAGCCTAGCCAGCATGGTGAAACCCCGTCTCTACTAAAAATACAAAAATTAGCTGGGCATGGTGGCGGGCACCCTGTAATCCCACTACTTGGGAGGCGGAGGCACGAGAATCGCTTGAACTGGGAGGCGGAGGTTGCAGTGAGCCGAGATGGCACCACTGCACTCCAGCCTGGGCGACAGAGCAAGACTTTGGGCTGCCGGTTGCCCATTTTTATGGTTATTTCTTGATGATATGCTAAACAAGGAGAGGATTATTTATGCTTCCCCCCCCTTTTTTTTTTTTTTTTTGAGACGGAGTCTCGCTCTGTCGCCCAGGCTGGAGTGCAGTGGCGCGATCTCAGCTCACTGCAAGCTCCGCCTCCTGGGTTCACACCATTCTCCTGCCTCAGCCTCCCGAGTAGCTGGGACTACAGGTGCCTGCCACCACGCCTGGCTAATGTTTTTGTATTTTTAGTAGAGATGGGGTTTCACCGTATTAGCCAGGATGGTCTCGATCTCCTGACCTCATGATCCGCCCTCCTCGGCCTCCCAAAGTACTGGGATTATAGGCGTGAGCCACCGCACCCAGCCTATGCTTCCCCTTTCTAGATCATGTAGGGTAACTTCCTGACGTTGCCATGGCATTTGTAAACTGTCATGGTGCTGGTGGGATTGTAGCAGTGAGGACGACCAGGGGTCACTCGTGAGCATCTTGGTTATGGTGGGTTTTAGCTGGCTTTACTGCAAACTGTTTTATCAGCAATATCTTTATGACCTGTATTTTGTGCTGACCTCATATCTCATCTTGTGACTTAGAATGCCTTAACCATCTGGGAATGCAGCCCAGTAGGTTTCAGCCTCATTTTACCCAGCTCCTATTCAATCAAGATGGAGTTGTGCTGGTTCACATGCCTCTAATACTGCTATTTCAACTGAAAGCCTAACTCCTGATGAGTTCCCACTCTAAATCATCATTCAGCCATCTTATTTACCATAGTTTTGAAATTAATTAGAAAAAAACTGAAAATGCATAAGTGCATGCCTTTTTTTTTTTTTTTGAGACGGAGTCTTGCTCTGTTGCCCAGGCTGGAGTGCAGTGGCGCAATCTCGGCTCACTGCAAACTCCACCTCCTGGGTTCACACCATTCTCCTGCCTCAGCCTCCTGAGTAGCTGGGACTATAGGCGCCCACCACCACGCCCAACTAATTTTTTTGTATTTTTAGTAGAGACAGGGTTTCACCGTGTTAGCCAGGATGGTCTCGATCTCCTGACCTTGTGATCCGCCCGCTTCAGCCCCCCAAAGTGCTGGGATTACAGGCTTGAGCCACGGCAGCCGGCCAAGTGCATGCTTTAAATGTCAGTTCTAAAAAGTAAATCCATACAAGTATTTGGGACTGAAATATACTGATGCCTGCAACTTCGAAATGCAGCAAAAAATAAGAATGATGAATGGATGTGTGAGAAAGCAAATATAGCAAAATGATAAGAATTATAGAATCTAAATGTTGGGTATATGGGTATTCACTGAACAGTTTTCACCTTTTTTTGGAAAGTTTGAAATTTTTCATAATAAAATGTTGGGGAAAAATAAACCTTATCTAGAATTTATGAGGAATATAATAGCTACACAAGTATTCTCATTAGATCGAAATATGAAATTTGACCTATCATTTCTGTAAGTCAAAAACAGATGAATGTAGACTATTTCAGTTGGTCCAACCTAGTCCTAACATTGTATTTTATTTTTTTGATAACTGAAATTGGATTAATTTAAAATGTGATTCACCTTAATACTGATTAATTATGCTGATGTAGCTATTCTTATTTACATTTGTGTTAAGAAAGTTATGAGACTAAAGAGTCTCTAAATATTCTGCCAGTATTTTGTTGCTAAAATGATATATTCCATTTCCTAGATATATACAAATATGTTCACAAAATTACCTCAGTTGTGGGGAAAAATATATACTAACAACATCTTAACCAGCCTGTGTGCTAGTATACTTACCAATTGAAATTTTATGCAAAAATCATGGGTTAGAACCCAGTCCTACTATGGGTAGTCTTGGTGGTTGCACAACAGTATGAATATACTTACTGCCACTGAATTATACACCTAAAAAATGGCTAAAGTGGTAGATTTTATGCTATGTCTATTCGATGGTAAAATTTTTTAAAAAAGAACAAGGTATTTTTGGATAACCATAAGACAATGTGAAGGCCCAGACAGCTTAGCTAAAGTGGGTCAAAAGGGTCAGAATGCTAAACAAATGCTACCTACGTTCTAATTTTACTTAGATCTTATGAAACCTGACTGAATTTGAAAGCTGAATAAAACAACAATTTTGGATATTGATGCCATGGATTCAGTTCAACTTTTTTCCTGTTCTAATTGAAAAATTGTAATTGGAGCACACAATTGAAATTCATGTTGTTCCACAAGGACTGGAGAACCTCACCCATATGTAATACCTGACTATATAGTCTTTCCCACTGAGCATAGTTAAGCTAGTTGTTCTGACAGAAGCCACTTATCCAATTAAGTGAAAAGTGCACAGTAGGTAACATGCTTTAATTAGCAGTTGTTTCCACTTGTACAAGTTCTAATGGAGGGGAGGAGAGAAGGGTCTCATTGAATTGAACTGTATTTGCCCCGATGGAAATCAGTGTCAAAACTTGTGTTAATTGGGAGAAAAACTGAGGAATTACAACCTAATTCCACAAGAAAAAATTACAATTCATGAAGTACCCTTAAAAGCAAAGTGGGAAAATGTTTTAAAATTACCGATCTCAATAGAATTTTATTTTTATTAATATAAGCACCCCAGACTTGATACTTCTAGATTTCAGATTTCAAGCATACACACCCAAATTTATCATATTAATATTCTAAAAAAAATTATCTTGATATATTTATCTCCTTTGTGCTTTTTTGAAAATGTAATATTGTTTTCTCTCATGTTTATACTTTACCGGAGAGAGAAATGGGTTTTTTTTTTTCTCAGCTGAAAAATGGAATGAGACTATATGTGAAATCACTGGTGTAATACTTTGTTTTTCCAAGTTCAAGGGATTGGTAGTGGTGAACTGGGGAGAACACTGAATTTAATATATTACTGTGCTTGCTATTCCTCAAAGAATTATTAGGTCTTATAACAAAAGCAGCTTGAGGTTTGTCTCCTTGCACTCTCGTTCATTAGAGAAGGTGAAGAATTACTGAAAAGATAGAGGAGATTACATAAAAACAAAGTTCAGAAAACATAAGATTCTGTAGAGGAAGACAAGGAAAAACAGAAAAAGTAGAAACTGCTCTAGTGGGAATGTATTGGTTGTTTTGTCTCTTTAGTCTTTTAATATAGGACAGAGATTCTGTAATATAACATAGCAGGCTCATCCCATTAAGTAAGAGCTGCAGTATAGAGGAGGCTGGAGTCCTAAAGATATAAATGTCGTCCTTTTCTCTTTTAATTTACAGAAGTTGCTGGGTTTGTTTTGCTACTGATGAAGATGATAGAACAGCTGAATGGGTGAGACCATGCAGGTGCAGAGGATCTACAAAATGGGTTCACCAGGCCTGTCTACAACGCTGGGTGGATGAAAAGCAAAGAGGAAACAGTACAGCCAGAGTGGCATGTCCTCAGTGCAATGCTGAATACCTAATAGTTTTTCCAAAATTGGGTAAGAATATCTTTAAAAACAACACAGATATATTTGATGTTATTATATATAACTTTATAAGTTCATTTTAAAATGAACCACCTCTTTTTGTTTTTTAGGGTGTGAATTTCTATATTCCCTTTCTCTTGTTTCCTCTTTGAATGTCAGAGACATTTATTTGTTTTGCTAACAGTTTACAGTATCCTTAATATATCCCCAAATTTATCCATTTGCCTGTGTATTAACTGTCTGTTTGACAGAAAGGAGAAAGAACTTGCGTACCTGTGTGGATATAATTGAATAACAAAGCTATAATAAAAAGCTGACTTTTAAAAAAAAGCTAACTTAGCTTAATTATCTGGAGACGGTGTAAGAGAAAGAAAGCAGTAGTATGTTCTAATACTTCTCCTCAAGTCTTCCTTTTAAGGAATAAAAGTAGAGAAATTAAATATTTAATAAGATGTGATGTTAAACTCATCTTTGGAATCCAATTTGTGTGGTTTCTTTCATGAACCCTGCTATCCCTTTTCTGTGAAGTGGCAGGTAAAAAATAACCAAAGATCTTTGAAAACAGGCCTAGCATGGAAAAAAAGTATAGCAGACTGCTTACAAGAAGCAGTCTAAGGCTGCTTCTTTAGCAGCAGTATAACTAAGGCTGATGTTTAGTGAGCCTGTTCCATTACAGTCATACAGTTATAAATTGGTGTCAGTCTCTTGGTTTGGTGTTTATACCATGCCAGTTGTTAAACATTTTTTTATAACCCTTGACTGTAACCAAGAGGTATAGGAAGGCAGCTTGGGTTCTGGGAAGGTCATAAGGAAAGAATGTCTTTGGGGGCAGAGGGAATTCAGGAAAAATTGGAAATAGTTATTATATATATTGTTTTTTATAAGTGCTATTCATACTGAAATCAGACCAATGTTTTTGAAAATGAGGCAACATAAATGCAGATAATGAAGTGCTTTTCTAATATGAGAAGATTAATAATAAGGGCAAACAAAATGTCCTTGGTTCTCTGTTTTTCTCTAACATGCACAGGAAGAAATGATAGCTTCCTTTGAAGGGGAAGTAGTGTAGTAGAGAAAGTAGTGTTTTCAAAGATTTGGAATTTGTGGACCGTGTGATGGGTCTTCAGTGCATACCAGTGATTTTAGATAAACACAAAAGAATAATTCAAAATGTTTTTATTGTAAGATCAAAGCAGTATTTTTAAATCAGTATCAGGAAAAGCAATGATTGTTCACATTATTGTACCACCACATGAATGGTGAAAGACTCACTAAAGTCCAAGTTAAGGTTTCATATTTAACTGATTTCTTTTCTTGCTCTTAGTTGTACTAAATTAGATAGCCCCACCTTTGAATTATAGAGTTGGGAAGAGCAACAATTATATGATATTTCTATTAGATGTTTTAGATATTCAAATGGACACAAAAATTATTACAAGAATTCTCACTGAAAACTACATCAAGTTGACAAGTGTATGGCACTCAAAAGGAAAGTTGAATATTTTAATTTTGGAGATGGCAATGTGTAGATCTGTCTTTTTGGTTGAATTCAGTTCTAGGAAATATGTTTTCAGGTTTAGTGCAGTAATTGAATATGGTTTTAAGTCTACCTAGTTGTTAGAAAAGAGTAAATCTTGGCCGGACGTGGTGGCTCACGCCTGTAATCCCAGCACTTTGGGAGGCAGAGGCGGGCAGATCACGAGGTCAGGAGTTCGAGACCAACCCGTCCAATATAGTGAAACCATGTCTCTACTAAAAACACAAAAGTTAGCTGGACATGGTGGCATGTGCCTGTAGTCCCAGCTACTCGGGAGGCTGAGGCAGAAGAGTTGCTTGAACCCAGAAGGCAAAGGTTGCAGTGAGCCAAGACCGTGCCACTGCACACAAGCCTGGGCAACAGAGCCGAGACTCCATCTCAAAGAAAAAAGAAAAGAGTGAAACTCTTTGGTTAAGCCATTTGTATCATTATTTAGTCTGCATATTTTGTTACTAAGAATTGTGGCCGGGCCGGGCGCTGTGGCTCACACCTGTAATCCAGCACTTTGGGAGGCCAAGGCTGGCGGATCACGAGGTCAGGAGATCGAGGCCATCCTGGCTAACACAGTGAAACCCCATCTCTACTAAAAATACAAAAAAATTAGCCAGCCTTGGTGGCAGGCTCCTCTAGTCTCAGCTACTCGGGAGGCTGAGGCAGGAGAATGGCATAAACCCGGGAGGCAGAGCTTGCAGTGAGCCAAGATTGCGCCACTGCACTCCAGCCTGGGAGACTGAGCGAGACTCCTTACTAAAAAAAAGAACTGTGGCCGGTCACAGTGGCTCACACCTGTAATCCCAACACTTTGGGAAGCTGGGGCGAGTAGATTGCTTGAGACCAGCCTGGGCAATAGGGTGAAACTCCATCTCTACCAAAAATAACAAAAAAAATTAGCTGGGTATGGTGGTACACACCTGTAGTCCCAGCTACTCAGAAGGCTGAGGTGGGAGGATTGCCTTAGCCTGTGAGGTGGAGGCCACAGTGAGCTGTGATTGCGCCACTGTACTCCAGCTTGGGAGACAGAGTGACACCGTCTCAACAACAAAAGAATTGTAGCCAGTCATGGTAGCTCACATCTGTAATCCCAGCACTTTTGAGGCTCAGCTGGGTGGATTGCTTGAGGTTACGAGCTCAGGATCAGCCTAGGCAACATAGCAAAACCTTGTCTCTCTACAAAAAAAAAAAAAGAAAAAGAAAAAAAATTAGCCAAGTGTGATGGAGCACACCTGTTGTAAGTCCTAGCTACTCGGGAAGCTGAGCTGAAAGGATCACTTGAGCCCAGGAGTTTGGGGCTGCATTGAGCTATGATTGCGCCACTACCCTCTAGCCTGGGTGACAGAGTGAAACCAATCTTAAAAAAAAGAGAGAATCATAATTTTACTCTCAAATGATATGCTCAAGCTGGTCACTATACTGTCTGTCATAGAGGTATGGCACTTGAGTTAGCCGCTTAAAATCATAGATATGTTTTAATGACATCAGTGTTATAAAAAGAAAATGAATATCCACTGGGCTCGGTGGCTCACGCCTGTAATCCCAACACTTTGGGAGGCTGAGGCAGGCGGATCACCTGATATCAGGAGTTCAAGACCAGCTTGGCCAACATGGTGAAACCTTGTGTCTACTAAAAATACAAAAATTAGCCAGGCGTGGTGGCAGGCGCCTGTAATCCCAGCTACTTGGGAGGCTGAGGCAGGAGAATCACGTGAACCTGGGAGGCAGAGGTTGCTGTGAGCCAAGCTCGCACCATTGCACTCCAGCCTGGGTGACAGCAAGACTGTCTCAAAAAAAAAAAACAAAAGTATATCCTTTGTTTGAGTAGGTATTGTTAGCATATTTCCTCTTGACAAAACAGAAAAACAGAGTATTTGCTGCTGCTGCTGCTTTTTTTTTTTTTTTCTCCAAATAGAGGTCGGGTCTTGCTATGTTGTCCAGGCAGGCTTGTCTCAAACTCCTGGGCTCAAGCAATCCACCTACCTTGGCCTCCCAGAGTGCTAGGATCACAGGCGTGAGCCACTGTGTGCCCAGCCTGCTGCTGCATTCTTAACATGCTGAAGATACCCATTCAAGGGCTGCAATTTTAATTATATTCACAGTTTCCCATGCAGTTATTAACAATGACTTAAGCCAGCTGTTGTCTGTAAATGAAGCCATGTGTGAATTGGCTGTCAGGTGGTGGGCTCTTCATTGCTGCACACAAAGCTGGTGCTCTAGCCATGCTGATTCCAGCACAACTTTTCAATTCAAGGTTCAAAAATAATTGTTTGTTAAAAGAAAATATCTTCTTCTAAAAACTTTTTAAAAGTTGCTTGTATTTCTTGATTAACATGTTACATTCGTATATACTAAGAGTTGATTCGTACTCTGTACACTAGTGGCTTCATGCAGCCATTAAACAAAATACTTAAGAACCTACATCTGTGATAATAATTGTTCTTCCTCTCTGTATAACACACGTAGCACATAATGTCCAATAGTGTCATCTGATGATAGAATTTTGCCAGTAGATTGTTTTGTTTCTGTCTGAGCACATTTGCCATTAATTTTGCAGCTGACAGTAGTTGAATCTGTTTTGTTAAAAGAAGTACCTTTGACTATTATTTTGATCTTTTAATGACAGAATTCATAGTGGAGGCTTTGGTTGGTTTACTGGAGTTGTTGAAAATGATGTGAACACTTCAGTGGCTTCTTGTTCCTATTTAATAATGTATCACAGTACAGTGGGAACAAGGATGTCTCCTAGTACAGAGTTATCACTCCCAGTTCACTGGTCACAGCTCATTCTAAGATCAGTCTTCACTATAAAATCATACTATTATCATTTATGGCATTCTGAGTTAAATGTATTTTTCACTTTTACTCTTTTGAACCATTGATTCATTTCCCTAAATTTGGGATTTAACACAATATGATAGTAATAATAAAATACGTATTTAACCAATGTAAACAACTCATATGATGTGGAAGTATGTTAGCCCTTTCCTTTTCATTTTCCTTATTATGATAGTGTTTTCTTAACTTATCCTAGTAGAGCTTGGGTGATCCTTAGAATGTAACAGCAATAAAGAACCTAAAGGGATTTCTGTGAAAGTCATAATCTCCTCAAATTTGTGAAATATTTGTGATCAAAACTTTTATCACTTTTTTCTCAAACTGTCTGTAGACCAGTTAATAGATTGCCAGGGACTGCCATTGGTCCCCAAAGACACTTGATAAACACTGACTAGAAGAAGGAATAAAAGAAGATACAGAGAGGGGAAGGTGATGATGGTTAATATTCTATGGGATGATCTCTATGCAGTAGATTTTGTGTTGTTTATTTTTTTTAACTTTTCAAATGGATTTAGCCCCAGTCTGGATGATGCTAGCTGGCCAGTTCTGCATCTTTTCTGGTACTTAGTCATGGCAGGAATGAAGAGGTAATATAAGTGTATGTTCTTCATTGTTAATAGGGAGTTACTTATTGTACTCAGTTGTGAAAAACTTAGAGGATTCGTCAGAGTTTTATCCTTCTCACTGTTTGCCACCCATGTTACAGTTTGCTTTTTTCTTTTTTTCTAGTGAATCAAGCCAGTTGTATGTATGCACCTACTTAAAACCTTGCTACTCAAAATATGATCTGAGGACCAGCAACATTAACATTGTCTGGGAGTTACTAGGAATGCAGAACACCATCCCCTTCCTCCACCCCACTTTTACTGAATAGAAGTCTGCTTTTTTTTTTTTAATTTTTATTTTTTAAAGACAGTGTTTTGCTTTGTTGCCTATGCTGGAGTACAGCAGCATGATCATAGCTCACTACAGCCTCGAACTCCTGGGCTCAAGCAGTCTTCTTGCCTCAGCCTTCCAAGTAGATGGGATTACAGGCATGTGCCACCACACCCAGCTAATTTTTTTTTTCTTTTTAGAGAGGGGGATCACTATGTTGCCCAGTCTCAAACTTCCTGGCCTCAAGGGATCCCCCTCCCAAACCCCATTGGCCTTCCAAAGTACTGAGAATGTAGGCAAGAACCACCATACCCAGCTGAAATGTGCATTTTAATGAGATAATTGAGTGATTTCTATGCACATTAAATTTAAAAACCATTGCTTTAAAACATGAAAGGAATACCAACTGAAAAAAGTTTGTTTTATAAATAAAGCCTGTCCATAAACTTTGAGACCTGGTAATAACCTTGTTCAGGCAGAAGAATTCAGAGGAGAGCACCTCAAAGGTAGAGAGATCTTGACTCCCAAGGGACTGACTCACGCTAGATTTATTTTATTTTCTTTTATTTATTTATTTATTTTTTTTTTTTTTGAGACGGATCTCGCACTGTCATCTAGGCTGGAATGCAGTGGTGCAAAATTGGCTCACTGCAACCTCTGCCTCCTGGGTTCAAGCAATTCTCCTGCCTCGGCCTCCCTGGGATTACAGACATGCGCCAGCATGCCTGACTAATTTTTGTATTTTTTGTAGAGACAGGGTTTCACCATGTTGCCCAGGCTGGTCTCAAATTCCTGACCTCAGGTGATCCACCCGCCTTGGCCTCCCAAAATCCTGGGATTACAGGTGTGAGCCGCCACGCCCAGCCAAGATTTATTTTCTTTAACTTCTCTCAACATTGTTTTATAGTTTTTAGATTTTTTTTTTAGTTTTTAAATTTGTTTCTAAATATTTTGTTCTTTTTGATACTACTGTGTAAATGAAATTGTTTTCTTAACTTTATTTTTAGATTGTTTGAGTATGTAGAGTATAATTTTTGTTTGATTTTTGTAAATTGACCTTGTATCCTATGACCTTGCTGAACTTGCTTAATAATTTGGATACTTCTTGATGGATTCCTTAGGATTTTCTAATATAAGATCATGTAGTTGTTGAACAGAAATAGTTTTACTTTTTGTTTCCCAATCTGAATGCTTTTTTTTTTTTTTTTTTGAGAGACACAGTCTCACTCTGTTGCCCAGGCTGGGGTACAGCAGCATGATCTCAGCTCACTGCAACCTCTGCCTCCCGGGTTCTGTCAATTCTCCTGTCTCAGCCTCTCCAGTAGCTGGGATTACAGGCACACACCACCATGCCCAGCTAATTTTTGTAGTTTTAGTAGAGACAGTGTTTCACCGTGTTGGCCAGGCTGGTCTAGAACTCCTGACCTCAGGTGATCCACCCGCCTAAGCCTCCCAAAGTGCTGGGATTACAGGTGTGAACCACCATGCCTGGCCCAATCTGAATGCATTTATTTCATTTTCTTGGCTAATTGCCCTGGCTATAACCTTTAGTACAGTATTAAATAGAAGTGATGAAAGCAGATATCCTTGGCTGGGAGCTGTGGCTCATACCTGTAATCCCAGCACTTTGGGAGGCTGAGGCAGGCAGATTGCTTGAGTCCAGGAGTTTGAAACCAGCCTTGGCAACATAGCAAAACTCCATCTCTACTAAAAATACAAAAAATTAGCCGGGTCTAAGAGCACACCTATAGTCCCAGCTACTCAGGAGGCTGAGGCGCTAGAATCACTTGAACCCGAGAGGCAGAGGTTTCAGTGAATCAAGAAAATGCCACTGCACTCCAGCCTGGGCAACTGGAGTGAGACCCTGTCTCAAAAAAAAAAAAAAAAAAAAAAAAATGGCTAGGGGCCCACAACTGTAATCCCAGCATTTTGGGAGGACAAGGCAGGCAAATTGCTTGAGCCCAGGAGTTCGAGAAGAGCCTGGGCAACATGGCAAAACCCAATCTCTACAAAAAAATGCAAAAAATTAGCCAGGTATGGTGGTGTGCACCTGAGGTCACAGCTACAAACAATAAAGGGAGCGAGAAAGAACAACAACAACAAAAAAAGACATCCTTATCTTGTTCTTGTTCTTAGGGGGAAATCATCCAATCTTTTTTTTCTGAGATGGAATCTCTCTCTTGTCTCCCAGGCTGGAGTGCAGTGGCACAATCTTGGCTCACTGCAACCTCTGCCTACTGCAGAGGTTGGTACACATGATTCTCCTGCCTCAGCCTCCCAAGTAGCTGGGATTACAGGCACCCACCACCACGCCTGGCTAATTTTTGTATTTTTAGTAGAGATGGGGTTTCACCATGTTGGCCAGGCTGGTCTTAAACTCCCGACCTCAGGTGATCCACCTGCCTCGGCCTCCTAAAGTGCTGGGATTACAGGCGTGAGCCACTGTGCCTGACCACTTTTCACCATTGATAGCCGTAGTACACTGTACTTAATGTTTAAGTCAATAACGACCACAGTGGTGGTCCCCTAAGATTATAATTGAGTCGAAAAATTCCCATCACCTTGTGGCATTGTAGCTGTGGTAACATAGTAGTGCAATGCATTAGTCACCTGGTTGTGGTGATGAAGGTATAAACAAACCTGTACTGGCAGTCATATAAAAGTATAACATGTAACAGTTATATACAGTACATAATGCTTGGTAATAAATGACTGTGTTACTGGTTTATGTATCTACTTTACTTTTTATCATTACTTTTTAAAAATTTTGTAAGTTTGTGTTTTTTTTGTTTTTGTTTTTGTTTTCGTTTTTTTTTGAGAGGGAGTCTTACTCTGTCGCCCAGGTTGGAGTGCAGTGGTGCAATCTCGGCTCACTGCAACCTCCGCCTCCCAGGTTCAAGCGATTCTCCTGCCTCAGCCTCCTGAGTAGCTGGGATTACAGGCGCCTGCCACCGTGCCCAGCTAATTTTTGTATTTTAGTATAGACGGGGTTTCACTATGTTGATCAGGCTGGTCTCGAGCTTCTGACTTCATGATCTGCCCGTCTTGGCCTCCCAAAGTGTTGGGGTTACAGGCATGAGCCACTGCACCTGGCCAAAAAAAAAAATTTTCTTTTCTTTTTTTTTTTTTTTTTTTTTTTGAGACAGAGTCTCACTCTGTTGCCCAGGCTGGAGTGCAGTGGTGCGATCTCAGCTTACTGCAAAAAAAATTTTTTTAATATAGAGACAGGGTCTCACTGTGTCACCCAGGCTGGAGTGCAGTGTCATGATCATAGCTCATTGTAATCTTGAACTCCTGGGCTCAAGTGATCCTCCTGCTTCAGCCTCCCAAATAGCTGGGACTACAGGTGCATGCCACCAAACCTGGCTAATTTTTTTTTATTTTTTGTAGAGACACAGTCGTGCTTTGTTGCCCAGGCTGATTTCTCTCTTCTGACTTACAGGGACCTTCCTTCCTTGGCCTCCCAAAGCACTGTGATTACAGGCATGATCCACCATACCCAACCACTTGTTATCATTATTTTAGAATATACTTCTTTTACTTAAAAAGTAACTGTAAAACAGCCTCAGGCATATCCTTCAGGAGGTGTTTCAGAAGAAGGCATTATTCTCATAGGAGATAGCAGCTTCATGTTTGTTTTTGCCCCTGAAGACCTTCTAGTGGGACAAGATGTAGAGATGGAAGACAGTGATATTAATTGATGATCCTGACTCTGTGTAGGCCTAGGCTTATGTGTGTATTTGTGTCTTAGTTTTTAACAAAAAAGTTTAAAAAGTAAGAATAATAAATTTTAAAAATAGAAAAAAGCTTATAGAATAAGGATAAAAAATTTTTTGCACAACTGTACAATATGTGTTTTAAGCTGTTAATACAAAAGAGTCAAAGTTAAAGTTAAAAGTGTATAGAGTTTAAAAGTTACAGTAAGCTAAGGTTAATTTATTATTAAAAATTATAAATTCAGTGTAATAAGTGTACAATGTGTATAAAGTCTATAATAGTGTATAGTAATGTCTTAGGCGTTCACATTCATTCATCACCCATTCACTGAATCACCCAAAGCAACTTCCAAACTTCCAGCCTTGGAAGCGCCATTCATGATTAAGTGTTCTATACAGGTATACCATCTTTTATCTTTTATACCATATTTTTACTGTACCTTTCCTGTGTTTAGGAACGCAAATACCATTGTATTATATTTGCCTACAGTATTCAATACAGTAACATGCTGTACAGGTTTGTAGGCTAAGAGCAGTAGGCTATACCATATAGCCTAGGTGTGTAAATAGGCTACACCATACCGACTCTGTGATGTGCATAAAACTATAAAATGGCCTAAGGACACATTTATCCCTGTGTGTGGATACCCATCATTGAGTAACACATGAGTGTATGTTAACTGGGTTTTTCAGAGATGGCCTTTATCAGGTTGAGGATGTCCCGTCTGTTTGTAGTTTGTTGAGGGCTTTTGTCGTGAAAAAGTGTTGGATTTTGTCAAATGCTGTTTCTGTCTATTGATAATCATGTGAGTATTGTTCTGTATTCTATTAATATGGCATATTACATTGATTGATTTTCATATTAGACTGGCCTGGGGTTCCTGGGATAAGTTCTACTTGGTCATGTTTGCTAGTACTTTGTTGGGAACTTTTGTGTCTGTACTCATAATGGGTATTGGTCTGTAGTTCTTTTGTGATATCTTTGGTTTTGGTGCTGGAATCATACTGGCTCATAGGATAAGTTGGGAAGTGATCCCTCCTTTATGATTTTTAGAAGAGTTTGTGAAGGATTGGTGTTTCAAATGTTTGGGAGCAGTGAAGCCATTTCGTCCTGGGCTTTTCTTCATGGAAAATTTTATAATTACTAATTCAATCTCACTACTTACAGGTCTATTCAGATTTTCTATTTCTTCTTGAATTAGTTTTGATAGTTTGTATCATACAAATTTGTCCATTTCATGTATATTATCTAATTTGTTGGCATATAGTTATTTATAGTATTTTTTAATAATCCTTTTAATTTCTGTAAGATTGGTAGTAATGCCCCTTCCTTAATTCATGATTTTAGTCATTTGAATCTTCTCTTTTTTTCTGGTCAGTCTAGCTAAAGATTTGTCAGGGTTGGCCAGGCGTGGTGGCTCATGCCTGTAATCCCAGCACTTTGGGAGGCCGAGGCGGGTGGATCACCTGAGGTTGGGAGTTCAAGACCAGCCTGACCAACATGGAAAAACTCCATCTCTACTAAAAATATAAAATTAGCCGGGCATGGTGGCAGGTGCCTGTAATCCCAGCTACTTGGGAGGCTGAGGCAGGAGAATCACTTGAACCCAGGAGGCGAAGGTTTCAGTGAGCCGAGATCATGCCACTGCACTGCAGCCTGGGCAACAAGAGCGAAACTCCGTCTCAAAAAAAAAAAAAAAAAAAAAAAAGATTTGTCAGAGTTTTTTCTTTATATTCTTGCATTCTCTGTTTCATTTTTATCCGCCCTAATATTTATGTCCTTTCTTCCTTCTGCTTGGTTTGGGTTTAGTTTGCTTTTCTCCTTTTAGTTTCTTAAGGTAGAAGATTAGTTGACTTGGGATCTTTCTTTTTGTCCTTTTGTTTGTTTGTTTGTTTTTTTCGAGACAAGGCCTCACTCTGTCAAACATGCTGGGATGCAGTGGCACAATCTCAGCTTGCTGCAATCTTGACTTCCTGGGCTCAAGTGATCCTCCCACCTCAGCCTCCCAAGTAGCTGGGACTGCAGGTGCTCATCACCATACCCAGCTAATTTTTTTTTTTTTTTTTTTTTTTCATAGAGACAAGGTTTTGCCATGTTGTCCAGGCTGGTCTCATACTCCTGAGCTCAAATAATCAGCCCAGCTAGGCCTCCCAAAGTGCACCATCACATTTAGCCCTTTTTTTTTCCTTTGTTTTTGAGACGGAGTCTCGCCCTGTCGCCAGGCTGGGGTGCAGTGGCGTGATCTCAGCTCACTGCAACCTCCGCCTCCTGGGTTCAAGCAATTCTCCTGCCTCAGCCTCCTGAGTAGCTGGAACTATAGGCGTGCACCACCACGCCCAGCTAATTTTTGTATTTTTAGTAGAGACGGCCATGTTGGCCAGCATGGTCTTGATCTCTTGACCTCGTGATCTGCCCATCTCGGCCTCCCAAACTGCTGGGATTACAGGCGTGAGCCACCGGTCCCCAGCCACCTTCTTTATTCTTTTTCAGTCTTGCCATGTTGCTCAGGCTGGAGTGCAGTAGCTGTTAACAGGTGCATCATAGTACACTGCAGCCTTGAACTCATGGGCTCAAGTGATCTTCCTGTGTCAGTATCCTGGTTAGCTGGGACTACAGGTGTATGCCACTGCACCCAGCCCCTTTCTGTTTTTGTTATTTTTAAATAGATTTTTGAGCCTTTTTAGGTTCACAGTAAACCATATGCCAGCCTCCACCCCTGACCACACACACACACAGAGTGCTCACTACTTTCCCCACTATCAACATCTTGTACCAGAGTGTTACATTTTTTACAGTCAGCGAACTTAAGTTGACACATCATTACCACCCAGAGTGTCCATAGTTTACATTAGGGTTCACTCTTGGTTTTGGCAACTGTATGATTTATAATGTATAAAGGGTTCATTCTGGGTTATGACAACTGTATAATGACATGTATCCACCATTATAGTATTATACAGAATAGTTTCACTGACCTAAAACTCCTCTATGCTCCATCTGTTGTTCATCCCTCCCCGAGCTCCTGGCCACCATACATCTTTTTCTTTCTCCATAGTTTTTCCTTTTCCACAAGGTCATATAGTTGGACTCGTACAGTATGTAGCCTTTTCAGATTGTCTTTCATTTAGTAACATGCATTTAATTTCCTCTGTGTCTTTTTGTAGCTTGATAGGTCATTTCATTTTAGTACTGAATACTCTTACATTGTCTGGATGTCCCACAGTTTATCCATTCATGTACTGAAAGACATCTTGATTGCTTCCAAGTTTTGGCTATTATGAATAAAGCTGTACACATCCATGTACAGGATTTTGTGTGGACATAAATTTTCAACTCATTGGGGTAAATACCAAGGAGCATGATTGCTGGGTTGTATGATACAACTGTGTTTAGTTTTGTATGAAGCCTTGAAACTATCCTCCAAAGTGGCTGTACCATGTACCATTTTGCATTTTCACCAGCAATGGATGGGAGTTCCTGTTGTTCCACATCCTTGCCAGTGTTTTTGATTTGGGTCATTCTGATAGATGTATAGTGGTATCTCATTTTAATTTGTAATTTTCTAATGATATATGATGTGAAACATCTTTGCATTTGTTTATATGCCATCTGTATATCTTCTTTGATGAGATGTACAAGTCTTTTGCTCATTTTTAAAATCAGAGTGATAGTTTTCTCATTGTTGACCTTTAAGAGTTCTTTGGATATTTTGGATAAAAGTTCTTTGTCAGATGTCTTGGGCAGATCTTTTCTCCTTGCTTGTCTTCTCATTCTCTTAATCTTTTCTCCTTTTCTTTCATTCTTTCTATTTATTTATCTATTTATGAGGCGGAATCTCGCTCTGTTGCCCAGGCTAGAGTGCAGTGGTGCAGTCTTGGCTCACTGCAAGCTCTGCCTCCTGGGTTCACGCCATTCTCCTGCCTCAGCCCCCCGAGTAGCTGGGACTACAGGCGCCCGCTACCACACCCGGCTAATTATTTGTATTTTTAGTAGAGACAGGGTTTCACTGTGTTAGCTAGGATGGTCTTGATCTCCTGACCTCATGCCGCACCCGGCCTCTCATTTTCTAATGTCATTTACAACTAGAAATTTTCCTCTAAGCACTGCTTTAACTGTATATCATAATTTTTGTTGGGTTTTCATTTATCTCAAAATATTTTCTAATTTTTCTTGTGATTTCTTCTTTGACTCACTGATTATTTAGGAATGTGGTGTTTAATTTTCACATATTTGTAAATTTCCCAGATGTCCTTCTGTTATTGATTTTTTTTATTTCATTGTGATCAGAGAGTGTACTCTGTCTGATTTTTTAACTATATTAAAACTTTTTTTAATGGCCTAACATAGGTTTATTCTGGAGAATGTTCCATGTGCACTTGAGAAAAACATGTATTCTGCTGCTGTTGGAGTATTCTATAAATGTCTAGTTGATTCTGGTATTTTCAAGTATTCTATTTCCTTGTTATCTTTTACCTGTTTATTATTTAAAGTAGAGTGGTGAGTGGTGGCTTGTGCCTATAATCCCAGCACTTTGGAAGGTCGAGGCAGGGGGATCATTTGCGCCTAGGAGTTCAAGACCAGCCTGAGCAACATAGTGAGACCCTGTCTCTACAAAAAAAAAAAAAAAAAAAAAACTTTAGCCAGGCATGGTGGCACATGCCTGTGGTCTCTGCTAGCTCAGGAGGCTGAAGCAGGAGGATTGCCTGAGCCAAAGAGTTTGAGACTGCAACGAGCTGTTATTGCACCACTGCACGCCAGCCTGGGCAACAGAGTAAAACCTTGTGTCTTAGATAAAAAGAGAGAGAGAGTGGGGCATAGAAGTCTCCAATTACTGTTAAATTGCCTGTTCCTCTGGTTCCATACGTCTTTACTTTCTTTGGCGCTCTGTTAAGTGCACATATTTATAATTGTTAGGTCAAGTGCACATATTTACAATTGTTACGTCATCCTGATGGATTGTCCCTTTACCATTATAAAATATCCTTTTTTGTTTCTAATTGCAATTTTGTCATAAAAATCCCTTGACCAATATTCGTATAGCCATTTCAGCTCTCTTATATTTCATTAAGAGTAAATTCTTAGTTTTCAAGTTAAGTTTTTGTCATCTTTATTTTATTATTTGTGTATTATTTATTTGAGATGGAGTCTTGCTGTGTCACACAGGCTGGAGTGCAGCTGCACGATCTCGGCTCTCTGCAACCTCTGCTTCCCAGGTTCAAGCAATTCTCCTGCCTCAGCCTCCCAAGTAGTTGGGATTACAGGTGTGCACCACCACACCTGGCTAATTTTTTGTATTTTGAATAGAGATGAGGTCTCACCATGTTGGCCAGGCTGGTCTCAAACTCCTGACCTCCAGTGATCTGCCTGCCTTGGCCTCCCAAAGTTCTGGGATTACAGGCATGAGCCACCGTGCCCAGCTACTCTTATTTTATTGTTGCTCTTATAACTAAACATTAATTGAAACTTCTTATATAGAATTTTACCAGTAACCATCCTCAAAAAGTGGTTGTCAAATGTTAAGTGGAGTGTAAATGCTTAGAAGGGAAAGATTTTCACTAGGGATGAATAGGACCAATTCCTGGGAGAAACCTTCCTAGAGAATCTAGGATATAAAATTAATAGTTGTAACTATTTTATTTTACAATAAATATCAATAGCTATCATTTGCTAATAGGCCCCTGTTGCCTATTCTTCCATTCTCTGTTTCATTCTAGGCACTATGTCGATCACTTTGCCTATTATTTAAACCTCTCAAAAGCTCTGCGTAATAGATACTGTCCTCAGTTTGTAGATAAGAAGTAGACCCAGCAAATTTATGTAATGGAAGCCCATGGGCTTCCAGCAAATAAAGCAAGGAGCCAGAATTTTACATTGGCAAATTTCTTGTTACTGTCACTCAGTGAGTCAGCTGCCAGGCCACATATGGATAAGTAGTTTCAAGTACCATAAGAACTAATAGAGATAATGTGAATTTGAATTAATTTGAGATACTGTTAATAAATTACACAAATGATGTGTAAGTAACAAAAATTTTATGAGTTGGTACCACTAGAATTGAAAGAGAAGTGTATTGCCAAAAAGCAAAATGATAGCTAGGTGCTTGCACTAACAAATTCCCTGTTCTCTTTTCTTTGTTGATATTTGCTTTGCTAGAAATGGAAAGGAATAGCAAATACATCAAAGAGAAGATGGAGCAACTACAATATCTCATAAGCAGTTTTTTTTTAACTCATTTGATGTTTAAGTTTATATTTTTCCCCCAGGTAATGCACTGACACAGTCAAAAATTCAAAGACACGAGATACAGTAGGATACTTAATGAAAAGTCTTTCTACTATGTCTGCCAGCCATGGTGCCAAGTAAGTTTTCTTACTTGGTTATAAATTATAACTATCGTTATAAATTTCTGGTATTTCATTGCAGTTTGTTTCTCTTTTTCTTCTCTCTCTCTCCTTCATTCTTCTCCTCTCCCTTTCTCCCTACACTTACACAGAATCTACAAACGTAAGAGTTAAAGGAACATCAAGGGATAGGGAAGTACCCAGGGATTAGCAAGCTACTTGCAAGCTACTTGCAATGAGGGAACCAGGGAAAAAAACTTTCTTTAACACTTTTACCACTCTCAGATGTTCTGGTCTCTCCTATCATTTGAACACATCAGAAACTAGAGGGCAAGGTTGCCTAAACTTTTTTTTTTTTTCTTAGCAGTATATCATAGATACCATTTTGTATTCATGTATAAAGAGCTTTTTTTTTTTTCTATTAAAAGTAGCCTGGATAAAGAGCTTTTAAAAAAAAACAGCTGTGTTCATACATAGATGTATGATTACTTACATAATCAGTCTTCCTCCATTGAAGGACATACAGCCTTGTTTCCAGTCTTTCACTGTTACAGACAGTGCTTTCATAAACAACTTTGGGAAAAAATTTTATGCACGTGTGCAAATATATCTGTAAGATAAATGACTAGAAATAGAATTACTGGGTCAAAGGTATGTGCATTTATAACATAATGGATATCCTATAATTGGCTTTTGTAGAGATTACACCCATTTAATCTCCCAACGGTGTATTGGAGTGCCTGCTTCCCCATTGCCTTTGCCAATGTGCTGCTGTCAATACACAGAATAGTTATGTCTGCTGCCTTAGCATTGACCAAAGCTCAGCAGAATGCTCACTCAGGTATTTTTTTCTCTTTTATTATGAAATATTTCATTTGTGGAAAAGGAATATATCGCAGTTTCATGTGAGAAGAGATAAACAGGGCAAAGTCAACAACACCATTGAAAAAGCTGGCATAAAAGGGAAAAAAAAAAAGTAAGTTTACAGTGGAGAAATGTGGCAAACACTACAACAGCCAAATAATCAAGGTCATTATCACCAGTAATGATTCATGTAGGTATTATGTACATTTGATCTGATGCAATGAAAATTGCACTTTGCCTCTCTGGTCTTCTTCCCTGAAACTCCTAACTCCAAGAAATAATGAGAAAAACACCAGACAAATTCCAGCTGAGGGATAGTATACAAAATACCTGATCAGTACTCCTCAAGATTGTCAAGGTCATCAAAAGCAAAGAAGTCTGAGAAACTGTCATAGCCAAGAGGAGTGTAAGGAGACATGACTAAATGTAATTCACGTGTCTTTATTCTGTTCCAGAATCTTATCCAAGATACCACATTACATTTAGTCATGTCTCCTTACACTCCTCTTGGCTATGACCTTGATTATTTGGCTGTTGTAGTGTTTGCCACATTTCTCCACTGTAAAGTTACTTTTTTTTTTTGCCCTTTTTTGCCAGCTTTTTCAATGGTGGTGTTGATTTTGCCCTGTTTATCTCTTCTCATCCTTTTATTTTTAATTCTTTTGGGTTCTTTTTTACATTTATTGTGATACCGATATAGCTGGATTTTTATCATCAGATTTTGTGCATTCTATTTGTCCTACTTTTTCCTTTAAGTTTTATGCTTTATTTCTCTACCTAAGTGGTTATTCTTGAAAAGTCTCGGCTTTTATCTCTTCAGATATTGCTTTTCCCCCATTCTTTCCATTCTCATTTTGTAGAACTCTGATTAGACTTATATTAGACATTTTTCCTTTTTTTGTTATGATAGAATTTCTCATTTCCTGGGCTTTGTTATGCTCATACACTACGAACACTTGGCTGTTTAATATGTTGCCCTATCCCCTGCATTTTGTGTAAACTGGTGTTTAGATCTTGTCAGTGAGGTTACTATATATATATATATTTTTTTTTTTTTACAGGACTATCTGATAGATAGTTTGTGTGCTTCTTACTGCATCACATCACAAGGCACATAATGTGTAGTTGTTCTTCTTTTTATGATAAGACCGATCAGTGTGTATAGGTGTTATCAGCCTGATCCATTCAATAAAGTTGCCTATTCATTTCCACCTAATGGTTTTAGCAGAGATTGATAATTTATTTTTCATTGCCTCTAGATCCATTGTTTCATTAATACAAAACATTGTCATTCTAATTTTTTCATTCTTTCTCCATTTATTGGCTTAGAAAATTTATGTTATCAATCAAGAAGAGATTGCTGAGTCAGAGGGTAAATTGAACATAGAATTTTGCTGGGTATTGCCAAATTTCCTTCCACAGGTGCTGAACCATTTGTGTATTCACCTGCAATATGTTACTGTGTCTATTTCCTCATGCTTTGCCAGTAGGATGTGTTAGCAAACTAAGATTTTAGCCAGTCTGTTAAGAAAAGATACCTTATTGTAGTTTTAATACAGATTTCTTTATCAGTGAAGAGGCTAAACCATTTTAAAGTAAGAATACTTAGGTTGTAAAAGGGTACTATAGAGTAAGAAATATATTTTCCCCAAACTTAAAACTTCATGGCTTCAATTTTATGGGGGTTTTACATTTTTGACTGATAAATTCCAAGGTATCAGTTACTCCGTAAAAATACTCCCCATTGTTTTTCCTCTAGCCACATGGCCTTCTGTTACTCACATGAACTCAACCTGTTTCTTTTCTGCCTGCTCATAAAATATATTATTGGCTTATTTCACTACCTAAAAAACAAATATGGACTTAAGAACTCAAATACTCTCTTCATATTAATAAAAGTTTCTAGTAATATTTACACTTAGCCTTCAGAGAAATGTTTCTTTTTACTTTGCTATATAGAAGTCCCTATGTATGATCAAAATAAAGAAAAATTTAAAAACCTAAGTCCTATTCCATAGTGATTTAGTCTTTGAATAATCTTTGTTGTCAAAGTTTATAGTTAGAGAACTCATTTAGTCTTTTTTGAGACAGAGATTTGCTCTTGTTGCCCAGGCTGGAGTGCAGTGGCACAATCTTGGCTCACTGTAACCTCTGCCTCCCGGGTTCAAGCAATTCTCCTGCCTCAGCCTCCCGAGTAGCTGGAATTACAGGCTCCCACCACCACGCCCAACTAACTTTTGTATTTTTATTGGAGACGGGGTTTCACCAGGTTGGCCAGGCTGGTCTTAAACTCCTGACCTCAGGTGATTCACCCGCCTTGGCCTCCAAAAGTGCTGGGATTACAGGCATGAGCTACCATGCCTGGCCCTTCATTTAGTCTTTTGTAGCCCTCATTGGTTACCTTCTTGTGAGGCAAATGACTAGGATACCTTCAGAATAAGAGTTTCTTTTGTTTACTGCTGGATCATGTTTGGTCTTGTTCCCTAAGTCTTAAAAGTAGATTAGTTTTAAGAAGTATCTTTCAACAGTGTGAGGCTTTCTGGGTACACACTGTATATGAATACAAGTAGCTGAATTACAGGTCCAAAATGTAACTATGGTCCAAAACCTTTTTTTAAAAGGAGGGGAGGATAACTGCTCTTTATCAAGATAATCTAAATTCTCTTGATGTCTTCATTTTCTCTTTACATTTCCAGATTTCTTGGCTCCTTTGACTCCTTCCTTTGCTCCTTGTCCTGGATCTTTAAGGAAAAGGGCACCTATTCTTTATTTCTCACCTGAGGATTTCCTGAAATTGTCTTATTTGTATTCCAGAGCTATATACCACAAGTTTTTTCTCAGACATCTGCTGTCTTTGATTATGCCTTCTACTCTACTGTCCTATAATGTTTAACATCGTTTACCATTTTGGGGTGACCATACAGTTTAGAACTGGAAGAGATAATAGCTGACACAGATTGTTACTACATAACATTAAGTACTAAGAGCTTCATATGAATTATTTTAATTTTTACAAAAACTCTGATATATATAACATCTTCATTGTACAGATGCAGAAATTGACGCCCAGAGATGGCATTTTGTCCCAATTCACACAGCAGACCCAACCTAATCCTTACCCACCTTGTTTTGTTACAGCCTAATGAGCCTAATACACAGCCTTCTCATATACAGGGAAAAAGAAAATTCAGTGGTGATGTCAGGTTACCTTCCTCAGGGTAATGGTTACCTGAAATTTATAACTCATTGTTCTTTTCTAAAATACAGTTTTTCTTATTAATAAGAACAATTATATTATCATCATGGAAAATGTGAAAAATATACATATGTTTAAAGAAAAAAAAGACAATGTGTTATATAATTAACTGGCATATATGTAGTATGTGCATAATTAGTGCTGCCAGCTGTTTTTATGTGTTAATAAAGGATGATTGGTGGTGGTGGTGGTGGTGGTGATTTTTTTCAGCAAAGTCTTTCACTTCCAGTTAGAAGGCTCTTCTTAGCATGCCCTGCTTGGTTTTACCTTGATTCAGTTGTGCTTTTTCTTCTTCACTTGGAATTGGCCTTCTTTTCACATCAGAGACTTCAAGTTTAGGTGAAGATTCATTTATTTAAAAAAAACAAAACAAACAGCAATTTTAAAAAATTCTTTGTATCCTTACCCCCCCATAATCTTTACCTAAAATTTTCTTAACGTCTGTATAGTTTGTACCATACTATCGTATCTTTATTAATTTTGCCTTAGAAGTTTTCAGTTGTTTTATGTATATTGTTTGTCCCTAACTAGATTGTAGACTCCTAGGGGGCAGCAGCTAGTGTGTTAAATATAATTTACATTTATTTTAATACATAGTAAAATGTGTTTACAATAGATGCTTAATAAGTACTTAGTAGTTGACCTTACAGCTCACAAGTATTCTGTAGGCTGTTATTTTATGAGTATAAATTTAAAATTTCCCTTGGCATAAATTATGTAATCATAAGGAACTACTGTGGTGATCTTCAGTGATTAATCATGGAAATGCAATATATGAATTCATAGATATAGCATATATAACTATGTACTATATATATTTTTATATATAATCATATATATGTATGTATATATATAATCACTCATCTGCTTTGACCTGAAGTCTTTTATTCTTCAGGGTTGTTTGGGTTAGTTGGTTTGTTTGTGGGTCCTTTTTTTTTTTCTTTTTTTGGTCAGATACTATTTTGGACCAGGCGTGGTGTCTCATGCCTATAATCCCAGCACTTTGGGACGCCAATCACTTGAAGCCAAGAGTTTGAGACCAGCCGGGGCAGCATAGCAAGATACCATTTTTACAATAAAATATATATAATTAACTTAGTTATCTAAAAAGTTGTCCAAGAACATATCCTTTCTTTACAATCTAATGATTAACCTTTTGTTATTAAGCAAAGTAACTTACAGCGTAAGTTTGCAGGATGTTTGTTCTTACATAAAGATGGTAAAATCTCAAACTACCAGCAGAGCAGTCAATCAGAGACGAAACTTACATAAGCGACTTTTCTGGGGCTCTTGGACCTAGCCTCCAAAGTGTAGTGTTTAAAACAGTGGGGAATGCTAGAGAAAGAGGTAAAACTCTTTACTATCTCATTAGGATTCCCCATACTTTTTTTTTTTTTTTTTTTTTTTTGAGACAGAGTTTGGCTCTTGTTGCCCAGGCTAGAGTGTAATGGCGCGATCTTGGCTCACTGCAACCTCCGCCTCCTGGGTTCAAGTGATTCTCCTACCTCAGCCTTCCAAGTAGCTGGGATTACAGGCACATGCCACCATGCCCAGCTAATTTTTGTATTTTTAGTAGAGACGGGGTTTCCCCATGTTGGCCAGGATGGTCTCAATCTCTTGACCTTGTGATCCACCTGCCTCGGCCTCCCAAAGTGCTGGGATTACAGGCATAAGCCACCACGCCCAGCCTCCCACATACTTTTAATCAAGTTTGTTGTATTACTTGATATCTTCAATAAAATTCACATTTGTTGGCTTGGGACCATATAATTAATACTTCTTTTTTTCCCCCTTAAAAAGTCCATTTAACAACAGATTGAGTCAAGTACTGGCCACAGAGTACTGTGGCTAGGTCCTGTGCCATTATATTCCAGTGCCTTGTAGAACAGGCCAAAGTGCCCCATACTGCCAAGTACCATGTGCTGAGATAGCTGTGGCCTAGAGGGTCCTTGAGAGTGATGCCAATCATCATTAAAAAGCATTTTTTAAGCACCTATCTGTACATGGTTCTGTCCTAGGCACTGTACAAAACGAGTTAAACAGACATGGCCCTTGCCCCCTGGGAGTTTTCAGTCTAAGATGATGCTGACATGGACAGACATAAAGGATATTGAGACAACTGAACAAACATTGAACAAGAACATAAAGTACTAACATTATGCACAAGCAAAGGGGTAAGTGTATTTTGTGGGGTAGTATGTAAAGGAAGCCTCATGGGACATGGACAGGGTAGGGTAGTCAGCCTCTATCAAGTTAAGTTAGTCTTTGCTGAGAAGTTGGATTTTTATACAGATTTAATCAAAGTAGGGACAGGACATTCCAGACATGTAGCAAAAAGACTTGGAGCAAGGATAAAAGTTTATATTGTTAAACTGTCAGTGGCCTCAAAAATCTGTACTTCTGGATGGCTCTGAAAATGGGATTGGTGTCTTAGCTTTAGAAAGTTGTCATTTGAGGGCCGGATGCAGTGCCTCACGCCTGTAATCCCATCGCTTTGGGAGGCCGAGGCGGGTGGATCATTTGAGACCAGAAGTTCTAGACCAGCTTGGGTGACATGGCAAAACCCCATCTCTACTAAAAATAAAAAAATTAGCTAGGTGTGGTGGCATGTGCCTGTAGTCCTAGCTACTTGGGAGGCTGAGGTGGGAGAATCACTTGAACCCGGGAAGCAGAGGTTGCTGTGAGCTGACATTGCGCCAGTGCACTCCAGCCTGGGCTATAGAGCGAGAATCTGTCTCGAAAGAAAGTTGGCGTTTGAGTTTGGTCTAGGTCGAAATCAGTTCAATGCAAAGCAAAAAGCAAACAGAAAAAACATGGGAACTTGAGTGGCTTCTGTGAGCAGTCTGTCTTGCTTGTTGAATCTCTTTTATAAATTATTGGCCACTTAACGGAACTTTTCTCAGGAACTTATACCAGGTTGTCTTGTAAAGTACCTGTTTATGCTCATTAAATCGTGTTCTGTGTTAGAAACTATCGCACAGCAAAGTATAGAATTATGTTTCTCTGCCAGTCCAAGTGCATTGGTATTTACAACTAATTGATCACAACTAGTTACATATTTCTTTGTTTCTTCTCCACTCCAACAGCTTCACTTGACTAGCCTCTAGGAGTTCTGGTTGTTATTATAAGCAATGCCAGCAAATGCTGAACATTAAGTATTACCTACCTGCCCTTCAGTCATTGACTTCTTAACTTCCAAGGTGTACCTTTAGCAGCCAAAATATAAATTTTAATTTATATTACAGTGGCAGCAAAAATCTACTTTTGTTTGGAATGTCTGCCAGACAAAACTGATTACTTCTTTTTTAGTAGACATTGACTTACAAGCCCCAGTAGTTCTCAGCTCACTTTTTTATGTCATTCATGTCTGAAACGTGAAAACTTGAATTTAGCCAGAATATTAGGGTGTAGTTGTTCTCTTTACAAAAGCCTCTTTATTATACAAAAGAAGTAATAGTTTCCCTGCTAATTGCAAGCTTCTCTGGTGCCCTTTAAATTAATAGATTTTCAAAACTTAATATTTATACAAAGCTTCAGTTGCCATTCGTTATGTAAATACAGTGCTATTAGAAACATAAGTGTTGAGGCCCACTAAGGCATTAAAAATTCAATAATACCTTTTGAAAATATTGAAACTTTCTTACGCCCTTATATATTTAACTTGTAAGGTACATTTATTATAGTTCTTCCTCTCCACCAGAATTAAGGTTTTCAAAGGCTGCTGTCTTGCCTTTTTCCACTTCCCATACCTTTTTGTGGTGTAATCTGACAGCAATAAGAATCTAGTAACTGTTGCTTTTTTCCTAAGTTTACGACCCCTGGCCCCAAGTCATGAGATGGTAGCACATAAACTTCATAGGAAGAGTATGAATTAGAGACTGTCCTCCAAAAGATTTCAGTGATTGTTCTTACTCACCAAATAGCTTGCCAGATAATCTTTAGCTCTCAGAAATACCTCCCCTGGGTGGCAGTTTATTATTCAAATGGTATGCTTAGCACTAGGCATTTATCTTTTCTTTTAAATATTAAGCTAATCTTAGACTAGTGTCTGGAAAAGCCTTAAGAGATTTAGACAAAGTAAATTTAAGAGAAAAGCCAAGACAGAATTTTGTCAGAAAAACTAGAATTAGGTGCTATAAAATGCAACCTGTGCCTCCATTTTATCTGGTACATCTTTTGTCTATAACACAAGAGATAAGTAGAAAATTTCCAAAGAGGAAATATGAAGACTTTTTTTTAAAGAATTCACACCCAATGATTCAGGAAGAAAATTGAGCTTGTTAGAACCTTCTGAGATCTTCCAAGGAAAAACAAGAAAAACAATTCAAACATCTGTAGGCTGTCACTGTTCATGATAGATAAAAGTAATAGTGATGGGTTATATTTTAGGAATTATGCTTTCATTCAAATATTTGAATTTTTTTTTATGGAATTATATTGCTTTACTCCATCAGTAGGTAGTTCCAAGTACAAGACAATTCAGTTCAACAAATGATTGAGAGTAGTAGGAACTTGGGGTAGATCAGTGATCAAAACAAAGATCATTTTCCCTTTGGAGGTTTGTTTTTGTTTTTGTTTTTGTTTTGAGACAGAATTTCGCTCTTGTTGCCCAGGCTGGAGTGCAATGGTGCCATCTCAGCTCACTGCAACCTCTGCCTCCCAGGTTCAAGCGATTCTCCTGCCTCAGCCTCCTGAGTAGCTAGGATTACAGGCGCGCACCACCACGCCCGGCTAATTGTTTGTATTTTTAGTAGAAACGGGGTTTCACCATGTTAGCCAGGCTGGTCTCAAACTCCTGACCTCAGGTGATCCGCCCACCTTGGCCTCCCAAAGTGCTGGGATTACAGGTGGGAGCCACCGCGCCCGGCCTGGAGCTTATTTTCAGATGCAAAAATCAGCAAACGTTTCTGTAAAGAACCAGATAGTAAATATTTTAGACTTTGCATATGCCCATGTTCCAGTAAAACTTAATTTACAAAAACAGGCAGATGTCTGAATTTAGCATACAGGCCCTAGTTTCCCAACCTCTGTTACAGTAAGTGGAAACATAATTAATATGTAAATTAGGGTATGTTATGTGATAAGTGCTTTGGGAAAAAGAAAAATAGAGCAAGGTAATCAAATGGGGAGTGTGATGAAGTAGGGGTTCGTAGGGTGGGCTTCATTGAAGTCAAGAAGAAGAAGAAGGGGCATGGTGGCACACACCTGTAGTCTCAGCTACTCAAGAGGCTTAGATAGGAGGATCACTTCAGCCAGTGGTTTGAAGCCAGCCTGGGCAATGTAATAGTGAGACTCCATGTCTAAAAAGAGAAAAAAGAGAAAGAACCAGCAAAGGAGACTGAAAATTGAGTAGTGAAATAGAAAGAAAAACAAGAGATGTTCTGGGGTTGGCCCAGTGGCTTACTCCTGTAATCCCAGCACTTTGGAAGGCCAAGGTGGGCAGATCGCTTGAGCCTAAGAATTTGAGACCAGCCTAGGCAACATGGCGAAACCTCATCTCTGCAAAAAATACAAAGGTTAGCCAGGCATGGTGGTGCACACCTGTAATCCCAGCTACTTGGCAGGCTGAAGCAGAGGACTGCTTGAGCCTAGGAGGCGGAAATTACAGTGAGCCAAGATGACACCATTGCGATCCCGCCTGGGTGACAGAGTGAGACTCTCTCAAAAAAAAAAAAAAAAAGAGGAAAACTGAGATTAGATTTGGCTAAATGGAGGTTGTTAGTGATCTTGATAAGCAGTTTTGGTGGAGTGGGTTCAAAACTAAGGAGAGAGACAGAGGGCCGGGAGCAGTGGCTCACGCCTGTAATCCCAACACTTCGGGAGGCTGAGGCGGGCGGATCACCTGAAGTCGGGAGTTCAAGACCAATCTGACAAATATGGAGAAACCCTGTCTCTACTAAAAATACAAAATTAGCCAGGCGTGGTGGCACATAACTGTAATCCCAGCCACTCAGGAGGCTGAGGCAGGAGAATCGCTTGAACCCAGGAGGCAGAGGTTACAGCAGTGAGCCGAGATCGTGCCATTGCATTCCACCCTGGGCAACAAGAGCAAAACTCCATCTCAAAAAAAAAAAAACATATACAATTCTTCTGGGGAATTTTGTTGCAAAGGGAGCAATGAAATGAAGCAGTGGGGCAAAAAGGCTCAAGAAAAGAATTTGGTTTTAATTTTTTTTTTTAAATACGGAAGAAATAATAGCATGTTTGTTTGATGAGGATCCAGTAAAGAGTAGGGAGAAATGATGTAGGATAGTGGGAGAGAATTGCTGGAGCTGTGGCCTTGAGTTGGTGAGGGGATAGGATCATCTAGTACATAAGTGAGGGGATTGACTTCAGATGGGTGGAATATTGGTTGATGGGTACATGTGCTGGAGAGTGTCGGTAAATGTTCTCTTATGGCTTCAGTTTTCTGATTAAAAAATTACCAGGCCAGGCATGGTGGCACATGCCTGTAATCCTAGCACTTTGGGAAACTGAAGTGGGAGGATTGCTTGAGCCTAGGAGTTCCAGACCAGCCTGGGCAACACAGGGAGACCCCATCTCTACCAAAAAAAAAAAAAAAATTTTTAAATAAATAAAATTAGCCAAGCATGGTGGTGCACATCTGTGGTCCCAGCTACTTGGGGGGCTGAGGTGGGAGGCTCGCTTGAGCTGGGGAGGTCAAGGCTGCAGTGAGCCATAATCATGCCACTGTACTCTAGTGTGGGTGCCAGAGCAAGACCCTGTCTCAAAAAAAAAAAAAAGAAAAAAATCGAATTATCAACAATACGAAGGTTGAAGTGCTGAGGTTTTATATATACTTACTGTCTTTAACTTCTACTACTAGCATTTGAGGGATCTTTGGTGACTAAGATGACTTTTATTGTGCTTCCTGAAGGAGTTATAAACTTAACCCAGCAAATTTGTATGTTTTGAGAATTCAGCACTATATTCTGAGATTAAATAATGATGCATGTAATAATGCCTTTGGCACAGCACACAGTCTCATATAGACCCTCAAGAAATGCTAACTATTTATTAGAGGATATAGAGTTGGTGTGCACTAAATTAGACTTATTTCATCTCTCTGGTCCCAAAAGATACCTTATCGTTGTTTTAAATGTTATATAAGTTAGAGCTTGACAGTAATAAGTAAATATGCTATACGTATTATAAATGACAGGTCCTTTGACATCTCTTCTAATGTTCTCTCTACTTTACAATGTATAGTCTGTCTTCATACAGTGACATAGCAATATTATTGGCTCCAGTGATCAGCAGGGAGTCTTGATCAGAGGATCCATAGATGGATGCTTTGTTCTTACATGTTTAATTATTTTATCATCAGAATCCTATGTTAATTTATTTGTATAGGGAAAATAAACTGTTTTTGTGTGTAGCATTTGCCTTTAGATTATAAGCTCCCAGAAGGTAGGTAATAATTCTTACACATTTCTAAGAAGTTTTCATATTTTTTTGGTAGCTCACAACACCTGTAATCTCAGCTACTTGGGAGGCTGAGACAGGAGAATCACTTGAACCCAGGAGGCGGAGGTTGTAGTGAGCCGAGATTGTGCCACTGCACTCCAGCCTGGGCAACAAAGCAAAACTCTGTCTCAAAAAAAAAAAATTAAATTAAAAAAATAAACTTACGGCCAGATGCAGTGGCTCATGCCTGTAATCCCAGCACTTTTGGAGGCCGAGGTAGGTGGATCACCTGAGGTCAGGAGTTCAAGACCAACCTGGCCAACAGGGTGAAACCCCATCTCTACTAAAAATACAAAAATTAGTTGGGCGTGGTGGCGCACGCCTGTAATCCCAGCTACCTGAAAGGCTGAGGCAGGAGGATCACTTGAGCCCAGGAGGCGGAGGGTGCAGTGAGCCGAGATCCTGCCATTGCACCCCAGACTGGGTGACACAGTGAGACTGTGTCTCAAAAATAAATAGCTGGCCGGGTGCGGTGGCTCACACCTGTAATCCCAGCACTTTGGGAGGCTGAGGTGGGTGGATCACCTGAGGTCAAGAGTTCGAGACCAACCTGACTAACATGGTGAAACCCCGTCTCTACTAAAAATACAAAAATTAGCTGGGTATGGTGGCAGACGCCTATAATCCCAGCTACTCAGGACGCTGAGGCAGGAAAATCGCTTGAACCCAAGAGGCGGAGGTTGCAGTGAGCCAAGATCGCACCATTGCACTCCAGCCTGGGCGACAGAGTGAGACTCCATCTCAAAAAATAATAAAAATAATAAATAAATAAACTTAGATATTCAGTTATATTTGGCCTTTAAATCAGGGCTGAGACCCTTCCATTCTTCTGGAAAATTCTGGAGCTAAATTATACTGGGCTTAGTGGCAGTCAGAATACCTCCAAATGCTGCTTTTCCAAATAACTTTCAGAAGGAAGTAGTAGTCAGATTTCAGAGTAAGCATATAATAATAGAACATAATTGGTACATACAGCTGTTGGAATGCTATAAAAACTGACTTCATAATCATAAAAAGAAATTTGTTAGAGAATAATATTCAATTAAATATAGCATATTGAAAATCAAAGAGAGATAAATTGACTTTATATAAATACAAGAAAATGGCCCTGGTTACCTTTATATACTGTATCAAGGTGTACAGTGAGTGAAGTCAGAGAAATGATATTCTTACCAAATACGAGAGAATCTAATTGTTGCCAGGAATTTGATGGAAGAAGCAAGCTGAAATGACCATTTCACTCTACCGTGGCCAGTATGATTAAGAGATGAAAGTGAGAGGACTATTTCCTTTATAAGAAGCAACTATATTTGAGACTCTAATTTTAGGTTCAATAATAAAGGTAATTTGAGGAGGCTGTTTACGAGAATGTATGAAGTAATATTTAGCTATTCGTCCAAATGACTGAGAAATTCTAAACTATTCTAGTCTAGGTTCCCATCAAATTTATAACAGTTATTTCTAAAGCATCAAAACATCCAACTTCATGAAAGTATTTTAGGGTGAGTGTAGTAGCTCATGCCTGTAATCCCAACATTTTGGGAGACCAAGGCAAGAGGATCACTTGAACCCAGAAGTTTGAGGCTATAGTGAGCTATGATCATGCCACTACACTATAATCTGGATGACAAAGTGAGACCCTGTCTCTTGTTGGGGGGAAGGTATTTTAGATCTATAGAAAATATCAAACAAGTCATTTTAAAAGTTCACCCTGTGTTGAACCTTTACTTCTTTTCTTTGTGTTGTAGGTCCAGTGGTTTACGTCTTGGATCTTGCAGATAGACTGATCTCAAAAGCCTGTCCATTTGCTGCAGCAGGAATAATGGTCGGCTCTATCTATTGGACAGCTGTGACTTATGGAGCAGTGACAGTGATGCAGGTTCACTATTTTACCTATATAGTGATATTACTTGGTGTGAAGATCTATTAAAACATTTTTTGTTAGACATTTAAAAGTGTATTATTTTGAATAAGAAATAACATTCTCATGTTCTTTCTAAATGTTATTTCCCCTACTTTTTCTTTACCCAAAAAGGAGCATATTATAGCTGTATCTCCCTTTTTTCGTAGTGAATCTTAGAGATCATTTCATATAAGTATGCAGAAATCTGCATAACATTCTATCTATAGAATTACAGCCATTTACTAACCAACTTGTCTCTTGTGGATAGACGTGTAGTTAGTCCAGTGTTTTGCTATAAAAACAGTGCTGCATAGCTTGCAATCCCAGCACTTCGGGAGGCCGAGGCAGGTGGATCACCTGAGGTCAGGAGTTCGAGACCAGCCTGGCCAACATGGTGAAACCCCATCTCTACTAAAAATACAAAAATTAGCTGGGAGTGGTGGCAGGCTCCTGTAATCCCAGCTACTCGGGAGGCTGAGGCAGTGAATTGCTTGAACCCAGGAGCCAGAGGTTGCAGTGAGCCAAGATCACACACCACTGCACTCCAGCATAGGCGACAGAGCGAGACTCCATCTCAAAAAAAACAGTGCTACATAGAACTTGGATAAGTGGTCAAAAATAAAAATTAAAAAAAGAAAAACAGTGCTACAATCAGTAACTGCTGCTGAATATTAGAGAGACATAAATTTCAAAATTTAGTCCCAAGCCCTTGACTCTTCTTTTTATACCTTCTTCTTAAAGATTTCCAGCTATCAACTTAGTTTTTTTTGTGTTCAGGTCTTTTGTCCTATTCTTTTCTCAAATCCAGTGCTGCAATGATCTCTTGTGACTTCATACTCAAAATTATTGAAATCAAACTTGTCATTTCTTCCATTTGAAACCTAAATTTATTCTCCGTCATCGTTCCTTTGTTTCTGTTTCTATTTTCCCATCTATAGTTTACATCCTTTTTTTTTTTTTTTTGAGACAAGGTCTTGCTCTATATAGCCCAGATTGGGCATGCAGTGGCATAATCATGGCTCACTGCAGCCTCAACTTCCTGGGCTCAGTCATCTGTCCACCTTAGCCTCCCTAGTAGCTGGAACTACGGGTGTGTGCCTCCACGCCGAGCTACTTTTTTCTAAGGATGGTGGGAGGGGTCTAACTATGTTGCCAAGGCTGATCTCAAACTCCTGGGCTCAAGTGATCCTCCCGCTTCAGCCTCCCAAAGTGTCCCAAAGTGCTGGAGGTACAGGTGTGAGCCACAGCACCCAGCCCATCCTACATTTTTAGAATTACATTTGACTCTTCACCCCCCTCAATATACCCCACAAACCGCCCCCCGACAAAACAAAGTCTTACTCTGTCACCAAGGCTGGAGTACAGTGGCACAATCAAGGCTCACTGCAGCCTTACTCCTGGGCTCAAACGATCCTTCTGCTTCAACCTCCCAAGTAGCTGGGACTACAGGCACACACCACTATACCCAGCTAATTTTTTATTTTTTGTAGAGATGGGGTCTTGCTGTGTTGTACAGACTGGTCTCAACCTCCTGGCCTCAAGTGATCCTCCCGCCTCAGCTTCCCAAAGTGCTGGGATCACAAGCCTAGTGAGCCCATCTGGCCTAGTCTTTCTATTTTATAGCCTTCTATTCAGTCCACTGACCAAATCCAAGCAGTTTTTCCATTTTGGTGTGTGTTGTATCTGTGGCGTCCTTTCCACAATCTTTACCACCTGACTTCTTGTCACTTCATCATACCTGGATGGCTAAAGGACCTTCTTGGTTTATCTGACTTCATGTTCTTCTATCAATCCATCCTTCCAAATGAATCCTCTTAAAATAGTACCTTCAAAATCTTACTCCCCAGCTTAACATCTCCATTGCCTTAAGTAGTAGTCTTCAAGAGCAGCATCTAGATTGGTTAAGTGTTTCCTAAGTAACTCTGTAGTAGTGAACACACTTAGGTTTGTAGATGATATAATTTGCTTTTCTTTAATATAAGTTAGAATTTACATGAACAAAAAAGGAATGCTTGGAATTTTACCTAATATTCCAGGAACTGCATATGTATTTATGCCAGGGTCAAACCTTTATGGCTTGCTCCATTAATGGTCATGGTGAGACAGAGTATTATGAGACTTCCTTATAAAATGATGATGACATCCCAAAAATATGGATACAGTTACTGAAATGAATCACAAACAGTGAAACATCATTTGACGTGAGTGTCGTGAATAAAGTTTGAGAACCACTGACTTGAACTTTAGCCTGATTTGATACACAGGGTCCTCTGTAATCGTACTTCGTTCTGCTTTAAGGCCTGTTGGGCTGTCTCCTCCAACTCATCCTTATGTTGTGTAGTTTTTTACCTCTGTCCTTTGGCTTACGTCACCTTCCCGACCTAATACCTGCCCTTTTAGTCTTCTGTGTACTTATCCAAATCTAAACCCTCCTTCCAGGCTTAGCTAGCTTTCCTCCATAGAACTTACAGGCAACTCCTGCCTGCTGTGATTCCTTCTTCCTCCACATTCATGACATTTTTATTCCTCAAATGGCAGCTAGTCCTGCCCTGATGAAGTGACATTTCTTATATAGATTATCTGTTTAACTTTTCTTGTTTTTAGGCCTTATTTTTCCTGTTAGGAGGTAATTTCCTTGAAAGCAGAGTCCATTTTATGCTTCTGTATTCCCTGTTACAGCATCTACATAGAAACTAACACATTAAAGGGTTTCATAAATCTTTGTGGTTTTGTTTTTTGTTTTTTTGTTTGAGACGGAGTTTCGCTCTTGTTGTCCAGGCTGGAGTACAGTGGCGTGATCTCAGCTCACCGCAACCTCCGCCTTCCAGGTTCAAGTGATTCTCCTGCCTCAGCCTCCCGAGTAGCTGGGATTACAGGCATGTGCCACCACGCCCAGCTAATTTTGTATTTTTAGTAGAGATGGGGTTTCACCATGTTGGTCAGGCTGGTCTGGAACTCCTGACCTTAGATGATCTGCCTGCCTCTGCCTCCCAAAGTGCTGGGATTACAGGTGTGAGCCACTGCACCCGGCAGTGTTTATGTTTTTTATGTGACCACTTCAAATAATGAGTATTAGTACATCACCTGAGGAGGAAGGATCAGGATGATTTACTAAGACTGAGAAAGACATAGAAACTTAGAGCAGATTATACGTTATTTAATGTACAAATACATTATATAGATACATATATTTTGCAAATGAGATTGAGTTATTTTCTTAAGACTTTATTGACCATGAGAAGTGAGATGGCTCTTTGTTAAGAAAGGCTTTTAGGCTGGCACAATGTTAAAAGAATTTTGATAATTAATGGGGCAGTTATTAAAGTGGCACTTATTAAAACACAAATAAATTGAAAACTGATCCCCAGCATCAAGGGATATAGTCCAAGATATAGTCCAAGACAAGACATTCATAAATGAAACCACTGGAGAACAGTTACAGGTTAGATAAATAAATGTGATAAATAAATGTGATAAGAGGGCAGAAGACTATATAAACAATATTTTAATTCACTAAAAGTGAAAGATCATTTGATTTGAAATTATGAGAAAAGTCTTGAGCTAACCCTTAAAGGAAATAATTTGAATTGGTAGAATAAAATAAGCAAGGAAGCAAAAACTATAGTACACATATATTATGTGTTACCATTTAGAAATAACCTTCACATGTACTGTCTCACTTGATAAGATTTTTTTTTTTTTAGCCCAGAAATGAGACTAGCTATGACAGTAGGTGGGTAGTGTTGTGTGATTTAAGAGTATTGGGAAGATGACTTTTACCTTTCCGAGCACATATGATAGAGAATGTGCCCCTCTATACCATCAGTAGTATTTAGGATTTGCCTTCTAACGCTTGATTGTTTTTCCTCTGCTTCCTTAACAACCCTGCAGTACAAGTAAACCAAATTAAGGAATCAGATCACTGTTATTTTCCCATTTATTTTCTTTCCTTCTCCATGGACCTGTCATAGAATCAGTACTTTTTAGTTGTGGGGAACTTGAATAGGACCTTCCTCTTGCATTTTTATTGAAAAGACAACACAATAATTTTTTTTCCCGGCACTGGATTGAACACCTAGCACTGATGCATTTAACCCTTGCAACAATTTTATGACATAGATTATTATTATAAATTATTCCTAGTTTACTGGTTTAGAGAGTTTACATGTCCAGTGCCACACAGCAGAGAAGAAGCATTAGGACTCCTGTCCCTTGGCTCCTTAAGTGAAGCCTTGTCCCAGAGGCAGCTGGAACATTTTATCCTGGAACAGTGGAACCTTAATATTTAGCCTAGTTCCCATTTTTGCCTCTAGTGCAAAGACAGCCCCCATTAGCATTGCCCATTCTTAATTACAGTACTTACTTATCCTTGATTCTGATTTAAAAAAAAAAACAAAACCCTGTTATTTCATCACTGTTTCATCCTCTTGTTAGGATTCTGGCCAGGTGCTGTAGCTCATGCCTGTAATCCCAGCACTTTGGGAAGCTGAGGCAGGCAGAACCCTTGAGGCCAGGAGTTGGAGACCAGCCTGGCCAACGTGATGAAACCTCATCTCTACCAAAAATACAAAGAAAAAATTAGGCATAGTGGCTATATTCCCAGCTACTCCGGATGCTGAGGCGTGAGAATCACTTGAACCTGGGAGGCAGAGGTTGTAGTGAGCCAAGATTGCACTCCAGCCTGGGCGACAGAGCAAGACTCTGTCTCTAATTAATTAATGTAGAATTCTAATAGTACTTTAAAAGCTTAGACCTTAATTAAAACTCATAGCCTTTCAGCAGCAATGAACTGCAGGCCTACCTAGATATGAAGATCTAGCTTTTAGCCCTTCTGCAGGAAAAACAAAAACAAAAAATTATTTTTCTCTAAACCTGCAATTCTATAGGTCTTTTGTTTTTCTTTTTTTTTTTCTTTTTCTTTTTTTTTTTTTTTTTTTGAGACAGAGTCTCATTCTGTTACCCAGGCTGGAATGCAGTGGCACAGTCACGGCTCACTGCATCCTCGAACTCCCTGGGCTCAGGTGATCCTCCTACCTCAGCCTTCTGCACAGCTGGGACTACATTCACATGCCACCATGCCCTGCTAATTTTTGTATTTTTTGTAGAGACAGGGTTTCACCATGTTGCCCAGGCCAGTCTCAAACTCCTAGACTCAAGCTACCCACCTACCTTAGCCTCCCAAAGTGCTTGGATTACAGGCGCCCAGGCCAGTCTCAAACTCCTAGACTCAAGCTACCCACCTACCTTAGCCTCCCAAAGTGCTTGGATTACAGGCGTGAGCCACTGTGCCCAGCCAGGCGTTTATTTTATACATAGATAACAAATTCTTAGACATTCTATATAATTCCTGGAGCTTACCCCAAAATTGAAGTCTTAAAAATAATGTTTTTAAATCTTGGGACAAGAAAGCAGAATGTATGTGATTACACACAGGTTCACTGACTTTGTATTGGCCAAAATTAAATCAGGCCCATTGCTTAATCACCTTTCATTTATTGCCCCTGAGTATGACTATTTTAGCAGGTGGTGTACTGCAGGTGTTATACTACCTTATTTCTTCACAGTATATATATTTGCACACTTGTTTGGTTTGATTTTCTCTCACTTTCAAAAGACATCTGTTTAACCTGCCATTTTAGCCCCAGCACAAAATCATTATTCAGTTGAATGAATGAATGCATGTGTGAATGATGAGCCTCATCCCACTTCTAACTTGCTTGAGCACGGGGCATCTCTCTTCACTTTAGTTGTAACAAGTGAAATACTGGGTCTTTGCTCACTCTTTGCCCTATTTCCTTCCTTTTTTTTTTTTTTTTTTGAGATGGAGTTTCACTCTTGTTGCTCAGGCTGATGCAATCTCGGCTCACTGCAACCTCCACCTCTTGGGTTCAAGCGATTCTCCTGCTTCAGCCTCCCGAGTAGTTGGGATTACAGATGACCACCACCACGCCTGGCTTGTATTTTTAATAGAAACGGGGTTTCACCATGTTGGCCAGGCTGGTCTCAAACTCCTGACCTCAGGTGATCCGCCTGCCTCAGCCTCCCAAAGTGCTAGGATTACAACTGTGAGTCACAGTGCCCAACCCCTACTTCCTTTTTGTTTCCTTATTCTTAAACACCTTATAAGGTTTTTGCTGCTACCCATGAGAAACAAACATCCTCTTGTTCGCTCTAGTCTATACCTGAATATTCAGTCTCCTTTATATTTCTAAACCCAAAAAAAGGACACATAACCCAACAAAGGATTTCTTTCAAATATTCTGAATTTATTTGCTAACACTTTGAGAATATTTAATCATATTTAGTTATAATGTTAGAGTGATCATTATATTGAAATTTTTAATGATATAAAAATAGAATTTCCTAGCCAGACGTGGTGGCACTCATCTGTAGTTCCAGCTCCTCAGGAGGGTGAGGTGGGAAGATTGCTTGAGCCCGGGAGTACAAAGCCAACCTGGGAAACGTAGCAAGACCCTGTCTTTTTTTTCTTTAAAGGAATTTCCTGGCCAGGCACGGTGGGTCATGCCTATAATCCCAGCACTTTGGGGGGCCAAGGCGGGCGGATCACCTGAGGTCAGGAATTCGAGACCAACCTGGCTAACGTGGTGAAACCCCATTTCTACTAAAAATACAAAAAAGTAGCCAGGTGTTGTGGCATGTGCCTGTAATCCCATCTACTCGGGAGGTTGAGGCAGAAGAATAGCTTGAACTCAGGAGGTGGAGGTTGCAGTGAGCCAAGATCATGCCAAGACTGAAACTCCGTCTCAGATAGATAGATGGATGGATGGATGGATGGATGATAGATAGATAGATAGATAGATAGAGAGATAGAGAGATAGATAGAGAGATAGATAGATAGATGGATGATAGAAATTTCCTGGGAAATCATTATAGGTAAAACAGTCATGGCCAGTAACTAAACCAGACCATTTCACTTTAGGGCAACTCAAAAGGATCATCTTCCACATGCAAGATAGGAAGTTGTTAAGTTCTACCTGGAGACACAGAAGAATATCAAATTCGATGACATTATTGACCATTAGGAAGAGGCTAGCCTCCTGCCCTTTAATATTACATCTTAGTTAGATAAATTAACCAAGTGGAAATCTGGACTATATCCATAGCTCAAATTTGGTCCTCTCCACACACTTTCATAAAACATTTTTGGGGCCGGGCACAGTGGCTCACGCCTGTAATCCCAGCACTTTCGGAGGCCGAGGTGAGTGGATCACCTGAGGTCGGGAGTTCGAGATCAGCCTGACCAACGTGCAGAAACCTCGTCTCTACTAAAAATACAAAAATTAGCTGGGCGTGGAGGTGCACGCCTATAATCCCAGCTACTCGAAAGGCTGAGGCAGGAGAATTGCTTGAACCTGGGAGGCAGAGGTTGCAGTGAGCCGAGATCGCACCATTGCACTCCAGCCTGGGCAACGAGAGCAAAAAACTCCGTCTCAAAAAAAAAAAAAAAAAAAATTTTTGGCCAGGCACGGTGGCTCGCGCCTGTAATCCTAGCACTTTGAGAGGCCGAGGCAGGTGGATCACCTGAGGTCAGGAGTTCGAGACCAACCTGGCCAACATGGTGAAACCTCATCTCTACTAAAATACACAAATTAGCTGGGCATGGTGGCATGCCCCTGTAATCCCAGCTACTCGGGAGGCTAAGGCAGAAGAATCACTTGAATCCAGGAGCCGGAGGTTGCAGTGAGCCAAGATCACACCACTGCACTCCAGCCTGGGCAACACAGCAAGACTCCATCTCAAAAACAACAACAAAAAGAGGTAAATTTAAGGCCAAGATTGATGTGGAAGTGAAAAGGATTTTGGAGAGAGGGAAAAGGTAGAAATTCACAAATGCCAATTTTGTATTTCTCGCCTTCTGAGATCTACACCAATTTAGAAATAGCCCCAAGACTAGGATAGGGTAAGGAAAAGATTGTATTAGCTTCATTACCCACATAGATAGGGTACCCTAAAGTTCCTGAATTGGGAAAAATGCCTGGGATCTGTAACCAAAACTGGACCTCCTACTACGGTCCCTCAATTCTAGACCTTGGAAGTGCACTTAAGGAGGGTTAGGTCTGTAGGGTAGACACTTAGCCAGCCAGAGACATCACACCCTATCTTACACACCACTAAGTAAGGAGAAAGAGCCAAAGAGAAATGAGCTTTCAGGCCATCTCTTGAAGGCCAGTCCTACCTCTTGGCTGGCTATGCTTAATCTCCTAGAAGCAAGATCAGGAAAACAGTTGTTTTGCTGGAAGACAAATAGGACTTAGAATTATATCCCAGTTCCGTAGCCCAGTCTAACCAAATCAAATAAAGGAATAGAAGCAACAATCAGAGGTCCCTGCCCCTCTATTGTAATGTAATCAGTCTGGGTCAGCCATTTTAATTTTTATTCCTGTGTGGTATGAAATGGCTTGGGAACTTTGTTTTTCCCATGAATGAGACATTTCTTATAGATAAATCAGGACTGATAGCTTTCCAGCTTATTTTTAAAACTTTTTATTTCTGTGTATTCTTTTGAAATTAAGCATTTTCTATTAAAAAAATAGAGCTTAACATGCAACACCTCATTTGAAAAAGAAGTAATTCTAACATATGCTATCTGTTTCACAGGTTGTAGGTCATAAAGAAGGTCTGGATGTTATGGAGAGAGCTGATCCTTTATTCCTTTTAATTGGACTTCCTACTATTCCTGTCATGCTGATATTAGGCAAGATGATTCGCTGGGAGGACTATGTGCTTAGACTGTGGCGCAAATACTCGAATAAACTACAAATTTTAAATAGTATATTTCCAGGTAAGGCACTGAACTGTGGTTGTAAAGTACATACCAAATTGATCTTATAGAAGAACAATAACATGCTTTTTTAGCCATGTTTGAAGATAATCTAACTCTTCTGATTTATTAGCACTAACGCACTGCATTTTTTTCCTCTAGGGATAGGTTGTCCTGTTCCTCGAATTCCCGCTGAGGCCAATCCGTTAGCAGATCATGTCTCTGCTACTCGAATCTTGTGTGGAGCCCTTGTCTTTCCTACTATTGCGACAATAGTTGGTAAATTGATGTTCAGTAGTGTTAACTCTAATTTACAAAGGACAATCTTGGTAAGATGGCTTTAACATTACTTATATTACCTTGCAAAAGAGAATGAAGTGTATTTGTTTTTAAAAGGTGGGGAACTGTATAAATATTCAGTCTGTGGCTCCTATGCATTAAGCCTCTATTTGAGCCACACTATCATTCAATAGCTTGAGTGGAAATAAAAAGAGGAGAAACCACTGCAGCAGTTCTGGCCTTTTGGAACTATGTTGTAGGTGCTTTCTCTCCTGGCATATGTATGAATCATCACACCTGTCCCTCTTGCCAGTGGGATTACAGTGCTTTACGATCAGACCACCTGGTTCAAATCCCATCAAAGAAATTGTCTTGCTGTGAAATCTAAATCAAATGTCTGGGCTTTTTGTTCCTGTAGTATGGTGATGGTAATAATCAGAATTATTGTGAGGACTGTATAAGTACTAGCACATAGTAAGCACTCATGTTGTTTGCTATTATAGTTACTCCCACTTCTCCCCTCTGGTGGCATGTAACCTGCACGGACCTTGGAGGACTGAACAAAGGAGGCAAACGTGGGAATAAAAGACAAAGACAAGAGAGTATATTTGGAAGAAGGGGTCAGGGGGCACCTTGCCTCTAGTGGACAAGGGCCCTGAGCTTTACACAGCCCTCTGTATTTATTAGGCAAAAGAGAGAGTGAGAAGCAGGGGTGATTGTCCGGTAATTGTCAGTCCAGTCGGCAGTTTGGTTCACAGCAGGCTTGGGAGACTGCATCCTTCGAACAGTAGGCACTAGATTTCCCAGTAGATAACATCAAGGAGCCCTGCACCAGGGAGTGATGGCCCCCAGCAAACCCTTTGGTGGCAGGCGCAGTGTGAGTTTGCTCACATCCTGCATTCATGATAAACAGTTTGCTGTTTGGTCATATAGCCTCCAGTGGAATGCTGAGTTGGTCACGATCCCTTTGGCCTTTCTTGCTCCCAGCAGTGGCACTCTGCACTTAGTGCCCTAGCATTCTTCTTTGTATATCAGAGTATATATAGAACTACATGGAAGAAAGACTAGTCAGAAAGGATAATGGAGAAGGCATCTCTGTCCCCTGTTACCTGTAGTAACAGTGTACAGTCTGTCTCTCTCCCTATCTCATCTCCTAGTAGAAAAAGAAAACTGTTTCATTTGCAGTCATCTGAATTAGTTTAGCATCAAAGCCGATGTCTTTTGTGATCTAAATAAAATTATTTTTATTACTCTGTTTCTCTAAGTCTGCATTATAAAAAGCTAATTTTCCTTTTTATTTTAGGGTGGAATTGCGTTTGTTGCCATAAAAGGAGCATTTAAAGTTTACTTCAAACAGCAGCAATATTTACGACAGGCACACCGCAAAATTCTGAATTATCCAGAACAAGAAGAAGCATAAAACTGACTTCTGGTTGTTCTGCAGTTCTCTCATCCTTATGAATCTGTTGTGTTGTTTTGATTCCATCATTAATGCACTTGTGGAGACTTGTGATAAGCTGCTGCTCCTATATTTTTTAAGAAATATAATAAAGCACTTAGGGCAGGGGAAATCATCTCGGTAATCACGGAACCTAAGGATGTGATTTGTTTTCATTGTTTGTATGTACTACTTTTATGGCAGTCATATGAACCATTATCTTAGCATGGTAAACCTGGGTTTTGTTCATATTTTCTCCAGACAGAAATGCAAAGATCAAACTGTGCAAATATTTAAAAAAATGCACATGCTGTTTTATTCAAATGCCTCTTTTGTACATGTTCATGTTTAGTGTTTCTCAGAATCAGCAACTCAATTAAGGTACTATGAGGATTTTTCTCACTGACATAATTTGATTACATACTAAATAAGAGGATATGTTAATATGAGGAAATGTAAATTAAATTAGTTATAAATAAATAACCAAAAATGTATGTAAACATTCAAATGATTATCTGAACAAATGAGATTTTGTGGTGTTTTCTTTAACCCATGTGATGTCCTCCAAAATGGGTAGGGTAAAAATTCACAGGGCTTCCAGATCACTTTTTCAATATTAAATTTTATTTTCATAATGTTGACATCTCATACTTCATGAAGCAATTTTGACTCATGCAGTCTTGATTTGTGTGTGTGTGTGTGTGTGTGTGTGTGTGTGTGTTTCAGTGTTTCATCAGGTCCATCTCTGGGAGTTTTTTCAAACCATATTTCTAGAAATTACAGCTGCCAGTTTATAGTAGTTTGAGCAGAGGATGATTTGCAAAAATAAAAATAAAGTTATTTTACGCTCCTCTTCCATTGATTCAGTTATTGAGATATTCGTTGATCACCTCCTATTTCCCAGGCACTGTGCAGAGTGCTGTAGGACATAGTAGTGAACAAGACAGACTTGGTCCAAGCTCTTACAGAGTTGACAGTCTAGTTTCAGCACATAGAAAACCAGCAGTGAATAAACCAAGGTGAGGCCTTGAGCTCTTTGTTTTTATATTAATGAGGAGAAAAGTATGAAAACAAGAAGTCTTAAGTAAATATTGAGGTCATTGTTTTTGGCTTAAGTTTATTATAGAAAACCAACACTGATGTTTTTAGATTTTAATTGTTGTCATATTGATGAGGCTAGCACCTTAATCACTGTTTAGTTTTGTATTCATTTTTAAAAGCAATTATTTAAGCCATTTTCAATAGATTGGCCATTTTAATGTTCAGCAACCTGAATGGTTATTTTTGTTAATTAAAATTAAATTTTTAAGAGATATTTTCAAAACCCTATTTATTTTCTTGTTCACAGTAATGCATGACAATAATAAATGTTTCCCCTTACTGATAAGTGGCCACTTTAGGAGTGTAGCAAATATAGATTGAGCTATGTTAGTTTGCAATAATATATGTTAACTTTAGTAATTAAAGATTGGTTTCTATAGTATGAATGTCTTAATTTTGAGTTATATGATGTTTATTTGAATGACTGTTGAACATCAAATTTGTATTATTTGGAGATGAAGAGAAGATTTGACTAACAGTGAGCCTTATTAAGAACACTACTACAGTTCTGAAGGGGAAATATAACATCTATGATTATATATTTTAAAAACTTAGATTATAGGCTGTAATTATAAAATATATTGGCTTTTGTTTTCAATGTGAAAAGATACATTAAATGGACATATCTTGCAAAATTTTGTTATATAGAACAGTTTTTAGGCAGCCGTTACTAAAATTATGCAAACACACAGTTCCCCATTTACTACTTTAATGCCCTTGACAGGGAGTAGCTGCTTGGGTTTATAGGTATTAGGGCTCATGAAGGCCGGGGAACAACTCTAATCCTTTTGGGGCAGGAGGGAGGGTTTTTTTAGGGTTGTGGGGAGGGAACTGCAAGTGCCTGAGGACCAGAGTGGCCTCTAGCCCTGAATTGAACACTTTTAAACCTAAAGAGCCTTATTATTATTAGCTCAAGAAATACCACATGCCAGTCTTTCCAGGAAGGTGACCTGCCTGACCATGAAGCAACAAAAGAACATAGGCAGACTTAAAGTTGGATAGACCTGGGTTCAAATCATAGTTCAGCTTTCAATAACTGTATGTATGATTTTGGCTAAAGAATTTGACTTTCTCTTAACTGCAGTTTTCTTAATCTTTGAAATGCAAGTAATGTTTATCTCAGAAGACTATTTCTAGGATTAACTGAGAGATTAAAGGAACAGCAGCACTTAGGCTCAAAATCGCCCCTACAGAGCAGTAGTTGTTTCTTAATTGCTAAGTAATCTGTTTGCACTCTAGGAAAAGTAAATGAAGAGGTAAAAGAAAGGCATTAGGGGACAAATGAAAGAGATGATGTAGATTTTTCGGATGGGTGGTTATATTTGATTTTCCAGTTTATTTTCTTATTTCTTTACTGTGTTATTTCTAGAAACTTTAATGTTTTAAACCTCTTTTATAGAATTCAATGATGACTAATAGAATTCTATTCTTTTCAAAAGTTAACTTATCTCCAAAGTGGCTGAAAATATTGTTTACCATTACATGATTATGAAATGACTGTGAAGAATATAAAATTAAACTTAGTGACTTAATTAGTCACTGCCTTGCTAACTTTGCTGTAATTTTTTTTAAACGTCTTGTTTTTAATATAGCAAACTATCTCTATACTGGCTGGATTAGGTTAAATAAAGAATTTTTATGTTCTCTAGGTGTACTTTGTTAAATCTCAAAACATTCTGTACATACATGATTTTTTTTAATCACAGTTATCGAGATACTAGTTTTTGTAAGTAAAAGTAATCTGAATTTTAAAAAAAAAACTGTATGGAAGAATTTGTCCTAATTTTGTAAACAGGCTAGCCTATATTCTAAGTATGTTCTAATGACTAAACTATATCCCCACTCACCCACCCTCAAAGCCTCTTGCACTGAGTATAATTAAGCAACTAGACAAGATCTGTGGGTGGTCTCATGCCATGATGTCTTAAAGTGTATTCGAGTGAGTTGGGAACACAAACTGCTTCTGAGATATTAACTTAAATTTCTGAAGTAGAAGATTAGAATCCTCTAGAATGAGTTAAAGGTCTTTTCCTTGCATCCGTTGGGGATTATATTGGTTCTAAGTCATTTCATTAACCCATCTGAGAGACAGATGCTAAGAGGAGAAAGGGCATAGAATTGAACACTCCTGAATGCATATGCTAGCTGACACTTGATTAGCTGTAGGGCAAGTTACTTTACCTCTCAGATCTTCAGTTTCCTCGTCAGTAAAATGAAGATTATAAAGTCCATCTCCTGGGTTATTGTGAGGATTGAGGTAACATTCTAGGACAGTTTGATACATAAGGAAACTAAATCTCAATTTAAGTGCATAGTAGAGGTTTTGCCTACAGCCTTTTTTGGTTCACTGGAGTCAAGGTTGCTGTTTATGTGCTACTTGTCACCCAACGTGCCCATTAGAAATGGTAAGAGTGATGGAATGTCTTGTTTAATTGCCTTCCTGAAGCAAGGATCCTGAGCAAGGAGAATAAAGGAGGGGGTTGCATCTGAATACCCGCAGAAGCCTTACGGACAAGCAGCAGAGGCTAGACCATCATTGTGGTCAATCCTGAGTGAATTTAAGCATTTTTCTGAAAACAGCCAGGCCAGGGTTACCGTATGCCAACAACATACACAACTCAAGTAGATATTTGTTGACCTATGTATGTGGCTAGATACTATGCTCAGTCCCGGGGTTTTAAATAGTGAATAAGCCTGCTTTGAGATATTTAGAGTCCTAAACTGCATAACAGATCTTAGTATGATGTTACTGTCATAAGAACATAAGATCCATAAGGTTAAAATGCTTTTTGTTTAGTTTACTTTTGTTTACTACACTTCTCACACTAGAACAGCACCCACACATGGTAGGAGCATGATTGAACATTTTATGAATTTGGGAAAACACTCCTTGTTAAGATCAAAACATTTATCTTGATCCTAGTTCTTTTGGTCTCCTGAGTTTCTAAAAATTTAAATATAGTTAACCTCTTTCTGCCACTTTTTTTTTTCTTTGGCAAGAAAGCAACTTTGAAAAGGCATAAAACTGCCTATAATCCCAGCACTTCAGCAGGCCGAGGCAGGAGGATGACTGGAGCCTGGGAGTTCAAGACCAACCTGGGCAACATTATGAGAACCTGTTCCTAGGGAAAAAAAAAAAAAAAAAAAAAGCTGAGTGTGGTGGCATATACACCTGTGGTCCTAGCTACTTAAGAGAGAGGCAGGAGACTAGCTTGAGCTCAGGAGGTAGAAGCTGCAGTGAACCATGATCACATCACTCCACTCCAGCCTCAGCGACAAAACAAGTTCATGTCTCGAAAAGATGGCCAGGCGTGGTGGCTCACACCTGTAATCCCAGCACTTTGGGAGGCCGAGGCGGATGGATCACAAGGTCAGGAGTTTGAGACCAGCCTGACCAACATGGTGAAACCCCATCTGTACTAAAAATACAAAAGTTAGCCGGGCATGGTGGTGAGTGCCTGTAATCCGAGCTACTCGAGAGGCTGAGGCAGGAGAATTGCTTGAATCCGGGAGGCGGAGGTTGCAGTGAGCCAAGATGGCACCACTGTACTCCAGCCCGGGAACAGAGTGAGACCCTGTCTCAAAAAAAAAAAAGATATAAAAAGTCAGGTAATCATGAAGGGTACAACACTAATCTGCAAGACTACCTAAGAAGGAACAGCATTGACCTGACCCCTTCAGAATGTTAGTTTCTCACCTTTAACACCTGGAATCAGCATAAACAGCAAATGAGTACCTGTGCACTAGCTTGTCTTCTGGGAGCCACTAGGACACCTTTAATAAAAGTCACCTAAGAGAAAATGAGGCACTGTCACACTTTGCTGCCCTTATGGTTCATTCATGCAGAGAATCAATTTATTCAGTGGGATCTACTTGGTAGCTCACAGACCAGTGTGAATGTCAGGAATTTGGGCATGCTGTGGTTGAAGGGCTTAATGTTTAAGCCAATCGCTGTCTTCCAGTGAAGAGTGCACACCATAATAGAAATATTTCAGCAATGTCATCTTCACTTCGGTGAGCTCCTTCACACACAGATAAGAATTTATTGAACAATAGTAGGTCTTCCGTTCCAACTTTTGAAATATGTTGCCACCTCAAAAAGGGCATGGACTCAATACCTGTCCCTGAGGGTAATATGCCTGCTAAAGTCAAATAGGAAAATGAAAGAGGATTTTTTCCTCAAACAAATTCAAACCCACCATTATCTTATTCAAAAGGAAAGACCACAACTGTGTGGACATTTTACTATTTCCATCATTAGAACCCTGACCACTTGGCCATACACTTATTTGTATGCTTTCAGATTTCCAGAGCCCACACTACAGATGCTCAACAGGACCTCTGCAACATGACACAAGTAATGAAGTACATTTTTTAAAGTAAACTTTTTGTAAGTTGAAATATATACACATGCACAATTATATGTGAAGCTCATAGCAGTACTATTCACAATAGCCAAAAAGTGGGAACAGTACAAATGTGCATCAACTGATAAGTGGATAAACAAAATATGGCTTATCTATACAATGCCATATTATTCAAGCATAAAAAGGAATGAAGTACTGATACGTGCTGCAACGTAAATGAGCCTTGAAAACATCGTAAGTGAAAGGAACCATACACAAAAGACTACAGATATGATTCCATCTATATGAAAAATCCAGAATAAACAAATCCAGGAGACAAAGTAAATTAATAGTTTCCAGGAGCTGGAGGGAGGAAAAACTGGGGAATGACTGCTAATGGGTACAAGGTTTCTTCTGGGGACGTTGAAAATGTTCTGAAATTAGTAGTATTGGTTGTGCAACTCTGAATACACTAAAAACCTCTGGATTGTACACTTCAATTAAAAAGTGAACTTTATGGTAAATGAATTATTTCTCAATAAAGATTGTTTTTTAAATTTTTAATGTTTGTGGGTACATAAGTATATATATATTTATGGGTTACATGAGATATTTTGATAAAGTCATGCAATGCATCATAATCATATCAGGGTAAATGGTGTATCCATCACATCAAGCATTTATCATTTATTTGTGTTACAAACCAATCCAATTATACTCTTTTCATTATTTTTTAATGTACAGTGATTGACTATAATCACCCTGTTGTGCTACCAAGTACTAGGTCTTATTTATTCTATTTTTTGTGCCCATTAACCATCCCCACTTCTCCCCACACCCCCTACCACTACCCTTCCCAGCCTCTGGTAACCATCTTTCTACTCTGTGTCTTCATGAGTTCAATTGTGTTTTAATTTTTAGCTCCCACAAATAAGAACATGCAAAGCTTACCTTTCTGTGCCTGGCTTATAAATTCACTTAACTTAATGACCTCCAGATTCATGTGTGTTGTCGCAAATGACAGGATCTCCTTTTTATGGCTGAATAGTACTCCATTGTGTATAAGTACCACATTTTCTTTATCTATTCATCTGTTGATGAAACTTGGCTTGCTTCCAAATCTTGGCTATTTTGAATGGTGCTGCAATAAACATGGGAGTGCAGATATCTCTTCGATATACTGATTTTCTTTCTTTTGAGTATATACCTAGGAAAGGGATTGCTATATTGTATGGTAGCTCTATTTTTAGTTTTTTGAGGAGATTCCAAACTGTTGCCCATAGCAGTTGTACTAATTTACATTCCCACCAACACTGTATGAGATTTCCCTTTTCACCATATCCTCGCCAGCATTTGTTGTTGCCTGTCTTTTGGATAAATAAAAGCCATTTTAACTGAGGTGAGGTGATATCTCATAGCTTTGATTTGTATTTCTCTCATGATCAGTGATGCTGAGCACCTTTTCATATATCTCTTTGCCATTTGTATGTCTTCTTTTGAGAAATGTCTTCAGATATTTTGCCCATTTTAAAATCAGATTATTATATTTTTTCCTATAGAGTTGTTTGAGTTCCTTATATATTCTGGGTTTTTTCTTTTTTCTTTTTTCTTTTTTTAGACGGAGTCTTCACTCTGTCGCCCAGGCTGGAATGCAGTGGCATGATCTCAGCTCACTGCAACCTCTGCCTCCCAGGTTCAAGTGATTCTCCTGCCTCAGCCTCCTGAGTAGCTGGGATTACAGTACCACTAAGCCCAGTTAATTTTTGTATTTTTAGTAGAGACGAGGTTTTGTATGTTGGCCAGGCTGGTCTCAAACCCCTGACTTCAAGTGATCCACCCATCTTGGCCTCCCAAAATGCTGGGATTAGAGGCATGAGCCACTGCGCCTATATACTGGTTTTTAATCCCTTGTCAGATGGGTAGTTTGCAAATATTTTCTCACATGTTATAGGTTGTCCCTTTATTTTATTGATTGTATCTTTTGCTGTGCAGAAGCTTTTTAACTTGATGTGATCCCATTTGTCCCTTCTCACTTTGGTTCCCTGTGCTTCTGAGGTATTACTCAAGAGACCTTTGCCCACTCTAATATGCTAAAGAGTTTCCTCAATGCTTGCTTTTCTTTTTTTTCTTATTTTTTATTTTATTTTATTTATTTTATTTTTTGGAGAGAGAGTCTCATTCTGTTGTCCAGGATGGAGTGCAGTGGTGCAATCGTGGCTCACTGCAACCTCTGCCTCCTGGGCTGAAGTGATCATCCCACCTCAACCCCCACCCCCCAAGTAGTTGAGACTACAGGCATGTGCCATCATGCCTGGCTAATTTTTGTATTTTTAGTAAAGACAGGGTTTCACTTTGTTGGCCAATCTGGTCTTGAACCCTTGACCTCAAGTGATCCACCCACCTCAGCCTCCCAAAGTGCTGGGATTACAAGCATGAGCCACCTTGCCCAGTCAATTTTCCCCAATGTTTCTTGTAGCAGTTTCATAGTTTGAGTTATTAGATTTAGGTCTTTAATACATTTTGACCTGATTTTTGCATATGGCAAGACATAGGGGTCTAGTTTCATTCTTCTGCATATGGATATCCAGTCTCCCAGCACCATTTTTTAAGGAAACTTTCCTTCCCCCAATGTATGTTTTTGGCACATTTGTTAGAAATGAGTTCACCACAGATGTATGGATTTATTTCTTGGTTCTCTATTCTGTTCCACTGGTCTATGTATCTGTCTTTATGCCAGTATCATGCCGTTTTTGTTACTATAGCTTTGTAATATAATTTGAAGTCAAGTAATGTGATTCCTCCAGTTTTGTTATTTTTGCTTAGGATAGCTTTGGCTATTCTGGATCTTTTGAGGTTCCATAAACATTTTAAGATTGTTTTATCTATGTCTGTGAAGAAAGTCATTAGTATTTTTATAGGGATTGCATTGAATCTGTAGATTACTTTGGGTAGTATGGACATTTTAACAGTATTGATTCTTTTAATCCATGAACATGGGATATCTTTCCATTTTTTGTGTGTGTCCTCTTCAATATCTTGCATCAGTGTTTTATAGTTTTCTTTTTTTTTTTTCTTTTTTTCAGACAGGGTTTCACTGTGTCTCCCAGGCTGGAGTACAGTGGTGCAATCTCAGCTCACTGCAGCCTCTACCTCCTGAGTCCAGGTGATCCTCCTGCCTCAGCCTCCCAAGTAACTGGGACTACAGGCATGCTCCACCATGCTCAGCCAAAGTATTTTACAGTTTTCTTTGAAGATATCTTTCACTTCTTTGGTAAGTTAACTCCTAGGTATTTAATCGTATTTGTAGCTGTTGTTAATGGGATTACTTTCTTGAATTCTTTTTCAGATTGTTCACTGTTGCCATATAGAAATGCTACTGATTTTTGTATGTTGATTTTGTATCCTGCAACTTTACTGAATTTACTAGTTCTAATAGTTTTCTTATGGAGTCTTTAGGTTTTTCCAACTATAAGATCATATCATCTGCAAACAAGGATAACTTGACTTCTTCCTTTCCAATTTGGATGCCCTTCATATCTTGATTGCTCTAGGTAGGACTTCCAGTACTATGTTGAATAACAGTGGTAAAAGTGGGCATCCTGGCCAGGCATGGTGGCTCACACCTGTAATCCCAGCACTTTGGGAGGCTAAGGCAGGAGGATCACTGAGGTCGGAAGTTCGAGACCAGCCTGACCAACATAGAGAAACCCTGTCTCTATTAAAAACACAAAATTAGCCAGGTGTGGTGGTGCATTCCTGTAATCCCAGCTACTCAGGAGGCTGAAGCAGGAGAATTGCTTGAACCCAGGAGGTGGAGGTTGCGGTGAGCCGAGATCGCACCATTGAACTGCAGCCTGGGTAACAAGAGTGAAACGCTGTCCCAAAAAAAAAACAAAAAATGAAAAAAAAAAAAAAAAAAGCAGCGGGCATCCTTGTCATGTTCCAGATCTTAAAGGAAAGGCTTTTAGTTTTTCCCCATTCAGTATGATAGTAGCTATGGGTCTGTCATACCTGGCTGTTATTGTGTTGAGGTATGTTCCTTCTATACTCAATTTTTTGAGAGTTTTTTTTTATCATGAAGGGATGTTGAATTTTATCACATGCTTTTTCAGCATCAGTTGAAATGATCATATGGTTTTTGTCCTTCATTCTTTTGATATGATGTATCACATTGATTGATTTCCATATGTTGAACCATCCTTGCATCCCTGGGATAAATCCCACTTGGTCATGATGAATGATCTTTTTAAAGTGTTGTTGAATTCAGTTTGCTAGTATTTTGTTGAGGATTTTTGCATCAATATTCATCAGTGATATTGGCCTATAGTTTTCTTTTTTTGATGTGTCTTTGTCTGGTTTTGGTATCAGAGTAATACTGGCCTCATAGAATAAGTTTATAAGTATTCCCTCCTCCTCTGTTTTTCAGAATAGTTGGACTAGAATTGGTATTAGTTCTTCTTTAAATATTTAGTAGAATTTAGCAGTGAAGCCATCTGGTCCTGGGCTTTTCTTTGCTTGAAGTCTTTTTGTGTCTTCAATCTTGTTACTTATTGGTCCATTCAGGTTTTGGATTTCTTCATGGTTCAATCTTGGTAGGTTGTATGCATCTAGGAATTTATCCATTTCTTCTAGATTTTCCAATTTATTGGCATATACTTGCTCATACTAGCCACTAATGATCCTTTGAATTTTTACAGTATCAGTTGTAATGTCTCCTTTTTCATCTCTTGTTTTATTTATTTATGTCTCCTCTCTTTTTTCCTAGTTAGTCTGGCAAAAGGTTTGTCCTTTTTTTTCCTTTCAAAAAACCAACTTTTTGTTTTGTTGATATTTCGTACTGTTTTCTTCAATTTCATTTATCACTGCTTTGATCTTTATTTCTTGCCTTCTAACTTCACGTTTGGTTTGCTCTTGCTTTTCCAGTCCTTTAACATGCATCATTAGGTTATTTATTTGAAGTTTTTGTTTTGTTTTGTTTTGTTTTTCTTTTTGAGACACAGTCTCACTTTGTTGCCCAGGATGGAGCGCAGTGGCATGAACATGGCTAACTGCATCCTCAACCTCCTGGACACAATCAATCCTCCCAAGTAGCCTTCCAAGTAGCTGGGACTACAGGCTTGCACCACCACACCCAACTAACTTTTGTGTCTTTTTGTTTTTTGGTGTTCTTTTGAGATGGAGTCTTGCTCTGTCGCCCAGGCTGGAAGGCAGTGGTGTGATCTCAGCTCACTGAAACCTCCAGCTTCCAGGTTCAAGCGATTATCCTGCCTCAGCCTCCCAAGTAGCTGGGATTACAGACCTGTACCACCACACCTGGCTAACTTTTGTATTTTTTGGTGAAGACAGGGTTTCACCATGTTGGCTAGGCTGGTCTCCACCTCCTGATCTCAGGTGATCTGCCTGCCTTGGCCTCCCAAAGTGCTGGGATTCCAGGCATGAGCCACCACGCCTGGCCTATTTTTTGTAAAGAATGGGCTTCACCATGTTGCCCAGGCTGGCTTCAAACTCCTGAGCTCAAGTGATCCACCCGCCTCAGCCTCCCAAAGTGCTGAGATTATAGGCAGGAGCCACTGCATCCGGGCTTTTTTTTTTTTTTTTTTTTTTTGAGACAGAGTCTCACTCTAGTGAGACAGTCACCTAGGCTGGGGTGCAGCAGCATGATCTCGGTTCACTGCAACCTCTGCCTCCTGGGTTCAAGCAATTCTCCTGCCTCGGCCTCCTGAGTCGCTAGGATTACAAGTGCGTGCCACCGTCCTTGGCTAATTTTTGTATTTTTAGTAGAGATGGGGTTTCACCATGTTAGTCAGGCTGGTCTTGAACTCCTGACCTCATGATCCACCCACCTCAGCCTCCCAAAGTGCTGGGATTACAGGTGTGAGCCACTGCAACTGGCCCTTTTTTAAAATTTTTTGATATAGGCACTTATAGCTATAAACTTCCCTCTTAGTATTGCTTTCACTGTAGGTTTTAGTATGTCATATTTCCATTATCATTTGTTTCAAGAAATTTTTCAATTTTCTTCATAATTACTTCATTGACCCACTGGTTATTCAGGAGCATATTGTTTAATTTTCATGTGTTTGTATAGTTTCCAAAATTCTTTTTGTTGTTGATTTTTAATTTTATCCCATTGTGGTCAGGGGAGATAGCTGATACTATTTCAACTTTTTTTTTAATGCTTTAAGATGTATTTTGTCAGACAAACCTACAGAATGGGAGAAAACGTTTGCAAACTGTGCATCCAGCAAAGGTCTAATATTCAGAATCTATAAGGAACTTAAACAAATTTACAAACAAAAACCAAACAACTCCATTAAAAAGTGGGCAAAAAATTTGGGCAACATGGTGAAACCCCATCTATACAAAAAATGCCAAAAACAATTAGCTGGGCATGGTGGCACACACCTGTAGTCCCAGCTACTCAGGAGGCTGAGGTGGGAGGATCACTTGAGCTCAGGAGGCTGTGGTTGTGGTGAGCTGAGATTGTGCCACTGCACTGCAGCCTGGGAGACAGCGAGATCCCGTCTAAAAAAAAAAAAAATGGGCAAAAGATGCAAACAGACACTTTTCAAAAGAAGACATATGCATGGCCAACAAGCATATGAAAAAATGCACAACATCACTAATCATTAGAGAAATGCAAATCAAAACCACAATAAGATATCCTTTCATACCAGTCAGAATGGCCATTGTTAAAAAGTCAAAAAATAACAGATGCTGGCAAGGTGGTAGAGAAAAGGGAACACTTATACATTGCTGGTGGGAATGGAAATCAGTCCAGCCATTGTGGAAAGCAGTTTGGTAATTTCTCAAACAACTTAAAATGGAATTGCCATTCTACCCAGCGATCCCATTATTGGGTATATACCCAAAGGAATATGAATCGTTCTACCATAAGGACACACACACACACACACACACACACACACACACACATATGTTCATTGCCACACTGTTCACAACAGCAAAGACATGGAATCAACCTAAATGTCCATCAACTGTAGACTGAATTTTTAAAAACACAGTACATATACACAGTGGAATACTATGCAACCTTGAAAAGCGAATGAGACCATGTTTTTGCAGTAACATGGATGGAGCTGGAGTATATTATCCTAAGCAAACTAACATAGGAACAGAAAACTAAATACCACATGTTTTCACTTATAAGTGGGAGCGAAACATTGAGTACATATGGACACAAAGAAGGGAACAACAGACACTGGGGCCTACTTGAGTGTGGAGGGTGAGAGGAGTGTGAGGATCAAAAACTACTTATTGGGTACTATGCTTATTGCCTGGGGGACAAAATCTGTCAACCAAATGCCCACAACACAAAATTTACTTATATAAAAAGCCTGCACGTGTATCCCTGAACCTAAAGGGCCGGGTGCAGTGGCTCACACCTGTAATCTCCACACTTTGGGAGGCCGAGGCAGGCAGATTGCTTGAGGCCGGGAGTTCTGAGACCAGCCTGGGCAACCTCGCAAAACCCCATCTCTACAAAAAAAAAATACAAATATTAGCCAGGTGTGGTGACACATGCCTGTAGGTCCAGCTACTCAGGAGGCTGAGATAAGAGAATCACTTGAGCTCAGGAGGCAGAGGTTGCAGTGAGCCAAGATTGTGCCACTGTACTCCACCGTGGGTGCCAGAGCAAGACTATCTCAAAAAAAAAAAAAAAAAAAACCTGTTTGTGGTATAACATACGGTCTGTCCTTGAGAATAATCCATGTGCTGAGGGATAGAATGTGTATTCAGCTGCTGGATGAAAATGTTCTGTAGATATCTATTAGGTCCATTTGATCTACAGTGCAGATTCAGTCTTCTCTTACTTCATTTTTTGTCTGGAAGATCTATCCAATGCTGAAAGTGGGGTATTGAAGTCTCTAGCTATTATTATATTGGGGTCTACCTCTTTCTTTTTTTTTTTTTGAGATGGAATCTCATTCTGTTGCCCAGGCTTGGAGTGCAGTGGTGTGATCTTGGCTCATTGCAGCCTCTGCCTCCTGGGTTCAAGCGATTCTTCTGCCTCAGCCTCCCAAGGAGCTGGGACTACAGGCATGTGCCACCACTCACAGCTCATTTTTGTATTTTTAGTATAGATGGGGTTTCACCATATTGGCCAGGCTGGTCTTGAACTCCTGACCTCGTGATCCGTCCACCTCGGCCTTCCAAAGTGCTGGGATTACAGGAATAAGCCACCATGCCTGGCAGATCTACCTCTTTCTTTCTTTCTTTTCTTTTCTTTTTTTTTTTTTTTTCTGAGATGGAGTTTCACTCCTGTTGCTCTTTCTGATCCCTTCAACATTTTTCACATGACAGGTTTGGTGTTGATTAAATCCCTCAGCTTTTGTTTGTCTGGGAAAGTCTATATTTCTTCATGTTTGAAGGATATTTTCACTAGATATACTATTCTAGGATAAAAGGTTTTTTTCTTCAGCCACTATCTCCTGATTTGTAAAGTTTCCACTGAAAAGTCTGCTGCCAGACGTATTGGAGCTCCATTGTGTGTTTTGTTTCCTTTCTCTTGCTGCTTTTAGGGTCCTTTCTTTATCCTTGACCTTTGGGAGTTTGATTATTAAATGCCTTGAGGTAGTCTTCTTTGGGTTAAATCTGCTTGGTGTTCTATAACCTTCTTGTACTTGGATATTGATACCTTTCTCAAGGTTTGGGATGTTCTCTGTTATTCCTTTGAATAAGCTTTCTACTCCTATCTCTTTCTCTACCTCCTTTTTAAGGCTAATAACTCTTAGATTTGCCCTTTTGAGGCCGGGCACCGTGACTCACTCCTTAATCCCAGCACTTTGGGAGGCCAAGGCGGGTGGATCACCTGAGGTCAGGAGTTTGAGACCAACCTGGCCAACATGGTGAAACCCCGTCTCTACTAAAAATACAAAAATTAGCTGGGCGTGGTGGCAGGCTCCTGTAATCCCAGCTACTCGGGAGGCTGAGGCAGGAGAATCGCTTGAACCCAGGAGGCGGAGGTTGCAGTGAGCTGAGGTCGTGCCATTGCACTTCAGCCTGGGGGACAAGAGCAAGACTTCGCCTCAAAAAAAAAAAAAAAAAAAAAATTTGCATTTTTGAGGCTACTAGATTTTGTAGATAGGCTTCATTATTATTCTTTTTTTTTTTTTGAGATGGAGTTTCACTCTTGTCATCCAGGCTGGAGTCCAGTGGTGCGATCTTGGCTCACTGCCACCTCTGCCTCCTGGGTTCAAGCGATTCTCCTGCCTCAGCCTCCCAAGTAGCTGGCGTTACAAGCATGCGCCACTACGCCCAGCTAATTTTGTAGTTTTAGTAGAGATGGGGTTTCACCATGTGCCCAGGCTGGTCTCGAACTCCTGACTTCAGATGATCCACCTGCCTTGGTCTCCCAAAGTGCTGGGATTACAGGCGTAAGCCACCGCACTCCGCCCATTCTTCTTCATTCTTTTTTCATCTCCTCTGACTCTGTATTTTCAAATAGCCTGTCTTCAAGCTCATTAACTTTTTATTCTGCTTGATAATTCTGCTACTAAAAGATTCTGATGCCTTCTTCAGTGTGTCAAATGCGTTTTTCAACTGTAGAATTTCTCCTTAATTATTTTTAATTATTTCAATCTCTATGTTGAATGTATCCAATGAATACTGAATTCCTTCTCTGTGTTATCTTGAATTTCTTTGGGATTCCTCAAAATAACTATTTTGACTTCTGTGTCTGAAAAGTCACATATCTCTGTTTCTCCAGGATTGGTCTCTCGTGCCTTATTTAGTTCATTTGGTGAGGTCATATTTTCCTGGGTGGTCTTTTGATGTTCGTTGGTGCCTAGGCATTGAAGAGTTAGGTATTTATTGTAGTCTTTGCAGTCTGGACTAGATTGTATGCATCCTTCTCGGGAAAGCTTTTCAGGTATTCAAAAGGATTTCAGTGTTGTGATCTAAGCCATGTCTGCATTAGATGGCACCCCAAGCCCAGTAATGCTGTGGTTCTTTCAGACTCTGGGAGTCTGCAAGACTTGGTGATCTTCATGAGATCTGGAAGAATTATCCAGATTACCAGAGACTCTTGTTATCTTTCCTTACTTTCTCCAAAACAAATGGAGTCTCTCTCTGTGTGTACAGAGCCACCTGGGGCTGGGGATGGAATGACATAAGAACCCTTGTAGCCACTACCACTGTGACTGCACTGGATCAGACCCGAAGCCAGCACAGCACTGGGTCTTGCCCAAGGCCCACTGTAATCACTACCTGGCCACTGCCTATGTTTTCTCAAGGCCCTAGGACTTGACAGTCATAAAGCTGTTTTGTTTTGTTTTTAAGAGGAATCAATCCCTTGGTATACACAGAAGCTAAATAGCAGAACTCATTCTTCTATAGAGAGCCTCTGAGTTAGGACAGGCATTCCAAAAAACGCCAACTATGTATACCATACTACAGCACTTGAAACATATACTAAAAGATATTTTCTAGTTCCTAAAATATTACTGAGTGTTGATTTTTAATAGATTTATGCATCTTAACAGCATTCATGGGCCATTGTGATATACATTGAACATGGGTGCCCTGCTTAAATCAATGTGTCTCTACTTTAAAATTTGCAAGAAACAACCTGTACAGGAACTGAGAAGTAACATGTTCAAGATCTTTTAATAATACATATTTATCATTTTTACCATTGTATTGTATTGACGATTATCAAAATAAATTGTACACCTAAAATAAAACACCCTAAAGTGAACAACTTTTTTTTTTTTGAGATGGAGTCTCACTCTGTTGCCCAGGCTGGAGTGCAGTGGCATGATCTCAGCTCACTGCAACCTCCGCCTCCTGGGTTCAAGTAATTCTCCTGCCTCAGCCTCCCAAGTAGCTGGGATTACAGGTATCCACCATCATGCCTGGCTAATTTTTGTATTTTTAGTAGAGATGAGGTTTTGCCATGTTTGCCAGGTTGGTCTCAAACTCCTGACCTCAGGTGATCCACCTGCCTCGGCCTCCCAAAGTGTTGGGATTACAGATGTGAGCCACCATGCCCGGCCCAAAATGCACAACTTTTTTTTTTTTTTGAGACGGAGTCTCACTCTATCGCCCAGGCTGGAGTGCAATGGCACGATCTCAGCTCACTACAACCTCCGCCTCCCGGGTTCAAGCAATTCTCCTGCCTCAGCCTCCCGAGTAGTTGGGGTTACAGGCGTTAGCCACCATGCTTGGCTAATTTTTGTATTTTTAGTAGAGACGGGCTTTCACCATGTTGGTCAAGCTGGTCTCGAACTCCTGACCTCAGGTGATCCATCGGCCTCCGCCTCCCAGAGTGCTGGAATGACAGGCATGAACCACAATGCCCAGCCGTGCACAACTTTTAAGTATAAATCATAGCGAAATTTTACAAAATGATCACGGGGTTCAGTCAGGAGATAGAAATCACACCAATTATTTGAACACAGAAAATGTAATATAACAAATTATTAACTGGTAGGAAGTAGTTAACTGCTAACAAGAGTAGAAGAGGACTCGAAAGTAGCAGGGAGTCAAATAGTCGGTACTACCTCTAGGCTGAGGGAGAGTAGTAAATAAAAGAACTAAGAACTAGGAGAGGGCTTCTTCCCTGCTGAGCTCAAGTTCAGCAACTGATTTATTAAACCCACTGGGTTGACATGGGTGTTTAGAAACAGGCTTTTAAATTATTTTTTAAATTTTATGTATTTATTTATTTTATTTATTTATTTTTTGAGACGGAGTCTCGCTCTGTCACCCAGGCTGGAGTGCAATGGCGCGATCTCGGCTTACTGCAAGCTCCACCTCCCGGGTTTGTGCCATTCTCCTGCCTCAGCCTCCCGAGTAGCTGGCACTACAGGCATCCACCACCACACCCCGGCTAATTTTTTTTTTTTTTTGTATTTTTAGTAGAGATGGAGTTTCACCATGTTAGCCAGGATGTTCTCGATCTCCTGACCTCGTGATCCGCCCGCCTTGGCCACCCAAAGTGCTGGGATTACAGGCGTGAGCCACCACGCCCGGCCTATTTTATTTCTTAATTTTTTGTAGAGACATAATCTTGCTATGTTACCCAGGTGAGTCTTGAGGACTCAAGGATCCTCCCACCTCTGATCTCAAGGCATCGGGATTACTGGCGTGAGCCACTGAGCCTGGCCAAGAAGCTGGCAGTGCGAGACTCCATCTCAAAAAAAAAAAAAATGGGCAAAAGATTTCTTTTTCTTTTTTTTTGAGATGGGGTTTTGCTCCCGTTGCCCAGGCTGGAAAGCAATAGCGTCATCTCAGCTCACTGCAACCTCCACCTCCTGGGTTCAAACGATCCTCCTGCCTCAGCCTCCCAAGTAACTGGGATTACTACAGGCATGTGCCACCACACTCAGCTAATTTTGTATTTCTTGTAGCAGAGACAGAGTTTCACCATGTTGGTCAGGCTGGTCTCGAACTCTTGACTTCTGGTGATCCACCCACCTCAGCCTTCCAAAATGCTGGGATTGTAGGTGTGAGCCACTGTGCCCACCAAAAAAATGGGCCAAAGATCTGAACAGAAACCTCGCCAAAGAAATTATACAATGGCAAGTAACCATATGAAAAGATGTTCAACATCATATATCGTTAGAGGATAAACAACAGTGATGAGCCAGGCTCAGTGGCACACACCTGTAATCCCAGCTACTTAGGAAGCTGATGTGAAAGGTTCACCTGAGCCCAGGAGTTTGAGTGTTTATAGCAGCTTTATTCATAATTGCCAAAAACTAGAAGCAGCCAAGGTGAATACGTGTATATAATGGATTATTATTTAGGAAAAAAAAAAAAAAAAAAGAAATGAGGCCGGGCGCGGTGGCTCATCCCTGTAATCCTAGCAATTTGGAAGGCCAAGGCAAGCAGATGACCTGAGGCGAGAAGTTCGAGACCTGCCTGGCCAACACGGCAAAACCCTGTCTCTACTAAAAATACAAAACTTAGCAAGGCATGGTGGCACATGCCTGTAGTCCCAGCTACTCAGGGAGGCTTACCCAGGAGAATTGTTGAACCCTGGAGGTGGAGGTTGCAGTGAGCCAAGATCATGCCAGTGCACACCAGCCTGGCAACGAAGCGAGACTCTATCTCTAAATAAATAAATAAATGTAAAGAATATTAAAAAAAAAGAAATGAATTATTGGCCTATAGAAAGAGATGGAAAAACCCTAAATGCACATTGCTAAGTAAAAAAAGCCAGTCTGAAAAGGCTGTATGATTCCAACTATATAACATTCTGGAAAAGACAAAACTATACAGACAACAAAAGGATCTTGCCAGGTGCAGTGGCTCATGCCTGTAAGGTTGGGAGTTTGAGATCAACCTGACCAACATGGTGAAACCCTGTCTCTACTAAAAATACAAAATTAGTCGGGTATGGTGGCACATGCCTGAATCCCAGCTACTCAGGAGGCTGAGGCAGGAGAATTGCTTGAAACTGGAAGGCAGAGGTTGCAGTGAGCCGAGATTGCACCACCGCACTGCAGCCTGGGCAAAAGGGCAAAACTCTGTCTCAAAAAAAAAATGTCTTCTTTTGAGAAGTGTCTGTTCATGTCCTTTGCCCACTTTTTGATGGGGTTGTTTGTTTTTTTCTTGTAAATTTGTTTGAGTTCATTGTAGATTCTGGATATTAGCCCTTTGTCAGATTAGTAGGTTGTGAAAATTTTCTCCCATTTTGTAGGTTGCCTGTTCACTCTGATGGTAGTTTCTCTTGCTGTGCAGAAGCTCTTTAGTTTAATTAGATCCCATTTGTCAATTTTGGCTTTTGTTGCCATTGCTTTTGGTGTTTTAGACATGAAGTCCTTGCCCATGCCTATGTCCTGAATGGTAATGCCTAGGTTTTCTTCTAGGGTTTTTATGGTTTTAGGTCTAACGTTTAAGTCTTTAATCCATCTTGAATTAATTTTTGTATAAGGTGTAAGGAAGGGATCCAGTTTCAGCTTCCTACATATGGCTAGCCAGTTTTCCCAGCACCATTTATTAAATAGGGAATCCTTTCCCCATTGCTTGTTTTTCTCAGGTTTGTCAAAGATCAGATAGTTGTAGATATGCGGCGTTATTTCTGAGGGCTCTGTTCTGTTCCATTGATCTATATCTCTGTTTTGGTACCAGTACCATGCTGTTTTGGTTACTGTAGCCTTGTAGTATAGTTTGAAGTCAGGTAGCGTGATGCCTCCAGCTTTGTTCTTTTGGCTTAGGATTGACTTGGCGATGTGGGCTCTTTTTTGGTTCCATATGAACTTTAAAGTAGTTTTTTCCAATTCTGTGAAGAAAGTCATTGGTAGCTTGATAGGGATGGCATTGAATCTATAAATTACCTTGGGCAGTATGGCCATTTTCACGATATTGATTCTTCCTACCCATGAGCATGGAATGTTCTTCCATTTGTTTGTATCCTCTTTTATTTCATTGAGCAGTGGTTTGTAGTTCTCCTTGAAGAGGTCCTTCACGTCCCTTGTAAGTTGGATTCCTAGGTATTTTATTCTCTTTGAAGCAATTGTGAATGGGAGTTCACTCATGATTTGGCTCTCTGTTTGTCTGTTATTGGTGTATAAGAATGCTTGTGATTTTTGTACATTGATTTTGTATCCTGAGACTTTGCTGAAGTTGCTTCCTCAGCTTAAGGAGATTTTGGGCTGAGATGATGGGGTTTTCTAGATATACCATCATGTCATCTGCAAACAGGGACAATTTGACTTCCTCTTTTCCTAATTGAATACCCTTTATTTCCTTCTCCTGCCTAATTGCCCTGGCCAGGACTTCCAACACTATGTTGAATAGGAGTGGTGAGAGAGGGCATCCCTGTCTTGTGCCAGTTTTCAAAGGGAATGCTTCCAGTTTTTGCCCATTCAGTATGATATTGGCTGTGGGTTTGTCATAGATAGCTCTTATTATTTTGAGATACGTCCCATCAATACCTAATTTATTGAGAGTTTTTAGCATGAAGGGTTGTTGAATTTTGTCAAAGGCCTTTTCTGCATCTATTGGGATAATCATGTGGTTTTTGTCTTTGGTTCTGTTTATATGCTGGATTACATTTATTGATTTGCATATATTGAACCAGCCTTGCATCCCAGGGATGAAGCCCACTTGATCATGGTGGATAAGCTTTTTGATGTGCTGCTGGATTCGGTTTGCCAGTATTTTATTGAGGATTTTTGCATCGATGTTCATCAAGGATATTGGTCTAAAATTCTCTTTTTTGGTTGTGTCTCTGCCCAGGTTTGGTATCAGGATGATGCTGGCCTCATAAAATGAGTTAGGGAGGATGCCCTCTTTTTCTATTGATTGGAATAGTTTCAGAAGGAATGGTACCAGTTCCTCCTTGTACCTCTGGTAGAATTCAATTGTGAATCCATCTGGTCCTGGGCTCTTTTTGGTTGGTAAGCTATTGATTATTGCCACAATTTCAGAGCCTGTTATTGGTCTATTCAGAGATTCAACTTCTTCCTGGTTTAGTCTTGGGAGGGCGTATGTGTCGAGGAATTTATCCATTTCTTCTAGATTTTCTAGTTTATTTGCGGAGAGGTGTTTGTAGTATTCTCTGATGGTAGTTTGTATTTCTGTGGGATCGGTGGTGATATCCCCTTTATCATTTTTTATTGCATCTATTTGATTCTTCTCTCTTTTCTTCTTTATAATGAAAAATGCTCACCGTCACTGGCCATCAGAGAAATGCAAATCAAAACCACAATGAGATACCATCTCACACCAGTTAGAATGGCAATCATTAAAAAGTCAGGAAACAACAGGTGCTGGAGAGGATGTGGAGAAATAGGAACACTTTTACACTGTTGGTGGGACTGTGAACTCGTTCAACCATTGTGGAAGTCAGTGTGGTGATTTCTCAGGGATCTACAACTAGAAATACCATTTGACCCAGCCATCCCATTACTGGGTATATACCCAAAGGACTATAAATCATGCTCCTATAAAGACACATGCACACATATGTTTATTGTGGCACTATTCACAATAGCAAAGGCTTGGAACCAACCCAAATGTCCAACAATGATAGACTGGATTAAGAAAATGTGGCACATATACACCATGGAATACTATGCAGCTATAAAAAATGATGAGTTCATGTCCTTTGTAGGGACATGGATGTAATTGGAAATCATCATTCTCTGTAAACTATCACAAGAACAAAAAACCAAACACCGCATATTCTCACTCATAGGTGGGGATTGAACAATGAGAACACATGGACACAGGAAGGGGAACAATACACTCTGGGGACTGTTGTGGGGTGGGGGTGGGGGGGGGGATAGCTTTAGAAGATATACCTAGTGCTAAATGACGAGTTAATGGGTGCAGCACACCAGCATGGCACATGTATACATATGTAACTAACCTGCACATTGTGCACATGTACCCTAAAACTTAAAGTATAATAATAATAAAATAAAATAAAATAAAAATTAAATACTACAAGAAAATATGGAAGAGTTTGCCATTTTTACATTAAAAACTGATAAAAGGCCAGGCACAGTGGCTTATGCCTGTAATCCCAGCACTTTGGGAGGCTGAGGTAGGTGGATAACTTGAGGCTAGGAGTTCAAGACCAGCCTGGCCAACATGATGAAACCCCATCTCTGCTAAAAATACAAAATTCGCCAGGTGTGGTGGCACATGCCTGTAATCCCAGCTACTTGGGAGGCTGAGGCAGGAGAATCGCTTGAACCCCAGAGGCAAAAGGTTACAGTGAACCGAAATCGCACCACTGCACCCCAGCCTGGGTGACAGAGCTAAGCTAAGCATGGTGGCACATGCCTGGGGTCCCAACTCCTTGAGAGGCTGAGACAAGAGACAAGAGAATTGCTTGGGACCAAGACTTTGAGACCACCCTTAGCAACATAGCAAGACCCTGTTTCTAGAAAAAAAAAAAAAAAAACCTGCATAAAATGGCATTAAGTTAAAATAAAAGCAAAATGGAAAAAGTCACAACTCATGCACAGATAATTTCCTTTATATATAAAAATCTCTTTAAATGAATAAAAGACCAAAAAACAACATTTTAAATACTCAAAGAATATGATGTTTGCAAAAAAAAAAAAAGCCAGCACTGAATCATACAAAATATATTTAACCTTATTAATAATAAGAAATATCCCTTTTTTTTTTTTTTTTTTTTGAGACAGAGTCTCGCACTATCTCCCAGGCTGGAGTGCAGTGGTGCAATCTCGGCTCATTGCAACCTCCGCCTCCCAGGTTCAAGTGATTTTCCTGCCTCAGCCTCCCAAGTAGCTGGGATTACAGGCGCCCGCCACCACACCCAGCTAATTTTTTGTATTTTTAGTAGAGATGGGGTTTCACCATGTTGGCCAGGCTGGTCTCGAACTCCTGACCTCATGATTTGCCTGCCTCGGCCTCCCAAAGTGCTGGGATTACAGGCATGAACCACAGTGCCCAGACGAAATATCCAACTAAAACTACAATGAAAGACTATTTTCACCTATCATATTAGCATATAGTAAGAAATATTAAAGCACCTACCCTATGGCACACGCCTGTGATCCCAGCTACTCAAGAGGTTGAGACAGGAGGGTCGATAAGCCCGAGCTTGAAACCAGCCTAGGCAACACAGTGAGACTTCCTCTATGCCAAATGGTGTTCAAAATTGTTTCTGTGTGTTAACCCTTCTGTGATAGTTAATACTGAGTGTCAACTTGATTGGATTGAAGGATACAAAGTACTAATCCTGGGTGTGTCTGTGAGTGTGTTGCCAAAGGAGATTAACATTTGAGTCAGTGGGCTGGGGAAGGCAGATCCACCCTTCATCTGGTGGGCACCATCTAATCAGCTTCCAGCAAATATAAAGCAGACAGAAAAATGTGAAAAGGAGAGACTGCCTTAGCCTCCCAGCCTACATGTTTCTCTGGTGCTGGACGCTTCCTGCCCTTGAACATCGGACTCCAAGTTCTTCAGTTTGAGACTCGGACTGGCTCTACTTGCTCCTCAGCTTGCAGACAGCCTACTGTGGGGCCTTGTGATTGTGTGAGTTAATACTTAATAAACTCCCCTTTGGGAGGCCGAGGCAGGTGGATCACGAGGTCAGGAGTTCGAGACTAGCCTGGCCAAGATGGTGAAACCCTGTCTCTACTAAAAATACAAAATTAGCCAGGCACGGTGGCAGGTGCCTGTAATCCCAGGTGCTCGGGAGGCTGAGGCAGGAGAATCGCTTGAACCTGGGAGGCAGAGGTTGCACTGAGCCGAGATCGCGCCACTGCACTCCAGCCTGGGCGACAGAGCAAGCAAAACAAACAAACAACAATAACAACAACAATAAAAAAAAAACTCCCCCCATATATATATTTTATATATATATATATATATATATATATATATATATATATATATATATATATCTCCTATTAGTTCTGCTCCTCTAGAGAACCCTGAGTAATACACCTTCTAAATTCACAACATGTCATTTCACAAAGTTTGATAGCCAACTGAGTGGGTTAGGATGTAAGAAAACAGGGACTCTCCTATACTGCCTGTCTATTCAGCATCTCACATCTTGTAGATGACTTCTTCACACTTTCTCCTCTGTCCTCAAATCTCCACAACTTCTTGCTCGTCGTCACTCTCAACTAATGACGTTGCCTCTTATCTCCTACTTCACTGAGAAGTTAAAAGCAGAAAACCCATAAACTCCCCCAGTCCCTCAAAACTACCTACATCTATATCCATATATAACATGCCTTTACTCCTCTTACATTACCCACATTGTTGGTGTTCTTATCCAAAGCCATCTTCTCCAAAGATTCTCCCTTTTCTCCTAAATCAGAAATTTTTTTGCTTTCTAATAACACACACACACACACACTTTCCATCTTTAAAATTTAACCGACCTCCCCCTCCAGATAGTCTTATTTCTCTGCTCCTCTTTCTGCAAAGCTCCCCAGGAAAGTGTATTTCTCCACTTTCTCTGTTCCCATTCTCTCTCTTTTTTTTTTTCCAAGACAGGGTCTCATTCTGTCACCCAGGCTGGAGTGCAGTGGTGCAAACTCAGCTCACTGCAACCTCCTCATCCTGAGTTCAAGCGATTCTCCTGCCTCAGCCTCCTAAGTAGCTAGAACTATAGGCGCACACCATCATGCCTGGCTAATTTTTGTATTTTTAGTAGAGATGGGGTTTCACCATATTGGCCAGGCTGGTCTCGAACTCCTGACCTCAAGTGATCAGCCTGCCTTAGCCTCCCAAAGTGCTGGGATTACAGACGTGAGCCACCGCACCCAGACATCCACCATGTCTTTTTAATTTTTTTAATTTTAAATTCAGGGTGTGCATGTGCAGGTTTGTTACATGGATATATTGCATGATGCTAGGGTTTGGGCTTCAATAGAACCCATCACCCAAATAGTGAACATAGAGCCCAATACATAGTTTTTTGACCCTTTCCCACCCTTCCCCTCCCTCCTTTTGGAGTCCCCAATGTCTATTGTTCCTATCTTTATGTCCATGTGTATCCACCCAACATGGGTTCTTAATGTCCTAAAATGATTTTTTTTTTTTTTTTTTTTAGATGGAGTCTCCCTCTGTCGCCCAGGCTGGAGTACAGTGGCATGATCTCGGCTCACTGCAACCACCACCTCCCAGGTTCAAGCAATTCTCTGCCTCAGCCTCCTGAGTAGCTGGGATTACAGGCACGCGCCACCACACCCATCTGTGTATTTTTAGTAGAGATAGGGTTTCACCATCTTGGCCTGGCTGGTCTTGAACTCCCGAACTTGTGATCCACCTGCCTTGGCCTCCCAAAGTGCTGGGATTATATACTAAGCCCAGCTGACTTATCTTTTAAAAAGTTTTTCTTCCTGCCTACATTACTTAATAGTGCCACATTTTTCATTTTTACCAAATACAATTTAACAACAACTGGTTTCTCCTTAGAGTCTCTAGGAGGATTTTTAATCCTTCAATGGTTCAACTAGGGTATGAGTTAAAGTGGATTTTATGGGCTGTCCCAAGGCCCAACAACTAATTAATGAGGGAAATAGGACGACAGCCTGGCCTGTGAGCCTCTTTCACAGCTTCTCTAGGTGTGAAATTGCTAATGGGCACTATTTTTTTTCTTTTCTTTGAGATAGGGTGTTGCTGTGCTGCCAGTGCTGGAGCTCACTGCAACCTCGACCTCCTGGACTAAGCAATCCTCCCACTTCAGCCTCTCAAGAAGCTGGGACTACAGGCATGCAACAACACGCTCGGCTGATTTTTAAATTTTTTGGAGAGGTGGGGTCTCTCTGTGTTGCCCAGGCTGGTCTAGAACTCCTAGGCTCAAGCCTCCCAGAGTGTTGGGATTACAGGCATAAGCCAACATGCTCGGCCCCTTTTCTTTAGGTTGTTACACATTCTACCAAAAGTGTCATTTGGAGAATGTACTCACTAGCATGCCATGTTTACTAGGCTTTATTCTAGATTTTCCATGTCCTGAACATAGTGGTGCCAAGAGAGGAAGGTCTTCTGTGTCATACCCTCTCCTCCTAGCATTTGGCTTTCTTTGGACACTGACAAACCTCATCCTTTCTCCAGAATGTAATCATTGTCGACAAATGTGGAAGATGATAGAAATGGCCAAATTCCATGTAACTTTTCACTTTGGCAACTTAGAAATAGTCTAAGAAAGTCCCCAAAATACCATGGATTCAAAAACCACCCACGTGTGCAATATATCATCTCTTTTTCATAAAACCAAATTATTATAACAGTATTATGTGCTATGATTTTAAAAATTCAAACAGAAGAGGACAAAATTTTTTAAAGTCTGCCCTGCTCTAGTCTTTCCTTAATTTGATGTGCTTGCTGTAAAAACTTCAGCTGAGGCCGGGCTCGGTGGCTCATGCCTGTAATCCCAGCACTTTGAGAAGCCCAGGAGGGCGGATCACCTGAGGTCAGGAGTTCGAGACCAGCCTGGCCAACATGGTGAAACCCTGTCTCTACTAAAAATACAAAAATTAGCCGGGCGTGGTGGTGGATGCCTGTAATCCCAGCTACTTGGGAGGTTGAGACAGGAGAATTGCTTGAACCTTGGAGGCGGAGGTTGCCATGAGCCAAGATTGTGCCACTGCCCTCCAGCCTGGGCAACAGAGCAAGACTCCCTCTAAAAAAACAAAAACAAAAACAAAAAAAACTTCAATTGATACATAAGCATATCTTCAGTCCCATTTCCCACATGTAAATCACCTCTATTCATTTTTTAATATTTCCATCATCTCTTTCAAAAATGACTAACAGCTGGGCATGGTGGTGCATATGTAGTCCCTGCTACTTGGAAGGATGAGGCAGGAGGATTGTTTAAGCCCAGGAGTTCAAGGCTGCAGTGAGCTATGATTGCACCTGCGAATAGCCATTGCACTCCAGCCTGGGCAACATAGTGAGACCCTGTCTCTTAAAAAAAAAAAAAAAAAGTAAATCACAGAAGTCTTTGGGATTGTTAAACAAAAATTATGAGAAGTCATTATATTGTACTGAGCACTAGGCCCCAGAAGACCAGATCAAACCAAAATGGAGTCACTCATGCTAAATGCCACATAATCAAACTGAAACTTTAAGGTAGCAGATAGATCCCGATACAGACCAGTTTTTCTGGAAACAAGAGATCCCGGTCTGCCTTAGTCAACATAATGAAGAAGTCCCCACTGCATCAATTTATTTTTTCTATTATTCTGTTTCCATGTTCCCACCTTACAAAACCCACCGTTCTGCTACTGCCTAAGTGAGAGCTTTGATTTTATTTTGTAGAATGGAGGCTGCCCTGATTCATGGATGACAAATAAAAGCCAATTAAATCTATAACTAAATTTGTTGGAATTTTGTCTTGTGCTAGGATTAATAACTAGGTTTTGTTGGGCATTCTTCAGGTACTGCTAACTATGTGAGCCAGCAAGGGCTATGCTTCCCTTCAGCCTTAGGGAATTTCTGTTTTGTTTCGGCTGTGCTCTGGAGTCCAGGCCCCCGTAAAGGATTCTAGTTGAAGAAATGCTCAGTCCCTGCATCCATAACACAGTAGTTCATCCCCAACACAGTTCATCCCCACTGTAGGGTGGTTTTTGGCAATGAAATATCACCTTCATTTGAATAACAGTGTTACAGGGAATAAGAATTAATGTTGCAGGAAAAAATGAAATTAGGATAGTATTCTCAAGACAAGATTCTATAGATTTCTCATCAACTCTCCTTACCAAGGCAGAATAACTTTTGCACAACGTATATTTATTGTGGCTGTCTCCTTATAAAATTAATACATTCCTCTATTCCACACACTCCCTAGATCTGCAGCAATGACAACTGTTAATAGCTTGAAGAATATTCTTCTGTTTTTTTTTCTATAGAGCAAAATTTTTGTTGTTTTTCTTAATTTCCTAAATAGTATGTGCTTTTTGCAAAAACTTCAACTGATACAGAAGCTCTGAGAATGCAGGGGAAAAAAAAGTGTTTTTTATATCCTCTTGCTCAAAATCACAAAAGATTTCTGTGACCAGATGTGTGGGGATTTCACCAGCCATGCATTCTGCAGTGAACACCAGCTGGCTGTCCTCTAATTCAAGTCAATTCTGACCCTACCTACCTCAAGACAGTGTTATCAAACCTAACTGGGGTCCAATCTCCTGGCACAGTAAGACCAAATAGTCACACCGAGGTTTGCAGTGAGAGAAAGGAAGGTGTTTATTTGCAGGCAACAAGCAAGGAGATCAGGTAGCTCATGCTTAAGTCCTCACCTCCCCAATGGCTTGCAGGTAAGGGTTTTTGTTTTGTTTGTTTGTTTTTTGAGATGGAGGCTCCCTCTGTGTCCCAGGCTGGAGTGCAGTGGCACGATCTCAGCTCACTGCAACCTCCGCCTCCCAGGTTCAAGCGAGTCTTCTGCCTCAGCCTCCTGAGTAGCTGGGACCACAGGCTCGCACCCTCACGCCCGGCTCATTTTTGTATTTTTAGTAGAGACGGGGTTTCACCATGTTGGTCAGGCTGGTCTCGAACTCCGGATCTCAGGTGATCCACCCAACTCGGCCTCCCAAAGTGCTGGGATTATAGGCGTGAGCCACCATGCCCATCTGGCAGGGGTAAATTTTAAGAAAGCAGAAGTTACAGGTAAAATCATAAATCAATGCATGGAGGCTACACATGGGTTTTGGCCTGAAAGGGTGGGATAGCTTGCAGCAGGGGCTTACAGGTCATAGACAGACTCAAAGATTTTTCTGATTTGCAACTAGTTAAGGAAGAGAAGCTTTGTTTAAAAATTTGGGGTCAGGCTGGGCACAGTGGCTCATGACTGTAATCCCAGCACTTTGGGAGGCCAACGCGAATGAATCACCTGAGTTCAGGAGTTCGAGGCCAGCCTGAGCAACATGACAAAACCCCATTTCTACCAAAAATCCAAAAAATTAGCCAGGTGTCCTGGCATGTGCCTGTGGTTCCAGCTACTCAGGAGGCTGAGGTGGGAGGATCGCTTGAGTCTGGGAAGCGGAGGTTGCAGTGAACTGAGATCATGCCACTGCACTCCAACCTGGGTGACAGTGAGCTGCCGCATGAAAAAAAAAAAACTGGGGTCAGGAGAAAAGAATGTTAGTTCTGGCTCATGGGTATGACTCCCTCTAGGCCCCTCAGGAATAAATTTATAACAAAGAACAGTGGTCAGAATTCAGTCCTCAGCTCCCCATTATCTGATGTCTGCTGGCTGATCCATTCCGTGGGAGTCCACGTTTCTCAAAAACAACTCAGAGACATATGTTAAGATATTATCATTAGTTTCTAAGGAAACCAAACATCCTATAATTCTAGTGTTCTGGTCTATTTTTTTAGGCTACTATTATCTCCTTGCTTATCAAGTTGCTTATTTACTTCTCAGGGCTTGCTAGGTGCCTGGAAATTCCCTTAAAGGAACTCAAGATTTTTCTTGATTTCCATGCTTAGGAGTGGGTGCTCAACAGGCCCCTAAGTGGGTGTTGGGGGGAGGAGGGGTCCCTGTTCCATCTCAATAGCATCAGATCACACAGGCTGAGGACTCAGTCCCACAAGACTCAGCTCCACTTGTGATGCCAATTGCAATTCCCAGGTTATTTTGCCTGTGCTTCTGACCCACCAACCCACCTCCTTGGGTTCCATTAATTTGCTAGAGTGGCTAACAGAACTCACAGAAAACACTTAATTATGTTTACTGGTTTATTATAAAGGATATTACAAGCTGGATGCGGTGACTCACGCCTGTAATCCCAGCACTTTGAGAGGCTGAGGCGGGTGGATCACCTGAGGTCGGGGGTTCAAAACCAGCCTGGCCAACATGGTGAAACCCCGTCTCTACTAAAAATACAAAATCAGCTGGGCGTGGTGGCACGTGCCTGTAATACCAGCTACTCGGGAGGCTAAGGCAGGAGAATCACTTGAACCCAGGGGGTGGAGGTTGCAGTGAGTGAAGATTGCACCATTGCACTCCAGCCTGGGCAACAGGAGTGAAACTCTGTCTCAAAAAATCAAAATAAAATGACAAAAAAAGGATATTACAAAGGATATAGATGAAGGGATGTATAGAGCAAGGTATGGGAGAAGGGGGAGGTTTCTCGCGGGGAATCTCCACATGTTCAGCTCCCCGGAAGCTCTCTGAACCTAGTCCTTTTGAGTTCTTATGGAGACTTCATTACACAGGTGTGACTGATTAAATCACTGGCCATTGATAATCAACTCAATCTTCAGCCCTTCTCCCCTCCCCAAAGGTTGGGAGGTGGGGCTGAATGTTCCAAACCTCTAAGCCTGCCTTAATCTTTCTGCGGAGCAACTTCTACCGCTGATGCTACCTAGAAGCTGTCAGCCATCAGTCAAGTTATTAGCATATAAAAAGACACACATCACTTTGAAGATTCCAAGCATTTTAGGAGTTGGATGCCAGGAAACCTGCAAAGACCAAGTATATATTTCACAGTATCACAGAAGCATATCAAAATTTAAAGTGAAATTCTTTCCCTTCCACATTCTTTCTTAGAGTCAGTTTGGTGTATACCTTCCTTTCCAGACCTTTTTCTTTTTTTCTTTTTTTTTTTTTTTTTTTTGAGATGGAGTCTGGCTCTATCTCCCAGGCTGGAGTTCAGTGGCGTGATCTCGGCTCACTGCACTGCAGCCTCTGCCTCCTGGGTTCAAGTGATTCTCCTACCTCAGCCCCCTGAGTAGCTGGGATTACAGGCGCCCACCACCACGCCCAGTTAATTTTTTTGTATTTTTAGTGGAAACGGGGTTTCACCATGTTGGCCAGGCTCAAACTCCTGGCCTCAGGTGATCCGCCCACCTCAGCCTCCCAAAGTGCTAGGATTACAGGCGTGAGCCACCGTGCCCAGCTTCTGCCTATAGTACCTTTTAAAGAATAATTTTTTTTTTTTTTATATACAGACAGGGATCTTGCCATGTTGCCCAGGCTGGTCTTGAACTCCTGGGCTCAAGTGATTTGCCTGCCTTGACCTCTCAAAGTGCAGGGATTACAGGTGTGAGCCACCGTGCCAGGCCTCTTATAGTACCTTACACACGTGTGCAAGCATTTCTCAAGTCTAGTATAGTGGTCATCAGAATGGACTCTGGAGTTAAACTGTCTGGGTTGAAAATACTAGCTCCAACTTCACCACTCTATAATCTTGGGCAAGTTACCAGACCTCCTTTGTACCTCAATTTCCCCGTCAGTAAAGTGTGAATCATAACAGTTCTTATATCATAGGATGTATGTAAGAATTAAATGACATAGAATATATAAAAAGCTTAGATCATTGCCTAGAACATCTAAGTACTCATTAAATATTGGTTCTTAATATTTATTAGTATCAGTAAGATTAATAAACATTATTATAATTGTCACTTCTCAAGAAAGCAAAAACAGGGTAAATTCAGAGAGCAGTAATTAGTTAAGAGTAATGATATCATTACCACTTATAGCCAATTATTCCACCAGACAGGTCAGTTAAGGAAAATTTATTTTAGTATGTGAAGAATTTTACATTAAGCTAGTTGCATTAGAAAATCCAAACAATTTGCATCTTAAATAACAGAGAACAGGCCTTCCAAGGCCCAGAAGGGAAGACATTAAGTGGTAATTAGAAAAATCAATCTCTTAGCTGAAAGTTTTAATAGCTTCATTTGCTCTTGTATCCCAACATTTTACCTGGTCATAAGCAGAGGCCAGAGGAAGGGAGGGGCAAGGAGGGTTCTGTGAGCCACTCTAGCAAATTAATTTAGGACTGTGTAGGAACTGGCAGCACCTCAGGACAGGGCCCTGTCTTGCTCACTTTATTTATTTATTAACTTTTTTGGGACAGAGTCTCACTCTGCCACCCAGGCTGGAGTGCAGTGGTACAATCTTGGCCCACTGCAACCTCTGCCTCCCGGGTTCAAGCGATTATCCTGCCTCAGCTTCCCGAGTAGCTGGGATTACAGGTGCACGCCACCATACCTGGCTAACTTTTGTATTTTTGGTAGAGACGGGTTTTTGCCATGTTGGCCAGGCTGGTCTTGAACTCGTGACCTCAAGCTATCCACCTGCCTTGGCCTCCCAAAGTGCTGGAATACAGGTGTGAGCCACTGCACCCAGCCTCACTCACTTTAATATCATAGGTATCATTTAATGTCATGAATCTCCACTAGGGATAACTGTCTCGCTTTTATAGCTTGGGAAACTGAGGCTCAGAAACCATGTCGTTTAGGGCTCTGGTTTACATCCTCAGAAACCAAGACAGACTGATTGAAGTGAAGAGGAGAAGGCTTAGGCAAGGATGTTGGGAGACCACAGGGCGGGAGGGGTGGCTAGACAGCCTGGACCAGAAACAGGCAGGATTCCACAGGTGCACAGGGGCAAAGACAGGAACCCAGCCGAAGAGCAGGAAAATCTGGTCTGAGCTCTGCCAGGTTTTTCAACACTCTATTTAGATTCTAATTTCAGGGAGGAAGTGTCCAACTGCCAAGTGCTTGAGAATGTACACACCAGCCGACAGCATCATCACCTGGGAACTTGTTAGCAGTGCAGAATCTCAGGCTCCACCCTGGACTTACTGAGTCACGACATGCATCTTTTTAAATTTTATTTATTTTTTTGAGACAAGGTCTTGCCCAGGCTGGAGTGCTGTGGTGCCATCTCGGCTCACTGCAACCTCTGCCTCCTGGGTTCAAGCGTTTCTCGTGCCTCAGCCTCCCGAGTAGCTGGGACTTCACGCATGCACCACCACTCCCAGCTAATTTTTGTATTTTTAGTAGCAATGGGGTTTCACCATATTGGCCAGGCTGGTCTCAAACTCCTGACCTCAAGTGATCCACCCACCTTGGCCTCCCAAAGTGCTGGGATTACAGGCATGAGCCACCACGCCCAGCCAGAGCCTGCATCTTAACAGTGCCCTCAGATCTGTGCATGTTACAATTTAGGACACACTGGGAAGAGCCCCTAATGAATACTTTGTGCCTGATCAACTTCCCCATGGGGAAAGAGATGTTGATTCCTCAACAGGAAATTTGTGGTGCTGCTCCTAGAAGGAATGTCACAGCCTGACAAGTTCTTTTTGCCCACTGCCCCTTCTAAACCAATGAGAATGACAGGTGTTGCAGCAAAGAAAGAATTTAATAATTGTAGGGCAGCCAAATGAGGAGAACAGGGAGAAATTTCTCAAACCCATCTCCCTGAGAATTCGGAGGCCTGGATTTTTAAGAGTACTTTGGTGGGCAGGGGGCTGGGGAATGGGAACAATTGATTGACTGGGGATGAAATCACAGAGGCATCTAAAACTGTTTTCACGCAGCTGAGTCAGTCCTCAGGCGGTGGGGGCCAGGGTTGGGGTGAGGATATCAGGACAAGGTGGCATCTCTTGGTCTGCCAAAATGTGAAATCTGAAAAATATTTCAAAGACCAGTTCTTCAGGTTTCACAATAGTGATGTTATCTATAGGAGTAGTTGGGGAAGTTATAAATCTTGCAACCCCCAGTTATTTGACTCTGGGGAAGTCAACAACTTACAGGAAAACACGCTAAGCAATGGCAGGTTATTAGTGAACTCTGCTTATTCTTTAGCAAAGTCCAATCCCCTACCATAATTCTAACCTTGGCTTATGAATGTGGCTTCAATCTCTCAACAAGGAGGGGCATCGGTTTCCCTTGCCTCAAAGGTTTTTTTTGTTTTTGTTGTTGTTGTTGTTGTTGTTGTTTTGAGATGAAGTCTTGCTCTGTCACCCAGGCTGGAGTGCAGTGGGGCGATCTCGGCTCTCTACAACCTCCACCTCCCGGGTTCAAGTGATTCTCATGCCTCAGCCTGCCGAATAGCTGGGACTACAGGCACCCACCACCACATCCAGCTAATTTTTTTTTTTTTTTTTTTTTTTTTTTGGAGACAGAGTCTCACTCTATTCCCCAGGTTGGAGTGTAATGGCGTGATCTTGGGTCACTGCAATCTCCACCTCCCGGGTTCCAGCGATTCTCATGCCTCAGCCTCCCAAGTAGCTGGGACTACAGGCGTGCACCACTACACCTGGCTAATTTTGTATTATTAGTAGAGACGAGGTTTCACCATGTTGGCCAGGCTGCTCTTGAACCCCTGACCTCAGGCAATCTGCCCGCCTTGGCCTCCCAAAGTGCTGGGATTACAGGTGTGAGCCACCGCGCCCAGATCCTCAAAGTTTAACTATAAACTAAATTCCTCTCATTGTTTTATTGGCCTCTGTGATACAATAAGCCAAAGACAAAAATAAGAAATAATTTAGCCTGTGAAGTTCGAAGCAAGATGGAGTCAATCATGTAGGTTTTTCTCATTATTTATAATTCTGCAAAGGTGGTTTCAGGAAGAGGAATGGACTTTAGGATACCCCATAAAAGGCACTCCCTGGGATTCCAGAACAGGCTAGTCTCCTCCAGACTGCCTCCTCCTGGCAGCCCACACGGCGTGTGGATAGACAATTCCTGTTAGCTCTCAGACAGGTTTTTTTCACTCTAGGTTGAATTTCTTAAGGGTTGCTGACATCTTGAAGATCTGAGAGAGGACTCAGCTGTAAAATCCTTGATCTCTTTCAACTGCTGAACATTAAAACCCTGTTCTCCCCTCTTACACAACTTTTTGAACAATGGTGGGATGTGAAGCTAGCAGCTGCATCCCTTTTTCTCAGTGCTGCCTCTTTCCCAGGAACCAGCTATAGATTTACTGCTATTTTAAGGGGATGATGAAGATGAAAGTTTTGCAAGGCCTTGTATCCAGGTGTTGGGGACAAAGGAAGCACCTGGCTTTGCCAGCACAAAGGATCCAGAATGGAAAAAGGGACCCATGAATAGTGGAATGGCAAGGAAAGGCAGCTTCATTTTCCTTCATCCAGCATTACCTTGACAAGGGGTTTTACAGGGAAGGCCCTCTTTGGAAATTCTCTCCCTCTCCTGGAGCCCTGCCTCTTTCCACTCAGGCCCCTCCTTCTTGCCTAGCCAAGCCCACACACCATCTGTCAGGGGAGTGGGGCATGTAGACCGCTATCCTTGGTCCTGAACCGTCATTAGAGTTAGGGCAGTAGTTTACAACCTGGCTGCCAATCAGAATCAATGGGAAAGCATGATAAAAGCACTGACTGCAAAGTCCCACACCCCAGGTACTCTGACTTGGTTGGTTTCTGCATTAAAAAAAAAAAAAAAAAAAAATCCCAGGGCAGGCGCAGTGGTTCATGCTTGTAGTCCCAGCACTTTGGGAGGTCAAGGCAGGAGAATCACCAGTCTGAGCAACATAGTGAGACCCTGTCTCTACAAAAAATATAAAAAATTGGTCACGCATGCTGGATGCGGTGGCTCACTCCTGTAATCCAGCACTTTGGGAGGCCGAGGCGGGTGGATCACCTGAGGTCAGGAGTTCGAGACCAACCTGACCAACATGGTGAAACTCCATCTCTACTAAAAATAAAAATTAGCCGGGCGTGGTGGCGGGTGCCTGTAATCCCAATTACTCAGGAGGCTGAGACAGGGGAATAGCTCGAACCCGGGAGGCGGAGCTTGCAGTGAGCCGAGATCATGCCACTGCACTCCAGCCTCGGCAACAGAGTGAAACTCAGTCTCAGAAAAAAAAAAAAAAAACAACCAACCAAACAAAAAAAAACACCATTTGAGTGAAGGAGAAGAAAAACATAGCTGGATGACTGGGCACAGTGTCTCATATCTGTAATCCTAACAAGGTGAGAGGCTGAGGCAGGACGATCACTCAAGACCAGGAATTCGAGACCAGGCTGCACAACATAGTGAGACTCTTCTGTATAAAAAATTTTAAGGCCAGGCATATGGCTCATGCCTGTAATCCCAGCACTTTGGGAAGCCGAGATGGGTGGATCACCTGAGGTCGGGAGTTCAAGACCAGCCTGTCCAACATGGTGAAACCCCATCTCTACTAAAAATACAAAAATTAGCCAGGTGTGGTGGCAGGCACCTATAATCCCAGATACCCTGGAGGCTGAGGCAGGAGAATTGCTTGAACCTGAGAGGTGGAGGTTGCAGTGAGCTGAGATTGTGCCACTTCACTCCAGCCTGCGCGACAGAGCAAAACTCTGTCTCAGGGAAAAAAAAAAAAATTTTTTTTTTTTTAATTGGCCAGGTGTGGTGGTGAGCACCTGTAGTCCTAGCTACTCAGGTGGCTGAGGTGGGAGGATTGCTTGAGTCCAGGAGTTCAAAGCTGCAGTGAGGTATGATTGTGCCACTGCACTCCAGCCTGGGTGACAGAGTAAGACCCTGTCTCTAAAAGAAAACAAAACCAAAAACCATGTCTGGGCCTAGAGAGGTTGATACACCACAAGCAGAGGTGTCCTAGGTTGAGTGTCACCAAAGTGCTAACAGATTTTTGGGGGAGGGGGTGGAGGGAGACAAAGTCTCACTCTGTCACCCAGGCTGGAGTGCAGTGGTGAGATCTTGGCTCACTGCAGACTCAAACTCCTGGGCTCAAGTGATCCTCCTACCTCACCCTCCCGAGTAGCTGGGACTACTGGGGAGCACCGCCAGATTTTTTTTTTCTATCTCAATGAAAATGTTGCTACTTTTACTCTGTCCTGGGTCTCTTTGATTTATGCTACGTGGTTTCCATGGCTGAGGTCACTGCAACTTTGTTTCTTACATTTACAATGCTTGTTCTCTCTGAGGAGTTGGGGCCTACGAACCTATCAGCACGCTGAGCTCAAGGTTTGCTCCCTCCTATGGCGCTGTGGGGTGGGCACATCATTTTATTTTATTATTTTATTTTTTTAGACTGAGATGAAGTTTTGCTCTTGTTGCCCAGGCTGGAGCGCAATGGCGCGATCTCTGCTCACCGCAACCTCCGCCTCCAGGGTTCAAGCAATTCTCCTGCCTCAGCCTCCCAAGTAGCTGAGATTACAGGCATGTGCCACCATACCTGGCATATTTTTTATTTTTTTAGTAGACACGGGGTTTCTCCATGTTGGTCAGGCTGGTCTCGAACTCCCGAACTCAGGTAATCCGCCTGCCTCAGCCTCCCAAAGTGCTCGGATTACAGGCATGATCTTTACACTCTCAGGTGTATCAGACCTGTAACCAAAACGCAGAAAGGTCAAAAGGCCTTCAGGACTGAAGGGAATAACCCTCAATGGTGTAATTCTAGGACAGCATTTCTCTGAGTAGGAGGTACATTTGGGAGCAGGGAAGCATGACAAAAATGCCTATAACCACTTCCATATGGTTTTGAGAGTATCTCTGTCTGGCCAGAGTAGGAAAAAGGTATTCATGGGCATTGAAGTGGGTCAACGTTTGCACTATGAGAGAAGAGAGAATCGCCTGGAAGAGGTTCCAGGGCGGAGGTAATTAGGCAGAAGGTGAGAGCTCAGACGAGAGACCACTGGGGAGATCTGAAAAGCCAGGATAAAACATAAAAGGAAGCTATTTTTAGGGATGTGAAATCAGATTGTAGGACAAGTGGATCTAGGCATCTGAAAATAGTCATTAGAAAAGGCTTGAAAGCAAAAGAGAGTAGGGCAACGTTATGGTGTTTGAATGACTGTCAGGAGACGTGCAATTTTTATCAAATTTGGAAGTGAGGGAGTTGCCTCTGAGCCCCAGAAAATGATTTATGCCTCTTTGGACAAATGTTGTCCCTCTAATGTGGCGCAGTCATTAGATCATGAACATCATATTACATTGACCTTTCAAAATGTCGTAGCTCAAAGTCAAGAGGAGGGAGAGAGCACACGGTGAATTCTGGAGGCTGGTTTTGATCTGATTTTTTGCCTGGAAAATGATTACAAGAGAGCTCACTTGTAATTATTTCTTATGCCAGGGGCAGTGGCTCATGCTTGTAATCTCAGCACTTTGGGAGGCCAAGGCTGCAGGATCAGTTGAGGTCAGGAGTTCGAGACCAGCCTGGCCAACATGAGGAAACCCTATCTCTACTAAAAATACAAAAAACTAGCCAGGTGTGGTGGCACGCACCTGTAATCTCAGCTATTTGGGAGGCTGAGGCACAAGAATCACTTGAACCTGGAAAGCAGAGGTTGCAGTGAGCTGAGGTCACACCACTGCACTCCAGCCTGGGTGACACAGCGTGACATTGTCTAAAAAACAAAAAAGAAAGAAAACAGAATGCTCTGAATGTTTGTGTCCCTCCAAAATTCATACTTTGAAACCTAATCACCAATATCAATACGATGGTATTGGAAGGTGGGGTCTTTGGGAGGCAATTAGGTCATAAGGGTGGAGCCCTTATGAATGAGATTAGTGCTCTTACAAAAGAGACCCCAGGCCGGGCTTGGTGGCTCACACCTGTAATCCCAGCACTTTGGGAGGCCAAGGTGGGTGGATCACCTGAGGTTAGGGGTTCAAGACCAATCTGACCAACATGGTGAAACCCCCATCTCTACTACAAACACAAAAGTTAGCTGGGTGTGGTGGCAGGCACCTATAATCTCAGCTACTTGGGAGGTTGAGGCAGGAGAATCACTTGAACCTGGGAGGTGGAGGTTGCAGTGAGCCAAGATTATGCCACTGCACCCAGCCTAGGTGACAAGAGCAAAACCCCGTATAAAAAAAAAAAAAAAAAGAGACCCCAGAGAGCTGCCTTACTCCTTAGGCCATGTGAGGACACAGCTAGAAGGTGCCATCTATAAACTAGACACTGAATCTCATCTGGGATTTCCCAGCCTCCAGAACTGTGAGAAATAAGTTTTGTTCATAAGCCATGCAATTTATGGTATTTTGCTAGAGCAGCCCAAACAGAGTAAAGGAAAAGATTATCAATGGATGCTAAAATTAGTGGGTAAATGCATGATAGAAACAGGATATTTACAGTCTCTCAAGATGCTTTTATTTATTTATTTATTTATTTATTGAGACAGAGTCTTACTGCATTTCACCCTGGATGACACCATGAAGAGACTCCAACTCTAAAACACACACACACACACACACACACACACACACAGCCTGAATTTAACCATCAGGAAACACAAACCCAAACTGAGAGACAGTCTATAAATTATGAAACAATGCTCTTCAAAAATGTCAAGATCATGAATGAAAAAAAAAAAAAAAAAAAGACAGAGGAAGTCTTCCAGACTGGAGAAATCTAAGGAAATTGGAAAACTAAATGCAATATATGATCCTGGATTTGATCCTGGACCAGAAAAAGATCATTAGTGGCTGAGTGCGGTGGCTCACACCTGCAATCCCAGCACTTTGGGAGGCCAAGGTGGGCAGATCACAAGGTCAGGAATTCGAGACCAGCCTGGCCAATATGGTGAAACCCCGTCTCTACTAAAAATACAAAAATTAGCCGGGTGTGGTGGCGCACGTCTGTTGTCCCAGGTACTTGGGAGGCTGAGGCAGAAGAATCGCTTGAACCCAGGAGACGGAGGTTGCAGTGAGCCGAGATTGTGCCACGGCACTCCAGCCTGGGCAACGGAGCGAGACTCCATCTCGGGGAAAAAAAAAAAAAAAAAAAGAGAGAAAAAAAGAAAAAAAAGATCACTAGTGAGATAACTGGAAATATTTGAATAGGGTCAGTAGATTGCCGAATAGTACTGTGTCAGTGCCAACTTCCTTGTTTTGATCCTTGTCCCGTGGTTATCTATGATATGAGCATGTCGCGGAAGCTATGGAGAGGGTATACAGGAATTCTTTGTACTAATTCTGCAACTTTACTTTTAAGCCTGGTATTATTTCTTTTTTTCTTTTCTTTTCTTTCTTTTTTTTTTTTTTTTTTTTTTGAGACAGAGTCTTGCTCTGTTGCCCAGGCTGGAATGCAATGGCGCGATCTTGGCTCACTGCAACCTCCGTCTCCCAGGTTCAAGCAATTCTCCTGCCTCAGCCTCCCAAGTAGCTGGAATTACAGGCATCTGCCACCGTGTCCAGCTAATTTTTTGTATTTTTTGTATTTTTTTTGGGGGGGGATGGAGTTTCACTCTTGTTGCCCGGGCTGAAGTGCAATGGTGAGATCTCAGCTCACCGCAAACTCTGCCTCCCAGGTTCAAGCAATTCCCCTGCCTCAGCCTCCCAAGCAGCTGAGATTACAGGCATGTACCACCACACCTGGGTAATTTTGTATTTTTAGTAGAGACGGGGTTTTGTCATGTTGGTCAGGCTGGTCCCAAACTCCTGACCTCAGGTGATCCGCCCGCCTCAGCCTCCCAAAGTGCTGGGATTACAGGCGTGAGCCGCCATGCTCGGCCAATTTTTTGTATTTTTATTAGAGATGGGGTTTTACCAAGTAGGCCTCAAACTCCTGACCTCAGATGATCCACCTGCCTTGGACTCCCAAAGTGCTGGGATTACGGGCATGAGCCACCACTCCTGGCCCTTTTTTTTTTTTTTTTTGAGACAAGGTCTTACTCTGTCACCCAGGCTGGAGTGCAGTGCATGATCTTGGCTCACTGCAACCCCCACCTCACAGGTTCAAGCAATTCTCATGCCTCAGCCTCCCAAGTAGCTGGGACTACAGGTGCATGTCACCACTCCCAGCTAATTTTTGTATTTTTTGATAGAGATGGAGTTTCTCCGTGTTGGCCAGGCTGGTTTCAAGTGATTGGCCCACCTCTGCCTCCCAAAATGCTGGCATTACAGACTTGAGCCACCACACACTGCCTGGTATTACTTCAAAATTCAAAATTATCAGGCTTAAAAAATGAGACAGCTCATCAGTACTGATATGGAATAATCTCCCAAATACATTGTTGAGTGAAAATGCAAGAGGAAAAGCTACATGTGGCAGGATATTATCCTTTGTACAAAAAGGAGTGATATGTGCACACAACACATACACACACATACACACACAACACAGACACACACACACAACACATACACACACACATACAAACACATATACATACACACACACACAAACACATATACATACACACACACATACAGACACATACACATATACACACATACACGCTCACAGACACATGAGTGAATCTACACGGACTATCCCTTGAATAAAATGCAAGCAATTGGTTATAGTGATTGCCACTGGGGCAGGGAACTAGGACCTTGATAGTAAGGCTTGGCAGAAAAATTACTCCTTATCATACACAGTTTTTGGTATTGTTTGAGATTTTTAAAATACCATACATGTATTTTTTTATTTTTATTTATATTTATTTATTTTGAGACTGAGTCTAACTCTGTTGCCAAGCTAGAGTGCAGTGGCGTGGTCTCAGCTCACTGCAACCTCTGCCTCTCGGGTTCAACCGATTCTCATGTCTCAGCCTCTTGAGTAGCTGGGATTACAGGCTCATGCCACCACATCTGGCTAAGTTTTATATTTTTAGTAGAGACAGGGTTTTGCCATGTTGGCCAGGCTGGGCTCGAACTCCTGACCTCAAGTGATCCATCTGCCTCAGACTTCCAAAGTGCTGGGATTACAGGCATAAGCCACTGCACCCAGCCTCCTTGTGCTTTTTTTTTTTTTCCTTTGAGACAGAGTCTTACTTTGTCACCTAGGCTGGAGTGCAATGGCGTGGTCTTGGCTCACTGCAACCTCCACCTCCTGGGTTGAAGCGATTCTCCTGCCTCGGCCTCCCGAGTAGCTAGGACTACAGGCATGTGCCACCATGCCCAGCTAATTTTTTATATTTTTAGTAGAGATGGGGTTTCACCATATTGACCAGGCTGGTCTCAAACTCCTGACCTCGTGATCCACTCGCCTCAGCCTCCCAAAGTGCTGGGATTACAGGCATGAGCCACTGCGCCTGACCTCCTTGTGCTTTTAAATCTCGCTGGTGATCAGTTCATAGGGCAGCTCCCAGTTTAAAAAATAAATAAATAAATCTTGCTAGTGGGAGTGAAGACTTTTTGAAAGACGTTTGATGGCTGGTATTAAAAACCAAAATTTGGCTGGGCACGGTGGCTAACGCTTGTAATCCCAGCACTTTGGGAGGCCAAGGCTGGTGGATCATGAGGTCAGGAGTTTGAGACCATCCTGGCCAACATGGTGAAACCACGTCTCTACTAAAAATACAAAAATTACCCAGGTTGGCCTGGCGCGGTGGCTCACGCCTGTAATCCCAGCACTTTGGGAGGCTGAGGCGGGCAGATCACGAGGTCAGGAGATCGAGACCATCCTGGTTAACACGGTGAAACCCCGTCTCTACTAAAAATACAAAAAATTAGCCGGGCGCGGTGGCAGGCACCTGTCGTCCCAGTTACTCGGGAGGCTGAGGCAGGAGAATCTCTTGAACCCATGAGGCAGAGGTTGCAGTGAGCCGAGATCGCGCCACTGCACTCCAACCTGTGCAACAGAGTGAGACTCCGTCTCAAACAACAACAATAATAACAACAAACCAAAATTTGAGCTGGGTGTGGCGGCTCATGCTTGTACATCCCAGCACTTTGGGAGGCTGAGGTAGGAAGATTGCTTGAGCCCAGAGTTTGAGACCAACCTGGGTAACATATTGAGACCCTGTCTCTGTTTATTATTATTATTATTTTTAAATTAAAAAAAAAAACAAAACCAAAATTTGCCAATGTGCAACTTCCAGCTATGGCTTTATGAAGAGGTAGGCAAATCTTCTCTCCCAAAAAATCAGAACAAAATTATCAAAAACAACAATTTGAGGGCCCTGGAGATCAACCAAAGGCAAACAATACATTGAGAGACATTCATGCCGGGCACAGTGGCTCATGGCTGTAAGCCCAGCACTTCGGGAGGCTGAGGCAGGTGGATCACTTGAGGTCAGGAGTTGGAGACCAGCCTGGCCAACATGGTGAAACCCTGTATCTACTAAAAATACAAAAATTAGCCAGGCATGGTGGTAGGTGCCTGTAATCCCCGCTACTTGGGAGGTTGGGGCAGGAGACTCACTTGAACCCGGGAGTGAGCCGAGATCACACCACTGCACTGCAGCCTGGGCAACACAGTGAAATTGCACTTCAAAAAAAAAAAAAAAAAAGAAATAGAAAAAGAAAAGAAACGAGACATTCAGGAAGAACTGCTGCAACCTTAGGTAGGAATAGGAGTCCGTAGTCTTCTTGCAGAAGACCTGCTTTCACCAGCTCCCTGCCAAGCTGGACAGCTGCAGTCACTGCACCAGGGCAGGCCAGGACTAGAAAAGCTGCTTGGCTGCGAGAAAGAGCACACTTGGTTTGGAACAGAGAGGAAAAGTCACACGTGACAGCGTTGTCAGTGAAGCAGCAAGCTCAGTAGAAAACGAACATGGGAACCTGCAGCTCTGCTAGCCTGAGCCTGTGGCTCCAGGTGGGGTGAGTGGCCAGAATTTCAATAGGAAGACTCTGGAAATGACAGAGCAAGAGAAGGCCTAACTAAGCTCTCCAGCTGTGTCTGGCTGACTGGGAAACTACACACACGTGCAGGGAGAAACAAGTGGGCCTGGAGAAATGTGAAATCAGAGGCAGGCTAGAGAATGGCCTGAACTTGGGATGCCCTGCCCACTCCACACAGCACTGTCAGTGAAAGATGAGGTCTTATGGGCTCAACTTCTGCCTTAATCAATGGCTGACCACTAAGCAGTGCAGACACAGGGGTGTCTCTTAGAAGTCAGACTAAAAATGGCTGGGCGCGAAGGCTTATGCCTGTAATCCTAGCACTTTGGGAAGCCAAGGTGGGTGGATCACCTGAGGTCAGGAGTTTGAGACCAGCCTGACCAACATGGTGAAACCCCATCTCTACTAAAAATCCAAAAATTAGCCAGGCGTGATGACTAACACCTGTAATCCCACCTACCGGGGAGGCTAAGGAAGGAGAATCACGTAAACCTGGGAGGCGGAGGTTGCAGTGAGCTGAGATCGCGCCATTGCACTCCAGCCTGGGCAACAAGAATGAAACTCCATCTCAAAAAAAAGACAGCACTAAGAATAAAAAGCTGAACAGAGGATGTCCGGTTTCTGGTCTGGCATGCAAGGAGCTCGGCAGTCGCCACTCTATACTAACAACAGGTAAAAAGCTGGACAAACTGAAAAATCAACTCTTCTTAGATGCATAAGAGAAGTGAAGTCACAGGGCAAATTGCTGCCCCCACACTTGGAGAGATAGGCAGGCAAATACAGAGAATCACAACTTACCGGAGCAGCAACCCATGAGCTGAAATGGCCACAGGAACCAGCGCCCAGGAAGGGAAACCTAAATTGTAAGTAATGACCTGCGGGATGGTCAGTGTGCAGGATCCTGAGAGTCAAAACCTCCAGGGGGCTGGGCACCATGGTTCACGCCTATAATCCCAACTGTTTGGGAGGCTGAGGTAGGAGGATCACTTGAGCCCAGGAGTAGAAGTTTGAGACCAACCTGGGCAACATAGCAAGACCTTGCCTCTACTGAAAATTAAACTAGCCAGGAGTGGTGGCACGTGCCTGTAGTCCTAGCTACTCAGGAGGGAGGTGGAGGCTGAGGATTGCTGGAGCCCAGGAGTTTGAGGTTGCAGTGAGCTATGATCGCATCACAGCACTCCAGCCTGGGCAGCAGAGCAAGACCCTGTCTCTGAAAAAATAAACAAACAAACAAAACACAAAAAATCCCAAAAACTCCAGTGGGCTCTAGTCATGGAGTGGGGGCTCCCTTATTTTTGTGAGTTTTACCTCTGGGAGCTCAACTAGGTTCTACAGTAAACATTAGAGAAAAATCCCCTCATGCTTCCTGCCGGGGGAGGGGGAAAGGAACCATTTTGAAACACAGTAACGTACCACATAACATTTTGGGCATATATGATGGTGGTCCCATGAGATGCTAATATTGGCTGGGCATGGTGGCTCACACCTGTAATCCTAGCACTTCGGAAGGCTGAGGCAGGAGGATTGCTTGAAGCCAGGAGTTCGAGGCCAACATAGTGAGACCCTCATCTCTAAAAAAATAAAAATAAAAATTAGAAAATAAAAGATGCTAATATTGTATTTTCACTTTATTATTTTTTTTTAGACAAAATTTCACTCTTATCGTCTAGGCTGGAGTACAATGGCGTGATCTCGGCTCACTGCAACCTCCGCCTCCTGGGTTCAGGTGATTCTCCTGCCTCAGCCTCCCGAGTAGCTGGGATTAGAGGCGCCTGCCACCATGCCCAGCTAATTTTTGTATTTTTAGTAGAGATGAGGTTTCATCATGTTGGCCAGGCTGGTCTCGAACTCCTGACCTCTGGTGATCCACTCTCCTCGGCCTCCCAAAGTGCTGGGATTACAGGCGTGAGCCACTGTGCCCGGCCTCACTGTACCTTTCTATGTTTAGATGCATAAATACTCACCATTGTCTTACAATTGCCTATGGCATTCAATACAGTAACATGCTGTGAGGTTTGTAGCCTAGGAGCAACAGGCTATACCATATACCATACATACCATATCGTGTAGTAGGCGATACCATCTTGGTTTGTGGAAGTTCACTCTATGATGATTCCATGATGATGAAATCACCTAATGATACATTTCTCAGAATGTATCCCCATCGTTAATCAAGGCATGACTGTAAACAGAGCATTTGGTTTTTCTTAACGAGGTCTACCCTTAGGGGAAACTAATTAACTAGAGTCTAACCTGCTGGGGTTTTATCAGAGCCTGACTGACCTGGGAAAAGAGTAAATATCCAACTTGCTGGCTCTAGCTTTCAACACGGAGCATGGGAAATACCCAACCCCAGCCCATTCTAGCCAGCCTGTCTCACTAAACGGGGAGGCAGGTGAACCGAGAAACGTGTAAAGTTCACAGGCCAGAGGCACAGGCTCGCTGCAAGGCTGACACCTAATCATGGGAACATAGAATACTCCCCCTTCCCCACACCTCACCACCACATCACTCAAGGCCGATGTACAGCTGTTCCTTTTACCCAGTATATCATGTTTGGCTAGCAAGAAAAAAATCACAAGACATACTACAAGGCAAAAACACAGTTTGAAGAGACAGAGCAAGCATCAAAATCAGGCTGAGATGGCAAGGATGTTGGAACTGTCAGACTAGGAATTTAAAACAACTCTGATTAATATTCTAAGGGATCCAATGGATAAAGTAGATAGGCATGCAAGAACAGGTGTGCAATGTAGGCAGAGAAATGGAAATTCTAAGAAATTATCAAAAATAAATGCTATGTAACAGAAATGAAGAAACGCCTTTAATGGACTTATTAGTAAACTAGACACAGCTGAGGAATTTCTGCATTTGAGGATAGCTCAGTAAATAATCCCCAAAATTAAAAAGCAAAGAGAAAAAAGACTGAAAAACCAACCCCAGAATATTCAAGAACTGTGGAAGAATTATACACATAATGGGAATACCAGGAGAAGAAAGAGAAAAATGATCAGAAGAAATATTTGAAACAATAATTACTGGGAATTTCCCCAAATTAATGTTAGATTCAAAACCACAGATCTAGGAAGCTCAGAGAACACAAGCAGGATAAATGCCAGAAAAACTATACTGAGGCATATCATTGCCAAATGACAGAAAATCAAAGATAAAGAGAAACACTAGCAGGTGTGGTGGCTCACACCTGTAATCCCAGCTACTTGGGAGGCTGAGTGGAGAGAATTGCTTGAGCCCAGGAGTTTGAGACCAGCCTGGGCAACACAGTGAGATCCTATCTCAAAGAAAATGAAAAAAGAAAAATACTGAAAGAAATCAGGGGAGGGGGTGGGGAACACCTGACCTGTAGGGGTGCAAAGAAAAGAATTACATCCATAGGCTGGGCGCGGTGGCTCATGCCTGTAATCCCAGCACTTTGGGAGGCCGAGGCGGGTGGATCACAAGGTCAGGAGATCGAGACCATCCTGGCTAACATGGTGAAACCCCGTCTCTACTAAAAATACAAAAAAATTAGCCGGGCGTGGTGGCGGGAGCCTGTAGTCCCAGCTACTGGGGAGGCTGAGGCAGGAGAATGGTGTGAACCCGGGAGGCGGAGGTTGCAGTGAGCCGAGATTGCGCCACTGCACTCCAGCCTGGGTGACAGAGCAAGACTCCATCTCAAAAAAAAAAAAAAAAAAAAGAATTACATCCAACTTTTCATCAGAAGCCATGCAAGCAAAAAGAGGGTGAAGTGAAATTGAGAGGGCCGGGCTGGGTGGCTCACGCTTGTAATCCCAGCACTTTGGGAGGCCGAGGCGGGCAGATCACGAGGTCAGGAGATTGAGACCATCCTGGCTAACAGGGTGAAACCCCGTCTCTACTAAAAATACAAAAAAAATTAGCCAGGTGTGGTGGCGGGTGCCTGTAGCCTCCAGCTACTCAGGAGGCTGATGCAGGAGAATGGCGTGAACCCGGGAGGCGGAGCTTGCAGTGAGCGGAGATCGCACCACTGCACTCCAACCTGGGCAACAGAGCAAGACTCCGTCTCAAACAAAAAAAAAAGTATTGAGAGAAAAAAAACCCACCAACTTACAATTCTGTATCCTGTGAAATGATCCTTAAACCAAAGGAGAAATAAAGACTTTCTCAGAAAGTAAAAGGATGAAAGAAGATATACCATGCAAACAGTAACCAAAAGAGAGCTGGAGTGGCTATATTCATGTTAGACAAAATAGACTTTAAGCCAAGCAACAATACTAGAAACAAAGAGGGACATTTTGGCTGGACACAGTGGTTCATGCCTGTAATCCCAGTACTTTGGGAGGCCAAGGCAGGCAGATCACCTGAGGTCAGGAGTTCGAGACCAGCCTGGCCAATATGATGAAACCCCATCTCTACTAAAAATACAAAAATTAGCCAGGTGTGGTGGCATGCGCCTGTAATCCCAGCTACTTGGGAGGTTGAGACAAGAGAATCGCTTGAACCTGGGAGGCGGAGCTTGCGGTGAGCTGAGATCACGCCATTGCACTCCAGCCTGGGCAACAAGAGCGAAAATTCCGTCTCAAAAAAAAAAAAAAGGGACATTTCACAAGAATAAAAGGGTGAATTGTCTGGGCACAGTGGCTCACTCCTGTAATCTCAGCACTTTGGGAGGCTGAGGTGGGAGGATTGCTTGAGTCCAGGAATTCAAAACCAACCTGGCCAACATAGCGAGACCACATCTCTATTGAAAAAAAAAGAAAAAGAATATTTAAAAGGGTCAATATGTGAAGTTGTAACAATTATAATTATATATGTATCTATCAATCAATAGATAATCAAAATATATGGAAAAAATAAGAGTTAAAATGAGAAATAGAACTCAACGAAATTTCGTAAGTAGAGATACACATCCTCCTATTTGACCTAACTCATCATTATAGAGCACTCCACTCAGTGGTAGCAGAATATACATTCTTTTCAGGCCCACTTAGAACATTCTCTAGGATAAAAAGCAAGTCTCAATAACTATAAAAGGGTGGAAATCACACAAAGTATGTTTACTGGCCACAATGAAATTATATGAAAAATCAAAAATGGGCCGGGCACGGTGGCTCACGCCTGTAATCCCAGCACTTTGGGAGGCCGAGGTGGGTGGATCATGAGGTCAGGAGATCGAGAACATCTTGGCTAACATGGTGAAACCCCGTCTCTACTAAAAATACAGAAAAATTAGGCGTGGTGGTGGGCGCCTGTAGTCCCAGCTACTTGGGAGGCTGAGGCAGGAGAATGGCATGAACCCGGGAGGCAGAGCTTGCAGTGAGCCGAGATCATGCCACTGCACTCCAGCCTGGGCTACAGAGCGAGACTCTACCTCAAAAAAAAAAAAAAAAAAAAGAAAAAAAAGAAAAAGAAAAAGAAAAAGTGATAGGAAATTTAGGAGTTCCACAAATATTTGGAAACTAAACAACACAGGTTTTTTTTTGTTTTTTTGTTTTTCCTGAGAAAGGGTCTCCCTTTGTCACCCAAGCTGAAGTGCAGTAATGTGATCATGACTTAATGCAGCCTCAGCTTCCTGAGCTCAAGCAATCCTCCTGCCTCAGCCTCCCAAGTAGCTGGGACTATAGGCATGTGCCACCAGCTAATTTAAAAAAATTTTTTAGAGACAGATAACAACATACTTTTAAATAACCCATGGTTTAAAGAAGAAATCACAAGAGAAAAGTTTCCTGAAAAGTCACTGTGTAGCAGTCTTGCAGTCTTAACAAGGTTAAGTAACTCCTCCTGGCTGGTAAGCAGCTGATCTGGGACTCACACAGAGGTCTGCCCAGCCCAGTGAATAGTACTTTGAACACTTACTTCCCTGCAGCTATGGACTAAAGGTTCGTGTTCCCCCAAAATTCTGAGGATGGCCTCCTGATCCCCAGTGTGATGGTATTAGAAGGTGGGGCCTTTGGGAAGTAATTAGGTCATGAGTGTGGAGCCCTTGAAACCACGTTTGCACAATGATGACTGAGACAGTGGAAGAGATCTAATTTAATTGACCCCATCTTGCTTCTAACTTCCAAGCTGTCCTTTCTTTCTTTCTTTTTCTTTTTTTTTTTTTTTTTGAGACAGAGTCTTGCTCTGTCGCCCAGGCTGGAGTGCAGTGGCGCAATCTTGGCTCACTGCAAGCTCCGCCTCCCGGGTTCACGCCATTCTCCTGCCTCAGCCTCCGGAGTCGCTGGGACCACAGGTGCCCACCACCACGCCCGGCTAATTTTTTGTATTTTTAGTAGAGACAGGGTTTCACCATGTTAGCCAGGATGGTCTCGATCTCCTGACCTCATGATCCGCCCGCCTCAGCCTCCCAAAGTCCTGGGATTACAGGTGTGAGCCACCGCGCCCGGCCCTAACTTCCAAGCTGTCCTTTTTCGTTCCTGGGCATAGGCTGAACTAACTTTGGGAGAAACTTAAGTCTAAAACAAAGACCTTAACAGCCCTTTCCCAAAGCAGACCTCCTTCTTGCCTGGGGACTAGATTGCCTTTGTAGGACTAACATTAGCCATAAGATTAGAAATTATGGTTTAGGGGTCATGCAGCAGGTTACAAGATTCTGATCCTCCCTAAACTTCTCCTAAGATCAGTGCCTGAGATATTTTGCAGACCCTGCACTTGCAGACCCTGGCACCACCCATATTGATAAACTGGCTCATCTGATCTTGTGGCCCCCACCCAGGAACTGGCTCAGTGCAAGAAGACAGCTTTGACTCACTATGATTTCATCTCTGACCAATCGGTACTCCTGGCTCACTGGCCTCCCCCCACCCACCAAGTTGTCCTTAAAAACTCTGATCCCCAAATGCTTAGGGGGACTGATTTGAGTAATAGGAAAACTCTGGTCTCCTGCACAGCTGGCTCTGCATGAATTACTCTTTCTCAGCCACAGTTCCCCTGTCTTGATAAATCTGCTCTGTCTAGGCAGCAAGGTGAACCGACTGGGCGGTTAACCCCTCATGAATGGGATCAGTGCCCTTGTGAGAAGAGTCACAGAAGCTGCTTCCTGTCTCTGCTCTCCACCATGTGATGATACTGATATAGGAGTTCAGAAATTGTTTAGGCAGATAGTAAGGATAAGAAAGTCTTCAGTAAGGTTTTCCTGTTAATGGAAATCAGCCCTAAAATAATTTCTTTTCTAACAAAGAGCAGCCTGTAAAATTGAGCTGCAGACATAGATAAGTAAGCTGGAAGTTTGCACGGGTGAATGCTGGCAGCTGTGCCAATAGGAAAAGGCTACCTGGGGGCCAGGCATATTCAACATGGTAGCTCCATCTTCCCTTTTCTTTGTCAACCATGTGTACAGTAAGGAACAGACAACATGATGCCAGCCAGTTAGAGACCCCATCTGCACAATAAAAGATTAGGGTGGGATGGCCAGCTTCTTACCTGCTATCCAAATGTCACACCTGGTCTGACCAATCTCTTGGACCCTATGTAAATCAGAGACACTCCCTCCTCTGGCTTGTCTATAAAAACCAGCGCATTTCACCACAAAACCAGAAGACCCACTCAGGCACCCCTTTCTTTCTGCAGGAGAGAGAGAGCTATTCTCTTTTCTCTTTTGCCTATTAAACCTCCGCTGTCTTTTTTTTTTTTTCTTTTTTTCTGAGATGGAGTCTCACTCTGTCACCCAGGCTGGAGGGCAGTGGCTCGATTTTGGCTCACTGCAACCTCCCCCTCTTGGGCTCAAGCAATTCTCCAGCCTCAGCCTCCTGAGTAGCTGGGATCACAGGCGTGCACCATGACGCTGGACTAATTTTTGTATATTTGTAGAGACAGGGTTTCACCATGTTGGCAAGGCTGGTCTTGAATTCCTGACCTCAAGTGATCCACCCGCTTCGGCCTCCCAAAGTGCTAGGATTACAGGCGTGAGCCACCGTGCCCGGCCAATAAACCTCCGCTCTTAAACTCACTCCTTGTGTGTCCGTGTCCTCCATTCCCTTGGCATGAGACAACAAACCTTGGGTATTTACCCCAGACAATGACACTGCTTCAGTACAATGAGAAGATGGTCACCTGCACACCAGAAAGCGGGTCCTCTGCAGACACCAGATCTGCTGCCACCTTGGTCTTGGACTTACCAGGCTCATGCTTGTAATCCCAGCACTTTGGGAGGCTGAGGCAGGAGAATTGCTTGAGCCCAGGAGTTCAAGACCAGCCTGGGCAACAAGTCAAGACCCCACCTGTACAGAAGTTGAAAAAAAAATTAGTGGGGTATGGTGGTGTGCACCTGTGGTCCCACCTACTCTGGAGGCTGAGGTAGGAGAATTGGTTGAGCCAGAAAGATTGAGGCTGCAGTGAGCCATGATTGCCCCAATGCACTCCAGCCTGAGTGACAGAGATTGCATCTCTAAATAAATAAATAAATAAATAAAAGTTGTTATTGTAAGCCACCCAGTCTATGGTATTTTTGTTGTAGTCGCCTGAACAGAGTGTAACATCTGTGGAGGCTACGGAGGAATATGTGAGTAAAAAATCCTGCAACGAAATTGTGTTTCTCCTCCTATTCCCACTAATTGGCTCACAGACACACAAAAATACATGTGAGGGGCTCAGGAAGCTCTGCTTTCTATAGAAATTCATTGATTCCCCCAAGAAGAAAGCTGGAGGTGACAGAAAAGAATGTAATGTCATATTTAATTTAATGTTCCAATTCACAATTCATAATATTATTCCATTAGAGCCTATCCTTCAAAATGTCTCATATCCAGGAATGAATTATTATTTAACTAGGTGTTCAAACCACACTTTGGAAGGATCCATTCATAATACATCACAATATTCTCAAAACCAGAATGTGGGTCATTGGGCATTTTCTTTGTACTGCTTTTCACTGCAGCTATTTCTTAAAGCCCACTTGCTAAGTGTTGGCGTGAAATGTCCTCTGCCAGAAAGAGCCACAGCCTACCCTGGGCCCATTTACGGTGTCAGGACTTTGAGATCTGCACTCCAACCTCTTGATTTTCAGAGGAGGAAACATGCTCAGCAAGTGAAATGGATATATGTACAACAGGAGGCAGTTTTCTGCCTGCTTACGAGCCCAGCTCTGCTGCTGTGTCCCTGTGCAGCAAATCCCTTAGCCTCCCTGTTTCGTCTCTGTGAAATGAGGATGATGAAATCTACCTTGTAGGGCCATCATGAGGAGATGGAGATGATGTGTGGAAAGTGCTTGGAAGAGGGCCTGGCCTATGTAAGTGATTAGTTAAGTGTTGTTATTAGAGTGTGGCAGACATGATATTGGGGCTTTGATTCCTGGATTCCCAATCCAGCATCCCGAGCTCTTTCTCTTCCCCTGTGCATCCCAGCTTGCTCTTCCCATCCTTCCTCACTTCAGTTCATCTCCACCCTTCCAGTTGCTCAGTCCCTAAATCTTGAAGATTTTTCTTTTGCTCCTCACACATAATCCATCAGCAAATGCTGCTGCCTCTACCCTCAATATACACGGGGAATCCAACCCCATCTCACCACACTGCAGGCTCCTGTCTGGCTCCAGCCACAGTCTAAACCCGTCTCATCTTTCACCTCCCACCCAGCCTCCTGCTCTGCCTGGGCTCCCTCGCAGTCTGTTTTTCACTCAGCAGCCACAGTGATCCTCCTAAAATGTGCAATCCCTTTCTGCTCCTCTTTAAAGCTCTCTAACGAAAAGTTTGGCAATTCTTAAACCTTCAGCCAGGGCAGATCCTGCTGCAGTGGTGGTACCCTGACCCAAGAGGGCTGGGAGAGACTGAAATTTACAAGGAGGAAGCTGGATTTGGGAGCCGAGCTTCCAGAGGTGCAGGCTGCTTCCAGGGCCCTTGGAGCAGCATGGGTCTCTAGCAGGCCTCCCCAGGAAGAGAGTAGAAGCATGGCCCAGGTTCCCAGGCTGAGGGTGAGATCAGGGCTTACCTTTCTCCTCAGCATCTGCTCTTGGGAATCCAATATCCTCCCCAGGGGCCACCCTTGTCTCCCTACCCCTAAGGGAAAGAGAAAGGGAAACTGGCCTCATGACAGCCTACAAGGCAGAAGGCAGCTGAATCAAAGCCCTTGGCATAAGGTTGCATGGTAAGGACTGGCTCCTCCTGCACCAAGGGCAGGTGAGAGGAGAGCAACAGCAGCATCGGGAAGAAAACAGCTTGAGCCACAGAGCACAGACAACCCAGAACCTTCATCTCAAGGCTGGCAAGGGCGCAGTTACCTTGGAGCTGGGGGGAGAGATGGTGTCAGGAATACAGGGAAGAAGAATAGTAAGAACCCAGAGAAGAAACCAGAGGAACTAAGAACTTTTTAAATTTTATTTTTTCAAGACGGAGTCTTGCTCTGTCACCCAGGCTAGAGTGCAGTGGCATGATCTCAGCTCACTGCAACCTCTGCCTCCCAGGTTCAAGCAATTCTCCTGCCTCAGCCTCCTGAGTAGCTGGGATTACAGGTGCGTGCCACCATGCCCAGCTAATTTTTGTATTTTTAGTAGAGACTGGGTTTCACCATGTTGGCCAGGCTTGTCTCAAACTCCTTAACTTGTGATCAACCCACCTCAGCCTCCCAAAGTGCTGGGATTACAGGCATGAGCCACCGCACCTGGCCCAGAACTAAGAATTTTAGATATTTTTTCTAACTTCTCTAAGGATGTGATGGACTTTGTGACCAGGTTCTCCTTGTGTTTCAGTTAGTTATTGCAATATAATAAGTCACCTCAAAATTCAGTGGCTTAGGCCAGGCACGGTGGCTCATGCCTGTAATCCCAGCTCTTTGGGAGGCTGAGGCAGGACATCACTTGAGCCCAGGAGTTCAAGACCAGCCTGGGCAACATAATGAAACCCTTTCTCTACAAAAAATAAAAAACCTTCCTCATTTCACAGACAGGCAAACTGAGCCCAAATGGCTCATCCAGGTTCACACGGCCAGTTAGTGAGGCTGGACCAGATGCCAGGTGTCCTGTTTTCTTTGGTATCAGATTTTTTTTTTTTTTTTTTTTTTTTAAGACGGAGTCTCACTCTGTCACCCAGGCTGGAGTGCAGTGGCATATCAGCTCATTGCAACCTCTGCCTCCTGGGTTCAAGCGATTCTCCTGCCTCAGCCTCCTGAGTAGCTGAGATTACAGGTGCCCGCCACCACGCCTGGCTAATTTTTGTATACTTAGTAGAGACGGGGTTTCACCATTTTGGCCAGGCTGGTCTTGAACTCCTGACCTCGTGATCCACCCGCCTCGACCTCCCAAAGTGCTGGAATTACAGGCGTGAGGCACCGCACCTGGCCAGTATCAGGTTCTTATTATTACCTGGAGGTTTCTCTGTGCTGCCTCTCTAAACTAGAGATCTCATTCAAGCCCAGGGATGGCTCAGAGGAGACTGAGCCAAAAGGTCAGCACTTCCTGATCTGTTCTTGCCAAATGACAGGGTAGCTTGGTGCACAGAGCTGTGCTGGGGAAGGCAGGCCTCCTCACCAGTGAAGGCTGTGGGCACTTAGATATGGAGGAGAGAAGGAGCTAGGTGTAAGTTTGGGTTTTGCCCCCTCCTTGCTCTCTTGCTGAAAGCAAATGCTACCTAACTCAGATCTCAGAGATGCTTCCTATAGGAGGGACAGTAAATACAGGCAGTTGGATTTTACAACAGGTCAAGACAAAGTCTGGAGGGGATGGGAGCCTTATACAGTACCTGTGTAACCACCCGAGGGGTTCACTTTGCCCGCTGTCTAGCCAGAGCCAATTCATCAAGACAGGGGAACTGCAATAGAGAAAGAGGAATTCATGCAGAGCTGGCTGTGCCCCCTACAGTTTTTTTATTACTCAATCAGTCTCCTCAGGCATTTGGGGAACAGAGTTTTTTGTTTGTTTGTTTCTTTGTTTGTTTTTGAGACAAAGTCTTGCTCTATCGCCCAGGCTGGAGTTGCAGTGGTGCAATCTCTGCTCACTGCATTCTCTGCCTCCCGCCTCCTAGGTTCAAGGGATTCTCCTGCCTCAGCCTCTGGAATAGCTAGGATTACACACATGTGCCTCCACGCCTGGCTAATTTTGGAGACGGTTTCATCATGTTGGCCAGGCTGGTCTCAAACTCCTGACCTCAAGTGATCCGCCTGCCTTGGCCTCCCAAAGCTACAAGCATGAGCCACCACACCTGGCAGGGATCAGAGTTTTTAAGGGTAATTTGGTGGGTGGGAGGCCAGGGAGTTGGGAGTGTTGGCTGGTCAGGTCAGAGATGAAATCATAGGGAGTCGAAGCTGTACTCTTGCGCTGAGTCAGTTCCTGGGTGGGGATCACAAGATCAGATGAGCCAGTTTATGGGTCTGGGTGGTGTCAGCTGATCCATCAAGTGCAGGATCTGCAAAATATCTCAAGCACTGATCATGGGCTTTACAATAGTGATGTTGTCCCCAGGAGCAATTTGAGGAGGCTCAGAATTTCGTAGCCTCCAGCTGCATGACTCCTTGACCGCAATTTTAAATCTTGTGGCTAATTGATTAGTTCTGCAAAGGCAGTCTAGTCCCTAAGGCAAGAAGGGGTTTTATTTTGGGAGAGGGCTGTTATTGTCTTTGGTTTTTTGTTTGCTTGCTTTTGTTTTTTTTTTTTTTTTTGAGATGGTGTCTCACTCTGTCACCTAGGCTGGAGTGCAGTGGTGTGATCTTGGCTCACTGCAACCTCCACCTCCCGGGTTCGAGCTATCCGCCGCCTCAGCCTCCCAAGTAGCTGGGATTACAGGCGCCTGCCACCACACCTGGCTAATTTTTGTATTGGGTTCACCATGTTGGCCAGGCTGGTCTCAAACTCCTGACTTCAAGTGATCTGCCTGCCTCAGCCTTCCAAATTGCTGGGATTATAGGCATGAGCCACTGCACCCAGCTCAAACTTGTTTTAAACTATAAACTAAGTTCCTCCCAAAATTAGTTCAGCCTATGCCTAGGAGTGAACAAGGACAGGTTGGAGGTTAGAAGCAAGGTGATGTTGGTTAGGTCAGATTATCTTTCACTGACTTGGTTATAATTTTGCAATGGCGGTTTCAGTATAATTGAGCTAAGAGACAATATCATCTCTTGCTCTGAACCTTTCATGAGGTACCAGTGTAACAGTATGTTTAATGTTGGAGTTCCCTCATTGCATAACTCTCCTAGTAATTCCTTTACTGCCAGCTGGCAGTCCTTCTCTCCATTTATACCTGTATTAGTTGGTTTGGGCTGCCATTACAAATACCATATACTGGGTGGCTTATACAACAGAATTTATTTTCTCACAGTTTTGAAGGCTGGAAGTTTGAAATTGAGGTGCTGGCATGGTCAGGTTCTGGTGAGGACTCTCTTCTTGGCTTGTAGACAGCCACCTTCTCATTGTGTCCTCATATGGAGGAGGGGGCAGGTCTCTTCCTCTTCTAAGGCCACAGTCCTATGGGATTAGGGCCTCATTCTTGTGACCTCATTTAATCTTAATTATCTCCTAAAGACCTTATCTTTAGATACAGTCACATTAGGGGTTAGGGCATCAATATATGACTTTTGAAGGGACATAATTCAGTCCATAGAATTAGTCTTGGCTCCCCAAACCTCAAGTCCTTACCACATGCAAAATACATTCATTTCTTCCCAACCACCCTAAAAGTCTCAATTCAATCCAGCATCAACTCTAAACTCTAAATCCAAAATTACATATAAATATCACCTAAGGCTGGGCATGGTGGCTCACGTCTGTCATCCCAGCACTTTGGGAGGCTGAGGCAGGAGGATTGCTTGAGGCCAGGAGTTTGAGACCAGACTAGGCAACATAGCAAGACACCATCTCTTAAAAAAAGAAAGAAAAAAAAAAAAAGAAAGAAAAGAAAAGAGGCCAGGTGCGGTGGCTCATGCCTATAATCCCAGCACTTTGGGAGGCCGAGGCAGGCGGATCATGAGGTCAGGAGACGAGGGCTAACACGGTGAAACCCCGTCTCTACTAAAAAATACAAAAAATTAGCCAGGTGTGGTGGCAGACGCCTGTAGTCCCAGCTACTTGGGAGGCTGAGGCAGGAGAATTGCTTGAACCTGGGAGGCAGAGGTTGCAGTGAGCTGAGATCACGCCACTGCACTCCAGTCTGGGCGACAGAGCGAGACTCCGTCTCAAAAAAAAAAAGAAGAAAGAAAGAAAGAAAATTTACATAAATAAATAAATATCATCTAGGTCAGATATCAGTAAAATTCATATGATTCATACTGAGGGAAAATTTCTCTTCAGCTGAGAACCTGGAAAACCAGACAAGTTATGTGCTTCCAAGTGCAATGGTGGGACAAACAGGACAGACATTCCCATTTCAAAGGGGAGAAATAGGAATGAAGGAAGAGGCGATGGATCCTAAGTAAGCCCAAAACTTAGTAAGGCAAATTCCATGAGATCTTTTTTTTTTTTTTTTTGAGACGGAATCTTGTTCTGTTGCCCAGGCTGGAGTGTAGTGGTGTGATCTTGGCTCACTGCAACCTCTACCTCCCAGGTTCAAGTGATTCTCCTGTCTCAGCCTCCCGAACAGCTGGGATTACAGACACACAGCACCATGTCCAGCTATTTTTTTTGTATTTTTAGTAGAGACAGGGTTTCACCATGTTGGCCAGGCTGCTCTCGAACTCCTCACTTCAGGTGATCCACCCGCCTCAGCCTCCAAAGTGCTGGGATTATAGGCGTGAGCCACCACGCCTGGCCTCCACAAAATCTTAGGCCCAAGAATATCTCTTTGGCTCTATGCCTTCCTTCTAGACCAGCTGGGGCAACACTTCCACCCATGAGGCTATGCTGGGTGAGGGTCCCACCCCCCATGGCTCTGCATGGTGGTCTCACCCCTAAAGCTTCAGGCAAGGGCCATCCTGCCTGTTGGAATCAAGGCAATAGCCTCACTCTTTGAACTGAGGAGGCAGTCCTGATGATCTCTGAATTGCCTTTGGGGTAATTTTTCTCTATTCTTGAAGAATAATGCATCTTCACAGTCAAATAGCTCTATGGTCTGGTCCTGTGGGGATCTAAGGAGTCCAACAGCCTACCTTCATTTCATCTCATTTTTTCTGTCCCCTTTAACCCTGGCTAGTAGTGTTTCTGCTGGTATAATCTCATCTCTCTTCCTGGCTTCTGCTGATGTGACTGATTAAGGCCATGAGTGGAACCCATGATCTCTTTATCAAATGGTTGTTGAGCCACACCCTTGCTACCCATTCTCCAGATGTCTGTGTGTATAAGTTGGAAAACTCAAGTAGTTCTTTCAGAGGGTAGTGTGATCCTTCGGAGGGTAATGTGATCCTTCAATCACACTTTTTATCTTACCTTTAGGGGCTTGCTGGGACTTGAAATTACAGGTCTAGAAGTAAAGAGAGGTAGTGGGGATGGGAGACTCAGGTGTTGTCTTGCACAACAACTGCCTCAGGGGAGGCCACTACAGTTTCCTTGGGCAATGCAGGGTTAATCCCCTGTAATAGGGGTAGAAAGGCAGCTTCTACTGGGGAAGGAGAAGTTGCATCTATAACTGGGGATGAGGAGGTCTCCTCCAACGGCAAAGAAGACTCATCAGAATTTAGGGGTTTCATGACCCCTTCATCAGGGTCTTCCTGCATGTCGTTTTTCAGCTTTCAGGATCCCACTCCTTCCCAATCAATGTCCTCACTTTAACAGTGGAAACGGGTTGGGCATGGTGGCTCACACCTGTAATCCCAGCACTTTGGGAGGCCGAGGCAGTGGATCACCTGAGGTCAGGAGTTCGAGACCAGCCTAGCCAACATGGCAAAACCCCGTCTCTAAGAAAAATACAAAAATTAGCCAGGTGTGGTGGCATGCGCCTGTAGTCCCAGCTACTCTGGAGGATGAGGCAGGAGAATCGCTTGAACCTGAGAGGCGGAGGTTGCAGTGAGCTGAGACCACACCATTGCACTCCGGCCTGGGTGGCAGAGCAAGACTGTCTCAAAAAACAAAACAACAACAACGAAAAACAGTAGAAATGCTGCAAGGCTGGAAGTTCAACTCAGCCAGTATCAGGATGAAGTTCTTGGTTAGATTTTAAGCACTCTCAGCCCTGTGGTCATGGGAGATAAGTATCTTCTTCAGAACACACAAAGAAATTTTCAGGCCACTTACATGGTGCTTGAGCTGGGAATTTGAATCCCTGAACTTATTCTTTTATTTCCCTACTTTGTGTTTTTGTTTTTGTTTTGAGATGGAGTTTTGCTCTTGTCGCCTAGGCTGGAGTGCAATGGCGCAATCTCGGCTCACCACAACCTCCGCCTCCTGGGTTCAAGTGATTCTCCTGCCTCATCCTCCTGAGTAGCTGGGATTACAGGCACGTGCCACGATGCCTGGCTAATTTTGTATTTTTAGTAGAGATGGGGGTCTCTCCATATTGGTCAGGCTGGTCTCAAACTCTTGACCTCAGGTGATCCACCCAACTCGACCTCCCAAAGTGCTGGGATTACAGGCGTGAGCCACTGCACCCAGCAAGGATATCTCTTTGCTCATTGCCTGACATTATGATCTGTAAAGTGTGTTCCTTGGTCTGAAGAAATGACTCAATGGTCCAAATTGGCACACTGTATTCTGTTCTGGTCCCTTCATAGTATTTTGGGGATTTGCATCTATCACCAAGTATGCAAAACCTGGACCAGACTGTCTATTTCCATCAGGCTCCCTACATAACCTGCAGGGAATACTGGCATCTTCCCAACTTGCCAGCTATGTGCAATGCCTCTCCACCGGGGAATCTGCCCCCATAGCAATCTGCAGGTTCTGCCTTTTGTTGGCATTTTGCACTTCAGAGGGTGAAAGAAGAATATGTCTAGATTCAGCCCATCTCTTCATTGCTACAGTACCCACATATCCACACGTTTCATGGATCAAGGTGGGCATGTCAAGTGAACACACCAGGATATCCATTTGCCATCTCTGAGCAACTTCCAGTTCTGAAAGAGGGTTCTTCTGATGGACATTGGCATGTCCTACTTTAACGCACCCCTTAAATTTTTATAGTAACTTCCACAGAGCTGTGCCCGTATAGCATCCTTTTTTTTTTTTTTTTTTGAGATGGAGTTTCACTCTTGTTGCCCAGGCTGGAGTGCAGTGTGGCACGATCTCGGCTCACCACAATTTCCACCTCCTGGGTTCAACCGATTCTCCTGACTCAGCCTCCTGAGTAGCTGGGATTACAGGCATGATGCCACCACGCCCAACTAATTTTGTGTTTTTAGTAGAGACGGGTTTCTCCATGTTGGTCAGGCTGGTCTTGAACTTCCAACCTCAGGTGATCTGCCTGCCTCAGCCTCCCAAAGTGCTGGGATTACAGGCCTGAGCCACCGAGACTGGCCTAGCATCCCTTTAATAGACCAGTTTTCCATTGCCTTCTTGAAGCAGGATTATTGTCTGGGGTAAATACCCTAGGGTTGTCATCTGGTGCTGAGAAGATTAACGAGGAGGAAACACACACATTGGAGTGGATTAAGGAGGGAAAAGCTTAATAGGCAAAAGAAAGGAGAGAGGAGAGCAGCTCTCTTGTGAGAGAGAGACGTCTAAAAATAGGGAAAGGTAGCCAACTGCAGCAGATTTTATAGGGAGGCTTGAGGAGGCAGTATCTGATTTAGGTAGGGCTCACAAATTGGTTCGATCAGGTGTGACGTTTACATTTACATAGTGTGTGGGGAAGTATGGTTGGCCCACACTGATCTTATTATGCAACCATTTGCATAATAAGATTATGCTCTTTCCACTTGGCCGGCGCCATCTTGTCTGCTCCTTACTGTACAGGCGGCTGGCAAAGAGAAGATGGAGCCACCATTTTGATCATACCTAGTCCCAGGTAGCGTTTTTTGCCTATTGGTGCAATTGCTGGCATTCACCTGTGCAAGATTCTAGCTTGCTTTTTTATGTCTGCAGCTCGATTTTACTGGCTGCTCTTTGTTAGAAAAGAAAATGATTTGGGGGCTGCTTTTCATAAAAGGAAAACCTTACTGAGGACTTCTGTACCCTCACCATCTGCCTAAGTAATTTCTTTTTAACTCCTATATCACTGTGACTGACCATATGACCAGGGTATTGGTACCTCTCCTGTGTCAGTAAAAACCTGAACATGGGGCAGACAGCATACAGTTCAGCCAACTGAGCTGAGTTCTTTCCACTTTTTTCAGCGTGGCAACCTTCCAAATAGGATGCGGTCCATTTGCCTTAGAACTGCCATCCATACAAGAGCTACATCCAGATAGTTCTTTTTTGGTCAATCAACAGCTGTTATTAGGGTACCACCCAAGTGACAATAGGACCTAAAGGGTCTTCAGATAGTCTTAAGGTCAGCCCTAGGGAAAAAGAGGCTCCCTGCTTGTGAATACTTTTTGCACATCCCTGGTAACAGGTTCCTGTAGAAACCATTTCCATTTTATTATGGCACACTTCTGAGCACTGTCTTCCCCATTAAAGCATTTTGCCAATGCCACCCAATACATCATGGGTGTTTTAGGTTTCAATATTACTTGATATCCTTCAGTCGGAGGAGTAGTCTGAAGTTGTAGTAGTCTGACTACTCCTGTGATGAAAGGACATAAAATATTAGTGCCCAATAACTAGCTAGTCTTTATGGAAATGTTCTTGTCCAAAACCCAGCCGTCATTACTGGCTGATGCTCATTGGCTTTTGCCATAAACCTCAGTCTATATTTCACCCACGGCTATTGTACAGATAATTTGTCCGTACCATCACATCTGCTTCTACTCTATACTGCTTGAAAGTAACAACACGCGTGGGCTCTGTGGGCTCATGCAATCTTATTGGTTCTCATTTGGATGTCCAAGCAGTATGGGCACAATAGTAGGTTTCCATGCCTTGTTTTACAATACTAGGTGGGGGAAGTGTTCTCCAGTCAGATATAATATCCATTTCCATTAAAACTTCAGGTAAATGAGACACAATCACTTCCCATAAAGTCAGTTCAAACATATTACTAATCATTCAATCTTTCACCTTAACCCTATATTCCTACGTCCTCCCAATTTAACTATAGCCCTGATTAGGACTTTACCAATAGGTTTCAGAATCACAGTGCATGAGCGCTTACATGTCAAGGAGTCCCAGAAATGCCACCCCCTGACCATTTTACCCATCATGTGCATATGGCCTTGGGACTGTAGCAGGGAGTCAAGCCAAGGGACCCAGATACTTTTTGTGTGTGTGTGTGTGTGTTTTTTTTTTTTAGAAGGAGCCTCACTGTCACCCAGGCTGGAGTGCAGTGGAGCGATCTCGGCTCACTGCAACCTCTGCCTCCGGGTTCAAGTGATTCTCCTGCCTCAGCCTCCCGAGTAGCTGGGACTGCAGGTTGAGTAGCTGGGACTACAGCTGCCTGCCACCATACCCAAATAATTTTTCTTTTTTTTTTTTGAGATGGAGTTTTGCTTTTGTTGCCCAGGTTGGAGTGCAATGGTGTGATCTCGGCTCACCGCAACCTCTGCCTGCCGGATGCAATAGATTCTCTTGCCTCAGCCTCTCAAGTAACTGGGATTACAGGTGCATGTGCCACCACACCCGGCTAACTTTGTATTTTTAGTAGAGATGGGGTTTCTCCATGTTGGTCAGGATGGTCTCGAACTCCTGACTTCAGATGATCTGCCTGCCTCAGCCTCCCAAAGTGCTGGGATTACAGGCCACCATGCCCAGGTGAGCCACGTGCCCGGCCCTAATTTTTGTATATTTTTTAGTAGAGATGGGGTTTCACCATGTTGCCCAGGATGGTCTTGAACTCCTGACTTCAAGTGATCCACCCGCTTCGGCCTCCCAAAGTGCTGGCATTACAGGAGGGAGCCACCACACCTGGCCATGGACCCAGATACTTTTGTTAGTTCTTATCTTGATTAGATTTGGGACCATCGCTCCAGGTTATTAAAGTTCAGGTTTATAATTGTTATCTTTGCCTTGAGGCTTTCCAAATTCTTCCAGACTATGGTGGATAAAACAGATTTGTTTTGGGACCTTGTTGGGAGAACCAGTAGGGGGTCCTATCCATTCACCCAGCTTCTGAGAGTGCTGCATTAAGACTTTTTTTTTTTTTTTTTTGAGACAGAGTTTCGCTCTGTTGCCCAGGCTGGAGTGCGGTGGCATGATCTCCACTCACTGCAACCCCTGCCTCCCAGGTTCAAGCAAGTCTCCTGCCTCAGCCTCCCAAGTAGCTGGGATTACAGGCACCTGCCACTATGCCTGGCTAATTTTGTATTTTTAGTAGAGGTGGGGTTTCACTATGTTGGTAAGGCTGGTCTTGAACTCCTGACCTCAGGTGATCCACCCCCTTGGCCTCCCAAAGTGCTGGGATTATAGGCATGAACTACTGCACCCAGCCTCCCTTATTTTATTTGAGCTATTATATGTAACTAGAAATTATATATTTTGCTTTGTGTTTCTTTGCATTTCATTATGTAGTTAGTAAGTTGGAGTCATCATTTCTAAATTCCATTGATAACTTTTACCTCTCTGTGCATGGCAGCACAGGCCTATAGTCCCAGCTACTTGGGAGGATGAGGTAGGAGGACAGCTTGAGCCTTGGAGTTCAAGACCAGCCTGGGCAACACAGTGAGAGCCCATCTCAAAAAAAAAAAAAAAAAGATAAACATTTTTACCTCTAGTAACTGATCACAACAAAGCTGCAATTTCATACCATGGGAGACCCCATGGTTATCCAGAATCAAAGGTCTTTCATTCCCTGCCCTCTTGCCAAGCCACATTTCAGGAGTCAGCATTATTCTAAGGGATGCCATTTGTCTTTACACTATCTGAAGTGAGCCAGACTTCAAGGTTTGAGAGCACAGTCTCCCAGACTGCAAAGTTTGCCCAAGCCTCTGATACCCCCTGCAAGGAGGTCCCACAAGGTTAGTGGGCATGGTTTTAGCACTTCCCTCACCTCTGACCTAACTGCAAGTTCAGGAAGTTTCCAAAATGACCTTCAGGTTCAAAAATTCACTAAAAAGAATCACAGAACTCTTTGAAAGCTGTTATACTCACAGTTACATTTATTTCAGGGAAAGGATAGAGATCAAAATTAGCCAAAGAAAGAGATTCATAGAGCAGAATCTGAGAGGGTTCCAAATGTGAAGCCTCTGGGGTCCTCAGAATGCATTACCCTGCTGATTTGGATGTGTGAGACAACACATATAGAGTACTGCCAATCAGGGACACTCACCTAAGCTTCAGCATCCAGAGTTTTTATTGGGGCTTCATTACATAGGGTATGAATGATAGACTTACTGTCCATGTGGTTGAACTCAGTCTCCAGCCCCCACCCCACTCTCTGGAGGTCAGGCTGATATCACCTGGCCTAAGGGGCCTATCATGAGTCACCTTGTTAGCATAAACTGTCAAATGGTTATTCAGCCACACCCTTAATATATTTATATATATCCAACAGAAAGCCATATATATGTCCCCCAAAAACCTGAACAAGAATGTTTACAGCAGCACTATAACATCTGAAAACTGAGAACTACTCAACTGCCCAGTAACAGTAAAATGAGTAAACAAATTAACAAATTGTGTTACAATCACACAATGAGCATTTAGAATAATAAACAATATAGATGGATCTCACAAAAATATTGAGCAAAGGACCAGGTGAGGTTGTTCATGCCTGTAATTCCAGCACTTTGGGAGGCTGAGGCAGGTGGAACATGAGGTAAGGAGTTTGAGACCAGCCTGGCCAACATGGCGAAACCCCGTCTCAACTAAAAATACAAAAATTAGCCAGGCATGGTGGCAGGCCCCTATAATCCCAGCTACTTGGGAGGCTGAGGCAGGAGAATTGCTTGAACCCAGGAGGTAGAGTTTGCAGTGATCTGAGATCGTGCCATTGCACTCCAGCCTGGGCAACAAGAGCAAGACTCTGTCTCAAAACAAACAAACAAACAAACAAACAAAAAACAAATTAAGCAAAGGAAGCAGACACAAAAGATCCAATACTGTATGAATCCACGTATGTAAAGTTCAAAAATAAGCAAAATGAATCTATGCTGTCAAAATACAGAAGAGTGGTTATCACTGCAGAGAAAGTGACTGGAAAAGGGGTGTGGGATCTTGGGGGACTGTAATGGCTGTTTCTTGACCTGGATACTAGATAAATAGATGAGTTCAATATGTGAACAGTCACCAAGCTGTGGGCTGATGATTTGTGCACTTTTATTATATAAAGCATCTTTAAACATCATGTAGGGGCATCTGGGTTCTCCCCACTGAGGTGCTAGTGACGGGTCCAGTACCTGGAAGTCCCTATCCTATGCTGAAGGAGAGGTACACCGGGCACAGTACCTGGAAGTCCCTATCCTATGCTGAAGGAGAGGTACACCAGGCACAGTGGATTATTCACTTAAAAAGAGTAGAAAATGTGCTTTCTCAACTCATAGCTGCAAACTCTACATTGAAAGATACTGAGACTGACATAGCAGCTCATGGAAGAGCGGAATCTATGCAAATGAAACTGGGCAAAACTTTAAATGAGAAAATATGATGAAAGCTATCTTCCCCTCAGTGTTGCAGATGGTAATAATGAATCTTATTGTGTCTTACCCAACAGAACATACTTGTACACTATCATAATGCCAGCTAAGTTGTGGCATCATTTTGAGACCAATCATTTAGAGTTTAAAGAAAAAATGAAATATTTTAAGTGTAGATATTGTGGGCTCTTTAAAAGCCAAACATTTTTATACCTTTTCTCAAACTCCCAGGCTCAGCTGATTTGCCCACCTCGGCCTCCCAAAGTGCTGGAATTACGGGCGTGAGCCACCACACCCAGCCTGTTATCTTTTCAAACTAGAAAAGGCCATTGAAGCATCCTAGAGGTTTTAATTTCTAATAAGGTAAATATTCATAACTGTAACCCATATTAATAAAAAATCCTCTTTATGGTCCTCAATATATTTTCTTTAAGAGTAAAGAGTTCTTGAGACCAAAGCATGAGAAAGCCACATAGATTATGCTCAGCCTTGTTACTAAGCTTAGTTCTTCCTCATAAGGAACGGCTGCTTTGGAATTCCAAGCACGTATATAAGTCCCTGGCTTGGCTGAGGTTACTGGTTCTTCTTGTTCTGTTTTCTTTTATTTTCTAATTTTTAAGTTCTTTTTTTACTCAGCATTTCCTTTTCAGTTTGTTGCTTTTGCTTATTTGATTTTTGTCCAGCATTGTGTTTTGATTCCATTATAGAGATCCGTTCATTAGGTGAACTATGCAAGTGATTTTCTTTTCAGGTGATTTGGACCAAGCTTCTCACCAGCTTTTCCCAAAATTAAGCCGACCTGGGACACCTTGACTCCAAGCCCAGTAGTAAGTCCCACATGCCACAGAGCCTCTCAGCCATCTCTGCTGAGGAGGGACCCTTATTGGCAGCTAGGATCCTTGAGACCATCATCAAGGACAACCTGTCTAAGGTGGGGTTGGCCTGGGACATCCTGACTGGGAAAGCAGCGGCCGTGAAGTTCATTGATGAGATTCAGCAGATCTCCTCCAGCCTCCAGACACCATCCACAAAGTAGGAACCAAGAAGGTTCAGATCACCCCAACATAGTGAAGCATTTGCTGTGATCGATAGTGAGTAATCTCTGACTCATCACAAAGCACGCTAGCGAGAAGTTTGTGAATACCTGCTCACAGCAGCAGGAAAGAGGCCTGAAGCAAATTCCACCAAAAGTGTCTGCTGTGCAAGCTGTTACCAGAAGTGCATTGTCCACAGATATTGTGTATTGTCACCAGAAATGTATTGTCCATGTTAACATGAACATCACAGATTGGGTTCAGGAATAAATTCACCTTTTGCAACAAGCTGGATAACTTTTGTGGCAGTCCCCTTAGGCTGCCCTGGAATTCTTCTAGGGCCACAAATATGAGCTGGTGGACGTATGGCATCTGGGAGTTATCCTGTATATATTGGTAAATGGATCCTTATTTTTCGATGGACAGAACTTCAAGGAGCTATAGGAGCAGGTACTGAGCAGGATGTATTCCATTCCCTCCTCCATGTCCCCGGAGAGTGAAAACTTGCTGAAGAAATTTCTCATTGTCAATTGCAGCAAGAGAGGCCCTTCAGAGCACAGTGTGAGGGGTCCATGGATGAATGTGAGTCATGAAGGTGAGGAACTTAAGTGCTATGTGCAGCCATTCTCCTACTGGGAGGACCCCCTGCAAACTAAGTTCATGGTATCCATGGGTTACAGACAGGAAGATATCCAGGACTTGCTGAGAAGTATGAGGAAGCCGTGGTCACCTGCCTGCTCCTGGGTTCTCCTTTCATCCCAGGAGGTACAGCTCAGGGTCTCTGCCAGCGCGGAGCAGCAGTGGTTTCAGCAACCTGCCTTTCCCATCTTTCACAGCCTGAGAAGACTCAAAGGAGCCACCCAGAGTCTGAACAGGATCAGGAGACAGGGCAGAAGGGCAGCAACACAGCAATGCACCAGCCAGCTCCCTACTAGCCTGGAGGGGACGAACCCCGCCCCCGCTGTGAACAGTGACCTCCCCACCAACACCAAAAAGAGCAGGAATTCCTCACTCGGGGCAAAAGCCGGTTTGGCCAGACCTCCACCCAGAACGACAACGGCAACCCCACAGCGCTGGGGCCTGAGGCCTCCTGGGCTCTTGCTTCTCACCTCTACCCCGTCTCCCCGGCCACCAGCCCGGGAATCCCAGTCGGTCTCCTTGCAGCCCAACCAGGCCTCGGTGCCGCACCCCACAGCGAGCAGCTGGGGGGTGCCCACCCGGCCCAGTCCACCCAGAGTGTCCCTGCGGCCTCCCTTCTACCCGCGTCATCAGTGGAGTGGGCAGAGCCCCCGATGGGACCAGGTACGCGCGGCCGGGCAGCCCAACAGGTGCCAGCCCCAGAAATGGTGCCCAACAGGGTGACTCCAGCCTCTCCCTCTGGCAAAGGCGGCGGCCAGCAGAGGGCCGCCCGGAGTTTCTTCAGCAAGTTCAAGTTCAAGTTCACAATCTGGACTCAGCTGCCGGTTTGCCAGAAGGAACCGGAAAGCAAAGACGGAGGAAGACACGTTTCGCAATTATTAATTAGAGTCACTTTTTGGTACAGAAAAAAACCGAAAAATATAAAAAACAAAAAACCCCAAAACAACAAAAAATTACCCTCGCCCTCTCCCAAATATTAAACAGAGCTCAGTAGGTGCTCACAATAAGAACCCATCCTTCGCCTGCAGTATTTAAACGATTGTCGGTGGAAGTTCACGTCGTGCTCCTCTTTTGACAGCCGTTGGGTAACGGATCAAAACCCTTAACGGCCGCGGCTAGAGCGCGAGCTCGGGGAGCCGAGGGGCTCCGGGCCCGAGCGTCCACCGCTCATCTCCTGAGCTCGGGAGGTTTTCGCGGCGGGGGCTCAGCCCCAGATCCCGGGACTCAGGAGGAGCTGGGCCGAGCTGCGGGAGGCGTTGAAGCCCCGGGAGAGAGTTTTGCACTACGAAAAAACCATACGCAAATTACCTGGGAAGAGCTTAGATTCTGTGGCCAAACTGCAAGCGGCGGTTGCTAAAATGGGAAGCATTTACAGGAAAAAGCAAACGGTTTCATCGAGGTGGATTCGACGACAAACTAAGCGAAGGCAAAAACGATCGCGGGAGTCGACGTGGAGACAGATAAGGCCCAGAGCTCTGACCAGACACTTAGTACTTCATCACTAGTCCCTGGCTGCTTCTCTGTGGATAACAGCAGCTCATGTACGCCAACCTCACAAAACCAGGCGCCGTCCACCTCCTTCACGCAGGCATGAGGAGGCTTCAGAGGCCGAGTCCGAAGTGGCCAAGCACAACTTCCAGGAGTAAGAGGGGCATTTCATGATGACGAGGTGTCAATTCTCCAGAAAGACATAGCAGTCTTTAATATGTAGGGACCTAACAACAGAGCCTCAAAATATGGAATCCATCAAAGGAGAGAATTGCAAGAAAAACCAGACAGATCCACTGTTATAGTTGGATATCTCAACACCTATCTACTAGTAATTGATGGACTCAGGACATAGCTGAGCTGAAGGGCATCGTCAATCAGCTGGACCTGTTGATATGTATAGACTACTTCATCCAATGAGTGCAAATATACACTCTTCTCAAACTCAGATGAAATATTCGCCAAGATAGACCATATTCTGGGGCATAAAACACACTTCTAACAAATTTGAAAGAGTAAAAATCTTCAAGGTATACTCACATCACAATGGAATTAAACTGGAAATCAGTAACAGAAAGACAGCTGGAAAGCCACCAAATATTTGGTCATTAGACAACATACTCCCAAATAACACATGGGCCAAAGAAGTCTCAAGAGAAATGTTAAAAAATATTTTGAACTAAATGAAAATGAAAATATGACTCATCAAAATTTGTGGGTTGCAGCAAACCCACATTTGGTCATTAGACAACATACTTCCAAATAACACATGGGTCAAAGAAGTCTCAAGATAAATTTAAAAAAATATTTTGAACTAAATGAAAATGAAAATACGGCTTATCAAAATGTATGGATGCAGCAAAAGCAGTGCTAGAGGAAAATCTATAGTATTGAATGAATACATTAGAAAAGAAGAAAGATGTAAAATTAAAAGTCTAAGCTTCCACCTTAGGAAACTAGAGAAAGAAGAATTACATAAACCTAAAACAGAAGAAAAAAAAATTAGAAAAAAAAGGATGACATTAAAAAGAGGAAAATTATAGAGAAAATCAAAACATAAAAGCTGAAACCAAAAGCGAAATCTTTGAAACAATAAGTAAAATTGACAAACGTCTGGACTGGCTAGCCAAGAAAAAGAGAAAACACAAATTACTAATATCAGAAATAAAAAAGTTTATCTCTACTAATCCCACAGACATTAAAAGTCTAATAGACGTTCTACGATAGCCATGTAAGAAGAAAAAAGTCAGCCGGGCGTGGTGGCTCACGCCTGTAATCCCAGCACTTTGGGAAGCCAAGGTGGGCGGATCACAAGGTCAGGAGATCGAGACCATCCTGACCAACATGGTGAAACCCCATCTCTACTAAAAATACAAAAATTAGCTGGGTGTGGTGGCATGCTCCTGTAGTCCCAGCTACTCTGGAGGCTGAGACAGGAGAATTGCTTGAACCCAGGAGGCGGAGGTTGCAGTGAGCCAAGATTGGCCCACTGCATTCCAGTCTGGTGACAGAGCGAGCTCCGTCTCAAAAAAAAAAAAAAGTTTTATGCCCACAAATTTGATAACTTAGATGAAATGGACCAATTCCTTGAGAGAGACAATCTACCAAAACACACCAAAAGAGAAAGATAATCTTAATAGACCTATATCTACTTTTGAAATTGAATCAATAATCAATAATCTTCCGAAAAAGAAAGCATCAAGCCCAAGTGTTTTCACTGGCGAATTCTAAGAACTAATACGACTTCTCTACAACCTCTTCCAGAAAATAGAAGCGGAGGGAATATTTCCTTATCTCTATAAAACCAGCATTATTCTAATACAGAAACAAAAGATACTACAAGAGGGGAAAACTACAGACCAATGTATCTACCATGTACAAAATGTATCTTTTTTGCATCTTTTGTATTGGAGATATAAAAATTCTCGACAACATATTAGCACATGAAATCTGCTATGGTTTGAATGTTACTGTCCAAAATTCATGTTGAAATGTCCAATGCAAGAGTATTAAGAGGTGGGGGTTTTGCAGCCTTCAGCGTTGTTCCATTCTGCCTCTTCAGCCATGTAAGGACACAGTGTTCTTCCCCTCTGAAGGATGAGGCAATGAAACGCCATCTTGGAAGCTGAGAGTAGCCCTCACCAGAAAACTGAACCTGCCAGTGCCTTGATCTTGGACTACCTAGCTCCAGAGCTGTGAACACATTTCTGTTCTTTTAAATTACCCAGTCTCAAGTATTTTGTTATAGCAGTACATATGAACTTAAACAGAATTCAACAATGTATAAAAAGAATTACACGCTATGACAAAGTGAGATTTATCCCAGGTATGCAAGGCTGGTTTGACAGGAAAATCAGTCACTATAATCCATTACATCAATAGACTAACAAAGAAAAATCATACCAATGCAGAAAAAGTATTTCACTCAATAGATGCAGAAAAAGTATTTCACAAAATCAATCATCCATTCACCGTAAAAACTCACAGCAAACTAGGAATAGAGGGGAACATCCTCAACTGGATAAAGAATATTTGCAAAAAACCTACAACCAACATCATAATTAATGGTGAGGAACTATATTCTTTCCCCCTCGGATCAGGAACAAGAATGTCTCCTCTCACTACTCCTATTCAACGTTGCACAGGAGGTTCTAGCTAATACAATATGACAAGAAAAGAAAAGGCATCCAGATTGGGAAGGAGGAAATAAAACTGTCTTTGTTCACAGATGACATAATTATTTATATAAAGAAATCCCAAAGAACCAACAAAAAGTGATCATAAGAAGGTTGCAGGTAGGTTAATATACAAAAGTCAATTGCTTTCTTATAAATTAGGAATAAATAATTGGAAGTTAAAAAAATTCTGGTGAGATATACATAACATAAAATTTACAATTTTAATCATTTTTAAGTGTATTAATATAATTCAGTGGCATTTCATTAAGTGCATTCACAATGTTTGGTAACCATCACCACTATTTCCAGAAATTCATCATCCCAGACAGAAACTCTGTACTTACTGAACAATAACTTCTCATTCTCCTTCCTCCAAGTCCCTGCTGACCTCTATTCTACTTTCTGTCCCATGAATATGCCTATTCTAGGTATATGAGTGGAATCATATAATATTTGTCCTTTTGTGTCTTTCTTATTTCATTTCACATAATGTTTTCAGGATTCATCCGTGTTTTGGCATGTATCAGAACTTCATTTCTTTTTATGGCTGAATAATATTCCATTATTTCCATTCCAGTTATTTCCACATTTTGTTGATTGGTTTATCCATTGAAGGTCATTTGGGTTGTGTTCACCTCTTGGCTATTATGAATAATGCCACTATGAACATTGTCGTACAAGGATCTGTTTGAGTCCCTGCTTTCATTTCTTTAAGGAATAGACCTAAGAGTGGATTCACTGGATGATATGGTGATGCTATGTTTAATTTTATGAGAAATGGCCAAATTGTTTTCCAGAGTAGCTGCAACATTTTACATTCCCAATAACAATGCATAGGGTTCCAATTTTTCCACATTATAGTGAACATTTGTTATTTTTATTTATTTATTTTTGAGACAGAGTCTTGCTCTGTTGCCCAGGCTGGAGTGCAGTGGCACGATTTCGGCTCACTGCAACCTTTGCCTCCTGGGTTCAAGTGATTCTCCTGCCTCAGCCTCCTGAGTAGCTGGGATTACAGGTGCCTGCCACCATGCCCAGCTAATTTTTTGTATTTTTAGTAAAGACGGGGTTTTGCCATGTTGGCCAGGCTGGTCTCAAACTCCTGACCCCAAGCGATCCACCCACCTCAGCCTCCCAAAGTGCTGGGATACAGGTGTGAGCTACTGTGCCCGGCCAGGTGTTCTTTATATATTCCGGATTTTAATCCTTTATCAGATATATGGCTTGCAAGTATTTTCTCCCATTCTGCGAGTTGTCTGTTCACTGTCTTGATAGTGTCCTATGATGAACTAAAGTTTTGTTTTTTGTTTTTTTTAGACGGAGTTTTCGCTCTTGTTGCCCAGGCTGGAGTGCAATGGCGTGATCTCAGTTCATTGCAACCTCTGCCTCCCGGGTTCAAGCGACTCTCCTGCCTCAGCCTCCTGAGGAGCTGGGATTACAGACATGTGTCCCCATGCCCAGCTAATTTTAATTTTGTATTTTTAGTAGAGATGGGGTTTCTCCATGTTGGTCAGGCTGGTCTTGAACTCCCGACCTCAGGTGATCCACCTGCCTTGGCCTCCCAAAGTGCTGGGATTACAGGCATGAGCCACCGCACCCGGCCTTGAACTAAAGGTTTTTATTTGAAGTCCAGTTTATTTTTTCTTTTGTTGCCTGAGCTCTTAATGTTATATCCAAGCTATCATTGCCAAATTAATGTCATAAAGATTTTCCCTTTTGTTTCCTTCTAAGGGTTTTAAATTTTAATAGCTAATAATTTTAGCTATTAAGTTTAGGTCTTTGGTCCATTCTGAGTTAATTTTTGTATATTGTATAAGGTAAGGGTCTAACTTCGTTCTTGGCATTTGGATACCCATCAACATTTGTTGAAAAGACTGTATGTAACAAATTGAATGGTCTTGGCACCCTTGTCAAAAAGTAATTGGTCATATATAGGAAGGTTTCCTTCTGGGCTCTCAATTCTATTCCATTCTCCATTTATTTTTATATCTGTCCTTATTTCCCTTGTGACTTCTTCTTTGACCTGTTGGTTGTTTCAGCATGTGTTATTGTACATATTTGTTAGCTTTTCAGTTTTCCTTCTTTAATTGTTTTTTGTTTTTGAGACGGAGTCTCGCTCTGTCACCCAGGCTGGAATGCAGTGGCGCAATCTCAGCTCACTGCAACCTCTGCCTCCTGGGTTCAAGTGATTCTCCTGCCTCAGCCTCCCAAGTAGCTGAGATTACAGGCACCCACCACCATGCCCAGCTAATTTTTGTAGTTTTAGTAGAGATAGGGTTTCACCTTGTTGGCCAGGCCAGTCTCGAACTCTTGACCTCAGGTGATCCATCCGCCTCTGCCTCCCAAAGTCCTGGGATTACAGGCATGAACCAACGTGCCTGGCCTCTTTCTGTTACTGATTTCTAGTTTCATTTCATTGTAAGTGGAAAAGATGCTATGATATAATACAATATGATACAATGTTTTATTTTATTTTAAAAAATAGAGATGGGGTCTCATTATGTTGCCCCAGTTAGCCTCAAACTCCTGAGATCAACCTGCCTTGGCCTCCCAAAGTGCTGGGATTACAGATGTGAGCCACTGCACCTGGTCCAATCTTTTAAAATTTATTAAAATTTGGTTTGTGGCCTAATATATGGTCTCTCTTGGAGAATATTCCATTTGCATTGAGAAGAGTGTGTATTCTGCTCTTGTTGAGTACAGTGTTCTGTACATGTCTGTTGGGTCTCACTAGCATATAGGGTTGTTCAAGTCTTCTCTTTCCTAATTACTCTTCTGTCTGGTTGTTCTATTCATTATCGAATGTGGGTTACTGAAGTCTCTAACCATTATTGTAGAACTCCCTTTATTGTATTGGAGAACTCCCTTTAATGTATCCCTCCAGGCCGGGCGTGGTGGCTCACGCCTGTAATCCTAGCACTTTGGGAGGTGGAGGCGGGTGGATCACCTGAGGTGGGGCGTTCCAGACCAGCCTGACCAACACGGAGAAACCCCATCTCTACTAAAAATACAAAATTAGCCAGGCGCAGTGGCGCATGCCTGTAATCCCAGCTACTCGGGAGGCTGAGGCAGGAGAATCACTTGAACCCAGGAGGCAGAAGTTGCAGTGAGCCGAGATCACTCCATTGCACTCCAGCCTGGGCAACAAGAGCGAAACTCCATCTCAAAAAAAAAAACCAAAACATATATATATATATTCTTCCATTATTGTATTTCTCTCTTTGATTCTGTCAGCTTTTGCTTAATATATTTTGGAGTTATGTTATTAGATGTGTATATGTTTACAATTGTTACATATTCTTAAAAAATTAGTTTTATCAAAATGTAATATCCTTTGTTATCTCTTGTAACTTTAGACTTATAATGTTTGTTTATTTGTTTGTTTTAGAGACAGCATCTCACAGTGTTGCCCAGACTGGAGAGCAGTGCACTGCAACCTCGAACTCCTGGGCTCAAGTGATCCTTCTGCCTCAGCCTCTGGAGTAGCTGGGACTACAGGTGCATGCCACCATGCTTGGAAATAATCTATTTATCTGATAATAATATAGCCACCTCATCGTTATTTTTGTTACTATTTGCATAAAGTATCTTTTCCATGATTTTCCTTTCAACTTCCTTGTGTCTTTGTATCCAAAGTGAGTTTATTATAGACAACATATGGTTGGATTATACAGATTATACCAAATGTATAAAAGATATACATGAGGAAAACTACAAAACTGTGATGACAAAATCAAGAAGATCTAAATATTAATAAATGAAGAGATATTTCATTTTCATGGACAGGATGACTTATATTGTTAAAATGTCATTTCTTCCCAACTTGATCTATAGACTCAATGCAATCCCAATCAAAATCCAAACAAGTGAGCTAAGGAGTTCGAGACCAGCCTGGGCAACATAGTGGGACCCTGTCTTCAAAAAAAAAATTTTTTTTTTTAATTAGCCAGGCTGGTGGTGCACACCTGTAGTCCCAGCTACTCAGGAGGCTGAGGTGGAAGGATGGCTTGAGCCCAGGAGTTTGATTGCACCACTGCACTCCAGCCTGGGCAACATAGTGAGATGCCATCTCTAAAACAAGCAGAAGAAAAAAAGTACTGCAAAAATTGATGACATTGAAAAGAGGAAAATTAACCAGGCATGGTGGCTCATGATTACCTGAGGTCGAGATCAGTCTGGCCAACATGGTGAAACCTCATCTCTACTAAAAATACAAAAATTAGCTGGGCATGGTGGTGGGCACCTGTAATCCCAGCTACTTGCAAGGCTGAGGCAGGAGAATCACTTGAACTCAGAAGGCGGAGGTTGCAGTGAGTCGAGATCATGCCATTGCACTCCAGCCTGGATGACAAGAGTGAAACTCTGTCTCAAAACAAACAAACAAACAAACAAAAAAGAGTAAAATTATAGAAGAAAAAAATGGCACGAAGACTAATCTCTAAAGTAAACTATGGACTCTAGTTAACAATAATATATCAATACTGATTTATCAATTGTAACAAATGTGCCACACTAATCCAAGATGTTAATAATAGGGATATTGCCAGGCGCCTCAGGCCTGTAATTGCAGCACTTCGGGAGGCTGAGGCAGGCTGATCACTTGAGGTCAGGAGTTTGAGACCAGCCTGGCCAATACAGTGAAACCCCACCTCTACTAAAAATACAAAAATTAGCCAGGCATGGTGGCGGGCACCTGTAATCCTAGCACTTTGGGAGGCTGAGGCAGGAGAATCGCTTGAACCCGGGAGGTGGAGGTCGCAGTGAGCGAAGATAGCTCCACTGCAATCCAGCCTGGGTGACCTAGCAAGATCCAGTCTCAAAAAAAAAGCATGGGTATTCTGAAACTCTCTGTACATTCTGTTCAATTTTTCTGTAAACCTAAAACTATACTTCTCCCCCATAAAATCTATTAATTTATTTAAAAGTGAAGTTGACTTTTTAACACAAAATGAGAAAGGCTTTATGCAGGAAAGCCACATGGTCAGATATAGGTCTTGAATAAAGCTGCCTGGAGGCAGTATGAAAAGCTATGGTGGGGTGGTAGAGTGAAGCAGAAGGGGAAAGCGTACAAAGCATCAAAGAGTAATGCACGGTCCAAGTAGAAGAGGGTGACAGTCTCAGCTAGAATAATGAAGAAGGGAAATAGGAAGCGGGCTCGAGAAATACTTAGGGGGTCAAATAGGCAAGATGAGGTGATTGGTTTTATTTGTACAGTAAGCGAGGGAAAGGAAAGAATGACATCCAGTTTTCTAGCATAGGTGATGGGGTGGGTAAAATTCTACTTAATTAGATCTCAAGTTCCCCTTTTGTACTCTCGGATGGCACTCACCTCCATTCCTTTATCATCATAGATGGAAATATGTAATTGTGGGTTTGTTTGTTCATTTGTTTTGACACAGGGTGTTGCTCTGTTACCCAGGCTGGAGTGCAGTGGTGCCTTCGCAGCTTACTGCAGCCTCAACCTCCTGGGCTTCTAGCAATCCTCCCATGTCAGCCTCCCAAGTAGCTGGGACTACAGGCACGAGCACCACACCCAGGGAATTTTTAATTTTTTTGTAGACACAGGGTCTCACTATGTCACCCAGGCTGGTCTCAAACTCCCAGGCTCAAGCAATCTTCCCACCTTGGCCTCCCAAAGTGCTGGGATTGCAGGCCTGAGCCACCATGCTGGGCTGGGCTTATTTGTTTGGTGGCAGTCTGCTTCTCTAGATTGAAAAGGCAGTGGGGTGGAACTATGTCTGGTCTTGCTCATCCTTCTATCCCAGCCCTAGCACAGTGAGTGGCACAGAGTAGGCACTTGATAAATAGTTGTCAACAAATATAGACGTGTCAATTATACCTCAATAAATCGGGGAAAAAAATTAAAAATGGACTGAGAAAACGAACATACAGGAAGAAAAGACACTTTAAGAAGTTCCTTTTTGGAGCTGGGCACGGTGGCTCACACCTGTAATCCCAGCACTTTGGGAGGCTGAGGCGGGCGGATCATGAGGTCAGGAGTTCAAGAACGGCCTGACTAACATGGTGAAACCCCGTCTCTACTAAAAATACCAAAATTAGCGGGGCATGGTGGTGTGCTCCTGTAATCCCAGCTACTCAGGAGGCTGAGGCAGGAAAATCATTTGAACCCGGGAGGCAGAGGTTGCAGTGGTCGAGCCACTGCACTCCAGCCTGGGCGACAGAGCGAAGACTCTGTCTCAGAAAAAAAAAGGAAGTTCCTTTTTGGATATGGTGAGTTTGAAATGACTGTGCAAAAGTCCAGGTGGAGATAGCCAGGAGGCAGCTGGAAATGAGTTTGAGATTCAGGGAGAGATTAGGTTTGGAGATAGAAAGTTGAGAGTTAAGGCTGGGCATGGTAGCTGACGCCTGTATTTCCAGCACTTTGGGAGGCTGAGACCGGCGATCACCTGAGGTTGGGAGTTTGAGAACAGGCTGACTAACATGGAGAAACCACATCTCTACTAAAAATACAGAATCAGCAGGCGTGGTGGTGCATGCCTGTAATCCCACCTACTTGGGAGGCTGAGGCAGGAGAATCGCTTGAACCCTGGAAGCGGAGGTTGCAGGGTGAGCTGAGATTGCACCATTGCACTGCAGCCTGGGCAATAAGAGCGAAACTCCATCTTAAAAAAAAAAAAAAAAAAGAAAGTTGAGAGTTAACAGCATGTCATAAAATAAAAGCAGGAAAGAAATGTGTAGGAGCAGACCCCAATGAAGTTCAACATTTAATGTCATTTACTTCCTCCTACTTCTTAGTCAATCACCTCTGCCTTATCCAAGTGCACTTCACCTTCCCTTGTGCTGCTCACAGGGATGGCATATGACACAGCCCCAGGGGACACATTACTATGTTGTGCTCCAGGGAGGGCCTGCCTTTGCCTTCACGACCTTTTCCAAGGTGACATCATGTGCCTATAATATCTTTTCCCCATTTGCCAACTCAGTTTTCTCCAATTCCTTAAACAGCCAGTGAATTCACAGAAATCCTCTTTCATTAAATCCTTTTGCTGCAGACCACAGAACAGCAACTATCCTGAATATTCTGACCCCTGAATAGCAAATTACCACTCTGTTGAATCAAAATGTGGAACTCTTACTCATTCCCAGTCAGATGCCTTGTTGTTTACTCTTAAAATCAACATAGGTCTCTTTCCTTTCTTTCCTCTTTTTTCTTTCCTCCTTCCCTTCCTTTCCTTTCTTCCCTTCCTTCCTCTCCTTCCCTTCCTTCCCTTCCCTCCCTCCCCCTCCCTTCCTTCCTTCTTTCCTTCCTTCCTTCCTTCTTTCCTTCCTTCCTTCCTTCTTTTCTCTTTTTCTTTCATCTTTCGTTCTTTTTTGAGATGAAGTCTCGCTCTGTCACCCAGGCTGGAATGCAGTGGCATGATCTCGGCTCACTGCAACCTCCACCTCCTGGGTTCCAGTGATTCTCCTGTCTCAGCTTCCTGAGTAGCTGGGATTACAGACATGCACCACCACACCTGGCTAATTTTTGTATTTTTAGTAGAGATGGGGTTTTACCATGTTGGCCAGTCTGGTCTGGAATGCCTGACCTCGTAATCTACCCTCCTCGGCCTCCCAAAGTGCTGGGATTATAGACATGAGCCACCACGCCTGGCCTATTTATTTATTTTTGAAACCGGGTCTCACTCTGTCACCCAGGCTGAGTGCAGTGGCAAGATCATGGCTCACTGCAGGCTTGACTTCCCAGACTCAATCAATCCTCCCATCTCAGCCTCTCAAGTAGCTGGGACAACAGACATGCGCCACCATGCCCAGCTAATTTTTATATTTTTTGTACAGACAGGGCCTTGCCATGTTGTCCAGGCTGGTCTTGACCTTCTGGGCTCAAACCATCTGACTACCTCAGCCTTCCAAAGTGCTGGGATTACAGGTGTTTGAACCACCATGCCTTGCCCAAATTAGGCTTATCTTGATGTGAACACCTTGTTGTCTGTTGCTATTTGGTTTATTGTTTCTGTGTCATTGTCTGTGTGTTCGGCCATAGCAGTGATGTATGTGTCCTGACCTGGTGCTTACCCTGAAGAAATCATAGGCTGTGTCAGGTAGAGCCATGGACAGTCTGGATTATCTAGCACGGTTCTGTTGAAAATATTCATTTGATATGTCAAACTATGCATTTTGTTTTCTTTTTCTTTGTTTTATATAGAGTCAGGGTCTCACTATGTTGCCCAGGCTGGTTTTGAACTCCTGGCTTCCCACCTTGGCCTCCCAAAGTGCTGGAATTACAGGTGTGAGCCACCATGCCAACCCAAACTGTGCATTTTGGCTCAGAAAATGTTGTAAGGGCAGGAACACTTGGCAGATTTCTTGGTATTTACAATTAGGCACTTAATGCATGCTTTTTAGAAATAACAACAACAACAAAGGAACTTGAGTTTCTCAAGTCTTAGCTTTGTCTAAAGCCCACAGGGTCTCTTTAGAAAGGATAATGTCTAAAATCAACATTATAAATATATTTATGGGAGACTGATTTGAGTAATAATAAAACTACGGTCTCCCACAAAAATAAATAAAAATAAATAAGTAAATGTATTTATGGTCTATATGCCAATATAGCAACTTCTCAGTGATGGTCAGTAAGGGATAAACTACTCCATTTATTAAGTGCCTAATTGTAAATACCAGGAAATCTGCCAAGTGTTCCTGCCCTAACAACATTGCAGAACAACAGGAAGCCTGATCAACAGTGGCTTTTCCCCTCATAGCAAGTGCAGGGATAGGCAGTCCCCTGTAGTCCCAGCTACTCGGGAGGCTGATCAGCATAAAAGCTGCCCATAGTCGCCATCAAGGAGGGACCCAGGCTGCTCTCACCTGTCCATTCTGCCCTTCTTAGTTACAATGGCTTTTGTCCTCACACTTGTCATCTCATGGCCAGTGGTGGCTGCTCCACTTCTAAGTTTCGTGTCCCCAGGAAGATGGTAGCAAGAATTCGGCGGTGGAGGGACAAGGGAAAAAGACATTTCTTGTACTGAGGTATTGTCATTGTATTCAGGAAGGGAAGCCCTCCTTAGTGATTTCACTTACATCTCATTGACCGTCTCTCTGTACAAGGGAACACAGAGAGATGGAGTATGTAGCTTTTACAGTTTCTGTGACAGAGCTAGACAAGTGAGATGGGAGAAATGATTGGGAGCTACCAATCAAGTACTTCAGACTTAAGAAAAAAATTGAAACCACATTATTGCATCTGCATATTTCCTAAAATCCTGTGAGCAACACATCTTACACTAATTTACTTGTGCAGATGTTGATTTCTATCTACATAATTTACAGAATGATCTCATTTCAAAAATTTCCACCCCATAAAATATGAACAATATTACACTCCTTTCTTATTTTCAGTTTTGGTGTCAGTTTATATGGTCTATTTTATCAAAGTGAACTAGGAAAAGGATTGAAAATATTTCTAGATGCTAATTCAGGTAATTGGGTGAATAAGAGATTTTTTTTTTTCTTTTTTGAGATGGAGTCTTGCTCGGTCACCCAGGCTGGAGTGCAGTGGCACAATCTCGGCTCACTGCAACCTCTGCCTCCCAGGTTCAAGCGATTTTCCTGCCTCAGCTTCTCAAGTAGCTGGGATTATAGGCACGCACCACCACGCCCAGCTAATTTTTGTATTTTTAGTAGAGATGGGGTTTCACGATGATAGCCAAGCTGGTTTTGAACTCCTGACCTCAAGTGATCTGCCCACCTCGGCCTCCCAAAGTGCTAGGATTACAGCTGTGAGCCACCACACCCAGCCAAATAAGAGATATTTTTAGCCATGTGTCATTTTTCTTTCTTTCTTTCTTTTTTTTTTTTTTTTTTTTTTTTTAGTTGGGGTATTGCTCTGTTGCCCAGTCTGAAGTACAGAAGCACGATCATAGCTCACGGCAACCTCAAATTCCTGGGCTCAAGCAGTCTTCCTGCCTCAGCCTCTTGAGTTGCTGGTATTACAGGCATGAGCCACCACACCTGGCTGTCATTTTCATTTTACTTTATTATTTTATTTATTTATTTATTTAGAAACAGGATCTCCATCTCTCTGTCGCCTAGGCTGGCTCATTGCAGCCTTGACCTCCTGGGCTCAAGTGATCCTCCCACCTCAGCCTCCAGAGTAGCTGGGACTACAGGTAAGAGCAATCATGTATGGCTATTTTTTTTATTTTTATTTTTATTTTTTATAGAAATGAGGTCTCCCTATGTTGTCCAGGCTGGTCTCGGACTCCTGGGCTCGAGCGATCCTTCTGTTTCAGTCTCCCAAAGTGCTGGGATTTCAGGCATAAGCCAGTATATCCAGCCCTGGCTGTCATTTTTAAAGCTAGTTCCTGGTCTTTTCCTCTGTGGTGGCAAAAATTTCTTTGACTGGCAAGCAATAGTACCAAAGGTAATGTTACCTATCTTCCCACGTTTGTCCCCGCTTGGCACATTACATAAACTGGAGTCAGCCAGGTTCCATGGCTCATGCCTGTAATCCCAGCAATTTGGGAGGCCAGGATGGGAGGATGGCTTGAGGACAGGAGTTCAAAACCAGCCTGGGCAACATAGTAAGACCCCCACCTCTACAAAAAATAAAAAATTAAGCAAGGTGGTGAGCACCTATAGTCCCAGCTACTCGAGAAGCCGAGCCTGGAGGATCACTTGAGCCCAGGAGTTCCAGGCTGCAGTGAGCTATGATGGAACCACTGCACTCCATCCTGGGTGACAGAACAAGATCTTGTCTCTAAAAAAAAAAAAAAAAAAAAAAAAAATTAAGGGCTGGGCACAGTGGCTCAGGCTTGTAATCCCAGCACTTTGGGAGACCGAGGTGGGCAGATCACCAGGTCAGGAGTTCGGGACCAGCCTGGCCAACATAGTGAAAACCCATCTCTACTAAAAATACAAAAATTAGCTGGGTGTGGTGGCAGGCGCCTGTAGTCTCAGCTACTTGGGAGTCTGAGGCAGGAGAATTGCTTGAACCCAGGAGGAGGAGGATGCAGTGAGCCGAGACCACGCCATTGCACTCCAGCCTGGGTGACAGAATAAGACTCCGTCTAAAAAAAAAAAAATTAAAAGAAGAAACCATAAATTGGAGTTGGTGTAGACATAAAGTCAGAGAATGGGTTTTGAGTGTGTGGAGCATTTTTCACTGAGAAGTGCTTTATCTCCATCTTGTGGACAACCTTATCTTTGCAATGTCAGCAGTGGTTCTCTGGCCTTAAACACACATGAGGATCACGAGGAGGACTTGCAAACAATCCAATATCCAGTCGTCTCTACCCCATCCCCACCAACTCAGTTAGTGTGTGTGTATATATATATATATATGTATATGTGTGTTTGTGTATATATGTATATATGTGTATAAATATATGTATGTGTGTATATGTATATATGTGTATAAATATATGTATGTATGTGTGTATATATGTATATATGTGTGTGTGTGTATATATATATATATATATATGATCTGTAGCTGGGCGATAGGAAGCAGGAAAAAAAAGATCTGTGGCCAACTTTCATATGCAATTAGGGTTAAAAACCAGTAAGTTAGAAGAAACTCTAAGTCAGTTATGAATACTGGAACAATCATTCCTTCTATAAGACTGCCATAAAGTAAAAAGGGCAATCTCTGTAGGTAAATTATACAATCTTCCAAAGGCCCTTTTACAACTTGCAGAGAGGAAATCAAGGAGTTGCTAGCAATATAAGAAATCTAAATCCAAATCCAAATTGCTTCCTGTGCAACTCTCCCTATGACGAGGCAGAAATGTGCTGAGCAAAGAGACATGCAAATACACACACCATCAGACTTGTCCCTGGGCCAAACTGTGAAGCGGTTTCCACCTGCTTTTGGTATCATATATGTTTACTGGCTGCTTTCTTGCATATATCCTTGTTTAATTCTGGTTCTTCTCATGAATGCCAATATTTGCCTGAGAGCACGGGGCCCTGGAGGGCCTCAGATGCCCACCCAGATCTTGCTCTTCCCTCCATCTTTTCATTTATTAAAACTTACCTTGCCGGGATCTGATTCTTTCTCAGCTCATTATCTTTTTAAAAAGCTTCTCAAACTAATTCCCACTGACGATGGGTCAGTCTTCATCATGATGCATGCATTACTGGAATAATTTTTGTTTTTCTTTTTTGAGACGAAGTCTCCCTCTGTTGCCCAGGCTGGAATGCAGTGGTGTGATCTAAGCTCACTGTAATCTTTTGCCTCCTGGTTCAAGTGATTCTCCTGCCTCAGCCTCCTGAGTAGCTGGGATCACAGGAGCCCGCTATCATGCCCGGCTAAATTTTGTATTTTTAAAAGTAGAAATGGGGTTTCACCATGGTGGTCAGGCTGGTCTCGAACTCCTGACCTCAGGTGATCCGCCTGCCTCAGCCTCCCAAAGTGCTGTGATTACAGGCGTAAGCCACCATGCCCGGCCTGGAATAAAATTTAGTCATTAAAATAGGAGACCAAGTTCTGCTCTGGCAGTGGTTGACTAGATGGTGCTGAAACCTCTCAGTGAAAACAAACTAGAAAAGATGTACAATATATACCATTAAGAGTGAAAAGACAAGCCAAAGAGTGATAAATAATAAAACTAACAAAAGAGCTCAGACCCAAAATATATAGGACTCCTACAAATCACTAAGGATTGACAACACAATTAAAAAATGGCTGAGAGGTCAGGCATGGTGCCTCACGCCTGTAATCCCAGCGTTTTGGGAGGCCAGGCAAAATCACTTGAGGCCAGGAGTTCAAAATTAGACTGGGCAACATAGCAAGACCCCTGTCTCTACAAAAAAATTTAAAAATCAGCTGGGCATGGCTGGGCACAGTGGCTCACACCTGTAATTCCAGCATTTTGGGGGGCTGAGGCGGGCGGATCATCTGAGGTCAGGAGTTCAAGGCCAGCCTGACCAACATGGTGAAACCCCGTCTCTACTAAAAATACAAAAAGTTGACAAGGTGTTAACTTTTCTCATATTGCTAGCAACTCCTTGATTTCCTCTCTGCAAGTTGTAAGAGGGCCTTTGGAAGATTATATAATTTACCTACAGAGATTGCCTTGGGATGCTGAGGCAGGAGAATCGCTTGAACCTGGGAGGTGGAGGTTGCAGTGAGCCGAAATCATGCCACTGCACTCCAGCCTGGGCGACAGAGCAAGACTCTGTCTCAAAAACAAAAAAAAAAAAAAAAAAAGAAAAGAAGGAAAGAAAAGAAAAGAAAAAGCCTGGGCACAGTGGTTCATGCCTGTAATCCCAGTACTTTGGGAGGCCGAGGTGGGTGGATCACCTGAGGTCAGGAGTTCGAGACCAGCCTGACCAACATGGAGAAACCTCAACTCTACTAAAAATACAAAGTTCGCCGGGCATGGTGGCACATGCCTGTAATCCCAGGTATTCGGGAGGCTGAGGCAGGAGAATCACTTGAACCCAGGAGGCGGAGGTTGCAGTGAGCCGAGATCGCGCCATTGCACTCCAGCCTGCCTGCCTGCCTGCCTGCCTTCCTTCCCTCTCTCTCTTTCTCTCTTTCTTTTCTTTCGTTCTTCTTTAATCTTTTTTCTGATGGAGTCTTGCTCTGTTTGTTGCCCAGGCTGGAGTGCAGTGGTGTGATGTCGGCTCACTGCAGCCTCTACTCCTGGGCTCAGGTGATTCTCCTCTCTCAGCCTCTGGAGTAGCTGGGATTACAGGCATGCACCACCATGCCTGGCTGATTTTTGTATTTTTAGTAGAGACAGGGTTTTACCATGTTGGCCAGGCTGGTCTGGAACTCCTGACCTCAGGTGATCTGCCCACCTCGGCCTCCCAAAGTGCTGGGATTACAGACATGAGCCACCACACCTGGCCTATAGTTTGTTTTCTTTTTTTTTTTTAGACAGAGTCTTGCTCTGTCTCCCAGGCTGGAGTGCAGTGGCACAATCTCAGCTCACTGCAACCTCTGCCTCCTGGGTTCAAGCGATTCTCCTGCCTCAGCCACCTGAGTAGTTGGGATTACAGGCGCTCACCACCACGCCTGGCTAATTTTTGTATTTTTAGTAGAGACTGTGTTTCACCATGTTGGTTAGGCTGGTCTCAAACTCCTGACCTCAGGTGATCCACTCACCTTGGCCTCCCAAAAGGCTGGGATTACAGGTGTGAGCCACCGTGCCCGGCCTGACTGGGCTCCTTCTGATTGGTTGCTGCAATCACATGTTTTTAGGAAAAATGGTCTACTTGGGGTTTTCCTGCTTCCTTAAAGTTTCAGCTGGAGGCTGGGCGTGGTGGCTCACCCCTGTAATCCTAGCACTTTTGAGAGGCTGAGGTGGGCAGATTGCCTGAGATCAGGAGTTTGAGAACAGCCTGGGCAACAAGGCAAAACCCCATCTCTACTAAAAATACAAAAAATTAGCTGGGTGTGGTGGTGCACACCTGCAGTCCCAGCTACTCGGGAGGCTGAGGCAGGATAATTGCTTGAATCCGGGAGACAGAGGCTGCAGCAAGTTGAGATTGCACCACTGCACTCCAGCCTGGGTGACAGAGTGAAATTCTGTCTCAAAAAAAAAAAAAAGAAAAAAGTTTAGGTTGGGTGCAGTGACTCACGCCTATAATCCCAACACTTTGGGAGGCCAAGGCAAGCGGATCACCTGAGGTCAGGAGTTTGAGACCAGCCTGACTAACATGGAGAAACCCCATCTCTACTAAAAATATAAAATTAGCCAGGTGTGGTGATTCATGTCTGTAATCCCAGCTACTTGGGAGGCTGAGGCAGGAGAATCACTTGAACTCGGGAGGCAGAGGTTGCCGTGAGCCGAGATTGCGGCAACAAGAGCGAAACTCCGTCTCAAAAAAAAAAAAAAAAAGTTTCAATTTGATTGTCTGGCACTTTAGCATGAGTGATTCCATTTTGGTTTGGTCTGTTGGGGCTTAGTGTAGGAGCTCAGTCCAAAATAATGGCCTCCTATAAACTTAACCCAGGCTGTCAAAGATAAACAAAGCTGGACTTTAATTGAAGTGGTGACAACTGATGTTATTCAGTAACTATTGACAGTAGTGGAAACAGCTGAACTCCATTCTAATTTACACAAGGTGCCTGGGTGTTTTAAAGGGAGAATGAGGGTGTAGGAAGGGGGAGCGATAGGGAACGCAAGTGAAACATTACAAAGGGTTGGTCGGTGTAAATGTGAATAGACTGTGTGTGTAAGCTGGGAATTATGTTTTTTGTTTGTTTTGAGACAGGGTGTCACTCTGTCACCCAGGCTGGAGTACAGTGGCATGATCTCGGCTCACTGCACCCTAGGCTCAAGTGATCTTCCCACCTCAGCCTTCCGAGTACCTGGAGGCTGAGGTGGGAGGATTGTCTGGCAAATTTTTTGTATTTTTAGTAGAGACGGGGTCTTGCCACGTTGCCCAGGCTTTCTTGAACTCCTGAGCTCAAGCAATCCCCTCTGCCTTGGCCTCCCAAAATGCTGGGATTACAGGCGTAAGCCACCATGCCCAGCCACACCAAGCTGGCAATTATGGAAGTTAGGATTCTATCCTCCCACAGAGACTGGGAGACAGAAGCACTGTCCTCATAATTACATCTTAATTTTTTTTTCTTGAGACGGAGTCTCACTCTGTCGCCCAGGCTGGAGTGCAGTGGTGCAATCTTGGCTCACTGCAACAGCTGCCTCCCAGGTTCAAGCGATTCTCCTGTCTCAGCCTCCCGAGTAGTTGGGACTACAGGCGCACACCACCATGCCTGGCTAACTTTTGTATTTTTAGTAGAGACGGGGTTTCACCATGTTGGCCAGGCTGGTCTGGAACTCCTGACCTCAGGTGATCTGCCTGCCTTGGTCTCCCAAAGTGCTAGGATTACAGGCGGCAGCCAATGCACCCGGCCTAATTTTATATTTCTAACTCACCCTACCTTATAGTTGTGGAAAGATTCCTCTGAAACACTTCCCAAAATATCTTTTGCTACAATAAAGAACAAGTGTGGCTGGGCACTGTGGCTCATGCATGTAATCCCAGCACTTTGGGAGGCCAGGGAGGGACGATTGCTTGAGCCCAGGAGAGTTTGAGACCAGCCTGGGCAAAATGGCGATATTCCTGTCTCCACAAAAAATTAAAAAATTAGCCAGGTATGGTGGCGTGCACCTGTAGTCCCAGCTACTCCGAGGCTGAGGCCGGGGGATTGCCTGAGCCTGGGAGTCCGAGGCTGCCAATGAGCTGTGATGGTGCTACTGCACTCCAGCCTGGAGTGAGACCCCAGCTATAAAAAAATACAAAAAAATAAAAGAAAGAAAAGGAAAAAGAGGCTGGGCGCGGTGGCTCACGCCTGTAATCCCAGCACTTTGGGAGGCCCAGAAGGGCGGATCACGAGGTCAGGAGATCAAGACGATCCTGGCTAACACGATGAAACGCCGTCTCTACTAAAAATACAAAAAAAATTAGCCGGGAGTGGTGGTGGGTGCCTGTAGTCACAGCTACTCGGGAGGCAGAGGCAGGAGAATGGCGTGAACCCGGGAGGCGGAGCTTGCAGTGAGCAAAGATCTCGCCACTGCATTCCAGCCTGGGCGACAGAGCAAGACTCCATCTCAAAAAAAAAAAGGAAAAAGAACAAGTGTGTCTACTCTATAGTAGAAATAGAAACTTTGAAAACTGTTTTTCTAAATATGTGCTAGAAGCTTTCACTTGGCATTATCAGTGCATCTAATTTTAGCTATGCCAGTCTGCATGCAATGGTATCTCATTTTGTTTTTTAAAAAATACTTTTTTTGCCAGCAAAGGAGACAAAATAAAATCACTTAAAAAACTCAACCAAAAGAAAACATTTAAAAACAATAAAAACAGATTTAAAAAATAGAAAATAAATAGCAAAATAATCAATTTATACCAAACAACTTTTCCCCCAGCTTTTTAGTTGCTACAGAACATTTCTGTCCAGGCGCAGTGGCTTACGCATGTAATCCCAGCACTTTGGGAGGCCAAGGCGGGTGGATCACCTGAAGTCAGGAGTTCCAGACCAGCCTGATGAACATGGAGAAACCCCGTCTCTACTAAAAATACAAATTTAGCCAGGCATGGTGGTGCATGCCTGTAATCCCAGCTACTCGGGAGGCTGAGGCAGGAGAATCACTTGAACCCGGGAGGCTGAGGTTGCAGTGAGCCGAGATCGCACCATTGCACTCCAGCCTGGGCAACGAGAGTGAAACTCCATCTCAAAAAACAAAAAACAAAACAAACAAACAAAAAAGAACATTTCCATTGTAAAGTTTCCTCAAGTCCTTTCATCCTATGTGCTGGTTCCAGATTCCAGGCAATCACTGATCTTCTCTCATTATAGTTTTGCCTTTCATTGTGGCTTTACTTTGCATTTCCCTGATAGTCAAGACCTTGAGGATTTTTTCACAGGTATATTGACTGCTGCCTATATCTTCTTTAGTGAAGCATCTATTCTTTTACCAGATTTTTACTGTTGTCTTAGAATTCTAAGAGTTTCTTATATGTTCTTATGTAAGTCCTTTGTTTGCTTTATGTATTGCAAAAACATCTTCCCAGTTAGCAGCCTGCCTTATTTTCTTAATGGTATCTTTTGAAGAGAAGATATTTTTAGCCAGGTGCAGTGGCTTACCCCTGTTGTCCCAGTTACTCTGGAGGCTCAGGTGGGAGGATCGCTTGAGGCCAGGAGTTTGAGACCAGCTTGGGCAACATAGTGAGACCCTGTATATATATACACATACAATTTTGTTTTTTTTTTTTTTGAGAAGGAGTTTCGCTCTTGTTGCCCAGGCTGGAGTGCAATGGCGCCATCTCGGCTCACTGCAACTTCTGCCTCCTGGATTCAAGTGATTCTCCTGCCTTGGCCTCCTGAGTTGCTGGGATTACAGGCGCCCACCACCACGCCCAGCTAATTTTTCTTGTTTTTAGTAGAGACGGGGTTTTGCCGTGTTGGCCAGGGTGGTCTTGAACTCCTGACCTCAGGTGATCCACCCGCCTCGGTCTCCCAAAGTGGTGAGATTACAGGTGTGAGCCACTGTGCCCGGCCTAAAAAATAAATATTTTTAAAAATTAGCCAGGTGTGGTGGTGTGCACCTGTAGTTCCAGCTACTCAGGAATGCTAAGCTGCGCCTAGCTCTTGAGTCCAGGAGTTTGAGGCTGCAGTGAGCTATGATTGTACTACTGCATTCCAGCGTGGGTGACAGAGAAAGACCATCTCTATTTACAAACAAACAAACAACAACAAAAAAACATATAAAAGAGAGAAGACATTTTTAAAATTAAAAAACTTCAATTTGTCAATCTTTTCCAAAAAGATTTCCTCCCCATTTCCTTGTAGTTTCATAGTTTTAGTTTTTGTTTAAATCTGTAGTACTATTTACTTATTTTTTGAGATGGTCTTGCTCTGTCACCCAGGCTGGAGTACAACCTGGGCTCAAGAGATCCACTTCAGCCTCTCCAGTAACAGGGACCTCAGACATGTGCCACCACACCTGGCTAATTTTTTATAGAGGTGGGGTCACATTATGTTGCCCAGGCTGGCTCAAGCAATCCTCCCACCTTAGCCTCCCAAAGTACTGGGATTATAGGTGTGAGTCGCTGTGCCTAGTTGTAGTCCTTTTTGTGTTAATTTTTTAATTATTTAGTTTCCAACAGTTTATTATTTGGAGATGGAGTCTTGCTCTGTTGTCCAGGATGGAGTGCAATAGAGTGATCTTGGCACATTGCAATCTCTGCCTCCTGGGTTCAAGTGATTTTCCTGCCTCAGACTTCCCAAATAGCTGAGATTACAGGTGCGCGCCACCACACCTGGCTACTTTTTTTTTTTTTTTTTTTTTGAGATGGAGTCTCACTCTGTTCCCAGGCTGGAGTCAGTGGCACAATCTCGGCTCACGGCAACCTCCGCCTCCTAGGTTCAAGTGATTCTCCTGCCTCAGCCTCCTGAGTAGCTGGGACTACAGGCGTGTGCCACCATGCCTGGCTAATTTTTTTTTTGTATTTTTAGTAGCGACGGGGTTTCACCATGTTGGCCAGGCTGGGGTTTTGCCATGTTGGCCAGGCTGGTCTCAAACTCCTGACTTCAGGTGATCCACCCGCATCGGCCTCCCAAAGTGCTGGGATTACAGGTGTGAGCCACTGCACCCAGTCCATCCAGTTATTCTGGCATGATTTGTTGAAAGACTATTTTTCATTCATTGAATTACAATGACACTTGTCAAAAACAACTGAAATCAATGTGTGGATCTATTTCTAGACTCTCAATTCTATTTCCTTTATCTATATGCCTGTCCTTAGGGCAATACCACACTGTCTTGATTACTACAGTTTTCTATAAGCTTTGCTATCAGGATGGATAACTTTGTCCCTTTTTTTCAAAATTAACTTAGCTATTCAGGATTCTTTTCATGTCCATGTACGTTTCATTTATTTTTGAGACAGGGTCTTGCTCTGTCGCCCAGGCTGGAGTGCAGTGGTACAATCATGGTTCACTGCAGCCTTGACCTCCTGGGCTCAAGCAATTCTCCCACCTCAGCCTCCCAAGTAGATGGGACTACAAGCACGCACGACCACACCCAGCTAGTTTTTGTATTTTTTGTAGAGATGGGGTTTCACCACGTTGCCCAGGCTGGTCTCAAACTCCTGGGCTCAAGCAATTCAACCACCTTAGCCTCCCAGTGTTGAGTTACAGGCATGAGCCAACATGCCCAGTTGATTTTTTTTGAGACAGGGTCTCAGTCTGTCTTCTAGGCTAGAGTGCAGTGGTGTGATCACAGCTCACTTTAACCTTGAATTCCTGGGCTCAAGGGATCCTCCTGCCTCAGCCTCCCAATTAGCTAGGACTACAGGTTTGCACCACCAGGCCTGGCTAAATTTTATTTTATTTTTTTGTAGTGATGGCAGTGGGGGTCTCACTATGTTGCCCAGGCTGGTCTCAAATTCCTGGCTTCAAGTGATCCTCTCACCTCAGCCTCTCAAAGTGCTAGGATTAAAGGCATGAGCCACTGTGCCTGGCATATCTTATTACATTACAGTATCACAGGACCTCAGTTATGATCCCAAGACAAGTGAGAAATATTTTTCCTCCCATCCATCACCTTCCAATCCATGTGAGCAAACATCCTTTTAGATCTTTAAATTTTTCTCTTAGCAATGCTTTGAAGTTTTCAGTGTACAGGTTTTACACATTTTTAGAACTTTACCCCTAAATTCCTTATATTTTGCTGTGATCGAAAATTCTATTTTAATTTTGTTGCTAGTATATAGACAATTGAATTGTTAATGTTGAGTTATATCCTGCACCTTGTTAATTGTCATTAGTGGTAGCATTTTTAGTATTCTCTATGTATGTGATCATGTAGTCCGTGAACAGTTTTACTTCATCCTTTCCAATGTTTATGCCTTACTACACTGACTAGGACCTCGCAAGTTTGAAGAGAAGTGGTGTCTTGATGCAGATCTAAGGGGAAATTGTTCAATATTTTATCATTAAATGTTACCTGTAGGCTGGGTGCGGTGGCTCACGCCTGTAATCCCAGCACTTTGGGAGGCTGAGGTGGGGTGGATAACCAGAGGTCAGGAGTTCGAGACCAGTCTGGCCAACATGGTGAAACCCCATCTCTACTAAAAATACAAAAATTAGCTGGGCATGGTGGCAGGCACCTATAATCCCAGCAACTTGGGAGGCTGAGGCAGGAGAATCACTTGAACCCGGGAGGTGGAGGTTGCAGTGAGCCAAAATTGTGCCACTGCACTCCAGCCTGGGCAATAAAATGAGACTCCATCTCAAAAAAAGGAAAGAAAAAAAGTTACCTGCAGATATTTTGTAAATTCCCTTTATTACGTTGAGAAAGTTACCTTCTACTCTTTAAGCTTTTATCATGAACTTTGTAAAATGCTTACTGTATCTATTGAAATAATCCATAATGTGTTTTATTTCTGTTACCATGATAAATAACAATAATTGATTTTTTCTTTTCTTTTTTTTTTTTCTGAGACTAAGTCTTGCTCTGTCTCCTAGGCTGGAGTACAGTGGCGTGATCTCAGCTCACTGCAATCTCCACCTCCCGGGTTCAAGCGATTCTCCTGCCTCAGCCTCCCGAGTACCTGGGATTTCTGGTGTGTGCCACCACGCCCAGCTAGTTTTTGAATTTTTAGTAGAGACAGGGTTTTACCATGTTGGCCAGGCTGGTCTCAAACTCCTGATCTCAGGTGATCCGCTGGCCTTGGCTTCCCAAAGTGCTGGACAGGTGTGAGCCACCGGACCCTGCCTGATTTTTTTTTTTTTTTTTTGAGATGGAGTCTTGCTCTGTTGTCCAGGCTGGAGTGCAGTGGCGCCATCTTGGCTCACTGCAACCTCCGCCTCCCAGGTTCAAGCAATTCTCTCACCTCAGCCTCCCAAGTAGCTGGGATTACAGGCACATACCACCATGCCCGGCTAATTTTTGTTATTTTTTTAGTAGAGACAGGGTTTCACCATGTTGGCCAGGCTGGTCTTGAACTCCTGACCTTGTGATCCGCCCACCTCAGCCTCCCAAAGTGCTGAGATTACAGGCGTGAGCCACCACACCCAGCCCTGATTTTCAAATAATATAGCAATCTTGAATTCCTGGGAAAATTCCACTTGGTCATCATGTAAGGTTGGTATAATATTTGAAAATCAATTATATAAAAAATTCATTTTTATATATTGCTGGATTCAAATTGCTAATATTTTGTTAAGGACTTTTGGAATTGTTTTTAAGGGCTTGGAGCTTTCTTTTCTTGAAATATCTTTGATTTGGTATAGGGGTAATACTAGCCTCGTGAAGTGAGTTGGGAAGGGCTTCCCTGTTTTCTAACATGTTATGTAAGATTGGTATAATTCCTTCCTTAAATGTTGAATAGAATTCATTAGTGAAGTCATGTGGGCCTGGAAGTTTCTTTATGGGAAGGGTTTCAATTATGACTCACTTTCTTTAACAGGTAAGGGAATATTCAAATCTTCTATTTCTTTTCATGTCTCTTTTGGCAATTTGTGTCTTTCAAGGAACGTGTCCATCTCATCTAAGTTGTCAGATTTACTGGTATATAGTTGTCTATAGCAAAGAGAAAGAAGACAAAGGCCAGACTTCCCTCTGAGTGACGGAAAATTCCTTATCACATACTGACCTTGTTATTAGAAGACACTTGATGCAGTATTTAGGGGTAAGAGGTCATAACATCTGCAACTTACTCTCAAATGATTTGGCAAAACACATACGTGCGCACGCACACATACACACATGAGAGAGAGAACGGACAGGATATGAAACAAACAACATTGGTCAATACAGGGTGAAGGGTATATGGGAATTCACTGGACTATTTCAACAACTTTTCTGTAGATTAAACATTTTTCAATATATAAAGTTAAATAATATATTCATATTCCATAACCTGGCAATTTAAGGGAATAATCAGAAAATCACACACATACTCTGCACAAGAAAGTTTATCACAGATCAGAACTTGAAAACACCATAAAACCCCCCCAGAGGATTCAATAAACAAACAATACGATACCAAAGAGCCGCTGCCGACAACAACAACAACAAAAGACATACTTTTTTCAAGGGTATCCATGTGGAAAATGCTCAGTATAAATAGGCTACTGAGGGGAAGAGTTCCAACACTGAGTACGTGACCCCTTCCTATATGCACAGGAAGAAGACTGCAGAGAAACACCATGCAAGCAGTGGCTGTCTCCGTGGTGGTGTCACAGGTGAAAATGACTCTTCCTCATACTCCTCTTCCAAACTTTTTTTTTTTTTTTTTTAAGACAGAATATCACTCTGTCGCCCAGGCTGGCGTGCAGTGCCACGATCTCAGCTCACTGCAACCTCCGCTCTCTGCAACCTCCGCCTCCCAGGTTCAAGCGATTCTCTTGCCTCAGCCTCCCGAGTAGCCTGCCACCACACCCAGCTAACTTTGTATTTTTAGTAGAGATGGGGTTTCACCATGTTGGCCAGGCTGGTCTTGAACTCCTGACTTCAAGTGATCCACCCACCTCAGCCTCCCAAAGTGCTGGGATTACAAGCGTGAGCCACCACGCCTGGCCTCTTCCAAACTTCCTGAAAGATCCCAGAAACTATCACTCCAGAGCAATAGGAAAAAGAGCTTACACTGGTTTAAGACCTGGATTGCCCCCAAAAGGAAGGGAAGGAGATTCTGCAGGCAGTGGTGACAACTGTCTCAAAGTAGCCTGGCGAAGTGGACTGGGTAAGACTGTGCGATCTGGTCTCATGCCCTCCAAAATAGACAAGGTTAAGAGATCAAGTAAGACAGTAAATGGGAAAAAGGTAAAGTTATATACACATGTAAAAGCAACTGTCTATTTGTTTTACAAGGACGTTCATCGGCTTGGAAGCTATTACTACAGGAAATCCACATGGTACAATGACAGCTGAAGTCTAAAGAGCTGAGTGGAGGTTTGAATCTGCTTCCTGGATGATCCTGGGCAAACTACTCAGCCTTTCTGAGCCTATTTCCACCTCTGAAAATCTGGGATGATGAAATTTTTTATCACTATCCTCCCTGTTGAAAGACTGTGGGCTGGGTGCAGTGGCTCATACCTGTAATCCCAGCACTTTAGGAGGCCAAGGCGGGTGGATCACCTGAGGTCAGGAGTTTGAGACCAGCCTGGCCAACACGGCAAAACTCCATCTCTACTAAAAATACAAAAAATTAGTGGAGTGCAGTGGCGTGCACAGGTAATCCTAGCTACTCCAGAGGCTGAGGCAGGAGAATCACTGGAACCCAGGAGGCGGGGGTTGCAGTGAGCCGAGATCGCACGACTGCACTCTAGCCTGGCTGACAGAGTGAGACTCTGTCTCAAAAAAAACAAAAACAAAAACAAAAACCCTAAAAAACAATAGGGGGACCTGCTGAGTCCCCTGAGTCCCTCCATGTATCATGAATGAGGGGACGACTGTCCCAACTCATAAATCCTGGAGTTGCTCTGTTGCTCTTGGCCTCTGTGTGGGGCTGCCACATCGTCCCTGAGAACAATGCTGACTGTGCGGGCTGGACCACTGCCTATGCTAGAAAAGTGAGGAACAAGCAGATTCTTCTTGAAATGCCTGCCTGAGCCAGCTGGCCACTACATGAGTAGAAAAATTATTTTGACAGGGATCAAGAAGACAGAGATTGAACACGATATCTGCCTAAACTGCAGCTGGAGATGTGGCAAGAAGATGTAAGGACTCATTGTAGGGGAGAGAAATATTTTTTCTATCCTTTTTATTTTCGTCCCTGTAAGGGCAGGAACAAATCTTTCTGGGTTTGGAGTCAGTGACAATACTCACAGCAACGAGTCCAACATCAAATACTGAGATTCTTGTTTTACAAAAGTGATCTATTCTTAAGGTTGTGAAATTGAGTCTTCTATTTGACAAAAATCATTGTTACCCAGAAACACTTTTAAAATGTTAATATAATTCACTGCTTTCTGCATTATGAACAACGGAAGCAAGAAATCTGGTCAAACTGGGATGTTGAGAGGTAGGCTGAGGACTGGCCACTGTACTATTTCAGTAAAACTGGAAAAATAATACAAATGCAGACTCCAGAGGTGAAATTCAGGCGATTTATTGTAAACAGGATAACCCTAGCACTCCACCATACTGGCTGTGTCACATGCTCCCTCTTTCACATCAACTGGTCAAAAAAGAAGACTTTCTTAAGAAGCCTCAGGTAACTAATAACTTAGTTCCACAAATCTCATTTACTAAGCACTGAGTAAACTGCAGTATCTGGGGTAGTCTGTTATTGCTCATGGACTGCAGCTTGGACCCATCTAAATGAATCCGTTAGTATGCCTGAGTGATCAACAGCAGCTCTAGATCCAACCTGGAAATTGGAAAATGCTGACGCATACTAAACAACAATTGCAGGTTCATGGAAGACTACATGAGATTGCTCTCAGATCTCTTCATGTGTCATTCTCATAAAAAAAGACACTTAAATTTCACCCATTTTTTTAAAAAGAGCTAAAAGTTACTCAATAGCACATAATTTTCCACATAAAAGGTAGGTGGATTTTTATTTACTAGTACAGTGGTGGATCAGAACACTCAGGCCTAATTTTAGATGTCTTGTATATACTTGCAGTTTAATGAAAAGCTGCATAGTCTACAAGTACATAAAACCAGAAGGAAGTGATGATTTCACACACCTTCTGATGGATAGAGACAGGCTTCATATAAGGAGGTTCTTGAAGGTAGGGATAAAAAGATGGTTACAGCACCACATTGATCTGACAGTAGAAATGGAGCCCCGCTTTTGAAAGCAGCCCCATAGTTGTGACTATATCGTTCTTGCCCCAAATTGAGATTTGGAAAATGGCAAATGTAAAAACTTAAGATGTGAAAAGGTATGACTTTACAGAAGAAAGTCCTAGCCAATCAAATCATATGGGGAGGTAAAATGTCCTTCGAAAATGCCATTCTTTACTTTGCCTGAGTTAGTGGATGACAGGGCCACTTACTGTTACTAGTGCTTGTATATGGAAATATATTCACAATTTCTCTTGAAGCAAGTTTTAATAACAGTAAATATTTCAAAACAGCTGTTAAATCTACAGTAACAATTTCACCTAAAATAGTATCTCATGACAAAAATATTTTTTAAAAGTCCACTCCAGTCATCATCTGTGTTTATATGTTTATATTTATATATTCAAAAAATAACTTAACATTTAAGGCAAGATTAGACTGGTAGCAACAAGGGATTTTAGAGTTTTATGAAGACCTGCTATATAAGAATGCAAGGCTTTACTTTTTATATTTCCAAAAAGGTGGCTTTGTATTTGCTGCCTTTTAAACTCATAAAGGGGCAAGATATTTTGGTTCACATACTGACTGCAATTTCACTGTAATAAAAAGTTATATAGGTGGTTACAAAAAGCTGATGTTGGAAAAGCATGTCACACACTCAGTAGGATCCGAAGTTGACCCTATTTGTACGTGTTAAATAAATATGTTGTGTTAAAGCAATATGTTGATGAGGAAAAGTAAAACTCATGGAACACTGCAAACCAACTATGAAGAAGTAGGTCAATATAATTCAATCAGAATGAAAGAAACCACAGTAATCCTGAGAAATTCAGTTTAGGACAAAATTGATGTAAGGTAAGTCTGTATTTCTAGCATTGTAAATAAGTAGGATTTTCTAGCATTTTACTAGTTGGAATAAAAAACATGTTCAAATTTTATAAAAAGATTAAAACCATGCCTTATATAACCAGCATTTCACTAATAAAAGATTACATTGCTTTATCATCTGCCAAATGTAATGTTTTCCACTGATTTACATGAAACCATCAAGTAAAAAGCAAATTTGAGGATCAATTTTTAAAAAGTTATTACCTTTCTAAATGTTGTGAAGCCTTCCATGTCAACCTAGGAGGATTTTAGAAAAGAGTTAACTTTTAACTTTCTTTGGACAAGTGACTATTTTACACAATAGGGAAGGAAGATTCTATAGGAATATCATTCATTTTAAGCATTGTTATATTGGGGAAATTTCTCTCAGTAATCAAAAGAAAAATTTTAAAATATTTAAGAGGCATGTATTTAAAAAATATTCTACATCTATAAGATTTTGTAATTTAATTACTTTGGATTTATAATATTTCTACATAATAACATTTGACAATTTTTTTGTTTGTTTGTTTCTCTAATAGTGAATCAGAAACTATTAAAGTGGCCAAGATGATTTTCTTAGGCTCTGGAAGACTCAGGAATGCATCCACTTGCACTTTCCCATGAATGGGGAATCTTCAGAGTTTTGCAGCCATGAAGTTAATATGTGGTTTCACAAGGGGAAACAGTGGCAGACCACGCTTGAATTCGGTCATGTTCTGAATCACTTCAGGCTGCAAAGAAAAAAGTTTCCTTTTAGTGTATTTAACCTAAACATCAGAATAAGGACATCGACTTTTTTGGGGGGACACTGGGAGCACACCTCAGTTCTACTCAATATACTGGTTTGTTTTGGCCTGAGGCCGCTCTACCTAATAACCCATGTATCATGATCTGCTGACCTTTCTTCTGGATCAGTAGGTCTGGAGGGTCGTGAATTGGTCTGTACAAACCTATGGTAAGTGTCCTTAGTCCTTTTGGTTTTCCTCTGGGCAAACAAGGGCTGGCTCACCAGGAACTTAGGGGCTCCGCATCAAGGCTTCAGCAGAGTAGCAGAGGCTGGTGTGCCCACCCACAAAAAGCCTAGTTACACTGCCAGTTTCCTCCTCTTGCAAGCTAATGTCAATCCTTCTAGATGATTAAAATACACAGGTAACATGGGAGAGAGACTAAGAAGTCTCTCTCCAATATTCAGTGCTGGGAACAGATGTGGCCAGAAATGATCCACTGCAAAATAACACAACTGTTCAAACAGGAGGCAAAGGCAGACAAGGGTAGAGGCTGAGTGACTAGATGTTCAGGGAAGAACTAAAGTAGAGGCTCCAACACCTGGTGACCTGAAACTTTTAGTTCATCACTTTTAGTTCCCAATGAACAAGCTTCTTCTGGCCGGGCACGGTGTCTCGTGCCTGTAATCCCAGCACTCTGGGAGGCCGACGCGGGTGATCACTTGAGGTCAGTAGTTTGAGACCAGCCTGGCCAACATGGTGAAACCCCATCTCCACTAAAAATACAAAAACTAGCTGGGCGTGGTGGCATGTGCCTGTAATCCCAGCTACTCAAGAGGCTGAGGCAGGATAATTGCTTGAACCCGAGAAGTGGAGGTTGTAGTGAGCTGAGATGAGATCGCGCCACTGCACTCCAGCCTGGGTGACTGAGTGAGACTCCATTTCAAAAAAAAAAAAAAAAAAACAAAACAAAAAAACAAACAAAAAAAACCAAGCTGCTTCTTCTAAATAGAAAGTCCTCTGTCAGTACAATCTAACATAACATTAAATTTCTTACCTGTGGCAAGGCTGGTGCTTGTGACAAATTTATGTCATTTTGACATGGGAACTCTCCAACAACAGGACCTATAAGAAAATAAAAGGTTTAATACTTTGTACTTACTGATACTATCACAAAAGAACAACTAAAAAAAACTAAACCAGACTCAGTTAATTAAAAACACTGCACCAGCCCCGTTCATGTACTTCTCAGATCCTCTAAAGGTTGCCTGCTACCCAAGGCCTTTAAGTACTTGTCCTGCCTCCTATCCAGAGCCACCCAGTGATGGCTCATGATATTCCTGAGGTCATAAAACTTTGGCCACAGCAGTTTTAGGGCCCAGGTCTAATGTGACTTTCTGGCCACCTAGAAGGACCTTACTAGGTTTCTAAACTGTTAGTAAACTTACTAGTTTTACTAAACTGCCCAGAAAGCAAGGGAGTTAATGGCCACAGGACAAACTTTGGCCAGTAACAGCCAGGAAACGAGGACTGGGAAGTTAACTTGCTTACCCATACTCCCCACAAGCAGTGGTTCATGCAGCCTGTTTGGAGACGCCCCAACAGCAAGCAGCTGTGTTTTCCTGTGATGCTGTGGCTAGCTCAGCATTCTATCACCTGGTATTGCCTCTCTCCTTCACTGCCTCATTTCTCTTTTCCCCTTATATCTGCAGACCTTATCTCCAGTTTCCGTTCTCTACCTCTTTTACTTTCTGGTGTTATATAAGGCATGTAGCTATGACAAAGGCCAACTATCAGATGGCTCAACATGAGCCTAAAAAGGCAACATTTAATACTTACAAGAATCCATTTCCCTGGCAAGAACATGGACGGATACCTTATGTCTCCTTGGGGCATCTACTGCCAACATTTCCTAGGCAGAAAGAAGAGCAAGGTCACCCTTTTGCTCCACTAAAGAACTTACAATGAGATGTTCTCTGATGACTATGAAGAATCAGCTATCACACAGTCAGATACAGAAAAGATGCTTCCCTTTCTGGCCGGGTGCGGTGGCTCATGCCTGTAATCCCAGCACTTTGGGAGGCCGAGGCAGGTGGATCATTTGAGGTCAGGAGTTCGAGACCAGCTTGGCCAACATAGTGAAACCCTTTTACCAAAAATACAACAATTAGCCAAATGTGGTGGCACATGCTTGTAATCCCAGATACTTGGGAGGCTGAGGTGGGAGGATTGCCTGACACAAGGAAGCAAGTTTGCCACGTGCCGTGAGCCGAGATCACGCCATTGCACTTCAGCCTGGGTGACAGAGCCAGACTCTGTCTCAAAAAAAAAGAAAAGAAGAAGAAAAAGAAAAGATACTTCCCTTTCTTTCCCCTCACTTACATTATTTTATTTAAGCTCTAGAAAGATTTAGCAAGGCAGGCAAGAATTATTCTTTTTTTTTTCCTTTCCTTTTCTTACTCTAAGGAAAGAATTATTCTTAACCCAATTTTACAGATGAGAAAACTGAATCCAAGGAAATTAAAAAACTGCTCAAACTCCTACAGCTAATAAGTGCCTGAGCTAGGATTAAAAACCTAGCCTAGTACTCCCTGGGATGGGCTGTGCAGGGCTGCACTTGGTGATCTTTAGTGTCTACAGAGACAATGGTCTGAGCTTAGTCAGGGATAAGCACAACGCCTGCTCCTCTAAGAACCTTCTCAGATTCTGCTTGTAAACTGTGGTTCATCTACCAAAAGAGAAAGGAAACTAACAATTACTGAGTCCTGCGTTATATCAGGCACTCTCCTATGTCAGTTCACTTAATTCTCTGTGAACTAAGCATCATGATGATTCTTACTTTAGAGGCATGGACTCTTAAGACACAGCAGCTTACATGAATTACATGGGTCACACAGTTCATAGGTGATGGTGTCAGAAGCTAGAGTCTGCTTGCTCTCTCTATTCCACCATGCTGCTTGGAGGGATTCCCCTTAGTTACTACCATGAATGCCAGCAGTGCTAGGCTGGCGGGTGGATCCTGTGGGGAAGTATGTCCCAACCTTTCCCTTAACAGCAGACTTTTACTGTCTTTTCTAAAGGGGTACAAAATTGTGACAAAATTCCTCTTATTCCTTAGCCACAAGCAACGTTTCATATCCTTAGAGGAAAGAAATCATCAGCCAAACCAAATCCACTCAACAGTTATTTACTAATAACTATTACTAGTTACTAGTAACTGGGCAGTTACTAATAAGCCTGGTCCTATGTGACTGCAAGGAAGCCCTGTTGATGTTGCACAGCAATCCTGCCCATGGCTCCCCACTCTACTCCCTGCCAGCAGGCAAAACAGCCCAGATTCTCACAGGCCTGCTCTGACCTCTCCAGCCTCTTTCCAGGAGCTCAGCCCAGGTCTGCCTCTATTAACATGTAGCACCTCATCTAAGAACTTCATCTTACTGGAGTAAAAAGTTTGCTTCCAAAGATCTCTTCTCCATCTCTTGTCACCCAAACCTTCATTACCCCCTTGTCTATCCACATCAGCAGACAGCAGAACACCTTCTCCAGTTTCAGATTGTTCCCGATTTTCTGACCAACTCTGGACGATCCTCATTTTTCTAAAAACAAACAACTGCACCTTCATGCAAACTATTAATATGTTCTAAGGAACACTACAGTCCCGGGAGATATTTATAGGTATTCCGTGTAAAAAAGGATGCATGGTGAAATCAGTTTAGAAAATGTTAGTCAAAATTAAATAAATGCAGGCTAAAGTCTTTACTGTGGGACTTCTTATAATTTCTAAAATACCAATACACTCTGATTCTCTAAGAATGCGAATAGTCTTTCCCAAACTTGTATGGTCATGAAACTCTTTTCCTAGGTACCCCTATTAATATCTTGCATACCCTGGAACACAGCTAGGGAAATGCTGTTCTAGACTTAGCTTAAGCCTGGTTATAAATACTCTCTCTGTTGTTGTTTTTTTTTTTTTTTGAGATGGAGTCTCGCTCTGTCGCCCAGGCTGGAGTGCAGTGGTGCAATCTTGGCTCACTGCAACCTCTGCCTTCTGGGTTCAAGTGATTCTCCTGCCTCAGCCTCCTGAGTAGCTGGGATTACAGGCATGCGTCACCACACCTGGCTAATTTTTGTATTTTTAGTACAGACGGGGTTTCACCATGTTGGTCAGGCTGGTCTCGAACTCCTGACCTCGTGATCTGCCCACCTTGGCCTCCCAAAGTGCTGGGATTACAGGCGTGAGCCACCACGCCCAGCCCCTCTCTCTTTTTTTTGAAACAGGGTCTAGCTATGTTTCCAAGGTTGGTCTTGAACTCCTGGGCTCTAGCGATCTTCCTGTCTCAGCCTCCCCAGCAGGTGGGACTACAGGCTACTATTGCAAAAGAACAAGAGTAATTTAGATGAGACTCTTCTTTTCCTCTATACAATGCAAAGGAAGCCATGAGGTAAAGAAAATCACTTGTCCAGCCATCCATTTTCGTAGCCAAAATGGGTCAAATCTCATTGCTGAAAAAGGTGCTTTCAAAATACTGGCTTCTGCTGCTCAATTCTGAAACTATAGTCTCCTTTCCTTATTGTTAAGGTGATACCAGCTATATTAATACTTGTTTGCATACAGCCTTAATAATTTTGCAGAAGAGTTGCCGAGAGAGGTGTAAGCAACTCATGGATGATACAAAATCACCATTTTTCTCAAAGAAACTATCAGCACCTTCGGGTCAAAGACTGTTACTTTTTCCTTACCCTCTCACTCAGCACTAAGAGTGGTGAATTAAACTAACATTAGAAACCCTAGTACAGGAGAAAATGTGATCAAGCCTCATTGTACCACTAACTTCATAAAGTCATTCTAATGAAAACTGTAAGCACTGACTCCTATGCTGGTAGCTATAGTACATCCCTAGAAAAAAATACTGTAGAGTATCTCTCTAAAAGGATGTGGGCACAGGGCAGGACTGAGTCCCCGACCAAACAACATAATGACAGATACAAACCAGAAATGGCTAGAACATTAAGGGACAATTCTAAGGTACTACGGTAATCACAGAGTATAATTTTGCTCCTTATTTTGAAAAATAGGCATATAAGTATTTTACACAAACTAGAGGCCCCAATATATTACAAAAAACATATGTAACACTTTAGGTGCAACTCCATTGCAGCATAAATTTTGAGTTTTTGCATTTAGCATACTTATTACACATTAATATACCTACTTAATGGAAATTTTGCTATCCTTCTTAGAATTTTTATATAGGGGAAGATTTAGATGGTGTGAACCTCTTTTTTTTGAGACGGAGTCTCGCACTGTCACCCGGGCTGGTGTGCAGTGGTGCGATCTCAGCTCACTGCAACCTCCGCCTGCCGGGTTCAAGTGATTCTCCTGCCTCAGCCTCCCGAGTAGCAGGGATTACAGGCACCCGCCATCACGCCAGGCTAATTTTTTTTATTATTATTATTTTTAGCAGAGACAGGGTTTCACTATGTTGGCCGGACTGGTCTTGAACTCCTGACCTCGTGATTTACCCACCTTGGCCTCCCAAAGTGCTGGGATTACAGGCGTGAGCCAACACGCCCAGCCGGTGTGAATCTCTTAAAGCTTGCTAGGAAGACTTTAATGGTGGTGCCTCCCTTTCCAGTTGATAAACTTCCTAAGTGAGCACAAGCATGTAAAACTTATAATATCTCTGACCACAATTCAAAGGTGAGTAATCATTTATTTTAAAAAGCAGCCACAGTGGCACCTAAATGGGTGAAGATAATTTATAGTTGTCAGAGCTTGGAAAATAATCTGATTCTCAAGTTCTTTTGTTTTCTTTGTTCTTCCTTCCCACCAAACAAGCTCAGCAATATTCTTTGCAGAGCAGGGTGGAGAACAGAGAGAAGAAACTGAAAGGGTGCCTAAAAAGGTAGATCTGGAAGTCAGGAAAGGCTGTCACAGTCCTTGGTTTAGAGCATGGGTCAATCTTTTGGCTTCCTTGGGCCACACTGGAAGAAGAAGAATTGTCATGGGCCACACATAAAATACACTAACAATAGCTGATAAGCTAAAAGAAAAAAAAATTTGCAAAATATCTCGTAATGTGGGCTGCACATGGCCCGCAGGCTGCAGGTTCGGCAAACTTGGTTTAGAGGGAGAGGAAAACAGTACTTGGTTCAATAAAAACTGTCTTTATTCTAAAAGTCATTAAGCGTTTGTGTCAAAAAACTCAGATCCACAAAAACACCTTCATAAATCCAGCCTGAATGGCTTCAAAGGAGCAACACACAATATAGCACATACAATAGGTGTTTTGGTTTTTTTGAGGCACAGTTTCGCTCTGTCACCCAGACTGGAGTGCCGTGGCACGATCTCCACTCACTGCAACCTCTGCCTCCCAGGTTTAAGCGATTCTCATGCTTCAGCCTCCTGAGTAGCTAGGATTACAGGTGTATGCCACTATGCCCAGCTAATTTTTGTATTTTTAGTATAAATGGGGTTTCACCATGTTGGCCAGGCTGGTCTTTAACTCCTGACCTCAAGCGATCCTTCCGCCTTGGCCTCCCGAAGTGCTGGGATTACAGGTGTAGGCCGCCATACCCAGCCCTATAATACTTTCTTATCAGTCAAAATCTAAATATATGAATTTGACTTACCTTGTAGAATTTGATGATATCTTCCTTGGTAAGTGTCTTTAAATATGCAACCTCAGTGCTATCTGAAAAAGTAATCAAACAATATTTTACTAACATTCCCATATGAAGCAGCCCAGAACAGTACATTAAATGACAATATACTTCACTCCAAGACTCTTAAGTATCCATATATATTTTTTTGAGACAGAGTTTCACTCTGTCGCCCACGCTGGAGTGCAGTGGCTCGATCTCGGCTCACTACAACCTCTGCCTCCTAGGTCCAAGTGATTCTCCTGCCTTAAGCCTCCTGAGTAGTTGGGATTACAGGAACAAGCCAACACGTCTGGGTAATTTTTATATTTTCAGTAGAGATGGGGTTTCGCCATGTTGGCTAGGCTGGTCTTGAACTCCTGACCTCAAGTGATCTGTCCACCTCAGCCTCCCAAAGTGCTGGGATTATAGGCATGAGCCATCGTGTCTGGCCAAGTATCCACATTTTTTTTTTTTTTTTTTTTGAGATGGAGTCTTGCTCTGTCACCCAGGCTGTTGTGCAGTGGTGCAATCTCGGCTCACTGTAAGCTCTGCCTCCCGGGTTCATGCCATTCTCCTGCCTCAGCCTCCCAAGTAGCTGGGACTACAGGCGCCTGCCACCATGCCCAGCTAATTTTTTTTTTTTTTTGTATTTTTAGTAGATATGGGGTTTCACCGTGTTAGCCAGGATGGTCTCAATCTCCTAACTCGTGATCCACCCGCCTCGCACTCCCAAAGTGTTGGGATTACAGGCGTGAGCCACTGCGCCTGGCCAAGCATCCACATTTTTACGTGATCATTTGCTTTGATTTCAGGTAAAAGTAAGTGGATGCTGGCTGGGCACAGTGGCTCACGCCTATAATCCCAGCACTTTGGGAGGCCAAGGTGGGTGGATCACTCGAGGCCAGGAGTTTGAGACCAGCCTGGCCAACATGGTGAAACCCCATCTCTACTAAAAATACAAAAACTAGCTGGGTGTGGTGGAGTGTGCCTGTAGACCTAGCTACTTGGGAGAGGCTGAGACATGAGAATCACCTGAACCCGGGAAGCAGAGGTTGCAGTGAGCCAAGATCACATCACTCTACTACAGCCTGGGCGACAGAGCAAAACTGTCTCAAAAAAAAAAAAAAAAAAAAAAGAGGCCAGGTGTGGTGGCTCACACCTGTAGTCCCAGCATTTTGGGAGGCCGAGGCGGGGGGATCACCTAAGGTTGGGAGTTCGAGACCACCCTGACCAACATGGAGAAACCCCGTCTCTACTAAAAATACAAAGTGGTGGCACATGCCCGTAATCCCAACTATTTCGGAGGCTGAGGCAGGAGAATCGCTTGAACCCGGGAGGTGGAGGTTGTGGTGAGCCAGAGATCGTGCCATTGCACTCCAGCCTGGGCAACAAGAGCAAAACTCCATCTTAAAAAATAATAATAATAAGTGGATGTAGTGCAATGGGTAAGAGCCTTGGCTCAGGAGCCAGGCCAGCCTGGATTCATATCCTGGCTCTCTGGTTATGAGCTTTTGGATCTTGGCCATTCATCTCAACTTTCCTGAGCCTTAGTTTCCTCATCTGGAAATTGGGGATAATAACTACTTAATAAGGGCTGCAGTGAGAATTAGGAAAAAGATATATGACAATAACACTGCTAGGTAGATGGTAAACGCTCAATAAATGAGAGATAGTATTATTAATAGTGAATCCAACTGCTAGATAAATTATAGGTAGGCTGGACGTGGTGGCTCATGCCTGTAATCCCAGCACTTTGGGAGTCTGAGGCAGAAGACTCGCTTGAGCCTAGGAATTCAAGGCTACAGTGAGCTATGATGACACACTGTACTCAAGCCTGGCTGATAGAGTGAGATACTGTCTGAAAGAACAAAAAGAAAAATTATGGGTAAGGAAACTGAGGTCCAAAAAAGGTATCTTGACCAAGATTTTTAGCTTGTTGGTGTCAGAATAAGAACACAATCCACATCCCCTGACTTCTAGTACAGCTTAGCACAATCCATTGTTAATCTATGCTCTAGAAGCAAAGTGAAAGGAAGCTGATTCAAGACAGGAGACTTCAAGAATCACAGCTCTCCCAAATCTGAAAGGAGTGAAAAATCTTTGGAGATCCCTACAGGCAAATGTTTGAACTCCTGTGCCTCAAGGACAGCATTTGCCTCAAAGGGGTTCAATCTGGTATTATCTCATTTTTTTAGTATTATGGGAAATAGATACTTAGGTATCTGTGATCAGAATCTCAGGATACGCTGATGAAACAAAAATGTGAAATTGAATTATTATTAATACTTTATTGTGAGATATAGGTAGATCCACGTCTAGGTTTGGAGGAAAAAAGAGATAAGGTTTGTAATAGAAAATTGGAGTTAAATTAAATAACAATTCTTTAGAAGTGCCAGCCATCCCCCCACCCCAACTCCCCAAATAGGTAATGGAATATCACCTACAAAATGAATACCATTTTGTAGAATAGCCTTAATCAAATGTTACTTGAATGCCATAAATGTTAGGGCCCTAATTTTACCTTACCTCTGTCAAAATTATATTGCTGGGAGATGATTTCTCCCCAATATTTAGCACACTCAGCAGACAGCTTCTTTGGTTTGTCTAGTCGACGAATTGCTAATGCTTGAATGTGTTTTTGGAAGGCCTCTTCTGTCATATCCTCTATGGACTTTTCCATGGTAATTAAGAAAGCTTCCACTCTGCTTTCTAGGTAGTGAGGTGGCTTTTCTGACTGGATGATGAATCTCAAGCCCTGTATGCCATTGGCTCGACGTGGCCCGCTGAAGACAATATAGCCTGAAACACAGACATCAGCCAGTCATGACCTTGGCATTTGAGATCTGGGTCATTTTTAATCCTTCAAAAACTAACCTGTCTGAGCAAATAAAATCTAGTTTAAGGTTTTAGATTATTCACCTCTTAAAGAAATAAGAGCACTTAAGATGGTTTCAGTTCCTAAGGACAGAGCAGAAGAGCTCTCTGAAGAATTACAAAGTTGGAGATGACTTTTTCTTCTTCTTAGGAAAAAAATCCTATTCATTATTCAAACTCCCATCTTGTCACTCCTCACTCTCTGCTAGTTAATCCTCTTCAATCTACGCTAAAATTACTCCCAGACTATAAAATGCTGGACTCATTTTCATCCCTTAGTCACAGTCCTAGCTGTGTTTCCTTTAACATCCAAGTTCCATGTATGAACCTGACTCTCCTACTGTATTTCTTGTTAGATAATCCATTCCAGAGCCAATTAATTCAGAATGCAACTCTCTAGAGATCAAGCTAATTAAAAGTCATACTTCCATGTTATCTCATGAGGCCATGCACTACCTCCCTTCAACATCTTTTCAAAACCAAGCTCTTGGCTTATCTCCTTCAGCTGCCCTGCCCTGATCCACCACTTCCAACAGCTGTGGTGCCTCTGGGTCTCACTTCTGAGGAAGTTTCTATCTTCAACATAGCCATTCAAAGTTTGATTTTTTTTGAGATGGAGTCTCGCTCTGTCACCCAAGCTGGAGTGCAGTGGCGCGATCTCTGCTCACTGCAAACTCCACCTCCCAGGTTCAAGTGATTCTCTGCCTCAGCCTCCCGAGTAGCTGGGATTACAGGCATGCACCATCACGCCCAGCTAATTTTTGTATTTTTAGTAGAGATGGGGTCTCACCATGTTGGCCAGTCTGGTCTTGAACTCCTGACCTCAGGTGATCCACCTGCCTCAGCCTCCCAAAGTGCTGGGATTACAGGCGTGCGCCACCGTGCCCGGCCAATAGTTTGAGCTCTTATAATAACATTTACCATGCTGTACTAAAATTATTCCTTTACAGGCCTGCCATCCTGATTTGACTGTGAGCTCCTCAAAAGGAAAGACCATCTGGAGCATCCATTTTCCATGTCCAGCACCTAGCACAATGGGTATTTAAACAATGATAGGTACTTGGAGAGACTCATCCTTTTTTCACTGGTTCCTTTCTGTCATTATTGGGGCTTCTTTGAGCTTCTTTCCTCATTGATTAAATCTGCCAGTACCTCAAGACTTTTAACAGTATCTAAAACTGCAAACACTTGCTGAGTGCCTTCTGTATGTCCCAGGCTTGGGATATAAAGATGAACGAGAAATAATACCTACCCTCAAGGAACTCAAGCTTTAGTGAATCTAAGCTCCTCTGGATGGCTTGTTTCTCATCTTGCTACCCATAAGCTTGTCCTTAGTATCCTTTTCCCCCACCTAAAATGTCCTCTTTATTGACATGTATGTAATATACAGTATCATCTCATAAAGAATTGCTTTACTGTCCATAAGATAGTGATTGCTTATCTTTTAGAAGTGGATTCTCTGTAATAAGGTTTTCTCAAGTCTGTCTAAGTAGAGCATGCCTGATACACAGTGTCAGGTGAAAATGTGGAAAATGTTTTACAGGGAAAACAATTCATCGAAGTCTACAGTACCCTGCTATTTCCCCACTTTCCTCTCACCCAACTGCTCCTTGGTGCGCAGGGTGTTGAAGCAAGGTTCCGAGATAATCTGACAGAAGAGCTCCAGAAACATATTCTCTGAGGTGCTTTGCATGTCTGTTTGGTAGTATATTTCGATGCCACAGTTATTGTGAACTTCATTTCTCTGCTGATAAACAAACCATCCTCCTAGGAAGTTTCAAAAAGACAGCAGCAAGTTCAAAAACTTATTTGGGGTTTAATAAAGTCAATGCTATGTCTGCCCACACTTACAGATGATAATTTAGACATTAATAGAAAAGGGAGGTAGAGAAGCCTGGAGTTGTATTTCATTGATTTCACTTTTCTGATCATGTCCAACTTTGACCAACAGTCAAACTTACTGATTATAAATTGGCAGCACTAAGTTCCCTCTCATCAGAAGGAGGGGAGCCAGCATCATGGCTCACATTTATAGTCCCAGCTACTTGGGAGGCTGAGGCGGGAGGATCACTTGACCCCAGGAGTTTGAGGCTGCAGTGAGCTGTGACTATACCACTAAACTCCAGACCAAGATACAGAGTGAGACTTGTCTCAAAAAAAAAAAAAAAAAAAAGCAGAGAGGAACGTGGCCTGTAAGCCTCTCTCCCTTACCCACCTCACATCCTTCTAGCCTTGTCATACTTTTTTTTTGAGACAAAGTCTTGCTCTGTCACCCAGGCTGGAGTGCAGTGGTGCCATCTCAGCTCACTGCAACCTCCGCCTACCGGGTTCATGCAATTCTCCTGCCGCAACCTCCCGAGTAGCTGGGACTATAGGCATGTGCCACCACACCTGGCTAATTTTTCTATGTTTGGTAGATACGGGGTTTTGCCATGTTGGCCAGGCTGGTCTTGAACTCCTGGCCTCAGGTGATCTGCCTGCCTTGGCCTCCCAAAATGCTGGGATTATAGACATGGGCCACCACGCCTGGCCCTTTTATTTTTTTATTTTATTTTTTTCTTTGAGACGGAGTCTCGCTCTGTCGCCCAGGCTGGAGTGCAGTGGTACAATCTCAGCTCACTGCAACCTCCATCTCCTGGGTTCAAGCAACTCTCCTACCTTAGCCTCCCGAGTAGCCAGGATTACAGGTGCCTGCCACTATGCCCAGCTAATTTTTGTATTTTTAGTAGAGACGGGGTTTCACCACGTTGGCCAGGCTGGTCTCAAACTCCTGACCTTAGGTGATCCACCCACCTCGGCCTCCCAAAGTGCTGAGATTACAGGTGTGAGCCACCACACCCGGCTGCCTGGACCTTTTCATATATATTCTAAAACATCTCCTTGATTGCAGTGAGCTGACACTGCACCACTATACTCCAGCCTGGGTGACAGAGTAAGACTCCATCTCAAAAAATAATAATAACAATAAAGATAAATAAAACATCTCCTTTATAATGCCTGAAAATTTTCCTTTTCACTTGAGATAGTCTCTCACTCTGGCACCCAGACTGGAGTGCAGTGGCACAATCATGGCTCATTGCAGCCTCAACCTCCTTGGCTCAAGCGATCATCCCACCTCAGCCTCCTAAGTAGCTACAGGTATGCGCCACTATGCCCAGCTAATTTTTTTTTATTTTAAATTTTTTGTAGAAACAAGTTCTCACTATTTTACCCAGCCTAGTCTCAAATTCCTGGCTTCAAGCAATCTTTTTACCTTGGCCTCCCAAAGTGCTGGGATTATAGGCATGAGCCACCACTCTGGCCTGAATATTTTATTTTTAAATAGTAAGTGCCTTTCCATGGAGAGTTAAGTGAAGAACTATTTAAAGCATTCACATCTGATCAGTTGGCTAATTCAGAATGATTTCCTACCACCTAGCATTTTGAGAATGAGATGTGAACTGGGCTATTTTTGAACGTGGAGAAATTTGGGAGGGTATTTAGGAGGCAAAAGAGATTAAGATCCTAGGAAAGGAGACAGAAAGAGGGAAGTAGAGTCAAAAGAAGTAAGAAGAATGAATTTCACTTTGAAATATTGTTTCTAGACTGGCCTCACTTTGAAGTCAACTGCTATGGCTCTTGCATAGCATATCCTGAGTCTTTCTCTAATTGTAGTGGAATCAGCATACCCTGAGTCTTGCTCTGGTTATAGTGACTGAGGAATAAACTAGCAAAAGTTGGAAATAAACCACTACAAGATCTGTGATGACTGGTCATGCACAACAACAGAGCTGGGCTCAACATATCTCTAAGCATTCAACAAAGGTATCCTGAAATAATAATATGTTCCAGTTGCTTTAGAAGCTACTCAAATGAACCAGACACAGACTTTGGCTTTAAGGAATGTACAGTCTAATAAGAAGATAGAGATGTACTTCAATCCCAACACAAGAGAAGTGCTAAGTAGCTTGAATAGGGAGGTTCAGAAAAATTGTGCTGCAAGTCCAAAGGTAGATGTGATTATTTCTAGCTGGGAGTTTTAGAAAAAGTTTAGTGGAATAAGTAGCTTATAAAATAGGCCTGAAAGGAGAAGTAGGATGTAGGCACTGGCCCATGAGGAAGAAGGGGGAAAGGAGAATACCATTTTGGGAGGATAAAATAGCTGGGGGGAAAAGGCAGCACAGATGGTTCATGCATAGGGAACAGCCAAACAATCAAGCTTGGTCAAAAAAAGCTTCCCTTCCTTCATTTAATATACCTTCTATTACACAGTTTTGAGCAATATTGACAATAATGCTTAATGAGTTTTTATCAGAAGAAGCCACTGTTAATGTAAAAGTAACCCAACATTGTAAACCCCAATATATAAATTCAATAAAAGTCTTTGTTAATCCCTTATAAAAATATACTTGTAATGATTACATGTTATCTGCACCTGTGGGTTTCCTAAAACTATTTCTGCCAAAGAATCCTATGGGTTTCCAATTAAATATTATAGTTCCAGTTTCCATTTTTATAAATGTATTTTACTTCATGACTCATAGTCAATAGCTTTGTGATATTTTTACTTCCTAATTCCCCTTCATTCAAGTACCCATCAATTCCAGTATCACTCTCTTCAAAATTGTTGCCTATCTCCAATTCTACTTCTTTGGCCCTCCTACCAAAAATTTTTTTGGCAGAATCACCTATCTCTAATCATACTTCTGTAAATAGTAGAGGTTCCCAAGTAAATCTTTGGCATAAAACTATACCAAATTCAGCCCACCTGTAATCACCCACACTGTTATGTCAAAGTAGTCCATTCCCAAAGTAACAACATCTCTACTTACTGTCAGGGAGCTGAACTTCTCTATACCGAACCAGCTGACTTGGAAGGAGAGGTTTGGTATGAGCATGTTCAATGAGGGTGTCTTCAACCATCTGCATAATTCCTAATGCAGCCTATGGAAAAAGATATGTCCCAGCATATTACAAAAACATAAACATATCTTGTTGTGAAATAAACTAGCTTTGTTTATCATAAAAGTGGATTCTAAAATCTTAAATACATTTGATCCTATTTAAATGGATAAAAATTGAATTTGTCAGTATGGTCATTTTGCAGTAAAGTCAATATGGTAGTGGTGAAAGAGACACCCAAACAATCATCAACACTGATGCTGATGCTGGAAAAAAGGCACTGCCAAAGATGGTCTCAAGTGAAATGATCCTGACTACAGGCACCTGGGGTCACAGAAAAGCAAGGGAGGCAAACATAGGCTTTATTGTAGGTAAAATGACCTTGGTAAGAATCTTGCTTCTGCCACTTATTAGCATCCGACCTCGGGCATATTGTTCTGGAGGGGTATAGCAGAGTGGTAGAGACCAAGGGATCTTTTCTTTTTTTTTGAATCAGGGTTTCGTTCTGTTACCCAGGCTGGAGTGCAGTGGCACAATCATAACTCACTGCAGCCTCAACCTCCTAGGCTCAAGAGATACTCTTGCCTCAGCCTCCTGAGTAGCTACGACTACAGGTATGCACTACCACACCTGGCTGTTTTTCAGTTTTTTTGTAGTTATGTTGCCCAGGCTGCTCTCAAACTCTTGGGTTCAAGCAATCCTCCTGCCCCAGGCTCCAAAGTACTGAGATGACAGGCATGAGCCACTGCACCCGGCTGAGACTGAGGGATCTTGAGACAGACTGTCATGGAAATTTTGTAGTGCTTTCCATGTGCTAAGTACTTAGCATGTACTATTTAATCCTTATCACACATGACGTAGGTGCTACTATAACTCTAATTTTACAGAAAAGAAAACAGATAAGCACAGAATTAAGACATTTTCAAAAGATTACAGATCTAGTATATAGCAGAGCCACGATTCGAATCCAGGCTGTCTGAGTCTACAGCATGTGCTCTTATCTACTATACAATTATGCCACCCTATACAGAGTAGGGATAATTACTCCCATTTCCTCCGATAATTGCACAAGGTAGGAAACAGCAGAGGAGGCAGCTGAAAGTAGGTCCTCAGTTAATCACCATCATTCTACTTTCCCTGTGCCCTCTACCTTCCTCCACAGAGCGAGAGAGCTGAGTAAACTCTAATGTGTTTCTTATCACACCATGCTGGTTAACAATCTTGAGAAAGACTAGAGGGAAAAAATACCTTGCAATGATCCACAAAAGATTGCTAAAACCTCAACCACCCACCTGCTTTGTTATATTTCCATGGAGAAGGGCTTCAATGTGTAGCCGTGACAGGAGCTGAGGTATGAAGGCCTTAAGGCGAGGAAGGGTTACATCTGCAAAGGTGTAAGAAGACATAGTGAGCGCTACCTATGAGGGTTTTTTTTTTTTAATTTGAGATGATTTGAGACTTACAGAAGACTTGCAAAAATAGTACAGAGAGTTCCTGTAAACACTTCACTTAGTTTTCCCTAATGTTAACATCTTTCATAACCATCAAAACTAAGAAATTAACATTGATACAATACTGTTAACTAAAGTACCGACTTTATTTGGATTTTTCCCATTTTTGTCTTTTTTTTAATTCCAGGATTTGATCCACAACTCTCCATTACATTTAGCTGTCATGTGTCTTTAGTTCCCTCTAATCTCTGACAGTTTCTCAGTCTTTCCATATATTTCATGACCTTAAGACTTTTGAAGAGTACTGTTCAGTTATTTTATAAAAGTGCCACATTTGGGTTTGTCTAGTGTTTTCTCATGATTAGATTTCATGTCTGTATTACTACAAAGAATACCACAAACGTAATGCGCCTTTCTCACTGCATCCTATCAGGGGACTCATGAAGTTGATATGTTGTAGTACTAGTGATGTTAACACTGATCACTTGGTTAAGGTGGTGTCTGCCAGATGTCCTCACTGTAAATGTATTATTTTATTCTTTTGTTTATAATCTAATAACTCATATGTGCTCTATATGCAATTTGGAAAAGCCCACTTGCCCATCTACACCTATTTTTCCCTTTGTAATTACTAAATATTTATTTTGGGAAAAATAAATGAGATTATACAAATATTTTCTTTTTCTTTAAATTTGACCCACTAATTTTAGCATCCACTGGTGGTTATTGCCTGTAGCAATTATTACTATGGAGTTCTAATGGCAATTTTTCTACTTCCCTCGTTCTTTTCACATATATTGATTTAATCCTTCTGTAAGGAAGAGCTGTCCCTTCTCCATTAGGACACCATAGTAATAATTGCTACATGCAAGATCTACCAATGGATGCTAAAATCAGTGACAGACATTTAAGGAGAAACATGGGAATGGAAATAACAAGTGCTTACCACAGATCAGGAATTTTACAGATGTTATCTTTCACACTATAAAGTAGGTACTATTATCCCCACTTGAAAGATAGGAAAACGAAGTTAAGAAAATTTAAGTTTGTTGTTCAAAGTCATTAAGCTAGTAAATTGCAGAGCTGGATTTGATCCTTGGTCAATTCCAAAGTGGATGTTCATTCTACTCCACTGTACTGCCTTAGGGGTCCTCTTCACTAGGCTCCCTCAGCACTCTCTGCAGCTTTCCACCACAATACTTACCCCCTTGTCTCTCTCTATTAAAATTATCTACTTACATGTATGCTTCACCACCAGAGTAGAGCTCCTTGATCAAAGAAACCCCATCTAATTGATCATTTTAAATTTTTATTTATTTATTTTTGAGACAGAGTCTTGCTCTGTCACCCAGGCTGAAGTGCAGTGGTGCATCCTCTACCTCCCGGGTTCAAGTGATTCTCCTGCCTTAGCCTCTTGAGTAGCTAGGAATACAGGCATGCACCACCATCCCTGGCTAATTTTTGTATTTTTTGTAGAGATGGGGTTTTGCCATGTTTAATTGATCATTTTTTAACCTCAAGCACCTGCAGTCTTGGGCTGGGTGCATGGCAGGCAGTCAGTAAATGCTGCTGGACCACACTGAACCCTGAAGTTCTTGCTACCCTGGCACCTGGATAGCTGAATGATTTAGAGTCACTGAAGAGGGAGCCTCTCACACTGAGTTGTTTCCAAATTAAGCCATTCTGGCATTTTGGATTATTGTAGGAGTATATATATCAAAATGGAATAATTATTTACTTGAGCAGAAAATTTAAACCAAAAAGTACTGACTTTTCTCTTTATAAAATCCATTATAGGAAGACTTCATATCCCTCTGAGATAGTATAGAGCTTATTCTGCTTAAAATTAACATGCCATCTAACCTAGATTCTAACGAAGGGTGAAAAAAGCCCTCAAACCTTTGCTTTTTGATCATTATAAAAGTAGGCTTCGTTTTGGAAAACATTTAAAATTAATTGTGTGGTATTTTTAAAAGATATAATTCTTGCTATTAATTGCATATGACCATAGTCATTTTGCAAAGAAAAGCATATTAACTGTCCCGATAAAAAATGTACCCGTTCTAGTTAATGATTTTTATAATCTAGCCTCCTATCCAATGCCTGAGGCAACCAACAAAATAATGACTTTCAGTACTTTGCTCGATTTGTGTCACTGAAGACATCAAAAGCACAGTGTTACATAAGAACTTGTCATAAAAGGTTATTAAAACATTCAACAGCTTTTTTTTTTTTTTTTTTTTGAGATGGTGTCTCTCTCTGTTGCCAGGCTGGAGTGCAGTGGCACAATCTCGGCTCACTGCAACCTCTGCCTCCTGGGTTCAAGTGATTCTCCTGCCTCAGCCTACCAAGTAGCTGGGACCATGGGCGCGTGCCACCATGCCCACCTAATTTTTGTATTTTTAGTAGAGACGGGTTTCGCCATGTTGGCCAGAATGGTCTCGATCTCTTGACCTTGTGATTCACCCTCCTCAGCCTCCCAAAGTTGCTGAGATTACAGGCATGAGCCACCATGCCCGGCCCAGAATTTTTTTTTTTTTTTTTTTGAGATGGAATCTTGCTCTGTTGCCCAGGCTGGAGTGCAGTGGCATGATCTCGGCTCACTGTAAGCTCCACCTCCCAGGTTCACGCCATTCTCCAGCCTCAGCCTCCCAAGCGGTAGCTGGGACTACAGGCGCCCGCCACAGCGCCCGGCTAATTTTTTGTATTTTCAGAAGAGAGGGGATTTCACCGTGGTCTCCATCTCCTGACCTCGTGATCTGCCTGCCTTGGGCTCCCAAAGGGCTGGGATTACAGGCGTGAGCCACAGCGCCTGGCCCAGAATTCTTTTTATTACATTTTAATGCTTATGGCTGAGCACGCAGAAAGAAAGATTAATTGGTGAGGTAATGTTGAGAAGTAAAAAATCTAAAACAATAATAAAGGGTGATACCAATCTACATTTTTTTCCAAAAAAGAAATCCTGAAAGCAATTTCTTTGCATTCAATAGGCATTCATTAGATACACACTGAGGGCATAATATTATACTAGATACTAAGTAAAGGGGTATGGAAGGAAGGTATAATCACTGCTCTCAAGGAAGCTGGGATTTTCAAGCCAAACTCCTGAAAATTAGATTTAAGATTCTAGAAAAAAAACAACAACAACAAAAGATGACTCTTTAGGCTTTCACATTTTCCAATTTTTAACTGAACTGATCTAAGGATGCTAAAGCAGGAAAAAAAAAAAAAAAAAAAAGCCTGAACATTGTGTGTTAAGACTTTGAAGTTCAGCTAACTTTTTCTTTTCTTAAAACTTCAATATTGGCCGGTCATGGTGGCTCATGCCTGTAATCCCAGCACGCTGGGAGGCCAAGGCGGGCGGATCACTGGAGGTCAGGAGTTCAAGACCAGCCTGGCCAACATGGTGAAACCCTGTCCCTACTAAAAATACAAAAAATTTGCCGGGCGTGGTGGTATACAGCTGTAATCCCAGCTACTCGGGAGGCTGAGGCAGGAAAACTGCTTGAATTCGGGAGGTGGAGGTTGCAATGAGCTGAGATTGCACCACTGCACTCCAGCCTGGGCAACAGAGCAGACTCTGTCTTTAAAAAAACAAACAAACAAAAAACCTTCAATATTAACAGGTTAGTACTTGGGTCAGAGCATTTAGTCTGCAGAAAAAAAATTTTTTTTTTTGGAGGCAGAGACAGAGTCTTGCTCTGTCATCCAAGCTGGAGCACAGTGGCGTAATCACGGTTCACTGCAGCCTCAACTTCCCGGGCGCAAGCAATCCTCTCACCACAGCCTCTTGAGTAAGTGGGACCACAGGTGTATGCCACCACATCCAGCTAATATTTTTATTATTTTTTGTAGAGACAGAGTCTCACTATATTGCCCAGGGTGGTCTCAAACTCCTGGGATCAAGCGATCCTCCTTTCTCCGCCTCCCAAAAGTACTAGGATTACAGGTATGTGCCACCGCACCCAGCCCTTCTGCAGAAATCTAAAAATAGTAATAATTAACTGGTGTAGGTCCAGATTGAAAACAGTAAATGTGGCTAATCTGCCTGAATGCAAAAACCACTTCAAAGCCATCACTGTTTTTTTAGATTTTATTTTTAATTGACAAATAATAATTGTAGATATTCATAGAGTATATAAAATGTTATTATATATACATATAATGTATAGTGATCACATCAGGGTACTAAGCATATCTATCATCTCAAGTTTATTTATCATTTATTTGGGTTGGGAATGTTCAATATCCTCCTTCCACCTATTTAAAAGTATATGTTACTGTTAACTACGGCCATCCTGCCACCACTGTTTTTATAAAACATATGCACAGCCAGCTTTAATAGAACTACAAGTTATTTAAAAGTATAAACAGTCAATATCAGAATAAACCAAAATGAATTTAGGAAAAAAATGAAGAAAGCATTAAGCTTTAAGTAGAAAGTCTCACCATCCAGAGCTTCCTTTAACTCATCTTTAGTCCAGGCCACTTCAGTCATCAGCAAGCGGAGGTAGTACATGGCATGCTGGTGAGGCTGTTCAGCCCGGAAATTGTTAAGAGATCGCATATACTAGTGAAGGAGACATGTGTTCATTAATTTTATAAATCTTTTAAAAATCATTTCAAAAGTCCAGTTATAATCAAATTTCAATTCTCTATAAACTATGTGTTACTAGGATATTCACTTCTTTCCCCTTTCTGAAGTTATATAATTCAGAATGGGGTTTATTCCTCTCTGATCTTTACATAAAAGTGCATGCTTTTTCTTTGTCCAAGCTACATTTGTTCAGCCTCTGACATGGACTATAAGTGCCTTCACTATGGGATATCTTTAGTCCCTCAGAAAGTTATCCCTAGTTTTCAGGGAAGTCTTTTGGAATCTTTAGGTTCTATGCTATAAAGCCATCCCCAAAGTCTCCATAAGCAAGCAACATAAATAGGTAGCCATATAAAATATGGGATCTTTATTTGAAAACTGATGGTGGTTTCTTCTGGTATACAAGAAAAGGTCATAGTTTAGCTTCAGAAGCAGCTGTTCATCCCATACTTCCATTACTGGGCCAAACATGAATTGAATTTAAGTGGAAGATATGTCAAACCCAAATAGTGTGCTCTAATGTGACAAGGTCTTGTGGTAAAGCAGACCTCAGTCTGCTGAATTGTGTGTTCTTCTGAACTAGAGGTTGGGATGGAACCTTCAAGGAGGCCCTGACAGCCACTAAGTGCTTCTCTTTGAAACTGAGAGCTGCAACTCTGAATTGCAGTGAGCTCTTGGCACCCACAGAGAAGAGGACAGGCGTCAACCAGAGTCTACTGGGATTTCTTTCTGGATGGAGTATAGGATTTTGCAACGACAAGGTGAGATGAATGCAACAGGGTTACGAATTCTTCTTTTCCTCCTTGCTTCTTTTGTATTATAAAAACTATTATGAAAACTTTTTATAATATAGCAATATTATCTTATGAATAAAAAAACAAGGTTCAGAAAACTTACTGCTTCTTTGATAATTTCAAATCTTTTTTCATCAATCTCAAAGGTAGCCATTTTCTCAATAATCTTCTTTAGTAAAATTGGCTGCTTGTCATTGTAACCTTTCACTGAAAGCTACAGAAAGAATTCAGGATATTAAAAGTCTAAAAATATCACAAAACAACTTCCAAATAAACGACTTGATTTTTAAACATGTAGAAAATCCCAAGACAGACATATAAAAAATGAAACAAATTCAATTTAATGTCTCATAAATATATAAATATAGTGTAACACATAGGAAGATAACATTAACTATCTTTTTTTTTTTTTTTTTTTTTTTGAGACAGAGTTTCGCTCTTGTTGCCCAGGCTGGAGTGCAACGGCACGATTTCGGTTCACTGCAACCTCAGCCTCCCAAGTTCAGGCAATTCTCCTGTCTCAGCCTCCAGAGTAGCTGGGATTACAGACGTGCACCACCACACCAGGCTAATATTTTGTATTTTTAGTAGAGATGGCGTTTCACCATGTTAGTCAGGCTGGTCTTGAACTCCTGACCTCAGGTGATCCATCTGCCTCGGCCTTCCAAAATGCTGGGATTACAGGTGTGAGCCACCATGCCCAGCCTTAACCATCTTTTTAAAAATATATATTTATTTATTTATTCAAGACAGGGTCTTGCTAGGTACCCAGGCTAGACTCAAACTCCTGAGCTCAAGTGATCTTCCTGCCTCAGTCTCCCAAGTAGCTGGAACTATATGTGTGAGCCACAGTGCCTGGCCATTAACAATCTCTATACCCAAAAGCATAATTTTACTTTTCTGAAACAAAACCAACAGTAAGTAAACTCACCTGACACCGAACTATGGTGGCATATACTATATCATCAAAATTCAAGTTCTTATTATAAAATTAATTGTAGAATGTGGCTAAGTTTTTTCTTCAAAAAGAATATCTAATGAACGGCAGACTTAAGGTTTTTACAGGTGAGGTAAGAAGATAAAAATCACAAGGCATAGTGGCATGTACAAGTCGTCCCAGCTACTTGGAAAGCTGAGATGGAAGGCTTGCTTTAGCCCAAGAGTTTAAGACCAACCTGGGCAACATAGTTAGACTCCTGACCTCAGGTGATCCACCTGCCTCGGCCTCCCAAAGTGCTGGGATTACAGGCACGAGCCACCGTGTCAGGCAGGATCCACAATTCTAACCACTTGCTTATTTGATAAGTTCTGTTGGTGTTCCAAAAGCTAATGACAAAACAAATGTGTAAAAAGGATACACTGTATGTACCATCAGGACCTTGGCTTAGCACATTTTTTTTTTTTTTTTCTGAGACAGGGTCTGGCTCTGCCACCCAGGCTGGAGTGCAGTGGTACAATCTTGGCTGACTGCAACTTCTGCTCTGCAGGCTCAAGCGATCCTCCCACCTCAGCCTCCGGAGTAGCTGGACTACAGGTACACACCACCATGTCTGGCTAATTTTTTGTATTTTTTGTAGAGATGGGGTCTTGCCATGTTGCCCAGGAGGTTGGTCTCAAACTCCTGAGCTCAAAGCAGTCTGCCTGCCTTGGCCTCCCAAAGTGCTGGGATTACAGGCGTGAGCCACTGTGCCCAGCCAACTTAGCACAATTTACTTTGTCTCTAAATGCCTAACATTTTGAAAAGTGGGGAATGGAGAATTTCTATCATGATATTTCCACATGGTGGCACCCAAAGCAGTAGGGGATACACTGCAGCTAGAATATCATGAAAGTCTCTCCGCTGTACAGGATGATAGGCAAGAACCTCAGCAGGAGGGAAGGCCACTGGCCATGGCAAGCACATCATGTTTTCTACTGTAGGAACTAGACTGACAATTAGCAGAAAACCCATTTTGTCATAAATAAAAATTATGTGTTTTGATGGTAATATGCTACTAAAAATCAACAGAAAAAAGAGAAAACAGATGATTACTTTTCTATTTGGAGCTAATTTTGATCTCTGAGCTTCAAACTTCTGTGGACTTTGAGAACGGTTACATTAATATACATTCTTATACATTAAACAAAAGCTACCAGAGAATTTATTTATGTGAATAAAAAAAAGTCACTGGAAAATAAATAAAAATTAAAACTCCTACAATCTTTTGTGTAAGAATTTAAATAACGAGTACCCCAAAATGCTCTCGTTTTCATTTTTACTAAAATATGCAATATATTTTCAAGAAAAGTGAAGATGAATGTGTGCCATAAAAGGGATGTTAACTTGAATTGAGATATAAGCAAGCTTGGAAACACATTCCAAAGAAAGGATCTAGTTATTTCTTAGATGGGTTTAATAATGCTTATTTTAAAACACACATAAAGTAGGTAATGGTGCATGCTACGAAATAAGTTTTAAATTAAAATGTCAGGTGTATCTGAACATAGAAACTTTACAACTACTGTCTGCAGAAATAAAGGGAGCCTATTTATAAGTAAAATTCAATCACCACAACAACTATGGATATCTTCTACTTACAGATGTTAATATACTCAATTATATAGAAAGAACAACATGCTTTCAGGATTAATACGTTAAACATCTCAGGCAGAAGAACATGCAAATAAATGTAGCACACATACATGTTCACAAGATGCACTAAACTTTATTAAATCATTCATTAGTGGAACTAACACTAATTGGAGTTCTTCGATCATCAAAAAGGTGCAAGGAAAAAAACCATCAACTTTCTTGTTTAAAAATGCAGAAGTTAATAGTTTTCCCAAGCTCAACATAATGCTTAAACGGGGTGGTGCCTTTTCTTTGGTTTTCATTTTACTTACAAGTATTGCATTCATTCCTGATGCAATGCCATAGCTCAAACCTGAGAGGCGTGCTGCATATGTATACTCTTTTAAATCATCCTTCAATAACCTGATAAACAGGTATGTCATGTTGCAATGGAGAGGATCAGCATAAATGTAGCGACTAACAAAAAGAAAAACAAAAGAAATGCTTTGATACCTCAAGCAGTGGCATGGTAATGAAGAAACATGACCGAAGAGTATGGATATGCAGCCTCATGATCTGGATTTCTAGGGAAATAGTATATACCAACCTTAGGTTTTACGAAAGAAGGAAGATTTCATTTTCCTTTGCCAAAGACCAAGATTTAAAATACAGAATGGGTAAGATATAAACCTAAATCAGGGTCCAATTTTGTTTGAGTAGAAAAATATGACATTCTGATGAAAGACGTTTAAAAAAAAAAGAAATCAAGGAAAATTTGCATAATATGAATGGTATGTAGTTGAACACTTAGAATAAAAGCTAACTTAAAAATTAAATGAGAAAATATGATTAGCCATAAAGATTAAAAAAAAAGAAATTAAACTCATACCCTCAATCAAAAAATGCTTCCATCAAATCAATATAAAAAATGTTGATGAGTGGAAGGCTCTAAGGCGTGGGTACTTACATACATCCCATAGATGGTATTTTGGAGATCATAGCTCAAGCCTGCTAGCTCTGCTGCATATGCATACTCGTTGAGTGAGTCTTTGAGGAGCTCAAGGTACAAATAGGCCATGTTACAGTGCAAGGGGTCCACATAAGCAAATGGGCTGGAAGAAAATGTTGACAGTAAAATAGCTGATTTTATTACTTCTCAATGCGATATGGCCTTTTGAGATGGATCAAGATATTGAACACTGGTTAATATGATTTCCTGAGGATATGGTTGAATTCTTGAGGCTACATCTTCTTATGAGGAAAAAAACAAGATGTCTGAAAAAGAAGCCTGAAGTGTGTGTGTGTGTGTGTGTGTGCGTGCATGTGCGTGTGCGCGCGCGAGCGCACTGGTGGTAGTGAAGAAGGAGAAGGAACTGCCTACCCCAGATGGTGTGGCAGAACTGACAAGTTAGAAACGCAGGGTATGTGAGGAGTGGGAACGGGCCAAAATGCATGGCTGTGCTTAGGCTAACGGGAGGAACACGGCCAACAGAACAGATACAGCATTTGCGTGTCTTCCCTCTCTCTCCAATAAAGTCACACCCTTGGTGGACAGGAGTAAAGGACTGGGAAATGTGCCTGTGGTAATTACATGAACTTAGAAAAATTGAGACCTGTGAAAATGTTAGCTTATCCCTGAGTTTTCCCCAAAACAGTAAAGCTAGAGAATTGTCAGTAAATTGATAATTTCTATCATATAACAGCAGCCAAAACTAGGGAAAAATAAAATAGAAAAATATTTTAATGAGAAAGAACAAAGAATTATAGAGCACAAGAACTAAACCACCACAGTGATCAACTAAACTTCATTTCCCAGATAAGAAACATAATTTTCTTCAGGTCCCCTGAGTTCGTGGCAGCAGAGCTGGGATTCAAATGCAAGTTAAATGACCTGCTCCTTTGACTATACAACCTTGCTTACCTTTTATCAGAAGAAAGTAAAAGTTTCACTCATTCAACAAATATGTATTATATGCTTACTACAGTGCCAGGCTCTTCTCTAGGCACTGGAAATAAAGAGTGAACAAATCAGGCAAAGTCCCTGACCTCAGAGTTGATAATCTAGCTAGAGGGGACACATAATAATAAATTTAAATTTGACATATTAGTTGGTGACAGTGCTATGGGGTAAAATTAAGCAGGGTAAGGGGAATAGGGAACGATGGGGTGATGGCAGCAGGGAAGAAAGACTGCTGCTTTACATAAGATAGCCAGTCAAGGCCACTCTTACAATGTGACATCTGGACCCAGACCTGAAGGAGGCAAGGGAGTGAGCCCTGGGGATATCTAAGGGGTGGAGTGGAGAACTTCCCAGGCTGAAGAAATAGCTAGTGCTAAAGGCCTGAGGCAGGTGCCTGCTTGGCTTGTTTGGCAGCAAATTAAAAGTTTCACTCTACTTGTAGCACAGTAAATATAACTAATGTACTGATAACAAAGCCAACATTTTGTTTTTTAAAGTTGAGTCAAGGTCTCACTGTGTTGTCCAGGCTGGTCTCGAACTCCTAGGCTCAAGCGATCTTCCTGCCTCGGCTTCCCAAAATGTTAGGATTACAGGTGTGAGCTATTGCACCCAGCCAAAAGCCAACAATTTTATCAAAGCTGATAAAAAAGCAAAAATAGGGATAAAATGTGTAGTCACTTAGAGAATTAAAATCAAAGACAAAGTTCTACAGCTATCCTAATATTCTCCAACTGGAAAATCTGAATAAATGTTCTGCCATTAAATTTTTTAAAGTATGATACACGATGACAGATTTCCTTCTTTGGGCAAATAGCCGCTCAAAAACTTAAGGCACAATTCACAAAAACAAAATCATCAAAACAAAAGAGAGGCTATCACAGCGGTCGGCCCCACAGGCAACTATGCACCTTTCTCAGGTGGAAGTGAAAAGCCAGAAAATCCAAGTTTTGGGTCTCAAAGCACTATGGCTCAGGCTCAGAAAATAATTCCAAGGAGTGTCCTAAAATGCTACATCCAGCCTGGCAAGGTGGCATGTGCCTGTAGTCCCAGCTACTCAGGAGGCTGAGGTGGGAGGATCACTTGAGCCCAAGAGTTTGAGGCTGCAGTAACTGCATTCCAGCCCCGGGTGACAGAGTAAGACTCTGTCTCCTAAAAAAAAAGAACAACAACAAAAACAGCTGTATCCACAGCAGCTGTGCTGGTGAAGTGGCAAAGACCCTAAACTAACTTTTAAAAGAGAATAGGATTCAACTGGGATACCTAAATTCTGGTTCATGTGTAATTTTAAAAATACGTTATTTTGTAACAAGATACTATATGCTTTAATATGGATCACAGGGTTTTAAAAACCATAGCTAACTACACATAATATAATCTTATTTCTGAAAAGATGGAAAGGATATAGACACACACATGAAAGTTTCAATTAAAATGTACAAGAAACAGAACAGTGGTTACCTCTAGGAAGACAGACCAGAGGGAGGGATTTGTGTGGGAGGCAGACATTTTCAGTTCTAGGAAATGTGCTAGGCAGTTTAGAGAACACAAAAATGTAAAATGGTCTCTCAAAGGGTAGTCTAAAGAAATTCATCATCATAGAGGCCAAATGGAAAAGTGGTGACAAGCTGCTTAGAGTGTTAAAAATATTGCTCTCAAATATCAAAAAATAAAAAGCAGCTTTGTAATGCCCTTTACCAATAATAAGCCACAACCTGACAGCCCATGTTTGGTGTAAACAATAAAAAATCTCTGCACAGTTCTAGATAATCTGCAAATCTCATGCTATAAAACCACAATATTTATAATCACTATAATCTCAACATATTTGTTGATGGAAAATCAGATTCTTTTCCCTCTTTCCAAAGCATTTAAACCATATCTACCTTTAATTTCATGTCAAGCCAACTGAATAAAAATTAATGAAAAAGCTGATTATCATATTGAACATTACTGAACAAATGAACCATGATAGGCTTATCTTACAAACCACTGAATTTTAGAAATAGAAAATTATAAAGTATAAACTCACAAAGTAAAATCTGAACCAGGTGATTAACACACAAATAAGTACAGGAAGACAAAGATGAATTGAAGGTGCACTGAGAAATTACTGCAATAGCATTATTCATAAATTTTACTAAACATCTTCTCCCTTTTTATTAGTAATGTTTAAGTAATCAAGCCAGAAATAGAGGAAGCAGTATCTAAGGGCTCCAGACAAAGGATGAAACAAGACTCAGGATCATTTAGTAACTAGTACCTCTTCTTCCAGACAAGTTCCAGGAATACAAAACCAAAGCAATAAAAACACCCTAAATTATTTATTCTTTCTTCAATGAGTCTTCTTCTGGATAAATCTACAGCCTCTTCAGAATCCAAAACCCTGAAGGCTAAGAAGGTCGTCCTAACAATAGCTAACATAAATCATTTCAGCTAAAGGGTATACTCATTAATGGGGAAAGAAAAAAAAAGAATTAACAACACTGGTTTTTAAAATACCTCTTAACAGCAACAGCTCTCCTTTTCTTTTTTTTTTTTTTTTTGAGACAGAGTCTGGCTCTGTCACCCAGGCTGGAGTGCAGTGGTGCGATCTCGGCTGACTACATCCTCCTGCCTCAGCCTCCCGAGTAGCTGGGACTACAGGCGCCCACCACCATGCCCGGCTAATTTTTTGTATTTTTAGTAGAGACGGGGTTTCACCGTGTTAGCCAGGATGGTCTCAATCTCCTGACCTTGTGATCCACCCACCTCGGCCTCCCAAAGTGCTGGGATTACAGGCGTGAGCTACCGTGCCCGGCCAGCCTCTCCTTTTATTTTTATTTATTTTTTTCAGCCTCTCCTTTTCTAGGTGAAATAACTCTAATTCCTTTTATTTCTAGACATGGATGTTTAAGAAGAACAGACAACTTTTGGAAACGTAATTGTTGATTTTTATAAGCTTTATAAGCTAGATTCATCTTACATACCTGAAAAATTCAAAGTTGAGGCAAGCCTTCGGCAAAAAAAACTTATCATCTTGTTTGAACCAGAGTTTGCTCATAGCTGTATCCTGTGATGGAGAAACAATTTGGTTAGGGAAATAGAGGCGCATTCAGCAAAAATGTTCAATCAAATCACTCTTCAAGAGGAGGAGGAGGACAGAAGCAATAGTTAGAGTTTTGTTCTGGAGCTGCTGTCCCATGGCCTTGAAGCATACTCAAGAGTCAGCGGGTAGGAAGCTGGAGACAAGACTGCAGACTCCTGTAGCAGAGTGAAATCTGCCTTCTATTTCCCCTGTATTAGGGAGATGGGGGTACAGTGAAGGAAGAGACAGATCAGAGAAGCCAATACCAACTGTCCTGTCTTCATCTTTCTGGACACTGGGAGGAAGGCAGAGGCAGAAGTCCCTTGCAAGCGTATGGCAGCCAGCTTCCAGGGTGGCCCACAACAATCCTTGCCTGCTGAGATTCACAGCCTTGGGTGGTCCCCTCCCACACTAGATCAGGGTTGGTCTGCCTTACTAACAAAATATGACAGAATTAATGGTATACCTCTGAGACTGCATTATAAAAGACACCACGGCTTGCATCCTGATCACTCACTTTCCCTCTTGGATCATTCACTTTGGGGGAAACCTGCTGCCATGTCAAGCAACTCTACAGAGAGGTCCATGTGGTGAAAAATTAAGGCTGGCCAACAACCACATAACTGAACTAGGAAGAGAATCCTCCAGCCCTGGTTGAACCTTCAGATGACTGAAACCTTGGCCAACAGCTTGACTATAACCTCACAACAAGCCCTGAGCCAGAACTATCCAACTAAGTCACTGCTGGATTCCTGGCCCTCCTCAGAAACTGTGTGAGGACCAGGCGCGGTGGCTTCACTCTTGTAATCCCAGCACTTTGGGACGCTGAGGTGGGTGGATCATGAGGCCAGGAGTTCGAGACCATCCTGGCCAACATGGTGAAACCCCGTCTCTACTAATAATACAAAAATGAGCAGGGTGTGGTGGCTTGTGCCTGTAGTCTCAGCTACTCAGGAGGCTGAGGCAGGAGAATAGTTTGAACCAGGACTCGGGAGGCGGAGGTTGCAGTGAGCCGAGATCGTGCCACTGCACTCCAGCCTGGGCGACAGAGCAAGACTCTATCTCAAAAAACAAAACAAAACAAAAAAAAGAAACTGTGTGTGAGATATGGTGCAGCAGCTCACACCTGTAATCCCAGCACTTTGGGAGGCCAAGGCAGGCAGATCACTTGAGGCCAGGAGTTCGAGACCAGCCTGGCCAAAATAGCAAAACCCTGTCTATATTAAAAATACAAAAATTAGTTGGGCATGGTGGCACATGCCTATAATCCCAGTTATTTAGGAAGCTGAGGCATGAGAATTGCTTGAACCTGGGAGGCGGAGGCTGCAGTGAGCTGAGATTGCACCACTGCATTCCAGCCTGGGCAACGGAGAGAGACTCTCTCGAAAAAAAAAAAAAAGAAAGAAAGAAAAAAAGAAACTGTGTGTGAGAGACCAGGCATGATGAGTTCATGCCTGTAATCCCAGAAATTTGGAAGGCTGAGGCAGGAGGATCGCTTGAGCCTAGGAGTTTGAGATCGGCCTGGGCAACGTAGTGAGATCCCGCCTCTACAAAAATATTGAACAATTAGCTGGGCATGGTAGTGTGTGATTGTAGTCCTAGGTACACAAGAGGCTGAGGTGGGTGGATCACTTTAGCCCAGGAGGCCGAGGCTACAGTGAGCCATGACTGCACCACTTCACCCCAGCCTGGGCAATGCAAGTCTTTTTAAAAAAAGAAAAAAAAACTGTGTGAGATAATAAATGTTGTGGGTTGTTTTTTTTTTCTTTTTTTTTTTTTTTTTGTGACAGGAGTTTCGCTCTTGTTACCCAGGCTGGAGTGCAATGGCGTGATCTCAGCTCACCGCAATCTCTGCCTCCTGGGTTCAAGCGATTCTCCTGCCTCAGCCTCCTGAGTAGCTGGGATAAGGCATGCGCCACCACACCCAACTAATTTTTTTTAATAGAGACGGGGTTTCACCATGTTGGTCAGGCTGGTCTCGAACTCCTGACCTCATGATCGACTCGCCTCAGCCTCCCAAAGTGCTGGGATTACAGGCATGAGCTACTGCATCTGGCCTAACTTAAATGTTGTGGTTTTAAGCTTCTAAATTTTGGAATAATTTAATATGCAACCATGGATAACCAACATGGCCAAGGATGAACAAATAAGCTACTTATCTTGCCTCTCCACTTCACTCATGCTATAGTAAGAATGGCTTTAGTCACTTGAAACTACCTTGAAACTCTGGGAAGAGATATAAATGGTTTAATGTTCTCGTTAGTTTGCTCTGAGAAGGCCTATTTAAAACAAACAGCAAAAGTCGGATATGGTAGCTTACACCTATAATTCCAGCTACTTGAGAGGCCGAAGGGGGATGATCACTTGAGGCCAGGAGTTCCAGACCAGCCCAGGCAACATAGCAAGATCCCATCTCCACAAAAAATTAAAAACAACCTAGCTGGGTGTGGTGTGCGTCTGTAATCCAGCTACTTAGGAGGCTGAGGCCAGAAGATGGTTTGAACCCAGGAGTTTGAGGCTGCAGTGAGCTATGATCCCACCACTGCACTCCAGCCTGGGCAACAGAGAGACCCTGTCTCAATCAATCAATCAATCAATCTAAAGATAAATAATACATAAAAAAACAGCTGAGGTAAATGAACTTTCTCTTTGCATAAGCTAATATAAAACTCTTTAAAATGTCATTTTTAAAGAAAAATGGGCCGGGCATGGTGGCTCATGCCTCTAATCCCAGCACTTTGAGAGGCCGAGGCAGGTGGCTCCCCTGAGGTCAGGAGTTCAAGGCCAGCCTGGCTAACATGGTGAAACCTGTCTCTACTAAAAATACAAAAAATTAGCTGGACATGGTGGCAGGTGCCTATAATCCCAGCTACTCGGGAGGCTAAGGCAGGAGAATCACTTGAACTTGGGAGGCAGAAGTTACAGTGAGCCGAGATCATGCCATTATACTCCACTCTGGGCAACAAGAACAAGACTCTGTCTCAAAAAAGAAAAGCAAAAAAAGACAAATGGTTGCCTCATTAATAATCTACTTGCTTAAGACAAATTTTAATGTTCCTAAACACTAATTGTTATCTCATTGAACTCATCTAAATTCTTCCAAATGTTAGGTCATTTGAAGAAGATAAAAAGATCGATCTGTGTGTGTGTGTGCCTACAGTCATGAGTTTAGAAACAGTTTAGAAGGGAGAAGAAATACGTTTAGAAGGGAGAATGTGCTGTAATAATTTGATAGAATTTTTTACGTACTTTACTCAAGTTCTGAAATAATAGCACGAAAAGGACATTCTGAAAAAGATGGGGAGGGAACCCTACTTCTCAACAGCCCTTCACACTAGTTTATCATTCCATTAATTTGATATAGTCACTATGTCATAATGAATGTTTTTAAGGGCAGGAAATCCAACAGCTCCCCCTGGACTTGCTCTCTTTCAGGCTTTAGAGATCCTTTCTTATCTTTAATGTCCATGATGCAGCATAAACCTACTTCCTTATTGGGTCTTCAGCAGACATGGAAAAGAGGCACAGACCTTTCCACAGACTTGTGGTTACAGCTCAGACTTACTTTTTTCTCCTACAAAGAAAGTGATTCCCTAGATTCTACATTGTTTAGTTTTGTTTGCTTTAATATTTTTAACCTTCTAATATTTCTTGTAGTTATTCTTTCTGCAGCTTTTTTGTCACCTATTAGGATGTGAGCCTCCCCAAATCAACATAGTACCAAATGTAAGAAATCATTTACCCAGTCCCCCATGTATTAGGTCTGTCCCCCAAATTTAAAATCACTGATTCAAACACATTACCTTAATAAGAGCAGGGTATGGTGTCGCGTCTTTTTCTAATGGTAAAATCTCAAAATCTGTAGGAATAAATTCATTCTTTGTAGGAAGTTTAAATTTCCCATTCAGGTCAGCATTTTGCCATTTCTGGATGAATAATGAAACACACAAATGCAGTAAGAGTCTGATTTAAGAGTTTAAAATAGTATCTCTGCTCAACATATGGGCAAATATTAAGTGCACAAATGTCACACAGCATTGTTTTCCATCATATATAAAGGAGGTACTACCAAATCTATTGATGGGTTTTCATGAAACTTGAGTTAGTCTTTCTAGTACTAGCAAAGAATTTGCACTCATATATCTATCCTTCCTCTCCACATCTCCAAAATGACCAGCTGAGGAACAACTGAGACTATGGAACACAGAAAAGCTGACTGGTCCGTATGCAGATCATGTTTATTCTAGCTCTTTAAAGAATGGAGAATAATCTGCCCAGGAATATATTCCCACAACTGCTAGACAATAGGTCATTTATATAAGAGCCATACTTTCAGCTATACTAAGTTATATCCATGTATGGCCTGAAAGCCAGGCTAAAGGGGGTGTCTTTCACTTTAGTACTTCTCTCTTTTTTTTCTTCCTGAGACAGTCTTGCTCTGTCGCCCAGGCTGGAGTGCAGTGGCATGATCTCAACTCACTGCAACCTCCGCCTCCTGCGTTCAAGTGATTCTTGTGCCTGAGCCTCCCAAGTAGCTGGGACTACAGGTGTGCACCACCACACCTGACTAATTTTTGTATTTTTAGTAGAGATGGGGTTTCACTGTTGCCCAGGCTGGTCTTGAACTCCTGGCCTCAACTGATCCACCCACTTCAGCCTCCCAAAGTGCTGGGATTACAGGTATGAGCCACCATGCCCGGCCTCACTTCAGTACTTCTTTTTTTCTTTTTCAGACAGAATCTCACTCTGTTGCCCAGGCTGGAATGCAGCAGCGTGATCTCCACTCACTGCATCCTCCACCTCCCAGGTTCAAACAATTCTTGTGCCTCAGCCTCCTGAGTAGCTGGGATTACAGGTGTGTACCACCACACTCAGCTAATTTCTGTATTTTATTAGAGATGGGGTTTCACTGTATTGCCCACGCTGGTCTCAAACTCCCTTCAATCTGCCCACCTCAGCCTCCTAAAATTCTAGGATTACAGACATGAGCCACTGCGCTCGGCTTTCAGTACTTCTTAAGAACTGGCCCACACCTCTCCCAGATGATCATGTGAACTTTCAAGTGAACCAGTAGTTCAAGCACAAGGTTAAGAACAAAGTTGAGGCCAGGCGCGGTGGCTCACGCCTGTAATCCCAGCACTTTGGGAGGCCGAGATGTGCGGATCACAAGGTCAGGAGTTCGAGACCAGTCTGGCCAACATAGTGAAACCTCGTATCTATTAAAAATACAAAAAATTAGCCGGGTGTGGTGGTATGCACCTGTAATCTCAGCTACTTGGGAGGCTGAGGCAGGAGAATCATGTGAACCTGGGAGGCAGAGGTTGCAGTGAGCCAAGATGGCGCCATTGCACTCCAGCCCAGGCAACAGTACAAGACTCCATCTAAAAGAAAAAAGAAAAAACAAAGTTGAGATTTAGGTTGGGAGGGATTCACACAACCTGTAGTAGACTGGATCTGTTTCCTGTCCTAGTTCCAAAAGCTAAGTGGGACAGATTACAGGCCACTGATTGTTGAACCTAATTTATAAGGCTTTTCATTATTTAAAAAAAAAAAAAAAAAAGCAACTGGCCAGGAGTGAAAAGCAACCAGCCTGGACAACAGAGCAAGGCCCTGTCTATTTAAAAAAAACCCGATTGTCAATAATTCTGGATTTCTGGATTCAGTAATTTGATCTCTAGCTGGTATGGCACAGCCTTGCAGATTTTACAGTTCTTAGTTCCTGCATTTGTGTCTTTCGGCATTGGGGACGTTAGCCATATTTCTTAAGTGGTACCTTAGGGTTCCAGAACGGCTGAATAGGAGGGACTAGGAAACACTCAGTAAGTAATTTCACTACTGAGTTCCCAGATAGATGTGTTCTTAAAAAATTCCCAGCCGTGCACGGTGGCTCACGGCTGTAATCCCAGTACTTTGGGAGGCCGAGGCGGGCGGATCACAAGGTCAAGAGATTGAGACCATCCTGGCCAACATGGTGAAACCCTGTCTCTACTAAAAATACAAAAATTAGCTGGGTGTGGTGGCATGCGCCTATAGTCCCAGCTACTCGGGAGGCTGAGCTAGGAGAATTGCTTGAACCTGAGAGGCGGAGGTTGCAGTGAGCCAAGATTATGCCACTGTACTCCAGCCTGGCGACACAGCGAGAGTCCATCTCAAAAAAAAAAAAAAAAATCCCATTCAGGGCAGGTTTGTTATGGTCAGAGTCCAGTGAACAGGGGGATTCTTTCTTGTTTTAGGACTATTTCAGACCCAGCACTAATTCATGGAAGATCAGCTTTCCTCACAGTTTAGAGAGATGGACATTTTCACACACTGGAGGGCTTTAATGATCTCCTTCTGTATCATGAATATGTCAGAGATCTGTGAAGTACCAGTGATGATTTTCTTTCTTAAACTAATTCCTTTTTTTGTATGTCATCATACAGGTACATTTTTAAAATGTCCATTACTCGAGTTTAACTAGAATCTAGTCAGAGTAAAGTTTTCTGGTCTTTTCCCAGGAATAAGGGACCCAGTCTCAAAGGCACATAGCCAATGAGAACCAAAAGAGAAAAAAGAAAAAGTACTAGATAAGTAGGTAACATTCACAAGCAAAATCCTGACTACTGATGAATGGGACAAAATATTGTTTTAACATACCTGTTCTGAAAATCATAATTCCCCTATGTTGACAAAAAGAACGGTGCTATAACATGAGGCATAAAACATAGCACCTCCTGAAGCGAAGATGGTATGAATCCTAGAGCCTGCTCTCAGCCTGTGTTCACGGCAAGACTGTAGCTCTTTGGAGCCCTTGCATTGGTCTCTCATGCTTTCTACTTCCATCGCTTCTTGCCTTTCTGGTGCCCGTGCCCATGTACTCTGCACTTCAGTTACATTTTATGGCATGAGGCACAACCCTGGTGGTTTGATAGACACATGAGAAGGTGGCTAGAGTACCATGTCTACAGGAAAAGGCTAAACTCCTGCTCCCTATCTACTTGTTGATTTCTCTTAGGATGGTACAAACAACACTAGGTCATCAGTCTTCCACACTCTGGGGCCTTAGTTGGTGGATCTAGGGAGCAATGTTCTTGTGATTCCTCACATGTCAGGCTTATTCATAGATGAGTTAACCCCACCTTGATGACTTCATCTGGTATAGCTTCTTGTTTGTACTGGGTTCCATACCACTCTTCTGTGCGATCAGTTTTTCCTTCAAAAGATTTAGAAACTATTGCAACCCTAGAGATAGAAAAAACAAACAAAAAACCCTGTAAACTCATACTGTATATATGAATTTAAAGAACCTGACTCAGGACAATTTAAATAATATCCGAGAATGTGCTGGGCCTCTTAAGACCCAGCAAATCCTGTAAGGCTTAGTCCAAACAAGCAATATATGAATAGAGGTTTCTGATCATAGTCCCTGTTATCCTTTAGTTACAGTCCATTATTTTTAGTATGAAAAAGTGCTCACAGGAGAGATTCCTCTAGGTTGCTACTGACTAAAATTTAAAAAGAAGAGTAACTACGGGAAAAAAAAAGTAGCAAGGTCAGTTAAAAAGTCAGTTAAAAAACAGTCCTAAAAAAAGCAAAGAAGTTGCGGATGTGGTAGCTTATGCCTGAAATCCCAGCACTTTAGGAAGCTGAGGCAGGAAGATCACTTGAGCCCAGGAGTTCAAGAGCAATCTGGGCAAAATAGTGGGACCTGTCTCTACAAAAAATTTTAATAATTAACCAGGTGAGGTGGCACGCACCTATAGTCCCAGCTACTTGGGAAACTGAGGTGGGAGGATTGCTTGAGCCCACGAGTTTGACGCTGCAGTAGGCTAGAATCACACCACTGCATTCTAGCCTGGGTGACAAGTCAAAACCTTGTTTCTTAAAAAAAAAAAAAAAAAAAGGCAAAAAAAGTACTCCTTCCTAGGAGTATCTCAGGTGCAGAATTAACAGGAATGACTAACAAAACCTGCTGGCTCATCCAGAGATTCTAAAAACGTGACACACATACCCAAGAAACTTTTATTATTGCTTGCTACATTTGTGCTCTATGTTTTTTTCCCTGCCAGAGACTAGCATCAAATTTATCTACTACAAATACACAGGCCTTCCTGCTACTAGGGGAGAAAGGGACAAGACCAAAAAATGTCTACCACTGTAACCTCTGTCTCCCGGGTTCAAGAATTCTCCTGCCTCAACCTCCCAGGTAGCTGGGATTACAGGTGCCCGACACCACGCCTGGCTAATTTTTGTTTTTGTTTTTTTTTTGAGTTGGAGTTTTGCTCTTGCCACCCAGGCTGGAGTGCAATGGTGCGATCCTGGCTCACTGCAACCTCCGCCTCCCAGGTTCAAGCAATTCTCTGGCCTCAGCCTCCCAAGTAGCTGGGATTACAGGTGCCTGCCACCTTGCCCAGCTAATTTTTGTATTGTTAGTAGAGATGGAGTTTCACCATGTTGGCCAGGCTGGTCTTGAACTCCTGACCTCAGGTGATCTGCCTGCCTTAGCCTCCCAAAGTGCTGGGATTACAGGTATCAGCCACTGTGCCCAGCCCAAAAGCTTTTTTTGATGCAACAGTAGAAACAGCCCAGAAGAGAAGTCAGATGGAAAAAAGTGTTCAAGGATGGGTGTGGTGGCTCACGCCTGTAATCCCAGCACTTTGGGAGGCCAAGGCGGACGGATCACAAGGTCAAGAGATCGAGACCATCCTGGCTACCATGGTGAAACGCCGTCTCTACTAAAAATACAAAAAATTAGCCAGGCGTGGTGGCAGGTGCCTGTAGTCCCAGCTACTTGGGAGGCTGAGGCAGGAGAATGGCGTGAACCCAGGAGGCGGAGCTTGCAGTGAGCCAAGATTGCGCCACTACACTCCAGCCTGGGAGACACAGTGAGACTCTGTCTCAAAAAAAAAAAAAAAAAAAGTGTTCAAGGAGGGAAGGCAGAGGTAAAGTGATGTCAAAAGGTAAGTGAACAAAAAAATGACAAGACTAGAGGAGCAAAAGAAGTTCTGAACCAGTGGAACTCTAAGCCATCCCTGTGTAGCACTATCAGGGACACTCCACCTCTACTGCCTTTTAATCATCAAAATTGGAATCATTACACCCCCACCAGTGGACTCAACCACAGGCTGGGACCAATCCTATTTTGAATCTTGTGGGTCAAGGAATTCTAGCCAATTAGCTTGGGCAACTTGGTGTAAAGTCAGTCCTGCTATTGGTTCCACTTCTCCCTTAAGTCCCAATTCCCAATTCAAATAATTAGGTCCATATCTGTTCCTGCTTGTTCTCACCTACCCCCCAGAGGTTTGATTCTAGCCTCTGAATGTTGGCGTCACAGCTGAAAGCCTAGTACTTGTAATTAAAACTCCCCTCTGATGATACTCATCCATTTTGAGAATCCCAATCTCCGTTCCAAATACCTGCCCCTTGTTGAAGCTCCCCAACTTCAATGCTAGTAGTCTGAACTATTGTCTATTTTTTATTTTATACTCTACCTGGCTGACTGGACTTGGTCTTGTTATCTGCTTTTCGGTAGATATCCTAAAGCAAGCTGACTCACCTGTCAGTATGACTGACAAATCTTCCAGCTGTAGGTGTTCCTGATCTGGCCTATCTGTCACTAACCACTACCAGTTCTAGAAAACATGCTAAATAAGAAATACGTTCCAGAGAAAGATACAGAGGAATCAGAGGGTTTGACAGATGAAAGAGTTCTATTATTGTGTCAGAAGGAAGTGATGCATGTTGGTAGTTCAAGAATCCCGTTTGAGGTGTATGGGTAGAGAGTTCACAGAAATCATATAGTTATATGAAGGGTGTATGGTATCTCTTAAGGGCATTCAATACATGATAGAGCCTATGAAGACACAGGCCTAGGAACTCGGGCTTCCACTTTTGTTGATTTCTCAGAGAATGAATGGATTGATTCTTGAGGAGACTTCTAAAAAATATATTGAGCAGAAGAATCTGGTAGATGGTCTTCCCATCTACTCTTCCACGAAACGCTTGATTTCTTTTTTTTTTTTTTTTTTTTTTTTTTTTTAGAGACAGGGTCTCACTGTGACACCCAGGCTGGAGTGGAGTGGACTTGCCCTCTGAAACAAGAAAACCTTAAACTCAGTTCTGAGAGAGAAAGTAAACAAGCTGCCAAGCCAGATGCTCTGGAGGATGACTATCTGACATAGAAAGCAGACACTGAGGCTGTGCAGTAATGCTCAGGTTAAAAAAAAAAGGAGGGGAAAAAGGCAGACTCATCAAGTACAGTCCTTAGGGATTTGGATAGCTATATACCAAAGTGAGGTGTATGGGTAACATTTGAAATGTTATTATAAGGAAACAGACAAGCACAGTTCCTCAGAGTAGGCACAGATCAAATACCAGACTAACAAAAAGAGATACCTTTGCAGACCAAGAGTTCGTATATCATTAAGGAATTCCAGATTGAAATATACAATGAAAGGGTATGTATGAGGTAATAAATAAAGACAGGGAAGAAAATAACGGTAGAGACAGAGTATACACACATCAAACCCATATAGATACCTATGAAGCAGAGTGTGAAAGTACAGGGAAGAGCACTTGAATTAGGAGAAAAGGTCACAGTAATTGAAGTACAGATACCTATGGTATACACAACCGCAGACAGCTGAGAAAAACTAGTACAAATATTGTAGCATTTTAGACCATCTGCTGAAAATCTAATTATTCCAAAAAATAGGGTTTCCTTTTTTTGAGACAGGGTCTCGTACAGTGGTGTGATCATACCTTACTGCAGCCTTGAACTCCTGGGCTCAAGTGATCCTCCTGCCTCAGTCTCTCAAGTAGCTGGGACTACAGGCATATACCACCATACTCAGCCATTTTTTTTTTTTTTTGTGATAGAAATGAGGTCTCACCACGTTGCCCAGGCTGGTCTCAAACTCCTGAGCTCAAACAATCCTCCCACCTCGGCCTCCCAGAGTGCTAGGATTCCAGGCACGAGCCACCACGCCCAGCCCAGTTTTTTTTTTTTTTAATGTGGCTAGAGTGTGGGGGAAGAAAAGGCTGCCAATATGGTAATGATGTGATCCTTAGAAATGAGAGAACAGGCCAGGCACAGTGACTCAAGCCTGTAATCCCAACACTTTGAGAGGCCAAGGCGGGTGGGTCACTTGAGCCCAGGAGTTCGAGGCAAGCCTGGGCAATACAGTGAGACCCTGTCTCTGTTTAAAGAAAAAGAAAGAAATTAAAAAATGAAACATGAGAAAACACAACCTTTTCATACTAAAACTTACAACAGCAAGAAAAGGAAACAGTGGGCTAGAATGAATGCTGTTGACTTCAAGTACATTTAAAAATGTTTGGAGGGAATGCAGCTGTCGAAGCTGGATGGAACTCATCTGGAAACAAAAGGTCTCCTGACTACAGACATGAAAAGGCAATATGGTTCCCAAAGAATAAATTCTCCTGAGATTTTTACAAATGATCCCTGATACAGAATAGGAAAAGGACATCCAAAGAATGAGAAAAGGCTTCATAGGTAATTGTGATTAATTCAAACAATTAGTGGAAAGGGCACAGACTTGGCAATAAGAAACTGAGATTCTGGCAGATACTCTGAATCACTTTCTTTGAAATCTTGCCAAAATCACAGATCTAAGTTAGGCACAAGCCATTTAGCCTCTCTAAACTTCAGTTTCATTAATTTTTAATTTTTCTTTTTTTTTTTTTTGACATGGAATCTTGCTCTGTCGCCCAGGCTGGAGTGCAGTGGTGTGATCTCGGCTCCCTGGAACCTCCACCTCCTGAGTTCAAGCGATTCTCCTGCCTCGGCTTCCATAGTAGCTAGGATTACACCACATCCAGCTTTTTTTTTTTTTTTTTTTTTTAGGTGGAGTCTCACTCTGTTGCCCAGGCTGGAGTGCAGTGGCGCGATCTTGGCTCACCACAACCTCCGCCTTCTGGGTTCAAGAGATTCTCCTGCCTCAGCCTCCTGAGTAGCTGGGACTACAGGCACATGCCACCATGCCTGGCTAATTTTTGTATTTTTAGTAGAGACAGGGTTTCACTATGTTGGCCAGGATGGTCTCAAACTCCTGACCTTGTGATCCGCCCACCTCGGCCTCCCAAAGTGCTGGGATTAGAGGCATGAGCCACTGCACCCGGTCTTTTGTATTTTTAATAGAGATGGGGTTTCGCCATATTGGCCAGGCTGGTCTCCAACTCCTGACCTCAGGTGATCCACCCACCTTGGCCTCCTAAAGTGCTGGGACTACAGGCGTGAGCCACCACAACTGGCCTCATTAATTTTTAAATAGGGATTCAAATTAGATGAACCCTCTCCTTCCACTAGTAAAATTCTACACTATCATGATATCAAATTAGATTTTTAAAGGATACATAGAGAAGACAGAAAGTTGAAAAAAAAATCTATTGATGAGACTCAAAAATCATACTTAAATAGTGATAGGAAAGCTAAAGTGCTAAAGGAATTGAGACTCATGAAGAACGCTAAAAAACTTTTTTTTAAGTGTTTTTTGTTTTGTTTTGTTTTGTTTTGTTTTTTGAGACAGAGTCTCACTCTATCCCCCAGGCTGGAGTGCAGTGGCATGATCTTGGCTCACTGCAACCTCCGCCCCCTGGGTTCAAGCGATTTCCATGCCTCAGCCTTCTGAGTAGCTGCGATTACAGGTGCCTGCCACCATGCCCGGCTAATTTTTGTATTTTTAGTAGAGATAGGGTTTCACCATGTTAGTCAGGCTGGTCTTGAACACCCAACCTCAGGTGACCCACCTGCCTCAGCCTCTCAAAGTGCTGGGATTACAGGCGTGAGCCACCACGCCTGGCCTAAAGTGTTTCTTAAAGTAAGAAAAAAATCAAGAAAGATTAGGCTTAAAGTTTAGAAAATTCAGTCAACTTTTACTGAGTTCTTACCAGGTCAAATTCTGGGAAAGACAAAATATAGTTCCTATTTAGAAGAAACTCATAATTTAATAGGACACATGACCTATAGCAAAATGTAATCAGTTAATCTCATGTTAACAGATGGCAGGACTACTCCTCTCTTATTTACCTTGTCTTTGAAATAAACATGGGTCTTTAAACTGTAAAGGTGGACCAAACACAGAAAAAAGGCGTTAAAAACAGGTGAATGAGCCAAGTATGAAACCACCTCTCTAGCCAGGTGTGGTGGCTCACGCCTGTAATCTCAACAATTTGGGAGGCTGAGGCCGGTGGATCACTTGAGGTCAGGAGTTCAAGACCAGCCTGGCCAATATGGTGAAACCCTATCTCTACTAAAAATACAAAAATTAGCCGGGTGTGGTAGTGGGTGCCTGTAATGCCAGCTACTCGGGAGGCTGAGGCAGGAGAATCCTTTGAACCCAGGAGGCAGAGGTTGCAGTGAGCCGAGATTGTGCCATTGCACTCCAGCCTGGGCAACAGAGCAAGACTCTGTCTCAAAAAAAATAAAAATAAAAAAGGAGAAATCACATCTCCAAACATAGATGAGTCACAATTTCTAATGCTTAGGCAACTACCAAATCCTAACAAAATCATTGTCCATCATCTTTTAGAAATGCTGGAGAACACGAGATGAGGCAGAAAACGAGATGGAGATGGGCAAATGCTGTAACTTTCAAAAAGAAAAAAGGAGTGAAGCCTGAACACCATAAGCCAGTAAATTAGGAATTCATCCCTGACAAAATTCTACAGTTAACTGTCAGACTGTCAAACATTTAGACAAGAAGACCGTCGTTATCACTAGGACTTTCAAGGACTAATTAAGAATAACTTCTCCCAAATAAATGGAATTATTTATGACTAAAGGAAGGCACATGACAAAGACTCTATAGCTGTCTTTGTAGATTTAATATGGTAAAACAGGTACCAAATGATAGGATCGGGGAAGGTGGGTGACAATGATCATGGAGTAATAATAGGTAAACACCTTTGAACAGGTAATCAAGTCTCAAAATTCAAAATAATTTTCTAACAATTAGGAATGGCAAAAATGAAACTGGCTACCTTGGTATTTAATGAGTTCCCCATCCTTGGAAGAAGTTAAACTGAAGCTGGTAACTACTTAGCTGGGATACTGCAGAACAGATACACAGTACCATACTACACACCATTTTATATAAGGGACTTGAGCACCTTGGATTTTGATATCCACGGGGGTCTTGGAACCAATCCCCTGCGGATATGGAGGGCCAAGTGTATACCTAACAGGAGTTGGATTAAATGGCCTCTAAGGTTCCTTTCATTCTTAAGAGTTTCCTGTTTATTTCCCTATCTGGTTGCAATGTTAAACTTGTCTCAGCGGGTATTAAAGAAGGTAATCTTACCCTTGAGCCACCCTAGTCTGGCCTGGCAGCTGACAATATTATCCCAGGCTGTTTTGCACCATGTATCACTGACCTACTGCAATTACAACTGTAACAGTCACAGAGACCAATCCTGTAGAGGAAAAGTGCTTTCTCTTTAAATGCGAGAGTAAAAATTGGTATTTAACTCTAATTGCATAAGATATCAAATTTAGAAATATGCAATTTCAAAAGTAAAACATATGCTCCAGCAAATGCACTCCTACAAAGTGTTGCTGGGTCAATTACTGGCTCTAGAGCAGCAAGAATTGTAATTTAAATCATGGTTTTTTCTTACAAAAATGAAAAAGCACATCCTTATTATATGGTATAACTTTAATACAGCATTACCTTGTGTTTGTACAACACTTTTTGACTTTGCTACATCATTTTACATCATACAGATAAAGCACTATCCCCATTTTGCAGATGAGCAGGGTTCAAGGAAATTAAATGACAGCCAGTATTCATGACATTATATAAAGTTAACTTTTCACAAGTCCCCCTTTCAGGACTGTGAACTCTGAGGTTTCACGTAAGTGATTCAATAAACGTTGAAAGAAAAAAATGATGTATCCAACATCTCATGACTAGTAGTAGGTGACAAAACCACACAAAATTAGTAACTGGAAGGAATCTTAAAGATTGTCTAGTGAGGCCAGGTATGGGGGCTCACGCCTATAATCCCAGCACTTTGGGAGGACGGAGCGGGTGGATCACTTGAGGTCAGGAGTTTGAGACCAGCCTGGCCAACGTAGTGAAATCTTGTCTCTACTAAAAAAAAATACAGGCTGGGCATGGTGGCTCACACCTGTAATCCCAGCACTTTGGGAGGCTGAGGCAGGTGGATCACCTGAGGTCAGGAGTTCGAGACCAGCCTGCCCAACATAGCAAAACCCTGTCTCTACTAAAAATACAAAAAGTTAGCTGGGCGTGGTGGCAGGCACCTGTAATCCCAGCTACTCGGGAGGCTGAGGCAGGAGAATTGTCTGAACCCGGGAGGCGGAGGTGCAGTGAGCCAAGATCGTGCCATTGCACTCCAGCCTAGGCAACAAGAGCGAAACTCCATCTCAAAAAACAAAAAACAAAAATTAGTCAGGCGTGGTGGCGCGTGCATGTTATCCCAGCTACTGGGAGGCTGAGGCAAGAGAATTGCTTGAACCTGGAACAGATTGTCTAACGATTTCTATTGGTAAATCTATAGCTCTTTCTCATGTTGGTAAAAGGTTTTATTTGTAGAAGGTATATGATAAAATTCAACCAGATTTAGGCTGATTTTTCACCCCTGGAAATATAGGTACACTGAGGAAAATACAAATATTTAAACTGTTTTACTTGCCTAAATGAGGCAAGTAAATTAAAACTAGTGTGGCAAGTAAAGTAAAAATTAGTGTGTGTTCTGGGTATTTTTCTTCAATGTATTTTAATGATGTAAGTAAATGCATATATCACTTAAGAGCAGTTTTTAATATTGATGAAGTCCATTTTATCGGTGGTTTTTTTTTTTTTTTTTTTTGAGATGGAGTTTTGCTCTTTTGCCCAGGGTGGAGTAAAGTGGCATGGTCTTGGCTCACTGCAACCTCCAGCCCCCAGGTTCAAGCAATTCTTCTGCCTCAGCCTCCCAAGTAGCTGGAATTACGGTAGAGACAAGGTTTCGCCATGTTGGCCAGGCTGGTCTTGAACTCCTGACCTCAGGTGATCCACCCACTTTGGTCTCCCAAAGTGCTAGGATTATAGGTATGAGCCACTGCGCCCAGCCTTCTTTAAGACAGGGTCTCACCCTGTTGCCCAGGCTGGAGTGCAGTGGTATGATCATGGCTCACTGCAATCTCCACCTCCTGGGCTCAAGTGATCCTTCTGCCTCAGCCTCCTGAGTAGCTGGGACTACAGGCACGCACCACCACACCCTGCTAATTTGCATATTTTTTTAGAGATGGGCTTTCATCATGTTGCCCAGGCTGGTCTCGAACTCCTGAGCTCAAGCAATCCTCCCTCTATGCCTCCCAAAGTGCTGGCATTACGGGTGTGAGCCACTGTGCACGGTCAACGTGTTTTCGTTAGTGGTTACTGCTTTTCATGTTCTATCCGAGAAATCTTTGCCTATCTCAAGGTTTTGAAGATATATTTCTATTTTTTCTGGAAGTTTTATAGATTTAGTGTTTATATTTAGGTCTATGATCTATCTCAAATTTTATAAATAGTATGAGGCAGAGGTCAAGTTTCATCATTTTTCATATAGATATGCAGCTGGTAGAACAGCACCATTTGTTGAAAAGATTTTCCATTCTCAATTATGTTGATGCTCTTCTCAAAAATAAAATCAACTGACTGGCCGGGTGCGGTGGCTCATGCCTGTAATCCCAGCACTTTGGGAGGCTGAGAACGGCGGATCACCTGAGGTCATGAGTTCAAGACCAGCCTGACCAACATGGAGAAACCCCATCTCTACTAAAAATACAAAATTAGCCAAGCATGGTGGTGCGCGCTTGTAATCCCAGCTACTCAGGAGGCTGAGGCAAGAGAATTGCTTAAACTCGGGAGATGGAGGTTGCAGTGAGCTGAGATCGCACCATGGCATTCCAGCCTGGGCAACAAGAGCGAAACTCCATCTCTAAAAAAAAGAAATCCAACTGACTGATAGATGAATGCATAAAGAAAATATGGTACATACAAATAATGGAACATTATTTAGCCTTAAAAAGAAAGGGAATCCTGTCATATGCTACAACATGGATGAACCGTGAAGACGTTATAGTAAGTGAAATGAACCAGGCACAGAAAGATATGTTGTATGATCCTACTTACATTAGGTATCGAAAGTAGTTAAACCCATAGAAACAGAATGTAGAACAGTGCTTATAAGAAGGCAGAGAGAAAAGGGAAGTTGTTTTTTAATCACAACAAAAAAATCAACTGACCATATATGTGTGGAACTATATCTGGACTCTGTTCTGTTCCAATGATTTCTTTGTCTATCCATATGATGTCAATACTACAGTGTCTTAATTACTGAAGCTTTATACTAATGTCCTCAAATCTAGTGGTTTAATTCTTTCCACATTTGGTGATTTTTTTTTTTTTTCAGGAGTGTTCTGACTTATCTAGGTCCTTTGTATGTCCGTATAAATTTTGGAATCAGTTTACCAATTTCTGAAAAAAGAAAAAACAGCCTGGCCAACATGGTGAAACCCCATCTCTACTGAAAATACAAAAATTAGCTGGGCGTGGTGGTATACACCTGTAATCCCAGCTACTCGGGAGGCTGAGGCAAGAGAAACGCTTGAACGTGGGAGGCACACAGTGCAGTAAGCTGAGATCACACCACTGCACTCCAGCCTGGGCGACAGAGTGAGATCCTGTCTCAGAAAAAAAAGAAAAAGAAAAAAAGAAAAAAAAGGCCAGGTGCAGTGGCACATGCCTGTAATCCCAGCACTTTGGGAGGCTGAGGTGGGAGGATCATTTGAGCTCAGGAGTTCGAGACTAATCTGGGCAACATAGTGAGACTCTGTCTACAAAAAAATTTAAAAATTAGCTGGGCATTGGTGGCACATGCCAGTAATCCCAGCTACTTGGGAGGCTGAGGCATGAGAATTGCTTAAACCCAGGAGGAGGAGGTTGCAGTGAGCCAAGATCACACCAGTGCACTCTAGCCCGGGCAACAGAGCAAGACTCTGTCTTCAAAAAAAAAAAACAAAAAACAAAAAAACAACAACAAAAAAACAGGTGCGTTGGCTCATGCCTGTAATCCCAGCACTTTGTGAGGCCAAGGCAGGCAGATCACAAGGTCAAGAGATCGAGACCATCCTGGCCAACATGGTGAAACCCCATCTCTACTAAAAATACAAAAATTAGCTGGGCATGGTGGCGCGTGCCTGTAGTTACAGTTACTGCGGAGGCTAAGGCAGGAGAATCGCTTGATCCCGGGACGCAGAGGTTGCAGTGAGCCAAGATTGCGCCACTGCACTCCAGTCCAGCGACACAGCGAGACTCTGTCTAAAAAAAAAAAAAGAAAAAAGGATCACGCCTGTAATCCCAGCACTTTGGGAGGCTGAGGTGGGCGGATCACCTGAGGTCAGGAGTTCGAGACCAGCCTGGTCAACATGGTGAAACCCCATCTCTACTAAAAATAAAAAAATTAGCCAGGTGTGGTGGCGGGTGCCTGTAATCCCAGCTACTCGGGAGGCTGAGGTAAGAGAATTGCCTGAATCTGGGAGGCGGAGGTTGCAGTAAGCCGAGATTGTACCATTGCACTTCCAGGCTGGGTGACAAGAGTGAAACTCCATCTAAAAAATATAATAATAAATAAACAGGTATAGTGGCTTGCACCCATAGTCCCAGCTACTCAGGAAGCTGATGCAGGAGATCACTTAAGCCCAAGAGGTCAAGGCTGCAGTGAGCTATGATCCCGCCACTATAGTCCAGCCTGGGTGACAATGCAAGACCCTGTCTCTAAATAAATGAATAAAAAGAAGAAAAAGAAAAACAGCCTACCAGGATTTTGGTTATGATTACATTGAGTCTATGAATCAGATTGGAGAGAACTAACATATTAATAATATCAAGTCTCCTAATGTATGACTATAGTATGCTTCTCCACTTATTTAGGTCTTCCTTCATTTTTCTCGGCTACTAATTGCTCTCTTCTACTGTTTTTAGTTTTTTATGTAGAAGTCTTGCTTATCTTTGGTTAAACTCATTCCTAGTAATATTATGCTTTTGTTGCTAGTGTAAATACTTCTTTTAATTTTCTATTTTTTTGTTGCTATATATAGATACGCAATTGATATTTGTATATTGACCTTGCAACCTGTGATTGTGCTGAATTCACTTATTAGTTCCAGATTTTTGAAGGGGAAAGTAGATTCCTTAGGATTTTCTACATACGCAATTATGTGTATCAGTGCATATATCACTTTAAACCATTTAAATTATGTGAACTATATCTCGCCATCCCCCACTAGATTACTTCAGACATGAATAACTTAACATATTACGTTATACAAATATTTAATCTACAACTTTCTCTGTTGTTCACTGAATGGAAAAGGAAAGATTTCTTCATTTTTCAATTCCTCAGTAAAATATCTAGAGTTGAAAAAGAGCATTTGCTGTTAAAGGCAGAATGATCAACTCAGCAATCTCTAATGAATTCACAGCTGTCTGTAACTTCGTCTAGTTTTTCAGTATGATTTTCTGTATCATAATCAATTCTTGAGTAATTAAGGATTAGGCAATAAATGGGGACTTAAAATATTGGCAAGAAACTGCGTAGGAAACATTGTAACCTACTGGGTACCTCAAACCAGAAATTTAATTTCTAAATAATTTCACATGTTATTTTCATTGAAAAAGATTTCTAAATTTTGACCCTTAATATATTTTTTAAACCTCAAAACCATGGTATCTTATTCCAATTTAAAAATTCTAGGCTCAGTAAGAAAAAAGAAAAGAAAAGAAAATTCTAGGCTGGGCACAGTGGCTCACAGCTGTAATCCCAGCACTTTGGGGCGCTAAGCTGGACTGCTTGAGGCCAGGAGTTTGGGATCCACCTGGGCAACACAGTGAGACCCTATCTCTATAAAAAATTGTTCTTGAAGCTAGATAATTATCTGTACTCATCCAAACACTGTATCATAATATAGAAAATCATTAAAACTTTTAAAAATAGAGATGGGGTGTCACTATGCTGCTCAGGCTGGTCTTAAACTCCTAGGCTCAAGTGATCCTCCTCTGCCTTAGCTTTCCAAAAAATAGAATATTTAGCTGAATCCTAGCATGAGGTCAGGTAAAATCTGGCTAATAGTATTTCCTAGAAGAAAGTCACCCGAGTCCACCAACCACCTAGGAGTGACAACAGATAGGCCAAGCCCACCTGAACATTAGAAGACATTAATTATTGTTCTCAACCTAAACAGTATAGTGCAAGTCATATATATGCAACTATCGCTAATGAATCTTTGATAATATGTCTGGAAAAGTTCAAACAATGGTAACTAGGAAAAGACTCTGATAGGATAGTTCTGTCAAAAATACTTTTTTTTTTTTTTTTGAGACGGAGTTTCGCTCTTGTTGCCTAGGCTGGAGTACAATGGCATGATCTCGGCTCACAGCAACCTCCATCTCCTGGGTTCAAGCGATTCTCCTGCTGCAGCCTCCCGAGTAGCTGCGATTACAGATGCATGCCACCATGCCTGGCTAATTTTGTATTTTTAGTAGAGACGGGGTTTCTCCATGTTGGTCAGGCTGGTCTCGAACTCCCGACCTCAGGTGATCCGCCCACCCTGGCCTCCCAAAGTGCTGGGATTACAGGCGGAAGCCACTGCGCCCAGCCAAAAAATATTTTTTTTTTTCAAAAAGTTCTATCACATTGTTGATCTTATTCATAAAACAACTGTTCCAAAAAACGTATTTACTCAATAACCAAATTGCCAGTAGAATTTCAAAAATACTTCCCTAACAGAGGAGAAAAATTAAAAATGTAAAACGTGTCATTCAATTATATTCCCTCTATCATTTGACTTTAGAAAACATAGATGAAATTCAGTTTTAAGGGAGGAATATCATGTGGTAGCTCACAAGCACTTGAAGGACTACTTTCCTCTAGCAAGAATACCTCTGCTACTATAAGAGTTTGGACTTTTGATTTCCTGGTTAACCACTGGTCAATCAGGAGGATTCTGAGATTGTAATCTTTACTGTGGCTTAAGAAAAAGAGGGTGCCTTCAATTGCTTATATGAGTCAGATAGGTGGGCCGATACTATGGGCGTTTGAGTTAGAATAAAGCCAAGTTAAGACAGGTTATTATTCTATTTTATTTATGATAATAAAATTATATTTGTTTTTTAAAATGTCCTCATCTTTTAGAGATATTGCCTCAAAATAATTTAGGGTGGAAGGGGGATGACTGAAGAGGGATGGGTATAGATTAAAAAAGACTGGCCACATATCAATGGTTGAAGCTTGGTGTTGCTTCATTATACTATTCTCTACTTTTGTAACACTTGATAAAATGTTTAAAAGCATTTTATTCACAATTTCAAATTTTTTCAGATTCTAATCATTATTGAAAATTTAGTGTATAATAGTAAAATCTTTATGGTGACTCACCGGACATTTTCTGGTCTGAGTTTATCGAGAACCATCTCTATTAAGTCAGGTCTAAATTCTTCCAGTAAATATTCCGCTGTGAGCACCTCTTCTAGGGGATAATACTTTTAGAAAGGAAAATATAAATAAATAAAATATACAAAGCTACTACATAGTTTATTAAAGCAGATATGTAACACATTAAATTCATTACTGTACACCCTTTCTCTCTTCAATTAAATTTTACTCCATTGGAAAAATTTTCTGTAGCCCTAAATCGTTTTCTCTTTCCTACCACATTGTTAAGCAGTTTCATATTGTTTGATGATTCTGCCAAATATACTGTTAATCCTCAAACATACTTCCATTATAGAGAGCAAAATCACATTTCTTTCAGGGAAAACCATGAATATTTCTGGTTAAAAATTGAGTACTTGTTAATGAAGAAAATTTGATAATAAAATGCTGACACCTACAGGATTTTTAAAATATAAAGTACACACATTTTTATGAACCGAATTTTCTCCTAAATTTCTATGAAACAAATTAGACAAACATTTAAGAAGCAGTTGTGGAAAAAAAAATGGCTTATATTTTTGGCCAGTGTAGAAAAACAATGCAGAAGATGCTTTTTGGTAAGAGCAACTTCCAATATACTGAGACACACTGACTGATTCATTCATCCAATAAATATTTAATGAACATCTACTCTGTGCCAGACACTGTTCCACACACTATGGATACAAAAGTAGGTAAGACACATGAAATCCTTTGTCCTGCAAGAAGCACACAGACATTGTAATTGGGAGGGAGGCAGACAATAAATATTGTAATGTTAGTGAGAGATGCTGTGAAAACAATAAAAAAAGGGGCAGGGGCATTATTTTAGTTTGGGAGGTCAGAGAAGGTCTGAGAAGAACTCTGAGTGGAGACTCAAATGATAAGAACCTAGCCAGGCAAAGATCAGATAGAACAGTGTTTCATGTAGAGAAAATAGCAATGGGGGAGAAATAAACTTAATGCTTGAAAATTAGAGAGCCAGTACAGTTGGAGTGGAATGCAAATGGGAGAGGTGGGCTGGACAGTGGTATAGAAAATGGCCAGATAGGCTGGGGCCACATCACCTTGTAGGCCAAGGAAAATTTTGCATTTTATGCCAACTCTGTTGGGAAACCACTGAAGGAATTTAAACAGAGGAGTGAAACATTCAGATTTTAGTTTTCAAAAGATCATGAGGCTGGAAAAATAAACTACAATGGGGACCAAGAGGAAAATAGGGATCGCAGGTAAAAGACTATCATGGTAGCCCAAGCAAGAAATGATGACAGCTCAGACTAGGATGGTAGCAATGGAAATTTTAAAAAAGTAAATGATCAATAGCTTTAACATAAGTAGCACTTGACATGCTATAGAACTGAAATATATTTAAAGCCAATAAGCAAAATGCATATTTAATAAAAATATTACAGAAAATAAATTTCAGGATGATGAAAATTAAGATTTTAAACATATCCTGACATCAACATTTGCCCTGTTGCTACGAAGTTGAAAGTTTTATACTTCAGCTTCAATTTTAATCATTGACTTATTACTGAAAATATATGCAAGATTGCTGAAATACTCTACACAGCAATGTATACAGTAAAATAACAACAAACTTACATGCAATATTCCTGCAATCTTAGATGTATAGCCCCGTGGCCTCTCTTTGTCTTTAAACCTAAAAGCAACAGCATTCAAGTCCTAAAATAGAAAGTTAATCCAATTAGATATGTCCACCCTTATTTAGAAACACTTTTTTTTTTTTAGTGTTTGGCTTGCACTATAAGCTTTCTACTCCATATTTAACTTTATCACACTTTCTGAAAAAATGGCTATGCTTGATTTAGAAATGTATAGAATATTTTAAAAATTTCTTAATGTGTATAAAATTTAATCCATCAATCTAGGCTTAAAACCAAAAGCAAAATAGGTAAACAACTTTCAATGAAAATAACAAATACAGGATATGGCTCGATAGCCTAAGTTGTTGAAACTAGTAGCCAAAGAATTTAGAAAAACTGTGTGAAAGAACCTTGTGAGATCCAACAATTCCACCACAGATGATTTTGGTGACTCATTCAGAGAACAGCACCCAGATTAGGAGTTATTGTCATAATTTTCAGAAGCAGAGATTATACCTTTAAACTTTTATCTAGTTAAAAAGGATGTTTCTCATACTAAAATACATTTGAGAATCTCGATAGGCTTTAAAGCACATATTTTTAAAAACCCTTTTTTAAAAGGCTTTTAAAAATTTGAAAGACAAACACCATTTGTTTTATGCGAAAAAAAAAAAAAAAAGCCAGGCTCTTCCCATACATACAATAATAAAATCACTTTTAATAACACAATCATACATAAAGCAATTCATTACTTCTTTGAGAGTTTGCTACAAATTTAAAGATCTGAAAATGACAGAGCTCATGCAGCTTCAGGCAGGGAGTAACATAATCCCTGACATATTTCAGCTCAAGAAACTGCTGATTTTCTTCTGAGTGATGGAAAAGCATTGGATTTCTTCCCTTTTCCATCCTAAAAAGGGCTACACGATGCCTTTCCACTTAGTTGTGCCCCAAGTAGCAAATCAGACTAGTACAACTAAGCCTTAACTAATACTATTATACATTGCAAAATTTTAGAGTTCAATTAGGAAAAAAACTTTAAAAGTTTAACTGGGCCTTATATTTAAATTAATTCACACGTATTTGTTCTTGAAAAATAGATTCCTTAAGAAAAATTTTGGTGAAACAAAAGTACCTTGCACTCTTGGAAAACCCATTCTTGAGGTCCTTCTGCACGTAACTTCTGAATGTATTGAAACATGTGCAAAATTATATCTTCAACATGTACTGGAAAAAAGGGGCACACTTAAAAACCATTCAGTCCTTGAATCCTTCAAAGCAGTGAGCTCACTCCTAAGGTAAAGTCAGGTAAGTGGAAGATGGTCCCTCTTAGAAAATGCAGTCCTTACCTCCTTGAGACTGGTTTTAGGTGTCCCACATACATGGCCCTCCGGGCTCAGGGATATGTGACAGAAAGGGTGTTGGGGCAGTAAATGAGCAAATAAAAAGCCAAGTCCACATTTAACAAGTGCAACATAATGATCAGTTGTTAAGGGGGGAAGAATCATCCATGAAACAAAGGCCAAGTTACATATGAAAAATACAATGGATAAGTTGTATGAATTAAAGTGTTATAGCTTTCAACATAAAACAGATCCACAGCATGAAGAAGTTAAAAAACATCATAGAAAGTAAATTTTCATTCAAAAGTAAAAAGGTAAGTCAATACTTACATAATCCTTCCTCGGTCAAGTCCACATTAATGATAAAAAACATAAAACCTCGGGCTCCTTCCTTCTGCCCACCAACAAGAGTATTAACCCAGCCTGCAACATTCAAAGGAAATCAACATGATTGATTGCGTATGTGGCTTCCTTGAAGATAAGAAAAATTTTAAAAATTCATACTGTATGTTCCTAAGATATCAGAATGAACCTCCTGCAAAAAGATTGGGAAAAAAAAAATCAGTTCAGAAAAGCAGTTTCAGATGGTGCAGAAGTGGGGGCTTTCCTGAAGATTCCTCAAATCAATTCCCAGTCAAGAGTAGACTACTGGCTGGGCGCGGTGGCTCATGCCTGTAATCCCAGAACTTTAGGAGGCCAAGACAAGCGGATTACTTTAGACCAGGAGTGTGAGACTAGCCTAGGCAAAATGGCAAAACCCTATCTCTATCTAAAAAAGAAAAAAAAAAAAGACAACAGCATGCCAACAACCACCATCTCACTCACTAACCCAAAATAGTCACATCTAAGAATGTTCCTTCATAGGACAATATTCAGGAGAAAATGAGAGCCAGAGTGAAAAGATGTGGTGGACACTCAGAAGCTGCTGCTCAGGAGACTTACCCTTTGATTTAAGTTCTGATAACAGACTTCCAGGACCTTCATGCCCAATGAGATGACCAAGATAATGACCAGGATTTGATTTGTAGTATTTCTGAAGGTCAGGTATGGGAAATGTCACATAGAGATTCCTAATATCTTTAATGGGTACTATTTTGTAAAGTTGCTGGAGAAAACAAATCAGAGAGATTAGCTGTATACAACTCCTACTGAAGAAAATATTTCTAAACTATGAAGAATGATTTTCATGGAAGAATCCCAAATTTAAGAGCAAATCAATTGCCACAGAAAATGATACACTGACCACAAAGAAATAAATGACTCAGCACTCTCCTAGTGGAATTTCATTACAGTCGGTATATAGCCCATGTTTGACCCCCTGAACCATGCAGCTAAATATTAATGGTTTTGAATGCTTATCTTCAGGTACAGGGTAACAGCTTCAACAGTCTATTGAGACTACAGCTACCAAAACTACTTTTAGCATGTAAAGACCAGAACATACTGATATGTTTTTGGTGATTCATGATCCTAATAAATGTGAGATTGATTTTATTATCCTGACAAATGTTTAAAACCACATGGGGGCCGGGTGCGGTGGCTCACACCTATAATCCTCACACTTTGGGAGGCTGAGGGAGACAGATCACCTGAGGTCAGGAGTTCGACCTCAGCCTGGCCAACATGGTGAAACCCCATTTCTATTAAAATTACAAAAATTAGCCAGGCACGGTGGCATGCACCTATAGTTCCAGCTACTCAGGAGGCTGAGGCAGAAGAATTGCTTGAACCCGGGAAGCAGACGTTGCAGGGAGCCAAGATCGCGCCGCTGCACTCCAGCCTGGGCAACAGAGTGAGACTCCAGGTCAAAAAAACCAAAAACAGAAACAAACAAACAAAAAAAAACTACATAGGGGCTGGGTGAAGTGGCTCACGCCTGTAATCCCAGCATTATGGGAGGCTGAGACAGGTGGGCCACTTGAGATACAGAGTTCGAGATCAGTCAAGGCAACATGGTGAAACCCTGTCTCTACTAAAAATACACAAATTAGCCAGGTGTGGTAGTGTGTGCTTGTAGTCCCAACTACTCAGAACGCTGAGGTGGGAGGATCAATTGAGGCAGGGAGGTTGAGGCTTCAGTGAGTCATGATCGCACCACTGCATTCCAGCCTGGGTGACAATGCAAGACTCTGTTTCCAAAAAAAAAAAAAAAACCACAACATAAATAATGAAACCTCCAAAAATTTTCACCTGTTCTATAGTAAACTAGGTATATATTATGTCCATAAATTAAGAAGACAAAATACCAAAATTTATGCACTTACTTTAAGATGTTCTTCTTGGAAAGGGTGTTCAGGAAATTCTGGCAATGGAACATTTTTGTTCTCTACTTCAGAAAATAACTTTACCACCAGATTAGTCAAGTCATCTAAAGATTCTACAAGAAAACAAACAAGGAATTAAGCGAATCATAACATACAACAGGGAGTGCTTAAAATCTTAGGATCTCCTGAAAAGTCTCAGTACTACTGAAAGAAAAATGTGAAAATGATTACACCTCACACCTATCTCTTTCTACTTTAAAAAATTGTTCACAAATATTATTCAAAATATTATTTCACAAGTATTACAATAAAATTAAAACAAATATTAGAAACAATAATAATTAATTGCATTTGGAAAAATGACTATGATTCCCAACAGGCATATATACTGAACTACTAGCAGAGTATAACATTCACCTTATACATAGATAGAGAATTGCCTTCTATGGTATAAAATTATCTTTTGTGCCTTTAAATGTGAGTATTTGTATTTTATTTATAAAATATGCCTATTTTTGCTTCAGTTTTTTGACATGTATGAAGGACTCCAAAATGCACATTTTATGTGTGTGTGTGTGTATGATATTAGCAAAATTCTACTTTTGGAAGTATAACAAGAAATGAGTTAGGTCTTTGAGAAGAGGGCACAGCAGTCATAGGATGGACTAAAGAACAGCTTGCTTTTTATTTTATACCTTTCTGTGTGGAATTAAATTTTTTCCATTTGTACAAATTACTATTATCCTAAAAAGAAAGCAGTGTAAAAAAAAAAACAAAAACCTATCTTTTTTTTTTTTTTTTTGAGGCAAGGTATTGCTCTGTTGCACAGGCTGGAGTGCAGTGGCACAATCCCAGCTACCTGCAACCTCTGCCTCCCAGGTTCAAGTGGTTCTCATGCTTCAGCCTCCCCAGTAGCTGGGATCACAGGCGTGCGCCACCACACCCTGTTAGTTTTTTGTATTTTTAATAGAGACAGGGTTTCACCATGTTGCCCAGGCTGGTCTCAAACTCCTGAGCTCAAGTGATCTGCTTACCTCAGCCTCCCAAAGTGCTGGAATTACAGATGTGAGCCTCCATGCCCGGCCAAAACCTATCTTTTTATAAACAAGATAACCTCTCATCTTGATTCTGTCTCCTCAAAAATAGGTTATTAATAAATGGTATAAACATTCATAACCTGTTACTGTCAGTAAGCATTTGAATCAAATAAGAATCTTGTGGTGGCAGCCAAGATGGCCAAATAGGAACAGCTCCGGTCTACAGCTCCCAGTGTGAGCGACGCAGAAGACGGGTGATTTCTGCATTTCCATCTGAGGTACCAGGTTCATCTCACTAGGGAGTGCCAGACAGTAGGTGCAGGACAGTGGGTGCAGCGCACCGTGTGCGAGCCAAAGCAGGGCGAGGCATTGCCTCACTCGGGAAGCACAAGGGGTCAGGCAGTTCCCTTTCCTAGTCAAAGAAAGGGGTGACAGACGGCACCTGGAAAATCGGGTCACTCCCACCCTAATACTGTGCTTTTCCGACGGGCTTAAAAAACGGCGCACCAGGAGATTATATCCCGCACCTGGCTCGGAGGGTCCTACGCCCACGGAGTCTCGCTGATTGCTAGCACAGCAGTCTGAGATCAAACTGCAAGGCGGCAGCGAGGCTGGGGGAGGGGCGCCCGCCATTGCCCAGGCTTGCTTAGGTAAACAAAGCAGCTGGGAAGCTCGAACTGGGTGGAGCCCACCACAGCTCAAGGAGGCCTGCCTGCCTCTGTAGGCTCCACCTCTGGGGGCAGGGCACAGACAAACAAAAAGACAGCAGTAACCTCTGCAGACTTAAATGTCCCTGTCTGACAGCTTTGAAGAGAGCAGCATGCAGCTGGAGATCTGAGAACGGGCAGACTGCCTCCTCAAGTGGGTCCCTGACCCCTGACCCCCGAGCAGCCTAACTGGGAGGCACCCCCCAGTAGGGGCAGACTGACACCTCACACAGCCAGGTATTCCTCTGAGACAAAACTTCCAGAGGAAAGATCAGACAGCAGCATTCGCGGTTCACGAAAATCAGCTATTCTGCAGCCACTGCTGCTGATACCCAGGCAAACAGGGTCTAGAGTGGACCTCTAGCAAACTCCAACAGACCTGCAGCTGAGGGTCCTGTCTATTAGAAGGAAAACTAACAAACAGAAAGGACATCCACACCAAAAACCCATCTGTACATCACCATCATCAAAGACCAAAAGTAGATAAAACCACAAATACGGGGAAAAAACAGAGCAGAAAAACTGGAAACTCTAAAAAGCAGAGCACCTCTCCTCCTCCAAAGGAACGCAGTTCCTCACCAGCAACGGAACAAAGCTGGACAGAGAATGACTTTGACGAGTTGAGAGAAGGCTTCAGACGATCAAACTACTATGAGCTACAGGAGGCAATTCAAACCAAAGGCAAAGAAGTTAAAAACTTTGAAAAAAATTTAGACGAATGTATAACTAGAATAACCAATACAGAGAAGTCCTTAAAGGAGGTGATGGAGCTGAAAGCCAAGGCTCGAGAACTACGTGAAGAATGCAGAAGCCTCAGGAGCCGATGCGATCAACTGGAAGAAACAGTATCAGTGATGGAAGATGAAATGAATGAAATGAAGCGAGAAGGGAAGTTTAGAGAAAAAAGAATAAAAAGAAATGAACAAAGCCTCCAAGAAATATGGGACTATGTGAAAAGACCAAATCTATGTCTGATTGGTGTACCTGAAAGTGACGGGGAGAATGGAACCAAGTTGGAAAACACTCTGCAGGATATTATCCAGGAGAACTTCCCCAATCTAGCAAGGCAGGCCAACATTCAGATTCAGGAAATACAGAGAACGCCACAAAGATACTCCTCGAGAAGAGCAACTCCAAGACACATAACTGTCAGATTCACCAAAGTTGAAATGAAGGAAAAAATGCTAAGGGCAGCCAGAGAGAAAGGTCGGGTTACCCTCAAAGGGAAGCCCATCAGACTAACAGCGGATCTCTGGGCAGAAACTCTACAAGCCAGAAGAGAGTGGGGGCCAATAGTCAACATTCTTAAAGAAAAGAATTTTGAACCCAGAATTTCATATCCAGCCAAACTAAGCTTCATAAGTGAAGGAGAAATAAAATCCTTTACAGACAAGCAAATGCTGAGAGATTTTGTCACCACCAGACCTTCCCTAAAAGAGCTCCTGAAGGAAGCACTAAACATGGAAAGGAACAACCGGTACCACCCACTGCAAAATCATGCCAAATTGTAAAGACCATTGAGGCTAGGAAGAAACTGCATCAACTAACGAGCAAAATAACCAGTGAACATCATAATGACAGGATCAAATTCACACATAATAATATTAACTTTAAATGTAAATGGACTAAATGCTCCAATTAAAAGACACAGACTGGCAAATTGGATAAAGAGTCAAGACCCATCAGTGTGCTGTATTCAGGAAACCCATCTCATGCGCAGAGACACACATAGGCTCAAAATAAAAGGATGGAGGAAGATCTACCAAGCAAATGGAAAACAAAAAAAGGCAGGGCTTGCAATCCTAGTCTCTGATAAAACAGACTTTAAACAAACAAAGATCAAAAGAGACAAAGAAGGCCATTACATAATGGTAAAGGGATCAATTCAACAAGAAGAGCTAACTATCCTAAACATATATGCACCCAATACAGGAACACCCAGATTCATAAAGCAAGTCCTGAGTGACCTACAAAGAGACTTAGACTCCCACACAGTAATAATGGGAGACTTTAACACCCCACTGTCAACATTAGACAGATCAACGAGACAGAAAGTTAACAAGGATACCCAGGAATTGAACTCAGCTCTGCACCAAGTGGACCTAATAGACATCTACAGAACTCTCCACCCCAAATCAACAGAATATACATTTTTTTCAGCACCACATCACACCTATTCCAAAATTGACCACATAGTTGGAAGTAAAGCACTCCTCAGCAAATGTAAAAGAACAGAAATTATAACAAACTGTTTCTCAGACCACAGTGCAATCAAACTACAACTCAGGATTAAGAAACTCCCTCAAAACTGCTCAACTACATGGAAACTGAACAACCTGCTCCTGAATGACTACTGGGTACATAACGAAATGAAGGCAGAAATAAAGATGTTCTTTGAAACCAATGAGAACAAAGACACAACATACCAGAATCTCTGGGACACATTCAAAGCAACGTGTAGAGGGAAATTTATAGCACTAAATGCCCACAAGAGAAAGCAGGAAAGATCCAAAATTAACACCCTAACATCACAATTGAAAGAACTAGAAAAGCAAGAGCAAACACATTCAAAAGCTAGCAGAAGGCAAGAAATAACTAAAATCAGAGCAGAACTGAAGGCAATAGAGACACAAAAAACCCTTCAAAAAATTAATGAATCCAGGAGCTGGTTTTTTGAAAGGATCAACAAAATTGATAGACCGCTAGCAAGACTAATAAAGAAGAAAAGAGAGAAGAATCAAACAGACGCAATAAAAAATGATAAAGGGGATATCACCACTGATCCCACAGAAATACAAACTACCATCAGAGAATACTACAAACACCTCTATGCAAATAAACTAGAAAATCTAGAAGAAATGGATAAATTCCTCGACACATACACCCTCCCAAGACTAAACCAGGAAGAAGTTGAATCTCTGAATAGACCAATAACAGGCTCTGAAATTGTGGCAATAATCAACAGCTTACCAACCAAAAAGAGTCCAGGACCAGATGGATTCACAGCCGAATTCTACCAGAGGTATAAGGAGGAACTGGTACCATTCCTTCTGAAATTATTCCAATCAAAAGAAAAAGAGGGAATCCTCCCTAACTCATTTTATGAGGCCAGCATCATCCTGATACCAAAGCCGGGCAGAGACACAACCAAAAAAGAGAATTTTAGACCAATATCCTTGATGAACATCGATGCAAAAATCCTCAATAAAATACTAGCAAACCGAATCCAGCAGCACATCAAAAAGCTTATCCACCATGATCAAGTGGGCTTCATCCCTGGGATGCAAGGCTGGTTCAATATACGCAAATCAATAAATGTAATCCAGCATATAAACAGAACCAAAGACAAAAACCACATGATTATCTCAATAGATGCAGAAAAGGCCTTTGACAAAATTCAACAACCCTTCATGCTAAAAACTCTCAATAAATTAGGTATTGATGGGACGTATCTCAAAATAATAAGAGCTATCTACGACAAACCCACAGCCAATATCATACTGAATGGGCAAAAACTGGAAGCATTCCCTTTGAAAACTGGCACAAGACAGGGATGCCCTCTCTCACCACTCCTATTCAACATAGTGTTGGAAGTTCTGGCCAGGGCAATTAGGCAGGAGAAGGAAATCAAGGGTATTCAATTAGGAAAAGAGGAAGTCAAATTGTCCCTGTTCACAGATGACATGATTGTATATCTAGAAAACCCCATTGTCTCAGCTCAAAATCTCCTTGAGCTGAGAAGCAACTTCAGCAAAGTCTCAGGATACAAAATCAATGTACAAAAATCACAAGCATTCTTATACACCAATAACAGACAAACAGAGAGCCAAATCATGAGTGAACTCCCATTCACAACTGCTTCAAAGAGAATAAAATACCTAGGAATCCAACTTACAAGGGACGTGAAGGACCTCTTCAAGGAGAACTACAAACCACTGCTCAATGAAATAAAAGAGGATACAAACAAATGGAAGAACATTCCATGCTCATGGGTAGGAAGAATCAATATCATGAAAATGGCCATACTGCCCAAGGCAATTTACAGATTCAATGCCATCCCCATCAAGCTACCAATGACTTTCTTCACAGAATTGGAAAAAACTACTTTAAAGTTCATATGGAACCAAAAAAGAGGCCCGCATCGCCAAGTCAATCCTAAGCCAAAAGAACAAAGCTGGAGGCATCATGCTACCTGACTTCAAACTATACTACAAGGCTACAGTAACCAAAACAGCACGGTTCTGGTACCAAAACAGAGATACAGATCAATGGAACAGAACAGAGCCCTCAGAAATAACGCCGCATATCTACAACTATCTGATCTTTGACAAACCTGAGAAAAACAAGCAATGGGGAAAGGATTCCCTATTTAATAAATGGTGCTGGGAAAACTGGCTAGCCATATGTAGAAAGCTGAAACTGGATCCCTTCCTTACACCTTATACAAAAATTAATTCAAGATGGATTAAAGACTTAAACATTAGACCTAAAACCATAAAAACCCTAGAAGAAAACCTAGGCATTACCATTCAGGACATAGGCATGGGCAAGGACTTCATGTCTAAAACACCAAAAGCAATGGCAACAAAAGCCAAAATTGACAAATGGGATCTAATTAAACTAAAGAGCTTCTGCACAGCAAAAGAAACTACCATCAGAGTGAACAGGCAACCTGAAAAATGGGAGAAAATTTTCGCAACCTACTCATTTGACAAAGGGCTAATATCCAGAATCTACAAAGAACTCAAACAAATTTACAAGAAAAAAACAAACAACCCCATCAAAAAGTGGGCGAAGGGCATGAACAGACACTTCTCAAAAGAAGACATTTATGCAGCCAAAAACACATGAAAAAATGCTCACCATCACTGGCCATCAGAGAAATGCAAATCAAAACCACAATGAGATACCATCTCACACCAGTTAGAATGGCAATCATTAAAAAGTCAGGAAATAACAGGTGCTGGAGAGGATGTGGAGAAATAGGAACACTTTTACACTGTTATTGGGACTGTAAACTAGTTCAACCATTGTGGAAGGCAGTGTGGCGATTCCTCAGGGATCTAGAACTAGAAATACCATTTGACCCAACCATCCCATTACTGGGTATATACCCAAAGGACTATAAATCATGCTGCTATAAAGACACATGCACACGTATGTTTATTGTGGCACTATTCACAATAGCAAAGACTTGGAACAAACCCAAATGTCCAACAATGATAGACTGGATTAAGAAAATGTGGCACATATACACCATGGAATACTATGCAGCCATAAAAAATGATGAGTTCATGTCCTTTGTAGGGACATGGATGAAACTGGAAATCATCATTCTCAGTAAACTATCGCAAGGACAAAAAACCAAACACCGCATGTTCTCACTCATAGGTGGGAATTGAACAATGAGAACACATGGACACAGGAAGGGGAACATCACACTCTCGGGACTGTTGTGGGGTGGGGGGAGGGGGGAGGGATAGCATTAGGAGATATACCTAATGCTAAATGACGAGTTAATGGGTGCAGCACACCAGCATGGCACATGTATACATATGTAACTAACCTGCACATTGTGCACATGTACCCTAAAACTTAAAGTATAATAATAATAAATATATATATATTAAAAAAAAATAAGAATCTTGCCTTGATATTCTATGACCCATTTGGAACTTTTCCATGAATTCTCCAGAGTACTAAATGACTATTTGAGAGCTGCCTTTATATGGTGTAAAATTCTCTTTTGTGCCTTTAAGTGTAGGCATTTGCATTTTATTTATAAAATATACCTACTTTGCTTCAAATTTTTAACATGCATGAAGGACTCCAAAATGTCCAGAGCCAAATAAAAGACAGACCAGTGGCTGCTTGTTATATGACAAGTGAATTTAGGAATGGATAGGGAATATTGTAGCAAGAGATGTCAGAGACATCTTTTTTTTTCAGATGGGACGTATGACTTGAAACAAGGTGAGCAGTCAAGAAAGGTTTGTGGGCCTGCAGTACTGGTGACAGCAACACCCTGAGCAAGGTTCTACCAGGTGTATCTTTCCTCTTGCATATTTCTACCCTATAAGCATAAATTCACAGTGTCACTTTTTAAAGGTAAGGGAGCTAAACACTATTGCACAGTCTGTCTACCCCACTAAACTGTGAGCTCCCCAGAGATCAGGGAACTGAGTCCCACTCACCTTCATATCATCAAGGTTTGGCAACCTCAGTGTCTGTGCTTGATGATTACCTATGTGGCAAGTGTTCAGACAATTAGTGCTTCCACAACTAGAGAGACAGCTCCAGGCAAGAACAGAAAAACTTTTTGTTCCCTGGTGACAGAGATCCTTCCACATGGTTACTCTTCCTCTCTCCTCCCGTCAAAAGAAGGAGTGGATTATCTTTTAATCCTCCAAGAGATCCAGTTTCCTCCTCATACCTCTATACTGTAAAGACATCTCTCTTGGGTTCAGCACAGGAAGTCAGTCACAATGGGAGAGTGATGTGTATGGATCAGGGAACTGAGACACTTTTAGATTCTGATTCTGTCATTTCCACTAAACCAAGAACATTCTGAGGACAGGGATCAGGTTTGATTCATCTATTGCCATTGTTACTTGCCCATTAAATGTTTACTGAAATCATGTGTTTAATCTCAAATATAACACAGATTAAAAAAAAAACAAACCCAGCTTTGGCACCTATTCCCAGGACTGGGTTCTAAACAGCAAGTGATATTTTAACATTCTAAACCCACCTACCTGAAGCAAGCACGTAGCATTACAGAGTATGCTTTTTTTTAATTGTCCTCTCTCCCTGAATCCATTTTACATCCTGGTTCTTGCTACCAACTTAAAAAATAGTTTATTTTCTAACTATAAAAGTAACATTTGCCAATAGCAGAAAACTTAGAAACAAAAGCTAGATTATGGTAACAAAAGTTACCATAATTTCATGATTATAAAGATGCTAGAGCGGCTACTACCATTTGTGGAGCATTTGCTATGTGCCATGCACCTTGCTAAACACTTAGTATTATGTCAATTAAACCTCACAACAGGTACAAGGTACCACCCACCACTTTACAAATGTGAAAACTGAAGTTTGAAAAACCTAAGTAAGTTTGTTAGCTCACAGCCACACAGCTAAGTAAGTGGTATATTTGGAATGAAAAGCCAGGTTGTTGGACTGTAGAATGTGAGTTCTTAATTACTATACATTATTAAATTTCTAGTACATGCTTTTCCATTTTGTCTTTTACCTACACCATATATGGTATATTAGAGTTTTTGGTGTTTTTTGTTGTTGTTTGTTTGTTTTTTTGAGACAGAGTCTCACTCTGTTGCCCAGGCTGGAGTGCAGTGGCACAATCTTGGCTCACTGCAGCCTCCACCTCCCAGGTTCAAGTGATTCTCCTGCCTCAGCCTCCCAAGTAGCTGGGATTACAGGTGCCTGCCACCATGCCCGGTTAATTTTTATATTTTTAGTAGAGATGGGGTTTCGCCATATTGGCCGGGCTGGTCTCAAACTCCAGACCACAAGTGATCCACCTGCCTCGGCCTTCCGAAGTGCTGGAATTACAGGTGTGAGCCACTGCGCCTGGACCCTATTAGAGTTTTTAAAAATTTTGTGGGGGGAATATGTCTTGGAATTTTTAATAAATCCCAAAATGGGACCATATAGCACATGTTTTTGTAAACAGCTTTTGTTTTCTCTTTAATACATTAAGAACATTTAAAAAATTATAATATATTCTTATATATGATATACATATATTAATTAAAAATGTTTAGTTATAATTATATATGCATATATAAGAATATATATTCATATATATGAGAATATATTAAGAATATCTTCCCATGGTATTAAAATGCTGTCATAAAACTGTTTATTCATTCAATATATATTTACCTATGATGTGCCAAGCATGAGCCCAGGTACTGAGGACAAAGCAGTGAACAAAACAAAGTTTCTATTCTCAAGTAATTTACACTTTGGTAGGGTGGACAACAAAAACACACAAATATTTAATACCTGAGGTATTAATAAATACTATAAAGAAAAAGCAGGTAAGATGGAAAGTAGAATAAGAAATGCTATTTTTCTATAAGATATTCTATTTGCAATTATAAAATCAGTATTTAGCCAATGTCCTATTAACATTTAGATTTCTAAATTTTTGCTAATATATACTATCCTGACAGAAACATCCTTTTATATCTCCTATTTGAACTCTGATTATTTCCTAAGATTACATTTTTAAAAGTAAAAATGCATATTTACTTTTAAGATTGATATTGTTAAACTGCCCTCCAGAAAGACTAGAGCAATTGATACCAACATTACCAATACAAAAAAGCAATACCATCGGCAGTGGGTATTACTTAAAAACAAAACTGTGATAATTTAACAGCAGGAAACAATGTTAGTAGTTAATCTGCATTTTAAAAATCAAACCGTTGTTTACATTCCAAATGGTTTCCCAAGTTTATCGTCATCTGCTTTTTTTTTTCCAGTTTTTTGAATTGTTATAAGGTCAAATCTGCCAATCTTTGTCCTTTTTGTGTGTTTTTTTTTAAATATGGGATCTCTCTCTGCCACCCAGGCTGGAGTGCAGTGGTGTGGTGATCACAGCCTTTAATTGCAGCCTTTAACTCCTGGGCTCAAGCGATCTTCCTCCTTCAGCCTCCCTAGCAGCTAGGACTACAGGTGCAGACTACCACCTGTAGTCTTAAAAAATTTAAAAAAATTTGTTTTGGTAGAGACAGGATCTTACTATGTTGCCCAGGCTGGGCTTGCCTTGCTTTTATATGCTTAGAGCACCTATTACTGTAGTAATTTGTATTTTTTTTTTCAGATCTCCACTTAAACTTCTTTTGGGAACACAATGATTTAAACATAAAAATCCCCACCTATGTATTCTCTAACAAGTAGATCATTTTCAAAAGATGCTGAGCAAATAAGCAGCTCTATCTTATATCCATCTTCTAACACTGTGAAAAAGCCAACATGAAAAACTTACATTATCCAATTCTATAAAAAATTGTAAGGGTTCTTACCTCGACCTAAAACACAAACAGCCATTAAGTTGGATGAATAGTAAGCAGAATGGAATTTCAGTAGCTCTTGTCTTACATCAATGCCTTCTTGGTTTGGTCTAGTCTCCAGAGTGTATTTGTTACCTGGAAGGGAAGAAAAGGCATTTCTTAGAAAAAGCAAAATATGTGGACTTTTAAAGTTTTGTAATTATCACTGATATTTCTTAAGATGAACTTTAAAAATAGAGTTCTAATACACATAATAACTCAAATTTATTTGAATGTTAAGTGAATAAACAGGATAATAGAGTACAAACCAGCAACATTTTAAACTATAGTCATCTCTACGGAATTAAAAGTGTCTTTTTTTTTTTTCTGAGACGGAGTCTTGCTCTGTCGCCCAGGCTGCAGTACAGTGGTGTGATCTCAGCTCACGGCAAGCTCCGCCTCCCGGGTTCACGCCATTCTCCTGCCTCAGCCTCCTGAGTAGCTGGGACTACAGACGCCCACCACCATACCTGGCTAATTTTTTGTATTTTTAGTAGAGATGGGGTTTCACTGTGTTAGCCAGGCTGGTCTCGATCTCCTGACCTCGTGATCCGCCCGCCTCAGCCTCCCAAAGTGCTGGGATTACAGGCATGAGCAACCGCGCACCCGCCATTTTTTTTTTTTTTTTTTTTGCGACGGAATTTCGCTTTTATTGCTCAGGCTGGAGTGCAACGGCGCGATCTCGGCTCACCCCAACCTCCGCCTCCTGGGTTCAAGTGATTCTCCTGCCTCTGCCTCTCTAGTAGCTGGATTACAGGCATGTGCCACCATGCCTGGCTAATTTTGTATTTTTAGTAGAGACGGGGTTTCTCCATATTGGTCAGGCTGGTCTTAAACTCCCGACCTCAGGTGATCTGCCCGCCTCGGCCTCCCAAAATGCTGGGATTACAGGCCTAAGCCACCAGGCCCGGCCTAAAAGTGTTTTATAAAAATTATACTTTTGGCCGGGTACGTGGCTCATGCCTATAATCCAAGCACTTTGGGAGGCTGAGGCAGGCGGATCACCTGAGGTCAGGAGTTCAAGACCAGCCTGACCAACGTGGAGAAACCCCGTCTCTATTAAAAATACAAAATTAGCCAGGCGTGGTGGCACATGCCTGTAATCCCAGCTACTGGGGAGGTTGAGGCGGGAGAATCACCTGAACCCAGGAGGCAGAAGTTGCGGTGAGCCAAGATCGTGCCGAGTCAAGATTGTGCCATTGCACTCCAGCCTGGGCAACAAGAGGGAAACTCCGTCTCAAAAAAAAAAAAAAAATTATACTTCTTGGCTGGGGTGAGTGGCTCACACCTGTAATCCCAGCACTTTGGGAGGCCAAGACGGGTGGATCACCTGAGGTGAGGAGTTCAAGACCAGCCTGGCCAACGTGGTGAAAATCCCTCTCTATTAAAAATACAAAAATTAGCCCGGCATGGTTGTGGGCGCCTATAGTCTCGGCTACTCGGGAGGCTGAGGGATGAGAAAATCACTTGAATCTGGGAGGCAGAGGTTGCATTGAGCCAAGATCGTACCACCGTACTCCTGGGCAACAGAGTGAGACTCTGTCTCAAAAAAAATATCTATATCTGTATCTATATCTCTACTTCTTAAAATCCCTGAGATAGTAGGTATTATGAGCGCTTAAAAGACAAAATAAGATCCACATGGCCTCCATTCATGCTTATTTTAATTTTCAATTCCCTGTGTACTCCATAATTAATTGAACAGAGTCACTGAGGGATTTTTTTTAGAACTTGCCAAGTTACTTGTGGAAAGAAATTTACTATTTCGGGCCAAACTATTAAATTTGTGATGTGAATTCTCATAGATGTGATCTAGACTGGTTAAAAAAAGGATGCAATGCTATTTTTATAACTCTCCAGCGATGTATGTAGTGTACCACTAACAGCTCTCATGAAATCTTAATCACTAATTCAAGTAGGGTAAAATACGTAAGTCAAAAACAAATGGTCAAATTCTCTAAATAATACCTTGCAGATTAGGGACTGGGAGATGAAATTCCAATGATTGGTGTCTCTCCAAAATGGCATCTTGACTGGAAATATCCTAAGATCCTGGCATAATAACTTTTATTATTGGTTCTACTTACACTACTAAGTGAGAGCCTGTCTTTCTTCTGCAGAGATAAAACTATGGTAGAGTATGTTCTTGATGTGGTTTAATTTTTTTTTTTCTTGTGTTTTTATAATATCTGATAATAGGGGCACTGGGAAAGTCCCTCTTTCATGAAATTGGATGTCTACAGAAAGCCACCAGATGGCGCTCTCAAACTCAGTCTTTAGCTCAGTAGTGCTGCGCAGTACTGAGTCAAGATTCCTCTCCCAGAGTACTTAACAGATCCAGTGAAGACAGAATGTGCATGAAACAGCCTAGCAAGTAACCTTAACCTTAACTCATTAACTTTTTCCTAGTCACAAAGTAATCATATGCATTCATACTCACTAGATGTAGCCTATCACCTAAGTTTCCAGGTTGTTCTTGTTTTTGTTTAAGATAGGGTCTCTTACTCTGTTGCCCAGGCTAGACTGCAGTGGTGTAATCATAGCTCACTGCAGCCTCGACCTCCTGGGCTCAAGCAATCCTTCTACCTCAGCCTCCAGAGTAGCTGGGACCACAAGCATGTACCATCACGTCCAGCTATTTTTTTTATTTTATTTTATTTTTTTGGTAGAACCAGGGTCTATGTTACCCAGGTTGGTTCCAGGTTCTTAATTAGTCCTCTCATTTTCTCACTAATGACCAGTTCAAGCTGGGCACAGTGGGTCATGCCTGTAATCTCAGCACTTTGGGAGGCCAAGGCAGGTGCATCACTTGAGGCCAGGAGTTCAAGACCAGCCTGGCAAGCATGGTGGCATGCCTATCATCCCAGCTACTCAGGAGGCTGAGGCATGAGAATCACTTGAAACCAGGAGGCAGAGACTGCAGTGAGCCAAGATCACACCATTGCACTCCAGCCTGGGTGACAGAGTGAGACTCTGTCTGATTGATTGATTGATAGATAAATAAATAAAATAATATAAATAAACAAATAAGACCTAGTTCTGCTTTACTGCCCAGAGAAGTCCTGAAACATTCTCTCACTCTACCTGAGGGGTCCAGATGCTCTTAGGTGCATACCCATAGTCCTAACTCCTTAGGGAAAAAAAAAAAAGGCCTTTTGCTGGTGAATGTTTAAAGTTCTCTCATATCAAGGTGAAAACTGAGTATTGATGATGCCTTTCTTTTCTACTAAATGAAGATTCTAAAAGCCACAGTTCTAGAGGGAGTTTTGCTTAAGCTCCTTAGTGCTTTACACTGCCATCTCGGCTCACTGCAACCTCCACCTCCAAGATTCAATTGATTCTCCTGGGGCCAGGTATCTTCTGACTGCATAGCCTTGAACAAGTTACTTTACTTCACTTCTCTGTGGCTCAATCTCCTAAACTGATATTAGTGGACTTACAGTACATAATGAGAAAAATACATGTAAAAAAAGTATAAGACTATTACTTAACAAAAATGTTAAAGTCTTACGACACCAACTGTTGTTTAGTATGCAGAGAATGAGAACTCAGACACTGCCTGAGGGAGTGCATCTTGAATCAATCACTACAGGAAACAATCTAGTCAATCTGAAGATTTCCATATCCTACTACATAGTAATTCCACTCCTGGATATATGTATCCAGAGAAGTCTGTGTACAAGGAGACATGTACAAGAATTCCATAGTAACACTGTTTCATTAACAGGAAAATGAATAAATAGTGGTACAGTCATTCAATGAATTTTTCAAAGAGCAATAAAATAAAAAAATTATCAGAGGAATACTTATCAATACGGACAACTCTTACAAAACAAAATGTTGACTGAAAAAATACAAGCGGCAGAGATTACACACAATAAAATACTATTTCCATGAAACCTAAAAACATATAAAACTATAAACATGGAAATGATAGTCATTAAAGAAGATAGTGGTTATCTCTCAGGAGCAGGAAGGAAAATGCAATTGAAGTGTACACCGGATGCTCAAAGTGCATTTGTAACGTTCTCTTTCTTTAAGCAGTGTGACAGAGAATGATCTGGCAAATGTCTGTGTACCTACCTCTTCGTATGACAACTACATCATAAATCTGTAAAAATACTGAAGTATTTAACATAATACTTAATCAATAAACAACAGAAAATAAACAACAAACAGTAGCTACTGCTGTTACAATTTGAATTGTAGGAAAGACTCTTGGCTTCTAAGTGAATCATTGAACAAAAAGATGTACTCCCCAAAGAAAAAAATTAAAATTGTGGCTAGAAGCTGAGTAAATGGTCCAGATGACTGCTCCCAACACCTAAGAATCCATGTATGGAGAACAACATGAATAAGGCTGGGATAATAAATACCAATTCAGTCTCTAGACACATACTGTCCTAATTTTGTGCTCATTCAGCTGGGTCATTTATGTCAAATTAAAATGCTGCTACTTGTACTAAAATCTTGAATCCTACCTTTCTGGCTCTGTTGCCACCCAGGTGAGCTCCAGCAGTGAATGGAGGAGCAGGGTTGCTCACCTACTGTGACCCTTCCACTCTAGGCCTGCTAGGCGAGAACACTGCCTTGGCATTTAGGAATTCAGGGATTCTTGTCCTGACTCCATCATGTGCTAATTAAGCAACCTTGGAAAAGTCTCCAAATATCTCCAAGGTGTCATTTATTTCATCTGTAAAATGGGGATAATATGGATATATGTCCAGTTGTGTAAGAGCAAGGAAGGGCTCAATCCCTGACTCTCCTTCATTTCCTAGCTGTGAGACACAGGCAGGTTTCTTAACCTCTCTTACGCCTCAGTTTACTGATTCATAAATGGGAATAATAAGAGAACCAACCTCACAGGATTGCTGTAAGAATTAAAATATAAATAATCTGCCAGGCGCGGTGGCTGATGCCTGTAATCCCAACACTTTAGGAGGCTGAGGCAGGTGGATCACCTGAGGTCAGGAGCTTGAGACCAGCCTGGCCAACATGGCGAAACCCCGTCCTACTAAAAATACAAAAATTAGCCGGGCATGGTGGCGGGCACCTGTAGTCCCAGCTACTCGGGGAGGCCGAGGCAGGAGAATCGCTTGAACCTGGGAGGTGGAGGTTGCAGTGAGCCGAAATCAAGCCATGCACTCCAGCCTGGGCAACAGAGCAAGACTCCATCTCATAAATAAATAAATAATCCATGTTAAGGCTCAGCATAGCATCTATCAGACAATAGTTACTCAGTATTAACATTGGGTTTTGTGAAGCCTAAGAAATGTAATAATGGATGTGAAGAGGAGTTGGTAAATTGTAAAATCCAGTAAGTGCTACTTTATATTTTCATTTTAACAACTATTTTAAATTCTGTTTAGAATAAATAAAGCTTACAAACTCAGTACTAATGTATATGAATACTGATTTTCAAGGGAATAAAATTTATTTTCCTGGAAAATTCTGAAGCCAGCAATATATTTCTTATACTGGGAAGGAATGAGTTTTAAGTTTTAGAAACGTCTTAGAAACCAGAGGTTTCTCCAATAGTATGTTCTCAGGGAAAGGTCAACTTGATAGTTATAACCCATTATAATTTTATCTGTTCTCTGAAAACCCAAGATCCTGAAAGTTAGGCTAACATACCTAACTTTCAAGTAGTTACTTGGAATTATTACAAACTTTTTTAAAAGCCCTTTCTTCTTGCTATAGCAATCTTCTAAAAATCCTGGAAGTGAGAGACTAAAGCCTTTTGATATATGTGAATTTTCCCACAAAATTTAAACCGACAATTCCTCTGCAGCTGAGTAAGTATATGCAAGTATAAGATATGAGTTATAAGAGGGGACTTTCAGCGAAAACCTCTTAAATGCCATCAGAAAACACTCCTACACTTGATTGGTCCAGCTCTTGTTTTCAGTAAATTTCTAGTTTTCCACAGACACATATCCCAGTAACGGGAAAAAAGATAGTAACAAAATCCATGGAAAAGCTTAGGGAACAATAAATGATTACATGGACTAAAATATATGAAATGTTTTTATATCCACGAGTCTATGTGATACTCAAAAAACAAATTAGTCACCCTGAAGGATGCTGACGAACCAATTCATTATTTCGAAAACTGGTAAATAAATGGAATGGAATAAAAGCATTTATCCTGCCTTTCCCATAGTAACTGTACCACTGACTAGCCAAATAGTAGAAAAGGAGATTTTACAGCAGTACTCAAGTTAATCAAAAGAGATGGAATAACAGAATTAGCATTAGAAAAACCAAAATTAGGGAGGTGATGCACTGAGAACCAATATTTGCAACATCATAAATGACCAGACATTGTATGCCCAATGGAAAAATACATCACCACCTATGAAGATGTCTTGTCAAAAAGTCAAACACAAATTTGATCAAGCCTCTATATCCAACTGCCAATTTGTAGAAATACAGAAGACAGAGGAACTTGTTAAACTACATTGTTAGGGGTGCAGTAAAAAAAAAATCTAGGCTATGAGAAGTTCGATAAAACAAACAACCTGATTATTCAATAAATAAATTCCAAGAGGAGAGTGAGGGAAAGGAGTAGAGGAAGAGATGAAGGATGAACTTATAAACTAAAAAGAGACTTAAAAGACATATCAGACTGGAGTGGTGGCTCACTTTGGGTGGCTCACTTTGGGGTCCTAGCACTTTGGGTGGTCAAGGTGGGAGAATCACTTGAAGCTAGGATTTCAAGACAAGCCTGGACAACATAGTGAGATCCTGTCTCTACAAAAATTAAAATAATAATAATAATAATAATAATAATAAAAGACATATCAAACAATCACTAATATGTGAACCTTATTTGGACTCTGATTCAAATAAACTTTAAAAATTATGATTTTTATAAGAACACTAGAAATTTGAACACTAACTGGATATTTGATAATAATGGTAACAATAATGGTATTTTTTTGTTTTTAAAAATGAATTGTTATGTTTTACAGATATATACTGAAATATTTATGAGCAAAATGATATCTAGAATCTCTTCAAAATAATACAAAAGGGTGAATGGAAATGTGGATTGTACAGAATTGGCCAGGGGCAGGGTGATGCACACATAGGGTCATTATAGTATTTTGTGTTCTTTTGTGTATGTTTTAAATTCTTCACGAAAAAAAAAATGGTGAAGGGAAGAAAAGAGGAAATAAGGGTGGGAGGGAAGAGAGAAAAAAGTAATTGAACTTGTATTAGAGTCTGATTTGGTGTGTTATTATCTTTACCACAGGATCAGGAGTCACTGAACTACCCTCTGGTTCATATTCCACAATTTTATTGGGTTCTATTTTTCTATTCTATTCCTTCCTACTTCTCTATGCAAAAGCATCCTTTGTTATACTCAAACTATCCTAACTCATGTTCTCCAAAAGAAACCAGGCTCACTCCTTGATCTTTTCTTCATGTCATGGTTTTGGGGGTCAACCTAATTATTATCATGAAGAACATAGGCTTTGAGTTCAGACTGACTTGATAATTGAATTCCATAACTTATACAGATAGTTCCACTACCACCCTATCTCTCTCCTCTCTGTACTCCCTGCAAGACTAAAACATTAGTCAAATACAATAAATATTAGTTCCTTTTCTTTTTCCCCTTGAATGGCTCTTCCTTCTGCTTAAGGAAATCTTATCTATACTTCAGGAGAAGTGAAACTGCATCTCCGCTAAGATCCTGGAGAATTAAATTCTGGGCAACACTAAAACAGGCAAAATAGGATAGTGTTTAAAAGCTCCAAATCTGGGCACAGATCCCGACTCCAGCACTTAAAAGCTGAGGGACCCGAGGCAATTTAATTATCTTCTCTTAAGTCTTAATCTACTCATATATAAGATGGAAATAAGAGCATCTACCTACTGGGGTTACTGTGAGAATTATTAGAAATTAAATAATCCACGTAAAGTGCTTAGCATAGCACCCAATAAAAAATAGGAAGAAAAAGAAGGAAGAAAATGGAGAGATGATGATCCTGGAAAATCAAAGCTAAAATTACACTCAATGAAATCCTGGGTTTGCCTTGCTTCCCCAACTAAACTTTCAGCACCTTGAGTGCAATGACACTGGTTACGCTTCTTTGCATTTTCTAATGCACTTTACATGTAGGGGGACTAAAAAAATTACTTGTTAACTGAGAGAGAGAAAATTCGGGCTCATTTATATTTATAATCCTGTGAACTTGCAATAAGCATACTAGAGTAAATAGCAGCGGAGTCAGGCAGATGACTTGAGCTCAGAAGTTCGAGACTAGCCTGGTAAACACGGTGAAACCCTGTCTCTACTAAAAACACAAAAACTAGCCAGGTGTGATGGCACATGCCTTTAATCCCAGCTACTTCAGAGGCTGAGGCAGGAGAACCGTTTGAACCCAGGAGACGGAAGCTGCAGTGAGCCGAGATCATGCAACTGCACTCCAGCCTGAATGACAGAAGGAAACCCTGTCTCAAAGAAAGAAAAGAAAAGAAAAGAAAGAAATTTTCTTTCTTTTCACTTGCTGGGCGCAGTGGCTCACACCATAATCCTAGCACTTTGGGAGGCCAAGGCAGGCAAATGACCTGAGGTCAGGAGTTCGAGACCAGCCTGGCCAACACGGTGAAACCCCCGTCTCTACTTAAAAAAAAAAAAAAAACTTAGCTGGGCATTGTGGTATGTGCCTATAATCCCAGCAACTTGGGTGGCTGAGACACGATAACCACTTAAACCTAGAAGGCAGAGGTTGCAGTGAGTCAAGATCATGCCATGTCACTCCAGTGTGGGCGACAAGAGTAAGACTCAGTCTTAAAAAAAAAAAAAAAAAAAAAAGTCACCCACACCTAAAATACAGCTCCACCCTCTATATTCTTGTCTTCTACTTTGCCTTTCATTCTACCTATATGTGAAGGAGTACCTGTTTTGTTGCTCCCACCCACTCTTTGACTCCTTCTTTTATTTCCCTCCCAGCTGACTAAACCCAGTTGCTCCCACAGTGTCGGTAGGGTTATGTTTGGAGAAACAGATCAGTAAGGAATAACAAGAACTAAGTTTTTCCTTTTACTATTCTAAACCTACTTGAAAACATTCAACTGCTCCTACTTTAATTCCATTGAGAGGCAAACAAAAAAACAAAATAAGGCAGAAAAATGGTTTCTAGTTTATCAGGAACTATGAAACTAAAGGCATATGTGAATAATGAAGAGAAAAAGCGTAAGTGGATACCAACTGAATTCAATAACATATTAAAAATATCATTCAATTCATAAATTAGCTGGGCATGGTGGCAGGCATGTAATCGCAGCTACTTGGGAGGCTGAGGCAGAACTGCTTGAACCCGGGAGATGGAGGTTGCGGTAAGCTGAGATTGTGCCACTGCACTCCAGCCTGGGTGACAGAGTGAGACTCTGTCTCAAAAAAATATATATATATATAATATTATATTATATATTATATATGATATTATATATTATATATAATATTATATATGATATTATATATTATATATATTATATATGATATTATATATTATATATGATATTATATATGATATATTATATTATATATGATATTATATATTATATATTATATTATATATGATATGATATGATATATGATATATGATATTATATTATATATTATATTATATATTATATTATATATTATATATTATATATTATATTATATATTATATATTATATCATATATAATATATAATATATATATCATATATTATATATATTATATATCATATATTATATATATTATATATATCATATATATTATATATCATATATTATATATAATATATATCATATATATTATCTATTATATATCTCATATATATTATATATTATATATATATATCATTCAACATGATCAAGCGGGATTAATCTCAGAGATGCAAAGATGGTTCAACATAAACAAATCAGGCTGGGCACAGTGGTTCACGCCTGTAATCCCAGCACTTTGAGAGGCCGAGGCGGGTGGATCACCTGAGGTCAGAAGTTTGAGATCAGCCTGGCCAACATAGCAAAACCCCATCTCTACTAAAAATACAAAAATTAACCAGACGTGGTGGTGGGCGCTGCAATCCCAGCTTCTTAAAAGGCTGAAGCAGGAGAATCGCTTGAACACAGAAGGCGGAGGTTGCAGTGAGCCGAGATGGCACCACTGTACTCCAGCCTGGGTGAAAGAGTGAGACTCCATCTCAAACAAACAAACAAACAAAAATATATACAAATATATACAAATCAATAAACACGATACATCACAGGGCCAGGTGTAATGGCTCATGCCTGTAATCCCAGCACTTTGGGAGGCCGAGGTGGGTGGATCACTTGAGATCAAGAGTTCAAGACCAGCCTGGCCAACATGGCAAAACACAGTCTCTACTAAAAATACAAAAATTAGCCAGGTGTGTGCCTGTAATCCCAGCTACTGGGGAGGCTGAGGCAAGAGAATCACCTGAACCCGGGAGGCAGAGGTTGCAGTAAGCTGAGATTGCACCATTGCCCTCCAGCCTGGGCAACAGAGTGAGACTGTCTCAAAACAAAATAAAACAAAAACATGATACATCACAATAACAGAATCAAGGACAAACACCGTAAGCTGAAAAAGGCATTCGATAAAATTCAACATCCCTTCATGATAAACATTCTCAACACACTGGGTACAGAAGGAACATATGTCAAAACAATAAAGGCTGTATATGACAAACTCAGAGCTAACATCATATGGAACAGCGAAAAATTGAAAGCCTTTGCTCTAAGATCTGAAGAAGACAAGCATCCCCACTTTTACCACTTTATACAGCATAGTACTGGAAGTCCTAGCCAGAGCCATTAGACAAGACATAAAGGGCATCCAAAATGGAAAGAAAGAGGTCAAACTGTCATTGTTCGTAGACAACATAATCTTATATTTTGAAAAACCTAAAGACTCTACCAAAAACACCTGTTAGAACTGACAAATGAATTCAGTAAAGTTGCAGGATACAAAAGTCAGCATATCAAAATCAGTAGCATTTCTATATGCCAACAGTGAACAATCTGAAAAAAAAAACAAAACAAACAAACAAACAAAAAAACCAAGAAATCAATCCCATTTATAATAGCTACAAAAAACAAAAAACAAACAAACAACAAAAAAGCCCTCTAAGAACAAACTGAACCAAAAAAGTAAAAGGTCTCAGGCTGGGCACAGTGGCTCACACTTCTAATCCCAGAACTTTGGTAGGCCAAGGTGGGCGGATCACTCGAGCTCAAAAGTTTGAGACCAGCCTGGCCAACATGCGAAACTTCATCTCTACTAAAAATACAAAAATCAGCTGGGCGTTGTGGTGAAAGCCTGTAATCCCATCTACTTGGGAGGCTGAGGCAGAATTACTTGAACCCAGGAGGTGGAGGCTGCAGTGAGCTGAGATGGTGCCACTGCACTCCAGCCTGAGAGAAAGAGCAGGACTCCGTCTCAAAAAAAAAAAAAAAAAAAGTAAAAGATCTCTACAATGAAAACTATAAAATACTAATGAGAGAAATTAAAGAGGGCATACACAAAAAGGAAAGATATCCTGTGTTCATGGACTGGAAGAACTAATATTGTTAAAATGTCCATACTATCCAAAGCTATCTACAGATTCAATGCAACCCCTATCAAAATACCAATGACAATCTTCACAGAAATAGAAAAAAAAAATCCTAAAATCTATATGGAATCAAGACAAGGACTTTTTCAGAATCCTACTGTCCTTTCACAGCTACCAATCAGGTATTATACTATTAATATGATTTATTTAACATTATTATGGGCTTCACATGCACAATCTCATTTAATATTGACATCAACCTGACGTGGAAAGGAACTGGGGCTTAGAGAAATTAAGAGGCTGGGCACGATGGTTCATGCCTGTAACCCTAGCACTTTGGGAAGCTGAGGCAGGAGGATCACTTGAGCCTAGGAGTTTGAGACCAGCTTAGGCAACATAGGGAGACCTTATCTCTACAAAAGATTAAATAATTAGCTGAGTTGTGGTAGTGTGTGCGTGTAATCTCAGCTACTTGGGAGGCTGGGGTAGGAGGATCATTTGAGCCCAGGAGAAGGAGGTTACAGAGGGCCAAGATTGCACCACTGCATTCTAGCCTGGGCAACAGGGTAAGGCCCTGTCTCAAAAAAAAAAAAAAAAAAAAAAAAAAAAAAGGACAGGGTCTCACTACGTTGCCTAGACTGGTCTTGAACTTCTGGGTGCAAACCATCCTCCTGCCTCAGCCTCCTGAGAAGCTGCAATTACAGGTGCATACCACCACATCTAGCTTTTTGTGTCTCTTTTGAACAAGGATTTTAAATTTCAATGAGGTCAAGTTTATCTCTAAACCTATGGTTTATCTCTATCTTTATGGGTTTTTTTGTGTGTTTAAGAATATTTCTTCTATCTGAAGATAAAAAAAATTCTCATATATTTTCTTTTAAAAGTTGTAGCGAACCAGACTCAGTGGCACGTGCGTGTAGTCTATAGAAAGTCTACATAAAGTCCTAAGAAAGAACTATATTTTTTTCATTTGTAATGTACCTCTGCCTTATATCAAGTTTCCATATGTTTGTGGATGTTTCCAAGGCCTATAATCTGTTCTACTTGTATCTTCATGCACCCCTGCTTCAATTCTACTACTGTAACAACTAGAACTTTATAATAAGTCTTGGTACCTGGTAGAAGTAGCTTTCCTTGTTCTTCAAAATTATCTTAGCTATTCTTGGCCTTTTACTCTCTTATTATTTTTATAATGAGATTATAAAATTCCTAAAAAAAAAACTTACAGGACTTTCAACTGGCACTGCATTGAATTTAGAGAAATCTGGGGAGTATTTACATTTATGTTATATAGAGTTTAACCATCCATGTGCATGATATACCTCCCCATTTAGGCATTTTTTTATATCTATTACATATTTCTTGCAACTCTTTCATTGGATTTATTTCTGAATATTTTACAGCTTTGTTAAATATGCAAATGAAATAATTTTTACGCCAGCATTTTCCTGTAATTGATTATTGATACAAGAACATGGCCGGGCACAGTGGCTAATGCCTGTAATCCCAACACTTTGGGAGGCCAAGGCGGGTGGATCACGAGGCCGGGAGATCAAGACCATGCTGACTAACATGGTGAAACCCCGTCTCTACTAAAAATACAAAAAATTAGCTGGGCGTGGTGGCACATGCCTGTAATCCCAACTACTTGGGAAGCTGAGACAGGGGAGTCGTTTGAACCTGGGAGGCGGAGGTGGCAGTGAGCCAAGGTCACGCCACTGTACTCCAGCCTGGGTGACAGAGTCTCCGTCTCAAAAAAAAAAAAAAAAGAAGAACGCAATTTTAGTGTGTTTCTCTTCTTTCTGGCAACCTTGCTGAATTATTTTTAATGACTGATCTGAAGATTTTCTTCAGTATTTTTATGGAGACAATCCTATCATATGGAAATAAGGAAACAGGTTTTGTTGTGCTTCCTTTCCATCTCTTATAACCACATTTTCCCCCTTGACTAATTGTAATGATTAATACCTGTAAGTATAGCCAAACAAAAAGTGATAGTGGGCATCCTTATTTTTTCAACAGAAATCCTTTGAAACCTCCATTAATCATGATGTTTGACAACAGTTTTTAATCAGCTTAAAAGTTTTTTATTGTTGTGGTTTATTTTTGTTCATGGATGAGTGCTGTGTTTTATCCAATGCTCAGAGTCTATTGTCTACCACTTTGGACTACTAAAACTGTGGGTCAGGACCCATTATATTGTAATTAAATGCATTTAAAGTATTAGCAGATCAGAGTTTCTCTAGAAAAAAAAAAAAAAAAAAAACAGAATATAACAGAAAGTGCCAGACTACATCCCATGATGTAAGATAGTATTTGACAAAACTTTTGTTTCAGCTGCTTACACAAACACATATATGTACTCTGAACTGCTAAATAAAATGTGCTTCTTACTATGAGTTGTATACAAAAAAGAGTTTGAAAGCCACTAATCTATACTATTTCTGAAGCATGAAAAACGACTGTTAGGGACAAACATCTTACCGTAAAGTTTTCTTAAAACAGATAATACAATGTGTGGTTTTTATTCATTCAAAAATACATACCTTTTCCTGGTATTATTATTTTAAATCAAAATCCCTTGATGAGACAAGGCGTGATGGCTCATGCCTGTAATTCCAGCACTTTGGGAGGCTGAGGCGGGCAGATCACTTGAGGTCAGGAGTTCGAGCCCAGCCTGGCTAACATGGTGAAACCCCATCTCTACTAAAAATACAAAAATTAGCTGGGCATAGTGGTGGGTGCCTGTAATCTCAGCTACTCAGAAGGCTGAGGCAGGAGAATCGCTTGAACCTGAGAGGCAGAGGTTGCAGTGAGCCAAGATCACCATACTGCACTCCAGCCTGGGCGACAAAGCAAGACTGTCTCAAAAAAACAAAAACAAAACAAAAAATCCCCTGATGAACAAGTGGCCCACATTCACAAAAACATCTGAGGCCAAAGCAATCTACATAAATTAGCATGAATTTCTGACAAGGAACCTACTTCAAGGATCACTTTTGCAAAGTTTTAAATATGCATAATATCTGAGACGAGGGCATACAACTGTCATCAAATTTTCAAATGTACCTGTGACCTTAAAAATACACAGAACTTCTACTCCAAAAAATTCAACGTAAGTTTATAATTCTAAAATAAGAAGGTAACTTGACATTTGCATTACTTATATCACATTTTCTGTACTGTGTACTGAGTCTGGCTCACTTGTTTCTCAGCTGTTTATATTATCTTGTACTTTGCTAACTGCCTAGCTTTGTCAGGCTATAAAAAGAAATATGCCCTGAAACTTCACCCATATGGATATGCCATGCAATGTATCTCTTTGCCCATCATTCCTGAAACCCTTCTATAGAATATTTTAAGATTGTTCTTGTGGCCAGGCATGGTGGCTCATGCCTATAATCTCAGCACTTTGGGAGGCGAGGCGGGAAGAATACTTGAGGCCAGGAGTTCAAGACCAGCCTGGTCAACACAGTGAGACCCCACCTCTACAGGAAAAAGAAATGTTCCTTTTTTGTGATCAGAAGTAACGTTACTCACCTTATTCACTGGATTTATTTCTGGAAAATGTGTAACTGCTTTCTGATTATGCTGATTATAATTTGTCACCAGTGAAGCTATTTAAAAATAGGCAACTCCCAAAGAGGAGCTCCAACATATTCTGCACAATAGCAGCATTGTTTGTGTAAGCATCTAACATACCAAAAGGACTACTTTAAAAAACAAATAATCGCCAGGCGCAGTGGCTTACGCCTGTAATCCCAGCACTTTGGTAGGCTGAGGCAGGCGGATCACCTGAGGTCAGGATTTTGAGACCATCCTGACCAACATGGAGAAACCCCGTCTCTACTAAAAGTACACAAATTAGCCGGGCGTGGTGGCGGGCGCCTGTAATCCCAGCTACTCAGGAGGCTGAGGCAGGAGAATTGCTGGAACCTAGGAGGCAGAGGTTGCAGCAAGCTGAGATCAGGCCACTGCATTCCAGCCTGGGTGACAAGAGCCAGACTCTGTCTCAATAAATAAATAAATAAATAAATAAATAACCATTTGAATGTAATGCTTTTGAAAAAACAAAAAAAAAGTTGGGTTTTTTTTTTTGAGACAGGGTCTTACTATCACCCAGGCTGGAGTGCAGTGGCTCACTGCAGTTGACCTCACTGGCTCAAGCCATCCTCAGCCTCCCAGGTAGCTCGGACTACAGGCACACATCACCATGCCTGGCTAATTATTTTATTTTCTTGTAGAGATAGTGTCTCACTATGTTGCCCAGGCTAGTCTCAAACTCCTGAACTCAAGAAATCCTCCCACCTTGGTCTTCCAAAGTGTTGCAGTTACAGGCATAAGCCACCATGCCTGGCCTGATACTTGTTTTTTAAAACTCACATTCCATTCTTGACATACCATGTATGCTGATGTTCTCCAGAAAAATCACTTTTTAAAAAATTCAGCATTATGTAGACATTCCAAGAACCACACTATTCATCTTGGCAATTATGTTAATATTGAGTGCCAAGTACCACAGTTCTGAAGAATATAATATCACTGCTTCAAAGTATAATTTTTGAAAACTCCTAATTCTGTAAAGCTATGCTAATTTCTCTGACTGCTGTTGGATATATTAGAATGATATCCAAACTTAAAGAAAGTTGTCTTTATGGTTTTAAAAAGTTCCCAAAACTAATTTATAAAATAAGCATGTTCTCATAATAGAGAAGTGAATTTTTAAGCATAAATTTCTAAGTACATTAAATAATATATTATTATTCTTACATACTTTTATAATACCCAAAACAGTATTTTAAAAATATAGCAATCTGTTAACAATGATTACCTCTGGTGAGTAGGACTGGCAGGAATAGATAAAGAATAGACAGACTTTGTGTTTCTGCTTTTATTTTTACTCTAAATGCTTTTGTACTGTTTAAATATTTAAACAAGTACTTTTTAATGAAAAATTGAAGAAAAAGGTACAATTATAAAGTCAAGAGTCTCCACATTTATCTTATTCTACTTCCTATTATCCCCATTTCTTATCTCCCTGTAGGAGATTGTAGCACTTTAAGAGCAGGGATCTTGTGTGTCTTCCACAGTGTCCTATCTCCCACACAGCTAACCCCACAGCAGACGCTATGCATCTGGATTAGTAGAAGTGGAGGCAATGAGGACAAGTGGATTCAACAATACTATAGTGAGCCTTTACAAAAAAAAGTACTTTGGAAGGTAGGCTTTGGAATAAAAGAATCTATTATCTTCTCCATATGGAATGCTGGTTAATATCTATTCATAACTCTAACTGCTCTGCTCCTTAAACATTTAGAACCCTGTTTGAACAGGATGTAAGTAGAAATGTGGAATTTTGAAATCTATCCTGAATTGTAAAATATGCCATGAACTGTATATGCCATGGGTTATATACATAAATATATTTTATATATACATAAAATATAATACTATGCAGTGGCCATGGGTTTAAATGAGGTCAAGGAAAGCAGCTGTTGACAAACCTGTCCCAAATTTACTGAAGGGGTGTTTAGGATTCCCTGTAGCTTTTTCCAATTGAAAGAGTCTCCAGGCATCATTCATCACATTCTTCTCATGTTCTGAATCAACTGCATTCACCTCTCTGTCTTTGCAACTTTCATCGAACAAGGGGCACAGAAAAAACTGTGCAAACCTAAGGGTACAAAACATAATTAAAACTTGAAAGATGTCATTTTAAAACAATAGCGTTTTAGAAAGATTTTTGGAACTTATCAGATAGGAAATGTAAATTTTGCAGAATCAGAAACAAAACTACCATTGCTATTAAGAAAAAAGGAATATAAAATAAGTGCTACGTAACAGAAGAAAAATCTAATATTGAACAGAGGTAAATGCAGAGGAGTTGATCTACCCCAGAGATGATAAATAGTGAAAATTTAAAAAATTAACACCAAAAAAGGCAGGTTATGGACAACAGCAGTCTATTTAAGATTTTTAATTTGGTACGTCTATAAAAACTTTGTTATATGTGGCTAATGCTCAAAAAAAAAAAAAAAGAGAAAGAAAGAAAAAGGCAGGTCATAGTTTTTAGGCCAATCTTAAATTTACAGTTTTAGGTGCAATTTCACTAAGACTCAGGCACCTTAGGACAAACAAGTGACCTACTTTTAACAGGCTCAATTTGAATATTTCTTTCTTCTTATGCAGAAAAACAAACTTGAATTAGTAGGAAAAAACATAATGCAGTGAAAAACCTGAGGTATGACATAGTTTGACTAAGCCATGATTATGCACTTTTATGAAATCATAAGAGAAACAGTCCATAAAATTTTAATAAGCAGTGATTCAATCAATAACATGGTATGTAACTTTAACATAAGTAACCAATATGCCTTTCTTGAGGCTATTCCTTAATAATAGTACCAAAATTTAAGATACCTACAGCTAATAAATTAACTCTTCTATATCTGGTTGAATTTAACTCATGATTCCTGTAGTAATTCTTAAGAAACTTTACATCCCATTTTATAGAATAAGACTTGATTCAGATGAAGCTAAGAGCAGAGGCTCTGAATAGGACTACTTTATTCAGTGGGCCTAAGGAACTCTTGGATCTATAAACATCTCAGTTACTACGCCTCACAGTCCAGCTGTCACAGAAGCCATTATCATTACTTGTTATTTACTTTAAGTGCATAAGTAAATATGATACTGTGCTAAGTACTTTACATATACCACAAGGGGAAACTCTATCTATCTGGAGTCTATAATCAAAGATGTATGAAAACAGATAATTTCTGGCCACATAACATCTTTTACCCACCTCAGTACCTCCAGGCTGGGAAAAATGTCTAATAGCTACATACCAAAGCTGGATAGGCCCAGATAAAGGGTCATGTTATGACACAGTATAATAAAGTTTTTTAAATGATCCTCTTATACAAGTGGATTTTTAGTTTGAGCCAAGTAACAGACATCCGCCACCATACAGAGATTATATGAACATCTGCTGCAGCATTTGTAAAGCAAGAAATGAAATTCAGTGTATGATCCCAGGGAACTAATTAATGGAAGTCTTCTGGGAATACATATCAGAGATGATTACACCTCAAAGCTGCTGCCTAAAGACTGAAACATAAAATAGAATAAGTAGGAAACAGACTACTTTGGCCCAGCACATATCATAAACCCATGCCCTTGCCTTGATAATGTTTTTTCAAGAATATAATAACTATTATTAAAAGTAAGCAAATAAAGCTGACAGTGACTAAAACTGTCAAATTTCATTATAGATCCAAAAAGTTGCTGAATTACACCTTGGCATCACAGAAAACTATAAATATTCACCAAGGATAAACAAATAACTACTGCCTACCATAATGCTTTGGACTACCAGAGTGTAGTCCATTATTTGAGTCAAATAACGAATCAAATCACTGATGTAACAAAAAAATTAGAAATTGTTAGCTGTATAAAAAATTGACAAAAAAAAAAAAAAAGCTGACCAATGCTGGGCGCAGTGGCTCACGCCTGTAATCCCAGCACTCTGGAAGGCCCAGGTGGGTGGATCAACTGAAGTCAGGAGTTCGAGACCAGCCTGACCAACATGGTGAAACCCCATCTCTACTAAAAATACAAAATTAGCCAGGCGTGGTGGCACATGCCTGTAATCCCAATTACTTGGGAGGCTGAGGCAGGAGAATTGCTTGAACCAAGGAGGCAAAGGTTGCAGTAAGCCAAGACTGCACCATTGCATTCCAGCCTGGGAAACAAGTGCGAAACTCCGTCTAAAAAAAAAAAAAAAAAAAAATTGACCAAGAAATAAAATCAGCCTAATGGAGCTTGCTCCAGAAAACACTTTCAAAATATCCCCACGGTTGACCAAAAAATTAAATCGGCCTAATGCAGCTTGCTCCAGAAAACACTTTCAAAATATCCCCACGGTTGAAACAGCAGGTCAAAACGTTCTGTATCTACTAAGCATCCTTGAGAAGCAAGGAAATGAATGAGGAGAGAATATTTAAGGTTTAGCATTCTGGAACAGAAGTATGTCTGAAAAGAGATCAATGACACTATCACAGGTTAGTCCTCATCACATGCTTTATATGTAACACCAGTTAGAATGGAAAGGGCTGCTGAAAATTCTATACCTCAATAAAATATTTTGTAGGCCTGAAGGCTCATTTAAAATATGACATCACTCATTTTTTCTTTTTCAGAAAACACAGGGAAAAACACTGCTTAAAATACCTTTTGTTAAACTATGAAGCCATCTCTGTAGAAATAATAATTATTATTATTAATGTGATAAGTACACAAAGTTGGATAATTCATAGGGTATTCTGCATTACCTGTCTAGGGCACCTTCTAGGTGTTCATGAGAAACATCAAAATAGTAATTGGTATGCTCTCCACTAGTAAAGGCATTTGAACTTCCTGCATGCTCACTGAGAAACTGGCTGTATTCATTTTCTTTAGGGTATTTCTTTGTTCCCAAAAAAAGCATATGTTCACAAAAATGACTTAAGCCAGCAATATTTGGAGGATCCGACAATGAACCTGAAAGAGAAAACACATATATAATAAATCATTGTCTTATGTTGAAAGTTAGTAAGTACAGATGATTTGTAGTTCTTGTTAGCATGACAACTCCAACTATATAATCAGAGAAAGTTAAGCACAAGCTACCTAAAATGGTATTATTTAGAAAGTAAATCAGCAGTAAGAAGACTGGTTTCTAGTGCCTGCTCTTGACGCTAATTAGTTGGTAACCTCGGGCAGGTTACTTAGTGTCTCTGAACATTAGTTTCCCCACATGCTGGAGAGGAAGAAGGAGCTGGATTCACAGTTTTAAGAGCCAGAATTTTCTTTTTATTTATTTATTTATTTTTGAGACAGTCTTGGTCTGTCGCCCAGGCTGGAGTGCAGTGGCGTGATCTCGGCTCACTGCAAGCTCTGCCTCCCAGGTTCACGCCATTCTCCTGCCTCAGCCTCCCGAGTAGCTGGGACTACAGGCGCCCGCCACCGCGCCCAGCTAATTTTTTGTATTTTTAGTAGAGGCGGGGTTTCACCGTGTTAGCCAGGATGGTCTTGATCTCCTAACCTCATGATCCGCCAGCCTCGGCCTCCCAAAGTGCTGAGATTACAGGCTTGAGCCACCACGCCTGGCAAGAGCTAGAATTTTCTTGTCATGATTTTATTGCAGGAGACTATACAGCACAGTGCTAACAGCATGCGTTTGGGGGTTACCAGCTCTACTGGCTGTGAAACGGTAAGCACAATACTGTACCTGTCTTGACTCATTTGCTTCAATATATACCCATCTTAGAGGGCTGTGTGAGTACAAATTAGATGACATATGCAAATCACCCTGGTAGTCTAAAGAATTATGGTAGGCAGTAGTTATTTGCTCAATATTACCTTATTTCTTCAGTTCTAAAATGACACTGAGTTAAAAGCTTTTCAAAGAGGACAAAAAGAAACACTGTCCCACTAACGGTACACATACATAAAAAGCAACTCAGCCGGGCACAGTGGCCCACACCCGTAATCCCAGCACTTTGGGAGGACGAGGTGGGCAGATCATCTGAGGTCAGGAGTTTGAGATCAGCCTGGCCTACATGGCAAAACCTCGTCTCTAATAAAAATACAAAAACTAGCTGGGCGTGGTGGTGGGCGCCTATAATCCCAGCTACTAGGGAGGCTGAGGTAGGAAAATTGCTTGAACCTTGAAGGTGGAGGCTGCAGGGAGCGGAGATTGCACCACTGCACTCCAGCCCGGGCAACAGAGTGAGACTTTGTCTCAGAGAAAAAAAAAAAAGAAGCAACCTGATTAAAGCAACATTAAATGTGTAAGAAATGTGCACATGGCAGGGCGTGGTGGCTCTCGCCTGTAATCCCAGCACTTTGGGAGGCTGAGGCGAGTGGATCACCTGAGGTCAGGAGTTTGAGACCAGCCTGGCCAACGTGGTGAAACCCCATCTCTACTAAAAATACACAAATTAGCTGGGCGTGGTGGTGGATGCCTGTAATCCCAGCTACTCAGGAGGGTGAGGCAGGAAAATCGCTTGAACCTGGGAGGTGGAGGTTGCAATCAGCCGAGATCACATGATTGCACTCCAGCCCGGGCGACAGCACAAGGCTGGGTGCGGTGGCTCACGCCTGTAATCCCTGCACTTTGGGAGGCCGAGGCGGGCAGATGACCTGAGGCTGGGAGTTCAAGACCAGCCTGACCAACATGGAGAAACCCCGTCTCCACTAAAAATACAAAATTAGGCGGGCGTGGTGGCACACGCCTGTAATCCCAGCTACTTGGGAGGCTGAGGTAGGAGAATTGCTTGAACCCGGGAGGCGGAGGTTGAGGTAAGCCGAGATCACACCATTGCACTCCAGCCTGGGCAACAAGAGCAAAACTCCTACTCAAAAAAAAAAAAAAAAAAGAAAAAAGAAATGTGCACACAAAAACCTATGAAATATGGTATCAGGCCAGGCACGGTGGCTCACACCTGTAATCCCAGCACTTTGGGAGGCCGAGGTGGGTAGATCACAGGGTCAAGAGATCGAGACCATCCTGGCCAACATGGTGAAACCCCATCTCTAATAAAAATACAAAAATTAGCTGGGCATGGAGGCACATGCCTGTAGTCCCAGCTACTCAGGAGGCTGAGGCAGGTGAATTGCTTGAACTCAGGAGGCAGAGGTTGCAGTGAGCCGAGATTGCGCCACTGCACTCCAGCCTGGCGACAGAGTAAACTCTGTCTCAAAAAAAAAGAAAAAGAAAAAGGAATATTATATTAAATGTACCAAGGTAAAAAAAAAATCGTAACTGTTACTGTAAAGAATGGCAATGAATTTTTGCTGCTAGGTCACTTAAGGTGGGAACCTAACAAGATGTCCTTAGAAAATGTAAGATTATTTGACTGAGACAATTGCAGTTTACCAATAGCTTTACGAGGGTTCTGGTATAAAATAAAGTACATGGAACCGGTAACTATTGAGTATTTAAACACGTATGGAAAGTTCTAATAAATGTCAACATTAGGTCAATGAAACAAAACAAAGCTTAATTCACAATTTTCAATTGTACCTATGTGCACATCAAGTGCTGCTGATGACTTATCCGTGGTAGGATCACTGATAAGAAGTACTTTGATACCATTGGCCAGCTCTAGCCCTCGATATTCTCGTTTGTCTTCAGGAGACTTGGTAATGTGATTTCCTATTCTCTTGATGGCTGGATTATTCATTTTGCTGTAAGTCTTTTTTTGGCAACTGAAAAGAAAGAGATTTTTAATTGTTGATTTGTGACTTTATATTTAAGGACAAACAATAACGTCAAGTAAACCCATATAATACATCATCAGATTTTTTTAAATGCTGGAGGAAACCTTTTATAGCCACTCTACAGGGTGCAGTCATTCCTTTCCTCCCTCTTACCCCTCATTCTTTCTGAGAAATGCTAACAAAATTGTTTTCATGGAGCCATATTTGTATCTGAAAGAGCACATGGATAGGGATTTGAGACAGGGTGGGTTAGACCATGTGTTGGTCTGTATGCAGAACTAGAATAGAGTTTTTTTGCTGGTTTTTTGTTTTTGTTTTTTTGAGACAGGGTCTCAGTTTGTCACCTAGGCTTGTATGCAGTAGCGTGATTTTGGCTCACTGCAGGCCTCAACCTCTTGGGCTCAAGTGGACCTCATCCTCCTGCCTCAGTCCCCTCAAGCAGCTGGGACCACAGGCGCTCACCATCACACCCAGTTAATTTTTCATATTTTTTGTAGAGACGGGGTTTCAACTTGTTACCCATGCTGGTCTTGAACTCCTGAGCTCAAGCCATCTGTCCATCTCAGCCTCCCAATGTGCTAGGATTACAAGTGTGAGCCACTACGCCCGGCCTAGAATAGAGTTTTATTTCACACTATTTCAGAGGTATTTGCTAGAATAAGTGAGGTGAGATGTTGTGTAAGAATTATTACTGGGTTAGCTCAAACACTGCTCAAACTGATGATATTGAAAGATAGGGTAGATCTGGAACTCGCAGGTCTGATATACACATGCTCAGAACATAGGGAACAACCCCCAATGAGGAACAATCCTGTAAAGTTCTAATATAAAATAAGAGACCTGTGCTGTCCTATGATGGCAGCAATAACAAGGACATAAAACAAACAAACAAAAAGTTGGAAGGACCCCAAGTATTTTTGTAACCTGCTGAAGAGCTGAATGCCAGAGCAGGAAAAGTCTGGCAATCTTAACAGAGATGTCAGAAAAATTCTCTTACAAAAGGCTTCCTCTGACAGTCTTCTTTCTTCTCTAGAACGGCTAGATTACAGTGATGGGAAAGGACTATCAGTACACAGAATCCTGTAGGGATGTTGGTTGGAATTAGTGCAGTGAAGGGACTTTCCAGAGTCTGGGGTATGCATGTTTTTTGAGAGCAGGGTAGATGTAACTTTTGTCTATACTGGAGATTGCTTAATAGACCAAAAAAAAAAAAAAAATTGAATCTGCTACTACTGGCAGGTTAATACACTGCCAGTATATAATTAATTAAAGCCAAAAACATATCTGAAACTACAGAGGAAAAATAACCCTCTATGAGCACATCTGCTTCTTACCTGCAAGACAAAACTAAAAAGATTTGACTGTTCCTTAAAGACTGACAGCTAGATTTAAAGGTAAGTAACAGGGGGAAGAAATAGGCATACAATTATTTTAGATAAGTTTTTTCTGTGTTAAAATCTCTAGAGATTGAGAGAGGAAAAAAAATCTAGTTTGCTTTCACCATTATATTTTCCTCTCTGAAATCACCTATAACTATTCTTCCAATCTGCATAACAATTGATAAACCAAAGGGGTTTGTTGCTACTAAGACTGTCCCCTAGATCCCCTAGATCTTTTTTTTTTCTCTCACCCTCTCTTACAGTGCTGATAGATCTTCTTTAGAGGAGAAGAGATAAGGAATTTTAAAGATCAACATATCATACTAAATGTAAATACTGGTTTTAAAAATCACATAGTACTTTACAACAGATAGTGCTAATGGTCTTCTATTTATAGTAAAAATCATTTCTTGAAAAACAAAGCATAAAATATAATACTAACATATTGGGGCTATGTTAGTAGGTCACTGTTGGAAAATTCAAAAGCAACTTGAAACTGAAAAGCCATTATTAACAATTATTTTAGGCCAGGCACGGTGGCTCGCGCCTGTAATCCCAGCACTTTGGGAGGCTGAGACGGGCGGATCACAAGGTCAGGAGATCAAGATCATCCTGGCCAACATGGTAAAACCCTGTCTCTACTAAAAATACAAAAATTAGATGGGCGTGGTGGCGTGCACCTGTAGTCCCAACTACTTGGGAGGCTGAGGCAAGAGAATCGCTTCAACCCGGGAGGCAGAGGTTGCAATGAGCTGAGGTCAAGCCACTGCACTCCAGCCTGGCGACAGCATTAGACCCCGTCTCAAAGGAAAAAAAAAATTATTTTCTTTCTCATTAGCCACAAGCCACTAAAATTCAATGTCAACGATGAAAATATCTGAGTGCAAAGTCTAAAAAATGGTGTTTGTGGTAAAATAGTAATAATTCTCAGGGTGACAGGAAATAGTCTATTTCAGACTCTAAAGAGGGGTACAAGAAACCTCAGATAACAGTCCTAGGCCAGGCACAGTGACTCACGCCTGTAATCCTAGCACTTCGGGAGACCGAGGCGGGCAGATCACCTGAGGTCAGGAGTTCGAGACCAGCCTGGTCAATATGGTGAAACCCCGTCTTTACTAAAAATACAAGAAATTAGCTGGACATGGTGGCGGGTGCCTGTAATCCCAGCTATTTGGGAGACTGAGGCAGCAGAATCACTTGAACCGGGGAGGCAGAGGCTGCAGTGAGCCGAGATCATGCCACTGCACTCCAGCCTGGGCGCGACAGAGCGAGACTCTGTCTCAAAAGAAAAAAAAAACAAAACAGTTCTGGTTAAGACATTTGGCAAAGGACAATCTGTTTAGACTGCAGCAAATGCCTTCAGTGTGTACATAGTTTGTTTCAAAAACATTAATCTGAGTTCAATATAAATTAAACTATTTTTAAAAATGAGTCCAACTTAGCAGCGACATAACACTAAATAAGTCAGTCACAAGGCAGCCTCCATTAAGACTCCCAGCAAGAAGGGCAGTGTTAAAACGGCAGTGTTAGTAAGAACCTCCGTGTGTACCAAAGAGAATGCCTGAACTTACCCCAGGCAACAATCTACTCCAGGGAGAAAAGGGGTTGGTCTTCTAGTGATAGTTATACTCAATTTCCTCTGTGGTGCTTGACCTAGTGAGTTTGACTTAGGTAACCAAGAATTACAAATGATTAAAATGTAATAATGATGATGATGATGGTCTAAAACTTCCGTCCAAACCACAACTGTGTAGAGGGGAGATGAAATATAGCTCACTTTGGTAGTATAAATTATCTTACTATGTGGGAGGTTAAAAACTCTATATAAAGATAACCACCTCAACTATAAGCTACACTCTGTACTTTTTTTTCAGGGTTCCAACTTCCCTTATCTGGATTTTAATTTTTTTAGACAAAAAAAATTTAAATTGTAAAACACAGAGTAGGATGTAGGTAGACAGAACAGTTCCAGCCCAGTAAAAACTATTTACAAATGATCAGAATCCATCACAGCCATGGATATAACTTGTTTGGACGCTGAAGTTGTGCTGGATTAATATTCCTGATATGGTTGAGAATAAGGAGATGGATTTATTCTACAAGTCACACATAAAAATTAGTCCAACTACTTGTGTACAAAGGATCAAAAAAACCTAAAAATTTCCAAGGTGGCAATACTCCCTAATCAAATATCATGACTTATTGAGGAAGTAAAATCCAAAAGAAATAGTAGCAACATTTTCAAACAAAACCTATTCCCGGCAATCCTATTCAATACAAAGTCTGGGTTTACCTATAGCATATCTATAAACACTTTCTACAACGATTTGATTCTCACCTTCTGGAGAAGTGAAGACAATGACTGGGAACTCTTCCTCCTCTGATGATGAATTCATCAACAGCTTGCCTGTCTCTGTATTTATACTCATAAGATCACCTGTCTATCTACTTCAGATCATTAGCATAAAGCCTTCAAGAGCAATTTTATTTATGGCAAATGTTCTCCAATAAGCAAGCATACTGACAATTTAGATGATGAGCTAGTGTTAACTCAAATGCTTTCCCAGACATTTATATTTTTAACTTGTTAAAGTTAAAATTTTAGGAGCAATAAAATTACTTTCAATTCTAGGGACATTGACATACACTGGAAACTTCATAAGAAACAGAATTGTCTTTTCAGCACTCTGATAAACTGGAGAGATATTTAGTAATTACAACACATATTTTGTCATTTTGCTCAGAATTTAAAACAATGACTATAATCACAGAAGATAAAAGCTGGAAGAGCCACTAGATGTTATCTAGTCCTTTGCAGTTCATGGACTGGCTACACTGGCTTCTCCTGGGAGCTTGTTAAAAATGCAAAATATCAGAAGCCACCAGAGACCTACTGAGCCATAATCTGCATTTTAACAAGATCCCCAGGTGGGCTAGATCCCCTCATCTTACATACAAGGAAACTGAACCTCAAGGAGTTTAATAAATCAGTTGCCCAAGATCATACAACAAAAAGTTATAATCAAACTCAGTCTTAACTCCCAGTCCTGTGTCCAGCCTCCCCTCCACATCCAAACAAACACTTAAGGAAGTCTATTAAGGTCCAGGCATCACACTATGCAAATGGTTACAAAGATGAGTACATCAGAGCCCTTGTTTTGAAGGAACCTAGACTAGTGATGAAGTCAGATATAAAAACAGGTCATTATCTTTTTTTTCTATTTTTTGAGACAGGGTTTCACTCTGTCACCCAGGCAAAATCTTGGTTCACTATAGGCTCAACATCCCAGACTCAGGTGATCCTCCCACCTCAGCCTCCCCGGTAGCTGGGACTATAGACACTCACCACCGTACCCAGCTAATTTTTTGTTTTGTTTTATAGACAGGGTTTCGCCATGCTGGCCAGACTGGTCTCAAACTCCTGGCTTCAAGCAATCCACCCGCCTTGGCCTCCCAAAGTTCTGGGACTACAGGCATGAGCCACCGTGCCTAGTCTCTAGGTAATTTTTTTGTAGAGATGGGGTTTTGCCATGTTGTCCGGGCTGGTCTTTCAAACTCCTGGGTGCAAGAGACTGCCGCCTTGGCCTCCCAAAGTGCTGGGATTACAGGCATGAGATGCTACACCCAGGCCAGGTCATTATCTTTTAAGTGTGGTGACAAAATTGTCCCCGGGGCACTATGGGAGTAACCCTGTCTAGGAGGGGAGAGTAGAAGCACACCAAATAAAAGGCAAGGGGACAATCAATCAAAGTAGAAGGGAATTCGTGAGCGAAGCCTGACAATGAGGAAAAAGCATGAGGAATATAGTGGAAAAACAAGAAGCGTGGTGCTAATGACCTACAACAGGAACTCCAGGTCAAGATCATGGACTAAGACATGCAAAGGCCTAAATTTCAGGTTTACAAAAACAAATCCCCAAATGTAAGGTCATTTCCAAATTCCACACCAAGAGTAAATTTTACGCTGCAAAGAATCTTTTATTCAGGTGACCTTTCAGTCTTTCTCATCTCTCTTTAAAGTGTTTCATGATCAATATAGTAGCAGATTGGGAAATTTTACTTTGCTTTTTGCTTCCTACTCACCTCCATTGGTCTCTCACAAATTTAAAGTCAGACCTGATTTAGAAATAACGACCTATAAACCTGAACAGGTGAGTGATCATGTTAATAGTGAATTACAAACCAAAACCTCCCTTCTGTGGAATCCATCCACCCACTCCCAAGACCATAGGTGGAAGTCAAGGCCTATAGCACTCATGCACGTGGAGGAGGAGCCCAGAGAGAAAAGGCATGAAATCAAAACCACACCACATAACATTCCCACTTCCTTGCAGAAGGTAGAGGTAAATAAGCAGAGGGTGACAAGATAGTGGTGGTATGAGCCCAAGGATGCCTCAACATATTAATGCTTAAAACCATATACCCCAAGTACTATTAATAATACATGAACTAAAAAATAACAACATATCTTAGGGAGCCACCTACCCAAAGCTCTTCAGTTATAGCAACAGGTACACCTAACTTCATACACCAGCTAGATCATAAAGTTGGGTACAAAATAAAATCCTGTCAGTTAAATCTTATTCACCCCTGATGTTTTGCCTTTGTGCCAGGCAGAATATCAGCTGTCGTAACTCTATGTCCTGGCCCTCTGGAAAGGAGATTATGATCAACAAATAAACCCTTAAATGAAGTAGGGTGGTTGCAATTTAAAGAAGTTCTAAAGCAGTATCATTCTAGACAGAAGTGCTTTTGCAAATGTTGTTTTAGTTTGATGCATGCCTATCAATGGTTGTTCATTCCAAAAGTGACAAGCTTAACACAGAACACTTTATAGAAACGTTATAAAGTTTAAGCAAATGAACAAAACCTCTGTTTTAGACCTTGTGCCACAGAGGTAACTATAGAAAGTTTCTTAAAGTTGTAGTTTGGGTACCAAGGGTGTTTCACAAGTATCCTTCTTCCACATGGAGTTTTCAGGGCTGTTAGGAAATGTAAGATATAGGCCGGGTGCGGTGGCTCACGCCTGTAATCCCAACACTTTGGGAGCCTGAGGTGGGCGGATCACCTGAGGTCAGGAGTTCGAGACCAACCTGGCCAACATGGTGAAACTCTGTCTCTACTGAAAATACAAAAATTAGCCAAGCATGGTGGCGCATGCCTGTAATCCCAGCTACTTGGGAGGCTGAGGCAGGAGAATTGCTTGAACCCAGGAGGCGGAAGTTGCAGTGAGCCAAGATTGCGCCACTGCACTCCAGCCTGGGTGACAGAGCAAGACTCCATCTCAAAAAAAAAAAAAAAAAAAAGATAGAATACCATTGTATAAATCTAATCCTAAGAATCGCTCTTATTTTTTTAAAGTGTCATAGGCTTTATAAACTGTTCATTTAATCTTTCCATTCTCCCTAAGTGGTGGGTCGTAACAGCTGTTCACAGTCATCCTCTTCAACTCCAAATGAGAAACAAAAGCTCAGTCAGTGCTTGCATACTAAAGTATAACCAAAAAGACAAAAAAAAAAAAAAGATAAGTGGTTAAGTGACTTGCCCAAGGGCAAGCTGATTGTGGTAAAGCTGGAACTACAGAGAAAGAGGAAGCGTGGGAAGGGGAGGGACAGAGGTGGTGCTGAAGGAAATCATACACTAGTTTATTCTCCAGCTCCTGTTTATCACCCTCACAGTCTTTCCCTGACCCCATTCTTCTTCCCTTACAATCCCAAATAACAAAAGCCAGGAAACAAAAATTAAAGTAGGTCAAAACAAATGCTCCAAGGAAAGTTTTCAGTTTTTTACTCCTTCTTCCGCATATAAAACAGAGGTAGTAGGGGGAGTCTGCAATGCTTCTAATCTACCAAAGGAGTCCCTTAGCTAAGAACCATAATACATAGCAGGATTAAATGTATAACAGGTTTAAAGCGAGAGAGTATATGTACAGAACTGACTCATGCATGAAAGGAAACAAAAATAAGTACTACAGTAGACATGAATGGGTTTAAGTATACTATTTTTTAAAAGTATACATTAAACCATATGATCAGAAAAAAGAGAAGAAAATCATAATCATCTCGGTAGGTGCAGAAAAGTACTTAAATTCAACAACCACTCATGTATTTTTTTAAAGTCAGCAAACTGGAATTAAATTTCTCCATTTTAAAAAGAATATCGCAGAAACTATGGTAATTATCATATTCAATGGTATACTCAATAGTTTACATTACAATTAATGTAAACAATCTCCCGCCCTCCCCACCAACACGATGCCACTAACACTTCTTCTATTTCAACATTGTATTGGTAGTTCTAACCAGTCCAAATAAACCAAGAAAAAGAAACAAAACACATAGAGATGGGAAAGGAAAGAGGAAAAAAATTAACATAATTCTCAAGCAATATGATTATGTATACAGAAAATCCCAAGAATCTACTGACAACTTCCACTTCTGGGTAGGATATAGCAGCTCATGGCAAACTAATTCAGCTTCAACAACTAGAAAAGGCCAGGATAAATTACAAAAATCACATTTGCAAAGATGCTGGAAAGTTGTGCAAGCAACAAGGATTGGATAAACCAGTTCCAGAAAGGCGAGCAACCTCTGAGGTGAGCTGATAATCATCATTCATTTTCTTCTCTGGGAATATCTGCTAATTCTGAGTGCAGACTGAAGATCATGCTTGCCCTAAGCAAAGGGACTCTATTGGATGAAGAGGTATCACTGAGGCTTCAGTGGTGGCATGAAGTTGGTGTGACAGATTAAAGTCCCAGGAGGTCCCAAATTTGCAACTAACTTTCCCAACAGAAGATTTTCTGAGATACTACTACATGTTTACCAGAATAGCTAAAAAGAAAAAGAGGGCAAATACCAAGTGTTAGAGAAGTTAACAAACTCTCACACACTGCTATAGACATGCAATTTGGTATGGGTACAACCATTTTCAAAAACTGGCACTATACACTAAAGCTCACACTATGACCTAACAATGCTAGTAACAGATAAATAACCCAAATAAATGCATTTATATGTTCATAGCAACACTATTCAAACTAGCCCAAACTAGAAATGATCAAATGACAATCAACAGTGAAATGATAAATTGTACATTCACACAATGGAAAGTATACAGCAATAAAAAGGAATAATATAGAACAAAGCACAATAAACATGAATCTCACTAATATAAGGTTGAGTGAAAGAGGCTAGACACAAAAGAGTAAATACTGTAACCTTCCATTTATACAAAGCAGAAGAGGAAGTAAAATCAAGCTATGCCTTCATCCCAGGATAGTCATTACCCTTGGGAGTGGGAGTAGTGATTGGATTTGGAAAGGAGAATGAAGGGGGCTTTGGGGTTCCAGGTCATGTGCTGGTTATACAGGTATGTTCAGTTCGTAAAAATGCATTAAGTTGAACACTGACATCTTTCAATAAAAAGTTCTTAAAAATAAAGCTTTTCAAAATATCATAAAACACAGTAAAATAAAAGGAAGGGGGAGATACATGAATTACTGATATTACAAATATCAACCACCAAAAATCATCTGGAAATAGTACCACTTGAATACTGGAAAGTAGCTACACATACCAAAGAGGTGCTAAACTAAGAAGGCTCACTAAGGAACAGTAGTACAATTAACATAATTAAACCTTCTCAGGTGTGTCTCGAGACAATTATTTCAAATATTTCTGTTGATGCTATCTTGGCCACAAGAAATAGGAGGCCCATGTAAGTACAGCATCAGTTAACTAAGTTAATTCAGTATGCTAAATCTTTTAACTCAGGACTTTACTCATTACATATTATTTGAAAACTAGCTTTTAGTAATTACTTTAGACTCTAGTTAAGATCTAAAAATAAAACTTGACACTTCCAGTAACTAAGAGCTAAGTATAACACAGATAAAAGCAAAATGATTAAACTTTGAATAAATTCTCCCCTCAACAATTTCCAATATTTATACCAAACAACTTCTAATTCAGGATTTGAATAAGAAAAATTATTTTTAAAACAAAATTAAAAGAATACCATATAACGTTAACATTTCTTCAAACTCAACTAATTTTACATATGGGCAACCTCCCATAGATGCTTCATGAACCCAGAACAGCAAGGGCAGCTTAAAGACAACTGTCATGGTTTTCTTCTTCTTCTTTTTTTTAAGATAGGGTCTCACTCCCATCGCCCAGGCTGGAGTGCAGTGGCGCTATCATGGCTCATGACTTCCTGGGCTCAGGTGATCCTCCCACCTCAGCCTCCTGCGCAGCTGGGACTACAGGCATACGCCACCATGCCCGGCTAATTTTTTGTATTTTTATTTTTAGTAGAGACAGGGTTTTGCCATGTTTCCCAGAATGACTCGAACTCCTGGGCTCAAGCAATCTGTCCACTTCAGCCTCCCAAAATGCTGGGATTACAGGCATAAGCCACTGCACCTGGCCTGGTTTCTAAACATCAATTCAAATCACAGGCTGGGAAGAGTTATTGACCCGTAACTAATTCTCTCAAGATAGCCCTCTAAAAAAAGCAAACCATAAATATCCCTTATCAAAAATGGTTGGGATCAGATGTGTTTCAGATTTTCCTGGATTTTTAAATATTTGCATTACATTTACCAATACAGCATCTACTTTGAGCATCATGTTGGTGCTCAAAAAATTTAGAATTTTGGAGCATTTCTGATTTTGAATTTTGAATTTTTTCAGATTTGGAATGCTCAACCTGTATTCTGTACAGACGGTTCAGTTCCACCCATATGTACAGAAGATAATCTGCCCAACTCAGAGAATGCTGCCTCACGAAACTTGACCTGTACTTTGCCTTAGTATGATTCTTCACTGTCTGCACTGATCTACTGACCACTTCCAGCTTGTGTTCGATAATTACATACCCTCACCTTTACCAGATGACCTCTCTGCTCCTGAGGTACTGGATACTACTGGACTATTCTGGTCAAACCAGACTTTCTGGCCTCATCTAGCTTGTTTTTTTAAAAAACAGTTCTCCCTATGTTGCGCAGGCTGAACTTGAACACCCAGGCCCAAGCAATCCTCCCATCTCAGCCTCCCAACTAGGATGGTGTGCCATCATGCCCATCTTGGCCTCATCTAGTTTTGACAATCAAGAGTCAGATGAGGCCAGGCGTGATGGCTCACGCCTGTAATCCCAGCACTTTGGGAGGCCGAGGCAGGCGGATCACCTGAGGTCGGGAGTTCAAGACCAGCCTGACCAACGTGGAGAAACCCCCATCTCTACTAAAAATACCAAAATTAGCCAGGCGTGGTGGCAGACTCCTGTAATCCCAGCTACTCGGGAGGCTGAGGCAGGAGAATCGCTTGAACCCGGGAGGCAGAGGTTGCGGTGAACCAAGATCAACCTGGGCAACAAGAGCAAAACTCCATCTCAAAAAAAAAAAAAAAAAAAAGAGTCAGATGAAATGTATACATGGCCCATTAAATTGACAGGGGCACCTATAGTTGCATCACACTCAGGCAACCTTCACAGAGTTTCTCCTGTAAAATATGTTTATATAAACTTCACCAAGGCATAGTTCCTGGTACACAGTAGTCATCCACGAATGGTAACTTGATTATTATAAAATCATCATCATTATTATGGTCATAGTGACTAAGGTGCAAATGGACCACCTCCATAACCACCATGTTATTACCAGCATTCTTAACACATACTTATGTGAATTCCAGATGTTATTTGTCATCTCTGGAGGTCAAAAACATTCATTAGGTAGGCTGATAATAGGATTATACTTTATAAGACTATTAGGAAACCAGGTAAATAATTATCCCTTTATAATTGCTATAGATGAACCAGTGTTTATAGTAAGTAGTTCTCAATGGGTGACTATTCCCACTCACCAACCCCCACTGAGGACATATAGCAATGACTAGAGGCATTTTTTATTGTCACAACTGAAGGTGCTAATGGCATATAGTGAGTAGAGGCCAGGGATGCCACTAAGCAACCTACACTGTACGGGATATCTCCCACAAGAAAGAATTATTTGGCCCACACCTGTAATCCCAGCACTTTGGGAGGCTGAGGCGGGAGGATCACATGAGGCCAGGAGTTCGAAACCAGCCTGGCCAACATGTTGAAACACTGTCTCTACTAAAAATACAAAAATCAGCTTGGCATGGTGGCACAAACCTGTAATCCCAGCTACTCGGGAGGCTGAGGCACAAGAATCACTTGAATCTGGGAGGCAGATGTTGTGTGAGCCAAGACTGTGCCACTGCACTCCAGCCTGGGCAACAGAGTGAGACTGTGTCTTTAAAAAAAAAAAAGAAAAAAAGATTTTGGCACAAAATATCAATAGCGCTAAGGATGAAAGACCCTAGTTTATAATTCTGATTTTATTACCCCCCAAATAATGGATGAATATCAATGCAACCAATTCTATCCACTTAAATCCAAGAGACAGCCTCATTAAAGTACAGAACTCTTCTATAATTAAACTCCCATCTATGTATCTATATATCTCTCAATCAATCAATCAAATCTAAGCCACAAAAGATTTACATGAAGAGAGGGGAAAAACTGATAATGAAAGAGAAAGAGAGAAGGAAACTTTACAGGAACCTTGTCCTAGAGTAAGGAATCTAACACATAAGTGAAGGGGTTAAGCTTAGAAAGAAGCAAAGCCAGTATGTCAGAACAGATGCTTACTGAATACTCAGTCAGTATCTTGCAGCACATATACTTGCTTGGGGAATAAATCTATTATATATTATACATATATATAATATATTCAATAAACCCCTTATATAGATCCTATTAGTCCCATTTTTTACTGGACAGGGAAATTAAAGCTCAGAAAAGTTATTTGGTTGGAACCACATAGGTATAAAATAGAAGAGCTAGGATTCAAACCCAAGTCTTTAGACACAAAATGACCATGCTGTTAAACACTCCACCAAGTTAAAAGTTCATCTCAACACTTTGGGAGGCCAAGGCAGGCAGATCACCTGAGGTCAGGAGTTCAAGACCAGCCTGACCAACATGGAGAAACCCTGTCTCTACTAAAAACATAAAATTAGCCAGGCATGGTGGCGCATGCCTATAATCTCAGCTACTCCGGAGGCTGAGGCAGGAGAATGGCTTGAACCTGGGAGGTGGAGGTTGCAGTAGGCCGAGATTGTGGCACTGCACTCCAGCCTGGGCAACAAGAGCGAAGCTCCGTCTCAAAAAAAAAAAAAAAAAAAAAAGAAAAGAAAAAACATTTAAAAAAAGGAACTAGTTTGTTGGCTCACAACTGGGGCGATTTCCAAAACGATTTTTTAAATGGTTTGTCGGGTGAAAGATTCAAGCAGACAATGGAACAGAACCCACAGCCTAATTCTAACACCTACTTTCCTCACTCAACTGCTAATCTAATGTGGTTTGGCCCAATGTTGCTTCAATTTTAGGTTCCACTTTGTTTCTTTGTGCACACAGGATAATAACTGCTGGAAGTTTAGAAAGTTAGCAGCCTAGATTCTGACTCTTTCTTACCACCGATGCTATTCTATTTCTTTAGATATAAACTTTGTATTTTTTTTGTGTGTGTGGGTACATAGCAGGTGTATAGACATAGACTTTAAGAAAAGTCACCCCCAGCCAGGCACGGTGGCTCACGCCTGTAATCCTAGCACTTTGGGAGGCCGAGGTGGGTGGATCGTGAGGTCAGGAGTTCGAGACCAGCCTGACCAACATGGTGAAACCCCGTCTCTACTAAAAATACAAAAATCAGCCGGGCATAATGGTGTGTGCCTATAATCCCAGCTACTCAGGAGGCTGAGGTAGGAGAATCACTTGAACCCGGGAGGCGGAGGTGGCAGTGAGCCCAGATCGCACCATTGCACTCCAGCGTGGGCAACAAAGCGAGACTCTGTCTCAAAAAAAAAAAAGTCACCCCCTCCAACCCCCATCTAGCATCTAGCTAGCTGTCTACAACTTTGAAATTATACCCTGTTGTCATCCATCTAGAAATAATTACTTCTCCTCTCCCTAGTAATGTCACATTATTAGTCCACATTTATTAAACATTTACTATATGCTAGGGACATACACATTACATGCATTTTCTCACTGAATTCTCACCACACACCTATGAGGCAGATACTATTATGGTCCACATTTTGCTGATGAGGAAACGGGCTTGCGAAAGGCGATTGGGAGACCCAGGCCACACAAAGGCAAATGATGTACAAGATTCAAGTACAAGCATTGTTGCTCCAGAATCCCAGCAGCAATGCAAGCTAAAGAATGATTACCTATATTCCCTTCAACCCCATTAAAATGGACTCATCCATAAAACTGTGACCAATCGATAAAAGCAATCCTCAAGTATTCAAGACTATTAGGTAAAAAAGTAAACCCACTTTTTATTGCCACAGTAGGCAAAACTAGGCTCAATGTTGGTAGACACAAGGAGAGCAACTGATGCTTATATAGACAATCTAATCTAGTCTTCACAGACAAGGCTGTGTCAGCAGTATCACACCACCAAGCATTCAAGTAGAGGCTACTTTATGATATAGGTTTCAAACTATTTTTTAAAAAAGAAATACGCTGTCTTCCACTGAAATCTTATGGAAATCTAATTCATAAAATGAAATGACTGGTTCAAGAAGGGAAGAGGAAATCAGTGACACCCTCCCCCTATCCAAATAAACAAAACAAAACAAAAATTCTGGGCTCCATCAGTGTTGGTGATACTGACAAGGATTCCCAAAGCTCTGTCAAGTATAGTTTAAAAATTAATGCAGAACCCCAATAAAAATACCAAAAAGCTATTTTATGGAGACATACTGATGTTAAAGTTTATACGGAAAAACAAACACACAAGAATAAATAGCAAAGAAAGGCCAGGCATGGTGGCTCACACCTGTAATCCCAGCACTTTGGGAGATAAAGGCAGGTGAATCACCTAAGGTCGGGAGTTCGAGACCAGCCTGGCCAACAAGGTGAAACCTTGTCTCTACTAAAAATACAAAAATTAGCCAGGCACAGTGGCAGGCACCTGTAGTCCCAGCTACTTGGTAGGCTGAGGCAGGAGAATCACTTGAACCCCGGAGGCAGAGGTTGCCACTGCACTCCAGCCTGGGTGACAGAGCAAGACTCTGGCTTGGAAAACAAACAAACAAAAAAGACAGATAGAACAACAGAAAAGACTAGAAAGTACAGAATTAGACTGAAATACATATGGAAACATAGCTTTTAACAAAAGTGGCATTTCAATTCAGTGTAAAAGATGGACTTTTAATAGTGTCTGGACAATTGAGTTGCCATCAGGAAAAAGACAAAATCAGATCCACATCTAACATCATTCACAAAAATAAACTCCCAATAAATAAGAAAACAAAATGTAAAAAATGAAACTATGTAAGTGATATGGTTTGGATCTGTGTCCCCACCAAATCTCAAGCTGAACTGTAAACCCCAGTGTTGGAGGTGGGGCCTGGTGGGAGGTGACTGGATCATGGGGGCAGAGTTCTCATGAATGGGTTAGCAGCATCCTCTTGGTGCTGTTCTTGTGATAGTGAGTGAGTGAGATCTGGTTGTTTAAAAGTGTGTAGCACCTCCCTCCTCCTTGGTCCTGCTCCTGCCATGTAAGTGGTGCTTTCTTCCCCTTTGCCTTCCACTATGACTGAAAGTTTCCAAGGCCTCCCCAGAAACCGAGCAGATGCCAGCAAGATGCTTCCTGCACAGCCTGCAGAACTGTGAGCCAATTAAACCTCTTTTCTTTATAAATTACCCAGTCTCAGGTATTTCTTTATAGCAATGCGAGAACTGAGCAATACAGTAAGTACTGGATAAAAGATAGTTGAATTCCTCTTATTCTTTAACTTTGGTGTAGAAAAAAAATCCGGGGCATGGATAAAAAAAATATATATATAAGAGCTAAAATCATAAAACTCTTAGAAGAAAACATAGGGCAAAGGCTTCATGACACTGGATTGGGCAATGATTTCCTGGATATGACACCAAAAACACAGCCAATAAAAGAAAAAAATAAACTGAATTGGCCAGGCGTGGTGGCTCACGCCTGTAATCCCAGCACTTTGGGAGGTCAAGGCAGGCAGATCACCTGAAGTCAGGAGTTCAAGACCAGCCTGACCAACATGGAGAAACCCTGTCTCCACTAAAAATACAAAATTAGCCGAGCATGGTGGCGCGTGCCTGTAATCCCAGCTACTCAGGAGGCTGAGGCAGAAGAATCTCTTGAACCTGGGAAGTGGAGGTTGCGGTGAGCCGAGATCACACCATTGCACTCCAGCCTAGGCCATCTCAAAAACTAAATACATAAGTAAATAAATAAATAAACTGACCTATATTAAAATAAAAAATTTCTGTGCAAAGGACACAGCGAAAAGGCAACCTGTGGAGTGGGAAAAAATATCTGATAAGGGGTTAATATCCAGAATATATTAAAATCTCCAACAAAACAACAAAAAATTTCTAAATGGGCAAAGGTCTTGAAAAGCCACTTCTCCAAAGAAGATACACAAATGGCCAATAAGCATATAAAAAGATGCTCAACATCACTAATCATTAGAAAAGTACAAATCAAAACTAAAATGAAATACTACTTCATACCGATTAGGATAATTATTTTAAAAACACTGTGAATACAAAAGATTAGCCCGGTGTGGTGGCGGGTGCCTATAGTCCCAGCCAATCGGGAGGCTGAGACAGGAGAACAGTGTGAACCCGGGAGGCGTAGCTTGCAGTGAGCAGAGATAGCGCCACTACACTCCAGCCTGGGCGACAGAGCGAGACTTCGTCTCAAAAAAAAAAAAAAAAAAATCCTGGCCAACATGGTGAAACCCCGTCTCTACTAAAAATATAAAAATTAGCTGGGTGTGGTGGCATGCGCCTGTAGTCCCAGCTACTCGGGAGGCTGAGGCAGGAGAATGGCGTGAACCCGGGAGGCAGAGCTTGCAGGAGCCGAGATCGTGCCATTGCACTCCAGCCTGGCAACAGAGCGAGACTCGGTCTCAAAACATAATATTAAAAAATAAAATAAAATAAATAATAAGTGCAGGTGAGGATGTGGAAAAACTGGAACCTGTGCACACTGCTAGTGAGAATACAAAATGGTACAGCAGTATGGAAAACAGTATGGCAGTTCCTCAGAAAATTAGAAATAGAATTACCATGTGATGTAACAATTCCACTGCTGGATACATATACAAAAGAAATGAAACCAAAGACTCAAACAGATATTTGTACAGCTATGTTCATAGCAGCAGTACTGGCAACAGCCAAAAGGTGGAAGATACCCCAGTGTCCATTGATGGATGAATCAATAAACAAAATGTAGTTTATATAATAAAATTTATTCAGCCTTAAAAAGGAAAAAAATTCTGGCACATGCTACCATATGAACCTAGAAGACATACTAAATGAAATAAGCTGGCTGGGCACGGTGGCTCATGCCTGCAATCCCAGCATTTTGGGAAGCCAAGGCAGGCGGATCAGGAGGTCAAGAGATTGAGACCATCCTGGCCAACATGGTGAAACCCCATATCTACCAAAAATACAAAAATTAGCTGGGAGTGGTGGTGTGCACCTGTAGTCCCAGCTACTCAGGAGGCTGAGGCAGGAGAATTGCTTGAACCTGGGAGGCAGAGGTTGCAGTTAGGCAAGACTGCACCAGTGCACTCCAGCCTGGTGACAGAGCAAGACTCCATCTCAAAAAAAAAAAAAAAAAAAAAGAAATCAGTTAATCACAAAAGGACAAACACTACACTACACAACTCCACTTACATAAGGTACCTAGAGTAGTCAAATTCACAGACAGAAAACAGACTGGTGGTTGCAAGGGTCTGAAGGGAGGGGAAATGGTGAGTTATTATTTGATGGGCACAGAATTTCAGTTTGGTGAGATGAAAAAAGTTCTAGAGATGGGTGATGGTGATGGTTACACAACAACGTGGATGTATTTATTGCCACTGAACAATACACTTAAAAATGCTCAAAATGGGCCAGATGCAGTGGCTCATGCTTGTTACCCCAGTACTTTGGAAAGCCAAGGTAGGAAGATACTTGAGGCCAGGAGTTTGAGACCAGTCTGGGCAACATAGTCAGACCCCATCTATACACACACACAAAAAGGTCAAAATGATAAATTTTATGTTATATATTCTTTATCACAAGAATAAAACCAACTATGATGGGGGGTGGGGTGGGAAACAGAATCAAAATTCTAACAAACTAACCTAACAACTATAAATGAGTAACATAATCACATTGAAGGAGTGTAAAAGAAAAGAACTTAACCATGGAAAGCTGGATTTTGACTGGATACAATAAAGCTTAAGAGAAAAAGAACTATATGTAAATATCGTGACCTATTTTAAAAGTGTTTCTCACAGGTGAGCTAGCAATTATGAAACTATGTGTACACTAGAATTGAGGAAATAAGAAAGTAAATTGTAGAAAATGAAATCCAGTGTTCTCACTGTTGGAAAAAGAAGTTATAAATAAGAAACGGGAAAAGGTTACAATTGTGGTACTAAGTTGGAATCAAAGGTATCAATACAAACTTATATTTTTAATATATACAAAAGGACATAGAAATATAAAAATGTGTATATGTGGCTGTCCACCAGAGGCACTAGACTGGCCACTAGAAGCAATGACACCTTAGCAACAATGAGCACATCTAGTGCCCAGATCTTGGTCTGTGAAGATTATTTTCCGGACAGGTGAGTTGGCTCACGCTTGTAATCCCAGGACTTTGGGAGGCTGAGGCGAGCAGATCACCTCAGGTCAGGAGTTTGAGACCAGCCTGGCCAACATGGTGAAATCCCATCTCTACTAAAAATACAAAAATTAGCCAGGCATGGTGGCACATGCCTGTAATCCCAGCTACCTGGGAGGCTGAGGCAGGAAAATTGCTTGAACCTGGGAGGCAGAGGTTGCAATGAGCCGAGATCACACCATTGTACTCCAGCCTGGGTGACAGAGTAAGACTCAGTCTCAAAATAAAATAAAAAAATTATTTTCCAATAAAAGGAACTAAGTGATTGATTCAAGGGCTAGGACAAGAAAAATATAAGATGAGTCTAGAACAGAAGTAAAACAATACTCTAAAAAAGATGTGGCTTATTCAAAATACACAGGAGCCAAAATGAAGAAACTCCTAAGGGTCAAAGCCATAATAATTTGAGCAACAAAACAAAGAATGATAGTATTGAATTTTCAGCTGTAAGTTAAGATAAATGTATGTTCATAGCAATATAAATAAATAAGAAAAAGAAAAAGCAGGCTGGGCACGGTGGCTCACACCTGTAATCCCAGCACTTTGGGAGGCTGAGGAAGGCGGATCACCTGAAGTCAGGGGTTCAAGACCAGGTTGGCAGACATGGTGAAATCCTGTCTCTATTAAAACTACAAAAATTAGCCAGGTGTGGTGGCACACGCCTGTAGTCCCAGGTACTCGGGAGGCTGAGGCAGGAGAATTGCTTGAACCTGGGAGGCAGAGGTTGCAGTGAGCCAAGACTGTGCCATTGCACTCCAGCCTGGGCAACAGAGTGAGACTCTGTCTCAAAAAAAAAAAAGAATACCAATCTTTCTCAAATTCTTCCAAAAAAGAAGAAGAGAGAATACCTCCAAACTCATTTTATGAAATCAGTATTACCCTGATACTAAAGCCAGACAAGGACACTACAAGAAAAGAAAATTACAGGCCAATAACCTTGATGAATATAGACAAACATTTAGCCAGACTAAGAAAAAAAGAGAGACGACACAAAATCAGAGATGAAAAAGGAGACATTACAACTGATACCACAAAAATTCAAAAGATCATTAGTGGCTATTATGAGCAACTATATGCCAATAAATTGAAAAATCTAGAAGAAATGGATAAATTCATAGACACATACAACCTACCAAGATTGAACCATGAAGAAATCCAAAACCTGAACACACCAACAAGTAACAAGATTGAAGCTGTAATTAAGTCTCCTAGCAAAGAAAAGCCCAGGACCCATGGCTTTCCTGCTGAATTCTACTAAATATTTAAAGAACTAATACCAATTCTACTCAAATTATTCCAAAAAATAGAGAAGGAAGGAATAACTCCAAACTCATTCTGTGAGGCCAGTATTACCCTGATACCAAAACTACACAAAGACACATCAAAAAAGGAAAACTACAGGCCAATATCACTGCTGAATATTGATGCAAATACCCTCAACAAAATACTAGCAAACCAAATTCAACAGCACGTTAAAAGGATCATTCACCTTGATCAAGTGAGATTTATTCCTGCAATGCAAGGATGGTTCAACATCAACACACTTATTGCAAATCAATAAATGTGATATACCACATTAACAGAATGAAGGGGGAACAACCCCACACAATCATCTCAATAGATGCAGAAAAAAGGCTAAGTATAGTGGCTCATGACTGTCATCCCAGCATTTTGGGAGGCTGGGGTGGGAGGATGGCTTGAGTTCAAGAGCTCAAGACCAGCCTGGGCAACACAGCAAGACACCATCTCTACAAAAACAGCTGGGCATGATGGCACATGCCTATATTCCCAAGTACTCAGGGATGCTAAGGTAGAAAGATTCCTTGAGCCCAAGAGTTTAGGTCTGCAGTGAGCCATGATTGCACCATTGCACTCCAATCAGGCTGACAAGAATGCAATAGTGTCTTAAAAAAAAAAAAGATGGTCAGGTGCAGTGGCTCACGCCTGTAATCCCAACACTTCGAGAGGCCAAGGCAGGCAGATCACCTGAGGTCAGGAGTTCAAGACCAGCCTGACCAACATGGGAAAACCCCGTCTCCACTAAAAATACAAAATTAGCCAAGTGTGGTGGCACATGACTGTAATCCCAGCTACTCAGGAGGCTGAGGCAGGAGAATCGCTTGAACCTGGGAGGCAGAGGTTGCAGTGAGCCAAGATCTTGCCACTGCACTCTTGCACTCTAGCCTGAGCAACAAGAGCAAAACTCCATCTCAAAAAAAAAAACAAACAAAAAAATACCTCCTCACAGACAGCTTTCAGATGCCACATGCAGGATCTGTGAAAAAAGGCAGGGAAAAATAGAGCAGAAAAATAATTTGACAAAATTCAACAGCTTTTCATGGTAAAAACTCTCAACAAATTAGGTATACAAGGAATACCTCCATTGTGTACTTCAGTACAATAAGGGCCATGGAAGACAAGCAAACAATGAACATATTCAGCAGTGAAAAGCTGAAAGCCTTTCCTCTATAATCAGGAACAAGCATGACAAGGATGCCCACTCTCATTTCTATTCATCAATAATTTTCTGATTCTGATGGTATTGTGATGATATAGAAAATCACACTAAAGAGGCCAGGCATGGTGGCTCACGCCTGTAATCCCAACACTTTGGGAGGCTGAGGTGGGGGGGATCACCAGAGGTCAGGAGTTCGAGACCAGCCTGTCCAACATGGTGAAATCCCATCTCTACTAAAAATACAAAATTAGCCAGGCGTGGGGGCACATACCTGTAATCCCAGCTACTCAGGAAGCTGAGGCAGGAGAATCACTTGAACTCGGGAGGCGGAGGTTGCAGTGAGCCGTGATAGTGCCATTGCACTCCAGCCTGGGCAACAACAGCAAAACTTTGTCTCAAAAAAAAAAAAAAGAAAATCACACTAAAGTATCCAATGGTCAAATTACTGTAATTGGTTCAGTAAAAAAATTATTTGTGCTATAATGTACAATAACAACTTTTCACTATGAGATTGTTTCAAAAATACAGTATATCTCTTTCATGACAAAAACGCTGATCAAACTAGGAATAAAAGAGAATTTCCTCAACCTGAAAAAGGGACTCTATGAATAAGCTACTGCTAGCATCGTACTTAATGGTGACAGATAATGTTTTCACCATTAAGATCGAGAAGATGACAAGGATTTCCACTCTTGCCACTTCTATTCAACACTGTCCTGGAAGTTCTAAACAGACCAATTAGGCAAGAAAATGAAATAAACGGTGTACAAATTAGAAAGAAAAAAGTAAAATTAGCTCCATTTGCAGAAGACACGATCTTGAATATAAAAATATCAATTGTATTTCTATACAGTAGCAATGAACAAACTAAAAATAAGAAAACAATTTATAATAGCATCAAAAAATAAAATACTGGCTGGGCACAGTGGCTCATGCCTGTAACCCTAGCACTTTGAGAGGCCGAGGCAGGTGGATGACCTGAGGTCAGGAGTTCGAGACCAGCCTAACCAACATGGTGAAACTCTGTCTCTCAAAAAATACAAAAATTAGGCTGGGTGCAGTGGCTCACCCCTATAATCCCAGCACTTTGGGAGGCCAAGGCAGGTGATCACCTGAGGTCAGGAGTTCGAGACCAGCCTGGCCAACATGGTAAAACCCTGTCTCTACTAAAACTACAAAAATTAGCCGGGCATGGTGGCACATACCTGTAATCCCAGCTACTCGGGAGGCTGAGGCAGGAGAATCGCTTGGACCCAGGAGGCGGAGGTTGCAGTGAGCCGAGATCACGCCACTGCACTCCAGCCTGGGTGACAGAGCAAAAGTCTGTCTCAAAAACAAAAACAAAAATTAGCTGAACACGGTGGCGGGCGCCTGTAAGCCCAGCTACTAGGGAAGCTGAGACAAGAGAATTGCTTGAACCTGGGAGGTGGAGGTTTCAGTGAGCCAAGATCTTGCCATTGCACTCCACCTGGGCTACAGAGTGAGACTCCGCCTCAAAAAAAAAAAAAAAAACTTACGAATAAATTTAACAAAAGAAATGTAAAACTTAAACTTTAAATGGAAAGACTCCCATGTTCATGGATGGGAAGACAGTATTTTTAAGATAATGGTAATCCCCAAATAGATCAAAATCCCACCTAAGACTCCTTTTTTGCAGAAATTGACAAATTGATCCTAAAACATCTTTGGAAATGCAGAGGACCCAGAATGGTCAAAAAAGTCTTGAGAAAGAAGAACAAAGCTGGAAGACTCAAACTGCCTGACTTCAAAACAATTGTAAACAAAATAGTGTGATACTGGCATCAGGATAAACATACAGATTAATGGGCCAGGCACGGCGGCTCACACCTGTAATCCCAGCGCTTTGGGAGGCCGAGGCAGGCGGATCATGAGGTCAGGAGATCGAGAACATCCTGGTTAACACGGTGAAACCCCGTCTCTACTAAAAATACAAAAAATTAGTCAGGCTTGGTGGCAGGCGCCTGTAGTCCCAGCTACTCAGGAGGCTGAGGCAGGAGAATGGCGTGAACCTGGGAGGCGGAGCTTGCAGTGAGCCGAGATAGCGCCACTGCAGTCCAGCCTGGGAGAAAGACTCCATCTCAAAAAAAAACCATACAGATTAATGGAACAGAACAGAAAGCTCCGAGATAAACCCTCACCTTTTGATCAACTTATTTTTGAAAGGATGATGGCCGGGCATGTTGTAATCCCAGCACTTTGGGAGGCCAAGGTGGGCAGATCACTTGATGCCAAGAGTTCGAGACTAGCCTGGCCAAGATGGTGAAACACCATTTCTACTAAAAATACAAAAATTATCTGGGCACGGTGGCCAACGCCTGTAGTCCCAGCTACTCGGGAGGCTGAGGCATAAGAATTGTTTAAACCTGGGAGGCGGAGGTTGCAGTCACTGCACTCCAACCTGGGCAACAGAGCAAGACTCCATCTCAAAAAAAAAAAAAAAAAAAAAAAAAGGATGCCAAAACAATTCAATGAGGAAGGACTAGTCTTTTCAACAAACTGTACTGGATATCCACATGTAAAAAGATGAAGTTGGACTCTTACCTCACACCATACATAAAAACTAATTCAAAATAGATCAAAGACTTCCATGTAACAGCTAAATAATTAAACAATACAACTTTTTTTTTGAGATAGTGTTTTGCTCTTGTTGTCCAGGCTGGAGTGCAAAGGTGTGATCTCAGCTCACCGCAACGTCCACCTCCTGGGTTCAAGCGATTCTCCTGTCTCAGCCTCCTGACTAGCTGGGATTACAGGCGCCTGTCACTACGCCCGGCTAATTTTTGGTATTTTTAGTACAGACAGGGTTTCACCATGTTAGCCAGGCTGGTCTCGAACTCCTGACCTCAGGTGATCTGCCCACCTCGGCCTCCCACAGTGCTAGGATTACAGGTGTGAGCCACCATGCCTGGCCAATAATACAAATCTTAAAAGAAAACTTAAATCTTTGTGACCCTGGATTAGGCAGTGGCTTCTTAGATATGACATCAAAAGCACAACCAGTTTTTTAAAAAGACAAATTAGACTTCACCAAAATTTAACACTTTCTGCTTCAAAGAACACCATCAAGAAAGTGAAAAGACAACCTATAGAATGGAATAAAATATTTGTAAATCATATATCTGATAAGAGACTTGTATAGAGAATATATTTTTTCATTTGCATATTTTTGAAGATGGAGCTTTACTCTCGTCACCCAGGCTGGAGTGCAGTGGCACAATCTTGCCTCACTGCAACCTCCGCCTCAAGGGTTCAAGCGATTCTCCTGCCTCAGTCTCCCAAGTAGCTGGGGTTACAGGCATGTACCACCACGCCCAGCTAATTTTTGTATTATTAGTAGAGATGGGGTTTCACCTTGTTGGTCAGGCTGGTCCTGGGAACTCCTGACCGCAGGTGATCCACCTGCCTCATCCTCCCAAAATGCTGGGATTACAGGCATGAGCCAACACGCCCAGCCTAGAGAATATATTTTAAAACTCTTACAACTTTAATAAAAAAAAAACCCAATTAACAAATAGAAAAAGGATCTGAGTAGACATTTCTCTAAAGAAGATATATAAATGGCCAAGAAGCATATGAAAATATACTCACTGGTCATCAGGAAAATGAAAGTCAAAATTCCAATGAGACATCACTTCACACCCACCAGGATGGCTTATAACAAAAGTACATATATCCTTGACAACAAAAGTGTTGTCAAGGATATAGAGAAATTGGAATTTTCACACACTGCTGGTGGAAATGCAAAATAGTGCCGCTGCTTTGAAAAACAACCTGGTAGTTCCTGAAAAGGTTAAACACAAGAGTTAGCATATGACCTAGCAATTCCACTCCTATGCATATCCCCAAGAGAAACGAAAATGAGTGTTCACATGAAAACTTGTACACGAATGCCCAAAGCAGCATTATTCATTATTATCTCAAGACTGAAAATAATCCAAATGTCCATCAACTAATGAATGGATAAATAAAATCTGGTTTATCCATACAATGGAATACTACGAGTACTAAAAAGGAATGAAGTACTGACACATACTACAATATGAATGAACTTTGAAAACATTATGTTAAGTGAAAGCCAGACACAAAAGACCACATGTTGTTTGATGTCATTTATATGAATGGTCCAGAACAGGCAAATCCATAGAAAGAAAGATGAGTGGCTGCCATGGGCTCAGGGAAGAGTGGAATAGAGTGTAACTGCCAAAGGGTATAATGTTTCTTTTTGAGGTGATGAAAATGTTTTAAAATGATTGTGGTGATGGTTGCACAACTCTGCGAATATACTAAAACCCATGAATGGTATACTTTTTTTTTTTTTTTGAGACAGGGTATCACTGTCACCCAGGCTGAAGCGCAATGGTGTAATCATGGCTCACTGCAGCTTTGACTTCCCAGGCTCAAGCAATCCTCCCACCTCAGCCTCTGGAATAGCTGAGATTACAGGCATGTGCCTCCATACTCAGCTAATTTTTTATTTTTTGTAGAGAGAGGGTCCCACTATGTTGCACAGGCTAGTCTCCAACTCTTGGACTCAAGCAATCCTCCTGCCTCAGTCTGGGAGTCACAGGATTTACTTATTTAAAAACTCAATTGTTTAAGGGAAAGGGTTAAACTCTAGTGTGCTTCATTGATTTCCTCTGCCCCTTTTGCTGTTTTATGACAATTCCTAATTTGTTCATTAATATTTCTAGAAAGATGTTATGTTGTTGCCATATAATAATATCGATAATAGTTTGGCTGGTTGACTGTAAGTACAAATAAGATATTCATTTTCCTTAAAAGTCTGTTAGTTTAACCCTGTATCTGACTGGCTAGATAGTCTTATCTATTCGGCTTCTGAGAACGGTGGCTTCCCAGTGTCAAGGTTCCTATCTGCCTTATTTATGTGACCTGACTGACCAGAAATCCTAATGTAGCCATCTTGCTCCAAAAGGTTCTTGGTCTTCCCTACCTTGTTACATTATACTCATCATCTTCTTGACTTACTGTACACTGTTTGCTCTCTTTTCTCCCTCTCTTCTTGGTGAGCAGCTCGAGAGATGCCTCAAAGGTTGAGAGAAGTGGGCTGGGCACGGTGGCTGGGCACGGTGGCTCCCAGCACTTTGGGAGGCCCAAGCACGTGGATCACCTGAGGACAGGAGTTCAAGACCAGCCTGTCCAACAAGGGGAAACCTCGTCTCTACTAAAAATACAAAAATTAGCCAGGCATGGTGGCTGGCACACGCCTGTAGTCTCAGCTACTCAGGAGGCTGAGGCAGAAGAATCACTTGAACCCAGGAGGCGGAGGTTGCAGTGAGCCAAGATGGAGCCACTGCACTCCAGCCTAGGCGACAGAGCAAGACTCCGTCTCAAAAAAAAAAAAAAAAAAGATTGAGAGAAGTGACTTGTTACTCCTTTTATGCATGCTCACAGAGCTCAGGCTGATAGCTCTACTTACTTTCCTAGAAGCAAAGCTAACATGCTCTTCCACACCCACCGCCTTCACTCCATCCTCACCTGGGTTCTAGACAATAAGGCAAACTCAGGCCGGGTGTGGTGGCTCAGGCTGGGCGTGGTGGCTCACACCTGTAATCCCAGCACTTTGGGAGGCCAAGGCGGATGATCACCTGAGGTCAGGAGTTCAAAACCAGCTTGGCCAACATGGTGAAACCCTGTCTTTCTACTAAAAAAATACAAACATTAGTGGGCAATGGTGGCGGGCACCTGTAATCCCAGCTATTCGGGAGGCTGAGGCAGGAGAATCACTTGAACCTGGGAGGTGGAGGTTGCAGTGAGCCGAGATGGCACCACTGCACTCCAGCCTGGGCAACAAGAGTGAAACTCCGTCTAAAAAAAAATAAGTAAGTAAATAAATAAATAAATAAGGCGAACTCAGCAGTAGCAGAGCTGTCTAAAGTAGACTTCTTATGAGCTGTGGGACTTTTCATTTCTCTGTCAACTACCTATAGTTGCCATAAGGATCAAATAAGATGACGTGATCATCTTCGTAAACTTTAAATGAGGCAAAGGGTAGTCCTGCAAGGATCAAATAAGATGATGTAAGCTGGGCGCAGCAGCTCACGCCTGTAACCCCAGCCCTTTGGGAGGCCAAGGTGGGCGGATCACCTGAGGTCAGGAGTTCAAGACCGTCCTGGCTAACACGGTGAAACCCCATCTCTACTAAAAATACAAAAAAGAAAAAAAATTAGCTGGGCGTGGTGGTGGGTGCCTGTAGTCCCAGCTACCTGGGAGGCTGAGGCAGGAGAATGGCTTGAACATGGGAGGCAGAGCTTGCAGTGAGCGGAGATCGTGCCACTGCACTCCAGCCCAGGTGACAGAGCGAGACTCTGTCACCAAAAAAATAAAATAAAATAAGATGATGTGATAATCTTCATAAACTTTAAATGAGGCAAAGCGTAGTGCTGATTACACAATCATTTCTGTACTTTCGGGGCAATTTACATGTGTATTTTGTTTCATTTTTATTATTAACAAAAACCTCCAGTATGTCTGAAAACTACTAAGACTGACTTCCTCCAATCACTGTATAGAACGGTTCACAAATATGTTTACAAGGCCAAAAATGTAATGTAAATAAGCAAAGCAGGCTGTAAGAAGGAATGCATGCCCCTTCTGAAAGACAAATCTTCCCTAGCTCAAGCTAATTGCTGCCAGGCAGGAATGTGGGCCCACTGTTATCAGATTATCCCTTTTTCCCAAAAGGAACTGAACTCTCAGGATTTCTAAGTGTTGATTCTCATTTAAAATATAACAACTGCAAAACATATCCACATGCCACATCCCAGCCTACTGGTCTACACTGACCTCATTTATAGCCGGTCATACTCTCTAAAATAAAAGCAACATCAAGTGAGGAGTTAGTGATATGTAAGCACAAGAAAGGAAAAAGAACTATGCACCTGTAGAAGCCAATGTTCAGAAACCAAAACTTGGTAGGATTAATAAAGATATTTGAAGCTACTTAGTCTAGTGGCTAGGAAAAAGACTCATGCAAACTAACCAATTCAAGATAAAAAGAATAACCAAGTGCCAAGTCAGAGTAACTTTTCCACTACATCACACTGGCTCCCAAGGGGATAGACTATAGAGAGAATAAGGCATTTTTTCAACTGGATGGCAGTTTAAAGTAGTTTGGAGTACAAACTTAGAACAGGTGTCAATCTTACTGATATCTTCCTGGAACAGAAGCTGAATTCAAGAATATTTTACCCTGGACCAAATGCTATCCAACACTCCCAGCCTATATTGGCCTTCAGCAGAGCATACAGAAACCACAGAGTAGCCCAACAATGGGAAGGGAGAAACTTTCACCAACTCAAGAAAGAAAAAAAAAGAAGGAAAATCAGGTGACTAATGTTTGTTTTCATTATTTCTTGTTTTAAAAGCAAAATTTCAAATGTACTTCCTCCATAAAAAGAAAAGTAGGCTGGGCGTGGTGGCTCACGTCTGTAATCCCAGCACTTTGGGAGGCCAAGGCAGGTGGATCATCTGAAGTCAGGAGTTCAAGACCAGCCTGGTCAACATGGTGAAACCCTGGCTGGGCACAGTGGCTCACGCCCGTAATCCCAGCACTTTGGGAGGCCGAGGTGGACAGATCAACTGAGGTCAGGAGTTCGAGACCAGCCTGGCCAACATGGTGAAACCACGTCTCTACTAAAAGTACAAAAATTAGCCAGGCGTGGTGGCAGGCGCCTGTAATCCCAGCTACTTGGGAGGCTGAGACAGGAGAATTGCTTGAACCCGGGAGGCAGAGGCTGCAGTGAGCCAAGACCACACCATTGCACTCCAGCCTGGGCAACAAGAGCAAAACTCCACCTCGGGGGGGAAAAAAAAAACAACATGATGAAACCCCCATCTCTATTAAAAATACAAAAATTAGCTGGGTGTGGTGGTGCATGCCTGTAGTTCCAGCTACTTAGGAGGCTGAAGCAGAATCACTTGAATCTGGGATGCGGAGGTTGTGGTGAGCCGAGATTGCACCATTGCACTCCAGCCTGGGCTACAGAGTGAGATTCTGTCTCAAAAAGAAAAAAAAAAAAGACCATGGTGGCTCACACCTGTAATTCCAGCACTTTGGGAGGCTGAGGCAGGCAGATAACAAGGTCAAGAGATTGAGACCATCCTGGCCAACATGGTGAAACCCCATCTCTACTAAAAATACAAAAATTAGCTGGGTGTGATGGCACGTGCCTGTAGTCCCAACTACGTGGGAGGCTGAGGCAGGAGAATCGCTTCAACCTGGGGCAGAGGTTGCAGTGAGCCGGGATCACGCCACTGCACTCTAGCTGGGCACCTGAGCAAGACTCCGTCTCAAAAAAAAAAAGAAAGAAAAAAAGAAAAGAAAAGAAAATCTTTAAGTTCAATTAAAAAAACTTAAAGTTCAATTTTAAAGGGAGGGGGAAAAAAGAAGCCATATGTCTTTTTTGTCAAAGTCTCGCAAAGGATATCCTTGAAAGCTTGCTGCTTTAACCATATGCTAGATAATCTGTAAAATAACTTAATTCCCAAGTACTTACAATACTAGAATTCTAGAGCTGGATGGAGGGAGTGGAAGCCATTCAGGTCATCTCTCTCACTTTTGTAGTCTTATTCTACAAAGGTGTAGATTCACACTAGAACCCAGATCTATACTTTTCTGTTTGGAAATCAGAAGAGCTACAAAAAGTTATCTCCCATGTAGTCTTTACATGAAAGCTTGTTCCAACATACAACTACTCTTGAATGAAGGAGCAAGCCAAGAAAGAAAAAAATTTGAGAACCAGGAAACAGATCCATTAAAGGAGAGAAGCAAAGGGAAATTCCAGGCAACCATTCTGTAGCAAGCCTGGAGAAAACTAGTTCAAACTACAGCAAGAAGGAAAAAGTGTCCTGAAGGATAGTCTCCAAGGAGAAAATATGGAACCAACAGACCATCTAATAGATTTGATCATATAAGAAATTGTACTAGGCCGGGCAAGGTAACTTACACCTGTAATCCCAGCACTTTAGGAGTCAGAGGCAGGCAGATCTCTTGAGGTCAGGAGTTGGAGACCAGCCTGGCCAACATGACGAAACCCCGTCTCTCTATTAAAAAAATACAAAAATTAGTGGGCATGGTGGCACATGCCTGTAGTCCCAGCTACTCAGGAGGCTGAGGCAAGAGAATGCTTGAACACGGGAGACAGGGATTGCAGTAAGCCGAGACTGTGCCACTGCATTCCAGCCTGGGCAATAAAGCAAGACTGTCTCAAAAACAAAAAACAAAAAACAAAAAACAAAAAAAAACACTGAAACTGTACTAAATGTCCATAGTACCACAGGATCAAGTAGGAAGAATCAGAAATATGTAAATAGTTGGGTGTGATGGCTCATACCTGTAATCCTTGCTACTTGGGAGGCTGAGCAGAACGATCACTTGAGGCCAGGAGTTCAAGACCAAACTCTGCAACATAGTAAGACCCCACCTCTAAAAAAATAAAATAGCTGGGCATAACATAGCAACAGAAGATTTCTAAAATTAAGAGATCAAGAAATAACAGTAGCTGGGTGTGCTGGCTCATGCCTGTAATCCCAGCACTTTGGGAGGCCGAGGTGGGTGGATCACCTGAGGTCAGGAGTTTGAGACCAGCCTGGCCAACATGGTGAAACCCCATCTCTACTAAAAATACAAAAAAATTAGCCGGCGTGGTGGCGGGCACCTGTAATTCCAGCTACTCAGGAGGATGAGGCAGAATTGCTTGAACCTGGGAGGCAGAGGTTGCAGTGGGTCAAGATCTCGCCACTGCACTCCAGCCTGGGTGACAGAGCAAGACTCTGTCTCAGAAAAAAAAAGAAAAAAGAAAAATTAGCTGGGCATGGTGGCAGGCACCTGTACTTGCAGCTACTCAGGAGGCTAAGGAATGAGAATTGCTTGAACTCAGGAGGCAGAGGTTGCAGTGAGTACCACTGCACTCCAGCCTGGGAAACAAAGCGAGACTCCATCTCAAAAAAAAAAAAAAAAAAGAAAAAGAAAAGAAAGAAAGAAATGGTATTTGTTCTTTTCTCAAGACCCTATTCTCCCCAAAATCTCTTTGGCTAGAACTTCAGGCTATTTCACTTCCGATATCATCTTCCACCTCTCTAACTCCCAACCCCTCCAACTATGTTTCCTTCTTACACCTAAATGTGAGCATTGTCAAGGCTGCCCCCTCCCCCACCACATCTAAACATGGATTATTTTTCCTATATCCATCCGTGTCTGTGTCTTCAACTCTATGCTCAGATTTAGGAAATCAGCTCAGGCCTTCTTACCAAGTTCCAGTCATATTTCAAATGCTTCCTGCAGATCTCCCCTTGGCTATCCAGTAATCACTTCAGACTCAATATCATCAACTACCATGTATATTTTTTCTAAAAAAAACTCCCTGTTTTAACGTTCCCATCTCTACTAAAGATATTGTGCTACCTCTAGGAAGAATATAATGGCCAACCCCTGAGGTTCTTGAGTGAGCCCAGTTGAATTCATATCTCGCTAAGCCACTTACTAGCTGTGTATCCTTGAGCAAGTTAACCTCTTTGAGCTTCAATATCCTTATCTGAAAGAAAAAAAAAAAAAAGACTACCACCACCACTCTCCCACATAATTACCGTGGCCATTAAACAAGACAACATATGTAGCCAGGTGCAGTGGTTCACGCCTATAATCCCAGTACTTTGGGAGGCCAAGGTAGGCGGACTGCTTGAACCGAGGAGTTTAAGACCAGTCTGGGCAACATGACGAAACCCTGTCTCTAAAAAAAAAAAAAATCTCCAAAAAATTAGCCAGGTATGGTGGTATGTGCCAAGTTCCAGTTACTAGCCCCAGCTACCCGGGAAATGGGAGTACTCAGATGGCGGGAGAATCACCTGAGCCCAGAGAGGTCAAGGCTGCAGTGAGCCCTGATCACGCCACTGCACTCCACCTAGGGGTGACAGGGTCAGACTCTGTCTCTCTCTCTCTCTCACACATACACACACACACACACACACACACACACACACAAACACAGGCAAAGCTCCTAATAAAATGCATAAACTGGGGGTTATGATGATAAGTGAAATAAGCCAGGCACAGAAAGACAGACATCACATGTTCTTACTTATTTGTGGGATCTAAAAATCAAAACAATTGAACTCATGGAGATAGAGAGTAGAAGGATGGTTACCAGAGGCTGGGAAGGGTAGTGGGTGGTTGAGGGCAGGTGGGGATGGTTAATGGGTACCAAAGAAAAAAAAAAAGACCTAGTATTTGATAGCACAACAGGGTGACTATAATCAATAATAATTTAATTGCACATTTCAAAATAACTAAAAGAGTTTAATTGGATTGTTTGTAACAAAGAATAAATGCTTGAGGGGATGACTACCCCCCACCCAAAAAAGCATAACATACAATAGGCATTCAATAAATATTAGCTACTACATCTTTTATGGTTAACATTATCAGCAGCAGCAAGAGCGTTACAGCTGAATCCACTTAGACCCCAGCACAGGTCAGACTTGTTCTAGGCTCTGGATCCATTTCCTATCCTTAAACAAAACAAATAAGAAACCCCAGTAGTAGGTCAGTATTCATCAATATGGTTCTGATCTTCTAATTGAACTACTCCCTGAGCTACCAATCTACAAACTAGATTTCATTCCCTTGGGTATTTAAGGACTGCTCAGTCCTGTCCACTACCCTACGGGACCTGAGGGTAACAGCCAGCCCAAAAGTGCCTACAAGACTGTGCCCACTGCTGTACCCAACCAACCTGTTCTTTTGGTATGCCTTTGGAAAACCTGCCACCTGCCAGGCAGGACAAACATCTCACCTAGCTGAACTTCTTCCCAGAGCTGGGTCTCCCTGACAAGAGTTTTCCCTACGCTGGTGGCCCCTCCTATTCTAGACTCAGTCACTCAGGCTCAAGACCTCAGGCTTCTCTGACTCTCCCATCGTCCCTACATCCAATCAATAACTAAACCCTGCTGAATCCTTCTTGCACATGTCTTCTGCAGACACTCTTCTTTCCTTGTCATTTGTACTACCTTCTTTATCCCTCACCAGTCTCTGCCTGCGTTTCAAACTGTGCTTACAAAAAACAGCCAGATTAATTAGCCAAAAATACAGCTTTCATATGTCACTCTATTGCTCAAAAAGTATCTGAGGTTCTCTATATCCAATAAGACAAAATTTCACTTTCCTTTGCTGATATTGTGAATTTCCCTACTTCTGAACCTTTGCTAATACCATTCCTTCTATCTAAAATATTTTCTCTTCTGGTTGTGGTGGCTTATGCCTGTAATCACAGCACTTTGGGAGCCAGAGGCAGGAAGATTGCTTGAAGCCAGGAGTTAGAGATCAGTATGGACAACATAGCAAGATCTTGCCTCTACAAAAATTTAAAAAATTAGCCAGGCATGGTGGCACAAGTCTGTAGTCCTAGCTACTCAGGAGGCTGAGGTGAGAGGATCACTTGAGCCCAGGAGTTCAAGGCTGCAGTGAGTTTTGATCGTGCCACTGCACTCCAGCCTGGGTGACAGAGTGAGATCCTGTCTCCAAAAAATAAAATATTTTCTCAATTTACCTTCTTTGTTCATCCAAAGTCAATACTTCCTTCAAAGACTCTTGTTCAAATCCTATGTTCTCTGCAAAGCTCTCCCCATTCTTACTAGTAGCAGGGTGTTCTCAGCAGAGGGAAAACAATGCAAATGATCTGAGGTAAGAGCAAGTCAAGCAAGGAGACCAGTGTGACTCATATTGTTGAGTAGGAAGTTTATTACTTAAAACTGAAATTTGAGGGAGAGGTTCTGGCTGGAGAAATACATTTGGGAGTTGTCAGAATATAGATTAGGCCTACCTTACAGAATTTTTGCAATGATCAATATGATACCAGGGCATATTTGCATGACTGCCATTCAGCAGTGAACTCATACATCTTTATGAATGATGTTAAGTGAATGTTAAATGAAAAAAAGTAACTCAGAAAAGTTTGTAATAAAGGTCAAAAGCTATAAAACTAAAACAATAAAACTAAACAATATACTGCTTAAGAAGTATTCAAATGTGATAAAGCTATAAAGAAAGCTAAGGAAATTGTTATCCAAATATAGGATAATACAGCCGGGCACGGTGGCCCACGCCTGTAATCCCAGCACTTTGGGAGGCTGAGGTGGGTGGATCACCTGAGGTCAGGGGTTTAAGACCAGCCTGGGCAACATGGTGAAACCCCATGTCTACTAAAAATACAAAAATTAGCCAGGCATGGTGGCACACACCTGTAGTCCCAGCTACTTGGGAGGCTGAGGCAGGAGAATCGCTTGAAGCTGGGAGGCGGAGGTTGCAGTGAGCCGAGATTGCGCCACTGTACTCCAGCCTGGGCAACAAGGCCAGACTCTTTCTCAAAAAAAAAAAAAATAATAATAATAATACTAATAATACCTTTACAGGGGAGGAATAGAGTTATAATTGGGCAGGTGAGCACAGACAGCTTCAAAGTTGCTGGAAATGTTTGTTTCCTAAAATAGATGGTACACAGGTGTTCGTTTTGTTTTTCTTCTTTGTCCTATATACTCTGGCATGTACAATATCAAATAAGAGAGTAAAAAAATAAGAGGCAATATATAAACATCAAATAGATGTTTCACAATGTTTTTAAAAATTATTAAGTTGAGAAAAAGGAAGAGTAATTGTGTGACCTGTATAACAAGGCCTAAAAAGAATAAAGGATTTAGTCATATAAAGAAAAGACAGAAAGGGCATCTCGGAATTGGGAATGAATAGGTCATGTAAAAGGAGACAGCAAATTGGTAAGTCTGACTGGAGAAGAGTTAGGCTGAAAAGTTGGGCTAAGGCCAGCCAACAGAATGCTTACATGCTGGGTCAAGAAGTTTGAACTTGATCTTGAAATAGCGCAGAGCCACTGGTGATATTTAGGCGAGACAACAGCTTGGGAAAAGTGGTTTTTTAATCTGACGTGATGATAAGAATCAACTAGTAGGGAGACAGAAGGCTGGAAAAGTCAGTTCTAAAACCTGTTCAGGTGAGATAATCTCACTGATGTAAGATGTTACTGAAGATGATCATGGCCTGAAGTAGGATGGTGATGAGGGTCAAGATCATTCCAAGAAACTTTAGGCGTCTTTAGGATGAAAGACTCAGGAGGACTGGGTCTTGGGAATAGGCAGTGAGGGAAAAAGATTCAAAGATTTTCAAGCTAAACTGAAAACTCTCATCTTCAAGCTAAACTGAAAACTCTCATTTTCAAGCTAAACTGAAAAAATGATAACAACATAGCAAAACTAAGGACTCTACAGAAAAAAATAGTTTTGAAAAACGACCATTAATCAAGTTATGCAGTAAATGTGTACTGAGTACCTACTATGTGTCAGGCAGAGTGTGATGCCTTCCCTTCAGAAAGCAGATTGTGAGTCCTACTTTAAAAAGTTATTCCGAGCGCAGTGGCTCACGCCTGTAATCCAGCACTTTGGAAGGCCGAGGTTGGCGGATCACCTGAGGTCAGGAGTTCGAGACCAGCCTGGCCATCATGGTGAAATCCCATCTCTACTAAAAATACAAAAATTAGTTGTGTGTGGTGGCACACACCTGTAATCCCAGCTACTCTGGAGGCTGAGGCAGGAGGATCACTTGAACCCGGGAGTTGGAAGTTGCAGTGAGCCAAGATCGTGTCACTCTCCAGCCTGTGTGACAGAACGAGACCCAGTCTCAAAAAAAAAAAAAAAGTTATACGTTTAATAGGCAAAAAGAAACTAAACAGTTCTTTGAGAAGAATAAAATAATTTTGTGAGTCCCACTTTTTAAAAAAGTAATCAGTATGGTGATAAAAAAATACTAAGTTGTTTTTCAAAATTAATTGAAAGAAACAACAAAACATAAAAGTGGAGGTGTCCAGTAAAAGGTCAGACGTAAAGCAGTTTACTGTTTATTACTGAAAGCTCCTTGAGGACAAGATTTATGGCTATCTTTGCATTTACACAGTACTGGACACAGTGTGTGATCACTACAGAGTAGACATTCAAATAATGTCTAAACTAACAGAACAGTGAGAACAGACTGAAGACAAGCCAACTGAGAAGGTTCCAGAACCTAACATAGCTACACAGGATCTACCCCTGTGGAAGGAAAGTGCTCTAGCCTTGTCATCCTGGCTAAAAGGTAGCCTGATCCTCTGGCTACATGTTTAGGAGATATAAAATACCAACAGAAAAACAGAAAGGAAACCAGTGTTTACGAAACATATACTGGGCCTGGCACAGTGGCTCATGCCTGTAACGCCAGCACTTTGGGAGGCAGGGGGATTGCTTCAGCCCAGGAGTTTGAGACCACCCTGGGCAACATGGCGAAACCCCATCTCTACCAAAAATACAAAAATTAGTTGTGGGGTGGTGGTGTGAGTCTGCAGTCCCAGCTACTCAGGAGGCTGAGGTGGGAGGATCACTTGAACCCAAGAGATGAAGGCTGCAGTGAGCTGAGATCACACCACTGCACTCCAGCCTGGGCGACAGAGTGAAACCCTGTCTTGAACTTTAAAAAAAAGAAAACATACTGAACTTTTTCTCCCCTACCCTGGGGAGACTGTCCCCACCCCAACTCCTTTTTTTTTAAGGCAGAGTCTCGCTCAGTCACCCAGGCTGGAGTGCAGTGGCACGATCTCAGCTCACTGCACCTCCGCCTCCTGGGTTCAAGCGATTCTCCTGCCTCAGCCTCATGAGTAGCTGGGATTACAAGCGCCCACCACCACACCCGGCTAATTTTTTTGTATTTTTAGTAGAGATGGGGTTTCACCATGTTGCCCAGGCTGGTCTTGAACTCCTGACCTCAAGTGATCCACCCACCTCGCCCTCTCAAAGTGTTGGGATTACAGGCGTGAGCCACCCCACCTGGCCTCAACCCTAACTTTCAAGACAGGCAGAATGTGTGGATTAGGTTAAAGAAACTTCAGGGGTACCCTGTCCTTTTACACTATTAAAAGGCATTTTTCTGATTAAAAGTTTAAAAGCTTGAATGTTGATAGTCCCAACTGACATACCACTGTTTCCTAAGCCTTTGGAACAGGGAAATGCAAAGTAGGGCTGCCTGCAAAGTGAGATGACTGATGCCCAGGTGGCTCAAGTTGTTGCCAGGGAATGGGCTATTATCTCCAGGTGCCCCAATAGTTCAGATAATTCCACACAGTCCCAAGTTATAAAATATGGCTGAACACAGAACAAGGAGGTTACTCTGTAAATGGACTGATCTTACATAAATGCTTTAAGACCATCTCTGTCTCAAGAGGTTAGACCAGAAAACGAATGCCAAAATACCAGCAGAGGCAGTACTTGTGTTTGCAAATACATAACAGTTAGGAAGAGCTCAGGCTCCGATGCCAGAAAGACATGGGTTAAATCTCAGCTCTTCCAGCAAATAGCTGTGTGGCTATATCTGTTAAGACAGTCTTCTGACTATGTACAGTAGGGCTGATTGCATTCCTTAAGATGTGAATATGTGGTAGCTTCAGATGTTAGTGCTTTCCTTCCTAAAACTATGCCCTAATCCCTTTGGTTGGACCTGTATTTTCCTCAAAAGCCTCACTCACTCATTTTAGGGTAGAGCTTTCTAGCTGGCTCATCTCATTCATTATGCTTTGAATCTCTCAAATTTCCATCTTTGAGAAAAATATATCTTAAAACTCTGGATGGTCGACTGGACTTAATAACTACAGAGAAAATGTAATTTTAACTAGAACATACAAACCACTTAGTTATATAAGACTTAAAATTGGTGCTTTCTTTAAAAATCACAAATGCTATATGCTGGAGACAGTATGGAGATAGCTAAGCCTAGCCTATCAGTAATGAATTTAGAACAAAAGCGGACTGACCCAAAAGAGGACAAGAGGAGGCATCCTGCCTGTGCTTACCACCTGATTCTCTAAGCTCAGGGGTCTCTTGCACATTGTAGGAGATTTTGTGATGTAGTGGAAAACAGAGGAGAACAAGTTTCATAGAGTCTTCATTTGTATTAGCTTATCTTAGTGCCCCACTGCTACCATCCTAATACAGGCAGTAAAGACTAAGTCCCAACAGGTTTCTCTGCCTCAGGACTCTCTCCACTTCCTGACATCCTGCACACAGCCACCAAACTACTTTCCTAAATCCCTAGTTCCATCAGATAACTTTCCAGCTCAAAAACTTAATGGCTCCCTACCTACTACGCATTGGGAAAATCCCAACTAAAATTCAAGACCCAGGCCAGCATTACCCTACTGTTATAATACAGGACTTGTGTCCTTCTAATTCTCCCAGGGAAATTCTATAAAGCATCAACCAGACTAATCGGCTCACTGTTCCCCCAACACAAACTGCCCGCCTATCTAGGCTGGATTACGCCCACGCCAGCCCTCACTCCAACCTTTCTGCCATTCCTTCCAAAGCCAGCCTATCCCCCACTTTTCTATCTCTGCCCCCACACACTACCCATACTACCCATCTTCTGACCCTCATCAACACACCCTTTTAGCTATCTCAATTCCCGTGGCATCCCAATCCGCTCCAATCAAGTCAAAGTTCCTTGGAAGGCAGACACATACTTTACATAGAGGGTCCAGCACAGTGCCCTGCACTTAGTAGGTGCTGGCTATTACTGATTAAAACCAGGAGGAGTTCAAATAATGTTTCTAGGGAGGGCAAGATAATACTGCCTATCCTCTTCCATTCGTAGTAAAAAGTATTCAGCGTTCACTTCAAGCCTGAAAATGCCTAGCGTACGCAGATCAACGGTGCAGTGGAGAGGGCACGCCACCGGATGGCAAAAAACCTGTGTCCTAATCCTGGTTTTGCCACAATCTCGGCAACTGCTGGGAAATCAAGCCATCTCTCGGAGCTCCGGTTGTCTCCGACGTAAAACAAGGGAGCTGCTGTAGAGGATCCCAAGGTATCTTTCGGCTCCTAAATGTCCCCCGATAGGAAACCCCACACTCGTCTTCTCACTAAGGCGGGAGGCAGGCAAACTTTTTTCCCAGCGCGGGCATTCCACACGGTCCTGGAAACTCAGTGCCCGGAGGAAAGGGCAGGGCTGAGGGCAAGGTGAGAAGCGGTCCCCCCGAAGTCGCCGGATTCCTTTACCCCATGGCTCGAGTCCGCCTCAGGTTCCCGGCCCCCTCACAGGCGGACTCCGGGAGAGTGACGCGGCGCGGCTCCCGGGTGGAGGCCAGATGACTCTGTCCGGCCCCGCGCCCCCCGCACTAGTGGCACACGCCCCGTGGCCCCGGGTAACGGCCCCGGCCCCTCACCAGCCCGAGGGACCTCCCCGACTCTGGACCAGGCCTCTGGCTCCCGCCTGGCGAGCCGCTCTTCCGGGCCCTGGGGTGGCCTCAGCGCGGCAGTACGGGCCCCAGGCCGGCGGGACCGGCGGCGTGAGGGGCAGCGGTGGCGGCTTTAAGTGCTGAATCACCACTTTGCAACCCGAGCGCCAAACCACTGTGACCCACGGGGCCCGAGGGCCCGGGCGCTCCATTCCGCTTACCCAGACAGGCGCTCCGGGGGCGTCAGGCGGGCGCCGAGGACTGAGCGGAAGGTGCTGGGCAGCGCGGGGTGCAGAAGCCACGCTAGCCGGTACCGCATTAGCCAGCGCAGTCGTCGGGATCACCGCAAACGCTTCCTGCTTGCGCTTCGAGCCGGCCCTGCGCACTGCGCATGCCCTAGCCGAAGCGCCGCGCGGTCTCCCGGGAGCTGCGGAGAGGTAGCCGCTCCGGGTTTTGCCTGGAGCCGGATGGGGCGAGGACGCGGGCGAGAACTGTGAAGACCGCGGACAGCCGAGGCCTGACCAGGCGGACTGGCGGGACAGGGGTCTGGCCGGGGCGCTTTAGGAGCCAGCACCCAGACTTTCCCCAGGCGGGGAGGTCCCCAGCTAGGTCCCACCGGCCGCACTTGTGAGGGTGGCGACGTGTGTCTGACTGTGAGGGGGCGAGGGGCCGCTGATGAATCCAGTGAGGGCACACAGGACTATGTTTTCTGAGGCACCCCCACTAACTAGCGTGCCGGACCCTGCAGGTGTTGGAACAAGGTTCGTGTTCGCGGCGGCCTCACATAAAATGAATCCGCGGCGGGCGCGCGGCCCGCGGGCTCCCTCTAGAGCGCGGTGGGGACGTGGACCGCGAAGGCACAGATGCGCTGGAGACAAGGCTCGAGTGCGGCGTGGGGGAAATTCAGACGCAGGGGTCCGCGATAGAGACGCCAGGACCGAGGGGGACGTTTCCATCCTTGGAGAAGCTAGCAGCTCTCTTAAGAGGAAGGTGCGGATGGGACGGGCGGCACAGCAAAACAAGCCTTCAAATCCAGAGTAGAAACTACTACTCTTATTAGTACTCCGTACTAGGAATACTACTGTCAGTCGGCTTCAGTCGCTACTTTTTAAACAAAGAGTTTTCTCCCCAATGGCTTTATGGGGCTTTGCACCCACGAACAACCTAATGGTTGTTATGAATCTAACTTTCCATAATACCTTATGAGAGTCTTTAAGGAAGAATGCGATTAGGGATGATTTCCCAGCTTAAGTACTTTTAGGTTTCTGATTGGCAGACCATCAAGACTGCAGCCAAAAAGTGTCCTTAGTCCAAGTATTGCTTTAAATGGGAATTCAGTAGGAGGGTTCCTTAATCAAGTTGATGCTTTATCGAAGACGTACCCACGATCTTTTTAACAGTGCAGTTTCACCTAAAGGCAAACCTTTGGATGAAAACAGGTAAAAAATATGGCAAGCCTCGTAGTGGTGTTTGCAAGTGCATGGTTTTAAGAACCTTTAAATTACCAGTCCCAATGCAGAGTAGTCAATCACCTTGAAGCAGCTCCTCTGAGAGTGTTAATGCAGCCTTTCTGAATACATTTATGCTCCATTAATGGAATCTATAAATGGGCTGGGTCAAGGGTAGATTCAGACTTGGAGGGCTTGAAACATATACAATTTGGGGGACCTCTTTGAGACATGAAATACAAATTATAAATACAAAACTAGCAATCAAAAGATTACGATAGAGAGAAAATACATCACAACAAATACTCGAGACTTGGAGATTAGTACCCTTTCTTTTCCTGAGATTTCTTTAGGCTATTTATTAGAAATGCTTACATAAAAATGCTTCCAGATGGCCGGGCGTGGTGGCTCATGCCTGTAATCCCAGCACTTTGGGAGGCCAAGCCGGGCGGATCACGAGATCAGGAGTTCGAGACCAGCCTGACCAAAATGGTGAAACCCCGTGTCTACTAAAAATACAAAAATTAGCCAGGCGTGGTGGCATGCGCCTGTAATTCCAGCTACTGAGGAGGCTGAGGCAGGAGAATCACTTGAACCCGGGAGGCGGAGGTTGCAGTGAGCCAAGATCATGCCACTGCACTCCAGCCTGGGCAACAAAATGAGACTCTATGTCTCAAAAAAAGAAAAAAAAATGCTTCCAAACAACAACTGGCTTTCCCTCTACAACTCCCAGTTTGGAGCCAGTGCAAGTGAGCAGCCCTGAAGTTTAAACTTCATTAACTTCATGATAAATTTCCCTCTAGTTGGAGTAGATGTCCTGGATAAGAAAGAATAATATTAATATAGTCTCATAACTATCATCTCAATAAAGAGGAGGTGGATGGAAAAGTAACAATTTTGAGGGTCTACTCTGTGTCTGGCATTGTACATGGATCCTTCATTAGTCATCATGACCACCCTCTGTAATGGATATTTCCTCACCTACCAGAGATGAGGAAGCTGTGGCAGAGAGAGGTTGAGTAACTTGCCAACAATTGGACAAAAAGAGTGGAGTTGTAATTTGAACCCAGGACTGTCTGATTCCAAAACCTGTGATTTGCTCATCTCATTTATGACTTGACAAATATTTGTTGAATGCCTTACAGATACCAGGTATTATAAAGGTGCTGGGGATACAGCAGTGGACAAAAAAGACAAAAGTTTCTGTCTTGATGGAGGTTACCTTCTAGCTGTGTGGGAAAAACAGATAATAATCAAGTAAGTGATATGAAGGAACAGGTGGTCAGGAAAGGCCTCTTTGAGGAAGTGACATTCAGGCAGACCCCAGAATGATGAGAAAAAGTAGGAAATGTGAAGATCTGGGGTATAATCTTTCCCACTCTCACTCAAACAAGTATAAGGTGTAAACCACCTAGACAACTTTTTTTCTTTTCTTTCTTTCTTTTTTTTTTAGATGGAGTCTCGCTCTGTTGCCAGGCTGGAGTGCAGTGGTGCGATCTCGGCTCACTGCAGCCTCCACCTCCCAGATTCATGCGATTCTCCTACCTCAGCCTCCGGAGTAACTGGGACTACCGGCGCATGCCACCATGCCCAGCTAATTTTTGTGTTTTTAGTAGAGACGGGGTTTCTCCATGTTGGTCAGGCTGGTCTCCAACTCCCGACCTCAGGTGATCCGCCTGTCTCGGCCTCCCAAGGTGCTGGGATTACAGGCGTGAGCCACCGCGCCCGGCCAAGAATTTTTTTTCTTTTTTTTTTTTTTAAATAGGCTGGGTGCGGTGGCTCACACCTATAATCCCAGCTGTTTGGGAGGCTGAGGCAGGTGAATCACTTGAGGTGAGGAGTTTGAGACCAGCCTGGCTAACATGGTGAAACCCTGTCTCTACAAAAAAATTTAAAAATTAGCTGGGCATGATGGTGTGCACCTGTAGTCCCAGCTACTTGGGAGGCTGAGGCACAAGAATCGCTTGAACCTGGGAGGCAGAGGTTGCAGTGAGCTGAGATCGTGCCACTGCACTCCAGCCTAGGTAACAGAGTGAGACCCTGTCTCAAAAGTAAAACTTAAAATGTCTTTTGAGGCTGGGCACAGTGACTCACACCTGTAATCCCAACACTTTGGGAGGCCAAGGTGGGCGGATCACCTGAGGTTGGGAGTTTGAGACCAGCCTGACCAACATGGAGAAAACCCGTCTCTACTAAAAATACAAAATTAACTGGGCATGGTGGTGCGTGCCTGTAATCCCAGCTACTCGGAAGGCTGAGGCAGGAGAATTGCTTGAACCCGGGAGGTGGAGGTTGCAGTGAGCCGAGATCAAGCCATTGCACTCCAGCCTGGGCAACAAGAGTGAAACGCCATCTCAAAAAAAAAAAAAAAAGTCTTTTGAACTAATCTAGCCTAATGTTATATATTCAAAATCAAAATCTGAATTCTGAATCCACCAACTCAAAATTTTGTACAAATAGCTAAAGAGAAAGCATACCTAGGTAGTTAATAACAAAGGAAAATTTAAAGTTAGGGCCAGACGCAGTGGCTCATGCCTGTAATCCCAACAATTTGGGAGGCAGTGGTGAGAGGGTGCTTGAGCTCAGGAGTTCAAGACCAGCTTTGGCAACATAGTCAGGCCTTGTCTATATAAAAAAATAAAAATAAAATTAGGCAGCAGGTGCAGTGGCTCATGCCTGTAATGCTAGCACTTTGGGAGGCCAAAGCAGGAGGATCACTTGAGCTTAGTTCAAGACCAGCCTGGGCAACATAGACCTCATCTCTATTTAAAATAAAGATAAAATCAAAACAAAACCAAAAATTAGCTGGGCATGGTGGTGCATGCCTGTGCTCCCAACTACTCTGGATGTTGAGGAGGGAGGATGGCTTGAGCCCAGGAGGTGGAGGTTGCAGTGAGCCAAAATCATGCCACTGCACTCCAGCCTGGGCAAGACTGCCAGACCCTGTCTCAAACAACAGTTCTTACAAGACCTTAAACATTTTTCATAAACATCATTTTTATTTATTATTTTTTAAGGCTCTTGAGCAACACCAATTCTTTAATGAACAGCTGAGGAACATTGATTTTAACCATCAATTTTCTTTTTCTCAAAAGAAAAATGTCTCAAAAGACTTTTTTTTTTTTTTATTGAGACAGAGTCTCACTCTGTCACCCAGGCTGGAGTGCAATGGTGTGGTCTTGGCTCACTGCAACCTCTACCTTCCAGGTTCAAGCGATTCTCCTGCCTCAGCCTCCTGAGTAGCTAGGATTATAGGCACCCGCCACCACGCTCAGCTAATTTTTGTATTTTTAGTAGAGACGGGGTTTCACCATGTTGGCCAGGCTGGTCTCAAACTCCTGACTTCAGGTAATCCATCCACCTCAGCCTCCCGAAGTGCTGGGATTACAGGCATGAGCCACTGCACCCAGCCTTTTTTATCTTTTTAAGACGGGGTCTCCCTCTGTGGCCCAGGCTGGAGTGCAGTGGAGTGATCTCGGCTCACTGCAACCTCTGCCTCCCGGGTTCAAGCGATTCTCCTGCCTCAGCCTCCCAAGTAGCTAGGACTACAGGCATGAGCCACCATGCCCTGCTGATTTTTTTGTATTTTTAGTTGAGACGGGGTTTCACCATGTTGGCCAAGCTGGTCTCGAACCCCTGACCTCAAGTGATCTGCCCACCTCGGCCTCCCAAAGTGCTGGGATTACAGGCATGAACCAACGCACCCGGCCTTATTTTATGTGTCTTAATTTACTCATTTATCTCCCTCACTAACATGTAAATACCACAAGCATAGAAACCTGGTTGCTCGTTTCTCTGATGTATCCTCAACATTGAAAGCAAGCCCTCAGCCCATAATATTTCCTGAATGGATAGATCAAGAGTTGTCTTAACTGTGTGTGGAAAATATGAATTATAGATCCTGCCCATAAAGTAACTCAAATTTACCTTTAAGGACTAGCAAAGATGAGTCATTTAGGAAAACTCTTAACAAATTTATAATTAATCGCTTATCTATAAAACATTTTTAAAAATTCATGTTGCTTTTAGGATTTTATTACCATAGTATTGTACTTAAAACTAATATACATTTTAAAACTTTTTATTGGGAGGGGCACGGTGGCTCACGCCTGTAATCCCAGCACTTGGGGAGGCTGAGACGGGTGGCTCACCTAAGGTCAGGAGTTCGAGACCAGCCTGGCCAATGTAATGAAACCCCGACTCTACTAAAAATACAAAAAATTAGCCGGGTACAGTGGCAGGCGTTTGTAGTCCCAGCTACCCGGGAGGCTGAGGCAGGAGAATTGCTTGAACCCAGGAGGCAGAGGTTGCAGTGAGCCAAAATCAAGCCATTGCACTCCAGCCTGGGCAACAAGAGCGAAACTCCATCTCATTAAAAAAAAAAAAAAAAGCCGGGCACGGTGGCTCACGCCTGTAATCCCAACACTTTGGGAGGCCGAGCTAGGCGCATCACCTGAGGTCGAGAGTTGGAGACCAGCCTGACCAACATGGAGAAACCCCGTCTCTGTTAATACCAAATTAGCCAGGCGTGGTGGTGCATGCCTGTAATCCCAGCTACTCAGGAGGCTGAGGCAGGAGAATTGCTTAAACCTGGGAGGTGGAGGTTGCAGTGAGCTGAGATCACGCCATTGCCCTCCGGCCTGAGCAACAAGAGCAAAACTCTGTCTCAAAAAAAAAAAAAAAAAAAAAAAAAGAAAGAAGAGAAAACTGTATTATGGAACAAGTAGTCAAACATATACAAAAGAAAAGAAAATAGTATAACTATTCCAGGCAAAATATAATTTTAGAATTCTATAGCCCAACAATGTCAACATAGATTTTGTAATTTAGGATAAAAACATTTTGAAAAATACGATTTTAGAATTCCACAGCCAAACAATGTCAATAAATAAATACCCCAGGCATCCACTCATTATTCAGCTTCCATAATTACCAGTTCATGGCCAATATTGTTCTATCTTTTCCTCCAACTCCCTCAACCTCCACCAAATTATTCTGAACCAAATACCGGGCATCATCTTATTAATATTTCATCTCAGTATTTCAGTATATGTCTCAAAGGACTTAAAGAAAATCCACAGGCACTAACATACTTAAAACATTAAGATAATTATTTAATATAATCAAATATCTAGTCAGTGTTCCCACTTTCCTGAGTGTTCCCACTTTCCTGATCGCCTCAAATGTTTCTTTTTCACAATGCGTTTGTTCAAATCAGGATCCAAACAAGAACAAAACACTTCATGTAATTAATATGTTTCCTTTTTTTGTTTTGTTTTGTATCTTTTGAAGATTATCTTTTTTGAAGAGTTTATTGAAGTATTGCAAACAGAAAAGTAAACAAGTGATAAGTGTACAGCTCAGTGAATTTTCAAAAACTGAACACATCCCTGTAAACACACCCAGAAGCTCTGCCTTATTCTCCCTTTCAGTCACTGTCACCCCAAGGGTAAACACTAACCTGACTTCTAACATGATAAATTAGTTTTGCCTGGATTACAGTTTAATATAAATGCACTCATACAGTATATACTCTTTTGGGTCTGGCTTTGTTTAACTATCTGGTGAGATTTATCCATATTTTTTAGAATAATTTTTGTTTGTTCACTTTCTTTTCTTTTCTTTTTTTTTTTTTTTTTTGAGATAGAGTCTTGCTCTGTTGCCCAGGCTGGAGTGCAGTGGCGTGATCTCAGCTCACTGCAACCTCTGCCTTTCAGGTTTAAGTGATTCTCCTGCCTCAGCCTCCAAAGTAGCTGGGATTACAGGGGCCCACCACCACGCCCTGCTAATTTGTTTTTTTTGTTTGTTTGTTTGTTTGTTTTTAGTAGAGACCAGGTTTCACAATGTTGGTCAGGCTGGTCTTAGACTCCTGACCTCAGATGATCCTCCTGCCTCAGTCTCCCAAAGTTCTGGGATTACAGACATGAGCCACCGCGCCTGCCTGTTTATTTATTTATTTATGTATTTTGAGATGAAGTCTCACTCTGTCAGCAGGCTGGAGTGCAGTGGTGCAATCTTGGCTCACTGCAACCTCCGATTCCCTGGTTTAAGCAATTCTCCTGTCTCAACCTCCCGAGTAGCTGGGATTACAGGCACGTGCCACCATGCCCAGCTAACTTTTTGTATTTTTAGTAAAGACGGGGTTTTCACTGTGTTAACCAGGATGGTCTCAATCTCCTGACCTCAGGTGATCCACCTGCTTTGGCCTCCCAAAGTGCTGGGATTATAGGCGTGAGCCACCGTGCCTGGCCCATAGCTTGTCAATTCTAAATCTTTTATTTATTTATTTATTTTGTTTGTTTGTTTGTTTGAGACAGAGTCCTGCTCTGTCACCCAGGCTAGAGTGCAGTGGCAGGATGTCGGCCCACTGCAACCTCCACCTCCTGTGTTCAAGAGATTCTCCTGCCTCAGCCTCCTGAGTAGCTGGGATTACAGGTGCATGCCACCATGCCTGGCTAATTTTTGTATTTTTAGTAGAGATGGGGTTTCACCATATTGGTCAGGCTGGTCTTAATCTCCTGACCTCACAATCCATCCGGCTTGGCCTCCCAAAGTGCTGGGATTACAGCCGTGAGCCACCACGCCTGGCCAATTTTTGTATTTTTTTAGTAGAGATGGGGTTTTGCCATGTTGGTCAAGCTGGTCTTAAACTCCTGACGGGTGATCCAGCTGCCTTGGCCTGCCAAAGTGCTAGGATTACAGGCATGAGCCACTGCACCCAGCCTCTCCCTCCTCTTTTTTATTTTACAATTTATTTGTCAAAGGAGTTGAGTCATTTATCCTATAGTGTTCCCAACATTCTAAATTTTGCTGACTGTATTCTTTTTATTTTTATTTTTTTGAGACGGAGTTTCACTCTTGTTGCCCAGGCTGGAGTGCAATGGAGTGACCTCGGCTCACTATAACCTCCGCCTCCTGGGTTCAAGCGATTCTCCTGCCTCAGCCTCCTGAGTAGATGGGATTACAGGTGTGCACCACCAAGCTCAGCTAATTTTTTTGTATTTTTTAGTAGAGACAGGGTTTCACCATGTTGCCCAGGCTGGTCTTGAACTCCTGACCTCAAGCGATCCACCCGCCTCAGTCTCCCAAAGTGCTGGGATTCCAGGCGTGAGCCAGCGTGCCCAGCCTGCTGACTGTATTCTTACAATGTGACTTAACATGTTTGTTTCTTATATTTCCTGTAAATGGTAGTTACATCCACCGATTTGATCAGATTCAGCAAATATGCATTTGACAAGCGTTTACTAAGCACCATGCTTGCTGCTAGGTGGGATACAAAAATGACTAAGACATCACTCCTAATCTATTGTTTATTATGAATATGAAAGGTTAAGGCCGGGCGTGGTGGCTCACACCTGTAATCCCAGCACTTTGGGAGGCTGAGGCAGCCGGATCACTTGAGGTCAGGAGTTGGGGACCAGACTGGCCAACAATGCAAAACCCCGTCTCTACTAAAAATACAAAAAGTAGTGGCTGGGTGCGGTGGCTCACACCTGTAATCCCAGCACTTTGGGAAGCTGAGACAGGCAGATCACCTGAGATCAGGGGTTCGAGACCAGCTTGACCAACATGGAGAAACCCCGTCTCTACTAAAAATACAAAATTAGCCGGGTGTGGTGGTGCATGCCTGTAATCCTAGCTACTTGGAAGGCTGAGGCAGGAGAATCACTTGAAGCTGGGAGATGGAGGTTGCGGTGAGCTGAGATTGCACCCTTGCACTCCAGCCTGGGCAACAAGAGTAAAACTCTGTCTCAAAAAAAAAACTAAAAATACAAAAAGTAGCCGGGTTTGGTGGTGCACACCTGTAGTCCTAGCTACTTGGGACACTGAGGCGGAAGACTCCCTTGAATCCGGGAGGCAAAGGCTGCAGTGAGCCGAGATCATGCCACTGCACCCCAGCCTGGGTGACAGAGGGAGACCCTGTCTGCCTGTTTTTTTTGTTTGTTTGTTTTGTTTTTGTTTTTGTTTTTTCTGAGACGGAGTTTTGCTCTTTTTGCCCAGGCTGGAATGCAATGCCATGATCTCGGCTCATCGCAACTTCTGCCTCCCAGGTTCAAGCAGTTCTCCCGCCTCAGCCTTCCAAGTAACTGAGATTACCGCCATGTGCCACCATGCCCAGTTAATTTTGTATTTTTAGTAGAGACAGGGTTTCTCCATGTTGGTCAGGCTGGTCTTGAACTCCCAACCTCAGGTGATCTGCCCGCCTCGGCCTCGCAAAGTGCTGGGATTACAGCTGTGAGCCACCATGCCTGGCAGGGCAGGACTTTTTAAATTCATTTTTGTGACTATCACAGGGTATGCACCTAAGCTCAGCAAACATTTGTTGAGTAATTAAAACTAACTAAAGGTGTTTTTGTTTTTCCTTTTTTTTTTTTTTTTGAGATGGAGTCTTGCTGTGTCGCCCAGGCTGGAGTGCAGTGGCGCAATCTCAGCTCACTACAAGCTCCGCCTCCCGGGTTCACACCATTCTCTTGCCTCAGCCTCCCAAGTAGCTGGGACTACAGGTGCCCGCCACCACACCCGGCTAATTTTTTTTGTACTTTTAGTAGAGATGGAGTTTCACCGTGTTAGCCAGGATGGTCTCGATCTCCTGACCTGCCTCGGCCTCCCAAAGTGCTGGGATTACAGGCATAAGCCACCGCTCCTGGCCCCCGTTTTTTTTTTTTTTCAAGATAAGATCTTGCTCTGTCACCCAGGCTGGAGTGCACTGGTATGATAATGACTCACTGCAGCCTCACCTCCCAGGCTCGAGTGATGCTCCCAGCTCAGCCTCCTGAGTAGTTGGGATCACAGGTGAGTGCCACCATAGCTGAGACTATTTTCATTTTTTGTAGAGATGAGGTCTGGACAGTCTTGGAAGAATTCTTATGTTAAATAAAAATTCAGGATGCAAAATTCTATATTCAGGTTGAGCATAGTGGCTTACCCCTGTAATCCCAGCACTTAAGGAGGTAGAGGCAGAATGATAGTTTGAGTCCAGGAGTTCAAGACCTGCCTGGGCAACATAGTGAGACCCTGTTCTCCATAAAAAGGGGGGAAAGACCAAAGAACCCTATATATTCAATTATGATCTCAATTATTGAAAATATGCAAATAGACAAGTGGAAAGAAATACATCAAAATATTAATGGTAGTAATTGCTGGGTGGTAGAAATCTGCTATCTCTATATAGGAGTTCCAGGAAGAAAGAACAGATGTGACAAGTGAAATAGTCAATGAATAATTCAAAAACATTTCCCAGACTGAAGGTAACAACTTGCCAGACTGAAAGGCTCAGCCCAATTAATGAAAGTAGATGCACACATTGGCCGGGCGCGGTGGCTCACGCCTGTAATCCCAGCACTTCGGGAGGCCAAGGCGGGCAGATCATGAGGTCAGGAGATCGAGACCATCCTGGTTAACATGGTGAAACCCCCTCTTTACTAAAAATACAAAAAAATTAGCCGGGCGTGGTGGCAGGTGCCTGTAGTCCCAGCTACTCGGGAGGCTGAGGCAGGAGAATAGTGTGAACCCAGGAGGCGGAGCTTTCAGTGAGCCAAGATTGGGCCACTGCACCCAGCCTGGGCGACAGTGTGAGACTCCGTGTCAAAAAAAAAAAAAAGAAAGAGAGAAAGTAGATGCACACCAAGGCACATCATTGCAAGATTTCTTTCTTTTTTTTTGAGACAGCGTCTCACTCTGCCAGCTAGAGTACAGTGGCGTGATCTCGGCTCACTGCAACCTCCGCCTCCCGGGTTCAAGCAATTCTCCTGCCTCAGCCTCCCGAGTAGCTGGGACTACAGGCATGCACCACCATGCCCGGCTAATTTTTGTATTTACAGTAGAGATGGGGTTTCACCATATTGGCCAGGCTGGTCTCGAACTCCTGACCTCGTGATCCGCCCACCTCAGCTTCCCAAAGTGCTGGGATTACAGGCGTGAGCCACCGTGCCTGGCTGCAAGATTTCTTTCTTTTTTTCTTTTCTTTTATTTTTTTGAGATGGAGTCTTGCTCTGTCGCCCAGGCTGGAGTGCAGTGGTGCAATCTTGGCTCACTGTAACCTCCACCTCCCAGGTTCAAGCGATTGTCATGCCTCAGCCTCCAAGTAGCTGGGCGTGCATCACCATGCCCGGCTAATTTTTATATTTTTAGTAAGATGCAGTTTCACCATGATTGGCCAGGCTGGTCTCAAACTCCCAACTTCAGGTGATCCACCTGCCTCGGGCTCTCAAAGTGCTGGGATTACAGGCATGAGCCACCACGCCCCGCCTCATTGCAAAATTTCTAGTCACTAGAATGAAATGCTCAGCTATGAACAGACATAATAACCTGAATACAGATAATTGATTTAACCAGAAATTGTAATATTGGGTATATGGAGAAGGAAATGCAGAGAGGATGGTAAAGTTTGAGAACTAAACCTCACCTACCATAAGATGTCAATAAATAATGTCTAAAATGGATTAATCAAAAGATAATGGTATAGGTCTGGCACAGGGGTGGCTCATGCCTATAATCCTAGCACTTTGGAAGGATGAGACGGAGGATTGCTTGAGTCCAGCAGCTTGAGACCAGCCTGGGTAACAAAGCAATACCCTGTGTCTATGAACAATTTTAAAAATTAGTGGGTATGGTGGTGTGCGCCTGTAGTCCCAGCTACTCATGAGGCTGAGGCAGTAAGATCACTTCAACTGATGCAGTTGAGGCTATTCAGGAGGTGGAAGTGGATTGCTGGAACCCAGGAGGTCAAGGGCCAGGCGTGGTGGCTCATGCCTGTAATTCCAGCACTTTGGGAGGCCAAGGTGGGGGAATCACTTGAGCCCAGGAGTTCAAGACCAGCCTGGACAACAAAGTGAGACCCTGTCTCTATAAAAAATAGAAAAAAATTTGCCAGGTGTAGTGACATGTGCCTGTGGTCCCAGCTACTCAGGAGGCTGAGGCAATAGGATTGCTTCAATGGGAGCAGTTGAGGCTGCAGTGATACCTGATAGAGCCACTGCACTCTAGCCTGGGCAACAGAGTGAGACCCTGTCTCAAAAAAATAATAAATAAATAAATAAATACAAATAACAGTATATACAAATTCCTTATGAAAATAGAAATGTGTAAACGCCAGCAAAAACAACTAAAGTGGTTGGTTGTTTCTGGGGTAAAGGTCTAGAGGCATTGGTGTGGGATAAGGCTGAGAAAATACTGGTTTTTTTTTTGTTACAAGCCTTTTAGAACTATTTAACTTTATAAAACATTTCCAAGTTTTTCTTTTCTTTCTTTTTTTTTTTTTTTTGAGACAAAGTCATACTCTGTCACCCAGGCTGGAGTGCAGTGGTATGCTCTTGGCACACTGCAACCTCTGCCTCCCAGGTTCAGGCAATTCTCCTGCCTGGTATTACAGGTATGAGCTGCCATGCCCAGCCTCCATGTTTTTCTTTAAGAAAAATAAAAATCAATTTAAAATAGTTTATTCGAGAAGTACATGTACTCCTGAAAGAGAAATGCCAGAGCAAACACGTGGGCAACGATGTTGCATTGTTAGAATTCAGTTTAACTAGACTTAAATTATTATAATTATTATTATTATTGAGACGGAGTCTTGCTGTGTCACCAGGCTGGTGTGTAGTGGCGTGATCTTGGCTCACTGCAGCCTCTGCCTCCCAAGTTCAAGTGATTCTCCTGCCTCAGTCTCCCGAGTAGCTGGGACCACTGGCACACGCCACCATGCTAATTTTTTTTTTCTTTTGTATTTTTAGTAGAGACAAGGTTTCACCATATTGGCCAGGATGGTCTCAAACTCCTGACCTGGTGATCTGCCCATCTTGGCCTCCCAAAGTGCTGGGATTACAGGTGTGAGCCACCACGCTCGGCCCCAGCTAATTTGTTTGTTTTGAGATGAAGCCTCCCTCTGTTGCCCAGGCTGGAGTGCAATGGCATGATCTCAGCTCACTGCAATCTCCACCTCCAGGGTTCAAGCGATTCTCCTGCCTTAGCCCCCCAAGTAGCTGGGATTACAGGCACGTGCCACCACACCCAGCTAATTTTTGTATTTTTAGTAGAGATGGGGTTTCGCCATGTTGGCCAGGCTGGTCTCGAACCCCTGACCTCAGGTGATCTACCTGCCTTGGCCTCCCAAAGTGCTGGGTTTACAGGTGTGAGCCTCCGTGCCCAGCCGAAAAATGTTGATTATTAGCCTGAGTAGTTTGAACTCAACAAAGGCAATGTAAAATGACATTTCAGGGACTGCTTAGTGCAACAAAACACTTACATGGGGCCATTAGACCCTGACTATCTCTATTAGACTTAGCCCTGAGGGCAAGTACAATAATTCAGCCTGTTTCATTGCTAGGCCCACAGTAAGCATTTCAAAAAGAGTATGATAAAAGTGGATGTGACCAGGCGTGGTGGTTCACGCCTGTAATCTCAGCACTTTGAGAGGCCGAGGCGGGCGGATCACAAGGTCAGGAGTTCAAGACCATCCTGGCCAATATGGCAAAACCTCGTCTCTACTAAAAATACAAAAATTAGCTGGGTGTGGTAGCGCGTGCCTGTAAACCCAGCTACTTGGAAGTTGAGGCATTGGAATCGCTTGAACCCGGGAGGCAGAGGTTGCAGTGAGCCAAGATTGTGCCACTGCACTCCAGCCTGGCGACAGAGCGGGACTCCGTCTCAATAAAAAAAAAAAAAAAAAGAATACATGTGCACTTAGCAAATGAAAAAAACTCAGTGGGAAAGACAGTAGTTAAGAACCTGGGAGTTGGAATGGGAAAGAATTCTAAGTTCCTTCCCTAATAGTTAAACTTACACTATGATTAAAGTGTAAATACAGTCATATGCTGTATGACTACAGACAAACTTATTTGGCTAGTTTACTGATAAAATAGTGGAAAATAATAGTTCCTACTTCACAAAGTTGTTCTGAAGATTAAATGAGATGATACACACAAAGTCTTTAGCATGGAGTCTGACTCACAGTAAACCCTAGGTAAATGGTAGCTGTATCTATTATCAAATGGAGACCCTTGAATTTCATGCGTCAACCCATGTGACAGTTAACGTATATATATTGTTTGAACATTTGCTAAAGAGAAAGGAAAGACGGCCCAGCAGGGTAGCTCATGCCTATAATCCCAGCAGTTTGGGAGGCTGAGGTGGGAGGATTACTTGAGACCAGGAGTTCAAGACCAGCCTGGGCAGCATAGGGAGACCCCCATATCTACCAAAGGAAAAAAAAATTAGCCAGGTCTGGTGGCTTGTGCCTATAGTCCCAGCTACTCAGGAGGCTGAGATGGGAGGATCCCTTGAGCCCAGGAGGTCCAGGCTTCAGTGAGCCGTGATGGTATATTGTACTCCAGCCTTGGTGATAGGGCGAGACCCTGACTCAAAAAAAAAAAACCAAAATGAAAGAAAAGGGGATTTTTTTTTTTTGAGACAGAGTCTAGCTCTGTCACCCAGGCTGGAGTCCAGTGGTGCCATCTCGGCTCACTGCAACCTCTACCTCTTGGGTTGAAGCGATTCTCCTGCCTCAGCCTCCTGAATAGCTGGGACTATAGGCGCCCACCACCAAGCCTGGCTACTTTTTTTTGTATTTTTAGTAGAGACAGGGTTTTACCATATTTATTGGCCAAACTGGTCTTGAATTCCTGACCTTATGATCTGCCCATCTCGGCCTCCCAAAGTGCTGGGATTAAAGGCATGAGCCACCGTGCCCAGCCAAAAAGGAGAAATTAAGATTTTTTTTTTCCTATTATATCCCAGGCACTTTATATGTTATTTTAATCCTCACAATAACAGTAATTATTATTATCTCCATTTTACAGATGAGGAAACCAAGGCTGATAGAGGTGAAGTAATTTCCTTCAGGTACTCAATATATATTTATTGAGTAAAGCCTTACTTTGGTGTAAGGCTTGTTCAAGACACTGGGAAAATAATACTGAACAAAAAGACAGGGTCCCTAATGAAACTTACATTCTATCCAGGGAGACACACAATATATTGCCTGCAGTGTTATGAAGAAAATAGACAGGGTTCTGAGATAGAAAGTTATGAGGAAGGCCAGGTGCAGTGGCTCACATCTGTAATCCCAGCACTTTGGGAGGCCAAGGAGGGCAGATTACTTGAGGTCAGGAGTTCGAGACTAGCCTGGCCAACATGGTGAAACCTAGTCTCTACTAAAAATATAAAAAAAAATTAGCCGGGCGTAGTGGGGCACTTGTAATCCCACCTATTCAGGAGGCTGAGGCACAAGAATTGCTTGAACCCAGGAGGCGGAGGTTGTGATGAGCCGAGATCCCACCACTGCACTTCGGCATGGGGGACAGGGCAAGACTCCATCTCAAAAAAAAAAAAAGAAAATTATGAAGAATGTGCTTTAGATAGGGTGGTCAGGAGAGGTGTTTTTAAAAGAGAAAGTTCAACTGAGAGCTGAAGAATGAGATGGGTAAGCCATGCAAAGAGCCAGAGTTCAGGGCAGAGGGTACGTCAGGTACAAGGGCCTGGTCACAGGAAAAAGCTAGGAGCTCCGAAGCATGGTGATGAGATTTTTGGAAAGTGCCTTTAGTTGGTGGTATGGACAAAGGCCAGATCATAAGGACCCTACAGGGCATGGTAATGAGTTTGGATTTCATTCTAAATACAAATGAGAAGGTAGTGTAAGATTAAAAAGCAGATGAAGAGCATAATCTTATTTTCCTATTTCTTAAAAGACGCTTCCCTTGCTGAGTAAATGTAGTGGAGGGGTCGGGGGGAGGAGAAAAAGGCAGAAGAGAAACTTGTTAAGGAGGTAGATGACAGTTGTTCAGGGAAGAGATAAGAGCCTTGGACTAGGGTGATCATCGCAGGGGAGATAAAATCAACAGGACTCCACTACACGTGGAGGAATCAAAGGTTCTGGTTAGCACCAGTATCCAGATGAGAAAAGATTAGGGTAGAGATAAGAAGATAGGGTTCCGTTTGGGATAGGTCCCATTTTGAAATGCCAGCGAGCCACCTAAGAGGAGATATCAATAGACAGCTGGCTACTCAAAATAGAGATGACCAGCAGAAGGAGCTGTAGATGCAGTTATTTCCTTGGGGCGGGGGGCTGGGGTGGGGGGGTGGGGGTGGCGCATGTAGGGGATTAGCAAGTGGAGGAACACAAAAAGGACGTCAGAACTTTCCACTACACCGGGCTATTACTTAATAGACTAACACGACATTTAGGTTCCCATGGGTTGTGTGGGCCAGAAGCGCAGTTCCAGGAACCGACTACAACATAGCGTGGGATACGATGTTTCTCTTCAAATAACCCGATCAATCTTTTATTCTTGAATTCATGGTACCCTCTCTTTTTTCTCTTTTTCTCCTTTTTTCCTTTTTGCTTTTGTTAAATGCCCAGGCACGCCACAATACCAGGCGTTATCAATACCAGCTCACATTTCTTTCCTTATTTGAAAAGAGGACTAACTTTCTAGCTCATTACAGACACCCCTTCCCCTTTCCTCTCCGCTTTCTTTTACGTGCCCACCTTAGCAAAAAAAAATCAAATGTTTAGCCAACCGGATTAGTTTAGATTATACGACCCGACCCCAGCCAATGGGAAAAAGATACAGGGGCGGGACTTGCGTCAAAAATAAAGACTCATGCCCCTTCGTTCAGGTGTGCTCTCATGGCGACTGGCCAAAAAGGCACCCCTCTGCGCAAAAATAAAATTGCTTTGCTAAAAATCCTTTGTTCAAGTGTTCAATTTCCTTAAGATTTTAAAAGTTATTCATAACAATAGGCTCCTGTTTCAGTATTTCCTGGTGCGGCATACCACACCTACAGCGGTCGAGTCACGCCAGGCACTGCCAAGACCCCGAAAAGTTCGCCCGCAGCAGGCCGGAGGTGACCGAGGGCGCGCAGGCCCCAGCGAGCACTGCATGCTGGGATCCGTAGGCCGGGGCGGCGGATGTTTGCGCAGCTTCCTTGAGATGCCACCGCCCGCTGCGCCGCGCAGAAACCGAGAGCGCAGCGCGCCCGCGGCCTGCGTCAGTCGGTCAGTGCAGTCGTTCTAAAATCGAGGCGGACCCTGCTTTCTTGCCTGGAGTCGCTTAGAGATGATGACTAAAGGATAAATTCAGTGTCTTCCAAATGGCATCCAGTGTCCATTTCATCACGATTTGGAACCTGTAGTAGCCTTATCTCTTAACACTTCCTAATTATTATTATTATTTTCTTTTTGAGAAAGGGCATTGCTCTGTCGCCTAGGCTGGAGTAATCCAGCGGCATAATCCCGGCTCACTGCAGCCTCGATCTCCCGTGTTCAGCGATCCTTCTTCCTCAGCCTCCCGAGTAGATGGGACCAGAAGGCACGTACCACCACACCAGGCTATTTTTCCCCCCTATTTTTTGTTGAGACTTGTTGGGACCCTATGTCGCCCAGGCTGGTCTCAAACTCCTGGAACTTAAGCTATCCTCCTACCTCGGCCCGTTAAAGTGTTGGGATTACAGGCGTGAGCCACCGGGCCCCAACATTAATTATTCTTCAAGACTATCCTGGACCGGGCGCGGTGGCTCACGCCTGTAATCCCAGCACTTTGGGAGGCCGAGGCGGGTGGATCATCTGAGGTCAGGAGTTCGAGACCAGCCTGGCCAACATGGTGAAACCACATCTCTACTGAAAATACAAATATTAGCCGGGCGTGGTGGCACGCACCTGTAATCCCAGCTACTCGGGGGCTGAAGCAGCAGAATCGCTTGAACCCGGGAGGCGGAGGTTGCAGTGAGCCGAGATCGCGCCACTGCACTCCAGCCTGGGTGACAAGAGCGAGACTCCGTCTCACAAAAAAAAAAAGACTAGTCTGGCCTCTGCCTCCGGGATGGCGGCTCGCTTTGGACCTCTCTTCTGTGCTTCTACTGCCCTCTCTTACAATTCTTTAATAATTATAATCATGGCGAGTGCTTACCATATATTCCAATCTATTTACTTCCACAAGCTCATTAATTCTCACCCTAACCCTCTGAGATGGTTACTATTATTTCCTCTCTGCAGCTGAGGGAATTTTGGGCTAGGGACGTTATGTAAGTTGAACCACACTACGCTAAAAGTTCCACACCAAGTTCTAGCGTCTCGGCTCCGGACTACCAAGTTCCGGAGCAAGCGGACAGACCATCTCTTTACGTTCCCGTAGGCCACGCTCCGGGGGCGGGGCTCCGGTGAGGATACTGCATCCCATGGTCCCTTGCGCGCCAGCGCAGCCATTGGTCCGGCTACTCGGTCCCTTTTTCAAATTGAGGCGCCGAGTCGTTGCTCGGTTTCTGGGGATTCGAGCGGAGACGAGATTAGTGATTTGGCGGCTCCGGCTGGCGCGGGACAAACGCCACGGCCAGAGTACCGAGTAGAGAGCGGGGACGCCGAGCTGCGTGCGTCGGTCCTCCAGGCCACGCCAGCGCCCGAGAGGGACCAGGGAGACTCCGGCTCCTGCCGGCCGCCAAGCCCCTCCGCTCCTCACAGCGCCCAGGTCAGCGGCCGGGCCTTGATTTTTTGGCGGGGACCGTCATGGCGTCGCAGCCAAATTCGTCTGCGAAGAAGAAAGAGGAGAAGGGGAAGAACATCCAGGTGGTGGTGAGATGCAGGTAGGGAGAGGGCTGACAGGATTCCGAGCGCCGGGGCTTCGCTGCTGGGCCCTCTACTGCGCGGTCCAGGGAGAGGGATTTTATTTGCATTTTCTGAGGGTCCCAGTTTCTTGGTTCTCCGCGTTCTGTTCAATAAAAATGACACCCGGTTGCTGTGTGTGTCTGATTTTTAGGAGAAAATAGCATGTTTGATTTGATCACTGTTCCATACTGAAAAGTGCGTTCTTATTTTTAAACTATAGTCAATAAAGATTTAGGTGTCACTTTTATATGCTACTTCATGTAGTTTGTCAGTTTGGAAGTAAGACTGAATACCTGTTTGCAGATGGTTAAGCACTTACGTTGGTATTATTACCTCTAAAAAGCAATCAATCACTGTTCTCTTTATTCTAGATGCAATATTTTCTGCATCCCTACTAAACAAGTAAACATTTCTGTCCTTAAACATTAAAAATTAAGTTATAAAGTGAGTTTATGTTTTTTAAAAGATCAAGACAAGTTAAGCTAGTGTAAATTTCTGATTGTGCTGCAGTTTTCTCTTTCATTTGCCTGTTTGTTCATAGACCAAATTAAACGGATATTTCGAGATAAGGGGTTGTGGAGGGGTGTTCGGCCCTCCCCTGACTGGTTTCCAAGTAACTTCCCAATTTTAAAATGAGCTAGAAACTGCTGCTTAGTTAGAATTGATTTATTCAACTTTTTAGAGGCTCTCCACAGTTTACTAAGTATGTGTGTTTTGTGTGTGTGTTTTTGTGGCTGTTAACAGTTGCTGTTGCAACTTTTCTGTAAACCCCAAAGTATTCTAAAATTAAAAGGTTATTTTTTAGAAAAACTTGTATCAACAAACTTTCTTAGGCTATTGTTTACTCAGACCTGGTAACTTGAATTGTGGATATCGAAGGTGATGACTAGGTTTCTAAACTAGGTGCCAGAGAGGAAATTGGGTGGCAATCTTAAGTCTAGCCAGTGACACTTACTAGTTGTTGTACTCTGGGGCTTCTGTTAATAGTTGTTTGAAGATTTTTATTTAAAAATGCAGTGCATATAACAAGTGCAAATTTTAAAATTATTTTGGTTGTTTAATAAAACCAGGCAATATTACCTTTTCCGTATGCGTTTATTTAATTTTTTTTAATGTTAGTTACAAAATACTTCAGACTTACAAAAAATTATTAAGAACAATGTAATAAACATTTGTATATTCATCACCCAGATTAAGAAACAAAACAATCATTGCTGGAGCCGCCCTTTTCCCTCTCCATCCCTTTTCCTCCAGCCACAGTTAACCATTATCTTGAAGTTGATGTTTATGATCCATATACATTTCAAGTCTTGCCTTAGAAGAGATTTACTTTATCACCAATGAATAGTTCTTTGCTTGTGTCTAATATTTACAATAATTTTTGTGTAAAGAGATTTTTTTTTCAGATTAGCCTTTTTTCAAATAGCCTTCCTGGTGCAAGTCTGTTATTAAGCTTTAGTAAATAGGCGACTTATGAGTTGCAAGGTCCTCAGGGGTTGGTAAGCCTTTTCTGTAAAGGGCCCAGAGAAATAAATATTTATTTTATTTAAATACTTTAGGCTTTGTGGATCACATATGGTTTATCATTTTTTTTGAGACAGGGTCTCGCTCTCTTAGGCCGTAGTGCAGTGATGCAATCTCAGCTCACTGCAACCTCCGCCTCCCGGATTCAAGCGATTTTCCCACTTCAGCCTCTCAGATAGCTGGGATTACAGGCGCACACTGCTATGCCTAGCTAATTTTTGTATTTTTAGTAGACATGGGGTTTCACCATGTTGGCCAGGGTGGTCTCGAACCCCTGACCTCAGAGAATCCACCTGCCTTGGCCTCCCAAAGTGCTGGGATTATAGACGTGAGCTACCGTACCCCTCTACATGTGGTTTCTGTCGCATTATTTTCTGATCTTTTTTTTTTTTTAAGAACACTTTAAAACTGTAAAAATCATTCTTAAATCTGGCAGGGCAGGGGCCAGGTTTGACCCACAGATTAAAGTTTACAGATCCCTACATAATGTGCTACTGGTTCTCTTTCTTATGCCCCTCCTACTCCCTCCCCTATTTTTTTCCCAATTTAAAAAGTCGTTTTCAAATACACATAATATAAAATTTAACATCTTAACCACTTTTAAGTGTACAGTTCAGTGATATTAAATACATAATATTCTGCAACCATTACTACCATCCATCTCCATAACTCTTTTCATCATGAAAAACTGAAACTCCATACACATTAAACAATAACTCCCCATTTCCCTCTCCCATCAACCCCTGACACCTACCATTGGACTGTCTATGATTTTGACTACTCTAAGTACTTCATAAAGTGGAGTCATAATACAGTATTTATCCTTTTGTGACTTGCTCATTCCACTTAGGCATAATGTCTTCCAGGTTGGACCATGTTGTAGCAAATGTCAGGGTTTTCTTCGTTTTTAAGGCTGAATAGTATTTGTTATATGTATATACCACATTTTGCTTGTACCTTCATATGTCAATGGACACTTGAGTTACTTCTTTTCTTTTTCTTTTTCTTTTTTTGAGACCGAGTCTCGCTCTCTTGCCCAGGCTGGAGTGCAGTGGTGCGGTCTTGGCTCACTGCAAGCTCCATCTCCCGGGTTCACGCCATTCTCCTGCCTCAGCCTCCTGAGGAGCTGGGACTACAGGCATCCACCATCTCGCCTGGCTAATTTTTTGTATTTTTAGTAGAGACAGGGTTTCACCATATTAGCCAGGATGGTCTCGATCTCCTGACCTCGTGATCTGCCCACCTTGGCCTCCCTAAGAGCCGGGATTACAGGCGTGCGCCACCGCGCCCGGCCTTGAGTTACTTCTTAATTTTAGCTATTATGAATAACGTTGCTATGAATATGGGTTTTCAATTCGTTTGGGTATTTACCCAGAATTGTAATTGTTGGATCATATGATAATTCTATTTTAAAGTTTTTGAGGAATCAACAAACTATTTTCCACAGTGGCTGGACCATTTTACATTCCCACCAACAGTGCATAAGGGTTCCAATTTCTCCACATTCTCACCAACATTTATTTTCTGTTTTTTTTTTTTCAAGTAGCCATCCATTGAGTGTGAGGTGGTATCTCATTGTAGTTTTGATTTGTATTTCCCTAATGATTAATGATGTTGAGCATCTTTTCATGTGTTTACTGGCCATTTTGTGTATCTTTGGAGAAATGTCTGTTTAAGTCCTTTGCCCATTTTTAAATTGGTTTGCTTTTTTGTTGTTGAGTTTTAGGAATTTTCTATATATTTTGGATATTTTCAGATATATGAACGGCAAAAATTTTTTCCCCATTACTGTGGGTTGCCTTTTTACTCATTGATACCGTGTGGTCTTTTCCTTTCTTTTACTTTTTGGAACCAGCGCATGGCCTCTTTGTTGATTCTGTGTTTGGCCCCAGTGCAGCCTGTTCTGTGCTATGTGTCTGCAGTGCTGAAACCAGGTCTACCCAGCACCATATAGAAGTCCAGGCTGTAGATACCAATGCATGGGTCACATTTGATACCCAAATCTATGTGTTCCTGGATTTCCAAACCAAAGTTTCCAGTATCCGAGAAGTTGAAGTTGTTCTTTCTTGATTCACACTCCTGCATCTTTAGACCTTTCTCCAGGGTTTCTTCTGCTTTGGCTCTTTGTGCAGTGGGTGGCAATCTTTTCATTTCTCCTGATGCCAAAGGATCTGACAATGTATTTGACTTTGGAGAACACAGGGGTCTGGCTTATGAGCTGCTCCAACACCTTGGCTGCTGGGGTCAGTCGTCTCCAGTCTCCTCCATACAGATATTGAGACAGAAAATCGCTCTGTCACCCAGGCTGGAGTGCAGTGGCACAATCTCGGCTCACTGTAACCTCTGCCTGCCAGGTTCAAGCAATTCTTATGCTTCAGCCTCCCAAGTAGCTGGGATTACAGGTGTGCACCACCATGCCTGGCTAATTTTTTGTATTTTTAGTAGAGATGGAGTTTTCCCTTGTTGGCCAGGCTGGTCTTGAACTACTGGCCTCAAGTGATCCACCCATTTTGGCCTCCCAAAGTGCTGGGATTATGAGTGTGAGCCCTCGTCTGGCCAGAGTTCTCTTTTTTTACCTTGATCCTGCACCATGATGGAAAAAAACCTTATTTTTTTTCCCCCTTAGGTTTTTTTGTTTGTTTGTTTGTTTTTTGAGACGGAATTTTGCTCTCATTGCCTAGGCTGGATGGAGTGCATTGGTGCAATCTTGGCTTACTGCAACCTCTGCCTCCTGGGTTCAAGCGATTTTCCTGCCTCAGCCTCCCAAGTAGCTGGGATTACAGGCATGCGCCACCATGCCTGGCTAATTTTGTATTTTTAGTAGAGATGGGGTTTCACCATGTTGGTCAGGCTGGTCTTCAACTCCTGATCTCAGGTGATCTGCCCACCCTGGCCTCCCAAAGTGCTGGGATTACAGGCGTGAGCCCATGCCTGGGCTATTTTTCCCCCCCTTTAAATATAGTATCTTGCTTTATTGCTCAGACTGGTTGTGAACTCCTGGGCTCAAGTAGTCCTTCTACCTCAGCCTTGCAGGTAGCTGGGATCACAGGGATGCTGTCTTTTGATACACAAACATTTTAAATTTTTATGAAGTCCAGTTTGTCTTTTTGTTTTTGTTCCCTGTATCTTTGGTGTTATATCCAAGAAATCATTGCCAAATCCATTGTTGGGAAGCTTTTGCCTTATGTTTTCTTCTAAGAGTTTTATAGCTTTAGGTCTTACATACATTTTTGATCCATTTTGAGTTAATTTTTGTATATTGTGTTAGATAAGGGTCCAACCTCATTCTTTTGCATATGGATATTTAGTTTCCCAGCACCATTTGTTGAAAAGATTGTCTTTTTCTGATTGAATGGTCTTGGCAACCTTATTAAAAATCATTTGCCCATATATAAGAGGGCTTATTTCTAAGTGCTATTCTGTTCCATTGGTCTATAAGTCTGTCTTTATGTCAGTACCACATGGATTTGATTATTGCAGCTTTGTATTAAGTTTTGAAATCAGGAAGTGTGAATCCTCCAGCTTTGTTCTTTTTCAAGATTGTTTTGGCTATCTGGACTCCCTTGGGATTCCATATGAATTTGAGGATGGATTTTTCTATTTGTGTGAAACACGTCATTGGGATTTTAATAGGGATTACATTGAATCTATAGATCACTTTGGGTAGTATTGGCATCTTAACAATATTAAGTCTTTCAGTTCATGAACAAGGGATGTGTTTCCATTTATTTATGCACCTTAATTTCTGTCAGCAGTTTTTTTTTTTTTGAGACGGAGTTTTGCTCTTGTTGTCCAGGCTGGAGTGCAGTGGCGCAATCTTGGCTCATTGCAACCTCCACCTCCTGAGTTCAAGTGATTCTCCTGCCTCGGCCTCCCGAGTAGCTGGGATTACAGGTATGCGGCACCACGACCAGCTAATTTTTGTATTTTTACTAGAGACAAGGTTTCACCATGTTGGTCAGGCTGGTCACGAACTCTTGACCTCAGGTGATCCACCCGCCTTGGCCTCCCAAACTGCTGGGATTATAGGCATGAGCCACTGCGCCTGGCCTCAGCAGTGTTTTATAGTTTTCATTTTATAAGTCTTTCACCTCCTTGGTTAAATTAATTATTAATATTTTATTCTTTTTGATGCTATTTTAAATTGAGTTGTTTTTGTAATTTCCTTTTTAGATTGTTCATTCTTAGTGTATAAAAATGTAACTGGAAGCTGGGTGCAGTGGCTCTCACCTGTTATCACAGCACTTTGGGAGGCAAGGTGGGCGGATCACGAGATCAGGAGTTCGAGACAAGCCTGGCCAACATAGTGAGACCCTGTCTCTACTAAAAATACAAAAATTAGCCAGGCATGGTGGCGCACGCCTGTAGTCCCAGCTACTTAGGAGGCTGAGGCAGGAGAATTGCTTGAACCCGGAAGGTGGAGATTGTGGTGAGCCAAGCCACCACAGGCTGGAGGTGTACTCCAGCCTGGGCAACAGAGTGAGACTCTGTCTCAAAAAAAAAGAAAAAAAAAAAGAAACGTTGCTGGATTTTGCATGTTGACTTTGTATCCAGCTACTTTGCTGAATTCATTTATTAGTTCTAAGTTTTTTTGTGTGTGTGTGTGGAATTTTAGGGTTTTCTTTTTTTTTTTTTTTGAGATGGAGTCTTGCTCTGTTGCCAGGCTGGAGTGCAGTGGTGTGATCTCGGCTCACTGCAACCTCTACCTCCCAGGTTCAAGTGATTCTCCTGCCTCAGCCTCCCGAGTAGCTGGGACTACAGGCGCACGCTACGACACCCAGCTAATTTTTGTATTTTTAGTAGAGACGGGGTTTCCCCATGTTGGCCAGGATGGTCTCGATCTCTTGACCTCGTGATCCACCCGTCTCGGCCTCCCAAAGTTCTGGGATTACAGCCGTGAACCACTGTGCCCGGCTTTTTTTTTTTAAATTAACTATTGAACCTTAGTTTATTATTATTATTATTTTTTTATTTTTATTTATTTATTTATTTATTTTTTTTTTTTGAGACGAAATCTCGGTCTATCGCCCAGGCGGGAGTGCAGTGGTGTGATCTCGGCTCACTGCAATCTCTGCCTCCCGGGTTCAAGCAATTCTGTGCCTCATCTTCTGGAGTAGCTGGGGTTATAGGCACCCGCCACCACGCCAGGCCAGTTTTTGTATTTTTAGTAGAGATGGGGTTTCACCATGTTGGTCAGGCTGGTCTTGAACTCCTGACCTCGTGATCCTCCCGCTTCGGCCTCCCGAAGTGTTGGGATTACAGGCGTGAGCCACCGCACTCGGCCTTATTTTTATTATTTTTTTCATCAACTTTTAAGTTCTGGGGTACATGTGCAGGATGTGCAGGTTTATCACATAGGTAAACCTGTGCCATCATAGTTTGCTGCACAGATCAACCCATCACCTAGCTATTAAGCCCGATATCCACTAGCTATTCTTCTCGATGCTCTAGCTCCTTTTGCCCCGATGAATTTTACGGTTTTCTTTCTTTTCCTTTTTCTTTTGAGACGGAGTCTTCCTCTGCTGCACAGGCTGGAGTGCAGTGGCGCGATCTTGGCTCATTGCAACCTCTGCCTCCTGGGTTCAAGCGATTCTCCTGCCTCAGCCTCCCGAGTAGCTGGGACTACAGGCATGCGCTCATGCCTAGCTAAGTTTTTGTAGTTTTAGTAGAGACGGGGTTTCACTATGTTGGCAAGGCTGGTCTCAAACTCCTGACCTCAAATCCCCTTGGGTTCCCGAAGTACTGGGATTATAGGTGTGAGCCACCATGCCCGGCCAGGTTTTCTATATAAAAGATCATATAATCTGCAGACAGATAATTTTACTTTTTCCTTTTCTTTCTTTTTTTCTTTTTTTGAGATGGAGTCTCGCTCTGTCACCCAGGCTGGAGTGCAGTGGCGCCATCTCGGCTCACTGTTACCTCTGCCTCCTGGGTTCAAGCAGTTCTCTGCCTCAGCCTCCCAAGTAGCTGGGATTACATGCACATGCCACCACGCCCAGCTAATTTTTGTATTTTTAGTAGAGATGGGAGTTCATCATCTTGGCCAGGCTGGTCTTGAACTCCTGACCTCGTGATCCATCCACCTTGGCCTCCCAAAGTGCTGGGATTACAGGCATGAGCCACCGCTCTCAGCCCTCAACCTTTACCTTTTCAATTTGGATGCCTTTTATTTTTCTTTTTTCTTTTTCTTTCTTTTTTTTTTTTCTTTTTCTTTTTTTTTTTTTTTTTTGAGATGGAGGCTCACTCTGGTGCGATCTCTGCTCACTGCAACCTCCGCCTCCTGGGTTCAAACGATTCTCCTGCCTCAGCCTTCCGAGTAGCTGATACTACAGGCATGTGCCACCATAACTGGCTAATTTTTTTTTTTTTTTTTTTATGTATTTTTAGCAGAGATGGGGTTTCGCTGTTTTAGCCAGGCTGGTCTTGATCTCCTGATCTCGCGATCTGCCTGCCTCAGCCTCCCAAAGTGCTGGGATTACAGGCGTGAGCCACCATGCCCGGCCCTTATTTTTCTTTCTTGCCTAATTGCTCTAGCTAGAACTTACAGTATTATGTCGAATGGAAGTGGCGAAAGTGGGCATTGGGCATCCTTGTCTTGCTCCTGTTCTTTTATTTATTAGTTTGAGATCCTCCTGCCTCAGTTTCCTGAGTAGCTGGGACTACTCAGAGATGGGGTCTCGCTGTGTTTCCCATGCTGATCCTGAACTCCTGGCTTCAAGTGATCCTCTCCTCTTAGTGCTCCATAGTGCTGTGATTACAGGCGTGAGCCACTGTGCTGGCCCTGTTCTTGTTTTTAGAGGAACATTCTTCAGTCTTTGACCATCAATTATGTTTGCTGTGGGTTTTTCATATGTTGCTTTTATTTTGTTGAGGTAGTTTCACTCTATTCCTAGTTTGTTGAGCATTTTTATGACTAATGGATTTTGAGTTTTGTCACATGCTTTTCCTGCATCGATTGACATGATCCTTTGGTTTCCTTCATTCTGTTAATTTGGTATATTACATTGATCAATTTTTACATGTTGAACCATCCCTATATTCCAGGAATAAATCCCACTTGGTCATGGTGTATAATTCTTGTGCTGCTCAGTTCAATGTGTTGGTATTTTGTTGAGGATTTTTTTTATCAGTGTTCATAAGGGATGGTGATCTGTAGTTTTCTTGTAGTTGCCTTTATCTGGCTTTGGTATCAGGGTAATGCTTGCCTCACAAAATGAGTTGGGAGGTGTTCTCTCCTTTACTAGATTTTTTTCTGGGAAAAGATTGAGAAGAACTGGTATTAGATCTTCTTGAAATGTTTTGTATAATTCACCTGTGAAACTATCAGATCTAGGGCTTTTCTTTGTCAGGAGATTTTTGGTTAGTGAGTCCACCTCTTTACTGGTTATAGCTCCATTCAGAATTTCCATTTCTTTGTGATTTAGTCTTTGTAGGTATTGTGTTTCTAGGAATTTGTTCAGCTGGGTTATCCGATTTGTTGGCATACAATTGTTGAAAATACTCTTTCAACAATAAGAGAGAAGATACAAATAACTAGTTCTTCTGTTTCCAGTTCCTTAAGTTGTAAAGTTAGGGTATTGATACGAGATCTTTCTTGCTTTTTAATGTAAGCATTCATAGCTATAAATTTCCCCCTTAGCACTGCTTTTGCTGTGTCCCGTAAGTTTTGGTATGTTGTATTTTCATTTTCATTAATCTCTAAAATTTTCTGTGATGTCTTTGAACCCTGGTTACTTAAACACACACGTGTGTGTGTGTGTGTGTGTGTGTGTGTGTGTGTGTGTGTGTGTGTGTGTGTGTGTGTGTGTGTGTGTGTGTGTGTGTGTGTGTGTGTGTGTGTGTGTGTGTGTGTGTGTGTGTGTGTGTGTGTGTGTGTGTGTGTGTGTGTGTGTGTGTGTGTGTGTGTGTGTGTGTGTGTGTGTGTGTGTTTTTTGTTTGTTTTGAGACTGAGTTTCGCTCTTGTTGCCCAGGCTGGAGTGCAGTGGCGCAATCTCGGCTCAGTGCAACCTCCGCCTCCCGGTTCAAGCGATTCTCATGTCTCAGCCTCCGGAGTAGCTGGGATTACAGGAGCGTGCCACCACGCCTGGCTGATTTCACACACACATTTAAAAAATACATCTACCTGCTTTTACTTCAGAATCTTTGCAATTTCTGTTCTCTCTGCCTGAAAAATTTTTCCATCAAAATACCTACAGGGCCTGGCTCCCTTGCTTTTTAGGTTCTGCTTAAATATCACCTGCATAGAAGCATTCCCTAACTACCCTAAAATAGCAACCAACTATCTTCCCCTCTCAGCACTTCCTGTCCCCCTTAAACTGCTTTCTTTTCTTTTTCTTTTTTTTTTTTTTTTGAGACAGAGTCTTGCTCTGTTGCCCAGGCCTGGAGTGCAGTGGCGCATTCTTGGCTCACTGCAACCTCTGCTTCAGCCTCCCAAGTAGCTGGGACTGTAGGTGGCTGCCACCATGCCTGACTAATTTTTTTTTTTTTTTTTTTGAGATGGAGTCTCACTCTTTCGCCCAGGCTGGAGTGTAGTGGCACAGTCTCGGCTCGCTGCAACCTCGTCTCCCAGGTTCAAGTGATTTCTGGCTAATTTTTGTATTTTTAGTAGAGATGAGGTTTCACCATATTGGCGAGGGTTAGTTTCGAACTTCTGACCTCAAGTGATCTGCCCACCTTGGCCTCCCAAAGTGCTAGGATTACAGGTGTGAGCCACTGTGCCCAGCCTAATTTTTGTATTTTTAATAGAGATGGGTTTTTACCATGTTGGCCAGGCTGATCTCAAACTCCTGACCTCAAGTGATTCACCCACCTCAGCCTCCCAAAGTGCTGAGATTACGGGCATGAGCCACTGTGCCTGGCCTGCTTTATTTTCATTTCTAATTTATCAGCATCTAATATATTTATTCATTTGATAGTCATCTCTTCCTTCCTTTAACTAAATTAAAAGCTCCCTGAGCACAGGATTTTGGTGTTTTTTTCTTTCCTTTAACTTTGTATTGTTCATTGCTATATCTCCAGTGTCTAGAAAATTACATATCACATAGTAAGTACTTGATGAATATTTGTGGAATGAGTTAATTTAGCACCTCTCCTCAGGATAGGACTTAGGTTTTTTTAATCCTCAATCTCCCTTCCCTCACCATTTTGATTGTTTGAATTTTTATATAACTATAGTGAAGCCAACAAACTGATGGATTTGTTAGTGTGAGCAGCCGAAACTTTGCAATTTCTAATAAGTTAGAGAAGTCTCGGTAGGAAACTAATGACTTGGCAGTACTCTTTCTTAGAGTACAGATAGTCCCTAAAGCTTCTCTGAGAATTTTGATAACTTTTAGGAATGTGTGATCTGTATGAATTTCCTATCACTCAGTCCTGACAATGTGAATGGTATACATTTGGTAACTTAATTTTATATGTCCAGGCAAGATACTAGTTTAGGGGATGCCAAAAATAATAGACTAATTGGAAAAGCTTTAGCCACATGAGAGCAATTCATTCCACTTGATGCTCTTGGCCTACCTCAGTATAAGTTGGTTCTGCCTTAGTTTTGTTGAAGTTTTAATAATACTGTACATTCATGTCGGTTATATGCATTGTGTAGGTTTTAGTATAGTTGGCAAATGAAAGCATTACCAGATACTACCTGGGAGTTAAGTTTCCTAGGATCACAGATTTGGTCTTCTGATCACTCAGAAGTATACTCAGAGTGGGCTGTGCCAGGGGAAGTTGAGGTATCCTTCTTAAATAAGTAGCAACTTGATTTATCTAGTGATAAGGGGAAAATAATTTCCTGTTTGGCACTTTCTCCAAAATATATGGTACTCAATGGGAAAAATGAACTCAGGTCAAGATTATGTCTCTCCCTTTGGCCCAGACATGTATTAAGTATATAATTATCTTATGGATGCTACTCTGTGGACTGTGATTATTTTTAGTTTTCCCATAATTCCTCTTAGGATGACATTTATTAGGCAATGTAGTTTAACAGATATTTGAGAACCTACTGTGTGCTGAGCATAGTAGTTGTTGCTGGGGAAACAGTAAACTAGACAGGATTTCTTAATCTAGTAATCTGAGGTTTAGTGGGTAACACATTAAAAAAAAGATGATAAGAGAGGTGATGTTTAGGAAGGGTGTATAAAGGGTGCTGTAGGAATATATAGCAGACATTTAATGTGGTCTTGGTTGGAGCAGGTTGGGGAGGCACGTAGGATGGAAAGGACTTCCTGAGGAAATAATCATTTCAACTAAATACCTACTCAGGCATTTCCATAGAATGAGGACTCTTGATCCAGTTGGCAGTGTAGACCTTCTGTGTCTATTCACTCATTTAAAAATGGGGCTAATAATATTACCAACCTCACAGTGTTGTGTGGACAAACTGAGCACAATGCAAAGCACTTGAAACAATAAGTACCTGGCACATAGTAAGTACTCAACTTATTAGTCATTATTTTTATGTACTTTTATTTTGTGCCAGGTATCTACTGGCAGATTAGTATTTTGAACACAAATTTGACATGTTTTTTCTACTACATCATAACCTAATTTGATCAGATTTTTTTTTTTTTTTTTTTTTTTTGAGATGGAGTTTTGCTCTTGTTGCCCAGGCTGGAGTGCAATGGCGCACTCTTGGCTCACCGCAACCTCTGCCTCCCAGGTTCAAGCAATTCTGCCTCAGCCTCCCGAGTAGCTGGGATTACAGGCATGTGCCACCATGCCCAGCTAATTTTGTATTTTTAATAGAGACTGAGTTACTCCATGTTGGTCAGGCAGGTCTCGAACTCCCGACCTCAGGTGATCCGCCTGCCGCAGCCTCCCAAAGTGCTGGGATTAGAGGTGTGAGCCACTGCGCCCAGCCTTGATGAGATTTTAAGAATAGGAGAAATGGAATTCTGAAAAATAAGTTTGGCATTTTTACAAGTTAAAACCTGTTAGTGGCTGGGCACAGTGTCTCACATCTGTAATACTAGCACCTTGGGAAGCTGAGGTGGGATGATCACTTGAGCCCAGAAGTTTGAGACCAGCCTGTGCAACACAGCGAGACCCTATCTCTACCGTCAAAACAAAACAATTCTATTAGTATCTACTCTAAGAAGCTGCCAGAATTGTAATGTCTTAACATATCTTTGAACATTTAAAAAATTATATTCGTGAAACTTGAGACACTTATAATTTTACTGTCTGCTTTAGCAGTATCATTTAGTCCTGATTTAATCTCCATCACCAACAATGTGGTCAGAACTTCGCATTTTTCTTGACAAATGTAGTTAGTGAAAATGTCATTGATAACCTGAGAACTAAGAGCTCTTGAATGACTTTGTGTATTTCTTTTTATAGACCATTTAATTTGGCAGAGCGGAAAGCTAGCGCCCATTCAATAGTAGAATGTGATCCTGTACGAAAAGAAGTTAGTGTACGAACTGGAGGATTGGCTGACAAGAGCTCAAGGAAGACATATACTTTTGATATGGTAACATATGGTACAATTTCTTGATTATCCACTAATTAAAATAATTTTAATATACATATTTTACCTGGAAAATTGTGTATACTTAGAAATTTCAGTTGTCTCTGAATTGTCAGATGGCTGCTAATGGGCTGAATTATGAATTAGTTAACATATGAACAACAAAATTATTAAAATGAGTAATTTTGAGGTTGATTTTTTTTTTTAATTCTTTTTTTCATTAGGTGTTTGGAGCATCTACTAAACAGATTGATGTTTACCGAAGTGTTGTTTGTCCAATTCTGGATGAAGTTATTATGGGCTATAATTGCACTATCTTTGCGTAAGTAAAAGGGTGTTTTTTCAGATTTATGAAAAAGCTTAAATGCTTGTGTTTTTTGTTGTTGTTTGTTTGTTTTTTGAGATGGAGTTTCACTCTTGTTGCCCAGGCTGGAGTGCAATGGCGCGATCTCAGCTCACTGCAACCTCTGCCTCCTGGGTTCAAGCAATTCTCCTATTTCAGCCTCCCAAGTAGCTGGGATTACAGGTGCCTGCCACCATGCCTGGCTAATTTTTGTATTTTTAGTAGAGACATGGTTTCACCGTGTTGGCCAGGCTGGTCTCGAACTCCTGACCTCAGGTGATCCGCCCACCTCGGCCTCCCAAAGTGTTGGGATTATAGGTGTGAGCCACTGCGCCGGGCCTGTTTTTCGTTTTTTTAGTCTATCACTAAGAGTCATATGGGTACGTGTTTCTTTTTGATTTAACACTTGTTCATCTTTACAGGTATGGCCAAACTGGCACTGGAAAAACTTTTACAATGGAAGGTGAAAGGTCACCTAATGAAGAGTATACCTGGGAAGAGGTATTTATTGTTTATAACATATTTTTATCTCTAATGTGGCTGAAATTTAACTGTATAAAACTTGTTTGAGGGCCTCTGTCTTGAAATAGAGAAGATCAGAGTACCTATGTCAAAATGAACTTAGGATAAACCACTACTACAGTAAAATTAAACTGCATGGTATGACTCCTGCTTAAGAAACAGCCTCAGTGGAAGAGGAAGGACCAATATATATGGCACAGTTATATGACAAAAGAGGGGTCTATTTATGACAGAATGGTTGGAGCAGAATATTGTAGAAAAGTTGGAATATGAGTGAGGCTTGAAGGCACAGAGGGCTTTGTACTGAAGGAATGGGTCTCAGAAAGTTAGCATGGCCAGGGGAAGTATATTACTTTATTCATGATGATCTTAAGTGTTCAAGAAATTAAGATGAATGTATTGTTTAATATTGCAGAAAGCATATACTATGTTTTACAAAGATTTCCATGAATTTAAGTGAGTTTAATAACTAAGGGAGAGAACCAATACTGGAAGAAAGTTGAAAGAAGAGCAAAGACAAGCTGAACTAGAGCTGAAGTGTTAAAACTTTTTAAAAAAAATTTAGTTTTAAATTTAGTAATGTGTTTAAATTTAAATGAGTTTAATAATTAGATAATTGGCTGGGCGCGGTGGCTCATGCCTGTAATCCTAGCACTTTGGGAGGCCGAGGCGGGCAGATCACCTGAGGTCAGCAGTTGGAGACCAGCCTGGCCAACATGGTGAAACCCGGTCTCTACTAAAAATACAAAAATTAGCTGGGTGTGGTGGCACATACCTGTAATCCCAGCTACCCAAGAGGCTGAGGCAGGAGATTCACTGGAACCCGGGAGGCAGATGCTGCAGTGAGCTGAGGTGGTGCCACTGCACTCCAGCCTGGGCAACAGAAGGAGACTCTGTCTCAAAAAAACCAAAAAAAACCAAAAAACTAGTTAATTTAGAAAAAAAAAAAGAAATTTTTTTTGTTTTTTTAATTTTAAAGTGATGGGGTCCCACTGTGTTCCCCAGGCCAGTCTTGAACTCTTGGGCTTCAGGAGTCCTCCTACCTCAGCCTCCTGAGTAGCTGGGATTAGAGGCACATACTACCTTGCCCAGCTAATTTTCCAAATTACTGACAGTTTGGTAGAACCTTTTTTTCTAGTGTTTACATAATTGAGTCATTAACTTACTTTACATATATGGATAATAAAGTTATAAAATTGTAACCATAGGAGATACGGAATAGGCTTAAAGCATAGTTTCGTTGGGCAGAATTATTGAACTTGGCTTTTTTTTTTTTTTTTTTTGAGACGGAGTCTCACTCTGTTGCCCAGGCTGGAGTACAATGGCTCGATCTCGGCTCACTGCAACCTCCACCTCCTGGGTTCAAGTGATTCTCCTGCGTCAGCCTCCTGAGTAGCTGGGACTACAGGTGCACGCCACCAAGCCCGGCTAATTTTTGTATTTTTAGTAGAGATGGGGTTTCACCATGTTGGCCGGGATGGTCTTGATCTCCTGACCTCGTGATCCACCTGCCTTGGCCTCCCAAAGTGCTGGGATTATAGGGGTGAGCCACCGTGCCCGGGTGAACTTGGCTTTTTAAGTAGATAGGTTCCATTGGTTTCTATGTAATGCTCAGGGATGAAGATGGCTAAGAAGTGTGACGGGTTTATGGAGGGTGTGAAGACTACTGTTGAACAGACTGTTGTAAATGACTTCTCTAACATTAGGTTAGTTGTTTCTTTTTTTGTTTTGTTTTAACTTGCTTTGCCATACTTATGTTTAAATATATTATAAAGGAGTCCCATGTATTTTAACTGCCACAGTAAATGGCATTCTTCCTTTATATTAGTCCTTATTATAATTTCAGGATCCCTTGGCTGGTATAATTCCACGTACCCTTCATCAAATTTTTGAGAAACTTACTGATAATGGTACTGAATTTTCAGTCAAAGTGTCTCTGTTGGAGATCTATAATGAAGAGCTTTTTGATCTTCTTAATCCATCATCTGATGTTTCTGAGAGACTACAGATGTTTGATGATCCCCGTAACAAGGTAATTCAGTCTTTGAGAATGAAATGTCTCTGAATTTTAATGTGTGAGGCTTTGAGAAGTCAGAGAGAGTGTGTGTGTGTGTGAGTGTGTGTGTGAGTGTATGTGTGTGTTTTAACCAATCTAATGGATGTTCTTTTGGTATTTTGGTCAGAGAGGAGTGATAATTAAAGGTTTAGAAGAAATTACAGTACACAACAAGGATGAAGTCTATCAAATTTTAGAAAAGGGAGCAGCAAAAAGGACAACTGCAGCTACTCTGATGAATGCATACTCTAGGTAAGAAAGCCATAGTCTCTTCCCTAGCCCCATTTTCTTTTAAGAAGAATTAGAAACTTGGAGAAAGTCAAATTGGGGTGGGTCAGGGTATGTGGGTCACGTACCTAGATTTTGTGTTATAAGGAGGGGTTGTTGGTAATTGGCTTGAGATTTATAGGGAAGGAACCAATATTGGAATAATGGTGAAAGGAGGACAAAGATAAGTTGAACCATAGCTGAAGTATTAAACTTTTTTTTTTTTCTTTTTTGAGACCAAGTTTCGCTCTTGTTACCCAGGCTGGAGTGCAGTGGTGCGATCTTGACTCATTGCAACCTCTGCCCACCGCGTTGAGGCAATTCTCCTGCCTCAGCCTCTTGAGTAGCTGGGATTACAGCTGTCCGCCACTATGCCCAGCTAATTTTTGTATTTTTGGTAGAGATGTGGTTTCACCATGTTGGCCAGGCTGGTCTCAAACTCCTGACCTCAGGTGAACTACCTGCCTTGGCCTCCCAAAGTGCTGAGATTACAGGTGTGAGCCACTGTGCCCGGCCTAAACTTTCTTAAAGTGGGAGAATCCTTTTATTCTAGTGACATCATATATGGAAGCCCAGGATAAAATGTGGCTGCTATAGTTGATTTTGGAATGGGACGCTCTGAGGCTTACCTCCTTAGCCTTATGAAGGGGTCCCTGAGGCACTTTTGTGGAGCCCCGTACTGATATTAGAATATAGTTTGAAAACCCTTGCATTGAATAAGGATTAGAAGTCAGGTCTTTTAAAATGGCTTCATTTTAATGTGGGAGACAGATGGTCACTAACACCGGCTTTCGTGGGGTGAAAGGGATAATTTTTTTTCTCTCTAAATTATCTTTTACTGAAATATAAAATTCCTTTTTAAAAAATTGTTTATTTTCCTCTCTTACCACTCTATTCATTGAAATATAAAATACCTGTCATAAATTTACGTAAGTTAGGAACTCCTTTTTTCTTGTAAAGACCCCTACAGGACAAATTCTAAACTCTACAAATATAGTTTACTAAAACAGAAGTGTTTTTGTGTGTGTGTGTGGTCTTTAAACCTCAGAATGTAATAGAAAAAGCAATGGATTGCAAATTAGATATTTGTGTGTAGTCTCAGTTTCGCAGTTAATTCAGCATATGACTTTTTGTAAATAAGTGAATTTATCTGCTTATCAGTTTCTCTGAGCTACAAAATTATTGTTAGGATTAGAAGTCTTATTTCTTTGCTGGCTTGTAGTTGAAAATTTGTGTAAAATGCCATAACAATTACAGTTGCAACTCTAAAAAAAGTTGGCATTTAAAGAAAGAAGAAAAATATAACATAAAAGTGATTTAAGATCATGGAATTTTGGATGATTTCAAAATTTTAATTAAATTTTCACTTAATGGCTTTCCAATAAAATGGAAATTTTATTCTGTGGTTGATTTATAACTTAATTTCATGTAGAATTTTGAGAACTGAACTGAAGACTAGGTAAAATTTCTTTAGGTACATTTCACTAAAGTATAAAAGTATACAATTTTATACTAAAGTATACTAAAGTGTACTAAAGTATAAAATTTCTATTTTTCCTTTTTTCTTGTATGTAGACTTGTATAAAGGTCACTTTTTATGAAGCTATGTGACAAAGAGGAGAAGCTAATTCAGTTTTCCCAAATTAGAGCTAACTTCAATGCTTATTTGTATTAATTGCCTAATCTGGATTAGGAATGGGTAGATAATGGTAGAAAAACATGAGATGAATATTATTATTATTATTATTATTATTATTATTATTATTATTTTTGGGACGGAGCCTCTCTCTGTCCCCCACGCTGGAGGGAAGTGATGCAATCTCGGCTCACTGCAAGCTCTGCCTCCTGGGTTCACGCCATTCTCCTGCCTCAGCCTCCTGAGTAGCTGGGACTGCAGGTGCCCGCCACCACGCCTGGCTCATTTTTTGTATTTTTAGTAGAGACGGGGTATCACTGTGTTAGCCAGGATGGTCTCAATCTCCTGACCTCGTGATCCGCCCGCCTCGGCCTTTCAAAGTGATTTCAGGCGTGAGGCACCATGCCCGGTGGAGATGAATATTATAATTCATATCTATAGTTTACATTTATGTTTTTCCTTGGATCTTCCTCCTTTTCTGTAATTTAAAATAATTTAAATAATTTTATAAAAATGATACTTGGCTGGGCACGATGGCTGATGCCTATAATCCCAGCAATTTCGGAGGCCAAGGCAGGTGGATCACTTGAGGTCCAGAGTTTGAGACCAGCCTGGCCAATGTGGTAAAACCCCATCTCTACTAAAAATACAAAAATTAGCTGGGTGTGGTGGCGTGTACCTGTAATTCCAGATACTCGGTAGGCTGAGGCAGGAGAACTGCTTGAACTCAGGAGGCAGAAGTTGCATTGAGCCAAGATCGCGCCATTGCACTCTAGTCTGGGCAATAAGTCTCAAATAAATAAATAAATAAATAAATGATTTTTAAAAAGATACTTAATTTTTTTTTAAAGTAACGTGAAAGTACAAAGAAGAAAATTGAAACTTACCAGATTCTCTGTCAATTGTCAGTGATATTAACAAACATAATAATGTTCACCAAATGCCATTGGATACAGAAAGAATGTCTTTGGTCATCTGTATAATTTTTTTTACCCCTAAGATAAAAGCACAATATTTGTTTTGTTTTGTTTTGTTTTGTTTTGTTTGAGACAGCATCTCACTTTGTCACCCAGGCTGGAGTGCAGTGACTCAATCATGGCTTACTGCAGCCTTGACCTCCTGGGCTAAAGTGATCCTCCCACCTGAGCCTCCAGGGTAGCTGGAACTGTAGGAGCGTGCCACCACGCCCAGCTAATTTTTAAATTTTTTTGTAGAGATGGCGGTCCCACTATGTTGCCCAGGCTGGTTTTGAACTCCTGGGTTAAAGTGACCCTCCTACCTTGGCCTCCCAAAGTGTTAGGATTACAGGCATGAGCTACCACCCCAGCCTGAATATCAGTATTTAGCATAAGGTAGACTTTTGAACATTTTATAATCTAGCAGTGATTATCTTGTAGTGTTTTAGTAATCATGCTGTTTACTATTTCTGCTGTTAGGGGATAGGAGTCATCTATTTCTGATGACAGTCTTGAAGCAGAGAAGTGTACTTGTGCATGTACACAACAGCATGTACACATGGATGGGGAGGTGGAAGAGTAAACTAATGCCTTACCTGGTACCATTTGAATTTGTGGTAATGACATATTTCAAATGGTTCTTATGAATAGAAGATTGATTACAAGCCATCTCTTCTTGACATACCAGGCAACTGTTTCGACCCCACCCACATCCAGCTTTCAGAGGTGCCTCAGGATTCTAAGTCTTTTAGAGTTTTTTTTCAGATAGCTTCTTATTGATGCCTCTTTTGCAGGCAGTAGATATGAGAAAACAAAATCCTAATCACTGTTCTATCCATCTCCTGTCTTCCAAAATATTCTTGATATCTCCTGTCTGATGTTATCTTTCTCTGCTCATGTGGATTTAGATCTTCCTTTCCTGTTTTCAGTTTTTCAGAAGCAGCAAATGCTATTTTACATTATAATGACTGGGCAACTTGATATTGTTTTCTAGTCGTTCCCACTCAGTTTTCTCTGTTACAATACATATGAAAGAAACTACGATTGATGGAGAAGAGCTTGTTAAAATTGGGAAGTTGAACTTGGTAAGCATCCACCTTAATACTACTGTTTCACTCTTAAACACCTTATAGAGCAGCTTGAAATTTTGTCCTTGAGACAAAATTTTTGTGGTCACTGGGTGATTAGCTTTGTAGTGGGAGAAGAAATTTGTTAATTACAGAAAAATTATTTTGCTGGCTATTTAATAAATTATGCATACTGTGAGAATGAAAGTCTTTGAATCCAAATCCAATAGACTCACTTTTTATTTTTATTTTTAAAATTAAAGGTTGATCTTGCGGGAAGTGAAAACATTGGCCGTTCTGGAGCTGTTGATAAGAGAGCTCGGGAAGCTGGAAATATAAATCAATCCCTGTTGACTTTGGGAAGGGTCATTACCGCCCTTGTAGAAAGAACACCTCATGTTCCTTACCGAGAATCTAAACTAACTAGAATCCTCCAGGATTCTCTTGGAGGGCGTACAAGAACATCTATAATTGCAACAATTTCTCCTGCATCTCTCAATCTTGAGGTAAGCCCTTTGAAAGGAAGCTGCGAGTATAGTAGCTGTAATTGTTATTTAGGTATTATATATTTTAAAAGCTCATTTACTAGGATGGGCACAGTGACTCACACCTGTAAACCTAGCACTTCGGAAGTCCAAGGTGGGCAGATCACTTGAGCTTAGGAGTTTGAGACCAGCCTGGGCAACATGCCGAAACCCTGTCTCTACCAAAAATACAAAAAATTAGCTGGGTTTGGTGGTGTACACCTGTGGTCCCAGCTACTTGCGGGGCTGAGGTGGAAGGATCACTTAAGCCTGGGAGGCAGAAGTTGCATTGAGCTGAGATCATGCCACTACACTCCAACCTGGGTGGCAGAGGGAGACTCCATCTCAAAAAAAAAAAGTGTATGTATATACACACACACACATACACATATATATAGTGGGGGAAAAAAGTTCATTTAGTAGCTTCATTCTTTTTTTTTTTTTTTTTTTGAGACAAATCCCACTCTTGTCCCCCAGGCTGGAGTGCGATGACGCGATCTCGGCTCACTGCAACCTCCACCTCCTGGGTTCAAGTGATTCTCCTGCCTCAGCCTCCCAAGTAGCTGGGATTACAGGCGCCTGCCACCATGCCTACCTAATTTTTGTATTTCTAGTAGAAACATGGTTTCACCTTGTTGGCCAGGCTGGTCTCAAACCCCTGACCTCAGGTGAGCCACCCGCCTTTGTCTCCCAAAGTTCTGGGATTACACGCGTGCGCCACCACCCGGCCTAGCTTCGTTCATTCTATGCTATAATGTAAAAGAATCTGGACATTGCATATGAATATATATAGGAGGACACTCCTGAAGAAGTTATCTTTTTCCTTCCTGGCAGAGTTTTTAACCTTAAAAAGCCAGTTTCTTAATGGCTTTTTCCACACAGTCTTCAAAGAAAATTGCTGTGGTCATTAGCAGTGGGTGGTGTATGGAGATTTAATTGAGGACTTAGAAGCAGGTCAAGTGAATGCTCGCTAGTGTGGTAGAGGCTGCTTAGAGAACACTGAAGATGGCTTTGGATGTGTGAGAACAGAGAGGAAAACCAAGAGAAGTAACAAAGATGGTAAAATGTACGCTTATTTTATTGCTGTCATCTGCCTTAAGTGGAAATTTTATTTATTTATTAATTTTTTTATTTTTAGAGGTAGAGTCTCATACTGTTGCCAAGGCCGCAGTACAGTAGCATGATCATGGCTCACTGCAACTTAAATTTCTGGACTCAAGTGATTCCCCTAACCACAGCCTCCTGAGTAGCTAGTACTACAGGTGTGAGCCACCAGGCCTGGCTAAGTTTTGTTTTTGTTTAAATAGAGACGGAGGTCTCACTATGTTGCCCAGGCTGGTCTTGAACTCCTGGACTCGAGGGATCCTCCTACCTCAGCCTCCCAAAGTGCTGCAATTACAGGCATGAGCCACCTCGCTTGACCTAAATGGATTTTAAAAAGCTTTTTTAGGCCAGGCACGGTGGCTTACGCCTGTAATCCCAGCACTTTGGGAGGCTGAGGTGAGTGGATCATCTGAGCTCAGGAGTTCAAGACCAGCCTGAGCAACATGGTGAAACCTCATCTCTACTAAAAAATACAAAAAATTAGCTGGGCATTGTGGTGTGTGCCTGTAATCCCAACTACTCAGGAGGCTGAGGCGGGAGAGTTGCTTGAACCCAGGAGGTGGAGGCTGTAGTGAGCTGAGATTGTGCCATTGCACTCAAGCCTGGGTGACAGAGCGAGACTCTGTCTCAAAAAAACAAAAAAGCTTTTTTAAGGTCTCCAGCTTCCCCTTCATTAAAAAAAAATCTTTGTTGAGATTTAATTCACATACCATAAAATTCACCAATTTAAAGTATATTAATTTAATAATTTTAGTATATTTACAGTGTTGTCCAACCATCACCAAAATCTAAGTTTTGAACATTTTCACAATCTCAGAAAGAAAGGCTGTACCCATTGAAATTACCTTTCCATTTGCCCCACTCCCATCTCTACTGCTTTTTGCATCTATATATTTGCCTATTCTGGATATTTCATATAAATGGAATTATGTAATATGTAGTTTTTTGTGACTGGCTTCTTTCACTTAGCATAATATTTTCAAGGTTCATCTGTGTTGTAGCAGCAATACTTTATTCCTTTTTATGGGTGAATAATATTCTATAGTATGGATATGGGATTTTTTTTTTTTTTTTTTTTTTTTTTTGAGATGGAGTCTCACTCTGTTGCCCAGGCTGGAGTGCAATGGCATGGTCTTGGCTCACTGCAACCTTCGCCGCCTGGGTTCAAGTGATTCTCCTGCCTCAGCCTCCTGAGTAGCTGGGATTACAGGCATCTGCCACCATGCCTGGCTAATTTTTGTATTTTTAGTAGAGACAGGGTTTCACCATGTTGGCCAGGCTGGTCTCAAACTCTTGACCTCATGATCCACCCGCCCCGGCCTTCCAAAGTGCTGGGATTACAGGCGTGAGCCACTGTGCCTGGCCGATATAGGACATTTTGTTTATTCATCAGTTGGTTGATTCATTGAGCTTTGTGGTTTTTTGTTTTGTTTTGCTTTGTTTTGTTTGTTTGTTTGTTTTGAGACAAGGTCCCTCTCTGTTGCCCAGGCTGGAGTGCAGTGGCACATTCACTGCAACCTCAACCTCGTGGCCTTAAGTGATCCTCCCACCTTAGACTCCCAAGTAGGTGGGACTATAGGCACATACTACCATGCCCAGCTAATATTTATTTATTTATTGTAGAAACAGGATCTCCCTATGTTGCCAAGGCTGGTCTCGAACTCCTGGGCTCAAGTGACCCTCATGCCTTGGCCTCCAAAGTGCTGGGATTACAAATGTGAGCCATCATTGAGTTTAAGAATAGTCTAAAGGAAATTATCCTAAGGGTCGAGACTCTGAAAATTGAAGAGAAGGGAAAAAAGGATTGGACAACTTCCTTTTTAAAGGTTGGGCATAGTGGTCTTAATGACTAGATTTCAAAATTAGATATAATTATAAAATATTACTTGTAAGTTATTATATAACATATTTTAGATAACAGAACTACATTATTCTCACAATATCTTCAGTAATTGACCTTTCCTTTCCATGACAGGAAACTCTGAGTACATTGGAATATGCTCATAGAGCAAAGAACATACTGAATAAGCCTGAAGTGAATCAGAAACTCACCAAAAAAGCTCTTATTAAGGTAACTGTGAATTTTTGTAGAGTAATGTAATCTTGTCTGACAAATGTGAAAATAAGAAACTGAAGTGGGAGATAATAGTTAAAGAAGATTTGTTAAATTGCCCATGGAAGGCTTTTTATATAGTGATTTAAACTAAATGTCTTACATGTTAACATATTTTTTTTCTAATGCTAATATGTTGACTTTACCAACTTTATCAACTGAGTTGGTACTCTTAGCAAAATTTTCATTTATTTACATTTACAAAATTTATTTATTTGCATTTTTGAGGTATAATTTACATGCCATAACATCCACCTAATGTAAGCATACAATTCAATGATTTATAGTGCATTTACGGAGTTGTGGAATATAACCACGATCTAGTTTAGAAAATCACTATCCAGTTTCCCTTTGCTCCTTTACAATCATGTGGCCACTGACCTGCTTTCTGTCTATAGATTTGCCTTTTCTGGACATTTCCTATACATGGAATCATGTAGTATTTGGTCTTTTGCATCTAGTTTCTTTTGCCTAGCATAATATTTGGGGTTCCACTTATAACATGTATCAGTAGTTTATTTCTTTTTATTGCTGAATAGTATTCAATTATATGCTGATAATATGACATTTGGATCATTTCCAGTAATGCCATTGTGAACATTTCTGTACATGTCTTTGTGTTGATGTGTTTTTATTTCTCTTGGGTAGATAGATATCTAGGGATTTAATTTCTGGGTTGTATAGTAGAAACTTTTCCAAGTAGCTGTACCACTTTGTATTTCCTACAGCAGTTTATGAGGTCTGCAGTTTCTCCACCTCCTCTTTAACACTTGTTATGGTCGGTCTTTTTAATTTTAACCATTCTAAGGAGTATAAAGTGGTACTTCAGTATGGTTTTTTTTTTTGTTTGTTTGTTTTTTTTTTGAGATGAAGTCTCGCTCTTTAGCCCAGGCTGGAGTGCAGTGGCACGATCTTGACTCACTGCAACCTCCGCGTCCCAGGTTCAAGCGATTCTTCGGCCTCAGTCTCCCGAGTAGCTGGGACTACAGGTGTGCACCACCACGTCTAGCTAATTTTTGTACTTTTAGTAGAGATGGGGTTTCACCATGTTGGCCAGGCTGGTCTTGAACTCCTGACCTCGTGATCCGCCCGCCTCAGCCTCCCAAAGTGCTGGGATCACAGGCATGAGCCAATACGCCTGGCCCCAGTATGGTTTTAATTAGTATTTCCCTAATGACTAATGATGTTGAACATCTTTTCTTGTGCTTATTATCTATTTGTTTATCTTTTTTGGTGAAATGTCTATTAAAATGCTTTGCCCAATTTTAATTGGTTTGTCTTATTAAGTTTTAAGGAGTTCATGTAGTCTAGATACAAGCCCTTAATGAGATATGATTTGCAAATATTTCCTCCCAGTCTGGCTTTACTTTTTCCTTTCCTTGATTTTTTTTTTTTAAATAAAGTTTTTAGTATTGAGATAATTATAGATTCACATGCAGTTATAAGAAATAATACAGAGAAAACAGGCCAGGCACAGTGGCTCATGCCTGTAATTCCAGCACTTTGAAAGGCCGAGGTAAGCGGATTGCTTTAGATCAGGAGTTCGAGACCAGCCTGGCCAACATAGTGAAACCCTCATCTCTACTAAAAATACAAAAATTAGCTGGGTGTAGTGGTGTGTGCCTATAATCCCAGTTACTCAGGAGGCTGAGACAGGAGAATTGCTTGAACTCAGGAGACGGGTTGCAGTGAGCAGAGATCGTGTCACTGCACTCCAGCCTGGGAGACAGAGTGAGGCTCTGTCTCAAAAAAAAAAAAAAAAAAAAAAAAAGTAATAATACAGAGAAATCCTTTGTACATTTTGTTGAACTATAGAATATTACCACAGGGATATTGATATTAATAACAATCCACTGATCTTTCCCAATTTTCCTTACACGTGTATGTGTATGTGTATTTAATTCTAGACAGTTTTGTCACATGTATAGGTTCATGTATTCACCACCACAATCAAGATACTGAACAGTTCCATCACCACCGGGACCCCTCATATTGCTCTTTTGTAACCGCTTTTCTTCCCACCATATCCTTCCTTTCCTGGTACCCAGTAATCTGGCCTCTATCATTTCAAGACTGTTATTGATTGGAATCATACATTATGTAAACGTTTGAGATTGCCTTATTTATTTTATTTATTTTGAGACGGAGTCTCACTCTGTCGCCCAGGCTGAAGTGCAGTGGTGCGATCTCAGCTCACTGCAACCTCCGCCTCCCGGGTTCAAGCGATTCTCCTGCCTCACTCTCCCAAGTAGCTGGGATTACAGGTGTTTGCCACTATGTCCAGATAATTTTTTGTATTTTTAGTAGAGACAGGGTTTCACCATGTTCGCCAGGCTGGGTCTCAAACTCTTGACCTTGTGATCCACCCACCTTGGCCTCCCAAAGTGCTGGGATTACAGGCGTGAGCCACCACACCCAGCAGATCTTTCTTTTTTAGTACTAAGTAGTAGTCCATGGTGAGTATGTACCATACATACAGTTTTTGTAACCATTCAGTTATTGAATGACATATGAGCTAATTTCAGTTTTTTTGCTATTACAAACAAAACTGCTATTGACATTCATTTATAGGTATTTATGTAAACATAAATTTTTATTTCTCTGGGATAATTGCCCAAGAGTGCAATTGCTGGGTTGTATAATAATTGAATGTTTATTATTTTAGGGAACTGCCTGTTTTTCAAATTGGCTATATCATTTTACAGTGTATGAGTGATCTAGTTTCTTCACATCCTCACCAGCATTTGCTGGTGTAACTTTTTTATTTTAGTCATTCTGATAGGTGTCGTAGGTGATAGATATCTCATTGTGATTTTTGACTTGAATTTTTCTAAAGGCTAATGATGTTGAGCATCTTTTTAATGTGCTTATTTGATGTTTATATATTTATGTATATATAGCATATACATATATTGCATATTTACATATATAACATATATATGTGTATATGTATTTATTTCCCATTGTAATTTAATTGTGGAAATATCTGTATATTTGTCCCGTAGAGTTTTACCGTAGTATCTTTTGACGTGTTCCTCTGTTCTTTGTATTTTCTGTAAATTGGTAGCTGAATCTTGAGGCTTGATTAAATTCAAGTTTTGTCTTATTTATTTTTGGCAAAACTAATTCATAAGCAGTAGTGTCTTCTTCCATTTAGAAGTATATAATGTCTGGTTCTTTGTCTTTTTTGTTTTTTTTGAGGCGGAGTCTCGCTCTGTTGCCCAGGCTAGAGTGCAGTGGTGCCATCTTGGCTCACTGCAAGCTCCGCCTCCCGGGTTCACGCCATTCTGCCTCAGCCTCCTGAGTAGCTGGGACTACAGGCGCCTGCCACCACACCCGGCTAATTTTTTGTATTTTTAGTAGAGATGGGGTTTCACCATGTTAGCCAGGATGGTCTCGATCTCCTGACCTTGTGATCCGCCTGCGTCGGATCCCAAAGTGCTCGGATCCCGCCACTCCCAAAGTGCTGGGATTACAGGCGTGAGCCACCGCGTCTGGCCAGAGGTATAGTTCTTACAGGAAAGGCAGGACACATGCTTGACTAATTTCCTTCATTTGCCAATTTTGAGAATAATGAGTTGGTTTCCTAGGTTTCTTAGTGTCCTTATAAACTCATAGATTTAAACTATTTGTGTTAACCCATTGTAGTTGTTCTCCTCACTGATGCTCAGATTGGCTCATCTTTGGCCAGGGGTATATTAGTCTGTTTTCATGCTGCTGATAAAGACATACCCGAGACTGGGCAATTTACAAAAGAAAGAGGTTTATTGGACTTACAATTCCACATGGCCGGGGAGGCCTCATAATCATGGCAGAAGGCAAGGACGAGCAAGTCACATCTTAAGTGGGTGGCAGCAGGCAAAGAGAGAGAGCTTGTGCGGAGAAACTCCTGTTTTTAAAACCATCAGATCTCGTGAGACCCATTCCCTGTCATGAGAACAGCATGGGAAAGATCCACCCCTATGATTCAATCATCTTCCACCGGGTCCCTCCCACAATGAGTGGGAATTATGGGAGCTACAAGATGAGATTTGGGTGCGGACACAGAGCCAAACTATATTAAGGGGTTACATCTTCAAGTGGCTTATTGAGTCCTTTTGATTAACCTAGTAGGCTTTGCTTAGCTTATTTCCTTGTCTTATTTGTCAAGATGTTCTGTGTTCATCTTGAATATTTCCTGCCTCAGTCCTGGAATCAAATGCTTTTATAAGGAATCCTGGTTCATTTTAGTGTGAAATACTGCTACCAACCTGGGTATTGGAGGTTGCGGTTATTCTTGGGAAGTCCATATTTTTAGAATGAGTGCATTTAAAAAGGAGCTTTGAAAGACTTTATTTCTAAACAAATTAATATTGATTAAAAAGTATGGTTATAACTTTTTATCATACTTCTTTAAGTTTTAAAAGACATAAAAAAACTAACTTTACATTGTATTTGATGCATATCCTTCCCAAACTGAATGAAAAAAGTACTAAACTGACATCTACGTATTCCTCTTGTGTAGGAGTATACGGAGGAGATAGAGCGTTTAAAACGAGATCTTGCTGCAGCCCGTGAGAAAAATGGAGTGTACATTTCTGAAGAAAATTTTAGGTAAGCCCTTGGCTATGGAGTTAATTTCCAAGAATAAGCATTTCTGATAACAGGCTATTTGAAGTAAAACTTATGTAGCAGTAAGTAAAATCTTTATATCCAGTACCGATAAATACTTCATTTTGTGTGTGTGTGTGTTTTCTTTTGAGACGGAGTCTCGCACTGTCACCCAGACTGGAGTGCAGTGGCACAATCTTGGCTCACTACGTCCTCAATCTCCTGGGCTCAAGCGATCCTCCTGCCTCAGCCTCCCAAGTAGCTGAGATTATAGGCATGAGCCACCACACCCTGCTAATTTTTGCATTTTTTATAGAGACAGGGTTTCACCATGCTGCCTAGGCTTCTATTTTGTTTTGACATTAACAAGTAGCTATCAAACACTTTTTATAAAATCTTTTACTAACTTTTAATTTTTAAATCATTAATTCACATGACATTTCAAGAAGAATACAAGAGAGCTTTCATGTATTCTTTACCCAGTCTTCCTCAGCGGTTATCTCTTGTATAATTATAGTACAAGGCTGGGTGTGGTGGCTCACACCTGTGAATCCCAGCACTTTGGGAGGCCAAGGCAGGCGGATCACCTGAGGTTGGGAGTTTGAGATTAGTCTGACCAACATGGAGAAACCCAATCACTACTAAAAACACAAAATTAGCCGGGTGCGGTGGTACATGCCTGTAATCATAGCTACTCCAGAGGCTGAGGCAGTAGAATTGCTTGAACCTGGGAGGCGGAGGTTGTGGTGAGCCGAGATCGCACCATTGCACTCCAGCCTGGGCAACGAGAATGAAACTCTGTCTCAAAAAAAATAAAATAAATAAATAAATAAAAAATAGACTGGGTGCCATGGCTCACCCTTTGGGTAAGCACTTTGGGAAGCTGAGGCAGGCAGATCACCTGAGGTCAGGAGTTCAAGACCAGCCTGGTCAACATGGTGAAACCCCGTCTCTACTAAAAATACTAAAATTAGCCAGGTATGGTTGCAGGTGCCTGTAATCCCAGCTACTCAGGAGGCTGAGGCAGGAGAATCGCTTGAACCTGGGAGGCAGAGGTTGCAGTGAGCTCAGATAGCAGCATTGCACTCAGCCTGGGGAACAAGAGCGAGACTTCATCTCCAAAAAAGAAAAAAATAATAAAATAAATAAAAAATAATTATAGTACAATATCAAAGCTGGGAAGTTGATCTTGATACAATATGTATATTAGTTTGTTCTTATACTACTATAGAGAACCACCTGAGACTGGGTAATTTATAAAGAAAAGAGGTTTAATTGGCTCACAGTTCCATAGGCTGTACAGGAGTCATGGCTGGGGAGGCCTCAGGAAACTTACAATCCTGGTAGAAGAGCTAAGGAGAAGCAAGCACGTCTTCATATGGCGGCAGGAGAGAGAAAGTGAAGAGGAAAGCACTGCACACTTTTAGACAACCAGATCTTGTGAGAACAGCAAGGGGGAAATCCATCTTTATCATTCACTTATCTCCCACCAGGCCCCTCCTCCAACATGTGGGGATTATAATTCAACATGAGATTTCGGTGGGGACAGAGAGCCAGACGATATCAACATGTGTATATAGTTCTATGCCATTTTGTCACTTGTATAGATTTGTGTAACCACCACTGCAATCAAGATACAGAACTTATCCTATCATCACAAGGATCTCTCTTGCTGATTCACTATAGTCACACTCACCTCATCTTCTCCATGATTCCTAACCCCTGGCAACCACTAATCTGTTCACTTTTTAAAGCCCTGGAGTAATTTGTTCAAAGGAAAGCTTTTATTGAGGCCTATTATATAAAACAACAATAATAACAGAGAAAACAAGGGGAAGAAGGTAAGTGGGATGCAAAGGACTATAACTTGAAAATTCCTGATTGTGTTTATCCTGAAGATATTAGGAAGCAAGACTTTCACAGAGCATTTTTTAAAAGTTAATAGTGATAAAAGATATTAGACGTAATTAATAATAACCAGAAGCATTTTAGTGTAATCTTTTACTGAACTTTTTTGTAGATGTTAACACTCTAATAGTATATAAATCATTTAATAAACTTAAGTTTTTTCTGTGTTATTTCCAACTGTCATAATGTATTCCATGAATGTGTAAGATGCCCTAGAATCAGAACAATGTAAGATTGTGGGTTAGTTAACAGTTTACCATCACTAAACGAGGTGTCCTTTTTTTGATACTTTGAAGTAAAAAATAATTGGTGAGGCACTCAATCCTGGCCTGTAATCTTTAGAAATGATATCGATTATTGGCAGCTTTCATCTTTCTGATTTTATTTTTGAACTTAAGAAGTAACTTTGGTTTTCATTTGTTTAGTCCCATGATTGAAAATATGGTTTTTGCTCTCTTTTTTTTTAACTTTTATTTTAGTTTCAGGAGTACATGTGCAGGTTTGTTTTACAGATAGATTGCATGTAACAGGAGTTGGTGTATATATTATTTTGTCACCCAGATAATAACCATAGAACCTGATGGATAGCATTTCAATCCTTACTCTCCTCTTACCCTCCACCCTCAAAGAGGCCCAGGTGACTATTGTTCCCTTCTTCATGTCCATGTGTACTCAGGGTTTAGCTCCTACTTATAAGTGAGAACATTTGGTGTTTGGTTTTCTGTTCCTATGTTAGTTTGTTTAGGACAATGGCATCCAGCTCCATCCATGTTGCTGCAAAGGACATGATCTCGTTCTTTTTTTTTTTTTTTTTTTCCTAGACAGTCTTGCTCTGTCACCCAGGCTGGAGTGTAGTGGTGTGATCTTGGCTCACTGCAACCTCTGCCTCCCAGGTTCAAGTGATTCTCCTACCCCAGCTGCCCGAGTAGCTGGGATTACAGGCACCTGCCACCATGCCCAGAGAATTTTTTTTTTTTTTTTAAAGTAGAGATGGGGTTTCACCATGCACCATGTTGGCCAGGCTGGTCTTGAATTCCTGGCCTCAAGTGATCAACTCACCTCGGTCTCCTGGAGTACTGGGATTACAGGCATGTGCCACTGCACCCAGCCATCTTGCTCTTTTTTATGCCTGTGTAGTATTCCATGGTGTATATGTACCACATTTTCTTTATCCAGTCTACTGTGGATGGATAGCTAGGTTGATTCCACATCTTTGCTGCTGTGAATAGTGCTATGATGAACATATGTGTGCATGTGTCTTTATGGTAGAACAATTTATATTCCTTTGGGTATATACCCAGTAATGGGATTGCTGGCTCGAATAATATTTCTCTGTGTTTTTTTTTTTTTTTTTTGAGATGGAGTCTTGCTCTGTTGTCCAGGGTGGACTGCAGTGGCACAATCTCGGCTCACTGCAAACTCTGCCCCCTAGGTTCAAGCAATTCTCCTGCCTCCGCCTCCCAAGTAGCTGGGATTATAGGCACCCGCCACTGCACCTGGCTAATTTTTGTATTTTTAGTAGAGGCGGGGTTTCACCATGTTAGCCAGGCTGGTCTCGAACTCCTAACCTCAAGTGATCTGCTCACCTTGGCCTCCCAAAGTGCTGGATTACAGGTATGAGCCACCATGCCCTGCCAGTATGTCTGTTTTAAGTTCTTTGAGAAATTGCCAAACTACTTTCCATAATGGCTGAACTAATTTTCATTAGCAGTGTATAGGCGTTCCCTTTTCTCCACAACTTTACCACCATGTGTTATTTTTTGACTTTTTAATAATAGCCATTCTGACTGGTGAGATGGTTTCTCATTGTGGTTTTGATTTGCATTTCTCTAACAATTAATGGTGTTAAACGTATTTTCATATGCTTCTTAGCCACATGTATATCTTCTTTTGAAAAATGTCCACGTCATTTGCCCACTTTTTTTTTTTTTTTTTTTTTGAGACACAGTTTCACTGTTGCCCAGGCTGGAGTGCAGTGTCGCGTGATCTCCGCTCACTTCAACCTCCACCTCCTGGATTCAAGCGATTCTCCTGCCTCAGCCTCCGAAGTAGCTGGGATTGCAGGTGCCTGCCACCATGCCCGGCTAATTTTTGTATTTTTAGTAGAGATCGGGTTTCACCATGTTGGCCAGGCTGGTCTCACACTCCTGACTTCAGGTGATCCACCCACTTCAGCCTTCTAAAGTGCTGGGATTACAGGCGTGAGCCACCACGCCCTGCGATAGTTTCTTTTGTTATGCAGAAGCTCTTTAATTACCTCCCATTTGTTAATTTCTGGTTTGTTGCAATTGCTGTTAGCATCTTCATCATGAAATCTTTGTCAGGGCCTATACTAGTTTTTTTTTTGAGACGAATCTCACTTTCTTGCCCAGGCTGGAGTGCAGTGGCGTGATCTTGGCTCACTGCATCCTCTGCCTCCTGCATTCAAGCAATTCTCCTGCCTCAGCCTTCTAAGTAGCTGGGATTACAGGCACCTGCCACCACACCCGGCTAATTTTTGTATTTTTAGTAGAGATGGGGTTTCACCATGTCGGCCAGGCTGGTCTTGAATTCCTGACCTCAAGTGATCTGCCCACCTCCGCCTCCCAAACTGCTGGGATTACAGGTGTTAGCTACTGTGCCCAGCTGGGCCTATATGATTTTATGCTTAGACAATCCCATAGTCTCTGTCCATAAGCTCCTAGATCTGATAAACAATTTAAGCAGAGTTTCTAGATACACAATCATTGTACAAAAATCAGTAGCATTCCTATATACCAATAATGTCCGAGTGCCAAACAAGAATGCAATTCCCTTCACAATAGCCACAAAAACAGTAAAATACCTAGGAATACAACTAACCAGAGGTGAAAGATCTCTATGGTAAGAATTATAAAACACTGCTGAAAGAAATCAGACTTGACACTAACAAATGGAAAAACTTTCCATGCTCATGGATAAGAAGAATCAATATTGTTAAAATGGCCATACCACCCAAAGCCATTTACAGATTAAATGCTGTTTCTCTCAAACTACCAATGACATTCTTCACAGAAGAAACTATTGTAAAATTCACATGGAACTGGAAAAGAGCCCGAATAGCCAAAGCAGTCCTAGGCAAAAAGAACAAAGCTGGAGGCATTGCATTACCTGACTTCAAACTGTACTACAGGGCTACAGTAACCAAAACATCATGGTACTGGTACAAAAACAGACACATAGACCAATGGAACTGAATAGAGAGCCCAGAAATAAAGCCACACACCTACAGCCATCTGATCTTCGACAGAATATGCAATGGGGTTAAAACTGCCTGTTCAATAAATGGTGCTGGGATAACTGGCTATCCATATGCAGAAGATTGAAACTGGACCCCTTCCTTAACGCCCATATACAGAAATCAACTCAAGATGGTTTAAAAACTTAAATGTAAAACCTAAAACTAAAAACCCTTGTAAAAAACCTAGGTGTTTGTTCTCTAATAGACATGAGGCATAATCTGAGATAGTTTTGTCTGAAAAAGCTTTTGGAATTAGTACAGTGTCAGTCAGAGAAGAATCACAAAGACTACAGCCAACATTTAAAACAGGATAATGCTTTATTTAAGCCAAGCTTAATAGACATTTTAAAACCATATCAAAATCATCTCATCCATACAATAACAATGTTGTATTACCCCTTGGCATTCACTATAAAAAAGCATTTCAAATAATCCCATTTTACATAAAAGATGTATTTCTATTTATTTTTATTTTTATTTTATTTTATTTTATTTTTATTTTTATTTTTGAGATGGAGTCTCACTCTGTCACCCAGGCTGGAGTGCAGTGGCGCGATCTTGGCTCACTGCAAGCTCTGCCTCCTGGGTTCACACCATTCTCTCGCCTCAGCCTCCTGAGTAGCTGGGACTACAGGCGCCCGCCACCACGCCCTGCTAATTTTGTTTTTGTATTTTTAGTAGAGATGGGGTTTCACCAGGATGTTAGCCAGGATGGTCCTGATCTGCTGACTTCGTGATCTTCCCGCCTCGGCCTCCCAAAGTGCTGGGATTACAGGCGTGAGCCACCGCGCCTGGCTGTAGAAGATCCATTTCTAATAAAAAGCTAATATATTTAATCAAAAGACTATTCGAATTAACTCTTCTCTTACAGCTCATTTCTAGCTTTTCCTTTAGTCAGCAATATCTCTAGCTAATATGTTAAGGGAATTTGTATTCATGGAAGAATCTTTGTCATTTAAGCATAATGTGAAATAGAAAATTGTTGGTTGTTACCAAAGAGTTAGATGAGCAAATACAGGCATTCATTTCTGAAACTTACTAATACTCAAGAAATCGGAGACCCATTAAAGTGGGTTTGGAAGACCTGTGAGCTTTGTGCTTGAGAAAAGCATTGCTCTGTTTTACTTTTTATGACTTCTTTTGACTTTGACTTCATCTACTAATATTTTTGTTGAATTTCATTTCTGCTGTCAAATTTTTAGTTTCTAAAAACTCTTTTCTGCCATCCCTGTCCCTCCTTTTGAAAAATATAGCATCCTTTTATTTTATGGATCTATTCCTTATCTCAGAAACATTATTAATGTTATTAAAGTTTTCTTTTATGTTTTTCTGTCCTTTGGGATCTTTTTTTTCCCTGTTGTGATATCTGTCATTTGTATTTATTTTCTTCAAATGTCTAGTGATTTTTGCCTGGCAATTAAGATGGATTAGAAGCTTTGTACATGGGTGAGGATTATGGACCTGTAAGTTCACTATAGATGAAAAAGTGGTGATCTCAGTCTTAAGTCTGGGCTTCCATCAGATATCATTCTTTGTTGGATTTTTTTTCTTTTGGACAAGGCCTCAGTCTTTCCTGAGAAGATTTGCCCAGTTTGCTTGGAGATTTTTCTAGCTGCTGATATTTTTTGATTAGAGTGGGTATAGGGGGCTGAGGATTCCATCATTTAGTATGTAGATTTACACTTAAATGCTCATTTCTAGTCCCTAAACCTTCTACAGTCCATGGTGTCTACTGAAAGTGAACCTGGAAATTCTGCTGCAATTCCTATAGACTAGTGGCTCTCAACGGAAGTGGTGTTGAGGGACTGGTGGTGGTGGGTGGTTTTGTCCCCCAGAGGACATTTGGCAGGGTCCAGAGACATTTTTTACTGTCATGAATTGGATGGTACTGAACATCCTAAAATGTACAGGACATCCCCACAATGAAGAATTATTTGATCCACTAGTGCTGAGGCTGAGAAACTCTGCTCTAGAGAGTAATCCTTTGTTCTCATGGGGGTTATGTGGTGGGGTGAGAGTGGTGTTTGTGCTGGTGTATGTGTGTGTTGCAGCAGCAGGGGGTGTAATTGCTCTGTATACATACTTTAAGTCTCAGTTTTTAACCCCTAATCTTACCCCTTCCTTCTAAGATACCTGATGCCTTCAAGTCCCACATTTTTCCAGCATTCTGTGGGGCATATTTATATTCTATATCCCTGATTATAGATACTTAGGTTGCATTCCCTCCTCTCTCTACTTTGAGTTATAGTCAGTCCTCTGTTAGCTTTCTAGCTTCTCAAATTTGATACACACATGCTTTTCCCCTCATAGGTAGGGATTCTTAGTTTCAGAATTGAGGGCAAGGGAAAAATATTTCATTTATAAAACAAAGACAAGGAATATAATTTGTTCTTTGTAATTTGTATTTATTGCTTATTGACACTTAGGTATCAAGTGACACTTGGGTATCAAGTGATGGTGATAAATGTTGGAAATGAGTTTGTGTAGCTGTCACAATTGTGTTAGAATACATTTTGTAGGAGTTAGAAAAAAATATTAACTGTTAAACTCATATTAAACTTTATTTTAGAGTCATGAGTGGAAAATTAACTGTTCAAGAAGAACAGATAGTAGAATTGATGGAAAAAATTGGTGCTGTTGAGGAGGAGCTGAATAGGGTAAGCATTTAAAATGATATTTACTGTTATGTGAAAAGCAAATATTGAAAGAAAATTTTAGAATGTGAAAGACCCAATATTTTTTCCTTCAAGATTTTTTTTTTTTTTAGACGGAGTCTCGCTCTGTCACCCAGGCTGGAGTGCAATGGCGTGATCTCAGCTCACTGTAATCTCTGCCTCCCGGGGTCAAGCGATTCTCCTGCCTCAACTTCCCGAGTAGCTGGGGTTACAGGCGTGCACCACCATGCCCAGCTAATTTTTTTTGTATTTTTAGTAGAGACAGGGTTTCACCATGCTGGCCAGGCTGGTCTTGAACTCCTGACCTCATGATCCACCCATCTTGGCCTCCCAAAATGCTGGGATTACAGGCGTGAGCCACCACACCCAGCTCCTTCTTTAAGATTTTATTTTGCTGACCCTTATACTGAAAGTAAGTTATATTATGATTTTTTGCTATCATTAATCACATCAAAAAAGCTGACAGCTTATATTAATAAAACATTACAAGAAATTAACTGAATTGTTTGATTTTGTTATTAAAACTACAAAATAGTGAATGCTGAAGCATTTTTGTTAACATGTTTATCAGATAAAGGAATACAGATATTGGGAGAGACTGGATGTTAAATAAAAGTAATATAACTAGGGTAGGCAAGAGGCCTGACCTTTCAGGGCCACCCTCATATTAATACCTTTATTTATTTATTTTTAATTATTTTTTAGAGACAGGGTCTTGCTCTGATGCCCAGGCTACAGTGCAGTGGCATAATCATATCTTACTGCAGCCTCAAACTTCTGATCTCAAGCAACTCTCCTGCCTCAGCCTCCTGAGTAGCTGGACTTCAGGCATGTACCACCATGCCCGGCTAATTATTTTATTTTTTTGTAGAGATGGAGTCAGTCTTGCTATGTTGCCCAGGCTGGTCTCAAACTCTGGGGCTCAAGTGATCCTCCTGCTTTGGCCTCCCAAAGTGCTGGAGTTACAGGCATGAACCACCTTGCCGGGCCACATTAACACTGTTATATTCAAATCCATTGACAATGTTGAAGGAAACTGAAGAATTAATAGTACTACACCAAACCTATTATTTAATCTCAAAGTGTTGAGTAAGATTACAGAAAGAAACAGGATGACATATTTGTGTTAACCTACTGGGTAACTTGTTAAAACTTTTGCATGGAAATAATTTGTTTCATTTTTCTAATCTTATGAACTAGCCAGATATCCTACCAGCCAGATCAGCGTTTTTTAAATTCTGTGTTATATTTAGGTTACAGAGTTGTTTATGGATAATAAAAATGAGCTTGACCAGTGTAAATCTGACCTGCAAAATAAAACACAAGAACTTGAAACCACTCAAAAACATTTGCAAGAAACTAAATTACAACTTGTTAAAGAAGAATATATCACATCAGCTTTGGAAAGTACTGAGGAGAAACTTCATGATGCTGCCAGCAAGGTTTGTCCCTTGTGTTGATTTGTACTCATATTAAATAGAGAATGGGTAGAAAATATTTTCTGTGCTTAAGCATTAAATATTCTGTTTATTCACCCCAAATGGTATTTCCGTCCATTTAAAAAACATTATTTTACTATTTCATCCATATTTTTCTCAGTGGAGATGTCGACTTATGAAAAAACTACTCCTGCTCCTGGAGTTTTGAAAATAGAACATAACTTAGCCGGGCGTGGTGGCTCACGCCTATAATCCCAGCACTTTGGGAGGCCAAGGCGGGCGGATTGACCTGAGGTCAGGTGTTTGAGACCAGCCTGACCAACATGGAGAAACCCGTCTCTACTAAAAATACAAAATTAGCTGGGCGTGGTGGCGCATGCCTGTAATCCCAGCTACTTGGGAAGGCTGAGGCGGAAGAATCGCTTGAACCCGGGAGGCAGAGGTTGCGGTGAGCCGAAATCACACCTTTGCACTCCAGACTGGGCAACAAGAGCGAAACTCCGTCTCAATAAAAAAAAAAAAGAAAATAGAACATAACTTTATAATATATTTTGTAGACATTTAGAATAGTGATGCTGTGATGCTTCTTCTTTGTGGGGATGATTGAACCTAATTAGTCATTAAGAATTTAGTATGTTCTGGCCAGGCGTGATGGCTTACGCCTGTAATCCCAGCACTTTGGGAGGCCGAGGTGGGTGGATTGCTTGAGGTTAGGAGTTCGAGATCAGCCTGACCAACATGGTAAAACCCCATCTCTACTTTAAAAAAAAATACAAAAATTAGCCAGGCGTGGTGGCACATGCCTATAATCCCATCTACTTGGGAGGCTGAGGCAAGAGAATTGCTTGAACCCAGGAGGCAGAGGTTGCAGTGAGCCGAGATCATGCCACTGCACTCCAGCCTGGGTAACAGAGCAAGACTCTGCCTCAAAAAAAAAAAAAAAGTAATTAGTATGTTCTGATGATGAAAGATGTTGAAAGTATTTAATTTTTTATTAGTTGTACTTTTTTTTTTTGAGACAGACTCTTGCTTTGTAGTCAAGGCTGGAGTGCAGTGGCATCATCTCAGCTCACTGTAACCTTTGCCTCCCGGGTTCAAGCGATTCTCCTGCTTCAGCCTCCCAAGCAGCTGGGATTACAAGCGCCTGCCACCACACCCAGCTAATTTTGTATTTTTAGTAGAGACGGGGTTTCACCACGTTGGCCAGGCTGGTCTCAAACTCCTGACCTCAGGTGATCTGCCTGCGTAGGCCTCCCAAAGTGTTGGGATTACAGGTGTAAGCCACCACGCCCGGCCATTAGGTGTACTTTTGAGGAAATAGTAGAACATAGAAGGAAAAAAATTTCTGAGGAAGCATAATTATTGCAATAACTGACAAAATCAGTTTTCCGTGCTTGCGTAGATGGCTACAGGAAGGGAAATAAACATTACTGGGCATCTGGATAAATTAGCATGAGTTAAAGCATTTCTTCTGATACGATGTTTAAATTGACTATTTTTTTTTTTTTTTTTTTTTGAGACAGAGTCTCTCTCTGTCACCCGGGCTGGAGTGGCAGTGGCACAATCTCTGGCTCACTGCAACCTCCACCTCCCAGGTTCAAACAATTCTTCTGCCTCAGCCTCTTGAGTAGCTGGAACTACAAGTGTGTACCACCACGCCCGGCTAATTTTTGTATTTTTAGTAGAGACGGGGTTTCACCATGTTGGCCAGGCTGGAAAATTTACTAGTTCTTATCAAGATAAATCCTTGCGTAGATACTTTCCTCAGATTCCTTTCGCCATATCCATTTTGTCTAACACTTATTTTTAAAAATATAGCTGCTTAACACAGTTGAAGAAACTACAAAAGATGTATCTGGTCTCCATTCCAAACTGGATCGTAAGAAGGCAGTTGACCAACACAATGCAGAAGCTCAGGATATTTTTGGCAGAAACCTGAATAGTCTGTTTAATAATATGGAAGAATTAATTAAGGATGGCAGCTCAAAGCAAAAGGCCATGCTAGAAGTACATAAGACCTTATTTGGTAAGTTCAGGCTGTTCTGTTCTAGTCTTGATGTGTTAAGTGTGATGTTGATTTCAAAACTGATAATTTAATTTTGTGAAACATAGATGACAGTGTCACCAATACTCTCTACCATGCACAAACTATTTGTTCAGGCTGAAGATTAATGCTTTTATTGTCTTTGAATTAAAACAAATCTTTTTCCCTCCCCACCCTCCCTTCTGTTTTCTATAAAATGTTACATTTATTAAGTAACTAAGTATATAAATGTTAGAAGTAGAAGTCCTCTTTTTCCCTGACTCTGGCTTCTGACCCTGGGTCATTCACCATAGGTGTTATTGTTAAATTTCTTGGGCCTTTTTCTAGAAATTTTCTGTGCATAAACATTCTGCAACTTGTTTTGCGGAGGGGCATATGTATCTTGATGGTTTGCTATATTGTCAGAATATGTTTGTGTCTCATTGTTTTTAACTATTATCTCCCTTTAGAAAAAAGTATGTTTATTTAGTGTGAAATACTATCCTCATGGAAAATTTGGACATCCAGAAATATAAAAATTTAAAAAATCATCTAGACTCTAGTCTCACTAAGCCAAGCACTATACATTTTGGTATTGATTTCCAGTTTTTCTTTTCTTCTGTAAACTTACCGTAATTCTGTATATTATTTTTAGTTAGAGATTAATTGTAGAATATTCTAATTCTTTGTGTACTATATGAATTATAGTTATGGGTCTGATACACTTACAAATATGTTAAGGGTTTACAGAGCACTATAGAAAATTGTAATGTATATTTAAATATTTCCTTGCTTTGTAGTGAGCCAGTTCTTTTAAGCTCGTTATTACAAATTCTACAACAAGGGTATACTTTTGCCAACTTCTTTGAAATGGTTTGAACTGTATTTAATATATTTATGTCAAAGTTTACATCTTTCTGTTTTTTGTTTGTTTGTTATAGGTAATCTGCTGTCTTCCAGTGTCTCTGCATTAGATAACATTACTACAGTAGCACTTGGATCTCTCACATCTATTCCAGAAAATGTGTCTACTCATGTTTCTCAGATTTTTAATATGATACTGAAAGAACAATCATTAGCAGCAGAAAGTAAAACTGTACTACAGGAATTGATTGTTAGTACATCCTTTAAAATATTTTTGAAGGGTTACATTTGATAAATATTTGATAAAATATTTTAAAGGGTTACATTTGATAAGTCTATAAACAATGTTAACTGCTATTCTTCCATCTTGAGCTTTGCTAGACACAGTCATAGACACGCTCTGTGAGAGAGTACATATATTTTGTTTTGTTTTGTTTGTTTGTTTGTTTTGAGATGGAGTCTTGCTCTGTTGCCCAGGAGTGCAGTGATGCCCAGGAGTGGCGTGATCTCGGCTCACTGCAAGCTCTACCTACTGGGTTCATGCCATTCTCCTGCCTTAGCCTCCCGAGTAGCTGGGACTACAGGTGCTTGCCACCACACCCAGCTAATTTTTTGTATTTTTAGTAGAGACAGGGTTTCACCGTGTTAGCCAGGATGGTCTCGATCTCCTGACCTCGTGATCTGCCTGCCTCGGCCTCCCAAAGTGCTGGGATTACAGGCGTGAGCCACCTTGCCCGGCCAGCCTCTCCTTTTCTTTATTTTTCTTTATTTATTTTTTTCAGCCTCTCCTTTTCTCGGCTCACTGCAACCTCTGCCTCCTGGGTTCAAGCGATTCTCTTGCCTCAGCCTCCTGAGTAGGTGGGATTATAGGCATGTGCCACCACATCTGGCTAATTTTTGTATTTTTTTTTAGTAGAGATGGGGTTTTACCATGTTGGTCAGGCTGGTCTCGAACTCCTAACCTCAAGCAATCCACCCACCTTGGCCTCCCAGAGTGCTGGGATTACAGGCGTGAGCCACCGTGCCCGGCCGAGAGTACGTTTATATTTTTAAAGACAGACCTCTGCACTGTTTATTCTCTCCCAGAAAGGTTATTTTCAAATGTATGGAACTAACTTTTGAAACCTTTTTCACTCATGTCTTGTAACATTAGGAGTAGGAGTTATTAGTGAGGCTTCTAATGACTAAAGGGCAAGTTTAGCACCACATGATATCAAGGGACTTGTTAGTTGGCCCAGAAATTGGCAAGTCACTCTTTCCCCAGGGGTCCTGGACCCAACCAGAAGGGGATATTGGGTAGTTAATTTTAAAACTACAGTAATAAATGATAGTAATAATGGTGCAAGAAAAATATCTTAGAATTCTGGGAACACATATCAATTCTTAGGGTTAGATCTGTGTGGCTATGCCCTTCTGGGCCATAACTATAAATCTTTTCTCCAGAGTTCTATGGAAGTCACACATCTAATTGCACTTAATATTACCTCCTTCATACTTGATTTATATATAGTCTTTATTTTATAATTGTATAGTTGGTCTAGGAAGTTCTTAGCCATATAATTTATTTGTTTTCTTTGTGCAGAGTCTTTGCCTCCCTTTTTCAGTTTAACAATATTTATTAAACAATTTCCAAGTAAATACTACAAATGTTAGCTGACCCTCTGCCTCAATTCAGTGCTTAGATGACATTACTTGATAGGTTTTCTCAATCACCCAAATTTGACAAAGTTAAAAGATATCCTGTCAGTACTAACTTTTCTTTTTTTTTTTCTTCATTTTTCTTTTTTTTTTTTATTATTATTATTATGCTTTAAGTTTTAGGATACATGTGCACAATGTGCAGGTTAGTTACATATGTATACATGTGCCATGCTGGTGTGCTGCACCCATTAACTTGCCATTTAGCATTAGGTATATCTCTTAATGCTATCCCTCCGCCCTCCCCCCACCCCACAACAGTCCCCAGAGTGTGATGTTCCCCTTCCTGTGTCCATGTGTTCTCATTGTTCAATTCCCATCTGTGAGTGAGAACATGCAGTGTTTGGTTTTTTGTCGTTGCGATAGTTTACTGAGAATGATGATTTCCAATTTCATCCATGTCCCTACAAAGGACATGAACTCATCATTTTTTATGGCTGCATAGTATTCCATGGTGTATATGTGCCACATTTTCTTAATCCAGTCTATCATTGTTGGACATTTGGGTTTGTTCCAAGTCTTTGCTATTGTGAATAGTGCCGCAATAAACATACGTGTGCATGTGTCTTTATAGCAGCATGATTTATAGTCCTTTGGGTTTATACCCAGTAATGGGACTGTAAACTAGTTCAACCATTGTGGAAGTCAGTGTGGCGATTCCTCAGGGATCTAGAACTAACTTTTCAAATATTGATTCATTCATTAAATGGTTGTCTGTATATATACAGGCATATTTCAGAGATATTGCAGGTATGCTTCCGGACCACTGCAATAAAGTGAATATTACAATAAAGCAAGTCATGAATTTTTTGCTTTCCCAGTGCATATAAAGGTTATGTTGACCAGGCGCAGTGGCTCACACCTGTAATTCCAGCACACACCTGGTGGGACAATCAGAACACAAACAACGTTTATCAGTTACATTTGCTGTCTTATAGGGGTACAGTTTATGGTACCCCAAGACAATTACAATAGTAACATCAAAGATCATTGATCACAGTGTATAATGAAAAAGTTTGAAATACTGCAGTAGTTACCAACATGTGATGCAGAGACAGAAAGTGAGCACATGATATTTGAAGAAAGTCACTGATAGACTTGCTCAAGGTAGGGTTGCCACAAACCTTCAATTTGTAAAAATTTGGTATCTTTGACGCATAGTAAGGTGAAGCACAATAAAATAAGCTATGCCTGAATTGATATATTTCTACTTACCAAGTTACAATTTTTGCTTGAATTAAAAGAGGCATGTTGCTCTCACAAAATTAGTTGAAATTGGTATGCTAGCTCTTTCCAAAAGAATGTCAGTAGGCCTATAGGTATTTACTAATGTATTTCTGTTATACTTCCTCAGCCCTATCCTACCAAAAGGAGCTTAGATCAGGATTTTTTTTCTTTTTATAAATATTTCCAATCTATACTACATTCTTAATTTTCCCTATTTCTTGACAAGAACAACATCTTTCACAAGTTCTTCTGATACACTAGGATGTAAGTCATCTCAGATCTTCAAAGTTAAATACTTCCAGCCCAAGGGCTAATCTTGATGACTACTTGGTCTCAGCCTTTTTGACTGGTAACCTAAACTTGTTTGAAATTTATTTTCTTAAAATATACCTATAGGTTTTTTAAAATTTATTTTCTTTGGAGTGCTGAAATCTTATTAACTGTCATTTTCCTCTCTTTTGAATTCTTCTGACTTCTATTTCATTAAACTATTAAGAAACAGTTCTGGCTGGGTGCGGTGGCTCATCTCAGCACTTTGGGAGGCCAAGGTGGGCAGATCACTTGAGGTCAGGAGTTTGAGACCAGCCTGGCCAACATGGTGAAACCCTGTCTTTACTGAAATACAAACATTAGCTAGGCATGGTAGCAGGTGCCTGTAATCCCAGCTACTTGGGAGGCTGAGGCAGGAGAATCGCTTGAACCCAGGAGGCGAAGGTTGCAGTGAGCCGAGATCACGCCATTGCACTCCAGCCTGGGCCACAAGAGTGAAACTCTATCTCAAAAAAAGAAAAAAAGAAATTCTATGTTTTCACTGGGCTTGAAAAAAGAGAAATTATTATATTTATTGTAATATAATAAATTATTGTATTATTGTATTGATTTATCTATGTAGACTATAAAAAATGGAGAATGGGGCTGGGTGCGGTGGCTCACGCCTGTAATCTCAGCACTTTGGGAGGCCAAGGTGGGCGGATCACCTGAAGTCAGGAGTTCGAGACCAGCCTGGCCAACATGGCAAAACCCCATGTCTACTGAAAATACAAAAATTAGCTGGGTGTGGTAGCTCACATCTGTAATCCCAGCTACTTGGGAGGCTGAGGCAGGAGAATCACTTGAACCCAGGAGGCAGAGGTTGTTGCAGTGAGCCAAGATCTTGCCACTGTACTCCAACCTGGGCGACAGAATGAGACTGTCTCAAAAAAAAAAAAAGAATGGAGAATGGAAATGTAAATTTTAATGTGAATGTTTAGCTACCAAAGTATTTAAGATATCATTTAGAAAGGTTTATGGAAGTGGAAATATTCTTTTTAAAGACCTATTTGTTTATTTTTGAAACCAGAATGTACTCAAGACTGATCTTCTAAGTTCACTGGAAACGATTTTGTCCCCAGCTGTGGTGTCTATACTGAAAATCAATAGTCAACTAAAGCATATTTTCAAGACTTCATTGACAGTGGCCGATAAGGTAACAAATGCTATGTTCTTAATATCTCAAAATTGATGTGTTGTTTAAGAAGGAAACTCATTTTTGTTTCTTCAAAGATAGAAGATCAAAAAAAGGAACTAGATGGCTTTCTCAGTATACTGTGTAACAATCTACATGAACTACAAGAAAATACCGTTTCTTCCTTGGTTGAGTCACAAAAGCAATGTGGAAACCTAACTGAAGACCTGAAGACAATAAAGCAGACCCATTCCCAGGTATGTTGTTTAGCTGACTTGGGGAGTACAGAAAGAGAGTTTTAGGAGGATTTGATATGACTTGATAATTAATCTATGTTATACAATCTGAATACTGTAAAACCTGAAACCTGAAAATACCATAGCCACTGTTGCTTATAACAGTAATTATTGTAGAACAATTGAGAATACTTCTCTTAATATTTGAAGTTTTGCTACATCTAGAACCCCATGGAGAACCACAATATGACAAAACAGTCCTTTTCTCATATCAAGATGAAAGATGAATCTGGAAAAGCATACCTTTAGAGAAGAATGGTTATAACATTTAAAGTGAACATGTATCTACATTAAAACCTGCTAAGTTGTTTCTTTCTAGGATGGCATGGATAGTTGTCTTTCATAAACCAAGTCCTACTTTCTCTTATTTCTGTCTCACTGATAGACTTTTAAAACATAGTAAATTGATACAATTTTTAATTCTTATTGATTGTAAATGTAATTCATGATTTATCTTCCCTGTAAACTGTTCCTCATTATATGAGGCTTTAAACCAAAACCAAGCCTTCAAACCATAATCTGTAAATATCAGATATCTGAAAAACAGCTTCTGGTATTCTTAAGACTTTAATAATGACTGTCTAAAGTTTTATTAAATGAGCTTATTATAATATGACAGAACTCTTATAATAGTTAACATTTATTGAGCAATTCACTGTGTGTTTATTCCTCCCATCAATATAGATATAAATTATAATACTAGTCAGATTTTTAATGAGGAAACTGAGACCCTGTGAGCATCTAATAGTATGTAGATCATCTTACAGAAAGTGGTAGTGATTGTACTACCTGAAAAGCATCCATGTTTGAGTGGCTCTTCTATGTGTTTCTTGGCAACTTAAAACTGCAGCATTTTCTCATACATCTGCATAGGGTATTTCCCTTAAACCTGTTGAGAACTTTTTAGGTGTATATTCTAAGGCTGATCCCCTTTTTATAAATTTGCTGTTTTGAAATGCTTAAAATTGTTAGGCAGCTGTTTAAAAAAGCAATACAAAAAAATCTGATCTGAAAAGTATCTTAGCATGAATGGTTTGGCTTCCCTGGCTTTAAGGAAGCAAGTTCAGTATGTGAGCTTTTTCTTAGATTTTTCAGAACTTGAAATGAGCACTACTGAAATAATTATGTAAAACTTTGAACACATTTACATATAGATAAATATGATACTACCTGCATTAGCATTCAAATTATTAATCTAATAATACCTTTGAGACTAGTAAAAATACTGACAGACTTTATTCATAATCGGAATGTTAGATATGTATTGTCAACTGATGTGTTATTCAGAGATACTGGCCAACCGGCAGACTGAACAGTGAATAAGAATGTTGGATGCATTTTCAGTTCTTCTTTGGTCATTAGGATGGCTTCTTCATTTTGCAGTGTAGCATGTTATATGCCTATAAGAGCTTGTTTTCAAAGATGTAAAATATGAGCAAAGATAAGACTATTTACATTTTGTTAATATGATCCAACTAGGTTCTGTAACATTTTTTAGCTCCAGTAATTGATAATATTTTTGGATTGCTTGACCTGTTAGTATATCACATTAATTTTCCCTTCTAGTAGTGTTATCAGTTAAAAAGCAACTATATATATCTGTCAAAGTGGGTCTTAAACATAATGTGATATATGGGGTTGTTTGATTAGTTTTGAGGTACACTGAAAGCAATTTGTTACTTACAGCTAAAATAGTAAAGTTTGCTAATTATTTACTTTTTAAAAAATCCTGGCTGGATGTGATGGCTCATGTCTGTAATCTCAGCACTTTGAGAGGCTGAGGCAGGGTGATCACTTGAGGCTAGGAGTTCAAGACCAGCCTGGTCAACATAGTGAGATCACGTCTCTACAAAAAAAAATTGTTTAAATTAGCCAGGCATAGTGGCTTATGCCCATAGTCCCAACTACTTGGAGGCTGAGGAAGGAGGATCCCTTGAGCCCAGGAGGTTGAAGCTGCAGTGAGCCTTGATTGTGCCACTGCACTATAGCTTGGACAACAGAGTGCGACCCTGTCTCTAAAAAAAAAAAAAATCCTATATTTTAATATCACTTCCACTGCTTTCCTCTGGAAGAAAGGTAAAGTTAAAAGATCTCTTGTCAAGAATTTATATAATTCTCACCTATGGACAATACTTCTTGTTTTGTTATCAGTCATAAAAAATGTTCAAATGTCATAATTTTAAGTCTCTTCACTTCCCACACCTTTCTTCCAGGAACTTTGCCAGTTAATCAATCTTTGGACAGACAGATTCTGTGCTTTGGAGGAAAAGTGTGAAAATATACAGAAACCACTTAGTAGTGTCCAGGAAAATATACAGCAGTAAGCTATTTTTAAATTCTCTTAAACTTTTCTGTAAGTCTGAAATTATTTAAGAAGAAAAAGCTTTAAATAGTACAAATAATTCCTCTGTGTACTTTCAAATTTCTCTTTCGTTAATATTTTATTATGTATGTGTGTATGTGTATATATACATGCATATAAATGTCTTTTCATTGCATATTTGTGCTCTCTTTTAAGACACTGAAAAACCTGGCTGTTATCCACAATATATTTTCGAATTTCCTCAATCTTAGAAAACACACTAAGTAATTTCACAATTTCTAACCTATATTACTGATGAAAAATATACTAACTAGAGCAGGCTTTGGCAAACTATGGCTAGCAGGCTGGATGCCTGTTATTGCAAATAATTTCATTGGACACTGTCATACCCATCTGTTTACATGTTGTCTTTGGCTGCCTTTGCACTGCAGTGGCAAAGTTGAGTCATTGCATCCAAGTCATTGAACAATAGCCTAAAATATTTGCTATCTGGCGTTTCAAGAAAAAGTTTGCTGATTCCTGTATTAGGGTTTTGGTTTTGGTTTTGGTTTTGTTTTTGAGACGGAGTCTTGCTCTGTCGCCCAGGCTGGAGTGCAGTGGAGCGATCTCAGCTCACTGCAAGCTCCACCTCCTGGGCTCACGCCATTCTCCTGCCTCAGCCTCCCGAGTAGCTGGGACTACAGACGCCCGCCACCACGCTTGGCTAATTTTTTGTATTTTTAGTAGAGACGGGGTTTCACCATGTTAGCCAGGATGGTCTCGATCTCCTGACCTCGTGATTCGCCCACCTCGGCCTCCCAAAGTGCTGGGATTATAGGCGTGAGCCACGGCGCCCGGCCCTGTTTTGTTTTTTCAGACAAAAACAAACAGCCTGCTCTGTAGCCCAGGCTGAAGTACAGTGGCGCGAGTGCAGTGGTGTGATCTTGGCTCACTGCAACCTCTGCCTCCCGAGTTCAAGCGATTCTCCTGCCTCAGCCTCCTGAGTAGCTGGGATTACAGGCACATACCACCATGCGTGGCTAGTTTTTTGTATTTTTAGTAGAGATGGGGTTTCACCATGTTGGCCAGGCTGATCTTGAACTCCTGGTCTCAACTGATCCTCCCACCTCGGCCTCCCAAAGTGCTGGGATTGCAGGTGTGAGTCACTGCTCCCGACCTGTATTAGAGTTTAATGTTGCTTTGTAGCCTCATTGCTTGCCAGTTCCACATACTTACCATACACTACAGTCAGACCTATGTTTTCTTTTAGGAATTTTATGACTTTATGGTTTAACATTTATATTCATGATCCATTTAAAAATTTTTATAAAACATAGGAGATTTGTCAAGTTTCAGTTTTTTGCCTATTGAGTATTCTATACTCATGAGGAGAAAGATACTATATTTACCCTATTTTTCCCCATTTAATTCCTAAATTAAACTTCCTAAAGTTTCAGGCTTTCTTTGGTGGGAAGAACTTCTTGTAGTCTTTAAGGGTGGGTCTGCTGGACATAAATTCTGTTTTTCTTTGTCCAAGAATGTCTTGATTTCCCCTTCATTCCTGAAAGGTATTTTCACTGGCTGTGGAATTCAGGGTTGACAATTATTTTTTTCCAGCATTTGAAATATGCTGTTCCATTTTCTTCTTCTGGCCTCTATGAAATGAGAAATCCACTGCCATTCAAGTAATTGTTCCCTTATAGGCAATCTCCCTACAGCTGCTTTCAAAACTTTTTTGTCTTTAGAAACTTGATTATATTTTGTCTACTTATATTTCTTTGAGTTTATTCTATTTGGGTTTTGTTTAGCTTCTTGAATCTGTAGGCTTATGCCTTTCACCAAAACTTGGGAAATTTTCATCTATTAATTCTTTGAATACTTTTCAGCCCTATACTCTTTTTCATCTGCCCCTATGACTTTGATGACACAAATGTTAGATCTTTTATTTTGGTCCCTCAGGAGATATGTAGAATATATTTCTTATAGATAAATATATTCTCTTTATTGTTCACATTGGGGAAATTTTATTGATCTGTCTTCATATTCACTGAGTCTCCTTCTGTCATCTCTAACCTACTGTTAAAACAATTTAATGAGGTGTTTTATTTCAGTTATTGCTTTTTTTAGTTTTATAATTTTCATTTGCTTTTTTTATACCTTGTTTCTTAGCTAGGATTTTTTTTTTTTTCGGGAGTATTTCAATTTCTATTTGGAGCATTTTTTGATGGTTGCTTTAAAATCCTTGCCAGACAATTCCAACATCTGAGTTTTCTTGTTGTTGGCATCTATTGATTGTCTTTTCTCATTCAACTTGTGATTTTTGTGGTTCTTGATATATGATAAGTGATTTCCTATTGTACCTTGAAGATTTTGGGTATTATGTTAGGAGATTCAAGATCCTATTTAAGTATTTTTTAGCTGGCATTTACCCTGTTTAGGCTTAGCATACAGATCCAGGCTCACTTTTATGGGCTGTGGTTCCACTGATAATTTAGTTTTTAGAGCCCTTGCAGTGTTATTCTGATAATGCTTTGTTTGTGTGCTACCCACATGAGAAAAATTTGTATTCTGCTTTTGTTGGATGAAGTGTTCTGTATGTGTCACTTTGATCAAGTTGATTGATAGTGCTATTCAGGTCATCCACGGCCTTACTGAGTTTCTGCCTATTTGTTCTATCAATGACTTAGAGAGGAGTATTGAAATCTCTAATTGTAGATTTATTTATTATTTTTAATTAGTTCTATCAGTTTTTGCCTCGTGTATCTGAAACTCTTGTTGGGTGCATATACATTTAGGATTATTATATCTCCTTGGAGAATTGACCTCTTTATCATTATGTAATATCCACTTTTATTTCTGATAATCTTTCTTGTTCTGAAGTCTGTTTTGTCTGAAATGAATACAGGTTCTCCAGCTTTCCTTTGATTGCTATTTGTATGATGTACCCTTCTCCATCTCTTTACTTTTGGTCTAAGTCTTTATATTTAAAGTGGGTTTCTTATAGACAGCATATAGTTGGGTCTTGCTTTTTCATCAGATTTATAATCTATGATGTTTTATTTTTATTTATTTATTTGAGACAGAGTCTTGCTCCGTGGCCCAGGCTGGAGTACAGTGGTGCAATCTTGGCTCACTGCAACCTCTGCCTCCTGGGTTCAAGTGATTCTCCTGCCTCAGCCTCCTGAGTAGCTGGGGCTACAGGCACACACCACCATGCCCAGCTAATTTTTGTATTTTTACTAGAGATGGGGTTTCACCATGTTGGCCAGGCTGGTTTCGAACTCCTGACCTCAAGTGATTTACCTGCCCTGGCCTCCCAAAGTGCTGGGATTACAGGTGTGAGCCACTGCACCCAGCTGCCTTTCCTCATTTAAGTTGAGCACTTTTTATGTTTTTATCTCTTCCATTGACTTATTTATACTTTTTAAATTTTCCCTTTTTAGTAGTATTTCTAGGATTTAAAGTATACATTTTAAGATAATTTGAATCCATTATCAAATAATTTGCTGTTTCATGTGTAGTGAGAGGACATTATAATAGTATATTCCTGTTTCCTCTTTCCCATTTGTCATTATTTTCATATATTTTACTTAGGTGTTTATATGTGCAATAAACACCTAATACATTGTTACTTGAATTGCTTTATCTATTTTATTTTTTAATGTATCTACTAGATTTTTTTTTTTTTTTGAGAGGGAGTCTTGGTCTGTTGCCCAGGCTGGAGGGCAGTGGTGCAATCTTGGCTCACTACAACCTGTGCTTCCCAGTTTCAAGCAATTCTCCTGCCTCAGCCTCCCGAGTAGCTGGGATTACAGGCACCCACCACCACGCCTGGCTAATTTTTGTATTTTTAGTAGAGACGGGGGTTTCACCATGTTGGCCAGGCTAGTCTCAAACTCCTGACCTTGTGATTGCCCGCCTCAGCCTCCCAAAGTGCTGGGATTACAGGTGTGAGCCACTGCACCTGGCCGAAAATTTTTAATTGCATATGTGGCTTCTATTATACTTCTGTTGAGCAGTGCTGCTGTGGAACTCTAGCTATCATTTATATATCCCTACCTAACTTCTGTCATTTGTTTTTCAACCCTGTTTTTGATCCTGTTAAGTACAGCATGTTCCATTGTGAACTCTTCCTATATGCTGAATCAAAAAAGTATGTCCTACTTTTTATTCCTAGTATCTAGACTGATGGATTTCTAGGCCATTCCATAGCTGTGGAGGAAATACTAGAGTAGGATTGCAGTAGGAAGGGAAGTACGATATACTTTCTTAAGGCCCATGCAAATCATTTTTCCTGCTTTCCTGACATTTACTGTCTACACCAGTTTCCCAGTATGGTCGAGGGACTTTGTATTCATCACTCAGGAATCTAGGTGATGTTTATGTACACACTGAACCAACTGCGTTTGGCATTTATTGTCATGGCTTATAGTACTTTTAACTCAATCTCATCTTCCCATTAAGTTGTGAGATTTTGTTTTGTTTTTTGTTTTTTGTTTTTTTTTTGAGACAGAGTCTTGCTCTGTCGCCCAGGCTGGAGTACAATGACACAATCTCAACTCACTGCAACCTCCGCCTCCCAGGGTCAGCCAATTCTCCTGCCTCACTCTCTCCCAAGTAGCTGAGATTACAGGCACCCACCATCACGCCCGGCTAATTTATTGTATTTTTAATAGAGACAGGGCTTCACCATATTGGCCAGACTGGTCTCTAACTCCTGACCTCAGGTGATCTGCCTGCCTCGGCCTCCCAAAGTGCTGGGATTACAGGTGTGAGCCACTGTGCCTTGCCCTTTTTTCAATCATGTGACTTTCATGTGTAGGTTTGGTTTTCAACATCTTTGCTGACTCACTTGGTTTACCCACGTGGTGTACCATCTAGTGGTAATAGAGAGTCACTTCATTCCATGAGGTTTAAATCTTGTCCTGTAAGATAACTTGGAATGCTATTATAGGGCAACTTACCGAGAGGGAAATTATCAATGAATTTTAAATGTATGTCTAACCAACATTAATATTATATCAAGTTTATGTTATATTGTTCTATATGTATAATTTGTCACACCCCAATATAATTTTCTTTTAATTATTAGAAAGCTTTATAGCTAATTTAAACATAACATTTGTAATGTTCATGATTTGTTTTATATACTAGGCAAAGGAAACTGCTTAATAACAGAATAAATGACTGATTATCCAATTTAGGGACTAGACAAGAGGCTGTAGTAGATACCCTGAAGTAACATTGCCTACTAAGAGGAATAAAACAAGCAGACAGATTTTGAAAGCATCATCACTGGAGGAGGGCTGTGAAAGGTTTCATGAGCAAAGATGATCCTTTCAAAGGTCATTTAATGGCAATGCTGTGAAAAGACAGTGGCCAAGGCATCCATTCTCAATGCAGAAGATTTATTAAGATCACGGGCCCTGAAGCCAGACTGCCCACGTTCAGATCTGCCACTTAAGAGCTGAGTGATCTTGGGAAGTTATATATCCTTTGAGTCTTAATTCCCCATTTCAACAGTGTCATTCTCTTTTCCTATAGGAAATCTAAGGATATAGTCAACAAAATGACTTTTCACAGTCAAAAATTTTGTGCTGATTCTGATGGCTTGTCACAGGAACTCAGAAATTTTAACCAAGAAGGTACAAAATTGGTTGAAGAGTCTGTGAAACACTCTGATAAACTCAATGGCAACCTAGAAAAAATATCTCAAGAGACTGAACAGAGATGTGAGTCTCTGAACACAAGAACAGTTTATTTTTCTGAACAGTGGGTATCTTCCTTAAATGAAAGGGAACAGGAACTTCAGAACTTATTGGAGGTAATAACTTTGTAACTGGAACTTAATTTGGGGAGAATAATAATCAGAAAATTAAATATTCTTGGCTAAGAATACATTTCAAAACAAATGATATTTTAAGCTATAATGACTTAAACTTTTAAGTATAATATTTGGTATGCTTACAGATGATCTCGTTTTGTGCTTTGGTGTATGTCTTCTCAATCTTGGAATTAATTTAACATTTGTACAGTTTCTTTCCTGTATTTATCCTTTGGTTTCTGACTTAGTAGTTTCTTCAAAGAAGGGCACCCTGTCTTTTGATATGTAATACCTTCAACTTATATATGCTTTTTTTTTTTTTTTTTTTTTTTTTTTGAGATGGAGTCTCACTCTGTTGCCCAGGCTGGAGTGCAATGGCACGATCTCAGCTCACTGCAATCTCTGCCTCCCAGGTTCAAGCAATTCTCCTGCCTCAGCCTCCCGAGTAGTTGGGATTATAGGCACCTGCCACCACACCCGGCTAATTTTTTTGTATTTTTAGTAGAGATGGGGTTTCACTATATTGGCCAGGCTGGTGTTGAACTCCTGACCTCATGATCCACCCGCCTCAGCCTCCCAAAGTGCTGGGATTACAGGCATGAGCCACTGCGCCTGGCCTATCTTTGCTTTTTACTTTTCTCCAAGTACATTCAAACCTATTATTATTTTAAGTATTTAGGTTATTGTTCTGGTAACCAAAGGATACTTGATAGGTTTATGGATTTGCTTGAACTTAACGCTTGCATGAGCCCTTTGTAACTTGGTTTTTTCTTTCTTTGCATTAGAAGGATTTTACTAACATTCTCAGGAAGTGGGTATAAAGAATTAAAAATTTTAATCTATATAAGCTGTTTTCACTAAAAGGAACTAGAGTTTGTATACAAATAGCTAATTTCAGATTTGCGATAGGAAATGTACAATATATGAGCCTAGAGATCTTGTCATACCAGAAAGTAAGGAAGCTGTTAAAGATTTCTGAGGTTGTCAGAAGGTCTTAGTAGCCAACCCCCCCATCTTCAAAGGTGGTACAATCTGAGCATCAAAAAGAATAATGGCCATAATGAATTAAAACACATCAAATATATTAAAACTTACGAACTCATAAAAATTTCATAGGTCTCCTTTGGATCATGCTAGGGAAGCAACACGTTGTCCTGAAATGGGTAAAGAAGAAGAAAAAATATAGCATCCATCTGCCTTTCCTAAAAGAACCATATCTTGGTTTAGCAGGGTAATGAAGAAAAGTGTTTCATTAGACTCTAAGCTAATAAAATGGAGAAGAAATGATAGGATTAATATATCACCAGTATGCAACTCTTAATAAAATAACCCCTGTGGATGTTAATGATGGCTTAAACCATTTGATCAAAAGCTGTTGGGGAACTTTATAATTAATAGGCTAACCATACCTGAACTCACTTATAAATCTTAACATGAGAGACACAGCAAAGCATTTTGTATTTGCAGTACTACCTATGAAATAGTCTTGCTAAAAAATTAAACCTGAATTAAATCAAGCCTTTAGGTCTAACCAGTTTGTAGAAAGTAAAGCATAGAAATGCAGTTGACCAAATCCAGAATTTGAGATGTTCAATGGGGTAAAGACCTCATATCTTCAGCAACAAGTTTTTTTTTTTTCAAGGGAAAAAATATGAGAAAAGATAACCTGTAGATCAAAAGAAACTTAAGACTAGAGGTCCTTAAGTCTTAGTTTGCCTGAGGCAGTCCTTGTTGACATTGTTGTATTAGAATGATTATTAAGAATGGGCCCTTTCACTCTAAAAGGTGTCCCAATTTGGATGATAAATTATATAGTCACCGACGTAAGACCTATAAACCAAATCTAGTGGTGAATTCTGGTTCAAACAAAGCAATTGTGACACACATTTGAGACAATTGGTGAAGTTTGAACATGGACTAGACATTTGATAGGAAGGAATCAGTGTTAACCTTTTTAGATGTGATAGTGGTCTTAAAGTGCTCTTACCTCTTAAAGATACATGCTGAAGTAAATGGATGAAATGATACAGGATTTGTTTCAAAATAATCCTGGGTTTGTGGAGGAGTTAAGTGGCCAGTCCTGTTGGTAAATGTTTGTACTCCACTTGTTGGTGAATGTTGAAGCTGGGTAATGAATACAAGGGGGTTAATTATACTGTTCTCTCTACTTTTTTATGTGTTTTTAAATCTTTTATTACTGAAGGCCAGGCATGGTGGCTCATGCCTGTAATCTTTGGAGGCCAAGGTGGGCAGACTGCTTGAGCCCAGGAGTTTGAGACCACCTTGGGCAACATGGTGAAACGCCACCTCTTCAAAAAATACAAAAATTAGCCAGGCATGGTGGTACATGCCTATAGTCCCAGCTACCTGGGAGGCTGAGATGGGAGGATGGCTTGAGCCTGGGAGGTCAAGGCTGTAGTGAGCACTAGTCATGCCACTGCACTCCAACCTGGGCAACAGAGTGAGACTTGTCTCAAAAAAAAAAAAAAAAAAAAAAAAATTATGGAAAAGGTAAGGGAAAATATGATATTGAATAAAACACTGGCAACTTTAATTTTAGTAATAAACACTTATTTGCATCATTTACAGGTTGTAAACCAATGTTGTGAGGCTTCAAGTTCAGACATCACTGAGAAATCAAATGGACATAAGACAGCTCATGAGAAACAGCATAACATTTTTCTTGATCAGATGACTATTGATGAAGATAAATTGATAGCACAAAATCTAGAACTTAATGAAACCATAAAAATTGGTTTGACTAAGCTTAATTGCTTTCTGGAACAGGATCTGAAACTGGATATCCCAACAGGTACTTTAAAAGAGAAATAGAATTGTTAAATTTTTTGAAGTCGAATTAAACTCTATGTAGTGTCAGATGTTCAGAAAAATTAGGTCCTTCCATTGCCTGACAGGAATTTACCATCTCACTGTAATCAACTCAAAATGGGAAAACTGGAACCTTAAAATAGTTTTAATCAAGTATCATGATACAGGTGGTATCACAATTCAGTAAAATTTCACATACATTCAGGGAGTTGACTTTGTTAATAGCGGATATTTTTAAAACAACTACAAACCTAGCACTGTTTGTAAAAGGACATTTTAATACCACAAATATGGGAGAGATGTAACTGACTAAATCTAGTTTAATGCAAAGTTTACCACATTGTGCATTTTGTTCTGTGTCCCTCTCATTTTGTCATAGACTATTGCCATTTAGGAATCCCTGTTTTAAGAGATCAGGGATCACCGTGGACCATTAGCATTTAGGAATCAACATTTTGAGAGATCAGATATGGCAAAGATCACTGTAGGCTGTAATGATTCAGGGAGGTCTTCATGAAGAGATGTAACAAGCTGTTTTACACAGCATGAATAATTGGGTTCTTCATTGGATTGTGGTGATGGTTGCACACCCTCTGTAAACTCACTAAAATCCACTGAATTATACACATAAAATGAGTGTTTTATGGTATGTAAATTATATCACAAAACTCTTTTTTTTTTTTTAATTTAAAAAGCAATTGTTAAAATGGGATGGTGCTACATAGAATGTTGGTTTATTTTTTCCCCAAGAGACCTGTAAGATTTACTGTCTACTTTTCAATGAAGTTAGGAATGTAAATGTTGAGTGAAAAGGCAAGTACTTTTGTAAACTATGAGAACATGAGCTCATTACAGAGAAATATAACTGGGGTCCTGATGCGGTGGCTCACGCCTATAATCCCAGCACTTTGGGAGGCCAAGGCAGAAGGATCGTTTGAGCCCAGGAGTTCAAGACCAGCCTGGGCAACATAGTATATATATATATATGTATAACTAGTTAATATTTAACCACCACACCACATTTATAGTGAAATGATTACTCCTATCAAAGTAATCATGTTGGGAAATCTACTCATTCCAATAATGCTGCCATTTTTTTCAGAACACTATAACTCCTTTTAGAGCTTATAGCACATCTTTTATACATCCTTAGAGATGGTAAACTTCATATTTTAGAGAGTAGGATGAATCTTGAAAATAGTAAAGTCTGTTGTCAAATTAGAAAATATTGTTAGTTGCAAACAGTGTCTGACAGGTAGCAAGACTGATCCTCATATATGGCAATTATATTTTTATATTTTATATTTTTAGAAGACAAGACTAGGAAGTTTTAGTTTTTTTTTTTTAAATATTTACATCTCATACTTTAATTTTTACCTCTTTTCTAATGTCCATTAAAGGTATGACACCACAGAGGAAAAATTATTTATACCCATCAACACTGGTAAGAACTGAACCACGTGAACATCTCCTTGATCAGTTGAAAAGGAAACAGCCTGAGCTGTTAATGATGCTAAACTGTTCAGAAAACCACAAAGAAGAGACAATTCCGGTAAATTTAAAGGATCATAATTTTATAATAGAACTCTTTTATGAACTCTTGATGTGGTTGACTTCATGTGAAGAATTTTACTGTTTACCCCTCAATCTTACCCTGCCTCTGCATTAATGATAGGCCTAGCCCTTAGGCTTGTTTCTTTTAATCTTACTAGTTTTTAAATTATGCTAGTAGATAATAATAGCCAATACTTAATATTGTGCTTAGTAACATTGTTATATAGGAACCTCTACTCTCTATAAAAATATATTAGGAATTATTTTCATTAATTTGTAGACTTTCTAATAATTTTGTTGAGGTTTAACTTTTATATTATACCATGGGCATTGTGTTACATTCAAAGAAGAAAACTGCTGTTACTGTTGTGATGACTTTTAAGCCCTTGGACTTAGTCACTCATCCAGTTTCTTCTTTTAGGATGTGGATGTAGAAGAGGCAGTTCTGGGGCAGTATACTGAAGAACCTCTAAGTCAAGAGCCATCTGTAGATGCTGGTGTGGATTGTTCATCAATTGGTGGGGTTCCATTTTTCCAGGTATATCATATCAGATAACCCTTCCATATCTGATGTAAGTCATTCATTTACTATTCAGTATAAAGGTATTATTCGTGGTGAGTAGAACAACAAAAACCTTTCAATTATTCCTTAGGATGGCTTGTTAACACTTATGATTTGAATTATTTACAAAAATCTGATATTGATAAGGGGTTTTCTGTAGAATAAATGAAGGCAGAATTTGACTTAATCTACATCCTTAGCTGATAATCTTTAGCTATTGTATTTATTCCTTTTCTGCTTCCTATATACTCGGACACTGAGAGCAGTCATTTCTCTTCCTTCTACCTTTGACATGTAAGTCTTGGAACCTATCTCTGCCCATAATCAGACTTTGAAGGCAAAGTGATTGAAAAGATTGAGAGACTGGAGGCTTCTTAGGTTATATTAGTGATTTCTTCTACCTGAGGCTCTTCTCTTGTGAACTGTTGCCTCATGTTTCCTGAGTACCTTGCCTGCTCTAATCCAATGTAATTAAATCCTGTGACCCCTCCTACACACTTTTTTTTTTTTTGAGACTGAGTCACCCAGGCTGAAGTGGAGTGGCATGATCTTGGCTCACTCAACCTCCACCTCCTGAGTTCAAGTGATTCTCCTGACAGCCTCCCAGGTAGCTAGGATTACAGGTGTGCACCACCACACCTGGCTAATTTTTTTTGTATTTTTAGTAGAGACGGGGTTTCACTATGTGGGCCAGGCTAGTCTCAAACTCCTGACCTCAAATTATCCACCCTCCTTGGCCTCCCAAAGTGCTGGGATTACAGGCGTGAGCCACTGTGCCCGGCCCCCTACCCACTTTTTTTTTTTTCTTGAGACAGAGTTTCGCTCTTGTTGCCCAGGCTGGAGTGCAATGGCGCGATTTTGGCTCACCGCAACCTCCACCTCCTGGGTTCAAGTGATTCTGCTGCCTCAGCCTCCCGAGTAGCCAGGATTACAGGCATGTGCCACCATGCTTGGCTAATTTTGTATTTTTTTTTTTAGTAGAGGGGGGGTTTCTCTATGTTGGTCAGGCTGGTCTCGAACTCCCAACCTCAGGTGATCCTCCTGCCTTGGCCTCCCATAGTGCTGGGATTACAGGTGTGAGCCACCGGCCCGGCCCGGCCCCTCCTACCCACTTTTTAACACTGTTGAGAACATAGTTGGTTTATGATTCATCTCAGCATTGATGACTGAGTACACAATAAATGTCACCAGTCCCTTAATGTTCTCTATGGGTAAGTAGGAGGATTCCAATGAAATACAGCTTCCAAGTGAGGCTCTATAAAGTGCTGGTATCTTTTCCTCTAATTTGAAGGTACAAGCCTAGACAGAATGTGTGAAGGAAAAATTTCCTTACGTAGGACATTGGTATCTACATTTACAGTTGAAGTTCTGCTTCTGAGATGCATATGCTTGTACCTTTTTTTTTTTTTTTTTTAAATATATAGAGAGACAGGGTCTTGCTATGTTGGCCAGATTGGTCTTGAACTCTTGTCCTCAAGCAGCCCTCCTACCTCAGCCTCCCAAAATGCTGGGATTACAAGCGTGAGCCACTGCGCTCGGCCTGTAACTGTTTTTAATAGATCTACAGCTCCTTCCCTTAAGGTCTAAAGATTCTCCATCCCTGCTTTCAATAGTTAACAAAGTTCCAACTCAGATTCTCATAAATTCCTCCCTGTCTTCTCTCTGGGCAATTTTATTCCCAAATTCTTGCCACCTTTTGCTTTATTCCTTACAGTTAGAGAACTATAAATATGTGTCCTTCAGTTTTCATCCTTCTATCTTATCAAGTTAGGAAAGGGGGAAGGATAAGAGAACCTGGTGACTACTTAATCCCTGGTCAGAAATTCTTTTATTATTATTATCTGTGGCATTTTGAATTAGGCTTAGTGATTCAGCTATGGTAAGGAAGTCCCTACAGTAGCAGAAAGGGTTTGGGATGGGGTTTTAGACCTTCAGCTGAAGTCCAGAAATGATCTTTTCCCTAGTAGCAGTGTGATGTAGGGATTTTTCTCTGGGTTTAAAACTTTAAAAGTTGGTTTATAATTTGTCTCAGCATTGATGACTGAGTGTACAATGAATGTCACCAGTCCATTAATGTTCTGTATGGGTAAGTAGGATCCCAATGAAATAGAACTTCCAAATGAGGAATATGAAATAGGTTTTACAAATAAAATAAAATACAATTTTAAAAAACAAGCAAAAGTGTTTTTAAGGTGGCCCATGTACCAGTTTCTCTGCTTAAAACAGAATTGGCTTTTCTGCATGACAGCAAATCTGTTTCCTTAGAGCAGGGTTTCTTGACAGCAGTGCTATTGGCATTTTAAACTGGATAATTCTTTGTTGTGATGGGCTTTCCTATGGACTGTACTACGTCGATACACAAGAAAAACAGTGTACTATGTGAATACTCACTCAAAGCCAGTAGCACTCCCTGATTGTAACACCAAAAAAGTCTCTAAGCATTGCCAAACGTCCCCTGTGGGAGCAGAATCAATCCCTGATGAGAATCACTACCCTGGAGTAAAATCTGTAACTATATCTTAGAAAATAACACAGAAAATTAATATTTCTTTCACTCTACTCCTTCCATTAGTGATCAAATAAAGAAGGCATTTGGTGCTACTTGCCAAATTGTTGGCTCAAACTTGTGCTGAACCTTTTCTGGTTTTCTACACTTAAGTTTTTTTGCCTATAACCCAGAGAACTTTGAAAATAGAGTGTAGTTAATGTGTATCAAATGTTACTTTATATTGACTTAATTTTCCCGCCTTAAATCCACAGCATAAAAAATCACATGGAAAAGACAAAGAAAACAGAGGCATTAACACACTGGAGAGGTCTAAAGTGGAAGAAACTACAGAGCACTTGGTTACAAAGAGCAGATTACCTCTGCGAGCCCAGATCAACCTTTAATTCACTTGGGGGTTGGCAATTTTATTTTTAAAGAAAACTTAAAAATAAAACCTGAAACCCCAGAACTTGAGCCTTGTGTATAGATTTTAAAAGAATATATATATCAGCCGGGCGCGGTGGCTCATGCCTGTAATCCCAGCACTTTGGGAGGCTGAGGCGGGTGGACTGCTTGAGCCCAGGAGTTTGAGACCAGCCTGGCCAACTTGGCAAAACCTCGTCTCTGTTAAAAATTAGCCAGGCGTGGTGGCACACTCCTGTAATCCCAGCTACTGGGGAGGCTGAGGCACGAGAATCACTTGAACCCAGGAAGCAGGGGTTGCAGTGAGCCGAGATTACACCACTACACTCCAGCCTGGGCAACAGAGCAAGACTCGGTCTCAAAAACAAAATTTAAAAAAGATATAAGGCAGTACTGTAAATTTAGTTGAATTTTGATATCCACCCATTTTTCTGTCATCCCTATAGTTCACTTTGTATTAAATTGGGTTTCATTTGGGATTTGCAATGTAAATATGTATTTCTAGTTTTCATATAAAGTAGTTCTTTTATAACAAATGAAAAGTATTTTTCTTGTATATTATTAAGTAATAAATATATAAGAACTGTACTCTTCTCAGCTTGAGCTTACATAGGTAAATATCACCAACACCTGGCCTTAGAAAGGACCATCTCATGTTTTTTTTCTTGCTATGACTTGTGTATTTTCTTGCCTCCTCCCTAGACTTCTCTATTTCGCTTTCTTCTCGGCTCACTTTTTCCCTTTTTATTTTTCACCAAACCATTTGTAGAGCTACAAAAGGTATCCTTTCTTATTTTCAGTAGCCAGAATTTTATCTAGAAATCTTTTAACACCTTTTTAGTGGTTATTTCTAAAATCACTGTCAACAATAAATCTAACCCTAGTTGTATCCCTCCTTTCAATATTTTTCACTTGTTGCCCCAAATGTGAAAGCATTTCATTCCTTTAAGAGGCCTAACTCATTCACCCTGACAGAGGTCACAAAAAGCCCACTTCTTTAGAGTATACATTGCTATTATGGGAGACCACACAGACATCTGACTAATGGCTCTGTGCCCACACTCCAAGACCTGTGTCTTTTGGAGAAGCTCACAATGATTTAAGGACTTTTTGAAACTTCCAATTATGTCTATAATTTATATTATTTTGTTTACATGATGAAACTTTTTGTTGTTGCTTGTTTGTATATAATAAAATATGTATATGTATGTATCTTTTTCTCGATTCAAATCTTAACCCTTAGAAGGACTCTGGTATTTTTGATCTGGCAACCATATTTCTGGAAGTTGAGATGTTTCAGCTTGAAGAACCAAAACACTTAGAAGGAATATGTACAAAGAATAAATTTTCTGCCCATGATGAGTTTAGTGTGTAAAGTTTAGAGACATTTGACTTTGATAGCTAAATTAAACCAAACCCTATTGAAGAATTGAATATATGCTACTTCAAGAAACTAAATTGATCTTGTAGAATTATCTTAATAAAATAATGGCTATAATTTCTCTGCAAAATCAGATGTCAGCATAAGCTATGGATAATATCTAATAAACTGCCCTCAGTAAATCCATGGTTAATAAATGTGGTTTCTGCATTAACCTGCTTGCTTCATAATTTCTTATCTGGCAATGGGTATGTTTAGAGAGTTAGGCAAGCTGCATTCACATTCCCAAAATAAACTATGCAGGTACCACCAAAGAAGAAGGAGCCTAGTAAACATGCAGGCTTTTAGTTGCACTCCAAGGGGCTATCCTAGTGAGAAATAGGTCCTCACACAGCCTGAACTCCAGCTTTAAGTCATCTCATTCCATGACTGTTTAAAAGTTATCTGAGAATGCTGATGCAACTAATTTCACTGCCTCACAGAAGCAAAAATAAATCTCCAGAGAATTTTTAACATCCAGAGCCATAAATTAGCTCTACCAATTTTCATACACAATGTCGGGCCCTCAGAATGTAACCAAGAGTAGCATCAGCAAAAATGGCCAAGTAGGTAGCTTCAAGGACCTTTTCCTCCACAGAAACATTGAAAAATCAAGCAAAAACATTCAGAAACAACTTTGTCAGAACCCAGGAAAATAGTTTACGGCACCAAGCATTTGCTGAGTCAAGAAAAAGGCAACCTAAAAAGAGAAGGAAAGCTTGGCAGTGTTTTACTTGCCCTTTCCCCATTCTCAGCTCTGCAACAGTCTTGAAGACACACAGACCACATTCTCAGCGTGGGGTCCTGGTCTTGGGTTTCTAGGGAGAAGAGTTTTTTTTTTTTTTTGGAGACAGTCTCACTGTCACCCAGGCCAGAGTGCGTTGGCATGATCTCGGCTCACTGCAACCTCCCGGCTTCAAGCAATTCGTGCCTCAGCCTCCCAAGTAGCTGGGACCGCAGGCACACACCACGACACCCGGCTAATTTTTGTATTCTTAATAGAGACGGGGTTTCACCATGTTGGCCAGGCTGGTCTCAAACTCCTGACCTCAGGTGATCCACCCTTTTCGGCCTCCCAAAGTGCTTGGATTATAGGCGTGAGCCACCGCACCCAGCCCCAGAGATTTTATTCTTGAAAGATTATGTTCTGACCTGTCTGGCAGCCTCAAAGACTGACAAAAGGCACCTGCATTTGTTTCATCTAACTCAGAACTCAATCATGGTGGGAAATTGGCAGGTTTGTCTCTAAATATTGTAAGGCAAATGAACAACCCGCTGCCACCTGAGGCAAAAAATTACAGTTGAGGTAAACAAAGGAGTGCCTAAAGCCTGAGAGGAAAGCAGCAGAATTTCTTAGGGAAATTAGGTTATTCAAAAGCACCCATGTATATTGGGGGATTTAGAAAGCCATGCACAGTCCCAGGTCAGTCTGCACATTCAAACCTGGGAAGACCCCATTTCATGTCTGGCTGATGTGTAGGCTCAGTGCAAGCAGGAAGTAAAGGCTAAGGCCAATTTCAGATGGCCTGGATAGGCACTGAGGGTGTGTCCCAACACAGCCAATCAGCAAAAACAGGGTTTTTTTCTTCCTTTGTCAATTTTTGGGGCAACCAGTTTTCAAAGAAATCTCAACACACTGAACGCAAGCAAAAGGAAGACACCTTACAGACCGTGTAAGTCAAAGAACAGAAACTTTACAAAAACAGGTCAGAAAAGTCAGTAGGACCGGGTGCTGTGGCTCACGCCTGTAATCTCAGTACTTTTGGAGGCTGAGGTGGGAGGATCACTTGAACCCAGAAGTTTGAGACCTGCCTGGGCAACATAGTGAGAGCTCATCTCTATAAAAAAAAAATTTTTTTTAATTAGTTGGGCATGGTGGCACAGGCCTATAGTCCCAACCACTTGGGAGGCTGAGGTGGAAGGATCGATTGAGCCCAGGGGTTTGAGGCTGCAGTGAGCTATGATTGCGCCACTGCATTCCAGCCTCAGGAACAGAGTGAGACCTTGTCTCTAAATATATATAAGTCACTAAACAGACCACCACAACCCATAGCAAGTAACAAAAACCCTGAGGAGTGAAGAATCTGATTTCCAGAGTTAATAGTAAAGTAATATTCAGCTTTCAACAAAAAACTATCAAGCATGCAAAGAAAGTATAGCCCACTCACAGAAAAAATTAGAATAAACTATGAGGAAGCACAGACATTGGACTTTAAGACAAAATTTGTAAATCAACTGTCTCAAAAGTGCTCAAAGAGCTAAGGGAATACAGGAAACAATGTCTCATAGAGATTGTCCAAGAAATTATAAAAAGGAACCATAAAAATTAGCTGAAAAGTACAATAAAAAAGGGGGAAAATGGTTCTAATAGCAGATATGGCCAGAATAGAAAGAATCAGTGAAGCTGAAGGTAGATCAACTGAAATTGTCCATCTGAGGAGCAGAAGAACAAAGGAAAGAAGCAATTTAAGAAAGCTGTGGATTACCACCAAGCAAACCAACCTTTGCAAAATAGGAGTTTCAGAAGGAGAGGAGAGACAAAGGGGCAGAAAGAATATTTGAAGAAATAATGGCCCCAAACACCTCAAATTTGTGAAAACACTTGAATGTACCCACCCAAGAAGTTTGCGGAACTCCAAATAGGATAAATCAGGAGAGATCCATGTCGAGACATACATAAACTGTCCAAAACTGAAGAGAGGATCTTGGAGTCAGAAAGACAGTGGCAATCAGAGACATGCAAATCCAAATTACAGTGAGATACCACTTCACATCCAGAAAGATGGCTATAACAAAAAATATAGAAAAAAAAAGTGTTGTTGGGGATGCTGGAAAATGGGAAACTTTTTGTTTTCTGAGATGGAGTGTCGTTCTGTCACCCAGGCTGGAGTGCAGTGGCACTATCTCAGCTCACTGCAACCTCCGCCTTTTGGGTTCCAGTGATTCTCTTGCCTCAGCCTCTGGAGTAGCTGGGATTACAGGTGCCCACCATCACACCCAGCTAATTTTTTTTCCGGCTAATTTTTATATTTTTAGTAGAAATGGGGTTTCGCCATGTTGCCCAGGTTAGTTTTGAGCTCCTGATCTCAAGTGAGCCACCTGTCTTGGCCTCCCAAAGTATTAAGATTTCAGGCGTGAGCCACCCCACCCAGCCTGAAAATGGGAATCTTGTACGTTGCTCATGGGAATGTAAAATGGTTCAGCCACTGTAGATAAAGAATTTGGTGGTTCCTGAAAAAGATAAACAATTACCATATAGCCCAGCAGCTCCATTCCTAGCTGTCTGCCCAAGAGAAAAGAAAACATGCATCCACAAAAATTTATACACAGATGCTATAGCAGCACTATTCACAATGACCCAATGGTGTAAACAACCCATCAATATATGAATGGATAAACAAAATGTATTATATACATATGATAGATTACTCAGCCATAAAGATGAAGTACAGATACAGGCTACCATATGGATAAACCTCGAAAACATTATGCTAAGTGAAAGAAGACACAAAAATTCACATATTCTATGATTCCAGTTTTATGAAATATCCAAAATAGGTAAATTCATAGAATCAGCAGACGGGTGGTGGTTAAATCTGGTGTGAGGAGAATGAAGAGTGACTGCTTAATGGGTATGGGATTTTCTTCTGGGGTGTTGGAAATATGTTGGAACTAGCCTGTAATCCCAACACTTTGGGAGGCCAACGAGGGCGGATTACCTGAGGTCAACAGTTTGAGACCAGCCTGAGCAATATTGTGAAACCCTGTCTCTACTAAAAATACAAAAAATAGCCAGGTGTGGTGTCGGGCGCCTGTAATCCCAGCTACTTGGGAGGCTGAGGCAGGAGAATAGCTTGAACTTGGGAGGCGGAGGTCGCAGTGAGCCGAATTTGCACCACTGCACTTCAACCTGAGTGACAGAGTGATACTCTTTTTCTTATTTGTTTTTGAGACACAGTTTTGTTCTTGTTTCCCAGGCTGGAGTGCATTGGTGCAATCTCGGCTCACTGCAACCTCTTTCTCCCAGGTTCAAGCGATTCTCTTGCCTCAGCCTCCCAAGTAGCTGGGATTACAAGCGCCTGCCACCATGCCCGGCTGATTTTTGTATTTTTAGTAGATACGGGGTTTCTCCATGTTGGTCAGGCTGGTCTTGAACTCCCGACCTCAGATGATTCGCCCACCTCGGCCTCCCAAAGTGCTGGAATTACAGGCAGGAGCCACTGCGCCTAGCCAGGGTTCTTAAACTATATATGAATCAGTATAATAATTTTTGAAAGCAGACCATGATTAATTCATGATGTATATTGTAAGGCTTTGGGCAATAACTAGGCAAAATTTTTAATGGATATAAAACAGATTCATAAAAGTACTCAGTTAATTTTAGAATTACAGAAAATGAGGAAAAGGGGACAAAGAACAAAGAAAACAAACAGAAAAGAAGTAGCAAATGGATATATTTAAGCCCAATAACCACATTAAATGTAAGCAGTTTAAATAAACTAATTAAAAGATAGATCATCAGATTGGATAAAAAGTAATTATAATCTATCTACAAGAAGCCCATTTCAAATAGAAAAGATATATACAGATTAACAAGAAAAGGATGGGAAAAGATATACAAACCCTCATCAAAAGAAAGCTGGAGTGTCTATATTACTACCAAAGTTGACTTTAGAATATGGAATGTCATCAAGGATAAAAAGGAACATTACATAATGATAAAGATGTTAATTCACAAAGAGGTATAACAATTCTACATATGTATGTACCTAACAACAGAGGTGCTAGAAACTGACAGGACTGAAAGGAGAAATAAACAAATCCACAGTTATAGCTAGAGACTTGAGCATTTTAAGTAACAGAACTAGAGAGAAAATCAATAAAGATATTGAAGACCTGACAACTCTGTCAACCACCTTGACCTAATGAATATTTATAGAACAATACACCCAACAATAGGGGAATATATTATTTGTGAAGTGCTTGAAACATTCAAACAATATGAACTATATTCTGGTTCATTAAAAAACATCTCCACAAGTTTTAAAGAATTGAAATCATACAAGTATGAAGTCAATACACACAACTTGAAGTCAATACAAGTCATACAACTTGAAGTCAATACAAGTCATACAACTTGAAGTTAATAATACATAGTTGGGGATTTTCCAACTATGTATTATTGACTTCAAGTTTAACTCAATTTTAAGTCAAGTTTAATTCCCCAAATATGTCCAAATATTTGGAAATTAAACAACACACTTCTACACTTGATCTTAGCCAAAAGGCCGAGAAACAATAAACAACACACTTCTAAACCCACTGATCAAAGAGGAAGTCACATGTAAAACTAGAAAATTGTAAACGGTGGCTTGTGCCTATAATCTTAGCTACTCTGGAGGCTGAGGCAGGAGGATCACTTGTCAGGAATGTGAGAGCAGCCTGAGCAACACAGCAAGACCCCATCTCTACAAAACAAAAAAAATTAAAAATTTGGCTGGGTGCAGTGGCTCACGCCTTCCATCCAACACTTTGGGAGTCAAAGGCAGGCAGATCAGTTGAGCTTGGGAATTCGAGACCAGCCTAGGCAACCTGGTGGGACCCCCATCTCTACCAAAAATAGAAAAAATTAGCTGGGTGTGGTGGAGCATGTCTCTATTCCTAGCTTCTTGGGGAGGCTGAGGTGGGAGGATTGCTTGAGCCCAGGAGGCAGAGGTGGCAGTGAGCCAAGATTGTGCCACCGCATTCTGGCCTGAGTGATGGAGTGAGATCCCATTTCCAAAAAAAAAAAATTAGCTGAGTATGGTGACACACACCTGTAGTCCCAGCTGAGGCTAAGGCAGGAGGATCACTTGATACATATATGCATACATACATACATATATGTATGTAGGTATAATTATATAATACATGTAGGTATGTACAACTGTAAATTTCTTCCTAAGCACTGCTTTAGTTACATCCCATAAATTTTGGTATGTTGTATATTTGTTTCATTCCTCTCATAGTATTTTATAATATCCCTTGTGACTTTTTGTTTTACCAACGGGTTATTTAGGAGTGTGTTGTCTAATTTCCTCATATTTGTGAACTTCTCAAATGTCCTTCTGTTGTTTATTTCTAATTTTGTTGCGTTATAGTTGGAGAAAAATACTTTGTATTACTGCAATCAATTTAAATGTATTGAGATTTGTTTTATGGCCTAACATATGGTCTATCCTGGAAATGTTCCATCCCCACTTGAGAAAAATGTATCTTATACTGTTGTTTGGTAGAATGTTCTATAAAAATCTATTAGGTCTAATTGGATTATAGTATTGTTCAAGTCTTTTATTGCCCTCTCAATCGTCCGCCTATTTGTTTTATTAGTAAAAGTGGCATATTTAAGTCTCCAACTGTTATTTTTTAATTGTCTGTTTCTCTCTTCCATTCTGTTATTTTTTGTTTCATGTATTTTGGGGTTCTGTTGTTAATTACATATGTTTATAGTTATGCCTTGCTAATAAATTGATACTTTTATCATTAAAATATATCCCTTTTTATAACTGGTAACAATTTTTGCCTTAAAGTCTATTTTGTGGGATATTAGAATAGCCACTGCAGGTCTCTCTGAGTTACTGTATGCATGGAATAGCTTTTGCCATCTTTTTTTTTTTTTTTTTGAGATGGAGTCTCACTTGTCACCCAGGCCGGGGGGCAATGGCATGGTCTCGGCTCACTGCAACCTCCGCCTCCCGGGTTCAAGCAATTCTCCTGCCTCAGCCACCTGAGTAGCTGGGACTACAGGCTCATGCCACCACACCCAGCTAATTTTTGTATTTTTAGTAGAGACGGGGTTCACTATGTTGGCCAAGCTGGTCTCGAACTCCTGACCTCATGATCCGCCTGCCTTGGCCTCTCAAAGTGCTGGGATTACAGGTGTGAGCCACCGCGCCTGGCCGCCAACCTTTTACTTTCAACATATTCATGTCTTTGAATCTAGTGTGTCACTTGTAAGACAACATATAGTTGAATCATTTTTTAAATCCATTCTGCCATTCTCTTACTTTTGACTGGGGTGTTTAATCAATTTCATGTCATTACTATTAAGGAAGGAATTATGTCTGCCATTTTGCTATGTTCTCTGTATGTCTTATGTCATTTTTCCTTTCTATTTTCCATTATTGTCCTCTTTTGTATTAAATAGATATTTTCTAATATACCATTTTAATTCCTTTGTCATTTCTTTTTTTTTTTTTACTATGTATAATTTTGAGTCATTTCCCTTGTTGTTTTGGAGATTACAATTAACAACTTAATTTAACAATCTAGTTTAGGTTACTACCAACTTAATATCAATAGTATACAAAATCTAGCTCCTATGTAGCTCTGTTCCCTTTCCCCTTCTTGGCAATGTTGTCATAATTACATCTTCATACATTGTGTGCCCATCAGCACAGGTTTATAATTATAACTTTATGCAGTAGTCTTTAAAAATCATTTAAAAGATAAAAAGAATTATAAGCAAAAATATATTCATATGGTCTTTTATATTTATCTATTTAGTTACCTTTACCAGTGCTCTTTATTTCTTCATGTGGTCTCAAATTACTGTCTAGTGTTCTTTCATTTCAACTTGATGGACTCCCTTTAGTATTTCTTGCGTGACAGGTTTGCTAATGACAAATTGTCTCAGTTTTGTTTATCTGGGAATGACTTACATTTTGCTTCATCTTTGAAGGCTGGTTTTGTTGGATATAAAATTCTTGGTTGACAGTCTTTTTTTCAGCACTTTGAATGTCATCCTATGGCTTTCTGGCCTCCATGGTTACTGATAAGAAGTCAGCTGTTAATCATGTGAAGGAGCTCTTCTAAATGATTAATTGCATTTCTCTTTCTTCAAGACTCTTTTCTTTGGATTTTGACAGTTGGATTATGATGATGTGTATAGGTGTGGATCTTTTTAAGTTTGTCCTAGTTGGAGTTCATTGAGCTTCTTGGATATGGAGATAAATGTTTTTCAGCAAATTTATTTTATTTTTCAGCAAAAAATGTTTTTCAGCAAATTGTTTCTTCAAATATTATTTCTGTCCGTTTCTATTCTCTTCTACTAGAACTCTCATTATGTGTATGTTGGTATACTTGATAATGTCCCGCAGATCTCTGATGTTCTATTCATTTTTATTTATCCTTCTTCCTTTCTGTTCCTCAGACTAGACAATCACAATAGACTTTTCTTCAATTTTTCTTCAGCTGACTTTTTTAAGAACTTCAAGATGTCTCCTGCATGAATTGTAGGTTTTGTTTGTGAGTTATCGTTGACTCTAAAGGAACATCTCATTGCAGAAACAGGAACCAGGTCTAGGAGTTTTACTGTTAATTCATAGAAATATGCCTGACAGTAGGCCTTGAGCCATTTAATATATTCTTCACTGATAATTCTGGTGTTTCCTAGAGATCCAATGGATCCAAAAAGACTTTTGCTGAGTCTTGGTTTTTGCTTAATCACATTTGCTTGTGAGTCCCTCTAGTGAATTTTTAATTTCAGTTATTGCACTTTTTAACATTTTTAAAAACATGATTTCCTTTAATGCTTTGAACACATTTAAAATATCCTCAAGGATAGTTTCTATAGATTGCTATTTTCCTGTGTAAGAACAATACTTTATTTCTTTGCTTGTCTCATAATTTTATACAGAAAGCTGACATTTCTTTTTTGTTGTTGTTATTTTTTGAGACAGAGTCTCACTGTTGCCTAGGCTGGAGTGCACTGTTGCTATCTCAGCTCATTGCAACCTCTGCCTCCCGGACTTAAGCAGTTCTCATGCCTCAGTTTCCCGAGTAGCTGAGACTAAAGGCATGTGCCACCAAAGCCTGGCTAATTTTTGTATTTTTAGTAGAGACGAGGTTTCAGCATGTTGGCCAGGCTGGTCCTAACCTCTTGACCTCAAATGACCCGCCTGCCTCGGCCTCTCAAAGTGCTGGGATTACAGGCATGAACTACCATGCTGGGCCAAAAACGGACATTTCTAATAATACAATGTGACTACTCTGGAAATCAAACTATTTCCCCTTCTAAGGACTTATTGATGTTTTTTTGTTGTTGTTGTTGATGTTGGGTTTTTTTTTAGTGGCTTTTCCAAATGAATCTATGAAGTATGTCTTCTTTGTCACTGAATTCTCTGCTCACTTAGCTTAGTGGTCAGCTAGTGATTAGATAGTTACTTAAATGACTGAATCTATTTACCCTCCCAGCCATTTCTAAGAGGCTCTGTGTATGTTTGTGTTGGGGCACCCTTCACACTCAGGCAGGCATTTAAAAATGCTGACTTAGCTTTCGTCATTTTTTTGCAGTGCCTCAAGCTCAGCCAGATGTTGTGTTAGAACTTAGGACCTTCTTAGGTCTTTCCTGGGCATGTGGACAGATTTGAGCATGCACATACGCCCATGTATGTGCGTGGCCTTCTAGAGTCCCATGAAATATGTCAGCAGTTTTGTTTGTTTTTTTTTTTTGAGATGGAGCTTAGTTTTTGTTGCCCTGTCTGGAGTGCAATGGCGCAATCTCAGCTCACTGCAACCTCCACCTCCTGGGTTCAAGCAATTCTCCTGCCTCAGCCTCCCGAGTAGCTGGCATTACAGGCGCCTGCCACCATGCCTGGCTAATTTTGTATTTTTAGTAGAGATAGGGTTTCACCATGTTGGTCAGGCTGGTCTCGAACTCCCAACCTCAGGTGATCCGCCTGCCCTTGCCTCCCAAAGTGTTGGATTACAGGCATGAGCCACTGCACCCAGCCCCTAATTTTTGTATTTTTAGTGGAGACAGGGTTTCACCATGTTGGCCAGGCTGGTCTCGAACTCCTGACCTCAGGTGATCTGCCTGTCTCAGCCTCCCAAAGTGCTGGGATTACAGTTGTGCGCCACTGCACCCAGTCATGTCAGCAGTCTTGAAAGCCTCCTATGGCCACCTCATTCCCCAGCTCTTCTTTCGATGGTTTTTTTTTTTGGCTGGGGGGCAGCTTATTTGCCCCAACTGTTACCACTACCTTAGTTAGCTGCATGTTAGCCATGCTACTGATTATTTTCAACAAATGTCCCAGGTGAAAGGCTATTCTCACCGAGCATGGTCTGAGTTGGGTCAAATAAAGGCAAACATTTGTTTCTTTTTTTCTTTAGAGACAGGGTCTTGCTCTATCACCCAGGTTGGAGTGCAGTGGTATGACCATAGCTCACTGAAGCCTCGAACTCCTGGGCTCAAGCAATTCTCCTGCTTCAGCCTCCCGAGTCGCTGAGACTACAGGTGTGTGCCACCACACCTAATTTTTTCTTTATTTGTTGTAGGGGCAGTGTCTCACTCTGTTGCCCAGGCTGGTCTTGAACACCTAGCCTCACACAATCCTTCCACCTCAGCCTCCCAAAGTAATGGGATTATAGGCCTGAGCCACCGTGGCTGGCTAAGCCAAGTCTTGTGAATGAGGGTTTCCAGGGAATTGTCAGACAGGCCAAATAAGGACAGTTCTCAAATAATGCTATTTTGGGGATCTCCAAACCCATTCTGTCCTAGCAAGTGGCTGCTAGGCTACTGGTCTTCACTATGATTGCAGAACTGTTGGTTTTGAAGACTAATGAGGAGTTGAGGAGAGCGTTGAGGATAAGGCAAGTTAAAACACCACAAAGCTCACCATTCTTACTGAGATACAGCCTTTAAAAAAAAAAGTTCCTTGGGTTGTTGCAAAGCTTTGGTTAATTTCAGAATTCTGAAAATTTTTATTTTACAAGTTATCTCAATATTCTCATTGCTTTTATGTAGGAAGAGGTTTTTAGAGGCCCTTACTCCACCATTCCTACTGACCTCACCTCATTCAGTAATTTGAAGGCATCATGCCATTGTCTGCTTCAATTTTTTCTGTTGCAAAATCATAGTCAGTTTAATTATTGTTCCTATGAAAATAATCTTTTTATCCTTGGTTACTTTTTTTTTCTTCTTTGAGACAGGGTCTGGCTCTGTCACTCAGGCTGGAATGCAATGGCACGATTTCAGCTCACTCCAACTTCCATCTCCCGGGCTCAAGCCATCCTCCCACCTCAGCCTCCTGAGTAGCTAAGAATACAGGCACGCACCACCATGCCCAGTTAGTTTTTGTATTTTTAGTAGAGACAGGGTTTTGCCATGTTGCCCAGGCTGGTCTTGAACTCCTTGGCTCAAAGCAATCTACCTGCCTCTGCTCTTTGGTTAGTTTTAAGATATTTCTTTATCTTTGGTTTTTAGCAGTTTTGCTCTGATATACCTCAGTGTGACTTTGTATGTATCCTGCTTAGGGTTTATACAGTGCTATAAGACCTAATTGTGTCTCCCCACCCCCCAATCCACATATTGAAGCCCTAACTCTCAATGTGAATGTATTTGGAAATAGGGCCTATAAGGAGTGAATTAAGGTTTAATGAGGTCTTGAGGGTGGGGTTCTGATACTACAGAATGTGTCCTTGTAAAGAAATACCAGAGAGTGCCCTTTACTCCGCATCCTACTCTGCCATGTAAGAACACAGTGAAAAAGCACCATCTGCAAGCCAGGAAGTGAGCTCTCACCAGAACCCAACTGTGCTGGCACCCTGATCCCAGACTTCCAGCCTCCACAATTTGAAAACATTTCTGTTCAAGCCACCCATTCTGGCTGGGCGTGGTGGCTCACACCTGTAATCCCAGAACTTTGGGAGGCCAAGCCAGAAGGATCACCTGAGGTCAGGAGTTCGAGACCAGTCTGGCTAACATGGTGAAACTACGTCTCTACTAAAAATACAAAAATTAGCCAGGCATGATAGCACGCACCTGTAGTCTCAGCTACTTGGGAGGCTGAGGCATGAGAATGGCTTGAACCCGGGAGGCGGAGGTTGCAGTGAGCTGAGGTTGCGCCACTCTGCTCCACACTGAGCAAAACTCCATCTAAAAAAAAAAAAAAAAAAAAAAAAGCCACCCATTCTATGGTATTTTATGGCAGCATGAGCTAATACATAGAGCTTCAGCCCCATTCTTTTTTTCTGAGATGCCAGTTACATGTATGTTAGACTTCTTTACCATAACCGCTTTATGTTTCTCATCCTTTTGCCTACCCATGCCTTAGTAACAGATGACCCTTAAATAATGCAGGGGTTAGGGGTGCTGTCCCACCCCATGCAGTCGAAAATTTGTGTATAACTTTTTTTTTTTTTTTAAGATGGAGTCTTGCTCTGTTGCCAGACTGGAGCGCAGTGGGATGATCTTGGCTCACTGCAACCTCCGCCTCCTGGGTTCAGGGTTCAAGCGATTCTCCTGCCTCAGCCTCCCGAGTAGCTGGGATTACAGGTGTGAGCTACTGTGCCCAGCCGTGTATAAGTTTTGACTCCCCCAGAACTCAGCTATGAATAGCTTACTGTTGACTGGAAGCCTTACTTGAATATGTCCATTAACACATATTTTGTATATGTATTATATACTGTATTCTTACAATAAGTAAGCTACAGGGAATAAAATGTTATTTAAAAAGTCATAAGGAAAATATATCTACTATTAAGTGGAAGTGGATCATCATAAAGGTATTTGTCTTTATGGTCTTCATGCTGAGGAGGAGAAAAAGGAGGAAGAAGAAGAGGAGGGGGAGGAGGAGGAGGAAGGGTTGGTCTTGCTGTCTCAGGAGCAGCAGAGGTGGAAGAAAATCTATGTATAAGTGGATCCACATGGTTCAAGCCCATGTTTTTCAAGGGTCAACTGTAACTATTTTCTTACAACTATCACCCAGTCTTTTTCTCTTTTTAACTGACTAGCCAGTAAGTAAATCCATCTCGTTTATAATTTTTTGCATTTTTCAATTCTAGAATTTCCATCCGATTACTTTTTATAGTTTCCAGCCAAAGTACTCCATCTTGTCTTTAAAGTTTTTGAAAACTCAATTTTTAAAAATTTTGTTTGGGCTGGGCCTGGTGGCTCTGGCCTATAATACCTGCACTTTGGGAGGCCGACGTGGAAGGATTGCTTGAGGCCAGGAGTTCAGGACCAGCCTGGGCAACATAGAGAGACTCTGTCTCTACAAAAAATTAAAAAATTACACCAGTATGGTGGCATGCACCTGTAGTCCTAGCTACTTGGGAGGCTGAGGTGGGAGGATCACCTGAGCCCAAGAGTTGAAGCTGCAGTGAGATATAATCACACCACTGCACTCCAGCCTAAATACAGAGCAAGACCCTGTCTCAAAATCTTGTTTTGCAACTCCATTAGCTGTATGGTGCTTTTTTTTTTTCACTGTTATAATAACTTTAATTTATCTTGCATTTTACAGAAGTCTATGAACAATTTTTAAAAAGCACCTCCTTACCTCATATCATGTTTCTCTGACAGGTGTTAAAGTAGGCAGTGAGTATGTCAACAGCTTGAGCATCAGCGTCTTGTAAGGACTTCAGACCAATCAACCACTCGCCAAAAATCTTGGCAGCTTTTTTATCTTGTTTTTAATACAACGGCATATCCACTCTGATGGCAAATCTGTCCAGCCACATCTCCACAACACGCTTTGCAAAATCAGTGATTAGCAAATTAGTTAGCTTTGGCACGGAGGTATGCTCACTTGCCCATGACAGCCTGGAAGCTGGTTTTGATGCTGGCAACAGAACATCTAGAATGACAACTTTCGCACTGTAGGAAATAGAGTTGCGTGTCCTTCTGCAGGATTGTGTCCAGTAATCGGCACGTGTGACAAGTGACATATTCCTTGATATATCTTCTCAAGACATTTTCTATCTGTTTCTGTTGGAATCTTCCTTTGATTACAAGTTGGTTATTACCATCTATAGAACCACTTGTACCCAATTCAGCCAACAAAAATGCATGGAGATGTTTGGGCTGACGATGTAATAGTTTACAGATATGTGTAAAATTGACAAAAGAAGTTTTCTTGGTTCCTACTCGGACGACCTGTGGAGTTTTCATGACAAATTTCCTTATCTCCCCAGCAACCATATCTGGATTCTTTTCCCTCATGATGTTGAACACTCGATTCAGTAGCTCCTCGTATGTGTAGTCTCTTTCTGAGCCTGCCCAAGCAGGGCCTGTCTGATTACTGAATGAGATACCATCATCTTTTTTGCTGTCTTCCTCTTCTAGAACTTCATCTTTCTCTAGTATTTCATCCTCATCTGGGAACTTGACCTTCTTTTTCTTCTTTTTCTTGCCAAGCATAATGTCAAGGTCATTCTCTGGTTCAGTTGGTTCTTGAACATCACTTTCAATCTTAAGATCCTTTACACCTTCTTCAGCTTCATCAATATCAAATATCTTTTTAGTTTTTTTTTTCTTTTTCTTTTGATTAAAGAAGTTCAAGTCATCTAGATCACCAGAAGCATCTTTTTTCCTAGTGTCCTCTTCATCAGCTTCCAAATCTTTGTCCTCAGTTGGCTCTGGCTCCACTTCTTTTGTTTCTGAAGGCTGGGTTATCTCTGTTTGGGTATCCCCTTCCTCATCTAACATAAAAGGCTTCTTGATCTTCTTTTTCTTTTTGCTCATAGTAGGATCAAAAATCGTCTCGTCCCCAGACATGGCTGCGGCTCGAGTGGGCTTGGCACGGACGGGAAGTCAGACGGGTCAGCCCCAGACCCCAGCGGCAGCGCTGCTCCTGCCAGTACCTCTCCCACCACCTCACTGGTGCTTTTTGTTGTTTTTTTTTTCTTTCTTTCTATTGTCTGTCTTTTCTCTTGGTTTTGGATCAAGGGCTATCTCCTTGTATATCAGGGGTTTTTTGTTTGTTTGTTTTTTTGAGATGGAGTCTTGCTCTGTCGCCCAGGCTGGAGTGCAATGGCAGGATCTCGGCTCACTGCAACCTCTGCCTCCTGGGTTGAAGCGATTCTCCTGCCTCAGCCTCCCACGTAGCTAGGACCAGAGGCGTCTGCCACCACACCCAGCTAATTTTTTGTATTTTTAGTAGAGACAGTGTTTCGCCGTGTTAGCCAGGATGGTCTCGATTTCCTGACCTCATGATCCGCCCGCCTCGGCCTCCCAAAGTGGTGGGATTACAGGCGTGAGCCACTGCGCCCGGCCCGTATACCAGGTTCTTTTTTTAAGGAGTGTAAACAGCTGTATTTTATGGGTGCACAATATTTTTAAAATTGTAACATTTAAGAACTTTTTCATATCTGCTAATTAATTCTACGAACAATATTGACGCCTCTTTAATATATGATAGGACACTATTTACTTATTTATTTTCTTTTTTAAAAATTTTTAATTAAAAAAAAGACTATTGGCTGGACGCAGTGGCTCATGCCTGTAATCCCAGCGCTTTGGGAGGCCAAGGCGGGCAATCACCTGAGGTCGAGAGTTCGAGACCAGCCTGGCCAACGTGGTGAAATCCCGTCTCTACTAAAAATACAAAAATTTAGCCAGGCATGGTGGCAGGCACTTGTAATCCCAGCTACTCGGGAGGCTGAGGCAGGAAAATCGCTTGAACCTGGGTAGCGGAGGTTGCAGTGAGCTGAGATTGCCCTATTACACTCCAGCCTGGGTGACAAGAGCGAAACTTCGTCTCAAAAAAAAGAAGAACCTAGTAACAGTACACTTTCAATTCTTCTCTTCAATCTTTTCTATGATTGTTTTTATTTTATTTATAAATGTACAATAAACCCACAATACATTCCACTATATTTTTGAAAGTCAATAATTTTTATAGAGATCAAAAATAAAACTAAAAAAGTTTTTATATTTAATTTTAGTCATTTCCAGAAATCTTCATTGTTTATGTGTAGATTTCTTTGCTTTGTGTATAATACCAGATTCTGTGATATCATATTCTCCTTGCTTAAAGAACTTCCTTTTTTTTTTGAGACAAGCTCTTGCTTTGTCACCCAGGCTAGAGTGTAATGGCATGATCACAGCTCACTGCAGCCTCTACCTCTTGGGCTCAAGCAGTCCTCCCACCCTAGCCTCCCAAGGAGCTGGGACTACAGGTGTGCACCACCATGCCTGGCTAATTCTTTTCTTTTTTTTGTAGAGACAAGGTCTCACTATATTGCCCAGGCTGGTCTCAAACTCCTGGGCTCAAATGATCCACCTTGGCCTCCCAAAGTGCTGGGATTACAGACATGAACGACCGTGCCTGGCCTAAGAACTCCCTTTAACATTTCTTTTCTTTTCTTTCTTTTTTTTTTTTTTTTTTTTTGATGGAGTTTTACTCTTGTTGCCCAGGCTGGAGTGCAATAGTGTGATTTCAGCTCACCATAACCTCTGCCTCCTGGGTTCAAGCGATTCTCCTGCCTCAGCCTCCCAAGTAGCTAGGATTATAGGCATGTACCACCACGCCTGGCTAATTTTTGTATTTTTAGTAGAGACGGGGCTTCTCCATGTTGGTCATTCTGGTCTTGAACTCCCGACCTCAGGTGATCTGCCCGCCTTGGCCTCCCAAAGTGCTGGGATTATAGGCGGGAGCCACCGTGCCTGGCCAATATTTCTTATAGTACAGGACTGTTGGTAATAAATTGTTAGGTTTGTTTTCTAAAGGAGTATTTATTTTGCCTTCATTTTTGAAAAGTATTTTCATTGAGTATAGAACTCTGGTTAAAAGTGGGTTTTTTCAATATTTTTTAAATGTCACTTTATTGTCTTCCGGTTTGCACAGTTTCTAATGAAAAACCTGGTATAATTCTTATCTCCGTTCCTCTGCATTTAATGTGCCTTCTGTTTTTGGTCGTCTTCAAAATTTTCTCTTTCTCTTTGGTTTTCAGTAGTGTGGTGGGCGGCTAGGTTGCTAGAGGGTGTTTCTTTTCTTTTGAGACAAGCATCTTGCTCTGTTGCCCAGGCTGGAGTACAGTGGTGTGATTACAGCTCACTGCAGCCTCGAACTCCTGGGCGGGAGTTGACTCCTGGGCAGGAGTCAGTACAGAGCAGCAAATGTTAAGGTTTCACATGGCCCTCTCTGGAAACCTCGCCCTCAAGGCCCTGGCTTGCCTTAAAGAGCTCTGAAATGCCTCTGGGATCATCCTTCCATTGCCTTAATAGATGGAACCTGGCTTTCCTCTATTCCTACTAATCTCTTTAGCAAATTGTTGCTTGGCCGTGGCCTTGGTTTGCTCTCCTAAAGATGCCTTTTCGCTCTTTACCAGGCCAGGCTGTGAATTTTCTAAATCTTTCTGCTCTGCTTTCCTTTTAGTGATAAATTCAATCTTTAAATTATTTCTCATCAGGCCTAGTGTGGTGGTTCATGCCTGTAATCCCAGCACTTTGGGAGGCTGAGGTAGGTGGATCACTTGAGGCCAGGAGTTCGAGATCATCCTGGCCAACATGGTGAAACCCTGTCTCTACTAAAAATACAAAAATCAGCCAGACGTGGTGCTGCACGCCAGTAATCCCAGCTACCAGGGAGGCTGAGGCAGGAGAATCACTTGAACCCGGGAGGTGGAGCATGCAGTGAGCTGAGATGGCGCCACAGCACTCTAGCCTGAGCGACAGAGCCAGACTCCATCTCAAAAAAGAAAAAGAAAGAAATACAATTAATTATTTCTCATCAGTTCTTTGGTGGGGGTAAAAAAATTCTTTCTATCCTCTCATATCTTACTACATGTAGTTAAAAGTAGCCACGAAGCTCCTTCAATATTTTTCATCTTAGAGATTTTTTTCCACTAGATATTCTATTTATTTTTTATTATTGTTTATTTTTTTGAGATGGAGTTTCCCTCTTGTCACCCAGGTTGGAGTGCAATGGTGCAGTCTTGGCTCACTGCAACCTCCACCTCCTGGGTTCAAGCGATTCTCCTGCCTCAGCCTCCCAATTAGCTGTGATTACAGGTGTGCGCCACCACACCTGGCTAATTTTTTTGTATTATTAGTAGAGACAGGGTTTCACGATGTTGGCCGGACTGGTCTTGAACTCCTGACCTCAGGTGATCCACCCTCCTCGGCCTCCCAAAGTGCTGGGATTACAGGCATGAGCCACCGTGCCCAGCCCAGATATTCTATTAATAGTTCATCACACTTAAGTTCTGCCTTCCACAAAGCCCTAAGACATGGACAAAATTCCATCAAGTTCTTTGCAACGGTATAAGAAGGATGGTCTTTACTCCAGTTTGCAATCTTATTCCTCATTTCTATCTGAGACCCCATCAAAATGGCCTTCACTGTCCATATTTCTTCTTTTCTTTCTTTGAGACAGAGTCTCGCTCTGTCACCCAGGCTGGAGTGCAGTGGCATGATCTCGGCTCAATGTGACCTCCGCCTCCTGGGTTCAAGTGACTCTCCTGCCTTACCTCTCGAGTATATGGGATTACAGGTGTGCACCACCACGCCTGGCTAATTTTTGTATTTTTAGTAGAGATGAGGTTTCACCATATTGGTAAGGCTGGTCTCGAACTTCTGACCTCAGGTGATTCACCCACCTTGGGCTCCCAAAGTGCGGGGATTACAGGCATGAGCCACCGCGCCTGGCCTACTGTCCATATTTCTATGAACATTCTAAACAACATCACTCTAGTAATCTCTAGGAAGGTCCAAACTTTGCCGACAGCTTTTCTCTTCTTCTGAGCCTTCTTGAGAATTGCCCTTAGTGCTCCATTCATGGCAGTCTAGGTGTTTTCTAGCCTGCTCCTCTAAATTCTTCCAGCCTCTATGCATTACCCAGTTCCCAAGTTGCTTCCACATTTTCAGGCATTTGTTATAGCATCAGCCGTGCTTCTTGGTACCAGTTTTCTGTCTTGGTCCATTTTGTGGTGCTATAACAGAATATCTGAAGACTAGGTAACTTATAAATAAGAAAATGTATTTAGCTCCCAAACTTTCGAGTTCTGGAGCCTGGAAAGTCCAATATGAAGGTGCCAGCATCTAATGAGGGCTTTCCTGCCACATCACCCCATGGTGGAAGATGAGAGGGTGGGAAAGGATGAGAGAGGGCTGAACTCGATTTTATAACAAACCCACTATCTTGACAATGAACCCACTCCCGTGATAACAACCTTAATCCATTCATGAAGGCAGATCGCTCATGACCTAATCACCTCTCACACATCCCATCTCTCAACCCTATTGCATTAGGGATTACATTTACAACACAAAACTTTGTGGGATGCATTCAACTCATAGCATTTGCATAATTTATGAAGTTAAAAAATCAATCAACCAAAAAAGTGTTTGCCCTTAAACATGGGAGAAGGAAAGATGGGCTGAACTAAGGTTTTTGGTTTTTTTGTTTGTTTTTGTTTTTGTAGAGATGGGGTTTCACCATGTTGCCCAGGCTAGTCTTGAACTTCTGAGCTCAAAAGATCCTCCTGCTTCAGCCTCCCAAATTGCTGGGATTACAGGCGTCAGCCACCATGCCCGGCCTGAACTAGTTTTTTCTACAGCTATTTTTCTGCCACCAGGCAAAATTTATTCTACTCTCCTCAAACAGAAGGAAGTAGAGAACTTACTGGGTCAGGCATAGTGCTAAACATTTTAAAACCATATGATATGAGTGTGATTATTAGCTGGCCTTTTTTTTAAAAGGCTAAATTCAAAACAAAACAATAAAAAAACACACGCTAAGAGTAAATGCCTTGCCCAACATCACAGAGTTAGGAAGTTTAGAGAAAAGTCCATACTTTTAACTACTGGGTAACACTACCTTCTATATTCAGGAATATATATACAAACACTGTACAAAAAAATTCAGATGCTAAGCAAAGGTAAGAAGATGAGAATATTGTCCATGTGATATTTGGCGCATTGCCACACTAGTGACTACAGAATCTAGAGTATTAGATTCATTGAATTTCCAGCTCTTGAATCTTCATGTTATATGTTCATTATAATTAAATCCACTACAATAACAACAACAAAAATCAGATAGTCTGGAGCTTTTCAGGACATTCATTTACCAATACCATTATAACAAAGCTCTTTGAGGGCAGAAGCCTTGTCCTATTAATATTTATATTCTCCACTAGATGTTTATATCTAGTATGATAGATCCTGGATAAATTTCTAACTGAAAATCTCCCTATAATAACAGATTTCCAAAATCCAGACAAGGCACATTAATTTCAAGCAATATTTGCTAGAGAAATGCTCTATTTTACCATAAAAGAATTAGAAGAGCCCCTTGAGCTACTTTTCTCCGTTATCATTATTGTAGTTGTCATTGGCATTATCATTATTATCATTACCATGGCAACTACCATTTATTAAGTGCTTACTCTATGCTAGTGATTGACATGCAACAACTCATTTTATCATCACAATACTATTATGAGAAAGATATTACCATTCCTATGCTACTTAAAGGACACTGGGGCTCGAAGAAGTTAAGAAACTAATCAGGCCGGGCTTGGTGGCTCACACTTGTAATCCTAGCACTTTGGGAGGGTGAGGCGGGCAGATCTCAAGGTCAGGAGTTCAAGACCAGCCTGACCAATATGGTGAAACCTCGTCTCTACTAAAAATACAAAAAATTAGCTGGGCGTGTTGGCACACGCCTGTAGTCTCAGCTACTCGGGAGGCTGAGGCAGGAGAATCGCTTGAACCTGAGAGGCGGAGGTTTCAGTGAGCCAAGATTACACCACTGCACTCCAGCCTGGGCAACAGAGTGAGACTCTATCTCAAAAAAAAAAAAAAAAAAAAAAAAGAGGAAACGAATCAAAGCACACAGTAAAATTGGTGGGACTTGAATTCAAAATCATGTTTGCATTTGACGTATTATTGGGTATATATTCAAATAAATAGAACTCATTCTACCATAAAGACACATGCACTTGCATGTTCGTTGCAGCACTATTCACAATAGCAAAGACAAGGAATCAATCCAAATGTCCATCCTAAGTAGACTGGATAAAGAAAATGTGGTACATATACACCAAGGAATAGTACACAGCCATAAAAAAGAATGAGATTATGTTCTTTGCAGTAACATGGATGGAAATGGAGGCCATTACCCTAAGCAAACTAATGCAGGATCAGAAAACCAAACACCACATGTTTTCACTTATAAGTAGGAGCTGAACATTGAGATAAAGAAGGGAGCAATAGATGCCAGGGCCTAAGTGAAGGTGGAGGGTAGGAGGAGGGTGAGGACTGAAAAACTACCAAAAGGGTACTATGCTTATTACTTGGGTGACAAAATAATATGTACACCAAACCTCTGCAACATGCAATTTATCTATAGAACCAACCTGTACATGTACCTCTGAAACTAAAAGTTTTAAACAATCATGTTTATTTGACTCCATTCAGCTTTTCAAAAATATCTATTGTGCACCTACTATATGCCAGACACTTTTTGGAAACCGGGTGCAAAATTCAAAAAGTACAAAAATGGCAGCATAAAGCCACTTCCCATCTCACTCTGCCCTGCCCCTCTCCACCACTATGTCTACACCACCAACCAGCTTCCCCCTTTTGAGCAACCAATGTTATCAGTTTCTGGTGAGGCCTGTAACTTCAGTCAGGGAGTTCTTTTTTGGGTCAAACCTTGGCGTGGGCAATCTCTCCTACCACTCTCACACCTCTCCGAATGACCTCAGACTTCTTCAATAAGCATTTTTTTTTTTTTTTTTCTGAGATGGAGTCTTGCTCTATCACCCAGGCTGGAGTGCAGTGGCATGATCTCGGCCCACCACAACCTTCGCCTCCTGGGTTCAAGCCATTCTCCTGCTCAGCCTCCCAAGTAGCTGGGATTACAGGTGCGTGCCACCATGCCCAGCTAATTTTTTTATTTTGAGTAGAGACGGGGTTCTACCATGTTGGTCAGGCTGGTCTTGAACTCCTGACCTCGTGAACCACCCACCTCGGCCTCCCAAAGTGCTGGGATTACAGGCATGAGCCACCATGCCTGGCCAGCGATAAGCCAATCTTAAATAATTCAGTGTTTCAGGCCCATTTCATGTCTGGGGGAAACGTGTCCTCAGGAAGCCAGCTTATGTTTGAACTGAGATGAAGTCCTTGTGGAATTGGAGGGTGAGTTCCTGTAGGTTAAATCACAATGTCTTTACCATGAAGCTTCTGTTTTTCTAGGAGGCGGCCATCCTCAGCTCTCATAGATCCCCACACTTACAAAGTCCACACTACTTCCCTTCCACCTCTGTCTGAACCGAGCTCTCTCTGACAGCCCTGCAGAACACAGGTCTTGCGACTTCAAAATGTCGCATCGCAACATTTTGTTGCCTTTTCCTTCTCTCAGAATAGAATCTTTACAGTGCTCCTTAAAGTGAAGGATGGTGGAATTTTGTGGCCATATGATCTGAGAGGACATTGTGAAAATTTTAAAATCAGGAACAGAATTTGTACTGGCTTTCAGGTTTTCCAATAGACTTTGAGTTCTCTGGCAGTAAGTCCCTCTTCCCCTACTTTCTCGGTGCTGATTAGAAGGGCACCTGGTTGGTGAAAATCATGCAAATTAAGAGGCACAGGATCAAGAGGAACAGGCTGCTCCTCTTGAATAGAGGTGTCCGTGGTCCAGACAGCATGGGTCCTGGTTTATCATTGAGATTAATAGTACTGGCCAGGTGTGGTGGCTCACACCTGTAATCCCAGCACTTTGGGAGGCTGAAGCTGGCGGATCACCTGAGGTCGGGAGTTCGAGACTAGCCTGACCAATATGGTGAAACCTCATCTCTACTAAAAATACAAAAACTAGCTGGGCTGTGGTGGCATGTGCCTGTAATCCCAGCTACTCAGGAGGCTGAGGCAGGAGAATCGCTTGAACCCAGGAGGCGGAGGTTGCAGTGAGTTGAGATCACACCACTGTACTCCAGCCTGGGCAACAGAGAGAGATACTGTCTCAAAAACCAAAAAATGGCTGGGCAAGGTGGCTTGCGCTTGTAATCCCAGCACTTTGGGAGGCTGAGGCTGGTGGACCATCTGAGGCCAGGAGTTGGAGACCAGCCTGGCCAATGTGGTGAAACCCCGTCTCTACTAAAAATACAAAAATTAGCCGGGCATGGTGGTGGGCGCCTGTAATCCCAGCTACTCTGAAGGCTGAGGCAGGAGAATCACTCGAACCCGGGAGGCGGAGGTTGCAGTGAGCTGAGATCACGCCACTGCACTCCAGCCTGGGTGACAGAGAGAGATTCTGTCTCAAAAAATAAAACAGGCTGGGCGCGGTGGCTCATGCCTGTAATCCCAGCACTTTGGGAGGCCGAGGCGGGCGGATTATGAGGTCAAGAGATCGAGACCATCCTGGCTAACACAATGAAACCCCGTGTCCACTAAAAATACAAAAAATTAGCCGGGCGTGGTGGTGGGCGCCTGTAGTCCCAGCTACTCGGGAGGCTGAGGCAGGAGAATGGCGTGAACCCGGGAGGTGGAGCTTGCAGTGAGCCGAGATTGCGCCACTGCACTCCAGCCTGGGGGACAGAGCAAGACTCCATCTCAAAAAAAAAAAAAACAAAAAACCTACACAGTTGTATTGAGATGTAATTCACATATCATAAAATTTACCATTTAAAGTTTTTTTTAGCCGGGTGTGGTGGCTCACATCTGTAATCCCAGCACTTTGGGAGGCCGAAGTGGGTGGATTACCTGAGGTTAGGAGTTCAAGACCAGCCTGGGCAAGATGGTGAAACCCCGTCTGTACTAAAAATACAAAAATTAGTTGGGCGTGGTAACACACGCCAGTAATCCCAGCTACTTGGGAGGCTGAGGCAGGAGAATCACTTGAATCTGGGAAGTAGAGGTTTCAGTGGGCCAAGATTGCACCACTGCACTCCAGCCTGGGTAACAGAGTGAACTCTGCCTTGTCTCAAAAAAAAAAAGTTTTTTTAAAGCTATTCACAAAGTTGCGTAACAACCACCACAATAACTGTTAGAACATTTTCATCACTCCAGAAAGAAACCCTGTACCCACCAGCAATCACCCTTCATTTATCCCCAAGTTCCCCAGCCTTGGCAACTACTATTCCACTTTTCATTTGTACAGATTTGCCTATTCTGGACATTTCATATACAGCAGGGGTGTCCAATCTTTTGGCTTCCCTGGGCCACACTGGAAGAACTGTCTTGGGCCATACTAAAATACACTAACGCTAACGATTGCTGGTGAGCTAAAAAAAAAAATCACAAAAAAATCTCATAATGTTTTAAGAAAGTTTACGAATCTGTGATGGACTACATTCAAAGCCATCCTGGGCCACATGCGACCCATGGCCGTGGGCTGGACAAGCTTGAAAGATACATACAATATGTGGGCTTTTGCGTCTGACTTCTTTTGAAGATAAATGTTTTCAAAGTTCATCCATGTATCAGATGTATCTTTTTATTACCAAATAATATTCCATTGTATGGATATACCACTTTTAACATACCCATTCATCATTTGAGGGACATTTGGGTTGTTTCCACTTTTTGGCTATTATAAATAATTCTGCTGTGAACATTTGTGAACAAGTTTTTGTGTGGACATATGTTTTCATTTTGTGGGAATATACCCAAGGGTAGAATCACTGGGTCATGTGGTAACTTTGTTTAAACTTTTCAGGCATTGCCAGACTGCTTTTCAAAGCTGCTGCTTCATTTTACATTGCGATTAGCAAAGCATGGGGGGTTCTAAATCTCCACATCCTCACCAACACTTGTGTTTTTAAAATTATTATAGCTATCCAAGTGGGTGTGAAGTGGTATCTCATTGTGGTTTTGATTTGCATTTCCCTGATGACTAATGATGTTGAACATCTTCTCATGTGCTTATTGGCTATTTGTATATCTTCTTTGGAAAAATATCTATTCAGACCTTTAGCTCATTTAACGAATTGGGTGCTCTTTTTATTATTGAATTCTTCATCACTTTTTAAATTGGGCAGTTACCTAAAGCTCTACCTAAAGCTCCATGATCAGTAAAATTCACCCACAAGACAGTGGTATGTGAGGCACCTTGTAGTATGTAAAATGTGGAAAAAGGCTGGGTGCGGTGGCTCATGTGGGTAATTCCAGCACTTTGGGAGACTGAGGCCACTGGATCACCCGAGGCCAGCTGTTCAAGACTAGTCTGGCCAACATGGCGAAACCTCGTCTCTACTAAAAATACAAAAATTAGCCAGGTGTGGTGTCAGGTACCTGTAATCCCAGCTACTTGGGAGGCTGAGGCAGGAGAATTGCTTGAACGAGGGAGGTGGAGGTTTCAGTGAGCCGAGATCGCGCCATTGCACTCCAGCCTGGGTGACAGAGCAAGACTCCATCTCAAAAAAAAAAAAAAAAAAAAATTTTGGAAAAAGAACATCACTGAAGCAATGTCATGATGCCTACTGCTTATGTATTTCAGGGCTCTGATTCCATTTATGATGTGGATGAGGCATTTCTATTTGATCAGGTTAGTATTTTGTAAGTTAGTAAGCCACTAAAGCACTAATTAGATTTTCTCAAATATTTAAAAAATACATGATTTGATATGAAATTTAATAAATGGTTTAGTCATCCCAACAGTTGAAGATAATAAAACTTAGTGTAAGTATAAATAGAACGAAGTTGTTATAATAAAATCCATTGATACTTTCAAGCTATAGCTAACTTGAATTTTTACCTCTACATACATTTATTAAAAGTAAGTTGCAAAAAGTTTACCTAAATTCCTTCTAGATAAATTACAAGTGAGAACTACCTTCTCTTCTTACAAATTTGGTCTTTTGCACAACAGCAATGGCTAAAATAAATGGGGCCAAATTTTTGGAGAAAGTCTTGTTTAATTCAGAATATAATTAAAATCTCATGGAGCTTTATTGGTTTTAGTATCCAGCAGAGAAAAAATATTGAAACTCCGAGAGATTTTGAATTAAATAGCTACAACAGTTTTGTTTTATTAGTTCTGACTGTGTGAAAAAAAATCATAAGGACAACTTTGGAAAAATCTAGTTCTTTTAGGGCCCCAAATGACTTTTAAAACAATAAAACAAACTATAAAATGTACACAAGTGATATTAAAAATTATGTAGTTCAATAAATGTGACATTCACAAATGTGGTTGTAATTTTTTTTTAACTTTAGCTAAGTGAACATGGATCTGACGATTGGATGTAGAAAAGGTAGTGTTATATAGCTTAACAGAATTAAGTGCTTCAGTTTGCCAGTGAGGATTATGTAGCTGAGTTGGAATGTTTTACCAATGCCTTTTAAGGTCTCCATCTACTTCCCAGGATCTGTGGCTAAATCAAAGAAAGAGAGGATGCTTCCTTTATTAGTGATTATTTAATAATTCTATGCTAGTGATTATTTCCCTAGCATGTTAATATATATTTTTAAAATATTTGTAGATTTAGATCTTTTGGCTGGTGGCTGAATCATGCACAGAATAAACCAGTACCATAAACTCATACTGTTTCTGAAGATGGGAATAAAGGCTGGCTAGTGATTTACTGTGAAAGCACTAAATGAACTGGAGTCATCATCTGTTACTCGAGGCGTAGAAGGGGCAGGAAAAAGGAGAACAATGAAAACAAAGGGGAAACATTTTGTGAGAAAAATAATTAGCACAGTTTTCTGCTTAGTTTACTGAGGTCCCAATCTTTCAAGACCCAAACATAACTTGTGAAGGTAGGTTTGAACTTCAGATAATAACTGTTCTTTCTTTGTCCCCAGAGCTTGTCTCTGTCCTTGGAACACAGAAGAGCACATTGAATTCATCAGGCTATGGGATGAGAATGATGACCGGTGGAGATGGCACAACACTGGAGCTGACCGACAGAGGGATCAGTGATTCCCAAATAACCCTTCACTGATAGTTTCCGGGGCAAGGCACTACCTGAAATTGTACGCAATCTTCACAAATCATTCAAAACATTTTGCCTTTAAAAAAATGGATGGTAGGCCGGGCACGGTGGCTCACGCCTGTAATCCCAGCACTTTGGGAGGCTGAGAGGGGCAGATCACAAGGTCAGGAGATCGAGACCATCCTGGCTAATATGGTGAAACCCCTCTCTACTAAAAATACAAAAAAATTAGCCGGGTGTGGTGGCAGGTGCCTGTAGTCCCAGCTACTCGGGAGGCTGAGGCAGGAGAATGGCGTGAACCCGGGAGGTGGAGCTTGCAATGAGCCGAGATCGTGCCACTGCACTCCAGCCTGGGCGACAGAGCAAGACTCCATCTCACAAAAAAAAAAAAAAAAAAAAAAAAGTAAAAAGGAATTTGAGATTAAGAAAAGAAACAGTGTTTTCATTTTTTCTCATTTTTATATTGAAAACTTTCAAATCTACAGGAATTATGGTAATTTAATTGCTATGTGTAATTATAAAAAAGCTAAAATTAGAGTACAACAAATACCTATATACTCTGAAATTATAGTACAACAAACACCTGTATACTCTTCGCCTAAATTCACCAATTAATAATTTTCGATAGAGGCATACCTCATTTTATTGTGTTTCACTTCATTGTGCTTTGCAGATATTGCAGTTTTTACAAATTGAAGGTTTGTGACGCCCCTGCATCAAGCAAGTCTATTGGCACCATTTTCCCAAGAACATGTGCCCACTTCATGTCTTTGTGTGACATTTGGGTAATTCTCATAATATTTATTGTTATATCTGTAATGATGATCTGTGATCAGTGGTCTTTGATGTTACTACTGTAATCGTTTTGGGGCACCACAAACTGCACCCATATAAGACAGCTAACTTAATAAATGTCGCGTGTTCTGACTGTCCTACTCACAGGCTGTTCCCCAGTCTCTTTCATTCTCTCCTTGGGCCTCCTTATTCCTTGAGAGACAACAATATTGAAATCGGGCAAATTAGTCACCCTACAATAGCCCCTAAGTGTTCAAGGAAAAGCAAGAATCGCATGTCTCTTTCAGTCAAAAGCCAGAAATGATTAAGCTCAGCAAGGAGGCCACGTAGAAAGTTAAGATCCACTAAAAGTTAGACAAGCTGTGAACACAAAGGAAGAGTTCTTGAAGGAAATTTAAGGTGGTACTCCAATGAACAAATGAATGCTAAGAAGTGAAACAGCCTTATTGCTGATCTGGAGAAAGTGCAAGTGGTCTGGATAGAAGATCAAACCAGCCACAACATTCCCTTACACGAAAGCCTAATTCAGAGCAAGGCCCCAACTCTCTTCAATTCTATGAAGGCTGAGAAAGGTGAGGAAGCTGCAGAAGAAACGGTGGATGTTAGATGAGGTTGGTTCATGAGGTTTAAGGAAGGAAGCCATCGCCATAACATAAAAGTGCAAGGTGAAGCAGAAAATGTTAATAGAAAAGGTGCAGCAAGTTACCCAGAAGATCTAGCTAAGATCACTGATGAACGTGGCTACACTAACCTGATTCTACATGTAGACCAAAAAGCCTTCTATTGGAAGAAGATGCCATCTAGGACTTTCATACCCAGTGAAAAGTCAATGCTGGCTTCAGAGTTTCAAAGGACAGTCTGACTCTCTTGTTAGGTGCTAATGCAGCTGACATTTAAGTTGAAAGCAATGCTTATTGGCCATTCTGAAAATCCTAGGGCCCTTAAGAATTATGCTACATCTACTCTGCCTGTGCTGTATAAATAAAATAACAAAGCCTGGATGGCAGCACATCATTTTACTGTGTGGTTTACTGAATACTTTAAGCCCACTGTTCAGATCTACTGCCCAGGAAAAAAATATGCCTTTCAAATTATTGCTGATCATTGACAATACACCTGGTCACCCAAGAGCTATGATGGAGATATACAAAGAGATGAATGTTGTTTTCATGCCTGCTAACACAACATCCATTCTGCAGCCCATGAATCAAAGACTGATTTTGATTTTCAAATCTTATTATTTAAGAAATATATTTTGTGAGGCTATAGCTGCCATAGACAGTGATTCCTCTGTCGGCAAAGTCAAGTAAAACCCTTCCAGAAAGGATTCACCATTCCAGAGGCCATGATTCATGGGAGGAGGTAAAAATATCAACATTAACAGAAGTTTGGAAGAAGTTGATTCCAACCCTCACAGATGACTTTGAGGGGTTCAAGATTTCGGTGGAGAAAGTATTGCATATGTGCTGGAAACAGCAAGAGAAATAGAAGTGGAGCCTGAAGATGTGACTGAATTGCTGCAATCTCATTATACAACTTGAATGGATGAGGAGTTACTTCTTATGGATAAGCAAAGAAAGCGGTTTTTTGAGATGGAATCTACTTCTGGTGAGTATGCTGTGAACATTATTGAAATGAAAACAAAGGATTTAGAATATTACATAGCTGGATGCAATGGCTCATGCCTGTAATCCCAACATTTAGGGAGGCAGAGGCAGGAGAATAGCTTGAGCCCAGTAGTCCGAGACCTGCCTGGGCAATGAATGGAGCGAGACTCCATTCTCTACAAAAAGGAAAAAAAAAAAAAAAAAGGACAAAAAAGAGAGACTATTACATAACCATACTTGATAGAGCAGCACAGGGTTTGAGAAAATGAACTCCAATTTTGAAAGTTCTACTGTGGATAAAAATGCTATCAAACATCACCACAGCCTACAGAGAAATCTTTTATGAATGGAGGGGTCAAGAGATGTGGCAAACTTCATTGTTGTCTTTAAGGAATTGCCACAGCCACCCTAACCTTCTGTGCTTCCCACCCTGATCAGTCAGCAGTCATCCACATCAAGGCAACACCCCTCAAAAGCAAAAAGATTATGGCTTGCTGAAGGCTCAGATGATTGTCAGCAATTTTTTTTTTTTTTTTTTTTTGAGATGGAGTCTCACTCTATTGCCCAGGCTGGAGTGTAGTGGCATGATCTGAGCTCACTGCAACCTCTGCCTCCCGGGTTCAAGCACTTTCCAGCTAATTTTTGTATTTTTAGTAGACACAGGGTTTTACTATATTGGCCAGGCTGGTCTTGAACTCATGACCTCAAGTGATCCGCCAGCCTTGGCCTCCCAAAGTGCTAGGATTACAGGCATGAGCTACTACCCCCTGCCAATCGTTAGCAATTTTTTTAGTAACAAAGTATTTTTAAATTAAGGTATGTACATTGTTTTTTAAGACATAATGCTATTGCGCACTGAATGTAGTATAGTGTAAAGATAGCTTCCTTTACATGCACTGGGAAACCAAAGAATTCATGTGACTTGCTTTATTGCTATGTTTATTTATTGAAGTGGTCTGGAACTGAACCTGTGATATCTCCCTCTTTATGTATACATATATGTACATATACATAGATATGTGTGTATAAATATGTAGATATGTGTGCACATATGTATATATTGAAGTATTTAAAAGTAAGCTGCAGATACGACCCATCACCCCTAAACACTTTAGCTTGCAACTCCCAAGATAGCAGACATTTTCCAAAGTAACTTGCAATACCAATATCACATCTAAAAGAAGATTAATAAAGATTATCACATTAAAAGAAGATTAATGTCAACTAACATATACTTCATAGTTTGTCCCCATTATCCCCCCCATAAAAAGCAATGTCTTTTATATATATATTTTTTTAATTTTAATTTTTTTTTTTTGAGACGGAGTCTGGCTCTGTCGCCCAGGCTAGAGCGCAGTGGCGCGATCTTGGCTCACTGCAAGCTCCGCCTCCCGGGTTCACGCCATTTTCCTGCCTCAGCCTCCTGAGTAGCTGAGACTATAGGCGCCCGCCACCACACCTGGCTAATTTTTTGTATTTTTAATACAGACGGGGTTTCACTGTGTTAGCCAGGATGGTCTCCATCTTCTGACCTCGTGATCCGCCCGCCTCGGCCTCCGAAAGTGCTGGGATTACAGGCGTACGCCACCGCGCCCGGCTCCTTTATAGTTTTTTAAAATCCAGAATCCAGTTAATTGGGATATTATGAGGCCTTGTGAAAATCCTCATCCTCAACATTTCACTTGTTAGTTGGTGATGATTCTTCTTGAATGAATTATTACATTTTTTTATTGTATCAATTTTTCTACATCTGTTAGCTGGCATTCTTCCAGCTTTCACATCCACTGCACCTTTCTCTCTCTTAGTACCACTATGGACTCACGAATTGTTATATTCAAAGTGGTATAATCCCCAATGTATTTTTAAAGCTTAAATCACCCCAAATTTTGCCGATGGAAACCACTCCAAGGTGGTCCCTATTTTCTTTTCACGGTTTCTGGCACAAGATGTCTTTGAGCTTACCTTGTACTTTTCTTGCCCTAGATCTAGAATCAGCCACTTCTTCAAGGACTTACTTATACGACGAACAGATCATACATCCATCCAGTGCAAGTCTCCAAATATTCACAGCTATACATGCCCCCTCCAATCCCACCCCTTTCTACATAGTCAGCCAATGTTCGTTATCCTTCCAGAGACAGTTTCTATCATGGAGTAATATATAATATAAATTTATAATTTATATGTACTGTATAAGTACAATAGAGCAATTACATTCTTACCTACCCCCAACATGCTTTAACTCGAATGATAATGTAGTACACTTCTGAGTTTGTCTGGGCTTGTAGCTCTTGTCTGTCATTAGATTCTGAAAGATACCTATTAACACTACCCTAAAAAGATTAGGAGCCTTTAGGCCAAGTCTCAAATGTTTCAGATGAGAAAAACTCAGGGACGGTGACTTGACGGAAGTTGCATTAACTAACAACGCTCACACGCTATTCTCTGGACTTGGAATGTCCAAGCACCCTGGGCTTGCTGACACCCACTCAGTTTTCAAACATCAATTCTTGGGAAGCTTTTCCCTTCCTTAATGTCCCCCAGATAGGTGATGTCCCCTTGTTACAGGTTTTAGATCATTATGTACATCTCCTTCCTAGCACATACATGTATTAAAATTTGTTTCCTGTCTCCATGAGGAGAGGGACTACATCTGTCCTTTTCACTGCTGGCACACAGTAGTTGCTCAACAAAAATGTGTGAAGTGAAACTCGAACAGGCGGTCAGGCTCACAGTCCACGCCTCTTCCTACTGTGGTCCCGCTGCGTTTGGACAAATAGTTCCAAATTATAAACTTTAAAACCTGAGAAGTCTCAATAGAAAAAGCGGGGAAGTCTTTCCATTTCCACGATTAATGGAGGACCTTAGCAGAAACGGCTCACCGCGAGGTGTGACGACCGCAGGAGGGCGTCAATCAAGAAAATGCCCCCTTGCCCCGGAGGCGAGTGGAGACGCACAGAGCCGAGGCCATACGGGCCAGCAGTACGGACTGCTTCAATAGAAAACACGTGCAAAACCAGAGAGCCAGACTGCGCGCAGCTGCGACCCTCAAGAGCCAGCAAAAAAGACACGGAGCAGCCCCCACTGGATTGAAGACTGCACAGCCTCTGCCCGGCGCTGTAGGACCCGGGCCTCCCCTTGATTGCTGCTCGCAGCGGCTTCTGCCAGCATCCTCGCGGAAGTGGCTTGAGTCCGAGGCCTCCAAATGAAACCGGCTGGAGCGGCCAAGAGTCCGCAGCACCTGAACTCCAGCCGCCATCCGAATCCCGCCGGGCCGCAGCTAAGGGCCGCCGAGCAGCCCTAGGAACCCAGAGCGCTGTCCCGCTCTCAGCTCGGGAAGCGGCCGGGGTGACAGCCAGCGCCACTGTTAATCCAGGGAGCGCACCCACCGGGGAGGCGTCTTAGGCCAGCGGCCTCTGCTCCCGCCGAGTCCCGCTGCTCCCCGCCTGGAAACAGCTGCTGCCACTCCGGGCCCGGGCCCGGACGGCGCCCCAGACTTTCCGCAGAGGTGACAGGGCCGCTGGAGCCCGCACTCCAGGAGGCCGCCTTCCTCGCGCCTCCCCCGACGGACGCGGCCCAGGGCTTCCCTCGAGGGCGTCCTCGGCCAGGGTGCCTGGAGCCTCCAGGGGCGACAGCGGCGGCGGGGCACCAGGGCGCTAGGTCCCCGGAGCCTGGGAGCAAGCGCGTCCCGGGGGCGGGGAGCTCGGCCGGCGGGGCGGGCCAGGGTGGGGGCGGGCGGCAGCTCTTGGGGCCCCGCGCCATTGGCCGCAGGGCCCGGCGGCAGGAAGGGGCCAGCGAGCGCGGCCCCACCCCGCGGCCGGCGGAGCCTATCGCCGGGAGCGCGGAGCGCGGATAAATGTAGCGCCGCGGCGCGGGCCAGCAGCTCTGCGAGGGGCCGGAGCGCGGCGGAGCCATGCAGTACCCGCACCCCGGGCCGGCGGCGGGCGCCGTGGGGGTGCCGCTGTACGCGCCCACGCCGCTGCTGCAGCCTGCACACCCGACGCCCTTCTACATCGAGGACATCCTGGGCCGCGGGCCCGCCGCGCCCACGCCCGCCCCCACGCTGCCGTCCCCCAACTCCTCCTTCACCAGCCTCGTGTCCCCCTACCGGACCCCGGTGTACGAGCCCACACCGATCCACCCCGCCTTCTCGCACCACTCCGCCGCCGCGCTGGCAGCTGCCTACGGACCCGGCGGCTTCGGGGGCCCTCTGTACCCCTTCCCGCGGACGGTAAACGACTACACGCACGCCCTGCTCCGCCACGACCCCCTGGGTAAGGCGGCCGGGCGAGGGTCGGGGCGAGGAGGCGCCACCCGGCAGGTGGCAGCGCCCGGGAGGCCGAGGGGCGAAGGGGGCTGGCGGTAGACGGCTGTGGCAAAAGCGATGGAAAAGCGGCTGTCGGACACGCGCGGGGACGGGAGGCGCGCGGCCGGGGCTGACCGCACCGTGACTCAGATTGGTTTTCCTGCACCTTGCAGGCGTCGGGGCGCGCGGGCCGGCGATAGACCCCGCGGCGAGGGCAGCCGTGGACCGCGCGTGTCACCCGGGGTGGGTCTCCCTTAGCGGGAGGGACGGGGAAAGGGGCGTCGAGGCGCCCCAGGCCGGCCCCCGTGGGACAGGGATCACAGCCGGGCCCGGGTGGCTACGGGGCTGGACCTGGTTGAACAGGCTTGTGCAGTGAAAGAGCCTGACCCTTTCCGTTCATACAGGAAATCTTGAGTTCTCGATAGGAGTAAATCTGGTTTCAGAAGCTGTTAAGTGTTTTCCTGGCTGCATGAAGCAGACCCTTCCCCCGGAGTAGTGCACGCTGCTGATTATTTTATCGACATCCTCAATACAGACAAATTCAGGAAACACTCGGCTTCTGATAGCCGGGATCCGTTTTTCTGATATTGTTCATTTCCTCTGTGTGGGATGTGACTTTATGGCAGCTAAAATAACCAGTTGCTTCCTATTTTTTTCGAGGCTGTTTTGCACCAGTCTGAAGCCTGACGCAAGCAAAATCTCGAAAAAACAATGCTAGCTTTCAAAGCGTTGAGGTGCAGGCCTGCAGACGGACGGACCGACCGACACTACTTTGGGAGTAGGAAGCAGCAGCTCCTGGTCGTCAGTTAGGAAGGGAAGCAGGGACACATAGGGCATATATTCCAGAACTTTGGGGCTTGTCCCCTCAGTGTGCGGCCTAAGAAATAAGCCGCCCGTGGTCGCGCTGTGGGTGACCCTTGGCGCCTTCGAGGTCTGGAGCCCTAGGGTAAATAAGGAAACGGGGCGCCTCTAGAGTTTTAAATGAACTCTGTTATTGGAAGCTTCAGTAGGGACCCTGAAAACAATTAACGTCTTAATTAGCATTTTAATGTCTCCATTATTACGGCGCGGCCTGTAGCTCAGCCCTTTACCTTACCTTCTCACCGTTACAGGGAGGGGGATTGTATTTTTAGTTCATCTTTTTATGTTTTTGAGTTGTTATCCTGTCTGTCTGATTCCAGCCTCGAGGGTTTGATGATGCGCCCCGAGCCTGGCTGTGGTCGCCTGTCGGGGCTGGAGCGGGACCCTCAGTCGGGCCGGGCCTGGGGGCTAACGTTTTCACAGTGCGCCCTGAGTTTCCTTGGGTTACTGCTGGGACCGCGCAGGAGGAAGCAAAGAGTTTTTCGAGCTAGACCAACAGGAAACACATTGACGGAAATGTTGCCATAGCCCATGGGGTGGCTTTAACTGGCCGCCCCCGCGGGCTGGGTGTGAAATCAGAGGAGGCCGCGGCTCCCCCAGCCAGGATTGGAGGCTCCTAGCGCAGCCTAATGCGGGCGTCCCGGCCCGAGCGCTTCCCGCGCAGCCAGGCCTTGTCGGTGCAGCAGCCCCGCTCCTCCCCAACACGCACACACCCGGTGTTCGAAAGTGCGGCTCACCAAGGGAGATCCAAGGGGGCAAAAAGTTATGTATAAATCCGAGAGCTACTGGGGAAAGAGGGTCGTGGTATTGTAAGCCCAGCCGGTAGTGCCCATTCTTTTCGGGGTTAAAGATACGTCTGGATTTAGTTCTAGGTGTGACGGCTGTGTGTCTGTGTGTGTAGAAGGCTGTGTGCATCTGCAGTGTCAGTGTGTGACTTTGGGTATGTTTGTGTGTTGGTGGGAACGTGTTAGGTCCACGTGCCGGTGGGTGTATGTGAATGTGTCTGGTTGGGTGGCCTCCTGGCCTACTTTTGTCATCGCCGGGGCCCGGCAGCTCTGGGGTCTGGCCAGGCCGCTCCAGGGCCGTGGGTGAGCGCCGCTCTTCCCGCCCGCAGGCAAACCTCTGCTCTGGAGCCCCTTCTTGCAGAGGCCTCTGCATAAAAGGAAAGGCGGCCAGGTGAGATTCTCCAACGACCAGACCATCGAGCTGGAGAAGAAATTCGAGACGCAGAAATATCTCTCTCCGCCCGAGAGGAAGCGTCTGGCCAAGATGCTGCAGCTCAGCGAGAGACAGGTGAGCTCGCGGGGGGCCTGGGGCCGCCTCCGGGGAAGGGAAGGCTTCTGGGGTGTAGGGGTCGCCGGGCCACCGAGAGAGAGGCGAGGAGCTACCCTGCCCTCTGGCACGTCCCGACGCGGGCTTGTGGCAAATTTTCTTTCTCTCTTTCCTGTAGGTCAAAACCTGGTTTCAGAATCGACGCGCTAAATGGAGGAGACTAAAACAGGTATGGACATGGTTCTGTTTCTATGGAAATAAATATTTTTATCACGTTATCTCAGTGCAAGGCTGTTATGGGTTGTATGCAAAAGTCATTTAAGAGACTATTTAACCTCTTCACCTTGATTAAAAAGACAAATAGTCCTGCTGAAATTCAGGATGAGTTGCTCAGGTGGCAGTAATGCTAAAAGCACCTAATGGGGTTCCTATATCAATTATGCTTGGGTTTTCACACACTGGCTAGTAAAACTCCCAGCTAATTGTTTTATAAATCCCATATGTTGTTTATCTAATTAACGCAGGAAAGATAAAGTAATTGACAGTAAATGACTTAAGCAGTTATCTTTGGGAGAAAATTGTTTCTTTTATTTACACAACCATAATAAAACCAGGCAGAACTCAAGGGTAAATATAAAGAAACAAACACCTTTAAGTCTTGTTTGCACTGTTTTTTAGAAGAATTAAACGTCAGGGAGTTTAAAAATTATTTTCTATCTAATGCCAGCTCTTAAAATGAAACATAAAACTTGTAAGAAAATATTCAAGCTTGTTTGGAAAGTAGCTTAAACTTTCTGACAGTCTTTCTTCCAGTGACCTTGTTTCGCAATATGTGATAAAAAGTAAAGGCTAATTTAGTTTTTAAAAGAAGGTCTATTGACTTAAAGCTAAACATTCATTTTTGATGTCCTAATCTGGATATACTCTCCAAAGTTATCTGATAATTGCTGAATTGTTCACTTGTCATTGTATATATGGTTTATAATAAATACTTTGAAACAATGAGTGGAGAAATTTAAAGCAAAGTGGATTTTAAAATTTATTGATCATTACTTTTTCATTAAAAAGAAGGGGTCCCAAAGAATATTTTGAAATAGAAAATAAAATTCCCATAACTTCATTACTGTAATGTGATTTAAATATTTGCAGATCCACTCTCAATTTCTGACCATGTGCATCTATTTGTTGAGACTATAGGCTTACAACTATATGACAAATATAGTTGTATAGGTGTTGTAATATTTCTATGTAGTATTTATATGCATTTTAGACAAGTATAGGATTAAAAATTCACTAGCTTATATACTTAATAGTTCTTGGTCAAAGGCTTGACTCTAGTTTACCAGAGACCTTAAAAATAGTGGTTTCTATGTAATATGGGGATATTTCCCAGAAATTTGCCCCACATTTTAAGTGAATTGTAGCTAATTGTCTACCTTCTCAGTTGGCAGCATTCTTCCAGATCCACATTTTTTTTCTTTGCCATGATTTTGTAACTTGTTATACATTTACACATGTAGATGTTTATAAATTTACTCCAGAAAATGAATGAAAAAAGATCCAGTCTAATAATTGAAACTTTATTCTTAATTCACCAGTTAGCATTCTTATTTTTAAAATGTCTGAAAGACTGTTAATTGGCAAGGTTTAAATATTTAAAGAATGAAGTTAAGGTGTATCTGTAGTGATCTGATTTTCTTTCCCCCTTAACCTTTTGAGAATATTGAAACCATGGGTCTGGGCTGGTGTTAAGTCCAGAATCTGTGTTCAATTGGTATAGTATATCTGCCCTTATGTTCATGACTGGATCTCATCTTTTAAGCGTATAATCTTTGATATGACAGAAACTTTTCTTCCAAAGTGAGAAAAAAGCACAAGTATGTATCTCCTGAATAAGATTATAAACTGAAAACACTCAGTAAACTAAAAATTAAAAGATGGAATAGGATGAAGAGACATTTTGATTTATTCCTTTCACCTATCCATATTTTATGATCCTTCCAATCTCCATTTTCATTTCCTTTATTCAGGAGAACCCTCAAAGCAATAAAAAAGAAGAACTGGAAAGTTTGGACAGTTCCTGTGATCAGAGGGAAGATTTGCCCAGTGAACAGAATAAAGGTGCTTCTTTGGATAGCTCTCAATGTTCGCCCTCCCCTGCCTCCCAAGAAGACCTTGAATCAGAGATTTCAGAGGATTCTGATCAGGAAGTGGACATTGAGGGCGATAAAGGCTATTTTAATGCTGGATGATGACCACTGGCATTGGCATGTTGAGAAAACTGGATTTAGGAATAATATTTTGCTACAGAAAATCTTCATAGAAGAACTGGAAGGCTATATAAGAAAGGGAATCAATTCTCTGGTATTCTGGAAACCTAAAAATATTTGGTGCACTGCTCAATTAACAAACCTACATGGAGACCTTAATTTTGACTTAACAGATAGTTTATGTACTGATCTTAGGTTGTTTTGATAAAGTGACATTATAGTGATTAAATTCTTCCCCCTTTAAAAAAACAGTAAGTTGTTTTCACTATTTATAAAAAAGTAATTTTGAACTTTTTGTTAAATTTTTAAGTTATAGCTTTAAAGGTTTTAATAGGACCTTCTTGAATGACTTTTCTGTAATCTCTTTATCTCCCACTTAATTGGAAAGGCAAAGGGGTACCCCAAATCCAGAGGTGCCTACATTTCAGGCAGCCTTGGAGTATTTTAAAAGGAAAACATTCTTTACTTTTATATGACATTCTTATACTGCTGTCTCAAATCCAAAACCATTTCAGAGCTCTTGTCTCAGAGATGTGTGTTCTTTTTGTCAGAGATATAGTTGATAAGAATCTTAAATGCTTGTTTTGCACTATCACTTAGTACCTGTTTGACCAAGGTGTTAAGGGGATAGTACCTCCCAATTCAAGCAGAGAAACTGACCTGACTAAAATTAATTGCAGATGAACTAGAAGTCACAGGTTAATTAAATGTAAGTAGATTGTAGATACTGTTTTATATCAATGTTTATAATGTGTATATAGAATTGTTCACTGTAAAAAAAATGGCCAAAATGTTTTTTTTTTTTTTAATAAGTAACTTGACTATAAAATAAAGCCGTCCGTGGGACGACTGACCTCGTTGCAAGTCTAATTCTTTGATTTTAAAAAATCTGCACACCTTTTCTTGACCTCCTGGGTACCTGGCACGGTGCTGGGCTCGGGACAGGAAGTGACTGGGGCTGGATCTTGCTGGGGCTCTCGCTCCGAGTCCCAGGACCGCGGGTGGGTGCCTGGAACGTGGGTTGGGGCCTCTCCTGGGCCGTTTGCTTTGGAGCTCTGCTCCCGCCGGCGGATTCCGAGCCTGTTGGGTTCCAGTCCCGGGCACGCCAGGCGACGGGAAGAGCCGAGGCCCAGGCCCGCTGCGCCGCGAAGCGCGGGGCCGTCCGGACCCCATCGATTCTCCTCGGCAGCCGGGCTGGCCCTCGCCGTCCTTGACCGGCTGAGTCAACACCGCGTCATCCCTCGGCGGCCGGGTCTCGGGAACCCGCTCCGCGCGGCGGGGCCCGGGGTGGGGAAGTCCGAGTGGGGGGATGGGGGGCCCTGCCGAGGGGAGCGGGGAGGTGGTTTGCGCTGAGAGCGGTTCTGAACCCGGGGAACTTCAGAACCTCCTGCAGGGCTTGTGGAAACCCAGCCCTGTTCCTGGAGTTCTGATCTGTTAGGACAGGGCTGGGACCGGGAATTTGTATTTCCAACAAGCGCTGAGGTGACGCCAAAGCTGCGGGCCCGGACACCACCCCTGGGGAACCACTGATGTGAGCGCAAGGGGTGTGGAAGAAGCAGGTGGGACCGGCACTCCTCCCTCCCGCCTGCTTCCCCGGGTAACTCTGGCCAGCAAGAGGCTGGGGCGGAGGGCTGAGAGGAAGGAAAGGCGAGGGGGAACAGAGGAGCGAGGGGCTTATCCAAGCTAGTGGGAGTGAGGTTTGATGGCTGAGCAGAGGGCGCGCGCAGGGTGGAGGAAGGGGCACCATGAGATGCAGGGAGAATGGGGTGCTGAGGTTAGGTGGGTTTGGGGGCCCAGGTTTCTGATTGTTCAGGGTATTGCTAGTCTGTGCCAGCTGATTGCCTAGCTGAGCCATCAGGTCTCTGACATTCCAGGAAAACCATGACAGAGATATGTTGGGGGAGAGGCCTGGAAATCTCTCTCTAGCCTTGGCCTCCATGGAGGAGGCCTCTAGTTGTAGAGTTGGGTACTTCCTGGCTAAGGACCTGTGAAGGAATGACCCGACCCCTGGCCTGGCTCCTAGGGCTGTGGCGCCCCCAGATATGGACACTCAGATGAAGACAGTGAAAAAGTCATTGCTGTTAGGGAGTTGTCACATCCGGCCTCCTTAGATTCTAAGAAGGCCCCTGGAATTGCAGGGGAATTAAGATTTCTGAGAAAAGCAGTACTAGTCCTTAAGCAGAGAGGTGTGGATAGACTTGGAAGTTTGAAGATTTGGGTTGGTGTTTTAGTTCTTGGCCTCAAATCATTTGTAGAACGAAGACGGTCTAGTTGAACCATATGAACCGCTTCCAGCTCCCAAATTCCCAACTCAGTTCATGCCGTCATTATTGTTCCCCTACTCCCCATGTCTCCTCAGCCTTGGCACCCAAAGTGGCCACCCAGTGGGAGAGTTTCCCTTCCCATCAGCTGTAGGCTCCAGACTCTGCCTAAAAGGTTACATCAAGGTTTCAAAGGTCATAATCCATCTCATCTGAAAATGGGACTGTCCATATCAGATTTTTTGGAGAATGGGAGGCTTATGGACGTAATATTGAATTACAGTAATCCTGAAACCTGTGTGTGTGTTTCGCTTCTGGAGATAAACCCTAGTTAATGTTTATTCTTGAGAGTAACTGTATCATGACTATTCAGCAGAGAAATACAGACTAATGTATTGATTGACACTGGAAAACTTGAGGGGTAAAATCTAGTTTTAAAGCTGACAATTCCCTGAAACCAGGCTGCTTTCCAATTTCAAGCTTATCCTAACTCTTTCCAAGTTGCTCCCATTCTGAATCTAAACATGTCCTTAAGAATCAAGAGCATGTTAACTGGAGGAGGTGCAGTATTCTCAGGACACAGGTAGGCATTCACTTTTCTGAAGTACCCCATTGCAAATTGCCAATGAAGATTTAGAAATTCCTCCTACGATCCGGGCATTTTTCATTTGTTTGTCTTTTGGCTATTTCATGTCGAAGCAGCACGTATGACCTTTACAGCACAACTCCTGTCTTGTTTTTAACTCTTTTTATCAGGAGATTCAACTTGAAAACGGTTATCATTTAGCAGAAAGACAAACAGAAAAGCACATTTTTGTAAGCAAAACGTTAATGATTGGAAGAATTGCCCTAATTTCACCATGACAGTGTGTGATTAATCCCCTGGGTCGTGTACTTATACTTTAAGTTATTCAGTTCATTGGTCTTTGATATTCAGAACCCTTTCTAACTTAATATGATATTGATTTTGTTGGATGATGTACTTTGACTCTTTAAACAACATCACTTTTAGAGATGACTAGCCTACTGTGTAGTATTTTATTTAGAGAACTATTGCATAACATTTCTTTTTCTTACTTTTTATGGTTTTCTCAGGGTGAAAGCTGATAAGACATCTTGTGGGAAAAGAGGAAACCATCTCTGATAGTGAAAGTACCTTTTGTCTTTCAACTTCTCTGACAAGCTTTTGTGTGTGTGTATGTGGTTTTCATTACTGTGAATATTCATCTTAGTTAATGGGGGCAGGACAGGGATTCAAGAAAACTTATTTGGATTTGGGGAAAATGCGTTTTGCTGGGGACAGAAGAGACTTACTAAAATTCCCACTCCAGCTATATTGGCATGTGGAAACTGATGAACCCAAAAGCTCCTGATTTTGATTTTTTTTCAAGATCTAATAATCAATGATCCTTTAAATCTGTGATTGGAGATACTTATGTGACTACTTACAATATGGGACAGAATGTGAACACCAAACAATCACCCAGGATGCTTCTAAATGATTGGGAGTTCAAGCCAGGCACTTTGGGAGACTAAGGTGGGCAGATCACCTGAGGTCAGGAGTTTGGGACAAGCCTGGCCAACATGGTGAAACCCTGTCTCTACTAAAACTACAAAATTAGCTGGGCGTGGTGGCACGTACCCGTAATCCCAGCTACTCAGTAGGCTGAGGCAGGAGAATCGCTTGAACCCAGTAGGCGGAGGTTGCAGTGAGCCAAGATCATGCCACTGCACTCCAGCCTGGGCGACAGCGTGAGACTCTGTCTCAAAAAAAGAAAAAAAGGCTGGGAGCTGGGCGTGGTGGCTCACGCCTGTAATCCCAGCACTTTGGGAGGCCGAGCCGGGCGGATCACGAGGTCAGAAGATCAAGACCACCCTGGCTAACACGGTGAAACCCCGTCTCTACTAAAAATACAAAAAATTAGCTGGGCGTGGTGGTGGGCTCCTGTAGTCCCAGCTACTGGGGAGGCTGAGGCAGGAGAATGGTGTGAACCTGGGAGGCAGAGCTTGCAGTGAGCCAAGATTGCATCACTGCACTCCAGCTGGGCGACAGAGCGAGGCTCCATCTCAAAAAATAAATAAATAAATAAATAAATAAAATAAAATAAATAAATAAATAAAGAAAAAGAAAAAGAAAAAATAAATGATTAGGAGTTCAGTATTTTGTGGTCAAAGTAATCAGGTTGTACTGACATTTATTTTTCAGTCCATAGAGGTTTTAGGAAGTCCCAGTTGGGCTCTGTATATGTCTAATCTAATTTTGTCCCTTGATATGTATTTTTTGGTATTGTTGATAACTCCAAATAAGAAGCACTTTGGAGACTCCTCCCACTCACCCAAAGATCTGAGACCCCAGGTCTACAGAAGAGCAGCTAACCCTTCACTTGTGGCTGTAGGAAAACCGGAATCACCCCGTCGTGGATACAAGCATGGCTTGCAGCAGGGTAGATGGAACTCTCTACCCTCTCTTGCTGGCTGGGGACCCGAGGGACACCCGCATCCTCAGCCTCCGTCCCTCAGTTCCTAGAGCGGAGCGTGGCTCCCCCGAGAGGAGGCGGCGTCCGTGGCACGCCGTGGGCCCCGAGTGTCAGTCAGAAAAGCTAGACACCCCGAGTGATTCCCTTCTTTTGAGACAGCTCTTGGGTTCGCAGTTGCAGGCGAGAAACCTCTTCAGTCGGATGTACACAAATCTCTCTGGACAACACAGAGGGCTGCGGCGAGGGGACCTTGGAGCTGGCAGAGGCATTTCCTGTCTGCGGAGGATCTTGACTTTGGAGCATCCGGCCGTCGCCGCGAGCGGCCGAATACTTTCCTGCGTCGCTACTTAAAAAAAAAAAAAAAAGTCACTGCCAATATCAGGCGAGTTTCCACATGAAAGCCAATGAGGCCGCTTCCCACTTAAAAAACATTTGTTTAAAACGTATTTTCTAAGCATTCCTTAGACTCCTTTTTATTTTGGAGGGGGAGTTTGGTATCCTTGAAAAACCTTAAGTATTCAAAAATCTCATTCTCTCTGAAGACGACTTCTTAGATGAACAAGCATGGGAAACAGTTAACAGCAGAGGGTCCCTCCCCTGCTGCTCGCAGACGCTCGCAGTAAGATATGCTCATAACCTTGTTTATGTTTTTCTTTCATGGTTTATGCCCTTCCATCCTTCTTCTGCTCCCCACTTTTCCTTCCTTATCTTATTCATTCCCTTTCTCTTTTTCCCCCTTTCCCTTTTAGGATTCCTCATCTTCATTCAGTTTACTTTCCCATTTAGAATAGAAAATGACTAATCTCCACTCTTTAGATGTCACTATTGGGGCCAAGATTTTCTTTAAATTTATAGAAATGTTCAACTTTTAGCTGAGGTGAGAATCCTGTTTGAGGGAAATGTTGCTGGAGTCCTAATGCGTTGCTCCCATCCCGCCAGGGATAGTTTTTTTTTTTTTTTTTTAAGCCAAGATAAGCAATAATAATAACAGGCCAGGCACGGTGGCTCATGCCTGTAATCCCAGCACTTTGGGAGGCCGAGGCAGGCAGATGATTTGAGGTCAGGAGTTCAAGACCAGCCTGGCCAACATGGTGAAACCCCCGCCTCTGCTAAAACAAATACAAAAACTGGCAGGGTGTGGTGGCAGGTGCCTGTAATCCCAGCTACTAGGGAGGCTGAGGCAGGAGAATCACTTGAGCCACTGCACTCCAGCCTGGGTGACAAAGTGGGACTCCGTCTCAAAAAAATAAAATAAAATAAAATAAATAGAAGAGTAATAATCCCTGTGTCTCTAGGGTCCAGGTGCTCAGTAGCACTGGAGTGTAATGAAGCTGACAGAGAGAGATGCTGCAATAAGGGATGGACAGCAGATGCTGTGGCAGAGTCTGCCAGGGACTCCCAACCAGAGAAAAGGAAAAGGAAGGCGTTCCATGGAGAAGGACGATCCTGTACACAGGTCTAGAGGTGAAAGAGGGTAGGGAGTATGCATGACTGGACTCCAGAGATTTTGGATTTCAGAATTTTGAATGAGGGATTGTGGACCTATGTTGTCTCTACCCACCACACAGCTCTCTTTGTTTTTGCATTGGCACTTTCCTCTCTCTGGAACTCTCTTTCCCCCAAATATAGCCTCATGGCTTGCTCCCTCCTCTCCTTCAGACATGGCCTTCTTTTGCCACCTTTTTACAATGCCAACCTCCTCTTCGTATCTCCAACAACAATTTAATTTTCTCTATTTCACTTAATGAAATTGGATATAATATTTTTACTGCCTTATTTATTATTTGTCTCTCCTCATTGACATATGAACATCATAAGGGTAGGGATTTTTGTCTGTTTTGTTCACTGTTATGTATCTTCAGCCTGACCTATTAGGTGCTTGTTAAACATATGTTAAATCAATGAATTACTGAGCGTGTACTATGTGCTGCTAAATATTATGTAAATCTTTAACCTGCTTTATATCATTTAATCATCAATGACCCTATGAGGTAGAGGCTGTTATCAACCCCATTTTCCAGATAAGGAAACTGTCACCGAGAAATTAAGCCCAAAACCTCAACTACCATACCGATCAATGTTGTAATGAGAACTTCCTCATTGAATCTGTCGCATTCTTGAAAAGGTATCAAATCAAGTCTAATTCTAGCTATAAGAAGAGAGTTGAGGTTTTTTTGCTCATCTTACTTAATCTTTTGCCTTGATTCAAATCTAGCATTACATCTGGAAGGGACTATGATACAGTATAAGGGATAAGCAATTTCTGTGTATGTAACATATTATTCTATTACATTAGGAAACTAATAAGCTGAGTGAAATACCATTTCCCCCTCAGTTTTCTGGGGAAGTGAGCATTATAAGATACACTTTATATCTTTCAAAGTGTTAAAAAAGAAAAAAAAAGTTGGCCAGGTGTGGTGGCTCATGCCTGTAATCCCAGCACTTTGGGAGGCCGAGGCAGGCAGATCATGAGATCAAGAGATCGAGACCATCCTGGCCAACATGGTGAAATCTCATCTCCACTAAAAATACAAAAATTAGCCGAGCATGGTGTTGCACTCCTGTAATCCCAGCTACTTGGGAGGCTGAGGTAGGAGAATCGCTTGAACCCGGGAGGCGGAGGTTGCAGTAAGCTGAGATGGCGCCACTGCACTCCAGCCTGGCGACAGAGTGAGACTCCATCTCAAAAAAAAAATATATATATATATATACACATTTCATATATATATATACATTTCATATATATACATTTCATATATATATACATTTCATATATATACATTTCATATATATACACATTTCATATATATATACATTTCATATATATATACATTTCATATATATATACATTTCATATATATATACATTTCATATATATATACATTTCATATATATACATTTCATATATATATACATTTCATATATATATACATTTCATATATATGTGTATATATATACATTTCATATATATATATACATTTCATATACATATATATATATATATGAAAGTTTGCCTCTCATCTGGCCCATTGAGTCATGTTCCACAAGGGACTCTGAACATAGCAGTGTGATAGCTTACTATTTGTGTCCCCAGCATCCAGCAGTATGTTTGGCCTACAGTAAACTTTTAATAAATATCTTACTACAGAATGAAAGTGAAAGCCATGTGCCCTCCCTGAAGGAGAGGTGAGCCATTTCCCTCCCTCCCCAAGTCCTGCACCCTCATTATACTTCCTATTCCTTGGCCACCAGAAACATAGCTTGCCTGGATGGCTTTGGGAGCACAGCAGAAAGCATAGTGGGCAGGGGCTGTAAGTGCTACAGAGACACTTGACAGGTGCCAACTTGGGCCACGGGTGAGGGGAGGACATATTTAGGTCTGTTTAAGCCTAAACAAGCTCTAAAAGAAAATGTTCTCTCCCATCTTTTTACCAGCATAAATTTGAAGAGGAAGTGCTTCTGTGGTTTTATTGGCCATTTTTCCCTTTCAGACTTGGCAATTTCATTCAATTTCCAGTTCACACTTCTCAATTTCAATCAAGAGTTTTATTTAAAATATACCCAGTTTACTGAAAAAAAAAATGACACTATTTGGGATGGGCTGTGATCACTACTATTTTTATCAGCATCATCTATTCAGAAAATGGAAGCAGGAAATCCAAATATTTTTAAATGATTTCTGAAAGTATTTTATGAGTTGCAAAGAAGTGTAGAAGGAACAGAAAGTGTTTGCTTCACATGCTCTTTCAAAGTTTTAACTTTCCTTAGCTGCTTATGGAAATTGCATTACTACAGACTTTCCATTAATTGTAGATTAGACCAGACTAATTCAATAAATGTTTAAAAAATGGACCCTGAGTGCAGGTTCAGACGTCTAGAGGAAATGACTTGATGGTACGGAGGTGGAAGGGAGTGAGAAGTTATGATGATGTATGGTGCTGTTGATCAGTTAATTGAAGGTAAAATTTTTAGCTTCACCAAGCAATTACCTGATCTCATTAAGGTCTTTAAAATCACCTAAGTACCATTTGCCTGAGGCAGCTGCCCCTTGTTTAGATGTTATTTCAGGCATTAAGAAAAACACAATGTTAATGGTGACCAGGGAATTTATGCATGCAGTTTCTGTTGTATATTGTTCTGAATCTTAGCCATTATTCAGTATTATCCACCCTGTATAAACATGGGGCACTAAAATATATTTACATTTTGTATATATTTACATTTTGTATTTGTTTTACTTTTCAAATATATTTTAAAGCATCATGTTTACAAGATAGTTTTTTTACAAATAAAATTTGTTAAGAGATATGGATTGTCAATTTTTTTTAAGAAACTACTTATTAAAGTATAACATATATATTTTAAAAGCTCACAAATCATAAGTGTACAGCTGAAGACATGACTACACTATGTAACTGGAATCCATATCTTGAAATAGAACATTACCAGATCCCAAGGAGCTCTCTTTATGCCCCCTCTAGTTCACTATCCCCAACCCCACTCCAAGGGACTCCACTAACCTGATTCCAAATGGCATAGATTCATTTGCCAATTTTTGAACTTTATGAAAGTAGAATCCCACAGTATTTTCTCTTTTATCTCCCATTCCTTCATTCCTTTAGTTTTTAGTTTTTTTTTTTTTTTTGGAGACGGAGTCTTGCTCTGTCACCCAGGCTGGAGTGCAGTGGCGTGATCTCGGCTCACTGCAACCTCCGCCTCCGAGGTTCAAGCAGTTCTCCTGTCTCAGCCTCCCAAGTAGCTGGGATTACAGGCGTCTGCCACCACACCTGGCAAATTTTTGTATTTTTGGTAGAGATGGGGTTTCACCATGTTAGGCAGGCTGGTCTCGAAGTCCTGACCTCAAGTGGTCTACCTGCCTCAGTCTCCCAAAGTGCTGGGATTACAGGAGTGAGCCACCGTGCCCGGCTGCCCATTCCTTTAGTTTTTTGCTGGTAAATTCATCCACGTTATGGTGTGATGTTGTTTGTTTATCCTCACTGCTGCATAGTGGTCCATTGTATGAATTTTCATGTTAGTTTAAATAATGCATCTAAATATAAAAACTGTGCCATAAAATTTACATTTGAAAATGACGCTGCTTACATTTTACTGGACTCCAAGACTCCTAGGTGGAGAGAAAGAAAGATAGCAGAAAGACCAGGAGCATCAGGCTGTCAAGAAACAAATTACTGCAACCTTTCACATATCAGAAGGGCTGAGAATATCAGTAACCAAAATCTCAATTATTTTTTCCCACTCAGGTGGGTTAAATGAAAAAAATCACCTAGGCCGGGTGCGGTTGCTCACGCCTGTGATCCCAGCACTTTGGGAGGCTGAAGCAGTTGGATCACTTGAGGTCAGGAGTTCGAGACCAGCCTGGCCAACATGGTGACACCCATCTCTACTAAAAGTACCAAACAATAACAACAACAACAAAACCCTTAAAAATTAGGTAGGCATGGTGGCGGGTACCTGTAATCCCAGCTACTCGGGAGGCTGAGGCAGGAGAATTGATTGAACCTGGGGGGCAGAGGTTGCAGTGAACTGAGATCATGCCACTGCACTCCAGCCTGGACAACAAAGCAAGAATCCGTCTCCAAAAAGAAAAAAAAAATTTCTAAAGGCAACTTTATTTTAATTCTGGACATAGGTCTCCCTGTAGTTACAGTATTTTATTTCAGTAGTTTTAGGAATTTAGTTTGCATTCTATTCCACTTTCATTTTCCTGTTACTTTGATGTTTATAATTATAAAGCTGCTATGGGATGGTGTGCTGGATTTTATGCCTAGGTTTGCTGTTAGGTAGCAATGTGACTTTGGACATATCAATTATCTCTCTGTTTCCTCATCATAAAAATGAAGCTTTTGGACCAGGTGATCTTTTTTTTTTTTTTTTTTTTTTAATTTGAGATGGAGTCTCACTCTGTTACCCAGGCTGGAGTGTAGTGGCACAATCTCGGCTCACTGCAACCTCCACCTCTTGGGTTCAAGCGATTCTCCTGCCTCAGCCTCCGGAGTAGCTGGGATTACAGGCATGCACCACCACACCTGGCTAATATTTGTATTTTTTAGTAGAGATGAGGTTTCACCATGTTGGCCAGGCTGGTCTCAAACTCCTGACCTCAGGTGATCCACCTGCCTTGGCCTCCCAAAGTGCTGGGATTACAGGTGTAAGCCACCGCGCCCAGCCTAGGTCATCTTTAATGTTGCACTTAACACTAAGATGCTATGTTTTTCTGTTCTATATCTTTCTAAGCAACATATTCACCCCTAAACTTCAGTGGCTATGTGTTTTAGGTGTTGAGGGGAGTGAAGATTCTTTTATTTCACCGGCCTTCTGGTGTCCACTCCCTGAGCAGGACTTGTCTTATACTTAAGCTCAGTTCTAAGGTTAAATCAAGGCTCAGTCTCTATCAAAGCCTATAAAAGCTCATCCTAGGGAAGTGTTCTTAGGGAAGCATTTCTAATATTTCCCAGCTGTCCATATATTTTCAAACAAATAATAGGGTATTGAAATAAACTCGAATGTTGATTATAAGTTTTCTATCAAATTATTCAAGTATTCATTCAGAAAATATTTATTGAGCACCTACTATGTGGCACGTGGAAGCACTGGGGATATAAATTTGCATAAGGCTCAGTAGGATGACTTTGAAGACCAGAGAAAACATCCTTTTAATTTCCAATATTCAAGGATGAACCTATTTTCATCCTAAGCATAATTATAATTTTGCTTGCTATATAATAATTCCATGCTGTTTAAGTTCTTGAGTTTGTCTTGCAAAAGCTTTTGCCAAACAACCCATAGCAAAATATTTAATAACACATGGGCATTCCAAAGTCATAAATAAGAAACTAAGTGGACCTTCTTTTAGAGCACGTCCCCACAAATGCCCTCTTCTCTCTTCATTTCCATCCTGGGGTGAATGCCCACTTCACCTCCCACACAGTGTGGTTTAAATAACTATAAAAGTGTCTCCAACAGATGGTATTACCTGGCATCCCACACCCAGGACTGTCATCTCTCCCTCAACATTTCCTTCCTCTGGCATTGAGGCTGTGAATCTGCCCATCTCCCCTGGTTTCCTCCAGGTAACTCCACCTTGGGCAAGGTCTTCATTATATATATGTCTATATTTACATGTATAAAAGTCTACGTATATATATTTTTAGAGGCAAGATCTTGCTCTGTCACCCAGGCTGGAGTACAGTGGCATAATCATAGCTCACTGCAGCCTCCAACTCTTGGGTGCAAGGGATCCTTCCACCTCAGGCCCGCAAGTAGCTGGCACTATAGGTGCATGCTACCATACTTGGCTAATTTAAAAAAAAAATTTTATAGAGGTAAGATCTCTATGATGTCCAGGCTGGTCTTGAACTCCCGTCCTCAAGCAATCCTCCTGCCTCGGCCTCCCAAAGTGCTTGGGATTACAAGCATGAGCTACCATTTGGGCACATAATGTATTATTAGGTAGAGATGGCATAATTTCTTAATTCTCTGGTTGGGTTAATGTTGTTTTGTTGTTATAAAATTTTCTAAAATGAGAATGTTTTCCCCCCTTTCAGTTTAATTTCTTCTACAGTATATTCATAGAAAATGAATCATTGAGCCAAAGGGATGAATACTTGATAAATATTGTGAAATACTTCCTGGGAAAGTTTTATCAATTTATATCAGTGGAGAACAAGGATCATTTCTCCATATCTTCACCAATGGAAGTGCTGTTTTTCTAATCTTTCTTAATTGTTTAGGAGAAGAATAGTATGCTGTATTTTAATTTTACATTTCATTTCTTTCATTATTCCCAAAGTTGAATTTTAAAAATATGCTGGCCAGGTGCTATGGCTCACTCCTGTAATCCCAGCACTTTGGGAGGCCGAGGCGGGAGGATCACGAGGTCAGGAGATCCAGACCATCCTGGCTAACACAGTGAAACCCTATCGCTACTAAAAATACAAAAAATTAGCCCGGTGTGGTGGCACGTGGCTGTAGTCCTGACTACTTCGGAGGCTGAGGGAGGAGAATCACTTGAACCTGGGAGGTGGAGGTTGCAGTGAGCCAAGATCACGCCACTGCACTCCAGCCTGGGCAACAGAGCGAGACTTTGTCTCAAAAAATAAATTAAAAAAATATATATATGCTAACCTTTTATTTCTTTTTCTATTTGAATTCTTTTATTTTTATTTATTTATTTACTTTTTTTTTGAGACAGTTCAGTCTGTTTCCCAGACTGGAGTGCAGTGGTGCCATCTCGGCTCACTGCAACCTCCACCTCCCGGGTCCAACCGATTCTCCTGCCTCAGTCTCCCGAGTAGCTGGAACTACAGGTGTGCACCCCCATGCCCGGCTAATTTTTTGTATTTTTAGTAGAGATGGGGTTTCACCATTTTGGTCAGGCTGGTCTCAAACTCCTGACCTCAGGTGATCCACCTGCCTCTGCCTCCCAAAGTGCTGAGATTACAGGCGGGAGCCACCATGCCCAGCTGATTTATTTGAATTCTTTATGTTGGAAGATATAAGCTTTTTGCCTTATTTATTGCAAAAATGTTTCTCAGTTATTTAAAAAGATGTTTAGGAAAATGGAACATTTTTGTGTAGTCAAATGTAACAATATCTCTTTTATGATTTCTTTCTTTTCTCGTAAGCTTAGAAAGATTCCCTCATTCAGAAAGCAAATGAACATCCACAGACATTAAACAAAAACCCTCCCCCTAAAACTCTTCCTTCTCTCTCTCACCCCTCATTATTTTACATTTAATGCTTAATCTACCTGAAATTTATTTTGCTCCACAATATCAGGTGAAGAGCTAAAATAAAAAATTACCCCCAAATACCTAACTAAGTATTCCATTCATGCAATAATCATTCCCTTTTGCTCTTTTCCTGGATTAAATGTCTAAAAACACCTTGGTTTCTGGACTAATTGCAATGTTCTTTCAATTTTGTTTTTGTATTTTGTATATGTGTGGCTGGGTTTAAGGACTAGAATTTTCTTTCTGTAGCAGGATGAGAGCTTCTGTTCATTCTTACATATAATCAGCTTTCTCTTTCTTCGAAGGTTGAGCTGGCTTTTGAAACAAACAACAGCTAGCTTTCTCATCAGAGTCTACCATATCTGGATTTTCCTGTTCATGACTTTGTGTGTGTGTGTGTGTGTGTGTGTGTGTGTGTGTGTGTGTGTGTGTGTGACTGAGCCTCTCTGTTGCCCAGGCTGGAGTGCAGTGGCATGATCTCGGCTTACTGCAACCTCTGTCTCCCGGGTTCAAGTGATTCTCCTGTCTCAGCCTCCCGAGTAGCTGGGATTACAGTCGCCTGCCACCACGCCCGGCTAATTTTTGTATTTTTAGTAGAGATGTGGTTTCACCATATTGGTCAGGCTGGTCTCAAACTCCTGACCTCAGGTGATCCACTCGCCTCAGCCTCCTAGAGTGCTGGGATTACAGGCGTGAGCCACCATGCCTGGCCTTCTGTTCATGACTCTTGCACTGCAGATGAAAGTGCTCTCAGAACCTACAGAGCACCGAACTCAAGAAACAGAACTTAGGAAGCTTTATGTGCATCATTGGCTGAATCCTCTGACATGGACAAGCAAGTGCCCTGCCTGCTAGTCCATTTCTATTTTAAATTATAGTGTACCACTCCAGTGGTGTATTAGAAAAAGTCTTTAGATGGCCAGGCACAGTGGCTCACACCTGTAACACCAGAACTTTGGGAGGCCAAGGCGGGCGGATCACCTGAGGTAGGGAGTTCGAGACCAGCCTGACCAACACGGAGAAACCACGTCTCTACTAAAAATACAAAATTAGCCGGGCATGGTGGTGCATGCCTGTAATCCCAGCTATTCAGGAGGCTGAGGCAAGAGAATCACTTGAACCTGCGAGGTGGAGGTTGCAGTGAGCCTAGATCGTGCCATTGCACTCCAACCTGGGTGACAGAGTGAGACTCCATACCAAAAAAAAAAAAAAAGAAAGAAAGAAAGAAAAAGTCTTTAGATTTAAAAAATAGTTAACGCTTACTGGAGACTTGTATTTTTTGCATTTTTTTCAAATCTTTATGAATGTCCTCAGTAAAGTTAAGTATTTTCTTTATTTAATACATACTCATTAAAAATTTTCAAGTTTATTGAGGTGAAATATAACATAAAATTAGCCATTTTAAAGTGAACAATTCAGTGGCATTTAGTACATTCAAAATGTTGTGCAAACACCACCTTTATTTGTTCCAAAATATTTTCTTTTCTTTTCCTTTTTTTTTTGATTTAGCTTTTGGTGCCCAGGCTGGAGTGCAGTGGCGTGATCTTGGCTCACTGCAACCTCCACCCGCTGAGTTCAAGCTATTCTCCTGCCTTAGCCTCCTGAGTAGCTGGGATTACAGGCACGTGCCACCACACCTGGCTAAGGTTTTGTATTTTTAGTAGAGATGGGGTTTTACCATGTTGGCCAGGATGGTCTCGAACTCCTGACCTCAGGTGATCCACCCGCCTCGGCCTCCCAAAGTTCAGGGATTACAGGAGGGAGCCACCGTGCCCGGCCTGTTCCAAAACATTATCATCTTTCCAAAATAAAACTCTGTATCCATTAAGCAGTCACTCCCCATTCTCTCTTCTCCCCCATTTTCTGGCAACCACCAATCTGCTTTCTGGATGGGTTTACTTATTCTAATTATTTCACACAAATGGAATAATACAATATGTGATCTTTCGTGTCTTATTTATAAAACATTAGCATAATGTGTTTGAGGCTCCTCAACGTTGTAGCATGTATCAGTACTTCATTACTTTTTATGGCTGGACAATATTTCATTGTATAAATAAAACACAGTTTATTTGTCCATTTGTTAGTTGATGGACGTTTGGGTTGTTTCCGCCTTTTGGCAATTGTGAGTAGTGCTGCTATGAACATGTGTGTCCAAGTACTTATTTGAGTATCTATTTTGAATTACTTGGGGTATATGCCTAGGAGTGAAATTGCTGGGCCATATGACAATTGTATATTTAACTTTTTGAGGAAATTCTAAACCATTTTCCGTCATCACTGCGCCATTTTACATTCCCACCAGGAATGTTTGAGGACTCCAGTTTCTCCGTCCTTACCATTACTTGTTTTCCTTTTATAGAAAAATTATAGCCAAGCTCATGGGTATGAAGTGGTATATCATTGTGGTTTTGATTTGCATTTCTCTAATGACTAATGATGTTGGGCACCTTTTATATGCCTATTTGCATTTGTATACCTTCTTTGCTTTTTTATTTTTTATTTTTGAGTAGTCAAGTGCAGTAGTGAGAAGGGGGAAAGAGTAGAATAAGGAGTTCGATCTATAACTGACTAAACAATCAACTGAGATAACTCACTATCTTCAGACCAGCCTGTATACCTTCTTTGGAGAAATGTCTTTTCAAACTCTTTACTCATTTAAAAATTGTGTTGTTTGTCTTTTTTGTTGTTGAGTTGTAGGAGTTTGTTACATATTCTGGATACTAAACCATTATCAGATATATGATTTGCAAATATTTTTTTCCCATTCTGTAGGTTGTCTTTTCACTTTTTAAAAATTCATATATAACAATTGTACTTATTTAGAGGGTACACATGATATTTTGATACATGCATACAATGTGTAATGATCAAATCAGGGTAACTGGAACATCCATCACCTCAAACATTTATCATTTCTTTTTGTTGAGAACATTCCACATCTTCTAGCTACTTTGAAATATACAATAAATTATTGATAACCATTCTTTCACTTTTTTGATAATGTCCTTTTTTGCATAGAAGTTTTTAATTTTGATGAAGTTCCATTTCTCAATTTTTCTTCTGTTGCTCAAGCTTTTGGTGTCATAGTTAAGAACCAATTGTCAAATCCAAGGTCATAAAGATTTACTCCTATGGTTTCTTCTAAGAGATTTATTATTTTAGCTCTTATATTTGAGTTGTTGATTCATTTTGAGTTACTTTTTGGATATGGTATGAGGCAGCTTCATTCTTTTTTTTTTTTTTTTTTTTTTTTTTTTTGAGACAGAGTCTCGCTCTGTTGCCCAGGCTAGAGTACAGTGGCGTGATCTTGGCTCACTGCAACCTTGGACTCCTGGGTTCAAGCGATTCTCCTGCCTCAGCCTCCCAAGTAGCTGGGATTACAGGCATCTGCCACCAGGCCTGGCAAATTTTTGTATTTTTAGTAGACACAGGTTTCACCATGTTGGCCAGGCTGGTCTTGAACTCCTGACCTCAAGTGATCCACCCACCTTGGCCTCCCAAAGTGCTGGGATTACAGGCGTGAGCCATCCTGCCAGGCCAAAGCTTCATTGTTTTGCAAGCCGATATCCAATTGTCCTAGTACCGCTAATAGAGATTATGCTTTTCCCATTGAAAGGTTTTAGCACCCTGTTGAAGATCAATTAACTATAGACATATGGGTTTATTTCTGTACTTTCTTTTTTTTTATTTTAATTTTTTTTGAAATGGAGTCTCACTCTGTTGCCTAGGCTGGAGTGCAGTGACGTGATCTCAGCTCACTGCAACCTCCACCTCCTGGCTTCAAGGGATTTTCATGCCTAGCTTCCCAAGTAGCTGAGACCACAGGTACACACCACCACGCCCAGATAATTTTTGTGTTTGTTTGTTTGTTTTTTTTTTTGAGACAGGGTCTTGCTCTGTCACCCAGGCTGGAGTGCAGTGGTGCGATCTTGGCTGACTGCAAGCTCCGCCTCCTGGGTTCATGCCATTCTCCTGCCTCAGCCTCCTGAGTAGCTGGGACTACAGGTGCCTGCCACCACGTCCCACTAATTTTTTTGTATTTTTTAGTAGAGACGGGGTTTCACTGTGTTAGCCACGATGGTCTCGATCTCCTGATCTCAGGTCATCTGCCTGCCTCAGCCTCCCAAAGTTCTGGGATTGCAGGCGTGAGCCACCGCGCCCGGCCCTGAGCTTATTTTCTTAAGAATTACATACTGTCTCTGTCAAAGAGGAGAGACAATCGGTGCTTAATACATTGTTTACTTTAGGTTTACAAAAGGTTAGATAAACAAAAAGACTAAAAATCTGTTTGTACTAGTGAACATTTCTTAATTGGTAACCCACAGGTTAATAGATATACTGAAAGCAATTTTTCTTGTTCACATGTAGTACTTAATTTTTGTCAAGTTTGTGACTGCTCAGTTTTGCATCCTCCTTTGTCTTCCTCTTTTCATGACCTTATTTCTTCAGATGGATGTTTTGAGGTTATTTTCTATTTTGAGAAAACTATACAAATCTGATTTATTATCACAATAGCTCAAAAGTAGTTCCTGTTGAAGCTCTCCACATTGTCAATACTGTGACCTCCTGTCAGTCTCCTACACTGGATGGGAAACTCAAGCTGAGATTTCTCCAAAGTGCTTCCCACAGTGGCTGAACTAATTTCAATTACCCCCAATGGTATACAGGCGCTCCCTTTTCTCCACAGCCTCGCCAGCATCTGACGTTTTTTGACTTTTTAATAATAGCTGTTCTGACTAGTGTGAGATGATATCTCGCTGTGGTTTTGATTTGCATTTCTCTGATGACTAGTGATGTTGAGCATTTTTTCATATATTTGTTGCCTGCTTGTGTGTCTTCTTTTGAGAAGTGTCTGCTTATGTCTTTTGTCCACTTTTTAATGTGGTTATTTGTTTTCTGCCTGTTGCATTATTTAAGTTTCTTATAATTTTGGATATTAGACCTTTGTCTGATGCAGTTTGTGAGTATTTTCTCTCCCATTCTGTAGGTTGTCTAGTAACTCTGTGGATAGTTTCTTTTGTTGTGCAGAGGCTCTTTAGTTTAATTAGGTTCCATTTGTCAATTTTTGTTTTTGTTGCAATTGCTTTTGAGGACTTAGTCATAAATTCTTTCCCAAGGCCAATGTTCAGAATGATGTTTCCGAGATTTTCTTCTAGGATTCTTATAATTTGAGGCCTAACATTTAAATCTTTTAATCCATCTTGAGTTAATTTTTGTGTATGGTAAGAGGGAAGGATCCAGTTTCGTTCTTCTGCATATGAATAGCCAGCTATCCCAGCACCACTTATTGAACAGGGGAGTCCTTTCCCCATTGCTTATTTTTGTTGACTTTGCTGAAGATTAGATGGCTGTAGGTTTGTGGTGTCATGCCTTTTGAATATGTTTTTTTTTCTTTTTCACTTAGCACAATGCATTTGAGATTTATCTGTGTTCATATGCTTATTAATAGTTCCTTTGTTTCTGAGTAGTATTCCATAGTATGGATGTACCTCAGTTTGTTTATTTATTTGCTACTTGAAGAACATTTGAATTGTTTCCAGTTGTTGGTGATTACAAATAAAGCAGCTATAAACAGTTCACATAAATGTATTTGTGTAAACATATGTTCTCATTTCTCTTGGGTAGGTATCTAGGAATGGGATTCCTGAATTATAGGATAAATGAAGGTTTAATTTAATAAGAAACTGCCAAACATTTTCAGTTTCATAGAGCCACCACAATGAATTACCACGGTCTTGGTGGCTTAAAACAATAGAATTTTATTGCCTCATAGTTCTGTGAGGCTCGAAGTCCAAATTCAAAATGTTGGTGGGCCCATACTCCCTCTGAAAGCTCTAGGGGAGAATTCTTCCTTCCTTTTTTTTTTTTTTCTGAGAGAGAGCCGCTCTATCGCCTAGGCTGGAGTGCAGTGGGGCAATCTCAGCTCACTGCAGCCTCTGCCTGCCGGGTTCCAGCAATACTCCTGCCCCAGGCTGCCAAGTAGCTGGGATTACAGGTGTGCACCACCTTGCCCAGCTAATTTTTTTCTTTTTAGTAGAGACAGTGTTTCACCATGTTGGCCAGGCTGGTCTCAAACTTCTGACCTTAACCTGACCTTAAGTGATCTGCCCGCCTTGGCCTCCCAAAGTACTGGGATCTTTGGGGTATCCATTTTCTTCCTGGAAACCTTTGCGGCCGGTGGCACCTTTGCCTGAGTTCTTGTGTCCAGGAAGAATGAGGTACACAGACAAGTGAAAGGTGAAGAAGTCAAAGGGGAGCTTTATTTAGTGTTAGCACAGCTCAGAGGAGGCCCACAGTGGGTAGCTCCTCTCTGTAGGCAGGTTGTCCCATGGAGTGTTCAGCTCTCAGCAGAGAGGAGGCCCTGGAAAGGGTAGCTCCTCTCCACAAGCAGGTTGTTAAGGGCATCTCTGCTCTCAGCAGAGAAGGTAGCTCCTCTCTGCAGCTAGTCCTCCCATTGTCTCTCCATCCTCTGCCCTCTTCTTGCTGATTCCAGGGCTCAGAGGGGAGGAAGTATGTACTGATTGGTCCACAGGCAGCCATAGGTGACCTGGAGGAGGCACAAGTCTCCACTCTGGTCTGTGGGACTGGCAGCCTAGCCCCCAGCCTTCAGGCCCTCTCTGGCCTGAAGGTGTGGCCTTACTGGAACCTGCTCCCTTCCCTCCAGGAATCTGTCTGCCTTCTGCTGCCATTCATGACCCCGGGGCTCAGCCCCAACCCTGCTTGGAGATTGGAGCAGGCACCGGGAGAGGAGAGGCCAGGCAGTGGGAGCAGACAACCCCAGGCCTGCAGGTATGTTTGGGGAGGGGCCTTCTTGGGCCCCAGAGGGCGCAGGCTGCAGAGATGCCTGGGTCCTGTGCCTGGGAGGGTAGCTGCAGCTGCACTCTGGGAGCTACCACCCCTCCAACTTGGAAGCCTCTTCCTCTGCTTGTCCCTGGCTCCTGCCTGCTCTGTGGAGCAGGAGGCCCAGGTCTGCAGCTGCGGGTCCAGGGGCTGCAGTTGCACCCAGGAGGGCAGATCCTGCCTGCTCCTGGCCACCCTCAAGAGTGAGGGGAGGCTTGCATTCACAGCTGCAGTTTGGGTGCCTGTATCCCCACCCGGGGGGAAGGGCCCCTGCCTGCTCAGTAGAGCAGGAGGCCTGGGTCTGTGGCCATGGTCAGCTGCCATCATTGGGAAGACAGGCATGAGCCACTAGCCTGACCCTTCCTTCCTCTTCTTACCTTCTGGTAGCTCCTGCAAACCTTGGAATTCCTTGGTTTGTAACTGTGTCACTCAATCTCTGCCTTTATCTGCACATGGCCTTCTCTCCTGTGTCTTTCTGTGTTTTTTCCTTTTTTTTTTTTTTTTTTTTTGAGGTGGAGTCTTGCTCTGTTGCCCAGGCTGGAGTGCAGTGGCGCAATCTCAGCTCACTGCAAGCTCCGCCTCCCGGGTTCACATTCTCCTGCCTCAGCCTCCAAGTAGCTGGGACTACAGGCGCCCGCCACTGTGCCTGGATAATTTTTTGTATTTTTAGTAGAGACGGGGTTTCACCGTGGTCTTGATCTCCTGACCTCGTGATCTGCCTGCCTCGGCCTCCCAAAGTGCTGGGATTACAGGCGTGAGCCACCGGTTTTTTCCTTTTTTTTAAGGACACTAGTCATTGGGTTTAGAGCCCACCCTTATCAAGTATGACCTTACTTTAACTAATTATATCTGCAAAGACCCTATTTTCAAGTAAGGTCACATTTTTAGGTTCAGGATGGACATGAATTTTGGGGGGAACACTTATTCAGCACACCCTGGTGGCTGTACCATGTTGCATTCCCACTAGCAGTGCCTGAGAGTTATAGTTGTTCCCAATCCTCAAAACTTCAGGCTTAGCAACTTTAGGAGATAGAAGAGTTTCATCAGAATTCTCAGGACTGTCTCTCATTGGGCTGCCTTGGCATACATGTGCGTTCATCCTTGAACTTATCGCTACAGCCCAGACATGGAACATGATGGTTGGCCAGGACGTGGTCATGTCCCTACTCCTAAAGGTAGGGATGGGGAGGGGTCAGTGCCACATGAATCATGTAAATTGATTGTGGATAAGGGGCTTCCTGGAAGAAAACTAGGGAGATGTTAACAGAAGAAGAGGAACTGAAAGATTGTCAGGTAAAAACAACTAATTACCTCTACAAATAGGAAAGTGCCTTTTGCAACCACTCCTTATCAGTTTCCAACAACTGCTGGAATCAAAGCAATTGATTGTTTTCTATGTGCCAGGCACTATGCCATGTGTTTTACATGGCTCCAATTTCCCCAGCATTCCTCTGGGGAAGATTCCAGTACTCTCACCTTTTTTTTTTCTTTTCTTTTCTTTTTTTTTTTGAGGTGGAGTCTCACTCTGTCACCCAGGCTGGAGTGCAGTGGCATGATTTCTGCTCACCGCAACCTCCACCTCCCAGGTTGAAGCGATTCTCCTGCCTCAGCCTCCCAAGCAACTGGGATTACAGGCGTCTGCCACCATGCCCCAGCTAACTTTTGTATTTTTAGTAGAGACAGGGTTTCACCATGTTGGCCAGGCTGGTCTTGAATGCCTGACTTCAAGTGACCGCCCGCCTTGGCCTCCCAAAGTGCTGGGATTACAGGCATGATCCACCGTGCCCAGCTCACCCTTTTTACATGTAGGAAACTAAGACTTGGAGACTTTGGATAACATTGCAAAAGTCATGTAGCTATTAGGGGGTGACCCTGGATCCTGGGCCAGGTCTGCTAACGTCAGTGCCCACTATACTGTCCTTGTATTTCTCCCCAGTCTCCCAACCAGCCAGTCTGTTCCTGTCTACCTTGATTTGACCCTTTCATTGACATGCATAATTTCTTGGAGTGGTAACTTTTTTTTTTTTAACATTTCAGGGCTTTTCCTAGTGATAACCTCTGCTTCCTGCTGAGTTCTGGATCTAGAGCACAGGCAGGTTTCCTCCCCTTTCTCCCGTAGCTACTGAACTCTGACTTTGTACTGGTGGAGTGTCTGGGGCCCAGGAGAGATTTCTGTCCTTTGCCTGGCAACAGTAGACCGCTAATTTATATCACAGTGTGTTTCTTGCCCCTCCCCCAGGGGCAGACAGGCACCACCTTGTCCTCAGACAAGGCTCAAAGCATGAATGGGCTTCCCTAGGTATGCCTGCTCCACCCTAAAACCTTGGCAGGTGCTGTAGGGCTGTACCACCAAGGGGGAAGGGTCTCCCAGGCCTACTGTGCTGTTTCCAGTCTTTCTCATGCACGCCGAGTAGAGGCCAGTGGAAAAGGATGGCAAGCAGATGGGGATTTCTCTGTGTCCAGCGTGCTCAGGGCTTCTAAACTGCCATGCTAGCTTATCCTTTGCCGGTAAGAATTTGTTTTCTTCTTATCCAGTTTTCTGATGATTGTCTGTTCTTCCCATTCTCTGCCAAAAGAGGAAACAGCTGGTGTGTCTTGTCCCTTTTTGGAAGGACTTGTGAGCCTTAGGAATTCAGTTCCCTTGATTGCTTTGTATAACAGCGCAATTCGCTGATGGACTAAAAATTATGGTTTTCTATGTTTTATAGGTTATCCATTTTTTAATATATTTATTTGACACATTGCGGGGTTTTTTGTTGGTTTTGTTTTTGAGACAGAGTCTCACTCACTCTATTACTCAGGCTGGTGCGCAGTGGCACAATCTTGGCTCACTGCAACCAACCTCTGCCTCCCGGGTTCAAGAGATTCTCCTTCCTCAGCCCCCCGAGTAGCTGGGATTACAGGTGCCTGCCACTACTCCCAGATAATTTTTGTATTTTTAGTAGAGATGGGGTTTTGCCATGTTGGTCATGCTGGTCTCGAGCTCCTGACCTTAGGTGATCTGCCCGCTTCGGCCTCTCAAAGTGCTGGGATTACAGGCGTGAGCCACCGCGCCCGGCTGGTTATCCATTTTCTCTGGTGTATGCCAGCCTCACAGAGTGTGGGATATGAGAAAGAAAGGATCCTAGGGTCGAATAAACTTAAGAAATTTGTCATGTCTTATCCTCTTCTGGATATTTACATGGCACATTCACATCTTAAAGACCCTGAGAATTCCTGCAAAATAGAGAAATATACATATATTGAGATGGAGTCTTGCTCTTGTTGCCCAAGACTTGCTCTTGTTGTCCAATCTCGGCTCACTGCAACCTCCGCCTCCCAAGTTCAAGCAATTCTCCTGCCTCAGCCTCTCAAGTAGCTAAGATTACAGGCGTGCACCACCACACCTGGCTAATTTTGTAGTTTTAGTAGAGACGGGGTTTCACCATGTTGGTCAGGCTTGTCTCAAACTCCTGACCTCAGGCAATCCACCAGCCTCGGCCTCCCAAAGTGTTGAGATTGCAGGCATGAACCACCACACTTGGCCTAGAGAAATAAATTTAACTTTGTTTAACAAAGTGTCCCTAAAGTTTGTTTGATCATAGAACCCTTTGCTTGTGTAGCACTCATTATTTCCCTTAGAATTAATATTCTGTGAACACCGTTTGGGAAATAGAGGCTGGATGTTGATGTTTTATTGTCTGGGAACCTGGAACCAAAATAGAAAGCCAGGATCCGTAAAGATAATAACAGAATTGTTGTGGGTATTTCTAGAACCAAAAGCCATCCTGAAGATTGGGTGGAGGTTCTGGGTGATACCAAGGCACTCAGCAATGGCCTTGGTCAGTAGTCCGTGTTTCATCTTGTACGCTATAACTTCAGAGATGGTCGGGTGTGGTCACTCACTCCTGTAATCCCAGTGCTTTGGGAGGCTGAGGTGGGTGGATCACTTGTGGTCAGGAATTTGAGACCAGCCTGACCAATATAGCAAAACCTCGTCTCTACTAAAAATACAAAAATTAGCTGGGCGTGGTGGCAGGCACCTGTAATCCCAGCTACTTGGGAGGCTGAGGCAGGAGGATCGCTTGAACCCGGGAGGCAGAAGTTGCAGTGAGCAGAGATTGTGCCACTGCACTCCAGCCTGGACAACAGAGCGAGATTCTATCTCAAAACACAGAAACAAAAACAAAAACAACAAAAGACTTCAGAAAGGATACCTGGGTGAATGAGACACAAAGTCAAAATAAAATGTCTGGAAGTCTTTAGATCATTCCATGGACTCTCCTTTCTGACGCATCCATCTCACTCTCTGAAACCAATAAGAAATCTCTTCCTGGCCCCTGTGTTTATACAGCTTGCTCCGATGGCGGTGCTCACCAACCCTGCTGTGGTTGGGGCAGACCCTGAATATGGAGCTGCTATTATATAGTAGGGCTGGATGCCAACCTGTTTTGTGGATCTTCATCCTAGTTGCAAATGATTTCTCAGCCTCAAATTTAAACTCCTTGGCTTCTGGGCCCTGGTCTGCCCCAGGGATTTGAGAGTGGGCATTTGGTCTCTCTGCTCTGTGCCCCTCAGTTCCATCACCATCCCTTGAAGTAGCCTAGACACCTGTTGTTTTCAGCTCCTTGCACCCCTTTTATTTTTGCTCATGGGACACCACCTCTCTCCTCCATCCCACACTTAGGTGGGTCTGCCTGTCCGTAATTGCTGGTAGGGACCAAAGCTGGGGTTCAAACTCAAAGGGTCTGACGCCAAAACCCACTTTCATAAAAATTACTCTGGCTTGCTTCTTGGTACCAAATTGCATCGCTTTTCATTGCATTTAATTTTTAATACTCTAGATCGTGAAATACACTACAGAGTTTCTCTCCAGTCATTTGGATAACCACATGTCAGACAATATCTGAGTCAAGGTTTAAGATTACACAAAATAAACCAAAGTTCTCATCTCATAACAGGGAAAAGTTTCATCTTACTAGTTTTAATGGTGGCAAAAAATTAAGGTTCTGTTTGAAAAATTATTTTTTCTCTAAGATCCTTAGTCCTTGTTATTCCTCAACTACATCAGCTAAAATGTGGCCATGTGTGATGATTATGGAAGTGAACAGCTTTTTCTGAAGGATACTAACCTAATTACTCTGGAAATATCAACCATGAATCAAGAAGTATATTATGACTTAATTGTTCATTACCCAAAATTTAGATAATCCCTCATTTCTTCCATGCCTTCCCTCTCTCCATCTAGAAGCATATTTAACTAAGTAATCAGGGGTACTAACTATTCACAGCCTAGGCAACTGTAGGGAAATAACCACCTTAATAACACATTGGCAGCCTCAGAAATGGCTGGCTATGAATAAGCACATAGCACTTAGTCTGCTCCTTCTTATGTGTTTGCCAATACATTTGCAATTTCATGCACAGTTTTAAATGTTAAGCATTAATCTGAAATGGGCACTGAAGCATCAGTAAAGTCTACAATTTGCCCCCTTTAATGAAAATGCTAGATATAGATTTAATGCAAAACTAAACATTTGGCTCAATATGTTCTACTCCAGTAAATTAGCTAGTGTTTGTCATCTTTTTAAAAAAACGGGGGCTGAATGCCTCATTTCACATGGTTTTGTTAGGGACAGATAGAAAGCTGATAAACAACCCATTTGTTCTATGACAGTAGCTCCTAGTCACACTACTGAAGTTAAGCTTCAGTGCTCATTTCCTTTACAAATCCTGTTGTGAGTTTAAGTGGCCTGCTGTTGAATATTTGACTGAAGTGTAGCCTTGACCAGAGTGTTTTCCCAGAGGAACACAGACGAAGCTTTTTTGGACAGTGGCCCTAGAGCAGTGGATTCTGAAATGACTCAGCGAACCTGAAAGGGAACAGAGCATCAGTGAGCCCTACTGTGTGCTATTTGAAACTGTCAGAGATGTTATCCCACAACAGCCTGAACAGGTTCATGTAATTGCCCTCTACTTGGCCAGGTGAGGAAACTGAGAGCTAGAGATGAAGCTGTGTAGCTAGGAAGTGATGAAACCTGGATTTGACCCCACTCACTATCTCACACTGTCTGGCAGCTGGGAGCTGCCCTTCCTATATCTCTACCAGTGGTGCATTGTTTGTCATTCAAGGAGCTTACACATGCCACCTCCTCCAGGAAGTCATTGCTGATTGCTCACTATTAACCATCCTTCTTATGTGTTTTTATTGTACTTTATCTGTTTCCAATGTAGTCCTTAGGACATTCTGCCTTTTGGTACATTAATTTAATACCTGTCTGACTCTTTATAAGAGAAAGGGCTATCTCTTACATTGACCTTGTATATACTGCAGGACTTTCACTATCAAAGGCACTCAATAAATGTTCATTGAGGCTGGGCATGGTGGCTCACACTTCTAATCCCAGTACTTTCGGTGGCCAAGGTGGAAGAATCACTTGAGGCCAGGAGTTTGAGACCAGCCTGTGAAACACAGCAAGATCTCATCTCTGCAAAAAAAAAAAAATTTTTTTTAAGACAGAGTCTCTCTGTGGCCAGGCTGGAGCGCAGTGGTGCAATCTCGGCTCACCGCAACCTCTGCCTCCCAGGTTCAAGTGATTCTCCTGACTCAGCCTCCCAAGTAGCTGAGACTACAAGCTCGTGCCACCACGCCCGGCTAATTTTTGTATTTTTAGTAGAGACAGGGTTTCACCATGTTGGCCAGGATGATCTCGATCTCCCAACCTCGTTATCCACCCACCTCGGCCTCCCAAAGTGCTAGGCTTACAGGCGTAAGCCACTGCGCCCAGCCAAAACTTTTTTTAAAAAAATTAGACAGGCGTCGTGGTGGGCACCAGTAGTCCGAGCTACTCAGGAGGCTGAGGTGGGAGGATCGCTTGAGTCCAGGAGGTCGAGGCTGTAGTGAGCTATGATTGCACCACTGCACTCCAGCCTGGGCGACAGAGTGAGACCTGTCTCCAAAAAGAGTTAAAAAACTGTTCATTGAAATGTTTATAAAATAGATGGTTCTCAATATCTCATATCCTATTTCCAGAATTATGAAGAACAGTACAGTCAAGAGGGCAGGTCTTGCAGTAAGCCTGACTGGGTTTGAATCCTAGCTGTATGATCTTAGGAGAGTTGCAGAGCTTCTCTGAGTTTCAGATTCCTTCCGTTATAAAGCAAGGATAGGAACAGTATCTACCGCAAAAGGTTGTTGCAGAAGTCCAATAAGAGAAGGCACACATAGTGCTTAGAATAGTGCCTGGTACATAGAAAATGCTCACTGAACCTTGGCTATTATTTTCCAGTAATGTTTGGAGATTTTTATAGCATAGGCAAGAAACTTTGTGGCACTGGTTGTTTACCATTTTAAAACATAAAAAAAAGGAAATATTTGATTTGATTAATAGCTGAACTGACAATGTGCAAGAACCATTTAATAATGACCAATCATTAAAGGTTATAGAAAAAGAAATGATTTGAGAGGCCAAGACCCAGGCCAAGGTATTGGTAAGCCCTGAACTCATCACATGCCTGGAGTCGACAGTTCAATCAATTCTAGTTTTGAATATGGGCAGGAGATTTTTGTAAAAAAAAAGTTTTTGGGCAATATGTAAATGGCTTTCTTTTCTTTCTTTCTCTTTTCTTGCCCCCTGGGCAATATGTATACTGCTTTCTGAGAATGACTTTCCAAATAATTGTGTACCTACTGACGCAGGTGTCATAATTTCCAAACCCATCCAATCAATATGTACCAGAGAGAGATCTGCTCACAGTTCAGAGAGCTAATTTGGTAATTCCAGTGGGCCATTCTGTTCCTTGTTCTGGATAACCAACTAGCTAACCTACTGCCTATTTAACACTATTTGACTTGGGTAAGCCCCTCAACATCCCTTTGAGCTTGAATCTTCTTACAGATAAATATGGATCAAAATATGGATACCTCTCCTTCCTTTCCCTCTTTGGACCTCAGTTTCTCATCTGTAAGATGACCAGGTGGCCTCTCAGTCCCTCCTCTGGCTAACCTTCCATGGTTCTGCCTCCCTGGGATGCTGTAAAGTCAGTTCAATGATATTGACTAAGCTGCTGTGAACTTCCTGACCCAGGGCCCAGCTGGACACCAACTGACTAGGAGAGTTGATGGCCACATAGGGAAGAACTGCCTCTCCTCAGCTGCCAGACAGGGAGACGAGGGGTGGGGCAGCTGCTGATGGCTATGTCTTTCCCTGTGTCCTGGTCACCTGGCCTCTGCTTGCATGCAACAACTCTATTTTTGGACAGGAGGTGGGTGGCAGGAGGGCCCAGAGGTCTGAATTTTCTTAAACAGCCAGGCGTCCTTGGGCTGACATGGTGTCCTTGCTCTCATCAAAGGACATGATGAGTATATATAAAGCGAAGCTACATGAGCAGCCCACTGTGAAGGGAGGAGAAGGGCAGGAGGTCTTGTAGCCTAGACTCTTTGGCTCCAGATGGCTGGAAAAGTTAATAGCTCTAGACAGTTTCCCAAGCTGGCTGTGCACCAGCAGCACTTGGAAAGGTGGTTTGAAGTACAGATTTGTGGGCTGTAGCTTAGAACACTCTGATTCAGTAGGTGAATGGCCTGAGCATCTTATTTTTAGCAAACTCCCCAGGTGGTTCTCGTGCACAGCGAGGCTTGGGAATCCCTTTGGTTTAGGTCATGGGCAGATAGAAGTGATAAGAGAAGAATGGCTGGTGAAGCACATCAGCTCCACCCATGCTCCAGTGGGGTTGGCAGTATGTGGCATCCCAGCTCATTCCAGCTGTGCCATGGTTGTGTCTTAAAATCTCAAAGCCTCGATGCTTATTTCTAAAATGGGAATCATACTGACAACCCCATAGTATCAATGTGAGGGTGAAATGGATGATGCCCATAAGGCACTTAGCAGGGGGCCTGGCACAGAGCCAGCATTGAATAAATGTCAGTTCTTGTCATTATTGTTGTTGTTAACATTATTATGGAGGGCCAGGTGTGGTGCTTCCCACTCGTAATCTTAGCACTTTGGGAGGTTGAGGTGCAAGAATTGCTTGAGGCCAGGAGTTCGAGACCAGCCTGGGCAACATAACAAGATCCTGTTTCTACACACACACACACACACACACACATACAAAACAAAACCCGAAAAAATTAGCCAGGTGTGGTGGTGCATGCCTTTAGTCCTAGCTACTCAAGAGGTTGAGGACAGAGAATCACTTGAACTCAGGAGTTGGAGGTTGCAGTGAGCTATGATTGTGCCACTGCACTCCAGCCTGGGCAACAGGGTGAGACCTCATCTCTTAAAAAAAAAAATTAAAAAGAAAGGATTTTTAAATTCTTAAAAAAAACCCAAACAAAAACCATTATTAACTAATGAAGCACTTGGCCATTCCTGGCTGTTGTTCTCTTCCTTATTGTAGGGTGGGTGTCTTAGTTTGGGCTGCTAGAACAAATATAACAGACCGGGTACTTAAACAACAAACATTTCTTTCACACAGTTCTGGAGACTGGAAGTCCAAAGTCAAGGTACCGACAGATCCAGTGTCTGGAGCGGGCCCACTTTCTGGTTCATAGATGGCTGTCTTCTCACTGAGTGCTCACGTGACAGACAGCAGAGAGACACAGGAAGCAACCTCTCATGTCTCTTCTTAGAAAAGCATGAATCCCATTTCTGAGGGCTCTACTCTCATGATCTAATCACCTCCCAAAGCCCCTGCCTCCTAATTCCGTCACACTGGGGGTAAAGATTTCAACATATGAATTCCGTTCAGTCCATAACAGTGTCCATAACAAGACCTGGACAACATCTAAGGTCTTGTTTGCTAGATGATTTGCTCCAGAGCCCCCAAGGAACTGCACTTGTAACACATTTTACAAAGATGACTCATGAAAGTAGGCTAAAAAATGTTAATATTATTCAATCTGGGTGATGAGTATTTAACTGGCTATTAAGATATTCCTTCAATTTCCTTGATGTTTGAAATATTTCATAACAACAACAGCAACAATAAACTAGCTAACATTCATAAACGCCAGCTGATTGGTTCATGTTAATCCCAGCTGGTGTGACCTTGATCAAAATGGGTAAGCCGGCAAAATGGCCTTCAGGACCCTCCAGCTGTGTGACTATACTCCCCTCTTTTAGACCCCCGTCACTCCCTCCCAAGTTCTTCAGCCACCCAAGACCTCCCTTCCTCAAGGACTTGTTCTTCCAGAGCTCCTGATCTCATCTTGGAACTAGTTTGATTAGAGGTATTAACAGTTGATGGTGGCTTAATTTCGATTTCTGCCTTTTCTCATAAACCAAGTGGCATACACGTCAGACCCCTGCCTGTGAGTGATGAGGACATTTTGATGGAGGGTGAAAATTGTACACTACCCTCACAAACTACCAGGTGTAAAGCTGCTCCCTTGTTGCATGGAAAGGTCAACCCCATTTCAATATTATAATGTTCAGTTTCTGTTCAGAGCAATTCAGAATGGTGCCAAAACAACTGCTCAATTCAGGCTTGTGTGCGTGTGTGCGTGTGTGTGTGTGTGTTTAACCAGTTTGTTGGTTGAAAAAAAAGTGATGAGTTGCCTTTATGTAAACAAAATAGCCAGTTAATTGACAAGGATTTTCACTTTTTAACCAGTCATCATTGCAAAGACAAAGAGAACTTTTGCTAAGTTGCTTTTCACAATGTCACACAGTCAAACAAGCACAAATTCAAGGTGAGATTTTCCTTTAGTTACTATCCTCCTCTGGTGTGAATATCTAACCTGATATGAAATCTTTCTCTTCTTCCTTCACAGTCCTCCAGATGTGCTTTGATTTCCTTAGCGTCTTAGTTTTCTCCTGAGGAGGCACCTCTCTCTCGGATACCTGCAGTGGTGCCCAAACTTCAATCATTCCCATATGGCTGTCCTGGTTTTTGCCATATCCATGTACCACCCTTCCTATCATTGAACCAGCTTTCTTTACATAAAATCACTTAGAAAATAAATTTATTTTTGCCAGGCACGGTGGCTCACGCCTGTAATCCCAGCACTTTGGGAAGCCGAGGCCGTTGGATCACCTGAGGTCAGGAGTTTGAGACCAGACTGACCAACATGGTGAAACCCTCATCTCTATTAAAAATACAAAATTAGCCGAGCATGATGGTACATGCCCATAATCCCAGCTACTTGGGGGACTGAGGCAGGAGAATTGCTTGAACCCAGGAGACGGAGGTTGCAGTGAGCCGAGATCGCGCCATTGCACTCCAGCCTGGGTGACAAGAGCGAAATTCCGTCTTGAAAAACAAACAAAAAAAAATAAATTCATTTTTAAAGAGAACTTTCCATTATTACCATAAATGGGAAACCAGTATTACCATACGTAGAGGGTAACCATAAAAATTAACATAGTGAAAACAAAAAACAATGTTCCTAAATTCTAGCTGGATTCTCTAATAAGAATCTTGATCTAAGACCTGCTTTCTCTTTGTTAATAAAAAAAAAAAGGGGGGCTGGGCATGGTAGCTCATGCCTGTAATCCCAGCACTTTGAGAGGCTGAGGTGGGCGAATCACTTGATGTCAGGAGTTCCAGACCAGCCTGGCCAACATGGCAAAACCCCATCTCTACCAAAAATACAAAAATTACCTCAGTGTGGTGGTGCATGTCTGTAGTCTCAGCTACTCGGGAGGCTGAGGCAGGGGAATCACTTGAACCTGGGAGGTAGAGGTTGCGGTGAGCCGAGATCACGCCACTGCACTCCAGCCTGGATGACAGAGTGAAACTCCGTCTCGAAAAAAAAAAAAAAAGGAGTCACAAGTGTTCAAGTTTAAAAACATATTAGCACCAAACTCAGATTTTTCCTCCTTCATTTAATCCAAACAACCAAAAAAGCTAATAACCTCTTCAAGTAATTGTTATTTAATGCCTACAATGATCCCTTATGCTAAAAGTAGCCACATCCCACTCTTTGGAGCTCTGGATCCTTGCAAACGGTCTTCGAATCAGACTACCTGGTTCTATTCTGGCCTTAATACTTTGAATGCCCAAGCCACCCACTCCCTTGTTAGCTTTGGAGTCTTGCATTCTTTCCCAGTGTCTTCTACAAGTCTCTTCAGGCCTTTGTACCTCACCTCACTTGCTACTCATTCAGGTCCACATAGATGCTAATTTTGTGAGCATTTTTCCTAAACCCCGCCTCAAAGACTTCCAAGGAAGGCTGACAGTGTCACTTAGCCTCTCAGAGCCTCCATTTCCTCATCTGCAAATCAAGGAAGTCTAATCATTCTGGCCTCACAGACTGTTGCAAGGATTAAATGATCCAATGGAGAGAAAGTGCTTTGCACAATGGCTGTAATACATGCTCAATAAGCAGCAGCACGTTGTTAGCCATGGAGTCATCCAGTCTGACTTCAGTGCCAACTTCTTTCAAACAGTCAGTTCTTGAACTACCTCTTAGCCATTGCTACACACATTCACTGGCTCTTAGAAATGCCAATAAGCTGTTGGTTTACTCAAACTCCTGGTCAGTGATTGATTGTCTGGAATGCCATGTGTGTTTGCTTGGTGCATCTCAGACCTGGAGTAGCTACGGAAGTCAAGGAGTCCTGCAAGGGAGTGTGATTGGACAGCATGTCCTACTGTTCCCACCAGAGAGATTCATGTCTTTGTGGACAGCCTTTGCTTTTCTCCCTTAGTGGACATAAGTAGAGGGACAGTTTTTACAAGGGACTGTGGCCATTTGCTCTCAAGGGGCTTTGGAGTCTCCTCCTGAGTATGAGGCACTAAGTTCTCATGGTAAGATCCGTTTCTTTGTGCAAGCCTCTCCAGCCCGTCTTTGCCTTACACACTAGACTCTTGGGACCCAGGCTCATCCTCTTATAAAAGGATGCCAAGCAGAGGGTCATACAGTAAAGGGAGGTAAACATTCTTTTAAACTAGTTTATCAATTCAACACAGCACAGTGGTGTTGGGTTACCAGGGTCAACAGCCAGCAGTCACATTCCTTCAGCTGTTTGATTGGGGCAATGCATTAACAAACAGCCAGGAAAACTCTTTTTGATTAATTATGTTGATAAGTTTTTTTTGTAGTGTACTACAAGCTCTTTTAATTTAATCTGCTTGGACAGCAGCCCATTCAGGTGAAATGTCTTGACTTATCTAAAGAAGCACTGATGAGAAGGCTACTGGGCCTGGGATTTTATTGTGCTATCATGTAATCATTAACACATGTGGCTACTGTTTTCCTGCATTTTGATTTTCTTCTTGAAAGGAAGGACATGTCTGTGGGGTGGGGGTATTAGGGAAGTAAGGATGAGACCCAGCAGCAGTGACAGGAAAAGAGGATGCTATTACTAGCTTAGCCTGAAAACACTATCTTTATTGCCAGTAGTAAAAGTATTTGAAAGCACTAATAATGACTTCAGTGAACATTCGTCTTTTAAAAAAAGAGCAAAGGATGGCGAGGACATACTTTTCTCAAAGAGTGGAACTCTTCTAGATTAGGTTTGTCCAATCTTTTCACTTCCCTGGGCCACAATGGAAGAAAAATTGTCTTGGGCCACACATAAAATATACTCACACTAATGATAGGTGATGAGCTAAAAAAAAAATTGCAAAAAAACCTCATAATGTTACAAGAAAGTTTATGAATTTGCGTTGGGCTGCATTCAAAGCCATCCTGGGGCCATGTGTGGCACATGGGCCGCGAGTTGGACAAGCTTGTTCTAGATCAAGGTTTCTCAACCTTGGCAATACCGACATTTTGGGCTGGATAAGTCTCTGTTGTGGGGTGCCTGTCCTGTGCACTGTAGGATGTGTAGCCTCTTCCCAGTAGGTGCCAGCAGCATCCCTCTCCCCAACAATTGTGATAACCAAAAAGATCTGTAGACATTGCCAAATGTGTCCTGACGCACAAAATTGCCTCCAGTTGAGAACCACTGTCCTGAATGTACTGATTCAAATCTTAAGTAGCCTATTGTGACTCTCTGCTGATCTCTTTCCATCACCTCATTTAAGACACAATTCAGCCAGACGCGCAGCTCACGCCTGTAATCCCAGCACTTTGGGAGGCCGAGGCGGGTGGATCACGAGGTCAGGAGATCGAGACCATCCTGGCTAACACGGTGAAACCCCATCTCTACTAAAAAAAAATACAAAAAAATTAGCTGGGCGTGGTGGCGGGTGCCTGTAGTCTCAGCTACTCGGGAGGCTGAGGCAGGAGAATGGCGTGAACCTGGGAGGCAGAGCTTGCAGTGAGCCGAGATCGCGCCACTGCACTCCAGCCTGGACGACAGTGCGAGACTCTGTCTCAAAAAAAAAAAAAAAGACACAATTCAACACATAACTCTTCCAGGGGGCCAATCCTCACTGACTTCTTTGTCATCTGTCCTCCCTACATTGAGACCTTGGGTCTATACTATCTTCTCTTTCCTTCTCTTCTTCCTCTTCTCCCTTCTTGTTTTTTCATCCACAGAACTGTGTTCTGAGCAACTGTTCAATATCAACTTGCGAATTAAACAGGGAATTATTTCTCCCTTATGTTTGTGACAGATATCTATCTCAGAGGCAACCCAGACAAAATTTCCCAAATTGTCCAAAAATAAAATGAATATTCTTTGATTAAAAACAGATGTCTAGGCCGGGCACAGTGGCTCATTCCTGTAATCCCAACACTTTGGGAGGCTGAGGGGGTGGATCTCCTAAGGTCAAGAGTTCGAGACCAGTCTGGCCAACATGGTGAAACCCCGTCTCCACTAATAATACAAAAATTAGCCGGGTGTGGTGGTGGGCACCTATAGTCCCAGCTACTCAGGAGGCTAAGACAGGAGAATTGCTTGAATCCGGGAGGTGGAGTTTGCAGTGAGCTGAGATAGAGCCACTGCACTGCAGCCTGGTCAACAGAGCTAGACTCAGTCTCAAAAACAAACAAACAAACAAACAAACAACAGAAAAAAAAAAAACACAGACATTTAGGCCAGGCACAGTGGCTTGTGCCTGTAATCCCAACACATTGGGAGGCCAAGGAGGGAGGATCTCTTGAAACACGGAGTTCAAGACCAGCCTGGGCAATGTACTGATACCCTGTCTCTATTAAAAATAAGAGAGAGAGAGGGAGAGAGAAAGAAAAAATACATGTCTAAATGGGGGCAATTGAAATTTGAGGTGAGAAGTAGCAGGAAGTAGTGGCAGAATTACAGAAATTAAAAATAGCTCACACTCTGCAAGCACTTAATCCACTATATGCCACGTTCATTATCTCATTTAATTCACACATTATCCCCATTTTGTAGAGGAGGAAATAGAGTTTTAGTGAAGTGAAGCAATTTGTGCAAGTCCCCAGAGTTGAACTGGCAGTGTGAGGATTTGAACCTGGGCAGCTTGATCCTGGGGTGGGTCCTCAGCCCCTGTTCACACAGTTAAAGTCCTAAAGGGGTGGAAGGTCACCAAATGAGGTTGAGGACCAAGGGCAGGATGACTTTTCAGGAGCTGTAAGAACAACTTGTCTGAATTCTAGAGGCCCCAGCTTTCAGTGTCTGGACCTATGCAAATCTGCAAGTGAATGTGGTCCCATTTCTTTGTTTCCATCTGTCTTAGTGAAACTGCCCCTGCTTAGCGGTGTGGAGTATTGCTTTCCCAGTTTAGAAAGTTAATTTATAAAGACAGCTGAAGTGAAGAATATGGTTCAAGAGGGTGCCTCGGCTAGCAGGTGCTGGGGGAGTGGGGTGGGGGTGGGGAATATAGAGCTGGAGAATCAAGAAATAAATTAAATCTTTGACCTTTGATGACCGTGGGAGAAAAACATGTGTGGACATAGATCCAAAGCCTTGGCAGTACCTATCCCTTACCTGTCCTAAGCCCCGTTTTTTGCTCATTTTGTATTTCTCATACGAAAACACAAAGTTGTAGTTTCCAATTTCTTGGTGGCAAAATTGTGGCAAACATTGAAAAAGATTTGAAAAAGATTTCCCCTTGCTCTTCTCCCTCTCCCTCCCCCTCCCCCCTCCCCCTCCCCCTCCCCCTCCCCCTCCCCCTCCCCCTCTCCCTCTCCCTCCCCCTCTCCCTCTCCCTCTCCCTCTCCATCCCCCTCCTCTCCTCCTCCTCCTCCTCCTTCTTCTTCTGTTTTGTTTTTTTGAGATGGAGTCTCACTCTGTTGCCAGGCTGGAGTGCAGTGGCTCGGCTCACTCCTGCAACCTCCGCCTCTGGGTTCAAGAGATTCTCCTGCCTCAGCCTCCCAAGTAGCACACACCATCATGTCTGGCTAATTTTTGTATTGTTAGTAGAGATGGGGTTTTGCCATGTTGGCCAGGCTGGTCTTGAACTCCTGTCCTCAAGTGATTCACATGCCTCAGCCTTCCAAAGTGCTGGGATTACAGGCGTGAGCCACCATGCCCGGCCTCTAGCCTCCTCTTGAGCCACCTTTTCTTCATACTGTGTTGCAGCCATACTGGCCTTTTCACCATTCCTGCCTCAGGACCTTTGCACATGATGGTTGCTTTACATGGGTGCTGACTCCTTTGCCCAGGTAAGCTCCTCAGGTTTTTATTTACGTATCACTTCCTCAGAGGGCCTTCCTGGCTTCCTTCTCTAAACTGATTTTTTTCTTCACTATTCTCTCAGCACTTCTTTTTTTTGGGGGAGGCAGGGAACACAGTCTCACTTTGTTGCCCAGGCTAGAGTGCAATGGCGTGACTTGGCTCACTGAAACCTCCGACTCCTGGGTTCAAGGGATTCTTTGCCTCAGCCTCCCAAGTAGCACACGCCATCATGCCTAGCTAATTTTTGTATTCTTGTAGAGACAGGGTTTCGCCATGTTGGCCAGGCTGGTCTCAAAGCTCCTGTCCTCAAGTGATCTACCTGCCTTAGCCTCCCAAAGTGCTGGGATTACAGGCGTGAGCCACCATGCCTGGCCTTCTCAGCACTTCTTTTGGAGAATTTTCCATAACTTAATGTTTGTCTCCCAACTACACTATAAGCTCCCTGAAAACAGAGACTTAGCATTCCATATGGCAATGGCACACAATGGCCTGGCACACAGTGTTTTATAAATATTTGTTGAGGGAATACATGAAGTCTAGACTGAGTATTTGGTTGATTTGGAAGCAGTTGTATGTTTTCTGCCTTTTAACTTTAAAAATGTGTGAAAATTTTCAAATGTACATAAAATTAGAATAATACAATGAACTTTTATATACACATCACCTAGATTCACCAATTGTCAAGATTTTGCCACATTTACATGATTTTTTCCCTTTTTTAACTTAAATTTTTCCCTAGCCTTCTAAAGGCACAGAAACATTAGCTACCATTCATTGTGTTTACTATGTGCCAGTAAATGTGCTAAATGTTTCTTTCTTTCTTTCTTTTTTTTGAGACAGAGTTTCGCTCTGTCACCCAGGCTGGTGTGCAGTGGCGAGATCTCGGCTCACTGCAACCTCTGCCTCCCAAGTTCAAGTGATTCTCCTGCCTCAGCCTCCTGGGTAGCTGGAATGACAGGTGCCTGCCACCACGGCTGGCTAATTTTTTTGTATTTTTAGTAGAGACGGGGTTTCACCATGTTGGCCAGGCTGGTCTTGAGCTCCTGACCTCTCAGCCTCCCAAAGTGTTGGGATTAGTAGGCATGAGCCACCACTCCTGGCCTAAATGTTTCTTACATATGTTGTTGTTTAATCTTCTCAACAACTCTGCTGTGGGTATTATAACCCTATTTTAGAAAGGTGGATGCTGATACAGTGTAAGTCACTTTATGCAGTGTTCCCACTTTAGTAGGTGGAAATCTGGGACCCCAAAGTTCATGTTCTCAACTACCAAACATTGCTCTTTATAGATTTAATCAAACACATTTCTCTCCCACCTGTCCTTTCTTCTTCATACCTACAGACTTCTAAATGTTTGAAACATTTTTATTGTGCCTAACCTGTAGGGCAAGTGCTCCAGTGCCTGTGAAAAAAGAACAGCAATTGGCTTTATTATTCGCCTAATAAAAAATCAATTTGGCAACAAACATTTATTGAACCCTTTTTTATTTATCAAGCACCATGTTAAGAGCTGGGGAGACAACAGTGAATGAAATAAATATTGTCTCTACTCTTATGGAGCACAGTAGAGTCAGGTTCTCCAACAGTAATTCAGATAGTTTGTGGTTGGATCCACCCTATATAAACATCCTCTTGGCTTTCCAACTGAGACCGTGGGTTTACAATGAGCAAAGTAAGATGGAGCAGGTGACGCTGAGGGTTCAAAATAGTCAACTCCACTATTTAGAGGTTTCTTCTCTGACACTCCCCTCTACTTTTTTCCTTGCCCTCTGTTTCCTGACTACCCTGGAGCAGTACTGCTTTCATCTCTGATTGGACAAGGGAAGGGACAAGATACATAATTCAAAATTACTCTGATAGCTACACAGGTCTTCTGTGTACAGTTGTGCAATTTGTGCACTGCACAAAGACATCTGGTTGAAGAGCTGGCTGGAGCTGAAATCCTGCTTGTGCCCCATTTGCCCAGGGCTGGCCCCACCCGGGGCTCTACCAGCCTTGAGGAAGAGCCTCTTTTTCTACCTACCAAGCTTCCCATGGCGGACACACAGGAGCCACGGGTCCATGAGCTACAGAGGCATCCCGTGAACTTGAGGAAGCCCTCTTGGCCAACCTAAAAAGAGAATGGAAAGGGAGATCATTAAAACAGCTGGGTCAAATTGCAATTTTGGATTATGTGTGAAACTCACCATTTGTACTCTCCATGTCGCCCATGGACTCAGTGGATGGAATTCAAAGTGCCTTCAGGTTTGATGGCAGTAAGAAAGTCAGTTCAACACAGGAAAAAGGCATGGTGGTTAAAAGCATACACTTTATAGGGTACGTAATGTGACTTGAGAGACTTCTTGCCAGCAAGTAATAGAAGAGAATGGAAGAATTGGTAACAATTTTCAGGTGGTTTATTTCCTAGACTCAATTCCTTGAGTTAAGCAGATCACCTTATCATAATGATGAAGAGAATACTAACACCTGCACAGCCCTCTTAGCATAAACCAAGAGGTTTTTCACAGGGAGTACATTCACTGTTTTTCTGATTGTGTATAGCAATATTAATAGCTTTCATTTAGTAAGCACAGATACGTGCAGGGCATTGTACTGAGAATTTCACCTACATTGCTTTATTGAATTCTCTTTATATCCCCATAAAGGAGGTATGATTATGTTTTATGCATGGGGACACTGACATTTGAGTTACTCAAGGTCATATAATAAAGAAGTGGTACAGCAGGGCTTGAACCCTTGCCTTTTGACTTCAAAACCCACACCTGGCCATATGTGGTGGCTCATATCTGTAATCCCAGCACTTTGGGAGGCCAAGGTGGGCGGATCACTTGAGGTCAGGAGTTCGAGACCAGCCTGGCCAACATGGTGAAACCCCCATCTCTACTAAAAATACAAAAATTAGCTGGGCATGGTGGCAGGCACCTGTAATCCCAGCTACTTGGGAGGCTGAGGCAGGAGAATCGCTTGAACCCAGGAGGCCAAGGTTCAGTGAGCCAAGATTGCACTGCTGCACTCCAGTCTGGGTGTCAGAGCAAGACTGTGTCTCAAAAAGAAAAAGAAAAAAAGAACAAAACCCACACCTGGAACCACCACGCATGCCTGTTTTGGGAGAAGAGTCTGTTCTGTTAGGTCTCTATCCTGGCCTGGGGGACCTACCACACACATCTCAGACTTCTGTTCAAACATATCCAACTTCCTCCAAGTTGGGACCTTTTTTAGCTTTCTTTTCTTGAATACCCACTGCCTTCATGCATAACTGATGAACAGGAATCCTTCTTGGGCAGTGCAGCTAACTGGCCACTTTTTCTCAGTTAGTATTATCACAATTCACACTCATGTCACAAGCCACACCCCAGCCAAGGCCTTTAACCTCTGCCAACCTCATGGCTCAGTAGAAGCACTGCTATAAGTATATTAAAACATTTTGTAAGGGTTTTTCTGCCAGCCTCAATAGCTCAGCAGAAAACTGACATAAGAAAATACTTTAAAAACCTTATAAGGATTTTTCTTTTTGACAATCTCCCCACAGCTGTCCATAAGAGTGGACAGTAATCGAAAAGACAACGTGTGTCTTTCTGATTAATGGGATTTGGGGGGATCAAAGAGACTTCAGTTTAACAGGATGAAAAATGTCTTTTGTGGGAAGTTGGGGCAGGAGGTGTTGGCACTGAGAGATGGTTTTTATGGTCCTAAGATCACAGGTATGATCAGGTGTTGACTATAATTATTTTTTGTTTTGGGTTCAAGTGAGAGAATTAGTATGCAATTCTTGGCTAGCATGGTATTTTCTTTCACCTTTTAAATTGAAGAGTTTATGGTTTTTGTAAGACAAAGTTACCAACCTCATGATAATAATAACTCACATTTGTTTTGTACTTACCTTTTACTTTTAATGCTTTAAGTAGTTTATAAACATTCTTTTATTTAATCCTCACAACCACTTTGTGAAGGAGGCATATTCATTATTGGCATTTTACAGATGACAAGATGGAGGCTCATAAAGGGTATGAAGTTGGTGACTGTGTAAGCTGAACAAGTGTAGAGAGCTAATGTACAATATGAAAACTACAGTTAATAATACTGTATTCTATACTGGTGTTTGCCAAAAGAGATTTTAGGTACTTTTTTTTTTTTTTTTTTTAGACAGGGTCTTCCTCTGTCACTCAGGCTGGAGTGCAGTGGTGAAATCTCGGCTCACTGCAGCCAAGACCTCCCGGGCTTAAATGATCCTCCCACCTCGACCTCCCAAAGTGCTGGGTTTACAGACATGAGCCACCATGCCTGGCAGATTTTGGGTACTCTTAACACACACACAAACACACACACACACAGAGAAAGAGAGAGAGGGAGAGAGAGATCTGGGTGCAGTGGTACATGCCTGTAGTCCCAGCTTCCCAGCTACTTGGGAGGCTGAGGTGGGAGGATTGCTTGAGCCCAGGAGTTCAAGGCTGCAGTGAACTACTATGGTAACACTGCACTCCAGCCTGGGTGACAGAGTGAGACCCTGTCTTAAAAATAATAATAATAAAATAAAATAAAGAAAAGTAAAAAATGTAGCTGTGAGGTGATGGGCATGTTAATTTGCTTGACTATGGTAATCACCTTGGCATGTATATGTACCTCAAGATAAGTGTAGCAAAACATGTTACACATCTTAAATATGTACAATTTAAAAGCAAGACGGAGGCTCAGGATGGAGAAATAACTCGCTTAAGTTCACATAGCTAGTAAGTGGCAGAGCCTGGATTCAAAACTGAGCAGCTGCCTCCAGGTTGAGCTTGTCACCACTATTTCATGTACCCTCTAAATTCTTGTGGGGAAATCAGGGTGCTTATTCAATCCATGCTGCATATAGAGGTTGTTAGGTGGTGAATACTTCTTGTCCATTTTTTGTTTCAAAGACGGGGTTTCCCCCAAATACCCCTGGCCTCTGTCTCACCTTTACTCACCCCCTGGGGAGATGAGTGAGTTGCTTGAGTGTGAGAAGAAAGGGCACGCATGGCCTAGTCTTTTAACTACACATCTTGTTCTGCTCCTCCAGGGGCAGGTCTTCCTAGTTGGGTGAGGTCGGGGGAGGCCTTCAGAGTTCTAGTGCTCCAGAGTATGTGAGTCTGCCTATCTTTGGAGTTTAATATGAGGAGACCCTTGACCCTATATAAGCCACAGTTTCCAAATCAGCTTATTAAAGGGGATATTTGTCCCCTATTTGATTATTTTCTTGTCTTCTTTCTCTGTTGATCTAGAACTCAGATGGAGAAGACAGCGTTATGTATCCTCACTGCACCCTCTCCCAAGAGCTATTGTGGAAAATAAAGAAAGAAATGTGGGTCGGGTGCAGTGGCTCACGACTGTAATCCCAGCACTTTGAGAGGCTGAGGCAGGCGGATCACCTGAGGTCAGAAGTTCGAGACCAGCCTGGCCAACATGGTGAAACCCTGTCTCCACTAAAAATACAAAAATTAGTCGAGCGTGGTGACAGGCGCCTGTAATCCCAGCTACTCGGGAGGCTGAGGCAGACAGTTGCTTGAACCTGGGAGGTGGAGATTGCAGTGAGCCAAGATTGCGTCACTGCACTCCAGCCTGGGTGACAGAGCGAGACTCTGTCTTAAAATAAACAAAAATAAAAAATAAACAAAGAAAGAAATGTAGTTAAGTATCAAGACATCATATGAATTAAAGACTCTTGATCTAACATCCAATGAATTGGCTGGGCACACTGGCTCATGCCTATAATCTCAATACTTTGGGAGATTGGGCGGGTAGATGCCTTGAGCCCGGGAGTTCAAGACCAGCCTGCACAACATAGAGTGACCCTGTTCTACCAAAAAAACACAATATATTAGCCGGGCATGTGGCATGCACCTGTAGTCTCAGCTACTCAAGAGGCTGAGGAGGCAGGATTGCTTGAGCCTGGGACGTTGAGGCTTCAGTGAGCCGAGATCACACCATTGCACTTCAGCTTGGGCTACAGAGCAAGACCCTATCTCAAAACAAAAACTAAACAAAACAAAAAAACAAAAAACAAAAAAACCAACAACAACAAAAAAACCATCCAATGAATCCACTCCCTTCCTTGGCAATTAGTTCATCAATTGAGTTAAAGAAGGAGAATATAGCAGGTACTTGGCTTATATGATCTCACTTAACTGCTGTAACAATCAGGTGAGATGAGATTTATTATCTCTGTCTCATCCATAAGGAAACTGTATCTTATTCAGTCAACAAATATTGGGTATAGCCCATAGCCAGACTTTGTTCCAGGAGGCTCAGGAAGGTCATGGGAATTGCTCAATATTGTATATAGCTGGTCAGTGGAAGAACTAGGATTTGAACTCGGGTCTGACCAATGACATGGGTTAGGCTTTCCTTGGAGAGATGGGAGAGTGGGAACAAATAAAATAATGGCAATAAACATATTAAGCCCTGACTTTATACCAGTATGAAACTTTATACCACTCAGTGCTTGTGATGCATTACCTCATCGAGTCTTTGCATCATCCTTACAAAGCAGGTAGTGTTATCCTCATTATACACATGAGGAACCTGAGGCTCAATGATGTTAAACAGTAAATGGGCCAGGGGTGGTGGCTCACGCCTATAATCCCAGCACTTTGAGAGGCCACAGTGGGCGGATCACTTGAACTCAGGAGTTCGAGACTACCCTGGCCAACATAGTGAAACCCTGTATCTACCAAAAATACAAAAATTAGCCAGGTGTGGTGGCGCATGACTATAGTCCCAGCTACTCGGGAGGCTGAGGTGCGAGGATTGCTTGAGCCTGGAAGCTGGAAGTTGCAGTGAGCTGAGATTGCACCACTGTACTTCAGCCTGGGTGACAGAGTGAGATCCCATCTTTTTTTTTTTTTTTTTTGAGACAGAGTCTTGCTCTGTCACCCAGACTGGAGTGCAGTGGCATGATCTCAGCTTACTACAACCTACAACCTACACCTCCCAAGTTCAAGCAATTCTTCTGCTTCAGCCTCCTGAGTAGCTGGGATTACAGGTGCCTACCACCATGCCTGGCTAATTTTTGTCTTTTTTTCAGTAGAGATGAGGTTTCACCATATTGGCAGATTGGTCTCGAACTCCTGACCTCAAGTGATCCGCCCACCTCGGCCTCCCAAAGTGCTGGGATTATAGGCGTGAGCCACCGCCCCTGGCCCATTTACTGTTTAACATCTGGGATCACAGGTGTGAGCCACCGTGCCTGGTCAACCCCATCTTAAAAAAATATCAAAACAAAACAGTAAATTGCAATCCCGGTCTTCTCATTCCAAACCGTTAGCCGATGTGTAGTATTGCCTTTGTTTTCCTGCCTTTACAAAGGTAGTTGGGAGACCTAGCCTCTGACATGACATCAGAACACCTTGAACAATTAATTAAAAAGTGCAGATCAATCTGGTGGGTGTGCATGGAGGAGCCCAAGAGTGGGGAAGGAAGGCAGAGGATGAGGTATGTGGGAAAAAGGGCTGGGGAGCAGAGTGAAGTAATGAATATTGGGTAAGTTGAACCAGGCTTCATGGGAGGCATTTTCAGCCAGGTTTCAGCTGATATATGCTTGATGACAGCAGAGAAAAATAACAGGGTAAGTTTGAGAATCAGGGATAATTTTTGAATGGCATGACTTGTACGTGGTAAGTCAGTTGTAAAAAAACAAACAAAGCAACAGCAGCAACAGCAAAACTCCATCTCCTCTGAAACGGAGGAATTGCCCTGTTGAAGAGATGGGCTGCATCCGGGTCTTCAGGGTTTTGTTTGGGTGAACATTCAAGACCCGGAAGACCCTGCATCTTGTCATGGCTTTCGGTTGTTAATTAACTGGGGTGACTATGGGGTCATTTAATTTTTCTGGACCTTAATATCCTTATCTCTAAAGTGAATGTGTGTCCTCCAAAGTTCCATCTAGCGATAATATTTATTCTCCTTTCTTGCAAGGCAGAGGACAGTACCAGCCACTGGCACACAGATGATGGTTGAGAAATGCTTGTTGGCTGGGTGTGGAGGTGCAAGCCTGTAATCCCAGCACTTTGGGAGGTCAAGGTGGGCAAGTTGCTTGAGTCCAGGAGTTCGAGACCAGCCTGGGCAACACGGCAAGCCCCATCTCTACAAAAAAAACAAAAAATTAGCCGGGCATGTTGGTGCACACCTGGGGTCCCAGCTGCTCAGGAGGCTCAGGCGGGAGGATCGCTTGAGCCCAGGAGGTCAAGGCTGTAGTGAGCTGTGACTGCTGCACTCCAACCTGGGAGACAGAGTGAGACTATGTCTCAAAAAACAAAAACAAAAACAAAACTTGTTGACTTGAACTAATTAAAGGCAGTGGTACTAATTTAAAAAAGAAATTCTCCCCGTGTGGGCATGTCCTGCTTCCTATCTTGTTGCCTGTGCTCCATAGGTCATGTGGCCTTGCCCCTGAGTTATCCAGCTTGTCATCTCCTTGTTGAGGAAAACTCTCCCTGCCATTCCCCACACAAATCACTTTGCTTCCCTCATTCTAAACTCTCTCTAATATAGGCTCAATCTCTCTATGAATCCCTTGCATTCTTAATTCTTCCTTCGCCTTCTGACTTTCCTGTTCTTAGGTATGGCTGAACTGGCGGTGTGCTTATTTTTCATTTTTCATTTGATGAATGGATAGAGTGTCTCACTTGCTCTCTTCCTAGAGACTGAACACATACCTGCATGAAGGGTATGGAGGAAGCCATGTGATTGAGGGGACAATGTCTAGTAATGTCATGCCTTAATTGTAGGCTCAAATTTTAGTGATGAATTAACTTCTTGAAAGTTGATCTTTAGGCCAGGTGCAGTGGCTCATGCCCGTAATCCCAGCACTTTGGGAGGTTGAGGCAGGAGGATCTCTTGAGCCCAGGAATCTGAGACCAGCCTTGTGACATGGCACAACTCCATCTCTACTAAAAATACAAAAAAAAAAAAAAATTAGCTTGGCATAGTGGCGCACACCTGTAATCCCAGCTACTTGGGAGGCTGAGGTGGGGAGATCACGTGAACCTGGAAGGTTGAGGCTGCAGTGAGCTGTGATCATGCCACACTACACTCCAGTCTGGGTGACAGAGCAAGACTCTGTCTCAAAAAAAAAAAAAGAAAAGAAAAGAAAGTTGATCTTTAACATGAAGTGTGTAGCAAGAAGAATATTTCAAGGAGGAAAGATACTTCCATATATTTGGTTTAAGCAGATTTATTTAGTATTATATAGATAAATCAACCATGTATTTGATGGACTTCTTCACGTTTCACTTGCATGGCTTAGCACTATACACGCAGAGCCCAATCTTTCTTCCTTTTTCTTACCACAGACGTGAATACCTTTTTTTATTATTATTTTTTAGATGGAGTCTCGCTTTGTCACCCAGGCTGGAGTGCAGTGGGATGATCTTGGCTCACTGCAATCTCCGCCTCGTGGGTTCAAGCAATTCTCCTACGTCAGCCTCCCAAGTAGCTGGGATTACCGGCACCCACCACCATGTCCTGCTATTTTTTTTTTTTTTTTCAGTAGAAACAGGGTTTCACCATGTTGGCCAGGCTGGTCTTGAACTTCTGACCTCAAGTGATCCACCTACCTCAGCCTCCCAAAATGCTGGGATTACAGATGTGAGCCACCGTGCCCAGTCTCTCTCTCCTCTCCTCTCTTCTCCTCTCCTCTCCTCTCCTCTCTCTTTAAAGAGCTTGAGTCTCTCTTCTCAAAATTTCAAACTCAAAAAGTTTACTCATCTGGATTACTTTCATATAGGCTTCTGAGACTGAGTCAGAGCCTTGGAACCCAGCTGATCTACTTGTTTGTGGCAGTAGAGCGGCAGATACCCTGGTTGGCCTCCCGGTCTCCAATCTCTCCTTGTTCCTCACTAACAGGCCTCCAGCTGGGCTTAGGGCAGCAGATTGCCCATGGAAGATCACATAACTCCCCAGAGCCTCTTGAAGCTGAAGTGTCTACAACCCAGGTCTGGCCAAAAAATATCTGTAGAAGCTTCCTCTGTGGGGCTTTCAGGAAAGTCCCATTGTTTTCCTGATAAAAAGGGACAAGTCCAATCAGTACATGTGTTTTGCCCTTGACCCCTCCCCTTCTTTCTGTGTGGAGTATGAACACCATGCTGGAGGGGCAGCAGCCCAGCTTTCCATTGTGAGGAAGAAAGTCAGGCACTAAGAGTAGCGGAGAAAAGTTAGAAGGAGGCTGGGACCTTGTTTTCTGTAAGCAGCTGCCTCAGCCCTATCTCAAGACTTCTATAATGTGAGTAAAAGAGAAAAAACCCTATTTGGTTAAGCACTATGTTCAGTTACTTGCAGCTAAGTAAAATTTTAACTGATGCAGGCCGGGCGCAGTGGCACACACCTGTAATCCCAGCATTTTGGGAAGCCGAAGCAGGCAGATGACTTGAGGTCAGGAGTTCAAGATCAGCCTGGCCAATATGGTGAAACCCTGTCTCTACTAAAAATACAAAAAATTATCTGGCATCGTGGCGGGCACCTGTAATCCCAGCTACTTGGGAGGCTGAGGCAGGAGAATCGCTTGAACCCAGGAGGCAGAGGTTGCATGAGCCGAGATTGCACCACTGCATTCCAGCCTGGGTGACAGAGTGAAACTCCATCTCAAAAGAAAGAAAGAGAGAGAGAGAGAGAAAGAAAGAAAGAAAGACAAGAAAGAAAGAAAGAAAGAATCCCCATCTCTACTAAAAATATGAAATTAGCCGGGTGTGGTGGCACGTGCCTGTAGTCCCAGCTACTCAGGGGGCTGAGACAGGAGAATTGCTTGAACTCGGGTGGTGGAGGCTGCCGTGAGTCAACATTGCACCACTGCACTCCAGCCTGGGTGAGACAGAGTGAGACTCTGTCTCAAAAATTTTTTTTTTTTTTACTGATGCAACTAGAAAATAGAGGAAAATGTGAAAATTATAAGCCTCAGGAAAAACTTGACATATCTTGACAATATTGGCAGCCAAATGTAGCTGGTCATTGATATAATTTGCCCGGCGTTGGTCTATCCAGATTTTGTCAGTGATTACTTGGATCCTCTCTTCCTTTCTTTCCTTCCTTCCTTCCCTTTTCAACAAATTTTGCTGAACAGTTTCTATATCTATGTGCTGAAACAAAATAGCCACATCTACCTTCAAATAATTACACAAATCTATAATTATGGAACAATTTAAATACAATAAAAGAAAATACAGAGAACAATGAGGATATGTAATTGAGTGACCAGATCTGGTCAGGGAGGCTTCTCTGAGGAGCTGAGATCTGTTCTGAGACTAGAAGGATGAACAGGAGTTTATTAGGCAAAGGCGGTGGCCAGAGTGAGAAGCAGCAGCATGCACGAAGGCCCCAGGGCTGTAGAGAGCACAGTGCTTTTGAGGAACTGAAAGTAGTGCCCTGTGACTGAAATATTGAGAGTAAAAAAGAAAGTAGCATAAAATTAGGCTGGAGACATAAACAGGGGCCAGATGATGCTGGGTCCTGTGGTCAGTTTATATTAAGGATTTGGGTCTTTATCCTAGATCAATGGGAAGTCACAGAAGATTCTAAACCTGTAGCGTGACTTGGCCAGATTTGAGTTTAACAAAACAAGTGACATTCAAATCATATGAACTAGGACTGGAGAAGTGAGGCTGCAGGTGACGTGGGGAGCCTATTTGGGATACCAGCAGAGGATGTGGGCAAGGTGAGAGATGAGGACAGCTTGGATTAAGGGGTGCAGTGGAGGTGGAGAAAAGTTATGGGATTTGAATACCATTTAAAATGTAAAACTTACAGGGCCTGGTGATGGAGTAGACATAGATGTTGCTGGGTGGAGGAGTTCCAAGAGGACTCCTTGATTCTGGCTTGCAAAACTGGATGTCCAGTAGGGGGTGGGGGTGGCATTTACCAAGAAAGGAAACCTGGAGGAGGCCTGAGTTGGGTGGGGGGCATCATGGTGAGTTCCCACTGAACACACCGAGTGCGAGGAGCCTGGAGACACCCACGGGGCTATGGGAGTAGGTGGTGTGAGTAGGATCTGGTGCTTAGCTGAGAGGTCTGGGCTGGAAGCATCAGCATTTACATGGAGTGGATGAAGTCATAAATCATGAGATCATTTAAGGAGAGAAGAGAGTGAACAGAGAAGCAGGCTTAGGACCAAGCTGATACCAAGATGAATAACCTTGTTTTCACCCTCAAGAAGCTTATGGCTGTGTAGAGGTGATGAGCTATGCACGTATGTAATTACAGTATAGTCAGAAAAGGACTTATACTCTACCAATACCATAAACGATGCATTCGGAGGAGGGAAACATTATACCAGCTGAAGGGATTAGCAACAGCTTCATGGAGACACATTTAAGACCATCTTTTTTTTTGGCGGGAGGTGGGGCAGTGTCTCACTCTATCGCCCAGGCTGTAGTACAGTGGCATGATCATGGCTCACTGCAATCTTGAGCTCCTAGGCTCAAGCAGTCTTCCTGCCTCAGCCTCCCAGGTAGTTAGGACTACAGGTGCATGCCACCACACCGGGAAAATTGTAGAGATAGGGTCTTGAACTCCTGACTCAGGTGATCCTCTTGTCTTGGCCTCCCAAAGTGCTGGGGTTACAGGCATGAGCCACTGCACCCAGCCTTAAGACCATCTTTGCTGTATAGCTAGAATAAAGTGAGGTGGATGCGGGTAGCGATGGGCTTCCAAGTGGAAAGAGGGACTTGATAAAGGGTATGAGGCTGAAAAACCAAGACCCATGGCAAACTTCAGGGAGTTCAGCTTATCTGGAGATAGGGTATAAGTGGGGAATCATTTAAAAGGTGAGTTGGAGCCAGATTGAGGAGGGCTGTAAATACCTGGCTGAGGTGCTTGACCTGTAGGAGTGGGGACCTAACTAAGGTTTGTAGGAGAAGTAGGGGGAGGGTGCCTTGACTAAAGCAGTGATTGAAGAAGATTCCTGGATTCCCATGTGGGGTGCACTGAAGAGGACAGATACTGGAGGTGGGAGACCCGTTAGGAGGCTGGAGTGGAGCACCTCAGAGATTGTTCTACTGTAATGACTGAACCCAGCTGGTAAGCTCAAGTAAAAAGGGGATTGATTGAAAAAAATATATATATGTTTAGGAAACCTCATAGAATACAACCCTGGAAGTCCTGTCAGCCCACAGGAAATGGACGGTGGTTCGTCTCTGTTTCCCTGGAGACACACACATGGTCTCTTGTCTTTGCCTCTCTCAGCTCTCCTGTACTCTTTGCAGACCAGCTTTCTCTGTAAGGGCCTGGGCTTCTGCTTTCCCTTCACCTGGTTTCAGGAGGTTTGGGTTGCCATGGCACCCATTCTGACCCAGATCCACTGGATCTTATATCAGACCCCACCACCATTTACGGCAGTCTCTCTGCTGTTCATAGCATAAAGACAGGCTGTACCTTTTGGTGACTCCAAATTGATATTCGAGTCACAATCAATACAATAATCTAACAAATCTCCTGATCACATTTCCTGTTGGTGGGAAAGTCTAGCATTTGCACAGATTTGCTGGGCACAACTTGACTCACGTTGTTTCCACATTTGTTTAATAACAGGTTATTATCTGCTGCAAGAATGAGGACAGGAACTGTGTTTGTCTTGTCTCCCACTGTGTCTATTGCTGTATAACAAATTACCCCAAAACTTGGTGGCTTAAAACAGTAGGCATTTATGATCTCACAGTTTCTGTGAGTTAGGGATTTGGAGGTAGCTTGTCTGGATGGCTGTGGTTTGGGGTCTCTTACGAAGTTGCAATCAAGATGTTGGTTGAGCTGTAGTCATCTGAAAGCTTGGATGAAGCTGGAGGATCCACTTCCAAGATGGCACACTCACATGGCTGTTGGCAGGAGGCTTCAGTTCCTTATGACATGGACCTTTCCATAGGGCTGCTTGAGTGTCCTCATGATGTGGTAGTTGGCTTCCCCCAGAACGACTGATCCAAGAGAGAGCAAGAAGGATGACACACACCGCCTTTTATAACCTAGTCTCAGAAGTCATACATCATCACTATTGCCACATTCTATTTATTAGAAGTAAGTCATTATGTCTGTCCCATACTCAAAGGAAAGAGGAATTAGGCTCCATCATTAAAGGGAAAATTGTAAAATAATTTGTAGATTTTTAAATATTTTTTATTTTTTTGAGACAAGGCCTCACTGTTTTGCCCAGGATGGAGTGCAGTGGGGCAAACACAGCTCAGTGAGCCTCAACCTCCTAGGCTCAAGGATTCCTCCCACCTCAGCTTCCCAAGTAGCTGGAACTACAGGTGTGTGCCACCATGCCTAGCTGCTTTTTTATTTTTTGTAGAGACAGGGTCTTACTGTGTTGCCCAGGCTGGTCTAGAATTCCTGGGCTCAAGTGATCCTCCTGCCTCTGCCTCCCAAAGTGCTGGGATTACAGATGTGAGCCACCATGCCTGGCTGCAGATGTATTTTAAAACCACCACAGCCACCGTAACTTTAGCACCTATTATGGTGCCTGACATATAGCAGGGGCTTAATAATGGTTCACAAAAGGAACAGTTGTTCTCTCTCCTAAACTTGATTCACTAGCACTGAAACAGTGGCAGTCACTATAAGGCAGGCAGTCACACCAAGGAATGGCCATTTCAGGCTTCATTCAGCTTTAGTGTCTTCCCATGTGTTGTCCTATCAGGAAATAGTGGGGCCATTTTGGGAAGTCGCTAGGCCAAGAACACAAATATAGGCTGCTGGGATCCCTTTAGATGTTGGCATACAACTAGCTGAAGAGAGAGGAGGTCTCAGAGGTTTGTAAGAGTTGAGTTCTGCTAGAGAATTAGAATTTTTATTAAATATTTATAATAGGGGCTTCTAACAAAATTATTAATACTATTATTTTGAGGAACAAATCTTTTATATTTAATATATCTCTGAAGACTTGGGATCATTTGTGTCTATAAGATCAAATAGGGCAAGGTGCGGTGGCTCATGCCTGTAATCCCAGCACTTTGGGAGGCTGAGGCAGGTGGATCACTTGAGATCAGGAGTTCGAGACCAGCCTGGCCAACATGGTGAAACGCCATCTCTACTAAAAATACAAAATTGGCCAGGAGTGGTGGCGTGTGCCTGTAATCCCAGCTACTCAGGAGGCTGAGACAAGAGAGTTGCTTGAACCCGGGAGATGGAGGTTGCAGTGAGCCGAGATTGTGCCATTGCACTCCAGCCTGGGCAACAGAGCAAGACTTAGTCTCAAAAAACAAAAAACAAAACAAAACAAAACAAAAATCAAATAGATTCAGGTCAGAGCAGGCGCTGTGGAATATAACCATGGTGGTGCAGGAGCAGAATGGGGTTCTTTAATACAGTTCTTTACATCCCAAGTATTCCAAGAGAAAAGAAGGTGGGTGTTGGGTGTTAGGTGCTGCGGCCATGGACTTGACATTCAGTGGGGAGGAGTGCAATGAGCTCCAGCACCATTTTGTTGTTGTTGTTAGAGATGAGGTCCTTCTGTGTTGCCCAGGCTAGAATGCAGTGGCTATTCACAGGCGTGATCACAGCACACCACAGCCTCAAACTCCTAGCCTCAAGTGATCCTCCTGCCTCAGCCTGTCAAGTAGCTGGGATTACAGGTGTGTGCCACTGTACCTGGCTACAGCACCTTTAGAATCCACCATAGTTTTCAAGCCGGAGCTGTGCTCTTTCTGGTCAGCCCCTAGCCAATGACAGAGCATGGTGAGCGCAGGCCTAGCTATTTCTGTCTAATGTGGGACTTCTCAAATGAGCAATCTTTGCTCCAAGGCTCCCTGTGGAGTTGACTGAGATTCTGTCACATCTGTCTTGTGATCCTAGGCTCTCCCTGCTTCTGCTGCCTGCTCCTTTATCTTCCACGGGTGTCTCCCTCTCCCCAGTGAGCCTCTTGCTCTCCTGCCTTTATCTCAGCGTTCCAGAGGACGTGAATGACACAGGAGGAACGATGCCCTGTGGTCATAGTATCCATCGGGAGACCTAGTGGGCAAGTCTTTAAGATCTTCTAGCCCAGGCTTTGAGAACTAGAACCTCGTCTGCTGGGTGGGGATCTTGGCTTTAGGAACTGATTTTGGAAGGAATTGCCAAATTGCTTAGATGATATTGTAGGCCAAGGTGGAAGTTTGGGTGTCATTGTAGATGAAGGTACTGGTGTCAAGGCTCGCCAGGAACAGAGAGGAACAGCGCGATGGGCTCACCCAACAAGCTCCTCAGAGCAGTCAGAACTGTGTTTCCCCAGTGCTGGGACACAGGGAGGTGGTCTCACTGTGCGCTAATACCATTTGCAGGAGGTGACAGAGCTTGCCCAAGGAAGGGGCAGGAGATTGCGGTGGTTAAGTGCTTTGGAGGCAAATAGGCCTGGGTGTGAGCCTGGCTGTGCTACCTACTAGCTTTGTGATGTTGGACATGTTACTTAAGCTCTTCATCTCTCAGCTTCCTCATTGGGAAGATGGAGATGATAATATAAGTCTACTTCTTAGATTTGCTGGGAGGATTTTTAAAACTCCTTCTAAAATGCTCAGCATTGTACGTGATTGAATCAGGTAAAGTTCTCAGCTGTAAGCAACAGAAACTGACTCAGGTTGATTGAAATAGAAAAAAGAATGGATCAAAAAGCCAGTGGGCAGCTCCCAGAATCCCCAAAGAGGCTAGAAAGGCAGCTCAGAGAATAGATAGAAATAAGGGAAGTAGCCAGGGCCATAGTCAAAATCTCGCCATAAATCCAGCCTGGTGAGGATGCTGCTGCTGCCACCATTGATTGCTGGATGCCTCTGCTGTTTGCCCTCATAGAACCCAGACCCTGCCCTTGGCCTTGTTGCCACTGTTGCTTGGAAACAGGTGTGGCTGTCACCACTACCACTGTCAGCCCAGCTGCCAGAATGGCTTCTCTGTGGTTCTCAGCCTCTTTTCTGCTCTCCCTCTCCTTCCCTTTCCACCTCTACTTTCTGCTTCCCCCTCTTCTCCCTCTGCCTCATCACCTTCCCCCCATCTATTTCTTTCTCTATCCTTCTTCACACTTTCTCCCTCCACTGGCTAGTTATCCTCATCCATTAGCTATACCAAATTTTTCCCATTAAAGGAAGAAATAGGCCAGGCATGGTGGCTCATGCCTGTAATTCCAGCACTTTGGGAGGCTGAGGTGGGTGGATCACCTGAGGTCAGGAGTTCAAGACCAGCCTGACCAACATGGAGAAACCCCATCTCTACTAAAAATACAAAATTAGACGGGTGTGGTGGCGCATGCCTGTAATCCCAGCTACTGGGGAGGCTGAGGCAGGAGAATTGCTTGAACCTGGGAGGCGGAGGTTGCAGTGAGCCGAGATAGTGCCATTGCACACCAGCCTGGGCAACAAGAGTGAAACTCCATCTCAAAAACAAAAAACAAAACAAACAAACAAAAAACAACAAAAAAGGAAAAACTACATGACCCATGATCTTTCTTCAACTTCCTTCCTATCTTCTTTCCTTCCTTAAATGTCTGGAAAGTTCATTTTTCTTCCTCACTTCAATCTGTCCTCCACTTCTTTAATTCACTGTAACTGCCCTTCCCAAGGTCACCAGTGAACTCTCCATTGCTTTGCCAAGGCAGACTTTTCTGTCCTCCTCAACCTCTTGGGAACACTTGATCTTGTTGACTATGACCTCCCTTTGAGACTCTTTCCTGTCCTCGGCTTGGTGATGCCATGCTTTTCTGGCTTTCCTCCTTTCTTGGACCTGATTATCTTGATATTCTTTGTGGGCTTTTCCTTATAACAAAGTACTACAAACTGTGTGTCTTCAGCAACAAAAATGTATTGTTTCATAGTCCTGGAGCTTACAATTTGGAGATTAATATGTTGGCAGGACTAGTTCCTTGGCTTGTAAAGCATCACCCTGATTCGTGCCTTCATCTTCTCATGGTGTTCTCCCTGTTACATGCCTCTGTGTTCAAATTTTTCCTTTTTATAAGGACACCAGTCATATCATATTAGCTCCCCTCCTCTACCATAACTTCATTTCTGTTGTTTATAACAGAATACTTGAAACTGGGTAATGTATTTACTTATTTATTTATTTTGAGAAGGAGTCTCACTCTGTTGCCCAGGCTGGAGCGCAGTGACACAATCTCGGCTCACTGCAACCTCTGCCTCCCAGGTTCAAGCAATTCTCCTGTCTCAGCCTCCCGAGTAGCTGAGATTACAGGCACACACCACCACACCCAGGTAATTTTTGTATTTTTAGTAGAGATGGGGTTTCGCCATGTTGGTTAGGCTGGTGTCAAACTCCTGACCTCAGGCGATCCACCCGCCTCAGTCTCCCAAAGTGCTGGGATTATAGGTGTGAGCCACTATGCCTGGCCGAAAGTGGGTAATTTATAAAGAAAAGGAATTTATTTCCTACAGTTCTAGAGGCTGAGAAATGCAAGGTCAAGGGGACACATCTGATGAGAACCTTCTTGCTGGTGGGGACTCTGCGGAGTCCTGAGGCAGCGCAGGGCATCACACGGTGAGGGCGTGGAGTGTGCTAGCTCAGGGCTCTTCCTCTTGTTATAAAGCCACCAGTCCCATTCCCATGATAACCCAGGAATCCATTACCCCATGAATCCATGAATGAATTCATCCCTTCAGGAGGGCGGATCCCTCATGACCCAATCCCAATCATCTTTTAAAGCCCCCGTCTTTCAATACTGCCACCGTGGGGATTAAGTTTCAATGTGAGTTTTGGAAGGGACCAACATTTAAAGCATAGCACTCATCTTAGCTAATTGCAACTACATTGACTCTATGTCCAAGTAAGCTCCCATTCTGAGGCGCTGGGGGTTAGCACTTCAACACATAACATTTAGGGGAACACAGTTCAATCTATAGCACTCTTTTTTTTTTGACGGAGTCTCGCTCTGTCGCCCAGGCTGGAGTGCAGTGGCGCGATCTCGGCTCACTGCAAGCTCCGCCTCCCGGGTTCACGCCATTCTCCTGCCTCAGCCTCCCGAGTAGCTGGGACTACAGGCGCCCACCACTACGCCCGGCTAATTTTTTTCTATTTCTTAGTAGAGACGGGGTTTCACCGTGTTAGCCAGGATGGTCTCAATCTTCTGACCTTGTGATCTGCCCGCCTCGGCCTCCCAAAGTTCTGGGATTACAGGCGTGAGCCACCACGCCCGGCCTATAGCACTCTTTAAACATCGCTTTCCCTTGGCCACTTTCTTAGCCTCCTCCCCTGAGAAACTTTATCCAAACTCATGGCTTTAATGACCATACCACCTTAAAATGATGATACCCCAGGGTGTTTCTCAAACCCAGTTCTCTCCCTCTGAGTTCTGGAGGGACAGATCCAATTACCCAGTAGTCATATTTGGATATTTACAGGTCCCTTTATTTATTTATTTTTGAGTCAGGATCTCACTCTGTTGCCCAGGCTGGAGTGCAGTGGTAAGATAATGGTTCACAGCAGCCTCAAATTCCTGAGCTCAAGCCATCCTCCTGCCTCAGCCTCCTAAGTAGCTAGGACTACAGGCATGTGCCACCATGCCCAGCTAATTTTCTTATTTTTGTAGAGACGGGGGTCTCTCTATGTGGTCCAGGCTAGTCTTGATCTCCTGGGCTCAAGCAATCATACTACCTCAGCCTTCCAAAGTGCTGGGATTATAGGAATGAGGCACTGTGCCTGGCCAAGTCCTTTGTGTAATGTTCCAGATTGAATTTATCTTTTCCTTAAAGCTGTTTCTTCTCCTCAGTTTCTGGTCTCAGAGACTGGCCCCATCACCCACCTTGCTCCCCCAGGGTGGGGGATCACCCTGGAGGCTTGCTTCAGTTTATGGCTTCCACCCCTTCCAGTCACCACGTCCTTCAATAGCATCACGTCTCTTTTTCTCTTTTTTTTTTTTTTTGAGACAGAGTCTCGCTCTGTTGTCCAGGCTGGAGTGCAATGACGCGATCTCAGCTCATTGCAACCTCTGTGATTCTCCCACATCAGCCTCCGAGTAGCTGGGATTACAGGCACCCACCATCATGCCTGGCTAATTTTTGTATTTTTGTAGAGATGGGGTTTCACCATGTTGGCCAGGCTGGTCTTGAACTTCTGACCTCAGGTGATCCGCCTGCCTCAGCCTCCCAAAGTGCTAGGATGACAGGTGTCAGCCACTATGCCCAGCCTGTTTTTATTTTTTGAATTGAACATTCTTTCATACTTGTTTTATATGGTCAGAATACTACATTGGTAGCAACGATTCATTTTGTTAGTCATGAAACAAACAACAACAACAAAAATTCATACATTTTACTTTGTTTCTCAGAAATGAGAGATGTTTTAAGAATGTGTTTTCATGAGATTTGCGAAATTTTTTTTCATTGCACAATAGCTTTTTTTTTTTTCTCTCTTCCTTTTGGAGAATTGTTGGGTGGATGAAGATTTTAAGATAGGTAAGAACAGATGTGTTGACACAGTTTGGGAAAGCAAAAACAATTTAACTGGAAGAAAAGCCCTTAGGGAAATGACACTCTCCCAAGGATGTTCGAAACCCAGTTATAGGAAGTACTAAGTCTTCAGCGGACAATGTGATTTGGGTTAAGAGCCAGCAGAGCTTGCGGAAACGCTGACAGTCCTCCAAATACCACAATGCAGTGTTAGAATCAGACTCGCTATGTTGAAATTTAAGAGGATTTACATTTTAATTAGTTGCTCAAAATTTGCCCTCACAATTGGTCCTTTAGGCAAATGTTAATCCCATTTACTTCTTTCTAATTTTAATGCTCCAAACCCCACCAATTTCGAGAAGGAAGAAGTGTTCTTCCAAGTTATGTAAGTGATTTATTATAAGATGTGAGAATATTTTTTTCCTTAAAATGATATAAATGTTCAATCCAAACATGGAGGCACCACATAGGAGAAATGGAATTGAGGAATGCCAGCTGAAAAAGCTCTTATTCACCTTCTAGTTCAGTTCAGCCTCATAAATTAGAAAACAAACCCAGAGAGGCAGAGAGACTTACTTAAGGTCACATGGTTATTCAGAGGTCTAGAATACACACTTTCTGGTGCCTGAACCAAAAGTCCGCTTTAGGAAAAATTATAGTCAATATTTACTGAGCACTTGCTAAGTACTAGGCACTGGGCTAAATGCTTTTCATAAGTTTCAACAGTTCACAAAATCAATGAAATAGAAAGTATTTCAAATGCAAAAGAAAAACATCGTCAGTCCTCTCTAACAATTTTTCTCTGGATGTTTCATTTGCTTTCTTAAACAGAAGTTGCTGACGTACATGTCTTTCCTCCCTTCCAGATTCAAAGGCTGCAAAGGGCTCCTAGGTATACTCCACTGAGCTGTATTTTGAAAGCTAAATAAGCATTAACTTATTCACAACAAAAGCCTCATATATTTCTATTAAGGCTGCAGAGAGGTTTGGAAAGCACAGATTTCTCACCCTTTTTCCTCCCTTAGTTTGTTCACCAATTACTTCTTCCCTCTCTTCCTTTTCCCTTCCCTCCCTCTCTCCCTAGCTTCCCCCACTTTCTTTCCTCTCTCTGTCTCCCTCTCTTTCTTTCTTCCATTCTAGAAAGTGAGGTATTTTCCAGCACCTGTAATCTGTACACTTTGGGAGGCCGAGGTAGGAGGATTGCTTGAGGCCAGGAGTTTGAGATCAATCTGGGCAACATAGCAAGACTCTACAGCAATTTTTTTGTATAAAAAATTTAAAAATTAGCCAGGCTTGGGAGCACATGCCAATAGTCCCAGCTACTTGGGGGGCTGACGCAAGAGGATCACCCAGAAGTTCGAGGCTGTGGTGAACTATGATTGCCCATGGCACTCCAGCCTGGATGACAGAGTGAGACCCCATCTCTATAAAAAATAAAAAATGAAAAATAAAGATAATCCCAGCACTTTGGGAGGCCGAGAGTGGGCAGATCACCTGAGGTCAGGAGTTCGAGACCAGCCTGGCCAACATGGTAAAACCCCGTCTCTACTAATAGTAAAAAAATTAGCCGGGTGTGGTGGCACACACCTGTAATCCCAGCTGCTCGGGAGGCTGAGGCAGGAGAATCACTTGAACCTGGGAGGTGGAGGTTGCAGTTAGCTCAGATCATGCCACTGCACTCCAGCCTGGATGACAGAGTGAGACTCCATCTCAAAAGAAAAAAAAAAAAATGGAAGTGAGGTATTAAGGACTCTCTCTGTTGTGATTCGAAACTCCTTTTGATTTGTCTTTTTTTTTTTTTGAAATGGAGTCTTGCTCTGTTGCCCAGGCTGGAGTGCAGTGGTGCGATCTCTGCTCACTGCAAGCTCTGCCTCCCGGGTTCACGCCATTCTCCTGCCTCAGCCTCCCTAGTAGCTGGGACTGCAGGCGCCCACCACCATGCCCGTTGGAAATGCCGGGGCCTTAAGCATCATCCAAAGGGGAGTGGAGGCTAGAGAGGTAAAGGATTTTGCCTGAGGTCAACTAAATGAAATCCTACCAAGATCAGACTGCGACTATAAAGCAGGAGTCCAGTCAACCCCAAGAGGAAAGCTACCAGGATAGCAAAGGCAAAGTCTGTTTGGTTCTGGAGGTGTCACCCTTTTTAAATGACTCAATTCAATCTCAAACCAGCAAGCTCTTCACCTTCACTTGAAGGAGTGTAGCATCTTTTATCAGGAGCTTAAGAATGAAAAGCAAACTTCTAATCATACCCAGCACTTCAAAATCCCCAGAGTTGAGGGCCAGGTAATGAGTGGGGCTTACACAGAGCAGGTTCTTAGAGATACAAGGGTTAGGACTTGGAAATACAAATGACAGGCGGAGACAGAAATTTTATTAACCCGTACCTTAAAGCCCTTTAGGACATTTGATTGTGGAATGAAACCAACACATTGAGAAGACTCAAAGTGGGGAGAACCTGAAATTAGTTTTGCACTTTCGAATCCCAGGTTTCCAGGCCCTCCATCCTCAGTGATTGGCTGGTGAGATTCTGAACACTGAGCTATTGATTTTCCCATCCCAATAACTTCAGCAAAAGAATCTGAAGTCCGGTGTGGAAGCTCAATACACGGACCAGGCAGGAGGATTGCTTGAGGCCAGAAGTTTGAGACCAGCCTGGGCAACATAATGAGACCCCCATCACTAGACAAATAAAATAATAATAATAATAATTATTATTATTATTATAAAGAATCAGAGAGAGAGTAAGCCTTGGAGGTAAGTAGCATGCCATAGATCACTTAGCAATCTAGAAACAGATTCTGAATTCTAGGTCCCACTCAGAGAAGGAGAAAGGGAGAGAAAGTGTGGCGGCCCTAACTTTTGTTCTTCAGAGGCAGCTTTATATGGTGGAGATTGCCTGGAGCCAGGAGATAAGGCCATGTGCTTTCTGGGCCTCAATTACTTCCCTTGTAAAATGAGAAAGAACTGGTCCACATGACTGCTAACTTCCTATCTCTATGTGAGAACCATGTGACTCTAGAATCCTATATAAATGGTAAAATGACATGTGATCCAAGTGATTAATTTTTTTTATTGTCTTGATTTTTTCCCCCATCCTGGTTTGTGGTTTGGCTGAACTGACTGAATTTAGGGAAATATCTTTGATGTCCCAAATTACCTGGAGGAATTTCATCTCACAATTTTTCTCAAAGGCCTTTAGGACTGCTGCATTCTTTTTGAGATCCTTGCCTAGAAAACAATCTAGGAGCAGAACACGATGAGAGGTCAACAGCATTTTTTTTTTTATTAAGATGGAGTCTCGCTCTGTTGCCCAAGCTGGAGTGCAGTGGCACCATCTCGGCTAACTGCAACCTCCGCCTCCCGGGTTCAAGGAATTCTCCTGCCTCAGCCTCCCGAGTAGCTGGGGCCTGCCACCACGCCCAGCCAATTTTTGTATTTTTAGTAGAGGCAGGGTTTCTCTACATTGGCCAGGCTGATCTCGAACTACTGACCTCAAATGATTCACCATCTCAGCCTCCCAAAGTACTGGGATTACAGGTGTGAGCCACCACGCCCAGCCATTTTTTTTTTTTTTTTTTTTTTTTTGAGATAGAGTCTTGCTTTTGTTGCCCAGGCTGGAGCGCAGTGGTGGGGTCTCAGCTCACTGCAACCTCTGCCTCCCAGGTTCAAGCGATTCTCCTGCCTCAGCCTCCTGAGTAGCTGGGATTACAGGTGTGTCCCACCATACCTGGCTGATTTTTGTATTTTTAGTAGAGACAGGGTTTCACCATGTTGGCCAGGCTGGTCTCGAACTCCTGATCTCAAATGATCCACCCACCTCGGCCTCCCACAGTGCTGGGATTACAGGCGTGAGCCACCACACCCATCCTGTCCAGCAGTATTAGTGCAATGTTTCCCCACCACACTCAGTCTAAAGCCACACTTCTTCACACCTACCAGGCCCTGCAATTTCTGGATCCGCCTTTCTTTCCAGCCTCCTATCCTATCCTCTCTCCTCATTTAATTTATTTTGGACACACAGGCTTTCCTTTAGTTCCTCAAAGGCACAAAACTCTTTCCTAACTCAGGACTTGCGAATAGACTGTTTTCTCTACTGGAGCTGTCTTCCCTCATTCTTGGTCGTTTGGATGATTCAGGCCTGAATACCACATCATCAGTTGGGCCTCCACTGGTATTAATATTTGGGCCTCCACTGACCACCTCATCTAAACGGAAATTGGACCACCCTATTCTTTCTCTTCAGAGCACTTAACATTATTTGTGTGTTTATATCTGCTTCGCTAACTAGACTGGAAAGTCCATGAGGTCAGGGGCTATTTCTTTTTTGTTCACCACTGTATTTCCTAGCACATAGTAAGCACTCAATAAATATTTACTGGCGCACGTAGTAAGCACTCAATAAATATTTACTGGCCAGGCGCGGTGGCTCACGCCTGTAATCCCAGCACTTTGGGAGGCCCAGGCAGGCAGATCACTTGAGGTCAAGAGTTCGAGATCAGCCTGGCCAACATGGTGAAACCCTGTCTCTACTAAAAATACAGAAATTAGCCAGGCGTGGTGGCAGACGCCTGTAATCTCAGCTACTTGGGAGGCAGATGCAGGAGCATAGCTTGAACCCAGGAGGTGGAGGCTGCAGTGAGCTGAGACTGCACCACTATACTCCAGTCTGGGTGATAAAGTGAGACTCAGTTCAAAAACAAACAAAAAAAATTTACTAAATGAATGAATGAATGCATTCGCAGAAAATTCCCAGCACAATCTGCTCTTATTGGTTGTTTCTATATGACACAACCTACATAAACACTTAGTGAAATTGCCATGTTGTCCCTGTTTTGGTATTGTGGAAACAGCTATTGGCCCTTGGATAAGTTGGCAAGGATTCCAATGTGTGTTTATTCAAACTGAATGGGCCTCTTTAGGGGCTCAGTGAGAACCCCAGGAGCCAGTTAGTGCAACCTCAGTTCTCTCAATCTGACTTCTTTTAAAATTTCAGAGACATTCTCTTGGCCAAGAAGATAACTGAGATTTCAAGTTGGAACTGTAGTATCCTTAAGAGAGAAAAACAAGTGAATCTCAAGTGACCGATTTTGCCTGAGTAAAATCGGAATTAAATCATATGTGGAAATACAACAGAGTCACTGGATGGCAATCAGTTTTGTTTCGTTTTTCTGGGACCACATGAAAAAGAGGTTATTTATTAAGAATGGAATAGTTCCTTTAAAATTCTGTAGCAATCATGTCTCTCTCTCTTTTTTTTTTTTTTCCTTCTAGTCCATGGAAAGTGTTATCTCAGGCAGCTTTGTGCAGGAAGTTGGGTTTATCACTTCCTCACAGTTGCAGTTTGTCTAGGACTTAGCTACATGCTATCAGATTACATCAAAATGTAGGCCTTTGTGTGTTTAACTCATCAAAGGAGTGGGCCCTCAGGACTTGATATCACTTCACTGCAAACGCAGCCATGTAGCAAAACAAAGCCTATCTAAACAGGACACAACTATTTCTGTTGTGTGGCAGCTCCGCTAGCTCGCGCTTTCAGAAATGGTTGGGTTTTGGGTTTCAGGTGTCTGCACTGTTTCACTTCTTGTTTTTATATTTACATCTTTTTAGAATTGCAGTCATTTGCCTGGTTATGTGCAAGGAAGGAAAACCCAAAATATTACCTATGAGGGAGGAGGCAAGATTGCCCCAATCCTCAGTGTCAGTTGGAGGTAGCACTAACCCTTACCTCATCTTCTTGATTTTCACTTGAGAACTCAGTTGCTGCAGTCTCAGTAGTCTGGGCTTCAGGGCTGGCCATGTGGGGGTTTCAAACCTTGACTTCTCTGTGTCCTGGGGCAATTATTTCACCTCTGAGCTTCAGTGTTCCCATCTGAAAAATGAAGTTAATATTAGCACCTGCCTCATAGCTTCATGATATGGAATAAATGATACAGATTAAAGAATATATGAAGAGCGCTTATAAAAAGTGCTCCCCATTGGAGGGATATCAGGATTTTAAAGTCTGAGGGGATACCACGCCCCAGGCCCTGCAGAGCAGCAAGACTAGCTGGCAGGGCAGCCAGTCCCAGGCTGGGCAAAGTTTCTCAGGCTGTACTTCCACCTTTGGGGCCTCGTTACTATTTTCTTCTCCGTGGAGTTCCCTCTTCTCTGTGGTGGGCTTTCTGCCAGATGCTGCCTCTATTGGCGGCCACAGGAAGCCAATGCAACTGTGAAGTAATACTTCTGCCTCAAGCCTGGCTCCGCCCTGTTGACCAAGGGTTTTTAGATCTGCTCAGCCAACTCTTTTTAATGCCTTGCCTAAAAAGGACTTCTCACCCAGCCCTGCTGCGCTAGGATATGGCTGGCTGCCCCGGAGGCTTCGGACAGACAGTTTTCTGGAGAGAGAAAGGGTGGAGCGGACTTCTCCCTCTCAGCTCAATTCTTCAGGAGTTTGGGGTATCATTTTGTGGCAAGTCTCTCATATGATGCTCATTTACCAAAAGCAGGTGTTAAAGGAAGAGGGAGAGAGCTTGATTCTATACAATCTCTTTGAGCCAGTGGAATAGAGTAAGGCACTCTTAAAAAAATGATTTGCATCAGGAAGTATGCGAACTTTCACAGGCCTATGACCGGAAAGAAATTAAGTTACACCTAAAAAATTGTATGCTTTAAGAAGGTAAATGGTTTTTCTTTTTCTTTTTTAAAATCTGAAACAATTTTGCATAGAAAATTGCAACCAGCCTAAGGGTTTGTTGCTTTTTTTTTCTTTTTTTGCCTCACTTGGCCAGAGAGACATTATCGCTTCTTTATACATCAGTTATTCACTGATAGCTTGCTATCTTCATAGCTTCCTCCCATCCAGCCTGTGAGGTGGCAGATGTCCTGTGAGCCGCACTCTGCCTCAGCTGTTGAGAGAATCACTTTGGAGACACCAGTCACCTCCATTCAGTGCCGCTGGCTTAGGGTTGGTGCCACAGGTTTCCATCCATTGGATTTTGCCTCTCTGTCTAGCCCCTGGCATGGGCTCTTAGGCTGTCTTTTCAGCTTTTGCCCTAGTATAATAGCACATGATAGTGTGGAATAGCCACAGCCACTCAGATCTGTTTCTTAGACTCCTCTTAATGGCCACAGGGTCAGTTTCACCTCACCTTCAAATCCTAAGCAGGACGCAGATTCCCTGTGTATCTCTGGTATCCCGGGCTTCCCCTTGACTAGGAATAGAGTTGCGACATTTGCCTGCAGCCCTCTTAGGATAACTGTGACTGCTAAGTGAAGATGAGCACTTTCTGTTAGATGGATGAGATTAAACTTCTTTTTTTCCAATTATAAAAGCAATAAATGTGTTTTGTTTACACATACACATACACACACCCCTATGCACAGAAATGTATAAAGTTTAAATTTTCAGACCTTCATATTAAGGCTCCTAATGATAATTTGTTTGTTGTATGCTGTTCTAAGATTTATTTCAGTACAATAAAAGCATCATAAAAAAGAAAAAGATAATGGGATGTATACATAATCTTCTGAAACTTACATGATTTCCTTCATAGTATATGTTGTATAGATTTAAATGTCAGTATATACAGATTTACCTTCTTATTTTGAGCCGCTGTGGCTATTCCACAGAATAATGTGCTATAATTTATTTACTCAATTCCTTATTGGTAGACTTTGGACTATTTCAGACTTTTTTTTTTTTTTTTTTTGGTTTAACAAACAGTACAGTACTATACTGAACATCCTTGTGCAAACATCTTTGTGCTTATGTGTATTTCTGTAGAATTGTTGGGTTAAAGGTACATACCCTTGAAATTTTAACATGCATTGCTAAATTGAGTACCAGTGTACCAGCTTGCAATCTACCCATAAGTCAGAAAGGTCCTGTTTCCCCAAACATGTATCAGCCCTAGTACTAGCAAATTTTATAGAGCTGATAGGCAAAAAAATTTGTTTTCATTTGTGTTTCCTTTGTTATTCACAAAACTGAACATCTTTTAAAGATGTGTTTTGGCTACCTGTATCTCCTCCTCTGTGAGTTTTCTGTTTGTATTGTTCGTCCATTGAAAAGTTGGACAAATGAACAAAAGTTGGACAAAGTTGAATTGTCTTTTTAATGACCTGAGCATCAGTTAGGATGTTTTGGGCTATAAATACAGAATCCTTACTAAAAGCTGGCTTATATTTATTGCTTATTATATTCCAAACACAGTGTCTGGATGGAGGTAGGGCATTCCAGGGCTGGGAAGTGGCTTATTGATTTTACACACAGACTCTTTCTGCTATGTTTTACTCAACTTGTCCTCTTGTGGTTCAAGACAGCTGCCATAGTTCCAGTCATCATGTAACGACCATCTCCAAAACCCAAAAAGCCACTCCCCAACCCCCAAATCCTCAAGCTTCTCTTTTGATCACGGAGTAAAATTCTTCCTAGCAGCTTCCTTGCAGACATCAGCACCCCGCCCCTCAGGTCTCATTGGCCAAGATTGGGTCACGTGTCCCTTTCCAAGCCAAGATGCCCATGCATCTGCTTTTTTTTTTTTTTTTTTAGACAAGGTCTTGCTCTGTTGCCCAAGCTGGAGTGCAGTGTCATGATCTTGGCTAACTGCAACTTCCACCTCCTGGGTTCTAGTGATCCTCCCACCTCAGCCTCCCAAGTAGCTGGGACCACAGGGGCACACCACCACACTCAGCTAATTTTTCATAGAGATGGAGTCTTGCTGTGTTGCCCAGGCTGGTCTTGAACTCCTGGACTCAAGTGATCCACCTGCCTTGGCCTCTCAAATTGCTGGGATTACAGGTGTGAGGCGCCGTGCCTGGGTCTGCATCTGCGATTTTAAATAAAAATTTCCCCCTTTAGTTATCACGTCTCCTGAATTAGTTGAAGCAGGCACATGCAATTTGATTTTAATGCAACAATTTGAATTTAGGGGCAAATGCTGTATACTGTGCCTAAAATATAAGGATTGGGCCAGGCACAGTGGCTCACGCCTATAATCCCAGCATTCTGGGAGGCCGGGGTAGGCAGATCACTTGAGGGCAGGAGTTTGAGACCAGCCTGATCAACATAGTGAAACCCCATCTCTAATAAAAATACAAAAATTAGCAAGCTGTGATGGCATGTGTCTGTAATCCAAGCTATTCAGGAGGTTGAGGGAGGAGAATCACTTAAACCCGGGAGATGGAGGTTGCAGGAAGCCAAGATTGCACCACTGTACTCCAGCCTGGGTGACAAAGCGAGACTCCATCTCAAAAAAATAAAATAAAATAAAATATAATGATTGTTGGCTTTGAATGATGTATCTTTAAAGGCTATATGTATGAGTTGAACATGGGCAGCCCAGCTCCGTAATATCTGGCCACTCTCAGTAAGTCATAATGTCACCATTCAGCTCCCAAAAGTAGGATAGCTCCATGGCCTTCTCTTCCAGGCAGCCAAAGGTAGAAGGATTGCCTCTGGTCTTTGTAGCCACTGTTAAGCCAGCCAGGGTCCACTGGTGGAATTTCTAGACTTCTCCAGATGACATGAGGGAGATTGTTTTCTTAAGGGCTGTAACAATATCTACCTTTTTTGATGGATGATGAGCTCTGACTGGAACCATGAGAAACTGTAACCCTCTTCATCTCTTCTGGGCCAAGGATCTGCCCTCTTTTCTCACTGGGCAGAGTAAGAATGGGAGGTGGCAGTTACAGTGTATTTTTCCTTTGTTTATGTCTTGTGAGTCAGCAAATCTCAGTCAGAGGAAATAGAAACGGATCTTAGTTACTCCTTTGTAACCAGCAAAATTTCTTTTAATCAGAGTAAGAGACCTCCTCAGGTTCACATTCTCTGCTTTCAGAGTCTTGCTGGCATCTTCTGGGTATCAAGGCACTCAGTTTTGGCTATGGACATGAAGGCTCCATTCCAGAATCATTTAGGTGATCTTTATCCTTTTCCCTTGAGCTTTTTTTTTTTTTTTTTTTTTTAGATGGAGTGTTTCTCTGTCATCCAGGCTGGAGTGCAGTGGTACGATCTCGGCTCACTGCAACCTCCGCCTCCCGGGTTCAAGCAATTCTTCTGCCTCAGCCTCCCAAGTAGCTGGGATTACAGGCGCCTGCCACCACGCCCAGCTAATTTTTGTATTTTTTGTAGAGACGGGGTTTCGCCATGTTGGCCAGGCTTGTCTCGAATTCCTGACCTCAGGTGATCCACCCGCCTTGGCCTCCTGAATTGCTGGGATTATAGGCGTGAGCCACTGCGCCCAGCCCCTTGAGCCATTCTTATTTTCTCTACAACAACTCCAAAATGAAAGTTCAAGCAAATGTTATTCCCTCTCTACTTCCCTCCTTCCCCTATTCCCTATCCCATGATGAACAGAGCAGTTACAGTGATACCTAAGCTGGGTGTTTATTAGGGTGAGGAATGTATTTCCTTTCATTTTTAATAATAGAGAATCCCAGACGGCTATTATTCAGATGTATTCCTAATTGTTTTGTTTCTGGGTGTTATTGTATATGGACTTAAAATTTTTCCTTTCCAATTTCTTGTTGCTAGCATCTAGAAATAGAATTGATTTTTGTGTGTTGACTTTGTATCCTGCTGCTTGTTTTAGTAGCTTTTTTTGTGTGTAGATTCCTTAGACTTTTCTGCATACATAGTCATACTCTGAACAGAGACATTTTTACTTTTTCCTTTCCAATTTGGATGGAAAGATGCCTGCTGCAGGCAGCTAACTTGATGAGTAGCCGCATGGTTTTGATTTGGAATATGCTCACCCCCTTGACTGGGCTGCTTCAAGCAGTGAAATCCTTGTGCAAGCAGTGGTCTTTCTTGCTCTTTAGCTCTGTGCATGCTTTTTGTGCTTTTTATTCCTCCTAGCTGAGTCTTTCCTTCCTAACTTGAGTTTGATTTGAAAACAGGTTCACTTAGAGAAAGTTTTTAGTGTCCACTTAACTTCTAAGGCATTTTCCTTCTGGCTAAATGACAAATCTGCCATTCCCAAGCCATTGACCACCTCACCTTTTCCGTTTCCTTCTTTGGTTCTGTATGAAGCTGTTGGAATCATTCCCTCCAGATTCACCAGCCAGTCTGTCCACTGGCTGTTCCCTGATTTGTGCCAAGAAACTGTTCACCAGCAAGTGATCTGGTGTCCTTGCCAAATGAAGGTCTGGGACTTGTTTTGCCCCCACTGCCCAAAACTTTAAATTTCCTTTATCAAGTAGCTTCTCATGCTGGGAAAAACCACGGTCGGTTCTACTGCTCCCTCCCTGTTTCAACTTCTTCAAATTGCTCGATGGTACCTTTGCTGCTTTATCTTAACCACTTGTACACTTGCATTGTTTAAATATTTTATGCTCTAAGTACCACTTATTCTTTGTAATTATTTTTCTTTTCTTTTTTCTTTCTTTTCTTTTCTTTTTTTGGGAGATGGAGTCTCACTCTGTGGCCCAGGCTGGAGGGCAGTGGTACCATCTTGGCTCACTACAACCTCTGCTTCCTGGGTTCAAGTGATTCTCCTGCCTCAGCCTCTTGAGTAGCTGGGATTAGAGGTGCCGGCCACCACGCCTGGCTGATTTTTGTATTTTTAGTAGAGACAGGGTTTCACCATGTTGGCCAGGCTGGTCTCAAACTCCTGACCTCAGGTGATCCGCCCACCTTGGCCTCCCAAAGTTCTGGGATTACAGGTGTGAGCCACGGCGCCCGTCCTGTAATTATTTTTCTTTATTTTCCATTTATCTACTTTGGGGATTACTTCTTTTTTGTTTAGCTCCTTTCGTTTTTAAAATGAAAGGATAAAATAATATCCAAGCTCTGTAATAATTCTTAGTTTCCTTTATGGAAATAGTGGTGTAAGATTATTTAAAGCCCGTGGAACTGTTTTTAGCAGATTATAGTGAAAGAACAGTTTACTGTAGCTATACAGAAGGTATACCCAAGGGTCAGGATGAAAATGTGCCCAGGGAGGGCCACTTATAAGCACAGGGTAATCCTGGATTTTTGTTGTTCCTTTTTCACTGTTTTTTTTACAGTTTGTTTTTGTATTTCCTTGCCTTCAGCACCAGGTTGTTTTCCTTGATTCCTTTTTCTTTTTGGAAAACAGCATGGATAAATGGAAAAATATGAACTCTAGAGTATAAATATACCTGAACTTCTTTTCTTTCTTTCTTCTTTTTTTTTTTTTAGATGGAGTCTCACTCTGTTGCCAAGGCTGGAGTGCAGTGGCATGATCTTGGCTCACTGCAACCTCCACCTCCCGGGTTCAAGAGATTCTCCTGCCTCAGCCTCCAGAGTAGCTGGGATTACCAGGTGTGCACCACCACGGTTGGCTAATTTTTTGTATTTTTTTTAGTAGAGACAGGGTTTCACCATGTCGGTCAGGCTGGTCTCTAACTGCTGACCTCAGGTGATCTACCTGCCTTGGCCTCCCAAAGTGCTGGGATTACAGGTGTAAGCCACCGTGCCCGGCCTGAATTTCAACACTACGCTTTTTAGTTATTGATTGTGGGTCCTTTGGCAAGTTGCTTACCCTTTTTGAGCTTTAATTTTCTCTTCTACGGATTGCCTTTAAAAATATAAGTATTTATTAGGCATCTAGCATAATGTCTGGAAGACACTCCAGACATGGAAGTCACTCAATACGTATTACTTTTGATTATTATTGCCTTTATGCCTTTGATTTTCTTTCTCCTATTCTCTTTCTCTAGTCACTTGCCATTCATTATTAGGCTTGGATGAGGCCATACATTTACGATCTTTGAAAAAGACGGTTTACCTCTTCTTCCCTCTTAATATTACGTCATCAGTGTGATATATCTGCCAAAAAAAAAAAAAAAAAGCTTCTGTGATCTTAGCCTAAATGATAAAGGAATGAATGTGTCTAGAATTATAGTTGAATGTGCCCAGAATCATAGTATCAGAGCCTGAAGGTATTTTAGATACCAGATGCAGATGAACTAACTGATGTAGCAAAGATAAGCAATTTGCCCATACCCCACAGAAGAGTATATGTGGTCCTGGGATTTTCTTGCTTCAGGAAAGAATTTTTTAAAATCGAGGTGAAATTCACGTAACATAAAATTAACCATTTAAAAATGTACAGTCCAGTGGCATTTAGTGGTTGGCAGTGTTGTGGAGCCATCAACTTTATCTAGTCCCCAAACATTTTCATTGCTCTATACTCATTAAGCAGTCATTCCCCATTCCCGCCCGCCCCCAGCTCCTGATAACTCCAAATCTGCTTTCCCTCTCTGGGTATTTGCCGATTTTGGATATTTTATATAAATGGAATCATACAGTATGTGACATTTTGTGTCTGGATTCTTTCTCTTAGCATAATGTTTTTAAGGTCCATGCTCATTATTTAAAAAATTCAAACATTACAGGAAAGTATAATGAAGAAAAGGAAAAATACTCTGTAATCCCACCTACCACTGATGACAACTATTGACAGTGTAGTGTGAGTTGCTATTCCTGCTGTCTCCCACATAAAGAGGTTTACACTGTTCACACCTTTTTCATCAGTTTGTTTTTTTCCCTTAATGCTATATATGAAACATCTTCCTCTGTCAATACATACGTATCTCTTCATTCTCTTTAGTGGATTGTATAATGTTTCATTACATGATTATAGTTTAGGTTGTTTAATAAACCTACTTGGCCGGACACTGTGGCTCACGCCTGTAATCCCGGAACTTTGGGAGGCCGAGGCGGGTGGATCATTTGAGGTCAGGAGTTCGACATCAGCCTGACCAACATGTTAAAACCATGTCTCTACTAAAAATACAAAAATTAGCCAGGTGGTAGTGGCACGTGCCTGTAATCCCAGCTACTCGGGAGGCTGAGTCAGGAGAATAGCTTCAGCCTGGGAGGCAGAGGTTGCAGTGAGTGGAGATCACTCCACTGCACTCCAGTTTGGGCAACAGAGTGAGACCCTGTCTCAAACAAACAAACAAACAAAAAACAAACCTACTGATGGACATCCTCTTCCTCCCCCCTAATTCTGTGCTAAGTAAAATAGTTTGCATCTTAACCTGCTGAGTGTGAGTTACTTTGAAATTCCAATATTGGAGAAAAATAAACAGGAAAGGCTCCCATTTCTCTGGGATCAGCTTGGATACACTGGGAAATTCATGCATCAGTAGGTGCTAGATAAGCCTTGAGGTTATTTCTAATTTCAGATTCTTTGATTCTTGGGATTAATACCCAAATCATGTAGTGCTGGGGACATAAAGGAAAGTGCTAGGACTGGAAATTAGGCCTGGATTTAGCCTTCATTTTATTAAAGACTAGTTCTGGGTCTTTGGAAGTAACTTACCTCTTTAGACTTCAGTTTTCTCATCTGTGAAATGAGGTAAATGGGCTAGCTGGTCACTAGTAGTGTGGACTTCAACTGGAGTCACTGCCCAGTTTACAGTGATTCCCCTTTCTGCAGGAACAGCTTGCTTCACAAGCGTGGGACCCCAGTAGCCATGTCTGATTGATCTAGTGGAAGTCATTTGTTACAAGATGAGTCCATCAAAACTCTTCTCTAGGATTTTTGAGTTTGAACCACAGAGAATATGAGCAGTTCTTCTCTTATGGTGGGAACATGTGAGAAGTGAAACTTGGTAGCCACTGGTAACCATATCACCAGTTTAGTGAGGCTCTAGTGTAGAGAGGAAAAGTATGGGACCCCCTGTGATATGGGTTAGTGGGGGAGTAATCACATAAAAGAAGAGCTACCTCTAATGTCGTATGGTATCCTGGATTCTTCCCTGGAACAGAAAGAGAACATTAGTAGAAAAACTGATAATCCAAATATGATGATTAATTTTATGTGTCAACTTGACTGGTCCGAGGGGTGCTTAGATATTTGATTAAACCTTATTCTGGGTGTATCTGTGAGGGAATTTCTGGAGGAGATTAACATTTGAATTGGTAGACTGAGTGAAGCAGGTTGTTCTCCCTAATATATGTAACCTTAATCTGATATGTTGAAGGCCTAAATAGAACAAAAGAGAGAGTAAGGGAGAGTTTCCTCTCTCTGACTGACTGTCTTGAAGCTGGAACATAGGTCTTCTCCTGCCTTCAGACTTGTTCTCAGACTGGAACCGATAGCATTGGATCTAGTGGGCCTTCAGCTTCCCAAATGCAAATCTTAAGACTTCTTGGGCCAGGTGCGTGGCTCACACCTGTAATCCCAACATTTTAGGAGGCTGAGGCAGGTGGATCACCTGAGGTCAGGAGTTCGAGACCAGCCTGGCCAACATGGTGAAACCCCACCTCTACTAAAAATACAATAATTAGCTGGGTGTGGTGTCACATGCCTGTAGTCACAGCTACTCATGAGGTTTGAGGTGGGAGAATCACTGGAACCTGGGAGGCAGAGGTTGCAGTGAGTCTAGATCATGACACTGCACTCCAGCCTGGGCAACAGAGAGAGACTCTGTCTCAAAAATAAATAAATACATTAATTAATAAAATAAAATAAAAGTTGAGATTATTTTTTAAAAAGATGTGAAAATTTAGGACACTACAGAAACATATACGGGAGTGATTTGTACTGTTTTTTCCAACCTTATAAAAGCCTGAAATTATTTTAAAAATCCAAATTCAAAAGCTTACAAAAAGGTGACATCATCAATATGGTGGTATAGGCAGTTCCAAACATCTCTCTCTCCAGGAAACATTTTTTAAACACCAGACACTGACAAAACCAATGTTGTCAGAACTCTGGAAAACAGCGAAAAAAAAATCCAAAGCAATCAAGTGAATGCTGAATGAAGAGAACGGCAACTTAAAAATGGTAAGAAGACTGGGTGTGGTGGCTCATGCCTGTAATCTCAGAGCTTGATGCGGGAGGATTGACTGGGGCCAGGAGTTTGAGACCAGCCTGGGCAACATAGTGTGACCCCATCTCTACAAAAAGTAAAAAAAAGTAGCTGGGTGTGGTGGTACTCCTGTAGTTCTAGCTCAATTTAGCCCAGGAGTTTGAGGTTATAGTGAGCTATGAGGTTGTCACTGCACTCTAGCTTGGATGACAGAGAGAGGCCCTGTTAAAAAAAAAAAAAAAAAGGAAATACCTGTGGCATTTTTACTTGCACTTACCCCACCCACTCCCTGGAGAGATGGCTGTTTGGAAGACAGCAGCCCAAGCTCCCAGTGTGGGACCCTGGCCCTGGTTCTGGAGGGAGCAGGAAAAAACCTTCTTCACAAATTCTTGTGTCTATCTATTCTACACTGTCTGGAGGCTATGTGAATGAAGGTCTGATGCGAGGCGCTTGTCTCTGTTTCACTGAACTTAGAACTTAGGGCAGAAAAGCAGTAGGCACTGCTCTCACATTGTAAGGTAAACAAAAAACCTGCAGCCACCTGGGACAAAAGATTATGGTTGAGATACACAATATACTGCCCCAAGCCCAGGAGGAAAAGTTGGGGAGAGACTTTCTTAAGAAAATTAAGGTGCTCAAAAGAGCCAGTGTAAACTGGGGAATTTAGAAAACCACACACACGCCCAAGATTCAAGAAATTCAACAAACTCCAAGTGTGGTAAACTCAAAGAAATCCACACCAAGACATATTACAATCAAACTGCTGAGAGATGAGAGAGAGGGAGGGAGGGAGAGAGAGAAAGAGAGAGAGACAGAGAGAGAGAAAATCCTGAAAGCAGCAAGTGGGAAGAAACATTCCAGTGATTCTCAATAAGATTAATAGCCAACTTCTCATCAGAAACCATGGATGCCAGAAGGCGATGGGAAGATATATTTAAAGTGCTGAACGAAAAAAAAAATACCTGTGAATCAAGAATCATTAAGAAATAGAAATAACGATCTCTAGTAAAGGTAAGTATGCAAGTAAATATAAAAGTCAGTATTAATGTATTTTTAGTTTGTAACTCCACTTTTTATTTCCTACATGATTTAAAAGACAAATGCCAAAAAATAATTATTGATCTATATTGTTGGCATACAAAGTGAAAAATTCAAGGTATATAACGGTGTAATTAAATACTATCAGGTTTTGTAAAAACAAAAAATGTGTCTATGTACACATAGATCACACACAAATGTATACAAACATATGCCTGTGTGGGCATAGAATATCTCTGGAAGGGTACACAAAAAAGCTGATAAATTGCTTCCCTTGCAAGTTTGAGGGCTGAGTGGACACATTCTCAGCAGTTAATTTTTGTTCTGTGTCTCACATCTGCCTCTCCTTTTATTTACCCATTTCGCTAAGGCACTATCACTTATTCAGTTGATTATGTCAGAAAAGTAGGAATCAGGTTTGTTCCTTCTCTTTTCTTCACCCCCCCCACCCATCCATTAAATCAACTATCAAATCCACCTAATTTTACCTCTGAAACATATCTCAACTTTGTCTATTTCTATTGCGGAAGATGTTGGCCATTCCTCAATGTTCATTGTTCCTTTCATTCTTAGTTGTAGAACTCCTGATTTTCAGCCAGACCTGCAGTAACCTAGAGTAACCATTTTATTTTCCATCTTTCCTTGCATTTGGATGGCACCATGTGACTAAGTTCTGTGTAATAAGCTGTAACTAAAAGTGTCACATATAATTTATAGAAATGCTCTTAAAGGGAGGGACATCAGTCATGCTACCATTGCAAGAAGTTAAAAAAAAAAAGATTTTTTTTAAAAAGAGTGAAACATACCTTTTCTCCTCCCTTCCTCATTCATGTTGGCTGGAATGTAAACAAGGTGGCTGGAATTAGAGCAACTACCTTGGACTGGGAGGTGGAAGTTACATGTTGAGAAATAAGATGGAAGGAATCTGGTCCCTAAGAACAGTGGAGCCACTAATCAAATTCTAGGCTGACTATGTACAGGCTTCAATTATATATCAGAAGAATAAATATCTATTTGTCCAAGCCGCTGTAATTTGGAGTTTGTAGTTACGGCTACTCCAAATCCCAAATGATAAAGTGTCTCTGCATTTCAACGTCCAACCACCTGGTCCAAGCCCAGCCCATCTCACTTGAACTGCTGTCTTCTAACTGTTCTCACCACATCCCATCCTTGACTTCTCTCTCCATTCGGTTCTTTACATTCCAACCAGAATATTCCTTTAAATATATGTGCAAGATTAAATCACTCACTTGTTTAAAATCCTTTAATGAGTTCCCATTAGTTTTATTTTATTTACTTATTTATTTTTGTTGTTTTCTAAAATAATTTTTTGGTTTTTTTTTTGAGACAGGGTCTCGCTCTGTCACCCAGCCTGGAGTACAGTGGTGTGATCTCAGCTCACTGCACCCTCCGTTCCCTGGGCTCAGCCAATCCTCCTGCTTCAGCTTCCCAAGTAGCTGGGACCACAAGCGCACACCACCAGACCTGGCTATTATTTTGTACTTTGGTAGTGACGGGGTCTTGCCATGTTGCCCAGGCTGGTCTTGAACTCTTGAGCTCAAGCAATCCACCCACCTCGGCCTCCCAGAGTGCTGGTATTACAGGCACGAGCCACCGTGCTGGGCCATTGTCATGATTATTAACAGCCTTTTTCTTCCTTTGGTTTTATTTTCAATACAAGATACTATAGGAAGGTAAGTGTGGGGAATTATCAATTTGGTGAATATTTCAAAACAGATTTGAACAAACTTAGCACAAGACTGTAAACTTTAAAGCCAACTTTTACCTTCTTTTCTACTAATGAACTAAATACAAAGTAAAATCATTTGTTTATACTTCTTTAAGTTTTAAGGTTACAAAAATATTTCATCAGCCATTCTGTTTCTAGGGGTGGGAACCCTCTAAACTATCTTTGCAATTTTTCTTAAATCTAAAATTATCCTAAAACAAAAAGTTTATTTTTAAAAAAGGGAGATGGGGTCAGGCGCAGTGGCTCATGCCTGTAATCCCAGCACTTTGGGAGGCTGAGGCGGGTGGATCACCTGAGGTGAGACCAGCCTGGCCAACATTGTGAAACCTCGTCTCTACTAAATATACAAAAACTAGCCTGGGAGGTGGAGGTTGCAGTGAGCCAAGATCGCACCACTGCTCTCCAGCCTGGGCGACAGATGGGGAGTGGAGTCTCCTTCTCTCAAATTTCCAATTTAAATCACAGATGTTTGAACTGTATTTTGAACTAACTGACTCTGGCTTCCCTGTTGCTCTCCTCTCCTCTCCTCTCCTCTCCTCTCCTCTCCCCTCCCCTCCCCTCCCCTTCCCTCTCCTCCTTCCTTCCTTCCTCCATTCTTTTTCTTTTCTTTTCTTTTTTGAGACAGGGTCTCGCTCTGTCACCCAGGCTGGAGTGCAGTGGTGTAATCCTGGCTCACTGCAACCTCCATGTCCCAGGCTCAAGAGACCCTCCCCCCTCAGCTCCTGAGTAGCTGGGACCACAGATGTGAGCCACCACACTGGCTAATTTTTTTGTATTTTTAGTAGAGACAGGGTTTTGCCATGTTACCCAGGCCGGTCTCAAACTCTTGAACTCAGGAGATTCGCCCGCCTCGGCCTCCCAAACTGCTGGGATTACCGGCGTGAGCCATCACCCGGCTTCCTGTTGCCTTTCATCACACTCTTAACACCATTACATCAACATCTCAGCTAAAGCTTATTGAAAAGGCACCACTTTGGAGAATGTGCTCATATAGGAGCATTGCGTATGGCTGTGCAACTTCTGCCTGGTACATAGGCCACATGGGGGTCAATGAGGGCTGAAACTTAGCCTGTGACCCATACCAAGCTGCTGTACACCCTAAAGCAGGGCTTCCTCAGCCTAGAGGAAGAAGGGGCCATATGTGCCAGGAGCAGACTCATGTTCTCAAGGGAGCAAGGGCTTCTCTTTGCTGTCTCCTAGCCTTGATCCTTGCCACAGGGGAGGAGCCAAAGGAGAGAATGAAGCTTTAACACCTAGAGAGAGGCCAACACTAGTGATGGAGAGAGAGGGATTTGTGGGTGACATTTGGGTCTTATGTTTCCTCCTATATTAATCAGGAGACCGTATCCCTGGCTTTCTTAAGGTTTGGAAGTTCAACCCCTTTCTCAATTATATCCCCTCTTTTAGCCCCAACTAGTTCAACTGAGTTTCCTTTTCTGGCAGAATATCTTAGGTCTCTTCTAGTTCAGATAGACAGTACCACGACTTTAGGATCAGCTGGGACAGATAGCTACAGTGGCATTCTGGTTAAATGTTTTATAATCAGCTGTATGGGAAAAGGGCCTGGGGAGGGATGGAGGGTTGGGTGTGAGGGACTGGCTTGTAGTATTTACTAATTTCCATGGTATAAATACTACCATTGTGGCTGGTTTCAGGCTATCAATGTGGTGTCATTAGACATAGAGCTGGGAAGAATGTATACAATTGGCTCTTGTAAGCTTGTATGAGCTGGCTCCAGTAGACTACTGAAGAGCTTCCATTAGTTGTAGCTTCCGTGTAGATCACCAACTGGTAAGCCCACAGGCTATATATGGCTCCAGAAGTGCTCTGTTTAGGCTATAAATGTTTAAAATATTTTGGGTTAGCTGCCAGAGTTTAAATATCATATATATTTCCAGATTTTCATGAAAAATGAGACTAGAATATACACACACACACACACAAACACATATATATATACACACACACACATATATATATATTTTCCAGACCTTCATGAAAAATGAGAAAATATTGCAATATTGGGCCTGGTGATCAGAAAGATTCAATGATCTATCCAAAGTGATACCAAGAATAAGTGTCTAAACCAGAACAAGAGCTCAGGTCTTTTGACTCCCAAACCAAAGTTTGCACCACTTCTTCAAGTTGTCCTCTCATTTCCTTGTCCATTATCATTTTCATTACCATTAGCTTGCTTGGCATTTTCTCTACAACTGGTGTTTTCTGTTTATAGATCCTTATGTGCGTAAGAATTGTTAGGGTCATGTCTCTGTGTTTATAACCAGGTAAGTTGTGACAAAAAAATGTGCATTGACCATGTTTCTTCCCTGCTCATTTTTGTTTTTCAAAATACCAATTGCTGCTTTATAAAGATAATGCAGATTCACTGGAAGAAAAAGAAGAAAGAGAAGATGGCAAAGGTAGGGGAAAAGAGTAAAAAATTATCAGAATTACTCCCAATCTGACCCATTAATCCTTGCTCATAGAGAACATTGCTCAGGCATCTTATGCACATACAGAGAAAGGACTACTGGACAGAAATGGGGTCATTCCAGATATGCTATTTTAAAAACTATATTATATTTAATCTTATTTCAATTTGACAAAAGAAAAAGAAACCAAAGTTATACTGTATCAAAAGTGAAACTGAAGGAATTACTGCATTTGAAATAAATATTTGTCACAAGGAACATTAGTTCTTTAAAGACATTCTAAAGTTAAGAAAAATTATAATAAGCAATATGAGTTTTGAATCATGTGTTTTTTTTCCACATTCATGTTACATTTTTAGAGAGCATCTTTGATGCATTCCTAGGAGAGCTGAGGATGTTAGTACACTAAATATTCTCAATCTCCCCTATCTGCTGCTGATTTTAGATGGTTCATTTCATTTTATGTGGTTAGGTTTTTAATATTTACATTCTGTCTTGAAACCGTAGATTCCATAGTTGGTTAGCCTTTGTTTTAAATTTAAGTGGATTCAGTGCTCTATACCAGCCTCTTTTCATGTCTTCTCCATTCTAGAGTTCTTCAATTTCTCTCTGGTTTGTATGAATTTCCTCATCAAGTACTACCCCTTCTGTCCTCCACTCCCCTACCTCCAGCATACACACACAAGAAGAGCTTGTAGAAGTTGTAGTCCTTGAATACTTAAGAGTCCTGAGAATGTCTTTCTGTTACTTTACTACTTTGTAGCCCACCTGGATACAAAATTCTTGAGTCACTCTTTCTTTCTCTCAGAATTTGGTAGCTATTTCTCCATTGTCTTTTGGCATAAGGTGTTGAACTTGGTCTCTTACCACGGCTTTTTTATCTGCCTTCTTGTTAGTTTGAGTCATCATTGGAATTTTTTTTTCCCACAAAGGGTTTATGTGTGCTATTTGACTTGAGCTTGTCTATTTTCCTATTTGAGATGTTTGCTTGTTTCTCTTGTTCATGAATGACAACTTGTCTTTATAAGCATGTTCCACTCCTTCTGACGTGGAATGAGACCAGGGAGGGTTTGAAGCCAATGTGGCTTACAAAAAGAAAAAAAAAAAAATCAACTGAGGCTGGGCATGGTGGTTCATGCCTGCAGTCCCAGCACTTTGGGAGGCTAGGTGGGAGGATTGCTTGAGGCCAGGGGTTCAAGACCAGCCTGGGCAACATAGCAAGACTGTCTCTACCAAGAAAAAAAAATCCTAAGCTGGGTGTGGTGATGCATGCCTGCAGTCACAGCTACTTGGGAGGATGAGCCAGGAGGATAACTTGAGCCTGGGAGTTGAGTCCAGCCTGAATAACATAGCAAGACCTCATCTCTAAAACAAACAAACAAAACATCCTTGTAAATGGCTTGTTTTTCTTGCTTGTATTAGTGAAGAACTGTTTATATTTAAGGTTCAGTTACAACCAGAATATATCTCAATGTTGCTTGTGCTATATCATTTTTTCCTTTGCAACTTATATGTCAGTTATCTTTTGTTGGCTTGTTTTTGTCTGTCTTCCATTTCTGTTTTCTCTGTATTTACTTTAATGTCTCTGCATTTTTCCTGGCATTTGTTAAAAAGCAAAACAGAAGCCCATTGTTTGCATTAATAATTTCATTTTAGGCTGGGCACTGTGGCTCATGCCTGTAATCCCAGCACTTTGAGAGGCCAAGATGGGTGGATCAGTTGAGGCCAGCAGTTCGAGACTGGCCTGGCAGACATGGTGAAACCCCATTCCTACTAAAAACACAAAAATTAGCTGAGTGTGGTGGTGTATGCTTGTAATCCCAGCTTCTTGGAGGGCTAAGGCACAAGAATTGCTTGAACCCAGGAGGTGGAGGTTACAGTGAGCCAAGATTTTAGCACTGCACTCCAGCCAGGGCAACAGAGCAAGACTCTGTCTCAAAATAATAATAATAATAATAATAATAATAATAATAACAACAATTCAGTTGTAAGCAAATGTATATTATTTTCCCAGTAGATTCTGTTTATTCAATAGTTCTTGAATAGTATTACTTTGGCCTTTGATTTGTTTCCTTAACCTCCATCTTTCGTTTCATCTCATTCTATTATCATTGTATCTTCGAACTCTTTTTTCTCCTTTCTTTGCTGCAGCACATTTGCATAGCTGCCATACTGCTTTTGAAAATCTTGCTCATGCTTAATATAAGGAGCTATTTTCAGACCTTCTATTTGCTAGGCTATAGTTCGGTGAATTCTTTCTACTTTACCTGTTTTTCTTTCTTTCAAGTTTCAACTTGAGGTCTAGGTTTTGTGCTCTGCCTACTTTTAACTACCTTGAGGGCATAAAGGAAAGGGAATTAACTGCTCGGTTGAGCTGTACCCAGGGAGAATTCACCCTGAGAGAAGATTCTAGATTTAGAGTCATGCAATCTTAGCAGAGTCAAGCATCAGTAACTGTACCAGCAAAATTCACCAGATGTCACAGAAGCTTCTCACAAGGATGGAATAAGTGTGTGGTAAACAACACTTTATTCAGCATCTACTCTGTACCAGACATTGAAAGAAAAAAATAGCTGCCTTTATTATGTATACATGATGTCAGGCCAGTGGTAAGTGCATTATATATAATTTCATTTGCTCAGTACAACTTTATGAAATACCTTTATCAGCCCTCATTTTTTGAATGAGGAAACAGGCTCAGAGAAGTTACATTATTTGCCAAAATCATATAGCAAATAAATGACAGAGTTGAGCTTTGAAACCATATCTAAATCATAAACATTAAAAAGATTCTTTACCAGGAGATTAACATGATATTGGAGAACACTTGTAGAACTTTTAGCCCACTGTGGTTTGCATGTAATCTATTAAAAGCTTAGCAATTTTCTTTTCTAAAAATATTCTGATTTATAGATAAAATATGATCTAGACTTGCTTCAAAATAATTTGAGGGAGAGAAATCTGGGTGAGGGAGTAGATGGGACAAGATTGGCCATGAGCTAATGATTGTAGCTGGGTGAATTAAAGCATGAGGGCTCAGTGTACAGATTTAAATAATGACTGCTCAACTAATCACTTTTTACCACAGCAGCTCTTGAAAAGTTATACCTCTTTTTGGGCAATGACCCACTTTCTTTTGGTAATGACTTTTCAGCCCATCATACTCTAAGTAAATACACCACAAGAAGTGCTATTTCAACATTATAGTTTTAGGTAAAGACACATTCACCAATTTACTCAACAAATTTGCATTGCCTACCATTTTAGGATGAACCCAAACCATTTTGGTTTACATGCAGATGTCAAGAAAGATGTGAAGATGCAGGACCACTGACCACTCTTAGGTCTGTTTCTTACACGTGCTCTTTTCTAGCTTTAGCTTTTTGCTTTTTCTTTGCTTTCAAGGTGGTTTTCTATGCCATAACTTAATTTTTAAGTGCAGTTTGAGTGTAAGATGACCCCAAAGTTTGAAAAAATAGTGGAGAAAAGTGGTGCAGAAACTGCCCCTTCCAATAAAAAAGACTTCTTATCTCCTCTCTCCACCCCTTATGACCCCCGTCAAGTCTTTTCTTCCTCTTTGAGTGAGTACAATGAACTTTCATTATGTTACAGTTTATGTATGTGTGGTGTTTATTATTATTTCCAATTGTCGTTAATTACTTAGAGTTAGAGGTTGAATTGTGTCCCTCCCCAAATTCATATGATAAAGATCTAACCCCAAACCTTAGAATGTGACTATATTTGGAGATAGTCTTTAAGAAGGTAATTAAGTTAAATAAGGTCATCAGGGTGGACCCACATCCAATATGAGTGGTGTCCTTATAAGAAGAGGAAATTGAACACTCTATGTACAGAGGGAAGACAATGTGAAGATCTAGGGAAAAGACAGCCACTTAGAAGCTAAGGAGAAAGGCCTCAGAAAAAACCAACCCTGCCAACACATTGATTTTGGACTTTCAGCCTCCAAAACTATGAGAAAATAAATTTCTGTTGTTTAAGCCACCCAGTCTGTAGTACTTTGTTATGGCAGCCCTAGCAAACTAATATACTTATCTAAATTTGTTTTCCTTATTCTCTTAGGGAAATGGATTATAAGGAATGGATTAAATTCATAAAGTGAGGGATAGGTATTTCCCTCATCTTTTCAATATGTTTGAAATTTTCCATAATAAAAACTTTCTAAAAATTAAAATATTTCTGGCTAGCATGATTTCAAATATTATTGATCTCCAATGACCTACTATGATATCATGAATAGAAGTTATTCACAGGGGTGATAGTGAAAATAAGTAATAGCTGGGCCAGACACGGTGGCTCATGCCTGTAATCCTAGCACTTTGGGAGGCCAAGGTGGGCAGATCACTTGAGGTCAGGAGTTCGAGACTAGCCTGGCCAACATGGTAAAACCTCATCTCTACTAAAAAACAAACAAACAAACAAACAAAACAAAAATTAGGCATGGTGGTACATACCTGTAATCCCAGCTACTTGGGAGGCTGAGGCAGGAGAATCGCTTGAACTGGAGAGGTGAAGGTTGCAGTGAGCAGAGATCTTGCTGCTGCACTCCAGCCGGGGCAACAGAGTGAGACTCTGCCTCAACAACAACAACAACAAAAAAGGTAATAGCTGGTCAGTGGGGAAGGTCTGTCCCTTTCCTGGTGAGAGCTGGATACCAGCGGTGTTGGATGTCTATGAATGATAATCTGAGCTTTGGGCCTTGGCTATCTCTGACATATGGATCAAGATGACTCCAGGATTAGGTGATTTGGTTGGTTCTGCACCTCAAGACCCCTCTGTATTGGTCTATTTCTTATTCAGGGTCTTTGGCTATCAGATAAGGTAATGTGACAAAGTGGTTCAGAGCATTTTTTTAGGAGTTGGATGACTTGATTTTGAATCCTGGCTCTACTATTCACTATTTGGGTGACTGATTCTTGGATAAACTGTCTTCTCTAAAGCCTAATTTCCTCATCTATAAAACAGGGGTAATAATACCTTTCTTTTTTGGTTATTGGAGGGAGTACATGAGATTATGAATGTAATGTGCTTAGCATGGTGCCTGGTCATATTATTATGCTTTATTTCAGGTCCATTTGACATGACCTAGACTGAAATGTCCTGAGTGTCATTTTCTGTGTGTTATCATTTGTCTTAAGGTGACTAAACTCAGGTGGCATCCTTCTCTTTATTTCACAATTTTAAGCCTCATGTGAACCTCAGAAAATGAACAGATTTCAACAAGTTTAGGGAAATAGGAAGACTCAAATGGGAAGAAAGTCCACCTACCATAGAAATTCTACAGAGGTAAAAGATTCATTGACTCATTCAATAAACATTTATGTCAAGTACTATTCTATATGCTGGGGATATAGCAGTGGATAAAACTGACAAAAATTCCAACCTGAGAATGAAAGTTACATTCCTGGGGGTGGGAGTTGACACCATGCATCTAGTAGGTGTTAATTAAAAAAAAAACCAAAACACTTTGCCTTACCTCTTTGAATTTCTATAGTAGGTGTTATTTATTAAGTGTATATAGTGGCTAGTAAATACACCATTTACTAGCCACTATATAGTTCTGTGTGGAATATAAATTTCCTTTGTGGAACCAGTGATCAAATTGCTCTTGAAGATATAAAATAATATATGCTACATGTACATGTTCTTTGCCCATAGGAGGACTCCAATTAATGGGGAATGAATAAATGAATATGAACAATTGCAAGGGTGGTGAAACTCAGTGTCATTTCTAGGCGTAAGGATTGAAGTTCCACTGTTCGTGGGTACACACTTTGTATCATCTCTTTAACCAGTGTCTCAACTCTCATTGTGATACACTTTATATTTAGAAGACAGCCAGGTAACAACCTTTTTCTTTCCTCTCATGCATACTTTAAATTTTCATTATGGAAGGTATTATTCAAATTTTAGACCTCCTATTTGATTTTAATAATGTAAGACAAAATATGAGCAAGTAAGGGAATGGAATATATATTTATTTAGTATCTACTATATGCCAGGCTCTTTTTACATGGTATATCTCATTACTTTTTCACAAGAAAACTTTATGAGGATACAGAGAGTATCTACAAATAAAATTTACAGAAAATGTGCAAGACCCTTATGACAAAAATTATGAACCCTTCTCAAAAGATACTATGGTTTGAATGTGTGTCCCCTACAAAATTCATGTTGAAACTTAACCCTGATTGTGGTGGTATTAAGAGGTGGGGTCTTTTTGGGAGGTGATTAAATCGTGAGGCCTTGGCCCTCGTGAATAGACTAGTGGCTTATTAAAGAGCTGGAGGAAACTAGCTTAGGCACCTTTTTACCTTTCCATCTCTTCTCCTTTTCCTCCGTGTGAAGACACAACATTCAAGGTGCCATCTTGGAAGCAGAGACCCAGCCCCCGCCAGACACTGAACTTTCCCGTACTTTCATCTTAAACTTCTCAGACTCCAGAATTGTGAGGAAATACATTTCTGTTTTTTAATAAATTACCTAGTCTCAAATATTTTGTTATAAAAGCACAAATGGACTGAGATGAAGACCTAAATCAAGTGAGATATGCCATACTCATAAATGGGAAGACTCATTATGATAATAATGTCATTTTTTTCTAATTTAATCTATAAATTTAATGCAATTAAAATAAAAATTCATGTAAAGTTTTTCATAGATCTTGAGGAGCTCAGAAATTCATATGAAAGAGCAAATATCCAAGATTCATCAAGACAATATTGAAAAATAACATAGTGGTACTCATCCTATTAGACATGAAAACTTGTTATAAAGCTACAGTAATTAAACAATACCATTTTTACCTTGAGAGAGACAAATAGACAGATGGAATGGAATTGAGAATGCAGAAATAAAGCCATATATCTAAAGATATCTATCCTGTAATAACAGCACTTTGGGAGGCTGAGGTAGAAGAATCATTTGGGGCCAGGAGTTTAGACCAGCCTGGGCAACATGGTGAGTCCTTGTCTCTACAAAAAAAATTTTAAATTAGCTGGGCATAGGGGTGCATGCCAGTAGTCCCAGATACTGGCCGGGTGTGGTGACCCACACCTGTAATCCCAGCACTTTGGGAAGCTGAGGTGGGAGGCTGTTTGAGCCCAGGAGTTTAAGTCTGCAGTCAGCCATGATTTCGCCACTGCACTACAGCCCAGGCAACAGAGCTAGACTCTGTCTCTCAGAAAAAAAAAAAGGTAAAAGAAACCTGATATATGATAGAGGAGACATTATAATCAGTAAGGAAAAAGAAAGAACCAGTCAATAAATGATGACCTAATTGTTTATCCATACAGAATACAGAAAAACCATTTTTGACTCCTACCACATAACCACAAACAAAAAATAAATTCCATGTGGATTAAAGATATCTAAAACTCAAAAAAATATCTAAAACTCAAAAAAATCTTTTTAGATATAAAAAGATATCTAAAACTCAAAAAAATCATCCATAAAGGAAAACAATGGACAAATATGATTATTTTAAAATATAAAACTTTTGCATGCCCAAAGATACCAAAAGCAAAATAAAAAAAATCACACTGGAAGAAGATATTTGCAATGCAATAAATAATAAATGACTGACACTTAGGATACTTAAAGAACTTCTAAAATAAGAGGCTGGGCATAGTGGCTTATGCTTATAATCCCAGCACTATGGGAGGCTGAGGAATGAGGATTGCTTGAGCCCAGGAATTTCAAGACCAGCCCTAGCCTAGACAACACTGTGAGACCTCATTTCTACAAAAAAATTGAAAAAGTAGCTTGGTGTGGTGGTATGCACCTGTAGTCCCAGCTACTTTGGAGGCTGAGGCAGGAGAATTGCTAGAGCCCAGAAGTTTGAGACTGCAATGAGCTATGATCATGCCACTGTACTCCAGCCTAGGTGACAGAACAAGATTCTGTCTCAAAAAAAGATAGGAAAAAGACAAAAACCCAGTAGAAAATAGGCAAATATATAAGCAGAAGGAGAAATACAAATAGTTATTAAATATATAAGAAGAGGCTGGGTGCGGTGGTTCATGCCTATAACCCCAGCACTTTGGGAGGCTGAGGTGGGAGGATCACCTGAGGTTGGGAGTTTGAGACCAGCCTGGCCAACATGGTGAAACCCCATCTCTACTAAAAATACAAAAATTAGCCAGGCCTAGTGGCACATGGTGGTGCATCCCAGCTACTTGGGAGGCTGAGGCAGGATAATCGCTTGAACCTAGGAGGGGGAGATTGCAGTGAGCTGAGATTGCACCATTGCCCTTCAGCCTTGGCAACAGGGCGAGACTCCATCTTTGCACTCATTCTCCAAGCCTAGGTATGATCCAATTCTTCCAGTACACCAAGGCAAAAAACCCCGGGGTACAGAAAGCCCTCTGTCCTTGCAACAAGGTAGAGGGTCTAATTAAGCTAACACAAGCCGCCCATAGATGGCAAACTAAAAGCGCACCCTGTAACACACATCCACTGGGGCTTAAGGAGCTGTAAACATTCACCCCTAGACACTGCCATGGGGTCGGAGCCCCACAGCCTGCCCATCTGTATGCTCCCCTAGAGGTTTGAGCAGCAGGGCACTGAAGAAGCGACCTGCACCCCCACCACACACCCAGCTGGGGGACAAGGGAACCTTTCCCGTTTCAGTGATAAGCGAAAATTCCACCGACAAAATGGAAATTGGGCTGTATAGGTAAGAAAGAATATGACAAAAACAGCCCTGTCTTTTAGGTATAGAATAAAAAAGCCAAACCAGGAGAAGATGCACCTTTTAAGGAATATCAAAGTCAATAGCATTAACTTTCCAGCTCTAGCAAGTGAAAAGAAGGAACAGCAACACTATCACCAATAGAGAATGCCTTTAAACTCGTAAGATGGTGAGGAGAAAAAGAGACCTTTAAATATTTTTTGCTCATTTAAAAAATTTCCTTCTTTCTGAGAAAATGCTCTGTGACTAGAAAACTAGAATAATCTGAAATGAAAAAGCAGCCAAACAGCACAGGCTAGGAAATGGTGGTTTGGAAATCATCACCTTTTAAGTGCTGGGTTCATGTTCTACTTTGAGAACATAATGAAAGCTAGGTACTCTCTTTCCACAAAAATGCACGCTATATCCCCCAAATTTTGCACACAGTTTCAAGGATTCACACACATTTTGATAAACAATCCATGGACACTCTCAACCCCAACATAGGGATCCATGGATGCTAGGTTAAAATCCTTCTTTTAGGGCGGGCACAGTGGCTCACACTTGTAATCCCAGCACTGGGAGGCTGAGGCCGGCAGATCACTTGAGGTCAGGACTTTGAGACCAGCCTGGGCAACCTGGTGAAACCCTGACTTTACTAAAAATACAAAAATTAACCAGGCGTGGCGGCATGTGCCTGTAATCACAGCTACTCAGGAGACTGAGGCATGAGAATTGCTTGAATCCAGGCAGCGGCGGTTGCAGTGAGCCGAGATCATACCACTGCACTCCAGCCTGGGTGACACAGCTAGACTTCGTCTAAAAAAATATATAAATAAAAAAATAAAAATAAAAAAATAAAAAAATCCCTCTTTTAAAGAAATAGATTCAGTAATGTCATCAATAGGCACATCCTGACTATTTCTGGTGGTATGTATGTATTCTCAAATATTACTACACTGAAACAGTGGAAATGGGATGCCCAGATGACAACAAAAAGTTGGGGCAGGGGAGACAGGGAAATGACAAGTAGAAGGATGGTGAGTTTTGGTGTTAGACCAACATGGGTTTGAATCCCACCCTGTTGTGTGAACTTTGTGAAGGTATTTAACTCTTTAAGTCAGCCTCACTTTCCCCATCTGTAAAACATAGACTAACTATAGTGTGAATTTCATGGGATTCTTGTAAGAATTCAACAAGATAATATACACAAGACTATTAAACCCAGTGTCTTGTCGTACGTTAAAAAGCTTAAAAAATGATAGCTATTTATTATTGACCAGAACGTCACAAACTGGCTATTTTATTTTTGAGACAGAGTCTTGCTCTGTTGCCCAGGCTGAAGTGCAGTGGTATGATCTCAACTCACTGTAACTTCTGCCTCCCAGGCTCAAGTGATTCTCGTGCCTCAGCCCCCTGAGTAGCTGGGACTACAGGTGTGTACCACCACGCCCAGCTAATTTTTGTATTTTTAATAGACAGTGTTTTATCATGTTGGCCAGGCTGGTCTCAAACTCCTGGCCTCAAGTGATCTGCCCACTTCAGCCTCCTAAAATGCTGGCATTACAGGTGTGAGGCACCATGCCCAGCAAGTTAGTTTAATTTTCTTTCCCAAAATAATTTTAGAACAATGATTTACATATTTAAAAAAGAACTTGTGGCTGGATGTAGTGGCTCATACTTGCAATCCTCACACTTTGGGAGGCTGAGGTGGGAGGATCTCTTGAGGCCAGGAGTTCGAGACCAGCATGGACAACATAGCAAGACCCCCATCTTTACAAATAAAACAAAGAAAATTAGTCTGGCGTGGTGTCACATGCCTGTAATCCTAGCTACTTGGAAGGCCAAGGCAGGAGGATAGTTTGAGCCCGGGAGTTTAAGCCTGCAGTGAGCTATGACCACAGCACTGCACTCCAGCCTGGATGGCAGAGCAAGATCTTGTCTCAAAAGAAGAGAGAGAGAGAGAGAGAGAGAGAACTTGTTAACTTATTATCCATATAGCTTTGTGGGAAAAGACATCCTTCTATTCTAAAATGAATGTCTGTGTCATGTGCTAGGCAATCACAGCCACATTCCAAGTCTGCTGTTCCTGCCTTGACCTCTGCCACCCTGGTCTCGGTTTCCATCATCTTTCCCTGGGATTCTTGCAATAGCCTCTTCACTCGCTTCCCAGTAATGCTCCAACACATGTAGAATAAGGCCCCTCTTAAAAGGCTCTCAGAATCCCATATAATCCGGCCCCCAGACAGGTCTTCCGACCCACCTCCTTCTGTCTTTCTACTCTGGTCATACTCACGTCCACGCTGTTTCCCCGGTTCTACACTCCTTTCCTTTCCTGGGCATTGCCTCTTGCTGGTCCCTTTGCCTGTGGTTCTCTCACTTCAGAGATCTACATGGCTTGCTCTGTCCTTTCAGTCAGGTCTATGCTCAAACTTCACTCCCTCAGAGAAGCCTTCTCTGACCAACTCATCTAAGATGGCACCTCATTGCCCCATCCCTCTCTATTCCCTTACCTGTCTTATTTTTCTTCATAGCACCTCCCATATCCCCACTTTTTTGTTTTGTTTTGTTTTAAGACAGGGTCTCACTCTCTCATCCAGGCTGGAGTGCAGTGGCACCCTTATGGTTCACTGCAGCCTTGAGATCTGGGCTCAAGCAATCCTCCCACCTCAGTCTCCCGAGTAGCTGGGACTACAGGTGCACACCACCATGCCCAGCTAATTTTTGTGTTTTTTTGTGTGTGTACAGACAGGGTTTTGCTATGTTGCCCAGGCTGGTCTTGAACTCCTGGGCTCAAGGGATTCTGCTGCCTTGGCCTCACAAAGTGTTGTTGGGATTACTTATGTAAGCCACTACACCGAGCCTGTGTCTTGACATTTTATCACATATTTAGTTATAATTTTTTTTTGATACGGAGTCTCACTCTGTCACCCAGGCTAGAGTGCAGTGGTGTGATCTCAGCTCACTGCAACCTCCACCTCCCAGGTTCAACCAATTCTCCTGCCTCAGCCTCCCAAGCAGCTGGGACTACAGTCGCGTGCCACCACGCCCAGGTAATTTTTGTATTTTTAGTAGAGACGGGGTTTCACCCTATTTGTCAGGCTGGTCTTGAACTCCTGACCTCAGGTGATCCACTCACCTTGGCTTCCCAAAATGCTGGGATTACAGGTGTGAGCCACCACGCCTGGCCTCTACTTATAATTTTATTGTCTGCCTCTCCTGACATTGAAAGCAAGAATTTGGTTTTATTTCCTGCCTAGCACAGAGCCTCACACTTAGGAGATGCTCTGCAAACATGTGTGGATGAAGGAAAAAGTGAACGAGGAAGCAAGGGGAGAAGTACAAATCTGGTCTTTGTTTCTGCCTACTGTGGCTCTTGCTTTAACAAGCTTGGAAATTCCACACCAATATTTCCCCAGCTGGCGGGAAGCTCTGAGGGAGGTGGGACGGCACCTGCTAAGGTGGGGTGCCTGTCAGTGCAACCCCTGCCCGCTGACCTCTCCACAGCCATGGCAGTGCCCTTCTTTCCTCCTGAATCCTCCCTAATAGACCCTTTAAATAGCACTGGACCCAGGACTGACCTCTCAAAACTCTCCTCGGTTCCTTGATTTAATGAGAATCTTTGCCTTTCCAGCCAAGAACAATGTCACTGGACTTCTGTTTCCTGACCTTTTAGAAAACCCAAGGATGTGGGACAAAAGTCTCACTACAGTTAGCCAGGTCAGTTCTGCTCTGCTGCTGCTCTGCTCTGGATAATCCGTCTTCTTAGACTGACCAGAGTTTTTCTTAATAAAATTAGTATTGTGCACTCTGATCTCTCGAGGAGTTTGAAAATTGGTTGTATTAATTTTTTCCCTTGTATTTTCTCGGTCACCAAAATTAAGCTTACTGGTCTTCTTTATTTCTCCTTTATAACATAGTCAACATGTAGCTCTTTTTCAACCTTTTGTATGAATTTGAAAGCATTTTGGAAGGGTAGCTGTTATATAATAATCATGACATTTACTTATGTTGGAGGCAGGACGATTACTTGAGCCCAGGAGTTTGAGATCAGCCTGGGCAACATAGGAAGATACCGTCTCTACAGAAAAAATTTTAAAATTACCTGGGTGTGGTGGCGTGCACCTGTGGTCCCAGCTACTCAAGAGCCTAAGGTGGGAGCATCACCTGAGTGTGGGAGATAGTGGTCCCAGGGAGCTGTGACTGCACCATGGCTGCATTTGATTGCAAGTTGTTTTAGCAACATGATTGCATTTAAAGTTATTTAAAAGTTTATAGGCTGGCCATGGTGGCTCACACCTGTAATCCCAGCACTTTGGGAGGCCGAAACGGCCAGGAGTTCAAGACTAGCCTGGGCGATGAAGCGAGACGGTCTGAAAAATAAATAAATAAATAAATGAATAAAAGTTTATAAGTGTTTATAGTTACAATTTATTAAGCACCTACTATGTGTAGCTGTTGTACCAAGAGTATCACATTGATTATCTCACTTAGTCCAATTAACAATCCTATGACATGAGCTATAATAACTAGCACTTATTGTGTGCCAGTTAACCTATTACGTATATCACATTATTACACATATTATTTCACTTAATTCTCTCAGTAGCTCTATGGCAAAGGTAATGTGATTATCCCCATTTTGCAGATGAAGGATCTGAGGCTCAGAGAGGTGTATTTTTCTGCTAGGCTGCCATAAGAAATGATAGAAACTGGGTGCCTTTAACAACAGGAATTTATTTTTCTCACAGTTCTGGAGGCTGGAGGTCCAAGATTAAGGTTGGCTTCTGATGAGGCCCCTTTTCCTGGCTTGTGGACAGCTGCCTTCTGGCTGTGTCCTCAAATGGCTTTTCATCTGTGCCAGGACGGAGAGAGACAGTTCTCTGATGTTTCTTCTTCTTTTTATAAGGACTTCAATCCTATTGGATTAGGGCCCCACCTCCTCAGCCTCATGTACCTTAATCACCTCCTTAAAGGCCCAATCTCCAAATACAGTCACGTTGGGAGTTAAGGCTTCAATCTATGAATTTCAGGGAACACAATTCAGTCTATAACAAGAGGATTTTCTACCTATTGGGAGACTGAAAAACAACAACAACAGTAAGAGAGCATATAAAGTATCAATGCAGTCCTGTCTTCCTGTTAATTCTCCAAAATAATTCCTAATGTCCCCAGTCAGCCTTTGAAAAATGCCTTCTTTCAGTGGCTAAGGCTGAGCCTTGCCATAGCTTACCCATCTCAACAAACACAGATTATTCTTTCCTAGTGGGTGAAGGCTTCCACTGCTGCTAATAAAACAACTTAAAGCCAGGTACAGAGGCTCAAGCCTGTAATCCCATCACTTTGGGAGGCTGAGGTGGGAGGATCGCTTGAGCCCAGGAGTTTGAGACCAGCTTGGGGAACATAGGAAGCCTTGTCTCTACAAAAAAATTTAAAATTAGCCAGGCCTGGTGGCGTGCACCTGTGGTCCTAGCTACTAGGGAGGCTGAGGTGGGAGGATCGCTTAAGCCCAGGAGTTTGAGACCAGCCTGGGCAATATAGGGAGACCCTGTCTCTGCAAGTAATTTAAAAATTAGCCAGGCGTGGTGGCATGCACTTGTGGTCCTACCTACTCGGGAGGCTGAGGTGGGAGGATTGCTTGAGCCTGGGAGATAGAGGCTGCAGTGAGCCATGATTGCATCACTGCACTCCAACCTGGGCGACAGAGTGAGGCTGTCTCAAAAACAAACAAACAAAAACTTAAAAAATGTTTTGTGTGCCTGTGTGTGTAGCAGTTAGAATGACAGCTGAGGTAAAATATGTATTACAAGCTTCTTCCTTGCTGTTGTTCTCTCATCTGCTTCCCCTTCCTGTTGCAGCAAGGAACCTGTCACCTGCACTGCCGGGTTTTGGTAGACAATGCCCAGGTGGCGGCGTCTTCCCTCTGACCTCACCACACCTGTGCCTCCATGCTGCTGAAGCCCTCTCTGGGATAGGTTGGGACATTTGCTCCTGTCGCTTTCACACGTCTTTTAGTAACTCTTTTTTCTTGTTTCAGCACATGAGAAACTTTCTCCTGCTCATCTGCTTTTGTTAACTAAATGCAGGAGCAGGCAGAGCTGTCTTTACTGCAGGAAGCCACACACACACACCTGCAGACCTGCCTCTGCCATCTGGTCCTTGTTTCTCCAGGTGTGGTCGGCATCCCTGGGAAGCTTGTTTACACAAGCTTCTGGGGTCTCACTTTCGGGGATTTTGATTCATAGGAATAAGGTGGACTTAGAAATCTGTGTTTTAATAAGCACCCCAACCCTTCCTCAGAGATCTTACTATAAAGCTCAAGAACCATTCATTGGTCCAAGTTCATCTGGTCTAGGAGAGTATGAAAGGGAAGCATAATGAAAGCACATGTTCATTCATGGCTGCCCTTGACTCTTCCTTTGGAATTCTCACTTCTTTTGGCCCCAGTTCCATGGGTCTGTGCACAACTGGCTGCTACCACCACGCCTGGCTCTGGGGCTCTTCCGTTCCCTCGGCTTGGCTGTGGACAAATACATACTCTCTTTGGCCTAGTGCAGCTGTGATGCCTGCCAATTGTTTTCTAGTCCTTGCTCTGCTGCTAAGAATTAGCTCACACCAAGTTTTGATCCCACTGATTGAGAAGAAGCCCAGTCAGGGCTCCTGATTATGGTAGCTAAGAGCATGGTAGTTATGGCCTTGGCCATGGAAGTTGGAGGGACCTGAGTTTAAATCTCAGCCCCACTCAGTAACATGGCTGTGTGGTTTAAGTCAGACACAGGATCTTTTTGGGCCTCTACTTTCTGATCTGCAAAATAGGATGAAGATATTTTCTGTACCTAAAGAGTTGATGAGTGGGAAGAATGAAAACATATTCTAAAGGTAAGATTGTGACATGACTGTTGTGCTATAGAGAAAAATATTCAAATTGGTTGCCATGATCCCTTAGAAATCAAAAGACTCCAACATTCTTTTATGTTGAGAGAAATCCCCCAGTGTTCTGGAAGTAGTGGGGAGGATGGAGAAATTTTCCTTTATGGAAAACTTAAAAAAAAAAATAGTTGAAATCAATGAAAGCTGACCACCTACCATGAAACTAAGATCAAAGCTGTTCTCTTTCAAATGCAAGAGAAGTTAGCTGGTTGTGTTTGTCTTTCTTCATGTGGGGTGTCTTCTCAGGGCTTGCCACTTGCGGAGTGTGAGCCTAGACAGTAGTCAAGGCAAACCCATATCCTCGCTTGTAAAATGGGAAGGACAATTGCAGGGTCCATCTCGAATTTTATTCGTTAGTTGATAGACACCAATCGTCAGGAAGAAAACTGCTGTCGGAGAGCTGGAGGCCTTCACACCTGCCAGCTGAAGCATTTGAGGTTGTACCGGCTGCTTCTGAGAAGGCCCTGGTTGTCACACTTGAGCAACTGAGCATCTGGGTGGCTGGAAACCCAAGAACAGTGCCTAGCTCGGCTCTGTCTGGCCTCGAGTCCCCTCGTCCCAGACTGAACTGCTGGGGGTGCCCTCTGGAGGTTTATTCGTTTAGGTCTCCTGGTGTTGAAGAATCTGGCTCCTTTTCTTCTTCTTCTTTTTGTTTTTTAAAATTATTTTTATTTCTTCTTGATTAAGGCCTCCAGCTTTGCAAAAGAATCTGGTCCCTGCTTTAAAAAACAAAAAAAATACGTTTTCTTTTTTTCTTTTTTTTTGAGGCAGGGTCTCACTCTGGTTACCCAGGCCGGAGTGCAGTGGTGCAATCTTGGCTTACTGCAGCCTCGACTTCCTGGGCTCAAGTGATCCTCCTACCTCAGCCTCTTGAGTAGCTGAGACTACAGTTGTGTGCCACCATGCCTGGCTAATTTTTGCATTTTTGTAGAGACAGGGTTTCACCTTGTTGGCCAGGCTGGTCTTGAACTCCTAACCTCAAGCCATCTGCCCATCCCGGCCTCCCAAAGTGCTGGGATTACAGGCATGAACCACCGTGCCCAGCCTGGCCCCCGCTTTTAACAGGATCACTAGCTATGCTCAGCTGGAGTCTACCGCATGCAGTAGGTGCAAACCTGAGCCTATAATTCTGTGCTTTAATTGTGCAACAGGACTTTGAAGCAGGCCTTTCCCAAACTGGTGGTGTGCAGGGGAAATGCCTTGTAGATATTGCTCACAATAGGGAAATCCTCTCCGGTATACTCTGACTGGGGCAGAAATCCTCAGTAAAGGGTTGGGCTTTGAGATATTTCAAAAGAGAGATTAACACTTATTGTAGAAGTGCTAATCACTGATTGAATTAATCAAGGGCCAAACTACAAGGTGTTAACAAGAAAGATTAGTGACTTCAGGTGTGAATATTCAAAACCAGTATTGGGAAGCCTGGGCCCTGAGGTTTTCCTGAGCACACAACAAAAAAAGGACAAATAGAAGACAGGGTAACGAACGTACCTAGCAATTTCTCCCTAGGCAGGGTTTAGGAATCATTGTTGGAAATATTAACTATCAAGTACATATACAATGTTTAATTTATAACAAGCACTCATACATGTCAGTTTTTGTTATCCCTTTTGTCTACTAAGACCCCTTACTAGAAATATCAACTGAGAACTAGAGCAAAACATTTTTTTTTCTTTAGAGAGAGAGAAAAAGACTGGCTCAATTACTTTTTTAAACATTGAAGAATAATTTGCCTGCAGGAAATTTAATAGATCTTAAACAGTGTAAGTTCAACTTCTTTTATAATAAAAGATTGGGAAACAGATTTCAGTGCTGCAACATACGGTAAAATGATTTTGTACTTCCTTTCTAGAAAAGGGGATCTGTAATTAGAGAACCAAATAACCAAGGACATATAACCTGAAAGTGAAATTAGAGCATGTAAGGAAATGGTTGCTTCAAACAAACAGCTATGTCCAAATCACTGAGGCTGTAGGAAATGGTTTTCTAGGAAGTCTGTATTTGCAGGGGACACAGTGGGAGGTCAGTGGGGAGGAGGTGGGTACCTGGTGGTGGTTTCTTAGAGAACAAGGAGCTTTGAGAATGAAGTGTTAATTTTATAAGAATATGATGAACAAATCCAAAAGAAGGAAAAAAAAAAAAAGAACAGAAGGAGATAATATATTAAGTCGAGTTAACTTGGAAAAAGTCATTTAAAAAAATCCAGGTGGGGCCGGGCACAGTGGCTCACGCCTGTAATCCCAGCACCTTGGGAGGCCAAGGCGGGTGGATCACCTGAGGTCGGGAGTTCCAGACCAGCCTGGCCAACATGTTGAAACCCCCTCTCTACTAAAAATACAAAACAAACAAACAAACAATCAAAAAACTGGTCATGGTGCTATGCGCTTGTAATCCCAGCTACTTGGGAGGCTTAGGCACGAGAGTCGCTTGAACCCAGGAGGTGGAGGTTGCAGTGAGCCAAAATGGTGCCACTGTACTCCAGCCTGGGCGACAGAGTGAGATTCTGTTTAAAAAAAAAAAAAAAAAAAAAAATCCACGTGAAACAATCGATAGGTGAATGAGCGCTTTCTTACAACTGAATAGAGGAAGGAGGAGGACACTTACGTTTATTAGGCTTTTGTAGGGCCATTGAAGGACAAGGAGGGGTAAAACCATAATATGCTTTAGGTTTCCAGCCCAAAAAGGACTTCACATTTAGACAATTGTAGACTAAAGACCTTGAGTAGATGATCCCTTGTAAACATCACTGTAACATACTACAAGGTGGGTAATATTACAGATGGGGAAACAGAAGCTCAGTTTAAAGTCCTGGAGATATCAGTGTACTTTTTGAATGTAAACCAGCCAAAACGGATCCAAAGTTGTGGAAACATACATCTAACTTTTCTTAGATGGAAAAATTTGTTTACGATATAAATACAGTAATTTATACAATTATTCAGGTAATTAGCAGGTTTAAAATTTTTATCACCTAGACTGGCACTGTCCAATAAATATGTAATGTGCGCCACCTATACCTATGTAATTTAAACTGTTCCAGCAGCCACATTTTAAAAAGTAAAATAAACAAGTAAAATTAATTTTAATAGTATATTCTATTTAATATGCCATTTCAACAAATAATCAGTAATATCATGTAATAACATGTGATACAAAATTATTAATGGGGTAGTTTACTTTTTTCCATGTTAAATCTTTGATTTATGGCATGTATTTTTAGACTTACAGTCTATCTCAATTCAGCCTAGCCACACTTCAAGTGCTCAGCAACCACATGTAGCAATCATATTGGACAACAGAGACACAGATTATGTAAAGTACAAAGGCACTGGTTCTACCCTTGGAGGTGATGACCCCATAAGCCAACAGTATGAGAGATCCACCAGAATGTGAGTTAATAAATGGTGAGCGTCTCTCTTTTTGTCTTCCCAGAGAAAAGGCCATAATTTGAGGGGTTTTTGTTGTTGTTCTCAATACAGACAAAGCAAAAGTAACCTTTTACCCCTTTGCCTGTGGTCCTAATTCTCTCTCCAGAAGTGGCCACGGTTAGCAGTGTGGTGTTTCTAGATCTATTTTGTATGATTTTACATATATGTAAAGCATATCTTTGATGTGTGTGTTTTATTTCATTTAATTTTTTTTAATTTTAATTTTTTTTTTTTTTTTTTGAGACGGAGTTTCACTCTTGTTGCCCAGGCTGGAGTGGTGTGGCGCAATCTCGGCTCATGGCAACCTCCACCTCCTGGGTTCAAGCAGTTTTCCTGCCTCAGCCTCCAAAATAGTTGGGATTGTACGTGCCTGCCACCATGCTTGGCTAATTTTTGTATTTTTAGTAGAGACAGGGTTTCACCATGTTGGCCAGGCTGGTCTCAAACTCCTGACCTCAGGTGATCCACCCACCTTGGCCTCTCAAAGTGTTGGGATTACAGGCATGAGCCACCATGCCCAGCTGATGTGTGTGTTTTAAAAAAAAAGCTTGGTGAGCTGAGTGTGGTGGCATGTGCCTGTAGTCCCAGCTACTTGAGAGGTTGAGTCAGGAGGATCATTTGAGCCCAGGAGCTCAAGGCTGCAGTGAGCTATGACCTTACCACTGCACTCTAGCTGGGTGACAGAGTGAGACCCTGTTTCAAAAAAAATACTTTTTTGATGACATAGTATAATTTCTTTCAATTCGCTTTTCTCATTTAACAATAGGACTTTGAAAACTCTTCATGTTGGTAGAAATTTCAACCTCATTCTTTTAAACTGTTGCATAGTAGTCCGTAGTTTATTTAACCATTTCCCCATTGATGGACATGTAAGCTATTTCTAATTTACTGTTGTTATTTTTAGAATAGCAATGGACAAGACAGCCTCTTTTTGATGGTGAAAATAGCATGATTGTTAGAGAGGAGAATGGAAAGTCCGTCAGAGACTGATAAATTAAATACATTGTTTGGGTGGGTAGCTCACGCCTGTAATCCCAGCACTTTGGGAGGCAGAGGCGGGAGGATTACTTGAGGTCAGGAGTTCGAGACCAGCCTGGACAACATAGTGAAAGCCCATTGCTAACTAAAAATACAAAAATTAGCCTGGCATGGTGGCATAAGCCTGTAATCCCATGGGAGGCTGAGGCAGGAGAATCACTTGAACCTGGGAGGTGGAGGTTGCAGTGAGCTGAGATTGCACCACTGCACTCCAGCCTGGGCAATAGAGTGAGACTCTGCCACAAAAAAATAAAAATAAAAATAAACAAATAAATACATTGTTCAAATTGCATAGCCTGGGGCCATTGCTGATGCCTCTCTTTGAGCTATACCATTGCCCCCTGAGATGCTCAAAGTAAGTTTTTGCAAGTGTTTTTTTGTTGTTGTTGTTTTGTTTTTCCTTTTTTTTGGTTAGAGGACACCTTGGCTTTTCAGGGATAAATAGAAAGAATTTTTTTTTTTTTTTTTTTTTTTAATCCCAAGAGAGTGAAAGCTTTCGGCAAGAAGAATAATGTGGTCCCAGTTTGGAAAATTACCTGGGACTCTTCACCCCCTCACCCTATCCTTCAGGTTTCTTCCTGGCTGCTCACTGATGTCCTGACCCAGTCCTGGCTCCTTGTCTCTTCTCTGCTAGTGCCCTATGCTCCAAAATTCCTCTTTACTTTAATCCTTCCTGGGAGAAACCAATATGATTAAATTAGTGGCAATGATCAATACGTCTCTAACCATCATAAGGAAGGTCTGTACTTTGAACACTGTGTGTTAAATTAATGATTCTCTATATCCATCTATCCATGCATTCAACAAATATTTAATGACATCTAACATCTCCCCGGGCTAGACCCTGGGGATGCAAAGATGACGACAGCCCATGATGTTATGAGTGGTATCCTAGAGGGTATTACAAAGGGAAATAAAGACATTCAGGTACGTGCTGGGAGTGACAGTCATCTTTGGGGTGGTATGAGAGGAGTATATTGTAAAAAGAAACCATTTCAGGATCTACCCAAAGAAATATTTATTTACTTGAGACAGAGTCTTCCTCTGTTGTCCAGGTTGGAGTACAGTGGCGAGATCATGGCTCACTGCAGCCTCAACCTCTGAGCTCAAGCAATCTACTCACTTCAGCCTCCCAAGTAGCTGGTATTACAGGAGTGAGTCACCATGCCCTGCTAATTTTAATTTTTTTTTGTAGAGCCAGGTTCTCCCTACATTGTCCAGGCTGGTCTTAAACTCCTGGGCTCAAGAGATCCTCCTGACTTGGCCTCCCAAAGCGCTGAGATTACAGTGTGTTAAGTGAGTCTCCTGAAGGCAGCAGATAGTTGGTTGGTGAGTTCTTATCCATTCTGCAGTTATGTATCTTTTAAGTGGAGCATTTAGGCCATTTACATTCAATGATAGTATTAAGATGTGAGGTACCATTCTGTTCATCATGCTATTTGTTGCTCGTGTACCTTGGTTTTTTTGTTTTTTGTTTTTGCTTTTTAAGTTGTATTTTTCTTTTATAGGTTCTGTGTGATTTATGCTTTAAAGAGGTTATGTTTTGATGTGTTTCCAGAATTTGTTTCAAGATTTAGAGCTCCTTTTAGCAGTTCTTATAGTGGTGGCTTGATAGTAGTGAATTCTCTCAGCATTTGTTTATCTGAAAAAGACTGTTATCTTTCCTTCATATATGATGCTTAGTTTCACTGGATACAAAAATAACATGGTCATCCTGTAGGCTATCACTTAACACATAAGGACTCACATAAACTTAAAGTAAAGGGGTGGAAAAAGGCATTTCATGCAAATGGACACCAAAAGTGAGCAGGAGTAGCTATTCTTATATCACACAAAACAAATTTTAAAGCAACAGCAGTTAAAAGAGACAAAGAGGGATATTATATAATGGGAAAAGGCCTTGTCCAACAGGAAAATAGCACAATCCTAAACATATGTACACCTAACACTGGAGCTCCCAAATTTATAAAACAATTACTAATAGAACTAAGAAATGAGATAGCAATACAATAATAGTGGGGGACTTCAATACTCCACTGATAGCACTATGCAGGTCATCAAGACAGAAAGTCAACAAAGAAACAATGGATTTAAAATATACCTTGGAACAAATGGACTTAACAGGTATATACGGAACACCAACTGCTGCAGAATACACATTCTATTCAACAGCACATAGAACTTTCTCCATGATAGGCCACAAAATGAGCCTCAATAAATTTAAGAAAATTGAAATTATATCAAGCGCTCTCTCAGACCACAGTGGAATAAAACTGGAAATCAACTCCAAAAGGAACTTTCAAAATTATGCAAATACATGGAAATTAAATAACCTGCTCCTAAATGATCATTGAGTCAAAAACAATATCCAGATGGAAATCAAAAAATTCTTCAGACTGAACAATAATGACACAGCCTATCAAAACCTCCGGGATACGGCAAAGGTAGTGCTAAGAGGAAAGTTCATAGCCCTAAATGCCTACATCAAAAAGATTTAAAGAGCACAAACTGACATTCTAAGGTGACACCTCAAGGAACTAGAGAAACAAGAACAAACCAAACCCAGCAGAAGAAATCAAGAAGGTCCAAGGTCCAAGAAAAAAGGACCAAGATCAGAGCAGAACTAAATGAAATTGAAAAAAAAAATACAAAAGATAAGTGAAACAAAAAGCTGGTTCTTTGAAAAGATAAATAAAATGGATAGACCATTAGCAAGATTAACCGAGAAAAGAAGAGAGAAAATCCAAAGAATCTCATTAAGAAACGAAACGGGAGATATTACAACTGACACCACTAAAATACAAAAGATCATTCAAGGCTACTGTGAATGCCTTCATGCACATAAACTAGAAAGCCTAGAAGAGATGAATAAATTCCTGGAAAATACAACCTGCTAGCTTAAATCAGGAAGAATTAGACACCCTGAACCAACCAATAACAAGCAGCGAGATCATCTCAATAGATGTAGAAAAAGCATTAGACAAAATCCAGCATCGCTTTATGATTAAAACTCCCAGCAAAATTGGCATACAAGGGACATACCTCAATGTAATAAAAGCCATCTATGAGAAATTCACAGCCAACATAATACTGAATGGGGAAAAGTTGAAAGCATTGCCTCTGAGAACTGGAACAAGACAAGAATGCCCACTCTTACCACTTCTCTTCAACATAGTATTGGAAGTCCTAGCCAGAGCAATCAGACAAGAGAAAGAAATAAAGGGCATCCAAATCAGTAAAGAGGAAGTCAAACTGTCACTCTTTGCTGACGATAAGATTGTTTACCTCGAAAACCCTAACGACTCCTCCAGAAAGCTCATAGAACTGATAAAAGCATTCAGCAAAGTTTCTGGATACAAGATAAGATAAATGTACACAAATTAGTAGCTCTTCTATATACCAACAGCAACTAAGTAGAGAATCAAACCAAGAACTCAACCCCTGGCCAGGCGCAGTGGCTCATACCTGTAGTCCTAGCACTTTGGGAGGCCAAGGCAGGTGGATTGCCTGAGCTCAGGAGTTCGAGACCAGCTTGGGCAACACGGTGAAACCCCGTCTCTACTAAAATACAAAAAATTAGCCAGGCATGGTGGCAGGCACCTGTAATCCCAGCTACTCGGGAGGCTGAGGCAGGAGAATTGCTTGAACCTGGGAGGTGGAGGTTGCAGTGAGACGAGATCACACCACTGCACTCCAGCCTGGGTGACAGAGCAAGACTCTGTTTCAAAAAAAAAATAAATAAATAAAATAAAAAAAAGAACTCAACCCCTTTTACAATAGCTGCAAAAAAATTAAAATACTTAGGAATATACCTAACCAAGGAGGTGAAAGACCTCTACAAAGAAAACTATAAAACACTGCTGAAAGAAATCATAGATGACACAAACAAATGGAAGCACATCTCATGCTCATGGATGGGTAGAATCAATATTGTGAAAATGACCATACTGTCAAAAGCAATCTACAAATTCAACCCAATCCCCATCAAAATACCACCATTGTTCTTCACAGAATTAGAAAAAACATTCTAAAATTCATATGGAACCAAAAAAGACCTCACATAGCCAAAGCAAGACTAAGCAAAAAGAACAAATCTGGAGGCATCACACTACCTGATTTCAAACTATACTCTAAGGCCATAGTCACCAAAACAGCATGGTACTGATATAAAAGTAGACATATAGACCAATGGAACAGAATAGAGAACCCAGAAATAAACCCAAATACTTACAGCCAACTGATCTTCGATAAAGCAAACAAAAACACAAAGTGGGGGAAATGACACTGTTTTCAACAAATGGTGCTGGGATAATTGGCTAGCCACATGTAGGAGAATGAAACTGGATCCTTATCACTCACCTTACACAAAAATCAACTCAAGATGGATTAAGGACTTTAATCTAAGACCTGAAACTATAAAAATTTAGAAGTTAACATTGGAAAAACCCTTCTAGACATTGGCTTGGGCAAGGATTTCATGACCAAGAACCCAAAAGCAAATGCAATAAAAACAAAGGTAAATAGCTGGGACTTAATTAAACTAAAGAGCTTTTGCACAGAAAAAGGAACAGTCAGCAGAGTAAACAGACAACCCACAGAGTCGGAGAAGATCTTCACAATCTATACATCTGACAAAGGACTAATATCCAGAATCTACAACAAACTCAAACAAATCAGTAAGAAAAAAACACAATCCCATCAAGAAGTGGGCTAAGGACATGAATAGACAATTCTCAAAAGAAGATATAGAAATGGCCAACAAACTTATGAAAAAATGCTCAGCATCACTAACGGTCAGGGAAATGCAAATCAAAACCACAATGTGATACTGCCTTACTTCTGCAAGAATGGCCATAATCAAAAAATAAAAAACAGTAGATATTGGCGTGAACGCAGTGATTAGGGAACACTTCTACACTGCTGGTGGGAATGTAAACTATTAGAGCCAGTATAGAAAACAGTGTGAAGATTTGTTAAATAACTAAAAGTAGAACTACCATTTGATCCAGCAATTCCACTACTGGGTATCTATCCAGAGGAAAAGAAGTCATTATACAAAAAAGATACTTGCACACGCATGTTTATAACAGCACAATTCGCAATCGCAAAATTGTGGAACCAACCCAAATGCCCGTCAATCAACAAGTGGATAAAGAAACTGATATATATATATGTGTGTGTGTATATATATATGTGTATATATATGTGTATATATATGTATATATGTATATATGTATATATGTATATATGTGTATATATGTATATATGTATATATGTATATATGTGTATATATGTATATATGTGTATATATGTGTATATATGTGTATATATGTGTATATATATGTGTATATATATATGTGTGTGTGTATATATATATGAATACTACTCAGCCATAAAAAGGAATTTGCAGCAATCTGGATGAGAGTGAAGACTATTATTCTAAGTGAAGTAACTCAGGAATGGAAAACTAAACATCATATGTTCTCGCTGATATGTGGGAGCTAAGTTATGAGGACGCAAAGGCATAAGAATGATACGATGGACTTTGGGGACTTTGAGGGAAAGGTGGAGGAGGGTTGAGGAATAAAAGACTACGAATAGGGTGCCATGTATACTGCTTGGGTGGTGGGTGCACCAAAATCTCACAAATCACCACTAAATAACTTACTTATGTAACCAAATACCACCTGTACTCCAATAATCAATGAAAAAAAAAAAAGATAGCCTATAGGATCGCTTGAGGCTAGGAGTTTGAGACCAGTCTGGGCAACATAGAGAGACCCTGGCTCTACAAAAAATAACAAGAAAAAGTTGGTCAGATGTGGTGGCATGCACCTGTAGTCCCAGCTATTTGGAAGGTTGAGACAGCAGCATTGGTTGAACCCAGGAATTAGGCTGTAGTGACCTACGATTGTGTCACTGCACTCCAGCCTAAGTGACAGAGCAAGATCCTGTCTGAAAAATTAAATTAAACTATATTATTATTATTTCAGACAGAGTTTCACTCTTGTTGCTCAGGCTGGAGTGCAGTGGCACAATCTGGGCTCACTGCAACCTCTGCCTCCCAGGTTCAAGCGAATTGCCTGCCTCAGCCTCCCAAGTAAGTGGGATTACAGGCATGTGCCACCATGCGCAGCTAATTTTTTTTTGTATTTAGTAGAGATGGGGTTTCACCATGTTAGTCAGGCTGGTCTCAAACTCCTGACCTCAGGTGATCCACCCACCTCGGCCTCCCAAAGTTCTGGGATTACAGGTGTGAGCCACTGCACCCAGCCAAATTAAACTAAATTAAAAAGACCACTCTAAGTTAAAACTTAGTGAAAAGGTAAAAGTCCATTTAAAGATATTCCAAAATGGAACATACACTCCTCTGCCACACACTCTGCTCCTAAGGTTTTTCCCTCTACCCTGCTCCTTGTTCCTCATGGCCTGTCCTGGCTGTGGATGATTCCTTTGCCCCTTCTCACCTCACAGTATAGCTTCTTCTCATTTCAGGCAAGGAACAAATGTGGCACATCAGAGGCAGGCGGTCCAGAGTCCATGGTATAAAACATCATGTAATGAAATCTCAAATGTCAAATCTCATCTGTGAGACAAGTTACCATGCAAAGCAGGATATGAGTACAGAACTGGCACCTTCTTCTCTACTGCAGCATTTCATAAAGTCATGTATGGAATATCTTTAATAATAAATTATGCAATGTAGAATTATAGTAACCTAAAATATTTTGAAATAGATTTCTGCTTCCTTCCCTCTCACATTGACCAGACAAGCCTGGCATCTATCCAGAAAGGATTTTTAATTAGTGAGTCATTAGGCTGTGTAAAAAGAGCTAACCTTGTGTAAAGGTTCTCCCTTTCACAAAACAAAGAGGCTTCAATGACCAAAACTCATTAAAGTGAAGATTAAACATTTTAACACGAAGAGTGCCCTAATTCAGCAAATTTTATTTATTTCCAAATGTAGTGCTACCGACAATGAAGGCAATTCGAAAAGTCATAACCCAAGGCAATTATTGTGCAGGGCCTTTGGAGTTCCCTGTAAATTTTCTCTGGTGACCTTAGAGCCCACGCTGGACCACATAGCCAAATATTTGTATTAGGTGTTCCTGTGTTTAGCACACTAATTAAAAAGATGGAATTCTTTGATTCTATCTCAAATCATTTTACTTCTAATCTCTTTCTGGAAAAGCCTGCTGAATAAATGGAACTAAGAGTAGGCTTTCTGAAAAGAGGCTTTACTGTGTTGCAATAAATCCAGGGACTTAGGACATTAATGTACTTGAAGTGCTCTTAATGTGTCAATGGTGTGGAGCATCCTTAGAGTCCTACTTCAGAGACCTTTACCTTGAAGGTTATAAATTCTTTGAGAAATTACTATAATGGGGAAAAGCTTTACCAAAGGAAACATCGAGTTCAAACATAGCTAAATGCACTGGCCAGAAGGGCAGGGTTAAGGACAGGTGAGGAAGCCACGACACTTTGAGGCATTGACACAAAAAAACTTGTTTGCAGTGAGGTCACATGACTGGCCCTGAAATCTACACCGAGGAAACCAAAACACCATTTTAAATCTCTCCATTGACCCTAAAATAATATATTTCTCTTCCTTCTTTCTGTTTACAGTTTAGGAGTGGGAGGGGCCTTAGAGAGCACCTGTCTGAAGGGTAGGCTGAGGACCGCCTGCATCATAATTACCTGGAGGAATTACACAAAATGAACATTTCCAGGCCCAAGCCCATTCCTATGGAACCAGAATTCTTGGTGCTGGTGGTGGTGGGGGGTGGCAGTTTAGGGAACTTAGAATCTACATTTTCGTAATTTTTAAAATAGTTATTTTTTAAAAGCAATAATAAAATCATTATGTTAATGCACATTGCATATCATATGAAAAAAGTAATTATATCATCCCAAACAACAAATAATGTAATTTAAAGTATTCTAGCAGCCACATTTAAAAAAGTGGCTATTATTTTACATTTTGGCTATCATTTTATCATTTTACACAGTGGTATCACTTTACATTTTTGCAAATCTCTTTAATATCTTATAATATTAACATTAACAGAGGACAGCTGGGCTCTTTTCTGCTTCTGCATTGCATCTGTTATGTTGTTTGGTCGAAGTCTGACCTCATACAGATATGTAGTTGAAAACCAAAGAGGGGTATTTTAATAGCATTTTCAGATCATTGTGAATTTTTTTCTTTGCAATTTCACCAAAACTATATAAATAGCAATTTCTTAAAGGATAATTACAATGTGAAATCTGAAATCATATAATTGATTATATCATTGCCTATATCATTATTATATTGTTACATTAAAATATATTACCTACCAGGAATCTGAATTTTTGTTAACCAGCTACTTAGTGTGATGCTTATACAGACTACAGTTTGAGAACCATCATATCTAATTCAGTCCTTTTGTTACACAGAGATAAACTGAGGTCCCATGAATGTATCTTTTCTTCACTTAGTCCAAAGGCCTTTCCTTTTTTGATACTTGTTAGTGAGTAATAAAGTGCTAGAAACATAATGGGGGCCTGTACATTTCTCTAAATTCCTCTGTAAATTCTTTGGGTCCGGTAGGCCTATTCCAAAGAGGAGAATGGGGAGAATGGGGGAGAATGGGGAGAAAGGTTAACCTTTCCCATTTTCCCCATTCTGGATATGTAACCTTTCTCCCCATTAGGTATCTGGATAGGGTAATCTTTCTCCCCGTTATTCAGTGGCCAAGATATTCAGGGAACTCAATAGGAGACAGAAACCAAACCAGAAAGCAGATGACTTTCTTTATATAAAGAGGCAAACCTGGGTCTTCACAACTTTGTAATTTAGTTTTCACAGATTCCTGATACATTAGACCAGAGTGAGATGTTGGTGTCTTTGATCAAATCATGACCCCTCTCAAAATGTGTGCAAACATTCATATTTATGCCAGTATTTCTTTATGTAGTTTTACTAGAGCTTTCTTTCCTCCCCTAGACCAAGGTGAAAAAGATTTTTAAAATTGGGTCTCCCCTGAAATAAAGATGCATTCCTCAGGAGGGGGAGGGAGAAGAGCACTCATGTTGCATCCTCCCAAAACAGAGACCAGTAGCTGACACCCAATATCCGTTCTCACTTTCTACCATAACAGAATTTGCAGCTATGCACATGGCCCCAGAATTAAAACTACATTTCCCAGCATCCCTTGCAGCTAAATGTTACTTAGTCTGGCCAAAGGGATGTGAGTGGAAATGCCAGATGGCATTTCTGGAAACCTTCCTTAAGAGGTAACTGGTGTTTGCTCCTCACAGTTTCTTATTTCCGTGCTCCTGGAGAGAGCTGATGGGAGCTTCATCATGGGCCATGAGGACAAGGCCTAACTAAGTGCAGGGTCCTTGGAATGGTGAGCAGAAAGTTGGAAGGAGCCCGGGACCCTGAGGACTTTATAGAGTAGGACTAGAATCTCAGCCTGGGCTTACTTTTTTGACTGTTACATGAGAAATAAACATCATTCTAGCTTGTTTGAGCCGCTGTTATTCTGGGTCTCCATTACTTGCAGCTAGCTCTAACCTCACGGACACCTCCTTTTGTATGGGAGAAAAGGATAACTAGTTGTAGAATCCTCATAGGCTGCCAGTTGTCCTATGACGTCACCGCCTATAAGAGCTCTGCAGTGTGCAGCAACAATGAAACAGTGGTGCGTGCCCAGGGAGTCTCTGGGGAGCCTGGCATCTCCCAGCTGCCCATGGGACAGGTGAGCTTGCTTGGCATCCTGGGCATGCATGGTGTTTCCAACTAGATGGAGGACAGGAACCCCACTCTGCTTGATTCCTTGGCTCTGCCCTCCCCTGGGTGACCTGGGTGGGTGTAGCTTCATTGAACCTGGAGGATCACATTAGGAATGGACAGTACCTGTCAATTTGTCTCTGTAGATAGGTATTTAATTGTACTAGAGATTCATTTTTAACACTTTAGCTTTAACATGTTTGTATTTATGTGTTATAGTGCACTTTCTAATCGATTTATATTTCTCTTTACTTAATGTTTCACTAATTTTTACCTGTTTTAGCTTTGATATAATTTTATTCTTTTACATCTGGGTTTTTGGTTTTTAATCTGGTTTATTCTTAGCTATTTTAATTTATTTGCACTGTTATTATTTTCCACTTTTATCTTATTATTTTATTGTTTCATATTTCATTCCTTTAATCTTTTGATTAGATTTTTAAAAATCTGCTTCTACTTTCTTTTTACTTATCTTTTCTAAATTTTTAATTTTTTTTAGAGACGGAGTCCTCCTACTGCAGCCTGCTGAGCAGCTAGGACTACAGGCGCTCATCGCCATGTCTAGCTTATTTTAAAAGTTTTTATTTATTTATTTATTTATTTATTTTTGAGACTCACTGTCACCCAGGCTGGAGCTCAGTGGCACAATCTCAGCTCATTGCAACCTCTGCCTCCTGGGTTCAAGCGATTCTCCTGCCTCAACCTTCCGAGTAGCTGGGATTAAAAGCATGTGCCACCACACCCAGCTTTTTTTTTTTTTTTTGTATTTTCTGTAGATATGGGGGTTTCCCCATGTTGGTCAGGCTAGTCTCGAACTCCTGACCTCAAGTGATCTGCCCACGTCGACCTCCCAAAGTGCTGGGATTACAGGCATGAGCCACCGAGCCTGGCTTAAAAGTTTTTTTTATAGTGACAGGGTCTCACTGTGTTGCCCAGGCTGGTCTCAAACTCCTGGCCTCAAGTGATCCTCCCATCCACCTCGGCCTCCCAAAGCATTGGGATTACAGGTATGAGCCACAGTATCTTTTTATTTATCTTAATGTTACTAACATTTTCTTGGCATCCAGTTTTAAAAATTTTATTACTTTAGCTTGTGGTCTTTTGATTCTTGTGGTTTTAGTTCAATCTTTTTTTTTATTTTATTTTTTTGAGACAGAGTCTCACTCTGTCACCCAGGCTGGAGTGCAGTGGCGTGATCTTGGCTCGCTGAAACCTCCGCCTCCTGGGTTCGAGTGATTCTCCTGCCTCAGCCTACCAAGTAGCTGGGATTACAAGCGCGTGCCACCATGCCCAGCTAATTTTTGTATTTTTAGTAGAGACAGGGTTTCACCATGTTGGTCAGGCTGGTCTTGAACTCCTTACCTCGTGATCTGCCCACCTCATCCTCCCAAAGTGCTGGGATTACAGGCGTGAGCCACTGGGGCCAGTCTCAATATTTTTTTCTTCAAAGTTTTTTCTTGGCTGGTTGTGGTGACTCATGCCTGTAATCCCAGCACTTTGGGGGCAAGGCAGGAAGATTGGTTGAGCTCAGGAGTTCGAGACCAGCCTGGGCAACATAGCAAGACCCTGTCTTTAAAAAATATATATATATATATGAAGTTTCTTTCTTAAATTTTTTATTTAACCTTTTCAATATTAATTTGTTTTATTCTTTAATATTGATGTGTCATAATTTTCTCCTTTAAATTTTGGGCTTCTGGCTTTCTTTCTTTTTCTTTCTTTCTTTTTTTTTTTTTTTGGAGACAGAGTCTCACTCTGTTGCCCAGGCTGGAGTGCAATGGCACAATCTTGGCTTACATGTGCCTGCCACTGCGCTTGGCTAATTTTTGTAGTTTTTATTAGAGACAGAGTTTCACCATCTTGACCAGGCTGGTCTTGAACTCCTGACCTCGTGATGCACCTGCCTTGGCCTCCCAAAGTGCTGGGATTACAGGCGTGAGCCACTGCGCCTGGCCCTGGCTTTATTTCTTAACTTTAGTAATCCCATTTCTATTATGCTTATTTTTAGTTTCCTATTCATAACTCCTGAATTAATTTTTATTCTTGATCTATTTGTTTTAATGTTAAGTAGAAAGTATGGCTACAAATGTGAAGCCATGGTATTCTAAATCCTCATTCTCTAACTTGCTTCTTCAACTAGGGGTACCTTGGCTGCAGGCTGGGGGTTGAAGAAAGGGGAGGAGTCTGTAGTTTCTCTAATGGGTCAAAAGGTACTGGAACTATAGGATAAACATTGCATTTTCTTGAAGGATTCATTTTACTCAAAATTCTAGGAGAACTTGTATCCTTGATGATCCTTGAAGAAAAGGGAAATTCTTTTTCTTTTTCTTTCCTTTTTTTTGAAACAGGATCTCATTCTGTTGTCCAGGCTGGATGATCATAGCTCAATGCAGCCTTGAACTCCTGGGCTCAAGTGATCCTCCTGCCTCAGCCTCCCAAGTAGTTGGGACTGCAGGCCTGAGTCACCACACCTGGTTAATTTTTTTATTTTCATTTTTAGAAGGGATGAGGTCTCACTATGTTGCCCAGGCTAGTCTTAAACTCAAAGCAATCCTCCTACCTCGGCCTCCAAAATGCTGGGATTATAGGTGTGAGCCACTGCATCCAGCTGAGAAATTATTAATATATGGAATCAAAATGCAGTGTCAACTTTTGATTGGATGGAGAGATGCTCAACATGTGAGGCCACTGTTGACTTCCTGACTGCCAAATGTAATAGCCTACTCTCAGTTCTCATCATTGCAAACTTTTCTACAACCTAACCTTCTTAACTTTCTCCTCTGTCCCTTATCCATTTCTTAAATATTCTCACTCCCTTGGCTTTCAAAATTAACTACTATTCTGATATCATTACAACCCCTCCAAATGCTTATCCCTATACTCTTTACTGCTTCTTATTCCTTCTATTCCTTCTGCTGGCCTTAATTATGGATGTCCCAGGGCTCAGGCACTGGATTAATTTCTTTATTTTCTGCCTGGTTCTACCCAAATAGTTATCACAGCTTCAACCCTCACCTCCATGCTGATAACCCCCAAATCCATATCTCTAGCCCTGACCTCTCACCTGAGTTCCTGCCTTTTATCTCTGTCTGTCTACCACTGGAGATTTCTGCCCAGATTTCTCACCACCACCTATCCTAAATTCACCTCCTCAAATTCCTCTCTATGGGAGGTGTGTGGGAAGTGTGTGTGTGTGTGTGTGTGTGTGTGTATTTTATTTGCTTTTGCTACCACTGGAAACAGTCATGATAATAATAGCTACTGTGTGTCAGATACCTCATATTGTTATTAGCTTATTTAATCCTCAGAACAACCCTGCATGGTAGGAATTATCTTCATTTTTATAGGAAAGGAAACTGAGGCTCAGAGAAGTTAAACAACCTGCCCTGTATCACACAGCTACTATGTGGGATTCAAATTCAAGACTTTCTAGCTCCAAAGCTCATATTCTTTCCTCCAGATCATATAACTGTGAAATTTGAAAATTTGCAGCCGAATTCCTTGAAAGGTGGGGAGCACCAGTGATCTCTATAAGTCTTTGGAATTTGGCATGAGCCACATCCCTCCACAGACAATGTTTGCCAAATAACAGGTGGCGATTAAACATGGAGGCTTTGGACTCAAGCAGACCGAGATCAATCCCAGTGCCATTCTTACTCATTTATTTATTTATTTTTGAGATGGAGTCTCTCTCTGTCGCCAGGCTGGAGTGCAGTGGCATGATCTTGGCTCACTGCAACCTCCGCCTCCCGGGTTCAAGTGATTCTCCTGCCTCAGCCTTTCTAGTAGCTGGGACTACAGGCGCATGCCACCATGCCCAGCTAATTTTTGTATTTTTAGTAGTGATGGTGTTTCACCATGTTGACCAGGAGGGTCTGGATCTCATGACCTCGTGATCCACCCGCCTTGGCCTCCCAAAGTATTGGGATTACAGGCTTGAGCCACTGCACCTGGCCTTCAGTGCCATTCTTTATATAGAGGGGCAGGATAGTTAGTATGAGTCTCAGTTTACTCATCTGTAAGATGAGGACACTAACACCTACCTCCCAGGAGTATTGGAAAGAATAAATAAAAGAATGTATATTAATAATCAACCCCAAATGTCCATCAACTAATAAGTGGATAAATAGAATGTTATGCATCCATGTGATGGAATACTATTTGGCAATAAAAAGGGGTGAATTCTGCTACATGCTACAACATGGATGAACCTTAAAAACATTATGCTAAATGAAAGAAGCCAGACACAAAGAAAGCCATATTGTGTTCTATTTTTATGTGAAATGTCCAGAATAGGCAAATCTATAGAAACAGAAAGATTAGTGGTTGACCAGAGTTACTGGTCAGGGTGGAATGGTAACGTTGGGAAGGGAATAGGGAGTGATTGCTAAAGGGAACGGAGGTTCTTTTTGGGGTGACGAGAGTATTCTAAATTGATTGTACTGTTGGTTGCACAACTCTGTGGATATAGTAAAAAGCATTGACTTGTATACTTTTATTTTATTTATTTTTTTTTTTGAGATGGAGTCTCGCTCTGTTACCCAGGCTGGAGTGCAGTGGCGCAATTTCGGCTCACTGCAAGCTCCGCCTCGCAGGTTCATGCCATTCTCCTGCCTCAGCCTCCCGAGTAGCTGGGACTACAGGTGCACACCACCATGCCTGGCTAATTTTTGTATTTTTAGTAGAGACGGGGTTTTGCCACATTGGCCAGGCTGGTCTCAACTCCTGACCTCAGGTGATCTGCCCACCTCGGCCTCCCAAAGTGCTGGGATTACGGGTGTGAGCCACTGCGCCCGGCTGACTTGTATATTTTAACTGAGTGAATTGTTTGGTATATAAATTATATCTCAATAAAAATGTGTTAGAAAAAGAATGTATGTCAAATGCTTAGTTCTCACTGTTCTCCTTCAGTTCTCAGTGTTCTCACTGTTATTACTTTCTCCTCCTTGCCTCGTTTGTCACCAGTCACTGATTGTGGACATTTGCTCCTACTTGCAAGTGCCCTGGCTTTCCCTGAGCTTAATTAAGTTCAGGGATTTTATTTCTTCTTGTTAAACACTTAGTGGACTTGCCTTGTCTCCTTCTGAGGTGCTTGAGGGTTTGGGGGAGGTCTACCTGCCGCTCCTTATTGCTTGACCTTGGTTTTTGCCTGGGCTGTTCTGAATGTGCCCTCCTTCACTGAATCTGTCAAATAATCTTCCTCATCTACCTTTCAGACCTTCCTCAGCTTTTCATCAACAACCACTTGTTAGGTAACAACCCTAAATGAAGCACCCTAAGCCTCCTGGGTGATACAAGGAGGTTAAACACTCAAGCCCTAGTCCAAAGAGTTCTTTGATTGTGGTTGGAGAAATAGCACATAGATATAAAAACACAACTAAGATGGGACACAAATCTGTTAAGTGTCAAGTGTGCAATTCTCACTTGGGTGCTATGAGAGTTTAAAGACGTGAGAGATCATTGGTCAAGGAAGTCTTCAAAAAGCAGTTCGGGTCAGGCGTGTTGGATCATGTCTGTAATCCCAACACTTTGGGAGGTCAAGGTGGTTGGATCACTTGAGGTCAGGAGTTTGAGACCAGTCTGACCAACATGGTGAAACCCTGTCTCTACTAAAAATACAAAAATTAGCCAGGCGTGGTGGCATGCACCTGTAGTCCCAGCTGCTTGGGAGGCTGAGGCTGGAAAATCACTTGAACCTGGGGGGCAGAGCTTGCAGTGAGCCAAGATTGCACCACTGTACTTCAGGCTGGGCAAGAGCGAGACTCCGTCTCAAAAACAAAAACAAAAACAAACAAACAAAATTTTGTTCTTGGGAATGCGTAAGCTTTATATTGAAAGAGGATGGAAGGCAGGTGCAGTGGCTCACGCCTGTAATCCCAGCACTTTGGGAGGCCGAGATAGGCAGATCACCTGAGGTCAGGAGTTTAAGACCAACCTGGCCAACATGGTGAAACCCCGTTGCTACTAAAAATACAAAAATTAGCCAGGCTTGGTGGTGTGCGCCTGTAATTCCAGCTACTTGGGAGGCTGAGGCAGGAGAATCACTTGAACCCAGGAGGCAGAGGTTGCAGTGAGCCGATATTGCACCACTGCACTCCAGCCTGGGCAACAAGAGTGAAACTCCGTCTTGAAAAAAAAAGAAAGAAAGAAAGAGGATGGAGTGTGTGAGCAAAAGCACAGATGTGGCTCTTCCTCTTCCTGCTCTATACACTTATTAGTACATATTATATGCTAGACTCTGGGGATATTTACAAAAAAGAGCAAGATTGAGTCCTGCCCTCTAGGAGCTTACAGATGTAGTGAAGCTAGACACACAAAGAAATTACAAGAAGTCCATGCATATAGTGGAGCGAGGGAGTGAGTTATATGAGGGAGCTTGTAAGATGTCACAGAAGAGATGATCTTTGGACTTTCGGGGTGAAAAGCAGTTTCATATCAGGAAGCAGGAAAGCAGGGTACAGTGAAGGCAAAGGCACAAGCATGGAGGTGCATGCTGTGGAGCCGGGGCACACATTCAAAGATGAGTAGAGCAGAGCTGGGAGCTGAGGCTCTGGAAGAGTGTTGGGGTTTCATTGTAAAGATTTTGTTTTGTGTGTGTTAAACAATGTATGTTTTATACTGGGACAATCAAAGGTGTTGGGGGCACACTTTCCACTTCTCTCATGCAGAACTGTCTAACCCCCATTCTTTCTTTCTGCTTTCTCTTAAACCCCAGCCCCCTTCCAATGCTTCCTGAAACAAGGCTTTTTCTTGCCCGGATTAAACTCTGAATGCTGTCAGAGTCATCTCCTGAAGCTGTGCCATGCAGGTCCCCAAGAAAACCACACTTCCTTGACCCTCTTCTATCTAGCACATGCTTTACTGTGGGGTGGGGAGGGAAGCTTGAAGAACAACTCCCTTGCAGAAGTCGCTAAATTCAGAATCAAAATAATGTTGAGCACATGGATTTTGCCCCTGGTCAAACACAACACATCTATTGCATGCCTTTCCAAATTTTATTTTGGCTATAGCATTTTAAAATGCAGGCCCAAACTACCCCCCAAATAAGTCCTTATCTTGTTCCCAGCACTATCCCTAGATTTATTTTCTTTCTAGGTACTGAAAGATTTAAGACATCTTTCCCCTCAAAACATAAATCCCTTTGTAGATCATTGAAGGATTCGTAGAAATGCATATAACACATTCAAATGTACTTAAGAAGCATTTTTGAAAAGAATACCACATAGATTATTTCTACAATCTACCAGCAAAATGAGATTATAGCTTCCAAACAAAAAAAAGGGCAAGTTTGTTGACTGAATTCATACTCATTTATCACACTCTCCTGTATGCATTAATATCTTTAACTGGCCAGTCAATCATAAAAAATTAAATTCTCAGTAAATCTTATCGGTACTACAAAAATAATGGGATTTCTGTTTACAAGGTGTCGATTGTGTTCAGAGTCTTTGATAATGACTGCAGACAGTCAATAAACACTGAGACATTTACATGGCCAGTAGGAGCCTAACTAAACTATCTAATCTTTCAAAAGACAGTCAACACAATGAACTCTAAACCTAATCCCCTCAAATACTGGAGAGACAGTTTAGTGCTTTAAATACTACTCAACTCCAAACCCCACACTAAAAGGAACCATTAAAGGTTTTTCTTAAACTCACAGAAGCGGAACATTTTGATTTCAGTTCCATTCTCTAGTGGCAAATCTTTACCTTACCTAAGTTCTACAATGTATAGGACCCGGGATTTGTGAAGGGTAACAAGTATTAGAAGTATTGATTAAAAGTGAAAGATGAGTACTATCTGACTCTTAAAAATTCAAAAATGGCCTTTAAAAAAATTTCAAGAAATTAAAGCCCATGACTTGCTGGTTTCGTTCATCATAATCAAGTAAACTCAAGTTCAAAACTTCTGGATAGTTGGTGCTATATTTACTGCTGGGAGATTTTTTTAAGAAGCTGAAAAAAAAAAAAAAGACTATCGATTGACCATTTCTTCTCTCTTAGGGCTGTATACTCAATGAAGAGAATGGTTTAAAAATTCTCAAATCCGGATAAGAGACTTTTGCGAAAGGGAAGCTGAAAATGCGTGTCACGAAGTTAGACACTAAATAAACTTGGGGCTTTTCAGTGGCATAGAGAGAAAGAAGGAGAATTTCAGCATGACTTTTGCAAATGTGTTTTTGACTCTGGTATTTTTGTAATGTCAGTCAATAATATGAAGATGCTTGGGATGGTATTTACTAGTTAATGGCTAGAGAAACTGGGCCCTGACTACACACTCAGAAGGAATGTCTTTCCTGGGAGATTTGATTCAGGGCTACTTCGTTCCTTTCTTATACACCTCCAAGGTGTTGGGGTCTTCCCTTTTCCTGTTTAAAGAGCCTGGCCAGAGAGGTTCTGATTTCCTTCTCTATTCCACACCCAAGGCAAGAGTGGGAATCAGGAAAGGGAAAGGGCAGCCCTGGTACATGTGGAGCAGCTTTAATGAACCGCTTCAGAAACAGATGTGGTCTTGCCCTGAAAGGCGGTTAACACAATAGACTGCCGGAGATCTGATGTTCAGTTCTCTTCAGGCTATAGAAATGGGAGATTCTTCGGTTGACCTGGCACAGAGCCCTCCTTTGTCACTGGAATCTCTCATTTGCCATTGGCAGAAAATGGCAGGAAGTGTATAAAAATCTGGAATCCTGGAACAGGATTTAATCCTGCCATGTTAGGAGGCCACTCTGTCTGTCTCAGGTCAGTGTTGGAGAGGACTGGAAGAAGGCTGATTGATTTTATTTTTGTGGGTGAACTCAAAGTGGCAAGCCCCTATGTTGTAGACATCTTTGGACATCATTAAGTCTTAGATTTGAGAATTCCAGGACTTTTTATTTGTTGTTGTTAGTGGGCTCACACACACTCTGTGAACTCCAATAATCCTTCAGCTCTATTAGAACCTAGAACCCATTGATCTTCTTATATGTTTTCTGTCAATAACTTTTTCCATGTTACTTCCCTCCTTGCCCAGCTCAAATCTGTGGTCAAATGTTTTCATCACTCACTTGAATACACCTTCAACTTCCTTGCCCACCTCTCGCTTTGTTGAACTATCTTGGTTAAACTATCATCTTTGTTAAATTCAACTTTTCCCTACTCCATCTCACAGTTGAACAAAAGGACACAGGTAAGCTGACCTCATTTCACATTCTTTTTTTTTTTTTTTTTTGAGACAGAATCTCGCTCTGTCGCCCAGGCTGGAGTGCAGTGGTGCAATCTTGGCTCACTGCAGCCTCCCCTTCCTGGGCTCAAGCAATTCTCCTGCCTCAGCCTCCTGAGTGGCTAGGATTACAGGCGCGTACCACCACGCCCAGCTAATTTTTGTATTTTTAGTAGAGATGGAGTTTCACCATGTTGGCCAGGCTGGTCCGAAATTCCTGACCTCAAGTGATCTGCCCGCCTAAGCCTCTCAAAGTGCTGGGATTACAGGCGTGAGCCACAGTGCCCGGCCTCATTTTATATTCTTGATCACTCATCTCTGGTGGACCCTTAGCAATCATACTATGTTTTCCTAGCCCATTCATTCATTCATTTACTCTATTGGAAGAGGACTCTTTCATACTTTTTGTTCTTTTTTTTTTTTTTTTTTGAGACTGAGTATCACTTTTTCGCCCAGGCTGGAGTGCAGTGGCGCGATCTTGGCTCACTGCAACCTCTGCCTCCTGGGTTCGAGCAATTCTCCTGTCTCAGCCTCCCAAGTAGCTGGGACTACAGGCACACACCACCATACCCAGCTAATTCCTTTTGTTCTTTTCTCAAAAATTCAACCACTCTTCTCCATCTTCATTGTCATGATAACCTTGCTTCCTATACAATGAGAAAACGGAAGTGAGCAGAAGAAAACTTCCATAAGGTCCCACAACAACATCTACCCACCTACAAAAATCTGGGCTCATGGACTCTTCCTTCTCTTCTGTTTCCCTGGAAGAACTCTCCATGCTCTTTGTAAAGACCGTAACCTCCACTTACACACTAGAAGCCTACCCCCCTCCCTCCCTTGCCTACAAAGTCAAGGACAGTGCTGCAGGCAATCCTCCCTTCACTCCCCGGCATTGTCACTTTTTGCCTTTTTCCCAGTACCTTATAAGCATTCTCTCATCATAAAAAAAAATATCTCGTCTCTTGGTCCCACTTTCCTTTCTAGCTTACTACACCCCCTAACCCCCATATTTCTCTTTCCTTTTATAGCAAAATTCCGCAAAATAGTTGTATCTACTTGTTGTCCCCAATTCTCCTCTTATTTCTTCTCCTTTTACCCCCACCACCCACTGAAATTACTCTTAAAAGGCAAACATAGCAAATGTAGTGGTCTTATTTGACCTATCAGCAACATTTAAAACAGTGACGCCCTGCTCATAAAGATTTCTTCCACATGGCTTCCACCACACTCCTGGTTTTCCTTCCACCTCACTGCTTCTCATCTTCTTGTCAGGTTCTTTCAGTTTTCCTGGGCTCTCTGTGCCCTAAATGAGAACATGCATTCCTGTTCTCCTGCCTAGCCAGCTTATGGTTAACACTGCCTGCTAGTTAACACTTAGCCATCCACAACAGTGGAGTGCCCCAGGGCTTACTGTTTGGAGCTCTTCCATTTTTCATCTGCACATACTAATTTAATGATTTCATTCAGTCTCAGGGATTTAAATATTATCTATGTATTGCTTACTTCTAAATGTATATATCTCCAGTTTGTACCACCTCCTTGTGCTCCAGACTCTATGTCCACCTTCCAACTCAACGTCTCCATTTGAATGTCTAATAAACATCTGAGCCTCTGATCTCCTTCCACTCCCATTCTGAACCTGCTCCTCCCACTGTGTTCTCTTTTTCTCAGTAAGTGAACAACTCTATTCTTCCAGCTGCTTAAACAATAAAAAAAAATTTGGTGTCACCCTGGATGCCTCTTTCTCTCAGACCTCACATTCTAATCCATTAGCAAATCCTGTTGGCTCTACCTTCAAAATATATTCAGAATCTGACCACCTTTCCCCATCTCCATCACTACCGCCCTGGTCCAAATCCCCTTCTAGCTGGTCTCCCTGATGTGGCTACCTCTGGTAAATAGCAGACATAAGATTCAAACCCAATTATTATTCTATTTCGAAGACTTTGATCTTTTATGTGGGCTTTTCTGTCCCTCTGCTTCATCTTTTACGGTTGCAATTGTGGATACTTCCCCTATATCCATTCCCCCATTCTTTCTTCCTTAGACCAGATAAAGACTATCTTTCCCAACATCATGTGCAGGTAGGTTTGGCCATGTGACTAAGCCCTGACCAATGAGATAAAAGCAGAAGTTGCCGGATTGAACTTTCCGGAAAACCCTTATGTAAGGGGGACACACAGCTGGTCCACATCCTTTTTGTCCTTCCCCAGCCTCCTTCCTGCTGCCTGGACTGGGGGCTTGGTGGCTGGATCTGCAGCAGTGTTTTTGTATCCTGAGATGACCTTGAGAACGGAAGTCCCTTGCTAAAGCTAGAAAGCAGAAAAGTAAAAGGAGTCTGGGTGTCTGATGACTTTGTGGAGCTGCCATACCAGGTTTAGACTGCCCTAGTCCTTATCTAGACTCTTTTGCATGAGAAACTTAATAATATAATTTGCATTAAATTTAAGGTATGGCTTACAAAATAACGAGACTGAGTCCATAGGTTTTCACCAAAGTTAGGCTCCATTACTTTAAGACTCTAAATAAAGATAAAGCAGTTACTACTCTCATTTCCTTCCACTGAAACATCATCTTAAGACAAATTTCTGTATAATACAAACTTTGGATCTTTATGAAGATTTAAACATTACAAACTCTTCCAAAAGAAAAGGAAAATAACAGGATTGTCCACTGTGTCAGAATTTGACTAATACGATGTTGATGCCTTATAAATGACTTCAAAAAATGTATGGTCCTGATCTTTCCTGTTATTGAGATAAAGTTTTAAACCTTCAAATCACAAACCTGCCTCCAAGGATATAAATTGCAAGCCTAGTTAAGCAGAGAGAGAAACAGTTAAGTCTTATTTACCAGTATGGAAAGCTGGTTGGGAGGTGGTTTGTACTGTGTTGGGTCCCTCTTGAGATTTAGGCCATGGATCTGGGCATGATTCATCTTTAAGATGAATTCTAATTGGTGGAAAGAACATATTCCTTCAAGTGTTGTCTCTTTCACTTACTAGACAAGTCATTTAACCTCTGAGAGTCTTAGTATTTTTAAAAAATTGATAGAATGGAAATAATACCAAAACCAGCTATTCCACAGGGCTATTGAAATAAAATGAGGGCATATATGCAAAAGTACCTAGTTCATAGTAGTCACTCAATAAATATTTGTTCATTCATCCTGATAATATGTTACATTTTATAAATGCTTTAGAATTTTTGAATGCTTTCACATACTGTACAAGTTATTGTCAAAATACCAAGCACTGATCAACACTTCCTCTAGGGGCTTTTGGATGTATTTTAATTGTTTTAGGATGTGACCAACTTTGTGGAACTGAGTTAGTTGGCTTCATTATTCCCCTGCAACATTTCCTTTGCACTCGTTCATTTCCATGGCTACATGATGATTACTTCCTGAGAAACAAAGGAACACATGTGTTTGGAAGTCAAAAGGAAGCATACAGATCACCTATTGAACCATAACCCTGTAAAATGTGGTATAAATGGAAACTTTTCTTTTTATCATAGTGTGTTTGAAATGAAGGAATTCACATTAGTCATTCTCTCAGTTTCTACTCTACAATAGCTGTCCTTGTAAGGGGCCAGATTGTGTCAGGCCTTATAAACCAAATTAACTCCAAAAATTTTGTAAGATAAACTGTTTACAACATCAAAATTTCTGAGTGGTGACCAATCCAGAAAAGTGACAGTAGGCAACGGGAAATTTGAAGACAAAGAATGGATGGAGGAAGAAATAACTCACCACTCAAGCATACTGGTTCCATTTTACTACATTATGAGTTATTGACTACTTTATTAATTATTTACTACATTGATTAATTATTCCAGCAAACATTTATTGCAGACTTTTCCGTAGGAGGTCCTGTACTAAGTGCTCTGAGAACTACAAAAGTGAGTAACACCCAAAAGTGGTCTTCAAAGAATTCAGTTTAATATTGGAAATAAAGTTTATATGTCCTATCCAAATTATGTCCTATGAGAAGTACCATTCAGGACCTAGAGTGGCTTTGAAGAGGGGGCTGTCTGTGTTGAATCTTGAAGAACGTGTAGAAATCTGTTTACCAGGTAGACAGACAGAAGGGCATTCCAGATGAAAGGAACAGCATCTACAAATGCCCAGAGGTACCCAGGTCAGAGCTAATGAAGAAGAGCTAGGTAGAGATTGATCTGGAGAGCAAGAGCAGGTTGGGAATACCTGTGTTGGGGATATTATCATTATTGGTAGGTGGGTGTTTGATGCATGGAAATTGACTTACAGTGGGAGGAGGGGGAAGTTAATGAGTTCAATTTTGGACATGGTGATGGGATAGGATATTCTGGTGGAGATGTTATGTAGGTGTTAAAAATGAAGTTTGGAGCTTGGGGGAGAAGTGCAGTTGGAGATCTAGATTTGAGACTCATCAACACACAAGTGGAAGATGAACACACAGGACCCTAAAGTAAGAGAAAGGGAGAGTTGAGGACAGAATCATGGGAAACAACTACATTTAGAAGACAAACAGATGAAAAGGAAATTGGGAAGGAGTCTGAGAAGGAGAAGCCGGGGGATATGAATAAAGACCACAAGAAAATAGCAGCTTCCCCCTTTATCCATGGTACAGTCCTTCTTTAGTGATGATTGGGGAATGTTGAAGCAGAATAGGAAACACTAAAGGAGTGTTTAATCCAGTGCTTTTTATTTGCGTTACCTTCCTAGGAGTCAAGGCTCATTTTTCTTCACCCCATGAATAAGCTCCAGGAGCCTGGGCAGACCAAATGGGCAATTATTCCTGGGTTGCATGCAGGATGGAAAGTTCTAGGAGTCAGGTCAAAAGGGATGGTCCTGGATTGTGAAGCGCCAATGAGCCGGGGAGGCCTATCACATAGTGGTTCTGAGCTCTAGAGTTAGGCAGATTTGTGTTCAGATCCTGACTCTAAGGTCCAGAGATGGATTCTCGCAGCAGGTGTGCAAGCCACCCTGGGTGTAGGGTGCACATCTCACTCCAAGACCTCACGCCCCCGACAAGTTAATTTGGAATAAAAAAGAAATTTCTCCACTGACCTGTTGGCTTCTCAAGGGCTTGGCACATGGAAGGTCCTTAAATCTATAGTCTTTGTAAAATGATGAATGAGCAAATAACAAACCTAAGAACAGTACATTGGAAATAACTTTATAATAAACATGTGAACATTGTGGTCACCTAGCATTTTCACGGGCAACTTATCTTTTGGAAACTGATCATTGAACATCAGAGAAATATCCACATATGTCCATTTGAAAAGATGTAGAGGAACAATCCTTTTCACCAGACCAAAAAATAGAAATAAGTTAATTAAAATAATTATTTCCAGTGGTACATAATAACTTTCCTCATTATGGCATAATACTAACACTTCTATAGGGTTAATTACTTTCCTGGCACTATTCTGAAGACCTTATTTTCATTACTTAATTTAATCTCCCAACAAACTTATGAGACAGGAGCTTGTCTATTATGTAGAAAAGAAAACTCTGGGTATAGAAAAGTACCCAAGGTCACATCACTAATAAATAGCAGAGGTAGGATTTGAACCCAAGCAGTCTGACTCTAGAGTCTTTGAATCTAACTGCTACACTACACAGAAGCCTGAGACCTGACCACATAGCTGGACCCATTTTGTTCATCACCTGGTATGGAAGGAAAGCTACACTGCGATGTGAAATGAGGCTTTCTCATCATGGCTTCTATGGGGGCAGGTGGGGTGGGGGCAGGTTATGGGTAATGTATTTGTGTTAAATTAGACAAGAAGCATGATAATCATTTATATGAACAGAAGTCATAATCACATGACGTTCTGATTTGACAATTTACCTCTCCCAGTCTCATAGGCAGGTGGCTTCAGCCCCTTGTCACAAGTTCTCATTCATAAACTAAAAGAGAGGCTTGGCACCTCTGGACAGGGCCAAAAAGCATGTACATTTTAGGAGTCTCCAGGGAGCATACTGACCCTGTCTGTCCTCGATGACCCTGCTAGAGTGTTTTCTGAAGGGCCCTTGTATCTTCTAGTTGGTCTCCAGGAGCCCACACTGATTGTCCCTTATCTGAGAAGTAACTGAGAGAAATCTCAAAAGGAGTTGGGGAGAAGAGGCTCCAAAGCATAAAGTGGAAACATTGCCCCAGTCTTGAAGGGAATTTGAATCCAAAATGATTACAGGCATACCTTGGAGACGTTGCAGGTTTGGTTCTAGACCATTGCAACAAAGCTAATATCACAATTAAATGAGTCACACAATTTTCTTTTTGTTTCTCGGTGCATATAAAAATTGTGTTTACACTATGCTCTAGTCTGTTAAGTGTGCAATAGCATTATGTCTAAAAAGCCCAATGTACATATCTTAATTAAAAAATACTTCATTGCAGAGCCGGGCACAATGGCTCATGCCTGTAATCCTAGTACTTTGAGAGGCCAAAGCAGGTGGGTCACTTGAGCTCAGGAGTTTGAGACCAGCCTGGGCAACATGGTGAAACCCTGCCTCTACAAAAAATACAAAAAAATTAGCCAGGAGTGGTGGTGCATGCCTGTAGTCCCAACTACTCAGGAAGCAGAGGTGGGAGTATCACCTGAGCCTGCAATGTCGTGGCTGCAGTAAGCTCTGATTGCACTCCAGCCTGGGCTACAAAATGATGAGAACTTGTCTCACAAAAAAATAAACAACTTTATTGCTAAAAAGTACTAATGATCACCTGAGCCTTCAGTGAGTCATCATATTTTGCTGGTGGAGGGTCTTGCCTTGATGTGGATGGCTGCTGACTGATCAGGGTGGTGGTTGCTAAAGTTGAGGTGGCTATGACAATTTCTTGAAATAAGACAACAAAGAAGTTTGCCACATCAATTGACTCTTCCTTGCGTGAAAGATTTCTCTGTAGCAAGTAATGCTGTTTGTTAGCATTTTATCCACATTAGAACGTCTTTCAAAATTGGAATCCATCCTCTCAAACCCTGCTACTGCTTTATCAACTAAGTTTATGCAACATTCTAAATCCTTTGTTGTCATTTCAGTAATGTTCACAGCATCTTCACTAGGGGTAGACTCCATCTCAAGAAATTACTTTCTTTGCTCATTCATAAGAAGCAGCTCCTCATCTGTTCAAGTTTGCTCATGAGATTGCAGCAGTTCACTCACATCTTCAGGGTGCACTTCCAGTTCTTTTGCTATTTCCACCACATCTACAGTTAGTTCCTCCAAACCATGAAATGGAAACTTTGCCCCTACCTTGAAGGGAACTTGAATCCAAAATTCTCGAATTATTGAAGACTTGAACCCCTCCAAGTCATCCATGAGGGTTGGAATCAACTTCTTCCAAACTCCTGTTAATGTTGATATTTTTACTTCCTCCAACAAATCTTAATGACATGTAGAATGGTGAACCCTTTCCAGAATGCTTTCAGTTGACTTTGCCCACATTCATTAGAAGAACTGCTATCTATGTTAGCCTCAGCCTTATAAAAGGTATTTCTTAAATAAAATGACTTGAAAGTAGAAATTATTCCTTGATTTATGGGCTGCAGAATGGATGTTGTGTCAGCAGGCATGAAAATAAAATTCATCTCCTTGTACATCTCCATCAGAGCTCTTGGGTGACTGGTTGTATTGTCAATGATTAGTAATATTTTGAAAGGAATCTTTTTTCCTGAGCAGTAGGTCTAAACAGTGAATTTAAAATATTCAGTAAATCATGCTGTAAACAAATGTGTTGTCATCCAAGCTTTGTTGTCAATTTCTAGAGTATGGGCAAAGAAGATTTAACATAATTCTTAAGGGCTGTGGGGTTTTGGGAATGATCAGTGAACACAGCTTCAACTTAAAGTCATCAACTGCATTAGCCCCTAATAAGAGAGTCAGCCTGTTTTTTGATACTTTGAAGTCAGGTATTGACTTCACCGCTGTAGCCATGAAAGTCCTAGATGGCATCTTCTTTCAATAAAGGGTTGAAAAATTTTCATCTACATTGAAAATTTGTTGTTTAGTGTAGGTGCCTTTATCAATTATCTTAGCTAGATCTTCCGGGTAAGTCATTTATTACAGCTTCTCCATCAGCACTTGCTGCTTCACCTTGCACTTTTATGCTATGAAGACAACTTCTTACCTTAAACCTCATGAACCAACCTCTACTAGCTTCTAACCTTTCTTCTGCAGCTTCCTCACCCCTCTCAGCCTTCATAGAATTGAAGAGAGTCAGAGCCTTGTTTTGGATTAGGGTTTGGTTTTAAGGGAATGTTGTGGCTGGTTTGCTCTTCTATTCAGAGCACTAAAACTTTTTCCATGGTAGCCGTAAGGCTGTTTCTTTATCACCCGTGGGTTCCCTGGAACTTTTCCTTTGCATTCACAACTTGGCTGTTTGGTACAAGAGGCTTAGCTTTCAACCGCTCTTGGCTTTTGACATGCCTTCCTCATTAAGCTTAATCATTTCTAGCTTTCGAGTTAAAATGAGAGATGTGTGACTCTTCCTTTCACTTGAACACTTAGAGTCAGACCATTGTAGGGTTACTAATTGGCCTAATTTCAATATCATGTGTCTCAGGGAATGAGGAGACTCATGGAGAGGAAGAGAGATGGGGAGCTCAACTGGTAGTTGGAGCAGTCAGAACATGCACAACATTTACTGATTAAGTTTGATGCAGTTCGTGATGCCACAAAACAATCACAATAGTAACATCAAAGATCATCGATTACAGATAACCACAGAAAATATAATAATAATGAAAAAGTTTGAAATATTGCAAGATTTACCAAAATGTTACAGAGATGCTAAGTGAGCACATGATGTTGGAAAAATGTGCCAATAGACTTGCTTGACACAGGGTTGCCATAACCTTCAATTTATTTTAAAAAATGCAATGTATATGAAGTGCAATAAAGCAAGGTATGCCTGTTTGTTAGGCCGTTCTTGTGTTGCTCTAAAGAAATACATGAGGCTGGGCGCGGCGGCTCATGCCTGTAATCCCAGCACTTTGGGAGGCCGAGGCAGGCGAATCATGAGGTCAGGAGTTCAAGACCAGCCTGGCCAACATGGTGAAACCCTGTCTCTACTAAAAATACAAAAAATTAGCTGGGCGTGGCAGCAGGTGCCTGTAATCCCAGCTACTTGGGAGGCTAAGGGAGAATTGTTTGAACCTGGGAGATGGAGGTTGCAGTGAGCCGAGATTGCCTCACTGCACTCCAGCCTGGGTGACAGTGTGAGACTCCACCTTAAAAAAAAGGAAAGAAAGAAATGCCTGAAAGCTGGGCGTGGTGACTCACACCTTAATTTGAACACTTTGGGAGGCTGAGACAGGCAGACCACTTGAGGTCAGGAGTTTGAGACCAGCCTGGCCAACATGGCAAAACCCCATCTCTTCTAAAAATACAAAAATTAGCTGGACATGGTGGCAGGTGCCTGTAACTCCAGCTGTTTGGGAGGCTGAGGCACAAGAATTGCCTGAACCTGAAAGGTGGAGTTGCAGTGAGCTGAGATCATGCCACTGCACTCCAGCCTGGGTGGCAGAGTGAGACTCTGTCTCAAAAAAACAAAAAAAAACAAAAAAAACAAAAAAAACCAAGGCTGGGTAATGTATAAAGTAAAGAGATTTAATTGGCTCATGGTTTTGCAGGCTGTACAGGAAGCATGGCAGCATGGCGGGGCATCTGCTCAGCTTGTCGGGAGGCCTCAGGATGCTTACAATCAGAAGGTGAAGGGAAGAAGGCATCTCACATGGTGGGAGCAGGAGCAAGTCCAGGAGGTGCCACACTCTTTTAAAAAACCAGATCTCATCAGAACTTACTCACTATGGTGAGGACAGCACCAGGCTATGAGAGATCTGTCCCCATGACCCAAACACCTCCCACCAGGCCCCAGCTTGAACCCTGGGGATTATATTTCCACCTGATATTTGGGTGGGGACAAATATCCAAACTGTATCAGCCTGTATTTGCAATCCCTCCAAAACCTGTTATTGTACATATATTTAAAAATAAAGTTCAGGACAAAATATTTCCTGAGATTATACTCAGTTAATTAAGACAATTAGGTTTGCAATTAGCTAACTCTTAGTTAAATATATTTAACATCACTTATAGAAGAAAAGAACCTCAAACACATACAAATGAATCAGATTAGGCTTTGTCTTTTGATTAATGTTTTTTTCACAGAACAGGAAAATACTCATTAACAAAAGTTTCGAGAACAATAAAGCAACTGGAGGTTATTAATATGAAAATATTGTCAATTGTTCCTCCGTAGAAATCTCCCTGGACAGCCCACTTCCTGAAAAATGACTCAGCAAAAGCTCCTAGAGAAGAGTTGTTCGTACTTCATACAATTGTTCAGGCCAGAGCTTATTTCTTATCTATAAAGTCCCCTTGTGATGGATGATTCATGATTCTTTTCATTTATGGGCTTTGAATGCAAACTATTTCTTAATGTAAACAAATGGCTTCAGTATTTAAAGCAAAATATTTCCGTTTGTTTAGTACTATTTCCTATTTTATGCCTGAAACTGTGTTTTTGAATTGTTTGGTTTCAAAAGAGGGAAAAGGGAATGATTGTTCAGAAGAATGTGTGCAAAGGGGCGTGCCTTTGTCATGGGCAGCCTTTGAGATCTGCCTGGAGTCAGAGGGGTCGTGTGGTAGGTAGCATGGCCCAAAGAAGCTGGTGTCATGAATTCTGCCTATAAAAGTTCCGGTTTCCTGTGGGAGAAAAGGGTATCTGGCAGCTTGATAATAGGTCTTGAAGTATGCCTTCAAATTCTCTATTCGCTGAAGACATGCAAACTAGGTGAATGGAAGAGAAATGACACATGGAACAGTTGCTAAAGATACTAGAGAGAAGAGAGCAAGATCTTTAGTGATTTCTTTTCTTTTTTCTTTTTTTTTTTTGAGACAGAGTTTTGCTCTTGTTGCCCAGGCTAGAGTGCAGTGGCGCGATCTCAGCTCCCTGCAACCTCCGGCTCCCAGGTTCAGGCAATTCTCCTAACTCAGCCTCCCAAGTAGCTGGGACTACAGGCGCCCGCCACCACGCCCAGCTAATTTTTTGTATTTTCAGTGGAGACGGGTTTCACCATGTTGACCAGGATGGTCTCTATCTCTTGACCTCGTGATCTGCCCACCTCGGCCTCCCAGAGTGCTGGGATTATAGGCGTGAGCCACCATGCCTGGCCGATCTTTAGTGATTTCTAATGACATTTTACAATTGTCAATATAAAAAAATAAAATGAAAACGTGCAAGAGCATGAGACAGTTTCAATGACGTATGTGCCAAAAATTGACCACTAGGTAGCACCATAATCTAGCTCTATGACTCTAGCACTGTGTTGATTCTGTATTGGCCAGGATGCAAACGTTTTAAGATTTATGCCTGAGAAAAGACCAACAAAAGCAGCTGTAAATTATTCAATCAGAAGACCCTAACATAACAAACTGAAGAGGTATAAGGTTCACCAAGTATTTATTTGGTGAAGTTTCTACTATAGCAATTATTTTTATTCAGAACCCAGAGAAACGAAGATGGAAGAGATTTTGAGCTTTCTCTTAAAAAAAACCTAGATTTGCATGAAGATAAAGAAAAAGAATAATTATAGTTAATTAAAACAATTAGTCTAGAATTTCCTTGTCAAATTAGAAAAACACCAGTTTAATGAAGTAGTAAACATTCCTCATACTTGTTTTGAGTAGAACAGTTGCTAAAGATACTAGAGAGAAGACAGCAAGATCTCTAGTGATTTCTTTTCTCTTTTCTTTTCTTTCTTTTTTTTTTTTTTTGAGATGGAGTTTCGCTCTTGTTACCCAGGCTAGAGTACTCATACTTGTTTTGATTCATCAGTGTCTTTATCATTCCTACTTAAGTCTTCCATTCACTTGGAAGTACTTCCATTCAGTACATGCCCACTACATACCTAACATCGTCTAGATGCCTTGAATCTAAAGAAGCATGAGGCACATGCCTTGCCTTTGCATAGCACATGGCCCAGCAAGGTGGATAAATATATAACAAAACAACAACATTAAGGGATAAGAACCTCAGTAAAGACATGTTCAAAAGATTTATGGGAGGTAGCATCAAATTACAAAACAAGTGGCATTTGAACAAAGTCTTGAAAGATAATAGTAATAACTGACACTTATTGATGCTCATTATGTGTCAAACCCTCTCCTAAATACTTTACCTAACAAATGCTAAGAAGTCATGTAATCATCACAACCACCATTTGAGGAAGGTGACACTATTATTATCCCCATGTTAGAGACAGGAAAACTAGTTTGGGAAATGCATTCTAGATAAAGGAAGTAACACGTATAAAGGCTCAGAGACGTACAAAACCATGGCATGTTCCAAAGAGCAGGTGGATTAGACCAGTAGTAACGTTCTAATATTCATAGAAATACCATGACCTCTAGGATTTTATAAACAGAAAAATGGGGTAAGTCATATCAGAGATTTTGAATAGATTTTTTAAAACTTTTTTAATTTAAAAATTTAATTTTTAATTTATTTTAAAAAAAGTTTTTTTGTAGAGATGGGGTCTAACTATTTTGCCCAGGCCAGTCTCGAACTCCTGGCCTCAAGCGATCCTTCTGCCTGGCCCCACAAAGTGCTGAGATTACAGGCGTGAGCCACTGTGCCCAGCCAACTATTTTCCTATTACTTAGAAATTTTATTATTTAAGGAATAGTAGGAATATAATTTACTGAGAAATCACAGATCCATTGAAAGATCAAACCATTTTTGTAATGAAATATTATATCCTGAATTTTTAAAAGATGATATGGAAAATATATAATGGCTCTGTAGAATCACAGCCTTTAATGCCACAGATTTTTCTTAAAATACTAACTTTCTGGCCAGGCGTGGTGGCTCATGTGTGTAATCCCAGCAATTTGGGAGGCTGAGGAGGGCGGATCACCTGAGGTCTGGAGTTCAAGACCAGCCTGGACAACATGGAGAAACCCCATCTCTACTACAAATTAAAAAATTAGCTGGGTGTGGTGGTGGCTGCCTGTAATTCCAGCTACTCCAGAGCCTGAGGCAGGAGAATTGCTTCAACCCAGGAGGCCGAGGTTGTAATAAGCTGAGGTCGTGCCACTGCACTCCAGTCTGGGCGACAAGAACGAAACTGTCTCAAAACACAAAACACAAAACAAAAAACTAACTTTCTAATAACAAACTGTTTTATTGTAACTCTGCTGAAAATAACAATGCTATAGTTTTAGAACTTAACTGAATATCTTGAAAGATTTCCTAATGTTGAAATACTACTACTGATATAATGAAAACAACTTTTAACTATTTTATTTTAGATAGCATTTGCAAGACAAACTCTGTGATATCATAATTAAATATTTATTGGTTGCTCTTTACTTACAAACCACTCTGTTCCTGTGTCCAGATTATTTGTTAAGCAAATATTTATGGAACACCTATGTTGTGCCAGCCATGGTGTTAGCTTCTGTACGAGCAAAACAACAATAACGGCCCAAGTCTCTGCTTACCTCTCTGTCTCCACCCTTGTCTCAGGCAAGCAGCCCCATGCTCACCACCCTGGCCATACTTTCACTTCCCTGGCCATGTCCTCTCTCCACATTAGCGGTCCCTGTTCCCACCAACTTCTTTGCATATGACTTGCCTATGAGTTTTTTCACCACCCTGGAATATCCAAATGGTAACCACTCTCCAGTTCACAGTTCCAATGACCCCTCCTCTGGATACTCTTATTCTCTTCTAAGCCCCTCTGTTTTTAAAAAATCATGGTAACCATTTTTCAGTGTACAGATCAGTAGTGTTAAGGATATTCACATTGTCATGCAACAGATCTCCAGAATGTATTCATCTTGCAAAACTGAAACTCTATATCCATTAAACAAGTCCCCATTTCCCCCGTACCCTCACCCCAGCAACCACCATTCCACTTTCTGTTTGTATGAATTTGACTATTTTAGATACCTCATGTAAGTGGAATGATACAGTATTTTCTTTTTGTGACTACCTTATTTCACTTAGCATAATGTCCTCAAGGTTCTTCCATGTTGTAGCATGTGACAGGATTTCCTTTCTTTTTAAGGCTGAATCGCATTCCATTGCATGTTTATACCACATTTTGCTGATGCATTCATCCATTGGTGAGTGCTTGGGTTGCTTTTCCTGGCATTTTTTTACCCCTTCTTCTTTTCTAGCACTCACCTCTTGCCTTCATGTATTAAAACTATTGTTTTTCCTTTCTTATCTGTGTGTTTCTCCATTTTTTAAAATCTATCCATCCATCCTTCCATCCATCCATCCATCCATCCATCCATCCATCCATTCATCCATCCGTCCGTCCGTCTGTCCATCCATCCATCTGTCCATCCAACAAATATTTATTGAGTATCTCCTATTTCCAGGCACAGTTCTAGGCACTGGAGATATATCAGTGAACAAAACAGAAAAAATTCCCTGCACTCATTAATGTGCATTCTTATGGAAGAGACAGATAATAAACAAGTGAAGTATACAGTGTGTCCAAAGACAGAAAGTACTATGGGACAGAAACAAAGCAGAGGGAGTGAGGTGGGGATAGAGAGTCCCAGCTCAAGGTTAAAATGCTGGATTTTATTTTTAGCAAAGCCATCATTGAGAAGGTGATTTTTGAAGGAGTGAGCCAAGTGAATATCAAAGGCAAAAGCATTTCAGAAAGAGGGGAGAGCAGGAGCATAAGCCCTGAGGTGGAGCATGCCTGGTAAAGTGTGAGGAACACTGAGGTCAGTGCAACTGAAGTGGAATGAAACACAGGTAAGGAGCAAGAGATGAGGTCAGGGCAGTCCAGGGCAGAGGGAGAGGCAAAACATGGAGGGCTTGTAGATCATTTTAAAAGCAGGATATGTGTCTGATTCATAACAATATTATTTGAAAGAATATTATTTGAATGAATGAATAACAGTTTCCTATGAATGCGCTCCATGTAAACCACGTCTATGGGACTAATGTGCCTATGATGCATTCCATGGCCCACACAGTATTTTTTTTAAATATTAAACTTGGCTGCACGTGGTGGCTGGCACCTGTAATCCCTCACTTTGGGAGGCTGAGGTGGGCAGATCGCTTGAGCTCACGAGTTCAAGACCAGCCTGGGCAACATGGAGGAATCCCACCTCTACAAAAAGTACAAAAATTAGCCAGGCATGGTGGCATATTCCTGTGGTTTCAGCTACTCAGGAGGCTAAGGTGGGAGGATGGCTTGAGCCCAGGAGGCGGAGGTTGCAGTGAGCCGAGACGGCACCACTGCACTGCAGCCTGGGCAACAGGGTGAGGCCCTGTTGCCAAAAAAAAAAAAAAAAAAAATCCCCATGTTGACTATGTTGAGTATTATGGAGAGGAAGTGAGAAATACCTGTGTACACCCTGGGCAGCATTTCTGTCTTTCAGCTTACACTATCAGATTTGTATAAGGCAGCATGTTGGAGGGGACAGGCAAGTGATACCTTCTTGGCAAATAAAAAGCTGCTGCTATCTGTGGCATCACCTCTGACCCTTAAAGCCAGAAGATCCCCCCACAGACCAAATGATTCCAGAAAAGCAAGTTGCAAGAGCTAAAGGTCATTCTAGGCTCAGGGGTTCCCACACCTTTGTTGCTCCTGATTTTCTTGGACTTTTGTTCATCTTATAGGCCCTCAATTCAACGCTGACCTCTGGCTCCACTGGGTTTGGGAACTCTCATTCTGCCTTTCTGAAATCTTGGACCTTATCATTCCTTAATGTTTTGTGACTCTGTTAGCACTTTCAGCTATGGCCCATTAGCTCCCCAAATCCTAGTCAGTAGCATATAACATTCCTAGATATTTGACGTATTTTACTGCTTTTGTATATGGTATCGATTTTGTATTTCATTTCCTAATTGTGACTAGTATACAGATGAGCATTTTTTGGTCTAGAGTGCTTGCTAGATTCACTCATTAATTCTGCTTGTTGATCTCTCTAGATTTTCTACGTATACAATCATGTATTCTGCAAATATCAATTTTTCTTCTTTCTTACCAATCTTTACATCTTTTATTTCCCTATCTTGACTTATTACACTGGCTAGATTTCCAGGACAATTTTGAATAGAGCTAGTGATTGTTGTTTTCCTGAGATGAGGTGGTCAATGTGTGGCATTTAGTCAGCAAACAAGATATTAGTGTTTTCTTTGTTTGTTTGTTTTAAAGAGTCTTGCTCTGTCACCCAGGCTGGAATGCAGTGGTGCGATCTTGGCTCACTGCAACCTCTGCCTCCCGGGCTCAAGTGATTCTCCTGCCTTAGCCTCCCAAGTAGCTGAGACTACAGGTGTGTGCCACCACACCTGGCTAATTTTTGTATTTTTAGTAGAGACAGGGTTTCACTATGTTGGCCAGGCTGGCCTCGAACTCCTGACCTCAGGTGATCTGCCAGCCTCAGCCTCCCAGGGTGATAGGATTACAGGTGTGAGCCACTGTGCCCCGCCATTTTTTTTTTTAATAGACTTCTATTTCTAGGTTGCTGAGTTGTGTGTGTATGTGTGTGTGTGTGTGTGTGTTTATTTTTTGTTTTTTTGTGGACCCTTCAAAATGCACAGGAAGTAGTAGGGTAAGCATGGGAGGGAAAACTCCAGCTCCACCAAGACTCTGAGCAGGATTAAACACCAGGTGATATTTGCCAGGGGTGGGCCACTTTCATCTGGTAATCTTCTACTGATAGAGGAGTTAAGAAGAAGTTATTTAGGCAGATAGAGTAAGGAAGTCCTCCATAAACTTTTCCTTTTAATGAAAAGCAGCCTCCAAATCATTTTCTTTTCTAACAAAGAGGAGCCTGTAAAATCGAGTTGCAGATGTAGAAGGGCAGGCTAGAAGCTTGCTCGGGTGAATGCTGGCAGCTGTGCCAATAGGGAAAGGCCACCTGGGATAGGCATGTTCAAAATGACTGCTCCATCTTCCCTTTTCCTTTCCGACTACATGTGCCATAGGGAGCAGACAACATGGGGCTGGCCAAGTGGAACGTCCATTTACATGGTAAGATTAGGGTGGGGTGGCCAGCTTCTTCACGCACTATGTAAACGTCACAACTGGTCCAGCCAATCTGTGCGCCCTATGCAAATCAGACACCACCTCCTCAAGCCTGTCTATAAAATCCGATGCACTTCCCACAGGCTGGAAGTCCCATTCAGGCACCTGTCTCTCTTGCAGGAGAGGAAGTTGTTCTCCTTTCTCTTTCTTTTGCCTATTAAGCCTCTGCCCTTAACCTCACTCCACATGTGTCCATGTCCTTGATTTCCTTGGCATGAGGCAACGAACCTCGGACAGCAACGCCAGACAACACCACCACTTCACTACCTTCTGGGGCACCCCTGCCTTGTCCCCAGTTTCCCAGATATGTTTCCTAGAGACTGCGAATTGTAGAGGGGGCATCTGTGCCAATGAAACACATGAACATCTCAGAAGCATTTGAACCAGAGTGACTCCATCTTGAATAAGGGCAGGGTAAAATGAGGCTGATACCTACTGGGCTGCATTCCCAGGAGGTTAGGCATTCTGTCACAGGATGAGATAGGAAATTGGCACAAGATACAGGTCACAAAGACCTTGCTGATAAAACAGACTGTGGTGAAGAAGCCAGCCAAAGCCCACCAAAACCAAGATGGTGATGAGAGTGACTTCTGATCATCACTGCTCTTTACAATGCATTAGCATGCTAAAAGACACTCCCACCAGCACCATGACAATTTACAAATGCCATGGCAATGTCAGGAAGTTACCCTATATGGTCTAAAAAGGAGAGGAACCCTCAATTCTGGGAATCGCCCACCCCTTTCCCAGAAATCTCATGAATAATCCACCCCTTGTTTAGCATGTAATCAAGAAGTAACAACAAGTATAAGCAGCTGAGCACCCATGCCACTGCTCTGCCTATGGAGTAGCCATTCTTTATTCCTTTATTTGCTTTATACATTTTCTTTCACTTTATGGATTTGCCTCAAATTCCTTCTTGTGCGAGATCCAAGAACCCTCTCTTGGGACCCCTTTCTCGTAACAAACATAATGCTTCCTATTAGTGTTTCCAGTACAGAGCAAGGAGCCTGGGAGTCTAGTCCTGGTGATGGAGTGAGAAAGGTGAGCGATTGATGCAGTTTTATTTGAAGAATAAACTTACTTAAAAAAAAGGTTAATTTCCAGTTCTAGAGGGACAGGGGTTTCTAGCAGACTAATGGGACAGAGACTCAGTTATAGAGAAAAAAGAAAAAGGCCCAGAAAAGGGCCCTAAGGAACAGGACTATATCAACTTCACACACAGCCTGATGGTGTGTCCCAAAGATCAGCTTAGGGCAGGACTTCTCAGCCTGGGCACTACTGGCATTTCAGGCTGGATAATTCGTGTGTGTGTGTGTGTGTGTGTGTGTGTGTGTGTGTGTGTGTGTGTGTGTGTGTGTGTGTGTGCATGCGTGTGTGTGTGTTGCGGGTCAGGTGGGGGTTTGTGCTGTGCATTGTAGGTTGTTTGGCAGTATCCCTGGCCCATTCTCACTAGATGTCGGTAGCACCACCCACCTCCCACAGTGACAATCAAATGTGTCTCCCGACATTTCCCTCGAGCAGGGGACCCACAAGATCACCCAGTTGAGAACCACTAGCCTAGGGTCACTTAAACTTCTCTTGTCAGTGGTCAGACTTAATCCTAGGAAGCAGTTAAGGAGTTTGAGCTGCAGCTGGGAGGAGAGGTTAAGGGTCTAGACTGGGAACATTCCAGTCACACACGCCATTCTTTTTTATGGGCATCTTGGAATATGGCTGTTTGAAAACTTTCCACTTCCTCCTTTTCTTTTCCTCATTTGATGAATTTGTTGTCAGCACTATGAGACAGGGGAGGTTGTTTTCTCTGTTACTTTTGGGAGGAGAGCCTCTCCTGTTCATTTAATCTGTGCGAACTTCCGGCAGGAAATGGCACTCAAGGAAAGTTTTGAATAAAAGGAAGATGCTGGTTTAGCCAGTGGAAACAGGAAGTTGTTGCCTGTGTCTCATACGGTGTAGAAGAAAGTAAGAGGCAGAGAGAAACTGCACTTAGCAGGACTGGGAGGAGCAGAAGACAGTGGGGTGGGAGTAGAGGGAGGGTGGGGAGAGCTGAGGAGCAGAGGGAAGCAACTGGGCCATCAGGACAGAAGACCTTGAATCTCCAGGCTGAGCCGGCTGTACCGGAAGAGGATGAATGTGCTGTGTAGGAGGAGTGGGGTCATGCAGTGACAGTAAGTCAAAGCTATAGCGGTTTGTTAATTAAACTACTTTAGAGTATAGTATTCTTCTATACTATATTCTATTTTTTTTTTCTTTTTCGAGTTGGAGTCTCGCTCTGTCACTCAGGCTGGAGTACAATGGCGTGATCTCAGCTCACTGCAACCTCCACCTGCTGGGTTCAAGCAATTCTCCTGCCTTAGCCTCCCGAATAGCTGGGACTACAGGTGCGTGCCACCATGCCCAGCTAATTTTTTGTATTTTTAGTAGAGATGGGGTTTCACCATGCCAGCCAGGTTGGTCTTGAACTCCTGACCTCAGGTGATCCGCCTACCTTGGCCTCCCAAAGTGCTGGGACTACAGGTGTGACCCACAGCGCCCCGCGTATTCTATTTAAATTAATACATTTTCTCTCCAATATTAAGAGCATATGCCTACATTCTAAAATCTCCTTGAATAAAGAGAGAGAGAGAGAGCAAATGTGGCAAAATATTAACAATTGGTGAATCAGATGAAGGGTATATTTTTGTTCACATTATATTCTTCCTGCAATTCTTCTATAAGTTTGAAAATTTTCAAAATTAAAATTTGTGCTGTGTGGAGAGAAGAATGAATTTTTAAAACCATGTGATATTTAGAACTGGATCAGTCATCACAGATGTATGTGTTCATGAATATGTGGCATTATTTATTAATTTTCTTCTTTTCAATGTAATATAGTGATGCTGATGGCTCTCTTAAGAGTGATTTCTCATCATGTATTTATGTATTTTCAGGTTCTGACAAATACAGTCTAGAATTGTCAGATTTTTGCATAATTTGCACCATTTCCTTACAAGGCAGAGGTAACTCAGCTAGTAGCTTTCACTATCATTCATACATTGGATAAGCATTTCTTGAGTATCTACTATAACTGTATACAAGGTGTATACTCTTTTTTTTGAGATGAAGTTTTGCTCTTGTCGCCCAGGCAGGAATGCAGTGGTGCAATCTCGACTCACTGCAACCTCCGCCTCCCGGGTTCAAGCGATTCGCCTGCCTCAGGCTCCGGAGTAGCTGGAATTACAGGCGCCTGCCACCACAGCCAGCTAATTTTTAAATTTTTAGTAGAGATGGTGTTTCACCATGTTGGCCATGGCTGTCGCGAACTTCCGACCTCAGGTGATCCACCTACCTCAGCCTCCCAAAGTGCTGGGATTACAGGTGTGAGCCACCGCACCCGGCCTACAAGGTGTACACTCTTAAGCATTATGGGGAATACAAATATGAATCAGATAGACATTCTGCACCCATATAATCTTATAATTTGGTATAAGTTTAAAACCTTGCACATAAAGAACTTTTCTTTTTTTTTGGCTGGAGTTCAGGGGCCCAATCTTGGCTCACTGCAACCTCTACCTCCCAGGCTCAAGTGATTCTTGGGCCTCAGCTTCCTGAGTAGCTGGGACTACAGGCATGTGCCACCAAGCCCAGCTAATTTTTGTACTTTTAGTAGAGAGAGGGTTTCGCCTTGTTGGCCAGGTTAGTCTCGAACTCCTGGCCTCAAGTGATCCACCGGCCTCGGATTCCCAAAGTGGTGGGATTACAGGTGTGAGCCACCGTGCCCAGCCAAGAACTTTAAGATAGATTGAAAATTATTATTTTTTGTCAAGTCTCAAAGGACTTACTCATCTTATTGGGAAATGGTGTGAGGCATATTCGTGCTGCATTTGTTCCGTCCTGCCATGGAGCAAAACTAGGGCTGAGGGTTGGGGGCTACTGGTGGGGTTGAAGTGAAGAATGCTGCATTGGTTTGCCATTGCTGTATAACCCATCAGTCTGTGGCTGAAAACAACAGTCATTTAGTATTGCTCTTGTGTCTGTGGTTCAGTTGGGGCTTTGCTCATCAGCGTGGATTTGGATAGGCAGTTCTATTTCAGGCTGCTGCAGCTAGATGAAAATATATACTTTCCCCTGAAGGTCTGTGGACCAGTGGGGATGACTCTATCTCATGTAGCTCTCAGGGAATGCTTTTCTTAGGTGATGGCAGAGGTGCAAGAGGACAAACAGAAAAATGCCTTAGAGGCTTTAGAAAGCCCAGGCTCAGAACTCACATGCTGTTATTTTAGCTTATGTATCACTGGCCAGCAGAAGTCACATGGCTGAGCCCAAAGTCATGGGACAGGGACAAATACTGTGCCCACAGTGAAGTACTGGCAAGGGTGTGGATGCAGGCAGGGGTGACAAACTGATGCAATCTATGACAAATGACATAGATTGTAGTTATAGCATGCTTTGAATACTACATTTTTAAGAGAACAAACTTCAATTTTTTGTCAGAGCTTTTTTAAAAGTCTGATAAAAACAAAAAAATTAAAAAGCTTCTTATGGAAGAATGTCACTACTCATTCCTTTAAATATTGTCTTTCTCGTATTAAGCAAGAAAGCTGAGGTTAAACTGAATAGAAGAAGATCGAATGCAAGTGGTAATGGGAAATACATGCCCATTAGTTCTTTAAGCCTACTTGGGGCTGGTTGTAGGGCACATTTTCCTTTGCTGTTTTGGGCCTGTAGTTCAGGCACTCTTTCTTCCTCTCAGTGGCAGCTAACCTTCTTAAAACCCGGACATCTTCATTCTCTTTCTTCCTCTCCATCAAAACCTATTCTGCAGAAGGGATCTAGCAAACTCATTCACAGTGAGGCATAAGGAACTGAAAAGGAGTAAGATCTAAATGCCTCCAGAAGCATTTGTATTTGAACAAGAGATAAAAGAACTAATGGCTCTATCTCTAATGGAGGAAATTGACACAGCAGAGTAGAGAAGCAAAGGAGGTAGACAGGGCACCAAGGAATTAGCCTAGTGACCTCAAAATCACATCCCATAGCACATTTCATTTTTCCTGGGCAAATTACCTCCTTGGGTTTGTGGGCAAGCCCTTGCCCACAAATACAAATGCTTCTGGAGGCATAGTTGCAGTAATAACTAGGAATGTAGCTTTGGTTATGTATTTAGCATAAATAATATATATGCCTTGTCAAATCAAATGCATTTAATAAATTTGTATAGTATAATGACTCTAATTCCTACATATAGTTATTGTCTTTGAGAAACGAGTGAATAAATATAGCCGGCACTAGGCAGGAACTTTCCGAACTGTGTCAAGGTTAATAATAAGTAAAATGTTATAAGTGGAGACAGGACAGCAACAGCTGTGCAACATTCTTGGAAGCAAAGACTTTGATAGCATGAAGTCAGACAGTGAGCTTGTTTTTGTTGCTCCTTTGGGTGAACAGAGACTCCTTCTGATAATTACAAGGAAAACGGTATATATATATATTTTTTTATAAATTACAACAGTTTTTCACTCAATATCTGACGTCTGCAGCTGGAAAATCCGGGGCCTGTTGAGCGATGTTGGAAGAAGAAACAGATCAAACCTATGAGAATGTCCTGGCTGAGATTCAGTCTTTTGAGCTGCCTATTGAAGCTACTTTAAGGTAGGGCACCGTTGCATTTTATTGTGTCTTCTTTAGCGGTGATAAAGTGGTCCTTTACCCTGCTTTTTATAATTCTTTATAAGAGTAAAAAATATTTTTGCAAAACAGTTACAGTTCTGTATATACTTAATCTCAAAGTTTTCTTATCCTTACAGAAATTACAGGACATAATTAATCATTTTATTTTGCATGTTTCCTAACTCATCACCATAAGATTAAAAACTATGACTTTCAAATGATCACAAGGACCTCAATCACCTCCAAATAAATTTATATGAGGTTTCGATTGTTTTCTTTAACATATCACTTAGTGAAAAACATTCAGAACAATTTGACATATCAATGAAGCCAATTTACATTTGGGTGGATATGAGTCCTGGGAAAAAATGTAGAACATTTATTTGTATTGTAGCTGCTTTCTTGAGTGTATGGTGAGCGCTCAGATATGTATTATTTTGTTTCCATATAAGGTTTATTTATTTTTTCTTTTTTAACATCTTCTTGGATACCAATATATAAGGTTTAAAAATAGCTTCTTTGGTAATGTGGATATTAATTTTCACAGTTCAAGAACAGGATTAAAATGAAAAACTATGTGTCATTGTGTTCAAAGGGCAGCTTTTAAAATTTAATTCTCTATGTCTGCCTGTCTCTGACGCCTATCAGTGTGGGAACAAGATATTCATCACTGAATTTGATAGTGACAGTCAATAAATATTTGTTGACTAATATTTGTAGATTAAGTGGAAGGATATGTGTGTGTGTGTGTATGTGTGTGTGTGTGACCTCTTCATTCTCAGAAAGGCCCCAGGGCCAAGAGCTTCTAAATCCACTAAAGTTTAAACCTGAATAAATTTCTCCCAGCTATTTAAATCTTATTTTGCATTAAACATAGTTTGAATATCTTCAAAGGTCTTAGGGTAGTGTTAGGGACATGGTAAACAATTGAGATTTGTTGGTTGATTCTTGGATTATCAATATGTAGGTATAGTTGCAAAATAAGTACAACTCCATTATAACTATTACATATACCTTTGTCTCATCTGAGCATCATAAATATTCTGTGAAAAAGAGCTGGTAATTTTCAATAGCAGAAATCAGAGCTTTGTAGCAACGGAAAACTCAACAATTTTCTCCATATGGAGCATACTTTAAATTGTACCATTGCCTTCTAAAACTTGTGCATCCACCTGGTGGCTAGGTAGGTGGTCAAGTGCTAGGTGCTGGGTAGTTAAGCGCTAGGTGCTAGGTGGCTAAGTCTAAGTGGAAACAAGAGAAAGCGTGAAGGGAGCCTACACGTGTTTTAGTTACCATGGCCTCTGCTTCCATTGCTGCTTCAGAGCCCTTGGCCTTCAACTTGTAACCCTTTCTACCTCTCCCCAGTCTCACAGCCCTGGCCAACATCTACAGACTTTGTCTGTCCTTAGAACTATCCTGTCGGCTAGTCTGTCTCTGGTGTTGGACTTGACTTCCTTTCTTGGTGCTTGGATCTTTTTTACCTTCTCTTCTTAGGACAAATATCCCTGGTACCAATCTTGTACCTGGTCTTTCTACAGCAAAAAGTCATTTAGATTTGTCAGCCACAGCACTCTCTCAGCATCACCGTCAAGGGCAGAGCCTGCATAGATATGTTCCCCAGGTGCTACCCTGTCACGACCATGCAGTGGGCCTAAAATGCCAATTGTTAGCTTAATGTTTGGGTATAAAAAAGGGTGAGAACACTCCTTTCCAAAGGAAAGGAGTTAAAACACCTTTTAAAACCAGTTAAAACACTGTTAAAACACACTGATGTTATTTTGGGGGGTAGAGTGAAGTTACAAGCCCCTAACAAGCCTTTATCTGGGATAGTATTCAACAAAAAGCTTTCCTAATTTTCTAAACTGTTCATCTAATAAGTTGATTAGATGAAGACTTCTTAGATTGGCATTTGATGCCTTTCCATACATAGGTATGTGTGTCACTGATTTTCTACTGTAACCGTGCTTAAGGAACACATTAGCTCATGTGGCCAAATATGAGTGTTGAAAAATAATGACAGGACTCTCATTTCAGTCAAACTAGACTCTGCTATTTGACAATATGCCTCCTGGGGCTTAGGGTTCCTTTTCCCTGTTATTCGCTCTTCCTTCTGCCTGCTAAAATCCAACGTATCTTGCAAGGCATAGCTCTAATGCTCTTTCTAGTGCTACTTACCTAGCTGCTAGGTGCCAGGCACTGTGGAAACTCTATAAAGGTTACTAAGATATAAGTAAGACACAGGCCCTGCCCTCAGGAATCTGTAGCCTGAAATGGTTATAACATAACACGCAAACACAAACACACACACACATACACACAAACACACACAAGCCAGAATAAATGCTCTGGATTCTTTGAAGCCTCTCCTATCTAGATGTGACTATTCCATTGTGAATCCCCATCTAGATGTGAATATTCAGTTGTGGAAGCCCCTAAGAATGTGATTCATATGAGCTCATGGGCTAATGGTGAAGAAAATACTTACCTTTCTAATAAAAATGAAAAGAGGCAGTCCAGCAAGAATGTCATTATTTCAGCAAAGAAGAGAAGGAGGAGGAAGTATTTTAAAACACCAAGCTCTGGCTGCATGCAGTGGCTCATGCCTGTAATCCCTGCACTTTGGGAGGCTGAGGTGGGAGATCGCTTGAGGCCGGTTGAAGACCAGCTGAAGCAACATAGTGAGACCCTGTCCCTATAAAACACTTTTTAAATTTAGCTGGTGGCTTGTGCCTGTAGTCTCAGCTACTCGGGAGGCCAAAGGGGGAGGCTCACTTGAGCCCAGGAAGTCAAGACTGCAGCGAGCTGTGATCATGCCACTGCACCCCAGCCTGAGTGACAAGAGTAAGACCCTGTTTCCAAACACAAAACAAAACCAAAACCGAAAGAAAACTATAAGCTATAAGGGTTGAGAGGGTGGAAAAGGAGTTTGGCTGGAGGCCGCTGAAGGCCCTGCCGTGAGGCCCCGGAATGAACAGTGAGAGAAAGGTTAGGATACCGGGACTGGAAATGCAAGAGAGAAACACTCCCAGGGAAAAGCTTGCACCTGGGAATTGAGGTAGAGAGAATATTGAAGAGTTTACCTACGTGTTTTTCCCTGTCCCAGAAAAAAGGCATTGCTTTGACAAATATTTTCTGCTGTAAAATCCTGAACTCTGTTAGCTTCCTTTCCCTGCCCACCTTGTTTTGCAGGTAGGCAACCTGAGGTGGCCTATTTGAGGTCAGAGTTCATATCTGGGCCAGGTGGAGTTTGCTCCCCTAACAAGGTGAGCTCAGAGAGCTCAGTGACTCAGGACTCAAGAGATGGTTTCTACCAGTGTAATTCAAGGGTAACTGAACGGCATTTCTTTCGCAGAGCATTCAAACCTTCCCGCATACTCATTCCCACACAACATCTGGGAAAACAAGTCTCCTCTGTCTCAGACGTCATGAGTGGGTTGTGGCGACCAAGAGTCATTGTCAATGGCGTATAATGCCTTTCACCCCACCAGGCTGTGTTCTTCCCACCTCCTGACTTTCTACATGGCTACTCCCAGGACAAGCTTCTTCCAGATGGTCCAGCTCCTTTCCTGCCTGACTTTCCCAATGAGCCCTTGTGTTGGCTCCTTTGGCCCTCTTTTTGAAAGAGTGGACAAGAATCAGATGATTCTGAGGTCTTGCATTTGTTTTCATTTTGTGTGTGAAATGGTATTTAAGGCCCATAGCATTAAGTTTGAAGGAAAGATAGTTTCAGGGGAGAGCTGAGACTCTCTACTTTTCCCAAGGTTTATTTGCATTGCCAACGAAACATCCATTAAAGCCATCTTAGCCAACTATAGAGTTTGAATTGGGGAAGAAAATACCAGGGTGGAAAAGTGGAATTTGATGTTAGCCATGCAGATGGCGACTGAACTTAAGAAAAAAGGGAGAAATGTAAAGGAAGGCCTACTGTCAGTGCCTGTGTTGTCCCAGCATGGTTTAGCTTTGGGCATTCAAAATCCCCTACCTAGGCCAGGCACGGTGGCTCACGCCTGTAATCCCAGCACTTTGGGAGGCTGAGGCCGGCTCACTTGAGGTCAGGAGTTCAAGACCAGCCTGGCCAACATGGCAAAACCTCATCTCTACTGAAAAATACAAAAATTAGCCAGTCGTAGTGGTGCACGTCTATAGTCCCAGCTACTTGGGAGGCTGAAGCGGGAGAATCACTTGAACCTGGGAGGCGGAGGTTGCCGTAAGCCGAGATCGGGCCACTGCACTCTGGCCCGGGCGACAGAGTAAGACTCCTCTAAAAAAAAAAAAAAAATCCCCTAGCTTGCAGAATATTGGTAGGCTGAAACTTTTGGGCAGGTAAAGTCTGCAATTAGTTTTGCTGCCCTAATCCTTTTGCCCTGGGCATCACTGTTTTCATTGCATTGCAACCACAGGCTAATTTCCACTGGATGTTCTCATTCTGTTTAGGTTTCCTGATTTTCACTGTAGCCTCTCCATTTGGTGTAGATGTGCCTGGCTCCTTGCCAGCTCCTTCCGCTAGGGGGCGTGCCTGTCCCTGGGAGACTTAATGGCTGTCCGGGGCCATGTTCAAGGAAACATTAGTCCCTGTTTTACTCAGTATTATCAAATTCCTTGCACAAGGATGGTCAATAGATTTCAAGTAGCATATCAATTCAATGCATTGGGAATGGTTGCCTGAATCTTCATATTGAGGATGATCCTGATAAATTAGTGACGGTAGCTATGGTCCTAGGATAGGGTAGTAGCAGTGTTCATAACATTTATTTACCATATTCACACTAGAACTTCCTGCTGTCAGGCATCACCCATCAGACCTGCTCCCATGGATACTGACTCAGACCTGGATGTAGCCTGGGGCTCATGATGCCCCTTGGGGTCCTGCAGGTGTGTTATTAGCCCCTTAGAACAGGTCCTGAAGTCACAATGTCTGAACCGACTTGGGTTCAGAAGTCACAGCATGTTTTGTGGCTGTAGCTGAGCCTGAGATGATAAAATCATGGACACATTGTAGGGTACTGCAGAGTTAGTGGGAGGTAGAAAGGTGGGGGGCTGTGGGGGTGGGGGTGGATGTCTAAAGAAGGCCCCGCAGAGGGCTGGGAAAAATAGGAGGAAAAGGGAATTGTACAAGATGACGTACCAGAAGAAATTTTTGTAATTGTTTTATGATAACATAATTGTTTTACACTTGTATTCACAGACTCTCTCAGGCACTTTTCCAAAAGCTGACCATGAAGTTTTATCAGTTTAAGAGCAAACAGGATATCATATTTCTTTGACTTTAATGTTTTTAGGAATAAAGATAACGTGCTTTTAGGAAAGGAAAGAAAACATTAAAAAAAAATCCTAAACTGTATATACTATAAAATCTTAGAATGACATACTAAAACAAAAAATAAGTAGTTAAATTTAACTGTGGATGTTCTAGAATGTTCTTGCTATTTATATCTTTATAAATGTAAGATTTGTATTGTCTTATTTTTTCAAGTATATTCATTAAGATCAAAGGTCTAGATTTTAATCTGGACTGAACATTTACTACTTGTATGATTTTGGCCTTAGTTTCTGAAACTATGAAGTGGGGATTATGATAAAACCTATCTCAAATGATTAGTGTCTATAAGGTGCTTAGCATAATAGTTGGCTGGCACAGAGTAAATAATAAATATTAGTGTTGACTATTATTGTCTAGTTTCCATTTGGGATGGATATTCTAGTATGACTTAATAAATATATACTTTAGAGTCCTGAAGTAAACAATCACTCATAACACCTTGAAATTCTGAGCAGGTGTGAAATATTGAGTTATGCAAATTTTTTAAAGCTTTTTTTAATTGGACAAATAATAATCGCATATATTTAGAGTGTAGAACTTTTTTTTTTTTTTGAGACAGGGTCTGTCTCTGTCAGTCAGGCTTGAATACAGTGGTACAATCTTGGCTCACTGCAGCCTCTGCCTCTTGGGCTCAAGCAATCCACCCATCTCAGCCTCTTGAGTAGCTGGAACTACAGGCGTGTGCCTGCCACCTTGCCCGGCTAATTTTTGTATTTTTTGTAGAGACGAGGTTTCGCCATGTTGCTCAGGCTGGTCTCGAACTCCTGAACTCCAGCAATCCGCCTGCCTTGGCCTACCAAAGTGCTGGGATTACAGGTGTGTGCCACCATACCCGGCCTATTTATAGGGTATAATGTGATGTTTCACTGTCTGTTTACATTGTAGAATGATTAAATCAAGCTAATTATTATATCTATCACCTTACATATTTTTTGTGGTGAGAACACTTAAAATCTACTTTGAGCAATTTTGAAATATGCAATATATTATTATTATTAATTATAACCACCATTCTGTGCAATAGATCACCAAAGCTTATTTCTCCTGTCCAACTGCAACTTTGATTAACATCTTTGATTAACATCTTTCCTTTTCCCATCTATCTCTCTCCTCAGCCTCTGGTAACTACCATTCAACTCTCGACTTCTCTGAGTTCAACTTTTTTAGATTCTACATATAAGTGAGATCATGCAGTATTTGCATTTCTGTGCCTGGCTTACAGTAATGTAAATTTTATTTTGGTTGCATTATATGCAGGGGAGAGAGGTGTCAATTTTAAAAATCACATTCACTAATGCTTATATTTTATACTAATGCAATATCATGACCTGATTTAATCTCTAATGAGAATAGTACAGTGTTCTATATAAAAATGGAGTCCAGAGAAATTGTTCAGAAATAAATTTGGGCCTAACTGTGACAGAGGCTTGCTGCATCTGTGGCACCTCCAAAAAGCCTGGAATGTCTTATGAGACTGGGCTATACAGTTACCCAATTTTTGCTGGACATTTAAGTGATATCATTAGCTATCTGATGTTTATCGCAACACTAGATAAAACTTTAAAAACATTTTTATGTTTGGGAGCCAAATATTCCAACCAGGGGGACAGTTTTGCTTATTTAGTGGTTAAGTGAATGGGCTTTGGAACCAGAAGGATATGGGTTCAAATTCTGCCTTTATAATTACTAATAGAGCTGTTGAAAGGATTAGTTGAATTAGGCATGAAATGTATTAATGAAATGTAATGTCTCATAGCAAATGCTCATTCACTCATTCATTTAGTAAATAAATAATAATGGCACATTTACAATGTGACAGGCAGTGGTCTGGGTGCCGTTGATACAGCAAGATCAAGATCTGGAACATCCATGCTCACAGGGAGCTTGTATTTTAGTGAAAAGAGCCAGAAATACACCAATAAAAAAGTGTTAATAAGTGCTATGAAGCATAAAAAAACAGGCCGGGTGCGATGGCTCACGCCTGTAATCCCACCACTTTGGGAGGCCGAGGCAGGCAGATCATGAGGTCAGGAGTTCGAGACCAGCCTGGCCAACTTGGTGAAACCCTGTCTCTACTAAAAATACAAAAATTAGCCGGGTGTGGTGGTGCACGCCTGTAATCCTAGCTACTCAGGAGGCTGAGGCAGAATTGCTTGAACCCGTGAGGCGGAGGTTACAGTGAGCTGAGATCACACCACTGCACTCCAGCCTGGGCAACAGAGCGAGACTCTGTCTCAGAAAAAAAAAAAAAAAAAAAAAGGGTAAGGAATAGGAAGATTTAGGGATGCTAATATCCCTAGCCAGGGAGTAAATATCAGCTGTCATCATCATCATCATCATTTCATTAGCTACATTTCGAATCCTATTTTGCCAAGAGGAGAGGGAAAAATCGGACAAGGGAGAGGAAAGGGAGAAAGGACAAAGGGCAGTAAAGGAAGGCTAAGCAGGGAAAGAGGGAGGAATAGAGAATGCATTGAACAGGATGACGAATAAGAAAACCAACAAGGAGAAGGAAGGTAAGAGGAGAGAGCAGGGACAACTGCTTGTCTTATAAACTGGTGGTGGCGGTGAAGTTGGTTGCGGGGGGTGTGTTATTTGAAGGAAAGAGAGAATGGAATTCAGAGAAAATGATATTGTTCTTTAACTGCTCAGTGGACTTTAAAATGTTTAGTTTTGAGGGCTTTCAGGACATTTTTCTGAGGGCAGGGTTGGCAACATAATTTGTGGGGCCTAGGGCAAAATGAAAATGTAGATTCCTTTTTCAAAAATTATTAAGAATTACAAGATGGTGTATTGAACCAAAGGGTATTGAACCAAAGGCAACTGCGTAGGTCACACACCATGAGCCAGCCTTGTCTGAGAGCTTAACACAGAACATGGTACACAGCAAACATTTAATAAAAATAGTTGTTGAATGAACAAAACCCGGGGCTAGTTGCTTTTGAACTCCTCTGAGGACTGGCCCATATTTTAGAAAAAAACTGATTTTATTTGGCTTCAATTTCAAATTTCCTTCTATTGTTCTCCACCGTGGGGTCCAGATCTTTATGGAACAGCCGATTCCTGCACAGGGTTTTACAGCAGGAATCCTCCCAGACCAGCTGGGCTTTGTTTATTCTCTTGCACTTACAGAGTGTGGCCACTTGGGGTCACCACACCAAAAAGGCAGAAGCTGGAGGAAGGCCCCTGTGACCGCCGACATCTGAAACGAGTGGCTAAAAGCCACGGGGAAGGATTAGTTTATCAGAGCCAATGTATAAAGACTGCCTGTACTTTACATTTTGATACAGTTCTATAATTCTATAACAAGAGCTCTAAAACTCTTTAAGAAACATTTGAATGATGTAAAGTTTTGAGAGGATAATGATAGGGTTCCCAGGGGTGAGGAGGAGAATCTTTTTGTAAATGTGTACCCTACCTTGAAAAGCATGCATTTGGCCGGGCGCAGTGGCTCACGCCTGTAATCCCAGCACTTTGGGAGGCCGAGGCGCGCGGATCACAAGGTCAAGAGATCGAGACCATCCTGGCCAACATGGTGAAACTCCATCTCTACTAAAATACAAAAAATTAGCTGAGTGGGCCGTCGCGGTGGCTCACGCCTGTAATCCAAGCACTTCGGGAGCCCGAGGTGGGTGGATCACGAAGTCAGGAGTTCAAGACCAGCCTGGCCAAGATGGTGAAACCCCGTCTCTACTAAAAATACAAAAATTAGCTGGGTGTGGTGGCTGGCACCTGTAATCTCAGCTACTTGGGAGAGAACTGCTTGAACCTTGGAGGCGGAGGCTGCAGTGAGCCGAGACTGCACCACTGCACTCCAGCCTGGGTGACAGAGCGAGACTCTGTCTCAAAAAAAAAAAAAAATTAGCTGGGCGTGGTGGCACGCTGTAGTCCCAGCTACTCAGAAGGCTGAGGCAGGGGAATCAGGCAGGGGAATGACTTGAACTCGGAAGGCGGAGGTTGCAGTGAGCTGAGATCGTGCCACTGCACTCCAGCCTGGTGACAGAGCAAGACTGCGTCTCAGGAAAAAAAAAAAAAAAAAGGAAAAAAAAGAAAAACATGCTATTTACAACATTAAGCTTAATATGACAAGTATTTGCATGTGGATCATTCACTTATTAATTGAGCCCCTACTATATGCAAGGCACTGGGCGGCGCAGTGAACAATACAGGCATCGTCCCTGTGCCTGATGTAGGAGCAGTTCCTGGAAATGGAGACAGACTCAGTGATTTGTTCACCACCATGATATGTGCTTCCAAGGATGAGTGAGCACTGCTCCCAAGGACAACGAAAGGCGCTTGCCTTAAAAGCGCAGGATCCAGAGGGTTCACTAAAGTGGGTCTGGAACCAAGAATCCAACTCAAAGACATGTTCCTGTTTCCCTCTCTACAAAAGCAGGAAACATATTTCAGTTGGTTTACATCCACCAAGCATGCAGAAAACCCTGATACACAATCAGGTTTTTTTTTTAATGATTAGGAAAAAGAACATTTATGTGTCTGGTTTTTATTTTTATTTTATCAAAGAGGAGGCTAAAATGCTGGGCTCTCTGGCTTACTAGCAAATGCCTGATAACCCTAGTTGCCAGTGCTAATGTTGATTGAGCTCTAGGCTAAACATAATACATATATTATCTTCTTTAATCCTCACATAATCTGGTGAGCTAGGGATTCTTATTGTCCTTAATTCACACTTGAAGAATGTGAGCCTTAGTCAAGTTAAGTAACTCCCTGAGGCCTAACATCTAGTAAGAGATGAGTTGGAATTTGAACTCAAGTAGTTAAATGCCAGACCAGAGCAGCTGCACTCTACAACCTCATTCTGAGGGAGGCACTTTCCCAAGACAGGTCATCAATCTGTAGATAAACGGTGCAAAGTTAAGTTCCTAATGACTAAGAGTTTATTTACAAGTCAAATCCTTACTTTGCCAATTAGTTTTATACTGGACACAAAATGCATCTCCTGTCCGGCCGGTCTTCCTGGTGTATCTTTCTTCTTCCAGGAGTCCTGAAGAGAGATTTTGGATTGATCTCTGGCAGTCAATATCCACTGCCAAAAAATAATTCCACATGCATCTGCAATCTGCCTGTCTGTGCCCTGCTACTCCGCAACCTTCTCAGTGCAGACATTAAATCATTCACTCCTTGGGGCTGGGCGTGGTGGCTCATGCCTGTAATCCCAGCACTTCAGAAGGCCAAGTCAGGGCGATCACTTTAGGGAAGGAGTGTGAGACCAGCCTGGCCAACATGGTGAAAGCCCATCCCTACTATAAATACAAAAATTAGCTGGACGTGGTGGCATGCACCTGTAATCCCAGCTACTCGGAGGCTGAGGCAGGAGAATCGCTTGAAAGCGGGAGGCAGAGGTTGCAGTGAGCCAAGATGGCACCACTGCACTCCAGCCTGGGCAACAGAGAGAGACTCCATCTCAAAAAAAAAAAAAAAAAACACACACAAAAACCATTTATCCCTTGGATAGGCTTCCCCCACCCCACATTGACATGTTTGATATATCTATGTCCATGATTAAAATGTACAGTTAGGGCCGGGGGCGGTGGCTCATGCCTGTAATCCCAACAATTTAGGAGGCCGAGGCGGGCAGATCACCTGAGGTCGGGAGTTTGAGACCAGCCTGACCAACATGGAGAAACCCAGTCTCTACTAAAAGTACAAAATTAACTGGGCGTGGTGGCACGTGCCTGTAATCCCAGCTACTCTGGAGGCTGAGGCAGGAAAATCACTTGAACCCAGGAGGCGGAGGTTGCAGTGAGCCGGGATCACGCCATTGTTACCCAGCCTGGGTAACAAAAGCGAAACTCCGTCTCAAAAAAACCAACCAAACAAACAAAACAAATGTGCAATTAGTTATTCAGGACATTTAGCTTTGAATTCTTAGCTAAAACCTCCGAGTACTCACGGAACTGTGAGAAGTCTCAGAGGGAACCAGCAAAAACTGTTTCAGAAGGAGAAGTGGTAAATGGACTTCCTTCCATGTTCACTTGAATTTCGGGGAAGATACTGCTGCTTATGTTGAAGTAATCTCTATGGGCAGGTGTTGAAACAGGCCTGGCCTGAGGAGTGCCTAAGCAGGGCTGGTTTTCCAGAGCAGGGGCACTTGGAGCCAGCTTTGGAATAAAAGGTATCAGGACTAGCGAAGAAAAGGGGGAGAGTTCTAGGGAAGGAATGATCAGGAAAGTAATGCCCCAGCTGGAGACATTGGTCAAATAGGAAACTGGCCTGTGCCACATGCCCTGCTCTCTTCATTTTGCTCATTATCATAGTTCACCACAGCCTCGAACTCCTGGGCTCAAGCAATCCTCCTGCCTCAGCCTCCCAAAGCTCTGGGATTATAGGTGTGAGCCACTGTGCTCGACCTGAGAAGTTCTTGAGAGGGGAAAATAACCTTTTGAAAATTGAAACTGAAACATAAAAAGAAGACAAATTTTATCCCCTCCCACAAAAAGAATGAAAAGCTAGGTCTCTCTGCAGGAAACGGAAGACTGTCTTAGCTCAATGGATGTGTATAGCTGGAATCCATTGCTCTGAAGATTCCAGATTAATAGGAAGGAGCGCGTTAGCAATGTTTTATAGGGCCTTCCTAAGTTTGGTAGGCAGTGGGTCCCACTGATGCTCACATTCTAATCCCTGGAACCTATGAATATGTTATTTTTACATGACAAAGGGGATATTGCATATGTGACTAAGGTTAAGGACCCTGAGATGGAAGATTATCCTGGATTAAATGGTTAGGTCCACTCTAATCATATGGGTCCTTAAAAACTGAGCATCTTTTCCAGCCTAAGTCAGAGTCAGAGGAAGATGTGACCACAGAAGAATGGTCAGAGAGATGTAATGCTGCTAGCTTTGAAGATGGAGGAAGGGGGCCACAAGCCAAGGTATGTGGGTGGCCTCTAGAAGCTGGAAAAGGCAAAGAAACAAATTCTCCCACAGAGTCTCTAGCAAGGAACACAGACAGGCTGACACCTTGATTTTTAGCCCAGTGAGACCTGTGACAGACTTCTAACATACAGAACTGTAAGATAATATGTCTGAGTCATTTTAAGCTACTCAATTTGTGGTGATTTGTTAAAGCAACAATGGAAAACTCATACACCATGGGACAGCAATATGAGGCAGACACTGCTATTGTCATTTACAGTCATTTAACTGACATATAAAAGAACTAGGTTCTTGCCCAATGTCACACAGCTGTCAAGTGATATTAATCCAAGAATTAATGTCTTCGGACACTGGTCTTCAGAGCTCATGCTCTAACTATTGCACAATACCACCTCCCAGGATGTTTGTGGGGAGGAGGCTGGAGGTAGGTTTCAAGTAAAAGCTCACTGAGGATGAGTGAGTTACACAGCTGGATAAAGAGCTTGGTTGACTCAAAGGGAAGCTTCTCAAAGCCCTGGATTAATGTAGAGCAGAAAGTAGTTGTTCCTCAGGCTAGGTTTCCATTCTGTTCCCGTTTAGTCTTCCTTCCTCCCTGCTTTGATCATGACAAACTGGTTTACTCAGTGTCCCACAAACATGTCATTAAGCACGACTTTTTTCTACACTGATACCTTTGTCCAAGCCTCCCTGCCTCTCTCTCCCACCTCCCTGCTGCTAACCCCCTTTCAAGAGCTCTCACCCCTTCTCAACCCATCTACTCTGACCTGGGGGCACCTGAGTTCAGGGACTTTGGTATGAATTACACATCGCCCTGGGCCTTTTTTTTTTTTTGGTATCTTTGCCATCAAGTGTCTTAACTTCTCGTCATTTAATTTTTCTGTCGCTTATAATTTATTCCCAAGTTGACTGGCCGCTGTGTACTTCTTGCAGGCGGGGACATGAATCCACCTGGAGCGGTCTTCACGGTCAACTGGGATCTTTATTCGTTCCTAAAATAAATCTTACTATCACATGCAATTTTGCTTTTCGTGAGTGCATGTTTTCCTTTCTCTGACTCCCCACGACCCAGAGTACATCAGGCCCTTGTTAAATGTCCCCGTGGCTCTTATTACAGATTCAGGGTGATGATCTGAGTGTCCACCTTGCTGATTACTACGGTATCCCCCGCGTGTGGCACAGGGTGTGGCACACACAGAAGACAAGAATATATGTTAAAGCCCAAAGGCCGGGCACAAGACGCCCAGGAGGGACTAGTCGCGAGAGAGGGCAGGAGGCCAGCTGGGTACCCGGCCGCCGCCCGCAGCCGCCGCCCGCAGCCCCCGCGCACAGTCCCCGCTCACAGCCCCCTCTCACAGCCCCCGCTCACTCCTGCAGGTGCGGGGGCGGGAGCCGGATCGCGCGCCTTCTGCCCAGCGTTCCGCGCGCCCCCGCGCCGCCGGCCTGCGCGCCCCGCCCCCGCCCCGCCCCTCCGCGCTCGCGCCAACTGGCGCTCGCCCCCGTCGTTCCCGCGGCGCCGCGCCTCGCTGGCTCCTCAGCTTCCAGCCAAAATGGCGGAGAACAGCGAGAGTCTGGGCACCGTCCCCGAGCACGAGCGGATCTTGCAGGAGATCGAGAGCACCGACACCGCCTGTGTGGGGCCCACCCTCCGGTAAAGATCTCATCCCACCGGGACTTCGGCCCCCCGCCCCGCGCCGGCCGCTCCTTACGAGCCGGGCGGGGCGTCCGCCGCCGGCCGCGCGCGAAGCTCCCCGACAGGTGGTGCGCGCGGGGGCGGGCGGGGGCGCTCGCGGGTGGCCGAACTCGAGCCGGTACCCGGGCGGGACCGAGAAGGCGGCTGCACCTGTCGGCGCGGCCTGCCTCCACCGCTGGAGCTGTCACCCCGCAGTCGGTGGGTGTGGCTGCTGCAGCGTCTCTAACCCCGGGCGACGCGGTGCGGCCCCGCGTTCTCTTTCTGGCTGCGGCGTTCTCCTCCTGGCTGCGGCCCCCGGGCCCGAGGAAACTCCTGGGGCCTGCCCCCGTCTCACTCGTGATTGGGCTGAGGGCTCCTCGGCCGCGGGCATGCCAGGTTAGGGTCGACAGCCGGCACCCGGCGTGACGGAGGTGCCAGGTCGCGCGCGGGTGGAAAGCCTGGCGCGCCGGGCTGCCGCGGGCGTGGGAGAATTGAAATTGAGCGGGAGACGCCGGCCCCCTTTCCCCCTACTCCCCCGCGCGGCCGGAGTGGGCGAGAAGAGAGCGTGGGCTGGAGAGGAGGAGCTGCTTGCTGCTTGGGAACACGCTAGGGTGACCCTGCGCTCCCGGGATCTAAGCTTTGGAGGCAGAACAGCTTTTACTTATTTACAAACATTTCATTAAAATTGCATTATTTTTTCCGTTTAAATCGAGTTCCTCCCCATTCATTTTAAGAATAGTACTAGGTAATGCATATTCCATGCCAAACTGAATACCTGCTGTTCCAATAGAATATTATTAGCCAGGCACCGTAATGAGCCATGGGTTAGGTTAGGCGCTGTCTTCAAGAATAAGTTCCTTTTACATATAAGGTTTCATCTTTTGGAGTGATAATAATGATAAATGAAGTGATTATTCACTTAGGGAACTTGACACCGATTATGCTTTATGATTAGTATTCTTCAGAATACACTTCCTAGAATAGAGCGCTGTACAGTTTGTGGACCTGTGAATATAGTGTAAATTGAAGCCAGTTCAAGTTATGTAAATACACCTTGCCGTTAAGAGTCAGGAGGCCTGGGTTCTTGTTTTGCCCTAATTCTGCCACTGATGAAATGTGCAGTCGTGGAAAAAAATTACTTAACCTCTCTGGATCTCGGTTTCCTTATTTGTAGAATGGGGAGGGGAGAGTATTCAGATGCCCAGGAAACTCAGAACATTAGGGACCTTGCCTATTTGTTCACTACTGTATCCCTAACACCAAGCATGTGGTAGGCATGTTATACATTTTTGTCACATAAAGTTTCTGCTATGATAATGCATAATTAGTGCATTTCCTTAATTTTCCAACATTATTATTTCTTTTAATAAACTGTATACTTGGTAATGAAAGAAGTAAAATTAAAAGGAAGCTTTGTTTTCATCACTGCATCTTGAAACTGAGAGTGCAGTGTGTGATAAAGTTACTAGAGTAGTTTATTTGTGAAAATAGTACTGGTTATGAAGGAGGTGCTTCATCTTAGGAAAATGTGCTAGGTAGTGTCCTTGAAAAGAAGATGAAATTAACTTAGAAGAAAATTTTGAAATATATTGAGAGATTTTTGGGACACTCAGGAACAGAATATGTATATTCATAGTGTTATTCTGTTCTCTTTTGCTGGGCAGTTGTTTCAACTGGCTCATTTTGTTTGAACCCACTCTCTTTTCTTTAGCAAACCCTGGTGACTCATACTTATCCCATATATATGTATATTTGTGTCTCATTTATAAGCAGAGGCTTTTTGCACATATATAGAGGGTACTGCTAGCCGTGTTTTCTCTTGGACATTGTTAAACTACTACTATTTTTTCCCTTTTTTTTTTCAGGTTTCACGAAGTGAAGTGTTAATATTGCATTTTTAAAAACCATTTATTATGGAAAAATTTTAAATGTTTAAAAAAGTAAAATAGTGTAATGAACCACCATGAACTGTCATCTAGCTTCAATTCAATTCCCTGGCCAGTCTTGTTTGATCTTTCCCTTATCTACTCCCCATCATCTTGGATTATTTTGAAGGAAATCCAAGACATCAATTTATTCATAAATATTTTACTATTAAGATTAATTTTTGTTGTTATTTCCTAATTATCTTTTAGCCGGCCTGTAGACTTATCATTTTATTTATATTGTTTTTTCTCAGCGGCAAGGATTTTTCAGCCTGATCTTTTCCTGAGAAGCACGTGATAAACTTTCCGCAGGCCCTGAAATATAACATGGTTCTTTGACCACAACAGAAGTATATTAGAAATCAATAGTTAAAAAAAACCAAAAAAACAAAAACTATTTGGAAAATTCCCAAATATTTGGTCATTGACTAACACACAAAAAAGAGAAATTAGAAAGTATTTTAAACTGAGTAAAATGAAAACACAGCATATCATTTGTGAATGCAGCTAAAGAAATAGAAGTTTATGGCACCAAACACCTCTACTAGAAAAGAATGGCTTCAGCTTCTAGCCTAAGAAACTAGGAAAAGAGGAGCAAATGAAATTCAGAAGAGTGGAAGAAAGGAGATGGTAAAGATCAGAGTGGTATTCAGTGAGACAGAAATACAGAAAGTCAGTGAAACTCAAAACTGGTTCTTTGAGGAGACTGTAAAATTGATAAACCTTTAGGGGTAGAAAAGGAGATGATACAAATTAAAAATAACAGGGCCAGGTGCGGTGGCTCACGCCTGTAATCCTAGCACTTTGGGAGGCCGAGGCAGGCAGATCACTTGAGGTCAGGAGTTCGAGACCAGCCTGGCCAACATGGTGAAACCCCGTCTCTACTAAAAATACAAAAAAAAATTAGCTGGGTGTGGTAGCGCATGCTTGTAATCCCAGCTACTCAGGAGGCTGAGGCAGGAGAATCGCTTGAACCCGGGAGGTGGAGGTTGCAGTGAGCTGAGATTATGCCACTGCACTCTAGCCTGGGCGACAGAGCGAGACTCCATCTTAAAAAAACAAAAACAAACAAACAAAAACAAAACCAACCAACTAACCAAACAAACAAAAAAACGGGAGTGAGAGAGGTTACATGACTATAGATTCTACAGACATTAAAAAAAGGTTAAGAAATATTATGAATAGGCTGAGTGCAGTGGCTCGTGCCTGTAATCCCAGCACTTTGGGAGGCTGAAGCAGGAGAATTGCTTGAGCTCAGGCATACAAGACCAGCCTGGGTAACATAATGAGACCTTGTCTCTACAAATACAAAAATTAGCTAAGTGTGGTGGTGTGTGCCTGTGGTCCCAGCTACTCGGGAGGCTAACATGGGAGAATTGCTCAGAGTCTGGGTCGTTGAGGCTGTAGAGAGCTGAGATTGTGCCACTGCACTCCAGCCTAGGCAACAGAGTGAGACCCCCATCTCAAAAAATGTATATGTATTATGAACAACTTCATGCTCATACATTTGGCAACTTAGCAGAAATGGGCAAATTAGTTGAAAGATACAAAGTATTATCAAAGTTCACTTAAGAAGAAATAGCTGAATAGCCCTGTATCAATTAAAGAAAGGGAATTTTGCTGTTACAAGCCTTCCCCAAAAGGAAACTCTGGGCCCAGATGGTTTTACTGGTGGATTTTGCAATCTTTAAGGAAGAATTAATGCCAATTCTACAAAGACTTTTATGAAAAATTGAAGAGGAGGGAATATTTCCTAGCTCATTTTGAGGTCAACATTAACCTGATACCAAAACTAAAGAAAGAAAGACATAACTAGAAAAGGAAACTAAATCAGTATTCCTCATACACACAGATTTTACAAACTTTTAGAGAATTAAATCCATATATGTGGATTTAAAAGTATAAAATACATCTATATAAAAAGTATATTCTATATATGTATATATATGTGTGTGTATATATATGTATGAAGAATAATACATCATGATCAAGTGAGGTTTATTTCAAGAAAGATGCTGGCTTAACATTTGAAAAATCAATGTAACATTGTTCACCATATTAAACAAAGAAAAGTTGTATGATCATATATGTGGAGAAAGCATGGACAAAATCGAATATTAATTCCTGATTTTAAAAACCCTCAGAAACTAGTAATGGAAATTCCTCAGCTTAAAACAGGGCATTTATGAAAATCTAGAGCTAAATTGTGCTTAGTGGTAAGAGTCTGAATGCTTTTCCTCTAAAATCAGGAATGAGGTAAGGGTATTCATTCTCACCACTTCTGTTCAACGCTGTACTAGAATGTTGAATATAAGGCCGGTATAATAAGACCATTTAAAAAAAAGCATCTAGTTTGGAAAACCGTCTTTATTTGCACACTATGTGATCATCTATATAGAAAATCCTGTGGAATGTACAGAAAAGTTACTAGAACTGATAAGTGAGTTTAGCAAGGTTGTAGGAATCAGGTTGATATGCAAAAGCCAATTGTGTTTCTCTATACTAGCAACAATCAGAAATTGAAATTTAAAATTTGATGGTATCAAAAATATGAACTACTCAGGGATAAATCTGACTAAAGATGTGGAAGACTTCTATGTGAAAAATACAAAACATTGCTGATATAAATTAAATTAACATTGCTGATAGTAAACTAAGTAAGTGGACACATGCTGTTTTCATGGATTGGAAGACAGTATTGTTAAGATGTCAGTTTTCTCCAACTTAGTCTAGATATTCAAGATAATCCGAATAAATCCCAGCAGAATGAAAATTTATAGAAATTGACAAGCTGATTCTAAATTTCATATAGAAATGTAAAGGACCTAGATTAGCCAAACTAACTTGGTAAAAGATGAACAGAATTGGAGGACCCATAGACCTGATTTTAAGATTTACTATAAAGCTACAGAAATTAAGACTGTGGTACTAGCATCAAGATAAACAAATAGATCAGTGAAACTTAATAGAAACCACATAAATAGATTAACACAGTCAATTGATTTTCAACAAAGATGAAAAGGCAATTCAGTAGAAAGAGATAGTCTTTTTTAGTAATGGTGGTGGAAAAATTGGATATCCTTACACAAAATAATGAACTTTGATCCATGCTTTGCACTATATTTAGAAATTAACTCAAAATGAACCCAAGACCTAAATGTAAAATGCAAAACTGTAAGACTCCTAGAAAACATAGGAGGAAATCTTTGTGACTTTAGGATAGGCCAAGATGTCTTAGATACTGTTTGCAAAAGTATAATACATAAGAGAAAATTGATAAATTAGACTTTATTTATTGGACCAGAATTGAGAATATCTAGTCTTTGAAGAAGCTATTGAGGTTGCAGTGAGCTGTGATCATGCCTCTGCACTCTGGTCTGGGCAACAGAGTGAGTCCCTGTCTCAAAAAAAAAAAAAAAGAAAGAAAGAAAGAAAAGGTGAGCCACAGATTGGGAGAAGATATTGGCAAATTGCATATCCAATAAATAAATCGTGTCTAGAATGTATAAAGGAAGTGTTTGAGACTGAATAATAATAAAACAACTCAAAAAATGAGGCTGGGTGTGGTGGCTCACGCCTGTAATCCCAGTACTTTGGGAGGCTAAGGGCGGGTGGATCACAAGGTCAAGAGATTGAAACCATCCTGGCCAATGTGGTGAAACCCCGTCTCTACTAAAATACAAAAATTAGCTGGGCTTGGTAGCACACGCCTGTAGTCCCAGCTACTCGGGAGGCTGAGGCAGGCGAATCACTTGAACCTGGGAGGCGGAGGATGCATGAGCCGAGATTGTGCCACTGCACTCCAGCCTGGGCGACAGAGTGAGACTCCATCTCAAAAAAAAAAAAAAAAAAAAAAAAAGACTGACTATACCATGTATTGGTAAGGATGTAGAAGAACTGGCACTCTCATACACTGCTGTGGGAATTCCATAAATGCTGTTTATCAGGTTGAGGAGTTCTCTTAGTTTTTATTATGAAGGGGTGTTGAATTTTATCAGATGCTTTTTTCTGTATCTATTGAGGTGATCATGTGGTTTTGTCCCTTATTCTTTTGATACAGTATATTACATTATCAGATGTAAACCAACTTTGTATTCATGGGATAAATCCCACTTGATCATAGTGTATAATGTATAATCATTTTTATATGTTGTTGGATTCTGTTTGCTAGTATTTTGTTGAGGATTTTTGCATGTGTATTCATAAGATATTTTGATCTGTTTTTTTTTGTGTGAGTGTGATGTCTTTGATATGAGAATGATACCTCATAGAATAAGTTGGTGTTCTCTCAATTGAGATGAGTATTTGGGTTTTTTCCCCCTTTATTCTATTCATGTGGTACATTACATTGATTGATTTCCTCATGTTTAATTACCCTTGCGTTCCTAGGATAAATCTCATTTGGCCATAGTGTATAATCCTCTTAATATACTATTGGATTTGGTTTGCTAGTATTTTATTGAGAATTTCTACATCTATATTCATGAGGGATTTCTGTAATTTTTTTAGAGACAAAATCTCACTGTGTTGCCTAGACTGATCTTGTACTTCTGGCTTCAAGCAGTCCTCCTACCTTAGCCTCCCGAGTAGCTGGAATTATAGCATGAGCCACTGTGCCTGGCATGAAAAATTTTTTTTTTAAATTTATGTTTGAGACAGGATCTTGCTACATTGCCCAGGCTGGTCTTGAACTCCGGAGCTCATGCAGTTCTCCCACCTCAGTCTCCTGAGTATCTGAAACTACAGGCATGTTCCACCATGCCCAGCTCTGTAATTTTCTTTTTTTGGTGATGTCTTTATCTGGCTTTGGTATCAGGGTAATGCTGGCCTCATAGACTGAGTTAGGAAATGTTCCCTTCTCTTCCACATTTGGAAGGGTTTGTGAATGATTAATGTTAATTCTTTAAATATATGGTAGAATTTTCCAGTTAAGCGATGTGTGTTTTCTTTGTTGGGAAGTTTTTGATTACTGATTTCCATTTCATTACTTGTTAAAGGTATACTCAGATTTTCTATTTTTCTTGAGTTAGTTTTGATAGTTTGTGTCTTTCTAGGAATTTGTTGTGTTTCATTTTGATTATTTTAGTTGTTGACATATAATTGTTCAAAACTTTTTCTTATTTTTATTTCTGTAACGTTCTCTCTTTTGTTCTTGAATTTAGTAATTTGAGTCTTTGTTTTTTTCTTGGTCATTCTAGATAAAGGTTTGTCAATTTTGTTGATCTTTTCAAAGAACCAACTCTCTGTTTTATTGATTTTTTTTCTCGATTGTTTTTGTTTTTTCTTGTTTTTTGAGATGAAGTCTTGCTCTGTTGCCCAGGCTGGAGTGCAGTAGTGCGATCTTGGCTCACTGCAACCTCCGCCTCCTGGGTTCAAGCGATTCTCCTGTTTCAGCCTCTCGAGTAGCTGGGATTACAGGCACCATGCCACCATGCCTGGCTAATTTTTATATTTTTAGTAGAGACGGGGTTTGCCATGTTGGCCAGGCTGGTCTTGAACTCCTGACCTCAGGTGATCTGCCTGCCTTTGCCTCGAAAATTTCTGGGATTACAGGTGTGAGCCACTGCACCTGGCCTCTCTATTGTTTTTCTGTTACATTTACATCTGATCTAATCTTTATTACTTTCTTTCTTCTGCTTGTTTTGGGTTAGGTTGCTCTCTTTTTTATTATGATGGAACCCAACCTTACGATGGAAGTTTGGGTTATTAATTTGAGATCTTTCTTATTTTTTAATATTGGTTTTTACAGCTATAAATTTTTCTCTAAGAACAGCATTAGCTTCATCTAAAACTTTTTGGCATTGTGTGTTTTCTTTACCTTCCTTTAAAAATATCTTTAATTTTCCTTATTATTTCCTCTTTGACTCACTGGTTATTTAGAAGTGTGCTTAATTTCAACATATTTGTGAATTTCTAAAATGTCCTTCTGTTATTAATTTCTAATTTAATCCCATTGCAGTCAGAGATAATAATTTGTATGATTTCAGTTTATTTTAAGTTTATTGAGGCTTATTTTATTGCCTAACATAGTCTGTACTGGAGAATGTTCCATGTTCCCTTGAGAAGACTGTGTATCCTACTGTTGTTGGAGGGAGTATTCTATAGAGGTCTGTTAGGTCTAATTAGCTTAGAGTATTGTTCACGTCTCCTATTCCCTTTTGGTCTTTTGCTTAGTTGTTCTATCCATTATTGAATGATGAGTAGTTTTTATGTCTTTTCAGGCTCTGTTGTTAGATGCATATATGTTTATACTTTATATATTCCTTATTGATTGACCATTTGCCATCATAAAATATCCTTTATTTCTAGAATTGTTTTAAAGTCTGTTATGTCAGATATTGGTATAGCTGCTGCAGCTTTCTTATGGTTGCTCTTTTCATGATATGTGTTTTTCTATCTGTGTACTTTTAACCTATGTTTGTCATTAAATCTAAAGTGTATTTCTTGTAGATAGCACATCATTGGATCTTATTTTTATCCAGTTTGATAACCTATGCCTTTTGATTGTTTATTCATATTTAATGTTATTATTTATATAGTTGGATTCACATCTGCTGTTTTTCTTGTGTGTTCTATGTCTCATTTCTTTCTTTTTTTTTTTTTTTTTTTTTTTTTGCTCCTCTATTCCTTTTTTACTGCTGCTTTTGCATTAAGCAAATATTTTCTGGTGTAATATTTTAATTAGTGATTTTTTTGGAATTTAGAAAAAAGTTATTTCTTAGTGGTTGCTCTCAGAATCTACTTCAGAATTATTCTAATTTCCAGTAAGGTATAGAAATGTTACTCTTATATAGCTATATTCCTTCTTTCCCTTTTTTTGTGCTATTACAATAATACATTACTGTAATTGTTACTTTTTATAATTTTTTGTCTTTTAAAGAAGCAGAAAGAAGAACAGAGACCAATATGTATTTTTAAAGTTTGTTATATTAAGTTTCTTATTTACTGTTTCTGATTCTTTTCATTTGTTGCTGGGTTTTTAGTTGTCATCTTGTGTCATTTTCTTACTCCAGAACAGCTTTGCTCCCACATACATCCTTTGTGTTGTGATTGTCCATTGTATTACATATATTCTATATATATTCTATATGTTGCATGCCACCAATACAATTATGTACATGTAGGTTTATGCAACTGCTTCCACAAATCAGATAAGAAATGAGAAGTATGCATTTATACTGTATTTTATAATTACATAGTTACCTTTACTGGTGTTCTTGTGTGTGTGTGTGTGTGTGTGTGTGTCTGTGTGTGTCTGGTCTGTGTGTCTGTGTGTGATCAAATGGTCATCTGAGTTCACTCTTAATCGTGAGGAAATTCCTTTTGTATTTCTTGTAAGGCTGGTCTGCTTGAAACTATTTCCTGTTTTTTTTGTTGTTGTTGTTTGTCTGTTTTTTTAAATCTGGGCATGTCTTTATGTCATCTTCATTTTTGAAAGATAGTTTTACCATATGTAAGATTTTTAGCTGACTGGTTTTTTCCCCCCCAGCAGTTTGAATATGTCTTTCCACTGCCTCTGGGCTTCATTGTTTCTGATGAGAAGTCAGCTGTTAATCTTACTGGAATTCCCTTATGTGATCAGCAGTTTCTTGTTTTCAGGATTTTCCCTTTGTCTCTCATTATTTTACTGTGATGTACCTGGATATGGATCTCTTTATGTTTATCTTACTTGGAGTTTGTTGATCTTCTTAGATATGTAGGTTAATGTTTTTCATCAAATTTTGGAAATTTTAAATTATTTCTTTAAATAGTCATTCTGTTCCTTTCTCTTCTCTACTTTGGTGCTCCCATCTCATGTATGCTGGTGTGCTTAATGATGTCCACATTTATTTGAGACTCTGTTCATTTTCCTTATTCTTTTTTCTCTCTTGTTCTTTTTTCTCTCTTACTCTTTTTTCTCTCTTGTTCTCTGATTGCATAATCAGACTATCTTGTATATTCCCTGATTCTTCCTTCTGCCAATTCACATCCACTGTTGAATTTACTGCCAATTCACATCCAATGAATTTTTCATTTATGTTACTGACTTTTCAACTCTGGAATTTCCAATTATTTTAAAAAAATAATTTCTACTTCTTTATCCATCTCTATTTGATAAGACATTGTCATCATACTTTCCTTTGCTTCTTCTTTTTAGTTTTGTGAACATAGTTATTATGGCTGCTTTGAAGTCTGCTACATCCAACAGCTGGGCCATCTCACAAGCAGTTTCTATTGCCTGTTTCTTTCTTTCGTTTTTTTGAGACAGAATCTTGCTCTGTCGCCCAGGCTGGAGTGCAGTGGCGCAATCTTGGCTCACTGCAACCTCCGCTGCCCAGGTTCAAGCAATTCTCCTGTCTCAGCCTCCCAAGTAGCTGGACTACAGGCGCACGCCACCACACCCGGCTAAATTTTGTATTTTTAGTAGAGATGGGGTTTCACCATATTAGTCAGGCTGGTCTTGAACTCCTGACCTCAGGTGATCCACCTGCATCGGCCTCCCAAAGTGTTGGGATTACAGGCATGAGCCACAGTGCCTGGCCACTGTTGCCTATTTTTCTGTTTATTGGTCACAGTCTTCTGTTTCTTTATATGCCTCATAGTTTTTTTTGTTATTATTGTTGAAAACTGGACGATTTAGATAATGTAGCAACTCTCGATACTGATTCCTTCCACCCCATAACACTCATGGGGCATGTTGTTGTTTGTGTGCTTGTTTAATGGCTTGTTTGGACTATTCTAGTCAAGTGTATTTCCCTCACAGTGGGAAGTCTCTGATGTTGCTCCTCAGAGTGCAATCCTGGCATATATGCTGTCACCCTGGAGTGACAGTGATTTTAGCAGTGCTCTCTTTGACTTTCTGTTCTCCTGATCTCTCTTAAACTTTCTGCCTTCGTTGGCATCACATTCAGCTGTTAGATTCCAATAATTGCTAGGTGATTATTATTTTCAACAGTGTCCTGGGGCATAAGTTTTTCCACAGTCTGATCCAGTTAAATTTGGTCCTCTTTGCAGTGGCATATTATCCCTTATATGCAAGTGATTTATTGAGGGAATACTTTCAGATGAAACCATAGGAGTAAGGAAAATAGGATAGGCAGAGATCAGCAAACCTGTGGGTTCCCCAGAAGTCTAGCTTTAACCTAATCTCAGGGGGAATTCTAGAGCTTGAATGTGACATCTCAGAATTATCTCACCTTGAGGTAGAGGGGCTGAGTTTTTACCTTAACCTGCAACAATCTTTCCTTCACTGCAGGCTGTTCTCTCTCTCTGTGTGTGTGTGCACATGCGTGTGTGTGTGTTGGAGGCATGTAACCTCCCAGGCATCAATGTTGTGTGGAGTGCTTCTCATCTGTAGACAAGGTACAACTGCGAGTCCTTAGCAGTGGGAGATGAGTGCACCACCAGGTAAAGGGAACTACTATATACTTCAGCAGCTAGAAAATATCCAGCCACATCGTGCTGAAAATGTCAAAAGGAATAAGTGACAGAATGTTTTCATTTTTCTGTTTTGTATTTATTTTGACTTTTTAGTGGATTAAAACCCCTAATCTTCCCAATCTTGGCTTTTTATTTTATTTTTAAATTGTGATAAAATTCATATAACATAAGATTTACCATTTTAATAATTTCTACTTATAAAGTTATTTGGCATTAAGTACAATTTACATTGTTCTGCCAACATTATCATCTATCTCCACAATTTTTTTTTTTTTTTCTTTTTTTGAGACAGAGTCTTGTTCTGTAGCCCAGGCTGGAGTGCAGTGGCGTGATCTCGCTCACTGCTGCCTCCACCTCCCGGTCCCGGTTTAAGCAATTCTCCTGCCTCAGCCTCCCGAGTAGCTGGCATGCACCACCATGCCCAGCTAATTTTTGTATTTTTAGTAGAGACGGGGTTTCACCATGTTGCCAGACTGAGCTTGAACTCCTGACCTCGTGATCCACCCGCCTCGGCCTCCCAAAGTGCTGGGATGACAGGCGTGAGCCACTGCGCCTGGCTCTCCACAACTTTTTTATCTTCCCAAGCTGAAACTCTTACTCATTAAACACTAACTCCCATTCCCCAGTTTTCACCAGCCCTTGGCAACCAGCATTTTACTTTCTATCTCTATGACTATAATTACTCTAGATACCTAATATAAGTGGAATTATATGTTTTTCTGTTACGGGTTTATTTCACTAAGCATAATGTCCTCAAGATTTACCCACATTGTAGCACATGTCATACTTTTCTTCCTTTTTTAGGGCAGAATGAAAGCCCATTGTATGTATATATTACATTTTGTTTATCTGTCATTTATCAGTGGACATTTGTGTTGCGTCCTCCTTTTGACTATTGTAAATAATGCTGCAGTGAACATGGGTGTACAGATATCTGTTTGAGTGCAGTGGTGGTTTTCCCAGGCCAGTCTCTGAGGTTTGTTCTCACTGCAGGAAGGCTCTTCTTCACTTTTTCTTTTCCTGGTTCTCTTGGGTAAACTTGATGACTTAGAATTTAGCTTATTGCTCTCATGAAGCTACCAACCTCCTTTCAATTGCTTAATACCAAAATCTTCATTGTTTTCAAGAGCACCCTTATGTTTGTGCTTCTCCACACTCTGTTCTACATAAGGTCAGTTTCTTTGGGGAATTCTTTGGAGCTCTTTGTACTTACCTTCTACCTCACCCCCTGATTATAATCCTTGAGCCACTGCTCTAGATCTGGGGGCACAAACAGTGGCCTCCCTCTCTTGGAGTGATATCCTTGCTTTAAGAGCATGGTGCTGGGTGAGATGGCAGTCTCTGGTCTTGGCTTGCCTCTCTCAGTGTGGAGCCTCTCTGGTATGAGCAGGCCAAAGTGAGGGCAGCTGGGTCCCCAATATCCATGGTTGTTATTACTGTGGTATAGCCTCTGTTCTATTACATCCTCCAGGGGCTGGGAAGATGAAGGAGGGCTGGGTGGAAGAATGGAGCCCTTATTCTCTCTGCCATATTCACCTTTTTTTTTAGCCTCTGCAACACAGTTGGGGCAGGGGTAAGAAATTCTGAATGCCTGTCCTTTCTTTGGCTCTTGACTGAAACCCTGGCAGGAAAGAGAGCCCTGCCTTCTTAGCTACTCCCACTGGGTAGATCTGTCACCTGAATTGGTGGTTGGGAAAAGGTGGATGTGGGTCATGGGTCAAGGGCCACAAACTCTTACTGTTCTTACTAAGTATGTAGTAGATTTTCTTGGATAAATGTTTCTTCTTTTCCTGTATGCTCTTAGGACAATTTTCAGAAATTCAAATGGTGTTTTAAAAAAATAATTTTCATTAGTTAGAGTTGTTTCATTAGGGAACAGGTTTCTGGAATTAGTTAGGGTTGTTTCACTAGGGAACAGGTTTGTGGATTTCCTCACACTTTTATTCCAGAAGTGTATCCCCCTCAAATATTATTCTTGTTTTATTTTTTCCTGAATAGAGGTAACATCAATGTAAAAAACAGCCATTTTAAAATGTATTTCAGTGACATTTAGTACATTCACAGTGCTGTGCAGCCATCGTCTCTATCTAGTTTTGAAACATTTTTCATCATTACAGAAAGAAAACTTGTACACATTAAATAGTCACTCTTCATTTTCTCTCTTCTAGCCCCTGGCAACCAGTTTTCTGCTTTCCGTACTATGATTTTACCTGTTTTGGATATTTCATGTAATAGAAGAATATAATATGTGGTTTTTGTGTGTTTCTGGCTTCTTCCACTTTAGCATGCTCATCTATATTGTAGCATGAATCAATACTTGTTATGTCTGAAGTTTCATGTCCCCCCCATAATTCATATGTTAAAACCTAAATCACCAATGTGATAGGATTAGGTAGGGTGTTCGGGTGGTAGTTAGGTCATGAGGGCACATCACTCATGAATAGGACCGGTAGTAGTCTTATGAGAGAGAGAGAGATCCTGAGAGCTAGCTTGCCCCTTCCACCATGTGAGGATGCAGTTACAAGGTACCATCTATGAACCAGAACTCACTAGACACTGAATCTGCTGTGATCTTGTACTTCCCAGCCTCCAGAGCTGTGAGAAAGAAATTTCTGTTGTCTGTAAGCTACCCAGTCTACAGTATTTAGTTATAGCAGTCCGTATGGACTGCTATGTGGGCAATACCAAGAAAAACCCTGTCTCAAGAAAAAAAGTACTATTCTTTTTATGGCTGAATAATTCTCATTATATAGATATTCCACATTTTATTTATTCATTCATTAGTTGATGAACATTTGTTTCTACCTTTTGGTGGTTGAGAATATGCTGCTATGAACATTCATGTACAAGTTTTGGTTGAATGCCTATTTTCAGTGTTTGGGGGAATTACCTAAGAGTGGAATTGTTGGGTCATATGGTAATTCTGTATTTAACTTTTAGAGTCTATTTTGTGAAGTGTCAATAGTTTGGAGTGCACAAGTCTCTGAAACTGCCCTTCGTTGTTGAACATACAAGCTCGACTTAACAGCCTATAGCAGAGCTTTTAGGCAAGCATCAGAGTATAATAAAACTATCTGTAGATGATGGACTTTAATAGCTATGGCTAATTAATCACTGTAACCAATAATATCAGAATGGAAGAGAGTAAAATTACCTATCAGGTTTATTACATAACTACTACTTTAAAAGTTTGATCAATGAAAACACAATATCGATAGCAAGGGCATTGGCAAATCTCCAGGGACTTCCCATAAAGAGTACAGTTTCAGAAATGTTTGTGTTAGTACATTTTTTACCTATAGACATTTAATCTAGGAAGGCTAAGCATCTCTTTTAATTTGATAACTCTTCCCATGCAATTTTTGCTAGAGTAGTACATCAAACAAACCTAATATTTCTTGCATTTCATTTTTTGTAAGCTGAAAGAATAAATAACTGAACTGTTCTAGGGTTCCTCTGGGAAATCGTAAAGATAATTTTAGGTGTAAAAGATGTCTTGAGGCTGGGTGTAGTAGCTCATGCTTATAATTTTGGCACTTTGGGAGGCCAAGGCAGGAAGGATTGCTTGAGCCCAGGAGGTTGGGACCAGCCTGGGCAACATGGAGAGATCCCATCTCTACAAAAAATTTTAAAAAAAGGCCGGTGCGGTGGCTCACGCCTGTAATCCCAGCACTTTGGGAGGCTGAGGCAGGCAGATCACAAGGTCAGGAGATCGAGACCACCCTGGCTAACACGGTGAAACCCCGTCTGTACTAAAAATACAAAAAAAAATTAGCTGGGTGTGGTGGTGGGCACCTGTAATCCCAGCTACTCGGGAGGCTGAGGCAGGAGAATGGCATGAACCTGGGAGGCGGAGCATGCAGTGAGCCTAGATTGCGCCACTGCACTCCAGCCTGGGCGACAGAGCGAGACTCCATCTCAAAAAAAAAAAAAAAAAAAAAAAAAAATTAGCTGGGCATGGTGGTGCTGGTTATCTATTTAGTTAACATGAAAATGAAACATTTAAAAATAAACATAGATAACTTGATTGTGAAGAACCTCAGCTCTTTCATAAGTGAGAAGAAACCTTTTTTGTTTGCTTAAATAATAAGAAGTATAATAAAGTCCCTATGGAACACAGAAAATTATTCTGGCAAACAGACTCACTGTTATATAGGCAGATTACACAGAAGGTAAAGAGTAACCTTTCTTATTGTAGGTAGAGGCATTAACAAATCACCAAGGAAACAAGCCCAACAAGATTAAGCAAATGTTGCTAAGTTTGTAACATATTTCATAACTGGTTTTCAGACTCAGATATTATAAACCAAGACAGATATACTTAATTTTCCAAGTTTTGTCCTTCACTGTGCTCCTTCATATTCTGAAACAAACACTTGACTCTAGAGCACTCACTGGTTCTTTGTTTGGGGTCTGTGAGGTCAAAATTATTTTTAAATAATCCTAAAAGGTTATGATGATGAAATTTTATGTGTCAACTTAACTAGGTTAAGGGCTGCCCAGATAGCTGGTGAAACATTATTTCTGGGTGTTCCAGTGAGGGTGTTTCTGGAAGAGACTAGCATTTGAATCAGTAGACTGAGTAAAGAAGGTCTGCCATCGCCAATGTGGGTGGACATTCAATCCACTGAGGCCTCAAATGGAATAAAAAGGTGATGGAAGGGTGAATTCTTTCTCTCTTCTTGAGCTGAGACATCTGTCTTCTCTGGCCCATGGACATCGGAACACCTGGTCTCAGGCCTTCAGACTGTGGGGCTTACACCAGCAGCCCCCCTGGTTTGCAGGGCTTTGGACTTGGCCTGAATTACACCACTGGCTTTCCTGGTTCTCCAGCTTGCAGACGGCATGTTGTGGTACAGCTTGGCTTTCATAATGGTGTGAGGCCATTCTTGTAATAAATCTTTTATATATCTTTATATATCCTATTAGTTTTGTTCCTTTGGAGAACCCTGACTAATTCAGAAATTATTTATGTTAACATGCATTGCATTCATCATTGCTATTTTCAAATGAATCAGTCAATAAATGTTCTTAAAAATTCTGTTTTAATTTTTAATTGAAAAATATTGATAGTTATAATCCACATAAACAAAATCTTTTTGGAGTTCTCAATCAGTTTTAAGAGAACAAAAATTTTGATAACTACTACTTTAGGATGAAACTACAGATGACCCTTGAACAACACAGGATTTAGGGGCACTGACCCCTCATGCAGTCAAAAATATGAGTATCAGCTGGGCGCGGTGGCTTAACGCCTGTAATTCCAGCACTTTGGGAGGCCAAGGCGGGTGAATCTCTTGAGGCCAGGAGTTCGAGACCAGCCTGGCCACTGTGGTGAAACCCCGTCTCTACTAAAAAAATACAAAAATTAGCCAGGCGTGGTGGTGTGTGCCTGTAATCCCAGCTACTTAGGAGGCTGAGGTGGGAGGATAGCTTTAACCCCATGAGGTGGAGGTTGCAGTGAGCCACTGCACTCCAGCCTGGGCGACAGAGGGAGATGCCTCCCGGGCTCAGGCGATCTCTTGCCTCAGCCTCCTGAATAGCTGGGATTACAGGCATATGCCACCACACCCAACTAATTTTTGTATTTTTTTTTTTTTTTTAGTAGAGACAGAGTTTCGCCATGTTGGCCGGGCTGGTCTCGAACTTCTGGCCTCAAGTGATCTGCCTGCCTCGGCCTTCCAAAGTGCTGGACTGGCCGAGTATCACTTTTGACTCCCAAAACTTAACTACTAATGGCCTACTGTTGACTGGAAGCCTTACTGATAACCTAACAATCAAAACATGTTTTCTATGTTACGTTTATTATCTACTGTATTCTTACAATAAAGTAAGCGAGAGAAAAGAAAATGTTGTTATTAAGAAAATCATAAGGAAGAGAAACTATATTAATATCCACTAAGTGGAAGTGGGTCATCATGAAAGTCTTCATCCTCATCATTTTCATGTTGAGTAGGCTGAGGAGGAGACGGGAGGAGTTGGTCTTGCTGTCTTAGGGGTGGCAAAGGCAGAAGAAAATTGTGTATAAGTGAATCTGCATAGTTCAAACCTGTGTTGTTCAAGGGTTAAGTGTACTCAATTTTCTTGAAAAATAAAAGCACCTACACAATTGTATTGTATTTCTCTCTTACTATTTTTCCTAGTATTATCTTAACTGCTGGTAATGATTTTAAATTTTTAATCCAAGTAACTAATTTATATTTCACATGAAAACACTGGGATTAAACATTGAGAACTGTTGTACACAAGAATTTTATCACACTTGGAAAACTCATGAGCACACGTAATATAAACTCCTATAGCCACAAACATTCCTTTTATACCTTCTTAAAGTGGCAAAACTGAACACTTTCATTAACATGTCCCAAAACCATAGCCTTTATATAGCATATAAGGAAACAAATATATAAACTTAATTGTGCTTAGTAATCAGTCTTCTTGGGTTCTGTTGTACTAAAAATTAGATATCCAATTATTATTTATTAATTAACTTAATATCAAGGTTTTGTTACCTAAAAATGTTGGAAGTTATTTTCGTACATGTTTAAATTAAAAGTTTATCAGAATAATTTATTTGAGCACGAGTTTACCTTTTCATCATCTTAAATATTATGTAGGGTAATGTTAGCTTATGTGATCAGTAAACCTGTAGGTGTTTAGGAAAAAAAATCTTAGCAGAATAAAATGATTAATCAGAGACAAGAAATAGCTACTTTTAAAAACTGAAATTATCAAGGTTTGCCAAAATTGTATCTTATTTAGATGACCTTGGGTTTTAAAAATGTTTTTGAGTTAGTTTCCATAAGAATTTTTCTTAAGTCGAACACATTTAACATATTAGAAGTTCAATTTCCTTGTTTTGGGGGAATTTTACAAATATTCTATTTATATAAGTACTTATTTGTATCAATAAGCCAGTCAGAACAGAGTTTCTTTAATTCAAGAGACTTTATAGTTTAAATTATTAATAGAGATAAATTGTTTCACATACATAATGAAGAGATGAAAGCCTTTCTGAATTACAGATGCAGAGCTTTGTAACTTTGTTTCTGTAACTTCACTCACAGGTCAAGAGATATAAGAGTCACAGAGATAGAAAAACTCATTGGTCCAGATGTCAAAGACCTGTTCTTGGTGGACATGAAATTCTTAACTGGATTTGAGCTCAGAATAAACAAATATGTTAAAAAGACTAACAAACCAAAGTCTCTTTTATCATCCGTCTATAAGGATCACCAAGTAAATGATCATAAAATTGAATTCTCAATCATTGCTGCCATTTAGGGGTGATAACTTACTGGCCATATAGTAACTAGAAACCACACCAGAGCATATAATTTGTAGAGGATGGGAGAAGTGGGGATGACGCAGAGAAACAGGCAGCAAAGTTAAGTATATATTGCTGCTTGGGTTTTACTTCTGGGAGCCAAGAAAAGATAATACCCAAGCTTGAGTAGCCCATGAGGTGCAATTATCTGGTGAAGCAGTTTTCTTGGCTCTGTCAGGTGAATGCACTGGGCATTTTGGTGAAACTTCCAAAACTATTAAAAGATAATTTTCAAAAAGTTAAAATCATGACCCTCACACAAATGTAAAATGAATATGTGCCAAAGATTGTATTTAACTTACTAAGAGGGAATCAGTATGATGTTACAACTGTTTCAAAGGCAATGGCAAAAAACAATATAGGATTTGGGAATGCTGAAGTGGATATATAAATGGATACACAACTGGTCAGTATCCACAGGGCAGTAATCAATTGTATTCCACTTACAAAAATATATCTGCATTTTTGTGGACAAGAGTCATTTGCATTAGTATCAGCTTTCTACAATTTATAAAGTTGTAAAATAGCCAAAAGACAGTGAAAGGCACAGATAACCCCAAAGAGTATGCTAGATAGGCCATTCAGTAATCTTTTTTGTCCATTTCAGTTTTTTAAAATTGCCATTAGAAACATTTTTTTCATTTGTCTTTTTACTGTAGTTATCCTTTGTTTTTTTGTTTGTTTTTTGCTGTGCAAAAGTTTTTTATTTTTATGAAATAAAATTTATCAGTCTTCCCCTTTTTAGCTTGTGAATTTTGAGTCATAGGAAAGTTTTCCAGACTGCAGAGTTATAGGGGAGTCCACCCATGTTTTCTTTTGGTACTTGTATGGTGTTTTTTAATGTTGCATCTGATTCTGTTTGCATTTTCCTGGGGTGTGGCATGAGGAATGGCTCTAGTTTTATCTTTTTTCACGTGGCAACCCAGCTATCCTAATACCTCTTATTAAAATGTAGGTCTTTTTCATGTTGATTTGAGATGGTGCTATTATCATGTACTGAATTTTTATATGCAGTGGTACTATATGTGGGTTTCTTGGTTCTGTTCATTGTCTGTATGTCTATTCACGTGCTATGCAGCACTTTTAATTTTGGAAGCTTTGTTGTTTTAATATCTGGTAGGGCTACCCGCATCTCATCGCTTATCTTTTTCAGGGATTTCCTGGTGACTCTTCCTTATTTCTCTACACGAACTTAATAAATTTCTCTAGTTCTAGAACACTCAAAGTATTTGATTGGGATTGAGCTATAATTATAAATTAATTAGGGAGAACAGGCATGTTGATGATATTGAGTCTTCCTAGCCAAGAACATGTTATGTCTTTCAAGAGAGTTAAACTTTTCCATAAATAAATTTTAGAATTCCTTAAGATTATGTGTAGGTGTTTTTTCTCATTATTTTAATTGGGCCCTCCCTCCCTTCCTCCCTCCCTTCCTCCCTCCCTTCCTCCCTCCCTTCCTCCCTCCCTTCCTCCCTCCCTTCCTCCCTCCCTTCTTTCCTCCCTTCCTCCCTCTTTTTTTTTTTTTTTTTTGAGACAGGTTCTTGCTAGAGACCAGGCTGGAGGGCAGTGGCACGATCATGACTCACCTTGTAGCCTCAACCTCCTGGGTTCAAGCGATTCTCCCACCTCAGCCTCCCGAGTACCTGGGACTAAAACCTTTAGTATTTTCTCATTAGGATAGCTCTGGCTTTTGTGCTGAGGGATTTATATTTTATCATGTTAAGGAAACATTCATCAATACCCACTTTATTTAGTGTTTTTAACAAGAAAGTTTGTTGAATTTTGTCAGATGTTTTTCAGCATCTATGAAGATGATCATACGATTCTTTTTTGCTCCATCAATATGATTGAAATTAGTGCTTGGCTAATTTTAAAAATTTTTTGTAGAGATGAGGTCTTACCCTGTTGCCCAGCTGGTGTCAAACTCCTGGGCTTAAGTAATCCTCCCTCCTTTGCCTCCCAAAGTGCTGGGATTACAGGCATGAGCCACCATGGCAGGCCCTTAGTTTTTAAAAAAAAAAAGAGACAGGGTCGCACTCTGTTGCCCAGGCTGGAGTGCAGTGGCATGATCACCGCTAGCTGTAACCTCAAATTCCTGGGCTTAAGGGATCCTCTCATTTCAGCCTCCTGAGTAGCTGGGACTATAGGCACATGCCACCATACCTGGCTAATTTTTATTTTTCCTTGTAGAGGCAGGGTCTCACTATGTTGCTCAGGCTGGTCTCAAACTCCTGACCTCAAGTGATCCTCCTTACTTGGCCTCCCAAAGTATTGGGATTGTAGGTGTGAGCCACTGTGCCTAGACAGGGGCCTTACATTGTCATTTAATTGGTTTTTGCTCATATATAAATGAATGCTGGTGATCTTTGTATGCTAATTTTTAAACTGTTTATTAAGTTTTCTTATTGTTTATAAATTTTCACCATTGATTCTGTTGGGTTTTTCAGTTATGTAATCATACAGTCTGTATTTAGAAATAATTTTACTTCCTTTTCACTTCTTAAACCTTAGATTGCTTTCTCTAGTCTGACTTAACAATCCAATAATTGCAATACAGTGGTTGAGACAGGGGGCATCTTTTTTTCCTGACTTTAGCGGGGGAAACCTTTAGTATTTCTTCATTAGGATAGCTCTGGCTTGTGGGCTTTTTTTTTTTCTTTTTTTTTTGAGATAGAGTCTCACTCTGTTGTCTAGGTTGGAGTGCAGTGGTGTGATCTCGGCTCACTGCAACCTCCGCCTCCTGGGTTCAAGTGTTTCTCCTGCCTTGGCCTCCTAAGTAGCTGGGATTAAAGGTGCCCACCACCATGCCTGGCTAATTTTTGTATTTTTTTAGTAGAGACAGGGTTTCACCATGTTGGCCAGGTTGGTCTTGAACTCCTGACCTCAGTTGATCCGCCCACCTCAGCTTCCCAAAGTGCTGGGTTTATAGGCATGAGCCACCATGTGTCGCCTAGCTCTGGCTTTTGAACTGAGGTATTTATATTTTATCATGTTAAGGAACTATTCACCAATACTGCTTTTATTAGCAAGAAAGGCTGTTGAATTTTGTCAGATGTTTCTTCTGCATCTATGGAGATGGTCATAGGATTTTTTCTTATTTGCTCCATCAGTATGATTGAATTTATTAATGGATTTCCTATTATTGAAATAGTCCTGCTTCTTAGAATAAACCCCATTTGGTCATGACAATTTGCTCTTTCAATGTGTTTTTGAATTCTGTTGGCTAGTATGCTTTTAAAGATTTTTTGCTTTGATATTTATAAGTGAGATTACTTTGTAGTTTGCACTTTGGTGCACTTTGCACATTGGTGCAGACTTTTTCAGATCTTTGGATCAATGTTACACTCATTAAACAAAATTGGAAGTTTTTCTGTTTCTGGCGTTATATAATTGGTTTTATCTTTTTTTTTTTTTTTTTTTTTGAGATGGAGTCTCGCTCTGTCGCCAGGCTGGAGTGCAGTGATGCGATCTTGGCTCACTGCAACCTCTGACTATCTGATTCAAAGGTTTCTCCTGCCTCAGCCTCCTGAGTAGCTGGGATTACAGGCATGCGCCACCACGCATAGCTAATTTTTGTATTTTTAGTAGAGATGGGGTTTCACCATGTTGGCCAGAATGGTCTCGATCTGCTGACCTCGTGATCCACCCACCTCGGCCTCCCAAAGTGCTAGGATTACAGGTGTGAGCTACCATGCCCAGCTGATGTTATCTATTTTTAAAAGTTTCTCAGAATTACCCCTGTGAAAATCAATGGATCTGGTGCTTTTGGTAGAGGAGTCTTTTAACTCTTTTCTCTGTTTCTTCTGTGATAATTGGTCTGTTTTAGACTTTCTCTCTTGAGGGTCAATAAATTGTGTTCTTTTGAAAAATTATCATTTCTTCAAGTTTATCAAATTTCTTTGAGTAGACTTGTGCAATCTTACTAAAAATAAGATTTCGGCCCGGCATGGTGACTCATGCCTATAATCCCAGCACTTTGAGTGGCTGAGGTGGGAGGATCGCTTGAGTCCAGGAGTTTGAGACCAGCCTGGGCAACATAGGGAGATCCAGTATCTACAACAAATAAAAACCAGATTAGCTGGACACTTGTGGTCTTAGCTCATTGGGAGGCTGAGGTGGGAGGTTGGGGCTGGAGTGAGCTATGATTGTATTCCTGCACTCCTGCCTGGGCGAGACAGAACAAGCCCCTGTCTCAAAAAAAAAAAAAAAAAAAAAAAAATCATAGGCCAGTTGCAGTGGCTCATGCCTGTAATCCCAGCACTTTGGGAAGCTGAGGCTGGAGGATCACTGGAGTCCAGGAGATCGAGACCAGCCTGGCCAACATGATGAAACCCTGTCTCTACTAAAAATACAAAAATTAGCTGGGCGTGGTGGCGCATGCCTGTAATCCCAGCTACTCAGGAGCCTGAGGCAGGAGAATCGCTTTGAACCAGGGAGTCAGAGGTTGCAGTGAGCTGAGATTGTGCCACTGTACTCCAGCCTGGGTGACAGAGTGAGATTCCGTTTAAAAAAAATAATAATAATAATAATAATTTCTTCTCTTTCGATGGTTATATCCCACTTGTCAGTCCTAATTTTAGTATTTTTTGTATTTAAATTTAAATTTTGTTTATTTGTAATTTCAGTCGTTGTTTTCCCCTTTTGTTTGGTTAACTAGTGGTTTGCCTGTTTTGTTGATTTTTTTAAGAAACCTGTTTAGTAGTTCCATACATTTTCTGTTTTCTAACTCATTCCTTTCTGCTTTTATTTTTAATGATTCTTTCCATTTCTTTTATTCTTTTCCTAGCTTTTTGCATTTTGTACATAATTCATTTATTGATGTTATTATTTAATGCTGTTCTTCTTCGCTGATGATTGCTCTAGGTGTATTCTACATGTTCTGATATATCTTCCTTATTGCTCTTTTAAAGCAATTCTGCTGTATTTATTTCCCCTTTGGTCCAAAAGTTTTTTTATATTGTGTGTTTTTTATAACTTTCCAAGTATGGAGAGTCTTTTTTATTTGTTAAATTTTGCTACTGATTTCTAGTTTTATTACATTATAGTTAGATCAATCTGTTTTTATTCTATTCTTTCAAATTAATTGAGGTTTTATTAGTGGCTTAATATATGGTTAGTTTTCATGAGTATTCTATGTACTCTTCAAAGTGTATGGTTTTTTATTAGGCCTCACAGTTTTATACACATACATGCCTTATTAATTAAGTTCATTATATCTTCTAAAGCCTCATGTTATTTTTCACCTGATCATTCTTGGATTGAGAGAGATATGTTAAAGTCCCCTTTTATTAACTTGTTTCTCTTTCTTCTTGCATCTCCTGTAGTTTCTGTTCGATGAGATTGGTTTTGAATTTTTGGGTATATAAATATTAATGTTACATCTTTATTTTGAAAAATAAAGATATTTGTAGACTTTATAGTCTTTAGCATTGTAAATCATAAGTGAATTATAAATGTACAAATAATAAGTGTAAAGCTCAATTAATTTTCTGTTTTGTTTTCTATGATTGAGTAGTAGTATTTTTGTTTTGCTGTGAAGTCAGCCCTTCAGTGAATTTCTTCTTAACTGTAGATTAAGATTCCTGTAAAAGACTTGGGTTGAGTATATAGTTCATCTCTTAAGCTATTACGCAAAGTGCACATTAGATCTGCTGTAGTCAGTCTGATATTTTCGTTTAATTTTCTGAAGTTTTCTGGGAAAGCAATCTATATTTGCATTCATTAATCTACTTAATTGTTTAAACTTTGAATTAAAATTTATTTTCACAATTCATTTTATCCTAGAGGACAAATACAATTAAATATAGTGGGTGTTTTCATCTCTCATTTTTTGCATTTTACCAAATGCCCAAAAGTCAACAGGAAGAGATACCTCTTTGGTCAGGAATGTAAAAACAGGAAGGAGGAAGTCTATTGCAAATCTGTGCTGGCTGATTATGAATTCAGGTTTCACCATGGAGGATGTTCATTAATGATCATCAGTGTGCTGTGCTGTTATTCAGAATTACAGTGAGTATTAATGTCAGTAATACAGAATGTCAACACTAGTTATAGGAAGCAATGTTAACTAACACACGACACTAGACTTTTTCCTGTGCATGGAAACAGGATACTATTTGTGAGAACAAGTCAAGTAAAATTCAACATCAGAAATATACAGAAAACCGTTCTTCATTTTTGTGCTTTTGCTTGCTCTTGATGCTTTGAAGGGTCATATAATCCTTTAAGATATGAATGTATCTTTTAAGAAACATATTAAGGTATATCAATTCTGTCATTAAAAATTCTTTGACAGAATGTCTTCAAATAAGAGGAAGCATCTGGGCATTATTTTATAAAGCATTTTACGAGCACATATAGCAAACTAGATGAAATATTTCATGGAAAAACACATAGAACGTGAGTTTTTCAGTATTTATGTAAACAAGAAATATTTTTCAGTATTCTGTGGTGAAAGAAATTGGATTCTGGGCCAGGCGCGGTGGCTCATGCCTGTAATACCAGCACTTTGGGAGGCTGAGGTGGGCAGATCACTTGAGGTCAGGAGTTTGAGACCAGCCTGGCCAACATGGTGAAACCCCATTTCTACTAAAATATAAAAAAAAATTAGCCAGGTGTGTTGGTACATGCTTGTAATCCCAGCTACTTGGGAGGCTGAGGCAGGAGAATTGCTTGAACCGGGGAGGCAGAGGTTGCAGTGAGCTGGGATCGCACCATTGCACTTCAGCCTGGGTGACAGAGCAAGACCATGTCACAGAAAAAAAAAAAAAAAGAAAAAAGGAGAAAAGAAATTTGGATTCTATGTATATACATCTTTTTCCTCTTTAGTTGCTAGAAACTCTCAGTTATTCTGTAGCTACAGGCTATAGCATTGGTTTGAATACCAAGCAGCAGTATTTTAGGGTACTTACCTTAACTTCAGTTTTTTACTTAGCGGTACAATATTGTTGGTGTTTTGAAAAAACTAAAAGTTGTAAAATTTATATGGCATATCATCATCATCATCATCATCATCATCATCATCATCATCATCATGAGCCTGGTGACCTCTTTGACATGCTATTTTCATGAGGAGTCTAGTAACGTAAACCATGTCTTGACCCTTATTTCTGGATTATTATGTGGTAGGGCTTCCCAGCATTCTTTATGTTGTGACACAAACAGAAAATTAGATTGAGAGCTGAGATGATCAATATTGTGGTATTCCTATAACTTATTCATTTGGGAAGATATGCTCTAACGTACTAGTCAGATGAAGGTGTCTGTAAACCTTTTTTAATTGTAAGAAATGTGTGTGTGTGTGCGCCCCCACACATGCACACCCATGTGAGCATCTTTGTCCAGGATTTTAAAAAAATTTGTAGTTGTGGGTAATCAAACCAACTTGAGTTAGCTTAAGAAAAAATAAATGGTGAAGGTTACTGAGGTATTTTATAAAAATCTTAGGGCAGCCAAACTTTTTGAAAGACTGGAACAAAGAAGTGGACAACCATCTTTCTTTCTATTTCTCCTTGATGACTTTGTCTTCATCCTTTTGTGAAGTCTGACTTTCTCTGCTTCTCTCTGTACTTGGTGGAGGATGACCACCTATAGCTTTTATATGTTAGTCAGGCACATACCTGACTATCTGAATTCCAGTTAATTTAAAATTCCTGAGAGTGTATCAGATTGTACACCCCTGTTGCAGTGTATTTTGATTGAAAGAGGCTATGCAGCTTGTCCAGCCTTGTCAACGGGTAGCAGTTCTCAGAGAGAAGGTAGGTATTATAGCTGTGTTTGTGCACTTTCCTAGGGAGAACTATAACTTTGATTATAATTAGAGAGGAGAGTCATGCTGTCCTCAGGCACAGCCTAAATAAAGATTAAGAATCACTGTATGGGAATTACAGTGAAATTCCCAGTAACAACAGATATCTTTCATATCAGTTAAACTGTTTGAATTATGCACAATGCCATGTTCTTTCTTGTCTGTCTTTACCCGTGATTGAATACCCTCCTCCTCCTTTCTCTGCCAATTCAAATATTACCTATTATTGAATTCTCCTATTTCCTCCATGAAATTTTTGCATCTTAGAATACTGCATTCTACATGGATACACACACACGTATATTTTATATGTCTGGATTCTTATAGCATGGACTTTTAAAATGCTACACAGCATTATTTTGTTGTTTGTAAGTATGTCTTTGTGTATGAATAAGTATGTTTTGAATATAGCCCTAATTAGATTGCCCCTGAGACCTGTGATTTCATACCTGAGACCTGTGATTTCATACATATCTCATGAGTTCCTACTGTGTTACATAACAGAATGCCATGAGTACAACAGACTTAGTAAATCATTTTGGACTGAATTAATGAAAAACACAAACTTTCTTTATAGAAAAACTTAAAAAATATAGAAGAATAGAGAGCAGAAAAAAATCACTTTTATTCCCACTAAAGGATAATCATTGTTGACATTAATTTGAGTTTTTTCTATGTAAAGTGGACATGTAGTAAATATTGAATATTTATTGAGCAAAGTTATGTTATTCAACATATTAAATGATGATTACTATTAAATAGTTTTTAAGTGAAGCAGTAACTACAATGTATAGAAATTTTCATCCCTTTTTTATCAAAATAAAAATACAATTTTTTTGATTATAAAAATAGTAAATATTCATTAAAAAAATTTCAGAACAAATGTGTACATATAAAAATCACTTAAAACCCTTATAACCAAAAGTACTCTATATTTGGTGTGTGTATTTCTGAGTTTGTCCTGTGAGTATATCTGTATTTGTGTGTTCATCTTTTTGAATTTAGTATTGACAATGCCTATTATAATGTTATAAGCTCTCTGTAAGGTAATTCTTTATGGTTGATTAATATTTTAAAGTACATATATCTTAGCTTATTTAATTATTTCCTTATGTTGCACATTTAAGTGGTTCTCATTTTGTGTGAAATTTTATGAAAAATAATATTAAATCTAAAATAATTTCTTAGTCAATATCTTCATTCCTGGAGATAAAAGTAATCATGTAGGTAATTATAATAGCTAACATCTATTGAACATTGCCAATGTTTTAAACACTTAAATGCGTTATTTAATCTTAACAAGAAGCAAATAAGGTACCATTGTTATACCCATTTGCAGCTGAGGAAATTGAGGTAGGGATAGATAGATTAGGTCATTTGCCCCCTGCACTCAGTAATTGGTAGAGCTAGATGTGGATGCAGGCCATTTGACTCCAGAACCTACACTTTTAATCACCGTGCTTTGCCTTTTAACCTGGAGTATCAGATAATGAAAGCTGCAGTGTCAAAACATTATTACATTTTAACCTAAAAAAAAGAGAGGGTTTAAAGAATGTGATCAGAATTGCACTCAGGAAGGGGAGGGTCCTGTATGTCCAACCTGTGCTAGGGCAGAGGAGGCTCAGATCTTGAAAAGAACTTACAGTAAAGTGATGTAGGTTCCTTCTTCCTCTGCAGTTCCCAGACAGGCATCCAGTAGCTTAAGTGAGAACAATCTCCAGTTCATTTTCCTTAGGAGATAGGGGCTGTAAGAAAAATCACTGACACTTTTACCCTATGCATGCCCATTTTCATTTCTCAGTGATGGAAAAAAACAAAACAATGCAATCCTTTCCTACCTTCCCTTTTCATTCATATCCTCATTCATTCATTCCGGAGGTAAAAAAGAACTTAAACCAAGTTTGCTTTTAGGGCTCTCTTACTAGAGGGGATGGTTCTTTTTAGTTTAATAGAGCAAGGCTAATAGAATCTGAGTAATGATTTTTTGTTTTTTGTTTTTGTCATCCCTGAATGGGAAGGCGGGAAACTTACCCTTTGTGGTTTGTAAGGGAGTGTATGTATTGATGTTTTGGTATTGCCCACTTCATTGTGCAGGAGCTTAATTTCAAGAGAATTAATTACTACAGGCATTGCCATAATAATCAGAAAGATACTGTGGAAATCAGCAATGAATGTATTACTGACATTGAACATAAATAATATCAGCTACTGAATGACGATTTGTGCAGTCATCTCCTTTTACCTTTTCTGTAATATCCTTCAACATTACTTATGAGTCTAAGATTTGGATTGTCTACCTGGCTCTGGCCTTTTAGAAGCCACATGGTGTTGAATAAATCCCTTAACTTCTTTGAGCCTCATTTTCCTCATCTGTGAGATAGATATAAAACCAGTTGTCCTTTATACTTCTCCAGGTTCTTGATACCAAATGCAGTGATGTATGCAAAATTGCTTTGTGGATTGCAAAGCACTAATACAGATGGAAAAAGATGATTTTTATTTTTTGTTTTGTTATTTATATTCTGCTTTTGAGTGGGAATTGCCCTTTTCAACTTCTTGTTTTCTTTCTGATTCTTCTGCAAAGCTGAGAAATGACCAATAGAAGTGGACTGTGTGGTCAGGGTCAGTGATGGGAGTTGGGATCAGCCTTATATCACTAACTGTGTTTTTGTTTTCCTCCATACTACTTCTGGATATACTTATATGGCAAAATTCTTTGTCTTTTGAAAAACATTTAACAAATTAAATATATATATTACTTATTTAGTTTTAAAAAATATATTTTTGTCATTATAAAAAGGATTTGTCTTCAGGTAAAAATACTACAAACCTCATGTTGCATAGATAATGCAGATAGTTCCAGTTATCTGGTCAGTGGGCAAAAAGCAAGCACTTAAGGTCTTCAGCTCCAACCTTTTGTTCCATTTCCTATTGCTGGAATTTTCTATTCATTTCTTCTTGTTGGATAATTAAACTGGATGATGGTAGACATGGTAAACTGGCATTTATTCATCCTTGCCCTGCTCAGCCTTGGGAGTGGGTGAATTCTAGCTGGTAGATTGACTGCTTTTATTTGTTTGCCATGTTATGGTTTAGGTTTTTCTGAGCATCTGCATCAGTAATTGGAGTTGCTACAGTACTGATGGCGAGGTGACTGCTGATCTTGAGTCTCATCTACTTGATTTTCCTTATCCTCTTCATTGTAGTTCTTTCTAGGTTGTCTTTGGCGAGAAAGGTCCCTGTGGACATCTCTCTTGGGTAGTGATGCCAAGCAGGCACATGAAGGTCCAAGACAGAAAAGAGGGCAAAAGAAGACAGCAAAAAAAGGAACCTTAATCTTGATCCTAGGACTTTATAGGCTCCCCTCTTTCCCATGAGTCTTCCCTTAGGGTGGACTTCCCGCATGCCCAGTGCCCTCCTTACCCTTTGGAATTGAGCACACGCAGTGTGTTTAGGGAGTGATACGCGTGCCCATCTGATGTTTTCTTTCCTTTTTTGGTGGAGTGCGCCCCTGGAAGATCATACTTTACCATTTTTGTCTCTTATCACACATGCATGCCCAGGAAGTTGCTTCTTCCTGGGGGTGCCAAATTATCATTTTTAGAGAGACAATGCGATAATTGTCAAACTGTCACCTGACATTTCTGGTGGGTGGTGTGGAGAGCCCTCTCCTGCCCTGCCCATGCCTATCTACCTGTAACAATGACAAATGTGTTGTTTTTTTAAGCCAGGTTTTTCTCAATATACCTTAAAGGTTTTAAAATTGTTTTATACCTAGTCAAGTTGAGATTTTTAAGAACTTCATTTTTAATTTGTAATAAGAGCTTATCACTTTTTTCCAAAGAAATCAACAAACTGAGGCCACTTGTTAATAAAGGTCTTTAAAAATATATATGTATTTCAGGGGGTTCTTTGTTTCAAAGTTAGAATTAAATATATTTGCTTCTGGCTTTCATTTTTAAAATTTTCTGCGGTTTAGTAAAGTTGTTGCTTCCACCTCAGGATATACTTTATACAATGTTGTCTTTTCCAGGACTGCCAAAAATTATCTTTTTAAGCATTAACTTTGCTTAATGTTTTCCCACTATAAAATGCTAATGTTATTATATAGTTTAGAAGTGGGTTAAAAGGCTCATAGAAGCCAGTTGTGGTTGTTCACACCTGTAATCCCAGCACTTTGGAAGGCTGAGACTGGAGGACCCCTCGAGACTAGCCTGGGCAACGTAGGGAGACCGCATCTCTACAGAATTTTAAAAAAATTAGCTGAGCATGGTGGTGCACGCCTGTGGTCATAGCTACTGGAGAGACAGGTGAGAGGATCACTTGAGCCTGAGGTTGAACCTGTAGTGAGCTGTGATCACACCACTGCACTCCAGCCTGGGAAACAGAGTGAGACTCTGTCTCTAAAAGAGAAAAAAATGCTCATAGGTCTGTTAGAAATTTTAGGTTATTTTTCATTCAGTAATTTCAGTATTATCCTCATATATGACATCTAACATGAATCAATCATAAAAAATCATCCTTTGTAGATTTTCTAATGCTGATGAAGAAGACAAGTAAAATATGTTTTTGTTTGTATTTGATTGATATTCAATTCCTTATAGATCTTATCCATCAGTACTGATTTCCCATTAGTTTTCAATATATGTAACTTTTATATATTTATTGCAAATTCAAACACTGATTTTAAGATGTTCTTTAGTAAAATTATTATATGTGTTCTTTCAATATTTGAATGCCTATTGTATGTCAGGCACTCTGTAATGTATAAAAGTTTATCCTGTGCTGTGTTGTTTATACTTACCCATAGGAGCCTGGAATTGCCAGATAATTTTTGTGCTGTTTATGATTCTGTTCTACTATTTTTTTAAAACAGTTATATTAAAGCAATAGGTAACAGGGTAAAACCACTTCAAAAAATGGGGAAATCTTATTTTTATTTTTATTTCATAATACTTAGTTGTTGATTAGGTCGAGTATGAGGTTCACAACATATTTTGATGCGGTGCTAAATGAAAATACAGTCATCCCAGTTTTTGTGGGGATTTGCTTCCGGGAACCGGTGTGGATACCAAAATCCATGGATGTTGAAATCTCTTATATAAAATGGTGTAGTATTTACATATAACCTATGCACATCCTCCCATGTACTTTGTCATCTCTAGATTACGTATAATACCTAATAACAATGTAAATGCTATGTAAATAGTGGTTTACTGTATTTGGATAGGGAATAATGGCAAGAACAAAAGTCCGTACATGTTTAGTATAGACGCAACCACCCATTTTTTTTTTCCTTGAATGTTTTCCATCTGTGGCTGGTTGAATCCAGGGATACGGAACCCCCAGATACAGAGGGCCGACTGTACTTGGATTTCTAGAGGTTACTTTTTGGTAAAGGGTGCCCTCTAGTGAGCCTGTTCTTTTTATTAAGATTTGTAATTTATATCCTCACAGCACTTGTGAATTGAATGTAGAAACAGAAGACACCTTCAGTTCTCAAGGAACTTAGAAGATAAAATATACACCAAGTAGTGGGAGAGTAAATTTGATGTACATATTAATAAAAGATAGTGTAATATAAGCCTTATGTTAAAAAAAAACTGGGAAAATTTCTGGTAATGGGAAGGTTATCCAGTATAGCTATTTATGAAATTAACATTAAGGAACTGTCTTGAGCTGAAATTTGAAGGAAGTTTAAAATTAGTATTGAAGCATATGGAGGGGGAAGGGCATCCAGGGGTAGAAAATAAGTTTAGGACAGCACCAAAAAGGACTAGTGCCAAAAGGGAAAAAATTGGAGAAAAAAGGAATTATCCTGGGAAAGATTTTAGATTTAATACTATTTTAAATATTTTATGCAAATTTCCAAGTAACTTGTATTCTACATGAAAACTTTTTGGTTTTTTTTAGGAATTCAGGAAAGACTTGGCTGGGCAGTTGTAGGTTGGGGTCTCTTATGTGGTTGTAGTCAAATGGATATTGGTTGCTGTCAGCTACCTGCTGGGGCTGAAGTAATCTGAAGTCTCGACTGGACTAGACAGCCAAGATGGCTCGCCCACATTGCTGGCAGTTGCTGTGGCTGTCATTTGGGAGTGGCTACATGTGGCCTGTCCAGCTTGTCATTTTTAGGATAGTCAGATTTCTTACATAGTGGATGGCTTTCTCCAGACTAAGTGTCTAAAGGAGGCAGGCAGATATTGCATGGCCTTTTCTAGTCTTTGAAGTCACATAGTGTCACTTCTGTCATATTCCATTGGTGAAAGTAGTCACAAGCCTGCCCAGATTAAAGGAAGGGAGTGTAGACCCTTCCTCTTATTGTAAGATGTGCAAAGAATTTTGGACCTGTGTCATAATACTACTTCATTTACTTTCTTGCCTCTCTGAAGAATAGATTCAGTGTAGATAAAGTTTAATGATTTAAGGAATAATTGTGTTCTGTATTAAAGTTGCCTGTGTATATGCCTGTTTTCTGCACTTCATTTTCAGTTTCTATTGCTTATGCACTTACACAATACTTAATATTGGTAGAAGGAATCTTCCTTTTTCTTGACCTACCTATTATTTCCTTGGAGCTGTTGTATTTCTGATTTGCTTCTGGATTGCAGAGTATCAGTGATATGGTTTGGCTGTGTCCCCACTCAAATCTCTTCTTAAATTGTAGTTCCCATAATCCCTAATTGTCATGAGATGGACCAGGTGGAGATATTGAATCATGGGGGTGGTTTCTCCCATCCTGTTCTCCTGATAGTAAGTTCTCACGAGATCTGATGGTTTTATAAGGGGCTTTCCTCTTTGCTTGGCTCTCATTCTTCTTCTCCCTGCTGCCATGTGAAGAAGAACATGTTGGCCTCTTCTTCCGCCATGATTGTAAGTTCTCTGAGGCCTCCCAAGACATGTGGAACTGTGAGTCCATTAAATCTCTTTTTCTTTATCAATTACCAGGTCTCGAGTATGTCTTTATTAGCAGCATGAGGACAGACTAACACAATCAGCAAATGTTATGGGAAGGTTGTTATTCATGTCTGCTGTATTTGATAAAATGGTTGGAAAAATGTTAAGAGTACTGGATATGATACTTTTACATTGGTTTTTTTCTTGATATTTCATATTGCTAACTAACTATAGTAGAAATATTTTTATTCCAAGATTGAGTGGCTACTTTGAGCAAACCTTTTGTGCATTTAAGATAAGGAGGTGGTGGTCAGGCACAGTGGCTCACGGCTGTAATCCCAGCACTTTGGGAGGCCAAAGCAGGTGGATCATCTGAGGTCAGGAGTTCGAGACCAGCCTGGTCAACATGGTGAAACCCCATCTCTACTAAAAATACAAAAAATAGCCAGGCATGATGGCAGGTGCCTGTAATCCCAGCTATTTGGGAGGCTGAGGCAGGAGAATTGCTTGAACCTGGGAGGCAGAGGTTGCAGTGAGCCAAGATCGTGCCACTATACTCCAGCCTGGGCAACATGAGTGAGGCTCTGTCTCAAAAAAAAAAAAAAAAAAAAAAGAGAGATAGGGAGGTGGTGTCTTTGCTATTTGTTGTTTAAAAGAAAATAATTCCAAATCATGTGGCTTTATGAAAAAAGGTCCCATCTCTCAAAGATAATTTATCTACTATCTTTAAATGATATTTTAGCCCATTGTTTCTCACATGGTCGTTACTGAAATTTTGGGTTTCTTAAGTATATCTGGAGGCTACTGAAGAGAGTTGCCATGTTTCAAGTCTCACTTCTGACTCTAACTTCAGGTTTTCAAGTGGGTTATAAATTGATATTGCAGAGGCTGCTCCACTGAAAGATTAGATCACATTCTCAATTTATATAACAAAGAATACAAAGATTTACTAGAAACAACATGGTCACTCAGGTGGGAACAAATAGAGTGTCTCAGTGAAGCTTCTCCTACTTTCCAGGATCCATACGGGAGGCACAGAAAACTGCTGATAACTTTATGTGGGCAATGTAGGGCAACGTTCTGCATCTCAGAAAGCTTACTATTTGCTATATAACTGCCCTTTCATAATTGGGGCCTATGTATGTCCTATTCTGAAAGAACTGTAACAATTCATGTGCTTCTGTTTAAATAAATGTTTTCAAATCTTGGCTTTAAATCAATTGTGAACTAATTTGTTGCAGGAGAATTTGGTGAATTTACCACATTTACTGATATATCCAAATTCTATATTTTGAAATCATTTTGAGATTGACAGCAAGTGATGTGTATTGGATAGGATGATTTTAATAGCTTTTGGTAATTTCTATTGTTTTTTTGTGTTTGCTTTAAAAACTGTCTTTATAGCAGCATTTTAAAGAATGTTTAGTTTGTCAAAAGCTGGTAATTATAACATGGTTAATTGTCTTATATATTTAATATTCAGAAAAATATAGTTTATAGTTAGTAACTAAAATTTCAGTACTAGTCAATAAGATTAGCACCTAGAATCTGAAAAGAATTCAGTATAAATATGAAATTGCTAAAGAAGTATCATATGTACTCTTACTAATATGAAATACCAAAGTTTTCAGTACTAGTCAATGAGATTAGTAGCTGGAATCTGAAAAGAATTCACTATAAATATGAAATTGCTAAAGAAGTATCATATGTACTCTTACTAATATGAAATACCAAAGTTTAATTACTAATAATGAGAAATATAAAATTGAGATTGATATACTAGAAATTAAGCTTGATATGCCATTTGAAGAACTGGTGAAATAATAGTAAAAATGCCTATACTGGAAGAATAAAGAATGCGCAGAAGAGTGTGAAAGCAATTTTTTATTGATAGAAATGCAAACTTAAGGCTAATGTATCATTTGAGAAACTGGCAGAAAGTAGGTTAGTGTTTGAAAAGGTATAAAATGACATTAAAAAGCATTAAAGGAAGTCAGAAGTAACTGATAGTATTTTGTCAGGGGTAAAAGAGTTAAGTTTTGTTTTCTTTTTGTTTTTTTCTTTTCTTTTCTTTTCTTTTTGAGATGGAGTCTTGCTCTGTTGCCCAGGCTGGAGTGCAGTGGTGTGATCTTGGCTCACTGCAGCCTCTGCCCCCTGGGTTTAAGTGATTCTCTTTCCTCAGCCTCCCGAATAGCTGGGACTACAGGTGTGTGCTACCACAACTGGCTAATTTTTTTGTATTTTTGGTAGAAACAGGGTTTCACCATGTTGGCCAGGCCGGTCTCAAACTCCTGACCTCAAGTGATTCACCTGCCTTGGCCTCCCAAAGTGCTGGGATTACAGGATTGAGCCACTGTGCCTGGCCTAAAGTTTTGTTTTCTGATAAAGGTTTGTAGAAAGCTTTGACACCAAAAGGTGTCAGTTGACACAAGCAGTGTCAATGCCCAGGGATTCCTGAACAATATTTCTGCTTCTAGTTTTCCAGTATTTGCAAGTCCATTTTCTTGCTAGTTTTTGTTTTTTCTTAAAAGCAGTTGATTGACATTTAGTAAAATACATGAGAAAGTCAGCCACTGACTAGCATTTTAATGGCAATTGCTCTAGGTACTTTCTCACATTATACACTATGCAGATGTAACCCCTGGCCATGCTCTTCTATGGTTATGCAACCAGTATATCTATTCTGTTAGTGAACAAAGCATTCTGGGACAGAGAAAAGCCATTTTTATTTTGTCTAGAAAAGAAACTATACTATTCTAGCAAATATAAGTAATTTCGGGACATTAGAATTAGATACTTTGAGATTATATCAGATTTTCCTCAAAGTGTAGACATTATTTTAGTAAAAAAGAGTAAATACATTTTATTTTCTTCACAGTTGTAATGGATTTATTCTTTACAATGAAGATTGCAGTGAATTAAAAAGATACCCAAAATAGTGTAAGGATATTACATGCTTTTTAACAAAAAATATATAATATGTTGCCAGTGATGAGTTTTTTTCGCAATAATACATCGTGAATGTTGGTTTTTCATCAGAAAGGGAACTTTTCCTTAAAAAAAATACTCTGGAATATGATTACTAAGTCATTTATTTACAGAATATAGCATCTTTCCAAAAAATTAAAGTGGCCTTAGTTTCTCAGTTAAGACATTTGATTTGATGATAAAAGCATTAATTTCCAGTGAACCAATTTTAACATTTTAATGTCTTATCTTTCTTTTTGTATTTATTTTACTACCACTAGGTGGAGCCCTAAACACACAATTCAAGAAAGTATCTCTGCAAAATACTTTGTTTAAATTCCCTAAAGCCAATTTATAATCAGTTACAGCAAATTAACTCATATTTAAACTTTGAAAACTTTGGTTTTCAAGAGTTGATATAATGAAGATAGAAAATGTGTTTGATACTTAAAATTTTTTTAGCTATATTTTTGAGACACATACAGTATTTTTATACATTCCCAGTTGCTAAAATTAAAATATGTAAGTAAAATCTTTAGTGTGGCATAAGCCATATTTGTTCTCTGTTCACATGAAGGTTAAAGTCAGCTCTTTTTTTTTTTTTTTTTTTTTTTTTTTTGAGATGGGAGTCTTTCCCTGTTGCCCAGACTGGAGTGCAGTGGCGCAATCTTGGCTCACTGCAACCTCTGCTTCCCGGGTTCAAGTGATTCTCCTGCCTCAGCCTCCCGAGTAGCTGGGATACAGGTGTGCATCACCACGCCTGGCTAATTTTTGTATTTTTAGTAGAGACAGGGTTTCACCATATTGGCCAGGCTGGTCTGGAACTCCTGACCTTGTGATCCACCCACCTAAGCCTCCCAAAGTGCTGGGATTACAGACATGAGCCACTGTGCCCAGCCATTTCTTCTTTTAAAAATGATTTTGCATCTGTACCTCTGTCTGAGTTGCATTAAATTTTGCCAGAATTAGACATTTTATTGTGTTAAGCTTTTGGAAGGGATGACTGAGCTAACCCCCCCCTCTCCTTTTTACTTTTAAACAAATTTTATTTTATTTATTTATTTATTTTGCCTTTGCCCTGAACTCTCTTACAATGATGTGTCATTATCTATATATAGAGCACTAAGGTATACTCTTACTGGATGTGGGAGAATGAGAAATTTACTAATTTTCTAATGTTCGCTCTTGCTGGTTCTAGCATATAAATATGTGTGTGTTTGTTTACAGGAACTTGATTAGACTTACCAATAGAAATTATAAAATTTTGGGAGACAGTTTGAAAGAACGAAAAATTATTTTTGTTAAAATTGTTTATTGATTCAAAATTTAGAATGGCAATAAATCTAGCACATTCATATATGAATTAGGTAGATATAACTATAAACCAAGTAGACTCAGAGAGTGAGTACTGCTAAACAGCATTTCCTTTCTGTTCCTACAAATCAGAATTTCAAAGAATAATGATTATTATTTAAAGAAAAAAAAGAAAAATAGCTTTTTCAGAGTCTCTTCAACTGAGGTCAAGTACAGGGCCCTCGGTTTTCTCTACTTCTTTTTGCTCCTCCTTATTTTGTTGCATTTGTAATTTAAAACTGCGTAACTATTAGCTATGCCTCAGTTATCATCCCCCTTTTCTGTCCATTGGTTGATTTCACCTGATGGGTGCAACAGTGCACATCAGGGATTCCCTATTGAGTCATTCTCAGTTGTTGATCTTCAAAGGTGATCTGGTTGGTTGCTATGCGGGTAACTTCCCTCTGCATTCCATGCTGCTTATCACCATTTCTGACTGGAGAGTCTATGTAATATAATAGTTCAGAGCACTGACTTTGGAGTCAGGTAGACCTGGGGTTAAATCTTGACTCTGTTACTATATGACTTCAGACTCAATGTCTTAATCTTCCCAAACTACATTTGTAAATTGTGATGCTAACAGAATCCATGTTGTAAAGCTGTAATGATTACCATAGTTAAGCCAGAAGTATGTCTGGAATAGCAAATGGTTATCTAGGGTCAGAAGAGAGTTGGGACAGCCTGAGACTTAGTAATTGGTAGATCAAGACCTACTCTTCTCATTCACAGTACTAATTCTTTAATTTTTTTTATTGGAACTTATGGTTCTGTTTTTATACTTAATGAGATAATGCATGTAAAGCACTTAATACATAATAAGTACTTGGTTGGTTATTATTTTTATCATTACCATCATTAAGCCAGAAGCAGCAGACATGACTCCTCTCTGGCCGGTTAAGTCACTGTGGGGAATTGTTGACCTGAAGAGCACATCTTCTCTTCATTTTCTTCTCCTTCCACCATCTTTCCAAATTATCAGGCTGTCTGATTTGATGTTAACCCTAGATGGTTATCAAGAGAGAAGGTCCATAAGTTCTGCTCTACATACTGTGTCAAGAGATTCTTGGGATAAGAGTAGCTTTTGTCTTTTTCCTCATTCCAGTGTTCTGATGCATGTCCACCTTTTCTCCTTTCTTGCCTCTCTTCATTCACTCAGCTATTTATTATTGGCCTTATTAGCAAATTTCTAGACTAGTTATTTTTAATATTACTTTTTATCAACTTAAGTAGAGGATTAAATCAACTACTTGTAGTGATTAATTTAATTTTTTTTTTTTTTTTTGGAGACGGAGTTTCGTTCTTATCGCCCAGGCTGGAGTGCAGTGGTGTGATCTAGGCTCACTGCAACCTCTGCCTCCCAAGTTCAAGCAGTTCTCTCCTGCCTCAGCCTCCCAAGTAGCTGGGATTACAGGCACCCGCCACCACACCCAGCTAATTTTTGGTAGAGACAGGGTTTCTACCTGGCCTGTTGGCCAGGCTGGTCTCAAACTCCTGACTTCAGCTGATCTGCCCACCTCAGCCTCCCAAAGTGCTGGGATTACAGGAGTGAGCCACTGTGCCCGGCCGATTTATTCCATTTTGAGTGCTTGCTTGCTGGCTTTTAGATTTGTGCTGCATTTATTAAAATGACATAGATCTAGGAACTTTCTAGGCTTTTTCTAGGGCCAGCATTCTATCATTTGATGAATTTTTGATTCTGGCACTTGCCTGATTCTTCAGTACATTCTTTAAATGCAATTTATTCCTGTGGTTTGGAACTTTTATTCACCTTGATGACTTTATTTCTGTGTACTCTGCTCATTGATATGGGTTGTGGGTGGCAAGTGGTGGTATCAGCTGTGAGTACAGCTTGTGTGCATGTCTGCAATAGCAAATGGTTATCTAGGGTCGGGAGAGAGTTGGGACAGCCTGAGACTTCGTAATAGATCAAGACCTACTCTTCTCATTCACAGTACTAATTCCTTAATATTATTTTTATTTCTTTCATTGGAACTTACGGTTCTATTTTTTAACAGCAGAAGGCATGGAATGTAAATAGTTTACCCCTCTCAGGCTTTGGTTTTCTATTAATGGAGGGTGGGTATTGCATATATTCTAAAAAAATATATATTGTTTTTCTCCATTATAGCATCAACAGAAAAAGAGGAGTTCATCTGTGGTGCTATAGTAGATGCACTGGCAGTATCCCGAATTACTATAAAGCAGGAGGAGTTTTGTTTTTAAAACTTTGAAGAATATATTGGAAAAACATAGCAAAGGATTTACTTTGAGAACTTTCTAAACTGAAATAGACTTCTGGGAAAGAACTATTGTTCTCTTCTTCCTGTTTATTTATGTTATTACTCTTCTTCAAAAGGGATAACAGTATCTCCTTTATATCCACAAAGGCAGTCAAATCCTCCCTTGAAGGGACTCTGTATTCGGGTAGTCCTGAAATATCTCTTGCTAGATTTTTGCTCCAATGTGATAATTGTAATATAAACAATTTTTTTGGTGTATTGTGTTTATTATTTGGTATTTTAAGAGCCAGATAAATGTCCAACTTTTAATAAAATGTGTTAAAAAACATAGAAATGTGTATGTATATTACTTAAATACAATACTTTTTCATAATGATGAAATAAAAATTTGTTTATAGCACACCAAGATCAGTTAAGATAAACTTCTTGCACAAGAATTTTCCTTAGAAATAATGTTATTTAATTAATAGTTCTTGTTATATATGTTAATTGTGGGAAAAGTATGAAGTAGGAATTTTAGTACTGCCTCAGTTACTCACCAGCTAGGCTACATTGAGCAAGTCATTTATCATTTCTATACTGTTTACTCATTTGTGAAAAAGAGGCAGTGATAGTTTCTCTGATGTGTATAAGAAATAAATGAAACACTAAATGTAAAAAATGCAAAAGGACATATAAAAATGTTAGGTGTTAGTGGTAGTCGGATCCTTTGGAGTGATAATTGAGTTTTGGTCATATTTATTTGATATTTGTATCTAGTACTCAATTGTTCAGCCACTGGTTCACTTGTTTAACAAGGATTTGGTTGTCTCATGTGCATACTATACTAGTCATTAGTGTATGTTAAGCACTTACCATGTGTCAGTTATTGTTTAAGAATTTTTCATGTTTACTAATTTAATCCTAACACTCTAATGTAGATACTATTTTTTAAAGACTTTTTTTCTTTAGAGTAGTTTTAGGTTTCCAGCAAGATTGGGAGGAAGTACAGAGATTTCCCTTATATTCCCTATCCTACTCATCCAAAGCCTCCCCAGTGTCAATATCCCTCACCACAGTAGTAGATTTTTAAAAACTGATGAACCTACATTGACACATTATTATCATTCAAGGTCTAGTCTAGATTCATTTCTTTGCATGTGGATGTCCAGTTGTTTTAGCACCATTTGTTGAAGACTATCTTTTCTCTATTGTATTACCTTTGCTCCTTTGTCAGAATTCAGTTACTGTGTTTATGTGGGTCTATTTCTGGGCTGTCTATTCTGTTCCATTGATCCGTTTGTTTTGCCAATACCATGCAATCTTGATGGCTGTAACTTTATAGTAAATCTTGGGTCGTGTTGTCAGTATTCCAATTCTATTCTTTTTTTTTTCTTTCTTTCTTTTTCAGAGTGAGGGTTGTGCTCTGTCACCCAGGTTGGAGTACGGTGGCACAATCATGGCTCATTTCTGTCTCAAACTCCTAGGCTCAAGCAATTTTCCCATCTCAGCCTCCTGAGTAGCTGGGACTACAGGCGTGTGCCACCATGCCTGGCTGAATTTTGTCCTTTTTCAATATTGTTTTGGCTATTTTGGGTCTTTTGCCTTTCTATATAAACCCAAAGATCAGTTTATCGATGTCTGCAAAATAACTTGCTGGGATTTTGATTGGGATTGCCTTGAATCTATAGATGAAGTTGGGAAGAACTGATATCTTAATGATATTGTCTTCCTCTTCAGAAACATGGAATAGTTCTTCATTTATTTAATTCCTTGGTTTTTTAAAAATCAGAGTTTTGTAGTTTTCCTCCTGTACATCTTGTGTATTTTTTAGATTTATATCTAAGTATTTCATTTTGGAGGATGCTAATATAAATGGTATTGTGTGTTTAACTTCAAATTCTACTTGTTCATTGCTGTATGTGCTATTTTTATCCCTATTTTATGGTTGTGAAAACTGATACTTAGAGAATTCAGGCGGCTTACCTGAGGTTGAACTGCTAGTAAGTGCCTTTTCTAATTTCATCCATTCATCTATTAATTCATCCATTTATTAATGAATTATTTATTGAGCTTCTGTTATATGATAGACACTATTCTAGGGCTGGAGATACAACAGGGAACAAAACAGACAAAAACTATGCACTTATGCAACTTACATTCCAGTAGGGGAAGACAGATAATACTTAAAAGTGTGAAACAGAGAGTATATTCTACAGTGGAAAGAATGATATAGTGATAAACTCCTTTGTTTTAGAAGATTAAAAAATAAAGCAGGGAAGGGGATTGTGTGTGTGTGTGTGTGTGTGTGTGTGTGTGTGTGTGTGTATCTGTCTGTCTGCCTATCTATCTCTCTGTCTGGTCTATCTAGATAGCATAGATGGGAATATGCCTGTGTATTAAGGAAGCCATGAGGAGGCCAGTGTTGCTGGCATGGAATAAGTAAAATAGAGAGTAAGTAACAGGAATTGAGGTCAGTGAGGTAACAGGAGGCAAAATTATGTAGGGTCTTATGGGCTGTTGTAAGATAAATTGGGTTTTGAGCAGAAGAGAGACGTGGGATCTGCCTTAGGTTTTAATGGGATAATTCCCATTAGCTATCATCTGGCCGCTGTATTGAGAACAGACTGAAAGGGAACAAGGATGGAATCAGGGAGACCAGTTAGGAAGCAGTTGACAAATCTAGGCAAGACATGTTGTTGGCTTAGTCCAGGGTGATACCAATGGGGAGGTAGTTTGCTGGAGAAGGAGAATAGTCAAGGGTGAGTCCAAGGTTTTTTGCCTGAGCAACTAGAAAAGTGGGGTTTACTGAGATGAGGAAGACTATGGGAAGGGCAGGTTTTGTGAAAGGAGATCAGGAATTCATTTTCGGACATATTTGAGATGCTTATCGGACATCTAATTGGAGAGACATATGAGTTTGAGGAGAGGTCAGGGCAGAGATAAAAATTTAGCAGGTGTCAGTGTGCTTATGGAGTTTAAAGCTACAAGTCAAGATGACATGGAGAGAGATAGAAAAGAGAATATGTCCAAGATCAGAGCCTAGTTCTAACTCAGCTCTTACAGAACCTAAATTCTTTTTAAAAAATTAAAAAAATTAGAATTTATATTTGACGTACATTAGAATGTAGGCATAGATGCCAAGAACCTAAATTATTTTTTTTCTTTTTTAGACAGAGTCTCACTCTGTCACCCAGGCTGGGGTGCAGTGGCATGATCTTTGCTCACTGCAACCTCTGCCTCTCGGGTTCAAGCGATTCTCCTGCCTCAGCCTCCGAGTAGCTGAGATTACAGGCACCTGCCACGAAGCCCAGCTAATTTTTGTATTTTTAGTAGAGACAGTGTTTCACCATGTTGGCCAGGCTGGTCTCAAACTCCTGACCTCAAGTGATCTGTCCGCATCGGCTCCCAAAATGCTGGGATTACAGGTGTGAGCCACTGCATCTGGCTGCCAAGAGCCTAAATTCTTAATAATTGGTATCCTATATTGTTACCTCTTGTATTAGAGAGTGTACTCATTAAAAACCTAAGACAGAGGCTACCCTCAAGAAGTTTATGGTCTATTTGGGGAAACAAAATATATTTTAAATACAAAACATGTAAATTACAATACAAAGTAATATATGATTACATGTTAGAATAACTGTAAGGGGTTGTAAGTTTACCTGTCCTGCAGATGACTTGGCAGATTACTTGGCATGGGAATGATTGGCAAAGGCCTGCTGGAAGAAATGGGACTTGAAATGAACCTCAAACAATGGGCAACGGATGTAGGGGTGAGGTTTGGAAAGTTCCCAAGACCACTCTCAGGTTCAAAAATTTGCTAGAGGGACTCACAAAATTCAGCAAAGTTGTTATACTCATAGTTATTGTTTGTTACAGCAAAAACAACAACAACAAAAACTTTCAAAAAACTACACAGATTAAAATCAACAACAGAAAAGGCACACAGGACAGGGACTAGGAGAGTTCCACGAGTGAGCTTTCAGTTGTCCTTTCTCAGTGGAATTGTGGACAGCACTTACTGCTCCCAGCAGTGATGTATGGTAACACGCATGGAGTACTGTCAATCAGGGAAGCTCATCCAAGCTTTGGTATCCAGGATTTTTATTGGAGTTTGGTCATATAGCCATGACTGACTACCCATGTAGACTTGGCTGACTGCCCACATTGCTGACCTCCTGCCCCTCCACAGCTAAAACTGTGTGGCCTCAGGCCTCACCATCAGTCACACTGTTAGCATCTACTATTTGGCAGTCAAAGCCTTCCAGGTAAACAAAGAAGACACTTACCAGGCAGGGTATGCCAAAGGCTTTCCTCCCAGGAATCAGTGGCAAGGGTAGTCGTTTACCGCACGGTGAATAGAGGGGTATGCTCTCTGTGGAGACAGCATGAGCTGAGAGACAGTAGGAATGAATATGCCATGTTTAGAGAACATTGTGGTGACTGCAATATGGGCTTGTACCTGAGAATATGAACCCTGGAGCCGGACTATCAGGAGTCATATCCCAGCTGTCACTTGCTGGTTGTGGAATTTATGGCAGTTCAGTAATCTGTAACTCTTCTGTAAAGCAAGGGTAATAACAATACCTACTTTGTAGCCTTGTTGTGGGGATTAAAGAATTAATATATAAAGCATTTAGAACATGAGCATTTAGTTTACATAGTAAATGCTGTAAAAATCATGAGTTTGTTCATTCATTCTTTAATCATTCATTCACTCAGTAATTCTTTGTTTTTGAATGTTAGTATGTTAAAGACTTGTATTAGGCCTACATCTCCTGAGCCTCATACCTTTATTTCCAGATACCTCATGCTATATCTAGAGCTTGTGTGGTTCTTTTAATATTATCATGTTCAGGAAGAAATAAAATACTTTCACGCAAATTATTTCTACTAAAGGTAATATTATCACCAGTTTATTTGTTCAGAGATTTAATTTTAGGATATCACCTCTTGCAAAGATCAGGCTTACTAAATAATACATTTTGGTTAATTTTAGCTTTCTTATATACATTCAGGTCTGTGTATGATGACCAACCAAATGCGCACAAGAAGTTTATGGAAAAGTTAGATGCTTGTATCCGTAATCATGACAAGGAAATTGAAAAGATGTGTAATTTTCATCATCAGGGTTTTGTAGATGCTATTACAGAACTCCTTAAAGTAAGGACTGATGCAGAAAAACTGAAGGTAAGAAATATGTTAAAATTGTTTACCTTTGTTCTCATTAAATTACTCAAGTCTTAGTTGATAGTACATATGTACAAGTCATTATTAAGTATGTTACTTTCAAGAAGTGAATTAGTATATGTATTTGGGAATGCTCTTTATGCTCTATTAACACAGTTGTCATGCTAATGACAGGAGTATTCTCTTTTTCTGAAGCAAGTAATGCACTGACTTAACAGGATTTCATTCCATGCAGGGAAGTGAACTCAAAACATGCATACAATGAAAGGCCCTATTTGTAGTTTTTGGATTTCTAAAATGACAATTAGTACAATATTTATAAAATGTTATCCTCTAAAATTCCTTTAAAAACTTAACGATAAATAGTTATGTTCTCAGCATTATTTAATAATGTGAAAACTTTTTGAAAGGTTTAACAGCAGTGTGTATTTTTCTTAAAGAAAGTTGGTCTACACTTTCTGCCATACAGCTAAAACATTATTTATTAAAAGAGACGTGGATTTGTTCAGTCAGGATAAAAAATATTTAATTATAAGAATTGTCCTATTTATCTTTCTTTACATTTAGAGCACTTAGCAGACAAAATGACCCTGGTTCACCAAAGGTTATGATTAGAAAACCATTGTATAAAGGATATTCAGATAACAAGAGACTAACTACAGCATCAATGAGGTCACTGAGCATCTTTGTTCAGAAATTAATGAGATTTTTAATAAACCAGAATGTGCTTCCTTACTATGATGACCTAATGAGTCACTTAATATGTGGGAAAATTTGAGGTTGAGCTTTGCCTGCACCTGCAGCATTAAAATGTTGCTGTGGATTGAAATTTCTGTGTTTGATGTTAATCAACCACCCAGTGTTTGCATTCAGCAAAGTATGAATGTTTAATTACCACAAAATGCAATCACCATTTCCTACAGACAATGAATGGCACATAGACCTCATTGAAGTTATCAAAAGGGGACCAGTGGTCAATTGGGTCAGTGATTTGAATTGTTTGACAGACTTAGAGAAGCAAGTAAAGTTCAAAAATCCTGAGTAAATTTGAGAAGTTTGCCACAGAATCTGTTAAAAAGAACTGTCATAAGTAATTGAAGTTAACAAAAGCCCTTTTCAATCAAAAGTTCAAGTTCAAGCTGTAGAGTTAATTTGAATTTGCATTTCTTTGTTCTAAGTTTCTCATGAAGCATGATCTGATTACAAGGGTGAGCAGTTACATCAGGGCAGTTTTATGCATATTTGTCTAACTAAGGTGAAATTAAATTTTTAAGGTGCAAGTTACTGATACCAACCGAAGGTTTCAAGATGCTGGAAAAGAGGTGAGAAAATGATACTTTTCTGTGTATTCAGTATGTAGTTGTTCTTTAACTGTTTGTTTAAAAATATGAACATTCCTTCTTTTCTAAGGTGATAGTCCACACAGAAGATATCATTCGATGTAGAATTCAGCAGAGAAATATTACAACTGTAGTAGAAAAATTGCAGTTATGCCTTCCTGGTGAGTTAAACTTGTCTATAATAAAATGTTTGGCTTGGTAAAGTTGTAATTTAATAATAGCAAGTAGTGATTCTTTAGTATGGGAATTACAGATTATTTGGTGATTGCCTCACAACACAGACCATGCTTATCTTTCAGGTTCATTTTATTCCCTGAATTTTCATGCTTTTGTCATGTTAGAAAGCTCTTGTTTGATTATATGTCACATCAGTTTCCTTAGAACAGCAACTTCTACATTTCCATTTCCTTTCGGCCTCTTTTGCCCTTTGTCCCCCATAACCCTTTTTTGTTTTTCCTCGGAATACTTTCCCATGGGTAGAGTCTTTTGGTTACATTTTCTCACCTTTACCTAATTTGCCTGATTTTTTACCTCTAGTTTTCCATTGTTTTTTGTTTGTCACTTAACAGGTTGTTTTTGCTTTGCTCACAATCTCATTGTGCTGATAAGGTAAGAAAAACATCAAAAGAGCCGGATCTTCACCATTCTTGCCTTTCCTCCTGTATTTTGGAAACGCTGTTTCTGGTCTCTTTGTTAGGGCTAAATATTACTTGGGCATCAGATAAATTCTGAGGAAATTAACTAGTATTTTCTTTACCTGGATTTAATATACTTTAAGTTGGATGCATTCTGTTCAAACAAAAGGAAGCAGGTATATGACTTTTTTTCTTTTTATTTATTTTAATTTTTAATTTTTTTAGAGATAGGGTGTCACTCTGTTGCCCAAGCTACAGTGCAGTGGCATGATCATAGCTCACTGCAGCCTCGAACTCCTGGGCTCAAGCAATCCCCTTGCCCCAGCCTAGTGCTGGGATTACAGGCATGAGCCACCACACCCGGCCTTATTTTTTTATTTATTTATTTTTAATATAGTAAGCTAAATCCATCTTTTGTCCCATTTTTAAACTTATTATTGTTTTTTTTTAGGAAGGAGCCTAAACCTCCATATTCAGCAGAATAGAATGAGATGTTTTATATGCCATATATATATATATATATTTTTTTTTTTTTTTGGCGGAGTCTCACTCTATCTCCCAGGCTGGAGTGCAGTGGTACGATCTCTGCTCATTACAACCTCCACCTTCTGGGCTCAAGTCATTCTTCTGCCTCAGCCTCCTGAGTAGCTGGGATTATAGGCGCCACCACCATGCCTGCCTAATTTTTGTATTTACAGTAGAGATGGGGTTTCACCATTTTGGCCAGGCTGGTTTCAAACTTCTGGCCTCAAATGATCTGCCTGCCTCGGCCTCCCAAAGTGCTAGGATTACAGGTGTGAGCCACTGCACCCGCTATATGCTATTTTTATAATGTAAATTTAGCTTAGACTACAAATTATATTGTTAAAACTGTTAACAGATTTTATTGGCTAAAAAAATTGTATTATTATTATTATGATTATTTGAGACAGAGTCTCACTCTGTTGGCCAGGCTGGAGTGCAGTGGCTTAATCTTGGTTCACTGCAACCTCAGCCTCCCAAGTAGCTGGGATTACAAGCATGCGCCACCATGCCTGGCTAATTTCAGTATTTTTAGTAGAGGTGGGGTTTCACCATGTTGGGCAGGCTGGTCTTGAGCTCCTGGCCTCAAGTGATTCGTCCACCCCAGCTTCCTAAAGTGCTGGGATTACAGGCGTGAGCCGCTGCGCCTGGCCTGTTTTTTGACTTGTGAGAATTGCTTTTCTTTTTTTTTAGAATCAATGAAATTCTACTCAGCTTAATCTCTGATGGACCAGGTATATTTACATAAAAACTTTGAGTAAATAAAATGGTGGCTTATTATGTTAAGTTGCAGGGTTGAGAAACCTATTTCCTTATAGTCATGTTTAATAATACCTCTTTGCCACCGGCAGGTGCGTTGTAATAGCCATGAAGATGTCCTCTAAGTTTGAATGTTTTGTCCCTGTCTGATAATAAACCTTAAAAATTGGGTACTGATGGAATGAGCAAGAGTCAAATTCAGCTTATTCCCCTACTGGGCTACGTAAAATAGAGAAATAAAGGGAAGTAGACATCAGCTGTTTGTTACTGCTACTGTCTTTGTTTTTAAAGCTAGGCCGCAACTCTTAGTTCATATAAATGTTGTGTTCGTAATGGCCACAGCCAGAACTACCTGCTTTCCTCTATTCATCTTTCTGTCCTACTATCCACTTATAAATGTGTGTGTGTGTTTGTGTGTGTGTGTGTGTGTCAGGCATCATGGTAGGTACTGGAACTATAAAGATGGAAATGACACAATCTCAGCTTTTGAAGGATCCTACAATCTGTGAAAGGAAAATAAATCTTGGGACCCCAAAATCACTAAGCCAAGAAAAAAGTCAAGCTGGGAACTGTGTCAGGCAAACCTGCCTCCCATTTTCCTCCTGAGTAAGATAGCTACAAAGATAAGAAGCTACATACTCCCTCACAATTTGCCCACTGGAAATTCCTTGTGGACAAAGGACAGACAGAACTCAAAGTCATCCCTCTTAGGCTCACCTGAGACAAATGCATATCTGATTGCTTCCTCTGCCCTTTTATTTGTATAAAAATGCAGATTCACTGGGCCAGACTAAATTGTATATTCAGTGGAAGGCTGATCAAGGACTCAAAAGAATGCAACCTTTTGTCTCTTACCTACTTCTAATCTGGGAGCCCCCACTTCTGAGTTGTCCCGCCTTACCAGACTGAACCAATATACATCTTACACGTATTGATTGATGTCTCATGTCCCTCTGAAATGTATAAAAGCAAACTGTACCCCTGATGACTTGGGCACATGTTTTCAGGACTTTCTGAGACTGTGTCATGGGCATGCCCTTAATCTTGGCAAAATAACTTTCTAAATTGACTGAGACCTGTCTCAGATACTTGGAGTTCACAGATCTTATGGGAATAAAGACAAGTAAGTTATCAGTTACAGTGCAGTTGCCTAACTCCTCCATGAATTAGGAGGAGTATGAAAGGATATAAGAAGTCATAGCTTGGGCATGGTGACTCATGACTGTAATCCCAGCACTTTAGGAGGCTGAGGTGGGAGGATCATTTGAGGCCAAGAGTTTGAGAACAGCCTGGGCAACATAGGGAGTCCCTGTCTCTACAGAAAATTAAAATTAAAAAAAAAAGTTAGCCAGCTGTGGTGGCGCACCTGTGGTTCTAACTACTGGGGAGGCTGAGGTGAGAGAATTACTTGAGCCCAAGAGGTTGAGGCTGCAGTAGGCCATGATCGTGCCACTGCCCTGTAACCTGGGTGACAGAGTGAGACCTTGTCTCAAAAAAAAAATCACGGCATAAACAATGCATTTATTTTCCTGGTGTATTAGTTTTTACTGTTTTTGAGGAAAGCATTATTTTTATATGGAAATAGTATGAGGTAGATATGAAATTTACATGAATTGTTAAGATTGGAGACTTCAAAGAAAGTTTATACTTATTGCAGCAGGCTCTCTCCCAGTTTATGTGTTCCCTCTAATGCTTTGGTTGGAAAATGTGAAAAAAATTACATTACAATATAGAGGCTATGATAGAGATATACATAGGGTCCTGTGAGGCGACAGAGTCAGGGTTGATTCACTATAGCTACCACTGCAGTTTTTATGGTTTTCAGACACATAAACGATGTTTTTTGTAAACTTGGAGACCCCTAGGAGGAGTCATATGACTGTAGAAAAATCTGGAAAAAAATGTCGTCTGTCCATACTGTAGAGGGGAAAGCAAAGTGTGTACTCATTCTGTACTTTGAAATTCTAAGTTTAAAGGGTAAAAAGGTTTAAAACCTTTTTAGTGACACTATATTATCTTGGCAAAGAATAATTTATTGAATAATTGCATTCCTTTCTAGCAAACAATTGCATTTGATAGAAAGGATGAAATGAATAAAGATGCTTTGTTATGTTTATTTCTGGCTGTATTATAATTCACTCCTACTGCTGTAAGCTTTTGACATTTTTCTTTCTTTGTGGATTTGGTATAAACTTTTGTTTATAGTGAGTTTAACACAAGTGTGTTATTTTACTTGGTATGTTGAGTCAAAAATCAGTGAATCTCACACTCAACTTTCTCTCTCAAATAACTAAAGTCTAAAGTTCCAGTTCTATTTCAGGGAAGAAATATTAGTAATCTCTGGATAGGATAATTGTTAGTAGGCTAGTGTCTCAGTTATACGTGTTAGCATATACAAGTGTTCCAGGTTCAGTATAATACATTTATATGTATATGTGTGTGTGTATATAATAAAATGTTCAGTATATAAGGAAATTAACATGTTTTCATATACTTGAAGTATCTAACATTTTATTTGAAAATATTAGCCTAACTCAAGGTGTAGAAGTTTAATGAATTTGTAATACACTCTTTCCTGCTTTGATTATTTTCATGTCTCAAAATATTTTCTTTTCATTTTGAAAGCTAAAATGTTATATTTTTTAATGCAGTGCTAGAAATGTACAGTAAGCTGAAAGAACAGATGAGTGCCAAAAGGTGAGTTGGTTTTTTTCTTATTGTTTTAAATAAGAATTTTTTTCTATTATTGAAAGGACAGATACATTTACTATAAATCATAGTGAATCATGAGTTTTGCTTTCTTCATTACCCTAACCTTTGTACTTAAAATTTGCGCATCAGGATAATCCACTAAAGCAAATCTTAGCCTTTTATTAATAAATCATGGTCCTTTATAAATGATATCAAGGATTGGTAATGTTGATCAAGTACAAATAGCCGAACAGGAATGAAAATATTGATTAGCTTACCAACATACTAATATTGCATGTAACTAAGGGCTAAGTGCATATTGTGGAAGGAAAAGAGTGTAGGCAGTTATATTTTGACAATCTGAGTGAATGTAGTAGTTCACATTCTGTTTTATAACTCAAATGCATATATGACAGATGAAAAAGAAAGTAATTTAGTTTATTGATTGCCATAGGAGCATTGGATATAGTGATGTTTAAAATATTTTAAAGATGAACAGTTTTGCCCAGGTGTCATGGCTCATGCTTGTAATCCCGGCACTTTGGGAGTCTGAGGCAGGAGGATCACTTGAACCCAGGAGTTTGAGACCAGCCTGGGCAGTATAGGGAGACCTCATTTCACCTCCCTACCCCCTAACCCCCCAAAAAACAAAAAAACAAATGATTCAAAAGTAACGTAGAAAAACCAGAATAAATTAGACAATTTGGACTAGGGAAAAAATGATTTCTTCTTGGTTAGTAGCTACTTAATTATCAGAACACATCTTATACAGACCTATAGTAAAAGATGTGTGTATGTCCTGCTTCATAGTGCTACATGTTGAATTTCATTAGGCTTTACCAGTTAATACAATTTAGTAGAATGATTTTTTCCCTGTAATGAACAAGCCAAAAACTATTCTGAAAGTCTTATTTTCTTTCACGTATGTATTAATAATATATTCTCTTTTTAAATCAATGTTATATATCCTCACATTTTAAAGATTCAAATAATTGCCCTACGCGTTTGCTGCCAAAAAAAAAAAACAGATATCACCTTTCCTATTTCCCATTCACCATTCCTTCTTTATAGGAGCAAAAACTTTTACCTTTTTTAATGGATTATTTTGGTATTTATATTTATGTCTTTAAATAACTGACTTTTAATTATTACCATATTATTTTCCAGTTTGGGGCATTATCGGTTTTTCAGTAATATAATCTAATATTTATACTCACATTTTTTCAACTATCCCCAAAATGTCTTACGTCTTTTTCCCTCCCTGAAAACATTGATTCATACGTGTTCTTTTGTCCCTTTTAATCTAGAACAGTCCTCCTGTTCTTTGTTTTTTTCATGGAAGAGTCCAGGTCAGTTCTCTTGTAGACCAGGGCATTTTGGATTTATCTAGTTGTTTCTTCATGTCTAGATTCAAGTTAAAAGGTTTTGGCACGAGTATGACATAAGTGATACCTCACATTGCATGATATCAGGAGGCTTATAAAGTCATGTTGTCCTTAGGTTATGCTAAATTTGATCATTTGGTTAAGGGGAAGTCTACCAGATGTCTTTTGAAAAGGTATATTTTTCTCTTTGCAATTAATAAGTAATATGTGGGTCCTGTTTCCTAACAGGTTTTCACCCAGTAGTTTTACCATTCTTGCCTTAATCTGTTATTATATTGGATTTACAAGATGTTGATTTTAGAAATTCTATTATTTCTTAAACATTTATTAACTGGATTTTTTATATATAAAGAGGAGCTTTTTATTCCCCACCACCACCTTTTTTCTTTTTTTCCGATTATGGCTGTGAACTTATGCATTTTTAAAATAAATATATTATAATTTATTATTGTCATTATTCATTTTGGTGCACAAATTGTTTCAGATTTAATAAGAGAAACCTCTCAAGCCAGTTCCTGTGTCTCTGTCTTTGAGTATTTTTGTGTTTATTGTACAGTAAGGTGTTCCAAGCTCTCACTGTGCTTTTTTTTTTTTTTTGCCTCAGATCTGGAAGCAGCCATTCTCCAGGGTACCCTAGCTCCTTTTAGTATTAATGGTATTTAGAAACTAAGATGTATGGGTTGGGAGCAGTGGCTCACACCTGTAATCTCAGCACTTTGGGAGGCTAAGGCAGGCGGATCGCTTAAGCTCAAGAGTTTGAGACCAGCCTGGCCCATATGGTAAAACCCCATCTCTACTGAAAAAAAAAAAAAAATAGCTGAGCGTGGTGGCGCGTGCCTGTAGTCCTAGCTACTGGGGGGTTGTGGGGGGTGGGTGCTGAGGCAGGAGGATCTCTTGAGACAGGGAGGCAGTTGCAGTGAGCTGAGATTGAGCCACTGCACCCCAGGCTGGGTGAGAGCGAAACCCTTTCTCAAAGAAAAACAAAAACAAAAACAAGGAACTAAGATGTATGTGCTAGGTGGACTTATTACACACACACACACACACACACACACACACAGTTTGAAGTTGTTAGTTTGTGACCTACCTTTTCTTTCTTTTAGAACATTCTCTTTGTCCTCTGTGGTCTATCATTTCCTGATGATGTGCTTTGATGTGGTGGGTACTTTTTGTGGTGGGTACTTAGTGAGCCTTCTTTTAATCTGGAAATTATCCTTTAATCTCATAATATCCTTAAGCATTAGGAAGTTTTTTTGAATTATTTTTTCCTTCTGTTTTCTTGATTATTTCTCTAGGATATTAATAGTTCAGTCTTCTAGATTGGTTCTCTAATTTTCTTATCTCTTCTTTGACATTTTAAAATCTCTTTTTCTGCTTGCTTTTTTCTCTGTGAGATTATTTCATCTTTACCTTCCAAAGGTGGTGCTGATTTTTAAAAATTTCTGCTAATTTTTAATTTCTAGGAGCTCTTTTTTGATCTCCAAATTTTTTATTTCAGGTAGCCTCTTGTGTTTGCTTTTTAGAGATTCTTGGAGTTGTAGACTTATGACTTGTACATTTTTGTTTATGTTATACTAAAATAAACATACCTGTGTAGCCACCAAGTTTAAGATGTTGAATGTTATTGCCACCAAAAGCTTTCTTATACTTCCTCACAGTCACTGCCACCAAAACAAGATGCAGAATACTTCCGTTACCCCCACAGTTTGCTTGTACCTCTTCCCAATTTCTCCTCCCTTCTCTAGAAATAACCACTTTCTGATTTTTAGCATCGTAGATTGGTTTTGTGTTTTTAGAATTGATATAAATGGAATCTTCTTCACTCCCGATAATGTCTTTAAAATTTGTCTGTGGTTGCATAATTTCTTTTTATTGCTAGAATTTGTTTATCTATCCATTAGTTGCTATTTGGTTGGTTTCAGGTTTGTGGGTATTATGAATAAGACTGCCATGAAATTAAGGTACAAGTCTTTTTTGTAGGTATATGTTTATATTTCCATTTAGTAAATATATAAGAGTAGAATTGCTCAGTGATAGCATAAATGAATGCTATACTTTTTAAGAAACCGTTAAATACTTTTCTATTTAAAATATGATTTGAAAAATAGACTTTAAAAATATAATTTAAAAAATAATTATTTTAGTAGTACCGTTTACGCTTCCATTAGCAATGTATTAATATAAGAATTTCATTTGCTCCACATCCTTGCAAACATATGGTGTTTAATTAGTTTGTTCTAGTTAAGCCATTTTGGTAAATATAAAATAGTATCTCATTGTTTCAATTTGCATTTTCCTGATGACTGTTTATCAGTCATTTTCCTGATGACTGTTTATAGATCAGAATAAACAGATTTTTTTTTTTTTTTTTTTTTTTTTTACCATCAGTGAAATCAGAGGTAGAAAAATCATGGGTTTAGACTGTAGAAAGAAAGGATTTAGGTTAGACACAATCCAGGGCATCTAGATGATAAAGGTTTGGGAATGTTGAATTTCAGTGGCAAGAAAACCTTTGGAATTGACTTCTCTAGAGATCTTTAAGTATCATAAGTGCCTTTTTATTTGGTATTTGGCTGTTTGTATGTTTTCTTTTGTGAAGTGTCTGTTCACATCTTTTGCTTATTTTTTTTATTTAATAGATTTTATTTTTTAGAGCAGTTTTAGGTTTACAGAAATATTAAACATAAAGTACAGAGTTCCCATATACTTTTCCTCTTCTTTCCAAGCAGTTTTTCTGTTATTAATGTCTTGCATTAATATGGTACATTTACTTTAACTGATGAACCAATATTGACACATAAGTATTTACCAGAGTCCATAGTTTTACAGTAGAGTTCACTCTGTGTTGTACAGTTCTGTGGATTTTGGCAAACATATATCATGTATCTATTACAGTATCATACAGAATAGTTTCACTGCCTGAAAACTTTCCTGTGCTCCCTATCTTTCCCCATCCTTCCCTGCTGTGAACCCCTACCAGTTACTGAACTTTGTACTGTTTCTATAGTTTTGTCTTTTCCAGAATGTCAGATAGTTGAAGTAATACAGTATATATATAACACGTTCAGACTGGCTTATTTCGCTTGGCAATATGCATTTAAGGTTCCTCTGTGTCCTTTCGTGACTTGATAACTTATTTCTTTTTTATCACTGAATAATACTACATTGTATGGATGAACCATAGTTTATCCATTCACCTTTGAAGGACATCTTGTTGCTTCCCAGTTTTGGCAATTGTGAATAAAGCTGCCATAAACATTTGTGTGCAGGTTTTATGGATGTAAATTTTCAATTAATTTGGGTAAATACCTGGGGATGTGATTGCTGGATCATATGGTAAGACTATGTTTAGTTTTGTAAGAATCTGCTAAACTGTCTTCAGAAGTGGCTGTACTATTTTGCACTCCCTCCAGAATGAATGAGAGTTTCTGTTGCTCCACATCCTCCACAGGATTTAGTGTTGTCATTTTTTCGGATTTTGCCTATTCTAATAGATGTGTAATGATATCTCATTGTTATTTTAATTTGTAATTCACTAATGACACATGATGTTGAGCATCTTCTCACATGTATGTCTTCTTTAGCGAGGTGTCCAAGTCTTTTGATCACTTTTTAATTTGGTGGCTTATTTTTGGATTGTTGAGTTTTAAGTGTGCTTTTTATATTTTGGATTCAAGTCCTTGATTCAATTTGTGTTTCGAACATATTTTCTCCCAGTCTGTGGCTTGTTTTTTCATTTTCTTAACAGTGTCTTTAAAGAGTAGGAAGTTTTAGTTTTAATGAAATTAAATTGGAAAAGTCCAGTTTACCTTTTTTCTTTCCCTCATGGATTGTGCTTTGGTGTTTCTAAAAACTAATTGCCAAACTCAAGGTCATCTAAATTTTCCCTTGTGTTATCTTCTAGGGTCTTAGAGTTTTGTGTTTTACATTTAGGTCTATGATCTATTTTGAATTAATTTTTATAAAAATTCACTTTATAAAAAGTGAAGGTCACTGTTTACATTTATTTATTCACTTTTTTGCATGTGAATGTCCAGTTGTTCCAGCAGCATTTGTTTAAAGAACTACTCTTTTTCCATTGAATTTCCTCAGTTAACTGTATTTGTGTATTTCTGTGCTTTCTGTTTCATTTTAACCTACTTGTTAATCCTTTCATCTTTACCATACAGTCTTTAATATTATAACTTTATACAGTATTAAGTCTTGAAGTTGGGTAGTGTCAATCTATCCTTCAACTTTGTTCTTCAATATTGTGTGGCTATTCTGGGTCTTTTGCCTGTCTATATAAACTTCAGAATCATATTGTTGATATTCACAAAGTAAGTTGCTGGGGTTTTGATTGGGATTGCATTGAATCTGTAAATCAAGTTGGGGAGAACTGATATCATCAGTTGATGATATTGAGTCTTCCTATTCATTAATATGGAATATCTTTCCATTTGTTTAGATTTTCTTTAATTACTTCTATCAGAGTTGGTATTAGTTCCAGAAAATTTTTTGTTGAAGGTTTTTACATAGATACATTTCATGTTACCTGCAAAGACTTCTGTTTCTTTTTTCCCAGTCTTAATACCTTTTTTTCTTGTCTTATTTCATTAGCTACTACTTCCATGTAGTATGATGTTGACTAGGAATGGTGAGAGGGAGCTTCTTTGCCTTGTTCTTAATCTCATGGGGGAAAAGCATCTTGTTTCTCACCATTAAGTATGATATTAGCTTTGTATAATTTCTGTTCCTTTAAATTTGTTAAGGCATGTTTTGTGGCCCAGAATGTGATCTGTCTTGATGTCCCATGTGAGCTTGAGAAAAATGTGTATTTTATAGTTGTTGGATGAAGTATTCTATCAATGTCAATTAGATCCAGTTGATCGATGGTACTGTTCAGTTCAACTATGTCCTTATTGAATTTCTGCCTGCTGAACCTGTCAATTATTGTTAGAGGCTTGCTGAGGTCTGCACTTGTAATAGTGTATTTATTTATTTTCCTTTACAGTTCTATTAGTTTTTGCTTCACATATTTTGATGCTCTGTTGTTAGTTACATACACAGTAAGGATTGCTATGTCTTCTTGGAGAATTGACCATTTTATCATTATGTAATGTTCGTTATCCCTAATAATTTTCCTTGCTCTGAAATCTGCTTCATCTGAAATTAATATAGCTGATCTACCTTTCTTTTGATTAGTGTCAATATGGTATATCTTTCTCTATCCCTTTATTTTTTATCTCTTTATGTCTGTACATTTGAAGTGATTCAGACATCATATAGTTGTGTCTTATTTTTTCCACTTAGAATTTAATAAAAATTTTGTACTTTTTCATGTATCTTGTAAATTTTTTTGTATGCAGGACATTGTATTTAAAAAGAATAGAAGAGACTGAAGTAACCAATTCTATGGTAGGACAAACTCTGGTGAAATGGAAATGCCCAAGGGAAGGCAAATGAAGTAAGAACAGTGGCATAATTTGTACTTTGTAGGCCAGAGAATCATTAGAGTACTCACATGTTCTCCATTTAATGATGACATGTACATTTTTTGAAGTATCTTGTATTTATAAAAACAGACACCTTGTCAGAGGTTTAACATATAGGGAAATTTGCTCTACTTTGTTTATTTTTAAAAATCAGAGACTTAACGTTCCAACTATAAGGACATCATTACCTTATAATAAAAGACTTTACATATAGGATAATAATTTGTTTTAAAATAATTTATAAGGTAAATTCCATTATATATTGTTGAATAGAGTATGAGCTTACAGAACTGGAAGTGTAGATATATGACTGGATGGAAATGTGGCCAAATGCTGATGAGTTAATTATAGCATGATAGCATCAGATCATAGGTGCTTTTTATATTCCCCTTATAGGTTTTGTATTTTTCTAGTGGTTATGGATTACTGTTATAATTTTGTAAAAACAGCATTATGTGTATCTAAAGGAGAAATGGTAATCTATTGTGGTGCTGTTTTTGCTTACATTTAGAAACAGATAAAACGTAGGAGATTTGTGGCTAAATTTTAGAAAGGATCCAGGGTCTGGTCTCTGACTTCTGCTTTCTGCCTAAGATGATAAACTTTCTATATATCTTCACCTGAATTTTCCCAGAAAGCAGAGTCTGAGGTAAAAATCATGTATTTTACTACTCTTTTAGGGAGTATAATCCTAAGGAAGTTCTCTGAATCCTAGTTTTAGGGAAAGGGAAATGAGACAGGAAAGTTGAGAGAGCAAGTATGAGGGTGAGTTATTGAGTTATTTAAATACCTTTAGGGAGGTTGTATATGTTATTGCAAATCATAACCTTCCCTCCAGGAAGAGGAAACGAGAACTTATCTCTGACTTGCTTTTCGTATTGGTTAAGAGTTCAACCCCCTGACCTTCACTCTCTACATTTCTGGGTTGTGCATATATGGGTGCTAGGTAAGTCTTATGACCTCTCATGCCTCTGATAATGTCTCGTGGGAGCACCAAGATGGGAGGTGAGAGATGAGCGGCATGAAGGGAGGCACAGTTGTGCTATGAAGTAAGTTGACTGTGTCTGTGGTATGTTGCAAAAGCTACTGGTAATACTTTTCATTTATTCTGCATCACTTAGGATTTCAAATACATTGTAGACATTAGCATGAATTTTCAGAAACCATACCTGTTGTAGAGAGAATACTTTTGAAATATACCTAGTTCATATCAAATCAGGAAATTAGTCAAGGATCAGATAGTGTGGTTTGACTGTTAATTGATCTGTTGCATTTAAAATGTTATGGGTTACACTGAAAATACATAATTCATTATTTCACTTCATCTAAGCCTTTAATATCTCAGGCATTATCAAAATTATTGTAATGACATCTCTCCTACCCATACCACCACCTAAATATTTTAGTTTCTGACCAAATGTACATTTTGTTTACATTATAAGCATTCTGATGTTTACCAAGATAAAATTTAGATGGTCTAATTTTTGAATTAGTTGTAATATTTTGTGACAATTTGCAGAACATACTCTGTCTTTGAGAGTATATGCCAGAAAACTGATTGGTATTTTAAAACAGCTTTTGAATATAACGTCTTTTTTTTTTTTTTTTTTTGAGAAAGTTTCTTACTCTGTCACCCAGGCTGGAATGCAGTTGCACGATCTCACTGCAACTGCCATCTCCCAGATTCAAATGATCCTTGTGCCTCAGCCTCCTGAGTAGCTGGGATTACAGGTGTGCACTACCATGCCCGGCTAATTTTCATATTTTTAGTAGAGACAGGGTTTCACCACATTGGCCAGGCTGGTCTCGAGTTCCTGATCTCAGGTGACCCGCCCACCTTAGCCTCCCAAAGTGCTGGGATTACGGGTGTGAGCCACCACACCTGGTAGGTCTTTTCAACTTGCTTTTGTTTTCACTTATGTCTCATAGTTTCTATCAACTTACTTTGTTTTGCCTTTTTTGTACATTAGTTAATGCCTTTTCCTGCTTTTAATGTTATCCAATTCAATAGAAAGATATAGAATACTATGTAATTAATTTTTAAAATTCCTCTACCTAACTCTCAAATAGATTTTTGGTGCTGATTATTATTGTAGGAAACTGACAGTTTGGTAAGGTCTCAGTCCAGCTACCAATTAATATGGTTTCTTGGCCAAATTATATACTCTTTTTCGTATTTTAGTTTTCTCATCTATAGAATGCTACTTGTAATATCTGCCATAGAAGTGTACCTCATAGAAGTCTAAAGAGAACTAAATTATGTATATGAAAATATATGTCAATTTATCTAGGGCAAAGGCTACACTTTACTAATTTCTGCATACCCAGCATGTCACACTATGAAACAGTAGCCCCCAAAGCCCAAAAGAGGAAATCTTACATTCAGTAAATATTTGTTGAATTGAAAAAGCACTCTACCAGTGTGGATTTTTACCTGTTTTTTTTTGTGTGTGTGTGTGTGTGATACTTAACAGTATTTCTAATTGCCTTAAATAGTAGTATGACATTTTTTAAAAAGTTGAATAAATTTTATTGTAATTAGAATTATATTCATGTTATGTAATTTTTGTGTGGTGATACTGTGTGGATGGTATTATGATGGGAGACAGAATACAAAATCATATAACAAATCACTAAATGTTATAATTCACAAGTTTGAAACAATTATACATATTCATTTAAGGTATTAAGATGCTATCATAATGCTTTTGATGTTATAGATTCAGATGAAGTGAAATAAAGAAGTTTTACATTAATGTATGCCATCAACTTTGAGCTTGTGGCTTGTTTATGTGGTTTATAGTTTGTCCTTGACAAATGGATGTAAATATTAATTTTACTTATTTTAACTATGACTAGGTCCTTTTTGATGAATAATCAGTGTAAAACTGATTATTTAGACTTACTTGTAAAAATACTGTGATAAGAACTTTTTATAGAGTTTTTTTTTAACTTCTCACAGGTACTATTCTGCCCTAAAAACTATGGAACAATTAGAGAATGTGTACTTTCCCTGGGTTAGTCAATACCGGTTTTGTCAGCTCATGATAGAAAATCTTCCCAAACTCCGTGAGGATATTAAAGAAATCTCCATGTCTGATCTAAAAGACTTTTTGGAAAGCATTCGAAAACATTCTGACAAAATAGGTGAAACAGCAATGAAACAGGTGAGATTAAAAAATAATTTTGATTTAATATTATTTAGTAATACAGGATCTGGAAAATATCCAAGGTTTACTTCTTTAACTTACATAAAATGCTTATTTTTGTTTTACCTTTTTCTTATCTTTTCTGGTTATTGTGTAGAAAGGATTCTATCAGTGTTTTCTTTGGCTTCACATTTATTCCTTTTTTAAGTAAAATAAGTCTAACATGAATTCTTTAGTTACTGCCTGAACTCTCAGCATTCTTCTCCATATATGTGGTGTTATGTTATCCTTTACCACCAGCCAAATCTGGTATACAATTAGCTAAACAGTGGCAGCCCCAGAGGCAAGTGGGAGCCTTTTTACGCTAAGATTCTAAACTGTTCTCTATTTAAAACAAATTAAAAGTATTAACTGTGAATTAAAAACTACTACAGTTCAATAATAAACAGACAAACAATGGGAAAAGCCTCAGCAGTTATGAAGTTAATATATCTACCTTTTGAGTCAGCAGTTCCACTCCTAGGTGTTTATCAGTGAGAAACAAAAAACATGGGCTCACGATAGTCATAGCATCTTTGTTCACAGTTAGCCCCAAACTGGAAACAACCCAAATGGCTATCAGAAGGAGAATGGATACACAAATTGTGGTATATTCATACAATGGAATACTACCTAGCAATAAAAAGGAATGAATTACTGATAATGCAACAACATGTATGAATCTCACAGATGTGTTGAGCCACAGAAATTGAATACAAAAGGCACAAACTGTGTGATTCCATTTTTATGCCATTCGAAAGCAGGTAGACTAAGATGAAAAAAATCAGAACAGTGGTTACCTCTGGGTGGGGAAATTGCCTAGGAAAGGACACAAGGGGACTTTCTGGGGAGATGGAAATATTTTATACCATGATAAAAATGTATTTGTCCAACTTGTACAGATCTTAGCTATATATTTCAATGTATATACATCTTACTTAAAAAAACTATAAAAAATAATAAACTATAAATAGAAAACTGTACAAAATAATTTGGGGCAGGGCGGAGTGGCTCACACCTGTAATCCCAGCACTTTGGGAGTCAAGGTGGGCAGATCACGAGGTCAGGAGACCAAGACCATCCTGGCTAACATGGTGAAACCCCGTCTCTACTAAAAATACAAAAAATTAGCCGGGCATGGTGGCGGGCATCTGTAGTCCCAGCTACTTGGGAGACTGAGGCAGGAGAATGGCATGAACCCAGGAAGCGGAGCTTGCAGCAAGCCAAGATCGTGGCACTGCACTCCAGCCTGGGTGACAGAGCGAGACTCTGTCTCAAAATAATAATAATAAATAATAATAGTGATAATAATTTGGGGTATATATGGAGTGAGTGGATAAAGGTATAGATGGAACAAGAAAGTAAAAATATTAGTGGAAGATAAATCATGGGAGTTCATGATATTAATCTGTTTATTTTGAAATTTTTAATAACAAAAACTTTAAAAAATAATGAAATTTTCTAAGAGCTGTTCTTGCAATGTCATAGAAATAAAACAGTGCTCAACACCATTTCTTCTTTTTGTCTTTGCGTTGCATACTCTTACATGATTTCTAATGCTTGATTTTTTTTCCCCCAAGTATTACAAACTACTTTGGAAACTCCTAAGTCTTTCTTACTCATTGTCTCTGGTCAGTGAGGGTCTTCCCCATTGTAGAGCTCCTCACCATTGTATTCTTCCCTTCAATATTACAGTGTTTTCAATACTATTTCTCCTACCTCTGGCCAAGGAAATCTGTGCATGCCATGGGAGTTAAAAACACAACCACTTGGTAAATTTTTTCAGTATGAGAATGCAAACAGTAGTTTAAAGTTAATATTCCATTATACATTTTAATCACAAGTGTCAATGTTAAACTTATCTTCTTTGAACTTGTTTTTCATAGACCAGTTTTGGATTCTTTCCACTTAGGGAGTCCATCAAATCATGGGCCCTAGGATTTAAGATTTACAAAAATTTATTTCTGGGAGAGAATAGACTCTCTTGGTCCACTATCATTTTTTCCTCATAAAAGTTATCAAGCTCCCTATCATTGCAATTTAAACAGACATTTCATACAGAAACCTTTTCTTAGCATCTCTCTGTGGGGATGTTTTTCTTTACAATTTCTTCTTTTGGAAATAACTTCCACAGAGTTGAGAAGTTAGAGAGTTTTCCTTCTAGTGAGAGTTAGACTTCTCAAGATTTGATAACAAAAGTTGTATTTTGTTCTGTCTTGGTATCCCTTCACGCTACCTTTCAATTTCTTGTGGGTTTCTCTCTCTCTGTGTGTGTGTGTGTGTGTGTGTGTGTGTGTGTGTGTGTATAAGAAGCCTCCTGAAGTCTCTCATCAGCTGTGCTCAGTTTGGCAGAGTCACAGTTTAGTTCTGGAATCTTCTAGGTGGCATGAGTGTAAAGCTCATACCTTGCAAAGCAGCCCCCTCCTTTGGGTGCACTCTGTATCCTGTGCTTAATTCCGTGATCTTGTATCCCTTTTATGGATGGATGGTCTTGTTATGTATTCATTTAAATATCTTAAAGCTACCCCAAACCCAGCATTTCTAAAACTAAACCCATTCTCTTTTTCCTAAATCTATTTTTCTTATATTTGCTATCTCAGATAGTATTGCGGGATCTGGCCAGCAGCCCGCAATGCAACGGGGCTCTCTCTTTGTTCCCAGGTGGATCAGCAGGTCAAGAAATAATAGACACACACAAGATAGTGAAAGCTGGGTCCAGGGGGGTCGCCGCGTTCTGGTCCCACGGTGCCTCCAATGCACTGGATGTATACCAGCATTTATTATTAAGTTTAGTGAGGGCGGGGATAGGTTAGTGAGGGATTTAGGGTCACTTGATTATGAGGTGAGATGGTCGCATGGGGATGAAGTAATTCTTTAACATAACATCTATATGTAGAAGTACAGTATACAGAGATAAAAATTTACAATATAGTGTGTGCATCAGTAATTTATAATAGAGCCTTAAAACAGAAACACAGTCTTTCCATAACCTATGATTAGCAAGATATTAATCAGCAGTAAAAGTTGCAACAAAAGCTGGTTACAAACAATCTATAGAAACAGGACCTGAAGCTAGACAACCAGTTAGACCAGAAATTCTCAGAAGGGAGTATGCCTTAACCCTAAAGAGGCCTAGAAGAGCCGTGGCAAGATGAGGGCATTTATAGCCCTATCTTATCCATATGGACAGGCACCCCCTCATGCATCCGTTTATAGGCTCTTCACAAGGGTCTCATTCCATTCCCAGAGCTATGAACATCTGCTTTTCTGGGATAGGAATCTTGGTGATGTGAAACCTCCCTGACTGCGTGTCCATTCATAGGCTCTCTGCAGGGGGAAGCACATCACGCACTGTTGGCTCATTCTGGCAGTCCAACCTGGCATTGTCTTTACACAATCCTGCATGCAGTTTTGTATTTACAATAATCAGGAGCATTTCATCTTTTATTCCGTAGCATAGTTTCAGGAGGTCTCCCTACAAGATAGTAGTGTCTCCTGTTTCCACAATTCCAGAAACTGGGGAGTATTTTAAACTTTTCAGGAGTATTCATACTGTTAATGTTATTTGTTACTAAGTCCTACTTAGTTACTATCAATTCTGCTTCTAAATACCTGTAGATTCTGTTTCCCTGTCTACATAGCTGAACTGTTATATAGAATCATTTGTTTTCCTTATCTGTATTCTCTTCTCCTTTTGGTTACTGTCCTAAAATGCAAATAAGACCACACCACTTCATCTTAAGTGATACCTTGTTACCTTTTACTTAAGTCCAAGTTCCTCAGTCTCATCTTGATACTTGTCTCCCTTCTATGCTCTAGTAGTATCTGCTGTCTTACAGATTTTGGAATATACTAGGTGTTCACCAAGAATGTCCATTCTTTCACATTTCTCAGTCTGATGAATTCCTGCTTTTTCCTCCCAAAAGCTGGCTTGAACATCACCTTGTCTGTGAAATATTCTGCCATCACGCATTACACTGCTGCCAGTGAGAGATGGTCACTTCATCCTCAGTGTGTATACTATTGTACTTTTCACACTACAATTGCTTTTTTTATGTTCTTAACTAGACTGTGAATTTTTTCAGTGAAGGATTTTGCCCTGCTTATTTTTGCCTTCCTGGGATCTAGCTATTATGCCTAACATGAGTGGCACAAAAAAAGTTATTTTTGAAAATTAGTTTAGAGCTGAGTTTTAGGTTGTCTAGGGAGAATTTTTAAAATTCTAACATGAGAGATGAATCCACTCTTAGTCTGATGTTTAATTAGCAATAAATATCTAAAATTTATACTGGGTAAGTTAACATTTTCCATATAATGTTCTCTGGCACACATTTTAATATTGCTCTCTAGGGCAGGGGTTCCTAGCCCCCAGGCCATGGACTGGTACCTGTCTGTGGTCTGTTAGGAACCAGACCACACAGCAGGAGGTGAGTGGCTTGCTAAAGAGGATTACTGCCTGAGCTCTGCCTCCTGTCAGATCAGCGGCATTCGATTCTCATAGGAGCGCAAACCCTATTGTGAACTGTGCATGCGAGGCATCTAGGTTGTGCACTCCTTATGAGAATCTAATGCCTGATCATCTGAGGTGGAACAGTTTCATCTGAAACCATCCACCTGCAAAAAAAGGCTGGGGACCGTTGCTCTAGGGAGAACAAAAGGACTAAATAGTCAAATAAATTTTGAAAACCTGGGTTAAATAAAGTTAAGCGGATTTCTTTACTTATGAATTGTAAATCTCCTAGGAGGAGGATACAATATGTAATATTTATATAACTCATTTGAGCTTAGAACCCTTTTTTCAAGGAACATCTGTTTTTACTGTATGAATGGTTAGTTTTGTGCATAACATAATTTGGAAACAATACTCTAAATAAATGATTTTATACTCTGAGGACAGAAAATCATTGACAAAGTTAGTTTGGGCACAGAGGGAAAGGGAATACACAGGAGTGATAATAATTTTCTCCAGTACCAGCCTCTAGGGGGCAGCCAGGATCAAAGTCTAAGTAAGAGAGGAGCCAGATTACTGCAACTTGCATGGTCTGATAACCGAAGAGTAGAGAAGGGCTGATTGGCAGTTACATATGCCTTAGAGAGAACTTACCTAAAATAGCCAGTGCACGACCTTTCTATGTGCTAACAGAACAGAATAGCAACAATCTGACCCATCAAAACAGAGAGAATGTCTCACAGTGTGTAAGGAAATTAAAATCCTGGAATTAAGTTTATATTTTTTTCTATTTCTGGTAATGAAGTTCTGATAGGGAAGTATTACTAAAATGCCTAAAAGTATGAGGGTTCTCCATTTTTTATTTTGTGTAAATGTTGTTTTTTGTCAATGATCAATTGTGGGATAACAGCTTCTGCATTCTTAGTCTTCACAAACTGTGGGCATTTTCAGTGGGAAGTAAAATAAGCTTGCAACTTGATGTTATAGTTCCTTCTGTGAGGTTAATGGCTAATTCAGGAAGTTGGGAGTATGGCCAAAGAGTGTTGGCCAGTCCCCCTTGCCAACACACAATATGCCAACTGAGGAAATACATGGTTCTACATAATTTTAAGACTGTTTAAAAAGGAAGAGAAGCTGGGTGTGGTGGGTCACGCCTGTAATCCTAGCACTCTGGGAGGCTGGGGCAGGCGGATTGCTTGAGCCAGGAGTTTGGGACCAGCCTGGGCAACATGGCAAAACCCCATTTTACAAAAAAATACAAAAACAAAAAAACCAAAAAAACAAAAAAACATTAGCTGGGTATGGTGGTGCATGCCTGTAGTCCCAGCTACTCTGGAGGCTGAGGTAGGAGGATCACCGGAGCCTGGGGAGGTTGAAGCTGCAGTGAGCTGTGATGGTGCCACTGTACTCCAGCCCGGATGACAGAGTGAGACCCTGTTTTTTTTGTTTGTTTGTTTTGTTTTTTTTTTTTTTAAAAGGAAATGAGAAGGTAAAAATCATGAATAAGAAAGGAGACATCACTACAAATCCTATACCTACAGACATTAAAAAGATAAAAAAAACTATGAACAAATTTTTTGAACCAATTTTGACCATAATCAGTTTTGAAATAATCTGAATTTTTCTCTCTTCAAAATAGGCACAGCATCAGAAAACCTTCAGTGTTTCTCTGCAGAAACAAAATAAAATGAAATTTGGGAAGAATATGTATATAAATCATGACAGAATTCCAGAGGAAAGGAATGAAACTGTATTGAAACATTCACTTGAAGAAGAGGATGAGAATGAAGAAGAGGTAATGGGTTTCTTTCTTTCTTTTCTATTATTAGATAATTTTTTTTCTTTTGGATTGTAATGTACATCTGTGTGATTTAGTCTTCCCATATGCAAAATAAATTTATGTTGTAAAAGTTGTCAGAGTCAAAATGGAGTCAGTGTGTCAAACTTTGACAAAATGGAGGCTGAGAAGGCCGTGAAGGGAGGGCTGTCATGGACGATTTGCCTGGTATCAGGAGCTATCACAATAAATTTTTTGAAACCATAGCTTACTGTATCAGCCCTACAAGGACAGCTAGCCACTTACATGTGAACACTTGTCTGTTTCAAAACAGGCCAGGCACAGTGGCTCACACCGGTAATCCCAGCACTTTGCAAGGTCGAGGTGGGTGGATCACTTGAGGCAGGAGTTTAAGACCAGCCTGGCCAACATGGTGAAACCCTGTCTCTACTGAAAATATAAAAATTAGCTGGGCGTGGTGGTGGGCACCTCTAGTCCCAGCTACTTGGGAAGCTGAGACATGAGAATTGCTTGAACCCAGGAGGTGGAGGTTGTAGTGAGCTGACATTGTGCCACTGTACTCCAGCCTGGGAGACAGAGTGAGACCTTGTCTCAAAAAGAAGAAAAAAAACCAAACAACTATCTTACAAGGTCAATCCAAAACTGTAAAGGCCTAACCATAACTCCAAAATTACAGTCCTTTCTAGCAACTAGTGACACTCACCAGTGAACTTTCTTTCAAAACAATTTGCATAACAATCTGTCTCCCTAATAAAACCCTAACCTCCTTTGTTCTGCAGACATGCCAGAGACCACCCTGGTCTGTGCATGTCATGTTTTTTAATCCTATTTCTTTGTTTATTCTCAAATAAATTTTTTTGCTTGGAAATTTTTCTCTATATATTTTTATTTCGAGTTGACAAAGTCAATCAGACTGTACTGAGCTATTAGGACAATGGAGTCATCTGAAATGTTAGGCTAGATAATTGACAGATAAACACGATTGTAGATTATATTTGTAAATCTCTGGTAGTGGAATCTGTAGTAAAAGTGTAAATCTAATTTTTCTTTTCTTTTTTTTTTTTTTTTTGAGACGAGGTCTCACTCTGTTGGCCCAGGCTGGAGTGCAGTGGCGCGATCTTGGCTCACTGCAACCTCTGTCTCCTGGGTTCAAGCAGTTCTCCTGCCTCAGCCTCCCGAGTAGCTGGGATTACAGGCATGTGCCACCATGCCCAGCTGGCTAATTTTTGTATTTTTAGTAGAGATGGGGTTTCACCATGCTGGCCAGGCTGGTCTCGAACTCCTGGCCTGGTGATCTGTCCACCTCGGCCTCCCAAAGTGCCGGGATTACAGGTGTGGGCCACTGCGCCCAAATCTAATTATTTTTATAGGGATTACTTATATTTGAATTACCTGTTGTCATATTTTTATTTCGTAATGTCTTGTCATTTGGCCTAATTCTGGATAGTCTACCTTTTTAAAAAATTGGTGCTGAAATACTACAAAAATAACTCTACTATGATTGAAGTCTTTTAATGGGAAAAAAAAAAGTTCTGGTAAGTCTAGAAACCTTGAAATTATCCTTAAATATTTTCTTTCTTTCATCTTCTATATCCAAATTCATTCTCTCATTCTTTTTTTTTTTTTAGAGATAGGGCTCACTCTGTTGCCCATGAGTACAGTGGTGCAGTCGTAGCTCACTACAACCTGCAACTTCTGGGTCCAAGTGTTCCTCCCACTTCAGTCTCCCGAGTAGCTAGGACTAAAAGCACACTATCACCATGCCTGGCTAATTAAAAAAAAAAAAAAATTCTTACAGAGACAGAGGTCTCACTGTGTTACTAAGGCTTGAACTCAGATTATCTTGGCCTCAAATCATCCTCTCACTCAGCCTTCCAAAGTGCTGAGATTACAGGTGTGAGCCACCATGCCTGGCATCCGATTGCTTTCGAAAGTTTTTTCTACAGGGCTTGATGCCGTGGCTCATGCCTGTAATGCTAGCACTTTGGGAGGCCGAAGCAGGTGGATTGTTTGGGCCAGGAGTTTGAGACCTGCCTGGCCAACATGGCGAAACCCCTTTCCTACAAAAAATACAAAAAAATTGCCAGGCGTAATGCCTGTATTCCCAGCTACTGGGGAGGCTGAGGTGGGAGAATCACCTGAGCCAGGAGAGGTTGAAGATGCAGTGAGCTGTGATCATGTCACTACATACCAGCCTGGGTGACAGAGTGAGATGCCCATTTCAAAAAAATAAATTATCTCCACAGAATCTTCTATTGAACTTACCTTTTATCGTTTTTTTCAATTTTTTTTAAAAATTTAGCTACTATCATAGGAACCTAGTTATTCCCAATTAATTTATAAGTTTTGCCTTGCCAATGAGATTTTAAATTCTTTTTCTAAGGACATAATTGGGATGCAGTAAGAACTTTTAGTTGAACCATATGACTATGTGCTCATGACTGCATTTGTGAATGGGTGAACAGCTGAGTGTTTACTATGTGCATTTCTTTTTTTTTTTTTGAGACAGGGTCTTACTCTGACACCCAGGCTGGAGAGCAGTTGGCATAATCATGGCTTACTGTAAACTCAAACTCTCATGTTCAAATGCTCCTCCTGCTTCAGCCTCCCAAGTAGTTGGAACTACAGGCACATGCCTGTATATACTATATCCAGTTAATTTTTTTGTATTTTTTGTAGAGATGGGGAACCACTGTGTTGTCCAGGCTGGTCTTGAACTCCTGGCTGCAAGTGGTCCTTCTGCTTTGGCCTCCTAAAGTGCTGGGATTATAGGCGTGAGCCACCACACCCAGCCACTATGTACATTTCTGCTGTATATCTGAGGATGAGGTGATACATATATACATAGTCACACAAATATATATGTAATATATATGTAATATATTTGTGTGAATATGTATGCTCGTGTGTGTATATATGTATATGTATGCATATGTAGTGAATGTCTGCTGTTGTACTGAATACAGACAAATGAACAGCTTTAAACAGTTAAATGCCTTCCTAATGTGGAATTAGTATGTCCTGATTAGTCCCTTGAAATTATTATTAGGTTTTTTTGTCCCTTTAAATTAAATAAATATTTTTGACCTCTGCTTTTTTGTTCTTTCTAAATATTCAGAGGACCTCTGTATTATTTTCTCCTTTGAGGTTCAGAATGTTGAAAATAGACCATCTAGTCTTCTTACTTCAATTTTCCCCTTCCTGTTCTGTGTATCTTTCCTGCTGGGAGCATACCATCATGCCTTACCCTCAGACCTATACATTTAGAGGAGCTTGGTGGTTTCCCTGTTCTCTCAGATCTATTTTACTACTATACTGCACTACATTTTGTTTTTATCATTTTCCCTAATAAGCAGTGTTATATTAAAGATAATTTAAGTTCACTCTGGAGATTCACGTGAGTTCAAATGTGTTCCTTTAAAAAGGGTTTATGTATTTCTCAAGTTTGAGAAACTTTATAGTACTACATTTCATCAATTATAAGGCTTTTTTTTCACATAACATTTCAGAATATAGGATACATCTTAAAGATGATGGTGTTATAGTTTTAAGTGGTGGTGTTTTTTCTTTCTTAGTGGTCTGTAAAATAATACTGATAGTGTCTTTAATTCAATGCAGTAATGACCAATCATATGACATAGCTGCCTAAGAACAGGAACTTTGTCTATAGCCAAACCATGAAATCTATGTATCATTTTTACCCAAAACAGTAATGAGGTATCTAGTTATCCATGGCAGTTTTCTGTTAATCTATCATACATATTAAAAATATACAATTTCTCTCCTTTGTTACCTTAAGTTGAAAACAGTCAACAGTGATAATAAACATACTACAAAGAATAAACTGCTGAAGAAATGCCAAAACAAAATAAAGAAGGTTTTGTGTTTATAGTGTATGCTTTCTATGGGAGAATTGAATAAATGTTGTAACACATAGTTCATGAATCTTCTCGCCTGTCTTTAACTTTACATTATCTAATAGTGATCTAATAGTTTGACCTATAATTTTTTTAAAAATGGTTTAATTTTCAGGTCTTAACTGTTCAGGATCTTGTCGATTTTTCCCCTGTTTATCGATGTTTGCACATTTATTCTGTTTTGGTAAGTATGTTTTATATTTATGTATATATAGCTTTATATTATTTAAAAGGCATGCATGTATTTTAGGCCCTAAGAATTGATCATATGCTGTAAATCTTCACATAATTATTTGTGAAATATCCACTGTGTGTAAGGCACTTACATTTTTTGTTTACTTATCATAGTGTAATTTCAAGTGATATATCATTTCATGTATATTTTAAGAACCTTGTAATAGTATACTTCCATTTCTCCCTATTGCCTTTGTGCTGTTGTTGCATCACAGTTCTTATAAGTTACTTCTACATGTGTATTCCATACTACATTGCTCTTATTTTTGATTTAATGTTCCTTTTTAAAAATAACTGCTTTATTGAGATCTAATTCACATACCAAAAAACTTACCCTTTTAGAGTATACAATTCAGTGGTTTTAGCATATTCACAAAGATGTGCAACCATTACCACTACCTAATTCCAGAAATACCCATTACCCACCCCTCCAACCACTCCCCAAAACGCCAAAAATGTGTATCTGTCTGTTATTAGGTGATGTGTTCTATAGATATCTGTTAGATGTAGTTGGTTTATAGGGTTGTTCACGTCTTTTACTTCCTTGTTGGTCTTCTGCCTATTCTGTTATTGAAAGTGGAAGTATTAGAGTCTTCAACTATAACTGTTGAATTGTCCATTTTTTCTTTCACTTTTGCCAGTTTTTTATTCATGTATTTTTAGGGCCTTGTTGGCAGGTGAATATAAGTTTATAATAGTTATGTCTTTCTGATGGATTGACCTTTTTAAAAAAAATCATAAAATATCTTTCTTCATAATATTTTTTGTCTTAAGGTTTGTTTGGCTTTAATTAGTATAGCCATTCCAGCTTTCTTTTGAGTACTATTGGCATAGCATGTTTTTCCCCATCCTTTTACTTTCAGTCTCTTTGTATCTTTGAATCTAAAGTATGTCTCCAGTAGGTAACACATAGTTCAGTCTGTTTTTTTAAATCCAGTCTGCTGATCTCTGCCTTTCAATTGGAGTGTTTAGTTCATTTGCATTTAATGTAATTACTGATAAGGTAGGATTTATGTCTGCTATGATATTCGCCATTTGTTTTAACATGTCTTATATCTTTTTTGTTCCTCTATTCCTCCATTAGTACTCTCTTGTGCATTAAATAGATATTTTCTTATGTACCATTTCATTTCCTTTGTCATTTCCTTTTCTTTTTTTTTTTTTTTTTTTTTTTTTTGACAGAGTTTCGCTCTTGTTACCCAGGGTGGAGTGCAATAGCATGATCTCAGATCACTGCAACCTCCACCTCCTGGGTTCAAGTGATTCTCCTGCCTCAGCCTCCCAAATAGCTGGGTTTACAGGCACCCGCCACCATGGCCAGCTAATTTTTTGTATTTTTTTAGTAGAGATGGGGTTTCACCTTGTTGGCCAGGCTGATCTCAAACTCCTGACTTTAGGTGATCCACCCGTCTCGGCCTCCCAGAGTGCTGGAATTACAGGTGTGAGCCACCGAGCCCAGCCTATTTTCTTAGTATTAGCCCTGAGGATTGCAATTAACATCTTACTTTAAAAAAATTTAGTTAGATTAATATCCTTTTCTTTGTGCTATTGTTTTCTTTTTGAGACAGGGTCTTGCTCTGTCACCCAAGATGGAGTGCAGTGGCGTGATCACAGCTCACTGCAGCCTTGACCTCTTTGGGCTCAAGCGATTCTCCCACTTGAGCCTCCCAAGTCCCTGGGACTACAGGCTCATGCCACCATGCTTGGCTAATTTTTGTATTTTTTGTAGAGGTAGAGTTTACAGTATGGTCTTACTGTTTTATGCTGTAAATTTAATAAACTTTCATCAGCACAATAACTTCTGGCTGGTATATATAACCAAAAATTATTTGGTAAAGCTAATTTCTTTCTTTTTTTTTTGAGACAGAGTCTTGCTCTATTGCCCAGTCTGGAATGCAGTGGCGCCATCTTGGCTTACTGCAACCTGCGCCTCCTGGGTTCAAGCGATTCTACTGCCTTAGCCTCCCAAGTAGCTGGGATTACAGGCGCCTGCCACCATGCCTGACTAATTTTTGTGTTTTTAGTAGAGACGGGGTTTCTTCATGTTGGCTAGCCTGGTCTCAAACTCCTGACCTCAGGTGATCCGCCCATCTCAGCCTCCCAAAGTGCTGGGATTACAGGCATGAGCCACCGTGGCCGGCCACTAATTTCTTATTATTGTTAAACTCTTCCTCCTTCTACTCGTTATTCCAGTTCTGCCATTTCCCAGCATTATAGCATTGGGAAAATTACTTCCTTATTTGAGTTCCTCATTTGCAAAATATGGTTAACAATTTCTAAGGCTGTGTTGGGTATTAGAGTCAATATAAATAATAAAAGTGCTTGGTATAGGACCTGGTATAAAATATCAGGCAGTAAATGTTAAAGGGGTTATTATAAAAGGGTTACATTAATATGTATGCTTTCAAGGACTGTTGACTGTAAGTCTACTTTAGCCAAAAAAGCTCTATGTCCAAAATCCTAAGGTATCCTACTCTATTTGATCAAATATGGGTATTCCATGAAAGGAAAATAGGTATAATGTCAAAAAAAGGGATTCTCTTTGGAAAATGCTGCACACAATATTCATAATATAGCTTATCATAGCTTATCATTTTTCAGACTTTGAGAAGTCCTAAGAGCTTCTCTGACTTCACTTAGCTGGCCATGTCCTAAACTTTGAGTATAGGGATCATTTTTTTTCTTAGAATACTGAATATTGAATGAGTTAATTTCCTAATTATCTGATGAATACCGAATATAGTGTGCGAATTGCTGCCCTAGGAGTTTTTAAGGGTATATGAAGGCTTTCCAAGAGGCCTTGGGCTAGAAACTTTAGGGAAATAAATTTTAGGTCCACGGCTTTCTTTCTAAAAATGATCTGTTTGGGAAGCCCAACCTGTCTTCAGAATAGTTCTTCTCTTACTATTGGTGCTCTGCTCAGATTCCCTTGGGTCCCTTTTCAGCTAGAAGCTACCCCACATCAGATTACCAGTGTTGAGATTAATAAGTTATGGTGTGTGGATATGGTGTTTGAAAGCCTAGCTTCCTTGCCTAGATTAGGACAACACTGAGGTGTAACTTATGCTTTGAAGTTGCAGTGTGGCATCAGGCACACAATTTTTTGCCTTAGATGGTACCCTTGGTCGGCTTCCTCTTGTTCCTTTTACTTTCTTCACTTCTTGAACAGTTTCCTTCTTGAACATTTCTTTAGTTTATCATTGATTTCAGATTCTGTTCCTAGGACAGCTGCCTAAGATAGTGACCATATTAGTTATCAATTGCTGTATAACACACTGCCTTAAAACAACAAACATTATTGTTTCACAGGGTTAGCAGTCAGGGAGTCGCTTAGCTGACTGGTTCTGGCTACAGGTCTCTTATGAGATTCTAGTCAAGGTGTCATGAGGACTGCTGTTATCTGAAGGCTTAACAGGGGCTGGAGGATTTGCCTCTATGATGGCTGTTGGTAGAAGGCCTCAGTTCCTTGCCACATGGGGTGTCTACCAGGCTGCCTGAAAGTCCTCATGACATGGCAGCTGGCTTCCCCCAGAGTGAGTCATCCAGGAGAGAAACCAAGATGGAAGCCATCATTCCTTTTATAACACAATCTCAGAAGTGACATACCATTACTTCTGCTTTATCCTATTCGTCACATAGATGAACTCAGGTGCATTGTGGGAGGGGACCACACAAGGGTATGAATACCATGAGGTGGGGATCTTTGGAGGCTGTTTTGAAGGCTCCACGTTTACTTTATAAATGAAAATCATACCCTTCACTGATACTCAGTACTACCATGGTGCATTGTCTTGAGGTGTAAAAGCTTCCAGGGTGCCAAATAAAGGAGAAGTCTCCTTGAATTATTAATCAAGGGACTGTATTAGGAGTTCCTTCCTTTCCATTTTTGCACAAATTTCTGTTAAGGGTAAATCATGTTAGGAACAGTATATTTTGTCCTGTGGTAGGATATTCTGAATTTAGATATGTAGTAGGGAGTAATGACATAGGTAGGAATAACGATAGTTTCCTTTTAATGACCTGTTCTTTTTCCCCCTAGCTATTGACAACGAGTATATTGCTTTTAAGAGAGAGTCCCTGTGAGAGTACAGCAAAGAGAACACAGAGAATTTTGATTGCTAAAACTATGTCCTGTGTATTTAAATGTAAACAATGATTTTGGCTAATCTTAATACTTTTCGTTAGGATGTATCATTTGCTGTAAAGAAAAACACCTTTAAACAGCCAAATGATATGAGTTAGTAAAGCTGTATCTTTTAAACATGAATGGAGTGTTTTCTGGGGCTGCCAAAAATTTTAAGTTACACTGGCTAACCTTATTTTTTCATATTCATGTACATTATGATTCAATAAAGTGGGTAAAACTGTTCAGCTGTCATAAGTCTAAGTCCAATTGTTTAATGTTTTCTACTTCATATTTAAAGTAAACCCTGGCTATTCATTTTTAGCAGCATATACCATTCTCTTTTGTTAAATACCCAGAAAAAGGATGGTCATCATATCTAATGAAATTAATGGAGTTATGCCTGATTTTATTGTTTGATTTATTGATTAGTAGGGGTGCATTTTATTTATGTATTTTTATTTATTTTAGTAGCTTTAGGGGTACAAGTGGTTTTTGGTTATGTGGATGAATTGTATAGTAATGAAGTCTAGGCTTTTAGTGTACTTGTCACCTGAATAGTGTACATTGTACCCAATAGGTGATTTTTTTCATCCTTCACCCCACTTCTGAATCTCCAGTGTTCATTATACCACTCCACATGCCCCTGTATACCCATAGCTTAGCTCCCACTGATAAGTGAGAACATGCAGTATTTGGTTTTCTGTTCCTGAGTTCCGTCACGTAGGATAATGGTCTCTAGTTCCATCCAGGTTGCTCCAAAAAATATTATTTTATTCTTTTTTATATCCCTGATTTTTATACTTGGTTGTATTTAATTATTTCCAAAAGTTGAATAACAGTTTTATGTATGTCCACATGTTAATGGAAGGCATGTAGTATTGTTTATTATGCTCCTTCATAAAAGCTTAGAATTTTAGTTGTATATTACATTGCATTATTGTAAATTAATGAGAAACAGAATAAGTAATGAGAAACTGATTTATTATCTTGATTTTAAGGTGTGTGAATGCACAAAACAGTCACACTGGGTTTAAATAATATTGACTGCTTTTTGTAATTCCATAAATTTTTTTTTTTTTTAAAGACAGAGTTGTGCTCTCTTGCCCAGGCTGGAGTGCAGTGGTGTGATCTTGTCTCACTGCAACCTCTGCCTCCCAGGTTCAGGCAATTATCATGCCTTAGTCTCCCAAGTAGCTGGGATTGCAGGTGTGTGCTACCAAGTATGGCTAATTTTTGTATTTTTAGTAAAAACAGGGTTTCACCATGTTGGCCAGGTTGGTCTCAAACTCCTGGCCTCAAGTGATCCGTCCTCCTTGGTCTCCCAAAGTGCTGGGATTACAGGCATGAGCCAATGCACCTGGCGTTGGTGATATTATGGTGTAAACCCATAATTTCTCAGTGGTTTTCATGATGTAATTTTTTTGTTGTTGTTTGTTTGTTTTGTTTAAGAGACGGAGTCTCGCTGTTGTCCGGCCTGAAGTGCAGTGGTGAGATCATAGCTCACTGCTGCTTTGAATTCCTGGGTTCAAGTGATCCTCCTGCCTCAGCCTCCCGAGTAGCTGGGACTGCAGGTGCATGCCACTATGCCTGGCTAATTAAAAAAAAATTTTTTTTTAAAGAGATACCTTGACATGTTGCCCAGGCTGATCGTGAACTCCTGGCCTCGAGCAATCCTCTGATTTCAGCCTCATCTTTACTTTTTTTGAAGTGAAACTTGGAGTCAGACTTTTCTTGAGAGACACTTAGTACAGTTTGACTTATTAGTTTGATCATGAGGACTGGCTTTGCTAATTCGGTTTTAGGTTTTAGGGTGGACTTTTTAAAAAAAAAAAATCAAATGCCCTAAGTCTGCAGGTCAGAATTTGAACCAGAAAGTGTATTATTAATGGGGAAAAAAAGTCTCACTCATTCTATTAAGATATTTATTTCCAATAAAAATGTGCTTTTGGGTTTACTCATTATCAAAATGTATGATATTCTTAGGCCGTTTGCATCAGTTAAGTACTGATTATGATAATTTCACCCAGAAGAAAAAAAACCCACTATAACACCTAAAGCCTTATAATCTGAAAGATAAGAGTAAAGCATATCATATTAGACAATGTTTTTTAAAATTAAGTTAGAATAAATTCTGTAAGGATAATGGACTGGAAATAAGAGTTCAAAAAGAAAAATGTAGACTTTCTAAATGTTAAGGAATAATGTGTTCATGTATCTCTCTATATATATTTTATAATTTTTTAGGTGTGGGGTTTCATGGTAAAAAGGAATCTGAGGAGAAAGGAAAAATGAAAAAAAAAAAAAAAAGGAAAGAAAAAAAGAGATGAGGTCTCACTCTGTTGCCCCAACTGGAGTGCAGTGGTATGATCATACCTCACTGTAGCCTTGAACTCTCGAACTCAAACGATCCTCTTGTCTCAGCCTCTTGAGTAGTTGGGATTACAGGCACGTACCACCATGCCTTGCTAATTCTTAAATTTTTTGTAGAGATGGAGTCTCACCATGTTGCCCAGGCTGGTCTCAAACTCCTGGCCTCAAGTGATCCTCCTGCTTTTGCCTCTCAAGTTGCGGGGATTAAAGCGTGAGCTACTGTGCCCAGCCCCATATTTTTTTAAATGAGTGATGGCTGAATATGTTTAAATGAGGATTTAGCAGTTTTATTTTAAATTCCATTTTATCTGTAAATGCATTATATCCTCTGCATTTATTTAAAATTATGGTGAAAAAAATTAGTTACCATATTAAACTGTGTGAGGGACATTATAGCTTATTGAAATTATTTTAATTGTTTGCGTATAAAATAATTGGAAAAAGTTTTGTATAGGATACCTAGGTAAAAATATTTTCTGCATTTTAAGTTTACTTTAGACAGCACTAAGAAAAGTCGTGTTTTTTGTAGCTACTTAAGTATAAAGAAAATAAAATCAGACTTTTTTTCAGTGAAAATGTGGCTTTTGACATTTTTTTTCCTGTAGTTAGTTTTTTTCTTTTGACTTTGGAGCCTTAGATGATTAGGGAAATGGTTCTCAACCTTTGCTTCTGATGTTGAATGGGTTCTCTTTAAGGAGTGAAGAAGACAGAGGGGATTGATGTATAGTAATTAATTTATTTTTTCAGTTATTCACTTAGCTAATATTTATTGAGTGCCTTCTGCATGCCAAGCATTCTTCTAAGTGATAAGGATACAGTGATGAGCTAGATGGAATGTGGACCATGTTCTAATAGAGTCAGGTAGTAAAGATAGATCTCTGTTGTTGGGTAATGTAGCAGCTAGCTATATGTAGTTACTAAAATAATTAAAATTTAAAAGTCAATGTCTCATTCAGATTGGCCACATTTCAAATGCTCTATAGCCACATATGACTAGTGGGCTACCATTTTAGCGCAGACATAGTAAACGTTCATCATCACAAGGAGTTCCATTGGACAGCACTGAGATAGACTAACCAAGAAATTATAGCATGGTATAAGTGCTATGATAGGGAAGTACAGGTTGCTATGAGAGAACAGAAAATAACAAGCCTTCAGAAGTTAGGGAAAGCTTTCTAAAGGAAGTGATATCTCTGGCGAGATATCACAGGACTGGAGAGTCCTGAAGGATGAGTAAAAAATCATATGGGAAAAGGAAACTGGGAAACTTATTTCAGAAATAGCCTGCACAAAAGCCTGGAAGTGAAAAGAGAGCAGTATATGGATATATTGAGAGTGAAAGAGTAGCAAGAGATGAGGCAGGGGCTTGTATAACATGCTCATGTTACATGTAGGGCCTTGTATAACATGCTCAGAAGTTTAGGCTTTGAAGCTAATCTTTCACTGGCTTCCCTCACTGATAGCCATATTTTGGTTTGGTTAATCAAAAATCTATAAAGCCTAAGTAATAAGTTTGGTAGGTGTCAAATTGTTTAAACATAACTTTATTCTTCCTAATAGTCATGATACAAAAAATTGCTATCTTTAAACTATAATGGCAAAACTTATTCTTGACATTCTGTATGAAATGCTATTAAACATTTACATTCTAGTTAGAAAATTTAAAGTGACTCTTGGAGGTAAAGAAGTATGTGTTTTAATTGTGTGTGTGTATGTGTATTTTTCATTACTCTGCTGATTTTATTTTAGGGTGATGAGGAAACATTTGAAAACTATTATCGAAAACAAAGAAAGAAACAAGCAAGACTGGTATTGCAACCCCAGTCGAATATGGTAAGTATGCGATATTTTGAATTGGTTATGTTGTCACTTTTTATCCCCTTATCCTGTTTTAATTTCTTCAGAGCATGTATCACTGTTCATTCAACTACAAATATTTATTGAACACCTACCATTTCCAAACATTGGTTTAGGTGCTAAGGGTACAGCAGTGAACCAAATAGATAAGTCCCTTTTCTCATGAGCTTACATTCTATTAGGAAAGATAGCGAATTAAAAAAAAAAAGGACCAACAAGAAATATATAAAATATCAGGGAATGATAATTAGTTTCTGACAATATAGTGGATTATGTACCTTGATTAATTGTCCCACTGAAAATACAACTGAAGATGCTAGACAGACATTTAAAACAAACAAACAAAAAGATCAGAAACTAAGTGAATAAGGAACTCTTCTATATATTGGTTGTGGTGATAGTTACATTAGTAGATGTGTTTGTAAAACTCATAGAAACTGAATATTACACAGTTTTATTGTATGTGACTAATACCTCAATACATCTGACTATAAAACAATCAAAACAGGAAAACCCAAATGAAGGCAGAAACGCAGATAGGTTTAATGAAACACTGAATATAGCTTTTATCCTAGGAGCATCTGCTGAGTAGGAAAGCATGAGTTTTGAGGACATTGGGTACAGAGGGCTAAGCCCAGAGCCCACCCAAAGCAGGTGCTTAATAAGAGATTGTCTCCCTTGTAAGCTGAGACTCCAAAGGATTTAAAGCCCCATTATTAGGATGAGCTAGAGATAAAACCATCTAAAAATCCTTCTGTTCCTTCTGGCGAATACTGTAAGGAAAATTACCTATCTCAAATCTTAGTGCTGAGTGAACGAGAGAAAAAATCCCTCTGAGAATTCATAAGCAGTTTGTTACCACTTGTGTTTGCAACCCAAATTCATCATACATGGATAGTCAAAGACATCTCAAACTCAACATTTAAAGTATTTCCATCCTGATACTATCTCCAAGTGCCTGGCAGAAGCAAATACAGATCTCTGCACCTTCATTCAAGAGTTAAACTGAGCAATTCACAGTCAGAAATAATTACCAAACGAGTGAGAATCATAAGAAATATTAACAACAAAAATAGATTCTAAAAGACTTGATATTTGATTATTAGCCATAGAGTATATAATAGTGCTACTTAGTATATTTACAGAAATAAAATCCAAGCTTGTTAATATAAATAGAGAACAGAAACTATAAAGAATGACCAAATAGATGTGAAGAAATATCAGGTAGAATATCTAGAAATTAAATACATATTAACTGAAGTTAAAAATATTATCAATAGGTTTAACAGTTGATTAATTCTCTCTTAGTTAATCTGAAGAAACTATGTGGAAGTAAGCATCACAAAGAGACAGAAGGAAAAATTACTGAAATGAGACATGAGGGATACAGAGAAGTCTAACATATATCTAATTGGAGTTTCAGAAAGAGGATAGAGCAAATGAGACTGAAGAATATTTGATGCCATATGGCTGAGAATTTTCTGGGACAGATGAGAAATAGAAATCCACAGAGTCAAGTCCAAGGAATCCCAGGTACCTTAAATAAAAAGAAATACACTCTTAGAAACCTTATAATTAAATTGCAGAACACCAAAGATAAAGAGGAATAGAAGACCTGAAAACTATTATCAGCTATCTTGATCTGATTGACATTTATTGAATACTCCACCCCAGATGGAAGAATACACACACTTTACATGTGCACATGGAAGATTCACCAATATCATATTCTGGGCCATGAAACAAACATCAACAAATATAAAAAGCTGGGCTGGGTGCAGTGGCTCATGCCTGTAATCCCAGCGCTTTGGGAGGCTGAGGCAGGGTGGATCACCTAAGGTCAGGAGTTTGAGATCAGCCTGGCCAACATGGTGAAACCCCATCTCTACTACAAATACAAAAATTAGCCAGGCGTAGTGGCGCGTGCCTGTAATCTCAGCTGCTCGGGAGGCTGAGGCAGGAGAATCACTTGAACTCGGGAGGCAGAGGTTGCAGTGAGCCGACATCGCACCATTGCACTCCAGCCTGGGCGACAAGAGTGAGACTCTGTCTCAAATAATAATAATAATAATAAATAAATAGAAAAAGCTTGAAATCATACAGTCTATCCTCTGACTGCAAGAGAATTAAATGATCCATATGCAAAAAATGAATATTGACTCACCTCTTTCAACAATTCAAGTGGATCATGGACCTAAATGTAAGAGTTAAAATTGTAAACTTTTAGGAAAAAACAAAGGATAAAATCTTTATTACCTTGGGTTCTACAATATTCTACAATGTATTTACAGCAAATTCCTATGTGAGATACATAAAGCATGAGCCATAAAAGAAAAAAAAAAGATGATTTGAACATCAAAATCTGAAACTTCTGCTTTTCAAAAGGTGTTGTTAAGAAAATGAAAAGGCTGGCTCATGCCTGTAATCCCAGCACTTTGGGAGGCCAAGGCGGGCGGATCATGAGGTCAAGAGATCGAGACCATCCTAGCAAACATGGTGAAACCCCTGTCTCTACTAAAAATACAAAAATTAGCTGGGCTTGGTGGCGTGTGCCTGTAGTCCCAGCTACTAGGGAGGCTGAGGCAGGAGTCTCACTTGAACCTGGGAGGTGGAGGCTGCAGTGAGCTGAGATCGTGCCATTGCACTCCAGCCTGGCGACAGAACAAGACTCCATCTCAGGAAAAAAAAAAAAAAAAAAGAAAGGAAAAGGCAAGATAAGGACTTGGAGAAAATATCATGTCTAAAAAGGGGCTTTATCCAGAATATGTAAAGAACTTGTATAATTCAGTAATTGAAGACAGATAAAATAATTTAAAAATGGACAAAAGATTTTTTTTTTTTAGTGTAGTACTGAGTTTACTAGAATAAACAGAAAATAGAACAGAATAGATGATTGAGAAACAAATTTAAGTGTACATAAGAACAACTGTCAAGCTATTTTTTTTAGTTGACATATAATAATTGTACATATCTATGGGACATAGAGTGATATTTTGATACATATATAATGTGTAATGATCAAATCAGAGTAATTAGCATATTCATTGTGAGAAAACTATGCTGAACATCTTCTCACGTGCTTATTTGCCATCAGTTTATCTCTGGTAAAATGTCTATTCAAATCTTTTGTCCATTCCACACTCCAGGAACAAAGCTGGATGGAGAATGGACAAAAGATTTGAATAGACATTTTACCAAAGATAAACTGATGGCAAATAAGCACATGAGAAGATGCTCAGTATAATTTTTTCGTCAGGGAAATGCAAATTAAAACCACAATAAGATACCATTGCATACTTACTAGAATGACTAAAATTGAAAGGATTGATAATAGCGAGTGCTGGTGAGGATGTGAATCAAGTGGAACTCTCATACACTTCTGATAGATATAAAATTATACTGCCACTTTGGAAAATGGTTTGGCAATTTGTTACAATGTTAAGCATACTCTTCTATGACCTAGCAGTCCTGCTCCTAGGTATTTATCCATGAGAAATGAAAATGTATCTTTATACAGTGGCTCATATGTGAATGTTTGTAGTAGCTTTATTATAAACACCAAAAACTAGAGACATCTGAATGTCTGTGAACTAGTGAATAAATTGTGGTACCTCCATGTGTATAAACAAATTATTGTAAGTTTTATATAATGGAACTACTTGGCACTAAAAGGGAATTGATACATGCAATGATATGGATGAATCTCAAAAGTATTATTCTAAGTGAAAAAAATTCATATACAATAAAGTTATATACAATATGAGTTATGTTATATGACATTTTTGAAAAGACAAAACTCTAGGACAGAATATCAGTGGTGGCCAAGGGCTATGGGTTCGGCAGGATAATTCTCTACAAAAGGGCAGGAGGGAACTTTCTGAGATGGAAATGTTGTATTTTTTTATTTTTCTGGTGGTTATACAACTGTCTACATTTGTCAAAACTCAGTGAACTCTACATGTAAAAAAGGGTTAATTTTATTATATGTAAATTATACCTCAATAAACTTAACTTTAGAAACAAACATAAACAGAAAATCTTAAAAGTACCCAAAGAGAAAAGAGGTTATTTTCAAGTAAACAAAACAATAAAATATTTTCAATTCTGAAAAAAGTAACTGTCAACTTAGGATTCTATATCCAGTGAAACAAGGGCAGAGATAGACATTTTCAGACAAAGAAGAGCAGAGTTGGCCACTGAGACATGCTTACTAAGGAGATCCTAAGGATATGCTTCAAACAAAAGGAATGTGATGCCAAATGGAAGATGTGAGATGCAAGAAGGAATGAATAGCAAGAAAAGTATAAATATTTAGGTAAATCTAAAATGACTGTAGGAAATAATGTAAAATATTATGGACATTAAAACAACATAGAATTTTAATTTGTGCAGCAGCAGTAAGAAAAAAATAAGATAGAATTAAAATACACAACAATAACATAAACATCAGAATGAGATGGAAGTTAGTGAAATTAAACTATCCTACAGTCTGAAGCGTCCAGCAGAAGAGTAAAAATATTGACTAGCTTTAGAATTTGGTTACTTAAGGATGTGTAATGTGATTTCCAGAGTAACTACTGAAGGAATAGAAACAGGGTATATATACTTTTATATAATACAGGGAAAGCTAGAATGATGAGAATAAAATTTTTGTTATTTGTGTGCTTTTGAGTTGATAAAAATGGTAATTCTAAACCTATAAGCACTTGATAACATTGACTCAAAGTATTTAAAGCAAAACTGCCACAACTACAAGGAGAAATAGAAAAATCCACAAGTATAGTGAGTTTTAAAATATGTGTCATTATCTTCTAAACCAAGTAGACATAGCATCAGTAAGAATACAAAGCATGCTTAATAGGCTTCATCTAATGGAATATATAGAATCCTATTTCAACAACTATAGGAACATATTCTTTTCAAGCACACATGGACCATTATTAAAAATTTGACTACATACTATGCTATAAAGCAAGTATCAGGAAATATCAAGCATTTGGTGTCATGTAGACTATATTTTCCAATCACAGCATTTCTAAGCTAAAACGTATTAACAGTCCTTCCCCCAAAACACCTGAAGAAAACCCCAGATGTTTGAAAATTTGATCACATTTATGAAATTTGCAAAACATAACATTTGAACTTAATTGAAATATGAAATATTTCGTGTAATAAACTTTTTATGAATGAAAGTCATATGATCAAATATTTTTCTATATGCCTTTTGTTAAAATTATAAACAATAGGCAATCATAAAACCATAAAAGGTTTTGGCAGAAGATATAGTCTGATTACTATTTGAAAAATATCATTCTGGCAGCTATATAGAGAATAGACTGTAGGGGACAGGCTGGAAGTTGGGGACCCTATGTAGGAGGATGGTATAATACATAGTCAAAGTAGAGGTGATGACAGCTTTAACTAGTCTGCTGAGAAGGGGGTTCTGAAATCTATTTCCTTTTTAACTTATCTCCTTTCGAATGTACGTTCCATGAGAGTAAGGACTTCTTGTTATTTACAAATATATCCCTGGTACCTAAAAATGTATGTGACATATAGTAGGCTCTCAATAAATATTTGTTAATGAAGTTGTAGTGACTTGGAACTTACCTTTATGTTACCGGTATTTATTGGTTTAAATTGATTTTTATTTTTCATTTTAAGCATGAAACAGTTGATGGCTATAGAAGATATTTCACTCAAATTGTAGGGTATGTATCTAATATGGAAATAACTATTATTAATTTTATATTATGTTAAATGCCAGAAATACTTATTTTCTGTTTGGGTTTTTTTTTTTTAACACATGCTTTGGTAATTACTGTTTTTAGGTTCTTTGTGGTAGAAGATCACATTTTACATGTGACCCAAGGATTAGTAACCAGGGCATACACTGATGAACTTTGGAACATGGCCCTCTCAAAGATAATTGCTGTCCTTAGAGCTCATTCAGTAAGTCAGACGATTTACATTACTAAAATTTTAATTCAGTTACTTCAAGAACTTCTGAGCTGCATAATGTCAGAGGAAAACTGTACCTCCATCATTCTGCATTTTTTTAGTAGTTGCTTAGATTTGGAAGTAGTAATGTCAGGCTTTTGTTTGGTAATATCAGGCTATGATTCTGCAACTGACTGGGGCTTCCCAAAACACTTTTATTCTAGCATTATAGAAAATGAAGAATTAAGCAGGTCTCATTAGTCTCAACTGACCTCTTCATTAGATCCCTGAAAAGCACCATGAAGAAAATGTTTTTAATTATCATTTCAACTCTTTGTTTCTAAAATAAACTCCACCATTAAAACTCAATAGAACTTGTTCTTCGATGTTTACAATTTACAGTAATACACTATAATAATGAATTTCTTTAAAATTTGCAATTTTCAAAATTTGAAATATTGAACCTTTGTGTAATGAGAGGTTTTTATAGATGAAAATTAAATGATCAGCTATCTTCTTAATGCCTTTTTGGAAATAACAAATATGTTAGTGTTATAAAGACAATACTTAGTCAGTATAGGCCTTTTTAAAAGTTGTAGTAGTTTACCTTTATTAATATATTTTCATACTTAAAATTTTGTCTGTTTATAATTTTATAATTGATCATTGAGATTTTAAAAAATTGAAGAAAGATTGTTAGCTTATGTGATATTAAGATTATAAATAAGCTGCATTTTTATTTATCAGGAATGTAGATTCTTGATACACTATCCAATGAACTACGACTTTTCCTAGCATATTAATAAAGAACAATACATTTTATCATGGTCGATATTCGGATCAGCTCTGAATATATAAAATTAAAGTATGTTTCCTGTTAATTCCATGATACCAAATATGAAGTCATGTTAAATACAGCATATCACTTTCAAAATCTCATTAAATGCTATGAAAGGAACAGAGTAAATCTCACTGCCCTTTGAAATTAATAATTTTCTTTTGGTTAATTACTAAGAAAATAATGAAATTGTAATTCTTATATTGGAAAAAGTAATACATAGTATCTCTTTTATAAGATGGAAAATAAGTAAATAGATGAAATGTGAAAATACATAGTCTATTATAAACCTTTTTCAGTTTAAATAACTAGTTCCTAAAATCTAAAAACTTTTGAAATATAAGCATCATAAGTATCATATTATCATCTCCCTCTAAAAGTTTATACTGAATAGAGAAGGTCTGTTGTGGATCTAACCAACCAAAATTTTAAACTTATTATAAGTCTGGCAGATTAAAAGAAACATTATCAATTTCTTATTTCTTAGTTTTTAATCATATGACTCTGGTTTGTTGTTGTCGGTGTTTTGTTTTCTTTGTGTGTTTCCACCCTCAGTCCTATTGCACTGATCCTGATCTTGTTCTGGAGCTGAAGAATCTTATTGTAATATTTGCAGATACTTTACAGGTGGGTGATAACCTAACAATTAATGGTTATTCTGATCACTTAAAAACATACAAAATATAGGCTATACTCATTTATGTTATTGTAGATTAGTGGCAGTAAATTAGTAGTAATAAATGTTTACCTACGTATTGGTATTCTGCTATTACCCAGGACTATTCATACCACTTCCTTTTCAATTATGAAGCTTAGACAGAGCTCAGGGATGCTACCATCTTTTAAAATATTGATCATTCAGTTAGAATAAAGTATTTTTACAGTTTAAAAAAAAGAATACAGAGTATAATGGAAAGAACCCTGAACTAGAAATTAGAAGATATAAATTCTGCCTTAGGGCAGTGAGAAGTGGGTTCTAGAATCACATAGGCCCGGAGTTTCTGTTCTGCCTGTGCTGTTGACTAATTGTATGCCTGCAGGTTCTTTAAGCTTTAGATCCTTATTTGTGAAAATGGGTTTATTACTAATTTCAGAATTGTTTTTAGTTTTAAATATGATACTTTGTATGAAAACACATGATTTGAAAACTGTATGTTCATTTTCCTCCTGGTTTCTGGTCTTCCATGTGTTCTGTGAGCAAATCACTTTACTTTTTTGAGTTGTTGTTTTTCTCTTTTTAAAAATAAGGAGGATTGTTTGAACCCAGGAGGTGGAGGTTGCAGTGAGCCGAGATCACGCCACTGCACTTCCCTGGGCAACAGAGCGAGACTCCGTCTCAAAACAAACAAAAAACACGAAACAAAAAAATAAGATTTTTCTTTTTATTGGGAGTAATATCCTCTCCCCTTCGGATATTAAAAGCAATATCACCGGCAAGTTGTACAACTGCTGCGTTATTGGGAGTCATATCATCCTCTCCCACCTGGATATTAGAAACAATATCATGGGGTGGGTCGTGTACACCCTCTGCGATATTAACAGTAATATTCTCTCGCTCCTCGATATTAGGAAAAATATCACAGCGGGGGTTTATACCCTCTGCGATATTGGGAGTAATATTATCCTCTCCCATCCTGGATATTTGGAACAATATCACAGGTGGGGTGTACACCCTCTGCGATATTGGGAGTAATATCATCCTATTCCCCCCTGGATATTAGGAACAATAATCACCCCCTGAGATGTTGAAAGTAATATAAAAAACAAGATTAAAACTAAATTATTTCAGAACTCAATATTTTTGTGATTTTCAGTATCAAAGTTTTGAGATTTCTAGCTTGTCCTTCCTCCTTGATCACAGATAATAAAGAATTGATTGCGTTTTCTTTTCCTGTGTAAATTTATGGGATTTTATGGTTAGAAGTAACTTTTCATGAATTACAGACTAGCATTTTCCAAAGTGTGATAAGTGCTGTTACTTAAAAAAAGTGTCCTGTGGTCCAAAAGTAAAACATATTTCTCCACTGAAAACTTTTCTGAGAGCAAATTTATACCCATAAGTTCCCAAAAGGAAGATGATTATGCAGCATTTTCCCAATATATTTGACCCTTGAATCTTTTTCCCCCTAGAACATCTTTTAGATCTAGAACTTTATATAATATGCTTTGGGAAATCCTGATTTAAACTATTTGCTTTATCACAAGAGTCTTTGCATCTTAGAATTATAGTTTTCTACTTTATTCTTAAACCTAAAGAGAAGGTTCCACAAGCTCCTTTAGTAAATTATTTTATCACTCATGTCTATTATATATTAATTTGTATGGCTTATATTTTAACAGCGGAATAAGGTAGGATTTTTTGTTGTTGTTTTCATAAATTTTGTGATGACTGTATAATATTAATCTCACTGCAAGAAAACTTTTGGGAAGTTTTATTTGGGGCTGTCCAAATTTTGGGGGCCCATTTCTAAGTAGCTTGAGATATTAGGTTAGTGCAAAAGTAATTGCGATTTTTGCCATGGAGAGCAAAAGTAATAGTAATTTTGGATAGTAATTTTGCTGTACTTAATGACTTAAAGCACTTCTTCTCAAAGTGTGGTCTGGGGACCACTGGTCTACAAACTGTTTGTTACTAGTCTGCAAATTATCTGTTAGATCCATAACAAAAAGGAACTTTCCTCAGAATGTAAATTAACTGTATCCCCAAGTACAAAGTTTAGTGCAGTTGGCATCTTGCTACAAGCAAGACTTTTTTCAATATAGGTAGCAGCATCAATTTGTATTCTGGTGCAAAGTCCTTATTTCTTTGTAGACTGTAATAAATAGTTATTGGACTGGACTTTGAGTACAGCTGAATCTACAGTATTTGATATGGTACCAAGGAATTCTCCAGAGAATCAAAGAAAAGTCAAAGATAATATTTAGGTAATATTGGCACTGTAAAAGCAACAATGATAGTTACATAAACCCTTGCAAGGATACCTTTCTCATATTATTGCTTTGAAATATGACTGGAGAAGTCAAACCAGTCCTTCCTACTTTTTCAGAGTTTCTACGGTATTTTCATTTCACTCAAAGCTGACAGGCTGAGTATTAGGTCCATCTTATACTGAATTAATGATTGCTGGCTTTTAAATTTATAGCTATTAATCGAAGAACTGGTAAGTGTCTTTTCATGAAAACTAATTAAAGAATGTTACATAATACTTAGTTTTTTAAATCAGCCCTTGCCACCCTAAGGAAATTTTGCTTTTTAAAATGCCAGTATTTTATCTTCTAAAACAAAGCTGACTAAACAATAAAGTAAAAAAGTAATACCAGCATATTTATATTCCTTACTGCCTATTAGGCAAATAACAAGTAGACATTTATTGATTCCTTTATTAACATTTTTTGAGTACCCAATACATGTTAGCAGACTAGTTGATGTATACAATAGTAGAGACATAAAAGTTGGTAAGACAGTAGGGATGTAAAAGTCCTTGGCTTCAAGAAATTCACAGTTTATTTGTAAACGAATAAAATGTTTAATAAGGCATCCTAATGCAGCAAGCAATATGTTGGCTTTGGGCTTGCAGAAGATGGAATAACTAACTTAAATTCTAGGAGTTGAGGAAGGATATACAGAAAGTTGAAACTTGAGCTGGGTTTGAAGGATGAGTTCAGCAAATAGATAAGAAGGAAAGGGCATTAATGGAAGAAAAAATAGCATATGTAAACTATAGATAAAATCATGGTGTGGTGAAAGTGAAACTGAGCAGCTTGATGGTAGACTGTAGAATATTGGTGTGAACAAGGAAGGGCAAATAGTGGTGATTAAACTTATGAGGTGGTTTGACCCAGATTATGGGACATCTTGTGGGACGTTAGTAAGCATTTTATAGTTTTTAGGCAGGGGAATGGCACAATCAGATTTACACTTTTGAATGGAATTTTGAGAATCTGGGAAATAGATTGAGAGAGAGAAACAGTTGAAATTTTAGTTTAGGAAGCTTTTACAGTGGTCTAGGTAAGAGATATTAAGGACCTGAGATAAAGCAGTGGCACTAAGAATATTTCTGGAAGAAAGAAAGATATGGGTAGATGATGGAGAATGATAGATTTGATTTGTAAAAGGTAAAAATCAGAAGAATTTGGTGACTACTCAGTGTGTGTGTGTCTGTGTGTGTGGCAGGGGTGGGGTGTTTAGATGGTTTTCTAGATTCTCTGTTGATAAACTAGGTTGATGATAGCATTATTATTATGGATAGAGGAATACTTGATTTCATTGGAGAGAGGAAGTAAGTTTAATGTACTTGCTGGCTGACTGACTGGAGATGAAACAGGTGTTGGAATTAAATATTTGGAATTTAGAGAGGCCTAGCTAGAGATACAGATTTGAACTAATCATCAGAGGTTGAAATCATTAGACTTGAGATTGCCCTAGGGAGCTAGAAGAAAAGATTAAAGGATAGAGATAGAAGTTACACAAGGAAACTGGAAGGATTGTTCATAGATGTAAAGGGAGAACAAGAAGAATGATTGGTGTTATAGAATTCAAAGCAGAAGAATTTCAAGAAAGATGTTGGGTAGAGTGAGATCATTGAATCTGATATTTAGGAGATAGTCTGTGACATTGTTGAGTAGTTTAAATAAAGGAATAGAAGTGAGAGTTAGATTGTAGTACGTTTGACTGTGAAGGGAGTGACAGAGGCAGCTGACAGGCTACAGAAAATTGAGGGAGAGCTGTTTTGGTCTCGTTTTTCTTGGCTTAAAGATGGGAAACAATTTAGCATGTTTTTTAGCCAAGAGAAAGGTGCCTGTGGAAGTTAAAGACATAATAGAGTAAGAAGTTAACCCATGGAATGGTTTATGTGGAAGGAGATAGGCCCAAGAACAAAGATGGAGAGAGAAACCTTGGAGAGACAAGTGGAGAATTCTGTGAGGTGAGAGAGAATGTTTGGTCCCGATATGGGTAAGATTTCAGTGAGTTTGGAGTCAGAAAAGAATAAAATTTGGAAGTGTGACTGTTTAATGGAAAGATGTAAATTTTCCCAATGTGACAAACTCAGTCTTAAATTGAAGGTGCGAAAGGAAGCCAGCTTGTCTCAGACAGAATCCATTCCCTTTTCTTCTTGTATCCTATTTAGGCACCACTTCCCAAGACACTGTTATGTAAAAACTTATCTTGAATTTTTTCCTCCAGCTCTGACTTCTAATACTTTTTAAGGCTAACACTGTAGTCATTACTAAAAAGAGAGAGAAGAAATGGAAAAACCATTCTATTCCCATAAAACTCTTTCTGAACCTCTTTTTTACCAAATGCAATGTAGTAGAAAGTCAAAATGTATCTTTTTTTTTCTTACTGTGAGAGTGGCATGCAATGGGATCTAGTGATTCCTTACAAATGATTCTCTAGTATTCCCAATATTTTTAATGATATTTTTGTACACTTGTTTATCTGCTTTTTTTTTTTTTTTTTTTTTGTATTTCAGGGTTATGGTTTTCCAGTGAACCGACTTTTTGACCTTTTATTTGAAATAAGAGACCAATACAATGAAACACTGCTTAAGAAATGGGCTGGAGTTTTCAGGTTAGTCTAAGTCATGGTGCCTTAATATAATGAATATGTTTGTCAAATGCTCAAGTGGTTCATTTGCATATATTAATAAAAATACTTATAATCATTTTTATTGTAGTAAAGTACACATAGAATTTACCATCTTAACCATTTTCAAGTGTATAGTTCAGTGGTGTACACTCAAATTGTTGCAACTGTCACCACCATCCATTTCCAGAACGTTTTCATCTTCCCAAATAGAAACTCTACTCACTTAACAATAACTCTCCATTTCCCCCTTCCCCCAGCCTCTGGCAACCACCACTCTTGCTTTGTCTCTAAAATTTGACTGCTCTAGGTACCTCATGTAAGTGGAATCAGATATGTTTGTTCATTTGTGTCTGGATCATTTCGCTTAACACAGTGTCTTCAAGGTTCATCCATGTTGTAACGTGTCAGAATTTCATTCCTTTTAAAGGCTAATATTCCATTGTCTTTATATACCACATTTTGTTTATCAGTTCATCTGTTGATGGACATTTAGGTTCCTTCCACCTTTTGACTATTGTGAATAATGCTGCTGTGAACGTGAGTACAGTATACATATATCTGTTTGAGTCTCTGCTTTCAAATCTTTTGGGTTTATACCCAGAAGTGAAATGCTGGATCATATGTAAATATATCTTTAATTTTTTGAGGAGCTACCATACTGTTTCCATAGTGGCTGTAACATTTATAATCAGTTTTTAATTATACTTACTTGTAGTTCTAATATCTGTAATTTTTTCCTAGTAAATGATTAAATACTTATAAGGCTATAAGTATTCAAAGATATTTTGTATTAGAGACAGAAATTTACAGCTTTTAAATTTTGTTTTGGGCAAGTGCTGTTTTTACAAATAAAATAACTAGATTAAGAATCTTAAATAATCTAAATGAGAAAATTACTTTTGCTTTAACCACTTATCTGCAGGCCATGGACAAAAGTATTTTAATATCTGTGTAACTTTTTAGTGACATGAGAAGAGAAATATACCCCCCCACTTTAATTACTAAAAGTTTTCCTCCCTCCCTTCTTTCCTTCTTTCTCTTTTTGTCTCTTTCTCTCCATCCTTCTCCCTTTCAGGAAGAAAAAGTCAATCTTGAGGTTTTACATCTTGTTTACCCAAAATGTGATAGAAGTAATGTGTCAATATTTGATGATATTAAAATAAAAGTATGTTAGATGATTTAATACCAGCTTAGCACTTATCCCATCAACTTTCAAAACTATGGAGATTGACCTTCTAAATACTGTAATAGAAATTTTCGAACAGGGTGAGGTGGCTTATGCCTGTAATCCCAGCACTTTGGGAGGCCAAGATGGGAGGATCTCTTGAGGCCAGGAGTTTGAGACCAGCCTGGACAACATAGTAAGACCTTGTGTCTACAAATAAAAAATAAAAAAATTAGCTGGGCATGGTGGTGCGCACCTGTAATCTCAGCTACTTGGGAGGTTGAGGCAGGAGGATTACTTGAGCCCAGGTGTTTGAGGCTGCAGTGAGCTATAAACACACCACTGCACTCCAGCCTGCACAATAGGGTAAGACTGTGCTCTTAAAAAATATTTTTTTAATGCCTAAGTGGCTCATAAGGTGATACACATCTAGTAAAATCAACTAAACAAATCCTTATTTGAGTTTTTTGCATTTACGTTCTTCAGGAGTGATATTATCAGGATGCTATCCCAGATGGATAATTGACAGTCCTGATGAGTCATATGTAACTATCAACAATTATTTTTATTAACTATTTTAAAAATAAAGGTAGCATTTATTGATAAAGATGGTAATCTAGAACATATATGCTATGATATAATGTATAATATGATGTAATATGATATTTTTATAGTTATAAAATCTTATAGAGTTGATGTTATTTAACTGGCCTCTTCAGAAGGGTGTTTATATTTTCATAACTGTTGATAGATTGTATTGGGCCAGCTATTCTCTCTTACCTGTCTTAAGACTTCTAGTAGTAAGATTGTTCCTCAAGACTGGGGAAACCATGAAGTATTGTTTTCTCTCTGGGAAGCTAGTGGCTTCATTCACATAGAGATAGGATTAATTTTCTCCTCCAAAGTAATAGTGGAGGAGAACAAATGATAGCATGTCAATTTTAACACACAATTTCCAAATATATTTTGACTTCTGCTTTTAATACTCTTCCAGATCATGCTTTTTGCCTATTTTTTTTTTTTTTTTTTTTTTTGAGACGGAGTCTTGCACTGTCACCTGGGCTGGAGTGCAGTGGCACGACCTCGGCTCACTGCAAGCTCCGCTTCCTGGGTTCATGCCATTCTGCCTCAGCCTCCCTAGTAGCTGGGACTACAGGTGCCCGCCACCACACCCGGCTAATTTTTTGTACTTTTAGTAGAGATGGTGTTTCACCGTGTTAGCCAGGATGGTCTCGATCTCCTGATCTCGTGATGCACCCGCCTTGGCCTCCCAAAGTGCTGGGATTACAGGCATGAGCCACCGCGCCTAGCCACCTAAATTTTTAAGAAGTAGCAGAACTTAAGCTTTGCTTACCTCTGACCCGTATCCTTAAATATTTTATAAATAGTAAATTGACAACCTAATAATTAAATGGGGGAAAAAGAAAAATTATCAATATTGAGTGATACTCAAAACTTGACTACTTCCATGACAGAATTTATAACCTGACTGCTGTTATAGTTTATCTGTATGCAGCTCTCTCACTATATTATGAGCCCTGTTTTATTTTTGTATTATTTTTGGATACATGTGCTTTTATTTAGTTTTTAATTGACAATAATTGTATGGATTTATGAGGTACAGTTTGATGTTTTGGTATATTGTATACATTATGGAATGATTAAATCAAGCAAATTAACATATCCATCACCTCACATACTTATTTTTTTTTTTAGTGGTGCAAACATTTAAAATCTACTGTTGGCAATTTGAAATATATGTTACATTATTATTAACCGTAGTCACCTTGCTGTGGAATAGATCTCAAAAACCTATTTCTCCTGTCTGACTGAAACTGTACTCTTTGACAAACATCTTGGCATCTCCCTACCCTGCCTACCCCACTTTCTGATGGCCCGACCCTCTGGTAACCTATAAACCAGAAATCGTGCTTCTCTCTACTTCTGTGAGTGTGACTGTTTTAGATTCCTCATATAAGTGAGATTATGCTGTATTTGACTTCCTGTGCCTAGCTCATGTCACTTAGCATAATGTCCTCAAGGTTCATCCTTGTTGTTGCAAATGACAGAATTTCCCTCTTTTATAGGGCTGAATAGTATTCCATTGTGTATATGCGCTTTTTTAAATCCATTCAAAGGTCGATTCCATATTTTGGCTATTGTGAATAATTCTGCAGTGAACATGGGAATGCAGATATCTCTTTGAGATACTGATCTTATTTTTTAAAAATTTTTATTATTATTTTTTTTGAGACAGAGTCTTTGCTCTGTCACCCAGGCTGGAGTGCAGCAGCGTGATCTTGGCTCATGGCAACCTCTGCCTCCTAGGTTCAAGTGAGTCTCCTGCCTCAGCCTCCCAGGTAGTTGGGATTATAAAGGTGTGCACCACCATGCCCCGCTAATTTTTGTATTTTTAGTAGAGACAGGGTTTCACCATCTTAGCCAGGCTGGTTTCAAACTCTGACCTCAAATGATCCGCCTGCCTTGGCCTCCCAAAGTGCTAGGATTACAGATGTGAGCCACTGTGCCTGGCTTAATACTGATTTTAATTCTTTTGGTTATGCACCCAGAAATGAGATTGCTGGGATCATATAGTAGTTCTATTTTTAGTTTTTTGAGGAACCTCCATCCTGTTTTCCATAATGGATATACTAATTTACATTGCCACCAACAGCGTGCAAAGTTTCCCTTTCTCCACATCCTCACCAACACTTATCTTGTGTCTGTTAGATAATGGCCATTCTAACAGCTGTGAGGTGATACCTTGTTGTATTTATTTATTTTTTTTTTTTGAGACGGAGTTTTGTTCTTGTCACCCAGGCTGGAGTGCAATGGTGCAATCTCAGCTCACTACAATCTCTGCCTCCCAGGTTCAAGTGATTCTCCTGCCTCAGCCTTCCGAGTAGCTGGGATTACAGGCCTGCACCACCACGTCCGTCTAATTTTGTATTTTTAGTAGAGATGGGGTTTCTGTATGTTGGTCAGGCTGGTCTGGAACTCTCGACCTCAGGTGATCTGCCTGCCTCCGCCTCCCAAAGTGCTGGGATTACAGGTGTGAGCCACCGTGCCTGGCCAGCCTTGTATTTTTAATTTGGATTTCCCTGATGATTAGTGATGTTAAGCTTTGCTTATTCCTGATCTGTATACCTGTTGGACATTTTTCTGTCTTCTTTTGATAAATATCTATTCAGGTGCTTTGCCCACTTTTTAATTCAGTTATTTGTTTTCTTGCTATTGAGTTGAGTTCCTTATGTATTTTGGATACTAACTCCTTATTATATGTATCAGATATATATCAGCAAATATTTTCTCCCAGTCTGTAACTTGCCTCTTCATTCTGTTAATTGTTTCCTTGCTGTGCAGAAGCTTTTTAGTTTGATGCAGTTTATTTGTCTACTATGGCTTTTGTTGCCTGTGCTTTTGGGGTTATATTTTAAAAAATCATTATGTAGACCAATGCCATGGAGCTATTTATATTCTTGATTGCCTAGCCCTAGTATAGTGCCCAACAGAGTAGGAACTTATACATGTTTATAGAATTTGGTTCTATAAACAGATCATTTTAAGACTACATTAACATTTTTAGAATATAAATGTGCCTTTCATTAAATTATCTCTTCTTCCATAGTAACTGGTTCCCTGGCATTTGTATAAAGTTAGTAGTTTATTGTCTTCTAGTAGTTACTTTCCCTGTAACTTGCCTTTTAACCTTTCATCATTTTTATTTTTATTTTTAAAACAGAGACAGCGTTTCGCTGTGTTGCCCAGGCTGGCCTCAAGTGTTCTGCCTGCGTCAGCTTCCCAAAGATTACAGGTGTGAGCCACCTCATTTAGCCCTGCCTTTTAACGTTTTACTTTATTTTTAAACTCTATGTAGAATGAAATAGAATTAGTGGAAGTAAATACCAAAAAAGTAATTTTTGTATTTTTTGGTAGAGCTGGGTGTGGTTGATTAGTGGCGCACACCCTGTAGTCCCAGCTACTCAGGAGGCTAAGGTGCAAGAATCGCTTGAGGCTGGGTACGGTGGCTCACGCCGGTAATCCCAGCACTTTGGGAGGCCGAGGTGGGTGGATCACCAGGTCAGGAGATAGAGACCATCCTGGCTAACATGGTGGAACCCCGTCTCTACTAAAAAAACAACAAAAAAATTAGCCGGGTGTGGTGGCCGGCGCCTGTAGTCCCAGCTGCTCAGGAGGCTGAGGCAGGAGAATGGTGTGAACCTGGGAGGCGGAGCTTGCAGTGAGCCAAGATTGCGCCACTGCACGCCAGCCTGGGCGACAGAGCTAGACTCCATCTCAGAAAAAAAAGAATCGCTTGAACCCGGGAGGCTGAGGCTGCAGTGAGCCGAAATTGCACCACTGCACTCCAGCCTGGGCGACAGAGTGAGACCCTGTTTAAAAAAAAAATAAATAAAAAAAATAAAGCTCTCATTTATGCTACTTCCTTTCTACCCCTACTGTTGCAGGTTTAATTCAGATCCTCGTCACCTTTTATGTAGATTATTCTTCAGTTTTTCTAAGTGATCTCTCTGTGTTCATTATTAGGCTTTTTCCAGTGTATCCTCCACACAGTGAATATCTTCCTATGACATTCCCTTTCCTAAAACCTTTTAATGCCTACAGAGTGAAATCTTGATGTCTGTTTGCACACCTGTCCAATCTCATTTTTCACCATGTCCCTCAGACTTTATACTTTGTAATACTGCACTACTTGTGGTTTTACACCCCACCCCCGACCCACATACTAATGCTTTTTCACTCCTTGTGCCTTTGCATATATATTCCAGTGGTCTAGAATGCTTTTCTCCCATAATCTTTTTAGAAATTTTTTTCATCTGTAAAGACCCTACAGGACCCCCAACTTCTCTGTCTAACTTTCCATGAGATGTTCTTCATATACTTTGATAGTCACTTCCTTCTTTGTCCTGTTTCTGAACCTTGTACTTCTTGTATTGTATGTATAGCACAACATTATAGATGTTATAATTTGTTTGCATATCTATCTCTCCTATTAGATTTCTTGCGTTTATCTTCATGAGGTAGGGAATTTTCATCACAGCCCAGAGCCTAGCACATAATAGGTGCTCAATAAATATTAATCAAACTGAATTATTTAATTAAAAGGAAATCAATGACTGGATGACAATTACATTAGGACAGCCTAGGTTATGCTGCAGCAACAAAAATTCCCCAAATGTCAGTGGATGAACATGTTTTATTCCTCACTCACATAGAAGCCCACGATAGGTTTACTAGTCAGAGATACAAGCTATTTGCATTTGTGATTCTAACTTTTCAACATGTTGTCTTCCTTGTCACCATGGGAAGGAGGTTTGCACAATTGGCTCATAAAGGCTTTAAACTCAGAGCAACACATGTCACTTCCATTCACAGCCCAATGGCCAAAACTAGTCATATGGCCCTGCCTAACTGCAAGGGGGTGTACAGGAGAGCAAATGGATATTTGATGAGTAGTAACTGTTTCTGCGTCACCAACTATAAAAGATCCATTTCTAATCATGACATTATGAGAGGCTAAACAAATATAACACATTGTTTTGATCTTCAAGAGTTTATAATCTCATTGGGAAAAGAGAAGACACAAGATACACAACTTGAGAATTATTCCTATCAAGAATTATGACAGGAGGCCGGGCACGGTGGCTCACGCCTATAATCTCAGCACTTTAGGAGACCGAGGCAGGCAGATCATGAGGTCAGGAGATCGAGACCGTCCTGGCTAACACGGTGAAACCCCTTCTTTACTAGAAATACAAAAAATTAGCCAGGCGTGGTGGCACGCACCTGTAGTCCCAGCTACTTGGGAGGCTGAGGCAGCAGAATCACTTGAACCTGGGAGGTGGAGGTTGCAATGAGCCGAGATCACACCACTGCACTCCAGCCTGGGTGAAAGAGCGAGACTCTGTCTCAGAAAAGAAAAAATAAAAAGAAAAAAATAAAAAGAATTATGACAGGAATACTTTCCATTACATGGATCCTTTTTTAGTTACAGATAATGAGCTTGTTCAGAATATATCACCTTGAGAATTATTCTAGAATGGAAAACTAAAGTGCTGAGAGGTTGTAAAACAAACTAGTGGAAAAAGGAGATTGTACGTGGATTTTGAGGGACAAGACCTATTTGTTGTTGAATTTTAGAATTCTGGATGCTTAGGCAGTATCTTCCTATTTGGATCTTTAACTGACAAGTAAAAACTGCTTTTGTAATAGTTGGGGTTTTTTAAGGTATTGTCTTTTAGTACTCTAATAATATGCTTTGCAATGATAAGTTTTCAATTTTCCTTTCCTAACAGGGACATTTTTGAAGAAGATAATTATAGCCCCATCCCTATTGTCAATGAAGAAGAATATAAAATTGTCATCAGCAAATTTCCCTTTCAAGATCCAGACCTTGAAAAGGTACAAGCTAGTTTTTAATTCAAGGATTTTCTTAAAAACAAATTCATAGTATTTGTTACTACATAATATTAAATATTAAGCTGAGACTGTAAATAACAGTGGTTTCTTGGGGGGCAATTTTTTGTTGTATTGAGAAAACTAATTATGTTCTGTTAAGTTTTAAAGAGTATGTTATTACTACTACTACTACGACTACTACTACTGAGATTTTGATGACATTAAGAAGAGACTTTCCTGGGCCTACTAGAAGAAGTTGCCCCAAATGTTAGGTGGATTCCTAGGAGAGGTGTTACTAATGTTGGATGAATTCCAAATGAAGAGTAGATTTATAGTAATAAGAGTATATCCTAGGGAAAGAGACAAGAATTTCTTTGAATTGTTTATCACTGTGGAAGATTTTAAAAGAAGTACACTTTTACAAAAAGTTTATATTGGTTAAATAAGTGATATGTGAAGGCAATAGCTACCTGTAGATTTCTTCCTGAAGTAGGAATATTTATGTTTGGAGTCAAGATATCTGAACAAAACACAGGGTAGAGAAAGGAAGTAGACCAGCCATGTAGGAGATTCTCAGAATGCACATGAATCCATGTGTATGTGCATATATATACGCAAACATGCACCCTTGTACCTATCCAATATCTTTGAGTAGAATTAGATCTCATTAGAAAAGGATGTCATTTTAACTGTAACTGTCACTTTTGTATTCTCTTTATTGTTGTTTTTTTCTCCTTACTCTTCTTTATTATTTTCCCAACTTTTTATAATTCAGTACCTTTCTACATTTTTATCACTTCAGCATGAGCAAGACCAAATTCTGAGTGAATCATGACTGTAAATTTTTGTTGTATTTTTATACACAAACTAAGCATATTATGCGTACTAGTCACTAAATACAGAACCAGGTAATTAAATGGATAGCTTGTAGATTGTAGCTAATGCCGCCATTGCATATACCTATTAGCTATGTTTTAATACAAGAGGCCAGAATAATTATTCTAATTCTGTATTTTTTGAAAGCCCAGTGAAAGTTGTTCTGTCAAGAAATATCACCAGAATATTTTCTATCTCATGGCTTAGTTTTTTTTTTAGTTACTGGTAATGAGTTTGTTCAGGCTAGTGTCTATATAAAGAGCACTAGACTAGGTCTAGATTCATGTGCTAGCTCTGCTTGTGGCATTTTTTTTTTTCTTTTTTTTTTGTGAGACGGAGTTTTGCTCTTGTTGCCCAGGCTGGAGTACAATGGCGCCATCTCGGCTCACTGCAACCTCTGCCTCCTGGGTTCAAGTGATTCTCCTGCCTCAGCCTCCCGAGTAGCTGGGATTACAGGCATGCGCCACCATGCCCAGCTAATTTTGTAATTTTTTTTAGTAGAGACAGGGTTTCACCATGTAGGTCAGGCTGGTCTCGAACTCCTGACCTCAGATGATCTGCCTGCTTCAGCCACACAAAGTGCTGGGATTACAGGTGTGAGCCACTGCACCTGGCTGCTTGTGGCTTATTATAGGCAAATGACTGGGCCTGTGTGGGCATTTGTGCCTCATCTGTCAAATGAGGAGTTTGAACTCAGTAATCTCTAATATCCCTTCCAATCATAATAGGTTTATAATTAAAAGGAAATTTAACTTTGCTTACAGAGCGTTTCTAATATATGCAGTACCTCTTAAGTTCTTAGAAGTTGTATTCATTGGTCTATGTATTATTATTTAAAAGAACTACTGTTAATAGTTAAAGTCACATGGAAAACTAAAATACGACAACTGAAAAATAAATCTCATAAATTATTTAATAAAGTCTTTTGGTTGTGTGTGTATATTTTTTCCTAGTTTAAGTATAATTTTCAATTAAAACTATTAGAAAATATATAAAACTATCAAATAACGAGTTATTTTCAACATAAATTATGAATGGAGGAGTAATAGTAAACATACATGCAAAAATATTTTTGTAGATAGCTATGTTAATTTTATTAGAATCATTTGGCCAAAATAAGAACACATTTATATTCTGCCTTTAATGTCATTAAAATAATTTCAAATATTTTTCATATACCTACTATATACCAGAAACAGTGCTATGTGCTAGATTTTCAGTCTTTGGTGTCAAGAAGCTTATAGTCAAGTGAGGGTAGATAAAATAAATAAGAAATTATAATTCACAGAAGTTTGCATTGCTTAAGATAGGGGATGCACCATGCAGAAAGGCTGCATAAAGGTCAAAGTAGATGAAGTACAAGAGTTGAAGCTCAAGAGATGTAAATTGGAGAAGTAGAAAGGACCAGACCATAATGGCCCTACTAAACAGTGTTAAGAGAGTTTATCCTTTTTCCTGAGGGTTATGGGAAGCCATGAAAGAATTTTAAGTGGTAAAAACATAACCAGATTTGGGCTTTAGGAAGACCTATCTGGCTAATATGCGGAGAATGGATTGGAAAAGAGTAAGACTGGTAGCAGGGAGACCACCTAGTAGATTTTTGCATTTAACTTGATGAGAGAAGAGGGTTATGTAACCTGAATGGGGGTTATGGTCATTGAAGCTGATTTGAGATGCTTAGGAGGTAGGAGCAACAGGAGTTGCTGATTATGTGCATATGAGGGGTAACGGAGATAAAGGGGTCAAGTAAGATAACCAAGTTTCCACCTTGGATGGTGGCAGCATTCACTGTGATAAGAAACAGAAGAGGAGCAAATTTAGAAGAAAAAGATGATAATTTCACTTTTGGACCTATTGAGTAACTCATCTCAAATGGTACAGCCAAATGGAGCTGTCCAATGGGTAGATACATGAATTTGGACTTAAGAGAAAGATTTGATCTGGAGTTGTAGATTTGGAGATATTGGTACTTGTATGGTGATTGAAGTCATAAGACTATATGAGATCATCCAAGAAAAGTATATGTAGTGGAAAGAGAGGGTTTAGGACAGAACCCTAAAGCACAGCAATAATTAAGTAATGGCTAGAGGAAAAGAAATAGAGTAGGTAGAGAAAAAGGAGGAAAACCAGTGTGGGCAGGAATCCAAGGAAGGAGAGATCATTTATGAAGTAGGAGTGGGTCAACTGTGTCAGATTTTTCAAAAAAGTCAGGTAACATGAGAGCTGAAGAAACCACTGGATTGAACAACTGTGAGATCACTGGTGATCTTGGTGACGGTACTTTCACCGATATAACAAGGTTGCAATGAAGGTGAAGATAGAAGGGTATATCTGACTTAATGAAATAGAAAAGAGGGTTTTTTTAGTAACAATCTTGGAAGGAGTTTACCTTTTAGAGACTGAGAATTTCAAATGCATAATGACTTACAAAGTAGTTTAGCCAGGAAGGACCCTGTAAGCCGTTGGCTGCATACCAGTGTTTAATGGCATAGAGGTCAGAAACCTGCTATAAGGTATTCTAGGAGTTATGGAATAAACTCGATAACTTCTTGAATTGGTATCAAGCCTTCACTGAAGGTAAATGAAGGGAGTCTTAGAATTATTTAATGACTCTGAGCCAGAAAGCTGGCCTATAATTTTCATGGCCACCCTGACTCTTGTATGATAAATACACAAAGAAGCAGACAGCCTAGGCATCGCCTACAGACAGAATACTCATCATCAGAATACACCAGAGGTATTGGTATGTGTTTTCTCTGCTTGTTGGAAGTCTGATAATATGATTTAAGAAACAAGGGTAAATTGCCACATTATTTTCTTCAGAAATATTTTGATAAAATATCAAAAATGTAGAAATATAAGAGTTTTTGATGCAGGTATTTGCTATTCAAGTGTGAAATCAATTTAATTTTACATTTTTAGTGACTAGCATGTCTTTTTCTAAAATTTCAAAAACAATATTAACTTTCTTTTTCTACAGCAATCTTTCCCAAAGAAATTCCCCATGTCTCAGTCAGTGCCTCATATTTACATTCAAGTTAAAGAATTTATTTATGCCAGCCTTAAATTTTCAGAGTCACTACACCGGAGGTAAGTTTACTAATCACAAATGCATTTTTGTCATAACTTTTATGAAACATTAATACTTTATTTTTATGGCGTAACTTTTTTTTCCTCAACTTTTATTTTAGATTCATGGGGTACATGTTTGTTATAGGGGCATATTGTGTAACGCTGAGGTTTGGGGTATGCTTGAACATGTCACCCAGGTAGTGAGCGTAGTACCCAACAGGTAGTTTTTCAACCCCTGCCTTCCCTTTGTGTAGTCCCCAGTATCTGTTGTTTCCATTTTTACATCCATGTGTACCTAGTGTTTAGCTCCCACTTACAAGTGAAAACATGCAGTATTTGGTTTTCTGTTTCTGCATTAGTTTGCTTAGGATAATAGCCTCCAGCTGCATTCATGTTGCTGCAAAGGACATGATTTTGTTCTTTTTTATGGCCGTGTAGTATTCCATGGTGTTTATATACCACATTTTCTTTATCCAATCCAACATTGCTATCAATGGGGAGGTGCTACTTGGAACTAGTGGGTAGAGGCCAGGGGTGCTGCCATAGACACCTAGGTTGATTCTGTGTCTTTCCTATTGTGAATATTGCTGTAATGAACATATGGGTACATGTGTCTTTTTGGTAAAATGATTTATTTTCCTTTGGGTATATCCCCAATAATGGGATTGCTGGGTTGAATGGTAGTTCTTTTTGTTTGTTTTTGTTTTGTTTTGAGACAGGAACTCACTCTGTTGCCCAGGCTGGAATGAAGTGGCACGATTATGGCTCACTGCAGCCTTGACCTCCTGGGCTCAAGTGATCCTTCCACCTCAGCCTCCCAAGTAGCTGGAACCACAGGTTCGCGCCACTACTCTTTGCCAATTTTTGTATTTTTAGTGGAGATGAGGTTTTGCCATGTTGGTCAGGCTGGTTTCGAACTCCTGGCCTCAAGCAATCCACCCACCTCGGCCTCCCAAAGTGCTGAGATTACAGGCACAATCCACTGTGCCTGGCCCACAGATTTTTAAAAGTAGTATTTTAATAAAAAGTAAAAGGATGCAAAAATGTTAGCCTGTATCTAAGGCAGTAGTTCTCAACTGGGGATAATTTTCGTTCTCCTGCCACCACCTCCTTCCCACAAATTTGGCAATGCCTAGAAACATCTTTGGTTGTTACAGTTCAGGGGAAAGGCGCTACTTGGAACTAGTGGATAGAGGCCAAACATCCAAATGTGCAGGACAGTCTCCATGACAAAGAATTATCCACCCTAAAATGTCAATAGTGCCGAGATGGATAATCCATGGTCTACAGACAGTTTAACTGTTGTGATAATGAGGCTGTATCCAAGAAATCATTATTTACTTAAATTGAAGGCCGAACGGCTAGGAGAAAAGAATTTGTGTTTTAGTGCTAGCTTAGTAATACTTAGGATGTTAAGAAACATCCTATTAAAATTAGTTTAAGGTAATTTATTTCTTTGAAGACTTAAAAAATCTTAATGAAAATGGATAACATATTAAAAATTAAATTTGTTAATTATATCTAGAAAGAGCTCCTTTCAGTTTGTATTTTAAAAATAATTTTTAGCTGTAGTTGTGTATGAAGTTTCTTTCAAAGTGACTGTCTTTTGGGGCTGGGCGCAGTGGCTGACGTCTGTAATCCCAGCACTTTGGGAGGCCAAGGTGGGAGAATTACTTGAGTCCAGGAGTTCGAGACCAGCCTGGGCAACATACTGCAACCCTGTCTCTATAAAATATTTGAAACTAGCTGGGCATGGTGGCATGCATCTGTAGTCCCAGCTGCTCAGAACGTTGAAGTGTGAGAATCGCTTGAGTCCAGGACTTTGAGGCTACAGTGAGCTATAATTGCACCACTGCACTCCAGCCTGGGTGACAAAGTGAGACCCTGGCTCAAAAACAATAATAAAAATAATAAAACAACAAAGTTACTATCCCATGATGGAGTCGGAATTTAGGAATAATTTTATTTAAAAATTTCCTTATACAAAGTCCTCCGTGATTTTTCTGTAGTTGTTAATTGGATACATTTAAATTATGCCATATATGAATATTCTACTTTATGGAAAATGTCCCTCTTGCAAAGTTAAATTGAAGTTTGTGATTTAATAAATATGGGTCTTTGTAGTTTATTTAAAGATATAAAATAATGATGGGGAAAATTATTTTAGTAAACTGTGTTAAATTATTTAGGATGTTAACTAACCACATTCATTATTTATTAAGTTTAATAATATCAATCTTTGTTTTTAGCTCAACAGAAATAGACGATATGCTTAGAAAATCAACAAATCTGCTGCTGACCAGAACTTTGAGTAGCTGTTTACTGAACCTTATTAGAAAACCTCATATAGGTTTGACAGAGGTAGGTTAAAAAGACACGTATGGTGAAATGTTTCATTGTATGAAACAATTATTTTAAATTATTGCTGAACATCATTCTGTAAAACTAGCTTCCTGTTTTAAATGTATTAATATAAGCAGATTTGTTTTCAAAATAAAAACACCAGTGTAAATTCCAGAGATGTGAGGATGCCAGGCACAGTGGCTCATACCTCTAATCTGAGAGCTTTGGGAGGCCAAGGCAGGAGGATTGTTTGAGGTCAGGAGTTTGAGACCAGCCTGGGCAATATAGTGAGACCCTGTCTCTACAAACAATGAAGACTATTAGCCAGGCATGGTAGTGTGCAACTATATTCCTAGCTACTCTGGACTTGAGCCCAGGAGGTTGAGGCTGCAGTGAGTTACAATCATACCACTGCACTACACAGCCTGGGTGACAGCAAGACCCTGTCTCTGGAAGAAAAAAAAAAAAAGTGAGGGAAAAGGGTTCATGTGGGGAATAGTAGATAAAGATGTTAGAACATCTATTTAGATTTCTGATTGCCAGACTACAGGAAAAGTCACAATCCTAATTTTTTACTTGCTAAACGTTTAAGATTTGAAACATACTATGAAAAGTTATTTTAAAATAACTGGCAGTTAGACTTTTGGGGTGTGTGTGTGTGTGTGTGTGTGTGTGTGTGTGTGTGTGTGTATAAATTCATAAGCAGTATTTGCAGCAGGCTTTTAAAATCAGATAGTTGTATCCTATAATGCTGCAATTATGTAGAAATGGTACAGTTGCTGGAAGTAATAATCCTATTTTTAAAAATTAGGTGATTTTACATACATGTAACCTGTATTTTACTGGATATATCTTGTGTTTTCTAGCTGGTGCAAATCATCATAAACACAACACACCTGGAACAAGCTTGTAAATATCTTGAGGACTTTATAACTAACATTACAAATATTTCCCAAGAAACTGTTCATACTACAAGACTTTATGGACTTTCTACTTTTAAGGTATGTAAAAATTTGACCAAAAGTTTTCATTTCAGTCACTGTAAAATAATAAAAAAATAATAAAATTTAAAAAAAGAAAGAAAAAAAAAGAAATTAAAGACCGTTCTTATTATATGCAAGATCTACTGTATTCCTAAAAATTAAGAATAAAGGTAATCATTGTCAACAATGAGCAGGTAAATGTCAGTTTCTTTTTGGCACCGTAAACATCTTATTAACACGGAGAAAAGTATACTTATTTTCTACAATGTATTATGCTTTGTTCATGTTTTGATGATTTATAGTAGTGCTGACTAGGCCTAACTGAATTAATATTTCACAGTTTAAAAATTAATTCTATATGAGTGTTTATTTTTGAAAATTTAAAATGTAAGACAAATTAAAAAAGGATAGATTTGTTTTCCATCCTTGATTGGTTCTGATCTGAAGAAAAATAAATATTATTACATGTCATTGAAGTCCTACCTCTTTTGTGGGTAGAAAGATTTCTGTTTGAATAATATACAGGATATACTGAGGATTAATTAATGGTTGTTTTAGGTAGAATGTAAGATTAAATAATTTCATAAGCTATTTTATTATTTGGAGTCATAGATGAGACACTGGCTTACTCTAGTGTATATAAATCCCCTTGTATTGAATATTTTATTAAACTAATGATAAACCATGTACTGATCACTTATCTGTAAAATGGGCTTGCTAATTTAACCTTATAGCTCTTTCTAAAAGTTTCCTATTAAAAAGAATTCTCTTTAACTACTTTTGTTATATTATCAATCACCCCCAAGATTTTATTGTGGTAACTTGCATTTTAAAAAATGAATGTACTTGTGTTTTAAAATAACTAATTTAATGTTAACATTTAACCATATGTTGAAAGTGTGAAGTCCACAAACAACCCTGGGATCCTAGAATTATCTGCTTGGCCTCCAAATATTATGCTCCTCTGGTGACTCTTGAGCTTATGTAGTCATTTCAATACGTAAGACACAAATGCAGAATGATATCTGAATCAGCAGACTTACAAAGTTAGTTATTGAAACTTAGAAGCCTAAAAAAGCAGGCATTCATTTATTCAGATAATATAGTACAGTGATTAAATTCATATACTCTAAAGTTAGATTGCTCTTTGACCTTGGGCAAGTTCTTTAATGTAAATGATTCCAAGTTTCTTTATCTATAAAATTAGCGTAACAGTACAGTGCCTACCTCATATGATTATTATGAGGAGTAAAGAAGATACTTAGCCCAGAGCCATTCACTGTAAGTCATGCTCTGAGCACTCTGTTTAGACTCTGAGAATACAAAAATGTATCCCTGCCCTCAAGAAGCTCAGAGAAGGAAAAAAAAAATAAAAGACACTTAACAATATGGTGTAATAAGCATGATAATATAGGAGGAGATGCCACAAGTTTTTAGTTACTTATTTATCCAAGGACAAATTGATTCTTAGCTTTTATGTTAGATTTTACATAATGCCTCTGCTTTCTCTTTGTTGTTCTCTCTGTCCTTACATCCATGTGTTACTCATACCCTGTCAAGAAGGGATTTCTCAGGCTTAGAGTTGTAGGCATATTTAACTGTTAATATTACTTTTAATATGCTTATCCAGCACCCTCTTATTAAAACATGAATTGCCTTAGCATCTTGTGTTTCTAGGGATCTTCAAGTAATTATTCTTATCGGTCATAAGCCAGAGAACCAAAGATACTGGAACACAATGCTCTTAGATTAGGGGATCTTGGAACTGTTTTTCTCAAAATCTGCCTGTTGGGAAAGAGTGTTTAGAAATGTTAGCTCTGGTTCATCATTCCAGAGTTGAAGCCATAACTACCATTGCATACTCCTTGGTGTATTTCCTTGGAAATCAAGTTCTGCTCTGTAAATAGCAAAGCATCTTTGTTTTTTGTTGTTTGTTTGTTTTGTTTTCACACAGAACTCAGTAAATGCTTTTCTGTTTTCTAATATGTGAGCAAGAGCTGTTTTCATCTTAAGATTTGAAGGTCAAGTATTTTTCAGTTCTGTCTTTTGGTCTATTTCAAGAGGAATTTGTCTCTAAATGTGATAAGGGGAAGCACTTCAACAGGGAGGATTGTTAAATCAATATTAAAGTGAATTACTGAGGGACACTGGGGAATTTCCATTCATAGTGAGTAGTCTGTTGCCTCTTTCACAAAAACGATTGAAGTATAGTCTTGGCTGTAGACATTTGATTGGATTATATAGCCACTTAGCCTGATTTTTTTTCAGTTCAGTGACCCTAGAAAACATCTTTCTATTTGATTGCTTAATGATTCTGGAAACAAGTACTTGATACCTGTACCTCCATTTGCTTCCCTACCAAAAACTACATATGCACACACAAACTACCTGATCTTGTGTCATAAGTATTTATGTTATGAAATAGTGTATAGACTGTTTTGTTAGCTTGTTTGCTAACTCTGTAAGTGATATAAAAGAGGTTCAATAAGTAGTTCCTACCCTCAAGCAGTACCTCAGCTTTTTGAAAGTAACTCAGACCCAATTAGAGAACTACTTAAAGCTAATATAAGACTTCTCCTAACTGGAAAAATTTGCATCAGTATAGAGGAAAAAAAATGGAAATACCATTCCCTTTCTAACTTGTGTGGTAGAGAAATAGTCCAGTTCTTTCTCTTTGGCATCAGGGATCTTTAACTTGGCTCCAAGGAGCTTTTCCAGCCTGCTACTTTGAAGAGTTTTCTTTTGAGTCCTGGCAGTAATTGCAACTGTAAATGCCTAGAATAAATGCACTTCTGATTCTTTTTCTAACTTGCCTTTTTTTTTCTTTTTGTCTGCTAATGACTATGTAGCAAAGCTTTTTAGGATTGTGGCTGAAGTGACAGTAGTAAATCGTCTTTAAGGGCTTGAAATTCTCTTCTTATGGAGCAAGGACATGGTACATGTCAGTTCTTCCCAACTTGATCTACAGATTTAATGTATTCCCCATTAATATCCCAGCAAGTTTTTCTATGGATGTTGACAAAGTGATCTTTAACTTTATATGGAGACAGAAGACCCAGAAGAACCAACAGAGTATTGAAGAAGAACAAAATTGGAGGACTGATACTACCCATCTTCAAGACTTACTATAAAGCTATAGTAATGAGGCTGGGTGCGGTGGCTCACGCCTGTAATCCCAGCACTTTGGGAGGCCGAGAAGGGCAGATCATGAGGTCAAGAGATCAAGACCATCCTGGCCAACATGGTGAAACCCTGTCTCTACTAAAAATACAAAAATTAACTGGGTGTGGTGGTGCACACACGTAATCCCAGCTACTCGGGAGGCTGAGGCAGGAGAATTGCTTGAACCTGGGAGGCAGAGGTTGCAGTGAGCCGAGATCGTACCACTGCAATCCAGCCTGGTGGTAGAGTGAAACTCCATCTCAAAAACAAAACAAAACAAAGCTGTAGTAATGAATAAGATGTGGTATTGGACAAACAACAGACAAATAGATTAATGGAACAGATTAAAGACCCCAGAAATAGACCCACATATATATAGTCAACTGAATTTTGACAAAGGAGCAAAAGTAATAAAATGTAGCAAAGATAGTTTTTTCAACGAATAGTGCAGGAACAACTGGACATCCACGTGTAAAAAAAATGAATCTAGACCAGACCTTACACCCTTCACAAAAACTGACTCAAAATGTTTCACAGATCTGTATGTAAAATGCAAAATGATAAAACCCCTAGAAGATAACATAGGAGAAAATCTAGATGACCTTGGGTGGGGCAATGACTTTTTAGTCTTGATTGTTCCCCAAAGGAAAAATCCATGATAGAAATAATTGATAAACTGAACTTCATTAAAATTTTAGGCTTCCGTTCTATGAAAGACCCTGTCAACAGAATGAGAAGACAAGTCACAGAACTGGGAGAAAATATTTGAAAAAGACTTATCTGATGAAGGACTCTTGTCTGAAATGTGCAAAGAACTCTTAAAACTCAATGAGAAGAAAATGAACAATAGATTTTAAAATGGGCCAGAGACTTTAACATATACCTCAGCAAAGAAGATACAGAGATACCAGATAAGCATATGAAAAGATGTTCTGTATATATGTCATAAGGGAAATGCAAACTAAAACAACAGTGAGATACCACTACACACCTATTAGAGTGGCCAAAATTCAGAACAATGACAACACCAAAGACTGACAAGGATGTGGAGCAACAGAAGCTCTTATTCATTGCTGGTGGGAATGCAAAATGCTACAGCCTCCTTGGAAGACCATTTGACAGCTTCTTAGAAAGTGAAACGCAGTCTTACCATATGATGCAGCAATTGTGCTTCTTGGTATTTATCCCAAGGAGTTGAAAACTTAGGTTCACCCAAAAACTTGCACATGGATGTTTATAGCAGCTTTATTCATAATTGCCCAAACTTGGAAGCAACCAAGATGTCCTTCAGTAGGTGAATGTATAAATAAACCCTGGTATATCTGGACAGTGGAATATTATTAAGTACTAAAAAGAAATGAGCTATCTAGCCATTGATATGGAGGAAACTTAAATGCATATTATTAAGTGAAAGGAGCCAATCTGAAAAGGCTACGTATTGTATGATTGCAACTATGTGACATTCTGGAAAAGAGAAAGCTATGGAGGCAATAAAAAAATTAATGGTAGCCAGGAGTGAGGGAGCGGTGGAGGGATAAATAAGTGAAGCACAGAGGATATTTAGGGCAGTGAGACTATTGCTCTAAAAGTATGTAATTGTGTATACATGCATCAAAACCCATAGAATGTAAAACACTACGAGTGAATCCAGTGTACACTGTGGACTTTGGAATTTGTGGGGTATGTAGTAAATCTCTGTACTTTCTGTTCGGTTTTGCTGTTAACCTAAAACTACTCTAAAAAATAGTCTATTTAAATTGCAAAAAAAAAAAAGGTGAACACACTTGTAACTATGAGGTCAAGAAATAAAGCATTACTAGCACTGTAGAAGCCTTCCTCATTCCTCTCCTTTGTCACTATCTCTTTTCTTCTCAGTACTGACTTTTAAGGGCACAGAGTAGTTTTGCCTTTTTCTCGGTTCTATTTAAATGAAATCATACAGAGTGCATCTTTTTGTGTGTCTGACTTCTTTTACTCAGCAGGAGTTGGGTTATTTCATTTGTGTTGTTGTATGTAGCTGTAGTTTATTTATTTTGAATTCAATATGGTATTCCATGATAGAATTTACACCTTATTTATTAGTGTGTGAACTGTATCACTTTTGGCTATTTAGAAACTTCTCTTTTGCCTTCGTCCTGGTTATTGAGTGGATACGTGACCTTTGAGATGTTACGGTATGGGTAAAATATAATTTATGTTTATTTAATTTTTAGTAGTAAAGATACAAATTCAGGAACTGGCATAAACATTTAGAACTAATGAGGTATTATTGGCAGTTTAAAAATTTTTCATTTTAATTGTATTATTTTGTTGTTTTATGTATGTAAAGCTGATGTATTGCTTTGTGAAGGTACTTGCAAAATTACGCCTTGACTGATTAATTGCATGTCAGCTTCTGATTACTTATATGCTTTTTTATTGATGGAGTGTTCCTTTGTAGAATTCATTGTATTGTGTATGCAATTTGATTGCCATTTCAAAAAGGCAATGTATATGACATTTATTTCTTTTATCATCCTTTACCACCAACTTCTTCTTTTCTGGTCTTCCCCCATTAGAGAGGACTGTATAAAGCAGTTTTATGCTTACAGCTGATTTAATACATTTGAATGACATAAAATCCTAAAAGGTAAGTTAGAAAACAACCAAAAGCAAAAGCAGATTGGGTAACAAATATATATGGAATAGAATAAGTAATTAGGTCCCTTCGTAAATAGAACAGAAAAGTAAATAAGGGACATGCTACTTTGCCAAAAACATAAAAGGTAACAGGAAAAATAAAAACATTTTTTCAGTTCTGTAAACAAAAGGGGAGGATAAACAAAATGTAGAGACCTCAGTCCTCATAGATAAGAGTGCTCCGCTTTCTGTTTTTTTTTTTATATCATCAGTAATCAGTTAATTATAGAAAATGCCACTTATAAACATCATGGAAAGCAGAAATAGAGTAGGGAGATAAATGGTTGAGGACTACTTTAAAAAGCTATTTATATCAGATGATTTGCAAACCTGATGACAAACAACCACTTAAGGAGTGGCAGATGCTACCACAAAGCCACTAGTTATTATTTGTGAACACTTTTGAGGTACAAAAGCCCCTGAAAACTAGAAAGGTAAAAATGTAGCACCCACTTTTTAAAAGGAAAAGGAGATAACTTAGGTAATTGGAGAATTAGAGGAGTATTTAGTTTACAGTGACCTGTGACAATCTCAGATAATCAGAAGACTGGATTTTGCATTATTCCAGATAATTGATTATAGCTCAAAACCCATATTTCCCTCTACAAGTGAGGTAATTAGCAGGTGGCTCTATGAGAGATTTAGCTCAAAACCCATATTTCCCTCTACAAGTGAGGTAATTAGCAGGTGACTCTATGAGAGATTTAGGTTATTCTAGGACAGGCTACTTTGATAAAGAACAAGAAATGAAATATTTTGTCTTGTCTAAAGTAAGGCTTTGATTGTGTCCCAAAAGATAGTCCTGTAAACAAAGCAGTAATTCCTTAGATGGTTCTGTCTAAACTGAGTGTCATTTTTCAGTTGGGGGTATATGTTAAATGATGTTTATTAAGCAAAAATGTATATATAATATAATGTAAAAATGTTTATATATATATATGGTTTTGTTTTGTTTTTTGAGACAGGGTCCCACTCTGTCATCCAGGTTAGAGTGCAGTGACTTGATCCTGGCTTACTGCAGCCTTGACTTCCTGGGCTCAAGCAATCCTCCCACCTCAGCCTCCCAAATAGCTAGGACTACAGGCCCATGCTACTACTCTGGCTGATTTAAAAAAATTTGTTTTGTAGAGACAGGGTCTCACTGTATTGCCCAGGCTGGTCTTGAACTCCTGGACTCAAGCAATCCTCTTGCTTCAGCCTCCCAAAGTGCTGGGATTACAAGTGTAAGCCACTGTCAGGTCCTAAAGTGTATTTCTGTGGTACTGTGCTAATTGCTGAGGGGAAGATACGGAATGGTTCTTGACCACTAGGATTCTTTTAATCTAGAAGAGCAGATAACTACAAACAAATAACAACAGTATGTAATAGTAGATGAATTTGATCCTGTAGACATGTTTGATTTGGTTTTGTGGTTTTTCTAAATGTTTTGAATTTGCATACCTTTAGATGAGACTTAAACTCTGTAATGATCCTGCCTACGGTAAATACCCTGCCTGCCATTCTTGTTACCTGCCTGGACCCTGAAGGCATTTAAGTATTTGTACCAGTTTGGAGCATGGGTAAGATTTTAATCAGCAGAGATGAGAAGGAAGAATTGGTATAAACCCATGCACAGAAGGCAGAAAGCTGAAGTTATATTCAGACATTCAGATAATGACCCAGAAGATGGAATATAAAATCATATTTATTCATCTTATGTTAATAAGGATGCTTATTTTTGTTTTAAAATAATGTTTGGTTTACATGTGTTTTGAATGTATATTCTGGGGAAAAATGTAATTTCTTCTAGAAGCAATTAGTGTCAGTTTCCTTTACTTAAATTTCGATCTTCAGCTGTATCCAGGCCGTAGCTTTTTACCTGATACTTCACCTTACATTATCTAACTCTCTAAGAAGTACTTTGTATTTCCCTCTGAAAATTGTTTTTGGTATAATTAACGTAACTCTTACAGTAACCTACCTTTGTAATAGAACATTTAGTATACTATTTGTGACCTGCCTACTTTAGAACTATGATATTATTAATCTCTGGCTTATAGTCCATGATGACTTATTTCTTTTTATAAAGACCAATTTTTTTTTTTTTTTTTTGGATCATGGCTCACTGCAGCCTTGATCTCCTGGGCTCAAGTGATCTTCCCACTTCAGGCTTCCGAGTAGCTGGGATTACAGGTGCGCACCATCTTACCTGGCCGATTTTTTAAAATTTATTTTTTGTAGAGGTAGGGTCTCACCATATTGCCCCTGTTGGTCTCAAACTCCTGGGCTTAAGTGATCTCCTGCCTCAGACTCCCAAAGTGTTGGGATTATAGGCGAGAGCCTTTGTACCCAGCAAGATAATCTTTTACAGAGATTTCTAGAACTTTATGATACTTCAGTTCTTGTAATTCATACAAGCTTTTCGTGGCTTTTAACTTTCAATTTCTTAGTTCATTATGGAGCAGATCTTGAGCTTTGTTTTACCCAGAGTATTGATCAAATGGTAATCTGTGCCTTGCATGATTTGCATGCGTATAAGGCACAATACATATCCTAAAGCCTAATACTCTTTAAAAAAAAAAAAAAATCACAGTAATATCATATAATGAAAAAACCTGATGAAAAGTAACCAGGTGAGTTAGTGCTTTTTGCTAATTTAATGAGAAGCATAGCACATAAATCCCTCTTTTATTTTTTGGTTGATTTTTAAGTACTAAATGTAAAGAAAATAAAGAATAAAACAAGAATATAAAGAATAAAACAACTTCTTTTGATTGCCACATTGACATCTAAAATAAATAATGGAAATTTTATATATATATATTTTTTTAAAATTATAATTTATTAATTGGCTTCTCTGCCCATTTTGTACCTTTTCCTTCATCATAACTAAATACTATTAATAAATTATATTGGTTAGTCTTATTTGCTTTTTCCCTTCTGCATTAGTAGTGACATTGGATAATGAGTTGGATGCTATATGCAGTGTAACTAACATTAGAAATGTTTAGGTCAAGATAATGGATTATTGGAATTTTGTTTATTAGAGCAGGAAGAAGTTAACTAGGGAGGACACCTTTTTGGTGATAGCTCTAACTTTATCTATTGCCTACATATTTGAGGCCCATAAAAATATACATGTATTTCCCTTGCTCTAAATGAGCAAAATTAAATGTAACTTTTTTCTTAAATATTGAATAAATGTTTCTATTAAGATAGTTGTATTAATCAGGGTTATTAACAGAAAATTGACAGGAACTGATAGAAAAACCAACTCAAACTTTCTTAAACAATAAAGGAAAAATTATTGGCCAGTGACACTGAGATGTCCAAAGATAGGGCACTGCTGCTCAGTAGATGTCACCATGGACCCAGAGTCCCTCCATCTTTTAACTCTGCTTTATGCAATTTTGGCCTCATCGTCAGACTACTTACAGTGGCCCAGCAGTTCCCAGCAGCTCTAGGCTCTCTCAGTCTGGGTAGCAAAATGACTGTCTGCTCACAGTCCCAAACCTCACATCGTCATGTCCTGTCATCTAAAGGAAGAGAAACTGTCTCCCTCCACTAGCTGCTGTATAATTTTTTTGTAACAGGATGGGATTGGTAATTGACTTAAACTTAGCAAGACCCACCTTGGAGCTAGATATCAGTTCAGTCTTACCCAAATGAGATAGCTGTGAATGGGGGCAGGGTGATTTTCCAAAACGTATTTGGGAATTATTCCAAGAGGGAGAATGGACAATAGACAGTCAATCGTAGATATTTACTAAAATCTTTAGCTATTACTACTTAGCTTTTATTCAAAACACACATTTTTATGCTCCAGGAGGTCTAGGTGGAATTTGTGCATGTGTATGTTTTAAAAAGTTCCTCGGGTGGGTTCTGTTGCACACCTATGGTTGGGAACCACAGATAGTATATTTAATTCTTACACATTGAAATTTTTTTTTAAGTTCTCAAATTATGCTAGATACATTTCTGCCTCCAGAGGGCACTATTTCCTTAACAAACAAAGGAAGAATTACTTTGTTTATATACTGAATCTTTACATTTTATTTAAGAGTTAGCTGATATGCTGACTAGAATGTCAAGAGTTGATAATGCTCTTGACCTTCTGGTAAGGTCATAAGATTGAGACTATTCTGGGTTCAACTGTAGAACTCCCCAAGAAGTTCTAACTAATTTCCTTAGTAATCACTAAATCGCTAGTAATCATTAGTAATCATCTCTTAGGAATGTCTTACCAAATAATTTAGTGTATTCCTGTGTATAACTACAGGAAAAGTTACATTGAAAGCCTTTTCTATCTTTTCTTTCTATCCTTGCTCCCATTTCTTTAAAAAGAAAATATAGTGAGCCAGTTCATGGAGCTATGAAGATCAGACACATATGTTTTCTAATGATTATATTTGTCTGGATTATAAAATAAGCAGAATTCTTAGTCCTTAGAAAAGTCCTTTCAAGTGTTGACTTTAATCATATTCCTGCTTGGGAGTGCTGTCTGAAATTTTTCTTTGACACAGTACCGCCCGTGATTCCCTGACATAGATTTATTTGCTTCCTATTATAGCCCGTGGAAAGCATTAATAAACCTTAAAAAATATTAGGTACCCTTCCCCGAAAGTTTTTTAACATCTTGAGAAAAGGTTATTTTAACTTAGATATTTTATGGGAAAAGTGGAACCTGCTTGTGGTGTCACCTCAGAAAAACAGACTTATCAACAAAATTCTAGTGACAATAACAAAAAGCAATAAATAAATTTTTATGTTTTACCTTTTATTTTTGCTTAGTTCCTTTTAGAAAGTAGTGTTTTCTGAACCACTTTTTCACTAAACGTGGTCTAGAAAGCATGTAATTATAATTATTTCATATGATGGTGTGAATGGTTTTGTCATCATTTTTAATTTTCTTCTTTCAGATAAAAATAGTGTTTTTAACCTTGTGACTTAAAAATTTCTAGCTATTTGGCCTCTACCACCCCCTCAACTTTTGGTTAATATTTCAATTGTCCCATATTGCTTTTTTAAATCTAGGAAAATGTGAACTAACATTTATTAAAATTTTATTTTAATAAAATTCTATAAAGTAAAAAAGAGAAAGCTGGATTTAAATTTGGTTTTTAATAAAATACCCAGTTTTATATCAATCTAAAGTTTAGCCAAGTACTTTAGCTCGTAAGTTTGGAGGAGGGGAGCTTCTTGAATCTGGCTTTTAAAATCTTGTTATGCATCTTCTCTTCCTGCCTATATTAGAGGCATCCCAAAAAAGCAAAAGAAATCATAAATAGCAGTCTGAGTGCAGATAGGAAATGCAGCGAAAGATAGGAGCAATCAGACTCTCAATTTTCTTTGCCTGGTGATAGAAGGGAAGCAGGTTGAGTATTTATGAGATGATTGTACGTAGTTCTGAGGTTTAGGATTCTCTTATCCAGCTGCCTTGTAGAATTACTGCCTGTCTTCAGTTGTGTAGTGAACTATATTCATCTGCTTAGATTCAGTAAATGTAGTGAGACATGAATGAGGGAACTGATTATGAACACTGGGGCAAAATGCAAAATGGTAAATAAATATTTTTATATTGCTTTGAGAAAATTGACTTACGAATGATGTCATTAAGGTGTGTTATCTTATAGTTCTGTAGGTCATAAGCATTTACCATCTTAGGTACCTGCCCCTAACGTTAACGAAGTTAAAGAGAAATAGGTGTTACTGCCATGAATTACACATATTAAATATGACACCCCTTTCCACTGGTTAGTGTTTCAACTTTTTTTTTTTAAGACAAGGTCTTGCTGTGTCACCCAGGCTGCAGTGCAGTGGCGCAATCATAGCTCACTGCAGCCTCAAACTCCTGAGCTCAAGCAATCCTCCCACCTCAGCCTCCTGAGTAGCTAGGACTATAGGCACAAGCCACCATGACCAGCTAAACTTTTTATTTTTTGGTAGAGACAGAGTCTCACTATGTTGCCCAGGCAGTTATTTAACTCCTGGCCTCAAGTGATCCTCCTGCCTCAGCCTCCCAAACTGCTGGGATTATAGGCATGAACCACTGTGCCCGCCATGTTTTACATAAAAAAAAATTCTGTTAATGTTTAATACCCATTTTTTTCTCCCTTACATAAAAATAACTACACTAAGTTAAGCCAACTTGGGCAATTTGGAAGGCTTGGAATTCTGATATATTAATAGTCTCCATACAGTTCTTTTAGTAAGACATTTATTGAGCATTACTAGGTAAAAAACACAAGTAAGTGTAAGAAAACTAATTTGTTTTAGCCCCTTCTGGGTGCCAATTACTGTTAGGTACTTTGTATTAATTATAGAAGCTTGTGTAATGCTCAAAACAGCCCTGTGAGATGGGGATGATTCTCATTTCATAGATAAGAAATTAAGTTAATTTGCTTAAGATGTAAAGATAAGTGAAATAGTGGGAATCAGACGCCTCCTCATTTTCCCAAAACCCTTTTGTTTTTTTCTATTAAGTAAATGGAAGTACTAACCCATATTCTTTATGAGTCATTTCTTCGTTATGCATTATTAGCAGGAATGGTGATTTTTTTAAATGGCTACAAATTCCTTGACACTTCTCGCATTGAGAAATGGGGACCTGTATCCCCTTCTGTTGATCTGGGCAGACTTGTGACAGATTTGACCAAGAGAGTACAGTAAAAATCATTTGAGACTTTAGACTTCTGAGGCTAGGAAATAAAAGGCAATGTGTTATTGCCTTTATTCCAAGCATGGAGCACACATGCTTGGAACCCTGTGCTGCCATGTAAGAAGCCCAGTTACTCTTTAGCCACTTTAGTGCTTTGAGGAAACACTAAAGTGCTTGGCTTTGAGGCAGCCAAGCAACATGGAAAGGCTACCCCGGTGCCAGACATATGAGTGAGGAAGCCTCCAGATTATTCTAATCCCCAGCTATTGAGTCTTATTGCCAGCCTTCAAGTCTTTTCCAGCTGAGGTCATAGATGCTATAGTACAAAGTCATCTCCACTGTTTCCTGACCCATAGAACCTGTGAGTATAACAAAATGTTTGTTATTTTAAGCCACTAACTCAAAAATAATAACTGGAACAGCCGCCACATAAATACTTTTTCTAGATTCCTATTTTTCCATATCACCATGTAGCTTTTCCTCCATGAAACCCTATTTCTGACCAACATGATCTCTTCTTATTTGGTATACTTTTACTATACATGTAGTTAGTATTAATTTGTGCATGTTTATTCATTCTGTGATTATTGTATTTTCTTTCTTTTATTTTTATTTATTTATTTTTTTGAGATGGAGTCTCACTCTGTCGCCCAGGCTGGAGTGCAGTGGCGCGATCTCAGCTCACTGCAACTTCTGCCTCCCGGGTTCAAGCAATTCTCATGCCTCAGCCTCCTTAGTAGCTGGGATTATAGGTGTGCACCACCACGCCCGGCTAATTTTTGTATTTTTGGTAGAGACGGGGTTTCACCATGTTGGCCAGGCTGGTCTCGAACTTCTGATGTCAGGTGATCCACCCACCTTGGCCTCCCAAAGAGCTGGGATTACAGATGTGAGCCACCGCGCCTGGTCGATTATTGTTTTTTCTATCCTTGTCTAGATTTTCTGTCCTCAACTAGATTATAAACTTTTTTCAAGACAGGGGTGATTTCCTTTTTTCATTTAACAAGTGCTCATCTACTGCTTACTATGTGCCAAGCACTGTTCTTGGTGCTAGGGATATATCAGTGAATGAAAACAGACAAACACTTCCTGCCTTCATTCCATATCTCTGGGTTCCCCATCTTGGATTCAGCCTATCATGGATCAAGAATATTTGGAAGAAAAGATGCGTGGTGCATCTGTACTGAACATGTACAGACTTTTTCTTGTCATTATACCCTAAACAACACAGTGTGACAACTATTTACATAGCATTTACATTGTACTAGGTGTTATAAGTAATCAAGAGATTATTTAAAATATACAGGAGGATGTGTGTAGATTATATGCAAATACCACACCATTTTATATAAAGGACTTCAGCATCTGCAGATTTTGGTATCCAAGGGAGATCCTGGAACCAGTCTCTTACCAGAGGATGACTGTATAAGTAACTATTTTGAGTCAGAGCTCATCTTGCTACTACCATATTTAATAGTGCTTCATTAAAATTTCAATTCATATAATTAACATTAACTTATCTTAAATATCTGTTTTATCTAAAGTAATGTTTATTTTTACTTTCTTCCGTAGTTGAGGGGAGGCTCTGTTGAACCCAGTGCCTCTCCTTAATGTCAGCTTTGTGTTGGATCACTGAATGGGGAGAGAAGAAATATCTTGGAGTTCTTGTTCTAATCCTACTGTGAAGCCAGGCATGCAAATAGAAAGATGTCTATCAATAGTTGGTTTTCCCCAGCCCACCATGGCAGTGAGTAGTAAGTGGTTAGTGTGAAAATTGGAGAGGGAGCCAAAGAAGTGTTAAAATGTGGAAATGGTTCATTTTGATTATTCATCTGAGAATAATGTGTGGTCTGTTCTTGTTGAGTGGAGTGTTCAATAGATGTCTGTTAGGTCCAGTTGATTTATATTGTGGATCAAGTCTTCTGGTTTTTCTGCCTGCTCAAATCTGCTGTTGAACTTCTTTAGTGATTTTTTTTCTTTTTTTTTTTTTGAGACGGAGTCTCACTCTGTTGCCCAGGCTGGAGTGAAGTGGCGTGATCTCGGCTCACTGCAAGGAACACCTCCTGGGTTCATGCCATTCTCCTGCCTCAGCCTCCCGAGTAGCTGGGACTACAGGTGCAGGCCTGGCTAATTTTTTTGTATTTTTAGTAGAGACGGGGTTTCACCATGTTAGCCAGGATGGTCTCGATCTTCTGACCCCGTGATTCGCCTGCCTTGGCCTCCCAAAGTGCTGGGATTACAGGCGGGAGCCACCACGCCCAGCCTAGTGATTTTTTTTCACTTCACTTATTGTACTTTTTCTTTTTTTAGATGGAGTATCACACTGTCACCCAGGCTGGAGTGCAGTGGCACCATCTTGGCTCACTGTAACCTCAGCCTCCCGGGTTCAAGTGATTCTCCTGCCTCAGCCTCCCAAGTAGCTGGGATTACAGGCACACACCACCACGTGTGGCTAATTTTTTATATTTTTAGTAGAGATGGGGTTTCACCATGTTGGCTAGGCTGATCGCGAACTCTTGACCTCAGGTAATCCACCTGCCTCGGCCTCCCAAAGTGCTGGGATCACATGCGTCACTTACTGTACTTTTTAATAATTTCTATTTATATTCCCTATTTGTTGATGTATTCTCATAATTTTCTTTTAGTTCTTTAGATATGGTTTCCTTTTGTTCTTACGTTTTTGTCCTATAAGTTCAACATCTGAGCTGCCTCACGGTTTCTATTGGTGGCTTTTTTTCCTGTGTATGGGTCATACTTTGTTTCTTTGCATAACTTGTCATTTTTTGTTGATAACTGGACATTTAAAATAATATAAGATACCAACTTTGGAAGTTCTCTCCTCTCCCAAGGGTTTGTTTTTCCTCCCATTTGTTGTTTGTTTTGTGACCTTTCTGAACTAAATCTGTAACTCTGTGTTCTTTGTCATATGTGGCCACTGAAGTCTTTGCTTGGTTAACCTAGTGGTCAGCTAGTGATTGGATACAGATCTGCTTAAAAGCCTGGAAACTGTAAGTCCCCTAGTCTTTGCCAGAGGGCTCTGTGTACATGTTGGGGTGTGTCTTAAACACTGAGATAGGAAGTTAATCACTCTGCTTTGACTTTTACTTCCTGCTTGCACATGATACCAGTGGGCTAGGGGACATCCCAAATGCTGCTGGGACCTCGATCCCAGCCAGTGTCCAGGCTCTTGACACTGTCGTGAGAAGGAATTCAAGGATGAGTTAGAAAATAGTGAAAGTATGGAGACTTAATTGCAAAACAAAAAAGTGTACATTCAAGAAAGGGGAGTGCAGGCACACTTGAGAGAGAGAGAGTGAGTGAGTCACGCACAAGGTGGGGTGGAGCTGCTATCTTCATGAGTTTCTTTAACCAAGGGATGAAATATTCATGATGATTCCTTGAAAAAGGTGGAATTTTTTTTGGAACTGTGGTGCCACCCATTTTTACACCAAATATGAGTGTTCCTAAAATTGTCATGGCACTGGTAGGTATGCGATATAGTATGTTATGAATGTACATTGAGCCCTGGGTGAAACTTAGGTCAAATCTATCACCATGTTGAGTCCTGTCAGTCTTAGCCAGCATGGTTTACACCCTGTTTTTCAGGGTCTTGTCTTATCAGTCCATAGCTTCTGCAGCTATTTCAACAGTTTCCTTTGGCTAGTCACATAAAACTGCTGCCTAGAATTTCCTTTTCTCCTGTCACTACCCTGTTTTATTTCTGTCTTACACAGAGCTTCAAGGTCAGCCATAAATGAGAGCTTAGAGCCTTCTTAGGTCTTTCCCAAGTGTGTACACAGCCCTATGTGTGTATGTGGCCCTTTAGATGCCCAGGAATCTGTTAGAGCTTTTCAAAGTCATCTGTGGACGTTTTATTCCACAGTTTTTCCTTTTAAGCCCTTTGGTTGACCTATCGTTTGTCCCAGTTGTTACCTACCATCTCAGGCATCCTCCATGTTAAACCTATTGCCTCTAATTGTTTTTGACAACTGCCCCTGGGGAAAAGGCTTTTTGTACTAGGCAAGTCCTGATTCAGGTCAAATAAAGACATCCCTGTAAATAGGCATGGAGTCTTCCAGGGAACCACCAGATAGGTCAAATAATGATAATTCTCTGAGAATGTGGCTTTGAAAGAGCTGCAGCTCTGTTCTGTCTGCTTTGATGGCTGGCAAGCTATAGGTTTCCACCAGAGTTTTAGAATGTTGTCTTTCGAGAGTACTGTAGAGCTGGAACAGAGGAAGAATAATGGAAATAGGGCACATTAAAATGCTACAAAGCTCATTTTTCTACCAAGATTTAGCTGTTTTTCTTGAATAAATGATACCTGTATTTCTGCAAGTTTTGAGCTGATTTTCAGAGTTCTGAAAAGGTTGATTTTGACAATTTTTGATAAGTTTTCTGGTTACTTTTATGGATGAGAAAATGGTTGGAGATCCTCCCTCTGTTATTTTTGCTGGCATCACTCCTATTGTTTCTTTCTTCTCAGAGAAATTAACTATCTCAATCTCTTTCTCTTCTGCCTCCACCCCTTCTTAAACTCAAAGCACTGGCAGATACTCCATTTCTTCTGTGATAGTCCAACTTAATTGCTGTCAGTGAATCGGGTTAGATAGAGGTGGTCTTCTGTGTTCTTGGCAACTTCGTTTTTCTACTTTTGTTTCTCCTAAGGGTCCTCTTAGAGTTGTGAGAACAAGTCAGGAATTAATATCTCATAAAGTATTCTGTCACATAAAGACAAAAAAAGGTGATAGGTTGGAAAGGAACTAAGAAAAGATGTGATATCCAGTCAAATAAATAGAGTACTGCCAGAAAAAAAAAAACAACAGTTTTGCTAGATTTTGAATAAATGACTAAAATATTAAACCAAAGGTAAATGTAAAATAATATCTAGAATTGTAAGAACACTTGTTTTATTATCTGTTTCTTGTCTTTTGTTGTTATTTTGTCCCATGTCAGGATGCTCGACATGCAGCAGAAGGAGAAATATATACCAAACTGAATCAAAAAATTGATGAATTTGTTCAGCTTGCTGATTATGACTGGACAATGTCTGAGCCAGATGGAAGAGCTAGTGGTTATTTAATGGACCTTATAAATTTTTTGAGAAGCATCTTTCAAGTGTTTACTCATTTGCCTGTAAGTATAAAAATTTTCAAAAATTGTTTTATGTTTGCTTACTAAAGTATATTTTAGAATTTAGTTTGAGGTTTCCTTGCTTAAACCAACTTCTTGGAGTGCGTGTTTCTTTCTCCATTATTATAAATCCATTTGTAAGGAATTATAACTTAGCCAAATTGTTTGAAATTTTAATTTATTTTATTTTTAACCAAAATAACTATAACTCTCTTTCCACCAAAGCCAAGGCAAAACCCTGAAACTGACAATATAGACTTAAATAGAAATAATCTCTAATAGAAATAATTTACATAGAGTTAACCTAATTAATGGCTTTTCCAGTTAGAAAGGACCAAGAAATTATGGCTATTTTTGAGCCAAGAGAGTAAAAGTAAAACTGGAGCATTGTTCTATCCTGGCACGTAGTCATAGCACATCTATATTTTGGACAGTTGGTTGATGAAACATTAAAAAAAAAGATACAGCAAGGACATTTGGGTATAAAGAAGCTGAAATGTTGGATTCTTCAGATGAGGACTGCAAAGACTAGAGATATTATGGTGGGATGAACATACTCTTACTAGGTATATCCAGAAATAATAAAACTGTTAAAACATGAATGCAATAGTTTTATACAAAAAAAAGGAGGAAATTTTATCAACTTTTTTATCTTATGATACAATATAGCTGAACACAAGAATAAAGTGCTTAACCCATTTATGCTGGAGGTTGCAAATTATTTTGTGTGAAAAATCAGACCTTGGAGATGACCTTGAGCAGTGTGATATAAATAACTCCCACAAGCTTAGTGTTCCAATAATGGAATGCTAGGCATAAATGGGTTAATCTGGAACCTACACAGCTGCGCCCAACCACCTTCTCCCTGCTTGGAATGGGGAAAAAAAGGTAATTTTCCTCATCCTTTACTCTTTCTCCATCAGAAACTGCTTCAAAGAACCAATTAGAAAAGTTGAGGGAAGGTGTTGCTAAAAAAAATTAATGGAAGACTATTTTAAAGAGATTGTCATCATGGATCTGGGCCAGAGAATTTTAGAAGCTTACCCATGGATGATACTGTATTCCTACCCAGGGATGTTACTGTGTTCCCAACTGCTGTCTTTGAACTGAAAAAGGAAATCTATAAATATATTTAATTTTTATATCAATGAATTTCTATAGAAGTGCTTTTTATATAGTTTATACTAAATAATTGTTAAATTAATTTGAATTCACCTTGTCAGTATAAATCATGCTTCTAGCCGAAAGCAATCTTCAAGAACAAACACATGCACGTGCTTGCAGACACACACACACACACACACACACACACGTTTTATGTTTTAATATCTGTGTCATGTATTGCTTTGAGGTGACGGGTAGGAATTTTGTACATAAATCGAGACTAGTCTGGGCAACATGGTGAAATCCAGTCTCTACAAAAAATGCAAAAATTAACTGGGCATGGTGGCGTGTACCTTTAGTCTTGGCTACTCAGGATGCTGAGGTAGGAGGATGGCTTGAGTGTGGGAGGTGCAGGCTCCAGTGAGCCGTAATCATGCTACTGTGCTCCAGCTTGGGTGACAGAGTGAGACCTGTCTCAAAAAAAAAGAAAAGAGAAAAATGGTCCTAACAACAGTATATTGTTTTTCAAGAATGAACTAAAAGCATGATTTTCAAGCAAAAATAATAAATTATTAACTATGGTAAATTTTAGAGTCAATAGAGTGATTATATTATTGCTTTGTATATTAGTTTTCTAAAATCCTGAAATTGTATTAAATATTCAACTAGATTGTTTTCTTTTAAGCAAAGAGAAGAGGCAGAGGCATGAAATCTATTATTTTTCTAGATGAAGTATGGCATTACGTTAAGCTACCATTTTTATTTAAATGTTTTAAGTTGAACATGATTTATTGGTTTAAGGTTATTCTTGGACCCAAATAGGGTAAAGGGCCAATTCTGGACTTCTTTAACCCTCAAAGAAGCTTCAGACGAAGCTTATCACATTTAACTGCAAATCAGTCCTCTTAAGCAGAACAAGCCATCCTACTTGTTAAGACATGAGTTAAGTGGTGGTTCTGGTTGGGCCCCATGCCCTGTCTTTGGTTTTGGTAGTGTTCAGGAACAATGGAGTACGTTAGAGTCAATGGAAGCTGAGAAACCAAGGGGCACTCTTTCAAATGTGCAAATATTGGCCAATAGTGCAAAAATTTGGAGATTTTCTGGGATAGAGGTGACTCTGTCACTCCCTAACCCTGAAAGTTACCTGATTTAACCTTTTAAGCTTTTAGCTTAAAAGCCCCACCCTTAGTTTCACTGAGTATTTAGTTTCTGTCAGTCCCCTGCCAAAAGGGATCCCCTCCCCTCCCTTCCCCTCTGGTGAAGCCTTGCTCTTGTCACCCAGGCTGGAGTGCAGTGGTGCAATCTTGGCTTACTGCAGCCTCCGCCTAGAGGTTCAAGCAATATTCCTCCCTCAGCCTCCCGAGTAGCTGGGACTACAGGTGCAGGCCACCATGCCTGGCTAATCAGAATGTTTTCTTAGTCAAAGATTGTCATGATGTGCAATTGCTGACGACCATTGCCTAGTGAAAAGTTCCATTTGTTCCAGAAAAGTTATGATCTATCCAGTGAAATTTTGTTCTTTGCTCGCAGGACATGAGAACAGTACAGATTAATAGATAATGATTGTTTTGATGGAGTCCAGGGAAAGAACTCTGTCATTTTCACATATTGTGGTAGCAGTGGAAACCTGTAGGATTTGGAAAACCACAATAACCCGAATAATGTTCGCTTTAAATACCTCTTATCTCCAAGGTTAGATGAGTGAGAGAATTGATTACTTCCCTTGCTGGCTGTGGTGGCTCACACTGGTAATCCCAACACTTTGGGAGGCTGAGGCAGGAAGGTCGCTTGAGCCCAGCAGTTGGAGAACAGCCTGGGCGATAGAGTGAACCTCGTCTCTACAAAAAATTAAAAGATTAGCCTATTGGGAAGCTAAGGCAGGAGGACTGCTTGAGCCCAGGAGGCGGAGGCTTTAATGAGCTGAGATCATGCCACAGCTGTCCAGCCTGGGCAGCAGAGGGAGACCCTGTCTCAAAAAAAAAAAAAAAAAAAAAAGATCCCCTCACCTGACCTGCAGATTAAAATACCTATTCATCTTCATTTTTCTGTGCTCTAGCTGAGAAGGCAGACTCTCTTATGGCTACAGGAATTAACAGCAAGCTAAATAGTATTGATAGAAATAACAAATATTTTCCCATTACCCAAAATGTTAAGCTTCCCTGCTAAATATATTATCTTCAATTAGAATAATAAAAAGGCAAATTCCCATGAGGAATGTTTATCTTTTATTGTTTCTAGAGGTCTGAGTGCTTGAGGATGTGCATAGATGGGCTGTAGAGTTAGAAATACTTATATTTGAACTTTAGATTTGTAATTTACTAGCTATGGGATCCTGGCAAGTTGCTTAATCTCTCTGAGCCTCTTCCCTTCTGCAAAATGAGCATAATCCATTTTTCCTATAGGACTATCATAAAATGAATGAAAATAGTATGTAGAAAAGTTGTCTGGCAGGGTATTTGGCAAAAAGTGGGTACTGTTAATAAATGTTAGTTTGGTCTTTTATTCTCCTTTCTTCCCTTGTTACAGTTTTAAAACCCTTTATAGTATTAGTTTCATTGTGTAATGAAACTTTTTTTCACTTTTTTTCATGTTATATTTATGCCTGTGTTTTAAACTTGATATTAGTTTTCATTCTTATGACTTTGTATTATACAGCCACTTGAAAATGTTCTTTATTATGAAAGGCATTCATTGTAAGGCATATGTATTTGAATCATTATTATAGCTTGAGTTGCAGTGCTTACAATTGCTAACAGTCGGATGCTAGCTAATGCCAATGAGGTCTGATTAATATGTAATTTTATCTCTAAATTAGTACCCTTGGAAATCATGCCAATTTTCAGTATTTTAAATGTATAAGTTTCCCTTCTTTTAATAATTCTTTTCTGACAATTAGAAAATATAGCCTAGTATAGAGGAGGAGACACAAATCACCTTTATCTTGTTAAAAGATCATCATTGTTTTAGCTGGGCATGGTGGCGGGCACCTGTAATTCCAGCTACTCGGGAGGCTGAGGCAGGAGAATTGCTTGAAGCTGGGAGGTGGAGGTTGCAGTGAGCCTAGATCGCGCCATTGCACTCCAGCCTGGGCGACAGAGCATGACTCTGTCTTACAAAATAAAAATAGAAATCATCACTGTTAACATTTTGGCAAGTATTCTTGAGGTTCTCTTTTTCTATGCATTTATGACACTATTCTAAGGTGAATGTATAAACAAGCTTTGTTTTTTAAACAAGATTTTATATTAGCCAGAAAATTTAAACCAGAAGAATTTTAAAAAACATTAAACATTCATTCATCACTGCCATGAATATAAGTAGAATAAGTTGTTGAGCAGCTTGGACATATCTTGTTATTCTTCATGACTGCCAAATGGAACTCAGTAATGTTTTACTGTGAACTTACTGCCTAGCCACCCAGCACTGGTCTGTTTCTGGAAATAACAGCTAACATTTTCTTCCTTTATAAATGTTAATTGTGTACTCATTTTAATGAAGATAGTTTATTGATTTACCGTCCGTAGGGGAGACATGTAAATGACAGTGAGTTTTAAAAATGTCTTCACATGTGTTTATCACTAAAGGTACCCAATTTATGCAAATATTTATACTAACAAATGGTTGTCTTTTATGGTAGAGGTAAATAGAAGATCTGGAATGATCAATTTGTTCATATTTCTTCCTTTCTAGAAACTCTTCATTGTTTTGTCTTTAACTATAATGTAATCTTCTTTGCTTAATTTTGCTACTACTCTAGGGATATTAAATTAGTAGATAAATCTGGTTCTAATTTGAATTTTAAATATCAAAAAATTTATTCCCAGAAAGATATCTTTTCCTTTGCTTTCAAATATGCTTAACTTTTGATTTTCTGCATTAATGGAAGTGGTATGATGGACAATTTAAAAAAAAGACATGATCGGCTGAGCACGGTGGCTCACGCCCATAATCCCAGCACTTTGGGAGGCCGAGTTGGGCAGATCATGAGGTCGGAGTTTGAGACCAGCCTGACCAACATGGTGAAACCCCGTCTGTACTAAAAATACAAAAATTAGCCGGGCAGGGTGGCACATGCCTATAATCCCAGCTACTCAGGAGGCTGAGGCAGGAGAATCACTTGAACCCAGGAGGCAGAGGTTGCAGCGAACCAAGATTGTGCCACTGCACTCCAGCCTGGGTGACAGAGCGAGACTCTGTCTCAAAAAAAAAACAAACAAAAAAACCAGATATGATCTTTAGTAATAATATGAATTTACTGTTGGCATATGGTTCTCTAATTATGTGGTAATTTGGGGTATTTTTCAAGAAAATCTCACATCAGAGATTAGATGCCTAAAAATCTGTCCATTAACAAAACATCTATTAACAGGAGTATTCCTCTGAATATCTTTTACTCTAAGATTAGTAAATGGCCTCAAGATCATGTTGGGAAATACATATCCCAAGATCCAATTGTGCACACTTCTTTCCAACTGTGCCTTGACAGTGGCATCACATTGGTAGCCATGGTAGGAGTGATTAGACCATTTTTTTTAAAAAAAGAGTACAAATTAAGGCTTTTTCCCCAGAGAATCATTGTTACATATTTACTAGCACATCACTAAATAAAGCATAACTTTTAAAATCATGCTGTCAAAGAAAAATTGTTTAGTTTTTATTAACTAAAGAAATCAAGCACAGTATATGCTCAATAATAAGATTAAAAATATTATAGTAGAAACTTCTTTCAAGATGGGAAAATGTACAAGTGTTACTCGATTTAAACGGCATCTTCTTCTCCATCTGTTCCTTTTAAGGTATTTCTCTTTTCAGGCATTTCCTTTGAAGAGTTTTTTTCCTTGGTTTAATTGTTTGCTTTGGGCTGTAGTGTTTTACTGATGTGCCAATTTAGTATCCTTTGTAAATTATTTTCCCACTAAATGTATCTGATGTTACTAAATTTTTAATTTGCATTTTTAGTTTGCATTAATGATTTTAGTGCATAATATGCTTTCTTTAATTGAGAAACAAATGTATGCTCAAGAATAAATAAAGATACATTATTTGGATAGAAATGGATAGTATCTAACTTTTAAAATCATTCTCTCCTTAAGAATTCTTTCTGAGAATTCAGCACTATCTTGAAATTTTTGAGATTTGGGTTTTAGGCTTGATTCTTCCAATTAACCGCCATTGTGAAAGCAGACAAATTATTTAACCTCTGGATTAATTTGCTAATGTGTATTTTATTTAATAGAGCTAACAATAAAGGTTGTTCTGTTTTGCTTTCATTCCAGTACACATAAATGGTGTGATAAATAGTCCAAAAGAGTTTGGAATGGAAAATAGACCCTCTCCTTTCCCTTTCCCCGTTTCCACTCCCAGTCTTCCAGACTGCTATTTTTCACTATTTGGTTTTATTTCTTCTGGTGGTTATCTTATTAAAAAACAGAGAATATCTAGTGATCCTATGAAATACAAAAGTACAAGTAGCAACCTTTCCCTTCCTCTTTTTTAAAGTATTGATTGTTACATTTTTAAGTCTCTTCTATTTCTTTCTTCTTCTTTTTTTTTTTTTTTTTTGAGACAGAGTCTCACTGTGTTGCCCAGGCTGTAGTGCATTGGTGTGAGGGATCTCGGCTCACTGCAACCTCCTCCTTCCGGGTTCAAGTTATTCTTGTGCCCCAGCCTCCTGAGTAGCTGGAATTACAGATGTGCGCCACCATGCCCTACTAATTTTTGTATTTTTAGTAGAGACGGGGTTTCACTGTTTTGGCCAGGCTGGTCTCGAACTCCTGGCCTCAAGTGGTCCACTCACATTGGCCTCCCAAAGTGATAGGATTACAGGCAGGAGCCTGCGCCAAGCCTATTTCTTTATATAAAATAGTTATACTGTACTTCTATTTCTGGTTCTTTCTACTTTAATCAGTATCTTAATTCCCTTCTATTTGAAATAAAGGAGTTAGCCTCCCTCTCCTTTGCTCCATCAGTTCTTCCGTCTATTCTCTTCTGATAGCTATACTATTATTTTTATCTTTATTCAGGTTATTAGTATTTACATTCTGACAACCACAATCAAATCTATCCTTTCTCCTAGGCTGGCTTTCCAAGCTAAACACCAGTAAACAGTACTGGTGTTTGTTATGATTATGCCCATATTGTTCCCTTTACACAAAGCATAGTATGCTTGGATTTTTTGTTTTCCTTTTATTTTGGGGTCCGGTATCCAAGTTCTGAGCACTTGAAGGAGAATAAGTCTAGCATCATGGCCAAATAGATTTTTTAAAATTATACTCCATTATTTAATGAAATTATACACATTTTAGTTGGCTTAATATTTAAAACATAATTTTTTCCTTTTTGAGGAGTGAATATTGTACCTTCATCATACTGAGTGTTCTAATTTCCTTTCCTTCAGTTGTGTGAAAATGTCTTCTTTCCAGGAGGCCTCTTTTAAGAGGTCTTTGTCCCTAACCAGTACCGGTTGCTCTCTAGAATTGGGGCATAGTTGTTACCCTGGGACTTTCGTTCCTTGCTCTCCTGTGGTAGGAACTGTTTCTTGGATCCCAGGCTTCTTGTTTTTTTTTGTTTTGTTTTGATGTTGTTTGTTTTTAAATTACTTTACCAGTCGGTTTTGCTGAATTCCCATAAAACTTCAGTAACTTTAATAACTTTCCCACAAAAGGGAAGTATACTATTTAAGTCCTTGCGTATTAGAAAATGTCTTCTGTCTTCATGCTTGATTGATAGTTTGGCTGGTTGTATAATTATAGGTTGATTAGCTTTTTCTCTGTACTTTCATTGCATTTCTCCATTGTCTTCTGGCATCCAGGTTTTAGTATCTGTTTTAAAATTTGAATTCTTCAGCCTGGGCAACATGGCGAAACCCTGTCTCTACAAAAAATACAAAAAATCAGCCGGGTGTGGTGGCACACACCTGTAGTCCCAGCTACTTGGGAGGCTAAGGTGGGAGGATTGCTTGAGCTGAGGAAGTCTAGGCTGCAGTGAGCCATGATTGCATCACTGCACTCCAGCCTGGGCAACAGAGCAAGACCCTGTCTCAAAAAAAAAAAAAAAAAAAAAAAAACTGAATTCTAAGAAACATCAAGAGAACGTATTCCCTTTCCTTCTTCTCCCTCTTCCTCCTTTTGCCCCATCCCCCTCTGCTCTCCTGTGCTCCCCTTTACTTCTCCCTACATCAGGAACCTCAGCTCTCCCCAAAATATTCTTTCATTAGGATAATTGCCTGTGCTCTCTGGCTCTCTGGCCCTCTGGGTGGGGGATCATTGGTACAATTGTTTCAGAAATCTTCAGTTATTTTCCCTGTTTTCCATCCCATTTCTCATTTTTATCCTTGTTCATACCTGCAACTCTGGACTTCTATGCACAGCTGGCTCCAAGCTCTACTGTACTACTTCTCTGTTAGCATATAATGGGCAGTGGCTTTCTTTTCTCTGTTTCATCTGCTTTCTGTCTTGCAGAAAGCACCCATTCATGAATTCCCACATACACCTTCATTTTTTTCTGCTGTTGAAAACATTTTATTCTTTTTTGCAGTTCTATACTTTTTATTTTACTTGTATCTCAGGATGGATGAGAAGCAAACACATTAACTTAGTCTACCATCTTGATTCTGAACAACTTGCTTCCTTCTCCTAGAAGATTAGATCATCTCTAAAGTCCCTGTATATAATATTGTATGTTTCTAAGCATCATTCTTTCAGACAAATGTAACGTTTCAATCCAAATGTTGATTTATTTATTCTGACACTTCATGTCCTCTTTTAGCTCTGCACTTTTCTGCCCTTTATTTTTTGGTTCACACTTTTTTCTAAGTATATGGGTTCAGATGGCCTTTTACATGATTGAAAACTATAAAGGAAAAAGGTAGTAGTCAACAGTACAATCATGGCTTTAATAACCCTTTATTTTATGTGACACCAAAAAGAATTGAAAAATACAAGGATTGCAATTTTTAAATTATGGCGTAGGCAGCTTTGAATACATTTATGTGTTTTCCCTATCAAATGAAAATATAACCATACATTGTATTTATATTTTATATATATATATATCCTTAAAAATTGGTTTTTCTTACTCGAATGTTAATTTTTAAAAATTTATAATGGCATTGAATAATGTTGATGTGATTTATTGAATCTAATTCATGTAAAAATGATATATTGTGAACTGTGATACTTTGATTATCACATCCTATGACATACATGGTAGTTATATGTTGAATGTTGTTGACTGACTTTTATTGACTAGGTTACTAAATTTTGTCTGAATTTCATCTTAACTTTGTGGCCTTTATATCTCCTAAGACATCTTTATATACACTTTGAAAGATTAAAGATTATGGAAAATATTGTTGAATAAAATAACTATGATGGTGGGATAATTTTACTAATGCAAATAAAATTTATTCGAAGTTAATCTAGAAAAAAGTTAGTGTTTATCTAGGGTCTATTCCAGTCTTCCAGAAGAGTTCTTTGTCTGGTTAACACAACTGCTGTCCCACTGCCTACTAGGGTTAATTAGGTTGACCAGCCTGGCTAGTGAGTATCTGCTTCTTCCATTTCTGCTTGTGGTTTCTCCTTTACTCATTGTGTATTCGGTGAAGAGGGCAGCTTCCCATATGGAGGGGGACCTTCAGTCTAGGCGATACTGGAAGTTTGGCTTCCACTAATACATAAATTCTGGTTTCATTGGCCTAATATAATAAAGTTAAATCCACATATCTGGGTAAATATCTTTTTCTAAAAAAAAAAAAGTACTTGAATACCATATATTTTATTATTAAAATTTGAAAAGTAAATTAGGTAATTTAAAAAATTAAATCGTACTTTAAGGATATTTTAATTAATTCTTGTTATTTTATGGAATTAATGTTTAATTAATCCTTAATGTTTTTAAGGAATAAGCCAGTACCTTATAATTAGTACAGAACTACGGCAGGGGCATATATGTATTTAAATTGAGACCAGTGATTTAGTTTTTACATTGACTTGCTATTCACTCCTTAGGGGAGACAAAACATTTAAATAATTAGCTGTAAAATAATTTAGTGTGCCATCTTTCCTTGAGTAATTTATTTAAGCTATATTAGCAGATTATGTGAAGAAGTAGACTTATCCTAAGCATCTTCAGAATAACATATTCTCTATAATTTTGTCATTTTTGAAGAAATTGACATTCCTTTCCGTATTAAAATCATCTGTGGGAAGAGCTTCTTGTTAAATATTTAGATTCCAGTGCTTGGCCCTAGACCTAACTGAACTAAAATTTTTGAAGCTTAACAAGCTGCATTTGTTGCTTAATATTTGAGAATCACTGCTCTATAGCACAGAACCTTGTCAAAGAACTGATGTGTTCTAAATTTGCTTATTCAGTAGACGTAAGTGCTAAAGCTCTTGGTTTTTTAATTCTGACTAGACAACTTGATGAGAGAGACAAAAGTTTGGAGGAGGATTTGTCTGATTAGTATGGATGTAAAAACTCATGCCTAAATCTTCAAAATAAAAAATGATGGTCACATTTATGTGATAGATGAATGCCTCTAAATTAGCAACACACACAGAATGAACTTGCTTGTTTTAGAGTATATTCCCTTTTGCTACTTTAAACACTGATTCTGCTGTGATGAGAATACATTTTCCTTTTTTATTTGATTGCCTTGCTGACTTCCTTCTCAGACTAACAACAATGATCACACAGCCATGTCGGTAAGTAGATATAAACTAAAGCTAGCATGTAAATTAGAAAATAATGAACTTCCTGCAGGCTTATTTTTCTCTGCTTAGGTATTTAAATTAAAGGGTAATTACTTTGGCAACATCCTTGATAAATTTTTAGTTTTGTGGAAACCTAAATTTGAAGGTAATATTAGTTGTTTGTGAAGCAGTCAATATTCTCTGAGACTAGATTGTAAAAGCACTGCACTCACCTCAAATGCAGCTTAATATTAAGGTGCATTTGGAAACTTCTCTGTGGTCTTTCCTCATCTGTAAAATGAGGTATATGGCAACATATACCCTACAGATTTTTGTAAGCTTAAATGAAATATTATACCTAAAATGTTTAGAAAAGTGCTTGGCATATAATAAATACTCAAAAATATTAGTTGTTATCGTTACTTGTTTCAAAGATGGTTTATGCTTTTCCTGAATGCTTTTTCTCTACCACCCTGATCCCAAACTGCACTTGTAGAAGTCTAACCCAGTGCATGACCCAGTGTGATTCATGACCCAGTGCAGGTATTTCTTTCTCATCCCAGCCCAGTATTGGTCTTCTGAATTGCCTTAGCTCTTACCTTTTTTATGGCTTTATCATATTTTGCTTTTTTTCCATATTTGTCTTTTTCACCTTTACTTGTGAGCTCTTGACAGAATAAGAACTAACAAGTATTCTTTGAATGTATAAATATTGAAAATTCTTCTTAGGGAAAAACAAAATCTTATCTAGCATTTGAAATGTAAATGTTCCTAACCTATATCCTCTTCTTTCTGTTTTTATTCCTGTTACTGAAGTGCAAGTTTTGATTATTGTAATTGTCTTCTAATTGGTCTCTACCAACAGTGTCTCCTTGCTTCAGTCCATCCTATATACCAGTGCTAGATTATTCTTTCTGAAGCACAGTCTAATTTTATTTCCCTATTCAGAAACATTAGGGGTTCTTGATTATCTGTTGAATTAAGTAGAAATTCCACAGGCTAGCAAAAAGAAAATTATCTCAGCCTCTTTCCACATCTATTTCTGAGGCCGGACACGGTGGCTCATGCCTGTAATCCCAACACATTGGGAGGCCGAGGCAGGTGGATCACTTGAGGCCAGGAGTTCAAGATCACTGGCTGACATGACAAAACCCCATCTCTACAAAAAATAAACACACACACACACACACACACACACACGCATTTCTGACCATTACTAAACATGTGCATCCAAACTGGCATATTCATTGTGTCTTGGATCTATCTTGCATTTTCTGCCTTAGCTTTATTTATAACTGTAAAAATCCTGGATCTCTTCCCAAAGACATTCTAATGCAACCTCTTTCACAAAGCCTTTGCTGATTCCACTTAACTACATGTGGATACTTTGTCTTGCTTTTATGGTCCTGTTTATATTTTATACTACTGCTGTTTGTAGACTTGCCTTCTTTTCCTTATTGTAGAACTTACACTTCTTATGTCAGGAACTACATCTATTCATCTTTATATGTTCGGTAACACTTAACACAGTGTCTTACACAAAGTAGTTGCTTGATAAGTGTTTTTTTAAGTAAATATGAAAGAGTGAAGAAATGGACAACATGAAGGTCATTTTCTTGTTTGTATAAAGAGTATAAAAGTATACTGCCTAAAAATCAGTTTCCAAATTGAAATTTGTCAAATAGAGAATACTTTCTAGTTTTGAAGTGAAGGTGCAATCTATTATTCTCAGGCAGAAACCTGGAAAATATCTGTGTGAGAGTTATTTAGTAAAGATGATACCAGTACTGATTAGAAATATTTGTATGTATACTTTACTCATTTCTTGCACACCTCAGTGAAGGAAAAATACAGTAACTAAAACCACAGCTCTCTAGACTCAACTGTAAATTTAGTAGTGATCAAAACAAAAGGCCTTTAGCACCAGAATAACTGTTGCAAATTCCCAACATTAAGGAGAGATACTTTGTCCTGTTGAAGACACAGACCCTTAGGCTTTCATTTGCCCTTTTTACTCACTCAATATAATAATCATTGAGTGCTTATTAAGCTTGCTAACAGATTTCCTGCTGATGAACCATATAATTCAACATACAGAAGTGATATTCAGAAGTAAAACTGACCGTGCCATCCAAAAACTCAAATTGTTATTGTCAGTTTAAGGAGGCAGGGACAGATTTTGGGATCAGTTTTAGATAAATTTGCATTAGAGATTTTGAAAGTTTGGCACTTAAATGTCCACTATTTTCAGAAAGTTCTTTATGTTGTAGTTATTTCTGTCGGAATGAAAGTGGTATTTCTATGACATATTTTGATATCCATTTTTATATTATATCCATTGTTATGAGTTAATTCCAAGTATACAAAAATCAACATGAACAACCATTGACAATATAATATATCCCTGTATTGGAGAGAGTTAAAAAAAACTTTGAGAGAAAATATTTGAAAAAGTTGGAAATAGTCAAGGTCCACTCTTTGAAATAGAATTTTTGTTCTTATTAAGCTTTTTCTTAATGTTATAAAACAGTTGATTTTCACTACTAGATATTAATTTTTTAAAATCTTGCTTCTTAGTTGAAAATGAACATATTTGTATTTTATAACTTTAATCCTTTTAGACATTTACTAAGTTGTCTAAGTTAGCCAAATGCTGGCTAATCTTGGTGAGAAATTTAATTTCATAAAGTATAAGTCTTAAGTTTGTATATAGCATGGCATACTTAAATATTTTGCTGATGTCAAACATTGCAGAAAACAATATTTTGAATTGCCTTTGGTCAGGGCTTTGTTGGAAGTAGTAGTAATGAAAGGGCTTTTAAAAGGAAACAACACGAGAGTTTTAGTAGGAAGCCAGTGGATTAGGAAAGAACTATATAAAATGCAATAGAAACTGTAGACCTTAATGAGAGTTACTTCATTCACGTTAACTAACAGAAGAAAGCAAAGCCACGTTGCGTTAGGAAGGTTGAGACTGTTTTTATGTGTTTTTTTTTTTCCTATTTTAAGTTCCAGGGTACATGTGCAGGATGTGCAGGTTTGTTATATAAGTAAACATGTGCCATGGTGGTTTATTGCCCCTGTCAACCCATCACCTAGGTATTAAGCCCAGCATGCATTATCTGTTTATCCCAATGCTCTCCCTCCCCCAACCCCAGGGAGGTTGAGACTTTGACTGCACTCAGTCTCTGAGTCGTTTTTTCCTCCATCATAACCTGTTTCACAGAACATTTTATTCAAGTGTGTGCCTCAGCAAATGAAGTTCTGCTTGTACTAGACTCTGACAGTCAATATCAAGAACTGAAACCTAAATACAAATTCATGAGTGACAAAGACCTACTTTGTGCTATCTTTTTGTATGTGGCTGTTTATAATAGTCTGCCACCTACATGTGTGAAAGGGGAGACAGTTTGCTTGAGTGACATTTGTCCAGTTTACTAATTAATGATTATATGTAAACCACTTCCGTTGTCTAACCTGTTAGTGATTCTGGCAACTTTTTTTTTTTTTCCCAAGACAGAGTCTGTCCGGGTGTGGTGCCTCACACCTGTAATCCCAGCACTTTGGGAGGCCGAGGTGGGCGGATTATGAGGTCAGGAGTTTGAGACCAGCCTGGCCAATATGGTGACACCCCGTCTCTACCAAAAATACAAACATTAGCCGGCCGTGGTCCCTCGCGCCTGTAGTCACAGCTACTCGGGAGGCTGAGGCATAAGAATCGCTTGAACCTGGGAGGCAGAGGTTGCAGTGAGCCGAAATGGTGCCACTGCACTCCAGCCTGGGTGACAGAGTGAGACTCCATCTCAAAAAAAAAAAAAACAAAAGTTAGGGTGAATTTGGCAATATCATGGGACTGCCATGGCAGAAGTAGTGATACTTGTAGAAAGCTAAAAATTTGGATACTGCATGCCTTCTAAGGCCATACTCAAAAGATTGTTTAAAAAAAAAAAAGACTGCCAAAGTTTGATGAGCCCTATGATTGGGATAGGGGAAGTTTTGAGGGAAGTAAAAATACGCCATGTATTATGCAGTCCTGTGGTTTTTCCAGTTCAGGAAAAAATTTTTCAACTTTAAGATGATCATGTTCTATTTCTCTCTTTCTCTCTCTCTCTCTCTCTCTCTCTCTCTTTGTGTATGTGTGTGTGTGTCTTAAGAGCAGACATTTCTGTTACTGTCTCATACCCTTATGATTGGTAATTGTTGGAAGGAGAACAACCTGAGAGGGGAGAATGGGAATTTATAGTTGACTGTGGGATTGTGGTTAACTGATGTGTCCCAATTCATTCTTTCAGGGCTGGAAGTAGTTAGAGATGGACAGAAATAGAGTATAAGAGGAATATAGAGCGTAAAGAGGTATTTGGGGAAATGTTGTGGGTGTTAAAATGAGTATATTTTGATCTATGAATTTTAGAGCAGAATTTCAAAAATTTGTCTTCAGGTGGGCAGATCCCCTGGGTTCAGAAGTTCAAGACCAGCCTGGCCAACATGGTGAAACCCTCTCTCTACAAAAATACAAAAATTAGCCAGGCATGATGGCAGATGCCTGTAATCCCAGCTACTTGGGAGGCTGAGGCAGGAGAATTGCTTGAACCTGGGAGGTGTAGGTTGCGGTGAGCCGAGATCCTTCCATTGCACCCCAGCCTGGGTGAAAGAGCAAGACTCTGTCTCACAAAAAAAAAAAAAAAAAAAAGAAAAATTTGTCTTCAAGGTAGTATTAATGTTATTTAAACTCACTAAGGGAATTCATCTTGATATTTAAAACTTTATAACATAACTATTCTATATTATTGAGAATCGGACATTTCAGTGTTATGTACAGTGTTCAGCCAGAAAATGAATTAAAACTGATCTTACTAGGTAGAGAAATTCTTGTGCATTTGTGAAATAATCTTGGGGAAAGTTTCATATTCTATGTTTTAGGTATCTTTTTCCTGATTTCATAACAGTATTTACATTTGAACAAGATGTTTCATGTAGTAAAACTCTAGATTAGTGGTTCTTATATAAAATGGAAGAGTAACAGATTTCTTGAATTAAAATACCTGTTTTTCAACTATACCTCTTTTTAAATATTTCAATTAACTATTTTTAATTTTTAATTTTAGTGTTTCCATCTAATGAAATACCTCATTCTTTCAGTATGTGTATTTTAAAATTAAAATTTAAAATTTAAAAGAACTACAGTTTATAACATTTTAAAATACACATACTCTTTAGGAGAGCTACAATTTATAGCCTTTTAAAATACACATACTGAAATGAAATTAAATTCATTAATTTATGAATTTATTCATTAATTCATTCATTAATGAATTAAATAAAAATTTACTTCATTAAAATACTTCCCTTCTTTTGCTTCTGAAAAAGACTGTTTCATAGTCTCATAACTGAAATTTATGTAGCAAACGATGATTGTATAAAATGATAATATTTTACTGCGTTAATTTAGATAACTTTAAAAAGCCACACAGAATCAGAATTAATGAAGTCACTTACCAGTGTTAGGTTTAATATCCAAATTGACCATGATTTTATTTCAGTCTTCCTTTTTTCTTTGACAAGAGTTAGACTTTTTAAACAAAACCTTTTATCACTGTAAAGAATAATATGTTGTACAATATATTTGAGTCTGTGCATTTCTTTTTACTTAAGTAAAAAAGTAGTTTATTGTACAAAGTTAACCTTTTGTGGGAATATAAAGAAAAATGGACTCTCCTGGAATCATTAAGGGTGAGTAGACCAATACGGAAAGAATGTGATTTCAAGAGCATATTTTAACATTAAATGTACTTGAGAGAATGAAAGCAGCATTGGAAAGTGCTTTCAAATAATTACTGTTGAAATCAAACCTTTTTTTAATAGACCTTTGAAATAAGAAAATGGCGAGACACAAATGAAAACTTCAAATGAAAATTTAAATGGGCCAAATTAGTTTTTAAGTGTTCTACATTTCTCTTACAATTATATTAGAGTAGATCTATGAAAACATTACTTTGAAAACAAACCAGTTTCAAGCCATAATCTAATAAACTATGTTGTGTTTTTACCTTGTTATTTTATGATATTTCACAGGAAACAGAGTATCTTTAGCCTAATCTATGATAGTAAATTATTTTGGAAATTTGTCTTGACATACAAGCAGATGTGTTTTCTTAATTCCTTTTAAACTGAGGGTTGGTGGTTTGTGGTTTATTGTTCCTGTGATTGGCATTAAAAGCCTTATTTCACAGCTTGCAGTGAGGGACTATTGGGTAAAGAGTGGCTGTGTTCCACAAACTAAATTCAAAAAGTGTCAATCAAGGTCTCACATAGGTTACTTAGAGAATGAGTTTTCTTACTAATTTCACCAAATGTCGCCTCATGCTGTCTTTGATTGGCACAGCCTGGCAGGGAGGATGGATGAATCTGTCACCGGCTGGTTAATTGTGTTACTGGTCTCAGTCTGACATCAGGTCTTTGACTCTTAAGTGGCTCAATACAAAACAAATTAGCAGATTGTAGTCATATTTCTCATTCTATATGCTTTGACTTTGTTGAATGCAGTCCATAAATCATATTGACTGACACACAAGTAAATGATGAAAGCTGTTTTTGAGACATGAATCTAGAAAGCAGCACTGTGAAGGTGCCATGGAAGGATGCATATGGTTGACCCTTTGGGAATTTCCTAGGAGCCAAATGTCTCTTTACCGCAATTGTTCTTAGAAGAAAAGCTTTTCGGTAATGCAAAAAGGATCTAATATGTCAGCAGATTCTCTTTTACAAGTTCCTTTGAAATATAAGAAGTTTGTCTAAGAGTTTTCTCTCTTTGCAAGTTGTTTTCAGCCAAATGTTAGAGCAGGGTAAAAAAGTAGTTAACCTTTAAAAGCTTAGCAGGTGTTTTTACTTATTTATTGAACTTTGTAAAGAGAGGGAAAATGTTGGTAATAGTTGCAATTAATTTTTCAGATGAGGGCAGGAGAAATTTTGAGGTGCTTGAAATTTATTAAATGTGCCGTGTTTTCTCAGTCACTTCACTTAATTATTTTGGCTTTTTTTGTTATAATGTTAAAAACTAGAGCGTCTCTAATGAAAAGGTCTAGTTTTTAAAAGATCATTGTAAAAGTACTCAGACTATTTTTATTCTAGAAGATGATATATTATTAAAGGCATCAACAGCAATAATAATAATAATAATAGTGTTCAGAAGTTTATACCAGAGTGTGCCAACGGCTATAGACATTAAAAATAAATTTTCAAATATATTTTCGGGTGTGTAAATTTTTGGAGTGTTAACATTTCTATCTAAAAATATGTAGTACATGAAGTTTAAGAATAGTTGTATACATTTTATAGTTACAAAGTAGACATTTAAAAAATATTGTATAATCTTATGGAATATAACTTTTTAAAATTTTAAAGAATCTGAACTTTTGATATTGTGAACTTAAATTCTGAGCTATTTATTTCATCTGAAGATTTATAAAATATTTTATAAATATTTTAATCTTCTATCTTTGAGAACAATAAGCCTGGATTTAGTATGCCTAATCAAAAGAAATTCAATGTTAGGATTTTAGTATTACACATGATATTTAAATAAAGAGCTAAATTTGTGTGTGTGTATGTATGTGTGCGTGTATGTTTTCATTACTTATTTCCACCAGGTTTCTGGAATAGCCTGTGTCTACTCTTACCATCGTTTTCAGCTCCAGTGCTATTGCTGTGTAATCATTTGTAGCGTCTGAACCCATGATAAATTTTAAAGGTTTACATAAAACAATACAACTTATATTGTACAGTGTGTTTGCTTATGAAATTAATTTAATAGTAATTTTCTGGCAATTTATTAATCAGCTTTTGGAGTTAGTACATGATAGTGGCAGCATGCATAGGACATGGAGCCAATTTGATGGAGAAGCACATTAAACTAAAATGCACTAGTTGTTCTGTTAGGTCAAAATGACATTTCCATTAAGTATTCTGAAGCCTATTACATTGTAATTAAATGACATGCCATTGATTTCTCCTTTCTCTGCTTCTCCACTTCTCATTCATATTGATATTATTCTGCTTGGGGAATGGAGCTGCATGTCTCCCAGACTAATTCCTCTTGAGTTTGGGGGATCTTGAATCATGCTGGGTTTTCCATTGTTTGTTACATTCCTTTTTGGCAGTTCATCAGTATCTGTCAAATATATTGTTTGCATCGGCTTTTATCTCTTAAGTTTTTGATTGAGAAATTGACATTCCATTTCACATATGCAGTTTTTCACTGTGCATAGTGTCTAAATGCAAAAAACTCATTCGAAAAGTTATTTGTTTCTAGTCTGACTTTTAATGTGTGATTTAACAAATGTTGTAATAAGCATTTTGAACATGTATTTATGTTCTTTATTACCTTTCTCACAAATCAACCTTATGTAATATGTTTTTGTACTAATATATTGTGACATTTCTGTTTGGGAGATTTTGGTCATGATTTTGTAGCTTTCTGGCCTTTGAGATAAATAGGAAAAATATAATTATCAAATATGGCTGGGTAAATATTTGTTAATGCAAATGAGGCAAAACATGGCATGTCTTCCAAAAGTAATTATTTCTAATGATATTCATAGATCTTTGAATCCTATCATAGTAGTCATTCTATCACGAAATCACATGATTGTCAGTTGAAGGTAGCCATCCTAGGAGCAGTATTACACAGGAGAACTTTACCTAAAAGAGTTTTTATAATATTTTAAACCTCTAGTTGAAATGCAAAACCTGTTTAAAAAAATAATTTTTCTTTGGGAGGCCAAGGCGGGCGGATCACAAGGTCATATCAAGACCATCCTGGCTAACATGGTGAAACCCTGTCTCTACTAAACACACAAAAAATTAGCCAGGCGTGGTGGTGGGCACCTGTAGTCCCAGCTACTTCGGAAGCTGAGGCAGGAGAATGGTGTGAACCCAGGAGGTGGAGCTTGTAGTGAGCCGAGATTGCACCAGCCCTGGCCACAGAGTGAGACTGTCTCAAAAAAAAAAAAAAATGAATTTACACTAAAAGTGATGTAGATTTGTGAGTCAGCTATGTAATGCAGAGGCTAAACATTTAAAAAGGCCATTTTTGAGAAAACAATTTAGGCTATCAGTGAAAGTTCATGTAGAGTTTTAGGAGATTATTATAATAGGAAATATTTTTTAATGATGTATATTATACTGAAAGAAAACCACAAGTGTTCAACCACATACGTCCAACCTACCAGATGATTTAAAAACTGAATTTTTAAAGCTAAATGCACATCTGTAGATAACCTTGAAGTCATATTGGTAGACAAACCTTTTTTTTTCTGCCAGTGATTGAAGCTATGCTATAGACTAATGTTCTAATTAGAAGTATGGACTTACGATTCAAAGGGTATTTTGAATTTTAGCTGTAATTTAAATAGCAATAATAGTAAATTATACTGTTAACTTCCTTTATTCTGACTTGGTTAATTAGCTAAAGGAGAGATTAAAGAGCATTATATGGATAAAATGTTCTGTCAGTATGACTTATTTTATGTCATAAGTGTCATTTTGATATGCATTTCTAAAGTGCTTTCAGTATTTCGAGAGATCTGAAATAATAGTTTTTAACTGGTATTTTAATTTTCCTTTGTGCAGTTAGAGCTTTAATGATATTTATATCCTGAGAAAGCCAAGTAAACTAAGAATATTAATGTTAATTTCTATGATATAAAACCACTCAGAATACAGAAACAGGAAGGAAAGTAACCACTATTGTACCAAGCATAAGCAACAAAAAGAATGCCAGGTGTATGATTTTTCTGATTCTTTGCGATGTATTTCTATGTTTGTTTATTTGTTTGATTTTTGGTTTGATTGTTTTAAACAGGGGAAAGTTGCTCAGACAGCTTGCATGTCAGCCTGCCAGCATCTGTCAACATCCTTAATGCAGATGTTACTGGACAGTGAGTTAAAACAAATAAGCATGGGAGCTGTTCAGCAGTTTAACTTAGATGTCATACAGTGTGAATGTAAGTACTATATTGGTTTATTCTTATGTATTACTAGGAATCTATGCTTAAATTATATGAAAAAATGTATTTAGCAGGATAGTTCAGAAAGGAGGGAGAAGGCCTGGTTCAGCTAAACTTTTAGCAGCCTTAGGAGTAGGGCTAACTTCCTGAAACAGAAAGATAAAAATATCTCAGCTTCACATTTAGGGCCTCTAGAGAGAGGCACTGAAGTGGCATTCCAGATTGGGATATTTAAAAACATGATTCATTTTCCCCATTATTCCTTGTCTAGTCATTCTTGCCTTTTTCTAGGACTCTCCTAATGTTTGTCATAAATGAATGAAATGATTCTGTCATTCTTACTTGCCCTGTAAGTAACTTTTTAGATACTTGCTAGAAGAATAAGCTCAGGACCTTGCATTCCAAATGAAATTTCTGAATTTTTGTTTCTCCTTTCCTTAGATTTCACAAGGCTTTAGTATTGCCATTGTTTTTCACTTTATTTTTTTTTTACGTAACAAGGCTAGCAGATTCCATAATCTGATGTTGACGTTAGTCAGTCAGCTTCGAAACTGGATATGCTATTTGGTCATTAGCCTTGTTACATGTGCTTTTGGATATGGGTTTTATCAACCCTCAAATTATAATTCTTTAAGTACAAGATATGAGTATATGTGAGCAATTTTCAAGCAGTGCTTTCAAATAAGTGGTACACTGATTAAACAATGAAAATCCCTGGTTGACAATTCTATCAGGCACCACAGTTGATAAATTGAAAATCAGTGGGGCACAAGAAGGATTATAAAATATTTGTCTGAGGAAAAATTTGCAATAAGGTATTCTTTGTGAAAGACATTAAAAAATTAAATGTCAGCAGTTTGCAACCGAAGCAGAAATGACTGATTTTTTTCAACAGATATCGAATAGTTGTGTGCCCACTCTGTATAAGGCATTGTGCTAGGAAAAACATCATTAATATTATAGAAAATAATCAGATAGGCTTTTTGGACAAGATCAGTTGTCTGTTGCACACCACACACACACACACACACCCCCCCCAAAGTTTCTAAAAACCTACCCATTTATTTAAAAAAAAAGAAATGTTTATTTAGAAAACAAAAGAAAAATGGTTTTTTTCCTAGGGAAGAGAAAGATTAATTTTCTTTTCCCAGAAAGCATTTTTAATTTTCTGTAATTAGAAAACCTTTATTATATTTCTTTCTCAAAGTAAAGCTATTGTTTGACAAATATTTATTTATATATTTATGTTTTAGTTTTTTGAGACAGAGTATCACTCTGTCACCCAGGCTGGAGTGCAGTGGCACAGTCTCAGCTCACTGCAACCTCTGCCTTCTGGATCAAGCGATTCTTGTGCCTCAGCCTCCCAAGTAGCTGGGACTACAGGTGTGTGCCAACACGCCTGGCTAATTTTTGTATTTTTAGTAGAGATGGGCTTTTGCCACATTGGCCAGGCTGGTCTCAAACTCCTGGCCTCAAGTGATATGCCCACCTCAGCCTCCCAAAGTGCTGGGATTATAGGCATGAGCTACCGCCCTTGGCCTATTTTGTATTTGCAACAATATACCAAAGAAACACTTTTTTTTTTTTTAAAAAGTTTTTTTTTTTTTTTTTTTTTTAATTACAGATGAGGTGTTGCTGTGTTGTCCAGACTGGTCTCAAACTCCTGGCCTCAAGTCATCCTCCTGCCTTGGCATCCCAAAATGCTGGAATTAGAGGCATGAGCTACTGTGCCTGGCCATTTTTATAAGCTTTTAAGCTGAAAGTAATTTTTATTCCCATTCCACAAATACTTTGAAACTGGTTTCTTAAGTTTCTTCAAAAGTTGTCTTATGAGATCATTTCAGTATGACATTGTCTGTATAAATATCTTATATAAGCATTGCTCAAGACGTTTTCGTGTTACAGTAGTCCCTCTTATCCACAGTTTTGCTTTCTGCAGTTTTTGTTACCTGCTGTGTAGTACATTAAGACATTTTGTGTGTGAGAGAGAAAGATACCACATTCACATAACTTTCATTACGGTATATTGTCATATGTCCTCTATTTTATTATTTTTGTTGTTAATCTCTTATTGTGCCTAATTTTTTTTTTTTTTTTTTTTTTGAGACAGAGTCTCGCTGTGTCTCCCAGGCTGGAATGCAGTGGCACAATCTTGGCTCACTGCACCTCTGCCTCCTGGGTTCCAGCAATTCTCCCGCCTCAGCCTCCTGAGTAGCTGAGACTATAGGCGCCCACCACCAGGCCCGGCTAATTTTTTGTATTTTTAGTAGAGACGGGGTTTCAACATGTTGGCCAGGCTGGTCTCAAACTCCTAACCTCAGGTGATCCACCTGCCTCGGCCTCCCAAAGTGCTGGGATTACAGGCATGAACCACCATGCTTAGCCCTGTGCCTGATTTTTAAGTTAAGCTTTATCATAGGTATATATGTATGTATGTGAAAAAACATAATTAATATAAGGTTCATTACTATCTGCAGTTTCAGGCATCCATTGGGGGTCTTGGAACATATCCCCCATGGGTAAGAGGGGATTACTGTATTACATCTTTAGTATGGCTTCAAAATAACTAGATGATTAAACTACCTTTTTGGCATTTGATGTGTCTTCTAAATTAAATTTATTGCTCAAAGATGGAAATTACTGTTTGATTAGACAAGTTCAGTTGTCTAAATCTTCTCCCTATTCTCTTACCTCTCTACCCTATTGACATTTAGAGAAAGGCCCAAACACCCTGGACTCTTTGCCTCACTGTCCTGCCATAGGATAGTTTCCACTTTCAGATACTCCTTTGGGCAGAGTTACTAGAGGCTCCTTTTAAAACTCTGATGTTTTCTTTAAGAGCTAGTCTCTTGGAAAAGACCAAGAAAGGTCCTGAGTATGAGCTATAACTCAAGAAAGCCTGGGGCCATTTGCAAGAGGGGTAAACCCTAGCCTGATGGGGGCTAAGGTCCTGGCACTGTAGATATGAAAAGGGAGAGACCAGGACTCCAAAGACTAACCACAGAAGACAACTCGGATTCTTTTAAGAGTTTGCCTATGGTTGGCTCTACTTCTTAATACTTCTGTATTACCTTAATCATTACTTCTGAATACAGTAACATGCATTTACTACTCATGGGACAAAAAAAATTGATTAAAAATTTTTGTGTTTATTTCACTATCTCTGGTGTTCTCTTTTCCAAAAGACATCTTTTTACTTAAGTAATATAGCATGGATAAAGAAGTTTTTCTGGTGCAAAAGAACCATCCACTCCTCAACTTCTGACTTTCAGTGATTGATGTATAAATCGTTTAAAAAATGAAACTTAGCTTTCTCTAATAAATATGTTAAAAGAATTTTAAAAATAAGTTTTCATGTTAAATATTTTTATTTGTTTAAATCTGGAGGAAAGTAGTTCTTTAAATATACAAATCTTATTCTCAATTTTAATATAGTATGTATGCTTTCTGCATATTGGGGCAGGGAAAGGAGAAGAAAGCGAGGCAAGAAGAAAAATCTGGCTAGGTAGTAGAAGGCTAGAGTGCCTGGTAAGTCTGTGAAGAGAAAAGGTCTGGATACCATGGAAATCAACTGGAATATGAAGAAGAGGAAAGGCAGGTAGTTCAGATGGGGAATCCTAGAAGCTAAAAGATCATTGAGTTTCCTCACACACCTGTTAATAACATAGACATGCTCACACACTCCTCCATCTTGAAATGGAGGAGGAGATGAAATCCATCTCCTCCTTTCTATAATAAACCTGCCAAGTAATTGTCCAGCCATTCCTTGAACATCCCATTTGGGAGATTAAATACTCTTCAGAAAATACATTTCCATACAATACATCACTCTATCAATCTCTCACACTGAGCTGAAACCACTTTCTCTCTAAATTTCTCTTAATAGACCTAGTTCTACCTTAGGGTTAGAGTCACCACCAGTCTATATTGTGTTTTTGTGCAAATTAGAAAAGGTGTTCTCAGTAAAAGGAAAAAGCCCTCTAGAGCTGCCCCCTTTATCTGAATTAGAGAAAGTTTACTATTTTCCCATCTGGACTTGGCCCCTACGAAGGCACATAGCTTATCAAATAAAACATTAGCTGGATTTAGCTCTCTCCTTCCCATTTTTCTCCTCAGTTGGGCACCTGTGTATAGCAAGCAGCCTGACAACTATATCTAAAGTTTAGGGTCACACAAGAAAAAACAAATCCTTATCCACAAGCCAGTTACATGAAAACAGCTCTTACATCTCTCTAAATCTTCTGAAGGCCAGACATCAATAATTCCTTATTCTTATTCTTCTTATGTGATATAGTTTTAGATCCAAAAATCTTCTCTGAACAAACTGGTTTAACTATCTTCTCTTTCATATTTGATACCCCAGATTAAATATAGAGATACTCAGGTGTACGGAACAAGTATAATTATGTAGCTTTGCTATCAAATACATTGTTTCTTATTCTATAATTGATTAATAAAGCCAAAACTGTTAAACTTTTTCAGTAGCTAGAATATACTTCCAAATCATTGAAGCTACAGGATTCTATTATCTCTGTGTATTCCCCCCCTTTTTTGGTGATTGCTAAGCTCTGTTTTTCTTATCCTATGTATATGTGGTTGGTTTTTATTTTAGGATTTTAAGGTTATCCCTAATAAATTTTGAGATGTGTTCCATAACTAGCCTTTTGAGATCTTTTTATATCAAAAGTTAATATCTGTGGATTTGTAATCATTCTTTCTACATATTTAACAAAGTCATTAGCAAAATATTGAACAAAACCTGTTATTCATATCCTTAGATACAGAACATCAATATCCTAAGATACAGTACATCATCAAAATGTGGTCCCCAAATGAGCAGCAATAGCATCATGTGGGAGCTTGTTAGAAATGCAAATTCTTGGGCTCCACCTGCTGAATTGGGAACTCTGGGGATGGGGCCCAGAAATTTGCTTGAATAGACCCTCCAGTTGATTCTGTTGCATGATAAAGTGTGAGAACCGCTGTATTACATGGACCTCTCCTTTGTATCTATTTCAGTCAATTATTCAGAACCTTATGGATACCTTAAGATTTCTCAGCCAGTTGCTAATCCCCTGATTGAATCTAACTCACAGTTTGGCATCTTGCTCCATGTTATGAGCAGCTTCTGTCAGAAGCCTTGCTAGCATAAAGAGTTAATAACAGCAATTGAATTTTCCTTATCTACCAGTCTAATTACCCTTTCGAAGAAGAAAATGACTTTACTCGGATTCGTCATAAATCCGTATTGACTCATAGTGATCACTTTCTCTTGAAGACTCTCAGAAATCTTTACTTAATAGCCTGTGATTGGTTCTCAGGATTAACATAAAATCCTGCTAGTCTGTGATATGCTAGCAAGAGAGCCATAGTCCAAGGAAGTCCAGTAGCAGGGATCAGGAACTCAGATTGGAAATCATGAGCCACCAAAGAAATGCTGGGCAACTCAGAAAAGGTACTTAAATCATAAAATATAAGCAATAAGAAGTGAGTTTCATTTACAAGATTGAAATATAAGCACCAACAATGACCTTTATTCTGTGCTAGATTTTCCTTTTATTTGGTTTAATCAGAATCCAAATGTTTATTTTCCCATTCTTGTTACTCCGTGAAAAACGTCATACATGTATTTCCTCGGCCTCAAAATGTCAATCTGCAGGTGGAAACAAATAGCACATCTGGATGTAGTGGGGGAGGTGGAAAGGTGGAAATAATTCAGTTACTGACAAATTATTCTATACCATCATTCAGCCATGTACTTTTTGTTTTTGTTTGTTTTATTTTTCTGATGATGAAGAAGAATTAGCATTGACCCATCTATGTGCTCATTTGTTTTTTGAAACAATGTGTTGATGCTCTTTTTTTTGGTATTCCTTGTGACGGGTGACTCACATACCTGTGAGTTAAATTAGCTTGAGCTAAAATTTCAGTCTGTAATTATGAAACAGAACTTTTTCCCATGTTAAGTCAACTTCTTTATAGGAAGATTCATTTGTGCAAATGTTTAATGAGAACCTATTATATGTTTGTTATATACTGGGAAATCAAAGATAAATCAAACTTCAAAGATTTCATAGTCTGGCTGGGTAGGAGACAGGTACATAACTGTAATAGAGCATAATTAATTATTTATAGAATATGTATTATGTATAGAGAGGGGGCAATTAATCCTGTATGCCATGGGATTGAGAAGGTTGACTATGACAGAAGTAAAATTTGAGCTGGGTCTTAAGGGATGGATAAGATTTCACCAAAAGCAGGGAAGGGCATTCTGAACAGAGGGAATAAGACAGGCAAAAGCACTGTGATGAGACAATGTTTAGGGAATCTTCAAATGATCATATGTGGATGGACTACAAAATGGAGCTTTTTAATTAGGACCATGACATGATTAAATCTGTGTCATAGAATGTTAACTCTAGTGTCATTTGGAAATTTGTACTGGAATGAGGGAGAGACTGAAAGCAGGAAGACCTATTAAAAGACTATTGAACTTTTTCATGTGAAATATTAAAAAAAGCTTAACCTTCACCAGTGGGAATGGAGAGTATGGATTCCAGGCATTTTGGAGGAGGGAATACATAAAAAGAGTGAATGAGTAAAGGTACAATTTGATATGATTTAACCATCCAGGATGGATAGTTTAATTAAATTCAACATAGAAGATTTGAAATTGCAGGTATCTTACAGAGTGCTATGCTCATAATAAAAGGTCTACAGATGTTTATTTATTGAGTAACAAAGTAACAAATCAGGAACTCTCTGTAACCAACACTGGTCTCTTCTAGAGTTCTACCTTTGTTGTCAGAAAGTTAAGACCCAGCTGATACTGCTGTATTTCAACTCAAGACCATTTAACTGCTTGATCTAAACAAAACTAATCAATATTTCTTTCATAAAAATTCTTCACATATTTGATGACTGAAGAATGACCTTTTAACTTTATCCTTCTGAGCTAAGTAGTTATTTTTTAAAATGTTTCCTTGTAGGATATTTTCACACGCCTTTTTGTAAATTTTCTTTGGATCTTTTCCTGTTTTTCTACTTTTTTAACCTATACTTGGTCAAAGTGGATACAATGTCTAAGTTCAGGAATATAGAATTATATGAACTTATATAGAACTTTTCTTTTTTAAATTGCTTTCAGATCAGTCTTAAGATGGTCTTGAGTACATGTCAGGAAGTTGAGACCTTGCTTCCAGTCCTGGCTCTGCCTCTAACTTGAGCAAGTTGACTTGGACAAACCCTTCAACCATCAAGAGGCCTAAATTTTTCCCATAACACATGGAATTTGGAATTGATAAATGTTTCAAGATAACGTCCTGGTTCTAAGATTCAAAGGCAGTTAAATGTTAAGACATTGAAGAGTGTGGGGCTTTGAAGTCATATATTAATTATGTCTTCATATCTATTATGTGCACGGCATTGAGGGAATACAGTGGTAAGCAAAACAGAAAAGGTCTTTACCCTCTTGGAGTTTAAGTCCAGTGGGGAAACAGTCATTAATAACTTCATTAATAAATATGACTATAAATTGTTAAACTTTGTAAAAGTATATGGTATGAGAATACTAGGTAGGATCTATGTATGAATGTAGAGGTTAACTTTTGGTTAATTTGACCATAACCATAATACTAGTATAACCACATGTTTGGAGACAGTCAGGAAGATAACCAGGAATACATACTTGGAAATTGCAAAAATAGCTCCCTCTGAAAGCTACATTGAACCTTTGATCTTACTATAAATTTTGTATAAGTTCGAGATAAATGTCTTCTTATTTGGAGGAGCATTTGCCAAGGTATGAGAATGATGTTCTGAATCAGTGTATGTACTTTGTTTTATATTTATTAAATACTTATTATATATTGGGTACCAATATAGATACCTTATAGATATAACCATATAGAAGAAAAGATTAATATATCCTCTAAACAAGTTCTTACAAAGGTGTCACAGAAATTCTTCATATTACTAACAAAATACAGACTATTTCCAAAGCATCAGGCAATCAGAAAGATCTATTCTATATTTGAAGTATCCAGAGTAGGTCTAGAATACATTTTTAAATTCATTCTACCCAAACATCTAAGTTAGGTTATTAGCTCCTAAGGGTTTAACATCTTAAATCTGTAGGTATTAGAAAAGGCATTAGAATAGCTCCAGATTAAAGATTACTGGCACCTATTTCAATGGTGAGTTATTGGAGAGTAGGTAAGTTTCTTAATGTGAAAGCCTTGGTCTTTCTTAATTTTTGGATAAAAACTTAACCTGCTGGGCATAATGGCTCATGCCTGTAATCCCAGCACTTCGGGAGGCCAAGACTGGAGAATCACTTGAGCCCAGGGGTTCGAGACCAGCCTGGGCAAAATAGGGAGATTTCATCTCTGCAAAAAAAATTAAAAATTAGTCATATGTGGTGGTGCACATGTGTAGTCCCAGCCACTCAGGAGGCTGAGGTAGGAGAATTGCTTGAGCCTGGAAGGTCAAGGCTGCAGTGAGCCATGATCATGCCACTGTACTCCAGCCTGGGTGACAGAGTGAGACCCTCTCTCAAAGACAAAACAAAACAAGAAAGCTTAGCCAAAAAAGAAAAAAAAAAAAAAAGAATGCTGTTTATAGAGTTGTAGCGACTATGACCTCTAATTCTAGCCTTGAAAAAGGCCTGTGCCCCATAATAAAAGTATTAAGGCAAAATCTGGATGGTAAGAGAAGAATATTTCAGTGCCTTTTTAAAAAGTAAGCTGGATGCTGTTACACTGTTTGGATACCTGAATTTGTTCCTGGTTTGGATACCTGAATTTGATACCTAAGCTATCCGATGGAGGATACTTTGCCCAGGTTTAATTCCAAGAAATGGAGAAAACTAGATACTACTTTATATAAAAATGAGGTGATGAAGGTAGAGTAACAGTTGGTCCTCGAGGTTTGCATCCCACTGTTGCTGACCGCATATAACAGAAAATACATCTAAAAGCCAAGAATCCTAACTCTCCTGATTCCCAGGCATAAGTTCTTGACCACCAGAAAAACCACTAGATGGTGCTCTTAGTCATTCCTTCTAACGACACAGCTGGTTCACATGGGATGCGTTGTTTGCCTAATAACAAAGTTTGTTAAACAAAACTTGAGTTCTTACTAGCTACTTTAATCTTCAGATCTAGATAGAAATGAAATTACAGGAAGTATCTTCAAATAGAATGAATATTGGCATTCATATTCATCCATTTATTTAGTTACAGAATTATTCCATTTTATATGCACCTGTGTGGTCATTTGCAAGCAAGATCTTAAAACTTTTGCTTAGCCTCCTCCCCTTTCTTTCCATCTTTTGTCAAGCTTCTGGTGTGTTCCCTCTTATGACTCCATGGGCCCTTTTTCTCCCCCACCCCCTTTACTCCCTGACAATTCTACCTACCCTGTATGGATGTTTTCTGTATCTACATTGTAAACAATCTACATTTTCTGCCTTATGGTAAAGATGACTGTCTGCCTAGAACAAGATTTTTCAAGGACTTCTGAGTTTAATTCCCTCTGAGTTTAATTTCAGAGTAGGTTTTATATTTTCCAGTCAAGATAAATACTTGTGGCCTGACATCTTGGCAATTTTCCTTCCCCCCTCGTGCCAAACCCTTTACATTTTGCATAGATCCTGAGGGGAAGGGCCTGTTTTCCTACTTAAAAAAATTTTTTTGTTATATATACAAATAACTCACGTTTTGCCTACAGGTATTCTTTGTTCTCTTAAAACTTCATCGATTGCCGGTTGGGCGCAATGGCTCACACCTGTAATCCCAGCACTTTGGGAGGCCGAGGTGGGTGGATCACCTGAGGTCAGGAGTTCGAGACCAGCCTGGCCAACATGACGAAACCCTGTCTCTATTAAAAATACAAACAAATTAGCTGGGTGTGGTGGCACATGCCTATAATCCCAGCTACTCTGGAGGCTGAGGCAGGAGAATTGCTTGAACCCGGGAGATGGAGGTTGCAGTGAGCCGAGATCACACCACTGCACTCCAGGCTGGGCAGCAGAGCGAGACTCCGTCTCAAAAAAAAAAACAAAAACCCAACTTCATAGATTGCCAATTTGGAAGATAGTTTTGTTATAATCACAGCTTACCCTGCATACATTATTTTTTGTTCCCACTTTCATCTAAATTGATTCAAACTAGTCTTCTTCCAAGTTAGGCTGATATATCAGAGTTTTACTCTATTGTTTTAATATACCTTCCCAATAGGATCAGACACCTCCTTCTCTAAGAATATTTGAAAACTTGGAATCAGGCCGGGTGCGGTGGCTCATGCCTATAATTCAGCACTTTGGGAGGCCAAGGTGGGCGGATCACCTGAAGTCAGGAGTTTGAGACTAGCCTGGGCAGCATGGTGAAACCCCTTCTCTACTAAAAATACAAAATTAGCAGGGCATGGTGGCGCATGCCTGTAATCAAAGCTACTCAGGAGGCTGAGGCAGGAGAATCTCGCTTGAACTTGGGAGGTAGGGGTTGCAGTGAGCCAAAATTGTGCCATTGCACTCCAGCCTGGGCAACAGAGTGAGACTCCATCTCAAAAAAAAAAAAAGAAAAGAAAACTTGAAATCATTTATTATTATTGCAGAAAATAAGAGGAAATGAATATCCTCAAGTTATTTTGTTTATTAAAAAGGAAATAGTCAAATTGGAGGCATTAAGAGAAAAAAACAAAGATTTGGAATCTCTTTAAAAAGAACACTTTATAGTCTGGAAATGATTTTTACATATCTTATTGGGAAACCAGGATCAATGTGTGTTTTTTAAAAATACCCTTAAAGGCATGGCTAAATGACAAAAACAAAGACACTATAATGGGGGGAAGTGGGCATTATTGTTTTTAAAATTTTAAAGATAGTCCAAGGGAGGAGAATTAGGAATCCCCAAAATATGACAAATTATATACAAAATGAGAATCTGGATGAGCCAAAAAGTAATTTGACGATAGTACTTCAAGAGATTTCAAAAATTAGTCATCAATTCTTTAAAAATTTAAAAGATTAAAATTGACCCCATGAATTATTGGGACCATAGACAATATTAGTGGAAATGATTTGTGTTACTATTTATTCATTCAACAAACATTTATTGACTGTTTCCTAGGTGACAGGCATGGTGTATGTAACTACTTCCCAGGAGCTTCTTGTTTAGTGGAAGAGCTCATGATTTAGTTTTAATTGAAGAAACTATTAGGAGTATTCTCACCTACCCTTAATTACTTTTATATAAATACACTAAGTATATACAGTTCTTGATTTGCACTGTTAAATAAATACATATGGCTAGGAAATTTAAATTAAGCTGGATGCAGTGCCTCACACCTGTAATCTCAGCACTTTGAGAGGCCAGGGCAGGAGGACTGCTTGAGGCCAGGAGTTTGAGACTGGCCTAGGCAACATAGTCCCCCTGTCTCTACAGAAAATAAAAAAAGTTAACCAGACATGATGGCACCTGTAGTCCCAGCTACTCAGGAGGCTGAGAGGGGAGGATTGCTTGAGCCCAGGAGGTTGAGGGAGGCTGCAGTGAGCTGTGATGGCACCATGGCACTCCAGTCTGGGCAACAGTGAGACCCTGTCTCAAAAAAAATTACTAAAATAAAACCAAAAATTAAGTTTAGCATGGATATTACATTTCATTATTGCAGAACATTCTCTTGGACAGCATCATTCTAAATCTAATCAACAAGCTAGATAATATATCAATATCCAATACTGGATGACATTCCTTAGAATTTATTTATTTATGGTTCTGTTTTTCTTCATTCATTTAAGAAACTTTCATTGAATACTCATTATGAGTCAGGCATTGCGCTAGGTGATAAGAATGTAGAAGTGAAAGTACTGTCCCTGTTCTCAGGGAGTTCATGGTTTAGTGGGAAGACCCAGACAGATAAACAATTACAAGGCAGCAAAGTGAGTGCTGAAGTTAGGCTGTGCACAGGAAGTTGCAGTGAGAACACAGAGAAAGGACATAACCCAACCTGCAGGGATAATGGAAGTCTTCCCAAGGAAGACGATGATTGAAGGATAAATAAGAGTTTACCCAGATGGAAAATAAGAAGAGGAAGGATGCTGTAGGCAGAGGGATCAAAGCATCATGGAAAGAGAGTGGTATATGCATGGAAGTACAGGTAGTTTGGTGTGGTATAGAAACTAAGGTGCTCCTAGGGAAATGATGAGATGAGGCTGGCAGATAGACAAAGGCTAGATTGCGAAGGACCTTAGCCTTGTTTTATTTTAAGATGATGGGGAACTATTGAAGGATGCTAAACTGTGAAGTGGCACAAGTCACATCTATGTAAATCCTACTGGAAGAAGTGGATGGAGAGGTTGCACCAGAAGCAGGGAGATCAGATAGGGTGTGTTTTAGTAATCCAAGCAAGAAATGATGATAGTTTGTACTAAGGTAGAAACAAATTCAGACTCAAGAGATACTTTGGGAAGTAGAAACAACAGGATTGACTGCATTTGACTTTTAAAGAAATAAAGGGAAAAATACGAAGCTGTGAATCAATAGCATATCATTACGAATGTCCTCTGTGCCAGATGATTATCAGATCACTAAATTGCCTTCTACCCTTAAAAAAATTTGAGAAAAAGCCCTGAGTGTTATAATCTAGTGAATTTCACTTCCGTATTGATTAGATTCTTATGAGAGATGTGATAAAAGATGAGAGACTGAATACTTAATCAGATTCTGGATTAATGGAGTAAGTGCCAGGAAACCTGAATTAGTTATATAATCCTGGGCAAGTCGCTTTCCTTTTAATTTTTCTGCCCTATAAAATGAAGGACTCAGCTGGGTGTGGTGGCTCACGCCTGTAATCACAGCACTTGGGGGGACCGAGGCAGATCACTGGAGGTCAGAAGTTTGAGACCAGCCTGGCCAACATGGTGAAACCCTCTTTCTACTAAAAATACAAAAATTAGCTGGGCGTGGTGGCATACGTCTGTAATCCCAGCTACTTGGGAGGCTGAGGCATGAGAAACGCTTGAACCTGGGAGAAGGAGGTTGTAGTGAGCCAAGATTGCGCCACTGCACTCCAGCCTGGGTGACAAAGCAAGACTCCATCTCTAAAAAAAAAAAAAAAAAAAAAAGGGACTCGGCAACTTTTAAACTGAGTCTTTAGGGGACTGTTGGACGTGTTTCAAAGAGGTTGTCTCTTTCAGTTGCAAGATTTTATGATCCATCATCTGCATGCCCTATTTACTCAAGTAAGTTATTGTGATGCTCAGAGCAGATTGTGTGTGAGAAAGTGCTTAGTAAACTATAAAGTGCTATATAAATTTATAGTATCATTAATTTTGACATTGAGCTCTTTGGTTTACTACCAAGCCATTGGGGCTTAAACAATAGTATCTTAAACAGGAACGTAGGGAGAAGAAAAATTATTTTAAGATTATTTTTAATGTAGAAACATTCTGAGCATTAAGTAGATAATAACTATATGTCTAATTGAAATTGAGCTTATTTTTGTGCCTGATGAGTCTCCCTGCATCATAGAAAGTCTTTATTTATGAGTATATGTGTATCTATCCATGGTGATGGTAGAAGCTATGGTAACATTTACAGCCTTGGTTGAGAACCACTAGGGATTTGTGGTAAACTGTTACAGACAGTAGCCTGTCTGTAACAGTTTTTTTTTTGTCACCAAAAAAAAAGGCCAACAAAATGCTGGATGGTCTTAAGTATTTTTTTTTAAGACAAGATCTTGCTTTGTCACCCAGGCTGGAGTGCAGTGGTACGATCATGGCTCACTGCAGCCTCAACCTCCTGGGCTTAAGCGATCCTCCTGCCCCAGCCTCCCCAGTAGGTGGAACTACTACAGGTGCATGCCACCATGCCTGGCTAATTTTAATTTTTTTTTGTAGAGATGGGGTCTTGCCATGTTGCCCAGGCTGGTCTTAAACTCCTGGCTTCAAGCAGTCCTCCAGCCTTGGCCTCCCAGAATGCTAGGATTTATAGGCATGAGCCACCATGCCCAGCCAAAAAAAGTGTTTTTTTAAAGTTAGAAAACACCTTTACTTTTAACACCTTTTATGATTATAATATAAAAGGCTAACATAAAATAATATATTTTACAATGTAATATAAAAGGTATAATTTTGCTTATTGTTTTTCAGTTAAGATGTAATGATACTAGAGAAAGGCAACTCAGCTACCTAGGGCATAGTAGGGGGTAATGGCAATACCACTGTATGAAAGTATACCACTTATTGTATAACAAGACAGTGATATGAATAAAGTGTACTAAATACCGAAAAGTGTGGCTAGATTTGGTCACTAAATTTTGGTTTTCTAGGAAAAAGTGGTCTGAGAATGGTGAATTTAGTCACTTATCTAATGACCATAACCTAGCAGAGAACCAAGAACAAACAGGGAAAAGTGATGCATCTCTGAGTAACCAAAAGGTTACTCATTCTCAAAAGGTACATACGCTCAAAGGAATGTGTATAAAACCTATTAACCTTACTAGTAGGAGAGGCCCTTGCTTAGGTTGTATTTGCTCTTACTTTAGACGTAATTCTAGTAATTGATTAGCTGGCTTACCTGCTCAAGAAGAGTAAAGATAAAATTAATAAGAGAGATGAGGGAGAGAGTAGGGAGTAAGAATTCATGTTAAAACTACCAGGGAGAAGGCAGAAAAATTAGAAAAGCTAGACACAAGAACTCAAATAGCACAGCTTTTTAATAGAACAAAAAAACAGCTCTTACTTCCATAACAGCCCCTGGGAATTTTACTTTATAGAACAAAATGTATTCTTAATGGTGACCCAGAGAATTATGATACATTTTAGAATTTTGTAAAATATGCCTAAGATTAAAGAAAAATTCTGATGCTTAAAGCAAAAATTATACAACAGCAACATTCCCCAGAGATGCCAGATAAATTAAGCTGTGCAAATTTTCATTTATTTATTGTTTTTAATTGTTGATTTTGAGCCTTTCTAAACTATATTTCACACAGAATACACTAAATTTAAGAATTGCTTTTGTTATTCCAAGAACTATATAGGCTGAAATTTTAAATAGCTTCCAAAATTCTAGCTCAGATAAATTCACAAATGGAACATCTATAATGTTCTCTAAAAAAATCAGAATATCCAGCACTTTGGGAGGCCAAGACAGGGGTGTTGCTTTAGGCCAGGAGTTCAAGCCCAGCCTGTGCCACATAGCAATACCCTATCTCTACCAAAAAACCCCCCCAAAAACCAAAAAAAATTAGCCAAGTGTGGAGATGCATGCCTGTAGTCCCAGCTACTTGGGAGGCTGATTCCTTGAGCCCAGGAGTTCGAGGTTGCAGTGAGTTATAATCATGCCACTGCAGCCTGGGTGACAGATCGAGACCCTGTCTCTTAAAAAAAAAAAAAAAAAAGAAGAAGAAGAAAAGAAATTAGAAATTAATGGGGTGGGAAAATGATTACAGGCATTCTTATCAGAGAAGCTTGCATGTAAAATGACAGGGTCTTTTTTATGAGCCAGGTGTTTTAAGTTTTTAAAATAACTAATATTGGAATTGTCTTTAGTTTAATTGAATAAGCTATGTTAGTAGTATTAAAAATTTTAAACCACAAAAAATTATTGAAGAAATCTGTGGAAATTAAAAAAATTCTCGTTGAGATATTTTTTAGTTGAGGCATGAATCCTTTCTAAAAAAATCACTGGCCGAGTGTGGTGGCTCACACCTGTAATCCTAGCACTTTGGGAGGCCGAGGCAGGTGGATTGCCTGAGCTCAGGAGTTCCAGATCAGCCTGGGCAACATGGTGAAACCCCATCTCTACTAAAATACAAAAAAAATTAGCCAGCCATGGCGGCATGCACCTGTAGTCCCAGCTACTCGGGTGGCTGAGATAGGAGAATCACTTGAACCTGGGAGGCAGAGGTTGCAGTGAGCCGAGATGGCGCCACTGCACTCCAGCCTGGGCGACAGAATGAGGCTCCATCTCAAAAAAAATAAAAATAAAAATCAATAAAAATAATTAAAAAGCATGAACAGACATTCCTGCATCATCCTGATTTTTCTACTTAGAACATTTTACCTATTGTCTGCATGTAAAGTTGACTTCTTATCTTGGTGTCTGCCTTTTATTGCTATTAGCTAGAGGTGGGATTTTTTAATAGCACCTATTCTGTAGCAAAGCAAATGTTTCAAAATATGTTGACAGCCATGGAATTGGTATCATTGTTAAATGCTTCTGCAATCGTTCACCTAAGGCTAAAAAGGGTCAGAAAGCTTTACTTGATTGAAGTACGTTACTGTTAAATTTTAGTAAGAAAACCCTCCTAAATTCATTGTGACTAGGATTACAGTGATTAAATGGCAGATTCGAAATTTAAAATTATTAAAACACTTGAGGTAATGGATGTGGAGAACTTTCTCAGTAGTGGAAATTGAAGTTTATAAATAATCTTCATTTGAAATGATTATGTGTAAATATTATAATGCATTTATAATGAGTAGAAATTAATTTATCAGTTAAACTCTTGTATATTTTGCGATCTCGTTTTTATTCTTTTTTTTTTCTTTCTTTTAATAGTGTTTGCCAGCTCTGAGCCTGTGCCAGGATTCCAGGGGGATACCCTGCAGCTAGCATTCATTGACCTCAGACAAGTAAGATGTAATAATGTACTTCCCATTTGTTGCCCTCTAACTGTTGTCCTCCCCTCACTTTTTTTTATTAATGCTACAGGAATGCCTGTTTGCCTTGAAACAACCTATCTTAAGAAAAATGCTTCCTTGATAACTATGTATTTGGCATGTCTCTTTGAACCTGTAATGCATTTAGTACCTCAACTTCATAGAGCATTCTCATCAGTGAATATTCAATTTATTTAATAGTCATTACCTGCTAAGCACATTACTAAATCATAACTTTGTAGCTTGGTATAATGACACTTGATGTTCAAATTATTTCTTAATAATCTCATGGTCATACATGAAAATTGGTGGTATTAACATTAATGTCAGGACCCAAGTTAAATGTAAATTATTAGAACCTAGAAAGTAACCCCTTGCATAAAACTTTTTCAATGGTAAAGAATGCTATTTTTATAAATTTTCTGTTGGTCCCAGAAAGAAGGATAAAATAAGTTTTAAAAATGTAATGAGACATTTACACAATTCTTTTCTGGCCACAATACTCTAAGTGTAGTAACAAATATGGTCATTTAAAAACTCTATTCATTTTGCTACTCTGACATCTCTATTGTCGTTTTATTTATTTTCTTCCCTTTTTCCACCTCTTTTTTTTTTTATTCTTTTCCTCCTCTTTTCTCTTCCTCTTTTTGTTTATTTTTAATTCATATTATTAAGTAGCTTAATAAAGCTGGGGAGTCACAAGGGGGTCATAGTAGGAAAGGAGGATCCAAGTTAGAGGGCTCAGGAGTGCTAGAACAGACAGTAGGAGTGACTGTGGCCTTTGCAAGAAGAACCATATGGAGATTGAATTAAAACAAAGCCACTGTGGAATCAGTCTATTAATGGTTCCCATTCCCTTTAGGGGATAGAGATGAGGCTTCATCATTGGTATGAACAGACTCTACCACAGTGATGTTTGGAGCAGGACCAGTTTGAGCAGTTAAGAAACTCTGACTTCAGTAAATGTTTGAGAATATAGATAATTCCAACCTAGTGTTTCCTAAATACTTATTGTCTATTATATATTCATTATTTGCAGAGGAAAGATGTGGTTGAAATAAATATAAAAGTAATATAAGAAATAGTTTTATCCTGATGGAGCTTAAACATGCTTTAGAGAAGCAAAACATAAACTGGTTAGGAATCCTTATAAGACAATGAGTCGTCGGCTGGGCTGTTATCCCAGCACTTTGGGAGGCTGAGGCGGGTGGATCACAAGGTCAGGAGATCGAGATCATCTTGGCTAACATGGTGAAACCCCGTCTCTACTAAAAATACAAAAAATAGCTGGGCGTGGTGGCATGTGCCTGTAGTCCCAGCTACTGGGGAGGCTGAGGCAGGAGAATCCCTTGAACATGGCAGGTGGAGTTTGCAGTGGGCCGAGATCGTGCCACTGCACTCCAGCCTGGGTGACAGAGCGAGACTCTGTCTCAAAAAAAAAAAAAGACAACGAGTTGTGTGGAAATAATTGGTATATCTTCAAGTCAGGTTTAGAAGGAGACTGAAAAAGCCATTCTTATCTCCAAATTATGTCTGTAAAGTATGGTACATATAAAACATATTCATATGTACTTTTGTTTGCAATCAGTGCTCAGATATTACGTCAAACAAGGAACACTGTTATAGATGACCTAGATCTGTAGATGATTAACCTTGCTGAGTTGGGAAAGATAGTAGAAAGTGAAGAAGGTGGTCTTTATTAGGTCATTTGACTATTTAAAAAACTGTCTTCTCTTTATCAAAGAAAAAATTTTGTTTTTTGAAATCTTTAAATTATCACTGACTAAGTAAATGACTATTATTTTACAGTCACCTGTGATCCTATATTTATTTGTTTATTTATGAGACAGAGTCTCACTCTGTTGCCCAGGCTGGAGTGCAGTGGCATGGTCTCAGCTCACTGCAGCTCTGCCTCCAGGGTTCGAGCAATTCTCCTGCTTTAGCCTCCTGAGTAGCTGGGACTACAGACGCGCACCACCACGCCTGGCTAATTTTTTTTTTTTTTGTATTTTTAGTAGAGACGGGGTTTTCACATGTTCACCAGGCTGGTTTCGAACTCCTGGCCTCAAGTGATCCGCCTGCCTTGGCTTCCCAGAGTGCTGGGATTACAGGTATAAGCCACAGCGCCCAACCACCTGTGATCCTATTTTAATCAAGTGTTTTAAACCTTTGATATTTGACATACTTCCCCAAATTTCAGATTCTAAAATTGTCTTTTTGAATTCAAACTTTTGGATATTCCGGAAGGGGCCCCTGGAAGCTCAAGAGAGACATATTAGGGCTTATTCGATATAAGGAAATCATATGAGAAACATTGTCAAATAAGAAGTGGTATTTAACTTGCTTTGAATTATATTTATACAAATATTCATGTATTCCAAAATTATATTGGATTCCTGAAATTCTGATGTCTTGATATATGTTATCAGTCATAATTATTATGTTATTATATGTCACAAAAATAACAAAATTCCCTTGTCAGTTGGTGTCTTTTACCATGGCTATTTTCTTTTTTTTTTTTTTTTTTGAGGTAGAGTCTCACTCTTGTCACCAAAGCTGGAGTGCAGTGGCGCGATCTCGGCTCACTGCAAACTCTGCCTCCCGGGTTCAAGCAATTCTCCTGCCTCAGCCTCCCAAGTAGCTGGGACTACAGGCGTGTGCCACCAAGCCCAGCTAATTTTTTTTGTATTTTTAGTAGAGGTGGGGTTTCGCCAGGTTGGCCAGGCTGGTCTCAAACTCCTGACCTCAGGTGAGTCACCTGCCTCGGCCTCCCAAAGTGTTGGGATTACAGATGTGAGCCACTGCATTCAGCCTAACCATGGCTATTCTAAGTCTTTTGTCATCTACAGAATATTAATTGTTTTTCTTTGATTCTCCTCAAAAAGCAGTTTACAATTGGCTACAGTCCAAAATTTGCTTCTTGGCATGCAGAGTTATATAATGGACTCTGGAGACTCCAAAGGGGGAGAGTGGGAGAAGGGATGAGGGATAAAAACTACATATTGGGGGTTGGTCGCGGTGGCTCACACCTGTAATCCTAGCACTTTGGGAGGCTGAGGCGGGTGGATCATGAGGTCAGGAGATGGAAACCATTTTGGCCAACACGGTGAAATCCTGTCTCTTCTAAAATACAAAAAATTAACCAGGCATGGTGGCAGGTTCCTGTAATCCCAGCTACTTGGGGGGCTGAGGCAGGGGAATCACTTGAACCTAAGAGATGGAGGTTGCAGTGAGCCAAGATCGTGCCATTGCACCCCAGCCTGGCGACAGAGCAAGACTCTGTCTCAAACAAACAAACAGTACATATTGGGTACAATGTATACTACCTGGATGATGAATACACTAAAATCTCAGACTTCACCACTATACGATTCATCCATGTAACCAAAAACCACATATTTCAAAAGCTATTGAAATAAAATAAAAGGCCAGGCATGGTGGCTCATGCCTATAATCCCAGCACTTTGGGAGGCTGAGGTGGGCAGATCACGAGGTCAGGCGATCGAGACCATGCTGGCTAACACAGTGAAACCCTGTCTCTACTAAAAATGCAAAAATTAGCTGGGCGTGGTGGCGCACACCTGTAATCCCAGTTACTCAGGAGGCTGAGGCAGGGGAATCACTTGAACTTGGGAGGCAGAGGTTGCAGTGAGCCGAGATTGCACCATTGCACTCCAGCTTGGGCAACAAGAGTGAAACTCCGTCTCAAAAAAATAAATAAAATAAAAATAAAAATTTTAAAAAAGAAATACATTCTTTATGCAGACCATCACATAACCATCTTTGACATAAATCACACTCCCCTATATGTAAAGATTAAATAAGACCTCATAACCAACAGCAATGTACAGACCATGTTTACATCTTAATTTGAACAAACCAGTTATAAAAAAAAAGGGAGGGGGCAGGTTTGAGATAATGAGGGAAATATGGATATTAGATATTTGGTATTAAATTATTTTTAAAAGGTATAATAATGACATGGTGAATATGTTTTTAAAATGCCTTACTAGAGGCATAATAAAATATTATAGGTAAAATGAAAAAGTACATGTATATGAGTTATACATGTTTTCAAAAAACATTAGAATATACAAAAAAGTAGAAAAAATTACTCATAGTCTTACTACCTAAACACATCATTATTGGCATTCTGTTTTATTTCCTGCTGGTCTTTTTCTATTAATTTTTTTCCTCATCCATGCTCCTACCCTCACCAAAATATGATTGCTGGCATACTGTCCTCACAATTCCTTCTTTGTATTTCAGATAGTGTTTGCCTCTTAAATCTTAAAAATGAACTTTTTTTTTTACCAGATATTTCAGAGCCATAAAACCCAAATATAATGTGTGTAACTTGTTTTGATCCCAATTCAGACAAATCAATGGGAGAAAGCAGGGAAATGTATTCTGTGGTTTGTTTTAAAATACTTTAGAAAGAAAAATTATTGACAGTAGCTGAATCTGGGAGGTGAGGATGATGGGTTTATTGTGCTATTTACTTTCATGTATGTTTGAAATTTTTCACAATAAAAATAAAAATATTAAAGTAAAAAAATAAAAGACGCTGACAAATGCTCTTACATACAGGTGTCTGGTAACTTTGAAAATCGTACCACTGGACTAGGTAAAAAAACTTCCAGGACTCTAATTAAAAAGCTGATACATTCATAAAGATTGCTAACCCAACATCAAGCAAAACAAGAATTACATGGAACTGAACTGATGGTGGACTAAAATAATTTTTTTATTATTTTATTTTTAAATGTTAATCTATGTATTTATTTATTTTGAGACCAGGTTATGAGACTGGCTAATTTGTGTATTTTTGGTAAAGATGGAGTTTCACCATGTTGCCCAGGCTAGTTTTGAATTCCTGGGCTCAAGCAATCCACCCACCTCAGCCTCCCAAAGTGCTGGGATTACAGGCGTGAGCCACCGCACTTGGCCCAAAATGATTTTTTGTTCACTTTTTATTTAAAACATTGCTGATTCTTTCTATGTTTTGTTTTCCAGAGCCAAGAAAATTTTTTCTTCTAAGCTATTCATAACTTACAGCAATTAGTTAAAATATTCTTATGAACAAAATCAAAACATTTACTTTTCTCTCTAGATGATTTCTCCAGAATTTAGAAACTATCCATAACTATTCTAGTTTTGTGACAATCTAATTATTTACATAAGTTCAATAAGAATCTTTTCTTTTGTAACAGGACACATTGAAAACACTGGTTATTTTACCAAGGATTTGACTAAAATGTCATGTTTTCGTATATGACCAGACTGCTTTGAGGGATTGAGGTTGACTTTATAAAGCCAATAAAGTTTAAAAAAAAAACAAAACAAAAAAGAGACTGGCCCTGTACCCTATCCACACAGTTCCCTTATAATGTTCCTGACCTTGGGATAAGTAAAAAATGTCACGTTTCTGGCAGGCCTGAGAACCTCAAGATACTTCGAGGACCTCAAAAAGAGAAAATTTCACCCAGTTCATACCGAAATTAGAGGCACAGTCTGATGGCAAATGCTCAGCTTGCTTTCCTACCCTTGAGGCTTTTAAAAGTCTAATCCAAAATTCCTTATTAAAAATTCCAGTGAAGTCCATTTTTAAAAAGTCCATAGGTGAATCACTATTCTTGCTGCACTATACAAATAATCAGGCCAAATATGGTAAGACTAAAATTTATTTTACAAATAAATTGGTCCTAGTATAATTTGTATTTGATTTTTTTAAAAGGGGTACTAGAAAAAATATATATTAAAGGAAAAACCATAGTATGCCTGTATTAGATTCTAGCCTTGTCCATTATTTTTGAGTTTTTATTATTTGCCTGCAATTTAGACCAAATCCTAAATTCTTTTTTAGCTACAAGTCTCCCAACTAATGTTTTCACATTTTTCTCACTTAAAATCACTAAAAATTAAAACTGCTTTTCTTAAAGCCCTAAAGCTAGAACTTAATATAAACTTCAACAAAAATCACCAGAGCAACTTACATATTAACAGCCTTTATGCCTACAGATATATGGCCTGTGCAAAAAGTTTGCTTGAATACCTGATTCAAACTATAATAATAATAAAAAATCTGTCAAATTGCCACTGCAACCTGAAGATGCTTCAGAGACTCTAATAATTAGCTTATAGACTACTCCAGACATTGACCATTGTTTTTCTTCTGTTTCTGTAGAGATGCCTCTTATTAAAAATATGTTTGCCTACCTTACATGTAGAGGCCTAGCTTTGAAGGCCCATCTGCAATGCTGTCTCCTAAAATAAGACACAGCTGTTTAATTGGACTGGCCTATTCCCCAAAATAAGAGACTGATTTGATGAGATCTTTTGCCATTGAGTTACTAACTTTATTTGTCTTTTCACAGCTACTGACTCAGCTTTTAATATGTGAAACTTCTAGGGAAGTTACAGACAGGGAAATGTTGGGACTCAGAAACCAGTACTCTAAAATACGGTGCTTTGACATGCTGAACTGAAGAAGCAGCATTGAGGTCTCTCTGACCTCCTTCCCACCCCCGCCCACTGCCCCACCATCTCTCAATACTTTGTCTCTCCCAAAGTACAGGATAAAGTTGTTCTCTAAAATTCCCTCATCTGTTTGAAGTTTGGACCTGTCAAGGAAGACAACGGTTACCTCTGGTTCCTTCCCTTTGTATTAGCTAAACTCATGCAAGAAGAAAGACTGAAGTCTGTCAACACACCTGGACAGACTTTTGTCACATAGGCTCAACAGACTTTGTCCCAGACCATTGTATGTTCTTCATTCCCATTAAGTTCCCCTAGAAATCATTCACTACCCTCCTAAAATCATCCACACTTTCCCCATCTCCCTTTCCCATAAGAAAAAAGATACAGGGTCGGGCATGGTGGCTCACACCTGTAATCCCAGCACTTGGGAGGCTGAGGTAGGAGGATCACTTGAAGCTGGGTGTCAAGACCAGTCTGGGCAACATAGCAAGACCCTACCTCTAAAACAAAACAAAACAAAACAAACAAAAACATGTAACCATCTATACCCCATTGCATAGTGGAAAAATCACTCTGCGATTCTCTCTCATGCATGCTAATAAATGTATATGGTATTTCTCCTATTAATTTGCCTTTTGTTAATTGATGTTTCAGTTAAACTTCCAAGGGTGAGGGAGTTTTCCCTTTGTCCCTACAACTCTCAACTTCCATTCCAGTTTACCAGAAGAGATTCTTTCTGTTGACAGTAGATCCATTTCCTTTAGAAGGAGTTCCCTCTGTTGCAATGCTGTTTCCCTGAACAAGGTGATGTAATATTTAAAACAGGATTCTTTAGCAAGTTGAAAACAGGATTGATTGTATATTCATTTCCCAGTTAGTTTAAGGTCACTTAGTGGGGTAAGTTTCCTACTGGTGTAAGTTGCAAGGACATAAACATATTCTCCAATCCAAAGGACAGCTTTAAGAGGAGATGATTTGAGAATAATTCTCATTATATATGAATAATCTGTTTATAGAAAATTTGAAATTTATCATGTGATATTTTCTCAGTTGTATATGAATTTTTATGGTGGTAATTCGTTTATGTGACGTTAACTGGTTTATATTTCATTGTAGGATTGTGAGTAGGACCACATAGTTTATGAAACTGTTCGTAAGGATTCTGTTCCTTGATTTTTCCAAATAGCTAGATGGTTGGTTTAATGGAGATTAAAACACTGATCCCACGTACTTCCTTCCTTCAAAGATAATCATCATTTGACAGCATAGAAGGCCTCTTTACAAGTATATAGCTCACTAGGGAATCGTTACTAAGACATACTTATAAATATTAATAAACATCTCAAGTCATTTTTGTTGAATTTACTTTTCAAGTATGTGCACTTAGAGGGCATTAAGTCCTGGTTGACTTTTCCTCATCAATGTAATCTAAGAGACTTCTAAGTTAATTTAAAAAATCTATTATGAAACATGTAGAATTGTGAAATCTATGATGATGTGTGTAGAAGTGTTAGAATACAAGATTTATGTAGAAATAACTAAATATAAAACAATTTTTGAGAATGGTAGTAAATATGCAGTGGAAGGGATCAGTGGATAGAAAATTTTGGGTGAGTTATTTTATTACATTTTAATTTTTCTTGTTTTAAAAGGGGCTTAAAATACTTTTTTCTGATTATTATTGTCAAAATTTAATCATATTCTTCTTGGACTTTTGTATTCCAAAATAAGAATATGCAACTAATTCTTTAGCTGCTAGATCACTGTGGCATGGCTTGAATTTTATTATTTTAGCAGCTTGGACTTAATAAATTGAAAAAGATAGATATTTTTCACCTATATTTGTTTTTTTGCTTATATTTGTTTTTGAAATTAGTTTACAAATAGTTAAGTGGTGAAATGCCAAGTATGGGGAATTGGCAAAAAATAAAAATAAAACTGGTCTTGAAAAGTGAAGTCTCACATGAGGTGATAAAAGTTTTTTTTTTTTTAATCAGATGTTAGTGATTATTTAAATAAGGATGCTTTAAAGTTTCGATAGGGCTTTTATGTTCCTTACTTCATAAAGCTATTTCATAGCATATTGCTTTAATACTTTTATATGAAGTAGTATACCACCAAACGTAAAGGGGTTGCTCACACCTTTATTTACATTTCAGTTGGGGTTCTGCACTTTTCCTTCTTTTTTTTTTTTTTCAGTCTGTGATCCATTTCTGTCTTAATAGGGTGGTTGACAGTTCTTTTCAAGCATACTTAGAAAGGCAAAAGAGCCCTTTTCATAGTACTTATAAGGGGTCATGCTTCTGTTTTTTAGTTTGAATTTGATACTGCTTCATGAGTTGCTCTGAAAGATTAGGAAGTAGGTCCAGTGGTCAGATTTTACCTGCCCACCCGGACTTTGCCCTGAGGTCAAACTCCTGATATTTGCTGTTCTGAATAGAGGAGCTGATGACAAGTATGAGCTGATACAAGAGGAAAGTTAGAACCATATCAAAGCTGAAGGCAAGAGAATTGGGACTCTATGAGAGACTAGCTAAAAGATGGATCATCGGGATTGCCCTCTTCTAAGGAAAAGGAAATAGCTGACCTGAGAGTGAAAAGACTTTATCATCCTGCCAATCACATACTTGCTAATGGAAGCCAGTTATCTCAACAACATCTTAAGTCCTACTGCTCTAGTAGACAATGTGGAGGATTAGCGGTACTGGTGCCACATTATGTGAATATGCTGCCTGCATCAATTTAAATGAGCTTTGTGAATATGATTTGTTCGAGTAAATTTTTTTTTACAAGTAAAGCCTATCATCCTGTTACCCCCTATTCTGAAATTAAGTTGCTAAATGATGAAGGACTTTATATACTTATTTGTGCCTGTTTTCATTTACAAAGACTGTATGTTTTGTTAAATATAATCTTTCAAGTGGATTTCAGATGAATATGTGAAATTCTTTTGGCAATATATGAAAACTTAAAAAAATTTAAACTATATTAAGATTCTTTGTATAATATGCAGTATTCAGTGATAATTTTTTATAACTTATTATTTTTTAATAACTCATTCTTAATATATAGAAATATTTCACTAAATATCACTGGGAAATGAGGTGTCACATATAACTGAATTTTCCAGGTGACCAAAGATGATTTTTTAATCGCCAAAGCTTTTTAAATATAGCCATTTTGATGGAAAACTTTAAAGAAGGTGTCTCTCACTTTCATATCTTCTAATGGCATATAATTTCCACAGTAGATTGAGCATCCATTGCTTCACTAATACTATACTAAATCCTCTTTAACTGATCCTGTTGCATTTTGTGAGAAGTTACTTACACTGTTAAGATATCATTATTTCATTTGATGGTATCTTGATAATCTTTTAGAAAATATGGAGAAGTTTAGGTAGGTCAAATGATAAAGCAGTAAGGTGGGTTTCAAGCTAATGAAACAATCCTTTGCCCAAAGAATGCTGGCTGATGTATTGTTACCACCCTAGAGCTTCATTTCCCAAAGGATCTTTCCAGAACACTGACTTCTCAAGATGAGAAAAGGTTTCCAAGTCAGATAAGTTTGGGAAGCACTTTATATTTTAAACCCTCTTAGAGACCATTTTTATTAGAATTTCATTTTATTTTAATTTTTTGGAGACATGATTTCACTCTGTTGCCCAGGCTGCAGTACAGTGGCACAGTCTTGCCTCACTGCAACCCCTGCCTCCCGGGTTCAAGCGATTTTCCTGCCTCAGCCTCCCGAGTAGCTGGGATTACAGGTGCACACCACCACACCTGGCCTGGCTAAGACAGGGTTCCACCATGTTGGCCAGGCTGGTCACGAACTCCTGACCTCAGGTGATCCACCCAGCTAGGCCTCCCAAAGTCCGGGATTATAGGTGTAAGCCACCGTGCCTGGCCTTTTATTAGAATTTTAAAGATAGGAATTCTGCAGTAACCCAGCATTCCCAAACTCATTACAGGGCACCTCCCTCATTCATTTTAGGGTTTATTACATGAAACATCCTTTGGCAAATGCTTTAAGGAAGATGCTGGCAGTGCCCTCTAAATGTCTTTCTTTGACAGTTTGGGATCAACAGTTTTCTTTTCTCTTTTTTTCCTAGAAAGCCCAACCAGCAGGGATCAACATATTTTTAAAATAATAATTTGAGTTAAGACATAGAAAAAATACAGATTGTATGTGTAGATTGTATGAAGCCAGGAGAGTTACCCAAGATGACAGGAGACAGAATCAAAGTATTCTCAGTAGGCTTGAGTGATGAGCCAAAGCCAACAAAGTTAAATTTAGTAAGAAAAATATTAAGTCTATGTTTAACTTTTTAAAAAATAAATTTTTTAAATTTCAGGTTGTAGGAAATCTGATTTATAATGTGAAAAAGATCTGGTAGTTTAGTTAACCTCCATGAACAAATTGTGTGATGGTAATTCCTAGACTGCATTCATGACATGGTGGTATTTGGGTTAGACCACTGTGCTTTGGGGCTGTTAAGACTATGCCTGTGTATTGCATGATGTCATAGACACTCACAAATTGGAGAGCACCTAAAAAGAGAGTTACAAGGCTAGTGAGGGATGAGATACCTGGTCATATGAGAAGCCGTTTTTAAATTTTTGGACATTTAATTTAAAGCTTAGAAGTGTAGCTTTGCAGAGGAATATAAAATAGGTTTTTATTGGGCTAGCTATATGAGTCAAGTGTACTATTTTCTTCTTCCAAATATAATCCTATGCCACAATAATAATTTACTTAACCCATTCAGGATTAGGTCTTGTTTTCAAGTATTTAATTTATTTCAAGTATTTTAATTTTGGGCAAACTAGAGAAAAGAGGAGTGGTCATTCCTTTGAATGATATGTAGGAAATTTGAAAGAGAATTTTAAATGTGCAAAATATATGTGGATCTCATAGCACTTTTCAAATAAATGTTTTATTAAAGTACATTATGCATTTGGGCAAATCATATGTATACTGCTACTGATTTTTCACCAGGTGACTACATCTATAGAACACATAGATCAAGAAAGAGAACTTGACCAGTACCTCAAAGGAGAGCCCCCACCCCACACTGTGCCTCTTTCTAGTCATTCTTCTCCTCCCTCTCAAAGATAACCACTATCATGACTTTTAACACCAAAGATAAAAGTAGCCTGAGTTTTAACTTTGTATACACCAAATCATGCAGGATAACTTTTGGTTCTGCTTTCTTTTGCTCATTGTCTTTGAAATTTATCCATGTTGTTACATATAGCTGTGGTTCATTCACTCCCTTTGTTGTGTAGTCTGCCCTTGTACAAATATACTGTAATTTATGTATACGTTCTGCTCTTGGTAGACATATGAACTGATTCCAGTTTTGCTGTTACAGTAGTACTAACATGATCATTCTTTTACATGTCTTTTGGTAAACATATGCACACATTTCCGTTTGAGTGTTTACCTAGGAGTGGAATTGCTGAGTCAGGGGGGTGTATACACATGATCAGTTTTAATAGATACTGTGAAGCATTTGTTGCTAGTTTATACTTCAGCCATCAGTGTAGAGAAGTTCTAGCTGTTCTGCATCCCTGTTATCACTTGGTATTGTCTGTCTCTTCCTTTTTAGCCATTCCAGTGGCCGTGTGGTAGTTTTACACTGTGATTTTAACATACAGGCATACCTTGCTTTATTGTGCTTTGCTTTGTTGCGATTCACAGATAATGTGATTTTTACAAATCTAAGGTTTGTGATACTGCTGCATCCTGGAAGTCTTTCAGTACCGTTTTTCTAACAGCATATGGTCACTTAGTATCCTTGGTCACATTTTGTAATTCTCACAGTATTTCAAACTTTTTCATTATTACTATGTCCGTTTTTGATCTGTGATCAATGGTCTTTGATGTTACCACTGTAATTGTTTTGCGGTGCATGAACCACACCCATATAAGATGATGAACTTAATCAATAAACGTGTGTGTTCTGACTGCTCTACCAACCAGCTGTTCCCGTCTCTTCCTCTCCTGGAGCCTCCCTATTCCCTAAGAGGTAACAATATTGAAATTAGGCTAATTAACGATCCTACAGTGGCCTCTAAGTGTTCAAGTGAATGGAAGAGTCACATGTCTCTCACAAAAGCTAGAAATGATTAACTTAATGAGGAAAGCATGTCGAAAACTGATAGACCAAAAGCAAGGCCTCTTGCACCAAACAGCCAAGGTGTGAATACAAAGAAATAATTATTGAAGGAAATTAAAAGTGCTACTCCAGTGAACACAAGATTGATATGAGAGCAAAATAGCCTCATTGCTGATATGGAGAAAGTCCGAGTGTTCTGGATAAAAATCAAACCAGCCACAGCATTCCCTTGAGCCAAAGTATAATCCAGAGCAAGGAGGGCCTAACTCTGTTCAAGTGAGGAAGTGAGGAAGTGAGGAAGTGAGGAAGCTGCAGATGAAAAGTTTGAAGGTAGCTGAGGTTGGTTCATGAGGTTTAAGGAAAGAAGCCATCTCCATAACATAAACGTGCAAGATGAAGCAGCAAGTGCTAATGGAGAAGCTACAGCAAGTAATTTATCCAGAAGATCTAACTAAGATAATTGATGAAGTGGCTACACTAAGCAAGAGATTTTCAACGTAGATCAGACAACCTTCTATTGGAAAAAGGTATCAACTATGACTTTCATAACTAGAGAAGAGAAGGAAATACTTGGCTTTAAAGTTTCAAAGGACATTCAGACTGTCTTGTTAGGGACTAATGCATCTGGTGACTTTAAGTTGAAGCCAGTATTCAATGACCATTCCAAAAACCCAAGGGCCCTTAAGAATTGTTACATCTGCCTGTGCTCTATAAATGGAACAACAAAGCCTGGGTGATAGCACATCTATTTATAGCATGGTTTGTTGAATACTTTAAGCACACTGTTGAGACCTCCTGCTCAGAAGAAAAGAATCCTTTCAAAATATTACTGCTTATTAACAATGGACTTTATCACTCAAGAACGCTGATGGATATGTACAAGGAAATAAATGTTTTCATGCCTGCTAACACAGCATTCATTCTGCAGCCCATGGATCAAGTAATGATTTCAACTTTGAAGTCTTATTATTTAAAAATACATTTTGAAAGGCTACAGCTACCATAGAATAGTTCCTCTGATGGGTCTGGGCAAAGTCAACTGAAAGCCTTCTGGAAAGAATTCACCATTCTAAATGCCATTAAAGACATTTGTGATTGGTCGTGGCTCACCCCTGTAATCCCAACACTTTGGGAGGCCAAGGTGGGAGGACTGCTTGAGGCTGGGAGTTTGAGACCAACCTGGAAAACATAAGGAGATGCTGTCATATGTTATTTTTTAAAAAATTAGCCAGGCATGGTGGTGCTTGCCTGTAATCCCAGCTACTCTGGAGGCTAGGTGGGAGGATCACTTGAGCCCTGAAGGTGGAGACTTCAGTGAGCTGTGATCGTGCCACTCCACTCCAGCCTGGGCAACAGAGCAAGACCCTGTCTCAAAAAAAAGAAAAAAGTTTCCAATCCTCATGGATGATTTTGAGGGGTTGAAGACTTCAGTGGAGGAACTAACTGCAGAAGTTGTGGAAATACCAAGAAAACTAGAACTGGAGCCTGAAAATGTGACTGAGTTGCTAAAATCTCATGATAAAATTTGAATGGATGAGGTATTACTTCTAACAGATAAGCAGGGAAAGTGTTTTTTTGAGATGGAATCTACCCCTGGTGAAGAGGCTGAGAACATTGTTGAAATGACAACAAAGAATTTAGAATATGCTGGATGTGGTGGCTCACGCCTGTAATCCGAGCACTTTGGGAGGCCGAGGCAGGCAGATCACCTGAGGTCGGGAGATCAGGACCAGCCTGACCAACATGGAGAAACCCTGTCTCTACTAAAAATACAAAATTAGTCGGACGTGGTGGCATATGCCTGTAATCCTAGCTACTTGGGAGACTGAGGCAGGAGAATCACTTGAACCTGGGAGGCGGAGGTTGTGGTGAGCTGAGATTGTGCCATTGCACTCCAGCCTGAGTAACAAGAGTGAAACTCCATCTCAAAAAAAAAAAAAAAAGAAGAATTAAGAATATTACATAAACTTAGTTGATTAAGAAGTGGCAGAATTTGAAAGGATTGACTCCAATTTTGAAAGATGTTCTACTCTGGGTAAAACGCTGCCAAACAGTATCCATGCTTCAGAGATATCTTTTGTGAAAGGAAGAGTCAATTGATGCAGTAAATTTCATTGTTGTCTTTTTTTAAGATATTGGCATAGCCACCTCAGCCTTCAGCAATTACCACCCGAATGAGTCAGCAGCCATCCACACTGAGGCAAGAGTCTCCACCAGCAAAAACATTACAACTGGCTGAAGGCTCAAATGATCATTAGCATTTTTTTCGTAGTAAAGTACATTTAATTAGGGTGTGTACATTGTTTTTTCAGACATGCTATTGCACACTTAATAGACTATAGTGTAAACATAACTTTCATTTACACTGGGTAACCAAAAAATTTGTGTCACTCACTTTATTGTGATAATCATTTTATCGAGGTTGTCTGGAACCAGACATACAGTATCTCCGAAGTATGCTTGTTTATTTCTTGATGACTTATAAAATTGAATTTTTTTTCATCCATGTATTTGCCATTTGAATGTTCTCTTTTGTGAATAACCTGCCGAGATTTGAGGCTATTTTTCTCTATTGGCTTGTCTATGTCTGACTGATTTATAGAATTTCTTTGTATATTCTGAATGGGAGTTCTTTATCAGGTCTATGTATTGTAAATGTCTTCTACTCTGTTGCTTGTCTGTTCACTCTTAATAGTGTCTTTTGATGAGGAGAAGTTCATAATAGTAATGAAATCCAGTTTATTATTTTTTATGATTCTTTTAATGTCCTGTTTAAGAAATCTTTGCCTACCCCTGACATCATAAAGATATTTTCCTTTGTTTTCTTCTGCAATTTTATTGTTTTACCACTCATATTTAAGTTTATAATCCATCCAAAGTTGATTTTTATGCATAGTTTGGGATGTAAAGTTCAAGATTCATTTTGTTCTATATGGTTATTCAATTGACCTAGCATCATTTATTGAAAATAAATGGATCTCATAGTGTTTTTCTTTTTTTTTTTTTTTCTTTGAGGTGGAGTTTCGCTCTTGTTGCCCAGGCTGGAGTTCAATGGCATGATCTTGGCTCACCACAACCTCTGCCTCCCAGGTTCAAGTGATTCTCCTGCCTCAGCCCCCCTGAGTAGCTGGGATTACAGGCATGTGCCACCACGCCCGGCTAACTTTGTATTTTTAGGAAAGACAGGGTTCCTCCGTGTTGGTCAGGCTGGTCTCGAACTCCCAACTGCAGGTGATCCACCTGCCTCAGCCTCCCAAAGTGCTGAGATTACAGGCCTGAGCCACCGCGACTAGCCTAGTTTTTTGTATTTTTAGTAGAGATGGGGTTTTGCCATGTTGCCCAGGCTGGTCTCAGACTCCTGAGCTCAGGCAGTCTGCCCACCTGAGCTCAGGCAATCTGCCTGCCTCGACCTCCCAAAGTGCTAGGATTATAGGCGTGAGCCACTGCGCCCAGCAAAAAAATGGTAAATTTTCAAAAATAATTTGAACTTCTAAAAAAAGCATTCAGATAATTTTATGAAGGATGATAATTACTAGAGAATTAATGCTGCTTAGATGCAGTAAACCAGTCAGTCATACAGAATAACTTGTTTTTAAGAAGCATGAACAGTAACATAGGATTCCTTGTGAAGAATGAAAAGATTTAATTGAGAAATTAAAATACCAGCTCATGTAGAGTTCAAATCCTAACAGTTGTTAGATTCCTTAGTGACTCATCAAGGCTGTTGTTACTGAGCCACAGTCTGCAAGTATGCAGAGAAGGTAGGCAGTCTCCAAGTATGGAGAAAAATAAAGAATATGTTTTTACTTTTTTCTCTTACTTCATAAATTATAAATGAGATACTTCATAAATTATAAATGAGATGGGAACAATTTGAAGGGTAGATGTTTTAGTAAAATGATCAAGATAGGTTCTAGGTTTTTCCGTTTGTTGTAGAGTGTCTCATAGTATTATTAACAAAAAAGAAATACAGTTAAAGTGATATTTTTCAAGATACACCTTCCCTTAAGGCAAACAATCTAATTTTTGCCAAAATAAGAACCTTAAAGCCAAACTTCCAGGAAGAAAATAGTATTACTATTTAGTGTACTAAAAATAGGATGAAAAAATGTTGTAAGTCCTTTAGAACTTACAGATATTTTTGGCCCAGATGGTTTACTTTTCACGTTAATTTAGCTGTGAGCACCTACAGATGCAGAAAGAGAAGGGGGTAGAGGAACAAAAGCTACTTTGTTCATTTGATCTCTTTACCTGACACCAAGCCCTCCCTGCCAGGTAAGAGAGGAAATTTACACCTAGATATGTTCTTTTTCCTGTCATCACTTCTTTGATGCAATATCATTTTTTAAAGAATACTTTAAAAAAAAAGTCATTTTGTTACCCTGCACATGAATCTTTTTATTAATTGAAACCAGGGAAGATTCTCTGCCTCCAGGAGTTCAGGAATTATTTCTGAAGGTAAAGCCCATTCTTTTTCATTTTTTAGTTGGTTTTTAACTTATCAACTCTTACAACCTGACTTGTTCTTATCTGTGTCCTGATCCAATATGTTCTCATTTAATTGGACAAGAGTGTAGTCCATGCCTTTTCTTTTCTTTTTCTTTTTTTTTTTTTTTTGAGACAGAGTCTTCACTCTGTCACCCAGGCTGGAGTGCAGTGGTGCAATCTCAGCTCACTGCAACCTCCGCCTCCCAGGTTCAAGCGGTTTTCCTGCCTCAGCCTCCTGAGCAGCTGGGCTTACAGGCACATGCCACCACACCCAGCTAATTTTTGTATTTTTAGTACAGAGGGGGGTGTCACCATGTTGGTCAGGCTGGTCTTGAACTCCTGACCTCAGGTGATCTGCCCTCCTTTGCCTACCAAAGTGCTGGGATTATAGTCATGAGCCACTGTGCCCAGCCCCATGCCATTTTTAAAAGAGGCACCCCATAATACTACCCCTCAGTTCACAGATTTGTTTTCTAATAAGAAACAAATGCACATATGAAGATATATGCCATTTCTTTCATGATAAATTGTAAGTTTGGGCTTCTCAATATAATACACTACAAGAGGACTAAGCAACCATTAGCCATGGGCATTACTCATTTGACCACTCTTATGTTCTACCACTTTATAGGGAAATCTGTTATGAATAATTTGTAGTTTTTTATTGATTTTTCCCCCCTTAGCCTTCATCTCCACAGACAGGAATTAGTTGTAACATAGATTGCAGACCAGGTGTGGTGGCTCACACCTGTAATTCCAGCAGTTTGGGAGGCCGAGGCAAGAAATCAGCTGGGTATTGTGGTGCACACCTGTAGTCCCAGCTAGTCAGGAGGCTGAGGCAGGACTGCTTGAGCCTGGGAGTCAAGGCTGCAGTGAGCTATGATTGCACCACTGCACTCCATCCTGGGTGACAGAGCGAGGGTCACAAAAACAACAGCAAACATCAACATAGATTGCATTGCACAAAGGTCATTACGTGCCTTTACGTCAGGGGTTCCAACTTGAGAACCATGGGTTGGTTTTAGGAGGTTCAAGCAGAATTTTGTATGCGCATTTTTCTGAGAAGAAAGTCTAATGTTTTCATCTCAAAGGCAGCATATATGACCTAAAAATAGATAGCTACACACCACTACTCCAGCAAAACTGAAAGCTGTCCAGATTAAGCCAGATCACCAAGAGCTGCTCTGTTTTCAGATGTTTCTTCATTTACTGGACAAATGTTTGAGCACCTGCTTTGGGCACTGTTTTAAGTGCAGAAGACACAGTGGTGAACAAGATAGGCAGGATCCCTCCTCTCGAAATCCCCCTTTGTTGGAGGGAGATCCACAACAAAGAGTGCTAATTTAAATAGTTTTAGATGGAATTTCAAATAGCTTTTAGATGGTATGAGAAAAATAAAACAGGTTAATGTGATAGTGACTGGAGGTGAGGTGGGCCACTTCAGATTTGTTGATCAGGGAAACCCTCTTTAAGGCGGTGGCATCTGAGCACATAACTGAGTGAAATTGGGAAATATAGGGAAACAGCATTCCTGGCAGAGGGACGAGCAAGAGCAAAGTCCTAAGGTGCTGTTAGGAAAGAGAAAGGGTAATAGTATGGCTGTAATGTAGTGTGCAAGAGGAAGAGGGGCAAATGAAATTAGGAGGATTATCAGAGCCAAATCATGTACGGCCTTGAGGGCTTTGTTAAGGAGTTTGGATCATAGGTATGATGGGAAATCATTCAAGGGTTTCAAGCAGGTTAGTGTCATACTCTGATTTGTATTTTGAGAGTTTATTCTGGCTGTTTTAAGGAGAATAGATTTAAAAGGGACAAAATTAGAATCAGGAAGAGCAATTAGATGATTGTTTTGGTAGTCTAGGCTACGGATGATAGAATTGCTGTAGTAACTACTGATGATTGCGTTCACTGTATTTCACAGTAGCTCATAGTAGCTCCCAGCAGACTCAGAGATTTCTGCTTTCAGTATTACAGATAGTTGAATTTACCCTAAGCAACTGGTTGGTTTTTATTTCAAGAGAACGGTGAGTTGTATAATTAATGGTATTTTATTCTGTATTTTGGAGACAGAAAAACTCAGGAATATAGCATAGCATCACATGTATTTTGTATACTAACCTCATCTTCTTTCCTACTCTCATTTTCTCGTGGCCCTGGCTTTTCTCAGTTAACTAAGTTAAATTTGTCTTGCATATGTTTTTGTAAATTGCCTTAAAACCCTTTTGGAACAATGCAATATGTAAATAAATTAAGCGTTTGTTAGTGGACTCCTAAAACTGTTTGCAGTAAAAAGCACTAGGTGTGGGTAGCTTTTGATTTATTTGTTTGTTTATTTACTCATTTATTTCTTCAATAAAAATGATCGAGTGCCAGGCACTGGGGAAAAAGAAGTGAGTGGTAGAAATTAAATAAGAGCCAGACTATTGGAGAGATAAGTTAGTTGGCAGTAATGAGATAAAGTTGAAGACAAAGACTATTGGATTCTGAAAGTCAGCTAAAAGATAAAAAGTTAGGAGTGTAAAAAGAAAGCCACCAAAGTATCTGAATGACTTGTGACAAGAACACTATTGTGTAGGAAATCAGACAGGATGGAGTCCTGCTCTGCTTAATAACTACTGCAGGGAAGTTATTTGGAAACTGTTTCCAAATAACTGTTTTTGAAACAGTTTTGGAAACTGTTTCCTGAACTATCTCAACTATATTACAATGGTTTAATGAAATCTGTGAGGGAAAATGTTGTAGAGTTTACTTCTGAGAGAGAGCTTTTACCTAGCATGCTTAATCTTGATTGCTGAAGTTAGGAATTATGTGAAGCTTGCAGTAAAGAGATTATCAGTTGATTGAGTTAGCAGCTACCATCTGTTGGTTTTTAACACTTCAACAGGGCAGTGGCATCGCTATGCTAGGTTCATATCATAGGTGAACTATTAAAAGCTGACAGTTTCTTCCACCAGTCTTGCTTGAAAAGGGAAGTACCCTGGGCACCCACCTCCTTGTTCTTAGCCCCTCACCCATTTTCTTTTACCCTTTTATACATGGCCTGATAATCTCTCTCTACCATACCCCCAAATGATTATAAGTTGTAGGAAAGAAGTTCCCATGTACATCACCATAGAAAGATAGGAAAACCCTGATAAACATACACTTGTATTTGATTCAAAATGAACAACTTTGAGTTCTGTCTAAAGGGACATGAACAAGCCTTGAAACTTATGGAGGAATTGTTTGGCCAGAATTCATGCCATGGAGACTGGACGTCTGCCAGGACTTTGCTTTGAAATTTCTGTCTTCTGTTTCTAATCTTAAGGCATCACAACATACAATTCTTTTGCCACTGGTCCAGTTTATTCTTTTATGATGAGGAAGAAGGCACTTTTAAATAACAATTATTTCCACTATAATTAAACAAATCTTCTTTTGTTTGCATGATTTTGTTACTATATTGTATACACACGCTGCCTGCTTAAACTTGCCCCTGTGACTACTTCACAGGAACTTTCTTTAGAAGTTTTAAAGTCGTTGACTTCTTAAAGTATTAATGGGATTTGCCAAGGTTGTAGTATCTGAATTCTTGACTAGATATAGTAGCAGGACAACAAGCTTGTTCACACAGCTCCTCCAGCAAGCATTTTTTCCTCAGACAATCCTAAATTCACTTGAAGTGCCAAAGAATTAAAGGAAGATACATTTGGGTTTACTTCTGAATGTAACAAGACCAGACATCTCACAAAGTTTACCTTAAGGTCCAGATATTAGAAAAGTATGCTGCCCTTTTGGGAAAGCTTAAATTATAAAGGATTAGTCTGAACCTAAATGACTTTTTCTTTTTTCTTCTTTTTGCTCCAGTGTCATAATTCCGGAAGTTTATAGTTTATTTGCTTAAATATGTAGGTGATAGGTGCTTATGCCTTCAGCTATCGATATGAACTTCGAACTCAAATTTTTATGATTATTTTAAGAGTAAACGTTAGAGCTGTTTTGTAGCTTGGAAAATTACCCTGTAAAATGATTTTTCAAAAACCAAAAACAAACACTGTGATAATTACAAAAATTGTTTATACTCACTGTTTTTAAAAATTTCTTAAAAGTACTATAATTGCACACTCACAAAAAGTTACAAATATAGTTTAGAGAGGTCCCTTGTACACTTCCTCCAGAGCTAATGTTTTACATAGCTATAGTATTTGTCAAAACCAGGAAATTGGGGCCTGGCGTGGTGGCTCACGCCTGTAATCCCAGCACTTAGGGAGGTTGAGGTGAGTGGATCACTTGAGGCCAGGAGCTCTAGACCAGCTTGGCCAACATGGCAAAACCCCGTCTGTACTAAAAATACAAAAATCAGACGAGTGCATTGGCACACGCTTGTAATCCCCGCTAGTTGGGAGGTTGAGACATGAGAATTGCTTGAACCTGGCCTGCGGAGGTTGCAGTGAGCCGAGATCTTGCCACTGCATTCCAGCCTGGATGACAGATCAAGACTCTGTCTCCAGAAAAACAAAAATGAAAACACAGGAAATAGATATTGCATGTTCACTGTTAAACTAAAATCTAACCTAAAAAGAAAGCTCTCAGGCCGGGCGCAGTGGCTCACACCTGTAATCCCAGCACTTTGGGAGGCCGAGGCAGGCAGATCACCGAAGGTCAGGAGTTTGAGACCAGCCTGACCAACATGGAGAAACCCCATCTCTACTAAAAATACAAAAAATTAGGCATGATGGCGCATACCTGTAATCCCAGCTACTCGGGAGGCTGAGGCAGGAGAATCGCTTGAGCCTGGGAGGTGGAGGTTGCAGTGAGCCGAGATCACACCATCGCACTCCAGCCTGGGCAACAAGAGCGAAACTCTATCTCAAAAAAAAAAAGAAAAAAAGAGAAAGCTCTTATTTTCCCCTCCTCTTCAGTCTCTCACAGTTATTGGTTTATTTCCCTCCAGACCTTTGTAGTGTACATTCGAACATGTATACATGCAGATACTTACATGCACACATGTAGTTATTTCCTTTTTGGGGGAGGTATGTTATAATTCACATTTTTCATGCAGCATATGCTTTCATATTGGTAAATATGGATGTTTCATTCTTTTTAATTTCATTGTACTGTCTATAGTGTACATATACCATAATTTATTAAACAAGTCCTCATTTGTTGGACATTATGGATTCTTTAGTTTTTTCTATCTATAAATGAAGCTGCCATTAATATATTTATACATATATATCGAGCACTTGTGTAAGTATTTCTGTAGGCCTTTAGAAGTGGAATTACTGGGTACTGCTGAAAAAGCTCTCCAAAAAAGTACCATAAATCAGAATTATTTTTAAAAGAGATATGTAACTTGGCAATATGACAATAAATAAAGTTAACAGATTTATGGAAAAAATTATGTCATTTAAGTTTGCAGTTGGGCAAATATGGAATATTTCTTATTTACAATATAAGCATTATTGTAATATGATAAGTTTGAAGGTAAATTTTCAGTGAGTTACACAAGGATTAAATCTTTGTTTCCACAGACTGTGCATAATGTAAAAAGAGACAGTCCCAGATTTACCTGTTTTCAATCATCAATATTCCTGCTGTTTTTTTCACTGAAAGGGATAGGTTAAAATTTTTAGAACAGTCCATCAACTATAGAGGGTAGTGATATTCTGGCCTTTGATAAATATCATATATGCAGTAAACTAATGATTAACTATTAACATTGGCATTACTCAACAAGGAGCTATATCTTTTCTCTCAAAATTAATTCACATTTTTGCCAAACTTCCTATTCTTCTTCTACTTTTTTTTTTTTTTTTTTTGGAGACAGGGTCCCTCTCTGTCACCCAGGCTGGAGTGCAGTGGTGTGATCATGGCTCATTGCAGCCTCAACCTCCCCAGGCTCAGGTGATCCACCTCAGCCTCTGGAGTAGCTGGGACTAGAGGTGCATGCCACCACACCCAGCTAATTTTTGTATTTTTTTTAGAGGCAGAGTCTTGCCATGTTGCCCAGATTGTTCTGAAACTCCTGGCCTCAAGTGATCCACCTCAGCCACCCAATGTGTGGGGATTAATAGGGCCACTACATCCGGCCCTATTATTCTCTTTTTTTTTTTTGAAATGGAGTTTCTGTCTTGTTGCCTAGGCTGGAGCGTAGTGGTGTGATCTCAGTTCACTGCAACCTCTGCCTCCCAGGTTCAAGCGATTCTCCTGCCTCAGCCTCCTGAGTAGCTGGGATTACAGGCACGTGCCACCACACCCAGCTGGTTTTTCTATGTTTAGTAGGGGCAGGGTTTCACCATTTTGGCCAGGCTGGTCTCAAACTCCTGACATCAGGTGATCTGCCTGCCTTAGCCTCCCAAAGTGCTGGGATTACAGGCGTGAGCCACCTCACCTGCCTATTACTCATTTTTAAGAAATATTTTTCTTGGGCCAGGTGCAGTGGTCACGCCTGTGATGCCACCATTTTGGGAGGCTGAGGCGGGCGGATCACGAGGTCAGGAGATCGAGACCACGGTGAAACCCCGTCTCTATGAAAAATACAAAAAAATTAGCCGGGCGCAGTGGCAGGCACCTGTAGTCCCAGCTGCTCAGGAGGTGGAGGCAGGAGAATGGCGTGAACCCGGGAGGCGGAGCTTGGGCGACAGAGCGAGACTCCATCTCCAAAAAAACAAAAACAAAAACAAAAAAGAAATAGTTTTCTCTAATACATTTTTTTTGTTGACTAGAAATTTTTTTTTCTTGTTACAGGTTTCTTTCAGTTTGGAAAATAGTTATGAGAAGTTTAAATATTTAAATGGTTTGTTAGAAAAACAATAAATGCACTGTTTCTTTTACATACTAGTGAATATTATAACCACAATTCCTATTTTCAGTTATGATCTTTTTGCTACATAAAATAATATTCCCTAGACAACCTATATTGTATTTGCCATATCAAGTGTGAATCTGACAACAGAGTTCTAAAAAAATCCTACTAAGCATTCTTTTTGAAAGCAGAATGGCTACACATACAAATAAAAGGAAATGTTTGTGTAAATTAAGCCATCCTAGTCTAATTGTTTAAGCAGTTAATTTATAAATTGAAGAAATTATCTTCTAATCCTATTTTACATATAAATTTGAAGATGACATGTAATTTCCCTGAAACTCAACTTCTACTTTTATAGAGAACAGCCAGCACTCTACTTGAATGAGACGTATATATACATGACAGAGTTCTAGACTCAAGCAATATTGATTCAACAATATTGAGCTTTCCAGTGGTTGAAATTAGAAGCTTTTTCATGTATAATCTCTGCTTTTCCTTCGTGGCTGTTTTGTCCCAGAAGAGACACAATTCTTAAACTTTTGCTTCTTAAAGTGTTCTATGAAATATAATTTAGCTCAGTTCAACAAGCTTTGAGTACCCTAAAGGGAGAAGAGCTATTACCTCTACCCTTGAAGAACTCAAAATTTGATTAGAAAGTGAAAACAAACATACAAAGGAAAAGTAAGTATATGTACACACTCCGCACTTTAGGAAGTTATCTATGGCCCATAGAGCCACCTATCTGCTAATTTAGATGGTGCAGAGAACTCAACGCTGCCAACACTTTGCTAGCACTTCAAAGGGATGTATTCTTCTACCTATATATATATATATAGACCATGTATTAAAAAAGGCCAGTCATGGTGGCTCATGCCTGTAATCCCAGCACTTTGGGAGACCAAAAGGCCAATAGTGACCTCTTCAGAGCCAAGTGGATAATAGTTGTCATGAAAATTTTTACTAATATACACCAAAAGGCTGATATTGCTGAAGGTATTTTTTTATTTGAGACTACCATTTATAGCATTATTCTCTAAACTTCCTCTTAGATATGCATTGCAGTGCTTAGTACTCATAGTTAAGTCACTGTTTAGTCCCTCGAGTATTTTGCAATGTATATATTTCTCTCCTTTTCTTTGAACCCATTTGTGTTTTCGTAAATGTCAGAACATCTACCAATTACCTTCAGATTGTGATTCAGTGATTTTCATGGTCATAAAATCCTAAGACTTGAGGATTGGAAGGGACTTCCAAAAATCTAACCCCTGGCTCCAAACCTCTTAGAAGCTCTCCCCAGCAAGTGCCCTTGCTGCTGCTCCAGATATCTGGAGATTCGCCCCATCCAAATAGAGGCTTCTGTTCCCTTTTGAAAATCTCAGGGCAGCCTCCACCATTTCTCTCTGAGACTTGGTCAGACACTGCTGTTTCTGTTACTTCCCAGTCACACATCCTTCGTCCGAGAAGATTAAAATAAAATTTGATTATTCAATGAAATTAAGTAGTTTCCACTTCCTTACTCTACTTCTCACCTTCCACCTTTTTTCCTGTTTCATTCACTCCTTGTTTTGTCTACTCATCTTTTCACTTCTTCTGGCCCACTTATTCTGTGCCACCTGAAAACCCTCATTGCAATGTAAATGGCCCTAGTGCTTCAACTGTGTGGCAGAATGCTTTCTTCACCTCCTTTTCATAGAATTCGGAGGATACTGCTAACCCTGCAGCTCTCTCTAGTGGCAGGATGCATTCTTTCACGGCTGCACAGTGTGAATGAGATTGGTGTTCCCCTGGTTCCTCATTTCTATTTGTAGACCCTTGTTCCTCCACTCTTGAGTGAAAGCTCCAGCCCCTCTGAGCCTCTTGTTTTCCATCTCTATCACCATCAACCTCTCACTGTTGCTTTTGTAGTCAGCTTATCTATATCCACACCCATTCTTCCTGTCCTTCATTCTGAGGTGTTAGGAAGCCTTTTTAATGAGGCTCTCATCTTCCTATGCCCTTGACCCTATCTTTTGTATGGGATTTTGTTTCATTTTGTTTCATTATTCATCTGCCTTTCCTCTGCTTTATCCTTTTCTTTTTTTCTTGAGACAGAGTCTCGCTCCTTTCCAAGGCTGGAGTGCAGTGGCGTGATCTCGGCTCACTGCAAGCTCCGCCTCCCAGGTTCACGCCATTCTCCTGCCTCAGCCTCCCAAGTAGCTGGGACTACAGGCGCCTGCCACCACCCCGGCTAATTTTTTGTATTTTTAGTAGAGGCGGGGTTTCACTGTGTTAGCCAGGATGGTCTTGATCTCCTGACCTCGTGATCCACCCGCCTTGGCCTCCCAAAGTGCTGGGATTACAGGCATGAGCCACTGCGTCTGGCCTGCTTTATCCTTTTCTTAGCCTAAAAACATGTTAGCTATTTCCAATTTATCTTCTCTCATTTGCATCCTTAAAAGAGTGGTTTATAATTGATTATTCTTATTTCCACATCTCTCATTCATTTCTCATCCATTCCTATCTGCTTTGCCACACTGCTGAGATAGTGTTCACTTAGGTCACCAGGGAAGGCCAGTAGACATTTTTAGCCTGTATCCTATTGGTTCTTTCTGCTGCATTTGGTAATGTGGATCATGTTCTCTTTAAAATTCTCTCGTCTTCTGAATCTGTACTCCCTTAACATCCTTCCTCTTTCTTTTTTGTGGTCTCCTTTTCTGCCCCCTAAATGTTGGTTTCCCCGAGGTTTCTGTCCTTAGAACACTGCTCCCTATACTCCTGACCTAGGTGAGCTGACCCGCTCTCATCAGATCTCTGGCAGTATGCCTTAGATACATATCCAGTTGCTTGGTAAACCATTTGACTTAGGTGTGTGTCCCGCATACTGTGTGACCAAAGCTGTTGACTTGTTGTCTTCCCTTATTCTCAAATCACATCCCTTTTTCATGTTGTCTGTTTTGATTGGTAGAACCACTCTGCCATGTCCTAGACAATCACCATGTCCTAGGGACTTTTTTCTCCTAAGTATTTCTTAAACCCATCCTCTTATCTCCATGTTAACTACTTGTCTACCACCTATTCATCATTTTCTCTCTATCCCAACTATGTACCTGTCTGTCCCAATGTATTTTAACATTGTTACAACAGTCTCCTAATTATTTTTTCTGCCTTAAGTGCATTTACTACAGAACCGAAGTGGTGAATCTGACCATGTCAGCTCCCTTGTTTGTTTGTTTATTTATTTATTTATTTATTTGAGATGGAGTCTCACTCTGTTGCCCAGGCTGGAATGCAGTGGCACGATCTTGGCTCACTGAAACCTCTACCTCCTGGGTTCAAGCAATTCTCCTGCCTCAGCCTCCCAAGTAGCTGGGGTTACAGGTGCCTACCACCATGCCTGGCTAATTTTTTTGTATTTTTAATAGAGACAGGGTCTCACCACGTTGGCCAGGTTGGTTTCGAACTCTTGACCTCAAGGGATCCACCTGCCTCGGCCTCCCAAAGTGCTAGGATTACAGGCGTGAGCCACTGTGCCTGATTATTTATTTATTTATTTATGAGATGGAGTCTTGGTCTGTCTCCCAGGCTGGAGTGCAGTGGTGCGATCTTGGCCCACTGCAACTTCCGCCTCCTGAGTTCAAGTGATTCTTCTGCCTCAGCTTCCTGAGTAGCTGGGACTACAGGCACATGCCACCGAGCCCAGCTAATTTTGGTATTTTTGTAGAGAGAGGGTTTTACTAGTTGGCCAGGCTGGTCTTGAACTCCTGTCCTCAAGTGATCCACCCCCCTCAGCCTCTCAAAGTGCTGGGATTACAGGCCTGAGCCACTGCACCCGGCCAGCTTCCTTGTTTAGAACCTTTCAATGGCTACCCAAAGTTCCTGAATATGTATGTCCTTTTATGATTCAGCTCCTGACCTCTTCTCCAGCCTGTCTTGTACTACCCCCTTACTCATATTTCAGTTTAGCAGCACTAAAGTACATGGCATTTCCCCATAAGCATAACTATTTCTTGTCCTTGTGTCTTTCCTCACACTGTTCCATCTGCTTGAAATACCACGACCCCTCCTTTGATTAACTCCTTCTTAAGACTCAGTTTGGGTATCATCTAAGACAGCTCCTTAGGTCTACTTCCCACCCCCTAAGCAATAATTAATGCTCTGATAATAGCCTATACATATGTCCATCTGTGTAATCAGCATGTTAGTTTATAATTATGTTTGTGTGATATCTTTCCCTTTATACTTACGAACTTCTTAAATCCAAAGACTGGGCCATTACCGTCTTTTCATCACTAGTGTCAAATATAGTGCTTGTCACATGTGAACACAATCTCTTTTACAGAAGAGAAAGTTGGGACTCAGAGTTTGTAACTCCCTTAAATGATTCATTCAAAATGAAAGTAGCTTGATTTTTAAAAACCTGGGTTGGGAGGAAATTTAGTAGGGCCTAGACGTAAACACTACTGGTACCTGCTATAGTATGCTACCAGAACTGTGAGAAATACATTTGTATTGTTATAAGCCACTCGATCTATAGTACTTTGTTATGGTAACCCAAATAGACTAAGACAGTGTCATAAGCAGTATTAGCTCTGAGGTATTTTCTTATTTAAGTGAAGTATAATTGGATAGCCAAATAATATCCAGAGTATTGATTAAGTGATACAAAGGAAGAGCTTGATTTTTTTCCAGCCAGATGGTGCCGATTTCTAACATTCTGAACCACCATAATCAAATATCAGATATTTTACAATTATTATTATTATTATTATTTTTTTGAGATGGAGTCGCCCAGGCTGGAGTACAGTGGCGCAATCTTGGCTCACTGCAACCTCCGCCTCCTGGGTTCAAGCAATTCTCTGCCTCAGCCTCCTGAGTAGCTGGGATTACAGGTGCCCGCCACCACAGCCAGCTAATTTTTTGTATTTTTAGTAGAGATGGGGTTTCACCATCTTGGCCAGGCTGGTCTTGAACTTCTGACCTCGTGATCCACCCGCCTCGGCCTCCCAAAGTGCTGGGATTACAGGCGTGAGCCACCGCGCCCGGCTACAATTCTTTTAAAATGCTGACTCATGTTAAGTTGTATTGTCTATTGAGCTTTCCCTAAAGTCATTGCATAGTCTCTTAATTACCCCAGATTCTTACTAAGAATTAAGTTGTATTTTTAATATTTTATGAATTTACTTTCAACCAATCTGTAAATACTTAAAGAATACTTCCAGTTTTCTTACCTGTTTGTTATTTCTCTTTCTCTTCTTTGTTCTCCTCTTAATTATCATCAACAAACTTTACCTCCTCAACTGTGTTGAGGGCACTGGGCCAAGCACTGTTTTTATTTATTACAAAGAAGAGACGCCATGGCTTGAGTTTTTTCTGATGGCCTAGTGTAAGATGTTTATGCAAAGTGTCAATGGAAACAATTGTCTTAACAGGATAACAGCCTATTTTGCTTAGAAATGTCCTAATTTCCTGTTTTTAGGTTATCCAGAGGTCAGGTAGGGATTTCTTTTTGTACTCTCATAGTGCAGATTCACATCGTGCAAGCATCGCAGGACTTAGATCACAATCCATTTAATTCCAGTGGCTGCATTTATCTTCCCAAGAAAATAAGTCCTTCAACTGCTGTTTTTATTTAGTTTCTCTTTTTTAATTTTATCCAATAACCTGTAGTGAAGGTGTGACTTCAATAGCTGTTTACCAGTAGCTGCTTCTTAACTAAGCTGCATCTTAAAGTTCATCTGTTGCCCATTTTGAAGTTCATGTGGCTACCTGCACTGGTCAGAATGTTACAGTGTTGTCTCTGTTTCCTTGTCTCAGAAATCTGTTACTAACTAAGCATTCAAGCAAGCATCAGGCCCCAAAGTAAGCCCTGACTACATGCTGTGAACTTCTGCCTTAGTGAATCAGCTTCAGCATAGTTTGATAACTGCCTTTTTTCTTCATGTTTAATTGTGCCTTGAGGCTATGGAAAGACTACATTTATCTGTTGAAACAGACTAAGCAGCAAGTGTTCTGACATGTTTGTCGCGCAAATTATTATACGTGACAAAAGGTAATTACATACACAATCAGGTCTGGAAGTAAATGGATAATTAGGGGTTAATATATTATCTAGCATAAGAGAAGCACCTTTGAGATTCAAGAAAAGTAAACTAAATGCACATCTTTTTTAATTGTTTGAGTAAAGATTATAAAATATAAGATTTGAAAGAAATGAGTAAGGTTGTAAACTCTCCTAAATACAAATACTAACCAAGATATTATAATATTGTTTTTAACAGAGACCACAGAGATCCTTAGTTTCCTTATTTCCATCAGGCTAAGTATGGTAATCCAACTTTGCAACCCTTCAGGATTCCAAGGCAAAATGGTAATGGGTCTGTATTTATACTCTGGGCCTCAGTATATAAACTGAGGCCTTATCTCTATAAAGCATAAGAAATGAGATTTGAGTCTGAAATTCAGGTCATCACTTCACCAAAGATTTATTGCCAAAATTGGAGTCTATTTTTTTTTCCACTAATTTATTGCCATAGAAATGATCTCCCTTTTCCTCTTGAGGCAATTGGGATTTAATGAGCTTGGTTTCTTTCAGTTATCCTGAATGGCTTGAGTTCCATTTTAAATAAGAGAATAAGGTGCCTCTGGGGACTTAAATATTTAGTTTTGGGGGATTTTTTTATTTGTTTGTTTCTGTTTTTGGAGACACTGTCTCATTTGTTGTCCAGGCTGGAGTGCAGTGGTGCAATCTCGGCTCACTGCAACCTCCACCTCCTGGGATCAAGCGATTCTCCTGCCTCAGCCTCCTGAGTAGCTGGGACTACAGGTACCCGCCACCACGCCCGGCTGATTATTGTATTTTTAGAAGAGAAGGGGTTTTGCCATGTTGGCCAGGCTAATTTCAAACTTCTGGCCTCAAGTGATCTGCCGCTTCAGACCCCTAAAGTGCTAGGATTACAGATGTGAGCCACCGTGCCCGGCCAAGTATTTAGTTTTAATTTTAGTTCAGCCTTAAAGAAAAGCCAGAGTCGTTGTTTATAACTAATAGCAAATTATAAGTATTATTTGACTTCCTAAAATTTTAGGGTAAAACATATGTGACTGCTTATAATGAAGACTAAATTAATCTAGCTATTGGATTCTCCAAGTGTTCATTTGCCTTATTTTAAGTCATAACCATTGAGGTGGGGCAAGAAGGGAGAAGAACCACTTAGATTCTTTTGAATTTAGAAAAACTGGTTATTCTCTTCCGTCGTGTTTTTCTTAACAATTGTACTGTGGAAATCCTAGCCTGGTCTGGCTTCCTTCATTCAAGCAACTGCCATATCCTGGAGTATAGACATGTTGGCATACAATTTTTTCATTGGCTAATTCATATTGTCTTCCTTTGTTGCTCAAGTTCTTCCAAAGTCAATTCATACAAGCAGATCTTATTTCTTCATAGCTTCAGTGGAGCAAAGTGACTCATCAGAGAGAACTGAAAGTCTATTGAACACCTCTCATCATGAGTTTCAAGGTTTGATTTCCTTAGTATTAGAGGTCTTTGAGCTTCATTGGTGAAGTCATTACATAACTACTTGTTATGTAAGTGTAGCAGATGATGTAGTGAATCTGTACAGAAAATTAAATGTATGACCTGGGAATGTTTATTTAACATGTTTGATGGTGGCATCACTAGTTTACAAAAGGAGCAGAACTTTGGTTGTGAAATATTTTAGTACATCCTATGGCACAAATTAAATCAATCAATAAATAGCCTAGTCTGGCTTTCAGAATAATTATAAAACATTACTAAAATTCAGAGATGTCTTAATTACTAGTAGTTTAGATGTCAAGTAAATGATAACATAGCCCTATTATCAGTATATATGATATGGGTTCAGTATAGACTTACGAAATTATGTATCAAAAGGTAACATATGCAGTGAATCTTAATAAATATTTAGTTGATGCCTAGTATATGCCAGTTACCAGGCTAAATGTGAAGATACAGATACTAAGCAAAACAAGTCAGTAGCTTTGAGGCACTTACAATGTACATTATTAGAAGGAGGAAAAAGGCACTTCAACTGTTGAGATATTGGAAGGAGACAAGTGCTGGGATAGCTATGATTCACCCAGACTAAAAATGGAATTATTGATATTTGATTCTTTGGTGGATAAACAAACTAACCTCTAATGTCAATATACCGTGAAAAACACTGTGATACAGATATGTGGAGGGTAGTATGAGGACACAAAAGAGTGACAGCTAACCCAACCAAGGTGGTCTGGAGAGGCTTCCTGGGAGACTGATTTAGACTTAAGTGTTATGGACTAAGTAAGAGCTACCTGGGTGAAGAAGGAGGGAGAGGAGACTGCATACAGAAGAGCTGAGGAATGAGGAGTGTCCTAGGGTAGTCACGGTTTCTTTTTTTTTTTTGAGACCGAGTTTTGTTCTTGTCGCCCAGGTTGGAGTGCAATGGCATGATCTCGGCTCACCGCAACCTCTGCCTCCTGGGTTCAAGCAATTCTCCTGCCTCAGCCTCCCAAGTAGCTGGGAATACAGGTGCTCACGACCATGCCCGACTAATTTTGTATTTTTAAGTAGAGATGGGGTTTCACCATGTTGGCCAGGCTGGTCTTGAACTCCTGACCTCAGGTGGTCCACCCACCTCAGCCTCCCAAAGTGCTGGGATTACAGGTGTGAGCCACCGCGCCTGGCCCAGGCATGGTTTCTAAGAGAACTAAGAGTACTCATTTAGGAGCCTGGATTACTTGAAGGGAGAAGCCAAAAGGTTGACCTGGATGAGGTGCAAGAGAGCTTTGCATGTCATGTTAAGGAACTTGAATTTATCTTGCAGGAAATGGGGAGCCATCAAAGGTTTTAAACAAGGGAATGGTCTAATCAAATTTGTGTTTTAGCTGGATCTCTCTGGCAGCAGTGTGGAGGTTGGCTAATCTGGAATATTGGAAGAGAGAGGCAAAGGGAATAGGCAAGACCAACGGCCCCAGAGGAGAGATTATGATGTCTGAACTAGGACAGGCGTAGTAATAGTAGGGATGGAAAGTTGGGAGAGGGCCAGGCACGCCTATAATCCCAGCACTTTGGGAGGCCAAGGCAGGTGGATCACTTGAGCCCCAGAGTTCGAGACCAGCCTGGCCAACATGTGAAACGTTGTCTCTACTAAAAATGCAAAAATTAGCTGGGCATGGGGGCGTGTGCCTGTAATCCTAGCTACTCGGGAGGCTGAAGCACAAGAATCACTTGAACCCAGGAGGCAGAGGTTGCTGTGAGGTGAGATTGCACCACTGTACTCCAGCCTGGGCATCAGAGTGAGGCTATGTCTCAAACAAAACAAAACAAAACAAAAAGAGAAGAAGAAGGTGAAAGAAAGTGAATACAGGAAATATTTAGGAAGTTAAATTGGTACTATTTGTCAATAAATTAGATGGAAGAATTGTGAGAGAGAGGCCAGGCGCGGTGGCTCACGCCTATAATCCCAGCATTTTGGGAGGCCGAGGCAGGTGGATCATGAGGTCAGGAGTTTGAGACCAGCCTGACCAACATAGTGAAACCCCCGTCTCTACTAAAAATACAAAGAGTCGCCGGGTGTAGTGGCGCGTTCCTGTAATCCCAGCTACTCAGGAGGCTGAAGCAGGAGAATTGCTTGAACCTGGGAGGCAGAGGTTGCAGTGAGCCAAGATCACGCCGCTGCACTTCAGCCTGGTGGACAGAGCAAGACTCCATCTCAAAAAACAAACAAACAAACAAACAAAAAATTGTGACAGAGAAGACACAAAGCAAACTAAATCCAGATTTTTGGTTTTAGTAATTAGGTAAAGTACTGATAGTTCATGTATGACCTACATGAAGCTGAACTCTTACGTTCAGTACTCTCAAGAAAAGCAAGCCATGCCTGTGTGTTTCTGTGTGTGCGTGGAGGGATAGCATTAGGAGATATACCTAATGTAAATGACGAGTTAATGGGTGCAGCACACCAACATGGCACACGTATACATATGTAACAAGCCTGCACGTTGTGCACATGTATCCTAGAACTTAAAGTATAATTAAAAAAAAAAAAATCTAAGTCACATTCAACTATTTGAAGTGAATCTACTTGAGGAAATTATATGACAGGTTCTTTCTTCTATTGGGTAATTGTAGGTTTTTATTATTTTTCAAAAATAGGAAATAAAAAAATTGATAAGAATTTATTAACATTGGCTGGGTGCAGTGGCTCACGCCTGTAATCCCAGCACTTTGGTGAAACCTTGTCTCTAATAAAAACACAAGAATTAGCTGGGGTGGTGGCGCACACCTGTAATCCCAGCTACTTGGGAGGCTGAGGCAGGAGAATCTCTTGAGCCCAGGAGGCAGAGGTTGCAGTGAGCCAAGATCGTGCCACTGCACTCCAGCCTGGGCAACAGAGTGAGACTCCGTCTCAAAAAAAAAAAAACAACAACAATTTATTAACATCTTTTTTGCATTCATAAAAACTTTCAGGAAACTTTAATTAAATATCTATTTGTTATTTGGGTTTAAATATATAATATAAATATTTTATCCCAATTGCCAAAAGAATTATTTTAAAACTCAACTACATAAGGTGCTAATGTTCTTATACTGCTAAATGGAAAGTCAGAAGATCCTATTAAAAGTTTATATAACAAATTCTACTCCTAGATATATACCCAAGAGAATTGGAAACAGCTTTTTACAAAACCTTTGTACATAAATGTTAATAGCAGCATTTTTTTTTTTTTTTGAGACTGAGTCTTGCTCTGTCGCCCAGGCTGGAGTGCAGTGGTGCAATCTCAGCTCACTGCAAGCTCCGCCTCCTAGGTTCATGCCATTCTCCTGCCTCAGCCTCCTGAGTAGCTGGGACTACAGGTGCCTGCCACCACGCGCAGCTAATTTTTTATATATTTTTTTAGTAGAGACGGGGTTTCACTGTATAAGCCAGGATGGTCTCGATCTCCTGACCTCATGATCCACCCTCCTTGGCCTCCCAAAGTGCTGGGATTACAGGCGTGAGCCACCGCACCTGGCCCAGCAGCATTATTTTTAATAGCCAAAAAAGATAAATGTCCATCAACTGGTGATTGGATAAACAAGGTGTAGTATATCCATACAATATATTATTATTTGTCAATAAAAAGGAATGAAGTAATAATGCATGCTACAACGTGATGAACCTTGAAAACATTATGCTTAAGTGAAAGAAGCCAGTTACAAAAGACCAGGTAGGTCTTTTGTTTTGTTTGTTTTGTTTTGTGTTGTTTTGTTTTAAATAGAGGCAGGGTCTTGTTCTGCTGACCATCCTGGAGTACAGTTCATTGCTCACTGCAGCCTCCACCTTCTGGACTCAAGCTAGCCTCCCACCTCAGCCTCCCAAGTAGCTAGGACAACAGGTGTGCACCACCACAGCCAGCTAATTTTTAATTGTATGTCGAAACAAGGTCTCACCGTGTTGCCCAGGCTGGTCTCAAACTCCTAGTCTTAAGCCTTGGCCTCTCAAAGTGCTAGGATTACAGGTGTGAGCCACCATGGCAGGCCAGAAGACCACATGTTATTTGATTCCCATTTGGGGAGTGATTGCTAATGGCTATGGGGTTTCTTTCAGGGGCTCTAAAATTGATTGAGATGGTTGCACAATTCTGTGAATAGAGTCAAAACCATTGATTTGTGCCCTTTAAATGAGTGAACTGTATGGTACATCTCAAAGCTGTTTAAAAAAAAAAAAAAACTTTAAAAGTTATATAACAAGAAATAGAGGTTTAATTGTATTAAAGTTATAAAAACAAAAATAGACAAAAATGGTAGGATAGCTACCCAAGAAGAGAGCTGGTATAAAGTAAGGTAAATTCTCATATGTGATAGCTGTAAAATAATAAACTCAAAATTAGAAAAATAAGCCTATTAGGGATAGTGAGATAATCACTAGAACTAAAAGAGGAGTTAAAGGCCAGATGCAATGGCTCACACCTGTAATCCCAGCATTTTGGGAGGCCGAGGTGGGTGGATCACTTGAGGCCAGGAGTTTGAGACCAGCCTGGGCAACATGGTGAAACCCCGTCTCTACAAAAAACACAAAAATTAGCCGGGCATGGTGGTATGTGCCTGTAGTCCCAGCTGCTTGGGAGGCTGAGGCACAAGAATTGCTTGAACCTGAGGCCAGGCGCGGTGGCTCACGCCTGTAATCCCAGCACTTTGGGAGGCCAAGATGGGTGGATCACGAGGTCAGGAGTTCGAGACCAGCCTGACCAACATGGTGAGACCCCGTCTCTAACTAAAAATACAAAAAATTAGCCGGGCGTGGTGGCGTGCCCTGTAATGCCAGCTACTCAGGAGGCTGAGGCAGGAGAATTGCTTGAACCTGGGAGGTGGAGGTTGCAGTGAGCTGAGATCACGCCACTGCACTCCAACCTGGGCAACAGAGTGAGACTCCGTCTCAAAAAAAAAAAAAAGGAATTGCTTGAATCCGGGAGGAGGAGGTTGCAGTGAGCCGAGATTGCGCCACTGCACTCCAGTCTGGGTGACAGAGCGAGACTCTGTCTCAAAACAACAACAACAGAAAACACAAAAAACAAATAAATAAGGATTTAAACATGGTTACTTCTGAGTACGGCAGTGAACTGTTGGTTTCATGATATGCTCCATTTGATTATTAACTATGTATTTGATAAAATTAATTTTAATAAATTAACCACATAAATTCACATGTATGTATCTATATGCTATTTTAGCCATGGTAGTGACCAAAAAGAAAAAAATCAAAAAGCAAATATGGATGTGTGTAAATCCAATTATGTAAATTTTACTGTGTGCCTCTTTTTTTTTTTTTTTTCAAATTCCAAACTCACCTAGAGGTTATCTAGGACTACTACATTAGCTTAGCATTAAAAAATACTTTAAGAACATTCTACCTTTGCATGTACAGTTCACCTGAGTGAAGTTACTTGAAGAGACTAATTCCTTTAAGCAGCTTCTGCAGCATGAAGTGCTCAGAACTCACTCCTAGTCCTCACAGAGGTGAGAGTGAAAGGACTGGCTGAGGGCAAGTCTAGCAGATAGGACATTGGAAAAGGGCAGGCTTGGGTGAAGGCGCATCAGATCCAGAAGGTAGCATGAAGGCAGTTAACACCTGAAGGCAAAAAAGTGAGGTGGCTGGAGGCACAATACTGTTTTGCTTTTTTGTATTGTAGTTATTGCCTATGCTTCTTCTGACTGCTACTTAAAATTCTGTGCTCCACGTGGAGTTTTCCAAATGTGGTGTTTTTAGATGGCTGGAAAGGAAGGAAAATCCAGGTGCTTTAAAAATCATATGGAGCTCATCATTTGACCTCACAATAGATTTCGAAAAAGGACTTGTAGTTTTTTCCAATGTAGCTAATTTAGTAAGACCCATTTTTCTTGAATTCCCAGTGGCAAATTACTCAGGATTTGTTTGAAGGACAAGTATTTCTTCCTTGAAGCAGTACTAGGGTTTAGGACTTTTGTTGTTTAAATCTCTGGAGCACTCTAGGAACCCTGATCTCAGCTTTGTTGTTTGGAGGCAAAGGAAAAATGATCTCCTGGTTTACTTTTGGAATCCGCAAAGCAACTCTGAGGTCCCAGGTGGATTTAGTGTTTGAAAAGGGAACTTGGGGGACTGAGGTTGACCCTGAGCCCCCAGGTCACTGTTCACGTTTACAAAAGCAAACCTGGTATCCCCAGTTGCTTTTCTCTTGAGGTTGGCTTAACTTTATTTATCTTCTGTCCTGGGTCACTGCCCCAGAGATGCTTCAAAAGCAAAACCCAAAAGACCCAAAACAAAGAAAGCTAAATCAGATTCAAGGAAAAAATGACCTGGCACTGTGGGTTCACTTTTAAAAAGGCAAAAAGTCACTTCAAGAGTTTCATAGAATAGTTTTAAGTCTGCCTAGATTCATTGTGTCATTTGTACAAAGTGATCTCAACAGGTCTGAGACCCCAAGTTCCTTGGGCATGGATCGAGAATGAGTCTGTAGGTTGGGAAACTGTCAGCAAGCTAAATGGGTTGACACAAATGAATTCCTCAGTGATTCTGAAGTGATTCAACTATTTTGAGCATATAAATGGGACCACCCATGTAACACTTCTTTCCTTAAGCTGATCTTTGTGATTGCTGGACCCACACAGGGAATGCTGAGGAAGTGAAACGTACAACTCACTTACAAATGTTGGCATACACCCACTTTATGTTATCAGATTAGTTATGAAGGGTATTTTTGAATCCTTGGTGAAAAAAACTTGGGATACTAATTTCAGATAATCTTACAAATCATGATGAGGTAGAACTCAGGCACATGATTTTGCCTTTTCATTTTTATATCATCTGTACTTTGCTTACTTCCCAAAAGGATTTAAGGTGGAATTACTTTACTTGACTATTGGAAGAAACCCATTTATAAAACTTAATACCAATTTTCATTATCATATGCCTGACTTTATCCTTTAATAAGTAATTGTAAAATTGCTTTTGGGTAATCTGGGGAGATTTTTGTTTTTGTTCATGTTTGATCTACATCTTTGAACTTCAGGTATATGTGTTAACTAATAAATACACCTGTTGAGACCATGTCCTACTGTTTATTTACAAGACTGAAAGAGATTTTGTGTGATTAATAACAAACATATTATTTGTGCATTGCCATCTGAAGGAAGCAAAACTTAAGTAGAGAAGTGAGATTTTTCATAATGTAGATCTTAATATTAAGAACATAGTGCATCCTGTGAAGCCTAACCAATTGTGAGAGGCAGTCCACAAGGCAGTGACTGTTGGGGTAGAGCGAAGGGAAGTATTAGTGTTTGTACCTGGCAACAACCCAGTGTCCCCTTTTCTTCCCATCACACACTCTGACTCTAGAGCAGTCATGTTCTTTTAAAGTCATCCCAATCAAAGACCAGGGTCATCTTGGTCAGAACAGGCATGGATAGCCGCCTGTGGAAATGGGTTCAGTCCATAAAATCTGGCCTGGCATAATGTTAGGTGGGACCCAGGCATAAAGTCCTGGTTTTTTGTTTTATCCTTCACTTCAATAGAACTGAATTATAAAAAGTGAAAAATGACCTTGTAATTGTTATGCGTGAAGGAGACTGGTAGACAATTCAGAAATATTAACGCTACTTTCTCCAGGAAGATCATTTAACTTACTTAACGTTCGACCCAATGCTGTATCATGATGGAGTCTCTCCTCTTTATCAATACCCCGGTGAAAAGCTGGGAGAGATACAGGGATGTCACTTCACTATATTCACTTGCCATAGTTTGCCTGCAAGCCAACATTGGCCTTTTTCAGAGAGCTATCAGCATAAGCTAAAGTAGCCTGTACTTATAGCCTAAGAAAAAAGCTCCCAAGGAAACTTGGAATAATGGTCTGGCATCATCAATTAATCAGTTATTTCCTGAATATCTACTGAGTGGTTACACTGTGCTAGACACACTTTATGAGCTTGCCTGCCCAGTTTTGAAGTTCGTTTCTATTTACTTGTTCCAGCAGTACAATGCATTTGAAAAATCCATATACACATGAAAATGAGAAATGAGAATATGAGATCAACATGCTTGCTGGCTCCATCTTTGCTCTCTGCCCGTGTTCATGTGTAGTGTTTGGGACACAAACACTGAAATGTCTCAGCCATTCGATCTTCAGTCATTGGATTCATAGACTGAGTGGAATGAGCAGGCAGTCACCAGCTTCTATATAAGTTAATGGTTTCTATTTTATTCTATATTAAAGTGATAGTAGCTTCCTCATGTGTTACTGTAGTTTAAATTACCAGGATTCTGTGTGAATAGCTTTTCTTTATAATTTCTTCCATCTTAACATCAAAAGATTACTGCTTTATTCCTATCTTACAATGTAAGCTCCTTGAGGAAAGAGATTTTGTCTTGTTCCAATGCTGTATCTCTGGTACCTAGCATAGTATCTAGCACGTGATAGGTGGGGAGTCAATATATGTTGAATAAATAAATGAATATTATCTAGATCATTGGCCTTTTTATCTGCTTTGGCAATTAATTCCTTAACCATTAATTTGCAAATTCGTGCAGATTTCTACAGATATCTGTAAATTAACTGTGTACAATATGTATTTCTATAAATATTTATACAAAGATTAATGTAAATATGAAAGCACATAGATTTGTCTACATATGGGCAGGTAGGTTTAATTTTGTGGTTCCTGTAATTTCTATGGATTTTCACATAAGAGATTTGCATATAAGTATCTGACCATATGTGAACATTGTAAGCATAGTGTTTCTTTATCTAGGACAGTCTGGTCTTGTGCTGTAAAAGAATCAATTCTGTATTCACAGTTGGAGTTGGTGCGGGTTTTTCATTCATTAAGTCGGCTCCTCCTTTCCCACTTGGGGGTAAATCAGCCTAGAGAAAAAGAGCCTTAAGAGGTTGCTTTCTGCTGACACTGTGCATTGCACATGCACAGTTGTGCAAATACACACATATACCTGAAAGAAGAATCCTTGAAAATGAGGCTTCTGTTGACAACTCTGTGAGGGGTGTTCATTATTGAAATTTATTTTAATATATAAATATATAAACCTTATTTCTAACTATAGTATTAACACATATCCATTGTAGAGTATTACAAAAATAAAGAAAATAACAGTTAACCTTAATCCCACCACATAAATAACAATCATTCTTTTTTAAAAATTACTATTTTAGAGGTGAAGTCTCATTATGTTGCCCAGGGTGGACTCTTAACTCCTGGGCTGAAGTGATCCTCCTGCCTCAGTCTCCAGAGTAGCTGGGACTACAGGAACACACCACCATGCCCAGCTTATAACAGGCATCCTTAACATTTTTGCAAATTTTCTTCCAGTCATTTTGGATGGGTTTTAATGTAACTTAAGTAGCAACATTTATCATAAACATTATCCCAAGTTATTTAAAATTCTTTGTAAACATTAATTTTAATAACCACATGATAGTCATCATACAGATATACCTCACTACTTAACCAGTCTCTTAATATTGAGATTTAGGCTATTTTCAGTTTTTGATAACACAAATAACATTTTTGAGATTAATATCTTTGGGCATAAATTTTTTTCTGTTTCCCGAAGTTGCATTCCAAGAAGTAGGATTGCTGAATCAAAGGGAATGGCCATTTTTATAAGGTTCTTAAACACATTGCAGGATCACATTCCAGAGAAGTTATACTAATTTACACTCTTACCATCTGAGTGTATGAAAGTAACTTTTCCTCTTTGTGAAAGGAGGGAAAAATGTGGCCAAACAACAGTTAAAAATTACACAGAACTTTAAATAAGTTCCCTTTTCTTTTTCAGACAGTATATTCTTTAACATTGTCTCAGTATAGTTTCTATCCTAGTGTTTCAACTGTTGGTATGGCCCAGAATGGTATCTTGTCTGAAAGAAAATAGAGTGGCTTTTCATAGTTAATGTTTTCATTATAGAATTTTCTGCCTGTTGCAAGAAAATCTCTATTAATACCTGTAAATTGGATGGGGAAAGAGTCAAGCAAGTTCTTTACCTTCATCAAGAAAAGCTAGTTTCTGGTAACCTTTCTTTATGAGGTTTTAATCACCCCAGAGTTTTATCCCTCTCAGAGTCAGTGGTTGGCTCTTGTATCCCATGAGTAAATGCAAATGTTTCCTCCATTTGAAAGCAAAACCAGTAAGACCCCTTACTTATAAAGTGAGTTAAAACAAAAAGAAAGAATATAAAAACTAATGGAAGGTAGTAAGTAAAGCATTTAGCTTTCTGAAACAATTCAAATGGGGATAGGAAGTTGGTTTTAAATGGCTTAAAGGGGATTAGGGTTTTAAAGTTGGATAAAGAGTTTGGTGCTTAGGTTTAGGCATTTAGGCTTTTAAAAGATTACTTCCATATTTGACAATGATTCTAACTGAAGATTATAAAGTAAATAGGCAATTTTAAGACACCACGGGAAACAAGAGGGTTTCTTTTTTGTTGTTGTTTGTTTATACAAAGTGGTAGCCTAGAGTTAACAGGCTGAATCCTGAAGCCCTCATTTCATAATACTACAGAGGATCTATCACCGGAGAGAATCCAGCAGAGGTTGTTTAATGCACTTAATTGAGATTATCTGAGCTTTTGGTTTAAATTACTTTGGAAAAAGTCTTAGGTGCAAACAGCGTCCTTGAAAGGTAAACATACTTACCTCTAAGAAAAAAAAGTTCAATTTAAGTTCTTTAAAATTCTTCATACAGGTTAGTAGCACCAACCTTTATTAATTAAATCTGGGTACTGACTAATGCATAAAGATAAAATTTCTATACATCAGTACAAGGGTTAATATATATTATATTAACAGTGTTTTCATTATTTTACAATTATTTGAAAACACAAAGTATTTTACTAGAAAACAACCCCTGGCATTTTTAGTAATTTCAAAGTAAAAGATCTATTTTGGTTGTAAAGTACAGTTAATGAAGTTTTAAAAATGAATTTCCATATTCTGTTCCATCTAAGAAGCAAGCCATATTAAAATGGACCAAGGATAGCATATAATTTAAGTATTAACTGGGTAAATAATCAAAAGTTGATTTAACATTTCCCCCATCTTTCGCAGCTCCTTGACCTGTTTATGGTTTGGGATTGGTCTACTTACCTAGCTGATTATGGACAGCCAGCTTCTAAGTACCTTCGGGTGAATCCAAACACAGCCCTTACTCTTTTGGAGAAGTGAGTATATTCTGAAAACTTTTTTGTATAACATTTTAGCACCTTTTGATTCAGTGATAAACTGAAGAACTAGAGATCTCTGTCAAAAAAGAAAAGTCTAGATGGAGCTTAAAAGCTCACTCTAGTTTAATGACCAAAAAATAAGCTTTTCTTTCTTGCCCTTCAGAGTTGGTGTAGTTTCATAAGCAACTGCTGTTTATATTGATGTGAACAAAACATCTTTCCTTTTGTATCCTGAATTGCAAGCTTAATTGACCTTAGAAATATGTTTACTGGGGATGTGACAATTGGAGCTTTCTTGAAAAAAAAAAGTCTATAACTCAGGAAAGAAGGTATTTTGTCAGATGTGACCAGGAATTGGAATGTTTGCCACCAGTGTTATCTAAATCTTAGCATTGTGGACTTGGATTCTTTGCAGGTAGAGAAATATGTGATTTGAAAAAAACAATACAGTAAAAACTGAGGTAATAGGATTTACTGATGCATCTTGTCCAACTAAACATAAATTTAGGTGTTAACTTTTCCCTCTCATTATGTGACAGACTTTTTCTTTAGTCAATCATATTTCATTTAAAATGTCACTATTGGGAGACTCTCTGAATCTGCTGTGATTCTGGGGGCTGCTGGATAAGAAAATAAAAATGAAAAAGTATCACTATTAAAATTTTCAATTTTTAAATTAAAATTGTTATTTTCCTATATTTCAAAATATTTGTGGTGTATTTGATTTGAAAGGACAAGAGGAAATGTTTAAAATAAATGTAAATTTATTTTACAATGCCATGAAATGCAACTGAGGCAAAAACATCGCTATTTTACATTTTCTAATGTTATTTTCCTTTCACCTTATCTTGTTATGAATATGATTAGCAGAGTCTATACAGGGTATGTATTTTAGCATACTTTGTGGAATAATATTAGAAAATAGTATGATAGTAGTAAACCTAGCATATTTTAGATGTACATACTAATGCAAAAATACCACTTAACATAGAATGTAAAATAAAGCTTCTAATTTTTTGCATGGTTACTATATCTGTATGTTTATTTAGTACCTACTTTCTTTGAACTATATTTTTCAAGCATAGGATTAGTGTGGGATAATTCAGAGCATGCCAAGATATTTTACTTGTGACAGCTTAGCTTTTAATTTTCTTTTACTAAGCTTCTTCATTCACATACGTTTCTAGGATGAAGGATACTAGCAAAAAGAACAATATATTTGCTCAGTTCAGGAAGAATGATCGAGACAAACAGAAGTTGATAGAGACAGTCGTGAAACAGCTGAGAAGTTTGGTGAATGGTATGTCCCAGCACACGTAGACCTCACGTGGCTTGCACTCAGTGACACCAAATCCATGATTCAACGTTGATCTTGAGCAAGTATTGGTCATGATACAGTAATTTGTTTACAGAATCCAAAAATACAATAGAGAAGATACATGAGGGCTTAAACAAGAAATAGTAATAAATATCATTTGTATGGATTTTTAAATAATCGAATACTATTTTATATATGGAAAAAAATGACCATTTTTTCACTTTTAGGGGAAAATGCAAAAGTGTAATACATAAATTGTCACAAATTCTACATGAAATTGATTACAAATACATTTGAAAAACATATGCCTCTACTCATAAGTATTTTTTTCTATTTAGACTTGAATGATAATCTGTTTTTGATCAGTATATGGCTTTGGAATTCAATCATGTCTGATATGGTGGTATTTCGCTACCGTTTTCTGACTTTTAGCTTCTATTTTCACCTCAGTGTGATTTAAGCAGAGACCAGAATTTCTAATTCTGCTAATTCTGAAGGGGAAATAGACAAATCTTTAAAGCTGCCTGAAATCAAACTTGATTTAACTCAGTAAGAATGTGAATTATTTGTTCTACTTGGGTGGTTTAATTTAATCGTTCTGAATATGAACAAAAGGTTTTGGATTTTCTAAAGATGCAGTGTTGTTTCTGTTCATCAGGGTTAATATTTCTAACTATATTGCTTGTAGCTGACCCCATTCTGGATTTGTTTGGTTTGGTTTGGTTCCAGTTAAAAGAGAGGACAGGAACTAAATGGGGCTAACCACTTCAGGTGCAGCTTGTGCGAGGGTAGATGGTTCCTGCACACAGAAGTTACCACAGGGGTCAGGTTACTTTCTTCAAATAGCAGATTTCAGTACTTTATCCTCATTGTGGAAACAAGCCAAACCAAATGAACTCTGGAAAACCTAAAACAAATGTACATTTTCCTTTGTGTACGTTTCCGTGGTCCAAATGGCAATATAAATCCAGTCTTTATTCTCCCTTTGTTGTATTTATGCTGAATCTTCCCTTTGCCTTTTCAGGATTTAGGCCTGTAAGAAACTATGCCTGACTCTGTAAAATAAGTGTAAAGAATTATATGTACATCTCTGGATTTTGTGATGAAATATTAAAAATATTGAGCAAGTTGTTGAAAATGCATTACTATTTTGTCTATTCAGAGCTTACTGATTTAAAACAAGTGCTTCCTGGAGAAAAGGCATATTATTTCCTAGTTATTGGAATGGGAGTGGCACCAAAACAATATATATACATACACACACACATATATATATGTGCGCACTTGTTCTCTCGATCATCTCTTAATCCAAAGTATTTAATGTTTTTAAAAATATTACATGAAAAGCATGGTAGTTTTTCAGGCACGGTGAAATCTGAAGGAGAGGAGCGGTAAACAGCTAGCTCTCTTTGAAGACTGGAATGGGGCTGCCCCTCGCGCCTTACCCAGCCCTCCAGCGTACTTGGGGTGTCTCCCCTGCTTTGGCTGAGACGTCCCGGGATTCAGAGAGATACCGCCTTTGCACTGCCTGGAGCAGACCACTGTGGGACCTCTTTACTCTTAACAATAATATAAACATCCTGCACCCCTCCACACACACCCCAGGTTGCGCTGTAGGGACAAGGACGAGTGAGTCCTGAGGCATTTGGAACCCTTGAATGGGACGCACAAAGCCCGAAACGCAACAATGTAGATTGACAAGAGTCGCCGGGCAAACTCGGGGGAGGGAGGGAAGGATGTGCAGGGAAGGTTGAATTCGGTCCTTGAGACCGGAAAGGTGCTCGTGGGTATCCGCTTCTGGAGGCTTAGGACGTCTTTATGAAGCCTAGGGCAGCAGTGGAACTGCCATCTTTGGAAGGATACCTGACGTGGTAGATCAGAGAGCCGGGAGAGGTGGGGAGCTGTCGGAGAATCTCGGCTGCGCTATCCCTCGTGGGCTTTTGCGATGCCAACGCAGGCGTCGACGACTGCAGTTTCCCTGAAATAGTCGGAGCAAAGGAGAGAAAAGCCCAGTTCTTTCACCTTGGAGTGGCGAGAGAAGGGCACCTAGAAGCTCGAGGGCGGGGACCGCAGAGGGAGCCAGCGGCCGGGGGTGGGCCAGGAGCGCTGCGGGGCGCAAGCCCGGGTCAGTTCTGCGCGTTGGGTTCGCCCACTTTCTGAGCGCCTGCGAGGAGCGGGGAAGCTCTGGCGCGAACCCGCAGGCCCCGCCCGAGGACGCTCGCGGGGCGAGCCCCCAGCCCAGCTCTAGCGCCCCGGCGCCTGCCACTCCCTACTCAGAGCCCCTCCGTGAGCGCGCCGCTGCCCACCGCCTCCAATCACCACTCTGCGTGGAGCGCTTTAAATATGCAAAGACACGTCACGTTGTGTGAACTGGGATCGGTCCGTAGGGAGGGAGCCAATATCTATATAAACGTGTCCAGCGTGGGCCAAGAAGTGTTAAACGACTGGAGAAGGGAGAGGTGGGGCGGGGGTCTGCAGACCAGGTTGGCAACACTGGTGAGTTGCTCTTCTTTCGCCCTCCTTCGCTGCTTCTATCCAAAGGGTGCTGAGCCCGGGAGGAGGTGGGAGGTGCCCCGCGGAGCGGGGAGTGAGCGTTCCCGAGGCAGCAGGCACCTTCGAGAGGGACTGGCATTTGGGCCCAGGAGCCAGGAAAAAGTCCTGAGCGTGCCGGCCTCGAGGAAGGCACGTTCCCTAAGGGCGCACGGTCACTGCAGTCTTTCACCGTCCGTCTGTTTTTAGAACAGAGTTCTCGCCTGAGCTTATAAATCTCGGGCCTGGCCCCCAAACCCCAGGCCTTTTGAGGACGGAACAGGTGAGCACTGCGCACTGCTCGCGCCCCGGTTCTTGCGTCCCCTGCTCTCCCTGCGCTCTGAGCGGCCTGGCCCCCGCGGGCTCATCATGTTCCCTTGGGGGCTGAGCTGCCTGTCAGTGCTGGGGGCGGCGGGCACTGCTCTCCTGTGCGCGGGCCTGCTGCTCAGCCTGGCCCAGCACCTCTGGACCCTCCGCTGGATGCTGAGCCGGGACCGGGCCTCCACCCTGCCTTTGCCCAAGGGCTCCATGGGCTGGCCCTTCTTCGGCGAAACGCTGCACTGGTTAGTTCAGGTGAGCAGTCCTTCGACCCCGAGCGCTAATAGGGTCCCTTCTTCCCCTGGCTCCCACTGGACCCTCCTCAGTCTCAGTGCCCATGGGATTTGTAGCCAGTCCCTGCCCATCGCCCACGACCCCGTGAAGCGCGCACAACTCTCGCCTTTGCCTAGCTACTCCGTTCCCTCGAAGGGACCTCAAGTCACTGGAATTCTCCCCAGAGCAACTCCCCGACACAACGCAGGGGGTAAACATAAGGGGTTTTTGGAAGGGGTCTGAGGAGCACGTCCTGCAATCGTAGAAAAGGAGCCTGGGGCTTGGCTTAACTGTGAGCCCTTGGGCGCTCACTTCTTCACTCTGAGTCTGTTTCCTCATCTCACCAATAGGAACAGGAGCATGTACATTCCCGTAGAGTAGATGCCAGGCCCATTGGGGATCTTGTTTTGTAAACGCGCCAGCCAGGGACAGGGAGTTGTGATCAAAAGGCCGCTGGGAGGTCTGGGTCAGATCCCGGCCCAGGCCCAGAAGTGCCAGCTCTCCACGCTCCGCCTCGCTCGCAGGGCTCGCGCTTCCACAGTTCTCGCCGAGAGCGCTATGGGACAGTGTTCAAGACGCACCTGCTGGGCAGGCCAGTGATCCGCGTGAGCGGCGCGGAGAACGTGCGCACTATCCTGCTGGGCGAGCACCGCCTGGTGCGCAGCCAGTGGCCGCAGAGTGCGCACATCCTGCTGGGCTCGCACACACTGCTAGGTGCGGTCGGCGAGCCGCACCGGCGGCGGCGCAAGGTGAGTGGAAACAGGAATGGACCGTAGAAACGTCGGATCCGCGGTCCCCGGCATCTGCCATGGGCCAGGCCGGGGCCCCGGTGTTGGATACACTGTGAACCCGACCAAGGTCCCTGGTAACTAGCGGGTGGCCTTGGGCGGGTCCGTTATCTTCAGCTTCGGTTTATAAAGTTAGGACTGCGCTAAAAGATTCTTTCATCTCCCATCTTCTATGGCTGTGATAGCAGAAGCGCTGGAGACTCAGACCTAGAAAGGGGCCAGGGAAGACTTCTTAGAGGAGATGGCAGCTGGAGCCTGGATGGTTGGGAGGGACTGTGTGCATCAGAGCAGAACTGGGGGAAATGGCGAAAGCAAAAGCCAGCAAGTTTAGGTCTGGGCCGCTTAGAAGAAGGAGAAAGGACCGGAACTGGCCTTCTGGCTACTCCGGAATCGCCAAGCAGAGGAGGCCCGACCGCCGCCAGCGCTGATCACGCGCGCTCCCACAGGTCCTGGCGCGCGTGTTCAGCCGCGCCGCGCTGGAGCGCTACGTGCCGCGCCTGCAGGGGGCGCTGCGGCATGAGGTGCGCTCCTGGTGCGCGGCGGGCCGACCGGTCTCAGTCTACGACGCCGCCAAAGCGCTCACCTTCCGCGTGGCCGCGCGCATCCTGCTGGGGTTGCGGCTGGACGAGGCGCAGTGCGCCACGCTGGCCCGGACCTTCGAGCAGCTCGTGGAGAACCTCTTCTCACTGCCTCTGGACGTTCCCTTCAGTGGCCTGCGCAAGGTACGCCCGCCCCGGCTCCAGACCTTCCTCCGAGGCTCCGCGGCGCGGGCGGGCCTCCCAGACCCAGACGGGACGCCCTCTGCGCACCCCGCGCGTCCGTCACCTCTGCTGGGGAACGGCGGCCCGGCCCGGGGGTGGGAGGCGTCGTGGCGGTGGCGTGGCGGTGGGCTCTGGGCCTGGCCTCTGTGCTGGTTCGCTGGTGTGACCTGGGGCGGGCCACACGACCTCCGTGGGACGCGCCTGCCGCGACGCGCTCCAGCCTGAGCAAGCGCGGGCCGCTGGAGTTTGGGGTCTCGGTGGCAGGCGTCCGGCCAGTCGGTCCGACTCCTTCCCACAGCGGCGCCCCTGGGGCCGGCCTCCATCACCTCTTCGGAAGCCCAGATGGCTGCGGAACCGAGGAGAGCGTGAGGACTGCAGATGAGCCCCGGTCCAGCCCAGTGCCAGCCCCGGACCCAGGGGTGTGGGAGTCAGCTCCACCGGCCCTGGACCCGCTAGGTTTCGGGATCAGAGAACTGCTGCTTCTCCAGACTTCAGAACATTGGGCAGGACCCGGAGAGCAGCTAGGATGCCCCATCCCGCCTTTTGGTCCCCCTGTTCTGGGACTTCCCACTGTTTGATTCCCTGATTTTCAGTCACCTGCATAAAAATAATATGTGTAAAGGATCATGCTATAGGCTGATCACCATGGATACATTTTCTGATCTAATCCTCGCAGCCTGCAAAGTGTTATGATTCTCATTTTATTGGCCAAACTTATTTTATTGACTTACCCAAGATCACACCGTTAGTAGGGGCACGAACAGGACTTTAACCTCATCTCCTCTGACTATGGAACTCAAGTGCTGAATTACAGTGCTTTCCCCGGGGGAATGCTTTTGCTGCGGCTATTCCCTGAACTCTGGAGAGGCATCCCCTCTTGCCCACGCCCTTACAGAGGCTAATGCGTACAAATCCAATAGTGTCCTCTAAGTCAGAGCTTTGCTGGGTGCATCAAGGTGCCCCAGCCTGAGCCTAGTACAGGGAAAGGGCAATGGGCTGACCCTAGCCGCACTGGGCTCTGTGCCAGGCATGGACATGGACAGCTGTGTGACTCTGGGCAATTGCTTGACCTCTCTGAACTTCAGCATCCTCTCCTCAGGATGACAGTAACTCTGCTGTGGCTCAGAGGGGGATTGTGATAATCAAGACAGAATGATGTTTGTGGACAGTGGACATATCCCCAACCATTTACTGAGCCCAGCCATATGCCAGGCCAGGAACTAAGCTGGGAAGCTGTTAACACAAGGATGTTGGCAGAGCCAGTGCTGAGAAGGTTTTCTGGGTAAGTGGCCGGGCTTGGCCCCTTAGCCTTCCTGCCCCATCTTTCTTCTCTCCCTGCACATCAGGGCATCCGGGCAAGGGACCAGCTGCATCGGCACCTGGAGGGGGCCATTTCTGAGAAGCTTCATGAGGACAAGGCTGCAGAGCCGGGTGATGCCCTCGACCTAATCATTCACAGTGCAAGGGAGCTGGGCCATGAGCCCTCCATGCAGGAGCTGAAGGTAGGTGCTGACAGGCTGCTCCTTCTCCCCTCTTTTGCATTCCCAGCAGGTCCCTACACCAATGCTGCATCCCCAGAACCACATCCTGTGTGGCCCCACTTCGAGGCACAGGCAGTCCTCAAGATGAGGGGCAAGAGGAGACCTGGGTTCCAGTAATGACTCAGCCACACTCACTAGCTGTGCAGCCTTCAGCCAGCTGCCACCCTTGTTAGTAGGAGAACCGAAGGCAAGAATCCTGGGCCCATCTTTGCAGGTTTCTGGCCACAAACAGCTCTCTCTCCTTTCCTTCCCCCACTGCCCTTCTCTGCCGCTCCATGCCTTTGCCTCTGCTGTCCCCCTGCCTACAAAGCCCTCATTATTCATTTTTTCTACAAACTCTAAGGGGCTCAGGATCAAACTCCACATCCTCAAAGCTCCCTTCTTCCTTCCAAAATCACCTCTCTCCTTCTATGAGCTACCCTGGCACCTGGTACCTCTATCTGTCTGTCTTGTTGCTGTGGATCTCCTGGAGAATTAGGACCCCTCCCCTTGCACACACATCACACACACAGTGGAGGGGAGGTGGGACGCTTTGGAATGGCCCCAGAACTTGCTTGAGCACCTAAAAAGGAGTGGAGAAGTTATGGGGAGGGGAAGTTAGAAATAGGGAGACCTCAATCTTCCATAAGCAACTCTCACGCATCCTTTCTCTGGGCCTCAGTTTCCCACTTTCTACCAGAGACATCCCTGAAGGGTAGGCCTCAGCTTTAGCTTGTTTTCTGAGATTGGAACTAATAAGAGCATGAGCAATGGGCTCTTCTTGCGCAGAGCAGACCAGGAAGACATTTAGTGACTCCCTGGGACCATTCCGGTAGGGAGAGGATGAAGCCATGATGCCGGCATTGGTACGAGGCTGGCACTGCTGCTGCAGGTGCCTTTGTTGCACCGCAGCCATTGTCAGGCTGTTCCACTGGGGTTGGCGGCGGCACCACCAGGTGGTGAAGAGCACTGGACTCCTGAGCCCGCCTGCCGGGAGTGCTAGTTGTAGGGACCTTGAGCACTACTCTGGAGTCTCCGTTTTCAACCGCATAAAACAAGAGCAGCAATTGTGCCTCACAGAGGGGAGGTGAGAACCGAATGAGTGAATATGCTTAAAGCACCAAGAAGAGTGCATAGAGTAAGTTCCCGCATTCTCTCTGGGAACCATCGCAAGGCGAGTGGATAGATCCTAATGTTGCCTGTTGCTATAGCTGACTTTCCCAAATAGCGGACTTGAGATTTAATCGACTTCAAAACCGTACACACAGTCGCGGCGGTAATAGCACTTCCCTGCCCCCTGGTTTTTCGCAATAGTAAATTTGGGTGCTTTTCATCTCCACGGGGCCGTCGGGTCAGCGCCCCGGGCGACTCCACCGCCGGAGACTCAGTGCCGCCCGGGGCTGTCTTGCAGGAGTCGGCTGTGGAGCTCCTCTTCGCCGCCTTCTTCACCACGGCCAGTGCCAGCACCTCGCTCATCCTACTGCTACTGCAGCACCCGGCGGCCATCGCCAAGATACGGGAGGAGCTGGTGGCGCAGGGGCTGGGGCGCGCGTGCGGCTGCGCGCCTGGGGCCGCGGTGGGCAGCGAGGGGCCCCCGCCCGACTGCGGCTGTGAGCCAGACCTCAGCCTCGCGGCGCTGGGCCGTCTGCGCTACGTCGACTGCGTGGTCAAGGAGGTGCTGCGCCTCCTGCCGCCGGTGTCCGGAGGCTACCGCACCGCCCTGCGCACCTTCGAGCTCGACGTAAGTGCGCCGTGCCAGCCCATGGCCAGCCTCCTGCCTCCTGCCGCCTGCCGCCTGCCGCCCGCCGCCTGCCGTGGCGGCGCTCTGGCGGGAGGAGGGCGGAGGGATTCGGACGGCGCGGTCACCTCTTTTGCCCTCAGAGCCTCAGCCTTCCGTCCTATAAAATGGGCTGAGCCTTGTTCCACCTCCCCGGATCCCCGGCTGAGGGACGCAAAACCTGGCGAGACGGCAAGGTTAGGGATCTCGTACCCTTCAGCTTTTGGCAGCGGTCCGGAACGGTCAATTCAATGAGAACGTAGTTTTAGAATAAAAATACTCTTCTATCCGTGCAGCACCCCCTCCCAGCCAGTGAGTGTGGATGGAGAACAAAGAGAACCCTTCAGTATGTCCTGTGCTGTACCCCTCTGGCTCCCTCACAAGATCAAGGAACCCCTCATTGCGACCCGTCCAGGGTTCTGGCTGGGGCCAGATTCCAGGGGAGGGGAGGATTAAAATACCGGGTAGATGCTTCATCTCTGATCAGGCTGGTTTAGGCTGAGCAAGGTTAAGGTCTAGAACTGACTCCATCTCCGTATGACCTTGGGCAGTTCCCTCTTCACTCTGGGCCTCAGTTTACTCTCTGCAAGGAAGCTGTCTTGGTCCTTTCCAGCTCTGACACTCCATCCAGGTGGGGCCGGGCTGTGGGGGTACAGTGGTGGCCTCAGGCAGTGGTGCTCTGGCTGTGCCAAACTGCGGGTGTTTGCCTGAAAGGCTGTCGCTGCAGTCCCCTGAGCACCATGCTTGGTGGCTGGGTGGCTCCAGGCAAAGATGGGCATTCCACAGTGAACATTTGTGGCACATTGCGTGCCAGGGTTCAGGAGGCATCAAAGGGACTGAGATTCTACCCTGGAGGGGCTCCACTTGGAGAGGAAGGGGGCCGGGACTGACAGCCTCATCCCACTTGTGGTGCGAAGAGAGTGATCTCTAGTGCTGGATGACACCAACACATTTTGAGAGCTGGAGTTTGAACTGGAGCAGTGAAAGGTTCGGACGGGAGAGCCTATTACAGAGAGAGCAGACTCAGACAAAGGTGGATGTTGAGAAGTGTCTTGAATGTGGAATCAGTCTTGGAATGCAAGCTTCATTCTGCAGGCGCTGGAGTGCCCTACAAGACCTTAGGGAAGCACAGAACCAGGGTGGTGAGCAGAGGACAGGAAAGGGTCTTAGCCACCTCCAGTTCACAGATGAGAACACTGATGTCTAGAGAGGAGAGAGAGCTCCTGGGATGATTCCAAGATGTTCTGTTCCCCAGTTAGAAACTTTGAATATTCACCCTGGAACTTGATATGAGGATAGCAGTGTAGTCAGGGGGTTGGAAGACGTATCAGAAAGCCAAATGGTTGAAAAAGCTAAGGGTGGGCAGAGGGAACATGAAAACTGCCCTTCAGCATTTTAAGGATGGCCAGTTTGATTCTCATGTGCGCCTTCTTAAAGTGTGGTACCAAATCTGAACATTATTGTCCAGCTGATGGAAGGGAAGGATGGGAAGTTTTCAGTTCAATGCAAAGAAGAGCTCTACCATGGAACTGACCTCGAGGAATTGACATGTGCATTTCTCCCACTCTAGCAGCTGGGAGGTGTAGCACTAGAATTTAGGTCTCCTCATCTAAGGTCAGAAGAGAAAAAGACAAAACCAAACGGGAACATAACTAATAGTTACCGTTTACTGAACACTCATATGTGCCAAGTCCTTAATTTGAATCCTCACCAACAAAGGGGCCATTTTCCCCCTCATTTTTTCAAAGAGGAAACTGAAGCTCAGAGAGGCTGCGCATCTAGCCCAAGGTCATACATTTCACCAGTGAAGGAGTTAAGATTGGAACACAGAGCTTTCTCCTGGTTTCCGGGTTAATCGCGGGTTCCTCCTGGTTTTCGGAAGCCTGATGGAAGCACCAGGGTGGAGGGTCAGTTCAGGGCCCCCCCGTTTCCAGGTGCCTCGTGGTCAGGCTGATCTCCTCGCCTCTCTGCAGGGCTACCAGATCCCCAAGGGCTGGAGCGTGATGTATAGCATCCGGGACACGCACGAGACGGCTGCGGTGTACCGCAGCCCTCCCGAAGGCTTCGACCCAGAGCGCTTCGGCGCAGCGCGCGAAGATTCGCGGGGCGCCTCCAGCCGCTTCCATTACATCCCGTTCGGCGGCGGTGCGCGCAGCTGCCTCGGCCAGGAGCTGGCGCAAGCCGTGCTCCAGCTGCTAGCTGTGGAGCTGGTGCGCACCGCGCGCTGGGAACTGGCCACACCCGCCTTCCCCGCCATGCAGACGGTGCCCATCGTGCACCCAGTGGACGGGCTGCGGCTCTTTTTCCACCCCCTCGCGCCTTCGGTTGCGAGGAATGGGCTATGCCTCTGACATGCTTGCGCTCTAGGACACGGCTTGGCGGGTGGCTGTGGCGCGCACGCAGCGCCACCCATCTGCGGCTCCCCCACTCGTTCACTCGTTCAACAATCTTTCAACAAATGTTCGCCAAACGCGGATTTGTGCCGGACTCGAGGAAGGAGGAGCGCGAGCCATTGCTGCCGCGCCAGAGAAGCATCTAAGCCCATGGGAAGATGCTTTCTGCACTCCTCGCCCAGAGGAAGGAAAATGTCGTGGGCCAAGCAGGCATGGAGGGAATAGATAGATCACCACGAGGTGCCGCTTGGCTTCCCCTTCCCGAGCCAATCCAGGGAGGGTGCATGGATGGGGGAAGGCGGGGTAGGGGTGGCAGGGGAGTGGGAATATTGCAACTCAGGGACATTGCAGAGAGACCCGACGCACGCGGTGAGACCTGCAACCCTTGTAAGGAAGCGGGCACGCCGTGGGCGCAACCCTGGCCTGGCTTTGGGCCATAGAAAAAACACACAAGAGGACGCCCGACGGAAGGCCCTCTGGCAGCTGGCGTCTGGCTTCGTGCGCCTTGGCCACTCTGCCGGTCTCGGTGGAAACTCGCAACTGTGGGCACTTCCAGGCTCGAAAGGGCTCAAGGTCACCGGATTCTGCTGGCCACTTCTTAAAAGGAAAAATTCCTACCTTAAGAACGCATTTACTCTTGTCATGTATACAGAGGAGAATAGGCACACCAACACGTCTCCTAACGGCTGGATTATTTTCATGGGAGGTTGAGACATAATTAGAGAGGTTTGAGATATTTGTACCAAAAATAGGAAGGCCAAGAAATAAAGTGTCTTGGGAGCGGTTGAGTGAGGAGGCTAGGGTTTAGCTGGGCAGCTGCTCCCTGGGGGAAAGGCACTGGGGTGCAGGGTTGGGGAGGCCAGGCAAGGACCCACACCAGAGTATACCCAGAGAGAAGCTGGGAGCTGGGCAGCCTGGGGCCTGGGCTGCCCTGACTTCTCTCTGAGCATAACCCCGGAAGCTGGGCTGTGAATTGTCTCCAGGTTTCAGGGACCTTATTTTTATTTTTATTTTTTTGAGACAGGGTCTTCCTCTGTGGCTCAGGCTGGAGTGTAGTGGCACAACCAGCTCACTGCCACCTCTGCCTCTCGTGCTCAAGCCATCCTCTCATCTCAGCCTCCCAAGTAGCTGGGACTACAGGCGAGTGCCACAACGCCTAGCTATTTTTTTTTTTCTATTTTTAGTAGAGACGGGGGGGTTTCACCGTGTCACCCAGGCTGGTCTCAAACTCTTGGGCTTAAGCGATCCATCTGCCTTGGCTTCCCAAAGTGCTGGGGTTAGAGGTGTGACCCACCACACCCTAGAGTCACTCCTTTCCAGTGACTCCAGTCTAGTCCCTGCTCCCTCACCCCTCCCTGCCATTTCAGGGCTTTCTGGTTTTATGGCTTCACCATCCTCTCTATCACAGAGAAGAATTGAGGAGCAATCTAGGTGAATGACTCACCTGAGAAGCCCAGCAATAGGCTCCTGGACTCCCCAGCCAGTGCTCTCCTCCACCCCCATCCCTTCACTTTTCTGCCCCAACCTCTGTTCCTGTGGCCATCAGGTAGGGCTGAACACTTTGGCCTCCTTTTCATGATAAGCCTTAGCTAGACTTGAGGACTCTCTCAACCATGCCGGTACAGAGGTTCCAACCACTGTTTAAATCAAAGCCAAAAGCCTCCATGTCATCATTCCCAACAGCCCACTTCAATCTGCCACCTAGCTTCCAACAGGCCGGGGCAGCTGGACATAAGGGGTGATCCAGGGAAGTAGCTGCCTAGTCCTGAGCTGACCCCTTAGTGAACCAGAAGAAAGCCAGTGCCCTCCTGACCTCATGCTTAAGGTGGATCCCAGGGCCAGAAGGAAGGGGGACACAGCAGGCATTTACAGGGTTGGTAGCTCCAGAGTGCAGCAGGCCCTTCCGACCTGGGCTGATGCTGCCATAACCCCCACACAGGGCAATTCATCACCCATTGCCAGTCAAGGGCCTGGTGCCAGGCCCTGAGCTCGGGAGACACCAGGGGCAGCAAAGGTGGCAGGACGTGGGCCTGCCCAAAGAGTGCTCTTGCAAATGCAGAGGACAGCCTGGCCTGAGAAGCATGGGTTTGGGCGAGGAGGAGAAGGATGCAGGCTTCAGGGTTAATTGTGATTTAGAGAGAGGAGAGAAGAATGGGGTGGGGACCCTCAGAAGCAAGGCTAGTTGAGCTGGTTCCAAGAAGACCAGGTTGACCTGCATTGGGGTCTGGACTAACTATAAGCCTCTGTAGCGATGGCTCCAGTTTTAATTTTCCATGGGTACATCATGCTCAGTAATTTTGAGGGATATCTTAGCTCCTGTTTTAGTAGCTGCAGATTCTCTGGGGAAGGAGCAGAGGAGGTTCCTTCCCTCCTGCACTTGATATGCTCTGGAGGGAGGCAGACAAGAAATAAACTAGCAAACAAAAGTGTAAGAATATGTCCAGAGGTGATAATCGCTGTCATGGAAATAAAACAGGCCTGTGATAGAGACTCTTTGGGGCTAAATTAGGCTGGATGGGTGGGGGGAACCTTGGAGGAGGTGACATTTGACTTTGGAAGGAACCAGCCAGCGGTGGCCTGGGGGAGGGGTGCCACATGCAGAGGGAACAGCAGGTATAGAACTCTGAGACAGGAAAGCACGTTCAGAAATGAGACGGGGGCTGAAAGGAGAAAAGCGGAGGTGGACTTCTTTGCTGTGACTCCAGTCTAGTCCCTGCACCCTCACCCCACCCCACCAGCCAAAAAAAAAAAACAAAAAAAAAAAACCGACTCCCCATCCCCGCCTCTTAGCAATAGGGAGGCTGCTTTGTAAACATCTTGGAAACAAGTTGTTTTTCAGTGAACCCACCCCCCTCCCCACCCACCACCACCCACGAAAGCTTGGCAAGATTCCTAGATCAAAGTTCCTATTGGCCTGGTAATTTATTGACCCCCCCCCCGCCCTGCCCCCCTTCAAGATGTTCTTTAATGATCGTTCACTCTCACATTTAATCCTTTCCTGCCGGACGCCCCCGCCAGCCTCGAAGTACAGATAGATTAAAACGTTTTTTTCCCTGCGGCAATTTCCAGCGTGCAGGCCCCGCTCATCTTGTGACCCGGCGTGAGCTGAACTTGGCGAGGTGGCCCCGCAGAGTTCACTCGGATGTCACGGTCCGGCCTGCAGGGGTCACAGGCGGGTCAGGCCCGAGGATTGGGAATGGGCCCCAGGTCACGTCCCCTTTCGCCGGCTTTGCACATCGGCCGGAGGCGCTGTCCAGAAAGGGGCGGACCCGGGATTTCTGAGAATTACCTCCAGCGCGATTGGCCTGGCTTCCTGCAGTGGCCAGAGGTTGGTTCGCCGTGTTTACAGCCACCAAATCGTTTGCCGGAGACTGAAACCCTACCCAGAGCCTCTGAAGCACTGGGCAGGTTATGGGGAAACGCTGACGCCCCGAAACACTCCCTGTGGCGGCGACTCTGGCTTGGAGCGTCGCTAGGATTGTGCGGGTCCCTCCGACCTCTGCAGATATTTCCTGATACCTCCGGGTTTGGGGACCACCGCGAGAAGGGCAACGCATTTAAGCTCTCAGGAGCAGAGTTTTCCACCTCCAAGGGACGCTTTCCGAGGCGTGCGGCGTGCTTCTGCCAGAGACAGTGTTCAGTTCTAAACAAATGCAGGCCATTCTGTTTCATTTTCGGCGCCGCAGGTGCGTTCAGCGCCCAAACCCAGGTAGCGTGTGGCCCTGACTGGTCCCGAGCCGGGAAGCTCCGGCAGGTGGAGAGCAGAGAGCGCAGGTGCGCGTCCCGCAGCGTCTGAGCTCCCGGCTTTGGCTACAGTAGCAGCTGATTGTAGTTGGGCAAAGTACAGAAGACTTCCCAGTACGGATTCCTTCACCCCTCCCATTAGGGGTCGGCAGAGGCCTGAGTTTAGGGCCGAGCACCCCCTCACCTGGATGAGGACAGTGGCTTTACTCTGGGTGGGACCTGGGAGAGAGGAGGAGGACTCCAGTTCTCGGTGTACCGGACACCCAGGTAACGCAGTCTACCGTGCCTGGAGCTGGAAAGAGTAGTTGCAACCGGAGCCTCCTTTTGGGAACTCACTACCCTGAGGCTTAGACAGGTCGGGAATTATCGCCTCCCTCTTAAGGAGGAGGAAACAGGCACAGTGATGTGTGGTGACTTGTCCAAGGTCACACGCAGTAGAGATGGAGCCGGGCCTCGGAGCCAGGACTCCTGGGCTCCCCTTCCCCCTATACCGTCTCTTTATCGTGCCAAGGCTAAGGACCCCCTTCCCTGCTGTCCAGCTGGGGCGCCAAGCCGCAGGGCCCTCAGAATCGGCGAGCTGTGCTCGGATCTCAGAGACGGGCACCGACTGACGAGCCCCAGACGAAGTGCCCCAGGGTCGGGGATCAGGCTTGTACAGGGTAGCACCTGGGGACCTGAGGGACCTGGAGGCCTTCTTGTATCCTGAAGTAGGACCTTCCAAGACTTCACGAGTCCTGGCCCCCTTGCAGGGTTTGGGGAGCTGGGGATCCCAGATCTGCCTATTGCGCTCGATGCCCCGAGGCTCTCTCTTGGACTCTGGCCCTGGGTTCTTCTGCGCGATCCTTCGGAGACGTCTGGAGGCCTGCTTTATGCATCTCTGTTGGACCTCAGTTTCCCCACCCGTGGGAGGAGGCAGCTGGACGATTTCTGAACGGACTTTCCCTTGCTTCCTCATCACGTGGAAGAGAGCCCACCCGGCGCCTGGAAATGGAAAGCCAGTGAAGGCTGCTTTGGGCCGGGGCAGCGGGTGGGACCGGGCGGGAGGGATTCCAAAGAGCCCGCCGGGAAGGCTAGAGCTTGGAATTCCGGCTCGTCGGAGTCCTGGCCCTCCCCCACCGCCGCCTCGGAGCTCAGCACACCTTGGATGGGGGAGGCGGGCAGCTCCTAGCCCCGCACCCCAGGAGGCGCGCTTGGAGGGAAGCCGCCACCGCGCCGCCTCTGCCTCGGCGCGGAACAAACGGTTAAAGATTTTGGGCAGCGCCTCGCGGGGGGAGGAGCCAGGGGCCCAATCCGCAATTAAAGATGAACTTTGGGTGAACTAATTGTCTGACCAAGGTAACGTGGGCAGCAACCTGGGCCGCCTATAAAGCGGCAGCGCCGTGGGGTTTGGAGCGCTGGCGGCGGCGGCAGGTGGCGCGGGAGGTCGCGGCGCGCCATGGGGCTCCCGGCGCTGCTGGCCAGTGCGCTCTGCACCTTCGTGCTGCCGCTGCTGCTCTTCCTGGCTGCGATCAAGCTCTGGGACCTGTACTGCGTGAGCGGCCGCGACCGCAGTTGTGCCCTCCCATTGCCCCCCGGGACTATGGGCTTCCCCTTCTTTGGGGAAACTTTGCAGATGGTGCTGCAGGTAAGGGAGCGTGGGGCGGGACAGGCTGCTTCCCCGGAGCCCGGCGCAGCTCTGGGCTTCTGCTGAAGTCGGGGTAGGCGCCCCCGGGAGGCAGGCTATTGCGGCTAGGAGCAGGGCTGGCGGTAGGCGCGGCGCTCCCCGGCGCCCCCTCATGCCCGCTTCTCTCCTCCGCCTTCCTCCCACAGCGGAGGAAGTTCCTGCAGATGAAGCGCAGGAAATACGGCTTCATCTACAAGACACATCTGTTCGGGCGGCCCACCGTACGGGTGATGGGCGCGGACAATGTGCGCCGCATCTTGCTCGGAGAGCACCGGCTGGTGTCGGTCCACTGGCCAGCGTCGGTGCGCACCATTCTGGGATCTGGCTGCCTCTCTAACCTGCACGACTCCTCGCACAAGCAGCGCAAGAAGGTGGGGGCAGGAGGCGATGGCTGGACAGGGAGGGGGACCCCATTTATGAGAGGAATTCCGGCTGATGGATGCTGGGCGCGGGCTAGCAGCTTGAGGTGGGCTAGGACCCTCTGCCAGCTCCAGGTTAGCTTTCCCAGCTCGGAGAGTGCCATGTGTCTGGCAGGACTGGGGGTGTCTGGAAGGGGACGGCGGTAGACGAGAGGGGCGGATGGAGGCTTTTAACGCTGTCCCCTCCTCGGGACTCAGGTGATTATGCGGGCCTTCAGCCGCGAGGCACTCGAGTGCTACGTGCCGGTGATCACCGAGGAAGTGGGCAGCAGCCTGGAGCAGTGGCTGAGCTGCGGCGAGCGCGGCCTCCTGGTCTACCCCGAGGTGAAGCGCCTCATGTTCCGAATCGCCATGCGCATCCTACTGGGCTGCGAACCCCAACTGGCGGGCGACGGGGACGCCGAGCAGCAGCTTGTGGAGGCCTTCGAGGAAATGACCCGCAATCTCTTCTCGCTGCCCATCGACGTGCCCTTCAGCGGGCTGTACCGGGTAAGGGCGGCAAACGGGCTGCGGACTAGGGGCGCGGGACCTGGGCGTCTGCTCACCGCCGCGCGCTCTCTGCGCTCAGGGCATGAAGGCGCGGAACCTCATTCACGCGCGCATCGAGCAGAACATTCGCGCCAAGATCTGCGGGCTGCGGGCATCCGAGGCGGGCCAGGGCTGCAAAGACGCGCTGCAGCTGTTGATCGAGCACTCGTGGGAGAGGGGAGAGCGGCTGGACATGCAGGTGAGTGACAGCTTCAGACCAGGCACTGCGGAGTTTGGTCCCCTGGCTTTCCAAGCGCGGTTCCTGGGGCCCCCAAAGCGCGCGCCTGGGGCCCAGCTTTCTGGAGTGGGCGGCCGGCTCAGACTACAGCTATGGAATCCCGAAGGCTGAGACACCCATTTGGGAGAGATGCGGAAGGGGCTGCGGCGGAACTGGGAGCATCCCCTGGCCTTTCCAGGTTTCAAAGGGAAAGTTGGAATTTGCAAAAATGTTAATAAAGAACCTTGCGATTTTAATAAAACTAAGACTTTAACTCAGGAGTTTCCGGTAGAGTGGGGTCGTACTCGCCTTACTGCTCCAACTGAACTAAAGGGACGTTGCATTTTGTTTAAAGATACTGCTTTCCTTGACTTTCTGTCAGCAAAACATTTAGCCCTTCTAGTCTTCCCTCCAGAACTCTCAGTTCGATTCTGAGTAATCCTTCTGTCAAACCGCAGGCAGACTTGTGAGAACGTGGGTCTTACTCTATTCTTAGGCACTAAAGCAATCTTCAACCGAACTCCTCTTTGGAGGACACGAAACCACGGCCAGTGCAGCCACATCTCTGATCACTTACTTGGGGCTCTACCCACATGTTCTCCAGAAAGTGCGAGAAGAGCTGAAGAGTAAGGTAGGGAGACTGGGGCTGGGGGTGTCCTTATTAGCTTAGGAAATTCAGCTGCTCCCTAGCCAACTTCCGAATAAGTCAGTGTGCTGCCTTCATGGAGTATTTTGAAAGTGCAAGGCCCAGGGCTGCGTGGGCCAGTGGGCAGAATTAGCTTTGTGAATAAACAGGATGGAGTCTTGAGCTGTGATCCCATTTGGGCAGAGTTTGACCTTGTATTCCTACCCCTCCTCCACCTTTTGCTGAACCGTGGAGATTCTCAGATAGGTTCCACTTTCTTGAATTGGTGTGTCCAAGGGCATACATAGTGTGAATAGCTGATTAGTGTGGGTGGTGGTGGTGAGTGTGGGGTGGGGGGGCGCGGGGAGAAACTTGGCCTTTCTAACTGGTGACCAGCGTTCTCTTGGGATTGTAAATAGTGGATTTGGGCAGGCAAATGGCCATTAGCTGCTGTTTCCCCCTCCCAGTCTGTCCCATCATGGGGCCCTTTGGGTTTAGTCTCCACTTAAGCCCTGTTTACGTCTGCTGGGCTGATTTTATTGGAGCACAAAATAACTGTTCACCTCTGTATGACTGTTTTGATAGGGTTTACTTTGCAAGAGCAATCAAGACAACAAGTTAGACATGGAAATTTTGGAACAACTTAAATACATCGGGTGTGTTATTAAGGAGACCCTTCGACTGAATCCCCCAGTTCCAGGAGGGTTTCGGGTTGCTCTGAAGACTTTTGAATTAAATGTAAGTTAAAATTCTCTTCTTTCTCCCTTTTGTTGTGGTTTAAAAACTCCTCTTTCTTCCCTATGCTGTGGCTGCAATTCTTATGCTTTTGATCATTGTTCTGCCCTATATGGAGATATGTTTGAGCAACCTGGATCCACCTCTCTGTTTCTACCTCTCCCTTGCTTTTAGCTCATAATTTCCCCCAAAGATATCAGTGACTGCTTTTTGTTGTTGAAAGTTAAATTCCAGTTTGTCAGCCCTTGGGGTTTCATAATCTTTTGCAGGGATACCAGATTCCCAAGGGCTGGAATGTTATCTACAGTATCTGTGATACTCATGATGTGGCAGAGATCTTCACCAACAAGGAAGAATTTAATCCTGACAGATTCATGCTGCCTCACCCAGAGGATGCATCCAGGTTCAGCTTCATTCCATTTGGAGGAGGCCTTAGGAGCTGTGTAGGCAAAGAATTTGCAAAAATTCTTCTCAAAATATTTACAGTGGAGCTGGCCAGGCATTGTGACTGGCAGCTTCTAAATGGACCTCCTACAATGAAAACCAGTCCTACCGTGTATCCTGTGGACAATCTCCCTGCAAGATTCACCCATTTCCATGGGGAAATCTGATGAGCTTGAATGCTCAAACCTGAGACTTATTGGAAGTGTACATATGAGTTTTTAAGGAGTGTTGTGTTGACTTTATATTTAATTTCTAAATGTATATTATAATATTTATGTGTTTTGACTATACTACCACAATCTTTAAATATTAAAATAATGAATTTGTATCATTTCCAAATAAAGTAAAATTTGAAGGTACTTTTCTGGTATTTTAAGATTCCTGTTGGGTAAAACTCACCAGTTTAATATTTTCTTAGTGTATTTAACCAGATTTTACAATGCCTACCTGGGCTTATTTGTCATCTGTGCATCTCTGTTTTCTGTGAGAAGAAATCATACTGTTTTTTATGTTAACAGTTATTAGAAAATATATGTCTGTGTGTGTTATTCCAGACGTATCTCTGTAAATTCTTCTATAGTCATTTAGATTCCCTATTTGGAAAATTGATCCAAGTGAATTTAAATTTGTTTTTGGTTTGCTGTACTTTAGGGAAAGATGAACCTGAAAAGGTAACACTGAGAACTGTCACTCTAACCTCTCCAGCTCATCTAACATGTCATAAACATAATAAATCTGTGTTGTCCAATAGTGCCAGAACTGTTCTCTGAAGGTACGGTTTTAGATAAGACAAAGCCAGTCACTCCAGTTATGGACAGTTCTTGACTAAAATGAGACCAGAAATCATTGGCATGTCACCTTTACTTAGAAGTTGCATATGGAAACAGTATTAGGAAAGGCGCATCTCTGGTTTAGATAAGCTGAGCCCAGGTTTTCTTTATTCAAAATGAGGCAGGAGGAGCAGATTTAGCAAACTGACAGATAAAGTTTTTATCTATCCCAGGCAATAGGGTGTGAGCCTGACATGACTGATAAAATGGCCCAGTCATGACCCTGTGAACCTTGGCTAACCTCCGTGAAAGTGCAGTTTTGTCACATTTCTGACCCTGGCATAGCCACGGTCTGAACTGAAGGCCAGACTCTCAATCCAGAAAGGTTAGCCCTGGTGACTTGCTTATGCAAGCACATTTTCGGTTTTGGAATGGCACAATCTGCTCAATGAACCTCTGATGACTTGTAGGTTTTAAACTTTACATTTTTCATTACCATTTTAGAATTTGGCAATACTGCAGAAATCAGGTGGTCTAAACAGGTGTTTGAAAAGTATTCTGTCTACAGTTACGTATTCTACCTGACTGTAGTTTTTTAGGTAGAACTTGGGTTGTTCTTATTGTTGGACTGCTCTGAATTTTAAAGGATGTTTATGTAATAACTCATAATGCCTTATAATGCCATTAAAAAATGAGACATTTCAGGCTATGTAGTTTCAGCCAAAGCTTTAGTGTACTATAGTGTGCAGAGATGACTCTTCTACCCCTAACATTTGTCCTGGACATTTCCAGCTAGGAGCATGCTAGACTGAGGGCATAATTATTTCAGATAATTTCTACAAAGGCATTTTAAAATTTTATTTTATTTATTTTTTGAGACAGAGTCTCACTCTGTCACCCAGGCTGGAGTGTAGTGGCACAGTCTTGGCTCACTGCAACTTCCACCTCCTGGGTTCAAACGATTCACCTGCCTCAGCCTCCCGAGTAGCTGGGATTATATGTGCACACCGCCATGCCCGGCTAATTTTTGTATTTTTGGTAGAGATGGGGATTCCACCATGTTGGCCAGGGTGGTCTTGAACCCCTGACCTCAGGTGATCCACACACCTTGGCCTCCCAGAGTGCTGGGATTACAGGTGTGAGCCACTGCACCCGGCACAAAGCCATTTTAAAACAGTAGCTTTTTTTTTTTTTTTTTTTTTTGAAACAACCTTGCCCTGTAGCCCAGGCTGGAGTGCAGTGGTACAATCTCAGCTCACTGCAACCTCCACCTTCTGGGTTCAAGTGATTCTTGTGCCTCAGCCACTTGAGTAGCTGGGACTACAGGCGCATGCCACCATGCCTGCCTAATTTTTGTATTTTGGGTAGAGATGGGGTTCCATCACATTGGCCAGGCTGATCTCGAACTCCTGACCTCAAGTGATTCATCCGCCTTGGCCTCCCAAAGTGCTGGGATTACGGGCATGAGCCACTGTGTCCTACCTAAAAGAGTTTTAATACTTTTCATTCTTCTGGAGGACAGCTGGCCTTTAAAACACTATCTTCGCTGACTTAGTGGCTCTGTTTCTCTGAGAATGTAGTGCAGGAGGAAATCTGAGCCATCTTAACATATCATTCATTTTTTAATCTGGGGAGCTTCGAGGAAAGTGCTTCTGGTTTGCATTTCCCAGGGCTAGATTTAGCCCAATTATCCTGATCAGTTACAGAGTAGCAAAGAATTCATCTTGAAAATACGTTAAAAACACAATCTTTGATCATGTGCTTTGTGCAGAGGAAAGGCAGTCTGGAAGCATGTGAGCAAGGCTGCTGTCTTGGACAATGGGCCTGGGTCACATCTCTCCGGGTCAAGTATGTTTTATGGCACAGGCACCTCTGGGCTGGTGTCCACGTGATGGAGAAATGATGTAGATTTGGCCAAAACTGTGGAAGGAGGGGACATGACCCCTCTTGGACTCACTCTGGAAAATGACCCTTTGGGCTCCTAGCAGCATGGTGTAGTGATAGGGGTGCTGTGCTGTCCAGGGCTGCTGTGGGTGGGCGACCAAGCTGGTGCCCTCTGCTTCCCCTTGCGCAATGCCCTTTGTCCTTGCTGCCTCCCATGTTCTCTTCAATCAGGACTGTGTTGCTACCAACCACAGACCACTGTCAGGACTGAGATGTGAAAGCCTGAGGCTTCAGCATTCAGAGGGATTGGAGCCTTTACCTAGCAAGGTCCTTGGAGGCCCAGAGAGAGACTGTAGTTTTCCTGGGGCCACACAGGGAATGGCAGAACCAGGAAAGACCTCCAGATGCCATTTTTTTTCTTTCTTTTTTTAAACAGCTAATAACACTTGCCCGATTTCTTTCTAACTCGCTGCTGCCAGACATAATCCAGGGGTCTTAACTTCCTAGCTTTCTTTTATGTCCCCTGCTACCACTCCCGTGCCAGCACAGATCAATTCTCTTGCAGGTCCCCAGAAGTGGTTGGTGAAATGGGAGCGCTGAGAGGAGGTGGCTGCTCCCCGAGACTCCCTGTCTCCTGTTGGGGTTTCAGAGCTTTTTGCACCGTGTTACTCTCCAGAGATCCACAAGGGGGCGGGCTTCTCCCTTCTATGCCAGGCTCAGAGGCCAGTGGTTTTCCCCACCAGTGTCCACGAATTCCAGTGTCCAAGACTCTGGCCCAGGGCTTGCTTTTACCCCGGACAGTGAGAAGCTGCAGGCCACCCAGGGCTTAGCAAGTACTTAGCACCAGGTCTGGTCAAGGCTGCCTGGCCCCTCTGGAAGGGGTCACCCCAGGCTGGGCTGACCTGCGTGTCTTTCAGTTCTTGAAGCAGCCGCCAACCCTTGGTGGTCTGTGGGGTCAGTGGCCCAGGTTTCCAGCATTGCCCCCACACTGCCCACGTGGGGTTTATGTTGCTTTCACTGTACCTGGAAAATCGCTCTCAGTTTTGAGGGAGCAGGGAGCACAGTTTCCAAAGAACGTGGGCAAACTAGTCAGCGTTCGGATGACCGCAACCAGGTGCGGGAGCCACCTCACAAAAGCACCTAGGGAGGAAGGAGGGACGTATAGGGAGGTTGCAGTGGCTCCTTTAGACAGTTAAAGGGCTGCTGTAGTAAACACAGGTTCAGACCCGTTCTGAGGGACAGAGCATGCGCTTAGGAGGGTAAAGTAGGAGAGAGATGCTGGCGCCATATAAGGAAAACATTCTGAGACAACTCCAGCCCTTTGGTGATGAAACAGGCTACCTTGTGAGAGGGACAGAGTGAGCTCTCTGTCAACAGAGGCAGCCAAATACAAAGCTGGATGTACCTAAGCCGCCACAGAGCTCAAGACATGGAGGGTGAGCTTGGGTTAGATGACCCCCCAACCCCCTTCCAAAATTAAACAGTTGTGAATCTCCGAAATGTGATTCTGTATTAATTCAGTTCCTCAGATACCCACTTCGAAATGCCCCGGGCTGTGGAGATGGGGCATCCCCACGTCCTATTCCAGCGGCATTCAGCAGTCTTTGTTGATCATTCTCCCAAACCTCAGAGGCAGATGTGGAGGTGGGAGCCCAGATATGTGACCTCAGAAGGGCACCAAGTGCCCCGTGTTGACTGCCCAGGGACCTCTCCCCTGCCCTGTGTCTTGGTGTTTCCTGCTCCAGGTCTTGTGTCTGCTCCAACCACCCCTAGTCCCCGCAACCTGCCCATGCTGACCATTCGCTTGACCTGGCCTCTGGAGTCACATACTGCTCCCTTCCCCAGTCCTCCCCAGGTCCCCATAATCCCATGTACTGACATTGTCCTTTACCCATCCCAGCTGTCCTTTATCTCCACCTCCTGAAACGTGCTGGAAGGCAGGAACTGTGTCTCATTGTTCTAATCTTATACATTTAGTCCATTTTCACATACCTCTCCAGCCTCCCCTGGAATGTACACGTAGTAGGTGTTCTCTGGAAGAAAAAGCTTCTTGGGGCCAATTGACACCATTTACCTTATGTTTCTCCAGCTTACATGGTGCCATGTTTTTCTTTGAAAAGTGAAACTTTCATCCTTGAAAAATCTCAGCGGCCGCAAGCATACACGGCTGTGGTTTAACAGCATGTCACATTCCTGAAACCGACGCTCCACGGGTATTTGACCAAACAAGCTTTCCTTCCTTTGAAGTAGAGTCAACTCGAGTTAGAATCCTGGGACAGGGATGAAGACTCAGCCTGGGACTGCATGGTGGGTTTTCTGGGTGAGACATATCATGTTGCAATATTCATAACCACGCATCCTCAGCACAGAAGCTGCCCCACACTGTAAGATTTCTCACTGCTGCTGAGCCCTCCCTGGTACGTTGAGGAGTTAGAAACCTGTTCACGCCTTTAGGATGGTAGATGCTTCAGGATTTTTGTTTGTTTGTTTGTTTTGTTTTGTTTTGTTTGAGACGGAGTCTCACTCTGTCGCCAGGCTGGAGTGCAGTGGCATGACCTCAGCTCACAGCAACTTCCACCTCCCAGGTTCAAGTGATTCTCCTGCCTCAACTTCCCCAGTAGCTGGGACTACAGGCACGCTCCACCACGCCCAGCTAATTTTTGTATTTTTAGTAGAGATGGGATTTCTCCATGTTAGTAAGGATGTTCTCAATCTCTTGACATCGTGATCCGCCCGCCTTGGCCTCCCAGAGTGCTGGGATTACAGGCGTGAGCCACCACGCCGGCCCTGCTTCAAGATTTTTATCTGAAGTCACTAATGGGTTCACTTAAATGCCTTGTGAAAAGAGGACCAGGTGCTTTGCTTATGATAGATATGTGACAAAACAAATTTGTTAAGTACAGCCAAATCAATTCGTTGACTGGTTCATTAAGTACAGCCATAGTGTCCAACACAACAATGACTTAATGATAGATGGGGGCATTCAGTATTCCAAAATTGAAAGTTCATTTAATGTCAGGCAGTCACAGACTTTTAGAGCCATAAAGGAGGACAGATGTGGCCCCTCAGTTTACAGCTGAGAAACCCGAGGTTGAAAGAAATTTTAGGTTACAACAGAGAATGTGCCCAGCACACTGTAGGACTTGACCCTGCTCTCAGTTAAAAAAAAAGAAAAAAAAATCAACTGTATTGTTTACTTATATACGTGTCAGGGAAAAAATGCAGATTAGCAGACTATTTGAGACCAAATAGTTCTTATTTGTCATGATACTGCTGAGAGTGTGTGGACTCTGGGAGGTATTTTGAGAACTTGGAATTTTGTGGCCCCAAAGAATTTGACACAAAACCTGGCGGAAGGTACAGATTGCTGGCATTTATGGTGAATGTGGGGGCTGAGGTCTTCACATTGGTAGAGCTGGACTTTCAGATCGTTTGAGCCCCTTCTACTAAACAGCAGATAATGAGTTTTAAAGGCAAAAGCACTTACTTGTAAGAAACAGGGGTTCTCAGACTTGATGAGGCATCAGAATCATCCAGAGGGCTGGCTTAAACAAAGATGATTGCCCACTCCAGAGTTTCTGGGTTGACCCAAGAATTTGCATTTCTACCAAGTTCCCAGGTGGTGCTGATGCTGTTGGTCCGGGGACCATACTTTGAGTACCATTGGTGTAAAGGCTTCTCATCTGTGAGTCAAGGATCACAGACTCAGGAGGGCTGGCGGATAATATTAACAAGTAATGTTAGCCAGGTGAAGAGACAGTAGGATATGGTGGGCGTGCTGCTGATGTGGGGACCACAGATTCCCTCTAAAGTGGGCAGTTGCTGCTCAGTGCTGACCTACTCTTGACCTATAGGAAAGAAAACCTCGGTTTGAAACTCTCAGTGTTTCAGGAAGCGCTAGAAATCCAGGTTTACATAAGGAATATGTAATGGGAATATCCTGTTTTTTAGATGTTGGTGGCTAATTATCTTTTTTAAAACTGTGCAGGCAAAATAAAACTTGTTTGTGGCCCTGCTGGTGGCCAGTTTGCAACTTCTTGGGTCTTCGATCTTTGGGGAGTTTTTAGAGTGCTTGATCAAAAGTGGCTTAGCTGAGTGGGTCTGTTTCAGAGTCTCTCATAAAGTTGCAGTTAAAATGTGGGCCAGGTTGCAGTCATCTGAAGTCTTGACTGAGGCTGAAGGGTCTGTTTCCAAGATGGCTCCTTCATATGGCTGTTAGCAGGAGGCCTCGGTACCTTGCTATGTGATTCTCTCCATAGGGCTGCTGGGGTATCCTCATGGCATGGCACTTGGCTTTCCCCAGAGCAAGTGATCAAACAAACAAAGAAACAAAACAGCAAGATCAAGGCCTCAATGCCTTTTATGACTTAGCCTTGGAAGTCACACTTCTTCATGTCTACAATATTCTATTGATTACACAGGTTAGTTGTATCCAGTGTAGGAGAGAAGCACACAGGGCATGAATGCCAGGGGGCGAGAATCACTGGGAGTTATCTTTAAGGCTGGCTGTCATAGTGAGTTTTGTTTTGTTTGTTTTGTTTTTGTTTTGAGACAGGGTCTTGCTCTGTCGCTTAGGCTGGAGTACAGTGGTGTGATCAAGGCTCACTGCAGCCTCGATCTCCTGGTCCCAACCAATCCTCTCATCTTGCCCTCCCGAGCAGCTCAGGGCCACAGGTATGTGCCACCATGCCTGGCTAATATAAAAAAAAAAAAAGGCAGAGACAGAATGTCCCTATATTGCCCAGGCTGGTCTTAAACTCCTGGGCTCAAGCAATGCTCCTGCCTTTGCCTTACAAAGTGTTGGGATTATAAACGTGAGCCACTGTGCCTGGCCCAGAGTGAGTTTTTTTTTTTTGAGATGGAGTCTCCCTCTGTTGCCCAGGCTGGAGTGCAGTGGCATGATATCAGCTTACTGCAACCTCCGCCTCCCAGGTTCAAGCAATTCTCCCTTCCTCAGCCTCCTGAGTAGCAAGGATTACAGGCATGGGCCACCATGCCTGGCTGATTTTTGTACTTTTTAGTAGAGATGGGGTTTTGCCATGTTGGCCAGTCTGGTCTTGAACTCCTGACCTCAGGTGATCCACCCACCTTGGCCTCCCAAAGTGCTGGGATTAAAGGCCTGAGCCACAGTGCCTAGCCCATAATGAGTTTTTCACTGGTTGTATAGACTCTTTCCCTGACTTCTCTTTAAGTCATTTTCATCTTGTTTCTGAGTAGTCCTTGATTTCTACTATTTTCATTGTGACCTATCATCCATAGACACAGTTACCATCAGAAAAAAACATGTTACAGAATTTCTCAGCTGGATGTACTCTATGGGGTCATCTAGGACAAAATTGCAAGTTGGACACTCTTGGGTAGAGCCTGAGTGAGCAGTTTAAGTTCTTCTGTTTGCCAAAGTTTTCAACCAGCCAACTTCATTCATTTGTGTTTTCAGGGCTCTGAGTCATCTGAACTTGAGCTAATACAACCCCTAGGGTGACAAACTGTCCTGATTTGCCTGGGACTCAAGGGTTTCTTGGGACTCGGGACTTTCAGTGCTAAAACTTGGATAGTCCTGGGATTCAGTTCAGACAGTAGATGTGAATTGATCTGATCTTTACAATTCAAAGTGTGGTCCATGGGTCAGCAGCATCTGTATCACCTGTTTGCTTATTGGAGCTGCAACATCTCAGGCCCCACCCCAGACCTAATGAATCAATCTGCAGTTTAACAAGAGCCCCAGGTGAACTGTATGAACACTAAGGTTTGAGACTCTCCGGATGGAAACCAAACCTCAACTTGGACTCTCTGAGGATTCCAATTTGCTGTCTCCGTGGGTAAAATGGACCTAACAATGATCCTCTTGTGCTGTGGTAATCGGACCTTGACATACACATTGTATTTTTGGTTCCTGCCTTCCCATAACCCCCCAGGGGAAAGTCAGCTAAAGTGTAATTGCTGGAAGGAACCTAAAAGTACCAACTCTCACCTGGGTTTGAGTTGTGGTTTTCATAAAATACTTTTTACGGTTGAAATTTTCCCCCTCCTGAAACAATATGCCATAAACAACACAGATAAGGGGAGATGGCTGGGCATTTAGGTTATTTCCAGTTCCTGACACTCAAGGCAACGTGTACTAAATATCCTGCATGCACTAGTACTTTATGTATACACTAGTGCTTTATGTATACACTAGTGCTTTATTTCTGGGGTTTGGTTCCTGAAAGCGAGGTTGCTGGGTCACTGAGGATGTGCATTTAAAATGGCAATGGATATCTAAAAAGGTGCCGGTCCAAAGAGGAGTGCTTGAAAAAACAGTGGTGCATTTATATTATGGAAAATGATGGCGCCGTAGTGGAATGCATACAGTAGACATCCGTTGACCTTGAGGGATGGCTATGACACGCTGTCACACAGCATAAGCTGCAGAGGGACGTGGCTAATTGGGGGAGAATAGAGGCAGATACTTCGCAAGGTGATCATTCACACTTTCTGAATACATTTATGGATGTTTCTTCTGTTGCAAAGAATGTGTTGATTTTGTAATTCAGAATTTTAGGAGAGAGAAAAAGTGGAGGTATGGTGGTGGGAGCGGACAAGACTCTAGAGATCAGCTGTCAGTCTTCCCTTTCAATCTACCTTTCCTGTCTCCACCCATCACCTCCAACCTTCCTTCTCCCTACTTTCAGAAGCATAGTCTCCTGCCAGTTGCAAAAAGACAACCTTTGCAACTTTTGATTGGCTGAGGGCAGGCCACGTGCCCATGACTGGGCTGCCAGTTGAAGGAGAGGGAATGTCTGACTTCTTTTTGTCGAAGGGGCCTTGCTGCCCACCTATGAGGGCTTGTAGCCCCAACCGCTGCCCCAAATAGGAGGTGTGTTGTAATGATATTTGGCCCCTAATCAACAACTAAGGTAGAAAAATCTTATAGCTCTACCCTTTTGAAAACCCCCAGGCGTTTGGGGAAGCAGTTCTGAGTTAATCAGCCTTATTTTTGTAGCATGCAAGGAAAACTAACAGCCAAAATTCACTGAGCATTTATTATAAGTGCCAAGTATTTCACACCGTCTCATTTCATACGCATGACAATATCCATGATTCAGACACAATGTTTAACATCCCTTTTGCTAATGGAGCCACTGTTGGGTAACTTACCCAGAGTCGCACAGCTAGTAAGTGGTAGAGCCAGGGTTTGAACCAAGGCCATCTCAGTAAAAGGTTCTAATGATTACGCTGTACTGTATGTGCTAGGTTTATAGAATTTGGAACTGGCACAGATAATGATTCTTCTGCCCTCCCCACCCCTTCCCGACGGATTCTCACTCTGTCGCCCAGGCTGGAGTACAGTGCTGCGATCTTGGCTTACTACAACTTCCACCTCCCAGGTTCAAGCAATTCTCCCACCTCAGCCTCCCTAGTAGCTGGGACTACAGGCACATACCACCATGCCTGGCTAATTTTTGTATTTGTAGTAGAGACAGGGTTTCACCATGTTGGCCAGGCTGGTCTCAAACTCCTGACCTCAAGTGATCCACCCACCTCAGCCTCCCAAAGTACTGGAATTACAGATGTGAATCACTGTGCTGGCCTATGATTCCTATTTTCACTGAGCACTTAGTATGTGCCAGGAACTGTCCTTACCACTTTGTATGAATTAATTCATTTAATCTTCGCAACAACCCCAAATGACAAAACTAAAACTCAGAGATATCAGCAACTCACCCAGGGTCCCTCAGCTGGTAAGGGACACAGTCAAGGTTCAAGTCAGAAAATCTATTTCCAGAGCCCACACACCGGACTCCCCAGGGCCATTTGTTCCTTTGACTTATCAACACACCAATATGCTTTTTTCTTCTGCATTGATCTGAAAGCAGTTCTCTTAGGGGATACAGAAATTTAGACAATTATCAAAATAATTCAACTATAGTTATGGGTTTTATTTCAATTTTGCGTTCCATTTTGACACCAAGGATCTGGCCTGAAGGCTGATGTCAGCTAAAATAATTTAAACTAAATCTGATCTCCATCGTTTGTGGGGTTTTGTTGGGAAGAAATCTGAAAAGACAAAGGAGGTATGTGTGTGATTGTGGATTGGGCAGTTCTAAATTTCCATCATTAAGGAAAATCATTACGATGATGGGAAAGAGTAAGAGAAGAAAAAGATTAATAGAATTTTCTTGTTAAATGTTGCACATATGAAGCATAAAGATATGGCTCTTTTGCAGAGATTTATTCAAAAGAGTTTCTTTGCTAGAGGGAATGTGTTTTTCTAAGTGAAAATAGTTTATCCTCAATTTGAATTGCAAATCCTTCCAAAAGCAGAGTGAGAAGGAAGGCTAATGCCTGGCTGGAATGAGTTCTGTCTACTTTGTTTTATAAAAACTTCCTGAGACAAGCTTTTAAAAAAATTATAATTATTTTAAAAAATTCAGGTATCCTCTTAGTCTAAATATTTTAGATAAATTAAAACAACCAGATAATTTTATACAATATCAACTTGGTTTAAGATAAAAAAAAAAAAAGACACTTTTACCTCTGCAGCTGGATTATTAGAAACAGAAAATTGCGGGGTGTTTTTGGCAAATGGTGACTCCAGAAATCAGATTGGTCTCTAGAGGATAAAACACATGATGGAGAACAGGGCTGCAGACATGGGGAAAGGAGAGATGAATGAGCATTTGTTTGGCAAAGGCTGAGCACTGTGCTAGGTGATTTATATTTACGTATGTTACCTTGGTTCGTAGCAACTCTAGATCGAGAAGCAGGAGCCTGGGTTTGAGAGCTGTGGTGACTGGGCACAAGTCCCTAGGAGAGATGCAGACCAGGAGCAGATGCTGGTTTGGGGAAGGGATGCTGAGTCCTTTCTGGGCCTGTGGAGTGGAAAACCACAGGGCACCCGGTGGAAGTGTCACAGGCAGGTCTGCGTCTGCGGAGAGCTCTGCCTGTGGAGATAGGCTTGGAGGGAGTGGATGATGTCAGCAGGGAGAAGGGGAATGGGCCAGAGATGGATGGGCCAGAGAGGAAACAGAGAGGCTGGGCAGCTGGGATCACAGAAGCCAAGGGAGGAGAGAGACTTTTGTTGTTTTGTTTTTTTAAAGATTCTTCAGGAGTTAACTCCAAAGGGCACAGAGCTTGATGTGGGCCTAGAAAGAGACAACTCTAGGCTGGGCGCGGTGGCTCATCTGTAATCCCAGCACTTTGGGAGGTTGAGGCGGGTGGATCATGAGGTCAGGAGTTCGAGACCAGCCTGACCAACATGGTGAAACCCCATTTCTACTAAAAATCCAAAAAGTAGCCAGGAGTGGTGGCGCACACCTGTAATCCCAGCTACTCAGGAGGCTGAGGCAGGAGAATCACTTGAACCTGGGAGGCGGAGGTTGCAGTGAGCTGAGATTGCGCCACTGCACTCCAGCCTGGGTGACAGAGCGAGACTCTGTCTCAAAAAAAAAAAAAAAAAAAAAAAAAAAAGGAAAGAAAGAAAAAAGAAAAAGAGAGAACTCTAAAGGGAAGCTGGGACTTTAAAATAAAAGGCAAGATTGGGTTTTGAGGAGCCATGCTTTCATGATTAATAGAGGCAGGGAAAACTAAGATCTACTTAGTTCTCTTTGTCTTCCATCTTAATGAATATGGTGGTCTTCTCACATGAATGAAAACATCATGTGATGAAATGGCATTTTATGAGCTTTAGGGAGGCAACGAATGGGTCAACTCAGGTGAAGGAAGAGAAAAGAGGGGAGCCCCTACGGAAGTGGGGCATGATTGCAGCCTGGTTTGGGAGAGGCCTAGGGTCACCCAGTTCCCAGCATTCCACAGGGTCCCGTCTGGCACTGACGCACACTGCGGCAGGAAAGCTGGAGGAACGGCTCAGGTGGGGCTGCGCTCTAGGCCCAACAGCCCCGTTCTGTGCCTCATGAATTCAAGGCTGCCCATTTGCGAGTGTGGCTTCCTCTGCCCACTGGTAAAGCAGCAGGGATTTAGGGATTTACTAGAGGAGACTGGAGTTCCACCCAGTGCGTCTGCCATGAGTTTTGTCAGCTCCTGGATCCCGGTAGTGGGGTGGCCTCGAGCTGGGGACAGGGCAGATTTCAGGGCTTCCAGAGGAACCTTCCTGTTTACACCCCTTGAGAACTTGGTGGACGCTGTCTTTGGAAGCAGTCTGTGTGCTTTCAGGAGGTGTCGCTGGGCAAATATCACCATATAAGAGCCTCATCTACTCAATTTTTTTTTTTTTTGAGATGGAATCTTGCTCTGTCGCCCAGGCTGGAGAGCAGTGGCGTGATCTCGGCTCACTGCAACCTCTGCCTCCCAGGTTCAAGCGATTCTCCTGCCTCAGCCTCCAAAGTAGCTGGGATTACAGGTGTCTGCCACCATGCCCAGCTAATTTTTGTATTTTTAGTAGAGACAGGGTTTCACCATGTTGGACAGGCTGGTCTCAAACTCCTGACCTCTAGTGATCTGCCTGCCTCGGCCTCCCAAAGCACTGGGATTACAGGTATGAGCCACTGCACCTCTGCCCAATTTTGGGCCATCTGCCCAATTTTGAAGAAGTGGGCCCTTAGTCAGCTTAGACTTCCATAACATAATACTACAGAATGGGTGGCTGATACAAGAGAGATTTATTTTCTCACAGTTCTGGAGGCTGGAAGTCCAAGACCAAGGTGCTGGCCAGTGTGGTTCCTGGTGAGGTCTCCCTTACTGGCATGCAGATGGCCACCTTCTCATTGTGTAGAGAGAGCTCTGGTGTCTCTTCCCATTCTTACAAGGACACCAGCCCTGTCCAGTTAGGGTCCCATCCTTTTAACCTCATTTAACCTTTATCACCTCCTCATTGGCCCTATCTCCAAATACAGTCACATCGGGGATTAGGGCTTCAACATATGAAACTTGTGAGAGGACACAAACATTCAGTCCATAACAGGTGGGAAATTAAAATCTGCCTTCCAACCTCCCAACTCTAATCAGGTGGCTTTTGTCTTCAGAAGCTATAGGCAGTAAAATCAGAAGAGTCGTTTCGATTGTTTTCTAAATGAGGAACTGAGATCCAAGGAGGAAATGCTTGCAAGTTCTCCCAGTGTTACTGGCATAGCCCCTCCAGGACAGTGCCAATGATCTGGTATCATGTCTGCCTCCTCAGCAAGCCTAGAGCCTTGGAAGACCAAGTCCGTGTATACTATCAGGATGTCCTTGATTCTCCAGATCTGGCCCATAGAATGGGCTCAGACATATTCACAGAATTCATGGTTTTCTCAATTCCAGGACCATAAGGTATGACCTGGCTAGGCTGGGGTTATTGGATAGATCTACCCCTCATTCCGTCCTCTTGCTGAGACTGGTAAGCTGTCTCTTTGGCCAAATTCAAATTCCTGGGAGAGAGAATGCGATCCACCCAGCTGTGGTCAGGTGTTTACCTGTGGGCATGGTAGGAGTTGGCCTTCTGGGGCTTCTAGGGAAGAGACAGGGGTATGTGAGTTGGGAAGGTGCTGGTACTCCAAAATTACTTAGAAGAGGTCTGGGCGCAGTGGCTCACACCTGTAACCCCAGCACTTTGGGAGGCTGAGGCAGGAGGATCACTTGAACCCAGGAGTTTGAGACCATTCTGGCCAACATGGTGAAACCCCGTCTCTACTACAAATACAAAAATTAGCTGGGTGTGGTGGCACGCACCTGTAATCTCAGCTACTTGGGAGGCTGAGGCAGGAAAATCGCTTGAACTGAGGAGGCAGAGGTTGCGGTGAGCCGAGATCGTGCCACTGCACTCCAGCCTGTGTGACAGAGTGAGACTTTATCTCAAAAAAAAAAAAAAAAAATTACTTAAGAGAGGATTTAGCTGGGCACGGTGGCTCATGCCTGTAATCCCAGCACTTTGGGAGGCCAAGGTGGGTGGATCACCTGAGGTAGGGAGTTTGAGACCAGCCTGACCAACATGGAGAAACTCCGTCTCTACTAAAAATACAAAATTAGCCGGGCATGGTGGTGCATGCGTGTAATCCCAGCTACTCGGGAGGCTGAGGCGGGAGAATCACTTGGACCCAGGAGGTGGAGGTTTCGGTGAGCTGAGATCTCTCCACTGCACTCCAGCCTGGGTGACAGAGGGAGACTCTGTCTCAAAAAAAAAAAAAAAAAAAAAAAGAGAAGATTTGATTTGATTTTTCTCATTAACAAATGCTATTTGCCTCTTTGTATTATCTAAAATATAAATAAAAGTATAAAATAAAAATAAAATATAACTATATTTATATCTAAAATATAAATATAAAATATTTTGATACTTTCTTACCAAAATATATAAAAGATTTTTATATATTTTGGTAAGAGAGTCTTTCCTTAGTGGGATTTCATAAACTTAAATACACATTTTCATATTAGCTGGCACAGAATGAACATATTATGCAATTTTAACAAATGTAAGGTAAGGGGAACTTTTTTTTTTTCTTGCTCTGTTGCCCAGGCTGGTGTGCAGTGGTGTGATCATGGCTCACTGCAACCTCAACCTCCCAGGCTCAAGTGATCCTTCTATCTCAGCTTCCCAAGTAGCTGGAACTACAGGTGTGTGCCACCACGCCTGGCTAATTTTTTTTTTTTTTTTTTTTTTTGTAATTTTTGTAGAGACAGGGTTTTACCATGTTTCCCAGGTTGGTCTCAAACTCCTAGGCTCAAACGATCCTCCTGCCTCAGCTTCCCAAAGTGCTGGAATTACAGGGGTGAGCCACCATGCCTGGCATATAAAGGGAACTTTTAATTGGCATTCCCATGGATTTTGTTTTTCCCTATTCTCCTTTAATCCAAAAATTGAACTAAAAATATACATATAGAATTTCTTTGCTTTTGGCAGCCCTATTTTCTCTTTCTTTCCCTGTTTTAAGCAGAAATGTGTCTCTCATGGGACAAAGAATTAACGGAGTAAATAAGCCCCTATGCCTTCCTCATCACAGTTTTCAGATATAAACACATTAAAATGCTTGGACCATTTAACAATAGTTATTAGTGCCCTTTGAGTCCAGGAACTGCTGGTACTGATAAGTTTTTTCTTGGGGTCTTCCTGGAGCTCAGGACTCACCTGCAGCTGCTATTTCCAACACCCTGGAGGCTGCGGTCACTCACATTCCTCCTGCGTGGCCTTCACAGTTCTGGGCCATCTGAGCAGGAAGTTCAAGGTCCCTGCTTCTTTCTCTTCTTTCCTTCCTCACTTCCTCCCTTCCTTCCTCCCTCCCTCCCTCCCTCTCTCTCTTTCTTTCTTTCGACAGGGTCTCACTCTGTCCCCCAGGCCGTAGTGCATGGTGTGATCTCGGCCCACTGCAAACTCCGCCTTCCAAGGTCAAGCGATTCTTGTGCCTCAGCCTCCCAAGTAGCTGGGGTAACAGGAGTGCACCACCGCACTGCTAATTTTTCTATATTTAGTAGAGGCAGGGTTTCACCATGTTGGCCAGGCTGGTCTCGAATTCCTGACCTCAAGTGATCCACCCACCTCGGCCTCCCAAAGTGCTGGGATTACAGGAGTGAGGCACCACGCTTGACTCCTTTCTTGAGATGTGGTCTTGCTATGTTGCCCAGGCTGGAGTTCAGTAGATATGTGCAGGTGTATTAGTCTGTTCTCACCCTGCTAATAAAGACATACCCGAGACTGGGTAATTTATAAAGAAAAGAGGTTTAATGGACTCAGTTCCACATGGCTGGGGAGGCCTCACAATCATGGTGGAAGATGAAGGAGGAGCAATGTCATATCTTACATGGCAGCAGGCAAGAGGGGGTGTGCTGGGGAGCTCCCCTTTATAAAACCATCAGAGCGCCGGGCGCGGTCGCTCACACCTGTAATCCCAGCATTTTGGGAGGCCGAGGCGGGCAGATCACCTGAGGTCAGGAGTTCGAGACCAGCCTGGCCAACGTGGTAAAACCCCGTCTCTACTAAAAATACAAAAAATTAGCTGGGCGTGGTGGCAGGCATCTGTAATCCCAGCTACTCGGGAGACTGAGGCAGGAGAATTGCTTGAACCCAGGAGGTGGAGGTTGCAGTGAGCTGAGATCGCACCACTGCACTCCAGCCTGGGTGAAAAGAGCGAAACTCCATCAAATAAATAAATAAATAAATAAATAAATAAATAAATAAATGCCTCCTTTTTCCCTGGGCCTCTGCCCTTCCCTGCTTTGCTATTCTCCAAACCATTTTCTCACCATCTACTACGCTGTATAGTTTACTTATTTCTCTAGTTTCCCATCAGTCTTCTTCACTAAATATAAGGACCTTGAGGACAGAGATGTTTTATTTTTATTTTTGACAGTGCTGTACCTGAGCACCTAGAACAAAGTACCTTGCTCACTGTAGGTCTTCAACAAACATTGTTGAATGAATGAATGTACATTTCAGCCAAAAGGTATCTCAGAAAGGGTGGAACCCTCTGAAGGAAGAGATTTGAGGGTGAGAGTGTGAGAATCCATAAGATCACATGGCAAGGACTTGGGGGTAGCCTTTAGGAGCTGAGAGCAGTCCCTGGTTGACAGCTAGTTGGAAAATGGAGACCTTAGTCATGCTACAGCAAGTAAGTGAATTCTGCCAATAATTGGAATGATGCTGGAAGAGGATCCCAAGCTCTAGTGGGCACGTAGTTCAGCTGACACCTTGATTTCAGCCTTGTAAGATGCTGAACAGGGACCCTAGTGATGCTGTACTTGGATTTCTGACCCCCAGAACTGTGAGATAATGAATGTTTGTTTGTTTGTTTGTTTTTTTAAGATGAAGTCTTGCTCTGTCGCCAGACTGGAGTGCAGTGGCGCGATCTCGACTAACTGCAACCTCTGCCTCCTCGGTTCAAGCGATTCTCATGCCTCAGCCTCCTGAGTAGCTGGGACTACAGGCATGTGCCACCACACTCAGCTAATTTTTTTTTTTGAGACTGAGTCTTGCTCTGTTGCCCAGGCTGGAGTGCAGTGGCGCAATCTCGCCCACTACCACACCTAACTAATTTTTGTATTTTTAGTAGAGATGGAGTTTCACCATCTTGGCCAGGCTGGTCTTGAACTCCTGCCTTGTGATTCACCTGCCTCGGCCTCCCAAAGTGCTGGAATTACAGGTGTCAGTCAATGCACCTGATAAATGGGTACCATTTTAAATCACTGAGTTTTTTTGTAATTACGCAGCAATAGATGACTAAGACAGTCACAAACCCTGATTGCCTACTGTGGCATTGGGCTAGGTGCTGGGGATGGAGTGAGGAACAGCACAGACATGGCTCTTAGCCTTGAGCTATTTTTCTGATTAGAGGAGAGTGCGTGTAGCCCAGTGTTTAGAAATGGGGTCTTAAATTGAGTCAGAGTGTCTTGGGCTCTAATTCTGGTTCTGCCATTCGCCACCAGTCCAACACTGGTGACTCGTTTGAACTTCTATGCCTCAGTTTTCTCATCTGTCAAACAAGGACAAAAGTGGTACTACAAAGATTTTGGAGGCTTAAATGGGATAATGTATGCAAGTATAATGCTGAGTTTGTGTCTCGTGTAGGTGGGAGTGAAATAAATGGCAGTTGGTGTTAGTTAGTGTTCTATTCTGGGACATTGGGATATAGGGGATTGCAGCTGGTGGGAACTCCAGGCCATGATCCCACCCCCCAGGCATTCACCTCCAGAAGAGAGGAATGAGGCTTGCTGTGTCATGCTCACACTCATTAGAAATCCCAGGGCCGAGATGAGCACTCCTGAGTCCTAACCCCCAGCTCTGTGTCCTCTCCGTGCTCCAAGCTGCCTCCTGCTGGACTTAGCCAAGGAACTCAGGGACATTCCACACACTGTTCTCCCCCTTGGTCACTGACAGTGACTGTTCAGTGACAGTGATGGAGACAAAGGCATTTCTGAGAACTTCAGAATTATTGACCTGACTCAATTAAGTGGAAGTTGTTCTCCCATTCTCTCAGCCCCAGACTCCTTTCTGCTCAATGTCTGGCCTCAGCTCTTCTGCGATAGGAGGATGGAATTTCCAGTGGAAACTGTTGAGCTACCTCAAATCCCTAATTAATCTAATTGTATTATTCATGTGGCGGAATTTGAGCTGCCTCTAATCACTTGGATGAAGAATGCTTTGTATTCTAGTGTGGATGAGGATGTAGGAAGTATAATTTGGTTCATTATTTTTGGAGGACCATCTTGGCAATATGTATCAAAAGCCTTAAAATTATACATATGCTTGGGCCCAGGGATTCCAATTTTAGCTTTTGAGCAAATATTGAACCATGAGGATCTTTATCAGTGAATGTATTATAGAAAACATTGAAAACAACCTCTGTTCATTAATAAGTAACTGGGAAAATGATGGTACATCTGAACAATAGAGTGCTAGGTAGTCATTAAAAATGATGCTGAAGGCTCAGGACTTAGATATTTATAGAATTTTTAGTCTCAAAGCAGTCAGAGTGAGAGTGGCGGTTCTGGAATCAGATCTCCTAAGCTGGAATCTCAGCCCCACCATTTAATTGCTGGATGACATTGGACAAGGCACTCAACTTCTTTAAGACTCAATTTCTCCATCTATAAAATGGGGATAATAATGACACAATCACTCAGACTTATTGTGAAAATTTAATGAGATAATCCAAGTGAAAGGTTTAGCTTAGTCTAGTGCATAGTAAGCACTTGCTTAATAAATATTACTATCATTATGATTCCATGTTTGCTTTTATTTTATTTTATTTTGAGATGGAGTCTCGCTCTGTCACCCAGGCTGGAGTGCAGTGGCGTGATCTTGGCTCACTGCAACCTCCGCCTCCCAGGCTCAAGCAATTCTGTCTCAGCCTCCTGAGTAGCTGGGACTATGGGCCCATGCCACCATGCCCGGCTAAGTTTTATATTTTTAGTAGAGATGGGCTTTCACCATATTGGTCAGGCTGGTCTCGAACTCCTGACCTCAGGTGACCCACCTGCGTCATCCTCCCAAAGTGCTGTGATTACAGGCATGAGCCACCACGCCCAGCCCCATGTTTGCTTTTAAAACACATGTGTAGTAAAGGTAAGGAGGAATGGAAGTCAAATTTAAGCGGTCATCTCTGGGTGATTGGATTGCATGTGGTTTAATTCTTTCCCGTGATTTCTTTATTTGCAGAATGCTCTGCAATAAGTGTGAACTACTTTATATAAATGGAAAAAAAGGCACTACAATTAACGGAGGGAGGAGAAAGTGGTCTCGCATTGTTGAGATCCTTAGAAAAATGTGCAAACCTACTTGCTCAGCTGTCTCCACTTAAAAGCACCTGAGGGTGGGCCTCGTGAAGAGAACCAGCAGAAGCAGGGCCCTGCCAGCCCTTCAGCCCACCTGTTGCCCACACCTGCTGCCCAGCACGCTTGCTTGCCTGCCTTGCCCCAGCCTAGCGGGGGCACTTGGAAGCTGCAGGCCTGGGAGCTGAGCTGATCAAGAAGATGAACTGGAGCTGTACCGACCTAAGTCCAGGACACAGGCAAGTCCCTGGTCACTTGTTTGCATCTTATCAGCACAGCAGCCAGGAAGAATTCATTAGAGGCTACTTCCACCCGTTCTGTCCTTGGGTCAGCCGGCTGTTCATTAGCATGTTTGAAAAACTCCTCAATGCAAACAGAACCTTTAAGTGAGAATCAAACTGTTTCAATTTCTTTGGAGGAGTGGCAGTGAACTTCCCCAAAAGTGACTGACAGAGGGGCTGGTTGGAGCTTTGAGGGCTTCAAGGAGGGCCCTGGAGGGACTGCCCTTAGCTAGGAAGGTGAGAGAAGAGCCTGGAGCAGAGGGGGATCCCCACTACAGACTTTCCAGCTGTTGCTTGGGGACAACTGATAAGCCGGGAGGGCAGTTGGAGCACAGGCTGAGAAGGGAAGAAGCGGGCGGTGCAAAGGTAGGGGTTGAGGGTTTGCTCTTCTTTTCCAGTGAATCTGCCGGAGGCTGAGGGGGAGGGAGCTGGAAGGCCCCGTAGTCTGTATTGGGCCTCAGAGAGACCTGGGGGTGAGGCGTGGAGCCTGGTTTCTTGCTGATCACAGCTACTACGGCCCATATCTCCTGCCCTATGCAGTAGGGAGGGGACGTGAACAGGAAAACGGCTGCTACAAGACATTCTGGGGCTGGGCGCGGTGGTTCATGCCTGTAATCCCAGCACTTTAGGAGGCTGAAGCGGGTGGATCACTTGCAGTCAGGAGTTCGAGACCAGCCTGACCAATATGGTGAAACCCCGTCTCTACTAAAAATATAAAAATTATCTGAGCATGGTGGTGGGCGCCTGTAATCCCAGCTACTCGGGAGGCTGAGGTAGGAGAATTGTTGAACCCAGGAGACGGAGGTTGCAGTGAGCCAAGATCGTGCCACTGCACTCCAGCCTGGGTGACAGAGCAAGACTCTGCCTCAAAAAAAAAAAAAAAAGTATTATGTTTGTATTTAATGTTTTAACTGCTTTAGTAAAGAATAATTCACATACAATAAGTGGTGCCTATTAAAGTATATAATTTTATAAATATTGACATTGTTAGACACCTGCAAAACCACCACCATAATCAAGATAGGGAACAAATCTGTCACCCACAGAAGTTTCCTTGCACTTCATCATCCCTCTTTTTTTCCTCCCTGCTCTTTTGTCCCCAAGAAACCACCGATATACTGTCTGTCATTGTAGATTAGTTTGTGTTTTCTATAACTTTTTATAAATGGAATCATACAAATATACCCTTTGCTGTTAGATTTTCACTCATTATAATTATTTTGAGATTCATTCATGCTATTGTGTGTATACCTTATTTCTTTTTATTGTAGAGTAGTACTCCATTGTATAGATAGACCGCGTTTACCTATTCAGATATGATGGATATTTAGGTTTCAGTTTTTGGCTGTTGCAGATAAAGCTGCTAAGGACACTTCTGTACAAGTCTCTGCATGGGTGTATGCTTTCATCTCTCTTCAGTAAATACCTAGGAGTGGAATGGCTAGGTCATATAGTGGGCATATGTCTAACCTATTACAAAAAAAACTACTTCCAAACTGTTTTCCAAAGTGATGTTACATTTTATTTATTTATTTATCTATTTTTTGGAGACAAAGTCTTGTTCTGTTGCCCAGCTTGGAGTGCAGTGGCATGATCATGGTTCACTGTGTCCTTGACCTCCTGGGCTCAAGTGATCTTCCCAACCCAGCCGCCTAAGTAGATGGGACTACAAGTGTGTGCCACCACATGTGGCTAAGTTTTTCTATTTTTTTGTAGAGACAGGTTCTCACTTTGTTGCCCAGGCTGATCTCGAACTCTTGAGCTCAAATGATCCTCCTGCCTTGGCCTCCCAAGTTGCTGGGATTGCAGGTGTGAGCCACCACATCCAGCTGACTTGACATTCCCACTAGCAGTGCAAGAGGGTGCCACTTGCTGCACATCTTCACCAATGCTTGGTGTGGTCACTGTTTGATTTTAGACATTCTAATAGATGCACAGTGATATGATTGTAGTTTTAATTCACTTTCCCCCAGTGACAAACGATGTTGAATATCTTTTCATGTGAGTACTGTATTTGCCATTTGTATATCTTCTTTGGGGAAGTGTCTGTTCAAATCTTTTGCCCATTTTGGGAGGAGGGAGGAATTGTTTTTTATTTAGTTTTGAAAGTTCTTTATATATTCTGGGTACAGGTAATTTGTATTATTTCCAAATATTTTCTCCTATTATGTGAATTGTCTTTTCAATCTTTTAATATAGTTTTTCAAAAAGGGTTTTTAATTTTGCTAATATCCGGCTTATACATTGTTTCTTTAACAGATTTGACTTCTGGTATCATGTCTATGAAAACTTTGCCTAACCCAAAGTCACATAGATCTTCTGTGTTTTCTTCTAGAAGTTATATAGTTTTAGGGTCTATATTTCTTTTCTTTTTTTTTTTTTTTTTTTTGAGTTGGAGTCTTGCTCTGTCACCCAGGCTGGAGTGCAGTGGCACCATCTCAGCTCACTGCAGCCTCTGCCTCCTGGTTTTAAGCAATTCTCCTGCCTCAGCCTCCCTGGTACCTGGGATTACAGGCATGTGCCACCACGCCCAGCTAATTTTTGTATCTTTAGTAGAGACCGGATTTCACCATGTTGGCCAGGCTGGTCTCGAACTCCTGACCTCAGTTGATCCGCCTACCTTGGCCTCCTAAAGTGCTGGGATTATAGGCATGAGCCACAGTGCCCTGCCTAGGGTCTGTATTTCATTAATGTTTGTATGTGGTTTGAGGTATGGATCAAATTTCATTTTTCTGCATATGGATATGCAATTGTTTTAGCACCAGTTTTGAAAAGATTGTTCTTTATTGATTTGTCTTTGTACTTTCATAAAAAATCAGTTGTCCATATATGCGTCTATTTCTGGGCTCTCTATTCTGTTCCATTGGTCTGTTTGGCGATTTTTACAACAATGCCACAGTCTTAAGTGTAGTTTTATAATAAGTTTTGAAATCAGGTAGTATAGTTCTCCAACATTGTTTTTATTTTTCAAAGTTGCTTTGGTTATTTTAGGTCCTTTGTATTTCTGACTTTTAGAATCAGCTTTTTAATTTCTTAGAAAACTTTCTGAGATTTTGATTGGGAGTATATTGAATCTATACATCAATATGAAGAGAACTGACATCTTAACAATATTGAGTCTTCCTACCTAAGAACATCGGATATCGCTTCATTTTAACGTCTCTTAGGAATGTTTTATAATCTTCAACATACAGGCCTTGCATATTTTTATCAGATTTATCCCTGAGTATTTCATGTTGTTTATGTCATTGTAAACGATATTACTTTCATTTCCAACTTCTGATTATTCATTGCAAGCATATAGAAATAAAATAAATTTTTTGTATATTGATTTTGTATCTTACAACATAGATGATCATATCACTTGTAGATAAATCCTCCCTTTCAACTGGGGTGCCTTTTATTTCTTTTTCTTGGCTTAGTAAACCTCCAGTACAATGTAGAGTAGAAATGAGGAATTGAACAGGGGTGTCTTGTTCTTTGTCTTAAGGGGAAAGCATTGAGTCTTTCACCATCGAGTGTTGTGTTGCCTGAAGGTTTTTCATAAATGTCCTTTATCAAGTTGAGGAAGTTCTTTCTATTCCTAGTTTGCTGACAGTATTCTTTTTAACAATAAAGGATAGGTGTTAGATTTTATCAAATGTCTTCACTACATCTATTAAGATGTTCATATGATTTATCTTTTTCAGCCTCTTAATATGGTGAATTCACTGATTTTAAACTAACCTTGCATTCCTGGGATAAAGCTTACTTAGTCTTTTTAGATATTTTTAAGATTTTATTTGTTAAATTTAAAAAATATTTATTTATTTATTTATTTAGAGATGGGATCTCACTCTGTCACCCAGGCTGGAGCAGTGGCATGATCATAGCTCACTGCTGCCTTGAATTCCTGGGCTCAGAAGATCCTGCTGCCTCAGCCTTCTGAGTAGCTGGGACTATAGATACATACCACCATGCCCAGCTAATTTTTGAATTTTTTTGTAGAGATGGGGTCTCACTGTCTTGCCCAGGGCTCAAGGGATTCTCCTACCTTGGCCTCCTGAAGTTACAAATTACAGGTATGAGCCACCAAGCCCAGACTTTTTATTTTACTTGATGATGATGATGATGATGATGATGATGATGATGATGATGATGTTTTGAGACGGAGTCTTGCTCTGTTACCCAGGCTGGAGTGCAGTGGCGTGATCTTGGCTCACTGCAGCCTCCGCCTCCCCAGTTCAAGTGATTCTCATGCTTCAGCCTCCTGAGTAGCTGGGACTACAGGCATGTGCCATTATGCCTGGCTAATTTTTGTATTTTTAGTAGAGATGGGATTTCGCCATGTTGCCCAAGCTGGTCTTGAACTCTTGACCTCAGGTGATCCACCTGCCCCAGCTGCCCAAAGTGCTGGACTGGGATTACAGGCATAAGCCACTGCGTCTGGCCTTTATTTTTTTTTTGGAAATGGTGGTCTTATTCTGCCACCCAGGCTGGAGTGCAATGATGAGATCATGGCTTACTGCAGCCTCGACCTCCTGGGCTCAAGTGATCATCCCACCTTATCACCCTGAGTAGCTGAGACTACCAGCACGCACCACCGTGCCAAGTTAATTTAAAAAAGTTTTTGTATAGATGGGATCTCCCTATGTTGCCCAGGGTGGTCTCAAACTCCTGGGCTCAAGTGATCCTCCCACCTTGGCCTCCCAAAATGCTAGAATTACACAGGTATGAGACACTGAGACAGGCTCTGATAAAATTTTGTTAAGAATTTTGTATCTATGTTCTTAAGGAATGCTGAGTTGTAGATATTTTTCCCTGTAATGTGTCTGTATGGTCTTGGTACTAAGGTAGTCCTGACATCATAGAATCAATTAAGCATCATTCTTTCCTCTTCACTTTACTAGAAGAGTTTATGTGGAAGTGGTATTATTTTGTCCTTTAATGTTTGGTGGAATTCACCTATGAAGCCATTTGGGCCTGGACATTTGTGGGAAGGTTTTTACTCACAAATTCAATTTATTTAATAGATATAGGCCTATTTAGGTTACATTCCTTCTTGAGTGAGCTTTAGTAATTTTTGTCTTTTTTTTTTTTTTTTTTTTTTTTTGAGATGGAGTCTCGCTCTGTCGCCCAGGCTGGATTGCAGTGGCATGATCTCGGCTCACTACAAGCTCCACCTCCCAGGTTCACGCCATTCTCCTGCCTCAGCCTTGCGAGTAGCTGGGACCACAGGCGCCCGCCACAACGCCCGGCTAATTTTTTGTATTTTTAGTAGAGACGGGGTTTCACCGTGTTAGCCAGGATGGTCTCGATCTCCTGACCTTGTGATCCACCCGCCTTGACCTCCCAAAGTGCTGGGATTACAGGCGTGAGCCAGTAATTTTTACAGGCGTGAGCCAGTGCCCAGCCAGTAATTTTTGTCTTTCAAGGAATTTGTCCATTTAACCTGAGTTTTCAAGTTTATTGGCATAAAGTTTTTTATAATAATTTCTTATTATTGTTTTAATATCTGTAGAGTTTGTGGTGATGTCACCTCTCTCATTTATGTTAGTGGCAATTTGCATATTTTCTCCTTTTTTCCTGATCAGTCTGGCTAGAGGTTTATTTTCTCAAAAATTAGTTTTTCCTTTTATTTATTTTATGTTCTTTTTCTGGTTTTTTTTTTTTTTTTTGCAGACAAAATCTCGCCCTGTCGCCCAGGCTGGAGTGCAATGGTGCGATCTTAGCTTACTGCAACCTCCGCCTCCCAGTTTCAAGTGATTCTCCTGCCTCAGTCTCCTGAGTAGCTGGGATTACAGGCGCATTGCCACCACACCTGGCTAACTTTTGTATTTTTAGTAGAGATGGGGTTTCTCCATGTTGGCCAGGCTGGTCTTAAAACTCCTGACTTCAGGTGATCTGCTCACTTCAGCCTCCCAAAGTGCTGGGATTACAGGCATGAGCCACCGCTCCGGCCCCTTTTTCTGTTTTTTTTTTTTTTAATTGATCTTTGATCTGCTCTTTATTCTTTTTACTTTGGGTTTCATTTTGTCTTCTTTTCCTAGTTTCTTAAGGAGGAAAATTAGGTCATTAATTTGAGACATTTGCACTTTTCTAACTAGGTGTTTTAGTTCTATAAATTTCCCTCTAATGCTGCTTTAGCATGAAATTTGCTTCTTGAGCACAAAATTTCATATGGTGTGTTTTCATTTTCATTCACTTTAAGATACTTTCTAATTTCCCTTTTGATTTCTTCTTTGACCCATAGGTTATTTCAAATTTTGTTCCAAATACATGGAGAAATTTTCAGATATCTTCCTGCTACTCATTCATAATTTCATAATTTAGTTCTATTGTGGTCAGAGAACACATTTTGTTTGACTTGAATCCTTCCAAATAAATTAAGACTTGTTTTATGGCTCAGCATATATTCTATCATAGTAAATATTCCATGTGCAGTTAAGTACATTTTGCTGTTGTTGGGTGAAATGAATGATCTATAAATATGAATTATGTCAGGCTGGTTGACAGTGTTATTTGATTCATCTATATCCTTACTGATTTTCTGACTTGTTCTAGCGATTGTTTTTAAAAAGTGTGTTAAAATCTCCAACAATAATTGTGATTTTATTTCTCCTTTTCAATTCTATCAGTTTTTGCTTCATGTATTACAAAGCTATGTTAATAGGTGCATAAACAAAATTAATTATGCCTTTTTGATGCTTTGACCCTTTTATCATTATGAAATAACCCTCTTTATCTCTGGTAATTTTTTTCTCTGAAACTTACTTTTCTACTTTGTCTGAAATTAATATGGCCACTCCACTTACTTTTGATTAGTGTTAGCAGGGTATATTTTTTCCATGCTTATACTTTGAACCTTATTTGTTCTTTACCTTTAAGGTTGGTTTCTTCTAGGCAGCATATCATTGCATTTTGCTTTTTTACCCAGTCTGGCAGTCTCTGCCTTTTAATAGGGATATTTAGACCATTTACATATAATGTGATTATTGTTATGGATAGATTTAAATCCACTGTTTTGCGACTTATTTCACTTTATATTATCTGTTTTTTTGTTCCCCTTTTCCTCTTTTTGAAAACCTTTTGAATTAACTTTTATTATTCCATTTCATTTCAATAGTTGGCTTGTTGTAACTCTTGGTTTTGTTAGTTTGAATTTATACAGTCTATCTCAAGTGATATTATATCACTTCCTACGTAGTATAATAACCTTACAACAATATACCTCGAATTCATATTTTTACCTTTAGGCCTTTATGCTCCTGTTGCTATATATATGTATATATCAACATTTTATTTGGTATAAGTATACACATTTAAACATGTTATAAACCTCTTGATATGTTGTTTTTTTTTAATTAAACCTGTCTATTATCAATATATGTATAGCATTTAGTACAATCTATAGTATACAGGATACCTCTCAGGCTTTGCCCAACTACGCTTTTCTTAAGTAGACTCTTCCTTCCATAATATCTATTGTAATTAGCTAGTATTTTAAAAATTTTGTCTTTCATTCCACCATTGGATCATGAACCAGGACAAGGTCAGTCTTGTTAACGTATATTTAAAACCTCATACAGGGCCTAACAAATAAATATTGTTGGATGTATGAAAGGTTATTTTCCAAAGCTTTTAATATTTACTTGATTTTTTTCTTATAGCAAAGCTGTGCCAGTTTACATTCTCACCAGCTTTGTGTGAATTGTTTACTTTTCACTTAAGTGCCAATGATATTGAGTATGGTTGTGTTAAAGAAATTGTTCCATATTTTGAGGGTGTAAACTGATAATTTTAAAAACTTGTGCTCTTTGTCTTTTTTGAAGAGGGAATCTTTTACATTGTATAATTACTTCTATTTTTACATGTTTTCTGTTTATGTTCTTCATTCTTATTAATAAAAATAAAGATAGAATAAGGGTTTAAAAAAAACAAACCCCAAAACTATTAATTATATTTAAAGATATTTGCATATTAAGAACAAATCTTATATAGCTAACATTTTTGGTGTTCTTTGTTCCTTTGTGTAGATACATAGCTCTATCTGGTATCATTTACCTTCTGCCTGAACTTTTTTTTCCTGTGAATAAATTATGTTTCATGAAATCAAAGTGATAAAAAAACATTTCAGCCTGGGATCATTCCATCCAAGAAAAAGAGCAAGGAAACAGCTTGTAAAAAACAAGATAATGTAGGCTGTGCGTGGTGGCTCACACCTGTAATCCCAGCACTTTGGGAAGCCAAGGCGGGTGGATCACAAGGTCAGGAGTTTGAGACCAGTTTGGCCAATATGGTGAAACCCTGTCTCTACTAAAAATACAAAACAATTAGCTGGGCGTGGTGGCGCGCGCCTGTAATCCCAGCTACTCAGGAGGCTGAGGCAGGAGAATCACTTGAACCCAGGAGGTGGAGGTTACAGTGAGCCAAGATGGGGCCATTGCACTCCAGCATGGGCAACAGAATGAGACTCTTTCTCATTTAAAAAAACAAAAAACAAAAAACAAAAAAACAAGATAATGTAATCAAATGACACTCACAAGACCCCACACCTTGTAATAGAAATACATAATATATGTACTAGAAAAATAACTCTTACCATTTATTCAATACGTAACATTTCCCAGGCACTGTGCTAGATGCTTTACAATTATGATTTCTAATTCTATTTTTTTTTTTTTGAGACGGAGTTTCATTCTTGTTGCCCAGGCTGGAGTGCAATGGCACGATCTCGGCTCACGGCAGCCTCCACCTCCCGAGTTCAAGCGATTCTCCTGGCTTAGACTCCTGAGTAGCTGGGATTAGAGGCATGTGCCACCATGCCAGGCTAATGTTTTGTATTTTTAGTAGAGACAAGGTTTCACCACATTGGACAGGCTGATCTTGAACTCCTGACCTCAGGTGATCTACCCACCTTGGCCTCCCAAAGTGCTGGGATTACAGGCATGAGCCACCATGCCCGGCCTGATTTCTAATTCTAAAAACCATTCTTGGGTAAATGATTAAGCTTTTAAGAGTTTTACGGTTTTTTCAAACAGAAGAAGAAAATGATGCTTATTAAAGTTGAATGACTCATCTAAGGCCATATAGCTGGTCGGCAGCAGTACTGGGGTTTGAACCCAAGTTTTTCTTCCTCACCATACAGACTTCACTGTATAGAAAAATAGCTGAATAAATTTCTCTGGTTATTTTAGCCAAATTTCATTTGCAAAATCCCAGAAGTGGCCTACTATTCTGATATGGCAATATCTATCTTTCATCATGTGAATAAACAACAGAGAAAATCCACTGTGGTCTTATGAGTTTGGAAAACAAAGTGTTATCACAGATATTCTTGTCCTCAGTTCCAGTGATTTTGAACCTGTTATTCAGAACAAGAAGCCCCCTGATTCAAATACAAAACAGAACATTCTATTTAGTGCAAACACAAAGATCTGAAACTCCATTTTAAAGGCATTTCTGTACAGTAAGAATCCAGCCTGCATCTGTCAGTGGTAGAGAGAATAGTAAACAGAGGAGTCCCTGAAGAGGTCACAGTGTTGACAAAGTTCAACATGATAGTGGAGTCTACACAAACACAGGGAACAAAGCTTGGCCCTTCCACACAGCTGTGAGGCCTTGACTTCATTTTAAGTCAACGTCATTTCATGTCTCACATATTCCCCAGTGTCTGCATGATGAATACCACAATCACCAGGAGGTCCACTTGTCTGCAGTCTTGTGTAGATTTTCCTGCCACCCCAAAACCCAAGGAATGTCTGCCATGGAGCACACCACCACTGCCTGGTACTGAGAAGTCTTTTTGGTGATTCAACCCAGACCATATTTCAACAGATGGTTCCCATACGGGAAGGACTGATCTGCTCCAGGAGGAAGCTCTAGGCTTTATCTGCACTTTATACTTGGCATAGGGTACAAGGTAATCCAGAGTTGTGATGTGCAACTGAAACCTGTGGGTCTTAGTGAATTTTCCAAAGCAGGTTCCCAGCAACACCAGCTTGTCCCTGGAGATACTGGCAGCCAAATTCAGAATCTTCTCACTCACATAGTGTAGGTGCCATCGGGCCTGTCAAGCGGCAGCAGATTCTCCCTGATGTATTTCATGATCTTCTCAAACATTGTATGGGCTTGCTCTTCAGCCAAGTCCACATTTTCCCACTAGAATGGAACACCGGATCCTCATGCCCCATTGGCAGGGAAACCTGAACTTTTAAAAAAACCTTTCATGTAATGTGTGTCTGTTCTAATTAAGTCTTTCAGCTTTTGTCTGCCTAATAGTCTTTATTTTGCTTTTGTTTTTGAAAGATATTTTTTACCAAGTAGAGAATTTTAGATTAATAGTTTTTTTATTTCAGTATTTTAAAGATACTGCTCCACTGTCTTACTTTTTTGGATTGTTTCTAACAAGACATTTATTGCTGTCCTTACTTCTGTTTCTCTGTACATAATGTGGTTTTTATTTTCCTCTGAATGCTTTTTAAGATTTTCTTTTTAACACTGGTTGGGAGCATTTTGATTATAATGTACTTCCAAATTCCTTGTGCTTGGAGTTTGTTGAGCTCCTTGGATTTGTGGATTTATACTTTTCATCAAATTTTGTAAAATTGTAGCCCAAATTTTTTTTTTTTTTGAGACAGAGTCTCGCTCTGTCACCCAGGCTGGACTGCAGTGGCACAATCTCGGCTCACTGCAAGCTCCACCTCCTGGGTTCACACCATTCTCCTGCCTCAGCCTCCCAAGTAGCTGAGACTACAGGCAACCGCCACCATGCCTGGCTAATTTTCTGTATTTTTAGTAGAGACAGGGTTTCACCGTGTTAGCCAGAGTGGTCTTGATATCCTGACCTCGTGATCCGCCTGCCTTGGCCTCCCAAAGTGCTGGGATTATAGGCGTGAGCCACCGCGCCCGGCTGCCAATAATTCTCTTCAATTATTTTTTCGTTTCTTTCCTCTCCTTTGGGGACTGCTTGAAGTCATCTCATGGCTCACTGATGCTGTTTGCATTTTTAAAATTCTCTTTTCTTTGTTTCATTTTGGGTAGTTTTTATTGCTATCTATTCGAATTTACTATTTTCTTCTTCTGCATGTCTCATCTGCTATTAATCCCATCCACAGTATTTTTTTCCTTTTTGTTTTTCTTGAGACAGAGTCTCGCTCTGTCGCCCAGGGTGTAGTGCAATGGCGTGATCTCAGCTCACTGCAACCTCCATCTTCCAGGTTCAAGCTATCCTTCCACCTCAGCCTCCTGAGCAGCTGGGAGTACAGGCACGTGCCACCACACCTGGCTAATTTTTGTTATTTTTAGTAGAGACAGGGTTTCACCATGTTGGCCAGGCTGGTCTCAAACTCCTGACCTCAAGTGATCCGCCTGCCTCAGCCTCCCAAAGTGCTAGGATTATAGGCATGAGCCACTGCACCCAGCCCACACTATTTTTCACCTCAGACGTCGTAGTCTGCATCTGCAGAAGTTTAGTTTGCGTGTCTTCTCCCAGCCCTCTGGTATTATCTTCCTTGTCTCTGCTTAACTTTTTGAACACATGAAATATAGTTATAATAACTGTTACAATGTCTATCTCTGCTAATTCTGACATCTGCATTAGTTCTGGGTTGGTTTAAACTGGTAATTTTTCTCCTCATTTTGGATCACATTTTTTAGCTTCTTTATTATACCTGGTAATTTTTAATTGGATGCCAGACATTCTGAGTTACATCTTGTTTTTTTGTATAATAAGATATTTTATATTCCTATAGTTATTATATTCCTCTTACTGTCTGGGTCTTTCCAGACTCTTAGCTGTGTCTCCTCGATTGAGGGGTCTGCTGGATTCTGCTTGAATTACTCCTCCATGTGCTGTGGCCTGGAAACTCTTTCAAGTCCGTAAGCTGGGGCGGTCATAGGCTTCCTGTCATTTGTTCCTTATCACGCAGCGATCACTGTCCTTTGTTGCCTGCTACCAAGTGTCCTGGAAACTACTGTTTCATATATTTTGTCCATTCTTTTTGGTTGTTTCAGGCATGGGGGTAAATCTGGTTTCCATTACTCTTTCTTGGTTGGAAGTAGAAAGAAATCTCTTTTTATTGATGTGAAATTCAAATAGCATAAAAGTAACCATTGAAAAATGAACGATTCAGGGGTATTTAGTATATTCACAATGTGGTGCAACAACCACCTCTGTCTAGTTCCCATTTTCATCACCCCAGAAGGAAACCTATTACCCCTCCCTCAGTCCTTGGTCTTTGCCTTCTCTATGGATTTAAATATTCTGGATAGTTCATGTAAATAGGATCCTACGATATGTGATTTTTTGTGTCTGGCTTCTTTCACTTAGCATAGTGTTTTCAATTTCAATGCTCACCCATGCTGTAGTATGTATCAGTAGTTCGTTCCTTTTTATTGCCAAATGATATTTCTTTCATTCTATGTTGTAAGGGCCAAGGGAAAACTCCTCTTTTGCCCTGTGGAATTTTGCTAAAAAATCAACTGACAAAAGGCAAATTAATAAGAAAAAAGGCACACAGATTTATTAATGTGCACATAGGAGAAAACCAGAGTAATTACCCCAACCCCTCAATAGGGTTCAGAAGCTTATACAACCTCTTGAGGTTGCAGAAAGAATAAGGGCTTGGATTACGGCAAAACAGGCTATGGGAGGGGGAGAAGGGGAGGCATGGCTAGCGTATGTGGTCTTGTAATGTAAATGAAACTTCACAGGTAGCAGCCCTCAGAGAGAATAGATGGCAAATGTGTCTTCCAGACTTTTATTTTTTATTTTTTTATTTTTATTTTTTCAATGGAGTTTCGCTCTTGTTGCCCAGGCTGTGGCACGATCCCGGCTCACCACAACCTCCGCGTCCCAGGTTCCAGCGATTCTCCTGCCTCAGCCTCCCGAGTAGCTGGGATTACAGGCATACACCACCATGCCCGGCTAATTTTGTATTTTTAGTAGAGACGGGGTTTCTCCATATTGGTCAGGCTGGTCTCGAACTCCCAACCTCAGGTGATCCACCCACCTTGGCCTCCCAAAGTGCTGGGATTACAGGCGTAAGCCAACGCACCCGGCTCTTCCAGACTTTTAAAGGTGTCAGACTCTCAGTTAATCTCTCCTCGATTAGACAAAGGAAGGCCTCAGAAAAAGCCTGGCTGCATCTGTGCAGATTTTCTCTACAGATGCAAGTCTCTTCCACAAAAGGCAGCTTTGCAGGCCTACTTCTGTTTGCAGGTCCTCTGAACAGCTATCTCAAAATATGTCAGATTTTTGGTTTTGGGTGCACTATTTTGATTTCCTTTAATGTATATGCCACGATTTGTTGATTCATGTATCTGCTGATGGACATTTGGGTTGTTTCCACCTTTTGGATATTGTGAATGCTGTGACTATGAGCATGTGTACCTATGTGTTTGTTTCAGTACCTGTTTTCAATTCTTTTGTGAATATACCTGGGAGAGGGATTGCTGGGTCATATGATAATTCTATTCTTAACTTTTTGAAGAACTGCCAAATTGCTTTCCACAGTGGCTTAACCATTGCACACTTTCATCCTCTTTTTTTAAAAAAATCAGTTTTTTTGGGGGTATGAATTTACATACCTTAAATCACACACATTTTAAGTATACAGCTCAATGAGTTGTGTCAGATGAACACATTTGTATAATCACCATCACAGTCAAGAAGGTAAACTTCTATCACCTTAGAAAGTTTCCTCATATCTATCTGGAGTCAACTCCTCTTTTAGTCAACCACTGTTTTCGTTAACTGTAGATAAGCTTTGCTTCTTCCAGAACTTTATATCAATGGAATCATGCAGTGTGTACTCTTTTGGATCTGAAGTCTTTTGTTCTGCCTAATGTTTTTATGAGATTTATCCATGCTGATATGTGTAGTACAGTTTGTCCCTTTTGACTGCTGAGTAAAATTCTATTTTGTTGATATACCACGATTTGTTCATCTGTTGAATGTATATTTGGGTTGTTTTCAGTTTGCGGCTATTATAAATAAAGCTATAAGCATTTTCAGTCTATGTGTGTCTTCATAATGAACCTTTATGTCTTGTAGATAACATATATTTGAGTTCTACTTTTTATCCACTTGGACTACAGGCACGCACCACCATGTCTGGCTACTTTTTTTTTTGCATTTTTTGGAGAAGGGGTTTCACCATGTTGCCCAGGCTGGTCTCAAACTCCTGGGCTCAAGTGATCCTCCCATCTTGGCCTCCCAAAGTGCTGGGATTACAGGTGTGAGCCACCATGCCGGGCCTCAATCTCTGCCTTTCAATTTGCGGCTTTTACATTGAAAGTAATTTTTGATATGGTTGTGTTTAAATCTATTAAATTAGTACAAAAGTAATTGCAGCAAAAACTGCAGTTACTTTTGCACCAGCCCAATATTATTTTGCTACTTGTTTTCCATTTGTTTATTCAGTTTTTTTTCTTCTTTGTTGCTCCTTGTCTGCCTTCTTTTGGGTTAACCAATTTTTTTTTTGAGATAGAGTCTCGCTCTGTCACCCAGGCAGGAGTGCAGTGGTGCAGTCTCGGCTCACTGCAACCTCTGCCTTCCGGGTTCAAGTAATTCTGCCTCAGCCTCCCAAGTAGCTGGGACTACAGGCATATGCCACTATGCTCGGATAATTTTTGTTTTTTTTAGTAAAGACGAGGTTTCAGGCTGGTCTCGAACACCTGACCTCAAGTGATCCACCTGCCTCAGCCTCCCAAAGTGCTGGGATTACAGGCGTGAGCCACTGCGCCCAACTACCAAATATTTTTTGATATTCCATTTTATTTCCTCTATTTGCTTCTTTCTTTTTCTTTTTTTTTTTTTTTTTTTGAGATGGAGTCTTGCTTTGTGTGCAGTGCCATGATTTCAGCTTATTGCAACCTCCACCTCCCAGGATTAAGCATTTCTCATGCCTCAGCCTCTCCAGTAGCAGTAGCTGGGACTACAGGCGTGTGCCACCACGCCCTGCTAAATTTTTTTGTGTGTTTTTTGTAGAGATGGGGTTTCACCATGTTGGCCAGGCTAATCTTGAACTCCTGACCACAAATGAACCACCCTCCTCAGCCTCCCAAAGTGCTAGGATTACAGGCTTAAGGCACTGCACAAAGCCTATTTTCTCTATTTGTTTCTCTCTTTTTTGGAGATGGAGTCTCACTCTTGTTGCCCAGGCTGGAGTGCAATGGTGTGATCTTGGCTCACTGTAACCTCTACCTCCCAGTTTCAAGCAATTCTCCTGTCTCAACCTCCTGAGTAGCTGGTATTACAGGAGCCCGCTACCACTCCCAGCTAATTTTCGTATTTTTAGTAGAGACAGGGTTTCACCGTGTTGGCCAGGCTGGTCTCAAACTCCTGACCTCAGGTGATCCACCCACCTCAGCTTCCCAAAGTGCTGGGATTACAGGCGTTAGCCACCACGCCCAGCCTCCTCTATTTGTTTCTTAGCTATACATTAAAAAATATTTTAAGTGGTTTCTAGGGCTAACAGTATGCATCCCAATCTTATCTAAAACCCTTTAGAATGGATTTTACTACCTCACATTTCAAAATCACACTTCATCCCTGACACCTCAAACTTCTGCCTTCCTAATTTACAAATGAAATCACCTTACAACAGCATAATTCTATTTGCACCCCCCTTATCAGAGGGCTCTTATTATATAGAAAAAAAAAAAAACTTGATTAAGACATGTTCCCTTTCCTCCATGAGCCCGGAGTAGAGGGGAAGACAGATGTATAAAAGAAAGAATTGTACTGTGGGAAGGTAAAAGTAAACCCCAAAAAAGGGGCACAAGTAGACTCAAGTGGGGAATTATCAAATCTCATCAAAGAGGTGGGGAATCCAGAAGGGCTTCACAGAGGAGGTGCTGGAGATGGAGTTGTAAAAATAAGTATGGCTTACTGGGGCAAAAGGAGAAATGGTGCCATAGATAGAAGGAACTAGAAAGCATCAATAGTTCAGTGTGTCTGGAGCAGGCAATAGGCAGTGTGAGAAGAGTAAATAGATGAGGCTGAAGTTAGGGGCATTATCTCTGGATCCTGGAAAGCCACGAGTGTCTTGTCAAGTTCTAACTTCAGTGCATGGGTAATAGGGAGTCGCTTAATAGGGACCTTTAATACATTCAGATTTGTTTTAGGCAGTGATGGCTGGATTGAAGGGGCCAAGACAGGAGGGCAGAGAAAGGAATTTGTAGGAGAATTTGGTGTCCCTGTGAGAAACAAGGGCTGCTCTAATGTGCCTGGACAGAAGGGCTACAGAGGCAGGCATGATTAAAGAGCAGAACCATAGGAACTTAGAATCAACTGATATAAGAAACGAGCATGAAGGAGGTGCCTGGGATGACTAGAGGTGGAAGTAATCTTCACTAGGATGGAGATGGCAGACGATGGTCACTGTCAGGAGAGGGAGGAAGATGAAGAGGTCAAGATGGAATGTACTGAGTGTGGGGGTATCTGTGGAATCTGTTGGAAATGCTCAAAAGAGAGCTGGAAATACAGTCTGGTGTTCAGGGCAGAGAAGAATGGAATTGGAGTCATCAATGGATGGTGTGGAGAGGTGCATGGCAATTATGATTATGGATGAAACTGACCAGATGAAACTTGTAGAGTTGGAATAACAGGCAAGAGGAAGGCTTGGAAAGGGACTGAGGGGAAACCAACCAAGAAGATGGTGGCTTGCCAAGATGCCACGCTCCAAGGGAGCATTCCTTGTTTTATCCACTTGTCGAATAGTCCATCAGTCTTTCTGCTTCACCTAAGAGGACATTTCATGTTAATTGAGTATGTGGGTTTTTTTTTTTTTTTTTACCCATTATTAATGTACCAATATCTGCTGCTCAAAGCCCAAAGGAGGGGTCACGTGACCAACCCAATGGATCACAAATGCATCACAGTCTCTGCCACCATGCAAGGGAAAGAAGGATGAGGCACACATTTCTCACTTTCTATCCCCACTGAATCTTGTCTTCGTGCAGAGCCTCAATGAAGGTAAAAGAAGCCACCATTTATTGAGGACCTACTATGTACTAGGCACTGTACAGATCATTTATTGACATTATTTACCCTTCCAACCTCAACAGAGAAGTGTGAGAATGCGATTAGCTAGTGGGGAAAAAAAAAAACTCAGAAGGTCACAATTATGGAATGTATTTATGGACTGAAATTTTTGCTATATTAGCCTATTTTTCCTTTCTAGTATTTCCCTCCTCCTCTTTCTCCCATTCAAACAGAGAGTTGCCCTGTGCTCCTGAGCTCAAGGTAGATGTGAGACACAATTTCCTGGTGTTTTGTTTCCAAAAGTATAAAAACATTAATAATAGTATTTGAGGAAAGTGAGGAGGGAAGGATTTTATTCACACTCAGGATGAGGAGGAGCGGCTAGGGATGAGTGAGGAGAGCAGAGATCTCTCTTTTGTCATCAGAGCTGCAAGGGAAGTGCTTTCCAGTGCGTGTCCAGGAAGGGAACAACGACAGCCAGGCAGAGGGTCTGTGTTCAAAGGTGGCACAGAAAGGGAATGAGAGAAGCATTGCACAGATGCTTTGCAGACAAGAGCAAGCATCATCTTGGGGCTGATCTGTGTGAAGCCCTGGCTGAAAACGGAAGGACGCTTTTCCATTACCAAATGTACCCTCCATCTCTTCTCACCTCCCAACCTTGATGCAGGCCCTGGGAAGAGAAGGGGATCTGTGGTGCACTAGTGATCTGGGTCTCCAAAAACCAAAACTGAACATTGCTGATTGGTAGCGCAGCTCCCACCGTGGCGGATTTCAGGATACCAACGTGAGCTCTCTGCAGAACTGGGAAGGGAGCATGCAATCTGCTCCTATGAACCATACGAGCCAGCTCTGCCACACCACTGAAATCCTCCTGAACCCCCTGCGGAAAATACTAGAATTATTATTTATCAGCAAAATAGAAATGAAGTCGAAATTAAAAAAACATACAAATCTATGTTTCTCGTCCACCTAATTTAGGGACAGAGATGGTATGTTTCTTAATTATAAACACAAAGAAAGTGACTGACCTGACATTTGAACCCATGGCTGCCTGAATCCAAAGCCTTGCCAGCTTTCTGACTGACTCTTCTCTGGGCTGAATTCCTGGGGAGTGCTTGGCTCACGCTACTGTCTGGATCTATTCCCATTCCTTACTCTTGCCCTTCCAGGGTCCTAGGAGAAGAATATCTTTGGCTGTGAGAGGCCGGTGGCCAGGGGCATGCCTCTTTTTCAACCATCCTTCTTGCTCTAGTCCACATTTCCTAGGAAATCACTGGGTAAAGGGTTTATGTTTTACTTTCGGATTCTGGACATGACCTAATTGTGGACATCAGGTAAGTGAGAGCTGGATAGGGAGGTGAAGGGGAAGGAATCTGTTGATCATCATCTTGGCTCTGTGGCTCAGCTGTCAATGCCCTTAGAAGTCAGGAAGTGGCGCTCACCTCTCCCGCTCACTGTGGTGGGTAATTTAGTCACCAGAGAAAGGGCTAATATGTGGCATTCATGCCACCACTTCTCTTTTCTGGGCTTATGGCTGACATCACCAAGTTATCACGACATGAAAAGGCCCCATAAGCCTCAATGCTGCACTCCAGGAAGCTACAACCAAACCCAAAGAAGGTGGCTGGGCCAGGTGGTCAGCCCAAGCATGCTTCTCAGCTCCAAACTCACCCTTCTATACCCGCTTTGTGATGTTGGGGCTGCGACTCTGCCCACCAGGGGGAGCTAGAGGAAAGCAACCAGGCAGGAGGAGGAGGAGGAGGAGGGGGAGGAGGAAGAGGAGGAAGAGGAGGAGGGGGAGGAGGAAGAGGAGGAAGAGGAGGAGCAGCATCCCTCCTTCCTATCTGCTTGTGGTTCCTGTGCACATCACCCAGGCAATGCTTGTCCTTCCAGACAACGGCAGTTTCCTCTTGTGGTAAAAGCTGAGCCAGTTTGTAGTTTTTCAAAAATTTGTGTCACCACCCTCCTCGTGCCCCTCAAAGACAATGGCACCAGCCTGCCAGCCTCTTCCTCAGAAGTCTGAATTTTGCCTTTTCCAACCTTCCATGTTTCAATACTTCCCCTTGGGCTCTGGCTGTGTGGGTGGAGCTGCTTTCCATAGTTGCCATCTCCATGATACCCTAGAGTTCCGTTTATGCCGTTTTGGATACCTAGCTAACAATTCCTCATGCTCAATGCTGACTATTAAAATTGCCGGTGTGATTTCTGTCCCCTGAGTGGACCCTGACTACCATTGTGCAAATGAGAGAAAACCCATTTGCCATCCCTGGACCAGGCCATTATGATGGTGTTCGCAGCAGAAGCTTCTGCTACATAAAAGCCAAGACTCTTGTAGGGCCTGAAGACAGCACAAATCTAGCTCTACAAGCACAGCGAGGCAAGAGAATGCACAAAGGGCCCTGAACAATGTAGCCCTCTAGGTTCCACTCCTCTAGGAAAATTCTGTTTCGTATCACTCAGGATGGGGTGTCCAGGTGGCAGCCTGCACCAATTATATCCCAAGCTTTAGGGCTGGGATGGAGGGAACCTGAGAAATCGGCCTCCTTACCGTCGAAGATGAACCAAGGCCCAGAAAGGGGAGGGGCTTGACTCAGGTAACACAGCAAGTGAGTGTCAGGGTGGGATCAGACCCTAGGTCTCCCAAACCACTGGGCTTTCCTGGGTCATGGACTGTTTCTCAACTCTTCTGACTTATGAAACATGCTAGAGATGGCTGTTGTTGTGCCAAATGGTTTCTCTACTACATCCAATAAAATAAAGACATTTCTTTTCCAGAAATGCTTAAAAATAGTTAAAACAACTCTTTTGTTGTTGTTTGTTTTGTTTTGTTTTGTGAGATGGGGGGGTCTCGCTGTGTTGCCCAGGCTGATCTCAAACTCCTCGGCTCAAGCCATCCTCCCGCCTTGGCCTCCTAAGGTGTTGAGATTATAGGCATGTGCCATCATATCCTGCAACACAGTTGTTCTTTATGTTTCAAAATACCTAATCACTAAGTGTAAAGGACTTCCAATTCTAAATTTAAAATATGAAATAAATATACCAATGTCATATAAAAGAGCACCAATATACCTAGGTGTAACTAGCGGTAAGATTGTGGCTCATTTTCTTAACCTCTGTCTCCTGCAAAATGGCAGTTATAATATTTCTCTTTCCAGGTAAATATTGGGGTAAAGTGTTCTTTTAATAGATGGTAGCTGTTGTTGATGAATGACTAATATTTGTCTCAAATATAATATATACACTTCTTTTTCTCATTGATCTTTTTGGCTCTGAAACAAAATCTTTTTTTTCCCCAGTAGCACTAATCCTGGCATAAAGCCCAAGCTCATTAAATGTTAGAGATTATTAAGTGGTCAGTATCAGCATGTCACGTTTTCCTTTAATTCCCACCCAAACAGTGGGTTGAGGCTATTTCTTTGTGGGAATTGAGGACTCTTCTCCCATCACCTCTTTCTAACCCTGGAAGGGGTCTCTTCTGTAACTGAGCAAGGCCTGATGACCCATTGATGGGGTCACCGACTATGAGGCCTTCTTGGCTTGGCCTCCAGGAGAAAGGACCCCCTAAGGCCGTCACCCAGCCCCACTGATTCACACCCAGTGATTTACCGAGCACTGGGGCTGCTGACACCTTTTATGCCTCTTCTTCTAGGCCAAAGAGACAAAGCTAGGGAAGATGTGGCGGGGAACCCATCCCTGGGTCACCTCTGCAGAACTCTCCCATCATTGATGGTGTCCCTTTGCCCTGGAAAACAAAACCTAGGCCCCTTGACTTTGGGTTACCAGCACTTTGGCACCACCTTTGAAGCAATGATCTGAATTTACGACACAGGCATGAAAGCCTGTTTAAGGCTCTGCCCTCTTCCCCGGCCGCTGAACTTCATGTGGTCCAGAGTAAATCACCGTAATAGCCATTGGGCCGGCATTGTTGCGGGATGTTTTATACCCGCGCTGTCAGTTATTTGGGGTGGTTAAACTGAATTGCTGAGTCTCAAGTTACAGTTGTTGCTTTCTCTTGCCTTGTGCATAATTATGGAGAGACATAACAGCCAAAGGTAGGTTCAACAACTAGATTCATAAAGGAGAGGGGGGGATAAAGCAACCTGCTTTCTAACCCACGAAGGGATTTCTTTTCTCCCTTTCTCCTGGGACAATGAAGCCACTTTCTCCTGGGAGAAGGGGTGGTACCGATTGCCAAGTGGTCCCTAGACTCGCTTCCCTGATGAATGGACTGCATGTCCTGGAGCCCTCAGGTTAGCCACGAACTGAGGCTTCCTGGCTCTGGGTCCTTGGTGGGCAGAGGTGGGCCAGTTGATGCTGCAGTCAGAAAAAAAGGGCTTTACCTGGCAGAGCAGTGGCTCATAACTGTAATCCCAGCACTCTGGGAGGCTGAGGTGGGTGGATCACCTGAGGTCAGGAGTTCAAGACCAGCCTGGCCAACATGGTGAAACCCCATCTCTACTAAAAATACAAAAAAAAAAAAATTAACTGGGTGTGGTGGCGGGCACCTGTAATCCCAGCCACTCGGGAGGCTGAGGCAGGAGAATCACTTGAATCCAGGAGGCGGAGGTTGCAGTGAGCCGAGATCGCACCATTGCCCTCCAGCCTGGGGGACAAGAGCGAGACTCCATCTCAAAAGAAAAAAAGAAAAAAGAAAAAAGGCTTTACCCTCTTCTCCACCCACATCTGTACCTGGCACGTGTTTCCATCATGGGTGCCTTGCATGGCATGTGGATAGCTGTTTGCACTTCTGCATCCATGGAAGGCCTATAAAGGCACACACTTCACTGAGCCCTTCACTGAGGCAGTCCTGGAGCCCACGCGCTGGAATAGTAAGTCCCCAGGACACGTTATTTATGGTGTGTAAGCTTTTCCTCCTGCCCCATCTGTAACTCTTGGGTCAGGAAGATACAGTTGATGGCTCACTTTTTTTTTTGGTTGTGGGTGGGGAGGTCTCTGCTTGTTCACCTCCTGATGGGGTGGAGAAGGGCGGGGCAGAAGAGGAGGCAGATGTGCTAATGCAGCCTCTTCCCAGCCTGGGTGGCCCCATCCCCGCTGCATGCTCCCCGAAGCCCTGACCTGGTACCTCTTCCTTCTTAAGGATTTCTGCCCTTCATGTATTTCTGGCTTAGTAACTACTTTGTTATTACAATTACAATGCAGTAAGCACTAATGCATTCTCCTGGTTAAAAGGAGACAAAAGATGTTGAGTGAAGTCTCCTTCCCTCCTCAGACCCCATGTTTCTGTTCCTCACCTTCCAGTAGAAGCCATCATTATTGATTTCTGGTTTTAGATGTCCATCTGTGCATTTAATTTTTTTTTTTTTTTGAGATGGGGGTCTTGCTCTGTCACCCAGGCTAGAGTGCAGTGGCACAATCTTGGGCCACTGCAACCTCCGCCTCCCAGGTTCAAGCAATTCTTCTGTCTCAGCCTCCTGTGTAGCTGGGACTACAGGCGTGCGCCACCACACCTAGCTAATTTTTGTATTTTTAGTAGAGATGAGGTTTCACCATGTTGGCCAGTCTGGTCTCAAACTCTTGACCTCAAATGATCTACCCACCTGGGTCTCCCAAAATGCTGGGATTACAGGCATGAGGCACTGAGCCAGGCCTGCCTTTACTTTTATTTGTATGAAAATATTGGGGATGACGCTGGGCATGGTGGCTCACGCCTATAATCCCTGCACTTTGGGAGGCTGAGGCGGGCAGATCATGAGGTCAGGAGTTCGAGAACAGCCTGGCCAACATAGTGAAACCCCATCTCTACTAAAAATACAAAAATTAGCCGGGTGTGGTGGCATGCACCTATAGTCCAAGCTACTCGGGAGGCTGAGGCAGGAAAATCACTTGAACCTGGGAGGCAGAGGTTGCAGTGAGCCGAGACCATGTCATCGCACTCCAGACTGGGTGACAGAGTGAGACTCCATCTCAAAAAAAATAAATAAATAAAATATTGAGGATGAAAGGGGAGGAAGCAGAATTGTAATTTGCCTCTTGTACCTGGCTGTGGAAGGACAAGGGCAAGGCTGGACAAATCAGTCAGCTCTGTGTCTAAGAGCAGAAGGCTGCTGGTATGAGGGCCTTGAGAGGGTGGACAGATCTTTCTGAAGAGAGAGAAGGGGGCGATGTAACCCCGGTAACAGTGCATGATTCTTCCAGAAGCCCTGAGGGGTCTGTGGTTCCAGAGTCGAAAGATTGGATCTACTGTCAAGTCTACTAGGAGACACATGCAGAGAGTTCAAATTCATGGTGACCTCCAGGTGCAATAATGATGGGGTACAGAGGGAATGGAGGGAGAGAGGAGAGTAACTTAGTTGTGATGGATGGTGAGGAAAGGCTTCATGAAAGGTCATGTCTGAGCTGGGGTTTGGAGGATCCATAGGGGTGAACTGGGCTGATGGGAGGGCTGTGAGGGAACCCATGTGTGCAAAGGTTTGGCAGTGGGGAATTGTAGGCAGATTGGCATCATAGAGCCTGAAATGTGCGTGTGTGTGTGTGTGTGTGTGTGTGTGTGTGTGTGTGTGCAGTGTATGTGTGTAGGGATGAGGTTGGAGATGAAGCTTGAGAGGCAGGCAAGGTTGGACTGTGAAAGGAGCTGCTCTGACTGATGGTCGGGGACACAGCGTGCTTCCTTCACTCATTACTCATTCCACAACGATGTGTGGAGCAGCAGCGCATGTCAGGCATAGCACTAGATGCCTGGGAGAAGATTGGAAAGCAAGGCAGCAGTGTCCTGCTGGACTGACATGCAAAGGGTATATGTTATGGGGGATGCAGGGGATAGGCAGAAACTGCAGAAACTCCACAAACACAGACAAATCATCAGTGTTCCAAGGAAGAGCATAGTGGGGGAGCCCAGGGAAGCCTGCTTTGAGGAGGCGATGGTTCAGGAGAGGATGAGAAGGATCTAGGTCCCGAAGAGCAGGGAAGACACATCCAGGTGGAGGGAGCAACGGGTGGGTCAGGTCTTTGAATGAAAAGGGAGGTGGGGAGCCACTGTGTTCCCAGGTGAGCACAGAGGTCCCCAAGCCGATGATGAGCAATCCTGGTGGGATCAGAGGGGACGAGTTTAGGATCGTATTCGGGGAAGTAGAATGCCAGGCTGCCAGGCAAGGGGCATGTGGGGGCAGGTGTGGCTGCAGATAGGAAGACAGGCTTGGTGGCATCACAGGATCCAAGTGCCAGAGCTCAGGGCCTGGGACAGGGTCAGGGCTCCACTGCCCACTATCTAGTCCATCATCAAATCAGCCACACAGCTCCTCCTAATAGCCCGCGAACCTGTCTGTTCTTCTCCATCCCCAGTTCCCGCTGACTTCCTGGATCAGGCCACCATCCTGCCTAGATCCAATGCCTCCTGACAGGTCTTCATGGCTCCGTTCTTAACCCCATGTAATGTAGTCTGCAGACAGCAGCCAGAATGGTTTTGAAATGGAAAAACAATCATATCACTCCCCTATTCAACATCCTTTGGGTGTTTCCCGTTGGAACAGGGAGACCTGGGAGGTTGTGTTAAGGCCTCAGACTCCTTAATAATCCGGCCTTGCTGGGTTCAACATCATCACCCCTCAGATCTCCCCACCCCGTCCACCTTCCCTGACTCCTTTTCCAGTCAGAATGAGCTCTTTTGAATTCCCTGAGCTGGTCTTACTGGCTCTCTTGCCCCCAGGCCCCTCTGTGTGCTCTTCCTCTTTCTGGAATTCTCTTCTTCACCCCCTCAGCTGTCTCATTTCTGCTCACCTGCCAGGTTTCTCTGTTCAGGAAGACCTCTCTGGCCACATGGGGGGCAGGTGCTCCCATGGCAGGCCACGCCTACCCACACCCTAGCTCTTAGCATACTGCCTTGAAACTGCCTGACTTCTTGTCTGTTTCGTGTACTGGACTCTAAGAAGAAAGGGCAAACTGTGTCCTTTACACTTAGCACAGTCTCCGGCATCCAGCTGGTCCAATAGGTCTTTATTGTTGAATGACCACAGTCTGAGAGGTGAGAAGGAAGAGAAGGAGCAAGAGCAGGGCCGGGGACGGAGGGGTTGAAGGTGATGTCACAAGGAAGGATGATGGCCAGGGGACAGCAGTAATGACCACGGTGAATATTCATTGGTCCTTCCTCTGTGCGAGGACCAATGTAAGTGTTTTACATGTATTAGTCCATGAATCCTCCTGAAAACAATATGAGGTAGACATGGTTAGTATGCCTGTTTTCCAGATGAGGAAACTGAGGCACAGCAAGCTTAACGAATTTACCCAGAGTCATATAACTAGTAAGAGAGAGGCTGAGAGTCAAGCCCGGGTAGCTTGGTGCCTACACTGTACGTACACCATGAAAATACACTCACCCCTCATGAAAATATATTTAATTTGGGCACTTCAAACTTAAACTGACAGTGACCCATTCTCTCAATAGCTTGCACTAGCCACACAGGGGTATGAACAGTTCAGCTGGTTCCAACTGGACAGGTTAAAATATTCCTCTAGAATTGGAATCCCAGAGGTGTTACTTTGGCCAATATATGAGTTCTAAGCTGGCCCCAAACTTCAACCCAGTGACACGCTCCAGTGAACAGCTGTGAAGCTATTGCCCCATGCTGGGGTTCTCCTCGCAGTGACTTTCTGAATAGGGAAGGTTGTGAGTAATGGTGGATTTTGTTGACAAAATTGACTATGCCAGTTATGAAACTTATATCCTGCTTGTCAATATAATAACTGGCCATATCTTAAGTTACTATTAAACATTTACATCTGATGTAATGTAGAGATGGTGAAACCTTGTCTCTACTAAAAATACAAAAATTAGCTGCGTGTGGTGGCACATGCCTGTAGTCCCAGCTACTTGGGAGGCTGAGGTGGGAGAATCGCTTGAACCTGGGAGGCGGAGGTTGCAGTGAGCCCCAGACTCTTGTAAAGTTGGTGGCACATGTGATATAGGTAGCTTTTTGAGGGACAATGACGAATCATTTGATTATTCAACAAATATTGATGGAGCATCTGCTCTATACTGGGCAGAGGGCCAGGTGCTGTGCTTACAGTGATGAATAAGATAATGTGGTCCCTTGTGGAACATATATTATAGTGAGGAACACAGATGAGAAATAAATGAGTAAAAAGCAACTACTTTTGTGATTAACGTTTGCCGGTAACACATGAGGGGCTGCGTTAGCTAATAATGAGGTAGTGATGGTGGGTTTCAGGCTGTTCCACATGCTGACCACTTTTAGTGCTAGGGCCTTTGGGGTTTCACTAAAAAGAGGGTAGAGGCTGGATACGGTGGCTCAAGCCTGTAATCCCAGCACTTTGGGAGGCCGAGGTGGGAGGATCGCTTGAGTCCAGAAGTTTGAGACCAGCCTGGTCAATATAGTGAGATCCCATCTCTATAAAAAATAAAAAATTAGCTGTGGGTGGTGGCACGTGCCTGTAGTCCCAGCTACTCAGGAGGCTGAGGTGGCAGGATCACTTGAACCCAAGAGTCCAAGGTTACAGTGAGCTATGATTACACCGCTGCCGTCTGGCCTGGGTGACGGAGCAAGACCCTGTCTTTAAAAACAAAAAACGGTGGAGAAATTTAATGTAGTGTCAGATCACAGGAGTCATTTGAAGTATGACACCTCTTTAATACACCTGAGGTTCTCTTGAAAATAAGCAACAGAAAGCAGTGTGAATCCCTCTTGAATGCGCTGGTGAGCAGCCCTTCACAACCTCCACTCAGAAGCTGATGGGCTGTGTCTCCAGGACAAGAGACTAGAGGTGGGCATTTTAGGTCCCTCAGACTTTGCTGACGGGAATGTAAATTGGTACAACCTTTCTGCAAAAGTTTTGCAGTATGTATAAAGAATATTAAGTGGGGTAATCCACTCTAACCCCAGCAATCCCCCTCCAGAAATTAATACTGAAGAAGTACTCAGAATTGAAGACAACAGATTTCTGATAAAAGTGTTCATTCCAGGGTTGTTTAAATTAGACATGATAGAAGAATATATAGTACTTATGGTGCATTTACATGATGAATTATGGTACAGTCATTTTTGATGAATATTGAATGCTGGGAAATGTTCACTATATAAGTTAAGTGATAAAGCAAAGCATGAAAGTATAACAAAAACTGAAGAATGGTAGGAGTCTTTTTTTTTTTTTTTTGAGACAGAGTCTTGCTCTGTTGCCCAGGCCGGAGTGCAATGGTATGATCTTGGTTCACTGCAACCTCTGTCTCCCGGGTTCAAGTGATTCTCCTGCCTCAGCCTCCCAAGTAGCTGGGACTACCACCATGCCCGGCTAATTTCGTATTTTTAGTAGAAACAGGGTTTCACCATGTTGGTCAGGCTGGTCTCGACTTCCTGACCTCAAGTAATCCACCCGCCTGAGCCTCCTAAAGTGCTGGGATTACAAGCATGAGCCACCACGCCCAGCCAGGAGTCTATTTTTAGCAAGCATAGAGATATACGTGTGCAAAAAAGATTGTGAAATGTTATCAGTGGTTATCTCTGAAATGAGGAAGTCAGGTGATTTTTTTTCATCTTTAAACTTTCTGTGGTTTTCTAAATTCTCTTCAATAATCGTGTACTATTTATAAACAAAGGAAGAAATTTAAAAGTCTACCTTTACTTTAAGTAACAAATAAAAGTGTGTTCCAAGGTGAAACTGCTTCTGCTAGTTCCTGAACCTAAGGGGTTGTCAAGTCTTGGAAAATAGGGAAGAAGAAAAGTAAATCTTCTTTAGGAAAAATCCTGCAGGTTCCTTACCCCCACAAAGGCTGTGCTATTCATGCCTTCTCTGCTACTACCTTAACACATCTTCTGGCAGTAGTGAAAATGAGTCTGGCACTTGAAGAGCCAAGGAAGGGGTATTCCCCCGGGGTTCGTTGGCAAGTTCATGATAGCCTATGTGTGAGACACAAAGGAACTAAAAAAGCAAGCGCTAACATTTATCGAGTGCTAGCTCTGGGCCAGCCATGGTGCTAAGTACCACAAGTACCACTGCCCCACCCACCACCAAACACACACCCCTGTTCTTTCTTAATGTATTTAACCCTCACTGTGACCTTATGAAGTTGGTACTGTCACTATTCTCATTTTAAAGATGGGAACACTGAAGCCTTGTATTAGGCCGCTCTTGCATTGCTATAAAGAAATACCCAAGACTGGGTAATTTATAAAGAAAAGAGGTTTAATTGGCTCACAGCCCTGCAGGCTTTACAGGAAGCATGGTGCTGACATCTGCTTGCTTCTGGTGAAGCCTCAGAGAGCTCTCAATTGTGGCAGAAGGTGAAGGGGGAATAGGCATGTCGTATGGCAAGAGCAGGAGCGAGAGAGAGAGTGGGGGCAGACGCCATACACTTTTAAATGACCAGATCACGTGAACTCAGAGCAAAAGCTCACTATCAACAAGCGGATGGCCCAAGCCATTCATGAGGGATCTGCCCCCATGATCCAAACACCTCCCACCAGGCCCCACTTCCAACATTGGGGATTAGAATACAACATGAGATTTGGTGGGGACACACATTCAAACTATATCAGGCCTAGAAGGGTGGCATGCTCTGATCACACACACCTGGTAAATGGTATTGCCAGAACTTGAATCCAGGACACAGCTATGCTGGGGAGTGGAAAAGTCAATGAATAGGAAGGAGAGAAGGACAAATGATGGGAGAAATCAACATGGATATGAGTGGGAGGCCAATAAGCACTGGGTCCTCTGCAGTCTGGAGAGCACAGCAGACTGGGATGCCAAGAAGCAATTTGGAGGGGGGAAAGATGGCTGCCTTTATTTAAGAGGGCCCCAACAGTTCCAGCACAGTCTCTTAGGAGGGCCACCCCTATGACCTGGACAAAGGTTTCTTCCCTCTCAGAGCAGCAGTAAAAAGATTAACAAAGAATTGTTTGTGGCTGATTATGAGTGCTGGTATTTGAGAAAGTTTTTCTTAAAGGTTAAGAAAGAGGCACAGAGTTCTGAAGAGAACTTCTGGGCACCTTCCAGGACCTCCCAGGTTGATAGCAATGCTTTTCATTCTAACTTCACATTGAACATATGGCTTTTCTGTTCTGTGACACAGACAGGCGAGCTCCTGGAGCTAGCCTTATGTTCATCAGCTTCTGTTGAGGTTGTTTTTGCCACCTACATGGGGAGTGAAATTGGAGGCAGGTGAGAGGAAGAGTTTTCAGAGGTTTGTGAGCAAAAGAAAAGAAAGAAAATAGTTAGAGATTTCATATGAAAGACAAATCCTGGTCCTGGTTATAGAAGGTGAAGTGGTAGCAGGAAAAAAGGGAGAATGCAGCCTGGGTGGGGAGCCTCTCCAGGAGAAAGAAGTGAAGGGAGGACCAGTTCTTCATATCTGTCACCAGGGGGCAGCACTGGCACAATACAGCTTGGTTGTGCCTTGTATTCCAGTTCCAACAACTGGTAGGTTGCTTAGGGATGCAGAATTCCTGAATAACTAACACGTTATAAAATTAGTACACCTTTGAATAGCTCTGTTTCCTTCCACCTGACTTAACATTGACATCTATCCAAGCTAACAACACATCAAAAAAACATGCAAGAATACAGGATTTCATGAAACATTCTAAAGGGTGATGTTGGAAAAGTCCTATGTTTTCTGAAAAAGCTATTGAAAATGTGGATATCACTAAATTAGTCCACTACCAATTGAAGAAAAGAATGGTGGCAGGATGCTTCAAAAGAGAATGACTTGAATAGGAAAGGCTTTAGGAAATGGGTGATGTCTTGTAATATTTATGTGAAAATGACCATTTTTATGATCATGCTATAGAATAAAACCTGAAGTGAAGGTATTGCTATTGTACTGTCATGTAATGTTGGCAGAAAATTGCACCAAAACCCCTGAAACTAATTCATTTATTGTTTGTTCTAAGAATTAGAGCACATTTACCATTATTTTCCAAATTTGGTCATATAAGATGAAATAAACTTATTTAGCTTCATTTAAAAAATTATTTTTATTAGTTTTTGTCATTTATTATGTTACTACTTACTACAATTTTTAAGTTTTGTTTAAAGAGGTTTCACTTTGAGTATGAGGATGGAAAAAAAATGAGTAGGGAGGAGAGGAGGACAGTTATTACAGGTAAAACAGCACGCCACAATTTTAGTTATTATTTTTATTAAAGTGTAATTTTGAGTTTTTGAGACAAGGTCTGGCTCCATCACCCAGGCTGGAGTTCAGTGGTGCTACTTCAGCTCACTGTGACCTCCATCTCCTGAGCACAAGTGATTTTCATGCTTCACCCTCCCAAGTAGCTGGGACTACATGCGTGCACCACCATGCCTGGCTAGTTTTTGTATTTTTTGTAGAGATGAGGTTTTGCCATGTTTCTCAGGCTGGTCTTGAACTCCTGAGCTCATGTGATCCGCCTGCCTGGGCCTCCCAAAGCACTGGGATTACAGGTGAGAGCCACTGCACCTGGCCTAAAGTGTAATTTTTCTGGCACCAATTTTACTTGGATATGAGGGCAGTATGTTTAACATCCGATCTTAACAATAACAGTTACCCTTTATTACATACAATTTACCAGACACACTTTGCGTATATGACTTCATTTGATTCTCACAACCTCTCAAGGAGACAAGTAGTATTTTTAGTACCACCGCAGCAAAGGAAACTGAAGATAAATTGTAACCTTTAAGGGAGGAGACCACCCCTCATATTGCCTTATGCCCAATTTCTGCCTCCAAAGAAAGAAGAAGTAAAAACTAAAAGGCAGAAATGAAATCCATAGGCAGTCAGCCTGGTGCCGTGCCCTGGGCCTGGTTAAAGATCGACCCCTGACCTAACCAGTTATGTTATCTATAGATTCCAGACATTGTATAGAAAAGCATTGTGAAAATCCCTGTCCTGTTCTGTTCTGTTCTGTTCTGTTCTGTTCTGATTACTGGTGCATGCAGCCCCCAGTCACGTATCCCCTGCTTGCTCAATTGATAATGACCCTCTCATGTGGACCCCCTTAGAGTTGCAAGTCCTTAAAAGGGACAGGAATTACTCACTCGGGGAGCTCCGTTTTTGGAGACCTGAGTCTTGCCAAAGCTCCCAGCCGAATAAAACCCTTCCTTCTTTAACTTGGTGTCTGAGGGATTTTGTCTGCGGCTTGTCCTGCTACACCTTGATCCTTACAGCTGGTAAATGGAAGAGCCAAGATGTGAATCCAAGTTTGGCTCCAAAGAAAAGGTCTTCCGGCCAGGTGCGATGGCTCACACCTGTAATCCCAGCACTTTGGGAGGCCAAGGCGGGTGGATCACCTGAGGTCAGGAGTTTGAGACCAGCCTGACCAAAATGGAGAAACCCCATCTCTACTAAAAATACAAAATTAGCTGGACATGGTGGTGCATACCTGTAATCCCAGCTACTCAGGAGGCTGAGTCAGGAGAATCGCTTGAACCCAGGAGGCGGAGGTTGCAGTGAGCCGAGATCGTGCCATTGCACCCCAGCCTGGGCAACAAGAGTGAAACTCTGTCTCAAAAAAAAAAAAAAAAAGAAAAGAAAAGAAAGAAAGGGCCTTCTTTCTTTTCCTTTCTCTCCTTTCCTTTCCTCCCTTTATTCCTTCTAAATTTTTATTACAGAAAATTGCAAACATACCCAAAAATAGCAAAGTAGTACAATGAATTTCCATATAGACTCTCTCCAACTTCAACAAGGATCAACTTTAGGTCAATCTTTCAACTCTACCTCCCACCTCCCTTTTCACCCCCAGGTTATTTGCACAAAATTTGCAAGATCACATCATTTCAGCCGTCAGCCCTTAATATTGCAGTTTGTATTTCTAAAAGATGAAGACTCTTTTATTCTAAACACAACCATGATATCACTATTACCCTTAAAACAACAATGACAATATCCAACATCCAGATAGTCTTTGAAACTTCCCTGATTATCTCTAAGTTTAACCTTTGGTTTGACTCAGATCCCATATTGCATATGGTTCATCTATTCCTCAGACGTCTCTTAATCTGCAGATTTATTCTCTATTTTTTTTTTCCCTTGAGATTTGTTGAAGAAGCATGTTTGTCCTGAGCATTTTCTGCAATCTGGATTTTGATGATTTCATCCCCGGGTGCTGCTTGGCATGCTCCTCTGTGACATTAGTTATTTTCTTACTTTTTTAAACACATTTTTGTTGTGCTCCCATTGTGTTTAAGGTGGTAGCACCTGAGGCTTAGAGCTAAGGAGGGACACAGACACCAAGCAAGGAAACAGATATAGAATTTTATTTGTATTATTTTATATAATATATAAATATGTATTGCTTATGATATAAATATAACTCTATTTGTCTTCATAATACCATGAAGTAAAAGCTTTTTTTAAAAAAAATTCACCAGGCGCAGTGGCTCACGCCTGTAATCCCAGCACTTTGGGAGGCCGAGGTGGGTGGTTCACCTGCGGTCAGGAGTTTGAGATCAGCCTGGTCAACATGGTGAAAACCTGTCTTTACTAAAAATACAAAAAATTAGCTGGGTGTGGTAGTGTGCACTTGTAATCCCAGATACTTGGGAGGCTGAGGCAGGAGAATCACTTGAACCTGGGAGGCGGAGGTTGCAGTGAGCCAAGATGGCGCCATTGCACTCCAGCCTAGGCAACGAGAGTGAAACTCCATCTCAAAAAAAAAAAAAAAAAAAAAAAATTGTACCAAAGAAGACATTGTGATGTCAAAGAGAACTAGATGGGTTTTAGGTTTTCCCTCTCAAGTCAACTATGTATGACTTTGAGGGAAGGGGTGTCCCTTACTACCTCTGGGCTTTGGGGTCCTCTTCTTAAAATCCTAGGTGTTGACTAAATGAGTGTTTTTCCAATCTTCTTAAAGCAATAGAACCTTTACATCCCCTGCATGTACTCTCACCCTGAATCCTAATATATAAAATAGCTAACAGGGGAGCTTCCCTGGGTGAAGTAGGGGAGAGCCATTAGGTCCTACCTGCTCTCACTCTCTGACCCTAACTTTCATGTCCACCTCTCACCCCCTAGGGCAGACACTGAGACACTTCTCTAGAACCTAGGTCTCCATGGACCAGTCAAAACCACTGGATTAGATAACATTTGATGTTCTTCTAAGCATCACCAAACCATGAAAGACCTGGGTGAGTAATGCCTCAGTTTCCCCAACATACATTACTCTGTGTGTTTTAATTTATCTATCAATGGAGGTATGACATGCCAGAGCTGAAATACTCTATTCCAATCTCCCTTTTTAGTCAGCCCTCCTTCAGTTGCAAGTGACAGAACCCAGTTCAAACTTGCTTGTACATAACAGGGAAGTTATTAGTACATTTAACTAGGAAGTCCCTCCATATATCTGGCTTCTGGCCATGAGTTCAAGCAGTACCATCATGCTGGTCCTTTCCCCTTCTCCATTCCTCCACGGTCTGCACGGCTTTCTTCTCTGGCAGACGTTCCTCATGTCATGGCCAACAACCAGCCCCAGGCTTACATCCCACAGCCCAACAACCTCACTGGAAAGAGAGGGCCTCTTCCTTGGTAGTTCCTATAAAAGTCCTGCACTCCCACCTTCACTGGCCAGGTGTAGATCATGTGCTGATCTCTGAAACAGTCACCATGCCTGGGGGAATTCGGAATCTTAATTGGCCATCTTCAGCTGCCTAAGCCATATGGAGCAGGAGGATTCCTCAAGAAACATTGAGGTGCTAATATCAAAAGAATGGGAAATATTCTCAAAAGATGAACACTCTACTTAAAGTGACCGTATAACTTATCCAGACCAGAATAGTTGAGAGAGTAAAAAGGGGCGCCATTAACCCTCACAGTGGGATGAACACATGTAAACTAGTAAACTGTTCTGGGCAACCTGGAACATGTGGTCATCCTATTTCCCTCAGAGAAGCTAAATGACTTTGCCAAGGTTCTCAAGCTAATGAGTGAGAGAAACGGGTGTAGAACCAATTCCAGTACTTTCTATCAAAAGATCGTTGTCAGCCACGAGAAACTTGTTTCTGTAGTAGACTTGTCTCACAGAATAGGGTATGAGAGTAGATTTTATGGAAAAATCGGAACTTTAATGAAATTAGGCCAGGTGAAGAATCCTTTGTAGGGTCATGTCAGTGACCATCTGTAACAACTTTCCATCATTGACATGTCTGGATTGCCTGTGTTAAAATATTTTGGGTGCACAGACGTATTTACCCCCAAATGGTATGGTATTATCAGTGGTTAAAGAGTGTAGATTTGAACTCAGCTCTACCACTTAGGAGCTGTGTGACTTTGGGCAAATTACTTAACCTTTCTGAATCTGTTTCCTTCTCAATGTCAGGTCCTGCCCTGTCTGCAGCCGCCCACCTGCCCAGGCGTTTCCCTGCGTCCTGCCCTTCTGTGGCCTGATCAGCTTGTTGCAGTCCTGGCCCTACCTCTAATCAACTGGCGAGTGGTCAGCTTGTGTGTGTGGCCTCAACACTATATTGAAAAGTGTTAGTAAGTAAACCATAGGGATTTTATAGCATCTTTAGGGAATGTTAAACTGCAGGGAGGAAAAACTGTGAAAAGGACAATCCAAAATGTAATATAAAAAAAATCAAGTCATGCCATCACCAAGTCTCAGTAGTTCACAGTGCTAAAATTACAAGTCAAAAAGAAAAAAAAAAGAAACCCAAATATTTTAGTGGATGTCTTTAGCCTCAGACACCTGGTTTGGAAACATACCACCACCTGTGCTGTATTAAACCTGCAAAAAACCCAGGAAGGAAATACAGTGTATGAGGCCAGAAAAGGGTGGGCTCCTGGATCCCTTAGGTCAAACAGCAGGCTGTAAATGACTCTTTTCAAAACAGACACATTACTTCCCAAGATTGCGGCCTGCCACAAAAGAAGGTACACACAGCGGTTGTTCCCAGCAAGGGTTATACTATATGGCTATTAGGGGGAATAGAAGGAGCTTGATTCTCGCCAATTACAGGAAATAAGGTCAAGTAAAGATAACAGGTCTTTGAATTAAAGAGGCTTTAAACACACATCCTGGCCTCATGGCTTTAGTAGCGAGTAAGAATTATGGAATGAAGCCTCGGGTTTTCTTACTCCCTTGAAGCTGGGCTCCTGAAACACACCCTCTCCCGGATTAATGTGAAGGAGTCCTGTGTGGGGAAGGCACCGGCTTCCTCATTCATGCCTTTGGCTTGTTTATGTTCTTTCTAAATAGACCTCGCTGCTGCACTGCTAGTGAGATCTGGGCTGGGATCGTTTCACTAGTTAAAAGTCTCACATATAGCACATTTGATGGTCTCGGTGGTAAATACCTTTAGATTTAGAGGTCAAGATTGCATGACTTTTGTCTAGATAATGGAGAAGGGAGCTCGCAGACTCCAGCCATCATGGATCAGTATATTGCTATTTTGCCTTATTGTTCAAGGACAAGGTATTCAAACAGGCTTGACTCAATTCAATGAGATGGAATATCAGTTCAGTTCAGGGAAAATGTAGAAAAACCCAAACATCAAAAGGTTGTTTGTCATGTGGAGAAACACCTGGTTGTGAGCGTGGAATCCCTGCCCTAATGTGCAGACTGCATTTATTAGATACACACCGAATTCTCCTGCTCTTGGGTAGGGAGGAGGGTGCAGGATGGGAATAGGGAATGGAGGGAGGAGGAAACTTAAGTCAAGCAACCCATTATAACATTAAAAAAACCAATCTGGTTTATTTGGCTAGCCCACTGGCTCTTCTACAAATAATCCACTGGTTGAACAAACTCAACTTTTCTTTGGATTCTTGTTGGCATTGGTTCTAGTGCATGTGACTGTAGATCTGGGTTAACTCTCTTCCCCCATAACAACTAAAGAAAGTGCACAGATTTTTCATGCTTTTAAAGCTTTTCTTTTCTGATAATTAAATAGAAAAAAGACCTTGATTTTGACAGCTAAGTCTGGTTACAACCCTACTTCATGGGGGTTGTTAGAAGATTAGCCTGAAGTGTGGCACAGAGTGAGAAAATGTTCTGGAGATAATAGCTTTTTTTTTTGTAATTTTTTTTTTTTTTGTAATTTTTACTTTTTTTTGAGAGTGAGTCTCACTCTGTCGCTCAGGCTGGAGTGCAGTGGCGCAATCTTGGTTCTCTGCAACTTCCCGCCTCCTAGGTTCAAGCAATTCTCCTGCCTCAGCCTCCTGAGTAGCTGAGATTATAAGCGCCCGCCACCATGCTCGGCTAATTTTTGTATTTTAGTAGAGACCGTGCTGGTCAGGCTGGTCTCAAACTCCTGACCTCAAATGATCCACCTGCCTCGGCCTCCCAAAGTGCTGGGATTACAGGCGTGAGCCACCGCGTCCAGCCAAGAGATAATAGCTTTTCATTGCATGGTCTCTATATCTTGTAGCTCACGTATGCCCTCACCAGCTTCATGGAAAGTCTACAAATTTATAAAATATTAATATTATGTCTATTATGTAGGCAACAGTTTGAAGCCCTGCTGAGTTTCCTTGCTGTTGTTTGATTTTAAATAGATCTTTGGTTCCTTGGTTTTTATCTGAATTAAAAGCACAATTCTAGGTTCTTACAGTTCTGCAGTATTTAAAGATTGTTAGTATGTAGAGAATAACTTTTTTTCTTTCCACAAAGCAACCCATGTTCATCGTTTAAAAAGAGTAGATGAATACTTGCAAAAAGAATATAACCGGTAATTCTACCTCTCAAAGATTATCACTGTCCACATTTTGGTGAATTATTATTGCACATGTTTTGTAACTTTTCACCTAATTATATATCAAATGTCTTTTCACATCATTAACTGGCCTTCAATGTCATGTTTAATGGCAGCAGAGAATTCTATCCACAGGCACCTCATTTATTTAAGTAATCCTCTATTATGGACATTCAGACTGTTTCCAATTTTTCCACTATCAAATAACATCATTGTTAAATAAACTCCAAATCACCAAATCCCAAGATGTGGTTTCCAGTTTCCGGGTCTTCATGTCATATCTACTCAAACCTGTAGGTTTTTCTGAAAGTTAGAAATTCCCTGCATCTCAAACTAGCACCAAGGATACTCCTTCAAAAGGTTGAGATGTGAAATTCCCCTCTTGCTCCCAGCAAGAAGAGGCAAAATTGGGGTCATTTTCATGACAGCCATTACTGTGTATGAGGTTCTCCAGTAAGGCACCTCCCCTTCACATTTTCACCTCATCGCAGGCCATTTCCTCACTGCAGCAGCAACCTCACCTTTCATGGGGATGTCCAAATGTGTCATCCCAATAGACTGTCCCTAAGACAAGGAAAAAGTTCACACACATGTGCTCTGTGCAATGCTCTAGTTCCTTCAGACAATGTCTCACTTTCTGTTCTGGGAGAGAATTGACTGGGTGAGGCCTTTTCCTCTTTAACTGGACTTGGACTCATTTGAAACATATAGATATGACTTCATGGGCAGGTGAAGACAGGTTATTTATCCAGAAGTGGGGGCTTCAAAGGGATTAGGAAGTATGAGATGAACTGCCCAATAAAGAGAAATGGCTCGGGAGAACACAGGAGGGGTTCATGGGAAACCCTGGTCAGCTTCCCAAGCCTAGTTACAACCTGCTAATCCTGGGCAAAACTGCCAGGTGAGTAAGGGCTATCTTCTGTGCTTCTCCTTGCCTTCTTGCTGCTGCAAGCACTTAGGAGCATCATGGACTTTGTGGGGACCTAGGGCTCTCACTGAGCCAGCTCTTCAGGCCAACTTTTGGAGTAGCCCCTCAATATTGGTTAGAAATAGGCCAGTCCCCTGTCCTAGAGGAGGAGAATATTTGTCTTTCTTTTGGCATACAGAGGTCTGTAGGGACACAAAAGTCACTGTGGTGATAAGACACCTTCTTGAGGTTGAAGCTGGTATTTGAAGGAGATTTGGGTAAGGACTATCTAGAGGAATCACCAGGAGAGTTGCCAGATAAAATACAAGACAACTAGTTAATTTTTTTTTCCTTTTTTCTTTTTTTTTTTTTTTTTTTGAGATGGAGTCTCATTCTGTCACCAGGCTGGAGTGCAGTGGCACGATCTCGGCTCACTGCAACCTCCACCTCCCGGGTTCAAGCAATTCTTCTGCCTCAGCCTCCTGAGTAGCTGGGACTACAGGTGCACGCCACCACGCCCAGCTAATTTTTGTATTTTTAGTAGAGACGGGGTTTCACCATGTTGGCCAGGATGGTCTCGATCTCTTGACCTTGTGATCCGCCCGCCTCAGCTTCCCAAAGTGCTGGGATTACAAGTGTGAGCCACCGCACCCGGCCAATTGTTTTTTTTTTTTTTTTTGAGACAGGGTCTTGCTCTGTCACCCAGGCTCGAGCGCAGTGGCATGATCATAGCTTACTGCAACCACCTCCTGGGCTCAAGTGATTCTCCCATCTCAGCCTCCCGTGTAGCTGGGACTACAGGCAAACGCCACTTCATCCAGCTAATTTTTAAATAATTTTGGTAGATGGAGGTTTGCTATGGTTCCCAGGCTGGGCTCAAAGTCCTGGGCTCAAGTGATCTACCTGTCTTAGCCTCCCAAAGTGCTGGGATTACAGGCATGAGCCACCTGTACCTGGCCCACCCAGTTAAATTTAAATGTCAGATAACACTTTTTTTTTTTAAGTATAAGTGTGTCCCATGCAAACAAAAAACCTTGAATATACAGTGTCTTATATGTATTATTTCCCCCGATCTTTTGCAATTGTTTCTCTCATACCAGGAACAAGTCCATCTTACTTTTGAAGAGCGCAGAGCTCACTTATGAGGACAGGATGCACGAGTCTACTCGGGAGAGGCCAGCTAGGCTGGGGTGTTCAGCTCACTGTGATCATTAGATGGCACGACTTGCAGAACTAATGATCAGTGGTCAACCAGTGAGTTTGTTAAGTGGAGCCTATAAAGAGAGTGGCTGTTGTGTCAAGTCCACAGTGCCAGGCACTGGAAATGGCCAATAAACATTAGTATGATGATGATGATTATTAACTAATCTGTTGTTTGATGCTTAATTTGTTTACAATTAATTTTATGAATAACACTGTGATCAATACCTTTATAGTTTAATCTTTGGATAAATCCTTGGTGATTTCCTTAGAATATTTTTCTAACATTTAAAAAATTTTTTAAAAAATTTAAAAGTTTTTGCAGATATGGGGTTTTGCTGTGTTGCCCAGGCTGGTCTTGAACTCTTATCCCCAAGTGATCCTCCTGCCTTGGCCTCCCAAACTGCTGAGATTATAGGCATGAGCCACTGTGCCTGGACTGAAATTCTTTATTTTAAATGAAATTCTCCTTGAGTTTTTTTTTTTGATCCATATGAGTACTGCAGTTTATGGCCCCAAATCTCTCTATGTGGCCAAATTTGTGTTATAAAATCTCAGGGAAATTTTATTATTGTTTTTGTTATTTTTACCTCTGCAATTTTCTTTGCTGTCTGAAATTGCTGGGTGGGTTTTCTTCTAGTTCATCTTTTTCTCAGGGCATACTCTACTTGAATCTTGAGTGAAGGGTGGTCTGGCTCTTCACTCCATACGAGATACCTGAAGTTCCATAGATGTCCCTGGGTATGCAGTGGTGGCAATAGTTAATTTAGCTCTGATCTCCTGCTTCAATCGTGGCCTCAAGGGGTGAAGTACTCTTATTTTCTCTGAAGCTTGTTTGCTTATTTAAAGAAGGTTTTTGTTTAACATTTTAAACTTTCCTTGTAGTCACTGAGACATAGGCTAGGATTGGCTGAGCTCAGAGCCTTTCCTCTTGGAACCATTTCCTGGGGAAGGAAACAAATTAGTGAGAATTTGCTACTGGAATGGATCTGAATCCTAATATTGCTCATTGTAGCTATTAGACTAGCTCTGAGCCTGTTTCCTCTTCTATAGAGTAAGAGTTGCTACTACTGAGTGCTAAGCACTCGAGAGACAGTGTCCTTACCTTTCAGAACACATGCAAAAAAGAGTCAGAAAAGGGGTTTCCACAGTGTCGTAAGTAACAAGAAAAAAATCATCCTTAATCTATATTGCCAATAAGTCCATGTGGATCCATTTTGCTAGGATGGATGGTTTGTTTGTTTGTTTGTTTTTCTGAGACCGAGTCTTGCTCTATCACCCAGGCTGGAGTGCAGTGGTGTAATCTTGACTTGCTGCGACCTCCGCCTCCCAGGTTCAAGGGATTCTCGTGCCTCAGCCTTCCGAGTAGCTGGGATTACAGGCGCCCACCACCATGCCCGGCTAATTTTTGTATTTTAGTAGAGATGGGGTTTTGCCATGTTGGCCAGGCTTGTCTCGACTCCTGACCTCAAGTGATCTACCTGCCTTGGCCTCCCAAAGTGCTGGGATTACAGGCGTGAGCCACCATGCCAGGCAGATGGATGTTTTTATAGCTTGGCTTACATTGGAAAAGACAGACCAGTAATTTCTGTGAGCCCACCACTCTTCTTCCTCAGAAAAGGAAGCTTGCCAAGTTTTCTCTTTAGCTCTCATTCCTCGAGTGGAGGCTGCTGTCCAATAGATTATCCAGCTATGAGGAGGCCAGAGTCATTCACATAAGGCTTCACTTGCTATAAAATCCTAACAATCTTAAAATATCTTAAAGTTGGGGAACTTGCTTTTTCAAAACTCAATCCTGTTCGAGTATATAAGCCACAAGAAATAAACAACAAACAAAACAAACATCTTCCCACCCTGGAAAAAAGCCATAGCTCATTGTTGGATGAACAAATGGATCCAACTCTGCTCTCAGAGACAACTCACACTCACTTTAAAACTGTCAGGAGTAATCTTTCATGACTTCAGCGTTAGGTTCCAGACTCCATTCCACCTCCAACCATGGAAGCAGGATTCCTGGACAGGTTAGTTTGAAGTAGCTTGTGCATGCAGTGGCTGGCTAGGAGGGGCGTGGGGGTGTAGTTTGGACACTTGTGGGCAATGTGGGAATACGGGAAATATGAATGAGCTGGGGTGACTTGTGCTCTTGCAAAGAACTTGTTGTGCCCCACGTATGGAAGATAGCATCCAAGAAGGACTCCTGCTGAGTTGGAGCCTATGAAATGGCTCTGCCTCACCCTGCCCTATTCTGAGGGTAAGAAAGTTTGCTTACTGAGGACAGTGAATCGGACACGGATGCTGCAGGCCGTGGGCTTGCCCTGGCTTGCCTGTCTTCCTGGCAAGACAAGCAGTTATTAGAGGCTGGTGATGACTCCCTGTGTCTGGGGACAAGCTGTCTGCATTTCTAGGAGATGGCTCCTTCCTAAGGGGAAAGAAAAGGTGCCAGGCTGTGGAAGGGTCCAATTATTGGCGGCTCTATTTTACAGAATGATTGTCTTTGAGTGAAGTATGTGTTATAAAATCAAACTTGGCATTTTTAATTAACATAAAAGAATCTCAGTCCTTACATGCTATGTACATGTATAAAAGAGGGAAATTCCTTATACACTTCTCAGGAAATGGCTTTCAGAGCCTCCTCGCCGCTCTGAGAATCTCCTTGGACAATGTCCCAAGGGCAATTGCAAACATATTTCATAAATGGGTTTGTCTAATTCTTTTGTCTGTTGACTAATACCTTTATTCAACTATCTTAAGATTTGTGTGTGTGTGTGTGTGTGTGTGTGTGTGTGTTTGAGACAGGGTCTCACTCTGTTCCCCAGGCTGGAGTGCAGTGGCACTATCGTAGCTCACTGCAGCCTGGAACTCGTGAACTCAAGTGATCCTCTTGCCTCAACCTCTCAAGTAGTTGGGACTACAGATACATGCCACCATGCCTGGGTAATTTTTTGTGTTTTTAGTAGGGATGAGTTCTCACTAGGTTGCCCAGGCTGGTCTTGAACTCCTGAGCTCAAGTGATCCTTCTGCCTCAGCCTCCCAAAGGGTTGGGATTATAGGCGTGAGCCACCACATCCAGTCTATTTTAAGATTAAAAAAAATCTAAATACTACTATCAAAGGAAGCAATTTCTGTTAATATCCTTGTAATCAGCTCTGAGGGGTCAAATGGGCTGTGGACATCTTACTAGGGCCAAATACCTGTGACAGAAGAATTTCCCAAGAGCTTCTGGAATATGGCTTAGCATCACAAGCAGGAAAGCTGGTAACCATATTCCAGGGTCTCAGAGTGGATCTGTGCTCGGTGGCTAATGATTCAGAGGACCATCCTGACCTTGACCTTTGAGCTAATGCCACTGAACTAGCACTACAACTGCAACAGCAAGCAACTCTGGATCTCGGAATCCCATTTGACTTCTAATCTTAGTTCTGCTATGTATACATTGTGAAATCTCATCAACCTCTCTGAGTCTTATAAAAATGAGGAAATAACCCCTTCCTTACAGGGTTGTGGGAAGGCAATAGAAGGCGATAATGTGTACAGAGTGCCAAATTCAAAATTTGCCAAGTGAACAGTCAAGGATGATAAGTGTTCCAGCCACTTCCACCTCTGGAAGTCTAACCCTTTGAAAAAAAAAGCACAGTTAGAAAGGCTTCAAGTTCTGTTTTATTTATTTATTTATTTATTTATTTTTTGCTTTAGGTAGGCACAGAGAACAACTTGATCCTCTTGAAGTAGATGATTCCCAAATGCACATTCTAAACTTGAGACATCTTCCAGGCTTCAGGCTTATGTGGAATATTTACAAATGGTGGTTTTATCACGTTAACATGTCTAAACATAAAACTCATCTCTGTCTTCATCACCCCACCTCAACAAACACACAAATCCCAAACAATAAACAAACCTGTTTTTCCTTTCAGAGTTCCCTGTTCTGTTAGTGACAACACCATTGTTCAAGATGCCCAGACTCTTTGACTTCCATTCTCACCCAATCAGCCCCCTAAATCCAGCTAAAGTCTTTTTCCTTCTTCTTCCATCCCCACCCCTGCTCTGGCCCCTTGCCTTCCAGCCTTTCTTCCATTCATGCCATTCCCAGTACCAGCAGTTCAGATGCAATGAGAAATGTCTGTGAACTGTTCAGGTCTTCTCATTCCATTCCAGGTTATAAACTCAAAGCCTCTTCTGACTCTGGAATTGGCATGGCCTCTCCCATCCATCCTGCCATTGTTCCCCCCGCCACCTCCATTCAATTGCATTCACAGATTCATTTATACCACTTTTGGGCTCAGGCTCTATATCGACTATGAGAAAGATTCCTTAGTTCAGTCTGCCACAACTTTCCATTCTTCTTTTTTTGAGATTGAATTTCACTCTTTTGACCAGGCTGGATTGCAGTGGCTGACTCAGCTCACTGCAACCTCTGCCTCCCAGGTTTAAGCAATTCTCCTGTCTCAGCCTCCTGAGTAGCTGGGATTAGAGGCACCCGCCACCACGCCTGGCTAATTTTTGTATTTGTAGTAGAGATGGGGTTTCGCCATGTTGGCCAGGCTGGTCTCAAACTCCTGACCTCAGGTGATCCACCAGCCTTGGCCTCCCAAAGTGATAGGATTACAGGCGTGAGCCACCACACCCGGCCCCAACTCTCCATTCTGACCCAATCTCTTGCTTTCTGCTCCAGCCATATGCACCATTTACTCCAATTGTCATTCCCTTCCCCAGCCACGTTCTTTCATCTAGTCATCTACTTACCTCATTCGGTGTTTCCCATGTTGCCTAAGAGGCCTTCTAAACTCTTTCTTTATCAGTTGATTGGAACCACAATCCTTTTTGACATTCGAATGCTTCCATCAATCTGCATTTTCTCATTCTACTCTTGGGGCCACCATATTAGAATCAAATGAGACATGATTTCTAAGATGCCCCCAATAACCACTATGCCACCCTAGGAGGTAACACCGATTAGAAGTTAAGGATTTGTTTCTCTGGTGTCAGATGTATCTGGGTCCAAATTCCAGCTCTATCATTTACTAGTTGCGTGACCTTGTGACCTTGGCAATTTCTTTCACCTCTCTTCCCCACTGTTCTCTCATCTATAAAACTGAATAATAATGCCTACTTCACATGGTTGTTATGCACTAAGGGGATAATGCATGGTGAAGCTCTTAGTATAGTGGCTGGCACCCAATAAGTGTTCAATAAATGATTGTGCCTGTCTTTTCATTCTTGCTTTGCTTAACTTTCTATGGCTAATAAGTAATGAAGACTGACTGTGATACTTAATTGCTTGTTCTAGGGCTGTGTAACCTTTAAGATGTGAGTGTCAATGGTTAAAAGACTGCAAATGGAAGTCTGAAAAAAGGAAGTAATAGTTGACTGGGTTGTAAGATTTTCAGGGGCAGGGATAATGTTACTTTCATCTTTACATCTCCAGTCCTAGACTGGGAATGTAGTAAGCACTCAAAAATATATGTTTAAGTCAAGTAAATGTTGAGTTGCAAAAACTTCATTGCTATGACTTCTGGTCAGTTTTCATCTCTGTCTCCGTATTTCTTACAGTTGTCAAAGCAAGCTTCCAGAATGCTGGGATTCACTCATTCCCTGCCATTAAAAAAGAATGTATGGGCCGGGTGCGGTGGCTCACGCCTGTAATCTCAGCACTTTGGGAGGCCGAGGCAGGCGGATCACGAGGTCAGGAGATCGAGACCATCTTGGCTAACACGGTGAAACCCCGTCTCTACTAAAAATACAAAAAATTAGCTGGGCGTGGTGGTGGGTACCTATAGTCCCAGCTACTCGGGAGGCTGAGGCAGGAGAATGGCATGAAGCCAAGAGGCAGAGCTTGCAGTGAGCCGAGATCGCGCCATTGTACTCCAACCTGGGCGACAGAGTGAGACTCTGTCTCAAAAAAAAAAAGAATGTGTGTGTGTGTGTGTGTGTGTGTGTGTGTGTGTCTGCATTATGTAGGAACACACATTTAAATTAGCACAGTTCTAGTCTAGCTTCACTGGATTTAGTGTGTATTCTTCTTCTTATCTTCCCACTGTAGACCTTTTGGGTTTGGGTCTGTCCTTAGATTTGTCCATGGATTATAACCACACCAGAAGAGGCTTCCTGGAAGGAGAGCCACCTGCATCTGACCCGGGGTTAAATCCTCAGGAATCCAGCTTTCACAGTACGTTGGAAGAGATCATGAAGGAGAGACCCATTAGGTCTTCAGATTTCTGATGAGCCATTGCCATTTTCTTGAAAACCAACTGCCTTTATTTTTGGGCCATTACATTGGATTTGTCACAAAGTAGTTCATGTACTATATAAGTTCCTAGTGTAGATGTACAGACGAACGTTCAAGGTGCTTGTTTTGTTGGCACTCCTTAGGTTCTGAGCTTTAAAAATAGAAATTTAATATATAAACTTTAATTCAATTCAACACATTATCGAGTGTTTATTATGTGTCAGGTATCATGTTGGGCACAATTTCTAGGAGCACTGAGGCACTTACATGGTTACCAGGGTGAAGAGTGAATGGTAGGTTGGGTTTTTCTTCCCCCTTATCTCCTTTTTTCCTTTCCCTCTCCATGCTTTGCAGTATAGAAAAAGACTTTCTAAGAAGAACCATGCGTCTGACTTATGGCCACTCTGAGCTATATAAGCATTTGTCTGTATTGTAGATGTTTACTCTGGTGTGCAGGAAAGATCTGGTGCCCCCTAGGGGTCTGGAGGACCTCAAGGATGCCCTGCCCCTCCAAATGGAACCAAGACCCTGACAGGAGGACCAAGGTGGTAGGAAGACCCAGGTGTTCACGAGGTAGAGGGAGAAAAGAGACTGGAGAGGAAACAAGGGAATCCAGGGAGGGACCTTTGAGACTCTCTTCAGTCTTCATTGTCAGAGGGCTGGTCTCCTTGAGGGTTTAGGAAGGGGGTAGGTGGAGAAGCATTTGTAGGCTTTGCGGCTGGTGCACCGGGGTCACAGTAGGATGGGATATAGTCCTGCTTTTTGACTTCGGATAATACTTCACCAAGGTCTGATCATGTCATTTCTTCCTGAGCCTTTGGTTTCCCAAAATAAATAATTTCACTCCAGCTGTGGGTTAATATCACTCTGGCTCCAGGGCTTTGGCCAAGCTGACATGGGTGGGGCTTGTGGAGCTCTTTGTCCTTCCACGTCTGGATTTTGGGTCTGCAAATTGGCTGCTGACCTGGGCTGATAGTTCCTGAAATGTAGTCCCTCTCTGCTGTAGCCCTGCTGATGGCCTCCTTCCCATATAGGGGGTGAGGGGACTGCTGTGGACCTATAGCCTCTTCTGGCTCCATCTAGGGAGAGCAGAACCATCTTTTTTGGGACATTTCTGGTAGGAAGACACCTTTTTCTTTGGTGGTGAGCTTTGCAGTTAGATTGCTCTGGGCTCTTATGCGGGCTCTGCTAGCTATTCGCTTTATGGTTTGAAACCTCTGGCATAGGGAAGTTGCTGGTTGTGAAACTTGGAGCATGTGATTTTACCTCTCTAAGCCCCAATTTTCTCATTGAAAAGTGGATAAAATAATAGCTTCAACATATTATTGTTGTTGGAAGAATTGATGGGATAGACTAAACTGCTAGGCATGAGAAATGCCTAATGAATGGGAGATACTGTAACATTCAGAACAGTGAAGTTTTAATATGACCATGCACTTATCAGTGAACATTAGCTGATTTAGCCATTATGTATTAATAAGTCCTGATTGTACTGGGCCATCTTGTCCTGGTTCTAGAGTAAAAGCTGCATTCCAGGTATCTGTGTAATGAGGAAGGTAGGTATACACTATGCTATGGGGTGAGATAGGGCTTTCTTCGTAGGGGATCCTATCAGTGACATCAGCACAGACCTAGGCTCTGGAGAGGTCTCAGAATTGTAGGGGCTGTGGCTGTTTCGACATGGAATATGGTGCTTGGGACTGATACAGAGAAAACCATCTCCTGAGGGCTTCTGTATGTGCTGGGCACAAGGGGCTCTTATGATAAAATGCTATGGAAACTTCTTTTCTTTCGTGGACCATATTTAGGAGAACTGAACACTAGGGGCTCAACTCCATCTTATTCACTTGGGACCCGAGGAGAGACTTGAACTTGGCTCACCACTTAGGTTTGGTCATGTTAAATCCTGTCTGAGAGCCTGGAAAAAGGTTTCCAAAGGGGGCCAGACTGGAGGGAGGACCATGGAGTCTCTGGAGAGAAAGTCACCTGCAGTAAAGAAGCTTGGCAGAGACAGTGGAGAGCATCAGAAGGCAGCCAAATGCCTAGGCAGATAGGGGTGGGTCCCCAGTGAAACTTCACCTCCAAGCCAAAGACAGTTTAAAAAGCCTGAAAGCCAAACTACAAGTTAAATCCTTAGACCGGATTGAGAACTTGTCTTCCTGTCTGGCACACTTTCCTCTGATTGTTCCCCACCCTTCATCTATTTCACATATACCTACCTTTCCTAATTGGTTTTCTATACTATTATGCCCACCTTTGAGTGGTGTTTTTGCTTTAACCTTTTTTGCACACCCATCAGCAAGCATTCCCCATTCTGAGTCCATAAGAGGCCCTGGGCCCAGCCATATGAGGGGAACTTTCCTGCCTTTGGGTAGGGGGACCACCCCCATGTCCCCTCTCTGCTAAAAGCTGTTTCATTGCTCAGTAAAATTCTTCTCCCCCCTCCTCACCTTTCAGTGTACAGTGCATCCTCATTCTTCTTGGGCACAGTACAAGAGCTTGGGAACCACTGAACATGGGTACAAGTTACAACACAGGCAAGCTGGGGCACCTTAGCGTGGCCAAGCAAGGCCCGGGTGGGACATCATTGGCCGGGGGTCCCTGGCATGCAAAGTGACTGAGAAGAAAATTCTTGCATCACAGTCAGATTAAACAGCAGGGCTGAGATGAGTCCCAGGTTTCCAGGTGTGCATGGCCTCCATTTCCATGCCTGTTCCCTCGCTGGCCCTCCCGCAAATAGTGCTCTGGAAAAGGGCTGGGGTAGTAAGGTAAGAACTGTCACTTGGAGCCCAATGTCTCTGCTGTGGAGAGCCCAGGAAACAGGAGAAGATCCCTTGAGGTGGGTGGTCAGGAGAGGGTGGTGGCAGTTCAGGCAATAGCCAGTGGAAGATAGAAAAATAGTGGCCTGGCAATCATAGGGCAATGAGCTGGTGTGGCCCTGAGTGAAGGGCTGTCAAGCTCCATTTTACATGGTCAGGCTCATGTAACACAAGTTCTTACCTCTGTGGAAAGGGCATAATAATAGTACCTATCGTAGGCCGGGTGCAGTGGCTCATGCCTGTAATCCCAGCACTTTGGGAGGCCGAGGCGGGTGGATCACCTGAGGTCAGGAGTTCGAGACCAGCCTGGCCAACATGATGAAACCCCGTCTCTACTAAAAATACAAAAATTAGCCGGAGGTGGTGGCGGGCGCCTGTAATCCCAGCTACTTGAGAGGCTGAGGCAGGAGAATTGCTTGAACTGAGGAGGCGGAGGTTGCACTGAGCCAAGATTGTGCTACTGCACTCCAGCCTGGGTGACGAGAATGAGGTTCCATCTCAAAAAAAATAAAAAATAAAAATAAAAAAATAGTACCCATCTCCTGGATTGCTGACAGCCAAGAACAGTGCCCAGCACAAAGTAGGCGCTCAGTAAATGTTAGCCATTATTGTGTGAGAGCTGTCCAGGAGACAGACCTCCTGAAGAGAAGAGTTGGAAGTGAAATCCTGGGAAAAGCCTGGGCAGCCTGGGGTATGGCTATCAATGGGACCATGGTACTCACTGGTGGGTAAAAACATGGGAGATCCAAGTAACACACACACACACACACACACAGGATCTGCTCCCCACCAGCTCTCTCACCAGCTCCCTGGTCCCTGTGGCCTCTGATTCTGGGACTGGACCCAGAGAAGACACTAGTTTGTAATAAAATTCATGCTTGATTTGTCTGCATCAAACTGATGGCTCTGATGTGGCTTGTTGAAACAGCCTATTCTGGGGTGATTGAGGTGGAACAGTGTTTCTAAAGAGCCCTGAATACTCCCAGTGTTTTGCATTTGGTGCAGGGTTGTATGGTAGGACAAAGCCTGCTTGCTTCCTTTCACAGTGATCTTTCAGCTGGGAGATTACTCTCTTTACTTCTCCATCACAGCAGTTAACTCCCTCTACCTGCGGATATCTCCTTCCCGCTGAGATCCTACTTAATTTCTAAAGCCCAGCTCATGTTGGATTAAGTCATTCCTTGCTCCTAGAACTCTTTGTTTATCTATTACCCTTGGTCATTATCCCATTCATATTCTGCAATGGTTCATGAATCTCTGCCTGCCCTGTTTTGTTGTTAAGTTCTTTGAGAAGGTGCGCACATGCATGTGGGCATCTCATTCATCATTTTATTCCCCACGGGGTTCTGTGATGTTTACTACAACTACAGTGAAATCCTGTGAAGTAAGAAATACATCATCCCCATTTCACAGATGAGGAAACTGAGGCATAGAAAAGGTAAGTGCCTTGCTCAAGGCCACTCAGCTGGTGGGTAAAGAAGTCAAGATCCAAGCAGTCCAGGGTCCCAGCCTCCTCACTACACTCTACTGACTTTCATGGTAGGAACTTCAATATTTCATGAATTGAGTATGGTGAGTTTCACAGGCTTTGTTCTGAATATTATCTATAACACATATTCCTGCCATTTGGGGATGATAGACCACTTTCCCTTCTGAAATGACTGTGTCCAAAAGACTGCCAAAAGCAGCATCTTATCGAATTGCCTGTCATTAGCTTAAAAAAAAATTTCCAGAAGATAAAAAAGAAAGCAGCGTATAGTGACAATGCGGCTTTATCCTTGGCACAGACAGGCTTCTTTGGCGCTGCTAGATACATGAGTAATGTTTCAAATTATATGCCTTTCAGTTTGAAAGACTTTGAATAAGGCTTAAGATCAGCATTTGGAAGGCCTTTCCACTTTTCCCCAGCTAACATTGCAGTCCCTTTGGCTGAGTAATTTATCCTGAAACATTAATATATAGGGTCTGTTAATGTCTTAGGAAATGTTCTAGTAACTCATTTTCCCTTCTCTGTGAAAGTCATTGAATTGAATCATGCTCTCAATGAAACTCTTACAATCCATTAATGAAAATGTTAGTACCTTAACAGAGTACCATGATATCCATCTAGATTTAAATATTTATTGGGCAAACAGGAGAAATGATTAAGCCCCCTTAGGAAAATCAATCAAAACTTCCCCAAAGCCTTGTCTTGTAACTAGTGTCACATACCAGCCACACTCACCCTCTCATCTGCCTTTTTGGCACTAAATTCAGTCAGCTGAGACCAAGCTACCGTGTAAGGAACAGATTAAACTAACATCCATCAAGGTGAAAGATAATTATTACTTGTGTCAGACAACACCTGTTTTTGCAGCATTCCTCAACTTAGTTAAACTGGAGACAGGCTAAACTTTCCACTGAATTTTCCATTTGACAGTTGCTCCAGGCAGTGTGTCTGCAGAACACCCTTGCTATGTTTACATTTTTGAGGCAGATTAAAAATGTCATCTGTGAAATATAACCTGAAAATCTCAAACTGTAATATATTCACCTATATAAATATAGGGGCTGAATGGAAGTCAAACGGAAGGCAAGGCAAACCCTTAGCTTCTTCTGGAGCAGAAATCTTTCATCAGACATCTTTTATGATGTTAAACGTGCAGGTTGTCTACCGATAGTCTTCATACTTCAAATTATGGTGGTGCTGATCACTCTTCACTTTACAGTTTTAGGACTATTCATCATTTCTCAACAGCTTGTGGTATTTTCTTACAAACGGGGAGCCAGAAGTCAGGTGCCATTTGGAATATGTGAGCGTGGGTCTCCTTTTCACGTTTTGACTCCATGCCTATGATGGCATTTTTACCTGAGAAAGGAATCTCTGACCTGGGGCAAAAATCTGAAATGGAGTGGTTTTTTTTTTTGTTTGTTTGTTTTATTTTTTAAATTGGAAAGTGACACTGGTGTGTCTACTGCAGAAGTGCTAATGTCATTGCCAAGTTGGCTCCTAGGGTTGTCCTTTGTTGGAGAGGCCCTGGTGCACTTCCAGGTGTTTCAGTTGGGGCATGATTTGGTACATGCCCAAGAGACAAAAGAAGAAGAAAAGAGAACACGTCAGCTCCCCCCTGGGGGAAGGTTATGGGCCCTGCAGCTTTTCTGGGTGTTAATCTTACTCTTAACATCTGTGTTGACTTCAATCACTGTTTCTTTTGACGTACTTTAAATACAGGCCCCAGCCCAGCTGAAATGGAGGGGAAGGAGGCTTGAGGCTTCCCTTTATTATAGGTGTAGACATTAAAAAGCATTTAAGATACTTTATTCTTGGGATTACAGTAATGAGTATATTTTTTTAAAATTCTGTAGTCATCTCAACTTCTCATGCTCTGTATTCTCTCAGGTTCCAAGCTCTTTGATGGGACCTGAATCTTGTCTCTTTTCATCCCCACCTCCAAGCCATCCCATGGTTCAGCCCACCTCACCCGCACCGTTATGGTAGCTTTCTGTTCTCTCCCCTCAACCCAGTCTGTACCAATCCCCTTTTATCTTCTGTGTACTAACAGTCATTTGTTCCAAACACAAGTTAGGTCACTCCCCTGTTAAAAATGTCTAACCCCTGATGACAGGTGCCTGCATTGCTCATCCCTCACCATGGCCTTCAAGGTCTTTTGTAACCTGGCCTTGACCTTTTAAATCAGCAATATCAGTTAGGATGCTTTGGGCTGCAAGTAACAGAAACTGCGGTTCAGATCATAGGGAAATGTACGATCTCACAATACAGAAAGTCCACTAAAAGGGAAGACTTCAAGTTGCTTGTTTTAAGGACTCATTGACATCCATGAAAAGCCAGATTCTTTCCACCTGTCCGTTCTGCCCTCTTTTGGGTGCTGATTTCTTCCTTCACTTGGGTGTAAGATGGCTAGAGAGATTCCATGACACACAGCCAGACAAACAATGTCCAGATGAAGAGGAGAGAAGAAAGCCTTCCTCAGAGCCCCTGCCTTTGGTGACTTCCCTTCCTCTCACTGGCCAGAACTGGGCTCATACCCACTGGCTGGTGTCACTCTCAGGCCAATGGGTCTCCTCCCATCCCAGAGTGGGGAGTGGTGCCAGCTTCCCCTGAGGCATGTGGCTTTGTGGGGTAAGAAGTACCTGAGAAAACTTGGGATTTGGCTAAGAAGGCAGTAGGGGGCACTGACGCTAGATAGGCAACCGACAGCATCCACTACCGTTTGCCAGCAGCTTCCCCCACCCACTGTGTTTTGCCACACCTGTCATGCCTTTCTATTTCTTCTCAGGAATGTCTTGCAGCTGGGTGCAGTGGCTCACACCTGTAATCCCAGCACTTTGGGAGGCTGAGACAGGTGGATCACCTGAGGTCAGGAGTTCAAGACCAGCCTGGCCAACATGGTGAGACCCCCGTCTCTACTAAAAATACAAAAATTAGCCAGGTGTGGTGGTGGGCGCCTGTAGTCCCAGCTATTTGGGAGGATGAGGCAGGAGAATCACTTGAACATGGGAGGCAGAGGTTGCAGTGAGCCAATATCATGCCACTGCACTCCAGCCTGTGTAGCACAGTGAGACTCTGTCACCAAAAACAAAACAAAACAAAAAAAAACAACAAAAAGTCTTCTCCATGTTTCTTCTGGAAGACTCTTCTTCATCCTTAATGGCTGTATTAGTTTCCTACTGCTGCCATAACAAATTGCCACATGCTTAGTGGCTTAAATGACATAAATATGTTATCTTATAGTTGTGGAGGGCAGAAGTCAAAAACGGGTATCTTGGGGGCTAATATCAAAGTGTCTGTAGAGCCACGTTCCTTCTGGAGGCTCTAAGGAGAATCCGTTCCTTGCCCTTTTCAGCTTCTAGAGGCCTGCTGCATTCCTTGGCTCGTGGCCACATCATTCTGACCACTGCTTCTGTTGTGACATCTTCTCCCTCTGATCCTCCCACCTCTCAAATGAACCTTTGTGATTACATTGGGCCCTCCCCGATAATTCCCCCATTTTAACACCCTCAACTTAATTGCATCTGCAAAGTCCCTTTTGCCATATAAGGTACCATATTCACAGGTTCTAGGGATTAGGATACAGACATATTTGGGGGGTCATTATTTTACCTACCACAATGACATAGCACAACGCCACCTTCTCTGTGATACCCTCCCTGATTCCATTCTACAAATGTCATTCTAGAAGAAATATAAAGAAGAGATTGGGAGGGGGCAGGACATTTACCACCCTTGGGGCACTGGTCTCAGTGCCACCTCTCTTGGCTGTCCAGAGAAGGCTGGATGGCAATGATCCGCGGCCTCCACCTTTCTCTGACCTGCTCTCTGGGCATGTTCTCTCACCTCCCTTTCCCTGTTTTTTGACCTGACATTGAACTTCCTTCAGGTCTGAGTCAAAGAGACTTCATACCCAACCCATTGTGGTTTGTGGAGGCGTTCACTAAAGGAAATGAAGAGGAAATTCTACCCACAGGACAAAGTGTTGTCTTTTTCTGCCCCCAGGTTACAATGATTTTTCTAGGGTGAGCCTTTTTTTTCTTACCATATGCTGTCCTGGCCAGGCCTGGGTTCTTGTCTATGGACAGAAGTGGCTCAGATCATGCTAGAATGTCCCTCTGCCTCTGTCTGTCTCTCTCTCCAAATATTTAACATGCACCTGTGCAAGGCATGGTGGTAGATACCATTGCTGCGAAGCACAGTTCCCCAGGTACAAACCCTGAGATGTGGAGGATTCTTGCCAAGTGATTTGTTTATAAGTATTCCCAGGAAAAACCAGAGGGCAGTGGGGAATGAGGCAGGCAGGGGAAAAAGCTAACCAGGGGTGCACTATCAAGCACAGTCCCACATAAGGCCACTTTGTTTCCATCCTCTGGGGTAGCACTGAGGCATGTAGGTCACATCTCAGATGGTCCTGATCAGGGGGCGATTGTCATTGGTTAAGGGCTGCCCCCAAAGAGACAAATTCCCAGGGAAAGGGATTCTGACAGCCACAGAGGAGCCCTCCATTAAAAGAGGTGCAGGTGCTGTTGTGAAGAAAAGGCCAGTAGGAGCCAGTATGCCCCAAGATGGTACAGCAATCCGAGCAGGTCCATGCAGAGTGCTAATATCCTCCATGCACTGGAGAAGGCCCTGTATTCAGGCATTTCCTCTTCTCAGGTGGCCTAGTCATCCCTGCCCCAACCCCACTCCCAGCCAAGGCTCTAGAGCAAGACACCTGGCCTCTTCAGAAGGCTGATCTTCTGGCTGATCTTCCTGCTGAGCTTCCCAAGCTCAGACAATCTGTGTAGGCTTCAGGTCATGCTCTGCTGCTTCTTGGGCTGTCCAGGCTTTGAAATCCTTTTAGAACCGAAAACTGCTTGCTGACTTCTAGTCACCACCTTCCACTAAAAACTGCTTGCTTGCCTGAGGATGATGGATGTATCTGTCTCCGAGGCAGGCCAGGGTTCCTTCCCTCTATCTATTGCTGTGTGTCAGCCATTGGGCCACCTCCTGAGCACCCAGACAGGGAGGAGGCCATTTTGTCCCTGGCTGGTCATCTTGTCTCCCTGGAGGCTCACCTCTCTCTCCCCACTCCTTGCAGCTTGACCCCACTCTTGATTCTGCTTACTTGGTCTATGCTTACCCACCACGTAACAGAAGTTGGTTCTGCATTAAAGGCAGACAGTTTCACCCAGACCTTCTAGCTCCCTTTTCCTGAGGCTCTAACAGTCACCAGGTGCTAAAATTACTTCATTGGGTGGTAACACATGATGCTGCCTCCTCAAGTAACTCAAATGGAGGACTTTCCAAAAGCACATCATTGTTTTAAAAATGTAATCATTATTGTATTCTACTTAAACTGATACATAGATTATACTAACGATAATAAGCGTAACAACAGCTCATATGTGAGTACTGTGCCATGTATTTTACATGCAATATTTCATTTCATTCTTTACCCCCAAATAGTCCTACAGGGCTGGAACTCTCATTATCACCACTTACTTGGTGGGGAAATGAGGCTTAGAGAGGTCAAGTCAGAACTTGCAGAGCTAAGAGTTGAACCCAGGTCTGGCTGAGTCCATAAAACCCACCCTCTGCTTTGTCACCCTATTATTGCCTCCCATCTCACAATGACAGAAGGGGTCTCCTACTCAGAGTTGAGGGTATTAAATAGGGATGGATAGGTCTGGCAGATGAGAGTGTTTTTCCAGAGCTTTAAATTCCAATGGTGTTTAGTCACCTCATTTATTAGATTCCTTACCCAAGAATTAAGTTAAAAAATGGGCTCTTTCTCCAAAATCCCTTTCAGATGTGTTGGCCAGCACTTCATCACCCCAAAGTGAGTCACCATGCAAACCAGTTGTGCTTTTCTGGGAGAGGGGCTTAGACCCTCCACATAAGTTCCTTTTGAAAGAGTTTTTCCTGGAAGCCCCACAAAGTAACTGTTGCTTTTGTCTTGTTGGCCAGAACTGTGTCAAATGACTACTCAGCAAGGCAGGCTGAGAAGTAAAGTTTGAGTTTTGGTTGTTTTTTTTTAAGTTTGGGCTTCTCTATTCTTTCCCTCCTTTGTTCAGCAATATATAAAAAGCATAATACATTGTGATCAACTAAGGTTTATACCAGGGTTACAAGGATGGTTCAATTTTAGGAAATTTATCAATGTAATTCACTATATTAACAAATTAAAGGAAAATAATCATGGGGGATCGTAGACTGAGAAAACTATTTAATAAAATTAATACTTTTTTATATAGTTAGAAACAAACAAATAAGAATAAAATACCTAGGAATGAATTTAGCCAAATAGGTGCAAGAATTATATACTATAAGCTATAAAACATTACCAAAAGAAATTAGAAAAGATCTAAATAATTAAAAAGACATCCTGTGTTTATGGATTAGAAGGCTTAATATGGTTGAAATGGCAATACCACCCAAAGAGATCTACAGATTCAATGCAATCATTATCAAAATACCAATGTCCTTTCTTGCAGAAATGGGAAAGCCAGTCCTAAAATTCACAAGAAATTGCAAGGGACTCCAAATAGTCAAAATAATTTTGAAAAAGATGAACAAAGTCGGAGGGTTCACACTTCCTAATTTCAAAACTTACTATAAAGTTACAGTAATCAAAACAGGGTGGTCCTGGCATAAGGATAGAAACACAGATCAATGGAATAGAATTCAAAGGTGTCTTAGTCAGCTTGGGTTGCCATAATAAAATACCATAGACTAGGTGGTTTGAACAGCAAAAATTTATTTCTCATAGTTTTGAAGGCTGGAAGTCTAAGATAAAGGTGCTGGCTGATTCAGTTCCTGGTGAAGACTCTCTTCTTGGCTTGCAGATGGCTGTCTTTTTGCTATGTCTTCACATGGCCTTTTCTTGGAGCATGCCCTTTGGGATGAGGGCTGAGAGAACTCTCTTCCTTCTGATAAGTCTACTAATCCCATCATGGGGGCCTTGCAATTATGACTTAATCTAAAGCTAATTACCTCCTGCTATGGTTTGAATGTGTCTTCCAAAAACCATGTATTGAAAACTTAACCCCCAATGCAACAGTGTTGGGAGGTGGAGCCTAACTGGGAGGTGTTTAGGTTATGTGGACTCCACTTTCATGAATGAATTAATGCAGATTAGAAAAGGGCTTGAAGCTGCAAGTTTGAAATCTTGCTCTCTCTCTTGCTCTCTCTTGTTCATTGCCTTTTGCCATGAGATGATACAGCAAGAAGGCCCTCACAAGATGTTGGCTCCCTGCTCTTGGACTTTCCAGCCTCCAGAACCATGAGCCAATAAATTTCTGTTTACTATAAATTACCTAGTCTCAAGTATTCCATTAGAGTAGCACAATATGGACTAAGACACCTCCTAAAGGCCCATCTCCAATACCATTGCATTGAGGGTTAGGGCTTCAACATATGAATTTTGGGGTTATACAAACATTCAATTAATAATGAAAGTCTAGAAACAAACCCAAAATCTATGGTCAATTTATTATTACAAAGGTATCAAGACCATCCAATGGGGAAAGAGACTACTCTTTGACAAATACTACTCTTTGAAACAATTGGATGTCCACATACAAAAGAATACAGTTTGGCCAGGTGCAGTGGCTCATACCTGTAATGCAAGCCCTTTGGGAAGCTGAGGCAGTAGAATTGCTTGAGGCCAGGAGTTCAAGATCAGCCTGGACCACATAGTGAGACCCTATAAAAAATAAGTAAGTTGGACCCTTATTTTATACCATATGCAAAATTAAAATGGATAAAAGGCCTAAATGAAAGCCAGAAATCTCTTACAAAAAACATATGGGTAAATCTTTATGACCTTGATTTGGCAATGGTTTCTTAGATATGACACCAAAAGCACAAACAAGGTAAGAAAAAAATAGATAAATTAGACTTCATTAAAATTAAAAACTTTTGTTCCTCAAAGAATATTATCAACAAAGTGAAAATAATACCCACAAAATAGGAGAAAATATGTGGAAATCACATATTTGACAAAGGACTAGTATCCGTAATATACAAATAACTCTTGCAACTGAACAACAACAACAAAATAGGCAACTAAATTGAATAGACGTTTCTACAAAAAAGATATACAAGTGGCCAACAAGTATATGGAATGATGCTCAACATCAGTAGTCATTAAGAAAATTCAAGCCAAAACCATAAGGTATTACTTCCTACCCACTAAGATAGTTATAATTAAAAAAGAAAAAAGAAAACAAGCATGAGCAAGTATGTAGAGAAGCTGGACCTCTTTAACATTGGCAGTGAGAACGTAAAATGGTGCAGAGGCTGTGAAAAACACTTTGACATTTCTTCCATAAGTTAAACATAGGATTAGCATAGACCCAACAATTCTATTCCTGGGTATACAACTGAAAGAACTGAAAACAGATGTTCAAACAAAAACTTACACACGAATCTTCATAGCAGCACTATTCACAATAGTCGAAAGATGGACACAATTTAAATGTTCATCAACTGACAAATGGATAAACAAAATGTGGCATATCCAGATAACAGAATATTATTCAGCCATAAAAAGGAGTGAAGTACTGATACACACTACAGTATGGGTGAACCTTGACAATATTATGCTATGTGAAAGAAGCCAGACACCAAAACCACGTATTATATGATTACATTTCTAGAATATAAAATGTATAGATATAAAGCAGATTAATGGTTGCCAGAGGCTGGGATTAGGGGGGAGTGGGGAAGATTGCTTCATGGGTACAAGATTTCCTTTTTGGGTGATGCAAATTTTCTGGAACTAGATAGAGGTGATGATTGCAAAAGATTATACATATACTAAATGTTACCAGTGATAAATTTTATGTTATGTGTACTTTATCTCTCTCTCTCTCTCACACACACACACAGACACACACACACACACACACACACACACACACACACACACGGCCCCAAACAAGCAAACAAACATTACATTTTTAGCATAATGGGAATAGAAGATAACTTCCTCAAACTGATAAAAGAGTATTGACTAGAAACCTATATTAATAAGTCTAAGCGAGAAAGCATTAGAAATCTTCTCACTATAGTTAGGAATAAGCAAGGATGTCAATATCATCTCTATTACCAGCATTGGACTATAAATCCTAGACAAGGCGATATGACAAGAAACAGAAAAAAGCTGCTTGGAGTCTTTAAAATGCTGGAAGTTTTCAGTGTCCTCTGCACAAAGGTGTTAGTTGAAGCCTTAAGTACAGGTGACTGGAAGAAGCATAGATAAATCAAGCCTTAACTTTGAAAACTCTTATGTATATGTGGCGTATGAAGTGGAGAATGGAGAATAAGAAAAAGGAAGGCTTAAGAAGAACCACATGATTTATTATTACAGAAGTATTGGAAGAGTTTTAGCAAGGAGGGAGTGGTCAGGATGTAAGTTCTATGGAGAGGCTGAAGAGAACAAAAGCTGAAAACCCTGTTTTCTTTGTCCACTAAGGTTATTGGTGAGCTTTAAGAAAATGGTCTCAGTGGAGGGAGTAGAAACTGGTTTGAAGGGGAGATGTGGGAAGGAGAGGCAGTGGTGCAGACCATTCCTTTGAAAAGCTGGGTGGTGACTGATAGCAGTGGTGCCACCTGAGATGGCTTGTGTGGCAGGGGTGTGGACATGACTTTTATTTCCCTGGCAGCTCTATTAACCCTCACAAAACTACTCTAGATAGACAACTGAAGTAAAAATAGTGTTCTTTGGAAAAAACCCCATGTCTAACTAGAATATTGTCACCAAATCACTCATATGTTGAAATCCTTATTGGTTAGGCCAGGCACGGTGGCTCATGCCTGTAATCCCAGCACTGTGAGAGGCTGAGGCAGGTGGATCACCTGAGATCAAGAGTTCGAGACCAGCCTGGCCAATATGGCGAAACCCCATGTCTACTAAAAATACAAAAATTAGCCAGGCATGGTGGCGCATGCCTGTAATCCGAGCTACTCAGGAGGCTGAGACAGGAGAATTGCTTGAACCCAGGAAGCAGAGGTTGCAGTGAGCCAAGATCGCGCCACTGCACTCCAGTCTGGGTAATAGAGCGAGACCCCATCTTAAAAAAGAAAAAAGAAATCCTTATTGTTTAAGCACACAGCTTTAGCATCTCTGTCAGGGCACACTCTGAGCCTGGTTCTGACTCTGTATTATTCTCTGTGCTCAGTAATGAATCCCTAACTGCATACCTGTGCAGCTGCAAGAGCAGCAATGTAGGAGTAAAAGTTGGAGGTGGCTGGGTGCAGTGTATTTCCAGCACTTTGGGAGGCGGAGGTGGGCAGATTGCTTGAGGTCAGCAGTTTGAGACAAGCCTGGCCAACATGGCAAAACCCTGTCTCTACTAAAAATATAAAAATTAGGAACCCCATCTCTACTAAAAATACAAAATTAGCCAGGGGTGGTGGCACCTGCCTGTCACCTGTAGTCCCAGCTACTCGGGAGGCTGAGGCAGGAAAATTGCTTGAACCCAGGAGATGGAGGTTGCAGTGAGCTGAGATCACGCCACCGCACTCCAGTCTGGGCAACAAAGCGAGACTCTGTCTCAAAAAATTAAAGTCAGTTGGAGGCAAGATGCAACTTCTAATATTGCTCACTTTCATCTTTCTGCATAATTTGATAAAAATTGCCGGCCATTTACATATTCTCTTTCATTTTTTGGCAACAGTACTTTCTCTTATTAAGAGATTAATTTATTTTTCAAATTGATCCATGTGGCTTATAAAGCGCCACATCTACAACCACCTCAGGTGCCTTACTAAATTCTGTTCTTTGTGTCTGCTGCAATACTACATTCGGATTTGTAGAATTCATTTGTAATGCTTTTGCTCCAAATGTTAGTTGTGATGTGTGGTCACAAGAGAGCAGGTTGTGATCACCTTTCCTTTGCTGAAGAAATATTATGGCCCACTTTATATTTTACATAGTAATTTTTTATTCTATTTCTTCTCAGTACATATCTGGCACAGAATTCTGTAATACACTCTATAGATGAAACAATTCTGATGTGGTTTGAATATTTGTCCCCTTTAATCTCATGTTAAAATGTAATACCCAGTGTTGAAGGTGGGGCCTGGTGGGAGGTGTTTGGGTCATGGGGGCAGATCTCTTATGAATGGGCTGGTGCCACCCTCACAATAATGAGTGAATTCTTGCTCTATGAGTTCATGTGAAATCTGGTTATTTAAGAGTCTGAGACCTCCTTCCCACCCATGCTCCTTCTCTTGCCATGTGATGTGCCCGCTCCTGCTTCAACTTCTGCCATGAGTAAAAGCTCCCTGAGGCCTCACCAGAAGCCAAGCAGATGCCAGCACCATGCTTCCTGTATAGCTTGCTGAACAGTGAGCCAATTAAACCTCTTCTCTTGGCCAGGCACAGTGGCTCACGTCTATAATCCTAGCACTTTGGGAGGCCAAGGCAGGTGGATCACCTGAGGTCAGGAGTTCAAGACCAGTCTGGGCAACATGGTGAAACCCTGACTCTACTAAAAATAGAAAAATTAGCCAGGTGTGGTGGTGCATGCCTGTAGTCGCAGCTACTTGGGAAGCTGAGGCAGAAGAATTGCTTGAACCCAGGAGGAGGCGGTTGCAGTGAGCCAAGATCGTGCCACTGCACTCCAGCCTGGGTGACAGAGTGAGACTCCATCTTAAAAAAAAAAAAAAAAAAAAGCCTCTTTTCTTTATAAGTTACCCAGTCTCAGATACTCTTTTATAATAGTGCAAAATGAACTAACACTCCAACCTCATTTCTCTTCAACAAATGCTAAGGAATACACTCATGCTTACATTGTTGATTTTATGTGATAATATTCTTGTGAAATGTTCTCCCCACCAGTTCCCTGCTTACCCCATTTATCAACAGATTCATGCTCAGCCAGATTTTGCTTATGTCTTCCACCTCCATGATGGCTTTCCTGACTTCCCCAGACTGGGTTAACCTTTCTTTTCTTTGCAAATTTTATTTTACTTTTCTGATAGATGAGTGACATGGTTTGGATGTGTGTCCCTTCCAAATCTCATGTTGAAATGTAATCCCCAATGTTAGAGGTGGGGCCTAGTGGGAGGTGTTTGGATCATGGGGGTGGATCCCTCATGAATGTCTTGGTGCTCTCCTTACAGTAATGAGTGAGTTCTCACCCTGCGTTTAAGTGAGGTCGGGTTGTTTTAAAGAATGTGGCACACCCCCAACCTTGCTCACTCTCTTGCCATGTGACATGCTGGCTCCCATTGCCTGCCATGACTGTAGGCTTCCTGAGGCCTCACCAGAAGCAGATGCCAGCACTATGCTATGTGTACAGTCTTCAGAACTGTGAGCCAAATAAACCTCTTTTCTTTATAAACTACCCAGCCTCAGGTATTCCTTTATAACAATGCAAATGGACTAAAACAATGTGTTTTGATAGTGGCATTGGTGTTATTGCTTCCTGATATGGTTTGGCTGTGTCCCCACCCAAATCTCATCTTGAATTGCAGCTCCCATAATTCCCACATGTTGTGAGAGGGACCTGGTGGGAGAGAATTGAATCATGGAGTGGTTTCCCCCATACTGTTCTCGTGGTAGTAAATAAGTCTCATGAGATCTGATGGTTTTATAAGGGGTTTTCCCTTTTACTTGGCTCTCATTCTCTCTTGTCTGCCACCATGTAAGACGTGCCTTTTGCCTTCCGCCATGATTGTGAGGCCTCCCCAGCCATGTGGAACTGTGAGTCCATTAAACCTTTTTTTCTTTATAAATTACCCAGTCTTAGATATGTCTTTATCAGCAGCATGAAAATGGACTAATACACTTTCATTGTTGGGAGAGCTCTTCAAGAATAGGAACTCTGGCTCACTCATCTTCATGACCCAAAGCTTAGCTCTTCTCCCAGCACTTAGTGCTCATGAAGCCTTTGTTGAATTGAAAGACAATGAACCACTGATATGGGATATGAGCAAAAAGCCTTGGGAGCACTCAGGAAAGACTGATGGGGCCTTGAGTTCTCCAGGCACAGGGAAAGGGTTTTCTTGTTAGAGAAAACAACAAGTGCAAATGCCTGAAGATACAAAAGACTGGAAATTCAATGTGATGGTAACAGAGAGGCGGAGCTGAAGAAGATGGTTTGATCATAATGATCTGTAATCTGGGAAATGTGGGCTTAAGTTACAGAGGCCAAGTAGAGGTTTTTAAGCAAGAGTATGACATAAGACTTGTTTTTTCAAAAGGTAACTCTAGAAACAATGTAAATGATGGACTTCCAGTGCTAATAATGTTTTAATGTAAGTTCATCCATTGTAAAAATGTACCTCTCCAGTGGGGTATGCTGATAATAAGGGACACTATGCATGTGGGGGAAGTAGGTATATAAAAAAAATCTCTATACTTTCATCGCAATTTTGCTGTGAAACTAAAACTGCTCTACAGAATAAAGTCAAAAAAAAATAAGGGTAACTTTTGCAGTAGTGGGCTTCTAATGGATGGCCTTTGTGAGATCATTTTCTTTGCATGCTCCAGAGATGGAAGGGGCTAAATTTTTCATTGGGTATTTTAACTGTCAATTGTCAGAGTCCCATAAATCACATTGGATCTAGGCATGTTCTTCTGACTAAAAACCAGAAGTGAAAAGGAAGACCTTAGAAGGGTATCAGAAGTTTGAGCCTAGAAAAATACATCTCATGTTTTCCAGCAGGAAGTATTAAACTGGACAAGTAGAGGGCCAGAGAGACAAGGTTATGTCCAGAAGCCAAATGGGCAAGAGACAACAGAGAACTGAATGGGATGAGAGCTAGGCAAGAGTATCTGTGAAGTTGGGAGGTTCCACAAGTGGCCAGAAGGAGTTTCTTTTAGGATTACAGAATGTGTTTGTTTAACAAAAGTCTTTGTTGCTTCTAAGGGAATTCTTGAAAAAGTAGTGTGATGTGGGTTTTAGAACAAATAATCTTTTACTTTATCCTTTTCTCCACCATGTCCTAACTGTGTTCTTGGGGTGAGTTTCTTAATTTCTCAAGTCCTCAATCTCCTTGTCTATAATATGGGGATAATGACACGTCACACGCGAGATTATTGTAAGAATTAGAAATAATATACATACAAACCATTTAGCAAAATACCTGGAAATTACATAGGAATTACCATTCTTCTTAGCCTATATTTTAAAAATTTGACTTTTCCAAGGGAGGAAGATGTATTGAAGTCTCTTGTCTTTGCATGATTAGCATGTTGTTCCCTTAGGAAAGGCTATTCCTTTGGCAGTTGGAGCTTCCTTGAGTGGGTAGGTCAGAGTTCTCAGGCTACGTCTTACATGGAGAGGCTCCTGCTGGTGGCTCTGCTCCCCACGTGGGCTGCCCTGTGTGAGGAGGCCCCCACACATGGTGTGAATGTGGGAGGCCTGGCCTTTGCTTTTGTGTGTGCCCAGTGTCTGATGAGGCGCTCCTGTTTGTGGCTTGGCCTCTCTGCTTCCCACTCCGCCTAGGAGGAGCCACGCTGTCTGTTCTACGAGCCAAGCCTGTCTGCTACTGCTGGTTCCTGGGAATCAGCCACTTCCCTCTTCTGGGGAAGCACATCATCATAGAGTGGATGATCGCCACTGGGAAACTCACTCATGGCTGAAATAATGCAATAGCGTTCAAGGCAGGAATGGGAGAAAGCAAATTATGAGCTGAGTGTACTCTGGTGAGTCTGGGAGTGTTTCCTCCCAGCTCAGCTATGGTGGACACCCAAAGGTGGGCAGAGAGTAAGAGAACCTCAAATCACCGTGGAGTCCTCCAAAGAGGAATCTTTGGCCAGAACTCTTGCCATGAGGAAATAATCTGCCCATAAAATTAAGTTTAGGATGGGTGTGATGTCTCATGCCTATAATCCCAGCACTTTGGGAGGCCGAGGCTGGGAGGATTGCTTGAGGCCAGGAGTTTGAGGCTAGCCTGGACAACATAGCAAGACCTTGTCTCTACAAAAAATACAAAAATTAGCTGGGCATGATGATGTTCGCCTGTAATCCCAGATACTGGGGAGGCTGAGATGGGAGGATCACCTGAGCCCAGGAGTTTGAGGCTGCAGTGAGTCATGATTTTGCCACGGCACTCCAGCCTGGGTGACAGAGTGAGACCCTGTCCCTGCCCCCTCCACAAAAAAAAATTAAGTTTAGTTGAAGGTTGGAGACAACTTTCTTTTTTAATCACAGGGAACAAAAATTCCCCTCGGGGAGGAAACCATCTTTGTTCAAGAAAATAACTCAATATGCCTCTTCAGGCAGAAGATGAGATAATGAGAGCACGAGTTAGCAAAGTTCAAGGAAACAAATATGACAACGAAATTGATTATCATCATAAAGGAAAAGAAAGAAAAGAGGTTGGAGAAGAGAGGGGGTGGCAATTGCAGTGCAGTTAGGAGAAGCAATAGGGATGGGTAGTAGGAGACTTTTTAAAAACAGAAAATGTCCAATATTCAATTTAAAGTTTGGGTCATAGCATTTGGTCTGTCTTGGTGAATGTTCTGTGTGTACTTGAAAGTAATTTGTATTCTGCAGTTGTTCAGTGCTCTACAAATGTCAATTGGACCCAGTTGTTTAATAATGTTCTTTCAGTCTATACCCTTACTGACATTATGTCTTCTTGTTCCGACAATTACTGAGAAAGGAAGTGTTACAGTCTCCAAACACAATTGTGGATTTATCTATTTCTCCCTTTAATTCTGTCAATTTTTGCATTGTGTATTTTGAGGCCCCAGTACTAGGTGTATATACAGTTAAAACTGTTATATTTTCTTCATTAATTATTGTAAAATGTCCCTCTTTATTTCAAGTAATTCTCTTTATCTCTGGTATTTATCTCTGGTAATCCACGTCAAAGGTCTTGAAGTATTCTCTATCTGATATTAACATGCTTAGTGTTTGTACAATAATTGTTTTCTTTCTTTCAATTTGTGTTTAATGTGTATTTCTTGTAAACAGCACATAGTTGGATCTAATAATATGTAACTTTTAATTGGAGTGTTTAGTCTACTTATAGTTAATATAATTATTGATATGATTGGGTTCAAGGCTCTAATCCTGCTATTTGTTTTCTATTTGTACGTCTGTTCTTTGTTTTTCTGTTCCTAGTTTTGTGTCTTTTGGGGAGCGAACTTTAAAAAAAGCAGTGTTTCATTCTATTATATTGAATTTTTAGCTTTTTTTTTTTGGTTTTATTGTTTTACTGGTTGTTCTAGGGACTATAATATGCATCTTCATCTTAATCACAAATTGTGGCTTTCCTTGATTTTATTCAGCCTGAGGTTCCCTTGATGTCTTGGGTGTGTGGGTTGATGCTTTTAATCAAAGAAGAAAAAAATTGGGGCCAGTATTACCTCAAATTTATATGTTTTCTACCCACTCCTTTTTTTCTCTTACTTTTTGGGATTCCAATTACCTGTATGTTAGGCTAGTTAATACTTTCTGATGGGTCAACATGACTCTTTTTTTGTTTTTTTTTCCAATCTTTTTTCTCTCTGTTATTCAATTTGTTTAATTTTTTCCCCTTTTTTGTCTTTCTTTCTCTTTTTTGAGATGGAGTTTTTGCTCTTGTTGCCTAGGCTGAAGTGCAGTGGTGTGATCTCAGCTCACTGCAACCTCTGCCTCCCAGGTTCAAGTGATTCTCCTGCCTCAGCCTCCTGAGTAGCTGGGACTACAGGCGCCTGCCACCACACCTGGCTAATTTTGTTTTGTTTTGTTTTGGAGACAGGGTCTGTCTCTGTCACCCAGGCTGGAGTACAGTAGTATGATCCTAGCTCACTGCAACCTTCACATCCTGGGCTCAAATCATCCTCCCACCTCAGCCTCCCAAGTAGCTGGGACTACAGGCGCATACCACCAGGCCCAGCTAATTTTTGTATTTTTTTTTTTTTGTAGAGATGGGGTTTTACCATGTTGCCCAGGCTGGTATCAAACTCCTGGGCTTAAGCAATCTGCCCACCTTGGCCTCCCAAAGTGCTGGAATTATAGGCCTGAGCCACCACATCCAGCCTTGTTTAATTTCTATTAACCTGTCAAGTTCACAAATCTTTTTACTGTATTGCCAAATTTACTGTGAATCTTAAATAAATTTTTTATGTCAAATACTTCATTTTTGATATTTGGGAGTTTCATTTGATTCTTTTTTAGAGTTTCCATATCTTTCCTGAAATTTCCCATTTCTCACCCATTATATTCCCCTTTTCCTATAAAATTCTGTAACATATTTATCAGAGTTACTTCAAGGTTTTCGTCTGCTAATTATAACATTTGGTCACCTTTGGATCTGTTTCTATTGACTGCTTGTATTTCTTTTCGTGTCTTAATCACATTTTTCTGCCTTTTCATACATCTAGTAAATTTTGCTTGACAGTGGTACATCATAGATATTCTGGGTTCTGTTTTCTTTTTTTTTTTTTTTTAACTTTTAAATTCATGGGTACATGTGCTGGTTTGTTACATAAGTAAATTTGTGTCATGGGGGTTTGTTGTACAGATTATTTTATCACTCAGATATTCAGCCTAGTACCCATTAGTTATTTTTCCTGATCCTCTTCTTCCTCCCACCCTCCACCCTCTGAGAGGCCCCAGTGCGTGTTGTTCCCCACTATGTGTCCATGTGTTCTCATCACTTAGCTCCCACCTGTAAGTGAGAACATGTGGTATTTGGTTTTCTGTTCCTGTGTTAGTTCGCTGAAGCTGATGGCCTCCAGCTCCTTCCGTGTCCCTGTGAAGGACATGATCTCGTTCCTTTTTATGGCTGCATAGTATTCCATGGTGTATATGTACCACATTTTCTTTATCTAGTCTATCATTGATAGGAATTTAGGTTGATTTCATATCTTTGTTATTGTGAATAGAGCTGTCATAAACATATGCATGCATGTGTTTTTTTTTGGTAGAACAATTTATATTTCTTTGGGCATATACCCAGTAATGGGATTGCTGGGTTGAATGATATTTCTGTGTTTAGATCTTTAAGGAATCACCACACTGTCTTCCACAATGGTTGAACTAATTCCACAATGGTTGAACACTCCCATAAACAGTGTATAAGCATTTGTTTTTCTCCACAACATCACTAGCATCTGTTAGTTTTTGACCTTTTAATAATCACCATTCTGACTGGTGTGAGATGGCATCTCATTGTGGTTTTGATTTGCATTTCTCTAATGATCAGTGATGAGAGTTTTTTCATGTTTTTTGGCCACATGTATGTCTTCTTTTGAAAACTGTTCATGTCCTCTGCCCACTTTTTAATGTTTTTTTCTTGTAAATTTGTTTAAGTTTCTTATAGATGTTGGATATTAGACCTTTGTCAGATGCTTAATTTTAAAAAATTTTTCTCCCATTCTGTAGGTCGTCTGTTCATTCTGATGATAGTTTCTTTTGCTATGCATAAGCTCTTCAGTTTCATGAGATCCTATTTGCCAGATCTGCTTTTGTTGCAATTGCTTTTGGTGTCTGTGTCATGAAATCTTTGCCCGTGACTATGACCTAAACAGTATTGCCTAGGTTATCTTCCAGGGTTTTTATAGTTTTGGGTTTTACATTTAAGTCTTTAATCCACCTCGAGTTAATTTTTGTATATGGTATAAGGAAGGCGTCCAGTTTTAATCTTCTGCATATGGCTGCTGTGTTCTATTTTCTTTCTTTAAGGAATAGTCATTTAATGTAGTTCCAGCAGACAAATCACCTTGGTCCTGTGAAGGCATGGCATAAGGTTTGTTAGAGTTGGTTTATTTGGACTTTGCCTTTAGGTCTAGAACATAGCCTTTACACTGTGCTGTGATCCTTACTCCTGAGGATTGAAGTTCCTCCTAAATATGGCCTTTCTGGGTTTCAATGGAAGACTTGGAGTGTTTACCAACTATCTGTGATTTGCTGGGACTTGAACTTCAAACTCCAGATCCCCAGCACTGCATAGCTGCTCAGTCTTTTTCAGTCTCTCAGTTGTTGCTTTCCACTGGGCTTCTTGTCGTCTCCCACGCAGGCACAGCTCAAGGGTTAGTCAAGGATTGAAGGAGAATTTCTATGGAAAATTTGATGCTCCCCTTCTGTGACTCACTGTTTTGGGAATTTCTCCCTTCAATTTTCAGCTGCTATGACAGCCCTGAATTCCAAACTCTGACTCCTCAGCCTAATAAAACTGATATTTTCTGCTTGAGCCCCTTCTGTTCTGCACCATTCAGACCGAGGAATGCCCTCAGGTGAAACTTTATATAAAAGTAGATTTCATCCCTTTCACTTCCATTCTTAAGTGTCTGTCTCCTCCAGTTTCTGCTGTTTTTTTATCGCTCTCTAGTGACTTTGAACTGTTATTTTTTTTTTGTCCGGTGTCTAATTTTAATAGGAAGAGACAGAACTGGAGACAGAATTAGAAACACAGAACTTCCTAAGTGATTCTGTAAAAAATACAATTATATTTCCTTTAATGACTCCTATCTTTTTGCTCTGAATTCCCTCAGAAGCAGGTTCCAATGTAAGGGTTTTTAAGGCAAATAGTTTATTTGGGAGGTGATCCCAGGAAACACCTGCAAGGGAGTAGAGAAGTGAAACCTGGAATCCAAATAAGGTGTGTTAAGTTACAAGTTACAACTGGAGCTCAGTTCTGCCAAGGAACTCTGAGAGAGAGTAAGGCCATGCCTCAGAGTTATCCCAACAAAGGTATAGGATAGGGTATTTATCCACCAACTCCCTGTATTTATCCAGTAGTGCTGGTGGTATTTATCCACCAATGCCTTACCAGAGAGCAGCTTCCAGGTGCATTGATCCCTGGAACTTCTGGCTTGCTTTGCATGCAGTCCTCAGGCAGACAGGCACCAGTGTTTGCAGTAAGCAAACTTTGTTGTTTAGATATGAATGCTGAGAAGATCTGGGTGGAGCATCATACTACTAAGAAAAGCTACTACTACTACTAAGAAAAAAATCAAAACTCCCTATCCTATCTTAAAAAGCATTGCCTACCACTCCTACCTGATCCCCATTCTCCCTCTCACCCACCGGGACCCAAGCATGCCTCAGCCTCCTGAGTGGTTGGAACTACAAGGCATGTGCCACCATGCCCAGCTTATCTTTTTATTTTTATTTTTCTTTAGAGACAGGGTCTCACTGTGTTGCCCAGGCTGGTCTCAAACTCCTGGCCTCAAGCAGTCCTCCCACTTCAGCCTTCTGAGTAGTTGACACCCCAGGTGTGAGCCACCTTGCCTGGTGTTGGCTCCTTTCTTACATTCAAATTTTTGCTCACATGTTATCTTTTCAGAGATGTTTTCCCTGAGCACCCTGTCGAAAGTAGCCTCCAACTTGTTAACTATAACGTCATTCTATTTTAATTCTATGCATATCACTTATCATACTGCATGATTTTTGATAATTTATACACTAGCTTGTCTATCATCTGCTTCTTCCACCAGTATAAAATCTGTGTGAGAGTAATAACCTTGTTTATCTTGTCATAGCTATAAACCCCTGAGCTTATAATAGGAAAGAATACATATTTGTTGAATGAATGAATAAATGAATAGATGAATGAACATGCTCAAATTTGCAAATAAAATAAGTTGCAAATAAAAAAGTTAAGGTGGAAGCAACCCAAGTGTCCATCAACTGATGCATGGATAAACAAAGGGATGAAATATACAACAATAAAATATTCAGCCTTAAAAGGGAAGGAAAGACCGGGCGCAGTGGCTCACGCTGGTAATCCCAGCACTTCGGGAAGCTGAGGCGGGCGGATCTCCTGAGGTCAGGAGTTTGAGACCAGCCTGGCCAATGTGGTGAAACCCTTTCTCTACTAAAAATACAAAAATTAGCCAGGCGCTGTGGTGGATGCCTGTAATCCCAGCTACTTGGGAGGCTGAGGCACAAGAATTGCTTGAACCTGGGAGGCGGAGGCTGCAGTGAGCCGAGATGGTGCCACTACACTCCAGCCTAGGTGACAGAGTGAGACTCCGTCTCAAAAAAAAAAAAAAAAAAAAAAAAGGAAGAAAATTGTGACACATGCTACAACATGGATGAACCTTGAAGACATTATGCTAGGTTAAAGAAGCCAGTCACAAAGGGACAAATATTATACGATTTCACTTACATGAGGTGATTAGAGTAGTCAAATTCATAGAGACAAAAAGACAAATGGTGGTTACCATGGGTTGGAGGGAGGTGAGATTAGAGAATTAGTGTTTCATTGGTACAGAGTTTCAGTTGGGGAAGAGGGAAAACTTCTAGAGAGGGATGGTGATGATAATTGCATAACACTGTGAATGTGCTTAATATCACAGAACTATATATTTTTAAATGGTAAATTTTATGTATTGTATTAGTCCGTTTTCACATTGCTCCAAAGAACTACCTAAAACTGGGTAATTTATGAAGAAAAGAGGTTTAATCGACTGACAGTTCCACTTGGCTGGGGAGGCCTCATGACACTTACAAACATGTTAGAAGGCAAAGGGGAAGCAAGACATGTCTTCTCATGGCTACAGGAGAGAAAGAGAGAGCGAAGGGGGAAGGGTCGTACACTTTAAAACCATCAGATGTCATGAGAACTCACTCATTATTATAAGAACAGCAAGACAGCAGACAGCAAGTCTGCCCCCATGATTCAGTCACCTCCCCCCATGCCCCTCTTCTGACACATGGGGATTACAATTTGAGATGAGATTTGGGTAGAGACACAGAGCCAAACCATATCGTGTATATTTAACCAAAATTTAAAACTTAAAAAATTAACCCCCAATTGCCAAAGGAAGATAAAGCCTGGATTTAAAATCTGACTTATCCCTTACTTGCATAAACCTAAGGAAATTATTTTATGAAACTTTTTTTTTGAGACTCTGTCTCAAAAAAAAAAACAAAAAACAAACAAAAAACAAAACTCTGTCACCCAGAATGGAGTGCAGTGGTGCAATCTCAGCTCACTGTGACCTCTGCCTCCCAGGTTCAAGTGATTCTTGTGCCCCAGCCTCCCAAGCAGCTGGGATTACAGGTGTGTGCCACCACGCCTGGCTAATTTTTGTATTTTTAATAGAGACGGGGTTTTGCCGTGTTGGCCAAGCTGGTCTCAAACTCCTGACCTCAGGTGATCCACCCACCTTGGCCTCCCAAAGTGCTGGGATTATAGGCATAAGCTACCGCTCCTGGCTGGAATTTTTTTGAGACGGAGTTTCACTCTTGTTGCTCAGGCTGGAGTGGAATGGCGCAATCTTGGCTCACTGCACCTACCGGGTTCAAGCGATTCTCCTACCTCAGCCTCTCGAGTAACTGGGATTACAGGCATGCACTATCATGCCCGGCTAATTTTGTGTGTTTAGTAGAGATGAGTTTTCTTCATGTTGGTCAGGCTGGTCTCGAACTCCTGACCTCGGGTAATCCCCCCGCCGTGGCCTCCCAAAGTGCTGGGATTACAGGCATGAGCCACGGCAACTGGCCCTGGTTGGAAATTATATTATAAAACTTCTGTGAAGCAGTCTCCTCATCTGTAAAGTGAGAATAATAATAGTGCCCACTCTATAGGTTTATTGTAATAATGTAGGTGTTCCTGAATTTATTTATTTATTTTTGTTTATTTATTTATTTATTTTTGAGATGGAGTCTCACTCTGTTGCCCAGGCTGGAGTGCAGTGGCGCAATCTCCGCTCACTGCAAGCTCCGCCTCCCTGGTTCACACCATTCTCCTGCCTCAGCCTCCAAGTAGCTGGGATTACAGGTGCCTGCCACTACGCCCGGCTAATTTTTTGTATTTTTAGTAGAGACAGGGGTTCACCGTGTTAGCCAGGATGGTCTCGATCTCCTGACCTCATGCTCTGCCTGACTCGGCCTCCCAAAGTGCTGGGATTACAGGCATGAGCCACTGCGCCCGGCCGGTGTTCTTGAATTTATAAATTTTATGACTCATTAACATTTCAAAGGGATTTTGGGAACTGCTATTAGTTTAACATTATTTTTGGTCAAATATGATTAAAAACAAAACACAAAGCTTTCATTCACTCTGATAATCACTTTATAAAAGAAAAAGGATTTTAATGTAAAAAAAATTTAGAAAAAGAACAATCTCAATGTAAAGAACATTAAAAATACTTTTTTAAAAACTTTCACTATTAATAATTTTAGAATAGGTAATTTGGACCAACCCTACTGGTGAGGATAAGTAGAAAAACTAAACAAACTATATTTTAAAATAATCTGTTTGTAAACATTAGAAAGACATAGAGATAGTGAAGAACTACTGGTACAAGATCCAAAAAAAGAATGAAATCCAGAAAGGTAATTCTGGCACTTAGGGTGTTTGTGGAATCTGGAAGAGGTGGTTGAGAGAATGACCTCTTCTTTTAACAGTCTCATGGGGCTAAGGGAACAAAAGTTGGAATGTAAGTCCTGAAAAAGTGATTGGCTAACCCCTTCCACTACTGTCTCTTTGAGTTAAGATCTTGAGAGGCTACACCTTAGGTGTAAAGGTGAACTTTAGGCTTTCTCTGCCCAGCTTTGAATGGTATCAGTCCAAGAAATTGGGTTAGGGTAAGCCTAGATTGCTAGTGCCCCTAAGCACCTGGAATAAGCAAATATAAACCCTTTCTAGAAGAAGATAATACCCTATCCCTCAAAATAATTTTACAAATAGTTTTACAAACACAACATGTGGCACACAATAAAAGATAACCAGACACACACGGAGACAAGACAACACAAAATAAATCAGAAGAAACAACAGATAATAGAACAGACCCATATAGGCTCTAGATATTGAAATTATTGAACACAGACTTTAAAATAACTATGCTTAATATTCAAAGAAAAAAGGACAAGATTGAGAATTTTGTCAGAAACCTGAAAACCATAATAAAGGACTTGGTAGATTTGAAAAAGAATCAAGTAGAAAACTTAGAAATAAAAAATACAGTAACCCAAATTATTAATACTATTGATAGGTTTTATAAAGAATAGATACTGTTGAAGAGAGAATTAGTGAAGTAAAAGATATGTCAGTGAAAAAGATCTGAAATGAAACATAAAAAATTCAGAAAGGATAGAAAATACAGAAGAGAATGTAAGAGACACAGAGGATGAGAAGATCTAACATACATGTATTTGAGGCAGAAGTAATTATTTGGAGTTCAAGGCTGAGAATTTTCCTAAACTGATAAAATCATCAAGTCACAGATTTAACCCCAAACAGGTAAATATAAAGAAACACACCTGGATATTTCACAGTAAAACTGCTAAAAACCAAAGACAAGGCTGAGTGTGGTGGCTTACGCCTGTAATCCCAGCACTTTGGGAGGCCAAGGTGGGCGGATCACCTGAGGTCAGGAGTTTGAGACCAGCCCAAAACCCTGTCTCTACTAAAAATACAAAAATTAGCTGGGCATGGTGGCATGCACCTGTAATCCCAGCTACTCAGGAGGCTGAGACAGGAGAATCTATTGAACCCGGGAGGTGCAGGTTGCAGTGAGCTGAGATGGTGCCATTGCACTCTAACCTGGGCAACAAAAGCAAAACTCCATCTCAAAAAAAAAAAAAAAAGCCGAAGACAAGATGTCTTAGTCAGTTTTGTGCTGCCTGAGATTGGGTAATTTATGAAGAAAATAGATTTATTTCTTACAGTTCTGGAGGCTGGAAAGTCCAAGACTGAAGAGCCCATACCTGGCAAGGGCTTTTGTGCTGTGTCATCCTATGGTGGAAAGCAGAAGGCCAAGAGAGTGCAAGAGAACAAGAGATTGCCAAAGTTACTTTTACAACAAACCACTCTCATGATAATGACATTAATCCATTCATTGCCTTCATGACCTAATCATCTCTTAGAGGTCCCACCTGTTAACACTATTTTATGGGGCATTAAATTTCCAACACATAAACTTTGGGGGACACATTCAAACCATAGCACAAAACGAAATCTTAAAAACAGTCAGAGAGGCTGGGTTCAGTGGCTTACGCCTGTTATCCTAGCACTTTGAAAGGCCAAGGCGGGAGGATCGCTTGAGCCCAGGAGTTCAAGACCAGCCCGGGCAACATGGTAAAACCCCATCTCTTCAAAAAATACAAAAATTAGCCAGGCGTGGTGGTGGGCCCCTGTAGTCCCTGCTACTTGGGAGGCTGAGGTGGGAGAATCACCTGAGCCCAGGAGGTTGAGGCTATAGTGAGCCGTGTTCGTGCCACTGCACTCCAGCCTGAGTGACAGAGTAAGACCCTGTCTCAAAAAAACAAAACACAATAAAATGAAAAACAAAAACAGAAAACAAAAAACAGCTAGACAGAAAGCAACATTTAGACTAACACTAAACTTCTCAAAAAATATAATGAATGCCTTCACAACAGAAACAATGGCAGGCAGAAAACAATCGGATTATATATTTAATGTAGTTAAAGAAAATAATTGCCAACCTGCTATTCTAAAGCCAGGAACATATCATTTAAGAATGATAACCAAAGTCAAGAAAATGTATCATCAGCAGATTACATGAAAGGAAGTATAAAAGAGTGTTCTTCAGACAGAAGAAAAATAATCCACATGGAAGGTCAGAGATTCAAGAAATAAGAAAAAAGGCAAAAATGTGGTAAATCTAAATGTGTATTACTCATATAAAACAGTTATAATATCTAAGGAGGCTCAAAATGTAAAGTTAAAATACAAAAGCATGGTATAACATGATGGAGGAGAGAGTAACAGGAAGTGAGTAAAAGTATCAAGTAACAATAGAACCTGATAAATCAAGGATGAGTGTTATAATCTCTAGGTGTTGTGATCCAAATGTTTGAGTCCCCCCAAAATTCATGTTGGCCCCTAGTCACCAATGTGATGGTATTAGGAGGTGAGGTCTTTGGTGGGAGGTGAGCAGATCACGAAGATGGAGCCATCATGAATGGGAGTTGTGCCCTTATGAAGGTGACCTGAAAGAGACCTCTCACCCCTTCCATCACATGAAAACATGGGAGGAGGTACCATCCACGAACCAAAAGGCAGACCCTCACCAGTCATCAGATCCACTAGCACTCTGGTCTTGGACTTTCCAGCCTCCCAAACTGTAAGAAATAGTTACCCAGTTTATGATATTTTGTTATAGCAGCCTGAACAGACTAATGCACTAGGGTAGCCCCTAAAAATTAATATAGTGTGCATATCTCCAAATTAATGATGACATGGGTGGAATAATAAAACAGTATTTTATTAATCCGAAAGAAGACAAAAGGAATGTAAATCAGGTAGGACAATTCAGAATGCAAGCTATAACGTGGCAGCTTTAAACCCACATAAGCTAGTAATTAAGCTACATGTAAACAGATAAAGTGTCCAATTAAAAGACAAAATAATCAAATTTTTTAAAACCCCAAATCTACATATTGCTATATATTAGGCTTATATAAAATATAAGGGAGAAGTCCTGTTGGACATTGATAACGGCCAGGGTGTGGAGTGGGAGGACCTTGTGTTCTTATTTTTCAAGTAGGAATAACCAAAATGTAGTAATAGGTAGCTTTGTTAAGCATTTACTAAATAACTAGACTAAGAATTTTATGTGTTTTTTTCTCAATTATTAATGTTCAGCAGGTTTTCTTCATTGGCTTTCTCAACAGCAGTCACACCAAAGGCAATGTGACCAGGGATAGCAGGGGTTAGCACCACTCTGTAGGAGAGCTTTCGGACACAGTTGCTCCCAAATCCAAGAAGTGAAGATTTTGTTATTTAGAATAAAAGCTCTGAAGCAATAACTCTGATATTTAGTCCAAACAAACCCTCCTTCCCACCCTTAGCCTGCCAACCTTCACTCTTAAACTCAATCAAAATTTTTAATGTAGAGGTCGTGACCCAAAGGACATCACACTGACTTTGCAGTTAAGAGATGCAAGAAGCATAAGCTTTAGAGTCTGGGATTTTATCCTAACTTTGCTCCTGCCAGCTGTGTGACCTTAGGCAAGTCAACTAACCCATGTAAACTAAATTTCTTCAATAAAGTTGAGGTTACCATACCTCAACTTGCTTCATAGGTTGCGTTGGGATTACAGTGAATGAAAGCTCTTCTATCTTCCACATGGAATATCCCTTTCTGACTGCTGCATGCATGTAAGCCAGCACTTAAAACCTCAACTCTGAGATCACTTAGTCCAACTTCTGTTTTGCAGATGAGGAAACTGAGGCACAGATATCAGCTGTGTGATCTTGGACAAATTGCTTAATATCTCTGGTCTCAGTTTTCTCATCTATAAAATGGAGACGGTAATCCTAGCCTGGCATAGTTTGTTAATGAAGAAGTGTGTACCTGGTACTGGTACTTGGTAGTCATTCAATGCATCATGGCAGCTACTATTTTTTAAAGGAATATTCTTATTATTTTGTGTGGCATTTGAAAGGTCATTCTGCGCTGAGGTATTGAGAGCTGGCAGGCTGCAGCTATTTGGTCACAAACCTTAGAGTTGTTGGGTTGTCCTGGGGAGACCTTCCTCACGGGGTCAGGTAGAGTTCAGTGAACTCGCAAAGAAGTGTGATTTTAGACGCTCCAAGGTACATCCACTCATCTCCTCTCCACTCCCTCTGCCTGTTATTAAACTGGTAGTTTTTACAACATCAATAAAGAACTTTCCTACCCAATTACCCCAGACAATAGGCTGAAAAGCAGTTTCGACTATGAAAACTTCATGTTGGGTTCATTTAGATTGTTTTGCTGTGTCAAATCCTCACTTGAGTTCAAAAGTTCAGCTGAACCATGAACTTTGTAATTTCACAGCAGGCAGTTCTACAAATATAGTGGAAAGTGAATAAACATACAATATTTAAGGTGGGCTTGTCACGTTGTATATAATATAGTTAGGAATGGTTGTAGGTAAAACAGCCCTTAATTTCCAGAGCACAGTGACATATCAAAAAGAAAGAGGGAAACAAAATTAAACCAAACTGTTCCTTGAGTTACCTGACCTCTGAGGCTTCCAAGGGAATGCACATTCAGTGACTAATCATTAGTGGACAAACTAAAGCCAACTAATCTTCTTAATAAATTGTGAAGTCTTGTATACCTCTTGCTTTTAGTGGTGGCTTTTCTGCCTGTCTGGACCAGGCAGCATATCAAAACAAAAGGGTCATGACTTTATGTATTTGTTAAAGTTAGAATCCACGTTCTCATATAACTCAGGCTTGATTTGACCTGGTTACACAAGTGTAGGTGGAGTGAAATTTTCACAGGAATGAGAATAATGCTGCATTCTCACTTGTCTATTAATAAATACATGCACACTCAAATTCAGTTCAAGAGCCCCTCATTTTGTAAGCCTTGTGTTTGCAGCTTTAGGGTTGAGGCTAAAGCAAACAAGATAACAAGCTTCCTTGGGTTAGGGTGTCTTTCAGCTTAAACCCAGTGAAATCCTCAATACCGTGGGATGAGATTTCATATTGCATCAACGTATTATGCTTCGTTTCTTACAAAGAAACGTGTTTCTCATTGGATTTTAGGTTGCCGTGTGTAAAAGCAAAGGGACAACTTTCAGGCAGACCATTTGGGGCAAGTGGAGTCAGTCCAAGCAAGGTGTTTTTATATGGCAGCTGTTTATCCCTCTTTGTTTACCAAGGAGTTGGTCTGCAGGGTCACGAGAGGAAAGCTACACTTGGTCATTTGTGGAAGCAGAGAGGAAGTGATGGGGTGAGAAGGTCAAGTCCTGTGACGGATGGTTCTTCATGAGTTAAATGAGACTGGCTTTTCAAAAGCAGTTTCCTCCCTGTCCTGACTTTTATCTCAAAGTTGCCAAAATTTTAGCTCTAGCCAGCTTAGAACTCTTTTTAGAAAAATCCCCCAGCAGAGATGGTCCGAGGCTATCCTGCTGTCCTGAATGGTGCGTTTTTCCATACAAGAAGGTCTTCTTCGGTTCAGTCAAGAATTGATGAGATTTTTCATTTTTTCCAGACATAAATCACCACAATAAATTTAATGCCTCCAACCAAGAACTGAGAACCATGATGATAAAAGGGGAAAGTGTGGGGTGAAGACTGTGAAATTTGGTTGACCTAGTTAAAGGTGGTCTGTCTTCCTGGTGGGGTTGTGAGGCTGGAAGGAAAAACAAGGTTCGCTGCTTTTGTGGCTGGCTGAACTGGGCTGCCCAGATTTTACGGCTCTGTTTCTGGTTGACCTGCCCTGTATAGTGGCGCTGCGTGTCTCCTGATGAGGCCAGGACAGGAGGGGAGTTGGTGGCATTCTTTTAAAGAGCTTGTAAGATAGTGAATAATGACAGGAGTTTTTGTTCACTCATAAAGCGTTTATGGAGAACCCACTTCAGGGGAATGATGGCTGAGGGTCTGTCAAGAGGGGGTTGGGCGGGAAGTAAGAGAGATTTCTGTGGGGACACATCAAGAGAGGAAATCTGGGAATGGAAATGGGAGCTGTAGTCTGGTCTGCACTCTTTGGTTGTATCTGTAGGACAGTGAGAAGGGGATATGGATTCTCAAGGGACAAAAGTGCCATGGCAGTGACTCTAGAATAAAAGGCAGATGTATGAGAAAATGACAGAAACAAGACTTCTGAGGGGGTCAGGCTGAGAAGGTCCCATTCAGCTTAGGCAAGGCTGACTGGAGAGGGAGAGAGGGAGAGAGAGAGAGAGAGAGAGAGAGAGAGAGAGTGTGTGTGTGTGTGTGCGCGTGCGCGTGTGTGTGTGTGTGCGCGCGCGCACGCGTGCGCATATTGAGGATAGTGGAGACTGGCAGAGAAGACATCATTTCAATGCAAAAATGTCCAACATTCCACTCACCATGGATTTGTGCTGTGTCCCGGTGACTTCCTGTCTATATGAATGTCACTCTGCATTAGTTTTTAGGACTCCCAACAGCTGTCTAGAGGGAACCCTAACTAGCAGTTACCTATCAATTTCTTTGTATCAATATCTTATGTATATACGTATTAGCTCTAATCCTTAAACAGTCTTTTGAGGTATGGGCTAGATCTGTAGTTTATGATTGAGGAAACTGAGGCCCAGAGGTTAAATGACTTAACCGGGTACACCTGTCTAGAAGGTAGCAGGGATGGTCTGGAAGCCAATTCCTCTGATGTTAGGCCTTACTTTACCTTAAGGGGAGAAGGATTCACTTGAGTCTTTGGATGGTGGGGACAGGAATGGCTACCTTTGTGGGTAGCCTCAGGCCACCAGGAAGACTGCTTGAGTCTGTGCTTCCATGCTCTGGGATGGATTTGAGAAGCCCCAGGCTGTCCTGGGTGACATCCTTGGCCACGTGGTCTCAGTATCCCTCCTGTAGCCACCACAGGACAAGGTTTCAAACCTGGGTTCCTGTCCAACAGGACTTTGTAAAAAGGATTAAAGCTCTTTTTATTTTATTTTTCTTTCTTTTCTTTTCTTGTTTTTTTTTTTTTTTTTTCTTTGAGACAGAGTTTCACTCTTGTTGCCCAGGCTGGAGTGCAATGGCGTGATCTCGGCTCACCACAACCTCTGCCTCCTGGGTTCAAGCGATTCTCCTGCCTCAGCCCCGAGTAGCTGGGATTACAGGCATGTGCCACTATGCCCAGCTAATTTTGTATTTTTAGTAGAGATGGGGTTTCTCCATGTTGGTCAGGCTGGTTTCAAACTCTTGACTTCAGGTGATCCGCCCGCCTTGGCCTCCCCAAAGTGCTGGGATTACAGGCATGAGCCACCGCACGTAGCCAATTTTTTATTTTGTTTTTTATTGAGACGGAGTTTCGCTCTTGTGGTCCAGGCTGGAGTGCAATGGTGCGATCTCAGCTCACTGCAACCTCCGCCTCCCAGGTTCAAGCAAGTCTCCTGCCTCAGCCTCCTGAGTAGTTGGGATTACAGGCATGTGCCACCACACCTGGCTAATTTTGTATTTTTAGCAGAGATGGAGTTTCTCCGTGTTGGTTGGGCTGGTCTCAAACTCCTGACCTCAGGTGATCCGCCTGCCTCGGCCTCCCAAAATGTTGGGATTACAGGTGTGAGCCACCACGCCCGGTCAAAGCTCTTTTTAAATTGATTAAGTCCAGGATAGTTTGAGACCTGTCAGTGATAAGAAAAGGAAAAGGAAAAATCAGGCTCAATTTGCTATGTGCTTTTTCAACTTCTGTTTCATTCTTAGGAACATTAGCCTGCTCATGGTGGTGCTGAGGGCCGTGGTGCTAGGCAACTATGTTTGGATCATGGGATCTGTCCTCCAAATCAGAACTGATTGGATGTAAGGGTTGCCAATTTATAGTTTTGAAACTGGCTGAAAAAATAAATGGCACCATTTGGGAGGCTTTGGCTTTGGGAAATTGAGCAAGTGAGTGTATTGGGGAAATTGAAGCTTGAAAAGGCAGGATTTGGAGGAGTTGAGGGAAAGGAGATGTTTTAGGTAATAGAAACAGCATGATCATATTCACAAAGGTGACAGGGCCTCTCTTCATGTTTGGGGGACAGTCAGTTGACCACTTTGCCTGAAGTGGAAGGTTGGTGCAGGGGTGTGGCAGAAGGCAGGGAGGAGGACTTGGTTCACAGTGGGGGCTGAGGGAGACCTTCAGATGCCAGGCTAAAGAGTCTGGGTTATAGATTATGGGAGGTTATTGAAAGTTAAGTGTTGGGGAGAAGACAGGAAATACATTTTCAGAATTTTAACCCCATAGCATTGTGCAGAGTGGATGGAAGGACATGAATCTAGTAAGTAATTAATGTCAGTAATCAAATGTCATTATCACAATTTGGGCCAGCTTCTAAGCTAACACAAAGATGATCATTATTTGAGTGACTTGTGTCTCTGCTGCCTCCTCTATTCTCAAACTGATTGCTGGTTTCTATTCACTCACCACATGTTATTTAGCACTTCTCTTCTGGCACCGTGCGTCTCCCTGTTTAGCACTAACAACCTTCTGCTTCATATATAGCTATTTATATGTCTGTCTCCACCATGATAGCACCTCCCCAAGGAATCCAAATGTTCAACTTGAGTCTGTTTCCTAGAGTGTGTCTGCACTAAGATCACTGGAGCCAAGGAGATCTCTATCAAAGAAATAGCAACCCTGCCTCCTAGTTCCTGAACTTGGCTTCCAGGGTGGAATCTATTATTAAATAAATAAGGTATTAACCAAATTAAACAACTTTTAATGACCCAGAAAAAATAACTCAATTCACAGAAAAAAATAAAGAGAAGAGCAGATGTCTCAGCAACCTAGCTCTCAATGAAGAAGTGTGAGCATGCTGGTAGCAATGTGATTTCAGTTAATCTTGCAAGACTCCTGTGCTGTTTCCTGGAGAAGATAGACTCCTGTCTTGCAGACTTTGTTGACATGTGCTCATGGACAAGAAGAACAGCTGGAGGTTATCATTCCTTCCTCCTCTCAGTAAGTATTGAGCACTGTGCTAGGCTCTGAGGGTACAAAGATGAGGAGGACCACTCTCAGCCCTTGGGAAGGGGGAGGTAGATGTGTCAACTAATCCAGTGTGAATGGGGGCCCCACAGTGGCTGGTTCAGAGGAGTATTTAGGAATGAACCATTAGCTCTGCTGCTGGGGGTGTAGATGGACTGATCTCCTCTCAGAAGGCTTCCTAGGGGAGATCAGTTTGGAATTAAGCCTTTGAGGAAGAACAAGTTTGGGGGAGTGGAGTGAAGGCAAGAACATTCTAGGCAGGAGACACCGCAGGAACAAAGACCAGAGGCATGAACTCTATTTCACAGGGGCCCAGGGTTCTTCAGCAGGGCTGCAATTGGCATTTGGTCCAGAACAGTGATAGACTGCCAACACTGCAATCACACTGGATACAGTTTACATCCCTTCCCCATCAAGCACTCCTGCAGTGACAAGCACAGGCTTCCAATCATTTCCAAAAGCCTCTGGGTGTGGACACAGTGGAGGGAGAGGGCCAGCTCCTCCCTGCATGAGAACCACAGGAGGTGGTGCTTGACACTTGAATGGGAGGCTAGGGCTGTAGTGTATAAGACCTTTCCCTTAGAGTGTGAAGAACCAGCGCAAATTCTGGACAAAGGAAAGACCTGGTCAGAGAGATCTGGGGTTATAAAGGTCACTCTGGCATCAAGGCGAGTTAAATTAGAAGAGGCAGAGGCTGAGAAGTACAAAGTGGATTCTCTCTCTCTCTCTCTTTTTAACGTGGATCATTTTTTACCAACACACAATTAGCTAATTTTTCTCTGCTTTCTCCTTGGCCATTCACAAAGAAATCTGGAAGAATGAGGCCTCTTTCCCATTAACTGCCATGATTTCTGGAAACACTTTTCTGAAGTGGTTACAAATGATCTCAGCTGCCATACCAGGGCCCTGTGCTTTGGATAATCCTTGCATTATGAAGCAGGAATTATTGTACCTGCTATATGGATGAAGAAATTGAGGCTCAGAGGTCTGAATCTAAATCCTGGACTTTTGGGCCAGGTGCGGTGGCTCACGCCTGTAATCCCAGCACTTTGGGAGGCCAAGGCAGGCAGATCCCCTGAGGTCAGGAGTTTGAGACCAGCCTGGCCAACATGGTAAAACCCTGTCTCTACTAAAAATACAAAAATTAACCGGGCATGGTGCTGCTCGCCAGTAGCCCAGTTATTCGGGAGGCTAAGGCAGGAGAATTGCTTGAACCCGAGAGGTGGAGGTTGTAGTGAGCCGAGACTGCACCACTACACTACAACCTGGGTGACAGAGCAAGACTCTGTCTCAAATAATCAATTAATCAATCAATCCTGAGCTTTTAACCACCTTATAATAGTGGCTAGGGAGTTTGTGTTGGCATTTTACTATTAATTTTCTAAAAATCATCAGTGTGGTACCCAAGAAAACATCCCTGAAAGATGGATACTGGTTCTTTCCCCCTGCTTTTCTCTTTTCCATCAGCTTTCATTCTCCTGTGAACCTTAGTTCCGGCCACCATGCTTTAGTTAGTGCCTTTGTCTAAAGTGAGAGGCCCCAGGCCTTTGGTTTCCCTTCGAGTAGATTTTTTTTTTTTACTGAAAATCACTCGCTGCCCCCAACATCTTTAGCCAAGATGTTCTCATTTTCTTGGAGCCAGAATAAGCTGGCAGGGTGCTAGAGTCAACGCCGGCTGTGACCCACGTGTGCTTCCGCTGGCCGGGGAGTCATAGGCCAGGCAGCAGCATCCTTCAACTCAGACTTCTCCCGGCCTGATTTATTGCTCTGGTCTCCTGCTCTGGCTTTTCGCTAACATTTCCTTCCAAAATCTTTGCTGCTGATCCAGGATTGTCCATGTGCGTTTTCACTTTGCTGCAGTTGACGGAGAGCTTTGGGTAAAAGCCCTGATACCACCCACTCCCGCCCGGTCTGCAGGAGCCATCTTTAATCTGTCAAAACCCAGGCCTGTTCACATGCTGCGAGGGTGGCGCAGATCCAAAGCCACTTCCGCCTCTTCCCTTGCTCCAGGCACATGGCGGCTGAGCAACCGGCTTCAGAGGCTTCTGGACTAGGCCCAGCCTCTTTGAATCCCAAACCAGGCCTCCTAGTACTGTCCCTGGTCAATTGCATCAGGGATCTCTTTTGTGAGAAAAAAAAAAAAAATCATAATAATGTTTTCTCAAGAGAACAGGAGTAGCCATTTATTTTGGCTCTACCATATCGATTCAAGGAAATCTCTTCCCTCGCCTTTAAATTGTCCCTGGAGTCAGCAGGGTATTTGTGCTCAACCATTTGCCCAGGGCAAAACCCCTTAGAGCCAACCCCTCCAGATCACATTTGCCAAAGTGGGATAGCACTCAAGCAAAATACTTTCCCCAGAATTAGTGAAAGACTCCTTTTGAGGCTAGTTAATAAAAATCAGGCATTTCTTTTAGAGTAATTTTTCATTCCAGGAGCCAAAGTATAGACTGGCCTTTAAGACATGCAAAGGCACCAGGCTTCCCCGGGTGGGTGAAGGTGCCTGGTGGGTTCCAGACGCCTGGGGCTCTGGAGTCCCTGCATTGAGAAGAGCCTGTCTGCCTACATGCGAAACTCGCCCTCCCTCACATAGTTCACATTTTCCCGTCATTGCAGTGTCACTCCAGTGGCATTGTGCAAAATGAGTACTTTTATTTTTGACCTTTGAAATTTCATTTTCTCCTAGTGCCTAGAGACAGTAAAGCTGGGCTATGAGTCTTCATGGGAAAAGAAAAATTCCCTTCTGTTTCCCCAAATTGCAGGGCATCTATGTCTGGTCTCAGGATTTTCTTGTATCAGCAACTGCCACTCAGTCCCTTCTCCTTGGGGAGGAGGGGAGGACAGGTATGTGTGGTTTGAAAGAATTCTCAAGATGATTCTGATAAACATCATCTGCACCCATTGAAATTCCAGGGTCTAAACAGAGGCACAACTATTCAGTCTTTTTGACTTAAGTCACAGGATTCTGGGTCAAGGTTTCTAGTCTGAAACCTCAACCAAACCATTTAATAGTTCTGATTTGGTCAAAATGGTTAAACTGATTATGTCTGGATGTCTAAATATAGCTACATTTCAAGTTCCTTAGTTTTTCTGAGAAGCCTCTAAACTTTTGCACAATTCCTTTTGCGCAGTTTCTGCTCCATTGGGCTTAAATTTATTGTGAAAACTTAGGCAGATTGTTAACCATTTGTAATGTCAGATTGTTTATCTGAAAAATGGGAAGGCGACATACCTTGCAGTGTTACAGGGATTGGAAGCAGGATATATATGTTGCCAGGCACAGTGCCGGGCATGCAATAGGGCACTTGATAAATGAATAACTGCCACAATCAAGATAATGATGGTGATATTTACAACTGTGAGTAAAATGGCTTGATTTTCTTCTCCCCAACACACCCTGATATCCATGGTTAAGGTAAACCGAGAGGCCCAAAATGGAAAATAAGTGTGACAATCCACTATATATTGTATTGAGCTTCTACTATATACATGATGTAGGGTTAGGGGCCTTCATGTGCTCTTTCACTAGTTCGCCTCTCAGTACTCTGAGGCAGCACCCGTAATCCCATTTTATAGATGACCACACTAAGACTGAAGAGGCTATTCATATATCAGAGCTCTTGATTGCAAGCAACAGAATGATTTAAGCAGAAAAGAAGTTTATCAAAAGGATATCAGGGAGTTCATAGAATCACTGGGAAAGTTAGGGGATGAGCTTGGAAAACAGGGCAGGAACAGGCTTAGAATAAATGCTCTAAAGACTATAGCCAAATCCACATTGCAGAACTGTTCACCAGTACTACTAGCCCTGGACCCTGGGGGCTGCTGCTGCTGCCACCACTGCAGCCATTTGGAAACTGGATGTTGCTATTGCTGCTGTGGCTGCAGAAATAATTCCCTTTATCTTGCTTCATGAGTTGCCAGCTCCCAATTCTGTGTCTGAGGTGGGCACTCTGTTTCTGCCCGTTTGGACCCTATGCCCTTGCCCTAGTGCAAAGGATGCTGGGAAATTCAATATTTGGCTTTGGGGAGAAAGGAAAACACTGTTCCAAAGTTCATATGGTGGGAAATTCCCCATAAAATGTCAAAAGGGAAATCAGACACTAAGCCATCCTAAAAGCTACCAAATGTTTGCCTTATTGAGAAATTTGGATTTGTTGCCTAACCTGGACACATCCAAAGTAAGAATACACCTTACTGTGAACTTTCATGAGATGTGTGAAGTCCTATCTGCCTATTCCAAGCTGGGTATTTTATTGTTGCCAGACTAAACACCAAATCTTTTTCCTTGGTGAATGTTTATTTGATTCAGTTTAAATATTGGAGCTTATAATAAAATACATGTTAATAGTGCCAAAAAAAAAAAAAAAAAAAACCCTCCTTGGATACCTAAATGAATGAGAGGGCTGGAGAGGATTCCTGAGAGCAGTCTTTGATTCATGGATGGAATCATAGCTATTTGGATGGAAAGCACTCCTGAGATGGTCTAACCTACCTCTTCACCTGCACCTGTAAGTGCACGGAGGACTCCATCACCTGTTACAGACAGGTTGCCCTAGAATTTGCCCTAGAATTTCAACTCATAAAACACTCTGAGGGAAGGAGGCAAACTTCCTTCAAAAATAAAATTGGAGGCCAAGGCAGGAGGATCACTTGAGGCCAGGAGTTCAAGACCAGCCTGGCCAACATAGTGAAACCCTGTCTTTACTAAAAATACAAAAATTAGTGGGGCGTGGTGGCGCACACCTATAATTCCAGCTACTTGGGAGAGCTGAGGCATGGGAATCGCTTGAACCTGGGAGGAGGAGGTTGCAGTGAGCAGAGATCATGCCACTACATTCCAGCCTGTTGACTAAGACTGTCTCAAAAGAAAGAAGAGAAAAGAAAAGAAAAGAAAAGAAAAATTAAATAAAATCAAACCAGCAGGTAAAGCAAAACTTGGTACAATCTTCCTGCAGGACAATTTGACAATATGTATCAAGAGCCTCAAAAATGTTGATTCATTTATTCCCCTTTTAGAAATGAAGCATGGGGAAATACAGACAGATGTAGAGAAAGTTTGTTCTAGGATGTTCACTTATAACAGGGTAATTTATGCTAGAAAAATTTTGGTCCTGATTTTTATTTTAAGTTTTATTTTAGGTTTAGGGGTACGTGTGCAGGTTTGTTATATAAGTAAACTTGTGTCATGGGGGTTTGTTGTACAGATTATTTCATCACCCAGGTATTAAGTCTAGTACCCACTAGTTATTTTTCCTGATCCTCTCCCTCCTCCCACCCCCAACCCTCTAAGAGGGTTGCTACCCTCTGTGTGTCCATGTGTTCTCATCATTCAGTTCCCACCAATAAGTGAGAACATGTGGTATTTGGTTTTCTGTTCTTGCCTTGGTTTGCTAAGGATAATGGCCTCCAGCTCCATCCATGTCCCTGCAAAGGACATGATCACATTCTTTTTTATGGCTGCATAGTAGTCCATGTATATGTACCACATTTTCTTTATCCAGCCTATCATTGATGGGCATTTAGGTTGATTCCATGTCTTGGCTGTTGTGAATAGGGCTGCAATAAATATACACATGCATATGTCTTTTTGGTAGAACAACTTATATTCCTTTGGGTATATACCCATTAATGTGATTGCTGGGTCAAATGGTATTTCTGTCTTTAGGTCTTTGAGGAATCACCACACTATATTCCACAATGGCTGAACTAATTTACACTCCCACCAACAGTATATAAACATTCATTTTTCTCCACAACTTCACCAGCATCTGTTATTTTTTGATGTTTTAATAATAGTCATTCTGACTTGTGTGAGATGGTATCTCATTGTGGTTTTGATTTGCATTTCTCTAATGATCTGTGATGTTGAGCTTTTTTTCATATGCTTTTTGGATGCTTGTATGTCTTCTTTTGAAAAGTGTCTGTGGCATCTGCCTGTTTTTAGTGTTTTTTTTTCTTATAAATGTGTTTAAATTTCTTATAGATGCTAGATATTAGACCTTTGTCAGATGCAGTTTACAAAACTTTTCTCCCATTCTGTAGGTTGTGTGTTCACTCTGTTGATAGTTTATTTTGCTGTGCAAAAGCTCTTTAGTTTAGTTAGATATCATTTGTCAATTTTTGCTTTTGTTGCAATTGTTTTTGGTGTCTTTGTCATAAAATCTTTGCCTGTTCCTATGTCCGGAATGGTATTACTTAGGTTGTCTTCCAGGGTTTTTATAGTTTTGGGTTTTACATTTAAGTCTTTAATTCATCTTGAGTTAATCTTTGTATATGGTGTAAGGAAGGGGTCCAGTTTCAATCTTCTGCATATGGCCAGTCATTTATCCCAGCATCATTTATTGAATAGGGGGTCCTTTCCCCATTGCTTGTTTTTGTCAGGTTAGTCGAAGATCAGATAGTTGTAGATGTGCGGCCTTACTTCTAGGTTCCTTATTCTGTTCCATTGGTCTATGTGTCTGTTTTTGTACTAGTACCATGTTGTTTTAGTTACTATAGCCCTGTAGTATAGTTTGAAGTCAGGTAGCATGATGCTTCCAGCTTTCTTCTTCTTGCTTAGGATTGTCTTGGCTATTCAGGCTTTTTTTGGTTCCATATGAATTTTAGAGTAGTTTTTTCTTTTTTCTTTTCTTTTCTTTCTTTCTTTCTTTTTTTTTTTTCTTTCTTGAGACAGAGTCTTGCTCTATTGCCAGGCTGGAGTGCAGTGGCATGATCTCGGCTCACTGCAACCTCTGCCTCCTGGGTTCAAGTCATTCTCCTGCCTCAGCCTCCCGAGTAACTGGGACTACAGGTTCGTGCCACCACACCCAGCTAATTTTTGTATTTGTAGTAGAGACGGGGTTTCACCATGTTGGCCAGGATGGTCTCAATCTCTTGACCTCATGATCTGCCTGCCTTGGCCTCTCAAAGTGCTGGGATTACAGGTGTGAGCCACTGCACCCAGCCTAGAGTAGTTTTTTCTAGTTCTGTAAAGAATGTCATTGGTAGTTTAATAGGAATAGCAGTGAGTCTATAAATTGCTTTGAGCAGTATGGCCATTTTAACAATATTGATGCTTCCTATCCATGGTCATGGAATGTTTTTTCATTTCTTTGTGTCATCTCTGATTTATTTGAGCAGTGTTTTGTATTTCTCCTTGTAGAGCTCTTTCACCTCACTGATTAGCTGTATTCCTAGATATTTTATTCTTTTAGTGGCAATTATGAATGGGATTGTGTTCCTGATTTGGCTCTTGGCTTGACTGTTGTTGGTGAATAGGAATGCTAGTGATTTTTGCACATTGATTTTGTACCCTGAGACTTTGCTGAAGTTGTTTATCAGCTTAAGGAGCTTTTGGGCCAAGACTATGGGGTTTTCTATAACAGGGTAATTTATGCTAGAAAATTTTAGGTAATTTCTTATATTTTAGGTAATTTTCCCTGTATTTTACCTAATATTTTGGGTAATTTCATAAATTTTAGGTAATTTCTTATAACAGGGTAATTTTTGCTAGAAAAATGTTGGTCCTGATTTTTAAAATACACATCCACACCCAGGTATATTTACATAAAAAATCGAAAAAGAAGTATACCAAAACATCAACTGTGAGATTATCTCTGGGTAGAAAGATAGCAGTTGATTTTTTAAATGTTACTTTAAATATTTTCTTAGGATTTCCAGAACTTTCTACAATAAGTATGTTACCTCATTTACAATTAGAAAAATAATAGGTATTTTTAAATAAGTTCCATCATATAATACCATCTTCAAAAAACCAAAGTGAAAAAGAGTTAAACCAGTTTTTAGGGGGAAGGGTTATTTCCACCTTCCCGAGGGGCCATGTGGGTAGAAGGCAAATTAAAACCTGAAAGTTTAAAGTCAGTTTGTCTTAATGGGCCCTAGATGGGGGAAAACTTCAGTCATTTCCCTTGCCTGGCACTCTTGTGGTCAGAGGATGAAATCCAATCATGGGGTCAGTTGGGTTTGTACATTCCATGGCAAACCAATTTGGCCATTTCTCTGCATTTCCCAAAAGTTCTCTGACTTCCTAGACAGGAATTGTGAGCACAGGGAGACCTTTATGCTGGTTGCTGCAGCACATCTGGTTTACAGCCTGTTCCAGATGGGCTCCCTTTCATCTGGGAAGAGGGGCAGGAGGGGACACCCGAGCCTCTGTAGGTTCAAGGAACTTCGTCAGTGGAGGCTCTAATTTTTGGTGAAGTGTTTCAAGTTAAGATGTAACTGTATCATGTTAGAGTCACAATGTCCCTTAAATTTAAGGAAATATGCTTTTCATTAGAGTTTGCCCACCTCACCTTTAGGTTCATTGCTCAAGCCAAAGATGTTTTGAATAAGCTGTCAGTTGGTTTCTGATAACATCCTGCACTATGTAAATATTTATTGAGCATCTATTATGTACCCTGCACTGGAGAACAACAATGAACAAGATAGATGTGGTGCCTGCACTCAGGGAGCTTTTGCATTTGGGGACAGAATTCTGACTTCCTGCCTTCTCTAACCCCAGGTTATTTTAGGTTTATACCTGGCCTCTGATTGTACCAATCACTCCATCACCTTAGATGTGCTGGGTTAGAAACAAAATGCTGGAAAATACTCAAATCTACAAGTCCAATAACACTAAAAGAAGGCCGGGCACATTGGCTCATGCCCGTAATCCAAGCACTTTGGGAGGCCAAGGTGGAAGGATGCCCTGAGCCCAGGAGTTCAAGACCAGCCTGGGCAATACAGGGAGACCCCATCTCTACAAAAAATTTTTTAAAAAATTAGCCAGGTATGATGATGGGCGTCTGTAGTCCCAGCTACTGGAGAGGCTGAGGAGGGAGGATTGCTTGAGCCCAGGAGTTTACACTTACAGTGAGCTCTGATAGTGCCACTGTACTCCAGCCTGAGTGACAGAGTGTGATCCTGTCTCAAAGAAAATAAAAGGAAAAGGAAAGCTATTGCTGGGAGAGGGAGACTGGGTTCATCTGGTGGCTGGGATAGATGGTACTGATGCCAATATCACCAAGGGGAAAGGAATAAAAGAAAAGAGAGGGACTGAGAGGCAAGCACCACCGCAGAAAGCACCACTGTGAAAGGCTCTGGTGAATCCTCCGCGTAGACCACGTTCAGCCTCTTTCCAGGAACTTCTTCCAGCCGTGCCTTTGCCCACTGCACTCTTCAGAAGATTGTTCTTTTATTTTCCCTTCCTTGCTGAAACTCTGGGGGAAAGGTAGCCAGATTCATCTTCCCCTTTCCCTAGTTACCACCAAATTTCTCCCATTAAGAAATTCTCTCACCCCAAAGGCCCATGTAATCCCACTCCCAGACTTTCCTGGACAACCAGCCCAATGGGCCTAACCAAGCCTCATGTCATATCACAAGATATTTCTCTTTATCCAGAAACCAAACAACCAGAAGCCCAGCCACTGAAATGCTTACTCTTCTCTTCCAAACACTATTTACAACAACTCCAACACTTTAAGAGCTTAAAATGCCTTTTTATTTATTATAGATAGAAGAAATGGTGTTTTGAAACATTCTTGGCTTATGAGTTTGGTGCCATTCTTCAATTTTAAAAAATGTTAATTCATGTGTGCTTTAAATACGGGACTTCTCAGGGTCCAACCAGGAAACAGAATAAGCCTCAGGTGGTTCAAATTAGGAGACTTTTGTGAAATGACCAATTATAGAGAAGTGATCAGTGTGGAGGGAATTCCCAAGGGAAACTGAGGCATCTAAAGACTAGCAGTAGTGGGGATCCATGACCATACCTGGGCCTGAAGTGACAAGGAAAGGAAGCATTGTTGCTGGAGAGGGCTGGACGGCCATGGAGGAAGGAGCTGGTGGCGTCCATTGTCTTGGAGGGATGCAGCCTCTATGAGAACCAGGGTGCTGAAGTGGAATAGGAGCAGAGAAGAAATATCTTGACCTCTTTCTTTCCAGCCTGCTAATCTCTGCTGACCAAACCCAGCTGGAAGCCAGAGGTGAAGGTCAGCCACTCAGGATACAGAACAGGGCCGAAAAAAGTAGAGAATGAATTGGGTGGGGCAGGGGTGGGTAGAATTCAGAGAATAACAAACACCAGGAACTAACTGTCTCTCATACCCAGAATAAGTATTCACTCAGAGCATTGCTTTTCATCACTCTTGCTAAATGTCATTTTATCGGTCAAACTTCTCAAGAATTGTGGATTGGGATACCCCCAGCCCCACCCCAGTGCAATCTGAAAGTCATGCTGGTTATCCCTGTAACATGATCATTTTCACTTGTTCAAAAATATTCATCGAGTACCTATTATGTACCAGACACCATTAGAAGAAGGTCCCGCTTACCCCCCACCCATCATTCTCATTCATAGGGATCATTTCCTCCCATTTTTCAGTGAGATTTCAATTAATCCTCTCCACTTGGACTGGTATTTATATAACCACATCTGCTTTACTTTTCTGGTAAATCCCAATTTTGTTTGACTTGATAGTCTGTCTGGACAACTGAATCCCAAGCCTCTCAGAATCTAAGAGAAAGTTTATAGTTTTTTCTGGACAAGAACTCAAGTTGTTGGTGCCCCAATTTTTTTTTTTTTAAGCAGAGGCAGTACTTTTGATTCTGTGAAGAACTTTAAAAATAAAACTTGTTCTTGCTGAATGTAGATAATATTTTAGCAAAATTGTCCTTTCTAAGAACTATAAGCAAAACAGTCTATATCAGTGGCTTTCAAAATTTTTCACTGCAGCACACAATAAAAATTCATTTTATGTCTCAACCCAGTTTCATGAAACAAAACTCAACATTACTTTGTTTTGGTGCATTCTGTTATTTTCTATTCCATTTCGTTTCTTTAAAAAAATGCGACCAGAACTGGTGGCTAACTCCTGTAATCCCAGCACTTTGAGAGGCTGCTGTTGGAGGATCAATTGAGGCCAGGAGTTTGAGACCAGCCTGGGCAACATAGTGAGACCTTGTCTCTATAAAATTAATTATTATTTTTTTACATGCCAATAACAACCCATTAAATTTATTTTATATTGTATTAATCGGTTGCTTTCTGCAGATTGGAAAATATTGGCCTGCATAATATCTTGAAACTATTTTTTAAATAGACCCAGCAATGGAATCTATATTTGAAGAGTGGTTAAGATGCCCTAAATGTTTATTTTTCAGCCACCATCAAATGTGCCAATCTCACCATTTTTCTTTCATTTAAAGAAAGTCAAACTGGTTTGACCAGTCACATTCCCCTATTCTCCCCCAGCTCCCCGTTCTGGCCAAGGGTCCTGCATTTACTGCCAGTTTGGCTTGTGGCTGGACCCGATTGGCAGCAGGGCTTGGCAGCTGTGGCTTACCAAACCCTATTGGTAAACACAACCAGTGTTTTTTGTTTGTTTTAACCTGAAGATATCTGCCTATGTTTGACTTGCAGTTATTGGGGAAAGGTTTCACTGTACAGGTGGGCCTGGGTAGGCACCTGACTCAGGGATGAAGTGATCTCTCCCCACCAACACCACGTGGTCTCAGGATCAGGAGGCTGAAAATCATAGCTGCTATTCATCAGGCACTTACAGTGCATTAAAGATGTTCTATACATTATCTAATTTAATTCTAACAAGCCAGTGGGTGGGTATTTTTATCTTAGGGCAGAGAGAAGTACTGTCATTGTCATTTAGATGGGAAGAAACTGAAGTTCAGAGAGATTTCATAACTTCCTGAAGCTCCCACTGGTAGTGTGTAGCAGAGCTAGAAATCATGTTCAGCTCTTATTCACAATGCTCTAATGCTTCCTCGTTTGGCTCTGAACTGGTATGGGGAAAGAAGAGCAGATAGAAACATTTCTTTTTGCTACTGAGGTATTAGATGTAGCATTTGAGGAGGGGAAGTTCTCTTCTAGTTTCTGGGGTTGCACTGGGAAAGATGTAATTCCTCTGTCTGGATTTCTCGTTGGAATTTGGAGTTCCAGGAGTAACTCAAAGAAATAATGGGAAACTAGAGGACAACTAATATTATCTCAGCTTGAAATAAAAACAAACATACTTCTGTGAGCCATGTAGACTATATATATCATGCATAACACAGTCTCTGTGGGGAAAAAAAAGCATGTTAAGTCCCCAATAACATACTTTTGAAATAGATTTAATTTGTGAATTGGTGGATGCCTACATTTAATGTATGTAAACCATATCTGGTTGCTTTTTTTCTCCCTAATGATAATTCATTTTGCATTTCCATGTGTAGAGGAAGAGAATTGGAAACTACAGAAGTAAAATGACATAGGCTTATGCTACAAAGGATAGAGACGATACAGAAAAAAAAAAAGAGTAAGAGAGGGTTGCTTCTGGACTTGTTGAGGCTGTTTCAGAAAAAGAGTTAGCAGAGACTTGATGCCCTGAGAACCTAGAAAGAATTAGCAAGTACATCAAAGACATTGTGATTTTTAGCCACCTTATAGGCAGCTAAATAGTGTTAATGTGGCCGGGCGTGGTGGCTCATGCCTGTAATCTCAACACTTTGGGAGGCCGAGGCGGGCGAATCACCTGAGGTCAGGAGTTCGAGACCAGCCTGACCAACATGGAGAAACCCCGTCTGTCCTAAAAATAAAAATAATTAGCCAGGCATTGTGGCATATGCCTATAATCCCAGCTACTCTGGAGGCTGAGGCAGGAGAATCACTTGAATCCAGGAGGTGGAGGTTGTGGTAAGCCGAGATTGCGCCATTGCACTCCACCTGGGCAACAAGAGCAAAACTCCGTCTCACAGAAAAAAAAAAAAAAATAGTGTTAACGTGCTTTTAAGGACCTCTTCATTTGAAATTCTGCTTAAAAGAGCCAAAGCAATAAGTTCACAGTCAAGGTCAGAGACCTAGTATATCTTCTTGGTACTTTAACTTTTTCATTTTCTTTATGTGATGTTATTACAGTTATGTTTGATAAGTGAATTAACTAGAGATTTTTAAGCCTAACAGATACTTTTCTGTATTATATCAACATTTGTAAGATATCTCTCTGAGTTTTAGCTTTCCAGGACTTAAATAGTCCAAATAGTCCATGAAAGTACTGTTTTGCTCGTTACATTAACCAAAAAAAAGCAAGGCAGATCAACTGATGGTTAGAACTTGAGGTCGGGGTAGGGGTGGGGCTACTTTTGAGATATGTTCCCAAATATTAAACGATAATAAAATTACAAAAAAAATAGAAAGAAAGAAACCATGAATAAAACCCACATGCAATTATAAAATGATTACATTACATAAGTTGTACAAGTTCCAACATTGGGGACCCACAGAATCAAATGCTTGTAGTGCCTGGGAAGTAATACGTATCCTCAAAAATTTGATGGCTCTGGAAATCTCTTTTATGTTGCTTTTCAGAGAAATGCCCAAAAGATTTGCAATCAAAACAGTCGAGACCGTGGTTCTATGCAGACGCCGCCTCTGAAAAATCACAGGTGACTTTCTAATGACTTTCTGCTTAGTTTTTGGCCTTATAAACAAAGATGTTTCTGTTAGATTTGACCCATTGAGGAGAAAGAGAGAGGGCCAGGATGCTATGAAGGCTCCTTCCAGCATTCAGCCTAGACACTCTGTCTTGGGGAGTGGACCATTTTGAGGCCCTGTCTGTAAGATGCTCCTTGAAGCCAGAGACCAAGGAACTAACCAATTTATGTTCTCACTAAAATTGATATTACAGATTAGATACCAATTCCCTGGGTGAGCCACAGTTTCTGAAAGATGGGCTCTGGATTCTCGAAGCAAGTTCCATTTTCTTCTCTATCAGTCTTGGTCCATGTGTAAAGAAAAGAACAGAAAACCAGGTTTGGGGCCAACATGAAGAAATGCTGTGTAGATACATTTGTTGTGGTGATTAAAAGGGCCGATTCTCATAAGTGGAATTTGCTCTCTTTCAACTGGACATGCACAGGAGCTTTTTTTTTTTTTTTTTTAGTATTAACTTATTTTTTTTCCCCCTTCAAGCTTAGCCAGAGACCTCATGGAGGTCTAAACCCAAGCCAAGCTTGATCGGTTTTAATTCAACCACTGTTGATTTATGGCTTAGCAAAAAATGTCTGAGAATTTTTTTAAGCTAAAAAAAAGTTTTTTACCCCAACTTGACTCCCTCACATCTCAAATCCAGCTGAAGGGATATTAGACTTTCAAAAGACAGAGTCATCATTGGAATGGAAGGGAGCACTGAAAGTTTCAAATCCCAGAGAGAAATCCTGTGAAAACGTATATACAAGTGAAAACAAATATACTGGAACACCGTGTGACACATTAAATAGGTTCATTTGATTCCCTTTGAATAGAATAGAATCAACCCAAGGCTGGAGAGGAGGTGTGGGATGGGTTGGGGGTGTTTTTTGAGGGATTGCACCAGAAGAGACACAAAAGTTCTCTCTTTGCTTTCTCTTATAAGCCCCTCTTCCTCTTATCAGCCAGACCAAAAATGATCCATGGTAATTTTTTTTTCTCTATCTGGCTCTGGAATGTACATTGTTATACAATACAAGCAGGAATTAGACTAATAAGCTATTACCAACTGCAAGAAGAAAACCAATACCAAGCCACTGGTGCCTTCCAGCTCTGATATTTAATGGGTCTAACCTAGTTCACAATGCATGAGCCTTTCTCTGCCTCCTGTAACATTCAGGCCCGGCTGTGAGATTTAACCATTCGTTAGCTGTGGGTGTATAATTTGTACCTTCTGTCTTTTCCTGTGTGAGCGTCCATCTTTCCCATAAGACTGTAAGCTCAGTGAGAGGAGGAACTGACCACATATTCCATCTAACTTCCCACGGCCGTGACCTCCAACCTTCCTCTCGATTTCTCACACATTAGTCCCGTGACTGTCCGAGTCCCCAGCCTCAAAAGAACACACAGAAGGAACAAGGTAAAAGGTGCCTTTCTTCCTAATGCTTAGGAAGAACCAAGTATATAATTCCTGATAATTGCATTGTACTCTTCTTCCTGAGGGATCTTTGAGAAGCAGGGAAGGGGCACTCTCTGCTATCATATATTTGTGCACTGTGTGCTTCTCCACTAAGTGCATATCTTCATGAAAAAAATTACTGGTTATACAGCAGCTCCGTTCATGAACGTTAATACACATCCAATACTTAGACTGCCTTGGCTCAGACACAGAATTACTGCTTTTACTTCTAATGCTTTAAATTCCTTCCATGGTTTTAGTTTTTCAATGTCAAGAACAGGCTTTCACTCATCTCTCCTGTGACTGCGATGAATTCCTTAGAGACCAAGGCCACATCTGTGCTGTACATTAGCTTTCTTGCCTCAGACATCGTCCTGGTTTCATATCAGATAAACAGATTCATGGGGAATAGACCTGCCCCAGAAAACAAATGAAATAATGGGACAGAATTGTGTTTAAGTACAAAAAAGTCTGATTCTTGTTATATACACTTTGTGCCAAAACACACCCCACCAGTGTTTATAACTGAATTTATATGAACAACATCCTGAAATTTATTGAGAATTTACATTATTCTATACACTTCTATTCCAAAGCACTTCATAGATATTATCTCATTTAACTTTCATAATTCTATGAGTAGTTACTGTTTACAATTAGGTTCTATTGCTATTAAATTTGTACAATCAATATTCAGTATGACTCATTTGGTCCTTACATGAGGTTATGATGTCTTTTGTGTGATTATCTTGTACTGTATGAAGACTTTGCAGTGTTTATTATATGTCTCATTTGTGTTTGTTGTATTAATTGCTACAAGAAGGAGATCTCCAAGACCAGTTGCTTAAAGAAGGGAAACATGTATTTCTCTCTCATGTAAAAATTTAGGAAGCAGGTTTCAGATTGGCTGGTGTCTATAGTCCACATAGTCATTCAGGGACCTTAGTTCTTTCCATGTTTTTTCTTTACCATCTCCTAGGTGTAGCCAGTGTTAAGGCACCAGAGCAGAAGTGGCATCTATCACTTCTACTTACCTTGGAGAAAACTTAGTCACATGGCCATAGCTAACTCTACAGGAAACTAGGACATGTATCCACTGGATACCCATGTGTCTAGCTATAGTTTTATTACCATGAAACAAAGGGAGGACTGGAATTTAGTGAGTAGCTCACTATGTTCATCATAGTCTTCAATAAATAGATTGTAAACAATTGGAGAGCTAGGCCTGTGTCTTATTCATATTTGTCCCTATCACAGGGCTAAGCACCTGCCACAATAAAAAGATTGCAGACAATTGGAGAGCTAGGCCTGTGTCTTATTCATATTTGTCCCTATCACAGGGCTGAGCACCTGCCACAGAAATCACAGGGCTAAGCACCTGCTCATGTGTCAGCACTCCCTACTCTGGTGTAGGGATGTATAGGGTTTGTGATGCCAGATATGGCAAATGAACCATGGCACTACTCTTTCCTGAACTTTGGTATGCCCTCAGAATATTTTGCAGTACAGTGCCCCTGGAAGCCACTTGGAACAGGTGGGAACTGGAACACCATCTGAATCCGATTAGCCCTCCTTGATTGTAGATATTCAAATGTTAAATAAAGAAGCATAATAGTTTTCCCTCTATTTCCATGGAAACAGATATGTTGGTTACTGTGGTGATTTTAACATATGTATTCAAATTCTTTGACACACCTTCCTTCAGAAGGTAGAGTTTAATTCCATTCCCCTAGAATGTGGGCCATTGGTGAGTCACTTGTAATACAGAATGTTGGCCAGGTGCGGTGGCTCATGCCTGTAATCCCAACACCTTGGGAGGCCGAGGTGGGTGGATCACCTGAGGACAGGAGCTCGAGACCAGCCTGGCCAACATGGTGAAACGCCGTCTCTACTAAAAATACAAAAATTAGCTGGGCATGGTGGCGGGCACCTGTAGTCCCAGCTACTTGGGAGGCTGAGGCAGGAGAATTGCTTGAACCTGGGAGGTGGAGGTTGTGGTGAGCCAAGATTGCGCCACTGCACTGCAGCCTGGGCAACAAGAGCGAGACTCCATCACAAAAAAAATAAAATAAAATAAAATAAAATAACATAGAATGTTATAGAATGTGGCAGAAGTAACGCTATGTGGCTTCCAAGCCTGTCATTAAAAAGATATAACTTTCAACCGGGTGCGGTGGCTCACGCCTGTAATCCCAGCACTTTGGGAGGCCCAGGCGGGTGGATCATGAGATCAGGAGATTGAGACCATCCTGGCTAACACAGTGAAACCCCGTCTCTACTAAAAATACAAAAATTAGCCGGGCGTGGTGGCGGGCGCCTGTAGTCCCAGCTACTTGGGAGGCTGAGGCAGGAGAATGGTGTGAACCTGGGAGGCAGAGCTTGCAGTGAGCCGGCATCGCGCCACTGCACTCCAGCCTGGGCAACAGAGCAAGACCCCGTCTCAAAAAAAAAAAAAAAAAAGATACAGCTTCCACCTGGCTCTCTCTAACATTTGAAATGCACACTCTGGGGAAGGCCAGCTACCACAGCATAAGGACACTCAAGCAGCCCTGTGGAGAAGTCCATGAGGAGAAGAACTGAGGCCTCTTGCCGACAACCAGCATCAACTTGCAAACCACATGAGTGAGCTACCTTGGAATTGGATTCTCCAACCTACGTACAGCCTTTGGATGATGCAGCCCCAGCCAACATTTGACTGTAGCCTCATGAGAGACCCCAAGCCAGAACTGGCCAGCTGAGCCACTTCCAAATTTCAGGCCTATAGAAGCTATAGAGATCATAAATAGTTGTTTTAAGCCACTAAGTCTTGGGGTGATTTGCTATGCAACAAATAATATAGACAAATAAATAAATAAAATAGTTGCCTTCTCAGAATGGGAATTTGGAGAGTGTCAGGAGAACTATGGGAGGATTGAGGGATAAAAATTATCTAATTATTTTTTGGGTTGTTGTTTCAGTGCTAGCAGCTCCTGAATTGGAGTGGACCAGGAATGAGCTCATTTTATTAGGTTGCACAAAGCTGGCTTGATCTTTAAGGAAGAATCATCAATAGATTCACAAGAAATGGAAGCTTAAAGTTATTCTGTGATTTTTCCCAACCAGCTAGATCACAAGAGCTGCAACAGCTCCAAATTTCTCTTTTTGAATCCAAGACACCTCCCAAACCATACTCATATCCTACATTTCCACATGGCCTTGTCCCAGTCATCTGTAACTGCTCCTGGGATTTCTGGTCCTACCAAGCACTGAATGGAGATCTCATCCATCCACACGATGCTACTGCAAAATGTTTTCCTCCTCTCCATTTCTCATGGTCCTGTTTTCCAATCTAATGATTCTTTATACTGCAACTGGGTGAATGGGGATATACCCAATTTCCTATCAACTCTGTGCCTGCTCTTGTGCCTAAGGCAGGGGTTCTTAAGCTGGGACTGTTATGTATGATCATATAATCATTAGAGCTTGTTTGGGGGCAAGGAACAGAAACACACTTGAACTTTTAAAGCAAAGATAGACAATTTATTATTGAGATTCAGGGACATTCTACTACACTAAACAGTAGGAATGAGCCAAGCTTCATGGGGGGTTGGAGTTGGGAAGTGGGAAGTCTGCACAAATCTTGTTTCATGGATCTCTGCTTCTCTCTGGACCTCTATGTCATTCTCACTGCATACCAGATCTCTCTGATATTTAGTCTATGGGGCAAATGCAGAGAGTTACCCACAGTGCCCAAATGCACACATATGACAATTCCAGACAGGCTGAAATTCTAACTCTTTCTCCATTCCAATTCCAGATTCCTAGGGTAAGGACTTTGATGGCTTTTGGAAACTCATCATAATGGGTAGATGAGAGGGAGTTAAAGGAGTCAATGTAAGATGAGGTACTTCTAGCCGGGCATGGTGGCACATGCCTGTAATCCCAGCTACTCAGGAGGCTGAGGCAGGAGAATCGCTTGAACCCGGGAGGCGGAGGTTGCGGTGAACTGAGATCGCAACATTGCACTCCAGCCTGGGCAACAAGAGCAAAACTCCATCTCAAAATAAATAAATAAATAAATAAGTAAGATGAGGTACTTCAAAATTTGTCCACTATAGTGTATGCATGCATTTTGAGGGGATAGTGTATGTTATTCTGAGCAAACTACTTAAGTCTCTGGGCTTCCATTTTCTCATCTGTAAGAGGAAAAGAATATGTTTAAGAACAAATAATCTACATTTGCACTTAGAATATACCTGCCAAACAATGAGTACTCAGCAAACATTAGGTGTTACCAAACTTTGCACAATGAGCTACTACTAAGAAATTAGGCAGTACCTAAATCCTCATTCTCCATAGTTGAGAGTTAATGGATAATATGAAAAAATCATGAAAGTACTATAAGCTGTTATTTATAAAAATGGAGTAAAATATAAGAAATAGTTGAAAAGACAGAAAGTAGTTACCTCTGGGAACAAGAATTGGGAGTGGGGAGAGATAGAGTTATTTTAAAAATTATAAACCTAGTAGTACTATTTGACTTTTAAATCCATTTAGTCAGTGTGATCCCAATTTTGTGTTACTAAACACACACACACACACACACCCCTTATATATATTATATGAATGACAATACATATTATATACATGTATAATATATAACTATTACATTGTATACCTATATCTATGTGCATTAAAAATATAGAAGAAAACATACAGAAGTCAACTATGGCTGTCTCTTGGGAGGGGAAGGTTAGGGTTGTAGGTAAGTTTTAGTTTTAATTTGACCTGTTTTCCCTATTTCCCAAACTTACTGTGAAGAAGACACATTGGCTCATCAATGTAAATTTTTTTAAGAGGGCGAGAAAGAGACAGGAAGGAACCAGGAGACACGGGTTCAACCCCAGCTGTGCCACTAATTCAACTAATTCACTGTGCTCTTCAGCAAACTGCTACCTCCCTGGGCCCCTGTTGATCCAGCCATAAACACAAGATTGAGCTGAGCTCTAAATAATAACAATGCAAAGAGCTACCATTTATCTAAGACTTACTATGTTGCCAACTCTGTGCTAGACACTTTAGTTACACCAGTGGTTATCAAACGCATTAGAATCACCTGGAGAGCTTTTTCAGCCACAGGTTGCAAAGCCCACCTCCTGAGCTTCTGATTCAGTGGGCCTGGGGTGAGGCCTGATAATTTGCATCTCTAACAAGTTCCCAGGTGATACTGATGCTGCTGACCTGAGGACCACTGACTTAACTCATTTAAGACTTGCAAAAACCCTGTGTTATATTCTTCATCCTTTGGATGGGGAAACTGAGGCTCAGAGAGGTCACATGGTGTCAGAGCTATGATTTGAATCTGAGACTATTTAAACCAAAGCTCTTGCTGTGATATTGCCTTCCTCTGAGGTTTCCTCTCAGTTTCAACTTCCTATGTTTCTAGTTTACAAACAACAAAACCCACACATCTGAGACCAAATCAAAGCTCTCAGAAAAATCCCAAGAAAATCCCGACATGTGCAACTTCTGCCTGGAGCGGATGAGTCTGGCGCTGAACACCAAGAGGGAGGGTGATAGACCGCGGAGCCGACTGGCTTGCACGAGGCTAGCAAAGGGATTGCAGCTTCATTAAGGCACCCCTGCAACTGACTTGAACTTTTCTTTCTCTTATCCTACAGTTTATTTGGCATTCTCTGGGTCTCTTAATCCACAGTCATTTGGGTAGCAAAAAAAAAAAAAAAAAAGTGGAAATGAGTTTTTGTCAATGTTGACTTTTGTGGTGTCCCCAGGAATGGTTATTTTCTTCCCTTTCTCCCTAGTGTGAATTCTCAAGTAAGTAGCAAATGATTTCAAATGCATGCCGATTGCAGTGGCCAGCTGCCAGGAGAGAAGTGAAAATAAACTGGTGACAGGAAGTGTCTCAGTTCACGGAAAGGGCAGCGAGGATATAGTGGAGCAAGCCCATGACGCTCCTGGGTCCACATGCTGAAAGACTTACCCGGACGGGCTGTGTAGCCACAAATCTCCTAGTAATTCATTAAGTAAGGGGAAACGCTCCCAGAAGCATTTCTCTCCTCTCCTAACACCCTTTGTCTTTTAATTTCCAAACTCCGGGTTCATTCCTATGTCAAGCGAGTCTGGGTGGGTCTCTCTAAACAACAACTTCATTCGTGATGGAACACACTGCCACAGACTAATGCTTTGACTCTAAGTGTTTTAACAGGCTGAGGTTTCCAAGCTTTAGGATCACAAGATGGATATATGATCGGTGTGAACTAGAAAATAGCATCAAAAACAGCATGAAGGATGGTGGAAAGAAAAGCGAGTTACATGGAACTTTGCCCAGTGAAGGGCTTACAGGCTGGAAGAAAAGTTTCAAGGATAAAAAAGTATATTCGAAGTTAGTAATAAGATAAAATAAGATGATAGAGCAAGGTCAAACATATCAATAATATCAATAAATGTAAATAGGCTTAATTTACTTACTAAAAAAAAAGACTTCCACATTGGCTAATATAGCAAAATTTAACACTGCTCTACACAAGAGGCACACCTAAAACAAGAGGTCCTGAAAGGTTAAAAAAAAGAAAAAAAAAGATATTAAAACAAATGCAAATTAAAACTTAAAAGCAGTTACAATTTTGATATCTGACAAGATGGAATTTAAACCAAAAAGCACTAAAGGAGGCAAGGAGACTTTAAAATACTAAAGGTAACAATTCACATTGAAGATATCTAAGTTATTAACATTGAAGCACCTAACAACTAAAGATGCAGGGGAAATGGAAACCCAAATAATTGGTGATTTTAATCCATGTCTGTCGATCCAAGAGAGATCAAGTGGACAATAAGGATGCAGGAGATACAAACGTAACCAATAAGGTAGATCTTATAGATGTATGTAGAAACCTGGACCCCCATAGTGGCAAAAACACCTTCTCAAATGACTACACTTTGGGCCATAAGGAAAACCTCATTAAATTTCAAAGAACAAAGAGAATACTCTCTGATCACAATATAATAAAATTAGTAATTATAAACAAAATTTAAAAACCAAAATTATTAATGCTCAACCAAATACAGGATTAATAATTTCCTCTACAATAGACTAAAACATGTTAACTATGTTTATGTTCATTGAGATTATAATATACATACCAACTGGTAATAATACAAAAACAAAACAAAACCACAAAAACCAAAGCATAAACAAAATTAGAAAACCAAACAGACCAAAAAAAAAACTGAAAAGACTACTCTATCTGAAAATTAGGAAAAAGCATGTTACTAAGCAGCTGTTAGAGATAGAAGAACAACTTGAAATTATAGAATTTCTGGAAAAGAATGATAATGGAAACACAAATAATCAAGTCTAGGCTATTCAACTAATGCAATTAATAAAGGAAAAAGTTTAGAATTAAATATCTATGTCAGTAAAAATGAAAATAAGTGAATTAAATGCCCCATTCAAAAAGCAAGAAAACCACAGAGTAAGCCAAAATAATCTAGAAGGAAGGAATTAATAAAGATGAAAGCAAGAATTAATAAACTAGAAAGTAGAACTTAAAAATAAACCTAAGGCTGAAACAATCAACAAAATATACAAAGCACCAACTAAACTGGTCAAGAAGATAAATGAGAGGAAGCATGGACACACAAGATTAGAAATACTGTGTGTGGGTAGATGGGTAGGACCATCAAAGCAGAGGAAATCCAAACCAAAAACATAAGAGACTTTTTTTCAACTCTATGCAAAATATTTGGAAACTTAAATGAAATGGATACTTTTCTAGAATAATTGCAACTTACCTAAATTGGTCTCAGTAGAGACATAAAGTCTTAACAGACCAGTTACCATAGAAGAAATGAAGAGCTCGCCAACAAAAAGCACCAGGCCCTAACAGTTTCTCAGGAAAATTCCAGCAGACCTCTAAAGATCAACTAATCCCAATACTACTTAATAACAAAGAAAAAGAATAAAAACTTCAGATGATTTGAGTTTTAATTATTTATTCTACAACGGACTAAAACATGTAAGCTATGTTTAATGTTTTTGAGTTAATAATATAAATATCAACTGATAATGACACAAAAACAAAACAAAACAACAACAAAACTCATTGGTCACTTTGGATGATGCCAAGGATCTTTATTTTGAAAGTTGGCCACAAAGAATCAAGTATTGCTATGCTCAGTGGCTCGGGAGGATCACTTGAGCCCAGGAGTTTGAGACCAGGCTGAGCAACATAGTGAGAGCCTGTCTCTAGAAAAAAAAAAAATTAGCTGGGCATGGTGGCGTGCACCTGTGGTCCCAGCTACTTAGGAGGCTGAAGTGGGAGAATTGCTTGAGCCTGGGAGGTTGAGGCTGCAGTGAGCCATGATGGTACCACTGCACTCCAGCCTGGGAAACAGAGTGAGACCTTGTCTCAAAAAAATAAATAAATAAATAAATAAATAAATAAGCATTTACTTTGCTTTTCCTAGGCGAACTATATCTCACAATGAGGTAAGTTTTTCTTTATAGAAACACTCTAGCTAATACATGGAAAGTACTGATAGGTTTAAAATACCACTCTTTTGTAACCCCTGATGAAATTTGTGGATCTGGGCTATGATCATCAAAGGCTGTTCACTTCTCAAAGTGAGAGATTAAGAGACAGACATTACATGTGTCCCAGTGGAAGTCCACCATATCATCTATAATGTATTCTTGACATAGAACTTCTAATTTACAAGAAACACACAGTCCAGGGGATATGTGAACTAATACTATAGGGATGCAATCAGCAAAATCCAGGCTATGGAAACTCTATAGGACAGATGATTCAATTTCCTAAACAAATGAATTACAAGGAGAAAAGAAGAGATGGAGGAGGAATCTATAGATTAAAAGAAATTTGAGAAACCTGAACCAATCCAACATGTGGATGCAATTTGGGTCCCGATTCAAACAAACTAACATTTATGAGACAATTAGGGGAAATTTGGACCTGGTAATATGATAATATTAAACATTATTAATTGTAATTGTAAAACATAATATTGGAATTATAATTTCAGAAAAGAGAATCTGTATATTTCAGAGATGTATGCTGAAATATCTGGAAATGAAATTATATAATGTCTGGGATTTGCCATAAAAGATTGAAGGTAGAAATGGGAGAGAAGCAGATGGGACTATAAATGAAATAAGATTGGCCAAAAGTTAGTATTTAAAGAAGCTGAGTGATGGGAATATGGAGGTTCCCTATACTATCCTTTTTTCCTTTTTATATGTTTGAGATTTCCCAAAGTAAAGAGCTTTTTGTGGTTGTTTTTAATTAGTTGCCATCATAGGTGATTGTTATTGTTCCCTTTATACTTATCCCTGTTTTTCAAATTTTTCACAGTGATAGTGGTTTACTTTAAATCATGGGAAAAATGCTTTTTGGCAGTAAAAGGAACAAAAGATTTAGTCACTGCCTAATTTCTTAGTAGCTCATTGTGCAAAATTTGTTAACACCTAATGTTTTTCTACTGCTTATTATATTCTAAGTACATATGTGGATTATTTGTTATTAAATATCTTCTTGTTTTCTTCTTGGAGATGAAGAAATGAAAATTCACAGACTTTAAGTAGCTTGCTCAGAATAACACAGCTGGGGCAAGGGATAGAACTAGAATTTGAACTCGGGCTGTCTGGCTCCAAATTTTATTTTCTAAGCTGTGATGTTGTTTAGCAAAATTGGCATCCTCTCTCTTCTCCCTCAAATCGGAGCTGCCTGTGCATGCTGTGAAGGTGGAAATGAGCCTGGCTCTTCTTCGAGACATTATTAGCTGGGTGACTTTGGGCACAAGTCACTTCATTCTCTGAGCTTCAATTTTATTGCCTATTAAAATAAGACAGGTGGAGGGGGTTGGACTATTTGATGCTGGCTCTTGTTGCTTACCAGCTGTGCAGCCTTGGAGAAGTTGCATAACCTCTCTGAGCTTGGTTTTCCATCTCTCAAAAGAGGATTATTATTCCTACCTCATAAGGTGTTTGAGAAGAAGAAGGGCCATCTCTGAAAACTGTGGGATAAAATAATAATACTATAAACAATAATTGTCATTATTCTTCTTCTAGAAGAGTCCCTGAGTCTGGAAGGGTTGGGAAAAAGGACCCACTTACCCAGGGAGGCTTTCCTGGGCCTTCCACATCCATGTGGTAACTCTCTATGGAGAGGACTTTGCAGTAGCACAGGCACAGGATGAAGAGGGCCCTCGAGTCTTGAACCAGAAGGGAGCCTAATAATTGTGGGAGCCACCATGTATTGAACCCCTACTATTCTAGATGCTTTACAAATATTCCCACACTCAGCCTTGGCTCAGCCCAGCATGGCAGATATTAACAGCATGCCCATGGCTAGTTAAGTGAGTAGAAGTGCCAGGATTTAAACTGTGCCACTTTCTCCTTTATCACTTTGCTTTGGTTATACTCAACCAGTTTTTTAATCCTGTGTGCAATAGGGTCTTATTATTGCATTTAACATGAAAATACCTAGGTCACTAGTCAAACAGATTATTTTCAAGTATAAAGCTAATACATGCTTACTATAGCAAATAAGAGAAACATTCAAAAAAATAGAAAGACAATTCACTCACAAATTCACTACCCAGCATTCAGAGACAATCATGCATTAACGTTTTCTTCTAGTCTTTTTTTTTTTTTTTGTAGGTTTTTCTTATATAATTGAGATCAGGCAACAGTAAATACATTTTAAAAACCTAACATCATTGAAATAATGAAATGACCTTGGATTGGAAGGACCTCAGAGTAGCATCAGTATATTGAGGTTGGTCTATTTCAGTGGGTCTCAATTGTGTGAGATTTTGCCCCCAAGGGGATGTTTGGAAATGTCTGGAGACATTTTTGGTTGGGGGGGTTGCTACTGGCATCTTGTGGGTAGGGGGCAGGCATGCTGCTGAACATCTACAATGCACAGGACAGCCCCTACAAGGAGAATTATCTGGCTCAAATGTCAGTAGTGCCAAGATTAAGAAACCCCTTGTCTATCTGATTAATAATTATCAAATACAGTGGTTTTGTTGGTGTTGGATACAGGGGGCCGCATCCTGCTTCTCTCCACGGCAACAAATCAAAATGCAGAGGAAGCAGCATTATTGAGTGGCGGGGAAGGCCTGTAGCTTTGACTGCGTCTCAGAGGGGTCGGGATCTCACGTTCTGCCTCTGGGTAGGACTTTGGTCTGTCCCTGTCAGTGATGCTTTCCCAGCCAGGTGACATCCTCACTGCTTGGTCAGGGGTCAGTCGTGAGCATGGGGCCTGAGAGGGAAGCTGGGAGTACCATTCCCACTGACTATGATCGTCAGAGGTCAGAGACACTGTGGAACTCAAGAAGAGGACACAAACACTTCTACCAGAAGAGGGGTCCTGAGTCTATCCACACAGCCACCAGGGTGCCATGAGAACTGACCAGGTCCTAACAAAGAGAGGGCCTGGGACTGGGGAGGCTCTGCACGTCAGCTCCAATATCTCCACCTCCTCGCACTGTGAGGGAGCTGGGTCAGGAACCACTGCTGGTGAATCCAGAGGAGAAGAAGCAGAGATTTCTCTCCCATGGATGAGTGTGCCAGGGCAGCAGTGACAAAGTACAACACACAGAGCGGCTTACACAACAGAAATTGATTCTCTCACATTCAGGGGCCTGGAAGTCTGAGACCAAGCTGTTGTCAGGGCTGTGCTGCCTCTGGGGCACTAAGGAAAAATCTGTTCCAAGCCACACTCCTGGCTTCTGGTAGTTCCTGGGTAGTGGAGGCACTGCTCCCGTCTCCATGTGGGGCTCTCCCCATGTTCGCGCCTGTCTCCAAATTCCCCCTTTTCATAAGGACACTAGTCACACTGGATTAGGGGCCCACTCTACTCCAGTATGATCTCATCTTAATCACTTATGTCTGCAACAACTATGTTTCCAAAGAAGGTCACATTCTGAGGTACTGGGGTAAGGACTTACACCTACAAATTTTGGGGGGACACAATTGAACCCACAACAGACCCCACGTTTGGAAAATAGTTCCAGTGTCCCTAGCCAAGTAGGAGGATCTGAATCATGCCGGCTGCTTGTGGATGCTCCTTGGTGATAGAATCTTTCCTTGTAGATGTCTGTCTCCTGGAGGGTCCCCAGACCCTTTTAGCACCTGGAAAAGATAGGGATGAGGGAGCCACACCGAACCCCAGCTGGACCAAGGTCCCCAAGCAGGACTTAGATAAGAGGACTTATGTGTCAAGGCAATGGCAGTGGAGGAGTTAGCCCACAGCCAAGAATCCTGTGACCTAAACCCAAATGGAGAAAAAAGCAAAAAGGAGAAAGGGAGGTTGGAGATTGGGGGTGAGGTGTGGACAAAAAAGGACAGTTGTGCCCTGGCACACTCTGCAAAGGAAGTCCTGTGGGCTGCAGAAGATATTTTTGCACCTACACTAGTTAAATAGATTGGGGTTTCCCAAAGTGGATTCTGTGGAATACCAGCTCTATGATAGTTAAATAGGTATTACATGAGGAAGAGGTTCCATAGCAAAATAAGTATGGGAAACAATGCTAAACTGGATTTTAATTTCAACAGCAAAATTTTCAGAACTTTTAATATATTAATATGGACTGTGCCTCTTCAGGAAGAGTGAGTAGTAATCGGCATTCATCCACGTGATTGGATCACAGAAACTTTTCTCTCAGGAGCATCTGGCAAGATGCATTTGAGAAATGTTGAACGAGGTGATGGATGAGCCCATTGTGAACAAAACCACAGAGCTGGTGGATGTATAGATGATATGGCATAATATGAATATTATAATATTAGAAATTCCCAATTGACATTATCACCATGCTATGTTCCACCTTCCCTAGATCTTCCCTCAGTTGCTATCATATTGGATTCCCTTGGTTTGAGAAACACTTCTTGACGTTTATACTATTTCTTAGCAATAACTGATAAAATCGTCAACCTTGATGACACAAGTTAGCAAAGTCATTCTACATAAAGCCACAGGCCTAGCACCAGCTATAGACATATATCCCACTTTCCCAACCCAGCCCTCCCTAGCAGGCTCCCACCTACTCATCCAAGGCATTATGGGCCCCCAGAAACCTGCTTAAACCAACATGGAGCAAAAACCATCATTACAGGACCCTAGAAAAGCCTCCTGGCTGCCTGTGATAAGGCATACTGAACAGACAAAAGGCCTGAGGCTCATTTTCTTTTAACTTTTTTTTTTAATAGTGCAAACTTAAGGCTCTTTATTCAGGCAGTAAAGTAAGGAACAGCAAAGTGGGAGGGCTACACCATCACCATGGCAACAGAAAGCCTGAAAAACTTAAAGTCCTTCGACTTCTGTTGGGCAGACTCTTCCTAGCTCAGAAGAAACACATTTTAACTGGCTGAGAACAAGGCCAGGCAGCCTGGGCACGGTGTGGAAGGGCGGCTGCATGCGTGGCCTCCGGTCAGTCCTGGAAGTGCGTGATGAGGGCTTTCAGCAGCTCCTGCTTCTTTAGCGCACTCTTCAGCCCGTCCACCTGGCAGGCCTCTTTCAGCATGGGCACAGTGAACTTGCCCAGCATGCGCTTGCTGATGTGGGTCTTCAGCTCCTCTTCTCAATACTCCACCTTGGGCCTTTTGCTCCCAGAACCTTCGTTATCGTGCTTTCTCTTGGTAACTTTCCCTTCAGGATTGTAATCTGACAGGTAAACAAGCTCCTTAAACTCATCCACCAGGGATCCCAGTCTTTTATTCATTGCTTCAACCTTGGGCAATGTCAGATCTACTGCTTGTTCAGTCTCCATCAAATCCAAGGCCAAGGCCTCCAGGTTCCTGAAGTACTGCTGCAGCACGGGATTCTCAAAGGTGTCAACTTCTGTATGTGAAGCGGAGCTTCTGAATGATAGCCTTCATCTTGTCCATCTGCTCTGGAGTTGCCATGACCTTTTCAGTAAAGGGCATCTTTGCCGGGCAAGGTGGCTCATGCCTATAATCCCAGCACTTTGGGAGGTCGAGGTGGGCGGATCACCTGAGGTCAGGAGTTCAAGACCAGACTGGCCAACATGGTGAAACCCCGTCTCTACTAAAAATACAAAAAATTAGGTGGCCATGGTGGCAGGCATCTGTAATCCCAGCTACTCAGGAGGCTGAGGCAGGAGTATTGCTTGAACCCGGAAGGCAGAGGTTGCAGTGAGCCGAGATCGCACCATTGTACTCCAGCCTGGGCAACAAGAGTGAAACTCCATCTCAAAAATAAATAAATAAATAAATAAATAAATAAATAAATAAATAAATAAATAAAGGGCACCTTCATTTTATCATCAGCAAAGGGTAAAAAACCAGCTGGAAACCTGGAGAAGTCACCTGAATTTTCTAGTCATCCAACTCCTCTTCCTGTGGCACCAAAGCCACAAAATAAGGGGGAATGTTCCTGTGGGGTGTGTATCTGCACAATGCTATGACCTCCTTTTCCAGACACTTGATGAGCAGAGCGCTGAACAGGATTGAGCTCCCAATCACCAGCGACTCCTCAGGGTACACCAACAGGGAGGGCCTCAGGTAATGGTGCTTCTTCAGCATTACCAAGGGCTTGAAACCCATGAGCATCAAACCTGGATCATTAAACCATTTTAGCTCTTCTGTTTCCTCTTTTTCCAGTAAATCTGATGATTTCCAAAGATCTGAGACCTCTTGGTATCACTAGGCAGAAGCAAACTGCATGTATTTGTGTTAAATGTCTGCGTCTTTGTTTTTTTTTTTTGTTTTTCTTTTCTTTTTTTTCGGGGAGAGGGGAGGACAGAATTTCGCTCTTGCTGCCCAGGCTGGAGTACAATGCACAATCTCGGCTCACCGCAACCTCCGCCTCCCGGGTTCAAGTGATTCTCCTGCCTCAGCCTTCCGAATAGCTGGGACTACAGGCATGCACCACCACGACTGGCTAATTTTGTATTTTCTTTTAGTAAAGACAGGGTTTCTCCATGTTGGTGAGGCTGGTCTTGAACTCCCGACCTCAGGTGATCTCCCTGCCTCGGCCTCCCAAAGTGCTGGGATTACAGGCGTGAGCCAACACACCCGGCCAGGGTCTTGGTTTTCACTGGTTCATTTGTTTCCTGATAGAGCTTTATTGGAGGAGGCTTGAGAGCCTTCTGGACCAGATTACAAATGCCCACAGAGATCACTATATCTTTGTTGAGCTTCAGCTTTAACCTGCTGAGTGCTTGCTTCCTGGTCTCCTTGGCGCAAAGCTTCTGCAACAGGTCTTCTAGCTTGCTGGATTCCTCAAAGCAAACCCTGAAGTCCTCATCCTTGGCTATGTTGATGGTATCTCTATAGAACAAGGATATGTCAAAGCCCCCAGGTTTCTTCAGGTGCATCAAGTCAAGGAAGATGCCTGTATCTCAGAGATCACTGGCTTCAGTCCTGGCCTGGCTGGCTTTAGCACTATCATTGCCATGGGGGTTGTCTTCACGGGTGAACAGCATGATCCTCGTATGACTTACCTTGAATTGGACATCACTAAAGAGGCTGGCACAGACGCACAGCACTACATTGAGCAAGTAGTCAGATCTGTGGCCCATCAGGTCTTGGAAACGTTTTTGTCCCTGCTGCCCCTTAAACTGGTCAAGCTCTAGAATTTGTTTTGCACTTGGATTATCCAACTCCTGTAAGATGTAAATATTTTTAAAATTCACTGAATTTTTGTCTTTCTCAATACCATAGAACACCACTGCCAAGAGATCTCAATCACTGCTTATGATCTCACTGCTTATGATCTAACTGTTTATGATCTCACTGCTTATGATCTTACTGCTTATGATCTTTCTTACTGCTTATGATCTTACTGATGTACACACTTTGGATATACTGGATGCTCACGTCAAAAGGAGTCAAATCTTCACTCTGAGATTCAAACATAGCCCTGGAGGCATCAACCAAAAAAATCAAAGTATGTCTTCCTGAATATTTATAGTCCCCACTCGCTTCAAGTTCTCTTCTTGTTCTTCTTCTGCTTCTTCATCGCCCTCGATTTTGTAACACAACTCCCACCCTGACATTTTGGCTACTGTTCACTTTGGCGCAGGGAAGTGACCAACTTGGACAGAAGACAAGAATCTCTTTTCACTTTTAACCAAAAATAGGTCATGCATTTGAATTCCCTGCCCCCCCCCACAACAACAACAACAACAACAACAACAACAACAACAAAAAAAACAAGAAAACAAAAAAACACCTGGGGACAGGTAGTTTATTTGGGTGGTGATCCTAGGAAGCCCAAATGAAGAAGTAGGGAAAGTGAGAAAGGGAAATAAGAAAAGTCAATAATGGGTACATTAATGAGCAGGGCTCTTGTGGGCAGCTGAGGTTCATTTTCACTGGGGAACCTCTGGGAATTCATGTGGAACACGCCTTGGAATTGTGCCACCAGAGGATGGGGTGGCTGGAGCATTTGGCTACCCACTCCCCTCCCTCGTTGGCTGAAGGCTGCCCTCTGAACTGGGTTGAATAGTGTGCCCCCAAAAGTCATGTTCTTTCTGGAACCTCAGAATGTGACTTTATTTGGAAACAAAGTTGTTGCAGATGTAATTAATTAAGATGAAGTCAGGCTGGGCACAGTGGCTCATGCCTGTAATCCCAGCACTTTGGAAGGCCGAGGTAGGGGGATCACTTGAGATCAGGAGTTCCAGACCAGCCTGGCCAATATGGCAAAACCTCATCTCTACTAAAAATACAAAAACTACTCAGGCATGGTGGCGGGGCCTGTAATCCCAGCTACTCGGGAGGCTGAGGCCGGAGAATCGCTTGAACCTGGGAGGTGGAGGCTGCAGTGAGCCGAGATTGTGCCACTACACTCCAGCCTGGGCAACACAGCCGAGACTCTGCCTCAAAAGAAAAAAAAAACAGGCTGAGGTCAGCCTGGAGTAGAGCCAGCCATTAATCCAATAAGACTGGTATCCTTGAGAAGAGACACAAGAACAGGGACATACAGCAGGGAGGCAGCCATGTGAAGATGCGGGCAGGATTGGAGTGGTGCTGCCACGTGCCAAGGAGTGCCAGGGACTTTCAGCAACCCCCAAGAGCCAGGAAGAGGCAAGGCAGGACCTTCCCCGAGAGCCTTCAGAGAAAGTGTGGCCTTGCTGGTATCAACCACCAAGGTATCAACCTTGCCTTCAGACCTCTAGCCTCCAGAACTGTCAGAGAATAAATCTCTGTTGTTTTAAACCAACTCATTTATGGAACGTTGTCATAGCAGCTCTCAGACTCTAATGCATGCCCAAAGGTGCTAAGTCCCCCACAGCTCCCCAGGTGCCCAAGAAAGCCTTCAGGCAGAGAAGCAGAGATGCAGGCACTTGAGGTGGGATGATGCAGTGAGCTCAGATGTGGACCAAGAAGATACAGTGTGGGACATCAGCAGCATCTGCCACCATAAGTATTCCCATAAGAGGCAGTACATCAAGGCTAAGCTCATGTGCTTGGAAGTCAGGCTTGAATCTGTTCTATTACTTACAAGTTTCAAGAACTTGGACAAGTTACATGACCTCTGTGAGACTCAGTTTTCCTTATTTGTAAGATGGGTATGAAATCATACTTCACAGAAATGTGAGTATAAATTAATTCAAGTCTATAAACTACCTGGCATGGTGCCAGGCACATGGCATCATTCAATAAACATAACCTGTTATTATTAGATATTATTAATAACTAATTAACAATGGTACTATTGGCGGGGCACGGTGGCTCACGCCTGTAATCCCAGCACTTTAGGAGGCCGAGGTGGGTGGATCACCTGAGGTCAGAAGTTCGAGACCAGCCTGACCAACCTGGAGAAACCCCATCTCTATGAAAAATACAAAATTAGCCGGGTGTGGTGGCACATGCCTGTAATCCCAGCTACTCAGGAGGTTGAGGCAGGAGAATCGCTTGAACCCAGGAGGCGGAGGTTGCAGTGAGCCGAGATCACGCCATGGCACTCCAGCCTGGGCAACAAGAGCAAAACTCCGTCTAAAATAATAATAATAATAAAAATGTTATTATTATTAAATCTTTAGTGCAGCCTTTGGAGTCAAATAGACTTGAATTTAAATTTCAGCTTTGTAGATGAAAAACCTTGGACAAGTTACTTGAGTTTCGATTTGTCCATGAAGATTATAACAACATGCGTGAAGCTGGCCAGGCGCAGTGGCTCATGTCTGTAATCCCAGCACTTTGGGAGGTCAAGGCAGGTGGATCGCTTGAGCCCAGAGTTCAAGACCAGCCTGGGCAACATGGCAAAATCATATCTCTATTAAAAAGAAAAAATTAAAGTGTAAAGCCCTTGCTGGTTGTAACGTTTCTCCACAGTTCTAGAAGGAATAAAAGGATTGTCCTTGCGGTGTCTTTCGATGCTTCCCCTCAAGCAGTGCTGTGAGGTTCCAAGTGACATTTCTGAAATCTATGAACTCTCCCTGTACCCCTGGTAGAGCAGATATGCCCTTCTCTTGATCTTGTTTGCTAGTGCTAATGCTTCACCCACCGTCCCCTAGAACTTTGTCCCTACTGCCTGCTCACCACTACCACTGCCCCCATCACACTGCATCTGACTTGTGCTAATAAAGCCCAAATACCCAAAGTGACACGTAGAGTCTGGGCTGCGCCCTGGCTGGCTGCCTGGTGGGCATTCCTTTGAGTAAGAAAAGGAAGCTCAGATGCCTGCCGCCTCCCCATGCCTTTGCGTCTGAGCTGGAAACATGGCCTCTGCCTGTGGAAACGTTGGCAGCAGCTCCATGGAAAGGGGCTGGGGACTGTGCCTGCGGACCAGATAGGCCTGCCCTTCTTTGGCTTCTCCTTGGTACGCAGACAATGAAGTGGCCGAGCAGGTGTTGCCTGGCTTGACATCGGCTGTGACACCTTTCCACTCTCACTCTGAACTAGCAGTCAGTTGGGGATGTGAGCAGGGCAGGACGGGTCACACCTACGGGACCCCTCCCCACTGTCCCATGCAACGATCCCCACTATGCAAAGCCACGTGCAGCAGTGAAGTCCCTGAAATGTGACTAATGCAAGAGAAGATCACAATTGTATATTGATTCAAGTTTAATTTAAAAACCAATCTTAGATAGAAGGAATGGGTTCTGGTGTCCTGCAGCACTGTGGGGTAAATGTGGTTAACTGTCATTTATTGTATGTTTCCACAAAGCTAGAAGAGAGGATTTTGAATGTCCACAACACAAATAAATGATAAATATTGGAGGTGATGCATATGCTAATTACACTGATTTGGCCATTGTACACTAAATATGCATATTGAAATATCATGCTGTACCCATAAATGTGTGCAATTATTACTTGTCAACTAAAAAGCAGAAAACCTAATGCTTGATTCAGTTATTGGAAAAAATTTTTAAGTGTATTTGGAACAATTTGGGTATGTGGGTCATACCTTTTACAACTGCAAATTTTATGAAATCTAAAAACAGATCAGGTATTTCCAGTGAAAATTTAACATCTTAATTGAGATGTGCTGTAAGTATAAAATACACACTAGATTTTGAAGACGTAGAAGGAAAAAAAATGTAAAATATCTCATTATAATTTTTAAAACAGGCCGGGCCCTGTGGCTCATGCCTGTAATCTCAGCACTTTGGGAGGCCAACGGGGGTGGATCACCCAAGGTCGGGAGTTTGAGACCATTGAGACCAGCCTGGCCAACATGGTGAAACCCCGTCTCTAATAAAAATACAAAAAATTAGCCGGGCTTGCTGGCGAATACCTGTAATCCCAGCTACTTGGGAGGCTGAGGCAGGAGAATCCCTTGAACCTGGGAGGTGGAGATTCCAGTGAGCCAAGATGGTGCCATTGCACTCCAGCCTGGGCAACAAGAGCAAAACTCCGTCTCAAAAAAAAAAATTTTTTTTTAAACACTGCTTAGTGGTTGAGATACTGATATTTTGGATATATGGGGTTAAATAAAATTTATTATCAAAATTATTTTTACCTATTTCTTGTTACTTTTTTTTTTTTTTTTTTTGAGACAGAGTCTCGCTCTGTCACCCAGGCTGGAGTGCAGTGGCCACGATCTCAGCTCACCGCAACCTCTCCCTCCTGGGTTCAAGCGATTCTTCTGCCTCAGCCTCCCAAGTAGCTGGGACTACAGGCACGTGCCACCATGCCTGGCTAATTTTTGTATTTTTAGTAGAGACAGGGTTTCACCAGGCTGGTCTCAAACTCCTGACCTCGTGATCTGCCCACCTTGGCCTCCCAAAGTGTACTTCTTGTAACTTTTTTAGGTGGTGACCAGATGATTTAAAATTAGGTGGCTCACTTGATATTTCTATTGGAAGCACTGTTCTAGATGGGTAGAAGCCTAAGACGTTAGAACTTGAAGGGCCTCAGGCATCACCTAGAGTGTCCTCTCCTTTTCGAGGTGAGGAATTTGACACAGGAGGAGTTTAAATGACTTCCAGAGAACTGGAACCCAGACCTCTTTTCTCCCAGCCAAGTTTGCATAGAATGCAATGACAAGCCAAGTTGCATAAGTTGAGGTAATGGATTGAAAGTACCACACATGGTTATAACAAGATGGTAGTATCAGTAAGGTGTTTCAAACATGAGATGATATGTATTATTTTTGCCCTTCTCCAAGGAACCAGAGAATAATAGAACTAGGAAGTGTCCCTTGAGATTACTCAGAGGGTCAGATTGCTTTTTCAGACAACTGCTTGCTCGGGAACCTGGATTTATAAGGCCTCTTCCAGGAGTAGGATGCCTGCTCCTATAAGGAATGTTCTTCTCTTTGTTCCTGGCAATTCAGGGAAGCAGGCTCAGGGCTAATAGGTCATCTAATGTTTTGGGCTGAGTGTCTCCTCTGCTTCTTTCCTTGTTTCCCTCCCTTGTGTCCTTTACAGCTTCTCCCAATCTTTGGGGGGACAAAGGCATTTTGCTTGTGTGTCTGGCTGTACCCCCGGGGGTGTGGCTGCTCATCTGAGTGTGAGCTGAGTATGGAGTGGTAGTGGCTGTGGGCTATGAAGGCTGTGGGGGAGCCTTCCTAGTGCCTGGGTGAGTAGGGAGTGGACAGGAGTGGAGGGGTGCTTTTAAACAAGTCTTCTAGACCAATGGAGAATTGGGGAGTTGAGACTGTAGTGTGAGGCTGTCTACCCAGGTGGATGTGGCTATGGGCAATTGTGCGTATAGCAGTGTGCCTGCAGTTATGTGCGCTTGTAGAGTATGGTGTTGTGTGGCCATTTTACATCAGAACACAGCGTTTCCTGTCGACACCCAAAGCATTGCAAGAAATTGCAATTAGATCACTATCACCTAGTAATTTCCCTTCCCTTCCCTTTCCTTCCCTTCTTCCTTCCTCACTTCCCCCTCTTTCCCTCCTTCTCCTGTCCCTTCTTTTCCTCTCTGTATTCCATTTCAAGCTTACAGAACTCTTGCTGGGAGCCAGGCACTATATTGGAATTATTTGTCTCTTGTCTTTTCTCCCCATCAACACACCCCTCAAAGTCCCAGTGTGACTGACCTCCATTTTAGTGCTGTGATTATGACAGCTTCAGATTTAGTGCTGTGATTACGATATGCTGGGATTGGGTCTCACTCAGTAACTGGTGGAGGCTGGTACTGTGTTCCCTCAATAAGTCCTGGTTGATGTAAACTTGCTGCAGCCCCTCCTCTCCAAGAAGAAAGGGAGTGTGGGAATGAGCTGGGGGAATCTGTGACTAAGTGGCTTATTTTGTTGGGGACAGTGGTACCTGACCAGGCAGGTGATTCGAGTCTGATATCCTGTGTCCCTTCTGTGTCCTCTCCTGAAAGGTCCATCCTAGACCCTGGAGATGTAACCAGGTATGCAACATCTCAGTCATAGTCAGCACGGTGTGTGGCCTGGGCTGGGTCTGAGATGCTGGGGCTTGCCTTTGTGGTCACCACAGCCTTTCGCCCTGGCAGAGGCCTGAACTGCCTGGCTGCCTGCAATAGTCTCAGGGCCTCAGGACCCACCTACAGGGCCTAGCCCCAGAAGGGTATCACAGGATCTGTCAGAGGTGCCTGGTCCTCCATCAGGGCCAGCGGCCGTGGGATCATTTCTCTTCCCTCAGGCTGCTGGTGGCTAAGAGGCCCATTGTCACCCTGGTCCTGGCTCTGTGGGAAGGGGTTCTGGGTGCACATGTGTCTCAGAACCTAGTGACTACCACATGACACACTGAGCCCTGGTTTGTCTATCCTTCCAGGCCTGTGCTCTGCCAGGCTCACTGTCCAAACCTGGGACCTCACTGGCACGGCTGCTGTGGTGCTCATGAATGGGTTTGAAAAGCAAGGGGACTTGCTGTCTTCAAAAAAGACTCTTTGGAAACCTAGAACCTGACTCCTGTTTGCTTCATCTTTTTGCTCAACCCCATTTTCATACAGCAAATTGGGGAGAGATAAGGGAATGTCATGGAATTTGAAATGTCAAGAGACACGGGTGCTTTGGAGATCTGCAATGCCACCCGGCCCCATCACTAACTCTTTTTTGTGCAGTTTCTGAACTTCTCCAGGCCTCAGGTTTTCAAATCTGTCAAATGAGAACATCTAATCAATCAGTGGATGGGGTGTTATTTAGGTGACATGAACTAGCCAATGAGAATATAGTTTGCAAAAGAACAAAAGGAAGGAAAAAAGCAAATGGTTATTTGGCGCTTATGGTGTACTTCATAGACTGCATCTCAGTTTAGACTTTGGCTCTGGAGATCGACAGACTCCCTGACTCCGCCGACCATTTATTTTATTTTATTTTATTATTTTATTTTTTTATTTACCAGAGGCGGGGTTTCACCATGTTGGTCAGGCTGGTCTCCAACTCCTGACCTCAAGTGATCTGCCTGCCTTGGCCTCCCAAAGTGCTGGGATTACAGGCGTGAGCCACTGCTCCCGGCCCTCACCAACCTCTTTTCCTCAGACTCTGTGCCTTATGTTTTCTCTTCTCAGGGCTTATCTCACTGATTCCCAAGCAATATCCTAACCATGCAATAAACATGTGAGCTAAACTGTCAGTAGTGTGTAGACAACAACTAGGAATCAGAGTCCTGGCCTCTAGTTAGAGCCATGCCACTCCTGTGTGATTTGGACAAGGCATTCAAACCCTCAGGGCTTTCTGATCACAAACATGTCCCTGAGTCTGCAAGCCCTCAGACATAAAACCAGGTGCCTTAACTTGGCATTCATCATCTCTATATTCTGGCCTCAATTGTCCTTTTCCATCCTTAAATTCCTTTTTCCACCTGCCCTGGACTCCCTTGGTGCTCCTACAGCGCTGCACTTCCCCTGTACATACACAGGCTCTCGCTGCCCTCCCTCCATGAATGCAGGACACCCAAGATGCCTGCAGCAGTGCCTCCTCCACAGTACCTGCTCTGTGAATGGCAGTGTTTGACATTTCTGCCCAGACTGCCCACTGCTGGTTTTCAATGCCTACCTCATCCACTCAACATTACCACGAAGTACTCTAGCCAAAAATATTAAAGTGGATTCTAACAATCAGATTAATCTAGACTGTGGGACATTGTACAAGAAAATTGATCCAGATCCTTCAAAGACATCAATAGCAGGGCAAAGCATAAAGAAAAATGTGGGGAAGACTCTTCTAGATTTACAGGGAAACTCTAGACTGTTCTAGACAAGATTGACAATGAAATGCAATATGCGATCCTTGAGTGGTTCCCAGATTTTAAAAAATAGGTATAAAGAATATTACTGGGACAATTAGAAAAATGTGACTGTGGTCTGTGTGGTCTATGGTCTACTAGGACTGCCATAACAAAATACCTGAGACGGGGTAGCTTAAACAGCGGAAATGTATTTTCTTATAGTTCTGGAGGCTAGAAGTCCAAGATCAAAGTGTCAGCAGTTTGGTTTCATCTGAGGCATCTCTCCTCTCACCTTTTCACTGAGTCTTCACATGATCTTCCCTCGGTGCCTGCACCCATCTGTGTCCTAATTTCCTCTTTTTTTTTTTTTTTTAGACGGAGTTTCACTCTGTTGCCCAGGCTGGAGTGCCGTGGCATGATCTTGGCTTACTGCAACCTCTGCCTCCCGGGTTCAAGTGATTCTCCCTCAGCCTCCCAAGTAGCTGGGATTACAGATGTGTGCCACCACTCCCAGGTAATTTTTGTATTTTTAGTAGAGACGAGGTTTCACCATGTTGGCCAGGCTAGTCTTGAACTCCTAACCTCAAGTGATCCACCCGCCTTGGCCTCCCAAAGTGCTGGGATTACAGGCATGAGCCATCACACCCAGTCTAATTTCCTCTTCTTATAAGGACACTAGTCATTTTGGATTAGGGCCACCCATGTGACCTCATTTAACCTTAATTATATCTTTAAAAAGCCCTGTCTTCAAGTATAGTCACAATCTGAGGTACTAGGGGTTGGGACTTCAACATATAATTGTTAGGGTAGACATAGTTGAGCCCATAACAGTCTGTATATCGATGCAACTAGTATGTTAATCTGAAATTAATTGGACAAGACATCGTGGTTCTAGAGAAAGTCCTTGTTCTTAGCGTATGTATGCTGAAATATTTAGGGGTAAAGAGTCATGATGTCTGCAACTTTCTCTCAAATGGTGCAGAAAAAAAATTGAGAGAGAACAAATGTGACAAAATATTAAATGGTAAATCTAGATAATGGGTATAAGATATTCCTTGTAATATTCTTGCAACTTTTCTATGGATTTGAAATTTTCAAAATAAAAAAGTTGGAAGGAAGGAATTTTATCTCATCCTCAAGGCCCCTGACTGTCAAAAATATGATGCCATGTCCCCCTATTATGTGCTCAAGAGTGGCTGTTCTTTTCTGCCTTAGCACTCATCTCTGTTTAGTTTGTATGGGGATTTTGTTTGACCACCATCTGTCTGTCTAAGCTACGCAAAGACAGATATTGGCCTGCTTGGCTCATGTCTGCACCCCAGCAGCTGGTGCAAGGCCTGGCACTCAATCATATTGAATTGAATCAATGAATGAATGAATATTGTCATGGTTTGAATATTTGTCTCCTCCAAAACTCCTGTTGAAATTTAATCTCCTGCAAACCTACAGCCATCTGACCTTTGACAAAGTCGACAAAAATAATCAATGGGGAAAGAGCTCCCTATTCAATAAATGATGCTGGGATAACTGGCTAACTATACGCAGAAGAATGAAACTGAACCCTACCTCTCACCATACACAAAAAGTAACTCAAGATGAATTAAATATTTAAATGTAAGACCTCAAACTATTTAGAATCCTAGAAGAAAATCTAGGAAACATCATTCTGGACATTGGCATTGGGAAAGAATTTATGACTAAGTCCACAAAGGCAACTGCAACAAAAACAAAAGTTGACAAGTGGGACCTAATTAAACTAAAGAACTTCTGCACAGCAAAGACACTATCAACAGAGTGAACAGACAACCTATAGAATGCATGAAAATATTTGCAAACTATACATTTGGCAAAGATCTAAGATCCAGAATCTATAAGGAGCTTAAACAATTCAACAAACAAAGCACAAATAACCCCATTAAAAAGTAGGCAAGGCTGAGCACGGTGGCTCATGCCTGTAATCCCAACATTTTGGAGAGCTGAGGTGGAAGACTGCTTGAAGCCAGGATTTTAAGACCAGCCTTGGCAACATAGCAAGACTCTGTCTCTTCAAAAATATAAGAATTAGCTAGATGTGGTGGCACACAACTGTAATCCCAGCTACTCAGGAGGCTGAGGTGGGAGGATCCCTTGAGGTCGAGAGTTTGAGGCTATAGTGAGCCATACTTGCACCACTGAACTTCAACGACAGAGCAAGATCCCATCTATAGGAAAAAGAAAAAGTGGACAAATGGTGTGAACAGACATTTCTCAAAAGAAGATATACAAGTAGCCAAACAATCATGAAAAAATGCTCAACATCAGTAATTATCAGAAAAATGCAAATCAAAACCATCTGAGTGGTTACCATCTGACAGATACCACCTCATACTAGTCAGAATGGCTATCACTGAAAAGTAAACACACACACACACACAAACATGCTGGTGAGGCTGCAGAGAAAAGAGAAGGTTTATACACTGTTGGTGGGAATGTAAATCAGTTAAGCCATCATGGAAAACAGTTTGGAGATTTCTCAAAGAACTTAGAACTACCATTTGAACCAGCAATCTCATTACTGGTATCTATCCAAAATAAAATAAATTAGTCTATCAAAAAGACACATACATTTGTAAGTTCATTGCAGCACTATTCGCTATAGCAAAGACATGGAATCAACTTATGTGTCCATCAACAGTGGATTGGATGAAGAAAATGTGGTACATATATACCATGGAATGCTACGCAGCTATAATAAAGAAGAAAATCATGTCCTTTGCAGCAACATGGATACAGCTGGAAGCTATTATCCTAAGTGAAATAATGCAGGAACAGAAAATCAAATGCTGTGTGTTCTCACTTATAAGTGGGCACCAAATGCTGGGCACTCAGAGACACAAAGATGAGAAAAATAGACACTGGGAACTACTAAATGGAGGAGGGACAGACAGTGCAGATTGAAAAACTACCTATAGTGCACTGTGCTCACTAGCTGGGTGACGGGATCAATCATACCCCAAACCTCAGCAGCATGAGCTATACCCATAAAACAAACCTGCACGTGTACCCCTGACTCTAAAATAGAAGTTGAACTTAAAAGACACACACACACTTACTCTAAAATAGAAGTTGAACTTAAAAGACACACAGACACACACACAAATACACACACACACACACGAGAGAGAGACAGAGAGAGAGAGAGAAGAGAGAGAAATTTAATCTCCAGTGTGGCAATATTGAGAGGTGAGGCCTTTAAGAGGTGATTGGGTCACGAGGGCTCCTGTCATAATCCATTCGTGGGTTAATGACTTAATGGGTTATCATGGGAGCGGGACTGGTAGCTTCATTAGAAGAGGAAGTCCTGAGCCGGGACTAGCCTGCCCAGCCGCCTCGCCATGTGATTCCTGTGCAGTCTCAGGACTCTGCAGGGTCCCCTCCAGCAGGAAGGCCCTCGCCCATGCAGCCCCTCCACCCCTGATTTCTAAGCCTTCATAACTATTGGGAATAAATTTCTTTTCTTTATAAATTACCTAGTTTCAGGTATTCTGTTATAAGCAACAGAAAAGGGACTAAGACAAACATAGACGGGGCCAATCAAGGACAGACCAGAAACATCCTGGGTTGGGGGGAGGAGTCTAGATCCCAGACGGTTTCCTGGAAGTTCATGAATGTCAGAGTGTGCCGCTCTCTGGCTTTTGCTTCTTTGCCTCCTTTATTTCTCCTCCTCCTCCAGTCCTTTCCTCTCTCTCTCTCTCCAGCCCCTCCGCTCCCTCCTTTCTTTCCCGCGGCCCGTTGCTATTGAATTCCTGGCCGTCAATGAGGTCCTGGGCTCCGGGGCCAGGCTGGGGCTCCCCGGAATTCCAGATCCTCGCAGGGAAGCGAGGGTGGCAGCGCGGGGCGGGCCCGGCTCCATCAGGGGCGCAGAGGCCGCGGGACGCGGAGAGCGGGCAGGCGCCGCCAGGGGACACCTCACAGCCTGTCCTAAGCTTTTATTTTCTGGGATGAGGTCTCTTCTTCCAAGGGCTTCTATTTCCTCTCCCGCAAAACAGGAGGCTTCTCCTCCCGAGGTACTTGAGCATCCCCTCCAAGTGCAGCCCTATTCCTCTCGCCTGCCCAGGCGGCCAGTCAAGGACACCCGATGTGCTGGGTGTCCAGGCGGCTCCCTCGGAGCCCAAGGATCGCGATGGGCGCCACCCAGGGACGCGAACAACCCGGGGTTCAGAGCTGCCCCAACCCTCGACAGCCACGGCCTCAGGCAAGCAGTGGCCGCTCTCCCTGGCCTCAGTTTACCCATTCGTGAAATGAGGCAATGGGATTCCATCGGGTACTCAGGTTGGGAGTGGTGGTGATGGAGAGACATGCTACCCTCTGAAAGGAAGCTAAATTTGGGTGTGTATGGGGGGATACTTTTGATTAGAAATCACCTATAGCTATCAAGGATTTTTAAAGGGACGTCTAACCACAGCCCCTCCCTCCTCCCTGTCCCTAGCACTGCCACGAGTCTGTGAAGTCTCTGTTGTTCCAGCTTTGAAGGTAGGGCCTTTCCCACCTAGAAGACAGAGCTGCTACCTACCCTCTGGCCTGCTGTGCACTGCACAAAGGCACCCAGCCCAGGGCGAGATCATCCTCACCAGCCAAACCATGATGAGCCCTGGCATAGACCTGTATTTGCCTGGAGAAAAGGATGTCCTTTCAAAAAGTGCACAAAGGCTCTGCTTGGCCTGGCAGTTTCCTCAGGAGGAGTCACCATTAAATCGCTGCTTATGGCTTGATGGCCTGGTCCTTCCAAGGTAAGATGACTAGACTTGTCTTGAGCCAGATTGAAGGTGGTTACACTATCACCTCAGCTGGAAGATCTGCAGAAATACTCTAGAACTCCCAATTATAGCTCAAATCTCTTCACTCTTCTCCAACTGCCCTCATACTGGCTTGGACTACAGCAGCAGCCTCTTAGATATCTCCCTGCTTCCCCTCTCGTCCTCCCACAGCAGCCAGGGAGTGTTTTTAACACACAAATCAGGCCATATCACACATTCCCACTTAAAGCCCTTCTGTGCTCCTTTGAACCCTCTCTTCCCATGGCACTTTGGATAAACCCTGTAATGCCTTTTATCATCATGCAAATCTCAACTCAAAAGTTACCTCCTCAGACAGGCTTTCCCTAACCAGCCCATCTAATAAGCTCCCCGCAACCTGCTTGCCATCAGTTTTATCTCCAAGATTTGTAGTCATTTATGTATGTGCTTCCTGGTTTCTTGTCCATCCCCTGCTAAGCTAAATACCACATGAGTACAGAACTTTTTGGGCTTTGGTTCAAGGCTTAACTCCTGTGACCAGCAGGGATGTGGGAGGTACTGGATCAACTTTCATGACTGGATGTAACAACCAGTAGATAAGTGTCTTGTGCCCTTTCCCTGCCCTATCAGTTTTGGAGCTGAACAAACTGAAGCCCAGGATAAAGTGTGAGATGTGTGGAATAAACTGTTTGAGGTCAACCTGTCGGTGGTGGAGCCAGCACTGGAGCCTGCCCACTGACTCTCAGTCCCAGGCTGCCCTGCCAGTGAAATGAGCAGCTCACAAGTATGTCTGATGCTCTTGAAGTACCCTGAGCTATGGGTGACTTTCAGATGTTCCCATTCCCCCAAGAGGACACAACCTGATGCCACATCTCAAGCCTCTGACTTTCCTCTGAACTTGAATCTTTTAGAGAAAAGAGCTAGGAGAACATAACCACTGGATATCAAGATCTAACTTTTTGCCAATGCCACACTGAACTCAGGCCCAATCTACTTTCTCTAACAGAAGATCCTAAAAAAAAATAAACACTTTTCAAAGAAACTTTCAATCAAAATAATATTTGAACACAGTTTTAAAAGTCAAATATTGCTAACAAGCTTACAATTACAACAAACAAAAAAGGCCAGGGGTGGTGGCTCATGCTTGGGAGGCCAGAATTTTTGGAGGCTGAGGTGGGAGGATTGCTTGACCACAGAAGCTCGAGACCAGCATGGGCAATATAATAAGACTCCATCTCCACACACATTCAATCAATCAATCAATCAATCAAAGCAACACACAGTTAATCTTGTTTAATGCTGAGCCAAGTAGTGTACTATCATGACATTTATTTTCTTATATAAGTTTTTAGTTTCCTGAGGCTAATTATTGCTCTTTTTTTCTTTGCTAAGATTTCTTTGAACCTTAAGCTAAATCTTCCCATGTCCTCTGATACACCAAAAGTGTTTCTCAGCATAGTTTTTCCCATTAGTAAATCTGTTTGCCAGTCCTCAATGCCATATTTTCCCAGAGATAGTGCTTCTGGAACCTTGCTTCCTCTCACTCTTCTCTCAGACCTGTGGCTCTCTGGGCCTCCTGGTCATGGTTAAGGAAACCGGGAAAGCTCAGAAGCTAGTTCTGGCCACAGCTGCACCGTACCTTGAGCCTCTGGCTCCACACCTGTGCTCAGTCACCTTCCTTTATGTGTCTCCTGAAGAATGATGCCAACGTTTCACTGTCTGTGAAAAAGCAAGTATAGGATAGAGGGAGGAGCTGTGATATTATCATATTTTGCCTGGGCCCCACCAGTGCTTCAATTTGACACTGCGATTGAATGGAATAGCTTACAGAGAATATTGTGACATTTTGGCCAGGTTGTTGTTGAAGTGAATTTTAGGGTGCCCTGAATTTACTTAGGCCTTCAAGCTTTATGGTAACTCAAAAAGAATAAATTAATTAGGAGAAAACAGAATCCTCCAAGCATCACCCAAATCTTGTTATTCCATTCAGAGTCACCCTTATGAGTGGTCAGAGTCATGATCTGAAGTGAGTTTTGAAGAGCCGCTGCCCCTTATTGTCACCTGTACTGGTATTTGGAAAAGGCCACCTAGATTTCCATCATTATTGCTCCAACATCAATTGCCTTTAGATCTGTTGTTGGAACTTACATTTCTCTTGGAGGGATCACACTTTAAATGACATCTAGGTTTTTACTTTGGGGGAATGCGTATTAACCACTTTCTAGAGAGCAGATGGGGTAGAGGGCTCTTCCAGTAGATGGAGCTCTCCCATGAAACTGCAGCCCACCATGGTGTACAGAGTGGATGGTGGGCCCTCCACTAGTGGGCTCGTCAATGGGAGGGCAGTACCAAGGGGGTTGGAGAATTGGCACACCTGTATAAACAGCAGGCCCTCAGCACCTGTTTATCCTCATCCCTCACCTGGATTTCAACTCCCAAGTCAGGTGTGGGGCTTTCTGTCTTCCTTTGTGCCATGACGGCATAAAACAGACATCAGAAAGGATGAACTCAGCTCTCCTTTTTCCTTGTCCATGGCATGACCCATGAAAGTGAAGATCCTGGTTTCAGCTAACTTGCACCCAGAAGAATCAGGAGAAAGGCTTATCTTGTTGACACAAAGACACCAGCACCACCCGATGGCATCTTGATCACACAGAATCTGTCCTGACGCCCACAGTAGCTGCTGAGGTCTCTGGCTAGGAATAGAGGCTTGGCCAATTTCTGGAATTGTGGAGCATTAGAGCTTGCTGAGAGTCTCCCAGCTGTCTGACTAGACCAGACAGGAGGGCAAATCCTCCAATTAAAACTCACCCACTCTATAAAGAGGAGAATTCAGGGAAGGGTTAGCCAAGACTGATACAGTTTGGGCTTTGCAGGACACTGCATGGCCCCCATTCTATGCAGATGCCAGTTTTTCTGTCTGGTTTTCTTTCTCTCTCCTCTGGCTTTCTCTCTCTCTCTCTTTTTTTTCTTTTTTCTTTTTTTTTTTTTTTTGAGACAGAGTCTCGCTCTGTCACCCAGGCTGGAGTGCAGTGGCACAATCTTGCCTCACTGCAACCTCCGCCTCCTGGGTTCAAGCAATTCTCCTGCCTCAGCCTCCCAAGTAGTTGGGACTACAGGTGCGTGCCACCACACCCGGCTAATTTTTTGTATTTTTAGTGGAGATGGGGTTTCACCGTGTTAGCCAGGATGGTCTCTATCTCCTGACCTCGTGATCCGCCTGCCTCGGCCTCCCAAAATGCTGGGATTACAGATATGAGTCATCATGCCCAGCCTCTCTCTCTTTTTTAATTCCTACCTCATCTCCCTTTGTTTCTGTCTCTGGTGTTCTCCATACACAACTTTCTTTTCATAAATCAAGGAAACATTAAAACAATGAGACAGGTCAGGCACAATGGCTCACCCCTGTAATCCCAGCACTTTGGGAGACTGAGGCAGGTGAATCACGAGGTCAGGAGTTCAAGACCAGCCTGGCCAAGATGGTGAAACCCTGTCTCTACTAAAAATACAAAAATTAGCTGGGCGTGGTGGTGGGCTCCTATAATCCCAGCTACTCGGGAGGCTGAGGCAGGAGAATCACTTCAACCTGGGCAGCAGAGGTTGCAGTGAGCTGAGATCACGCCACTGCACTCCAGCCTGGGCGATAGAGTGAGACTCCATCTCAAAAAAAAAAAAAAAAAGGAGACAAACCTAGATCCTTAACATTCTGAACTATACTTGACATTAGCTCTGCAGATATGTGTGTGCTCGTTTTCTGATAGTTTTGATGCCGGATTTTTCTTGGCCCCTTCGACGGACTCATGACAGGGGTGCCCTGTTTACTCAGCCCACCGAAGTCAACCCTTTGCAGGAGGGAGTACAAGAGTGAGCAAGTGTGGGATCCATTCGGTTGCTCTGGGCACCGGCTTCTCCAGGCACCGGCAGAAGCAAGCTTCATGCAGTGCCTGTGACCAGACCAGGCATGAGTGAAAAAGTGCAGGATCCAGCTGGCCATTCCAGATGCTGGCAAGAGCAAGCTTCATGTAGGGCCCATGGCGACACCCAGGTGGGGGTGCCTACAACCCTGCTGCCCCAGAAGGAGTGTTACAGTGCTCTCTTAGCTCTGCCGTCTGTGGTCGGCTGCGTCTTAGCAGCTCAGTTGGCTCCTTGCCTTGTCACACGGGGCGACTGCCCTCTGCCAGTGAGGGCAAAGGGCTAGTGTGACAGACTCTCTGGATACCTACACTCGGTGGATCCCGATCTCTTGTCTGGTGTCCAGGAAAAATGAGGTCATGGGAATGAATTGAAGGATGGTGAATGTGGATAATTCTATTGAGCAGAGAGGGGAGCTGGAAAGGGGACAGGAAGGACGGGTAGCCTTCCCTGAAGTCAAGCTGCCTCTCTCAAGTCAAGCCATCTCTCTGAAGTCAAGCCGTCTCTCCTCGCTGCCTATTGAGTCTGGGGTCTTTATAGGCACAGGATGGTGGGGGGGGGGTGAGGGGGGTCATAGGTAGTTTTGGAAAAGGCAACATTTGATTGGTAAAAAGGCATTATTTAGAAAGAACAAATAGGGAGAGAGCGGGCAAACAGAAATAGAAGTTCTCACTTTTGGTGGTGGGTTTCAGGCTTTTTGGCTTGAAGGTGGGACAGGACCTGCCTCTGTCTGCCTAGAATTTCTCTTCCTCTTGCCTCTATCCTGCCTCTTAGTTTCATGTCATGTGGAAGAGGAAGGGTCCTGGTCTGGATGTGGGTTCTGCTCCCCATCAGTGACTAAAAGCATGAGTTTGCCCTGAATTCGCAACATAGATCATTGCCCTCTAGGTTCTATCAGTGACTATGACCTTGAGCTTGTCCTCAATATTTATTAAAAGCTTAGTGGAATATAACCGTAGGTCAATTTGATAATATAACCACACAGAGGAAAACAAAGTACTAATCCAAGAAACTTTTGGACAAAGTACTCTAACTGGACAAACTTGGTGGGATGTAGTCCAAAGATTACAAAACTGAAAAAATCTTTACCTTACGCAGTTTGTGGTCAGTGGTGATTGTGGTGAAGTAATTATTAAACTATTTTGAGTATATTGTAGTAAATGAATAAATAGATTTATATTGGGGGAGAAAAAGATTTTACGCTAGGGGAAGGGAGACATGAATATGGAATGAAGAAAAGAGAAAAAAGCTTTGGTGTTGGATTGGAATCAAAAGTATCTGTACAAATGCATACTTTTAAAATAAATATTTATAATATATGTTCTATATATTATAAATATAATAAATTTATACATATTATATATACACAGATATATATTTCCTAGCTCTGTTTACTCCAAAGGCCTAGAAGCAATGACAGTCCAGTAGTAGTGAGCTCTAAATGGAGCCAGAGCTCCTTGAAGAAATGGATAATTTGAGGGCTGGGTAGGGGAAAATACAAGGTGAATCTGGAATATCTCCTTATGCCAGAAAGTAAAGGAAGTCTTCAAAAACTGATGAGATGTCAAAAAGACATAGGAGCCATGTTGAAGGAGCTCACATTGGTTAAATTTGGGTCAATTGGAACATTAAGAAGAATAGTGAAAATAATAAATAATAACACATCAAAAACAAATCAATGAGTCCATTGAGACACTAAAAATAATAATAAGTGTAGAGTGAGATGGAAAATATCTTTTTTTATAGAATAATGCCACCAAATAAGTGTAAAAAGAACAATGACATTTTAAAAATCATCATTTCCAACCACCCATTTCAATAACAGAGGCAAGTAAAGGTTCATCAAGGGGTGCTCAACCACTGAGAAGCACCAAGGGAAAAGGATATTCACAGCCTCAATATATCACTTCATTGATGTCCACTTATTAGAAGGGAAAAAAATACTTGTATGCCAAATGATCAAACGTAACATCACTTAAAATGAGACAAACTGGCCACATGTGCCTCCTGATGTCATGCACTGAGAAAGGTACATCTAAGATACATATTGGAGAAAGATCTCTCTAATATTCCTGCCCAAATGTTTAACTTGAACCTGCTTAGGAAAAAACAATCAGACAAACCCAAAGTTGAAGAACATCCTACAAAATAACCTGAGTGAATACTTAAAAATATCACTATAGTGAAAGAGAGAAAAAAGTTGTTATGACAACTAGATGCAAAGTGTGTTTCTAGATTGGGTCATTAATATGTCTTTTAAAAAAGCTACAAAGGGCATTTTGGGGACAATATAGGAAATTTGAATATGAACCCTATATTAGATAGTAGTATTATATTGAGATTAAATTTCCTGAGTGTGCTAGCTATATTGTGTTCAGGTAGGAAAATATTCCTGTTCTTGGGAAATAAATGCAGAAGTACTTAGCTACGAAGTGTTGTGATGCAGACATCACATGTAAGTGAGACATGCAACTTACTCTCAAATGATTGGGGAGAGGAGTAGAAAACATTTATATGAAGAGAATGGAGTAAGAGAGGAAACAACCCCATACAAATACGATAAAATGTTAACCGAATTTTCTAGATAAAGAATATATAGATACGGGCCAGGTGCAATAGCTCACACCTGTAATCCCAGCACTTTGGGAGGCTGAGGTGGGTGGATCACCTAAGGTCAGGAGTTCGAGACCAGCCTGGCCAACATGGCGAAACCCTGTTTCTATTAAAAATACAGAAAATTAGGTGGGAGTGGTGGCACATACCTGTAGTCCCAGCTACTCGGGGGGCTGAGGCAGGAGAATTGCTTGAGCCTGGGAGGTTGAGGCTGCAGTAAGCCCTGATCATGCAACTACACTCTAGCCTGGGCTACAGAGTAAGACCCTGTCTCAAAAAAATATATATATCTATAGATATAGATATAGATATAGATATAGATATAGATACAGATACAGATAAAGATATAGATATAGATAGATATAGATACTGGTTGCACTATTTTTTTTTCAACTTTTCTGTAGGCTTGAGAATTTTTTAAATAAAAAGTTTTGGAAAAAGTAAGATTAAAGCTAGAAAAGAATATATGGAGATTGTATTAGTCAGGGTTCCCTAGGGGGACAGAATTAATAGGATATATACACATAAAGGGGAGTTTATTGAGTATTAACTTACACAAACATAAGGTCCCACAACAGGCTCTCTGCAATCTTGAGGAGCAAGGAGAGCCAGTCTGAGTCTCAGCTGAAGAACTTGGAGTCTGATGTTTGAAGGCAGGAAATATCCAGCAGGGGAGAAAGATGTAGGCTGGGCAGCTAGGCCAGTCTCACCTTTTCACATTTTTCTGCTTGCTTTATATTCACTGGCAGCTGATTAGGTTGTGCCCACCAGATTAAGGTTGTGTCTGTTTTCCCCAGCCCACTGACTCAAATGTCAATCTCCTTTGGCAACACCCTCACAGACACACCCCGGATTAATACTTTGCATCATTCAATCCAATCAAGTTGACACTCAGTATTAACCATCATAAGTCCACCCCTTGTCAACTTGAACCCATACACATCTCCTGAGATCATACATAATCTTTAAGTAAAGACAATAATAAGGTCACAATTATGCCTAACATAGAACAACTATGCTTTGTACAACTGGAAACGCACCAATCCCCAACCCAAAAACTATTACATAAAGTTAACAATACTTAAATGCTAATGTGAAGTCAATAAATCTTACATCACATGATAAAGGAGAAAGAAAATAAAATGAAGATATTTTCTTAGCACAAGTACACACATGCACAAACATATTTTTAACAAAAGAAAGAGGACGTACTCATGACAATTACAATCCTCATTTCTGAAGCTGATCACGTGGTCGTAGCTGGTATTAATGACTATCTTCTTCTACTACACATTCTGTATTCCCTTTGCCTTCAGCAAGCACCTCAGCAGGTCATGGATTTTTTTCCTGGTAGGGTGACCGAAACCATTCCTGAAGGGTCTGGGCCATTTTTAGTCCTGTCTGGATTAGGCTGTTGTAGTTTCCCATTGACCTTAATCACAGGGCATGGTACTACTAAGAGATGCCCTAATGTATCTCCTGTATTCCATGCATACTCTTCCTTACCTCCGTTGTAGAGTAGTAGACTGATTTCATCTTGATAGTCCAGGTCAATCACTCCAGCCAACACTGTAACTCCAGTTTTGTAACTTCTTAGCCTGTTGACTTAAGAAGGTAGGAGGAGCCCAAAGTGTCCAGGTGGCAATCTTAACTTCCATTTTAGTGGAATTGGTGTTGTGTCTCCTGGTAGCAACATTCCTCCCTTTGGAAGTAAGACCTCTAGGCCAGCAGAACATAATGTCATGGGAATAGGAAGCAAAAATTTTGCTAGTGGATCACTAGGGGTGACGGTGAGTGGTGCCACTTCCACTTCCACCCCTTGATTCCTGTACCATGAATCCTGGCTATGGGGAAAACAGTACCATGTACTGGATGCCGATTCGAGCATACACAACCTTCTGGAGAACTTTGCCCCAGCCCTGCAAAGCATTGTCACCTAGTTGGCATTGTAAATGTGACTTCAAAAGGCCATTCCACCGTTCTATCAATCCAGCTGCTTCAGGATGATGGGGAACATGGTAAGACCAGTGAATTCCATGAGTATGAGCCCACTGCTGCACTTCTTTAGCCGCAAGTGCCTTGGTCAGAGGCAATTCTGTGTGGAATACCATGAAGGTGATTAAGGCATTCCGTGAGTCCATGGATGATAGTCTTGGCAGAAGCATTGCATGCAGGATAGGCAAACCCATATCCAGAGTAAGTGTCTATTCCAGTGAGGACAAACCTCTGCCCTTTCCATGATGGAAGAGGTCCAATATAATCAACCTGCCACAGGGTAGCTGGCTGATCACCCTGAGGAATGGTGCCATATCGAGGGCTCGTTGTTGGTCTCTGCTGCTGGCAAATTGGGCACTCAGCAGTGGCCATAGCCAGGTCAGCATTGGTGAGTGGAAGTCCGTGTTGTTGATCCCATGTGTAACCTCCGTCCTTGCCACCACAGCCACTTTGTTCATGGGCCCATTGGGCGATGACAGGAGTGGCTAGGGAAAGAGTCTGAGTGGTGTCCACAGAACAGGTCATCCTATCCACTTGATTATTAAAATCCTCCTCTGCTGAGGTCACCCGTTGGTGAGCACTGACATGGGATACAAATATCTTCACAGTTTTTGATCACTCAGAGACATCTATCCACATATATACTTCTTCCCCAAATTTCTTTGTCACCAATTTTCCAATCATGCTTCTTCCAAGTCCCTGACCATCCAGCCAAACCACTGGCTACAGCCCATGAATCAGTATATAATCACAAATCTAGTCATTTCTCCTTTCATGCAAAGTGTGCAGCCAGGTGCACTGCCCACTGGGAAGATTTCCCTTCACTGGTCTCCTTCAGGGATGTCCTAGAAAGGGGCTCTAGTGCTGCAGCTGTCTACTTTCGGGTGGTGCCTGTATATCGTGCAGAACCACCTGTGACCTAGGCCCTAGTCTTCTCTTCCTCTGTCAAATGATCATAGGGAACTCCCCGTGAGGCCATTGGTGCAGGCTGGGGAAAAGAAGGCAGGGTGGCAGGTGTGGAGCCCATGGGCATTTGAGCCACTTCCTCATGTAACTTACTTGTGCCTTCAGGACCTGCTCAAGCCCCATCACGTATATACCACTTCCATTTGATGATGGAAGGCTGTGCATGACCCACTTGATGGCTAAATGGGTCAGAAAACACCCAGTTCATGATAGGCAGTTCAGGTTACATGGTGACTTGATGACCCATAGTCAAACGTTGTTTCCACCAATGTCCAGTAACAGGCCAAGAGCTGTCTCTCAAAAGGAGAGTAGTTATCTGCAGAAGATGGCAAGGCCTTGCTCCAAAATCCTAGAGGCCTCCGTTGTGATTCATCTATGGGGGCCTGCCAAAGGCTCCAAACAGCATCCCTATCTGCCACTGACACCTCAAGCACCATTGGATCTGCTGGGTCATATAGCCCAAGTGGCAGAGCAGCTTGCACAGCAGCCTGGACTTGTTACAGAGCCTTCTCCTGTTCTGGACCCCACTCAAACTGGCAGCCTTTTGGCTCACTCAATAAATGGGTCAGAGTAACACACCCAAATGAGGAATGTGTTGCCTCCAAGATCCAAATAGGCCCACTAGGTGTTCTGCCTCTTTCTTGGTTGTAGGAAGGGCCAAACACAGCAACTTATCCTTCACTTTAGAAGGAATATCTCAACAGGCCCCACACCACTGGACCCCTAGAAATTTCACTGAGGTAGAAGGTCCCTGAATTTTAGTCATATTTATTTCCCATCCTCTGGCATGGAAATGTCTCACCAGTAAGTCCAGTGTGTTTGCTACTTCTTGATCACTGGATCCAATCAGCATAATGTCATCAATGTGATGGACCAGTGTGATATCTTGTGGAAGTGAAAAGCGATCAAGGTCTCTCCAAATAAGATTATGACACAAAGCCAGAGTTGATATACCCCTGAGGTAGGAAAGTAAAGGTATATTGCTGGCCTTGCCAGCTGAAGGCAAATTGCTTCTGGTGGGCCTTATGGACAGGAAAGGAGAAAAAGGCATTTGCCAAGTCAATGGCTGCATACCAGGTACCAGGAGATGTGTTAATTTGCTCAAGAAATGAAACTACATCTGGTACAGCAGCTGCAATTGGAGTCACCACTTGGTTAAGCTTGTGATAATCCACTGTCATTCTCCAAGATCCATCTAGTTCACAGCTCGGTCAGTTTGAGGCAGGCCAAATGGGAGAGTTGAATGGGGATGTGGTAGGAATCACCACCCCTGCATCTTTCAGGTCCTTGATGGTGGCACTAATCTCCACAGTCCCCCCAGGGATGTGATATTGTTTTTGATTTACATTTCTGTAGGTAGAGGCAGCTCTAATGGCTTCCATTTGGCCTCTCCCACCATAATAGCCATCACTCTACCCGTCAGGGAGCCAATGTGGGGATTCTGCCAGCTGCTAAGTGTGTCTATGCCAATTATACATTCTGGCATTGGGGAAATGACCACAGGATGACTGTGGGGACCCACTGTAAATCAGACTCGAGCTAAAACTCCATGAATTATCTGACCTCCATAAGTCCCTACTTTAACTGGAGGACCACAGTGATGTTTTGGGTCCCCTGGAGTCAACATCAGCTCACAGGCCGTGTCCAGTAGTCTCTGAAATGTCTGATCATTTCCCTTTTCCCAATGCAGTTACCCCAGTAATAGACCAGAGGTGTCTTTGGGGAAAGATGGGAGAAAGGTTCACTACATAAATTGTCGGTAATGTAGTGAGGCCCTTCCTCAAGGCAATCCAGCCTCCCCTTCATTCAAGGATTCATTCAAGGAATTCTGGGTCTATAAACTGGCTCAAGTCTGGAAATTGATTGAGGGACCATGATTCTCTGTTTTTGTAATTCAAATTAGTATTTTGTCCATTCAAGCTAGGAGTTTACTGCTTGTATAAATTAAGTATGAATGCAGTAGGCTTCCTATCAATTTCATTTCTAGGAATACTATGATTAATTAGCCAATGCCAGAGCTCTACATGAGTCAGACTATTCTGATTGGTGCTTTGTCTCTGATGTTCATTATGGTAGCTACACCCACCTTGCCTTTGATGGTTGACTGCTGCCACTTGGCCCCGACCATGTCGGGATCCAATTATTCCCATCATATTTAAATTTTGTAGTTGAGTGACTATGCTTCCTACTGTTAGATCTGACATACAGAGAAGAGAAATTACAGGGCTTTTCAAAGATGCAGGTGCTTGCCTCACAAATGTATTTTGCAAGGCATTGGTCAAGGGTATATCTTCTGTACCCTCCTACCTGGGATGAGTAGGTCAAAAGTGACTAATCCACTCCACCATCCCACTCTCCCTAAGCCTTTGGATCCCTTCCTCTACATTAAACCAAGAAAGATCAGGCATTTCCAGCTTGCTCACAGTGGGCCATCTTTTAATCCATATTTCAGCTAGCCAAGCAAATAAATTATTAGAACCTTTTTTAATTCCCCAAGCTGCAACATTAAATGCAGAGTCCCTACTTAGTGGGTCCAAATCAATAAATTCAGCCTGATCCAACTCTATGTTCCTTCCACCATTATCCCATACTCTTAATATCCATTCCCGTGACTGTTCTCCAGATTTCTGTTTATATAAATTAGAGAACTCAAGCAGTTCTTTTTAAGTGTAGTGAGCCTCCTCATGGGTCATGCTCTCAACCTCACCTCTAGGTGCCTGCCAGGACTTTAATCTAGTTATAGGTCTGGAAGCAAACAGAGGTGTTGACGGTGGCTCCTGAGGAGAATCAACATTATTTTGCCTGGCAACTGCCTCCATGGAGGCCATCACTGTTGCTTTAGACAGTGCAGAGTTTGTCTCCTCAGACAAAGGTGGAAAGGCTGATGGCAGCATGGGTCGGGGAGGGGATGTTGCCACTACTGGGGATGGTGAAGCTCTTCCTTCTGGCAAGAAAGGTTCATCAGAGCTTACAAACTTAGTGTTCCCAGCTTCATCAGGGTCCTCCCACACATCCCCATTCCAGGTTACAGGGTCTCATTCTTTTCTAATCAATGCCCTCACTTTAACAGTAGACACTGGTGAGTTGCATGCACCTTTCATTGCAGGTCAGCCACTCGCATGATAAGAGCTTGTGTCTTTTCGCCACAATTTCAGCTCTTTCTCTACAGGAGATAAGACTCTCACTCAGGGCAATCTTAGAAGATTTGAGGCTCAGTATCTTCTTCTGAAGCTAGAAGACAGAATCCCTGAGTTCATCATTTTCTCTCATCACTTTGTCCAGTGAACTTAGGAGCAACCAACCAGTTTCATTACGTTCCTTGGTTCTCCACACATGGTCAAAGGTATTATATATAGAGTTAAGGAACTCCTTGCATCTCATGAATGGTGAATTAGGAGTGTCAAATGCATTTATTTTACATAACTCTCTAAACAGTTCATGCCAAGGACTATCAGTGTTCTCCATACTATTAGAAGTAGAGTCCTTCGCATTTTTGGGTCTAATCATATTAAGCAGCCAACTCCAGAAACCCCAAAACCAACAAAAGAACTCCAACCTTAATATTCTGTTCCTGGCTGAGTTTGGTGGCTCACACCTGTAATCCTAGCACTAGCACTTTGGGAGGCCAAGGCAGGTGGATCACCTGAGGTCAGGAGTTCGAGACCAGCCTGGTCAACATGATGAAACCTCATCTCTACTAAAAATACAAAAATTAGCCAGGCATGGTGGCAGGTGCCTATAATCCCAGCTACTCGGGAAGCTGAAGTAGGAGAATCGCTTGAATCCGGGGGGCAGAGGTTGCAGTGATTGCGCCACTTCACTCCAGCCTGGGTAAAAGAGCAACACTGTCTCCAAAAAAAAAAAAAAAAAAAAAAATTATGAATTCTGTTCCTCTAGAACCACTCCTGGTACCAAAATCTGTATTAGGGTTCCCTAAAGAAGCAGAACTAATATATATGTGTGTGTGTATATATATATATGAGTTTATTAAATATTAACTTACTTGATCACAATGTCCCACAATAGGCGTCTGCAAGCTTGAGGAGCAAGGAGAACCAGTCCGAGTCTCAGAACTGAAGAACTCTGGAGTCCGATGTTTGAAGGCAGGAAACATCCAGCACGGGAGAAAGATGTAGGCTGGGAGGCTAAGCCAGTCTCGACTTTTCATGATTTTCTGCCTGCTTTATATTCACTGGCAGCTGATTAGATAGTGCCCACCAGATTAAGGGTGGGTCTGTTTTCCCCAGCCCACTGACTCAAATGTTAATCTCCTTTGGCAACACCCTCACAGACACACCCAAGATTAATACTTTGCACACTTCAATCCAATCAAGTTGACAGTCAATATTAACCATCACAGAGATGGTTCAACACAATCCATTTGAGCCCAGGTTCACAGCTTGGTCAGTGTCAGTAGACTCTGACAGGCACACTTCCCGGGAACAGATAAAGGGTCTGAGCTTCCAAGAGTTCAGAGTCCAAGTACCAGTTGCCTCTGGTTGACTCCTCTCATCCTCTTGGGACCTGGTGGGGTGAGGAAACTGACCTTGAGTGACCGAGCCTCATGACCTGTCCTGGAATGTGGATTTCTCATGCTATCCCAAGTGCTTCCTCTAAAGTGAGTTTCTAGAAATCAAATCTTCATTACACAGAGTGCTGCTTTCCACAGAAATATTTCCATAATTCTAAAAGGAGGTCCATGGCAGTGTATCCTAAACCCAGTTGCTCATCAGAATCACTTGCAGGGCTGGTTAAACCACAGATTGCTGGGTCCAACACCCCCAGTTTCTGACCTGGTCAATCTGAAGTGGGCCCTGGAATCCATATTTTTAGAGAAGTGCCCAGGTACCTCTAATTTGGAAATGGGTATTGAAACCACAGGACAGGTGACCTTTAAGGAACTTTTCTACTCTAGGTGTATCTCCACTTAAAAATAGAGAATTAAAATATAGACACATTTAAGAAACAGGAGGAAACTTTTCCTTGCTCAGTCTAGTCATATAATGGTAAACCTCTTCTGCTAAGATTCAAAGGCTGCAAGGTAAGTAATACTTAACTGCTTCTGAGTGCATTAAATAATCGAGCCACAGCTTGAGTCTTGAGGTTGGAAAGGTGCTTTCAAATGTCGCAGACACTAGGTATTTGGATCAGGAATGTGGTCCGGGTGCCTTCCAGACAGAGCCTGCCTGTGCCAGGCTGGCAGGGTCTCAGCACGGCCCAAACCCTGTCTCCCCTGGCTTCTGAGAGCTTTGTTTCTGCCATGTGGGAAGGAAACCGTCTGGGTCTAGAAATACACCAAAGCACCAAATATATCTGTGGATGCTAGAAGTCTGGAATCAGAGAAGATTAGTGCTCAAAAGAAACTAGTTGCCATTGTCTAGTTTTCTTCTCTTGCCATTTTAGAGGTGGGGAGCTGTGAGCTCCAGAAAGCTTTGACACATGTCTGGGAAGTGTCAGAGATGGGTCTAAACCAATGACTGAGTCTAGTCTCTCCAGCTTTTCTCTGTTTGGTTCAAACATTACTTTGTTTTTAGGTATCGGTGAAGATAATAAAAATCAAGCATGAGTGAAGTAAGAAGGCTAACTCAGGAAATTTAGGACAAGCTCTTTGTGTCAAAAATATACCTAATAAGTTTTGGATTTTTTTCCCCTTTATTTCTTCCTTGGGTCTTTTCCCCAAAATGAATGCTTTCAGTGTCTGTTCATCTTTAAAAGTCAACAATAAGTAGGACTTCATGATAATGGGAATGACTTCTTTTGCTTTCAGATTTTGCCTGATTGAGGTGAACTACAAATTAAACAAACAAACAAATAAACCAATCTCATACAGAAAAATACTATAAAATTGTTAGCTTGCAACTGCATTTAAAAATGGGTATTTAAGGGCCAGGCGTGGTGGCTTACGCCTGTAATCCCAGCACTTTGGGAGGCCAAGGTGGGCGGATCACCTGAGGTCAGGAGTTCAAGACCAGCCTGACCAACATGGAGAAACTCCTGTTTCTACTAAAAATACAAAATTAGCTGGGTGTGGTGGTGCATGCCTGTAATCCCAGCTACTTGGGAGGTTGAGGCAGGAGAATCACTTGAACCTGGGAGGCGGAGTTTGTGGTAAGCCTAGATCGCGCCATTGCACTCCAGCCTGGGCAACAAGAATGAAACTCCATCTCAAAAAACAAACAAACAAAAAAAGGTATTTAAAATACTTTAATCAAATATTTATGTACTAGATATTGTTCTAGGTACTAGGGATACAGCAGTGAACAAAACACACTAAAAATCAAAAAGCACTTTCCTCCTGGAAATTGCTATCTAACCAGTAAAATATTAGACATGAATTCAATTGGCAATTTGTAGTTATAGTCTAAATAAATACAACTTTAAATGTTAACCATCAGACACAATTATGTTATGTGAAAACAACCTAACATGTAATACGTTTTCTTGTTCTTAAAAAAGACTTTGGGGCTGGATGCGGTGGCTCACACCTGTAATCCCAGAACTTTGGGAGGCCAAGGTGGAGAGCTCACCTGAGGTCAGGAGTTCGAGACCAGCCTGGCCAGCAGGTGAAACCCCATCTCTACTAAAAATACCAAAAATTAGCAGGTGTAGTGGCGGGCACCTGCAATCCCAGCTACTCAGGAGGCTGAGATAGGAGAATTGCTTGAACCCTGGAGGCGGAGGTTGCAGTGAGCCCAGATCATGCCATTGCACTCTAGCCTGGGCAATAAGAGCGAAACTCCATCTCAAAAAAAAAAAAAAAAAAAAGACTTTGGAATTATAAGACACAGCTAAAACTATTGCATTCATTTGCATGTCTGTGTTCCCTTTATAAAAACAAACAAAAAAAGTTAGCCTGTCCACATATTACATTTCCTAGAAATTTTTACATCTCTTAATGGGGCTTCCAGGATTTAAAAGGATTAGCAGTGTTTGCCTTGGGCCAAACTCCCCTGAGGCAGCAAACGCTTGTCTTCACAGTCTGGGGAATTCTGGTCAGAATCCTTTTGGTTACAAAGAAAAGAGACCCAGTTGAGTGTGCTCAAGAAAAGGGGCCTTAAATCATGAGAACCCAGTGAAAAAACACAACACAAGCTGTGGACCAGAGCCCAATGCAGCCAGCTCTCAAGGGACTAAGATGGGAAAGCCCAGACAGGAACAGGATCTCTCTCTCTTTCTCTCTCTAATGGCTTCTCAGCTTTTCTCAGTGCACCTATTTCCCCTCTTTCCTCCCTCTGGCTTTCTCTGTGATTTAATTGCTCCTCTCCCAAAATCTCATCTTGCTTATGCACCATAATGGCCACCCAAGCCTCAGTTCTGCCTTGCTTTTCAACGGTAGTTGCTACCACTATCACCACTTGGGAATTTCCCTTTGGAGGCTCTTCTCTAGAGAGAAGCCTGACTAGTGTGCCTTATTTTCCGGAGCCAGCCATATAAGGTGTAGGTTGCTGGCTGGTTTGTAGTTGATTCTTCTCACTGGGTCAGATGTCACTCCTTATTCTACTGGCTGTGGCCAGAGTCAGATGATATTAAAATGACAATTGGGGTCATTTTTTTTTTTTTTTTGAGACAGAGTCTCGCTCTGTTGCCCAGGCTAGAATGCAATGGCGTGATCTCAGCTCACTGCAAGCTCCACCTCCCGGGTTCAAGCAGTTCTCCGCCACAGCCTCCCAAGTAACTGGGATTATAAGCACCCACCACCATGTCTGACTAATTTTTTTGTATTTTTAGTAGAGACAGGGTTTCACCATGTTGGCCAGGCTGGTCTTGAACTCCTGGCCTCATGATCCACCCACCTTGGCCTCCCAAAGTGCTGGGATTATAGGCATGAGCCACTGTGCCCAGCCTGAGGTCATTTTTATGCAGCAGCACGTGTCAATGAGGCAGATTCCTCCAGAAGGCAGTGTTTGCAGACAAGCACCTTGAGACTGTTTTAGTATTGTGGTGGTATTTTTAAAAATCAGATCAGGACATGGGGTTGATCCTGAATCCCATGTGTGTTTAAGTATGTACTTATTGTGTCCTGGGAAAAGTCAGGAGGTAGGGTACCCCCAAATGAAGCCAGAAATGGACCCAAGAGCCCAGTATTTTTTTTTTTTTTTTTTTTTTTTTTTTGAGATGGAGTTTTGCTCTTGTTGCACACGCTGGAGTGCAATGGTGCAATCTAAGCTCACTGCAACCTCCACCTCCCAGATTCAAGTGATTCTCCTGCCTCAGCCTCTTGAGTAGCTGGGACTAAAGGCATGTGCCACAATACCTGGCAAATTTTTTTGGTATTCTTAGTAGAGACGGGGTTTCACCATGTTGGTCAGGCTGGTCTTGAACTCCTGACCTCAGGTGATCCACCCGTCTCAGCCTCCCAAAGTGCTGGGATTATAGGCATGAGCCACCGCACCCAGCCCCAGTCTTTTTTTAAACTCCTGATATCTGTAAACAAAAGAAAAGCAAAATTGGGACAGAGTAGGAGAGGATTGCCTGGTTTGTGTTCCCTGCTATTCTGGGGTTTTTTTTTTTCTTTGTTTGTTTGTTTGTTTTTGAGATGAAGTCTTGCTCTGTCACTCAGGCTAGAGTGCAGTGGCTCAATCTTGGCTTACTGCAACCTCTGCCTCCTGGGTTCAAGTGATCCTTCTGTCTCAGCCTCCTGAGTAGGTGGGATTACAGGTGTCCGCCACCATGCCTGGTTAATTTTTGTATTTTTAGTAGAGACAGGGTTTCACCATGTTGATCAGGTTGGTCTCCAACTCCTGACCTCAAGTGATCCTCCCGCCTCAGCCTCTCAAAGTGCTGGGGTTACAGGTGTGAGCCACTGTGCCCGGCCTTCCTGTTATCCTTGACTGCTTTTGAATTCACATCAAATCCCAATATCTGAGCTCAGGGTAAGCTTGGGCCCTGGTGGACCCTTGGTGGAAATTAAAGGAACAGCCTCCATTTGGGCAATTTTCAGGCAAAGATTATGGTAGATTGTTGGCAGATTTCTGCCTAGAATGGGATCAAGGGGTGAGCTAAGTATAGATAGTGAGATTTTGGTTTAATCAATCCAGAGAGGATAGTGAATCCTGGAAAAGTATAAATGGCTAAACTTTAAGCTCAAAATACTCTTCTTGTCAGAGAGAGGTTAGCTGAGAATTTCATCCTGGAAGCCCAAGTAGGCTGATGAGATGGAATACTTAGTATTCCAGGAAAAACAGGAGGGCCACTTGGAAGGCTGCTGTCCTTTGATCAAGTGGGATGACATGCAGCAGGTTTTGTAGAGCTGGTGATCAGCAAGACCCACGCTGACAGTGAAGGTGGGTGAGCAAAGATTTGACAGTGCAGACTTTGGGGTCAGACAGAAAGTTCCAGAGCTGCACAATCGAGTGAGCCTCACTTTCCTCATCTGTAGCACGGAAATTATATTTATTTCCTAGGGTTGTGAAGAGGGTTAAATATGATGTTGTCTGTAAAGTTTAAATGTTAGCTATAATTAAACCAACTATAGTTGTTACCATCAGAATACTTGCCCATGGCCACTGACAAAACACATTACCGTGCAGTATTTCACTTGGTTTAACCATTCAGAACTGTATTTTCTGACCACAACAATGAGCAGCAATTAGGAGAAAAGGAAAGCACTTTGTTGCTTCCTTTGAGGTAATCTCTTCTTTCTAGAATTCTCTTTTAATCTGGGCTCAAAGCTTCTATTCTAAGGTTGAGGGCTAAAAACCCCTGGGAAGGACAGGACTTGAATCAAAATTTACACTAAAATTCTAAATTATTGATAATTTTTTAATGAGAAATATTTTTGGTGGTAAGGGCAGGGCTGGGGAGGAGAAAGACATAGTCTACTGGGTGCTTAAAAAGAGCAAAAGTGAATTAAAATAGGTCAAGGGAACCAAAGACCAGGTATTCACTTTTTCTTATGACCAGCTTGGCCTGTGTTTCACCAAAAGGTACTCTGTTAAATTGGATGACCTCTCTCAAAAATTCATAATGTGCGCTACTGTGTTAAAGGCTCTGAGAAGTTCTACAGCCAAGAAGATGCCTTCACTTCATTTGATTCAGCATTCTTAGGTTTACTGTCCACAGAACCTCTTTTTCAGCATAGGTCCTATTAGCCTCCTGAGTAACCAGGAATGCACTTTGCAATTCTGCTCCACATCTAATCAAAGAAGGGGTCCCACCCAATTCCAACTTCTCCTGTATCTTCTCACTTTGACTTATCTAGGTGCATTGAAGAAGACAAGATTAGGCAAATATGATAATTGTCTTCAAATGTCTGGAGGGTTGGCATTAGACAGTGGGATTTAGATTTGCTCTGTATAGCTCCAAAGAATAGAGTGAAGTTCAGTTCTTTGGATCCCAGGAAAGCAGACCTCACTTCTGAATAAGAGAGAATTTTTAAAAATTGCCTTATTTTTTGAAAAGGCATTATAAGTATATGGTATACAATTTAAAAGGTGTTAATACCAAGTGAGGATGTGGATCAAGAAATCTTTACAAACTGCTGGTGGTGTAGTCACTTGGAAAAGTGACCGTTTCTATATTCTGTAACCCAGCCATCCATCTGGTGGTATACACACCAGAGAGACCCTTGTGCACACGCACCAGGAGGTGTGTACAAGAATGTTCCGGGAAAGACTGTGTGTGCCAAACTGGAAATGAGCAAATGCCCACCAACAGGAGAATGGATAAACTGTAATATTTTCATATGATGAAATTATACACAATAATAAAAATGAAAAACTACAGATATATGCCACAACATGAACAAATCGTTGAAACTTAAAGTTGAATGAAAAAAAGTAAGTTGTAGAAGACTGTATATAGCATGATACAGTTTTTATTAATTCAAAATCAAGTCAGATGAAATATTGTTTAAGAATATATCTGTATAATATTATTTTTAAAAGATAGCAAAAGACAGCATTATTTGTTATAGTCAAAAGACTTAAAAAAAAAACAACTATCGGCCTAATGCAGTGGCTCGTGCCTGTAATCCCAGCACTTTGGGAGGCCGAGGTGGGCAGATCACCTGAGGTCAAGAGTTTGAGACCAGCCTGGCCAACATGGTGAAACCCCGTCTCTACTAAAAATGCAAAAATTAGCTGGGTGTGGTGGCATGCACCTGTAATCCCAGCTGCTCTGGAGGCTGAGGCACAAGAATCGCTTGAACCTGGGAGGCAGAGGTTGCAGTGAGCCGACATCTTGCCACTGCACTCCAGCCCGGGTGACAGAGCAAGATTCCATCTCCAAAAAAGAAAAAACAACAACAACAACTGTCTTTCAAGTGATAAATAAAATGTAGTTATCCATACAATGGAATGTTATTTGGCAATAAAGAGAAACAATGTGCCGAGACGTGCTACAACATGGAGGAAACTTGAAAGTATTTTACAAAATGAAAGAAGCCAGTCACAAAGAACTGCATATTATATGATTCCACTTACGGTATAGGCCATTTCAGAATAAGTAAATCCATAGAGACAGAAAGTAGGTTGCCAGTTGCCTGGGTGGATAAGGGACAGACTCGGAGGACAGAGTTTTTTGGAGGAGTAATGAAAATATTCAGAAATTGTGATGACAGTTGCACAACTATGAATACACTAAAAACCATTAAATTGTACACTTTAAATGGGTACATTGTATAATATGTGAATTATATCTCAATAAAGTTGTTATAAAAAGTAGCGACAGAATAATAGACATACAATTCAGGAAGGGGGTATTTACGGAGGAAGTGCAGTAGGGAGAGGGGACATGCAAAGATGCGTTTGAGAAAGCACCCAGAAATAGCCTCTATAGAGCTGAAAATGGTCTAGTAATAGCTGTGAGGTTCTGTCTGTCTGTGTCGGGGGTAGAGGTGCATTGGCATTCTTGATTTTTAAAAATTAGACTACATAATTTGCATATATGTTGCAAATATCCTTTTGTCGGTATCAAATAATTCATAATAAAATCTTAATACAAAATGTACAAAAAGACTGGCTAGGCAAGGTGGCTCACGCCTGTAATCCCAGCACTTTGGGAGGCCATGGCGGGTGGATCATTTGAGGTCAGAGGTTCAAGACCAGCCTGGACAACATGGTGAAACCCCGTCGTTACTGAAAATACAAAAATTAGCCGGGTGTGGTGCACACGCCTGTGATCCCAGCTACTTGGGAGGCTGAAGCAGAAGAATTGCTTGAACCTGGGAGGCGGAGGCTGCAGTGAGCCGAGATTGTGCCACTGTACTCCAGCTTGGGCCACAGAGCAAGATTCTGTCTCAAAAAAAAAAAAAAAGAGGAAGAAGAAGAAAAAAGTACAAAAAGACATATAGTAAAACTCAGCCTCACTCCCTTCACCCAGCCTCCCAGTTTCCCACCTTGAAGACAGCCACTGCTTGCTGGTTCTTGTGTGTCCTTACAGAGAGTCTATATGTTTATAAGCAGGATGTGTGTGCACATGCAGAAGTGACTGTGCTCTCTGCACACTGTTCCACACATTGTTTCACAAACCCGATATATTTGGAGAACTTTCCAAACCTGTATGCAGAGTAGCCTTGATCGTGTTATTGGCCAAGAGGCTTTATGTCTTATTTGGGAAGAATGTATGTTCTGGAGTCAGGCTGCCCTTGGTTGGCTCACAGCATGCTCCTTTGTTTTATTCAGACCTGAAACAAAAAGTTCACCTCATCTCAAATGGCTCTCTTCCATCACCCTCTACCGGCTTCCCTTCTATTTCTTCTTAGCATAACTTGGCATGATATGTGTGCTTGTTTAGTTATGTCTCCTCCTCCTCCTCTTCCTTCTCCTCCTTCTTCTTTTCCTCCTCCTCCTCCTCTTTTTCTTCTTCTCCTTCTCCTTCTTCTTCCTCTCCTTCTCCTCCTCCTCCTCCTCCTCCTCCTCCTCTCACTCTCCTACCCAGGCTGGAGTGCAGTGGTGCAATCATGGCTCACTGCAGCCTCCACATCCTGAGCCCAAGCAATCCTCCTGCCTCAGCCTCCTGAATAGTGGGGACCACAGGCACAAGCTACCATGCCCAGCTTAGTTGTTTGTTTTCATCTCCCCCATTAGAAAGCAAGCTCTGTGACAGCAAAAACTCTGTTCCTTTGCCCTGTAGGGCATATTGCAGTAGGCACACAATAAGTATTTATGGAATGACTGAACAAACAAATGAAATCACAGCTCCATCATGTACTAGCTATAAACTTTTGAGCAAGTTACTAAATCTCTCCTTCCCTCAGTTTCCTCATTGCACAATAGTATAATAGTGGCCGTGAAGGTTAAATAAATGTATACTTCCAAAACACTTAGAACAGGGCCTGGCACATAGTAGCATTCACTCTATGTGGGATCTTCTTCTTAGAATATCCCAGTGCAGTGATGTACCATAATTTCTTTCGCTGGTCTTCTATTTAGGTTGTTTCCGAGTGGGGCTGCAATGCATAACTTTCTACTTAATGCCATTTTGCTCATGAGCAAGTCTATCAGTTGGATGAATTTCTAGAAATGGAATTGCTGGGTTCAAGGGTACATATATTTTTAATTTTGAGAGATAATGCCAACTTGAAGAGATAATGATGAGCAGAACTGGACCACACTGGAAGATGCTGTTCCTGACATCAGACACTATTTAGTCACAAGGCTCTGTGACCAGGTCTGAAGTATGGGGCGGCAGTAATTCCTCCTGCAGGTGGGAGGCTGGGCTGTGTGATCTGCAAGGTCCCTTCAGATCCAGAATGCGATAATATGTTCCATACTGTTATTGGCTAAGTGCCAGGCATACTTGCAACATAAAAATGCAAACCTTAAATATTTCATTTTCTATCCCACTAGTAGTAATGGGGAGAGATACTCTTTTAACTTATTTTTAAACTAAGAGCCAGTTTTCTATTCACACTGTAGTGTTTTTTATTTTTTCACTATTTTTTGGACCTTTTTGAAGGTATTTGGTATAAAAATTTTTAAACGTCCAGCAAAGCTTTTTAAAAAAAAAAGTGTGACCAATTATTTGAACTCTTCTTATACAAATTAAACTTTTCTATAATGATTGGGGTAGGTGGTGGGTCAAAAAATATTGTATTTCTTTTTTTTTTTTTTTAAGTTTATTGGCTTTTTTTTTTCCTGTTGAGTCTAGTCAATAATCCACATTCTACAGCCACTCAAATGTCAAAATGTTTCAAAAATATATAAAAAAATAAAGAAATGAATAGAAGCGTCCTTGTTCTTTAAATTATTTCTGTGTTACCCTGAACTGTAAGTGAACCCTCCTTGCTTATAAAAGAAGCAGCTGTTCATGCAATTGAAACCATGGTTCATTACAAGCTGACCTCGGATTCAGGAGTAAAACTTCCTCTATTTTACTACGACTATTCAGACAGGGACTGGAGATAAACAATAATCAAAATCAGGATGGAACTTGACTGGGAAACCCTCTATGTTCTTTGGCAGAATTATAGCAGCTCTCGAATTGCCAGGAGTGAGGCAATGTGAAATGACCCTCAAACATTCCCTTCGAAATGCAGTGGGCCCAGGCTGCCAACTCTGAACCGACAAAGGCCGATTGTGATGACTGCTTAAGCATATACTTATAGAAACATTAATTATCACCAACCCTATTTTAAACATTTATAGAGAGTTGAGATGAAAGGACCCTTTTAGATCCATTTTTATATTCCCTCTTGTGAGAAACTATGATTACAGAGTGGTTTTTCTTTTTCCCCCACTCCTTGGAAATTTTTATTTCTAGGTCTTATTCCTAAAATACTAAGTTTGGTTTGAGGCTTACATGATAATCAAGTTAGATATGAGAAGATAGCAGGGAAATTCAATGAGTAAGTGGAGGTGATGACAGGAACATGGCGGGGGGTTCCATGTGTGCAGTGTGGGAGGTTTGGGCATCTTCATCAGGAAATGACCCATTTTGGAAATGTGGACATTCAGTTTGCCAGGGTGCCAGTGGAAGGTGATTCTAGAGTGAATCCACTAAGGTCTAAGACAGTGGTTCTCAAACATTAGAATTCATCAGAGTCTTGGGATGGAGCTGCTTTAAAATGGACAACATGGGGTCCCACCCATGGAGAATTCCATCAGTGTGTCTGGGGCAGAGGTGGGGGTTGGGGGAGCAGCATTTTAACCAACACTCCTGGTCATTTGAATTCAGGGAGCTTGAGGCCACACTTTGAGAGGCATGTGGCTTGAAGACTGATTATTCCTAGGTTGTCACTCAAAGGGCCTTCAGGCATGTGTCTACTCAACCTACATTTATATGCTCCCTTTCCAGAACCCAACCCTACCGCCTCCTCCCAGGTCTCCTCCATGGCGCATGGCATCGTGTGTGAAGACTGACCCCCATAATGGTCTGTGGCAGGCCATGTGCAAGGGGGTTCTTGGCTGAAGAATGCTTTAACTTATTGAAGTCAATCATAATTCTTCATAGAGTCATGAAAAAGGAGGAGGGAGAAAGAGAGGTCACAGGCCAAACTAGCCACCCTTGGGCAGTAAATGTCCTTAGCATGTAAGATCCTGAACTGGGCATAGTGGAGTGAATATGAAATATGATGGAGAGGGCCTGGACTTGGCTTTGGTAGGGCTGACAGGTCGATGGGCACAGTGCAACATGGCAGCCTATATAAAAAGCGAGGTGGTTTGAAGAAATCACAAAGGTGAACAAATTCAATGAGCCTTTGTTTGAGACTTGGCTCTGCTCATGTTTCCCAGTGCCCACTCTTCCTCTCCACCCTCCTTTTCCTGTACTCCCTTCTCTAGGCCAAGAGAACATCTGTCTGTTAGCAGTTCACCTTCTCATTCTCTGCTCTGTACACGTGAACATGAATCACTAGACATACAAAATAGGGTGTCAGGAGGACAGGAATGTGCCTCCCGTCGGGCCCAATGTCTCTTCCATCCAATTCGCAGTGTCTGAAAAGCACCTCTGGACCCAGGCCATCACAGACTGTTGCTCTTCTTCCTTCTGCCTCTAGCTTTCTGCACATGATACCCAAGTTCAATCAGATAGGAATATGTGCCATTCACCCTGAAGCAAGCTCTTTCCCAGTACTGCCAATGCCAGGAGGTTCCAATTTAGAATTGAGAGAGCTGTTATTTATTAAGTACTACTATGTGCCAACCACTTTGCATCCTCATCATGTTTAATCCTAACAATAACCCTGCAAGGTGGGCATCTCTGTTACAAGTGGGGAAGCTGAGGTTGAGAGATGCTGTGACTTGTCCAAGATTGTACCCATAGGACTAGAATGTGTAGGGTGGAGGGAGGGCTTTATGCTTTCTGTTTCTGGTTGCTTTTATGATTTGCTCAACTTTGAAGCATTTACTGTAGCTGCATTTTATGCCCATTTAGGGAGCAGTATAGTGGAGAGGTGAAGAATTGGGCCCGGAGACAGATCACCTGGGGCTCTGCCTCTCACTAGCTGTGAAACTTCCAGCATGTTGCCTTCTCTATCCCTCATTTCTCTTGGGATAACAACAGTAGTGATAATAATAATTCTTGGTTCCTCAGAAACAAGTGACAATGAAGGCCAGCAGGGTGGCTCATGCCTGTAATCCCAGCACTTTGGGAGGCCAAAGAGGGTGGATCACCTGAGGTCAGGAGTTCGAGACCAGCCTGGCCAACATGGTGAAACTCCGCCTCTACTAAAAATACAAAAATTAGCCGGGTGTGGTGGAACATGCCTGTCTGCACTCCAGCCTGGGTGACAAGACAGAAAATCTATCAAAAAAAAAAAAAAAAATTAACCCAGCGTGGTGGTGCGTGCCCATAGTTCTAGCTACTTGGGAAACTGAGGTGGTAGGATTGCTTGGGCTGCGGTGAGCCGTGTTGGGCCACTGCACTGCAGCCTGTGCAACAGAGTGAGAACTTGTCTCAAAAGAGAGAGACAGAGAAAGAGAGAGAAAATGAGAGAGAGAGAGAATAAGGTGCTTAGCACAGTGTAAGTGCCTCAACTAATATTTGTTATATTATACAATCGTCATGATCTTTGCAAGCTCCTTTAAAACGGGATATGATGAAATGATGAAAACAATGGCTAAATGGTGCAGAGTGAAGGTACAAAGAATGCATGCATGAACAAAGGAGTTAGAGTGATGGTTTAGTGATGGGAGGGAGGGTTAGGTCACCGAATAACTAAGGCGCAGATATGCTGGGGCAGTCACTGACAAAATGGGCCAATGCTGTTGGGGCGGCCTCCTGAGATACCTCCCCTGTTCCATGCATGGGCTGAGCAGGCGGATCCAGGTTAGCAGAGGCCGGATGGGCTAGCACCCTTGCAGGGGTCGCTCCCCAGGACCTCAGCAGTCTAGCCCCAATTATGGTGGCTGCTAATTACCTTCCCAGCTGCAGCTGCGGGACCCTGCTGGGTGGGTGGAACTGAAGTTGTGGAAGTGGGGGTGATTCTCAGAGATTAAAGAGGGAGGCGGTTCCTGACCCCGCCTATCTGGGAGCTCCTGATCATCTTGGCGCATCCCAGCCCCGCGCCTCCAGAGGGTGCGCCCTGGTCTGGCACCCTGGGGAGGGAACCCGCGACAGAGCAGAGGAGATCCTGAGGGGTCGATTAGACCAGGTTTAATTGATTAGACCAGGAAGGCGGACGTTCTGCCGGGGAGAGAGGTGAGGCAGGTATTCCTGTTTGATCTTTATTTTCCAGATGGCAAACTGAGGATTAGAAAATTAATCCAGGGGCCAGGCGCGGTGGCTCACGCCTGTAATCCCAGCACTTTGTGAGGCCGAGGCGGGCGGATCACGATGTTAGGCGATCAAGACCATCCTGGTTAACACGGTGAAACCCCGCCTCTACTAAAAATACAACAAATCAGCCGGGCGCAGTGGCGGGCGCCTGTAGTCCCAGCTACTCGGGAGGCTGAGGCAAGAGAATGGCGTGAACCCAGGAGGCGGAGCTTGCAGTGAGCCAAGATGGCGCCACTGCACTCCAGCCTGGGCGACAGAGCGTAACTCTGTCTCAAAAAAATAAATAAAAAATAAAGAAAGAAAAGAAAAAGAAAATTAATCCAGGTTCGAACTCAGAGAGGCTGAGTCCTGAACAGGCTGTTAGAACAATAGGCTGTGGTCTCAGAGAGAGGAGAATCGTAATACCTGCGTAATTCACTCGGCAGGGTGCTTGTGGACTCTGATAGTGATAATCTGGGCCCAGTAATTAGTCAACTATATTTCCCTGTCTTCATCCATGTATCCAGTATTTATGATGTACCTGTGAGCTTTGTAATTATTAGTATGTCTAAGTTTTTGTAGGGCATACAGATTTTCCATCCATTGCCTGAAGGTGTTTATTGTCCAAGAATAACAACTAGAATAATAAAAGTACTGAATCCCACTGATTAAATATCTACTATGTGCTGTTTATGATCTCACTGTATTGTGACAACAATTGTAATTACATAGCTATTATCAGGCCATTTTATAGATGAAGAAATTGAGGCTCAGGGAGGTTAAGGAGCTTGCTCTCCATTCAGGACACACAGCTTCTGGTCAGTGCTGAAGCCAAGATTCATATCCAGACTCTATACTGTAAAGCCCTTGCTCTTAGTATAACTACAAAGCCCTTGCTCTTGGTTGCTGGTCCAGGGAGGAGTCTATCGACCGTGAGAGATCACCCACTAAATGAAGGTGGATTTTTGAGCCCTGGCTTCAACCAGAACGGTCAAAAAAGCCTTCCTACAAGGGCAGGACGCAGAAAGTGTTCTGCAGCCTGAGGAGAGGAGGCATTTCACGAAGGCGAGAGGGGTCAGTGAGGAGGGGCAAGGACCAGAGACATTGAAGATGGTCACAGCTGCTGCTGCCTCCCCTGAGCTTCCCAACAGCCCCGTGAGGGAGGAGGGGCGGGGATAACACCTCCATTTTGAAACGACGGGTGCTCAAAGAGGTTATGTGGCTTGCCCAAGGTACCCCGCTACTAAATGATAAAAGTGTGTCCCCGGACTCCTTCCATTTTACAAGTAGCATGGAACCATGGAATTTTTGTGGCTAGAGTATGGGAGATGGGGAGGTGGATCCTCTTGTATCATTAAATGTATAATTTTCATTATCAGTATAAGAGCATCATTCTTAACCTTTTTTTTTTTTTTTCATGCCACAGACCCCTTTGGCAGTCTCACGAAGTCTGTGGATCCCTTTGCCAAAAAATAGTCCTGTTTTTAAAATTGTGGTAAATACAAATAACATAAAATGTACCATCTTAACTATTTTTAAGCGTACAGTTCAGTGGCATTAAGTACATTCATACTGTTTTGCTACTTTCACCACCATCCATCCACAGAATTATTTTTATCTTGCAAAATTGAAACTCTGTACCCATTAAACAATAACTCCCCATTCTCCCTACCTTTTAGCCCCTGGTAACCACCATTGTACTTTTTGTCTCTATGAATTTGACTACTCTGCACACCTCATTTCAGTGGAATTATGCAGTCTTTATCCTTTTGCGACTGGCCTACTTCACTTGGCATCTTGTCCTCAAGGTTCATGAATGTTGTAGCATGTGTTGGAATTTTCTTCCTTTTTAAGGATGAGTAATATTCCATTGTATGCATATACTACATTTTGTTTACCCATTTATCCCTTGACAGATACTTGTGTTGCTTCCACCTTTTGGCTATTGCAAATGATGAGCCAAATAATGTTTTAAAATACATAAAATTACATATGTGTGTATATAGTATATATTATATAAATGTATATTTACAGAAATTATATGCGATGTAATTACAAAGGAAAATATTTATATTGATATACAGTTATCTATCTATTGATCTATCATCTATCTATATTTTTTGAGACAGGGTCTCACTCTGTCACCCAGCAAGAGTGCAATGGCACAGTCATGGCTTATGGCAGCCTTGAACTCCTGGGCTCAAGTGATCCTCTCACCTCAGCCTCCTGAGTAGTTGGGACTACAGGCACACACCACCATGCCTGGCTAATTTTTATATTTTTTGTGGAGATGGGGGTCTCACTTTGTTGCCCAGGTTCGTCTCAAACTCCTGGCCTCAAGCAAACCTCCAGTCTCAGCCTCCCAAAGTGTTGCGATTACAGGCACGAGCCACCACTTCTGACTTTCAATATGTTTTTTAAAAATTGGCCAGGTGCAGTGGCTCACACTGGGAGACCGAGGTGGGTAGATCACTTGAGGTCAGGAGTTCAAGACCAGCCTGGCCAACATGGTGAAACCCCGTCTCTACTAAAAATACAAAAATTAGCCTGGCGTGGTGGTGGACATCTGTAATCCAAGGAAGCTGAGGCAGGAGAATCACTTGAACCTGGGAGGAGGCAGCTGCAGTGAGCTGAGATTGCACCACTGCACTCCAGCCTGGGTAACAGAGCGAGACTCTGTCTCAAAAAAAAAAAAAAATTGATTGTGATATAGAAAAATGTCAGCTCCTTTACTAATGCAGATAATAAAATCCAGCACAGGCTTAATAACTACCCTAACTTGGAAAAAGCAATGAATGTAAGTGATATTTTGAGATATGCTCCATTACTAGCATATGCTATGAAAATATCAGTGATTTCCATTGCTAACAAAGTCCCAGGTATGGCTAACATTCCTGTGGTTTGATGCCTACATTCATAATAGAAGGAAATGCTAAATTTCAGTTGGAGATTTGTGAAAATACAGATGATTATTTCTCATGTAAGTCCAGGATCCCCTGGAATTCTCTTCCCAGGCCCTGGGAAATTCCAGCCATTATGAGCGCACAGCTTTAGAGCTTGAGGAAAGCCTTCTTTATAACCCTCCAGGCCTAAAGTGAGGGCTCTAAATTCAAACTTTTTGGTTTGGAGTGATCTTTTCCTGGCTTGGCCCAGCTGTGTGAACTTGCCTCTCTGAGCCTCTGTTTCCTCATCTATGGTTGGACACCAATATCTGCCCCTTAGAAGTTATGGCTTCCTGTGACTAATGAGCCTCCTTTAAAAAGATGAATAGACTGGGCGTGGTGGCTCATGCCTGCAATCCCAGCACTTTGGGAGACCAAGGCAGGCAGATCACTTGAGGTCAGGAACTTGAGACCAGCCTGACCCACATGGTGAAACCCTGTCTGTCCTAAAAATACAAAAATTAGCTGGGCATGGTGGCAGGTGCCTGTAATCCCAGCTACTTGGGAGGCTGAGGCAGGAGAATCGCTTGAACCTGGGAGGAGGCGGTTGCAGTGAGCTGAGATCATGCCATTGCACGCCAGCCTGGGTGACAGAGCGAGATTCCATCTCAAAAAAAAAAAAAAAGAAAAGAAAAGAAAAGATAAAACCAGGCAAGCATTTTGGCCCAGGTTTATCTAAATCTCAAAAATCCCCTTCTCTATCCATGATGGATGGCAAGATAGAAAGCTTTTTACATCCATGTTTTCCAGAACCTCATTTTCTTCCTTCCATTGAGGGTAAACAACACAACTAAGCCAGACCCTGACTCTTCCTTCTATCTTAGTCTTTTGGGAGCCAAGATTGGCATCTTGTTTTCACAGACCCTAAGTTGTCTAAAACTTTTACATACCAGGGGGTGGTCTGGGATCCTATCAGGGGCCATAAAAGACCATAGGCAGCAAAGATAGGGAATCAGCAGGGATATGCTTAAACAATTCACTGGAAAAAGGAAGCCACAAAGGGAGGTTTACATGCAGGTGTCCAGGCATTCTAGTTATGTGCCTTAAGATAACCAAATCCCTGGCTGAAGATGGCAGACAGGAATGCACTAAATTTGCTGCCTGTTAGACAGGTTTAGTCTCTTCTGTTTTTTTTTTTTTGTTGTTGTTGTTATTGTTTTATTTTGAGATGGAGTCTCGCTCTGTCACCAGGCTGGAGTGCAATGGCGCAATCTCAGCTCACTGCAACCTCCGCCTCCAGGGTTCAAGTGATTCTCCTGCCTCAGCCTCCTGAGTAGTTGGGACTACAGGCTCCTGCCACCATGCCCAGCTAATTTTCGTATTTTTAGTAGAGACGGGGTTTCACCATGTTGGCCAGGATGGTCTCAATCTCTTGACCTCGTGATCCGCCCGCCTTGGCCTAGTGCTGAGATTACAGGCGGGAGCCACCGTGCCCGGCCTAGTCTCTTCTGTTTTAATACTGAACATCTCATACTGAAATCTTTTTTTTAAACTATGAGATAGGATAATATTAACTAGCTCATAAGATAATACTAACTAGCTCATAAGATTGTGGATTGATTGAGATAATGCTTATGGAAGCTCTTGTCCAACCCGAGCTGAAGCTGCAACACTGCTGGGAGGGGATTTGGGTGCTCCCCACCCCCTTACCCCAAGAACTGTTTGCACGAATTGATGTGCACATCAGTTTGGTTCTTAATTGAGAGAAAACGGTGGAGTTCCTCCCACCAACCTCTGCCTCAGGAGTACCTGGGAGGGAGGGGAGAATGGAGGGCAGGAACCACTGTTTTTGTCTCTCTGTCCCCTAATACTGGGGTGGGGAAGGAGCTATGTTTATATGATACTTTTTGAACCTGTGCCCAAGCACTGGTGGCTCAGAGTCCAAGGGACAAAATGTGACACTGAACAAACAGGGAGAGGGCAGGTCTTCCCACATCCCTTCCATTCTGCCCAAAGGGGCCATCGGCAGGGGCCCTATGGAGAGCAATGGCATAGTGGGGAGAGGCATAGCGCCTCACAGAGACAGACTATCATGAGAAACTCAGTGCTGTGTATATGGAGATCAGCATCCCCTGGGAATTCTGGAAAATAAGTGTTGGGGGAGAGGGAAGATGTCAAGCAAGGCCTGATTTGATGAGCAGATGGGGGCTGGGAGCTGGCAAGAATCTACTATTAATGTCGACATTACCTCATTTGCACTGCTTCTCTTTTGAGCCTGGGACATAATGAGTAAAGCAACATCTTCCCAGAAACCCAAGAAATTCCTCTTCTATTTCTGAGTCTGAGATACAGTAAAGTATCACACATATACTTGCTTACTAGCAATATTGTTGTTAAGGTATTACTCTGCTATCAACTATGTAGGAGAGAGGTTAACAGAGTCAAATGGCTGCTTGTTAGTGACCTGGGATTCAGTCAGGTTTCTCTGATACGAAAGCTCATACTTTCTCATTCTAGGATAACTTTTCCCCTAAATTTATCTTGGAAAAAAAGAAAATATGTTCAGTAAGTTAAACATAGAAATACCATATGCCCCAGCAATTCTACTCCTAGGAATATATCCAAAAGAATCCAGGACAGATAATCAAACAAAAACTTGTACATGAATGTTCACTGTTCATAATAGCAAAATATGTAAACAACCCAAATATCTACAAACTGATGGGTGGATAAACAAAACATGATATGCCCATACAACAAAATGGTCTTGAGTCACAAAGAATGAAATACTAATACATGCTACAACATGGATGCACCTTGGAAACATCATGATAAGTGAATGAAGCCAGTCATCAAAGACCACTCATTGTATGATTCCAAATATGTGTTATCTTCAGAAAAGGCAAATCCATGGAGACAAAAAGCAGATTAGTGTTTGCTGGGGTTCAGGGTAAGGGGAATGGGGAGTGACTGCTAATGGGTACAGGGTTTCTTTTGCAGGTGATAAAAATGTTCTAGAATTAGATAGTAGTGACATAACAGCTATACAACATCATAAATGTACTAAAAGCCATTGAATTGTATACTTTCAAAATGGTTAAAATGGTGTGTTTTAGGTTTTTTTTAAACCATAATAAAAAAGAAAACAGCAAGGAGCGAGTATTTAAATGGGAACATTAAGCACATTCCAGCACTTTCCAGGTGCTCTGTTTCCCAGAAATCTATTTTCTAGATTTTTAGTACAATAAGAACTTCCCCATTTGGAACTACTTAGGCAACTTCATCTAAGCAGAGCACAGCTGAGAATCAGGAAGAAAACCCAGCTCTAAGGTTCTCCTTCAATGTCTGTGAGAAGAAGGCTGAAGGGTGAGCTAAGTCCATCCATGTGTTATAACTTGGTATGCTCCTGGATTATAGTGATTCTCTGAGTTATCAAGACAAGGTTAACTCCATTCTGAGTCTCTAGAAAACAATTTTAGTCCTCTCAATTTGCTTTCTGCCTTGCTACACAGCAAATTATGTGGTCCTTCTTCTTCTTTTTTTTTTTTTTTTGAGATGGAGTTTCGCTCTTGTTGCCCAGGCTGGAGTGCAATGGCGTGATCTTGGCTCACTGCAACCTCTGCCTCCCGGATTCAAGCGATTCTCCTGCCTCAGCCTCCTGAGTAGCTGGGATTACAGGCATGCACCACCACATCTGGCTAAATTTTTTTGTGTTTTTAGTAGAGACGGGGTTTCATCATGTTGGTCAGGCTGGTCTTGAACTCCTGACCTCAGGTGATCCACCCGCCTCAGCCTGCCATACTGCTGGGATTACAGGCGTGAGCCACCGCGCCTGGCCTAATTATGTAGTCCTTGATTCTTTTCTGAGAACTTTGAAGACTTGAATGGAGTTTTAGGATAGACTCAATTTTGTAATAAACTCATGTTCTTCAATGTGCTTGATTAGGACATTACTCCGAACCTAGGACCAAGTATTGAAAGATAAGTGTTCCACTGAATAGCCGCAACAACTCCAATGTGACACTGGACCTTGAGTTTTTCAACCGTGGGACAGGGTGGTCTTCAACACAAGGCTATTATGAGAGTTAAATATGATACTGACAAGCTATTAATTATTGGGTTGGCAGCAAGAATTCTCTGGGCTAATATAGTATTAATAATAGCTAACATGTATGATGCATTTGTGCATTGTACATATTATGCATAGGCTAAGCACTTTACACAACATCCATGTACATATATGGGATAAGTTCTTCTTTAGTCCCAGTTAGCACATAAAGAAACTAAAGGCGAGAGATAGTAAATAACTTATCCAAGGTGCCAGAGCCAGTAAATGTTTGAGCCAAGATGTAACTCCAGCAGCCTGAGCACTGCCTCTTGTGCATAATATATTACATTTTTCATATAATGTCAAGGAAAAAGTCAAGCAGAACTGAGGGATGTAATCAATGCTTTTAAAAGTGTCTTGAGTATCCTTGTATGAAATGGCATCCAAAATCATTGGAGCCACCTCAAAGCTGGTTGTTCGCATTTCTTTCAAAAATCCACACTCAGTGACATTCATTTCAGTAGCTTGAGATCAGCCATGGTAGGAGTATTTACATTATGGAAATTAGCAAATGCTCCTAATAAGGGCTTTCCCCCCCCTGCCCCCCGAGAGCCTATTAAACATTTGCCAGCATACCACTAGCTAAACTAATTTCTGGGCCAGGCGTGGTGGTTCACACCTGTAATCCTAACAGTTTGGGAGGCCGAGCCAGACAAATCAGTTGAGGCCAGGAGTTCGAGACCATCCTGGCCAACATGGCGAAACCCTGTCTCTACTAAAAATACAAAAATTAGCTGGGTGTGGTGGCACATGCCTGTAATCTCAGCTACTATGAAGGCTGGGGCAGGAGAATTGCTTGAGCCCAGGAGGCAGAGACTGCAGTGAGCTGAAATTGTGCCACTGCATTCCAGCCTGGGCAACACAGCGAGACCTTGTCTCAAATAAATAAATAAATAAATAAAATAATTTTTATTAGCAAAAAGAATATCTGATAATGATAATAAAAGCATTTTTCTTCATTTGCAAAGCTGCAAATGTAAACCCACGAAAGCAAGAGGACTTCTCTTGATCAGTCTCAACTTTGAAACAACGAGAGGAAAATCATAACAGAAAGAAACCTGAGGCCGGGCGCAATGGCTCACGCCTGTAATCCCAGCACTTTGGGAGGCCGAGGCAGGCAGATCACCTGAGGTCAGGAGTTTGAGACCAGTCTGGCCAACATGGTGAAACCCCATCTCTACAAAAATACAAAAATTAGCCGGGCGTGGTGGTGGGCACCTATAATCCCAGCTACTCGGGAGGCTGAGGCATGGGAATTGCTCGAACCCAGGAGGCAGAGATTTCAGTGAGCCGAGATCACACCATTGCAATCCAGCCTGAGAGAGGGAGACTCTGTCTCAAAACAAAGAAAAAAAGAAAGAAACCTGAGGCTGGGCACGGTGGCTCACGCCTGTAATCCCAGCACTTTGGGAGTTTGAGGCGGGCAGATCACCTCAGGTCAGGAGTTTGAGACCCGCCTGGCCAACATGATGAAACCCTATCTCTACTAAAAATACAAGAATTAGCTGAGTATGGTAGCATGCGTTTGTAATCTCAGCTACTCGGGTGGCTGAGGCACGAGAATTGCTTGAATTTGGGAGGTAGAGGTTACAGTGAGCTGAGATTGCACCAGTGCAGCCTGGGCGACAGAGCAAGACTCCATCTCAAAAAAAAAAAACAACACAAAAGAAACCTGAGATCTTAAGCAGCCTCTGGACTTGTGCTTTTCCCAGTCACAGCTTCCATTCTTTGAAACAGACACTGAACATCTAAATTGTGTTGTCCTGTTTAGTCCTTCCACCAAGGCAGGCAATAGGTACTATCACCATCTGCGTTTTAAGAATGAGAAAACTGAGCCTTAGAAAAGTTAAGTAACTTGTTTGAGCTAGAAAGTGGCAACGCCAAGATTGGAATCTAGGTAGTGTAAATTCAGAACTCACCTTTCTCCACCGCTGGACTTCAAAATAGCTTCAATATCTTTGAACCATTTCCCTTAGGTGCTGTTGCTTAGGATCTTCTTAAATATCTTGGTAAAAACTAAAATGGAGGCAGTTGGACAAACCACCCAAGGCCAAACCATATTGGTGATTTGCACATATGATCTCAGTCTTGTCCTTAAGGTTTCAGGGACCCCACATTCAACAGGTGCTGAGAGAGAAGAAACTAGTCTGGAGCAGGAAAAAAACAAAACGAAACATCAAATAAAACAAAAAAGCAGGCCAGTTGCGGTGTCTCATGCCTGTAACCCCAGCACTTTGGGAGGCCGAGGTGGGCAGATCACAAGGTCAGGAGATTGAGACCATCCTGGCCAACATGGTAAAAACCCATCTCTACTAAAGATACAAAAATTAGCTGGGTGTGGTGGCACACGCCTATAATCTCAGCTACTTGGGAGGTTGAGGCAGGAGAATGGTTTGAACCCGGGAGGCAGAGATTGCAGTGAGCCAAGATCGCATCACTGCACTCCAGCCTGGTGACACTCTGTCTCAAAAAACAAAAACAAAACAAAACAAAAACAAAAACAAACAAAACAAAAAACACAAAAAAGCAGGAGCAAGAACTCTTGAATAATTAACACATATATTTTGAGCACCTACTATGTGTCAGGCATAGTTCAGGGTGCCACGAATAAAACAAGACCAAAGCAGTTGAGTCTCTGCACTAGAGTTTATACTCGACAACAATAATGAACATTTATGGAGTGCTTGCTGTGTGCCAGCACCCTGCTAAGCATTTATACTCATTGTCTTACCTAATCCTTGAAACAAGATGTTGAAATAAGGGCATGACCAGCTGGTACCCTTGGCAAGTTGCTTGAGCATTCTGTGGTCATTTCCCAGGTATGTAAAATGGAGATAATATTTAACTACTTCACTGGGTTGTTGTGAAAATGAAAGGAAGCGATAATTTGTATGTAAAGAGCTGACCATAGTGTTGGTCCATGATATGCCATCTGTGCTAGCTTTTTGTTAGCACAAAAACTACTTTTTTAATAAGAAAAGTACTATGAGTAGTGCCATCTCACAGATGTGAAAACTGAGGCTCAAGTCTCACCATCAATGCTGACTGCCTGTCCACTGTACCATACTGCCCTTGGAAAGTGGGAAGCAGGAAGGGACCAGGTGGAACAGGCTGAACGCCTATTGAGTCTGAAGAGAAAAAGTGGAAAGAGAAAAGTCGTGGGCAGAGATAGGAGTCATATGCAGACTTCTAGGATGCAGAGTGAGGCAGTTTGGACAGTTCCCACCTATGAAGTGCCTCAGAAAGGTGAGGCTCTCTAATTAGCCTAAGCTCTGGGTCATCTCTAGGGAAACTTTCTTCACCGCCACCTATCCCCAACTGTCTCCTGCCAGCCCAGATTAGGTGTCCTTATACCCCCATAAACATTTCCATAGCCCCATGAGGTTATTTCTTTCTCACCATGCACCACATTGCACTAGAATTGCCTGTTTGGGTCTCTGTGTACCTTTCAAATCTTGGAAATCTCTCCAGCCTTAGCACCCAGTACTCCTGGTTAGAGCTCAGTAAATGTCTGGACATTAGACTGCATTTATGATCAAGAAGCACTAAATCTTTCACCTCAAGAAGAAGCTTGTAGGCATAAACACTTACTTAGAAAAGTGAGTTGAGGGCCAGGCACGGTGGCTCACACCTGTAATCCCAGCACTTTGGGAGGCCGAGGGGGGTGGATCACGAGGTCAGGAGATCAAGACCATCCTGGCTAATACGGTGAAACCCCATCTCTACTAAAAATAAAAATAAAAATAAAAATTAGCCGGGCATGTGGCAGGCGCCTGTAATCTCAGCTACCTGGGAGGCTGAGGCGAGAACCCAAGGCGGAGTTTGCAGTGAGCTAAGATTCCGCCACTGCACTCCAGCCTGGGTGACAGAGCGAGATTCCGTCTCAAAAAAAAAAGAAAAGTGAATTGAACGTTAGGTCCTTTACCTGCTAATACAGTAGTTACCCCTTATCCATGGTTTCAGTTGCTAGTAGTCAACCACAGTCCAAAAATATGAAGGTATTTAGGGAGAGAGGGGAGAAAGGCAGGCCACATTCACGTAACTTTTATTACAGTGTATTTTTATAATTATTCTATTCCACTATTATTTATTGTTGTTAATCTCTCACCAAGTCTAATTTATAAATTAAACTTTATCATAGGTATGTATGTATAGGAAAAACATAGTATATATAGGGCTCAGTACTATCATAGTTTTAGGCCTCCACCACAGGTCTTGGAACGTCTCCCCCGTGGATGAGAGGGGCTCATTGTACCTAAAAAGGATGCTTATGCTTCTGCCTTATGCAAAGGAAGTTGTTACAGTTTTTAGTATCAATAAGGGGGTTTGAATAAGGTGTCCAAGTTTCTCAATGTCCTGGAAACAACCCTCAGAATAGGTGAGCTATCACAGGTCACAGAGCTAAGACAGGCCACGGATTGCCTGGCTGTGCCGTGATTTGTCTAACCATCACATAGCTCGTAGGTTAGGTGCATTTGACTCTTCCAAGCAATGCTAAGAAGGCATTCTGAACCTATAGCCTTGTACTGCTGTGTAAATACATTCCTAGGGGGAAATTGCTAGGTCAAAAGCATTCTCATAAAGATTTCATTTTAAAAACTCAAATATTAGAAAGTGCCCATGTGAAACCTGGCTAATGACAGTTACCTCAAAGGCAAATACCTCAAGTATGTTTTCCATGGACATGTTATTTACCTATTCTGACTCTAAGATTTCACAGCTCTCGCAGCTCTGTGTTCTCTGAGATTGACATTGCAGTAAGCAGCAGGAATGCCCAGGAGAACATGTCAAGAGGAAGAAAAGACAAAGTCAGAGACAGCAAGAAAAACAACATAGAAGAAACTGAAATAGAAAAGATGGCTTGGGGCTGAAAGAAAGGCATTTCAAAGTCAAAAGAAGAGGAAAAATAAGGCTAATCTTTACCTGAAAAAGGATCTTTTAAAGTTTTCTGGCCAGGCACGGTGGCTCACACCTGTAATCCCAGCACTTTGGGAGGCTGAGATGGGCAGATCACGAGGTCAGGTGTTCGAGACCAGCCTATCCAATATGGTGAAACCCCATCTTTACTAATAATACAAAAATTAGCCGGGCATGGTGGCACGCACCTGTAGTCCCTGCTACTCGGGAGGCTGAGGCAGAAGAATCACTTGAACCCGGGAGGTGGAGGTTTAAGTGAGCCAAGGTCACACCACTGCTCTCTAGCCTGGGTGACAGAGCAAGACTCCATCTAAAATAAATAAATAAATAAAATAAAATAAAGTTTTCCTTTGAAAAACCCATAATGCTAGTAAATAGGTTCTGATAAGAAAAGCAGTGTCCTCAAGTAGGAAGAGACCCCTTGTTTTGTAGATGGAGAGATGAGTCTCAGGGGCCAACCGACTTGCTCAAGAACACGTGGCTAGTTGAGGACCACAGCTGTGGCTCCTCAGTCTTGCTGCATCATGGCCTTTATTTTTCCTTCCATTTTTCTCCACTTATCCCTTTATAATTACTCTACTTAAGCAATATAGATTATTCATTCAAAGCTGGAACATCATTTTCTCATTTCAGTGAGTTTACATAGTGATGACGGAGCCTGTTCTTAGTGTTTAACAATCAAAGCCAATTATGACTCTTTCTTTCCTTCATGTAATAAAACACACTGTCCTTTTCAGAATGTAGTGTTTTTATTCTATGACATCAACAGGCTAATGAGAACAATAATATGGCAACAAAACCTCCAGAGAAGATGTGTACTAAATATAATCAAGTAAGCCCAGTTATTCAGGATTGTGGAAATAGTGTCATGGATACAAAATAAAGAATAAAAGTAGCTCAAAGGATACTGAACTCATGAGCATGAGTCAGGGCACACTCATGTGTGTTCATCCCAGTGATATGACCAGCTACAACAAGCTCAATTTCCTTCTGCCCTTTGGAGGGCATTGACAAGCCTCTGGATACTTTTTTGGTACTGAATCCAAATTCCCCAAACTGCCCATGCTATGCTTGGCAAACCCAGAAAATGTTCCAACTTTGTCCCTATAGCAGAGGAAAACTGAGTCAAGAGCCACCCTAAGCACTCATTCAATTAATTACCCATCCATTCATCCATCCATTTATCCATCTCTCCTTTCGTCTATCCCTCCCTTCTTCCATCCATCTATCAAACATTTGTTGAGCACCCACCATGTAGGAGTTCAGTTAGTGAATATGGAAATGGCTCACTAATTGGAAATAACAGCACAGTCTTGACTTTTGGCTTTTTACTATCCCTGGGTGTTTGTTCCTTGTTTATAGAGAGGGATAGCCAATCCTGAGGTTTTGGTCCAGCTATGGAATTTATATGGATGTGGTTGCTCTTCTCTCTGTCATTCTGTGTATAGCTAGAGAAATGAAGCAAGAAAAAAAAATGAATATTAAAGGCAATCCTATTTTTCTTGGACTCTAATTTGAAAGCTCATTTTTTTTTTTTTTTCTTGAAATCCAAGGAAGAGTATTTGCCAATGAGCCCTTCGATGAGGCAAAAAGAGTTCCAGTGGATCCCAGGAAGACAGTCTGTGTTTAGGAAGGAAATATCCTGGGAGGTCCCTTTCTCTTGCATAGAGGATCCTGGCCTAGTCCAGCACTAGAGGCACTTGACACCAATGCCACTGGGAAATTGCATCCTCAGTTGTCTAAGGGGCTCTGGTCATGACCCTGCCCTTTTTCTTCCTTGGCAAAATTGCCCATGTTTCAGTTTCAGGGGACTGAAGAATCTACAGTATTCCCCTAAGACCCCAGGATAGGTTCATAAAATGTGACTATCTGAAATTGAAGGAAGAAGAGTGACAAAAGTATATGAGACAATCTATTCCTCCCTCACCCATCAAGACTGTAAGCTCAGTAAGGACAGGAACTCTGTTAATCATGTTCATTGTTTTATACCTAGGGCCTGGCAATATGATATTCAATGCTCAGCAAATATTCATTTAATTAATAATAGTTATTAATTTTATAATTATAATTTTATAAATATAAATTCATGCAAATTATAAAACTGTTGTAGTCTTCTCAGGAAATATTTGTAGCATCCAAACTGCTAAGCAATAGAAAGTACATCAGACTTAGAGTAAGAAAGCTTGAGTCTGATTTCTTTTTCTTTTTCTTTCTTCCTTTTTTTTTGAGACAGAATCTCACTCTGTCCCCCAGGCTGGAGTGCAGTGGCTCAATCTTGGCTCACTGCAACTTCCACCTCCCAGGTTCAAGAGCGATTCTCCTCTCTCATCCTCCCGAATAGCTGGGATTACAAGCGCATGCCACCATGCCCAACTAATTTTTGTGTTTTTAGTAGAGATGGGGTTTCACTATGTTGGCCAGGATGGTCTTGAACTCCTGGCCTCAAGTAATCTGCCAACCTAGGCCTCCCAAAGTGCTGGGATTACAGGCATGAGCCACCGCACCCAGCCCCTGAGTCTGATCTTTGTTTACTAGCTGTGGGTACCAATTTTCATGTCTTTAAAATGGGATCAATAGCATCTACCTCACAGAGTTATTGGGAAGATTAAATAGAACCACATATTTAAGAGGCCATAGCACAATGCCTGACACAGTGATATGTTCTTAAGAAATGCTAGGGGACTGCACAAATCTTAACAAGAGGCCTACAGTGAGCCTAAAAAGGAAGCATCGCTGGGTGCAGTGGCACATGCCTGTAGTCCCAGCTACTTGGGAGGCTGAGATGGGAGGATCTCTTTAGCCCAGGAGTTTGAGTCCAGCCTGGGCAATATAGCAAGACATTGCCTCTAAAAAAAAAAAAAAAAATTATGAAAGGTGAGCACCAGTGAAAATGTAACCACTGAAAGAGAAGCTAAATTCATGAAAATTATGAGGACAATAACTGAATCCAAATTCCCCAAACTGTGCAAGCTATGCTTGGCAAACCCAGAAAATGTTCCTACTTTGTCCCTATAGCAGAGGAAAACTGAGTCAAGAGCCACCCTAAGCACTCACTCAATTAATTACCCATCCATCCATCCATCCATTTATCCATCTCTCCCTTCATCTATCCCTCCCTTCTTCCATCCATCTATCAAACATTTGTTGAGCTTCTACCATGTAGGAGTTCAGTTAGTGAATATGGAAATGGTTCACTGATTGGAAATCAGTGAGGACAGTTCCTGTCCTTATTGAGCTCACAGTCTTGACGGGGCGAGGGAAGGATAGATTATCTCATCTACATTTTTTTGGTTTTTTTTTGAGACGGAGTTTCACTCTGTTGCCCAGGCTGGAGTGCAGTGGCGTGATCTTGGCTCACTGCAAGCTCCACCTCCCGGGTTGAGGCCATTCTCCTGCCTCAGCCTCCCGAGTAGCTGGGACTACAGGCACCTGCCACCACACCCAGCTAATTTTTTATATTTTTAGTAGAGACAGGGTTTCACCGTGTGAACCAGGATGGTCTCGATCTTCTGACCTCATGATCTGCCTGCCTCGACCTCCCAAAGTGCTGGGATTACAGGCATGAGCCACTGCACCCGGCCTATCTCATCTACATTGGTCACTCTCCTTCCTTCAATTTCAGATAGTCACACTTTATGAACCTATCCTGGGATCTTAGGGGAAGACTAGATTCTTCAGTCCCCTGAAAGTGAAAATCATTTGTCGTCCTATTATAGTGACAATTTTTTTTTTTTTTTTTTGATATGGAGTCTCGCTCTGTCACCCAGGCTGGAGTGCAGCGGCACAATCTTGGCTCACTACAACCTCCGCCTCCCGGGTTCAAGCGATTCTCCTGCCTTAGCCTCCTGAGTAGCTGGGACTACAGGGGCGTGCCACCACGCCCAGTTAATTTTTTGTATTTTTAGTAGAGATGGCATTTAATCATGTTAGCCAGGATGGTCTTGATCTCCTGACCTCGTGATCCACCTGCCTCAGCCTCCCAAAGTGCTGGAATTATAGCCGTGAGCCACTGTGCCTGGCCTATAATGGCAAAAATGTTTTGTCACTGATATGAAAAATATTTTTTAAAGGAAAATCAGTGGAAAAGTTTTGCTGGTGTTTCTTTGACAATTTTCAGTGCTGAGCTTATTTTCATCTGAACAAGACAGGCTTTCAGCTTTCCTGAGTTGTCAGGTGATAGCTTAATAAAATTTGCTTTCCAAGTACTTATTCAGAAAAATTATCCAAAATTTGGAAATAAAGCAAAGACATTGTTGTGTGTCCTTGTTTCAATGACATACTAGAGAACTGTCCAACAAGCTCACTTAGGGATCATCTTGTGCTCTTGGAATTATTATTTTGCTTCACTTACTCTTTACTATTTATATGAACTGAATGTTTGTGTCCCTCCTCAAATTTGTATGTTGAAGCCTTAACCCCCAGTGTGGCTGTATTTAGAGATGGGGTGTCTTAAGAAAGCAATTAAGATGAGATGAGGTCATAAGAGTGAGACTCTAATCTGATAGGATTAGTGTCCTTATAAGAAGAGACACCAGCTTGAACACACTGAAGAAAGGCCAGGTGAGGACACTGTGAGAAGGTGACCATCTGCAAGCCACAAAGAGGGCCCTCACCAGAAGCCAAACCAGCCAGAACCTGGATCTTGGATGTCAAGCCTCTACAACTATGAAAAAGTTAATTTATATATTTTAAACCACCTAGTCTTGGTACTTTGTTGTGGCAGCCTGAGCTAGGACATTATTGCTTAAGGTTCAGACTCTGTAACTTTGGGCTTAACTTGTAGAAGATTGATAAGTTGCTTGTGGATGTTTCTAGTAGAGATGTAAATTATTTCTATTTATAGAAATGAGAGTGCAAAGATCAGTTTTACTGACCTATAGGACAGTAACCATTTTATATCTAATGTCATCTGAGTTTCAGTTTTCTTGCTTTGTAAAACACCAATAACAGTTCCTCCTTCATAGGGTTGTTGTACCATTAAATGTAACACATGTAGCACTTGTAGGGCACTGCTGGACACGTAGTAAGCTTTCAATTAAATTACACTCACTACAATTATTTAGATCAGAGGTCTACAGATGTGTTTTGTTGGGTTTGCACAGCATTTAAAAATATGAGTAGCCAATAGGTAAAAGTCAGGACATTTCACGTATTTCAGATGTTAACGTCTCTTTAAAAATCAAAATATTAGTCAGTACAAGGCTTAAATTATTATATGGCAACCAACAACTCTAAGTTGGTGGCATCTGCCCTTTAGGATGGGCAGGTATTTTTCCACTTGCCATAGGCCACACCTGGGCCCCTTTGTTCCTTTATATTACCTTGCAGGTAATATAAAGTAAAATTTGAGGCGTCAACCCCTGGTTTAGAGTATCATCTTGTTCCCCAATTGAAATAACCTTCAGCCCAGTTTCCAGAGGCTCCAGAACTGGGACCCACCCAATAGGACCCCAGTGGTACTTTAGGGGAGCCCTTCAAGTGCTCATGGTTCAACCTGATAGTATGGGATATCTTCACAGAAAATTGTCCCCATCTCATCTCTTCCCCAGCCCTGCTGGAAGGGCGTGGTATACTCAAAGTACATAGAGTAGACATCCTCTTGAGGCTTTCTGAGATGTAGCATCCTGCTTAGATAGTCTTGCTGACTTAGCAGCTTTTAATGCTGTGTCAAATCACTAGACTAGCTGATAATAATAGTAAACTTTAACATGAGTCCCACTCCCCGCCGTGCTGGTCACTTGGTGTAGAATCCTCCAAACAACTTGAAGTAGGTATCACAGGTCCACAATCTGACATTCCAAAGCTCTAAAAACCCAAATTCTTCTTGTAGCGAAATCTAACCTGAACCAACATGAAGCTATATATAGTCTTTATTTTTCCCACCTAATATAAATACTCTGACATTTTGCTGCAGAAATGGTAATGTGTTTGATTACTGGGTACTGCCCTAAACCCTGCTAGAGGCATGGTATTCAGACTGTTCCTTCTAGGATTTGAAAACCTGGCTCCAAGTGTTTCAGATAAGGTATCGAGAATATATATTATTCCCATTTTATAGATGAGGAAACTGAATCCCTGAGAAATTAAAACAAGAAAATCCACATTATCTCCTGACTACTCATCAGCCAGTCCTTCCTGGATGGCCTTGGGCACCTTATATTGACTGTCTGGATTTCAGTTCCTCTTTCTATAAAATGACAGGTAGCACTATTAGCTGTCATACACTGAATGGATTTTAGGTCATTTCGTTCTCTCTAAACCTTCGCCACAATATGGGTATTATGGTTATTATCCTCATTTTGCTAATGGAGAAACTGAAGCTCAAAGAACTGAAACAATTTGCCCAAGGTCACCCAGCCAGTCAATGAAGCACTGACATGTGAACCAGTTCTGTCTGTATTTGGCATCAGACACCGTTTCATGGGATTCAAGAGCTTCTTGCAGCTCTAGGAAGAGTACCTTTCTCTCATATCCCTCTCAGATTTCTTCATTGAAAAAAATGCCTGGCCCATTTTATCTTTCATTCTTCATATTCCAGCAGCCACCAACCTGATAGAGAGGCCAGGAAAGCTTTGAAAATGATGTTTACTGTCCCCTATCTCCTGCCTTCCGGGGAAGGGTTCAAACATGTCAACTTTCAGGCTATTGCAGGCATTTCTAGGACCCCACCTCAGTGGTCTGTCTCTCTGGCTTCCTGCTGTAAACATTTCTGCAAGTAGGTGCAACATTTCTCTAGGGGCTTTTGGCCCCAGTAGGTCTGAAGCCAACAGCTCCTGTTAATGAGGTCTGTTCCTCCTCCCACCATCTCTCCTGGATGATTCTCCTCCTCTCACATGGGGGACACAACAGAAATCACAGGAGCTTCTGGCTGCCTGTGCTTGAGAACCCTGGCCCCACTGAAACTGTTGAGGGCCTGGCTGGAGGAGCTGTCATCTTCTAGGCAGTTCAGTTGACCAAGGAAGGAGTGGCTCATTCTTGTAATGTCATGTTTCCCAACCCAGTTGCTGAGAAAAACTGTCCCTTGGTGAGAAATACTACAGCAGTTTGGGAAGTCAGCTGCCTGTAATCACGGGCACTAGTGGATTCTAACTGCCCATCAAGAGAGGCTGCATGGAAGCAGAGGTGCAGGCACAGGGAGCTGGTATTTCCCTCCCCATTCTTTATCCCTCTCACTTTGAGCAAGACACTTGACCCATTATAACTATTTCCTTGTCTGGAAAATGGGGATAAAAACTTCCAGTTCTGCCTATCTCATAGGACTGCAGGGAGAATGGCAGTAGTATAGATGTGACAACGTTTGCAAACATCACATACAACTATGTAAGCCTGAGGGCAATGGATGAGTTATGGTTATGTAAATTATGATTACCTGTGGAGGGTGTCCAGGTTCTTGGTGTCTTGAACAAAGAGGACAAAACACACAAAGCAAGGAAAGAACAAAGCAACAAAAGCAGAGATTTATTGAAAATGAAAGTAAACTCCACAGTACGGGAGTGGGCCTGAGCATAGGGGCTCAAGAGCCCTGTTACAGAATTTTCTGGGTATTAAATACCCTCTAGAGGTTTCCACTGGTTACTTGGCATAAGCCTTGTGTAAGTGAAGAGGATGAAATAAAGTTACAAAGTCATTTACTTGGTGTATGCCCTATGTAAATGGAGAGGATATATGTTTCTATTTGATTTAGTTCTAGGAAGTCAGCATGAATCGGCCTTATGTTCCCTGCCTCCAGATCCTATTCTCCTGCCTCAGTTAAGCATGAGGAAGAGAAGCCAGCTCTACAAAGAGATGAGATCAAAAGTTTAGTAGATTGAACTCCAATAGATCTTGATGATGATCCTTACATATATATTTCCAAAACATATCTCTTTTTCTTGTTTCAAGATGACTGCAAACTACTGGGTCTTAGAAATGATTGGAGAATTTTGTTTCTGTGTGTCATTTAAAAGCATTTTTGTGCCTTAAGATTGTGGCCAACACAAGGAATGTAACAGGAGTGAAAATCAAGAGAAACAACAGATAACAGAAACAAACCCACACTTACTCCTGGAAGTGGAATTATCAGGGACATATTGTAAATAAGCTTTTTATTATGTAAATTACAAACTTGAACATATTTGAAGGAAACATAGGCTCTAAAAAATCTAGCAGATATGATAAAGAACCAAATAGAACTCCCAGGAATAGAACACATAGGAACCGAAATTAAACACACTGGAGTTTCATAGACAAGTTTAAGGGACTGCCCTAGTTGGGAGAAGATGAGAGGCAAGGCCTTCAATGGAAAGGAACATTAGGCTTGGTATAATTGGAATTGTAGGTGATGAGTGGGAGGAAAAGAAATTTAAAAAGCTGTAGAAATTGGACCTCTAATAGCTTTAGGAATCTAAAAGATGTCAACTATTTTGATAACCATAGTAGCATTAGCATCGACATGAGGGCCATTTCCTCTTGTACAAGACACCAGAATTTTTAGAGGAAAGTGATGGAAGAGGGAGGCACCACCAGCTCTTACTGTCATTTAGAAGTAGCACCCTGTCTATAAATTCCAAGTGCAACCCAGAACAAGAAAGAATAATTGGCAAACTCAGGAATTATTCTTGAAAATCAGCTCTAATTAAATGAAGACTACTTGTATTTTCTAATTTCATAGTTCAAAAATTGAAGCCCGGAATTCAGGTTTATGAAATTTTTTTCAGGAAGTGAAGCTTTTTATCAAAGTCAAAGGTTACAGGAATGAATAGAAATAGACATCTGTGAACCTCAAATATCTGAGACAGGTCACAGTCAATTTAAAAATTTATTTTGCCAAGGTTAAGGACATGCCCATAACACAGCCTCAATATGTGTAAAATGTACACTAGTTCCATCCTCCAGTAAGGTGGGACAACTTGAAGTGGGGGCTTTGAGATTTGAAGTAGATTAGAGACAAAAGGTTACATTCTTTTAAGTCCTTGATCAGCCTTCCACTGAATATACAATTGAGTCTGCCTCAGTGAATCTGCATTTTTACATAAGCAATAGGGGAGAGGAAGCAATCAAATATGCATTATCTCAGGTGAGCATCCCAGGGATGACTTCGAATAGAATGAGAGGCAAGTTTGCCTTAACCAGTTCCCAGGCTGACTTTCCCCTTTTGCTTAGTGATTTGGGGGTCCAAAGCCCAGAATCATAAAACTTGGCACTTGGGAAAAAAAAAAAAGCCACAGAGTGACTGTAGTGCAATCCCTTCACTTACAGAAGAAGGAACTAAGACCCAGAGAAAATGTGGCAGCCCCAGATCACAGGGAACCTCCTAACTTCTAATCTGATACTAAAGCAATACAACCAACCAAAGCAGTCTCCCTTGGGTCAGTTTTATAAAAACAAACAAATAAATAAATAAAGTAAATGTTGTGGATGAGATCGTGAACAGCAGATCATCTGGTGAATGGTTGAGGAAATCAAAATATAAAGAGACGAGGGCTGGTTTCAGTAGAGGGAGGTGAGCCTGCCAGGAAAGGCTTGGAGGAGATGAGCTTTGAAGCACGCCCTAAACACAGTGTCCACAGACATGATGTGATGATGAAAAAAGGCGCTTGAGGCAGGGGAAATGTCATAAGCCAAGACCATGAGGTGGGAGCATATGCAGACCAGCTTGTGGCTTGGTGGATACATTTATTCAACAAGCATTTACTGAAGGCTAGTCATGTGTTGGCACAGCACAGGCACACTGGATACGGTCCTTGCTCTCATGGAGCTTACAGTCCAGTGGGCTGGGGAGGTGAAGGAGGGAGATGGGACAGTCAGTAGGAGTTCAAATATCAAGCTGTTGAAGAATTTTTGAAATGTTCTGGGGAGGAGCAGGACATAGCAAAAGGGTTGGGAGAATAGTCAGGACAGTGACCTGTCTTGCAAACAGGAAGTGGGAACCATCAGTGCTGTAGTGTCAGGGATGGATGAATCCCAGAGGCTCTGCACCTGCCTCCCAGTCCACGCTTCATTGCAAGGTCGCAGTTAGGACTGAAGGCCATGGATGCACCAGCACCAAGCTCCTGATAAGCGCTCATTTAATAATGGCTATCATTACTGTGACTGTGGGAACTTCCTGCCTCTCACAGCCTTTTTATACCAAGTTATTCTTCCAGGAAACAGACCAAATGGGAAACAACAGGTACTTCAAAGGACTGGAATTGTGGGTGCTTTTTTTTTTTTTAATACTTCTGTATGTTTTCCAAGTTTTTCTACCTTAAATATGCACTACTTTTAGAATCAGAAAAAAAGAATTATAACAGCTTTTTTTTTTTTTGAGACAGTCTCACTCTGTTGCCCAGGCTGGAGGCAATGGCATGATCTAGGCTCACTTCAGCCTCCACCTCCCAGGTTCAAGTGATTCTCCTGCCTCAGCCTCCCAAGTAGCTGGGATTACAGGCGTATGCCACCATGCCCGGCTAATTTTTTATATTTTTAGTAGAGACAAGGTTTCACCATGTTGGCCAGCCTGGCCTCAAACTCCTGACCTTAGGTGATTCACCCGCCTTGGCCTCCCAAAGTGCTGGGATTACAGGCCTGAGTCACCTAAAACAGCTTTTTATAAGGTATCTACTTAAACTACTGATATTAACCATGGGTATCAAATGTAGTGATATAAAAAGATATCTGCAATATATACTGCTGAGTGGGGAAAAAGAGCAAAGGAGCTATGGGGCAAAGCATGTACCGTAGTCGCATTATTGTAAACAACCCTATGTATGTGTATTTGTATATATAAAAAGTTCTGGGCCAGGCGCATGGCTCACACCTGTAATCCCAGCACTTTGGGAGGCCAAGGCGGGTGGATCACCTGATGTCGGGAGTTCGAGGCCAGGCTGGCCAACATGGTGAACCCCATCTCTACTAAAAAAAATATACATAAATTAGCCAGACGTGATGATGCATGCCTGTAGTCCCAGCTACTCGGGAGGCTGAGGCTGGGGAATCACTTGAACCTGGGAGGTGGAGGTTGCAGTGATCCAAGATCGTGCCACTGCACTCCAGCCTGGGCAACAGAGAGAGACTCTTGGCTTCTACTCTTTTCGTGTTCTGGGGCCACAGGGAACAAGACCCGTCTACTAGGTGGACCCTCTCTCAGGCCCCCTGGATCTTCCTTTCAGGGTCTGCACCTTCTCCAGGAGGGATCAGGATTTGAAGCAAGAGATGCCAGGAGGTTATTTTTCTGTCTCCTATGTGTCCCTGTCCAGCTTTCTTGCTGGGAGACATGTTTGAGATGGAGGTAGTGACAGGGAAGGGAGCTTCAGGGGCCATGGAACGTCCTGTCCAGAGAGAGCAGGGAACTGGAATGGGAGAGGATTAGCGAGGCATCCTCCCATCCACCCTGGGCACTCACCTCTGGCCAGCAGTCCCACCAGGCTTGCTTTCCCTCACCCTGCCCAGCCCAGGAAGGAGGAGGTGGAAATAATTAACACCTACATGGAAACTCTTTCACACAGGTTGTGAACTCCTCCAGAAATTTGCATTTTAAACCGTTGGTGGCTAATTGTGGAATGCAAGGCTTTGTCTGGCCTGAAAAGATGGGCAGGCAATGGAAATCAGGTGGAGAGAGGAGGGGGTCCTCTTTGTGCTGGGGGGGTGTGTGTGTGTGTGGTATTGGGGGTGCAAACATTCTACTTCCAAGCCTGGTGCAGATAAAAAAGCTGAGTTGAGGGGGTGGGGGTGTCACCCAGAACAGATGACTCTCCACTCTCCACAAGGTTTCTGGACATGAACTCCATTTCCAAGTCACCAGCGTGCCTGTAACCTGGGGCTGGCGCCCCAGCCCAGACAGCTGGCCTATGTGTGCAGAAACAGGTCTGAGCCTGCTTTGAGGGGCAGGGGACTCCAGAGAGGAGTGACCCAGCTTGAGCTGGAGAACTCCTCACACTCAGGCTGGAGTGCAGTGTCGTAATCTCAGCTCACTGCAACCTCTGCCTCCCAGGTTCAAGCGATTCTCCTGCCTCAGCCTCCCGAGTAGCTGGGATTACAGGCACGTGCCACCATGCCCAGTTAATTTTTGTATTTTAGTAGAGGCAGGGTTTCACTATTTTGGTCAGGCTGGTCTCAAACTGCTGACCTCAAGTGATCCGCCCGCCTCGGCCTCCCAAAGTGCTGGGATTACAGGTGTGAGCCACCACGCCTGGCCTAATTAATTTTTAAATAAAAAAAATGTGCATGAAAAATTCCAAAGGTTCAGAAGTGAAAACCAAGTTTCCCTTTTAACCCTAGTTCCCATGTTCTTCTCTCTATAGGTATAAATACACATATGTATAAATCTGTATGTATGTATATGTGTGTATTTACATTTGGGCAGTCTATACAACACACTCTTTTCTTTTGAGATGGAGTCTCGCTCTGTCACCCAGGCTGGAGTGCAATGGCACGATCTTGGCTCATTGCAACTTCCACCCCCTGCATTTAAATGATTCTCCTGCCTCAGCCCCCCAGGTAGCTGGGATCACAGGTGCACATCAACATGCCTGGCTAATTTTTGTATTTTTAGTAGAGATGGGGTTTCGCCACATTGGCCAGGCTGGTCTTGAACTCCTGACCTCAAGTGATCTGCCTGCCTCAGCCCCCCCAAATTACTGGGATTATAGGCATGAGCTGCCATGCCCGGCCACAACACACTCTTAATTATCTTGCTTTTTTTCACAAAGCAATGCTTTTCAGGCCTGCTACTTGTAAGATCTTGTTAATGTGATTAATTTCCCTGTGTTCAATCTTCTCATCTGTAAAATGGGAGATAATACAAATATTTCCCTCATAGGGCTGCTGTGAGAATTAAATGAATTAACTCATGTAAAACATTATGTCAGAGGCCAGAGTGACTCCATCTTGAATAGGGGCTAGGTAAGATAGGATGAGACCTGCTGGGCTCCATTCCCAGGAGGTCAGTCGTTCTTAGTCACAGAATGAGACAGGAGGTCAGCAAGACTGGTATCACAAGTTATAGGTCATAAAGACCCTGCTGATAAGATAGGATGCAGTAAAGAAACTGGCCAAAACACACCAAAACCAAGATGGTGACCTCTGGTCGTCCTCACTGCTCATTATACGTGAATTATAACACATTAGCATGCTAAAAGATACTCCCACCAGTGCCATGACAGTTTACAAGTACATGGCAATTTGTAATGAAAGTCACCCAATATGGTCTAAAGGGGGAGAAACTCTCAGTTCCTGGGGAAATCCCTGCCCTTTTCTCATAAAACTCATGGATAATCCACCCCTTGTTTAGCGTATAATCAAGAAATACACATAGAAATAGCTGGCAGCCCTCAGTGGTACTCGTCTATGATATAGCCATTCTGTTGTTTCTTTACTTTCTGAGTAAACTTGCTTTTACTTTACTGTATGGACTTGCCCCAAATTCTTCCCTGGGCAAGATTCAAGAACCCTCCCTTGGGTCTGGATCAAGACTCCTTTCTGGTAACAATTAGACCAGTGCCTGGCATGCAGAGAGCTCTAGAAAAGTGTTAGCTATTGTTATTATTGTGGGAATTGAAAAAGTAATAAAGAATTAACCCCAAGATCCTGAATTTTTGTGTTTTAAGATGTATAAGGTGTGTGTGTGTGTGTGTACGTGTGTATATGTGAGAGAGAGAGCTTTAATGTTATAAGAAAAATGGTGATTGATTTTGAGATTCTAATCTGGAAATTGGGATATTAACATGATGAAAATACAATAATAACCACCACCACAACAACAAAGTTCTATTTATTGCCTGCCTACTATGTGCCAGGTGCTGTTCGGGCTTCTGACATGCCTCGGTTAACGCCTGCAACGAAATATTACTAGTGAGTATTTTTATTCCCAGTGTGTAAATGAAGAAACAGAAAGTCTGGTAAATTTGCAACAGGAAAACAGTAAAAGAATAGAGACTTAGTCCTTTATGTTTCCTGTTGATGCCAATCACATAGGGCAACAGCAATCATGAGTTTATGTGCGGATCAGTGCTGTGTATTGTATCAGAGTCCACACTGTTCTTGTTCCCGTGGCATGATCTGTGCTTAAAGAGAATGAAAATAAGTAGGGGAATGACTGACCTCAAACTTCATCAATACCTCATTTATTGATATTCCACAGTAGGTGATTTTAAGGTAGTCATTGAAGCTAATTCTTTCTAGGGTGAAATATTATTTTCTTTTTCTTTTCTTTTTTTTTTTTTTTTTGAGACGGAGTTTAGCTCTTGTTGCCCAAACATCATTCTTGTTGCAATGATGTGATCTTGGCTCACTGCAACCTCCACCTCCTGGGTTCAAGTGATTCTCGTGCCTCAGCATCCCAAGCTGCTGAGATTACGGGCATGTGGCACCACGCCCAGCTAATTTTTGTATTTTTAGTAGAAACGGGATTTCGCCATGTTGGTCAGGCTGGTTTCTAACTCCTGACCTCAGGTGATCCTCCCGCCTCAGCCTCCCAAAGTGCTGGGCTTACAGGCATGAGCCACCACACCCAGCCCATTTTCTTTTTCTTTTTTTTCTTTTTCTTTTTCTTTTCTTTTCTTTTTTTTTTTTTTTTTTTTTTTTGAGACAGAGTCTCGCTCTGTTGCCCATGCTGGAGTGCAGTGGCATAATCTCGGCTCACTGCACCCTCCACCTCCCAGGTTCAAGCAATCCTCCTGCCTCAGCTCCCCCTAGTAGCTGGGATTACAGGTACACGCCACCATGCCCGGCTAATTTTTGTATTTTTAGTAGAGATGGGGTTTTGCCATGTTGGCCAGGCTGGTCTCAAACTCCTGACCTAAGGTGATCCACCTGCCTCGGCCTCTCAAAGTACTGGGATTACAGGTGTGAGCCACCACATCTGGCCCATTTTATTTTTCAAATGGGTGACATGCTGCCTTTTCTTAAACACAGCAGAACTACACGTGGCCCTTCTTTCAGTCTGTCCCTAAGGCATCACCTCAGTACTGCCCTTTGCTGAGTGGGCCTTGGATCAGCCTTTCTGGTATGGGTCTGTTAGCATGGCAGACCCCTGTCTGCAGTTTTCATATGCTGCACTCTGAGAAATTCACAGAGCATGTCTCGATGGAAATGTACATAAACCCAGAACTGAAGAGTGTTCGAGGAGAGTCAGTCTTATGGGGTAAAGAGTGACATCTGTTTAAGAGGCTTTTCTTTTTTTTTTTTTTTTGCCTGCACTCTGGGTTCTCTGCATTATAGGTAGTTGGAGGAGGCTGGGCACGGTGGCTCACACCTGTAATCAAGCACTCTGGGAGGCCAAGGTGGACAGATGGCTTGAGTGAAGGAGTTCAAGCCTGGGCAACATAGTGGGGCCCCATCTCTACAAAAAATACAAACATTAGCCAGGCACGGTGGTGGGCATCTGTGATCCCAGCTACTCTGGAGGCTGAGGTGGGAGGATCACTTGAGCCCAGAAGGTCGAGGCTGTAGTTAGCCGAGGTTGTACCACTGTACTCCAGCTTCAGCAACAGTTGAGCAACAGAGAAAGACCCTACTTAAAAATATATATATATATACACATGTAATTGGATTTGCAGGAAGCCCAACTCCATGGTGAGTGAGCATTAACGGTGGGTTCCGTGTTTATGGAAGCCAAGAGGGGTAAGGTATTACCAGGAGGTGGCACGAATGAGTGTTTGGTGACATTAAGATGGCGTGAGTTTGGTTCCCTTTCTCAAATGCTGGAGGGCAGCTCCATACCTGCCCAATGGCTTTCTCCTTCTCCACCCCAGCATGGAATTTAAAAGGCTTGGTGACCTGCCCATCTGGAGACACCAAGGAGGGCTGGCAGTGAATTACTTGGCTGGCAAGCAGTGTGAAGTGGCCCTTGCGTTTTCCTGGCTTTGCTAGCTATGCCTGGGACCCTGCCCATTGAAGAGCTGGCTCAGGGAGAACAAAAATAACAATGACGATTCTAAGCAAATGTACAACTAAAAATTGCACTGATGGATTTTCTGATGAAAATAAGTCATAGGAAAGATTGCTTAATGAGCTGAAGCGGGACCATTGTAAGTTCTGCCTGGTTAACCTGGTCCTTTTGTTCTGTGAACTGCCTGTTCATACCCTTTGCTTATTCTTCTATTGAGCTGTACATATAGCTCTTGCTGATTTGTGTGAGCTCTTTGTGAAATAGGAAATGAAACTTTTATCAGTCAAAGATTACAAACAATTATCCCCAATGTTGTCTTATTTTGTTCATAGAATTTCTTTTGGCTGCATATTATCTAGTCAAATTTATCAATTGTTTCTTTGGCTTCAAGGTTCTGTGGTCTACTTAGAAAGTTCTTTTCCACTCTTGGCTGGGCACAGTGGCTCACGCCTGTAATCCCAACACTTTGGGAAGCCAAGGTGGGCGGATCACCTGAAGTCAGGAGTTTGAGACCAGCCTGAACAACATGGAGAAACCCCGTCTCTCCTAAAAACACAAAAAATTAGCCGGGTGTGGTGGCAGGCACCTGTAGTCCCAGCTACTCAGGAGGCTGAGTCAGGAGAATGGTGTGAACCCGGGAGGTAGAGCTTGCAGTGAGCCGAGATTGTGTCACTGCACTCCAGCCTGGGCGACAGAGCGAGACTCCGTCTAAAAAACAAAAAACAAACAAACAAAAAGAAAGTTCTTTTCCACTCTTATGTGATACATTTTACATGTTTGCTTTAAGACATTTTGTGGTTTGATTTTTTTAAGTTTAAATCTTTGATCTAACCAAAATTAATTTTGGTGTTAAGGGTTGAAATGAGGGTCTAACTAACTTCATTATTTTTTCTAACTGATTTTCAATGGTCCCCAAATGATTTATTGAGTGATCTCTCTTTTCCTCACTAAATGCCACTTTCCCCATAAACTAAATTTCTGCATGTATTTCACCCTATTTCTGGTCCCCTCCAATTTTGTTATACTATTTTTTCTCCATCGTAAACCTTTGAAAGTATTGTTGTTTATTAATGTATATTTATTTTTTAGGAAACAGAGTCTTGCTATGTTGCCCAGGCTGGACTCAAATTCCTGGGCTCAAGCAATCCTCCTGCCTCAGCCTCCTGAGGCCTTAAAAGGATTGCAAAGTGCTGGGACTATAGGCATGAGCCACTACATCTGGCTCTCATAATGTATTTTAATATCTAGTTGGAGTAGCCCTTCCTAATTATCCTTCTTCTTCTTCTTTTTTTTTTTTTTTTTTTTTGAGACAAAGTCTTGCTCTGTTACCCAGGCTGGAGTGCAGTGCAGTGGCGTGATCCTGGCTCACTGCAACCTCTACCTACCGGGTTCAAGTGATTCTCCTGCCTCAGCCTCCTGAGTAGCTGGGACTACAGGCACTTGTTGCCATGCCCAGCTAATTTTTGTATTTTAGTAGAGACAGGATTTCGCCATGTTGGCCAGGCTGGTCTGGAACTCCTGACCTCAAGTGATCTGCCTGCCTTGGCCTCCCAAAGTGCTGGGATTACAGGCGTGAGCTACCGCGTGTGACTGATTATCCTTCTTTGGACCTTTTCTAGTCATTTTCACGTTTATTTTTTCTGATAAATTTAAATAGCCGGGCGCGGTGGCTCATGCCTGTAATCCCGGCACTTTGGGAGGCTGAGGCAGGCGGATCACCTGAGGTCAGGAGTTCAGGACCAGCCTGGCCAACATGGCGAAACCCCATCTCCACAAAAATACAAAAATTAGCCAGGCATGATGGCGGGCCAGCTACTCAGGAGGCTGGGGCAGAAGAATCACTTGAACCCGGGAGGCGGAGGTCTCAGTGAGCCGAGATGGTGCCAGTACACTCCAGCCTGGGCAACAGAGTGAGACTCCATCTCAAAAAAATAAAAAATAAAATAAATAAATAAATAAATAAATAAATAAATATCATTTTATCAAGCCCCTTTACCCCATTTTCTCGACATTTTAATTGGAAATGCATTGAGCTATAGATTAAATTAGGGAGAATTAATACAAAAGAAGAGCATATTTTCACATTTACTCCTGTTTTCTTTTATGAACCCCATTAGAACCTGAGAGTTTTCCGTCGGGCACGGTGGCTCATGCCTGTAGTCCCAGCACCTAGCAATCCTTTTGAGGCCAAGGCGGGAGGATCGCCTAGGAGTTCTAGACCAGCTTTGGCAACATGGCGAACCCTGTCTCTACAAAAAATACAAAAGTAGCTGAGTGTGGTGGCTTGTGCTTGTAGTTCCAGCTACTCTGGAAACTGAGGTGGGAGGATCACCCGAGCCCAGGGAGGTGGAGGCTGCAGTGAGCTGTGATCATGCCACTGCACTCCGGCTTGGGCAACAGAGTAAGATCTTGTCTCCAAAAAAAATAGAGTTTTCTTCTTGTTAAATTTTTCCCTAGGAATTTTACCTTTTCAGCCTCTACAGCAAATAGGCGCTTCTCATATTTTCCAACTGGCTGTGTGACTTTAGACAAATCACTCACCTTCTCCAGACCTCAGTTTTCTTGTGGGTAAAGAAAGGCATGTATCTCTAAGATCCCTTCATCTAAAGCTAGTTGAAGCGTTTATGACTTGGTTCTTAACAATGCAAAATGTTGGTATTTTCAGGGGCAGCTTTGCCCTCATTGAATTTTCATGAGAAAGACCTGGGTCAGCTCAGTTTCTCTGGTCCCAGCTGTGCAAACAAATACCTGGGTCAACCCTAATTGGAGCCCTCTGTGAGCCCCCAGCCCCCTCCACTGATTCACCAAGACTCCACTGTGCCCTGAGATTCCTCCTGCAGGCTGGATACCCCAGCAGGATGGGCATACCCCAGCTTTACTCCACACCCAGGTATGGGGCATCTATCTACCATGTGCCAGGCACCAGGCCAGCCTCTGGCTGTGGCCATTGGCTGTGTATCTGATCAGGGTGGACAACCACTTTGGATGATTCAGGCCTCCAAGTGCAATGCATTTCGGGGCTGATTCTGAGATTGTTTTGGCCTCCGTGTATTCTGAGCCAAAGAACTAGTCAACAGCCTTTTCTCCAGTGCGCAATGAAGACACAATCCGGCCCACAACCAGGTGCTAAGTGTTGCTTGGTAGCACTTCGGGGAGAGGATGCACAGAGAGAGTATTAGCAAGACTAAGACTGTCAGGGCAGGCTGGGCCCAGCAGGGCCAGTTCAACCCCCTTCCAGGGCAGAATCTGCAGGGCTTTCCGGCTGCCCGAGCACCCCACTGTGTTGATGACTGGGTGGCAGACTCACACTCCTGGCTAATTCCAGGAGAGACTCATTTAGGCATTTACCATTTAGCCTAATTGTTTCTTTAATTGAAAGTCTGCAGATAAGCACAGGTTTCTTTCCTATGCAAAAGAGGCTTGAGCTAGAAGAAACAAGCAGGTGGTGTAAGAAAACAAGTGGTAGTTTTAGCCTGGCTTTGGGGAAGGGGGGCTTTGTGCCTCTGGGTTCTTGCATCATAATGTATTCGAGTTAATTTAATGGGTGGGGGTTCTTAGTTACCCAAACACTTTAATAGGATTGAAATGGGCTACTTTCAGGCCTTGCATGGATAAGAATGGACTGGCTAAGCCCTCTTTTCTTTAAGAAAACAGCTCCCACACTTGTGCAGGCCAAAATAATTAAGTAATTAGCAAAGGCATTTGTCAAAATGCCCAGTGGGGCTGACGAAAATGACAGCTTTGAGAAGGATGAAGAGTTTGCAAATAGCATTTTCTCCCAGCTCCAGGCTGGGGTCAGGCCTGGGGCCTGTGAGGAACACGCCTGCCTGGGACTCCGGGGTCCCAGCTCAACCTTTGGGGTTCAAGTTCACTTCCCTGTGGCAAAAGCCAAGCTCCTATTTCTAAGGAGGCAGTCTTGAAAGGCCTTTGGAACATCAAAGGACTCCCCAAACGCAGTAAGTAAAAAATAAAAAGGAGTCATTTTCCTTTTCAGAGGATTGAAACCGTTAAGCAGCCAAGTCCATGGCAGAAAAAGCATTTGTGGTTTGTGGAAATTAAAAAGACTGAGGAAATAGCTAGAGGTTACAAGGCAGTCATTACCCTCAACAGTGAGCTTATTCTGTACCTACTGTGTGCAAGGCAAATACCTGGATATTCTTAGAGCCATAAGAGTCTGACCTTATGAGGCCTACACAGTGATTGCTGTTGTTGGTGGATTACAGGTTAACTGAGATGTTTCTTTTTTTTTTTTTTGAGACAGAGGCTCGCTCTGTCACCCAGGCTGGAGTGCAGTGGCGCCATCTTGGCTCACTGCAACCTCCGCCTGTGGGGTTCAAGCAATTCTCCTGCTTCAGCCTCCTGGGTAGCTGGGACTACAGGCGCCCACCACCACGCCTGGCTAATTTTTGTATTTTTAGTAGAGACGGGGTTTCACCATGCTGTCCAGGCTGGTCTCAAACTCCTGACCTCGTGATCTGCCCGCCTCGGCCTCCCAAAGTCCTGGGATTACAGGCGTGAGCCACCGCGCCCGGCAACAACTGAGATATTCTCTCAGCACAAGAGAGAGGGCGACACTAATAATAACCACTTATGGGCCCTTTCAATATGCCAGGCATGTGGGATCTCATTCAGTGCCCACAACAACCCTATGATATTGGCATTTGTTTTCCTCCTTTATGGATAGGGAAACAGACGCCCAACAAAGTCAGGAAATTTAGAGCTGAGAGTCAATGTCAAGGAGACGTTAAGACCTCTGGAGTACAAAGGACCTGGGTTTGACAGCAGATTCTACTTGTGTCGGTCACAAGGAACAAGAAGTAGGGAAAGATCATTAGATTTAGAAAGTAGGAGTTGTTGGTGGCTGGAGAGTGGTGTTTCAGAGGAATGGCATTGTTACAGGAAAGGGGTCCCGATCCAGACCCCAAGAGAGGGTTCTTGGATCTCGTGCAAGAAAGAATTCAAAGGCTGGGCGTGGTGGCTCACGCCTGTAATCCCAGCACTTTGGGAGGCCTTGGCAGATGCATCACTTGAGGTCAGGAGTTTGAGAACAGCCTGGAAAACATGGTGAAACCCTGGATCTATTAAAATTACAAAAATTAGCGGGGACTGGTGGTGGGCACCTGTAATCCCAGCTACTCAGGAGGCTGAGGCACAAGAATCACCTGAACCTGGGAGTGGGCAGTTGCAGTGAGCTGAGATCACGCCGCTGCACTCCGGCTTGGGTGATAGAGTGAGACTCTGTCTCAAAAAAAAGAATTGAAGGCGAGTCCATAGAGTAAGTGAAAGCAACTTTATCAAGAAAGCAAAGAAATAAAAGAAGGGCTACTTCACTGAGGGCTGCTGGTTGCCTATTTATTTGTGAGATGGAGTCTCGTGCTGTTGCCCAGGCTGGTGTGCAAATGGCACAATCTCAGCTCACTGCAACCTCCGCCTTCCAGGTTCAAGCGATTCTCCTGCCTCAGCCTCCCAAGTAGCTGGGATCACAGGCACCTGCCACCATGGGCAGCTAACTTTTTGTATTTTTAGTAGAGACAGGGTTTCACTATGTTTGTCAGGCTGGTCTTGAACTCTTGACCTCATGAACTGCCTGCCTTGGCCTCCCAAAGTGCTGGGATTACAGGTGTGAGTCACTGCACCCAGCCGATTGCCTATTTTTATGGTTATTTCTTGATGACATACTAAACAAGAGGTGGATTATTCATCCTGCCCTTTTTAGACCATATAGGGTAACTTTCTGACATTGCCAAGGCATTTGTAAACTGTCGTGGTGCTGGTGGGAGTATAGCAGTGACTAGAGGTCACTCTCATCACCATCTTGGTTTTGGTGGGTTTTAGCCAGCTTTTTTACTGCAAACATGTTTTATCGGCAAGGTCATCATGATCTGTATTTTCTGCCGACCTCCTAGCTCATCCTGGGACTTAGAATGCCTTAACCATCTGGAAATGCAGCCCAGTAGTTGTCAGCTTCATTTTACCCGGCCCCTATTCAAGATGGGGTTGCTCTGGTTCACACGCCTCTGACAACATGGCAGCTGAGCCATTGTGAGAATCGGGCGTGAAGAGTGAGTCTTCAAAAGCGGCTATGGCGGGAGAAAGAAGGCAGGAAACATATTTTCCGTCCACCTGGGGACTCCTCCCAAGCTGGTGGGAAGACCCGAGCAGGTTTGTAGGTTGAGGGCAGTGGCCTGAAGACAGAGCGAGTTTGAGGGTGCAAGAAACAGAGGAAATATTTGAGTAAGACACGTCCTTCCTGGAGGAGGTGTCCCTAACTCAAAGCTTAGAGGGGAGTAGGTTTAGGGGGCAGGGAGCGGCAACTGTTTCTGAGAAAGAGGAAGGAAAAGAAGATGGAGAAGTTGTGTAAAGTTTTTTTTTTCCTTTTAATTACATTTATTTTAATGCTGAATTTACTCCCGTGCCATAAGTTTTTGTTTCTTCAGTTTCTTCTGGGATATCTTTTTCTTCTGGGCAACCTCCTCTTCTGGTTTAGGAACAATCTGTTCCTTTTCAGTAAGGATCATCTCAATGTGGCAGGGAGAGCTCATGTATGGGTTGATCCGACCATGAGCTCTGTAGGTCCGGCGGCGCATCTTAGGTGCTTTGGTCACTTGGATACGCTCAATGACCAGAGAATCTACATCTAAACCCTTAAGTTCAGCATTACTCTCTGCATTTTTAAGCATGTGCAGCAAAAATTCAGCACTCTTTTTGGGCCACTGACCTTGTGTCCAGCCCCACTGCTTGGCCTGTGCACACCTGCCAACTTCACCATTGTAACGTCGGAATGGTACGCACTGTTCCTGTAAAGTGACATCTTTAAGATACTTCGTGGCTTTTCGTATATGCCTACCCTTGATGGCCTGAGCAGTTTCACGAGTGTTCTTAAAGTGAACATGAAGATTGGAACCTCTTGATTTGCATGATTTCGTGGGGTTCTCCAGGTCAAGTGAATAGCAAACCATTTTCACAGATTACCTCAGGCTGCTTAGGGAAAGAGCGAAGTTGTGTAAAGTTACTGTGGCATTTGAAGTTAAAAAACAAAGGAGTCAATTCACAGGCACTTAGAGGGGTAGGGGAGGAGAGCTGAGAGAACTCAGGTGGAGGGGAAATGGCTGACTTAGCTCTGTCTATGGGGGAAGTTAAGTGGGCTAAGAACCAGTGGGGTTGTGCAAGGGGGTGATGGAGTGGGGACTTAAGGTCTTGATGCTGCCTCTGTAGGGCCTGAAGGTTGTGGGGGAATCAGGAGCTTGGAGCCCATACCTTGAAGGCAAGGCATTTCCATAGGATTAGTAGGGGAGGGAAAAATGGCTTCCCTCTACCCTTCTAGGCTCTTCGGCCGGGCTACAAATTAAATTGACATAAAACAAATGAACAGGAGAAAAAGCATTTTGATTACATGCATACACAGAGAGTCACACCAAATATGAGACTCGAAGAAGGGCCAGAATATGGAAGCTTATATACAGCATCCTGAGCTAAAGACAGGAATAGGGGCCCAGAGCTTCTTGGGGGTGGCGGAGACAGGCAATGGGAGGGTGAAGGGAGGAGATATGTGGTGAATGGAGGTTGTCTGGTTGCGCAGATGAAAGTCGGGCAATAAACGTTTTCCGGAGCAGCCCTCTTCCTGATACAGATATTTTTTACTAATGTCCATTTTCTTTATGGATGTAAATTTCTTTTATAAAATGACAGCTTTTCAGAGCTACTGCTGTGCCTGCAGTTTCTCAGAATAAGCAGCTCAAAATATGCCAAAGAAATATATTTTGGGGTGGCATATTCTGGTCTCCTATGGTCATATTTTGGGGTGGTGTGTCCCAAGGCCCAACAGGTGTGAGTGGTGTCTGGGCTGGGGGTGGTGGGGGTGCCTCCAGTGGAGATAAGACTGAAAGTTACGGCATCTTAGAAGGCCAAAGGTCAAGGCATTCGGGGACTCCCCATGAGCGATAACAGGCAAGAGTGTGTCAGGTACCAAAGTCTTTCAGGAACAATGGAAAGGAGGGCAGAGGAGGGTGGTGATGAGGATGAGGGGAGAACTTCGTAAGTGATTGTGAAGACTTCCGATTTGAAGAGGTGGGACAGTGGTGATGGTTTAGTGACTTGGAGGAAAAAGAGGAAGCCTCAACCTTTTCTTTTTAGAGGCAGTAAGAAATACTGGGGCTTTGAGTATCAGAGTTATAGACTGAATGTATCCCCCCAAATTATTATTATTATTATTATTATTATTATTATTTTGAGATGGAGTTTCGCTCTTGTTGCCCAGGCTGGAGTGCAATGGTGTGATCTCAGCTCACTGCAACCTCCGCCTCCCAGGTTCAAGCAATTCTCCTGCCTCAGCCTCCCCAGTAGCTGGGATTACAGGTGCCTGCCACCATGCCCGGCTAATTTTTTGTATTTTTAGTAGAGATGGGGTTTCACCATGTTGGCCAGGCTGGTCTCAAACTCCTAACCTCATGTGATCCGCCCTCCTTGGCCTCCCGAAGTGCTGGAATTACAGGCGTGAGCCACCGTGCCTGGCCTGTCCCTGCCCCCAATCCCCCCATTCATAAGTTGAAATCCTAACCCCCAGTGTGACAGTATTGGGAAGTGGAGCCTTTGGGAGGTGATTAGTCATGAGGGTGCAGCCCTCATGGATGAAAGGAGTGCCCTTATACAAGGGACTACAGAGAGTCCACAGCAGCTTTAAGAAGTGTCCGAGCTAGAAGAGCTCTCAGGTCATCCAGTCTAACAGAGGGGAAAAAGGAGGCCCCAAAACGCCACAGATAAGGGAAGATGAGGGAGTTCCAGTGGGGTCATGCTGTTTAGGGCTGTGCTGGAAGCCACATGAGAGAGGGAGTGCAGTGGGGAAATGGTCAGAAGTTGTGTCCAGAGTGGATGGGCTGGAGTCAAATCCTGGTTCTCTTATTAGCACAGGGCCTAAAACTCAATAGATGTGAGTTATTGTTATAATTATTATTACTTCAACAGAGGACCAGAAATAGGTTAAGGATGGCTCTGGAAATGACTGAGAGAGATCCCAGGATCTGCAAGGTCCACAGCCAGGCCTGGCATTGGGTAGGTAGGGGTGTGTGTGTGTGTGTGTTCATGTGCGCACATGTGTTGGAGGGGTGGGCCTTGTCTCTTTCCAGGTGCACACAGGGGGTGTAAAGCTTGCCTTCTAAGTATGGGTGACATTCTGATCAGCCAAATGAGCATGCTATTGGCAAGTGAGTGTTCCTTGTTCATTTGCTCTTGATCTGAGTCCCAGGCACTGGCCTCCCCCTTTAGTGAAAGGGATATGCAAATTCTGTTTCATCTCCAGTTTCCAAGCTTGGCAGAAGCCCTCTGCCTGGAAATCGCCTTACTCTGCAGTTGACAATGCTTACTTACCTCTGCATCCTCAGGGTCTGATAGAGACTGGGTGCTCTCAGGCTGGGCGCAGTGGCTTATGCCTGTAATCCCAGCACTTTGGGAGGCTGAGGCGGGTGGATCACTTGAGGTTAGGCATTTCAGACCAGCCTGACCAACATGGTGAAACCCTGTCTCTACTAAAAATATGAAAATTAGCTGAGCGTGGTGGCGGGTGCTGTAATCCCAGCTACTCAGGAGGCTGAGGCACAGAATCGCTTGAACCCAGGAGGTGGAGGTTGCAATGAGCCAAGATCGTGCCGTGGCACTCCAGCCTGGATGACAGAGCAAGACTGTCTCAAAAAAAAAAAAAAAAAAAAAAAAAACAGAGTGGGTGCTCTCTACTTGTTCAGTTCAGTCAGTGAATGAATATGCCTTCATGGCTTTCGGGCTTTCGGTGGGGAGATGGCTCTCTCACCACCTCTACTGTGTGTTGGCTGTATGGGGTTAAGTAAGGAGGAATTTGACAAATGGGAGTTTAAATCTCACCTTTATCATTTACTACCTGTGACTTTCTCCAAATCATTTAACTTCACAGAGCCTCAAATTGCTCATCTATAAAATGCCAATAATTATTTCACCTTAGGATTCAGTGATATGTGGCTGTAACGTTCTCAGCATCATGTCTGCCTGGCACTCTTGGTAATGATGAGTATTTCTTATTGTCATCATAGAGCTGGGTATGACAGCAGGTGCAGATATGCCTTCTCTTTATTTATTTAAAGCTGAGTGCCTCTCTTGTCCCACATTCTAGAAAGTGCTAGGGATAGAAGACATTCTCCCTGCTTCCCACTTCGTATCCACTTAATTTGGTGCTTCAGTGAAAGAAAAGCCAAGCAAACCTTTTCTTGATTCCAACCCTGAGGTTGCCTTCAGCCTCAGGTTTGTTTCCCCTGCAGAGCAGCCAGGTAACTGCAAACAGCCCTGGTGTTTTGGGGTGCTCATCACAAGCAGGAGAAACCCTCTGCCTGGAAATTACTTTAATTTGCAGTTGACAAAAAGGTAAATTGCTGGCATTTTTTGCTTGGAGCCTGGAATGTAACCTTGCATGGCTGCCCCAGACATTCCAGGTGGCAGCTTCCGTTAGGCAGCCCAGATTTCTAGCTTAAAGGAGGGGGAGAAAAAGAACTTCAGTAATTTTGCAAGGGCAAACCCCTCTATCATTATTTAATTCTACCAATTTCTTTCCTTCTTTCTTTCTTTCTTTTTCTTTTCTTCTTTCTTTCTTTCCTTCCTTCCTTCCTTCTTCCTTTCTTTCCTTCCTTTTCTTTCTTTGTCTTTCTTCTTCTTTTCTCTCTCTCTCTCTTCTTTTTTTTTTTTTTTTTTTTTTTTGTGAGGCAATCTTGATCTGTCGCCCAGGCTGGAGTGCAGTGGTGTGATCTCAGCTCACTGCAACCTCTGCCTCCCAGGTTCAAGCGATTCTCCTGCCTCAGCCTCCTGAGTAGCTGGGATTACAGGTGTGTGCCACCACACCTGGCTAATTTTTGTATTTTTAGTAGATACGGGGTTTCACCATGTTGGTCAGGCTGGTCTTGAACTCCTGACCTCGTGATCTGCCTGCCTCAGCCTCCCAAAGTGCTGGGATTACAGGTGTGCGCCACCACAACTGGCTAATTTTTGTATTTTTAGTAGAGACGGGGTTTCACCATGTTGGTCAGGCTGGTCTTGAACTCCTGACCTCGTGATCTGCCCGCCTCAGCCTCCCAAAGTGTTGCGATTACAGGCGTGAGACACCGCGCCTGGCCAATTCTACCAATTTCTATTCCTTCAAGTTCCCTGCCACTCCTGTCCGTATATACAGCACAGCCAATGTGGACATCCCGTCACACGGTCTGTTTTCCTTTGCTTAATCTTCAATCCTGTATTATGACACTCTGCAGGCTGGTAATTTTTCGTTGCATGAGAGACTCCTTCCCGTGATCTACCACTGTCTGATTTGCGACTGGCTATGGGTCATGAGAGCAGGCCCCTCTGTTTTATTCCTTTGCGGGATAACTGGGATGCGGTAGGCTTTTAGTACATAATTGTTGAAGGAATGAAGGGGCGAATGAATGCGTGAGTTCCAGCGTTTCCCAAGGCCAGAGCGTTTTTGTCTGTCTAGTCATAGATTTCCATAGCATTCCAGAAGGAAGGGCATCGTTTAGATGCGGTGCTGGTCGCCTTCCACTCAAAATATGTCCCAGAGATGCCTGTCTGGGGTGGGGTTCCGTGGAATGCAGACTGAATGGAATGCCTTTTAGGCCCGGTGGGAACCTGAGGCCACTGCTGCCATCTTGTGGACAGTATTTGAAACACAGGAGAAGTGATGGCCGTTTCTCCCAAAGAAACCTTGGCTGATTCTATTATATGATGAAATATTCTCCTTAGCAGTGCATTAGGCCATGTTACCAGACCCATCCTTAACCTATTTATATTCCTCTGTTGAAATAATAATAATAACAACAACAACAACAATAACTCCCATTTACTGAGTTTTAGGCACTGTGCTAGTAAGAGAACCAGGATTTGTCCTCATCCCATCCACTCTGGACCCAACTTTTGGCCATTTCCCCACACTCTTTCGTTTCTTGAGTTCTTTCTCTTCTTTCCCTTCCAACTCTCTACTGTGATTGTGTATCAGTCCCTGTAGTCACATCTTGTCTCAATGATTTGCTTATGTGTTTGCCTTTCCAACAAGACAGTGACCACCTTGAGGACTGGTCAGAGCTGTTGAGTACAGGGATTTCATTGACCTCTGTGCACCAACTATGCACCAGGCCCTGTGCTAGATTAGGAGTGCGTGAACACACGTCAAACTGGACTGTAGGCCTTCCCAGTGTACGTGTGCAGGGTGTGTGCAAAGCCATGGGAGAGAGTTTTTCTGGAATGGGAGAGTGTGTTTCTGGAATGTATTATAATTGAAGATGGACAAAGGCAGTGGTGGAGAGATTGGTAATTTAATTAGTTATTTACAACCACATTTTTATATAAACCGGCCTCCCCAGCACTGCTCAGGTGAACCTTAACCATTATTACTATTTTTTTGAGACAGAGTTTTGCTCTTGTTACCCAAGCTGGACGGCAATGGCGCGATCTCAGCTCACTACAATCTCCACATCCCGGGTTCAAGCGATTCTCCTGCCTCAGCCTCCTGAGATCACAGGCATGCACCACCATGCCTCGCTAAGTTTTGTATTTTATTTTTAGTAGGATTGGGGTTACACCATGTTAACCAGGCTGGTCTGGAACTCTTGACCTCAGATGATCTGCCCGCTTCAGCCTCCCAAAGTGCTGGGATTATAGGCGTGAGCCACTGCACCCAGCCAACCATTATTGAATTTATATGTACAAACATTTCTTTGCCACTTACCCTGGAGCACTTGACACAGAGTTGCTTGTATGTGAAGCAATTTACTTGCAGCTGGGGATGTAAAGGGTGGAGGAGAAATAGCCTCTCTCTTTGAAACTCTCTGGGATGGAAGGGGACACAAAGTGAATATCACATATGACATATAGCCTCTATTTTAAGTTGAACTGCCCCCAACATATCCTCTGTGTTGGATGAAGAAAACACAGGCAGTTTTCATTTGAGGCAGTACTAGACAGAATCAAAGCTGATTAAAGTAAAAAGATTGTGAAATGGAATGCAAGAATTAGAATAAATGTATAAATTAAAGCAAGGCTTTCAGAAAGCTTTAAACCTCCAGGCAAAACCTAAAGGTTTTTAGTCAATTTCCCTTTGTATTGGGCTATTTGGGTAAAAGTTCACCAAGGGCTCATATGTCATGCCAGTATATAAAGCAATGTCACACAGAGTGACTGAAATCAGAGTAGCCATCTTTTCTCCTTTATTCAAGACCTGAGTATGACGTACTCATCATTGGTCAGGCACAAGGCCAGATGCTTCAGGGACAGGGAAAGAAGAGGATAGAGTCTCTGTTCCTGTTGGGGGCTGGCAGGTTTCCCAGCTTTAAGTACCAGCATCACCAGTACCACCTGTACTGTACCAGTAACAACACCTATAGGGGCTAAAGACAAAATGGAGAGACAAGAGATACAGAGAGGAAAGCAGTGAGTGAGAAAGCAGCAGAGGGAGGAGAGGGTGGGAGAGGAAAAGCAGAGTGAGGAGATGGATTCTAGAGGAGGTGGCAGAGATGACTCGGAGGCCTTAGAGGAGGCCTGGACTCAGCTCAAACAAGAAGTGTCCTCTTTGGGCCCTTCTAAAATGCCTGGCAGCAACCAGTGTCCCATGACTGTCCCCAGCAGCCTGCGAAGTTACTGCCCTTTGTGACTGCAAGGAGGTCTGATTGCTGGACCTGCATGGTGTGTGTCCCCAGCACTGGCATGTTTGTTCTGAGGTCAGGAGTATTGCAGAGAAAGCAGTCTCACTAGTATTCATATTTTTCCATCATCATGCTGTCTAAATGTGCCAGCCTTCTGGATAGAGGAGCTTGGCTTGTGACCGGGTCGGGAGTGAGAAAAGGGCATGAATGATGGCCCCCTCAAGTGAGGGAAAGCTTCTGAAACAAGCATGCCTGCAGGAGCCTGAGCGAGTATGTGCATGTGGCACTGGCATGAACCCACTTCTGCGCAGAGGTGGCGTGGCTTCCACCCAGGTGTGACCTCTGGATGCCATCCCCACCTGCATGCCGGGCTCACAGAGATGTCCCCCGGCAGCAGCAAAGGGCCTGGAGGCCCGTCCTCCCTGAGAGCAGAGCTTTGATCTTTTCACCATCAGGCTCATTATCAAATGTCTCAGGGAAAGGAAAAATATTTGGGAAAGAATTTAAAAGCTGTACTCTTTGAAATAGGTATGAATGTCAGCCATCTCAGCATAGTTCTTCAAAGGACTGTGCTTTTGTAGTATGCTCTGACTTTTATTAAAAGCTATTATGGGAAACATTTCTGCCCTCTACAAATATACAAATAAGAACAACAAGGCTGGGCACGGTGGCTCACGCCTGTAATCCCAGCACTTTGGGAGGCCAAGGCAAGCGGATCAGCTGAGGTCAGGAGTTCAAGACCAGACTGGTCAACATGGCGAAACCCCGTCTCCACTTAAAATACAAAAATTAGCTGGGCAGGGTGACGGGTGCCTGTAATCCCAGCTACTTGGAAGGCTGAGGCATGAGAATTGCTTAAGCCTGGGAGGGGGAGGTTGCAGTGAGCCAAGATCACACCACTGCACTCCAGCCTGAGTGATAGAGTAAGACTCTGTCTCAAAAAAAAAAAAAGAAGAACTGTTAATAGTAATGGGAACTTCATGAATGTAGGAACTGTACTAAGATCCTGATGAGCCATTTCTGTCACCTTTTGGTATAATAACTTTTTTTTCTGAAGGCCTGTATGTTTTTACTATGAACCCTAAAATCTGAGACAGGTCTCAGTCAATTTAGGAAGTTTATTTTGCCAAAGTTAAGGATGCGTGCCCATTACACAGCCTCAGGAGTTCCTGATGACATGTGCCCAAGGTGGTCGGGGCACAGCTTGGTTTTATCCATTTTAGGAGACAGGAGACATGAATCAATATATGTAAGATGTATACTGTTTCCATTCAGAAAGGCAGGACAACTCAAAGTGGGAAGGGCCAGATCATAGGTAGGTAAGAGATTGGCAAAATAAACTTTAAACTTTCTGTTTTTGTTTTGTTGTTGTTGTTGTTGTTGTTTGAGATAGAGTCTTGCTCTGTCGCCCAGGCTGGAGTGCTGTGGCGTGATCTTGGCTCACTGCACGCTCTGCCTCCCGGGTTCACGCCATTCTCCTGCCTCAGCCTCCCGAGTAGCTGGGACTACAGGCGCCTGCCACCACGCCCGGCTAATTTTTTGTATTTTTAGTAGAGATGGGGTTTCACCGTGTTAGCCAGGATGGTCTCGATCTCCTGACCTTGTGATCCGCCCGCCTCAGCCTCCCAAAGTGCTGGAATTATGGGTGTGAGCCACTGAGCCCTGCCACAAAATAAACTTTCTAAATAGACTGAGACCTGTCTCAGATATTTGGGGTTCACAAGACAAAGGTTGCATTCTTTTGAGTTTCTAATGAGACTTTTCAAAGGAGGCAACCAGATATGCATTTATCTCAGCAGAGGGATGACTTTGAGTTCTGTCTGTCCTTTGTCCACAACAAATTTCCTTGTGACGGAGGTGTGTAGCTATGTAGCTTTTTTATCTTAGTATCTTAGTAGATATCTTTTTTTTTTGGATGGAGTCTCACTTTGCCGCCGCCCAGGCTGGAGTGCAGTGGTGTGATCTTGGCTCACTGCAACCTTCACCTCCCAGGTTCAAGTGATTCTCCAGCCTCAGCCCCCTGAGTAGCAGGTGCCCACCACCACATTTGGCTAATTTTTTGTATTTTTAGTAGAGACGGGGTTTTACCATGTTAGCCAGGCTGGTCTCGAACTCCTGGCGTTAAGTGATCCACCCACCTCGGCCTCCCAAAGTGCTGGGATTAAAGGCATGAGCCACCGCGCCTGGCCTTTAATAAATATCTTTTTTAGGAATAGAATGGGCGGCAAGTTTGCCCTAAGCAGTTCTCAGCTTGACTTTTCCCTTTGGCTTAATGATTTTGAGGTCCCAAGATTTATCTTCCTTTCATATTACCAACCAGTTAAGAACAGCGAGAGGACAAATATTCCCCTCACGGATGTTCCAAGTCGCTTTTTAAACCCAAATCAGAGCAGTACATTGACTCTTAGAACATTTGCTTTTCTTCTTATACCTTTATTTTAATCTTGTGGAAATTCTATTTTACTGCTTGATTCTACTTTTTGTCTTTTTTTGTGAGTTAACTTAAAGTGCCCTCTCCTCTTTTTAAAAGAAATATGAAGAAGTTTAATTTGAAAATTGATGAGGCTTCAAGACAGACTTGTAGATCTTAGCGTCCTGGATGGGGACTTGCTCAACGTATTTGAAGCATATTGAAGATTCTTTAGTAGAATTCACATTTTCCAAGAGCAAAGAGTCCAAATACATGCTCTTTCTAAAGGGCACTGGAGGACTTCTCTACTTCTCCCGACTCAGAGGGGAGACTACTGTCCCAACAGGAGGTCCTCAAAGCAGACTTATGGCAGGCCCCTTCTTCCCCATTGCGTTTGAGGGCCAGCAATCAAGGTGGAGAAAAGCACCCCATGGAGATGGAAAGAGTGGCTAAGGAATGGCCATTAATTCTGGCTGGAACCTTCTCAAGACTCTACTTGGGGCAGGGTATAAATTGGTACTACATTTCAGGAAGCAACTGGCAATGTATCTCAAGGGCATTAAATATGCTCGTGCCCTTTGACTCAGGAATTCTCCTTTGACTCAGGAGTGAATAAGAAATTCATTTGTCCATTCAATGATGCTGCTCTGTCTCATGCACAAGGTTGGGTGAATAAGACAAACATTGTCCCTGACCTTATACTGTTAACAATTTAATAGATCTAGAGGCCCCAAAATACAGGCAAAGATCTTTGTCCATGGATGTTTAAAGCAGCATTGTAAATAGCAAAGAATTGGAAACAATATATATTGTTATATATATCCTCAGTGATAGGGGATTAGTTAAATTAGAGTAGATCAGTGTGATGGAATTTTAAATGACCATTATAAATTAGGTTTTGAAATTCATAAATTGTGGAAAATGTTTATGAAACGTAATTTTGTTTTTTTTAGATGGAATCTCACTCTGTTGCCCAGGCTGAAGTGCAGTGGCGCAATCTCAGCTCACCACAACCTCTGCCTCCTGGGTTCAAGCGATTCTCCTGCCTCAGCCTCCCAAGTAGCTGGAACTACAGGCACGCGCCACCATGCCCAGCTAATTTTTGTATTTTTAGTAGAGACGGGATTTCACTATGTTGGCCAGGCTGGTCTCGAACTCCTGACCTCGTGATCCGCCCACCTCGGCCTCCCAAAGTGCTGGGATTACAGGCGTCAGCCACAGCGCCCGGCCTATGAAATACAATTTTAAGAGAGGGAAGAAAAGCAAGATATAAAACTGGAGAGTTGGCTAGGCATGGTGGCTCATGCTGGTAATCCCAGCACTTTGGGAGACTAAAGCAGTTGGATCACTTGAGCCCAGGAGTTCGAGACCAGTCTGGGCAACAAGACAAAACTCCTTTTCTACAAAACAAAAATAAAAACAAAAATTAGCCAGACATGGTGATGCGTGCTTGTAGTCCCAGCTATGTGGGGGGCTGAGGTGGGAGGATCATCTGAACCCGGGGAGGTCATTGAGCCATGATTGTGTCACTGTACTCCAGCCTGGGCAACAGAGCAAGCTCCTGTCACAAAAAAAAAAACACAAAAGCCTTGGAGAATCATGAAGGCAAGGCCAGGGAAGTTCTGGAGGTGGGATCCCAATTTTATGTCTTTAAAAAGGGCAAGAGTAGAAGGAAACACCACAAAATAATGTTAACAGTACTTATCTCATGATAGTGAGATTATGGATTTTTAATGTTCTTTTTTTATGCTTTTTCCCAATAAAGTGTCTGCAGTCAATATAGATGAATTTTAAAATTTTTGAAGAAAAAAATATTTCTAGGAGTTATGTTCAGGGCTTCTATGCTGTGGATATAAAGGAAGAATTATCCCTTAGATTCCCCCAGCTGTAACATTCCTTCTAGGCCAAGCTTGTGTAACCTGCGGCCCAGAGGCCACATGCGGCCCAGGACGGCTTTGAACGCGGCCCAATACAAATTCGTAAACTTTCTTAAAACGTTATGAGCGGGTTTTTTTTGTTGTTTTTTTTTGCAATTTTTTTTTTTTTAATCTCATCAGCTATCGTTAGTGTTAATGTATTTTATGTGTGGCCCAAGACAATTCTTCTTCTTCCAGTGTGGACCAGGGAAGCCAAAAGATTACATACCTCTGGTTTTGGATTTATTCATTTGTAATGTGTAGCTACAGTGCACTCACATTCACCACTTTATAGTATTTTATTAAATGACTATACCTCAATTTATTATCCAATCTACTGTTAATGGAAAACATGAGAGTTTCTCCAATGTTCTGCAATTTCAAACATTTAAAAATTTTTCTTGAAGTGCACTGTGTTAATGTCTCTTTAGGGTACAAATCTAAGAGTAGGGTTGCTGGGTCACAGAGCAGGGACTGATACCTTTAGTAGATAATGACAAATTGGTTTTTACTGTGGTTTTACCTGTTTAAACATCTACCAGCTATGTATAAACATATATGTTGTTGCACAGCCCTCTTGAGTCCTTGATGTCAAAGACTTTTAAATTTTTTGCCAATTTGGAGGATGTGAAATGATAGTTCATTGTGGTTTTAATTTATATTTTCTTCCTTTTTAATCAAATTGAGCATTGCCATATTGGCCATGTGAATTTTCGTTGCTGAGAGGAGCCTGTTCAGGAGATGCTGTTTGTATGCCCCTGGAATCTTGGGGTCATGGCTGACTTGGAGCAGCTGGGGAGGGTGAGGAGGGCCCAGGAAGGAGGGGGGTGCTGCCCTGAAGTCCAGCGTGGAGCCATGGGGAGCAGGGGCCTGGCCACAATGGCAGAGACATGTAGAGGGTGCTGCCCAGCAGGGAACTTCTGGTTGATTCTCTGTCTTGGTTAGAGGCAAGCCTACTCTGGTTACTTTGATAACAAAATGTACCCATGTCCCAATCTCAGCATCCTGAGGAGCTGGGCAGCAAACGTCCATGGTGCAAGGCAGGGGACTTGGGGTGACTGGCAGGCACACGACTCCCAACAATTTCTGCACAGTGAAATGCTGGTAGACTTTTCAATGTGTTGGGAGAAGCTCAAAATATAATCTTTAATGTGACTTTTTCCAATGGTTAAACATCGTCAGCTAGTTAAATAAAGGTGGTTTGGGCCAAATCAGCTGTGCTGGAGGTAGCTGTCAAAAGGCTCAAAGTGACCCGAGCTTTGGTTATGAGATGATTCACTCCTCATAACCAAATCAGCAAGTATTACCTGTCTCCTGAGGCCTGGGGACCTAGTTTTGTGTAGGGAACAGGAGAAAAAATAGGCCCCTGACTTCATGGAGGCATCTGTCTCAGAGGACACTCATTCTTTTAGCACTTTTTTGTGTGTGATAAAACAGGCATGACGTAAAATTTACTACTTGTAACTGTTCAGTCGCATTAAGTGCATTCACATTGTTGCGCGCCACAGAACTCTTTTCATCTTACAAAATGGAAATTCTGTACTCATTAAACACTGGCTCCCCATTCCTCCCCTTCCCCTAGCCTCCTCCGGCAGCCACCATTCTACTTTTTGTCTCTATAGATTTATTTATTTATTTATTTATTTATTTAGAGACAGACTCTCGCTCTGTTGCTCAGGCTGGAGTGCAGTGGTGTGATCTCGGCTCACTGCAACATCCGTCTCCCAGGTTCAAGTGATTCTCCTGCCTCAGCCTTCCGAGTAGCTGGGATTACAGGCATGCACCACCACACCCTGCTAATTTTTGTATTTTTAGTAGAGACGTGGTTTCACCATGTTGGCCAGGCTGGTCTTGAACTCCTCATCTCAGGTGATCTGCCCGCCTGGGCCTCCCAAAGTGCTGGGATTACAGGCATGAGCCACCAATCCTGGCCATCTCTATAAATTTGACTACTCTAGGAACCTCATATAAATGGAATCATACAACATTTGTCCTTTTGCATCTGGCTTATTTCATTCACCTAACATAATGCCTTCAAGAGTCACCCATGTTGTAGCATGGGACAGAATTTCCTTTCTTTTTAAACCCAAATAATATTCCATTGTATGTAGATACCACATTTTGTTTATCCATTCATCCATCCATGAACGTCTTAGTCCATTTGGGCTGCTCTTAGAGAATACCATAGACTAGGGGCTTATAAACAACAGACATTTATTTCTAACAGTTCTGGAGGTTGGAAAGTCTAAGCTCAAGGCTCTAGCAGATTCAGTGTCTGTTAAGAACTTGCTTCCTGGTTCACAGATGACCATCTTCTTTTTTTTTTTTTTTTTTTGGTGAGACGGAGTCTCACTCTGTCACCCAGGCTGGAGTGCGGTGGCACCATCTCGGCTCACTGGAAGCTCCGCCTCTCGGGTTCATGCCATTCTCCTGCCTCAGCCTCCCCAGTAGCTGGGACTACAGGCGCCTGCCACCATGCCCGGCTCTATTTTTAGTAGAGACGGGGTTTCACTGTGTTAGCCAGGATGGTCTCAATCTCCTGACCTTGTGATCCGCCTGCCTCGGCCTCCCAAAGTGCTGGGATTACAGGCGTGAGCCACCGTGCCCGGCCACAGATGACCATCTTCTTGTTGTGTCTTAACCACTCGGCCACCTCGTCATTATCGTCTTGCTGTGTCTTTATATGGTGGAAAGGACAAGGGACCTTATGTGAGTCTCTTTGATAAGGACACTAATCCCAGCCATGGGGCCCCTACCCTCATGACCTAATCACCTCTCAAAAGTCTCACCTTGTAATGGTTCCATTACGAACCATTGCCTTGGGGGTTCAGATTTCAACACAGGAATTTGGGTTAGGGCCACAAATATTCAGTCTATAGCAGATTGTTTCTACCTTTTGGCTATTGTGAGTAATGCTGCTATGAACATGGGTGTACAAAAATCTCTTCGAAATCCTTGCTTTCAATTTCTCTTTTGGCTATATACCTAGCAGTAGAATTGCTGGATTGTATGGTAATTATGTATTTAATTTTTTGAGGAATTGCCCTACTCTCCTAGCATTTTTTGTTTTAGAGACGAAGTCTTACTCTGTCACACAGGCTGGAGTGCAGTGGTGGGATCATGGCTCACTGCAGCCTCTGTCTCTCAGGATCAAGCCATCCTCCCACCTCAGCCTCCTGAGTAGCTGGGACTACAGGCACGTACCACCATCCCTGGCAATTTATTTTTATTTTTTTGTAGTGACAGAGTCTCCCTATGTTGCCTAGGCTGGTCTTGAACTCCTGACCTCAAGCGATCTTCCCTACTCAGCCTCCCAAAGTGCTGGGATTACAGCCGTGAGATTACACCATGCCTGGCCTTTCTTAATATTTTTTACCTGCTTTCTTTAATTCTGATTGTGCAGTTAGAACTTGAGGGAAAATCAGCCTCATTTTGGACAGTGTTGATTTGTTTCTTTTCTAAGGCCACATTGCAAGAGCAGAACAGCTATTACCTTCCAGCCTCTATCTGTTTGGCTGTTCTTGTCCCATAATGATGATGACAATTAGAAAAATGATTAGGATGATAAAATATATTGAGGTCTTACTTTGTCCCAAGCATGATTTGAAACACTTTAACATATTGTAAGTCATTTTATCTTCACGATCATTCTATGGAGATTGTTACCCTAATTTTACAGATGAAGAAACTGAGTCACAGAGAAGCAGACCCATAAAACGATGCTGGGGTGGACAAGATCATTTCATTCAATGCTTACTTTCACCAATGAGGGAAAGGAGCCCCTGAGGGGAGATGCCTCAGGTCATAAACCAAGCTGGGGTGAACTTGCAGGCTTCCAGACGTCTGGAATCCCCTGGCCCCATGCTCTTGCTGCCTCTAAGACAGGATTCCATTCATTTATTTTGTTTATCCCAGTGACCCAGGCAAAACCTCATCTGAGAGGCTTCTGTGCTGAGTCTGAATCCAGCTGGATCTTCCTGGTTGACCTCCTGATCATCACTGAGGCAGGACTGAGCTGAAATATGATGGGGGAGGATTACAGGTTTGGCTCTAGGATTTTGTGAAAACACATGGAAGTAGCATATTAATATTAGTCAAGGACTGAAAGAGCCTTTTTAAGAACTTGAGATAAATTTTAGCAAAATCAGGTTGCCCCGAGGAGCATTCAATGTACCGTGAGAGAGTCTCTCAAAAAATTACGTCTTTTTTCCCTTGTTCAGTTTATTTAAATAGTAAAAACCTGGAGTCTGCATCTCTTGCAAACTTGCACCCCTGAAATGATGAGTCAGACACTACGTGTGGTGAGCCTGTGTTTTTCATTATGTTCTCTTACTCGTTAGGGTTTGCAGTTAGTCCATGTTACACGTTTCCTTCGTGTTTTTCTTGAACTTCATGAACTCTGGCATTTCATTTCATGGATGTATATCCAAGGGAAAAGTAGCCTTCCTTTGATCTTCCTCAGGACCCCATTATGTTTAACCTAAGAAAGATTAGGGAGTTTTCGTTCAACGCTGAACAAACACAAAATTCAGCTGCAAAAATGGCGAGTGCTTAATCTATTTACAACATCAACTCCATTATGAACTAATTCCACAGCAAGCTGACTTTGAAAAGAATTCTTCTGAATAGAATTCCCATCTGCCTTTGGAGGCTGGATGCATATGGTCCGGAGTACTAAATGTATTAGCCTCACAAAGGAATCTATTTAGCACAAAATATGTACACCGTAGAGAGTGTTTAAACTTTGAGATCACCGTGGCTGTTGGTTCCCTAGATGGGAGTCGAGTTGCTCTTTGTACCCTCTCTGTCTCCCTGAACAGAATGGGGAGTTTCTGGAAAGTTCCGTCACCTTCTAGTTGTGTTTGTCACAACATCTGCTTCACGGTGGTGAAACAAGTCAGCTCCAGTCCTATGACAAACAATTCTGTGAGCTGGGGTGAGCTTGGAAGGGCAAAGAGCTGCCACTTGACCAGCACTTGGACTCCAGACAGCTCAGCTTCCCTCTGCCCATTTGGGGTTTCCCAAATGGGTTTTTGAATCTGTCCATCTTTTAAATAGCCCTTTAATGCAACATGCAGGTCTGATTGTGACATATTATTTTTTCTAGCCTTAAAACGAGAAAGGAAGAACAAAACAAAATCAAGTGTTAGCCTGTCAGGATTTTCAGTTCCCTGTCATGTCACGGCATTGATGGAGATTTATTTTCCTAATGAAGGCTCTGGCATTAATGGTGGCACTTGCTAGAATCAGTTAGGACTAAGTGTTATTTAATTCACGGTGAAGCGACAATCTGACTGGACTGTGATTAGTTCCAGCTTTTAACTATCATTTATAGGTCACCAGGCGGCTAACAACCTCAATTGAGAGACCATTATCTTTTGACAAGATGAAGCTTTTTTTCTGGGGGATAGAAGGGGAGACAGAGGAGTTCTACCCAGAAAGCCCAGCTCCTTGCTTTCCATGGGAATAACTTCATTCCTACGAGAGCTTTGATGCTACTTACTCAAAGGTTCCACGCTACAGTCACACACTGTTTAAGACCAGGATATGTTATGAGAAATGTGTTATTAGGTGATTTTGTTATTGTATAAACATCATAGAAGGTATTTACACTAACCTAGATGATACAGCCTGCACACACCTCTGCTCTATGGTACAGCCTGTCGCTCGTAAACTACAAACCTGTCCAGCATGTTACTCTACTAAACGCTGCAGGTAATGTAATACAATGGTAGGTATTTGTGTATCTAAACATCTTAATATAGAAAAGCTACTCTAAAAACATGGTATTATACACCTACAGTATGGGCATCAGGGTGAGACCTTCTCTCCAAAAAAATATAATCTTACGGGATCACTATTATACCATCCAGTCTGCCATTGACCAAAATGTTGTTATGTGGCACAAGGCTACAGTAGATTCTGGTTAGGTATTGTGAAGTCAAAGAAGGAAAAGACTTTCTCATAGCCATTCATTTATCCACTCAGCAACTCTTCCTTGAGGGAGTCATTGCAGGAGGGTGTATTGGTAGGGTTCCCTGGTACGAAGGCTAATATTCGGCCTGCACATACTGGTATGGCTGTTGTAGTTTTTTTTTTTTTTTTTTTTAAATAGTGTGTATCCCCCATGATGGGTTGGCACATCTATTCTGATTGGTTGGTGCCAGTGCCATACTGATTGTTAAAAATTCCAAATAACACCCTTGCCTGGAGTGTTCTTTTGTGACGCTTACTTTTTCTGCAAGAAAATGCCATTTTCAGTTAAATTCCGTTTCACCATTAGAGTGTCTCCTTTATTAGATAAAAGCTGTAGACTCTTAGTTAAGGTCTAAGCAAGATGACATGACGTTGTTAGAAAGTAGTAGTTTGGGTGTAGGTATAATATGATTTGAAAAAATTGGGAGGTTATATGTGCTTGGGGGCCTGGACCCAGAAGAGCTTGCTTCTCTTCTTGAGGACCATGGCAATACTCAGTCAGCCTCCTAAGACAGAGGTCTACAGGGGGAGCCTGAATAACAAATAAGAATTATACCTCTGTTCCACTGGAACAATGCAATCGTTCCTGCTACCACCCCACACACAGCAACCTGTACCGTGCTGCTCGGAGTGGCAAGAGCTGATCTCTTCCTACCCCCTGAAACTGGGATCGTCCTTTCCTTCTGGGTCTTGGGAAGGTGGGAGACAGCCTTACATCTTAATCTTGCTTTTGCTTCCCTTCTATATGTGAGTCTGTGTTTTCTGTATAGAAGTCCCACAGTTAAAAGGAAAAGAACCTTTTTTTAGTGCTACTTTTGGAACCAGAACTTCTGACTTTTACCAGTCAAATGCAACGCCTAAAGCTACCTGCTGGGCATTGGGAGTTGTGAAGGCACTTTACACACATGCTGCCCTTCATCCCTCACCTCAATCCAGTGAGATAGGCATTATTTCTCCCAAGTCCTGGATGAGACTGAGGCAAGACCCGAGATGCAAACCCAGGGCTGCTGCTTCTTCATGGGACAGATCTTACAGGTGCTACCTCTGCCCTAAAGGGGCTTACAGTCAGTTGGGAAGATGAGCCATGCCCATATAGCTGCAAGGTGAAACTAAGTATCACAATGTTTGTCAAACTTGAGGTCCTTGTTTTACCCCCCAAAAATTGTAATGAACTTCCAGTGTTGACTTACATTCATGAATTATTTAAATATCAAACTTTGCATGTATTTCTTACACTACTAATAATTTGGTGCATTTCCTTATATATGTACCCAAGTATTTGGGACTTTACTTTAAATCGATTTGTAATTATGATCTTCAAAAATTTCCCATACGTTAACATTTTCCTATGCCAGTCACAAAAATTTAGAAAATTGTTCTGGGCCGGGTGCGGTGGCTCACACCTGTAATCCCAGGATTTGGGAGGCCGAGGTGGGTGGATCACCTAAGGTCAGGAGTTCGAGACCAGCCTGGCTAACATGGTGAAACCTCGTTTGTACTGAAAATACAAAAAAATAGGGCGTGGTGGTGGGCGCCTGTCATCCCAGCTACTCAGGAGGCTGGGGCAGGAGAATCGCTTGAACCCGGGAGGCAGAGGTTGCAGTGAGCCAAGATTGTGCCATTGTACTCCAGCTTGGGCAACAAGAGTGAAATGCCATCTCAAAAAAAAAAAAAAAAAAAAGAAAGAAAACTGTTGTTCTTGTCTGTGGCCATACCATCCTGAACATGCCTGCTCTTATCTGAACTCAGAAGCTAAGCAGGGTCAGGTTAGTACTTGGATGGGAGAAAATTGTTGTTCTTTTTCATTTTGCACCAACATTTGGGACTTCATTATGTATTAAATGATTCCCCTAAAAGTGGGCATTTAGGTTGTTTCTGATTTGTGCCATGATAAAGCACACTGTAACATACGTTTTTGCACATGAACCTTTGGCTGCCTTTCTGATTATTTCCTTGGAGTTAATACTCAGGAGTGAAATTACTGGTTCAAAGGGCATAAACAGTTTTGAAGCTTTTAACATACATATTTCTTCAGAAAGGTTATACTAACTTGTCTACTTCTTTTTTATTTATTTATTTATTTAATTTTTTTTTTTTGAGACAGAGTCTCGCTCTGTCACCCAGGCTGGAGTGCAGTGGTGCGATCTCGGCTCACGGCAAGCTCCGCCTCCCAGGTTCACACCATTCTCCTGCCTCAGACTCCTGAAGAGCTGGGACTACAGGCGCCTGCCACCGCGCCCAGCTAATTTTTTGTATTTTTAGTAAAGATGGGGTTTCACCGTGTTAGCCAGGATGGTCTCGGTCTCCTGACCTCGTGATCTGCCCGTCTCGGCCTCCCAAAGTGCTGGGATTACAGGCGTGAGCCACCGCGCCCGGCCCTAATTTGTCTACTTCTAAGATTGAATAATCATTTTGGGGTGCAAGAGGTGTCAAAAAGAAAGTGGCATTGGATGGCTGGGTGTAGTGGCTCACACCTGTGTAATCCCAGCACTTCTGGGAGGCCAAGGCAGGCAGATCACCTGAGGTAAGGAGTTCGAGACCAGCCTGGCCAACATGGTGAAACCCCAACTCTACTAAAAATACAAAAATTAGCCAGGTGTGGTGTCAGGCACTTGTAATCTCAGCTACTCAGGAGGCTGAGGCAGGAGAATCGTTTGAACCTGGGAGGCGGAGGTTGCAGTGAGCCGGGGTTGCGCTGCTGCACTCCAGCCTGGGTGACAGAGCGAGACTCTGTCTCAAAGAAAAAAGTGGCATTTGAACCAGAACATCGAGGGTAGGCAGGAGTTCCACCAGTGAAGGCAGGGGTGCCATTGAGAAAGGAGGGGACAAGGTGTATGGGAGATGATAAGCATTCAAATTCAGCAGCATTGGAGAATATCCTGTGCATTGCCTCTCAGTGATTTTGTGTATTGAATGCTAGGATTTGGGGCAGGCCATGAAGGGAATTAAAATATTCAAAACATGAAACAACTTAGCAATGACACTGACACAATCATCGTTGCAGTTTAACTTTGTCTAAGTGTCTAAAAGCATTGTCGTTATTGTACCATTTCTTACTCCCCTCAGCTGTATGTTGCCGTTTGAATAGAGCTGTTTACTGATCTTACCATGGTCTCTCATATAACGGGACAGTGTTCTCACATGTTCTAGAACACGCTGTCTTTCATGTTGACATGGAGTCACACTGTGTTGCTGTCACTCATTACTTGACAATCTCAGCCCTATGTTCCTCTTGACAGACCTCCCACTGGTGGTATAGATTTATGGTTAAGAGAAGCTGGCCAGGCACAGTGGCTCAGGCCTGTAATCCCAGCAGTTTGGGAGGCCAAGCTGGGTGGATCACCTGAGGTCAGGAGTACGAGACCAGCCTGGCTAACATGCTGAAAACCTGTCTTTACTAAGAATACAAAAAATTAGCCGGGCATGGTAGGTGGTGCCTGTAATCCCAGCTACTCGGGAGACTGAAACAGGAGAATCGCTTGAATCTGAGAGGCGGAGGCTGCAGTGAGCCGAAGTCTCGTCATTGCACTCCAGCCTGGGCAACAAGAGCAAAACTCCATTATATAAAAAAGAAGTTAAGACTGTTTGGGTGCAAGTTCCAGCTCTACCATTTATTGGTTGTGTGGCTTTGGGCAAGTTCCTAAACCTCTTTGTGCCTTAATTTCTTCAACTGTAAATGGGGTGATATGGCTTGGCTGTGTCCCCACCCAAATCTCATCTTGAATTGTGATCTGAATTGTAATCCCCAGGTATTGAGGGAGGGACCTGGTGGGAGGTGACTGGATCATGCGGATGGCTTCCCCCATGCTGTTCTCATGATAGTGAGAGAGTTCTCACAAGATCTGGTTGTTTGCTAAGTGTCTGGCATCTGCCCTGTTTGCTCGCTCTCTCCTGCCACCTTGTGAAGAAGGTGCTTGCTTCTCCTTTGCCTTCCACCACGATTGTAAGTTTCCTGAAGCCTCCCCAGCCATGCGGACCTGTGAGTCAATTGAACCTCCTTTCTTTATAATGTGCTTTGTCTGAGGTAGTATCTTTATAGCAGTGTGAAAATGGACTTACACATGGGGTTAAGAATGTTACCTATGTGTATAGGGCTTCCTTGTCCTTAAGTGAGTTAACACACATAAACCACTTAAAACACTGCTGTGCACAATATAAGTACCTTTACTGTTAGCTTTTTCTTTTTCTTTCTTTTTTTTGAGACGGAGTCTCACTCTGTCGCCCAGGCTGGAGTGCAGTGGTGCAATCTCGGCTCACTGCAAGCTCTGCCTCCCAGGTCCACGCCATTCTCTTGCCTCAGCCTCCCGAATAGCTGGGACTACAGGCGCCCGCCACCACGCCTGGCTAATTTTTTGTATTTTGGTAGAGACAGGGTTTCACCGTGTTAGCCAGGATGGTCTCGATTTCCTGACCTCGTGATCCGCCTGCCTCGGCCTCTCAAAGTGTTGGGATTACAGGCGTGAGCCACCACGCCCGGCCTTTTTTTTTTTTTTTTTTTTTTTTTGAGAAGGAATTTCACTCTTGTTGCCCAGGCTGGAGTGCAACAAGGCAATCTCGGCTCACCATAACCTCCGCCTCTCGGGTTCAAGCGATTCTCCTGCTTCAGCCTTCCGAGTAGCTGGGATTATAGGCATGCACCACCACACCCGGCTAATTTTGTATTTTTAGTAGAGACAGGGTTTCTCCATGTTGGTCAGGCTGGTCTTGAACTCCCAACATCAGGTGATCTGCCCGCCTCGGCCTCCCAAAGTGCTGGGATTACAGGCGTGAACCACTGTGCCCGGCCAAGTGTTAGCTTTTATTTATAATGTTATATTCAGTTTGACCTACTGGCTAAAATTGGGCAGCATATTTATAAAGGGTATATGGCCAAGAGGTATGCCATGGCATTCTCTTCACTGAGACAACAAGGCCAGAAAAATGCCTCCTTCCCAACTTGACCCACACTTACAACGAACAGCCAGGTGTAAAGGTGAAACATTTTTATTTAGTTTCATCACAGAGGTTAAATACACTTTTATGACATCCATACAAAATATAGCAATGGTTGTAGGCATAAATAAGAATTGTTCTAACTATTCTAACTGATTTTATAATGCACAGCTCTTTTAGTTGATTACAAATATGAAGTATATCACCTCAAGATGCAGAGATTTTTGAATTCTACTTAGCAGTTTCCAAAAGCTGAATTCTAGGACTGAAGACACATAAAAGGATAATTTTTAAATGGAACCAGCCACCTTGAAAAATATTTTGAAAAACATGATTTAAACTTTAGAAAATAAAACTTTTAATACTTAAGAGATAACATGATGCAAATGTTGCTTGTTGGCCTGACTTTCCAGGACTAAGACCCTCTGGGAATCAATGGGGCTCGGTGACGTAGCGTAAACTGCTACTGGGGTGTGGTCTCAGACACAAAATCACACTGGATGTTGGTCTACAGAGGCAGGATTCTCTCATTGCTGGATGACTCTTGAAATGAAGCCTTTGCTTTTGTTACGCATTTGGCTTTACAATCTTCATTGACAAATAGTTCTGGAAAGGAAATAAAAACAGTGGTAAAAAAATATGTATGTATATATGTTTTTCAGTTAGGGTTTCTCAATCTGGAGAAAAAATTGACATTTTGAACCAGATGACTCTTTCTTGTTAGGGAGTGTCCTGTGCATTGTAGGATGTTCAGCAGCTTTCACTGGCCTCTATACACCGAGTACCAGTAGCACCCCCCAAGTTGTTGCAACCAAAATGTCTCCAGACATTGGCAAATGTCCTCTTGGGGGTGGGGAGCAAAAATCTCCCCTAATTGGGAACCACTGGTTTATTTTTATTTTATTTTTTGTTTTTTGAGATGGAGTCTTGCTCTGTCGCCTAGGCTGGAGGACAGTGGTGTGATCTCGGCTCATCGCAACCTCCGCCTCCCAGGTTCACGCCATGCCATTCTCCTGCCTCAGCCTCCAGAGCAGCTGGGACTACAGGCACCCACCACCATACCCAGCTAATTGTTTATATTCTTGGTAGAGATGGGGTTTCACCGTGTTAGCCAGGATGGACTCGATCTCCTGACCTCGTGATCCGCCTGCCTCGGCCTCCAAAAGTGCTGGGATTACAGGCGTGAGCCACCACGCCCTGTGGGAACCACTGGTTTAAACCAATAGAATCTTTCTTTTACTTTTTTTTTTTTTTTTTTTTTGTGAGACGGAGTTTTGCACTTGTCACCCAGGCTGGAGTGCAGTGGCGTGATCTCCGGTCACTGCAACCTTTGCCTCGCAGGTTCAAGCGATTCTCCAGCCTCAGCCTCCCAAGTAGCTGGGATTACAGGTGCCCACCACCACGCTCTGCTAATTTTTAAATTTTTAGTAGAGACAGGGTTTCACCATGTTGGTCAGGCTGGTCTCAAACTCCTGACCTCAGGTGATCCGCCCGCCTCAGCCTCCCAAAGTGCTGGGATTATAGGTGTGAGCCACTGTACGCGGCTGCCAATAGAATCTAAATCAGGAAAAAGAATTAACTAGGCTGGGTGCAGTGGCTCACACCTGTAATCCCAGCACTTTGGGAGGCTAAGGCAGGCGGATCACATGAGGTCAGGAGTTGGAGACCAGCCTGGCCAACATGGTGAAACCCCGTCTCTACTAAAAATACAAAAATTAGCTGGGCATGGTGGTAGGTGCCTGTAATCCCAGCTACTTGGGAGGCTGAGGCTGGAGAATCGCTTGAACCTGCGAGGCAGAGGTTGCAGTGAGCCAAGATTGCGCCACTGTACTCCAGCCTGGGTGACAGAGCAAGACTCCATCTCAAAAAAATAAAAAAAATAGGAGAAGTTTTTTAAATGGTCAAGACAGTTGGACTGGGACCGAATGTGGTGGCTCACACCTATAATCCTAGCACGTTGGGAGGCTGAGGTGGGTGGATCACTTGAGGTCAGGAGTTCGAGACCAGCCTGGCCAACATGGTGAAACCCAGTCTCTACTAAAAATACAAAAATTGGCTGGGTGTGGTGGCAGGCACCTGTAATCCCAGCTACTCGGGAGGCTGAGGCATGAGAAATGCTTGAACCTGGGAGGTGGAGGTTGCAGTGAGCCGAGATCATGCCACTGTACTCCAGCCTGGGTGATAGAGTGAGACTCTGTCTCAAAAAAAAAAAAAAAAAAAAAAAGGCAGTTTGACCATCTATGACTGTAAAATAGTGTACATATACTCATAGATGACAAACTAGAAGTACCATACTGGGGAAAAATGAAGACACACAACCCCTGCTACTTGTATGGCTATGATACTATTTTTTTTGAGACAGAGTCTCGCTTCTTCATCCAAGCTGGAGTGTAGTGGTGTGGTCTCAGCTCACTGCAACCTCCGCCTCCCCGGTTCAAGCAATTATCCTGCCTCAGCATCCCCAGTAGCTGGGATTACAGGCATGTGCCACCTACCCAACTAATTTTTGTATTTTTAGTAGAGATGGGGTTTCACTATGTTGGCCAGGCTAGTCTCGAACCCCTGACCTCAAGTGATCCACCCGCCTCAGCCTCCCAAAGTGCCAGGATTACAGGCATGAGCCACCTTGCCCAGCTGATATTATTATTAATGTGTTTTTGGAGTAAGAGCTTTTGAATGTCTCCTGTGACATTCTGTGCCACTCGCCCAACTTCTGAGCATGGCTTCCTCTGCCTGGACTATCCCTTCTCCACTTGGCAAACTTGAATGTCCCCTCCTTGGAGGAACTGTTTTAGCAGGGGGTGCCCACGGTTGTTTGTTTCTGTCTCCGTAACAGCTCACCTCCCTTAGTAATGTGTCCTTGTTCCCATGGCTGCTAGTTCCCAGAATATGAACTGCTCTTGGGCACAAATCATGCTAATAATTTAATCATCTCTATAACTTAATTCCTAGCCTATCGTAGATGCGCAATACATCCTCTGGATGGAGGAAGGGGAGGTACTACTTCTAGGCACGCTGCCAAATCTCCCACTTGGACTCCCGTTTATGACTGGGGTGATTAGGAGAACATTTAACGGGGAGGTTATACGTGACATGAGCCTTAAAGAATGAGTGAAGTTTTGATAGATAAATGTGGACAGAGAAACAAAATTGGCAAAGGCATCCAGATAGGTAAGGGCAATAATATTTGGGGAGGTTGGGATCAACGATCTAGTTTGGGTGGAACACAGGGTATATGTAGACCCACAATGAACCCAGATTTGGGGATTCTTGAAGCTAGGACAAGGAATTAGGATGCAGGATGGTTTGGAACAAGAAAGTCTGAAGGCAGGAAGATCAGTTGGAAATGCTGGCTGTAGTCCAGACACACACTGATTGAGACCTAAGTGATTTCTCCTAGAATTCCTGAAACCAAAGTTATTTTCAGACCATAAAGTTCTGCCCGTAATTTGTGAAACCCTGAGAATGTGATTCTAATTACAAGACACATTACTTTAAATTTCCCCAAAGCAGAAGGGTTGCAACCCCACGCTGCTGAGCGGGTCATTCTTCTGCACAGTGGTCAGGGCAGATGCCAAGGGAGAGGACCAATCACAACTCACAAGAAAGCCAAGACAAGGGGCCAAGGAAGGGCTCCTACCGGCAAAGAGTAGAGGAGCACGGCCACGAAGAGCAGCAGAATAAGCAGGAACAGCAAGCCGATGATGACCCACTTAAAGCGGCGCCACACGATGAACTTCATGGTCTTGCATGGGTTGGTGAACCAGAGGAAGGAGGTTTCTGGTCGACTGCATTGCAAAGAAACAGTATCACCTACCCAACTCAGGAGGGATGCATATTTTATTCCAGAGCATAACACGGTTTCAGGAATAAAGAATCACATTAATAAGGTCAAGAAAAGATACTGTTCCCCTTCATTGACTGAGAAAGGCTCTTTAAACTATGACAGCTTCCTAAGATGCTGAACTTTGGTTTCCTGGAAAGGAGAATTCTTAAAATGAAGCCAGATCACCAACCTCTCCACCCCCACCCACCACTATTAAATACCAGATTAGGAGGACCACAAAAGCTAATCCAACCCATTAAGCCAATGGGAAGGGGGGCTCTCAGCCTGCAGGTGTTTGGGGAGTGGGAGAACAAAGAAGGTCTCTCACTTTGGTAAGTCCAGCTTGGGGTTCATGTTGGGTTCGTCCCGCCCCTTCCCGGCTGGCCTCTCATCGGCCTCCTTCTCGTTGAGGATTTCCAATGTCATCTCCACTTTCCCCTTCAGTAAAGCAGAGCAGGTTAAACACATGACATCATGTTTCACAAATATTTTTACTTCAACCCAAGGAGTATTCCCCGAGCAATGATTTTTATTCTTGTAAAACAATCCTTAGATTGCCTTCAATTTTCCTCAAGAGATTTCATTCCATTTCCTCTTCCATGTGTTTCTGAACTGACTCTGTGTGGGAAACTTTGAGAACAAATTGCTTCCCCCACTCCCTACTTTTCATTTTCTGTATCCCCCTCACTCTAACATTCTCACATTGGTCTCCTTGTCTCCCCACACACCTTCCTATGTAACTTCACTTGGACCCAGACTAACCTGAATACCGCTAACAACAATATCTAACATTTATTGAGCATTATTGTAGGCTCCCAGTAAGAGAACAGAGCCATATCTCTTCATGCCTATCATTGTCACCTACTGTGCACAGTTGCTGGCATTCAGTAGGTACTCCATGTACACTAGCTCAATAAATGAATGAATGAGTGAGTGAATGAATGTTGTCTCCCTGCTCACGGGTTCCTGAGTGATGCTCCCAGCACTGTTTAAATGTTCTACGTGGGTTATCTCATGTAATGCTCATGGCAGCCCTACAAAGGTACTATTATTGTCCTCATGTGCAAGTGAGAACAGTGAGGCCAAATTGAAAGTGGTCTAGAAACTTGCCCACTTTTGGCTGGGCACAGTGGCTCATGCCTGTAAACCCAGCGCTTTGGGAGGCTGAGGCGGGAGGATTACTTGAGGTCAGGAGTTCAAGACCAGCCTGGCCAACATGGCGAAACCCCATCTCTACTAAAAATCCAAAAAAAAAAAAAAAAAATTAGCCAGCGTGGTGGCGCACGCCTGTAGTCCCAGCTACTCGGGAGGTGGAGGTTGCAGTGAGCAGAGATCACACAACTGCACTCCAGCCTGGGTGACAGAGTGAGACTTCGTCTCCAAAAAAAAAGCAACAAACTTGCCCACTTTTATAGTGAGCCATACCTAAGATTGTAACAGACTTTGTAACAGACTTTCTAAGAGCCAGGAAAGGCTGCAAGGTCACCAACAATTTGGGAAGCCCTGGCCCTGAGTAGAGCCCTGATGACCTCTACCCTTACAAGTCAGACAAAGCTGGGTTTCTGACTTTGGCAAATTGTTCGATCTCTCCAAGCCTGTTTTTGGAATCGCTAAAATGGGGACAATGTCTACTTCATGGCGTTGTCAGCAGAACTAAGTGAGGTTATGTGCAAACTGCTGTATTGTAACGGAAAGCAGGTCAGTGGTTTCCTGGGACCAGGGAGGGAGGGAGCAATGGATGGCAGAGAGAGCACAAGGAAATTTTGGGGGTGATGGGAAGGTTCTGGATCTTGATTATGGTTCGATGAGTGTATACATCTGTCAAAACTCATCAAATTGTGTACTTGAAATGAATATAGTTTATGTAAATTATACACCAAGGTTGTTTTTAAAAAGATTATGAATGTAAGGTACTTGGCATGCTGCCTGGTTCAAAATTAATGATAAAAAATGTTAACTATGTTTAATAATGCATAATGAACTAGGCAGTCTTTCATGATATGGCATGGTAACCCACACTATTGCTTCTAGATCAAAATACATCTTGAGTTCCTCAACTTGCTTGTAATTTATGGCCTTCTTATTCAACTAATGCCAGCACACCTTGCTTCTTCCACCTCTTTTTTTTTCTTTTTTTTTTGAGACAGAGTCTCACTCTGTCACCCAGGCTGGAGTACAGTGATTTTGGCTCACTGCAACCTATGCCTTCTGGGTCCAAGTGATTCTCATGCCTCAGCCTCCTGAGTGTCTGGGACTACAGGTGTGCACCACCACTCCTGGCTATTTTTTTTTTTCGTATTTTTGTTTGTATTTTTAGTAGAGACGGTGTTTTGCCACGTTGGCCAGGCTGGTCTCGAACTCCTGACCTCAGGTAATCCACCTGCCTTGGATTACAGGCGTGAGCCACCACACCCAGCCCCACCTTTTTTTTTTTTTTTTTATGAGAAAAATTCAAATTTGAAGTTCCCTTTTCCATACTAAATTGTACTAGAAGCCCAGCATTAATTAACTTTCCTGATGAAGAAGAGTCCCAAGGAAAATATAGTGAAACCACTTGGGCTTCTAGTTTTTGACCATTCCAACTTCTTCACCTTCCTCCAACTCCAAACACATGCTCACAGCATCTCCCACCTTATATTGTAAGACAAAGGCAAACATATTCCAAAGACAAACTGTTCCCATAACTTAAATTCCCACCAATTTAAAACTTCCTCATTTTATCTGGAGTAAGTCTATGGATAAAGGGCAAAACCTAGATGATAAAAGGCATAAACGATCTTCAACCAGAACCAGGAAATGTTCATACAGCCATTACGCGGGCGCCATCTTTCTCTGCGTAGCATGGCCACCATCCTTTCATGGACTTCTGCTCAAAGAGGGAGGCTGTCTTGGCTTTAAGGGGGTTCATGGCTTTGAGGTCCGGAATCATGTCCAACCTGCATTTCTCTGGTGATTTTGCAGGAATGATCGTGTGATGCAAGTCAAGTTCTAGGAAACCTAGCCAAGGAAACAACAGTAAGTCCAAATGAGCTTCAAGTGGATCAGCTGTTGTTCACAAGTGAACAGAACGTTCTTGTCAGGAGAGAGGCACGCAGTGATTTTGAACAGGTGAACGGTGAGTTAGAGAAAGGGAGCCTGGTGGACATTTAAAGTCTTTCCAGTTAGGAAGGAAAATGGCCGAAGAAATAGCTGTCCACTGCACAGCATCTCCTGTTTTTTTTCTCAAAGATATGAGCATAAACAGAGTTCTTTAAACTCAAAGTAATGAAATATCTACAGACACAATTTTCACTCAACTCAAGGCCCTTGGATCTGAAATGTTTTCCTTTTAGTTCTGAGCTGCCCTGAGCAGAGAGGTCATTTGGCTTTGGGTAAAGACAATAGGTGCTTAGAACACAGGATGCTGGCTGGGCACAGTGGCTCACGACTGTAATCCTAGCACTTTGGGAGGCTGAGGTGGGCAGATCACTTGAGGTCAGGAGTTCAAGACCAGCCTGGCCAACATGGTGAAACCCCGTCTCTACTAAAAATATAAAAATTAGCCGGGCACGATGGCACACATCCGTAATCCCAGCTACTCAAGAGGCTGAGGCACAAGAATCGCGTGAGCCCAGGAGGCAGAGGTTGCAGTGAGCAGAGATCGCACCACTGTTCTCCAGCCTGGGCAGCAGAGCGAGACTCTTTCTCAAAAAAAACAAAACAAAAAACCAACACAGGATGCTGCATGAAATGTGCATGTCCAAGACTCTCCTAGTAAAACCTCAGAAACAGAAGCTTGAGAAGGAACATGACTCAACAGAAAACGCTCACCAGGAACTGAGACTCCTAGCCTCAGAGTATCTAGAGAAGCACATTGTCCCTTCTATGATGTGAAGCATTAACTCTTTTTGTTTTGAGACTGAGTCTCTGTCTATAACCCAGGCTGGAGTACAGTGATGTGATCTCAGCTCACTGCAACTTCCGCCTCCTGGGTTCAAGCGATTCTCATGCCTCAGTCTCCCTAGTAGCTAGGACTACAGGTGTGCACCACTATGCCTGGCTAATTTTTGTATTTTTAGTGGAGACAGGGTTTGGCCATGTTGGCCAGGCTGGTCTTGAACTCCTGACCTCATGTGATCCACCCACCTTGGCCTGCCAAAGTTCTGGGATTGCAGGCACGAGCCACCGTGCCCGGCTGCATTAACTCTTTAGCACCACTTCCATGGTAAGGGAAAAGTGTGTTTTGGGCTTGGGAACTCCTGTGAGCCCTTCCTTAACAAAATGGTATCTGTGATGTGGGGTCGAGTCTATGGATGACTGGGGCAAGAGTCTGGCCTTCAGCATGGCAGCAAAGAGCAACAAGGAGGTTGTGGCATTTTCTCTTTAAACTGTCAGGCTCAGGGACTGCCCTTCAGCATATAGTGGACCCATAAGACATGTGACCTTAGCCTTTCTTGACCTATGACTGCTTTTGTCTCCCCTCTCCTTTTGGTTATGTGCTCACTTGGCATTTTGAGACACAGTCATTCTCTTTATTTGTTGTCTGACAGTTTTGTTTAAATTCCAAGGGAAGGCCAGGCATGGTGGCTCATGCCTGTAATCCCAGCAATATTGGGAGGCCGAGGTGGGCAGATTACTTGAGCTCAGGAATTTGAGACCAGCTTGGGAAACATGGCAAAACCCTGTCTCTACAAAACATACACAAAATTATCCAGGCTTGGTGGCGCATGTCTGTGGTCCCAGCTACTTGGGAGGCTGAGGTTGGGAGGATCCCCTGAGCCCAGGAGGTGGAGGTTGCAGTGATCCTAGATCGTGCCAGTGCACTCCAGCCTGGGTGAGAGAGTGAGACTCTCTCTCAACAAAGCTAAGGGCAAACGCTTTATTATCCTAGAATTTACTATCCACATGCTTTATGTAAGCCTACTTGCATACTCACTTGTTTGCCGACCTCTTACTAAGCACTAAGTCAAAACCATTGCATTAGGTACTGTGCAGGGAAAAGGGATAAATAAGACACAGCCTTTGGTGGGTGTTTCCTCTGTCAGGAGGGACCCCTGGAAGCAGCATGGAAACAGGGAGACCAGTCAGGGGCTACTGTAACATGTGGCTAGCAGAAAGTGAGTTTCAACTGGCAAGTGGCAGAGATCACAGGGCTAAGAAAATAAGTGTGCATGATAAAACAGATGACATTGCTAGGATGGAGTGGCTGGCGGGGCGTGGGGGGAAAAGAGAGGAGGAAAACTGCAGAGGACTCTGGGTGCTTTCGCCTGGGTGGCTGGGGAAATGGAGAGGTCGTGAGCTGCTAAATAAGTTCCGAGGAGAGAAGGGGTGAGGTCAGGGAAGAAATGCTGAGTGAGATTTCAGTCACAGTACAGGCTCACTGCCAGCCAGATATAAAGGTGGGAGGTTCCGGCCAGGAATCAGGAATGACCCTCACAACGATTTCCTTTGACTGTACTGCAGGCACTATGAGAGCACAGGCTACACGTCCTGGTTTAGGAGCCATACTTTGCGGAAAGGCGAGAGTTGAAGCATGACCTTCCACTGAGGTGAGAGTGGGTAAATTCCTGGAGGGGGTGGTTGGCAGTTTGGAGGAGAGCAGAAGAACCTCAGGGAAGGCCTGTATTTAAAGAGTGGGAGGCTGGGCCCTGTGGCTTATGCTTGTAATCCTGGCACTTTGAGAGGCTGAGGTGCAAGGATTGCTTGAGCTCAGGGGTTCAAGACCAGCCTGGGCAACATAGTGAGACCTCATCTGTACTAAAAAAGTGAAAAAAAAAAATTAGCCAGGTGTGGTATGCCTATAGTCCCAGCTACCGGGAGGCTGAGGTGGAAGGAGTTCTTGAGCCCAGGAGGTTGACGTTGCAGTGAGCTATGATCGTGCCACTGCACTCTAGCCTGGGTAACAAAGAGAGACCTGTCTCCAGAAATAAAAAAATTAAAAAATAGAGTGGGATGCAGAAACAGAGCTGGCTAATGTGACAAGACCAGAGCCTGGGAGAGTGAAAATCTGGAGAACACAGTGCCATGGGGGCGAGGGAGGAGTGTGCCAGGAGAGGGAGGGGCCCGGGCTGAGGGTGCATTGAACTAGTGCCGTTACCACACAGGAGAATGGGCCTAGGGACAGGAGCAATGGCTGGGGGACTGGGGACCTTGGTAACTTGGGAACAGGTTGAGGAGGGTGGGAGCTGATTCCCAGGTGCTGAGAAGAGAGTGGCTGGTTTGAAAGTGGATGTAGGAGTGTGGCATCCCCCTGTAGAAACAGGATTTAAGTCTTCACAGACAGACAGGAGCTGGTGCAAGACCCTCACCAGAGCCCTTGAAAAGGGATGGCACTCACTGTCAGGCTTCACTGCCAATTGCTCACGCAAGCGCTGAGTGTGTCCCGTCCCCCCACCAGGCCACCATTACCAAAAAGTACTGAAGATTTAAAGAATTGCTTCTAAGTTTTCATTGACCTCACTAATTCCAAGTATAGTTTCTTAGAAACAATGATCCAAATGTAAGCCCTACCCAAGTAGTCATCCAGAGAAAACTTGTCGTTGTCCCATATCTGAATGATCAGCCTGGGTGGGATTCGAAATTCCGTTTGGTCAATACTCCAGAAATGCTCCTAAAACAAAAAGAAACATGGACACACCAGGTGATCATGATGACTCTGAAACACTCACCTTTGTCTCCTTAAGACAGCATCAAAGCCTGGGGCCTTTCTCTCCTTTGCGCCCCCACCCTGACACTCCCTTGGGCCTAAATCCTTCCACTCTATCTGTATGGAGAGCAGTCAGGCTCCCCAGGAAATCACAAGCTGGGCAACTGAAAGAATGTCCCAGGCATTTCCCAAAGAAGAAGATTTCTTGCTATGTCCCTATCAGTGTGACTTCCCGCTGCCACCTGGGGGTTGGAGAGTGACTCATCTCCCCACCAAAGACCACTATGTCCTACATAGATTATCCTTCTAAGGCCAGGCATTCTAGATCAGCCCACAGTATCACCCACTGGGGTGTCACTTCTGCTCAGCAACTTTCTACCCACCCCCCACCCACACAAATGTCTGAGTGTGCTCTCATTTTACATGGGGATAAGGAGACTGGGGCCCAGATTCTACTTCTACTCTTATCAGTGCAGATTCAGAATGTCCTGGGATTTTTGGCCTTTGAAAAATACCACTGGGCTGGGTTGCAGTGGCTCATTCCTGTAATCCCAACACTTTGGGAGGCCGAGGGAGGGTAGATTACTTAAGGCCAGGAGTTTGAGACCAGCCTGGCCAACATGGTGAAACCCCGTCTCTACTAAAAATACAAAACATAGCTGGGTATGATGGTGCATCCCTGTAATACCAGCTACCTGGGAGGCTGAGGCACGAGAATCACTCAAACCTGGGAGGTGGAGGTTGCAGTGAGCCGAGATCATACCACTGCACTCCAGCCTGGGCGACACAGAGAGATTCCGTCTCAGAAAAAAAAAAAAAGAAAAAAAAATACCACTGGCTTTTGTTTGCTTGTGGTCACTTAAGACCCTCAGATCCTCATACTAGAGGTAGGCTGAAGGAAGACTAGGTAAGTGTCCTGCAAGTTCTTGCCTCCATTGCCTCAGACAATGTTAGCTAAGACTAAACATCTCTACAGCTCAGGTACACCTAAGTTCCTCTGGCCCCAGTGAAAAGGGAATTTCCCAGTGCTTCATGAATTTGAAGGAAGATCACTGGGTTGTTTTTCATGTTCTAGGAATGTTTTCCTTTGCAGGGCTCAGACAGCCTGGCTCTGAGGGGCTCGGCAGCCCACTCTGCTGTTATCTGTTGCTGCCTGACTGTCCTGGGTAGGATCATGCTCCAAGCACCACAAGGTGTGGGGAGGTCCAGCCCTAGATGTGGGTAAACAGGAAAGGTAACCATACCTAAAGCCCTGATCCCCACCATCAGCCCTGATGCCACATCATCTGAAAGTGTGCATTTTTGATATCACATTGCGCTTCTGTGCCTCTTGAAAGTCCCCTTTGTCACTTTGGGAGGCCAAGGTGGGAGAATGGCTTGATCCCGGGAGTTTGAGACCAGCCTGGGCAACAAAGTGAAACCCTGTCTCTACAAAAAATACAAAAATTAGCCAGGCGGGAAGTGAGGAGCGCCTCTGCCCGGCCACCCCGTCTGGGAGGTGAGGAGCGCCTCTGCCTGGCCGCCACCCCTTCTGGGAGGAAGTGAGGCGCGCCTCTGCCTGGCCGCCCCGTCTGGGAAGTGAGGAGCACCTCTGCCCAGCCGCCCCATCTGGGAGGAGAAATTCTTCTGCCTTGGGATGCTGTTAATCTATGGCCTTGCCCCCAGCCCCGTGCTCTCTGAAACATATGCTGTGTCAACTCAGGGTTAAATGGATTAAGGGCGGTGCAAGATGTGCTTTGTTAAACAGATGCTTGAAGGCAGCGTGCTCTTTAAGAGTCATCACCACTCCCTAATCTCAAGTACCCAGGGACACAAACACTGCGGAAGGCCGCAGGGACCTCTGCCTAGGAAAACCAGAGACCTTTGTTCATGTGTTTATCTGCTGACCTTCTCTCCACTATTATCCTATGACCCTGCCATATCCCCCTCTCCGAGAAACACCCAAGAATGATCAATAAATACTATTAAAAAAAAAATCGTAAATTTGAACAATGACTAGATATTTGATATTAAAGAATTTTTATTGATTAAAAAAAAAATTAGCCAGGCATGGTGATGCATGCCTATAGTTCCAGCTACTAGGGAGGCTGAGGTGGGAGGATTGCTTGAGCCCAGGAGGTCAAGGCTGCAGTGAGCTGTGAGTGCACCACTACACGCCAGCCTGGGTGGCAGAGTGAGACCCTGTCTCAAAAAGAAAAAAGTCCCCTTTGAAGGCATTCATCCCACTGGTATTAAAACAGTGCTGGCTGGGCACGATGGCTCATACCTATAATCCCAGCACTTTGCGGGGCCGAGGTGGGTGGATCACCTGAGGTCGGGAGTTCAAGACCAGCCTGACCAACATGGAGAAACCCCATCTCTACTAAAAACACAAAATTAGCTGGGCGTGGTGGCGCATGCCTGTAATCCCAGCTACTTGGGAGGCTGAGGCAGGAGAATAGCTTGAATCCAGGAGGCAGAGGTTGTGGTGATCTGAGATTGCACCATTGCACTCCAGCCTGGGCAACAACAGTGAAACTCTGTCTCAAAAAAACAAACAAAAAATAGTGCTTACTACAGCATTAGCACTGAGTAGGGCCAGCAGAGGGTAGGCCTAATGCGACACAGGGCTGGTGGCTGATACATTCTGATCAGGTGTGGGGACAAGGGGAAGCTGACAGAATGTGGAGGCAGGAATGGAACAGGGCATCTATAAGACATCTGTTGTTTATTGACTATGCAGGTTCTAGACCCCCTTTTTTGGAATGAAAGCACCCAGATTTTCCTTAGCGGACTCCCCTTTCCCCCAAATTTTAGAGAAGCTGCCTCTGTCACTAACTCTAGAGCCTGGACAATCAGAGCATCCCTGGGCAACAACGGTTGGTTCAGGGATAGGCACATGACCCCCAAAAGCAGAGACATTGAGGCCCAATTACAGTACTCTGGTTGGCACTATGAGGGCTTCGCTCTTCTCTTTCTGCTGAGGTTTGCGGGGGGGCAGGATGTGAGCTGGGGCTGCCACCGTTTCCTGGGGAAGAGTGTGGAGGGTGAGACCAATTTCTAAAGTCATCATCACTTCGCCGTGGGATCCAGATGGGCCTAAAGCCAGCAGAACCCTGGAGTTTTTGGTAATGTGAACCAATACATCCCTTTTCTGGTGTCAGCCAGTTTGAGTTGAGTTCTGTAAATGAAAGTCTAACTAGTTAAGACCAGGAGGGCCCTGAGCCCTCATGGCAGTGCCTCTGAAGGAGGTAAAGCAGATGTGGAAGTTTGATAAGGAAGGATACCCACTTTAATACTGGGCCTCTGCTTGACTCTGCCTAGCATGGGAAGACATCAGTCTCCCCATCACATAAAGAACACACTTGGGTTGTTGTTTATACTAATACAAAACAGTTACTTCTACCCTTTATCCTTCGCCACCAGTATGTGAGTATGTGAGGGGAAAGAAAGTTGTGCTCCTCATGCTTCCTAATTACACAAATACCTGTCCTAGCAGTGTGACCTTGGACAAGTATCAAGGTGGCAGATTCCCCATCTCTACTGAGAAGGAGCCAGACTCAGTGACCTCCGAGATCCTGAGCAGCTCCAGCATTCTATGAGTTTCTGAGTTAAGGAAGATCCATGATACCCACTTCCCAGTGGCATATTTCAGAGCTCACTTTTTTCGCAATGATACAGAGTTGTTCGGCTGGAAGGTAGTCAAATGGGAAAACAAATCGCCAGTTAAAATTCCCTTCACCATCCAAAGATCTGTAATGGACATCTGTTTTCTGTTTGTTTTCTTCATTGCCAGGAATCCAGCTGAAAGACAGAGGCAAACAGACTTAGCTTCACGTGATTGACAAGTCATGTAGCCGCAAAATTGTGCAGTAATTAGGGGAGCGAAGAGCAAGAGAATTAATGCACTTTTCTTGGGCAGATTCCAGTTATCTACGGAGCTGGGGGTGATTTATGGAGGGGAGGTGCTCTATTGCATCCAACAAAGGTTGTGGCCAAACAAAATATCATTCCTCTAAAACCAAAGCAGGAAACCCTTTAGACTTCAGTTAACAGGGCTAAGGTGAAATTTTCTGGAAAATATCAACAATGTAGCTTCTATTTTGGGTACAATGAAGCCTGCTGGCTATGATTTTAGTCCTCACAACTATAACTCATCAGTGTCTTTCAGCACTGCTGATAGGTTAAATGAATATGAGTTAGCTCAAAATTTTAGCATTTCCTTTCCCATATTTTACTTAAGCAAACCAAAGAAGCACAAATCAAGTAATCTTACAGCTTCCTTTTTATAAATTATTCTTAAATTCACTATGATAATATTAATGACACTGGCAAGGAAGATGTCAGCTCTTATTTCCACATGCGTATCTATGAGCATTCATTTCAGTAACATCTTGTAACGTTTGAGAAGTTTTCTTCTGCTTGTGCCTTGGCACATAGTAGACACCAGATAAATACCTATTGAAGGAATGAATGAATGAAAAAGTGTGCCCAGAAAGAAGTTGTTGCTACTGGGAAGACTTCTAGTTTGAAACCAGGGGGTAACATTCAATGTTACACTGTCAAAGCAATAGAGAGCGCACGGTTTTCTCGAAACTGCACATTAGAATCACATTAGAATCCACTGGGGACGTTTTAAAAATATTGATGCCTGGACCCCACAGATAGAGATTCATGGTAGGAGGCAGGCCTAGCTGGAAAAACTCTCTGAGCCTCATCTCGCATCTGTAAAATAAGATTAATGACATGTGCTCCCTTCACATGGTCGACACGAAGACAGAAAAGATTATGGTTTAGCAGGGGCAGAGTGGGAATGGAGATACCTTTAACACACAGTTATTATCTTCTATGAACCAGGTACTTTACGTGCATTATTTTATTCTTCCCAATAACTGTGTGACTATCTCCATTTTGTGGAAGAGGAAACTGAGGTTCAGAGAGAATACATTAACTTGCACAAAGTCACACAGCCCAGAACTGACAGAACTAAGTATGATTCCCAGGTCAGTCTGATTGCGAAGTCCACATCTGTTACTCTGCCTCAAAGAACCATGGAGATGGCAAAGTCACTTGAAAATATTAAGTCCTACTATTAGTAGTGGTATTAATACCAATCAACTACAGTAGTTTTCCTTTTTGCTAGTCAATTAACTGACTAGATAAATGAGTTGAAAGATTCCTTTTGACTATTAACTTTTTTGTTGTTGTTGTTTACAAGAGCCAGGTTCTCACTATGCTGCCCAGGCTGGACTTCAAACTACAGGGCTCAAGTGATCCTCCTGCCTCAGACTCCTGAGTAGCTGAGACTGCAGGCGTGAGCCACCATGCCCAGTTTTGACCATTAACTTTTAAGGTAACTTACTGAGGAGAGTTCACACTCTCTTGGCCACGACCTTGGTGGCCTCACCTCCTGACCCACCCCTAAGGGTCACCATCATCCTACCCTAGACTGCTCACCCTTACAGCTCTTCCTCTCTTTTTTGGTGAATTTTCACATTTAATTTTAAACATAAATCTTTTCATACTTTAAGACAAGTCAAACAGCTCCTATAGTTATATGTATTTGTGTGCATGTATGTATAGCTTGGTATGTAATATAATACCCAGCTGTGTCTAGTGCTAGGCATGGTATTTATGCATGATTCATCTTTTCACATATCGTATTTAGATTTGTATTCCAAATTTTGCAAGGTACTTTAAGTTGCGCTTTATTCTCTGATTAGAGGAGTTTTCTCTCCGTTCAGAATTACTTGAGTTTGTTTCCCTGATTTGAAAAAAAAAAATGCTTATGATAGTCAAATTTGCATATATATAATTAGCTGAGATTAGTTTTCCCTAGAGAATGGTAATGAGATCCAAAAATAACAATGAAGAACTTGATGAAACATTCCCTGTTTACAATGAACCTAAATGATACTAATTATGTCTTTAACAAAGTTTTGATTGAAGGCCACATGGGATTATAGGTGAAACTTTGTTCTTACTTTATGAATATATTAAATGTCGCAAGTCTTATCTTTTATGTATCAAGGAATCAAACTCAGTCCATGTGAAATAGCAACAATACTATGTGCCAGGCACTGTCCTAAATGCTTTGAATAACTGGATCACCTGAATATCCCTGGGAAGGAGGAATAATCATTATCACCATTTTACAGATGAGAAACAGCAAGCTAACTACCTTGCCCAGCCGGTAGGGAAAGTACCAGAATTTAGTCACTACGCTGCACTGCACACAACATCTATGATCGAGGCATATGATCAAGGCATAGCCATCCACAGAGACGATTTGACTGAATTAGGCAAGTAAGAGAATATTGAACAACAATGACACTTGACATGTTGGATGCGGGCACTCAGTGCAGGTTGGTAGAATAAATGACTTCCTTTGAAATCTGTGCGAACATTTCCTCTTTTCTATAGACATGGGCTGCTGGTAATAAAATATGTAGAAAATGAAATTCTGGAAGCTTTACTTGTGTTTCTAAGGCTAGTTATTCAGGGTATCAAAGAGGAATTAAAAAAAACTACATGGCTAAAAAGTTCCAGAAATAATAAATCTGCTTAAGAAACTGAAGAAAATCCACTTTGTCAAAAAGGAAACAAAGAAATATTTATCAGTTCTTATAATCCTTATATAGCTTTCCTCATAAACAAAGTCTGTACAGGTCTTGCTCTCTCTCCTTTGCTTTCCAGGAGCTACCTAAGTAGATCACATTAATGAGATAAAATAACTTCAAAAAACCAAGAATCCTATCTTGGGCACATTCAGTAATGAAAACTCACGAAGGAGAGAGTCTGTTTCCCTGAGCTTGGCAAAGTCTCTCACATGCTAACCTCACCCTTTGACGTAGATGTCACTCATTTCCTCTCCTGTGATGCTTTTCTCGTCCAAGATAACGTCCTTGGTGTTCCAGATGATCACACGCAGGTAGTATCTGCAAGAAGCACAGTTGGAAGGAATTTTTTTTTTCTGGTCCTGGACCAAGTCCCCAGCCCAGTGTATGTATCAGGGTCTCAAGATGACTTACTTCTTGGCTTTCCGGGGTGTGATGTTGAAAGGAGGACCTGGTGGCCCCAAACTCTTGGGGAAAACATCCACCCACATCTGAAGTTTTCCCTAAACCATTTGAAAATGAAAAGAGGACTGAAGTTATATGATGGGTAGCAGAAGTCACAATTTTCTTTCATATTTCTTAGATGAAACTATTTCTTTGGTCCCTTTAATTTATTAGTCCACATGGAAGGTAAGAAGTGGAAGAGAGCAAACCAAGGTTAATCTTGTATGTACAATGTCATTTAGGCCACCCACTTTCCATTCTCACCCAGGGGTCTCTGATGGCTGCACATGCCCACCTGTATCATAGTCTGGGTCTCACCTGGTTAATAAAACTGCGGACTTCCCATCACTAACCCAACCCCAGCATAAACACACATCCCACATGCAGGCATGCGCGCGCACGCACACACACACATACGCGCACATCCCCCCTCTTACAATGACTTAAAATTGGGTCCTTCACCTTTAGCAGTTTTCAGGCTGTCATTCTATCCATCACATTGCCCACCCGACACCAATCCCCATTTTGCCATACCCAAGGGTTTCTCTACTTACCTCAAAATATAAAATCAAAGTAATGAATGCCATTAGTGAAAATGGTATTTAAGTTTGTAAAAGAAAAACAACATGGCATTTTCAAAAGAGGAGCTCAAACAATGATAACATTACAGTTCCCAAAAGGTAAGGATTCCTGGCCATTGGTTCATTGGTGCCCACCACCAGGTAAGTGGCTAGCAGGAAGGGGAGGTGAAAGCCTGGACTGACATTTGTGCTCCATCTTGCTGAGGTCCTGCTCAGCTCTTTGACTGCCACAGACTTGGCCCATCCATCTGACTCGAATGTTCTTCCAGACAGGTCAGGAATGCCATGAAAAAACTATATCAACCCTACAAACCAATTTATATTCTTCAAACTGTTTTTGAATGTTCTGTAGACTCTGTCTTCAGACAAAAACAAACTGATCTTCAAGAAAGTTGCCAAGGAAACCACTAGATTGGCTTCCTAATGCATTGTGATCAAAATACATTAAGTGGAACTCTTGAAAAGGGATGTATTTTACTATGATCCTGACTCTCCTCCAACTAATCTCTAGGGCTCAGGGCTCTACAATTCATCAAGCACTCTACAGAATATCAGGCGTCCAGTGTCTCCCCAAACCCAGCCACAGTCTGTGGCTAATGCTGGAGGCAAAAGTGATGGGGGTTTATGGATTCCCAGGGAGAAATCTTCCTCACTCTGTCATTTCTTGAAACTGCTCATACGGCTAAGGGGTGAGAGGAGAGAAAGAAGGAGGAATAAGTTCTTTGGTGAAAGGAGAGTAAGAAAAGGAAGAAATGGAAATGTAGAACAAAATAAAAGCAAGAAGGAAGTGACAAAACAACCTAGAAAGCCCAGGCCAACCCTTTTGCAATCAGTGTGTCCATAGTTTTGCTGTCAGGGACAACAATATTTGCATCCATTAGATTAATATTTTTTTCTTTTTTCTGTGAGACAGAGTCTGGCTCTGTCACCCAGGCTAGAGTGCAGTGGCGCGATCACGACTCACTGCAACCTCCGCCTCCCTGGTTCCAGCTATTCTCCTGCCTCAGCCTCCCGAGTAGCTGGGGTTACAGGCGCCCACCACCGCACCCAGCTAATTTTTGTAGTTTTAGTAGAGACAGGGTTTCACCATCTTGGCCAGGCTGGTCTCAAACTCCTGACTTCGTGATCCACCCACCTCGACCTCCCAAAGTGTTGGGATTATAGGCATGAGCCACCGCGCCCAGCCTAGGTTAATATTTCTTAAAGTGTTCAGAACCTCTTCAGGTACTTGTTAAAATTCAGATTCCTGGACCCACCCTAGACCTACTGGATCCAAATCTCTGCAGACATGGCCTAGACATCTTCATTATAACAAGCTTCCACATAGATTATTTTGTCAGTGGCCATGTCTTGCTTTGCTTCTGTGGAAACTGCTTTCCATCTTCTGGGAGTGGAATGCCCCCATTGCTATCCACATGGTCCTTGCCTCCCTGATACTGTAGTCTCAGATGGCACCTCCTGAACTGGGCTGAGCTCAATCACTTTCCCAGACCCTGCCCACCTCGCTGGAGCTGAGTGGTCCCATGGTGGGCAAAGGAGCCAAGTTTGGGCAACAAATCCCTATGCATTTAGAAGTAGGTGGGGCTGCATTACAACACACAAGCACTCAAGGACTCTCTGTAATATCTGGACTCATAGGAAGGTGATCACAGCAAGAGGGCAGATGAAATAGACTAGAATCAGAGAAACAGATGAGACACAGAGAGACCCTGGTTCTGGTTTGTTCTGAGTCATGGCCAATCTCCTATCTAGATTTAGAGAGTTACCTGAAAATTCTTACAAAAAATTCCCCTTTGATATGATGCTAATTTGAGTCTCATTTCTATTTCTGTGCATCTAAAAGTATTCAAAGAAGATAAAAGGGGCAAACATGTCAACTACTGCCATTGCATTTGGGGCAGGGATAATGGTCTTCAAGGGAGGGAAGGCCCTTTACCTGGGAAATGTTGGGCTGGAAAGTGCTGTGCAAAGTCCTTGTTTCCACGTGCTCAGGGACCAGCCCCTGAGTCCTGAGGATGTGAAGAGCAAGCCGCTCTTCAGGGGCCCCGAGGTGCTGGTGCAGGATCTTGTTGGCTTCTGCAATGGAAAGCGGCATTGAAGCAGGAATGAGTATTTGGGAATAGTTCAGCCAGATTGCCTGGAGCTGCTTCCAGCACTTCGTCCCAGACTTTGCCAAAATGGACAGGCAGTGCCAACATGCAAACTTTGACTTGTGAAGGAAGAGTTGACAGAAAGAACTTCTGACCAAGAGCCCTGCCCCACCCAGGCTCAAACCTAACTTGTGGACTGCCAATAGTAAAGGGACCAGGACACCAGAACGGGTAAGTGGGAGTGTTATGTGTTTGCTTCTGTGGCACGAGCTCATGGCCTGCCTGTTTCTCAGCCTCCCTTGCAGTTAGAGGAGGCCACGTGACCAAGTTCAGCCAGAGGGTAACATGGGTAGAAGTGACATGTGTATCTCCTCCGGACCTGGCCCATAAATCCCTCCTGGGTAGGAGTCTGTATGTGCCTTTTTCTTCTGGCTGCAAAAAGGAATAGCAGCCTCAGACTCCTGCACTTAAGAACTGCAGAGCTAGAAGACGGCAGGGACCTGGGTCCCTGGAGCACTGTTTGGAAGACAGCTACCCACCTGGAGGAATACCTACTTAGAGTCAATGAGAAATAAACTTTTTTTGGTTTAGAACACGGAAATTTGGAGGTTCAATTTTTACAGCAGCTAGCATCACTGGTATTCTGGGTTTTTTGTTTGTTTGTATTTTGAGACAGTCTCGCTCTGTCATCCAGGCTGGAGTGCAATGGCGTGATCTCGGCTCACTGCAACCTCCGCCTCCTGGGTTCAAGCGACTCTCGTGCCTCAGCCTCCCGAGTAGCTGGGATCACAGGCACGCGCCACCACACGCAGCTAATTTTTGTATTTTTATTAGAGACGGGGTTTCACTATGTTGGTCAGGCTGGTGTCGAACTCCTGGGCTCAAGCGATCTGCCCGCCTCGGCCTCCCAAAGTGCTGGGATTACAGGCGTGAGCCACCATATCCGGCCATCACTGTGGTATTCTAAAAACATAGGCCTTAGATTCTCTTGACACTTCTCCCATGAAGAGGTGGGGTCTGTGTCATTTCCCTTTGAATCTGGAGACGTAGTCAAACACTGGAGTATGGAGAAAAGATGCTGTGTGACTCCAAGGCTTAGACACAAAAGGCCACACAACTCCTGCCTGGTTTTCTGGGGACCCTCACTCTGGGGGACACCATCCACATGTAAGGAGCCTGAGTCTGCAGTCTGCCCAGCTGGAAAGGCCTGTGTAGGTGCTCTGGTCATCAGCCCCAGCCGAGAGCCAACACAACTGCCAGCTGCGTGTGTGGGCCACCTGACCGTTCCCCCGAGCAGGGCTTTCAGATGACTGCAGCCTCAGCCAACATCTGACTGCAACCACAGGAGATGAGCCACTCAGGCTCAAACCTAACTTGTGGACTGCCAATAGCAAAGGGACCAGAACTCCATATCGGGTAAATGGGAGCATTCTGTATATATTCTTGCGGCACAAGCTAATGGCCAGCCTCTGCCAGAACTGTTCACCTGAGCCCGTCCTGAATTCCTGACCCCGCAAAACTGTGAGGAAAACGAAATGGTTGTTTTCAGTTACTAAGTTTGGGGTGATCTGTTATATATCAATAGTAACTGGAACAATCCCCATGATGGGGGAGTTGTTTGATTGTTTGAGGATACCCTTAACCATTAGACCATGATGCTTCCCAATTTATTTCCAATCCTGTTTGCAAGTTCACATGTTAGGAGCAAAATCAACATTTCTTAAACATCTAATCATCCCTGATACCAAGTCCTCTTTAAAATGGAAAGACAAAACATAGGTTTTTTTGTTTGTTTTTTGAGACAGGGTCTCACTCTGTCACCCAGGCTGGAGTACAGAGGCACAATCTTGGCTCACTGAAACCTCCGCCTCCTGGTTCAAGCGATTCTCATGCTTCAGCCTCCTGAGTAGCTGGGATTACAGGTGCATGCCACCACACCCGGCTCTTTTTTTTCTTGTATTTTTAGTAGAGATGGGCTTTCACCATGTTGGTCAGGCTGGTCTTGAACTCCTGACCTCAAATGATCCACCTGCCTCGGCCTCCCAAAGTGCTGAGATTACAGGTGTGAGCCACTGCACCTGGCCTCAAAACATAGTTTTTTACAATGTCATGAATCAAGCTGAGGAGCAGAAAGCACTTTTCTTCCTGTGCACCTTTGTCCAGCTCCCCCTGGATATCCCATGCCCTCGCCACTGCCCCCTCTGGGTAACCCTCCCCTATGCAAAATATGGAAGCACAGTTCGCATGCTCTATGATGCTTACTGCAGTCTTTGTCATAGTGTGGCTAGCTGTTGATGCGTCAGGACGGGTCGGATTATAAATTGCTGCTTGGGAAAGAGCAAGACCCCAAGCTTGAACATGAGCCAAATGGGAACGTAGCAGGCTCTTCAAGCCAACCACAGCATCCCTGAAGCTTCTGGGAGAAGGGATGGAACAAATGGTGGGATAAACCTGGAAGGGAAATTCCTGCACTACCCTCTGGGCATTTTTGAGCTAATTATGCGTTACATGGAAATTAGTTCATTACTAGTATTTTGTGTAAAGCTCTAATGGCTATAATCTAAAAAGGGCAAGTGAAACATAAGACAGACAAGAAAATGTGTCCACTTTGACACTTGACAAGACAGCAGAACTCTGACGTGGCTGTTGTTAGTGTCACATGCACAGAGTCTCATGTGGTATAATTAGGGTACTGGCTCTGTCTATTCACTCCCCCAAACCCAGAAATATATATGGGTTACTATACTTTGTACCAGTTTACAATCTACAGCTAGGTGCTCACCAAATTCATCCAAACTGTAGTCTCGTCCTCCATATCTGATTCTACTCCCATCTTCGGAAAGGATGGGTTGTGGGAAGCCTTTGAATCTGGCGACATTTTGAAGCAGCTGTGTTGGTCTCAGTTGATCTCGCCAGGTATTGACTCCAGAACTGTGAATAGCATCACATAGCTCGGAGTTACGGAGGAGCCTGCAGATTCTTCTCAGATTCACACACACATGCTCATGTAACTCTTAGGTGCTCCCATACAGTGGGTGCAGGAAATCTGTGCTATACTCTGACTTTGGCCTAGAAATCTATTTCAGAGTCCTAAAAACCCATATGCTATTTTGGCCTCAGCGAAACAAATGTATTTATTTATTTAATATTATTTAGCCCTCAGTTTCGTCCTCTGTAAAAGTGAGGAGTTGAGATCACTCTAGTCATAATAGGCAAACTCATAAACTAGAAATTGCAAGCTATGTCTTATCAGATACTGTGGAAAGACACTGTATAGCAGGCAGGGGAAGAGGGAGTCACAAAATTAAGTACAGGGCACAGAGAATCCCTATTTCCCAAGGGCAGGGAATCCCTGCTATCAAACGTTACCAGCCCTCAGTCCTTGACATCCAGGAGGGGCTCGATGAGGGGGAGCAAGGGAAATGGTCTCTGGGCTGCTAACTGTGCCATTCCCCAAGCGCACAGCACTGCTCCAGCTGCCACCATTTTACACACACTGTCATATGAATGGGGGCCGTGAGGTGGCCCGGAGATCCCCTAGAATACTCCTGCAATTGAAATCTATACCTAACTGAGTGACAGGAGCGGTGGCTCAGTGAAGGAAGGCACTAAGGTAGAGGGCCTAGGCCTCCCCAGGTGCCAATGTCAGAGGCAGCAAAGTGCCTCTTGTACAGTTAAAGCAACTTACACACAGTACTCCTCTGGTATGCCGCAGTGGGATCCAAAGCGGGAAAGGAATCGGTTTTCCAGATCAATAATTGTTTCTCCTACTTTTTCATCCCGGGTAAAGGTGTCATAATCATAGACAGAAATTTTCAGGTCTTTTTCTTGAGGTAAGTAGCAGCTCAGTTCGTACATCCTAAATAAACAAATGCAAGGTCAGAATCTCCATGATCCATCTGAGTACCTCACAAAAACTGGGGCTCTGTGCACAGAATTCCCAGGCTGTGTGTGGTATGGCTGCTGGAGGACATCTGAGTAGGATAACCAGGGTGGGTGGTGATGGGTGGCTTGATAAATAGTACATATTAGAAATAAGAACAAGAAGAGAACATATGCTTGCTCAGGGAAAACTGTGGGCTTTAAATGCCTAGGTTCAAATCCTACCTCTGCTGCTTACCAGCTGTGGGACTCTAGACCAGTTACTTAACTTCTCTGTGCTAAGTTTTCTCATCTATAAAGTGGTGATAATAACACCTCCCATCAGTGTCGCTATAAGGGTCAAGTGAAGAAATATTTAGAGAGCATTTGACATGAGTGCATTGCCCCAATGCCAGTATAATAATAATGATGTATTATATGATTAACTTTATCATCACATGCCCATTAGCTGTTCACCGGAGCACCTCCACCCAGCTCAGAGATGAGTAAGGCACAAGTATCCTGACTTACAGCCCCCCTACCTGTGCCCCTCCTAGGTTCCCTCTTCTGCCTCAATAAAGACCACTGCCCCATGGAACATCTTTGACTCACCCCACAGAAGCACAGGGGAGGGGAGTGAGTGTGATTCACCATAGGGTGTGATATGCAGGGTGCCCTGAAAGCTCCCCTCTCCTCCCAGACCCACTGGGTCCGACCTTGGCTCCAGTTCTTTAAGGCTTTTCTATAGAACCCACATGAAAATGCAAACACTCCTGAGATGAAGAGAAAGAGTCAGACAGTGCTTCTGTGGTGGGTGGGCGATGTGTGCTAGAGGGCGGGCTTTGGGCTCTGTATCTGCACTGTCCACAGAGGGACGGTCCCGGAGAAGGTGCTCAATATGTTCTGTTGAAGGAGAAGCTGTGAGAGGCCTCCTCTCTGCCTCCTCCCCTTCTTCTTGCACTCTGGTGTGTGGACTGGTTCCTGCCCAAAGAGCCAGGAATGTTGATCCATTTGAGCAGAAAACGGATGTGAGAAAAGGTGCTTGAGTCATGACACATGAAGCACCTTACCCACATGTGCCCCCAAACATCACATTTCCAATCCCAAATTCCAAGAAACAAATCATATGTGGTCTCTGAGAGACCAAAGAATTCTTTGGTCAAATAAGGTTGAGAACCACTTCTTTTGCAGTTCTTCTGGACAAACTAAAGGTTCTGAGAAGTCCTGCAATTATAACCTTTTTAAACCCAAGTGTCTTGGTTTTACTAAGGAATATATTTTTTTCTTGGAACATCAATTAATATCCTGTGGAAGACACCAATATTCTTTTGAAGGTGATCTGCCGTGATGGATAGGACTCTGAGTAACGGCCACGCACATAGGAAAGGTTGCTCCTTCCTGAATTCCTGTTCCAGAGTCCCCAAGAGTCTCTGCGGAGAAGAAAGCTACCCCCTAAGACTGAGGCCATGGACCGGAGCCATCTGGGGGCGACTCCTTGGCTCCACCCTGCTGGATGAGGGGAAGTCTGCCCATCCGCCAGACAGCGATTGGCCGAGCAGAGCCTACAGCACCATTTCCTTCCAGGGTGCCTCCGAGCAAGACTTTTCCTGCCACTTAATTAAGCTCGTGCCTGGCTCCTCTGAGACGAGCAATTCAGACAGGGTTGCCTTTCTCCCTTCAAAGCTGGCTTTCCCTGCTTCCCTGTCTCCCTCACAGGAGCCCTCCTTCCTGCCCTGCGTGCCTTTTCCTGTCTAGACCTCAGGGCTGGATCAGTGGAAGAAAAGGAAAACGATCATATTGCGGTGCCAGAGGATTACTTCCATTCTCTGGCCCGGGCGCACGGCCTCGGGTGTGCGGCACGCGGGGAGGGGGTGGGGGCGGGTGTGCGCAGGTATGTGTGTGTGACACATGACAGAGAAAGAATACGCAAGGCTACAAACCAACAAACTCGAGAAGGAAAGAAGCGTATGGGCAAGATAATAAAGCCAGAAATAAAAATATATGCCACACAGCAAACAAGAACACAGTATTCTCTCACTCAGCAAGGTTCTGAGAACAAAACATCATTTTCACAAATGTCTGAGACAGAGAACACTTTTCTACAGGTGATGGCTTTGCCACAAATGTGAAACATCACCAAGGAGGTTGGAAAAGCATGGGGCTTGGAGTCAGCAGAATTTCTAGCTAAATCTCAGCTCTATCATTTACCCCACCCTATTAATAGAGGTCTGGGAGCCCTGTTTTCTGCACCTGTACAGTCGGGTTGGTAATCCCTGCCCTGAGCAGCTAATAAGTTTGACGTGGAGATGGAAATCAAACCGTGGCGTGCCACACAGACACTGGGGTCAGATGGTCTGAGTTCAAATTCTCATTCTTTTTTTTTTTTTTTTTGGAGACAGAGTCTTGCTCTGTCACCCAGGCTGGAGTGCAATGGCACAATCTCAGCTCACTGCAACCTCCACCTCCCAGGTTCAAGTAATTCTCCAGCCTCAGCCTCCTGAGTAGCTGGGATTACAGGTACATGCCACCATGCCTAACTAATTTTTGTTATTTTGTAGAGATGGGGTTTCACCAGGTTGGCCAGGCTGGTCTCGAACTCCTAACTTTGTGATCCACCCACCTCGGCCTCCCTAGGTGCTGGGATTACAGGTGTGAGCCATCATGCCTGGCCCTCACTCTTCTATTAACAGCTAAGTACATTAAACACTGAGTCTCGGCCAGGCGCGGTGGCTCACACCTGTAATCCCAGCACTTTGGGAGGCCGAGGAGGGCAGATCACAAGGTCAGGAGATCGAGACCATCCTGGCGAACATGGTGAAACCCCGTCTCTACTAAAAATACAAAAAAATTAGCCGGGCATGGTGGCAGTCACCTGTAGTCCCAGCTACTCGGGAGGATGAGGCAGGAGAATGGCGTGAACCAGCCATTCGGAGCTTGCAGTGAGCCAGATCGCGCCATTGCACTCCAGTCTGGGCGATAGAGCGAGACTCTGTCTAAAAAAAAAAAAAAAACTGAGTCTCTTTGTGCCTCAGTTTCCTCTGCTATAAAATAGGAATGATAGGCTGGGCACGGTGGCACACACCTGTAATCCCAGCATCTTGGGAGGCCGAGGCGGGAGGATCACTTGAGGTTAGGAGTTCGAGACCAGCCTGGCCAACATGGCGAAACCCTTTCTTCACTAAAAATACAAAAATTAGCTGGGTGTGGTGGCCCACGCCTGTATTCCCAGCTACTTGGGAGGCTGAGGCAGGAGAATTGCTTGAACCCAGGAGGCAGAGGTTGCAGTAAGCCGAGATCGCGCCACTGCACTTCAGCATGGGTGACAGCAAGACTGTCTTAAAAAAAAATAAAATAATAACAGCACCTCAGAGTTGCGAGATTTTTTTGAGATGTTTTATATAAACAGCTCTGCAGACAGCCAGGTGGGAGGGGGGTCCCCGGAAAAACTCCAACTGGCCTGTGCTCCTATAACACTAGTACTAATGCTGTCTGTCTACCCTGCAAGCTATCAGAACCAAGCTTCTTCACTTCCGTGAAGTTCTTTTATTTTGGGTTTATCTATTTATTACCTGCTCCCCTGTCTAGAATGTTTATCTAGTTCACAATCACAGTTTCAGAGCCTAGGACAGGGTTGGACACACATTAGAGTCTTCATTCACATTCCGTGGAGAAATGAAGGCCAGAAAAAAATAAAGAAGTATATTACCTGCCAAAGACTGGGTTGAGAGTGTTGGGAATGTAGTGATCTCGGTCTTCAATGACTTTTTTGCCCAGTGTTATTTTTATGTAAGGGTCACACTGTGGGACAAAATAGACGCGATGTTACATCATTGTAGGGCGCAAGGTGAAGTCAAGTTCAGGGACAGACTCAGCTCGCCTCCATACCCACTCCCAGCTGATGACAAGGTGGCCGCCATGGCACCCCGTGCCTAAGACGAGGGAGCAATGCTCTCCTTTGAGTGGCATGCAGCCAGTTGTGTGGGTGCAGGGGTGGTGGCGGGAGGCGGGGGGAGTCCTGGCTCACACCTGTAAAATGAGAAGGATGAACCAGGGGACCTTAAGCCCCTGCAAGCTCTTAGATAAATCCCCATGGGGACAATCCTCCTGAATACATTGTTTTGATGGAGTATCTTCCCCCTAGTGAGATAACAGACGCCCAGAAAGAAAGAACATGACAATTATTGTGGCTGATGACTGTAATTATCTTGCTACAGGAGAAGGCCCCACACCCAAACTCTTACCAGGCCATTGTTGTCCTGGGGCTGGAGCTCTAAGCCTCGAACAATGTAAATCCTAACCGTGCATTCCTGTGGGACGCTGTCAGGTAATTCCCGAAACTGTCTGGGAGGGGCTGGCACACTGGGGTCATCTGGCAGAGGGTAGATCCGAAAGGAGCCCTAAGAGAGAGAGACAGAAGGACTCCCAGGGCCCTGGGTGGCCCAGGCAGAGGGATCCTGGGAAGTCCCCTCCTCCGCCAGGGGTGTGGGATTGTGGGATGGAAGGCTGCCTTTTGTGAAAGAAATAATGTATATTGCACTATGCATATTTCCAGTAGGGAAAGTGAAATGATTCTCAAGTCATTATTTGAGAGCTCACAGGGGAGAAGAGAGGGCAGAGCAGAAACTGGGAGTCAAGAGGAGAACATGGGCCAGTGTGATGGAGGAGGTGGTGGTGAGAAAGAGTGAAATCCTGCACATTCTTTGAAGATAGGAATAACAATAATTACATTTTAAACCCAACGAAATACCAAAAGTGATTCTCCTTTTCCTGTAGCACCTCTGTACTCCATCTCCCACTCCCAGGCAAACTCCTGTTTATCTTTCAAATCTCAGCTGAAAGGTGTCACTTCCTCCAGGAAAACTCCCTGACTACTCCTGGGATGGGTATGTCCTCTGGGTGCCCTCATCCAACCCCACACTCACCCCTGGCGCAGCACTGGCGTCTGCATTGAGATAATCTATTTATTCTCTAGATCCTTCATTAGACTGTGAGCTTCTAGAGACGGGTGAGGGGAGCATTAGGCCTTGTTCATCACCCTATCTCCAGGGCCTAACACAGGACTAGGCATATAGTAACGGCACAAAAATTGTATTTTGAAGGAGCAAGCCAACAAGACCTGCTGGAGAGGCCACATACTTTGCCTTAAAACCAGGAGAAAGCACTGAAGCTGGATTCAGAACATACAGGTCTTAGTTTCAGCGGTCTCTATTCAGTCAAGCAGCATGGAATAAGTACCTACTATGTGCCAGGTACTAGGGACCCACAAAAGAACTCAAGGACTCCCGTCTGGCACAGCGATGTTTGGTAGGGTTGGCTCTTGTGCCATGTGTGATTGCTTGGTGGGAGGCTGTACTGAGAAGGATTTGAGACCACGTATCGGGCATCATCCTCTCATCCCTTAGCAATGTCAAAGGATTATAAAGCAGCAGCAGAACATCTGCCATGACTTTGCCAAGCGTGGTTGCAGGGAGGGGCAATTATAACAGCAGATACTTTCCATGTATAAGATGCTTTCGTGGAGGCGTGAACCCAGGCCTGTGGGAGCCCAGAGCAGGAGTGAGTCACGCTGCCCAAAGCAATCAGGGAACACTTGACAAAGAGAGTGACATTTGAGCTGGCGCTTAAAAGAATGAGTAGGACTTCGTCAGACCACAAAGGGGGTAGAAAGGGCATCCAGGGAAGGAAGAAGAGCCTGTCCCAAGCCTCCAACCTGTTGAGAGGACAAGGTGTGTCTGGGGTTTAGGTGAGGCTCTCCCGGGCAGGAGGGTGGAGGGTGGAGTGTGTGAGGCGGAGGGAGGCAGGGGACCATGTAGCTTGGGAAAGACTGGCTCTGCCTTTGGAAGGAGTTGCGACTTGACTGTGGAAACCCAAGCAAAGCCTTTCAGTAGTCCAGAGAGAAGATCAGATTTGGTTGCATGGAGAGAAGTGTGACGAGAAAGGTGACGAGGACTGTCAAGTGAGAAGTTGTCACGATGATCCTGCTGAAAGCATGGTAGGGGCAGTAGGATGAGGAGAGGAACTAGATCTTGGAGAGACTGCATCTTAGGATTCAAGGCTGCTTGGCATGAGCAGGGAGGCAGGAAGAGATGCGAAGATGGCTCGGAGTGCTCTGACTCCCCCTCCCCCTTTTCCTTTCTGGCACCTTCCAGCATCCCTCAGAGGCGGCAGGATGTGCCCCTCCCTAGACCCTGGTTGTCCTTTATCCTAGGCCTATATAGAAAACGAAGGTGGATTTTAAACACGACCAACACACACATCTTACTCACCTTAAATTCTCCAACCACAGAAGGATCTTCATTTTCATCCGACTTGCCTCGGTACAACTTGAATGTATCTGAGAAGTCTGTCAGGCCCTCAAATTCTGCTACATTTTCTAGTTCGCAATTATATATCTGAAAACCACCAACAGAGTCTTAATTTCTCATTAAAATGCAGGTAAGGTCTAAAATCAAAAGGGCTGACAGTATCAAGTGGGCATGAGGTTGTGGATGGGGCAACCGGAACTCCCAAATCGATGGCGGGAGTGTAGACGGATACAACCACTTTGGAAAATGTCTGGTAGTTTCTTATGGAGTTAAGTAGCCACCTATTCTATGATCCAGAGATTGCATTCCTAGGCATTTACTGATGAGAAGTGAAAACACGTACACATGGTAGAAGAATGTTCACAGCAGCTTCATTATCAGGAGAATGGAAAAATAACTTGTGGCATATCCACACAATGGAATACTACTCAGCAATGACAAGGGAAAAACTATGAATACACACAACCACATGATGAGTCTCAAAACTACAACGTGGGGATAAGAGGCCAGACACACAAAACATAAATCATACAAGTCCACTTAGAGCAAGTGTAAAATCAGGCAAAATCAGTTTGTGGTGAGAGAAATCCAATCAGTTGCTCCTAGGAGGGATGAGGATAGTGGAAAATTGACTGGAAAGGGACACGGGGAAGTTTTCTGTGGGAATGGGAATGTTCTCTGTCTTGTTTTGGGTGGTGGTTCACATAGGGTATATACAATAATCACAACTTGTTGAATGGATCACTTTATCGTATGTAAAATATTTCTCAATTTAAAAAGCAAGAAGGGAAGAGGAGGAAGGAGGAGAAGGAGGGAAGAAAGGCAGGAGAAAAGGAAGAACGGAGGGAAGGAAGGGAGGCAGGAAGGAGGGAGGAAGGAGGGAGGGAAGGTAGGAAGTAAAGAAGGAAGGAAGGAAGAAGGAAAGAAAGGAAGGAAAGAGAAGGAAGGAAGGGAGGGAAAGGAAGGAAGGAAGGAAAGAAAGGTAGGAAGACAGGCAGGCAGGAGGAAAAGAAGGCAGGCAGGCAGGAAGGGAAGAGGGAGTGAGGGAGGATGGAGTGTGAGGCTGATCCTTCAGCCCCATTGGATCATTTTTCTGAATTAATGGTCCTTTATATGCTAGTACTTCTTAAGCTACCCTGAGAGGTTATGACAATAACATGAAAAGGTGTGGGGTTTTTTTTTTTTGCTTTGATGGGGAAAATTATTTCAATGACCAGATATTTCTCATTCTAAAGTTTTTTTTCTCATATACATTGTTCTGAAAACTTTAGCACTGCTTCTACTTGAGTACACTACAGGCTGAAAATTGAATGAAGAATTAGAAAATTCAAAACATGAACAGAAAGCTCAGAGCTAGTCAGCCGTGCCTAGCTCAGTCGCTTGTCTTCCTCCTGTATACACGTTCTCATGGCTGTGATTTTACGCTGCATACATGTGACAGATTCAACTTTTCAGCTCATGAAACCAATCCCTGTTCAAAGTACACAATGAAGCATGTTGACATCTTGTGTCATTCTGCAAAGAGCACTATGACTTCTGGGTTTCCCTGAGTCAAACTGGATCATCGTGGCCTAATTAGTGTGGTGCCAGCCCATTCCCAACCGTCTGCCAGATGCCTCCAAGCCCCAACGTGGCAGTCACGTAACCATAACTCAATAGCTGTCCTCAAGTCCCTGGAATCTTGGCAAAGTTGAAACTCGTGCAAGAGGGCTCTCTGGGAGGACAGAGGTTTTCCTGGCCCCTGCTCATTAGCACCCACCCAAGGGACCTTTTAGTCATCCTCTTAGCTCTGCCTGTGGCCAGTTTTAAAGGATGTCGATTCTCCACCCACAGCAGCATAGATCCAGGTACCTTGAGCTTGGAATAGCCTTTCTGAATATACTGTCCGCATTTTTCATGTTCTCCTGAGGAAGCATAAAATTTACTCCACCAGTCCACGATTTCTTCCTCCTAAAGACATGTCAAAATGGAAAAATCTTTAGTGATGTCCTGGATTTTCAATCTATGCAGGAAAATGCATATGTAATAGTTAAGAAGAAATAGGTTCTTCTGACCCTGTTAGAGGTGAGATTATATATGACTTTTGTTTACATGCACAATAGACAAAGCATTCACGATTCTTCTACTCAGAAGCTAGAGGTGAAATGGCCATTCTTGGCCAATGAAATGTGTTTGCTTTAATGCCCACAGTCATACTAGATAATGTTCTTATGTCCTTTAGACACAATCTATTAATTTGTTGGTTTTTACATTTTTATTCTGTTGACTTCATATTTACATATACATATAAATTTAAAGAAAACCTCCAATATATGTTTTCTACTATCTCATTTTCTTAGCCCTTTTAACCAGTAACCAGTAATGCCTTGTAATACAATACTCACTAGCTAAGAATTGGAAAAACTGGTTTTAATTCAAGTTCCTTCCTTTATGTTATAAGCCATACCCTTATGTTACAAGCTGTACTGGCTTGGGCAAATTGTTTAACATCTCTGAGCATCAATTTCTTCATCCACTGAATGGAATAATAACACAATGGACAAAGCATTCACATGCTGCCTTCATCTACCTGCCTCCATGTACCTCCAAAAGTTGTTCTGGAAATCATATGGGATCTTTAGGAGAAAGAGTTTTGAAAATTATAAAACGTAAAATGAAAGGTGGGAGGCATCATGGTTCAGTTAGACCAGGGCTCCCAACCTATCCTAGGAGATTCCGATGTAATCAGTCTGGGGTGAGACCAGGGCATCCAATAAGCTTTCAGAAGTTCCCTAGGAGAGTCCAATGTGTAGACAGTGTTGGGAATCTCTGGTTTTGATGGGTGGTTCTTGGTTGGGCAGAAGGGACAGCATGTCAGAGTCACTTGTGGAATACTGTCAAACTATAGAAGGCCTCCCACTCAGATTTATAACAAGAATAGATTCTTATCAGACCCACCCATTGCTTATTTTAACCTACCTTGGAAATAGTAACGCCAAAACAAAAACAAACAAACAAAAAAACACAGAATGTCACCTGCAATAGAGACTCTTGGGGAAAGGAAGAAGGGACAAGAACTAGGCTGCTACCACTTTTTTTTTTTTTTTTGAGACGGAGTCTCGCTCTGTTGCCCAGGCTGGAGTGCAGTGACATGATCTCAGCTCACTGCAACTTCTGCCTTCTGGATTCAAGCGATTCTCCTGCCTCAGCCTCCCGAGTAGCTGGGACTACAGGCATGTGCCACCATACGAGGCTACTTTTTGTATTTTTAGTAGAGATGGGGTTTCACCATATTGGCCAGGCTGGTCTCGAACTCCTGACCTCGTGATCCGCCCACCTCAGCCTCCCAAAGTGCTGGGATTACAGGCGTGAGCCACCACTCCCGGCCTTGAAAGGCTACTTCTTATTCATGTTATATTATATATTACATTATATGCGTCTTATTTGTGTGTGTCTGTGTGTGTGTGTGAATGCATGTGTGTTACACATACTTACACAGAATTACTTACCCTTTATGGGTCAGCAACCTACCCATGGATTTAGTTCTTTTTTTAAATTTTGACACAGAGTCTCGCTCTGTTGCCCAGGCTGGAGTACAGTGGTGCAACCTCAGCTCATTGCATTGCAACCTCCACCTCCCAGGTTCAAGTGATTCTCATGCCTCAGCCTCACGAAAAGCTGGGATTACAAGCACTCACCACCATGCCGGTGAATGTTTGTATTTTTAGTAGAGACAGGGTTTTGCATGTTGGCCAGGCTGATCTTGAACTCCTGGCCTCAAGTGATCTGCCTGCTTCAGCCTCCCAAAGTGCTGGGATTATAGGAGTGAGCCAAAAAAAAAAAAAAAAAAAAAAAAGTAGTAGCAGCCTTTCTTGTCCCTTCTTCCTTTCCCCCAAGAGTCTCCATTGCAGGTGACATTCTGTGTTTTTTTGTTTGTTTGTTTTTGTTTTGGCGTTACTATTTCCAAGGTAGGTTAAAATAAAAACTGTGCCCGGCCCCCCTAGATTTAGAAAAAAAATATTCCCATAAAAATTCTGGGCAGAAAATACATGAATCTTAAATGTAGCAAAATGTATACCATAGTTACCTTTTCTGTCAGCTGCTCGTGCACATGTCAGGTGAGGAAGAGGGCGAACCATATAACAAGTCACATAGATATGGAGACCCCAGGAACATGAGGTTTAAAGAGAAAGAAGGAAAAAGTATTATTCATGCATGTCTTATATTATCAACATTTCAATGGGTTAAATTATTTAAAATTTTCTAAGTCAAGATGAGCCCACAACTGAACCCACCTTACTGGTTTGTTTTCTGAAAATATGCAAAAGGTTACGCACAGTATTACAATGAGAGGCTTGGAAGTAGCCCCTTCCCTGCCCACCATCTCATGTTTTCGATGGAGTTAGACATTTCCCAATCAGGAGCACACAGCTCACACAGGAGCGGGGGGTGGCGTGCATCCCCTACCTCAGACCTTACGTTCTTTTTAGTTCCTAAAATATATCTCCAAACTTGGTCTAATTCTCCTCCCCCACAAAAAACTGTCCTGTCACAAGATATGTTTGACTGCAATGTTATCATACAGGTACCCCCCACCCCCGCCATGCCTATGTTACAGCACCAAATAAATACTCATCCATCAAAACTGCTCTATTATGAGGATGTCAAGTTTCCCATTGGCCAAATCCTTTCATGTGATTTTTTTAATGGAGAACCCACCCCAATCTCAGGGCCCATCCAGGAGATGAGAGAAGAACTGGGAAGGGGGGCTTGAATGTGGTCCTGGTATCTGTTAGAGCATTAGCCAAGCTCGTCCTCAGCAGCAGTTTGAAGACATGCTGCCTAGACCCCTTTCTGCGATCCTAACTTTATGTTCATCTGAAAGGGCTCTTCCTCCGGCTGCCATGTGAGAGGCCATGGAGCTGCTTCCGTAGGTGCCCCTTGGTATTTTCCAGATTGATTTTTGTTCAGCACAACGGAATTGCCAAGAGAGGCAGAGGGACAGATAGATATATCAATTCTTTCTATTAGATTCATACCAAAGCAAGATTAAGGGTTAAATCATCACAGCTGAATTGAGATTTTGGAGAGAGTGATTTTATTTCCAAAGTACTCTTACATTCTCAGTGGTTCCTGAAATCAGATTTTTAGAATCCGTTTGTTCACAATTCAAACCATTTCAAGGAAAATAATAGTTCATGATTTAAAAGGCTTTTTTTTTTTTTTTTTTTTTTTTTTTTTCCAGACTAAGTTTTGCTCTTGTTGCTCAGGCTAGAGTGCAATGGCATGATCTCGGCTCCCTGCAACCTCCGCCTCCCAGGTTCAAGCGATTCTCCTGCCTCAGCCTCCCGAGTAGCTGGGATTACAGGCGCCTGCCACCACGCCCGGCTAATTTTTTGTATTTTTAGCAGAGACGGGGTTTCACCATGTTGGCCAGGCTGGTCGTGAACTCCTGACCTCAGGTGATCCACCTGCCTCAGCCTCCCAAAGTGCTGGGATTACAGGCGTGAGCCACCGTGCCCGGCCTAAAAGGCATTATTTAAGACAAGTTGCTGATTTTAAACTTTAGGATTAGTATGGGAGAATTTATTCGTGCCTACACGATCATTAGTTCATGTGGAAAGGTAATGGAAGCAACTGATGTGACTTGCTTTATTATATCTAATAATAAACTTGCAATGGGAATCAAATCATTAAATGGCACAGAAGATTCTTCTTCTAGACTTAAAACAATCACGTTTGTTTAAAGATCACTTTTCACTCCAAAATCTACTAATGGAAAGAGTTGTAAGAATAATTCAAGTCTTTAGGCCAAGGTCCCACAGTCCCAGGCAGCCTCATGCATTTGCTTATCATACATACATGCACTGTCGCTGGAGAAACCATTTTGCTGAGTGCTGTTGACATACTGCTTAAGCACTGGAATTGGAAGGTAATTGTTGAGATGGCCATGTACGCATGTCCATGTTATCTGGCTAGCACTTGACCAATTTTCCCCAAAGACTTATTTCTCACTTTTCTTGTGATAGTGCTCAGCCCATTTGTTAAGAATTTCCATGGACATCACAGAGTAATGCCATGAGTTTCCGGAGTGTGACACTGTCACTCAAAGACACAGCCTCCAGCCCCCAGCAACAGCATAGTTATTTTTGAGGCATTCCCTCCATTTACCCTGCTACAAGGCCTGAATTGAGGAAGTGGTAATACATGCGCATTACATGTACATTACATATACATGTAATACAGGACATCAGCAAGCTTGTTATTGGCTCTTTCAAAGCGCAACTTTGTTTATTTGACTTTGTACAGATGTGTGATGTCTACTTTGATGAACAAGTGGACTCAGATTTTTAGAGATTTCAACCAGCCTTTCTTATCAACACAGTGTACCTCAACTAGATGTTAGGAGAGCAGGCTGATTAAAGCAATTTACAATACAGTGGGAATGACTGATACTACCATCCCCAATCCTGCTATGTTGCAATGTTTAATTCTATGATGTAAACTGAACTTTCGTAAAGTGTTGCTACAGTGACATAGTCGCATTTCTTAACTATGGTTAAGAAATGAATGAAAATACTGGCATAGATTGTTGACTTTATTCTTCTCCTGTTCCTCAGTTGTACTTAGGGCTACGAGTACACTGAAGGCATGTAATAAGAATTGACTGACGATGAGAGATGGCAAACCTGGAGGCAGATTATACAGCAAGATCTTAAACTGTCTTTTTCTAGAGCAGCTGTAAAAATCTACAGAAAAGATCTTAAGTATATTAACTTCTGCCAAGGCTACTACTATCTTATTAGGGATATTTGGGGTGGTTTACAAAGTGATCACAGTAGTTTTGGCCTATGGGATTGGAAATTTGATATTGTCGTTTGTGACTGTGTAGGATTCACAGAGAGTAGAATCAAACACACTGCTGCACAGTGCTGGCTGTGGAGACTATATTTTATATGGTCCAGTTGTTAGTGAGTTTAATGCAGTGGGAAGGAAGTAGATTTTTTTTAAGGCACTGTTTATGGACATAACATATTAAAGTGCAATCATGTGCATTTTTGGGCTAGTTTGCACATTGAAACACGCTGTGAATGTTCATCATAAACGCCAAGAGAAACAGGGAGATATTTGGTGTTTTCTTTTTTCTGGGCTGAGGCTTTTTCCCCCTTTCCTTCGTGTAGCAGTGGTTGGAATAGTTAGCTCTAAAATAGGGCCTTGAGTGAATATTTCAACCAATTTCTTCACTTCAAAACCACAGTGAAAATAAAAACCTGGGTGTCCCATACACTGATAAATATGGTCATTAGAAATTTATCAAACACTTCTGCTTTATGTAGGGGGAAGAATCTGGCATGTTGCATGTTATCTCTGATCTGAATGTTGCAATGCTATAAATTTGCTTCTCAGACTTCGCTTTCTAGCAAATGATCTTTCTCAGACTGTCCACACCTCTGGTTCTCAGACCTGCCTGCATATTAAAATCATTCGAGAAGATTTAAAAACATACTGATGTCTAGGTCCCTCTCCCTCTTGGGAGGTGGGGACTGGGCATGGGTTTTATTTTAAGTATTCTGGGTGACTTATTAGTGAGGGTTGAAGACTGCTAGTCTACACAATGTCATCATAACTGTTGATGAGTGCAAGATTTAGACTCTTGTCTGTACTCAGTCCTCAATAAATGGATTGGCTGATGATTATAATTGTAACAAATTGTTGTTTGACTGAATTCACCAAATGCTTAGACATCTGGAAGACAAAACTGACAGCATCCAGTGATCAGCTCTGAAGCCTACCTTAGAAGCCAGTAATGGTTTGGTGTCTTCCATTTCGATAACGATGTCCCGGCATGGTGGGGCAGACAGGAGGGAGGCTGCAAGACAAATACTTTCTTAATCTAAGATACTTAGAGAAATACAGTGGTGAACATTCTACTCCAAGTTCAAGTTTAACATCCATAGGGTGGATGGTAGAGTTTATTCTTGGATGAGACTTACAGAATAGAGAGGACAACTCCTGAATGTAGAAAATAAACCAATAATCTGTCACGTTTCCCCAAACATAACATGGTTTTAGACATTTTCTAGGGGATTATATATCCATTACTGTTTTTAGACAATTAGTCCAGTGCCTATACAGAAAGTGCTCAAAAAACAATTGTGTCAATACATGTCTTTAGAGGGTACAGGAGTAAGTGGGGAACCGACATTTTTAAATTTCAATAGCTTTTGGGGTACAAGAGGTTTTTGGTTACATGGATGAATTATATGGTGGTGAATTCTGAGACTGTAGTGCACCTGTCACCTGAGTAGTGTACATTGTGCCCAGTATGCAGTCTTTTATCCCCCTCCCCCTTCTGAGTCTCCAATGTCCATTGTACCACTCTGTATGCCTTTGTATTCCCATAGCTTAGCTCCTACTTATAAGTGAGAACATACAGAGAGCCTACATCTAAAGGAGTCTTCTTTTCTTGAAATTTGTTCCTAAGAAACAGAAAATAAACAAGAGAAAAATAAGAAAAAGAAGGGAAAGGAGGGGTGAGAGGCCGGGGCAAGGAGAAATATCTAATGTAGATGACAGGCTAATGGGTGCAGCAAACAAACATGGCACGTGTATACCTATGTAACAAACCTGCACGTTCTGCACATGTATCCCAGAACTTAAATTAAAAAAAAAAAAAAAAAAAAGAAGGGAAAGGAAATGAAAAGAAAAGCAGGGTGGATTGTTGTATATTTCAGGTCTGAGGTTGCAGTGGCTTATTCAGCCCTTATTCTCAACAGCGTATGCAGAGGGAGAAGACACACGCCCTGACTTTATGTACAATTCCCAGAATATCTGTGACTCAGGATTTGGGGGTTAGAGCATGGACTCAGGAGTAGTCCCTGGGCTTACTACATTTGATTCAGCTAAAGGGGTGGGGGGTACCAAAGCCTCATCCTGGGGCGGGGGTAGGATAAGAGGTACATCTCCCATTTATTGAAGAAGCATCAAACAGGAAGACATTTAACAGGAGGCCAGAACCTAGACAGAACAAACTCTGCCAAGCCAACAGAACTTTCTGTTTAACCACCCTGGCAACTGACATACAGGACATAGAGGAGGAGAGGCAATAAACCTTTTTCGGTACCTACCATGTGCTGGGCACTGAGCTGAACACTTTATTTATATGACCTCACTTAATACCTCAATAATCCTGTAGAATATGTGCCATTATCCCTGTTTTAAAAATTTTAAAACAAACAGAAGCTAACAGCAAGCAAGTCACTTGCTTCAGGTGAAACAATTAGTGGTAAGTTGGGGAGTAAGTAACCTAGGTTTGGCTGACTCCAAAGCTTGTGTTTTAACCACCACACCAGAGCCTGGAGGAACCATCAGGGGGATACTGGGGAGGAGGGGAGACTGACATTTCCTGAGCATCTGTGATATATCAGTTACTGTGTGAGGTAGTTTTAGATCCATGTGGCACCCCTAGATCTATAAGCAGTCTCTACACTTCCAAGATAAGCTCCCCTGCAGATCCTGACAACTGCAACAGTACAGAACAAGACAACCAGAGGGCAGGGACACAGGAACACAACTGAACGTAAGTTCTTTCCTAGAGGATCAATTCTCCACTTCACCCTCTTCATGGAAACAACGCCCAAGGGACAAGAGGAGAAAGTTATTCTGTGCGCTTCCAACATGAGGCCATCCAAGTGCCCTCTTCAACTCTTAACCTATCACTGGTTTTATGAAAGGACCAGATTTTCCTTTTCTGGGGCTCTCTGAAGCCTTGACCACACTCTACATTGATTACATAGAATCACTAGCCGGGGCAGTCTGCCTTGGACCCAGCCCACCCCTGAGCAATAGACACAACAGGTCCACGTAAGTGATTCTGGGGCCAGAGAAAGCGTGTAGCATTTGTACCCTCCGGATGATTTCACATATTTGGACCAAAAAACCTTCTCTCATGAAAATAGTAAGAAAAAAAAGCCAGGAAAGTGGTTTCTCTCCATTTAGTAACCTCAAATGAAACAATTCCTGCAATTACAACAATCCTTGTTGTTATCAAAAATGCTATTTTAGGCACCGTCAATTCAGCATAAAATGTTTTACATGGGACATTTCTTGATAAGCACATGTAGAGTTTTGCTTAAATGTGACTGTGGATTTTTTTCCTCTTCTCTGAATCAGGGATCCAGGATGCTTAGTCAGACCTGCACAGCAGATGAATTTCAGAGGCTCTGCAAAATCAATACCAACCCTTATGAAAGTTTTAATAGAACTAGTTAGTGACACAGCTGCTTAAATAGAAGACATCTGCTTCAGTCTTGAAGCCACCAAGGATCAGCTGAATGAGGCTGTTCCAGCCCTCCCACGGTGTCTAATTTATGAGGCCAGGGGCCCTGGGATCTCTTGCACTGATGCAATGTAGCCCCCAGCCCCTAACACAGTCCCTAGTACATGGTAAGCTAAAAGCAAGTAACTATTGAATGGGTAATTGCAAAATGCTGTATCACTAGCTATTATTTATTATGGAAATCTAAAGTAAGTATTATGCCCTGCTCTATCATTTACATATTAATTATATGTGATAATGAAGTAGGCCAACAGATGGAAAGCAATCTGAAATAAAATCTCCTCCTCTCTCAATGTTCATGGGGTCAGGGAGCTTCCTGATTTCCCCCATCAAGATATTTATCACACTGGACTGCAACTGCACACTTCCTCGTTTGCCTTCCCAACTGGACTTTTGCTTTGTGAGAGGGGAACATGGCTTTCTTGGTCCACACTGTCCCCAGATATCTAGAACAGCACGTGGCAGTCAATGAGTGCTTCCTAACCATTCAGTGAAAGGCAGAGGAAATGACTTCATCCCCATCACTGATGTGGGAACAGCTCTCCCTGCTTTGCTAGCTGCTTGTTGAAAGGTGAATAGGGAACATTCATGAGCACTTAACAGTTCCTCAAAAGAAGTCTTACATTCACCCAGGAGCAGGACACTTCAGAGAGGAATCCCTCGAGCATGCCACCCACCCCTAAAACAAGGCCGAGATTCCAGCCCAGCTCTGCCACTTACGAATGATAGAACCTTAGGAAAGTGACATAACCCACCGCAACTCACACAGTTTGCTCATCCATAAAATGTAGACAATGAATCCAGGACTTACCTTAAGTAGGTTTGTAAAAAGTAAATCAGAGCCATGCATGAAAAGCCCCCAGACTTATGCACAGCCTTGCATGTTACCTTTGAGCTGTGGGACGATGTCCTCTTTCCCTGCATAAGGGTCACAGCGAAATCGGTCCAGACGCTCAATGGTGCACTGGCCAACGACAGGCTTCCGCCCAAACTGCCTGTGGTCAATGACCTTGATCACCAGTGGGGGCATGTACAATTCCTCCTTGGGCAAGAACTGGGGGTCACAAAGGTAGGTTTCATTTCTCAAGACCAGACAAGGGCAGCTTTGAGAAAAATTCCCCTGATGGACCAGTCCAGATTCTCTCTGCCACACAGCCCAGAGGACTCACAATAGTTCAGTTACTCATGTGCTAGGCAAGGAGCTCAGTGCTTAAGAATGTGAGCTGTCAGCCACACTGCCTGGGTCAAATCCTGGCGCTGCCACAATGAACTACCTGGCTAACCCTTCCATGCCCCCATTATTTCATGAGTAATAGTAAAATTGTTGAATTACTCTATGTGAAGAGTACTTAGAATAGTACCTGACCCACGCTGTGTCCTGTAAGTGTGGAATCACTGACCCATGCTCTTTACTCTCAGTCACTGCCCTGCACTTTTCTCTGTGCTCTGCTTCCTGGGAGGGGACATGCACAAGGCTAACAAGCCCAGGGCTTTGGTCATCTACTAGCCAAGTTCTGAGCAGACTTTAGAAATGGTCAAGACAAAACTGAACTTCTAAGGGAAATAACTGTGGCTGAGAGTCGTTTCGCCCTGGAAATTCAGTGTAAAAATGGATTGGTACTTTCTCCTCGACTCCCCCTGGCTCCCTCTCATGGAATTTGGTGGCTTTGGTGACAATGCCTGATTGGGGAATCATGAGCTGACCTAGGGGCCCATTTGGTATGTGGTTCAGGTGAATTTCTATCTCTGGCTTGACACAAGAATAGAAGCTGGGGTCACCTGAGTGGTTTTTCTCATCTCTGCTGACCAAGGCTAGATTCCAGACTAGAACTTGGAAGGTGAGGGAGGTGTGGGGAGTAGACAAGGATAGGTGGAGTGGCCCAGGGACAACCACTTTGGGACCCTGGCTGGGAACATCCCGGTGGCTCGCCGTCTGTCACATGATAGGGAGGGGAGCATGGGCTTTGGGGTTGGAAGGACCTATGTGCAAACTCTGGCCACTTACTTGCTAGTGACATCCCCTTGTGTAAATCTGTTACCTCTTGCTTTTCCCCAAGGTGGGCATAAGAGAGGTGAAAATGTTCACCCCGCAGGATTAAAGACGAGGTGTACCAAGTAAGAATGCACCAAGCTCTGCGCTGCAGCTGTCACTAGTTAGGACATAGTCACTGAGGTATAGAAGGTGTGGCCTAACACTATGACACTGGATAAACCATTTCCCCTCTTTAGGCCTCAGTTTCCTCCTCTGTAATGTAAAATAAGAGGTTAAAGCACGTGACCCTAGAGTTCAAGAGCACTGTATTGGAGACATCAAGGTCAGGAAAATGACTGGGGTGGGGAAAGGAAGGTTCTAGGTCTTCCAACACTTCAAGATAAGGAACTGTCTTTATTTCACCTATTTATATAATAGAGTAAAAAAGAAATATATATATTTTTTTTTGTAAAAGTTAAGAAATTAACTGCTTTAAAAATGGAAAGACTGGGTGACCTCTTCTCGCCCCAGATATTATGGGGTCTGTGATGGAGGGCTGTGAACTGAATCCGATGCTCTCACATCTTTAACAACCAGAGGGTAGCCTCAATGGACCAAAGAAGGTGCCATCCCGGGGGCACCTGGAGGTGGGGCACAGTTACAGGCTGCCAAGGTCATGGCCCCATCACCCCATATACCTTCCCCCACAGCCGCCCCTTCCCCAGACAGCCAGTCCTTATCCGGAGGGTTCTGGTCCATGCACAGCTGTGGGGGGTATATCTGGTCCATGCATGACTGGGGGTTAATATTCTGCCCTCATGGGGTTGACCAAGAGCCTGTAATAGATAGCTGAATAGATGGAAAGTTTACTGGAGAAATAAGTAAGTATTGCTCACAGATATTTCTGTGCCACTGGAGTTGTATTGAAGCTTTAAGAAATCATCACTACAGTGTGAGAATTTAAGGGGAAAAAGTCATTGACAAGCTGAATATAAGGCAGGGTTTTTCTATTTGTCAGATTTTGGAAATAAACTCTGTGTTTGCGTGTGTGTGTGAGGCATATACTTTCATATTTCAACGCACATGGGTGATCACAGAGAATCGATACTGTACCACTTTCATGAAGAGAACAGAACTTGGAAAGTTGGGTGTCTTCTTAAGGTTTTTGATCACCACCGATTCCACCCTTTCTCCTCCACACTCCACAACAAGACTGGGGGATGTGATAGAAGCCATCTGGAAGTTTTTCATATTTCTTAAGCCCCAAGCTAGAATCTATGAAAACAATTTAAAGAGAGCGGAAGGTAACTCAGCACTTTAAAAATAATATTCAAAAGGAAAAATTCTGTCTTAATTACTGGCAAAGTCTTTAAGATTAATTTGAACATTATCCTAGTAAGCTTGTAGGTCATGCAAAGAAAGTGGTTTTGCCCCTTTCTTTCTCCTGCCTGAGCCCCTAAAAAAGCAATGCAGTTAAGAGTGTAGGAATCAAATCCTGGCTGTGCCATCTAATAGCTGTGTCAACGCTGACAAGTTAACTCACCTGCCTATGTCTCATCTACAAACAAGACTGATCGTATTATCCGTCATAGGGTTATATTGATGATCACCTGTAAACTTCTTTTTTTTTCTCTTTTGAGACAGAGTCTCACTCTGTCACCCAGGCTGGGGTACAGTGGCACGACCTAGGCTCACTGCAACCTCCACCCCTTGAGTTCAAGCGATTTTCATGTCTCAGCCTCCCAAGTAGCTGGGATTACAGGCGTGTGCCACCACGCCTAGCTAATTTTTGTATTTTTAGTAGAGGCACGGTTCCACCATGTTGGCCAGGCTGGCCTCGAACTCCTGACTTCAAGTGATCCACCTGCCTTGGCCTCCCAAAGTGTTGGAATTACAGGCGTGAGCCACTGCATTCAGCCCATCTGTAAACTTCTTAACACGGTGTCTGACATGTAAGCATTTCGAAGTGATAGCCTCAGCCTTTGAGAACTCTTAGCAGGACAGCCAGAGAAGGAAAATCTTGGGGTGTTAACAGCTGCTTGACTGAACGGGGAAAGTCTTGAGAGTGGGCCAGACACTGTCTGTCAAGCCACCTTGTTGGGGTCATCAGCTTGTATCTGACATGTCAACATTGCTCACTGCTCCCATCCAACTTCCATCTCTGCCTCCCTGCCATGCCCCCATCTCTCAGCATATACACCGTCATTCTCTTCTGGTCCATCTTCCCTCTCCCAGGTCTCCAGTTGACCTGAAAAACTCAGAAACCTGCTGGCTCCCAGTAAATGAGGAGTTTAGATGCCCTCAGGAATGTTAGAATTGACCTGTCCTTGTTGCTTCAACAACCCTTCTACTCCCATGAATATCTCCAGTTTTTGGGCAAGTTGTAAAGGAAGTTGGAGATAGCAAGAAAATACGCGCAGGATTCTATTTTCTATACGAAAGATTCCTGTCCTGCAGTCACATCCATTTGATTTGATGAGTAACACGTGGGGAGCTGCATACCTCAATGGCAGTGAGCTGGACCACAGGCCTGATCCCCTGAGGGACCATGTATAGATTTGGCGCCCTTTGAGGGGGAAGAATGGGAAGGTTGGAGCCATCCTGTGAAACAAACATGGATATGTCAATGCCTTGCTTTAGTTCAAGCAAACAGTGCCTAGAATTAACATGCATTTTAAGCAGCTGACAGAATACATGAGAAAGAACACAGCAATGTACCTTGCCCCTCAGAATCAGCTCTGCAGTTACAAGAACATCCCCGCAGGCTTTGTCTCCATTCATTACTGGGTGCCAGAGAAGTTTGGGTGTGATGTCCATTTCTGAGTTCAGTTTCACCAGAGGAGAGAAAATGCTTCGTCCCAAAAATTCATCTTTGCCCTAGAGAAACAAAGTGATCCTTAAATTCCCCAACAATCATCCCTTCAAATCTCCATCATCCCCAAGTTATCTTAGAAATTCTAAATGACCTACCACTTGGTCATTGTCAAAAAGTTCCATGATAACTTTGGGTGGATTCTGCAGAACTGTTTGGGGTTCCCCATAGATTTCAACTTCATCAAATATAATTGTTTGGTCCCATGTGGGATTCAGGGTTGAATGGATGATCTCAGTGGTTTTGCTCCGATGGAGGAAACAGATATGAGCATATGGATCTAAAACAGAAAAAGAGAATAACAATGGGGCCATGGCTAAAATCTAACTCCCCAGAACCACTCAGTGCAACCATATTCTTTTCCTCTGGATATAATGACAGTGGGCTCTCACCACCTGCCTGGAGATAGGGTTTCTAGGGAGCAGGGAGTTCCCCATGGAAGGTTCTGGCACTGCAGCAGAGGCACCTGAAGCGAGACCCTGATGTGTACTGAGAGGTCGCTCTTTGGAGTATGTCCCCACCAAGGTTAACGGGGCCCACAGTTTTACTCTGCAAGAGCACTGCAGTCATGGTTGAGTGAGGCTCTGCAGTCAGATACACCTGGGGTCAACACCCACCCTTCACCCCTGCTGCATAACTTTGAGGGAAAAAATAATCTTCCTAAACGTTGATCCCCTCCTCCATGCAATGAAAGTAATATCTGCTTCACAGTGTTGACAGGATGAAATGATATAAGGAATGTTAGCTACTTGGGACAGAGCCTGTCCTATAGGAAGTATCTGATAAATGATAGTTTTTATTAGAGTTGTTTCTAATGTTGATGGTAATCCATTCATTCAGCAAATATTTATTGATTTCCAGGTCTCAAGAGTATAACAGCAGCCGGAAAAGGTCAGATGCTCATAGAGTTTACAATCTGTGACAGCAGAAAACTTTGTCTCACTATACTTAAGAATGGAGAGAAAGCAGTATTATGTATGGAGAAATAATCCATGTTCTCCTCCGTGCTAAATAATTTCATCAAACCTTTTTGCAGTTGCCTGGGGGCTGACTTATCTGAAAAATAACAAAATATCTAGCCTGAAACTCTTGTATAAGCCAAAAGTGCTTGGTTTCTAGCAGTGGAGCCATCATATGAACCCTTTGGTTTTGCCCTGATGATAATTCTTCTATCTCAAACTGCAAGGAATGTGCTTAGAATTTTATGAAGCTTTAGTCAAGAATTTTGGAAAGTTTTTTTTTAACTTTCAGTGATAGAGTGCCCCCTGGTGGAAAATATTTGAAAATGTCTTCAAAGACCCTGTTGGAGATGTATATTGCAGAGATAACCTTGAATCTGGTCAAATTTGTAAGAAAAGGAAACCATTCACAAATATTGGTAAATATTAGTGCTTGGAACACGCTTCAAAATTGATGTGAGCACATGAGAGTGTCAGTCAAATGCTTTAACACACTTTCCGTTTGGAATAAAAAAGTGCAGCTCGCTGCCAGCACTCATTTCTCAGGCAAATGGGAAATGGGTTAAGAGGTGTTATCATAGAAGGCCCAGGGAAACTCTGCCCAGGGCTTTGAGTCACAAAGTGGAATTCTCCCCAGATAGCCTGAACTATCTATGGTTCAGCAGCAAGGACTCAAATCCCCAGACAGGTGTGTTCTCCCCTCCTACCACGTCCCTTGCCAATAGCCTTCCTCTCAGAACCAGCCCAAAGCAACAAAAGCAGCTGGGTGTCAGTGCAAGAGAAGACAAAGCCTCATGGTTTTATGGTATTGGGAATGTGGGGAGCAGGCAGAGGAGGAGGTTAAAATGAACTCCAAACTGCTCAAAGCCTGGTGCTGTAGGCAAATGGGCAAACTTGTCATCTTTTGGGTACCTTGAAAGAGCCTCCAAAAAAACCTTAAAGGATCTTAACTTACCAATCAACCCGAGGGTCCAGGGATGAAAACACAGCCATGTATATAAACAGAGATGAGAAATCACTTCCTCGGTGCTTCTTATTACTTAATCAATTAATATCTATTAGTACCAAAAGTATCTTCTATGTATCACTAGCACCCAGCAATGGTGCCTAAAGCATTCAGTGATGATTTATCTAATGACTGAGCAGTTTGCTTCAAGCATGCAAAAATAACCTCAACATGTAATGGGTTTTTGTTGTTAGAAATGACAAAAAGCATTCACCTGAAACACAGAAGCAAAATAGCATGCTATGTAATCATGTGTAGCATGCAGATTTTTTTTTCCTTTACCTGAAAAGCTATCCTTGTCTAAAGCCAGGAGGTTTCTGGCTTGATAGACATAGCAGCGCAGATGGTAGATGTAGACTCCTAAAAGAACAGGATGAAGATTACTTACAAGAAACACAACACTGTAAACTGCTATTTTACTGGAATATTTGGAAAAAATACATGTTTCTGATAAATGGGTCACTTCAATCTATTATAGTTCCCCACAGCAAAGAGCACATAGAATAGTGATGATGTGGCCTCCCAAAGTAGTTCTATTTCCTGTAAAATAAAACTTATTTTTTAGGCTGGGTGTGGTGGCTCATGCCTGTAATCCCAGCACTTTGGGAGGCCGAGGCAGGCGGACTGTTTGAGGCCAGGAGTTAGGAGACCAGCCTGGTCAACATGGCAAAAAACTTGTCTCTACTAAAAACACAAAAATTAGCTGGGCATGGTGGTGCACGTCTGTAATCCTAGCTACTCAGGAGGCTGAGGCACGAGAATCACTTGAACCCTGGAGACGGAGGTTTCAGTGAGCTGAGATCATGCCACTGCACTCCAGCCTGGGCGACAGAGTGAGACTTGGTCTTAAAAAAAAAAAATCCTATTTTTAAAAAATACTACAGTAAGCTCAATGCAAAGTGTATCAATCAGGAAAACATTACCTTTGTTATAAACTAACTGAATTTAGGGTACTGCTTATCATCACAGACCTTTAAAATGAAACTGGGTCTCCAGCAGTTATAGAAATGGGGCTTTCTATACTACTTCAGCATCAGATCTGGGAAACAGTTATCATCTAAAAGATTCTTTGACATTTCAAAATATTCATACGCCTTTTATTATTATATTCTCTCTGTCTCTGTCTCTCTATCACACACACATTCGCTCTCTCTCTCTCTCTTTGTGAGATAGCAGAGCATTATGATTCCGTGCACAGATTCTGGGAGCTCTACTACCTGAGTTCAAATCTCTCTAGTGCTTACAAGCCATAAGACTTTGGGCAAGTTATTTAATCCTCCTGTACCTTGGTTCCTTCTTCTGTATAACGGGGACAATAATAGCACCCACCTTATAGGGTTGTTATGAGGATTAAACAAGTTATAATATGTACAGTTCCTAGCCCATGCTAAGACCTATATAAGCACTTGCTAATATTATTGTAGAGCAGGTCTGTCTCGTTCCAAAAATCCTGAAGGTTTTATTGAGACCAACCATTATTTACATTTTGGTGCCTTTTTTCCTCACTAAAATTTCAATTTTGGGGGGTTACTAGACAGAATGGGCAATATGAGATAGACTGTTAATATCAGTGATCTTATATTTGATATGGTTTTCAACTGTATTTTTAAAAACTCCTTTCATCAAGGATGAAAATGAAAGTCATGTTTGCATGAAGAGATTTTAAATATCATATTCAGTGATTTGAAGAGTTTCCTTAAGATAAAAGTTACAGAAGTGGAATTCACAAAGTCATGTTTAAAATTCACTGCTGGCCGGGTGTGGTGGCTCACGCCTATAATCCCAGCACTTTGGTAGGCCAAGGCGGGTGGATCACCGGAGGTCAGGAGGTCGAGACCAGCCTGGCTAACATGGGGAAAATGCAAAAATACAAAAAATTAGCTGGGCATGGTGACGTGCGCCTATAGTCCCAGGAGGCTGAGGCAGGAGAACTGCTTGAACCTGGGAGGTTGCAGCAAGCCGAGATCGTACCACTGCACTCCAGCCTGGGTGATAGGGCCAGACTCAGTCTCGAAAAAATAAAATAAAATAAAATAAAATAAAATAAAATAAAATAAAATAAATAATAAAACAAAACTCACTGTCAAAATTGCAGGAAACAATGGGGGTGTTTGCTCCGAACACAGTAGTGGCACTGTGCTTCTGTTTCTCCAGGCTCTTCTCATCCCCATCTTCTGTAGTGTCTGCCCCCTGAAGTCAATTAACAGAGTCAATTAGCAGAGGAGTCAATAAACACTGCCTAAAAGCAAACCAACCAACCAAGAGGCAAGAATAACAAATGGAATTATAGCTTTTTAAAGATGTTATCGTGCAAACACCCCATTTTTTAAGATGAATAAGTCCCAGGATAGCAAGTGACTTCCCTGAAGTCGCTTAGCTGGAAAGCAGCCGAGCAGGAAGTGGGAGCCAGCCCTCCTACCTCCAGTCCAGGTTTGCCAAACCCTGCTGCTGAAAGAAAGGGAAAAAAAGGAAAAATGTAGAGAATAAACAGGGAGTAAAAGGATGGGATAAGGAAGAGAAAGAGCAGCAGCAGCAGAATACTGCGGGGTCAGAGTGCAGAAATACAAAAATAGGCTGTTGAGAAATGGCTCCTGACCACCCTATTGTTTTAGATCACCCACTGCCATTCTCCTATTCCTTCCTTCCACCTGCCTGCTTTTTCCCCCGACTTCTTTTTTTTTATTTTATTATTATTATACTTTAAGTTTTAGGGTACATGTGCACAATGTGCAGGTTAGTTACATATGTATACATGTGCCATGCTGGTGTGCTGCACCCATTAACTCGTCATTTAGCATTAGGTATATCTCCTAAAGCTATCCCTCCCCCCTCCCCCCACCCCACAACAGTCCCCAGAGTGTGATGTTCCCCTTCCTGTGTCCATGTGTTCTCATTGTTCAATTCCCACCTATGAGTGAGAATATGAGGTGTTTGGTTTTTTGTTCTTGCGATAGTTTACTGAGAATGATGATTTCCAATTTCATCCATGTCCCTACAAAGGACATGAACTCCCCCCCGACTTCTTTACTGTGCTTCCGTATGTTCTTCTGTATTGCTGTCTAATTTTGGGAGCTAGCCTTCTGATTTCCTCCCCCCACATCTGTATATTTATGAATATACGTATGAATATTTTGTTGAAGAGTTGCAGTTTCCAAGATATGATTCAAGGAACTTGTGCCTGGGATGTGAATAGGTGTCACCTGAAACAAGGGTCCTGGAACAGATACATTTGGAAAATGCTAGGTAAAGCAGGTGTGTAGACAGTAGTATTTCTTAGAACACTCCTGTGTTAATGGTCTATTCGTTCTACACGAGGTATTGAGCACCCAGGATGTGTGGCTTTCCCTCAACCTGTTAATATTTGCCATCTTATAGTACCAGGGTTACAGGGACCTCTATGGAGTTGGCAGTGCTGTATCCAACACTCATATATTTTCTCTACACCAGTATGATCTGTGCTCTGGCAGCCTAGTACTTACAAGGGCACCTTCAAGTTTAAAGATGGCAGCTGCACCATGTGTTTCTGAAGGAGCCATTTTTCTCCTCCAGCGTCTGCGGCGGAAGGTATCTGAACTACGTTGTTTCCAGTGAAATTTCCAGCCAATTAAAGAAGCATATTCCCAGCCCTCTTGGTCTTCCAATTCCTTCATGGCCTAAAAGAGAAGTAAACATGTTAATGATGACGATGATGATATTCCTTATATTGATAAAACAGGTCATGTGATCAATCAACAGATACACAGTATTCAAAATCTACTCTGTGCCAAGTACTGAGCTAGAGCCAGGAATACAGAAAAGAAAAAAACAGACAGGACCTCTGCCTTGCAGAGCTGATGGACTGCGGGAGTGCAGAGAGATAACCAGGCAATGACAGCACAGTCGTGGACATACCCTCAGGAGGTGCACCTCATTCAGATTTGGGGGTGGGTGAAGCAAGTGAATTATTTCTCAAATTGCTTTCTGTTTTCTCACTTCATTATTTCATAAAAATGTTGCTATTGTGATATAGTTTGTAAAACATTAGTATCTCCATTTTATATATGTAGGAAAAAAATTAAATGCCCCCTCCCAGGTTTAAATGTCTTGCCAGAGCTAATAGCTGCCATAACTGATAATTAAGTGATCAGAATATGTTATTTCTGTAATAACTAATAACAAATTCATGTGGTACTTTTTAGCTTAAGAACTATTGATTTACCAGTGGTATCAGTTTTCAATGTTATATTCTTTTCATTCGACAAATATGAGTGCCCACTGTGTGACAGGGATCATGTTAGGGGCTGAGGACACAGTGAAGAAGAGATAGGGTCTTTGCTTTCATGCAGCTGACATTTTCACGGCAGAAGTTTGATTTAAATATCTTAAAAGTATGACTGGATTTAATAAATGTAAAACAATATGGAATAATATTTAAGACCTGAGAAGTGAGAGCTCCATGTGGGTAATTATTGTTGGGTCTATTTTTTTCACTTTGAATAAATGTAAAATGCAGGTTAAGCATAATCTTGTACCTGACCCTCTAGTAACATAAATAGTAGCAGTGAAAAATTTCACATAGCCAAGAGTAAGGCAGGTGAGGAAACATGATCAAAGCCTCAGAAATACTCTTTAGAGCTGGACCATATCCCGAGCCTTCTAACTGATGGCTCAGTGTTCTTCCCACTTCAACTTGGTGCCCTCGTGTGGAAGGAGAGCATTCAAGCACCTTCAGAAAATTCTCACCCCATCAGACTGGGATAATTAAACAATAAAGAGACATTCATTAAACTAAAGAGCTTCTACACAGCAAAAGAAACTATCATCAGAGTGAACAGACAACCTACAGAATGGGAGAAAATTTTTGCAATCTATCCATCTGACAAAGGTCTAATATCCAGAATCTACAAGGAATTTAAGCAAATTTACAAGTAAAAAACAACCACATTAAAAAGTGGGCAAAGGACGTGAACAGATACATCTCAAAAGAAGACATTTATGTGGCCAACAAACATGAAAAAAAGCTCAGCATCACTGATCACTAGAGAAATGCAAATCAAAACCACAATGAGATACCATCTCACACTAGTCAGAATAGAGATTATTAAAAGGTCAAGAAACAACAGAAGCTGGTGAGGCTGTGGAGAAATAGGAAAGCTTTTACACTGTTGGTGGGAGTGTAAATTAGTTCCACAATTGTGGAAGACACTGTGGTGATTCTTCAAAGACCTAGAACCAGAAATGCCATTTGACCCAGCAATCCCATTATTGGGTATATACCCAGAGGAATATAAATTATCCTATTATAAAGATACATGCATGCGTATTTTCATTGCAGCACTCTTCGCAATAGCAAAGACATGGAATCAGCCCAAATGTCCATCAATGATAGACTGGATGAAGAAAATGTGGTACATATACACCATGGAATACTATGCAGCCATAAAAAAGAACGAGATCATGTCCTTTGCAGGGACATGGATGGAGCTGGAAGCCATTATCCTCAGTAACCTAACAGAGGAACAGAAAACCAAACACCGCATGTTCTCACTTATAGGTGGGAGCTGAGCAATGAGAACACTTGGACACAGGGAGGGGAACAACACACACTGGGGCCGGCAGGTGGAGGAAGCGCATCAGGATAAATAGCTAATGCATGCTTGGTTTAATATGTAGGTGACGGGTTGATAGGTACAGCAAACCACCATGGCACACATTTACCTGAGTAACAAACCTGCATGTCCTGCACATGTATCTCAGAACTTAAACTAAAAAAAAAAAAAAGACTAATTCATTCATTAGCTCATTTATTTGATTAGATTATTTACTGGGAGCACATTTCTGAGTTAGCAAGGAGGATACAAAGATGACTGTGGCTCCCTCTTTACTTCCAGAAGCTCACCATCTAATAAAAATAATGTCATAGTACCTACCAGAGTTACCCATTCTGTGGAATAGAGAGAGTTCCTGTTTGGACTTAGCCTGGGTTCCAACACCAGCTTTGTCACTTACTAAACACTTGGCCCAGAGGAAGTCTATTTAAACTCTGTAAGCATTATCTATAAAATGAGCATAAAATCCAAACCTTACAGAACATAGATGATGCATATTCAGTACCTAGCATTATAGAAAGCCACTTCTATACATGCCACTTGTTACCGAGTGTTATTGTTCTATTTAATTTATTATTATTCCATTTAAAGCTTACAATACCCTAATTAAAAGGCATAGATATTATTCCCATTTTGCAGATGAGAAAGAAAGGGAAGTCAGGGTTTGAATCTTTACACATCTTGTTCCAAGTCTTGAGCTATTACCACTACTAGATTATGCTGCCAAAATAATTTCTGTTTAACACCACTGTAGCAGTTCTCAACATTTAGCCTGCCTGGGAATCATCTGGATGGTTTGCTGAACTACAGATGGCTGGGCCGGCCCCCAGGATTTCTAAATCAGGAGTTTTGGGGTGGGACAGTTCTAACAAATTCCCAGGTGATGATGATATTGCTGTCTGGGGTGGGCTCACTTTGAGAACTCTTGAGTGGAGTATTAGGCTCTGGATTTGCAAATAGTTTCTGCAGAAATGGCTAGTTAGCTGGGACTTTGTAGTCAGGAGGGCAGAGCTCCCCAGTCCAGCTCCCTTCCCTTGCTTCTCTTACCCTTGCGGTGCTTGAAGCAGCCTGTGTTAAATCTTTCTTGCGTTTTCGGACCAGCCTTCGCCGTCTATGAGTGTGGTACATTTTCTCTGCTGCAACCCAGGATTTGGGCTTATGATCAGGAGGAATGGTGATTCCATATTCCCAGCCTGGAACAGAGTTTGTGAATGGTTACCCAAAAGAGATGCATTTGCCAGATCACCAAATAAACCTCCAGGAAACATTTGGTCACTCTCCCTGCCCTCAGATGTTCCGTACTATCATGACCGAATGCGTGGCTGTTTTCACTTTGCTGTGTTATTCAGCCAAACTGAATACAGCCTCATTCCCATTCAGCTCCTCAAAATGCTTCCTTGGTGGCCATGTTCTCCCTTACTTTTATGCTTCCAGTCATTCATGGTAATTGAGTGCACTTAGGAATAAAGCACAGTTCAAGAGGCAGGAACAACAGGTATGCGTGTGGACTGTGCAGTTGCACAGCCTGGGTTCAAATCCTAGCATCGCCACATGTTGGCTGTTAACTAAATAAGTTTCCAGCAAGTTGGTAAACCTGCCTATAGCCCAATTTCCCCACTGTAAAGTGGGATTATAGGGTTACAGTATTTTAACACTATCAAAATAACATATGCAAAGCATTAGGGCCATACTTAGCACATAGTTATTGCCCAGTCAATGCTAACGATTATTGTAAGATCTGATGTGTGCATCGAGATCAGCGAGCAGCTTATAATCGATTTGAAATCTTCTGGGTCAATGCCAGTTCTATGCACCATGCATAAGGAAAGAAATGAATCAGATTTTCTCTTTCGAGAATTCCAAATGCTATTGTTCACTTTAATTATGGTTCAGAAAAAGACAAACATCAGAAGCTATATCAGTAGTCTGCATCATTGCTGCATAGGAAGATTTAAGGGTAGTTTACAGTTCTGTTTTCTGAGTCAGGGGGACCCTGAATGTGATGTTCCCAGGGAGGTTATGGGGTGTGGTTAGAATAGAGAAAATCTTGACTCCAGCTCCCTCCCAAATTCTCATCCTCGATCCCCAAGCATCTCAAAACCCAACCAGTTGGCCCCATCACCTGATGTTTTTCACTCTTAACACCACCCTGCCCCCTTAGTACTTGTCCATACACTTGCCTGTCCCTTGGATTCTACATTTGATTAGTCACAGATGGTGCCACATGACCCAGATGCCACAGACCAGTGGTCCCCAACCTTTCTGGCACCAAGGACCGGTTCCATGGGAGACAATTTTTCTATGGACAGGGTTGTGGGGTAGAGGGAGGATGGCTAGATTCCCATTAGGAGCACGCAACCTAGACCCCTCTCACATGCAGTTCACAATAGGGTTCGCACTCTTAGGAGAATCTAATGCTGCCATGGATCTGACAGGAGGCAGAGCTCAGGTGGTAATGCTCACTGGCCCGCCGCTCACCTCCTGCTGTGCAGCCCTGTTCCTAAAAGTCCATGAACTGGTACCGGTCTGTGGCCCGGGGGCTGGGGACTCCTGCCATAGACAAACAGAAGTGAGGCCCCTCCCTCCCAAGGAACCTTTACCCTGGTTAACCAAGGCCCTGCTGCAGAGCCCCGATCAGGTCACAGATGTACAATTTTACCTTTCTCATCCACTGCTCGATTTATGTCATAAGACCATGCATCATCTTCCCATTCCCAACCTGGAGGACAAGTCAACTCGCTGGGCGATGCTGCTTTATCACCGTTCTTACAAAACAAAAATAAAAACAAAGAAGAAAGGTAAGCCACAGTGTCAGTAAGAGGCAAAGGGTCCGATATAGTTCCTCATTTAACTATGCCATTCACACCTTTACTTAGATACCATCTTAGAGATCCATTTCACTCAGAAAAATCTCTAATCTTTATTTATTCACAACTGCTAAATAAAAATTAGTTTAAACTACCTTTTGTTTTTACTATTAGGGAATAGTATTAGGTTCAATCATGTGAAATTGCTGTTTTTATAGGTCAAAGTGGTTGAATCTCAGCAATTTCTTATGCTTCAACTTAATATTATGAAATGGTGCAACTCTCTTTATGAGGGGTTACATGGGATAGAACCCATCAGAGAATGGGCAAAACATTCAAGACACATGGTTGTTTGTTTCTTTGTTTTGAGACACAGTCTCGCTCTGTTGCCCAGGCTGGAGTGCAGTGGCGTAATCTCAGCTCACTGCAACCTCTGCCTCCTGGGTTCAAGCAATTCTCCTGCCTTAACCTCTTGAGTAGCTGGGATTTACAGATGTGCGCCACCATGCCCAGCTAATTTTTGTATTTTTATTAGAGACAGGGTTTCACCATGTTGGCCAGGCTGGTCTTGAACTCCTGACCTCATGATCTCCCCACCTCGGCCTCCCAAAGTGCTGGGATTACAGGTGTGAGCAACCGCACCTGGCCTGTTTTTGGTTTTTTTGAGACAGAGTTTTGCTCTGTTGCCCAAGCTGGAGTGCAGTGGTGCAATCTCGAGTCACTGCAACCTCTCCTCCCAGGTTCAAGCGATTCTCCTGCCTCAGCCTCCCAAGTAGCTGGGATTATAGGCACCTGCCACCACACCTGGCTAATTTTTGTATTTTTAGTACAGATGGGGTTTCATCATGTTGGCCAGGCTGATCTCAAACTCCTGACCCTCAGCGATCCACCCACCTCGGCCTCCCGAAGTGCTGGGATTACTGGTGTGATCCACCACACACATTTTTGAAGTACAGGGAAATGCTACTGGAGGTTCATAATGTTATTCATATACAATTGAGCAAAATTTATGTAAAATATTGACTTAAGTTTGCATAAAACTGAAGAGAGTTATGAAAAGAAAGTTCCTAAGTAAAGGAAATAAAGGTGGCCCATAAACATGAAAAAATACTCAGCTTTACTTTAAATTAAGAGAGTGAAAATTGAAATAACAGGATACCACTTATTCATGTGGCAAAGATTATAAAGCAGGATGGTGAATGTTTAGGCAAACGGGCTTCTTGTACTTTTGTTGAAAATATGAATTTATAAAACCTTTTTGAAGGTTATAAAATTTTATCAAAATTTTATATGCATTTAAACCTAGACCAACCAAATGCAAGGATCTTTCCTACAGATAAACGTTCATAAACATACAAAAATGTACGTTTAAGGATGTGCACTGTTACATTGCTTATAAAAACCAACGACTCAAAACCAAAAGCACCTAAATGCCCAGAAAGAGGGGATTAAATGAATTATAGTAGATACATATAATAAAACATTCTGTGGCCATTTTTTAAAAGCTCATAGATCTATATGCATTGACATAAAAAATGTCCAAGATACATTGTTACGTGAAAAATACAAGCTGTGAAACTGTGTGTGCAACACAATTCTATTTAGGCAGGGAAAAAGGAAGTTATATCCTTGTTTATGAACAGAAAACAGACATCAATGGTTATCTTTGGGGAGTGGAATATGGATTGGGGAGAAGAATTACTTTTGATTTCCTTCAATGCTGCTTGGATTTTTTAAAGACAGAAACATTTCATTTGTTATAATATTAAAAACTAGGCCGAGCTTGGTGTCTCATGCCTGTAATCCCAGCACTTTGGGAAGCTGAGGCTGGAAGATTGCTTGAAGCCAGGAGTTCAAGACCCGCATGGGCAACATAATAAGGACCCATCTCTACAAAAAAATAAAAAATTAGTCCGGCACGGTGGCACGTGCCTGTAGTCCCAGCTACTGGGGAGGCTGAGGCCGGAGGACTGCTTGAGCCCAGGAATTTGAGGTTAGAGTGAGCTATGATCACACCACTGCGCTCCAGCCTGGGAAACAGAAAGATCCCATCTCAAAAAACCCTCAAACAACAACAAAAAAACCCTAGTTAGATAATAATAAAAATTTACCTAAAAAATTTGCACAATCCAAACTATATCATATTCCAATATCGAGGTAAATAGGCCTCATTTCTATTCTAAAGAAAATACTTATTGTGGCACTTGTGTGGCTTAAGTTATAAGTGGAAGACTCTTCAGAACATAAGATGGAGTGGAGGAGAGGGTAAAGCCCAAGCCAGGTGGCTGCTGGGTTCCCTGCAGATCACAATCAGAGGTGACAGATGAGAGTTTCTCTCTGGAGCAGGCCACTCACTGCATCCGTGTAGGTGTCCTCGGCCGGCTTCCAGTCGCCCCCGGGGTAACGGCTCTCGTTCTGATAGACTTCATCAGTGAACTCCGTGTGACCCGCATCCGCCTCAGTCAGCAAGCTGTGGGGTGGGGAGGGCTCGAGTTACCCAAAGAGACCGGGTAACCAGCAGCCTTGGTGATTGCCAACACTCAGGAAGCATCTACACCCTGGGAGTGGCACCACTTCCCTCCTTGCTTTACCCCTGTTGGTTCTGACTCCAAATTCCTCTTTGTACTAATCGCTTTTGACATTGCTTTGAAGAAAGGGCCTGCTGGAACAATGTGACCTAAATCATAGAGAACTCCTCAAATTAGCAAGGTTGCTCCTTCTCAGTAATGAGGATGGGGTCTGGGAAAACAGTATTGCGGGCAGCTTCTTACAGAGACCACAGACAGTGCCTTCCATGTTTCGGTTTCAGTTCGGGGCTGCTCAGCTTTTTCTCAATGAAACTCTTGGCTAACGGTTCAAAAGAAAAGAGAGCTGTCCCTGCTATTTTTTAAAACAGAGTGTAGATGGTCTCATGAAGCCAGATGTGGCTTGCTTGGTCTACATAACACAAACTGAAGGGAGGAGTTTAAGTTTTCTGGAGAGTTCCTAGGTAGACAGCCAAACCAGGTCATTTCAGACTCCAAACTCCATTTGGGCGTTTGGGAAATCCATACTGACTCTCTGCCATGTTAATTTTCCTCTTGGATTTGGAATTCTTTGGACAACCCGCAGAGGAAAGTTACAGAGTCTCCAACTTTGACTCAAGTTTTCTGCCAGGTACCTACTCAAATGAGGGTTTTTTCCCTTTATTGTTTCTGCATCTTTTCTCTGCTGTATTCTCCCCTAGAATCCAGCACAGGAAAGGAATCAAAAAAACAAACAGTCCCAATCACTTATATAAATTGGGCATCACTTCTCTGGGCCTCAAAAAAGAATAAAAGCCCTGGCTGCTGCCTGTAGGATTCCATCCAGCCCTGACATGCTTTGACCGTCTGCTTTTTCTATCACAATTTCCCTACCCTTTCCCTGTCCTCACTAACCTTCCTTCCTTCCAGCCAGTTCAAACCCCATTTTCCTTCCCCTTACCAATCTCCCCCAACTCCACCCAGAGCAAGCTGCCTGAATTGAAAGCAATCACATGCAAGCAAGCATGTTTGGATCTTAAGAGAGCAGTATTTTCTCTTCCCTCCCTCCCTCCCTAATGCCTATGCAATCACAGGAAATGAATAACAGGAGACCAAACTCTAGTTGGAGGCCTTAAAATTCAACTTCACAAGGTTTTTCCCTCCCAACTCAAGGCTGCTGTCATAAGATGGCAAGAAGAGGGAATGCTGGTTCTAATGTTATTGGCAACATTTAGCAAACAGGCTACAGTGTCCCCCAGACTCCAGGAGAACCATCTTTACCACCTTCTACTGTTTATTTTTTTCTTTTTAACAACAGCTTTTGAGATGTAGTTCACAAATATGGAATTCATCCACTCACAGTGTACCTCCTACTGTTTCTTGCAGACATTCTAGCATAATAGTTGAGTACTGGTTTGGGTGCCCATGCTAGACTTGGATTCTAGCCCCAACCATACCATTGACAAGCTATGTGCCTTTGGACAAGTTATTTAATCTCTCTAGATCTCAGTTTCCTCATTTGCAAAGTGGAGATGATACTACTACTTGTTGGGAGATAATTCTCTGCGAGTCTCTTGTGTTTCTGCGCATCTTGTGAGCTCAGGCACTGACTACCTTTGTTATGGGCTATCTTCTCAAAGATGTTTATATGGGGAACTGTAAGATAGGCTCTCTCTGCACAGCAAAGGGCCAGCCTGCTTACTACCCATTATAAAAAATTCAAGTTCCCTAAGCTTAGAGTTCTCTCATATAACTCAATCCACTGTGTGTACAAGTGTCATCTGGCCCCTCTTCATGTTACTCTGTGGGAATTGGGGCATGAAAAAGTCGAGCAAATATTGATAGTCTGGCATTGCTATTGCTGTGGGCAATAAAGTTCTTTTATTCTAACCCAGGAGTCATGTGGCGGCATCTGTGAAACTGTGATGGGGCACCTTGTTCGCTTGCAAGTAGGGTCAAATCTCAGATCCTTCTTGCCACTGCCTCCCTTGTAGGGCTGTAGTAGAGATTAAATAAGATGATGCCAGTGCCCAGCACACTGCCTGACACAGTCAAACATAATAATTTCTCAAAATGTTAGTTACCAGGTGCTTTTTATATTTGCCTGTATTATGGTGGAACAACTTTCAACTTTCTATAAATTTCAATGGACTTAGTTCTGTTCAGTGGGTGTTACATAAATATTATCAAGAATGATGACGGAGATATAATATATTTAGCAATTTCTGGACAAAGATTTCATTGCTATCCTTTTTACTCAGAAAAGAGACAACTTACCTTCTTTCAGGATCAACTATCCACTCTCCTTCCCATTCCCAGCCTTTTGGAGGCAGAAAAAATTCCCTCTTGAGTTTTATTTTTCCTGTGACATCAGAAAACTTATGACGTCCTACTAATCCAGAAGTGCCCCATTTTCCAAACATGAGAGCTTGATTTTCATACTATGAAAAAAGAGATGAAATTGGAGAAACACCATCAGAGAGCACAAAATAAAGCTAGCACATACATTTTCAAGTTCATCGAGGACTTAGGCTAGACAACTACAGAAAGCAGAAAAAAGCTTTATGCTCAGGAGGTATGGACCTAACTTGAGCTGTTACTGATCATGCAACTTTGGATAAATCATTCAACTTTCTAAGACTCAGTGTTCTCATCTGAAATCTGAGGATAATGCTACCTCTCCTATAGAGTCGTTCTGGAGTTTAAATGTGCAAATGATTGTGAACATGCTTTGTAAATAGCGATATAGCATCCTAATTGTTTCTATTATAATTTTGAATGGCTCAAGATAGTTCTGCGAACCTTATCTTTTAAATACCTGTGAAAGTCCTCAGCTTATGAATGAGCAGATTTTATAAAATTTATTTGTAAGTCTACTGCTGAGAACTTGGGGCACATTTCCCTGTAGAAACAATATACAATTAATGTTGCCATTTCCCAGGCAGTCCACCAAAAAACCCATCTGAAACATGAAGGTCCTTTAGTACCCAGCGCTTATTGGACCTAAAAGTTATGAGCCTTAATTCCATCTGGAATATGGCAAGGAGACCAAGGCCTCTCTGGGAAGCAGGCTGAAGGGCAATGGCAGACTCCGGTTTCTAGGGAATTGTTTTCCAAGTTAGAATCTATAAATCTATGATGGTCTGCTCTTCATCATGGCCAACATGGAAAGGGTAGAGATTTGCCAGTGTGGTGGGTGTCCCTGTTTGGATCCAAACTAGAATTTCCAATTGTCCGCTGATGAATCCACTGAGAAGATGATATGCGTAAACCATAGGAACGTTTTTGGCTGAGGGAGAAAGGAGGAGATTTGAGTGGGGCCCGATTAGGAAATTGGAATCAAGGGGACACAATAGTGCTTATCTCAGATACTGGCTCTCAGTCTGGAGGGGAGATGCGCTTCAGGCAGAAACTAAAGGAATTGTTATCCTAAGGGACCTTAAGGCTTGGGGTCACATGACATGGACACAGAATGGAGAGCAAGACATTCCTCCTGTCCTGCTTGGAAGCCAGCATAGCTTTAGTAAAATCTAGGCAAAGACTTTGGCACGGACAAGAGGGTATCAGCAGCAGTGGAGATGGGAGCCTCAAGTGGCTTTGAGGGCTGTGGCTTTAGTCAGCAGGACTGGGGCAGGACAGTAAGAAAAAAGTATTCATGAGCAAGCACATGTGAAGCACCTCAAAGACTCCCAGAAATCTCAGGGGGGAAATTTTGTAGAAAATTAAGTGCTAGTATTATTAGCACATGAAGGCAAGAGCCAGTAAAATTTCCATTATTATTATTAATGTGCCTCTGCTGGTACTCACAGGTGAGTCACACAGAACAACAGAAATGAGTGGATCATCTCTCTACATGAGTTGAAGTTCAGGCTTCACTCTATGCAGGGAAGGATCTGAAAATGGCAAAGAGTGGAAGGAAGCCCTGGGCTGGTCGTTCATTGCTCAGGGCTGCTTTCTCCGGGTTTAGACCCAGCCACAGAGCTGGAGGGCAGGTGGATGCCAAGAAATCCTACAGGAAGGCAGGAATGAGCCTCTCCTTACCTATGCCATGAAGCCCCTACTCCACACAATCCAGCTGGCTGGACATCAACATCCTCCACTCAGGGCCTCCCTAGTGGCCTCCAGCACACCCTCTATCTTCACTAGCACTTCCAAGCCTGAGCTGCAAGGGCTTGTGTGTTTCCCACACATTCCACTGTTTCTTAAAGTGGTCTCCACTCTCGCCCCATGCTGAAATCACCACTGGTGCTAATCCCTAACCCAAGCTACAGAATCAGAATCCCCAGGGTGCCCCTGGGAGTCTGCATGCTTAACAAGAGACCCAGTTTTGCGATCATTGCAATAGATCGTGAGATCCTTGAGGACCAGGCTGGGCTTCTTCATCATCTTCAGCACCTGGCTACCTGGCTTAGTGCCTGGCATGAAGCCACCACTCCCTAAAAGCTTCGATGGACAGATGGAGAGATGGAGGAATGAATGGTTGGGTGGACAGTAGGACAGATAAATTGTCATCATTTATTTATTCATTCAATAAACATGTATTGGGACCTATTATGTGCCAGGAACTGTTGAATGAATAAAAAGTAAAAATAAAAGATGGTCAAGGGTTGTCTTGCCTAGCAAGCAGATCAGAGCCACAATCCTGAACCAGTTGTTAGATATAGCAGTGAGTAGCAGGAACAGATTCCTAGACTAGCTAAAATGATGACAGTCTTCTCCTCATTTATTTGAGCATGAAGGCCTATCTGTAGAGTGGTGTTCATCTGAAAATTATCAGAAAAGACCCACCAAATACATCTGGTAAATTTAAGTCAATAAGCACTTGAGTTAAAAATAGCATAAAAAATCAAAATAATTCTACTTTTAGCTGTAAACGTTTGTGAACATTGTTTTCATTTGTTTAATTGTAATGAGACTTTTCATTAACTAGATGGATTTTAAGCTCAGTGAAGGTTTTACAAATTATCTCTATTGTTTTAGAAGTATTCAGGCAGTTTTTTTTTGTTTTTTTTTTTTTGCTCCTGGACAAGCCTATCTGAGGCTTCCCTTAAGTGTGAAATGGGTCTTCAGGGGTTTTAAGACCCTCTACCCCAAGTAAGCTTATCAAGATCTGAACATCTCAAGTGTCCCCTCTCCTGGGATGATGTATGTATGTGTGCGCGTGTGTGTGTGTGTGTGTATGTGTGTGTGTATACTCTACTTAGTGTCCCAGCATCAGACACCAATAAGATTATTACAGAGTTCTAGTTTTGAGAGCTAGAAAGACACCCATTTTCAGTATTGCTAGTAAGATTGTGGTGGAAGTCATCTAAGTCATCTATTGGAATTATCACACAAAAGTGTTAATCACCATGGTGTCTTCCAATGTTGACAATAAAATCTCAAGAGCATCTTCTCTTATCCCTTAGGTTAAGATCCCTTGGATGGGATTTTAGGGGATGGTAAGGAGGGCTGTGGTTGTTTTTGGTATGTAAATGTTTTCCATAAAGGTGAAAAGTAAAAGTACCCTTCCCCCGACCAAAGAAGAAAAGATAGTGAAATCATTAAAGGTACCATTTCAGCAAAGACGGTGAAAGTTCCTTCTGCGAAGCTGTTAAACTTCTTCTCCACAGCACTTAAGCCTAGCCAGATGTTCACTCGCAACTCCACAGGCACCTTTGGCCCATTGTTTTTCTCCTGTGGATACTGTGAGATGAACAATAGCATGTGATGTTACATTAGGCACAGCAAAGACTGTGACATTAAGTTAAAGCCAAAAGCAGAGGGAACATCTAATCATTGCTTTCACCAGTCTAATTTTATGTTTGCTTCAGTTAAAACATTTCCAGATGACCCTACAGCAAAGATTAAAATCACAATTAAAGCAGCAGATCTCACAGTGTGATCCATAGATTCCTGCCTGTCCCTGAGACCTTTTCAGGAGGTCCACAAGGTCAAAACAATTTTTCTAATAACACTAACATGGTATTTATCTTCTTTACTGTATTGACACTTGCACTGGTGGTGCAAAAGCAACAGTGGAAAAAACTCCTGCACTGTAGCAGGCATCAAGGCAGGATTGCCAAAGTGGACCTAGTAGTAACAGTAATAGTAATAATAACTGCAATCTCAGTAAAGAAACAAAATTCCAGTTTCACTAAAGAATTATCTTTTCCTTCTTTTCCCATGTGCAAAAACATAAAAATAAAAGGATTCTGTTGATCAAACAGTAAAGATTACTAATTTTTTGTTTGTTTGTTTTTGAGACAGTGTCTCACTCTGTTGCTGGAGTGCAGTGGCTCAATCTCGGCTCACTGCACCCTTGACCTCCAGGGCTCAAGCGGACCTCCCACCCCAGCTGCCAGAGTAGCTGGGATCACAGATGCATGCCACCATGCCTGGCTAATTTTTGTATTCTTTTTGTAGAGATGGGGGTGGGTCTTGCCATGTTGCCCAGGTGGGTCTTAAACTCCTGAACTCAAACGACCCACCCACCTCAGCCTCCCAAAGTGCTGGGATGACAGGCGTGCACCACTGTGCCCAGATAAGATTACCAATCTTATTAGATCTCGACCCTTGAATACATGTCTTGTTAATATTTTGTGTGATGAGATGGGAAGTACATGCGAAGCACTTCTGCTGCATATTGGCATATGATGGTTGTCTTGAGAAAAAGCTCTTGTGCAATTTTTTGAGTTGTAAGTTGAACTAGATTTTTGAAAAATGAAATATCACTTTTACTTAAAACTGCAATTGACAGGTAAACATGGTTATTCCAATTTGAGCGTGGGGCAGGGATTTTTTTTTTTTTTTTTAACATAAACAAAGTGAGTCTCTCACTCCAAGGAAAAGAACTCTTTATTTGTTGGTGATGACAAAATTCCAGCTTTCAAGTAAAATAATAGAGTGTTGGAAAACTTGAGTCTGTAACAATAAGTTTGATAGCTTCCCAACACATAAAGACTTTCTGATAAGTGATATTAACAAATGTGATTTCAAAGTGTGATTTTTCTCAATATTGTATGATGAAATGTGTCATAACTCAGTGATCTACATAACTCAGTGAATTTTCCAAATGATTGTACATTATGTTACAAAATCATGCATGAATAAAAGAGTCATTCAAAGTCCAAGAAAGACCAAGGATTTTAATGTAGCTGAGTATGAAAAATTCACTGATATGGTTTCAGGTGTCACACTGCAATTAACCTTCTAAAAGCTACCACTTGAGTTTAGTGTTATATCAAAGATGAATATTCATAATTATCTGAAAAGGTTATTATAATACTCCTCCCTTTTCCAACTACATATCTATGTGAGGCCAGATCCTCTTCATATACTTCAACCAAATAACTAATTCCATCAGCTTAAATGCACCAGAAGATGAGAGAATCCAGTTATGTTTCTGTTCAGCAAGACATTAAAGAAGTTTGCAAAAATGCAAAATAGTCTCACTCTGCTTTCTGATTTTTTACACAAAATGTATTTTGTAAAAATATGTAGTTTATTAACATTTTAAATTAAATATGTAATTGATGTAATTTATGTTAGTAATGGGTTTGTTATTGTTATGGTTAAATCAATAAATATTTTAAAAATTTATCAGTTTTGATTTCTATTATAGTAAATATTGATAGGTATAACCCACATAAATCAAAGCTCTCTTGGGCCTTCAATCTTTTTTTAAAAAGTATAAAGGGGTCTCCAGACCAAAAAAACTCATGAGTTAAACAGCTCCCTAAACTGTGTAATGAGTATTAACAAAATCAATAAATATATAAAACATTCCCTTAAAAGCATTTTGCTGTTTATCCACTAACTTCTAAAATATAACACAGAGAAGGTGCCTTTGTCTCCTCTCCCACCCCCTGTGAGGTTTTATTTATTAATCAGTTTGCTTCTACCCACTGCTGAGGTCAATTATAATTGTGGTTCTATCTTAAGTAAAATTTATTCTACCAAGAGACACTTGAAAGAAGATAATCACTCTGATTCTATTTACACCCTCCTGATTAAAGAGCAATGAGTAAATTTATTAAAAGTTAGCAGAATCTCCTTGTTTGAAGAGAACACTCTCCCCAACTCTGCTTTTTCTCTTCTTAATTGTTATCTCTGTCCCAAATGCAAAGAACTCCAGTTGGGGTTGGCCAGAGAGATGAAGTCAAAATATATAGATGGGAACTATTCTGATTTCTTTGTTTCAGCCCTAGGCTCACCTTTGATTCCCCATATACACACACAGAGTTCTTAATACGGGGCCCTGGAATGGGCTTATGGGTTGTATGAAGCTCCTAAATTCTATGCAAAATATTAGCTGCACATGCAGTGTGCATTTCCCTGGAGGAGGAGGCCTGTGGCTTTTGTCAGGCACTTAAGAGAGTCTATGACTCTAAAAATATTCAGAATCTCTTCCCTAAAGTTACGATTGTCAAAAATGTTCAATTTGATTGGTTCGTCAAATTGAAATTGATTCAGTCTATTGCTCATTAGGTTAGAGCAACAGATTCCGTGGACCATCCCTACTGCTTTCTCTTTCTTTCCCCAACATTCACTAGAATGAAAGGAAGAAAGGCATTGCCTTGCGTGAGATATTAGAAGTGAAATATTCATGCCAGAAAGCAAAGCATTCACAATGCCATGTTTATATTAATGTCACAAAGACTTCTAAGGAGGTGTCCTTGATTGAAAGCCAGCCAACCTCAGATCACTCTCTCTCAGAATTATTGCCCCAGAGGGAGGGACCAGAATGGACTAGAATTGATCCCAATCACCCTTACCATTCAATGATTAGCAAATGATACAAAACAGCCCCTTCTCAGGAATACAGCTTTTGCATTTAGTGTGTTTCACGTGACACAGTGAAGACATGTACCTTCAGAAAGATGGTTTGGGTTTTCCCACAGTATTTTCCAGATGCATTCTCACCACTGGTGGAGTATAAGACCTGATGTGCGGGAATTCGTGCATAGGCCAGTCTCTTCTCTCCCCGAATCATCCAGATGATGATGTCAGGCATGCTGTTCTGTGGCTGGTCATGAGGATTGGGTGGAAAAAGAAGCACAGCCATGGTTAGTCTAAATGGAGAGGGACTGAAGACCCTGCAGCCTGGACCCTCAGGGATTCATTTAGCAAAGAAACGCTGTGGTTAGGGCTCTGTCTCAAATTCCTGAGCTCCCATCTTCTAGGACCACATTGTGAGTTTGCAGGGCTGGGAGGCAGGCTGTGGCTGGCCAAAGGGAAGGGTGAGAAGCAGAGGCGCGGCTTCACCTAGCAAAAGCCCCTCCTACTCTTCTCTGGGAGGTATCTTAGAAAATATTCCATCTTATCTCAAGCATCATTTGAAGAAAGCCACCAGCAGCAGTCAAAGGGTTACAGATTGCATATATTTTACAGGACAAAGAGTCTCTGGCTCACCATCCAATATTTGCCAAATCTGAAATATTAATTTTGTTTTCAAAAACCTCTTTTTTTCTGATTATAAAGAAGACAATCCAGCTTCCAGGGCTGGATATTCAAATGTCCCTATTGGCACACAGTGGTATAAAAAACCGCTTCTCCTAAGTCCACTACAGAACACTGTGAAAGTACCAAAGCATACAAAGTAGAAAATGAAATTACCTAATAATCCTGTGTGCTTTTTCAAGTGTATTTCTACCCACAAATATATGACTACCTACCCAACCCTCTGATTTCTGAGACACAGGAGTCGTCATCTCCTTACTTCCTCATTCTTCTAGTCCACCGAAGTTAGTGGAGGCCAGCATTTATCCAGCACTTACTGTGTGCCTTCAACTGTGCTAAGCCCTTTACACCTACCTTTTTTTTTTTTTTATGCTTTAAGTTCTAGGGTACATGTGCACAATGTGCAGGTTTGTTACATAGGTACACATGTGCCATGTTGGTTTGCTGCACCCATCAACTCATCATTTACGTTAGGTATTTCTCTTAATGCTATCCCTCCCCCAGCCCCCCACCCCGCTGACAGGCCCCAGTGTGTGATGTTCCCCGCCCTGTGTCCAAATGTTCTCATTGTTCAATTCCCACCTATGAGTGAGAACATGCAGTGTTTGGTTTTCTGTCCTTGTGATAGTTTGCTGAGAATGATGGTTTCCAGCTTCATCCATGTCCCTGCAAAGGACGTGTACTCATCCTTTTTTATGGCTGCATAGTATTCCATGGTGTATATGTGCCACATTTTCTTAATCCAGTCTATCATTGATGGACATTTGTACACCCACCATCTTTTTAAAATCTTTACACAACAAAGCTAACTAGTAAGCGCTATGTTTATGTCCATTTTACAGATGGGGAAACTGAGGCTCAGAGAGGTTGAATAACTTGCTCAGTGTTATACATGGTAGAACCAAGGTTCAAATTCAGGTCTTTCCAACCCCAGCCAAAGCTGACATTTTAATCCTGTGAACTACAAAGATCATTCAAAATATTCTCCGACAGTACCATGAAAATGATAATGATTTGTCCACTTTTGAAGACATTTCCAAGATCACCAACTCAAAATTCTTCCCCTGCTTTGATTTCAATCACATTCATCATTAGCATCCTCAGCCCAGTTACTCCCTGATTTTTACAATCTGTCAGATCTGCTCAATATCCAGATAATGTAATAGATTATCTTTCCACCACCCTATTCTTGGTGCCATTTCGCAGAGCCCTTCTTCCATATCAGGTGACGTTTGTGTAGTTTAAAAGTCCTACCTCTTCAGTCAGCTGCATTAATTTATCAAGCCAGTCCTCAATTTCTGCCAGTGTGGACTTCACATCTGTGGCTTCCGACCTCATCCTCACAGCCGCCTCATGTATTTGGGAGAGAGATCTGGACCGCAGCTTTCGGATCTGAGTATCGAGAACTGTGACGTTGGCTTTTCCTTCTGTGAGAGGCAACGTGTATCTAGAAAAAGGAAGAAAAAAAGAAACAGAGGATTTGAAGAATAACCTAATTTTAGGCTTCAGAACTGTCAAATACATTTATGTTGGATTTCCATCTTGCAAACCACATCAACCTCCTAAGTGAATCTACAAGCATTGCCTGGTTTACACTGGAGTAGAGTGTATCTGGCATTGCCAGAGCAGACCTGCCAGTCTCTTAATGTTCATAAGAAATACAGGGAGATTAAAATCCCAAAGCTATTTTAGGCCTTAGGGTTTAACCTACGGCCCAAGGAGTCACTGGAAAGAAGATGGAAACAGTGGCTTTCCATCTTCTGATGAAAGAAACTGAGAGAAACTGGCTTTCCCTTCTTTTGCTTCCTAGAATCATTTTACAAACCCACAAAATGATGGAAGAAGAAGGGAGGTTAGAGACCATTTAGCTAAAGCATACTTAACTTAGGGAATCCTGGGCCTCTAAGCAGTCTATGGGTGGGTCTTGAAGGTCTGTGAAACTCTGGAACTTATAAAGAAAACTGTGTCTATCTGTGTCAACACGTAGTGTGATGTAATGATGAACATAGGCTTTGGAGCCAACAACCTGGGTACTAATCGTGGCTCCATTCTTTACTAGTTCTATTGTCTTGACCAGTCACTTACTTCCTTGTCCTCCTATTTTCAAATGTGGGACATGTTTTTTAGGGATGTTGTGAGAAGGAAATGAGTTGCTGTACGGAAAGGATTTAGAACAGTTGTATAGCAAAGTCTAAACAATGTTGCCATCCTCATCATCATTTTGTTATCATCTTTATCATCACCATCATCTCATCAGATTCTCAAAGGGGCCCCTGAACTCCAGAAAGATTTATGAACCAACCATGTAGGCCAAATCTCCATTCAATATGAGAACTTGGATGTGTTGTGATGAGACCCCCAAGGGTTCCTGAGAATGGCTGAGCTAGAGCCAGAATTAGCCTTCTGCTGCCAGGCCTTCCCTCCCGCCATGGCATCTGGTGGGACACAGGGTGAGGTTTTCACCAGGTTCAGGAAGCTCTGATTCACAGTGTCCCTACCTAGAATTTCCACTCACTTGAATTTCACCTAGCTTCTTCAATGAAGAAAATCCTAGCACAACTTCCCTTAAACACTGAATTTCCTGTTACATAAAGTTTAGAAAGATTCCAATTTGATTCCTCAAAAACAGCTCATATCAGAAGTATAAATAGATGACTGTGATTTGCTCTGCAAATCTTAAAATTCACAGACATTTTCTCCATGAAAGTTATTACCAAATGTTTCTGTTTGGTTTCATAAATAACTATGGCATTGTATTTGAAGGGTTAATTCCCCAGAGTGAGACTTGGAGGCAAAAAGATAACTGGAAGCTGTTAGTTCAAAAGTCACACGGGGCCTCGGACAAATAGATGTTGACTGTGAAATACACGGCAGGAAGAGGGGCTGAGTTGGCAAACCCATCTCTGGGCATCAGATATGTCATTTCACCTCGTTGGGCCTCTGTTTTCTCATTTACAAGATAAGGAGACTGAAGGACATGATCCCTTAGGACCCAGCTCTAACATGCAGAATTTAAACAAGCGCCCCGGCAGTACTTTGATTTTGGTTGCGTTTCAATTACCTGGCTTTACCACTAGGAGGCACAAGAAGACAGGGTGACTTAGGGCGGTAGCCCAGCGTGGGAAATAAAGGCCTTTTTGCTTGTGGAAAGCATTCGATATGCTTTTCTTTCGGAACTTCCCTGTCCACTGTTTATTACCCAATATTTAAAATGAGTTTTGGAACGAATCACTTCTCCCTTTGATTTCCATATGCTAAAAGATCTGAGCTGTTTCCCCGAATCAGTTATGAAAGGTCCGCTGGTTCAAGTCAAATCTACTGGTTTCCCCTAACAGAGACTTGGCCAGTGTTCATTAAGCATTCAGTAAAAGAGCAAGTAAAAGGGCTGTTTCTAAAAATATGTTTATGAATTAGAGATATTGTTCTGAATGGTAAAATCAATGCTCCACCCCCAGATCCCTTCTCCGTAGGAGCCAGAAGTCACCCTTCTCCAGGGTGGGGGTCATCCTTGGGTTGATGAGAAGCAGAGGCTCAGGCTTGCTTCTTCCTCCCCTCCCCATCCCTTGCCTGAGGCTGCCTGGGACGTGCTTCCGGGAGTGGGGCCTCAGCCTCCCTAGGCTACTTGAGAACTGGCACCAAATCAGAAAGTGGAGCTTTTCCTGGTGGTGATTCAGGCACTCCTCCCAGTGAGGGCTTTTTACGAAGTTTGAATAATTCAAAATCACTTCTTAGACAAACACTAGAAACAATTTCACAGGCTTTACAGTCTTAGAATTTCAGGCAGGAGCACCTGGATGAAAATTCTGAGATAGGTGTAAGATCATTGTACCTCGTGTCTTCTATAACTTCATCTATCAGCTTCAGCCACAATTCAGCCAGCTGGTTTGCAGGAATTTTACCTTGTATCCCTGATTTTAGAGCTTCTATATTTGTTTGCTGAAGAATTTGAAAAGAGAGGAAATAAATGATAATTGTTCATTATGCCATTATACCTTTTCATATAGTTTAACCTGTGAAATCATGTAAATATTTTTATATATTCAAAAAACAAATAAAATGAAACCAGCAAAGATAGGAGAGGGAACCCTAAAGTGGAATATAACCAGAAATAAAACAGATCTAATTATATTTCAGATGAATAACATAATTACACTAAACTAACCCAAGTAACTTTTGGAACACAGTATTTTGACCATGTACGCTTTGTTAAAAGGCAAACAACAACAACAACAACAAAAAACAACAACAACAAACCCATAAACATATTGAACTCTAATTAGTAGGCTTATTTTTCACAGTGGTTTATCTACAGATTTTAGGATTGAACCAAGGAGTAAATATATTGAGGGTGACAAAGGCCAGATTTCTCACTGTTGGAGAAGAAAGTTAGAGACATAGAAATACGGAGGACTAGAATAAACCTTGTGGTATTGGACTGGAATTGGAAGTATCTTTATGAAGTCATAGCTTTTAATATATTGTTAGATATAGAAATAAATAGACATATATGTGTTTGTGCAAATTCGTTTGCTGAGAAGACCTAGAAGCAATGATATTTCAGTAGTAGTGGGCACTCTATACCCAGATCTTGTTTCTAAAATGCTATTCCCCACTCAAAGGAAACAGCTGCTTGGAGAAATGGCAATTTACGGACTGGGGCAGAGAAAGTACAAGATAAGCTCAAAACATATGGATCTATCCCACTGAGCACCTGCCAACAGAGAAGCTGAGGAAGAGCCTACCATGAGTGTCAAAAGTCCTAATCAGGGAAAAGGGAAAGCCACCATCCTGTCCAGATTAGGCAGCATGGTCAGTGGAGAGAGCTGATAAGAAGAACCAGGATGAAAACTGCTGAAGAGCATCTCAAACACAATTAGAACACAGGTGCAACTAATTCTCCACAAATGCCTTTGAGATGTACATTGCCTATCAATTGCAACTTTATTTTTGGGACAGTTATGATTAAGTCAATTTAAACCTACAGTTATCCTCCCAGATTGCCTTTATAACATACAATAATATTTCAGATTTTGCCATAGAGTTTTAGATCAAGTATACTCCTGAAACCCCATATGTTTTGGTCTAGCCCTGGTAGAGATTAGATCTTTAAAAAATTAATATTAACATAATTTGGAGATCAAAACACCAATGCCAGATGGATTTTAGCACTACCTGATAGGAGTAACTTAGTATATGTGTATATGTGTGTGTGTGTGTGTGCATATATATATATATCTCTCTCTCTTTTTAGACAGAGTCTCAGTTTGTCCAGGCTGGAGTGCAATGGTGCCATCTTGGCTCACTGCAACCTCCGTCTCCTGGGTTCAAGCGATTTTTCTGTCCCAGCCACCCTAGTAGCTGGGATTACAGGCTCACATCACCACGCCCAGGTAATTTCTTTTGTATTTTTAGTAGAGACAGGGTTTCACCATGCTGGCCAGGCTGGTCTCTAACTCCTGACCTCAAATGATCTGCCCACCTTGGTCTCCCAAAGTGCTGGGATTACTGGCGTGAGCTACTGCACCTGGCCCAAGTAACTTAGTATTTTTGCTTAATTAGAAATATCTCAGACATAACCCCCTTCTCCTCACCAATCTAGTTGACCAATGTCAACTAGACAGATAATCACAGATATCATATATATGCAGTTTTCACCTAAGGAAATCCCCAACCTCCAAACAAAAGAAGTTCCTCTAGTGTGCAGTAAGAGTGGAATGTGTCAGACACTGGTTCCTCAAAGCTGCCTCTTCCTGCAGTGGAGATTTCCACTGCAAAGTTCTCAGAGTTTCGTATTGCTATTGGAATGAACCATTCTCTCCACACAAAAATTATGGCAGAAACTATGAGTTCCTGTTCCACCCCACTCCTACCTTTTTAATCCTCCCCTCTTCCACAGTAAGAAAATTTTTATCTGGGCATATGCCTGCCCAGGCATAAGACTAACATTTTCCACCTTCCTTGGAGTCACATGTGGCTGTATGACTGGATTCTGGCCAGTGGAAAGTGAGTAGAAATTAAGAGTATGACTTCTGCATCTTTCCCTTCAAGGGAAAGGCCTATGTCATCTTCTCCCCACTGTTTACCACTCCTCCCCTTAGGCTGGAGGGCAGATGTAGCAGTGAGCTGCCTCTACCATGCAGACAATGATAACTCCTGAGTGATGGCAGAGCAACCAGGGGGTAAGAGCCTGGGTCCCCAATACCACTGAACCTCCATACTAACTTAGGACCATCTACCTCCACTGTTCCTAGAGACATTGCTCTTACCTTATTGATCACTGTATTGAGCACTGTCTTGTGTTATAGTGGCCTGGCCTCCATCCTAATACCTAATTCACCCTGCTTGGTGAAAAGGAAATGCAGAAAAAGAGAAACTTACCAGCCGTTCTGCCATAACTAGGAGAGTGTTCACCGCATCCAGGCGATGACTAATATCCTCCCAGTATGAAGTCAGGGTAACAACTGGCTTGGTGTGGGCCCAAGGCAAGTAATAATAGTAGTTGCCTGGTATAAAACATTGAGGGTCAATGGACATTGAACACTTAAAATAGACAACATGTTTATTAAAGAGATGTGCAGACTGAGCTGCTGATTAATCCACAGGCTTAGGGAATAGCTTGGGGTGGTCTGATTCTTTAATTTGACTCAATTAAGCAACTGAAGACTAGGAAGCTCTTTTTCATTCAGTCTGTTCTGAAATTTTCTCTGAGACACCCTAGTAAACTGAGCACAGCAATCTCAGGATCGTTTAGTGATTCAGGGCCATGCATCTGAACATCAAAGATGGTTTCCTAATGTGGTAGTAGAAAATACAGATGACATAGGAAGCTAGACTGAACATGTTAGTCCCTAAAAACTGTTATTCTAAATAAATGTTTTTGTTGGAAGTGGGGCAAAAGAAAAGAATTTTCTGTTCTTGGAAAGCTTTAGCTGGCTACATAGGGTTTGGTACTAGAGTCTTACTGTGATTAAGAATTATTAGCTGATGTTTTCTAGGATGTCTTATATTTTAAAACTGCTTGTACAAAAATTAAGTTAAAACTCTGGCAATACTGTTGGGAAATTTGATCAGTATTCCTTTCTCCCTTCTCTGTACTCTCAAACCATTTGTTGACAGTTTTATTGGAAGTTCTCATACTTTGCTTTCTATTATGATTTATTTTATACACTAGAATGTAAACTCCTTAAAATCAGGGACTGTTTCTCACCCATCTTTGTTCAAATACAGCTATTTAATCCTCATGTCAACTCCGGAGAAGACGAAGAAACTGAGGGTTAGAATTCAGTGACACGGTTAAGGTCACAAGCTGGTGAGTAACAGAGTGAAGACCAGAAGCATGATTTCCCAGTATCTGAGCCAAAGTCCCATTCATTTTCCACTACTCAACCTGAGAAAGATTTGGGGCTTCGTAGGGGTAGGAGGTGCTTTGTGGAGCTCAGTACTTAGCACAGTGGCTACCTTGGGGTCTTACATGGCAAAACCAGTGTTAAAGCTGGATGGGGAGAGGGTGGCATTGGGGTTCAGCCTCTGACAATGGGACCTGCAACTTCTTGGGTCTGGCCAGTCTTTAAGGTGCCTGAACCCCAACCACACTCTCTTCCTCATTCAAACTTTTCCTTTCCACTAACCATAGGCTGGGTAGAACAGTGCCAGAGGGAAGACACAGTGCTTGCTTCCGGTCCCGTGGTGCACCCACTGTAAATGTGCAGAGGAGAAAACTGTTAGTGCCGATCTTACCATCAAATACAGCACGGCTGTACTGAGTTGTTGATGCCAAAGGCTTACAGGTGGTGTCAAACTTGTTGCCATAGTTCCCAATGCTGACTTCAAACTGAATGGCCTCACCAACATCTTGCAACATGGTGGCTGAATGAAACACGGCAGACAGGCTGTACTTCCGCCTTCGCTGGTATTTCTATAAAGTATGAGCAGATATAAGGTTCAGTGAAAGGCCTTTTGTCCTTATTTACATGTGGATTTCCAGCAGATGCAATTCTAAACCTAATGATTAGTGCTGAATTAAATGACCGGGGAGAATGTTCTTGGACCCAGCAGTTCCTCTTGCACTCATACAAGTGAGCAAAGATAGAAGCACTAGGATGTTCCTTGCGGCATTGATTGAAATGGAGGGGAAGAAATGAAAACAGTACGCGTGTCTTTCAGTAGGCCACTTGTTAAACAAGTTATGTTACATCCATAAAATAGAATGAAAGTTCATAAAAAGACTTAATTAGATCCATATGTGCAACCATGAAAAAAGAGTATATTTTTTGGGCTGGGCACAGTGGCTCATGCCTGTAATCCCAGCACTTTGGGACCCCGAGGTGGGTGGATCACTTGAGGTCAGGAGTTCAAGACCAGCCTGGCCAACATGGTGAAACCCCGTCTCTACTAAAAATACAAAAATTAGCTGGGCGTGGTGGTGCACACCTGTAATCCCAGCTACTCGGGAGGCTGAGGCACGAGAATCTCTTGAATCCGGGAGGTAGAGGTTGCAGTGAGCCAAGATCGTGCCACTGCATCCAGCCTGGGTGACAGAGCAAGACTCCATCTCAAAAAAAAAAAAAACAGTATATTTTAAGTAAATCTATTAAATAGATATTTTAATATTGGCATATTCATAAAGAAGGTCTGGAGGAATATAATTCAAATTGTTAACAGTAGTTATGTTGGAGAAGGTAGAGAGATTGGCAAACTTTACTTTCTAACTTATACATTTTTAATGATTTTGAATGAAGTATTAATTATTTTTCTTTTTTTTTTTTTTTTTTTTGAGACAGGGTCTCACGCTGTCACCTAAGTTGGAGTGCAATAGCATGATTACGGCTCACTACAGCCTCGACCTCTTGGGTGCAAGTGATCCTCTGGTCTCCCAACTACCTGCGACTATAGGTGCGTGCCACTGCACCCAGCTAAACTATTGATTTTCTAATAAGAAATAACAATAAAGATTTTCATGTCAGATGTAAATAAAAATAAGGAAACTAGGTAAATTTATTTTAAATTGAAATGGAAATCAAACCTTCCTTTTTCTTTTTAAATCACTGGTTTACTAAGAGAGTCAAAGATAGGGTCAACAATAACCACACTGAGTACCTATCAGCCTACCAGAAATGACCATGAGCCTTTCAGGCCTTCCTTCATGAGCACATAAAATCTCTTGAATCCATATCCTACCCCAAATCCTTGCTCAGCTGGCATATCTCCTTCTTTATGAGCCATATCCCCACAGATCTTCAGGCACTGTGACTTCTTTTGTCAAAGAGCCATGCAATGGTTTAGGTTGCTGTGTTTCATTATGTCCCGTGCATTCTGCCACGCAATACTATCCACATCCTGTGTCTATTCTAGAACTCTGGTGGTACCCAGTCTCTGCTTTCAATTATTTTGGGTATGTACCCAGAAGTGGAATTTTTAATTCTTTTTTTTTAGACTGTGTCTCGCTCTGTCGCCCTGGCTGGAGTACAGTGGCTTGATCTCGGCTCATTGCAACCTCTGCCTCCTGGATTCAAGTGATTCTCCTGCCTCAGCCTCCCAAGTAGCTGGGATTACAGGTGCATGTCACCACACCTGGCTAATTTTTGTATTTTTAGTAGACACGGGGTTTTACCATAGTTGGCCAAGCTGGTCTCTAACTCCTAACCTCAAGTGACCTGCCTGCCTCGGCCTCCCAAAGTGCTGGGATTCCAGGCATGAGCCACCGTGCCTGGCTGGAATTTTTAAATTTTTAAGGACTGTTTTAAGAACTTCTGACAGTGACTGAAGCTTGTGGTCTTGAAGAACCCCTGGACATCCTTCTATTACAGAGTCTCCATTTTGGTTAAAGGAGTTTTTGACATGGTATAATAGAACCCTTCAATAGGGTTTTGTCAAATCCCCTCTAGGCCTCAATCTTTCTAAAAAGTCTTTCTAAACATTGGTTTGTAACCTGAGCTGCACATTGAATGACCTGAAGAAGCTTTAACGGGGGCATTGTGAGTCTAAAAGCCTCCCTAGCTTAGTCCACTGTCACCTTGATAGGGGAGGATGGGGGGTGCATGCTACTTGTCAAGAGCTCTGCTTAACTACCCACAGCTAAGCCCCCTGGAATACTCGTGGTCCAGAATGATGTGGAAATTCTGGGTTTGGGTTTGAATTGTGTCAAAATGAAAAAGTAGGCAGTTATTTGGATTAGTCAGAACTACACACAGCATAACTTCTTCTTTGTAAACCAACTAGGATGATAGGAGAAAAGGGAAAGAGCTAAAAATAGGAAACATAATTTGTGGCCTGAGTCAGGGCCCAGGAGAAAATGACTGGTATTTAAGCCAGAGCCATCTGTTAAGCCAGGGACTACACAGGACGGAGAAGGTTCATAGGGAGGCTTGGAGGTGGGGTGGGAACTACAGGGATGATACTCCCAGCTGGGCCGGCTCTGCCCCGCAGGCCTCCACATAGCCAGGATTCCATTAGAACTCGGTGGATGCTCTCACGCAGAGCTTGCAAAATGACCCACAGAATCCCTGATAGGACCCTCACCTTGGAGAGTCTGAGCCCTAAAAGCAATAGTTTGGGCTTCTGGCCATCAGCACAATTCCCAACAGAGAGGGGACACACTATGAGCAAGCCACTGAAGATGGAGCTGCTGGATCACCATGCAAGCCCAGATTCCAGGAGGAGCAACCCTACCATCTGCTCACCTGCGCCAGAGCCAGGCTACCCTCGATGATTCAGGCAGCTAAGAATTCTGCCGCTCCCTCAGACCTTTCCCACTTCCTCTCTGCCCTCAGGGCACAAATAGGTAGAGAGAGGAAGGAACAATAAACACCATTCAGAGAAGTACAGAGCCTGGGACAAGACCTGCCTACAACAAGAGAAAATTAAAGAATATAAATTGGGCCGGGCACGGTGGCTTATGCCTTTAATCCCTGCACTTTGGGAGGCCGAGGCGGGTGGATTAACTGAGGTCAGGAGTTTGAGACCAGCCTGGCCAACATGGTGAAACTCCGTCTCTACTAAAAATACAAAAAATTAGCTGGGCATGGTGAGAGGTACCTGTAATCCCAGCTACTCAGGAGGCTGAGGCAAGAGAATCGCTTGAACCCAGGAGGTGGAGGTTGCAGTGAGCCAAGGTCACACCATTGCACTCGAGCCTAGGCAACAAGAGTGAAACTCCGTCTCAGAAAAAAAAAAAGAATGTAAGTTGTAGTCTATTGGACTCAGGTGGGGTTAGGGCCTTGGGGCTCTCTTTCTGATCATCAGTGACTAGTACATCTTGTAGATAAGGTGGTATAAAGTAGAGTTTCAGCAGTCAATTTGGAAAAGGAGATGATTTCTGTCAAGTAAGATACCGATAAGGGCTAAGAGTTGTTGAAAGTGGCTGTGGACACACAAGGCATGGGACACTAAAGGTCAGTGACAAGGAGATCAGGTACCAATGAACACTGCCCAGCATGCCACCTTCGGTATGTCTACTAAAGGGAGCTGATACCTGATGGAGCAGCTGGAAGAACCTGAAGGTGCTGTTTCTAGCAATATCTTTGAGCCCTTAATGTGGGCCAGACCAATGAGAGCTCTCAAGGAGATTGTAGTTGAGTAGGAGAGAGAATGCAAGTGCATAGAATGCTCCCAAAATACATTCGGTCACATCCAAGGAGAATGGGGAAAGAGGAACAGGGAGAAAGCAGTTCAAGAACAGACTCTTGATCCTGGAGACAAAAAATGGAGTCCTTTAGTGGCAGGGCAGAGGTTCCAGAAGCCAGCGGGTATTAGAGTAACACTGGGTTGGCAACACTTGATCTTCTGTCTGCCTGATTCTTACTGTGGAAGTGGCCAGGCTAAACCTGCTGCATCCCTCCTGCACTGCAGCCTCTCTTGACCAGGCCCACCGGGTTAATAGTTCAGCTCTGCTTTAGAAAGATGGGGAGCGCTTGGCTCTTTGGCAACAAAGTTGCCCATTTGTTGCAGCCTCTTTAGCTTTACCAGAAAGTTTTGTTAGCTGCACATAACCCAGAACAGAGGACTTTTGCAAGACGGACAAGGGTCATGATCATGTTGTAGGTTGACTGCATTCATTAAGTCCTTCTGGCAGGTGCACAGATCTGCTCATTTCACTCTCTCCTGGGGCTCCTGTTGCTTCAAGTGTGGCTATGTCTTCAGAATCCCCGTTTCTCTCCTATTCTGTAACACTGTTAGGTTTTTAAAATTTTTGCTTCATTTCACTTTTGATTTTATTAAATTTATTTAATTAAAAAGATGAGCTATTTTGCTGTCTGTGTTTAATTTAGAGCAAATAAAATGAATTCTGTTTTGTTTACCAGTCAATAAAAAGCTGTTCTTTTATTCTGTTGACATATACTGTGGGCAATATATATTGTTGACTTTTTTTTGCTTTTACACTAAATTAATGAAATAAGCTTCTTTGCCTGTATGTGTTTAACTATTTGCAGTGAAGAAAACTAAAATTTGTTTTGCATTCCAATTAATAAAGTGTTTTAAAAATATTTTCTTGGGCCTCTTTCTCCTTCTCCCTGCAACTATGGTTGTTTAAAACAAAGAGAAGCAGCATGAACTCAAATTACATTCTGGTGATGGAACAAAATAAAGAGGTACCATAATGGTTGAATGTCCATGGTGGCATTTCTGCATAACCCTGAATTCCAACCAACATTTCAAGAGCCAACTCCAATCTGTAACTACTCAAGTCAAGAACCACCATGTGTCTCTACGGAGGCCTTCAAGTGGTTTCTGGCTGTTCTCTTGCAGGACCCTGGCCGTAACTAACATGCAAACTGCCCCTTTTCTCACTCTCCCTCCCTCTTTTTTCCTTTTCTTAATTTTTCCTCAAGATCTATTGCAATTCCTGGACTTCAGAGTGGATAATGTTGTGGAATAGACAGACTATGACCAGGACCTTATTGACTTTTGGCTCTGTGTCTCTTTAGTAAAAAAACAAAACAAATGATCATCTTTGCTGTAATAATTCATGGGGGAGATCTATTTCTTTTCCCCGTGTGAAGTTACACGGATGCCCCATGGCTTGCTGCAGTGGTGATGCTAGGCTCCTTCCTGAGGCTGTGAGGTGGAGAGAGGGCAGTCTCAGGAGCCTGCTCCTTTCCTCTCAAAGGAGGAGACAGGAATGAAATTGGTGCAGCTCAAGCACTGGACCACGGATATTCCCAACATGTAAAGCCTGAGGAATCCAGAACAGACTGCTTTGGATGCTAACCTCCTGATACGGCTGTCTTCTGGGAGTCAGTGAGCAAGGCCACATTGCTCTAGGGAAGAAGGGATAGTTTCTGTTAAAGGGCGTGGCTATTCTCCCTGTCAATCATACTGCAAAGAGGGCAGATGTAACAGGCAGACATCAGACGACTAGAGGGAGAAGGCCCCGGCTCGCTGGAGAACTCATGGCAGTTGGGCCTGGACTCAGATGAAAACGTGTTCTGGGCACCATGGGGAGTTTGGGGGAGAGCATGGAGAACCCAGTCCTGCCACAAGGAGACAGGCTGCGAGTAGACAGGAAGGCTGACTGTCAGGCACCGAGAACACCAGCCTGACCCCATGAGCTTTGAGAATAGCCACATTTTGCAACCACGTTGTCACCGTTTTTACTGTATTTTCTTATTCTTATCCCAAAAACTGAAAGTGAAAGCTTTTTAAAAGTTGCTGTTTGGTTTCTGCTGCGAAGTGGGGAAATCGGGGCAGGGCCTGTCCTGTGTGCTTGGAATAGAGGGCGACAGCAGCCTGGGGCAGCTGGGGGGCTGGCGGTGATTTGCAACCCAGCAAGGAGGGCCGCAGGCAGAGGGGCATCCATGAGCTGGCTGTGCTGGCAAATGATTCAGATTTGTGGAACACACGGGCATCGACCTGGATCCTCAGAAATGGTTGGGGAAGTCAACTGGGAAGATTTCCTGTCTTCAAGGAGGAAGCAGGGTTCACAGCCATTGCAGCGTGGGCCCTCAGCACACCTGCCCTCCCGTGCTGGGAAGCCTGAGGCCCACCAGCCACCTCTGAAAATGGAAATGAGTAGTGGTGGCACCTATAACTCTTGGTGCCAGCAAGAAGTGGCTGTTATGGTCACTTCCCCATGACCCCCAACGCCAGTTAGCAAACAGGTCATTCAGTTTGTGGGTATCAGTGTTCTTGCCAGTTTTCAGTAGGGTATTAACATCTCAAAGGATGAAGCAATCCTCATAGGGCTGTTGTAGAAACATCTAGATGAGGGTGTTCATTGTGAGTTGGGTTGCCTTCCGACTCCCCCAGCTACCCCTTCAGTCCCTGGAGGTCTCCTTTTCTATACCATGCATTATTCACACTTTAACATTTACCTCAACAACCAGCAGGTCATCATTTGAAATGGGCTCAAGCTTTTTATCTGGTGGTGTCTTCTCAAGAAAAGTGGCTAATTCAACCAAGATCCTGCCTCTGTAGGCAACTCCTTCCCCCTGAAAGGCAATAATCCAGGATTATTCCTCTAGGCAGCAACAGCAAAAAGAATTGTGTCTCTAGTCAGGCTAACACAACTGCAAAATTTTCTTCTTCCCATGGCCCTAACCTTTGAAATGAATCAGTCAGCAGCTCTCCCAGCTGGATTCAGGTCTCTGGTGTTTGAAAGAAGAGCCATTGGCTTTAGGACAGATCTCAAAGAGTACCTTGGGATGCCAGGGCTGAAAAAGATCTTAGCTATGACCAAGGTCAGAGGTCTTCAAACCATGCTCTAGCTCCAGAAGGAGTTTGTGGAGGCTGGGAGGTGGGGGGTGGGGGGTGGATGGGGCTGTAAGTCTCCCTTCACCATACTTCAGCAGGGAAGCTCTGCATTTATCTGGGTTAACTTGGCTGCTTTTCTCCTCTTCTCAGAATAGGGAGGCTGCCATGCTGGCAACCAGGGCAAGTCTCAGAATAGCCAGGAAGTAAAGGAGGAAGATGTAGGAGGAAGAAGTTCTGGGTGCACCTGAGCACGAGGATGAAGAGTGGATACTTCTCCCACCATACCCAGCAGAGCTGGCAATAAAACCTTCTGGAAAGGGTGGGAGGGCCCCCCCCTCCACAGCCAGTCTTTTACCCTTCCCCTCTGAGGGCTTTTTCTGTCTAGCTTAGTCTCTTTCTTGAGCCTTGGGAGACACCTAAAAGACATTTGGCTTCTGTTGTGGTAAAAAGAGCATTTCGCATCTCTGGGCTTCCATGTCTTCATCTATGAAATGAAAGGATTGATCAGATCAAGGGTAATAAAGGGTTTCAGGGGGCATGCCACTGCCTAGTGCTTGGTAAATTCCTGGAATAGGATGTTGAAAAGAATTCCAAGGAAGCCCAGGGGCTTACTAGGAAGGAGAGCCAGCATTGATTACTGATGTCTACCATAAGCATAGAAGTTGGGGGAAATGGCCATTGGCCATCCCCCAGTGAGATGATCTCCACAGTCTTTTCCTATCTTTGCATTCTAAGTCTTAGGGAGTATGAAACTTCTATCCTGCAATACTTGATCAGACATTATAAGAAGAAATAATCACCCTAACCAATGCTGATTAATAACCACCTTAATTGAGAAACCAACCTTTCCAGTATTCAGCTCATCATAGGGGTCTGGGAATCCCGTGTACTCTCTGGGGCTTCCATAAAGATTCAGGTAACAAGGTCCAAATGTTGGAACAAAGCCTACCTCTGTTTCTCCTGTGTTTACTGAGAGAGAAACATCATCATGAGGTGTTAGGCTTTTAACATTCAATCTATTGAAATAAATATTAGTTATTAGTTAGGTGAGACTATTTTCCTCCGTTTTGGGAGTTAGTTGTATTAATCCAAGTTGTAAGCACCATGAGGTTTGCCGTATTTCTTTCTTATTGCTACATAAAATATTAAATAAGAACATTTGGGGGTAGTGCAGATAAACTTATTTTTATAAAAAGATAATGCTATTTAAATAAAGAGCAATTAAACTTTGAAGTTGACCTTCACATTTTTGCAAGTTTATAATGGGCATTGTATTAAACATGCCATTGCCAATTGGGGCAAAAGATTATATTGTTTTGGGAAGTCACTTAAGTGACATATTTTATGAACTTTATTTGTTCCTCTAAGTGTCATTTAATCTTCAGTAGTTAATATAACTCTAGCAGATGCTGTTAAAAATATAAGACATTTTTAAATTTTATATGTAATAATAAACTGCCTGCCTGTGGTTGTAAGACCATGTGATATTCATAAATGACATGAGGATTCACATTCATTGCTTTCTATCTCTGGTGGTCATCTGATAAGCTCCTTATTTCTGCTACCTGGTCTTAGCAAGATAACTCCTCAATAAAGGGCACTAAGGGCAATATAATTAAATAGCTGAAAATGGGGAAACTGTGGGTGAGGGTGGGGAAATATAAAAGCTGCCTTCAATAGCCCCAATGGCCCCCATATGGGAGAGGGATGGACTTGTCTCCAGAAGCAGAGTAAGGACCACTTGTGGGAGCTACAGGGAGATCAGCTTTGGTTCACTCTGTATAAGGCAGAACTTTCTGTGAATTAGAAATGACAAACAATGGGACAGGCTGCATTAGGGACAATCAGAAGAAATGTTGAGGCAAAGCCTTCAGCCTATCTTTCAGCATGTTCTCAGGATAATTCCTGCTATCGATGAGGCTGACCAGATCATATCTATGTCCCTTTCCAACTGTATGCTTAAAACTAAGGGAGAAAGATAAATGTGGAGCAGCATCATCAGAATGATGCCCATTAATAAATAGTTTACCTAACCCTATAGACATGTACCGCACAATCATTTTCATTACGTGAAGCTCTCTGCATGTTTAAATGGGCGTGTACACATTTGTGGGGAGATAGAAATCATGGACACATGCAGAAAAGAGCTGGATAGCAATCTCAGTGAAGAGAGCAAGAAAAAAAGAAACATTTAAATGAGAATTTAGAAAATTAAGATGTACAAAAGTAGTGCATGCAGCCTAAGGTTGAGACTTGGTAACAGCCTAGGATGCCACGTCACGCTTGTTTGGAAATCTCTTATGAAACGCAAAGAGGGACCAACAGTTTCTCCAACAGAGATTTCTCTGAATCATGTTATCATCTTCAAGCCAGATAAACAAGAGGAATGACTATTATGCATGAACATATAAATTGGCTTGGCTTTATCCATTGTGGCATATGGAACATTGCAAAGACGATTAATTCATCACTAATAAGTAGGGTTTGGACTTCTTTCTGTGTGCTAGAATATTTTGTTTTAGTGGAGGGATGTTGGGTGTGAACAGAGAATTAAAGCAGAGATTCACAGAGAGAAAAGGAAGACATTTTTAGAAGCTGAATCACACACAAAAAAGATATTAAGAAAAAAAAAAGAGAAAGAAGTTGAATCACAGAATATTCCAGTAAGAATGGATGTTAAAGCTATGGCACCATAGTCATGTCACATTATGGATGGGCAAGCCAAAGCCCACAGAAGTGATGTGACTTGTCAAAAGTCCCACAAACTGGCAGATTTAACCCCAGATCTTGAGTTTCAAAGCTCAGAAAAGGACACTCTCCACTACCCCATCCATTCCTTTGGTCTAACCTCACCTCTCCTCCACCTGGTTCCCATGAGTGACTGTGCTGTCACGTGTATTTGCTTTTTGTTAAAGATCCCCAGGGACTGAAACACAAATTGTTTCAATCAAGAACGATCCACTGCATATTAGCTTAATGCCAGGGGCTTAATTATTTTTGTCCAACAAGTCTCTTTTCTGGTATGTTACCCCTTTGACTTGTTTCGTTGTGCATTAACAGACGGGAACTTTCCTTCTATGTGCTCACATCTTAGTATAGTCTCCTGGGAAAACCCATTCTCTAGGCCAGGCACGGTGGCTCACGCCTGTAATCCCAGTACTTTGGGAGGCTGAGGCAGGTGGATCACCTGAGGTTCAGGAGTTCGAGACCAGCCTGGCCAACATGGCGAAACCCCATCTCTACTAAAAATACAAAAAAAAATTAGCCAGGCGTGGTGGCAGGTGCCTGTAATTCCAGCTACTAGGGAGGCTGGGCCAGGAGAATCACTTGAATCCAGGAGGTGGAGTTTGCAGTGAACCAAGATCATGCCATTGCACTTCAGCCTGGGCAACTTGAGAAAACTCCATCTCAGAAAAAAAAAGAAAAAGATAAAAGAAAAAAAGAAAACTCATTTTCTCATAAGCTAAATCTCTTCCTGCCTCCAAAGTTTCCTAATCCGTTTAATGCACAGTGGTTACATCAAACTTCCCAATGTCCTTGCTGAAAAGTCTATACAAAATAAAATAAAAATCCTTTAGCCTGGCCATCAAGGATTTCCTCTGACCTAGCTACAACCCACTTTCCAACAATGTTTTCCATGTCTCCTTTACCGTTTTGAATCCCCTTCATGTTTTGGACTCCTACAAATAATTACTGTATGTTTTAGTTTCTAGAACCCTACATAGCTGCACATCTCTGTGACTAAAGTATCACTTTTCAGGGGGAGTGGCAGGATTTAAGTATGTTTTATTTTGATTTCCTAAACATCTACTACTGGTTCTATCATGTGATACTACTACATAAATATTAATTGATTGGTTAAACAAATAAATAAAAGAATAAAGTGCTTGCGCATCTGCCAAGTTCACTGCAAATCTAAGGACTACTTAATATTCATATAAAGTCTGATTATAATGAAATAGATTGTTTAAAGCAAATAAGAATTGGGCATTGTGTCAATTACATAATTACATGATATCACCTTATATTTGCACACAGCTTCAGAGTTTGCAAAGCTTTCCCACATGGAATATCTCTTTCCCTTCTTACCACAACCCTGGGAGATTATTGTGGCAGGGTGAATCATGCTTGTCTGACAGATAATGAATCTCTCTAAACCTCAGAGTCTTCATCTATTAGGTGAACAAAAACATCTGCCCTAGGAGAGTTGTGATGCTCAAGTGTGTGACAGTATTGAGCAAACTTGCAAAAAAATGACGAGTTCTGTGCAAACCAAAGGATGTGTTATGATCCCTCATTTTGGGGGAGGTGAAGATCTTCAGGGTGCAAAGTAAAAAACATTCAGTATTTTTCAACCTAGAGATTCACGTTGAAATTGGGGGAAAGTTACTTGATACATTTCAGAACAATTGATTTAGTGCTCCATTTCTCTACCTACTGAACATAAACAATAACAGAAAATGTTATATCTCACAATCAATTATTTGCAAAAAAGCCAAATACCATGGTGTGCATTTAGCTGAAAGCATGGGACATGGAGCAAAGCCTGGTTAGCATATTTCTTTTAAGCTTAGCCATGCAGGACAACCATATGGCACTTACACAAAAATTATTACTCTAATGAAACTATGTTGAGACAGCAAAATGTCAAAAAAAAAGTTCTAAAGACAGTCGATGTATTCTTAATAAGATAATGTTAGCTAGGAAGATATAACAGAGAGCAAAATTACAAAGCATAAACCTGTATATGATGCAGCCCCAGTTCCCGAAGATGAGAAATCTATATAGTAAAAATACGACTGGTTAAACAAGAAAAACACGGGCATTATAAAACAGACATTGAAAACGTCAATCAAATCCAGTGCCAGTTAAGTGATTTAGCAACACCAGAAAAATCCCAAATTCAGACCCAAGTCACATATGATCCTTTTGTAATATATACAATTCTCATTGGTTAAATGCAAAATGACCCCAGATTTTGTGACAACAGGCAGAACCACCACACATGAATAACTCAATCTCACCCAGCCCCAAGGCAGCCAGGAAGCAGAAGAGCTAGCTTCCCGGGGACAGAGGGGGCCTGGTGAAGTTACCAGCATTTCAGGTTTTCAATAAAACATTTACTTATCTTATGGCTTAGTTGGGACCAACATCAGCAAATCCAAGCAAATGTGGTCTGAGGCTGTGTAAGCAAAGGCCTGGAGTTTATTGCACATTATTTGATTGAAAGCATGGTTTGTTTCTTTGTGGCGGGGAGGGCGATGTTGACAGCTCATTGTTATTTTAAGGCCCTGTAACCCCATGGTCTGCAGGGCCTGCAATGAGAGGCCCCAGAGACAGAAGCTAAAATTGCTTGTAGCAATCTCTGTTTTTAGTTCTTCTGGATGTTACCACCATATCACTAAGCAAAATGTTTATGCCACTATTTCTGAATAATTATCTTTAGATATTATTTAATGACTTCTCACGAATGATGAATGGATTTCAGTCATCTTTACCCTCCCCCCATAGAGTTCCAGCATGATTTTTATTTCCTGTAATGGTCACCTTTATGATTCCATCTATAGTCATATTTAGATTCCTGACTTGAAGAGAAGAGACTATTAGCACCCCTGCCCTACCTCCACTCCCCTTCCTCCTTCTGCTTCTCATCTCTATCTTCCACAATTTTACACTGTAATGGGTGATGACATCTATGCTTTGTTCAGAGCTTTGGCTATAGGTTAAATTTTAAAAATCAAAATACAATAAATAGTGCTTACATTCTAGCAACCATATAAATATTCTCTGCAGAGAAAAGGAAAGGGCTGTGATTACATTTCCTTCATTGCAGCTCCAGTGTTATAATCACTATGCTACTCAGCAGAGAACATTTAGATGGAATCTCTTTCTTACCTTCTACCATTTGCTTAAAATAATGCCACATATAACTATTTATTTGTTTTATTCATTCATTCATTCATTCATTCGAGATGGAGTCTTGCTCTGTTGCCCAGGCTGGAGTGTAATGGTGCAATCTCGGCTCACTGCAACCTCCACCTCCCAGGTTCAAGTGATTCTCCTGCCTCAGCCTCCTGAGTAACTGGGATTACAGGCCCCTGCCACCACACCTGGCTAATTTTTGTATTTTTAGTAGAGATGGAGTTTCACCATGTTGGCCAGCCTGGTCTCGAACTCCTGACCTCAAAGGATCCACCCACCTTGGCCTCCCAAAGTGCTGGGATTACAGGCATGAGCCACCTCGCCCAGCCATGTACCTTTATAGTTGTACTATATCTCCTTTGGTCACCACCTTGTCTTCTGATTGCCTTTTTTTTTTCGCTTCTGGAGAGAGGAAATCTATATGTTCTTCACTATATCTCTAATATCTTCTTTACCTTCTCTATAATATCTAATACTATATATACATATATAGTGTATACATATATATAGTGTATATATAGTGTGTATATATATGTATATATAGTATTATATGTATATATATATAAAATAACCAGGTTCTTAATTATGTTATCCATTGCTTGAATTAACAATGTTTTTTTCCAAAACCTATAAAAAGACCTTAAACAAGATAAGGATGAGAGGAACCTTGAGTTCCCCAAGATAAAACTTTGTCTCAAAGTCTCTCACTTTGTTTCATGTGTTTAATCTCTCAATATATTTAATCTATTGGCAATTACAATAATTTTTGTTTTGGTCACAAAAAACAAGCTGCTGGGCTGGGCACGGTGGCTCATGCCTGTAATCCCAGCACTTTGGGAGGCCGAGGTGGGTGGATCATGAGGTCAGGAGATGGAGACCATCCTGGCCAACATGGTAAAACTCTGTCTCTACTAAAAATACAAAAATTAGCTGGGCGTGGTGGCATGCGCCTGTAGTCCCAGCTACTTGGGAGGCTGAGGCAGGAGAATTGCTTGAACCTGGGAGGCAGAGGTTGCAGTGAGCTGAGATCACGCCACCGCACTCCAGCCTGGGTGACAGAGCAAGACTCTGTCTCAAAAAATAAATAAGCTGCTGGTATTACTGCGTTAACATTAATTTTTTCTCTTATCATCTTAACTGCTTTCCTTCATTCCCTGTTACAATTTCTGGCATATGCACAAAACCATAATGCCAGGTATAGGCAAGTAGTTCTCCAGAAAATTGTTTGGAAAACAACAGAAAGAACAATGTGTTGGCTATCAGTGCTTGTGAGAGTGAAGACCAAATACATTGTCTTAGGGAATGAGGACTACATGGTTCATTGGCATCCGACCTTACTGTTCCTGCCAAGGGATTCGGTTGAGAAGGGAGTATTATTTTATATTTGGGTAGACTTGGGTCAATGCCACTCTAAAAAATAAGGCGCTAGCTCTCTGTATTGACACAAAAATTTCATAAAACCGCTATTGGGAAAGAAGTTTGGGTTGGGAGCAAGAAAGCTGAAAATCTTCAAACTGTAAATTTCATTTTTTTTCTAAAAGTTTACAATATATGCATACTAGATTATGATTTTAGCAGTTTACTTATATACTTCAATTATTGTTTTGCAGGCCATCACCAAAACATCATTGAAATGGTTCACTAGGTTCATCACATTTGGCTTCTAAGAAACCAAACCTACTGCGAGCTGGCTACCCCAGTTTATTTTTTTCTTAGACTGGAGAAAAGTTCTGTATCCAGTTTTGTTCTCGATCTGTTGACTGACTTACCTTCCACTTCCCCACCAGAGGCAGCAATTTTAGAGAGGTGTAGATATGTTGTTCCAACTACATCATTTTTAGTAAGACGGTCCCTGTGTAAAGAAAATTAAAAAAAATAGGTTAAGGGCTCCATCTATGAAGATATGTCTTCATTTCAACAATTAAAAAAAAGTTAGAGCTGGAAAATACCCCAGACTTCAGAAATAATCGTGTCTAGTGGGCCTCAAACTTTATCATACTTAGTAATCAACTAGAGACTTCTCACCCTCATCTCCTGCCCACATTTTTAATTCAATAAGCCTAAAGTGGGGACTAAGAGTTTGCATTTATAAGTGTATCCCAATTGATTCTGATACAGATGGTCCTCCAGCCACCCTTTGGGAACACTGATCTAGTGAGGTAATTTATTCTGAAGTTATGAAATTGCAATTGTACAGAGAGGCCAAGGGATGTGCCTATGGCTACACTCAATACCATTGTCATAAAATGAATTAATCAATTATAGGCACATTACATAATTATGATCATGATGATGGTAACAATATTTGTCATGTTTCCACTCTCAGGGAGCTAAGGGTGCCTGCTGAATGCTACATCCAACTAGAACATTCCAAGAATGGTCTTGTTATGGCCAATCAGTGCTAGGAGGCTGGTCTAGTAAAAGTTCCATCAGAACATTTCAAGGACTTTTCCTTGCCTTCATTGAGGTAGTTTTACCATTTTCTTTTTTTAACAATAACAATGAATTGCTCTCAGAATGTTTTCGTGATTCTTCCCAAGAAATGCTTGACTGTATTTCTGAAGTCTATTCTGGACAGCCTAATGATATTTAAATCTGTGATTTCTTATCTTGGGGCATTTTCAGCACGTTTCCCTTCTTTTGTTTATGAGCAGTTGAACTGAAATAATCAAAGCTTTTTTGCAGTAACACTATTATTAAATTTTGTTTTAAGAAAACACCCAGTTCCAGGAGCAATTTATCCTCTCCTCTGGAAGGGAAGCAAAATACCAGAAAGAGACCATCCAGAGTAATGTTTCATAATATCCATGTTTATTTTATGTTGAATTAGACACATATGTATTTTCAACTCACCAGTCATATATTGTCAGTTTTATTTTTTCACACACTGAAGGAAACTATAAAAATGAGACAGAAAAAAGTAGTTATTTCTCAATGATTTAGTAATTATTAAGTAAGTATTCTTACTTTTTCTGAAAGAAAAGAAAGTCAAACCTTGATCTGAAGATTGACGACCTGATTCCACTCTGGGTTTGCATTTTTCTCAATTATGTTTGTACAAACCTGCAAAATCACCAAAGCAAAAGTGTAGGTTTTCAAGTTTCTAATTTCTAAAAGTTTACAATCTATGCATACTAGATTATGACTTTAGCAGTTTACTTATATACTTAGGAACCTGGTTAAACTTTATTTTTCTTGATGATTTGTAAAATATGACATGGGTTTAATATTAATCATTGCTGTTTCGATGCACTAGGGACTTGTTTTTAACTTTTTATTAGTTTTCAATTGTCAGACTTCTAACATTAGATTAATGTAAAAAAGCAAGAGATAAGGTTGATAGAGCATTTGTTACATACCGTTTGGGAAGCATCTACCATTAACACATCCAGACAGATCTTTTGACCCTGCCCGCCAGCCTCCCTGCCCTCTACCCCAAACTGGCTCTTGTTCCAGTCTTTCCATCGCTCTTCATTCAGGTGGTCAGGCTCAGAACCGGAATTAGCCACACCGTGACACTTCCATCTTCAAGCAGATCATCCTGAAATGTTTCTCTCCAGGACACCTGCAGTTGTCTTCTATCTGGAACTCCACACCCTCTCGTCTCCTGACTTTCATGTTACTTCTGTGTAACATCTTCAGGGGGCCCTCATAGTACACTTCATATAAAGCCCCAATCCTTCCCTGGGCTGATGAAGCCCTACTGTCCCAACCCTACTTCTCGCTGACCTCCTAGTTTTCCCCCCTTGCTGGCTCCACTGCAGCCACATGGGCAGGGCTTCCCTGCTAACATTTTCCTCCTTGGGGCCCTCCCATCGCCCTTCTCCCTGCCTGGATGCCCCCCTCCCCTGATCTCTGCATATCCAGGCCTCTGCTCAACTGTTACTTTCTCCAGGAGTCTCACCTGATAACCTGGATAAACATTCCTCCCCTGCACCAATCACTTCTTGTCCCTGCTTTGTTTTCTTTGTAGTACTGGGCACCATTTAAAATTATTCAGTTTCTTGTTTGCTTGTTTATTTTCTGTCTCTTCTATTCGCATGTGTTCGTTTCTATATCCCAGCACATGGGACAGAATCTGGTACTTAATGACTTTTTGAATGAGTCAAACCTCTCAACAATCCTGTGTGATTATTATTATCTCCCTTTATACTTCAGAAAATGGAAACTCAGAGGGTAAGCGATTTGCCTGCCTATGAAGTGGGGTAAAGCCTGAATTTAATTCAGGCCTCATTTTGCCCCAGAGCTGAAGGCTTTTCCACCACACCCACTGAATCTTTTAGGAAAAAGCACCAGCCGTATGTGTATGTGTATGTGGTTTGCCGAATCTTGCTTTCATAATTATACAGTTCGAACACATAAAAGATGCTAGTTCTTTTTGTCTATAACTGTCCATGATGTGCTATTATTCTACTGTAGAATCTCACCCAATTCTCAGCTCTCCAATCTTTGACCATCTCTGTAGGTAAAAGTGGTGGTTATAGCTGTCCCTACACTAAGAGTCTCCCAGATTTTTTCAGGGGACTGGGATGGGGCTTCCCTGACCCATTCTCTGGTTTCAACAGTTTACTGGGGCATGGAAGGTGAGAAACAAGATAGGAAGGGGCAACAGGGCACTGGGGGGGTCTCTGTCCTACAACATTTACCAGAGATGGGTGTGGCTGGCCAGAGAGCTTGCCTAAGGTTAAGATAACGTTTGGACCTGAAAAGCAATTCCAGAAATTCAGTGGTAGCCTTCCCTATTTTAATCTCTCAAAGGACTGAATTTTCTAATTTGTGTTCTGCATACTTTCCACTCCAAAATAAACCTGTGGAGAAGTCTGGCGTGTTCAGACTCAGATAATCTGTGTTCCCGCAGAGCACCCGGCTCATCAGGGGGCTATTTTAACAAAGAGTAAGCAGGAATTCACTCCAAGGAAAGCACAGTAGTTTTAAATATTTATTCCTAGCAGCATCTGCATTTAGATCATGTACAAACCTTTTTTCCAGCAAAGGAAACTTCTACAAAAGGATCCACAAGATTTTTCTTATCTGCATTGCCTCCAAATATTTCCTTTACTGTCTGTGAGAAGGCATCATCCACTGGAAGGTAATAGTTACACAGCAGAAATTAAATTCAATTCTCAGAAATTTGGCAAAATTTTAAAAGTTCTCTTATACATCAAAATAGTTGCAACAGGCTAGGCGCAGTGGCTCATGCCTGTAATCCCAGCACTTTGAGAGGCCAAGGTCGGTGGATCACAAGGTCAGAAGATCGAGGCCATCCTGGCCAACATGGTGAAACCCCTTCTCTATTGAAAATACAAAAATTAGTTGGGTGTGGTGGCACATGCCTGTAATCCCAGCTACTCAGGAGGCTGAGGCAGGAGAATTGCTTGAACCTGGGAGGCAGAGGTTGCAGTGAGCCAAGATCACGCCACTGCAGTCCAGCCTGGTGACAGAGCAAGACTCCGTCTCAAAACAAACAAACAAAAATTAGCCAGGTGTGGTGGCACATGCGTATAATCCCAGCCACTTGGGAGGCTGAGGCACGAGAATCACTTGAATCTTGCAGTTAGCCAAGATCAAGCCAGTGTATGCCAGCCTCCAGCCTGGGTGACAGAGTGAGGCTCTATCTCAAAAATAAAATAAAATAAAATAAAAACTTGATCTTTTATGGAGGAAAAAAATACAATAAAGTTCATTCAGTGAGAGTAAAAGATGATTCTCAAACTCAGGCCTGCTTTCAATCGGGAGAAAGGTGCTCTGGGTCAAAATGATATAGTCCTAGTCTTTCTCAGAGAAATTCAAGAAAATTTGGCATAATCACAAATAATATATTTAATCAACAACAATCTATAGTTGGTTAAGCTAAAAAGCAAATAGAGATCAGGATTTTAATTTATTTACTTTACTTTATATATTTCTTTCTTTTTTTTTAAAAAAAAATAGAGACAGAGGTCTTGCTATGTTGCCCAGGCTGGTCTTGAACTTTTGGCCTCAAGAAATCCTCCTACCTTGGCCTTCCAAAGTGCTGGGATTATAGGCATGACCCACTGCATCCGGCCCATTTGACACATTTTTGAGAGAAAGGTGGGTATGGGGAGGCCCTACAATATCATCTTTTAAGACCATAGGATCTTAAAAGAGGAAAAGGATTCCCAAGAAAAGCAGCGAATCCTGAAGAGACCCATGGCCTGTATAGTGGGTGCAGCCTCCTGGGGACTTGGAGAAGGGTCCCATGTCCCAGAGCCCAGCAGGAACCAGACAGGCCCAGCAAGGCAAATAGGAGGCTGGGCCATCAGCAGTGACAGAGGGATAACCAGACTAGTTCCTATAAATGGAATCACTAGACGCCATCCCTTAAATGCAACCAGTCTCTTGCTGAATATATTTCATTATACAATAGTGGCAGACTTCTAGTCATTGGGACATTACTACCCTTTGCTCAGCATTTCTTTTTTTTTTTTTTTTTTTTTTTTTTTTGAGATGGAGTCTCACTCTGTTGCCCAGGCTGGAGTGCAGTGGTGTGGCTCACGGCAACCTCCGCCTCCTGGGTTCTAGTGATTCTCATGCCTCAGCCTCCCAGGTAGCTGGGATTATAGGCACCCGCCACCATTCCCAGTTAATTTCTGCTATTTTTTTTATAGCTGGATAGCAAACACCTTGATTTGATAATAACAGTTCACATTTTCATTTGGGATAAAAGGGGTTGGAAGTGCTGACTGCTCATATCTCTTTAGCATCCTCTAGAATAAGAGAAAATATAGAACAGCAAGACAGTCAAATGGGCCAAAGGCAGGTACTCAACAAGGAACACGATCAGCAACCACTGGCTGTGCCATGAGCCTGCTCAGGTAGCTTTCAATGGGGCCAGAATGAATGAAAATAAGCCCATGAAGCCCTTTCAGAAGAAAAACATACGATAGGGACACCAATCACTATTAGAGTTTGATTTTTAACACATCTCATCACGCAGATAACTGACAATTCTGGGGCAAGATTAAATCAGTACATACTCTGGGGGATGTCCTCAGCTCGGTAGATTTTCAGCAAGAAGGTCACCCACCGGAGGGCGATGCCAGCAGGGAGTAACAAATTACTCTCCACATCATCACTGTCATTATCACGATCTCGTCTCTCAGGCTATTAGGGGCACATGATTTAAATTATACATACAGAAAAGCAGCACTTGGAAAAAGCCAAATTAATGCTTATAAAATGAAACCATTCAGAATCGTTTCCATTAGGATTTCCTGTGTTTGGGGCTTAAGAGTTCAGCCTGCCATCAGCCACCAGTTTTCCTTCAACCTCAAAACTGCTCCACAAAATCAATGCTCATATGTTTTTGTATCATTCTGTCATTTTATGAGCACCAAATAGTAAGAGCGTGTGTGTGTGTGTGTGTGTGTGTGTGTGTGTTCCTGATGTCCCTTCAACTTCTCTCTGGCCACTTATATTCTGCAGTTTGCCACCCAGTTTCCTAGAATAGTCACTATTTAGGTAGCAATGCCTAATTCTGCAAGTAAGTTATGCTTTCTAGATAAAAGCAGTCTTTCTAATGATGCAAGGACATTGTAAAAACACATTCATCGATTCTCAATTAAACGCTCACTCATAGACATCAGATAGGAGTCTAAGTAAGCTAGAACAATAATTCCATGATGAAGAAAAGAACAGCTTCTGAAGAACAGGGGGAATCAGAGGGTACTGATGGGAAGCTGTGCTCCATTTCACAATTACCCATGCCCACATGCTTAACCCTTGGCCTTCTTTTTTAGTGAGAAGTGTAGAAAGTAGAGAATGTAGGGACTCACAGGAGGCTCATCTCCGGTTCCCAGGACAAACATGCTGACTTTCATATAACCTTTAGAACCTGAGCTGGTATCTTCTGGGTCATTGAGAAGAAGCCACTTTCTCATGACAGCATGGCCTAAAACAGAGAAGGAGTTAAAGGAAAGGGACATGCTAAAGAGGTACTGATAAGTCTGTGATTCCTCTGCCATAAGATAAGCTGCATTTTCTTGGAAGCCTCTTCATGACACACCAAATTCCCCAGATGAGTGTCCACTTTCACGTCTTCTGTTCTGTACTCTCCCTACACCCCACCGCCACCATTCTGTCCTCGTGTAACTCAAACAAGACTAAGTTGTACCAACTAGTTTTATAATTTAATTTTGATAAGATCAAAATATCCTCACAAAACATAGAAATCATCTATTTTGAATGGTAACATAAAAAATTAGACATTTGTTCTAAGCTACTGTTATTTATTCCCACTAAGCATCCTCTCCTCTCCCTCATTAAGAAAATATTTAAAAAAAAATTCCTTTGACTTTAATTCTTTGATCCCCCCAAATTGTCTTGATTCTTAGAATCAGCTTCAGAGTTAGAAGGAATGAATTTAAGACTTCATATTGATGGGGAGAACATTACTTACCAGGTTCATCATAAACAAATCCAACATCAATCTGGGAAAACAATAATCAAAAGTAGTCTGAGTAGATTTTAAATTCAGTCTAGTCACTTTAAAGAAGCCATCATTATTATATTTAAATATCACATCTTGATTACACTTAAATTTCCTTGAGACCCAACATTTCCATCTTATCTTCTCTGTATCCCCAGTGCCTTGTCTGATGTGTGGCACATGGAAGACCCTCAGTAAGTCACTATTGAATGAATGAGCTAGTCTTAGGGCTGGAAGGGACCACGGAAGCAGAGTGACCAATATGACCCAGTTTGCCTGGGTTATCCTCAGTTTTACCACTGAAATCCCAGGCAAAGTGAGACCATTGGTCATCCTACAGAAATTCACCTGGCCCAATTTCCTGTCCAATTCTCCTCCTCCTCCTCCTCCTCCTCCTCCTCCTCCTTCTCCTCCTCCAGCTAATGCCACTATTAATATAACCATTGATCAGGCACTTCAATGTGCCAGGTGCTGTGCTCAGTGCTTTACACATACCATCTCATTTAATTTTCTCAATGACCCCATTTTACAGATGAAGAAACTAAGGATCAGAGGGTTTGAGTTCCTCTGGGACATGTGGCTACTTGGTGGCAGACAGGGTATGAATACAGGTCTGCCTGACCCAGATCATCCTCTAGGACTTCTAATGACTGGTGCTCCTTTCTTGGAGAGGCAGCCTATTCCAAGTAGAATTGCTGGGAAGAAGCCAACCAAGTATTTGTCCTTTCACTCCAGTGAGAGTTACTTATAGAAGCACCCTGAACATCTTGCCTTGTTTGGCTTTCCTTTCACACTCTGAATTTATCATAATTGGCTTTGCAGATGGAGCTCTGGGGCCCCCAGTAAGTGGAGGTGGATGGTGGACCTCTTGCCATGGTCAACACCCCTTCCCTTGGTGGCAGTTGATTTGCTTCCATCCAGAGATACAACCCTGGGAAGGGCCTGATATGGCAGCTTCAGGGTATCTTGCTTTGAGAGCTCTGTTCACTGTTATACTTTGGAAATAGACAAGCTCCAAGCAGCCTTCAGCAAGCGTCATCATGCTGAACCCTTACACATTCCCAAGATGCCACCAAGATGGATACACAGGAATCAGATTTCTATTAGGAAAGTTCTCATCTTTCTGTAAGTTGAATGAAGCAGACTGTTGTCACTCACCTTAAATTCCCCCATCAGACAATCTGCCCGCAGAGAGTGAGAATTATAAACCTGGAAGAAAGAAGAGTAGTGAAGAAATGATTGGCTTTGCCTGGCAGTGAGTGAGCAGTACCTTCCTACTTGCTGACCCTTACCCGGATGCTGATGATCTCATCCATCAATTCAGAAGGGGTCATGTTGACATTGTAGAAAAACAACTGCCAAAACAATAGAGCAGATGTTTAAATGTTAACAGGGGATTTGGGTTAGGGGGATCTGATGCTATAATTTTGGGGGCCCTCCTAAAAAATACGAAACACAAATTCAAAATTAGGTTTGACCATGTGAACACATGGCAAGGCCTGGAGTTTAAGCTTCATGGTAAACCCACTTCTTCATGTTGGAAAAAGGAGAAAAGGGTAAGTATCAAATACAGCATTTACTTAACTAAATAAAATTGTTCACCTGGGACTAGATATGTAAAAGCTAAATGATGTAAAGATCCAAAGCTAAGCAGGTATCGGGGTATACCCCTATAATCCCAACACTCAGGAAGCTGAGATGGGAGGAGTGCTTGAGCCCAGGAGTTCAAGACCAGCCAGGGCAATATAGTGAGAGGCCATCTCAAAAAAAAAAAAAAAAGGAAAAAGATCCAAGGTGACTTCATGCTGCAAAGCTTACCAAAATGAGCGCTTAGAGCTGGCATGACCTGGAGTGTGTTTTAAATTTCTCTAATATCTTTAGCTCTATTAGTGTCTAGTGACTCTAATTTTACTCCAAGAAAGCACCTTTCAAGACAATTTCTCCCATTAGATTAAGTTAGTGCCTCAGCAAAGTCAATATTGACCACATTGTAAAAGCTAATTTTAAGGTTGATTCTTGGGATATGAATATTAGGTATATAGGAGGTTTAACCATGTTAGGCTAATAAATGTTAATCCTAAAAGATTGAACACTTATTCCAACCGAGACTTTTTCCTCCAACTTTTTACTTAGGAATATTTCTAATCTACAGGACAGCTGAAAGAATGGTAAAATAAATACTACCTTACAGCTATGTTCACCAATTGTTCCATTTTTGGACATTTGCTTTATCTTTCTCTTTTTTAAACTGAACTATTTGCAAGAAAGCTCTAGATATTATGACACTTCACCCCTTCAAAATACATTTACACGCATCTCCTAAGAGCAAGGACATCTTCCTATATAATTGCAACACCATTATCATAACCAAGAAATTTAACATCTAACAGAGTCAATTTTCGAATTTCTCCAATCATCCCTACAAAAAAAACTTTAGCTTTTCAAAGAAATCTAGGATCTATGCAAGGATCATACGTTGCATTTGGTTTTTGAGTCTCTTAGCTTCCAAAAGGAAGCTATATAAAAATATAGAACAGTACTATTTCCTTTTTTGTTTCTTGTATTTTTCCTTGCCTTTTGTTCTTCTTTAAATAGAGAAGAACTATGTTGCTTGGGCTGGTCTTGAACTACTGGCCTCAAGTGATCCTCCTGCCTTGGCCTCCCAAAGTACTGGGATTACAGGCGTGAGCCACCATGCCCGTTGTTTTGTAGAATATCCCACAGTCTAGATTTGTGTGAATGTTTCCTCACTGTTGGATGCAAATTGGCCATTTGACAAGACTTGACACAGGTGATGTTGATTACTTCCATTATATCACATGAGGACACCACATCATTTTTGTTCCTATTATTGGTGATAACAAGTTTAATATTACTTGGTTAAAAAGATATATACAGGCTAGGATTTTTTTTTTTTTTTTGACAGATCTTGCTCTGTTGCCCAGGCTGGAGTGCAGTGGCACGATCTTGGCTCACTGTAACCTCCGCCTCCAGGGTTTAAGCAATTCTCCTGCCTCAACCTCCTGAGTAGCTGGGATTACAGCCACCCATCACCATGCCAGGCTAAATTTTTGTTGTGAGACAGAGTCTTGCTCTGTCACCCAGGCTGGAGTGCAGTGGCCCAATCTTGGCTCACTGCAACCTCCGCCTCCCAGGTTCAAGCAATTCTCCTACCTCAGCCTCCTGAGTAGCTGGGACTACAGGTTCATGTCACCACACCCGGCTAATTGTTTGTATTTTTAGTAGAGATGGGGTTTCACCATGTTGTCCAGGCTGGTCTTGAACTCCTGATCTCTGATGATCTACCCACCTCGGCCTCCCAAAGTGCTGGTATTACAGGCGTGAGCCACCACGCCTGGCCAGGCTAGAAATTTTTTTAGTAAACCTCTTTTATATATATATAATTTGTTATCTTATTATATATATGTTTATATATATATCTTTTATATATATATTTGTTTTTATCATCTACTTTTGTTTCTCCTATCCCGTAAAATTTTTTTTTATTGATTAATGTACTGGTCTTCTCTTTTGCCAAGAGATCTAATCCCCCTCAAACTCATTAAAATGGGAAAATTTTGAGGAAGGTGGAGATGTTTGCTGGGCTCCTGGGAATGTAGCTGAGTCAACAGGAAGCCTGCATTATCAATGCATAGACAGGGTTTACGCGTTAGGCCCAAGTAATCCAGCATCTTGCCTCCTCCCCTCACCATCCAGTCTTGCCCTCCAACGTGAATCTCTCTCTGCCTTCCCTGAAGTCCATTTCCAGTGCCCCATCTCTGTGCAGCCCCTACCTCTCGTGAGAACCTGTATACTACTGTGCTTGGCTGCCTGCTGTCGTCTGCAATTCCTTTGAGGGGGAGAGGTTAGAGGTGAGAAGAAAATGAGGTCTTCTGCAGAGCTGGAAGCCAGTTTGAACAAAGGGGAAGAAATAGAAATGCGGCATGGAAGAAACCATTTCTTTTCTGAATAAAGAGATAGGAAAAAAAAAGGACAAATGCCAGGGCTGGGATTAGAGCTGTAGGGAATGAAGAGGAAGTGTGATAAGACAGGCCTGAGCTGGAGAACAGAGCAAGAGACATAGGCCTGAGGAATCCCAGAAATACGTCTCCTCAGCACAGTTGTCCAAGACTCTGAAAAGTTCCCTAAATATATCATTTCTCCCCACAGCCCAGTCATGGGGTTTTGTGGCATTTGAGATGATTGTCAAGGTATCACGTATTTTTGAGGAGTGTTATAAAAGAGGGCAATAGAACAGGCTAAATTCTCAGTATGGGAGGCAGGGCGCAGTGGCTCACGTCTGTAATCCCAGCACTTTGGGAGGCCCAGGTAGGCGGAACACCTGAGGCCAGGAGTTTGAGACCAGCCTGGGCAACATGGCAAAACCTCATCTCTACTACAAATACAAATATTAGCTGAGCGTGGTGGTGTGTGCCTGTTGTCCCAGCTACTTGGGAGGCTGAGGTGAGAGGATTGCCTCAGCCTGGGAGGTGGAGGTTGCAGTGAGCTGAAATTGCACCACCCCACTCCAGCCTTGGCAACAGAGCAGACTGTCTCAAAAAAAAAAAAAAAAGAAAAAGAAAAAAAAGGCCGGGTGCGGTGGCTCACGCCTGTAATCCCAGCACTATGGGAGGCTGAGGCTGAGGCGGGTGGATGACAAGGTCAAGAGATCGAGACCATCCTGGCCAACATGGTAAAATCCCACCTCTACTAAAAATACAAAAAAAAAAAAATTAGCTGGGCGTGGTGGTGGGTGCTTGTAGTCCCAGCTAGTCAGGAGGGTGAGGTAGGAGAATGGCATGAACCCAGGAGGCAGAGCTTGCAGTAAGCCGACTTCACGCGACTGCACTCCAGCCTGGGCGACAGAGTGAGACTCTGTCTCAAAAAAAAAAAAAAAAAAAAATTATCATTATGGGGGGCAAAACAAACAAAGCCCCTGTGTGCTAATAACTGCTTTCCTTTAACATATATTATTTTTGCAGCCAAGTACATTTTGATACCTCTAAAAAACTGGATTAGTCACAGAGAGTTGTCCCTCAGAGACATCCCGCTAATTAGAATAAGCAAAGGTAGATTTAGGAGACATCACATCCTCTCTCATAAGGGTCGAAGGGATCCATCAGGAAGGGATCACTAAGAAGTTGTCACAAAAACACCAGAAAGGCAACAGCATCTCTGAGAACCACAAACAGAGGGGACAAGGTAACTTTCTTTTTTTTAAAGGCATTTCACTATATTGCCCAGGCTGGTCTTGAACATCTGGGCTCAAGCACTCCTCCCATCTCAGCCTCTTGAGTGTTGGGATTACAGGTGTGTACCCCCATACCTGCTTAGCCTTGGATCTTCACATCATTTAGCTTTTAGATATCTAAAAGCTAGATATCTTTTAGATTGTCCCAAGTGAACAATTTTATTTAAATAAGTGCTGGCCGGGCGCCGTGGCTCACGCCTGTAATCCCAGCACTTTGTTGGTGGGTAGATCACTTGACGTCAGGAGTTTGAGACCAGACTGACAAACATAGTGAAACCTCGTCTCTACTGAAAATACAAAATTAGCCGGGTGTGGTGGTGCATGCCTGCAATCCCAGCTACTTGGGAGGCTGAGGCAGAAGAATCACTTGAACCCCGGAAGTGGAGGTTGCAGTGAGCCGAGATCATGCCACTGCACTCCAGCCTGGGCAACAAGAGGGAAACTCCATCTCAAAAAAAAAAAAAAAAGCTATATTTGTTACTTACCTATTTCTCCTTTTCCAACATGCAGAAGTGGGTTTACCATGAAGCTTAAACTCTAGGGCTTTTCCCAAGACCCTGCTGTGTGTTCACATGGTCACACCTAGTTTTGCTCCTGTGATGTCTACTTGGAACTCAGTGGTGTCTTCACCAGTGAAGCCGCTCCCGTGTTTCCCTCCCCCGTGGGACTCATGAGCAGAAACATGCCTTCTCAACCCCTTTACCTCATCAAAAAATGGGTTGTTTCCTCTCTTGATTCTTGTTCGGTGTGTCTGGCCACAGACGTGAACTTTGACCACAGGCCTTATGTTGTTGCCACTTAACTGTCGGCCCTCAATCACTCGGACGCGGATCTGCAGCACAGAAGGGGGATGGTTACCCAACCTTTCCCAGCACGTGGGATCCTTAGGATCCTCAGGTGTTGCTTCATTTCCTTCACCTATTAGGATTGCTAACACCAGGCCAGGGCAGCCTTATGGTATACCAGGTGCTACCAATTGGGTGGAGCCGCCTAGGGTCATTCCCAAGATGGGAACTGGGGTTGGGTTATAGAGACCAAGAGCAGCTGTGGGGATGAAATCGCTCAAAGCCAGCCTGGGAAAGGGCAGGGCAGGTGGAGGTCACTGCTCAGACTCCATTCATGCACCTGGTCTTGCTGAGCCTAGTGATGAACTAACTCCATAGCTGCCTCCCAAATCTAAGACAGGGCCCAGAGCTGTGAAAAACACAGTATTTGTGCTTCTATTCTTTGATTAGCTCTTTCCTTCTGCCAAAGGGAAGGAGAATTATAGTTTTATTTCTCTGGAGACCGTCAGCTGGCTAGACTAAACCCACTGATGCCTGCAGAAGAAAGATGGAGAGCTTTTCTTACTGGGTTTATACACTGACATCTCTCTTTACTGGTTGAGCCATTGTCCATTGGAATAGGTCCACTGAAACATCACTGCAATTGCCAGAAGATGGGAATATAAAGATTAAACAAAGAAGCAGAACACCAGGCCGTTCCTACCTGGAAGTCCTGTGGCTTATTGGACAGCATCCGCCGGCTGTTCTTTACTTTGGTGAGCCTCCGAGCAAGCTGAGCTTCTGACACCGTCCCAACCGGCCCCTTAGGCCCAGGGACCCTGACTGCATTGTCCAACCTGTCTTCATCACCTTCATCTTCTTCCCCATCTCCTAAAATATCAGAAAGAAACCCAGTGAGGGATAGCCCTTATCCTGTAAATGTCCAAAGGCTCAGGTTTCCAGGACACAGTTTTGTCTGCCATTATGTTTTAAGTGTTCCTAAAGTGGCAGGTGAAGGAGATCCTCTTGGTGACAATAACTTGGGACTTCTTGTGACTTGGAAAAATTCTTTCGGAAAATGTGTTCACAGTACATTGGGGCTCTTGCTCAGGTTGCCTTCGAAGAGACCAAGAGAATGGCAGAGATCACAGGGACAATGAGAGGAGATGGCACCGTCGGACCCAGCCAGGGATTGCTGAGTTCTCATTAGCGTTAGGATGGAGAAAGGAAGAAACGTCACGGAACACTGCAGTCTTGCAATGATAAGCTTCAACTCCATCCCTCCCACTGCAGATCTTTTCTCTAGAGATCTACTTGTGAACTATTTGCACTGTCTGTTTCCTGCTTGAGCCTCCTAATTCATAACTGCTCTTTCCACCCTCATGGCAGAAGAGAAACTCTCTTCATTTTCTTGCCAAGCACCAAGGTGATCATCTTGCTCTTCCTTCCTCCTCCTGGTTTGTCACTTTAACACACACGTGTCCTCTCCTTTATCCCCCTACCTTCCTTCTGCACTCAGGAAAAGGTTTACCTTGCTCAGCAGAGTGAAAATCTCAACCCTCTGCCATGCATTAGATCCTACTACCTCCTGAATATTTGCAGATCCTACTACCTCCTGATTATTTTCAGGCTCCCCAAATGTCTCCTCTCTCTTGTGTACCTCCGGGGGTTCCATCTCTATTGCAGCTTTTCCTCTGCCTTCAAGTAGACACAGATCTTTCTCTCCCTACAAAACCAAAAACCAAAAATCAACTCTGCCTACTACCTCTCCCCTTTCTTTTATTCACGAGCTCTTTGAAACTCGCGGACAAACTTTAGCTTTTCTTTTCTTAATACACAAAGAGTTAGAACTTCTGGTAATCTGTACAATACAATCTAAGAGAGCCTAGAAGAAAAGCCACCCTCTGCTTTTGGATTCTGAAACTCCTTCTCTACGATGCAAGATCATGAAAAAGATTTAATTTCCACGGACAGTCACCTGTCAGTCATTCACATCCTGGTATGAATGAGTTTCATCAGATTACTATGTAGCATAGCTCTTGAAATCTTGGGCTCTGAAGCCATGTGGCCTAGGCTCAAATCCACTCCCCACCCTCCACTTTCAAGCTATGTGAGTCTGAGTAAGTTCCTTAATTTCTCTAAGCTTCAGTTTCTTCATTTGTAAAGAGGGGAAAATAATAGTATTTACCACAGGGTTACTGTAAAGGTGTAATTATCTATAGGTGAAGCCTTTAGCACAGTATCTGGCATACAGAAGCACCCAATACATTAACTGTTTATTTTTTAGTTTTGCTGTGTAATCAGTTTTGGTTGGTGTCTTCACCTGTTTGGGCTGCTATAACAAAATACCACAAACTGGGTGGCTTTTAGGCAACAGAAATTTATTTCTCACAGTTCCGGAGGTGGGGAAGTCCAAGATCAAGTCACCGGCAGATTCAGTGTCTGGTGAGGGCCCACTTCTTGGTTTGCAGTTGGAGCCTTGTCTGCCTCCCATGATGGAAGAAGCAAAGGAGCTCCCTTGAGCCCATTTTGATCATGGCACTAATCCCATGCATGAGGGCTCTGGCCCTGTGACCTAATCGCCTCCCTAAAGGCCCCACTGCCTAATACCATCACCTTCAGGGTTAGGATTTCAATGTGTGAATTGTGGAGGGACACAACCATTGAGACCATTGCAATTGGAAGGGGCTTCTTCTGGAGCACAGGACACTTCCTGGAACCAGCTATGGGGGACGTGGGGATGGGGCGCTGGAGCAGTCCATGGGCAGCACAGCAGGCAGGGGGCCCAAAGTGAGGAAGAGGCAGCCACAAGGGAAGAGGGGGCCTCCACATGCACTGCTTTGCAATTTAGCCCAGGGTGGGCCCTGCTCCTCATCATCCATTCATTCATGCTTCACCCATCCTAGCCCGGCTTCTGTTCTTCGAACAGAGGTCAATCACCTCTTTTTGCCAAGCTCAGTGCCCTTTTCTGCATCTCCATATTGGATCTTCCACAGCCCTGGACACCAGTGTTCATATGCATATTTTTAGATCATTGCAGCTCTCCTCCCCCGATCTACTTTTTCGGGTTCTTCTGTGGGCCCGATTTTGTCTCCTACTCATTGAGTATGACTCCCTACTCTGTCCTCTGATCCTTTGACTCAACACTCTCTAGATCCTCACTTCACACTTCCTTCAAGTAGCCATGGACCCACAGAATGTTGTCCTAGAAGGGACCTTAGAGATCCTTGATCCAACCTACCCTTCACCCCATTTTACAGACAGAAAAACTGAGGTCCAGAAAGCTAAGGCAACTTGCCTGTGCTTAAGTTATTAGAAGCTGAGCTAAAACCAGGACCAGGTTTTCACGCTGTCTCTCTGGTTTAAAACTGGGTTTAAAACCAGGCTGCAGGTGAAGGACATGTTATGCTCCTAGTACTTCAACATCTTTTTCAGGCTACTGGGAAAACCTCATGGAAGTCAAAGATAAGGAATCTTTGTCCTCTGCAAGATGGTCTGGACCTCCTCTTGCCTATTCTTGAAGAGACTTCAAAAGAAGGGCTTACCTGCTGTCTCTCTTACGGCACCTGGATCCAAGGTCTTGGAATCTTCTTCATCTTACTCTCTACCAGGTAAGTTCCTCTCCTTCTTAAGTTTCAGATGAAACATACTGTCTTCCAACATGCCCTCCCCACCTCTTCCAGATGGAGTTAGTCCCACTCTCTCCTACCCACCACACATTGTTCTTTCTAGTCCTCGCCACATCGTCTTGCACCTGCTTGTCAACCCATAGGCTTCCCCTACTCCCAGGCATTTCAGAAGCAAGGAGCCTGCCTTTATTTCTTTGTATCTGCCCCAGGCCTTACAGAACACCTTACATAAAGTATATAGAAAGTGCTTGATAAATGTGGAATGAGTAAATAAATGGGAAGGGCAACAGGATCCCAGGCACAAATGTGCCTTCACATTTGGAAAAACTACTGAACAGCTCTCAGGAAAAAACACCCAGACGGCTGAAGGGGTGCTCTTCCCAACCTTGGCACCAGCCTCGGGGAAGCACTGGGGGCCAGGCGCTTCCCCTCTGCAAACCTGTCCTGGACCGAGCAATGGCTGGGGCTGATAGCTGTTGGGTTCCTCCAAACAACGAAGATGAACTTCCTTCCATCATCCTGGGCCTAAGTGGGACTTCCTCCTTGCCATAAATTATACCACTTTAGGCTGGTGATTGTTTAAGGCAGTAAGCAGGAGAAAAAGTCGGGGTCAATCATACCCCTTTGCAATGCTGGACTCTGGACAAGTACTCATTACATTCTCAATGGATGCTCTAGAATCAGCCTGCAGATAACAAAGAACGTCTTCTGCTATTCAGATTTTAGGCTAAAGGGATGGGTCAGAGGAAACCAGCCTAAGCCATGGTGACAGCCAGCCTCTGTGCCTTGCAGCAGAAGAATATTCAAGCAGGAAACCTCCCCTTTATGTGGCAGGAAGCTGCAGAGGATTAAACAATGGTATGGGCTCCACAAAGAATGCTACGGGTTCCACAAAGAATGAGGGGGACCCTATGGCACTGTTAAACACACCCTGATGTGCAAGTTGTGTCATGAGTGAAATGCTAGCAGTTGTGCTGGCAGGCCCTGTCCGTGAGACCCAGGCCTGAATGTGATCCACAGCCAAGTGGATCTACAAAGAGCAACTCTTTCACAACCACAGAGGGCCACACCAAGTCAGGAATCACCCACTGAACAGGAAGCTGCTGGTTGTATTAGCTTCTGAAGACTGTCGTAGGAAGTCCCACAAACTGGATGACTTAAAACAATAGAAATGTATTCTCTGGCTAGGCGCAGGGACTCACACCTCTAATCCCAGTACTTTGGGAGGCTGAAGCAGGAGGGTCGCTTGAGCCCAAGAGTTTGAGACCAGCCTGGGCAACATAGGGAAGACCCCCCATCTCTGCAAAAAATGTTAAAAACTAGCCAGGTGTGGTGGTGCACACCTGTAGTCTGAGCTATTTGGGAGGCTAAGGTGGGAGGACCATCTGAGCCCAGGAGGTCGAGGCTGCAGTGAGCCATGATCATGCCCTTGCACTCTGTCCTGGGTGACAGAGCAAGGAAAGAAAAAGAAAGAAAAGAAAAGAAAGAAATATATTCCCTGACAGTTCCAAACCTTACAAGTATAAAATCAAGATGTTGGCAGAGACATTCTCCCTCTGAAGCCTCGAGGAAAAAGTCCTTCCTGTCTCTTCCTAGCCAGTGACTCCCAGCAGTCCTGAGCATGCCTTGCCTGTGGCTGCATTACTCCAGTCTCTGCCTCTGTGGTCACATGGCCTTTCTCCTTCTGTGTCCTCCCATCTTCTCATAAGAACAAGTGGGCCAGGTTCGGCGGCTCACACCTGTAATCCCAGCACTTTGGGAGGCTGAGGCAGGTGGATCACCTAAGGCCAGGAGTTCAAGACCAGCCTGGTCAACATGGCAAAGCCCTGTTTCTACTAAAAATATTTAAAAATTAGCCAGGTGTGGTGGCGTGCACTTGTGGTCCCAGCTACTCGGGAGGCTGAGGCAGGAGAATCACTTGACCCTGGAAGGCAGAGGTTGCAGTGAGCTGAGATCATGCCACTGCACTCCAGCCTGGGCAGAGAGAGCCTCTGTCTCAAAAAACAAAACAAAAAAACAAGCAACAACAGTCACTGAATTTAGTGTGACTTTATCTTAATTAATTACATCTGCAAAGACCCTGTTTCCAAATGAGGTCATATTCTGAGGTTCCATATAGACATGCATTTTAGAGGGCCACTATTCAATCCACTACAGAGGCTATCTTTTTTGTTGTTTTTTGTGGTTTTGTGTTTTTGTTTGTTTGTTTGTTTGTTTTTTTGAGGTGGAGTCTCACTGTGTCATCCAGCCTGGAGTGTAGTGGTACAATTTCAGCTCACTGCAGCCTCTGCTTCCCAGGTTCAAGTGATTCTCCTGCCTCAGCCTCCTGAGTAGCTGGGATTACAGGCACCTGCCACCACGCCCAGCTAATTTTTGTATTTTTAGTAGAGATGGGGTTTCCCTATGTTGGCCAGGCTGGTCTCGAACTCCTGACCTCAAGTGATCCACCTGCCTCAGCCTCCCAAAGTGCTGGGATTACAAGCATGAGCCACCACGCCTGGCCGAGAGGCCATCTTTTGTATCTTTCCAATTTGCTTCCTCTCTTACTCCAGCCCACAAGCAGCCCCAATCTAATGAGCACACTGCCTTCCCTGCACCCCACTTCCTCCATGTCTTTGCTTTACCCCTAGCCCAGGTTAGATCCTGCCACCTAACACTGCGACCACCCCACTGCATGCCCCTCGATCCCTTTTCCCCTCTCACTTCACTGTGCTTACCTGGTTTATTCAACTCTCCACTGACTTTACCTCTGCACCCAGCCAGCTGAACTTGGCTGGGAAGCACACACATCTTACTGGACTGATCTCACTTTAATTTCCTGATCACTAACTGTAAGTGTCCTCACAGGGCTGCCTGGCCATCTTACCACATTTCCAAGACATCTATCCCAAAGCTTTCCTGGATCCTGGTCTGAGATAGCCACTGATTAACCAGCACATCAAATCACTTTACCTTTCTGAACGGCCATCTATTTTGCATCTTGAAAGCTTCCAACACCCTTTCTATCTTTCTCATTGTCCACTAATGACCTGGCTTCTTATTTCATTGAGAAATAGGCAATTAGAAGAAAATTTCCACATCTTTCCAACTCCAAATCAATCATCTACCTGTATCTGTTGCCTTCTCTCCTGCTACAATTAGTCAGTGAACTATCTGTGCTCCCTGAATGAAGCCAATGCTTCTGCATTTGCACAGATCCTATCTCCTGTTGCTACTTAAGGAGTTTTGCCTCTTTATACATTCATCAGTTTCCCCCTTTCTACTGGATGATTCCCATCAAAATATAAACATGCTGAAATATCACCCAGAATTTTAAAAAACAGAACTTTCATTGACTCCACAGTGCCCCCTACAGTTACTGCTCCATTTTTCCTGCCCCTCTTGGGAGCCAACTCCTCAGAAGAATCATTTTTACTCACATTCTTCACTCTGTCTCTGATTCTCATGCTTCTTCCAGCCAGCCCTCTGCCCTCCTAGTCCACCAAAACTGCTCTTGTCAAGGTCGCTAAAGACTTTCATGTTGCAAAATCCAACGGTCCAGCCTCAGGTCTCTTCTTACTCAAACTCTCTGCAGCATTTGTTCATTTAATCCTTGAAACACTTTCTGCTCTTTGATTCAGCCTATTTGAACCAAAGCGCAGCTGCTCATCCTGGCATTCGCAAATGGAAGTAATCACCAAAGAAACTTCTCTCGGCCGGGCGTGGTGGCTTATGCCTGTAATCCCCACTTTGAGAGGCCAAGGCGGGTGGATCACCTGAGGTCAGGAGTTCGAGACCAGCCTGGCCAACAGGGCAAAACCCCTTCTCTTAAAAAAAAAAAAAAATTAGCCAGGTGTGGTGTCAGGCGCCTGTAATCCCAGCTACTCGGGAGGCTGAGGCAGGAGAATCACTTGAGCCCAGAGGCAGAGGTTGCAGTGAGCCGAGATCACGCCACTGCACTCCAGCCTCGGCAACAGAGCGAGACTCCATCTGAAAAAAAAAAAAAAGAAACTTCTCTCATCCTGTCTTCTTATAATATATGAACCCTGCCTTTGATCAGGCTTTTTTTTTTTTTTTTTTTTGAGACACAGTCTCGCTTTGTCACCCAGGCTGGAGTGCAGTGGCACGACCTTGGCTCACTGAATCCTTCACCTCCTGGGTTCAAGGGATTCTCCAGCCTCAACCTCCCAAGTAGCTGGGACTATAGGTGCACACCACCACACCTGGTTAATTTTTGTATTTTTAATAGACACAGGGTTTTGCCATGTTGGCCAGGCTGGTCTTGAACTCCTGACCTCAAGTGATCCACCCACCTCAGTCTCTCAAAGTGCTGGGATTATAGGTGTGAGCCACTGCACCCATCCATGACCAGGCCATTTTAATAGAATCATAGAACTTCGGAGCTGGAAGAGACCCTACATATTATTAAATCCAACCTCCTGATGTTGTAAGAAAGGAACTTGAGGCTCAGAGAGGTTAAATGACATGCCTACTGTCACACAGCTTGATAGTGGGGCCAATGCTCAAATCCAGATCTGTTGATTCACAGTGGTTCAAGATTCCTCACTGTCCCTCTCCGGCTGTGACAAGCTCTTCACAACTCCCTTGCAGGAATGCCATCCTGCCTCTCCGATAATTATAGTGTCACTTGGTCAAATCCTACAAAGCTTCTCACTACATCTAACACTGACCTGTCTCCTTTCTGAATATCAGCAACTGCATGTGATCCACTGTTCTTTACTCGTATGTTTCCACTAACATTTGGAAATGGTTCTCCATCACAGCTCCAGCAATGTAATCATTCCTGAGATGTATTGTGGTCCTCTTTCCAGAAGCTCAGCAGCAATATTCCTGCCAACTGCCCTTGCGTGCAGTCACTTGTGATAATGACACTTGCCTACATGGCTTCTGTCCATCCACTCAGTGCTGAAGAGTTGGCAGCCCTAGAGGACCTTGTGATACAGTCAAGTTTGCCTTTGGCATCCCCAACTGTGCCTTTCCCCAGTGCATATCAATGTCCCTTCTTCCTCCAGGCTCCCATACTCTTCTCTAGCACCACTTCTCCCTACCAAGCAGAAGAGAGTGGGATATCAGTCACTCAGATATCAGATGTCACCGGAGCTGCAGGTCATTGTCCTCCCACCTCCATCATCCCACTTTGTCTGAACCTTGCCAGGGAGGGGGATCCTTGTTAGAGCTTCCCAGTGAAGGCAACTCCTAGGAATGGCTGAGGAAAAGGGGCACTTGCTGGTCACCCTGGCTGGACTGGAATCCTCCTGGCTGGAACACAGACCCCACTTCAGCCCCTGGCAGCCCCCTTTATCCAAACATTCTGCCTCTCCTCTCATCTCCTCCCAGGCTCAACCAATCCTCCCATCTCAGCCCCTACAGTGGCTGAAATTACAGACGTGCACCACCACACCCAGCTAACTATTTTTATTTTTATTTTTGGAGAGATGGAGTCTCCTTATGTTGCCCAGGCTAGTCTCAAGTGATCCCAGGCTCAAGTGATCCTCCTGCCTCGGCCTCCCAAAGTGCTGGTATTTCAGGCATGAGCCACGGTGCCTGGCCTCTGCCTTTGATCCTAATTCTGCTTTTCAAGATGAAGTCTTGTTAAGTGGTGGTACTGGTTAAGCCAGAATTTTATCACTTTGAGCCAAAGGTCATTGCCCAAGCACAACAAAGGGCTGATATCATATTATCTTCAGTGTAAGCTAAAAGGACAATGCAGAACAGGAAAGGGTAAGTTTTGAAGCAGGAAAACATGTAATATTTTGGAGATAACACATTTTCTTAGCTGGAATGTAGAATAATTTTTTTCTGAATTTCTAAAATGTTAAAAGTTTTATAAATAAATGTTTGTGTCCTACTGTAAGCAATTCATTACCCCACCCCAATTCCTGAGTAAATAACACTAAATGTGCCCTAAGAATTTTCTACCATGTTGCAATACATAGACCAGAGCAAAGGTACCACGGAGGAACCTAAGAAGCAGGGATGCAAACGCAGTCCTGCGGGGCAGTTGATGAATCAGGCTGTGAGCCAGTCTAGATAACAAAGCCCAGAGATCTATGTCTCCCTCTGGACAACATCACGTTCAGTAGGCAAAATGTACGAGTGCAGCGTTTCTCAGAGTGAACTCCGAAATCTGCCTGCATCAGGCTCTCCATACAGACCCGGGGCTCCCCTCCAGATGAGCTATATTAAACTCTCTGGAGATGCGCGCCAGATGACTGCACGTTTAGAGATCTCCCTTGATGATTTCACTGTGTCTAAATATTGAGAACCACTTGTTTATGATGAGCACTTTGATTTTCCTAAATATCCTAGAGAAAAACTGGACTAATATAATCAGTTTACTAGACAAAGCCACTTGATTAGAAACCCAATCCTGGAAACAGTGCCTGCAACAATCTTCTGGCACATGGATCATTTTCCAGTTAGGCTCTGACCAAGTCAGTCCCTTGTCATGGAGCACCTTTCATGGAGCCCCATGGTCTTCCCATCAAGGACAAATATCGCAGCCTAGCACCTACAGCCCTCAGGAACATGCTTCGCTTTCAACACACTTCTGAATGAGCCAGGAGCTTTGGCATATTCACTAGTGTTCCCCAAAATGCCCTTCCTTTTTTCTTCTTTTTATTTTTTTTGGAGACGGAGTATTGTTCTATCGCCCAGGCTGGAGTACAGTGGCGCAATCTCGGCTCACTGCAACCTCCGCCTCCTGGGCTCAAGCAGTTCTCCTGTCTCAGCCTCCAGAGTAGCTGGGATTACAGATGCATGCAACCACGCCCGGCTAATTTTTATATTTTCAGTAGAGACAGGGTTTCACCATATTGGTCAAGCTGGTCTCAAACTCCTGACCTCAGGTGATCCACCCGCCTTGGCCTCCTGAAGTGCTGGGATTACAGGCATGAGCCACCGCGCCTGGCCCCAGAATGCCCTTCTTAAAAAAATTTTTTTAAACCATATTCAGTGCCCATCTATCATTCACTCACTCATTCATTCACTCAACCAACCAAGCATTTATTAACAATTATGACTTCTCAAGGGCTGTGCTAGGCACCATGAATACAGAGTTGCAATACACAGCTGAAAAAGTACTTTCTGAAAGCAATTGTTTCCTATATAACAATTTGGTCAATCTCTCTGGAGGAATGTATTACATTCAGCTCTGGGCTATAGTTATTCATGTTTATCTCTTACCTTCTTACTGAACTGCAAGCTCCTTGGTGGTAAAACAATGGCTTTCTCACCTTTGTATGTCCCATAGTCAGGTGTCAATAAATATTTTCTGAACTGGATCAAATTTAATTTTAAGGCTGGGCATGGTGGCTCATGCCTGTAATCCCAGCACTTTGGGAGGCCGAGGCTGGCGGATCACCTGAGGTCAGGAGTTCAACACGAGCTTGGCCAACATGGTGAAACCTCATCTCTACTAAAAATAAAAAAAATTAGCCAGGTGTGGTGGCCGGTGCCTGTAATCCCGGCTACCTGGGAGGCTGAGGCAGGAGAATCCCTTGAACCCAGGAGGTAGAGGTTTCAGTGAGCTGAGATCACTGGGCAACAGAGCAAAAACTCCATTAAAAAATTAATTTTAAGCAAATAACTTTGGGATTCATGGAATGAAAGACATTTGAAGCGGTGAAGTCTGGCTATGAATGAGTTTTTGAATGTCTATGTTTGGACAGAGCGCAAATTTAACAGATGGTGCTTCAAAAATAGACGTGAGATTTTAAAAATAGTTTCTTCCAGCTACGGGAACGTAGGCTTCAGTTAAGCGGACTGACATCTGGCAAATTAAGTTGCCATGGTAACAGGTTTTCAGGTCAAGCCTGGAGACTGGGTCAGCCCTCCCCTCTGTCATGGGAACAGTCTTCCAGGGGGGTCAATGAAAAGAACATCTTTGACAACACACACTTTCAGTCAAGCCACCAGTGCCCCAGGGTCTCTACCTTTTGTCATCTTCATATAAAAGCTCTAAGAAAGCATTCCTTAAAAAAGAAGGCCTCAGGTGTTCACTTCCTGTGATATGTGATCATAACTAGCTTCTTCAAATTGCAGGGGCAAATTTTCCTAAAAATCTTCACTTTTGTGTTCCAGCATAAACATTTCTAGTATCTCCTCTGCAGGAGTCACTATATGGATAAGAACCTTTAAAATCAATAGCAGAAGTTGCTGGCAGTGGTTATCTCAGGAGGATGGGACCCAGAGATTTTCACTTTCCATGTCATGTATCTCTGTGATGTTTACATTTTATTAAGCAGATATTTCTTTTTTGCTCAAGGAAAGAAAAACAAGCTCAAATTTTAAGAATTTGAAAATATATAAATCAGAAGAAGCAGACGTTACTTTTACATAGAATGGTAAAGTTTTAGGGTTTCTTTAAGAGTCAGTTGAAGGGAGGCCGGGTGCAGTGGCTCATGACTGTAATCCCAGCACTTTGGGAGGCAGAGGCAGGTGGATCACTTGAGGTCAGGAGTTCAAGACCAGCCTGGGCAACATGGCAAAACCCTGTCTCTACTAAAAATTAAAAAATTAGCCAGGCATGGTGGCACGTGCCTGTAATACCAGCTACTCGGGTGGCTGAGCACAAGAATTGCTTGAACCGGGGAGGTGGAGGTTGCAATGAGCCGAGATTACTCCACTGTACTCCAGCCTGGGTGACAGACTGAGATTCCACTTCAAAAAAAGAAAAAAGAAAGAAAGTTAATTGAAGGCAAAAAAAGGCAAATTCTGGGCCAGATGTCCTGCTTATGTCATTAAGGTATGCAATGCCAAGAGGTATGGCTGTCTTGCTGTTCTCTGTCTCATATTTGTTTGTCTTATATTCCCCCAAGATTGTAAGTTGTTTTTTTCTCCTGGTGTTTTCCCTAGCAGGGAGTTGCAGTAGGTGCTCAAAGATACCTTTTGCTCAGTTGAACTGAATTACCATGTGATATAGTTTGGATATTTGTCCCCTCCAAATCTCATGTTGAAATCTGATCCCCAGTGTTGGAGGAGGGGCCTACTGGAAGGTGTTTGGGTCATGGGTGGGGAATCCCTCATGAATGGCTTGGTGGCTTCTCTGCAGTAATGAATGAGTTCACCTGAGAGCTGGTTGTTTAAAAGAGCTCTAAGAAAGCATTCTTAGAAATGCTTTCTTATTATTATTATTAAGAAATGCTTAGAAATAGGCACCCTGGCCTTCTCTCTCATTTTCCTCCTCTCTAAGAAGTGGAAGCTTCCTCCCTTCCTCCATGAGTGGAAGCTTCTTGAAGGGCTCACCAGAAGCAGAGGCTGGCACCATGCTTCTTGTACAGTCTGAAGAACCATGAGCCAAATAAACTTCTTTTCTTTATAACTTACCCAGCCTCAGGTATTCCTTTATAGCAATGCAAACAGACTAAGACACTATGTTAGGGAAAAGAAATGTTTTCCCTTGAAACATCTAGATAGTCGAGGCTATTGGAAGTTTTTTGTTTTTTGTTTTGTTTTTTTTTTTTAATGCTGAAGGGAAGTTTCTCTTAGCCAGATTAGGAAGCCGACACACAGAATGCCACCCTTGACTCAGCCCCGGCAAACATTCATTTTATAGAACAAAGACAGCACTTCCAGATCAAAGAGCGCGATTTATTTTTTGTAATAAAGAAATTTCACATCACTTCTCAGACTTTTGGCTAAGATCAAGCATAGAAATTTCGCTCTGTCATCTTGCATTTAAAAATAAAATTGCCCTGCAGACACAGCTCATTTGCAGACCAACACTTGGTGACCTTCTTTGTTTGAAATCCAAATACAAGGAACCCAAGTTTTGGTTCATTTCCTGTCTTAGTTGAGCAAAGTCAGGGATTCTAAAGAACTTCTGTGGGAGAGCTGGGCTGCGCTTGTGCAGTTCTCTGGTGCTGAGCCCACTGGGAGCCAGACTCCTAAGGGGATGGTGGACTCCTTCAGTCTACTGTCCTGCTGGGAGCACTGGTGCTACAAACAAAGGCTTAAACCAAGAGGAAAGGAGAAGGAACCTCGGGTGGCAGGGATTTTCTTGCCAGCAGGTTTAAAAGTTCAATAGTTGGGGCCAAGCATGGTGGCTCATACCCGTAATCCCAGCACTTTGGGAAGCCAAGATGGGTGGTTCACCTGAAGTCAGGAGTTTGAGACCAGCCTAGACAATATGGTGAAACCCCATCTCTACTAAAAATACAAAATTAGCCGGGCATAGTGGTGCACACCTGTAATACCAGCTACTTGGGAGGCTGAGGCATGAGAATCACTTGAACCTGGGAGACGGAGGGTACAGTAAACAGAGATCATGTCACTGCACTCCAGCCTGGGTGACAAAGCAATATTCCATCTCAAAAAACTAAAATAAAATAAACCCAGCAAGCAATGTTCTTACTTTATAAATACTAACAAATGGTGTGGCGCTGACCTCTTTACGTTTACTCTTTTTACTTGAATGAAACACAGTATTTTTTTTTTCCTAAAGGCCTGGCAGAAGGGGTAACACAAGAGGACCCATTTAATATTTTGGCTCTTGGAATGGAATCAACATATGAAATTGTCTTTTATCTGCCAGTGTACTGGGTTGAATACTGTCCCCTCAAAATTCATGTCCACTGGAACCTCAGAATGTGATCTTATTTGGAAATAAGGTTTCTGTACAGTTAAGATAAGGTTATGGACCTTAAGAGAAGGTTAGGACTCACCCTAATCCAGAGTGACCTTATCTTAACTTGATTTGGGTGGGTCCCAATCCAATGACCAATGCCTTATAAGAAATTTGGACACGGACACACAGAGAGGGGTCGGGTGCAGTGACTCACACCTGTAATCCCAGCACTTTGGGAGGCCAAGGCAAGCAGATCACTTGAGGTCAGGAGTTCGAGACCAGCCTGGCCAACATGGTGAAACTCTATCTGTACTAAAAATACAAAAATTAACCAGGTGTGGTGGCAGGCGCCTGTAATCCCACCTTCTCGGGAGGCCGAGGCACTAGAATTGTTTGAACCCGGGGGCAGAGGTTGCAATAAGCTGAGACTGCGCCACTGCACTCCAGCCTAGATGACAGAGCAAGACTTCATCTGAAAAAAAAAAAGCCGGGCACCGTGGTTTACGCCTGTAATCCCAGCACTTTGGGAGGCCGAGGCGGGTGGATCACGAGGTCAGGAGATCGAGACCATCCTGGCTAACACAGTGAAACCCTGTCTCTTCTAAAAATACAAAAAATTAGCCGGACGTGGTGGCGGGCGCCTGTAGTCCCAGCTACTTGGGAGGCTGAGGCAGAAGAATGGCGTCAACCCTGGAGGCGGAGCTTGCAGTGAGCCAAGATCGCGCCACTGCACTCCAGCCTGGTCGACAGAGCCAGACTCTGTCTAAAAAAATAAAAAAATAAAAAAAAAAAACCAAAAAATCAAAAACAGACACACAGAGAGGAAGATCCTTGAGCCACTCAGGAGCTATATCCTAGAGGGGAAAAAAGCAACATAGACATCAAGACACACAGGTAGAACACCATGTGACAGCAGAGGCAGAGACTGGTGTGACGCATCTACAAGCCACAGATGCCAAGGAAAGCGGGCAACCAACAGAAGCTGGGAGAAAGGCTGAGAGGCTCCAGAAGGAACTAGCCCTGCTGACACCCTGATTTCAGACTTTTGGTTTCCAGAACTGCGAGAGAATGTTTCTGTTGCTTAAGCCACCCAGTTTGCAGCAGTTTAGGACAGCAGACCTAGGAAACTAATAAACAGGGTCTAGCTTAGGAGAAACGACAGTATGAAGAAAGATGCCCTGATCTTTCCAATTCAGAGGCTACTCCAGATAGCCCATCAATGAGGGCTGCCTTGTGCAGGCCAGAAAGCACCCAGTGCCTTTCCCACACAGATACAAATGCTGGGGACAATAGTCATCGGCAGGGGAGGTCCGAGGGAAATGAGTGGGACCACTCAGTTCTGCACCTGATGGTGTTATTGGTGCTGGCCTGTGTCCTCTGTGTTTCGTGGTTTTTTGTTTGTTTGTTTTTTTGTCATCACTGCTGTAGAAGCAAAGGGAGCCATGGATGTTCTTGAGCCACTGCAGGGCTCCCGCAGGGCTGAGTGTCCAAAGCCAAGTAGAATGCTCAGGGTGCCGCTAGGAAGAGGGTGACAGGCAGAGCATGCTGCTGATGTGCTGGGGCCATCTCAGTTTTGTCACCAAGAGGAAGCCACCTAACCCTCACTGGAAACTCACAACTACTTAGTCAAAAAATGAGCCAAAACATTCATAATGGGTGCATAAGCAGGGGCAGGCACTGAGGTCAGGCTGAGCAAGATAAGAAGTCAGGTGGGAGTGGGCAGGACAGGCAGGGAGGGTGCTGCTGCAGGTGTAAAGTGAACCCTTAAGCAGCCGGAGAGCCAAGTTCCCAACCCAGAGAAGCAAGGAGAAGATGAGCCCCGAGGAGCCATCTCAGGAACAAGTGCAGGACTTCCTCCCAGGAGGGAGAATTCCTTTTTATTTATTATTATTATTTTTTTGAGACGGAATTTCACTCTGTTGCCCAGGCTGGAGTGCAGTGGCACAATCTTGGCTCACTGCAACCTCCTCCTCATGGGTTCAAGCAGTTCTCCTGTCTCAGCCTCCCGAGTAGCTGGGATTACAGGCCTTCACCACCACACCTGGCTAATTTTTTTGAATTTTTATTAGAGACAAGGTTTCACCATGTTGGCCAGGCTGGTCTCGAACTCCTGACCCCAGGTGATTCACCCGCCTCGGCCTCCCAAAGTGTTGGGATTACAGGCGTGAGCCACCACACCCAGCCAGGAGGGAGAGTTTCAAGGAAGCAGGTGAGTGTGGTGAGATAAGGGGCCTCTCCCTTCCTGAGGCACATGCTGAGACTGGGGTAACAGATGGGGCCCTTGGTCATGCATCTTAGGGCTGAGGAAGGGACAGAGACTTTTAGCATCACGTCATCCTGGGAAAACACTGAGAGGGAGTCAGACTCGGCTGCATGAGAGGACTGATTGTCTTGTAGGCCCTCCCTCTCCGAGCCCTCAGCCCCAACCCCACCTAGAGTGGCACCTGATGGCCCTGAATGACTGGCAACCCATGTCAGAGACCAAGGACAATGAGGCTTATGCTGAAGAGAAGCAATTGCTTAGAGGACCTGGGGCTGTTTGGGGACAAGATGGGGCCGGGGTTATGGGACAGAGCGAAGGAGGCTTCAGTCGAAGGCCACGCCCATGAGACTGGTGCTGAGAGCAGAGCCCGGTGGTGGCACCTTTGGGAGGTGAGGAGACACACGGAGGAGAGCAGAGGGGCCACTCCTTGAGCCAAACAGCCTGGGGACACTGTATGGGGTGGAAGCCACAAACCTGAAGCAAAGCCCTGGGACATTCTGCTGGAGCCCACGTGTGCTTTTTGTGCTCACCGTGAGGCTGTTCAGTAAAGGGCTGGTTCACCCTTCCCCTCTACCTTGAAGGGCATTTCATAAACAATTGCAATGTCCCAATTCAGGCAGCCCCACCTGCCTCGCGGGGCCCCTGTCTGGGTGGGCAGGGAGCTACAGGCTTGTGATCGATGGCAGTCTTACTCCAGACACTCTCCTGTGTGTCTTTGGAACCCTCCCCTGGGGGTGGCTGGGCCTTCAGAAGGGTCAGCTTACCTCCCATGCCTGGCACGCTGGGCCCGCTCGGGTCATTTGGATGTGGAGCAGAAGGCGGATCATAGCCGATCACCAAGTCAATGGTGGCCTGGGTAGAAATAATTCATTGCAAATATTATCAGTGCAGGGCACCAGCATGTTATAGACTCAATGCAAGTGACTTCAGCAGGAGCCAAAGTCTTGGAAGGGGTAAGACAGAGGGAATAGGAAAGCGAGGCTGGAAACGGGGAGAGGGACATAAGCTGGACTCTTCCTATCCTCCCACTGAAAGCCAAGGCGGGGTGGGGAAGGAGCTCCCTGTCACAGGTTGCCAAGTGTATCCTTGCTAAGGGGCCACCTCATCAACAGAGTAAAGTTGTGACAAGCAGGTGTGAATTTGTCACACACCTCCATCCTAGACTGGAGATGCCCTCCCATCACAGAATTACAATTACAGAGGCTCACTGTAAATGATTAATTTATTTGTTTGCTCATTGCTTATTTCATTATGAATTGCTGAGATTTATCATGCTTCTCTTTAAAGAAGAATTTTAGGGCTGGGCACGGTGGCTCATGCCTGTAATCCTAGCACTTTGGGAGGCCGAAGCGGGTGGATCACCTGAGGTCAGGAGTTCGAGACCAACCTGGCCAACATGGCGAAAACTTGTCTCTACTAAAAATACAAAAATTAACTGGGCATGGTGGCAGGCGCCTGTAATCCCAGCTACTCAGAGGCTGAGGCAGAAGAATTGCTTGAACCTGGAGGGGGCGGAGGTTGCAGTGAGCTGAGATCATGCCACTTCATTCCAGCCTAGGCAAAAGAGCGAGAGCAAGACTTTTTTTTTTTTTTTTTGAGACAGAGTCTCACTCTGTCGCCCAGGCTGGAGTGCAGGGCGCAATCTCGGCTCACTGCAGCCTCTGCCGCCTGGGTTCAAGCGATTCTCTTGCCTCAGCCTCCCGAGTGGCTGGGAGTACAGGCGTGCACCACCATGCCCGGCTAATATTTTGTATTTTTAGTAGAGACGGGGTTTCATCATGTTGACCAGGCTGGTCTCGATCTCCTGACCACGTGATCTGCCCACCTCAGCCTACCAAAGTGCTGGGATTACAGGAATGAGCCACCGTGCCCGGGGAGACTCTGTCTTAAAAAAAAAAAATGAGAGAGAACTTTAGGTGACTAACAAGGCTGGGCGCGATGGCTTGCGCTTTTAATCCCAGCACTTTGGGAGGCAAAGGTGGGTGGATCACGAGGTCAGGAGTTCGAGACCAGTTTGGCCAACACAGTAAAACCCCATCTCTACTAAAAATACAAAAATTAGCTGGGCATGGTGGCAGGTGCCTGTAATCCCGGCTGCTCAGGGGGCTGAGGCTGGAGAATCGCTTGAACTCAGGAGGCGGAGGTTGCAGTGAGCCAAGATGGTGCCACTGCACTCCAGCCTGGGTGACAGAGCTAGACTCTGTCTCAAACAAACAAACAAAAAAAAGTGACTAACAAAACATGTATATAAATTTGTGATTCATAAAATAGGATAAAAAAAGGAGAATTGAATCTGGCTAAAGAGGAAACAAATATGCAAACCATAAAGTTAAATATAATTGCCATTTCTCTTGCATAATCTGTGACCTCCAAAATGTCTAGAGCCAAGTGAAAAGGGAAACTGAAAGCATTATGTAGCTTTCACTACCAGCAGAAGGAAACATACTAGTTCCTTACAAGAGACAATGTTATTCCTACTTAGAAGAGCTGATATCAATTTCTCACATGGAGCATTATTTTAGGGCAGAGTTTGCTGTATACAGTACTTTTTAATTTCATGGACCCACAAAATTTCAAAAAATTTGCTAGGGGAAATCAACATTCGGTTGCTAACTTGTATTTTGCCAAACACCTGTCCACAACTATCATCTACTATCACAATCATTTTATAAAAGAGAGGCATTTTAACACCAAAAATGAGGAGAGACAAACCTCAGAATAAAGGGAGTCCTTTGCAAATAAGGATGGCACACACGTACATACATACACACATGTGCACACACACACAAGGTGACCAGATAAAATCTGGACATCTGGACAGGACATCATATTTAGGACATACTTACACTGAGAAATTATTCGTTGTTTATGTGAATTTTTTTTTTTTTTTTTTTTTTTTTTGAGACAGTCTCACTCTGTCGCCCAGGCTGGAGCACAATGGCGCAATCTCAGCTCACTGCAGCCTCCGCATCACACCCGGGTTCCAGTGATTCTGCTTCAGCCTCCTGGGTAGCTGGGATTACAAGCACGTGCCAGCATGCCCAGCTAATTTTTGTGTTTTTTTTTAATAGAGATGGGGTTTCACCATGTTGGCCAGGCTGGTCTCAAACTCCTGACCTCAGATGATCCACCTGCCTCAGCCTCCCAAAGTGCTGGGATTATAGGCGTGAGCCACCTTGCCCAGCCTGTTTATGTGAATTTAAATGCACATCCTACACTTTCATTTGCCACTTTTCCTACATCTGGTAAACACACACACACACACACACACAGTGCATTGCCTTATTTTTTTCCATTTTTCTGTTCATCAGTGAATACTCCCTCATATACTGACACACCTTGGAACTACTGCTCTGGAAGACACTGAACACGATAAGGAATATACCCCCAGCCACAGTTTCACAGCACACAAAGAATCATAAGAGCAGCATCTCATGGCTGAATGCAGGGAGCACTGAAGGGCTTAGTTGCTAAACTGAATCTAAGAATCAAACTTTTCAAACCTAGAAGAACACACAGACAGCCACCCCCTTGATCTGTGGTTTTCATGCTGTGTTCTATAACCTCAGGATTCCCAGAGGTGCTCCAGGGACCCCCAAAAGGGTAAGAGGAATTACAGGGGGCAGGGCTTGAGGCCGTTTACTTTCCTTACTCCATGATATGGTTCAGATGTTTGTTGCCTCCAAATCTCATGTTGAAATGTGAACTCCAAAAGTGGAGTTGGGCCCTGGTGGGAGGTTTTGGGTCATGGGAGTGGATCCCTCACGAAGGACTTGGTGCCATTCTTGCAGTAATGAGTAAGTTCTCACTCTATTAGTTATTGCCAGGTCTGGTTATTAAAAAGGGTCTGGCCCCTTCCCCCTCTTCTCTCTTGCTCTCTTTCTCACCATGTGTCACGCCTGCTTCCTCTCCACCTTCCCCCCACGGGTAAAAGCTTCCTGAGGCCTCACCAGAAGCTCAGCAGATATTGGTGCCGTGCTTGTACAGCCTGCAGAACTGTGAGCCAAATAAACCTCTTTTCTTTATAAATTACCCAGCCTCAGGTATTCCTTTATAGCAGTGCCAAATGGACCAACACACTCCACCGAATCACAACAGTTCTGCCATTCTAGGGGTCTACATATGCTTTCTTCTGTGCTTTAAAAAAAAGAAGGCAGAAAAATCACTGACTTATACCATCTTTCCTCAGAATCATTTCTCTCAGCTAGGTTTTGGGTAAACAGATGATAGCCAACATTTTAAATGTGTGTTTTGATTAGAATGCTGATTTGTGGCAAACCTATAAGTTTTAGAGACCAGACCAGCAAAATTGCCATTCTTTCACACGGCTATTGAGAGCCTAGCTTTGCTTACAGGGACTGCATCTTTTAGTGTAAATTTTTCTCCCTTTGCCCAGGCTCCCAAGAAAAATAAATTGATTGGAAAATGAAGCGGTTGGAAGTTATGGGCCAAGTACAGTATCTTTATGAGTGCTTCTTATTAATTATATGAAATCTGGGACTTGCAACACCTGAGTCATTTTTTTTAAAAGCACATGCACTTGAGAAAGAGAATTCTGGTCTTGCATCAGAAAATATTAAGATGTACTTTTTTTTAATTTATTTTATTAATTTTTTTTTTGAGATGGAGTCTTGCTCTGTTGCCCAGGCTGGAGTTCAGTGACACGATCTTGGCTCACTGCAACCTCGGCCTCCTGGATTCGAGCGATGCTTCTCCCTCAGCCTCCCAAGTAGCTGGGACTACAGGCATGTGCCACTATGCCCAGCTAATTTTTTGTATTTTTAGTAGAGACGGGGTTTCACCATGTTAGCCAGGATGGTCTGGATCTCCTGACCTCATGATCCGCCCTCCTCAGCCTCCCAAAGTGCTGGGATTACAGGCGTGAGCCACCGCGCCCAGCAAGATGTACTTATTGAGAGAGGCTGTGACCAGAAAACATCCAGCACCCAATGTAATAAAGATTATGAGGCCAGGCGTGGTGGCTCTGGCCTGTAATCCCAGCACTTTGGTAGGTCGAGGTGGGAGGATCACCTGAGGTCAGGAGTTTGAGACCAGCCTAACCAATATGGTGAAACTCCATCTCTACTAAAAATATAAAAATTAACTGGGCATGGTGGCACATGCCTATAATCCCAGCTACTCGGGAGGCTGAGGTAGAAGAATCACTTGAACCCAGGAGGCAGAGGTTGCAGTGAGCCGAGATCATGCCACTGCCCTCCAGCCTGGGTGACGGAGTGAGACTCCATCTCAAAAAAAAAAAATAGATTATGATATTACCATCTTCATATTCCCAGGTTATATCAATGAACTGCCTTCTACAGAATGTTTCAAAGAGTATCTGATACACAGAATTATACATAACCACACAAATGTTAGCACCCACATGGCTAAGCACAGAGCTACACCCAGAGGGGGTCACCCTCACTCTATAGAATTCTGTCATAGAAAATCAAATCTATCTAATTTGCTAGTTCTGTGATTGAAAGTATAAAATAAGGTCCATGTCATTTGCAAACGGGCCCAGTTTTTTATTTAAAGCACACACACTTGAGAAAGATCACCAGAAAAATCTCAAAACCAGATTTTTTTTGTGTGTAGTTAGCTAATTATCAATTTATACCTTTTCCTTTCCTTTTCTTTTTTCTTTTTTACCAATTGGTTCTGACAATTTAGACATTTTTCTTTTCTTTTCTTTTTTTTTTTTTGAGATGGAGTTTCTCTCTTGTTGCCCAGGCTGGAGTGCAATGGCATGATCTCGACTCACTGCAACCTCCATCTCCTGGGTTCAAGCGAGTCTCCTGCCTCAGCCTCCCAAGTAGCTGGGATTACAGGCACCAACCACCATGCCCAGCTAATTTTTGTATTTTTAGTTGGGATGGGGTTTTGGCATGTTGGCCAGGCTGGCCTCAAACTCCTGACCTCAGGTGATCCACCCAAAAGTGCTGGCCTCCAAAAGTGCTGGCCTCCCAAAGTGCTGGGATTACAGGCGTGAGCCACCGCGCCCAGCCTTATATCTTTTTCTTAATGAAATTTTGCTCCATCATCTCACTTCAAAGCCATTCAATAAGAGAGAAAACACTCACCCCAGTATCTTGCCCTTTTTCATTTAGCAGGGAGATCAGCTTGTATGGCAGGGATCTGCTCTGGTCACCAGTCAGGTCCTTCAGGGCTACAGTCGCCGTGCCAATTAATCTGCAGGGAAAACAGGAAAGCACATTGCAGCCTAAGTAGGAGATAGGCTTCCAATGACTCAGGACCTCTCAACCCCTACCTCTTCGTCTGTTATCATTAAAGTCACTGTAATGAGATGTGGGCCATTTTGCTATTAGCCTCACAGGGCATTTTGGCAATAAACATATCTCCCATCACTTCTCCATTACAAGAGTCAAACTCTGGTGCCTATGAAATTTCTTTCTTTTCTTTTCTTTTTTTTTTCTTTTTTTTTTTTTTTTTTTGAGACAGACTCTTGCTGTGTCACCCAGGCTGGAGTGCACTGGGGTGATCTGCACTCACTGCAGCCTCCACCTCCTGGGTACAAGTGATTCTCCCAACTCAGCCTCCCAAATAGCTGGGATTATAGGCATCCACCACCACGCCCAGCTAATTTTTGTATTTTTCATAGAGATGGGGTTTCGCCATGTTGGCCAGGCTGGTGGTCTCGAACTCCTGCCCTCAGGTGATCCGCCCACCTCAGCTTCCCAAAGTGCTGGGATTACAGGTGTGAGTCACCACTCCCAGCCTGAAATTTCAACAGTCATGAATGAGATAGAGGGGCAAGAGGTAAAGACTGAATAGAGTGGCCGGACACTGTGGCTCATGCCTGTAATCCCAGCACTTTGGGAGGCTGAGGTTGAGTCCAGGAGTTTGAGACCAGCCTGGGCAAGATGATGAGACCCCATCTCTACAAAAAGTTAAAAAATTAATTGGGTGTGGTGGTGCATGCCTGTAATCCCAGCTACATGGAAGAATAAGGTGGGAAGCTCACTTGAACCCAGGAGGCTGAGGTTGCAGTGAGCTATGATTGTATCACTGTACTCCAGGCTGGGCGACAGAGTGAGACCTTGTCTCAAAAAAACAGAAAAAGAAAAAAGAAAGACTAAATATAGCACCCCCTACTCCCCGCCAGAATCCAGGAAGAGAGAAAAGTAGGACAAAATTCAGTAAGAGAGGAAGGCATTTCACTATAATAGAAATGTAAAAGGACCCATAAATCTTTGCCCACTGTGAAAATATCCCCCCAAGTAGACCTTCTAGGGTTGTAAATAGGTTGCTAGTTCACTGATAGGGTTAGCTTGCTATCCCCTGTTTGATGGTGTAGCATTCAAACGTTCAACGTGTGTACTTCTCTCTTCCTAGAACTTGGTGGATAATATCAGCCTCTGCCACTTACCCATCTATCTCCTATCGTACCTAACATATTGGTACAGAAGTACCCTCACATCTCTGCTCATGAGGAAAGCCCCCTCGACTCAGGGATTCCTGCCTGTTTTATTCACTACTCTAACACAGTACCAGAATATAGTAGATACTTAACAGCAGGTTCCTGAATGAAGGAAAGAATAAATAAGTCTACATATATTGAGAATTAATACTCAAAACATTTTTATAGTTAGGGAACATGATCAAAAACACATATAGAACACACATTCCCCAGTCTATATAAAAATGTAACCTGTGAAAAATAGCCTGTAAATTGGGGTTACAACATGAAACATGAATGACAGTAGGTAAAGCGAGGAAGTTCCTTGTGTGAAATGCAATCAGAAAGACAGAGAGTCACGTGCTTTCAGTATGTATCCTGAAAACAGACAGAAGAAATATTTAGAATGTTTTATTTATTTATTTATTTTGAGACGGAGTTTTGTTCTTATTGACCAGGCTGGAGTGCAATGGCGCGATCTCGGCTCACCACAACCTCTGCCTCCCGGGTTCAAGCAATTCTCCTGCCTCAGCCTCTCGAGTAGCTGGGATTACAGGCATGCGCCACCATGCCCAGCTCATTTTGTATTTTTTTAGTAGAGATGGGGTTTCTCCATGTTGGTTAGGCTGGTCTAGAACTCCCAACCTCAGGTGATCCACCCGCCTCAGCCTCCCAAAGTGCTGGGATTACAGGCATGAGCCACGGCGCCTGGCCCAATATTTAGAATTTTTAACTGTTACTTACTTATATCCTGTCTACATTGGCACTGACTTATACTAGCAGATAGAATAGAAAATCATTAGCATAAAAATAGAAAGCTAAACACTGAGTCCTTAAAGTGATAGAAGAGATTCCTTATGCCAACATATCCGGGTGAGGAAACTGTAATTGAACATTTCTATGTAACTCTGGGCTTTTGGGCAAACATAATAATCAAGAAAATTCATCTTGTGGAAATGCATTTTATTTTAAAATATAATACAGTATATTTAAAAATCAGAAAGTAAAAGTTGTTTCTCAGAAGTGCTCCAGGGACGCCACATGGCAATGTGGGCACATCATTTTTGAAGTGATAGATGTTAGCAGCATCTGTATTATTCTCCCCAATCCTCTTCAGTCTTCAGAAATAAGACTAGATTTTAACGCTGGGGTCTGTAACCCAACCACATAGGTCCAGAGACTTGGCAGTATTAATAAGTACCTTCACTTTCTGTGAATAGGATATTGCACAAGACCAGGAAATTGCTATAGCACCCTGTTTCGCCCAATTTACCCAATGATAGGAGCCCTTTGCACATGGTTTCTTGGAAGAGTGCACTTTCTTGTAAAGAACACCACACAAGACGATCAACAACTGCGATGGACTCTCATCCCTTCTAATATCACAAGCAGAATTTGTAGTTGGGGTCAGCTGCAGTGGCTCATGTCTGTAATCCTAGCACTTTGGGAGGCCGAGGTGGGTGGATCACTTGAGGCCAGGAGTTCAAGACCAGCCTGGCCAACATGGTGAAACCCCGTCTCTACTACAAATACAACGAATTAGCCAGGTGTGGTGGTGCGTGCCTGTAATCCCAACTACTTGGGAGGCTGAGGCAGGAGAATCACTTGAACCGTGAGGCAGAGGTTGCAGTGAGCCAAGATCAGGCCACTGCACTCTAGCCTGGGCAACAGAGCAAAACCCTGTCTCAAAAAAAAAAAAAAAAAGAATCTGTAGTTGGCAATGGAAAAGAAAATTTTTGCCTCCAGAGGGACAATAGTGAACTTTTCAGCCCTTTTTGGTCAATACAGAAATTAATTCTCCCAGTCAATGCCGAGAATTGGTGGGAATTTTCTCCTGTTTTGTTGTTGTTGTTGTTTTTCCTGTTGCTGTCATACGTTTAACTTCTACATGTTACAAAACCATAATTTATTGTTATTATTTTTTTCTCAAAACAATGAATTATCTTTTAAGGAAATTTTAAAAATAAAACTATCTTTAACATTAACAGAAAAAAAAGATGGATGGGAATTTTACAGAGTATGTTTTTAGATCAGTATGTTTTTTAGGCTTTTTTACAGGAGTATTTTTTTCTCCTTACTTAGATTTTTATTCCCGTGACATACTGAAGACACCCATTACTCCATCTCCACCAGACAAAACAGATGAGCCTCCAAACAAAGTGAAAGCCCCTAAAATCTCTTCCACATCTCTCTCAGCCACACAGCACAAGTATTAAGGAGAATTTATTTCCACGGTTTTTAAGTCATGAAATCAGCTAATTGAGTTTTCAAGAAAATCAAAACGTAAAAACTACAGGTTTAAAAGTCATCTAACTGGTATTAAATGTCTAAATGCGATGAAAGATGTGGAAACAAACTGGACTTCATTCCTTGCAATTCCATAATTCATAGCCTAACCCTAGGACTAAGACAGCAACACTGCACACTTGAACATGTACTGATTTGCTTCTGCTAAAGTCGAAATGACCTGAATCTCCGTCATCAATAAATAAATCTTAGAACAAACAGTGCAACATGCTGGGACAATGCTGAAGTAGAAAGAGGGCCAGCCTGGGGTTGGACCAGCGTGTCTCAACCTCAGCACTACTGACATTTTGAACCCGTTAATTTTTTTTATGGGAGGCTATACTGTTCAGCTAGATACCATTTGTGATCATCGAAAACTTCGAGGCACATTGCCAATTGTTCCCTGGAGGGCAAAACTGCCCCAGGTTGAAAACAACTCCTGTTCTATTCATAACTCTGTGTCCCAACTTTCTTAGAGTAGGTGGCTAAGTCACCCAACTCTTCGTTATTTGCAAACAAGTAGATTGAAGCAAAAAATTTCTCAAATGCCTTCCAGCTCTAACAATCTGCTACTAGGCTTGTATATGTGATGCTTTCTATATATGTCTACAGGAAACTATCTAATGTTAAATATTTCTTTTCTGGCCAGGTGCGGTGGCTCACACCTGTCATCTCACCACTTTGGGAAGCTGAGGTAGGAGGATCACTTGAGTCCAAGGAGTTCCAGACCAGCCTAGGCACACACAAAAAATGAAAAATTAGCTGGTTGTACAGGCTCACACCAGTAGCCCCAGCTACTTGGGAGCCTGAGTGAGTTGTGAATGTGCCACTGCATTTCAGCCTGGGCGACAGAGCAAGACCTTGTCTCAAAAATATAATGATAATAAATTATTTTCTCTCTTTTTTTTTTTTAAAGTCCTGCTCTCTAATTTAGAGGAAAAAAAAATCTCCTAGAACATGTCCACATTAGACCATCCAGAATGCTAGGCAGGGTTTCTGCCTTCAAAGAGATTGTCTTATAATGTCGTGAATCAAACTAGAATTCATATATAGTGTCAGGAGAGATGGTTGGGCCAATAACAGAAATGTGGAATGCAATGCGTGCTGTGTAATACAATAGTGGGGCTTATGGTTAACTGGAAAAAGCAGGCTTGCCTAAAACACAAAGCCTGTCTGCTGACCTTTTATGGCCTTGAGTGGTTTTACAACCTCCATTCTGACCCAATCAATATCTGCTAGTTTCCCTCCCCCAGAGAGTAGCAACAGATCACTGACCAGGAAGGGAGTAAAATAACAGAAAGCAATTATAAAGCCTAACCTCAATTTCTTCTTTGAGAAAACTTTAGTTCCATATCCTATTTGGAAAGAAAGATTTGCTGTCTCCTAAAATTCTGATGCTTTTGTAGGGGGGACACATACAAGAAAACTGAATTTATTTATTTATTTATTTTTTCTGAAGTAAAGATAGTGTGTTTAGATGAAGGCCTGCAAAGACTTTAATCCCAAAGATATTTTTACAACAAGCTGACTTCAAGAACAATTCAAACAGAAGTTCTAGGATTTTTCATTGTGAATTGAAGAAAATATGCCCCATGGATAAGTCTGAGCTCTGCAGTGATTCCCAGAGCACTCCTGGCTGGGCCTATTTTCTGTGACGTTGCCTGGATACAAAATACTGTGAAAAACTGGGAAATGATGACTTGGCCTCTTACACAGGGGATAAGAACAGTTTGGTCTGACCATAAGCCAATTTCCTTTAAAGGAAGTGACAGTAAACCAAGAGTCTTTTTTCTTTTCTATTACTAATGCTATAAAAATGCTAGAATATTATAGTGTAACAGTGATGGGGAAGCTTTGCTCTATATTTTCATGGAAAAGTAAGTCTCCCCATGAACTCCAACCAACACTAAAACAGGACTACTGGTCTCAAAAGGAAATTTTATAGTGAAAGAATCTCGACGTCCTCTGGCCCTCCAGCTTTCCTTGTGGAATTAATAAACTGCAGATGTCTTCAAAGTGAAGAAAAAGCCAGTCATGCTCCTTTGTCTTTCAGCCCACGAATATCATAGAGTTTGGAGTCGAGTCTCTATGTGACATCAAATATTACACAATGGGAGCAACTACTTGAAAATGAGATGTTATGATTGGGGGAATGAAAGAGTTTAATTGTAAACCAGTCAACTTAGTCTTGCAAGTATTGGTTAAGAGCCGCTTAAACTGTTTTTTTCTTCTTCTTCTTCTTCTTCAAATAGACAGAGTATAGTTTGTTTACAAAAGAGAAATGGAAAATGTTCTCCCCTTTAGCACGGGCGCAAATGTGAAGGGCCGCATGCCTCTGGAGTGAGTAAGGGCTTTGCCGGCTGACTCTTACTCAGGGGAGCTCACGTATACCAAGTTGTTCCTCTATGCAGCAGAGACACAGCCCACATGATTTCTGGAGGAGGAGTAACTTGGAAATTCCTTCATGAAGGAAGGAAAAAATGTGTTGGAGGCTGAGAAATAAATCACGTGTTGCACTGTTTCTGCTTCTAGAGATCGCAGCACGGTCTCAACTTCCTGACCTCTGAGCAGGAACAGCAATCCCAACCTGACTGGGGACAAACACGATTCCAAGCTGCTCCTAGGTCCCCTGTGGGAAACCTAAAAAGATGGTGAGCTCCCCACCCTCGAAGCAGTGGGCTCTCAGCTGGCCGTGCCTTGTCATTTTGGCAGGCCTATGGCCCTGGGGTTCCAAGGCTGGACCCCATCTCCCTCCCCAACACTTCTCCCTCTCCTGGGCCAGTATCTATCAAGCTCCTGCCCTGATCCCCAGCCAAAAGGCAGGAGAGCCAAGGGTGCCGCCTGTGAACCAGACTGGCAGGAGAGGCCGTGTCAGCTGACAAAGAGTCTTTGCTTGGCCAAACTTCAGTGGAGCTCCTGAGCCTCCTCCTGGGCCTGTGCTTCCTTAAGAAATCAAGTGTTAGCAGAGAATCCTACTCAGTCAGTTTAGCAAACAACCCCCATCCGTGAGATCTGATCACCCTCCATATCTGATCGGGTTTCCAATTCTCTGCCATCCCCCACGTGACGTCCTCAGCAAGAATCCTGTTAGGTTGGGTTAGCCAGAATCCCCCTGACTGTGACATTTCCTTTTAGGAATTTTCCATCCAGACCCCCACACTGCTCCTTGACTATCAATTCCTACTTGCCCATGCTGTATCTGAGTGGCACCCCATCTCTCTTCCCTCCCACGAGTCTCCGTTGCAGGGGTCACTTGACCTAACTCAGTCCTGAATGAAGCCTTCCTGCCCATACTGTACCAGGTGTCACTGAATAATTCTTTCTCAACACGCCCATGGCAGCAGTTTATATCACAGGAAACTATTGCTAGGTAAAATACCCGCAAAGGGCTGCGCCTCGGTTCACCCCTCCACTTGCACTTGCCTGTCCACCCTCACTCGGCCTCCGCATCGTCTCCCAAAACATTTCTCAGAATGTGCTTCCCCAGACGTCCCTCACCAGGGCGTCTGCAGATTCCCAGGTCCCTGAGTCCGACTTTTTCCTTTCGGTAATTCTTAATACCCAGGAAGTCCGAGAAACAATGGTCTAGACAGTGACTCCCAATGGCTGTGGGAGTAAAGTCGAGGAGATGGAAGGCTGGGGGTAGGGAAGGCAGCAGGCAACGCGGGATCTGGGGAGAGGGGGGCGTGAGTGGTTTTGAAAACATTCAGCATGGGAATCCAGGCTCACGTTTGAGAACCAGGCATCGAAATCCAATTATTTAATAGAACAAACTGTAGCAGGCAAACTCCATGAAAACCTCCTAGGCAGGCCTAGTGACCTGCGCTCCCCCAGGGAACTTCCGCTCCTGACTCCAGGCCAGGACTGCCAGAGAACCTTGCGGCTCTTTTCCTGCTCATCGAAAGGGGGTGTGGCTTTTTAAAAGGTAGTAACACTGATCCTCAACCGTGATTCCCAAACCTGGCTGGCACAAGTCTCGCCTCTACTTTTAGCTCACTCCACGCCCTGGTTTTGGAATCACTGACATAGCCTGAAGGCTGTGGCACGATTTGCACGATTTTCGTGACCAGCATCTACTGCGCTCTTTTCCGCAGCCCCTCCCACCTCTGCAACTCTGGCCACTATGGTATCACTGTAACACCTGCAAAGGGCTGAGTGGAAGCCCAGGTCTCCTCACCAAAGCTCCCCGGGTCAGTGAGGCATTGAGGCCAGAGTCTGTGGCTGCGAGGAGCAGGCTAACTCCTCTGGCATGGAGGAGATGCTGAATATTATTTCTTGAATAAATGGTCACCTGCTATTCTGTTATTTTCACCCGACCAATTCTGTACCAGCCTGCCCGCCTGCCTGCTCTGATGGTTCAGTGGAGTTCCGATGCTCTGTCTCCAGCTAATTCCCTCAACCGTTAGAATCAAAGTAGTAGTTTTTCCATCCATCCATCTATCCATCCATTTATTCACTCTTTCATGCACTTGAACCTTGTAAGATAAGGAGGGACAGCTTTGCCTAATGACTAGGAACGTGGAGGCAGGCAGACCTGACTAATTCAGACTCAGGCTGTGTACAGCTTAACTTCTCCAAGCTTCAGTTTCCTCACCTATAAAATGGGGATAATGACAGCTCCTACTTAATGGTATTGTTGCAGGGATTAAAAGGATGATATGGCAAGTGCTTAACAGTCACCTTGTATTATTATTTCAGACACTATGCTAGAAAAAGGGATGTATAAAAAGCATATGAAGACAGGGCTCCTGGCTAGTACTTGGCAGTGAAAGCTGGTCTGAATCAGCAAGGGGCTGGGCAGGTGGGCAAGAATGAATAGATAAGAACCCTTTGTAACTACCCACACCCATTTCTATGTAATCACTGTGTGAAGTTCTTAAAACCAGTTCTTTATCTTACCTACATTAAATAGCCCTTCCCCACCCTTAATACTACATATACCGCAAATCCTTTTGGGAAACAATTTTTCTTCTCAGAGTTAGACCAGAGGTAAACGTCAGCTGCAGCTGAATTCTCATAAAATCCAATTTAGTGGAATCTGAATGAAGTTTGTAAACTTCATAACCCATTATAAAAGATTCCCCAGGCCAGGCGCAGTGGCTCACGCCTGTAATCCCAGCACTTTGTGAGGCCGAGACGGGCAGATCACGAGGTCAAGAGATCAAGACCATCCTGGCCAATATGGCAAAACCCCATCTCTACTAAAAATAAAAAAATTAGCCTGGTGTGGTGGCGGGTGCCTGTAGTCCTAGCTACTCGGGAGGCTGGGGCAGGAGAATCACTTGAACCTAGGAGGCAGAGGTTGCAGTGAGCCGGGATTGTGCCACTGCACTCCAGCCTGTCGACAGAGCAAGACTCCGTCTCAAAAAAAAGAAAAAAATCCCCCAAAACAAACCCTTATACGACAACCCTATCTAAACCAGCACCCACTCAGACCTCACCCTGCTGTTTTCTCTCCTTTACCTTGCTTTATTTTCTTTGTATCACTTATCACCATCTGTTATGTCATATGTGTATTTATCTGTTCCCTCTACTCAGATGTTAGCTCCATAAAAGGTATGGAGTACCCCCAGTGTCTAGAGCTGTGTCTGACACATAGTAGGCATTAGTAAATATTTGTGGCATGAATAAATTAGTTGATACATCATTGAAGATAGTCCAATGACCTTGTAAATTATTTACAGGTTGTAAATCTTCCTGTCCTAAGAGATCACCCACCAAAGTGCCATCAGAAGATAATTACAGCTCTTGCCTTTATGAGATGCCTTTCTCTTTCAGCCTCTCTGGGTATCTTTCTCCAGGGCTGTGGCCCATTCTTATTTAATCACAAGATCTTAACAGATACCAACAGGATTGCAGCAGCTACTTAATCTGCCTTCCCAAAAAGTGCAGTTCAGGCTCTCCCTGTATAGAGACAGCCAGCCCAAACCAGCTCAGATCTTTTCAGTGTCGCCGTTCTAATACAGAACTAAAAAGAAATCAGAACTGAGAGTTCTGCCCCACAGTAACATCTGCTTCTAGTTTAGATTTTTGAACAGCCTGAGAAGCTACTCCAGTGAGAAGATCCTGCTTCAATCCATGGGCTATCCTATACTTCCTCACCAACCAACCCCAGGAGAAGAAAGACCACCTTCTCCCACTGTCACATTTACATGGGGCAAGGTCAGAAATGAGTTTTATAACTAGGAGAAATAAAAGTAATAAAAGCTTAAAGACAAAGTATTTCATATACTAGGGAATGAAAAACGTCTTATAAGCAATACCACACTTTGCCCTACCAAATTAATTTTATTCCAAACGCAGCCTTTTTGTTTTTTCTAATTTAAAACAAGCTTTGGGCTTTGCCTAGGGAGTTAGTACATTTCTTTTTTTTTTTTTTTTTTTTTGAGACGGAGTCTCGTGCTGTCGCCCAGGCTGGAGTGCAGTGGTGCAATCTCGGCTCACTGCAAGCTCCGCCTCTTGAGTTCAAGCGATTCGATTCTCCTGCCTCAGTCTCTGGGGTAGCTGGGATTACAGGTGCCCGCCACCATGCCTAGCTAATTTTTGTATCTTTTTTTTTTTTTTTTTTTTGAGACAGAGTCTCACTCTGTCACCCAGGCTGGAGTGCAATGGCACGGCCTTGGCTCACTGCAAATTCCGCCTCCTGGATTCAAGCGATTCTCCTGCCTCAGCCTCCCGAGTAGCTGGGATTACAGGCAGCTGCCACCACACACGGCTAATATTTGTATTTTTAGTAGAGACTGGGGTTTGACCATGTTGGCCAGGCTGGTCTCGAACTCCTGACCTCGTGATCCACCTGCCTCGGCCTCACAAAGTGCTGGGATTACAGGCGTAAGCCACCACACCCGGCCGGGAGTTAGTACATTTCACAACGTAAGCTAGGTCTTTTCCTTTTTCTAATTCTATAGCCCCCCGAACAACCTCTCACTTTCAAGTTTTAGCACCCTGGCCCTCAACCTGAACCCATACACACACACACACACACACACACACACAAACACACACACACACAGAATAAACCTTGGAAAGTCTGGGCTCTGTGTAAGAGGATTTTAACATACTTATGTAAAATCCACATGCTTCCACTTAAAGAGCTGAGTGACCTTTTACAATTTAATGAACCTCTTTCAGCCACATTTTTCTCATCTGTGAGCTGAAGATAAGACTGTCTGACTGACTCATAGTTGTTATAAGGATTAAATGCAATTATAAGTGAAATAGTTTTAGCATAGTCCCTGACACACAGTAAACCTAGAAAAAAAAATTAGCTATTTTGTTGTTCATCAAGAAATTGAAGTAATTTTTTCTTAATTATATCAAATTTGCCCTATATCTACTATTTATTGAGGAAGTATCACAGTCCCCATCATAAAGATTAAGAAATTTGCCAAGAGTCTCCCAACCAACAAGAAGCAAAACCAAAATTCTACCTAATCTCATGATTGTACAGCTGGCCACATGCCCACACCTCTTACACAAGAACTGGAATACATTTCCTTCTAGGTATATCGTTAGGCTTTTTTGTTATCTCCTTCCTACAATACGGCAAAACAGATGCCTTGCTTGAGATTTATATTCAGAAACTGTTTCTAACTTTGTTCTGCATTGGTGTGGGAGTATATATAATGGTGGTTTTGCATGCACAAGTACATGTATTTGGAGGGCAGAAAGAATACTAGAAATGCAAATTCTGAGACAGATAATTATGGTCACTTTATTTCAGACATTGTAATTTTCATCTCTAGCAGTTCAAGTTAATTTTTTTAAATTATCTTCTATGTCCCTACTAACATGCTCAAGCAATTCTCCACCTTCTTGAATCTATAGAATAGAATTCCAACACTCAGCAGAGCACGGTGGCTTATGCCTGTAATCCCAGTGCTTTGGGAGGCTGAGGGGGGCGGGTCACATGAGGCCAGAAGTTCGAGACCAGCCTGGCCAAAATGGTGAAACCCTGTCTCTGGTAAAAAATACATAAATTAGCTGGGCATGGTGGCGTGTGCCTGTAATTCCAGCTACTCCAGAGGCTGAGGTAGGAGAATCACTTGAACCCAGAGGCGGAGGTTGCAGTAAGCTGAGATCGTGCTGCTGCACTCCAGCCTGGGCAACAGAGTGAGACTGTCTCACAAAAACACACACACACACACACACACACACAAATTTTTTTTAAATAATTATAATGCTTGTTTTACTGTCCATGTCTACTGATTGTGTGCCATTTCTGGGTCAGTTTCTATTGATTGTTTTCTCTCTACATTATGGAGGCAAAATCCTTCCCTATGAATTACAAGGTGTTTCCCCCGGTTTGTGGGAACATAAACTCTTTCTAGTCCCGCCTCAGGTAGTTTCCTCAGTCAGTTCTCAGCTGAAGATTCAAGGGGAACTCTCTGCAAGTCTCTGAAGTGCTCTCTCTGTCTCTCCTCTCTCTTCTCTCTTCTTTATTCTGTCTTTCTCTCTCTCTGTGTGTGTGTGTCTGTGTGTGTGTTTCTCTCCTCTTGGTCCACTAGTAACCTTGGCATCTTTAGACTAACCTTGGCATCTTTAGACTAACCTTGGCATCTCTAGACTCCCACCTGCACCTCTCCAACTCTGGGAGACAACAAGGATGTGCCTGGGTTCCCTTTTCTTGCATTGCAGCATGGAAATGAGTCTCTCTAGGCATTAAGCTGGGAACTCTCAGGGCTCACCTCATTTATCTCCCATCTCTTAGAGATCACTGTTCTGTGCCAGCAAAGTCCAACATCTGAAAACTATTGTTGCATGTATTTTGTTTTAGTTGTGTCTGGTGGGAGGGTAAATCTAATCCCTTAGCATAATGGAACTACAGTCAATTCCAAACTACAGTCAATTTAAGGATGAGAATTCTGAGGCCTGGAGAGGGTAAGTAACTTGCCCAGGTCACCCACTAGTAATCAGTAGAGCTGGGTCTCTAATCGGCTTCTGCCTGGCTCCAGAATCCCAACTTTCAAATACCATGCTCTCCTGCCTTCCTGTGAGCTCAGCCTTGAGTTCCACATCTCTCTACAAAAGGGCATGAGCTTTGTGAGAGAGGTTTGTTTCTCTTGTGTTCTGACCTTTGTATCCTGACCCCTTTGCAGCTTAAACCCAAGCTGGAACTAGGGCGCTGTTCCAGAGAGCCGAGGTGGACAGATTCCACATTGGTGGCCCATTACCAGTGAGCTGACATGACAGCTGCAAGGTGCTTTGTAAATGTTAAATGTCATCCATGTAGGAGCATCATAAACTCACTTGTTCACTCATTCATCCAACAAACATTTATTTAGAGCCTACTATATGCCAGGCACTGTGCTAAGTGCTGGTCTTACAGCATTGAACAAGAGTGACATGGAGTTTACTATCCAGTAGAGAGAGAACAAATGAATAAGTAAATAGAAAAGAACATTTCAGATGGTGGTGAATGCTGAGCTACATATAGCAGGTGTGTGGACCAACACATACCCTGAGTACTTGTCTAAAACACAATTCTAACATCTGTTTGCTCACACAGACTCCTATTCCCATTCTTACGCTCACATGAGCTCCCTAATAAGAAGGGCTTTGAAAGAATAAAACAGAGTAATAAGATAAAGAGTGACAGGGAGGGGCTGCTCTAGGCTGGATGATCAGACATGGTGAGGCCCAATGACAAGATTTTACATCTATTGCAGTTTGAGGGAAGGAGCATTCCACACAAAGGGAACAGCAAATGCAAAAACTCTATGCAGTACCTCTTTTTTCTCCTAGGCATGTGTGTCCACGTGTGCATACACACAGACACACAAATCTGAAAACTTGTCAATATCTTTTATTTCTACATGTGCAGGTTCTTGAGGTTGGCACTTTTAGGAACTCAAGGGTAGGGCCATGATGCCAACTGATCAGGGTCCCAGCCTCCACCCCTCTGAGGCTCAGGTCTACTCTCTACTTCTCAAGGTCACTGTGAAGAGCAAATGAAATGAGAAGTCTCTTCATATATCTGGTCCATTGCAGAATATAGGCATAAGTGACTTCCTATTCAACAGTATGAAAATGCTTAAAATTTTTACCTAGGGTGGAGCTTATAAAAGGTAGCAATACACTAATATTGAGAATTAAAATTTTTTTTTCAAAATTAGGAAGAAAAATCACTTCTATTTCAGCAGAGATAATTGATCATTCTACCTACATTTTGTTTCCTATAGGTAGTCAGAGGCTTTCAGTATAACATAAAAGTCAAGTGTACAGGCCTGGCTATAAATGAGCTGACTCTAACACACACCTGCTGTGTGACCTTGAGCAGGTTACTAAACCTCTCTGAGGAAAAATAGGACCCATCATATGAGGTGTGTGTGAGGATCAATTGGGGTAATGAATGCAAAGGGCTGGGCACAGCCCTTGGCACATGCTAAGTCCTCACAAAGCTATAGCCATTGGCTGCCTGCAAAGGGAACTTTCATTCTTCAGCCTTTGGGAAAATCTTTCCACTCTGACATTTCCTCTAAAAATAACATCTCATGTTCCTTATGTGACCAAGAGGCTCCTCTGTCTCCTTTCTCACCCTCATTCCCTCTGAATGGCTGGTTGGATGACTGTAAAGCGAGGAAGAGGAGAGTCCACACTGAACAAGGCAACCCGCTCCCAGTGCCTGAGGGGTGGGGAGGTGTCACTGCCCACAGGCGCTGTGAGCCTGGGACTGCCTGGGTCTAGTCCATGCGGGTGTGGGCATGGAGCCCAGCTGACCCAGGCAGCTGGGAACTGTTTGCTAACAGGCCGGGGAGCAGCAGATGCAAAGTGAGGGCTCATGTTTGCACAGGCCATCTCCATGGCAACAGGAAAGTCAACAGGCAGGACATTCCTTAAGCTGTAGAAAACCCTTCCGCCCCCACCTGCGCTTCAGGTGAGGGAAGCGGTGCCACACTGAGCAGTAAGCAGATCCTCAAAGGCCAGAACTTTAGTAGAAAAGCCAAAAAGAAAATCTGGGCCCAAAATACACAAATATTTTGAACACACATACAGTTTATTCCCAGATGGTTAAAAAAAAATGTTTGTTTCTGAAATGTACAGGTAATCTGACCAAGGTGTGTGTATTGGTTAGTTGGTAGAAACTAAGCTAATGATCATGATTCCCAGCTGAGGATGGGGAGGCACACCGCTTAGTAAAAGAGCAGACGCGGTGGAGGGGCAGGAAATCATGCCTTGTTCATTACAGAGCTGACGCAGGGTCGGCCTTCCACTGCAAGACAGTAAACTATGCAGTGGAATCTGCAGGACGAGAGATGATGTTCTAATTTTTAATGAAAACACCTCCTCCAATGACCTGGCCACAGGGCCTAAAGTTCTCATCTTGTTCACTCCTTCAAGTAAGTCACTGATGGCCTTCAGTCCAAAAGTCAATGTTACCGGGAAATTAACTATTAGCAGCTATTATACCATCACCCGATTAATTTCTCAGAAAGCGCCTTGAAGCAGGACCTTGAAGGACTGAGCCACAGGACAGGTAAGTTTTGTACAGGAAAAGAATTGGCAGAAGGTGCAGGGTGTGGCTCAGAGGGCAGGCCTCAGCGGGTACCACAGTGAGAGCCAGGAAACTTAAAGACACTGGGTGCCCAGCAAATGTCAGGGGGATGGAAGACGGGAGGAGGGAAAGATTGAAAAAGTAACCGAGACCAGCTTCATAACTGGCCTAGAATTTACCTTTTTCTGTTATGCCTAACAATTCTCGTCATCATAATATCAGAGTAACCACATGCTCATTTCGTCTTTTTTTTTTTTTTCTCACTCCGTCACCAGGGCTGGAGCGCAGTGATGTGATCTCAGTTCACTGCAACCTCTGCCTCCCAAGTTTGAGTGATTCTTGTGCCTCGGCCTCCTGAGCTGGGATTACAGGTGTGCACAACCACGCCCAGCTAATTTTTGTATTTTAGTAGAGACAGGGTTTCACCATGATGACCATGCTATTCTCGAACTCCTGGCCTCAAGTAATCTGCCTGCCTCGGCCTCCCAAAGTGTTGACATTACAGGCATGAGCCACCACACCCAGCCTCGTTTGGTCTTTATACTCAGTAGGCATCATAACACCAAGTGCAACACAGCTCGGCACGATGCATGGTGCCCCTGAACCTTAGAAGGACCGTCTTAGAACAGGACCTATCATATTTTCTTTGTTCAGAATTATGCATGTCATAGGTTCAGAAAATATGAAAATGTCCAGGTTCAGGTAGACTGTACGTGAACTTGTGATACCCTACCTTGTTTTAACCTGATTGTCTCTCTTAGCTGAGAGAGCCAGACAGACTCCATTTTAGTTCCTTCACTTACAGCCCCTTTACCTCCCTTCCTTAAGGGCATAACTAGTGTAAACTGACTCAAAGCACGTCCAGGAATGCACTTACTGATAAGATATTGAGGCAAGCTGCACCAGCAGCTCCTGGGGACGCGCTCGGTGGATGGCACCTAAAGCCCCTGCATTTATCTCTTTGTGGTAGTTTAAGCCCCTGCACCTGGAACTGGTTATTTTTTGTAACTGCTTTTGTAACCAATTAATTTTTTAACTTTTTGCCAGTTCTGCTTCTGTAAAAATTGCTTCAGCTAAACTCCCCGCTCCCCTATTTAGACCATGGTATAAAACAAATCTAGCCCCTTCCTCGGGGCTGAGAGAATTTTGAGCACTAGCTGTCTCTCAGTTGCCGGCTAATAAAGGACTCCTGAATTAGTCTCAAAGTGTGGCGTTTCTCTATAGCTCGCTTGGTCACAACAAACTCTATCTCTAGAAACACACACAAATGCCCAAAATGAGTGCTAGGGTGAGCCTGAGGATGGGGGGCTATCCTCTCCGCATCACTGCTGTCATCTGAGGGCCCCATTGTGTTTTTAATAGGTCTAAAATAAATATATAATGGTCTCCCAGTACTGTTTTCCTGCCTCCTAACTGGTTCCTACCTCCAGTCTCTACACAAAAAGCCTGAGTGATCCTTTTACAATATGTCAGATCATAAGCAAAACGTTTTAACGGATTCTCATTCCACTTAGGATGAAATCCAAAGCCCGTGCCTTGGCCCCCAAAGCCACACATATTGTGTTTTCTCTGACCTCACCTCCTTCCTGCACTTTCACCCCTCACTGTGCCCCAGGCTGGCTGCCTTTCTCACGTTTCTCCAGCATCCCCAGTGCACTCCTGCCTCAGGGCCTTTGCACTTGCTATTCTCGGCCCAGAATATTCTTCCCCCCTACTCCCCAACCCCCCAGTGAACTGCATGGCTCAGTTCTTCATTATATTAGGTTGGTGCAAAATTGCAATTACTTTTGTGATTATATTTAGGTCTCTGCTCAATTGTTACCTTATCACCACCTCACATAAAATGGGATCTCCTTTCCCCCCACCCTTGACCACTTTCCCTTTTCCTCTGATTTGCTTTTCTTCATGGGATATAACAGTTTCTTCTTTAGCTCACAGCACTCATGGTACCCGACACATTATGTATATATTTTTTAGTGTATTTGTTTATTTTCTAACTTTCCCTAAGTATTGTAACCTTCAGGAAAGCAAGGACTTTAAACCATAGATGAGAGTTTTGAGGCCAGCCCATTGCCATGCTAAAATAGATAAGGCATAAAATGAGGAAGGCCTCAACCAGGGTGGTGGCTGTGGGTTTGGGGAAGAAACACAGGCACAAGCAAAGACTTTGGAAAGGAAGAAAACATAAGATCTGGGGACAGGCTGGATAAGAGGCAAGAGGGGGCTGGGTGCAGTGGCTCACGCCTGTAATCCCAGCACTTTGGGAGGCCAAGGTGGGCAGATCACTTGAGGTCAGGAGTTTGAGACAAGCCTGGCCAACATAGTGAAACCCTGTCTCTGCTAGAAATACAAAAATTAGCTGGGCATGGTGGTGTGCATCTGTAATCCCAGCGACTCAGGAGGCTGAGGCAGGAGAATCACTTGAACCTGGGAGGCAGAGGTTGCAGTGAGCCAAGATCACGCCACTGCACTCCAGCCTGGGTGGCACCGTGAGACTCTGTCTCAAAAAGAAAAAAAAAAAAAAAAAAGCAAGAGGGAGAGCGTGCAGAGAGGTCTGAAGTTTTAAGCCCAGGATCTGAAACCATCCTGTCCAATATGGTGGCCACTAGCTACACGTGGCTACAGAGCACTTGAAATGTGGTTAGTCTCTGAATTGAGAGGTGCTGTAAGTGTGAAGCAAACACCAGATGCCAAAGCCTGAGTAAGAGAAAGAATGTGTGCAGAATATCACAGTGTTTCAAACACATTGGTTACATGTTGAAATAACATTTTGGATCTGCTGAGTTAAATATATTATTAAAATTGATTTCACCCATTTCTTTATATTTGTGTTAATCTGGCAACTAGAAAATTTTAAATTGCATATGCACCCTGCACCGTATTTCTGTTGGAGAGGCTTGGTCTAGAATATAAACAGTGGTACCATTTGCAGAAAGAAGAACGCAAAGAAGAGGAGGGCTTAGTCTTAATAACAGGCAGGAGGCTAGTGTGAGGCCCTCCCCTCTCCTTCTCCAAAACTTTGAAATATGGGAAATAAAACTGGCTTTTGGGAGTTGGGGTGGGGAATAAATAATCGTATAATAGTTCACAGCTGAGATATGCAACAGAACCTTAAAAAGCTAGAATAGTTTCCAGTGCAAGAGAGTGGGACCAGAACCTGCCAGAATATATGCAGGTATGTATTTATTTATTTATTTAGAGATGGGGTCTCACTATGTTACCCAGGCTGGTTTCTAACTCCTGGGCTCAAGTGATCCTTCCACCTCAGCCTCCCAAAGTGCTAGGATTACAGGCATGAGCCACCACACCCGGCCCAGAATGTATTTATATAGTTACAGAAAAATATGCATCAGTCACAGAAGCATCGGTCAGCAATGGAGAATGGTAAAAAGGATCTCATCAAAGGCGAACATGGGAGTGCCTATCAAAGCACTGTCCAGGGAGTCCATGTCTGGGCAGACTCTGTTATTCTGATGCCGGTAAGCAGAAGACCCCAATAATTGGAGTGACCATCTAATTTACTGTACCCCTGTAATCCCAGCACTTTGGGAGGCTGAGGTGGACAGATCAGTTGAGGCCAAGAGTTCGAGACCAGCCTGGCCAACATGGTGAAACCTCATCTCTACTAAAAAACACAAAAATAGGCTGGGTGCGGTAGCTCACACCTGTAATCCCAGCACTTTCGGAAGCCGAGGCAGGCAGATCATGAAGTCAGGAGTTCAAGAACAGCCTGACCCTGTGAAACCCTGTCTCTACTAAAAGTACAAAAATTAGCCAGGCGTGGTGGCACACGCTTGTAGTCCCAGCTACTCAGGAGGCTGAGGCAGGAGAATCACTTGAACCCGGGAGGTGGAGGTTGCAGTGAGCTGAGATCGTGCCGCTGCACTCTCAGCCTGGGCAACAGAGTGAGACTCTGTCTCAAAAAACAAACAAACAAACAAAAACACAAAAGTTAGCCAGGTGGGGTGGTGCATGCCTGCAATCCCAGCTACTCAGGAGGCTGAGGCACAAGAATCACTTGAACTCGGGAGGCAGAAGTTGCAGTAAGCCGAGATTGTGCCATTGCACTCCAGCTTGGGCGACAGAGTGAGACTCCATCTCAAAAACAAAAACAAAATAATAATAATAATAATAATTTACTGTCCAAACCAAGCCACGTTGACTGCAAAAGTGGCATTATTAATCACTGTGCTAGGGCAGCAAACCAGGATTGTCCCAAGCAATCAGAGCATGTGACCACCTACCTCAACTAATTTATCCTAAATTTTTGCTCTCACTGCAGCCTTCAGATTATACCAGATATGCCTAAGACATACATTTTTAAATGTACTAACATTACTAAAAACTGAAATGCTTCTTACAATTGATGGGGGCATTAAATATCAGGCTTTTTTTTTTTTGGCCCCTAACCATTTATTAATTTGATAGTGTATCTTATAAACAATAACATCTTGAAATCAAGGATACAAAGTAATTTGGCTTCCCATGTGGTATGACTTGAAGGAAAATTCATGGGTTGGAGGGTAGAAATGCCCTGTCACTAGGCAATTGACTTCCACCAGAAGGAAAATAAGCAGGTATTCTGGTTTTAAGCATTAGTCTCAGCCGGGCACGGTAGCTCACACCTGTAGTTCCAGCCCTTTGGGAGGCTGAAGCGGGTAGATCACCTGAGGTAAGGAGTTCAAGACCAGCCTGGCCAACATGGTTAAACCCCATCTCTACTAAAAACATAAAAGTTAGCTGGGCATGGTGGTGCATGCCTGTAATCCCAGCTACTTGGGAGGCTGAGGCAGGAGAATCACTTGAACCTGGGAGGTGGAGATTGCAGTGAGCCAAGATTGTGCCACTGCACTCCAGCCTGGGTGACAGAGTCAAAAGAAAAGAAAAAAACCTTTAGTCTCTTGTGAACTTGGTTAGTTTGAATTGGTAACATAAGACTGGGTCTACAGGGCCAAAGTCCAGATCCAGGACTAGGGTGAATTTATTAATACCAAGGTCATTCTGTCCCACGGGGACCTGTTTGGGAAGTCTCCCAACTTTACCCAGAGGACAACCCTCGGTGTCACCACGGGCTCCACTGTGACCCTTCCCCATGTGAAAGGAAAGAGGCAGTAAGGCAAGGATTAAGGTCTGTTTAGGTCTGTTGGGATTAAAAGGCGAAGGAGACATTAACATGGAAATGGGGCTGAAAGTAAAACTTGAATGAGATGTGTATGGGCCACAAATAATCAGAAGTGATTTGGGTTGTATCCAATATCACTACAATTCAGATAAACTACCATAGGTAGGAAGTGCAGTTAACAAAGAAGTTGCAGGCGTGTGAACAGGCTTCACTCTAAGTGCCAGGTTTGATAAACTAGTGGTGGCTCGGTGTTTGCAGCTTTTTTGGAAAAAAAGCAGTCATTGGGAAAAAGTGCTGTGATGGATTAGCCACATCTGCTATTGGCTCAGAAGGGAGCGGGGCATGGAATTAAAGCACATTTATATTGGAAGTATTATAATACGTTATTAAAGATGTGTCTCTTCAACAAAATAAACAACAGTGAGATAGTAATACCTAAAATGAGAAAAACAGGTGAAAACAACTTACTTATTTTGTCCAATTGTCTCAAAATCTTTCACAATAATCCCAAGGGAAGATGAAAAGTCCAGTGGTATACCCCTCAAGTCAAACTCCAAAATCTGTTCACAGAAAGGTTTTGAAAAAAGAAAAAAAAAAGGCTGTTAGAAGGGGCAGAGATTACACTAAGATGCACCAGTATTACATGTTGGGTCATTATTTTCACCAATGACAATCTTTTGAAGTTAGGCAGAAATGATTAAATTCTAAACCTGAGGGTAGCTGAGGGGGCGGGAAAGCAAACCAGATGTCGACTTAGAGGACCTGTAGACAACTCCTGGCTTCCTGCTTTCTAGGTTCTGTGGCTTCAGCCAGGTCACCACACCCCTGCTTCATACTCAAGAGCTGGACTCAACGCCTACCACAACTGCTGCAAGAATAAAATGCAGGGTGTTGTTCTCACTCATAGGTGGGAACTGAACAATGAGAACACTTGGACACAGGAAGGGGAACATCACACACCGGGGCCTGTCGTGGGGTGGGGGGTGGGGGGAGGGATAGCATTAAGAGATATACCTAATGTAAATGACGAATTAATGGGTGCAGCACACCAACATGGCACAAGTATGCATATGTAACAAACCTGCACGTTATGCACATGTACCCTAGAACTTAAAGTATAATAATAACAAAAATAAAAAAATAAAAATAAAATGCAGGGTATATGTGAAAACATTTTCTTCAATGGCTAGTTTTAAATTATCTGCTCTTCTTAATCATACTACTATCAAACAAAGAAGATGAAGAGTCTAAGAAAACATTTTCTAAAATGCCTCTCATTTTAAGTTCCACCATGGTCGGTCAATGCTGTAATATACTGACCTTTCTGAGTCTCTCATTTTAATGCAGTAAGTTGCTTCCTAATGACAAATGTAAAAAAAAAAAGATTGATAAAGCGTCACTGATGCCTTTGACTGATTAGGTAATAATTAAATGATGACTTGATCCTCCTTGTAGTGGGCTTGGAATGGAAGGAAAACTTGTTTCAGAACTTCTTAAAAAATTATTTTTAGCACTTCTGAAAAAAAAACAAGTTCTCAGTCTCCTCAGTAGCTGGGGATTACAGGTGTGCACCACCACACCCGGCTAATTTTTTTTTTTTTTTTTTGAGACAGAGTCTTGCCCTGTTGCCCAGGCTACAGTGCAGTGGCACAATTTCAGCTCACTGCAACCTCCACTTCCCAGGTTCAAGTGATTCTCCTGTCTCAGCCTCCCGAATAGCTGGGATTACAGGAGCCTGCCACCATGCCCTGCTAATTTGTGTATTTTTAGTAGAGACGGGGTTTCACCATGTTGGCCAGGCTGCTCTCGAACTCCTGACCTCGTGATCCACCCGCCTTGACCTCCCAAAGTGCTGGGATTATAGGCGTGAGCCACCGCACCTGGCCAATTTTTGTATTTTTAATAGAAACAGGTTTCACCATGTTGACCAGGCTGGTCTCGAACTCCTGACCTCATGTGATCTTCCCGTCTTGGCATCCCAAAGTGCTGGGATTACAGGCATGTGCCACCACACCTGGCCTCAGAGCTTCTATTAGAACACACCCAGCCTGGGAATGGTGGCTCATACCTGTAACTCCAGCACTTTGGGAGGCTGAGGCAAGGAGTTCAAGACTAGCCCGGACAACTTAGTGAGATTCTGTCTCTGTGAAAAATTTAAAAATCAGCAGAGCACAGTGGTGTGTGCCTGTAGTCCCAGCTGCTTGGGAGGCTGAGGCGGGAGGATTGCTTGAGCCCAGTTAGTTACGGCTTCAGTTAGTTATGACTGTGCCATTACACTCTGGCCTGGGTGGCAGAGGAAGACCCTGTCTCAAAAAAGAAAAAAAAAGAGCCGGGCGCAGTGGCTCACGCCTGTAATCTCAGCACTTTGGGAGGCCAAGGCAGGTGGATCACCTGAGGTCAGGAGTTCGAGACCAGCCTGACCAACATGGTGAAATCCCATCTCTACTAAAAATACAAAATTAGCCAGGTGTAGTGGCACATGCCTGTAATCCCAGCTACTTGGGAGGCTGAGGAAGGAGAATCACTTGAACCTGGGAGGTGGAAGTTGCAGTGAGCCGAGATCGCACCATTGCACTCTAGCCTGGGCAACAAGAGCAAAACTCCATCTTAAAAGAAAAAAGAAAAAAAAGAACACACCCAGCACCAGCAATCCCAGTGGGTTTGGGGTTGACATTTCATTTGTGTTTGGTTTCAATTATAAAACAGTTTACTTGATAAGTACATCTGCAATATCAAAGGAAAGAAGAAAAAAAAAAAACGTGTTGGAAACAAAATGGAATAAGATGGCTGATTCCCTGCAGAGGACATGCCAGCTTGCACGAGAGCACATCTCTCTCTGCCATTGGTCATGTGGCTTGATCTCAAATATAAAGAGATGAGTTGGGATGATTCAAAATCTGAAGTAGGAAGCACTCTCACATAAATGTATTTTTTATTTGCTTTATTCTTGGAGTTCTGTGTCAGGTGCTAGGAATCCGCAGTGACCAACCCAAGGGGCCTCTTGCTCTCATGGAGCTTGTAGTCCAGCTGGCTGTGTTCTGGGTTCTGGGGAAATTACAGATAAGTGGAATTCCCTCTCAACCTGCCTGAGACCTGCTGAGTGTTTCAGAAAGGCATTAAAAAGGCTGGGCAGAGTGGCTCATGCCTGTAATCTCAGCACTTTAGGAGGCCAAGATGGGAAAATGGCTTGAGATCAGGAACTCAAGACCAGCCTGGGCAACATAGCAGGCTGTAATCTCTACAAATGTTTTTTAAAATTAGCTGGTCATGGTGGCTTATACCTGTAGTCCCAGCTATTCAGGAGGCTAAAGCAGGGGGATCGCTTGGCCCTGGGAGATCGAGGCTGTAGTAAGATATGATTACACCACTGCATTCCAGCCTGGGTGACAAAGCGAGACCCTGTCTTTTTTTAATTAAAAAAAAAAGGCCAGCTGTGGTGACTTACACGTGTAATCCCAGCACTTTGGGTGCTGGGTGGATCACCTGAGGTCAACAGTTCGAGACCAGCCTGACCAACATGGAGAAACCCCGTCTCTACTAAAAATACAAAATTAGCTGGGCGTGGTAGCATATGCCTGTAATCCCAGCTACTCAGGAGGCTGAGGCAGGAGAATTGCTTGAACCAGGGAGGCGGAGGTTGCGGTGAGCAACCTGCACGCCAGCCTGGGCAAGAAGAGCGAAACTCCATCTCAAAAAAACAAAAACAAAAACAAAAACAAAAAAAAACCCCAAGGTATTAAAAAGTTTTCTGTTTCACTTCATTCAAGAATAAGGTCTAGCCAGGTGCAATGGCTCACACCTGTAATCCCAGCACTTTGGGAGGCTGAAGCAGGTGGATCACTTGAGCTCAGGAGTTGAAGACCAGCCTGGGCAACATGGCGAAAGCCCATTTCTACAAAAAATAAAACAATTAGTTGGGTGTGGTGCACGCTTGTGGTCCCAGCTGCTCAGGAGGCTGAGGTGGGAGGATCACCTGAGCCCAGGAATTCAAGGCAGGATTGAGCCTTAATCACGCCACTGCACTCCAACCTGAGGGAGACCCTATCTCAAAAACAAACAAACAAACAAACGAACAAAAACAGAAGGTTCTAGTCTTTATCTTATAGAGATATTGAAACTAGTTGGGAAAGAAAGGTGGGTGGGTGGAGGGGAGTCTTCATGGCCTGGTGACTTGGTGAAAATAACAAAGACATTCATCATTGCTCTTGTCCAGGGAGGTTTGACCCAGCTTTTGAAAAACACAATGGAGCTGGCCATCAACTGTTAAAAAGTTAAAGTTTCATGAATAATTGGGTGGTTTAAAAGAGAGAGAGAGAGAGAGTAGGAAAATCCTATTCAGTGGGAAGAATTCAATTTTTTCACATATTTGTGAAAATATTAAACACTGAACCACTTCTAAAATAGATATAAGGTCAACAGTGGGGGGAGGTAAATAAGTTATATGTCTTCAGTAGAATATTGCACAGTCATTAAAATACTTTTGAATTGAATGATATGGGCATATGCTTAGGATATAATAGTAAGAAAGTGTAGGAGAGGAAATCATTTGCTATATGATGCTAGTTTGTGTATCAGACATCATATTTTATTAAATATATTCCTCCAATAAACACTTAGTGATACATCACAGATGCTAATAGTAGTTGCCTCTAGAGAGTGGGACCCAAGTTAATTTTTTAAAGATTAACTGAAGTTTTCAAAAATTTCCACATGAAGCATACTGAACATCACTTTTATCAACATAAAACCAATACATGTCATTACTCAGCTAGACACACAGAGAATCATGTGATACACTCTTGATTTGTCACATGCAGATATGTTTTTAATTATGAGGGCTTCCTTCTGAGACTCTGGCGATGATCTAATCCCACCCTTGCTCTACACATGTGCCCCAGACACGCAACGTAAGTGGACCAAGCTCACACAGCAAGCTCATGGCGGTGCCTGGTAAGAACTCAACTCTCCTGCCAGTCCAGGCTTCCCTTGCCGCGCCACTGCTGTACAGAAGATGGTCGCTGGTGAGCTACTCTCCTTGAACTGCTCTGCTCTCTTGGTGAACACAAAGGGAAACAGAGTGGGTGGGGGTGACATGTAGAGATTCTCCTTCCAAAGGGAAGAAGTAACCTCTCACCCAAAGATACGACAATCAGAAATAGCTTATCTATTAAAACAAAGTTGAAAAAACAATGAAGTCACCTCATTCCAGACAGGGTTCAATTCATTATCAACTTTCTTTGTTTTCTTTTTCTCATCTGCAAAAGAGATAAAGGAAGAGATAGCAATCATTTATAAAAAAAATTAAAGAGCATGGGCCATTCATTTATTCTAAGAACATTACCCAAGGGTCTACTTGCACCCACATTTCCCCATTCATTGCTTAGGATGGGTGTTTACCTGAATCACAGTTTTCCAAATGAAATGGCATTTTTTGGTCTACAAGGTTTTCCCATCTCCAGGTCTACATGGAGTTAAGGGATGTGATGTTCTGCCCTTCTCTCACCAAGGCTACCCAGAGCCTCTGCATCTCTGGCTTGCTGCAGAAAGAAGCCAACAAAGCTAACCTCTGAGATGCTGATATTGCTATTTTATAGATGAGGATATTGAGGCTCAAAGAGTTAAGATGTTTATCTGAGCTCACACCTGGCAGTGATGCCCTGATTTAAACCTGGAATTTCAGCTCTGAAGCTCATGCTGCATCTGAGTGTGCTAAGACGCCAACACAGCTTCAGTATTAAGCTGGACTCCTTCCCATAGGCTTCGGTACAAGGTCATTAGTAGATGAAAACTTTCTAGGACCAGTGGATAATTTGGGGCTTCCTTTACTCCGAGGCCACCTTTTCTGAAGACCCAAGATCTTTCTTCTCTGTGTCTGAGCCTGGACAGTACACCTACCTGGATGAGCACACGAGCAAATCCAGCAAGTGCTTAAAGTTTCCTTGTAGCAAAGTCCAAAGAGCAGAGGCTTCTCTTGGGTCCCCAAGTCCCCAAATACCTACCCAAATAAAAGCTAATCTTTGAGTACAAAATGCTTTGTAAGCATTATCTCATCTAATTTTTTTTTTTTTTTTTTTTTTTGAGACAGGGTCTCACGATGTTGCCCAGGCTGGAGTATAGTGGCACTATTTCGGCTCACTGCAACATCTGCCTCCCAGCTCAAGAGATCCTCCCACCTCAGCCCCCCATGTAGTTGGGACCACAGGTGCACACCACCACACCCAGCTAATTTTTCTATTATTTTTATTGTTTTTTTTTTTTCAGTAGAGATGGGGTTTTGCCATGTTGCCTGGGCTGGTCTCAAACCCCTGAGCTCAAGTGATCCACCTGCCTCAGCCTCCCAAAGTGCTGGGATTACAGGTATGAGCCACTGCGCCCGGCCTTCATCTAATCTTAAAAACCTAGAAGGAGCTAGGTGAGGTGGTGCACGCCTGTAATCCCAGCACTTACGGAGGCCAAGGTGGGAGGATCGTTTGAGCCTAGGAGTTCAAGACCAGCATAGGCAACATAATGAAACCCCATCTCTACAAAAATACAACAATTAGCTCTGTGTAGTGGCACACACCTATAGGTTCCAGCTACTCAGGAGGCTGAGGTGGGAGGATCCCTTGAGCCCAGGAGGTCAAGGCTGCAGTAAGCCAAGATCACACCACTGCACTCCAGCCTGGGAAACAAAGCAAGACCCTGTCCAAAAACAAAAAACAAAAAACAAACCCTAGGAGGTATATATTACTATTTTCATCCCCCTTTCACAGCTAAGGAAACTGAGAAGCTGAGTAACATTCAAAGTCACCCAGTTGGCTGGGTGCGGTGGCTCACACCTGTAATCCCAGCATTTTGGGAGGCCAAGGCGGGCAGATCACTTGAGGTCAGGAGACCAGCCTGGCCAACATGGTAAAACCCCACTTCTACTAAAAATACAAAAATTAGCCAGGCATGGTGATGGGTGCCTATTATCCCAGCTACTCAGGAGGCTGAGGCAGGAGAATCACTTGAACCCAGGAGGCAGAGGTTGCAGTAAGCCGAGATTGTGTCACTGCACTCCAGCCTAAAGGATAGAGCAAGACTCAGTCTCAAAACAGAAAACAAATGTCACCCAACTAATAAATGGTCTTGCTAGGATTTGAGACCCAGGCAGTCTCACATTAGTGGCCACACTTTGAATCACTCCTCAGCCTTTGCTTCTCCTCTGCTGCTGTGAAATGTAGGAGGTAGTGGGTTTTGTTTAGCTAATGTCACATTGCTTTGGCTCCCAGCACACAGCTGCCTGTGGGACTAACCACCTCATTCTTCCAAGACCTCAGCATAGCAAGGCCGTGAGTCATGGCCCTCACTCTGCTAAGCATTAACTTTTCCACTTGAGAGGGCAACACACAGCCCAATGGCTTCCCTTCCTAAGCTTCAGCGTGATGCTCCTCGTCGGCTTGTGCCCAGACCTATCCTGGCTGGTTCTGCCTGTGCTCTCTCTATGTGGCCTACAGAGTCCCTCACTGCATCTGACTCTGAGGTCCCCTAGAAGCTGTCCTGAAACTTCCCCTCCCACACTTCCATTTTGACCCCACCCTTCCCTCTCCTCATCTAATAGAAACTCGCAATCCTCCTCTCTGTTTACAGTATAAGAAAGTGCTCTTGAGAGAAAGAGGAGACGTGCAAAGAATTTTTAACTTAAATAGAACTGGACAAAATGGTTTCTATGTGTAATTGTAGCTGCTCCCTCTACAGAATCATCTCTAGGTGCCAGGCTGTGCATTCTACCGCTGTGTCTCTAACCATTGAGACAATTCTTCCAGGTAAACATGGTCATTCCCATTTCTAAGCCAAGAAAATGGAGAGTAGTTAACCTGCCTTCAATCACACAGCTACTAAGGAAACAGAGCCAGATTTTGAACTACATCCCTCTGGCTCCAAAATCTGTGTTTGTGTGTGTTTGCCACCATGCCACAGTGCCTTATTGGAAGCTGCCGGAATGCTGGATAATGAAGATGCATAAATATAACATGTGTGATGGGCTTGGCATCTTGGAAAATGTCCATAAGGAAGTTTATCATCACATTCCAGGGTATCCTGAAACTCTCCAATATTATTTGCTCTAATACACAAAATATTGCATCTGTGAGTTTTCTAGGAGGAAAGAGCTCATTGTTCTCATCAGATTCTCAAATGTGTTAGTGACCTTGAAAAAGGTTAGGAATCCCTGCATTCAACAAGCATTAAATAGTACCACCAATCTCCCTCTACCTTACCACTACCCTGCTCCCATAACCGGGGCCTGGTGGGTGGAGAACTAAGTCACAAAGGAGTGGATCTGGACCTTGAGACCATGGCAGTCCTTCAAGAGAGAAGATAGGTGATTCCAAGAAGTCCCAGCAAGAAGGGAAAGCAAGGAGAAGACAGAAAATAATGCAATAGAAACTGAGCACCCGGGCTTGGGGTAGGATTTGCATCACTGAAAGATGGCACTGAAGCAAAATTCCAGTCTCCAAGTCCCCAAGACTCCAACCAGGGAGCCAAGGCAGGGACAAGGGCTCCAGGGAGGTCACAGAAAAAACCAGCACTTGTCAACATGAAACAAGTCCCGAGCCTGGTTCCTGACCTAGGAAACAGAGTACACAGAAGACATGCTGCAAGCTACCTTGATGCCAAGCCTGGGACCAGGGATCCTCTCTGCCCTCAGGAGGGACAGGATTGTTCAAGAGTCAGCAGCTGGGCAGTGTGAAAAGATTCGTTTGTTCATTCATTCATTCACAAACATTTATTAAGCATCCACTGTGTGCCGGTAACAGGAAACAGAAGAGTGTAAGATAGTTCTTAGTCTTAAAAAGTTCCACAGGCTGGCCGGACATGGTGGCTCACGCCTGTAATCCTAGCACTTTGGGAGGCCAAGGCGGGTGGATTGCCTGAGCTCAGGAGTTCGAGACCAGCCTGGGCAACATGGTGAAACCCCGTCTCTACTAAAATACAAAAAATATTAGCCGGGCATGGTGGTGGATGCCTGCAGTCCCAGCCACTCGAGAGGCTGAGGCAGGAGAATTGCTTGAACCCAGGAGGCGGAAGTTGCAGTGAGCCGAGATCGAGCCACTGCACTCCAGCCTGGGCAACAGAGCAAGACCCCATCTCCAAGAAAAAAAAAAAGAAAAAGAAAAAAAAAAGTGCCACAGGCCAGGTGCGGTGTCTGATGCCTGTAATCCCAGCACTTTGGGAGGCTGAGGCAGGCGGATCACCTGAGGTCAGGAGTTTGAGACCAGCCTGGCCAACTTGGTGAAACCCATGTCTACTAAAAATACAAAATTTAGCCATGCGTGGTGTGGGCACCTGTAATCCCAGATACTCGGGTGGCTGAGGCAGGAGAATCGCTTGAACCTGGGAGGCAGAAGTTGCAGTGAGCCTAGATCGCGCCATTGCACTCCAGCATGGCAACAAGAGCAAAACTCCATCTAAGAAAAGAAAATAAAATAAAAGAAATAGGAAAAAGCTCCACCATGCTCTTGCCTGTCTCATTCTCATCCTGAAGTTCCTTCCTGCCTGTCAGAGGGGGAATAAACAGAAATAATGACTGGTCAGCTCAGGCCAAGAGACCTCACAACTCAGCCCACAGAAATGGTTCACTGAGTGAGTTCTTCCGCAAACGTTAATCAGCTCCTTCATTCTTCCACCCAACAAATGTTTGTGAAATTGCCAGGCATTGAGCACTGTAGGAGATACAAAAATACCCAAGACATGGTTCCTGCCCTCAGGGGGTCTAGTGGGGAGGCGAAATGTGGCTATACGGGACTGATAGAGAAAGGACTTCAGTTGCTATCAGAGGGGTATCAATGCACAGACAAATTCAGAGGAAAGAAAGGTGACTTCAGGCTGTGTGCACAGAAGATGTAGAGTCTGAGCTAGATGGGAATTCAAGGACAAGGAGGGGTTGAAAATGTGGAGCCGGAAGACAAGCTCACTCCAGTAGATGCAATAGGGTGGGTGGATCAGTCATGGAGGAGGGAGAACCAGTTATGTCACATCTGGGGACACTCCAGGACCCAACCGGCTGGAACCAAAGAGCATAGAACTGGGTAGGGGGCAAATGGGCTTTGTGGGAAGGTTATGGTCTCACTGTGAAGCCTCAAGTACCAGGCTAAGCTTCATTTGGCTGATATAAGTACTTAAAGGAGGAGGGTATTAGAAACTGGATTTTATAACTTCAAAAAGTTTATAACCCATGAGAAAAACCAAGTGGCCCAACAATTCTCCCAGTGTGTGTTCCTGAACACATGATTCAATTGTGTGTTGAAAACAAAGGGCAGTGGCTGAGTCCAGGCAGATGCCAGTTGACCACAGACCAGGTGGAGCTATTCAACCAGAACTTCCTGTAGCTCCTGGCACTCACTGTGTGAGGTTGATGCTAATGGCACTACCTCTAGGGGATGCTCACTGCAGGCTGGGCATTGCTAAGTCCCCCACCTTTTTTTTTTTTTTTTTTTTTTGAGTTAGAGTCTTACTCTGTCGCCCAGGCTGGAGTGCAATGGCACGATCTTGGCTCACTACAATCTCTCTCCTGCCTCAGCCTCCTGAGTAGCTAGGATTACAGGTGTGTGCCACCACACCCAGCTAATTTTTATATTTCTAGTAGAGACAGGGTTTCCCCACGTTGGCCAGGCTAGTCTCGAACTCCTGACCTCAAGTGATCCACTCGCCTCGGCCTCCCAAAGTGCTGGGATTATAGGCGTAAGCCACTGCGCCTGGCCTGCTAAGCCCTTTACATGCATCATTTCATTGAATCCTCCTGGCAAGCCTATGAGGTAGGCACTGTTATTATCCTCAGTTTGCAGAGAAGCAAAGAGAGCCCAGAATGGTTAGGTAACTTGCTCAAGATCACAGGGCTAGGACGAAGCCCTCTAACCAGGTCTAGTATGACTCCTGAGCCCATGCATTTAACCGCTGCACCTCCCATTTCCCTAGCTAATAAGGAAAAACTAAGTGGCGGGCATTGGCTCCTACCCTTCTGGAGAAACCCAGCTTAATCTCTTCCAAGAAGGAGGCTCTGATGTTTATCAAAATGTGTATATGTTACATTTTATTGAAAACCTATTCTCACACATAAACACATCAGGCAAAAAAAAAAAAAGGTAGATAAATTATTTTTCTTATCAGCAGCCAGTCACATATTTATATTAGTCAATTATTTTATTCTACCTCTTTAAAAATAAAAAAAAAAGGTTAAACCTGCAGGCACTGAACATCAAATTGAATTACAGGAAACTCCCTCTCCTTTCTCCACATTACCTACCCCCCAATCTGGCTCCTGCGTCTAATTTTATTAAGATGACTGTTTCTTCCTATGGAAAGAAATAAAATACTTTCAGCCCAGAACATAACAACTGACTCAAATGCAGGGCACACTCTGAGTGTGCTCAAGGGCTCAAGTCATTCTTCAGGACATTTCCTGTTTTCCGATTAGCTACGCCTGCCTCTCACTCAGTTCTGCGGAGGTCACCACTGCAGTAATTAACCCCAATGCCAGCCTCCAAAAAAGGTTTCCGGGAGAACTGAACAGCTCTCTTAGCCAAACCACCCGCCCTCTTGCACAGAACCATTTCCTTTGCTGTTCACCTACCAGCCAGTGTGTCAGACCCTTATTGAAAAGGCCTGGCCCAGTGTGGTGCTCGTATCTATAAACTCAACACTTTGGAAGGCCAAGGCCAGAGGGTCGCTTGAGTCCAGGAGTTCAAGACCAGCCCGGGCATCATAGTGAGACTTCGTCTCTACAAAAATTTTTTTTTTTTTTTGAGAGGGAGTCTCACTCTGTCACCCAGGATCTAGTGCAGTGGTGCAACCTTGGCTCATTGCAACATCCGCCTCCTGGGTTCAAGTGATTCTCCTGCCTCAGCCTGCCGAGTAGCTGAGATTACAGGTGCCCGCCACCATGCCCAGCTAATTCTTGTATTTTAGTAGAGATGGGGGTTTCACCATTTTGGTCAGGATGGTCTCAAACTCCTGACCTCAAATGATCCACCCGTCTCGGCCTCCCAAAGTGCTGCGATTACAGGCGTGAGCCACCACACCCGGCCCATCTCTACAAAATATTTAAAAGTTAACCAGGCATACTGGCATGCACCAATAGTCCCAGCTACTCAGGAGGCTGAGGTGGGAGGATTGCTTGAGCTTGGGAGGTCGAGGCTGCAGTGGCCACACCCCTGCACTTCATCCTGGGTGACAGAGCAAGACCCTGTCTCAGAAAAAAAAAAAAAAAAAAAGGCCTGAAAGACATCAGGACTCCTGAGACTGGCTTGCTACATCTGTGCCGGTGGTCAGCTGCATTGGTTCATTTTAATGTCAAGTTGGCTAGGCTATGGTAGTGTCTAATTGTTTGGTCAAACATAAGTCCAGATGTTGCTGTCGAGGTATTTTGTAGATGTGATAAACATTTACACTCAGTTGACTTTAAGTAAAGCAAAATTACCCTCTATAATTTAGATGGGCCTCATCCAAACAGTTGAAGGTCTTAAGAGCAAAAACTGGTTTCCTGGAGAAGAAATTCTGCCTCTAGACTCTAACATAGAAAACCTGCCTGAGTTTCTAAGCTGTGGAATTCAGACTGGAGATTGCAACATCAACTCTTACGTGAATTTCCAGCTTGCTGGCCCACCCTGCAAATTTCAGACTTGCTAGCCCCCACAACTGCATGAGCCAGTTCCTTAAAATCTCTCTTTCTGTTTCTGCACAAACACATGCACACACATCCCATTGCTTCTGCTGCTCTGGAGAATCCTGACTAGTCCAACCAATAACACCAGGTGCCCACGGAAGTAACACGATGGTAACACATTTGAAATGCTTCCAAGTACACACCATCTCACTGATCCTAAAAATCCTGCAGGGAAAAGCACAGATGTCGGCCCAGCCCCTCTGACTGGACTTTCATATCTGTGACTTCTCTTCCTTTGAGCTGTTATCTTAGGAAAATATAAGGCTGAACCCCCAAGCTCAGAGTCCCTCATATATAAACTGATGCATTCAGATGAGATATATAATCTCTAAGTTTTCCCCCAGACTTATGGTACATAAGCTTTATGAAGTGCCCCCCAAGTCCTGAACGGTTAGATTGCTGTGTCTTTCTGAAATGGCCTCAGGAAAAGTGAGGGTGCTGTCTACAAAAGCTCCCTAAGTAACTCAGCTCTTCGGTAGACAAAATAGAACAACAAGATCTCTAGGTTCAGCCAAGAGTCTACATTTGATCTCCCATTCAGAAGTACTTCTTCCCCTTTTCTAGATCTCTGGGTCATGCCTCTTTCTTTTGAGATATATAAAGCCCCATATGAATTCATCTGCCATTTTGCCTAACATTTCACACACCCCTGAACCACACCTATACATGGCTAGCACTTATTATTAAATGCTCTGAACCGAGTCACTGTTCCTAGTACTTCCCATGGATTCTCTCACTTAATCTTCACAACTCTAACAGATAAGTTCTATTATGATCATTCCCAGTTACAGAGGAAGAAACCAAGACACAGAGAGGTTAAGCAACTTATTAGAGGTCACATAGCTAGTAAGTGATGGAGCTGGGATTCAAACCCTGGTCGAAAGAGACAAAGAGCAATTAGTTTCCAAAGTTGGAGGATTAAGACAAGAGGGTGATGCCTTGAAAGCTGAGACTATGTATTATTAATATTGTTATTCCCCCCACAATGCTTACCACATAGTAATTTCTCCATGATGGAGTAAATTCGACTTCATAAGTTCATATAAGTGTGATTACTAGGGCGGCTTTAATGATTAAATGAAAGAATGAACACAAAGTGCCCAGCCCAGGGCCTGGCACACAGTAAGCACTAAACAAATGAGAGCTATCAGATGATTTCTTTCTTTCTTTTTTCTTTTCTTTTTTTTTTTTTTTTTTTGAGATGACTGGAGTGCAGTGGCGCAATCTCGGCTCACTGCAACCTCCACCTCCTGGATTCAAGCCATTCTCCTGCCTCAGCCTCCCAAGTGGTTGGGACTACAGGCATGTGCCAACATGCCCATCTACTTTTTGTATTTTGAGTAGAGATGGGGTTTTACCATGTTGGCCAGGCTGGTCTCGAACCCCTGACCTCAGGTGATCCGCCCACCTCAGTCTCCCAAAGTGCTGGGATTACAGGCGTGAGCCACCACGCACAGCTAGATGATTTCTTATTACAGCGCCAGGGCAGCCTCTTTGCATCCCCCCCAGGGGGTTCCCAGGCTGTGGAGCTCCGGAGGGCAGGGCCCCTGTGACTGGAGGAAGTGCCCTGTGAGGCTGGGACCGCCCTGGTGGAATATTTCTTCCACGTGGCTCCATTCCAGGCCTCTGAGGTTCCCTGGGGCAGCTGGCATGTGAGCAGTGACTGCTCCTCCCTGGCAGGCAGCCTGGCAGCCTCCAGGAGCCGGCTAATTTCTACTATCAACAAGGGGCAGAGAAGGTTCTGAGAAGGGCTGGCAGAAACGCCTCCACCCTTGGGACTTGAGAGACACCTGGGGGAGCACAGGGACACAGGGCCCATCAGGTGGACCCCTTTCCAGGAGTGTCTCTGACTTTGGCTTTCCAACTCTGGCTGCCCTATTGTTCCAGGAAGATGCTGCCAAACAGGTTCTAGGAGAAAGGCATTTTGGGCAAGTGGCAACAGTGATACAAAGCGAGGCTGTTTGGGACATTTCTGAAACAGTCACTGATACCACTGATAAACAGAAATGCCCCAGCAAAAAGGCAGGAGGGGTGACTCCTCCCCTCTCCACACCCAGTACCCCACTGGCCTCTGGAAATGACCTTTCAGATGTACAGGCTCTTCAATCAAACCCACATTTTCCAAGGGAGCTGCAGTGAAGTCCAGTCCATTTGAATGACTCAGCCAGAATCTGCTTCCTAAAAGCTGATGCTGGGGCGTGGTCATGTCCCAGCTCGGCTCACTGCCAGGGCTGCTGGGAAGGGCGCCCAGGAGGGCCAGGCACCCGGCTTGTGTGCCTTGGTGTTTGTGTTGTGTGCTGGGCATATTAAACACATTCACGTCTGTTCCCTACAAGGGAGGCTGGGCGCAGTGCTCACACCTGTAATCCCAGCACTTTGGGAGGCCAGAGGTGGGAGATGGCTTGAGTCCAGGAGTTTGAGACCTGCCTGGGAAACATAATGAGACTCCATCTCTACAAAAAATTTAAAAATTAGCCTGGCATGGTGGCTTGCACCTGTGGTCCCAATTACTCACTTGGGAGGCTGAGGTGGGAGGATCACTTGAGCCCTAGAGATCAAGGCTGCAGTGGGCCGTGATCAGGCCACTGCACTCCAGCCTGGGTGACAGAGCAAGACCTTGTCTCAAACAAACAAGCAAACAAACAAACAACAACAACAAAAATAGGAGATATGAGTATGTTCATTTTACAGATAAGGAAACTGAGGATCAGGGTTGTTAACTGACTTGCCCAAGATCATAGAGCCAGTAAGTGGCAGAGCTGAGCTTCAGCCCCAAGTCAGCCTTGTTTCCAAACCTGTGTTCTTAACTGCCACTGCAGGCAGAGGGTGCCAGGCGACCTGTCACTTTTTCAGACCTTCCAGTGGTGTGAACTTGGTCTACTTACTCCAGCTCTTCATATCTAGACTTCTTCATTAATAAAGATTGGTATCTAATGCCCAGGAATAATTCCTACCAACTATAGGGCTTACCATCTGCCAGGCACTCTTCTAAGGGCTTTGTAAATGTTACCTATTATTATTATGATCCTTATTCAAGGCACAAGAAAGTTAAGTAGCTTGTCCAGGATTACCTGCTAGTAAGAAACAAAGCCAGAATTTGAATATAGGTCTTCTGGCTCTGGAGCCACTCAACCTCTCTGGCTTCTGACTAGTATATTTCTGAGACATAATTTGCTAGAGAATGAATTAAGTCTCAAGTACTCAGCAAATACACTTCAAACCCAGCTGAGGAGGTAGGGCCTACGGCGCCTCTTAAGTCCCGAGTGTCCTCTAAAAAGGGGATACAAAAGCCCACCTGGTAGAATTGCAGCAAGGATCAAATGAGAAGGCATACCGTGCTCAGGACACAGGGGACATTACCAGGTGTTGGAATCAGAACTATCAACTGCTTCCTTCAGGCAAGCTTTGGAAGGATCCAGTCCTCTGCCCTTCCTCACTCCAAGAGATGGTATCAAGAGAAAATAAAATAGTCACTTAAAACAACCTTGAAAACAAATGCAAAGCGCGGAGTGAAAAATCTTGATAATTAGATCCTATCCCTCCCAGGCCAAGAATTTCCAGTTGAATTTAACCTCAGCTTCAGACCCTGGTGTCTCATCATTAATCATCTCTTTCAACGGAATTTTGGGCCCTGCCAGCAGTTTAATCTACTTTCCTCAACCCTCCTTCCTATGCTGTGCATGGCTTTCACCTCTGGGCGCTTTAGCAAGCTGGGCTGGTTGTTTGCTGTGGATCGGAGGGAGAGCTGGGAGTCAGGAGTGTTTGTGAGCTGTTGTTTGTCAGTGGGGCCTGGGACACAGACAGAGGGTGGAATTAAAATGAGAAGACGCCAAGCACAAAGAAAACCAGCCATATATGAAGCAGTGGGAAAAGGCAAAGGATCAAGCATCCCAAGACCTAGCTTCTAGTCCTTCCCTGCCTCTTTCTGGCTACACAGCTTTGGCCTCCCTTGATATCTGAGTCTAAATATCTTCATCTGCACAATCGGTATGAATATCTGCCTTCAGCACCTCCTTATGTTGTTGTGGAGAACAAATAAGATTATACCCATGAGCCAGGTATGGTGGCTCACGCCCGTAATCCCAACATTTTGGGAGGCTGAGGCGGGAGGATCGCTTGAGGTCAAGAGTTTGAGGCCAGCCTGGCCAACTTGGTGAAACCCTGTCTCTATTAACAACACAAAAAATTAGCCGGGCATGGTGGTGCACTCCTGTAGTCCCAGCTACTCGGGAGGCTGAGGCAGGAGAATCACTTGAGCCTCGGAGGCAGATGTTGCAGTGAGCCAAGATCATGCCACTGAACTCCAGCCTGGGCAACAGAGCTAGACTGCATCTCTGAAGGAAAAAAAAAAAAGATTACACCCATGAAAAAGCTTTCTACACTGTCAGTACCCTGCAAGGCTGTTTCACACATGGAAGCCATCATAATGTGTCCAACACTCTAGGGCAAACAAGAGGGAATTTGGGGCCCCAGACAAGGCCTCTGAGACCAGAGATGTCCAGCTCAAAAGCACCAACACCCCAGGCCCCAGCATGGTGTAACCAGATGCCCTCAGGGCTGGCTTTGTCCAGGGAGGTTACTGCCAAGAGTAAGCAGCAGAGCCCAGATTGCCAACAACGTGGGCTGAGTTCACGTGCCTGACCACAGGATGGGCCAAACTTGGATGCGACCAAGACCAAGCACTCAGGGCTGTATAAGGGACAGCACAGGTGGTACAGCCTCGGCGGTGGGTGTTAGTGTTCCAGCTCCACCTAGACCCTGCTTTGAGACCTTGAGTGAGGCATTTCACCCACTCTACCCGAGACTCAGTTTGTTCAGCTCTCAAGTGAGGACTTCTTTCTTATTTTTATTTTTACTTTTTTGGTGAGAAAATAAAGGAGTAGGCCGGGCGCAGTGGCTCACACCTGTAATCCCAGCACTTTGGGAGGCCGAGGCGGGCAGATCGCCTGAGGTCAGGAGTTTGAGACCAGCCTGGCCAACATGGTGAAACCCAGTCTCTACTAAGAAAACAAAAATTAGCCGAGCACGGTGGTGTGCACCTGAAATCCCAGCTACTCAGGAGGCTGAGGTAGGAGAATCGCTTGAACCCGGGAGGTGGAGGTTGCAGTGAGCCGAGATCACACCATTGCACTCCAGCCTGGGTGACAGAGCGAGACTCCATCTCAAAAAAAAAAAAAAAAAGAAAGAAAGAAAGAAAATAAAGGAGTATGTTAAAATTAAATAACTAAGTACATGTGAAGCATGTAGCACAGTGCTTAACAGCCAGTAAACCATCACCATCAATATAATTGCCAATAATGATAATGTCTCCTTTCCAGAAGTTTTTTCTTTTTTTTTTTTTTTTTTTTTTGAGACAGAGTCGCTCTGTCACCCAGGCTGGAGTGCAGTGGCACGATCTCGGCTCACTGCAACCTCTGTCTCCCAGGTTTGAGCCATTCTCCTGCCTCAGCCTCCCGAGTAGCTTGGGACTACAGGCGCCCACTACCATGCCTGGCTAATTTTTGTATTTTTAGCAGAGACAGGGTTTCATCATGTTAGCCAGGCTGGTCTCGAACTCCTGACCTCAAATGATCCGCCCACCTCAGCCTCCCAAAGTGCTGGGATTACAGGTGTGAGCCACCACACCCAGCCTGCACTCTTAATTCACTGAATGCTGGCCCTATTTACAGCCTAGACTATAAGCTGCATGTGGGCAGAGCCAAACTTGCTTTGTTCCCCACCCTATACACAGAGCTAAGCACACTGCCTGGCAGAGTACCCTCTCAATCAATACTTGGATCAATACTTGTTGAATGGATTCATGCTTGGAATGAGGAAGGAGCTGCTAAACGTAGGAGGGACAGAGACAGGGAGTGTCCTAGCAATGAATTCAGTCCGTTAGGAGGGGTAAGCAAAAACATAACGTTTTATTTATTGAAAGAAAGAGAGAGAAGGGCAAGGATTTTTTTTTTTCAATTTATAAGCTGCACTATTGAGATGAAAAAGATGATGAAGGTCATAAACTAACAAACGGAGGTGAAATGAAGTGGGCCTCGCCCTGCCAGTCAAATATTAGATTTTTAATACTTTACATTACAAGAAGTTATGGTTCTAGTCTGCACTAATAAAACGGCTCAAATTTGACTATCAGTGGAACTGATTCACTGCTAAGCTATGTCACCTCTGAGCTCCTGAGTCACAGCATGTCATAAAGGCTTTCATTGCTCTGTTGCAAACTCACCCCAGGAGGGATGGGTTTTTTTTACTTTTTCTTTTTTTTTAAGTTCTTTTGTTCTTGGTACACTTTCTTCCTTTTTCAGACTGGATCCTAATGGCCCCAACCACTAAACAACTCAATCTGTTCAGATAGTACAAGAGGCTAGGGAGAGAAGGACCTTATGCAAATGAACCATGGCTCAGCTTGGTTAAGGCAATGCTCCCCCATTTGATCTTTGGGAAGACAGCAAAATTTGTCTTCAAAGATCACTTTGTATTTCTGTTTTTCTTCGATCTCCTGGTGGCCTCCCTGCCTGCTGCCTCGGGTGGCTACTGCCCTCATGCTGGCCTCTTGCCGAGCTACCCCAACCAGCCCTGCACTCGCCCAGACGGTGCACACTCCAGCTGGAAGCAAGGCGGTCTGATGTTCCATTTCACAGTACAGTGTGAGGAAGGATGGCCAAATTCGCCTGTCCAGTGTGGCTTCCTTATTACTTTAATTCAATCAGGCTGCTTCCTCAGTGTCTTTCCTTATTAGTGTCTTCCTTCTGATTCCAGCCCTGGGATGAGCTCCATCTGTGCTGAGAAGCATTTGACTCAACTAGTAAGCCTTCTTACTAGTCTCCCTGACTAGTACTAATCTGCTGTTCCCATTGCTGCCTAGTGGCTCCCCACTGGTTGATGAGTAAATTTCAGTCCCTATTCATACCACATTACTCCTCCCCATGGCTCCCTGGTCCTCCTGTGCTGTTCCAAAGCCTGGAATGTCTTTTTTCCATTATTTCTGTCAAATTTCCACTCATCCTTTAAAACCAAGCCAAATGACACTTTCTCCACAAGGTTTTTCACTCTTTCATCTACTCAGATTGTAACTTTTCATGTCTATTCTGGTTTGCATCTCATTCTTGTGTACTAACTAGTCGGTCACCTAGGCCTGAAAGTCCAAGCCATCTTATGCATATTTTTCTAGCCTTAGTTCCGGAAATACTCTCTGGTGCACTGTAGCGCTCCATGAAACTGTTATCAAATAGGTAAGGAGATTTATAGATTGCCATGTGCAATGTCACATGTACATTAATTTAATCCTCAAACAGCCCTGCTAGGCAGGAGGTATTATTAAGAACATTGAAGCTGATTTTTTTTTTTTTTTTTTTTTTTGAGATGAAGTTTCACTCTTGTTGCCCAGCTGGAGTGTAATGGCGCCATCTCAGCTCACTGCAACCTTCACCTCCTGAGTTCAAGCAATTCTCCTGCCTCAGCCTCCTAAGTAGCTGGGACTACAGGTGCCCGCCACCACACCTGGCTAATTTTTTTGTATTTTTAGTAGAGATGGATTCACCATGAGGCTGGTCTCGAACTCCTGACCTCAGGTGATACACCCACCTTGGCTTCCCAAAGTGCTGGGATTACAGGCGTGAGCCACCATGCCCGGGCTTGAAGCTGCAGATTTTATTTGCTCATGAGCAACTAGGGATGGCCACTGGAATTCTCGTTTAGGCATCCCTGGCCCCAGAGCTCAGGGCCTTTGTACCCTCACACCCAGTAAGAAGTTAACTGATAAGGCTTAAGGTATCAAATGTCCCATGACTTTTTCTGATTGAGAACTGCTCAGACCTGCTCAAAGCACACCCCAGTGCAACAGAACAGCTGTTCAATAGAAATTACACAGTGAGTCAGGTGGCCACTGCCATATCATGGCATTCTATATACTACGTTTCATGTATGAAGGTTCAACATAAAACTGGCAGCTTCATATTTTCCTGGCCAGGAGCAAGAATGCAAAATGTCTAAGACACCAATTTGCCCCCAGAGAACAGGTGCTAGGAACTGGTTGTACTCAGGGTTCATGAATACTTCACATGGTTCTTTGCTAAGCCTCATTCGCAAACACCTGAGAGAATATTAAACGTAAAGGGCAATTGGATGACTTCCCAGGGTCTCTTTCAGGACTAAGCATCAAGGACTTTGTCACACTAAGGTGTCTCAAATTTCCTGCCAGTTCTTTGCTTACATGCTCAATATTTAAAATGTATATTCAACATCAGTGATGTGCTGGATGTTGCAGAAGATATAACAATCCCATGCCAAATCCTACAGTAAAGGAGAAACACACCCGTGATTAGAAAGGAAGATCCATACCAGACAAATACCAGCACCCCTAAGCTGAGGGCTCGCAGGTGAGATGTGTTGTGAAGGAGGAAAGAAAAACAAGGCACGTTAATTAATTTTTTAAGGGCCATTGTAGCTTTATAGATGACTGAGACCCTGCAGAATGTGCCTTTGGGGGGTGTACCTTTGAGAGTTCCCATGCTTCCATAGGGTGGGGCCACTTTCCTTAGGCAGTGAGTCTCTAAGCCTTGTTCTCCAGGAAGGGATGGGAATGACTCAGTACATTAAACACTTTTGCCTTCCTGATTGTTTTGTCAATACAATACAGTGGTTTTATGGGAATACCCGAGTAGTGTGATTATCAGTTTGAGCTGATAGGGATCTTCTTGATGAGTCCTATGGTGCTCACTGGGTGAACCAAGGCTCTGTGTGCGCAACGCACCAAGTGCCTGGACAAACCACAGTGAATAATATCCACGAGCTCTTTCTCACATCACTTCCCCATTCTTTTTTTTTTTTTTTTTTTTAGATGGAGTCTCGCTGTGTCGCCAGGCTGGAGTACAGTGGCGTGATCTCAGCTCACTGCAACCTCCGCCTCCCAGGTTCAAGCGATTCTCCTGCCTCAGCCTCCCAAGTAGCTGGGATTACAGGCGCCCGCCACCACGCCCGGCTAATTTTTCTATTTTTAGTAGAGATGGGGTTTCACCATGTTGGCCAGGATGGTACTTCCCCATTCTTAAGTGGAATCTCATAGCTTTGGAGCTTATTTTAAAAATGCTTTAAAAGATATATTCTTGGTGTTAATGTCCCCGACTGAAAAAAAAAATCAACTTTATAATTTCAAATAGCAAAGCAGGTTTTTACTAAAAATACACATGTGTCTATTGGATACATCACAGCCTTTGGGATGTGTAGAAATTAACTTCCTTTCAGATAAGCCATTACAGCCCCATTTTTCAAAAGAAAAAAGGACTCTCTGAGAGGTTAAGTGGTTTGCTCAAGACTACAAAGTTTGATATGCTAATTAGAGGGGGGATATTCTAGAAATATCTAGGCTCACATTCCAAAAACAGGTCCAAGTAAAATAACAGGAATCTTGAAAAAATAAGTAATAACATGACAATTATCTGGTGGCCATCTGGACAGTAGCAGTAGCCATTCCACAAGGAAAAGATTTACAAAAGACCAGAAGGGAGAGAAAATTCTGGCTGATGGAATGGGGGATATTGTAAGGAGAGAATGAGAAAAATGCTATAGTAGCAACAACTATGTACCCAAGGAGATGGATGTTTTATATGAATGTAATGTCGCCACATTGTAAAGCCACAATAATATAAAAGTATGCAAGAAAACCTCCACTCAATCACCTTTTCAAGAGATTGGACACAGAAGCAAGGGATGGGTCAAAAGGAAAATGGAAGCCAATGGCAAGAGCCAGCAAAAGCATCTTTAAAAGAAAAGAAAAGGCCAGATGCAGTGGCTCATGCCTGTAATCTCAGCACTTTGGGAGGCCAAGGCGGGTGGATCACCTGAGGTCAGGGGTTCAAGACCAGCCTGGCCAACATGGTGAAACCCTGTCTCTACTAAAAAACACAAAAATTAGCCGGATGTGGTGGCGCATGCCTGTAATCCCAGCTACTTGGGAGACTGAGGCAGGAGAATCACTTAAACCCGGGAGGTGGAGGTTGCAGTGAGCCAAGATTATGCCATTGCACTCCAGCCTGGGCAACAAGAGCGAAACTCTGTCTAAAAAAAAAAAAAAAAAAAGAAAAAAGAAACACACACACACACAAAGATAGAAGCTGTGCTTTTGAAATGTGCATATTCACGGCCGGGCGTGGTGGCTCACGCCTGTAATCCCAGCACTTTGGGAGGCCGAGGCAGGCGGATCACGAGGCCAGGAGTTCAAGACCAGCCTGACCAACATGGTGAAACCTTGTCTCTACTAAAAATATAAAAATTAGCCAGGCGTGGTGGCGGGCGCCTGTAATCCCAGCTACTCAGGAGGCTGAGGCAGGAGAATCGCTTGAACCCGGGAGGTGGAGGTTGCAGTGAGCCAAGATCACACCATTGCACTCCAGCCTGGGTGACAGAGCGAGACTCCATCTAAAAAAATTAATAAATAAATAAAAATGAAATGTGCATATTCACAAAGACATGCACCACAGGGACGCCCACTGCAGTACTGTTGCTAACAGGCAGTAGTTGGGACAACTTATATGTCTAGAGTAAAAGATCAAGAAGGATTCAAATCAAATTGTTCAGCGTGGTGACCCTGAAGGACTAACAGTGGGAGAGAGAAAGAATAGAAGAGGTGTGGGGAGAATTTTCACTTTTTAGTTGCATAATCCCTTCTGGGTTGTTAGTTTATTTTATGCCTACATGCATTTTTAATTTTAGAAATTAAAAATATTATATTATTTAAAATTAAAAAGTTTTTTAACAACCTGTTCTGTTTGGAGGACTGTTTGTAGGAATCATCAAGTCTCAGAGTTGAAATTGGTCTCAGAGGTCTGTGTAGTCTAATCTCAGCTAGATTCAGCTTCACAGCCTGGCTGTCTGCATGGAACTTAGGGCAGAATGGCCACCCCTGGCTCACAGGCACTCACTCCAGCCTCAATTCGGATCTGGCTCATGGAACCTGGTGTATCCGAAGGACATGAAAAATTACATAAGCGTTGTGGCTTTCATAATCTACACCTGCGCTGCTAAACCTCAACAACAATCATGCACCACGACTACAGCAACCCCCAGATCCTCCTAGTTCCTACCAGGCCCTGAGTAATTTGACAGCCTCAGAGGGGTCGCTCATGGTTGAACACAACTGGGCACTCATACCTGTAATCCCAATACTTTGGGAGGCCCAGCCAGGAGGATTGCTTGAGCCCAAGAGTTCGAGGCCAGCTTGAGAAACAGAGTGAGGCCCTGTCTCTACAAAAAAAATTAAAAATTAGCTGGGCATGGTGGTGTGTGCCCATAGTTCAGCTACTCAGTAGGCTGAGGTGGGAGGATTGCTTGAGCCCAGGAGTTCGAGACCATGATCACACTACTGACTGCACTCTTCCCTCCTGGATGGCAGGGTGAAACAGTCTCAAAAAAAAAAGAAAGAAAGAAAGAAAGGGTTTGAACACGAAAAACTGAGGTCAACTGTAAACCAGTTGGTTGTCAGTACAGCACAATCCCAAGTACAGTGTAGCTATAGCCTAATAGGGCCTCACAGTGTCTATGCAAGCCTCAGCATTAACAATCACTTCCCCTGGCCATTCTTCACCGTCTTATAGTTTGAGAAGAGCTGCTTACTGCCCTGACTTTGCTTATTTACCCAAGAGGCAAAATGTTTACATATTTCAGTTAACACAGGGACTTTCTTTGATGCCGCCTTGATCTTCTGGTATGGCTTTTTCCTTTTTTTTTTTTTTTTTTCTGAGATGGAGTCTCGTTCTGTCTCCCAGGCTGGAGTGCAGTGGTGCGATCTCTGCTCACTGGAACCTCCGCCTCCCAGGCTCAAGCGATTCTCCTGCCTCAGCCTCCTGAGTAGCTGGGACTACAGGCATGGTAGGGCTTTTTCCATTTTACCATATGCTGCCCCACTCCACGCTATGAAGTGTGTCTGCCTTTGTTCCATGTTCCCTCTGATGGACAGTATTTTGCTGTAAGTATCCTCAGTTCAGTCAGAACTTAATGTTACTTAATTTTACACCATGCTCAAAATTGGGGACACACCTGTAAAGGGTTTGCCATCACCAGGATTTTAAACCACCGACATAGACTGAAAGCAAGAAGAGTGCTGTGTTTGTTGCTATATCCCCTCTAGCACCTAAGGCAATGCATTTCACATCTTGCTGAGAGCAGATAACTCAATATCTGGATCTAGAAAATTGGAATCTAAAAGACGGAAGGCATCTAAAGACCAGTTCCCATCATGCCACAGCTGAGCAATTGGAGACCCAGGTGGTTAAATCAGATATTGAGTTAATGTCAGCTGGAATGCAGATGTTCCTACTCTGAGTTGAGTGCCCTTTCCTCTGTCAGGTTGCTTGTTAGCTAAATGAATGAATGACTTTACCACTCGATTTGTATGAACAAAGGAGGCCAGAAAAGAGACTAAAGTTAAATGTGTAATTGTTTGTTTAGACTATATTCGCCAACTTAACTGAAGTTTTCCACTATCAATTGATTGTTTGCATTCATTGACTTAGATATATTTTTCATCATTTAAAATGTTTCATCAATGCATACAAACTCCAGACAAATAGCAAGTCAGATTTCAATATAGTGTTAACTCCAATTCCTCTATAATCTATAATACTTAAATAATTACATGATCAGACTGATCCAAATATATTTTAATGTCTTTATATGTCAATGATGAAAGATGTAAAATCTTCATATTATGTCTCTATTATGTAACTGCTTCAAGAAAACAAAAAATTAATAAAACCTAACACATGTAAATAAATTCTGACATAACATGAGTCCATGATATTCACTAGCCAGATTTTCAAACCTCATTGTCCTTTAAGAGCCCAATTTTAAGCTGGGCATGGTAGTTTACGCCTGTAATCCCAACACTTTGGGAAGCTGAGGTGGGAAGAAAGTTTGAGCAAGGCAATTATAACCAGCCTGGGCAACATAGCAAGACCCAGTCTTATTCTAAGAAAATTAAAAAAAATTTTTTTAAATCCAATTTTTGCCCTTCAGATTTTTTTTAAACAAACCAACAATTTGCCAGCTTTTTTTTTTTTTTTTTTTTTTCCGAGATGAAGTCTCACTCTGTTGCCCAGATTGGAGTGCAGTAGCGCGATCTTGGCTCGCTGCAACTTCCTCCTCCTGGGTTGAAGCAATCCTCCTGCCTCAGCCTCCCGAGTAGGTGGGATTATAGGCATGTGCCACCATGCCCAGCTAATTTTTGTATTTTCAGTAGAAATGGGGTTTTGCCATGTTGGCCAGGCTGGTCTCAAACTCCTGCCCTCATATGATCCACCCACCTCAGCCTCCCAAAGTTCTGGGATTATAGGCATAAGTCACCACACCCAGCCAGCCAGCTTTGAGTTTCATTTCTTTCATTTTCTTGCTCATCCTCAGAGGGAGAGGTTTAAGAAGAGAAATAAAGGGTAAAAATGGGAAAAAGAAAGGCAAAAGGTATAGATGCCTCAGGAACTGACAGGGAGTAGCAGTCAGGCTCCTGGAAGAAACAAGAAATGTAGCAAGGCATGGTCAGGAAACACATGTCTATCCATGTTCCCACTCTCTCTGACTTTCCCTCTCTCTCCCATCCCTCTTGCCAAGAAGTGAGTTGGCAATCTTACCAATCACAAACAAAATAGATAAAGCCTCCACACTGAGATTTAGAAACCCCACTTTAGCCAAAACTAAGTCACTTACATCAAATTGTACCATGACACCAACCATTCGTGTCCCCTCCCCTGCAATGGCAATCAAGTGTCATAGAAAAATAGCCTTTTAAGATTACCATGAGCCTTTTATTTATTTTTACACCCAGGCTGGAGTGCAGTGGTGTGATCACGGCTCACTGTAGCCTCAAACTCCTGGGCTCAAGCAATCCTCCCGCCTTGGCCTCCCAAAGTTGGCTCGGGGTTGATGAGCCACGGTGCTCAGCCAACCATGAGGTTTTTAGAGATGATCTTGTCTAAACCCTTCTCACCTGTTTTGCAGAAAAGAAAATTGAGATCCCAGAGAAATGAAGTAACTTGCCCAAGGTCATTCAGCAAGCAAGATAGAACTAGATCCCCAAACTGCAAACTAGCTGTCCAGAGTTCTTTCCTCAATGAGCAATTTAAAAGCTACAGAATGTACAAAAAAACACCCCAACAGTCTAGATATAAAAACAATTACAAAGGCACAAAAGGGCAGGAAAACTCAGTAAAACTATGAACTTCACCCACCCCACCTCCCAGAAACCCAGTGACAATCAAAGCAGCGTCAGGCTGGTTCAAGGAGTAATGGTGCCTCCAACAATTTAATTGCTCTTCTTCCTCCTTTACGCATTTCTCACAGGCAGAGAAAAAAATGCATCTAAGACTACTGAAACTTACTTTGAACCAATACAGACGTTTGTTGATACCTGAAATTTAGGGATTCGCAAATACGTTTTCTGCCAAGAGCTTACAGAAATCACACTCTTAGAGCTAAAACATCAGGTCATTCCCTGAGTCTCAAGCCCTGGAGAAAATTAAATGCCTTCCCCAGAAACGGGTCCTCTCCCCTGTCCTGCGCAGGTAACAAACGCTGCTGGAGAGACTTGGCTTCATCAGCTGTCTAAATGCAGACTTTTCAAGAAGGTGACCCAGGAAACTAACATTCCAAAACAGGACTTCAGAAAAAGAAGAAAACTTTTTCTTACCCTTAAAAATAACAGAAACAATAGGATCCGGCTTGCCAAATTTCGTTTTAGGGATATTGCTGGCAGATTCCACAATCACTCGCAGCATGGTTCTTAGCTGGCAGAAAGCAAGTTTCAGCAAACGAAGTGGAGACTCGGGTGCTGGAGCTCCGGGTCGCACCGCCCTGGGAGAGAAGTTCTCTCCCAGTGAAAGGAGGATTTCTCCCAGGGACGGGGCAAGGAAGGGGAAAAGGCAAAATGGGTGGACCTCTGGCGGATTTTACTGAAGGCAATGTGTAAACTGATACCGAACTCCCCGCGTCTACGCAGTGCCTCAGGCACAGACTTACGAATTCGGGAAATGTGGAAGTGAAAAGGACAAACCCTAAACTAAAAATAATTCCGTGCAACAAATGAAACCAACATGAATTTGGAGCTAAGAAATACGGGTAGGTCAGGAAACCACTAAAATGTTGCTGCCTGTTAGCAATGGTTCGTGAAACTGAATTGATTTTTCCGTCACTGCTTTCATTCTTTTCTGAGTTTCAAGGAGTTTTAAAACTTTAGTCATTTTTTTCTTTTGACTTTTCGCTGTTACTTCTCACGCTATTGAACACACCCACTCAGTAACCCTATGTTCAGCTTTTTTAAAGCAGCTAAAGGGTGCCTCCTACTGGACGGCAAACGAATGACAGCGTTTATTTCAAGTAAACGCGATCCAGGCATGGGATATATAAATAATTACAATATGTATAAATAATTACATATATATGTGTGTGTGTGTGTGTGTATATATATATATATATATATATAAAGGACTTAACATAGAATTTCTTCAAAACCCCTTCAGAGGTGAGAGCTGGGCGCCTAAGTTTTCCTGGCTCATCAAATGCTGCCAATTGCCTTCAGTGAAAATGGAGAAGTGACTCCCCACTGTTTCTGGACCTACAGCTGCCCATGGTGTCTTTCTGTCCCAGAGGGTGCATGAAGACAGTGCAGCCTGGCTGAGATCACAAGAGACGGCCTGGGGCTAGTCAGCCAGATCTGAGTGTGAGACTCTGCCTCACCACCCTGAGTTATGTCACCTTAGCAAGTTTCTTTTCTTTTCTTTTCTTTCTTTTTTTTTTTTTTTTTTTTTTTGAGACGGAGCCTTCGCTCTGTCGCCAGGCTGGAGTGCAGTGTAGCGATCTTGGCTCACTGCAATCTCTGCCTCCAGGGTTCAAGCGATTCTCCTGCCTCAGACTCCCGAATAGCTGGGACTACAGGCATGCGCCACCACACCCAGCTAATTTTTTTTTTTTTTTTTTTTTTTTTTTTTTGTATTTTTAGTAGAAACGGGGTTTCACCATGCTGGCCAGGATGGTCTCGATCTCTTGACCTTGTGATCCACCCGCCTCGGCCTCCGTGGCTTGAGCTTTATTGGCTTGAGCTTTACTGGCTTGAGCTTTACTGGCTTGAGCCACCGTGCTGGCGAGCAAGTTTCTTAACCCCTCTCTTCCTCAGTTTCCTCATCTATGAACTGGGGATAAAGGCTGTTATAAGATAAAGGTCATAACATAGAGGCTGGCACAAAGCACACAGTAATTTGCACATGTAAGAAGTTCATGCTTATTTGTGATCTCATAGCGTTTCTGTTAATGCAGGCTGACTTTAAATCAGGATCTCATTATATTTCAGAAGAAAAGGCTAAAACTTGGGATGAAGAAACATTGGGCTTCTTTTTGCTTTAGAACACACAATCAAGCAGACCTACTTGTAAATAAACATTTCAAGTACATTGAATAAGCATGACTTAACCTACAAGAATTCTTCTGTCTCCGTGAGTTTCTCAAAGGCTTAAAGCAAAGAACCAATTACCCAGTGCTGTGTTCATTATTGTATTTAGTGGACATGTTGGCAGTTTTAGTGGAATATAGAGATTATTACTTTTATTTTATCTGGCTGCTTTCTATTTGCCATTTTTACTGTGAAATATATTTACAGAAAAATACATACTACATAAATGTGACAGTTTAACAAGCATCCAGGTCAAGACAGAACATTGCCAGCCCTCCAGAAGCCCCTGGAATACCCCATATATCATATCCACCTCCTTATCCCAGAGGTAACCACTCTCCTGACTTTTTTTTTTTTTTCTTTTTTTTGGGACGGAGTTTCACTCTTGTTGCCCAGGCTGGATTGAAGTGGGGTGATCGGCTCACTGAAACCTCCACCTCCCGGGTTCAAGCAATTCTCCTGCCTCAGCCTCCCGAGTAGCTGGGATTACAGGCGTGCACTACCACACCTAGCTAATTTTGTATTTTTAGTAGAGACAGGGTTTCACCGTGTTGGCCCGGCTGGTCTCGAACTCCTGACCTCAGGTGACCCATCCACTTCTGCCTCCCAAAGTGCTGGGATTACAGGCATGAGCCACCACTCCTGGCCCACTCTCCTGATTTTTATGGTAATGATTTCCTTGCTTTTCTTTGTAGTTTTTAGCAAAAACAACAACAACAACAACAAAAAACAGTTTAGGTTTGCTTGGTCATGACATTTGTTTGGTGATATAAATTCTTTTGTATGTTATGAACTTTACATACATACACATATATTCATATATATAGATACACACATACATGTGTTCATACTTTGTGAATTCTTTGGTGTATTATGACTTTATAGAAATGGAATCATACAAAATGGATTCTTTCGTGTTTGACTTCTTTTTTCTCAGTATTATATTGTGAAATTCATTCATGTAGCTCTACTTCCTTCACTCTTGTTGCTATATGGCATTTCATTGTATGAGTTCCCAACATTTTATTTATTTATTTATTTATTTTGAGACGGAGTCTTGCTCTGTAGCCCAGGCTGGAGTGCAGTGGTGCGATCTCGTTTCACTGCAACCTCCGCCTCCCGGGTTCAAGCAATTCTCCTGCCTCAGCCTCCTGAGTAGCTGGGATTACAAGTGCACACCACCACGCCCGGCTAATTTTTGTATCTTTAGTAGAGACGGGGTTTCACCATGTTGGCCAGGATGATCTCGAACTCCTTACCTTGTGATCTGCCTGCCCCAGCCTCCTGAAGTGCTGGGATTACAGGCATGAGCCACCGTGCCTGGCCTCCAGATTTGATTAATTCATTCTACTACTGCCAGACATTTGGATAGTTCAGGGAATGGGGCTATTACAAACAGTGCTGTTCTGAACAGTCCAAGACTGTTCTGGCACAAATGTGCATGAGTCTATTTAGAGTCTAATCTATGGGTGAAATTGCTTGCTGGGCCAGAGAGTGTATGCATTTCTTCACCTTTACAAGGTAATTCCAAATTATATTCCACAATGGTACTCTTGCCAGCAGTGTGTGAGACTTCCTGTTGTTCTAAATTCTTGTCATACTTAACCAATGTTAGATTTTTTACATTTGCCCTTCTGGTGAGCATATAATAGCATCTCACTGGAGTTTTAATTTGCCTTTTACCTATTCATGTGGGAGAAAAAGACAAATGACCTCCAACCTTACATAATACATAATCAATTACAGGTGGAGTATAAATCTAAATAAGCAAGATAAAACATGTTTCGGCCCAGACACGGTGGTTCATGCCTGTAATCTCAACACTTTGCGGAGGCCGAGGCGAGATTGAGACCAGCCTGGGCAACATATTGAGACCCTGTCTCTAAAAAGAAATTGTTAAATTAATCAAGTGTGGTGGCATGCACCTGTGGTCCCAGCTACTTGAAAGACTGAGGTGGGACAACCACTTGAGCCTGGGAAGTCCTGGTGGCAGTGAGCCATGATTGTGCCACTGTACTCCAGCCTGGGTAACAGAGTGAGGGCCTGTCTCTAAAAAAAAAAAAAAAAAAAAAAAAAAAAACTAGCCAGGTGGTGGCAGCAGCTCACACCTGTAGTCCCAGCTACTTGGGAAGCTGAGGCAAGAGGATCACTTGAGGCCAGAAATACAAATCCAGCCTAGACAACATGGCAAGGCCTCTCTAAAACAAATAGGTAAAGAAAAAAATCAAACAACAAAAAAAGCCATAGAAGAATATCTATATGACCCCAGGATAGGAAAGGATTTCTTAATATGAAAAAATGTACAAATCATAAAGGAAATATTGATAAATTCAATTATATTAAAATCACAACCTACAAAGGACTAGTATTCAGAGTACATAAACAGCTCCAGCAAATTAGTAAGACAAACACATAGAACTCAACGGAAAAACAGGTAAAAGATTTGAATAGGCACTTCATAAATTAGGAAATGTAAATATGAAAAGGTACTCAACCTCATTGGTAATTAGAAAAGTGCAAATTAAAACTCCAATGAGTTATTATTATATACTCACCAGATGGGAAAATATGTAAAAATCTAACATTGCCAAGCTTGACAAGAATGTGGAACAACAGGAAGTCTCATACACCGCTGGTGAGAGTGTAATCAGCAGTAAATTCTCATGGATTTTCTACCATTACAATTATAGAATCTGCAAATAATGCCTGGGGTGTTTCTTCCTTTTCAATCTTTGTGCTTACTTTATTTTCCCTTTTATTTCCATGTTGATTAGACCTTTCATTATAATATTGACTAGGGGTGGTAATAACAGACATCCTTATCTTTTTCTGTATTTCAAAGGGAAAGATTTCCATACTTCACCATAAAGTATGATGTTTGCTGTAGGTTTCTCATAATTAGCCCTTTTAAGATTAAAGGAGTTCTCTTTATTCCTAGGTTGCTAAAACTTTGAGTTTTGTTTTTTTGGTTTTTTTTTTTGTTTTTTTTTTGAGATGAGTCTTGTTACATCCTTCTGGCTGGAATGCAGTGATTATTCACAGGCACAATCATAGTGCACTACAGCCTTGAACACCTGGCCTCAAGCAATCCTCTTGCCTCCGCCTCCTAAGTAGCTGAGACTACAGGCAAGTGCTTAGCTACTTTTAAATGCCCAGTTTTAAGGCTTTTTATAAGACATAAAGTTGGATTTTATCAGATGGTTTCACTTTATTGAGATGATCATATGAATTTTATATTTAATGTGGTGAATTACATTTATTTTATTTTATTTTGAGACAGAGTCTCACTCTATTGCCCAGGTTGGAGTGCAGTGGCGTGATCTCAGCTCACTGCAACCTCTCCTTCCTGGGTTCAAGCAATTATCCTGCCTCAGCCTCCCAAAGTACCTGGGATTACAGGTGCACACCACCACACCCAGTTAATTTTGTATTTTTAGTAAAGACAGGGTTTCATCATGTTGGCCAGGCTGGTCTCGAACTCCTGACCTCAAGTGATCCACCCATCTCGGCCTCCCAAAGTGCTGGGATTACAGGCGTGAGCCACCACACCCTGCCAATTACATTTATTTTCTAATATTAAACTAACTTTGCATTCCTGAGATAAACTCAACTTGGTTGTCATATCTTATACTTTCCTATTGCTAAATTTAGATTGCAAATATGTTTATATACTATTTATGACTTTTACATCTATGTTTATGAATAAGACTGACTTGCAATTTCCCATCCTCATTTTATCCTGGTCAGCTTTGGTGTGGAGGTTATGCTAGCATCATAAAATGGGGTGGGGTGTGCTGTTGCCTCTTTTTTAATTCTTTGGAAAAGCTTGTGAACTTGGAATTATTTCTTCTGATATGTTGTTCTTTCACAAAATTCATACCTGTATTTATTTTAAAGAACCAAGAAATCCTACCAGAGGCTGGTGCAGTGGCTCACAACTGTAATCCCAGAATTTTGGGAGGCTGGGGAGGGAGAGTTGCTTGAGCCCAGGAGTTTGAAACCAGCCTGGGCAACATGGCAAGACCCCATCTCTACTAAAAATCAAAAATTAGCTGGGCGTGGTGGCGTGCACCTGTAGTCCCAGCTACTTGGGAGGCTGCAAGGCCTGGGAGGTCGAGGCTGCAGTGAGCTATAATTGTGCCACTGCACTCCAGTCTGGGAGACAGTGGGACCCTGTCTCAAAATAAATAAGTAAACTCTACCAGGCGTGTTATAAAATGAGCAGTTCACCTCTCCTTACCTCTAGCATTTCCTGACAGCATTTCCATTTCCAGAGGCCCCAACTTTCAGCTCTTTCATCTGATTATTTTGGTGTTTATATCCATATTTCCAAGTAACATGCTTTCTTCTATTTTTCACTTTCCAGCATCAGGCATCATCTGTTTCCTAACAAGAAAAATGAGGATTTAGCTGTCTTTTGCCCCTCCTCAAATCCAAACACATATGTGCACACTTTCTGTATCCCATCCCCCCCAGGATAGCTGTACCATAAGCTTGCATAGATACATTATTGTGATTGTATAAACACTATTCACAAGCCATGAAGTATACTGACTGCAATGTGCTTCACGCATTTTGATCTTGTTTCAACTTGTTCTTTTCTTTCTTTTGGAGTCAATACCTTGTTGGTGGTGGTTTTTAGTGTTTGTTTGTTTTCTGAGACAGGGTCTCTGTCACCCAGGCTGGTGTGTAGTGGTGAGATCTCAGCTCACTGCAGCCTCGACCTCCCCTGGCTCAGGTGATCCTCCCGTTTCAGCCTCCCAAATAGCTGGAACTACAGGCACATACCACCACACCTGGCTACATTTTGTATTTTTTGTAGAGTTGGGGTTTTGCCATGTTGCCCCGGCTGGTCTCGAACTCCTGGGCTCAAGCAATCTGCACACCTCAGCCTCCCAAAGTTCTGGGATTACAGGCGTATACCACTGCACCTAGCCCCTTGTTGTTTTTTGTACTTTAAACTCCTCCCAAATTGTGTACATTTCCAACATGTTCAAATATATTGGAATTGTATCAATTTCATCTTGAACCCTCCCTTGGGGTCTTCCAAATGGCTCTGATCTGGAGGGTTTTGCTCAGGAGCTACGCATAGCTGCTATCCCTGAGCTGCCTTTCTCCACCTCTCTTTGCATCTCTCTTATTTTGGATTCCATGTCTTCCTCTTTCTTGGTTTACTTTCTTGTATTACTGAAGCATAGACCTTCCCTGTTTGAACAGCTTCATTCTACTCTCGTACTTCATTGGCAGTATGGCTGGCACAGGATTCCAAGTTCAAAAGCATTTCCTCCCAATATTTGAAAGCATTGTTCCATTGTCTTCTGGTTTCCCATATAGCTCGCTCCCACCGTCTCTAGACGAGTATTACATACCTGCACCTGTGCTGTGTGACTTGCAGTGCTTTTCTATGCAAAGCATGTTGTCCTCTACCCCATTTGTGGCAGACATGGCCATGGGACTGGCTTTAATGGAATGTGGGAATGTGGCCGTTGCTACAATACACCACCCAGATTTCCCTCCAGGAATGAAGGATAAAATACCCCCAGCTGCTGGGAGAGCTGCCAGAAAACCTCCCTCAGCTGTTAGCCCTCTTCAGGGATTGCCTGCACTGAAGAAAATTGCCCTACCCAAGATCATGTTTCCTTCCAGAAGCAGCCTACCTCCCAATGACTGATCAGTGCAGGGATATAGAGGCCTGGTCCCCTTGCCCCAAATGGTGACAATCTACAGGGCCATTCCAGCCTCTGGGTTCCCCATGGGGTCAGCAGGAGCTGGTGTTGGACCCAGCTTCCTTCCCCCCGCTTCTGTGGTGTTGATCTCATGAATATTTCTTAAGAAATACCTGTATACTGATATCATTTCAGAAATTTTCCCTGGGGAATGCAACCTGTCGCAGTTGGGTGCCAGGAGTGGTTCAAGAAAGCAGATCCTAAGATAGGATTTTGAGCTTGATCCTCCACCACCCAGATGGGAATGAAGACCCCTGATAATCTCATCAATGATTATCCCTGGCACAGTACAATTGTAAAATGTGTCACCAATGGAAGGGAACGCGTTAGCTGTGTGAAATGTCAAGCAGTTGAAATATGCAGGGAAAACAGTAACTAAGGATTTGGATTTAGGGGGCCATTGCCAAACTCAGTTGACACTCTGGAAAAGTAAAAGGCTGAGAGTAATTAATCAGCAATAAATAGCTATGAATGAAAGCCAGGTGGCCTCCTCTCCTGCAGCAGAACTGGGAAAGCTCAGGCCCAGCACCAGAACTTAGTCACAAAAGACGACAAGCTCCAAGGAAGATTGAACCCCCAACCAAGACAAGTCGACTCTGATAAGGTCAAGGCTCTGCTTGGGAAAGACTGGGACCCTGATACATAGGATGGGGATATCTGGTTGATGTCCTTGAGAATCTTAAATCTGCAAATTTCTCTGAGCCCTCTGAGCGTGGAGGAGCTTAGATTAAAGACAAGCACCCTTAGACCTTGCTTGGAGATGATGTGAAGGCCCCTCCCCTGCGAGACAACTTGTTCGTTTCTCAGGATCTGTGAAGGCCTCCCACTCCGGCCATTACCAATATCTACGGTTAAGTCCTAACAACATATTGCTGCCTGGGATGTGCTAGGCCTGCCTGCTGAAGACAGAAAGGGGGCACCCCTTGAATAAACTACAGGACACAACCAACTGGACTGGCAGAAGCTGGAAGAGTTCACATGGGGCTGGATTCTAAGTGTGCTGTGTCGAAGGGCAGTGCAGAACACAAGATAAAGGAGAGTTGACCAGTATGGGTGCGCTCCCCCAAGATGCTGATTTCATATGCCACAAGGCCCCCAGAGATGGTGCAAACACACTACTAAGGTGGCTCCTAGGAACATGAAAAAAGCAATGGCCCACCTTAAGTTAAGAAGAAATACCTGTACTGCCCTGACAGACAGTGGAAAGTAAGGATTGAAATGCTGCGGCCTGATCAAGTGGATTTACAATGTAAGGCCAGAAAACCCACTAGATGACGGTGTTCTACAGGAGCCCAGAGGACACATCATTTACCAAGGCAATAAAGAACACAGTGGTAGAGGGCCATCAGTTTCACTAAAGAATTCAGTCCTCTGTAGGCCAGGACTGAGGTCAGAGATTCTGGTACGGAACTGGGCTGATGGCAGCAAGGACTAGAAGACCCAGAGCAATAGAGGCCAGGGAGTGGCACATTATTGTCAGAAGCCAGGTGTGAGCAGTCACCATGATGAACATCCAGGCTGGAGTAGCAGCCAACCTAAAATTCATAGAATTATGGAGATGATCAACAGAACACAGCATCCTGGGGCAAAATAGATGGGTGACAAACAAGGTCTCTGCTTGCGAATCAAAATAAATAAGATCAATACAATCAAAATAAATAAGAATGCTGAGGGCCATTACCCCTATACAAAGTCACCTTCTCCTGTGCAGTTTCCAGGCCTGGACCAGTCCCAGGACATGAAGCCTACTGACTAAGGGAAAGGTCAGATCCTCAAGTGGAGGGACCCTCCAACCACAAGGTAAATGTGCATGATAATGATTTCCCTGGCCCATCCCCAAAGGGACCTGCGGCCATTTACTCAGGTAGCTGTTGAGTGGAGAAGGGAAATACCCAAGTGTTTTGAGGACTTTTAGATACAAGACTCAAATTGATGTCGATACCTGGAGACCCGAAACATAACCATAACCCACCTTGTTAAGATAGGAACACATGTAGCTGGGCACGGTGGCTCTCGCCTGTAGTCTCAGCACTTTGGGAGGCCGAGGCAGGTGAATCACCTGAGGTCGGGAGTTTGAGACCAGCCTGGCCAATATGGTGAAACCCTGTCTCTGCTAAAAATACAAAAATTAGCCGGACGTGGTGGCAGGTGCCTGTAATCCCAACTACTCTGGAGGCTGGGGCAGGAGAATCGCTTGATCCCAGGAGGTGGAGGTTGCAGTGAGCCGAGACCACGCCACTGCACTCTAGCCTGGGCGACAGAGTAAGACCCCGTCTCAAAAAAAAAAATATATATATATATATATGTGTGTGTGTGTGTGTGTGTGTGTGTGTGTGTGTGTGTGTGTGTGTATTAGCTTAAAATAATTTAAAACTTTCAAAATGGAAATAATAATTGTTTAGTTAAAAATTGTGAAAATCACTAGGTGTGGTTGCTCGCACCTGTAATCCCAGTGACTTGGGAGGCTAAGGCTGGAGGATCACTTAAGTCCAGGAGTTTAAGGCTGAGGTGAGCTATGATTGTGCCACTGCACTCCAGCTTGGGCACAGAGTCAGACCCTGTCTTTACAAAAACAAAACAAAAGAAAGAAAGTAGTAAAAGTAGCAACCTAAAGCCAAGGAGTGGGAAGATGATAGCTGAGGGTCATGGCCTGGAATCACAGCTTCTCTCCCCAGGACCCCAGGGAGAACTCTGGAGGAATGGAGTGAGGGTTGACTCAGATTCCAGGAGGGGCTATGAGCTGTGTTTCATTAAGAAGTAGCAGGATCGAGAGAGCTTTAAGGTATTAGAATGGTAGGAGAGAGTAACAGGAACTAGGGCAAGTGGTATTTATTTATTTATTTATTTAGAGATGGAGTCTCGCTCTGTTGCCCAGGCTGGAGTGCAGTGACACAATCTTGGCTCACTGCAACCTCCGTCTCCTGGGTTCAAGTGATTCTCCTGCCTCAGCCTCCCAAGTAGCTGGGATTACAGGCATGTACCACCACACCCGGCTAATTTTTGTGTTTTTAGTAGAGACAGGATTTTGCCATGTTGGCCAGGCTGGTCTCCAACTCCTGACCTCAGGTGATCTACCCGCCTGAGCCTGCCAAAGTGCTAGGATTACAGGCGTGAGCCACCGTGCCCAGCCCGGGCGGGTGGTATTTAGAGAAGAGAGAAGAGGCTCAGAGACTGCTGGTCAGTAGGCTCCAGTCTGACTTCACAACAGTGTGTTTGTGTTTGTGTGTGTGTGTGTGTGTGTGTTGGGTGTTAGGTGGGGACAATTTACTGGTAAGATATGAATGTGAATGTGCACTTTAGAAGCAGCACAGCTTTACACAAAGGCAGTGCCTGTGTTCTGCTGTCCATCACAACTGGCTTCCTCACCATCAGAGCTGCCACTACTCTCTCCGCCACCTCTGGCCCAATGGCAGCCTCCCAGGATCCTGTTCAGCAGGCCGCTCCTGCCTTAAATTCTTCATTTGCAATAACTCCTTCTGTCCCACAAACAATCCTATGAGGTAAGTAATAATCTCCACTATAAGTGAGGAAACTGAGGCACAGAAAGATGAAGTAGCCTGCTAAAGGTTATAGCTAATATATAGTAGAGCTGAGATTCAAACCTAAGCAGATGGTTGGGAACGTCCCCGTGGCATCCACACACTCTGGAAACCATGGGGCCCAATTTTAATGTTGCTAAGATGCATATACTGGGTTGAATAATGTCCCTCAAAATTCATGCACAGCTGGAACCTACGAACGTGACCTCATGGGAAATAGGGTCTTAGCAAATACAATCAAGTTAAGATGAGGTCATACTGGATTAGGGTGGGCCCTAAATCTAGTATGACTAGTGTCCCTACAAGAAGAAGGTCATTTGGACATAAAGCCAAAGACACACAGGGAAAATGCCATGTGGCAACAGAGGCAAAGATTGGAATGGTGTATGCAAGTCAACGAATGGTAAGGATTGCTGGCAACCACTAAAAGCTGGGAAGATGCAAGGAAGGATGCCCTGCTACTGCCTTCAGAGAGATTGTGCTTTGACACATGAATTTCAGACTTCCAGGCTCCAGAACTGTAAGAGAATAAATTGCTGTTGTTTTAAGCCATCCAGTTAGTGGTAATTTGTCATGGCAGCCAGAGGAAACTAACACAGTGTGGCATCGCCATTCCTGGACACCATCTGCTCTCAAGGTCTTTGTCCTCTGAGCTCCCCAGCTTCCTAGGGCCAAGAAGGTAAGAGTGACTGTCTCTGGTGAGCCTTGGAATTTTCCTTGTATCTTATGAGACTGGTCAGGTGCCAATCACTCAGTTCTTCTATCCTGGTGTCCTCTCTATGGACTGTCCCTATTTTTTTGGGGAGAGGGTCTGGACACACACTCGTTTGTGTTATAAATGGAGACAGATGGGGAGAAAGAAGGGATAGGAGATTTCTGTTTAGCTTTGTTCAAATCCAAAAAGCTAACAGGGCCTCTTTTTCTTATATGGTCAACTTTTAGAACTCTATAAGATTCCAATGAACACCATAAGGAAAACACTTAGGGAAAAAAATATTTTCTCTTGGAAAAAATCATAGAAGAGTAAATTTACAGAGTGACCATCGACCATTTATTCATCAATAATATGTTCATTTGCTCAATAAATATTCGAGCCAGATGGGGAGTTAGGTACCAGGGCCTCAGCGGAGAATAACCCAGGCAGAGTTCTGACCTGAGGGAGCTCCCCAGCTAGTGGGGCCCGCATGCCAGTGCTGTCACATATCTAATCACTGGATGTTGTCAACCACTCTGTGAGACAGGACTCCTGTGGTCATCTTTACAGCTGACAAAATGGAGGCACAGAAGTGACAAAAAACTTGAGCCAGGATTCAAACCTAGTGTCTTCTGAGTCAAACTCCCTTCCCAGCTTCACCTCAGCTGAGATCTCATATTCCTGTTTCATTGTTTCTCACCTCTCTCAAGTAAACTCAAGCATTAATCTAGGTGAGTGACCTTACACTTGCCCTGGAACAGTGAGACAAAAGAGATGGAGAAAGAGGAATGTGAGAGGAAGAGAAGGGAGACTCAGCAAAAAATCTAGATGTGAAGAACAAAGTGCTGGGGTAGCAAAGAGGATTTAGTGGAAGAGAAATGAAGACAGATTCATAACATCTTATTCCAATTCCAGTTTTACAGAATCTTAGGTATTACCTAACAGCATTTTTCAAATTGGCATGCACAGAAGGGTCCATTGTTTCAGTTGATAACCGAAGTGCATTTTAGAGCTAAAATACTATTTTTGGTGGCTTAATTACAGGGTTTCTCACAGTGGAAGACACTATCTTTAAGTAACTTAATATATAGTATATTTGATAATATATAGTAACTTAATATATAGTATATAGTATAATATATAGTATATTAATATATAGTATATATTCCTTTAAGAAAGTGCTCGGCAGCAACTGAGTCCACGTAGAGGGCAGGAGGAGATAAATTATTTTATAACATTTGGCACCATCATATTGTCATCATTCAAGGCAACTGGGGGAGCTAAAATAAGATAGGAATTAATCTGACTTCTCTAAGAATATATTAATATATTTTCTAAAATCAACCAGAAAAAATAGAACAGGCAAAAGTGGAATAATTTTAAGCCTTGTGCTCACTTTTACAGAAACAATAATTCTTCATCAAAATGTTTGATAGACAAATGGCTCCCAGCTGTTCTTCTGGAAGAGCCCTCATTCATTCACGCATATATGCACTTATTCAGCTAATACTTATTAAACGCTACTTGGTGCCAGGCACAATGCTAACTACGAAAACGAATAGGACACATTTCTGTTCTTCAAGCTCACAGATAATTGTAGCATCATGTGGTGAGGGCAATGATAGAAAGAGATAAACAGAAGAGATAGGTATCTGTAGGGCAGGGGAGGGCAAGCGTGGTAGGCTTCCTGGAGGAGGTGACAGCTGAAAACTGGACTGAATCTTAATGGTTGGATTGATATGTGTGTTTGTGTGTGTGCCTGACTATATGATATGAAATAGAGTTAAATACACATGGTGAACATTTGGAACCTCAAGACATTCCACACTGGTGGAATATCATGTATGACATAAAACAGTTAAGCACTGAGCCTAGGCAGGCAGGCAGTTACCAGCTCAGAGAGCCTTATTTGCTCAGTAACATCTACTGAGTACTCACTACATGCCAAACACTATCCTAAGCATTTTATCTCATTGAAACCTTCCACCACCCTACCCTGTGAAGTCCGTGCTATGGTAGGATCCCCATTTTACAGACGAAAAAGCTGAGGCCTGACTTGGCTAAGCACCTTGCCTTGGTTCTCATGGTAAGTAAAGCCAGGATCTGAATGCAGGCAGTCTTTTTCCAGAGCCCGTGCTCTTCATTCTTACACATACCTCATGGTGACAGGGACCTATTGGAGATGTATTTTTCAGCAGGGAAGTGGAGCGATTGGATTGCCTATTAATACCCTGGTTACAAATGAAATGTTTTAGTTACCATGCAGACTTAAATTTTAATAGGAGCTAAAATAGGCCAGGCTCAGTGGCTCATGCCTATAATCCCAGCACTTTGGGAGGCCAAGGTGGGAAGATTGCTTAAGGCCAGGCCAGGAGGATTGCTTGAAGAAGTTTGAGACCAGCCTGGGCAATATAGTGAGACCCTATCTCTACAAAAAAAAAAAAAAAAAAAAAAAAAAGGACCTAAAGCGGGCAGAGCAGTCAGGGCCTGCCCTCTCAAAATAGGATGCACTCCAAATCAAGAACCAAGTCAGGAGTATCACTGACTGCCTAAGAAGAATTCTCTCATATGAGATTAGCCACCTGCCCCTGAAATGATTTTCAGATATGTTGCTTGCTGATAGAGCTGCAGTGATCACAGCTGAGTGCTGAGGGGATCTCCCTATTTGCCGGTTTAAAATGCAGCCCTTCCTGGCTGAAGATAAACTTTAGGAAAGAGCAGGGGGTCTACCCTGAAAAGGTGCTGAGCTCTAAAAGTATGCTTTTGATGCATTCTTTTAGGTAAGGTGCATCCTTTTAGGTAATTAAGGAATATTGATAACAGAAAGGAAAGAGAGTAAAGCATTTGTCTGTTTCTCCGTAACAGTTTAGATCAGACGACCTTTGATCAATTCATCCCTGATCTAATTCGTTCAATCACTGTGGTTCTTCTAGGTGCTCAGGATATGGTGGTTGGCAAAATCAGATGTGGCTCCTACCTTCAAGGAGTTTGCAGCCTAGTGAGGGGAAAAGATACCAATCAAAGAATCACTCACAAATAAATGTGCAATTATAATTGTGGTGAATGGTTGGAGAAGTACAAGCTAAAGCGAGGACATTCCTGCAGCAGTGAGAACTAAGATCTCCCAGGGAAGCAGGAAAGGAGATAACAGTGGAGCATTCCAGACAGGGCCTGTGGAAAAGCCCTGAAGGCAGGAAAGAGCCTGCCTGGTCAAGGAATGTAAGGTGTCAAGCATGGCTGGTTTGGGACTTTGGTCTCCACTACGCCCCAGAGGACAGATGGGGGATTTTTTTTCCTTATTTTAAGAACAATGGCAAATCAATCAAATGTTTTGTGTTTGCATTGGGAAATATGTGACAAGATTGCATTTGCATTATTTAAAACAAAAAATCCCTGCTAAGGAGAAATCAGATTGTTCTGCATTGAAAGAACATTTATTGTGTGCCTACCAGGGCTGTGCAATAGAAATGTAGTATGAGCCACATTTATCATTTTGAATTTTCTAGTCACACCAAAAAAAGTAAAACACATTAGGTGAGATCAATTTTAATGTTTACCCAATATATCAAAAATATTATCATTTTAACATGTAATAATATAAACAAGTATCAGTGCAATATTTTACATTCTTTTTTCATACTAAGTTTTTGAAATCTGCTGTGTATATTCACACACTTCAATTTGGACATAAAATCTTCCTCAGAAATACCTGATCTATGTGTAGATTTCATAAAATTCACAATTGAAAAAACAGGTTTTTGTATCCAGGTTGTTCCAGACATACTTAAAAGTTTTCCAATAAAATAATAATAATAATAAAAAGAAAAAATAAGAAAAACAAAAGTTTTTCAATAAATGAACTATTAGTTTTTAAATTAAGATTAAATAAAATTTAAAATTCAGTTTCTCAATAACAGTGGCCACATTTCAAGCACTCAGTAGCCATCTATGGCTAGTGCTACCATATTGGATAGATCAGGAGGGACCTTTCCATCACTGCAGAAAGTTGTATTGGACAGTGCAGGTCTACATGCTGGTGAGGCCCTGTGTGTTCATTAGCATTGCCTTGGAAGATGTAACCTTCGAAGGTGATAGGTGCTCTAACCTACAACAGCCTCCCTATTTCCATTTAATATCTTTAAACCCATTCAGCAGCTTTTTGATCCTGTTTTGGTTTCCCAAGAACAGGTTCCTACTGGGAAGAAAATGAGCTCACCTGCTGAGATAAATATCTAGTCTGCTTGGCTGTTACATTTCTCTTTACATGAATAAAGATGAGTTTCCCAATCTTCATCCTAGACTATCCCTGAGTGAACTATCAACATCAAAGTACTTGTGAGATCTTGTGGAAACTACCAGCTCTTCACAACCTCATGACTGGCAGCCCCTATCTGTAAAGAGCAAACATTCATTTTCAGGGCTAGCAATGGCAATTAGGGAATTTAACAAGCACCCCAGGCCAATGAGCATCTTGTTTGCTCCTCTTCCTCAAGGTCCCCACTCACAGGGTGACCTTTAGCCAGAAAAGAAGGTCCTGGAGGGCAGGTGTGGAATTGGAGTGTCTGGCACAGCAGGCCTGGGTGCTGGCTACCCAGGTGCCAGTCCGCCAGGTGCCACCTCTCTCCAGGGTCCTTCCTCCCTCTCCCCCATTTTCTGCTCCCCATTTGGCTTGAAGGTGAACAGGGAAATGTTTTTCTCTATATCTCTTTAAGAATCTTTGTAAATCTCTGTGGAAATTAATTTTGCCCCTCAACTCTGGGCAATGAATAATGTTCACACGATGATTTATCTTTTGACCTGATTTTTCCCACCCTAATCCCACCTGATACTTTAGTTCACCTTCCCATCAGAAACGGGAGCTCCTTGGAAGCAGGTACCAAACGTCATCTTGCATTCTGTTTTGGTTTTGTTTCTCTGATTCTTTAAAATTCCCCACATGGTTTTCTAATCCATTCTATTAAGTAACATTTGAGTGTTGCCTTTTGTTTAACAATGGCTAACATCAATTGAACATTTACTAAATGTTAAGCACTTTACATGAATTTCTTTCATTTTAAAAAATTTTAAGGTTTTAAAATTAGAGACAGGGATTGGGTGGGGTGAGGGTGGCTCTCTCTGTGTTGCCCAGGCTGGTCTCCAACTCCTGACCTCAAGCAATCCTCGCTCCCCGTCCTCACATAGTGGTGGGATTACAGGAATTAGCCATTCCACCTGGCCGGATTTCTTCATTTAATCCTTATAACCGAGCTATGAAGTAAATATTATTTGCATCATTTTACACATCAGGAAACCAAGGCTCAAATAGGTTAAATAAACTTATCCAAGGAGACACATCTAGTCAGGGCAGTAAGGAATTAAATCTAGAAAGTCCTAATCTAGAGTTTATAACCTTTGTACAACATTGTGTACCTAGGATGTTTTGCTACTGTGTATCTACTGTTTTAAATCTCCAGCGAGTTTATGCTTAGTCTAGGAGAGAAAGGGAGGCCCTGCCAAACACTTCATGTGCTTCTTCTCTCAGCAGTAACGTTCTCAAAGCGGCTAATCAAGAGCTAGAATCGATCCATAGATAGATATCAGGCTGGAGGGTAGCAGTCTGGTCTGAAAGCCGGTCCGCTAGCATTCACAATCTCAGCGTTCAACCTGGGCGTGCCTCTCAGCTCTCCCGTTAACACTCCCTCCTGTGCTGCTGATTTTTGGCAGTAATCCCAGCACTTTGGGAGGCCGAGGTGGAAGGATCACATGAAGGCAGGAGTTCGTGACCAGAGTGGGAAACAAAGTGAGACCCCCCCCCCTCCCACCCCACTCCGCTGTCTCTATAAAATTTTTTAATAAAAAATTAGCCGGGCGCGGTGGCGTGCGCCTGTAGTCTCAGCTACTCGGCAGGCTGAGGCAAGACGATCGTTTGAACCCGGGAGACTGAGGTTGCAGTGAGCTATGATTGCACCACTCCACTCCAGCCTGTGCGACAGAGTGAGACCCGAGGGGATGACAAGGGGGCTTTGCTCCTTTGTGAAATCCCGTTGTCCCAGGGCAGGAGAGGCCGCACTTCACACAGGGAGAACTATGCTCAAGAGCGCAGAACTAGTTCATCCCGTTCCATTGTCACTGGTTTTATCCCATTAAAAATAGTAATTTGCTTTCCCCTAAAAGCGTATAAACACAAAACCAGCCCCTGACTGCAAGACACCAAGCTTGTTTAGGTCTAAGCCCGCAGAGAACCCCCGATCCCAGAATTAGCTGGCGGGCCCGGGAGGAAGTGTTCCCGCCCTCTGTCCCGCCCGGCGGCCCCCGCCACATCTCGGCCGGCCCTCAGGTTTAATCTCCGCCCTTCAAAGGCGGCAGCCAATCGGGGAGCTGCGTCCCCGCCGCGCGCGAGCTGCTCCTCCTTCTTGCGGGCCGCGCCCAGCCGGCAGTGACGTGCCCCGCCCTGCAGCCGCGGGATTCAAACTCCCGGAAGCGGCATCCGCGCCTAATGGTGTGACTCGGCCGACGCGAGCGCCGCGCTTCGCTTCAGCTGCTAGCTGGCCCAAGGGAGGCGACCGCGGAGGGTGGCGAAGGGCGGCCAGGACCCGCAGCCCCGGGGCCGGGCCGGGCCGGGCCGGGCCGGACCGCCAGGGAGGGCAGGTCAGTGGGCAGATCGCGTCCGCGGGATTCAATCTCTGCCCGCTCTGATAACAGTCCTTTTCCCTGGCACTCACTTCGTGCCTGGCACCCGGCTGGGCGCCTCAAGACCGTTGTCTCTTCGATCGCTCCTTTGGACTTGGCGGTGGGTATCATCTCCTTACAGATAGGCGCAGAGAGGCCAAGTGACTTGCCCAAGGTCTTTCGTTAGGACGGCTTTTTCCGATTGGCAAGCACTTTCGTTGTGTGTTCCTCAAACATCTTTATTTTAGAAGTGAGAAAGCTTGTGCCTTTTTTTGCAGTTTCTCTTTTCCTGTCTGTCTCCTCAAGTGAGATTTTATGTGGGAATTTTTAAAGATTGGCGTCGCCTTGTAGAAGATGCTGCTTGTAATTGATGCCTTGTACTGTTTACTGGATGGAAGCGCTTGTTTGGTCACCTCCTGTCCAGCATGACTTAGGTCACTTCAGCTAATCAACCAATCATTTCTTTTCTTTTTTTCTTTTTTCTTTTTCTTTTTTTTTTTTTTTTTTTTTTGAGATGGAGTCTCGCTCTGTCACCCAGGCTGGAGTGCAGTGGCACGATCTTGGCTCACCGCAACCTCTGCCTCCTGGGTTCAAGCGATTCTCCTTCCTCAGCCTCCTGATTAGCTGGGACTACAGGCGTGCGCCACCACGCCCGGTTAATTTTTGTATTTTTAGTAGAGACAGGGTTTCGCCATGTTGGGCAGGCTGGGCTCGAACTCCTGACCTCAGATGATCCACCTGCCTCGGCCTCCCAGAGTGCTGGGATTACAGGCGTGAGCCACCACGCCCGGCCCCAATCAACCAATCATTTCTGAGGGCTTGCTGTTAGGCTCTGTGGGTAACAAAAAAAAAAAAATCAAAGTGCAGTCCTTGAAACAATAGTTGAACAACTGAAAAAATAAAAGGTTAGCAGGGAGTGTAATTGGGTACCAGATTGTGTAGGGGTGGGGATGGGGCAGCTATATCATTTGTTAGAGTTCACAGAGGGAAGGCATGCTGAGGAAGGTTTGAACTGTGGGAATCCTGTGGATGACTGGAATAGGAAATACAGGGAAAGGTGGCCCGGCGCGGTGGTTCACGCCTGTAATCCCAGCACTTTGGGAGGCCGAGGCGGGCAGATCACTTGAGGTCAGGAGTTCGAGACTAGCCTGACCAATACAGTGAAACCTCATCTCTACTAATAGATACAAAAATTACCCAGGCGTGGTGGCGCGCACCTGTAGTCCCAGCTACTCAGGAGGCTGAGGCAGGAGAATCCCTTGAACCCGGGAGGCGGAGGTTGCAGTGATCCGAGATCGTGCCACTGCACTCCAGCCTGGGCGACAGAGCAAGACTCTGTCGCCCCTAACCCCCTGCCCCCGCCAAAAAAAAAAAAAAAGAAACAGAAAAAAAGAAAATACAGGGAAAGGAGGTTGGTGGGACTAGCTGGTGGGGGAGATGCAAACCGTCTGGGCCAGAGGCTAGAAACGGTAGTCATTCATTCACTGCCAGAGTTTCTGTCCAAAGGTTAGGAAGCAGATGTTTGGGGGTTCTTTCACGTTCTGCAGATCTATATTTCCATCATTTTGTGTCTCAATGATTTGGTAGTAGTTTTCTCTCCTACGACCCACGATATCAAGTCAACAGTGTGTTATCAACAGAAACACATAGGAAAGAACTTCCTGTGGCAGCAGGTGACTGAGAGAGGCCATAACCTTGCATTTCTTCAACTGATGGATGAGCTACCACAATCTTTCACCTTATAATGGCAAAAATCCAGGACTAACCTTTTGATAGATGATTTCTTCTACTCCATCTCCACAGTTCTAATATGTTTAGACATTCTGATTTCACACAGAACAATCTTAAAAGTCATTTCACTACCATTCTAAGGAGGTCTCTCCTGTTTTTACTGATATCATTTATCCCTGTACTTCTCCTGTGTAATATTTATTACAGTTTGAGAATTCATGAATCCTTGTTTGTTTCCTTGTTATTGCCTGCCTTTACTACACTGAAAGCCCCATGACATCAGGGAACATGTCTTTTTTTTTTTTTTAAACCAGTTTACACCCAGCATGTATTAGGATACCTGGTAAATAGTAGGCTCTGTAGTAATTTTTGAATGCACTAATGGGCTCATACTCCTTTATATCCTTTAATCACACTGCCATTATTTTATCTTGGGATACATGAAGTGGAAAAATGTTTTTAACCTCCTTAATTAGCGTTACTTTTATATACTATTTATATGCATCGTATGCTTCACTAGATTTTTGTCTGCTATATACTTGTTTCTAAACTGTCATCTAGTACTGTTAGCAGATACTGAGTTTCTCCTTACTTAATTTGGCCCCTTATTCTTAATTCCTTTCATGCCTGACTCCCCTGAATGTTATACCTCTTTTCCTGTAAATGTCTTATTTAGGTTCTCTTCACTTTTTCCCACTGTGCTCTCTCAAATGATTATTAAGATAGATCTGAACTAGGCTATCTTCTAAAACAGAGGACCTATGTTAAGTAATGACATTTCAGTGCCTATATACTCAGAATTACATTATTTACCAACAGCTTTTTATTTTGGGCCAAGATATGTCCTTGATTGTGATCTACTTCTTTCAGGCTTTATTTAATGGTTGGAGACCCCTTCATTGTTTTTTAAACAAAACTTTTCCACTAAAGAATTACACATATAATTACACATATAGAACACTACAAAAAACATAAATGTACAAGTTGACTTTTTTTTTTTTTTTTTTTTTGAGACGGAGTCTTGCTGTGTCACCCAGGCTGGAGTGCAATGGTGCAATCTCGGCTCACAGCAACCTCCACCTCCCGGGCTCAAGCGATTCTCCTACCTCAGCCTCCTGAGCATCTGGGATTACAGGCACCTGCCACCACCCCTGGCTAAATTTTGTAGTTTTAGTAGAGATGGAGTTTCATCATGTTGGCCTGACTGGTCTCGAACTCCTGACCTCGTGATCCACCCATCTTGGCCTCCCAAAGTGCTGGGGCTACAGGTGTGAGCCACCATACCCAGCCCAAGTTGACATATTTTAGAAAGTGAATACTCCCATTTATCTACCACTGAGATTAAAAAAAAAAAGTTACAGTACCCCAGAAGCCTCCATCCATCTTTCTCCATACCCCACTGGTTTGGATATATCATTTCTATTTAGAGCAGATAGGTTATTAGACCTGTTTCAAACCTGAGATTTAAATTTTTAAACTCAGAATTATACAGTTGATTTTTATTTTTACAGACCATTTCAAAGATGTCTTCCAGAAGTACCAAAGATTTAATTAAAAGTAAGTGGGGATCGAAGCCTAGTAACTCCAAATCTGAAACTACATTAGAAAAATTAAAGGGAGAAATTGCACACTTAAAGACATCGGTGGATGAAATCACAAGTGGGAAAGGAAAGCTGACTGATAAAGAGAGACACAGACTTTTGGAGGTAAATGGTCTTCTGATCCTTTAAATTGTAAGCTCTCCAAGAAAGCGATGCATGAAGATTTCCTGATGCTACCTTCTTACTCTTGCCGTGTTCCCTGTCTTGTCCAGTTGATTAATTTTGGAAAGCTGACGTTGGGTTAAGAATCTTAAATTCCTACTTTGACTTTGCCAAGTCTTAGATGTACTTTAGTCATTACTAACTTCTCACCTTTTAAATGTAATTGAGTATGTGTTTTGAGGCTACCAGGTACTAAGTTTGTTTTGGAAATAAAGACATTGTGATTAATAGTTTTGCACCTTTAACATGGTCTGTTTCACCTTTAGTATGCTCTGTTTTTCAGTTATTTAAAACAAAGTAATAACCTAATTCATCATTCTTCCTATAGCTTCTTGGTAATTTAGCTTAACTACATGAATATTCTTGATAACTTTTGTTATGCTGTATTTAAGATTGTGAAACATTCTGGTTAACTATTTTCGCTATTTTTAAATTGATAGCGTAACTTAGAAGCATTCGATTTTCCATATTTTTTTTTTTGAGACTGGGTCTCAACTCTATTGCCCAGGCTGGAGTACAGTGGCTTGATCATAACTCACTGCAGCCTCAAACTCTGGGCCTCAGGTGATCCTCCTGCCTGGGCCTCCCAAAGTGCTGGAATTCCAGGCGTGAACCACTATGCCTGGCCATTCCATGCTTTTTTGGAGTACTATATTACTTGTTGATGTACTTTAAGGATACTGTGCTGGGCTTATATCTCTTTTTTACTGTGGGAGAGGAGAAAATATTTACCCAATAGTTATATAATCTGGTTTTCCTGTTAATTTACTAAATGTAAAAAATCAAATCTGTCCATTTCAGAGTATTAAATAGTGTTCAGATTTCCTTATTTAAAACATATTTTATCATGCATATTGGCTGCTATCCAAGTAATTCTGGTTTTCAGGCTTTTGAAGGAAAAGTTATTAGATGTGTTGGCATTTACACTCTGTTCAACTATATTTCAGATTCCCTAATTTATAATTTGTTATGGCATAGATAGTAAGGAAGTTAGGAACTTATTAGAACTAGAGGGTCTTAAAAATGTAATCATAAATATAATCACAAATTTGGATTTAATTATTTTGCAAAAGTGCTTTTATTATTATTTGTATTTAGAAAATAAATGGTTAAGGCCGGGCACGGTGGCTCATGCCTGTAATCCCAGCACTTTGAGAGGCTGAGACAGGCAGATCACCTGAGGTCAGGAGTTCAAGACCAGCCTGGCCAATATGGCGAAACAAAAATTAGCCGGATGTGTTGGTGTGCACCTGTAATCCCAACTACTTGGGAAGCTGAGGCAGGAGAATCGCATGAACCCAGGAGACAAGTTGCAGTGAGCTGAGATTGCACCACTGCACTCCAGCCTGGGTGACAGAGCAAGACTCTGTCTCAAAAAAAAAAAAAAAAAAATTAAATAAATGGTTAAACAGTATACCATTTGATTTATTTAAATTCTCTAAACAGGCACATAATGAAACTGATTTATTTTTTGTAACAACATACATTGAGGTAAATGCTTTTTCAGGCACTGAGAGAACAGTCATCCACCAATCCACAGATATGAAGGTTATTTTGCAATCTGGTAAAGGAATCTTATTGCTTCCCTGAGAGATAGCTTTCCATTTCATTCCACTTTTTGAGAAGCACTGGGTACTTTGTTCCTTTATAATCAATTGAAATTAAACTTCCTATAACTTCTACCCATTTGTTCTAATTGTGCCTATTAAGGTTACACAGAACAAGTCTTATTTTTCCTATGCAAACTGACAATTTATTAGATATGTAAGGAAATTTTGCTTCCTCTTAACTTTTCTGCAGACCAAGCTCATATTCTTCAGCTTTTCTGGCTTATCATCTTAAACAGCTTTTAGTTTATTCATATGCCTCCTGAATTATGCACTTAGAATTGAACACCGTATCCTAAATATGTTCTGGCAAACACAGATTGAAATAGTAGTGTTACATCTACTTAGCTGGATACTGTACTCCATTAAAGCCTAAAATTGTATGGCTCTATTATCTGTCTCATACTACTGATTTGAGTTAAGCTTGTGGCCAACTAAAATCCCCTCATTATTTTCAAATGAATAACTGTCCTCCTAAACTTAAATTTTCCCCATTTTATATTTGAACAACTGCTGCTTTTTTCTTCCTAAATGCAAGTTTTAACTTCATGCTATTTTGACCCTGTTAGCCTATAATTTTAATAATTATTTCTATTATCTTTTTATTTGACTTTTTCCTTTATGCCAGCAGCAGTTTAAAAAACATTACTTATGTATATCTTGTGAATCTTTGAAGATGTTAAGCATTCCTTTAGAGATCACCTTCTAGATTCAATACTGAATCATTTATTGAAAGTAAGCAGGTTAATGAATGCATCCCTCTCCTGCTGAAATATTCTGTAACTTTTAAGTTCCACTGATTCAAGTTCATTAAGGAGCAGGTATATCTTGTGTGACCCACTTTTAGCTTTTAGTTTTTACAAGATCCAGTATTATGGAAGAATGATTACCAAATACTCATGGGAGAGCTAGCCCTTCTTTAGCTTTTTCTCACCACCCTTGATAGAGGTGGTTTCTCCTTTCTTCGTGTCTGTGCCCGTTTTTTAATCTGTCTTAACTACAGCACTTACAACGTTGCATTAATACATTGGCTTACTTCTCTGTGAGCTATCTGAACATAAAACTTTGGCTTCCTCATCTTTTTTGGCCCTGGTATTTAGCATAATGCTGACTTGATAGATAATAAATGCTTCATAAATCCTTGTTGAAGTAGATATTGTTTAGCTAGATGTTTGACCTGGCTTTGTTCTAAGAGTCTTCTTAGTTTATATCTAGAAAATTCGAGTCCTCGAGGCTGAGAAGGAGAAGAATGCTTATCAACTCACAGAAAAGGACAAAGAGATACAGCGACTCAGAGACCAACTGAAGGCCAGATATAGTACTACCACATTGCTTGAACAGCTGGAAGAGACAATCAAAGAAGGTGAAAGGAGGGAGCAGGTGTTGAAAGCCTTATCTGAAGAGAAAGATGTATTGAAACAACAGTTGTCTGCTGCAACCTCACGAATTGCTGAACTTGAAAGCAAAACCAATACACTCCGTTTATCACAGGTGCTAATCATTTCTTTAAACCCAGATTTTTTTTTTCTTTCTGATACAGTTTGTAATTCTTAGGAAGAATGAGTTTGTTAAGACGTGCTTCCCAAATGATGAGACAATGATTAGTATAGTATACTAAGAGGTCACTTCACTTTTTTAAATAGCCCAGTCCCTTCTCTATAAGCAAAAATAGTTAATATGGTACCCTCCACTCCTTGTACCATTGATTTGCCTGGAGGAATATTCAGAAGACAAAATCTACTGTGTATTTACAATTACCAAGAATTTTTTGAGCTCTTATTTCTATAGTTTGTATCATGAAAATAGTAGGCTTCATTTTTTTGGTTATTTTTCATTTTTGAAACATACAATTATAATATCAAGTATACTTTTCCTAACTGCACTTGCATTTTCTCCCCCTTTTGTTTGAGAGGCACTAGTGTCATAGAAAGAACAAGGATACAGAAGTAGACATGTGAGTTCAGATCTTGGTTTTGTACTTGCCAGCTCTGGACAAATTTGTTAACCTTTATAGCCTTAGAGACAATACTAGACTTCTCCAGACCCCTGTCCTACATCTTAGTTTCTTTTTTTTTTTTTTTTAAACATATAAGCTAAACCTGAGTTTCCACATCAGTAAAATCAGGATAGGAATACTGATAATTAAATGTAATCATGTATGTAAATTGCCTCGCATAGTGCCTAGTATATAGTAGGTGTTCAGTAAATGGTTACTTATTGATCAGACCTTTGATTCTTTTGGAGATTTGGACATTCGAATAATACTAACATTAATATCATCTATAGGCTGGGCATGGTGGCTCATGCCTATAATCCCAGCACTTTGGGAGGCCAAGGCGGGCGGATCACCTGGGGTCAGAAGTTTGAGACCAGCCTGGCCAACACAGTGAAACCCTATCTCTACTAAAAATATAAAAATTAGCCGAGTGTGACGGCATGCATCTGTAATCCCAACTACTCGGGAGGCTGAGGCACTAGAATCGCTTGAACCTGAGAGGTGGAGGTTGCAGTGAGCCGAGATTGTGCCACTGCACTCTGGCCTGGGTGACAGAGTGAGCCTCTGTCTCAAAAAAAAAAAAAAAAAAGAAAATCATCTATAGAAGAAAATCTGTAGCTTTCAAATATATCTCAATGCTGTTAAGGATCTTTCTCTGTACTTTATTTCCCATTTAGGGGAGATAGTGATCAGACCTATACATTTATGTGTATTTTCATAGATGGGCGTTCAAGTGTTTCTGCAGATGAGTTCAAAAAGGTGAAGTTTTTGTAGAGAATTTCCACAGAGCTGAAACTCATAAAACATTACAGTCAGATTCAAAGTAGCTCACTAAAATTTTTCTTTGAAGTTCAAGAGTTAATTTCTCTACTTTTGGAATGTGAAATACAAACTTGGTAGAAATTATAATTTTTAAAATTTTTATTTATTTTTTATTTTTTGAGACAGAGTCTCATTTTGCCACCCAGGCTGGAGTGCAATGGCACAATCTCAGCTCACTGCAACCTCCACCTGGGTTCAAGCAATTCTCCTGCCTCAGCCTCCCAAGTATTTGGGATTACAGGTACCTGCCACCATGCCCTGCTGATTTTTGTATTATTAATAGAGATGGGGTTTCAACATGTTGGCCAGGCTGGTCTTGAACTCCTGACCTCAGGTGATCCGCCTGCCTCGGCCTCCCAAAGTGCTGGGATTACAGGTGTAAGCCACCATATCTAGCCTGAAATTATAATTTTTAAAGATGTATTCTTATAATAATTTTGTGGGCTACTCATATTGATTTCTGTATTAACTAGCATGTCTGACTTCTATAACAACCTCCAAATGTCAGTGTCTTATGCAACAAATGTTTATTTTTCTCTCATGCTAGTCTAGTCCAGATTGGAGTAGAGGAAGCTTTGTTCCACAGAGTCATTTGACTCCAGGTTCCTTCCTTCTAGTGGCTCCACCTTCCTTTAGGGTGGGGTCCCGCACCAAGTCCTCTGTATGTAGCTGTGAGATGGAGCCTGTGGAGAACTGCCTAGGAGGGGTCTGGGGCCAGGCCTGGTATTGACATATCTCACCTCTGCTCACATTCCACTGGAACATGGCTCCACTAACCACAGGGAAGGCTGGCATCATAGTCTACAGTGTGCCCAGGGTTAAAAGGAAAGGAGTTTAGAGAACTATCTTTGTCATAGTTTCTGCCTCAAGGACTGAATTGAGAGAGAGAAAGGGCTACATATTAAAGTGAATGAATAGAGCATCTTTGGAGAAAAATAATTTTTTTGAGCTTCTTTGCCAGTATTCACAAGTCTCTTATAGCTATTAAAAGACTGAAATACAGCTTTTTGTATGTTTGTTGGCCAGCCTGGCTACCTAGCCAGCTACTTCTCTTTTATTCCTCTGAGAAAATGAAAAGAGGAGAGAAATAATTTTTGATTTCCATATAATCTATATGAACTAATACTAATTAATAATTAATACTTTTTTTTTTTTTTTGAGATGGAGTCTTGCTCTGTCGCCCAGGCTGGAGTAATTTTTGTATTATTAGTAGAGATGGTGTTTCACCATGTTGGCCAGGCTGGTCTTGAACTCCTGACCTCAGGTGATCTGCCTGCCTCGGCCTGCCAAAGTGCTGGGATTACAGGCATAAGCCTGATCTTGGCTTACTGCAATCTCCTCTTCCCGGGTTCTGCCTCAGCCTCCCGAGTAGCTGGGACTACAGGTGCGCGCCACCATGCCTGGCTAATTTTTGTATTTTTAGTAGAGATGGGGTTTCACCATATTGGCCAGGCTGGTGTCAAACTCCTGACCTTGTGATCTGCCCGCCTTGGCATCCCAAAGTGCTGCTATTACAGGCGCGAGCCACTGCGCCCGGCCTAATTAATACCATTAGTAATACAAAACATGATTGTAGAAAAAAATTTTACCTTTTGTTTGACAATTTAATGTCTTCTAGATGTCATTTAAATAGCCTAGTTGTTTTGTGTTTGTCTTTTTGGTAAAAATCACTGGGCTATTCATAGGCACTGAGGGCTATTCTGGCAATCCTGGGGTCTAGAGGACTGCCAAAGTCAGATTAGATAGAAAATCTCAGGGTTTCCAGTCTGTTTGGGAAACTTCAGGGGATCTTAATTTTCACAATGGTTATCTCTGGTAACTCTCACCTGGCTTGATGGTTTACCACCATCTACTAGATCTGGATTTTTGGGTTTTTTTGAGACAGAGTCTCTATTGCCCAGGCTGGAGTGCAGTGGTGCAATCTTGGCTCACTGCAACCTCTGCCTCCCGGGTTCAAGTGATTCTACTGCCTCAGCCTCCTGAGTAGCTGGGATTATAGGCACAGGCCACCAGGCTCAGCTAATTTTTCTTTTTGTATTTTTAGTAGAGACGGGTTTTCACCATGTTGGCCAGGCTGGTCTCAAACTCCTGACCTCAAGTGATCTGCCCTCCTCAACCTCCCAGAGTGCTGGGATTATAGGCGTGAGCCACCGTGCCCAGCCTAGATCTGGACTTCGGGATGCCCCTGTGAGGTATACTGTATTATTATGGAACTGAATATAATGAGGCAACTTCTGTTGTGGAATGTCTGATGTTAACTAATGTTGGATTATTTACAGACTGTGGCTCCAAACTGCTTCAACTCATCAATAAATAATATTCATGAAATGGAAATACAGCTGAAAGATGTAAGTTCATTTCCTTTTAAGTTATGGGTAAAGAGGGCCAATTCATTTATTCTTAAGTTTTATAGAAATTGGCAACATTAGTGCTGTGAAGAAAACTGAATGGTTTGAGAGCTTCATTTAAGTCTCTTTCTATACATTCAAGAATCATTTCTTCTAAGCATAGTCTCTTTTTTTTTTTTTTTTTTTTTCCTGAGGCAAAGTTTCGGTCTGTTGCCCAGGCTGGAGTGCAGTGGCATGATCTCGGTTCACTGCAACCTCTGTCTTCTGGGTTCAAGCAGTTCTCCAACCTCAGCCTCCTGAGTAGCTGGGATTACAGTCACGAGCCACCACACTTCGCTAAGTTTTTGTATTTTTAGTAGAGACGGGGTTTCACCATGTTGGCCAGGCTGGTCTCAAACTCCTGACCTCAAGTGATCTGCCCACCTCGGCCTCCCAAAGTGCTGGGAGTACAGCTGTGAGCCACCGTGCCCAGCATCATGGTCTCTGTAGGGTAGACAGCCCTAGAAATTATCACTGCCACCAAATACCTCAGTAACATCTCTTTTCCATCTAAATCTAATATCCCTAATTTGCCCAATCATTTTATTGTTTCTTGTTTTTTCGGTATTTTTCTTTTTTTGAGATGGAGTCTTGTTCTGTTGCCCAAGCTGGAATGGACTGGTGAGCTCTCAGCTCACTGCAGCCTTTACCTCCCAGGTTCAGGTGACTCTTCTGCCTCAGCCTCCCAAGTACCTGGGATTACAGGCACCCACCACCACGCCCAGCTAATTTTTATTTTTAGTAGAGATGGGGATTCACCATGTTGGCCAGGCTGGTCTTGAACTCCTGACCTCAGGTGATCTGCCCGCCTTGGCCTCCCAGAGTGCTGGGATTACGGGCGTGCGCCACTGTGCCTGGCCTCCATTTTATTATTATAATGTAATTTAATTTGTAGTATCTTCTCTTTTGGTTTATCCATGCAAGATGCTCTCTTTGAATATTTCTCTTGAAACTAAAGTTTGCTTTCATAGGTTGAAAAGGAAATGTTCTTTGTACACTTAGTACTTCTTTTCTCTAGAATTTGGTATGAGGTTATTTTAGTTATACAGTAAAGCTGTATTATTGCAAACTGATATCATAAATGGATTGGTGGGTTTTATTGGGAATGGAATAAATTGAGGACACAGGACTGCTACTTACAGTATATTTTTTTCAAGTTTTAGAGATATGAAGTATAAAGTTTCTGACTTAAGTATTAGGTCAGTATGTTGGTATTTTGGTTCCAAAAATATTACTGGCATGTCTATCCTGATATAAGCATGTTCTTAAGATTTCTGTTTTACTTCATCTATCAAGTATCCTTTGAAGTCTTTTTGATCTTCAAAAGAAGAATTTAAATCTCCTGGATTGGCACCTAGCCAGGTGCCAAGTATGCTTATCAGAGTACGTAATTTACCTAGAGGTAACTGGAATGAAAAGGAAAAATTCTGTGTCTTATTACACCGAAGTTTGTTATTCTATGTATATCCATACCTATGCATTAGATACACATATTTAGAAATATCTTACACAGCTCTTGCATTCCTCTTTATTTACTCCACCTCCACCACCATGGCTTTCCAGCTACTCCTTGAATAAACCACCTTTTCTCTTTCTGTTCCCTCTGCCTGGGACACTCTTCCCCAGATATCTTTATGATTTCCTCCTTACCTCATGCAGGTTTTTATTTAAATGCCACTTTCTTGGGGTCAGGGGGAGGACTGAATGGGGGCTCCCTGACCACTTTGTCTAAAATTATAGCTCCCAGACAATTCCTATTCCTTTCTCCTGCTTTTCCCTCCTCATCACATACCACTGCTAAATTTACAGTCTATTTAACTTCTCTTGTCTAATGTTTGACCTTTCCATCAGAATAGAAGTCATACGAAGAAAGGATTTTTGCATGTTTTGTACACTGCTGTATCCTCGGTGTCTAGAACATTTGAAAAATGACTGGATGGAATCTTGGGAAGTTTCTTGAATTTTACTGGTGTCTCTTCTAGAAAAGTACCTGAAAATAGATGCCATTATCTTAAGCTTACATGTGCTTTTTAGGCATCTCAGTGCTAACTACTTCAGATATCACCTGAGGGTATTTTTAGATAATGATGATTCTTTTTTATGAAATTAACTTTGAAATACTACATATGTAAGCCCAAGCTTTTTGTTCTATCTTCTCAGCTTATTTAAGGGTCACATTGTGCTTGTCTCCTCTGTCTTAGAAAGGCATCTATACAAATGGGGTAAAATTTAACCCAACTCTTCTACAAATGGTGGTCTAGACTGAGCAAGATTCACAGACTGTAATATGCTAGGTCTGGGGTAGTGCCTGAGTTTTTTGCATTTCCAGTAAACTCCTAGCTGCTGCTGCTGCTGGTCCTTGGACCACTCTTTGAGAATCATTAACATTATTATTATTATTATTTTGAGATGGAATCTCACTCTGTCACCCAGGTTGGAGGGCAGTGGCGCAATCTTGGCTCATTGCAACCTCCGCCTCTTGGGTTCAAGTGATTCTCATGCCTCAGCCTCCTGAGTAACAGGGATTACAGGTGCATGCCACCATGCCCAGCTAATTTTTGTATTTTCAGTAGAGACAGGGTTTCGCCATGTTGGCCAGGCTGGTCTCCAACTCCTGACCTCAGATGACCCACCTGCCTCAGCCTCCCAAAGTGCTGGGATTACAGGTGTGAGTCATTACGCCCAGCCAGCACTATTAACTTATATTTGAGGAGCAAGAAGTGGTTTAGCTCTGGTTTTCCCTTTGGAATTTCAGCAAATCTTTGAGACCAGGGGGAAAATTGTAGTTGGAGGACATAGGGAACATGGAAAGAGACATCTCACTTCTTGCAGCACTGACACTGGCACATTATTTGGCTTTTGAGAGCTCAGCAGTTCTAGTTCCATCACCCTCTCAAAGTTCGCAGAAACTTCCTATAGAAGCTTACCCATGTATTTTCAGAAATAGTATTTGTTATATTTAAATAAGCCCTAAAAACCTATGTACAGCTTCTTTAGGCCCAGTCGTATCATTATTCAGTTACCATTTTGCTCTGGCCGACAGTTGAAATAATTACATAGAGTTAATGTCGTAAGCATTGTCAAATGTCAGTACTTTCAGTATTTATTTAAGAATTATGTTAGTATAAACTAAACAAACCAAATAGCCAAAAGACAGTTTTAATAGGCATTTCTTGCTCTTAAATTCAAATATCTGAATTTTAAACATAGAACTTAGGGAAGATAAATAATAATTGTTTTAAAATTATTTTGTCTGCAGACATTCAAATTAACAGAAAAGTTACAAGAATGAGTATGATAACATATAATAACATATAACTCCCATATCCCCTTTACTGAAATTCAACCATTGTTAACATGTTACCCCATTTTGCACTCTCTTTTTCCTCTTTCAACCCTCACCCACACACATATACACGTAGTATTTTTTTCTGAACCATTTGAGAATGAATTGTACATATCCACAGCTGTTTAAACCCATATACTTCAATGTGTATTTGTTCTCCCATCCAAGTACTAACCAGGCTCAACCCTGCTTAGCTTCCGAGATCAGCCAAGATCAGGCACGTTCAGGATGGTATGGCCGTAGACTTCAATGTGTATTTCTTAAGAACGAGGATACTCTTGCCCACAACTATAGCACAGATAGCAACTTTAATAAATTTAACATGGATACAATACTTTTATAATCTACCATTCCTACTGCAGTTTTGTCAATTGACCCACATTTTTTATTCCTCCAGTACAGGCTAACATTTTAATCTACATTGGTTGGAATTTTTGTCTACAGAATATTTAGTGTATTCTTGTCAAACCTGGGGGAAGACCTTTATAGCATTCCACAGGACTTTTTTTTTTTTTTTTTTTGAGACAGAGTCTCACTCTGTTGCCGAGGCTGCAGTGCAGTGGCACGATCTCAGCTCACTGCAATCTCTGCCTCCCTGGTTCCAGCGATTCTCCTGCCTCAGCCTCCAGAGTAGCTGGGATTACAGGCACCTGCCATTGCGCCTGGCTAATTTTTTTTATTTTTAGTAGAGATGGGGTTTCACCATGTTGGCCAGGCTGGTCTTGAACTCCTGACCTCGTGATCTGCCTGCCTCAGCCTCCCAAAGTGCTGGGATTACAGGCGTGAGCCACCGCGCCCGGCCTCCACAGGACATTTTATTTTGCCTACTTTTGTTCTACATTTTTATTGGTAACTCGGAGGAAATTGTTAAATGCATGCCTAACAAACGTATAGATGACACAAAGCTGGAAGGCATATCTAATGCAATGATGTTTGACTCTAAAAACTCAAAACTAATACTATCAATATTTATGATAGCTATCAAATCCATGTATTGATACTGATAGAAAGCCGATGCACACAGTGAGAAGAGGTGGCATAAGGAAATGTTTATTGAGGGAACATCGCCATCATGTGGCCTTTTAGAATACTACCCCTTGAATCTTCAACTAACATGTATTTTTGTTTCTCATACTTAAGTGATGTATGGTTCCTTTTTTTTTAATTAATTAATTTATTTTTTGAGACGGAGTCTCGCTCCGTTGCCCAGGCTGGAGTGCAGTGGCACCATCTCAACTCACTGCAACCTCCGCCTCCTGGGCTCAAGTGATTCTCTTGCCTCAGCCTCCCGAGTAGCTGGGACCACTGGCGCCCGCCACCATACCTGGCTAATTTTTTGTATTTTTAGTAGAGACGGGGTTTCACTATATTGGCCAGGCTGGTCTCGAACTCCTGACCTTGTGATATGCCCGCCTCAGCCTCCCAAAGTGCTGGGATTACAGGCGTGAGCCACTGTGCCCAGCCGGTTCCTTTAAAAGAAAAGAAAAATGAAATAAACAAAATAAAATTGGCCTGGCACAGTAGCTCACGTCTGTAATTCCAGCATTTTGGGAGGCCAAGAAGGGCAGATCACCTGAGATCAGGAATTCGAGACCAGCTGGGCCAACATGGTGATACCCCGTCTCTAATAAAAATACGAAAAAGCTGGGCGTGGTGGTACACGCCTGTAATCCCAGCTACTCAGGAGGCTGAGGCAGGAGAATTGCTGCAACCCAGGAGGCAGAGTTTGCAGTGAGCTGAGATCGTGCCACTGTATTCCAGCCTGGGCCACAGAGCGAGACTCCGTCTCAAAAAAAAAAATTGTCCGGGCTCAGTGGCTCATGCCTGTAATCCCAGCACTTTGGGAGGCCAAGGCAGGCAGATCACCTGAGGTCAGTAGTTGAGACCAACACGGTGATACTCCATCTCTACTAAAAATACAAAATTAGCCGAGTGTGGTGGCGCATGCCTGTAATCCCAGCTACTCGGGAGGCTGAGGCAAGAGAATCGCTTGAACCCGGGATGTGGAGGTTGCAGTGAGCCAAGATGGCACCATTGCACTCCAGCCTGGGCAACAAGAGTGAAATTCCGTCTCAAAAAAAAAAAAAAAAATTTCATGACCATTTAATTTTGACTTAAGTTATTTGTATTAAAATACTTCTTAAATGTGGACAAATGTAAAATTTAGTATAAAATTAGGTATCTTTAGTATCTAACACACTATAATTTATATGTATTTGGATATACATGTGCATTGTGAGTCATACAGTGCTTCCTCTCTTATCAACTAAATTTAAATCTGATCCTGGGTTTCTCATGAGTCCTTTCTTTTGAAAGATGCATAGGTTCTGAGTAAGAACCTCACTGGGGATGGCAGTGGAGCTGAATAAGAGAGTGACTACTGCAGCCTGTTTTAAGATAGGCCAGGAATCCTAGCAATCTTCTCTACTGTACTAAGTTCACTGATTATTTTTCCCAACTTTTATTATGAAAAATGTCAAACATACACAAAAGTTGAAAGAAAGTACATTGAACAATCATATATCTACCACGAAGTTTCAATAATAAGACAGACTCTTTAAATCAAAAATAAAATTACTGCAGTGAAAACAGCCATCCACAGAGCTTTACATTATTGACGATATGTAATACAAAATGGATATACAATATCTCCACTTGACAAATGGATTCTTAAGCCATATAAAGAGGACTACTGTTCCTTAATGGATGCAGAGAGAAAAGTGTCTGGTAAAGTGGCTGAGGCTCCTGGGCTAAGTCTTTGATTTTAGAGACTGTTTCTGTCTTCCTAATTCATTTGCTAATTCTATAGCAAACAGACACTGAAAATCCTTTAAGTGCCATACCCAGGAGCTTTGCCCAAGAGTTTGTAGGGTGCTAGTAGAAAGAGCCTAACAAAGCTTAGAGAAACTCTGTAGACTTAATAAGAGTTTCCATATATGTAGATCTTTCTGGATATGGGACTCAATGTCTTTAAAGGATGGAGATTCTTACCGGAAAGCAGTTGCCCTGATATACACCCAGAACCTTCAAGCTCCTTATGTCCTCTTCATTGTGGAACTAGAGGTCTGGAAAGAGTGGCTGCTATAGAAGGAAACACTATATTATATTGTCAGATTGAAATTAAATAGAATAATTTTATCTATGCATAATAGATCATTTTAAGAGCTACTGTGTTGTTCTCCAAATAGTAATCAGAAATCTGTATTCCACTCTTGAAAAAATGAGCTTTGCTGATACTGTTATAGGTTCTTCGAAGTTCAGATTACTATGAGCTCTGGATTTATAGCAAGTCCTCTGGTATAAAATGAACTGGTTACAATCCCTGCCATACAAAGCTTCTGTCTTCACATGGCCTCATTCTCTATGTATATCTGTGTGTCAGCTCCTTTTTATAAGGATACTAGTCATTGGATTTAGGGCTCACCCTACTCCAGTATGACCTCATTTTAACTAATTGCATCTGCAAAGACTCTCCCTTTTTTTTTTTTTTTTTTTTGAGACAGGGTCTCACTCTATTGTCTAGGCTGGAGTGCAGTGGCGCAATCTCGGCTCACTGCAACCTCTGCCTCCTGCATTCAAGTGATCTGCTACCTCAGCCTCCCAAGTAGCCGGGACTACAGGTGCATGCCACCATGTCTGGCTAAAAAATAGAGACAGGGTTTTGCCATGTTGGCCAGGCTGGTCTTGAACTCCTGGCCTCAAGCGATCCGCCCACCTCGGCCTCCCAAAGTGCTGGGATTACAGGTGTGAGCCACTGTGCCCAGCCCACAGACCCCATTTCTGAATAAGGTCATATTCTGAGGTTTCAAGTGGACGTGAATTTTGGGGGACATTATTCAACTCACTGTAAGTATGAAACCCCTATACAAACAGGTGAGTGACGGCAGCTTGGAGTTTTTAATTGGGTTATAAAAGATCATATAAAGGATGAAAGTTGGTGGTACAGAGAGAAGGTAGCTGTTAAGTTTGATCCTCTAAAGAAGACACTGAGATGATGTTAGGAGTGCAGACGGTTTATTGGGGAGCAAGATCTGTGCAAGGAAAAAGGAAGTAGTTATGCCAGGGAGACCATCAGACCATGATGAAAACCTAACAAGGTCTCTGTCACCCCATGGGGGGCTCCAGAGCAGAGAGTGCTGAAAAGCAGAGTCCTCGTTGGGCAGAAATAGTTAGGCACTTGTTCAGTTGTTGGCTGGGGCCAACCCAGCTCAGCTCAAAAGCTGACAGGGACTTGAAGGAATTAACAGATGGAGGCTGTCAGCTAATCAGCTAACTACTCACCATGCAATTGGAAAGAGATCCTCTTTTTTTTTGTTTTTTTTTTTTTGAGAGACACAGTTTCACTGGAGTTTCCAGGCTGGAGTGCAGTGGCGTGATCTCAGCTCACTGCAACCTCCACCTCCTGGGTTCAAGTGATTCTGCTGCCTCAGCCTCCCGAGTAGTTAGGATTACAGGCGCACACCACCATGCGTGGCTAATTTTTGTATTTTTATTAGAGACAGGGTTTCACCATGTTGGCCAGGCTGGTCTTGAACTCCTGACCTCAGGTGATCCACCCGCCTCGGCCTCTCAAAGTGCTGGGATTACCGGTGAGATCCACCGCACTCAGCCAACTGGGCAGGGCTCTTGAAGGGGGATTCTGAGCAGTTCATCTCCGTGTCTGTCACAAAAGGTGTTTTAGTTTACAGAGAATGACATGTACGCACACACAAAGCAAGTTGTGTACTGAAAAAAGCAAGCAAATGAACTTAATCCCACATAAACTATGATGGTGTCATGTTGTTATGTATTCTGAAGGCATGTAACATAGGATGGTTGCCCAGAATTAGTCTATGAGCCATAGAGTTTTTGTTGGAAAAGACAACATCACTTGGACTCTCTTGCCCATTTTAAGATTTTGTTTTTTTTTATTTTACTGTTGATTTTCTTTCATCTTTCCATTAAGGCTCTGGAGAAAAATCAGCAGTGGCTCGTGTATGATCAACAGCGGGAAGTCTATGTAAAAGGACTTTTAGCAAAGATCTTTGAGTTGGAAAAGAAAACGGAAACAGCTGCTCATTCACTCCCACAGCAGACAAAAAAGCCTGAATCAGAAGGTACTGACTGGTATAAAAATGTTCTCTTGGGATAGGCCTGACATTTTCCAAAAGGAATGATTCACCAAATTTAGATTTTTATAGATATGTGTTAGAAAGTAAAATAAGAGCAAGTCTTATAGCCCTGAAGTAAGAAATACCATTTTTGCAAGTTTTATTTCCTAACGTTTTCAGATCAAAAGAAAGTACCGACACAGGCTAACGGGTGATCTTTGGCAGTTCTGAAATCACATTCAGTTCTCTCTACCCATGAATGTCCTTCCCCTTCTTCAAAGTCCTTCTCCAGCTTTTACTTCCCCCAGAGTTGGCCTTGTCACAATTTTTTCACTTTGCTTCCCTTCAGGACTTATTCATATCAACTCCAGGAGAAAGAATGCCTTTTTTAGATGATCCTTAAATCATTTGAACTTCAGGTATAGAATTGAGATGAAATTTCTCATTCACGATGCTCTCTTTTTGCCAAGCACTTTGCAGTTTCCCTTACATAGATCTCAGTGGAGTTTCAGGGCAACCCTAAGAGGCGGGGCAGGAAAGGTCAGTATTCTCATTTTACAGATGAAGAAATAGGTTTAGCAATTCTAGATGACAAGCTAAGAAAAGAAAAATGAGAAACTCCGTGCAAAGCTCTCCTTAAAAGACTGACAGTTTGGAGGGGACCAAAGCCTTGAATTTTATAGAGAAGTCTAAAGAAAGGGGAACAAGACTCATAAGATTGGAGAATCATATTTGAATACTTAAAACAAAGCTAATGTGAAAAAGAAACTATAAATGTCTCTGGAGGCACTTCAAAGCTGTCAGCCCTAATGGCACAAAGTTGCTTCTATAAAATATGTGTTTATGTAAAAGCAGGATTTTAGTTATGGGCTAAGTCTAATTTCTTTTCTTTGGTAATACAGTCCTCTCCCTCTCTCTTTCTCTCTTTCTCTGTGTGTCTGTTTTATCAAAGCAATATAAGCACTTGTTAGAATAATGTAATAGTTAAGAAGGACCTTGCCCTGTCTTTCCCATCCCAATCCCCATTTCTTCCTCCCATCGGGGCAACTGCTCTTAATATTTCTATTTTTAATTTTGATAGTTATCTCCACATATAAATAATGAGCTTGTGTTCCTATTTGTTGACTGAACTTCTTTAGACTTTCCCTCCCAACAGAATAGATGTTACTGTTTTTAGTTTTTCTATTTGTGAGTTTTATAACTTCAAATAATATACCTGAACTTGTTTTTTATTTCATCAAATATCAACCATAGTCCCTATCTCTTGACTTTTCATGTTGTAAACTAAGGAAATAGTGTGATTCATTTAGATATTTGATGTTTCACTTTTCAGGAATATTATTTATTTTATAAAGTGAGTTGTGCCATAATGTTGTTTGTCATAGGTTATCTTCAAGAAGAGGAGCAGAAATGTTACAACGATCTCTTGGCAAGTGCAAAAAAAGATCTTGAGGTTGAACGACAAACCATAACTCAGCTGAGTTTTGAACTGAGTGAATTTCGAAGAAAATATGAAGAAACCCAAAAAGAAGTTCACAATTTAAATCAGCTGTTGTATTCACAAAGAAAGGCAGATATGCAACATCTGGAAGATGATAGGCATAAAACGGAGAAGATACAAAGACTCAGGGAAGAGAATGATATTGCTAGGGGAAAACTTGAAGAAGAGAAGAAGAGATCCGAAGAGCTCTTATCTCAGGTAAACTTAACCAGATCCATAATTCAGAGTGTTCACCGAACACTTTCTAAGTGTCAGGGACTATTTGACCACTAGAGAACCGGCTAGGGACAAAACAAGTTCCTGCCCCTCATGGGAGTTATATTCCAGAACATAAACAGACCATAAACAATAAATAAGGAAACCAAAGAAAATGCAACAGGGTAACATGACAAAGGGAAATTGGGGACCAGTGGAGGCCTCTCTGAGGAGATGGCATTTGGATAAAGACCTGATGATGAGGAGGACCCAGTGAGGTGGGTGACTTTTCCTCTCAACGGAGGAAATTGTACACACAAAGGCTCTGAGTGAGGAGGAGGTCAGTATATGTGAGAAGCCAAAAGAAGAACTGAAGTAATGAGAGGAATCGAGGCTGATTCCTAGACTGGCATCTTAATGGTGATGATATGTGCTCAAGTGAATTCACATGGTATCTTCCATGTTCTTGTTATGCTCATAGCCTTATGCTATGGTATCGTAATAATGTTGGAGTTACTACGTTAGGATTATTGGAATTGAACAATACTTCGATGGAACTCTTTAATTTAGATTTTGCTTTGCAGCCTGGCATCATGGAAGGAACATTATTTGGAATCCATGCCTAGTCTCTAGTCCAGGATATATGGCCTTAGGCAAATCACCTAACTTCTCTGACTACTCACTGGTTATTCCCTTGTCAAATTAATAATAACCTCTGCTTGCCATATAGGGCTTTGGTGAGGGTCAGTTGAGAGAAGGTAAAAGTGCTTTGTAAACTAAGCAAGGTAAATGCTAGTTATTGCTATTTTAATAATAATTTTTAACGGTCCTACAAAAGTTGAGGGTGCTGGTGATGGGACAGTAACAAGTCCATCTATAACATTTGCCATCTTAGTCTTTTTTTTCTTTTTTTTTTTCTGAGACAGGGTCTTGCTCTGATGCCCAGGCTGGAGTGCAATGGCGTAATCTCAGCTCACTGTAACCTCCACCTCCTGTCTTCAAGTGATTCTTGTGCCTCAGCCTCCTGAGTAGCTGGGATTACAGGTGCCCACCACCACGGCTGGCCAATTTTTATATTTTTAGTAGAGATGGGGTTTCGCCATGTTGGCCAGGCTGGTCTCAAACTCCTGACCTCATGTGATCCACCTGCCTTGGCCTCCCAAAGTGCTGGGATTACAGGTGCAAGCCACTGTGCCCAGCCTGCCATCTTAGTCTTTACCACTCACACTTCTTCTGTCTACAGGCATGAGCAGTGATACTAGGGAGAGATTAAGTGCGCTGATTAAATTTTGCTTCAGCTCTGGCTAAGGGCCCAGCACTGCCACCCATGTTATCCTACTCAGAAATGTCAGAACCTCCAGGAAAGGGGGCATGGCTGCTGCAGAGTTCAGTGCTGTTTATCAGCATTCAGTCTGTGTGCCTCAGGGAACTCTTGGCAAGGGTGGTGGTATACTGCTTAGCTGCTGGCATAGATAGCCATCAGATGGCCAGCTGGAATGATTCACCCCTGACTAGCAGGTGTTGTCCTGGTTAGAGATGTGAGACTTGTGATGTGAGCTTTTCATGCATCCCAGGTCAAGCTGGAAAAGGTTGGATGTGACAGCATTGGTTCTCTTTATGTCCTACAGGTCCAGTTTCTTTACACATCTCTGCTAAAGCAGCAAGAAGAACAAACAAGGGTAGCTCTGTTGGAACAACAGGTACTCATTGGGGTTGCTTCTAAATTCAATTATGCCTGTTAGAAAATGCAGTTTTTCCTCATGTTTATGCTGTTCTATGGAGAACCATTTGAAAGTTGTGAAAAGTGTCTTTAAAAGACTTCAATAAAAGTCTTTTTTCTTCAATAAAAAAGATATTTCAAGAGACTCTGCTAGCCACTTATTCCTGTTGCTGACCTTAGGCTAAACAGATTCTTGAGGTGTGATAGCAATTTTCTTGACAGGTAGATGTTGGCCTTGGCAAATTTTGCTCTTCCCCAGTGGCTGTAGTTCCTAGCCTAACAATATCTCCTAATTAGGGCTACCTTATAACTTCAAGCAGAACTTGGAGAGACACCATTTAGTCCAGAATGTATTATAAATGGTGTAAAGCAGAGATTTTTAGTATAGTCCAAACCAGGGAATAGTTACCTCTTTCCCTTCTCCTTCTTCCCCCTTAAAAAAGGTGGATAGGGAGGAGTAATTCTAATCAACAACTTCTTAAGCTGCTCTTCATTCACCTATACCTCAGCATTGGCTTTGCTCCTTGGATAAACCAAATCCTCAGCCATAAGCTGCCTCATTTATCAACATTTAATGGTGCTTAGGTGAATTCTTGCTACGATGGTACAATAAATATTTTCTTCTTGTGCTAATAAAAAAATGTGAGCATCCAGTCAAGAGAACTAGACAGTCTGTATCAGCTGTAATGGTCTTGTCCTGGGCCTTTTCCAGATGCAGGCATGTACTTTAGACTTTGAAAATGAAAAACTCGACCGTCAACATATGCAGCATCAATTGCATATAATTCTTAAGGAGCTCCGAAAAGCAAGAAATCAAATAACACAGTTGGAATCCTTGGTGAGTCTGGAATGATTAAACTAAAATTTGTCTTCGTCTTCCATTTATATACCGAATCAGTTCCAAACTTAGGAGGATACAGCTTAACGCACAGCTAGATGTATCTCAAATCAGTAGGTAGAGCCCCTGCCGCATTTGAAGCAGCTGCCCTCTGAGCATCAATTCAGAGGACCAGAAAGAGGGACATGATCACATCTGGAATCATTCCCCCAATACCCCAGCTGCTGTGATGCTAGAGGCACTAAATAGTGCCTGAGCTGGGGTCAAAAGGGTAGAATAGAGGGTAGCCACAGAATCCTGAACTGAAATTGTGTTTATCTATTAAAAAAGAAAGAAAGGCTGGGCACGATGGCTCATACCTTTAATCCCAGTGCTTTGGGAGGCCAAGGCAGGCGGATCATGAGGTCAGGAGTTGGAGACCAGCCTGACTAACATGGTGAAACCTCGTCTCTACTAAAAATACAGAAAATTAGCCAGGCGTGGTGGCGGGCGCCTGTAACCTCAGCTACTTAGGAGGCTGAGGTAGGAGAATCACTTGAACCCAGGACGCAGAGGTTGCAGTGGGCTGAGACTGTGCCACTGCACTCCAGCCTGGGCAGCAGAGCGAGACTCTGTCTGAAAAAAAAAAAAAGAAAAAAGAAAAAAATGCTGTTTTTAGGGATAATGGACTATTACTGTTAATATGCTTTTTAGATATATTATGAGGTTTGTGTGAGTCACTCTGAAAACTTAATCTTTTAAAACATGAACCTTTTAAATAATATTGTTTCTATGATTAAATGGTTTTTCACTTACTTATTCTCACCTTACTAATAAGCTTTTGGACCAAACTTGCTGGGGGTCTGCATTTGAATATATGTCTGTCCCACTAGTACATATTTTAAATTTTATTCTAGTACTATAGAATACTTGGAGACAGTGAAATATTACAAATCTGATTCCTCAGTTTTCAAAGGAGGAAAAAAAGCAATGATAAAACTAAAAATCATTTGTAACTTCTGTATGAATAAAAGAAAGAAAATATATTTTTGGCTCTGTTCTTAAGTATATCATTGATTTTACCCGTTTATAATATTTGAAATGAAAATTTATAATTCATTTTTGTTATTGACCATTCAAAGCATAGGGAGCAGAGGGTATGCAAAAGAATTTGTAATTTTGTGGGGGCGGTTCCAAGATGGCCGAATAGGAACAGCTCCAGTCTACAGCTCCCAGCGTGAGCGACGCAGAAGACGGATGATTTCTGCATTTCCAACTGAGGTACCGGGTTCATCTCACTGGGGACTGTCGGACAGTGGGTGCAGCGCACCGAGCGTGAACTGAAGCAGGGTGAGGCATCGCCTCACCCAGGAAGTGCAAGGGGTCAGGGAATTCCCTTTTCTAGCCAAGGAAAGGGGTGACAGATGACACCTGGAAAATCAGGTCATTCCCACCCTAATACTGCGCTATTCCGACGGTCTTAGCAAACGGCACACCAGCAGATTATATCCCATGCCTGGCTTGGAGGGTCCTATGCCCACCGAGCCTTGCTCATTGCTAGCACAGCAGTATGAGATCAAACTGCAAGGTGGCAGTGAGGCTGGGGGAGGGGCGCCTGCCATTGCTGAGGCTTGAGTAAGTAAACAAAGCGGCTGGGAAGCTCGAACTGGGTGGAGCCCACCGCAGCTCAAGGAGGCCTGCTTGCCTCTGTAGACTCCAACTCTGGGGGCAGGGCATAGCCAAACAAAAGGCAGCAGAAACCTCTGCAGACTTAAATGTCCCTGTCTGACAGATTGGAAGACAGTAGTGGTTCTCCCAGCACGCAGCTTGAGATCTGAGAACAGACAGACTGCCTCCACAAGTGGGTCCCTGACCCCTGAGTAGCCTAACTGGGAGGCACCCCCCAGTAGGGGCAGACTGTCACCTCACACGGCTGGGTACCCCTCTGAGACAAAACTTCCAGAGGAACGATCAGGCAGCAACATTTGCTGTTCACCAATATTCGCTGTTCTGCAGCCTCCACTGCTGATACCCAGGCAAACAGCGTCTGGAGTGGACCTCTGGCAAACTCCAACAGACCTGCAGCTAAGGGTCCTGACTGTTAGAAGGAAAACAAACAGAAAGGACATCCGCACCAAAACCCCATCTGTACGTCACCATCATCAAAGACCAAAGGTAGATAAAACCACAAAGATGGGGAAAAAACAGCAGAAAAACTGAAAATTCTAAAAATCAGAGAGCCTCTCCTCCTCCAAAGGAACGCAGCTCCTCACCAGCAACAGAACAAAGCTGGATGGAGAATGAAGAGTTGAGAGAAGAAGGCTTCAGATGATCAAACTTCTCCGAGCTAAAGGAGGAAGTTCGAACCTGTGGCAAAGAAGTTGAAAACCTTGAAAAAAGATTAGACGAATGGCTAACTAGAATAACCAATGCAGAGAAGTCCTTAAAGGACCTGATGGAGCTGAAAATCACAGCACGAGAGCTACGTGACGAATGCACAAGCCTCAGTAGCCGATTCGATCAAGTGGAAGAATGGGTATCAATGATGGAAGATCAAATGAATAAAATGAAGTGAGAAGAGAAGTTTCGAGAAAAAAGAATAAAAAGAAATGAACAAAGCCTCCAAGAAATACGGGACTATGTGAAAAGACCAAATCTACGTCTGATTGGTGTACCTGAAAGTGACGGGGAGAATGCAACCAAATTGGAAAATACTCTGCAGGATATTATCCAGGAGAACTTCCCCAGTCTAGCAAGGCAGGCCAACATTCAAATTCAGGAAATACAGAGAATGCCACAAAGATACTCCTCGAGAAGAGCAGCTCCAAGACACATAATTGTCAGATTCACCAAAGTTGAAATGAAGGAAAAAATGTTAAGGGCAGCCAGAGAGAAAGGTCGGGTTACCTGCAAAGGGAAGCCCATCAGACTAACAGCTGATCTGTCTGCAGAAACTCTACAAGCCAGAAGAGAGTGGGGGTCAATATTCAACATTCTTAAAGAAAAGAATTTTCAACCCAGAATTTCATATCCAGCCAAACTAAGCTTCATAAGTGAAGGAAAAATAAAATCCTTTACAGACAAGCAAATGCTGAGAGATTTTGTCACCACCAGGCCTGCCCTACAAGAGCTCCTGAAGGAAGCACTAAACATGGAAAGGAACAACCAGTACCAGCCACTGCAAAAACATGCCAAATTGTAAAGACCATCGAGGCTAGGAAAAAACTGCATCAAGTAAAGAGCAAAATAACTAGCTAACATCATAATGACAGGATCAATTCACATATAACAATATTAACCTTCAATGTAAATGGGCTAAATGCTCCAATTAAAAGACACAGACTGGCAAATTGGATAGAGTCAAGACCCATCAGTGTGCTGTATTCAGGAAACCCATCTCACATGCAGTGACACACATAGGCTCAAAACAAAGGGATTGAGGAAGATCTACCAAGCAAATAGAAAACAGAAAAAGGCCGGGGTTGCAATCCTAATCTCTGATAAAACAGACTTTAAACCAACAAAGATCAAAAGAGACAAAGAAGGACATTACATAATGGTAAAGGGATCAATTCAACAAGAAGAGCTAACTATCCTAAATATATATGCACCCAATACAGGAGCACCCAGATTCATAAAGCAAGTCCTTAGAGACCTACAAAGAGACTTAGACTCCCACACGATAATAATGGGAGACTTTAACACCCCACTATCAACATTAGACAGATCCACGAGACAGAAAGTTAACAAGGATATCCAGGAATTGAACTCAGCTCTGCATCAAGCGGACCTAAGAGACATCTACAGAACTCTCCACCCCAAATCAACAGAATATACATTCTTCTCAGCACCACACTGCACTTTTTCCAAAATTGACCACATAGTTGGAAGTAAAACACTCCTCAGCAAATGTAAAAAAACAGAAATGATAACAAACTGTCTCTCAGACCACAGTGCAATCAAACTAGAACTCAGGATTAAGAAACTCACTCAAAACTGCTCAACTACATGGAAACTGAACAACCTGCTCCTGAGTGACTACTGGGTACATAACGAAATGAAGGCAGAAATAAAGATGTTCTTTGAAACCAATGAGAACAAAGATACAACATACCAGAATCTCTGGGACACATTTAAAGCAGTGTGTAGAGGGAAATTTATAGCACTAAATGCCCACAAGAGAAAGCAGGAAAGATCTAAAATTGACAACCTAATGTCGCAATTAAAAGAACTACAGAAACAAGAGCAAACACATTCAAAAGCTAGCAGAAGGCAAGAAATAACTAAGATCAGAGCAGAACTGAAGGAGATAGAGACACAAAAAACCTTTCAAAAAATCAATGAATCCAGGAGCTGGTTTTTTGAAAAGTTCAACAAAATTGATAGACCACTAGCAAGACTAATAAAGAAGAAAAGAAAGAAGAATCAAATAGACACAATAAAAAATGATAAAGGGGATATCACACTGATCCCACAGAAATACAAACTACCATCAGGGAATACTATAAACACCTCTACTTAAATAAACTAGAAAATCTAGGAGAAATGGATAAATTCCTCGACACATACACCCTCCCAAGACTAAACCAGGAAGAAGCTGAATCTCTGAATAGACCAATAACAGGCTCTGAAATTGTGGCAATAATTAATAGCTTACCAACCAAAAAAAGTCCAGGACCAGACGGATTCACAGCCGAATTCTACCAGAGGTACAAGGGGGAGCTGATACCATTCCTTCTGAAACTATTCCAATCAATAGAAAAAGAGGGAATCCTCCCTAACTCATTTTATGAGGCCAGCATCATCCTGATACCAAAGCCTGGCAGAGACACAACAAAAAAAAGATAATTTTAGACCAATATCCCTGATGAACATCGATGCAAAAATCTTCAATGAAATACTGGCAAACCGAATCCAGCAATATATCAAAAAGCTTATCCATCGTGATCAAGTGGGCATCATCCCTTGGATGCAAGGCTGGTTCAACATACGCAAATCAATAAACGTAATCCAGCATATAAACAGAACCAACAACAAAAACCACACGATTATCTCAATAGATGCAGAAAAGGCCTTTGACAAAATTCAACAGCCCTTCATGCTAAAAACTCTCAATAAATTAGGTATTGATGGGACGTATCTCAAAATAATAAGAGCTATTTATGACAAACCCACAGCCAGTATCATACTGAATGGGCAAAAACTGGAAGCATTCCCTTTGAAAACTGGCACAAGACAGGGATGCCCTCTCTCACCACTCCTATTCAACATAGTGTTGGAAGTTCTGGGCAGGGCAATCAGGCAGGAGAGGGAAATAAAGGGTATTCAATTAAGAAAAGAGGAAGTCAAATTGTCCCTGTTTGCAGATGACGTGATTGTATATCTAGAAAACCCCATTGTCTCAGCCCAAAATCTCCTTAAGCTGATAAGCAACTTCAGCAAAGTCTCAGGATACAAAATCAATGTGGAAAAATCACAAGCATTCTTATACACCAATAACAGACAAACAGAGAGCCAAATCATGAGTGAACTCTCATTCACAATTGCTTCAAAGAGAATAAAATACCTAGAAATCCAACTTACAAGGGATGTGAAGGACCTCTTCAAGGAGAACTACAAACCACTGCTCAACAAAATAAAAGAGGATACAAACAAATGGAAGAACATTCCATGCTCATGGATAGGAAGAATCACTGTTGTGAAAATGGCCATACTGCCCAAGGTAATTTATAGATTCAATGCCATCCCCATCAAGCTACCAATGACTTTCTTCACAGAATTGGAAAAAACTACTTTAAAGTTCATATGGAACCAAAAAAGAGCCCGCATCACCAAGTCAATCCTAAGCCAAAAGAACAAAGCTGGAGGTTTCATGCTACCTGACTTCAAACTTTACTACAAGGCTACAGTAACCAAAACAGCATGGTACTGGTACCAAAACAGAGATATAGACCAATGGAACAGAACAGAGCCCTCAGAAATAATGCCACACATCTACAACTATCTGATCTTTGACAAACCTGAGAAAAACAAGCAATGGGGAAAGGATTCCCTATTTAATAAATGGTGCTGGGAAAACTGGCTAGCCATATGTAGAAAGCTGAAACTGGATCCCTTCCTTACACCTTATACAAAAATTAATTCAAGATGGATTAAAGACTTACATGTTAGACCTAAAACCATAAAAACCCTAGAAGAAAACCTAGGCAATACCATTCAGGACATAGGTATGGGCAAGATCTTCATGTCTAAAACACCAAAAGCAATGGCAACAAAAGCCAAAATTGACAAATGGGATCTAATTAAACTAAAGAGCTTCTGCACAGCAAAAGAAACTACCATCAGAGTGAACAGGCAATCTACAGAATGGGAGAAAATTTTTGCAATCTACTCATCTGACAAAGGGCTAATATCCAGAATCTACAAAGAACTTAAACAAATTTACAAGAAAAAAACAACCCCATCAAAAAGTGGGCGAAGGATATGAAGAGACACTTCTCAAAAGAAGACATTTATGCAGCCAAAAGACACATGAAAAAATGCTCATCATCACTGGCCATCAGAGAAATGCAAATCAAAACCACAATGAGATATCATCTCACACCAGTTGGAATGGCGATCATTAAAAAGTCAGGAAACAATAGGTGCTGGAGAGGATGTGGAGAAATAGGAACACTTTTACACTGTTGGTGGGACTGTAAACTAGTTCAACCATTGTGGAAGTCAGTGTGGCAATTCCTCAGGGATCTAGAACTAGAAATACCATTTGATCCAGCCATCCCATTACTGGGTATATACCCAAAGGATTATAAATCATGCTGCTATAAAGACACATGCACACGCATGTTTATTGTGGCACTATTCACAATAGCAAAGACTTGGAACCAACCCAAATGTCCAACAATGACAGACTGGATTAAGAAAATGTGGCACATATACACCATGGAATACTATGCAGCCATAAAAAATGATGAGTTCGTGTCCTTTGTAGGGACACAGATGAAGCTGGAAACCATCATTCTCAGCAAACTATCGCAAGGACAAAAAACCAAACACCGCATGTTCTCACTCATAGGTGGGATTTGAACAATGAGAACACTTGGACACAGGAAGGGGGACATCACACCTCAGGGCCTGTTGGGTGGGGGAGGGGGGAGGGATAGCATTAGGAGATATACCCAATGTAAATGATGAGTTAATGGGTGCAGCACACCAACATGGCACATGTATACATATGTAACAAACCTGCACGTTGTGCACATGTACCTTAAAACTTAAAGTATAATAAAAAAAAAGAATTTGTAATTTTCCTGTACTTTGTTCCTGCTGTCCACCCTCTTCACTGTGCTGTAAAATACTCATTTTTAACTACTCCAAGTTCTTAGAAAAAAAACACGGAAAAGGAAAGTCTCAAAGGTATGATACAATATCTTAGTCATTTCTATGTATAAGCTGTTTGAGCTGCTAAAATTCCTTGCTGCCTTTAATTTCCATGTAGTACTTTATTGCTGAGGTTGCCTCTGTTTTACAAACTAGCAAATTTAATCAGCCTTGCATATAGGCCTACCTAATATTCGACTCTGTGTCCTAATAAAACATATTCATATACACACCCAACTCCAATATCTGGGTAATTTGGATAATTACAGTAGTTATCTGGATAAATTCACAACTACCTCATATATTACCCCCATAATACTGATGAGCTGGAATTCAGAAGAAAATCTGTCTACAGTGCTGAAGCAGCTATAATACTTATGGAACAGTTAAAATTGCTGAACAGGCTGGGTGCAGTGGTTCATGCCTGTAATCCCAACATTTTGGGAGGCTGGGGTGGGCAGATCACTTGAGCTTAGGAGTTTGAGACCAGCCTGGGCAACACAGAGTTAACTTTTTGTAGAATTTTCTATTTCTACAAAAAATAGAAATATTATCTGGACGTGGTGACATGTGTCTGTAGTCCCAGCTACTTAGGAGGCTGAGGTGGGAGGATTGTTTAAGCCTGGGAGGTCGAGGCTGCAGTGAACCGTGTTTGTGCCACTACACTCCAGCCTGGGTGACAGAGTGAGACCATCTCAAAAAAAGAAAAAAAACCAAGCTGAACAGTGGGCCTTATTTACAAATTCTATTATTTGAAACTTATTTTTCAGAAACAGCTTCATGAGTTTGCCATCACAGAGCCATTAGTCACTTTCCAAGGAGAAACTGAAAACAGAGAAAAAGTTGCCGCCTCACCAAAAAGTCCCACTGCTGCACTCAATGAAAGCCTGGTGGAATGTCCCAAGTGCAATATACAGTATCCAGCCACTGAACATCGCGATCTGCTTGTCCATGTGGAATACTGTTCAAAGTAGCAAAATAAGTATTTGTTTTGATATTAAAAGATTCAATACTGTATTTCCTGTTAGCTTGTGGGCATTTTGAATTATATATTTCACATTTTGCATAAAACTGCCTATCTACCTTTGACCCTCTGGCTTGCTAGTGAATCATGTATCTTTTAGGCTGCTGTGCATTTCTCTTGGCAGTGATACCTCCCTGACATGGTTCATCATCAGGCTGCAATGACAGAATGTGGTGAGCAGCGTCTACTGAGACTACTAACACTTTGCACTGTTAAAATACTTGGTGAGGAAAAGATAGCTCAGGTTATTGCTAATGGGTTAATGCACCAGCAAGCAAAATATTTTATGTTTTGTGGGTTTTGAAAAATCAAAGATAATTAACCAAGGATCTTAACTGTGTTTGCATTTTTTATCCAAGTACTTAGAAAACCTACAATCCTAATTTTGATGTCCATTGTTAAGAGGTGGTGATAGATACTATTTTTTTTTCATATTGTAGAGCAGTTATTAGAAAAGTTGGGGATTTTCTTGATCTTTATTGCTGCTTACCATTGAAACTAAACCCAGCTGTGTTCCCCAACTCTGTTCTGCGCACAAACAGGATCTCTTTGAGGTGTAATCTTAAGTGGCCACACACAATGTTTTCTCTTATATTATCTGGCACTAACTGTAACTTGAATTACATTAGCACATGCTGGTTAGCTAAAATTGTTAAAATAAATTTTAATAAACCCATCTAGCCCTCTCATTTGATTTACAGTATTTTATTTATTTTTGGCATTCTTAAAGCTGGGCAATGTAATTATCAGATCTTTGTTTGTCTGAACAGATATTTTTACACATGCTTTTTGTAAACCAAAAACTTTTAAATTTCTTCAGGTTTTCTAACATGCTTACCACTGGGCTACTGTAAATGAGAAAAGAATAAAATTATTTAATGTTTTAATATGTCTAGTATATTCATATATATATAGATATTCTAAGATTCTTTCTCTTTTAAAAAAACAAATGTATTGGACATAATCAAAATTCAAAATTTTCACAATAAAAAATTTAAGACTTATAATTCAAAGCACATTATCAAAAAAGTGAAAATACAACCAATAGAAAGAGAAAAAATATTTTCAAACCAGGTATCTGATAAGGGTCTAGTATCCAGAATATATAAAGCACCATTACAACTCAATAAATAGATATTCTAAGATTCTTACCCCCAAGGACTTATCAGGGGTTACAGATTAACACTCAGTGTAAGATGATAAGGCAGTTAAGGATACATCAGAACCGAAAACTATGTGAAGGAGTTAGAAGGAGTAGATGCTTTCAGACATCTTTCTTAAATAAATAACAACTCTTTATCAATAAATATGAATTTGAGTTATTTGTTACAGAGGCAAAACAATAAGCATGCCAAATTATATAGGGTTTTTTTTTCTAACCATAGAAATTATACAGATCTGTTTATGGAAATAAAATTTTGCCATTACTGTTAATCCCAGGCTCACAAGATCTTCAACTACAGTTGAACAAAAGATATGGAAATATTCAGCCGCATAGTTGTTATTCTGACCCACAATGTTATAGCAAAGACCATAGTATTAAATCATAAATATATGCCATAAGGAAGTTTCTCCCCTTACAACTTTAAAGCAAGCCAGTATTACCTCTAGTTTATAGATGTGCAACATGTCTTGGTCATCCAGTGAGCAGCGGAGTCAAGCAGAACCCAGGCCTTTGGTCCGTGCCTGTATGGAACAAGAGATGCGGTCTCATGGGATAACTGGCCAGGACATAAACCATAACAGAAGCGCCAGCCTGACGACCTCTGAAGTTTGATTCCTGGAGCCACAGGGTGATCTGGAGTTTGTTTCAAGACTCTTGTTGTACTTTCTGTGTTTCACTGGAGGGCTGTACTTAGCTTTCCCTGCTCACTTTAGCCACCTACATCTGGGCACCAATATCAAAAAATACTTTGGAAAAATTGGGCAGGCCTCTTGTGGAGCTCTGCTACTGTAGAGGGGGAATTTATATATTTCCGAATAGTAGATGATTTAGAGCAGGAAGGATTCTACTTTCCCAGATCATGTTACCAAAGCAAGGGTCAATAAAAGACATCTCCAAGACCTGAAAATCTTCAAGGTTCTCATAATTAAAGACTTTTTTTCCCCCTTCACTGTCCACCTTTTTTCTTGGCAGATAACCACTTACCCTTAGGGCATGTTTTGTTCTGTGGGACTATAAACTACCAGAAACCATGCTAGATACTTTATCTACTTATACTCATTAGCTCTTCCCTGCAAATCTGTGAAGTAAAGTGCTAGCACCAGCACCATTTTTCAGATGAGAAAACTAAGGCTTGCAGAGAGTGAACAATTTGCCCAAGGTCACCACTGATAAGTAGTAAAGAAAGGATATAAACTCAGCTCAGTGTGTTCATCTCTCTCCATTGTACAGTTACATTCCCAACCAACATGCTGGGGCTGCCGTGCCAGGATTACTCCACTCTGTTGCTTTTTATTAAAAAATTATGTTACATATTTTATTAAACAATTATTTTACATAAAATAAAATGTACAGATCAATGAGTTTTGACAGATTATATATATATCATTGTAATCATCAGCCAAATAAAGTTATAGACTCTACCAACATTTCTGAAAGTTTCTTTAATTACTTCTAGTCCAGAATCCCCTCCTCCCAGAGGCAATCTAATTTATTTTTATTTTTATTTATGTATTTATTTTTAGAGACAGGGTCCCCTCTGTCACCCAGGCTGGAGTGCAGTGGTACAGTCATAGCTCACTGCAGTCTTAAACTCCTGGGCTCAAGTGATCCTCCTGCCTCAGCCTCCCAAGTACCTAGGACTGCAAGCACATGCCACCATGCCCTGCTAATATTTTTAATTTTTTATAAGGACATGGTCTCATTGTGTTGTCCAGTCTGGTCTCAAACTCCTGGGCAAATGCAATTCTCCTGCCTTGGCCTCCCAAATTGTTGGGATTACAGGTGTGAGTCACTGCACCTGGCCCTATTTATCTTAACACATACTAAATTAATAACTACACTAATTAACTAAATAACTAAATGCCACAATAAATTAACAAAATTAATAAGACTAATGCTGGAGTGTTCCTGTGTCTTGAAATCAGGGTAGGTCCCCCAACTTTATTCTTCAAGGATGTCTTGACTAATATAGGACATTTCCATTTTCATATACATTTTAAAATCAGCTTGTCAATTTTTACAAAAGTTTCCTGGAATTTCCATTGGGATAGTATATATCTATAGATCAATTTCTCAAAAATTGACATCTGCACAATCCAGGAACATGGTGTATTTCTTCATTTATTTAGTTTTTTTTTAACTGCTCTCAGCAGTGTTTTACAGCTTTCAGTGCATAGAGCTTAGCCTTTTATTAAGTTTATTCTTAGCAATCTGAGTTTTATGTTATTATAAATGGCCTTTTTAAATGGAAAAATTTATTTTCCAGCCAGGCGCAGTGGCTCACGCCTGTAATCCCAGCACTTTGGGAGGCTGAGGTGGATGGATCACGAGGTCAGGAGATCGAGACCATCCTGGCCAACATGGAGAAACCCCATCTCTACAAAAAATTAGCCCAGCGTGGTGGTGGGTGCCTGTAGTCCTAGCTGCTCAGGAGTCTGAGGCAGGAGAATGGCGTGAACCTGATAAGGTGGAGCTTGCAGTGAGCCGAGATCACGCTGCTGAACTCCAACCTGGGTGACAGAGTGAGATTCCATCTCAAAAAAAAAGAGTCAAGACCCATCTGTGTGCTGTATTCAGGAGACCCATCTTACGTGTAGAAACACACACAGGCTCAAAATAAAGGGATGGAGGAAGATCTATGAAGCAAATGGAAAGCAAAACAAAGCAGGGGCTACAATCCTGGTCTCTGATAAAACAGACTTTAAACCAACAAAGATCAAAAGAGACAAACAAGGCCATTACACAATGGTAAAAGGATCAATTCAACAAGAAGAGCTGACTATCCTAAATATATATGCACCCACTACAGGAGCACCCAGATTCATAAAGCAAGTTCTTAGAGACCTACAAAGAGACTTAGACTCCCACACGATAATAGTGGGAGACTTTAACACCCCATTGTCAATATTAGAGAAATCAATGAGACAGAAAATTAACAAGGATAACCAGGAGTTGAACTCAGCTCTGGACCAAGTGGAACTAATAAACATCTACAGAACTCTCCACCCCAAGTTGAAAAAATATACATTCTTCTCAGCACCACATCACACTTATTCTAAAATTGACCACATAATTGGAAGTAAAACACTCCTCAGCAAATGTAAAAGAACAGAAATCACAACCAACTGTCTCTCAGACCACAGTGCAATCAAATTAGAACTCAGGATTAAGAATCTCACTCAAAACCACACAACTACATGGAAACTGAACAGAATGACTACTGGGTAAATAACGAAATGAAGGCAGAAATAAAGATGTTCTTTGAAACCAATGAGAACAGAGACACAACGTACCAGAAGCTCTGGGACACATTTAAAACAGTGTGTAGAGAGAAATTTATAGCACTAAATGCCCACAAGAGAAAGCAGGAAAGATCTAAAACTGACACCTTAACATCACAATTAAAAGAACTCGAGAAACAAAAGCAAACAAATTCAAAAGCTAGCAGAAGACAAGAAATAACTAAGATCAGAGCAGAACAGAAGGAGATAGAGACACAAAAAACCCTTCAAAAAATCAATGAATCCAGGAGCTGGTTTTTTGAAAAGATCAACAAAATTGATAGGCCTCTAGCAAGACTAATAAAGAAGAAAAGAGAGAAGAATCAAATAGACACAATGAAAAATGATAAAGGGGGTATCACCACTGATCCCATGGAAATACAAACTACTATCAGAGAATACTATAAACACCTCTACACAAATAAACTAGAAAATCCAGAATAAATGGATAAATTCCTGGACACATACACCCTCCCAAGACTAAAACAGGAAGAAGCTGAATCTCTGAGTAGACCAATAACATGTTCTGAAATTGAGGCAGTAATTAATAGCCTACCAACCAAAAAAAGTCCAGGGCCAGACGGATTCACAGCCGAATTCTACCAGAGGTACAAAGAGGAGTTGGTACCATTCCTTCTGAAACTATTCCAATCAACAGAAAAAGAGGGAATCCTCCCTAACTCATTTTATGAGGCCAGCATCATCCTGATACCAAAGCCTGGCAGAGACACAACAAAAAAAAGATAATTTTAGACCAATATCCCTGATGAACATTGATGCAAAAATCCTCAATAAAATACTGGCAAACCGAATCCAGCAACACATCAAAAAGCTTATCCACTACGATCAAGTGGGCTTCCTCCCTGGGATGCAAGGCTGGTTCAACATATGCAAATCAATAAACATAATCCGTCACATAAACAGAACCAATGACAAAAAACACATGATTATCTCAATAGATGCAGAAAAGGCCTTCAACAAAATTCAACAGCCATTCACGTTAAAAACTCTCAATAAACTAGGTATCAATGGAATGTATCTCAAACTAATAAGAGCTATTTATGACAAACCCACAGCCAATATCATACTGAATGGGCAAAAACTGGAAGCATTCCCTTTGAAAACCAGCACAAGACAAGGATGCCCTCTCTCACCACTCCTGTTCAACATAGTATCGGAAGTTCTGGCCAGGGCAATAAGGCAAAAGAAAGCAATAAAGCGTATTCAATTAGGAAAAGAGGAAGTCAAATTGTCTTTGTTTCCAGATGACATGATTGTATATTTAGAAAACCCCACCATCTCAGCCTAAAGTCTCCTTAAGCTGATAAGCAACTTCAGCAAAGTCTCAGGATACAAAATCAATGTGCAAAAATCACAAGCATTCCTATACCCCAAGAACAGACAAACAGAGAGCCAAATCATGAGTGAACTCTCATTCACAATTGCCACTAAGAAAATAAAATACCTAGGAATACAACTTACAAGGGATGTGAAGGAACTCTTCAAAGAGAATTACAAACCACTGTTCAAGGAAATAAGAGAGGACACAAACAAATGGAAAAACATTCCATGCTCATGGATAGGAAGAATCAATATCGTGAAAATGGCCATACTGACCAAAAAAATTTATAGATTCAATGCTATCCCCATCAAGCTACCACTGATTTTCTTCACGGAATTGGAAAAAACTACTTTAAACTTCATATGGAACCAAAAATGAGCCCACATTGCCAAGATAATCCTGGGCAAGAAGAACAAAGCTGGAGGCATCATGCTACCTGACTTCAAACTTTACTACAAGGCTACAATAACCAAAATGGCATGGTACTGGTACCAAAACAGATATATAGACGAATGGAACAGAACTGAGGCCTCAGAAATGACACCACACATCTACCACCATCTGATCTTTGACAAACCTGACACACACAAGCCATGGGGGAAAAGATTCCCTATTTAATAAATGGTGTTGGGAAAACTGGCTAGCCATATGCAGAAAACTGAAACTGGGCCCCTTCCATACACCTTATACAAAAATCAACTCAAGATGGATCAAAGACTTAAACGTAAGACCTAGGACCATAAAAATCCTAGAAAAACACCTGGGCAACCTGGGCAATACCATTCAGGACATAGGCATGGGCAAAGACTTCATGTCTAAAACACGAAAAGCAATGGGAACAAAAGCCAAAATAGACAAATGGGATCTAATTAAACTAAAGAGCTTCTGCACAGCAAAAGAAACTATCATCAGAGTGAACAGGCAACCTACAGAATGGGAGAAAATTTTGAATCTATCCATCTGACAAAGGGCTAATATCCAGAATCTACAAAGAACTTAGACAAATTTACAAGAAAAAAGCAAACAACCCCATCAAAAAATGGGCGAAGGATATGAACAGACACTTCTCAAAAGAAGACATTTATGCAGCCAACAGACATATGAAAAAATACTCATCATCACTGGTCATCAGAGAAATGCAAATCAAAACCACAATGAGATAGCATCTCACGCCAGTTAGAATGGCAATCATTAAAAAGTCAGGAAACAACAGATGCTGGAGAGGTTGTGGAAAAATAGGAACGCTTTTACACTGTTTGTGGGAGTGTAAATTAGTTCAACCATTGTGGAAGACAGTGTGGCGATTCCTCAAGGATCTAGAACTAGGAATACCATTTGACCCAGTGATCCCATTACTGGGCATATACCCAAAGGATTATAAATCATTCTACGATAAAGACACATGCACATGTATGTTTATAGTGGCACTATTCACATTTGGGAACCAACCCAAATGTCCATCGATGATAGACTGTATTAAGAAAATGTGGCACATATACACCATGGAATACTATGCAGCCATTAAAAAGGATGAACTCATGTCCTTTGCAGGGACATAGATGAAGCTGGAAACCATCATTCTCAGCAAACTATCACAAGATCAGAAAACCAAACACCGCATGTTCTCACTCATAAGTGGGAGTTGAACAATGAGAACACATGGACACAGGGAGGGGAACATCACACACCGGGGCCTGTTGGGAGTGGGGGGCTACGGGAGGGATAGCATTAGGAGAAATACCTAATGTAGGTGACGGGTTAATGGCTGCAGCAAATCACCATGGCACCTGTATACCTATGTAACAAAACTGCAGGTTCCGCACATGTAACCCAGAACTTAAAGTGTAAAAAAAAGAAAAAGAAAAAAAAAAAGAAACCATCCTGTACACCATTTAGAGGACTTAAAAACACAACTGATCCTCAGAAGAAACACAACTATAGCACTGTTGGTACTGAGACTAAAGAAATCCATTCCTCCACTGGGGCTCCACAGAGAAGAAACCATGTAGTGTAGTGGTCGATGTTCTCCACAGCAGTCCTGTCATAAACACAGCAGTGAGTCCCACTCCACTGATTTTTTTTTTCTTTTTTGAGACGGAGTTTCACTCTTGTCGCCCAGGCTAGAGTGCAATGGTGCGATCTCAGCTCACTGCAACCTCCGCCTCCCAGATTCAGGCCATTCTCCTGCCTCAGCCTCCCGAGTAGCTGGAATTACAGGCACCCACCACCACGCCCGGCTAATTTTTTGTACTTTTAGTAGAGACAGGGTTTCACCATGTTGCCCAGGCTGGTCTCGAACTCCTGATCTCGTGATCCACCCGCCTCGGACTCCCAAAGTGCTGGAGATTACAGGCGTGGGCCACCGTGCCAGACCCCACTGATTTCTTAATACCTTTCCACATAGGCAAGAAATCTCAGTACCAGAGGATACTCCATAATTCTCAGGGGCAGGCAATGTCCAGTTACATCCAGCAGTTCTCTGCTGTTCTGGCTTATCCCAGAATAAATTTCAGGGTGAAGGGAGCCCCCTCTAACGCCTCCTCTGACGGGGGCCTGGCAGGTTAAGGACCATGAGTCAGGCTGGCCACTGACAATCTCAGAGGCTGGAAATGCATGCTTTCACCCAAAGGGGGCGCAGCTGCTCAGCGCCAGCTGATGTCCCAGGGCGCTCTGAGTTCAGTGTGACTGATCTTTTTAGATTTTCCAAAAGAAATCTGGAATTTTATTTGTTTGTTTGTTGGAATTTTAAAATACGAAATCTAATAAAAGTTTTAACACTGTGGGACAAACTCATTTTTCGGTTCGTAACGTTTGTTTGGAGCATCTGAATGGGGCCGAAGAAGAGTGATTCGCTCAGGCTGGGGTGGGAAGAAAACCAAGGAAGGTTCTTGGTTCCCTCCCGGGTCTTACGCCGGAGGTATCTCTACGTCCAGTTCAATTAAAGAGGTGCTGATGTCAATGACACCGTGAACACCGCCCTCCCTGACCCTCCCCTTCCACCCGCCATCTGGCTTCCTTCCTGGCTACACTTCTTGGACAGAGAGCTGGCTGGCTGCCAGCATTTCCTGGCTACCCTCTGCTCCCCTAATCAGACAACCGAGGGAGAGTTAGGGCTGGAAAGGAACTGTGAGATCATCTACTCCAGTGTCTTTTGTCCAGGAAATCCCTCACTCATGGAGCTTGTTGAAAACGGTGGTTCCTTGGCTTCCCCCAAATCTCCTAAATCAGAAAATCTGGAAGAAGCTGCATTTTTAACAAGCTCTCCAAAGCATCTCCAAAACATCTGCTGCATTACTAAGACTGAAAACCTCTGATCTCAGTTAACCCTGATGAAATGGAGTCCCAGAGAGGAAAGTGACTTTTCCAAGATCACAGAGCAGATTCACAGGAGAGGGAAGGAGGCCCAGGCTCTCGAAGGCAATGGTCGTTAGGGCCCCTACCATCTGGGCTTCTATGCCACAATTCCAGCAACTTTGTTCTTTCCAAGCCCCCCAGTGCTTCGTCTTCCTAAGGCAAACCTAGCGGTTTATTGGCTTGATTCCCTTCTTCTTTGTCCTCTGTGCTGTGCTCTCTGCTTTTGAATCTAATTATTTTTGGCCTTGATGGTTAAGTAGGAAATATTAGCAAGACATCCAAGGGGCGTCCTCTCTGCCATCCTGCCTGCCACTCTAGTGGTAACACCCAAATAAGGGTGAAAGATCAAGACCAAGCTAGGGGTTTTCGTAGAGTGCCTAGACAGAATCCAGAGAGATGACAAAGAAAGGAGTAGAGAGGACTGAGCCCTGGGGACTGTCCCATGGTCCAGAAGTAGATAGGCGCACTCAGAATCACATTCATGTTGTGTCACCCAAATCAAGCAACCATAGAAAGAAGGAATGGTACGCACCGAGGAGAAAGAGTTAGCACCTGATCATGGCCTTCACCTCCTCGCCCGCCAGGTTCACTAGATTGATTTCAACCCAGGAGCGGCACATCTCCCACTAAAACGTTTTAATAGGTATTACAGATAAATTTCCTGAAGAAATCTTATCCCTTTCAGGGGATGTATCAAGCACTGATCTCGTCACTTGCTTCAGCAAATATTTAACCCATTTGCAACAAGCAAGGTGCCGTGCAAGTCTCTAGATATGGAGAGAAGAGTAAAGCAGGGATCATCTTCAGCAGAGCCATGGCCAGGCCGACATCAATGCAGATCAATGGCAGCACAATAAGGTAAATGCCCCATTAAAGTCACCCCAAGGATGAGAGGACAGGCTTTCCAAACAAGGCCATGACTGAGCTAGGTTTAAGAAAACAAATGCTATTTCAGTACTAGTAGTATTTGTTCCTGGACTTAGGTTGCAAGTGAGTCATTAGGCAGAGCTCAAAGAAAAATATGCCTTGTATTTTATTGGTCACTTTTTGATATCAAAGGATGAGGCTGTAGAGGAAGGGCAGTAGATCAATCCAGTTTCTGATACAGTGAAGGGCGTTCCTTCCTATTCTAACTTGATGTTGAGAGTCACTTAGCTTCAAAAATACAGTAAGTAAACTATTTTGAATGCTGAACTATCAGAGGAGATAATAAACAAAGGTTTTTGTTTTTGTTTTTGTTTGTTTTTTGTTTGTTTTTTGAGACATGGTCTCACTCTGCTGCCCAAACTGGAGTGCAGTGGTGCAATCTTAGCTCACGGCATCCTCAAACTCCTGGACACAAGTGATCCTCCCGCTCAGCCTCCTGAGTAGCTGGTACTACAAGCACGTGCCACTGTGTGCCCGCTAATTTTTTTTTTTTTGAAATGGAGTCTTGCTCTGTCACCCAGGCTGGAGTGCAATGTTGGCTCCCTGAAACCTCCGCCTCCTGGGTTCAAGTGATTCTCCTGCCTCAGCCTCCTGAGTAGCTGGGATTACAGGTGCGCACCACCACACCCAGCTAATTTTTGTATTTTTAGTAAAGACGGGGTTCACCATGTTGGTCAGGCTGGTCTCGAACTCCTGAACTCATTATCCGTCCTCCTCGGCCTCCCAAAGTGCTGGGATTACAGGTGTGAGCCACCGTGCCTGGCTGCTAATTTTATATTATTTGTAGAGACAAGGTCTGGTTTTGTTGCCCAAGCTGGTCTCAAACTCCTGGGTTCAAGTGATCCTCTGCCTCCAAAATGCTTGGATTACAGGCATGGCCTCTAAACTAAAGGTTTTAATGAAGAAGAAGAAAAGCCTTGGGGGAAAAAGGCTATTATTCTGTTTGATTCACAAATTATGCATAATGGCACATGTGCTACCTCGCGTGGATTATGAAGGCAAGCATTTTCGCTTCAGTTTTGCAAGGTAGAGGTAAGGGGTAGGAGAAGCTGATAATAGAGGATTAAGAAAAAAACTTGTAGAGTATATTATTATCAGCATAAACTTAGCAATCTGTTAATTAAATTTTGCTCTGTTAAATGAGTTTAACAATATGTTGCATATATGCCACAGTAGTAATTTCTTCCCTTGAAGGAGTGAACTTTATGGAAGTGATTCTGTTTATTGGCACTCAAAAGAGAAGCACCTCAAATTAAAAAAAAATTTTTTTTGTAGAGACGAGGTCTCATTATGATGCCCAGTCTGGTCTTGAACTCGCGGGCTCGTGCAATCCTCCCACCGCCTCAGCCTCCAGAAGTATTAGGATTACAGGCGTAAGCCACCACACCCAGCCCAGTCAATTAAAATTTTTGTTTTACTACTTGTTTTACATCACGTTACTGTGCAAAGAGCTTTGAAAAGGGAACTACCAGACCTGGAATCAAATTCTGGTTCTCACTTTGAGCCAGTCTTTTAAATTCTGTACAAATTTTAGTTTCCTCAACTCCAAAATAGGAATATTAATGCCTATCCCATAACATCCCAGGATGTTATCCAGGTTGGGCACGGTGACTTACGCCTGTAATCCCAACACTTTGGGAGGCTAAGGCAGGTGGATAACCTGAGATCAGGAGTTCAAGACCAGCCTGGCCAACATGGTGAAACCCAGTCTCTACAAAAATACAAAAATTAGCCAGGTGTGGTGGCAGGTGCCTGTAATCCCAGCTACTCAGGAGGCTGAGGCAGGAGAATCATTTGAACCCAGGAGGTGGAGGTTGCAATGAGTCAAGATTGCACCACTGCCTTCCAGCCTGAGTGACAAAGTGAGATTCCATCTCAGAAACAGAAAAGAAAATCAAAATCCAGTGTATTCCAGGGGCTCCTGTGTATTAAGTGTTTTTAGTATCCCAGGTGATATGTTAAACACTTCATAAGTGTCATGTCATTTTATTCTCACAGTAACAGTATATGGGAGTTTCTATAATGGTTCCATTATACAGACGAGAAAGCTATGTTTAGAGAGCTTGTCCAAGGTCAGACAGCAAAAAGGGTGGCAAGTCAGAATGTGAACCCAAGTGTGTCTGCCTCTAGAGGCTGAGCTATCAACCCCTACGTTATGTGGCCACTCTTCTATCACACTAAAGCCAGAAAATGTATGTGAAAGCACATTGCAGATGGCAAATACTGTCCCGGATTATTTTCATTTTTCAGCAACGACTCTAGTATGGACGGAGCTGGAGAGAACGTGAGAGAAGAAAGTGACATGACCTGCCCCCAGAACTGCCGTTCATTTTACTTGTCCATTATCACCATCTCTCATCCTCACTTGAAACTAGTATCAATGCAGGTGCATTCAAATGCAAATAACAGAAAAGACTTACACCGTCAGGACATTTATTGTCTTTTTAAAAAGAAGTATGGAATCAGATGCTCGCAGTTTAGATCAGCAATTTCACAAGGTTAGGGCTCTGGACTCTCATCTCTATCACTCTGCTCAAGTTCACATCTCTACTGCTACAATTCCAAGCCTCAGATTCTAATGAGATTTTTCTTCAAAACCAAGAAGACAGCTTGCCAGGGTCATGCATGAGCACTCCTTATATGCTTCTTTTGTTTTATTGGAAAGTCCATTCTTTGGAAATGGAAATATTTATAAGGAAACTCCACAGCACATGTCCCTTACATGTCATTGACTAGAAATGGATATATAATGTATTAGGATGGGCCAGACTAGGCTTCAGTAAGAAATAAGCCCTGAAATCTCAGTGGCTGAACACAACAAAGGTTTATTTCTTGCTCGCCTGACAATCTTTGTGTGCTGGTGGCCCCCTTTCGTCTTGCGTTTACCATCTGGAACATGTAGCCTTCACTATCACACTATCACTGCAGCAGAGGAAGAGAGAGATGGAAATGGTGCACTGGTTTTGTTTTTTGTTTTTTTTTTGAGACGGAGTTTCACTCTTACTGCCTAGGCTGGAGTGCAATGGCGCGATATTGACTCACTGCAACATCCACCTCCCGGGTTCAAACAATTCTCCTATCTCAGCCTCCTGAGTAGCTGGGATTACAGGCACATGCCACCACGCCTGGCTAATTTTTTTTTTTTTTTTGTATTTTTAGTAGAGATGGGGTTTCATCATATTGGTCAGGCTGGTCTCGAACTCCTGAACTCAGGTGACCCACCTGCCTCTGCCTCCCAGAGTGCTGGGATTACAAGGCGTGAGCCACCACGCCTGGCCTTTGTGCGCCGGTTTTTAACTGCCCCAGATGGGAAGTGCTGCATCTCTACTCTTATTCCTATTAGTCAGAACTTGGCCCCATGGCCTCACCTACTACAGAGGTGGCTGGGAAGGGCAATTGACCCAGGAAAGGAAAGAGCAAGATGAACACGTTGTATTGTGTAACACACACTGCCACCCCCACATGTCAGGGAAGGAGGGTCTTGGGAATGGCTGCTGGGTGGGTGACTGCCACTCCACCTCACTTCCACTTACTCTCCAACCAGGCCAGCAAGTCTGGTCACAGATGTGGCAGGGAAGGCTCTCCTTCTGTGGGTTTCCATGGCCTTGAAGGAAATAAAAATATTTCTCCCTAAAATATTGAGGATTGTTAAATTAAAGACCCTTAAAACACAGGGGAACACTCTACCTCACCCTCGACTTGCCTGATGGCAGGACATAAATCCTTCCATACTGGATGTGTGGGTGAATGGGCAGCTGGATGGATGAGTGGGCAGGTAGATAAGTGGGTGGATGGATGGGGGGGTGGATAATTGGGTGGATAGATGGGTGGGTAGGTGGATAGATGGGTGGAGGGTTCAATAGGTAGATGAATGGATGGGTGGGTGGGTGAATGTGTGGGTTGGTGAGTGGATGGATTGATGGATGCATGGGTGGATGGATGGATGGATGGATGGATGGGTAAATGGGCAGGTGGATGGGTTGGTGGATGAATGGGTGGGTGGGTTAATGAATGGGTTTGTGGGTGGATGGATGAATGGATCTTCCATACTACTTATACACCCAGAGAAGACACCAGCAGGTACCAGAGGAATCTGGAAGCAGATTTTACTATCTTTCCACATTTTCCCTACCTTTCAAAAAGGGAACTGCCCTCTCCCTTGTCTTGTCACTATGTAGGATTTATGGCTCTTTCTTAAAATACTATTTAAGCAAGGCCACTGCCTTGAGAGAGAAATACTTTTTTTTTTTTTTTTTTGAGACAGGGTCTCACTCCCAGGCTGGAGTGCAATGACACAATCAAGGCACACTGCAGCTTCAAGCTCCTGGACTCAAATGATCCTCCCACCTCAGCCTCTCAAGTAGCTGGGACTACAGGTGTGCACCGCCACGCCTGTCTAATTTTTGTATTTTTTGTAGAGGCAGGGTTTTGCCATATTGCCCAGGCTGGTTTCAAACTCCTGGGCTCAAGGAATCCTACCTCCTCAGCCTCTTGAAGTGTTAGGATTACAGGTGTGAGCCACTGTGCCTGTTGGAAAGGAATACTTTTAAAACTGAGGCCTCTTTCACATAATGGGTACATCACACATTAATAAACTTCTGCTTGTTTTTCTTTTGTTAATCCGACTTTTGTTTTCAAGAGAGTGACTCAACTAAGAAGCTGAAAAGAGAAATTCCCCTCTGCAGCCTCTTGTGCCTCCCTCTTCCCCAACCCTTCTCTCTCAGTATTAGTCTTTCACTGGCCTGCCACCCTCTCCCCAACCCTGACCCTAACAGACTGTAGACTTCTTAAGGTCACAGGTTGTCTTCCCTTCCCATCTCTCACACCTACACTAGGATCTGGCCCATTGTAGGTGCTCAGCAGATGTTTTTAGAGCAAGTGAAAGAGGGTCTTTTTGTAACAATGGTTTCAATCATTTGTGTCTGAGAGCTGCCTGGCTTTTTGTCTTTTGAATTTCTGGTAGAATCATTGAGGAACAAGAAGTATGATTCAACCCTTAAACAAACATGGATACACAAGATGCCATAATGCAGACCTCAAAAATGTGGCCATAAATAAAGTAAATATTTGGTCAATGACATCAACCTATGTAAAACATTTCTTTAAGGAAACTGACTTAGAATCCCACTTAAAATACCTTAAAAGACCTGGCTTTACTCAAAACTACATCTCTCAGATTGAAAGTGTTGAGCTGGGCACAGTGCCTCACGCCTGTAATCCCAGTACTTTGGAAGGATGAGGCGGGCAGATCACCTGAGGTCGGGAGGTCGAGACCAGTCTGACCAACATGGAGAAACCCCATTTCTACTAAAAATACAAAAAGTTAGCCAGGCGTGATGGCACATCCCTGTAATCCCAGCTACTTGGGAGGCTGAGGCAGGAGAATCGCCTGACCGGGAGGTGGAGTTTGCGGTGAGCTGAGATCGCTCCACTGCACTCCAGCCTGGGCAACAAGAGCAAAACTCTGTCTCAAAAAAAAAAAGTGTTGAGTTCCTTGCATGCCCAGAGAAGGTACCACAGGGATGGTGGCTGAAGCAATGGGTAAAAAATACAGGGTAGTTAGATATATACTCTTTAAGAAATTTAATTAAGGAAGCCAAATAAGAGAGATGCTTTATCAGCAGGGATTATCATCACTATTATAGTTGTTTGTTTGTTTGTTTGTTTGTTTGTTTGAGATGGAGTCTCACTCTGTCACCCAGGCTGGAGTGCAGTGGTGCCAGCACTTCGACAAAACCACAGTTACTTTTGTACCAACCTATAGCAGGTGTCTTGCTTATCCATCACTGTGTAACAACACACCCCAAAGCTTAGTGGCTTAAAGCAAAAATGTATGACTACCTCTCATGATACTGTGGATTGATGGGGCTCAGTTGGGTGGCTCCCTCTCAGAGTCTCTCAGCAATTTCATCAGATAGTCTTAAGGCCTAGTTTTAGAAGTCACACAGCACCACTTTGACTGCATTCTTTTATTTATTTATTTATTTATTTATTTTTGAGACGGAGTCTCACTGTTGTTGCCCAGGCTGGAGTGCAATGGCACAGTCTCCACTCACCGCAACCTCCGACTTCCGGGTTCAAGCGATTCTCCTGCCTCAGCCTCCCAAGTAGCTGGGATTACAGGCGCCCGCCACCATGCCCAGCTAATTTTTTTATTTTTTATTTTTAGTAGAGACGGGGTTTCTCCGTGTTGGTCAGGCTAGTCTCGAACTCCTGACTTCAGGTGATCCACCCGCCTCCGCCTCCCAAAGTGCTGGGATTACTGATGTGAGCCACCACGCCCAGCCTTTATTTACTTATTTTTGAGACGGAGTTTCACTTTTGTTTCCCAGACTGGAGTGCAATGGCACCATCTTGGCTCAGTGCAACCTCCGCCTCCCAGGTTCAAGCGATTCTCCTGCTTCAGCCTCCCGAGTAGCTGGGATTACAGGCACGTGCCATCATGCCTGGCTAATTTTTGTATTTTTTGTAGAGACCGGGTTTCACCATATTGGCCAGGCTTATCTTGAACTACTGACCTGAGGTGATCTGCCCGCCTCAGCCTCCCAAAGTGCTGGCCCAGCCACTGCATTCTGTTATTTAAAAACAGGGCACAGGACCAGCCTTGCTTTAAGTGGAGAGGACAACACACAAGGGGATGTATACCAGGAAACATCCTTCACTGGGAGCCATTGTGGAGATTGACTACCACAGTGGAGCAAGCTGAATGAGCAAACACAAGGCATCTCTCATGTGTGCTGAGGACCATGTGTCTTGAAAGGGCTTTCACATCCATTTTCATTTGATCACAGGTATGTGAGCTAGGCAAGCCCTTGTCAGGACTAGATTTCCTCTTATTTTTTTCTCAATTCTCAGAACATTCTGGATATAGATCTCTATTTTATACATATAGACGCTGTAGCTTAGCAAAATTGAGTGAATTACCAAAAGTCACATGGCTTCTAAATGTGGGTGTGGAGTGTGAACTTTGGTCTTCTGATTTAGCCCTGCAAACTATAGAATTTTCCAAGCCGCCAACGCTCAGAACTTTTTGACACCTTGAACAAACCAGGAAGGAGACAAGAGTCTCCACCTGCAAAAAGTAATCAAGGAGAAGCAACCACAGATCTAAATTTGAAAAGAAAAAGGCTATCACAATTGTTAAGAGTTTTACAACATGGTCATACCTACTATAATTGGTGATGGGGAATGGACACGTGGCCACTGCTCATGAGAGTGTGATTTGGTGCAAACTTTCCAGAAGTGCAATAGATATCAAAGCCTTAGTTTTGCAAAATTTGTAAACTAGGAGAAAGTTAGCCAGGCCTTACAACCTCCTTCCTGCATGGGTTGTAGAAAGACAGGACATAGGGCTTGCACTCAGAAGCTGCTCAACTAAGGCTGGTTATTTGTCTAAGGGCTCAGGAAGCTGATGAGGCCAGGCCAGGGGCCTCTGAGGCTGAACAAAACATTAGCACAGGAGGAGCAAAAAAACACACACACACTCATGCACGCCCACACATATGCACATGAACCCAATCCAAAATTTCATATCTAGAAAATTTTCTAGATTGGGTAGATTTTTGCTAACGGGGAAAAATTACAAATTGTTAAATATTTAACAAGAAGTATTTTGTTAAACAATGGGAAACTATTCTGCCATTAAATTGAAGTCATAGAAAACTATTTAGTGCCACATGAAAGACTGCAATATTATTGATGGGGAAAAAGTAGATTTTGAAAGAGCATTGTAATATTATCATATTTTTTTCAAAAATATACATGTGGGTATATACACAGAAGAGATAAGAAAGAATACCAAAATGCTAATAATAGTTATTTAAGGATGGTGAGACTCTGGGTGATTTTTTCTTTTTCTTTTTCTTTTTTTTTTGAGACAGAATCTTGCACTGTCGCCTGGGCTAGAGTGCAATGGCACGATCTCTGCTCACTGCAACCTCTGCCTCTCGGGTTCAAGCGATTCTCCTGCCTCAGCCTCCCGAGTAGCTGGGATTACAGGCGCCCGCCACCATGCCTGGCTAATTTTTTGTATTTTTAGTAGAGACAGGGTTTCACTGTGTTGGCCAGGCTGGTCTCGAACTCCTGACCTCATGATCCACCACCTCAGCCTCCCAAAGTGCTGGGATTACAGGCATGAGCCACTGCGCTCAGCCTTTTCTTTTTCTTTTATTTCACTTTTTTTTCTTTTTCTTCTCTATATTTTCAAATTGCTTATAGGATGTGTTGCTTTCGTAATGAGTTTTTGAAAAAGAAAATAAGAATGGGAATTATATTTTCTATGGGAAAATATAGACAATTTTAAGCTGATTTCAACCAACCAATGGAAAATATACAAATGAATAATATAGTATTGTGTACCTGGCTTTTCAAAGTGCTTTCAAATTCAAGGTCTAATTTGATTTCTATAATAACTCAGTGACGGAGACTGGACAGGTATTATTATTTCTATTTTGCAAATGGGACAAGTGAGCCTCTAACCAGCCAGTTAGTGACAAAACCAGGACGAGATCCAGATCTCCTGGGCCATTCATGGACTTCAGATGAAATCACACCTGGCTTTGAATTTGGACAGCTTACTTTCTATGCAGCTTAATCTGTTGGGGACCCCCTGTTTTAGCCCACCCAGAATCCCTTGTCCCATCTTTTGGTCTCAGCACCCTGACTTTTCTTATGAACCTGCCCTTCCTCAGTCAGTCCAGATTCCTGATGGGCATGAGACCCCCATCCTGCCTACAAGAGCCACCCTTGGGAAGTCTGAGGATATGCTGGAAGAGTCTGCTGAGCTGGTAGGAAGTGGGCAAGAGCCGCTATGGCCTCTTTGCCTCCACTAGGGGATGGTTGGGCTTCCTGAAACAAATCCAATTCAGAGAAAAGAGTCAGAGGTGAGGACAGGTGCCCAAATAAGTTGTTTGCATCCCTGGATCCAGATGTGCCTAAAGCTAGAGTCACTGCCTGGACTTTTTGCTTATCCAGGCCAGTGCACTTCTTTTTTTCTTTCTTTTTCTTTTCCTCCTCCTCCCTTTTATCCTCCTTCTTCCCTTTCTTCTCCTCCATTTCTGTTTGTTTTATTTGAGTTGGATTCCTGTTAGTTGTAAGCCAACATCTCCCGATCATTATATTCTTCTGCCTCAGTCTTCTCACCTGTAAAATGGGGATGATAATAATAACAATGTTCATCTTCTGCATAGGATTGTTGTGAGACTTAGTTGAGTCACCACAAGTAAGGTGCTTGTTACATAATGAGAGGTCAGTAAATGTTGCCCATTAAGGAGTTAGAAAAAGCTGAATTCAGAGAATTTTATCTCCCTGCTGGGGGCGGTGGCTCACACCTGTAATCTCAGCAATTTGGGAGGCTGAGGCAGGTGGATCACCTGAGGTCAGGAGTTCAAGACCAGCCTGGTCAACGTGGTGAAACCCTGTCTCTACTAAAAATACAAAAAATTAGCCAGGCATGGTGGCACGCACCTATAGTCCCAGCTACTCGGGAGGCTGAGGCAGGAGAATCGCTTGAACCTGAGAGGCAGAGGTTGAAGTAAGCTAAGATTGCACCATTGCATTCCAGCCTGGGCCACAGAGCGACACTATCTCAAAAAAAAAAAAAAAAAGAAAGAAAGAAAAAAGAAAGTTTTATTCCCCCCCACTCCAAAAAAAAGAAAGAGATTTCTCCATGCATCAAAATATGAGGAATAGATTCCTATAATGCAAATTATGAGAAAAGAGAAAGCACTGTGTCAGTGAGTTCACCAGGGAGTCATTATTCCAGAATTTATGGCCTAGGAGTCACTGACCTCACCTCACGCCTCTGTCTTTCTCTCTTTCTCTCACTCTCTTGCTCGTGTGTGTGTGTGTGTGTGTGTGTGTGTATGTGTGTGTTTCACAGGAATTGCGAGAGAGGAGGAGAAAGGGGAGATGAAGTGGTTGGCTGGACAAAAATGGCTGGTTTTGCAATGCAGTTTGGGGAGAGGAAAAGTAAACTGGGAGAAAGTTATCCAGGCCTTAGAGCCTCCTTCCTGCATGGGTTGTAGAAAGAGAGGACATGGGGCTTGCCATTTGGAAGCTGCTCAGCTAAGTCTGGTTATTTGTCTGGGGAGTCAGGAGTCTAATGAAGCCAGGCCAGAGGCCTCTGAGGCTGAACAAAACATTAGCACAGGAGGAGCAAAAGTTACACACACACACACACACACACACACACACACAGAGGCCCATTCTGGCTGAATTAAACAGAAAAAGGTATAATGTAATTCACAGGCTCTCTGATGGGAGGGCCAGAGAATTGACTGTGAAGACTTCCCAGCCTGGAACGATGTCACATGATGAAGGCTGCTCTAGTGGAACACTCAGTGTCACCACACTACAGCACAGACACCATGCCTGGCTTGCACCACTGGTTCTGGATATGGGATCCTAGAAGCCTCTTGATTGTGCCCTAAACTCTTGCCCATAAATGGATTCTGTGAAACCCTAGCTTGTCCTCTCCTGCAAAGCCAAGTCTCTCACGGTATGTCTGGTGGTCTAAGCTTAGGGTACATGCCTTGATGCAAGGGAGATGGGAAAGCCAGGGTTGACCTTTCCTTTGGGGAGGCAGGACTCATATTGTGGGAAATTTGCAAGTCACCTGATAGAGTTCAAAAGGACAACCATCAAGTCTGATATATATCCCCACAATAGCATTGCTATATTGGGTGTGTGTGTGTGTGTGTATGTATGAAATAGACAAATGATCTATATCTCAAGGTCCACTTTCCAGGATGGTTTCATCTTTAAAAATCCAAAGAACCATCATTCAAGCTGCCACCAGGAGCAGGGAGCCCAGTTCTCTCATTTGGGTGTCACTCGACACCTCTGAGTCCAGACAACAGTTCCAAGCTCCAGGTACCGTCTGGTCACCCCTTCTCCTTGTGGCTCTGCTTGTTCAGGTCAGCATTGCCCCCATATGTGGGCCCAGGTCCCTTTCTCCCCTTACCCCCTGAAATGAAAAGCTGACACACTCTTCAGAGATGTACCAGGCTCATGGATGGATGGATGGATGGATGGGCATATAGGTGGATGAGTGGGTGGGTGGATGGACACCAGAGCTTTGACGGACAATGGTCACTGTAGCCAATGACACCAGGGGGCAGTGCAGAGCAGCTTTTCAAGGCCTAACTCCCTACACTCTTCCATCAGACCTGGCTGGCAGGGCTTGGAGAGCTCATTTTGTTCAACATTTTCATTTGTGAGGAAGTTGTTGAGGCCCAAGACAGGAATGGCTGTGTCAGTAGCACACAGCAGCTGAGCTGGCTCTTGATGCGGCTCCAGCACCCTCTGCATTACAGTATTTGCATAAGCCCACCTTCCCAGTCTCGGAGGGCCCTCATGCTGCCAAGCCTCCCTCAGCTCTCAGTGACTCTGGAGCCCTTCCTAGGAGTCTCATTGGCTGCCAGCTGCTGAACTCAATCAGCATAGAGGAAACAGACAGTCAGAGTTCAGGGCGTTGGCCAGGCTGAGTCATTGTCTTCAGCCCCTCCGAAGGGCTGCGTGTTAGGGCCCTCATTGGACACCCCTTCCCTAGCCATGTCTTTTCTCTCCTTTTGGAATCCAGATCACCTGGAGGTCATATTTCCCAGGAAAGGAAGGACCCCATGCTGAGAACACATCTTACGATAAATGATCCCTCTCTTCTCAAAATTTACTTCTGTGTTACATCCCCTTTAGCCCTGCATTTTAATTTCCACTGCCTGTTTCTTTGGGGGCAGTGGGGGTGGAGTGGGGGAGTACCAGGGTGGTGATGGCCCCTCCCACCCCCACCTTCATCCTTATCCATCTTTACAGCAGGCTCCTGAGGACCACAACTTAGACAGCAGAGACATCGAGAGGCTCACTAAACCTCAAATTTCCATTTTCATTCATTCATCTATTTAATTATTCAACTATTGAAAATATTTTAAGCCCCTACTATGTGTCAGATGCTAAAAAAAATGACAAACTTACACTTATTAAGCTCTTACTACACTAAAGGTGTGACATTTAGTATATTATCTTACACAAGCCAAGGAAAGAAGTATTTTATTTATTTATCTATTTTTTTTTTTTTTGAGACGGAGTCTTGCTCTGTCACCCAGGCTGAAGTGCAGTGGCGCGATCTCGGCTCACTGCAACCTCCACCTCCTGGTTTCAAGTGATTCTCCTGCCTCAGCCTCCTGAGTAGCTGGGATTACGGGCACCTGCCACCCATATCATTCAATTTGAAAATATTTTAATGACTGTGTAATATTCTACTGAAGACATATAACTTATTTACCTCCCCCCTACTGTTGACCTTATATCTATTTTAGAAGTGGTTCAGTGTTTCAGTGTTTAATATTTTCTTTCTTTCTTTTTTTTGAGACAGAGTCTCACTCTGTCGCCCAGGCTACAGTGCAGTGGTGCCATCTCAGCTCACTGCAACCTCCGCCTCCTGGGTTCAAGCTATTCTCCCTGCCTCAGCCTCCCGAGTAGCTGGGATTACAGGTGCCCACCACCACGCCCAGCTAATTTTTGCCATGGTGACCAGGCTGGTCTCGAACTCCTGACCTTGAGTGATCTACCTGCCTCAGCCTCCCAAAGTGCTGAGATTACAGGCGTGAGCCACTGTGCCCAGCCTTGAAGGATGCATTGTTATTTTCGTTTTACAAATGAAGAAACAGAGATCTAGAGAAGTGATGTCACTTGCCCAAGGGTGCACTGACAGTGAGCTACAGGACAGGAACAAACCCAGGAGGTCACACCCAAGTATCAGATATTTCCTGCAAGTGTTCAATTGTGAGGCTTGCTCTTCCCCTTCAGCTGCACCCCACAGGCAGTGCCAGAGTGCTGAAGCACGCAGCCCCAAGCAAGGGCCAATGGGTGAGCAGGAGTGGCAGAGGCCAGGTTCTGGCCACTGAAGTGTGTTGTAGCTTTGGGACTTCCAGAGTGGAATTCCAGAATGTTCCACCAGGTTCCATTCTTCAGTGATGCATGGTGGCAAAGCTGCAGCTCAGGGAAGAGCCCCTCCAACGTCACTGAATTGAGAATTGAGAACCCGAGTCTGCTCCACTGGGGCTAACCAGCCATGTAAGCGGGACCATCTCCCTTTGCTGCACGGGGGCCACCTGCTGCCTCCTCTGTGAAACGGGAGAGCATACCACCTGCCCTGGAGAGCTGTCCTCAAGATGAGATAAGAGCATGGACATAAAAGGGTCTGGAAATTTGGAGGTCTTTGCTTATATGAATATGTATCCTTATTATCGCCATGTGACAGGCTGGTGAGTCTTGACTGAGTTTCTCTGGAGATTGAAGCAGTAGTCAAGTTTTTAACATAGGATTGTTTTTTTGGTTTTGTTTGTTTGTTTTTAATGACTGCCACACATACTCTGTCCTAAAAGAAAGAGAAGTTTAACAACAACAGCAAAATAAGCAGGACATAATCTTGCAAGTAAAAATGGATGTGGTTAGCCTTGGGGAAAACTACACAGTCGACACTTTTCCCATTTCAGTTTAAACCAACAGAGACTAAAGCAGAGCCTGGCCTCTGAGAGCCATTGCTGGAGGGTGGGTGTGGTGCATAGCTCTGTCCTTTCAACTTGCAGCCAAGCTGGGGGCTAAATATGGCACGGGACAGTTGTGTGCATTGAGGAAACTGAGGGATAGAATAGAAAAATAATGTGACTGGACAAAAAATTTTTTTTCTTTGAGACAGAGTCTCACTCTGTCGCCCAGGCTGGAGTGCAGTGGTGCGATCTCAGCTCACTGCAACCTTCACCTCCCGGGTTCAACCGATTCTCCTGCCTCAGTCTCCTGAGTAGCTGGGACTACGGGCACGCGCCACTATGCCCAGCTAATTTTTGTATTTATAGTAGAGACAGGGTTTCGCCATGGTGGTCAGACTGTTCTTGACTTCCTGACCTCAGGTGATCCACCTGCCTCAGTCTCCCAAAGTGCTGGGATTACAGGTGTGAGCCACTGCACCAGGTCCTGAAAACAATTTTTAAATGCATAATACAAAATAGTGTGTGCCACACAACTCCCATTTTATAAAATACCTGTAGGCATACAGACAGCCCCGGATGTACAGAAAACACACTGGAAAGTTACACAGCACAATGTCACAGGGTTATTGCTGTGTGGAAGAATGATGGACAAATTTATATTTTTCTTGCATTTCATAATAGAAACATAGAACTAATAAAGAAGCCAAAAAAAAAAAGAAAGAAAGAAAGTGATGCAAGAGGAATCACGCAACTGCAATATCTTGGCCAATGGTCTCCTTGGGATGTGCGGAATTTCGGTGAAGCCACATCTTGTACTGCAGAAAGCTCTTCTGGGCTTGCGCTCACGTCCCTCACCTGCTCTCTGGCCATTTCTAGGACTGGGCGTGGTGCTGGCCATGCAGTACGTGCTCCATCAGTGTGTGCTGAATGGACTGCATGCCATCCTCGGCTGGCCACTGTGGCTCCCAGCCGAGAGAGGGCCACAGAGAAACACTACCACTTAAGTAGAAATGGACCATATCAAAATTGCTCTTCTCTCTGAGTTGAACATTTTGTATTTAGGGGCTTTAATTACATATTTCCTTGGAAGAATGGGAAAAAGGTGATTACCAAGATCCCACTTATCCAGTCTGAGCTCCCGTATTGGGCAATCTGGCCTCATTAAAATAAAGACCGTCTTTAAAACATGGGGGGAGGGGAGGCATCAGATGTTGGATCTTCTATTGATTAGACTCCTTGGTGACAAGCAACAGGAGTTAATAAATTCTGGCCAATTTAAGCTGGAAAGAAATGCACTGGGAAAGATCCTGGTAGCTACCAGTGTGGACAGGGAGGCTGCAGAGCTCAGGTGATAAAACAGGCAGGGCTGAGAGCGCTGAGTTGCAGGGACCACTGCTCAAGCCCCTGAGCTTTAGCCCCCAAACAGAACTCACTTGTCTTACTAATATTTATTTATTTATTTATTTTAGACAGAGTCTTGCTCTGTCACCCAGGCTGGAGTGCAGTGGCATGATCTTGGCTCACTGCAACCTCCACCTTCCAGGTTCAAGCAATTCTCCTGCCTCAGCCTCCATCTCAAAAAAAAAAAAACAAAAAAAACCCAATAATAGTAGTAATAACAATAGTATTAATAGCACTCACATACCTGTGTGATAATTACCATATTCCAGGTTATTTTAAACACTTACTTGTATTAACTCATTTATACTTCATTAAAATCCTGTGAGGTAGTGCGGTGGTTGTAAAATATGCCTGCAAATTTTTTGATAATACTTCCTTCAAAAGGTGGAATCAGAGGCTGGTGTGGTGGCTCAGGCCTGTAATCCCAGCACTTTGGGAGGCCGAGGCAGGTGGATCACTTGAGGTCAGGAGTTTGAGACCAGCCTGGCCAACATGGTGAAACCCCGTCTCTACTAAAAATACAAAAATTTTGAGGTGGTAGAGATACCCCAGTGCCTGAGGAGGCCTTTGTCACCAGGCTGGAGTGCAGTGACATGATCTTGGCTCACTGCAACCTCCGCCTCCTGGGTTCAAGTGATTCTCCTGCCTCAGCCTCCCCAGTAGCTGGGACTACAGGTATGCGCCACCATGCCCAGTTAATTTTTATATTTTTAGTAGAGATGGGGTTTCATCATGTTGGCTAGGATGGTCTTGATCTCTTGGCATCGTGATCCACCTACCTTGGCCTTCCAAAGTGCTGGGATTACAGGTGTGAGTCACAGTGCCTGACCACTACTACTAATTTTTTTTTTTTTTTTTTTTTTTTTTTTTGAGATGGAGTCTTGCTCTGTTACCCAGGCTGGAGTGCAGTGGCGCGATCTCAGCTCACTGCAACCTGTGCCTCCCGGGTTCAAGCGATTCTCCTGCCTTAGTGTCCCAAGTAGCTGGGACTACAGGCTTGTGCCACCACACCCAGGTAATTTTTATACTTTTAGTAGAGATGGGGTTTCACTATGTTGGCCAGGCTGGTCTTGAACTCCTGACTTCGTGATCTGCCCACCTCAGCCTCCCAAAGTGCCGGGATTATAGGTGTGAGCCACCGTACCCGGCCACTCCTACTATTATTGTTATTGTTCTTTCTACCCCCTTTGCCAGTCCCCCTACTCCTCAGTGTTCCTTCTTCCCCAGTTACCTCAGCAGTGGGGGGCTGATCCTTTCTGGACTATTGACTCCTAAGGCCTCCTCAAGGCACTGGGGCTTCTTGATGCATGGCTTCACCTCTTCTCTCTGCCTGGGAGGAACAGTTTAGTCACCCCAGGACTCCAGCGACAGTGGTCAGGCCTGGCCGTCCAGTGTGAGGACATCCCCGCCCTCACAGTTGCTAAAGGGCTGGCCCTTGCTCTCCTTTCTTCATCTCCTCAGGCAAGATTGCCGCAGAAATGAGCTTGAGGAAACTCCCAGGCAGAAAATGTCGGCTCAGTGGGACTCACAGATGGGCCCTGCCCCGTCGATAACCCCACTGTGATAGGGTAAGTAACTGTCTAATGGGTTCACCTTGCCTGCTGCCTAGACAGAGCTGATTTATCAAGACAGGGGAATTGCAACAGAGAAAGAGTAATTCATTCAGAGCCGGCTGTGCAGGAGACTGCAGTTTTTTTATTACTCAAATCCAGTCTCCGCGAGCATTTGTGGATTAGAACTTTTAAAGATAATTTGGCGGGTAGGGGCTTGGGAGATGGGGAGGGCTGATTGGTCAGGCTGGAGATAGAATCATAGAGGGCCGAAGTGAGTTTTTCTTGCTGTTTTCTGTTCCTGGGTGTGATGGCAGAACTGGTTGAACCAGATTACCAGTCTGGGTGGTGGTGGCTGATCCATCGAGTGCAGGGTCTGCAAAATATCTCAAGCACTGATCTTAGGTTTTGCAATAGTGATGTTACCCCAGGAGCAATTTGGGGAGGTTCAGACTCTTGGAGCCAGCATGACATCTGAAATGTAATTTCTAATCTTGTAGCTAATTTGTTAGTCCTGCAAAGGCAGACTAGTCCCCAGGCAAGAAGAGGGTCTTTTCGGGAAAAGGGCTGCTATCAATTTTGTTTCAGAGTCAAACCATGAACTGAATTCCTTCCCAAAGTTAGTTCAGCCTATGCCCAGGAATGAACAAGGACAGCTTGCTTAAAGTTTACAAGCAAGATGGAGTCAGTTAGGTCTGATTTCTTTCACTGTCATAATTTCCTCAGTTATAATCTTACAAAGGCAGTTTAAGGTATGGGGTGGGCTTTGAGGGCTTGAGCAGAAACCGCAATCAAGTGGGCAGGAAGAGCCAGTGAGAAGGGCCATTGCTGCCCACAAGCCCACAAACCACGAGGCACAGCCACTTCTAACCACGTTGCAGGTTTCGGCCTGCCAAGGACTCCCACCTGAGGGGCGTGCACAGGGGCTCAGCCCCAGCCAGGCCCTGTTGGCCATGCCCAGAGCCTTGGCTGCATCAACCCTGGAGAAGGAGTGCCTTCCAACTCATCTGTTCAGGGAAGTCCCTTTTTTTCTAACTTATGTAAAGCTTTCAGCGTGCTAGCTGTGGCCTGGCCTCTATAGCTTGTTTAAAGTAGACATGGTGTGATCCCTGCCCTGGGCCCCTAGTGTGTGAACAACTTACAAACAGGCAGCTGATCACTTGAGTCTTGCTCTTATTTTCCAGCTTCTACTTGGGTTCCTGTCTTTTGGCAGATAGGTGTGCTATGGACAGTGGAAAAGATCACAGCGCTGGGCACGCCAGAGCACTTGCCCCTTCCCAGGCAGGTGATGCTCTCTCGGGCCTTCCTACCTTTGCATTGCTGTTCCCTTGGTCTGAATGCCTGTGCCCTGTCTACCTGGGAACTCTTGGACCTCTTTGAAGAAGGGCCCTTGCACCACCATCAGGGTGCAAGGTGGTCTTCCCCGTCACCCCACTCTGGCCTGGCTGAGGTGGTTACCCAGCTATGAATGCTCAGGGCAGTTGGGTCTGGGGATCTGGGAGGGGTCTCACCTGGACAGGATGGGAGGAAGAGGCAGGAGAGAGACTTGAAATCTTTGCACGAGCATGAGCAACCTTTGCATTCTGCTCTATAATATATCCTAATTTTGCAAGGGGATACCCTGAACCTGCAAAGGCATATGTCTCAGAACTGATAGGTATAGACAGACAGACAGACAGATACATACATACATACACAGACAGATGGACAGATGCTCACAGAGAGATTTGGAGGTGGAGCAATGAACCAGTAAGCATTTTCATACTAACTTTATAACATTTTTCCAGAGGAAAAATAAGAAAACCGGCTCACACCTGTAATCCCAGCAGTTTGGGAGGCTAAGGCAAGTGGATCACTTGAGGTCAGGAGTTCGAGACCAGCCTGGCCAACATGGCAAAACCCCGTGTCTACTAAAAAGATGGGTCTCGAACCCAGCTACGCAGGAGGCTGAGGCAGGAGAAGCACTTCAACCTGGGAGGCAGAGGTTGCAGTGAGCCAAGGTCACATCACTGCATTCCAGCCTGGGCGACAGAGAGAGACCCTGTCTCAAAAAAAAGTAAAAGAAAGAAAGAGAGAGAGAAAGAGAAGAAAGAAAGAAATACAGAAAGAGAAAGAACAGAAAGAAAGAAAAGAAAGAAAGAAAGGAAGAAAGAAAGAAAGAAAGAAAGAAAGAAAAAGAAAGAAAGGAAAGAAAGAAAGAAAGAAAGAGAGAGAGAGAAAGAAAGAAAGAAAAAGAAAGAAAGAAAAAGAAACAGGGAGGGAAGGAGGCAGGGAGGGAGAGAAAGAATACCCAGCCCAGCTGCAGTGTTCGCGGCCAGTGTTGCCGGGCACTTCCTCGTTCCCGCGCGCCCCGGGTGCAGCTCCCTGCACCCAGTGCTGGCGCTCCTCAGAAGGGAGGGGGCCAGAGGCGAGATGTCGCAACCGCCTCCCTCCCTCTTTCCCCGCCTTGGCACTCAGTCGCCTCCCAGATGAGCACTCTCTCAGACCGCTGCGGGCCGCCAGGCGCCGGGAATGTCCCCTGAATGCGCGCGGGCAGCGGGCGACGCGCACTTGCGCAGCCTGGAGCAAGCCAACCGCACCCGCTTTCCCTTTTTCTCCGACGTCAAGGGCGACCACCGGCTGGTGCTGGCCGCGGTGGAGACAACCGTGCTGGTGCTCATCTTTGCAGTGTCGCTGCTGGGCAACGTGTGCGCCCTGGTGCTGGTGGCGCGCCGACGACGCCGCGGCGCGACTGCCTGCCTGGTACTCAACCTCTTCTGCGCCGACCTGCTCTTCATCAGCGCGATCCCTCTGGTGCTGGCCGGGCGCTGGACTGAGGCCTGGCTGCTGGGCCCCGTTGCCTGCCACCTGCTCTTCTACGTGATGACCCTGAGCGGCAGCGTCACCATCCTCACGCTGGCCGCGGTCAGCCTGGAGCGCATGGTGTGCATCGTGCACCTGCAGCGCGGTGTGCGGGGTCCTGGGCGGCGGGCGCGGGCAGTGCTGCTGGCGCTCATCTGGGGCTACTCCGCGGTCGCCGCTCTGCCTCTCTGCGTCTTCTTCCGAGTCGTCCCTCAACGGCTCCCCGGCGCCGACCAGGTGAGCGCCTCTCTGTGCGTGCCGGGCAGGTGTCCTGCGCAGGCTGGGAAGGGGCCCCAACGGAAGCTGGGATGAGGATGATCAACAACAACAATAGCCATTTATTGCACTTAATCGTTGTGCCAAACCTTGTGCCCATGGCTGTGAAGTTTAATCTCTTAAATCTCACTACAACGCTGTGCACACGCCCTCCTAAATGATGTTAAGTGGAGTCTCCCAAATTCTTGCAAAATGCAATGACTGTTGCGAGGTTAATTAACGAGTAGTTTAGGAGCGAGATGGAACTTTGGGGGAGCAGGGTGGCCAATCACTTTGTATTGAATCATGATTCCTCGCCAGGTGCTACAATACTGTTATTATCACAGCCATTTCACAGATGAGAAGCAGAGGCACACCGAAGTGTATAATAACTTGCCCAGAGTATTTTATCCGTAATTCAAGGAGGAGTTGGGCTCCTGTCCAGGGTTGGGTTATGGTCCTGCTTTGAAAGCGCGCAGGCAGGCACGTGAGACCCAGGAACCCCAGATGCAATGCTGTCTTTAGGGGACTTGTGACGGAATTCCCTTCCGGGGTCTTCAGTTTTTTTCGGCTGCAAAACGGAAGGATTACACTAGACCTTCAAGGTGTCCTGGGCGCCCGAAATGTGCAGATTACAGAGGCTGGGCCGACGAGCTCTGTTTCGCATAGTGGGTCAATAGTTGTCATTATTAGCTCATAGGGGTGGGAGTGACCATGATCTGAATAAGGTTCTGCGGATAGTGCAGGACGTTGGCTGCGGTCCCCTCGAGTCCCGCGGTCCGGAATCCCGAGCTCTGGTCTTTTTCTCTTGCCGCTTTGCCCAGTGGTTGCAGGGTTCGTGCGCCGGGATCCACCTGGGAGAGCGGACCTAGACGCGGAGTCACGGTGGAGGACAGTGGCCGCTGTCTGGCTGTCTTCCCAGTGTGTTTGGTTCTCCGTGCCTCGCGGAGAGAGATAGGGATAGGACTTAGGTCTGTGAGCCGGGGTCTCAGCCTCCAGGAGCGTCTGCCCGTGGCTGGGTTCTTGGCCTCCCCTTCCCTACCCGGGTCACTGGTTTTCCGGCCCGGAACCCCCTACCCTTAAGCTCCCTCTCCACCTAGGAGTGAGTATGGGGCGCCCTGAGTAATCGTGGCACAAACAGGAATCACAGTCCCAAAGAGGGACCTTCTAAGTGGCCAGAGAGAGGGAAGTAGGGAGGGAGAAATGACATGTCACCAGGGGAAGGCTTGGTTATGGAGATGCACACAGCCCACCAGGGACACCCCCTGGCTGTGTGACCCTCCAGAGCCTGGGACAGAGAGGTGGAGCCTCTCTGGGGGTTTTCCCAGACCAGTCTCTCACACAGCCCTTTTACTGGGGGTAGGATGGATGGAGTCTGCCTCCTGTATCCAGTGCGAGTTTTTTTTTTAAACATAAATCAAACTTAAACACTTGTTTCTAATGCTTGTGTGGAATACATTGTGGGGTGTTTGTTTGTTTATGGCCTTGAATGACTAATAGGCAGGAGCCCCATCAAGCCTGTGGCACTTGGTCAAATAACATGCAAGCTTGTGGCCATGTCCACTCAAGTGGGGCCCGGAGAAGCCAGGATTAGCTGAGCTGGTGGGTGCCATTTATAGACAGACCAAGGGCTCTGGCTTAGTGAGCAGGCTTGTTCTTAGCCTACACACCCCTGAGAATCAAGGTGGGCCACACAGATGCCTCTAAAAGCATGGATCAGGAGGGGGCTGGGCTTCTGCCATCAGTTTCTTTGATTTCTTTAAAAGTTATTCTCTCAATGAGTTACAGTACTTCTATATTTCTCACAGAACTTGAGGTATTTCATCTCATTTTCTTTCTTACAGGAGAAAATGATGTTCAGGGAATGAAAGACCAGGTAGAATGTATCTTGAAGGTATCTTAAGTTTTCAGTTGTGTATTTTGTGCCTCTCCCTTTTTTCAGTTGATTTCAAGTATAACCCTAATTAATTGGAAATGACATTAAAAAATAAGACTCTTGTCACTTCCCAGCCAGAGCCCAGACTAAAATTGTGTGCTGACAGGGACACAGGTGACTGGGTGAGAAGCCCTTGGCATAGGCAGGGGCCTTCCGTGTCTTGGCCACTTAGTACTGTACCCCTGTTAGGGAATCTGGGTGTGGTTAGAGCCCTCTGTGGTGCTTCCAGATTGGCCACAGTTGTGCTGTAAGGTGCTTCCGTGGAGGTCTGTATTGTGATGGCTGGGCACACAGACTTCCCTTGTTTTAATGTTGAAACACTTCCTTGGTTTTAAGCAGCTTTGGAGAGGGATTTGGGCAAAGCCACTGGGAGAGAATGAGCCTGCAGTGTGCACTGGGGGCCAGGTGAGTTAGTTACCCACAGGAGCCCTACTCACTGAAATTAGTAGAGGTGAGGTGGGAAAGCTTGAAATTAAAAAAAAAGAAAATCCCTGGGCACGGTGGCTCACACCTGTAATCCCAGCACTTTGGGAGGCTGAGGCAGGTGGATCACTTGAGGTCAGGAATTGGAGAGAAGCCTGGCCAACGTGGTGAAACCTCATCTCTACTAAAAATACAAAAATCAGCTGGGTGTGGCAGCATGCACCTGTAGTCCCAGCTACAAGGGAGGCTGAGGCAGGAGAATTGCTTGAACCCAGGAGGTGGAGGTTGCAGTGAGCTGAGATGGTACCACTGCACTCCAGCCTGGCCAGCAAAGCAAGACTCCATCTCAAAAAAAAAAAATTTTTTTTAATTAAAAAAATGGGACAATCCTTTCTGGCTCTCCATCTTCTTTGTCTTCTTTCCTACCTGTCTGCCACATCCACCTCATCTCTCTCTCCCTCTCTCTCATGCACACACACACACACACTTTCACACCTACCTGCCCAGGAACCCAACAAACAGAAAAACCCCAATTTCCTAAGGGTTGTTGCCTGAACACATAGAAAACATCCAATATTATAGGTTCAGCAGTTGAAGAAATAAGTTGAAAAGAATGAGAGACAGAAAAAAACAAAGGGGGAGTGTAGTCATTAAAAAAAAAAGCAACAGGAGGATCTGGTCTAGACTGACTGAGTCTCACATTTAAAATTAGCAAAGGCTTGTTTTCTCAATCCCCATATTCCCAGCTTTCTGCTTGTGGATTCTGTCTGCCCCGTCCCACTTAGAGACTAAATATGGAGGTTTGGGATGGGGGATATTTTCCTAACCCAAACCACACGCTGAGAGAATCAACCAAGCCTAAGCAGATGCTGGCTGCCTCCCCTCAAGGAGCGCTGGCCAAGGAAACTGCCCCTTAGAGCTTCTGCCGACCCAAGAGCCCTCCTGAAACAGAAACTCAATCTCTTGTCCATGTGGGCTGTGGGTGCCCAGTAGTTCATGGTAATCAGACTCTAAAACTTCACTGAAGAGAAGATGAGGTGATAAACATCCTAGAAATGCGAGACAAGCTGGTATTTGGAGTGAGCTTTGGAGTCATTCTGTTTAAATCCCATCTCTGCCATTCGGGAGCTTAATGACAGAATCCAAGCTGTCTAACCTCTCAATATGTCACTTTCCTCTTCTGCAAAATGGGCATGATTACAGTATCAACCAACCTTACCGGATCATCATGGGCACTCATGTTTAGTAAATGGGCCAACACCTGGCACATACACAGTTAAGCATGTAAGAATTGCTAGCTAGTATTAGTTTCCTTATCTTTGAACATAAACATTTTAAACATTCTTCAAACAGTATAATTCTTCTGATTGCTGTAAAATAACAGACTGCCATTTTAAGAGGGTGAACATAGCCTAGCAACGTTAACATCTCAGCCAGGTCAGCTCACCCTGCTTCAACAGGATTCCAGCCTGTGTGTGCTGTGGCCCTGGCTGGGTGGTGACCCACATCGGCAGGTGGAGAAGACTGTCTATCCTGGCCAGAATGTGCTGCCCATTCATTCTGCAAACATTTACTAAGCACCCTTCCCCTCTTGCCCCTGCCACAAATCACGTAAATCCACCTCCTTCTCTTCAAGGAGAAGCACACAGATGGTCCTAGATTCTGGCCTAATTTGGTCCTCACAGTCACCCCACCCCATATTCTTTTGTTTATTCTAAAAGAGGAAATCCCTAAAGTCACAGAATGGCAAAAGATGGAACCAGAATTTAGCCCCACTCTTTTGGGTCCCTCTGGATACGGTCACCCTTGGGTTTATACTTCCTTGGGGCACTTGATCCCACTGCCCCACCCTACCCTCATTTAACACCAGGCTAGTCATGTGAACGCTCATGTGTCTCTGTTGAGTGTGGATTGTCTGAGGAAACAAACACAGTTTGCTTGCCTTTGTTATGATTAGAGAATACTTTTAAAATGTAAGAAAGGAAGCATCTCTTGCATTAATATTTTCTCTCTTTTTTGCTGGGAAGCTGATAGAAGACAAAATATCCAACTAGGACTCCTAGGTTCTTAAAATGATCTTGAAGTCTTCCATGTTGATGGCAGAGGTGAGACGCAGGAACAAGGATTTACCAAGGGTCTCCAGAGGTACTGCAAGAAGAATCATCAGAGACTGATAGGCAAACAGCTGGAACAAACAGCTAGAACTTATTTGCAAACAGGCAGTGTTTGCAAATAAGTCAGCCAGTGTGGGGAGGGTCAGCATTTCCGCAGTGCCTGTGGACAGATGTCCCCATCCTCAAGGGGAGTCTCCTTAGAAAATCTCGTTTGGCAATTTTGTCCTGAGCACCTAATGTGTATTAGGCAGAATTCTAGGTGCTGGGATGCTGGCTGGAAAAAGGCAGGCTTGGTCCCCACCCTTAGTAACACACTTCAGTGGGGGCTCCAGACAGGGAAGGGGATGATTGCACAAGCTGTGGAGAGCTGTGGAAGGGTCTCTGCTGGGTATGGTGAGTCCAGGAAGCTACTGGGAGATGGCAGTGTCCGCAATGAGTGTGAAGATGAGAGGAAGTAAGCCAGGCAAGGGATGGAGACGAGGAGGACATTGCAGGCACAGGAGAGTCCACATGGAGGCCAAAGGAGCAGTGAGTGCTGTTCTGAAACTTGCAAGGGGTTCTCCACCACACATGTGTAGAGCGTGAGGTTCAGTGGGAGCAAAAGATGGTGCTGGAAGGGTTGGCAGAGGAGAGGGAGAAGGGCCAGAGACATCCTGGTAGGAAGTTTAGACTTAATGGTGATGGCCTGGTCTTGGTAAGGGTTGGGGGCAGGCCAGTGAAAATGCAATAGGTGGATAAGTCAATAGCTATGAAGGAGGAACTTAGAGATCCCTTCTGAGTGGGGAGGAGGAGGTGGGCAGAAGGCCAGTGCTCAGGTTTCTGGCACCTTGGAGATTGGTGGCTCTGTGCCCTGATTCAGGGAGTGCAGGAATCAGGTGGAACCATTTGGGGATGGGACCTTCAAAGCTTAATGTGCCTATAAGGCCTCCTGCTGAGATGTCCTCATGGCTGTTGGGCAAGTCTGGGGTTCAGGAAAGCATGGAGCTGAAAAGAGTAGATTGGAGCTTTACCTGCAAAAGGAGCTGTGGAAATGAGTGAGATGGCCAGGGAGAAGTGGAGACTGGGATGAGGCAGAACACATTTGGGGGATCCAAGTCACACTTATCCCTTCACTGTGAGTGGCCTCCCAATTTCATCCCAGAATGCTGGTCTTTCACCTGAGCTCCGGCCTCCCTATGCCCCTGGCTGCGGTCCTTCCGGGCATAGCAGAAACAACCCCCCCGGGTGACTCTACCCTCTCTGGTCCTCTGAAGCTCTCTGGGCACTTCCAGCTGCTTGTCCTGTCCTGAAGTGTCCTAGCACTTCTCTGCCTCTCCCCCTCCTGGAGGATAGGGCCAGCGCCTTGCTCTTCCTCACTGTGGCTTCGCTGTGGTCAGCCACCACGTCTGGAGTCGGGTGGTTGAGCAAATGAATTAAAGAAGACTATTGTTGACTCTGCCAGTTCCGCTTCTGTAACTCAGTAACAAGGCAGGCTTGCCACTTTTGTTTTCCAAGTTCCCTTTTTAAAATCGGGGGACATTTCACATGTGCAGAAAAAGTACAGAGAATATGATAGGACTCACATCCCCACCTTTCAGACTTGACATGCTGCCTAACTCCTCTACATGTCACAGCTTGCGGGAGAATACCTAGAATCAAAACGACTTAAGCCAAATGGATTTTCCCACAGAAACCAAGTTATGACACCAACTTGGATCTCTGTGGGCATGGCACCTGTTATTTTATTTTTTAATGAGACCAGACAGTGCACTTAGTCAACAGTACCATATAAAACCTTCTAAAGAGCATGTCAATCCATCATTCAGGCCCCCAAGCCAGTTGCACTGCCTCTCAGTTCATGTGTGGGGGTGCTGGGCAGAGTTCTTATCTTACTTCCTTATCACACTTCCTGCCCTGAGCAAGAGCCACAAATCAAAAGGAGAACGAGCGTCTTTATTAAAGTCACGGAATTTGGGAGCTTCCTGGGACAGGTTCATTGTCTCTGTTGAAAAATAGCTGGTAAAGTTGGCAGAACTATCATGGTGGTCTGTGTTTCATGTTTGATCATCATTTCACTTATAAATGAACTTTTTTCTTTTATAAAAGTAATATAGGCACATCATGGAAAATTAGGAAAACCAGATAAGCCACAAGAATAAAAACAATTTGAGAGTCCCACCTAGAAATAGACACTTCACTTTCTGGATTGTATCCTTCCATGTTTTTTTCTGTGCATGCGAGCATGTGAGTGTATGTGAGAGAGAGAGTGTGTGTGTGCGTGTGTGTGTTGGATGGCCATATACTCATTCACACATATACATTCTCTTCAACACACTGGGATCATAGAAGCACGTGGTTTAGGGACCTGCTTTTTTTCTTTCACTCCTACTGTAGAGAGAACACCTTGCTCTATCATTATACACTCTACAAAAGTCTTGCTAACCCTGGAGAGATTTTGGCAGACGTTCTGGAAAAGGCTTTTGGGAAGAGTTGGGAAGAGCTTTAAGAAAAGCTTCTGTGTGTCCTCTGTTTTTCTACTGTCCCTTAAAATTTTTCCATCACAAGAATAGGAATTAGAGACCAAGTCACATTCAGGGTTGGAATCCGTTTCTTCCGATTGGTGCTTCAGCATATCTGCTTATATGTATTGCTACTGCTGTCTTGGAATGAGGGGTCCATAGTGGGCAGAGGCCTGAGTACAAAAGGGGGTGGTGTGGGTTTTCTAGAGAGCAGTAGTAGCCTCACTGCCAGTAATCAGAAGATCCTTGAAAGAAACAGGTTTCTGGCTGGGCATGGTGGCTCACGCCTGTAATCCCATCACTTTATGAGGCCAAGGCGGGCGGATCACAAGGTCAGGAGATCGAGACCATTCTGGCTAACATGGTGAAACCCCGTCTCTACTAAAAATACAAAAAAAAAAATTAGCTGGTCATGGTGGTGTGCTACTGTGGTCCCAGCTACTCGGGAGGCTGAGGTGAGGCAGGAGAATCACTTGAACCTGGGAGGCGGAGGTTGCAGTGAGCCGAGATCGCACCACTGCACTCCAGACTGGCAACAAAGTGAGACTCTGTCTCAAAGGAAAAAAAAAACAAAACAAAAAACAGGTTTCTTTCCAATCACCAAAATGTGGAAGGATTTAATAAACTTCCCCCCACCATGTGTTCACACCAGCCCAGTCTTGATTCACTGCTAAAAATTCTCTGCTTTTGCCTAGTACAGCATTCAATGAATATTGCTCAAGTGAATGAATGAATGATTGGTACTTCGGATGATCATGCTACTCCTAGACATTGGTTAAGATGCCTTGGCCCTTCAAAATCAATAATGTGGTCTTTTTACACAGCATGTGCTCTGAAGAATCTATTCTATATGCGTGTGTTAGGGCCGCTTGTTTTCTAAACAGTTTTGTTTTTGTAGTCAAGTGGGCATAGGAAGTTTATATGTGGGAAGTTAGTATATACACACACACAGATATAGTCTGTTTTCATTGGCCTATTTATTCATTGGATGAAATTGTTGCAGAAGCTATTTGTAACTATTCAGTAAGGTCTCCGTATGTTGCAGTTCTTGCAGTTAGTGTTAAACATTTGAATCAATACAACATAGTGATAGCAGCAAGATCACAAACCTTCACACTCTTCTGCCATATTCCATTGGTTTTACATCTTGAACTGTCTGTGAGTGGAGGCTGATCTTTGCCTTGGGGCTCTAGATGGCCAGGTTGATGCAGCTTGACACACTTTAGACACCTGAGCACCCCCAGCATGAACACTTAATGCTTTAGCAAAGACCCTGTGTCCTTCAGCTTACACAGTGTGACTACAAGGAAACCTCATTCCTGTTTCGATATGTTTGTTATGTAGCATGTCCTTTCCGAGCTCTGTAACCTTTCAGGGGTCAGTTTTCTCCTTTGTAAAGTGGCAGGCTTGGAAGAGAAGGCTCAAAAGCCCTTTGCATGTCAGCCCAGGGAAGTGGAAAGACCACACCTAGGAACCGACTCTAGCTCTTACCACCCTGCAAGCCTGAGGCTCAGTTGCTGTCCCTAGAGAACAGGAAACATAATCATGGCTATTCTGAGGATCAGGGGCAAGTGCTTTGCAAGTGGGATTGTGGTGGGCAGTGGGAGGGATTCTGAGGTTCACTGTCATGCTAGTTGTGTAACTGGGCAATGCAACTGTGTAAGTGTCAGGAAACCCTCAATAAGACTGAGCCAGAGGCCAATAAGAAGCCAGCATTTACATGATGTTCTTTTCCTTTTTGTAACTAGGAAATTTCAATTTGCACACTGATTTGGCCCACCATTGCTGGAGAGATCTCGTGGGATGTCTCTTTTGTTACTTTGAACTTCTTGGTGCCAGGACTGGTCATTGTGATCAGTTACTCCAAAATTTTACAGGTATGTTTGCTTCAAGTGCTGCCACTGAACTTCACCCAGGCTTGGGGTTATTTCTGCTAGAATCTTAGAATTTGGGGTCGGAGAACACTTAAGAGTTCACGCCAGCTCAATCTTGATTCACTGCCCAGGTCTACAACGCTAAGGAAGGAGAGGGTGTTTTTTTTTTAAGTTATATCTTTGTGATTATGTTTTTGCTCATCACTAAAGTAATACCAGGTCATTACAAAAAATTAAATTAAAATGAAAGCAGACACATAAATGTAAATAACACAGAAACTGAAAACTTACTCTACCTTCTTAACAATTCAAGATGTACTTTTTCAGGTTATTTTTCTTATAAGCTTATGTATATGTCATGTATACTGTGTGTGTATTTGATGAACCATATGAAATTGCAGGTTAAAATATCTGACACTGTTCAATGTTCTTTTCAGATATGAGATAATACTCTCTGCTCTGTAACTCCTTTTTTCACTTAACATTATATCTTAACATCTTTCCACATCATTCCTATATCTCTAGCTCATTATTTTTAGTGGCTACAGATGTGACTTCATTTATTTTATGGTCTTTTGGGCTGTGTCCATTTTTTCCCCATTGCAAACACTGCAGTACTGGAGAATGTATACTTTTTAAAACATTTTATTGAAGTATTATATACATATATAAAAAGCACACTGAGCATAGGTGTAGGCTCAAACTGAGTGCATTCATGAAAGCAGCTCCCAGGTCAAGAAATGGAATATTACCAGAAGTCCCTCCTATTATCTTCCAGTTGCTACTCCACCCACCCCCAGGGAATGTCCATTTCGAATGTGCACTGAAACAGGAAATGATCTCTACCTTCAAAACAAATATGTACAGGGACATAAAAAGGACGAGTCAGCCTGTTTTATATCTCGTAAGGTAGCCCATTTGTGAGTAAGTTGCCTGCCCAGGCAAACAGCTTGGGTGCATCCATGTTTATGCCCATTTTAGAAGGTTTAATGCAAAGCCCTGGAATCCTCGTGGAGGTTTATAGTTGTTGAATCTTGGTATTATAGCATCTCATGTGTGGGTCATCTGGCAAGTAGGCACTTGAAGTGGTGCCCTGTAGGGCCTGCTCACCCTCTGGTCACTTTTATGGCCCTTTCTTTGCAGCTAAGGTCTGTAACCTTCTTAGATGCTCAGAACCCATAGCCAGGCCAACCTCCATCCAGGTCTGCTAATCCCTGGGTCCTGTGGGAGATGGCCCCTCCATGTCGCTCATTAGACTCTTGCCCACCCAGTGACCACTAAAGTGACACACAGCCTGGGGCTTGTTCAAGTGCAGGAGGCAGATTCAGGCCTGGAGTTAAGGTCTGGATAGTGCTTGCAATGGGACCAGTCATATAATCGTGCTATATAAGTGTTAGCTATTATCATTAAGTTAAAAGGAAAGAGGTGAGAGAAAAAGGAAGATAAATGTAGAACTTATTTAACAAATATTTACATAGTGTTGACCATATGCCAGGAACTAACTCTTTAATTCTGATAAGAATTACAGATGAAGAAACCCAGGCACAGGGAGGTTAAGTAACTTACCCAAGGTAACACAGCTTGTCATGTGAACGCTCACAGCTTGTCATGTGAATTCCTGAGGTCAGGAATTCAAGGCCAGCCTCGCCAACATGGTGAAAGCCCATCTCTACTAATAACACAAAAATCAGCCAGGCGTAGTGGTGTATGCCTGTAATCCCAGCTACTGTGGAGGCTGAGGAAGGAGAATCACTTGAACCCAGGAGGAGGAGGTTGTAGTAAGCTGAGATCGCGCCACTGCACTCCAGCCTGGGCAACAAAGTGAGACTCCCTCTCAAAAAAAAGAAAAAAAAGCAAAAGGCCATGAAGTTAGACACAGAGACTTGACAGTGTTCTTTTAATAATCTGGGTTTGAGTCTTGAATCTGCCACTTACTTGCTGTGTGGCCTTGACCAGCTTAGTTACCATCTCTGGGCCTCGGTTTCCTCCTCTGCAAAATATCAAACATAATGCCAGCAGTATAGAGTTGTTGTGAGGCATGTAGGAGATGCTACTGATGGGACAGAGAGAGCCATGCCTGCCTGTGGCAGGTGATGAATAAATTATGACGGTCGTGATTTGTTAGGCAAGGCTGCTCTTCCGACCCCTGTCTCAGAGCATGCTGGGAAAAGGTGCTGCTAAGATTTGCAAGAGAATAAACAACAGCCCAGATTTGGAGCACATCAAGAGCAAGGAATTGACGCTAGAGCACGGCTGGCTGGAAGGGGCGGCAGCATTTGACCTCCTTCCTGGAGGTCTCACTCCTGAGTTCCTTAGGCGCCAAGAGGGCTCTGGTCTGCCCCTTTTCACTCATACCTCATGCTTCTCAGCTGCCTGCTGAGGGAGGAATGATTTTCCACCCACCCGCGTCTTTTTCTCAAGGCCAGGGTCCACCTGGAAAAATTCTATGAGACCTGAGGAATTGGGGCAGGTGTCCTTTTAGCCACCCACCTCTAAACAGCAGTTTACTCTCGAAGCACCTTGTGTCTAAACCCACAGCCAGCCTTCACTTCTCCCCATCACAGACCTCAGAACACCTCCTGGATGCAAGAGCTGTCATGACTCACAGTGAGGTAAAAGGGCACTCTGAGTAACAGAGTAACAGATCAAATATGTAATTTACATTCCATCACCACCCTCACCTTAAGGCCCTGTGTGGTCTGGCCCTGCTGCCTTTCTCACCTTCATATTTCACCCTCCCTTGTGTCCACATTGGCCTTGAGGCTGTACTGCACACTGGCCACCACACTGCTGCCCCAGGGCCTTTGCACCTGCCACTTGTTCCCCTGGATCTCTCTTCTCCAGATTTCTGCATGGGCCACTTCCCCACTTCATTTAGTCTTTACTCAAAAAGCTCTTCACTAAAAAGTCTTCCCATCAATCTCCAATTCCTTATCCTGATTTATTTCTCTTCAAACACTTACTATACCTGTCATATTCAATTTATGACAGTCATCTGTCTTGCCCACTACAATGCAAGCTCCATGGGAGCAGAGGTTTTGGTTTGTTCACTGCTATATTCCTATGCCTAGATCAGAGCCTGGCTCATTCATTGTAGGTGCTCAATAAATATTTGTTGAATGAATGAGGCATGAGCCTTGGATCACATTGAAAGGGTCTACAGGGTCGTCTCTTCTTGGACAGTGGGAAAATCACTGGACAAAGAGTCCTAAGACAGGAGTTCTAATCCAGGCTTTATCACTGTGTGACCTTGGGCAAGGCACTTAAGTAATGTGAACCTCAGTTTCTGCAGGAGCCAAATATGCCTCAGTGGATTAACACAATAAAATGAAAGAGCAGATATGATAATGTTTTAAAAATCACAATTTTAATCCAAATATCATTTAAAAATTACTTTCCACCTTATTAGCAAAATTCACTGTTGCCCATTTCCCAGGAGGACTATGACATTTGTCCTTACTTGGTACCATGAGTTTGCCAGGCTGATAATTTGGAAGCAGGCAAGCTATACCAGGTGGATGGAGTGTGTGAGCAGGGCCTCAGTTTGCATCTCCTCCCCTGTGAAGATATACGTAACTCAGAGATACTGAGTCAGCTTTTCTGTCCAAGCTTTTTCTGTGAAGCTTGGTTTTACATAACTCTGTAAAATCAATTGAACATCAATGTTAATTAGGCATAATAACAGACAATTCACAAATTGTTTGAAGCCATGGGATACATAACTACAGCACTACCAGTCCCACTTCTCACCTGTCACTAGTTCCTGTAACCCAGGTCTCATCTCCAGGCTTGAGAAGTGTCTCTTTTTCACATCACCCTGGTCTTCTATTGCTCTAAAGCAGTATGTGTCCTAGAATGTTCTGTAGAGTGCCATGGCAATGTTAGGTGTTAGAAAGGGTCTGGGAAATGCTGGGATAGGCTAGATTAGATTCTTTGCTGCAGGACTTCTCAGGACCTTTATTATGCCAATATACTTTGACGATCTCCCACACAGTAATAGAATAGGTATCATTGCTAAATGTGACTACAGAACCCCCTTTTTCCCACAGAGCATCTCTCTGCACTTGTGCTCCAAGAAATGCCTTTTTGGAAACCCTGCTCTAAAGTCTCCACCCTCCTTCCTGGTTCTGAGCTGGGCAAGAATTCAGAGCAGGCTTCGCCCTGGCTCTTTCCCTACCGCCCACCCTTCAGGGGCTGCTTCATGTGCTTGGAGCAGTGGCCTTATTCACCCTTCTGCCCTCCCTGCTTCCTCTTTCCTTGTGACTTAAACATGCCACACATCTTCAGTATTTTTTCCAATCAACAGTTTTCCCAAGGGAATAACCTCCCAGCGACTTTTAAGTGCCTTCGGATCAGGCTGTCATCACTGTTTGGGGCTTGCTTGACGTCATCGCCCAGCAACTGTTGCCGTGACAACTGAGATGCCTCTACCCTTTTGTAACAGTGGATGTTTATTGATCCCCCTCTCATTGCCCACATATGCACCAGAATGGAAGAGCAGCGTGGGCGGAGCTGCCTTGCTTATTGCTGTGTGTCCGGCACCTATGAGTGCTTAGCACATAGCAGGGGCTTATAAATATTTGTCGAATAAGTGAGTCTATGGCTTGCAGATGGAAAACCTTCAGCCTGTCTCAGGGCTAAGCTGAGAAACAAAATCTGTTTCCGCTGAACATGAGGGTGTTAGACAGTGAACACAAAGCCCTTTCTCCACGCCTGACCTGCATTCCCCAGCCTTGGGGGCCTGCATGCTGGTTGTGGAAAGGGAGGTAGAATCTCTGGAAAGATGGAATCTTCTGTCCAGTGATTCTAGATGGGAGGCTGTTGATTGACCAAGCAGCCCCCAGAGGAGATTCAACCTTCAGGGTTGAGTCCCAGCTTTGTCAGTGGGAACATCCTCTACCCATCCCCACATGTTGGCAGCAGCGGTCTGCTGGCATGCAGTGGCAGAGGGGTGTGAGGTAGGGTGGAGGCTCCCCCACGGTCTTCAGAAGCTCATGTGGGTGTGGAGGCAGTGAGTCTCAAAAAGGTCTGTCCTCAAAGGACTCAGGGGAACTCCAGACTGAGCCTGTTGTCTTAGATGAGCAGCTACGACACTTCAGTGGGCAAGAATCACCCGGGGAGTTTAGGAAACTTGCAGATTTCTGGGCCTCACCCAGCCCCACACAATCCAAATGTCTGAAGGGGCCCCCCAGCATTTGCATGTCATCATGTACTCGGTGGCCGTGGACCACATTCCCCAGATGCTGAATACCTCTGCTGAGGTGCTGTGCCTCAGTGGAGAAGACACTGGCACCTGGCATGGGGTACACTCCCCTACTTGACTGTGAGGCTTGAGCAAATCACTTCTCTTCTCAGGGCATCTTAGTTCCAAAACTGCGGCAACCACAGAACCTACCCCAGAGGCTTGTTCTGTGGATTAGGATTAATCCTCAAAAGTTAATTGAGCATTTAGTTTAATCTAAAAGCACATCAAGCATTCTGCCCAGTGCAGAGGACATTTGAAATCCTGGATCAATGTTGACTATCCTTGACATCTAGCATGGGGGGGGAGGAGGACAGGAGCCACATTTGATTATAAAGCCCCCTTTTCTTCCTCACACCCTACCAGTGGTGGGAACTGTGGAGAGAAGGAGATAGTAGCATCTCTCAGTGCTAAAAAAGATCCAGGCCAGGTGCGGTGGCTCACAGCTGTAATTCCAGTACTTTGGGAGGCCGAGGCAGGCGGATCACCTGAGGTCGGGAGGTCAAGACCAGCCTGACCAACATGGAGAAACCCCGTCTCTACTAAAAATACACAATTAGCCAGGTGTGGTAGTGCATGCCTGTAATCCCAGCTACTCAGGAGGCTGAGGCAGGAGAATTGCTTAAACCTGGGAGGTGGAGGTTGCGGTGAGCCGAGATCGCACTGTTGCACTCCAGCCTGGGCAACAAAAGCGAAGCCCCATCTCAAAAAAAAAAAAAAAATCCGTCCACTTAAGCACTTGGTCCATGAGTGAGCCCACTTTGTCTGTCACCCACAGCCATTGTTAGGTACCTGCTAGGGCTCTGGGTCACAGAAGACACAGGCATGCCTTGCTTCAGCTCCCATCCCCCAAGGAACCCGTAGTCTGGTGGGGGTCTGTGTTAGTCTGTTCTCACACTCCTTTAAAGAACTGCCTGAGACTGGGCAATTTATACAGAAAAGAGCTTTAGTTGACTCAGTTCCACATGGCTGGGGAGACCTCAGGAAACTTGCAATCATGGCAGAAGGAGAAGCAAGGACCTTCTTTGCACGGTGGCAGGAGAGAGAAGAGAGTGAGCAGGAGCAGGGCAAACTGTCTTATAAAACCATCAGATCTCATGAGAACTCATTCACTCTCACAAGAACAGCGTGGGGGAAATTGCCCCCATGATCGAAACACCTCCCACCTGGTTCCTCCCTCCACACGTGGGGATTACGGGAATTACAATTCGAGATGAGATTTGGGTGGGGATACATATCCAAACCATATCCGGGTCAGAGGTAAGAGGGATGCCTGGGCCCAGCGTGGTGGCTCAAGTCTGTAATCCTAGCACTTTGGGAGGCCAAGGCGGGCGGATCACGAGGTCAGGAGTTTGAGACCATCCTGGTTAACACGGTGAAACCCTGTCTCAACTAAAAATACAAAAAAAAAAATTAGCTGGGCGTGATGGCGGGCGCCTGTAGTCCCAGCTACTCAGGAGGCTGAGGCAGGAGAATGGGGTGAACCTGGGAGGCGGAGCTTGCAGTGAGCCGAGATGGCGTCACTGCACTTCAGCCTGGGTGACAGAGTGAGACTCCGCCTCAAAAAAAAAAAAAAAAAAAAGGACACCTGGACATCTACCACATAGTGTATGTGGCAACTTTCGCATGAGTGCCTGAAACAAAATGCTGCTGCAGGATGCCAAGCGGGAGATGAACCAGGAATCCTTCTCAGAGTTCCTGGCATTAGAGTTTGGAGTTAAAGCCTGGGCAGAAGGATTCCCATCGGCAGAGATAGTAGAGAGTGGGAAAGAACTAGTTTATGATAAAGACAATGGGCTGGCGTCAGGCTGCCAAATTGGCAGTCCACCTCGGCAGCTTCTTAGCTGAGTACTGGTGGGCAAGTTTTTTAAACTCTTTGAGCCTCAGCTTCCTCATCTGTAAAATGGGGATCATCACAGTACATATGTCACAGAATTGTCAGGAGAATTTAAAAAGGTAAACTAAGTGATAGGTAAGGGCCTGGCATATAGTAGGTGCTCCATAAATGTGAGCCTTCATCAACATCACTCATCAAAAAGTATTTTTGCGACACTACACCAGGGACCCTGGGTACATCGTTGCCCTTCTTAGGATGGTGTGGGCAGCAAGAGGGATGAAGCTGCTGTCAGAATCAGCCCTTGTGGGTCCCCCAGCCTGTGCTTAGGCCTAGAGCGATATCCTTACTCAGAGGCGGTGCCAATTCCTCTGCAGCCCCCCTACCTGACACCCTGCCCAGCTGATATTCTCCTAGATCTAACAGCCAAGGCAGGTTCCTTAGATTAACCAGGTTTCACCGGAACACAAGTTCTAGTTTTGATTCTACATAGTGACTTCCAGACTTGGATGTGCCAATATGGCCTCTGGCATTTGAACCCGAGGTGGTGCCCTGTGTCTCCTGAGCAACCTTCACCCTGCAGGGCCGAGGGGAGGGGAGGGCTGAATAGTGTGGCCATGCCATTTGAGACTTTTGTGATTTGTCTCATCTTTAATCCCACTGAGCTAGATTTTCAGAGATGGGGGCTCTGACCCTGTATCATTAGTGGAGTGACCTCTAACAAGTTTCTTAAATTTCTTGAAATTCAATTTCCTCATTTGGGAAGTGGGAACAATGATAGTACAAATCTAGAGTAGGTATGAAGATTAAATGTGACGATTGAGAAGTAAATGTGTGGCACAGTGCCGGCCACACGGAAGCCCTCAGTAAAGCTAGAGATCTATATGACTGTGAGGCTGTTCACTCAGCATCTGTTGCCCTGGTCTCCATCATCAACTGGTGGACCTAAACTCCTGCACAGAGCAAGCAGCCACATTGAATCATAAAACAAACAACTATCGTTTAATTAGCTAGTTACAAGTTTTTTGTTTGTTTGTTTGTTTTGTTTTGTTTTTTGAGACAGGGCCTCACTGTGTCACCCAGGCTAGAGTGCAGTGGCGCGATCTCGGCTCACTGCAACCTCCACCTCCTGGGTTCAAGCGATTCTCATGCCTCAGCCTCCTGAGTAGTTGGGATTACAGGTGCCCACCACCACACCCTGCTCATTTTTTTGTATTTTTAGTAGAGACAGGGTTTCATCATGTTGCCAGGGTTGTCTCGAACCCCTGACCTCAGGTGATCTGCCCACCTCGGCCTCCCAAAATGCTGGGATTCCAGGCATGAGCCACCGCGCCCAGCCTAGTTACAAGTATTCTAACAGGAATATTTTCAGCCATTCTGATCTTGCAGTTAAATTTACCTGAACTGTGAATGATGTTAATTAACTTCCAATTACTCCCCCTGTTGAGACTCAGGAGTCTTGGGGGACACCTGTAGGATCTCCTGAAAGAAGAGTCCAGAATCCCCTTCTAAGCCCACATAACCAGGGCTGCCTTCATTGCCTGCCATGCCTCTGCTTCACTGCCAGCCCTGCTCATTAATACAAACTATTAGAGGTCCCAGCAGCTCCACTGGTGGGAATTTATTCTACTGACATGCTCACCTAGGTGTGCAAGGATATGCATGAGGAGGCTCATTCCCCCAGTTGCCACCTCTCAACAGGGGACATAAATGTAAAATGGTCATTTTCCACAAATATCACCAGCAGTGCTCTGACAAGCTCCTCTTTCTTGCTGGGGCAGGGGCACCTTTAATGACACCTATGTCTGATGTACAGAGCTTTCCAGTCACTTTTCGATTATTTTACAATGTCAATCTCATAGTCAGTTCAAAGCTTCCCCTGCCCAAGGTGTAGGATGTGGGTTTGTGGTGCTGGAGCTGGGAGGAGGACAGACAAGGAGGATGGGCTGCCTGGCAGTGGTCTGGTCTCCCACAAGGACAAGGAACTTGCATGATTGCCCATATGAGGTGGTTGCCCCCTTCTGTTGGTCATTGCCTCTGATTTCCCTGTGTCTGGTGATGGTGCCAACAGGCTCTGTTGATGAGGGGATCATTCCCAAGCAGCACCCACTCCAACCCATGGGCGGGCCCTTTCCACACCCACTCCCACTAGGTATGGGCAGACCCTTCCCACACTCAGCTTCATTTTCAGGTTGGCTCCCAACAGAAGCTGCCCCAGCAAATGAGCAGCCTCTGATCACATCATCTTTCCTTAACCCCTGACTCAGGGGCCTGTAGGCAAGAATAGGATCCATTTTCTCCTGCTCCTGCAAAAGGAAAGGAACCTAGGGTGGGGTCCAGTGCTCCCTTCTGCCTGGCCTGCCACACTGGTATGCCATCTCCCACTCAACAACCTGTAAGGGAGTGATATGGTTTGGCTGTGTCCCCACCCAAATCTCATCTTAAATTGTAGTTCCCATAATCCCCATAATCTTGAATTGTAGTTCCCATAATGTCACGGGAGGAACCCGGTGGGAGGTAATTGAATCATGGGGATGGTTTCCCCCAGGCTACTCTCGTAATAGTAAGTTCTCATGAAATCTGATGGTTTTATAAGGGTCTTCCCCCTTGCTTGGTTCTCATTCTTCTCCTTCCTGCCACCATGTGGAGAAGGACACATTTTCTTCCCCTTCTGCCATGATTGTAAGTTTCCTGAGGCCTCCCCAGCCCTGCAGAATTATGAGTCAATTAAACCTCTTTTCTTTATAAATTATCCAGTCTTGGGTATGTCCTTATAGCAGCATGAGAACGGAATAATATAGGGAGAGAGGGGAAGAGTATGCACACTGCTACTTCAGCTGCGACCTCCCCAAACAAGGCAAAAGAAATAAAATACTCCTCAATAGGGGCTGGATAAATTGCAACCACCATTTATAGAAGAGAACAAGAATGAAGTGCCTTCTCTGTGCAGATACGGCCCGAGCACCATGATATACTGCTAGAAAAGGAGCAAGGCCCAGAGTGTGGTGCGTGGTGTGGGCCCATCTGTGTACCAGGCAAAAGAGCAGATGCCTGCAATCCCACGCCAGGAATATAGTGTGTGGCAGTGGTGCATTTCCAGAAAGCCATATGGGAAAATACTCACGTTAGTCACCTCTCGGGGTGGAAATAGAGGGTACAGAAGGCCAGATGTTCTTCATTTGCTCCCCATCAGTATAGCATTGTTTGAGTTTGAACCCTAAGCACATTGTGCTTGCAAACAATTAAAGAGTCACCTCTTTTAAAAAAATAACAGGGAAGACGTCCCTCTTGTAGACCACCCAATTCAGGCTTTTCACTTCCCCTCATAACTCTGTTTACAAGGTAGGTGATTTTCTGATTATTTCTCAGGGGTCCAGCCAGGGGTCCCGTTTCTCCAGCACATCCTAAGCTCAGGCACGCAAAGTCCCAGAGGCACACAGCCTCGGTGCCTTGGGGATAGCAGATTCCAACTCTTGGGCCCCTAACTCAAAACCCCCAACAACCCTCAGTCACCTGTGGCTCCAGTCCTGTTTTGGTTTTCCACAGATCACAAAGGCATCAAGGAAGAGGCTCACGGTAAACCTGGCCTACTCGGAGAGCCACCAGATCCGCGTGTCCCAGCAGGACTTCCGGCTGTTCCGCACCCTCTTCCTGCTCATGGTTTCCTTCTTCATCATGTGGAGCCCCATCATCATCACCATCCTCCTCATCCTGATCCAGAACTTCAAGCAAGACCTGGTCATCTGGCCGTCCCTCTTCTTCTGGGTGGTGGCCTTCACATTTGCTAATTCAGCCCTAAACCCCATCCTCTACAACATGACACTGTGCAGGAATGAGTGGAAGAAAATTTTTTGCTGCTTCTGGTTCCCAGAAAAGGGAGCCATTTTAACAGACACATCTGTCAAAAGAAATGACTTGTCGATTATTTCTGGCTAATTAATTTTTCTTTATAGCGGAGTTTCTCACACCTGACGAGCTGTGGCATGCTTTTAAACAGAGTTCATTTCCAGTACCCTCCATCAGTGCACCCCGCTTTAAGAAAATTAACCTATGCAAATACACATCCACAGCATCAGCAAATTAAGGGGTGATCACCCAGTTTCATAATATTTTCCCTTTATAAAAGGATTTGTTGGCCAGGTGCAGTGGTTCATGCCTATAATCCCAGCACTTTGGGAGGCTGAGGTGGGTGGATCACCTGAGGTCAGGAGTTCGAGACCAACCTGACCAACATGGTGAGACCCCCGTCTCTCCTAAAAATAAAAATAAAAAATTAGCTGGGAGTGGTGGTGGGCTCCTGTAATCCCAGCTACTTGGGAGGCTGAACCAGGAGAATCGCTTGAACCTGGGAGGCAGAGGTTGCAGTGAGCCGAGATCATGCCATTGCACTCCAACCAGGGCAACAAGAGCAAAACTCCATCTTAAAAAAAAAAAAAAAAAAAAAAAAAGATTTGTTATGGGTTCCTTTTAAATGTGAACTTTTTTAGTGTGTTTGTAACATGATCGAATTTAATAAATATTTATTTATGACTGTTCAGCAATCACATCTCCTACATATAAAGCCACACCATAGTGGTTTCTGAAGTGAGTCTTAGAACCGATTCAGGACGCAGATTTCTCCTCTGAAGGGTCACAGCCACCCTGTGCCCTACCTTGGACTCGCAAGGCTTTAGGATCATTCACTGATGTCAAGAGAAATTGAAGAATTTCTAAGGAACAGTTAAAGATGACTTACTGTTTTTTTTTTTCATTTATAAAAATGCCATGGACCCTTTTAAGAGAATCGGCGTCATGAAATCAGAGAGAAAGTAGGATGACTCTGAAATGTTTGAGAGTGAGTTCAGGAGTGGTTTACTCCTGATCCATCCAGCAGAGATGCCTCTTAAGCACCAGCCATGGCAGACAGTGTTCTTTGTGCTAGGAATACATTGGTGAACAGACAGCCATGGCCCTCTCTCAGGGAACTTACCTTCAAGTCAGGGGCAGAAAAACTAAATAAAAGTCAATAAACTATATCTATATACAGATATATAGATATATTTGAGATGAGAGTTTTGCTCCAATGCCCAGGCTGGAGTGCAATGGCACATCACAGCTCCCTGAAGCCTCAAATGCCTTGGCTCAAGCAATCCTCCCCCCTCAGCCTCCCAAGTAGGTGGGATTACAGGCATGAGCCGCCACGCCTGGCTACAAATCAATAAATAGTATAGCATCACAGAGTGAATAAGCACTATGAAGAAAATGGGACAGCGGCTATGGGAATTTAGATCAGATAGGGATGGGCCTAAGAAGACCTTTCTGAGGAGTGACATTTGGATCAAAAGGTAAGCAACAAGAAAGGGCCACCTGTGTGAATAGGGGGAAGGGACACAGAAGAGATATTAGTGCAAGGAGGCTGACATGCTTGAAGGGAGAGTGGCGTAAGCCAACTATTGTTGGAGCCTCCTCTGCACTAGGCACTGCCTTTAATGCTGAGACAAGGGGTACCCAGCTGGGGCCTGTCAGTTGAGGCCAGAGAAATTGCAGCGTTAGATCACATAGGGCCTAGGAGTTTATTCTGTTCTCCAAGCCCCTGGAGGTTTGCAACTGGAGGCTGACGTGACCTGATGAATGTGTGCAAAGATTACCCTGGTTGCTGGGCAGGGAATAGACTCTGAGGAGCATGAGTGAAAATGGAGACTAGTTGGGCAGCTGCTGAAGTGCAACAAGGGATGGGACCTTGGAGGTGAGTGGCATTAGGGAGGGATTGTGAAAAATAACTTGTAAATATACTTTGGGAAGATAAAACAATGATTTATTGATGGAAAGGATGGAATTGATAGAATGTGAGGGAAAGAGAGGGTTGAAGGGGAATACTCTGATTTTTTAGCCTGTCATTGGTTGGATGGTGAAGCAGGCAACAAAAATGGGGGAGCCTGGGCAAAGATTGGGGTGGGGGAGCCAAGAGTTTCATTTGGAGCTCATAAGTTTGAAATCTCGGTGAGACTTCCAAATTGAATAGGCAGTCGGATGCAGAGATGTGGAGCTTGGGCCTGGAGATGCACATTGTTTGGAGATATAAATGGTGTTTATAGGCCTATGGTTTTATAATACATCCCTTGGAGACAGAGAGAGAAACCAGAGCCAAAGACTGAACCCAGCGACATTCCACCACTTGGAGGCTGGGCCAGTGGCTGGAATGCACAGCAGCACAGGGCCTGGCGTATACTAGGTGTTCAACCAATCTTTGTTGCGGAGGAAATCAGCACCAGCAGTAGTGACTGCTTATGCAGTTTCTGGAGCAGCTTGCTTCTGAAGTTAGATTCATGGAAATCACAAGCTCAAGGACAAACGAACAGAGATGTTTTACTCACTTTAGTTAATAGATTTGATCAATTAAACCTGTTTTTGGAAGTGATGTGTGGCTATCTTATTGAAGCGGCATCGCTGTCTGGGATAAATAACTGGGGTTTGTCATCTTGCGCCAAGAGGATTAAGGACATGGACATATGTGGGTGGGTTAAGGAGCAGAATGTTTAATAGGCAGAAGGAAGGAGAGAGGAGAGCAGCTCTCTCTCTCGTGAGACAGAGGCATCTGAAAAGGGAAAAGTGGTGGACCACAGCATATTTTATAGGCAGGCTTGAGGAGGTGGTGTCTGATTTACCTAGTGCTCACAGATTGGTTTGACCAGGTGTGACGTTTACATAGTGCACGAGAAAGGCTGGCCGCCCCACCCAAATCTGATTATGCAAATGGACTTTCCACTTGGCCATCTTGTCTGCTCCTTACTGCACTCATAGCTGGCAAAAAGAGAAGATGGAGCCGCCATTTTGAAGATGCTTAGTCTTAGGTAGTACATTCCAATGGACACAACTGCTGGCATTCACCCATGCAAGCTTCCAACTTGCTTGTCTATGTCTGCAGCACGATTTTACAGGCTGCTCTTTGTTAGAAAAGGATTTAGGGGCTGCTTTTCATTAAAAGGAAAATCTTACCAAGGACTTCCATACCCTCACTATCTGCCTAAGTAATTTCTTTTTAACTCCTATATCATTATGGTTCTCTGAGGTTGTCAAACTGAAGCTGCGGAGCAAGGCTCTGACAGCCTGTGGTTCTGTGAGAGAGGAAGGCAAAGCTCTCCCATGCACATCACCTGTCTCCTCTGTCTTTGGTGGGGAACACTAGCATGGGGCACCCAGGAGACTCCCACGGTCCCTGGATATTCCAACACCCAGGTGGAGATCTGTGACCCTTTCCTCACTCCCAGTGCATTTCATACACATCAGCCTGGCATCACCAGTTTCACAGCTCCCCAGAGCTCTAACGGACATTGCCTAATTGAATCCTCACTGCAGCCCATCAGGCAAGGACTATTTTCCCTTATTTCCCAAGAAAAGAGTGAGGCTCAGATAAGCCTTGTAACCAGCCCCAAATCCACATCTAATATATATCTGAAGCAGATTTGCACTTAAACCAAGACCCCCTGGTACCAAAGCCTTGCTGCTTTTTTCAAGATGAGAAATGGAGGCCCCTGGGAACACCTAGAAAACTGAAGCAAATGGCCTTGCACCCATACACTAGGGTTCCCACGTGCTGCTAATGATGCAGGATGCTTGCGTTCTGTCCCAGCCCCCGCCACTCACCCCCTATTCAGCCCCTCCCTGTATTCCAGGTAGGGGGTGCTCTGATCTTTCCTATAGAACGAGATTCCAGACCCCCATCTTCCAATTTCCCCAGAGGCCTCCCTCCTCCCCCTCAACATTTTGTCTACACCTGAAAGAGGTGAGCTGCATACTAGAGACAATAAAGGGCTAAGGAGTGTTTCCTAGAGCTCACCTTGTCCCCTGTGGCTCAGCCTCTCAAATCCAGCGTTGGTGAGCTGCCAGCCCGCCCACCTCATAGGCCTAGGGCTGACTGAGGACCTGGGCTCGCTGGACTGACCTATCCACTCACTTCCTCTTTTGGCACCAATGCTTTGGCCAGGCTGGTAGATAAGGTTTTCCTAAGTTAAAGAGGAAACCTCCTTTTCAGGAAATTGGGAGAAGCCAGTATTTAATAATGGAGATTAGGCACTAGAACAGGCCAAAGGTCAGAAAGAGCCATGTGCTCCTGGTATAAAGAAGCGCACCCCACCCATCCATCTGCAGCACAGACATAAACACAAATGAAAACTAAAATCACAGGACACGGGTGACTATATTTTAATGAATCAGAGTCTGGAATCTTAAGCCCCAGAAACTTTCAGGAAAGGCAAGCAGATTCACTGACCCCAGTGAAGATTCATTACTTCATGTGTAATGAAGGTTTTATGGGAACTAAGGGAAGATGGGGAGAGAAGGGCAAATTAAACTCCTAAGATAAATAGAGCTGAAGACTGAGAGCTAATCAGAAGTTCTCAGATGAAACTAGATTCTTGATGTTGCTACAAAAGGTTTCTTTCTGATCTGCCATCGCAGTAACCTGGAAAATACAAAACAAAGCCATTAATGACAGAAAGTGGATCCAGTTTTTATGTAGATAATGAACATCATGATGGCCTTGGAGCTGGCTTCATTCAAATGCTTCTTAATTCAAATGCATCACAGCAGATCGCAACCCTTAAGGTTACAGGTGGCTGTAACTCATAAACACTTTCAAGGCTGTTTCTGAAACCCACTGAATTTCTCTGGACGTAATGGGGGTGGAGAGAATAAGACTTGCTGGATGAACAGGGCTTCCTTTGATTTCTCTTAAGCCTGCCTTATTGCATTTCAAAGTGTCGGGGGCCATCCTCAGCTTTCAGGAAGTGGGGGCCAAGGCAGCCTGACCTGGGACACACTGGTGATGGTTTTATAAAGTGTTTCTATGTCTCATGTCATGTGTCACCAGATGGTGTGGCACAAGGGACTTCAGACTCACAAAACTCTAGGTTTGCATCCAACTCAGCTACCTATTAAAGATTTAGGGCAACTTTCTTCATCATTGTCAGCCTCTGTTTTCTCATCTGTACAATGTGCATAATCTGCTTCCTAAGGTGCCCTGCTGTGGTGGAATCCTCGCTGGCCCTACATTTAATTTTGGAGGGTGAAGCTTCAAAATCAGTTTGATTTTGGTCTAAGTTCCCATCTGTTTGGTGTAGTGGGTCAGTTCGTGACCAAAAGAAATGCTCCATTTTGTTTAATTATTATTATTATTATTAATTTTTTTTTTTTTGAGGCAGAATCTTGCTCTGTTGCCCAGGCTGGAGTGCAGTGGTGCAATCTCAACTCACTGCAGCCTCTGCCTCCCGGGTTCAAGTAATTCTCCTGCCTTAACCTCCTGAGTAGCTGGGATTACAGGTGCATGCCACCATGCCTGGCTAATTTTTGTATTTTTAGTAGAGATGGGGTTTTGCCCTGTTGGCCAGGCCGGTCTTGAACTCCTGACCTCATGTGATCAGCCCGCCTCGGCCTCCAAAAGTGCTGGGTTTTCAGGTGTGAAACACCACACCTGGCCCATTTTGTTTTTCTACATTTTAGCATTACTCTATTTGGATTTTGAAACCCAGTATCCCATAGCAATGAGTGAGTGTCCATTCAAACCAAATGGAGCTGTTTCCTCCACAATGTTCCTGGTTTTAAAATCAAGATCAGACAAGGGTAATATCTCCTAAAAGATCCTATAGTTGTTCCAGAGAATCTCAAAACCCCCAACTGAGGAAACCCAGCTAGTCAATGTCATAGCTATTTGGTTTCATATAGAAAAAAGAAGGTGCGTTGAAATCATTCTCTTTGGAGCTTACTACATTGATGCCCCTGTGGCATTTTTATGTCAATGGCCACATGAGCTGCCCACCTCTTTACTGGGCTGCTCAATCCCAAACAATCTTATTTCAGTCAAAATGGTTTTTTGGGGCAGTGTAGCCAGGGGTGACCACAGAAATGGCCCAAGTAAGCAGAATAAAAGGAAAAGAGCCCACTGCAGTGTTAGTGCCAGTGAACTGGACAAAGGCCTTTACCCACATCTGCATGAGCCCTATGAGAAGGCCAGTGAAAAATCTAGCCAAGCAGGATCAGGATTTGGCCTCAGAAAGGGGCTCCCAAGACCCCCTGTTTTCTCTGGGGTACAGATAAAATGAATTTCACTAGCACGTGGGCCCAAAGTCTAAACCCACTGCCCTGCAGGAAGAGCCAGAAGGCACCCTGCTCCTGACTCACCGTTGTGGACGATCAGCCTATACTGCCTGGCCAGGCACAGCTCCTCCTGCCGCTGCCTTACAATCTTCTGCGCTTCTGGGGGCAGGCCGTTGGGGTCCCGGGAAAACACGAAGGAGTAGCTGTCAGCACAGGTGCCATCGAGGTTCAGGAGGCGGCAGGAGTACTGCACGGCATATGTATCGTAGTCTGTGTCGACGATCCAGTGGTCATCATCTGCAAGCCAGAAAGCCACCATACCGATCAATGCCTTTCCCTCATGGGCTCAGATGTCGGAGAAAATCATGACCAGGCCTGAGAACACAGTGACTTCCAGAAGCTGGTTTTATTTCCTTAGGAAGCAGGACACTTCAGAGAATTCTGACAACTTTTATAAAACTTGGCAAATCACAAAGGATCTTGTTCTCCTTTATTAAAAAAAATCTTGGAGTCAGGGAAAACTCATTCACTTCAATAATCATCTCTCCCTGTGATTATGTCACTATAAATGTGACAGCATCTTTCCAAAGAACCGCCAAGAATGTGGGCTCATCAAAACCATAGAATAAACCGTTCTACTGTCGCTTCACCATCTACTCTCCAACAATATCTGTGTCTTTTGTGGCTAATATCTGATGGCCACCAACTTATGCTACCCCCAATATTGGCTTATGTCTTTCTTGATCTCTATCAGCTGGTTCCTAATCAACTCACTAACCGGGCTGCCCCCTGCTCTCTCAGTCCTCTGGAGGATGCCACGCCCATGGTCACGGCTTCTCTGGCTCCATCCTAATTCTGCTTATTAATGCTACTCACTTCTTTGTGCTGGCAAAGAGTAGGTTTTGCCTTGAGAACACAAGAGGCCCACCATCTGGCATCAGATATTCCTTCTCAGACCTTGTCCTCGTCACAACTCACAGAGGCAGAGCTGAGCCACTGAATTTAGATTATATGGATTCCTCAAGGCTGAAATGTAAGCCATGAAGAATAAGAGTAAATGAAAGTGGTAAAAATATCAACGAAGGCAGGAGAGGAAAGAACGTTAATTAGAGCATATGTGTGGCCAGGCGCCATGGCTCGTGCTTGTAATCCCAGCACTTTGGGAGGCTGAGGTGGGAGGGTAATTTGAGGCCAGGAGTTTGAGACCAGCCTGGGCAACATAGTGAGACCTGGTATCTATGAAAAATGAAAATAATTAGCCAGGTGGGGTGACATGCGTCTGTGGTCCCCGCTACTTGGGGGCTGAGGCGGCAGGATCGTTTTGAGCCCAGGAGGTCAAGGCTACAGTGAGCTAGGTTTGCACCACTGTACTCCAGCCTGAGTGAGAATGAGATTCTGTCTTAAAAAAAGAAAAAAGAAAAAAGAAAAAGAAAGAAAAAAAGAATGTATGTGAGCGGTTTGCCACAGACAAAGAACAGTGTCACCCTGTATTTACATAAAAGTGCCACATCTCTACTTAATTTAACCTTCTTGTTGACACAATACCATGATTGGGACTTTCGGAGCACTTAATTACGTGCCAGTCACTGTATGGACACTCCCATTTGTTTTCTGGATTACCTCTCACTTTGATCCAAAACTGCACACTATCATCCTCTACTTTACAGGTGAGGAAACTGAGGCACAGAGATACTTAATAATTCACCTAGGGTCACAAAGAGCAGGGCAAAACTGGGATTCAAGCAAGGGAGTGTGATCCCAGAGCCCACATGCTTCACCTCTACACCACGCTGTCTCCAGACAATCAGTACACTGGCAGGAGAGGGGCAAGAAACAAAAAGGCTTTGTGTCTCCATCTCAGGCTCAGGTGTTGGAGCAAGGGGTGATGCTCCCTCTGCAGTGTTCCAGTTGGAGAAGCGCAGAGGGAACTGGATCCCCCGGCATTAGAGGGTGTAAGGCCATATGGAATGCTGGCCCTAAGTCGCCTCTGGGTGTGCCTCTCTGAGAACCCCTGGAGTGCCAGCCTAGGATGGGGTTCAGCCCAAACCCAGGCTCTGCAGGGGGGCTGTTGCAGGAGTGGGTGTGGAGCCCCTCTCTTCAACTCACCCTAGGCCTGCCAGGAGAATGAGCCACTCCTGTGCCTTGAGGCTGTTCCAGGGTAACAGTGTCAGAGGTGGGGCTGAGGAGATGTTCCAGAACCATGACTGCTCAGCAGGGACCATAAAGTTATTCAGCAGAAAGGCTGGGAACAGAAGCCACAGGGCTGCCTGCTGGGCCTCACCCTAACCACTGACTCCCCTCACAGGCTCCAGAGTATCTGGGTGGTCTTCCTCATCCTTGGATGAAGTCATTCTTTCCCTGGTTACGAGGATCACAGTGTCTGTCACAGGCACCCTCAGACACAAAAACACTTGCCTTTGAAATGTTACCTCGACTCATGATCCAGGCAGCTATTAGCTTGGCCAATCGGCAGCTTAACTTTTTTTTTTTTTTCCCCTCCAAAATGGTCGCCATCATGTAAATTTTGACAGAGGAATTAAGTAACTTTCAATACCTGGATTTAGTAAAATTGGCTACTGTTCTTGACTTTAAAAGAAGGCCTAAGTTGGTTTGGTTAATCTCCAGGCTCTTTTGGCTGAATAATTCAAAGACGAAGAATTTGAATCATAGTGACCTTGACCAGGCTCTCCCTTTTAAGAGTATTTGCAAGACATGAACTGCCAGAGCACTGCGAGAATGAGGTTGGTTCTCTAACCTCCTCACACCCGGCAGCTGGGCAGGGCTCCTCTGGAGAACCAGACACCCCCAGCCATTTCCAGACTGCAGCTAACCGCATGCAGTGGAGCTAGGGACAGAGAGCATTGGAGGTAATGGCTGTGTGGCTGGGAGCCCCTGCCTCCCCTCTACCATCCTAGGAAGTGGGGTCACGCTGCAGCTGCGTGTACACTGTACCTACACAGACTGGTTTAGCGGTTTGGACTGCCAGTCCTAAAACCAAAGAAAATGCTTGATAGAGGGTGCTGTCTTGGGCAACCTGGTTCCATTGGTCTGTTCTGTTGCTCACTGCTGTGGGCCTGGCATGTGTCCTTTCAGCTCCCTAAACCTGCATGCTCCAATCATCTAAAGCAGCAAGACCAGCTGGGAAGCTCCCTGTGGTTCTCAGCCCTAACAGTCCAGCTGAGCCAGCCAGGCAACAGATTTAATGCTATTTCTGATGTATTGTCAAAATACCCCAACAGGCCCCAGAAAAGTGAGTGGAGTCTGAGGCCTTGATACCTGAGTAAGCCAAACTCTTCAGATTGAATTATCTAGACCAGTGGTTCTCAAACTTCAATGTGCGGAAACAGCATACCCAAGGAGCATACTTAAAATGCAGATTGCAGGGCCATGCCCTTAGAATGTCTGACTCCATAATCCTGGGTTTGAGTCCAGAATTGTGCGTTTGTTAACAAGCACCCCAGTGTATTTAGATATAGATGGAGCAGGAACCCTGACTTTGAGCAACACTAATGTAAACATTCAAGCTTGCATTGTTATTCAGCCTGACAAGGGCCCCTTTACCAGCAGAGTGACAGACTTCATCTGACAGAAGGACACAAGGAGAGTCTTTGTCCATGTCTTTCTGCAAGAGCACAAAACAATGATGATCATAGCTAATATTTATTGAGCACTTACTATGCACTAGGCTAAGCATTTTCACAAATTATCTTAATTAGTCCTTCCAATGATTCTATGAAATAGAAACTATTCTTTATCCCCATTTCATAGTGAAGGAAGTCAAATCTCAGGGAGGCTAGCCTGTATTCAATCAAGACCTGCTGATGGTAGTATCCTCAACCCCTGAGACATCCTGCTCGCTGCTGGTGGAGCCAGAAGGGAAGACCAGTACGGAGCATGCCCAAGGCTGGAGCAGCAAGCCACATCAGTCTGTTAACACTGACATTCATATTCAACTGTAGAGATTGATCATATTTAATTTTAAAATAATTTGACAACAAATTTCATGATCGTTTGGCCCTGAGTTACTTTCTCTCCATAAGCGCACCTCATTTTAGACACATCCGTTTGGTGAGATGCAGTGTGTGGAGCAGGGGAGAGGCTGAGGATGCAGCCCACTCTTGGAGTGGCCTTCAAATCCCTCTGTCCAAGTCAGTGTTTAAAGCAAGACCATGGTCAGGGAAGAAACTGGCACGAGGAATGAAAGTAGAGTTTGTTAAGATGATCCCAAAACAAGCATGTAAAACAGAACAAGGTAGGTGCATCAAGCCATGCCATTTGTGAGATACTCAGAAAACAAAGGGATCGTTTGTGCCTTTTTACAAGCCATGGGTTAAGAGGTGCCAAAAATTCACCCTGTGTCCCTAGGCCAGTCACTTCTCTATGGGCCCCAGTTTCTTCACTTCTAAAACAAGAGACTTGAAGCCAGTGGTCTCCATGGGTCCTCCCATTCTAGATGCAGAATCTAAAGCTATGATTTCACGACCAGGGAGATAACTAAGCAGCCGTCATATCAAACACTTACAAAGAACTCATGTCTCAGGCACCGTTCTGAGTGCTTTCTGCCTGTTGACTCATTGCATCTTGTAACACAACTCCACGAGGTAGGTTCTATGATCATTTCATTTTGCGGATGAGGAAATAGGCACAGAGAAGTGAAGGAACATATCTAAGGTTCCACAAGTAGTGGCGGAGTTGGGATTTGAACTTAGGAGGTCTAATTTTAACCAGGCAGGCTTAACTACAACACTGCACAGCTTCTTTTTTGAAATGTTACCTAAGAAGGAATTTATCCTTAAGCCTTCCATATTATAGTCATCTCACTTAATATCTATAGCAATCACTTTCAAGATTCCAATACTTTTTCCCTCCAAATGAAATCCTGATAAAATACCAATATACAAGAGGCAAAAGCAAACTAATCTGGTTTGATAGGGGGGAGGAGGCAAAAAACAAAATGCTCCCTTCTCATTGGGTCCTCTCTGATCCTGTCCCTAAAGGCATTGCCAACAGAATCCTAGTCCATTAAGGAGCACATCTCAAAATGCTATAGAGCATATGTGTTTCCTCTTTCTAAAAATTAGTACTCTTGAACCTCTGGTATTGATTTTTGTAATCCATTATTAGAAAAGTATATTTTACTCTAAATAAATCAGTTTGGGACGTTTTGCTACACTATTTGAAATAACTTGTATTTTTCCAAGGATAATAAATAAAAACAAAGCTTCTCAGCTTTTTCTCTACCAGGTATGATGGCTCATACTTGTAATCCCAGCAGTTTGGAAGGCAGAGATGGGAGGATGGCTTGAGCCACGGAGATCAAGACCAGCTTGGGCAAGCTGGGGAGACCCTGACTCCACAAAAAATACAAAAATTAGCCAGGCATGGTGGCCCACGCCTGTAGTTCCAGCTACTCATGAGGCTGAAGTGGTAGGATTGCTTGAGCCCAGGAGGTTGAGGCTGCAGTGAGCCATGATGGCACCACTGCACTCCAGCCTGGGTGACAGTGAGACCCTGTCTCTAAAAAAAAAAAAAAAATTAAATTAAAATTAAAAATTAAATAAAATTTAAAAATGCAATTTTATCCAACACACAACTTTAGAGGAAGTCCAAGAGTGTGGTGTGCCATATATGGATAGTAATGGGTTACAATAAAGGACACTTCTACCCTGGATCACCCAGCAGAGAGAGTCTCTCTGAACAACCCTTGGTCCTATCTCACAGAAGAGCTCAAACAATACTTTGCAAAAGCTGGTCTGGATTAGGAGTCCCTGTAGTTCAGGGCCACCTAATCCTGGCCTGAGATTTGGAAGCCTGGCTTCTGACATTGGCTCTAACAAACTTGTTGCATGTCCTTGAGCAAAGTTCTCTTGGCCTCAGTTTATTCATCTACATAATGAACCCCCTCCAAAAGGTTAACTCTCCCTCTCTAAGATTCCATGACATGTGCCCCCTGGCCTGCATTATTCTCTAGCTTCCAAGTAGATTCCTAATTTGAAACTTAGGATAAATGGGGGAAAAAATGGAAAAAAGAGCCATGTAGACACTGTTTTCTCATGATTAGGCCAAATTTTAGGATGTTCTTCTGCAAGTCCTCAACATCGCTCCCCTCCACGTCTGATTTTCACAGCTTAGGGGAAAGGGAAGAGGCCACTGCCACAGCACACTGTGCCTGGCTCAGAATCTCAGCATCGGCAGGCCAGGCACTTGGGAGACATCCATCCCTATGCACAGTGCTCCCTCCATCCTTGGATAGGGCTCTTTCGGCCTCTGCGGGAGCCCCAGATAGTCAAGCTGTCTCAGGGATTCAGCCCAAAGAGACGGAGGAAATGCAGAGCTAGGTGAAGCAGTGATGTGGAAGACAGGAGGAGAAAGCATGGAGAAGGCACACACCTTGGCACAGTGGCTGGTGGGGAAAATGACACCTGACAAACCGAAAGGTCCTTTTGAGCTTAGGCCAGGTTTCTTGGGCTGAGGTTTGGGGAGGGGGTAGGTAGCTGCTCCCAATCTTGTCCCCCTAACCTCAGGCGGTGCTGCGGATTCCTGCCACTTCCAGACCTTTCCGCAGGCCATTCTTCCTAAGGGTAGGTACCTCTGGAGAAGAAACCCAGCGATTTGGCCCCGTAGGGGCCCCATTCCCAAGACAGTCCCACAGAGCTGACTACTCACTTCCTTTCTGGAGAAAGGAGGCTACGCCCCAGTACTTCATCTTGAACTTGGCAGGGTCCTCGGTGTCTGTGAAAGTGCCCACCATGTCTGCGCACACGTCCCAGTTACTGCAAAAGCCAAGGGGATCCTCAGCCAAGCCGGGCAAAGGGCTTCCTCCCTCCCTCCACCCATTCCGTGCTCCCTTCCCTTCACAATCCCCACGAGGCGATCAGCAGGCAGGGCCCTTGGGGGACCCTGGAGCGCAAAGGGCGCAGCTGCCCCGGCGGCCACTGACTTCAAAAGACGGACTCGGCCCTTGGCCGTGGCGCTCATCTGGCCGGTCTCATCCACGGAGAACTCCGCGACGATGTTGTCCTGCAGAAAGAGGCCCTCGGGGTCCTTCTTGGCCATGGCATACCAGGTCCCAGAGAACTGTGAGAAGGACGACAGCAGGGGTTTGGCGTCCGGGGGCGCACGGCGGGCCGCGGGGAGGGCGGGGATAGGGGTGGGGACCTGGGCCGCCTGGGCCCCCTGGGCCGATACCTACGCGAGCCTTGTCGAAGTTCTCCTTGACTCGGAAGCTGCTCACTCGGCAGTCGCGCTCCGCCCGGCCGCTGCCCAGCGCCGCCAGCAGCAGGAGCGCCCACACCCACTTCATCTTGCCCAGGAATCCGCCCTGCGGGAGACGCGCCTCCGTCAGTGTCCGGCAGCCGACCCCCGGGCCGCCGTATCCCACCCCACCCCGGCCCATCCCGCCGCCGGCCCCGAGGCCCCGGCCGCGACTCACCACCGGGAGGGGAACCGCGCGCAAGCCTGGCCGCCGCGTCTGGGCGCGCGTGGAGCGAGGGAGGCGAGCGCGCCGCGGCCGCCCCGCTGCTTTATAGCGCCGGGGGGAGGGGGTCGCGCTTTCGTAACCGCGCGGGGTGAAAGACCGAAGGGGAGGCGCTGGGGGCACTTGCATAACGCGCCCTGACTCACCGGCGCCCGGGCACGGGCAGGGTCCCCGTGGGCCGGCCTCACCTCCAGGACAGCCTCGGGCACGGTGGAGCGGCCGCGCGGGGTGGCCTTGGCCAGGCCAAATGCGCCAGCGGCTCTGGCTCAGTTACCCTGCACTCGTGCCAGCGGCCGCCAGCTGCGGTCTAGGGTGGCCTCCGGGGCCAGTGGCTCTGGCAGGAGGCTCGAGTCAACCTGGCGGGAAGACCGTGGCCTCACAGAGCGAGAGCGGACCCGCGAGGCTCCCTGGTGCGTGAGTGCCCAGGCCCTGGCCATGCCAAACTGGCGCCTCCGTCTGCCTTCTGAGGTCCACTTGTGCAGGAATTTTGGAATAATTCATCCAAGTAGTTTTTCATTTTATAAAGGATGTATTTTACTCTCTTTCAGGAGCGTTGTGGTGCCCTCTGGTCAATATTTGTTCTTTAGTTTCAACATCTTTAAAAGCATTAAAACCCTCCCTGTTAAATATTCTCCAGAAACGCAACCCTGGTCAGGACAGGAAATATTTTAGCAGCCTCGGTGGTCGCCTGCTTACTCCGTGGCACTTCCCTGAAACCACTTTGAAAAACACCTACCGATTGTTTATGATGCAATTTTATTTCAAACCCATGTTGGAATTTTCATTTGTTTTCAAAACAGCTAAGGTTGGTTATTTTGTTGGCTGGGGAGTAGACAAAGGAGAGAAGAGTAAACAACATTCTATAACGTCAGTAGCCAATTGAATCAAAACAGTGTGACTAGTTTAGGTATTTTGCCTGTGTGATGGCACAATTTACTGACCCTGTTTTTCTCTTTCTGTTCGAAGTTAGAGTTCCACTCGTTTAATCAAAGCAGCCAGTCAAAGGATGAGAATGACGGAATGAGAATTCATGATGTGGCAAAGAAGTATCTCTTCTTGAGATTCCTTCCATACAATATCGATTGTGTCTCCATGGCCTAAATTGGAAAGATTCGAGATCAATTTGGGCCATTTTGCTGCAGCCCAGACCTGAAATAAGAGGAGACCGGGAAAGAGGAAGGTGGCTGCCAAACAGAAATAAGGAGTTGATTGGTTCTCAGACCAATCCTTTATCTATAGGGCATTAGGGCTAATTCTGAGCATCCTGAAAAGATGACATCTGTGGCTTTCTTTCCCCCTGCTTCTCCATCTTTTTCCCGTCTTCCCCTACACTCTTGCACCCATTTGAGTCCCAGCAGTGTCTGGGGAGCCAACGGTGATGCATTTAACTTCTAACCGCCGCAGAGCTAGGAAAGCCTGTTTCTGGACAACAAGCTAACTAGGAAATCTTCTGATTGGGCCAGTTTTATAGAAGACTGTGTAATCCCAAACAGCTCAAATAAGTTCTGCTTCAGACCCTCTCCTGCAGGACCCTATGGGGTATGGATCTATGCACCCTGGGCAGGAAAGGATTTTAGGGCACCTCTCTGTCTCCTGCCCAATGCTTGGATCCCCTCTTCGGCATTGCAGAGGAGAGGTCTTCCAGTTTTTGCTCCAAGTTCTTTAGTGATGGAGAGCTCCTAGCTTAGCCCAATTGCCTTTGGACAGTTATTCCTGCCAAAAACGTTCTCCTAATACCCCCTGGCCTTGCAGCCATTTCTCCTGGAACACATTCTGGTGGCCCTTGCACGCACTGTAGGTTGAATAATGAAGGGTATTTCAGTTCATTTTGATGATGGTTTTGATGCACCAACAAGTTTTCATTTATTTGTTGGGTGTTTAAATGTTGTTTCAGAGTAAAAATTTGAGGTGAAAAAAGAAAGTTGGTGTAACCATTCCTCTGCCCCTCCACTTTTAATGATAAATCATGGACCTTAGTGCTCCAGATACCAGCAGAGAAAAACAGTTTATTTTGGCATTCTTTTTAGGATTTCTTCATGGTTACAAATAAGTTAATTCAGGTCAACTGATGTTCTTAACTTCAGTACTTTGGAAAAGATCCTCATACATTAACTTTTCAAATATGTGTATATGTAAAGTCAAAAGGAAAAATGTTCACAGTGAATATCTCTGTGTGATAGGATTAGGGACACTGAAAGATTTTTTCTTTGCTCCTTTTTGTATTTTTAAAATTTTCTATGGTGAAAACGTTAATCAGAAAATAAAGCAAATATTTCCTTTACAAATATTTTTCTTGCTCCTTTTTCTGTAGGTAAAATTATGTTTCAAATACATCTTATAGATCATATATAATGTACACAAAATTTCATTCATTTCCTTGCCATGCTTCATGGAGAGACAGACCATGTTTCTTTCATTCATCTTTGTACCTGTCCCCACTCTCCCCACTTTTCCACTGGGTATATCAAGAGACTTGTTCATAGTAGGTGCTTAATCAATAGATATAATTTCTTTTACTGAAATTAGTCACTCTATGCAAACTCCATAAAACGTTTATTTTTAAAGACCTGTTCAGAGTTCATCCTTTCTAATATATAATTCCTCAGGATTTAGTGCTTGTAGCAGAGGTGGCTACTTGGCCTTTCACCGAAAAATTTGCAGTCCCCTTCCATGCTGTAAAGTTGGGGACTACCAGTCTGCCAGCCCCTGCCTTCCCTGTCCCCACTTCACGAAGCTCTATAAGGCCACGAGCCTTCTGGCCAGCGGAAGGGGCTGTGCCACTCCCAGGCAGAGCTCAGAAAAGCTGCCTATTCAATTGATCACCTCCCCTCTTTTCTTCTCTTATCTGCCAGGGTCCCCACTGGTGACTGACTTTATGTGAACGAGAGATGAGCTTCCACTGGATGAAGCTACTGAGATTTGAGAGGTTACCTGTAACAGAAGTTGTTGTTACCTTAACCTTAACAGCATCAAACACATCACTAACTCCTAAAAAAGACTGAAAAAGGTTTTACCATAACTGACAGAACCAATGCAAGACATTTATGTCCTTACCCTCATGAAAATTAAGCACTTGCAACCAGCTCCATTTTATACAAAGTAACATTGATACCCACATCTGGACAGAGGCCAAGAAAAATGAAAAACAAGGAAGTGGAGCAGCATTTATCTTCTGACTGCATTTAAAAGATGTCAAAATAATTGGTTGAAAAATGGAAAGGTTAGTCAGTCCATGTTTTCAGGTACAAAGAGATAATTTTTTCAATACGGTGTTCTCAGTGGTTGCAAAGTCATCAGACCGTCTCATCAATTTGGATAAAAACAATATGGTTTTCACTAACCAAATTGTCTCTGAGATACCTGGTTATACCCATCAGTTAAGTGCAGGCACAGGGCTTTCATGAGAGCAAATGTGCAGATGGAAGGGTCCTGTGCAGTTGGCTGCCAAATGTGCCTGAAATTCGTACCTACACGGGGTGCCTTTCCATGATGGGTAATTATAGGAACAGATAATCTGGCTAAGGTGGAACTGAAGGGTGGGTTCAGTATAATAATGTGAAATACACTTAATTAACCCAGGATATTGTTGATTTTTGTGTTGGTGCTTCTACCTTGTAGGCACATGTTTTGGCTATTGTATAAGCATAACTTCCTGTAGAAGTCATGAACTGCAGCAAAAAAATTTAACAATGATGGAATTAGAAATTACATGTGCTCATTTATGTAGAGTACTACTGAAAACTTGTTTAAACAGAAGGTTTAAGGAAGTTAAATCATTCTTTGGTAGATTTTTGAAAAGATTGTCTGGAACTTTTATTTCACTTTTGTATTAGTATTTAACATTTTATGATATTTGTCTAGATTTCAAAATCTTCAAAGAAAGAGTCTTTGTATATCTCCCTCTAGCATCAAGTACGATGTCTAGTTCACCTCACGTGCACATTTTTTAATTTAGCCATATTTAAACTGGTAGTTTTAGAGTAGGTTACTATCACTTGCTGGCTATGACCTTGGGCAAGCTAACTTAATTTCTCTGTACTTCAATTTCTCACCTGTAAAATGATAATGGTACCTACCTTATAAGATTATTGTAAAAATAAAATGAGATAGGCTGGGCACGGTGGCTCACTCCTGTAATCCCAGCACTTTGGGAGGCCGAGGCGGGAGGATCACCTGAGGTTGGTAGTTCAAGACCAGCCTGACCAACATGGAGAAACCCCATCTCTACTAAAAATACAAAATTAGCTGGGCATGGTGGCGCATGCCTGTCATCCCAGCTACTTGGGAGGCTGAGGCAGGAGAATCGCTTGAACCCGGGAGGTGGAGGTTGTGGTGAGCGGAGATCGTGCCATTGCACTCCAGCCTGGGCAACAAGAGTGAAATTTTGTCTCAAAAAAACCCCCCAAAAATTAAATAAGATAATGTATGTAAGGATCTTAGGAGGGTACCTGTCACAGAGTATATATTTTGTATGTTACCTATTCTTATTATCCTTTTATTATTACCAGGTGGTTTACATTTCTTAAAAAAATTCTATGTAAATGCAATGGAGTTTTCACATTGACTTAGTTATCATTTCAGAGTTTATCTAAATAAATTTATTGTCATTAAAAAATATTAGCATCTAAGATTTTGACTTTTTCCTTCATTTTCTCCATCAGTTAATATTCTATCCAAAAAACAAACAACAAATCTATGCTTTGAATGAAACAGAAGCACTGATGTAAAAATTAAACAGTGAAGTCAACATTTTGTCATGTTAAAAATTTATTCTAAGTGATCTGTTTGGTAAGTTTAAATTTTTAAGATATGTCATTTTCCATCCTATTTAATAAATGGTGCTGGCAAAATTGGCTAACTATATGCAGAAGAATGAAACTTGACCCCTACCTCTCACCAGCTACAAAAACTGACTCAAGATGGATTACAGACTTAAATGTAAGACTTCAAACTATAAAAATCCTAGAAGAAAACCTAGGAAACACTCTTCTGAACATCAGCCTAGGCAAAGAATTTATGACTAAGTCCTCAAAAGAAAACACGACAAAAACAAAAATTGACAAGTGGGACCTAATTAAACTAAAGAGCTTCTGCACAGCAAAAGACACTATCAACAGAGTAAACAGACACTCTACAAAATGGGAGAAAATATTAGCAAACTATGCATCTGACAAAGGACTAATATCTAGAATCTATAAAAAACAAATCAACAAGAAGAAAACAAATTACCCCATTAAAAAGTGGGCAAAGGACAGGAACAGGTATTTCTCAAAAGAAGACATACAAGCAGCCAACAAACATATGAAAAAATGCTCAACATCACTAATCATTAGAGAAATGCAAATCAAAACCTTTCGCACCAGACAGTATGGCTGTTATTAAAAAGTCGAAAAATAGCAGATGTTGGAGAAAAAGGAACACTCATATGCTGTTGGTGGGATTGTAAATTGGTCCAGCCCCTGCAGAAAACACTGTTGAGATTTCTCAAAGAACTAACAATAGAACTCCCATTTGACCCAGCAATCCCATTACTGGGTATCTATCCAGTAGAAACCCAAAAGAAAATAAATCATGCTACCTAAAAGACACTTGCACTCACATGTTTGTCACAGCACTATTCACAACAGCAAAGACATGGAATCAACCCAGGTGCCCATCAGTGGTGAACTGGGTAAAGAAAATGTGGTACATATGCACCATGGAATACTACGCAGCCATACAAAAAACAAAATCATGTCCTATGCCGCAACATGGATGCAGCTGGAGGCCATTATCCTAAGTGAATTAATGCAGGAACAGAAAACCAAATACCACATGTTCTTACTTATAAGTGAGAGCTAAACATTGAGTATACATGGACGCAATGATGGGAACAATAGGCACTGGGGCCTCCAAAAGGACAAAGGAAAGGATTGAAAAACTACCTATTGAGTACTATGCTCCCTATCTGGGTGATGGGTTCAACTGAAGCTCAAACCTCAGCATCATGCAATATACCCATATAAAAAACCTACACACGTACCACCTGAATCAGACATTTTAAAAAATAAAATATGTTATTTTCTGAAATTGATTTTGTTTTTTTCAGTGCCTAGTAGCAGACAGCCAATAAGAGACACAAAGATCTTGCTAACACTGGCAAGAAGCTCTGCAAAGAACTATCCCGAGAGGAAGAGCTATGGAAATCATAGGACTTCATCAAGAACAAGAAAGAAAGAAAAGGCTATTGGTGTGTGTGCTAAAAGGATGCTTCTAATATTACCCATTTAAAAATCTTTGATAAAATGTCATTTGTCTTAGTTCAGGTGGCTATAACAAAGTGTCATAGACGGAGTGGCTTATAGACAACAGAAATTCACTTCTCATAGTTCTGGAGGCTGGAGGTCTGAGGTCAGGGTGCCAGCATGGTCAGGTTCAGTGATGGCCGTCTTCCTCTTCCAGGTCACAGACAGCCATCTTCTCATGGTATCCTCACATGGAAGAAAGAGGGCTAGAGAGCTCTCTGGGGGCCCTTTAATAAGGGCACTAATACCACTCGTGAGGGTTCCATCCTCATGACCTAGTCACATCCTGAAGGCCATACCGTCTAATACCATCACATTAGAGGTTGGGATTTCAACAGATGAGTTTTAGGGGAATGCAAACATTCAGTCCATAACTTCGCTCAACACTCAAAGTAGTTAACAGTGACCCCTTGTCTTGTGTGCTTTTTCTAACTAATCAATTGCTTTGTCCTGTCAATTGTCGTGACACATTTGCTGGATTGTGTCTCACATTTGTCCTTTTCTTTTTCATTCCCAAGCAACTTCACCCATAGACTGCAGAGATAACCTCAAAATCTTTGTTTATGAATGACTTAATTTCTTTATTACATAAATTATATATGTTCATTATAGATACTTTACAAAAATCAGGTAAGCAAAAAAGAAGAAAAAAATTAATGTCTTAAATCCCACCACTTTGAAATAACTTTTTTTTTTTCCTGAGATAGGGTCTCATTCAGTCACCTAGGTTGGAGTGCAGTGGAGCGATCACAGCTCCCTGCAGCCTCTACCTCCTGGCCTCAAGCCATCCCCCCATCTCAGTCCCAGTCTCAGCTGGGACTACAGGTGTATGCCACCAGGCCCAGCTAATTTTTGTATTTTTTTGTAGGGCGGGGTTTCACCATGTTGCCTAGGCTGGTGTCAGACTCCTGAGTTCGAGTAATTTGCCTGTCTCGGCCTCCCAGAGTGCTGGGATTATAGGCATAAGCCACCGTGTCCTGCCTTGAAATAATTTTACTTAATATTTTGGTACATATACCTCTGTCTGTGCATATTAATGGAATCATGCTGCAATGCTGTTTGTAATTAACTGCATATCATAAATATTTTTCATGTCAATAGACTTTAACAATATTATTAGGTTGGTGCAAAAATAATTGCGGTTTTTGCCACTAAAAGTAATGGGAAAAACCGCAATTATTTTTGTACCAACGTAATAGCTGCGTAGCTTTCTATTTTAGAGCTCTAATACCATTTATTTACTCAACCTCCTACTATTAAGTGTCTAGGCTATTTCTAATATTTTACTTTTATACCCACACTCATGATAAGCACCCTTGCAACTATATTAATCACATACATTCTTAATTATTTCTCTAAGATGAATTCATAAAAGCAGAATTATAGGGTCAAAGCCTATCCACATTTTTAGGTTGTTTGATAATGAGCCAAATGCAATAAAGTATCTTAATCTGTATCCCAATGTCCAGTATTTTGTTTTCCTCCAAGTTATCTTCCTCATTAAGTTTGCAAAGAACACTAATAATGTTGCCTCCTACTTCAAAAATTTTCCAGGATTCAAAATCCTCAGTCTAGGCTTTGAGGCCCTTCTAATCTGGGCCCGACCCACCTTTCCAGGGTCACCTTTCACTGTCCTCCCTGTATTACCGTACACCCCATGCTATTGCTTCTGAACACTCTCGATTTCTACCCTGTCTTCAGCCACACTAGATATGATACGTTTTGTGAACTCCAATAGCCATGTACATGTACCTCACTTCCAGCATTAATCGTATTCTGTTCTATGTCTCATGGCTTTTTACGCACTAGTCTTATCTCCCTTCCCACACCACAAGTGCTTGTAATGCTGGGACCACCCCCTGAGTCCCCGGCAGTAGAAGTGTAACTGTCAGAATTGTCTTGGTGATGCTGCAATAACAACAACCCTCATGTCTCCAAGGCTGAAAACAAGACAAGTTTATTTCTCATCATGCTACATGTCCATCTCGGGTCAGCAGGGGCCTCTGTTACATGACATCCTCACTCTGGGATTCAGGAGCCCTTTCATCTGAAACTGATGTGGCAGCAGAGGGAACAGAGACCTGGAGAGCCTCCTGTTGACAATTAATTGTTCCTGTCTGAAAGTGATATTTCTGCCCACAAACCATTTGTTAAAATCAGTCATATGGCTGTACCAGAGGGAGGAAGAGTAATCTTCCCATATAACTGGGAGAAGGAAACAATCATATAATATAAGGGGAACTTGAAGTCTCTATCACAATAGCTAGAATGGTGCCTTGCTTATAACAGACAATCAATAGACAAATGTTGAAAGAATGAACAAACGAGGCCAGGTGAAGCAGCTCACACCTGTAATCCCAGCACTTTGGGAGGCCAAGGAAGGCAGATACCAAAAGAGTTCGAGACCAGCCTGGCCAACATGGTGAAACTTTGTCTCTACTAAAAATACAAAAAAATTAGCCAGGTATGGTGGCGTGCACCTGTAATCCCAGCTACTCCAGAGGCTGAGGCAAGAGAATCGCTTGAACCCGGGAGGCAGAGGTTGCAGTGAGCCAAGATCGCGTCTGGGCAACAGAGGGAGACTCCGTTTCAAAAAAAAAAAAAAGAAAAGAAAGAATGAACAAACGAATGAATCTCTAACTAGTTATAAAAACAAAAGAATGCTGACTATAATAGGATGTTTCTTTTTCAAATTAATATTCACTTTTATAAGATTGTGAAAGATGCGCTGGGCACGGTGGCTCACGCCTGTAATCCCAGCACTTTGGGAGGCCGAGGCCGGTGGATCACGAGGTCAGGAGATTAAGACCATCCTGGCTAACACAGTGAAACCCCATCTCTACTAAAAATACAAAAAATTAGCTGGGCGTGGTAGCAGGCGCCTGTAGTCCCAGCTACTTGGGAGGCTGAGGCAGGAGAATGGCTTGAACCAAGGAGGTGGAGGTTGCAGTGAGCTGAGATCGTGCCACTGCACTCCAGCCTGGGCGACAGAGCAAGACTCTGTCTCAAAAAAAAAAAAAAAGATTACGAAAGGTGAACACATATGGGCATTTTGTTTTTTGTTTTTTCTATTAAGTATAAGCCTGTATATGAAATGCAAATATGTGTTTTTTCCTCTCTGTTTCAAGAGGGAAGGATGAAACCAGGAAATTGTGAGCATGCCACATACTTACAGGAGAAGTAGGAACTGTACGATGAGTCACACAAAATAACTAGGTAAAAAAGAGTGTCCAAAATTATTAGATGAGGAGGATGGTCCCATAGGAGGGGTGACTCAGTTGACTCAACTCTGTCCTGGGAAATACATTTCTGCATTATCCTAATTATAATAACAGGGTGTTATGAAGTAAATAGTCGTCCAACGAGGAACCTCCTGAGACTAGAGTTGAGTGTGACATAGGACAGTCCAAGAAAATGTGTGCACCTGACAAGGTGCTTTGAGGTAGCAGGTGAAGCTCAATCACAAGAAGTGGCATAACTCAACAAATGACTGTTTCTGTACCCCTGGGAAAACCATGTTTCCCACCAAGAATCTCTCAATTCACGACAGGGAATGTGAAACCTCAACGGATCTCTTTTTCTTTTGTGACTAATAAGATTACCATCTCTCAGGCTGACACAGGTGGATCACCTGAGGTTGGGAGTTCGAGACCAGCCTGGGCCAACATGGTGAAACCCATCTCTACTAAAAATACAAAAATTAGCTGGGCATTGTGGCACCCACCTGTAGTCCCAGCTACTCGGGAGGCTGAGGCAGGAGAATCACTTGAACCCAGGAGACGGAGGTTGCAGTGAGCTGAGATCGCACCACTGCACTCCAGCCTGGCGACAGAGCGAGACTCCATCTCAAAAAAAAAAAAAAAAAAAAAAAAGATTACTATCTAGAGAGGTAAAGCTTAGAGAACTCAATGAAACTCATAGGGTTTCTATTTTTGAAACAAACTTAAATGTGGGTTTAACAATAATTTTTAGAGTCACTGTAACGTGTGTGTTTTCCACTTAAGAGAATTTGTCATATTAGGTTTGTAGCTTTATTGAAGTGTTTAAAACACCTTGACTAAGTTTGAAACCAACATTTAAGTATCGAAGGCAATTGGTTCATGAATTAATAGTTTGAATTATTAGTTGCAAAATAGTGTTTAAATATTTGAGGAAATGTGTTTAATAGATGTAAAAGCTTAGTAAAGTGAACATTAAACAAAACTAAGTAGTGGTAAGCGTTCTTTCTATGCCAGTAGCCCCTGAGACGTTAAGGATCCTAGCAACAGACAAGATATCTATCATCTAGTAGATTTAGTAGACTGTACGTTGGAGCAAAATCGCATGACGTCTGGCTATTACTATTGAAAACAAAATCCTAACTAAGATACTTAGCAGAAAAACCCAGCTAGTAACTATGTAGGTTACCTTTTGTAATTATAGTCTCTCGACAAGGGTTATTATTCAGTTCATGACTTGATTAGGTTTGCATCATTGGCAAATATTTTGCTATGTTCACCTCTTTAGTAATAAGCTTGAGGTTTATTCCTTTAAAACACTTCTGAGGTCAAGCTTTCTAAAGTGACAGGGATTGAGAGGTGAAGGTTTTAGAGAAAGAGGAGGCCAAGCAACCTTGGTGATCAAAAGACTTTTAAGAAAAGGAAAGATTAATATTCACCTTTATGTTGTGGTGATGCTAAACTGTTCCATATCTCCCAGATGTTCATTAAAGTTGCTATATAAACAAAGAAAAATCCAAGCACTTCTGAGGTCTAAATAGTTTTACTTCCTATAGCTATCATACAAGAACGATTCAAAGTGCCAATTGTTGCCAATGTCATGTCATTCATGGATATGTCAGTGATTCTTCCTTGCTGTGGACAGCAGCCGACATTCAGTTATTTTTCTGGAATAGACACCTCAGCTTGCTACTTGCTGGGCTGATCTAAGATGCTCTGAAGATTCGCTAGGGACTTATGAGCTACTAATGCTCAGGGATTTAGTGTCCTGAAGAACTCTTTAATCCTCTGCTTCCTGAATCCCACCCTAAGCCAGGGCCTTCTGTCACATCCCAAGAGTTACAGGCAGTTTGAAAGCTCTGCTTTCTGCTTGACCTTTGGAAGTCCTATGAGGGACCATTTATGGTTTCCTCAGTAATTTCCACCAGGATGTATTTCCTTCTCATCACTCTGCCTCAGGTAGTGCTCTGAAGGTCGTCCTTTCTGAACAAACGCAGCAAAGCAAGCCACATCATGGGTGAGATCAACCAAGATGCCGTGGAGAAATACCTGGAGGAGAACCCTCAGTTTGCCAAGGAGTACTTTGAGAGGAAGTTGCGGGTGGAGGTGCTGGGAGAAATCTTCAAGAACAGCCAGGTGCCAGTCCAGTCCAGCATGTCCTTCTCTGAGCTGACCCAGGTGGAGGAGTCGGCCCTGTGCTTGGAGCTGCTGTGGACCGTGCAGGAGGAGGGGGGCACCCCAGAGCAGGGGGTTCACAGGGCCCTGCAGAGGCTGGCCCACCTGCTCCAGGCTGACCGCTGCAGCATGTTCCTGTGCCGGTCCCGGAACGGCATACCTGAGGTGGCCTCTAGGTTGCTGGATGTCACCCCCACCTCCAAGTTTGAGGACAACCTGGTGGGCCCTGACAAAGAAGTTGTGTTTCCATTGGACATTGGGATAGTGGGTTGGGCTGCTCACACGAAGAAAACTCATAATGTCCCAGATGTGAAAAAGGTAGGTGGCCTTATGACAGTGGGGCAGAGGTCTTGGCAGGATCAGGGAGGAACAAATGGGAAAGAGAGATAGTGCTATCCTTGTGGCATTAGTTTGGCAATAACCGGGGGAATGTGGGTGGCAGGGAATAGGATCACCCAGGCCTAGTGTTGCCAAATTTAGCAAATGAAATTTCAACTTGCCCAGTTGAACTTGAATTTCAGATAAACAACGAATTATTATTTTTTGAAGTATAAGTATGTTCCATGTAAAGTTTGGCATTTTATCAGGGGATCCTACCTGGACCTGGTGCATTCCACACCCCCTCCCTTATGCCTCCTCCAGTCCTCTGGGGGGACTTTCCTTCTCAGCAACACCAGCAAAACAAACCACCCCACTAGGGAGATGGGCCAACGTGCCCAGATGCCAAGACTTGTGAACTGCTCCCCATGCCTCTCATTCACAGTCCTTTGAAAACATTCAGGTTTTTTGGATGGATTTGCTAGTAAATCAATTCTTTCATCTATTGACCAAATGTGCAAAAAGAAAAAATGATGCCATTTGAAAGTTCAGATGTTCAAATTTGGAATTCATTACATATGTGAATTTAGGTGATGGTTAAGTGCAACTGACCACTCCCACTGCTCCATAACCCAGATCTTTCAAGAATGAATTCCAATCACGTAAATGGGACATTTGGACCCTCTTGAAGACCAACAGCATACTGCACAAATACAAGGCATTGAGATGCCCCTTATAGGAATAGAAAAACTTTATTCTTATCATTAGTGTACATGTTCATTTTTAAACAATTATAAGATACAAATAAACCAAAGGAGGAAATGCTAATCACCCATCATCCCTCCCCTCAGCAATAATCAAGGATACCAGCTTGGAGATTCTCCTGGCAGCTCCTTCTCTACACATGTGGTCCATTATTACAGTTTACCATTAACAAAAAGGGAAAAGTGGATTATGATGGAACAGAGTTGAATGGGAACAACCTGTGAAATGCTTTCTGTGCAGGGGTTAATAGGGCAGCTGGAGAGGCAGGAGGATAATCTCCTAAATGCCTCCTGAAGCTGATTATAGGGGGAGGGTCACACGGACCCAAGAGGTGTGGAAGTCATCAAACATGAGCGACTCTCTGCAAACAACCACAGAACACCGCTCAGGTGCAAGGGTTACCATGGGGCCTGGTAGGGCCTTCAGTCCTGAATAATTCCTCCTTTCAGTGAGTTTAAACTGGGTTAAGTTTGTTTTTGAACCTGACTGCAGCTGCTTCAGGTGTCTAAATGGATGCGCGTCCTTAGGGCAAAGTTCTCTAGACAACGAACTGGAAGGCAATGTCTGCACATCTTGAGGTTTTTCTCATGGGAATATGCTCCTTGAGGGTCCCCAACTGAGCCCATCCCTACTAGTACATCAAACTTGAAAAAGTGACATTGAGCAATTTTTTGAAAGGCTTTTAAAGAAGAGATGGGTAAAATGATTTCTGCTGTTATACTTTGATGAGCCCAGTTCTCTGTGGTGAGAAGGAAATAAGAGCATGGAGCTGCTTGGAGGTGGTTTTGGTCTGCGGCTGTCCATGGTGAGCATCACGGCATGGATGGAGCACTTCATCTGGGAGTGGGGAGTCTCTCCTCTCTTCTCTGGAGGGCTCCTGGCTGTTCTGGGTGGGACACAGAGAAATGTGTGTTGAAGACAGATACAGTTCTGTGCTCACGGGAAAGACAGAGACCTCATTGGTTCTTCATTTCAACTGCTTCTTCACATTTTTTCTCTCTAGAGTGGGGATTTCCAACTCTGGCTGTACATTAAAACCATATTAAGCTGTATGCAGTGGCTCACGCCTGTAATCCCAGCACTTTGGGAGGCCAAGGCGGGTGGATGGCTTAAGCCCAGGAGTTCGAGACCAGCCTGGCCAACATAGGAAACCCCCGTCTCTACCAAAAATACAAAAATAAGCCAGACATGGTGGTGTGTGCCTGGAGTTCCCAGCTACTTGGAAGGTTGAGATGGGAGGATGGCTTGAGCCTGGGAGGCCAAGGCTGCAGTGAGCTGTGTTCACACACTGCACTCCAGCCTGGGTGACAGAATGAAACCCTGTCTCAAAAAACAAACACAATCCACAAAACCATATTGGTGGCTTTATTGTTACAGTGGACTCTCAAAGATTAGAATTCAGGCATTAGTATTTTTATTTTACTATTTATTTATTTTTGAGACAGTCTTGATCCATCACCCAGGCTGGAGTGCGATGGCTCTATCTTGGCTCACTGCAACCTCTGCCTCCCGAGTTCAAGCAATTATCCTGCCTCAGCATCCTGTGTAGCTGGGACTACAGAGGTGCGCCGCTATGCCTGGCTAATTTTTGTATTTTTAGTAGAAACGGGGTTTTGCCATGTTGGCCAGGCTGGTACTGAACTCCTGACCTCAGGTGATCCACTCGCCTTGGACTTTCAAAGTGCTGGAATTACAGGCGTGAGCCACTGCGCCCCGCCGAGGCATTGGTATTTTTAAAAAGCTCCCCCAGCTACTTCTAATATGCAGCCAATGTTGAAAACCACTGGTCTCTTGGGTAAGCAGATACAGGAGGAGGAAGTGAATTTCAAATCAACTGTGGAATATTAGAGATGGAAGGGGCTTTTGAAGCCTTTAGCCCAACTCTGTCCTATGGAGGACAGGAAGTTGAGGCCATAGGAGTTGTATCTCCCCCAGGTCCATGGTGTGTGTCTGTGGATGAGAAGGGTTGGAACGGAGGTAGCTGAGTATGTGTCCAGTGCTGTTTGCCTACCTCACACCCCGCGGTTTCACATGCTTTAGCCGCTGCAGTAAGATTTGCAATGGGAAAGGAAGTAGGAACCAATGTTTCAAATGAAATATCTGATTAATTCTTCCTCTTTTCATTGCACTTGACAATTTAAACAACGTTCTCTGACAAGGATCATACTTTTATTTCCAGCCTACGTAGTAGGAATCGTTCAAAGTTAGGTAGACAGGAAGTGGCAGATCTGGGGCAATAACTCAGGTCTTGGAGGCCTCCCTCTTTCTACCACATCCCTGACCACACAACTTTCCTCTGGCTAGCAGTGCGGGCGCAGGTGAGGGAAAGACTTCTCACACCTAGACAAAGGTACAGAACTACATACTCCCAACCTTGGAGGGTCCATGAAGGTAACAGGGAAGCCACTGGTATAGGGAGAGGGCTGTGGCATCAGACAGAACTGGGTGAAGATCCATGTCTGTGACTTAGTAACTGTGTGATGGAGTTTCTACCCCTAAGAAATGGAGATAAGCAAATGTACAGATTAAATGCATATAAAGGACCTGACTCATAGTAGATGCTCAATAAATGATAGCTGTGATAATATTGTCATTATGCCAGTAGGCGTTTAGGAGCTGGATATGGTTGGCCAAAGAAGCATCAATGATTATTGCCTGTATTAAAACAAGTTGAAGGCAGGAAGACTTTTTTTCTGAGACGGAGTCTCGCTCTGTCACGAGGCTGGAGTGCAATGGCACGATCTCGGCTCACTGCAACCTCTGCTTCCCAAGTTCGAGCCATTCTCCTGCCTCAGCCTCCCCAGTAGCTGGGATTACAGGCATGCACCACCATGCCCAGCTAATTTTTGTATTTTTAGTAGAGACAGGGTTTCACCATGTTGGCCAGGCTGGTCTTGAACTCCTGACCTCGTGATCTGCCCACATAGGCCTCCCAAAGTGCTGAGAGGAAGACTTTTAACAACAGGAAACTGAGAGATATCCTCTTTAAGTCGTTTTTTTCTCTATTTGGAAAGCTGTCCATAAACTATGGGTGATCCTGATTCTGACTGTGGTTTAGAAGTCCTCCTTCCTCTCTCTTCCTTTCCTCCTCTACTTCTGCTTTGGATCTCAGGGGTTAAGGATGTTTAATCAGGATTTAGCAATACTGACATCTGATGAGGGATCAGGCCTCCTGTTGCTCTAAACAATGTTCTCCAGCTGCCTTCAAGGGCTTCTCTAAAGAACCATCAAGGGACACACGCAGGATTTATGCAAAGAAACTTCGCTAAGGATTTTTTGAGCTAGTGAAAATAAAACACAAAAACCCCTCCCCTATCCCCATCCTGTAACTTGATGGCTGGTTTATCTAGGGCTTTCAGATGCAATAATAAGCAAGTATTAAATTTTGAAACTTACAAGCCATTTTCTCAAAACAGTCCATTGAACTTAAGAACATTTCCTTGTGTTTAGAATCTGGAATAAAATGGCATTAAGTTTGAAGCTGCAGAGTGAAATGTGTTTGCAAAGAAGTGCTGCCAGCTAAGCGCGGTGGCTTACACCTGTAATCTCAGCACTTTGGGAGGCTGAGGTGGGTGGATCACCTGAAGCCAGGAGTTTGTGACCAGCCTGGCCAACACAGCGAAAACCTGTCCCTATTAAAAATACAAAAATTAGCCAGGTGTGGTGGCAGGTGCCTGTAATCCTAGCTACTTGGGAGGCTGAGGGAGGAGAATCACTTGAACCTGGAAGGTGAAGCCTGCAGTGATCAGAGATCACGCCATTGCACTCTAGCCTGGGCAACAAGAGCAAAACTCTGTCTCAAAAAAAAGACAAAAAGAAGTCCTGGCTAACTTCACCCCATGGTGCACGTTTCTGATATTTCGATGATTCCTTTAGTGCCCAGGCTGTGTAAATGAAGGTGATGTGATCTGCATGGATGACAGGGTGGAAGGGAAACAATGGGAGCGGGCCTACACAAGCAGTGAATTAAGAGAAAGAATCTAAAACTGCAGACGCTTTGGTCTGAGGGTGAAGATGCTATGGGGAAACAGAGAGAAGTAACAGATAAAGTGGATAGAAAAGAAATGTGGTTCTTGGTGGCATGAGTGAGAGAGTATGCTGGCCTTCTGGAGGAAGGGTGCTCCGCGGTATGGGAGGCCTACATCCAGCTACGGGCATCTGATTTCTTCAGTGATTTGAATTGGCTAGAAAAATTAAAACTAGAAGCAAAATGGTAATTGCAAAAGAACTACTTCTCATTCAGGAAAGCCTAGAAAAGTACTAAGTTCCTCTTCCTAGTACTTACTGAATACTATGTGCCAGACACTTTTTTTTTCTAAGTGCTCAGCCTATACTATGTTATTCTATCTTCACATCAGGAATTCTAGGCAGTAGATGGAAGCATTACCCCTATTTTCAGATTAGAAAACGAGGACACAGAAGGTAAGTAACACGCCCAGGACCATACAGCTAGTACACTGGGACCCAGTTTCAGCCAAGAAAGTCTGACTCCAATACCTTCCTTGACTTTATGCAACGCTGATGCCTCAAGAGTTGGTTTGTGTGTTTCCACTCTGGGAAAGGTATAGAAGAGATCTGGAGTGAGGGGCTGCCTTTATCCCCTTTACATCACACATTTCCTCTGAGAGCAGTACCATTTCTGGTGATCCTCCACAGGAGTGATTCCCCATTGGGTTGAGCCTAAGAATTACCTGGGCCACGTAAAAGTGCAGGTTCCACTGTAGGAGATTAGGATTCAGTGCATCTGCTGCATTAATCTGCAGGTGATTCTGAGGCATGTCTCAGGACTGCTAATCTCATTTGAGCTCCGTGAGTTCTACCGGCCAACCAGCCCTTGTTCCCTGGTGGAAACTCTGGCCTGGAAATGACACACCCAGAAAATTCTCACATTTTTTTTCTATTGGAAACCAGACAGAATCCAGTTTCCAAGGTTTGTGCTGCTTTTAGAAGCACTGCCAACACAGGGAAATGAAAATAATACAACTGTGGAAGGAATACCGCACTAATTTTGGCCAACGAGTCTCAGAGTTCAGGCTGAAAGTTCAGTTCTAATTGAAGAAGTCCTAGGTTCAAAGGGAAGAATGTCATGACCCAAGGAAGGCTGGGTCTAAACCCACCGTGAGTGGCTATTCTCTGAAATGATAGCTAATAAGATAATTGCCTTCCTTGACCTTTTTCTCAAGTCCTTCCATTTGTGCGCTTCTCTAGACTCATTACTCAGCCTTTGCTATGGCCAGTGGATTAGAATCATCTCTCGATCTACTCTATGAGGTCTGAATCTGGGAAGATCCACTTTCCTCTCTCCCAGAGAAAGAAAAAAAAATAGGAATGGAAGACATAAGCTTGGTAGAACATTAAAAACCTGATAAGCATCTGATGCTGGCAAGAGGGTAGTCCTTGATCCTTTCACACAGGGTCAGTGGAAGTTAGAATGTGAACCTTTCTTTTTCTTTTTCTTTTTTTTTTAGAGACAGAGTTTTGCTCTTGTTGCCCAGGCTGGAGTACAATGGCACGATCTCGGCTTACTGCGACTCTCCTGCCTCAGCCTCCTGAGTAGCGGGGATTACAGGGGTGTGCCACAACACTTGGCTAGTTTTTGTATTTTAGTAGAGACAGGGTTTCATCATGTTGGCCAGGCTGATCTCGAACTCCTGGCCTCAGGAGATCTGCCTGCCTCAGCCTCCCAAAGTACTGGGATTACAGGCGTGAACCACCCCGCCCAGCCTCAGAATGTGAACCTTTCATCAAAGTAATCTATGTAAAGAAAAACTGTATGTTCCTTTGGATCCAGCGAAAGGGATTTCCTTTTTTGGGAATCTGTCACATAAAAGTAAAAGCAAGAAGGATTAGTGCAGTATTGTTGGTAGTGGGGAAAACTATAAACAGGCAAAATCAGTAGAGGACAGTTGAGTGGATCGTAGAGCATCCAGGGTGGAGTAGTGTGCATGGATCTAAGAGGTGAGTTCACATCCATATGCATTGGTCTTCAGGGAAGTCCCTAAGACATTGTTAAGTGATGAAACTATTACAAGCAATTAGAAAAGGAAATTTTAGAAAAAATAGAAAACTCTTTGTTCAAGCACAGAGAAAGGCATAGAAGGAGGCACACCAGCAGTTAGCACGGATTTCTTCTAGTAGGCTAGATTGGAAGGAACTGGGGGCAACGATAATTTTTGCTTTATGTTATGACATATGGGTTGATGATTTCAAGTGCATGTTTTCCCTTTGTAACGAGAGAGAAGTGCTCAATGAACTGTGTCTGTATTCCTAGCTGTGCTCTCCTTCCCTGCATGCACTTGCTGTCTATTGTAACCTCGTGCCTTCCCCTCTCTTCCTCTTAGCACCTCACTTTCCACTTGGCTGTCTCATCACCTCTTTTCTTCTGGCCCAGCCTCAGTGTTACCTAAATAGGCCATAGCTCAGGTTGGCAGCACTTATTCTGAAATGGGCAATTCCCTTCTATGCAGTCATAGGATGGCAGGTGGAGTGGGATTGTGTGCTGGGGACCACTGTACTGGAGCCCTGGTTATCTGTTGGTAGCATTTAAATGAGAGAGAATGATCTGTCATCATCCCTAGATCTACCACTCTATGATTCTGTGCCACTTTGACGAATATGTGACTGTCTCTTTCAGAACAGCCATTTTTCTGACTTCATGGACAAGCAAACTGGGTATGTCACTAAGAACCTGCTGGCAACCCCGATCGTGGTGGGCAAGGAGGTTCTTGCTGTAATCATGGCAGTTAACAAAGTAAATGCGTCTGAATTTTCCAAACAGGATGAAGAGGTAATGCTAACCCTGGGCATCTGGTTGGAGGCTCAGGAAATTTATTTATTGTATAACCAAAGAAAAGATGTCACAATCATAACTTGTTCTTCTCTGCCATCTGTAGGTCTTTTCCAAATACCTCAACTTTGTGTCTATCATCCTAAGGATTCATCACACCAGCTACATGTACAATATTGAATCCCGAAGAAGCCAGGTAAAAGGAAGGCAGCATTAGTCATTCCATGCTGACCTATTCTGACAAAGCCGCCCAGAGACAACAAATTCAGAACCCTCCTATTCCTCCTGGGGGTTTAAGCCATGTGGAGCAGATCCCCAAACTTCAGTCCCACGTGTCCTCTCATGATCTTCCTGCCACTCTCCCCACCCACACTGCCCTGCACCCCAAACTCTCCAATTGTGTGCACAACTGGCTTGGCTTTCTTCAGTCTAGATCCCAAGTGGACTTGGCATTTCTGTCTATGAGATGGTGATGACAATTATGGTACCTACTTCAGATGGTTGTTGTGACTATTAGCGATTAGCTCTCACATAAAGCTTGCAGCAATTCCTGGGTCATAGTAAACCTATTAATTTGAGGAGTGTATTATTCCTAATTCCATGAGAAAGAGGGATAAAGGGCACTATTGGTACCTAAGATAACTAGGTCTGGCCGACTCTCTGGACCTCAGTTTCCTCACCAGTACAATGCACGAGTAGAGGCTGAGAGGGAGGTCCCTTCCCATTTGAACTCTCCAGGTTACCTCCAGCTAGCTCAGGATGCGTGGAAGGAGGTATGTGGCTCTCTCCACATCAGGGCCAGCAGGAGCCAGTGGGCCACCAATACTGGATTCTCTGCCCAGGGACCATCCCTGCATCCAATTTCAGAGCACTTCCCCTTTGGAGCCAAAACATCTAGACACAGGAACCAATCATAGCTTCTCTCTCTCCATAGACCCGCAGGCTTGCAAAGGTCTACTCATCATCTCACCTAGAGGATCTGAGTAGTTTGTTGGACGTACACATGTTCAAAATCAGAATTGCACTTTCCAGTGATATGCATTTATTTTATTTGATGCACCTCATATTTTCTTGTGGCGAATGCTCTATCTCTCCATAGCATACTTTATTCTGTTTTCTTTTTGATACCTACTTTCAGATCCTTATGTGGTCAGCCAATAAAGTATTTGAAGAACTCACAGATGTTGAGCGACAGTTTCATAAAGCGCTCTACACGGTTAGAACATATCTGAACTGTGAACGATACTCCATTGGACTGCTGGACATGACCAAGGAGAAGGTTCTTATTATTCTACACATTTTATCTCATCTAACATCACCTATAAAACACACACCACAGGAAATGTGATCCTTAAAAAACAGACACACTATGTAAATAATTAGTCATGATTGATCACAAGAACAGAGGTAAAAGTTTGTGTCTTGGAGCAAAAAAGATGTAGGCTTGAATCTTGGTTTTTCCACTTCCTAGTAGTATGGGTTTTCAGCAAGTCTGTTTTTTTTTTTTTACATTAATTAATAGACTATTTTTAGAGTAGTATTGACAGAAAAATTGATTAGAAAGTACAGAGTTTCCTCTTCCCTCCCAATCTCCTCTCCCAGTTTCCCTGTTATTAACATCTTGCATTAGTGTGGTGTGATGAATCAATATTGATATATTATTATTAACTAAAGTCCATAGTTTACATGAGGGTTCATCCTTTGTGCAGTTCTCTGGGTTTTGACAAATGTGTAATGTCATATATCTGCTATTACAGTATCAGACAGACTAGTTTCAGTGCCTCAAAGCCCTCTGTGCTTCACATATTCAACCTTCCCTCACCGCTTCCAAACTCCTGGTAGCCACAATTATTTTTTTTTACTGTTTCTATAGTTTTTGCCTTTTCCAGAATGCCGTATAGTTGGAATCATATGGTAGGTAGCTTTTTCAGACTGGCTTTTCACTTTGAAATATGCATTTAAATTTCCCTCATGTCTTTTCATGACTCAGTAGCTAATTTCTTTTTATCACTGAATAATATTCCACTGTATGGCAGGTTTGTTTATCCATTCACCTGTTGAAGGGTATCTTGGTTGCTTCTAATATTTAGTGATTGTGAATAAAGCTGCTGTAACCATTGTAGGTAGGTTTATGTGTGTCTACATGTTTTCAACTCATTTGGGTAAATACCAAACAGGGCAATTGCTGGATTATATTGTAAGATGAATTAATCTTTGTAAGAAACTGGCAGACTGTCTTCCAAAGTGACTTTACTGTTTTGCATGTCTTCCAGATGCACATTCTCACCAGCGGTTGTTAATGTCAGTATTTTGGGTATTAGCAGTTGCTAATGTTAGTATTTGGGGTATCAGTTGTGGTATCTCATTGTTGTTTTAATTTTCAATTCCCCAATGACATATGATGTTGAGCATCTTCTCATATGTTTACTTGCCATCTGTATATCTTCTTAGAGAGATATCTGCTCAGATTTTTTGCCCACATTTTATTATGTTGTTTTCTTATCATTCAATTGTAAGAGTTATTTGTACATTATGGGTGCAAGTCCTTTACCAAATATGTGATTTGCAAATACTTTCTCCCAGTCTGTGGCTTATCTTTTCATTCTCCTAACAGTGTCTGCTGCAGAGCAGAGGTTTTAATTTTAATGAAGTCCAATTTATCTATATTTTTTCTTTCATGGATTGTGCTTTTGGTGTTGTATCTATGAAGTCTCATCAAACCCAAGTTCACCCAGATCTTCTATGTCATCGCCTAGAATTTTTATACTTTTGTGTTTTGCATCTAGGTGTATAATCCATTTTGAGTTATTTTTTGTGAAAGGTACAATTTCTGTTTCTAGATTCACTTTTTTTACATGTAGATGTTCAGTTGTTCCAACACAATTTGTTGAAAAGACTATCCTTTGTTCATTGCCTTTGCTCCTTTGTCCAAGTTAACTATATTGGTGAGGGTCTATTTCTGGGTTCTCTATTTTGTTTCATTGATTCATTTGTCCATTCTTTCACTAATACCACACTGTCTTGATTATTGCAGCTTTATGGCAAATCTTAAGTCAGGTAGTGTCAGCTCTTTGATTTTGTCCTTTTGTCAGCAAGTCTTTTAACCTACGTGATTCTTGGCTTCTTCATCTGTAAAATGAGGACATCTCTCTTATCAATTGTGAGAATTAGAGATTTTATATATATATGTATATTTATATATATAAACACTATATGTACATAGTGTCTAGAATTTACATAGTAGACACTATGTGGATAATCAATATTATCTTTACCAACTTTAGGTTTTTGTATTCTAAAAAAATTTAATTAAAGTAGCAATATTGAAACATGTAGTATTATTCACAATATAATGCCCTTGTGTCATCTTCTTTAATTCTGTTGCTACCCTTCTAGTTCAAAATAACTAATGATACCATATTATTTAAATATTTTTTCTTTTCTTTTCTTTCCTTTTTTTGAGACAAAGTCTCGGTCTGTCACCAGGCTGGAGTGCAGTGGCATGATCTTGGCTCACAGCAACCTCAGCCTCCCAGGTTCAAGCGATTCTCATGCCTCAGTAGCTGGGATTATAGGCCTGTACCACCATGTCCACTGATTTTCTGTATTTTAGTAGAGACAGGGTTTCACCATGTTGGCCAGACTGGTCTCGAACCCCTGTCCTCAAGTGATCCACTCGCCTCGGCCTCTCAAAGTGCTGGGATTACAGGCATGAGCCACCGCACCTGGCCTTATTTATATTTCTTCGTGTTCGTGTGATTGCAGGTTATTTTTTCAGAGTAATTGTTCTAAGTGGGTAAACATAGGATGAAGCACTATGAGAGCTGGGTTCTGATCTTGGTTCTGGGACTTTCTAGCTGAATATGTTGGTTAGGATTCTTTTGGCTGTAAGAAACATCAGACACGGCTAAAAGCATCTCTAACAATATGATATTTATTCTCCCACTTAACAAGGTAGGGCAGCGCTAGTACTGGTTGATTCAGAGATCAGTACAGTCATTAAAGTCCAGGTGCTTTCTCTTTCTTCCTGGCAAGGTCTCTGCTACCTGCAGCGTGTTGGTGAGGCCTCCTCTTATGGTGGAAAGATGGCTGTTGCAGCTCAAATCATGGCACATAGACATGACACAACTGGGAGGCATTTTCTCCAAATGTCACTCTCATCAGCTTTTATCTGAGGAATACCTTTTGGCAGTAGTCCCTCAGCAGACTTCTCCCCCTTCTTCATTGTCCAGAGCTGGGCCACATACTGCCCTTAAACTGATATAGGCACCTCATGTAGACCACTCGTGGGCTGTGGTCTGATGGAAAATTACCACTTGATACTCAAATCGTATCAGGTTATGCTAGCAAGGAAAAGACAGAGAATGAATGTTGGGTAAAGCAACCAACATTTGGCCACTCTGTGTGACCTTGGCCAAGCCTCTCAATCAAACCAGATTTAGCTTAATTGTCTATGAAAGAATTGCTATACATTGAGTATTTTGAACTATGTGCCAGGGTAGATGTTACATATTTATTATTCATTTAATCCTCACAACAATTCTTTAGTACAAATTCTCTTGTTATCCCTATTTTACAGACGTAAAAGGTTAAGTAATGTGTTCACGGTCAAAAATTCCTAACCAGTATTGCTGTGAATTGTAGATCTTTCAGCACTAAAATTCCAGAATTATGTAGATTAACATAAAATATACAAACACATAAAATTTATATAAGATATGATAGGTCATGGAACAGTGTGTTTAATGATACTTAAATCTAATCGCCTCCAGGAATTCTACGATGAATGGCCAATCAAGCTTGGAGAAGTAGAGCCTTATAAAGGTCCAAAGACACCTGATGGCAGGGTACGTGCAAATGTCTTCCTTGATGCCGTCTGTGCATGGTGTCAGGTGCTAAAATTAAGAGGCCACAGTGCATAGAGCACTGGCCTGGGAAGACCTGGAGTAGTAGAAACAGCACTAGACAAGGAGTTTGAGGTTCTAGTCCCAGCTATGCCCCAAGCTACAGCTGATTGGCCCTTGCCTTAACTCCTTGTTGAACGTCTCCGTTTCCTTTTCTATAAAGCCAGGGCTTGGTAGACCAGTGGTTCTCAACAGGGAGGGATGCATCAGAGCCACCTGCACAACATTTTAAAGAAGTACCTGGGCCCTTCTTCAGATATGTGAGATTAGAATCTCTAAGGAAGCGTTGGGTTAGGTTTACTTTCCCCCTTGACTGCAAGCTTCATGAAGGCAGAAACCCCTGTGTCCATAGCACACAGGAAAGAGAAGGGAATGGATTGTGTCCAGGCCTCAGGTTCATCATCTGCCCCATGAAACAGAGAGAATAATTATCTAGTCCCTTCCAGCTTTGGCAGTGTAACCTCCTGTTTCTGAGGCACCTGTTCAGATAAGTCACTGATGAAAGGAGGGTACGGGTCACTATATATAATGTAAAACTGACTACAGTTGAGAAATTACGTGATTTGTTCTAGTGAAGTTATTAATGTCAGGTATTTCTGGACAACAAAAGGGATCACTTGAAAATAAAAACAGACTATCTGATGATTTGGTAGCCAAAGATCCCCCACACCCCAAAAGCTGTTTGGGGGCAATTCAACTTTTTAAAAACAAAATTTATTTAGCCTTGTGCATGTAGATAAACAGCCAATAATATTTCTGGTTTTATTATAAGTTTGTAGCCAGGATATAAGTAGTTTGATAATTTATGTTATAATATAATGTGGTTGGGAAATAAGGTTCTATTTGTAAGAGTTTTAAAGTACAAGTTCCCCAATGAAAAATGATTTCTTTGGGAAATAACATTATTCCCATAATATCCTCTTTCTTTCTTAGGAAGTCAACTTTTATAAAATCATTGATTACATTTTACATGGAAAAGAAGAGATCAAAGTGATTCCGTGAGTATTGACAGGAAGTTGCTGCCGCAGTTGCCATTGTATTTTTGCACATATTGCATTTCTCTATATTGCAATGATTTTTTTCTTCTCTTCCCCAAGGACACCTCCTGCAGACCACTGGACACTCATTAGTGGGTTGCCAACATATGTTGCTGAAAATGGATTTGTAAGTTATTGAACAAATTCAAATTTTAAATAATATTGCAAGAAACTCTTATTAGCTAAGAGATAGATACAATTGTGAAAGCAAGAATGCATCCAATAAAAGCTAGATGGGCCGGGCGCGGTGGCTCATGCCTGCAATCCCAGCACTTTGGGAGGCTGAGGCGGGCGAATCATCTGAGGTCAGGAGTTCGAGACCAGCCTGACCAACACGGTGAAACCCCGTCTCTACTAAAAATACAAAATTAGCTGGGCGTCGTGGCACATGCCTGTAATCCCAGCTACTTGGGAGGCTGAGGCAAAAGAATTACTTGAACCCAGGAGGTGGAGATTGCAGTGAGCCGAGATCGCGCCATTGCACTCCAGCCTGGGCAACAAAGTGAAACTCCGCAAAAAAAAAAAAAAAAAGCTAGATGATCACTTCCTTTGGCATAGGGCAAAGGAGAGAAGAATCTTGACGGTCAAATGTAGGTTAACTGGAGACTTCCGAACTCTACACAGAAATATTTAGTCAGCATGAGAAAGGTTCCTCCATCCCTCAATTTCTTATTCTGTAGCCACACACATTTCAGATATCCTTTGGAATCCAATGACTATGATTTAATGACTGGGTTTAATTCTATCTCAAGTACATCAGTCAATTTTTTAAAGCACAAATGTGGGGGATGGGGAGGGGATGGTGTGGGATGCGGAACTTTTCAATATTGAGTTAAAAGCTTGGGCCTCTAAGGTCTTGACCCACCTGTAAATGTTCTTATAACATTTAGAACATAATGTTCTTCAAAGAAAGGACTAAAACAGATAATTGCTGATGAAAAGTTCAAAAAAGAAGAATAAGCTGCTTTTTGCCTCTTCAAAAACACAGTTGAAGGGTGCTCAGCCCATCAAATGATGTAATTTATTCAAGTTAGATCATGAAATTAATGCATGGCATGAAAGATTCCTTAAATTCTTAGGCTATATATGCTTATAAAAACTTTGAAAGATTCTCGCATTTTCTTTGTAAGAGTACTACAAAAATAGTAGACATGGTTCATTCAATTATTCTCAGAAAGCACTTACCTTGGGGCCGAGAGGCAGGCAGAGTTTGGTGAGGTGGAGATTTAAGGAGGGAGCCCACTTAGATCTTGTCAGATTGTTAGTTTTTTAGGACTTTTGTGAGCAAGTTGTTAAACTGTTGGCAGCTTGAAATCTCCCATGGCAGGGGAATTGGGACCATGGAAATTGGCAACTGATACAAGCCAAGGATTTCCCCAATTCCCAGCCAGGAGAGCTGATTTCCCCAGCACCCATTCTGGAGCTCACAGTTCTAGTTCCATCCCATAGATTTAAACAAATCACTTAATCTCTTTAGGCTTCCATTTCTTCATTTTTTTTTTTTTTAAAGTATGAACTTAATTGCTAAGATCCCTTCTGGCTTTAAAATGCTATGATTGCTGGGCGTGGTGGCTCATGCCTGTAATCCTAGCACTTTGGGAGGCCAAGGCAGGTGGATCGCCTGAGGTCAAGAGTTCGAGACCAGCCTGGCCAACATGGTGAAACCTCGTCTTTACTAAAAATACAAAAATTAGCTGGGCTTGGTGGCGGGTGCCTGTAATCCCAGCTACTTGGGAGGCTGAGGCAGGAGAATTGCTTGAACCCAGGAGGTGGAGGTTGCAGTGAGCCAAGATCGCACCATTGCACTCCAGCCTGGGGAACAAAGCAAAAACTCCGTCTCAAAAAATATAAAAAATAAAATCAAATAAAATGCTATGATTTTAATTATCTCTTGGAAAGACATGGTCTTTTATTAAGATCCATTTGTGATTATGACCCAAGGTACAGAAAACTTAAAATGATCCAAAATGGAGTGATTTCTTGTCCTTATAGATGTGAGCAATAGTCTGTGAATTCCACTAAGTAAAGTGATATCTCCCACTGAATCCTTACTTTGGTGTAACTAAAAACTTATCTGGCTGTTTCCTCCTGCCTCTTAACCACCATCTTCTAACCCAAATCTCACTTTAGGAAGAAGGAAAAAAAAGCAATCCTAGCTCTGCTGCTCGTACTGGCTGTAGCAGAGCTAGGATTTCTCAGCTTTCTCCTCTCCTTGGCCTGAGAAGCCTGTTGCTTTGAATTTGAAGGGAATTCCCTGGAGTCTGGGGAAGTGGGAAGGGGCAGAGACGGTACCACATGTCCTCCAGTGATTTAATTAGCAGCAGGAAAGCCATCTTGAATGAGTTGTTAGCAGCTGTGGCCTAGCTGAGGTCCATTTGCCTGCAAGTAGTCAAGAGCCATGTACGAAATCCTCACTCCCAATGCGTTCTTTCTTATTCGGCTTAGAGGGCTCCACCACACAATGTTTCAGAATGTTTTTCTCCTCTTGCCTTCCAGATCTGTAACATGATGAATGCCCCTGCGGATGAATACTTCACATTTCAGGTAACTGCACTCTGGGTCAGGCCTCACCTCTCTGGGCTGGGGTGGGGGGGTGGATGCTCTCGCCTCTCCTCCACCCCCAGAGACCGCCTGATGCTCAGGTGTGGCCACAGGCACACACAGGTCCATCTCCCACTCACCCTGGCTGGGCCAGCAAGTAGCAGATTCTTCAGTGAAGGAAGAAAAGAAAGATAAGACAGAAGGCCAGGGAGGGGACCTGCCACTCCTCCATTTGCTTACACTCCTGGTCATTTAGGGCAGTGGTCCCCAACCTTTTTGGCACCAGGGACCGGTTTCGTGGGAGACAATTTTTCCACAGAATGAGGGTGGGGTGGGAGATGGTTTTGGGATGAAACTTCCACCTCAGATCATCAGGCATTAGTTAGATTCTCATAAGGACTGCACAACCCAGATCCCTCACATGCACAGTTCACAATGGGATTCACACTCCTATGAGAATCTAATGCTGCTGATGATCTGACAGGAGGCGGAGCTCAGACAGTCATGTGAGCAATGAGGAGTGACTGTAAATACAGATGAAGTTTCACTAGAGTGCCCACTGCTCTCCTCCTGCTGTATAACCTGCTGGTTCCTAACAGGCCATGGGCCAGTACTGGTTTGCAGTCCAGGGGTTGGGGATCCCTGATCTAAGGGCTCAACAGTGCCTGGCACAGTATTCATGCTCAATAAATGTTCTCTGCATGCATGATTGGCTGGCTACATCCTACATCCTGAATCCTGCTCTCCTGGTGGTTTTCTCAGCAGCACTTCCCTGCAGCTTATTGCAACTGTTCTCAGGAAAATCAACAATTCTGATTGAGTCCTTAGAGCTGCTCCTGCTGTTAGACTCGGTTGTATCCTTCCTTCTCCACTGTGCAGAGACCCACTGCCTAGGCAATCTGCCTCCACTCACCACCAGATGCTCCCAGGAATCAGCTTCTGTATGTGCTACTCTAGCCGACCCACTTTTCCCCATCAGGGCTTCCTGCTGGAACCTGGCTGCAGACCCGAGTTGATCCCTCCCCGCCCCCCGAGTTCATCCAGCCCACCAGAAGGGCCAGCCTGTCATCTTCACCACCCCCTCCCCAACTGTCACTGCCTACCTGTCATCTCTGCCACTCCCCTCTCTACCTGCCCATCCCTCCTCACCTGTCATCTCTGCCACCCACTCCCCACCTGTCACCTCCTCCCAACCTGACTGTTAGAGATAAACCGGCATTTGGCTCCACAGCCTTTTATTTTCTGCCTCTGGGCACTTGTTCTCTGTCCTGTATTTAAAAAAACGTCCCCTTAGAGCCCTGATCTCAGTCAGAAATAGAGACTGCCCTCCCCAGTGGGTACCGTTGGGGTCTGTTTTTCTGTCTCTCTCACATGCAGAGCCCCATCTCTGCCTTTTAGGAAAAGACAGCCTTCCCCAGGCTGCAGCGTGCCTCCTTAGCTGCAGAACCACACCACACCTTGGGGAAAGCTGTACACACTTGCTTTGTTACGTGCATCTGCCTGCTCCTCCCTTTGCTGATTGACATGGAAAACATGTAAACACCATATGGCTGCTCTAGCTCCTTCCTCCTTGCAACTGAAGCTTATTTATGACCATGCTGTGCCCAGGCCTGATCCCTATATTTATGGCAGGTGGATGTCAGAATAGGATACATGCCAGCAAAAGGGGGACAATGATTTTCTAGAGTCTGAACCTTAAGCAGTCATTGTCTAAACAGGGAGTGGGAATGGAGCTGGCCCAGGAGAACGCAGGCTGCTCTGAAATGTGAGGCCCTTTCTCTCATGCTCCACTGCAGCTGCTGCTCTGATGTGCTCTGATGGACTGGGCAGAGAGGAGGCCTGGGGCCTCCCTGGGGCCTTGGGGAGTCCCCAGTGTGGGATAAACCTCCAGGTCACAGGGATTTCCCAGTTCCCTGGGAAACATCAGTGTGGTGCCCATGAAAATGTGCTTCTCAGATCTCCACCTGTGGGACGTGTAGCTGTGCAATGGCTGCTGGCCTGAAATCCATGGTCACATCTGCACTGAGGCCACATGCTCCACAGGCCACTCCCAATTGGTAACTGAGTGTGGCAGGGACAGGAAAGCAAGCCTACTCCTGGAAGACAGCCAGATCCCCTGCCAGGCAGCTTTGGCCCCAGGAATGCCTAACAGCTCTGCAAACAGTTTCAGAACATCGCGGTGGTCTAAGGGGCTCCCCTCAATCTTCCATCCTTCCGTTTCTCCTTTGCAAAGGGTCGGGACTGTATCTCTGTCTGATGTCTCTCTCAGCACCTCCAGCCTCCCTCCCCACTGCTCCTCAATGGCATCACCTGTGCATCATTCCGCAGAGCGGACTAGGACGGGTGGCCACCCTCCCCAAACCACCACCCTCCTTTTGTGCTCCGTCTTCTGATTCTGTCCCTCCCTGCTCAGGCCCCACCCTGATTCTTACGATTCCTTTTCGCACCTGAGAAGTTTGATAGAAAAGCCAATGATATAAAAAGAACTGCCGTCAGAGCAAACCTGCAAAGGCTGTGTTTCTTGGGGGCATAATGGATTCATTTCCTATTGCTGCTGTCACGAATTGCCACTGAGTGGTTTAAAACCACACAAAATGTATTATCTCACAGTTCTGGAGGTCAGAATTCCAAAATGAGTCTTCTTGGGCTAAAATCACGGCGCTGGTGGGACTCTTGCTTTCTGGAGGCTCTGGGGATAATTCATCTCCTTGCCTTTTCCAGCTTCTCAGGGCCGCCCGCCTTCCTTGCCTGGTGACCCTTCCCCTGGCGGAGCCAGCAGCACCATCACTCTGACCTTGCTTTTGTCATCATAGCTCCTTCTCCCATTCTGATTCTAACCTCTTTTCTACTTTTAAGGATCCTTGTAATTACACTGGGTCCACCTGGAACATCCAGGCTAATTTCCCCATCTTAAGGCCAGCTAATTAGCAACCATCATTCTATCTGCAACCTTAGTTCCCCTGTGTTGTGTAAGATAATATATTCACAGGTTCCAGAGATTAGGATATAGACATCTTTGGGGGCCATTGTTCTGCCTGCCATAGTGTTCCTTGAAGTGGACTAAGGGGTCTTCCTTTAACATCAATTAAAGTGGTCCCAATTCACAGGAGGAAAATTGCATAGAATTTCCTCAGTTTTTTGTCCTACTAATTTTTCTTAAACTTTAGGTTCCTTCTGTCACTTGTCTGTCAACAAGCTCTAGCTAATGGCAAAACAAATGAATATGAACTAGTAGCAAATGAATATTTCCTGAAACACTGAGAAGCAGTCAGCAAAGCTTATTTTGGAAGCTTTGACAAGTACACATGAAGTTCTTTCACACGCATGTGATATATTTTCTATTACTGATTTTGTCCTTGGTCCGTATGATGGCATAAGTACATAAATATTTCTCATTGTTTTCCAAAGATGCAGGCTTTGCAAGCACTATGCACTGCATCTTTTTTCTAAAGCTTTGACCATCAGGACACAGACGTTGAGGTTTGGTTCCTCTGCTTTTCATTCCATGTATAATGACTACATAGAGTAGTAACAAGTTACTTAGATTGAGCACTTATTACATGCTCAGTCTAAATGCTAAATTGTGGTTCAGGCTATAAGTGCAGTTGGAATTCCAAAACAGAAAAATTCTTTATGAGTTAGAAAAATTAGAAAGGCTTCATGGGAGAGCCAAGACTTAACAGGGGCCTGTAAGGATGACTAAGTAAGCCAAGGGAGGTCTTCAAGAACAAATAATGTGGTGTGTTGAGTGCTTGTCTATCTTTGCCTTAGCTACATACTGTGCAAATGCTACATCATGGTTCTCATACTTCAGAAGGCATCAGAATTACCTGGGAAGCTTATTGAAGATGCATGCCCAGGCCGGGCATAGTGACTCACACCTGTAATCCCAGCACTTTGGGAGGCTGAGGCGGGCAGATCACTTGAGGTCAGGAGTTCAAGATCAACCTGGCCAACATGGTAAAACCTCATCTTTACTAAAAATACAAAAATTAGCCAGGCGTGGTGGTGCATGCTTGTAATCCCAGCTACTCGTGAGGCTGAGGCAGGATAATCAGTTGAACCTGGGAGGCAGAGGTTGCAGTGAGCCAAGATTATGCTGTTGTACTCCAGCCTGTGTGACATAGTGAGACCCTGTCTCAAAAAAAAAAAAAAAAAAAAAAAAATGAAACAAGCTAAAACAAATCTGTTACACATGGTCCTTGGACCACACTTTGAAAAACACTCCTAAACTTTTGTGCCTGCATCCCTCCACTAGACCCTAAGCATCTTGCGGGCAAGACCTGTGATTTATTCTTTGTACCTTCAGCAACTTCCCCAGTTCCTGGCATACCATAGAGGCTTGACAAATGTTTACTCAACTCAACACACCACAGAATGAAAGACTATCTTCATGGATCAGTCAGAAAAACAAAAACCACACTAGTATTTCAATAGGAGAATTTTATTTAAGGAATTAGCTAAGCAGGTGTTAGAGGATAGAAAAAGTGTAAAGGCAACAGTGAGGTAACATAGTGGTAAGAAGCACTTCCCATCCCTCGGGCTTGGGAAAGAAAGGGAAAAGGTTAGAATTGTCAGAAAACAGACACTTGGTTCTAGTTCACTCTATTGGATGTGCTAGAGTACATATAATGGCTGTATGGTCCTAGCCATGTTCTAACACAAAGTAGGAATTGCACATCTAACACCAAAAGATTATTCTTTCTTTTTTTTTTTTGAGATGGAATTTCACTCTGCTGCCCAGTCTGGAGTGCAGTGGCACGATCTCGGCTCACTGCAGCCTCTGCCTCCTGGGTTCAAGCAATTCTCCTGCCTCAGCCTCCCGAGTAGCTGGGATTACAGGTGCCCACCATCACACCTGGCTAATTTTTGTATTTTTAGTAGAGATGGGGTTTCACCATGTTGACCAGGCTGGTCTCGAGCTCCTGACCTTAGGTGATCTGCTTCCCAAAGTGCTGGGATTACAGGCTCCAGCCACTGTGCCCAGCCTTTTTCTTTAAATTAAAAATAAACTAAGTGACAGATGGTTGGGTGGTAGCTAGAAGGGAGGAGTACAGGAGAGTCTTGTAGTGATGAAATAGTGTTGTATCTAGATTCTAACGGTGGTTGAAAATCTACACAAGGGATAAATTTGCATAAAACTATATGTACACACACACATATATGTGCAAAAGTAACTGCATACAAATCTTGGTAAAATCCAAATCAGCTCTGTATCGTACAATGTCTGTTTTCTGGTTTTGATATTGTACTATAGTTACACAAGACAGTAGAAAATGTACTATAGTTGTCTAACCATCGTTACCATTGTGTGAAACTGGGTGAAGCATACCAGAAATCTCTCTGTACATTTCTTTTGTAATATCCTGTGAATCTATGATTATTTCAAAATAAAAAGGCAAAAAAATAACTTAAGGTCCCTTCTCGTTTGTAGAAAGGACCTGTAGACGAAACTGGTTGGGTCATTAAGAATGTTTTGTCCCTGCCTATCGTCAACAAGAAAGAAGATATTGTAGGAGTTGCTACATTTTACAACAGGAAGGATGGAAAACCTTTCGATGAGCATGATGAATACATTACCGAGGCAAGTGCAATAATAAGATAATGGAAGTCAATGCAATTCACAAAATAAGAGAGGGCGCATAATTATTTGTTATTCTGGAATGATATTTTGAAGGGCCATTAAGACATGGGTCACATATAGCTGTAACCAATATGTTGTTATTTTGTCGTTTCTATTTCCTGACTTCTATAAACTGCAACATTTTCTACCAAACTATAAAATTTTTAGCTTAACCAAAATTTGTTATAATACTCAGAAAACAGGAAAGAGGATTTTCTTCCTCTTTCTCCCACTCCTCCTTCCTGTTCCCTCTCATTCTTATTCTTATTCTTACGCCCAGCCCCCTGCCTAATTTTTAGGTCCTGCTTGACTGTACTGGTGTTGGTAACATCTCTCTCTTCTAACGAAGTATTCATGGTGCATGGTCCACTTTAAAAAGCAATAACTCAGCCAGTTTTATTGTCTGAAGCTGATTATTAGTATGTTTTTCTTAAATTAAAAGAAGGAATGGGGTGGTTGATGATGGAAGGGAGATTGATAGAAAAGCGTGCAGTTTGTTGCCTCCAAACCAATTTTCCTTTAACTGAAGAGAATTAGAATCACCTTTTATCCGTTTCAGACTCTCACACAATTTCTTGGATGGTCTCTTTTAAATACTGACACCTACGATAAGATGAATAAGCTAGAAAACAGAAAGGACATTGCTCAGGAAATGCTCATGAACCAAACCAAAGCCACTCCTGATGAAATTAAGTCCATTTTGGTAAGTGGGAAATTCAGTCCTGTGGACATAGATGTTACCTAACCACATATTCTAGAAGTCATCTAATTACCCAGGGGTCGGACAAATGCGAATGGTTTACTCCTGGGCTGAGGGAGAGAGACAGGGAAGGAGGGGTTGGAAGAAGACATGGATGGCCCAGTGTACAGAGACCCTTACTGGAAGTACTGCTGCTTGGCTGGAAAAGCACTTTGTTGAAAACAGCCCTGGGGCTATGGGAGCTATAGCAAGAAAAATATATATATATTTTAGGAAGGGAAATGTATCAGTCAGCTATTGTCATATAATGCTACATAACAACAACCCTAACGCCTCAGCGGCATGCAGTAATGAACCTCTATCTCTCACTCACATTTGTGGGTTGACCAGGCTTTGATTGACAGTGGCTGGACTTGGCTCCAAGCTGTGAATTTGGTTTGCTCTATGTGTCTCTCATCCTTCTTGGACCAGGAGCTACCTGATAGATGTCCTTCTCACAGAGATGACAGAAGTGCAAGAGAGCAAGCCCAACGGTGCAGGCATACTTCAGGTTTTCGCTCACATCACAGTCACCAAAATGCTCATTGGCCAAAGAAAGCCACATCATGAAGACCAACCTTATAGATGATGGGGGAGCAAGGGGATATTTGCTAACCATGTTCTAATCACCACAAAATGAAGGGAAAATATCATGTGCCCACCATCTCTATTTCTTTTATTTCCCTGGCTTTGCGTGTGTGTGTGTGTGTGTGTGTAGTTTTGCTGGAGTGGGTTGTTTTTGGTGAGCATGTTGGTTTTTGGTTTTGCCCAGTGGTTTGAGTGTAATTCAGTTTGACAGTTTGAGATGTTAAAGATGAGAAGATCTGGGGGGAATAAAGGGAACTGTGATAAGCTAATAGAAAAATAAATGTAAGCCACTCATTTTCTCTTTCCTACATGCAAACAACCCACACCTCTTTTAAAAAAGCAGCTACTGTAATCATTTTGGGGGAATTTTAAAAATCAAATATATTAGATTATTTCTTGAAGAAAGTCTTCATAATCAGGTGCTATAGGTCTTTGTATCCATGACAAAGAATGCATCTTTGCCATGGAAATCACTGTCGTATATTTTATTTATTTACTTATTTTTAGACATGGGGCCTCATTCTCTCACCTAGGCTGGAGTGCAGTGGTGCCATCATAACTCACTGCATCTTCCAACTCCTGGGCTCCAGGGATCTTCCCGCCTCTTCCTCCCACATATTTTAAATATATCTTAACTAAGACTGTAATAGTAGAGGAATCAGATGGAAATCTTCTCCTTTAGGAATTTCACACCTCAATTGCTTTTACATTTTAGAAATTTCAAGAGAAGTTAAATGTTGATGTAATTGATGACTGTGAAGAAAAACAACTTGTTGCAATTTTGGTAAGTGTTTTCTTTCTAACCTTAATGCCTGTTAAATAGAGGCATTATAAATCAATAATATATTAGGACATGCTTTCTTGTTTTTCAAGTAAATGTTGAGTTTTCTCTTTCCTGATATTTCTCAAGGCTAAAAAGAAAGAATTCTTCTAAAGATTGATCTTTTGATTCCCTGCTTTTCTTCATCTTTGTCGCCTCTGGTCCAATTCACACAGATAATTTACAATTGTAGGTAGCCTAGACTACTGCTTAGGGGACTTCGGGCACAGAATCTAGGGATATCAAGGCACAGTTTATTTTAATAGCTTTGGATGACACCATGGCCACCCCAGAGGACATGACAGAGTTAGTGTGGAGCATGGATCTTTCTAGGCACTGGCACCCCCTGCCATTTCTAGCTTCTCTTCTGGAGTCTGAAGGCTCCATTCTTTCCTGTTGTTGCCAGTAGGCCATCCCTATTATTTCTGGTTGAAATTAACTTTCCCACTTCACTAATTCTGTCTTTTGTTGTGTCCAATCAACTGTTAAACTCGCTCAATACGTTCTTAATTTCAGAGATTTTTTTTTTCAGTTCTAGAAGGTAGATTTAATTCTTTTGTTAAGGTTCTAACTCTGTGTTAAAACTTTTCATCATTTGATCTATTTTGACTATTTTTCCCTGTATTTAAAAAAAAAAATGTATTGATGTGTATTATTTTAAGGTACCCATCTTAATACTAGAATCACCTGTAGATCTGATTTTACTGTTTATTTTTACACCTGGGTTCTAGTCATTTGATCCTGTTTTAAAGCATGCCTCATGCTTTTAAAATAAAAAATCAGATATTGTAGATAAAAACGTGTAGGGGCTCTGAGTGATATTATCCTTCTGCAAAGAGCATTAGAGTTTCTTCTGGCAGGTGAGAGAATTGTTTTAGATTTCATTTGGGATGATCTTTTTTGGTTTTATTCCTAGTATTAGGGTGGAGCCCTTGTTTCTAGAATGTGGCTCTTCTGGAATCCATGAAATCCTGGGATATTTACCAAGACCCCAAGACCTTGAATTTCAGAGGATTGAATTCCATATGATTGAAATGGAAATATCACACTTAATTTCCTTACTAACTGCTATAACCTGTTTTCCACGGTCTCTTTCCGATCTGTGATGTGAGGGTTCTTTCTAATCTAAGACACATTGACTATCTCACCTTCTCCCTTTCCATCTTTTATGGGCTCTGTCCTCCCACCCGGGGCCTTTGCTCTGCTACCATAGGACTGTTGGTCTTTGACCCCTTTTCGGGGCTTACTTCCCACCCCCATGTTTTCATGTCATCTGAGGTTCCCTTTTCTCCCATTTTGCTTGGCTCCCCCTTTGAGCACCATCCTCTCAGCCTGGCCCAGAAGACCACTCTTTCTTCTCCCCACCTGCCCTCAACAATAGGCATCTTCTTGGAAAACAAAATTTTCATTGACATCTGTGTCACTAGAAATTCTCTAATTTCTTATTTAAAGGAAGAAGGATTGCATGTTGTAGAAGAAATAAACTGGACAAAGAACCAGTAGACTTCCTAAAAAACCAGCCTATTTTGAACGTAAAATCTACTCAGGGCAAATCCCAAATCATTGTTGCATAAAATTGAGGAACATAACAAATATTTCAGAGGAGTTCTCCAAAATTATCCTGGTGTCATTTCTCAGCTACGTAATTATTTGTCCATCTTCACCTACCTGAGTCTTTCTCCAGGCCTGCACTTTAATGTTACCTCCAGGGAAGGCTCAGCTGATTTTCTGGGTGTAGCAACAGTTCTGTGCAAGAGTGTGAGGGGCCAGCCCAGGCTCAGGGGCTGGGGGGACCGGAAACCATAATTTTGCTTTAATTAGATATATATCATTCGGTGTTGAAATCTGTGTAAATAGAGCATGGCTGTCCCCTGAAAAACCTTAAACTCACTAAGGGGAATGACCTCCCTTTCCCTAAGTTTGTGTCCTCCTCAGTGCATTAGTAAGGACATACTACACATTCAGATAAATACCCATTGAACTGAATCTCTCCTGCAGATCTGTCTGGTAGACCCACATAGTTGTTGCTAATTTCTGCCTCTTGGCACTTTCTCACCCTCATGGAATCGTCTCTCCACTTCCTTCTGCCAGCTCAGCTGCATGCATGTCCCTCCAGCATCTCTCCTCATTTAATTTCCCCACTTGTCCAAGGACATTCAGTTTCTCCCTCGGCATGGAGCACTAGCATACTCTCTGATTATTCTAAGTGCTTACTTTTCAGTCGCATGTATTTTATAGCCACTTTAATAAGTTAAGTTCCTTAAGGGCAAGATCCATATTGTTATTTCTCAAGTCGCACCAATGCCATGTGTCTACTTGGCTATTTTTTCACATAATCCGGAATCCTAACCAGATGTGAGTTAAATGAAATGTCTGCAAGTATACCTATGTACTGCAGGGCAATCATAGGTTTATCTATCCACTCATTCATTCAACAGGCATTTCCTGAGCACCTTCCTGGGACAGGACCTGCAGATTTGGGATATGGCAGCAAATAAGCAGATGATCCCCACCCTCGGGGAGCTCACATTCTAATGGGAAACTATCACTGAGCACATAAAGAAAATTCAAGAGAATTGAATTAAACAGTCATTTACTGTTTACTGAATATTTCCTGAACAGAAAAAAAGTTGAGTTTCGAAAATGAGTAAGGCTTTTGTAACTAAACATTTTATTTTGCATCATAGAAAGAAAAGAGCTACTGGAGTTGGATTTGGAATGGTATCCCATTACCTAGAAAGTCTTTAATATAGCCAAGTCTCAGTTTCATCACCTGTAAAATGGAGATAATCGTGTAGGCCTGCCGTAAGGATAATCTGCACAAACTGCATCACCCAGTGCCTGGCACGTGCTGGCTCAGTGAATCACACATTGTGTTCTTTTATTGTAATTTTGGTTTACACCCAGTGTTGGCTATGGGAGTGGAAAGGGAAAACAGATGAATGTAATCTGAAACAATCCATCCTTATTTCAACAGAAAGAGGACTTGCCAGACCCACGCTCAGCAGAACTGTACGAATTCCGCTTCAGTGACTTCCCCCTTACAGAGCACGGATTGATTAAATGTGGAATACGACTGTTTTTTGAAATAAATGTGGTGGAGAAATTCAAAGTACCTGTAGAGGTCAGATGGTATTTAATTTAAAATACTGTGTGATTCTGCAGCTCTGCTTCACTGATGTTTTCTGTGGTTCAAAAGATGGGCTCAGTTTGAATTTTAAATTATTATTAACTTTCTAAATACATCGGCTTAACCCCTGTCAACAAGACCCACACATCTTTTTAGATAAGATTGCCACAGACCTTCTAACCTTTAGAATTCTATTCCAAAGTCTGAATGGTGTCATCTTCTTTTAGGTTCTTACCAGATGGATGTACACTGTGAGGAAAGGATACCGAGCTGTCACTTACCACAATTGGCGGCATGGGTTCAACGTGGGGCAGACCATGTTTACTTTGCTGATGGTAGGTACAGAGGGTTGTAAATCCTTATAAACCTGCAGATTTCCCATTTGAGCATGATGAGAAATAGGTATGGTCCATCATTTTAGATCAGTAATTTAAAAATTCAGGGCACAAACCCCTCTCCGCTGCAGATGAGTCCCAGGGAACATCGGTATCCTTGAGCACCAGTGGGATGATCATTCAGATATTCACACACTTACCTTCTTGAAGGTTCAGTCTTCACCCACAATACTACAATACTCACAACAAATAAAGTGAACTTGCTGCAGAAACCTAGTGGGCCTATTCTCTATTGCAGGCTGCACTTGGTATAGAGCTATATTAATTCAAATAAATTATAGATATATGTATATATGTTATTTTTTTAGACAGGAAGATTAAAGAAATACTATACAGATCTCGAAGCCTTTGCCATGCTTGCTGCTGCCTTCTGCCATGATATTGACCACAGAGGCACCAATAATTTGTACCAGATGAAGTAAGTGAACACATGTCCAATGTTGACACGTATTGGTGGACATTGGAAAGTACTTAGGGTGAGAAAAACGCTTCTCCCTATTCCTTGGCCCAGTCAATGCCTCTTTGCCATGTTGGAAATTCCAGGGCTGGGTTCTATTCCCTCCCAAGCTTCCGCCTTCATGATAACTTTGCTCTTTCTCCCTAGGTGCTTGCGTCCCCCTTTCCTTTCTGTTCTCATTTCCAGATGTGCCTCTGCCTTCTTCCTATAGGCCTTCAGGCTTTCTTCTCTCAACTTTGCTTAATCAGAGTGTTGAATTCCTATATTAAAGTGCACGAATCTGGCTGGGCACAGTGGCTCACACCTGAAATCCCAGCACTTTGGGAGAGTGAGGCGGGCAGATCAAGTGAGGTCAGTTCAAGACCAGCCTGGCCAACATGGTGAAACCCTGTCTCTACCAAAAGTACAAAAATTAGTTGGGTGTCACACACCTGGGATTATAGGCACATGTCTATAGGAGGTAGACATGTGCCTCTGAGGTAAGAGAAACACTTAAACCCAGGAGGCAGAGGTTGTAGTGAGCCAAGATTGCGCTACTGCACTCCAGCTGGAGCGACAAAGAGACTCTGTCTCAAAAAAAATAAAAAATAAAAAACAAATACACAAGGTACATGAATGTTAGGCTTACACTTGTACACTTCTATGGAGCACTCCCCAGCTCAGGCTAGAGAATACTATCCCTGGGCTCACTACCCTTCACTTCCCTGGTCTTTTTGCTTCTAACAAACTCTCCTTCAGCTGGTCTTCTATCTTAACATTGATGCCATCTTTCTCTCTTGCCCCAAGAAAGGAAGTACAATAAGAAGGGTGCAAGCTCTGGGCTCAGGCAGATTTGGATTCAATGGGTCACAAGTTATTTAAACTTTCTAAGCCTCAATTTCCTCATCTGGAAAGTAAGAATTATTAATAATGGTACCCAGCACATAAGGTTGTTGTAAAGATTAAATGTGATCATGCATATAAAGCCCTCAACTCATGGTAGGATCCTGGCAGTTAATAAATATTAGGTATGATTGCTGGGCGCGATGGCTCACGCCTATAATCCCAGCACTTTGGGAGGCTAAGGAGGGCAGATCACGAGGTCAGAAGTGGGACACCAGCCTGGCCAACATGGTGAAACCCAATCTTTACTAGAAATACAAAAATTAGCTGGACGTTGTAACGTGCACCTGTAATCTCAGCTACTTGAGAGGGTGAGGCAGGATAATTGTTTGAACCCAGGAGGCAGAGGTTGAAGTGAGCTGAGGTCACACCACTGTACTCCAGCCTGGGTGACAGAGCAAGACTCATTCTCAGAAAATAAATAAATAAATAAACTTTAGGTATTATTATGATTACTATTATTGTTATGATGTCATTGGACTCTTCATTCACCAGCATTGCTCATGGCCAGCCCAGTTCCTTGATAATGGGTTTTAAGATGGTCTATCTGCCTTAGCCACACTTCATTCTCATTTCTGACACATGAACTACCCCTCTCCAGAAGTACTGAAGTATTGTAGACAGACTGAATGGGCTTTGGAGGCTTGGATTTGTGGGGACCAACTACTTCTTGGTTGGGGGATCTTGGACAAGTCATTTAATCTATTTGAGATTCAGTTTCTTAGCCATGAGATGGATAAAGTGTTGACCTCTCAAAGATTGTTGTGAGAATCCAGTGAAATTACATATGTGAAACCTACTTGAGAAAGTGCCTACTAGGCAGGTTTCACATATATAATTTCATTGAGTGAAAAGCACTTTGTAAGCAGTGACTCCTCATCTTCAGCAATTCTACCTATTATTAGGCTTTGTCTTGAAAAGACGATCTCCATCCAGACTTGAGGCAAGAGACATCTTCATCTCAAAGGTTCCAGCCTACACTGGCCACTCGCTCCTCCAGAATGCAAGTTCCCTGACAGTCACTGAAGTCCTCGTCTTCCTTCTTGATCAGTAGTATACTAGCCAATTCAGTTCCAGAGGAACAAATTGAGCATCTATTGTGTGCTAGTAAGGACTTGATACCTACTGCCTCATTTAACCTTCACAGCACAGTGAAGGGAGGTGCCATATAGGAGGTACTATTATCCCCCACTTTAACTGATGAGCTCAAAAGATGAAGTCAAACCTTCCCTAGGTTATAGGAAGTAGCAGGATTGAAGTTGCCATCTTGCCTCCAGGTTTGCAGGAAAGGCGCATGCAGCCACACCCTGCCCTCTGCATTGGCCTGGTTTTCTTTCATCATTCCTCCTCTGTAAACTCAACTGTAGGGGCATGTGGTGATGGAAGGGCTTCCTGACTGCAGACTGTCAGTGTGTGTGTGAATGTCTGTGTGTGTATATAAATAATATATATATTTTTTTGAGACAGGGTCTTACCCTGTCACCCAGGGACTGCAGTGGCATGATCATGGCTCACTGCAGCCTTGACCTCTGGGGCCCAAGAAATCCTCCCACCTCAGCCTCCCAAGTAACTGGGACTACAGGTGTATGCTACCATGCCTGGCTAACTTTTAAATTGTTTTTGTAGAGACAGGGCCTCCCTATGTTGCCCAGGCTGGTGTTGAACTCCTGGGCTCAAGCAATCCTCCTGCCTCAGCCTCCCAAAGTGCTGGGGTTACAGGCCTGAGCCACGGTACGTGGCCAACTAATTCTTTTTTTTTTTCACTGAATCATTTGTGAGTCGGCTGTAATACTAGATTTCATTCCTAAATATTGCAGCATATACTTATTAAGAATTAGGAGGACATTCACCTACATAAACACAATACAATGATCACCCTCAGTATTGGTACAATAATATTATCTAATATAAAATGTTTATTCAAAATTTTCCAATTACCACATTAATGTCCTTTATAGCTATTTTTTCCTTCTAATTCAAGATCTAATCAAGGAGCACACTTTGCATTTAGTTGTCAAATATCGTTAATCTCCTTTAATCTGGAGTAATTGTTCAATCTTTTTGTATGTTTCAGGATATTGACGTTTTTGAAGAGTCTAGGCCAACTATTTTGCAGAATATCTTTCAATTTGGATTTAACCACTTGTTTCCTGATTAATAAATTCCGACTAAGCATTTTTTGGCAGGAATACTACATAGATGATGCTGTGTCCTTCTCAACGCATTGTGTCAAGAAGCCCATGATATCAATTTTATTTATGGATGATGTCCAGAAGATCTCTCTATGTAAAGGAACATTTTCTCCTTTGCAATTAATAAGTAATATGGGAAACATTATTTTGAGATCAGATGAATATCTAGCTTCCCAATAACATTTTTTAACTAATGTTTTTAAACCTAAAGGAATTAAAGATACTACTCCTTTCTAGCTAGAATTGAGCTTTATTCATTTTAAAAATATATACATTTTAAATTGCTACATAATAGATATACATACTTTTGGGGTACATGATATTTTGATACATTCATATGATGTGCAATAGTCAAATCAGGATAATTGAGATATCCATCACCTTGAACATTTATGATTTCTTTATGCTGGGAATATTCAAATTATTCTTTACTAGCTATTTTGAAATAACAATGGATTGTTGTTTGCTATAGTTACTCTGTTAATTTATTGAACACTAGGTCTTATTTCTTCTACCTACCTGTATATTTGTACCCATTAATCAACCTGTCTTCATCCTTCCCACCTCCCTACCCTTCCTGGCCTCTGATAACCACCAAACTACTCTCTATCTTCAAATAAAGAAAATGTGGTGCGTATATATATACTATATAGATATACTATATATATATACTATATATAGTATATATATAATATATATCTATATAATAAATATAGATATATAGTATATCTATATGGTATATATATTATATAGTATATCTATATAGTAATATATTATATATATACTATATATAGTGTATATATAGTATATCTATATAGTACATATATAGTATATCTATATAGTACATATATAGTATATCTATATAGTACATATATAGTATATCTATATAGTACATATATATAGTATATCTATATAGTATTTATATAGATATACTATATCTATGTAGTATATATATATATAATGGAATATTATTCAGCCACCAAAATAATGAAATCTTGTCATTTGCAGCAATATGGATGGAACTGGAGATTATTTTGTTAAGTGAAATAAGCCAGGCACAGAGTCAAATATCACATGTTCTCACTTATACATGGAGCTTCAAACGTGGATCTCATAAGATAGAAAGCAGCTTGGTGGTTATAGAAACTGGGATTTACTCATTTTTTAAAAAATCTCCAATGCCAACACAGAGTAGTTGTTTAAATATGTATTAAAATTATGATCAATTGTAATATTGATCAGATGTGGCCTAATTATTCCCCAACTAAAGTATTTGCTTTCCCTGACCTGTCAGTAACCTGGCAGTGACCTCTCCCAGCCTAAAGTTTTATTCTCCATGAAATAAATAAAGCTTCTCTACTAAGGCTCCCTGCCATGTTTTTGATTTCTTCTTTCTTTAAAATTATTTATTCTATATTTTCATGAGAGTCTTCACATAATCTCTAGACCTTTGACGTCAGCCTCTTTCTTCAGCCTGAAGGCATTGAAGAAAAACAGGGTACAAAAGACTGGGGCCCCTACTTATATAAAGCTGTAATCTAATCGTTAATAAATGGGAACTCTAAGCTTACATTTATGTCACTGTCTTGGGGGAGGAGAGAAATGTTACCTTATAGTGCTTTACATCTTGGTTCTATGCAGATAACCCATGGGCCTCCACATGTTTACTATACGTTTTATAAGTCATAGTCCACCGCCATAAGCCCCAGGGAACTTAAAGAATTTAGATACAAGGAGCTGAACTCCTTAGTTTAAACAATTCAATCATTTATGCATTCAACAAATTAGGGTTTTTTTTTTCCAAAAGAGCATATTCTCATCTTCTAAATCTAGAAAATCTTTTCCAATATGTTATTGTTGACCACTTCACAGATGATTGAGTGGGGAGGGAGAAGAGAGACATTAAGAAAAATTCGGAATTGTATGAACCTATGTGTAATTTTTAAACAGCTGTAATCATGGCATATTGTTTTCCTTCTAGATCCACGTCTCCATTAGCAAGACTTCATGGTTCTTCTATTTTGGAGAGGCACCACCTGGAGTACAGTAAAACTCTGTTGCAGGATGAGGTACGTAAACCTCTCTTTAAGACAGCTAAACACAAATTCTGGATCAAAGCACTAACCCACAGAAAATGCTTGGAAAAAGGGTGGCCTTGAGTTACAGCAGTTGATAGTGTATACCTTTATTGAAATCAATTGATAGAAATTGCTATATTGAAATAGTTTTTGAACAGCCAAGTTGGAAGTAGCTGAGACAGGTGAAGAGAGCCATGGAAAGTCACAGAATCTCTGTGGGTCTGTAGGGAAAGAAGAAAAGGCTTATGGTGGATACAAAAGTGCTCCGTGCACCCCAAGCATATGTAAATGTAAAGGGGAAAGGAGGCTACATGGTCACTGATTTTGTTATTCATTCATGGGGCATATGCTTACAGCATGGTCTATGCCTTTAAGAAAGTCAAGTGTTCATAGTGGAGTGTATTCACACATTCTTGCATTGCTATAAAGAAATACCTGAGACTGGGTAATTATAAACAAAAGAGGTTTAATTCACTCCCAGTTCTGCAGGCTGTACAGGAAGCATGGCAGCATCAACCTCTGGGCAGGCCTCAAGGAGCCTACAATCATGTTGGAAGCTGAAGGGGGAGCGAGCACTTCACATGGCCAGAACAGAAGGAAGAGAAGTGGGGGGGAGGTACCACATACTTTTAAACAACCAGATTTCATGAGAACTCACTCAGTATTGTGACCAAGGAGGATGGGGCTAAACCATTCTTAAGAAACACTGCTCGCAAAATCCAATCACCTCCCACCAGGACCCACTTCCAACATTGGGGATTACAACTGAACATGGGGTTGGGTGGAGACACAGATCCAAACTATATCGTGGAAGTAGGCATGACTTAGCTACCATCAGAGAGGCACTGAGCCATGCTCTGAGAGTTCCAAAGGGAGAAAGCACATTTGTGTGAAGACTGTGGCAGCAGAAAGGGGCAAAGAGGGTGGGATCAGAGATGGCTTTCTGCAGGAGTGGCTCGGCCCCTTGAATTCATTGTGAATTGCACATATTACGTACTACTAATCTTCCAGAGAGGGTAGTCATTCTTCTTCCCTTGATCAATTTTATTGAAGGGGTATATGGGCATGTGGAAAGTTGTGGATGTTGTCTAATTATACTTTCTTAAGAATGTTCCAAACCAAAAATGATTAAGGTGAGTCATTAGATTGAGGGGAGCACTGTTTTGTCACAGGCAGTGAACTTGTTTAGAATCACATGCTCATTAGGATACATGAGCCCTCTGGAGAGTGGGCTTTTCTCAGTTTTAATAATAATCTTTTATTAAAAGCTCAGAATATACAGAAAGATATCCAAGTTTAGAGAGAATACTAAATTCTTCTAGGTAATGAAAATCCAAGATGGTCCTCTTAAGCCAAGCAGGAAAATCTCATAAGGCAGAGCAACTGGGCAGAAAAATGGAAAAAGAAGAAAACCACTTGCGTTGTTTTAACAATCTGTGATTGACACAGCACCCAACACCATTGCCATCCCAAACCTGCTGTGGCATTTCTAATTCCGCAATGCGCTTGGCAAAGCGCTAACCTCGTATGAGTCCAGATGGTGGTTCTCAGACATGGGTACCTGGACCAACTCTTTCGGACTCATTAATTTAACAGGGTGGGGGCAGACAGGCTGTTAAGGCACAGATCCCGGGCCCCATTCTCCACTTACTGACCAGACTCTCTGGAGTTTGGGCCTGGGAATCTGTATTTTGAACCAGAACCCTTTTAATTCTGATATGCAGACAGAATCTCTCCCTGCAGCAGAATTCACAGCATAGGTAACACCTGTTCTATGAGAATTAAAAGAAGGAGCGGAACTGAAAGTAACTCAGGAATGTAAGAGTAAATTGTTATTACCTAATTTGTTATAAGTCTTTGTTTTGCTGTTTGGGACAATCTTCGGTTTCTGAGTAAGAATTTTCTGTAAATCCCCCTGTTTATATGATACCACAGTGAGGTAGCATCAAATGTCATGTATCGCATAATCATACAGTCACCTACTAAAACAAAATACTGTTTTAAAACAGCAGCCAAATATCTAAATGCTTAACACTGGAAGGCTCCTAGTTTCTTAAATGTTTTTCCTTCTGGGATTTGGCAGTTTAGAGTTACAGTTTTCCATCTGAATTTTTTTTAATGTTATTTACTTTGCAGTCTGAACTGGCTTTGATGGCTATATAAAGACTTATTATTCTTTCTGAAAAGGAATATTGCATCTCAGTAATCTATACCATCTTTTCAAGGACCTCTCTGTAATACCCTTCAACCTGCTAATTGCAGACTTTTAAAGCCTTGTCAATAGAGTCGCTAGGCAATGCAGTCACACAGAGCCTGTTTATGAGCAGTCAAATTGGACACACACACAAAAAGATTGTTACCTATCAGATATTCTTTTTACATTTTGGGGAGACAATGTAGTTCTTGTATTTTTTTCATTCTCTAAAGAAAATATACACATTAAAAATTTTAATTTTTTTAAATAAGGGAAATCCTTGGGATTTATCCAGTAATTTCAGCATCTGTGGGCATTACTCAGACATTTTGTTTTGCATATTATAAGGCTTTGAACTGCAATGTCCTTCTATCCTAGCAGAGATGGATTCACTGCTTTGAGGAATAGAACTGCCTGTACTCTAAACCAGACAGAAATCAATGCTTTAACCCAAATGAATGGGTGGAAACTTCGTTAGCCAAATTTGTACGAGTATAAATTTTAATACTAGAATATACTGTAGGAATGACAAAATATATTGCTCAACATAAATAACAAAATCCTGTTATTATTCAGAATATCTCTTTCCAAAGCGTATGATAATTTTATTTATGCTTTTTCTTATCAACCGCATCAGCCTGCCCCATTTTACACATAGAAATGTGAAGGAGAAATCAAATACCTTGTGTACTGCCACTAGCAAGGCAAGAACATGTTGGCAATATTCTCTTGCGGGCGTCATAGGCACCACGCTGAAGACTAGAACGGCCTGTACTTTCCCTGGCCTCAGCTAGCTCGAGAGCCACGATCTGAATGAATTAAAGCCATTTCTACCTGTTTGGGGTGTGCTATGCAGAATTCATATTTCTATCGCCATTTCAATAGTCAGGGAAAATAAAATAGATTCTTTCCGTGAGCAAATGAAAGCAGCTGAGCAAGTCAGAGCCCGTGGCCAGGGGCTGGGAAGTAGGTCTCCTTTCTCGTCTAGTGCACCTGTCTCCACATAATGTCTTCAACACAATGCTCAAAAACAAATGGAATATTACATATTTATATATGTATTCAATAATCATTAATAGTTGCAAAAGTTACATAGGCCCACTATAAAAATTCAAACAATAGGAAAAACATCAAAGACAAATATTTTTTAAATTGCTTCAAATCCTACCATCCAGAAATCGATATTTCATTAACGTCTAATGAACCTCATTGCAGTCACCCTGCGGATATATACAGGAAGCATGGAGAGAAAGGACTCCATGTGTTCCCACTACCCAAGCTATTTTTTTAAGCCAGAGTTGGTTTTTAATCAACTTCATTGAAGTATATGTACAATAAACTGCATCTCTTATTTTATTTTATTTTTAAGACAGAGTCTCATCCTGTTGCCCAGGCTGGAGTACAGTGGCATGATCTCGACTCACTGCAACCTCTGCCTCCTGGGTTCAAGACATTCTCGCACCTCAGCCTCCCAAGTAGCTAGGATTACAGGCATGCACCACCATTCCCGATTAATTTTTGTATTTTTAGTAGAGGCAGGGTTTCACCATGTTGGCCAGGCTGGTCTCGAACCCCCGACCTCAGGTGATCCACCCACGTTGGCCTCCCAAAGTGCTGGGATTACAGGTGTGAGCCACCATGCCTAGCCTAAACTGCATCTCTAGAGTGCCCAATTCCATGAGTTTTGACTATTTTATATACCTGGGAAACCAGCACCACAATCAAGATGCAGAACACTTCTATCATCCAAGTAATTGCTCATATCATGCCCCTTCACAGCACATCCCACTCTCCACTCCCAGCCCTAGGCGGCAACCATTGAAATGTTTTCAGTTGCTATGGATTAGTTTGCATTTTCTAGATTTTATATAAGTGCAATCATACAATTAGCACAATAATAGAATAATCATGCAATCAATCACACTCTTTTGCACTGGTTTCTTTCATGCGGAATAATAATTTTTAGATTACTCATGTTGTGTATGTCCATGATTCATTCCTTTTTTTAGAGATGGGGTCTTGCTCTGTTGCCAAGACTGGAGTGCTGTGGCACAGTCATAGCTCTCTGCAGCCTCAACCTCCTTGGCTCAAGCAAACCTCCTACCTCTGCCTCCCAAGTAGCTGGGACTACAGGCATGAGTCTCTCTACCTGGCTAATTTTTTGTATTTTTTGTAGAAATACATTCTTGCTATGTTGCTTAGGGTGGTCTTGAACTCCTGGGCTGAAGCAATCCTCTCTCCTTGGCCTTCCAAAGCACTGGGATTACAGGTGTGAGTCACTGTGCCCAGCCAATTCATTCTTTTTCATTGCTAAGTAGAATCCCTTTATCTTAAATAAAAGTTATTGCATTTGACTTTATTTGAATTTAACAGAAGAAATGTTTTTTAAATGGAAGGAATTGCAGAACTTCACATAATGGTGTCTTTATCACAAGAAATGTTAGCTCTTAAAGAGCCCTCTAAAATGAATAACAAATGACTATGAAAAATTACAAAAAGCTGTAGCGAACATTTAGATGTTTGACATTTTTAAGCTATATGTGTTAACTTTACAGTATCTACTAACTCCCTTCTATGAAATATGAAGGAATTGGTATACTTTTTCCCACATATCTGTTCTATGTGATATTAATTTTTTTTTACCATTATCAATATTTATAAAATTACATTTTGCTCTGTAATTTCCACTACTGTTTATTTTAATTCAACTTTTAATTGAGTCCAGTACTTATTGACTCTACATTTTCATATAAGTTTTGTAATTGATTTGTCAATTTACAAACACACATACACAAACTTGTTGGTATTTTGGTTGGAATTGCGCTGGCTCTATGGATTATTTTGTGTTCTTGTGGTCATTTCATGCATAGGTTTTGCACTTGTTCCCCTCTGAAAATTACTCATCCCTGAATGGAGCCAACTATCTGTTGAGCACCATGGAGGAAGGGCAGGAATGAGCTGGGGAAATCCTCAGCTTCCAATTTGTTGTCTCAAACATTCTGTCACCAATTCTAAGGAACACACCTGTATTAGTCTGTTTTCACACTGCTATAAAGCTACTACCCAAGACTGGGTAATTTATAAAGAAAAGAGGTTTAATTGACTACAGTTCTGCACTGCTGGGGAGGCCTCAGGAAACTTACAATCATGGCTGAAGGAGAAGGGGAAGCAAGGCATGTCTTACATGGTGGCAGGCAAGAGCGTGTGAGAAAGAGCAAGGAAGTGGCACACTTAAAACCATCAGCTTTTGTGAGAACTCCCTCACTATCATGAGAACAGCGTGGGAGAACTGCCCCCATGATTGAATCACCTCCTTCCAGGTTCCTCCCCCAACACCTGGGGATTACAATTCGAGATGAGATTTGGGTGGGGACACAGAGCCATATCAACATCTCTTTGATTTTGTTTTCCTGAAGTTGGTAAAGCTCATATTGAGCAAAGCCCATGAAGCTCCAGGCCTTCTATTTGGGATCTGGCCATTGCTGTCCACCTTCCCTCCTTTACTTCTTGTTACCTATGGCGATGTCTTTGGTTAGGAGATTGAATATCAGAAGTCAATATAAATGTACATCAGCATAACTTCTCCATCAACTTCTCTTTTGCTGTTGTTTTGTGTTGTCAAAGTAGGTCTTGAAAGGAATTCCTTGCTTCTCCTGTGTGCTGGGCACATCTTGAGACCTCTTGCTCTAATTAAAGGATCACTGAGTCTGTGTTTACTTACTAAACAAACAAAAAACCCAACTTGTGTGCAAGTGTGTGTGTATGTGCATGTGTGTGTGTGTGTGTGTGTCCCACTTTGTTCCAAAGAGGATTTGATGGAGCTTCGAAGAATACATACAACACTAAAGAAAAAGAAAATGAGGACTAATGGAAAAATAAGGAAAATGAGGTGAGCATAGTAAAGGCCATACATACCCAAAATATATACAATAAGGTACATAAATGTACCTTATTGTATTTATCAGACATGGGCCACAAATTTGGCCAAAATGTTTATCAGACACAGGCCACAAATTTGGCCAAGTGCTTTCTAGCAACATATACAAAAACAGGAATGGGATCTTTTATATGAATCTATATCCACAACTTAATAAGTCAATTAGAAGCGCTTCTTTCAAGAACCTCAGGTGTGAAATGGAGAACAGAGAAAATCTAAAAGAATGTAGAATTAAGAAAGAGTTTTTCAATTAGGAGACTTGTACATGTCTTTAGATAAAAATGAAAATGAGTGAGAAGAAAAAGGTATGAATGAAATGCAGATATGTAGTGCTATATACAAAAGAAGCAGTACTGAAATGGTGACTATAAACCCTTTTTCTTCATTATATCAATTTTTAAAAATCCAGTATTGACTCATTTTGAAAAGTAAGATAGTTTTTGATAATCTATCAACTTTAATACAGCTGTTTTATTATTTTGGATTGGAAAAAGGTATAACAGATTAAACAGTATTTGTCACGTTTCTATATATTTCTTTATATATAGCTTTTTCTTTCACATTTATTAAATAGCAACAAGTGTCCAGGTTTACAAATTAAGCAATATGCACTAAAACAATTGGTGCATAATAAATCTGATTTATTTGATTGGTTGTAGATTATATACTCGGCACAATCTGACACTTGGTAGAGACGAGGAAGTCTCTGTCCCAAGGAATTATTTCTCTGAATTCAGCAGTCTGTTTTGCTTTTTTAAATGACTTAATGTGCTATAAATATTAACTTGTCTAAAGGTTTAAGGCATTTTCACACATTCCTCCCCTCCCCCTACTTTTTTTCCTAGTATAGCAATCAAGGTTGGCTTCAAATATTATTAATTTGCCAAGTATGTATCTGAGTCACATAATAAACATCACTTTGGGAACATAGCAATGTTCATCAGTGAACAAATAAAGGCAGTGATTCCCTGATGTCAGTATGCCACTGGATTGTTCCAAAATCAGGGGCAGGTTAAGTGGGATCAAAATGGTCCCACTTACTTTTCCCCTTCCTGGTAATCCAGACCAGGTTGAAAATAACCTGTATCCAGATTTGGTTCAGAGATTCTGGACTGATATGTCCAATAGGCTTCTGTGAAATGTCCCAAGTAAGAAATTGATTTTGGGGCCAGGCACAGTGGCTCACGCCTGTAATCCCAGCACTTTGGGAGGCCGAGATGGGCAGATCCCTTGAGGTCAGGAGTTTGAGACCAGCCTGGCCAACATGGTGAAAACTCATCTCTACTAAAAGATACAAAAATTAGCTGGGCATGGTGATGGGTGCCTGTAATCCCAGCTATTTGGGAGGCTGAGGCAGGAGAATCGCTTGAACCCAGGAGGCAGAGGCTGAAGTGAGCCAAGATTGTGCCACTGCACTCCAGCCTGGGCGACAGAGTAAGACTCCATCTCAAAAAAAAAAAAAAAAAAAACATTGATTTTGATCCAGATAATCTCTCTTTTGTTTTTGTATTTAGACTGGTCAACACTCATTGCTTCATTTTAGCTATTTTAAAAGTTTAACTATAGTTGCTATGAAGAACTCATTATGTTGACAAAACAAATCACAATTTTCCTTTCTATTACTTAGATATGCTTTGTAAAACACCACTTTTCTTGTCCTAGAAAATGCTATAAAAAGATAACTTAAGTGAAGATTTATATAAGGCATAGTGTAGTGTCTAAAACTTGAGTTCTTGTCCAACGATTGCTTTCTAATATTTCAATCTTCTGAAATGACTGAGCCATATTTGGTCTTAGGTTTGCAATTCTATTTCTACCTGGACCTAGCCTCATAACTTTACATAATAATAATAATGATACAACAATAAATTTTAACAGCAATTTACAGTTTTAAAATGCGTTCCCAGTTGTCATTTCATTTGATTGAGCATTCCACAGATAGTAATTGAGCATAAACTAAGTGCTAGGCAGTTAGGCAGGGCAGCTGTTATTATGCCCATATGAGAAAACAAATGCTCACAGATGTTAAGCAAAGTCTCTAGGATTATACGACTGCCAAAGTGGGGAAACCAGGAAATGAACCTGGGTTCCCTCTTGAGAGGTAATGTAGTGTGGTGCAGAGATTAGGAGCACAGACTCTGGAACCATGCTGCACTGGCTTAGACACCTGTTCTGCCACATTCTAGCTGTTTAACCTTGGGCAAGTTACTTCACCTCTCTGTGCTGGGGTCTGTTGTGAAGAGATTAAGAATATTCACAAAGCACTTAGAGCCTGGTAGGTAGTAAGATCTAAGTAAGTGTTTACTGTTATTATTTGGTGTTCAGGCCAGTATTGTCTTTGACATTATGCTACTTCTCTCTTTATATAGTTTGATAGACTATCTCCTCTTTCTTTCCAGTGGAATTTTTCTGTATTCTGTAACTGTCAGATTCATTTGGCAAAATCACTATATATCTGTCATTTGGCCTGTATGACTAAAATGGTCTATTTGGAATAAGTGGGCTTTAAGAAACCACCCCCAGCTTATATTCTCATTTTCTTTCTTTCTTTCTTTCTTTCTTTTTTTTTTTTTTTGAAACAGGGTCTCGCTCTGTCACCCAAGCTGGAGTGCAATGGCACAGTCTCAGCTCACTGCAACCTCCAGTCCCCAGGGTTAAGCAACCCTACCACCTTGGCCTCCTGAGTAGGTGGGACCCCAGGCACACAGCACCACACCCAGCTATTTTTGTATTTTCGTATTTTTAGTAGAGACGGGAGTCTCACCGTGTTGCCCAGGCTGGTCTCGAACTCCTGAGCTCAAGCCATCTACCCACCTCAGCCTCCCAAAGTGCTGGGATTACAAGCATGAGCCACCATGCTCGGCCTATATTCTCATTTTCTAGAATGCTAAGAAATGAAGCAGACCCTTATGTGAAGAGATGTAATGAGAAACTCTTTGAAGAAAGGTCTAGTTAAGTCTTGGTAAAATAGAATTGCATGAAAACATTTTAAGGATAATGTGGAAGGATTTCATTATTTTTTCCTACATATACATGAGTATGAGTGTAATTTGCAATTTCTGAAAGACCAGTGGTTTCTATGATCAGTCTAAAATTACCTGGTAGATAAAGTAACATGTCTGACAGTTGGACTTCTCCCAGAAATTCTTTATTAAAGCTCCTCAATTAATACAAGCACATTTTTAATCTATTGTTATTTATTTTAATGGTCCTGGAAGAAAACATTTATTTACTCCAAAAAGTTAAACACTGATTACATGAATATTGGCTAACAGTATCTATTTTTATAGTTTAAATTAAATTATCTTACTTAAAGTATAGTAAAGGGGTTTACTTAGTCCATGAGATAAAAACTAAAAGCAAGCCAAAAAAAAAAAAAAAAAAAAGGAAGGAAAACAAAAAAACAACCAAACAAAAAAGTGTTGAAAGACTTTTAAATTTTCTTCTTGTTAAGCATAGTTTCATTTGTTCAATCAGAGGCAAATTATTGATAGCATTTTATTGTGAATTTTCATCTTACAGAGTTTAAACATCTTCCAGAACCTAAATAAGCGGCAGTTTGAAACAGTTATTCATTTGTTCGAGGTCGCGATAATAGCAACTGACCTGGCTTTATATTTCAAGTAAGTACATAACTCTGCGCAGTGGAATGCCCTATACTCTGTGTGGTTTTACCTTCCATAAATTATCTGTTGCATTAATGTTAAAAGACATTTATTCACACACATACACACACACACACAGACACACACACACACATACACACACATACACACACACACAATTTGCTCTCCTTTTGGATTACCAAGTAGAGTATCTTCAAGACAGATGCCTGCCAGTAAATTTACTAGACATCTGGGAACATATTTTAAAAACATAAGCTCATGATATTAAGTAGGTTGCTATCCAAAGGAGTTTGAATTGCAGAATATGCAGCCAAGTTTGTGCCTTGCCAAAAGAGTGAAGCCAAGAGACCTCTCAAGGTGGCTTTTTGTCCAGGTGAATTCCCTATGGTCCAGAATCTGGTATTTTAATGTTTCAGGCTCAGAAATTTAATTCTGTCAAAGTCTGGGAGCTGAACAATTTTGGTGGCATTGACACACATTAACCAAACTTACAAAACTGAGTCATATATAACAGAGAGCCAGCCTATTTACAACAGTAATATTGCCAAGGAGACCAGATACTCCCAGTTATCTCCACATTTTCTCATAAGTGAACTATAAAGTTGCTTGATGAAAATGGGTTAGAACAAGATGAACTAGTTACAGGATTGAAATGTTCAGTGGCTTGGGCATTGTCAAATTATGCCTTTCTGATCCTTCTTTATTAAATATTTATTTATTAATTATTATTATTATTATTATTATATATTATTATACAGGTCTCACTCTGTCACCTGGGCTGGAATGCAGTGGCACAACCTCGGGTCACTGCAATCTCGGCCTCCCAGGTTCAAGCGATTCTCCTGCCTCAGCCTCCTGAGTAGCTGGGACTTCAGGCTCCCACCACCACGTCTGGCTAATTTTTATATTTTTAGTAGAGATGGGTTTCACCATGTTGGCCAGGCTGGTCTTGAACTCCCGACCTCAAGTGATCTGCCCACCTCGCCCTCCCAAAGTGCTGGGATTACAGGTGTGAGCCATTGCACTGGGCCTGAATATTTAATTATTAAATAGTTCAACGTGAAGACAAATACTAAGAATAATAAAATAGATATCCAAATATCCATAGCCCAGATTTAACAAATGTGAAATTTTGCCATATTTACCTCAGATTTTGCTTTATAAGGAGAAAAAAACTAGTGATGCAATTGAGGTATTCCACCCCTACTCCACTATGAAAAATCAACCTTCCCTTCTTCCACAAAGATATGACCATCTGACGTTGATGTGTATTCATCATTTCCATCCATGTTTTTATATGGTATTGTTGTGTGTTGTTTTTTTTGTTTGGTTTCTTGGTTTTTTTGAGACGGAGTCTCACTCTGTCACCAGGCTGGAGTGCAGTGGCGCAATCTCGGCTCACTGTAATCTCTGCCTCCTGGGTTCAAGTGATTCTTCTGCCTCAGCCTCCCGAGTAGCTAGGACTACAGGCATGCATCACCACGCCTGGCTAATTTTTTTTTTTTTTTTTTTGTATTTTAGCAGAGATGGGTTTTCACCATGTTGGCCAGGATGGTCTCTATCTCCTGACCTCGTGATCCACCCATCTCGGCCTCCCAAAATGCTGGGATTACAGGCGTGAACCACCTCACCCGACCTGTTGTGTTTTCAAATTGTCCATAAGTGGTATCATACTGTCTGTACATACCTTTCTGCAACTTGCTTTATTCATGCAACATTGTGTTTCAAAGATTTATCATTGATAATAAATGGAGCTCCAATGCATCCATTTTAACTGAATAGAGTATTCAACTGTTGAATATTCATAATTAATTTACCCAGTCTTCTATTCATAGACTTTTCAATAGTTTCTAATTTTTCATCATTGCCTACAATGCTACCTTGTATGTCCCTGTATATATATGAGAGTTTCTCTAAATGTAAAAGTGACAATGCTGTAGGATTTGCATGTCTTCAATTTCATGCTACATTACAAAACTGCACTCCTGAGAAGTTGTGCCAGTTAGCACTCCCACCCACAGTGTACAAGAGTTCCAGCTGAGTGAGGTGGCTCGTGCCTGTAATCTCAGCACTTTGGGAGGCCAAGGCAGGAGGATCACTTGAGGCCAGGAATTTGAGACCAGCCTGGGCAACATAGCAAGACCCTGTCCCTACAAAAAAATTTAAAAGTTAGCCAGGCATGGTGGAGCATGCCTGTAGTCCCAGCTACTTGGTAGGCTGAAGTGGGAGGATCCCTTAAGCCTAGGAGTTCAAGGCTCCAGTGAGCTAGGATCAAGCCATTCCACTCCAGCCTGAGTGGTAGAGCAAGACTCTGTCTCAAAAAAAAAAAAGAAAAGAAAGAAAGAAAAAGAAAAATACCATATCTGAACTACTCTTGAACTCAGCAAATTCAAAATTTATTTTGCTAATATAATGAGTGTGAGATAATATCTTATTGTTCAAATTTGTAGTTTCTTGATTAGTAGTGAGACCAGCTGGACATCCATGTGTTTTGGGTTCCAACTTTTTGTTGGCTATATGTGTTGTGATATCTTATCATAGTTTGGGGCCTTTATTTTTAGGTTATGGTCTCTTTTCTCATATGTAATTTTTTATTTACTTTCATTTCTAAAGAGGCAGGGTCTTGCTTTGTTGCCCAGGCTGGTTTAAAAGTCCCGGCTTCAAGCAATCCTCCCAACTTAGTCTCCCAAAGTGCTGGGATTATAGATGTGAGCCACTGCACCCGGACTTATATGTAATTTTTTCGTTGTAATGTATTCCAAGTTACCTGTTTTTTTTTTCTTTCTCTCTCTCTCTCTTTATGGTTTGTGCTTTTTCTGCCTTAAACCCTTTCTGAGCCAAGGTTATACCACCATTCTCTGCTCTCGTATCTTCTGGCCCTGTAGACTTTGCTATGTGGACATCACAATGCAAAGTGGGAACATGAAATCTGAAAAGCATGTATTTAAGATATTTTTTCTCTGTTTTCATATGCTAAAATTGTTGCTCACAGCTGTATCTTTTCTAGGAAGAGGACCATGTTTCAAAAAATTGTTGATGCCTGTGAACAAATGCAAACAGAAGAAGAAGCCATCAAATATGTAACTGTTGATCCAACCAAAAAAGAGATTATCATGTAGGTAGTTAAAATTGTATTTCTCTCGTTTTTTGTAAAAATAACTTATTTTGTACTTATTTCTATTTTAAAATTTTTTGTTTTCTTCTTAAGGGCAATGATGATGACGGCATGTGACTTGTCTGCTATCACCAAGCCCTGGGAGGTACAAAGTCAGGTGAGTCCAGTTAAGTTTTCTTTTCTGTCACACTGTCAGGTACTGCCTAGGTCCCATGTAAATGTCCGCCTAAAGATCTTAGGCAACCTCAGAATTCTGAAAAATTACAAATATTAGTGAGACTAGGCAATTTGATTAGGCCCTAGAATAAGGCAAATAGAAGGAACTTTGGAAGGAAAATGCTTTCTTGAAAGAATTCTTTAACATTGAAACACTGTAAACAATTTATATAAAATTATCCAAGAAATGTCTGAGTTTTTAAACAGAGGAGTGTATTAGCCTGTTCTCATGCTGCTGCTAATAAAGACATATCCGAGACTGGGTAATTTATAAAGGAAAGAGGTTTAATGAACTCACAGTTCCACATGGCTGGGGAGGCCTCACAATCATGGTGGAAGATGAAGGAAGAGCAAAGGGATGTCTTATGTGGTGGCAGGCAAGACAGAACGTGTGCAGGGGAACTCCCCTTAAAACCATCGGATCTTGTGAGACTTACTTAATATCACTAGAACAGCACGGGAAAGATTTGACCACATGATCCAATTACCTCCCACTGGGTCCTTCCCATGAATTGGGAATTATGGGAACTACAATTCAAATGAGATTTGTGTGGGGACATAGCCAAACTATATCAATGAGGTAAGTCAGAACAAGATCAGGATGCATCGTTAGTGTTTTCCTCTGTCAAGGGTGTTTTTGCTCCTACAGTCTCTTCTTCAATGTGCTGTGAATTATAAGAAGGCACTGACTGTGAGATGATGTCTAAGGCTGCCTTCCACTGAAGTTCTTCCCCCACCTTGGGGAGGCACTAGTCTACCACTTGCTTTCTTACTAATGGATGAAAAAACCTTCCTTTATCCTCCAATAATTTCTAGGGAAACCCCTAAGCAGAAGAGAGCCCAGAATTAAATGGGTTTAACTGTAAAAGTGGGTTGTATCTTTTTAAAAAGATAGAATAATTAGAACTCAGTGTAGGGGAGAAAAAATATCTATTTCTCACCCATCCTAGCTTCATGACTGAGGCCCCTATAACAAAAGACAGATTAACAAGAGAAAAGCATACACATTTATTTGTTTTACATGTAATACAGGAGCCTTCGTGAGGAAACAAAGACCCTAAGAAACAGTTAAACTTGTATGTTTTATGCTAGGTTGGATGAATTAGATAGTCATGGAGAAATAGAATTCAACAAAGAGGGTATGATCTAATCGTGAGGCAGCTTAGCAAGGCCGATTTGTTCAGATTCTTCTTGGCATCTTTGTGTCTCTGGCTCCTTTCCTCCAGGAATAGGGAGGGCACCTCTTGAATGAAGGTCTTATGATCTGCTTCAGGGGAAGGTCAGAAAATCCTTACCTGGTTTTATGACCTACTTCAGGGGAGAAGGTGGGGGGAAAGTGAGACTGATCTTCCTACTGCTTTAGTTTCCTCAAATTCCGTCACCTTAAAATATTTTGGGGCAGGGTGTCCTGAACTCCGTCACCATCAAGTCCAAAACCAAACACTTCCTCTCCTTCCACCTAGACATGCCTGCTCTTCTTCCTCTGTTCTTTATCAATGAGGTCACCCAAGATAGAAACCTGGGGTCTTGCTTGAGCTTATCTCCCTCATTTGAAAATCATTTATATCAGCCTTGCTAGTATCTCAGTTCTGACTTTTATCAGAACTATGGAGGCAGCCTCCTAATAGATGCTCACATCAACTCCACAACTCATCCTCTGACTTGCTGCCAGGATGTCTCTACACAGAGCTCAACTCAGCATTCTACTCCTTAAAAGGCTCATACTCCCCATTGCCAGAGGTTTCCAACTTTTTTCCCCAAAGAAGTAAAGTCTATTTTCTCCCAACAAAACTTGCCCAAAGATCACTTTATTGAAGAGAAAAAAGTAAAGCTACTTTAGCTTTCATCTCTCTTGGCCTCCACCTTCTTGGGCCCTAGAGCACTTCAGGGGAACCCTAGGCTCCAAGAGTAAAAGCACTGGCCTAGAGAATCAAATTCAAGCTTCCCGGCAAAATTTACATGGCCTGTCACTGCCTGTCCTCAACTCACACTCCCAGCATCAATTCCCATCACCTTCTCCCAGGTCATTGCTTCACACTCTAAGCCTGCACTCACAGAAGCTTTGTACGTTCATTTTATCTCTGCAAATATTCTTCCCCTCCTCTTTTCCTGGAAAACTACTCTTGTTCTTGACAATACAACAGAAATGCCACCTCCTTCCTTCTTGAAACTTATCTTTACTCCCTTCTCCCTGACCCATAGGACTTACATTATTATTGTTACAGCACTTACCACATTGTATACATCACTGTCTTCACTAGACTGTGAACATTTTAAAGAAAAAGATCACGCCTTATTCCTCTTGGCAAGCCTGGCTCATGCCAATGTAAAGGCAGCTAGCAGGTGTTCAATGAACTTGATTAATTTTTTTTTAGTGATATAAATTCATGCTGGAATATCCTCACACTGTAATTAGGTAAAGCTACATACTAATGGGTGTATGTCACATGTGAATTCACAGACATATGCTAGATGCTAACAGATAGGACAAAGAACAACTTGGGAAGTGTTAGAACTTGAAGCATAATATTTAATCCTATTTCTCCTTTTCATTGGTGAGAAGTGGTGGCAATAGTAAATGGGAGATAGATACTCCCAGAATAAGCCTAGAACACTGAAGTAGGAAGAAAAAGCTCCCCTTTCACATTTCAATATAATCTGTAAATGACCTCTTTTTAAAACTTAAGAGCATACGGTTTGATGGCACCTCAAGCATTGACTGTAAACTCGGTCCTTAAATGTCACTTGTACTAATAAAATGCAAGTTCTCTATTCATAAGTGGATTTAGTGAACCAAGCCTTTCTCATTTGCAGGTAGCACTTATGGTTGCAAATGAATTTTGGGAACAAGGAGATCTGGAGAGAACAGTGTTGCAGCAACAACCCATTGTAAGACCTTGACATAAAAATGTATTACTTATTAAAAGTTATCAGGACAGGCCAGGTGCGGTGGCTCACGCCTGTAATCCCAGCACTTTGCGAGGCTGAGGTGGGCAGATCATGAGGTCAAGAGATCGAGACTATCCTGACCAACATGGTGTAACCCCGTTTCTACTAAAAGTACAAAAATTAGCTGGCCATGGTGGTGCATGCCAGTAGTCCCAGCTACTCGGGAGGCTGAGACAGGAGAATCACTTGAACTCAGAAGGCGAAGGCTGCAGCGAGCTAAGATCGTGGCACTGCACCCAGCCTGGAGACAGAGTGAGACTCGGTCTCAAAAAAAAAAAAAAAAGTTATCAGGACGAATCAGTCTGTTTTGTTCACTACATCTTAGAAACCTGTCTTAAAGGATTTATTTCTCTTTCTAGCCTATGATGGACAGAAACAAAAGAGATGAATTACCTAAACTTCAAGTTGGATTTATTGATTTTGTTTGTACTTTTGTATATAAGGTAAGTAAGCAAATTATTTGGATTAAATACATAAACATTTGGATGAGAATTTTTCTTTCAAACTGTCACCAAAATTTAAAAGTCACTCATATGGAAAGCCATCAGGGGTGTCACTGTTTCTCCAAAGCAGTTTGAGGTTTTACCCTAATCTCATTCAGGGCTGGAATAAAAGGAGGGAACTCAGATGTGAGCGAATTGAACACTTCCTTAGGCAGGCAGGAAAGACAGCACGTGTCTCTTTCCCAAACTTCATAGGCCCAGGGTTAAACTTACCCTAGCAGCTCTGAGTGCTGTAACAATTCCTTACAGCTAATTCTCTGCATATGAAAGATCCTGAAAATTAACTGTATGATTTATGTAGTTTCTGACCTAAAATTCTTTTTAGGAGTTCTCACGGTTTCACAAAGAAATCACACCTATGCTGAGTGGTCTTCAGAGTAACAGAGTAGAATGGAAATCACTAGCTGATGAGTATGATGCAAAGATGAAGGTCATTGAAGAGGAGGCAAAAAAGCAAGAAGGAGGAGCCGAAAAAGGTTAGATGGGCTCTGTTTTTGCTCCCTGTAATGCAGCCAGAAGCTAGGCTGAGCTTAATGGTATGTGACAAAGGCACAAAGAGTCACTACAAACAGAAAACCTGCTTTACTGGTGCAGACTGATCATTTTAACAGGCCGATTAGTGGTTTTCAGGTCCCCCTGGCCCCACCACAGACAACACCTTATGTATAACTCCAGATCGAATTGACCAGTCCAGTTGAAGTAGAGGTTGGAGCTAGGCTTCTTCATCCTTCTAGAAGGTGGCTCCTCTGCAGAACACTGGGTGCTTAGGGATAATATGTAAACCACAGAATCTGGGGGATTAGAGTTAGGTGAGAATAAAGTTTTTGTCCCAACATTATACATTAGCTGTGAGACTTTGGGCAGCTTGCTTAACCTTGCTAAGTTTAATATTCTTCTCCATGTAATGAGGTGGTTTTACAGATCTTCAGCTTAAGGAAGCCCCACATGTAGAGTAAGGCTGAAATTGCTGGTCTCCCAAATGTCTCCACATTGGGAGATGTTTTTCTGGCATGAGATTCCTGTGCCATTTTTTCTGGCATGAAATTTCTATTCCTAAAGTCACTTTGTCAAGTTTAATGTTGTTTTTGGATTCTTAAAATGCTTAGGATTAACTATTAGTTCATCAAATGGCCCAAACATCATCTTGAAAGTGGAATGCTAATTTCTGTCTTGAAAGTTTATCACTCTAAAGGTTTTGTAAGCAATTGTTATTGCTTAACAAAGAAATCATCTCTATGTGGAAAGGCCCTGACATGTTCATTTTAGGTGGCTCTATTACTGCATTTAGTGAAATTTTAAATAATTCATAGGAGAAAATATTCTTCTTAACAAAGTTAAGGATGTCCTTCAACAGAATAAAAGCAGTTCTTGACTCCCTGATATCCATTCACTTACGTATTTATCAGACGTCTTCTCTGTATAAAGCCCTGTGTTAGGCAGGCCCTGAAGAAAGATGGGATCCTTTATCTTGAACAATTTACCATTTGGTGGGGGAACTAAACACTGTGAACCAATGCACAATTAATGATCTCGAAGAAAGCACTAGTGTGCACATGGGGCATGGAGAAGGCTTTCCAGAAGAATGCTTATGCTAACCACAGAAAGCAGGCATCGGGGAGGAAGAGTAAGAAAATATGTACAAAGGCTTGGAGTAGGAATAAGCTTGGTGCAATTGAAAAATTTTTAAGCTGATATAGCTGGAGTCTAGAGAGCAAAGAGTGCAAAGTACATATGAAGCTGGTAGTGCAGGTAGCTGCCAGATACTGTATTGCCTTGAAGGCTGGGCTAAAAATGTTCATGGGTCATTCAAAAGATTTAAGGTAAGATATGATTTGCATTTCAAAAAGATAAGTGATTTTTACCGAGCAAGTGAAAAGTGAGGGTATTTCTTAGTACCATTAGATTTAACCTTTATCTCAACTTTATTATGAAGAGATGATCAGGTCCTTTAAGTGACTCCTGAAATTGGATATGGATCTATATTTTATTTGCATAAAAATTTGCTTCTGAGTTTTTTTGCTACCACATAGAGAATTCTTTGTGGACTAAGATCATTATTTTCTATCACCAGGCATGGAGCTTTGTGCATCAAGCTCAGATTTCCAGACTGCATTGTCTCAGTGAGAAACTAAGATGTTAACTGGCCAACCATTGATCAGATTCTGTTTTTTATTTATTTAATTTACTTTTTTGAGACGGAGTCTCACTCACTCTGTCACCCAGGCTGGAGTGCAATGGCATGATCTTAGTTCATTGCAACCTGTGCCTCCCAGATTCAAGTGATTCTCCCACCTCAGCCTCCTGAGTAGCTGGGATTACAGGCACATGCCACCACACTCAGCTAACTTTTATATTTTTAGTAGAGACAGGGTTTCACCATATTGACCAGGCTGGTCTTGCACTCCTAATCTCAAGGGATCCACCCTCCTCGGCCTCCCAAAGTGCTGGGATTACAGGCAGGAGCCACTGCACCAAACCCAGATTTTATTTTTTGAATGGACCAACTCTGAATATTAATTCAAGTTCTTACATGGTCAAACCCACAGTACTTGCTAGGTTAAAATGACTAATTAGTCTATAAAGTTGACACTACTATCATGGGAGTGTTAGAATAAAAACACTATATATCCACTAACTCCTAATAATATTGCTTTCCTTGATTTTACTAGCTGCTGAAGATTCAGGAGGTGGTGATGACAAAAAGTCCAAAACATGTTTAATGTTGTAATATAATCTTAACTGGTCTAAACTTCAAATATCATTTTACCTTTGAAGAAAACCAGAAAACATTCAAAAGAACTTCAACAAATCATCAAGTAACAGAATAAGAGGATCTTCAGAAAAACTACCCTGTGACTATGAAGAAAATATATATTGCTAGCCCAAAAACCCCAGGGGCAAAATAAAGGTCAACAAAAGTGCAAAATATGACAAAAATAGGTACATTTTTGGTGCCAATTTATTTTAAATTAAAAAATATGCAATCCTGAAACTAGTCACAAATTCTTTTTTAAAACATTAATTGTATTTATTTGCTAAGGCTGCTATAACAAAGTACCACAGACTGGGTGCTTAACCAATAGAAATGTATTTTCTCAAAGTCTTGGGGGCTGGTTCAAGATCAAGGAGTTGGCAGGGTTGGTTTCTTGGGAGGCCTCTCAACTTGGTTTGCAGATGGCCATCTTCTCCCTGTGTCTTCACATGGTCTTCTTCCCTCTGTGTGTGTGTGTCCTAATCTCCTTTCCTTATAAGGACTCCAGTAGGGCTGGATTAGAGCCTACCCATGTGACCTCATTTTAGTCTTAATTACCTCATTAATGGCCTTATCTCCAAATACAGTCACATTCTGAGGTACTGGGGATTGGGACTTAAATATATGAAATGGGTGAGGGGTGGGGGAGACACAATTCACCCATAACATTCGTAACTGTGATTCATACCTCAAGCCACTCCCCGAACTAAAATCTCTCAACATGTCTTAAGAGTAAACGCAATATAGAATGTATAGTGTTGTAAACATGGTATAGAAAATAATGATGTCATTTTATTCAACGTTATTCCATCTGAAATGCTTATCTCTTTCCTCTACTTTTACCCTTGATAATACAATGATGAAGACCAAACTATTTTTTGGCAATTTATTAAAACTATGCCTTTGACCTACACTCCTCCTTCAAAGTTTGAAATCAATTATTTTGGATGTAACTAAGAATATTTTTTACAGTTCAGAACTATTCTTCTCATTAAAAAGATTATCAATGCACAAAATACTAACTGGATAATCATAATGCAAGTTAAAGCAGCTAATGAATATTATGCATTAAGAAGCATGTGATTAGATTATGCAAGAACCTTGTTATCAAAAATAGTGTGGAAAAACTTCAACCAAGATGACTTTCTAAAAATGATTAATAGACCTACCAGGCATTCTAAATATTAAATTGTTAAGAGAAACTAAGGACAATCAACTACTTCGACTGCATGGTATATGTCTGTCTGGATATTCAAGAAATTTAAGATTTCTTCCTTTACTTATCTATAATCATAGATAAAATTAGAAAATAGAATAATAATATAGTTATGCCATATATTTTATCATGGATTTTTTTTTGTCACAAGCTATCTATATTCTAAAGAATTGACGATCAATGAACCTATATATTTTGTAAGATAATGTTCAATTTTGAGCAGCCAAGAAATGAATCGCCATTTGTTTTATTTTTATAAGTTAGGTACTTAGAATTGTCAGACTGCTTCTCTCACAGTAGAATGTAAAATTTATGAGGAAAGATTTTTGTCTATTTTGTCTGTTTTGTTCACAGCTCTATCTTGGCACCTAGAGCAGTGCCTGGCACAAGGTAGGCACTCAGTAATATGAATGAATACTATGTGAATAAATGTTATAACAAACAGATATAAATAAGGTATGACAGTAAGTCATATGTACACTCAAATGAGTATTGTTTATTAAAGTAATCAACTTAGCTAAGTGATGCATGCTCCCTTATTTCCATTGCTTAAAATAATTTTGAAACTCCACTTCCAGAATCACTATTATTTTAAAAACCATGTAAGAAACATTATTCCTTTAGCCCCATGTAATTTTGGACCCCAAAACATCAGTCAGCTCAAAGAACTTCCCCTCCTTAGTCACCAGAAATTGTATTGAGGGTAGAGATGTCCACCACTGAAGGTCTGCCAAATACATGAACTCTGCCTAAGAGCAAGTATAAGAAGGCCTAACTTCAACACCCCCAGACCAGTGGTCTGCTGACCACCACTGACTGCACTACAGCAAAGTTTGAGATAGGTATGTAGGAGAATTACTTTTTAAACTCATCATATTAGAGGCCTTTTCAAGACTCCTTAAAAACATGACTCCCATTATCTGTCACTGTGTATGAGTGGATTAAGTATTGTGATTTTATATAAATTTATAAATGAGCCTGATGTCATAAACCTACTTGAAATACCAAATACACTGATCTATTTTTAAAGGGTCTTTAGATATTCTTCCTAGTTAAATTTCTAATTTTAATTTTGCAGGAATTTTATTTTCTGACAACCACTAAACAATGGACATATTTTTACCATAAGAATGTTTAATTGCATATATTCTGCTACTAATATCAGTCTTGCTGCTGGACATTTCAAACACTTTTTCCTCAGAAATATAGATTCATTTTTACACACTACAAGTAGTGAGGTGAAAAAAAACAATTTCTTCAAGAAGGGAGGGGACTATCAAACAATGTTAAACATTGATAAACCCAATACTGATTTACTTTTCTGAAACAGGTTCAGAAATGATTGCATAATTACTTCCTAGATGGTTCCTTTACAGCCATGCCCAGCTCAGTGCCTCACATATAATAGAAGCCTGATAAATATTTGTGGAATTAATTAATAACAACTGTTTAATAAAAGGAAAATCTCTGATAATAACCATTTTAAAATGATACCAAATTACTTATTTTGCAGTTTATTGCCAATCATTCCGTGTTTAAATGTTACTTTAGTATATCTTCAATAAAATACTTGCTTATGTTCAGTTCATTTTCTATATGTCCTTTCTCTTATTCATCAAGTCAAGCATCTTCTCCTGTATCTATCCATTTGCTCTTTATAAAAGCAGCTCTTTGCTAGTTTTCAGAAACCAATAAATCCTTTTGAAAATCTGATTTTTGAAAATTTGAAATGTATGGACTTTTCCTCCAAAAAACATACACAGAAGTTTGCACATAGATTCTAAAAAGGCTTGGATCTCCTGAAGCACCTCCATAGACCCTTGCGACTAGGACCTTACGTTAAGTTACATTTTATATTTCTGCACAGAAGTTCTATTAGTCCATTTTCACATTGCTGATAAAGACATACCGGAGACTGGGGAAGAAAAAGAGGTTTAATTGGACTTACAGTTCCACACGGCTGGGAAAGCCTCAGAATCATGGTGGGAGGCAAAAGGCACTTCTTACATGGCAGCGGCAAAAGAAAATGAGAAGGATGCAAAAGCAGAAGCCCCTGATAAAACCATCAGATCTCGTGAGACTATTCACTACCACAAGAACAGTATGGGGGACACTGCCCCCTTGATTCAAATTCTCTCTCACTGGATCCCTCCCATAACATGTGAGAATTATGGGAGTACACATTCAAGATGAGATTTGGGTGGGGACACACAGCCAAACCATATCAGAGGTATATTCATATTTGCGTGAGTGTATCTGAGGCAAGATACATGCACATAGTATTATTCAGTTAAATTATCTTATTGCATAATCTCTGCCGGGGAGTCAATTTTTGTGAACACATGAACTGTTTTAGACTACTAGGACCTCACTGGCTCCCTGTGGTAATAATTTACTTAATAGTAAATTATCCACAGGCTAGGAAGTCAAATTTGATTATAACAAACTCTCTTAAGTGGTAGAGGTTAAGAAGGAAGCAAGAGACAGGCAAGCAAAAAACCTCATAAAGCAGCTGGAAATAGGTGGTAATGGGAAAGCAGGTACTTATAAGAAGGGTGCCAGTTTATCAATGGGAAAGAAAGAAGTTAAAGACATACATAATCGACTTTAATCCTAGTAATTTAAAATAACTGGCAGAGCATGGTGGCTCACACCTGTAATCCCAGCACTTTGGGAGGCCAGGATGGGAGGAACGCATGAGGCCAGGAGTTTGAATACCAGCCTGGGCAACACAGGAGGACTCCATTTCTACAAAAGAAAAAAATGAAAAACAAACAAACAAATCCAGTATTGGTGGCTCTAAAAAAAAGAAAAAGAAGAAATAATAAAATAAAATAATGAAGGCAAGAGAAGATAAATAATGAAGGCAGTGAAAAAAAACCTACAAAATGTAGGAACAATGGAATCTGTCCAGCTCTATCCTCTAGAGGCTACAAATAAAACAGAATTGTAGATAAGCAATTGAAAAGATACTTAAAGGACAGGAAAGTCTTTAATTGAACTAATGAACTTCCAAAGCATCTGACATTCTGACAGAACCTGGATTTTTATTTCCAAAGACAAACCACACAATCTGTAACTTGCAGATAAAAACTTATATGGAATTTCAAATTGCATGAAGTTTAAAACTTCATGAAGTTTCACATTAAGGAGCGGAGGCTTCTCTCTCTCGTCTCATAGAAACAAATCCTGAAAATACTCATCAAATTCTTCTTCCCTATTTTAAAAAAAAAGCATACATATTAAGATCAATAATTCGAGTAAAAAAATTACTACATGACACATTATATGAGATTAATAAAAATAAAATACTTTAAGTCAACATATTGGCTGATTCTGCTATATATCAATATATTCCCATGATTCAGCCATCAAATAATTCTTAGTTTCTAGAATAATCATAACTACACCCAGATTGATTAAAATAAAAATATTTCATATGTTGGCACCTCTCCCTAAACGTACTACCTAAAATTTTGCTTTGAAATACTTGTGAAATGTCATTGCTTCTCTTTACTTTGTGGGCTTACTTTATAACTTCTCTGTTCATTCTCATTTTAAATTATAGTCTGCTCAAGAAGTGAATAAAAAAGAAACTATTTTTAAGGAAAAATGTAAGCCTAAGTTATATTGGGGAATAACTAAGGGGAATTGGGTAAATCTCCTTAGGCTGTAGTTTTTTTTACTACACTGAGCATAGTAAATATATTAGATATTTGTAACAGTAAATATTATTATTTTACTTTTTAAAAGACCAGTGTGATAGCAGTATAGCAGTGTAGACGTGTACTTCCCATGCAAGGGACTCCCTTGCATAGGTTTATGATACACAGTATGATGGAATAGGCTTCTCTGGAAGCTTAAGAAACAGCCATCTCTGAAGAAATCCAAGCAAGGACCAGAGGTTCATCTGTTGAAGTGAACTGATGAAAGATCTATTTATCAGGAGAAAGCTGGATGTGTTGGCTGCTTATGACAATGGCTGGGAATAAGCTCTAATCTTACCAGGCTAGGCGGTCCTTGGCATTAAACAGATCACCATGATGTTGTATTTTTCGATTAATAAAGCTGTGGTTATAGCTTCCTAAACTGATTGAAAAGGTACATATTATATATTAATATCAGCACTTACTGTGATTTTTCATCTGTCTCTGGTAGTGGACCCTTCCAAAGTTCAGATTCTGAAGCACTTTCTTCCTCATCAGAGTTTCCTGTTCATTTAAAAGAGATGATTTTTAAAAGTCTATTATACTTAAAACACATTTTGAATTATTCGCCAATACAATTAACTTTTTATTTAACTCAGCTTCAACTTTTATGGCTCTCTAGAAATTTAATTCACTCTCACAGGTACAATAAATTCTTTTAAAACATATATAAATAAGCCAAGGGATACCAAAGAGTCTCAGCAAAAAGGCCAAGGATTTTAAGTCTCATCGAAACTTCTCTAAGTTACACTGAGTTAAAGTAGCAATTCCAATATTAACTCTTATAAGTGAATTATCTCTTGCAATATAGTTGTCTCTGATCTAGTTTCTTCTTTTTCTTGGTTACACAGAAGACAGGCAAGTTAAGATTTACATTTGTAGAGCACATGTTTACATTAGGATTAGCACCTTAAGAACTGAGCTAGTATGTAAGACCAGCTAGTAAAATTATTTTAAAAAAAATTGTCAGACATTTTAAAAAAACCAATGCTGATTACATAATGAGAAGAAGCCTGTTTCAGTGAAGAAACTGGCATTCTCACACATTGCTGGGAGTGAAAATTCTCTAAACCTTTTTCTGGAGAAAAATCTGGCAATATAGATCAGTTTAAAACACATACCCTTTGACCAGCAATGCTGCTTTTAGGAATTTGATTACTTACATACATAAATAAGCACCTCTGATACATATGTACAAAGATGCACACTGTGTAACAACAACAAAAAAACAACCTAATTCCCCACCAATTAGGGATTAAGGACTGGTTAAATAAATACTATACAGCTGTTTAAAAACATTAGCATATCTGTATGTACTGCAATAGAAAAATGTCCATTCTATATCAAATTTTTAAAAAGTTACAAAAAGTATGCATAGTATAATAGATATGTTAAAAACATATGCACATTATATACATACATGTAATTTTATATATGTATTGTAAGTTTGAAAAAGCCAACCAAATTTAACAGTGATTATATCACCTGTGGGCCTGGAATACTTTTACTTTCTATTTTAAACATTTTCAAATTGTTTGTATTTTAAACAATGAGCATGAATTACCTTCAAAATCAGTAAAAACAATAAAGACACTTTATTAAAGATGACAAAATAGACATGTTTCAAATAAATCACCTGTATTAGTCAACTAAAAATTTAAAAATACTGCAAAATTATCAGACAATAACACTATAATCCACAAAGTAGTTACATTAGCAAACAATTCCTCTCCAATAATGATTATTAGTCTAAAAAAGAAACGGCACAAATGTGGCCTGTCAATACAGAATGTCCTTTAGTTAAACACAACATAAAAATAAAACAGCATTGATTTGTTACGGTGGTTCTAGCCTTTTACCTGTTGGACTCTGATCCCTGAATCCACATGTGTGTCTGAACTTTGCTCCTAACTGAATCTATTCTGACACCAATTCTAGCAAAAATGGCAAAAGGGGGGGAGGGCATTTTGTATTCTAATGATCTACATACAAACGATAAAATTTTAATCTCGAAAACAAGATTCCTGGCTCAATGACAGCCATCACTGGAATGGCCAGTGTCCCAAATTGACAATGTGAGGGAAAAAAAGCATTAAAATCTTCTCTTATTTTTATGAAAACTCACTAATATGAGATAAGGAAAGCAGAAAAAAACTAATTAGGCCTAGTAAGGTTATTACTATTGTATTACTCTGCTAATGTTAATGATGCCAGAGAACAAAACCTACAAGACCTTTAGAAGTGGACAGCTGTTATCTTGTTCCCTTCCAAGAGTACTTCCCACATGCCAGCTTTCTTACACCAGTTTTCTGATACCAGTCAATTTTACTAAAAAATCAAGTCAGTTTAGAGTAACATTATAAACTAACTGTCTTTAAAAATACCCACTAAAAAAGTGGCCAGATATCCCTAGAGAATCAAGTCTACAAGACTGGACTAAATGACCTTTAAGGTCCCTTATAACCCTATGAATCTATAGTATCCTGGTTCCCTGAGGGTTGGCAGTCACTACAAATCATTGCTATCATAACTGTTACAACCTGCCAGGGGCGGGAGGGGTGTTACCAAGGAAATAACAATTGGAAGAACAGGCAACACAAAAGAATGCATCACTGTCAAATGTATTCAGTAATTATTGGTAAGTAGGGATCAGAATTTAAGTCACTGACTTTCTGAGTTGAAAGGGGAACCTGGAGGTCATTTAATCCAACACTTATCCAATGAATGAACCTTCACTGCAACACCTCCAATAACAAGTGCCAATCCAATCCCTGCTGGAACACTCACTACTCCAGAGGCAGCCCATTTCTCCATTCCTTTTGTCAGACAGTTCTAAGGGACAAGTTTTTCCTTAAATTAAGACAAAAATCTGTCTTTGGGCAGTTCTGCCAACCCAGTCATAAAAAATAAGTCTCCTACATAGTAGCAGCCTTGCAAATATCCATACAGTAATTTCCATGTCTACTTCCTCACCTCTTCCCTCCCATCCCTTCACTCTTCTCGCAGGTAAACATCTGCAGTTCCTCCAACATTCTTCCTACAACATAATTTCAAGTTTTCTCAATACCTCAGTTTTTTTCTTCTTGACCTGCTTCAAGTTTTCAATGTTCCCTTTAGAGTGTGGTGCCTAAAACTGTATACAATTTTTCCTACATGTTTTGAATAATGAAAGTAGGTCTATCACCTTGGTTTTTGTGGCTATTATATGGTAACTAATAACTTGCACTACTGAAGAAATGGCAAATGTCTCCAATAATTATGGTAACAAATAGACAGGTCAGATATTTATAGACAACTTTTGATTTCATCAATTCTAGAGAACAAACATAGGATTTATATGTCTGTATTTTTCTTTTCTCTGATAACAATGATAGCTACAGGTTATCAAGGACTGACTTTGCGTCAGGCACATACTTTACATGTATGTTTTCTCATTTGATTCTGATAATAATCCAACAAAGTAGGTCTCTTTATACCCATTTTACAGACAGAAGTGAAACACAGATCAAATCATTTAATGTGGATCTGTACAATGCATATGCCAAAACTGAGGTATAAAGAATAGACATACAGTTGACTTCACTGATGAACAGTTATTGATTGATGATACAGGTAAAGGGCATAGACTTTGGAATTATAAACTTATGTTTAATCCCAGCTTTGCCATTAACTATTTGACCTTGGACACTTTACTTCAATTCTCTGGTTCTTGGGCGATCTCATGTGCAACGTGACTACAGATAACAATACTTGAAATTTGTTAAGAGGGCAGCAAATCATCAAGTTGTATCCTTTAAATATATACATTTTTAAAAATTGAGTTTCTTCATTCATTTAAAGACATTAGGTCTTGATTTTTCTCATCTACAAAATGAGGATATTATATGCACATTATATAAAGATTAAATGAGGTAACATATCTAAAGCACTTGTTACTGTGCCAACAGAAATTGAATTTTTCTCCATGGATTTGGTTTTAATAATCCAGATGTCAAATGGGTTAAGAAGGTAACTGAGTATTGTCCAAATGGAAATAAAATAAAGAGCAAAATGTGAGGTCTGAAATTGCCAAGACCATGTAATACAGACGACTGACCGCCTGAGAGGATATCTGGGGTTGGCATACCATAACAATGTATATGTTTCATGCTTGCTATGGTAAATAGCTTTCCGGCTGCCAAACAGCAGGTCAGCTTGAAGTGGATAGTTTGTTTTTTCAAGACCAAATTAGCTAGAGGTTTCTCAGTTTGGATATAGTCTTCACAGTATTCACCCTGCTTCTACTAGTAAAAATTTGACTTAGCTGAGGAGAGGTAAAAGAGCATTAAGGGCTATTTCTAGGAGGCAGGGAAGGATTCAGAGGGCAGGGGTGAAAGACAGTGGGAAGGAGAAGGCAGGCAGAAGAAATAAAAGAATAATATAAATCAGTGATTCAAGAATTCACCCCAAAAGATTTTTTAAGGATAAAAAATTAGAACTGAAAAAGGAGAATTTTTTCTGTATTGCATAAGCATTCACGCCTCTCATTGTTGGAAATGGATGAAAACTAAAATACACTTTCCCACTTTAGCCTGTGTACACCTTTGTTGAAGTATGTATCTATGATTTCATCCTGAGATAACATTGGTCCACTGGTTTTATACTTGAATGTATTTTCGAAACTGTCACTACATTTTACCTAATTTAGGAAAGGACCTCCTGATAAATTAGAATTTACGTGGAGAGAAAGAAAGTGTCAGTGCTTTAAGACACTTCAAATATGCTGAAAACAAAGTTGGTACAAGCAAAATAATTATAAGGAATATACTATATTCCTAAGCTAGAGGAATACCTCCATCAACATCTCCCTCTCTGCTAAATTTTTAAACAACAAATATCTTAACATTTCTATTTTTCTCAGTGCAAAATTTCTGATCATTGAATACTTAAAATTTCTTGTTAAGAATTATACTAAATGCAAATAATGTTTATATTTGAGTTTTGAAATTCAGAACAATCATCAAACTTTTTCCCTGAGTTTGCCACATTAAATATTATTTTAAAGTCATAAAAAATTTTTTTCTTAATTCTTAGGTTTATAAATAACCAAGTGACCAGGCGTGGTGGCTCACGCCTGTAATCCCAGCACTTTGGGAGGCCGAGGCAGGCAGATCACAAGGTCAGGAGTTCGAGACCAGCCTGGCCAACATGGTGAAACCCCATCTCTACTAAATATACAAAAATTAGCTGGGCATGGTGATGGGTGTCTGCAGTCCCAGTGACTTGGGAGGCTGAGGCAGGAGAATCACTTGAACCTGGGAGGCAGAGGCTGCAGTCAGACGAGATCGCGCCACTGCACTCCAGCCTGGGTGAAAGAGCATGACTCCGTCTCCAAAAAAATAAAATAAAATAATCAAGTAAGCCTAGAAATCTCAAGTTTCTAAATTTCTATGAGATAAGTCCAGAGAGTATAAAATGATTTAGATATGCTATTGAACTACACCTTATTATTAGGCCTTGCGCCTACTACAAGTCTTTTAAAAATTCAACATTATATTACTGTTTAGATTCAAAGCTACTGTTTGTTATGACACAAATGGATGTACCCTTTTATAAAACCCATAGAAGACCCTTCTCTCAAAACTGCCAGCAAAAAGCTGAACACTATAGGAGTTCTCATTATTATCTTATGGGTATAATTAATCTTTCTACTGCTGGTTTCACTCTTAGGTTTGGTTGTTAGGAAGAACACTGACAAATCTGTGATCTACCTCTGCAATTATGCAGGACTTTTTGGAATACATTTGTGTGTATAAATTTCACCTGTAGCTTTACATTGCTATTCTACCTTATTTTTTCATTATTCTGACTTTTTTAACCTTAAAAAAACTTACTGTGTATGTTTTTATAAGTCATTGTGAATACTTTTTGGAATATTGCAGGGAAAAAATAATAAAATTTGCAGCAAATCCTCAATGAAATCCAATCTGTTTTGATCCAAACTAGTGAAAACCATAGGCCTAATTTAAATCCATTTCAACCTCATCCCTTTCTCTTTCTTCCTTCACATTTTATAACAGGAAATTGAAAGATATATCCATTGTATTTACTGGAAAAATTTTTAATGCTCTCTGTACTTAAAATGAGGAACTTCTTAATGCCCGTAATTGGGGAATAAATCCTATATACTTTTGGCCTTTTTTCTACAGTTTTTCTCATGTACAAAAATAATTAACAAAAACAAAAAATAATTCACATCACAGCAAGATACAATTCATGGGAAATCTAAATTGCAAATACCTCAAAAGCGTATTTTTATTAAATAAATACTTGTTACTTACTAAGTAGAGAATCTTCAGATTTCTTTGAAGATGAATGTCCTGAGAAGGAAACATCATTGATTTATTAACTATCATCTTGTAGTAGTACAATCAATGTAGCTATAACCAGAATTCTTAGCAATATTCTAGTTTGCTTATAGTCTTACAGATAAGCACTTCACTGTTTTCTAATCTTTCATGTTCCTTAGTCTTATCTCCCTCATTAAAATGTTACGTTCTTTTAGACAGGGATCATATCTTATGTGCTCATATGGTCTGTAATAGCCAGCACAAAACTTAAAAAATAATGAATACCTGCAAAAAAAAATCTCATATTGCTAAAAAGAAAACCTCACAGATTAGCTGCAATATAAGCAATAATTTATTATCTATAGAGATGTTCAACATTTGAAAGCAGTTTACAAATAAACACTTGCTTTTTACAGTATCTTTTCTAAAGTCATATGCAGATGAGCATTAGTTCTCAGAAACTGATAAGAACACATACCATTACGTCATAAAACAAAAATTCTCAGCTACAATGAGAATTTGTCATCCAGTGAGAGAAACAGAGAGAGAAAGGCACTGAAGATCTGTCAGTGTAATTTAAAAAAAAAATCACCACGATACAGAGCTTCCTGCAATAAGACCTCAGGGAAAATATTTCTGAAGGATGATAAAGTAAAAAAGGGCAGGTGACAGATGGACAGTAACAATTCCTCCAATGTTCCTGGATAGGAGGCCTCGTAACCCACAGTTTTTGGCCCCTTTAGACCAGATGAAGAGTATAAGAACTACAGGGTAAGGAAACAGGAAATGTATTCTTTCCTGTCATCCTCTAATGAGGAACATGATACCTGCTTCCCAATATCCAAAGGTCTATAGGTAAAAAAGATGTTAGGCTTAATTTGGAGGCCCAAGAACATAATTAGAACCAAAGGGAGGAAGCTGTAGATTTTGGCTGAATGTTAAGAGAAACGTGCTAGCAATTACAACTACCTGAAAATGTAAAGCATTATTTTTGATAGTAGTGGGTTCCTTTTCCCTGGAAATGTTGAACCAATGCAGAACAATCACATGATATACAGCAGTGCCTCTCTCAAACTTTAGTGCATGTGATTCGCCCTGGGAACTTGTTAGTAGATCTGGAAGGGTCTGAGATTGTGAGCTGCTAACAAGTTCCTAAATGCAGCCCAGAGGACCTTACTGTGAAAAGCAAAACTAAAGAATATCCTTTCAGTCATGATTCCAGGACTGATCTCTGAAGTTCCTTTCAACTTTGAGAAAATGTGGTTGAATTCACTGACTCACTCACCTACATTTATTGAATGCCTACTATGGGAGCAAGCACTATTAGGAGTTAGAGATAACGAAGTAAACATGTCACACAGTCCCTTCCCTTACAGAAAATAAACAATTTATTCCAAGGATACTATGTATTTCTAAAGGAGAAGTGACAGGTATTACTGGAATGTGTAAGAGGAACATAATCTTATTTGGAGAAGTGAGGAGAAGGGTGTCAGGAAGGGCCTTTCCAAGGAATTGAGCTAAGCAGAAACCTGAAGGATGACGTAGTAGCTTTTGGGAAACACGTGATGGTGAGACGGATAAGATTCTGAACATTTTGCCAAGACAGTCTACCTAAATATCCTGTTCTCCTCCTCATACGCAGGTATGAGGAGCAGACTGGTCCTTAAAGTCAGCTATTGATCTTTCTTACTTTTTCTCTCTCATACATTTTCATTCAGCTATCTAGTTCATCCATCTATTACTTATTTAACATTTTCTAAGACAGTAACCTAAAGCCATGAGAGTTGATGGGATTATACTGGGAGTACAGAGAGAAACTAGAGAAATCTAGGTAAGAGCCCCAGGAACTCTAACAGCTAAATGTAAGACTGAGAAGGAACTTCAGTTAAAAGCAGCTAAGGAGGTCGGGTGTGATGACTCATGCTGGTAATCCCAGCACTTTGTGGGGCCAAGGTGAGAGAATTGCTTGAGGCCAGGAGTCTGAGACCAGTCTGGGAAACAGCAAGACCCTGTCTCTGGAAAAAATATATATATATATTAGCTGAGTATGGTAGTGCGGGCCTGTAGTCCCAGTTACCTGGGAGGCTGAGAAAGGAGGATCACATGGGCCTCCGAGGTTAAGCCTGCTGCAGTGAGCCAAGATTATGCCACTGTATTCCAGCACTCCAGCCTGGGGCCTGGGTGACAGAACAAGACCCTGTCTTACAAAAAAAAAAAAAAAAGCATCAGCTAAGGAGAGGCCAGAAAGATAGAAATGAAATTAAAGGAAGTTGTTTTGAGTAATGTCAACAGTCCAAATGCAGCTGAGATGTTAAGCGTTTATTAATAACTCTTCAAGTCTGGTCCAAATTAAGGTGGTCTGGCAAGAAAGAATCAAATCAACAATAAAGCTAATTCTAGATGATCCCAGATAAGATATTAAAGAGTTCCACATGGTTTTCCTAAAAGTTTGCTAAAATTTTGTTATTTTCTGTTATATACCATAGAAGTTGGGGGTAAAAAAGCTATATTTCTAGAGACTTTGCTTTCAAAGGCACTCTAAATAGAGAATACATAAGAAAGAGATGTCTCAATTCCACCTTGCTTTGGTCTTCTATCCCTGAAGAATCTTCAGTCTTTTACTCATTATTATTTATGCTGAACATGAGCTAGTGGGGTGCTAGGGATATAGCAATGAACAAAGCAGGCAGAATCTCTGCCTCTCTTTGGCTTTTACATTGTCATATGTGTAATAACGGAAAGTGTCAGGAGCCATGACAGCATTACAAATGAGAGTCCTAATTTAGATTCAAGGTGGGGGATGAAATCAGGAAAGGATCCTTGGAAATGACATTTAAGAGCTTAGATCTGAAAGATGAGCTGGGATAGAGCTGAGGGTTTTAGGAAGAGAAGACACAGCATCCACGTAACCCCTAAAATTGAAAGAGGCTTGACATTTTCCAACAACTGAAAGGCTACACGGGGGGAGTGTGAACGTGAGGTAAGGAGTGGTGAGAAACAAGCCTTGTATAGTACAACAAGTTGTGGATCACAGAGAACCTTTTAGCTTTGTCCAGGATTTTGGTTATCAGCCTAAAAACAACAGGAAATCATTGATTTATGGAGAATGGATTAAGAGGAGGGAAGGTGGGATGGCAAGACAGAGGCAGAACCCGTAAGGAGAATATAACAGTAGCCTATAAGAGAAAAAATAGTGGTTTGTAGTAGGGTGGAGAGAACTTGAGAAATATATACTCTGGAGGTAAAATTCACAGGACTTGGTGACAAATTAAACATAAATAATAAGGGGAAAGAAAGTATCAAGGATAATCCCCAGATTTCTGATATTAGTTTTTAGGTCAACATAGGTGTCATCTACTGATGGAACACTAAAGGAAAAATGTCTATAAGGAAGATCGTGTGCATATGTACGCATAATATAAAGGGTCCAACCCCAGCCCTGAACCTGAGTATTCATCTACCTGATCTACTTTGATTGTATTGAGTAACATTTCATAAAGTAGAGACTAGTTCTTTCATTTGGAATACGCAGTGATTAACATGGTATCAGTTTTGATAAGAATGAACATATAATACAAGAGGGCAACAAATTTCTTAAGTGACACATTAAATATTTTACTAGCATATAAGGATAAATAAGTTTTTAAAACTCAAAACATAGTTTTAACATTTATTGGTTAAAATTTACCTTAGAGTGGAAAATAATTAAGATAGAGACAAAAAGGCATTCTGCTACAAATGCCATCTCTCAATAAGCAATAAAATAACAATATCTTCCTCTCACCATCTATCAATTTTAAGAAGTCTAAAGGTTGGTGACACCATATACTTGAAGCTATGGGAGTAGACAGTACCACAAGGGCACGTAGATTTAAACTCTGCTACATAATGAATATAGCACCATGTGCAAGAAGAAGTAAATGCTTCTAAGAATGCAACATAGCTAATGATCTTCATAGCTGGAGCAAGAGAGCCCTCTCCTGTCCAAATATTATATTAACATTGGCTTGAATCTAATTCAATTACCTATCTAAATTAGTCTGATTCACTATAAATTACAGCCGATTTGACTCTACTTTATTATGGGCTAAAAAAAGCAACTAGAAGTAACCTTCATAAGAGCTAATATGTGCCAAGTACTATGCAAACTGCTTAATGAATTATCTCATTTCAACTTCTGAACAATTCTAAAAGGAATCAAGACCATTTTACACATGAAGAAATTGAGTCTTGGAGAGCTTAAGGACTGCTAAGGAAAAAGCAGGCAGTTCTAAGTATATGTGCACAGCACCATGCTAGGCTCTGAGAACACAGATATATGACAACCTTTCTCATTTCTAGAAACTCATAAACTAGTGAAAAAAATCACACAGGCCATTATAAATAAAATCAGTGTTATAATTTTATATTGATTTATAGATTATAGACTGTTTAAAGGCACTGATCAAAGTGCCTTTCACATTCTCATTTGAGTTTCCACAATAAGCTTGACCAGTATGAAGGCTAGGTATTCACCTCACCCCTATACACATAAGAAAAATAAAGCAGTTCAGTGACTTATACAAAGTAACAAGTCTGTAGGTGACAAAGCCAGGAATTAGAAAACTGTTGGCAATATTATACTATCTGCCAAAAATGAACTAAAATTAACCCTTAATTAATTTAGAGGAGGTCTTAAAACTCCTGTAATTCACTTTAAGTTCATATCTAAATTCTCAGCCAGTTTCCTCTCAACTACCATAAAATGAAATTCTAAATGCATTCACCAGTTAGATGAATGAAATATGGCAGATTATATTTCATGCTCACAAATGTGAGTAGATGCCTTATCTTAATTTCCTTTTACCTTTATCTTTTTTCTTGGAGGCCTCTTCTGCAGAAGATAATCTGGATTTTTTATGTGATGACTCTTCACAATCTTTTTTGGTTTTATCTTTTCTTTTTTTTGACTTGATTTCTTTTCTCCTTTATGTTAACAATATAAAATTAAAGTTAACTTTTCCAACTGACCTTTTCAAAAATAAAAACCATCATACGAACAAAAAACCAAAATCAGTTAAAATATTTATTTTTTAAATGTGATTTATATAATAAGGAATGTTAAGTGAGACTGTAAATATTTTAGGCTCGTATATTAATTAAAATCATTCTGTAAGATAATGAAGTCTTAACACTGACACAAATAATTATTTTCTATAAGTTCTGCATACGACCATAGTAAATACAAATTATAATTGTATGTTTCCTTCTTTCTATATTCTATCACTTAGCCATTTAAAACAAAATTACAAAAACAAACCTCATTTCCCTTCACATAATCCATATCCACCTACATGTTAAAAAAGCACAAATAAGATGAAACTGCTGAACAGCTCTAAGCCACCAGTAAATAGAAATTTCTTCTCTTAAGAATAAAGGAATATAGTAAAAGCATAATGGAATGAAAATGGAAAGGGCTTATTGTTAATTCATATATCAACATCAGGCCACTTATAATTTATACTCTTATTGTTGCAGCTTTATCTCTTCTAGGGCAGGTTTACAAGGTTGGCAAGCAATTAATTAATTTTAATAGGTTAAGAAAAGAAATACTAAATGGGAAAAGGTGATAATGCTGAAATTGGGACTGGCAAGGAGAACAGAGACAAAGGAAAAGATTACTTTCAAAAAACTTGTTCAGTAGATTTTCCAAGTTAAAGTACATATACCAAATGCTATAATAGTATTTAATGCAGTAAATACTGCATTAAAATAGGCATTACAAAATGCCTATTTTGTAAGAATCATTTTCATTTTGAAATGAAGCTCAAAAGTCAAGGTCAAAACAAATCTCTGCTTTCTTTCAGTATCACTGATGGGAAGGGGAAATAAAGGTTTAGGCTATTCCAGCAATCCAAAAAATTCTGGCTAGGTGTGGAGGCTTATGCCTATCATCCCAGCACTTTGGGCGGCTGAGGCAGGAGGACTGCTTGAGTCCAGGAGTTTGAGAACAGCCTGGGCAACATAGGGAAACACCATCTCTACAAAAACTTAAAAAAAAAAATTATCCAGGTGTGGTGATGTACGCCTGTAGTCTCAGCTATTCTGGAGGCTGAGGTGGGAGGATCACTTGAGCCCAGGAGGCTGAGGCTGCAATGAGCCATGATCACACCACTGTGCTTCAGCCTAGGCAACAGAGTGAGACCTTATCTCAAAAAAATAAAGAATAATGAAAATAATAAAAATAATCCTGCTAATTTTAAGAATTAAAAATATTATTTAACATTTATTTTTAACAGCTAAAATACTATATAGGCACATTTATAACAAAGCTGTTATTTTTTGACAACCCATGTGATCGTTTGAAAAAAAAGAAAGCTATTTTAAAATTAATATGCTTATGTATACATTTTATAAAGTTGCAAAAGCTGAACTTTTAACCATTATCCAGCGCATAAAACCTGACCATCACAAAGGCAAGTTGCGAAGAATCAGTGTGAACATCTTTAATGCCAGGTACTGTGGCAAGCACTTTACATGCACTTTCATTTATTCCCCACAATAGCCTGAGTAGCCTCATTTTCACAGGTGATAAAATTAAGCCTTACAGAGGTTAAGCAGTTTGCCCAAGAAGAAGCCTAGTAAGCAGAGAAGCTGAGATTAAAAACCGAGTTCTGATTTCAAACCCCATAACTGCAGGACACTGGTATTCCCACACATTCAATGTGGCAGATACATTAAAGCTCATTCAATAAAAGCCTGATTTTAACTTTTTTTTTTTTTTGAGACAGAGTTTTGCTCTGTTGCTAGGCTGGAATGCAGTGGCTCAATCTTGGCTCACTGCAACCTCTGCCTCCCAAGTTCAAGCAATTCTCCTGCCTCAGCCTCCCCAGTAGCTGGGATTACAGGCACCTGCCACCATGCCCAGTTAATTTCTGTATTTTCAGTAGAGACGGGGTTTTACCATGTTGGCCAGGCTGGCCTCGAACTTCTGACCTCAAGTGATCCACCCAACCTGGCCTCCCCAAGTGCTAGGATTACAGGCATGAGCCACCGTGCCTGTCCTTGATTTTAACATTTAAAATGAGTATAGAGGTGTCTAATCCTTTGTAAGAATGGCAAACTCCAGCTAAAACACTGTCTAAATGAGACACAAGAACTGCTTTATGAAGTCTGCTTTACAACATAATTTCTAATATTAAAGTGTCAGAACATTGGCTCCAAACTAAAAATTCTAACATCAATCTACCACCCCACATAGGCCTTTACGTTTAAAACTGCTTGGCAAGAATAGGGCATGGTGGACTTCTAAACCCCTCGTTTATGTAGCCATACGACAATGCCAGATTTTCTACATGATCAACCAATTCAACCATCAACCACCTAAGTCTACATTTAGATACTTAGTGCAGGTAAATGACTATATCCTGGATTACTAAACATTAAGAATGGCATTTTAAAAGACATTACCTGTGATGGAAATTTAATTTAATGGAACATTCTTGGCATAACCCTAAAAAGAAAAGACACCACTGAATGGCTGATTTTGAATAACCACACTGCTAATCTACTTTTAATATCATAAATTCGCACTTTCTTTATATTCCATTACTATAAGAGGGGAAACAAACAATCTAAAGAAAACAATCTGACCTTCATCACCTCAAAAATGCAAATATATACACACATACATATAATAAAAATATTAGATTGCTTGAGGAATTGAAAATATTCTAACACTATTTTAGAAAAACGTGTGGTCAATTTGTTCCAAAAACAAACTGTGTTCCACAGGCACGTTAACATGTGTCTCACATCAAAGATATCTAATAATAATGTGGGTACAGTCATTTCCTCTGAAGTGCTCTAAGAACTTTCAAATGCAAAGGAACTTTTCAAATAGTTCCATAATTGTGGTCTCTTTTTTTTTTTTTTTTTTTGCCTTAATCTCAGTTCACACTGGCTGACTTTTCCTCTTGAGCACTTCCAGAAGGAACTCAGAAATCAGTCTGTATTGACGTGCATAAGTAGCATGTGGGGACATTCTTGACTTTTATTGGGTATGAGCAGAAAACTCTGAAGGCACATTTACTTAGGACCCAGAGAAGGCTAAAGGCAATAATATGATGAGGGAGAGGAACAGCTGACACATGAAGACTAACAAAAAATAAATAAAAGAATGACAGACTCTAAAACATGCATCCTAAGGGAAACTGCTGTATTCTGGAGTATTTATTCCCTATGGTTTTAAGACTGAGGTCAAGAACAATTATGCCTTCCTAAAGTTTTTCTTTATTAATACTGTGAAACAGAGTGAATTTATTTATTATGTGTGCTACAATAATATCACTGAGTAATCAGCTAATGTGAGATTACACTGCCTTTTCTGATACTGTGCCTCTTAGCTATGTAATGTGGTGGCATTCTCAAGTTAATGGGGACAGAGCCCCACTCTACAAATTACCAGTTTACATTTGACATTAGAATTCTTTTTACTGAAACACCACTGTAATGCTAAAAATGTAAAAAATTGAGGCTTAAAAATTCTTTGAGACTTTGGGAAGCTCCAAGAAAAAAGAGCACTTCCAGAAAGGTATGTTAAAAATTGTATTTGAATTTTAAAGTCTATATATTTTTAAATTAAAGACAAACTTGGAAGAATCAATCATATACCCCCTAAAATCAACTTACTTAATTTAACAAGTGCATTTCTCTTCTCACCATGCTCAATATAACCAAAATTAACTTCCCAACTCTTTAAGCCTTCTTTTTTATCACAATATTTATTTCCACAGAAAAATTGACCTGCAGAAAGGAAAGGAATATTAGCTATGGTAGTTGGTGACAATATTTATCTATATGATCTAGTATTACCCCTAAAATGTACTTCTAAAATATGCAAATTAGCCATAGTCAGCCTTTAAAAACTGACCAGAGCAATATGTTCAACCAGCTTGTATACAAGTATCGAATCAAAGTAGTTACCAAAAAAATCAGTCACAGAATTCTTGCTTGATAGACTGTATTCAGATAGACATTTTAGTGACTCCCTATTAGGGAATCTTACACTTTGGAAAGACAGTTTTAAAGAATGGACATATTTCTCAGAAAGTTGGTTTAAGGAAAAAAAAACCAAAAAAAACCCAACATACTCACAAATACCCTAAAAGAAAAAAACACACTTTCCAAAGTACACGCACTTATAGCTGGGTGAAACCTTTCAATATTTAATGGTAATAATAGTTAATAGTTTTAAGTATTAGCATAATGACATTTATTTTAAATACTAGCATAGATGGCTTTGAAAACACATTTAAAAATTCTAGCACTTTGAGGTGAAGTTCAATACGTAGTCAAACCTGATACTCTAAATTTTAGAATAACTTGACACTATTATTAACATCACACACATTACCATGTCCACAATATATTAAAACCTCCAAAAAAAGACTAACTGATAACCTGAGAGAAAAAAAGAGAAACGACTCAACAGTAATTTACTTTGGCAAAAAGACAGATCAAACTTTTATTAATTTATATCACAATAATTTGCACTAACAGGAGCAAATCTGTAACCAGCAAATCTTTTTCATAAAAATTAAGAAATTATCAAAATGAATTTAGAAAATTATATCCTAAAAATACTTATTTCTAAATCAGCCTTTTAAACTCATTCCAAATGAATATTTTATTAAATCTATATGTTTAGAAGGTAAGGCTTTGTTGTTAAAACAGCAACAAAATTATAACTTTATAAAAGAAATCACGTAAATCACATTAGTAGCTTTCTTTCCCTTTCCTAACTAGTCCTTTATTCAGTTATATGAATGTAGAGACTATCCATCAATTTTTTTAAAAGGTAGCATTATAAACTCACCTGAAAATCTTATTCAATAAAAGTACAACCTCTTAAAATTGTGATAGACATTTCAGGATTTCTCATTATTTCAGATAAAAACATAAACTAAATTATAACCCTAAGAAAAGTTAAAATAGCTTTAAATTTGTTCTTTTTCCTTAATGTTGTTTTATGGCATATGCAATTTCACACCTAACATATCCAATTTATGGAAGATATATATGAGCCACAATGATAGCATAAATATTTAATCATTTAAAAATGTAATCTTTCCATTTAAAAGATATTTTAAAGTAAGTTTAAAATTATTTCCTTAGTGCTACTATATAGTTTTCAGTATTTTAACACTTAAAATGCAATTACTCAGTAAGGAGCTAATTTTATAGCAAGAGACAGTATGGAGATACACAATTTCCAGGAAAAATTTTAGGAATAGATTTACAATAATGCATAGAAAAAGCATTTACTGATTGCCTACCAAATGTCTGGTCTTTTGCTATTAGACTAAGTATTTGGGCTCAATATAAGGGACTTCCAAAAATGAGTACTAGCCTGCCCCCAAATTCTATTAGGTTTAAAGTGATATTTAACTTCTACTTTCAAAATGTGGATTTGGCTGAAAAACAGTAATACCAATTCATTATTCCAAAAATTAATAAAGAAAGGAAAAAAATAAAGCTTTCTTTTTTGTTGAAAGTTGTCCTGCTACGAAATCTTTAATTTGTAAAATATTTTCTACATACTTAGAAATAGGCAGAACATTCAAACTGAATGTTCTAAAGGCAAAAGTATAAAGGTAATAATCATTAAAGCATTATATTCTGACCTTTGCTAATAATGTATCATGAATACATCTTCTCTAATTTTACTTTTGTAGATAATAATTTCTTCTATATGTTAGGAATGATCTTAATGACTCCAATTCAGTAACTTAACAAAATAAGTTCATCCTATTAAAAAGTAAAAATTTTAAAGAATTACCTTTTCCTGAAATTACTTCTTTTTCTACTCGCCACCTAAATCCAAACTGATAATAAAAAAATTACATTTATGCCAATGTAAATTTAAATTAAATTTAAATTATACAGAAATCTAAACACGGAGCCAACAATGACATTCACCAAACTAAAAAATAAATGTAATTCCCATCATGACAGATTTTTCTCTTCTTATAGGATTTGAAGAAAATTCATTGAACAATTACCAATTTATCTGTTAAGAACAATCTACTTTAAGATAGCTTAAAAGTTATAGGTGCCAGGCCACAAGATACCTAAGTTAACAAATAATATATCCTGTTCTGTAAGACTGACAAGAAAAAAAGAAGTTATGGTATAGTAAAGAGGTAGTATATTCTAGTACAAAAAAGTACAGCCTTTGGAGTCAGATTATTTACATTTGCATTTTAGCTCTACCACTTAACAGCTGTATAGTACTGGGCAAATTATTTAATCTCTTTTTTGCCTCAGCTTCCTCATATATGTAAAGTAGAAATATGAGTACCTACTTCCTTGGTACTCATAGAAGTTTAAAGAGGTTTAAATGAGATAATACGTATGAAACACTTAGAATAGTAACTAGTATGCTCCAACAATCATGCTTCTTGGTATTTACTCAAATGAGCTGAAAACTAATGTCCACATGAGAACCTAAATATAGATGTTTACAGCAACTTTATTTCTAGTTGCTGAAACTTGGAAGCAACCAAGATGTTCTTCATTAAGTGAATGGATAAATAAACAACTGTGGTACATCCAGACAATTGATATTATTCAGTGGTAAGAAGAAACATCAAACCATGAAGACATGGAGAAACTTAAGCACATATTACAAAGTGAAAAAACCCAATCTGAAAAGACTACATATACATGATTTCAACTATATGATATTCCAGAAAAGGCAAAACTATGGAGGAAGTAGAAAGATCAGTAGTTGCCAGGGATTAAGAAGGAGGGTGGGATGAACAGGTGGAGCACAGAGGATTTTTAGGGCAGTGCAAGTATTCTCTGTGATACTATAATGGTAGACACACGTCATTACACATTTGTCAAAGCAGTAGAATATACAATAGCAAGAGTGAACCCTAAAGTAAGCTATGGACTTCAATGATAATGATGTATCAATGTAGGTTCACTGATTGTAACAAATGTACCACTCTGGTGTGGGATGCTGACAGTAGGGGATGTTATGCATGTATGAGGGCAGGGGGTATATGGGAACTCTGTGCTTTCTGCTCAATTGTGTTGTAAACCTAAAAATGCTCTAAAAATTAAAAGCAAACAAAAAATACACTCGGGAAGATTACTTGAACCTGGGAGGTGGAGGCTGCAGTGAGCCATGATCATGCCACTGCATTCCATCCACCCTGGGCAACTGAACAAGATCCTGTCTCAAAACAAACAAAAACTACAACAACAACAACATAAAACAACAAACAAACAAAAAACCACTCCAGTCTAGAAACATGCATACCTGTACCCAACTCAAGAAGCTCTTGTCACTCATTAGGTCTTAACCTTGGGAAAGTTACCTAACTTCTCTACTTCCTCTTCATGTATAAAAATGGAAATAGTAACAACCTTAAGTTCACCGGATTGTTATAGTAAGACAGAAGATTCAGATAAAGTGTTCAATGCCTTGCTAACTTCAGTTTGTTGTGGGTTTTTTTTCAACCTTCTGAAAAGCTAGGACTACAGGCATGTGCTACCCTGCCTGGCTGATTTTATTTTTTATAGAGACAAGGTCTCACTATATTGCCTAGGCTGGTTTTGAACTCCTGGCCTCAAGCTATCCTCCCACCTCAGCCTCCCAAAGTACTGGGATTATAGGCAAGAGCCACTGTGCCTGGCAATTTCAATTATATTTTAAAAAAATCATCAATCTATTACTTGAATTTGGCAATTTTGTATTTTAAATGCAAATAAAGGCTCAAAATATTTCAAAATATTCTGATTAAAACCCAACAAAAATAAAATCCTCCAAATCTAGGGGAAAAAATAAAATTTCAGGATAACTCTGTTTAATTCTATTTTTCAGCCTATATATGTATGTGGAGATTGCTTGCCATCCAACATATGTTAGGATGTCTACTGAAGCACAGCCAAGTTGTAACAGCAATAGTTTCCAAACTTTCTTCTTCATTCATTAATCTATTCAACAGATAACTTATTAAGCAACTACCTATTGGGCTTGGCATTCCACTGAGGATAAAAAGTGATTATTAAAATAGTGTGTCACCAAGAAGATTATAATCTTATGAGGAAATAATAAATGTAACAAAACAAATTACATTATATCCTACTAGTTAAAGATAGTATATTCTTTCCTGACATAAATGTCCTAGTTTGGATTAAAGCTGAAGTTATTCAGGATTTGGTGCTGAGCCTCCTTTTCTTCTCACTCTGCACTCATCACAATGAGGTCACGTACGCAAGCAGTAAACAAGAAGGATTCTGACTTTATGACCATGGACTTGAACTTTTATGTATAAGAAAAATAAACTTTCCAGCTCATTTAAGCCAGTGGTTTTTTTCGGGGAGTCGTCTCTGTCCTTGCAACTGGACCTAATCCTAATTGATACATTGATCCAACTAAAAAGGGGAAACGCAATAAAGAAAGGAATAGGAGTAAGAGGCAAAGCTGGAAATTCACTAAAAATGCTCTAAAAGTATCTACTATATATATTAGGAGCTGGTTTTAATTAAGTGAATAATACACTGTCTTTGTATAAATAAAGAGAAGAGAAAATGCATCCTAGTGAGGGAACCAAAGGCATTACTCTTTCTCCAACACCTCAAACATGGTATGCCAAAACCAAACTCACTATCTTCCCCCCAGAAAAAAAAATCCCCCTCCAAATTCTGTATTTTTCTCAGCATCCATGGTCAGAATCTTTGAGTCATATCTGATTTCTTGCTGCATTTACTCTCATGTACAATCACTCACCATGTTCTAGCAGGAAAATACACATTTTTTCAAGATTATTTTCTTTAAAGTACAATTTCTAGTGATGTCCTTTTTTAAAAATTGAGAATTCAAATATTTAATTTTTATTTATGTATATTTTCTCCCCTCAACTAGACTAGCTTTTTCTGAAAAGTAGTCACCATGTATTAATCCACAGTACCTAGTCCAGTTTCAATAGATACTGAACAACAACAACAAAATACTGAAGAATTATGATGGTATTAGGAGGTGGGGAAAAATAAATGAAAAAAAGAAAAAAACAACAACTTAAGAACAATCCATAAATAAGCCAGGGCTGAAAAATCTCCTTTGTTACATGCTCCTAGAAAGACATAATTTTCACACTTGATTTACAATAGAGTAACTTCAAGTAACTCCAATTACTGTGGTGCTTTTTGAACCAGATGTGGTACAGAGAAGGCAGCTGTGAACCAGAGTCCATAACTAGTTCATAAGAAACAGAAGTTTTCGGGATATATTAAGTGCACGGGTTTATAAATATGGTATACAAAATGAACATTATTACTATTTTCTATAAGAAACTGTGAAGCAACACACATATTAAAGGCACTACTGAAAAAATTATTAAATCAACCCTGGTTCTAATGAGATCAAATGATTTAAATGACAAATAAATCTTCATGATAGATAAATATAAGATAGCTTTTTAAATAGGTTTTTTTCTTAATACAAATATACAGTATCTATAACACATATTTATGCAACATTCCCTCCTCTCACATTTCTAACTGAGATCTGCTCCTGGGTCACCTTTTCCAGCTATAATTTGATGTTTGAGATAGAAATAAAAATAAATTTTTATTTTTTAAGAGTCTCACTGTCACCCACACTGAAATGCAGTGGCACGATCATAGCTCACTGCAGCCTCAAACTCCTGGACTCAAGCGACCCTCTAACCTCAGCCTCCCAAGTAGCTAGAACTATAGGCATGCACCACTGCACCCGGCTAATTTTTTTTAGTTTTTGTGGAGACAAAGTCTCACTATATTGCCCAGGCTGGTCTTAAACTCCTGGCCTCAAGCAATCTTCCTGCCTCAGCCTCCCAAAGTGCTGAGATTACAGGCATGAGCCATCACGCCCAACCAAAAATAAAAATATTAACTAAAGTAAGATGTAAAGTGGGAAAGGAAATCTGCCATTACTAATTAGCACTGATTGAAATGTTAATTTTACTAGAATAGACATTTATGTAATAGAAGATGTGCATCTGGATCTCTATAAATGGTAATCAATTTTTAAAATCTATCAATTTCAAACATCATCTGTGAAATAAGACATTATTCTGTAGAGTTAAGTCATTCATTACAATCACTAGAGGCTCTAGACTAGAGTCAGGATGAAACAGGATCCAATATCCACTTGTGTTTAATTTTAGACTTTTCATGCCTCAGCTCACAAACAAAAAAAAAGCATCCTTGTCCTTCATAAATTTCCATAGGCCTTTTGTAAACTCCACAGCTGCAGAGGTTAAATGGTCCAAATGACACATCATAAATGCAGGACAACTGAGTCCAGAATTAGCATCTTTAAAAGAATAATGTGGGGCATGACAGTATAATAAAAGTTAATATTTTACTTGAATAAGAACCTCTTTCCATAAATATGTGGAAAGCATACCTTATTTTCTTTATATTTACTGAGATCTGCTATGCAGTATTCCTTAAATAACTTATCATAGTATTTCTTAGCAAGTCTCTTCTCCCTAGACCCATGAAAATACAAATATTATACATTTAGAAACTCAACCATGGTTTGCTACTTTCAAGTGATGTCAAAGAATACATACTACATAAATATTAATGTTTCAAGAGAATTATTACTTACATGTGCATGGAATATCTGGATATTAACTATTAAAAGTGGTTCACTCAGGGAGGGAAATTGGAGAACTGACAGTCACAAATAAGGAGGATCACTCTTCACTGTTTACCCTTTGTAATGTTTGGATTTAAAAAAACATTTTCAGGTATGACTTTTTTCCAAAACAGCAGCATATAATAACATATTACAAGATAACACACAATACTGTAAAAAAGAATGTTATTTTTTTGAAGACTAAGTCAAACAATGAGAAGTTAGTTAAAACTGCCAAAAATTACCAAAAGAACCAAATAATCCTAGGCATGATTTTATGTCCTTGATTCAGAACTGTTCTATGAAGGGGCTGAACACCTTGACTAAAAAACAGCTCAGAAAACAGGAGAAACGGGACTAAAGCATTTGATGCATTATGCCTCTGATGGCTAATTACCAAGTCATGTCCATTTCGTCCTCCTCATTCCATAGGAATCTATGATTTTCTCGTATAACATCCAAGTCTGTCTTGTCATTTTCCCTGGAAAACAGAACTTTTTCAATTTAATACAAAAATAAAAGTAGTCAAATTTAGGTTAAATAGCTCTGTGAGTTTTAGAAAATTTTATTAAAAATATAATACATGAAGATAGTTTTTTGGTGAGTATATATTTGTTCACATATTTATAAAAATATTTCAGTATTTTCAAAAGGCACTTATAAAAAATACTACTACAGAAGCAAGTTAAATGGATAAGGAACCTGTCTGTAGCATTGGTTTCAATTATACAAATGGCGCTAAGTTACCAAAGCTAGAATGAGAAACCTGACTAAACACTAAATGAATAAAGTGAATGAAAATAAGTTTCAGAATCTAACCAACCACTCTGCTGAGATTTAATTTTAAAAATTATGAAAAGTTTTCCATATCTCTTTTTACTACAGTTTCCTAGGTAGAAGACTGAGTAAAGGAGGAAGAAAGCCAAAGGGATTGACCTTTCAAAATAAAATGCTAACAGTCTGGGGGTTAAAAAAAAAAAAAAAGGAAAAAAAAAGTGATTGTTGGGAGATACAGGATACATTGATAGGGGAGATAAATTGGGGGTAAATGAGGTGGTACGAAATTTTCTCAGAGCCCTACCAACTCAGAAAATTGTTAGGGGAAAAAAAAAAAAAATCTCACATAAAACTAAGAAGTTCTAAGACCCACACACACTATAGCAGCACAATTCGCAATTGCAAAGCTATGGAACCCACCAAAGTGCCCATCAACCAATGAGTGGATAAAGAAAATGTGGTGTATATATATATGTATATATATACCATGGAATACTACTCAGCCATAGAAAGGAATGAAATGATGTCTTTTGCAGCAACTTGGATGGAGCTGGAGGCCATTATTCTAAGTGAAGTAACTCAGGAATGGAAAATCAAATGTCATATGTCCTCATTTATATGTGGGAGCTAAGCTATGAGGATGAAAAGACAAAAGACTGATATAATGGACTTTAGGGACTCAATGCAGGGGAAGGCCGGGAGGGAGGTGAGGGATAAAAGACTACATTTTAGGTATAGCATACAGTGCTCGGGTGATGGGTGCACTAAAATCTCAGAAATCACCACTAAAGAACTTATCCAGGCAACCAAAAACCACCTGTACCTCAAAAACTATTGAAATAAAAATAAAAATGTAACAAAACAAAACAAAAAACAAGTTCTGATAGAAGAGCCTTAAACATGGGAAGGACTTTGATGTGCAAGAAATGCTAGAGTGAGAGTTCTTGTTTACCTATCTTTTAAAAAGCAATCCCAAACATCGAGGTATAAAAATTTCCTTATTTCAAAGATCCTTGCCAAGAAGACACATGAGTATTCTTCACATTTCCTTTTATCACCAGGGTTGTGCCCGGCTCAGCAGGTAAAGAGTCTACCTGAAGCCTGTCCAAAAAAATGGGATTCATGAAGAGCTACTCAGGAGCTGTAGATGGTATCTCTACCTTATAATATAAAAAAGAAACTGGGGCCAGGTGCAGTGGCTCACGCCTGTAATCCCAGCACTTTGGGAGGCCAAGGCAGGTGGATCACAAGGTCACGAGTTCAAGACCAGCCTGGCCAAGATGGTGAAACCCCGTCCCTACTAAAAATACAAAAATTAGCCAGGTATGGTGGCAGGAGCCTGTAATCCCAGCTACTCAGGAGCCTGAGGTAGGAGAATCGCTTGAACCACGGCGGCACAGGTTGCAGTGAGCCGAGATCAAGCCACTGTTCTCCAGCCTGGGCGACACAGTGAGACTCCATCTTAAAAAAAAAAAAAAAAAAAAAAAGGCAAACCGAAATAGAAAGCAGGGAAGAATGACAGAATCAGAAGGCACAGTAGCTGTGGGTCTTTAAAGTTTTCCATAACCCACACTCCTTTCTATGTAAACTTCCTGATACTTACCCCAAACGCTTGAAGTCTTCTTTTTTGCCACCATAGTATAAAATATAGTCATTTACAAACTTTGTATGTCTTTGATACTGAAATGCAAAAAATTAAGGATTTTATTCTCTTAGGAGCTGTTTGGTGTCATAATATATTGCTGATTGGGGGTAAAAAAAGCATAATATGAGTCTATTTAGCTTTTTAAAAATATTCACATACTATATACATGCTTATACATTCAGAAAATCTAGAAGGGTATATATTAAATTGTTGAATGTGAAGATTGTAAAGCACAGGCTTTCTTTTGAATATTTTTCAAGCATATACTACTCTTGTGATAAAAATATATCTCCATCTGGGAAGAAAGAGAGCTTCTTATTCTATCGCTGAACTGCATATAGTCTCCTACCACCACTCATTCTAATAATCACAATACGAAAAATTTAAAAATTATAGTTTCTAAAAGTAGAGTAGAATTTATCTTTCATTATCATAAAATATAATTTATCTATTTTAGTAATGATAAAGCCTCTAAATAGAAGATGCAACTTTTATAATATTAAATCCCAACATTAAACTTTCAAAAAAAGCAAATATAAAAAATCAATTTTTATAGTCTTTTAAATTCAAAGAAATGCCATGTTTACTTTCAAAGCAATGTAACAAAATATATGAACATTTTACTTTTTGTTTTAAAAAGCTCAACAGCACTCTCTCTAGAGCCAAACATGTACATAATAGCTAACCTCGCCTTCTACAATACTCTCTGTGACTATTACATTAAACATATATAGTAATTTAACTGATCATAATGTGTACTAATAGACAATTTAATCAGATTGTGGTATTTCCATATTGTAACAAACCAGTTAATATTCCAGGGAAAAAAAAAAAGAGAGAGAGAGACAGAAAAACCAAATACCTGGAGATCTGGATTCTAGCTCTTGATCTACCACTAACTGGTCACATGACCATGGCAAGTCATGTAACTTATTAGAGCTGGGGTCAGCAAACATTTTCTGCAAACGGCCAGATGGTAAATATTTCAGGCTTTGCAAGCCATATGGTCTCTGTTGCAAATGTTCAGTTCTGCCATTTTAGCATGAAAGCAGCCAAAGACAACATATAAATGAAGCATGGCTGTATTCCAATATAATTTTATGTACAAGAACAGGTGGTGGGTGGAACTTTTGCTTCCGGGAAGATGGAGTAGGCAAAGATGTACTTCTCCCTATTCCTCATACTAACGACAACTAAAATCCTTGTACATTATATATCAAACATAAAGACTCTAAAAGGTGGAGGGAAGAAGGCACTCCGCTAGGGACCTCCTGAAGACCTACGGTATGACATGATAGCGAGTTCCCTAGGTTTTCTTTTTGTCTCATATATCCTAGAATTGGAGGCAAAGAAGGTGACAACCTGGAAACACCAACAGGCACGGACTAAAAAATCGTCAACAAAAGCCTGTTCTCTCTAACCAAATGATGAAAAGTCAGCCTAGCAAGACAACTTTGAGACAATAACTACTCTACTCTTGTCAAACAACCCAGAGAAAACTGTGGCTCCCAGTCAGAATCGCAATTATTAAAAAGTCAGGAAACAACAGATGCTAGCAAGGCTGTGGAGAAATACGAACACTTTTACACTGTTGGTGGGAATGTAAAATGGTTCAACCATTATGGAAGACAATATGGCAATTCCTCAAGGATCTAGAACCAGAAATAACATATGATCCAGCAATCCCATTACTGGGTATATACCAAAAGGAATATAAATCATTCTATTATAAAGATACATGCACATGTGTGTTTATTGCAGCACTATTCACAATAGCAAAGACATGGAACCAATCCAAATGTCCATCAATGATAGACCAGATAAAGAAAATATGGTACATATACACCATGGAATACTATGCAACCACAAAAAGGAATGAGATCATGTCCTTTGCAGGGACATGGATGAAGCTGGAAGCCACCATCCTCAGCAAATTAACACAGGAACAGAAAACCAAACACCACATGTTGTCACCCATAAATGGGAGCTGAACAATGAGAACACATGGACACAGGGAAGGGAATACCACACACTGGAGCCGGTGGGCAGGGAAGGGTGAGGGTGACGGGTTGATAGGTGCAGCAAACCACCATGGCACATGTATACCCTATGTAACAATCCTGCACATTCTGCACATGTATCCTAGAATTTAAAGTAATAAAATAAAATAAAGAAAAATAAAATAAAATAAATCCTCACACACAAAACAAAAAACAAACAAACAAAAAAAAACTGTGGCTCCAACTCCACCTATGCCAGAAAAAAGAGTACCCATACTTTCACTCTCACCAGGTTATAACTAGGTGCCCCCAATGCAGTAGGTGTCAGAGAAGGCAGAGCAAATGTTTAAATGCTAAAGGAACAAATGGCAGATGAGATCCATGGAAAAGCTAGCTATTGGGTTAGGAGATAAGAAGAATAAATCAATTAGTGACACAATGGTACTTCTATAACTTAATAGAAAAATATTGGAATAGCACAGTGAAACAGATGATTACAGGTAGGGGGCGTATCAAATTGACACTGTCTCCTTCTCCCAATTCTGATCACAGCAATAAATACCCCAAAATACTTCAGTTTTTGCTTGGTATCTCTTAAATTCTCCAATATTCTCAACAGCAGTATGGATGGCCAGTGTAGCAGTTAGTGTCATCAGCCAGTCTTATTAAAAAACTGAGTTGACAAATGGCTATAACCAGGAAGCAGGGTTTATCTTAAAGATAGCTTTAAGTCATACCTAAAAATTAAAAGCCATGGCAGGCCTGAGGACAGTCCACGTGCAGGCCTCATTTTATTTTTATTTTTTCCTTAGATCCAGGGACAGGCTGGATAGACCTAATTTTAAATACAAGTTTTATAGAGACCTTAAATAGCAAAGAACCAGGTAGGAAAAGAATAAATTAAAATGAGACTAAAGATAAGTATAGGAAAAGGAAATGTTGAAAGCTTGAAAAAACAATTTGGAAAATATATTTGCAGATTCATGTACTTTATAAACCTATTTATAGACTACTAGTAATATGTTTTATTATTTTTGTCTCTAAATCTTTCTATATATTAGCAAAAGAGAATTGTACCCAAAAGTATAAATGGCAAAATCCTACATCACTAAATACTTATCTTTAAAAATAAAAAAGCCTATTTGACTTCACAAGATTTTATAAAACAAAAAAGCAGATTTTAAAATATTCTAGTTATAAAAATCTGGAAATAAAAAAAGGATACAGCATCCATAGCTATGAGATGAAACCTTCTATTTCTTGCTTCTTCCCTGTTAAAACAAATTTTTTTAAGACAATTCAAAATGTTTCTATTCAAATTAACATAATCAAATCCCCTAGTCCGTAGCTGATGAAGCAACTTAAACCAAGAAACAGAATTGACACTGAAATACCATACCTATCCAGCAATTCTGCTGCAACTTGTTTATGGGCCACCTTTCCATGTTTTTCTTTCTGAAATGGTTTTTGGAGCAGTAAGTCGTCTTCAACTGTCCTGGTATATTAAGAAGAAAATAAGAGTTCATTTTTTTCAAAGGTTATTTTCTAATTCTTTATATTTTCAAAATTGGAATATACTTTAAAGAATGTAAGTCTTAACTTTAAGAAGACTCACTGATCTTTAATGAGATATTTTACATTTCCTTAAATAGCTTAATTAATACCTTAACATTATTTAATATCTATAACACGGGGAAGATGAAACTAACAAAAGCATGGACTCTAGTGTCATATCACCTAGGTTCCTGATTCAAATCCTAATTCTGTCAATTACTACCTTAATCTTAATAAGATTCAGTTATTTATCTCTTTGTTTCTTCATTTCTCTATCTGTAACATAGTGATAAGGAAGTTTTTGGTAATTAATAATACGCAAAAAGCAAGGCTGATTATAGAGAACACAAACCACAGATCCAGCTCATCCAACCCATGGGCCTCATGTGGCCCAGGATGGCTTTGAATGTGGCCCAACACAAATTTGTAAACTTTCTTAAAACATTAAGACACTTTTTCACATTTTTTTTAACCTCATCGGCTATCATTAGTGTATTTTATGCAGGACCGGCACTGCTTCAGGCCAACAGTGTGAACCAACAGATTCACAATTGTGTGTGCTCCACTGTAGTATGTGGCCCAAGACAATTCTTCTTCCGATGTGGCCCAGGAAAGCCAAAAGATTGGACACCCTGCCATAGACTGTCAGCCCTAGTTATAGTGATGAATATAATCCTGGAGCAGAGTATCCAACTAGATTTGCTCAAATTCTATTCTTACAAAGTAGTATTTTTGAATGAAAAATCTAGAAAATGTAAAGCATCAAAAATGTAATTTATTATAATGAGTACTATCCTTTATTGCTGAGACTGAGTATCCTATAAAAATATTCAGACCCTGTTAGTATGCCTAATATATTGCTCTCAGTGTGAAATAATAAGCCAATTTCTATACCTTTGCTTAGCAAAAATCAGTCAACAGCCTGGTGTGTAAGTTTGGTTAGTATACATCAGTCAACCACTCCTGAGTCAAAGTATAAAACTGAGTTTCTATGCACTGAAAGCTAAGAACAATGCTCCTACGCACAGCAGCTCCACCAAGACGTATCCTGCTTATAATGCACAGGCTTTATGTGCTAAGAGTTTTTGACTCTTGCAATTCAATAAAACCTTCCTTGAGTTTCTTCCCGTGACCTCTTAGTCTGCTCATTCATGTATCCGTAAGAACTGTGCTGCATTGTACTTTCATCCTCCATATTAACTTCACTTTGAAAGCAAGTAATGGCAAGAGAGCACCATTCAAGCCCCTTCTGAGCTACAACATTTGCAAATAAACAGTCCTTGACAGTTGAATGAAAAATATGTGTAATGAAAAGGTTTCACTGATTTCTGAAAAGATTCCAGAAATCTGAAACTCTTCTTTCCCTTTCAATAAACCCCTTTGCAGAATTAATGTTTTATTTTTCCCACAATTGTTCTCCAATTTTTAATCAATGTGTTAGCTTAATGAACAAAAATTCATTCACTAGAGCAATTGTCTTCACATGTAAACACAATTCAAAAATTTCACTATTTATTTATTTATACTTCATATTAATCTAGAAAGGATGTGAAAAACAGATCAATAAAAAAAAATTACTTACCTTTTTTTCCTTTTGCTGGATTCTCCACAGTGTTCATCATCACTAAAATCAGAATCGTAGCCTCCATGACCATGCATCTGTAAAGGAGTACAAAGTCAGCTATTTAGAATCTACGTTGCCAATTGTCCAGGAAACAATAATTCAAAAATAAGTTACCTTAAACAGCCACAATAGTTTTAAAGGATCATTGTGGGCAGATTCCTGTTCACAGACCATCTAGCCATCTAAAACTTTCATTCACTTTTAAATAAGAGACATACCTTTCAGGAAATGCATCAACATTTTTCACCCTTAATTATCATTAGGTGAACAAAGAAGGCTACTCTTTGATCTTTTCACTGAAAACCAGGCCTAGAAGTTGCAGTGACTGCTTACCAGGTTTAGCAATGCTTCACTTTTGATTCAGAATAGTAATAATCACTGTGTGTTTATCACCAACTTTGTTCCAGACATTGTGTTAAATACTTTACAAACAACACTTCTAATTCTGCAAGTTAGAAAGTTATCTTCATTTAGGAATGAAGTAATCAAAGTTAAGTAAATCTATTTACAAATCCAGTAAGTGGCTAATCTGCTCTACTTGATTCTTGTGCCCACAATTTCAATTACTCCAAATTTCCTCTCTGGAATATGATTTACTATATTCCAGGAGAATTACAGTATTTGTGAACAGTACATCATCAATTGATGAAAATTTTCCTGTAATCTTTTTCAACATATGTAGAGATTTCCATTTTCTTTTGAGTTTCTTTAAGGTAAACCACCTTGCCCTTTGGATTAGTCAGCTTTCTCTTGTTTCATTTTATTTATCCAGTTATTTTTGGAGAGTCTCGCTCTATTGCCCAGGCTGGAGTGCTGTGGCGCCATGATGGCTCACAACATCCTCAACTTCCTGGGCTCAATCAATCCTCCCACTCAGCCTCTCCAAGTAGCTGAGACTACAGGAGTGCACCATCACACCTGGCAAACTGAAAAAATTTTTTTTTTGTAGATAAGGGGTTTCGCCATGTTGCCCAAGCTGGTCTCAAACTCCTGGGCTTGAGCAATCCGTCCACCTCAGCATCCCAAAATGCTGGGACTTCATTTTCGAATTGAAATTCTTAGAAATGCTGGAAGACCTCAGTTGCCACTCAATTGTATTGGAAGAAGCTCCTAGTTCCAGCTTTGCACTGAATTTGTAACACACACTAAGACGGATGGATGGACTATTTGATGTCATAAATAACTAATTCACACGGCTGGAAAGAACAGTCCAGGTTAAATGATACATCAAATTGTTAAAACTAATATAACGACACTAAGTGCAGCTGGAAAAAGAGGAAAGAACTCCCTAAACTTCATTGCATTGGATCTAGAACAAACGACATGTTTCTAGTCCTGGCTACCTCGAATAAGTCATTTCATCTCCCTGGACTTCATCTATTAAATAAGGTAGCTACATGAAATAATCTTTAAGTTGTTTAAATCTTTAAATAACCTTTAAAGTCTGTAATTCCATTTTCAAACTTAGGTGTGTGGGTATATACCTCTCTTCTCTGTCCCACTAAAACCCTAGATAGGAAGATGCTAGTTAAGGTTGGAGATGAAGGTTTGAAAGCCACAGTTCCAACTCTACCCTCCCTTACGCCTGTTATTGCCTTACACACCTGGATTTTACACCCTTTTTTAGGTCAACTCCAGCTGTCTTATCACATCTGTTCAAGCCATATTGTCCTCTCACTCTTTGTCCTATGTTCTCACGTTCTTTACATCTTGATGGGGGACAGCTGTAGTGTGGAGTTTAGAGATATATTCTAGGATCAGCCTACTAGAATTCACTGCTTGGCTCTGCACTTTTCACTTGTCTTTCTTTGGGCCTGTTCCTTAACCTCTCCAAGCCTCAGTGTCCTCCTTTATAAAAAGAGGCTAGTAAGATGGCTGACCTCATACGAATGGAGATTAGAAGTTGCCTCATCTAAAGGGTTTTAACGGTGTCTTGTATAGTGAAACCCAGTAAATGTTAACTATCATCATCATCATCTTGTCCCTCGCCCCAGGACACCACTTCCTACTCTTGCTCCCACTCTCCCATTTCTTTATTCGCTGGCCGCTCCATCCAACCCATACCTATCTTAACTCACTGGTTGAACTAAAAAGCTCTCACTCACTTCAGGCTACGAATCAACTGACAACATAGGGAGAAACTCAAAAACGGAGATGCCAGGTGTCTCCAGAATCTGTCATCCAAAAAAAAACCAAACCAAAACAAAACAAAACCCGACGATCAACTAGTACTATATGAAAAACAAGTTTTGAGGTCCTTCTCCCTGACGCCAAATATACCCACAGCCCTCCTCACACACCCTTTCCCTTCCTCCCTGCCAAGTTCGCCCCCGGAGTCGTCGTTTCCTTCTTTCCCGGCAGCTGCAGCGATGACCCACGGCCTGAGAGAGCCGCTGCAGGACAGGTCCCGTGCGCCCGGCCGCGCAGCCTCGCCACCACCACCACCGCCGCCGCCGCCGCCGCCGCCGCCGCCGTCGCCTGCAACCCGCCTCTCCCTACGGGTCGCGACTGGGCACCACTTCCGGTCCGACACGGCCACGTGTTACATCTAAATGGCACCGTCCCCCGAGTGCGCCGATCTTGTGCTACAGCCAGAGCAGCTCCGGGAAACAAGGGCAGGGGGAGAAACGGCCCGGAAAGGGACGAAGAGGCTTCCAGCTTTCGCCAAGTCGCGGCTCCCAGTTTTTCCCTGGGCCTCCTTCCTTTCCCCTCTAGGGAATCCGGCATCTAGTACTGCTGGCACTGCTTGCTGCTTAGCCCACGCCTCTTATTTGAAAATATATTTTGTTTTACCCTGCCTATCACCTGCCGTTCTCTCTCTAGTAACCTTAGTAACGCCACCTCGGAGGATCCTCGCAGAGCACATCATCAGCGCTTCAGATCAGCCTCTCCCTCCTTCCCCCAGTAAAACAGTTCTCATAATTAGAACAAAAATATCTTTCCATCGTTTCGCCACCCACACAATAGATACCATTCCAAAAGCAGTGCTGATGGCAGAAGAGCTCATCGAATTTGTGAGGAAAGAAAGAATAGGGAGGAGAGATTTCTCAGGGTTGAGGATTCTCTGCCGACAAGCGACCTGGCACATGCGAAAAGGGATCCAAAATAGAATCTTAAAAAGAAGAAGAAAAAAGGCAGGAAAAGTTGGATTATTTTAAGCGCCACTAGGTTCTTCCTGTGCTTTGCCTTTTCTACATCACGACGCCCCACTCTTTCCAGTCTAGTTGCTTGGTTCATGTCTTGTCTCTCGCTGGCATTAGCAGCTATTCATTTTTGCTTCCTTCGCAGTACCCAAAACGGTGCCTTGGAAATCACAAGTGCTAATTAAATATTTGTTGAATTGAACTGGCACGCTTCTGGTGTTTACAGTGGGCCCTTTTTAGAGAAAACCTTGGCACTTAATGCACACTCATTTTACATCTTTTGCCCTAAACAGTAGATAACGATATCCTTATCAGTTCAAGTCTCTAACCCTGACAATAAATTATAGATACATTCTGCTTTACCCATTGCAGTGAATGTGATCTTAAAAGGCTATAAGATAAATTAAATTATTGTAAATTAACTTATTCCAAAATGTAATCAGATTATACTTCAATAAAAACTTTTACTAAAAAAAGTGAAAGCAACAGGAAGCCTTACAATTCGACGGTATAGTATATGGAATTACTTTGTCAAGCAGTTTCTTTTTTGGTAAATATATTAAATATATAATTATTTTATTGTTAATAAAACTAAACAGATCTATACCTCATATCCAATTTTCTTTCTATCCGTATTTGACATGTATTAGCATTTTTCTACCATCCCTAGCATCTTCTTGTTTGTTACTTCGTTTTACTCTTCCAACAACCCTGTGCTGCTGTGTTATTAGCCTCATTTTACACATGAGGAAGAGAGGCACAGAACCTAAAGCCACAAACCTGGTGAGGGTCGAGAACTGGGTAGTATTGTCTCTGTCTCTCTGTAAGACCCAGTTTCTCGCTCTCTCTCTTTCTCTCTTTTCTCTCTCTCTCTCCCCCACTTCATGGATTGTGTGGGAAGTAGCTTCTGGTTCCAACATTTCTAAGAATTTCAGATCTGTTGCTACCAGTCCATTCAGGCAAAGATTTCCATTTTTTACTTTGAGACAGCAGTTACTGAAAAAGAGTAAATAGAAAATATATATTAGGCATAGATTGCATGATCTGAACCAGAAATAATACAGGATAGAAAACCTACCTGCTTAGGAAATCTCGAGTTAACAATTATAGCTCAACAACGATAAAAAACACAAACATTTATTAAGTGCCTACTCTGGGCAGGACACTGCCCTAGACATCAGGGTTACAGGTATGTAACAGCAACTCCTTATCCTTGAAGGTTGACTAGTAAGAAAGACAATGTATGGAATAACTACAACAATATATTCTATCGTATACCAAGTGTCTAGTACATGGATGAACCTGTTGTTCCTAATTTATAAAATATGTTATTTCAATGGATATGAAAATTTAAATGTGCACTAATGCTATGTAACTCAAAGCAACAAAATACTATATTAAGTATGTGGTGAGGATGAGGGAAGTTGGGTGATGATGGTGGTGATAATACCAAGTAATAATTCTGATATAAACTATGACTGTGCATTCTCTTTTTATTCAAGACCGAGTCTCACTCTGTCACCCAGGCTGGAGTGTAGTGGAGTGATTTCGGCTCACTCCAACCCCCGCCTCCTGGGTTCGAGCAATTCTCCTGTCTCAGCCTCCGGAGTAGCTGGGACTAGAGGCACACACTACGCCCAACTAATTTTTGTATTTTTTTTGTAGAGACGGGGTTTCACCATGTTGGTCAGGCTGGTCTCGAACTCCTGACCTAAGGTGATCCAACCACCTTGGTCTCCCAAAGTGCTGGAATTACAGGCGTGAGCCACCGCGCCCAACAAATATGCATTCTTTCTTTTCTTTTCTTTTCTTTTTTGAGACAGGGTCTCACTTCGTCACCCAGGCTGAAGTATAGTGGTGCCATCTCAGCTCAACCTCCACCTCCTGGGTTCAAGCCATTCTCCTGCTTCAGCCTTCCCAGTAGCTGGGACTACAGGTGTGAGCCACCATGCCTGCCTAATTTTTGTATTTTTAGTAGAGACAGGGTTTCACCATGTTGGCCAAGCTGGTCTCGAACTCCTGACTCAAGTGATCCCGCCTCGGCCACCTAAAGTGCTGGGATTACAGGCATGAGCCACTGCATCTGGCTAAATGTGCATTCTATTAATACTGTGTGTCTTTGAGAAGATTGCATTTTCCATGTTCTTTTTATGATCTGATGCTGACACTTCTCTATTGTAAGCTAATACCTGTGGCCACAGCTTTGAATCTGGGCATGTCAGTGACTATAGTAGAAGTAATGCTAAGACCCTTCTGAGGCTAAGTTGCAAAAGGTGTTAGAGCTTCTGCCTGGGTTTGTCACTCTACTTCTTTAGCTGACATGGAGTGGAACAGAGATGAGGTAACTTCATTGAGCCTCACCCAGATTGCAGACTAATAATCAGAAGAAGTATAATTGTTTCAAGCCACTAAGACTTTGAGGTTGTTTGTTATATACTGATAAATATCCAGAACCATCTGCTCTCTCACTTAACCTCCATAACATTTGATGTTATGGAGCCACGCTGGGCTTTCTTTGTTTCTTCAACATGCATACCTCTTCAAATTTACCATTTCCTCTACCCGGAATGGTCTTAAACCCTTTCTGTTTGCCTCCCTAACTCCTCTTTATCCTTCAAAACTCAACTTAGGTGAAGGAAAGGCCTTTCATGAGCACCTCTCCCACAGACTAGATAGGATTACTGATAATATGCACATTACTTTCCATTGCACTTAGCTACATACACAGCAATAATTTAGCCCTGTTTCCCTCACTGAGATGCAAGCTCCACAATGTCAGGAAGCATACCTCTCTTTTTCAGTGTGGAATCCCCAGCGCTCAGCACAGTGCCAGACACATGATAGTTACTCAGAATATTTATTGAACAAATGAAGTAGGTACTATTATTATCCCTATTTTCCAATAAGAAAACAGATTTTTAAAAAATTATAACACTTCCAGAGTCATGAGTAAGCAAATGGGGGCACAAATATAAGTGACTTCAAAGCTCACACCATATATATATATGTATGTGTGTGATATGGTTTGGCTCTGTGTCCCCAGCCAAATCTTATGTTGAATTGTAATCCCCAGTGTTGGAGGTGGGGCCTGATGGGAGGTGATTGGATCATGGGGGTGGTTTCTAATGGTTTAGCACCATCTCCCTAGTGCTGTCTTGTGATAGAATTTTCAAGAAATCTGGTTGTTTAAAAGTGTGTAACACCTCCCTCTTTGCTCTCTTTCTCCCACTTCTGCCATGCAAGACATGTCTGCTTTCTCTTCGCCTTCCACCACGATTGTAAATTTCCTGAAGCCTCCCCAGCCGTGCTTCTTGTGCAGCCTGTAGAACTGCGAGTGAATTAAACCTCTTTTCTTTACAAATTACCCAGTCCCAGGTAGTTCTTTATAGCAATGTGAGTACTAATACTAAATATATACATATATATACACACACATATATGTATATATAGAGATAGGTAGAGAGAGAGTGTTATCTCTCTGTTGCCCAGGCTAGAGTGCAGTGGCACAATCATGGCTCACTGCAGCCTCAACTCCCAGGCTCAAGCAATCTTCCCACCTCAGCCTGCTGAGTAGCTGGACCATAGGCTGCTGCCACCACACCTGGCTATTTGAAAAAAATTTTTGTAGAGACAGGGTCTCACTGTGTTTCTCAGGCTGGTCTCACACTACTAAGCTCAAGCTATACTCCCACCTCGGCCTTCCAAAGTGCTGGGATTACAGGTGTGAGCCACAGTGCCTAGCCCAAAGCTCACGCTATTGACCACCATACATACTGCCTTTCAACAAGGCCCACGGTGGTTTGTGATACTTAAAAGAATTAGAAACTTTTTTTTATGGAGGAAAGGTACCAGATAAATAGAGACAGAGGGATTAGTAAGAGGCAGGAAAGGCTTTGTAGAGGAAGTGGGACTTAAGCTATGACTTAAATGTAGCTCTTAAGAGGAGAGGAGATGAGAGGAGGGGGCAGTCAAGGCAAGGGAGTTTCGGTAAAGGATTAGAGGTGGAAATATCCACAGGTTCCTTAGAGGAATTTGAGTAGCTCACTTGAGCTGGAGAAGAATTTTTGAAAAGGATTAGTGAAAGAAAGATCAGAAAGAGAGATTAGAGCTAGATTTGGGGCATTCTTCAATGCTAGGATGCAGAGATTAGTTTAGAGCTAGGGAAGTATTGTAAAGAATACAGTGGTGGTTTGGACTGGTAGATATCTGAAATCAAATTTATATATAAATCCTGGCTCTGCCATTTACCAGCTATGTGGCATTGAGCATCACTTAACGTTCTTCAAATTTTCATCGTCTTCTGTAAAATGGGAATAATGACAGTAACTACTTCACAGTATTCTTGTGAGAATCAATTAAACGTTGCATTTAAAGTGTTTAGGCTACTGCCTGGCACATGGTAAGACTTAAATGTTCACTAAATGTTCACTTAAATGTTCACTATTGTTTTAAAGAGGAGGCAATATAGATAGAGAACAGGAAGTGGTGGGAATGGAAACGGAAAATTTCATTTAAGAGTGAGTTGAAGAAATAAGTGGTAAAAGATATGAGTCATTGGGTATAGGGCACAAAGGATACAGAAGTGAAAGGTGCCTCCAAAACTGAAGACACTGAAATAACATAGGTGCCCCTGATGAAAATGGAGGGGGTGACTAAAAAATGACATTGTCTTGGGGAAATGATAAGTTGGCTTCAAATGGGGATTTGACACTACAACAAAACACACAAACAATTAAAATACCTCTTCCAAGCAAAAGTGTGATGCTTGCAGGTGTCGTTTTTAGCATACTCTACCTCTTCATTCTTCACCTGTTCATCTTTTTATAGGTCCTCACTCCTGTCCGTCACTTCTCCCCCACCAACCCCCAAAATGTTATCGTTCCTTTCCTCCACAAAGGCTGCTCTGCGAAACAGTAAAGAACCATACTTTAAAGTCAACTAGACCTGCATTCTGCTATGTACTAGCTAGGAGAACTTGGGCAACTTGTTTGATTTTCGCATCTATAAACGGGGATAATAATAGTTCCTATCTCATAGAGGACTGATGAAATTTAAAATGAAATGATACAGGTGAAATGCTTAGCATAATGTGATGCCTAGTTCATAGTAAGTATGTAATAAATCCTACTTGAGAAAATAATTAGAAAAAGTTTAACAATTAACTGCTTCTCAAATACAGTCCAGAAACAGACCTATATATATAATATAGTCCTATGATTAATGGTATAGGGTTAAGTATAGTCTTTTCAATAAATAGACCCGAGTCAATTGAATAATACAGTAAAAAAAACTGATTTCTACCTCACACTGTATACAAAAGTCAATTTCAAAGAAAATATAGGAAAATATCTTCATGATATGATAACTTCCTTAGGGCAAGAAAAATTTTCTTAAATAGGACACATAGGGAGCTAATCGTAAGGAAAACAAAATAAAGAACTTCTGTTCACTTAAAATACTTTATTAAGAAAACGAAAAGTTAAGACATAGGGTGGGAGAAAATATCTACAATATGTATATCCAACAAATTATCAGAATATATAAAAATCTTTAAAAATCATTACATGAAAGACAGCCCAAGAGGCACGGTTGCTCATGCCTGTAATTCCAGCACTTTGGGAGGCCAAGGTGGGTGGATCATTTGAGGTCAGGAGTTTGAGACCACCCTGGCCAACATGGTGAAACCCTGTCTCTACTAAAAATACAAAAATTAGCCAGGCATTGTGGCACACACCTGTAATCCCAGCTACCTGGGAGACTGAGGCCCGAGAAACACTTGAACGTGGGAGGCAGAGGTTGCAGTGAGCCAAGATTGCACCACTGCACTCCAGCCTAGGTGACAGAGTGAGATTCGATCTCAAAGAAAAAAAAAATTATTACATAAAAGACAGAAACCTAATAGAAAAATTCTCAAAAGACTTGACCAGAAAATACACGGACGAAAGCCAAATGGCCAATGCACATAAAACAAAGCACTCATCTTTACTAGTTATCAGATAAATATCAAGTAAGCACACCACTACCACTACACACCCATCAGAATGGCTAAATGGAAAATACAGATCTGGTGTTGGAGAAGATGTGGCATGACTGTGACTCTTATATGCTGGTGATGGGAGTGTAAATTGGTACAGCTACCTTGGAAAAGATGTTTGATAGTACCTTGTACCTACTAATGCTGATCGTGCCTATCCTAGGTTTCATCAATTCCACCCTCAATGTATTTCCAACAGAGAAGTGTATACGTATTCACTGAAAGACCTGAACAAGAATGTTCATAAGAGCTCTATTTGCATATAAAAATCCAGAAACAACCCAAATGTCCATCAGCATTAGAATAGTTAAGTAAAAGGTGGTTTATTTGCACAGTGGAATACTATGCAGCGATAAAAATCAACAAACTACAACTACGTGCAACAACATGGATGAATCTCACAAGTATTGAGCTGAGCAAAAGAAGCATTACATATGCAAAAGAGTACATACAACAAATCCCATTTATATAAAAGACAAAATCAAATAAACAAAACGACAACTATGTGAGGTAATGTATATATTAGTTAGCTAGATTTAGTCATTCCACATTGTATATGTACTTCAAAACAAGATGTTGTACAGGGTAAATACTTATAATTGTATATGCCAATTCAAACAAACAAACAAAAGTAATCTATCTTGTTCCAAGTTAGGATAGTGGTTTCCCTGGTGAGGGAGGGGAAGGGACTACAAAGGGATACAAGGAAGAAGGGGTGGCTTCTGAGGACATGGCAAAGTTCTGTTTCTGGTCCTGGTGTTGGTTACATGAGTGGTTCATTCACAACCATAATTTGTGCTCTTTTATGTATGAGTGTTATAGTCAATAAAAAGTTTACATTAAAAAACTTAATTGCTCCTAGGGGTTTTTAAAACTTTGGTAAATGGAAGTTTTGGTGATTTAAGCAACTTCAGGCATGAAAGAACAGATTAGAAAGTGGATAGGTGGAATTTTCTGGGGCCTTGGAAATTATGCCACATAAGTGCTTACATACTCAAAGACAAATTTCCTGTAGGCATTGAGACAGAGGCCCGCGGGAGCTCTGTAAATGCTGAGAAAGACTCTAGTCAGCATCCAAAGGACTGAAAGTGCCCGGACCTTGAACACTTGGCAAGGTCAGCCTGCACTTTCTGTATATTTATAAGCTCAGATCTGGAAGAAGGTAGCTCCACACCTGCATGGTAAAGCTCGGTCCTTGAATAGAGACGCAGCCCAATAGCGATCTGCAAGCTGGCCAAAGGTCAAGCCCTTGCTTATGGAAATGCCTGGAGCAGGCTGCCAGAGAGGTTGCACTGCACAAATCCTGTGCCTGGAATGGACATTGGGAGGCAAAAGTGGAGAGACAGCAGTATACCAATTAGCCAAATGAATTGATTGTCACTTTTGGCCTGCTCCCAGGAGATGAGAACAGAGACAGGATGTCTGGTAAACCCCTCTCTGAGACAGTTGTGGATAAGGAGCCTTGTGATTAAGAGATAGGGAGACACTTACCGGGTCAGATGAGATGAGAGGCAGAAACCAGGAATGCTAAACATCACCGGGAAACTGATGCTGTTATTTTCTGTCATATAATATCTGCAGGTATGACGGTTTCATGCTTCACTTAGGAAAATGCAAAGTGGGGAGATCTACTGTAATAATCAAGGTTGAAGAGTGCTGTGTCTCTGGATCATTCCTCAAGGCCTCGCTGGGCCTGAGGCTATAATCATGGGAAAGACATCATTCCCATCTTCAAGACTCACCTCTAGGTAGGACACAGACACAGAAACAAGTAATTACAATACAATGGGGTGGGCAGTAATAGGAATAGGCCCAGAAAGCTATGGGGGCACTAGGGAGGAGCCCCTAATCCTAAGAGAGAGCAGGAAAATGCTTTAGAGACAGGACTTTACACTTGTGTTCACAATGCTGAAACCACAGTTTAACTCTGGGCTCCAAATTGTGCTGCCTTTGCATCCAAAGCAGAGGGAGATATAGGACTTCCTTTCAGGCCTCCCACACTCACCAGTGATGCCCCACAGCCCCTCTCTCTATATAAGGTATAAGCAAGATCCAAGTAGGAGTTGACCATATCACATGATTTCACAGTTTATGAACACCAAGTTGACCATGCTGAGTGTACTGGGATGATCAAGTAAAATGTACAGTGAAGTAGGTCATGTGTTTAAGGATACATGTCATCATTATTATGTAGTCAGGCAATTCGAAATAAACAGTAAGTAATTTTTCTAAATGATGCCTTGATTAACAAATTATCCAAAAGTAAAATCTCTTTGGCTAGTTGTCCTAGTACTGAAAGTGACAATTGGTGGTAGGAAATAGAAATACTTAAACACCCACAGAAAATATAAAAGACTGAATAGATTCAGGGAACAGTGGTGATTAGAAGATGGAATTTGTACTCCTCCTCACTTAGGCTGTATAAAAGTAACAGCATTCAAAGTAATACTTGTATTCATAAATAGAACTTTTTAAATAACAAATTTTATTGTCAGAACTTTTGTTAAACAGTGTAGGAACATACAATAGAAACACAGGCCAGAACTGCTGGAGCAATCTACTTTTCAGGAGAAGTTAGAAATTTGGATTTTTAGATTCAGTATCCTCATTTTTTATATGGGCATCTAATTCAAGTTTAAAAATCAAAGGAAAACACCCTGTGGAAAAAACACTTCTGTGAGCTGAATTCAGTCCATAGGTTGCAAATTTCCAAGGCGATGATTCATTTCCCTCAGGACTGTGCCTTTAGTGATGGTTGTTTGGAAGCAGAGGTTATGACGCTGTCTCGGATGCATCTCTTGGGGGTTAGACAGGCTGCAGGTAAGCCAGGCATGGAGGCATGCGGACGCCTTCAAGGGAAAAGTCAAAAGTCTTAAGCTCCCAGGAAAAGAGCCTTGAGACCCAGACCACAGCAAGGGGCAGTTCTTAAGTTCCTGGGCAGGAATATCAATGCTGGTTGAGAAGATGAAGGTGTCATCCAGACTGGAGGGATGGAATTCACATCTCAGAGCATGTTGACAATATTGAATTTCACTGAAGCCCTTTGCTTCTGGAAGACAGAGAAGGGTAAAGTAAACCCCTCCCATCCCCCCACACCAACCTTTTTTTTGCATGTTCTAGAAAACAGCTTACTGCAAAAAATTGAGGTAGGAGGTAGGACTCAACTCTGGAGGTGGTGCTTGGACACTGGACCATATTGAGGACTAGCTAAAACAGGGACAGAGCAGAAGCACCTCTCTGTAAGACACGCCCACCTGTGTGCCATGTCAGTTTACCATTGCCATGGCAACACCTTGAAGTTACAGCCCCTTTCAGTTACAACTTGATGACCTGGAACCTACCACTCTTTTCCTAAAAATGTCTGCATAATCTGCCCCTTAATTTTCATGTAATTAAAAGTGGATATAAATATGACTGCAGACTCACCTTTGAGCTGCTACTCTGGGCACACTGCCATTGGTACCTCTGCTGCTGCTGTACACTGCCTGCCGCATCAATAAAAGTTGCTGTCTAAAACCACCAGCTTACCCTTGAATTCTTTCCTGGGTGAAGCCAAGAACCCTCCCCTGCTAAGCCCCAATTTTGGGACTCATCTGCTCTGCATCAGAACGACTCTTTCTCATATGACTTAGATAAGATGCACAGATGCCCTGTGTTTAACCTATGGCAAAATTAGATACAGACCGAACAAATTCTCATTCCTTACCTGATAAATGATGAGCTGAACTGCTTGTCCCCACTGAGCAATTGAACAAAATGCTTGTTAACCAAACTTTGGTTCAATTTCTCTCCTTCCTCTAAGCCCCTGCACTTTGGCCCACCCCCACTCCCAGCCTGAGCCAGCACACAGCCCATCCTGAGAACAGGCTGGCCTCAGAGTAAGACATTGTATGGCCTACTATCCCATCAGGCCACCCTTTCATTCCCTTTCCCCACACCCTGTTGTTTTTAGCCTTGGTTACTTTTCTCTGTTCAAGAGAGTCCCTCTCTTAAGGTCTCAGTATTTTCCCCATTGCAATAGTACACTTCCCCTACTGCAGTAGTCCCTTTCTCTCCTGTAGTAATCTTTTTAAATAAAAGGTTGTCCTCACTAAGTGCAGATTTGCTTTTTACTTGGCAATGTTCTTATGCATCCTATCCTATTTAGCAAAATTTCTGACAATAAGCATGCTGTCGGCCAGGCATGGTGGCTCACACCTGTAATCCCAGCACTTTGGGAGGCCGAGGTGGGTGGATTGTAAGGTCAGGAGTTTGAGACCAGCCTGACCAACATAGTGAAACCCCGTCTCTACTAAAAATACAAAAATTAGCCGGGCGTGGTGGCACGCGCCTGTAATCCCAGCTACTCAGGAGGCTGAGGCAGGAGAATCACTTGAACCTGGGAGGTGGAGGTTACAGTGAGTTGAGATCGCACCATTGCACTCCAGCCTGGGTGACAGAGGGAGACTCCGTCTCAAATAATAATAATAAGAAGAAGACGAAGAAGAAGAAGCATGCTGTCATGCTGTTGCTGCTGAAAACATTCTGTGTATGAGCAGAACCATTATGTATTGGGTAGTGCCCTCTCACATGACAAAAATTAAGTAGCAGCTGAATTGACCCCAGGTTACTGGACAGGGAGTGGCTAGAGGGCAAGAGTAAGGCCAGTAGTCCCTCTTGGCCTCCATGACCCCACACTCAGTTCTCTTCTTCAGAGACTGCCTTCTCAGGCCACTGCTGTTCTGTGGGGCTGGGATTGGGTGTTCTTTTCTATCTTATTCTATCAGCCATTTCCATGGCTCAAAGGACCATCTGCATGCCAATGTGTCCCAGTTTATATTAATACCTCCAGCCCAGACGTCTTTACTGAGCTCCAGACTCCCATAATCACCTCCTCACTTAACATCTCCTCATTGCTGTCTCCAACTTAATATGAGAAAAACTGAACTCTTACCTTCTGCTCCAAACTAACCCCACTTCTGAGACAGAGCAGGGGCCTCTCTTAGGCGCCTGCCATCAGTTGGAACTGATGCCCCAACTCAGTCACCTCTACCTTTTCCATGGTCACACAGCTAGTAACTGAGCTGAAATGTGAACTAGGCTGCAAGACTAGGCCCCAAACCCCAGCATAGAGATAAAGGAAAAGTTTTGAATCCCTTCAAGGCAGATTCCAGGCACCTTTCAACCAGCAATTAGATAAGTAAATGGATCACCCACAAAGCAAGAAGGTAATCATAACTTAAACAATAGTCCCCCAGGCCAGGTGCGGTGACTTACGCCTGTAATCCCAGCATTTGGGAGGCCGAGGCGGGCGGATCACGAGGTCAAGAGATCGAGACTTTCCTGGCCAACACGGTGAAACCCCGTCTCTACTAAAAATACAAAAATTAGCTGGGCGTAGTAGCGGGGGCCTGTAGTTCCAGCTACTTGGGAGGCTAAGGCAGGAGAATCACTTGAACCCGGGAGATGGAGGTTGCAGTGAGGCGAGATCGTGCCACTGCACTCTAGCCTGGTGACAGAGCAAGACTCCATCTCAAAAAAAAAAAAAAGAGCCATCCAAGTAAGCCAGAGTCACTGAATGTTTCATTTCCTATAGAGACTAAAGATAGCACCTTGAATTGTTTTTCAGAAACCTGGAGCCCCATCAGATAGAAAATGCTGACTCCTCTCCTGTAGATCTTGGATAAGGGGAAACTGAGGACTACACTCTGACTGCCATTCTTTGTTCTAATTTTCTTCCTCAGGGGCCTGAAGAGCGTCACACCTACAGGCCAAAACTTAACATTCCTTTCTGCTGGCCCCAAGTTTTTAGGTAAAGCCTTGCTTCTTTACCAATTGCAAATCAAGGAATCTCTGAATCCACCTATGACCTGTAAGCTCTTGCTTGAAGATATCACACTTTTTGGTCCAAATGAATGTATAACCTCCAGGTATTTATGATTTTGCCTACAACTTCTACTTTCCTGAAATGTACCCTTGCCTGTGAAAACCCTTGCTTGTAAGTCACCTGGGAGCTCAGGTCTTAACCATTAGCTGTCCAATTCTCCTTGCTTGGTGCGCTGCAATAAATGTCTTTCTTTTTCTTGCTGCAAATTTCAGTGTCAGTGTTTGGCTTTGCTGCACTGGCCGAGGGGACCCAAGTTTGGTTTGGTAACACTTCCTTTGCCAGTCTCTCCTCATCACAGTCCACCCTGGTGCTCAAGCCAGAAACCTGGAAATTCCCATTGTCTCCTCCCTTTCAGTCACTGATGCCCCAACTCAGTCAACTCTACCTTATTCACATCACACAGCTTGTAAGTGAGCTGAAATGTGAATAGGCCACAAGACTTTCAGATCCTCAATCATGGTGCCATCGAGAGCACATTCTGGCCATGGTTTCTCTCCACATTAAAAGATGGTTTTTAAAATTATGGTAAAAAATATATACATATATGTAACACAAAATTTATTATTTAAATAATTTGTAAATGGACAATTCGGTGACATTAATTATTTTCACAATGTTGTGTTACTATCACCACTATCTATATCCAAAGCTTTTTCATCATCCCCCCAAAAATCTCTGGACCCATTAAACTGTAACTTCTCATTCTACCTTCCACCAGTCCTGGTAACCTCTATTCTACTTCCTGTCTCAATGAATTTGCCTATTTTAGGTACTTCACATAAGTGGAACCGTACAATATTTGTCCTTCTGTGCCTAGCTTATTTCACTAAGCATATGTTGCACTATATATCAACGTTTTAGTCCTTATAATGGCTGAATATATTCCACTAGTGTATATACTACTTTTTTTTTTTTGAGACAAAAATCTCACTCTTTTGCCCAGGCTGGGGTGCAGTGGCATGATCGCGGCTTACTGCAGCCTTGAGCTCCTGGGCTCAAGCGATCCTCCCACCTCAGTCTTCCCAGTGGCTGGGACTACAGGCACATACCACTGCACCTGGCTAATTAAAATTTTTTTTTTTTTGCTGGAGACATGGTCTCCCTGTGTTGCCCAGGCTGGTCTTGAACTCCTGGCCTCAAGCGATTCTCTCACCTCAGCCTCTCAAAGTGCTGGGATTACCAGCATGAGCCACAGTGCTTGGCCTGTATATACCACATTTTGTTTATCCAATTCATCTGTTGACTAACACTTGGTGTATTAGTCTGTTCTCACATTGCTATAAAGAAATACCTGAGACTGAGTAATTTATAAAGAAAAAAGTTTAATTGGCTCACAGTTTCACAGGCTGTACAGGAAGCATGATGCTGACCATCTGCTTGGCTTCCAGGGAGGGTTCAGGAAACTTACAATCATGGTGAAAGGCAAAGCAGGAGTAAGGTGTCTCACATGGTGGGAGCAGGAGGAAGTAGGGGGGCACTGCACGCTTTTAAACAATCAGATATCATGACAACAGCACTGGAGGATGGTACTAAACCATTAGAAACTGACCCCATGAGCCAATCACTTCCCACCAGGCCCCACCTCCAGCACTGGGGGTTACATTTCCAAAGTGAGATTTGGGTGGGGAAACAGATCCAAACCATATCACTCGGGTTGTTTCTACCTTTTGGCTATTGTGAATAATGCTGCTATAAACATTGGTGTACAACTTATCTGTTCAAGTCTCTGCTTTCTTTTGCATAGATACCTAGGAGTAGAATTGCTGAGTCATATGGGAGTTTTAGATTTAACCTTTTGAGAAACCACCAGACTCCTTTCCACAGCAGCTGCACCATTTTACATTCTCACATTCTCTACATCCTTACTAACACCTATTATTTTCCTTTTAAAAATTATTATCGTAGCTATCCTAGTAGTTGCGAAGTGGTGTCTCACTGTAGTTTTGATTTGCATTTCCCTAACAGCTAATGAGAGTCTTTTCATGTGCTCATTGGCCATTTGTATATCTTCTTCAGAGAAATGAGGATTGAAGTCCTTTGCCCGTATTTGAATTGGGTTCTTTGCTTTGTTGTTGAGTTTTAGTTCTTTATTGTCTTAGTCTGTTCCTTCTATAACAAGGTACCACAGACTAGGTAATTTATAAGTAATAGAAATTTATTTCTCACAATTCTGAAGGTTGTGAAGTTCAAAATCAAGGGGCCAGCAGAGTCAGTGTCTGATAAGGACTTGCTCTTTGCTTCCAAAGTGACACCTTGCTACATCCTCAAGTGACAGAAGAGCAGAAGCAGAAGGCAGCTCTCTGAAGCCTCCTTTATAGAGCGTTATCCCATTCATGAGGGCAGGGATCTCACGAGCTAGTCATCTGCCAGAGGCCCCACCTTTTAATGTCGTAACTTTGTTCACTAAGTTTCAACATAGGAATTTTGGAGAGACACACATACATTCAAACTATAGCATTCCACCACTAGCCCACCAAAATGCATGTCCTTTTCACATACAAAATACATTCATTTCATCCCAATAGCCCCAAAAGTCTTAACTCATTCTAGCATCACCTCAAAAGTCAGAAGTCTCACCTAAAAATCATCTAAATCAGATATGGGTAAGACTCAAAGTACAATTCATCCTGAGGCAAATCCCCCTCTAGCAAACAAGTTATTTGTTTTCAAAATATTATGGTGGGACAGGCATAGGATAGACATTCCCATTCCAAAAGAGAAAAAGAAGAAAGAGGAAAGGGGTTAACAGGAGAATCACTTGAACCCGGGAAGCAGAGGTTGCAGTGAACCGAGACTGTCACTGCACTCCAGCCTGGATGACAGAGTGAAGGAAGTGGGGAAAATGAGAAACAGACAAGAAGAGAGAGAAAACAGTAATTAAACTATCTCTTAGGAAAATGAGGGTACTCAGTTAGAGACCCATCTTCTGATACCATTACCTTGGTGATTAGGATTCAATGTATGAATTTTGGAGGGCCACATACACTTAAATCATAACATTTACATATTGTAGATATATATATTCTAGATATAATTTGCAAATATTTTCTCCCATTCTGTAAGTTGTTTTTTTACTTTCTTGATAATATCCTTTGATGCACAAAACTTCTTGATTTTGATACAGTCCAATTAAAAAAATAATTTATTTTTTTTGAGACTAGGTCTCATTCTGTTACCCAGCCTGGAGTGCGGTGGCATGATCACGGCTGACTGCAGCCTCTAGCTCCTGGGCTCAAGTGATCCTCCCACCTCAACCTCCTGAGTAGCTGGGATTACAGGCGTGAGCCACTGCACATGGGTAATTTTTTATTTTTTGTGGAGATGGGGTCTCCCTAGTTTGTCCAGGCTGGCCTTGAACTTCCAGGCTCAAGCAATCCTTCTACTTCAGTCTCCCAGGATGCTGAAATTACAGGTGTGAGCCACCACACCCAGCCAAAAACAGATAATTTTTTAAAAACTGTGACTTGTGTGTAAATATAAAATTAACCTGGGTCAGAAATTTTATTTTACTAATTAATGAGGGAACCAGTATGTTGTTACAACCAGTTCAAAGGAAAATTCAAGCACACACGTATATAGGCAATCAGGAAAGTGAAAATGGATGTACAAATAGATGCAAAGCTGGTCAATATCCACAGGGCAATTATCAATTGCACCTCCACTAGAAAAAATTCATTTGCATCTCTATGGGCAAGAATTATTTGTATTACTGTCAGTTTTCTAAAATGTACAAAGTTGTAAAATAGCTCAAAGACATAAAAATGTAAACTCAACAGAGTTCCAGACAGGACACCCAGTAACCTTTTTGCCTACTTCAAAGTCTTCCCTAACTTTTCTTGATGCCACCTCCCTGCACTCCCCACCTCATCCCAACAGTGGGGTGAACACAATGCTCTCTGATTGCCTCAAGTCTTTCAGCACCAGGATAGCTACTAGGGGAGTTGAGTTAAGCTCAAGAACTATTTCTTAAGTGCCTGGTGGTGGAGGTGTAACTCTCCAGCCATTCCTACTACAAATTCTCAGTATATACTATGAACTAGCATTGTGCTATGAGCACAGAGGGAACACGCAGACATGGTCTCTGCCCTATTTAGCTTTACTCTACAAATGGAGACAGGAAGAACTAGTAAATAAAATGATTACAAACACTGATCAATGAAATGAAGGAAAACTACCAAACGCAGAGAATCACCAAGAAGGGTACCCGTAAGCATGGTGATCAGGACTGGCTGCTTGGAAGAGAGAACATTTAAGCTGAGACTTGAAAGAGGAAGAGGTCAGCCATGCCGAGCATAGGGTGGCAGGAAGCCAGCAGAGCCGCCAGCTCTCCAGTCTGTCCTCACCTTCTGCCCCTCTAGGGACAGGTCTGCAGCAACCCAGTTATGACTTGCTCCTGCTCAGGGCGTTGGGATGTGCAGGAGGCAAGAGAGGCCAAGTTCTGCCCTCCCAGCACTGTTATTCTCTGCTTTTGGCTCTAACCTTCAAAACATTTCAAGGGGAAGAAAGGGTCCCCTTCCAAACCTGCTCACCTTCTTCCTTCCTCTTCAGTCCTGGTTTCCCTCTAAATTCCCACTATCTGCTAAATGAAGCCTGAAAACTCTTCAATACAGGAACAACAGTTGAACCCACAAAGAGAGATAAAAGGCTTTAAAAATGCAAATGACTGGGAGAGTTAACACGTTAGAATGAGAGCGTAAAATGATCAGCTCTTTGGCTGAACTGATTTGATTAGAAAACTGCAAGGCACAGAGATCTTATGAGCAAGAGGAAAGACCAAGGGCACAGTGGGGTGATGGGGCACCAGGATCAATGTCACCTGTCTCACAGTTTTGTCCAGGGCCTGGGCTGTAGCTCTTCACCGTTCCAAAATTATTTCATGCTGCTCCATGGCGTTTGCCAGGAGGTTGGCACTAGAAAGACAAGGTTGGGGACCATCTGCCTGAGTTGGAGCACAGCAAGAGGATGGGCTTCAGGGGACAGACAGCAGAGGGAGGAGCAGGCAGAGCACAGACTCTGGGGGGCAGTGATATGGGCAGGAGAGAGCGAATGAGATGGAGAACAACAGAATCAGAGAGCCCAAGGGACAAAAAAAAAAAACAAAACTATATCATAGCAACGGAGGAAAGTCTTTCAGGAGAGGAAGTGGCCAATTATGTCAATACAGTGGGACCATTCCTCAAAATGTGTGTGGTTCTGGGATCACACATATCAGAATCATTAGGGGGACTATTAATAATTCAGATTCCTAGGCTCTGGGTGCACCCGGGTCAGCACCTCTGGCACTGGAGCTTGGAATTGGCAGTTTAATAGGTGCTCAGGGAGTCTGTGCTTATTCTGGAAGTGTTTAAACACAAGGGATGTGGAAGCAGAGCTGAGTCCAATCCTGGCTCCTTCACTTGATCTGTTGGGCAAATTATTTCACATCTGTGAACCTAGTTTTTTCCATCTCTAAAATAATATCTACCTCATAAGATTGACATAAGAATAATCTTCACATGATACTTCTGTTTCTATTTATATAATGTTTAGCACAATTCCTGGAACACAATTGGAAGTCAATTAATATTGGCTGCTATTATTACATAATAAGGAAAGGCCATTGATTTTGGGAAGAAGGGGGTCATTTTTAACTTTCCAGATAATATCAATAGAGCATCCTTGGGAAATTTCTGGAAATTAAAAAGGAAATACGTGGATAAGACGCTGAAGCAGCAGGTGAAGATCACAAGTTCAAGTTCAGAAAAACCTACAGTAGGAGGAAAGATTTTTGGGTTAGTGGTTAGAGTTGGGTAATGTTGGAAAGTGAAAGGTTAATTGAGACAGCAGTGATAAGAGAGTCCTTGAAGGATGGAGTAAGGGAGGGTTTCAAGGTGCAGGTATTGAAGCCACTGAAAGGAAACAGGTTAGGAGTGATAGCTTGGTCCCAGTGAAGATGGGAAACAGGTTCAGAGGACAGGTCATGGGATGGAGTCAGAGAATCTAAACCGTTTCCCCTGAGACCAGATGAAAGAATTAGAGCAGTTGTTCACCAAGTTTGGTCCCTGCGTGGGCATCACCATGGAATCGGTTAGAAATGAATATTTCTGGCCTGCACCCCAGACATAATGCATCAGAAACTCTGGAGGAGGGTCCAGCAAAAAGAGCTTGTTTTAACAAGCCCTTCAGGTGTTTCTGATGCACCTAAACTTTGAGAACTACTAAATCAGGGAATAGTTGTAGAGGCAGGATCTTTGAGACAAAGTTATGTAGTGCCCTAGGCAAGGCCATCTGCTGGAATGTGAGGGTAGCAGGGGAGCCTGAGGCCGGGGACACCGGCTGTAGAGGAGTGCCTAAGAATTAGCTAGGGACACAAAGAGGATCACCAAACTACAGCATGACATAAAAAATAAGAAAGTTATACCTCACGATAACATCTGAGTCTCAACTAGAAAAATAATTCAAAAGGCTATATGTATTGGGATATTTATAATAATGAAAGACTGAACACTTTAATGTCCAACATTAGGTGAAAAGTTAATACAATACCAAGAATTCAACTCTAAGTGATCTCCTGGAACTGCTGGTCAAACATGGCCATCTTGGTATCACATTTCCCAGGAGTGCCCAGACATGGGACAATGAGAGAAGGTATCTATGAGATAATGTTGAATGAAAAAAATAGCCTATAATAGAATGCACGTATATGATGAAAATTATGTTGTAAAAAAAAAGTACTCTTGGAGCCAGGCACAGTGGCTTATACCTGTAATCCTACCACTTTGGGAGGCCAAAGGAGGCAGATCACTCGAGCCCAGGTGTTGTATTTTTTTTTTTTTTTTTTTTGAGACGGAGTTTCTTTCTTGTTGCCCAGGCTGGAGAGCAATGGTGCAGTCTTGGCTCACTGCAACCTCCGCCTCCCAGGTTCAAGTGATTGTGCTGCCTCAGCCTCCCAAGTAACTGGGATTACAGGCGCCCACCACCATACCCAGCTATTTTTTTTTTTTTTTTGTATTTTTAGTAGAGACGGGTTTCCACCATGTTGTACAGGCTGGCCTCGAACTCCTGACCTCAGGTGATCCACCTGCCTCAGCCTCTCAAAGAGCTGGGATTATAGGAGTGAGCCATTGTGCTCAGCCAAGCCCAGGAGTTTGAGACCAGCCTGGGCAACACGGCAAAACCTCATCTCTAGAAAAAAATACAAAAATTAGCCAGGTATGGTGGTGGGCACCTATAGTCCCAGCAGCTCAGGATGCTGAGGTGGGAGGATTGCCTGAGCCCAGGAGGTTGAGACTGCAATGAGCCATGAACTCCAGCCTGGGTGACAGAATGAGACCCTGTCTCAAAAAAAATAAAAAATAAATGAAATAAAATAAATACTCTTGGGGGAACAATTGGAGCTTTAAAATAAATCAATAGATTGGCAAAGGTCACTGGGGCCAACAATATGGCTTTTTAAGTTACCATCATGAGAGTTGATAGCCATGGGGTAAATGTAAGGGACTCGTTGTTGCTGGGCAATGATTCAGCCAGAACAAATAGGATGGAAGCAGCTAGGTTTGTTCAGAGCCCTTGAGGCCATTGACTTGTCTGGAGCCTTGGAGAAGAACAGGAAGTAGCCTTGGAAAGCTATGGGGACCACATTTTTAAAACCAAAACTTGGGACCCAAGGTCTTCCAAGTTTCTGGTAGGTGCTAATAGGACCACAGGCCAGCCTATTTGAATCTGGGCACTCCTGGGAAATGTGATACCAAGATGGCCATGTTTGACCAGCAGTTCCAGGAGATCACTTAGAGTTGGAGACCTCGATCCCAAGTCATTTTACAAAAGAGGAAAATGAAGGCAAGGGAAGTTCAAGTTCAACAACTTGCCCAAAATCATACAGCTTTAAAGCTGAAAAGGCCAAAACTAAAGTTCAGTCTCCTATTTTTAATACCATGCTTCCTGTATGAAGGACTTCTAACCCTGGGCTAAAGATTTGAGATGAGCAAGTCAAAACCACAGTAAGTTACCACCTCACACATATTAAAATGGTTATTATCAAAAAGACAAGCGATAACAAGTGTTAGCAAAAGTGTAGAGAAAAGGGAACCTTCACACACTGCTGATGGGAATGTAAATTTGTATAACCATTATGGAAAGCAGTATGGAGATTCCTCAAAAACTTAAAAATAGAACTACCATATGATCCACCAATTCCTCTTTTGGGTATATACCCAAAGGAAATGAAATTAGCACCTCATAGTGCTAAATCTGCACTCCCATGTTCACTGCAGCATTATTCACAAAATAGCCAAGATATGGAAACAATCTAACTTTCCATCAATGGATGAACGGATAAAGAAAGTGTGGTACAATTCTTGTGTATACAATGAAGTATTATTCAACCTTAAAAAAGAAGGAGATATCCCCATTTGTGACACATATAAACCTACAGACACTACGCTCAGTGAAATAAGCCAGACACAGACAGAAAAATATGGCACGATCTCATTTGTATGTAGGATATTTAAAAAGTCCAAAACATAGAAATAGAGAGTAGAATGGTCGTTACCAGGGGCAGAGATTGGGAGAAAATGGAGAGATGTAGGTCAAAGGGTATAAACTTGCGATTAGGTAGGAGGAATAAGTCTAGAGATCTAAAGGACTGCATGAGGACTAGAGTTTAATAATATTGTTTTGTATGCTAAAAATTTGTTAATATAGATTTTAGAAGCTTCTGCCACAAATACACACAAAAAGGTAACCATGCAAGGTGGTGGATGTGTAAATTTGCCTGACTGCAGTAATCATTTCACTAGCTCTGTGTATATCAAAACACCATGTTGTATACTTTAAATATATGTAATCATAATAAATAAATAAGTAAATAAACAAAAGAGATGAGTTGTACCAGGTAACAAGGACTCATAATAAATCACTGCCTAGGGAAGCACCATGGTGAAGGGAGTGTTTGAGGAAGGACAATGATGTGTAAACTGGACAGGAACAGTCTGAAGACTGGAGATTGTTAGAGCATCAGCAGCAGCCTATGGACATGTGGTTAATTAGGGCCTGGACCAGGTTGCTGGCTGTGAAATTAGACAGGAAAGAACCGCAGAGAAAAATGACTTTCCTCACTCTCACATCACACTCTCCCCCATTTCCTTTTCAGGTTCCTTAGAACTTATTTCATTTACCTTAAAGGCTTATTTGCAGACACAGCTCAGCACAAACTCTAACTAGCCTGTAAATCACATATATATATATATATATATATATATATATATATATATATATATATAGGCTAGGTCATGCTTCTACATTCTTAAAAGCCAATGCTACACTGGGAATGAAAAGGAATCAGACCCAGTATAAATTGTGAATGACTCTGAACTTAAGGCTTTCTACAAATGATGAAGTATTTCAATAGGTAGTTAAGAAAACCGAGAGGCCCAAGAGTGTCTCATCCAGTAGTACCATTCTTTCTTCCCTATGCCTCCTGGCATCTTGGATACTCCCTCAAGCCTTCAATTTCCTTTGCTCCCTATGGGAAAGCCACTGGATTCATTCAGGACAAGATGTGAGGCATCACACTCAGACTATGAAGACTGAAAGGAACCTTGGGGTTACCCAGCCTAAGCACTCGGGAACCCAGAAACACAAATGGCTGAAGGTGAAAACAAGACTGGAACCCACATTTCCCAATGCCCTCTGGGAGCACAATTTTTCTCCTTTCCTCTTCCTGAAATGCAATCTGAAACAAAATTCTAAAATAAAAATATTTTTTTCTGCTCAAAACTGTGCACATGTGCATTCTCTCTCTCTCTCTCTCGAATAGAGTCAATAGGAGATAAAAGCTTCAGAATTCAAATGTCACCTTAAATACAGTGACTAAATAGCATTCTCTAAGCAGAATTACTTTAAAAGAGAGAAAGATGAAACATTTTTATTTTTTTTATGTTAGATCTGCCATCAAAAGTAATTGATATACGTGTGCTATTTTTTTTTTAGCATATCATTGTTACTTCCTTCAAAACTGTTATGTTATTCCTTGTACTCATTTTATTCTCCTTTCAGGACTAAATCTGCTGAAAGAAAAAGACTACATCTTATTTATCTTTGCATTCCTCATGGGTCCTTGTATTGTTTTTTGCACATTGTTCTATATAAGGTTTTGGCGCAGCGCTTACTCTTCTTAAAAACTGGTGGAATAACAGGGCATGAAATGACTTTCATCCAATATTTTTGCAACTTTTACCTTCACTGCTTAAAAGAAAAAAGTCAAATAGCAAAATGAATATGCCATGTCAATTGGAGAATTTAACAATCTGTGTTTTAAAAGAAAACAGCTTAGGAAGCTCTGGGCTCAGACATGCTATTCTGAAATCAAAATCACATAGATGAGGCTGAATAGTTGAATCATCTTTTGAAACAAATTAAAAATTCAACCCATAGTAATTTTGGTGGAATGAAAACGTCAAATTGCATTTAAGCCAATTTCTCTTCCTTTTCTATAGTCGATGAGTTGTTTTGGGGCACAAGAAAAAATTTCAAGGATTGTGTTTATTTACAATATTTTCAGGAAAAAAAAAATGCCTGCTTGCTTTCCTGTAAAAGTGAGAGGAGCAGAGAAGCTTCCTAGACTGTTCTCAGATGCTTCAGCTAAAAAGTAAAATGAGTAACAGTGCCAATAATTGAAAATAAGGAGAAAAATTATGCCAAACACTTGGCACCAGCTGCAGCAATTAAGTAAGCACCTGCTTTATGCTTCATCTGCCACCATCCCCTCCCTCTTCATTTAGGCTGGTTTCTGGTTTTTTTGAGAATACATTCACCTCAGTGTACAAGCTCACAGAGCTGTCTTTTTCCTTCTTTTTATTTCATTCCTTTCCCTTTGGATATCATTAACTCAGGCATGACAGGAAGATCCAGACAAGGACAAGGTAGTAAAGACACCAATATTTCTAAAATCTAGGGCTTTAGAGAATGTTGGGGCAGATGTAACCATAGTAATCACTGGTATGAGAGCACTGATGTCCTAACTAAACATCAGGTTACACCATCCCAAGGAGACCTTGCAAATGAAGATGCAGATTAGATGTCTGGAAGCAAGATTTTTATTAGCTTAGTCCTGAACCTTAGCTATGCAACAAAAGCCAGTGCCTCTGCAGAGATTTAGGCTCTCAAAGAGACACCATCAAGGAGTTCTAGACTGTTATCAGCATAGGGCTTAGCATGAGCATCAAATAAGATATAAAAGAGGTGCTTTGAAAAGTTGAAAGAATTATACAAATGTAAGGCAGGTATTAATATTAAAGATGTTTATCATAACCCATCTAAGAGAAACAAAATCATAAGCGTATTCATCCACTGGAAATGAATTTGCACTTTTTGGAACCCTGGGCTACCATTTCCTCTTTTCCCTTTTATCCTGTCTATAAAAGCTGGCTAATGATGCACCCACCTCAGAGGCGACTGTGAGGCTTAAATGAGATTATGTGCGTGAAGCACCTTGCTCCATGCCTCGTATAGAAAAGATACTTAATAAACGTGACTTGCATTTCAAGGGGAAAATCAAGTACATTATCCTGGGAATTCTTCATACTTGCAGTTCATCAATAGATGCTTCACATTAAATTACATGTTTCCAGGAGAGAAAAATGGAGTGGTCACCCTCAACAGTATACAATCAATGGAGCTGGCTGCTTCTCACATGGAGAAAACAGATGTGAAACAAAGGCATCCATCCTTCAATTTGTAGGTGTCAAAGTAGCAATTCCCCTCTTCTCATACTGGTAACTACTGCTTTGTTCTTCTGCAGGAAACATTTTAAAGCTGCTTTTGAATTCCCTCTATCACAGCAAGATACCAGCAAAAGAGAGACTCTGAAAACAGAGCAAGAGCTTCTAGGTACAGACCAGAAGCTCCTTGAGGTTATGGACCATTCTGCCTGGTTCCCTGCCACACCCCAGCACTTTCAAGAGTGCCCAGCACATGACAAGCCCTTAATATGCACTTACTGAATCATTTCAGTACATCAGAAATGTGAGGAAGTAAATGAGACACAAAATTAAAGGTGCTTTATTTCATCAATTTGATTGGCATGTCCTGCTTCATCCACCTTTGGTGCAAAATAATGTCTCATTTGTTTTAGTGCTTGATATGGTTTGGATGTGTCCCCACCCAAATCTAATCTTGAATTGTAGCTCTCAAAATTTCCAGGTGTTGTGGGAGGGACCCTGTGGGAGACAATTAAATCATGGGGGCGATTTCCCCCATACTGTTCTTGTGGTAGTGAATAAGTCCCACAAGAGCTGACGGTTTTGTAAGGGGAAACCCCTTTCACTTGGCTCTCATTCTGTGTCTCACCTGCCACCATGTAAGACGTGCCTCTTGCCTTCCACCATGATTTGTGAGGGCTCCCTAGCCATGTGGAACTCTGAGTCCATTAAACCTCTTTTTCTTTATAAATTACCCAGTCTCGGCATATGTCTTTATCAGCAGCGTGAAAACGGACTAATACGGTGCTCAAACCATAATGACTGAAGTTCATCTTATTGATCAGGGGAACCTATCCTACTCCTATAGGGTACTTGTCCCATGAAGTACCCTGGTAGAAGTACCAGGAGCAGATAGTCCAAAGTGATTAACTTATTCATTGTTAATTAGTTAATATTACCTCATAGAAGAAACCAGAAAGTCTGGTAAGTCCACCAAAGGGCTCTGTTGTCTGCCGTTTGTGTTGCTTTACATCAGTGCAAAAACCATAAAGTTCAGTTATCTAGAATGAGACCCTATTTGTTTTAATATTACTACAGTATCAAGACAGATAACTATTGACAGCCCTAAAAGATTCTTAGAGATTCTTAGAGATTTTAGAGAGAGATTCTCTGTGTGTGTGTGTGTGTGTGTCTATCTCTGTCTCTCCCTCCCTCTCTCTTTTTCTCTCTTGCTCCAGGACCGTGCCCACCCTTGGAACACCTGCACTAATCAGGTCTGAGCTTCTGATGTTACAGCACCTGTGGGGTGCCGATCTTCCAGTTTACACACACAGAGCCACTTTGTCCCTAAGGTACATCTATAGTGCCTAGATGGCTGGATCAACAGATGCAGCATCCACACCCTAAGATTTTCCTAGAACCCTTTTCTTGACTCCATTCTCCCCTGGAGAACCTAGAAACCCTTAGCTTTAGTTTAAGGTGGTAACATTTGAGGAGGTTGGGAAGGGGAAGAGATGAGCATACTAGGAAAGCAAACAGTGTGACCAAAGGCAGAGTAGCAGGAAACTCAGGGTCAGCCACAAGAAAACTTCACTTGCCTGGACACAGAATCCATGCAGGGTGGGGAGCTGGGAGACGTAGAAAGGCAGGGCTATTTACAGATTTTATATTGAGAGCCAAGTGGTGTACAGAGGAGTCAAGATTTAAAGCGGCAGTCATTCTTTCCTCAGAACATGACCAAAATGCTTTGAAAGTTCCCCTTTCTACCACATTTCAGACTTGGTGCAGAGAACTAGAACCCACTGCCACCACTTCAGTGTTCTGCAGAGTGGCGGTGGCCCTAGGGTGCCCTACTGAGCTACAATGGCACATAGGAGTAGACAGTCTTCCAAATCATTAGGGCAGCATCTCCCAGGCTGGCCTATTGCATAACAAGGAATAATTCTACGATACGAACAAGCTAAAAGTGTTATAGGAGTGATACGGTTTTGATCTGTGTCCCCACCAAATCTCATGTCATATTGTAATCCCCAGTGTTGGAGGTGGTGCCTGATGGGAGGTGATTGGATCATGGTGGCAGAATTCTCATGAATGTGTTAGCAGTATCTCCTCGGTCCTGTTCTTGTGATAGCGGGTGAGTGAGTTATCATGAGATCTGGTTGTTTAAAAGTATGTAGCACCTCCCCCTTCTCTTTCTTGGTCCTGTTCCTGCCATGTTAGAACCCTGCTTCCACTTTGCATTCTGCCATGAGTAAAAACTCCATGAGGCCTTGCCTGAAGCAGATGCTGCCATGCTTCCCGTATAGCCTTCAGAACTGTGAGCCAATTTAACCTCTTTTCTTTATAAATTACCCAGTGTCAGGTTTTTCTTTATAGCAGTGTGAGAAATGACTAATATAAGGGGCCCTTGAAAATACACTCAAGATAGTCTATGACAATCAGAGAACTGATAGTGATCATATCATAAGAATTGACTCCCCAAAATCCTATCTATGTTGATTCATAAGGAGTATGTTCATTCACTGATCTGGCCAAGGAGAATGTCATTGGCCATGATTGGCTTAGACTGATCTTGTCATTGGATTTCAACCCTGGCCATAAAATAGAACCACCTGAGTAGCTAAAGAAAATTGCCAACATCTAGGTCCACACCAGTGATTCTAGACTCATTGGGGCTGAGGGAACAATGAGTACAAAGGCCCGGAGTCAAGAGAACATGGTGAGTTTATGCGGATATTGATAGTTCTACATGGCTTGAACACAGCATAGGGAAATAAATTCATCACCTTAGGCCTCAGGTGACACACTGGGACTACCACTGCTCTGTGGGACAAGGAAATGGTGGGATAAGATCTAATTCCTTGCACCTAAGTCTAAAATGTGTTAGGTTCCCCTGTAGCCATATCAAAGTAGGTGCTGTTAAACAAGGGCATCTTAAATAAATCTTTGAGAGAGTCTGCAGTGGTTAAGGGTGCATGCTTGGGTGCAGCACAAGATGAGCTCAGTTCTATCATCTAACACCTGGGGAGCAAACCAGAGGACCAGGCCTGAACGTTTGGAGAGAATAAAGTACTTAAAGAGGTACAACCTTTAGATTACCTTGTCCTCACCCTGTTCCCACTATTGTCTTTCCATTGTAGTGTTGAAAACTATAATGTCTACATATTTCACTGTAATGTCCACAAATTTAAAAAAAAAATGCCCAGGTTTGGAAAATGTGCTCCATAAATGTGACAGTTTCTGCTCTACTTACAAAGCTCAATAACTTGTAGTCAGGTTCTTGGGCTCTTCCAAGAACTTACCATGCCAAAAACCTATCCTGATTCTACCATTTACTTGCTATGTGCTATTGGGCAAGTTGCTTTACCTGTCTAAAACTCAGCTTCATCTGTAATATGGGGGTAATGATAAGTACTTAGGTCAGAGACTATGTGTTCCTGAAACTTTCCTTTTCCTCCTGGTCGTAGTCGTAGTGCACTTTTCCCAACCTTTCTTGCAGCTAGGCAGGCCATGTGATTGCATTCTGCCCAATGGAATGTTGGCAGGAGTGATGCATGCTATATCCAGGCCTAGACCTTAAGAACCCTCCCATGGGGTCCCTGCCATGTGAACTTGCTCCCTCTACCCTTATCTGCCAGTGAGATGCAGAAGATCCAGTGAAGAACTTCAAAGTCCTAGGGAGGGTGAGTTTACTCAGGAAGGAACCTGAGTCCCTCCCCCTCCTTCTGCCCATACTGTGCCATGGGTAAAAATCAGCCTTTTCAATATCAAGCCACTGAGATTTGGGGATGTTTGTTATGACTGTTAGCCTCACCTGACTAATTCAGCAATTCTGAGAATCAAACAAGAACATTTATTTATAATCACAGTGTCAGGCACAGAGTAAATATTTAGTAAGTAACAGCTATTTATCATTATATGATGTCTGCCCTGCTTTAGGTATGTAGACTTTTCCCTTCCCATTTTTTCCAATGCTATTTCTTCCCTTTGATCCAGTGACCAAGACAACTCTGGATGTCCAGTGCTGCTTTATCTTTAAGCCTAATCACAACATTAATGCATTGCTTCTCTCTGGACCTTGCTTTTCTAGTAATGTTTCCTCGCAAAAATAAGGAGGGTAGAGGGAATGTTTCTATCGAGATGATAATGGTTCTGAAATGAGTCAGAAGCATGAGGCATTTCAACTGGCATCATTCATCACAGCTCCATTTTTGCTTCCCCTGCCTTTCTGTATGAAGTCTACAGAGCTGAGAGTTAAATTAGTTTGAGAGCTGCCTCGGATGAGCAGCACAATCTGCTCCACTGTAGCGAACATTTCATAAAAACTGTTCCTGCCGAATTTTCATGAAACTTCCAAATTTTAATTAGAAACTGGAGAACCAGATGGGTGGCAAAAGGAATTTAAGGTAACAAGGGAGTAAGTGCTCTTACACAAAGGTAAAAATCAATAACCGTGTGACCAAGTGGGCACTTAATTGGCATGATTTGGAAAGTTCTAGGGGTTCTCCCTGTGGCCCTCAAACATCTCCATTACATGACAACAATGCCTAAAATTGTTAATAAAAACCCTTCACAATCACGTGTTACTTTACAGTTGAGCCTTGAACAATGCAGGGGTTGGGGTGCTAACCCCTTGCAGAGTCAAAAATCTGCGCATAACTTTTTGTCTTCCCAAAAACTCAATTACTAATAGCCTACTGTTGACCAGAAGACTTATCAATGACATAGTTGATTAACACACATTTTGTATGATATATTTTCTATATATTGTATTCTTACAATAAAGTGAGCTAGAGAAAAAATGCCATTAAGGAAATCATCAGGAAGAGAAAGTATATTTACTACTCATTAAACAGAAGTAGATTATCATAAAGATCTTCACCCTCATCATCTTCATGTTGAGTAGGCTTAGGAGGAAGAGGAAGAAGAGGGGTTGGTCTTGCTGTCTCATAGGTGGCAGAGGCAGAAAAGATGGAGAAGGTGGAATAACCAGGCACACTCAGTGTAACTTTACAGCAATACATTATAATTTCTGTTTGATTTTTGCTTTTTCATTTCTCTAAAAATTTTCTATGTGGTACCAATCCTTCTTTCACCATTTGATTTAGTTTCAGTGTCTATATCTTAGTAGGGTCCATGTTAGAAAAAAAGTCAAAAGCAGTCATGAATGATCAGAACCACTCTGCTAGATTGTCTAATGTCAATTTGTTTTCTGTACATCATCTTCATCACCTGGCATTGGTTTGAAATCACTCCTCTCCATCAAGTTGTCTTCTGCTGTCTTTGATGTGGTGTTTGTTAGCTCTTAAATTTCTCCAAGATCATCTTGAAAACCTTCAACTTCCCTCCATTTTTCATTTTTTTTTGTCATATCCACAATCTCATCTGCACTGAAAACTTGTTCAGGTAGATATTCTTTCTCCTCAATGATTTTTTTTTTTTTTGAGATAGAGTCTTTCTGTGTCACCCAGTCTAGAGTGCCATGGCACAAGTTGGCTCACTGCAACCTCCGCCTCCTGGGTTCAAGTGATTTTTCTGCCTCAGCTTCCCAAGTAGCTGGGATTACAGGCACACACCACCATGCCTGGCCAATTTTTTTGTGTGTGCATATTTTTAGTACAGTTGGGGTTTCACCATGTTGGGCAGGCTGGTCTCGAATTCCTGGCCTCATGTGATCTGCCTACCTTGGCCTCCCAAAGTGCTGGAATTATAGGTGTGAGCCACTGCGCTTAGCCCTCAATGATTTTCTTAATAGTGTCCAGGAATTTTTCTGCTGCCTCTTGGTTGGTAAGAGCTGCTTATTCTCTTACACTGACATTTTTAAAGGCAAATCTCTTTCTAAAATTATCAAACCATCCTTTGTTGGCATTAAATGCTCCAGCTTTAGATCCTTCACCTTCCTTATGCTTTGTTATATAAGGACTTTGTTTTTTTCACTAATCATATTAGAGTCTATGGGTATGCCTTTCTTATAGCAGTCCTGCGTCCACGTAAAAGCTGTATTTTCAATACAAGATTAAAGGGTGTTTCAGCTTTTGATCTAAAATGGTAATGTAGAAACAAGCTTGCTTCACTCTCCCCAACAGAAAACCAAAAACAAATATACAGCTCTGAGATCATAACCAGAAATATCCCAGAGCTCAAATATCAACAGGAGAGAGTTTCTGGGGCCACAGCGAAGTTAAAAAAATAAAAATAAATAAACTCTAAGCAGATGGTAATATACTCAGACTTCCACATCTGCAGTACCCCTCCTCCCATTTTTCCCAGCACAAAACAGAAAGATTTCCCCCCCAAAAAAGTGAAATTGAGATGGACAACCAGTTTCTCCAACATTTTGGTTCCCCTGGCAGGAGACCTCTCCCTGCCTTAACCCATGGGAAGCATCATGAGCACCTGAAGGGAGAAATAGTCCCGAGAACAGGCAGAGACAAAGAGGGGAGTTAAGACTGCCATTTACAGCCCTGGAAACTATGCTCTTTCACTCAGCCAAAGGAGACACCAAAACAGAGCAGCTTTTCTGCACTGCCACATTGTAGGGGATTCATCCTACAAGTCCCCTGGGCACGAACCTCCAGGCAGCCTTCCCAAATTACCAGTACATCTCCTTTGGGACCTCCCCTATTTGGAAAGGACAGTGCTATAATCGTTTACTGGAGCCAAAGTGAACCTGGGCTTAAGGCACCACCTAGATCCAAAAAGGAGGCTGTGACCTAGCAGTAAAGAAACTTCAAGCAAACATATCCAATAAAAACCAAAACAAGCCAGACAGAGGAGAAATACATAACCGATCTTCCAATGCAAAGACATAGATGTAGGTCCACAAGAAACAACAGCAAACAGAAACATGAACTCTCCAAATAGACAAAGCAAAGAAACCAGTAACTGACCCTAATGAGATGGTGATATGTGAGCTATCTGATGAATTCAAAATAGCAGTTTTAAGGAAACTCAGTGATCTCCAAGATAACACAGAAAGGCAATTCAGAAATTTATCAGAGGATTTTAACAAAGATATTGAAATAATTTTTTAAAAACAGAAATCTTGGAACTGAGAAATACATTTGTCGTACTGAAAAATTCATTAGAGGCTTTCAACAGCAGAATAGATCAAGTGGAGGAAACACTCGGTGAACTTGAAGACAGGCTATTTGAAAATACACAGACAAAGGAGAAAAAAGAATGAAAAGCAATGATTGCCTACAAGATATGGAAAACTACCTCAAAAGGCCAAATCTAAGAATTATTGATGATCAAGGGGGAGTTAAACAATAGCAAAGGTTAGAAAGCTTATTCAAAGAAATAATAACAGAAACTTTCCAAACTTGAGAAAGATATAAATATTCAGATACAGGAAGCTCAGGGAATACCGAACAGGTTTGACCCAAATAAAACTACCCCAAGGCACATAGTAATCAAACTCTCAAATGTCAAGGACAAGAGAAAATTCTAAAAGCAGCAAAAGAAAAGCAAATAACATACAAAGGAGCTCCAGTTTGTCTGGCAACAGACTTCTCAGTGAAAATCATACAGGCCAAGAGGGAGTGAAACGACATTTTCAAAGTGCTAAAAGAAAAAAACTGCTATCCAAGAGTACCGTATCCAGCAAAGTTATTCTTCAAACATGAAAAAGGAGGGAAAAAAAGAGTTTTTGTTTGGGATGATGAAAAAGTTCTAAAAATAAATAATAACAGTTTTGCAACATTGTTTATGCATATGATGCCACTGAAGTGAATAGTTAATAATTGTTAAAATTAGAATTTTATATTATGAATATTATACCACAAAAAAACTAACAAAATAAAAAACATATGAAGGAGAGATAAAGACTTTTCTAGACAAACAAAAGCTGAGAAAATTCACTACCACCAGACCTGTCTTTTAAAAAATGCTAAAGGAAGTTCTTCAATCTGAAAAAAAAGTTAACATGCAGAAACAACAACATTTGAAGGTATAAAACCCACTGGTAAAATTAAATACATGGACAAACCCAGAATACTCTAATACTGTAATTGTGGTGTGCAATCTACTCATAACTGTAGTATGAAGCCCAAAAGACAAATCTATATAAAAAAGCTACTGCAACCTGTTAAGAGATAGGTAATATAAAAATGTGTAAATGAGATAACTAAAAGTCTAATGTGGAGGGGATGGAGTTAAAGCACAGTTTTTTTCATTTTTTTGTTTCTATTCTTTGTGATCCAAGATAAGTTATGATCTCTTTAAAATAACTTTTTATATCTATATTTCTTGTAAGCCTCATGGTAACCACAATGCAAAAACCTATAATAGATTCACTAAAAATAAAAAGCAACAAATTAAAACATACTACCAGAGTAAATCTCTTAACCACAAAGGAAGACAGTAAGAAAAGAAGCAAGGAGTTACAAAACAATCAGAAAATAAGCAACGGAATGACAATAGTAAGTCCTTGCTTATCAATAATAACACTGAATGTAAATGGACTCAATTCTCCAATTAAAAGGCATAGAACAGCAGAGTAGATTTTTTTAAAAAAAGACCTAAATATGTACTGCCTACAAGAAACCCACTTCACCTATAAAGACATATATAGACAGAATGGGAAGGGATAAAAAAAGATGCTCCATGCAACTGGAAACCAAAAGAAGACCAGGAGTAGGTATACTTAAATAAAATAGACTACAAATCAAAGACTGTAAAAAGAGACAAAGAAGGTCACTATATAATTATAAAGGGGTCAATCCAGCAAGAGGATATAACAATTACAAATATATATGCAACCCAACGCTGGAGCTCCCAAGTATATAAAGCAAACATTAATAGATCTCAAGGGAGAGACAGACTGAAATACAGTAGTAGGAAGGGACTTTAATACTTCACTCTCAGTAATGAATGGATCTTCCAGACAGAAAACCAACAAAGAAATAGCAGAGTTAAACTACACACAAGACCTAATAGGTCTAACTGACATTCACAGAATATGTTACCTACCTGCTGTGGAGTACACATTCTTTTCATTAGCACACAGAACATTCTTAAGAACAGACCATATCTTAGGCCATAAAACAAGTCTGAACAAATGCAAAAAAGTAGAAATCATATCAAGTATCTTTCCTGACCACAATGGAATAAAACCAGAAATCAACAATAAGAGGAAATTCATTCAGGAGCATGTTGTTTAATTTCTATGTGTTTGTATAGTTTCCGAATTAAATTATGACCAATGGATCAATGAAGAAATTAAGAAGGAAATTTAAACACTTCTTGAAACAAATGAAAATGGAAATACAACATGCCAAAATCTATGGGATATGGAAAAAGCAGTACTAAACGGAAAGCTTATAACAACAAACATTTATATTTTAAAAAGTAGACATCCAATAAATAACTTACCGATGCGGCTCAAGGAACTAGAAAAGCAAGAATAAACCAAACCCAAGATTAGTAGCAGGAAAGAAATAATAAATATCAGAGCAGAAATAAATGACATTGAGACTAAAAACAGTACAGAAGATCAATGAAACAAAAAGTTGGGTTTTTTTTTTAAAAAAAGACAAACAAAATCAATAAACCTTTGGCTAGACTGAAAAAAAAAGAGAAGACCAGATTAAATAACATTAGAAACAAAAAAAGAGACATAACCACTAAGACCACAGAAATACAATGCATCATTATGTAATATTATGAACAACTATACACCAAGAAATTGGAAAACCTAGAAGAAATGGTTAAAATCCTGAACACATACAACCTACCAAGATTAAACCATGAAAATAATAGAAAGTAAACCAATAATGTGTAATGAGACTGAAGCTGTAATAAAATGTCTCCCATAAAAGAAAAGCCCAGGACCTGATGGTTTTACTGCTGAATTCTACCAAACATTTAGAAAAGAACTAATACCAATTTTACTCAAACTCTTCCAAAAAATTGAAGATAAGGGAATACCTCTAAACTTATTCTACAAAGCCACCATTACCCTGATATTAAAACCAGACAAGGATACAACAAAAAAAGAAAACTACAGGCCAATATCACTGATGAACATAGGTGCAAAAATTCTCAACAAAATAGTAGCAAACTGAATTTGACAATATATTAAAAAGATCATTCATTATGATCAAGTGGGATTCATCCCAGGGATGGAAGCATGGTTCAACATATGCAAATCCATAAACGGGATACATCACATTAACAGAAGCAAAAACTAAAACCATATGATTATTTAAATAGATGCCAAAAAAAGCATTCAATAAAATTCACCATCCCTTTATGATAAAAATCCTCATCAAATTAGCTATAGAAAAAACATACCTCAAAATAATGAAGACCATATATGACAAACCCACGGCTAACATCATACTGAACAGGGAAAAATTGAAGGCCTTTACCCTAAGATTTGGAACAAGACAATATAATACTGGAAGTCCCGGCCAGAGCAGTTAGGTAAGTGAAAGAAATAAAGGGCATCCAAATTGGAGAGAAAGAAGCCGAATTACCCCTGTTTACAGATGGTATAATCTTGTTCTTAGAAAAATCTAAAGAATCCACAAAGAGACTGTTAGAACTGATAAATGAATTAGGTAAAGTTGCATGATAGAGAATTAACATATAAAAATTAGTAGCATTTATATAGACCAACAGCAAACAATCTGAAAAAAAAAAAAAAACAAGAAAGCAATGCCATTTACAATAGCTACAAAGAATATAAAGTAACTAGGACTCAGTTTAACCAAAGAAGTGAAAGACCTATATAAGAAAAACTATAAAATACTCATGAAAGAAATGGAAGAGAATACAAAACGAATGGAAAGATATTTTATGCCTATGAATTGGAAGAATTAATATTGTCCAAATGACAATGCTGCCCAAAGCAATTTATACATTCAATGCAATCCTTATCAAGATACCAATGACATTCTTCACAGAAATATTTAAAAAACCTAAAATTTGTATGGAATCCCAAAAACACCTCGAATAGTAAAAGCAATCCTGAGCAAAAAGAACAAAATTGGGGGCATCACACTCTTTGACTTCAAAATTTACTACAAAGATGGGGGGATCACACTATCTGACTTCAAAATTTACTGCAACCAAATCAGCATGGTACTGGCATAAAAGCAAACACACAGACCAATAGAACACAATAAAAAACCAAGATACAAATCCACACATTTACAGCCAACACAATTTCAACAAAGATGCCAAGAACATGTAATGGGGAAAGGACATTCTCTTCAATAATTGGTGCGGGGAAAACTAGATATCCATATGCAGAAGAAAGAAAGTAGACCCCTATTCTCACCATACACAAAAATCATATTGAAATGGATTAAAGACTTACCTCTAAGAAATTATGAAACTACTAGAAGTAAACATTGGGGAACTACTCCAGGACATTGGTCTGGGCAAAGATTTTTTTGTGTAAGACCTCAAAAGCACAGGCAAGCAAAGGAAAAATAGACAAATGGGATTACATCAAGCTAAAAGTTTTCTGCACAGCAAAGGAAACAATCAACAAAATGAAGACACAACCCACAGAATGAGAGAAAGTATTTGCAAACTACCCATCTGACAAGGAATTAACAACCAGAAGACATAAGGAGCTCAAACAACTCAATACCAAACAAACAAACAAAAACAAAAGGCAAACCCACAAGTAATCAGATATTAAAATGGCAAAAGATCTGAGTAAATATTTTTCAAAAGAAGACATACAAATGGCAAACAAGTATATGAAAAATGCTCAATATAATTAATCATCAGAGAAATGCAAATCAAAACCGGAATGAGATATCATCTCACCTCAGTTAAAATGGCTTTTATCAAAAATACAGGCAATAACAGATGCTGGGAAGGATGTGGAGAAAAGGGAACTCTCATACACTGTTTGGTGGGAATGTGAATTAGTATAGCTACTATGGCAAACAGTACGGAAGTTCTTCAGAACACTAAAAATAGAACTTCCACATGATCCAGCAATTCCACTACTGGGTAGATATCCAAAATAAAGGAAATTTTTATATATAAGGAATACCTGCACTCCCATGTTTATTGTAGCACTGTTTACAATAGCCGGAATATGGAATCAACCTAAGTGCCCATCAATGAATGAATGGATAAAGAAAATGTGGTACATATACTGCACTGGAATATTATTCAGCCATAAAAAAGAATGAAATCCTGTCATTTGCAGCAACATGGATAGAACTGGAGGATATTATGTTAAGTGAAATAAGCCAATCATAGGATGACAAATATCACATGTTCTCACTCAAATGTAGGAACTAAAAAAAGTGGATCTCATGAAGATAGGAAGTAGATTGGTGGATACTAGAGGCCAGGAAGGGTAAGAGTCAGAGGGATGAAGAAAAGTGGAAAAATGGGTGCAAACATATGGTTTGATAGAAGAAATAGTGTTAGATATATCAGTAGGGAGCTATAGTTTAGAATGACATCTTGAACATTTAAAAATAGATGAATTCAAACAGCTCTAGTATAACAAAAAAAGACAAATATTTAATGTATTGGATATTGCAAGTACACCAATGTGATCTTTACAAAATACATCAATGTATTAAATTATCACATACACCCTAGAACTATGTGCATCTATTACGCATCAATACAAAAAAATTTTGCAAAAATTGCAAGGTTGTCGTGCCTGCTGGTGTTGCTGCAGCGATAGCTTCAAGAATTTCCATTTCTTCTTTTACAATGGTCTTTACACTGAATTCATTTATCTTGAAATGGTGGGCAAGCACAGCAGCAGATCTCAATCTGCTACACAATGAGCAATTCACCTTTTTTTTTTTTTTAAATAATGTCATGACTTTTTCTCTGCTTCCTGGGAGTACTTCCAGCATCACTAGTGGAACTTTGTATGGGTCCTATGGTGTTATTCAAGATTGATAGCACTGTACTAAACATGATGAAAAAATGCACACGAATCTCAGGAAATCATTTTTACTGCGATATGCAATTTACTAGAGAAGCGAACGGCTCACATGGAGATGACAGTGTCACGCGGTGTTTTAAGTGAATACTCCCAACATTCGAGCTCACTGCAATAGCAACAGAAGTTGGCTACAAGACTATTACAGTAGCATAGTATTACTACAGTTCATTTTATGCAATTATGACTTAATACCACATCTTTATGTTTTTGAGTGTTGTTTGTTTGCTTGCTTTGAAACAGGGTCTTGTTCTGTCGCCTAGGGTGGAATGCAGTGGTGCAATCATGGCTCACTGCAGCCTTGAACTCCTGGCTTCAAGCAATCCTCCTGTCTCGGCCTCCCAAGCAGCTAGGACCACAGGCATGTGCCACCATGCTTGGCTGCATTTCTGTTGACTGCAAATGGCACCATGTATGGTCCATAAGTGTTTGTGTAAGATTTGATAAATTTTAACTTTCTATAATAGATTTGTGTATGTTTTGCACTAGTATGTGATAAAATAGATTCATATCTACATATATTTTATGCATTCATAAGCTCATCACACTATAATACCTGCCCCTCGTGGACTCTTATGGCTTTGTGGCTCTGCCAATAATTATTTAAACTCTTTTCAAGTTTTGACCCTATTCTACCTTGATAATTCCCTTCGTTCTGGTGATTGTACTCTAGGAACAATAGCTCCCACCCAAATCACTGTCTTGAGTATAACTTCCAATTCAGAATTCCATTCCAGAAGAAAAAGGGCCCTAGGACTTATTGTGGCCGGAGTTGTGGAAACTATCGCAACTGTCACTCTTTGGGGAGGTTTTACTTACCGTGAAGTCACACTACAAGAACTTACCATCTCCTTTTAAATAATCTTAGAAAAAACTGGCACAAGTCTATCAGCACTAGAAAAGTCTTTAGACTCACTAGCAGAAATGGTTTTTGATAATACATGAGCTCTTGATTACCTCCACCTCAACAAGGAGGAGTCTGTGCTGTCATCAACAAAATCTGTTGTCTGGAGAAGTGGAAACTAATGTCTCAGTAAATTTTCAAACAAGCCAAATGGTTACACACACTTTCCCGAAGTAACCAAGACTGGGCTTCTCCCATTCCTTGGACCTTTACTCCTTGTTATTTTTCTTTTAATATTTGCTCCCTGCATTTTTAATGCTCTCATTAAGTTTATATCTTCCAGAATACAACGATTCCACCTACAGATGACTATGCAATCTCAATACTGGCCTGCAACGCAACTTCCATTTATATGGGGCCTCTTGATAGAATCCAGTCCCCACCCCCCGTGAATGAGTTTTTCATGACCCTTCATTCCCTTTATGACACAGAACAAAAAAGGGAAAAACGCAACTTATCCTCTCAAAGCCCCCTTTCAGCAGGAAGTAGCCAGACAGACTCATCACCCCTCTTCACTGGGCCATTTTCCCTTTCTTGAGACTCCAGTAGGCAGCAGGTAGACATGACCATGGGGGAATATAAATATAAAGGGTCAAAGATTTGACCAAGATATTTGTCAGGGAGCAAATGAGGAAAGGAAAATCACCTGGTGACCATTGAGCAGTCTTCAGAGACAAAAACTCCTTATCTGAGGAATTTAGAAGTAATTAAACTTCCCTAGTATCTAAAGTCGGCATCTAGATCTCTTTCAAAAATGTCATAAGTAACTAGAATTTCTATACACCTCCAGAATGCACGCATGTCAAAACTCATTGTGCAACCCTTGCTGACATTAAGGCACCAAAATGTCTACAGATGTAATCATGTATCATGACCTACCTGGCTAATATGGTTAAAATTACCCTTAAGCTCCCGCCTTAAGGTCCATAAATGCTCCTAAGGAAAATCCACCACGGCGTGCTCAGTCCTCTCTCACTGAGGTGCCCCGCTGCACCCTTTTGCAGCATTCTTTCTTTCTAAAACTTTCCTTTTTCAAATCTATACTGTTTTTGGTAAATTCTTCTTACCAACCCACACACTGACCACTTTCCAATACAGGGGCTCTGACACTTTGCCTGGCAAATGTGTTCAAACAACAAGGAAAGCAAAGGAAGTAGACTGAACATGTGTATTAGTCTGCTCAGGTCACCATAACGAAATACCACAGACTGGGTGGCATAAACAACAGAAATTTATTTTCTCACTGTTCTGGAGACTGGAAGTCCAGGATCAACGTGTTGGCAGGGTTGGTTTTTCCTGAGGTCTCTTGCAGACAGTCACTCTCTCTCTGTGTCCCCATATGGCCTTTCCCCTCTGTGCATGTGCACCTCTGGTGTCTCTTCCATTTTCTTTTCTTTGCTTTCTTTCTTTTTTTTTTTAGACAAGGTCTGGCTCTATTGCCCAGGCTGCAGTGCAGAGGCACATCTCGGCTCACTGCAATCTCCACCGTCCCCAGGCTCAAGCCATCCACCCACCTCAGCCTCCCAAGGAGCTGGACTACAGGTGTGCACCACCATGCCAGCCTAATTTTTGTGTTTTTTATAGAGATGGGGTTTCACTATGTTGCCCAGCTGGCCTCAAACTCATGAGCTCAAGCCATCTGCTTGCCTTGGCATCCCAAAGTGCTGGGATTACAGGTGTGAGCCACCTCGCCGGGCCCCTTTTTCCTAAGGACAGAAATCCTACTGCATTAGGGCTCCACCCTTTTTTACCTCATTTGACCTTAATTACCTTCTAAAGGCGCTATCGCCAAATATAGTCACATTGGAGGTTAGGGCTTCAACATGAATTTTGGGGGGACAATTCATTCCTTGACAACATCTATTTAGCATTTTCTTTGTACTAAGAGCTTTCAAATACAGAACCGTCTTTAATGCTCACTCCAACCTGAGGAGATGGGGACCATTTTACAGACATGGTTAGGGAGATTAAGTAACCTGCTAAAGATCACCACTACCCAGGTGGCAAGTGGCAAGACTGTCATCTGACTCTGGGGAGACTATATGATAGTCAGAGCTAAAAGTAGGTCATTCATGGAGTGGTTGGGAAGGTTTCATAACCTCTACAACTTCCTTATATTTACTGTTTGTCATACAGTAGTTCCCTCTTATCTGCAGTTTCACTTTTTGAAGTTTCAGTTACCCTCAGTGAACTGAGGTCCAAAAATATTAAATGGAAAGTTCTAAAAATAAGTAATTTGTAAGTTTTAAATTGAGCACCATTCTGAGTAGCGTGATGAAATCTTGTGTCCTCCCACTCCACCCTTGGATGTGAATAATCCTTTTATCCAGTGTATCCACGATGTATACGCTACCAATCCGTTAGTCACTTAGTAGCCATCTCAGTTATCAGATCAAAAAGAGTATGCTGCCCTGGTCCCAGCTACTCAGGAGGCTGAGGTGGGAGGATCCCTTGAGCCTAGGAGTTTGAGGCTGCAATCAGCTACCATCATGCCTGTGAATAGCTACTGCACTCCAGCCTGGGCAACATAGCAAGACCCTGTCTCAAAAACAAATGAACAAAAAATCAAAACTTAGTATAATATATATATAAACAGTAGTGTTGAAACTCTCCTTTGTCAGGTCTTATCTTTTTACTCATATTCTTATTTTTTAAATATACTTGCTGCCATTAATTTGGAGTTTTCTATTTTAATTTATTTTAGACTGATTTACTGTCATGGAATTATTCTTCAACTTAGTATTATTTTTCATGTAATTATAATGTCTGTAGTCATTTTGCAACATTATATCATCAATACCCATATAAGCACAATTAAATAGGGTTCAGTACTATCGATGGTTTCAGGCACCCACCGGGGTCTTGAACTACTATAGCCCTCTGACCCTTAAAATAAAATGGTCCTGTGGGATTGACTTCCAGGGCAGTAACATCTGGAGAAGCCACGGAGACCAAGTCCCAGGTACAGCGAGTGTTGTAAGAATGAGGATTTCAGGGACTGAAGAGAGTGGTGGAAACCAACCACCAAGCTACCCTAAACACCTGGCAGCTGCAAGATGGAAGAAAAGAGGATGCAGGCAGCTGGCTTGTGACCGGGATTCATGAGAGAAAAGCCGTACAGGTCCTGGTAGGCTGGGAGGGGCCTCACTCATTCCCTCACTCCCTTCCTCATGCCCTCCCTCACTGCCTTATTCAATAGTTATTGAGCTCCTCCTATGGCCAGCACTACCAAGTACTGGAGGATTTAGCACTCCTATCAAGGATTCCTTTCTTTATGCTCCCTAAAGGCCCCTTTCTGGGAACAATGATGTCTCCCTCTACTGCCCCTGCAAAAAACAAATAAAATAAAATTGCCCTTAAGAAATGATCAATTAACTTTCACATTTTCTTGGGTTCAAATAATAGCTCTGCCTTTGGTTAAGTTTATGACCTATTTCTTTCTCCTCTTTACCCTCAGTTTCCTTATCTGGAAAAATGGACATATCAACAATATCAACCTCAGAGAAATGAACGACACAGTGTAATATACATAGAAAGATTCTTAGCACAATGTTCAACACCTAACCAAGGCCCAGTAAGGCAAGATACATTTTACTTCTTGTACTTTTTTTCTTGTTTATTATTATTCTCTTTGTTCCCTGTTTTTTTCCTAAAAACTATGCCTCAAAACCCTTGGTCATCTTTGTGAGAATTCAGAGGCAAAGGAGGGAGGAGGTTTCCCAGATCTCACTGGGGGAAGAGGCTGAGGTGGGACGCTGCCCACCGCCATGGGCACCTGACATGCACAGGGAAGTCGGGGCCCTGGGAGGCTTTCTGGAGAGATCAAGGCAGCGTCGGGGCCCTTTGGGTTGAGTTCAAACCCTAGTCAAGATTCTGTGCTGCTGTTGCTGCTCCGCCAGCCTGCACATCACCCTCACCGCACTTGTTTTCTCTTGTTTAATTGCTCATCTCCTCCACTAGAAGGCAGGAACTCTGTGGGTCTAGCTTTCTTTTTTATTGTTTTGTTTTGTTTGTTTTGTTTTGAGACAGTCTTGCTCTTGTTGCCCAGGCCGGAGTGCAATGGCGCGATCTCAGCTCACTGCAACCTGGGCCTCCCGGGTTCAAGTGATTCTCCGGCCTCAGCCTCTCAAGTAGCTGGGATTGCAAGCATGTGCCACCATGCCCAGCTAATTTTTGTATTTTTAGTAGAGACGGGGTTTTACCATATCAGCCAGGCTGGTCTTGAACTCCTGACTTCAGGTGATCCACCTGCCTCGGCCTCCCAAAGTGCTGGGATTATAGGCGTGAGCCACCACGCCTGGCCTCTAGCTTTCTATTGAATGCCCAGTGCCACAAGCGCCACGCATGGAGAACACGCTTAAACGTTTGTTGAATAAACAAACCGAGACAACTATGCTGAGTAAGAAATAAGATTCATTTGCTCATAGTAAAAAAAACAAAACAAATCCAGTGTTTACTTAGCTCTAATCTGAGCAACATAGTTATATCAAAGGTTGGATGGTAGACTCACCACTTAAGCAAAGCCTGTGTCCATCATTACTCACTTTCATGTTGGCCCATGAGAGCAGCGAAAGAAAATGCTGGATGCTGTTTTCTTGCAAAGCTTTAACCATCAGCTCCTAGTGCTGACACTGTCATTTGAGACAGCCCTCTGAAATCCGGTTCCACTCCAGGAAATGGCCAAAAGGATGCCAGCTCTGGGCTGTGTTTCTTCAGGGTTCTGGGATTTACCCTTACACTAAAGTGGAAGTGCCTATTGCACAGGCCTGGGGTTGAGCGGGTGTAGTATCGGTCAGGAAGCCATTCTAGTCTGTTCTCCTCACTCTTCAGGCCTGGTGTCCCCTCTCATTCCCTGCCTCGCCCCAGTCATTCTGACAGCCTCAGGAGGGCGCTCTTATATAAGGGGCACCATGGGTAGTAGGAGACATACTGGAATAGTAACAGCTTTCTATGTGCTAACTACTTTCTTACATTATCTCGAGTCCTTTTTAAATGTTATTTTATTTTAAGTTCTGGGGTACATGTGCGGGAGGTGCAGGTTTGCTCCATAGGTAAATGTGTGCCATGGTGGTTTGCTGCACCTATCAATCCATCACCTAGGTATTAAGCCCAGCATGCATTAGCTATTTATCCTGATGCTCTCCCTCCCCCGGCCTGCCCCCCACAGGCCCCAGTGTGCATTGTTCCCCTCCCTGTGTCCATGTTCTCATGGTTCAGCTCCCACTTATAAGTGAGAACATGCGGTATTTGGTTTTCTGTTCCTGTGTTAGTTTGCTGAAGATAATGGCTTCCAGCTCCATCCATGTCCCTGCAAAGGGCATCTCATGTTCTTTTCACAGTGATCCTGTAAGAGAAGCACTAGTATTATTTCCATGCTATATATGAGGAAACTGAGGCTGAGCGAGTATGAAAACTTGCCCAAGGTCACTCAGCTGCTAAATAGCAAAGTCAAGACTTGAGTTGTAATCTTCACATTAGGTTGCATCCTAGTGGATTGGTGTGACATAAAGAGTCCTCCAGGTAACCCCAGAGGGCCTCCAGAGCCAGAGCATGGTCAGCCTCAGTCATGTCCTTGTTCTAAACATCATATAAGCAAACAATACCATGCACACTTTTTTTTTTTTTTTTGACAGAGTCTCTCTCTGTCACCCAGTCTGGAGTGCAGTAATGCAATCTCTGCTCACTGCAGCCTCTGCCTCCTGGGTTCAAGTGATTCTCCTGCCTCGGCCTCCTGAGTAGCTGGGATTACAGGCGCCTGCCACCACACCTGGCTAATTTTTGTATTTTCGGTAGAGACGGGGTTTTGTCATGTTGGCCAGGCTGGTCTCGAACTCCTGACCTCAGGTGATCCGCTCACCTCAGCCTCTCAAAGTGCTGGATTACAAGTGTGAGCCACTGCGACTGGCCCCTGCAAATACTTCACACAATATGTGCTTCACATAGACAAGAATTCAAGAACTGTCTATAAGTTCATATACATCAAAAATAAGTCACATGAAAAATATTTTTGGAAACAGACAGAAGTCAGTTTGAAGCCAAAATATATTGTCTTGGACAAGTCTAACCTCTGTAAGCTTCAGTGGGGATAAAGCCTTGCTCACACGGCAGGTGAAATGATCAACAGAGAGAATGTATGGGAAGCACCTGGCCTGCAGCGGGCCCAGCAAGCATGGGTTCCTTTGTCTTCTTTGCTGCACTGCTGGGAGCAATAGGGGCAGTGTTGAATGTGAGCCAGCAGTAGGCTGGCGCAGAAGCCTGGTGCTTCCCTGCTGTTAACACCCATTTCTGCCCTGGACCCTCAGGGCACTAATCCTGTGGTCATAACCATTTTCCTCATTGCTTTGCTATTTTCTGCGGTCAAATTCCTAGCTTCTTGGGCCATCATTCCTACAGAAACCAATGGGTGTAACACAGGCCATAAGTCACGGGCAGCAATGGAAAGCTCTGAGTTCTTCCAGAACGACAGTATAAAGCCAAACAAAACAAAACAGATCCCTTCTAAAGGGATAAGACAAAAGCAAAAAGGCTGAAATCCAACATCATGAAGTTCAAGTTTCCAAAGCATGAACAGATTAGTTGCATGATTTTCCTCTTAACTTCAGAGTCTTAAACCAAAAAACTAAAACGAAACAAAAGCAGTTAATAGCTTCCTCGAAAGAATGAAGAAGTATCTCATAAAAAAAAATAACTGCAGACCATCCTGGCCAACATAGTGAAACCCTGTCTCTACTAAAAATACTATATATATATATAAAAAATATATATATATTAGCCACGCATGGTGGCGGAGGCCTGTAGTCCCAGCTACTCAGGAGGCTGAGGCAGAAGAATTGCTTGAACCCAGGAGGCGGAGGTTGCAGTGAGTTGAGATCGCGCCACTGCACTCCAGCCTGGGTGACACAGTAAGGCTCTGTCTCAAAAATAAAAAATAAAAAATAAAAACTGCTAAGAACTATCTTGGGAGTGATTCAGCCATAAAGAAGAAGAGGAAGATAGAAGAGTAATCATATTTTCAACTTTATATTCCAATAACCATGCCCCACTCTAGGGCAATACCTCTTAGAGCCACTGCTTTTCCTTAGTACCACCCCCAAATATATTTTCTGGCTAGGTTATTTCCACTTTGCCCATGACTTAGAATTATCCTTTTTTTTAATTCCCTAACAAACTTCTTTTCTTGAGTAGATTTCTATTCAAGTCTAGCCAGTAAAAAGGGTGGCCTTCCATGACCTTGCCTAAATTTTTGGTGCTTAGGTCTGATAAAATTCAAATATATTTCCAGAAAAAAATGCTAAGTCATTAAGATCATACCTTATTAAAAATATCCTGGGATAATTTTATTCTGCATTCTTTTTTTCTTTTCTTTCTTTCTTTTTTTTTTTTTTTGAGATGGAGTCTCGCTCTCTGGCCCAGGCTGGAGTGCAGTGGCGCAATGTCAGCTCACTGCAACCTCCACCTCCTGGGTTCACGCCATTCTCCTGCCTCAGCCTCCTGAGTAGCTGGAACTACAGGCACCTGCCACCACGCCCAGCTAATTTTTTGTATTTTTAGTAGAGACGGGGTTTCACCGTGTTAGCCAGGATGGTCTCGATCTGCTGACCTTGTGATCTGCCCACCTCAGCCTCCCAAAGTGCTGGGATTACAGGCATGAGCCACCATGCCCGGCCTGATTCTGCATTCTTTTGGCTTAAACTTTACCATGTGCATTTTGGTAAACTGCCGTACATGTACCTAGCATGCCCCGAATGGGAAAAACAAACTCTTTCTAAGCCTCTGTGTTTACAAATTATTTCTCCTTTCTGGGAGAGAAATTAGGAAGCTATAGAATGTTAGTGCTATAAAGATAAAGAAACTGAGGCCCAAGGAAATGAAATGCCTTGTTCAAGCCCACAGAGCCTTTCTACAGTTCTTCCCAGAGGATATCTGTCAATTTATTTTGGATTCCTGTATGAAGAGCATTCAGCTTCCCCGAGTTAATGGATTATTGATTGATGTTCAGAAAAATGCATAAAGAGGTTCGCAGTGTTTCCACTTTGAGAAACTCTTTTACTCCTTCTCAGTGGGAGTGCTAAGAGCATTTGGGGAAGGACAATTCTTCATGCAGAGGTCCTAAGAGTTTCAGTATGTTAGCATTTCCAGTCCAACAATGGTAAGTCTAGCATTTCCAGTCCACCTAATGGGAATTCTAGGATCAAAACAAAGAGAATCCTCACTCTTCTTCCCACCCTGTCTTCCCCTGGGTCTTCTATAATACTCTCCTCACAAAATAATCATTCTTTTCTTTTTTTCAAAGTTTCTTGAGCATCCAGAAATAGCCACGAGTGATGTTTATTCATTCACTAGCTTCAGGCATATGGTGCAAGATGAAGCAGGAGGCAACTAGGCCCAATGTTTTCAGAACTCCTCAGGACACCCAAACAGCTATTTGCTACTTACTTACTTTGGGAGGTGCAAGAACCTGCTTAACACTTTCCTTGTCTTTACGGTAATCACTCCCCAGTAGGAGTGCTGGCAGGGGCTGCTTACATGACAGGATCTCCAGAGATTACCCAGCCCAAGAATTTCCTTTGAAAATCAGAGCCTAAATATGAAGAGCTGAGCCCAAGGTCAAACAGCTCATCTATTGCAGAACCAGGTCTTGGCATATTCCTTCTTCTAGTCCCAGAGGCAGCCTTCCCTTATGCGACAGCTTTTCCAAGGGTTATGCTGGTTATGTAACTAGACTGCTCAGGGTTCCAATACCAATCACCTCATAGGAGCTCTGTACTCAGGCAGTTATTGCCTGCTCCTGTGTGAATAAGATCAGATTACCTTTGCTCCAGGAAATCACTCCGATCCAAGGAGATGGTGCTGTGGAGCGATTAAGAGCATGTGACACTAATGTCTGAATGCCTCACTTTCAAGCCAGCACAGCCTCTTATTCTTGGGCAAGCTGCCTAGCCTCTCCATGCCTCAGTTTGCTCACATGAAAAATGGGGGCAAATTAACCAAACTGTGTTACAATGATTAAATGAGGTAATTATTCTAATGCACCTACAACAGGGTCTGGCACATTATAAGGATGTGTTAAAGGTTGGTTATTGTTGTTGTTGTCATTGTCATTGTCATCATCATCATGAATTACATTGTTTTTCCTTTGCTGGGAATTAAACCAGGGAGAGAAAGCAGGGCTGGTTCATTTTCTCCCACCAGCATGAGCCAGAGGAGGCGCTTCCCTTGGGGACATAAGCAATAAACTTCAATCAATGGTTAATTCAGGTTCTGCTTGAGTTTAAAGATAGGTATAGAAATGTATAAATTCAGCATACTTAACTTTGGTAATAAAAATTAAGAAAAACTATTTTTTAAGAGCAAAGTACCAGCCCACATCTCTAAACTAACTTTTCTCTTTTGTAAGACCATTTTAACTGTTTCTCCTAGGTAATGATCATTTAATCAAGGGCATAGAAAGATAAATAAATTGTGGGTACTGCCTTCAAGGAGGCTTTCTTAAATATTTATTTTTCAAATGACAAATAATAAGTGTACATATGCATGGGGTACATAGCAATGTTTTGATACGTCAGGGTAATCAGCATATCCATCATCTCAGATATTTATCATTTCTTTGTGTTGGGAACATTCAATATCCTCTTTCTAGCTATTTGAATCTCTATATTATTGTTAACTATTGCCATTCTACAGTGGTATAGAACACTAGAACTTATTCCTCCTATCTAGTTGTAATTTTATATCCTTTAACAAAACTTTCTGTATGCCCTCCACCTCCCCCTACCCTTCCCAGCCTCTAGTATCCTCTGTTCTACTTTTTACTTCTATGAGATCAACTTTTTTAAGCTTCCACGTATGAATGAGAACATGTGGTGTTTAACTTTCTGTTTTTGGCTTATTTCAGTTAACATAATGTCCTCCAGTTCCAACATCCATGTTGCCATGAATGACAGGATTTCACTGTTTTTTTAATGGCTAAATAGTATTCCATGGTGTATATATGCTACATTTTCTCTATCCATTCATCTGTTGTTGGACATCTAACTTGATTCCATATCTTGATTATTGCGAATAGTGCTGCAGTAAACATGGGAGTGCAGATGTCTCTACAAGGAGGCTTTTTAAAGCAGAACTTGCTGCCTTTCTTCCCATTCGCCTGGGAGTCATTCCGTGACAGGTTTGGAATCTTGATAAACTAAATAGAGCCATGGCTGAAATTCTCCTTGTTTCACTAGCCCTCCTGCTTCCTTCCCTGCAGACCACCACTCCTAATGGGATGGTTCCCCAGGCTTCAAGCTGTTCCCAGTTCTCTTTAAGCCCGGTCAGCTTCTTTCTGCTGAAGAGTGGAAGGGTATATTCAACATGTTTTTAAATTTTCTGTATCCTGATGCTTTGACACCTGGGGCTGTGCTGACCCTGGAGGGACTGCCCCCCCCCCAGGGTTAGCCAATTCCGAGAGACAGTAAATGACTCACGTGGGAGAGCGCACCTTTCCTATGCAAACCAACCCATCCAGCGTCCATACCCCCAATCACTTCCTTTATTGGGCCGTCTCTCAGGGCCACCATCCACCTGCTCTAATCACCCCAGGGCCAGTAACAGACAACTAGAGACAGTCCCTGTGCCCCAAAGCTCACTGAACTTATTCAAAGGAGCCAATCCTGAGCCTGTTTGCCCTGTCTTGCATTACCATTCCTGCAGAAATCACAATAAAGGCTCTTGTCTGCATTTTCCCCTTGCTCCCTCGGGCCCCTGACCAGCCCTGATGCTTCCCCATATGCCCCCACTGCATGACAAGCTGTGCCTCTTGTTTTATACCCATGGGGAACTCTTTAGAATTTCATAGGGAGCTTTTAACAGTCACACCCCAGACCAATTAAATCAGAACCTCTAGGAATGTGACCCAAACTTTAAGTTTTTTTTTTTTAATTCCCCAGGTGATTCGAAAGTGTAGCCAAGTTTGAGAATGGGTGCTTTAAAACATCCCTATCGACGTTTTCACAGTACATTTTTCTACGTTAAAAAATCTTTCCCATAGTAATCTCCAATGTCTTCCTTAAAATACTAAAAAATGCGGAGGGTACTTTAACTTAGAATCTTACCCTCTCCCCTATCTACTGCCACTTATATCTACACTTATGCCTCAATTGCATAATTATCCATGAGGGAGATCAGATTTTGCCAATAAAAAAGATTTTACCCAAGACAGTGAGGAACTTTTGGTGAAGAAGGGGTTAAGATGATAGCCAGCCCAGTTGCATGCTGGGAATTGTAGTACAATAGTAGCGCCCAGCCAGTGAAGCGCTACCAGCTCCGAAGCAGCTCACAGTATCTCCCATTCTACACAGCCCATCAGAGAGGCAGTGTCCAGCAGTGGCTAATGCTGTGGACATCAGAGCCAGGACACCTGGTTTCGATCCCAGCACCACCTTTCACTAGCTACAGGACCCTGGGCACACGACTTAACCTCCTGACCCTCTGTTTCCTTTTCTGCTAATATAGGGGAAATAATAGTAATATCTATCTAGCCCATGGGATTGTTATGAGGATTAAGTGAGTTAATATGCATAAAGTGCTTTAGAATGGCAGCTGGCACATAATACACATTTTATAAGAGTCAGCTTTCATTATTATTACTTCTCAACCCCTTTCTTGGCCCAAGTTCTATTCTCATGGACTATAAAAGGTGAAAATCCCGATTCCACAGTTAGAACACGCGAGTTTAGCTGTCCTTGGAGAAAGTGTTCATCTCTGTTTGTCTAAATTGTCTTCTGGTCATTTCTCTTTAAAACCATGAGGTTGAGTTAGGGGCAAGGGCCAATGATATTAGCTATCAGAGCCCAGCACTCCTACCAAATGAGCATCCCTGGATTTCACCTGCCCAGCCTGTTCTCTCTGCTCTGACAGCAGTACCCAACTTGCTTTTGTGGAACCACCTCTCTGCCACCATGTGCACTCTTGGTGAGATTGCCAGTCAAGGTGCCCCACTTTCCCAGGGCAATGGGCAGGGGTGCCTGACCCAAGATCAGTCCACCATACTCTATCTTTTGGGGAGGAACATGAGGATAAGAACAGGTTGGACTGAATTTGCCAGAAGGCATCATCCATTAGCTCCTGCCACATAGATTCCCAAGCTTTCACAAGTTCCTTCATTCTAAATCCTGCTTGGTCAACCCTTCCTTGGATTCTGTGAGTCACTCAATCACCATGGCAACAAGGTCCTTTTACGCTTATGTTGGCAGAGTCAGTGTCTGTCACTTGCTACCAAAGAGTCCTAATGACACACTACTGCTAAATAATCTTAAAGACTGGCCCTCAACCCCCTTCCCACTTATTTCCAGTGGAACTATCAGTAGTCCAATGCCTTTTTTGCAACATTCTCTCCATGTACATCATCACTAATCCTAATATCAACAATGCAGAGATAGTATTGTTATTTTTACTTCATTGTTGCAAATGAGGCACAGAGAAGCTAAGCAACTTTCCTAAGTTCACACAGCCAGTGAAAAACAGAAACAATATTCCAACAGGTCTAACTGCTAACTTCAACCAGTAAGTGAAATTTACTGGAGTCAAGATCACTTCCCTGCCATTTTGGACTCCTGGGTTGAGAAAGGATCTTTAGCATCCTCTCATGCAGTTTTTTTCCCCTTTGTTTTTCTTTTCTCTTTTTTTTGGTTGTAAAATGAAAGAAGCATATTTATATCACAGCTGTGCCTTCATACATACACAAAGAATGGAAACAAAGGCTTCACAAGGCGATAGTTATCCTTACTGGTGCAATATGCTCCAATTTTGTATTCGAAATGATTAATTTTTCAAATTCTACTTGTACTCACTAGATTGATATTGATGTCCCGATCCACTATCATATCTGACATGCAGCTTTGCAAACCCTGCTCTGTTGAGAAAGCTGCTTAAAATGACACCAGTTTGCATGTCTGAGTGTTTGTAAAAGGAGGCAAGGCCAAGCTTGATCTTCTAAGCCTCCTAATAGTGATTTGTTTACTTGTACAATGTGTGTTTCCTAGGCCACACCAGCCTGAGGGGAAAACCGGGATCATAACCAGGCACATGCTGTTCCTTTCTCACTCTGCTTTCAACAGCTCTTCCAGAACCACCAGAAGCCCCCAGACGAGAACCCCCTTCCAGTCTTTCTGAGGATGTCCAGGGAACACTGTACATGTGCTCCCAAACATCATTCCTTGTCCCTCATTTTCCTTCTCTTCTGCTCTGCCTCCCTGCTGGGATCCTTTCCCAGTGCCTTTGATGTCTGCAGGGCTGTCACTGCTGCTGGGCCACCAAGGCTGAGCTGCTGCTGATGAAAAATTCCATGACTTTAGTCTGACCCCCGGGCCTGGATGGGAGCATTGTTTGTCTTATCTCTTTAGCAGCTCCTGGTGTCACCATTGTGCATAGTTCCTTATAGCACCTGCATGCTATGCAATGGTGCCCACCACACTGGAGAGAAGTCCCACTTTGTTACAGGGATCCCAAAAGAGATTCCTCTTACTCCCTTCTAACTTACACGTGTTCAAGGGCAGTAGGCTGAAAAAAGTCTTCATCCTGTATTGACAACCACCTTAATCTTCTCCACCTGTGGACCTTGTCCTTGGGCAAAGCATGCGTGCTCCTACTCTCACCCAAACTGGTGAGATTTTTTTTTCCAGGAGGCAACTTGGTTCCTTCTCATGGCAGAACCCTTGACAAGGCCACAGTGTGTCATACTGCTCAGAAGTGCCTGCTTCCCAGAGTGAATATATGCTTCAGCTAACCTCATTTTTATTTGAGAGCTTTGCTTCCCAGGTCCCAGAAGTCACATGTTCAGAATTCAAGTCCTGTTGCAACCACGATGAGAATGATGGTGATGATGGTGAAGATGATGATAAATCTTTCACACGTATTAGACTGCACGAGAAGCACTTTTAGATACACTATCACATTTCATTTTCTCAACAACTGTTTGTGATACATACTATTATTATCCTCGTTTTACAGAGGAGAAAATTGTGACTTAGGAAGGGTAAATCGGCCCATGGTCGGTCATACGGCTGGCAAAGTGCAGAGCTCAGCTACTCCTCCACAGCTCAGACTGGGCGTTGAGCCTGCCTCAGCTAGGCCTCCTGGCTTCCCTGGGCCTCCTTCCAACTCTGCTTTAATCCTTTCCAAGCCCCTCTCCCCAGGGTCCCTATTGTGATCCACAGGTGGGTGGCCACACCTTATCTGAAGGCCTCCAAGATGGTGGAAACCCCTAAGCTTCCACCTCCTGCTTCCCACATCATCTCTGCGCTCCCTGGGGCTTCTTGGAGCGGTAGGATGGGAAGCATTATCAGCAATGGGGCCTCCTCTTCAGGCCTCTCAAGACTTCAATGCAGCAACCTGCCCTCATCTCCCCGAGTCTCTCCTCAGATCCAATTCTGGAGCCAGGAAGTGGTTTCTCCTCCCAAAAAGGCCGCCAGCATCCTGCATTTCATGGTTAAATTTTGCCTGACCTTAGTGGGTGTTTTTAATTGAATAAAGAATTCAAGTCTGGGTTTTAAATGCCATAGAAAAATAAAAAGTTACTGTCTTTTCAGAATGCCCATTGTAATTTGTCCTTAGAGTTTCTCCTCCCCTCCCCTCCCCAATGGTCCTTTTCCCCCTTGAACTGACAAACTGAACTGCCAGATAAATACGGCTGCAAAGTGAATAGTATGGATATGATTTCTTTCCGTCATTCATTTGCCTTCCTAGCTTTACCAAGTCAAAAGAAAAAGACTGCTCACCCTTTCTTTGGCTGTGTCTTCATACCACAAAGCCAACAGCTAGTCAAGCAATTTTCATGATTTGAAACATTTGAAAGTGAAACGTAGGGAGTGACTTAGCCTGATTGATTACATTAGTCATTGTAACCAAGTTTCTGCCATGGGGCTTACCCCATGCAGACTGGTGGCTTCTGTGTGTCCTCTCTGGACCTCAGTTTCTCCATCTGTAATATGCAGGGATTGAATCCAGGATCTTTGAGTTCCCTGAAGCTTCTCAATGTCTTCATTTTATAGTTACAGAACACATCATTTACAAGTCAGTTGATTTAGGGGACGACTTTGAATAAAAACGATCCTCCATAAAACTTTTACCACATAATTATTTTACGGAGCAAGTTTCCACTGGGCACTTGAAGCAGGGTTCAATTTACAAAAACCCGACTTGCAGCCAACTTTTAAGTGACACTTTTACTGTTTAAAGGGGGGCTTGCGCAAAGGTCACAGTTTCTAAAAACACTGTCCTCCATTCCCTCCTCCACAGAGTCCTTGACAGTGAAGCATTCGTAGAATACACTTTAAAATCATGACTTCTCTTCAACAAAGGGTTTTTCTTTTTCCCTTCCGTAAAAAACAACACACAGTATTTACAACCCCACAAAAACTGACTTAGTGATAACAACCTACTGGTCCCTTTGAAACACAAACCAGTTAATATCACTCCTCTGCCTGATTCTGCAGAGGTGTCCCATTGCTCTGCAGATCATGAGCCAGACTTTATGTATGCTGTTCCCTCTATCTGGAGTGTTCTTACCAACCCTCTCTGTAACTCCTCCTTACCTCTGAACTCAGCTCAATCACTGCTTCTTCAGGGAATTGGCCCCTGACTTCCTCGACTAGGTTAGATCTCTTTATTATAACTGCAAGGTGCAACTGGAAGTTTATTTGGCTGGGCATGACCATGAATGGACTGTACACTCTGCTGTTGCTGGCATAGCCATCCAGGTTGCCCACTACATGCACAATGCTACACAGGCCCTGGGTTCCCTAGGAGACCCTTCGTGGACTTTGCAGTCTTCTGGGGTAAACAGACAGTTATCAAATGTGAGAATGCACGTGAATGGCACCGTCCCCCGCAAAGAACTTACAGAGAACTGAACAAGGGATTGAAGTTAGCATGGGGCCAGCTACATGGGCGAAAGGGTAGATGCTTTAAGCTCTGATGCAGAATGAGGTTATGTCAAAATCGCATTTGCTCAAGCAGTCCTTTTAATACTTTCAGTCTAAGAAGCTAGAGGAGAAAGGAACGTGGACTGATATCCCAGGCTGTTCGTGCCAGCTTGAAGGATGGCCGCCTTCGCCATAGTGAGATAACCGGGGGTCTGTTTTCCTCATCTTCCTCCATCCCAAGGGTCTTCCTACTCTCTTGGACTAAACTGTCCCACCCCAAGGCCAGGGGCTCTTGATTGCTTCTTTAAATGAATTTTCCTTTCCAAGGGCCCATCCTCTCACATCAAGTACATGAGTAACATAGCCTATCATATTCATTTAATTCCAGAATGTCTCTACTATCATCCCCATTTTACAGACAGGAGAATAGATTCAGCGAGTTCACAGCAGACCTGGGTTCTCAAAGCCAGGTGTCTGGTTCTTAGTCCAGCATTTCCCCCACCATGTCACAGCCTCGGGGCTGAGCCAGGCCTTTTTCAAAGCCCCAGGAAGCTAGAGCTGGCCGCCTCCTGCTGGCAGGGAGTTCCTTCCAGGCTTCTGGTGCTACTGCCAAAGAAGGGAGGGTGGGAGAAGAGAGGGAGGTGCATTATACACAGAGAGGGTCCCGCACTTCTGTTTCCCTTCCTCGTCATGGAAGGAGAGAATGAATTATGTGGGGGACCCAGGGGGGATAGGAAAATCAATCATTCATGACAGTTAATAAGTGTCAGAAAAGTATTTACTCACATTCATCCCCTGAAAGTCACATTCTTCATCTGTTCTGATTTGTCTTTCACTGATGGCATTAGCCAGGTAGGCTCAGCAAGAAACAGCAAAAGGTTTTAGCCCAATATTGCAGAGAGAGTTTCATTTAACTTCATTTTTTCCAGCCAGGGCTGGCTCCAAAGCTAGTTTTTCTTACTAGGTTGTTTGCTGCATGAAAAGCAGACTCCCAGAGGTTTCTGAGATTGCCGACATCCTATGCAAGATGACTGCTGCCACCCACCCGCCCACCCACTCACTAATAAGACATAATGCCGTCCTATTTTTGGTAACAATTAAAGGGCCTCCCGGTGAAAGCAGAAAGCTGTTTATTTTCTGTGACATCACTTCACTTTGCCTTCGAAGGCTGGTCTGTGCTCAGTGTTTTCGTGGTGATGCAAGTCGGCTCTCTCCTCCAGCAGTTGGATCCCTCCCATCTCACAGTACCTCACAGGTCTCTTCCCCCGAGCAGTGCATTGCTGGAGCGAGGAGAAGCTCACGAATCAGCTGCAGGTCTCTGTTTTGAAAAAGCAGAGATACAGAGGCAGAGGAAAAGGGTGGACTCCTATGTGACCTGTTCTTAGAGCAAGACAATCACCATCTGAATTCCAGAAGCCCTGTTCATGGTTGGGGATATTTTCTCGACTGCATGGAATCAGAAAGAAGCAAAAGGATGGGAAATGCCTGCATTCCCCTGAAAAGAATTGCTTATTTCCTATGTCTCTTATCTGCGCTTTTGCTGACTGAGGGGAAGAAACCAGCGAAGCCAAAATGCCCTGCCGTGTGTACTTGTACCAAAGATAATGCTTTATGTGAGAATGCCAGATCCATTCCACGCACCGTTCCTCCTGATGTTATCTCATTGTAAGGCCCGTAAGCATTTTGATATCTAATTTACGATTTAAAAATTCCAGCCGGTGGATTTGGGGCTTTGCATGTATTTGTAGAAGGGCATGGAGAGAGAGATTCCTCTTGCACGCTTGGCCATTTGACAGTGCTAACATTTGCTGCATTTAGAATTTTTGATTTTTTTAGCTGCTACTGAACATGCTTAGATACCCCCAGCCCTGAAGATTATCATGAGAAACCTGTAGCCGATTCATTTCTCTTACTTCATCTGGGAAGGAATAGTATTGTACTTCATAAAATAGTGTCAAAATAGTCACTGTTATGCTAAACCGGATTAACATAAGGTTTGTTCTGTGTGTGTGTGTCTCTTTGTGTGTGTCTGTTTGTTTGTTTTCTGTTTTTTGTTTTCTTTCAGATCCTTTGTGAGATCTGGTTTTACTGAAATCTCAGAAGGGAGTTTTTTATTCACACCATCGCTGCAGCTCTTGTGAGAAATATTTATATCATGACTATTTTTAATATGGCATATATTTGGATAAGCCTTCTAGTAAAATGATCTCAATATTAATTTTGTCAAATGTGATTCTATTTCTGAGAAAACAGAATATCAGTAAAGTGAGAGGTAGATGGGTTTGTTTGCGACTTCACACCAACAGTGCAGGTTGATTCTTACAATGGTAAATCTGTTAACCTGTCATGCTGTCTACTTTAATGGCTATTTATGAAGTTGTTGGAATCTTGCAACAATGATCCCAATTCCATTCCACTATTTTACTTTCATTTTTAACTTGGGAACTTTGGTTCTTTTGCCCTGGAGTTTTTGAATTAGTCAATACAGAACCCAGCATAACATATGCGCTCAAGATGTTGTCTCTGGGGATCTGGGGCAGGCTGCTACTCTGTATGATTTACCATGTGGGGAAAAAAAACACCTCAGCTCTTTCTAGGTAATTCCTTAAAATATCAATTCTCAAGAGATTGTTTTTTAATCTCATCTAATTTATAACTAGTTCCCTTACAAGGAGGGAAAGAAAATATTAATATAGGATAGTGCAAAGGATTACTCTCTGCTATATGTTTTGAGTTGGCCACAAGGGAACCACATATTCAGTCTATGCCTGAAAATATTCAAAAAAATAATATTTGACTAAGAAATCAGATCTGTTCACAGGCATAATGGAACACATAAAATTTGTTCTGTTGTGTAATGTTTGGCAATTGGAGTCCCAGTTCTTACAGCGGTATCACATGGGGGTCAAGAGGTCTCCCAGGACTCAGGTATCAGGTCGCAGACTTGGTTTGTAGCTGGACGGATATGGGCAGAATTAGACAATTGTGGATCAGCTGAGTCTTGGCTATCTTAACTGCATGATTCAGGACCCAAGCCTTTCACTTGTTTGTTTTTTATTTTTTTATTTTCTTGCCTTACTTGGCCATTTTGGCTGTTTGAAGTTACATACACAGAGGCAAACAGCATGGAGTGGACGTTGGAGAGACAAGTGTTTAAACCTCACCCTGCCACTCATAGAACCTAAACATGTAGTCTTGTGCAGATTACTAAATCTCACTAAGCCTCAGTCTTCTTATCTTTAAAATGGAAGTGAGAAAACATACTTCCAAGGATTAAGTAGATAAAACACTTGGCATAGGGTATGTTGAATGCTTACACATTTATAAATGGCAGGGTTTAAAAATTTTACATCAAGCTAAAAAGCTAAAAGTCACTCATCTATTGTTTTGTCTATATGAAATTCCTAAACTGGTTTGACTGTTTCATTTAGTTCACAAACTTGATCAGTTGTTTTGACATAATGTAATGATGTTGGCTAATGTCCTTCTAAGGCTGATGTCTTCAAATGATTAGCAATTGACTAGATATTCCTAAGGGGTTTATCTATTTGATTGATGGCTAGTGGTGTGACTGGGGGAAGTGTTAGTTAGCACATCAAACAAATCCAAAAAAGATAGATTCTTTCCCACAGAAAGGGGCAGAGTCTCTAATGCTGGGATCCTTCCATAGGATAAGAATTTGCTGTCTCTGAGAAAGTGATAAATTGTGTTTCTGGTGCTCACTTGTTAAATGAATAAATGGCTCATTTAAAAAGCATCCTTTTGATATGCTAAGGCACCTCCCTTCCCCTAGGATAGTTACATAGATCAGTCCTTAAAATTCCAGGAGTAGTGTCAGTAGACACTAGATGGACATTAGCTGTGGCACAGAAAGCCTGGAGTGATTATCCTAATCAATTACCACATCTCCACTTTGTTTTTGTTGGGTGGACCCAGTCACGGCAAGCACAGATGCTGGACAATGTTATAGAAATAGTTACCGGCTGCTGCAGGGTAATGCGATTTCACGTATTTAGAATCACAGAGGGAAGCCAAGGGACTGGTTTTTAAATAGCCCAACTGAGTGTGTGCCATGCCCGTGTCCCATGCTCCGAGTTCCTATGGAACATTCCAGCCTTTATTTCTAAATGCAGTTCAGGTTTCAGAAATAACAAAAGGCAAGTAATTCTCGCCCTGTGTGTTCTCGGTTAACTCAGATTGGCTAACCTCAACATGGTAGACTTGTGCCAGTGCTGAACTTATGCAAAATTGTCAGGGGCCAAAGTTTGTCCCTAATCTCCAGGACCCTGTGCCTGAAGACTCTGCTCTCCATCCTTCTTGCCCAATATTCTCTGCTTCCTCCTATCCTCAGGGAAAGGTCTAATGAACTTATGTGCAGTGTGTAGGAAATATATGAGAAGGCTCTGAATATGAACTATGAAACGATCATAACAATTGTGGGAATGCATGGATCCCAGAGAGAAAAGTCTCTTCTGTGACACAGGGCTGTCCAGTGCCCTGAAAACCCCATATGGGCTGCCGATCCCCCTTTGGAACATGAAGACCAATGGCATTGGACCACCCAATTAGGCCTAGATCGCACAAGCCATTGAGGTTTGCAGTGAATTCCAACAGCATTTGTGATTGTGAATTGCCACACTCACCTATCATACACTGTGAAGAGATAAATTTCAGAATGAATTCGGCTTGATTGATGTAGGAAGACAGTTTGTTGGTTTCTTGCTTTGTTGTTGGGAAGGGTTAAAGCAAATGTCCTATTTCCATCATCCACCCTAAAAATCTGATAATGTCAGTATGCCCTGCCCCCAGATGCTTTTTCAGAGCTTCTAAAAAAGCTATGATGAGAAGTACTTGTTGAAATGTCAGTCTGGGGTACTGAGGAAAACAGACATGGTATCTTAAGTTACATGCAGTGTTTGGGAAAAGATCCTGGTAGGCCGTGGCTGGCAGTTTGTGTTGGAGAACAAGAAAAACAAAAACTCACATTCTGTAGAGAGGAGAGAGAAAGAATAAAATTATTCAATAAAAATTCATCAGATTAGTTGTAAAATACATTTTTAAAAAATCTCATTTATGGTTTTCAACATAACAACAAAAACCTTTCCCAAGCAAATGCAATTTCATTCATGTTTTACATAGGGCCAGTTTTGAAACATAACCAATGACGACGATTATGCATTCTAGCTTGCTTTTAGTGATAGAAAGTGGTACTTTTAGTGAATGCAGTTTAGAGAAATGTGTTTTCACATATTACAGCCCTGTTGCTTCTCAACTACAGACTGAAGTCCCCAATGATATGGGCTCATGATGGACATGAAATTCAGATTTAAGAGGACAAAATGTGGCCACTTTGCCACCCACTTATAACATATTTTAATTAACTAAACCCCTGTAATTCCCGAGAGTGTTCTATTTTCAGGGAGTGATTTCCAGGGTAGTTTTAGTATCATGCTCAAATAAAACAACACAAAACAAAAACACTGCACATAAGAATCCAATGTGACCGGAAAAATTACTTACTATTCCAATTGGATGTGGTCTTGTTCGAAACACAGAATTGATCTTTCAGGGTCAAAGGAGGGGAATAGCGTTATTTTAAAAAATTAATCCACAATCAACACATAAATACCCGATCCATAAGAAATTAAAAACTAAAAACAAATGGAAAAGCAAAAGGCATGAACAAAAGAAGGAATAAGTCCATCCTTACTAAGGCTTTATCATTTAGTCCTTCAGAATATGATCTGTCCAGGAAAAAATATCCATGGCCTCCTTCACCTTTAAAGCAATTGCTACCTTTTTCTATTCCTCCTTATATTACAAGCCTACAATTTAGCAGTCTTCAATGACCACTCAAGCCAAACCTATCAGCCAAGGGTGTTTTTGGAGGGATTATTAGCTGGTTATAGATGAGCACATTTTGGTTTGTATCCAGCTGATGCCCCCATGATGGACCAAAAAGCAAAAATTTCGGTCATCTAGGCTGTTTTGTCTACAATTTGCCCAATGATCCATAGATCTAATCTTTAACTTTTTAATTAATTACTTCTTTTTGTTTTTACTTTCTTAAAAATAATTTTAAATTTTATTTTAGATTCGAGGGTCCATGTACAGGTTTGTTACTTGAAGCGAATTAATTCTCGTAACTGCACAAACTAGCACTCACCACAAATGTTTTCTCTGAAAGCGTATTTCATCCTTTCAGTTATTCAGGCGAGAAACTTCAGAGTTACCTGACCCCTCTCTTTCACTCTCCACTTCCACCTGGACAAGTATCCTGTCCGACAGCATGAGACTCTGCCTCCTCCTCTTCACCACAGCACCACTGCTTTCTTTCATTGAGGCTGCATTTCATTCACTGTTTCACGGGCTGTGGCAGGAGCCTCCACGCCTCACTGTCTGCTTTCAGTTCCCATCTGACCCATCTCCATTAGCGCTGCCTTTCTTGAGACACAGCTCTCCGTGCTTTCATGACTGCCTAGAAACAGAGAAAGTCCAGACACCTGAGCTGGCATCCATAGCGTTTGGCCCTTTCTATTTGTCCAAGGTTATCACTCACACCATTGACTCTACACACACACACACACACACACACACACACGTGCCCAAACAAGTTCTGCAGGATCTCATTCTGTGACCTCTGTTGATTCTCAAATTCTCTAGGCTTTACTGATGTCTGGCACTGTGTGCCATTTGTTAGAGTTATGGTGTTTGTATCTGCCTTGTGTCTTTCATGGAGGATCACCAATAAGCTGTGGTCCCAGAGAAAAGCCCAGACATGGCTTTCCATGTATTTGTTGAATCCAGTTTATGTTTCCATCGATTTTGTGCTGAAGAATCCTGTGTTACTCTCAGCAGATAGTGCTGGTCATGTTCACACTCTTTCTGATGTTTGGTGCGCCCTATCTGAGTTCACGTGGACTAATGGTGTGGAGGTCTGAGAAGTGAGCCTAACTAAAAAAACTCGAGGAGATATTTGCTCATGAAGTTGTGATTTCAAACTTCCTCAGCAGAGATTTCCAGCATACCAGATTTCAAAGGCGAAGCATCTAAGCCTTTCCTTAGACCCACCGCTCGAATCTCTTTTGTCCCACGCTGACTTCACATTTGGCCTCCTTGGTTTTTAGTCAGACTGCAGAGGCCGACTAGTCTGTCCTGGGTAGGGTAAGATGCTCCTTTATCCAGCCTGACTGGTCATCCAGAGGGAAATGTTAGTTAAGCATTATTAATACAAAAAGAAAAATCAATAACACAAAGATAATTTCCTTTTTGATTTAAGTACTGCTTAGCCAAAATAAGTATTTATTTATTGTATAGTTGCAAGCAGCAACAAAATGAAAACAAAAGCCTCCCATTTTAGCAGACATGTTTTGAGGCTCTACTGGGTAGCAGGTACAATGTTGGGCTTTGTGAGGGACACAAAGATGAGTGACACGCTGTCACTTTTCACCCTGATGTGGCAGCTCCAAGCTGGTAGTGATTCTTGATATGGTAAATTATACTTTGCCTGTATTTGAATGCATTAGTTTCATTTAAAAAATTATTTTTATGTAAGTAGAGATGAGGTCTTGCTATGTTGCCCACACTGGTCTCGAACTCCTGGCCTCAAACAATGCTCCCACCTCACCTTTCCAAAGTGCTGGGATTACGGGTATGTGCCTGGCCTACTTAAATGTATTATAAGGTAGTCTTGATAAGTGTTCTCATTTTGTTCCAAATGATATTCAGTTGATCAGTGATGATGGTGATGCTTGCTGGTTGTTGATCCTGTGGCTAATACGGGCTACAGAATGTCTGCAAGGGCTTTACAGCATCAGCTGTAATATCAAAACAGCTGACCCTGGTGAGCTGGCAATAAGGCAGACAACACAGGCTTGTGGGCAGATAAGCATGGGTTCAAATCCCCACTCTGCTGCTTCCTAGTTGTATGATTTGGGGCAAGCTTAACCAAGTCTTGACATCTATATCTACAAAATGAGGAAGAACCATAGTACCTATTGCACAGAATTACAGTAAGGATTAAATAAAACAATGCATGAAAAATGCTTCACAAGGTTCCTGTAACTCAATACACATTAGCTTTATTACAGTATCTGAAAATCACTTTAATTGGAACTACCATAACATCAGATTAGTGTCTGATTGTATAATCTGGGTTTGCCGATAATCTCAGGTTTAAACATTTTGTGGTTCTACACACAGTTCTCCAGCAGAACTTGCTGAGAAATCTTTTCTTTAAATACTTCTCACAGGAAACATGAACTATTTACCTTTCAAAAAAAAGTCATAACCCTCTCCTTTCTTCCTCATGAATAAAATGACTGGCACCACATTTTGTAAAACGTGCCAGATTTTGTTTAAATAATTAACATTGGCAGTCTTCAGATGAGTGGTTCTATGGTAGCATAGAAAGGGGCCTGAACTAGAAATCAGGAAACATGGGTTTGAAATTCAGTTTGGCCACTATTGGGCTGCGTGACCTTCGGTAGGTCACAAAATATCACTGGTCCTCAGCTTTTATTGCATAAAATATTAGAGGTAGATTAAATTGTGGTTCTGAAACTCAAGTGCTAGTGGGGTTTGGGGCGGTAAGATCAACCAAGGAAGCAGTTGAGTATAAGACAATAGGGAGTAGTGGTGACTGAGGTAAACCAGAGAAGACATGTCTTATCTAAAAATGACATCCTCTGCTCCAACTGACTATTACTGATGGGAATGTGGTACATGAACATGGAGCCCTATCTTCCTAATTTTTAGGGGAGGGTGGAAATCTGGAAGTAGATTTTTAAACAGGATAAAGACCAAACAAACATAAGTTGGCATTTTGAGACCCTTGCATTCAATTACATCTAAGGTCTCTTCCTATCTTAAAATTCTGTTGTATTCTACAAACAGTTACTTTAATATAATATAGAAATGGCATGGTTAAAGAAATGGACAAAGATGGCCCGGCGCGGTGGCTCACGCCTGTAATCCCAGCACTTTGGGAGGCCGAGGAGGGTGGATCACGAGGTCAGGAGATCGAGAACATCCTGGCTAATACGGTGAAACCCCGTCTCTACTAAAAATACAGAAAATTAGCCGTGCGCGGTGGCAGGCGCCTGTAGTCCCAGCTACTCGGCAGGCTGAAGCAGGAGAATGGCGTGAACCCGGGAGGCGGAGCTTGCAGTGAGCCGAGATCGCGCCACTGCACTGCAGCCTGGGCGACAGAGCAAGACTCTGTCTCAAAAAAAAAAAAAAAAAAAGAAATGGACAAAGATTATTGAATCAGTTCTAACAAACCAATACATTAGGTTGTTCATTGGAACAACCTCATAATATGAAACTGGCTGTTATAAGGTTATTAATACAATAATTGTAGTTCCCAATCTCCCAAACAGGTCCAAAGGGACCTTACCAGGCTCTCCCTGTGGTGGTTGATGATAAAATGATGTTTCAGTATCCCTCTCATGGAGCAAGGATTGGAAAAAAAATTGTTAGGCCCATTTTTATATAGCAAGATGGCAGGTGCTTGCATGTGTAAAATGTAATCAAAAGGCAATAAATCTTAAAAAATACAAACTAGAATGTATACATATAAATAACTCTTGACTTCACGGAAGGCCATAGATTTTGCCCAACTGTGTTTCCATGGCTAAAGATTTCTGGACCCTTCTTTGAGAATTGTCTTCATTGCCAGTTTACAAGCCATGCAATAAAACCAGGCAAGGTTTTATTAGAGGCATCAGTTATTTTTGTATTGCTTGGTGCTAAGCATTTTATAGATCTCATTATTTTTTTTGAGACAGAGTCTCGCTCTGTCCCCCAGGCTGGAGTGCAGTGGCGTGATCTCGGCTCACTGCAAGCTCCGCCTCCCTGGTTCACACCATTCTCCTGCCTCAGCCTCCCGAGTAGCTGGGACTACAGGCGCCCGCCACCACGCCTGGCTAATTTTTTTGTATTTTTTTTAGTAGAGATGGGGTTTCACCGTGTTAGCCAGGATGGTCTCGATCTCCTGACCTCGTGATCCTCTCGCCTCGGCCTCCCAAAGTGCTGGGATTACAGGCGTGAGCCACCGCGCCCGGCCTATAGATCTCATTTTTAATGTCATCATCATGGTAACCTTTTGAGGTAGATATAATTATCTCCATTTTGCAAATGAAGCACTGAGTCCTAACAGATAACCTCCTCAATGTCACGCCCCTATTAAGTAGCAGAGCTGGAGTTTAAACCCATGTCCTCACTTTTAATCACTTCTGTCTACTTCCTCCTGAACGTGAATCATCATGCTTCACTTTGCATAGTTTTGTTCCCAAAATCAAATCCCCTCTCAAAGGGTCAACCTTTGCCATTAACAAGAGTTCTCAGGAGAATGTGCCCTAATTCCTGGAGACAATGACTGAAAGGAGTTTCAAAAGCCCTTTGAAAGAGTGGCCGCATTGCTGGCAAGAGCAGCTAGTTTCCCTAGGTTGCAACTCTCATTTATATGTGTAAGCTCTGATCTCCTTGCTTAAACAGAAAAGAAAAAAGCAAAAGAAAAAGGCCTTATTTACTTTAAAGTTACACCTTAGACTACTGTTATCTAAACTTATGTCCTGTGGAGCAGTTGACCTGAAAGAAAAGAGTTCTGTGCTCAAATAAATTTGGGAAACTGCACGTTCTATCCCTGCTTGGTTATTTACAATGAAGTTACCTTGGCATAGAAACATCTCTGAAATTATTCAAAATTGTTTCAATTTTCTTAACATCCCATAGAATATTGGTTCTATGGAACATACAGTACTTTGGAAATATATGCATGTGATAATTCATTTTATTTTTAGCTTAATTATTTATACCCCACCTCATTCTAGAGAGGCTGGATAGCAAAGGATACGCAGGTGGAAAGAATCTCATCCTAATGGATACATTAAACGGTCTGTCTCCATATAAGGAGCAACTCGAAACCATTTTGTTAGTGTGGATTCATTGATGTGTCCTCTAGGAGTCAGTCTCCCCAGTAGGCTCTCTACCTGGTCAAGCAATTTAGCACACACCCCTTCTTTAGGGACCTCCCGGTAGATCTCCATCTTTGGGAGGAAGGAGATGACTGCTTGCAGCTCATTCAACAGGAAAAGGCTTCTGAGTGTAAATATACACTCTCACTGTTTTTATTTGGAGCATTCATCACAGCTATTTTCTAAATGGCTAAACAAGCATTTCCCTGGGTATGTTCCATGGAATATTCATTTTGTAGGAAGCTCAACGATAAAAGAGTCCCATTATCAATGAGATCAGGAAACTGTATATTTAATTCCATTTTGAAGAGTCTCAATTTACTTCAGGATAGAAAAAGCATAGTTAAGAACCCTGATTAACTTCTTTAACCCACTTTTCCTAAATGTATCTGCCAGTTTTTGTGTACATAAACCTCTCAACCCTTTGAAGATTGTGCGTTCCAGGGAATACACTCTGGGAAATTCTCGGCAAGACTGTTGTAGGTTTGCAGCAGATACTGGGGAAAGCTGATACTAAAAAGAGGGAGCTGGCTTCCTCATGGCCACTCACCAGTCCTGGGGAAGTCGGGGAGGGAGAGAGCAAGCCTGAGCCTGGAATCCCAGCTCTGCCACTTACAAGCTTCAAATCACTTCACCTCCCTCACCTTGGTTTTCTTTATCTCTTACGAGGAGAATATAAAACCTAAATCTTAGTGTTCATTTGAGGATTAAAATCAGATGTCAAGCTGTTGAAGATGAGGCCTGGCATGGAGTAGGCCCTTCTCCTTGATGTTCCAGGACCGGGGAGATCCAGGGTGATTTTATAAACACATGGGGAGGGTGCGAATTCCTAGAAAGGAAGAGTTTTCACTGCTCTGGGATGAGAGATAATCCCAGGAGGATTGGGGATTACCAAAAGGGGGTTACCATGCCAAAAGGAGAGGATCCATGCTCAAATGTTTGCTAGTGTGCATGTCAAGGAAATCCCTGCAAATCTAAAAGCCACATCCTAATCCTAGCCCCAGCACTGACAAAACATGTGACCCTGGTTAAGTCACTTAACCTCTGCCAGCCTCAGTCTCCTCATATGTAAAAAGAGGAGTTGGACTACGTATCTCTCTGGAGTACCCCCAACCCTCAGATTAGTGTGGAACCAAATTAAGGTTATTCCAATCAATCCAGGTTGAAGAGTTGGTAATCTAATTAAGGATCAGCTGAATTTTCAAGGTTGAGAGTCAAAAAGAACTGTCAAATAATGTACTTGTGTGTGATTATTCCAATTGTAATGCTTTTCTGTGTTAGGAGCATATTTTTAAATATTCAAATGTGAATTATTCACATGGCACATGCACTTATAATGTGTGCATTTAACTAAAGTGAATCATCAGCCTATTATTAATTATAATTTAACCAGCCCTATTCTTTTGGATAAAGGAGAATATTAGTAAAAACCAAAGGATGTGAATCATTTAAGCAAAGCCAGCTCTAAGCAATCTGACAAGCCCCTCCAGCTGTCCCTCCATATCTTCCAACAGCTATAACCTGTGCATACTGTGCTCTTTCATTTACATATACATATACGTATGCAAATAAACCCATGTTCACTTGGGAGTGTGCACACTCATGTTTGTACACACTGTCCGTGTCCTACCTAATATCCTAGAAGATGTCCATCAAAGTCTTCTTGGGGCAGGCGACATCCTCATGGGACCTGAGTTTCCTTAGCAGTAAAACACGTGTTCTTTTCCTAGATCTAAGAGCTCTTCCAGCTCTGACATTTGATGTCTGTGTTCTTTGCTTAGCTATTCCTTGGCAGAAGCATTGGAGACATGCTCATACACATTATCTCACATAATTCTTAAAACCATCCAGGAAGTCTTTTTGCATCCTCAATCCTATTTTAACAGATGATGAAACAGATTTACCTACTTGATGTGTAAACATACAATAATAACTGGCAGTTACAAGCTTAGAAACCTGATTCTCTATTCTGAATCCAATCAATTCATTCTCCAAGTGACAACCAGGCGCTGGCTACTCACTTTTCCCTTCTTAATCAGAGTGGTTTTTGTAGAGTTGGGAATCATCTGGAAGAGCCCCCTAGATCATCTCCCCTCCATAGCCAGGAAAATCTGCTCTAGGCTGGAAGATGGGATGTAGGCCACTCATGGGCCAGATACAATTCTAATGGCAATCAAGATATTACAGGTGACTGGAGAGAGTCTGAAGAAGTACATGTCATTAGAGCCAGGGTGCCTGGCACGGGACCAAATGAGCAGTCTAGTTTGAGACAATGGGAAGTTTTCTTAGCAGGAGTCACCCTTCCCCCCACCATTCAGCTATCTGCAGACCAGCCTCTCCGCTCCCCAGATTCCACATGCCTATTCTTCCATGAATGAAGGCTACAGTGCTATAAGCATAGACTCGTACATCTTTAGAGCTACAAAAGACCTCACAAATGATCCAGTCTAGTCTCTTCGCTTTACAATATAGAGAAAAGTGATATGCTCTAGGACACAGAATGTATGGTCAAATTTATATTAGGACCCAGGCTTCCTGATTCCCTCTTCAGTGTGCTGCTTCCCTGGCCTCTGAAGAGACGAGGCCCCAGGGCAGGAAACCACCTCAGTGGCCCACCAGACTTAGCACCAACACATGAGCCTGCCCAATCCTTTCGCTCTTACACATTCCCATCTCTGGCCTCTCACCTGGAATTTGGGCAGCCTTACCCTTGACCCCCTGTAGCTATATCCTCATTCTTAGATCGTCTGCTTCTTCATTTACTTCTCTGTTGCTGGCCCTGGTTCCCTCTGAACTCTAAGCTCCATGTTAACCCTGTTGCCTACTTTTCCGTTCATTTTGAAGTAAATTCTGTGTGTCCTACCTCTCCGTTCAACCAGGAATCCCCTAATAGCTTTATGACCTTGGTGTGAAAGTGTCACTTAGTCATGACCCGTCCCTATAGACAGCAGAATCTGGAGGAATTAGAGCTTAATGTTAGCATTTTACAGGTCACATCCTCTGATCCCAGAGCAATATTAATAATGAAATTATGAAAGCTTTTTTAAAAAAAGCAATTACAGGGAATTTTAAGAATATTATTCTAAATTCCCATTGAAATCAAATATGCAATTTTAAAAGATGAGTATGGAGCAAAAGTTACTGGATGCATTACACAAAGTAAAGTTCCAATTCTAAATACTTTCATTTTTTAATCAGAAAGAATAAAAGCATATTATTGGGCACTAAACTTAATAAGTATCCTAAGGAAATCAGGAGAAAAGCAATAAAGAAAAGATAAAATAATAAATTAGAAAACAGTGGGAATAAAAAATAAATTGAAGATTTGATCCTTGGAAAATGCCAAAAAACAAAAAAAATGTGCCAGACATTTGAAGGATATCACATACTCAAATAGGGGAGATTCTGTTAATTCTGTTAATTATTCAACAGAAAGCTTTGGGTAAATTTGGGTAAATAGAAAATATCAAGGCTGTGTCTTATCTCACATCATACATAAAAGTAAGTCCCAAATGTATTGAAGAGTTAAATATTAAAAAGAAAATGTTACAGGGAAGATGTAGGCAATATTTCCTTGATCTCAAGACAGGAAAGGATATTTAAAGAATGAAATCATGTCTTTTGCAGCAACATGGATGGGTTGGAGGCCATTATCTTAAGTAAAATAACTCAGAAAGTCAAATACCGCATGTTTTCACTTATAAGTGGGGGCTAAATAATATGTACTCATGGACATAAAGTGTGGAATGATAGACATTGGAGACTGAGAAGGGTGGGGGTGTAGGAGGAAGGGAGGGATGATGCAATACTTAACGGGTGCATTGCACACTATTCAGGTGATGGTTACACCAAAAGCCCAGACTTCACCACTACACAATATATCCATGTAACAAAACTGCACTTGCACCCCCTAAATTTATAATTTTTTAAAAAAAGGATTAAAGGCAGGCCAGGCGCGCTGGCTCATGCCAGTAATCCCAGCACTTGGGAGGCCGAGGGTGGATCACGTGAGGTTGGGAGTTCGAGACCAGCCTGACCAACATGGTGAAACCCCGTCTCTACTAAAAATACAAAAATTAGCCGGCACAGTGGCACATGCCTGTAATCCCAGCTACTCAGGAGGCTGAGGCAGGAGAATCACTTGAACCCGGGAGGCGGAGGTTGTGGTGAGCCGAGATCGTGCCATGGCACTCCAGCCTGGACAACAAGAGTGAAACTCTGTCTCAAAAAAAAAAAAAAAGATTAAAAGCAAAGAAATAATACATAATAGGAGTTGATGTATTTTGTTAAATACAAATTTAAACTTCTGTATGTTAAAAATCATTAATGAAAAGGCAAATTGGTAATCAGTAGGAAAAAACTTTTAGCATCGAAAGAAATAGGAAAAGACGAAGTAATATCCTTAATAAATAAAAAGTGCTTAGAAAGCAACAAAAGGGGTCAAAGGACATGATTTCATAGAGAAATAAAAATGATAATTTTAAATGTTGGTGAGGATATGGTCAGATAGGCATTTCCTTACTCAGAGTTGGACATGTAATTTGGTACAAATCAGCAGTAAAGAACTAGATTTAAAAACCTTCTGTAATCTAATAATGGTACTTTGAGAAATCTATCCTAAGTCTATCACAAGGAAATAAGTAGAGATAGGAAAAACATTTATATATGAGGATGGTTATAATCATGTTTATAACAGTAAACATTGGAATCAATAATAAAAAAAGTTATATCATGATATATCCATAATACAAAACTTACTCATCTATGGAAACTATATTTTTGAAAAATTGATTGTCATGAGAAATTGTTCATGATATAATAAGCAAATGAAAAGAAGGATACACAATGATATAATATTACATCAATTTTATAAATACATATGTGTATATATCATCTATGTATTATGCTTATGCATATCAGTCTTTGGGTAGTATGATTATGGTGCACTTCATTTTCTTCTTTAAGCTTTTCTGTGTTTTCCAGAATTTCTACAATGAGCATATATTTTTTATAAACAGAATTCACCAAAGTGTATTCAAGCCTGGGTACAGTGGCCCATGCCTGTAATCTCAGCACTTTGGGAGGCCGAGGCAGTTGGACCACTTGAGTCCAGGAGTTCAAGACCAGCCTGGGCAACATGGTGAAACCCCATCTCTATAAAAAAAAAAAAAATACAAAAATTAGCCAGGCTTGGTGTTGCGCTCCTGTGGTCCCAGCTACTTGGGAAGTTGAGGTGGGAGGATTGCTGGAGCCAGGGTGGCGGAGGTTGCAGTAAGCCGAGATCGCGCCACTGCACTCCAGCCTGTGTGACAGAGCGAGACTTTGTCAAAAAAAAAACAAAAAACAAAAAAAAAAAACTGGAAAAACCTCACAAAGTGTGTTCAAAATTTTTAACTTTCTACTTGAAAAACACAGATTGAAATTATCTGGATGTGATTTTAAGACTGCTTACTCTGATTAATTAATTCCTCTAAGAAAGGCATTGTTGTTTAATTACATTTCTTAAATCCATATGAGCTGAGTGGTGTTATTATGGCTGCTCGCCAGAACGTGGTTATTACGTCATTATGTGACCTGGGACCTATGCTGAGAGGCCACCCGGTGTGTAGAAAAGGGTACTGAACCAGAGGTCTTGGGCCTTGTGACCTCAAGGAAAGCGTTTAGTAGCCTTCTGGGCCTCAGTTTCCTCTTCTGTCAAATAGATCTTACCTGCTTTACTACTTTCACAGAGTTATTCGAAAGACCAAATAAGAAAATCCAGGCAGGAGTCTATGACATGTAGGCTATTATGAAGGCAAAGATCATTATTCAAAGAATAAGCTAGTACCTGCCTGGAATTCATAGTTCATATAAATGATTTTTCTAAATCTCCCTCCTTGTAAGGAAACATACTCCCGTGGTTGCAGAAGAAAAAATCCTCCCCTCTCCTCCCACAGCCCCTTTTCTTACTGAATTAATAAGTGCACAGCCCTTGGGGGAGGGTATAGACAGATCAGGCACACCCCTGTGTCCACCTCCACCAAAATTCTAGGGGAAAATGCCGGGCTTCTTAGGAAAATGCTTCCCTAAAAAAAGAGGAGAAACCTCAAATGTTCCCATGGAACTGGGGCAGAGGGCAAATTCCGCACGACCTCTGCACAAACCCACGGGCTGGCTGCTTGGCAGGCCTGCAGGGTCCAGATCTCTGATGTGTGGCTCAGAGTAACGAGGTCATTTGGATGGTACGTTGGTTTCATAAAGCCCTCCATGATGCTGCCGCTGTTGTGAAGATAGTTGTCACTTCCAACTCATATTATTGCAGACTTTAGGCTACACGTAGTTATAGGGACAAGAAAGTCCACAGCTCCTCCACTACCCACAGCAACTGCTCCAGGCAGACTTGCTGCAAGGAGCAGAGGCCCCTTGGTCACCACAGGTAAAGGGGACAGTGTTTTGACTGACTTGGGAAGCTTACCATGTGCAACCCTGGCTGCATGTGAGTCTCCTGGGGAGCTTTTTAGTAACCCAGGTGACACCCCACGTTTAGAACTTAACCAGAATCTCCGGGAGTGGGAACCAAATATCAGTATTTTTAAAGCTGTCCAGGTGATTCCAAGAGCAAGCAGGATTCAGAAGCATTGGCTCAGGTTCCAACACAGATCTAGGTATCTCTCCCACACCAGTCTTCAAAAAACTTATCTTGTTGAAGTTTCCACCACAATTCTGCACTCTCCTAAGCATTCTTTGCACATACTTTCACCTACCATGGATCCAACTCAACCCTAAGGCATCCTTTATCCTTTAGCTTCTCTACCGGCTGGCTCCGTTTCTCAGTCTGCCAATTCCAGATCCCCAAGAAGGGTCTCGTCTTAGCCCAACTCACCTTTTTAAACCAGGCTACTTGGGCCATGGGATGCTGGTTGATTTAGAGACTGGCTACTCTGTGGAAAGGGACAGAGGTTGTGCAGTGTAAAACACAGCCGCCCTGGTCTGCCCCAGTTCTGTTTTTTGTGTAGGTGGGGTGGGTTGGGCACAGTTTCCCTTAACAGAGACTGTGGAATACTTTAACATATCTGGTTCAATAACAAATTATAATAATGAAATCAAACATATTTAGAGGAATCCATACAAATTAAGGGTCAGAGTTTCATCCTCTGTATAGAATATGATGTAGGAGTCTTTTTAAGTATACGTAGGATAATAAAATGGATAGCCCACTCAACTATCTTTAGAATGTATGTATAATTTTGTACATCTTTTTCCATAGAAACAACAATTGAATTTAGCATTGAGAGATTATGGTATTCATTATTATCTTAGCCAGAGGGTGTTTTTTTTAGCTTTTATAAGAAACTTTTAAATTGAAGTATAATATACATAAAGAAAAAGTGCACATGTTATAAATGCACATCTCAATGACTTTTTACAAAGTGAATACCCTTGTAACCAGCACCCAGGTCAAGAAACTCAATATTATCTTTACCCCAAAAGATGCCCCGTGTGTTCCCTTCCAGTTACTCCTTACCTCCAAGGGTAACCACTCTCCTGATTCTAGCAGCATGGATTAGTTTTTGTACTTTATATAAGTACAATCATATAGGATGTACTTTATTGTGTTTTGGCTCCTTTCCTTGAATATTCATCCATAGTTTTGCATATGCATTTGTAGTTCTCACCAGAGGTTTTAGTCCTTGAAATGTAGTTCAACAAACATTATTCAGCCAGGAACTGTGCTCAGGGCTGGGGACACAAAAACAAATAAGGGCAAATTCCTGCTGTAAGAAACATTTAATCCAGTAGTCTGGTAATGATCAGAATTTAATGTAAAGTGAATTCCTCTTTGTTCAACAAATATTTATTCAGTGTCCACTAGAGGACAGGCGCTGTATCACAGGTGCTAGGGGTAAGAAATGAACAAGCAGACAAAAAATCTAGCAGGAATCCTCCCTTTTCTTCCCGTGACATGCATGGGCAAGTTCTGCCCACTAATATTCATTTCCCACTCTGTCCTGCATCTGATTTAACATAAAGGGAAGTAGCAATGGAAACTATTTCTTCTGGCAGCTTGGAATATGAGAAGTCCCTGGTCCATGGGCCATTTTTCAAATCAGTGAGTGTGGGAGGTATAATATTTGTATATACCAATTTCTGCCTTATTCCATTCTCTCCACTGCTGATGCTGCCTATACTGAATGCAATGAAAGTCTGGAACCTAAGGAAGCCTTTGGATGTTAGCTTACCTTGGAGTCAAGCTGAGCAATCTTCTTGTTTTCCAGAGCGTGAAGTGAGAAGACACACAATTGCCAAAGCTGTGATGGAAATCATACAGCTTTGAATTTGTTTTAGTAACATGGAATTCTAACATGTATCACTGTTCATTAGTGCTGGCTTTTCAGAGCCTCGTGAATTACCTGGGTACAAAACCATGACATTAGAGGCATGAGGGATTAGAAGACAATCCAACACCACTCTAGGATTGATAGTTTAGGAAGAAATGCAAGAAATCATCTCATTTTGTTTGGTTGGTTCATTCCTATCCCCCATTCTCCACATTTTTATGAAAAATTGTAAGTATATATAAATGTAGACAAAATAGTAAAATTCACTCTTATGTATCCATCTTTCAGCTTCAAAAATTATCAACTCATGCCAATTCTTCTCTAACCCCTTGTTGTCCCCCTCCTCTGATTATTTGAAGCAATCCCAGATGACAAATAAATTAATCATAAATGTTCAGAAAGTGAGATCTCCTAGTTTTAATTCCTCTAGTTCACAGGTTCAGAGGTGAATTCACTAAGCTAGTTAGTGGTGGTTATATTTAATCCCCGGCTTCAAAAGTAAAAGTGATAAGCTTTACTAACAGAATTACTATTATTATTATTATATTATGACATAATATAATATATTCTTGTACCGTTTGGCCTAAAACTACCTCTTTTAAGCCTCTCATTCAGTTCTCCAAGGAGTTCAATAGGGTGTGGGATGGCTAATTGATGTTCTTTTTCATCAGTAATTTCTAAACCAAATCCTTGTGGATTTTGAAATTGCAAATATATTTGTCCAAGTAAAAGCTTCAACTATTCAGTAATAAAATGGGTCTAAGACTCTTCCCAAACCTCATGTTTCCCATTTTCAGTCTGTTTTCAAAGGAGGAGGTTGGTTGGTATTCATGGAGCCAGTGTCAACTGCCTGTCTGTTATGAGATGTCACAGCACAACCGGGCATGCAGCTTAATTTTTTTTGGTTTCCCAGGCTCAAAACCGCAAAGTACCCTTGTTTTTGCCAGTTAGAACACTCCAGAGGTTTCTAGCACAAGCAGAAAAGATTGTTAGTGCCTTTGTCATGAAAATGTGTAAAATGTTGCTTTGGCTGCTTTGGCTATCATAGCTGCTCTGATTGTATCTCAAAATGTCACACAGGGCATGCAGCAGTCATTGTGAGGAGTGGGGCACCAGGCACCCCTTGATGAGCCTTTGATGAGGAGATGATTAGGAGTAAAAAAATGCTGCGTAGATTATCTGCATAACTAACACTGTAGCAGACAGCCATGCAGACATTTTTCTGTATACAACTCCCACTCATTTTTCTGAGAGATAAAAGCAGCCAAGATTGACAATCTGTCAGTTTCAACATTTTCATTGTGTACTTTTTCTGGGCAGGTTATTCACATCGAACTCCTTTGATGTGATCAGTGATGATGCTTTTATTGGTCTTCCACATCTAGAGTATTTGTAAGTAAAAAAGCTTTTTTAAAACATGATGATTCAGGACAAGTACTCTCAAATTCCTGTAACTGTTTGACAAAAAATATTATAACTTATTGCAGATTCATAGAAAACAACAACATCAAGTCAATTTCAAGACATACTTTCCGGGGACTAAAGTCATTAATTCACTTGTAAGTATGAATGTTGCTATTACTTTTTAAGCTTGCTAATGGACAATGCAGTTTGATCACCTGTGGTTAATGCACCTACTTTATGAGTGTCCATAAAAATTTAAGAAACCCAAATGACTTCTCTCCATGCACACTTGCCATCTTTCCCTGTCGTCTGTCAGAGGGTGTTCAATAAATTGATTGCTATTAATATTTTTATCCAAAACCAACCATAATTAGAAAAGCAATCTAATGCAGGGAACTTGTGTGCCTGAAATAACTTTTTTTATTATCTACATCATTACTTGCTTCATGGATCATTATGGGTTGACTGTATAATTTGATATCAGCTTTTTTTCCTCTATAAGCCCTGACTTTATATACATTTAAACATAATATAGCCACAGGCGATGTCTTCATAGTACCTGATCAACTTGTGTATCAGTGAAATATTTAATTACTCAATGGGTGATTTTAGCTAACAGCAGTTATTCTTAACAGGGAACAATTTTGTCTCCCAGGGAACATTTGGCAATATCTAGAGACATGTTTGGTTGTCACAACTGGGGATGTAACTGGCATCTAGTGGGTAAAAGGCAGGGATTCTTCTAAACACCTACTGCTTAGGACAGCCCCTGACAACCAAGAATTATCCAGCCTAAAGTGGCATCGTGGGCAGGTTGAGAAACCCTGAACAACAAGACCCAAACAATTTGTTTCTTCTAGCCTCCCTCACCCTCTACAGACAAACACATTCACACACACACAGGCACACACGTGCATACACACACACACACACTCACACACACACTCTCACATACCCACAGATTATTTTAAGGAAACTAGAAGAGCATGGAAAGAAAAGACACTAACATTTACATCACTTTTCATCTAATCCTCTCGATAATCCTGCCAAACAGGCACAATAATCCCCGTTTCAGAAATGAAGAAACAGTCTTGGAGGGGCTATATGCCTCGTGAGCTGATTAGTTATGGAATTATGAGAATATCTGCTTAATAGTTGAATTGCAGTGACTCTTCATCCTTTCAACAGCTATTTCTCAATCTACCTAATATGTATCTTATCAGTTCTAGATACAGATGCAAGAGATCCAAGTGTCATAGTCATTCTGTCAGCTTTAACCTGTTCTCTCATCATACTTCACTCCCATCTCTGCTCTAGGCCCTAGGATGCAGCAGGGAACAAAGGAGACAAAAATGCCTGTCCTTTGACTGAGCCTGATTTCCAGTGTGTCCACGCGGTTGTCACTCTGCCTCCACCAGACCCCTTTCTCTCCTGTTGTTTGTTTTGTAGCAAAGAGAAGCTAATAGCAAGATATATTTTACAAAATCATACCTTTCAAGGCTTCTGTATAGAGTTATTATAATAAAAAAACAGTGTTTGTAATACTACTCTTCATGTCAATGACATGATATGATGCAAAGATGGCTGTTTACAGAATGAATGCTATGCAATTTTATCATAGAGCCCAACACTGCCAAACCTCATTTTTCAGACAAAAAATAAACAAAAGAAACAAATATATGGAAGGAGAAATGGAAATTCATGACCTCAACTTGAAATCCACTAGATTCACATACATCCCAATCCACAAGGCCTCTGTCCAATGCTTAGCATCATGAGGGCTGTAGGGAGGATGTAGGACTCTGGTGTCCTGGAGGAACCCAGATGTAAGTTTCACCTGCCCAATTCGTTCAGCTGTGTCTCCTCTCCAGCCTAAAAGCCTGCGGTTTCCCTCAGGCTCCATGCACACAACAGGAAAAAATGTTTCCCTGTCTTGGAAGGAAGGAGGGAAGGAAGGAAAGAAGGAAGGAAGAAGGGAGGAAGAAGGGAGGAAGAAGGGAGGGAGGGGAGGGGAGGGAAAGGGAGGGAGGGAGGGAGGAAAGAGGAAAGGAGGGAGGGAGAAAGAAAAAGAGGAAGGAAGATGAGAGGAGAGAGGAAGGGAAGGGAGAGGAAAGAGGGAAGGGGAAGAGGAAAAAGGGAAAGAAAAAAGTCTGACATCCTAGTGTAGGACACCCATTTTGTTTACTGGAGCCTATTATGTGTATCAAATGAAATGGGAATTTAAATGTGGGTCTTAATGATGCCCTTTCTGTAGCAGTATGGAGCCCATAGGAGAGAGAGACTGGTACAGAACACACTTAACATCCAGAAAATTTCAGGTTCAAGGAACACCAAGGGCAGCCTTCAAAGAGAGGCATGACTCTTACAGGCAGTGAAAGAGAAGTCCCACCTCTCTGAGCTGGTGCTGGAGGTAGGAAGGTGTTATGAGGGAACAGGGGTTAAGGCGGTGGCTAAATGAATATGACCCTTAGGTCTCTTGCATCTTTAGCTAACACTTATTAGGTTGACTCATATGGCATTGCCAATGTTAGGCTGTTTTTTATCTACAAAAATGGCAATGCCATATGGTTCATCTTAAATAGTTTCTAAGATGTGACACATGCTTTACAAGGAGTAGGGCCTACAAAGATGAGTAAGATCTAGTCCCACCGTAGAGAAGCTCAGGCTAGCAAGGGAAATTGGACAAATATTTTCTCACTGAGTGCCTTTGTCCCCAAGTTATGTTCTCCTTTCAAATTATGCTATTCTTCATGGTACAATTCCTTCCCTCCATCCTTCCTTCTTTCCTTCCTTTCTTCCTTCCTTCTTTTATTCCTTCCTTCTTTCCTTTCTGTCTTGCAAGGAGAGATGGAGTAGGGAGGATCTGAAACCCAAATTTCCCTCTGCCGGCTCAATAAGTCAGGTTCATTTTCCATTATTTATGGCGTATTAATAAATCTGGCATTTGTCTGAGCCATTAGTTTCCTTTTTAAGACATTAGGCTTCAAAGTTCACTTTTCTCCACCTCAGATCAATCCTTCCCAATCAAGGCAAACATTCGAGCTGTGAGGAATTAGCACCTCACCCTCTAACCTGCATGCATTGCAGGAAGAGGTTACAAAGCTTTCTCATATTCTTGACTTCATCATAGTCTCCTGACAACCCTGTGAAAGAGACAGGGCAGTAGCACTACATTCACAGATGAACGAGCAAGTGGAGTACACTATGAGTTTAAGCTGCTCCCCAGTTACTAAGTGGTAAAGCCAGACAGCTCCCACCATCTTTGATGAGACATCCGGTGCTATCTCCACTGTGCCAGTTACCGCAGGACCAGATAGCTTTTATTGAGCTGGCTGGATCCTTCCATGGGACATGATTTGAGGAGGAAATATGACTAGAGAAGAAAGAAAAGATCCTGAAAACAGGAGACCTACCCTCATACTTCATCTCAAAATGCAGATAGTTGGGATTAGACGTATACTTTCAGGTCCAGCTGGTTCCCACTCTGGCCTAACATTAAAGCCACTCCCTTACCTGTGCCTTTATATAAATTTAGTTCATGCCTAAGAAACAATGCACTTTCTCACCTTCTTACACAGAGATGTCAGTAGATTTCTCTTCTAAGAGACATTTACAGATAACTTAAAAGTTATTATAGGCCGGGCGTGGTGGCTCACGCCTGTAATCCCAGCACTTTGGGAGGCCAAGACGGGCGGATCACTAGGTCAGGAGATCGAGACCATCCTTGCTAACACGGTGAAACCCCATCTCTACTAAAAAATACAAAAAATTAGCCGGGCATGGTGGCGGGCGCCTGTAGTCCCAGCTACTCTGGAGGCTGAGGCAGGAGAATGGCATGAACCTGGGAGGCGGAGCTTGCAGTGAGCCGAGATCACGCCATTGCACTCCAGCCTAGGCGAAAGAGTGAGACTCCGTCTCTAAGAAAGAAAGAAAGAAATAAATAAATAAAAATTAAAAAGTTATTATATATACCTGGCTATCAGGCGAAATCCCCCCTCCCCTGAAAATTAACCCTTAAAACCCTGCAAATTAACCCTTAAAAAGGGAGAGAGACTTCTTAAAGTTAAGTCCTTTCAAAGCCTGTCAAATGCTGGGATTCTCAATTACTTTATTCTGAATCATTGTTCTAATGTTATGCATTTTTCACTTTAATGTTTGAATGGTTTGTATATTTTAGCAATCGTTTGTATATTTGAATTTTTCTGATGAATATATGTTATTTTGGTAATCAGGAAAACATGAATAAAAAATTAGTTTATGAATAAAAAATTAGCTTATGGCCAAATGATGACAAAATCTTCAAACATTATGTATTGGCTTCTAGTAATACCTATGAGTCTTTAGTAATGACTGCTTTGCGTGCCATTAAGTGTCACTGTGGCTAAGGCCCAGTGGAGCCAGCATTGTTTGCATGCATATATATCAATTTTTGGAGAAAATTATCATCAATCTATATGTATTGTAGAGTATCCAATGGTTGCTCAGCACTGAGGGGGTACAAAGGACTATATAACAGTCCCCAAACTCAGGATGCTTGCGTGTTCCCAATCAGTTGCACAGGATGTCTTTGTTTTAGCCTTCACATTGCCTTATATGTAAAGAGGTAGTGCAATGTAGCAGCTAAGAGGGTGATCTCTGCCACCAGACTGCCTGGGTTCAACTCTCTCTGCCAGCTCAATAGGTCAAGTTTATTTTCCATTATTTACTACTTACTAATAAATCTGGCACCTATCTGAGCCATTAGTTTCCTTTTTAAGACTTTAGGCTTCAAAGTGCACTTTTCTCCGCCTCAGATCAGTTCCTCGGCTTTGCACCTTAACAGCTGTGGAATTTGGGGCAGGCCATTTAGCTTCACTATGCTACAGACTGGGCATGTAAAATGGGGTTATAATAATAATCTCTTAAAATGGGATGGGGAATAACAAGGCATTTAAGAGTATTAGTGCCTAAGGTTGTCTTGAGATTAAGTGAGTTAATATATGCAAAGTGCTTAGAACAGGGCCTGGTGTGTGGTAAGCACCACTGTATAACTAAAACTCACTGCCTAACCTCCATTAGTCCTGGATCAGAATTCTAAATGCTACAGTGTATATACCATTTAAACATTTTCTGTGAAATTTAAGTAACTACAAAGTGCTCAGAACAGGGCCTGGTATGTAGTAAGCACCACTGTGTAGGAAAAAACTAAAACTCACTGCATAACCTCCATTAGTCCTGAATCAGGATTCTAAATGCTATAGTGTATATCCCCTTTAAACACTTTCTATGAAATTAAAGTAACTGCACTTGCACCGCCGCAGGTTCAGAGAGACACAAACCGAAGCTGAGAATCTGCATTGCAGGGGGGCTGGGTGCACCCCAGATGGCTGTGGGCGATGCTTTCTTAGCAGCAGAGCCCGGTGGCACTGAAACAAACGTGGTGTTTGAGCCAGTCTGGTCTGCCTTAGAGAGAAGAGTTTCCAGTGGGTTCTACAGTCATAATCGGAGGTTTTCTTGGGTAAATGATGAAAACACCAAAGGGCAGGAAATGGTCATCATTTCTGTCAAGAAGGAATGGCCGTCTGCCTTTGAGAACACTTGACCTTACTCAGCCAGTTTCAAGGTAACTAGACATTCAGCTGCACAATATCTCAGTTGTTTTAAAGAATGTTTCTGGCCAGGCGCGGTGGCTCACGCCTGTAATCCCAGCACTTTGGGAGGCTGAGGCGGGCGGATCACAAGGTCAGGAGATCGAGACCATCCTTGCTAACACGGTGAAACCCCATCTCTACTAAAAATACAAAAAATTAGCCGGGCATGGTGGCGGGTGCCTGTAGTCCCAGCTACTTGGGAGGCTGAGGCAGGAGAATGGCATGAACCTGGGAGGCGGAGCTTGCAGTGAGCTGAGATCGCCCCACTGCACTCCAGCCTGGGTGACAGAGCGAGACTCCGTCTCAAATAAATAAATAAATAAATAAATAAATAAATAAATAAATAAAAGAATGTTTCTTAGGTGAACTCTGAATCAGGACCTAGAGAATGGTGCTTAGTTGAAGGCAACTTTAAAGAGCCTCCACGTTGCCTTGGGATTTCTACCACAGTGGGGCTGTGGGGAGGCAGGGTCCTTCCTGAGGCGGGGTCCACACCAGCTGGTGGGGACTGCAGCAGTCACTCACGGGGCTTTGAGCTTTCTCCCCCAGTGCCTTGGCACAGGGGACCTCAAAGGAGCATCCTCTGCTCTTTTCTTTGCCTAGATATGTACGCTTCCTCTCGTCTACTCCAGCCTGCCTCATTCATTCATTCATTTAAAAGTATCTATTAGGCTGTGTGCGGTGGCTCATGCTTGTAATCCCAGCACTTTGGGAGGCCAAGGTGGGCAGATCACTTGAGGTCAGGAGTTCAAGACCAGCCTGGCCAACATGGTGAAACCCCATCTCTACTGAAAACACAACAATTAGCCGGGCATGGTGGGTATGCCTGTAATCCCAGCTACTTAAGAGGCTGAGGCAGGAGAATTGCTTGAACCAGGGAGGCGGAGGTTGCAGTGGGCCGAGATAGCGCCACTGCATTCCAGCCTGGGTGACAGAGTGAGACTCCATCTCAAAATAAATAAATACATAAATAAATAAAAGTATCTATTGAGGGCTTACTTTGTGCCAGGCACTATGCTAGCACTGCAGATAATGGAAAGAGAACCATCCTTCTAGTACTCATTGCAGAATTATCCTAGAAATAAAGGAACATTGATGAAATGTTTCCTCAAGTCTCTCATTGACTGTGTCTTCACCCCTCTCCCAATCAGCTCCACCCCACCCCAATCGGATATTCTGGTGTCACCCAGTGTGACCTCCATCCCCTAGAAAAGCCTGTTGTCAAACGCACTGACCCCTAAGTATGTGGCCTAAATTATCACCTATCCTAGTGTCATCTATTAATTTTAAAGATGAAGCCATAGCCTCTCAGTGAAAATGACAAAGCTATGATTTAAGAGCAAGAATAGAACTTGGAGATCAGTCTGACCCAGTGATCATTCACTTTATAGAAAAAGAAAAAATAAATAAAAAAAAAAAAAGAAAAGGGAATAGCCTGAACTCAAACTCAGATATCCACTTCCCTGTCCACGTCACCCCTGTACTCTGTGGCTGAGTTCTGGGCCCTAAAGTGAGTCTGACTGGCAAGGGGTCCACTTCGGCCAGCGCAGGAGCCTGGTACTCCTTAAACCAAAACATGTAGAAAGTCTTTTTCCTGACAGTTCTGGTGGCTACCTGGGACTCCTTGCCTCTCTGTCCTTCATAATTTTTCTTCTTCCTATTCCTAAGAATTAAGAATTCTTATATCTAGTATTAAAATTCAGCCCTGCTTAACAGCCCTTGGCTAACAGATCTTTGCAGAGGAAGGAGGGTCCCCTACCGCAATTCAGGGTGACACTCTCTCAAGTCTTGACACTCTAGAGGAAAGAGAAGGACTAGACACTCTGTGAGCCAGGACCTGTAACATGGCTTTCCAGAATCACTTGCTTTTGATGGGCTCTGTATTAATGGCTGGAAGAAAACATGACTAAATCTTAACAGTGGTTACTTCTGCTATGATAATTATTATTTCTCTCCTTTTTTAAAAAAATAATTTTTGCACTTTCCAACTTTTCTTGAAGTGAAGAAATAATTATTATTACATATATATGTGCATATGTAGTATGTGCTTATGTGTGTGTGTGTGTGTGTGTGTGTGTGTGTATCAATAAAAGTAAAAGATGGGACTTTTAAGAATACCAATGCATAGGATTATCCCTAAGAGAGGCAGAAAGAATAGATGATCTCAGCTTCCTGAAGCAAATATTTTAAAGTGTTTAGGTATTTAATATCACTGTTTAATGACAATAACAACAAAGAAAAAGATTAGTTTTGTGGTCTTAACACATAAGGTTTAAAAATTCACCTGCAGATACAGTTTTTCCTGGAATCCATTACAAAGATACGTATATAAAAATATTAGTAGCTACATGTGTTAGTTCTCACAATAAGTGAAATTCATACCCTTTACTCAGTTTTGTAGATGTCAAAACAGAAACCCAGAGAGGTTAAATTAACTTGGCTAAGGACACATTCCTAAGAGTGATGACGTTCAAATTTAATCCCTGGGGGATTTGGACGAAGTTGGCACTTAAACCACTACACTACACTAAGTGATGCAGGAAAGAATAGCTACAACCAGTTTTACAAATACATAGCACATATAGCAACTAGAGCTTCTGTTGAGGAAAAGTTAATAATAATATTAAGTCATTACTCTGTGAAGCTGGGAGTGGGATGAAGACAGAACTGGGAAAATTTTATCCAGGTATTTTGCTTTCTGGTAGCAAAACTCAGTGCAGAGGTGGAATCTGAAGAATCAAATAATCCTGACATCAACCCTAAAATAACCCTAACCCTAACCCACAAAGTGCTATCTCAGTCTCTCCAGCTGTTAAAATTCCCTGATAGACACAGGATCTCATTCTATTTACCCTTTTTTAATGACTAAATGCTGAGGAGGCTTCAGGTAGCGTCGCGTGACTTGCCCTTTTTTTTTCCTGGTGCCCCAACCCTGGTGCCCTCAGCAGCCCTCCAATGCAGCGAATCTCCCTGAAGCCCTCAGATGCCCATGATGATTTGTGGAGGCAACAGGCCCTCATCACAGCTGGCTTTAAGCTGGCGCAAAGAACCACAGCGGTGGCTTCAAGCCTCGGCTGCCTTGTAGCCCCAAACCTCCCTAGAGGGTGAGGGGCCTGAAACCGCATGGGAGTTTTCTAGGAAACAGGCAGCTCCCTCCTGCAGGAGGTCTTGTGAAAGACATTTGCATGACCTAACCACTCAGGCCCCCAAGTTCAGTAATTCCTAATCTAACCCTGTAGGTAGCTTTGGAACTTGATGAATGCAGCCAAATGATTGATTTCGAATGATTGAACCCTCACTGGACAGAACCATAGATAAATACAAATACTAAGCAACAGGATCCTTTCAAAAAGTCAACTTTATTCTTTGTTTCTTCTGATTATAAAATAATAATACATGCTTGATGATAAAAACTCACAACATAAATATGTATTTACATAGAAAAGTGAAAGATTCCAGTAACCCTACACCTACCTCATTTTTAAAATCTCCTACAAAATATTCCGTGTTACATATGGACCATCGTTTATTTACACAATCCCTTATATCTCTTTTTTGTTGTTCTTGTTGTTTTTGAAACAAGGTCTCACTCTGTCACCCAGGCTGGAGTGCAGTGGTACGATCATGGCTCACTGCAGCCTCAAGCTCTAGGCTCAAACCATCCTCCAACCTCAGCCTCCTAGAGTAGCTAGGACCACAGGCACACACCATACCCAGCTAATTTTTGTATTTTTTGCAGACACAGGATTTTGCCTTGTTGCCCAGGCTGGTCTCGAACTCCTGACCTCAGGTGATCCACCCACCTCTGCCTCCCAAAGTGCTGGGATTACGGGTGTGAGCCACCATGCCCTGGCAACCTGTTACATTTTTTGCAGAATAATTCTCAGGCTCTGTCAGCATTGCTTTCCTAAGTCGTTCTCTGCCCAAATCCCTCTGCCTGCTTTCTTTTTATCCAAATGTAACCTGATGTCATCGGGGCCTCCCAGAGACTTAGGGAAGCTGTCTGAACTCCAGCTCCCTGGCCTTGGGTGTCTGGAAGCCTAGCTCTCATTTCTGAATCTTACTTCCTCTTGATTCTGCTTTTCTTAGTGAATCTAGGCAGCCTTCTCATGCCCATCACTCACGAAACCTAGACATGAAGCTTCATCCTCTCTCCTCTAAGAGCAGTTCATTGTGGGCAAGGATTTCACTGAATTTTTGGTAGCAGAGCAGCAAAGAGTTGACACTGGGTTCAGCGAATCCACCCACCATTTCTCCCTCTGGCTCCCCTGCCTCCCACACCCTCTGGTTCCCAAGGCAAAAGCCTGTCACAAGAGGTTCTCAGGAAATTTAATGCCGCATTCCACAGCCCATCGGGCCAGCTTGTCCTTCTCAGCCCCATCTCGCAATTCTGGTGAATTAGAAGCCCTCCATCTTGTTATGCAAAAATACTGCCTCTCCATTCTGGAAGCCCCATAGCTCCGAGTCTGCAGCTCTGTTTTGCCATCTGTTCTGTGGTTAGCTTGCATGTGGATCATGTGAGGCCTAAAGCTCTACTCCTTTGGGCAGGAAGTAGAACTTCCAGATTCACTCATTATTTAAAAGAATCCCACAGGGTACGGTGGCTCACACCTGTAATCCCAGCACATTGGGAGGAAGAGGCATGAGGATAGCTTGAGCCCAAGAGTTCAAGACCAGCCTGAGCAACATAGCAAGACCCTGTCTCTACAAATAAAAAAAACTTAGTTGGGCATGGTGGGACACACCTGTGGTCCCAGCTACTGGAGAGGCTGAGCCCAGAGGATCACTTGAGCCAGGGACGTTGAGGCTACAGTAAGCTGTAATCGCGCCACTATATTTCAGCCTGGGCAACAAAGTGAGACCCTGTCTCAAAAAAAAAAAAAAAAAAAAGAATTCCACTTGGACAGTAAAACAAGCATGGTGCCTTTTCCTGTGTAGCCCTATTGGCAGTAGTAATTCAGGATTTGACTGCTTAATCATTACATGCCCACTGTCCTGTGACTCACCCTCTTCTAAATTTATGCCCTGCAGCCAGTTGCAGTTTTTACCAGCTTCAGAGGAAGGGACATCCACTTAGAAGTTAGTGTGATAACTTTAAGCCACATTGTGCCAGAAAATAAACTGAGACACATAACATGGGAGGACTCTGGACTGGTCCAAGACATCAGAAAATCTCTTCATTCAAACACCAGTCAGTAAGATGAATTATGGAGACATTCTCTTGAATAGTCTTCCTTAGCAGCATTTTATTAATTTTGCTGTATGTGGACAGCCATAGCAGTTCATTCATGTGGTCTGTTTCTAAACGTTGTTTCTTGGACAACATACGGACAGAAGCCATTTTCCTCTTCTGACACCAGCCACTCTACTGAGAGTAGTCCAGATGCCTGCACCATCCTTGATTATCTCATTTCCTTTTTTCAATAATTTTATGAGATAAGGTATTATTATCTTCACTTAAAAATGAAACAACTGAATTTCCAAGAAGATACATTACCAAAGTCACGCAGCCAGTAAATGCTGGAGTCAGGATTTCAAACGTAGCTCAGAATCACTCCAAAAGCCATGCTCTTTGTCACAATTGGACCGCCATTGACAATGGAACATTCTGACTCAGTTCCTATTCTTGCATTCCAAGGTTCATTGAGAACCATTTTCCAAACTAGCAGTAATTTCTAAAACCTAGAAAAACAATGTAACTAACTTAAAAATACGTTCTAAAAATCATGAATGTTTGCACTTGAGAAATCGTATATTTAATTAGTGGAGGTAGAAGACATAGACTTTTGAGAATGTTTTAAAGGGAAGTTGAGAGAATTTTCAAGGGTTTAGAGGTTAATGGTATGGGCTCTTTAGTTTTAGTTTAGTTTTTTATTTTTATGGTGGAAAAAAAAAAACACCTCTAAGAAAAGTTTATAACATGTGTATATATATGGTGCTGGTTAAAAATAGAAAATTACACTACCTGGTGACCTTCCCTGGTCATACAGCATTAGCACTGTGCTATGTCTATATTTGTGTACTAGGGACACATTTCCCTTTCCTTGACATTATCAGGACATTTTTTTACTCATTAACCTTGATTAGAATCATTCTAGTGATTTACGGAAGAACAAATAGAAAGGGAAAGGGAAAACCATTCCTGTGATCACAGGAAAAGAACCAGAAGGAGAAAGAGGGGGATGATTAAAGAGAATAGATGGATAGGTATTTATAAGAAAACTTTTTTCTGAGGTGGAATGAATGGTGCTGGAAAGGAAAAGGAGGCGTGGGCTTTGGAAAGGAGAAAGGATGTGCTAGGGAAGTGTTAGAGCTACCGGCACTGTGGGTTGGAGGTTTGGTTGCTCTCCGGAGCAAGAGAGGAGGAAGCAGGGAGAAGGGGCAGCCCAGGCAAGAGGAGGGGGGGAGCATTTTGGAGGTGGACACTCACCAGTTTTGTTAGTCATCATTTGGGAGATATCCCCTAGATTGAGTGTCTGAGAGTGTGAATCTCCCGTGTTCTGTTCTAAATGGAAAGATCAATGCCCAGGAATCGTTGTTGTTTTTAACCAACATAAAGTGTTGTTTAAATATTGAGTGTGCCTGTAATCCCAGCACTTTGGGAGGCCGAGGCGCGTGGATCACTGAAGCTCAGGAATTCAAGACCAGCCTGGCCAACATGGTGAAACCCTGTCTCTACTAAAAATACAACAATTAGCCAGGTGTGGTGGCGGGCACATGTAATCCCAGCTACGGGAGGCTAAGGCAGGAAAATCACTTGAACCCGGGAGGCAGAGGTTTCAGTGAGCTGAGGTCACACCACTTCACTCCAGCCTGGGTGACAGAGCGAGACTTTTGTCTCAAGAAATAAAAGTAAATAAATATGGAGTGGGTGTTGAAGTGAACAGGTTAGGAACCGAAAGGACAATAGCAGGAATCTGAGTAGTAGTTCAGAAGAAAAAAAAAGGACCGCAAGTCATTTAGTAGGCTGGAAATGACAAAAGAGACTCATAACTAAGCTTTATGATTAAATGCCTTTGTTTATCACTACAGTTTACATCACCTTTTTTTTTTTTTCCAGGAGCCTTGCAAACAACAATCTCCAGACACTCCCAAAAGATATTTTCAAAGGCCTGGATTCTTTAACAAATGTGTAAGAGGACCTAAGAAATCACTGAACAATTAATTAATTTGCAGTCATTAACAAGGAAGCCTGGTATTGATTATTAGAATTTTTAATTGGCTTTTAAATTAAAATTATGATTTTTAAATCTAAATTTTAACTGGCCAAAAATTTAAATTTACATGGACTAACATTTGAGTCTTCTATGGTATTTATCATTGGAAATTCTGAATACATGGCACCCAGGCATTCCTTTGACAAAGTGTGTGTCAATACCGCAGGGAGCGATGATAAGGGACTTTGATGGGGTGGGAAGAGACCCGGCTAGAAATTTCAAAATCCCTTTTTTCTCATGAGGTCCAGGAAACAGGGCTACAAAGGAAAAACATAAAGGAGTCTGGGAAACTGACGGAATAAAGATGAAAGGTTACATCCTTGGGTTGGTCAATCAACAGAGAAATGGAGCAGGAAGTGGGGGAAGGGAGAAAAGTTTGCCTTTTTTCTCATTAGACTGAACAACAACTCTAAGCTTAATCCTCAGGAATTTGGCTTAAGCCCCAGGAAGGGAATGAACTTAATTATTTTTGACCCTTTTTCAAACAAAAGAGCTTTCAAACTTTGACTTTTAAGCCTCCGAGTGAAAGATCTTTGCAGGAATTTGTATATTTTGCTGTAAGCAAAGCAAGTAATATATGCCTAAACCTCTCAAAAGCAATTCAGCTTCATTATTTGCTTTCCAGAAGATTAGAAAGGTATTTAAATGTCATAAGGTGGAAGACAGGAACAAATGAAAGGATACATGAAAACAAAAGCTTTTTAAAAAAATTATTCAGGTACTTTGCTGTAGAATATATATTCAAAACAACTTTTCTCCAATAACAAACAAAAAGAAAATCTGAGTCAAGTACTTTCTTCCAAGCCCAGTATTTAACTTCAAATCAGTAGCCTAATGAAAAACTTTCTTTGTTCCTTGCAGTATTTCCCCAGCCCCTCCTCCATGTCTATTACCCCAATTCCTGAATGATGGTTTAATTCCAGGAGAATGCCCAAATCAGGATTCTTCCAAGAGAGTCCTGGACAGACCACAGTTATCCTCTCTGGTTTACAGTAGCCTGAAAGGTTGCCACTCATTAGTGTGGGTCAGAGTTCTCCTGGGAGACTAGGTCGGTTCTGGGAGTGTCTTGGAAGTTAGAACACACTCCATGGGTGACATGGGATGTAGCTCATTGGGGGTCCTTTACCCCATTTTTGTGTCAGTCTATACCCTACACTAGTGAAAGACAAAACAAAAAAATATTGAAATTGGCTCAGTCTCTCATGGGAATCCCAAGATGGGTTTAGCCGTTTGGACCTACTCTAATATGCCCAAATCAAGAATTATCTTACAAGTACAAGGATCCATGCCAGCTTGCCTTTTAGTGGATTTCTTGGCTTTCTTGAAAGTATCCTCTAAAAAACATTTTTAAATGTTTGGGCGTTTAAAAATTATTTATGTGTGGTGTGAAGAGTAGGCAGCACCTATCTTAAGAATTCTGTGTGACCAGGAAAGGAGGTGGAATTCCTGAACAGAAGCAATGCAAATACACAGAGAACTTGGTGAGTTGGGGTCATATGTGGACATGTAAATGGTCTATGCTGTATAACTTATTACAGGCATGAGCGATTGTATGTCTGTGTTAACTCTGCTGTGTCAAAGTCATTTCCTATTTAAGCTGAATTTGTAGACCACGGAAGAGGATCAGGATTAATTATGTCTGTGAGGAAGAAGAAAAGCAAATAGCTCACTTGATTTAATTAAATACATTACAATAATACTACATTCTGTCCTTTAGACCTGTGCTGTCCAATAGGGTAGCCACCAGACTTTATGGTCACTGAGCACCTAAAATGTGCTCCTAGTACAACTGAGAGACTGAGTTTTAAATTTTACTTAATTTTTTAACAGTTAATTTTAAATTTAAAAGCTGATTCTCAGCTCAATTATTGGAAAATGTTAAGTATGCTTGGAATAATTTGGATATATACACCTTTTTTTTCAATTATGAATTTTATGACATCTAAATATAGATCATCTATTTCTGGTAAAATTTAGCACCTGAATTGAGATATATTATAGGTATAAAATACACACTGGACTTCAAAGACTTAGTATAAAAAAGGAATGTAAAATATCTCAATAATGTTTATATTGATGATGTGTCAAAATGATAATCTTTTGTATGTATTGGGTTAAATAAAACATATTATTAAAATGAATTATACCTGCTTCTTTTTACTTTTTTAACGTGGCTATAGAAAATTTTAAATTACAATTATGGTTCATATACTGTTTCTATTGACAGCACAGCCCTAGACTAAGCCACTTTAGAATTCAAGAGGGAGTAAGTGATGAGGTTCCATTGACTGGGTAGTCTTCAAGTGTGCATGGTGCTAACTCTCTGAGCCCAAAGTGAATGAGTGGTCAGTCAGGTTCCAGGCAGGTTATAGGGCAGGATGTAAAGCAGGGTAAGGTCATTCTGCACATGTTAATTGTTGATGTAGAACTCTTTCCTGTATGGGTAGGGCCCTTGTACAGCAAAAGCAGCTGAAGTTTGTCTTTCAGGGACCTGAGGGGTAATTCATTTAATTGTGACTGTAAACTGAAATGGCTAGTGGAATGGCTTGGCCACACCAATGCAACTGTTGAAGACATCTACTGCGAAGGCCCCCCAGAATACAAGAAGCGCAAAATCAATAGTCTCTCCTCCAAGGATTTCGATTGCATCATTACAGGTAATGTACTCATCATCATTCCACCTCATAAAATTAAAATAAGGGCTACCTTTTTTTTCACGTGCAGGAACTGATGTTTTTAATATCTTAAAAACTAGCTGAGCAATTTAATTTTTAAAAAATATGAACCATTGACAATGCTTCATGTGTTTAAAAGTAAAATGGCCATTTTACTATTCTCTGAAATAAGTATATTTCTTATGAATATTTGAGATCTAGCCAAGGAAAGAGGTATTAGCTCATAGTTACTTATCATTTCCTATTTTTGCAGAATTTGCAAAGTCTCAAGACCTGCCTTATCAATCATTGTCCATAGACACTTTTTCTTATTTGAATGATGAGTATGTAGTCATCGCTCAGCCTTTTACTGGAAAATGCATTTTCCTTGAATGGGACCATGTGGAAAAGACCTTCCGGAATTATGACAACATTACAGGTATGAAAAGCCTAATGATATTTTGAGTGGGAATTTAAACTGCTTCAGCCAAGGGCAACAAGGAAAGATGAGTGGTATAGGGGAATGCTTTAGCATTTGAATTCCAACTCTACCATTTGTTAAGTGACCTGGGATTGTTCTCTAAGCCATAATTTCCCCACTTGTAAAACGGGAATAATATTAATACTTAACTCACAAGGTTGTTAATAAGATCATGTGAACACATATTCAAGAAACTTAGCATAGGGTCTAGTATAATACATAAACAGTAAATATTTGATTATTTTTCTTCAAATAAAAGTATTGGATGGTGAATCATGAGTTCTAGTCCAGGTTCTGCCACAGTCTTATTTGGGCAAGCTGCTCATACTCACTGACACCCCCAATCCCTTTTTCTTAACTATAAAATAAGAAAGTTACTTTAGATCAATAAGTCTCAAATTTGTTACACAAACATTTCTTCTACAAAATGTTAATGTATGCCTTGTAACAAAAAGGATTTTGTGGTCCAATAAATTCATGAACCATATCTTGGTCTTGTAGATTCATAATATAGACATCTGTGGATCTGAGAAGTCCTGCAGTGAGGACATTTTTCCAATATTTTTCACCCTTAATTTGGCCATGGAATTTAATTCTTTCTTTTCTTATTTATTTATTTATTATTATTTTTTTGAGACAGAGTGTCGCTCTGTCACCCAGGCTGGAGTGCAATGGCACAATCTCGGCTCACTGCAACCTCCAACTCCCGGGTTCAAGCAATTCTTCTTCCTCAGCCTCCCAAGCAGCTGGCACTACAGGCACGTGCCACCATGTCCAGCTAATTTTTGTATTTTTAGTAGAGACGGGGTTTCACCATATTGGCAAGGCTGGTATTGAACTTTCATCCTGACCTCATGATCCGCCCACCTTGGCTTCCCAAAGTGCTGGGATTACAAGCGTGAGCCACCGCACCCGGCCGGAATCTAATTCTTTCTATGAAAACTTTTACTTAGCTGGATCTCTTTTTTTTTTTTTTTTTTTGAGATGGAGTCTTGCTCTGTCACCCAGGCTGGAGTGCAGTGGCGTGATCTGGGGTCACTGCAACCTCAGCCTCCTGGGTTCAAGTGATTCTTGTCCTTCAGCCTCCCAAGTAGCTGGGACTACAGGCATGCGCCACCACGCCCCAATAATTTTTGTATTTTTAGTAGAGATGGGGTTTCACCAAGTTGGTCAGGCTGGTTTCGAACTCCTGGCCTCAAGTGATCCACCCGCCTTGGCCTCCCAAAGTTCTGGGATTACAGGAGTGAACCACCTTGCCTGGCCTTACTTAGCTGATCTCTTAAGTTTCTTTCCCATTTTAATAATTTTTAAAATTATAAGTCATAAGTTAGAACATAGGGCTCCCTCTACAATTTTTAATACCAGTTTTAGCTTCTAATACCTTTAAATCTGCTCTCAAGAGCACTCACACCTCCCCATAAAAGGTAACCCTTTAGACAAGGCATGGAGGGTCGTGATAGATTTTGCTGGTAGCCATCACCCTCATTGCTCAAAGGACCAAGACAGGTCTGAGGCTTGCTTGAGGCTGGGGTTGCTTAAATAAAGGGATCCCTTCCAAACTGAGACCCTTTTAGAATCCTCCTTTCTGAAGGAAGAAGGTCATGCTTCCCTAGGCCCCCATAAGTTTTCCAGTGGACTATAGCAGGGTTTTGTGCAGTCGAAACCAGGCTCTTCTTACTTGTGTATGGTTCGTCAATTTCTTTGAATGACTCTTTAGATGAGCACTTACAAGAGAAATAAATCACACATCTGCAAACTTTCAGAGGGCACCTCAGAGCTCATCTTGTCTAAGATGATGTCTTAGTCCCTTCCTGCTGCTGTATCAAAAAATACCTTGACTGGGTGATTTATAAGAACAGAAATTTATTTCTCATAGCTCTGGAGGCTGGGAACTCCATGATCAAGGCACCAGGAGATTTAGGGTCTGGTGAGGGCTCACTCTCTGCTTCAAAGATGGTGCCTTCTCTGTGTCCTAACATGGCAGAAGGGCAAAAAAAGATCTAACAGACTCGCTCAAGCCCTTTAGCAAGGGCACTAATTCCATTCATGAGTGTGGAGTCTTCATGATCTCATCACCTCCTAGACACCCCACTTCTTAATACTATTACACTGGGGATTAAGCTACAACATAAATTTTGGAGGGACAGAAACATTCCAACCATAGCAGATGACAAATATGTGCCCCATACTCAGTCATTATCCCTTCCTTCACTCTAAACAGGCACCACTAATCTATCATGGGAATCTTTCATGTAGAGTGCACACACGGCCACAGAATCCTTCTCACCACAGTTCCCCACACAATCACACTCAATGAGCCAATCAGTATTGGTACATGTGTTGGAATCTGGTGGCCATCCTTAATCTAGTCTAAAGTCTCATTGTACAGAAAAGAAAACTGAGCCTCAGAGAAGTTAAATGATTTTCTTAAGATCATACAACCAGTTTAGCCCTGAAAAGAGTCACAAATAAAACTATTTTGCCTATGGATGAAGCCAATTAGTAGAGAGAGTTAATGTAGAACTTTCTGCCCTGCACTAGCACTGTAGTCAGAAGAGGCCTAAAGCCCAAATTTGCCCAGCTGCCTCTGGATTTTCTAGAGCCAAACTCCTTCTGCGAGATCAGAATCTACTGATAAATGTCAAACTCTTTCCCAAAGGATACCAAGCTAGGCCACTGACAGATCCCACATCATTTTCTGTGATTTCCCAAAATAACTTTCAGGAGCACTGCCCATGGCTGCACCCCTCTATTGATTTTCTTAAAGATTCCTCTTCCTTCTCTTCACTCCTGCCACCGGTGACCTAAAGCTCCAGAAAAGTGACAAGTGGCATCTCCTTTCTTTGCAGGGGAAAGGCGAGTTATTCTAGAGCAGGAAGCAGTTCAGACTTAGAGCAAAACAATTACAGTAGAGCCATGGGCTACCCAGACCACAGCACTAGCCTTTGGTTATCTAAGATCTTAGATAACCCAAATTTGAAGTCCTGGAATAGCTAACTTGTCCCCAGCTTGGGTTAAAAGCGTAGAGATGCCGGTAGGCTTGGCTTTGAATCCCCAACTCTGCCTTCTGCTACCAGAACAGCCTCTCTGAGCTTCAGTTTACTCATGTGGAAAAAGGATAATATTTATCTCTTAAGATTGTTCAGAAAATTAATGAGGTAAATTGAGAAAGCACATAATATATGCTCAGTAAACAGTAGTTTTCATTAGAATTATGATTAACTCCTTTTGTATCAGGGAAACTAATGCTTTCTTTCTGCAAGAAATAAGAGGAGAACACTCGGGCCATAGCTGTGTGTCCTGAACATCTAGAGCAGGCTAGATATGACATTAACAACTCAATTGTTGGCAACAAGACCCCACGAGGCACAAAGGCACAGAACTTCAGGACACTGCTGCCATTGGGCTTTGGAGACCAGCCTTGCCTAATCAACCAAGGAGATCTCTTGTTTCAGGCTGATTTGGGTGGAAGTTGTATGGCCCCAGCCTGCATGTTTACATGCTCCAAAAGAGGATGGCCACACAACTAATCTCTCCTTTGTCTTTTCCCAGGCACATCCACTGTAGTATGCAAGCCTATAGTCATTGAAACTCAGCTCTATGTTATTGTGGCCCAGCTGTTTGGTGGCTCTCACATCTATAAACGAGACAGTTTTGCAAATAAATTCATAAAAATCCAGGATATTGAAATTCTCAAAATCCGAAAACCCAATGACATTGAAACATTCAAGATTGAAAACAACTGGTACTTTGTTGTTGCTGACAGTTCAAAAGCTGGTTTTACTACCATTTACAAATGGAACGGAAACGGATTCTACTCCCATCAATCCTTACACGCGTGGTACAGGGACACTGATGTGGAATATCTAGAAATAGTCAGAACACCTCAGACACTCAGAACGCCTCATTTAATTTTGTCTAGTAGTTCCCAGCGTCCTGTAATTTATCAGTGGAACAAAGCAACACAATTATTCACTAACCAAACTGACATTCCTAACATGGAGGATGTGTACGCAGTGAAGCACTTCTCAGTGAAAGGGGACGTGTACATTTGCTTGACAAGATTCATTGGTGATTCCAAAGTCATGAAATGGGGAGGCTCCTCGTTCCAGGATATTCAGAGGATGCCATCGCGAGGATCCATGGTGTTCCAGCCTCTTCAGATAAATAATTACCAATATGCAATTCTTGGAAGTGATTACTCCTTTACTCAAGTGTATAACTGGGATGCAGAGAAAGCCAAATTTGTGAAATTTCAGGAATTAAATGTTCAGGCACCAAGATCATTCACACATGTGTCCATTAATAAGCGTAATTTTCTTTTTGCTTCCAGTTTTAAGGGAAATACACAGATTTACAAACATGTCATAGTTGACTTAAGCGCATGAGACACCAAATTCTGTGGCTGCCATCAGAAATTTTCTACAGTACATGACCCGGATGAACTCAATGCATGATGACTCTTCTTATCACACTTGCAAATGAATGCCTTTCAAACATTGAGACTGCTAGAACCAAGCACTACCAGTATCTCCATCCTTAACTGTCCAGTCCAGTGATGTGGGAAGTTACCTTTTACAAGACAAAATTTAATTGTGTAACTGTTCTTTGCAGTGAAGACGTGTAAATAAGCGTTTAATGGTATCTGTTACTCCAAAAAGAAATATTAATATGTACTTTTCCATTTATTTATTCATGTGTTCAGAAACAACTGCCAAATAAAATGTTTACATTTTCTTTCATATCCCAAAGGTAATTATTTACAGGAGCTGTTTCATTCTTGTTGTTGGTATGTTGAAGAAATAGTTTTATATAATAGCATTGTATTTGGATCAAGGATTTACGGTGTGAAGAATGAGTGAAGATAAAATTATGGGTAATCTGATATTGATTACCCATTGATTATGACCAGGTTTATCTGTGGCTGGATCAGCTGATTTTGAACACTCAAAGGTATTTCCAAAGGTCATGGCCCTTAGGGATAATTTGAGGTGAAATGGTGACAAATTAAAAGAAAGGTAGAGAAATTTGCCTACTACAAGAAGACTGATTTGAAATGAAGGACAGCAAGGCCCATCCTTTCCTGACTGATAACCCCAGCTAAAATCATCACTCAGACAATTTCTAGGAGAAAGTAAAATCAAGAATTAGGATCTCAATACCCTATTTAGGGTCTTTCTAAACATCTGACAGCTGATAGAGATTGTAACCTTACAGTGCTTGCCTCAAATGTACCTGTCATGAGGGCCTCTTAATCTGACCAAGGATGCTTCACTTCTAGATACCAATTTTGATTTGTTATTTACCTGCTGCAGAGTGCCCAAAAGGCTCATATTTGATTTTCTAAATTTCTGCTTCTAGATCACATGGGTCATTAGCACAATGCCTGTGATATAGTAGGCTCTCAAAAAACACTTTTAAAGAAGCACGTGTCCTCCTGTTATAATATCATAATAAACTTTCTGAGGCCTTTTGACCTAATTATTGCCTACCTACTAAGAATGGGGTATTGTTCAGCAGGGGTGGGGGATTGAGGCAGAATAGGGCATGAACCTTGCCCTCTGAGGCCTTAGAAGACTAACTGGGTTGTTAGAACACAAAAAACCTACAGAGAAAGCAGTGAGTGCCAAGTACCTTCTAAAGATTCCAGATTATAAGTATCCTGGGAGTATCAAGATGACTTTCTGGAAGTCTAGGTTCTTGTTTGCACTTAAAGGGAAGATGTAATTTTAAAGGGGGATCATGGCAGAGAAGATATTCCTGGCACTAACTGGTTCTGTGTGCTGCCCTCACGGAGGGGGTCAGAGCTTGCTCCTGCTCATTGTTTGCTGGACTCTTTTGCCACATAAGTGTGGTCGGGGAGGGCAGACAGCAGCCGCTGGCACACAGTGCATCTCTGGAAGACTTGAGGCATCACAGGTACACACATACTTACATAGTTTCTGGGAAGCAACTCCCTGGGGAGTTATGCACAGGAACCAGATTCCCATATGGGGAAGACATTAACTCTGACATCAGGATTATGGGAGAGAAGAATACCTCACTCCCGAACTGGCCTTTGAATGTCTTATTTTTTTCAGTTCCCTTTTCCTGTAAGCAGCATCATATGCTATTGGAGAACACCTGCTCTGTACAGACTAGGTTGAACTCCAGCTCTGCCATGTACTAGCTTTGTCCACAGGCCAGTTGCTTAGCCCCTCTGAGCCTCAGTTTCTTTCCCTGTAAAGAGGGACAATAATACCTACTTCCAAAGATAATGGAAGGATTGAGACAGTACACGCAAGGCAGATTTTATTTCCCAAATATGACCACAACAATATCTGCCATCCCGCGTGCTCTGTGACAGCCTCTCCCCCATCCCATCAAGAGGCAGTACCTAGTTCACCTACTTTTAAACGTGAATTAGTTTATGACTTGCTTGTAATAGAATGTGGTGGGAATAATATAGTTGATTTCTGAGGCTAGGTCATAAAAATGATGAAGCTTCTCTCCTATCTTGTAAACTGGGACACTTGATTTTGGAGCTGTGAGCAGCCACCTTCAAAAGTCCTACTAGCCTGAGGCTACTATTCTGTGATGAAGCTCAGCCCCCATGGAGAAACCACACGTAGGTGCTTTGGTCAACAGACCCAGCCAAGGCCATCCTCAGCCACCGGTTCTGTGAGTGAAGATGCCTCTGGGTGATCCCAGCCCCAGCTGACAAGTCACTACCAGACGTCAGATCTTCCCAGCAGAGGCCCCAGACATTGCAGAGCAGAGACAAGCCATCCCCACTGTGTCCCGTCCAAATGCCTGACCCACGGACTCTATGAGCATAATAAAATGGCTTACATTGTTTTAAATGGCTAAGTTTTTGGGTGATTTGTTACACAACAGCAGTAGAATACTTAACATGGAACTGGCACAACTGAGCCCTTACCAAGTGATAGTTATTGCTAACAGGCACCCTACACTCAGAATATTGCATACTTTGGGATCATGCTCTACCTTATTATCTTAATGTAACTCTCCATCATTTCATTTTTTAGAGAATAACTCCTTTTTTCTTTTTTTAATTTTGAGATGGAGTCTTGCTCAGTCACCCAGGCTGGAGTGAAGTGGTGCCATCTGGACTCACTGCAACCTCCGCCTCCCAGGTTCAAGCAATTCTCCTGCCTCAGCCTCCGAAGTAGCTGGGATTACAGGCGCCTGCCGCCATACCTGGCTATTTTTTTTTTTTTTTTTTTGGTATTTTTAGTAGAGATGGGGCTTTGCCATGTTGATGAGGCTGGTCTTGAACTCCTGACCTCAGGTGATCCACTGCCTTGGCCCCCCAAAGTGCTGGGATTACAGGCATAAGCCACCGCACCCAGCTGAGAATAGCTCCTTTTAGAAAATACGTTATCAGTGTTCTTTCTGCCAGGTATTGTGCTGAATTCAGGAATGCAGAGATTAAAAGACCCAGATTCTGCCCTATTTGTTTTTATTTTTTAATTTTAGGGTCCTGCTGTGTTGCCCAGGCTGTAATGTCGTGGTGCAATCATAGCTCACTACAGCCTTAAACTCCTGGGCTAAGTGGTCCTCCTGCATAACTGAGATTGCAGGCATGTACCACCACAGTCAGCTAATTTTTTAAATTTTTGTAGAGACAGGGTCTTGCTATGTTGCCCAGGTAAATCTGAACTCCTGGCCTCAAGAAATTCTCCCACCTTAGCCTCCCAAAGTGTTGGGATTACAGGCGTAAGCCAAAGCACCCAGTCAGCCCTTCTTGTTTTCAGAAAAGCACTGTCTGTTGAAGCTAGCAAATTGACTCTCTAATTTACCTTAAAGCTGGAGACCCAGAGGTGTATGTGAAGCGAGCTAGCTGAATTAGGACCACCTTCCATTCTGACACTCAGCCTAGTCCTTTCTCCATCACGTGGTGCCACTTTTCAAACATTCACTATCTGATTAGAACTTGGCATGTAGATGGGAAGATTGATGAGGGGTAAAGAGAAGACCAAGAAAATTAATTCAAGAAAGACTAAGGAGGAGGACACGGGTAGGGTAGGGTTCACCTTTGCAGGAACTGACTAGCCTTTTCTGAGAGTTTTCCCCTCTCCATGTACCCTTCATCTACCCTATTCTATTTAACTCTGTCTCCTCTGCAGCCACAGAAGGTTGCACCTGTAATGCGTTCCCAATGTTCACCTGAAATGAACTCCAGGTGTTTGTCCTAGATGCTGGGCTGAGCTCAGCCTGAGCCAAGCTGCACGTAGGGAGCACTGGTCTTTGAATGGGAGTTCAAAGAGAAAGAACTTTAAGAGAGTTCTGTCTCCTGGGTATTTGGAATTAGGACAGCAAAGACTGAGCCAATTTGCCACAGGCACAGGATCTGTAAGGAGATGAGCCTAAATCAGGGTCTTTAGAGGCAGAGGGATTGATTGAGGGAGTGCTCCGAGGCTATACCTGAAGGGAGTGAGAGGAGCAGCATGGGACAGGGGAAGATGCTATGCAAAGACAGGAAAAGGCAGCCTGCACCCGATCCTAGGGGGCTGTCCAGAGTGTGAATTGTACCACAGAGTGTATCCTGCCTTGAGGCAAGGAGGATGGACTTTTGCATGCCCCCACCCATCTGACAGTCATTGGCCAAGGAATGTGGGGCAAAACCTTTTGGGCATCTCCAGGAGAGAAGCTTCCAGTTGGTAAAGGATAGTCCTCCAGAGAAGGGTACACTTATGAGCTGTTATTAACCGACACCCACAGCAGCTGCAAGATGAGGACATCAGCCCAGTATAGGCATCGGGGTGAGATACCAACAGCATATACCACAGTGATGGTGACTGGGGAGCTGAAGACACCATCTGGGGGCAGCCATCATGGTCCATGTGCCGGAAGAGCTGAGGAAACTGGTCAGAAAGTGAGAAGAGAATGACATGAGAGCTCAGAAAGGAGCAGAAGTGAGAAACTATGCAGTTTGAGGGAGAGCAGGAGAGAGAATAGAGAGAGGAAAGAAGAGAGAAAAAGGGTGAGAAAAAGAGGGAGGAAAAGAGGGAACAAGGGAGAGCAAAAAGGAAAAGGAAGTGGGGAGGGAGGGATAGTGAGAGGAAGATGGGGAGGTACAGTGTTCCCGGTTGGGTTACCTGGTAACCAGACTCTGAGAAGTTACTGTACAGACATTAATTCAGGAGTCCTCTTGAGGTCATCACCTGGGAAGGAGAAAATGGAAATAGGATTGGGTGGAGGGAGGCACTGAACTGTGACAAAATTCCAATAAAAGCCTCAGGCAACCTGGTAGCTGCTCTAACTTGAGACAACTGAGCTGAGATGTCCCTTCTCAGTTGTCTCAAGTTAGATCAAGGGGACCAGGTCTTTATATGTATGCAGGCTCCATGCTGGTTAGCATTGGATGCAACTCCCTGCCCTTGAATTCCTCAAGGGATGATATGGTTTGGCTGTGTCCCCACCCAAATCTCATCTGAATTGTAGCTCCCACGATTCCCACGTGTTGTGGGAGGGACCATGTGGGAGGTAATTGAATCATGGGGGCGGGTCTTTCCCATGCTGCTCTCGTGATAGTGAATAAACCTCATGAGATCTGATGGTTTTTATAAAGGGGAGTTCCCCTGCACAAGCTCTCTCTTGCCTGCCACCATGTAAGATGCCCCTTGCTCTAACGCCATAATTGTGAGGCCTCCCCAGCCATGTGAAACTGTGAGTCCATTAAATCTCTGTTTCTTTATAAATTACCCAGTCTCAGGTATGTCTTTACTAGCAGTATAAAAGCAGACTAATACAAGGGACTTCTATAACCTTCTAACAACAACCCATGCCCACACACATTTTGTTTTGTTTCAGGTTAGTTTGAATGGATTTCTGTACTTGTCACAAAATTATCTCCAACTAATTCAGAAGGTTTAGGCATAATTTACTGTAATGTAGATATGATGGTAAGTACTAGGTATTTCCATCCTTTTTCTTTCCACAGTTCAGACTGTATAATTTCTATTGCTCTATCTTCAAGTTCATTTTCAATCTCAAATGTCTTCAAAATGTAATATTATTTCAATCAGATTAATGCTTCTAAATTTTATGTAAAAATTCCAATGTATGAAAATTTTTGAACCATCAAAATTTTAAAATTCCCAGTGTATTTTGGGCCAATATATTGTGAACCAATCTTTTTGGAAATTAAAAAGGAATTACTAGAAAAACGATCACACACTTGGTTGCTATGGTAATGTCTCAAGTTCTGTACTTACGCCAAACTGATTCCAAACTCTCCCTGGACTGGCATTTGTCCCAGGACCACATCTATAGGTAACTGAAACAACTACAGCTCAACTCACTCAATTCGGCTCTTATCATTACATATCAATCATAATATGGGATATAAGGCATTTTAATATGATTTCTATCAACAGCATCAGGGCCTCCAGGGACAACACATTTCAAGAAGACCTAAAATGGCCCTAGAAAGTCCTGAAGGTGGAGTTCAAGTTCTGGCCTGTTTTTTCTCCCACTCCTGCATCCTCTACCTTACCCACATTCCAGTTACCCACACAATTTGCCGATCTCTATTCATCTAAGCACTGACATGCTTCTGTGCTTCAGTGGCTCCAACCACCCAGAATGCCCTTTCCCCACTTTTCTACCTTTTGAAATCTTAGCCCTTCTCAACCAACTAGTTAGGTGTGATTTCTCCTTCCTCTGGGTTTCTCGGCCCCTTGCTTTGTACCATGAGCAAGGCTCATGTTTCACGTGACCTTGCATTATGGTTAGCTGTCTATATATCCATCTCTCCCACCAGGTTACACATCTCTGAGGGTCAGGACTGTGTCTTAGAAACCTGTGATTCTTCCATCCATCCCACCCCTAAGCTCCTAGAACAGTCCTACTTTTTGAAGAGGGTCCGAAAACTTGGTGAAAATCAACTCACTTAAGCCCAGAAGCTTCAGTGCTCCTGTTTGCATCTCTGACAAGCAGCCACATCCCCTGTGGTGAGTTCCCAGCTCCACAAAAGCTCCTGGCCATGGATTACCCCAAAAGAATAGGATTTGACAGTCTGCCAGCTCCCCACCGGTAACCTGGGTAGGCTTGAAGGTGAAAGAGACACAATTTATTTCCTGAGTAAATCTTTATTAAACACACACACTGAAGATCTACCTAAGACCTGGTTCACAAAACTGAAGGATGGGAACTGACTGAATTAAGCCATGGGGAATAAAAAGGCAAGAAGCTTGACACTAGCACTTTCAGAAAGCCTATACCCTTTGAAATTTTTATCCCCGGAGAAGAATCCACATCTGTGGTCAGTACTACTCAGAGATGCCCCAGAGGGAGCATCCTCCCTGGCTGGAGGTTTTAACAGTAATTCCCAGCAAATTTGTATCCCAGAAATCGGTCCTCTTAATAATGCCAGATCTCAGGATAATTGTTGTTCGTACTTCATTCTCTTTGCCCTATCTATACACACATATTTAACAATTCTAAAATAAAATGTCTTTAATATAGGACATATTCTTTAACATTTTAATTTAATCATAGTGATAGGTGACATTTACTGAGCACTTACTATGAGTCAGCCTCTATCCTGAGGGCTTTATCTGTACTTTAATCCTATGATAATAGTATTGTTTTACAGATGAGAAAGCAGAGTCTTAGAATAGCAAAGTAACTTTCCCACAGCTATACAACCAGTTAAGAAGCAAAGAAAGATTCATTTGGGTCATATCCATCAGTGGTACCATGCTGCAAAGTGCCTAAAGACCAAATATATATTAAAACTTCAGAACTCCGTAAACTGCCAGATAGACAGATATGCCACTCAGAAATTTGATGTGTCTCCAGTATCATAGAGCTTTTGGTAGGTATTTACACGTATGGACACAACACAAGCTCAATTTCACTGAAAATGTTTATTGAACACCTACTATGTGCAAAGCACTATGGTAGATGATACAAAGAAAATTAAAATGAGCAAAAAATTGTCCTTACCCCTAAATAATTTACAAACCAGTGGAGCTTATCTCTAAAAGCCAGCATGCAAAAAATTTGACTTGAAAGAGGCAAAAGTAACTTCTGTAAGGGTCTAAAGAAGAAATGAATCATGACACATGTTTTCTGGGTTTTTTTTGCCTGTAGGTCAATCCTGTTGGTGTCCACAATACTTCTCTCTCTGGGGCAGTGGGCATAGTGGTAACAGCATGTGTTTAAGAGTCAGGCAGACCTTGATTTGCATCCCAATATGGCCTCCTCTAGCTCTAGGACCTGGGACAAGCTAATCAAAGTCATCTGCAGAATGTGAATAATGATAGTCATAGAGTGGGTTTGCAGATTAAATACTGTATAAGCCTCACAAGTATCCCAGGAGGTGGTTACTCTTAACACCTCTATTTTACTAATGAAATTAGCAACTTGTCCATGAACATACAGCTAGCAAGTCTGACCTGGGAGCCTGCATCTGACCACTCCATTCTGCTAAGCTGGTATGAGTTGCAAAAGTGGTGCATTATTGCATAGGAGCTGTAATCACTGATCAGGATAGGTGGAAGATGCTTATGCCCCATCACATCTTTCTCTGTGAGAGCTGAGGATGTCTGTGGACCTCTAGAAGAAAAGGTGGAACAGAAACCCAGGTGAGGCAGTGGGGCCCACCAAGAAGTTACAGGTAGAAGACAGCAGTGAAGTGAGCGGACCACCCCAGCAGCACTGGTGTGCTCCAACATAGAAGACGACAGGAGTCACAGTGTGTGATATGCACGCATTCTTATTGAGGAACATTGAGGGACTTTGGCCTCTAGAAAATTACCTATGTTCCAATAAAACTTGCTGTTGTTAAAATGTGGTCAATGTTTTTACATCAGTGGAGGGAACACTGTGTGAAAAATAGCTCTTCAAATTTCTGTGTGGCTTTTGCATCAATAAAAGTCAGATATCCCTGAACGATAAAATGAAGCAATTCTACCACATCGTCCCTGTCAGCAAATTTATATGAAGTGATGTGTGTCTTTACTGTAAAATATATATATATTATATATAAAATATATATACTATATATGTAAAATATATATACTATATATATAATATATACTATATATGTAAAATATATATTATATATATAAAATATATATATTAAATATATATATTATATATTATATATAAAATATATATATTATATATAATATATATAAAATATATTATATATAATATATAAATATATATATTATATATTATATATATAAAAAATATATATTATATATAAAATATATATATTATATATAAAAAATATATAATATATAAAATTATATATTATATATAATATATAAAATTATATAATATATAATATATATTTTATATAAAATATATATTATATATAATATATATATAATATATAAAATATATATTATATATAATATATATTATATATAAAATATATATTTTATATATATATTTTTTTTTTTCCCAGAAGAAGACAGAATCAAGCTCACAAGACGTTTATTGTATTCTAGCCATGTGACTTTGGCCAAATTTCCTCAACTAGCTTAAGCTATTGTCAACTAGAAGTGCTCCGCTGAGTAAGTGCATACCCCCATTTCCTGTTTTCAAATCCCGTCCGCTCTCAACGAGTGTATCAGAATTATCAGGATTTTTCTAAATGCACAGCCCAGATTCTGATCCCTGAGGACTCATGGCAGCCAGGATTTTTTTTTTTTTTTTTTTTTGGTTTAAGTTACTGAAGCCTAACTAAACTAGTTGAAACATAAAAGAACATCTAGCTTCAGAAATATCTGGACCAGATGCTCAGATGATATTTTCATAAATCTGTCATTCCCTGACTCTTGGCCCTATTTTGGTCTATGTTGACTTTTTCCAAAGTCAGTCCCTCCTTTCATGGTGGAAAAATGCCTACCAACAGCTCCAACATTAGTCTTGCTGGTGTAGCCTTGCCCAGCAGAAAGGCCGGGAACTCCTCTTCTCCAGTAGTTCTAACAAAAGCTCAGGGCTGGTGCTCATCGGCCCAGTGCCCATCCTGATGCAATTGTTGTGGCTAAGGGTAGAATGCTTATTGGCCCAGGCTGGGCCATGTTCCCACCCCTGGAACCCACGGATGAGAAGCACGTAGAGTGAGAGTGAGGTAAGAGTGATTCCCTAAAGTAAAACTGGAGTGCTATTAAAAGGAAGGAAAGAATACCAGACAGGCAAAACAACAAATGCTATCAGTAGGAGGTGTGGTCTCTTTTGAGAACCTCTGCTTAGAGAGCCAGAGTTACTAAAGGAGGGCCACACCCGCAGACGTGTCTAGAATCCCTTCACTAAAAGGTTTCAAAGATCCCTTCCAGCTCTTATTTTTCAAAAGTTGGCAAAATATAACCTCCCATCTTGGTCTATTATTTGTAATGATTTACTGTTACCTTTTCTATATGCAGTTTTAAAGTATGTTCCCTCAAATATTCTGTTTTAAAATATTTAAACTGGTATCCTTTGTTTCAGAATGATGTTTTCCTAAGTGAAGTCAAGCTGCCAATTCTAATTTAGTGGCCACCCGTCTCTGGGAGAGGAGAGATCAAGTGTTCTTAGATCACTTTCCATTCTGTACTTGAATGTGTTTCCATCTCAAATCAATCTGTATCTGTCAAGGGCAGCACTAGCTCCCCTCTCTCTATACTTTAATCACCTTGAAGTTGGCCTTGCAGATTAAAATCTTACAGGCTCCTTAGTGGTCCAAGACTTTTCCTAATTTAGCTTTCCTGCAAGTATCTAGTCAGTGGCTACAATTATCATAAGCCAATCTCAGCAGAGAATAGAACATAAACACTGACTTGTGTTCATAATGGTTCCCCAATCTGGGTGCCCCACTCCAAAATCACCTAGAAAGTTAACTAAATATACAGATTCCTGGAGTTCTACCTCAAACCCATCAAACCTGAATTTTCAAAGAATGAGACCCAGGAATTTTTATTTTTAAATGTTCCTTGAGTGGTTCTGACGTTGATAGCCCACGACCAGCCCACTAACTGGGATTTGGGAGCCTCTGATGTAAATAACCACATTGGAGTAACCAGTATCATGTTAGTAGCTCCAAGCCTATGGTTAGAAAAAGTTGTCCAAAAGCTCTAGAACATACTAGTTTTAAGCATTACCCGTGGCAAGACACTTAAGTTTCTTGGTGCCTCAATTTTCTAGAAGATATTGGAACTGGACAAGGTCATCCCAAAGGTCCCTTCCAGTTCTGAAAATTCTGTAACTATCTGTTATAAAGGAGGAAAAAAACAGCTTGAAAGTTTGGAGACCTTGACCCAATACCACCTTCTTTATAGTAGATGAGTTCTTTATTTCATAATTCTAAGATAGTTCTAAGATAATAATTAGCATTTAGATAATCCTTCAGAATAATCTGTTGAGATGTGCAGTATGAACAAGCTGAGGAAGATCCAATTTCCTGTTGACTTGGGTTTGCTGGGTTGAGTATCTGCAAGCAGCATTTGGTATGTTGGTGTTTAATGGATATAACATTTCACTGCACCAAATGGGAAAGAAATATTTTTAGCACAGAATTCATCAAGGTTTAGTAAAGAGGGACTAGTACTCTGAATGGAGTGTGAATAAGCACAGATACTATTTTAAAAGACCAAACTTAAAGACCTCTTTCCCACTACTATCACAAGATAGTCATATATGCACTTATTTTCACCCAAATCTTGAAGAACTTACTCTTTTCCACATCTCCTAAAACACAGTATTCCATCTAATACGATAACTCAGCTGCCTTACACACATTCCTCCTGTCTTTAGATGGCCTGAGTACCTATGTTTAATAGGCAAAAAATGTTGTTAATGATTGAAAGCAATAAAAATAGTTACAATTTATTAAGTATTTACATTGTGTAGAACATGCACTATTTTACATGCATTTAGTCATTTAATCCTTCCTACAATCCTATTATTATCCTTATTTTCCAGAGAAAGAACTGAAGTTCAGAGAGGTTCAGAAGCCTACCCAAAGTCATGTAGCTAGTAGATTTAGTAGACAGAAGAGCTAGGATTTAAACCTTTGTCTCTCTCAAATTAGAGCCTTAATGCTTTTTTGGGGTTTTTTGTTTGTTTGTTTGACAGAGTCTCACTCTGTCACCCAGGCTGGAGTGCAGTGGCATGATTATAGCTCACTGCAACCTCCTCCTTCTGAGCTCAAGCGATCCTCCTTCCTCAGCCTCCCAAGCAGCTGAAACTATAGATGCACACCACCATGCCTGGCTAATATTTTTTATTTTTTGTAGAGACGTGGTCTTGCTATGTTGCCGGGGCTGGTCTCAAACTCCTGGGCTCAATTGGTCCTCCTAATCCTCCTGCCTCAGCCTCCCAAAGAACTAGGATTACAAGCATGAGCCACCATGCCTGACTAAGTATAGTAATTGACTGCTATACTCACATGGATTATATCAATCAGGGTAGGCAGGGTTATTTGGTAACCCTTTTCTAGGTTTATTTGTAACTCTCAAATCTTAGTGCCTTAAAATAATAAATACTTACTTCTTATTCATGAAACTAAGAACTATGTGCAAGTCACAATAATAATCACACATTCATGTATGCATTGGTAGACTGGTCAGTTTATGGAACATTGGTACGTCGCTTTAGCAGAAGGAAAAAGAGGAATGACAAAAAGCCATGATTGGCTCTCAAAGCATCTCCCTGGAATTTGACACATCATTTCTGTTCACGTTTTGCTAGCTAATGCCAGTCATATAGCCATGCCTAAACCAATGGGACACTGAAATGTAATCCCACTATGTGTCTGAAAGGAGATAGAAATAAACAAATATTTGCCAACAGCCCTAATGAAAACCACACTGATATAATATAATATGAAGGTTATAGGTAGGGGCTGTGTTTGCTTCACGCCTGTATCTCTGTCTTTTAGCAAAGTGACTGGTATATGTAGGAGCTCAACACATATGTTGCATACATGCATGAATATATGAATAAATGAAAGAAAATATTAATGACAAGGAAATATGGCAATATCCTCTGATATATAACCAGAAGAGGCCTTTGCCTAGTTCTGCTTTAAACTGTAGCCCCGAGAGTACTCTGTCATAAGGGTGAAGTTTGACAGATATTTAGGAAGTTTGTATATGAGGGGCTCAGGAGTTGTAATGGACAAGTTAGAAGGTAGAGCTCAAAGTTGCATTTGCATGGTACATTTGCAAGATTAAGAAATTACGGACTGGGCATGGTGGCTCATGCCTGTAATTCCAGCACTTTCGAAGGTCAAGGCCGGAGGATCACTTGAGTCCAGGAATTTGAGATCATCCTGGGCAAAATGGTGAGATCTCATCTCTACAAAAATTTTAAAAATTAGCTAAGTGTGGTGGTGAGCACCTTTGGACCCAGCTACTTGGGAGGCTGAGGCCAAAGGATCACGTGAGCCTAGGAGGTCAAGTCTACAGTAAGCTGTGTTCATGCCACTGCACTCCAGCCTGGGTGACACGGCAAGACCCGGTCTCAAAAAAAAAAAAAAAAAGGAAAAGAAAAAAAGAAATGATCAATTATCTACATCAAAAAAGGGCATAGCATAGAAATAAATGCGTTTTTCATGTGCAGTGGTGATTCAATATTAGAAACAGCTGCCTCTGGGTCCTCTTTATTTAAGTTCAATTATTATTATTATTATTTATTTTATTAATTTATTTTTTTGAGATGGAGTCTCGCTCTGTCGCCCAGGCTGGAGTGCAGTTGCACGATCTCGGCTCACTGCAAGCTCCGCCTTTCGGGTTCACGCCATTCTCCTGCCTCAGCCTCTTGAGTAGCTGGGACTACAGGCGCCTGCCACCACGCCCGGCTAATTTTTTTGTATTTTTACTAGAGACAGGGTTTCACCGTGTTAGCCAGGATGGTCTCTATCTCCTGACCTCGTGATCTGCCTGCCTTGGTCTCCCAAAGTGCTGGGATCACAAGCATGAGCCACTGCGCCCGGCCTTAAGTTCAATTATTAATTAAAAACAACCAAACTAACGAAGGGACTTTTTATATCTGCAGTCACTCGGCTGTGGTGCTCATTCTTCCCTTCCCAATTTGCCCCCTCTTTTAAGTATTTGGATTAAAAATGCTAATTATAGGGGAATAAATACATCTTCATGATTTAAATGATTTAACAGAGTGAAAAAACTGCCGCCTAAGGATTGGCAGAGGGAACATATCAAAAGTAAACCACACCTTGCACTGTAAAACTCCTAGGAGAAAACACATGGAAAATCTTAATGATGTTGGTCTGGGCCATGGTTTCATGGATATGATACCAAAAGCACAAGCAACAAAAGCAAAAACAGGCAAGAGGGACTACATCAAGCTGAAAGAGCTTTTGCACAGCAAAGGAAACAAATAACAGAGTAAAAAGGCAACCTACAGAATAGGAAAAAATATGCAAACCATATATCAGATAAGAGGTTAATATCAAAAATATGAAATCCTATAATTTAATAGCAATAAAACTAATAACCTGATTTTAAAATGGGCTAAAGACGTGAATAAACATTTCTCCAAAGAAGACATATAAATGGCCAGTAGATATATGAAAAGATGCTCAACATCACTATCAGGCATACGCAAATCAAAACCAGCAAGAGCTATCATCTCACGCTTATTAGAATGAATATTATCAAAAAAAAAAAAGACAAAAAGTTTTGTTGAAGATGTGGAGAAATTGGAACCCTTGTACACTGTGAAATCAAAATGGTGCAGCTGCTATGGATAACAGTATGGAGGTTCCTCAAAAAAGTACAGATGATAGAACTACTATATGAACCAGCAATCTCACTTCTGGGACTGTCCAAAAAATTTGAAATCAGGATCTTGAAGAGATATTAGCACTCCAGTGTTCACTGCAGCACTATTCACAATAGCCAATGTGTGGAAACAACCCAAATGTCCATCGACAGAATAGTTAAAAGAAATGTGGTATACGCATACAACAGAATGTTATTCAGCCTTAAAAAGAAAGAAATCAACTTTTTATTGAAATTCCTTTATTTGATTTTTAAAAATTATTTTCATATAATACTTGCATAACTTTCTTAAAGGAAAGTTTCACCACAATGAAGATTAAAAGGGACTAAGTTGGCTGGGCATGGTGGCTCACGCCTGTAATCCCAGCACTTTGGGAGGCTGAGGCAGGCAGATCACCTGAGGTCAGGAGTTCGAGACCAGCCTGGCCAACCTGGTAAAACCCTGTCTCTACTAAAAATACAAAAATTAGTTGGGCGTGGTGGTGGGCGCCTGTAATCCCAGCTACTTGGTAGGCTGAGGCAGGAGAATCGCTTGAACCTAGGAGGCAGAGGCTGCAGTGAGCTGAGATTGCGCCATTGCATTCCAGCATGGGTGACAAGAGTGAAACTCTATCTCAAAAACAAAACAAAAACATAAACAAACAAAAAAAGGGGGCTGGGCGCGGTGGCTCAAGCCTGTAATCTCAGCACTTTGGGAGGCCGAGGCGGGCGGATGACGAGGTCAGGAGCTCGAGACCATCCTGGCTAACACGGTAAAACCCTGTCTCTACTAAAAATACAAAAAAATTAGCCAGGCGTGGTGGCGGGCGCCTGTAGTCCCAGCTACTCAGGAGGCTGAGGCAGGAGAATGACATGAACCTGGGAGGCGGAGCTTGCAGTGAGCTGAGATCGCACCGCTGGACTCCAGCCTGAGTGACAGAGCAAGGCTCTGTCTCAAAAAAAAAAAAAAGGGGGGGGACTAATTTCCCTCCCCATCCCACCTCAGCCACTCTTAGATTTATCACTGTTTGATGAGGGTTTCACTTCACCCTCCTAAACTGAGGCCAATATGCCCTGCAGACATCAGTAATATCAGCCAGATGTTCATGTTTATAATATTTACACTCATGTAGGGGCAAAGTGCAGACCATTGTATAACACATCCATCTGCTAAAAGGCTCCTCCACAGCAAAGAAAAAAGGCTGTCTAGTAAATGGATCCTCCTAGAAGTATATTCCAGACACCACACTACCAACCTGCATTAGTGTACTCAGAAGGGCCAGAGAGAAGCCTATCCAAGACTTTGAGGAGATATTCATGGTAAAATAAAAGTTGGCATATATTACTGATTCCCAATAACCTGGCACATCAGGGTATCTAAACCCAGTCTCCTTTTTCTTCCAAATACCTGATTTTGCCCCCATCAGCATATTTCCAAATCTTCTCCCCTTTATTTCTAGTTTAAAGGATCAAACTGATGCTGATGTTGGAGATTTCTGCAATTCTCACCACTTACAGGATGCAGTAGCAGATTAATCATAATAATAATTATTATTATGCTACAGAAGGGGCTTTGTGTTTTGAGGCTTCCAAATAGAAACTACCACACTATGTAGGGGCAAGATCCAGGGATATCACTCTCTGACAACAAATCAAATGAGAGTCAGGACAGAGTTGATGAGCTCAGACATTTTCTGACCACATTTCAGGGCCGTTCCCAGAAACAACTCATGATCCCCATGCTAGATAGACTGCTAGAATCATTCACTTGGGAATGTTAGATAAACTCTTCATGGGAGCTGCAACGTGGCTTCATCCAGTGCTTCTTAATAATAGGAGGATTTGGTACCTGTTAAAGAATGCTGAGGAAGGAGAGTTGGAGAGCAATAACTGCAGCCTTTTGCCAGAGGCGAACATGACCCAGTAGTTAACAACCAGACCAAGTCCGCTGTGGCCAACAGAGGGCAGCAGAACCCCCCTGCCACGCACATGGCCACAGTGCCCATGTGACAGCCACTATGAACATCCCTGCTCCAGGACACTGGGACCACAAAAGGGTGGATCCCAGAAAAGGTATAACTAATGTGAGCAAGGAGGTTTGGGGAAAGAAATTTTCTTCCTAGACAGTGGCCAGCAAGACTGTTCTGGAGATTCCAAGAACAGAGTCCAGGGGTTCCCAAGGTTCTGATAATTTGTTTTGCTGAATAAGGTTTGCCAAGGTCCTGCCTCAGTCAGATGATAAGGAAGGCAGTAAAGGACAGAGGAAAAGAATGAAACTGAAGAAAGTATTTAAATAGCATCTTGCTTTAGTATTCTAAATAGACTTTCCTTAGCAAGAAGAGAGTACTCATATCTATGTCTCCCTCGTGAAACTTCTGTTATTCCCTGCAATCGATCCACTGGCCCACCTTAGAAGATTGGATTAGTCCCCCAAAGCCTGATCATCCCAAGAGGAAAATCAGAATAACAGTCATGGAATTCAGCTTTGGATCATGCAAAGTCAGAGACTGTAACATAGATTCCTAATGACTCAGCCAAGATATAAACAATTAATTCAATTCAACATGAACAACTACCCATCCTTTTAGCATGTCAGCAGATTTGCCCATGCATCACCTATATCAACAATGCCCATCATCTCCATAACAAAGGGAGTGTGGTAACAAACACTTTGCTTTCATCTTCCCATAGACCTCTGCCCTTGATCCTCCTAGCAGGACGGTCAATGATCTAGCTCAGGTGATGGTGAGCATGGCAGGCATTGTACACGCAATGAGAGAGCTGGCTTCATACCCACACAGACTACCTTGCTTTCCTCCTTGGTTAAGGGCAGGCAGACTGAATGTAGTTGAATTTTACTGCCCTTGAACACAGCAGAGCCTCATGTGCAGCAGCTTAGCAAGTACCAAATACCACTCAAGGTCGCCACTAGGTGAGATGACTATCCCAACAGGTCTGGACTTACAGGAAACTTACATTTTGAGACCAAAAATATAAGTTTAAACAGGCAAAAGTGCTGCTTTCAATGTGTTCCCAGCTTTCCGGTTGCCCTACAACTTAAAGAAGTTTCCAGCTTTTTCTAGTCAATTTCTTCCTCTCCCACAGCCTTCCCAGCATAGTCCTCTTTTGGGGACTCCCATGAAGCAGAATTGGGAGAAGAGGAGAATAACACAAAGTAACTCACAGGTTAGGCCGTAGGAGGGTGTCAGAATTCGTATTCTGAAAGAGACCAGAAGGAGCTGTGTATAGGGAGTGGAAGGGTGAGGACATAGGGGTTTTAAGAAGAGTTCCTGTGAGTTACAGCCCTTTTATGACATTTAAAAAAAAATGTTGCTGGACTGCATTAATTTGATGCAAGTCTTCTTTGAGAATGGACCCTATGAATCATCATTTCAATAGAATTATAGAAGAGACTAACATAATTCTGCTTCCTCCTTTGAATGAGCATTTGCATAATTTGAGTAGGTTATCCTGTATCTCATGAGAAGCAAAGAAAATTACCTAACTCACAGAATCTCAAATTAGCAGAAACCAAACAAACCAACATCCAAATATTTATCAAAACACTGCTGTTTCTGATCTTTGCTTCCATGTTATTTCACCATAAGCTTTCTGGAATCACCTTTGCTGCTTGGACACTGTTGGAGACGCTTCCTCTCCACCTCTCTGGGAAAGTCTTTGCCTGTAGCCTCTCATTACGGGGCCCTGGGCTTTGGACACATCTCTCTGTGGCCTGGACGGCTTGGTTAACATTTTCTGTGTCGCTGTCTCCCCCATGTGACAGAGCTGGTGTTCTTTGTTCAGTTCATTTTTCTGTCCTAAAGGGTCCCTTTTGACTCCAGAATTGGAGGTATGCAAAGAAGCAAACTGTTGCTCAGTGTTAGAGTCACAAGGCCAAGAGGTGTTTAGTTAACTTTTATAAGTGGATTTAGGTTTATGCCAGAGTAAGAGGCAGAGTCGGGAACAGCTTTTCCTCGTAAAGAAGGAAAACAAAAGAAGAGGCAACATTGATTGGAGAAAGTCTCCTGGTAACAGAAAGAATTTTGATATCTGAGCTGCTGGATGCATGCGCTTTCTTTCTGTCTCTGATTTCTTCCCCCCCATTGAAGTAGGATAAGGGCAGACATAACTGAGAGGAGGTGGAATTCACTGGGGAAATTACCTTGGAAGCAGGCTATGGAAGAGGGCATCACAGAAACAGGTCCCCCTGTAACCATAGTGATGGCTGAAGAAGGAAGGGCACAGTGGAGAGAAGGAGCAAGGACAGGGACACGGGAAAAGCTGGGAGAGAAGTGGACCCCCAGGTCAAAGGGGCGAGTGACAGAAACTGTGACTAGTTGAGGCTAAATTCAGGTTTTTAAAGGAAGATGAATTAATTTCTAACTGCAATTATTTAGGGAGGCAAGATGCATGTGATGTTATGGGTTCTTTTTACCTTTAAATGGAGTCTAATTTTTTTTTAAAGTTTAGCTATTTTTACTAAAGCAAGATGAAGAGAGAGCAGTGGAAAGTTGTGGCTAGAATTGGAAATGGGTGTCAGGAGAGTTCGAGAGGAAGGTAGACTCAGAGCTCCCTAGAATCTCAGACACTGTCCTCATCTTGGGTGGAAGCAGCGCCCGGCTGCCTCCTGGTGGCAGCTGGTTCCAATTAGCAGGGAGTAATTAGGAGGAGGTTTCACTCGCTGATGCTGAAATGGCAAAACCCAAGCCACAGGCATAGACGGATGGCCGGATTTAGCACATAAAAATACAGGGTGCTCTGTTAAATTTGAATGTCAGACAAACATGAACAATATTTTAGTATGCGCTTGCTTCGTGACAACCTTAGTAAGGCAGTACATACTGATTAAATTTCTTCCTCTTGGTCTCTCGCCCCTGCATTTTTAAAAAAGAAAAGAGATGACATTCAACCAAGGTGGATAGTAAATAAATAAATAAGTAAGTAAATAAATGAAAGGGAAGGAAGGAGAAAAGAAGAGAGACAGGTAGGAAGAGAAGGAGGAAGGATCTGAGCCCCAAATTATCATTTCCTCTAATTCTCCATTTACAAAACTCCATTCCTTCTTGACCCCTCGCCACCCCCCTCTTTTCACCATCACAGGGACACTTTGTAACTATTCCCCACAATATGTCTTCAAAACATTAAATCAGAACCAAGCCACACACAATAAAAGTAAACCTCACCTCTCTGGTTCCAAAAACCACCGAGGTCTCTTCCTGGGCGCTAAAGATATATTCTGACCCCCTCCTCCCGCCTAACCCATGAGCCTCCACCTCGGCAGCATGACTTGCTGCGGGTAGATCTGTACCTGCCAGCTCACCTCACCTCTGAACCCCCTGCTTGCATTTTCATCAGGTTCTTGTCTTTGACGCACAGTTCTTAAAGTATCTCCTAATTAAGTGCTCGGAAACAGGTGCCAATAAATCTAGTTACAGTAATATTTCAAAGGGGTGTTTTACAAAATAAATCAATGTTTATGGTTCAGTATGTGGTGTATGGTAATGGTGTTCTTTAATGGATTTTCCTCACACAGCCCACCTCAGCTCCAGCTGAGGCTGGATGCTCCCAGCCCCCAGCCCCTAGCCCCAGTTCCCAGCCCTAACTGAACACTACGACAGAAAAGTCCAGAAAGAAGACAGCAGTTCACTTATCATCTTGAAACTTCAATCAGATCATGCCATTCTGCTTAAAACCCTCCATTGCTCTCCTATAACATTTAGAATAAGATACAGAATGTCCACAATGGCCTCTAAGGTCTGTGGGGTTTTCCTCTATCCACAGCATCCCACCCTATTCCCTGCTCACTGCTATGTAGCCCCATGAAAACCCTTTCTGTTCATGGAAGATGCGAGACTTTTCCTGCCTCAGACTCTTGTACTTGTTTTCCCTTCTGCCTGGAACGCTTCCCCATGCCCAGCTCTTTGGATGGAGAGGTCATTCTAATGCTTCAGGACCCAGTTCTAAGGTGTTAAGAACATTCTATGTCCTGGAATTTGTGTACCTTATTGTATGGATGTCACATCTCGGTAAAAGGTAAAATGTAATGTATTACTAATTCACTACTAGATCACCCTTTTGATTTCCTTCCTGACAATGATCACAATCCATAATTATCATATTAACTTGTTTACTTGTTTACTGTCTGTCTTCCACTTAGATCAGGAGGTGGCAAACTATGCCACCATCCAAGTCTAGCCATTATTTATTTTTATAAACAAAGTTTCATTGGTACCTAGCCACACCCATCCATTTACTATTGTCTGTGGCTGCTTTTACTAAGCTACAATGGCAGAACTGAGTAATTGTAACACAGATTGTATAGCTTCACAAAACCTAAGATGCTTACTATCTAGCCCTTTCCAAAAAAAAAAAACAGCTTGAAACCCCTGCCATGGACTGTAAGTTTCATGAAGGCAAGAACTGTGTCAGTCTTCTCCACCTGTATTTCAGGATCCAAAACAGTGCCTGGCACAAACTCAGCAACCCCTCAATAAGTGTTGGCTCCTGTCCGGCCCCTACCACTGGCTCCCCTGGCGCAGTCTCCTAGCTTGCCCTTTCCCTCATCTGATCCTGGTGCCTGGCCATTTGCCTGCAGAGTGTAGGTTCTTGCCATCTGCCAGTCCCTTGTAGCCCTGCCTCCTTGCTCGATGTCACCAAACTGGTGCTTCTTGTGCCCTGATGCTGAAAAACCATCTAATCACAACCAATAATCTTCTAAAACAAAAGCTTCCTCTGCTGTTTGTGTGTTTTAGAAGCAATCGTTTTGTAGTATGCCGATCCATTCTCTATAATCATGAAAGATGCCTGTCTTAAAATGTCCTTCTATCATTCAGCTTTTTGTTAATATATTTATTTAGGTATCTTCCTATTATAAAAGGAATTCATACACATAACATAGAATTTTGAAAATAAAGAAAAACTAAGAGACAACCGTTTTTAGCATTGATGTGGTTTCTTTTTATTAGTCTTTCTATGCTATTTTTTAATGCATGCTTGTATAAGACAACAAAAAATGGCTACAAATTTTCTCCCTTGTATTATAATAAGCATTTTTATATCATATATTCTTTGTAAAGTATTATTTTAGTAGCTGCATAATATTATATTGAATGTAAATATTAATATTTATTTATTGTTGGGAAATATTTATAATATATTCAGATCTTTACAATAGAAAGTAATACAGCCATGAACATCTTTGTGTATGAAGCTTTTTTCCCCCATTTTTTGGATTACTTCCTCTAGGAAGAGTTCCAGAAACAGAATTACTGGATCAAGAACCATTGTTTTGAGTTCAGATAAATATTGGCATTCTCACTTTTTAAAAGGCCTGAAAACTTCTTAATAAAGATATCAGAGCAGATGCATTCATAATCCTCTTTCCTGTGCTGCAAATCCATAGGAATGAGAGGTTAGATATTAAATATCTATTTCTATGCTTCTCTAAAAATGCAAGAGGAAAATGTCACTGGCTCAAAAAAGGAGTAAAACTTAAACAATAAGCAAAGTATAAAACCACAGGAACAAACAGTGAGACTGGAACTAGGAAAACAAGACTGGAGTCCAGAGGAAGGACTGAATGTAGCCCTTGGTAGTGGGGAGCTACCCAAGAACAGTGGATGACAGAACTTCATCCATACATCTAGAACAGCGGCAGAAATACACCACTTGCTCAGGGTCAGTGTCCAAAGCAGAGTCCTATATTAGTCTATTCTCACACTGCTATAAAGAACTATCTGAGACTTGGTTATTTATGAAGAAAAGGGGTTTAATTGACTCACGGTTCAACAGGCTCTACAGTTTCACATGGCCAGGGGGCTTCAGGAAACTTACAGTCATGGCAGAAGGTGAAGGAGAAGCATGTCTTAGCAAGGCAGAGGAGAAGGAGAGAGAGAATGAGGGGGAAAGTGCCACACACTTTTAAACCATCGGATCTCATGAGAACTCATTCGCTATCACAAGAACAGCAAGGGGAAAATCCACCTCTGTGATCCAATCACCTCCCACCAGTCTCCTCCCCTGACATGTGCGGATTGCAATTTGACATAAGATTTGGGTGAGACATGGAGCCAAACCATATCAGTGCTATTCCTGGTGCTGGAGAGGAAACACTTTACCTTCATAGAGTCAGTGCCTGGGGGCCTGCAAATCTAAACCATCAAAAGATAGATTGACAAGAGAAAAGAAAGTTGATTTAAGCATGCAATGTGCATACACACAGGAGTGCTCAGTGACGCACTCAGTGACTGTGCTCACTGTTAGAATTCAGGGCTTATGTACCTAACATAGTAGGGGAAGGAAAAAGGAGAAAAGGCTCCTATGAGAAGAACAAATAGGTTTCCTTAGGAAAGACAATTGGATTTTTATGAGAATAAATGGGAGATAAGAAAGTTTGTGATGTTTTATTTACATAGGTGCTAATGGCCTTTCTCTCTTCTTCACAGCTAGGATTCTCCCTAGGAGAAGGGATTTATGGTAGTCTCATTTCCCAAAGTTGCTGTTTTTCGTCAGATTAGGAAAGCTCCAAGAAAGTCTTTTTCTGCATCTGTTGAGTCTCAAATGTCTTCAGCTTAAAATAATCTTTACAATAACTCTGTAATTGCCTGATGGGTTCTTCCCATCCTCTGCACTAACAAAACCAATTCACCGAGACCATGGTATTGCAGTAGTTTAATTGATGCGAGGCTGGCCACAGGGGAAATAGAGTTATTACTCAAATCAGTCTCCCCAAAGGCTCACGGTTTAGGGTTTTTCAAGGATAGTTTGGTGGACAGGGGATAGAAAATGGGTGCTGCTGATTGGTTGGCAATGCAATCATAGGGGTGTGGAAAATGGTCACCATCTGTGCACTGAGTCCACTTCTTGGTGGGAGAGGAGAGCACAGGAACAGTTGAGTTATGAGTCATGAGTCTGGGTGGCGTCAGTCTGAAAAACATCTCAAAAGACCAATCTTAAGTTCTACAATAGTGATATTATCTATATGAATAATTAGGGAAGTCATAAATCTTGTGACCTCTGGCCACACGATTCCTGAGAAGTAAGGGATCATAAAACTATACCCACATTTTAGCAGAATTCAGGCCCCTTCCATAATCCTAATCTTATGGCCTTTCATTAGTCTTATGAAAGTAGTTTCAGCCCGCCCCCTGGCCCCAACAAGGAGAGGATTCGTTTCAGGGAGAAACTATTATCATCCTTGCTTCCAAATTAAACTATAAATTTTAATTTGGTTAAAAGTAAAAATATGTTAGCTTGTCCTATGCCCAGGAATGAGTGAAGACAGCCAACCTGTGAGGCTAGAAGCAAGATGGAGTCAGCCATGTCAGATTTCTCTTACTGTCATAATCTTTGCAAAGGTGGTTTCAACTCAGGGATTCTGAGTGAGTCTTTACACCAGTCTGTACCATGTGCATTGTGGAGAATTTTCACCCCAGAAATGAGCAGCTCTGAGTTGAGCTGCAAACATATGGCATAGGTTTAGTCTAGTCAACCTATGAGATCAAGGCTAAGGGAGCCAAGAAACTGCCTCACAGGCAAGGGAAGTGTGGGAGAAAATTCTCACGCAATATGAACTTTCCGGCAAAAGTTAAAAGACACAGAGCACACTGAAAGGTCATCACAAATCAAAGATCTACATTCTAAAGTGACAGAAGAATCTAAAAAGAACTTTGAAATGAATCTGTTTAAAATTTTCAGGGAAATAAAAGAAGATAACATCAATAAAACCAGAATAGGACATTATTAAACTGGAATAGGTAAATAACAAAAAGAACAACAGAAAATTATTCACCCCACAACTTTAAAAAACAAGATAGCCATCCCTTAAAGGAACTGCATTTCACTACACTGACAGAAGAGGGTGATCTTGAACTAGAAATGGTAAATAACTTCATGAAATACAATACAATGAAATGAAGCATGCTAAATCCATGTAAAGCTACTTTAAGGGGGAATAAAAATTAGAATCAGGGCCAGGCGCAGTGGCTCATGCCTGTAATCCCAGTACTTTGGGAGGCCAAGGCGGGCAGATTATTTGAGGTCAGGAGTTCAAGACCACCCTGGCCAACATGGTGAAGCCCCGTCTCTGCTAAAAATATAAAAATTAGCTGGGCATGGTGGCACACACCTGTAATCCCAGCTACCTGGGAGGCTGAGGCCCAAGAAACACTTGAACAAAAGATGTGGAGGTTGCAGTGAGCTGAGATGGCACCACTGTACTCCAGCCTGGGTGACAGAGTGAGACTCCGTCTCAAAAAAAAAAAAAGAAAAAAAATCAGAATCAAAGCCTTTAGCTGATGAAGTCCTTCCCAAAAAAGAACCACAAAGCAACAACAAAACACAAACTTTTAAATGGAATTGATATCTTCAAACATTTGGAAATATAAAAACATCACCTTGAATCAGATATTTGAAAACCAAGAACAGAAATGAACAAAACAACAGATAAGTACATATTTTATAAATTGATTGATTGATTCAACTCAGGAAAGAAAAAGACAAAATCATTTTAGGAATAAAGGCCAAATTACGAACACCCAATGGAGAGGAGACTAAAATGAAAAGTTAAGAAGATTGAACAGAGGCAGGAAAATGAACAAGAAAATAAAAATGAACTAAAAACAGAAGCAAAAAGATTCAGAGAGAAAGTGGTTGAAATGGAAGATAAACAAAGAAAATTAAAGATACAGATCACTTGAACCCCTGAAGAAGACATATAAAACAATGGAATACAACTCACATTTAAGCCTATAATCTAAAATGGAGAAATAGACTATGTTCATGTACTGCAAGACTCAATATTGTTAAGATGTCAGTTCTTCCCAAATTGATCAACAGGTTTGACTCATCAAAATCCCAACAAACTTTACTGTAGAAACTAATAAGCTGTTTCTAAAATTTATGTGGAAATGCAAAGTATCTAGAAGAGTCAAAACAGTTTTGAGGAAAAAAACAAAGTTGGAGGATATGTACTGCTTGATTTCAAGACTTACTAAATGAACAGTAATCAAGAAAGAGTGTTATTTGCATAAGGATTTACATATAAGGTAATGGAACAGAGTAGAAAGACCTAAAATAGACCCACACTCATATGGTCAATTACTTTTTTCTAAAGGTACCAAGGCAATTCAATGAAGAAAGAGTAGTCCTTTCAACAAATAATGCTGGAATAACTGAACATCTACATGAGGAGAATGAACCTCAACTCTTACTTTATATCACACAAAAAAATTTATTATTTAAAATGAAACATAAACCTAAATATAATATTTAAATATATAAAACATATGGAAGAAAACATAGCAGAAAATATTTCTGATCTGGGATAAGCAAAGATTTCTTGGCTGGGCACATTGGCTCACACCTGTAATCCCAGCACTTTGGGAGGCCAAGGCAAGTGGTTGCTTGAGCCCAGGAGTTAGAGACCAGCCCTGTGCAACAGTGAAACTCCATCTCTACAAAAAATACAAAAATTAGCTGGGTGTGGTGCTGCATGCCTAGAGTCTCAGCCACTCAGGGGGCTGACGTGGGAGGACTGCCTGAGTTGGGAGGTCAAGGCTGCAGTGAGCCATGATCATGCCACTGCATTCCAGCCTGGGCGACAGAGTGAGACCCTATCTCAAAAAATAAATAAATAAAATAGATTTCTTAGATTGGGCATGAAAAACACAAAAATAGAAAATGATAAATTGAACTTCATCAAAATTGTAGACTTCTCTCTTTCAAATATACCATTATTAATGAAATAGGCCACATGATGAGAGAAAATATTCATAACACATACATAGGACCAAAAACTTGTATGCATAATATATAAAGAACTGTTATTACTCAGTAATAAGACAAACTACCCAATTTTTAATATTGGCTATGTTTAAATACTTTACAAAAGGTGATAATGAATGTCCAACATGCACATGAAAAGATGCTCAACCTTGTTGGTCATCAAGGAGCTGTAAAGTAAAACCACAATGAGATGCCAATACACACTCATTAGAATGGCCAAAATGATCAAAACTGATGATACCAAGGGTTGGCCAGGATATGAAGCGACTGAAACTCTCATATGTTGCTGTCAAGAGGGCAAAATGTTACAACCCCTTTGGAAAATAATTTGTCTGCTTCTTATAAGGTTGAACCCACAGTTATCATACAATACAGCAATTACATTCCTACGTTTTACCTGATAAACATAAAAACGTGTCTACATGAAGGCTTGTATACAAATGTTTATAGCAGTTTTATTTATAACAGCACAAAAAAAAAAAAACTAGAAATAACCTAACACCTATCAAAAGTAAAAGGATACACATTGTGGCATACACTCAGTAATAAAAGTAATGAACAATTGACCCAGCAATGCAGCAGCAAGGATAAACCTCAAAATATTATTCTGAGTCAGAGATGCCAGACACAAAAGAGTACCTACTGTACGAAATTTGACAAAAGGTAAATCTTATTTACAGCAGCAGAAAGCTGCTCAGTTAGTGATTGTTTGGGTAGGGGGGATGATGACAAAGGGCCAGGAGGGAGTTTTTTTAGATAATGAAATGTATTATCTTGGTGGTAATGGTAACACGAACATATACATTTTTAAAATTTATTAAACTGGGCTGGGCACAGTGGCTCACGCCTGTAATCCCAGCACTTTGGGAGGCTGAGGCAGGTGGGTCACTTGAGGTCAGGAATTCAAGACCAGCCTGGCCAACATGGTGAAACCCCATCTCTACTAAAATACAAAAATTAGCTGGGCGTGGTGACATGCCCCTGTAATCCCAGCTATTTGGGAGGCTGAGATGGTGGAATTGCTTGAACCCAGGAGGCAGAGGTTGCAGTGAGTCGAGTTCATGCCACTGCACTCCAGCCTAGGTGATGGAGCGAGACTGTGTCTCAAAAAATAATAATGATTATTATTATTAAACTGTATATTTAAAATTGGTACATATTTATATATGTGAGTTAAACTTCAAAAAGTTTATGTTGGCCGGGTGCGGTGGCTCACACCTGTAATCTCAGCCCTTTGTGAGGCCCAGGCAGGTGGATCACCTGAGGTCAGGAGTTCGAGATCAACCTGGCCAACATGGAGAAACCCCACCTCTACGAAAAGGAGAAAAATTGGCTGAGTGTGGTGGCATGTGCCTGTAATCCCAGCTACTCTGGAGGCTGAAGCAGAAGAATCACTTGAATCCAGGAGGCGGGGGTTGCAGTGAGCTGAGATCACGCCACTGCACAAGCCTGGGCCACAGAGTAAGACCCTGTCTCAAAAAAAAAAAAAAAGTTGATGTTAAAAACGTATAATCTAGGAAAATTTTCCAGGAAGAAAAAAAAAAAACACCTGAATTTATTAATGGAAAGATCCCATGGTGTATCTGGTAAATTGGTATCAGTCACTCAAAAATATGGTCAGGTATATATATATATACACACATACATATACATATATACATATACATACATATATATATACACACATATATATATATGATTCTAATATACCCAATGTGCCACAAGTAACACCCACAGTTCTCTCTGAGACATGCCTTTCTCTCTCTGGACTTCATCAGGATATGCCAAGGTACTCTAAAGAAGAGCTCTTAAGAGTCCAAGAAACTCCTGTGTCTGGCTGAGGAGTAAAGAGAGTGAAACCCAGAGGGTGTCACCTGCCTCATTGAAGGTCTCATAAGCCAAATTAAAGAGTTCAGTTTTATTTTGAAAGAAATGAGCAGCCTCTGGAGGGTTTTAAGCATAGGGTTGATGTAGTCAAATCTGTAGTTTAGAAAAATCAACTGTCCAGTCCCAGGAGCTTGGAGGAAGGAGGCAGAAAGCCAACAGGAGGCTGTTGAAGTAAGTCTGGTAATAAACAATGAGGGCTTCAGGTGATTCGTGATCATAGGGATGAAAGAGAGAGAAAATGAGGACATACCGGGATATTTGTGGAAGAAAATTCAGCTTTCTAATGGAATTATATATTATACAAACTATAATATTACACAGAGACCAATGAAGAGAATCACACACTCAAGCTATTCTTTTAAGAAGTTTGACATTTTGTGGCCAGGCGCAGTGGCTCACACCTGTAATCCCAGCACTTTGGGAGGCTAAGGAGGGTAGGTCACGAGGTTAGGAGATCGAGACCAGCCTGACCAACATGGTGAAACCCCGTCTCTACTAAAAATACAAAAAATTAAGCCGGGCTTGGTGGCACGCACCTGTAGTCCCAGCTACTCGGGAGGCTGAGGCAGGAGAATGGCTTGAACCCAGGAGGTGGAGGTTGCAGTGAGCCGAGATCATGCCACTGCACTTCAGCCTGGGTGACAGAGCAAGACTCCGTCTCAAAAAAAAGAAGTTTGGCATTTTGTTTTCCTTCTGCTCCATAAAGTTTGGTCACTAACATTATGTGTCAACACCCATTGAATTTAAGGAGCAGTTGTTCAAGTTTGATCATGAGCACACGGACTGCACACAGTTGTCTGCCCAAGGTGCTGAGCATCCATTTGGCTGAATTCTTAATGAACCACAAGGCTCACTTCATTCTTCACTCCTTTAAAGACCAAGATGACTTTGGCCAGCATATTCAAAATGCATCTTGACTTTTCTCTGTGTTTTGTCTATTTCAAATTATATGTGCCATAGTTTGGGTTCACTAGAAACAGATGTTTTTGAAGAATTAGACACACAAGAAGAATTATTGAGGAAGGGAGAAGGCTGGACAAGTTTCAGACTATAATGCAGGCTGACTCCCGTGGAAAGAAATTGGACAGGAAGGAACACTGGGGAGGAAGCGTCTCAAATCACAGTCCTCGAGTCAGAGCCACACGCCTCTTGCTGGAGTGGGCTTGCCTTAGTGCCTCTGCTATGCTCAGCCATCCCAGGGATCAGCCCCCTGGGGAGTGTGGTTCAGCACATTGTGGTGCTAAATCCGGAAGCAGCACCTGGGGCCAGTCAGGCAATTTTGCTCTTCACAGTAGGAGACCTGAGTGGTACATTTTCATGGCCACCCGCCTTCTCTCTATTTTTTGTTCTTCTGGCCTTTGCTCTCCAAAGTACCATTTTTCTCTAAGCCTGTATTCTTCCTCTACAAAATCAGAAATATGATAATCGAATCTTAAGCATTCTTCCAACATTTGACAAAGATGAGGAACTCCAGCCCTGGGCACCCAAGAGGTCCCTGTGAAACATTATAGCAGGAAAATATTATTCTCATTTTTGCTAGGGTTCATTCCTTTTCTCCAGTCCCACATCCCCCAGCATAGTGTTGTGCCTACGTCGCTAAGGGAATTGTGCCCCATTCCCACACTGTAAAAAGATGCCAGAATGCACCAAATTCCACAGTACACCATCAGGCCACTCTCTTTCTCTCTTTCTCTCTCTGTGTGTGTGTGTGTGTGTGTGTGTGTGTGTGTGTGTGTGTTTGTGCACGCGCGCGCGCGTGCATGAGCGCATATTTTGGGGGGAGGTATTCTCCCACAGTGTTAGCTTTTAAATGTTTTAAGTGGCTGGCTTTTCTTTTTTTTTCTAGAAGACCTGGTGATTTTATCATAAAGAGTTTCTGAAGATCCTCCTGGCCTAGATGAGCTGTTAACCTTTGAAGTTGCTATGGAAACCAGTGCGGTTTTTTTAAATATATAAATTATTGATGTAGAGGAAAGAGAGGCTGCGATGCTTCAAAGAAAGGCAAATGAGGCATTGGAAGATATGAAAAAGTGAAATACCTAAACATATTAAGTATCAAGAACAACCTTTCCATCTTCACTCAAGCTGTCCTATTAATAATAGGAAGCTTTCAGGAATTCTATATGTGAGGAATAAGAGCTCTTATTTCTGTGCCCAAAGGTCAATTAGTACCAGTTGGCTGAATAAGTGGATGAAGAATGCGAAATCGAGCAACCCTTAGACAGTGTTAGGTAAACTGTCCTGGTCACAATCTACTGTTGGAATGAAAGGTGTTGATCACCTCATGATTAGCTGGATGTCACAGCTTTCCATCAGCTCTGTTCCTTAAACCCTGAGAGTTTCCACCATGAATCACTCATTCACTTTGGACAATTCTATTTTCTGGGTTGTGGAGGTTTGATAATTGGTGTCCACAAAAATATCACACTGTGAAGTAGCTCAAAAAACCCAGTGGTGGTATACTATTGTAGGCCAGAGGCTTCTGGCTGAATCAATGTAACCACTATATCCAGGTGTTATGATCTCTCAGGTATAAAATAAGATCACATTAATTTTTAATGGCTGGAAGCCACACTGGCTTCATAGCTAGATCTCAGACTCTTGTAGGGGCCACAGAGATTCACTGTGTTTTTGTGGGATGTGTGTGTGTGTGTGTGTGTGTGTGTGTGTGTGTGTGTGTGTGTGTGTTGAGACAAACTCTTGTTCTGTTACCCAGGCTGGAGTGCAGTGGCACAATCTCAGCTCACTGCAGCCTCTGCCTCCTGGGTTCAAGTGATTCTCTTGCCTCAGCCTCCAGAGTAGCTAGGATTATAGGCGCCCACCACCACACCCAGCTAATTTATATATATATATACACACACATATATATATATATATAGAGAGAGAGAGAGAGAGAGAGAGAGAGTATTTTTAGTAGAGATGGATTCACAATGTTGGCCAGGCTTGTCTCAAACTCCTGACCTCAAGTGGTCTACCCAACTCGGCCCCCCAAAGTGCTGTGACTACAGGCATGAGCCATCGCACCCAGCTGAGATTCACTACCTTCAAAGAAGAGGGATCCCCACTCAAAGAAGGGCTTACCTGTCTGCTAAGAGTGCTGCTGCCCCTTCAGCTCCTGCCTCAGCTGCAAAGGGGTGCCTTGCCTAGTGTTACACTCTTCCTGGGATGGCTTGTTCTCAGTAATGGATGAAAGCCGGCGTATAAAGTCCCAGCCATTTCAGTCCATTGCAGAGCAATTCTGATGCTTTTTGGCTCACAGCCACCTGTTGGATTGGTCAAGGATGTTGGGCCTGCATCTCAGTTTGCCTTCTTTCTCAGCCTGATCTAGCTTCCTTCTCTCTTCCACATGTGTTGATTTCAAGGGTGCTTCCTAATAAACATCCTGAGCAGTGAACTCCATCTCAGTCTGCTTGCCAGAGGACCCAAATTGCAGCAATTCCTCCCAGCCCCATGCCACCTGGCAATGCCAAGTAAAATACAAAATGCCTGGTTAAATTTGAATTTGAGATAAGCAACTAATACCTTTTTAGTATAGGTATGTCCCAAATATTTTTATGGCCTAATCTGTATGCCTACTATGACATTGGATTAAATAAATGTTTGTTGGATGAACTAGAATTTTAGGATCCTGTCTTACAATAGAGAACCCTGTTACACAGAAGAGGCAGAGGTGGGCAATGGTTCCTTGCACTTCATTATGCAAGTATTTTACAAAATGTTCACAGATAAGCAATATTTCAATTACCTGAGGTGCTTGTACAAATGCAGATTCCCAGGACTCACCAGATTTACTGAAGGAGAACCTCTGGGGCTGACCCCCAGAAATTTGCATTTGTAGTAAGCCTCCTAAGTGATTCTTCTGCTCCCAAAGTTTAAGAAGTTTCCATACTATGACCTGTGGCCTTGAACTAGAAAGACCAGTTTGATCCAAATTAGGAAGGCCTGTCTCTGAAGACACCCAAGAATTGTAGAAAGCAGAGAATCACTCCTGTCTCTATCTGTTTGGCCACTCTCTTTCTCTTTCCCCTTGAATCTCCTTCAGATGGAAAGTAAGTTCCTGGACCAGGCTGATCATCATAGTCTCTGGGAGCAGAGTTTAAAAGAATGCGGGTCTACGAAGTCATAGCCAAGAATATTATCCTGACCACAACAGGGGCTGTGAGAAGTCAGAGTCACTGGGAAAGACTTTAGGGAGGAGATAGCTTTGAATAACAGGCAACTTTTGCACAGGCCCATTGGAAAGGCTTGAGCATTCTAGAATAACTAAGTCTACAGGCTTAGAGGCAGGAGAAGCATGTTGTATTAATCTGTTTTTATGCTACTAATAAAGACATACCAAGACTGGGTAATTTATAAAGGAAAGAGATTCAATTGACTCATGGTTCCACATGGCTGGGGAGGCCTTACAATCATGGCGGAAGGTGAATAAGGAGCAAAGTCACATCTTACATGGCAGCAGGCAAGAGAGCATGTGCAGGTGAACTCCCCTTTATAAAACCATCAGATCTCGTGAGACTTATTCATTACCACAAGAACAGTATGGGGGAAACCACCCCCATGATTCAGTTATCTCCATCTGCCTTGATACATGGGGATTATTACAATTCAAGGTGAGATTTGGGTGGGGTCACAGCCAAACCATATCACATGTCATAGGAGGCACTTACTGTTAGAAGGGTCTTGAAACTCAGTGACAGGGTGGCTTAAGATCCAGGTGGCAGATGCAGGAACCTAGCTTCAACACAGAGTCTCAGGTTCCTGCTGCAAGGTGTTCCACTGGAAATAAGCAAAGGAATCTTCCTAAAGTGTTTAATCAGATCTCAATGCATGAATACAGAACACTAAATAACTATTGTCAGTTCACAGATTGGTGCCCCAGTCAGCTGAACACTGGAGTCCAAAAACTCACCTTCATGTTTTAGACCTTTGCTGAACTCTTCCTCACATAACACTCTATTCCCTTTTCCCCAGGTTAAAGGTGCATGGAATGGGTGGATGGTTTTCCCCAGATGCCAAGAAATGCCATAAAAATTTTCTCCCCCTGCCCTTTACTATTATTTAAGAAACAGTAATATTTATGACTAAGAAGGCATCAAGACATTTGGCTTTTGAATAATGTGTCACCTCCATGGAGGGTGAGGTGAAGGTTGTCACTCTTGACACATGCCTGGCTGGGGCAGCAGGTGCATGTGGGGAAGAATGAAAAATAAGTTTGATAATTGATTACAATTTTCCAGGCATGAAAAGCTGAGATCGACAGTTCATCTCAGTCCATCTTTTGGGACTAATTTTCTTCTTGTCATTCAGGTCTTAGCACATGTCACCTTCTCAGAGAGGTTGTCCTTAAGCACCAAATCTCTCCCACCCCACTCCATTACTCTTATCACATCACACCGTTTTATTTGTTTTATTTTGTTTAGAATGCAAGTCATGTATTTAAAATCATGTCTCTCATTTATTTGCCTGTTTGGTATCTTTCTCCACACTAGAAAGTAAACTCCATGAGAGCTAGTCCATGTCTGTTTTGTTTACAGCTATAATGCCTCACCTAGCATTGTGCTTGGCATTTAGTAAGTACTCAATACAACAGTTTTTGAATGAATTAATTAATGAACTTAAATGTTTACATTAAATGCCTTTAATGTTTGTTAATCCATACCAGAAACATTAATGCTGCAGGGGCCCCCCACTTGCACCATTCCCCAGAATCCATGTGGACCACTTTGTAAATCCTGAACTACATTTAAAAAGCCACTGATCTATGCAAGTTCAGTGCAGAAAAACACAAAAGTTGGACATTTGAAGACTTTTCTTCAAACTGTAGCAGAGGGTTTTCTGATTTGACATTGAGAGAAAAAACAGCAAGTCAGTCAATATCCAATGTAAATGCAAGGGGTGAAAAGTATTAATTCTTCATTAACTTTACATTTTATTTTATTTTGCTTTATTTAGAGACAGGGTCTCTCTCTCTCTCTCTCTCTCTCTCTCTCTCTCTCTCTCTCTCTCTCTCTGTTCTCCAGGCTGGAGTACAGTGGTGCAACCTTGGTTCACTGTAGCCTCACCTCCTGGGCTCAACTGATCCGCTCACTTCAGCCTCCCAAGTAGCTGGGACTACAGGCACATACCACCATGCCTGGCTAATTTTTGTACTATTTGTAGAGACAGGGTCTGAATATGTTGCCCAGGCTTGTCTTGAACTCCTGGGCTCAAGTGATCCTCCTGCCTTACCCTCTCAAAGTGCTGAGATTACTGGTATGTGCTACTGTGCCCAGCCCAAACTTTACATTTTGAAATCTTTTAGCATGAAAAACTCAAATGTGTGACTTTCTCTTAAACGTTATTTTATCTCAGAAAAAAACTTGTGAGCCTTTCTAATGAATAAAAACTTATTTTAAAAAACCTAAATAACACTTGCCACAATCTACTTGTCTGATGGAATATTTTGTTAAAATTTAGATGGCAAAAAAAAACAAATTTAATTAATCACTAAAAACTCAGAGTTCAGTCAAAGATAAAACAACTGGAAAATAAAATTTTGAAAGCTCCCATAAGTCAATGAAATTAAGTCTGCACACAACTTTCCAGTAAGTAAGATCATAATATTAAATGTAGTTATCTGCATCCTTGGTTTAATTGTTTTGAATGTCTCAATGGCTCATTTCTTCAGACCTGCAAAAACCAGAATTTTCCTAAAAACATGCAAATATGACTTATAAATCCTTTACCCTTCTGAAGTCTATGTATCTATAATTATCTTCCTTGCTTTTAAAAAGGAAGCTGCTAAATAATCTGTTCCTTTTAAAGAAATGTTAAGGAATTTCAAGGTTGTTAAATCTATAAGGTGGTTCATCAGGTTGAGGTAAGCTCTTTGTGTTTCTGTTATTGATGTGGAAACTTTTGCCTTGATTCATTCATTTCTTTTTAATGTTATTTGAATTGAAGGCCTTATGTCATCACTGAATGATGTTTCTTGACTTCAAAGCCTCTTTGTTCCTAACAGAACCTAGCACAATCCATTCATTCAAAAAATATTTTTAAAGTACCTGCTATGATTTAGATATGAGAGAAACAGCAGTGAAAAAAGACCTCTGTCTCCTTGGAGCTTGCATTTTGGTGGTGAAGACAGACAATGAATAAGATAAATAAGTAAAATATATGCTCTGCTAGATTGTGACAAGTGTTAAGGAAAAAACTAAGCAGAGAAGATATATTAGTCTGTCTTTGCATAGCTATGAAGAGACATCTGAGACTGGGTAATTTACGAAGAAAAGAGGTTTAATTGGTTCATGGTTCTACAGGCTGTACAGGAAGCATTACAATTTCTGCTCAGCTTCTGGGGAGGTCTCAGGAAACTTGCAATCATGGCAGAAGGTGAAGGTGAGGCAGGCACCTCTTACATGGCCAGAGCAGGAAGAAGAGAGAGATGGGGGAGGTACCACACACTTTTAAACAACCAGATCTTATGAGAACTCTATCATGAGAACAGCACTAGGAAGATGGTGCTAAACTATTAAAAACCACCCCCATGATTTAATCACCTCCCATCAGGCCCCACCTCTAACATTGGGGATTACAATTGAACATGAGATTTGGGTGAGGACACAGATCCAAACCATATTATTTTACCCCTAACTCCTCCAAATCTCATGGCCTTCTCACATTACAAAATACAATCATGCCTTCCCAATAGTCCCCTAAAGTCTTAACTCATTCCAGCATTAACTCAAAAGTCCAAACTCCCATCTGAGACAAGACTAGTCCCTTCCACCTATGAGCCTATAAAATCAAAAATAAGTTAATAACTCCCAAGATACAATGGGGGGGTATAGGCATTGAGTAAATACTGCCATTTCAGAAGGGAGAAATCTGCCAAAGAAAAGGGGCTACAGGCCCCATGTAAGTCCAAAATCCAGCATTGCAGGCATTAAATCTTAAAGCTCCAAAATAATCTCTTTTGACTCCATGTCTTATATCCAGGGCACACTGGTATGAAGGATGGGTTACCAAGGCCTTGAGCAGCTTGTCCCTGTGGCTCTGCAAGGCTCTGCCCCATAGCTGTTCTCAAGGGCTTGCATTGAATGCCTGCAGTTTTTCCAGTTGCAGGGAGCAATCTGCTGGTGGATCTACCATTCTGGGGTCTGGAGGAAGGTGGCCCTCTTCTCACAGCCCCACTAGGCAGTGACCCTATTGGGATTCTGTGTGAAGGTTCCAATCCATTTCCCCTCTGCATTTCCCTAGTAGAGGTTCTCCATGAGGGCTCTACCCCTACAACAGCCTTCTGCCTGGACTTCCAGACTTTTCCATACATCTTCTGAAATCTAGGTGGAGGCTTCCAAGCCTCAACTCTTGCCCTCTGCACACCTGCAGCCTTAACACCATGTGGAAGTCACCAAGGCTTACAGCTTGCAACCTCTGAAGCAACCGCCCAAGCTGTAACTAGAGCCCTTTAAGCCACAGCTGGAGCTGGAGCAGCTGGAATGCAAGCAGCACTGTCCTAAGGCTGCACAGAGTAGAAGGGGGTCCTGGGGCCAGCCCATAAAGCCATTCTTCCCCCCTAGACCTCCAGGTCTGTAATGGGAGGGGCTGCCTCGAAGGTCTCTGAAATGCCTTGGAGGCCTTTTTCCCATTGTCTTGGCTATCAGCATTTGGATCCTCTTTACTTATGCAAATCTCTATAGCTGGCTTTAACTCCTCCCCTGAAAATGGCCCTTTCTTTTCTACCACATGGCTAGGCTGCAAATTTTCTAAACTTTTATACTCTGCTTCCCTTTTACATATAAGTTCAAGTTTCAGGTCATTTCTTTGCTCACCATGTATGAACATGCACTGTGAGAAGCAGCCAAGCCACATCTTGAATGCCTTGCTGCTTGGAAATTTGTTCCACCAGATACTCTAAATCATCACTCTCAAGTTCAAAGTTCCACAGATCCCTAGAGCAGGGGCACACTGCCTCAAGGTTCTTTGCTAATGCATAACAAAAATTACCTTTGCTTCAGTTCCCAATAAGTTCCTCATTTCCATCTGAGGCCTCCTCAGCCTGGACTTTATTGTCTATATCACTATAAGCATTTTGGTCACAAGAAACTTTTCCTCATCTTCCTGTCTTTTTCTGAGCCCTCCACACTCTTCCAATCTCTGCTTGTAACGTTACCCAATTCCAAAGCTGCTTCCACATTTTCAGATATCTTTATAGCAATGCCCCACTTCTCAGTACCAATTTTCTGTAATAGTCCATTGTCACACTGCTATAAATAAATAACTGAGACTGGGTAATTTACAAAGAAAAGACGCTTAATTGGCTGACAGTTCTGCAGGCTGTACAGGAAGCATGATGTCTTTTGGGGAGGTGTTAGGAAATTTTCTTTTTTTCTTTTTTTTTTGAGACAGAGTCTTATTCTGTCGCCCAGGCTGGAGTGCAGTGGCGTGATCTCAGCTCACTGCAACCTCTGCCTCCCGGGTTCATGCCATTCTCCTGCCTCAGCCTCCCAAGTAGCTGGGACTACAGGTGCCCGCCACCACGCCCGGCTAATTTTTTGTATTTTAATAGAGACGGGGTTTCACCATGTTAGGCAGGATGGTCTCAATCTCCTGACCTCGTGATCTGCCTGCCTCAGCCTCTCAAAGTGCTGGGATTACAGGCGTGAGCCACCATGCCCGGCTGGTGTTAGGAAATTTTCAATCATGGCAGAAGGCAAAGGGGAGGCAGGCCTTCTTCTTACATGACCAGAGCAGGAGGCGGAGAAAGAGGGGGAAGGTGCTACGCACTCTTAAACAGCCAGATCTTATGAGAACTCTATCATGAGACCAGGACTAGGGGGATGGTGCTAAACCATTAGAGACTGCACCCATGAACCAGTCGTCTCCTATGAGGCCCCACCTCCAACTTGGGGATTACAATTGAACATGAGATTTGTGTGGGGACACAGATCCAAACCATATCAGAAGTGTTCATAGGAAATGTTTATTTGGGGAGGGAACTTTTAGATAGCATGCCCAAAAAAGGTCTCAGGGAGACAAGATGTCATTTGAGTAAAGTTGGGAGAAAGAGAAGGCATGCCAAGCAGACAGAAAGCTCTAGTTACCTATGTATTGAATAACTGAACTACAGCCAGTTAATTTCTCAGCTCTCATTGTATCTGGCATGTCTTCTCCATTTGGGGGCTGATGTGTTTATATTGTAGATGCCCTGCCCTTTCTCATAAATTTTGAATTGTGTTCTTATTCACAGCCCATAAATAGTGATCCCAAATGGAGCAGATGCTCATATCTACATCCTCAAGAATAAATGGCTTCCCCATCAGAACTTGGCTGGATATGTGGGGGTTAATGCAGTAGCTTGGATTGGGGGAAGGAAAGCAACATCACCTGCAGCTGTTCGAATATGGAATATCACCACACGGCATAAATAAAGAAAATAAAATTGAATGAATCAATGAATTTCAAAGAGAAAGCAAAAGGCAGAGGCCTTCTTATTTAAGGTTTTAGACAGAAAAATAGCAACTCATAACAAACGACAATGTGAAAACTCTGCACTATAAACTAGTGTCCTCTCTCCGACATGTGCCAGACTTATCTTTCCTTTGGACTTTTATCTGTCCTTATCTACTTGCCATACCCCAACAGCATGTTATTCTCAGGACAAACCACAGCCACAAGAGACCTCGTGCTCTTTGAGTGTTCTGTGCACCTGCATATGCTGTGCACTCCTAACCTTTAACTTCTTGCTCACTCCTCCAGGGCTGTACCCAAAATTTCACCTTCTCTGTAAAAGCTCATTGAACTGCAACACTTAAAAATGGTGTATATCATTGTAGGTGAATTACACTTCAAAAAATAAAGGTTAAAAACAAAACCAAAAACACTCACTTCATTTGAGAACCCTTCACGGTACAATCTCCCACTCCTGCCCCCACTCCAGCAGGGCTGGCCATCAAACTTGGCAGTTCCAGAACCTGGGGATGACCTTGCTAGTGAGCCAAGGGGGCCAAAGCTAGGGATGTTAGTGCATCTGGTAATAGCCCAGGTGGATTATTGTCATTTTTTTTTAATCCATTCCACATTCCTCCTTCTTTTTTCTTTCAACTACTCACAGGTACTTTTGGCCCCCCGGGGTTTTGTTCACTACTACCATTAAGTTATTAATGAGTAAATATAAATTTTAATATTTCTCCCATCCTTGCTCCCTTCTGGGAACACTGATTCAAACTCTGTATCATAATTTTGACATTCCCATCCATCCATCCATCCATCCATCCATCCATCCAACCATCCATCCATCCACCCATCTATCCATCCAACCAACCATCCATCCATCCATCCACCCATCTAGCTATCCATTTATCTTGTAATGGTTAATAGCACAGACTCTGAACTCCAACTGCCTAGGTTGAAATAGCAGCTTCTTCACTTATAAAGCAACCTTGGACAAGTTACTTAACCTCTCTGAAACTTAATTTACTCATTGCTAAAGTGGGATAGTAATAGAATTGAATGGGTTAATGCATATAAGATGCAAAGACAATGCCCAGCACATAGGGAATACTCAATAAATATTACTATTCGCTCATTTATCATTCACTATATGCCAGAATTCAGTTTGACACGTGGGGAAAAAAGGACAATAAATGACACAGGGACCCTAACTTCATGGAGCTGAGATTATGAGGGAAGGTTGACAGACAGACAAGTATAATAGAATGTATCAGTGCTGTAATGAGACAAGTTCTAAGTCAATGAAAAGAGTCCCCAGCTCTCATTGGGAGATTAGTCAAGTGAAGGCGTCTCAGAAGTCGAGAGAGTTAAATCAAGTCCTATAATTCTGGCTTCTTCCGTTTGTTCCCTCAATTTCACCATGACGCTGATGTCTTTGCCCCGTCCCCATCTTTTCTGACTGCTGCCATGGAGTGACATCTGGACGTGGGCATTCTTATGCCTGGTTGGTGTCCTGAATCCCCTGTGACTCTGGCAGGACCAAGCCTCTTCCTCCAAGAGTAGGCGAATAAGAACAATAATTTTAGTAATATGATAACAAACGTTCTAGTCCCCATTTTAGTCAAAATAAAAGCAAAAGTCCTTCTAAAGGCCTCTACGATCCTACTCCATCTGGCCCTGTCACTTCTCTGGCATCTTCTATTATGCTCCCCCTTTTGTACTTTGGACCAGCCAGATCTTTTTGCTGCTTCCTGAGCACACCAGGCATCTTTCCACCTCAGGGCTTTTTGCACTAGCTCCTCCATCCAAAATGCCCTTTCCCAGGTATCGGAAAGGCTCATTCTCTCACCTTCAAACCATTGCTCGCTTATCAACTTCTCAACTGACCACCCTGTTTAAATTGCAGCACCCCACCCCAGCCCTTGTAAGCCCCCTTACCTTGCTCTAATTTTTAAAGCACATATCATATCCTATCATTCCCCATAATTTATGCATTTATTGTGTTTATTATCTCTTTGTGTCGCTAGATTGTAAGTTTCAGAAGGGGAGGGATATTTATCTGTTTTAGTCACTGAGCGTTCTCTGTCAATGGCTAGCACACTGTGGGTGCTCAGTAGTTATTAAATGAGAAGATATTGGCATTAACAACCCTCGGGAAAATTTATCTGAGGCCCTGCGCATTAGAAAGCACAGAACTATCTCTGTCTCTTTTAATTATTAAACTACACAAGTGTAAAAAGCTCATTTTCATTTTAACCTTCAGTCAACAAAGCAATACAGCTCCTTGAACTTGCTTAATGAGTCCAAGAGGATAATGGCTAATTAACATCAAGCATTCTAGCTGCTCTGCCACTTAGCCACTTGGATCACCCTGGGAGCTCAGAAGTGGAGCAGGCCTCTCTGGCTCCCTGCATATCCGCCCACCTGTCTGTCTAAGCCCCAAGGGGTGTCTAAGGTTGGAGGAGAGCAGAGTCAGCTTCTGCCTGGGGCTGATACGAGTTCCTGGTTGTTCTTGCCTATAGGGGGCCTGGGGACTCTCTCAGACTGGGGCCCTTGTCCTGGACCCTGGTTTGTTGCATTTCTTGAACAGTGATCCAAGAACTATTTAATTAGAATCCAACTCCTGTGATTACAGCCAGGCTCACAGGATAACTAAGTCTGGATCTTGCTCTCTGGAGTCTTCCCTTTGCCTAGCTTTTCCTGCCTGAATGGCATCCAATTCCTCCTTTTACAGAAACTGATGTTCTGGCCACAAATCCAGAACAGATTGCACCAGTCAGGCTGGGTCTGAATCCAGCTGGGCCACTTACTGGCTGCTTGACCTTGGACAAGTTACTCAACCTTTTGAGAATACTGAATTTTACTTAAGCCCTGAGAAAAGAGCAAGGGTTAAGAAATCCCTCCACCATTTTATACTCCAAAATCAGGAAATAGCTAATCTTGAAAAGGACCACCCTGCCCTAGCATATTTCATGACAAGACCTGCCTCCATCCTTCCTCAGGACTTCTATAAGATTCATTCCCTCACTTACCTGCTTCTATAAAACCCAGGCCTCCTTCACTTTCTTTGAGATGGTCCTCATTAATAAACATTCTCCGGCCAGGTGTGGTGGCTCATGCCTACAATCCCAGCACTTTGGGAGGCCGAGACAGGCGGATCACCTGAGTTCAGGAGTTCAAGATGAGCCTGGGGAACATGGTGAAACCCTGTCTCTAGCAAAAATACGAAAAATTAGCTGGGCGTGGTGGCATGTGCCTGTAGTCCCAGCTACTTGGGAGGCTAAGGTGGGAGGATTGCTTAAGCCCAGGAAGTGGAGGTTACAGTGAACTGAGATTGTGCCACTGCACTCTAGCCTAGGTAACAGAGCGCGACCCTATCTCAAAAAAAAAAAAAAAGATAAATAAATAAATAAACATTCTCTGTACTGCAATTGCCTGGGTAAAACTATCTCCTTAATTGTCCAGTGCGTTTTGTCTTTCATACTTTTAAGCCCCAATAGCCCCGTGTATAAAAGGGGATAAATCAAAACTATTTTATAAGACCAGTTGTGAGGATGAAATGAAAAAATGTGTGTATAGTATAGTAAGCTCTCAATGAATATTTTGGTGCAATTATTATTCCTGTTGTTAATTCCCTCCAGCCCAGTTTTACCAGGCCCTGGTCTTTATGGTCTCTTGTGCTAATTAATGTCTGCTGGATGTTCTATCACTACACATTTTCCAATCTTGACAACATTGTTCTAGTAGATTTGCAGGGTTTGGTCACATCTAGCCCTACTTAGCCACTATCAACCCTCAAACACACCCTAACAGCACATCTTGAATGCTGTCTGAAAACAGTGCTTCAATGCTCCCTCTCCACACACATTTGTTCTGCAAGATCTGGCCTTGCCTCTCCTGTCATATTTGGTTCTTGGTGGTTTTTTTCTACTTTGAGTTGCTTCTCATCTTTTCTCAGGTTAGGGTGAGGGCTATTTTGGTTTGGGGGAATGCTAGAGCTAATCATGCCCTTGCTGTGTACATTAGTCAGGGTTCACCAGAGAGGCAGAGTCAAGAGGGTATACATAGACATAGATGAGAGGGGATTTATTAGAGGAATTGGCTCATGTGATTACAGAGGCTGAAAAATCCCACAACAGGCCATTTGCAAGCTGTAGACCCTGGGTTGCTGGAGCATGGCTCAGTTCAAGTCCAAAGGCTCAGAAACGAGGAAACCAACTGAGTCCCAGACTGAAGGCCTGAGAACCGAAAAACAGCTAGTGCAAGTTCTGGAGTCCAAGGGCAGGAGAAAAAGACTGTATCCCAGCTCCAGGAGGGAGAGAATATATTTTTGTTCTATCTGGGCCCCCAGTGAATTGGATGATGTCTGTCCACATTGGGGGTGAATCTTCCCCACTCAGTCCACTGACTCACATGCCAATCTCCTCTGGAAATACCCTCCCAGATGCACCCAGAAATAATCCTTTACCAGTTCTCTAGCTCATCCTTAATCCAGTCAAGATGAACCCAAAATTAACCATCACGCTGGGCTTCTGCAGAACCTTTCCACTCATTAGAACTGGAATCTTCCAGGGGGCTTTTTAATAATACTCCTGATACCCAGGCTGCTACCCGGACCAACTAAATCAGGACCTCTAGATGTGGGAACAAATGACTGGTGCTTAAAAACTCCCTAGATGGGCTGGGCGTGGTAGCTCACGCCTGTAATCCCAGCACTGTGGGAGGCCGAGGCAGGTGGATCACGAGGTCAGGAGATCAAGACCATCCTGGCTAACACGGTGAAACCCCGTCTCTACTAAAAAATACAAAGAAAAAAAATTAGCCAGGCGTGGTGGCGGGCGCCTGTAGTCCCAGCTACTGGGGAGGCTGAGGCAGGAGAATGGCATGAACCCGGGAGGCGGAGTTTGCCGTGAGCCGAGATAGCGCCACTGCACTCCAGCCTGGGCGAAAGGGCGAGACTGTGTCTAAAAAACAAAAATAAAAACAAAAAAAACTCCCTAGATGTTTTCATGGGCAGCCAAAGTAAAGAATAACTGTTGTAGACACTTCTATTGTTGGATAGAGCACCGTGTAGTATAATTATTTGTTTGCCTTTCCTGTTAGAACAGGGTTCTTAACCTGCAATCTGTGGACCCCCCACAGGGATGATCAGGGATCTGCAACCCAGAAAACATTAAGAATCATTCATCCCTAGTGCAGGAGCAACTTGGGAATAAGGCTTGTGCTTTATTATTATAACCTCTGTGCTAATACTTGATAGTCATTCAATAATGCAACATTATTCAACAGTAAACTGGACACCAGAGGACAGCATCTCAGGAGACATGGGCCGGAAATTCTTTGAGGAAAATAAATGAGAATTAGGTCAAAAAACAAGCTCATAGTTTTGCATACACAGAGTAAGAATATATACATAGATACGTCTTTAAATATATATATATATATATTTAAAGTCTCCTTGTATTTGATCATATATGCTTATTGTGCTGTTTGACTCCCACCAAACTAATTCTCTGAAAGTGTTCAATCCCTGAGGAAAGTTTCTTGCAAATATATTTGCAAGTTTCTTGCAAAAATGTTCTGTTGAGGTCAATACATTTTAAATTGATTTAAATATTTATTTATTTCCTTTTTGCTTCCACTTTATTAGGATAATGAGAGTTGCAAAGAAGTTTTGAAGTGCTTTAAAATTCTTTCTACAACTTAATCAACTGAGGTCTCACTATTGTAACTGGCACGGAATGCTGCACAAACTCAGAGATCAAACATGGTCACCTCTTTGCCATTTTAAAATTATTTGCTTGTAGGCCGCATCTGCTTCACTAGAGGCAAGTATCTCCTTCCCTGAATTATCCAAGATCCATGGGGAGAGTGGTGAGTAGGGGTCGGGGACAGCTTACTTCAGCCAAAGAGGAAATCAGTTCAGCTTCCACACTCCTCCTCCTGAAGCAGAGAGTACCTGTATTAATCATGCCTTTTTATTTGCTCTCTCTGTCTCTTGTGCTCCCCCCACCCCGCTCTGTGTGTGTGTGTGTGTCTGTGTGTGTGTGTTTTGGTTTTTGGTTTTTTCAGAGACCGGGTCTTGCTCTGTTGCCCAGGCTGGAGTGCAGCGTAGACATCGTTAAGAGTTTCAGTATGTTGCTCAGGCTGTTCTCAAACTCCTGGCCTCAAGTGATTCTCCCACCTCTCAAAGCACTGGGATTACAGGTGTGAGCCACCTCTCTTAGTCTTATTTTCTGTATTCTGAAGCTTTGACATCTGGGGTCTTGCTGATCCTGAAGAGGCTGCCCCTCCCTGATTTAGGGCTTAGGGCTGGGGTTTAGGGATCACTAATTCCTGGAGGCAGTACAGACTCCCCTGGAGAGTGCCTTTCATTTGGAAACCAACCAACCCAGAGTCCATATACCCACCTCCTTTCACACTCAGGGCCTTCTGCTCTAATCACCCCAGGGCCAATTCCCAAACAATGAGAGATAGCCCCCTATGTATCACAGCCAGCTGAAATTATTCAAACTGTCCATCCTAAGCCTGCTTACCCTGCCTCACCTGTTTCTTCCTTCAGCAGGAATAAAGGCTCTTGCTGGAGTGTTCCCCTCCCTCCCTCTGCCTCCTGACCAACCCTGCTGCTTCCCAGTGTGCCCCTCCCACCTCACACACTGTGGTATGGATCGTCCCCTCCTCTTGGGAACCGTAACAAACTATCTTTTCAATGGCAGTCATCTCCTGATTTGTTGGCCTCATCAAACCTGAATAATAATAAAATCTACATTTTAAAACAGTACTTGAGTCTACTGAGTCCACCAGCCGGTGGCTTCTTACTGGCAAGTCCATCTGTGTTGAAAACCAGTCTTATAAAGTCCAAGTGGCCATGCTGGGCCCCCACTGCAATGATGTCAGTGAATTCTAGATCTCAACCAAGGCTGTAGGAAATCCTGGGCAGAGGGATCCCCTTCCTCAGTACCCAGCTCAGCCAAGAGTGCCCCACTCCTGGGATCACAAGAGGGCAGATGCTCAGTGCTTTCAATTTATGCATCCAGGCACCTCCTGGGGGTAAGTCTGTCTAGGGGAAGATCAGGATCTGGCATCAGGCACCCTGGAGACCCATAGCTATCTTCTGATGAGACTGCCTTCAAATGATAAACTAATCCAGTCATTGGCCCTCCAAGGGAGTATTTTAGAGCTGTTCCTGGTACTTCTTTTGCTATAAAAAGAGAAACACTCCCCAAATTTACCCTAATTTCATATAGGCATTTTAGAACTGTAAGGGAGAAAAAATAATTTTCTCCTTCACCCTTCATGAGTTTTTAGCCAAGACTCTCTATAACAAAAGACAGATTAACAAGAGAAAAACAAACAGAAATTTAATAATATTGAGAGGTGACAGTGTGCTGGCAGTCCTCAGAGCCCTCGCTTGCTCTCCGCACCTCCTCTGCCTGGGCTCCCACTTTGGTGGCACTTGAGGAGAACTTCAGCCCACCGCTGCACTGTGGGAGCCCCTTTCTGGGCTGGCCAAGGCCAGAGCCGGCTCCCTGAGCTTGCAGGGAGGTGTGGAGGGAGAGGCGCGAGCGGGAACTGGGGCTGCGGGGCGCTGCGCTTGGGGGCCAGCCGGAGTTCCGGGTGGGCGTGGGCTTGGCGGGCCCCGCACTCAGAGCAGCCGGCCGGCCCTGCCAGCCCTGGGCAATGAGGGACTTAGCACCCGGGCCAGTGGCTGCAGAGGGTGTACTGGGTCTCCCAGCAGTGCCAGCCCACTGGCGCTGTGCTCAATTTCTCGCCGGGCCTTTGCTGCTCTCCTGCGGGGCAGGCCTCGGGACTGCCGCCCGCCATGCCTGAGCCTTCCCCCGCCTCCGTGGGTTCCTGTGCAGCCCGAGCCTCCCGGACGAATGCTGCCCCCTGCTCCATGGCGCCCAGTCCCATCGACCGCCCAAGGGCTGAGGAGTGCCAGCGCATGGCGCAGGACTGGCAGGCAGCTCCACCTGCAGCCCCGTTGCAGGATCCACTGGGTGAAGCCAGCTGGGCTCCTGAGTCTGGTAGGGATGTGGAGAGTCTTTATGTCTAGCTCAGGGATTGTAAACACACCAATCAGCACCCTGTGTTTAGCTCAGGGTTTGTGAGTGCACCAATCGACACTCTGTATCTAGCTGCTCTGGTGGGGCCTTGGAGAACCTTTATGTCTAGCTCAGGGATTGTAAATACACCAATCGGCACTCTGTATCTAGCTCAAGGTTTGTAAACACACCAATCAGCACCCTGTGTTTAGCTCAAGGTTTGTGAGTGCACCAATCGACACTCTGTATCTAGCTGCTCTGGTGGGGCCTTGGAGAACCTTTGTGTTTATAGTCTGTATCTAACTAATCTGATGGGGACGTGGAGAACCTTTGTATCTAGCTCAGGGATTGTAAACGCACCAATCAGCACCCTGTCAAAACAGACCACTCAGCTCTACCAATCAGCAGGATGTGGGTGGGGCCAGATAAGAGAATAAAAGCCGGAGCCAGCAGTGGCAACTGGCTGGGGTCCCCTTCCACATTGTGGAAGCTTTGTTCTTTCGCTCTTTGCAATAAATCTTGCTACTGCTTACTCTTTGGGTCCACACTGCTTTTATGAGCTGTAACACTCACCACGAAGGTCTGCAGCTTCACTCCTGAAGCCAGCGAGACCACAAGCCCACCGGGAAGAACGAACAACTCCAGACGCGCCGCCTTAAGAGCTGTTAACACTCACCACGAAGGTCTGCAGCTTCACTTCTGAGCCAGCGAGACCACGAACTCACCAGAAGGAAGAAACTCCGAACACATCTGAACATCAGAAGGAGCAAATTCCAGACACGCCACCTTAAGAGCTGTAACACTCACCGCGAAGGTCCGCGGCTTCATTCTTGAAGTCAGTGAGACCAAGAACCCACCAATTCCGGACACAATATGTACACCTTCTGTATACATGAGTGATAACCCAGAGAAATTAGTAAATCTCTAGAGTAGAACCCAAAGAAAGAGTTTAAATTTCAGCCTTAAATACCATCATTCTCTGAAACAAACAATGAAGAGTATGGCCATAAACACAGCAAGGTTTATTATGCAGATTTTGGTTGATGGCTTCTCCATTGATTAAGGGTGTCTTGGCTGAGTGGTGGTTCAAGCCTGTAATCCCAGCACTTTGGGAGGCCCAGGCGGAAGGATAATTTAAGCCCAGGAATTCAAGACCAGCCAGGGCGACATAGTGACACCCTGTCTCTGTAAAAAGTAAAAAATAAAAATAAAAAGAATGTTTAGAGATTTAGTCTTCGTGGTGTGAGAGGGAAACACCCTTGCAAATGGAGATTTCCTTTATAGACATAAATTTCTCTCACAAAAGGATAACTTTTCAGAACTTCACCTGTGTCTGCAGTTTCTCAAGATAACCAGCTCAAAATACTCTTATATCAAAAAGGCATATTTGGGAGTTGTAAATTCTGGTCTCTTGCAGTCCTGTATTGAGGTGGCATGCCCTGAGCCCCATCATAACTTATCAGAACACTTAATTTATGAAAAAAGAGTTTGTAAAATAACCTTTGTTTCTCCCCCACTGGATCCTTCTCTAGCCTGTGAAGAGGTTCAAAACATACCACCTCAAAATATGCCACTTTGGCATATTGATTCTTTTGAGCTAAAAGAAATTGTGAACCAGTCGACGTGGGAAAAGCTCTTTACTTCTCCCCAACTAAAATAATGTACAAATGTCCTCTTTTGTAAAGGAAATTTACATTTATAAAGGATGTCTTCATTAGTAAAGGTATCTGTAGGAAGAAGACAGCTACTCAGAGTTGACTTTTATCACCTGAGAGACTTTTATCTGCACAGCAAGGCAACCACCATTCACCATACATTTCCTCCCCTCCCCTTCCTGTAATTTGCCTCCACCACCCTGCAGGAACCCCAAACCCTTATTCCTTTCTGTATCTCAGGGTGTAACTGTGATAGGTTCACTGTCTGATGTGCAGCAAGTCAACATGTCAACGCCAGGTTGCAGTAGACAAAGAGGTTCAGTCATAGGGCCGCTGAATGAGGAGACAGTAGGAAACCTCGAATCCATCTCCCTGAGGAATTTGGGGCCAGGGATTTTAACTGTGAAGATCATTGATGGGTCAAAGTGTGCATGGGGGAAATTATGGGACAGGGAGATAAGGAAACTGTATTCTCACGCTGATTCAGTTCTTCTGTGGGGATCTTCAAACGGTTGGCATCAGCTCTTCCACTGGAATTCAGGATCTGAAAAAACCTCTTAAGCAATTCTTAAACACAAAGGCCTTATGATTCCAACATCAGAAATTCTATCTGTAAGAATAATGGGGATACAAATTAATTCTTAAAAGCCTTATGATCCTAACATCAGAAATCCCACCTATAGCAACAGTGGGGATGCAAATGGTCATTATCTAGTGCTGTGCGACTTTCAGTTACCAGAAAGTAGGCCAAAGTACAGCCTGATTAATGCTTAATTATAACAATGTTTCTGTCCAGAACGCTTGTTACCCCTGTGAGGACAGCTTCAAGGGTGATACATAAATCTTAATCATCTGGCTGCTCCTTTGAGTCTCATATTTTTGTGGGACTTCATGCATACATACATAATTAGAATTGTTTTTCTCCTGTTAAATCTCTTATGTCAATTTAATTCACAGACAAGCCAAATAACCTGGAAGGATAGAAGGAGCATTTTGCCTCTCCTGTAATTGAAAAACGTCCTTCTTCACAATCCCCACCCCCAGTTTCAGAAGCTCTCAAATCCAACCCCTTCTCTGCCAGTCCCCCCTAGACCTCCAAGAGATACCCCAGTGCCACCTACTCCATCACTCTGAGAGGTGACACCGTGCTGGCAGCCCTTGCAGCCCTCGCTCAGTCTCGACACCTCCTCTGCCTGGGCTCCCACTTTGGCGGCACTTGAGGAGACCTTCAGCCTGCCGCTGCACTGTGGGAGCCCCTTCCTGGGTTGGCCCAGGCCGGAGCCGGCTCCCTCAGCTTGCAGGGAGGTGTGAAGGGAGAGGCGTGAGCGGGAACCGGGGCTGCACAGGGTGCTTGCGGGCCAGCGCAAGTTCCCAGTGGGTGTGGGCTCGGCAGGCCCCACACTTGGAGTGGCCGGCTGGCCCCACCTGCCCTGGGCAGTGAGGGGCTTAGCCCCTGGGCCAGCAGCTGCTGTGCTCTACTTCTCGAGGAGCCTTAGCTGCCTTCCCGTGGGGCAGGGCTTGGGACCTGCAGCCCGCCATGCCTAAGCCTCCCCACCGCCGTGGGCTCCTGCGCGGCCTGAGCCTTGCCTACCAGCGCCTTCCCCTGCTCCAAGACGCCCAGTCCCATTGACCACCCAAGGGTTGAGGAGTGCAGGCGCAGGGCGCAGGGCGCGGGATTGGCAGGCAGCTTCACCTGCGGCCCCAGTTTAGGATCCACTGGGTGAAGCCACCTGGGCTCCTGAGTCTGGTGGGGACTTGAAGAACCTTTATGTCTAGCTAAGGGATTATAAATATACCAATCGGCACTCTGTATCTAGCTCAAGGTTTGTAAACACACCAATCAGCACCCTGTGTCTAGCTCAGGGTTTGTGAATGCACTAATTGACACTGTATCTAGCTACTCTGTGGGGACTTGGAGAACCTTTGTGTCCACACTCCCTATCTAGCTAATCTAGTGGGGACTGGAGAACTTTTGTGTGTAGCTCAGGGATTGTAAACGCACCAATCAGCACCCTGTCAAAACGGACCAATCGGCTCTCTGTAAAACAGACCAATCTGCTCTCTGTAAAATGGACCAATCAGCAGGATGTGGGTGGGGCCAGATAAGGGAATAAAAGCAGGCTGCCTGACCGAGCACTGGCAACCCACTGGGGTCCTTTTCCGTACTGTGGAAGCTTTGTTCTTTTCCTCTTTGCAATAAATCTTGCTGCTGCTCACTGTTTGGGTCCACACTGCTTTATGAGCTGTAACACTCAACGCGAAGGTCTGCAGCTTCACTTCTGAAGCCAGTGAGACCACGAACCCACTGGGAGGAATGAACAACTCCAGACGCGTCGCCTTAAGAGCTGTAACACTCACCACGAAGGTCTGCAGCTTCACTCCTGGGCCAGCGAGACCATGAACCCACCAGAAGGAAGAAACTCCGAACACATCCAAACATCAGAAGGAACAAACTCTGGACATGCCACCTTAAAGAACTGTAACACTCACCACGAGGGTCCATGGCTTCATTCTTGAAGTGAGTGAGACCAAAAACCCACCAATTCCGGACACAACTATAGTTCTCTTTCTCTATACCCTGGCTTATTTGGGGTTCTCCCAGACCTCAGGGTGTAACTTTAAGAAAAGTGTAGGCTTGAGGTCAGGAGGTCAAGACCAGCCTGGGCAGTATAGTGAGACCCCATCTCTAAAAAGAAAAATTTAAAAAATAGTTGGGCATGTTGGTACACACCTGTAGTCCAAGCTTCTGGGAGGCTGAGGTGGGAGGATTGGTTGAACCCAGAAGTTTGAGACTGTAGTGAGCTATGATCATGCCACTGCTCTCCAGCCTGGGCACCAGAGTGAGACACTGTCTCTACAAAGAAAATTTAAAAAAGTAAAAAGAAAGGCTTAGGAAACAGTGTCAAGGCCCAGCACTAGAGTTTTAGAGGTGTGTAGGAAAGGAAAAAAAATATTTTTCCCCTACCCTTCTAGGTTTTCTGGTTGAGAGGGGCAGGTGCTGCTGCAAATTAGACTAACAAAGGAAAGACTAACGAGAAAAAATCTCATTAATGTGTACATCATGAATACTTGTGAGACAAACTCAAAAATGAGTAATTCAAAGAGGTGGTTAGAACTTGGGGCTTATCATTATTCTTAGCAAACTAACATAGGAACAGAAAACCAAACACCAAATTTTCTCACTTATAAGTGGGAGGTGAACAATGAGAACACATGGACACAAGGAAGGGAACAATGCACAGTGGGGCCTGTTGGGGGATAGCCGGGGAGAGCATCAGGATAAATAGCTAATGCATGTGGGACTTAATACCTAGGTGATGGGTTGTTAGGTGCAGCAAACCACCATGGCACATGTTTACCATATAACAAATCTGCACATCCTGCACATGTATCCCGGAACTTAGAATAAAGTAAAATAAAATGTTCTTAAAAAAAGGACTTCAGGTTTATATAGCATCTTAACAAAAGAACAAAACATTTGTAGAGATGTGACAAAACAAACAAAAAGGGGTTTTAGGGCCATGCACAGTGGCTCATGCCTGTAATTACAGCACTTTGGGGGTTCAAGGCAGGATAAATGTTTGAGCCTAGGAGTTCAAGACGAGCCTGAACAACATAGTGAGACCCTATCTCTATAATACATACATACATACATACATACATACATATGTAAATTAGCCAGACTTGGTGGTGAATGCCTGTAGTCCCAGCTACTTGGGAGGCTGAGGTGGGAAGATTGCTTGAGCCTGGAAGATCTAGGCTGCAGTGAGTCATGATCACACCACTGCACTCCAGCCTGGGTGACAGAGCAAGACCGTGTCTCAAAAAGAAAAAGCAACATGGGGTTAGGCTTGTAGGGGCATCAAGTTGTGGGAGGTGAATTTATGAAGAATCTAATGGAAGATAAGGCTAGTTAGTAAGGTTTGTTTGGGTGAACTCTTCCTCAGTGCCATCTTGTTTCTGGGATAAGGCTGTTATCCCACTCCTGGTATGGGAAGTGGAGGTGGGGACAACTTCACAAGGGAAATTTATCTTCTGCTTTTGAAACTGGCCCAATTGTCCCATGGAAGTGATATTTATGAGGTTTTGAATAAACATAGAAGTTGACCCTCTCAGTCTTTTTTTTTTTTGAGGCAAAGTTTCACTCTGTTGCCCAGGCTGGAGTGCAGTGAGGTGACCTCACCTCACAGCAACCTCCGCCTCCTGGGTTCAAACAATTCTCATGCCTTGGCCTCCCAAGTAGCTGGGATTACATGTGCGCACCACCACACTTAGCTAATTTTTGTATTTTTAGTAGAGACAGGGTTTCACCATGTTGGCCAGGCTGATCTCGAACTCCTGACCTCAGGTGATCTGCCCACTTCGGCCTCCCAAAGTGCTGGTATTACAGGCATGAGCCACTGCGCCCAGCCTCAGTCTTAAAATTGAAGCTTACATTTGTCTCATCTGAGTTCCTTCCTCAAGAAACCAACCCTTTGGCTGGACACATCAGCGTGCACCTATAATCTTGGCACTTTGGGAGGCCACAGTGGGCAGATGGTTTGAGACCAGACGTTTGAGACCAGCCTGGGTAACATGGTGAAACCCCATCTCTACCAAAAAAAAAAAAAAAAAAAAATACAAAAAGTTAGCCCAGCACAGTGGCAGGCACATGTAGATGTAATCCTAACTACTCAGGGGAGTAAGGTTGGAGGATTGTTTGAGCCCGGGAGGTCAAGGCTGCAGTGAGCCATGATCTCATGCCATTGCATTCCCGCCCAGGCAACAGGGTGAGACCCTGTCTCAAAAAAATAATAATTATAAAAATAAAAATAAAAGAAACCAACCCTCAGGCAAGGAACTGAAACTCATCAAATCACCGCATTCAGATAATGAGACCCCAGGACCCTCATCCATCACAATTGCTTCCTTATCCCTCCCTAATTCCTGTTTTCCTTGCCTTCGTCAGTATTTAAGTCCCCCAATTTTAGTCCGTTAGAAGAGGGATTTGAGACTGTACCTCCTGTCATCCTAGCCTGCAGCACCTGATTAAAGTCTTCTCTGGCAATACTCATTGTCACAGTGATTGGCATTCTGTGCAGTGAGCAGCAGGACCAGGACTGAACCCCTCACTTTTTGGTAACACTCTCAGGCATACAGGGAAGGGCAGAGAGCTTACCCTGTGTCTGTTTTTCTCAGTTGTCATCAAAAGAATCCTTGTGCAGAGTGGCATATTTTGGGGTGGCAGACTCTGAACCCCTTCAAGGGCTTAGGCTGCTTTGAGGACTGCAGCAGTGATGTGGGTTAAAACTGGTTTTAAGTTGGATGGAGAACCCAGCCACCTTTTAAACAAACGTGTTTCTAGGACAAAGCGTGTCCCAGGTTCCAAATAAGTGACATACAAGGGAACCTTCAAAACACAGCACTGTTGGCAAGATGGAAACCCCTGTCTCTGCAGTCTCCAGTTAGTGGCAGAGGGTGCAATGGAGTGAGTGCTGCCCTAGGAGAGTGGGATTCTAGTTCCAACTTCTACTCATCTCATCCAGAGCCTCAGATATCAATAAAAAGGCATACACCACCTTTAACATTTTCCTAACCAGAAATTGGGAGAATGAACCAGATTATCTCTTGTAATTCCAGAGATTATGGGAAATTAAAGTGGAGTTCAAGAGGCTCATTTCCTGCTATGAAGAATTCCTGCTTTGAATGATTTATGGATTTTTGGTGGCCGGGGTTGGGGGTGGTGGTTCCATGCTGACTTAAAGGACCCTCCTTCCCAGAGTGGTTTATTAATTCAGGGATCTCAGCAGAAAGGAGAATCTGCACTGGGGTGGGTGGAAAGAAGCACTTGCCTGAGGGCTGGGCCCAAGAACCCGAAGTTCACAAAGGGACTAGGAGTGCTTGTTAGTCTATGAATGGCTTAAATCAATTTGTTTTTTGCTTTAGTATTTCCTGTTTCTGAAATCAAGAGCCCTAATGCATCTCAATAGTTTCAAAGTAGCTATTTGCTTTCTTTCCAAAGAGCAGTCATTTACCACCTGCAGGTTTGTATTAACATAAACTATGCAGACAGCTTTCTGTTCTAGCAAAAAGCCTCTCTATCACTTAAGGCAATCAGACATTCTGCTTAAGAAAGGCAGAATTAATTAACTGCAGAAAATAAACTGACATTCTGCTCAGACACACTCTTGACGGAAAATAATCCTGAATGGGCTTGTAACTCATTCATTTACACAATTTTTATTGTTTTAAAAAATTCGGAGAGCATTAAAAAAGAGGTTGCAGTTTAATAAAAATTGCCTTGGGTAAGGTGTTAAACATTGACACAAAATGAACATCATCTTTGTCCTGTGTTTATTACAAACATTCAAGCTGCTCCTGAGGATTCCTTAAGGCACATTGAACAATTAAACTTCAAGGCTTATTTTCATCTTGCTAATTACCTCTTAATAGAAACTTTTTGTGATTGAGCTTCATTAGCCAGTTGGAAACCGGGCAGATTTCAAAGGAAACTGTTGTTTAAACAGATCACTGGATTTGAGTCTACTCAGTGGTGTGCCTTGGCAAAGGCCTGGAGATACTAGGAGAGACAGTGACAGGGAGTCTGGGATTAATAAAACCTGGCAAACAGAGCAGTGGTCTTGACATACAGAAGTCATAGGTTCAAGTTTCTGCTGGGTAGGATAGGGTGATCAGTTAATTTATTGTTCAAAATGATAGAGACAAGAGGCAGGGAAATTCTGGGCAGAAGAGGGCAGTCCCCAGTGAGGGACCCAACCTCAGGCCTGGAACTGCAGCCCAAAGTGAGAACATGCATTCCTGTTTTCCTGCTCAAAGGTTGCCTTTTCCAAAACCATCCATGGCCCACTCTACCCCCTATCCTGTGCCCATAAATACCCCAGGCTCTGCCAGAAGAGGGAGGAGAAGAGAAGCAGCAGGACGTCGGACACTACAATTGGACATCAGAGAGAAGCAGCTTGACTTCAGAGGAACGGCTTGATGGTGTAACTTCAGAGAAGAGTCTGGCCAGGATAGTCGGACTCTGGGGGAAGATTATCTTCCCGCCTCATGCGCTTATCAGCTCCCCTTCCTGTTGAGAGCCACTTTCATTGGCAATAAAAGTCCCCACATTTACCATCTCCAATTTGTTCACGGGACTTCATTCCTCCTAGACGCCAGACAAGAACTCAGGTGCGGGTGAAAAAGGCTGTCATGCTGACACTCCACTTAGCTGTAAACACTTAAGCCGTCTGTGGGTGGCAAAGCTAAAAAAGCATTGTTTTAGCGCTCTTGTAACACTCTTTCTGGTGGTTCAGAGGTTGCAGGCACCCCCCAAGATGATGCCATGGGGCTGCACAGAGTTTTGCTCCTTCCAGCACCCAAAAGCACTTGTTCTGCCTCCTGCACCTGCTCACCTGTGCTCCCCCTCCTGTGAGGGTTGGAACACAGTGGGCCCAAGTGAGTGGAGTTCACCCCTGCCGGCACCGAAGCAGCCAGCTAATGCTAGCTCTCATGCACTCCAGTTCCCACCCACAGAGGGTCCACGGAAACTTTCTGTTTCAAAACCCAGGTACTAATGAGAGTGTTATGTTTAGCCTAAAGCTGCTCCCTTACATATTTTAAGTTCAGCCTAAAGTTTTCTCAGTACATAGTAAACTGTAACCTAACTGGATGTGTAAATAGACTGTAACCTACTATTGGGGCTCAGAAAACAATGCACCAAAGTGAAATCCTCAGCAGCAGCCTCAGAAACAAAAGTTTTTGTTTTCTTTTGTTTTTGAGACAGGATCTTGCTCTGTCGCCCAAGCTGGAGTGCAGTGATGTGATCATGGCTTACTGCCCTCTCAGCCTCCTGTCTTAAGCAAACTTTCCAGCTCAGCCTCCTAAGTAGCCTCCTAACTATAGATGCATGCCACCACATCTAGCTAATTTTTAATTTTTTTGTAGAGATGAGGTTTTGCCATGTTGCCCAGGCTGGTCTCAAACTTCTGGCCTCAAGCAACCCTCCTGCCTCTGCATCCCAAAATGCTGGGATTACTGACATGAGCTACCAGCACCCAGCCCAGAAATTTTTCTATGACTTTCTTCTGCCTGCCCTCCTTTCTCTCAGTCCCATTCTACCCCAAGGCTAGCCATAGAAACTAAACTTCTTCTTCCCCAAGGTGGGTCATAGAAACCAGAAACCCTTTTTCCTTGAAGGCCAGTCATAAAACCTAAAAATATTCTATTTAAAACTGTCCATAGGCCAGGTGTGGTGGCTCACACCTGTAATCCCAGAATTCTGGGATGCCAGGGCGGGCAGATCACTTGAGGTCCGGACTTTGAGATCAGCCTGGCCAATATGGTGAAACCCCATCTCTACTAAAAATACAGAAATTAGCCTGGCATGGTGGCATGCGCCTGTAGTCCCAGCTACTCAGGAGGCTGAGGCAGGAGAATTGCTTGAACCTGGGAGGAGGAGGTTGCAGTGAGCCAAGATGCCCCAGTGCACTGCAGCCTGGGTGACAAAGTGAGACGCCGTCTCAAAATAAAAAACAAACAAACAAAAAAAACTGGCCATAAAGAAATTATCTGATCCCCATTCCAGAGAAGAGTCCTGCCCCACACTCAGAAGAAAGGGGTGTGTGCTCAGAGAAGCCAAGAAGAATCTAGACTGGCAGGCTTTATTGGTTTTTCCCACTAAGTCTATCGAAACCGCCTTTGCAAAATTATAACTAAAGAAATTATGACAGTGAAAGATATCAGACCTAACCAACTCCATCTTGCTTCTAATATCTCAGCTGTCTTCGTCCATTCCTGGGCATAGGCCAAACTAGCCTTGGGAAATAATTTAGTTTATGGTTTAAATAATACCTTTTTCCAAAAGCTAAACTGTTCTTGTAAAATGAACGATATGCCACCAACCATAAAGTAATGATGAGAGGGGCTGGAATTCTAAATATTACCAGCCATTATTCCAGAGGTCATAAGATTTGCAACTTCCCCAAATACTCTTGAAGATAACATCATTATTATGAAACTAAGATTGGCCTGTTGAGATGTCTTTTCAAGTTTTTGCATTTCTGAAACCAAAGGGCCCCACCTGGGCCTGCCAACCAGTTCTGTGGCCCTCACCCAGGAACTGACTTAGCATAAGAGAACAGATTAGACTCCCTGTGATTTCAACCCTGAGCCAACCAATCAGCACTCCTGACTCACTGGCCTCCTGCCCACCAAATTAGCCTTAAAAACTCTGATCCCCGAGTTTTCAGGGAGACTGATTTGAGTACGAATAAAACTCTGGTCTCCTGCACAGCTGACTCTGCGTAAATTACTCTTTCTCTATTGCAATTCCCCTGTCTTGGTAAATCGGCTCTGTTTAGGCAGCGGGCAAGGTGAACCCGTTGGGTGGTTATACTATTAGCAGTAAATCATACCCTTTTTGTCCAATCATATTTTTACATGGCTATCCATCCATACCTTGTTGAAGCTAAGCATAAAAGTGGACAGTTTATCCTGTATCTTTGTGTTTTCATCCTGAAGACTCCCATGTATATGTATTAAATACACTTGTATACCTTTTCTCCTATCAATCAATCTGCCTCACGTCAGTGATTTTCGGTGAACTCAACAAGTTTCAACCAATCAAAGGCAGCCCACTGTTCAGACCTTGTTCAAATAAGGCAAATGCCAAGCTGAAACTACCTTTGCAAAAGTTATATCAGTGAGAAAAACAAAAAAAACTAGTGAGCTAAACTAACTCAATCCCCATCTTGCCTTTTTCTTAATTATTCCTGGGCTGTTGGGCCAAGCTAACTTTGAAAGCTGTTAAGGCTATAGTTTAATAATAGGCCTTGCCCAAAACTTAACCGATTTTGTAAAGCTAATGGGAAGCCCTTAGGCTGGGGGAAGGAGCGGAACTTGAGTCCTGCTAAGGTGCAGACATAAGCAATCGTCAGCCATTATTCCTGAGGTTATACAATACGCAACTTCCCCAATTACTCCTGCAAATAACAACACTATTGTAGATTGGCCTTTTCAGATATCTTCATAGGTTTTTGTGTGTTTGACACTCATGGCTCCACCTGGACCACCAACCCAGCTCCTGTGGCCCCACCCAGAAGCGATTCAGCCCACCACAGGACAGCTTCCACCTCCAATGAATGATTTCATCTCCGCTCCAGCCAATCAGCAGCAAGCACCTGTTACCTGGTCACCCCCACCCCTTCCCCCAAACTGCCTTTGAAAAACCCCTAACTTAGGAGCTCTAAACAAGATGATTTGAGTAGGAACTCTATCTCCTATGTGTCGTGGCTGGCCTCCTGCCTATTAAACTCTTTCTCTACTACAATGCCGTGGTCTGTCTTTATGCATTGGGCAGGAAAAACCCCTTGGATGATTACAAAGCTGTTACCAATCCAGCTGTTTCTGTACCTCACTTCCATTTTCTGTATCTCACTTTCCTTTTTTTTTTTACCATAAATCCTTTCTGTCCATGTGGCAGCACAGGAGCCTCTCTGGACCTATTCTGGTTTGGGGAACTGCCCGATTCACAAATCATTCTTTCCTCAATTAAACTCTGCTCCTTTTTTTTTTTTTTTTTGAGAAAGAGTCCCCCACTCTGTCACCCAGGCTGGAGTCCAGTGGCATGATCATGGCCCACTGCAGCCTCGAATCCCCAGGCTCAGGTGATTCTTTTGCCTCAACCTCCCAAGTAGCTGGGACTACAGGTGCATGCCACCACACCCAGCTAATTTTTAATATTTTTTGTAGAGATTGGGTTTTGTCATGTTGCCCAGGCTGGTCTCGAACGCCTGGGCTGAAGTGATCCACCTGCCTTGGCCTCCCAAAGTTCTGGGATTACAGGTGTGAGCCACTGTACCTGGCCAAACTGTTAAATTTAATTTGTCTAAAGTTTTAACAAGAGTAAAAGGGGGTGCTTACTGAATGGGGTGCCAGGCATAAAGAACTGGACAGTCCTAATTAAATCAGGCTCTTTAGCAGCTTTGTGACTTTATAAAGCCATTGACCTTTCTGAGCCTATTTCTTCACTTTACAAGGAAAATAACAGTGTTCTTTCATGGAGATACTTACTAATCATGGAGATACACAAAAATGTACTTTATAAATTGTAAACCATGATAAAATATGAGGTACTATTGTATTTGATAAAGCAGAGTCAAGTTTACTGCTTACGATTGAGATACTGGATGTACAAATGGACAATTGCCAAACTATATAGAAAGATAGTATTTTGACTCACAACCGGTCCAGAAAACCAACCCCTATTGACAATAACCAGCACAGGAAGGTAGCCTGTTATAAATCAGACTTTCAGGAAGTCACTTGTTATCTCTAGTGACAAGCCAGGAAGCTAAATAATAACTTGTGTCACAATCGGCCCCAAATGGCCAGGACTTGATTAATAACTAACAGATTCTGTAAGTTTTTTTCTCCACTTCCAACTTAGGACCAACTACGGAAAGCCAAATACGCATTCCCAATCAAACATACAGGATTTCCCGCTTCTAGGTAGCCTCCTACAGCTTTCCCAGGCCAACAGCCACCCAGAGGACGTACCTAAAGCTTTCCTTTTTCCCCACTATAAAGCTTTCACACTTCTCTGCCCACCTTTGAGTTTCTGCTAAAACTCAATGATGGTGGCTGTTTCTCTTGCTATAGCAGCTCTGAATAAATAGCCTTTGCTTTTCTCAGGCTGGGGGATGGAGTGGAACCTGAGTCCTGCTAAGGTGCAGACATAAACAATTGTCAGCCATTATTCCTGAGGTTATATGATACAGAACAAGACATATTTATTTCCATATTTGACATCTATATATAGGACCTCGGGTCACGAGATACTGAATGGGACTTTTGCTGTTGTCTTGGAATTGTCATTATAGTCATAATGCTGAGTTCTTAGGTACTAAGCACAGCTGTTACCGGATGGAAGGTCTTGACTGTGAGTTGTCCAGGTTCTTGATATGTTGAACAAATAATTGAACAAAATGCATAAACAAAGCAACAAAGGAATGAAGCAACGAAAGACAAAGCAACAAGAGAACAATAACAAAAGCACAGATTTATTGACACTCCAGAGTAGGAGCAGATTAGAGCAAGCAACTCAAGAGCGCCCCTCCACCCCAATTAGGGTTTTTATTAAGCTGAAAGAATTTGGTAACAACCCTAGGTGCCATTTAGAGGCCTCCAATTGATTATACCCTAGGAAGGATTGGCCAGTAACCAATCAGCGGCTGAAGTGGGAACTTCTGTCTTGTTATCACAGGGCAAGGATGTGGCCTGTATGCTGCCTAATCTTGCCTAGAACTGTCCACACCTGCTGCTCTTTTGTTTATGCCTTTATCCTTGGTTACCCTAATTCCCCATTCTCCTGCCTCACAGCCATGGGACTGACTAAAAGTTAACCCAACACTGTAATCCCAGCATTTTGGGAGGCCGAGGCGGGTGGATCACTTGAGGTCAGGAGTTTGAGAAAAGCCTGGCCAACATGGTGAAAACCCGTCTATACTAAAAATACAAAAAAATTAGCGGGATATGGTGGCACATGCCTATTATCCCAGCTACTAGGGAGGCTGAGGCACGAGAGTCACTTGAACCCAGGAGGTGGAGGTTGCAGTGAGCCGAGACCCTACCACTGCACTCCAGCCTGGGCGACAGAGTGAGACTCCGTCTCAAAAAACAAACAAACAAAAAAGTTAACTCAACAGGTGTACCACCATTATGTCAGCATTCCCCAAAGCCTAATGAAAAGTAGAAATGTTCCCAGGGTAGCAAAATTGTCCTAGAAAAAGGATGCTGAAGCTTCTCAAGCACGGATACAGTAGTCCGTCTATCCACAGTTTCACTTTCTATGGTTTCAGTTACCTGCAGTCAATTGCAATCCAAAAATATCAAATGGAAATTTCCAGAAATAAACAATTCCAATACATTTAAAGTTGTGCGCCATCTGAGTGGTGTGATGAAAACTCTTGCCTTCTGGCTCTGCACCTGAGATGTGACTCATCCCTTCGTCTAGCATATCTATGCTAGATACACTATCCACCTATTAGGCACTTAGTAGCAGATCAAGTGTCCTGGTATTGCCGTGCTTATGTTCAAGTAACCCTTTATCTCACTTAATAATGGCCCCAGAGTACAAGAGCAAAGATCATAATGCTGGCTATTCACATATGCTAAGGAAAAGCCATAAAGTGCTTCCTGTAAGTGAAAAGGTAAAAGTTCTCAACTTAATACGAAAAGAAAAAAATGATATGCTGAGGTTGCTGAGATCTAAAGTAAGACTTGTTATCTGAGAGACCAAAATAGATGCCCCTTTGTTAGCTAAGACAGACCTTAAAGTTAAGGAAATAAAGTTACCTATGGGTTGAGTTGCCTACCGGTTCAGGGCCTGGCTAGCATGGCAAATTTCTACTTTCCTCCACCTCTAAATGTCCTAACAATAGGAGCTATCAGATCCTTCCTAACTCTGATTTATAACCCAGGCCTAATTACAACTCTAATTGGATGGAGGGGCACCAAACATTCTTTTCTGATAAGAAATTACAGACTTTAAGCCAGTTTCAGTCAGTTTATAGAGGCTGCGCACAAACTTTGTGTTCTATCATTCAACTTTTGATGTAAATAGCCAAATTTCACCTTGTGTTAATGCTAAACCCTCCCCCCAACCAAAGTGAACATGGGAGGTATGTTACATATATGTTTACCCATTGCACATGCTCAGCTTCCCTCATAAACATGTATGGCTTTTCCTTCAAACCCACTGAATATGTATGACTCTATTGTGTGATACAGGCCCTGTGAGGTATAAAACCCAACCTGTTCGTCCCTCTTCAAATGGAGAGCACCTCTGGTCCACACTGGAGAGTATCTCTTTGTGGTTTGCAAACCAATATTCCCAAAAAAGCTCTCCTTTCTACTATTTAGCCATCCTCATGGTCTTTGGATTATACAACAAACCTAGCCATGAAAATAGGAAGGAAGAGAAGAAGGAAAAAGAAATTCATGCTAGTTTTGCTGTTGCACTTCAAACAGCAAAAGCTATGGCCACAGTGTGTGACAAGTACTTAGTTAAGATGGAAAAAGCATTAGATATAGGGGTGGAAAACATGAATAAAAATGTATTCTAACTGATGGCAATCAAGTTCAGTACTATCCTTGGGTTCAGGCATATGCTGGGGGTGTTGGACCATATCCCCTATGAATGAGGAAGGCTACTATATTTACATTTCCTGTGGTGCAAGCAGAACCCATAAAGATTAGCAGAGCTTGAGCCTTCTCATAGGTACCCTGGAGGCATTTGCCTTCTGGATTAGAGGACCCCAGCACAGAAGGGGCTTAGGGTGGTTGGTGGTAAGAAAACGTTATGCTGGAAGAAATCATCTCGCCTTGGATACAGAATCCTTCATTCAGAACAAAGACTACATTTCCCATTCCCCCCTTGCACGTAGCTGTGCAAGTTATGGCCAATGAGATGTGCAGCATTTCTGCAATTCAGAGATCCTGCAGGACCTCCTTCCCTAGAGAGGTTTTTGTTTTCCCTCTTTGGCCTCTCCTCCTTCCTTAATCCTAGAGGACGCAGAAGCAGCAGAGTGGGAAGGAACTAGATAGTAGACCATGTCCCCTTCCATGCAGATCCCTTGGTCATACCCAAGTTAAGGAAGAAGGAGAGAGCATTGAATTGGATGTGAAATTCAAGTTTCTCACTGGACTGGGCTAGATTTTTAATACCTGACTGTGACTAAGAAGCTTTGAGATCTGTCCAAGATGTCATTAAAGAACAGAAAATAGGTACTCAATGGATATTGGTTCAATGACACTGAGCTATTAAGTACATCCAGATTTTTACATGTTCCATTTTCTTAAAATGCAGGTACACTTGTATGTTGTAAAGAATATCTATAGGTTGGGGAGAAAACACCAGAATTAAGGCAACATTTACCAAAAAAAGACACCAGTAGTCAAAAATGCATCATTCTAAACTTTAGTAACCTACAGCATGCAGGAGCCTATCCTACTCTAGGGGGAGTTCCTACTCTAGGGGGAGGTCCTACTCTAGGCTTCCAGTGTGTCTTCTTTATCATTGAATACACAGAATAATGATGTCAATCGATAACAGAATCAATCATTTTATAGAAAAATTATTTTCTTTTTTGCCTCTCCCCCCAAATTACGTTCTTAATCTTTTCATCAAGCAAGCTTCTATCCTCAAACTTTCCTCTACATTTTAAAATGTTTGAAACGTAATTTCTGACCATGTGTCCAGCAAAATGGAAGGCTGGAAGTGGAGTTACAACCTTCTAAGCATTAATACAGTAGGAAACAGCTTTATTCCATATGATTTGAATCTTTAAGTTTAAATATAAAGGATGGGTTAAACAATGGCTCATTTTGTGATAGATGCTGACACCTACTGGGCAGATTTTATATTAAATGTTCGATATGTTTTGGCCCAAAAAAAGAAATGAAATGTTCCTGGTTCTTGGAAGGTAAAATCTTGGGTTTGGAAGGGCAAGGGCATGAGGGCATCCTGGCCCCAGGATGGTGGGAGCACAGCCACTGGGAAATGAAGACTCAAGGATGATAAAAGGGACTCAGGAAAAGAATCATGGGGTAAGTTCTGGAATGCAATCAGATAGTTGGCTCCAGCATTCCAGCCTTGCCAATCTAAAGCCCTTCCTCTCCTGGAGTTTCTCATCTGCTTCTAAGATTTTTTTCTAGGTGTAGAGCTCTATTTTCAAAGTGAACTTTGGGGAAGAACTACCCTCCAAGCCAACTCAAATAAATGTGCCCCTGCATCATTTTCTGGGCATTCCTGTGACACCTGGTCATCATCAATATTATTGCTGACATTTTTTGAGTACCTACTTTGTACTTCTGCGCTAAGTCTTTATATTACAAGTGGACAGACCTTGGAGTCAGGCTACCCGAGTGCAAACATTGGCTCTGCCATATGTTAATACAAGTTCTATGACTTTGGTCAAATGATAATCTCCTTATCTCTAAAATGGAGATAATGATAATGTCTGCCACACAGAGGTCTTGTGAGATTTTAAAGTGTTCACATACATAAATTACTCAAAACAGTGCCTGGTATATCATAAGTGCCATACAAATGTTGGTATTGTTACCTTATTTAATCTTTACAATAAAACTCAAGTAAACACTGTTATTTTGTAAAATTAGAAAACAGTCTTGGTGTATGAGTTGGAGATGTTTTCAGCTTTAAATAACAGAAAACCTAACTAATGGTGGCTTAAATTATATTCTCTCTCTCTCTCTCTCTCTCTTCCCCCTTCCCCCTTCTCCTATAACAAGCCTAACGAGCAGTCCAGAGGTAGGTGGCTGCTGGCACTGGCTCATGGCTCAGTGATGCCAGGGCCAGTGTCTCAGATATTTTCAAGGTCTTTCCCTCATGGTTATAAGAGGATTATCCCAATTCCAGGGATCATATCTGTTCATCTGCCCTTTTATTAGAAAAGTAAAAGCGTTCCCAGAAACTCTCCCATTAACTTCTATTTATGTTCTATTGGCAAGAACTGTGTCACTTGGCCACTCCTGAGTGCAAAGGGGCATGGGAAAGTGGGTATTTAACCTTTTCAGACTCTAAAGTAGAAGGCAGTAAGGGGGAAGGGAATGGGAATGACCATTGGGTCAGCCAGAGATTGGCACCTGCCACACTAAAGAGAAGATAAATCATTTGCTTAGGTCAGATAGCTACCAAGAGATGGTGCAGCATTCAAGCCCAGGTAGCCTGGCTTCTGGCCTCCTCATAGTTTGGATATTTATGCCTTCTTCCAAATCTCATGTTGAAATGTGATGCCTGATGGAGGTGGGGCCTAGAGGGAGGTGTTTGGGATATGGGGGCAGATCCCTCATGAATGGCTTGGTGCCCTCCCCATGGTAACAAGTTCACAAGAGATCTGATTGTTTAAAAGAGCCTGGCACCTACCCCCTCTCTCTCTTGCTCCCTCTCTTCCCATGTAACATGCTGGCTCTCCTTCCCTTCTGCCATGATGGTAAGCTTCCTGAGAACTCATTGGAAGCAGATGCCAGCACCATGCTTCATGTACAGCCTGAAGAACCGCGAGCCAAATAAACTTCTTTTCTTTATAAATTATCCAGGCTCAGGTACTTCTTTCTAGCAATGCAAAATGGACTAACACAGAAAATTGGTACTGAGAAGTAGTGTGTTGCTATAAAGATATTTGAAAATGTGGAAGCAGGCTTTGGGACTGGGTAAAGGGCAGAAGTTAGGAGAGTTTAGAGGGCTCAGAAGAAGACAGTGAGATGAGGACTCTGAGAAGTTTGGGACTTCTCAGAGACTGGTTAAATGGTTGTGACCAAAATGGTGATAGAAATATGGACAGTGAAGGCCAGGCTCAGATGGAAATGAGGGAGTTATTGAGGACAGGAGTAAAGGTCACCCATGTTATGCCTTAGCAAAGAACTTGGCTACATTATGTCCAGGCTGTAGAGATCTGTAGAAGTTTGCACTTAAGGCTGATATCCCAGGGAATATGGCAGAAGAAATTTCTTTATTGTTATTATTATTTATTTATTCTTGAGACAGAGTCTTGCTCTGTCGCCCGGGCTGGAGTGCAGTGGCGCCATCTCAGCTCACTGCAAGCTCTGCCTCCCGGGTTCACGCCATTCTCCTGCCTCAGCCTTCCGAGTAGCTGGGACTACAGGTGCCCACCACCATGCCCAGCTAATTTTTTTGTATTTTTAGTAGAGACGGGGTTTCACCGTGTTAGCCAGGATGGTCTCGATCTCCTGACCTCCCACCTCGGCCTCCCAAAGTGCTGGGATTACAGGCATGAGCCACCGTGCCCAGCTGGCAGAAGAAATTTCTAAGCAGCAAGGCATTCAAGAGGTGACCTGGCTGCTTCTAACAACCTATGATCAGGTACTGGAAATTTACAATTTAAAAAGGAGCAGAGCACAAAAATTTGGAAAAGACACAACCTGGCCATGTGGTAAAGAAGGAAAAAGCATTTTCAGGAGAGAAATACGAGAGGACTGTGGAGCAACCACTTGCTGGAGAGATTAGCATGGCTAAACAGGAGCCAAGAGCTAATAGCCAAGACAATGGGGAAAAGGCCTTGAATACATTTCAGAAGTCTTTGGACAGCCCTTCCTATCACAGGCTGAGAGGCCTAGGAGGAAAGAATGGTTTCAGGGGCCAGGCCCTGGGCACAATTACCCTGCACCATCTCAGAAGGCTGCTTTCCCCAACCCTGCTGCTTCAGCTCCAGCTGTCATTCAGTTACAGATCAGGCTGCTGCTTTGAGGCTGGGCACAGTGGCTCACACCTGTAATCTCAGTACTTTGCAAGTGATCCAAAGCAGGTGGATCACTTGAGTCCAGGAGTTCAAGACCAGCCTGGGCAATATGGTGAAACACTGTCTCTACCAAAAAAATAAAATAAAATAAAATAAAAAAATAAACAACAACAAAAAAACAACGAATAGGCTGCCACTTTGGAGAGCATAAGCTCTAAACCTTGGCAGCTTCCACATGGTGTTAATTCTGCAGGTGCACAGAATACAAGCATGAGGGAGGCTTCGTGACTTCCACCTAGATTTCAGAGGGTGTATCAGAAAGTCTGGGTGCCCAGGGAGAAGTCTCTGCAGACAGCCTCTACTAGGGCAATGTCATGGGAGAAATGTGCAGTTGGAGCCCCAACACTGAGTTCCCACCAGGGCACTGCCTAGTGGAACTGTGGGGAAGGACCTGCCATCATTCAGATCCCCAAATTGTAGAACCACTAGTGGCTTACAACCATAGTGTGGAAAAGCCACAGGCACCAGACTCCAATCCATGAGAGCAACCACATGGGATGCACCCAGAGAGGCCACGGAGATGGGGCTATCCAAGGCCTTGGAAACCCACCCCTTGTACCATTGTGCTCAGGATGCAGGACGTGGGGTAAAGGGAGATTATTTTGGAGCTCTGAGGTTTAATATCTGCCCTGCTGAGTTTCAGACTTGCGTGGGGCCTATTGTCCCTTTCTTTGGGTGATTTCTCCATTTTGGAATGGGAATGTCTACCCAACACCTGTACCATTATTGTATCTGTAAGAAAATAACTTGGTTTGATTTTATAGGCTCACAGGTGGAAGGAACTTGCCTTGAGTCTCAGATGAGATTTTGGACTTGAGATTTGGACTTTTAAGTTAATGCTGGAATGAGTTAAAACTTTGGGGTACTATTGGGAAGGAATAATTTTATTTTGCGACGTGAGAAGGACATGAGATTTGGGAGTCCACAGGAGGAATGGTGTAGTTTGAATGTTTGTCCCCTCCAAATCTCATATCGAATTGTGATCCCCAGTGTTGGAGGTGGGGCCTAGTGGAAGGTGTTTAGGTCATGAAATTGGATCCTTCATGAATGGCTTGGTGCCCTCCCCATGATAATGAGTTTACATGAGATCTGGTTATTTGAAAGAGCCTGGCATCTCCCCCTGTCTCTCTTGCTCCTTCTCTTGCCATGTGACACACTGGCTCCCCTTCCTGGAACATAATTGTAAGGTTCCTGAGGACTTACCAGAAGCAGATGCTGGCACCATGCTTCATGTACAGCCTGCAGAACCATGAGCTAAATAAACTTATTTTCCTTGTAAATTACCCAGCCCTAGGTACTTCTTTATAGCAATGCAAAATGGACTAACACACCTTCTAAACACCACGTCATTTTTCTTTGAGACAAGGTCTCACTCCGTCACCTAGGCTGGAGTGTGGTGGCACAATCACAGCTCACTGCAGCCTCAACCTTCTGGTCTCAGGTGATCCCCCTGCCTCAGCCTTCCAAGCAGCTGGGACCACAGGCGTGTGCCACCACAGCTGGCTAATTTTTAAAATTATTTGTAGAGATGGGGTCTCGCTATGTTGCTCAGGCTTGTCCTGAACTCCTGGGCTCAAGTGATCCTCCCACCTTGGCATCCCAAAGAGCTGGGATTACAGGCATGAGCCACCACGCCCGGCCATACCATATTAATTCTGTGCTGGATAGTCTCCATTTGCCCCTCCTTATCCCTTCTTCCCATTCTTTATCCTGATGTGGGTCCCGGAAGCCTGTTCTCTAAGAACATCAGTACACAGGCCTACATGTCCTCTGGTTTACCTTTTGGTTCAGTCAGTGGTTATGGAGGATGGGAGGCTCTGGTTTAGCAGAAGTTCTGCTCCTCTACTGAAGGCATATCAAGCAGTCCTTCTCCTACTGTATCCATTAATGTCATCCTCCCCCTTATCCCTTCAGCCCTAGGGTAGTAATGCCTCTCTACTATTGATGATGCCTGGAGGTGTCACCATGCCTTGCAGATTCTCTTAACCCAGACATGATAGATTAATACATCATCTGTTATCTGCCAGAACTCTAACTGATAATAACACCTTACAATTACATGGTGCTCTATAAATATGCTTGTATGTGTATTCTCTTTAGGAGGTATTATTTCATTGAGATTTCAACCCACAATCTAGCCTCATACATTTTTCTGGTATCACAGGTTCTCATAATGGTATGCTTTATCAGCATATGCACAGCAACTTTGCTTTAGAATGATGAAATCTTGGATCCATAAGACATACAGGATAGTGGATTATGGTTACATGGCTTCCTTCACTAGTTTAGTCTATAAAGTCTGATTTACATAGTTGCAGCTTGTATCTCCCCAAGACTGTCCTGCTTTATCTGCAACCTGGTTCTTGGTCAGGTCTTTCTAACTAGAACTCCAGTCTTGTCCCTTTATCTTGCATCATTTGCTTCTCAGAAAACTGCCCCAGTGAAACTGTTATAAGCCTCTCTTTCTTCCTCTATCTGGGCAAAATTCCCCTAGCATCTCCCATTCTTAACTATTTCATATCCTTTTTCCTCTTTTCTTCCTTTCTAGTCCATACTTCTCCTTTTCCTGCTTTCCTGGCTTGCACCTGGAACATGGTGCCACCATAACCTATTACACTTTCCCAGATCTAGTATCTGATTGCCTGTCAATCACTTGCAGACTATCATGGCACATGAAAGAGAAAGTAGATTCATTTTATTTTATTTTGTTTTATTCTAGGAGTATTAGCATTTTAATAGAGCGTGTCTTAGATAAAATAATTGTTACTGAACCCCAAAATAGCATCACATGGCTAGGAGACTGTTCTGCTCATTCATAAAAGCCATTTGTTTTTTGTGGTAAAATATACATAACATAAAATTTACCACCTTAACCATTCTAAAATTACAGTTCTTTGGCGTTAAGTATGTTCACATTGTTGTGCGATCATCGCTACCTTCCATCTCCAGAAGTTTTTTATCTTCCTCACCTGGACCTCTGTACCCATTAAGCACTAAGTTCCCATTTCCTGCTCCCCTGCTCCAGTGCCTGGCAACTACCTATTCTACTTTCCGTCTCTATGATTTTGACTGAAAATAGCCTTATTTTGCGCTGTTCAGAAGAACAAGTTCAGGATTCCTCTGTGTGAGTTGCAAGTGTTACACGGCGTCCTGTGTATCTAGGTGGACCTGCTCATTCATATGTGGACCCATTGCTGGCAGGCAGTGATCTGCCTGCCTGTAGCAGTCCTGGTGACGAGCCTAAATGACCATGTGTCATGCCAAAGAAGAGAGGGGGGCTGAAAGAGAAGGCATTCCCGCCTCTACCCCTGTAAACTCCCTTCAGACTCATTAATTCTTTGATCCCATAAAAAGGAAACTTGGACTGAGGAATACTAAATGTGTTAATAGAAAACCCACATTGCTGAAGCAAATGTAGCCAGTATGTCCAGACATGAATTACTGGCAGTTAAAACCAGGTTCGTGCATAATAATATTGATGAAATCTAGCCTTTTCACTGAGGCAATGGCCCAGAAAGCAGGAATGGTCCATGTAGAAGTGGAGAAGGTAGGCAGTGTTCTCTATGGCAAAGGTCACAAATGGGAAGCCTGCAGGACAGATTCAGCTCAGAGTTGTCTTGTTTAGCCTGCACAATGTATTTTTAAATGTGATTCAGGGCCGGGCATGGTGGCTCCCGCCTGCAAACCCAGCACTTTGGGAGGCCGAGGTGGGAGGATTGCTTGAGCCCAGGAGTTTGAGACCAGCCTGGGCAACAGGGTGAGGTCCCATCACTACAATAAATAAAAATAAATTAGCCAGGCATGGTGGTTCATGTGTGTGGTCCCAACTACTTGGGAGGCTGAGGTGGGAGGATCACCTGAGCCCGAGAGGTCAAAGCTACAGAGACCTATGATCACATCACTGCACTCCAGCCTGAGCAACAAAGACTGTGTCTCATAAAATAAAAATCAATGTGATTCATTGGCAGATTTTAAAAATTTGATTTCCAGTTTCACTTGAAAAATCTGGCTATGCAGCCCTGGAGTCCTCCCTGGCAACAAAATAAGGCTCCCAGTCCTTGCTTCATTCATAAAGCTGGAACTACAACTGCCAACATCTCCCAGGCTCACATCCTCCCCACTCTGACACCAGAGGTGACAGAACTTGCTTGCTTAGTTCCACTTAGAAAAGTCCCTGGCCAGGTGCAGTGGCTCATGCCTGTACTCCCAGCACTTTGGGAGGCCGAGGCGGGAGGATAACTTGAGCCCAGGAGTTCAAGACCAGCCTGGGCAACATAGTGAGACCCATCTCTCATTTTTGAAAATATATATTTTAAATAAATACATAGATAAGAAAAGTCCCAAGGAGTATTCCGAATGATCAGTCAATGTCCCACATCTACTGTAGTTGGAGTAGAATGGGCAGGGTACTCTGATTAGCAGCTCCTACTAAAATTACAGGGTTGGAAGGTAGAGCAGTCCCTCAAAACAAAGGGATACATTTTCAAAAAGGAATGGGAACACATGCTGGATAAATAAACCATCCAATGACCACCACAGGGGACAGGCTGATAGTGTTTTGTTTATCTGTTTTGACATTTTAAATTTAGGTAAATAGCATAAACCTGAGATTACAGAAACACATAATTTCAGAGTTCCATAAAAGTCAACTAACCCACATCCTATCTAATGTATTAATCATGTGTTTTTTTTGTTGTTGTTTGTTTGTTTGTTTTGCAGTATTCCCAACAAGGATCTTCCAGCAGGCATTTAAACTACTTACTTCCTCCTTAAGCATTCTATTCCATTGTAAAATATTCCTAGTTGCTACACAGTTGTTCCTCATAGTCAGGTAAACTCTGCCACCTTGTAGCTTCCACCAGTCAATGGCAGCTCCCACCCTCGGATGTGTCCATAATCAATCCCTTCCATTTTGCAGGTGACAGCTCATCAAATGTTTGAAGATAGCTTTCATGTTCCTGAGTGAGTCTTTTCTTTTCAGGCTAAATCTCAATCTACTCCAGCTATTTCTCACGTGGCAAGGGGTTTACATCCCTTTGGACCTATCCAGTGAAATCTTTCAACATTCAACAATTATTTCTTGTGAACTTTCTTCGTACCAATTAGTAAACTAGATATTGGGAATGAGATGGTGATAAAAATAGGTTACATTTTTGCCTAATGGAGCATATAGCCCTGTAGATGAGGTAGATAATTATATGAATACTACACCCACAAAGAAGTAATAGGTGTTACAAAGGAAAACTACAGGGTTATATGTTTCTCTCAAATTTAATTGCCAGAATCAAATAAAATGCTTCATGTGTGGTCTTGTCAGTAGGAACACTGGGTAGTTTAACTATGTCCACAAATTCTTTCACCATGCCTTCAAAAGATGGAGTCCTTCACTCAAGTAGGGACTAGACTTCTGACTTGCTTCTAACAAATAGAAAAAAAGCATAAGTGATGGAATGTGACTTCAGAGACTGGGTCATAAAAGGCACTGCTGTTTCCTGCTTGCTCTCTCTTGGCTCTGAGGGAAGCCAGCTTCCTTGTCATGACGAAGCTCAAAAAGCCCTATGGAGAGGACCTATTTGGTGAGGAACTGAGCCTCCAGCCAACAGACAGTGAGAAACTGAAACTCCCTGCAGACAGTCACATGAGTGAGCTTGGAAGTGGATCCTCCAGCCCCAGTCAAGCCCTCAAATGACAGAATCCCTGACTCAACGTTTTGCTGCAGCCTCATGAGAGATCTTGAACCAGAACCCTCCCCCACCCCCTGCCACCCACAATAAGCCACTCTCAAATTCCTGACCCACAGAAACTGTGAGATGATAAATATTTGGTTCAAGCTGCTAAGTTTTGAGCATAATTTGTTATGTGGCTATAGGTAATTAATATAGTAAACAGGGTATAACAATTAAATGTCATCCTTAATTAATGCAATTCAAGCTCACATTGACTATTTTGGCTGCCATGTAACCCCAATGATTCATGTTGATTTTATAATCAAGTAATATTTCTCAATCTTTTTCTCTCATGTTCCGCCAAGATTTAGCCTATTGTTCCTTCCATCTTATCAAAATCCTTTGGGAGTTTAATTCTTTTTCAAGGTAATTAGTTATCCCTATTGCTTTGTGCTGCTTCATGGAAGCAGCAATGACATAAAAATGCAAGGAATTGGGTAGTATTCTCAGATCTGCAGCGAATGAGTGAAAATGAACAATTCTCTTAATTTCCTTCAGCTTCCGTTTCTTAATGTGCAAACTGAGTATAACAATGCTGATTTCATGAGGCTCTGAGAGCAGACTAACCTGACACCAATTCCTCTCTCCAGGACTTTCCAAGTGAAAGGGACACTTTCCACCTGCACAGCACCTACTCATTCCCCCCCTTCCTCTAGTAACTGTCCTATTTTCCTTTGGGGAACCACCCCTCCTACACTCACAGTCCGTACGGTTAAGCAAGTTTGGATCCACCTTCCCAGCCCCAGGAATGGTGTTTACTTATGATGCAAGGGAAAACTCAATCATAAGTGCCTTAAACTGTCAAGATACTTATTGTTTGGGTGTAGGAGATTTCTGCATTTGACCAGTGGTTGAAAGACACCAGACTCTAGGTCTGCATATCTGAGATTCTCATGGCCTTCTACTCATTGTCATACTACAGTCTTTTCATTCTCACACATTAGTATCAAAGCAGGAATTTGCTGGTGGGAGAAGGGGTATATGTATAAGGAGACTAGTTTTTCTTTTTTTTTTTTTTTTTTAACTAGGGAAGAAAAATCTTCCCTGAAAGTCCAGAAAAATCATATCTCCTTTCACCTCATTGGCAAGACTCAGTCACACAGAGCTGGGAGAGAAACTGAGAAACTGAAAATTTGGTTTCAGGCTTTCAATCAAAGGAGAAGAGAGCCAGGAAACACTGTTGGGTAGGTAGATAATTAACAGAGCACACCATAGATGAAGATATGGCCCAGACTATCTAGTTAGCATATTCTATCCTCCAAGTCACAGCATGGGTGCATAGGTGGACACATAATCCCACATGGCTCCTTGAACATCAGAAATACAACAGCCACCTTGCCACCATTAGCAAGAAGCCTGTCTGAGAATGGTGTCTCCACAGGAAGCAGGAGTGGAAGGCAAAGAGAAAGATATTCTTGCTGATCTCACTTGAGTGCCTTGTCATTGACATGCCTGCACCAGCTATACTTCTTGGACCTGCTGGTAATGTGAACCAATAAAATCCTTAGTCCAATGTGGTTAGATTACCGCTTTAGTGACCCCCAATGAACCAGACCTCCTGATATTCATACCTTGTGTAGCCTTCTGTCCTTGAATCTGGGCTGACCCCTTGCCTCTCTTTAAACAATAAATTGTGGTGAAGATGACGGCGTGTAAGTTCTGGGCATCAGCCTTAAGATTGCAGCTATGGCACACTTGGAAACCAACCACTGCAGAAGTGCAACTACCCTGAGACTATCATGCTATGAGAATAAGCTAACTATGTAGAAAGGCCATGTGAAGGACCAAGGACCCCAGCTGACAGCAAGAACTGAGACTCCCAGCACAACCCCACCAGCCATGTGAGTGAGCCCTCCTGGAAATGAGTCTTCCAGTCATTGTTGACAAGCTTTCCCCACTGAACCCTGCCCAAATTGCAAATAAACAAAATGCTAAGTTATGGAGTGGTATATTTCATAGCAATAGATAGTTAAAATACTCAGTTTGAGTAGGATTCCAGTGTCATTTGCTGCTGAGAGGGTTTTAAGGGAAACACCAGCCATGTAATCTTAGAGAAATTATAATATCTGCCTGTGATTCAGTTTCTTTAGCTGTACAAAAGCTGTAGTTGACATTCAGGATACATTTAATTTTCTTCCAGTCATTGGGTTGTTTTGGGATTAAATGAAATAATGCATCAAAAAGAACTAATAATGCTAAGGATTCTGACTGACTCCCAGTGACCACTGCTTCCCTACTTGCTCCATTGAAATCCAGTAATTGTCTTAAATGTCTCCAGCATTGCCTTGATCTTCCAGCTTCATAATTCATCAAAAAAGGAATAAAATTAATTTAGCTAGTGAATTCTTGCTGACTCCCAGTGACCACTGCTTTCTCAAGTGGGTAAAAGATTCATTAAATGAACCTTCCAGACTTTTGGCATGGACAGACAAAGCCATAGAAAGCTATGCAAAGCTTATTTTTTCATTCTTGCATTTATTTCTTTGTTTATTCCTTGCCCATCCCTTTCATACTTCCTTATCCTATCCCACCTCCCTCCTCTACCTGCTACCCCCAGACTAGATAAAGTTTCTCTGGCCTGAGCTAGCGAGTAGATTGGCTCTGCTTGGTTCTAAGAGTAAACTTCACCCTGCTTCTCTCCTGGGCTGCCTAATCACAGGAGAGGGGAAGAACAGAAATCCTAGATAGGTTTGGGGTTCTAAATGCAGGGGGGATTTAAGCTGCCTCTCTCCAGGACAGCCCAAGAAGGGCAAACAGTAGAAACTCTATTTGGGATTCTGAACTCAGGGAAGGGACTATCGGCTAGACTGCAGACTATAAATAGCTACGGTGGCCTGGGCCTGAGACATCTTCACTGGGGGTTCCCTATACCCAGCTAAGTATAGGGACAGTAGATAATCTCCCGGAACAAATACAGTCCAGACATCGTGCAGGACAGCAAACACCTCATAGAGTTCCTGTGGGCCTGGTATGATGTGGAGCACCAAGAATCCCAGGCTCCTAAGAAGGTGCCCAGGTGAGTCAAGAGAGCCTCAGACCCATCAGAGTGCAGTGTTCAGGAGGAGGGATTGAGATGGAACAGGGGCTCCTCTTAGAGGCCTGCAGCTGCACCCCAGCCTGAGCCTGGAAATAAAAAAAAAATCTTGAGTTCCTTCAAGAGAAATTCCAGGCATCTAGCTAGCCTTAAGAAGTAAATAAGCAACTTGATAAGCAAGAAGGTAATAAATAAATAGCCAAGGAAGTTACAGTCATGAGATGTTTTGTTCCCTATAGAAATAAAAAATAACATCTTTTTTTTTTTTTTTTGAGACGGGGTCTTGCTCTGTCACCCAGGCTGGAGTGCAGTGGTGCGATCTCAGTTCACTGCAAGCTCCAGCTCCCGGGTTCACGTCATTCTCCTGCCTCAGCCACCCTAGTAGCTGGGACTACAGGCGCCCTTTATCACACTCGGCTAATTTTTTATTGTATTTTTAGTAGAGACGGGGTTTCACTGTGTTAGCCAGGATGGTCTCCATCTCCTGACCTCGTGATCTGCTCGCCTTGGCCTCCCAAAGGGCTGGGGTTACAGGCGTGAGCCACAGCGCCCGGCCAAAAAATAACATCTTAACATATGTCCCTGAGTTGTTTTTCAGAAACCTGACAAATGGACCCACTGGCATGTAGATGGCCGTTCTTTGTTCTGAAGGTCTTCCTAAGTGGCCTGGAGGAAGTCACATCCATAAGCCAGAGCTAACATTCTTGTCTGCTGATTCCAAATGTTTAAACAAAGCTCACCTTACTTAACTAGCTAGATATCAGAGAATCTTCGACTCTACCTACGACCCGTAAGCCCCATGCTTCAAGATACCCCACCTCTTTAGGTCAAACCAATGTATAACCACCATATATTGATTAATGACTCCTGTAACCTCGGCCTCCCTGCCTTTAAAAACCTTTACCTGTAAGCCATAAGGGAGTTTGGGTCTTCCCAATTCTCCTTGCTTGGCACCCTGCAATAAATGCTTCACTTTCTTTTGCTGCAATCCTTATGTCAGTGCTTGGCTTTGCTATACCAGGCAGGCGGACCCAAGTCCAGTTTGATAACAGAATGACTCAGCTGGGATTATGTGTATTAACAACTAAAGACCAGGTGGGAATGAGGACTTGCTAGGAGATGCCAGTAAACACCAGTCAGGAATTCCAGCTGCCCCCCTACTACCCACCTCCACCACCATTACAAGTGCTAGATACTAAACTCTGGTGCGACACTAGGAAAGTGGGAATCCCTGGGAAAGTGGGAATCCCTGATTGACTAAGATTAAACGGCTACCACTGAAATCAGAAAGGGGGCTCATCAGAGAAATTAAGTTCATTGGTAGAAAACTACATTTTTGTATTTTGCATGCCTGAGTTTGTGCATCAAACTAAGATCTGAAAGATGTGTAATAATTAGGGATCAGTCTAATGTATAAGGAGAGGAAGAGAATTCCAGACAAAGGGAGGAATACCTGTTTTCAGAGAATTATGTAGTACATCTGAATAACATCCCATCCAAGAGGGTTGGTTGGTTTGTATGTTTTTAATGCCATCACAGGGACAATTCCTACAATCTATTGAAACCCAGTGGTTTCTGGTTGGCTAAGACAAACTCTGTCTCCATGCTGTTATTTGCCTGACTCAACCTTGCATAACATTGGGGACCATTTTAAATTACATTGTTTAGATACTGGAGTCTCTGCCTATTCTTCAGTAAGCCTGTTCGGAGTGAATTGCTCACCTGGCAATCATGTTTGTAATAGACAACCTTGGCAATTATGAATAAGATGGAAAGAGACATCTGGCTCTATTTTAACCAATCAGAGTCTCCCTAGAAGCCAAGTTTAGTGGCTAAGCAATGGCTAGTTATTCTCAGCGTGCAGCTGGAAGTGAGGTGCACATAACTCCAGGAGCTGGGGGTTTTTCTTCCACTCAATAGATAAGTAAAGAGAGGCAGCCTGAAGAGAGTGAAAAAAGAAACAGATGGTCAGGGAGCCCTAGCATCAAGGAACCATCTGGCCCCAGAAAGAAATGAGACTGAGAAGGTGGCTCAGCTCCAGACATTTCCTCACAGGCAGACCCTGTATTCCTGCCCTTGGCTTCTGGGACACACCCTGTATGTCCTTACTTACATCCCTGTCCACCCACCCCCTTTCCTTACAATATGAATATATTCATATTCCCAAGTCCATTGTGTTTGGAAACCAGAATCATAGATTACTACATAAAATCTTAACATTTTTGTCTAGAAACCCACTGTTTTCTTCTTTTTTAACCTTTTAAAAAATGTTCTTTAATGGCATACAATATTTGTAAAAATTTTGGGGGTACATTGTGATTTTTTATACATATGATGTATAGCGATCAGGTCATGGTAATTAGCACATCCACATCTCAAACATCTATCATTTCTTTGTGTGAATGTGGGAACATTCAATATCTTCCTCGTAGCTACTTGAAACTATATATTATATTATTGTTCAAGTGAGTCCCATTATTTCCAATGAAAGAGTTTAAAGCTAAGATAATTAGTATTTGTACGCCTTTGTTTTCAGGTGGGGCAGCCAGTAACAGCTACGTGCCCAAGCAATGTTGCAAGATCTCAAGTTAAGATTATTCTCTGTTCAAAATGCATGCCTGTGACTCAGCAGTTTTCTTCTCAGAGTTCCTGCAAAGTCTTAGTAAATCTCAGCAAACTGCTGCCCTCTCTGTGTTCCCCAGCAAATTAGGTTGGCCACTTCTGCAGCCTTACTCTACCTTGCTTAGGGAACACACAGGTAGGTCATCGAACACACGAGGATTTAATGATGAAGACTGACCAAGTCTCTGTCCACTCAGAGCTTCTAGCTCTTGGACGGCACAGTTAATTAAAGACACAATTCTGTTTAAGTGTTGTTTAGCCAGGGGAAGAAAGGATGTCAGAGAGGCACATTGCAGAGGGTGGCTAACTCAGTCAGGGAAGGTCAGAGGGGTAGGAAAGGAAGTGATTTGTCAAGAGGGAACACAATCCTGAAACAAAGTCATCGGTTACATGAACTTACTGTCTGCCAGGCATTGTTCTAAGCATTTTACATACATAAGCTCATTTTATCCTCACATGGTAGTGTGGTAAATACTATTACTAGCCCTATTTTTGTAGATGATTCAAGTTCAGCACAGAGAGATGAGTATGTCAAAGAACACACAACTGGCAGAGGCAGAGCCAAGATTCAAACCCAGGCAGTTTGAATAATGAATGTTTATTTATCAATTAAACAGCTACAAAATGGAAAAAGCATAACAATGCTTGTTCTCCATCCACCACCCATGTAGGTCATTTTTCTTCTGTTTTTGGTAAATCATACAGCCCAAAATGTCACCATATGGGTTATTTTTATTTCTAAAATGTAAATATCTTTGACTTCAAAATGTATGTCTAGTGTGACCCAACTGTATCTGCAGAGTCAATGTCAAGATTTTCAAAAAGAGCATTTTGAGGTAGTTCTGCCATGTTATCATATCCAGATAATAATGAATAGCAATCACATTATTATCAGCAGTGACCTCTACACATCGGGGTGGAGGAAAAATAAACAGGATCATTTCAAGGTTGCACCAACTGCCAGCTGAAATTACCCCATTAAAGAGAACTCCAGAAGAGCGGTTGCTGGGTGACAAGAGATGCTTGTTTACATCAAGTGCTCCTTTTAAGGAAAATCCTTTCATGAACATTTCTATTTCCTTATTTTTAAAATTGATTTTGTAGCTTCAACAGAATATGATTGCTTAGTTAATTCATTTAACAAAATGTACTACAGCAGTTACTTGTGAAGGTATTGAGAGATTAATTAATTCTAGTATGAAAGCTTATCCCCAGACATCCCAGTGCTTGAAAAAAAAAAGAAAGGAGAAGCTTAATTACTAGTTTGGGTGGTATTTGGCTACACTATATTTTGTACTAAAAAGAAGAAATCTATTTTTTTTTTCCAAGGCAACCAGCCTTTGTATGTTTTCTAAAAATGTATTTATAATTAAAATAAGGTATCCTACTTTACAAGATTTTCATTTGTTTCTATTCTTCTTTCCTCCTGGCCTTATTTTCCTCTCCATCTTCTTTAAGCTAACATGAGTTCCACTCTTAGCCATTCTCTGTTCATTTTCCTGCTGGGAACTTCATAATATTTAAGTAAGAGAGAGTGGCCTGATTTGTGCATATGAACTTGCAGAGAGATAATGAGTCTATTTTGATGTAACCTTTCATCTCCCTTAGTATTAGCTGTGTGATAGTCATTGGGGCTGCTCCCAAATGCCCAGTGCTCCTCTTTTTGGCACATGTTGGACTGTGCTCCCCACCTCCCTTGAAGCTAGGTGTGATCATGTGACTTGCTTCAGCCAATAAGATATGAGCAAGAATGATGTGACTGCATTAAGAGCACGCATAGGCAATAATAATAACAATAATAACTTTTTAAATGGAAAATAAGCATTGAGAATGTGGAGAAATTAGAACCTTCATATATTGCTGGAGGAAATAGAAAAATTTTTTATATTAATTAAAACAGTTTGGCAGTTACTCAATAAGTTAAATACATACAGACTTACCATATAACTCAACAATTCCACTCCTAGGTATACACCTGAAACAACTGAAAAGAAGTATTAAAACAAAAATTTATACACAAATATTCATAGTAGCTCAGCTCACAATAGCCAAAGATGGAAACAATGTAATGTCGATCAACTGATGAATGGATAAACAAAATGAGCTATATACATACAATAAGATCTTATTCAGCCATAAATAGGAATAAAGTACTAATATGTGCTACAACCAGATGAAACTTGAGTATGTTATGCTAAGTAAAAAACGCTAGAAACAGAAGGCCACATATTGTATGATTCCATTTATATGAGATGTCCAGAATAGGCAAATCCACAGAGTCAATAGATTAGTGGTTGCTATTGTGGAAGACAGTATGGCAATTCCTCGAGGATCTAGAACCAGAAATATCATTTGACTGAGCAATCTCATTATTTGGTATACACCCAAAGGATTATAAATCATTCTACTGTAAAGACACATGCACATGTATGTTTATTGTGGCACTATTCACAATAGCAAAGACTTGGAACCAACCCAAATGCCCATCAAAAATAGACTGGATAAAGAAAATGTGGCATATATACACCATGGAATACTATTCAGCCGTAAAAAAGGATGACTTCATGTCCTTTGCAGGGACATGGATGAAGCTGGAAACCATCATTTCAGCAAACTAACACAAGAACAGAAAACCAAACACTGCATGTTCTCACTCATAAGTGGGAGTTGAACAATGAAAACACATGGACACAGGGAGGGGAACATCACACATCGAGACCTTTTGGTGGGTGGGAAGCTAGGGGAGGGACAGCATTAGGAGAAATACCTAATGTAGATGATGGGTTGATGGGTGTAGCAAACCACCGTGGCACATGTATACCTATGTAACAAACCTGCATGTTCTGCACATGTACACCAGAACTTAAAGTAAAATAAAATAAAATAAAATAAAAAGAAAACAAAAAAGGAGGTTAGTGGTTGCTGAGCTAGGGGAGGGGAGAATGGAGAGTGACTGTTTAATGAGTGGAAGATTTCCATTTGAGGTGATGAAATATCTCTGGAACTAGATAGTGGTAATGGTTGCATAACACTGTGAATATACTTAATGACACTGAATTGTACACCTTAGTTAAATTGGTAAATTTTATATATATTATACCACAGACTTAAAAATGAATATATGTGTGCACACTCACATATAAACACACATACACACACACAAGCACTCATAATTCTCCAGGGTGACCACAGAAGTATGAGTTTATATGGAGCATCCATCAGCCTGACTGATCATAGCATGACTCAGAATTAAAGTTTTACTGTGTTACTTGTCACAGCAGCATAAACTAGCCCATCTTGACGATTTAAGTTATTATATTGCATTTGGTTCACCTAACCCTTTTTCGATCCTCCTTTGGGAAAGGCACGGGGAAAACAAAGATGAAAAGCCTCAAGAAGTTGAAACTGGCAAGAGAGATAAATATGTTAACCAAAAGATGTGCTTAAGCATGATGGTGCCATAATACAGGTAGATTATGAGTTACAATGAAAGTACAAAGGCTGGAATGGCCTGGAAACTCAGACAAGTGTACTCAAGAGGGAAAAGCTTGAATTAAATTTTAAAAAGGTGTGTAGAAGTTTGCCAAGTAGAGAAAGGGAGAAGTTCTCCCCAGATTGATGAAAGAGCTTGCCCTCTGTGCAATGATACAGACATGAAACAGCCTGGCATGTCACAGGAAATGCCAGTCATCAGACTATAGGGTGTGAGGCGATGAAGATGGACTAGTGCTAGAGATGGACTAGAGAAGTTGGCAGGAGTCTGGAGTTTGGACCAAATCTTGTAGCCAGTCCTTTCTAACCATTCCATTCATACTACACATGGAAAATGAAAACACATCTGGCACACTGGGCTGCAACACACCTGTCCAGCCACGGCCACCCTTGGCATATCTTAATCCACTGCAGCAAATTAGGGCACACCTTATGGTAATTACTACTATGGGTAATGGAGAGTCATTGAAGATATCTAAGCGAGAAAACAATATGATCAGATTTGCATTCTAAATCATGGTTTGGAAGCCAGATCAGTATGAAAAACTAGATTAAAGTCAGAAAGATCCATGAGGAGGCAGTGGCAATAATCCAGAGATGGCAGAAGCCTAAATCAGAATAGTGGCTGTGAAATTAAAAGAGTGGAAAGATTGAAGATATCATTTTAAGGTAGAATTAACAAGCCTTATGACTGATTGGATGTGGAGGGTGAAGGAAGATATAGAGTTTAAAATGGCCCCCAGCTTGAGTGACTAGTAGTGGCCCCGCTGGGATAGAAAAGAGAGGAAGGGGAGGACTGTGTAGACAGCAGTCAGTTCTGTTATGGTCTTGTTGAACCGATGTGCCAGTGAAGCTACCTGATAGATGGTTAAATGCCAGGGAAATTACATTTGGGCTCAGAGAGAAGACTGGAGTAGGGGTCATGTACAGATACAAGTGTTAGAGCCAAGAGAACAGATGAGCTTGTTGAGAAAAGACATAATTAAGAAATGAAAGGGGCTGAGGGTATTTAAGGGGAACACAGAGGAAGGAAAGCCTGTGGGAAATAACACTGGCATTTCTTTGATGCATAATGGGATCTTCCCAACTGACTGAACACTGAGACTGTTTGAAAAGAGTTACTCTCTGTAATCTTTCTAAATCTGTCTAAATGATCTTTAAAATCATCTCTGGGAATTCCAGAAGATTAGTCTCCTAGTACAGGCGGATGCCTTTTGTGAAACTGAATATTTTTAAAATTACATCATTTAAAGTACTTTTAATGAAGCCACAGTTATGGTTTTCTCTAACATTTTTCTACAGTATATTATGATTATCTTCTTATATGTCTACACCTTCTCACTAGACTATTAAATCCTCAAGGGCCCCCAGCCCTAGTGTCTAGCATTGTACTTGGCACATAGTATACAGCTGATAAGTATTTGTGAATTAACATAAATTTGACTTTTAGAGTTCAGTATATACAGAGTGTGATATAACAGTTTTTGGAACTCAGGTCCAACAGTCTTTCCAAAGTTTTGCAATGGAAATTCGTTAAATGGCCAAGAGACACTATAGTTTTAACATGGCAATGTCCCTTATAATGGTCAACATTGATAAAGATGCATGATATATTCATACACTCTAATATCATATAGATAAAAGAATGAATCAACTAAAGCTACACACAGTAATATGGATGAATCTCACAACCAGTGAAAGAAGCTGCACAAAAAAGAATGCATACTGTACAATTCCCATCATATAAAGCTTAAAAACAAGCAAATTTAATACCTAGTTTTATAAGTCTGGTTAGCAGTTACCTTTGGAGGGGAGTGCACTAATGGGAAGGGTCACAAGAGGGACTTTTGGGGAACTGGTCATAAGTTCTATTTCTTGATCTGGGTGCTGTTTACATGGGCATGTTCACTTTATGAACACTTATTGAGCCATACACAGGATTTGTGCACTTTTCTGTACAATTGTTAGACTAGTGTAAAAATTTACTTTACAAAAATAATGAAACATAATCCTACAAGAGAAAGTTGTAACATAAAAGAATAAGCTCTACGCATAAAGTAGGAGTACAGCATTAAGCAAGTAGTTGAAATGACACTAATCTATTGATAAAAAAGGAGAGTGAGGCCAGGCGCAGTGGCTCATGCCTGTAATCCTAGTACTTCGGGAGGCCAAGGTAAGTGGATCACTTGAGGCCAGGAGTTCAAGAACAGCCTGGCCAACATGGTGAAACCCCATCTCTCCCCACAAAATACAAAAAATTAGCAGGGCATGGTGGTGTGCACCTGTAGTCCCAGCTACTTGGGAGGCTGAGGTCGGAGAATCACTTGAACCCAGGATGGGAGGCAGATTGCAGTGAGCCGAGATCATGCCACTGCACTCCAGCCTGGGCAACAGAGTGAGACCCTGCCTCAAAAAGAAAAAAAAAAAAGAGAGAAGAAAGAAAGAAAGGAGAGGGAGAGGAATAAGTAAACAAAGACTCGAGGGTATCTTCATACATATTTCTGGAGTGCTTTACAGTGAAAATATGTATGAAGATCCTCTTGAGTCTTTGTCTCTACATACTAAGCTGTACTCAGTATAGGGTAAGCAAAATTCCCTAGTCTAGGCAATAAATAAATAAATAAATAAATAAATAAATAACCTACTGAGAAAAGAACAACTTCCAGGCAGCTATGAACTGAGGAGCTCACAATGTTTTGGATGACTTATCACAAAATCATCACAAAGAGAAATTCCAGGTTTTTTTTTTTTTTTTGACGTAGTCTTGCTCTGTTGCCCAGGCTGGAGTGCAATGGCGGGATCTCGGCTCACTGCAACCTCCACCTCCCGGGTTCAAGTGATTCTCCTGCCTCAGCCTCCTGAGTAGCTGGGATTACAGGCACCCATCACTACGTCCAGCTAATTTTTGTATTTTTTGTAGAGTCGGGGTTTCCCCATGTTAGTCAGGCTGGTCTCAAACTCCTGACCTAAGGTGATCCGCCCACCTTGGCCTCCCAAAGTGCTGGGATTACAGGCATGAGCCACTATGCCTGGCCCCAATTCCAGGTCTTATAAATAAAAATATTTAGCTTTAAGGTAAAAGCCACTGTAGACCTATCCTAGAAGAGGTTAAATTCAAGCTTTAATAGGGTCAAACTGATCCACAAATAAATTAACTACAGGCCAGGATAAAGCTCAACACTTGTTAAAGGAAGAGAATAAAATCTAAATTCTATCTAGCAACCAATTTAAAAAAAACTTCACTAGTCATGAAAAGAAGTAGGAAAATATGACCTTTAACAAGGAGAAAAATTAGTGAATCTAGAGACCCAAAAATGAAAGAGAAGTTAGAATTAGCAGGCAAGGACTTTAAAATTGTTGTTATAAATATATTCAATGATCTAAAGGAAAACATGAACACAATAAAGAAAGAAATGGAAACAAACCAAAAAAAGAGATCCAAATGGAAGTTCTAGAGTTAAAGAATATAATACCTGAAATGAACCCAGGAAATAGAAACTATCTAAACTGAAGCATGGAGAGAAAAGAGGATTTAAAAAATGAACAGTGTCTCAGTGATCTTTGAAACAAAATTAGCAGTCTGACTTTTGTATGATTGTAAAATTAGAAGGGAGATTAGCAGGATGGAAGGAGGCAGCAAAGAAAATGCTTCAGGAAATGACTACTAATTTTCTTTTTTTTAAATCCCCCCATAACTGTTTATAAGAATGTGAATATGTTCCAAATTAATAACTAAAAAATCAAGTTACAAAGCATGCAAAAATATAAACTAGCAATTCACCAATAGATAATAGTATCTTCATAACCCATACACTAAAATAATAAAATGGCTATAGAAGAAAAGCCAGGTGACTGACTACAGCAATGCCTTCCATGTTCCCCACACATCATGAGCAAAGCAAAAGACAAAAGATGAATTATGAACATAGTAATCTAAGCAAGCCCACATATATATATTTTTGGGGATATCCCACTATCCTAAATAGTAGTATCATTACAGCTGACACAACTTCCAGAAAACTGCTGAGTAAGTGCTTAATATTATCCACAAGAAAGCGAAACTAAATATTAGTATGCACATTTCTGAATGAGAAACTAATTGTCTCATTGATTTTAATAATGTAGTGGAAGAAAATTATATCCAGTCTCTGCGTTGCCTAAGTGCATTCTATTTAAACTCAAGGTGCTATTTCATTTCACGTACTAAAAGAATGCATGCCTTTAAGTGGTACCATTTGAGCAGAAATTCCTCATTGTATTTTTTAGACACACTGAAACCAAAGATTTAACTGAACTATATTCCATAACATACTGCAAAACTCAAATATCAGCATTGTCAAAATAATTATCCATGCCTGCTGGTAGATATGGTCATAAAACTAGGTTTTCATTTCACTTACTGGAAGGTTTTAAGATGAAATTAACACTTCAAAATTTGATACTAGCAGTATTAAACCAGTTATTGCCTGAGTAATAAAACGCCACATTATCTACCGCTGGAAAATGAGATTGCTTAAATGGTTTGGACTGCCTGATCATTGCAACAGAGGCACCTCAGATGGGATTCTACCAGTCTCACCAGTTCCCAGCCTGATGGGAAACATTATTTAACGTATGGCCCCATAAACATACTACTAATGAAACCATAACAAATCTTTTGTGTTTGTTTAGATAATTCTTCTCCAGAAAAAAAAGTCTCCCTCTCTAATCAACTCTGATGCTTACAAAAATTAAAAAACAAAATTTACTAAACTACATAAACCTATTAAGGCATTTTAGAAATTGACTTTCAGAATAATGGAACATTTTTCAGCTCTCGAAATCCTGCTATGTTTATAGGGCTACCTTAAACTTGTGGAAACATACACTGCACTGAGAGAAGAGTATATAACCTATAAGCTGCTCTGTGACAAAATGATAGCTTATTTCTAAGGTCTTGGTTTGATCTGATCAAGACCAATAGGTCTGAGCTTCTAGTGACCAAGTTCTATTATGTCCTACAGTGATGGGCTTCCAGAACGAAAAGTAAACAATAATTGAGGAATCCAAACATTTCACTTATGAAACTAAGTCTAGTGAAGCCATAGCATGAAAAAGGTTGCAATCATTTGGGATAAGTGGATAATTTTATAAAACTAAAATCAAAACACTGAAGATATGGAAAAATTCATAAGTATGAAGTAATAAGATGCAAAAATGACACAAGAATTACGAAAATATTTGCCAGGCGAGGTTTCAGAGTCCCAGCATCTAGAAGTGGTTGACTCACAGGCTGGTAAGAATTTACTGACAACAGTATAGGTTTGAAAAAGGAAAGTACTATTAGAAAGAAAGAACGTTGCTGGAGAGTGCAGCAGGGCACCTCAGTGAGAGGATGGAGTGCACCGTGGTGGATTTTTCCTTAGGAGTAGTTATGAACTTTAAGGCAGGAGCTTGAGGGTAATTGGGACCATACTAGCAACACAGGTCATAATAAATGATTACATTTCTAGTAATTTTGGTGCCTTAATGTCAGCAAGGATTGCACAATGAGTTTTGACATGGCATTCTGGAGATGTATAGAACGTCTATACATCTTTACAAACTTTAAGTTGAAAAGAGGCCTGGAACCAGATGCCAATTTTGGATACTAGGGAAGTTTAATTACTTCTAAATTCTTCAGATAAGGAGTTTTGCCTGTTTTGTGGTCAACAGGTGGTCTTTGCTCCCTTCTAAATTCCTCACATAAGGAATATTTGTCTCCAGGGCCTGTTACTGGGTGGTTTTTGTTCTCCTCAGTATTTGAATATCGGACTTGACAAATGGGCTATACATTGCCTCCCAGGGGAGAAGAGAAATGCCTTAGATGTTCTGACAGCACTGCACCTTTGGTTTGTTTTCAGTGATTGGTGGAACATGAACAGGAACCACATTATTGCTTGGGGACATGTCATTTTCGGCTCTGTCTGACATTTGCTTCTGAGAAACAATGTGAGGTATCTCTGTTAGAATTGTCTGAAAAGTAGCTTCTACATTTGTAGAGTCTAGAGCAGATGTCTCAATGAATGACAAACCATTTTTTTCTGCCAAAGCTCTTGCTTCAACTCTAGGAACTTCCCTGAGATGATGTAAATCACTCTTATTTGTCCATGATAACATGACGACAATGTTACTATCAGTGTGATCGCTCAGTTCTTTCAGCAATCATTCTGTATTTTCATATGTGAGATGTTTAGCAATGTCTTAAACCAGTAAGGCACCTACATCTCCATGATAATAAGCTTATGTTATGGCTTCGTATTACTCTTGCCCTGCTCTGTCCCACATCTGTGCCTTTATTGTTTTCCTATCAATCTGGATGCTCCTTGTTGCAAACTACTCCAATGGTGCTCTTGCTTTCCAGATTAAACTTATTTTGAGTAAATCAAGACAGGAGATTTTTCTTTCCAACACCAGAATCTCCAATAAGGATAACATTAAAGAGGTAGTCATTCTCATTGTTGCAGGTGCCCATTGCACAACTGAGGAGTGAAGGGGTAGGAGCGGTAGTAGTATCTGTGAGACTAGGGAGGCATTGCTGTTCCTAATTTTTTACATTTGATGAAAAGTACCAATCCGGAGATCCATGAATCTCAATGATCCTCAGGCAGAATAAAAACAGAGAAAACTACAAATTATATCAACACATATTGATGACAACTAATGATAAAAAGTTGCCAGACAGTGACCGAAGACTTAGATTACAATACTCAACTCCCTTTGAATACTTGGAAAGCTTTCTCAGGAAGGAAGGGTATAAACAAGCCTAGACTGTAAGGATTAGAAAAAAATAAATGATTATTTAATGCCTAGCCATTGAGAAACATTCACAAGCATTAGTAACATCCAGGAAAACATGACCTCACCAAACAAACTAAATAAGGCAGCAGTGACAAATTTCAGAGTGACAGAGATAGGTAACCTTTCTGACAGAGAATTCAAAATAGCTGTTTTGAGGAAGCTCAGTGAAATCCAAGATAAAACAAAGAAGAAATTCAGAATCCTATCAGATAAATTTAACGAAGAGACTGAAATAATTAAAAAGCAGAAATAATTATCAGGCAGAAATTCTGGAGCTAGTCAATGCAATTGATAAACTAAAGTGCATCAGAATCTCTCAACAGCAAAACTGATCAAGCAGAAGAAAGAATTAGTGAGCTTGAAGACAGGCTATTTGAAAATACAGAGTCAGGGAAGTCAAAAGAAAAAAGAATAAAAAAAAAAATGAAGCACGCTTACATGGTCTAGAAAATAGCCTCAAAAGGGAAAATCTAAATTATTGGCCTTAAAGAGGTGGTAGAGAGAATAGGGTAGTTTATTCAAAGAGATAATAACAAAGAACTTTCCAAACCTAGAGAAAGATGTCAATATTCAAGTACAAGAATGTTATACAACACCAAGCAAATTTAACCCAAATAAGACTACCTCAAGTCATTTAATAATCAAACTCCCAAAGGTCAAGGATAAAGAAAAGATCCTAAAAGCACCAAGACAAAAGAAATAAGTAACATATAAGGCAGCTCCAGTATGTCTGGCAGCAGATTTTTCAGTGGAAACCTTACAGGCCAGAAGAGTAGTATGACATATTTAAAGTGCTGAAAAAAACCCTTTTATCCTGGAATATTATATCCAGTGAAAATATCTTTCAAACATGAAAGAGAAATAAAGACTTTATCAGACTAACAAAAATTGAGTGATTTTTTTTTAAACACCAGACCTGTCCTATAAGAAATGCTAACGGGAATTCAATCTGAAAGAAAGGGACATTAATGAGCAATAAGAAATCATCTGAAGGTACAAAACCTACTGGTAAGTAACAACAAGTACACAAACAAATAAAGAATATTGTAACTGTAATTGTGGTGTGCAAACTACTTATATCTTGAGTAGGAAGACTAAAAAAGATGAACCTATCAAGAATAATAACTGCAACAAATTTTTAAGACAGAGAGTATAATAAGATATAAACAGAAACAACAAAAACTTGAGAGGAGATGAAGTTAAAGTATTGAATTTGTATTAGTTTTCTCCTTGCTTGTTTGTTAGCTTCTTTGTTCAATTTTGCGATCAGAGTTAAGTTGTCATCTGCTTAAAATAACGGGTTACAAGACGTTATTTGCAAGCCTTATGGTAACCTCAAATCAAATACCTACAACAGTTACACACACACAAAAAAGAAAAAATCAAAACATACCACCAGAAAAAAATCACTTCCAAAAAAAGGAAGACAGGAAGGAAAGAAGGAAGAGAAGACCACAAAACAACCAGAAAACAAATAACAAAATGGTAGGAGTAAGTCTTTACTTATCACTAATAACATTGAATGTAAATGGACTAAACTCTCCAAACCAAAGACATAGACTGGCCACATGGATTAAAAACACAAAACAAAACAAGACCCAGTGATCCGTTGCCTACAAAAAACACACTTTACCTATAAAGACACACATAGACTGAAAATAAAGGGATGGAAAAAGATATTTCATGCAAATGAAAATCAAAACAAGAGCAGGAATAGCTATACCTATATCAGATAAAATACATTTCAAGACAAAAACTATAAATACAAAGATGGGTCATTATATAATGGAAAAAGGATCAATTCAACAACAGGATATAACAATTATAAATATAAATACACTCAATGCTGGAGCACCCAGATATGTAACACCAATATTGATTGACTGATTGATTGATTGATTGATTGATTGATTGAGACAGGGTCTTACTCTGTTGCCCAGGCTGGAGTGCAGTGGTGTGACCATGGCTCACTGTAATGGCTCACTGTAGCCTTGACCTCCCAGGCTCAGCTGATCTTTCCCCCTCAGCCTCCTGGGTAGCTGGGACTACAAGCACACACCACTATGCCCAGCTAATTTTTTGTAATTTGTTGTAGAGACACAGTTTTACCATGTTTCCCAGGCTGGTCTCAAACTCTGGACTCAAGTGGCCCACCTGCCTTGGCCTCCAAAAGTGCTAGCATTACAGGCGTGAGCTACCACATCCAGCCTAAAGTCTTAAAACATTAAAAAAAAAACAAACTGAAATCATATAAAATATATTCTCTGACCACAATGGACTAAAACTAGAAATCAATAACAAGAAGAACTTGGAAACTATACAAACACATGGAAATTAAACAATATGCTCCTGAATGACCAGTGGACCAATGAAGAAATTAAGAAGAAAAGTGAAAAATTCCTGGAAACAAATGGATGTTAACTGTCGCCACTGTTACTCAACATAGGACTGAAAGTCCTAGCTAGAGCAATCAGACGACAGAAAGAAATAAAGGGCATGAAAATTGAAAAGGAAGTCAAATTATCTTTGTTTGCAAATGATATAATCCTATGTTTAAAGAAACTAAAGACACCACCAAAAAATTATTAGAGCTGATAAACAAATTCAGTGAAGTTATAGGATACAAAATCAACATACAAAAATCAGTAGCATTTCTTTTTCTTTTTTTTTTTTTGAGACGGAGTCTCGCTCTGTCCCCCAGGCTGGAGTGCAGTGGCATGATCTCGGCTCACTGCAAGCTCCAACTCCCGGGTTCACACCATTCTCCTGCCTCAGCCTTCCAAGCAGCTGGGACTACAGGCGCCTGCCACCATGCCTGGCTAATTTTTTTGTATTTTTTTTTAGTAGAGACGGGGTTTCACTGTGTTAGCCAGGATGGTCTCGATCTCCTGACCTCGTGATCCACCCGCCTCAGCCTCCCAAAGTGCTGGGATTACAGGTGCGAGCCACCATGCCCGGCCAAAAATCAGTAGCATTTCTGTATGCCAACAGCAACAGTCTGAATAAGAAATTGAGAAAGTAATTCCATTTACAACACCTACAAATAAAATACTTAGGAACAAACTTAACCAAAGAAGTGAAAGATCTCTACAGTGAAAACTATAAAAAATTGATGCAAGAAATTAAACAAGGCACAATGAAAACAGAAAGATATTCCATGTTCATGGATTGAATGAATCAGTATTATTAAAATGTCCATACTACCCTAAGCAGTCTACAGATTCAATATAATCCCTATCAAAATACCAATGACACTGTTTACAGATATAGAATAAACAATCCTAAAATGTATATGGAACCACAGAAAACCCAGAATAGCCAAAGCCATCCTGAACAAAAAGAACAAAACTAAAGGAATCATATTACCTGACTTCGAGTTATACTACAGAGCTATAGTAACCAAAATGGCATGGTACTTGCATTAAAACGGACACATAGATCAACGGAACAGAATAGAGAACCCAGAAATAAGTCCATACATCTACAGTGAACTCATTTTTGACAAAGTTGCCAAAAACATTCAATGGGGAAAAGACAGTCTCTTCAATAAATGATGCAATACATATACAGAAGAATGAAACTAGACCCCTATCTCTCACCATATAGAAAAATAAAATCAAAATGGATTAAAGACTTAAATTTAATACCCAAAACTATGAAACTACTAAAATAAAACTTTGGAGAAACTCTCCAGGACATTGGTCTGGGCAGAAATTTCTTGAGCAGTACCCCAAAAGCACAGGCTGCCAAAGCAACGAAGGACAAAGAGGATCACATTAAAAAGCTTCTGCACAACAAAGGCAACAATCATCAAAGTGAAGAGACGACCCATAGAATGGGTGGAAATATTTGTAAACTACCCATCTGGCAAGGGATTAATAACCCAAATATATAAGGAGCTCAAACAACTTAATAGGAAACAAGACAAATTTAATAGTCTGATTTTAAAATGAGCTCAAGGTCTGAATAGACATTTCTCGAAAGAAGACACCAAATGGCAAACAGGTATATGAAAATGTGTTCAAAGTCACTGATCATCACAGAAGTGCAAATTAAATCTACTATGAAATATCATCTCACCCCAGTTAAAATATTTTTTTATCAAAAAGACAAGCAATAATGAATGTGGGTGAAGATGTGGAGAAAGAGAAATCCTCATACAATATTGGTGGGAATTTAAATTAGTACAGCCCCTATAAAAACAGTATTAGGTTCCTCAACAAACTAAAATAGAACTACCATATGATCCATCAACCCCACTGCTAAGTATATACCCAAAAGAAAGAAAATTAATATATCAAAGAGATATCTATACTCCCATGTTTATTGCAGCACTATTCACAATAGCCAGGATTTGGAATCAACCTAAGTGCCCATCAACAAATGAATGGATAAAGAAAACGTGGTACATATACACAGTGGAATACTTTTCAGTCATAAAAAAGAATAAGATTCTGTCATTTGCAATGACGTGGATGGAACTGGAGGACATTATGTTAAGTGAAATAAGCCAGGCACAGAAAGACAAACTTCACATGTTCTCACTCATTTGTGGGAGCTAAATTTAAAACAGTTGAACTCATGGAGACAGAGAGTAGGAGGATGGTTACCAGAGGCTGGGAAGGGTAGTGGGGGCAGGGGTAGGAGAAAGGGATGGTGAGTAGGTACAAAAATATACTTAGATACAATGAATATGATTTCGTATTTGATAGCACAAAAGGGTGACTACAGTCAGCAATAATTTGTTACACATTTTGGAATAACTGAGGGGGTATAATTGAAATGTTAGTAACACAAAGAAATGATGAATTCTTAAGGTGATGGATTTACCCTGATGGGGTTATTACACATTATGTGCCTGTATCAAAATACCTCATGTGCTCCATCAATATATACACCTACTATGTACTCATAAAAATTAAAAATAAAAAAGTTAAAAATATAAAATAAAATATAAATGACATAAGGTTGATCACCTTTAAAAAAAAAGTTGCCAGAAGAAACAGTGGGACAGAGATATTAACACTGATTTATCATTAGAGACAAGTCAGCCAGAAGAAAATAGAACAAGACTTTCAAGGCCTCGAAGGAAAAAAACTGTCAACCTATAACTGTATATCCAACACATATATTCCTCAAAACACAAAATAGAAATACATTTTTTAGACAAAAACAGAGAATTTGTTGCCAGCAGATCTACTCTACAAGAAATGTTTTAAAATTTCCTCAGGCTGAAAGAAAATGATACCACATGTATCACATACAGACATAGTTCTAGACAAAGGAATGAAGAGTTTCAGAACTGGTAACCATTTGTGTTTTAAAACGTAAAAGATTTTTCCTCATTTTTAAATCTCCTTAAGAGGTAATTGACTGTCCTAAACAAAATATTAACAATGCATATAGTTAAAGAAACTTATAACCTATTTCCTCCTCTCTATCCTTTAAGCAAGCTATTGTTACAATTATCATACATTCTATCTAAATGTATTACAAATATGAATACACACACACTATGGAGGCTGCAGGAAATATTGACCTTGGCAAACTAGAATTGCCTAAAAGCATTCATTGTTTTAGGGCAGTAATGGTTAAGAACTTGGGCTTGGGGCTAGTCACAGTGGCTCACGCCCAGCACCTTTAGGAGGCTGAGGTGGAAGGACTGCTTGAGGCCAGGAGTTTGAGACGGGCTTGGGCAATATAGTGAGACCTTGTCTCTACAAAAAATTGAAAAATTAGCCAGATGTGGTGGCACATGCCTGTAGTCCCAGCTAACATACAAATATACAAAGCAAATATACATGGCTTTGTATGTAAATGGAACCTCTTGAGTGCTTTCTATCCTTACGACCACTGAAGGTGAAATTGCTGCCGCTTTAGCAGATTAGAACTGGCTTCTCTTACTGGGTTGTGGTAGCCAAGCACTCTGTGTGTGTGTGTGTGTGTCTGTGTGTGTGTACATATGTTTGTCTGTAGGGTAAATAATACTTTGTAGTTTGGTATTGGAATTCTCTGCTTACTGACATTTGGCTTAAGCCTTCTTCCTCCTTGAGGTCTCATCTTAGTAGAAATTAACGTTTGCCCTTTTTGTTCGACAGAATCAGGAGTAGGAAGAACATCCAGTAATGGGTATAGAGAAATGGAGTAGGGAGCAAGAAGGAGAAGAGGGAGACTAACAGAGTGCCTGAGGTATGCAGACGATTCAGGAAGGGACTAACATTAGGTCTGAGTTATATGTAGGTATTCACGTTGCAAATTGCCTATGAACAGCCTCCATTCCCTGTGGGACCCAGCTGAGACCCATACTTTGGACAGCAGAATTGAGTTAGGAAGAGATCAGAGCTGTAGACACTGGAGTACGACCGCTCTCATAGCAGATTAGGACAGAGGTTGGATTCTGTTAATAGCATTGTAAAAACTGTTTTTCTTATTTATTTCACAGCATTTTACTCTAGGAAAGTGAAGATGCTAGAGAGACACCATAAGCCTAGTGCACATCACATAGTAGTGTGGAAAGTCGTCATCGAGTATTGCCATCACGATGGTCTCAGCGTTCAAACGAGAACGTCGAGTGAAAGAACTATGCTCTAATGAGGTCCTCTCAGAAACCAGCAATCCTGGCAATTCAGCTCTCTGGGCAAACAATAGAGCAGAGTCATCAGGACCACCCACCTAGGCATCTGATGATCTTGGGTTTCAATCCTACCTGTGCCCTTCACTATCAGTTTAACTTTGGGCAACTGGTTTAACATCTCTGAGCCTCAACTTTCTCATCTATAAAATGAGGATGATAAAATGCATACTGTTTAAAAAAGAGTACTTACTGTCCGGTACTCTACAAGTATTATCTCATTTTATCCTCGCAACAGCTAGATACTATTATTATTCTGTTTTATAGGTGTGAAAACAGAGGCTCAGAGCAATGGGCTGTCATGTGTCAGAAGTCACAAGGCTGGTAAGTGGTACATCCAGGAATGGACCCTGGGCATTCTGACTCCAGAGCCCTGCTTTTAACTATTAAGCAAAACTGCCAGATAAAGCTCTCCTGAGTATTAAATGAGCTGATGAGCTCAATAGTGCCTGGCACATTTTGATTCTTTCATAAACGGTAATTATCAAAATGAGAGTTGAGTGCAATCCAAATCCCAAGTCATGACAAATCTGGGGTTAATGTGAATTCTGTAGCAACATCCAGGGCCAAGTCTAAAGCTCAGGCATCCTCACTCTCAGATAATCTATAAACAGAAAGTTCTCAAAGAAAAATACAACGTCCCTGGGGTGTCAGAAATCATTTATACAGAAGCTGCATTTTGCAGCATGGGAACAGATCAGAGAGTAGGAAAGCAAGGAAGACCTGGAGAATGTCCTGGCCCCATCGTCAGAGCTCCCTTGAAAGGGAGCATCCTGACTTCCAGCCCAATCTGTCCAACAGGAGAGAGCAGAAAGCCAGGAACTAAACGAGTGCCACACCCCTGGCACATGGATTTTGCAGGATGCTAGGTAATGCTAGCATCATTTCTTCATTTCTCCATCATCCCCCTCCCCATCCTGATCAGGTCCTCAGCCTTGTCTCTTTTGTTCCCCACTCCACCACTGCCAAGAACTGTAAGTGGTCCAATGTGGGCATTCAAACAACACTAGCTGAATGCATTACATGAAAAATGGTATGAGGATAAAGGTAAATATATTAGGGACCAGAATGGAAAATTGTCATGCCTTTTTTAAGATGAAACACAGGACTTCAAAGAAACTTCAAAAATCTGATAAGGGCTTTAAACTGTCTATGGAGATTAAAGTTCAAACTCTCAGAACTGTTTTCCCTGGCATTTTTAACCTCTTAAAAATTTTAATAAAATACACATAAAATTTACCATTTTAACCATTTTAAATATACAACTCAGTGGCATTAAGTGCATTCACATGGCTGAACAACCATCACCACCATCCATCCACCGAACTCTTTCACCATCCTAAACTGAAATGCCATACCCATTAAACACTAACTCCAATTCCCTCCACATCTCAGACCCTGGGAACCATCATTCTACTTTCTGTCTCATGAATTTGACTACGGTAGGCCCTGCTAATAAATAGAATCATACAACATTTGTCTTTTTATGTTCAGTTTATTTACTTAGCATAATGTCTTCAAGGTTCATCCATGTTGTAGCATGTTAGAATTTCATTTCTTAAGACTGAATAATATTCTACTGTATGCTTTATACCACATTTTGCTTATCTGTTCATCCACTGATGGACATTTGAGTTGTTTCCAGCTTTTCGCAGTTGTGAATAATACTAATATGAAAATGAATGTACAAATATCTGTTCAATTTCCTGCTTTCACTTCATCTGGGAATATATATCCAGAAGTAGAATTGCTGGATCATATAGTAACTATGTCTAATTTTTTGAGGAGCCATTCCTGGCATTTTTTTCTGTTATATTTTCAGAGTCAGCTCCTACTTATTTGAACCGTTTATTTTGCCTCTCCAGTGTTCTATCCTACATTTATCCTAAATGACCTCTCTTTTGCTGGTCCCCTCTTTCATTTACAACCAAGATTATTTAGAAATATGATCTTATGTTCCACAGTACTGATTTTTCCCAAAACAAAACATTAGGGCTGTTTGGAACAAACTGCCATTTCCCAAGTCATAAGTTGCATTAGTTTAAAAGGTAAGAATCCATTAATTTTTTGGGAAAAAAAAGCAGTCCTTCAAATCAGTACCAAGGTACCAGTTTGTTATGAAAGACAGTTTCTGACTTACAAACGTCTCACTTAGGAACATCCCTGACATGCAAAGAGCAGTGGAAACCAGGAGTCTGACTCCTCCTGGAAGTACCTGGAAGTCTCCACCTGCTGCCACGGCGATGGTGAGGATCTTGGACTTTCAGTGGTTAGCAGGGACAGGTAAAACCCACCCCTTCTCCACTTTCATCTTCCTTCTTGACACCAGAACTATGGGAGTGCCATCCTTGCTGTGGCTACCAGGCATCACAGTGAGAGCTCCTGTTCTCACTGGAAGATTGAATCACTTTGGAAGCAGAAGAGTGTGTGCTGGAACACTGCACAATTTTGCATACAGAAACAATGCTCTTTCACATCTAGTCAACGAGTTCTGCACATTTCACCTCCTAGCCACTTCAAAATCCATCTTTCCTCCTTGCCTTCTCTACCTGGGGTCAGAATCTCATCTGGGTCACTTCAATAGGCTCTGAACTAGTCTCCTCTACAGTCGGAATTTCTGGCCCATCCTGCACATTATGGAGAAGAGCCATCTGTCACCAGCTCAACATCATTATCATCACCAAAGATCTGAAATAACAATGTTCAAGAGAGACCTTAACGGCCCCACACCTCTGCTGGGTCGAGCTTCAGGACAGCCATGTCTTCTGACTTCTAGTCTGGTCCGCACTTTTTTTTTTTTTTTTTTTTGAGACAGTCTCGCTCATGTTGCCCAGGATATAGTGCAACAGCGTGATCTCAGCTCACTGCAACCTCCGCCTCCTGGGTTCAAGTGATTCTCCTGCCTCAGCCTCCTGAGTAGCTAGGATTATAGGCACCCGTCATTACACCTGGCTAAATTTTGTATTTTTAGTAGAGACGGGGTCTCGCCATGTTGGCCAGGCTGGTCTCGAACTCCTAATCTCAAGTGATCTGCCCTCCTCGGCCTCCCAAAGTGCTGGTATTACAGGCCAGCCTGGTCCACACTTTTCTCATTGGTTGCCTTTTATGTCAGCATGGCTGTCAGCTAAATGGGAGAATGAATATAACTGATACCATTTATATATGAAGGTCAGCAGTGCAGGGGAAGGAAGTTAAAGGGAATAAACTGCACATATGAAATCATCTCACCACCTTTAGTCACCCTGATCAACACTGGTGTAGTACCCATTTTCTTTTCTTCTTCTTCTCCCTTTTTGAGGATGGTGTTGAAAGTGTTGAAAGTGGAGCAGTCAGGGTACTTCCTTCTCAAATCATCACACTTCTTTCTTCTTTACCACACTTCCTAGCCACAATCTTCACCATTTAACATGAGGGGACTCTTCAAACCCTTTCCACATCGAAATCTTAGAATGCAATTGTGAAACTGCACTTGACTTTCCAGATATTTGAGGAAGCCTCCTGGTTCTTACTTTATAATCATGATCTACCACCGTCACCATCCTTCCTTGAAATTTCCCTATCTAAAACAACGACAGCAAAACCTATTACAGATATTTTTGTAAGTAGCCTTAAATTCTTTTAAAAGTATTATTATGTTTTTTGGATAGAGACAAGGTCTATGTTGCCCAGGCTGGTCTCAAACTCCTAAGCTCAAGCAATCCTCCCACCTCAGCCTCCCAAAGTGCTAGGATGACAGGCTGAGCCACCGTGCTCAGCCTTAAATTCTCTTTTAAGACAAGGCAAAAGTATGTGCTAATCAAGTTAGAATTCAGGTGACCATTTGTCTCAGTTTGCCTAGGACAGTCCCAGTTTATGCCTATTCCCTTGTATAACTTTTAAAAGAACTCCTCCTTTTACTCTTAAAAAAAAAAAAGGTCCACTTTGGAGGATAAATTATATGCTGACCCTAGTTTAAAACACACTTTGATTTTCTAGGATAGTGTTTTCCAGGTGATATTATGCTTTTGCCCACATCATTGCATTTTATTTACATAACCACTCTGCGAAGCAGGAAGGGAAATACTTGATCGCTATTAAATGAAGGAGGTAATCAAGGCTTCGAGGGGTACAGTGGTGACTGAGGTCACACACTCAGGGCCAGAACCTAAGATTCCTGACTTCAAGTCTGAAACTGTTTCAGCGGTGGATCACTATGTGCAAATGTCTGAGTAAAGGCAAACTTCACTCTCCTTTGGTGATCTGCTTGGCACGGGACTTAGAAGTTTAGATACGTTCATCCTTGCACAGAGACTGTTCTTCCACATATAAAGCAAGCAGAGATGGAAGAAGAACTATCAGCTAAACAAAAAGAAGCTGTTAGTGAATCCCGGGCCAAAGGAAATATGTCTTTTACCGGGCATAATTACATCAGATTACTTGAATCTTACATTTGGCCAAATTAGGATATTTCCATTTAAGAAAAGAAAACCAAAGATCAATAATGCATGCCTACTCTTGCAAAGAATGCAAAGAACATATAAGTGGGTTCTGGTCAGTCTTATAGATATATTTTCCTATAATTACACACTAATTCTTTCTTAAAAGTATTTCCCAAAACAGCAAAATTCTGCCCTCCTTGGTAAGCGGCAAAGAGACAACACGGGAAACAAAACAAAACAAAACAAACAAAACCCTAGACCATTTAAAGACAAACATAGCGCTTTGTAAAATCTTCGGGGTATCCCAGAAGTGCTGAATGCGTGGCTACATCAATAAATAAACGCCCACTCTTTGAGCCTCCTGAAAAGGAGGCCACAGGACCCCCGGGCGCCGGGGCTTGGGAACCCAGCGCCCCTCCTTGCCTGTGCCATGACAGACAGGTTCAGTGTGACTTGCCAAGGATGGCTCCAAGCAGCTGGGCCGTCTAGCGTGACCGCAGCAGAGGGCTGGACGCCTTAGGGCCAGCTGCTGGCACCACAGCCCGACCAGGGAGGCGGCAGGTCTCCCCAGGTTAAGAGGCCAGCGGAGGACGCGCGCGGTCTCCTTGGGGGAAGGAGCGGGAGGGCCGGGCGCGCATGCGCATGGGCGACATCGCCCGCCGGAAGAGCCGGCAGCCCTGGCGCTGCTGCTGGCGCCAGACGGCACCGGCCGCTGGTAGAGCGCGTGCCGCGAGATGCGATCTCAGGACAGCACCGGGGCCGCAGAGCTCGAGGAGCCCGGGCTGCCGCTGACGGACGATGCACCCCCGGGCGCCACTGAGGAGCCGGCGGCCGCCGAGGCAGCGGGGGCGCCAGACCGCGGCAGGTGCTGGCTCTGCCTTTCCTCGCCGTGTTGCTCCCGCACGGAGTCGGGTGAGTGCGCGGTGTGGACCGGGCTCTGGTCTCGCTCGGGGGTCCCGAGCGGGCGCCGGCGGATTGGGGTCCCCGCAATCCGGGCACAGTGCCCACTGCGCCTCCTTCCCCACCCTGCCCGGGGCTCAGGAAAGCCCTGGAGCTCTCACCTGGGGGGCTGCAAAGCGGAATTCCCGGTGCCCCAGCCGGCGCCCAGACGGAAGAAACTTTCCGATTGTTTTCAGTCCTTTTGGGATTCCGAGGCTGCTCCTGTAATTAGTGTTGGGGCAGGGCTGTGGAGTCAGATTGCAGTTTGGTGTACCCTCCCCTAGGTCGTAGGTGGGGGGTCAGCGAGAGAGGCCATCCTGCAGTGGGGCGACGTTGCGAGGAAGCTGACCCTGAAAAGTGATCCCGGTGGTTAAGGGTTCTCTCTGAAAAGGAAGCTGAAAAGCATTGAGTCTAGAAAAAATGTTCGTCCTAGAGTTTTAGAATCTTGGAAAGGCAGAGATAAGTGGGACCACTAGTTTTTAAACCTTTAGGGATACAAGGACTTTTTAGCAAACGATGCAGAAACAAGGCATATCTTGTTAAGAAGCTCACAGCCCCGTCCCCAAAGCCAGGGACCCCTCGTGAAGAACACTTTATGTTCAGTCCCCCTCCTTCGACCCATGAGCAAAGTGAGGCCCAGGAAGGTGAGGGCTTTTGGGTTTTCGTTTGTGTCCTCCAAGATGTGGAATGTGGGGGTGAGATGGGGCGCATGTCCAGGGAGCACCAGGGTTAGGATCCCAGGTTGCCATATACCGGCCTAGGGCCCTTTCCACTGGCCACAAGTGCTGCTTCAAGCACATTCCTCTTAGAAGTCGACCATCTACCAGCAGCAGCTTCCTGCAAGAAGAAGGGAATAGGCAGATCTCCTTTTAGGACAGTTACACGGCCTGCACCACCTTGTCCTCTGGGTCACCTCCCGTAAGTGTGACCCTGGATTTCTGTTCCTCTCCTCTCACTGCGCTTTCCCCTCCTCCCTTTGTGCACTTTCCCCAAGTTAGAGAGACAGACTCTAGGAAGACTGTTCTTGCTCCATTTCTGTCCTAAAGGCAAACCGAAATGATCAGACTGGTGATCATTTATAAATGGGCTGGTGCCTCTAGAACAGGGGTTATGCCAGGCTGAATTGAACAGATAAGCAGCCTTTGAAAAGGTCAGTTTCTCACCTATCACTCTCTGGCTGAATGTCCTTCTGGTGGCATGCTGAATCCGTCCATGCAAACTCTTAAAGTTTCCCCTTTTTGTGAATGGAAGAGGAATTCTCTACTCCCAGGCAGCTCATGGCAAGATGAGAAACTTATGTGAATGTATCTAAGAATCTTGTGGGTGTTTAACTTCAAAGAAAGTTTCTACCAGTAAGACTTAGTTATTGTAAGGTGACAAGATAATATTTTGGAAAGAAAATTGACATAAAAACACTTTACTGTTGTCATTGAACTTTGTGACACCTCTTGTTCTAACTGCTTATCTCAACAAAGCTTTTTTCAAGTTCTGGTTGGAACTGTTACCCATATGTCTTACATTCTTGGATGACCTTAACAGACACATACAGCTGTCCCAAGACATCTCCTTACTTTCTTCAGGGACAGTGTGGGTCTTAGACTGAATCAAGGAGAAGTAGTTTCTTAGGCTTGTGCCTCACATCCTCTGGAAGGAATTAGTGATCGAGTGTAGCAGTGGTTCTCAAACTAGTGGAGCCTTTTAGAGTTACAGAGATTCTATTTCGGTGGGTCTGAGATGGGGCTTGACAATTAAATTTTTTTTTTTTTTTTGGAGATAGGGTCTTACTCTGTCACCTAGGCTGTGGTGCATTGGCGTGATCACAGCTCACTGCAGCCTCGACCTCCCGGGCTTACTCGATGCTTTCATCTAAGCCTCCTGAGTAGCTGGGACCACAGGCACACACCACCACACCCGACTAATTTAAAAATATTTTTTGCATTGATGAGGGGGTTTCCCCATGTTGCCCAGGGTGGTCTCAAACTTTTGGGCTCAAGGGATCCTCCCACCTTGTCCTCCCAAGGTGCTGGGATTACAGGCATGAGCCACTGCACCCGGGAATTAAAGTTTTAAGTGTTACTCAGGTGATTCTAATTCCCAACCAGGATTGCGAATCACCAGCTTAAAGCAGAGGATAGAGAAGCTGAGTAACTTTTCAGTTTTCTTCTAAGTGAGGAAATTACACCATGGCCACTTACCTAATTTGAATAATTTGAGTTACCAAGTTATTAGATGTGCTTGCAGTGAGATATGAACATGGAACCTAAACAAATGCCTCTTTCAATTATGCTCGTCATGCTCATCTCCATTGACAGGATTGAAATGATTTAGTAAGAAACTGAGGTTTGTCTGAGTGGAGCCAGTCCTCACCCTCATTAACAAATCATCAAATGCAGCGAGGCCTTCTAATGTCTGTCTCTTCCCAGTTGGAAAGCATGAGCCTTAAGTGTTTACAGGCAAGAAAATACGTGTGTATGTGTTTTAAGGGAAAAGGTCACTAGGGCCAAGGGGGTGCAATTACATTTTTAAAGAGTTAAAATATTTAATGTTAAAATATTCCTGGGGAAAAATTAGCAAGTTTATGTTGGAGAAGATACTTGAAACATAGAGCAGGGAGATGTTTTCTGTCCTTGATCTCATTCTGTTCTGTTTGAGGGTGGAGTTTCTATGTAGGGGTTGAGTTTCTTTTAAGAAAAACTGTTTTATTTGGAACTGAATTCTGAAATTTCAGAGGCCAAACCCTAAGGCTGACCACAGCCAAGGCATGTATTTTGTGGTGCTTCACTTGGAAGTCTTCTAAAGCTTCCTTCTCATGGGCTGTGTGTGTGCAGTTTATTTCTGCAGTATACGAGCACATGGATACAGAACAGAATGAGGATTCTGGCATCTTAAGGGAACGACTACTGCTAGTTTCAAAGCAGTATCTTCAGCTATGCACCTGGAACAGGAAGAGGTAGAGAATGGTGCCTTTGACCACAAGGCCAGGCTGTAGAATGCCCCAGAAAGCCTGTGTATCAGCATACTTTGGTCCCAGTTTGCAAAGTCATCTCACTGACCTGAGGATGTGTAAATGTGTTACCTGGTGTTTACATTTATCAGAGAAGGGCATTTTAAAAAACATTACACAATACTGTTTTATAGCTATCACATTGTAAAGTCCTAGATTGGAATGATAATACGAGTTTTCCTATAAATTGCTCATATCCACTCACCCTTCAGTTCCACTGTGCTCTTAATCAATGAGGGCCACTTGTGTTTCCTTCTTGTCCTCAACCCTGTTTTTGTGTTAATTTCAAAAAAGAATATATCCCTCAGTGTATGGCCTTTGTTTTAGGACATTGTCTGCCCACCCTGCTGCTTTTGCTCTCTGAATGACAGAGGAGTAAGACTGAAAGCAGGTTCTACTCCTGTGTAGGAAACTAACACGTAGTAAGTGGCTAAACAAGTTTAAAGCTCACACAAATTGTCATTAATGACTGAATACTTGATGCCCTGGAGAAAGCACTGGTTTCCTGGTTCAGATCAAGCTAAGAGTAGGGATTAGATGGCAGTTCTGTACAAAGCACTTGGGATCCAAAGGGCTAGATAACCCACACCCTCCGCTTGAGGAGTTTGTGCTCTGAATGGGAAGATAAGTCATGAAGCATGAAAAGTTAAATATAGAGTTGATTAACAGTTCAAAATAACAAAATGGAGAACCTTCCCACATTATGCTGTTGCTGATAGTATTAGACTCTTTTGAGTCTTTCCCTGAAGTTCTCTCATCTTTCATTCACTGAATATTTATCCAGTGTCTTCCATGTGCCAGGCATGAACAAGACAGCAAGATCCCAGCCCTGGAAGAGCTCACAGACTTGTGGGGGGAAGTCAAATAATCAACAGATAACTGTGTAACCCAATTATAACCCATTTTCCGGAAAAGAACACTTTCTTCATAAAGCCAGTTTCGCCAGTGAGGTGTGGCATAAGATATCATTTGGAAGGATTTTTTACTTGCCATCTTGACAAGTGTTTCTTAAAGATTTCTCTCACCATCTTGGCAAGCGTTCTACTTCTTGACTTGTAAGTGAGGATGATTCTTCAGTGAGCCATTGGAAATCCATTTGATAGGGCGAAACGGCATTTTAAAAATGCAGGTTTAAATTGTTGTCCTCATCTATGGTTCTTCATAATTGATGGGGAAAATGGTACAGGCCCAGAGAAATGATATGCTTAGGAGGTAATAAAGCCTGTTGACCTTTGACACTGTTCCATTTTTCTCAGTTTCTAAGTGAAAAATGATAACACATACACTTGGAAGCAAGGACTAACCAGAATTTAATCTTTTTCAGAAGCCAAGAAGAAAGCACCCTGTCCTGGACTTGGCTTGTTTTACACATTATTGTCTGCCTTCCTTTTCTCAGTGGGCTCTTTATGTGTTAAAAAAGTGCAAGACGTCCATGCTGTAGAGATTAGTGCGTTTCGATGTGTGTTCCAAATGCTAGTTGTTATCCCTTGCTTAATATACAGAAAGTAAGTATTTTTTAACTGCAAAGTAGAAGATATTAATAAATGTGTGTATATCTTTTCACCTGCCTATAATTACTCTATCTGCTTTATCCGTCTCATATACTTACCAGTTCCTATGCCCCTTGGCTCTGCTTAATGAAAAGTCATAAGCATCCACCCACAGAAGATTCTACCATGAGCATAAACCACATACCCAACAAAGTGGGGAGAAAGAAATTTTGTTGTTCACCACCTCCCCTTTTGAAAACAGAGCTTTCTTTGTATAATTCCTCCTGTCTTGTATCACCCTCCCTTCTTGCCTTTGGCATAACTACTGTTTGGAAGTAAAAAAATGAATGAAAAGAAGTAATAGTTTATCCTAGTATCAGAAGTTTTTTTAGAATGGGCTGCTCTCTTACCAGGGCAAACAGAAGATTATAGTAATAATATTTAGGTATTCCTCAAAAGGTGATGGGGTAACCCTGAGCAAGGTTACTTTCGTATTTAGTTTCTTCTTTTGTAAACTGGAGGGAATGATACTGTGTGACCTCTGCCCTACAAGGTGATTCCAAGGGTCAAATAAGATTTATTATTGGGCAGAGTGCCTTGTGTAGAGTGTAACAGTATATGAAAATTGTCTCTATTCCGCCCTGTCTATTCTCTCCCAACCCAATTCCTCTTTTCCTTCCCTATTGAACTCCCTACCCTCCCTGGGTTAAAAGTATGCCTCCTTCAACCATTGTAACCTCCATATACCTCAGTGTATTTAGAACCCTGAGAGAGAGACCAGTTGGGTCCCTGGTGGCTGCCTGGCTCTTTGTCTCTTTGGGCAAAAAAGCCTACACCCCGAATGAAAAGCTTTAGTCACTTGTCACCAAAGTCTCCTTGTATCTCTAACATGGTGCGGATTCACTTAGAATAGTTTCACTCCATATCCTGAGGATTTGGTGGAAAAAGTGAAAATCTGCTAATATCTGCAAATTTCTGTCAATGTGGACAAGTCACACTATTTTAAGAAACGATGGTAGGGCTTTAGAAATTTCTAAGGGTAGCAGCAGAACACTGATGCTAACATAATCATCTCCCCCATTTTGAAATAAAGATATTATCAGGGGAAGGACACTGGAAGAATGTTGTTAAAATCCTTGGTCCTAATCTGTTTTGACCCATTTTATGTTTTATTATCATGGAAGACTCTTTGCTTCTCAAAGTATGGGCCAAATGTGACCGTGCTTTCATTTTAACTCCAAGATACCCGGGGTAGCCTAGATGATAATCTAATGAAGTCTAGCCCTGGCACACGTCAGCAAGTTGCAGCTAGCCAGGAACCTACACAGAGTGGGTACTTAGTAAATATTTATTGAAAAAGAATTTGAATAGCAGTAATCATACTTTTCCAAACACTACATGTTCTTTTTCAGTGCGTTTTGACTATTTCCTCATGAGAACAATGAAAACTTGTCTCATATTCAATGACTAAACTAAATTTTAGCAGTGTTTCAAGTTTTATAGAAAAATTCATGAGATTGAGAATGAGCATTAGCTGGGTCTAAGTTTCCTTATACAGGGCAGCTGAATCTTGACATTGTATTTATTATAAAAGTGATATGTTTTATAGAAAATTTGGAGAAAATAAGTATAAAGAAGGAAAATTACCTATGAGTTTATTAAGATATAAACATGATCAACATTTAGTTTATTTTCCTTTTTGTCCTTTTTGCAAGCATGTATATACATATACATGGGATAAATATCTATATTAATTGAATTATAATTTTACTATGTATGTAATTCACTTGCACTGGTTTTGCTTTTACTGTGAACACTTTACTGTCATTAACTATACTTAGAAAATACTATGTTTAAAAGGTATATAATATTCATTTGTGGATATTATCATTAATTTACTATTCCCTTTTTTTATATTTAGTACTTTTAAAATAATGTTTAATTACAAATTGTAATTTAAAAACAAATATTAATTTCATTTAATATGCATTTCTTCATTTGAATTTACAGAACTGGGTTTATAGGCCCAAAAGGTCAACGAATTTTCCTCATTCTCAGAGGAGTCCTTGGTTCTACCGCCATGATGCTTATATACTATGCTTACCAGACAATGTCCCTCGCTGATGCCACAGTTATCACGTTTAGCAGTCCAGTGTTTACGTCCATATTTGCTTGGATATGTCTCAAGGAAAAATATAGCCCTTGGGATGCTCTTTTCACCGTGTTCACAATCACTGGAGTGATCCTTATCGTGAGACCACCATTTTTGTTTGGTTCCGACACTTCGGGGATGGAAGAAAGCTATTCAGGCCACCTTAAGGGAACATTCGCAGCAATTGGAAGTGCCGTATTTGCTGCATCGACTCTAGTTATCCTAAGAAAAATGGGAAAATCTGTGGACTACTTTCTGAGCATTTGGTATTATGTAGTACTTGGCCTCGTTGAAAGTGTCATCATCCTCTCTGTATTAGGAGAGTGGAGTCTGCCTTACTGTGGGTTGGACAGGCTATTTCTCATATTCATTGGGCTCTTTGGTTTGGGGGGTCAGATATTTATCACAAAAGCACTTCAAATAGAAAAAGCAGGGCCAGTAGCAATAATGAAGACAATGGATGTGGTCTTTGCTTTTATCTTTCAGATTATTTTCTTTAATAATGTGCCAACATGGTGGACAGTGGGTGGTGCTGTCTGCGTAGTAGCCAGTAATGTTGCAGCGGCCATTCGTAAATGGTACCAAAGTTCCAAATGAAGCATCATTGTTGAAATATATATTTTTTTCAAGTACACCATCACCTAATTCACATATAGCATATGCACACATCTGGAAAATCTGCTTTTGCTTCATTGGTTATATTTAATAAATTGCCTAAAGTACCATTTTTGAATATAGTATGTCTTTAGTTAAGAATAGCTAGTCTGTTTGGTGTAACAATGTTTTGGTAGCTTTGGTTTTGGTTTTGGTTTGTTTTTTTTGTTGGGGTCAAGTTGGTGAGAGGAGAGCTCATTGTTTGAAGAAAAACCAAAAAATTTTATGGCTAGTAATATTATATGTAATTTTTAAAATGTATTTTTGGTACTGATGGGAAATGGGTGGGGAGGCTATTTTAGATATTCTTTTAGCAGTGTAGAGCCTAAGAAACTTGGTTCTACCACCGTGATCTTTATAAACTATGCCTTCCAGACAATTGATAATGCTGCTATAATTAGTATTATGTTGATAATTCATTTGCAACCTTATTCTATTTAGGAGGATGAAGTTGAAGCTTAGAACAGGTGCCTGCTTAATGGTGTTAATAATACAAATGAATTGGCCTTATTTTCAAGGATTTTATAAATGATTATCATACTTGTAACTCATATTTGTGCCTTTTCATTTTAATGCTGGAATTTTTATTATGTCACCTCTAAAACACTTAAATTGCCAAATTTGGCTAGTAGTTTTGTTTCAGTGGCATTAGCAACTGCAGCTAGCATTCTATAATTTTAATTGTCCTCACTTTTTTTTGAAACTGCACTAAATTTTTCTTAACATTTCCAAGATTTCAGATCTTTAAATCACAAAGAGAAATTTTGGCATGACCAGTGTGCACGTTTCCATCCTGAAGTGTTTTCTCTTCACTAGAAATGTGATTTTCTATAAATTCCCCTTGAATTTATAGTGTGATGCCAAATAAAATTTTCTCAGGATCTTATTAGGTTGAACCATATGTAATTGCCAAGATTTTACTATTTTAACTTAGAAAAACCATAGTTTCATATGATTCACCCTAATAGATACCTCCCTTATTCTCTAAATGAAATAGAAGACTTTGGAGTATGTTTTTAAAGTAGTTTTTTAAAATATGGTAATGTATTAAACTTATTTTTATAGTTATGAAATTATATGTAATAATGCTTTATGTTATACATTAAATGTAAAGACTTGTGGATCCATGTTTGATTGACTTTCATAGTTTCCTGCATTGAAATAAAATCACTATAAATTCTAATTTATCAGCATGATGTTAAATGTCAGTGCATGACACTAACGCCATGAATTCAAACAGCACGTTTTACATCTGGAACTTCATCAGACCAATACTTTGCAGTTAGAGAGAATTTAATATCTAGAAAAGCTTGGGAGGTTAGTCAGGACTCAGGGAGTACCCATAAATGATTATTTGTTGTAATGAACCCTTTATTGGTGAGGTTGCAATAGCTTCCAGCTCTTACTGTGTCAGATGAAGCATCTGTCATTATCTTAAACCTGCAGATTTGAAAGGTTATAGGCTCTTTCCTACCCTCTCATCATAATTTTTCCAAAGCAAAGAGGAACTTGGCTTCTGGGATTCGTGCCTTGGTGAGAAAGAATCTTTTCCAATAGTTCCAATGGGGGAATTTTTGGCTTGCTGATTTTATCAATTGCCTTGACACCTGACAAATCCTAAAGGAAGTCTATGTAGGTGAGTCATCTCTATTCCACCTAATTTACAGTATTGGAATTTAGACTTGCAAAAACATCATTCTGCAAATATTTTAGATAATTACAGAATCAGGAGCATTTGAGAACTCAGAGGTCTCAGAAATCATCACATAGGGGCCGTGCTTCGTAGATAGGGATGATAGAGAGGAGACCTGCCCAAGTTGAATTTCCATGGCCTTCCTCCTTCCCTTAGTTCCATGATAAAGTATGGACAGTAAACCACTACTTGAGCCACCTAAGGTGAATTAGCTCTCAGGGAACTCTCTTCCAGTTCTTTACCTTGCACAATGAAAGAATCAATGGCACCTAGAAAGTTAAATCCCTTTAGGCCCATACACTAGAGACATGTTTTGTTTCAACAATGTAGTTTAAGTACTTGAATGTCACACTATATAACTGAGGTTATCTTCTAGCCCTTGTAGGGTATGATTCTTAAACACAATGTCCAAGGTGTATACAAGGATATGTATTGTAACAACTATGGGTGTGTATATTTTGCAGAGTGTAGTTTCTATATCTTGAAAAGGAAAATATTTTCATAAATTGTTTTTATAAGTACTAATAAAATAATATGAAAGAAAGCTATATGTTGGTTATTATGATTATAGCAAATATATAACTTATTTCCCTTTCAACCCTATGCTTCAAAATGTATTTTCTGTAGGAGATTGACCTCTAACCATTCAGCTGGGATATAATCTCAAGGTTTAAACTGTTTATCTGACCCACTTGTACTATCAAGAGGGTCAGATGAACAGTGTAATCTGTTTATCTCTCCAAAATAAAGGCATTAATCTTCTGTGTTAGTGAGGCCTTCATTCTTCTAGATCCTGAGAACTTAAAGCAGCTTTGAACTCTGTACTTTTTGTTCCTGTAGCTAATCTGTTACTAAATCCTGAAGAGTCTTTCTTCTTATTGTCTTATTGTCTTGTGGATTTATTCTTTCCTCACCATTTCCACTGCTACCATCTTAGTCCAAGACTTAGCACCTTACACCTGAATTACCACAACAGTATACTGGTTACCTGCTTCGAGACTCTTTCTTCCAGTCTGATTCCTGTCTCAGTGCCAGCTTAATGTTCCTAAAGCCCTGTTTTCACTGTTACTCTGGTTCTCATGAAACCACAATGATGCCTTATTACACACCATATCACATCAAATTTTCATCTGCCCTACTCCCACTTCTCCGACCTGATTTCTACATCCCAACACACATGGGATACTCAGATCAGTCTTACCACTAGCTCCCATGTTTGCCAGTAGAGTCCTTCCTCTGCATTTCCCCCCATCCTTACCTTCTCTTATTTACCCTCTAAGTCCTGTTAGCCTCCAGTGGCTCAGCTTAGGCTTTTGTTTCTTCTAGACTCTGGCTTCTTCTACCCACATAATCCATCTTGGAAGAATGGGTAAAGCATTGGATTGGGATCTGAAGATCTAGTGTGGTTTTATCACTTTTCAGCTGGGCAAATCACCTAATGCACCTGAGCCTGTTTTCCTCACTTGCCCAGTCCCTCTTGCAAATGAGTGCCATAGAAGGGCTTATAGACCATTAAGAAGGATGAAAACATTAAGTATTGAACTGTGGTTAAGACTGTAGAATTGAGTATTCACTCTCCTCTTCAAAATGAGGCTTATACCAGAGTCCTTACTCCTGAGCAGCCTCACCAGGAACCATAGGAACATGCCTATCGGAATGCAAACTCCATTCGGCCCCCTCCTGCTAGCACAGAACTGTGCTGTTGGACAGCTTTCACTTCCTAGCTGATCTTCCCATATAGGGCTGCCAAGGATCACCAGTCCTTTCATGTGCAGGTGTTGCCACCTTTCCAGTTCTGGCCCTAGCTCTGGTCTATGGGTGTTATGCTTGGCTCTGACCTGGGGAATGGGCCTGATTTATGGTGTTTCCTATGCACTATGTACTCAGCATGGTTCTTTTAGCCTCTTACCTATTGCACCCAATAAGCATAATTACTCTCTTGAAGGCATTCTAGTGGGAAGAGAGCCAGATGTTCTTGATATCACCCTGGTCTCTGATCTAGGTGTGTATGGATCCGTGGTCAATAATGGGCATTAGAATTTGGTTATATGGGTGAAGGTTGGGTATACAAATCCTGGACACTACCCTAAGCATGCTGTTTTATGCCCCGTTTGGTGCATTATATCAGATCTAATACAGCTACCATATTCACCTAGAATTCTGCAAGATAACCTATCAGGGACTCTGATCCACAATGATGGATCCACGTTTTAGCCTATTTGAACATTAAGTTTGGAGCTGGACCTGGGAAAACAATCCACAGCCCATGAACCTTGGCACTTCTCATCTCCTGGAGATTCAGGGGTGGGATTTATAGCAAGAGGGTAAGGAGAAGACATGCTTGGTATCAAGGGAGGGCAGTAAATGTAGCAGAGATGCCCAGTACACAGGAAAATGTTCCACTGGGCTCAGGAAATGTCATTACTAGAGAAAGAGCCTGGGTCTCTTCTACTAAACTTTCATGATTCTAGAAACCATGTGAGATTAATACCAGTAAGCCTGATGAAGCAAAGGAAGTAACCTAGATTCATGATTAGTTGCCAGGGAGGGGTCAGGAAAGTATAAAACCATAGTTGAGCAGAAGTAGACTTGGGCAGGAGGAAACGTGTTCAGGTGAATGGTGCAGCACGAAAGTACCATGCCAGGGTTGGGAGCTCCATGGTGCAGCAGAAGTACATGGAAAGGCCAGGCCAGAGGAGTGCATTACTAACCAGAAGACCTGTATCTGAGGATATAAGAACCTGGCTGTTCTTAACAGCTGTTCCAAGTATACTTGGCCATGATTTAAGATTAAGCTGTATGTGCCAAGAACATACCAGAAAGAGAGAAACTAATAATACAACTATATTTGATTTTTTTCTATGATTATAGTAGGTGCTAGCTCAATAATATTAGAATTGAATTCAAAGCAATAGCATAATTCAGAATGGACTAACGTTTTCTTTCTTCTGATATTCCCCCTGGGAAATCAGCCACATTGCTGTGAGGAAGCCTGGGCTACATGGAGAAGCCCACATGAAGAGGCCCATGTGGAGAGGAACTGAGGCCCCGACATTTGGCCCCATCTGCGCTACCAGCTGATAGCCAGCATGAGCCTACCAGCCAGGTGAGAGTGCACACTGGGAATGGATCCTCTAACTCTCAGGTGAGCTGCCCCAGCTGATGCTGTGTGGAGCAGAGACAAGCCCTCCTCCTACCTCCTGAGCTCTGCTCAAATTGCAGATTTGTGAGAAAAAGAAACCAGTTATTACTGTTTTAAGCCACTAAAAAAATAAAATATAAACGATATAATTGTCTTGGATATGTATGTACCACATTATACACAATCACAATTACATAAAGCAAAACACCTCAGAAGAACAAAAATCAACAAAAGGTAGGACATTTTCATGGGCTTTTCTTAGCCTGTGACAGATAAAATTCGCAAAAATTAAATATATAGGGGATAAGAATAATAAAATATAATAAAGTCGGTCTAAACCAACTGTTTTCAAAGTGTGGTTTGGATACCTCTGAGAGTCCTCAGGACCCTTTCAAAGTGTTTGCGATGTCAAAACTATTTTAATAACAATACTAAGAACGTTATTAGCCTGTTTCACAATCATTCTTTCGTAAGTATAAGTGGAGCTTTCCAGAGGCTATTAGACATGAAATTGCAACAGCTTGAATGCAGAAGCAGATAGGAGAATACAGCTATTATCTATCAAGCCAGGTTTGCAAAAATAAAAAGCAATGCCACTCTTCTCACTAATTTTTTTGGAAAATAGTTATTTTTTATTAAAGTGTTATTTATATTAACATATAATTACATTATCTTTCAAGGCCAGCACAGTGGCTTACACATGTAATCCCAGCATTTTGGGAGGCCAAGGTGGCCAGATCACTTGAATCCAGGAGTTTAAGGCTGCAGTGAGTTATGATCGTGCCACTGCACTCCGGCCTGGGTGACAGTACGAGATACAACAGATGAACACACTTCCTGTTTATGTGCTTTAGTTCCTTTGTATGTGCATTTTAGAAAAGTCAGAATCTTTGGTACTTTGCAGCATGTGTGCCTTGGTACAACTTCTAGGAAGGGCAATTTGGCACCATCTATCAGATTTACTTATGTGCAAAATGATATGTACAAGTTTATTCCAGCCTGATTTGTAATAGTGAGAAAAAATGGAACTAGCCTGAATGTCCCTCAATAGAGTAATGGTTAAATAAGTCATGGTATATACCCAAAATAAAATATAACGCAATTAAAAATAAATTTAAGAAGAGCAAGGAAGCTTTCCATATATGGGTGTGGAATAATGTCCAAAATTGTTAAGTGAAAAAGCAAAATTTATATCCTGGTTGAGTATGTGCTCATTTGTATAAAAAGAGGGTAAACAGAATATTCCAGGAGGATATGCAAGAAAGTGTTAACATTGGTTGCCTTTGGCAGCTGAAGGGCGAGGTGAGAGGAGACTTTCCACTGAATTCCCTTTTACACCTTTTGAATTTTGAACCATGTGGGTAAATAACTTAGTCAAAATAAAATAAAATAAAATAAAATTGGTGGAACAAAAATAAAAAGGTGACTTGATGGAAAAGAAAGGAGAAAGAAAAGGAGTAAAAGACATAGGGAGCTACATATATACATTACATCATACATACATACATGCATAGAGAGATGTTTACTGCTTTAGTCTAGGCTGTCACCCTGACTCACCTTACTGACTTCCTTTTGCTCCCTCCTCTTTTGCCTCATAGAGTCTGCAGACCATACTTAAATTCCCACATCTCCATGATTGAAGAGAATACAAAAATGAAACTGAAGTTCACCTTTTTAATAGGACTATATCCTCCAATATCCTAGAAAGCGTTGTGTGGCCCTGATTCAGATGTCTGCCTTCCTATGGCACCAAAACAATTTTTACTTGGAAAGGACACTAACATTTATTGAATAAACCTCATCCCAGCCAAGAGCTTCTTAATCTTTGTCTCGTTCCCTCACCAACCTTGGGAGATAGACTGATTGGGAACTGAAGTTCAAAGAGGTTGAATGGGGTTACCTACCTGCTAAATTCTAGTCCCCTCACTAGTAAATGATGAGGTAGGGCCATGAGGTCTGCCTGACTCCAAAGACCTTGCCCTTTCCAATACTTCATGCTGCCTCCATACTTGACGGTGGTAGAATGCAGAACAGGGAGTAATTTCTCACTGTGGTGGAGAAAGGATTGTTTTTTGACTTTGGGATTTAGGGATACATATGTCCTCCTTCCTCCTTCCCCTCCTAGAGCAAGAGCTAGAAGTGAAAGAATAGAAGGTGATGACAACACTGCATATATTTCAGTTTTATTTCTTCCAATCTACTAATTAACATTTGTTGGGCAGTAGCCATAAACAATCCTAGCCAATGCAAGGAAACACCAAATATTGTCAGGCCCTCACATTGATCATAATTGGAAGCGAACATGACATATATGGACTATATAATCAGTTTGCGTGGGCTACAGCAAGATGTTGCCCAAGAGGCTAGGCGTGAGCTGGCTTCCTACGGCCTCCAAGCAGGAAAGAATGGAGCTATACACAGTCATCTGAATATACAGAAGTGAACCCTGGGCCAGCCACATTCAGCCGTAACTTTCCCAGACGTTTCTACAGGTGCAGTGTGCCAATCAGAAGAAAGGTGGCCAGCCTCAGGAGAAAGGACAGGAGAGTGACTCTGGCAGGCCTGCTCCATTGTAGAGATGAGATACACCAAGATAGTGAGTTCTCAGCTTTTCTCCCAAAAGCACCCCAATAGCTAAGAAGAATCTGGAGGCATAGCTACCATCACAGCTACACTAACCACCATACTTTACTGTATCCTTCAGGTGTCTGTCTTAGCTAGTTTTGTGGTCTGGCTCCTTCAGTCCCTGCAACAAGCCTGTTTATTTTCATTATATTGATGAGGTTATAGATCTTGGACAAGTTACATGACTTTTCGAAGATCACATAGCTAATAAGTGTCAAGAGTCTTGTTCTCAAAACCCTGGTCTGTCCAACTCCAAGCCTGTGCTCCTGACTCCACTATTCTACTGCTTACCCTAAGCCTAAAGCTGCCCACTTCAAGCTCAAATCCTCTTGGAGGCTTCATGCTTTAAAAAAAAAAGTCCATGCAATTTTTTGCATCCTAATTAATAATATATCTGTGTGTTTTAGTGTAAAAATTTTTTTAAATTACCAATTCAGTTATTTAGCTTTTTATTCCCCAAATCTTTGGTACCCTAGGCAGATGTGTCATATTTATCCTGGGCTTTATGTACCTCTGGTTTGAGGGACTCTTGAACTTCATTTTAAGAAACATGGCCCAATGAGTACACAATCAAGTCTTCATGTCCCTGAACACTGCATTATAAAATCAGCACTCCTTGTTCTTTGTATATTTGTGTTATCAAGTAACTATGTGATTATAATCTGGCTTCTCATATACCATAAGTGCAGAAGAGAATCAAAAGATTGAGTACCTCATTCCCTAAACTGTCAAATTTCCCGTTGTATATTAATAAAATTTGTATGGTTTCACAAATAAGACTCTATGTTTTTGGTTATTGTTGCTCTTCCTAGAGAGACAGAATGTATTCCCAGCTTCCCTCATCCCCTTTCTTCTGAAATAATATTCTTGTATTAGAGTAATTATGCTGGCTGCTATAACAGACAACACCCCAAATCTCAGAGTCTTAAAAAAAGTTTTATCTCGATTCCCTCACAGTTTGATGTAAGTTGCAAGGTCTCTACAGTATCTCTCCTTTAAGTGGTGATTAGGCTCCAGTCTCCTTCCCCATGATGATCCTGACTTCTTATACAGGTAGCCTCCAGTTTACCAAGATTTGACGTCAACAGTCTTGATGGAGAGCATCGTTTCTACCCAAATGCCATTGACTTTAACCTAACTTAAAAGGAGTGTAGGAAATAAGTTTTCCTTTGTGCTCAGGAAGAGGAAAAGAACAATAGCAACAGAATTTGGTGAACCTAAAGCATTGTTTCTGCCATAACCCCACTCCTTTGGGGAACTGCTGAAATCTAAGTCCCTAGTTTTGGTGGAGCTGGCAATTCAGAATCCTACGCCCAATGGCCTAGGAAGTGGGCAGGCACATGACCTGAGCTCAGCCAAGTCAGGTTTACCTCTCTCTGTAATTTGAATCATGAGCAGGGTCTCAAGTGCAGAAGGTGCACCCTTGAGCTGTCCAGTGGCAGTGCCCAGAGAGAAGGGCCATGGGTGCTGGCTATAGAAATTCTGTAGACAGACTGGGTCCTGTCCCTCCTGATGCCCAGTTGTCCAGGTCTTCCATCAAATCTGTGAGATCCTCACTATCCTTCCAATTAATTCCCTACTTGTGATTAAGTTAGAATTTGTTTCTGGGCCAGGTGCAGTGGCTCACGCCTATAATCCTAGCACTTTGGGAGGCGAAGGCGGGCTGATTGCCTGAGCTTAGGAGACCAGCCTGGGCAACATAGCAAAACCCCGTCTCTACTAAAAATACAAAAAATTAGCCGGGCATGGTGGTCATACCTTGTAGTCCCAGCTATTCGAGAAGCTGAGGCAGGAGACTCGCTTGAACTCAGGAGGCAGCGGTTGCAGCGAGCCGAGATGTCACCACTGCATTCCAGCCTGGGTAACAGAGCCAGACTCTGCCTCAAAAAAAAAGAAAAAAAGTGTTTCTCTTACTTGTACCCAAATGTAATTATTAATTATTAACCTTAATTAATACCCAGTATTTGCCACCTATATGCTAACAAGCAGATTTCCCATCTCTTCGTGACTTGACCCTTGGGGATATGATGGGATATCTGGCCAACCTTTTTCAGATGACATCTCTCTATCTTATTAAGATCTTTAATCTTCTAAGTGCATGAGAAAAGCAAGAAACAGTACAAAGCAGATGTTTAAGGCCAAAGAAGTCATAAAGACAACATGCCATCCTCCGCAGGGATGTCAGGTGGACAATGGGGTCATATCCAGGAGTGATCTCTGAAGAAAGATCCCATACATCAATTTGTCAACCTATTTCACAGACAAAAATCAGGATTCTAAAATAATACTGTCCAGTAGAATTACACTGCAGGCTACACATGTAATTTTTAGTTTTCTGGAAGCCATATAAAATAATGTAAAAAGACAAGTGAAATTAATTTTAATAATACATCCAAAATATAACTGTTTCAACATGTTATCAATATAAAAAATTATTAGTGAGATACATTCTTTCCATCATACCAAGCCTCAAAATCTAATGTGTGTTTTATAGTTACTGCACATCTCAAGTGAGACCAGCCACATTTCAGGTGCTCAGTGGGTACGTGGGGCTAGTGAAATGACCTAATAGTCCCATAGACAGTTGTTTTTGGATAAACGTAGAAATTGGCCCTTCTAGTCTTAAAGCTTGAAACTTAGAGCTGTAAGTTGTTTCGGATGGTTGTACATCCCCATCTCCTCCATCATGACATTGGTTCTTTTGAGAGTTATTTTCCCCTTGTCTCTGTAGGTGATTCAGGTCAGCCCTGACCTGGCTCCAGGCTTTGGTTCCTCCTCCTCCCAAGAGCAACTACAGGTGGAATTTGTGGCACCCATCTCCACTAGCTAGTGAAACCGACTAACAGTCCCATAGACAGTTGTTTTTGGATAAACATAGAAATTGGCCCTTGTTTGTATCTGAGTTCCTTCCTCAGGAAAGGATCCCCAGGCCTCTCACTAAGTATCAAAGAACTGAAACCATGTCATTGCATCCACACAATGAAACGCCAGGCCGCTCATTCATCATGATTGTTTCCTTACGCCTCTTGAGTTCCTGTTTTCTCAGACATAGTAACATGTCTTCCCTACTATATAAACCCCTAATTTTAATCAGTAAGAGAGATGAATTTGAGACTGAACCCCCATCTCCTTGGGTGCAGCCCCCAATTAAAGCCTTCTTCCTTGGCAATACTCATTGTCTCAGTCATTGCCTTTCCGTGCAGCAAGCAGCAGGACCTAGACTGAACCCCTGGTGTCTCAGTGACACTAGTAGTTAGCCTGTTTGACAGCATAGTTCTAGAAAGTGCTAGGAAGAAAGGAGGGTTATAACAGCAGGCACGATTTCTTGAGCCCTGCCATGTGCCAGCACACGTCAAAGCTCCTTACATATTTCTCTCATTTCATTCCTGGAAAAGCCTTTTGAGATTCTTATTTTCTCTATGTTACAAATGAGAAAGATGACTTAGCGAGTTTAAGAAACTTGTGTGAAGTCACATTACTAAAAAAGGACAGAGGACAAAGCACACAACACACACAGTCTGTCTGACCCAAAGCAAACACTTTCTAATTGATCTCATGCTTTTCATTTACAGATATGAGGACATGAATTGCCTTGGACTTTTACCCTAAAGGTTGTGGATCAGGAAACGTCCTAAACAAAGCACAGGGGAATGGCACTAATCTCACCAGTAAGGTGTGTAGCCAAACCAGCTGTTCCCTGTTAAGGTAAGAGGCATCTAACATGAATTAGAGAAACAGAAACAGGTGCTAATACATTTCTCCAGCCAAAAAAATTCTGAGAAGCAATGGTGAGGTGATGAGCAAGGAGAAAACACAAGTAAAGCTCCACTAACCAGAAAGAGATAAGTGGGTTTGAACATTAACAAAGGGCAGAATTGGTGATAAAAAGTATTCAAAAACTTGGAAGATAAACATGCAATTTCAGTAAAGCCAGTGGAGGTGGGTGCCACAGATCCACTTGTAAGGTTGCCCTTGGAGGAGGAGGAACTGGAACCTAGAGCCAAGATCAGGGCTTACCTGGATCACCTATGGAGATAAGGGGAAGCGAGCCCTCGGAAGAAACAAAGTCACAATGGAGGAGATGAGGATGTACCACCATCCGAAGTGTGTGTTTGAGAACATCCCTCTTCAGCAGGCTTCGCACAGGTTACCAGGATAGACACAGGTGCATATAGATGCTCAGCCAAGACTAACTTAAAAAGCCAGAGCCCATAAAACAGTCCTCAGTGAAATAAGAACACCATGCTAGTAAGTGTTTACATTTTGCCTTTTATGTATTAGTGTTTACCCTTTATGAAATTATGGTAATAGTGGATAGTCATTGTTTGGGTGGCTCTGTGTGTGTGTGTGTGTGTGTGTGTGTTTAAAGTCTTCACTTGGCAAATATAAAAGTCAACAACTTTATATTGGTCCTCCAGTTTTACTATTAAAACAAATTGATGGTATATAAATTTTTAAAAAACACTGCTTGCTTAAGAACCCATTTGTTTCTCTCTGATATTATTTCAACTATTCACTCAACCCTAGCTCCATCCTCTGTGTATAAATATGCTCAAATTTCTTCAGATCAAAGCAAATCAAAGAAAACCTCCCTTAAAACTCTCCTCCCTTCCTCTCTAGGTACACCCAAGCACTTGTTTCTTCTTTATCAACCATTCTTTCCTCAACCCACCAGCTGTTGTTTTTTTCCCCCATTTTCCACATTGGCAGTTGAATATTAAACTGTGCAATCGTTTTTCCACCCAAGTAAAGATGAATTAAAATTTGTTACTCAATCTCAATGTTTTCCCTTCTGGTTGAATCACTGTTAAAATGGTCTTGCTTTCTTCCTATTTAATCCCTGTGGGAGGGCACAGTATTTCAGCTACATTGTGTGTTAAATTGGACTTTGTCAGCTACCTCAGGAATGTAGCCAAGTTTATATGCTTATATATAAGAGAAAAGCTATGTTCCAAACTGGCTTTCAAATAAACGTTGCTGTTAACTTTTTATTTTGACATAATTTGACATAATTAATTTGACATAATTTCAGAATTACAGAATTACAGAAACACTACAAGAATTGTACAAAGAATTCCCATTACCCAGATTCCCCTAGAGTTAATATTTGAGAGTAAGTTGAAAACATGAAGCCATTTACCCCTGTGTATAGTCGGGGGTCACAGTTCTCCATATATATATATATATATATATATATATATATATATATATACACAAATGAATGAAAGAAGAATGTACAGGGAGGAGGAGAAGAAGGAAAGCAGACATATGTTTTATGAAATTGGCTTATGGGATTGTGTGGGTTGGCAGGTCGGAAATCCATAGGGCAGCCTAGCAGGCTGGAAATTAAGGTAAAAGTCAATATTGCAATCTTGAGTCTGAAATCCATAGAGCAGCAGGCTGGAAATTCAAGCAGGGTTTCTATGTTGCAATTTTGAGGAGAATTCCTTCTTCTGGAAACCTCAGTCTTTGTTCTTAAAGTCTTCCATTGATTGGATGAAGCCCACTAACATTACGGAGGGCAATCTGCTTTACTCAAAGTCTACTGAGTTAAATGTTAATCACATCTAAAAAATACCTTTCCAGCAACATCTATTTTGGTGTTTGACCAAACAACTGGGTGCCATAGCCTAGCCACATTAACACATAAAATTGACCATCGCACTTCTACAGTCCTGCAGTGTATATTTCCTTTAAAAGGACATTCTCTCAATAAGCACAGTAAAATGTGCAAAATCAGAACATTAACATCAATACAGTGCTATCATCTATTATGCCAACCTTATTCATATTTTCACAATAACGTAATGGATAGCCAAAAAAAACTCTGGAGAAAGTCAACAAGAAAAATGTTTAAAATCCAGAAACTGAGAAATTAATGGAAATTAATTGTAATTACCTTCAATTAATTGTAATCGAAAGTAACTTTAATTAAGAATTGTTAACTTTTTTTTAAAGCCCCTGATCAAAGAAATTAAAAGTTGGCAATTTTCTGATGGACTCACCCATTTTTTTGAAATTTGGTCTTCCAAATCCCAAAGTCTGGTACCTGGCTGGAGATTCCATTCTTTTTCATCTGCTCTGGGAACTTGTTTTTCTGAGTTCTCAAACTCTTCATTTCTACTGACCCCTCTTCTGCTTATAAATATGTTCAGATCTCTTCTATATTCACACCAAACAAAATCAAACAAACATTTCTCTCGCTCCAGCATTTCTCTTGGGTTGGCATCCTCGTTCTTCCCATCCAACGCAGATTTCTAGAGACCCACATCTGCCTCATTATCCTCCCCACACATTCACCTCTTGATTGTAGTAGACACCATTGTTTCCTTACCCAAATTCATCCTCCTCCCTTTTTTCTTGCTTGAATCTCCCCAGTTTTAAGTTCTCATGCCACGTGCTAATGAAAGTGCTCCCAACCCAAACCCAGCGGAGGGGCTAAGGTAGGGGTGAATTTCAATTAATCTCTAAACCAAACATTCCAATCCTCTTGACAGTGATTGGCTTAGAAAGGGGCAAAGTAACCAGTTCTGACCAATGATACGTGAGAGGCAGTCTGTAGGCAACACCTCTGGGAAAGAGTTGCTTGTTCTTACAATGAGGCTTCTGAAGAGTGTTTTCTGTTTGTGTAAGGAGGTGATGCGAGAGCTGCTTCAGCCTCTTGCCGCCATGAGGACATCTAGCCAAACGCATCTTGATTGATAAAACTTATTGGCACCAGCAGACGTAGTTAACATTTTGCAAGCTAGCAACCAATTACTGGATAATTATATAGTTGTTTCTCTCCGAGAATTCAAGGTGATTAAAAATCGATTCTTTAAAAAGCTTTATTTTTCAATTTTAGAAAATATAATTTACTAATATTATAAAAGCATTATTTCTTATTCCTTCCTGCTTTTCTTTTTAGCAAATGCACAGTATTTATGTTGTGTTAAATGTCCTGTTGATGGATACCTTGAGAATTTAACAACTGAATACTGCATTATATGTAAAATAAAATCCTAAACCTGACCAATGACTTCTTTAATAGAAAAATCCGGTGACCTCATCTTTTTGTTATTGTATCTGCCACATGGCATACAAATTAACTTTTAAATAATAATTCATTCGGGACCTGAAATGTCTTGGAATCCATCGGTTCATGGCAATGCTGTGTTAAGCAGGGCTTGCAGCCATTCAATTCAATATGAGTTACTTTAATGCAATATCTTTCTAAGGTTCTGTGCACTTTCTTAAGTATGGTCTTTTCAAAAGGCTGCCTGGCAGCTTGGTCTGTGATTTTTCAGCAGGGATAGCGGTAGTATTTTAAACAGAACAGCTTTTAAGATTCAGAAATCATTAGCAGGAAAGTGACTTTAATGAAGTGGTTTAGTAGTTCTTATTATCAAAGAATGTTGATTTGGACATCTGCCTGGACCACACTTAGGGAAAAAAGAACTGTCAAAATACCAGGCTAGGTGCTTATGATTCCCTTGGCTTAGAGCTCAGTTTTACCAGTAGATGTCACTAGAGTCAGACATTATTTTAAAGCATCAAAAAGAAAAAGTGAACCTCACCGGAGTTTAAAGGATCTGAGGGGGAAAAAAGCAAACAAGTTCTTCTATAGCTAAACATGTGCTCTTCTTTTTTAAAAAGCACAGTAGGCATTGAATAAATGTTTACTAAGTGAACCGACAAACAATCAATGCATATGGAATAGTCTGCCCTGAAATCTTTGTGATTGAGTTATGCTCTGATAGGAATCAGAGGAAGAGCTTTAGAGTCTGCAGAACAAAAATGATCTCCAAGATGCAAGCAGGCAGGTACAGAAGTAAGCAACTCTGTCCAGAGTCCATTCGTGAGAAGGGATGTGGGGATTCAAGCAACTCAACTGTGCAGACTGTTGCGCACCACCCTACGCCAGGCACTGAGCTAGGGACTACTAGAATCAGAGAGGGAGTCGCAGTACATAGAGCCGATGGCGAAGTAAAGCAGAGGTCATGTGTTCTGTCCTCCATCCTGGAGTGGGGGAGGGGCAGGTTTTCCTGGCTTCGGAGGTAGATCCAAGTTCTAAAACCAGGGTGAAGGAGCTGAGAAACAATTCCCATCAGCTCTCCTTCAACACCCTCTTTCCTTTTTTTAAACTGAGGTTTGCCTGCATAAGGCAGAAAGAGATTAGGAAAACCGTTTGCAAACCTGGCAAATTATTCAGAGGTTTGATACATTGATGATATATGACAACATGTATTATAGCTATTTTGAGCGCTTATTAACTGGCACATTCTGCACCAACTCCATTCTCTGATTTAATCCTCCTAAGAGCTCTAAGAGCCAGGAATTTCTATTATCCTCATTTTTTGAGATGAAGTATCTGAAGAATGAGGGGGAGTGGGGTTGAGAGGTTAATTTGTCCAGGATCACCCAGTTAATGAGTGGTAGGACCAGGTTCTAACTTAGGCTTGTATGGGGCACTCTGCTGTGTTCCTTCCTTAGTTCATTATTCCAAGGAAACTGACTCTAGTCAGGGTCTGACTACCAGCAAAATCTAGGATCCATGTTGTTTAAGTTGATTTTGCCCCAGTCATTCCTTTTTAAACTCTTAGTGAACCATTCTTATGAACAGGGCACTCCGTTTTGGACTAGGAGAAGGGGAGTATAAAGGAAAGACAGCAGGCTGTCCTAAAAGAATTTATGATTGAGTGGGAGTAGACATGGGGGCATTTGGAGATGGGAGGAGCTTGGACAAGGAAGGTCACCCAGCATCTGCCTTCTCCATACGGCTTAGGAGGGTTTGGGGAAAGTGGAAAAGATTTGGAACAGCTGCTGTAAGGAATGTGCTAGGTTAAATAATGTGTCTGGAGAAGTGAGGGATATTTCAAGATCCTTCTTTCCACACCTCAGAATTAATGGAGCTTATTTTCTCAGATTTTCCAAAATAAAGTTCACCTCTGGCTAGAGCTCAAGCTTGAAGAATTTCAGTACAGAATTTAATCTTGTCTCTTGAAAAATTCTCAGCACTTAATTTTTTTAATCATGAAAACAGATAAATGATAACACTGTGCTGAGAAGGAGGCTAAAACACTTGCTTGACTTGCAGTGTTGATTATCTATCCAATTGGATTTTTCTTAGTGTCAACTTTATTTCTGAAATAAGAAAACAACCAAATGAGAAACATTTTTAAAACCACAAGTTGAAATCCTAAGACAAACCTAACATTAGGGATGTCTGAATTTGTTAGTATCTTTGAGGCACATGGGTTACATTGCCCTAACCCTCGCATTTTGAACAATGTCATCTGCCCACTTCGTGTTTTTTCATAAATGTGTAAGTGTTTTCTGGTTGTTTTCATTTCTGCCTCCATTCCACTTTAAATATTTTGTTTAATTATCACATTACATTTTATGTTTAGAAATCCTCTCTTAAAGACATTCCATCTTGCCTGTAGCGAGGGAGGTAAATTTGGTTGAGTGTTAATTACTAATGGAATTTCTCCAGACTCAAATCTTTCCCCATACACTTTGCCACAGAACAGGTAAAAAATGTTGCTCTGGAGAAATTATAGCATAAATATCTCTAAATCAAGGGCTTAGTAACAAAGTCCACAACTAGTATAATATTTTTTCAGAGTGGCTGTCAAAAAGTGTACAAATTCATTAGTAAAGCCCTACACAAGGAGGAAAACGCCCCCAAACAGGAAAAATAAATGGCTAATAAATATATGAAAAAATCAACTTTACTGTAAATAAAGAAAGATAAATTAATGGAGCAGTGAGTTCTTTTCACTTTAAGTCAGAGTTTGGGGTTTGTTTTTATAAAAATAACACTTGATATTGGCAAGAGGGTTCAAATTGCCAGACAGCATTGTGGTTGGGAATGTTAAGTTGGTAAAAACTTTTTGAAAAATCTGCAATACATATCATACCCTGTGGCCCAGTAACTTTATTTCTAGAAGATTTTTCCTAAGGAAAAAACCCCTGAAATACAGAAACAAATATTTACATAAAGACATTCCCTTTTATAATTTATAATAATAAAAATATAAATAACTATTCCATTTGAGTATATTAGGTTTAAAAAAGCTACCTTCATGGATTAGAATATTATGCATCTTTTCACAAGTATCTTTATAAAGACAGAAGTAAAGGGAAATCCAAAGGAACAGAAATCGTTCTATCATAAAGACATGCACACATATGTTCATTGCAGCACTATTCATAGCAAAGACATGGAATCAGCCTAAATGCCCATCAGTAGTGGACTGTGTCAGGAAAATGTGCTACATATACACCATGGAATACTATACAGCTATAAAAAAACAAGATCATGTCCTTTGCAGGAACATGAATGGAGCTTGAGCTCGTTATCCTTAGCAAACTAACACAGGAAGAGAAAACCAAATACCACGTGTTCTCACTTATAAGTGGGAGCTAAATGTTGAGAACACATGGACACATAGAGGAGGAACAATGGACACTGGAGCCTTCCAGAGGGTAGAGGGTAGGAGAAGGGAAAGAATCAGGAAAAATAACTAATGGGTACTAGGCTTAACACCTGTGTGATGAAATAATCTGTACAACAAACTCCCAAGACACAGGTTTACCTATATAACAAATCTGCACATGTACCCCTGAACTTAAAAGTTTTTTTGTTGTTGTTTTTGTTTTGTTTTGTTTTGTGATGGAGTTTCACTCTTGTCACCCAGGCCGGAGTGCAGTGGCACCATCTCAGCTCACTGCAACCTCTGCCTCCCGGGTTCAAGCAATTCTCCTGCCTCATTCTCCCAAGTAGCTGGGATTACAAGTGCCCACCATGATGTCCAGCTAATTTTTTTGTGTTTTTGGTAGAGATGGGGTTTCACCATGTTGGCCAAGCTGGTCTTGAACTCATGACCTCAGGTGATCCGCCCACCTCAGCCTCCCAAAGGGCTGGGATTACAGGTGGGAGCCACCACACCCGGCCCCCAATAAAAGTTCTTTTTACAAAGCTTACCAAAAGGAGCCACAATAAAAGAAGTAAAGGGAAATCATCATGATATGATATTAAGTGGAAAAAGCAGGAGAATAAATATATAAATAGTATAAAGTATATATCTACATATATATACATACATGTCCTCACCTGTAAGATGACTAAATGATCTCTGAGGTCCCAAGTATGATTTTATAAAGTGAAGAGAGAAGTTAGATATCTTATCAGTGTATTGTCATCACATGTTATCAACATCTGGAATCTATAAAATGATGCCAGTGACACTTGGCACTAGTATGAGGTCAGATTCCCTAGGAGAGCCCCAGACAGAGGTTGAGGTGTGTGTGATTTACTGGGCATATGGTTTTCAGGAAAAGCTCATGAGGAAAACAGACCAGGGAGGGGGAAAGAGGCAAGTAAGGATGTACTTTATTTATTTATGTATGTATTGAGATGGGGTCTCACTGTGTCACCCAGCTGGAGTGCAGTAGCACAATCTCAGCTCACTGCAACCTCTGCCTTCAGGGGTCAAGCGATCCTCCCACCTCAGCCTCTCCAGTAGCTGCCACCACACCCGGCTACTTTTTAAATTTTTTGTAGAGATGGGGTTTTGGGCTGTTGCCCAGGTCAGTCTCGAATTCCTGAGCTCAGGTGATCCACCCTAATGGGCCTCCCAAAGTGCTGAGATTACAGGCTTGAGCCACTGCACCTAGCAGAGGATGTGCTTTCAGGAGCATAAATCACACCACTGCAGTAGGTGGTTCTCATACCCAGAGCAATTCTTGGGGATGGGGAATCTGTGAGCCATTAACAGCCAGGTTCAGTGGCCTTAATTTCTAAATTTTGTTCTTCTGGGTAAAATAAGGTGCTTGAATTAAATCAATGAAGGATCCTTCACGTGGGCCTGGGAACCTCCAGGAATTGTATTTTAAAATTCAGCTTTCCGTGCAGGTTTCTGGGATTAAGGTGCATAACTTTTGTCAGATTCTTTGAGGACAGGGTGACTTCAAGCTTCCTTCCACCCCAGCACTCTGAATAAGAGGGTGAGAAGAGACTTAGGTCAGAGGAGGAAGCTAAGCACTGAATTCTTAGTTCTAGTTTTAGAAATATAGTCGACCAGAACAAGGATTCTTTGGTCTCACCTTATCCCAACCTCCATTCAAATTTAGGAAAATTAAAGGCAGTCTCCCAGAACCCATTCAGACCCACTCGCTTCACAGCCACATCTTTTCAGCTCCGCCACCTCCCAGTGAGGGGGGCTGTTATCCTCGTTTTACAGAGGGGAAACTGAGGTGCCAGTGATGTGACTCATTCAGAATCCCACAGCACCCCCTTGTGGTGTGGAGCTATGGTCAAGACTTGCTATGGAAACCAGTGGCTTGGGTTTCTTGATTTTTTTTCTTTTTTTGAGACAAGTTCTCACTCTGTCACCCAGGCTGGAGTGGAGGGGCTTGATCTCAGCTCACTGCAGTGTCGACTTCCCAAGCTCACGTGATCCTCCCACCTCAGCTTCCGGAGTAGCTAGGACCACAGGCGCATGACACCAGCCCAGCTAATTTTTGTATTTTTTGTAGAGATAGGGTCTCACCATGTTGGCCAGGTTGGTCTCGATCTCCTGGGCTCAAGCGATCTGTCTGCCTCAGCTTCCCAAAGTATTGGGATTACAGGCATGAGCCACTGTGCCTGGAGAAATATTTGTATTTTCAAAAATACTGTTTTTATCTTTCAAAGGTGATAGTTTAAAAATTCAACAAGCGAGAAAGTAAAGAAAAGGGAATCCTTCTATACTGTTGGTGGAAACGTAAATTGGTGTAGCCACAGTGGAAAACAGTTTGGAAGTTTCTTGAAAAATTAAAAATATAATATGATTAAAAAATCCGACTTCTGGGCATATATCCAAAGGAATCAAAATCAGTATACCAAAGAGATATCTTCACTCTTGTGTTCACTGCAGCATTATTCACAATAGCCAAGACATGGAAGCAACCGAAATTTCCAAAGTACAAATGGATAAAGAAAATGCAGTATATATACATACAATGGAATATTATTTAGCCTTAAAAGAGAAAGAATCTTGCCATTTGCAACAACATGAATGAACCTGGAGCACATTATGCTAAGTGAAATAAGCCTAACACAGAAGGACAAATGCTACTTATATGAGGTATCAGATATAGTCAAACTTGTAGAATCAGAAAGTAGAATGGTGGTTGCCAGGCCATATGGCAAAGGAAGATGGGGAACTATTGGTCAAAGGGCACAAAAAATTTCAGTTATGCAACATGAATAGGTCCTAGACATCTGTACAACATAGTGCCTAGAGTTAATAATATTGCATTTTATACTTAAAAATTTGCTAAGATGGTAGATCAATGTCAAGTGTTCTTAACACAAATTATAATGAGGGTGGGAGGAAACTTTTTGAGGTAATTGATATGTTTATGGCATAGATTGTGGAAATGGTTTCATGGATGTATACTTATCTCCAAACTCATCAGGCTGTATGCATTAAATATGTACAGATTTAAAATAAATAAGTAAAGTTGCAGCAACAGTCAGAGAAGACTATATTTTCCAAGGACTGCAATCACATTGCTCTCAGATCATATTTTCAAAGCAAGAATCTGTATAGGACATTGACATCTGGAGTTCTGATGCATTTCTTGTACCTTAAATCAGGGATTACATCATTAATAAACTCCCATATAGTTAAAAAATTAGCAACACAGAAATGTAAAATATAAACGGAAGGCACGATTCCCCTGACGTTTAAGTAGTGTGGTGGATTCTTCTTTTATTTTTCTCCTCTTTTTTTTTTCCATTTTTTTAGAGACGAGCTCTCCTTCTGTAGCCCAGAGTGGACTGCAGTAGTATGATCTTACTGCAGCGTCGAACTCCTGGGCTCAAGCGATCCTCCTGCCTCAGCATCCTAAGTACCTGGGACTACACGTGCACACCACCATGCCTAGCTGGACTCTTTTTTCAATAGATACAAATAAATTTGTTTGTTTAATTGATTGATTAATTTTTACAAAATGGAATCATATGGAACATTCTGTCCTGAAACTTCTGTCCCACTAGACAGTATATCACGAAAATTTTTCATGTCAGAAGATAAAGACGTACCTCACTCATTTGAAAACAATAGTAAAAACAACATGTACATATATTACAGACCACCAATATGTTAATTTAAACGACCAGATTAAATCATCTTGGTAAACAATGTAGAGTGAAACTTCTGCCATCTTAGAGCAATTATTCGAACTTCCTGTAAACTGATTATGAAGGTTGTAGTTCTGCACTATTCAAAAAATTCAGGAACTTTTCAGGACCACTCACAAGAAATTGTTAAAATAAGCATGCTCTCACAGCCCCGGGGGCTGCCCTCCAGGAAATGTTGGATAATGTTCAGGTCCATCTGCTTTGTGCAGGTGTTCATGACATCGTAATGACAAACTGTACAATAGCAAGAGAACATATAAGCTGCCTTACCATAATTATATTATATTATATATAGTTTTAGCTCTTATAATTTTGGTGTCCTGCCTATCTGACCCCTTATACTTATGAGAGAGTTTTTATAAAGTTTAAGTGCTTATGGTTTACCTTTTATTTTTACTTTTTTTTTTTTTTTTTGAGACAGAGTCTCGCTCTGTCACCCAGGCTGGAGTGCAGTGGCACAATCTCGGCTCACTGCAAGCTCCACCTCCCAGGTTCATGCCATTCTCCTGCCTTAGCCTCCCGAGTAGCTGGGACTACAGGTGCCCGCCACCACGCCTGGCTAATTTTTTGTATTTTTAGTAGAGACGGGGTGTCACTGTGTTAGCCAGGATGGTCTTGATCTCCTGACCTTGTGATCTGCCCACCTCGGCCTCCCAAAGTGCTGGGATTACAGGCGTGAGCCACCACGCCCAGCCTTTTTTTTTTTTTTTTTTTTTTTTTTCAGATAGGAGGGTCTCTCTCTGTCTTTTAAGCTAGAGTAGTGGTACATTCAGAGCTCACTGTAACCTCAAACTTCTGGGCTCATGTGATCCTCCTGCCTCAGGCTCCAGAGTAGCTAGGACCACAGACACACACCACCACACCTGCCTAATTTTTAATTTTTTTGCAGAGACAGGTCTATTTTGCTTAATCTGGTCTTAAACTCCTGAACTCAAATGATTCTCCCATCTCGGCCTCCCAAAGTGTTGGGATTACAGCTGTGAGTAACCATGCCTGGCCTAGCTTTTAATTTTATAAATGTTATTGTATTTCAGTAGAAGTAAAACAAGTAAGCTAAGAACTAGAAGCCAAATGGTGTATTGATAGACAGCTAGACAGGCATAGATATAGATGTATAATTACCTAACAAATCCTACTAAAATCAGAAAATCTAAATAGCTTCAAATTGAGTTAACTGAGCTTAATGTGGCAATGCAGAAACATAATTGTACCAACCTTACAATGCAGATAAAGTTCCAGGGGTGAAATTTTAAATATAACATTATTTTACTTAACCTGTAAAACAAATGAAAAGTGATGGTTTTAAAACTTTAAGTAAATGCTTCACTATGATAGCACCAAGTATCTGAATTTTTTATTTATTTATTTTTCTTTTGAGACAGAGTCTCACTCTGTTTTGCAGACTGGAGTGCAATGGCGAAGTCACAGCTAGCGCCACAGCCTCAAACTCTGGGTCAAGTGATCCTCCTGCCTCAGCCTCCTGAGTAGTTGGGACTACAGGTACATACCACCATGCCCCCCAGCTAATGAATATTTTCTTTTTCTTTTTTTTCATACGGAGTCCCCCTGCATCACCCAGGCTCTTCCTCTGTCACCCAGGCTGGAGTGCAGTGGTGTGATCTCGGTTCACTGCAAACTCTGCCTCCCAGGTTCAAGTGATTCTCCTGCCTCAGCCTCCCAGGTAGCTGGGATTACAGGCATGTGCCACCACGCCCAGCTAATTTTTGTATTTTTAGTAGATATAGGGTTTCATCATGTTGGCCAGGCTGGTCTTGAACTTCTGACCTTAAATGATCCACCTGCCTTGGCCTCCCAAAATACTGGGATTACAGGCGTGAGCCACCACGCCAGGCCAATGAATATTTTCAAAATGGATTTATTGAACACCTCATAATGTTTCAGTACACATCTAAAAAGTGCATTATACCAGAAAAAAACAGTCTGGCATGGAGGTTAACAGTTTCAATTCTGGAGTCAGACCATCCTGGGTTTGAATTCTAGCTCTATCTATCTCTAACTAGCTAGGTGACTCTTGGGCAGATAATATCACCTTTCTGAGCTTCAGTCTCCTCATCTGCGAAATGGCTTTACTAGTCTCCATTTTACAGGAACATTGCAAGAATTAAATGAGATCATGGAGTTAAAGAGCTTAGCACAATGGTCGATCCCTAATAAGTGTTAGAGATTATTATTGTTTTAAAGAAAGGAGAAGCAAAGGCCACTCAGGGCCAAGGTGAAGGATGCTCTTCTCTGAGGTCTTGCTGAGCCACAGGTAGCTAGTCAGGACCTCCTTGTCACATCAGCCTAACCCCTGTGTCCTGTGTTCTCAGCCACTTCACTGCATGATCTCACTCCCAGTGAGTACTCACCTCCAGTAGGGAGATGCCCTCTGTTATACTTTTTTTTTTCCTTTCTGACATCTGCATGGAAAAAGAAAAGAAGCTCTTAGAGTTAAGTATGAGAAAAGGCAAGTGATGACAGTCAGAGCTAAGAGTCCTGCTGCTGGCCTCTGAAGAAAGCCACCAGAGGGGCTTTGATGCTAACCTAATCTGAAGAAAGGACTTCGTTTCCAGGCTAAAAATTCAGGATGAATTTATTTTTTCTTTTTCATGTAATTAATATGTATGCTTTGTTTAGGAAAAAAAAAAAAAACACTGCATAGTACAGACAAATGAAATGTTAAGTCTCCTGTCCCAAACATTTCGAGTCCCAGTTTCTTGCTCCTTTTTAATTACTGATTTCTGGGCTGTTGGGGAATCACCTTTATTGTAGGTGAATTTGAGTAGAACAGTCTGCTCCAAGCACTTGTAGGGTCCTGAGTCAGGGTATGTTGAACCTAAGGGAACAATAGGATTCTGTGTCCTGGTTGAGGCCAGTGTCAGCACTAGGTGTTAGCAGACATCATCCTTGCAGAATTTAAAAATGAAATTTTGAATAAATGAGCAGATGATGATCAAAGAAGCCAGCAGGGCCAGAAGAACTTTTCAGTTTACATCTTTCTACAACCATCCCCAGAGTGCCTGGGTAGAGCAAGCAGAGGGCCATTAGTAAACCAGACAAATGCCCACAGCTTGTCCAAGGAGCAAGGCTCGAAAATAAGACCAGGAACCAGATTCTTCCTGTCACAACCAGGCACCTGGGATGGTGATAGAATGAACTCAGCTGTGAATGGTCCAGACCTGGAACCCAGACAGATCCTTGAGAAGAAAAATAGGAATAGTCCACCTACTGGGGTACAGGGTTCCCCCAGTCAAGCCAGCTACATGCAAACCCAGAACAAGCCAGGACTCTATTCTTCTCATAGACATGCCAGCCAACTTGTGACTTACCTAACAGGAATTTAGAAGTAGATTAAGGAAATGAGAGCGATGCAATTTGATTTCATTATGGTCAGATGTCAGCAAAATAAATCTAGATCATCATTATGTATTTATACCCATAAAGGGAAGAATTTGGCATGGATTACAAGGTATTTAATTATAATTTAGACATGTTATAGCACTCAGTGCTTTGTTTTATTATACCTTTCATGTATTGACAGGCCAATGTGACCACAGAAAATTTAATCTTCCTGCCAGTCCTTCTCCCTGACCTCTTGTATTGAAAGGAAGAATGAAAATTAGCTGTATAGGAAAAAAAAGATTAACTTTCATAAGTAGCCCACATGTGCTGTTGTAAAGATTCACTCTCATAAGTAGCCCACAGGTGATGTCGTAAGTATAGTGAATACAGAGGGGGAGAGCTGAGTCTCTAAGCACACAAGCTTTTTGAAGCATCTCTGCTTGGCAAAGGCTCTTCTCCCCACCTCCAAGTTATTCTTTTGGACTCACCTCTCTTTGAAACCTTTCACCTCAGCCAGGCGCAGTGGCTCATGCCTGTAATCCCAGCACTTTGGGAGCCCGAGGTGGGCGGATACGAGGTCAGGAGATCGAGACCATCATGGCCAACATGGTGAAACCCCATCTCTGCTAAAATACAAAAAATAGCTGGGCATGGTGGTGGGCGCCTGTAGTCCCAGCTACTTGGGAGGCTGAGGCAGGGGAATTGCTTGAGCCCAGGAAGCAGAGGTTGCAGTGAGCCAAGATCACACCACTGCACTCCAGCCTGGTGATAGAGCAAGACTCCATCTCAAAAAAAACAAAAAACAAAAAACTTTCACCTCCCAGTTAGGGTGAGTTTCTTCCCCTTTTCTTCTTCTGGAGTGCCCTGTTCTTACCTCGGTAATTGTTCTAGTGGTGTGTTCTAATTATTAGTTTAAGAGTCTGTCTCGGTTATACCAAGATGGCCGAATAGGAAGAGCTCCAGTCTACAGCTCCCAGTGTGAGCGACGCAGAAGACAGGTGATTTCTGCATTTCCAACTGAGGTACAGGGTTCATCTCACTGGGGCTTGTTGGACAGTGGGTGTAGCCCACGGAGCATGAGCCAAAGCAGGGCGGGGCATCGCCTCACCCAGGAAGCACAAGGGGTCGGGGAATTTACTTTCCTAGCCAAGGGAAGCCGTGACAGATGGTACCTGGAAAATCAGGACACTCCCACCCTAATACTGTGTTTTTCCAATGGTTTTAGCAAACGGCACACCAGGAGATTATATCCCACACTGGCTTGGAGGGTCCCACACACCCACAGAGCCTCGCTCACTGCTAGCACAGCCATCTGAGATCGAACTGCAAGATGGCAGTGAGGCTGGGGGAGGGGTGTCTGCCATTGCTGAGGCTTGAGTAGGTAAACAAAGTGGCTGGGTGGAGCCCACCACAGCTCAAGGAGCTACAAGGCACTGCCTGTCTCTGTAGACTCCAACTCTGGGGGCAGGGCATAGCTGAACAAAAGGCAGCAGAAACTTCTGCAGACTTAAACGTCCCTGTCTGACAGCTCTGAAGAGAGTAGTGGTTCTCCCAGCACGAAGTTTGAGATCTGAGAACGGACAGACTGCCTCCTCAAGTGGGTCTTTGACCCCCAAGTCACCTAAATGGGAGGCACCTCCCAGTAGGAGCCGACTGACACCTCATATGGCTAGGTGCCCCTCTGAGACCAAGCTTCCAGAGGAAGGATCAGGCAGCAACATTTGCCATTCTGCAATATTTGCTGTTCTGCAGCCTCCGCTGGTGATACCCAGGCAAACAGGGTCTGGAGTGGACCTCCAGCAAACTCGAACAGACCTGCAGCTGAGGGTCCTGACTGTTAGAAGGAAAACTAACAAACAAAAAGGACATCCACACCAAAACCCCATCTGTACGTCACCATCATCAAAGACCAAAGGTAGATAAAACCAGAAAGATGGGGAGAAACTAAAGCAGAAAAGTGGAAAATTCTAAAAATCGGAGAGCCTCTTCTTCTCCAAAGGAAAACAACTCCTATCCAGCAACAGAACAAAGCTGGATGGAGAATGACTTCGACGAGTTGAGAGAAGAAGGCTTCAGACCATCGGTAATAACAAATTTCTCCAAGCTAAAGGAGGATGTTCAAACCCATCACAAAGAAGCTAAAAACCTTGAAAAAAGATTAGATGAATGGCTAACTAGAATAAACAGCATAGAGAAGACCTTAAATGACCTGATGGAGCTGAAAACCATGACACAAGAACTACGTAATGCATACACAAGCTTCAGTAGCCGATTCGATCAAGTGGAAGAAAGCGTATTGGTGACTGAAGATCAAATGAATGAAACGAAGCGAGAAGAGAAGTTTAGAGAAAAAAGAGTAAAAAGAAATGAACAAAGCCTCCAAGAAATATGGGACTATGTGAAAAGGCCAAATCTACATCTGATTGGTGTACCTGAAATTGATGGGGAGAATGGAACCAAGTTGAAAAACACTTTACAGGATATTATCCAGGAGAACTTCCCCAACCTAGCAAGGCAGGCCAACATTCAAATTCAGGAAATACAGAGAACGCCACAAAGATACTCCTCAAGAAGAGCAACTCCAAGACACATAACTGTCAGATTCACTAAGGTTGAAATGAAGGAAAAAATGTTAAGGGCAGCCAGAGAGAAAGGTCAGCTTACCCACAAAGGGAAGCCCATCAGACTAATAGCGGATCTCTCAGCAGAAACTCTACAAGCCAGAAGAGAGTGGGGGCCAATATTCAACATTCTTAAAGAAAAGAATTTTCAACCCAGAATTTCATATCCAGCCAAACAAAGCTTCATAAGTGAAGGAGAAATAAAATCCTTTACAGACAAGCAAATGCTGAGAGATTTTGTCACCACCAGGCCTCCCTTACAAGAGCTCCTGAAGGAAGCACTAAACATGGAAAGGAACAACCGGTACCAGCCACTGCAAAAGCATGCCAAATTGTAAAGACCATCAAGGCTAGGAAGAAACTGCATCAACTAACGGGGAAAATAACCAGCTAACATCATAATGACAGGATCAAATTCTCACACATAACAATATTAACCTTAAATGTAAATGGGCTAAATGCTCCAATTAAAAGACACAGACTGGAAAATTGGATAAAGAGTCAAGACCCATCAGTGTGCTGTATCTGGGAGACCCATCTCATATGCAGAGACACACATAGGCTCAAAATAAAGGGATGGAGGAAGATCTACCAAGCAAATGGAAAACAAAACAAAGCAGGGTTTGCAATCCTAGTCTCTGATAAAACAGACTCTAAACCAACAAAGATCAAAAGAGACAAAGAAGGCCATTACATAATGGTAAAGGGATCAATTCAACAAGAAGAGCTAACTATCCTAAATATATATGCACCCAATACAGGTGCACACAGATTCATAAAGCAAGTCCTTAGGGACCTACAAAGAGACTTAGACTCCCACAAAATAAAAATGGGAGATTTTAACACCCCACTGTCAACATTAGGCAAATCAATGAGACAGAAAGTTAACAAGGATATCCAGGAATTGAACTCAGCTCTGCACCAAGCGGACCTAATAGACATCTACAGAACTCTCCACCACAAATCAACAGAATATACATTCTTCTCAGCATCACATCACACTTATTCCAAAATTGACCACATAGTTGTAAGTAAAGCACTCCTTAGAAAATGTTAAAGAATAGAAATTATAACAAACTGTCTCTCAGACCATAATGCAATCAACCTAGAACTCAGGATTAAGAAACTCACTCAAAACCGCTCAACTACGTGGAAACTGAACAACCTGCTCCTAAATTACTACCGGGTACATAACAAAATGAAGGCAGAAATAAAGATGTTCTTTGAAACCAATGAGAACAAAGACGCAACATACCAGAATCTCTGGGACACATTTAAAGCAGTGTGTAGAGGGAAATTTATAGCACTAAATGCCCACAAGAGAAAGCAGGAAAGATCGAAAATTGACACCCTAACATCACAATTAAAAGAACTAGAGAAGCAAGAGCAAACACATTCAAAAGCTAGCAGAAGGTAAGAAATAACTAAGATCAGAGCAGAACTTAAAGAGATAGAGACACAAAAAACCCTTCAAAAAAGCAATAAATCCAGGAGCTGGTTTTTTGAAAAGATCAACAAAATTGATAGACTGCTAGCAAGACTATCAAGACTGCTATCAAGACTAAAGAAGAAAAGAGAGAAGAATCAAATAGACACAATAAAAAATGATAAAGGGGATATCACCACCGATCCCACAGAAATACAAACTACCATCAGAGAATACTATAAACACCTCTACGCAAATAAACTAGAAAATCTAGAAGAAATTGGTAAATTCCTCGACACATACACCCTCCCAAGACTAAACGAGGAAGAAGTTGAATCCCTGAATAGACCAATAACAGGCTCTGAAATTGAGGCAATAATTAATACCCTACCAACCAAAAAAGGTCCAGGACCAGATGGATTCACAGCCGAATTCTACCAGAGGTACAAGGAGGAACTGGTACCATTCCTTCTGAAACTATTCCAATCAATAGAAAAAGAGGGAATCCTCCCTAACTCATTTTATGAGGACAGCATCATCCTGATACCAAAGCGTGGCAGAGACACAACAAAAAAAGAGAATTTTAGACCAATATCTCTGATGCACATCGATGCAAAAATCTTCAATAAAATACTGGCAAACCAAATCCAGCAGTACATCAAAAAGCTTATCCACCATGATCAAGTGGGTTTCATCCCTGGGATGCAAGGCTGGTTCAACATATGCAAATCAATAAATGTAATCCATCATATAAACAGAACCAAAGACAAAAACCACATGATTGTCTCAACAGATGCAGAAAAGGCCTTTCACAAAATTCAACAACTCTTCATGCTGAAAACTCTCAATAAATTAGGTATTGATGGGACGTATCTCAAAATAATAAGAGCTATCTATGACAAACCCACAGTCAATATCATACTGAATGGGCAAAAACTGGAAGCATTCCCTTTGAAAACTGGCACAAGACAGGGATGCCCTCTCTCACCACTCCTATTCAACATAGTGTTGGAAGTTCTGGCCAGGGCAATCAGGCAGGAGAAGGAAATAACGGGTATTCACTTAGGAAAAGAGGAAGTCAAATTGTCCATGTTTGCAGATGACATGATTATATATCTAGAAAACCCCATCGTCTCAGCCCAAAATCTCCTTAAGCTGATAAGCAACTTCAGCAAAGTCTCAGGATACAAAATCAATGTGCAAAAATCACAAGCATTCTTATATACCAATAACAGACAAACAGAGAGCCAAATCATGAGTGAACTCCCACTCACAATTGCTTCAAAGAGAGTAAAATACCTAGGAATCAGACTTACAAGGGATGTTAAGGACCTCTTCAAGGAGAACTACAAACCACTGCTCAATGAAATAAAAGAAGACACAAACAAATGGAAGAACATTCCATACTCATGGATAGGAAGAATCAATATCATGAAAATGGCCATACTGCCCAAGGTAATTTATAGATTCAATGCTGTCCCCATCAAGCTACCAATAACTTTCTTCACAGAATTGGAAAAAACTACTTTAAAGTTCATATGGAACCAAAAAAGAGCCCACCTACCCAAGACAATCCTAAGCCAAAAGAACAAAGCTGGAGGCATCACGCTACCTGACTTCAAACTGTACTACAAGGCTACAGTAACCAAAACAGCATGGTACTTGTACCAAAACAGAGATATAGACCAATGGAACAGAACAGAGCCCTCAGAAATAACACTACACATCTACAACCATCTGATCTTTGACAAACCTGAGAAAAACAAGCAATGGGGAAGGGATTCCCTATTTAATAAATGGTGCTGGGAAAACTGGCTAGACATATGGAGAAAGATGAAACTGGATCCCTTCCTTACACCTTACACAAAAATTAATTCAAGATGAATTAAAGATTTAAATGTTAGACCTAAAACCATAAAAACCCTAGAAGAAAACCTAGGCAATACCATTCAAGACATAGGCATGGGCAAGGACTTCATGACTAAAACACCAAAAGCAATGGCAACAAAAGCCAGAATAGACAAATGGGATCTAATTAAACTAAAGAGCTTCTGCACAGCAAAAGAAACTACCATCAGAGTGAACAGGCAGACTACAGAATGGGAGAAAATTTTTATAATCTACCCATCTGACAAAGAGCTAATATCCAGAATCTACAAAGAACCTAAACAAATTTACAAGAAAAAATCAAACAACCCCATCAAAAACTGGGCAAAGGATATGAACAGACACTTCTCAGAAGAAGACATTTATGCAGCCAAAAGACACATGAAAAAGTGCTCATCATCACCGGCCATCAGAGAAATGCAAATCAAAACCACAATGAGATACCATCTCACACCAGTTAGAATGGCGATCATTAAAGTCAGGAAACAACAGGTGCTGGAGAGGATGTGGAGAAATAGGAACACTTTTACACTGTTGGTGGGATTGTAAACTAGTTCAACCATTGTGGAAGATGGTGTGGCAATTCCTCAAGGATCTAGAACTACAAATACCATTTGACCCAGCCATTACATTACTGGGTATATACCCAAAGGATTATAAATCATGCTGCTATAAAGACACATGCACACGTATATTTATTGCGGCACTATTCACAATAGCAAAGACTTGGAACCAACCCAAATGTCCATCAATGATAGACTGGATTAAGAAAGTGTGACACATATACACCATGGAATACTATGCAGCTATAAAAAAGGATGAGTTCATGTCCTTTGTAGGGACATGGATGAAGCTGGAAACCATCATTCTCAGCAAAATATTGCAAGGACAGAAAACCAAACACTGCATGTTCTCACTCATAGGTGGGAATTGAACAATGAGAACACTTGGACACAGGGTGGGGAACATCACACACCAGGGCCTGTCATGGGTTGGGGGGAGGGGGAAGGGATAGCATTAGGAGATATACCCAATGTAAATGATGAGTTAATGGGTGCAGCACACCAACATGGCGCATGTATACATATGTAGCAAACCTGCACGTTGTGCACATGTACCCTGGAACTTAAAGTATAATAATTTAAAAAAAAGAAAAAAAACCACAGAAACTACCAATACTATTTCAAAAAAAAAAAAAATCTAAAAGTCCTGTAACAACAACAACAACAACAACAAAAAAGAGTCTGTCTCTCTCACTGGTCAATGAGCCTTCCCAGAAGGTAAAAGACTGCAAGAATTGCCTTGTTCATTTTGGTACATCCACACAAAGAAGTACTGTGCTGCAGTAAAAGAGAAAAAGGAATTATCAGGCATCAGCGAAATGAAAATGAAATCCACCATGAGATATCACTTTACATATCAGTATAGCACTAAGATGGCTATACTGAAAGGGTCAGATAATAACAAGTGTTGACAGGGATGAGGAGAATTCGGCACCCTCATACATTGCTAATGGGACTATAAACTGGTGCTGCAGCTGTGGAAAACAGCCTTTTGGTTTCTCAAAAGATTAATCACAGAGTTGCCATATGATCCAGCAATTCCAGTCCAAATGAGACAGCCAAGTATAAAGTGGTCGCAGGAGGACCTCCAACTGGCCTCCGAACTGGGAGGAGTGAGCACTGGGGGTGGTGCCTCGGGAAGTTTGCCCCTTTGCAGGCGGGAGGAGCCTGGCCTCTCCGGTTCCGGGTGGTATCTGGGATTCAATCTGTGAGTCCGGAAGCCTATTAGCAGGACCCTCGCTTTGCTGAGAGTCCCTGTTTCCCTTTTTTTCCCCTTTTGATGCAATAAACCCTCCCCTTCTCACCCTTCAAAGTGTCTGCGAACCTAATCTTTAATGGTCTTGTGACAAAAACCTGGCTTTTAGCTGAACTAAGGAGAAAGTCCTACAATACAGATACATACCCAAGAGAATTAAAACTGCATATCCACACAAAAACTTATACATGAATGTTCATAGCAGCATTACTCATAAGAGACAAAAAGTGGAAACAACTTGAGTGCCCAGCAACTGATGAATGAAGCAATAAAATGTGTTACATCTACACAACGGCATATTATTCAGCAAGAAAATACAGCATGGATGAACCTTGAAATTATGCTAAATGAAAGAAGATAGGGGCAAAAGATGACACATTGTATGATTCCACATATATGAAAAATCCAGAATAGGCACATCTATAGACACAAAGTAGGTTGGTGGAATTCCCCAGGGCTGCTGGAATTGGGCAAAATGGTGTGTAACTGCTAATGGTACAGATTTCTTTTGGGGGTGAGGAAAATGTTCTAAAATTTATTGTAATGATGGTCACACGACTCTGTGACTATACTAAAAAGCACCAAATACTTTAAATGGATCAATTTTATGGCTTGTGAATTATATCTTCATAAAGCTGTTATTTAAACAAATAAGAACAAGCTCTTTAATACTGAAAGGTGTGGTTTCTGTCATATAAAGTTAACCAAAAAAGGCAAGGTGTAAAAGAGTACATAATTTATGTTTGGAAAGGGGGGTATATTAAAATGTTCACGCGCCAACTAATTCTTGCAAAAAGAATCACAGGAAGGATAAATCAGAAATTAATGATAAGGCCAGGCACAGTGGCTCATGCCTGTAATCCCAGCACTTTGGGAGGCCAAGGCAGATGGATCACGTGAGGTCAGGAGTTTGAGACCAGCCTGGCCAACATGGCGAAACTCCGTCTCTACTAAAAATACAAAAATTAGCCCCATATGGTGGTGGACGCCTGTAATCCCAGCTACTCTGGAGGCTGAGGCAAGAGGATTGCTTGAACCCAGGAGGCGGAGGTTACAGTCAGGACGTAGAGGTTGCAGTGAGCCGAGATTGTGCTACTGTACTTCAGCCTGGACTACAGAGCAAGACTCCGTCTCAAAAAAAAAAAAAAAAAAAAGAATTAATGATAATGTGATAATGTTCCCTACAGAGGGAGAGTGTGAAAAGGGTGGAAGGGAAGGAGAGGTAGTGTCACTTCTCTATTAAACCTTTTTGTATAATTTTGACTTTTGGAACCATGTTAGTGTTTTTACAAATTCAAAAAAAAATTAAATTAACAAAATTGGCAGAAAAAAATTGAATATAAACAAAAACATAAATTGAGCTATATAGCAAATGAATGATATAAACACACAAGGGGAAAAAAGGGACTGTGTACATATAAACAGCCTAATGACAGAAAGAACTGCAAATAAGTCTTCAACTTTGCTTAGTAGTTTTGTTATTGGCAGTGCTATGGGCATAGGAATTCTGAAAGTATTTTCTGAATATTGTAGGATAGAGTCAATGACTACATTTATACTGAAATTTTTGGAAACCAGAGTTTTGCTGATGGAAACCACAGCTTTTGCTGTTGCATTTCATATGCAAATATGAAATGGGGGCTAGAGATGAAGAACCCTGTGCTGGAATCACTACAAAGTCATGATTTTATTTTTATTTATTTATTTTATTTTTTAAATTTTTTTTTAAATTATTATACTTTAAGTTTTAGGGTACATGTGCACAATGTGCAGGTTAGTATACATGTGCCATGCTGGTGTGCTGCACCCATTAACTCGTCATTTAGCATTAGGTATATCTCCTAATGCTATCCCTCCCCCCTCCCCCCACCCCACAACAGTCCCCAGAGCATGATGTTCCCCTTCCTGTGTCCAGGTGTTCTCATTGTTCAATTCCCATCTAGGAGTGAGAACATGCGGTGTTTGGTTTTTTGTCCTTGCGATAGTTTACTGAGAATGATGATTTCCAGCTTCATCCATGTCCCTACAAAGGACATGAACTCATCATTTTTTTATGGCTGCATAGTATTCCATGGTGTATATGTGCCACATTTTCTTAATCCAGTCTATTGTTGTTGGACATTTGGGTTGGTTCCAAGTCTTTGCTATTGTGAATAGTGCCACAATAAACATACGTGTGCATGTGTCTTTATAGCAGCATGATTTATAATCCTTTGGGTATATACCCAGTAATGGGATGCCTGGGTCAAATGGTATTTCTAGTTCTAGATCCCTGAGGAATCGCCACACTGACTTCCACAATGGTTGAACTAGTTTACAATCCCACCAACAGTGTAAAAGTGTTCCTATTTCTCCACATCCTCTCCAGCACCTGTTGTTTCCTGACTTTTTAATGATTGCCATTCTAACTGGTGTGAGATGGTACCTCATTGTGGTTTTGATTTGCATTTCTCTGATGGCCAGTGATGATGAGCATTTTTTCATGTGTCTTTTGGCTGCATAAATGTCTTCTTTTGAGAAGTGTCTCTTCATATCCTTTGCCCACTTTTTGATGGGGTTGTTTGTTTTTTTCTTGTAAATTTGTTTGAGTTCATTGTAGATTCTGGATATTATCCCTTTGTCAGATGAGTAGGTTGTGAAAATTTTCTCCCATTTTGTAGGTTGCCTGTTCACTCTGAAGGTAGTTTCTTTTGCTGTGCAGAAGCTCTTTAGTTTAATTAGATCCCATTTGTCTATTCTGGCTTTTGTTGCCATTGCTTTTGGTGTTTTAGACATGAAGTCCTTGCCCATGCCTCTGTCCTGAATGGTATTGCCTAGGTTTTCTTCTAGGGTTTTTATGGTTTTAGGTCTAAGATTTAAGTCTTTAATCCATCTTGAATTAATTTTTGTGTAAGGTGTAAGGAAGGGATCCAGTTTCAGCTTTCTCCGTATGTCTAGCCAGTTTTCCCAGCACCATTTATTAAATAGGGAATCCTTTCCCCATTGCTTGTTTTTCTCAGGTTTGTCAAAGATCAGATGGTTGTAGATATGTGGCGTTATTTCTGAGGGCTCTGTTCTGTTCCATTGATCTATATCTCTGTTTTGGTACCAGTACCATGCTGTTTTGGTTACTGTAGCCTTGTAGTACAGTTTGAAGTCAGGTAGCGTGATGCCTCCAGCTTTGTTCTTTTGGCTTAGGATTGACTTGGTGATGCGGGCTCTTTTTTGGTTCCATATGAGCTTTAAAGTAGTTTTTTCCAATTCTGTGAAGAAAGTCATTGGTAGCTTGATGGGAACAGCATTGAATCTATAAATTACCTTGGGCAGTATGGCCGTTTTCACGATATTGATTCTTCCTACCCATGAGCATGCAATGTTCTTCCATTTGTTTGTGTCCTCTTTCATTTCATTGAGCAGTGGTTTGTAGTTCTCCTTGAAGAGGTCCTTAACATCCCTTGTAAGTTTGATTCCTAGGTATTTTACTGTCTTTGAAGCAATTGTGAGTGGGAGTTCACTCATGATTTGGCTCTCTGTCTGTTATTGGTATATAAGAATGCTTGTGATTTTTGCACATTGATTTTGTATCCTGAGACTTTGCTGAAGTTGCTTATCAGCTTAAGGAGATTTTGGACTGTGACGATGGGGTTTTCTAGATATACAATCATGTCGTCTGCAAACACGGACAGTTTGACTTCCTCTTTTCCTAAGTGAATACCCTTTATTTCCTTCTCCTGCCGAATTGCCCTGGCCAGAACTTCCAACACTATGTTGAATAGGAGTGGTGAGAGAGGGCATCCCTGTCTTGTGCCAGTTTTCAAAGGGAATGCTTCCAGTTTTTGCCCATTCAGTATGATATTGACTGTGGGTTTGTCATAGATAGCTCTTATTATTTTGAGATACGTCCCATCAATACCTAATTTATTGAGAGTTTTTAGCATGAAGGGTTGTTGAATTTTGTCAAAGGCCTTTTCTGCATCTATTGAGATAATCATGTGGTTTTTGTCTTTGGTTCTGTTTATATGCTGGATTACATTTATTGATTTGCGTATATTGAACCAGCCTTGCATCCCAGGGATGAAGCCCACTTGATCATGGTGGATAAGCTTTTTGATGTGCTGCTGGATTCGGTTTGCCAGTATTTTATTGAGGATTTTTGCATCAATGTTCATCAAGCATATTGGTCTAAAATTCTCTCTTTTGGTTGTGTCTCTGCCAGGCTTTGGTATGAGGATGATGCTGGCCTCATAAAATGAGTTAGGGAGGATTCCCTCTTTTTCTATTGATTGGAATAGTTTCAGAAGGAATGGTACCAGTTCCTCCTTGTACCTCTGGTGGAATCTGGCTGTGAATCCATCTGGTCCTGGACTCTTTTTGGTTGGTAAGCTATTGATTATTGCCACAATTTCAGATCCTGTTATTGATCTATTCAGAGATTCAACTTCTTCCTGGTTTAGTCTAGGGAGAGTGTATGTGTCAGAATATACATTTTTTTCAGCACCACACCACACCTATTCCAAAATTGACCACATAGTTGGAAGTAAAGCACTCCTCAGAAAAAGGAAAAGAACAGAAATGATAACAAACTGTCTCTCAGACCACAGTGCAATCAAACTAGAACTCAGGATTAAGAAACTCACTCAAAACCGCTCAACTACATGGAAACTGAACAACCTGCTCCTGAATGACTACTGGGTACATAACGAAATGAAGGCAGAAATAAAGATGTTCTTTGAAACCAACGAGAACAAAGACACAACGACACAACATACCAGAATCTCTGGGACACATTCAAAGCAGTGTGTAGAGGGAAATTTATAGCACTAAATGCCCACAAGAGAAAGCAGGAAAGATCCAAAATTGACACCCTAACATCACAATTAAAAGAACTAGAAAAGCAAGAGCAAACACATTCAAAAGCTAGCAGAAGGCAAGAAATAACTAAAATCAGAGCAGAACTGAAGGAAATAGAGACACAAAAAACCCTTCAAAAAATTAATGAAGCCAGGAGCTGGTTTTTTGAAAGGATCAACAAAATTGATAGACCGCTAGCAAGACTAATAAAGAAGAAAAGAGAGAAGAATCAAATAGACACAATAAAAAATGATAAAGGGGATATCACCACCGATCCCACAGAAATACAAACTACCATCAGAGAATTCTACAAACACCTCTAAGCAAATAAACTAGAAAATCTAGAAGAAATGGATAAAGTCATGATTTTAAATACATGGGTATAGATTTCCTATCTATATTGGCCAAAAGTGTTTAAAAGCAGTCACAACCCAGTAGCAATATCCACACTTAGTGCCCAGATCTTGGTTTCTAAATTTCATTTCCCATTAATAGGAATGAGTGCTTCTTAGAAAAAAAAATAGCTGATTCCAGCACTGGGCCAGGGAATATAGAATGAATATCTTGTGTGAAGGAGTGCCTAAAAAATGATGAGGACCTGTCAAAAGGTCTCTGAAGGGATTCCCATTGTCCAAATCAGGAACAACTTGAGCATCAAAATAAATATCATCCAGCCTGGGCAACATGGTGAAACCTTGTCTCTACAAAAAAAACACAAAAAATTATCAGGGCATGGTGATATGTGCCTGTAGTCCCAGCTACTTGGGAGGCTGAGGTGGGAGGATCACCTAAGCCTGGGAGGTCCAGGCTGCAGTGAGTTGTGATCACGCTGCCGCATTCCAGCCTGGGCGGCAGAGTGAGGCCCTGTCTCAAATAAATAAATAAATAAATATCATTAGTATTAGATTATAACATATTAAATAAAATGGGAATTCATGAGCCCATACTGATACAAATAAATGAATAAGTAAGTAGGTAGATAGATGATAGATAGGAAAACTTTTCTTTACATTGGAAAGTCAATTGAGGCTGGGCGCGGTGGCTCATGCCTGTAATCCCAGCACTCTGGGAGGCCGAGGCAGGTGGATCACCTGAAGTCACTTCGAGACCTGCCTGGCTAACATGGTGAAACCCCATCTCTACTAAAAATACAAAAATTAGACAGGCGTGGTGGTGCAAGACTGCAGTCCCAGCTACTCTGGAGGCTGAGGCACAAGAATTGCTTGACCCCAGTGGCAGAGGTTGGAGTGAGCCAAGATAGCACCACTGCACTCCAGCCTGGGCGACAGAGTGAGACCTTATCTTGAAAAAAAAGAAAAAGAAAGTCAATTGATAATAGTAAATGCAATGATGAAATTAGAAAAATCACTATGTGGCAATCATCACAGTAATGATAAATTCAACTAAAAATATCAATAAATGATAAAATTGGTGGGTGAATGTTTGATGAGGAGCAGGATACTTACATGGTCTCAGAATAACTCTCCACAAAATACTTACTGAGTATAAAGAGAAAGACAGTAACTATAAGCAGTAACTTGAGGCAGAGAGCACTTTAATCAAACAATGAAGGTTAAAATCAGCATGTTAGACAAATTGAAATCATACACCACGTCATAGGATACATTGAGGACACACAGCCTCACTTCCGTGATATCTTACCAAAATGCAAGTCATGAATCTGATCACAAGGAAGCATAAGGCAAAGGCAAACTGAGGGACATCCCACAAAATAACTGACCTTTAAGAGGGTCAAGGTCATAAAGCCAAAGAAAGATAAGTAGATATGGCGACTAAATGCAACATGTATTCCTGTATTGGATCCATTTGCAATAAAGGACATTAATGGAACAATTGGATAAATGAATGGGGTCTGTGGGTTAGATGATAGTAATTATCAATGTTAACTTGCTGATATAAATGGTTGTATCATGGTTATGTAGGAGAAAGTCCTTGTTTGTAGGAATATTCTAAAGTATTCAGGGTTATTAGACACTATGTCAGCAACTTTTCTTCAAATGGTTCAGAGAGTGGGGAAGCTCTTTGTTCTATTTTTGCACCTTTTAAGTTTGAATTTATTTCAAAAGTGAAAAGAAAAGATCCCATGAGTCCACACTTATACTAAAAACAAATATAAAAAAGGAATAGAAAAAGAAAGTTTTTATTTACAGTGGAAAGCTAACTGAAAAAATGTATAAGAAACAATAGAGTTTTAAACATTACTATTTTTCAACCACTGTGTTAACTGATTTAGGCAAAAATCATCAGTGGATCCTAAAATCATTGGGTGATAATTTGTTGAGGAACAAGATACTTATACAAACTCAAAGCATCTTCTCATATTACTTATTAATTACAAAGGGGAAAATGGTACCTTTACCTAAATCTGACAGATACTACTTCAGTCAAGTGATTGAAGTCAACATTACCCATGATGGGATGAACTGACATCAAATGATTCCTGCCATGATGCATGCACTAAAAGAGACACACACCATTTACATTGTATTCCTGCCAAGAATGCATACTCATAATCAAATCACAAGAAGGCACTCGGACTAACCTCAAGTGCCCAGATCTTAGTTTCTGCATTCTACTACTCAACATTCTGTAAAACAATAGGCAAGTACTCTTTCAAAATGTTACAGTCATGAAAAACCATGGAAGGCTGATAAATCATTGCACATTAAAGGACAGTAAAGAAACATGATAAACAAATATAATGTGCGATCCTGGATTAAATCCTACATTAAATGTATAAAAAATTGCTATAGTCTTTTTTTTTCCCCAGCTGTGTCACCCAGGCTGGAGTGTAGTGGTGCAATCACAGCTCCCTGCAGCCTCAATCTCTGGGACTCAAGTGATCCTCCCACATCAGCCTCCCAGGTAGCTGAGACTACAGGTGCATGCCACCACAACCTGCTAATTTTTTTGTTGTATTTTTTTTAGAGATGGGGTTTTGCCATGTGGCCCAGGCTGGTCTCATACTCGGGGGCTTAAGGGAATCTATCTGCCTGCCTCAGCCACCCAGAGTGTTGGGATTACAGGCATGAGCCACTGTATCTTGCCTAAACATCGCTATATTCAATATTAGTATGGTAGTAAAATTTGAATAAGGGCTTTGTAATGGGTAATATTAGATCAGTGTTAAATTTTCTGAATTTGATAGTGAGACTGTCCTAATTCTAGTTGATCTTTCTAACTTACTCTCAAATGTTTCAGAGAAAAAAAAAGAATAAGAAGAGTATGTGTGTGCGTGAGAGAGTGGGAGAGGTGGAGAAAGAAAGCACAAATGTGTGAAGGTGCTAATAAAATGTGAAGTCTCCAAATTTTTAATTTATAAAGAAAAGAAATTATTTCATTCGAATCTGTATCCTCAGCACGTCCTAGCATTGCCCTGGAATATAGTAGATGCTCAATATATGTTCATTAAATGCTTAAATGAAATGACAAAGTCTAATCAGGACTCTTACTTGCAAGTGATAAGACATTCAGTTTAAACTGCCTAAGTGTAATAGGAACTCGTACATTAAACTGTAAAATCAAAAGGTATAGCAGTTGGCATAGCTGGATCCAGGTGTTCACTTGATGTGATCACGATCTGGACTCCTCTTTCTCTCTCGGCCCTATTTTCCTTTGTGTTGGCTTTACTCTCTGCTATGGCTTGAATGTGTCCCCCATATTTCATATGTTAGTATATTTGGAGGTGGTGAGGGCCTTTAGGGGTAATTAGGATTAGATAAGGTCATCAGAGTAGGGCTCCCATGATGGACCAGTGGCTTCATAAGAAGAGGAATAAAGACTTGAGCTGGCATGCTGTTGTCCTCTTGCCATGTGATACCCTCCACCATGCTATGATGCAGTAAGAAGGTTCTGACCAGATGTGGATCCTTTGGCCTTGGACTTCCCAGCCTCCTGAATTTAAGAAATAAATTTTCCTTCCTTCCTTCCTTCCTTCCATCCTTCCTTCCTCCCTCCCTCTCTTTCTCTTTCTTTCTTTCGTCTTTCTGTCTTTCTTCTCTCTCTCTTTCTTTTTTTTTTGAGACAAAGTCTCACTCTGTCACCCAGGCTAGAGTGCAGTGGTACAATCCTGGCTCACTGCAGCCTCCATTTGTATTCACTTCCTAGGCTCAAGTCACCCTCCTACCTCGGCCTCCTGAGTAGCTGGAACTACAGGTGTGTGCCACTACACTTGGCTAATTAAAAAAAAATGATTTTGTAGAGATGAGGTCTCACTATATTGCCCAAGCTAGTCTTGATCTCCTGGGCTCAAGGGATCCTCCCACTTTGGCCTCTCAAAGTTCTGAGATTATAGGTGTGAGCCACCATGCCCTGCCAAGAAATAAATTTATTTTATTTATAAATTACCCCGTCTGTGGTGTTTCATTATAGCAACCGAAAATGGACCAAGACACTCTCTCAAACTGACTCTTCATATAGTGGCACCATATAGCTCTCTAGTTCAGCAGAAATAAAGATTCTTTTGTCCAGTTGTTTCATAAACTTCCACTACTAATCTCATTGACCTGATGTGAGTTGCCAGAGAGGATGAAAAATGCTAATGAGCATGTCTGAGACTTGAGACTTTCACCCAATCCATGTGGAGTAAGAGAAGGGTAAGTGTAGTTCTCTAAGGAAATCAGGTGGCATAATGAGGCAAAGCCAAGCCACATTGGAACCAATGATGTTTCATAGCTGGCACAGAAGGGGAGGTGAGTAAGCAGTAGGTGGTACACATATAACAAGCCCTTTAGGGCAGTGGTCACAAGTTGGCAGCCCATGGTCCAAATACAGCAGACAGATGTGTTTTGTTTGAACTCCCTGCTATGGTTTGAAAGTGTCCCTTCCAAAATTCAGGTGTGGCCAATGCGATAATATTAAGAGGGGTATCTTTAAGAGTTGATTAGGCCAAGAAAGCCCCTGCCTCATGAATGGAATTAAGGCCCTTATAAAAGAGGCTTCATGCAGCACTCAGCTCACTTGCCCTTTTGCCTTCTGCTCTTCCTCCCCTCCGGAGGATTCAGCAACAAGGTGCCATCTTGGAAGCAGACAGCAGCTCTCACCAGTCACCCAAATCTGCCAGTGCCTTGATCTTGGACTCCCCAGCCTCCAGAACTGTGATAAAATCAATTTCTGGTTCTTTATAAATTACCCAGCCTCAGGTCCTTTTGTTATAATAGCACAAATGGACAAAGGTATTCGCTGTTTTAAAAACTGGGAACTTTTTTTTGTAGCATCCAGATTTCTGGCTTCTCTTGAAAACTCAAGAAGATCTGGCAACACTGAGTTCACATTCTCACAGAGGAACAATTGGCTGGAGCTGAGTAGCCTTAAAGAAAGAACATCCTCTGTAGAACGGCATCCCCCTCACTCCCAATTTTCTCACACCTGGCCCAAGTCTCTCATTTACATGACTGGTGGGCTCTATGGGCACTTAAGCCTGTGACAAGTGAAGGGGAGCTCGTGAACTCCCAGCAGGCTCTTCGGAAACCCACTTAGCCCTTAGCACCTCCCTCCTTAGCACCTCCCTGTGGCCTCTTGCATTCTCCTCCTTCCAGCTTTCTATTGTCAGCAAAATTTTGAATAAAGATTTCAGTAAAATTTTGAAAAGAAGTAAAGGGGCTCAGAAATTTGGCAAAACTAAGTTTATGCTTGAAAACTACAAAATAAATAGGTGGAAAAAAACGTTTCACCACAATTTGCCTCAAAGGGTTCCCACACTCCTGCATTAACTAGAATACTTTAGAAGCAAAGGCGAATGACTATTCCTACCCCCTTCCTCTCTCACCCACACCCGCAAAGTCCTAGAACTACAGTCCCTTTAAGGACATCAGTATGAATATTTTTGTTGTCTTCCTTCTCTAGTATTTTCAGAAACTTAACACATGCTGGACGTAGCAGGTGCGATTCTAATTATAATGTGAGTGGGAGTCCACCGAGCCAACTATTTCAGAAGGGCTTTGAAAGCTGTATCAGAGCATCGAGCTGGTCGCAGCATTGTGCTGCCTGAGCAGCAGCCCATTTGGGCATAGGTCCATTGACTGTCAGCCTCCTTCTGGCCAGTTAAACCCCTGAGAGCTAGGAGTGATTTAAAGAGAAGAAAAAAAGCCAGCACCTGCTCCAGCTTTGGCAAGAACCCTAAAATAGAGCAACCATTTCTCGTGAGAGCTGAACATCAGTGTCTGCAGCTGCTTGCTTTCTTATCGAAAATCAATTTCTTTCTATTAAATAACATAAATAGGATAGCCTTTCTCCCTTTCAAATTCATCCCTTTTTTCCTGACTGAAGGAATATTTTTGAGCACTTCCGTGTAGATCTGGAGTGAGTGGGGAAGGTTTTTTTTTTCCCCTGTCAAAAACCATCAACCCATGAAAAAGAAGGAATCCACCTGTAAAATATTTTTTTTTTCAGTTGACCACTTTTACAGGTAAGCATAGAGCTTACTGTTTCTTGTTTTAGTTTTCATTCCCAGGCAAACTGCAGAAGAATAAATGAAAAATATACACGGGAACCTAATACTTCTCTTCAGTAAATACCCAGTCCTCAATAAAAATAGGCTTCAGTTCAGTATAATAGTACACACATAGAGAAAATGGCATGGAGAGAGAAAGGACAAGAAAGAAAAGAGGATAGAGAGTGTATGGTCAAAGATGGGAAGAAAGAAGACAAAAGTTGATCCCTCGATGAGACCACTCCCAACTCCAAACAACCTTAGTCCCTAAACTCACCTTACATCCTAATTCTGTAAATGCCACAGCTCTTTAGCTTGGTCCTTGAGCCTCCCACACACTTGGTCTATTCAGTTGGGTTGTTGTTCCCCTGGATGCCCTGATAAAACCAACCTTGTTTCCCCAAACTTGTCTCAATTCCCTGAAGAATAATAAGCATGCTCAAGGAGAACTCTTCCTACAATAGGTTATTCATCTTAATCATCAAGATCTTTCCCCAGAGCGCATACAATTTTATTTGTTGTGTTTTGGATGGCTCATTCTTAGGAGTCCAGAAAAAGTATATTAGCAGCTCTCTATAAATGCATCCATTCAACCAGCATTTCCTGTTTACCTGTGGAATGCCCTCTGAGATACTGAGAACTACTGGACTCAAGATGGCATTTCTCACCTCCTCCAACATAATTATCTAGTAACCAGACCATTAGGCATTCTGTCAAAATATCTTGTACGTGGCCTTATCATTTCTTTTACTTAAGTAAATGCAAGTTGCCCATAGTGAAGTTAGCCAAGCAGAATACATCTTAGAGGGAGAATTATCTATTCCTTAAACTTCACCCACAGAAAATAAGATGTTTTAGAATGTGTACACTTTTAAAATAGTTTGATTTGAAGTGCCAAGGAAGGAAAAATATTTAAAAATGAGTTCTGAGAAACAATACAGCAATTATAAGTCATTATTAAAGTAAATAAACTTTGTTACTTCTTTCTCTCACCTCCCCTTTTCACCCCCATTGATTCTACAGTGTCTCTTGGGAAAAAAAAAAAGCACTGTACACAGAGAGAAGCTAAGGATGGATAAATGCATTTTAAAGTCCATGAACTCAGTAACTTATCTTCTCTCTGCCTATCCTTTGGTTTAGGCAGGGACTCAGAGTCAGCTTCCACTGTGCCTCTGTATCACTGGTCTTGGAACCTTCCAGTTATATCAGATAATCCTTTTATGGCCTGGCATTCTTAGTGTCAAATACAATTACTGGTTAACCTGATGGCTGTCTCCTCTCATGAAGAAAGTTTTTACAAAACTTGCCAAGACCAGGTGAAGACTAGACCAGATCTAGTCTCAGAGCTCCAGGCTCCTCCCTGTCCTCTCTCTGGTTCTGACAGCAATGACAGGGCAATGCTGCCAGCAGGCCTGGGTGAGGGAGACCCCTGCCCTGATTCTGTTTATTTTCTGAACTTTAGGCCCAGAAGTAAAGCCAAATGTCTTCTGCATGCTGTTGTGAAACCAGTTAATTTTCAGATCTATTGTAAGGGCAGTGGAGTGATTTGCACAAAAGTCATGCCATGCCTCTGCTCAAAAGTCTCCAGCAAATGCCCATCTCACTCAGAGAAAGGCTACTACTGTCCTTCAGTGGTCTACAAGCCTCACCAGCACATACCCACCCCACCTGGCTAACTCTCTAGCTTCCTCTTCTTCCATCTCCCCCTTGGTCTCTCTACAGCCATGTGACCCTCTTGCTGCTCCTCCAGCATCTCAATCTTTTATTCACCACTGGGCCTTTGCATTTGCTGTCCCCTGTGCCTGGAATGCTATTCCCCCAGGTACCCACAGGCTTACTTCCTCCATTCCTTGCAGTCTCTGCTCAAATGTCGCTTTGTCACTGAGACCTTCCTTGACGATACTTCATAAAACAGCAGCAGCCCACTCCCACAGTTCACATACCATACAATGCACTCATTTGAAGTGTATAATTCAATGACTTTTAGTATGAACAGAATTTGCATCCATCACCACTATCAATTGTACAACATTTTCATGACCCCAAAAAGAAAGTTTGCACCCTTTGATCATCGTCACCCTCTGACAAACCAATCACCCCAGTTCCCCAGCCCTAGCTGACCACTAATCTACTTTCAGTCTCTATATATTTGCCTATTCTGGACTTTTCATATGCATGAAATTGTACAATATATAGTCTTTTGTGATGGGCTTTTTTCACTTCTCGTAATGTTTTTAAGATTCATCCACGTTGTGGCATGTATCAGTACTTCACTGCTGCTTCTTGGCAGATAATATTCCATATGGATATAACACATCTTAGTCCTCTACTTATCAGTAGATGAACATCTGAGTTGTTTTCACTTTTTGGCTATTGTGAATAATGCTGTGAAAGGCATTGTGAGCAAGTTTTTAAGTGGTCATATGTTATTTCTCTTGGGTACATATGTAGAGATGGATCCCCATCATTTGTGTTATGCTTTATTTGAGCACTTGTTACCAACTGGGGTATTATATATTGACCTGTTTTCTGTTTTATTGCCTGCCCTGCTCCCACTAGAATATAAGCTCCCTAAATGCAGGATCTTGATGTGTTTTGTTTGCTGCTTAGAATAGTGCCTAGCCCAGAGTAACCATGCAACAAATATATGTTATATGAGTGAGTCAAAGAATGCTAAAATCAGAGCAAACTTAGGGGGAAAAAACTATTAATTCAATAAACCAATCATGTGTACATTAAAATTCCACTTGTGGGAAGAAGTCTGGAATAACAACTTTCAGGGAAGTAAAAAAATTCCAGAACTGCCACCAGCCTGTGCCTTAGGCAAGTGACTTCCTTTTGGTCTCAGTTCCTCCCCTTTAAAATATCAGGGTAGAACTAGTATTCCTGGCTCCTTCCAACTCCATGTTCCTTAGTGGTAACATAAAAATGAATAAGTGACTTGATTTGCTCACACAGGTATTTATTTTTCATTCATTCATTCATCCCAAAAATATTAAGAGCCTTCATGAGCCAGACACTCTTCAGGTGCTTTACTGTGCATATCAATATTTATAGTCAATTTGGATAATAATTATACCATTGCTGATTTAAATTTCTTTTTTAAATTTCATCAAATATAGCTGGATTGGGCTCTTTAAAAATGAAAACTATCTCTTAATTATTTTAAGTTTTAAAGACATGGGCATAAACTGGCAGTAAAAAAAATTAGTATCGACACAATGTAAGTTTATTATTGTTTCTTGCTTCAGTATATTCCAGTTTCACGCAGATACAAAATGCATCCATTTGCAGAAATGGAGAGGGGATAAGTTGGGTGAGGGATAAAAAGCCTCGGTCAGATTCAGTGGCTGTGGCTTTTGCTCTATGGGACTACAATCTACATTCCAAGCACTCACCATTCACAGCTGCTACCCCTTCTTTTGCTTCTCATAGTCTTCATATACTGAAGGTTTGTCTGAAATGAGGTGAGCTTCTCTATTATTTCTTTATCCAGGGAGTTTATTCCTCAATTTGGCATAATTCCTCAAGTGCTGAGGGGCAGGGGGAGTAAGAGAGCTGAAGAGTTTTTTCTTCTGTTGACACCATGCCAATGGGTAAGCTGTACACTTTGTCTCCCTTGTACGTTTGTTTCCTCCTTAGGAAGACAGTGGATTTAGAATTTAGATACCACTCTCTACTAGGTTGAGCATGACCATCTGCAGAAGTTAGAGCAAACCAAAGCAGAGAGGCCAAAGGCATGAGAGGTTCTTTTGTACAACAGCCTTGTTTTTGCTGGAGAGTTATGCTTGCCAAACTGCTGGCTATGTTCCTGGACCAAATATTCCAAAATGTACTTTGTCAGGAGAATTTTCTATGATTAAGTCCCAAGGACAGTTTTACATAATCTTCCCACTACATGATTTTAAGAAAGCATTTTGGGAGAGCAAAACGAACCTGGGAAGTAATACACAAATGCCTCATTCAACGAACATTTGTTTACCTGTGATGTGCCAGGCTCTGAGCAGGAGTTGGTTAATGTTTTCTCATCTAACCTGCCCTGAGTCTCCATGAGATGAGGATCACTGGCTTGCTTTGTTTTACAAATGAGGAAACTGAGGCTCAGAGATGTTAAACAATTACCTGAGCTAGGATTATAAAGGTAATAGACAAAATCTATGGAACTCCAAGGAGATCCTGGGAAATAAGTCACCCTTACGAAATAATGCTTTAAAATATTTCTTAGTATTTTATTATTATTTTAAAGATAAAAAAGAGTTGATTGTAAACTAGTTATATGTACTGGTCACAAACAATGGAACCAGCTCTTGGTACTAGAGAAAACAAATCAATAAGTAAATAAACAAGCCTGGGAATTGAAGAAAATGTACGATGAAAGAATAAATCTTAGAAAACAGCAGGAACTAAGGGGTTCAGAGACTCTTAATAGAAACAAATAAGCATTACCCTTCAAGATAAGTAGGTTTGATGATTTTCAGCCATTTTAAAACTTTTCGTGCTCTACTCCACTCAAATTTCAGAGAGCGAATGTTGGAATGATTTAGTTTCGGACTTCTGCCCATGCCTTGGTCAAGGGAGGGACATTTGACATGTATGCTGAATCTATGTTATTTCTGATTGGAGGTGAGTATTGGTTTTCTTAAGCGAAATTTGGATGTTGTTACCAGGAGAAGGGAGTGGAGAAGCCAAGCGGGCAAAACAACAGATGTCCATGAACCTGATGCCAGGAATGTGGCCTCTCCAGCCCCTTGGAGGGATCTATGACATGGGTTTGAGGCTAGGGGCAGATATAAACCATGAATAGAAATAAAGATAAACCCTGGATCAAAGCTGTGGCCCAGGTCAGGAAGAGGCAGGCCTGAGCCAGGCGAGATGGATGACAGAGAGGGCACTTGGAGTTCTGAGGGGTGAGCAGCTGTATTTTCTGATACGCACTTCATCTAGCCGCCTGCACCAAGAATGCACCGCATGGTCAGTAGAATGGAATGTAGGGCAGACACTAGACCCTCGGAAGCACACAGAAACCTGATATAGCGGCTTCAGCCGGATGCCTAATTCCCTGTGGTGTCCAACGAACGGAAATACGAGGCTGGCCAGGCCAGGTCAGAGGGTAAGACCAGCCAAGTGAGAGTTATCAGGGCCAAACTGCACATTTAGGTGAGACCAGGGAGGTTAGCTGAGGCACAGAGAAACTGCCCCATTCTCTTTCTTAAGCGGAGGCTTACCCAGCTAGCAACAGAGAGGGGTCCTCGTTGGGGTAGAAAGTGCTGGTACCAGAGAGGGTAGAGGAAACCCCTGTGATAGATGCATGAAGTGCAGTCTCATTTGAAGCCAACAGCTGGGCCAAAGAAGCAATATGAATTACCAGATACAAGAGGTCAGTTTGAGACTGTGGTCAAGAATGAGGCAAGAGACCGGGAGCTTTGATCAGAAACAGGTCTAGAAACAAATGGGAAGTAGGATGGCTTGAGAAAGTTCAGTATACAAACTGAACTGCCCAAGAAACCAAAGCCTTGTTCTCACTGGGTGCTGGTCACATGACAGGGGGCTAGGCAACCAATCAGACCACTTAATAGTATAGAGCTGGGTTGGAAAAAAATAGGCAAATACTACAGGTCTACCTGGGCACCTTATCCAGAGAGGACATCCACTGAAGTGAACTGCAGGCAGGAAACAGAGGTCTGAAGGGGAGAAGCCAGGGTCCTACAGTCAGAGAGCCAGCCAGGTGGGCACTAGCCAGTACGATAGATCCCTGCTCCCAGTGCAGATATCCGTTGAGGGAGGACACCAGGTTGCTGGACTTGGTCATGTTTATTAAGTGTGAGCCACTGTCTAATTGGGCAAGTGTCAATTCTTAATCCAGCGCCTTAGACCGCTCGGCCACCCTACCGTGGGCAAGTGTCAATTCTTAAAAGTGAGATGATGTTTTCATAAAACAGTGAGTCTCAGCCATGGCTCACATTGGATTCACCTGAGATTTATTTGTTGTTGTTGTTTTGTTTTAAAATGGGAGTGTCACTATGTTACCCAGGCTGGATTCAAATTCTTGGGCTCAAGTGATCCTCCAACCTCAGCCTCCCAAGTAGCTGGGTTTATAAGTGTCATGCCCAGCTCTCACCTGGGATATAAACAGATTGTTTCCTTGGCTCCACTGGTGAGTGTAATTTATTTAGGCTGAGTGCAGCTTGGACTTTAGAAGGTTTGAAGAGCTCTTCAGGTGATTCCAATGAGCACTCAGGGCTGAGAAGTGCTGTACTAGAGCATTGGGTCCCAATGAGCATTCATTGGGACATTGGCCCAGCAGGTTTTTTGTTGAAAACAAGGTTTCTCATCCAAAAAAAATTAGGGAGGTAATACATAAAATATACATTTTTTGGAGACTTAACTAATTCTGAGAAGTTATTCAGTAAAATAGCTTTTCCTCCACTTTATTTATTAAGGTAACATTTACATCCATATTTGAAGCACATGGTTCAATTAATTTCAACAAATACATACACCCAACAATTGGGGAGCCTAGATACAGAATACGGAAGTTCTTGTCCTGGTTTTGCAAGTTTTCTGTAAATTGAAAATTATGTACATCAAAATTAAAAGCTAAAAAAAAATACACTTGTATTACCACCGCCTAAATTAAGAGAGAGAACATTTCCATTACTCCACAAAACTCCTAGTATTCCTTTCTAGTTACCCCAAGACCTTCTCCAGAGGCAATCATCCGAAATGATTTTTATCACCATAGCTTAGTTTCACACATTCTTATAGTAAGTACTAGTTTGTGCCTGATTCTTTCCCTTGATACAATGTTTCTGTTGTTTTGTGAATCACACTAGTTCATGTACACTGTGTGAACTAGTAGTTCATTCCCATTATAAATAAAGCTGCTATGAACGTTCTTTATACCAATATTTTTGTGGACATACTCTTATTCCTCTTGAGTGCAGCAAGGTTTTCACTCTGTGTGTTTGTGTGTCTGTGTGTGTGTGTGTCAGATGATATATATAAATATACAGATGCTGAGAAGTTCAACTAGGAGTGGAATTATAGCTACCAGTAGCTATCTGTTTAGTGATAAACTCTTTCCCAAAGTGGTCATACCACTTTATATTCCTGCTATCAATGTATCACAGCCAGTTCATATATTTTCTGATGCTTAGTATTTAAATCTTATTTAGTCTCATTGCAGTTGATGTTAAGTGGTACTATATCATGATTTTAATTGCATTCTCTTGATTACTGTTAATGTTAAGCACCTTTTCATGCACTTATTGAGTGTTTAATAATTTTTTATGTCAAGTATCTCTTCAAGCCTTTTGCCTGATCTTTTTTAGTTTTGTCTTTTTTATTATTCATTTATAGTTCTTTATATATTCTGATATCAGTACTTTGATGTGAGTACTTTGTCAGATATATGTATTGTGAATATTTTCTCACAGTCTATGAATTGTCTTTCATTTTAACTATTTCTTTAAAAAAGGAAAACTACATCTTTTGATTAATGTTTTTAATTTTGTTGAAGTCAGATTTGTCCTTTTTTGATGTCCTAGGAAATCTTTGCCTACTTCATGGTCATGAAAATATTTTCCTACATTTTCTTCTACAGGCTGGATAGATTTAGCTTCCACATTTAGATTGATCACTCATCAAGCAATTGATTTTGTATTCTACATGGTTGTTTAACACAGAATTTCCCAAACATTTCTGGCCATAAAATCTATTTCCCTATATAGCACCTATCTCCATTCCAAGGAACTAACATAATGTACACTGAGAAATGACTGTTTTATTAGAGGAATCAGTGTAACTAAATATGTCTGGATACCATCAAATCCATTAAGTACAATCTGGGCCCAATGAACAAGACACAAAAGGCAACAAGTTAAAAAGAGGTTGTAATAGACTTGACATACCTGGGAGACAACTCTTTTCAATCGAGCTTAAAGCCTATAAATATTCAAAATGTGGAAAATTAACAACTATCAACTAACTTTTCTATCAACAAACTAGGCCTTTATCAATAAGAAGAATACCTTATTTGTAAGCCCTTGGGGGATGGATGAAGACTATGTTCATTCATCTCTCTCTCAGCACCCAAAACAGTTCTGGGTATATACTAAACACTTAATAAATACATTTGCAGTTGAAATACAATATTTTATAAAGGATATACATCAAAATGTTAAATTATTCTTTTGATGGTGAGACTACAGGTTACTTTTATGTTCATTATTTTAGTCTTTATTTTGTATTTCAACAATGATTGCACTACATATGGTTTACTAAACAGATCAACAGATAAATATGTATCATTTTACTGTACTCTGTATCTTTTTTGCATTTTGTATTTAAAAGTGAGCTTTGTTTATAAGAAAATAAACAAGGAAAACTGCTTAACATTCTGAAGGGAAATCACCTTTAAGTTGTAAAATGAACTTCCTTTAAATTTTAAAAATATTTATATTTAAAATACCCCTTGGGAAAGACTATTAAGTCTCCATTAGGAGAAAAGAGAGAAGGTTTAGTCTCATCATTTCTTATTCTTCAATTAAGTAATTTAACATTAACACTAAGACCTTGGAGGTTGTGCTTGAATTTGAGAAACTAATAATTGATGGGACTAATGACCAGGAGCCATGATGTATGTTTTGCAAATGCCTACAGGCAGCAGAAGCAGATAAGAAAAAACATAACTGAAAGCTTTATAAAATGGGCGTGAAGTATTGTTTACTGGTGGATGAGAACAACTGATTATTTGGTCTGCTGCTTCAAAATCTAATTTACCTTGAAACATCAAATACTTAGCTTCTAAACTGATGGTTGAAGAATACCAATAGAAGTAGCTCATTAAAATTCCCTCATCTCAAGGAATTCCTTTAAAAGACCAAGAATTTGTTTTTAAATTTTTATAATCTACAGTGGCTCTAACCAAGGATAACCAAATCATGGGCCAGTGTATTTTTTGTGTTTAATCTGTCACTGAAACTGTTGTGTCTTTTCAAATATTATTAGATTTGTGGGGTTTGCTTGTTTGTTTTTGAGACAGAGTCTCACTCTGTTGCCCAGGCTGGAGTGCAGTGGCATGATCTTAGCTCACTGCAACCTTCGTCTCCCGGGTTCAAGTGATTCTTGTGCCTCAGCCTCCCAAGTAGCTGGGATTACAGGTGTCAGCCACCACACCTGGCCTGTGTTTGCTTTTTTGTTTAAACAGTTCATACTTTACTTGTATTCACTACAGAACCCTGCACTATCAGACAACACAATAAAGAGAGAGCGCTCACAGTAAAATGTCTGTTAATAAGGATGTTTTGACACTGGACAACTCATCACCATAAATGAAAATTTTACAGCGACATGTGAGAAGATTTCTTTTTGCCTCAGAATGTGAAGCAGTTTTCTTTACTCATTTTCTTACAAACAAAGCACACTTTTAAATCTACAATGAAAAAAATATAGCATGCAGTAAAATGATATATATTTATCTGTTGTTCTGATTTGTAAACTATGTGTAGTGCAGTCATTGTTGGGATACCTAAGTGGTTGCTATTTATTGTTTTGATTAACATGAAAAATGAAAAGAGAGAACACTTTTAGACGTGAAAGGAGCATTGCAGATGACAGACTTCAGTAATTGCTCCAGCAGACTGCAAAGGGCTAGTTTTACAGCAAGAAACTGGATAACCTGGTTAAATGTTTCATTCATATGACCTATCTGATTAGGGGTGGGCTGGTTGGGATCTGCTGGGCCCGAGGTTAATTTCTCCCTCATAGCCTCAGACTATGACAGAACAACCTCTTCATGCCGTGTGCTCCACTGTGGAATTTGTGATCCTGCCCCTCAGGTCAAAGCTATCTTAAAATGGCAAGAATAGCAGCAATACTGAGTGAGGCATTCAAAAGGAGGAGAGCTGGCTGGCCCAGGCTGCTGGTGTGAGAGAGAGATGAAGATGTTCTTGTCAAAAGCCCGGCCAGGATCTTTTCAAATTTATTATCATAAATGCCCTCATGCAGCCATCCTGCTTTCATCCAGTGGAGTGGGTGGGAAGCAGAGAATCAAGAAGAAATGAGAACACTAAGGACCTGGAGAGTGAGGAGGGCTTCAGTACAGGATATACTTTCTCTGGATCTCAGATCTCAAAATGATGTAGGGCCCGTAATCCCTGAGTCCATTTGGGTTCAATAAACTGACCTGAGGGATCCATGTAAGTGTCTTCCAATTATTTTAAATACTCTGAAAAAAATACTCTCTAGACTCACACAACATTTCTAACACCAAATGTGGGGCATGGGGGGTTCCCCACACCAACCAAGTCTCCCAACATGGGGGTGGGGTGAGGCGGGGTAGGGGAGGGAGTGGGGTCCTACAATTTAATTCAATCCTGACACTATCTACCAGACGGGTAGCCTCAGATCCCACAAGTGAAAAGGCTCAGTCCCACAGACTGCCCCTACTTCAGGTGCCAGATGAAAGTGCGGGCCTTCCTTACTTCTGACCAATCCTCTATAAACTGAGGGTTTCTAAGACCCCCTCTCCCCCCAGGTTTGATAATTTGCTAGAATAGTTCAGAACTCAGGGAAACATTTTGCTTACATTTATTAGTTTATTATACAGGATATAGCTCAGGAACAGCCAGATGGAAGAGCTACACAGGGCAAGATCTGGAGTTCAAGGTAAGGAGTGTGGAGTTTCCATGCCTTCTCCAGGTGCCCACCTTCCCATCACCTGCATGTGTTCACCCACCTGGAAAGTCATCAAATCTTGTTGTTTGAGAGTTTTTAACAGCTTGAATTCCATTCCTCATCCCCTCCCGAGGGGTAGGTGAATTGGGATGAAAGTCCCAAGTTTCTATAATCCTTCTGGTGACTGGCCCCATCCTGACACTATCTGGGTCCCACTCTAAATCACCTCATTAGCATAAACTCAGGCATGTTCAAAAGGGGCTCCTTGCGAAGAACCAAAGACACTCCTGTCATTCAGGAAATTCCAAGGGCTTTACGAGCTCTGAGACAAGAACTGAGACAAAGACCAAACATATTTCTTTTTACACTACAAACACTTTTTTTGATGATGGAACATTTATGCTTTCAGGGAATACATCTGAATTTTGGAAATAGCCAAGCCCATTCAATTCTAATCAAGCTGGACCAATGATGACTTTCATTTGGATAGCGTGTTTCATTTCACAAGGTGTTATCACAATGCCTTGTATTATTTAATCTTCAGGACAACTCCTGGAGCAGGTACAGTCATGCACCACACAATGACATTTCAGTCAATGATAAACCACATATATGACAGTGGTCCCATAAGATTATAATGGAGCTGAAAAATTCTTATCACCTAGTATTTACTATACTATACTTTTTATCATTATTTTAAAATATACTCCTTCTACTTATTTTTTTTTTTAGAACTGTAAAATAACCTCAGGCAGGTCCTTCAGGAGGTATCGATAAGAAGGCATTGCTATCACAGGAGACAACAGTTCCATGCATGTTCCTGTCCCTGAAGACCTTCCAGTGAGTCAAGATGTGGAGGCGGAAGACAGTGATATTAATGATCCTGACTCTGGTAGGCTAATGTGTGTATTTGTGTCTTAGTTTTTAACAAAAAAGTTTAAAAGGTAAATGAAATAAAAAAATATTAAAAATAGAAAAAAGCTTACAGAATGTATTAGTCTGTTCTCATGCTGCTAATAAAGACATACCTGCGACTGGGTAATGTATAAAAGAAAGAGGTTTAATTGACTCACAGTTCCATATGGCTGAGGAGGCCTCACAATCATGGCGGAAGATGAATGAGGAGCAAAGTCTTGTCTTACATGGGGATGGCAAGAGCGCTTAGGCAGGGGAACTCCCATTTATAAAACCATCAGACCCCATGAGACTTTTTCACTACCATGAGAACAGTATGGGGGAAACTGCCCCGATGATTCAATTATCTCTGCCTTGCCCTGCCCTTGACACGTAGGGATTATTACAATTCAAGGTGAGATTTGGGTGGGAACGAAAAGCTTAACCATATCACAGAATAAAGATATAAAGAAAAGATTTTGTACAACTGTACAATGTGTTTGTGTTTTAAGCTGTGTGATTACAAGAGTCAAAAAGTTAATAAAAATAAAAATTTATAAAGTAAAAAACTAGTAAGCTAAGGTTAATTTATTATTGAAGAAAGGAATTTTTAAAATTAAATTTAGTGTAGCCTAAGTGTACAGTGTTTATAGTTTACTGTAGTGTACAGTCATGTCCTAGGCCTTCACAGTCGCTCACCACTCACTCACTGACTCACCCAGAGCAACTTCCACTCCTGAAGGCTCCATTCATGATAAATGCCCTATACAGATGTACCATTTTTTATTGATTATACATATTTTTACTGTACCTTTTCTATACTGGGTATGTTTAGATACACAAACACTTATCATTGTGCTACAATTGCCTACAGTATTCACAACAGCTACAGGTTTGTAGCTCCGAAGCAATAGGGGCTAGCCTAGGTGTTTGGTAGGCTATACCATCTAGGCTGTGTAAGTAAACTCTATAATGTTCACACAACAATGAAGTCACCTAACAATGTGTTTCTCAGAACACATCCCCGCCATTAAGCAATGCACGAGTGTACTTTTATTCTCAAATTGCAGAGGAGGAAAGTGAGGTTAGGAGCAGTTAAGGGATATGCAGAGTACAAAACGAGTAGGTGGCAGAGGTTAAACTTGAGTCCAGATCTTCTGAATCAACATCCAATGCTCTTTACCCTTTATCAGAGGTTGTATTTTATAATTTTAATTAGAAAAATATGAAGCACCACTATTAGGGCAGTGAAACTAATATTCATCCGTACTGCATAATCTTGTGCCAAAAGCAATTCCTAAAGAGAATTTCCAAAACATTTTAAGCAATGGCATCCTTATTAGCATGAGTGTGTAGTCTTCTAAAAAATAAATTAATGGTGTTCCTATATTTCCAGATATGTGGTTGGACTTTAAAGTCTCATTATTTCAATGTCACAACTGGTAAGACTTTAAAATGCTTACTGTATTAGCTTCTATAAAAAAATCATTATGCAGGAAAAAATATTGAAGGCATAAGTGATTTAACAGCTGCAAAAGGGAAAATTGCAAAGAATACCTAATGAATGTTAACATAACATAAAACCAGACTTGTGGGCTACTGTATTTTTATCTAGGAAAAGAAAAAATGTTAGCATAATACTGATACCTACATGTCTACAGAAGAACTTCATCATACTTGGAGGTTATATGCTAGAATTTCCTCTCACAAATAAAGAAATATGAGAGAGATGTTGTCTAATTCACTTTTCCCCACATTTTTTGGCTTTGGGTCATTCGTTCTGTTATACGTTTCTTGTAGGTGCAGTGACTACATGTATGAAATAATCCTGCAAGAGTGTTATATCAAGATAAAAGGGTCATATATGTGCCATAATTGGTCATCGAATGGCTTGACACTGATGTGTCAGAACAGTTCAAAACCAATTGTTAAATATTAGGAAATTTTGTGAGCCAATCGTGGAGCATTTACCCAATGGAAATCAGTAAACACGACACACCAGGGGTTCCCCTCACTCCCACCCAAGCCAGTTTACCAGCACCCTGCTGACTTGAGGTGGGAGGAACAGTGGAGGGAGGTTGCTATTTACCACCTTACAAATGTTGGAAACCACAAACTGAGATTTCTCTGTGCCGGCAGAGAAGACCAAAGATTATGCCAACGTCTCTGGTTACTTTGGATTTGATTTATAAATATAATTTTACTAAAGCTGGGACAATAAGGCTGCATTTAAGGACATTTCTATCTTGCCAAACAAACATTAGGAGCTACAAAAGAAATCCAAAGTGTTCGCAGTGGATCGTTTAACTTACCTTCTGCTTAAAATAATGTATGGTGGCCACTATATTTATATAGCTGGAAAGAAAAAGGAAAGTTAAGACTATAGATATATACTTTCTCTTTAAGAAAGAGAAATCATTTTTAGACATATATTTTTGGAAAAGCAGGCACTAAACTGATGATCTCTTAGGAGAGTGGAGATGGGATTAATGGGAATGTTTATTCTCTAATGTCCAAATTTTCTTTGTTGCTTTTTTAAAAAAAGTGGTGTTTAATTTTTTTTTCTTATCTTTCTTTCTTTCTTTCTTTCTTTTTTTGAGACACGGTCTTGGCAAGATCACAGTTCGCCACAGCCTCCATCTGCCAGGCTCAAGTGATCCTCCCACTTCAGCCTCCCAAGTAGCTGGGACTACAGGCTCATGCCACGATGTCCAACTATTTTTTTTTACTTTTGGTAGAGATAAGGTCTCACCATGTTGCCCAGGTTGGTTTCAAACTCCTGATCTCAAGCGATCCTCCAGCCTCAGTCTCCCTAAGTGCTGAGATTACAGGCATGAGCCACACTGCACCAGCCAGCATTTAAGATTCTTATAACTAAATAGTACTTTTAAAAGAAAGAAAAGGACCAAATAATATCAGATAAATGTGGTCATACTGATCACTTGGTAATGGCCTGTTCAAGGCTGAAAACTTCTCCAATCGATCATTTCCATTCTTATTCTTCTAGTCTCAACCTATTTTCATTTCTTAATTGACTTGATTTTTCTTCAAAGATTAAATGCATTTGTTTCTTGTTGAACTCAGAATTTTCAGTTATTGTGCTTGTTTCAAAATGCTTTAAAATTAGTTCCTGCATTGCATTGAGAGACATATCAACTGAACTCTAAGGACTGGTGAGGTCTCGCAAACCCACCACTGCTTTCATTTGTTTGCAAACCCCATGGCACTCCTATTTCCAAGTGCTGGCAGTAGACAGAGCTGGCAAAATTTTGTTCTGACAGACTACGTTATTCTTGTCAAGAAGTTTGTCAGTGGAAAATATGTCAGTAGAGGAGCTTCTGGAGAACTCCAGCATCAGGGGCACTGGGTTGTTATTTCTGGCTTGGCTGTAGAATGAACCCTGGGACTTTGGGCAAGTCACTTAATCTTTTAAAGCCTCACCTGCTGTGACTCAAAGATACACATTTTCCCTGCATTTTATTATTCCTGAAATGGAATGTGTCTAAATAAACTTGCCAGCTTCCAGGCCCAGTATGGACACCCCAGTATGAGACACAAGTAACATTTGTGAATGTAGGTGAACTTGGAGGGCTACATAGAAGGTATCTGTTTATTTGATATCACATGGGATGAGTGATTTGCACTGATAGCATCACACATGTTTATTTGTATTTCATGTTAAATAAATCAAAATTTACATTTATTCTAATCAAAGCAAATCTTTGTCTCTAGAGGACTGTATAAATATTTTCCTATTAACAAGCAACAGCCTCTAATAACTGTTATTAAATTGATAGTCCTCAACTGATGACATATTATAATCAAGGAAAAGGGAAAATAATACCAGCAGGCTAATGTTGAAGATTCAATAAGATTAAGCTCATAAAATGCTTAGCATAGTGCCTGGTGCATAGGACACACTCAAGAAATATTGTCATCATTGTCATCATCATCATCACCACCATACTTTATAACATATTACTCAACATTTGCTTTCCATAGCCATATTTCATTCACAACCCCTGTGTAAGGAAGGCAGTAAAGTCTGATGCACCCAGCGACATTGGGCAAGTCACTTAGTCTGAATAGGTGGTTCTCAACTTTTGCTGAATTTCAGAATTACCTTGTGAGCTTTTGAAAAATATCAGTACCTGAGTCCCAGGCCAATTAAATTAGAATCTTTAGGGGTTGGGTCCAGGTATTTGAAATGTTATTAAAGCTTTCTGGTGATTTTAATGTGAATTATTTTATGTTAGTGGTTCTCAACCTTAGCTGCACATGAGAGATCACACAGCTCAGATGAAGCCCATCAGCATTTCAGGGGTCAGATTTAGGCATTGGGATTTCCTTTCTTTTCTTTCTTTTTTTTTTTGAAGCAAAAAAGGAAAAAATGTTGCCAAGCTTTATTTAGGCTGTAATGGTTACAGATAACACACATCTAACCCTATATTCCGTGCTTCCCATGCAGTCCCCTGAGCAGGCTCATCTACCCTTTCCCTCCAGTCTCACTTCTTGTCTTCCTCCTTCTTGTCCTTCTTGCCATCCTTGGTGGCCTGGGAGGCCGGGGAGCCCATAGCATTTCGAATGGATTCATTGTTGGGATCCACACCTGGGAGGTTCTCTAGGACACTCTGAAGGAACTCAGGGTCCTGCATCACGTCGTAATCATCCTCCTCCTTGGCTGGCTCAGATGTGTCCATGGCTGAGCTGGCATCAATGTCTGCTGATTCTGCCTGGCCAAACTCTGCTCCCTGTGGGGACCTCTGCATGGCATAAGCAATCTTCTCTTCCTCAGTCATACTGCTTAGGTCAGGAAGCCCAGTGCGGCCAAACTCTTGCTGGCTGATGGTCATCCTCAGCAGGGCATCGTCTGAGTCTTCAGTCCCAGTCGTAGCAATCCCGGCCTCAGCAGCAGAAGCTGCAGCTGCCTGCCTGGGCTCCTCCTCCTGCCGCTGCCGCTGCTCTTCCATAAATACACGAAGGACCAAGGCCAGCTCAGGATCAGCACTGGGATCTACTCCAAATTCAAAGTCACTGGCACCAAGACCCATCATGGCACCACCTTCACCAGCCAAAATCGGAAAACTGATGAGAGCATCAGCCAAACTGGGCCCAGGAGGCACTGTGACCAGATGAGAACCGGTTCCATCTTTGCCATTCAACGTGTTTACAAAGGCTGTCAGTTTTTCTGTGTTCACCTCCTCTTCCCCAAAATTGATAATGTCAACATTTACTTTCTCCTTCTTGAGGCATTTAGCCAGTTTCACCAGATCTTTCTCATTGTCCTCCACCGGGTTTCCCACAAAGGCAATGATGCGGATCTTGTGATTGTTGCCTTGTCGGTGCTTCAGAGCCAGATGGGCCACGCGGATGCCCGTGCAGAAGGTGATCTTGCCCTTGGGTTGGACAGTATGTAGCTTGGACGGGATACGGCCAGTGTCTGGGGTGAGTGTGGTCAGCACTTCACAGTCATTATCCAGCGTGATAAGGCCCACGTTGTTCTCAGGGTTGCTGCGGGTCTTTGAATGACAAACTGTGTTGACAGCATCCTGCTGGGCCTGCAGCCGGATGGGTAAGAAGTCTCCATTCCACGTATACTCACTGTTGTCCACACTTGTAGTTAGCATTTGCAAAGTCTCTCCAACTAGAGGTGAGAAACTGGGATCAGGAATAGGTGAGCCCTCACTGATTTCCTCCAAAGGTGGAGTCTGAGGTAAAACATCAGGACGACCAAGGTAAACGCCTGGCTCCACTTCCGCCTTTGTTGTCACTTGTGCCTTGTGTTCCCCAGAGACCAATGGCTGGTAAGTAATGCAGGAGTTGCCACTGGAGCCTGCTTGCTGAGAGAAAGATGAGGCAGACCGAAATCTTTTGGAAGGAGAAGGCTTCAAGGGAATCTTCTTAAATACTGTGTTGCAGATGAAGCGCTGGAACCGTTCAGCGTAGAAGCCTGGGTGATGCACTGAGACAGTATCTCCATCATGTACCAGGGCTTTCCAAGAGTGCTCCAACTTCTTAACAAACCTGTAAGACTGTAGAATGTCAATGATGCCAATATAAAGCAGAAGCCTTTCCCCTTTACTATTCCGGGCAGGGATGCCACCCATATGGTCATCGGTCTCCATGGTGCCACCCCTTCGAGCCTCTCCCTGGATGGATTCCATGGCTGTGGAATACAGAGCCTTTTGGGGGGCCGGTCTTCGAGTATCAACTGAGTATTGTGTTTCGCTGCTTAAGGGCTCTCGTTGTGCATGATCTATATTATGGATTGACATCAAGAGGCTATAACCCATTATCTTGAAGCTCTGCAGCACCAAACAGTCACGCTGCAGGGTCTTACAGAGAGCGTTGTGCACGTCAGCATCCAAAAAAAGACCATCAGGGATGTCTTGTAAGAAGTCTAGGTCTTTAAATGTGGGAAGAGGCTTCTCTCGCTCTTTCTGGGAAGCCCGCCGTTTGTAGGTTGAGCCTTTGAGGTCATATTTGATATGCATTTTTACCGACCTTGGTAAAAGATTGTTCATCACCACAATCCGAATGTTCTTGCCACCTGCCTGCACACAGTACAGTCCATAGAATTTAGGCAGCAAAGTCCGAGGGTTTTGGTTGAGGTTCATGTAGTATCCTGGAAGCAGCTTCTGCAGAAACTCTGCCTCTTTATGTCGGACTGTCTTAATAATGAACTCATCGTCGCCGGACGCATAGAACAGGGAACCGCTAGCTCCAGAGCTACAGAGTTCAATCAGCGGCTCACTGCAGAGGGAATACAAGTAATCATCGGGCCGGATACCAAATAGCTCCCAGAAGTAGCGGAAGGCAACAGGTGCATAGGTCTTGAAACGAAAGTCATTGTAGTGATGAGCAGGGGTCAGGTTGCTCCCTTCACTGGGAAAGAAGATACTCTCCACCATGTGGAAATCTTGCATGAGGACATCACTCTCTGGTCTGGTACTCAGGCTCCCCACAGTGTGGGTAATGCCTAACTGGATGGCACCTTTCAAGGCTGATGAGGTTGTCTCTCCTGAGGAATCAACACTTCTATGGCCTATTTTCTTGATGGGCATGCCAGAGGCATAAGGCACCTCAGATGCCATGGGTCTCTTGATTCCAGATGCTGAGGACGAGGTACAGGAAGGGACCGCGGGATCAAAGGATGAAAAACCGACCGAAGACAACGGCCCGGAGGAGGCCGACGCCATCTTGGCAGCCCCCTCCCCCTCAACGGTCTGTCTCTCTTTCAATCCGGCTCTTCCTCTTCTCGGAATCGAATCTTCCCAACGTCTCTTTACAGAACCCACGTTCTGTGGGCCACCTCCTCGCCCCCTCCGGGGCCTCCATCAGACATGTCGAGCCAGCTGCTGGACCAGCTCAAGGCCACACCATTCGCCTGGCATGGGGGAGAACTCACGTCTCGCACCCCCTCCACAAGTTTAACCGCTTTCTACAGGGAATACTTTCCCCTTTCACAGAAAAGTAAGCTTAAGCTGGCTGCTGGGACCTTGCGTCCAGACCAAGCCACATCTGAAAAAAAACGAGGCATGAAAAGTCCCAGAGGAGCGAACGCCCCCTCGCCGTCCTCCCTAGCCACGGCCTGTTAATCTCCCAACCCGGCCGGGATTTCTTTTCTAAGTAGTGGATCCCATACATCAGAATCATCTGGGGCACTTGTAATTTAATCCAAACTCATGTGCTCCAGTCCCCCCAATTTTTATTTAAGTCTGGGGTGAGGGCCCTACAATCTGTGCTTTTAATAAGTTCCCCAGTTTTTCTCTGGTATAGAGTTTGAGAATTGCCAGTCTAATAAGCCTCTGACTGGTGGTGATGGTTGCCAGTCTGATAAGTCCCCACCTCCAACATTGGGGATCATATTTTGATGTGATATTTGGAGGGGGAAAATATCCAAACTATATCAGAGACTGTTCATTCAGCAAGCACTATAATGCGATTTACCTGCAGCACCCTACACTGTACCTGGCACACAGGAGATGCCCAGTGAATATTTTTGAATGAATGAAATGCCTGCTGTATTAGTGAGGGTTCTCTTAGAGGGACAGAACAAATAGGAGATATATATATAATATAATATATAATATATTATATTATATATTATATGTTATATTTATATATAACATATAATATATATAATAATATATAATATATAATATATACATATTATATAATATACATATTATATAATATATAATTATATATAATATATAATTATATACACATTATATATTATATAATATATAATATGCATATAATATATATTATATAATATATATATTATATGCATATTATATATTATATACATATTATATATTATATACATATAATATATATAAAAGTTTATTATATATAATAATATATAATAATATATTATATATAATTTATATATAATAATATATATAAATTATATATAATAATATATATAATTTATATATAATATATATATATATAAGTTTATTAAGTATTAACTCACACAATCACAAGGCCCCACAATAGGCTGTCTGCAAACTGAGGAGCAAGGAGAGCCAGTCTGAGTCCCAAAACTGAAGAACTTGGAGTCCGATGTTCAAAGGCAGGAAGCATCCAGCAGGGGAGAAAGATGTAGCCTGGGGGGCTAGACCCATCTCTTCTTTTCACGTTTTTCTGCCTGCTTTATATTCGTTGGAAGCTGATTAGATTGTGCCCACCAGTTTAAGGGCCCACTGATTCAAATGTTAATCTCTTTTGGCAACACCAAAACAGGCACACCCAGGATTAATACTTTGTATCCCTCAATCCAATCAAGTTGACACTTAGTGTTAACCATCACACCTGCTATAAGCCAAGTATGATACCAGGTCCTGGGGATACAGAGATAAATATGATAGGTCAGCTCCTGAACAAACCATCTAACAAGGGAGTCCAAATTATTTTTTAAAAAGATAGTAATGGAGTACAGCAGTTAACATAATAGGAAGATACAAAACTGAATTAGGTGAACACTAGAGGAGGAGTTCTGAGGAGAGCACTGAACTGAGACCGCAGATGAGGGGGATCAGGAAAGATTTCCAAGCAGGCTAACACAAGCCAAGTCTAGAAGGACCAGCAGAGAGTCAGTTTGGCACAGAAGCTGGAGGTGTGAATCTTCCAGGTGAGCAACAGCCTGGACCAGGCACAGAAGCATGACCATCACCGTGGTTTTGTGAAACCAACAGAAGATGAACATGCTAACTGTTGGTGGGTAGAGAGACCACAGGAACCAGCATGTCCAGGGCTGGGGTGGGAAGGAATCTATGTTTTCCCCTCCTCCCAGCACATACGTTCGCTGGGTGCTCGAGAGCTGTGGTCCTCTGATATAGATGTGGCTGAATGGCAGGAACACTAGACAGGAGAGTGAAGGCCCCTGTTCTCAGCTTCAAGGAAAATTTCTTACTCATTTTTGTTCTTTAGGGCCAAGTTCAAGCTTCTGCAAAGACTGGGTGTTCCCCAAATACTTCAGACAGACTGGCAGGGCAGCGGCACAGCCAAAATTGTGAACAGGCTCCCCAATTGTTCTGGGGACTTGCTGTTCTCCAGCTCTTTCCCCTGAGGGCCTCTGGAGCCTGGGGTGTGCAGGCCTGGTATTATCTGTGTCAACTGAAATAGATTTTCTGGCATATAAAGAGATGCCACAAAGGAAGACATATACCCAGCTACATGGGTGTGTATCCCTAGATGCATTTTTACCCCTAAAGTCAAGATCGGATATTTCTGACTGCTTTCCACAAAGCTAAACTTGGACAAAAACTGCATGTAAACACATCAGTTTCCCCAAATCACTGTCTTTCATCATCTAACAATTAGATTACAATTTATTGGTTTCTAGAATTAGATTAAAGCAGTCTGTAGACAATTAGACTTATTAAAATAATATCTGCTAAAAGGAAAGCTTCCAAGTTGGTTTGAACTCCAAATTATTCAAAATATAATATCCACATTTTTTCCCTGACCTCCCTTTTCTAATCCTATTGAACTCTGTCTTAATTTTGTATAAGGTTTATTCATCTTGATCAGAAGCTTAATAGACTAAACTGGAATTACTATATTTAAGATATATGGCTCTGAAGGGGACTAAAACTTGTTTTCTTCCTTAGATTTAAAATAAAGTCAATTTCAATTTAATTGGTTAATTTCAAGAGCTTTTTAATTTTTTCTTTCCTGGGGAGGGCAAGTATGTTTCCGTTGTAAAGAAGTAAACAAAAGCCATTCTCTTTCATTAAGAAAGTGTAAGGTTAACAAAATTAAAGCACTCACATCTAGGTGAATTGGTCTGTCAGAACAAACCAACTATTTCTACATGACAACAATAGTTTGCAAGTGGTTGTTTTGACACCTCCCCATCTACAGTAACAAGAAACTATAATAACTTGAGGAAATAAACGGCATAAATATGTCTAGAAAGGAGACAGAGAATCATTTAGTGAGTTCAAATCCAAGCTTTAGCCTCATCAGAAAACCTCAAGAAAAGTCACAAAAATGTCTAGATCTCCCTTTCCTCACTTTTACATGGAGAATGAAAGTACCTATGTTGAAAGTTGATTAGTGGTTGCTAAGGGCTGGGAAGGCGGGATGGTGAGTGACTGCTAGAGAATGTTGGGGTTTCTCTTTTGGGGTGATGAAATGTTCTTGAATTAGATAGTGGTGATGGCTGCACACCTTGTCCTGTATCCTTGGAAACTCCTTAGTCTTAGGCAAACCAGGACAGTTGAACACTCTAAGCCAGCTGTTTTTATTCAGGGTTCATGGGCAATAAGAGACCCATTTGAGTTCAGTATTATCAAGCATGGCCATTGGACTGTCTCATGCAGTAGCTTTTACACTTTAGCCTCCATCAGAATCAGCTGGAGGTCTTCTTAAAACACAGGTTGCTGGATCCAACCTCCAGAGTTTCTAATTCAGTAGTTCTGAGGTGGGGCCTGAGAACTGGTGTTTCAAACAAGTTCCCAAGAAATACTAATGCTGCTGGTCCTGAGACCATACTTTGAGAAGTACTGGCGTATGCATTTAAAAATAGATAACATTGGGAAAAGGCCTTATGAAAATAAATAAATAATAAAATTGAAAAAATAATAATTGATACATTATGGGCAAAGAAAAAAATTGTACTTGAACAGAATTTAAATTTCAGCTGCCATGATGAGCGAGGGTGAAATTCCACAAGTATTTCAGTTTATCTATACTCTCTCTCAGAGCTACCCAAATTGGTGTTAGGGTGGAAATATTGTGGAGGAAAATATATTAATAGTTGTGCTAAGAAAATAAGCTTGCACTTTTAGCCAATCAACAGTAAAATGAGTTTATTTGAGTTAATCTTTAATATAGTAATATGAGATGTAAATTCCTGAAAGATATGTGATATTTCCAAAAAAAATTCTTTTTTTTGAGACAGAGTCTTGCTCTGTCTCCCAGGCTGCAGTGCAGTGGTGTGATCTTGGCTCACTGCAACCTCCACCTCCTGGGTTTGAGCGATTCTCCTGCCTCAGCCTCCCAAGTAGCTGGGACTACAGGCGCGTGCTACCACTCCCAGCTAATTTTTGTATTTTTAGTAGAGATGGGGTTTCACCATGTTGGCCAAGCTGGTCTTGAACTCCTGACCTCAAGTGACATGCCCTTCTCGGCCTCCCAGAGTGCTGGGATTACAAGCGTGAGCCACTGTGCCCAGCCATATTGCCATATTTATGCTTTTATTTTCAAAGTTGAAATCACACGGTTTCACATTCTTTTTTTTGAAAGAATGAAACAATAGCCATAAGCTTTTTTTTTTTTTTTTGGAAGTCTTAAAACCCATGTTTAATACTTGCGTAATAGTCCATCCAGTGGTGAAGCAAAATTTCCTAAACCTAACCCTTATTACTGGACATTTAGGTTGCTTTCATTTTCAGTTTTCAGGCATAGTTTTTTTTCACTTTTGTCAACCTAATTCCTTGAAAAGAATCCTTAGGGCAATGCCTGCCTCAGCCAGCATGGAAGTGTTCCCATGTTTGATAAGCATTGCTGCATGCTGGCCCATGCAGGCTGAGCCATGGTCATGCCACTGGTAATGCACTGTACCAGCTTCCCCATGACCTTGGCAGCACTGGAAGTTATTTTAAAACACAAACTACAGTGAGGTGGGAGGAACTGGTTTAATAAGCATAAAATAGTGCTTAAAATGAACTGTTTACTTTTCTATTATTACTTTCCCCAACTTATTTGGAAAATTTTTAAGCTTACAGAGAAATTGAGTCTCATATCCTCTTCACCGAGATGCAATTGTTAATATTTTGCCATATGTGCTTTCTTTCTCTTAATACGCACACACACTTTTTGCTGAGCCATTTGAAAGTTGCAGACATGACACTAAATACCCCTAAATACCCCACCATGAGTCTTCTACATAATCCAAATAACCATTATCAAACACCGCATACACAAGAAATTTAACATTGATACAAAATAGTATCTATTATGCAGCACATATGCAGATTTCCCTAATAATCCCAAAATGTCTTATACAGCCGTTTTTTAAAATCTAGGATTCAATCAAGATTCACACATTGCATTTGTTTATCACATCTCTTTACTGTCTTTTAGCCTAGAAAAGTGTCCTGATGTATGTATTTATTTATTTTTGAGACAAGGTCTCGCTCTGTCACCTAGGCTGGAGTGCAATGGCGCTATCTGGGCTCACTGCAACTTCTGCCTCCCAGGTTCAAGCGATTCTCGTGCCTTAGCCGCCTGAGTAGCTGGGACTACAGGCATAAGCCACCACGCCCAGCTAATTTTTGTATTCTTGGTAGAGAAGGGGTTTTGCCATGTTGGCCAGGCTGGTCTTGAACTCCTGGCCTCAAGTGATTCACCTGCCTCAGCCTCCCAAAGGGCTGGGATTACAGGTGTGAGCCACCACGCCCGGCCTCCTGATGTATTTTTAACTCATAACACTGAATCTTTTTGAAGAGTACTGTCCAACTGTTTTACGGTATATCCCACATTCTGGATTTGCCATATTGTATTTTCATAACTAAATTTAAGTTAAACATTTTTGGTCAAGAACACTGTATATGTGATGATGTGTACTTCCCGTTACACCCCATCAAGAGGTACATGATGTCAGGTTGTCCAATTACTAGCAGGGCTGAGTTTTATCACTGGGTTAAAGCAGTGTCTGTTGTAAAAGCACATTTTCCATTTGTAATTAATCAGTAATGTATGGAGATAGTAACTGGAAACTGTGAACATCATGTTCCCCAACATTTCACTCAGAGGATTTTGTGTCCTAATTAGTTATTACATTGTTGGCTACAAAATGATGATTTCTAATTTAATTATGATTCCTTTTTATGTATCAGCAGATATTCTTCAGTATAAGTCAGCTATATTCCCCTTTTAAAATATCTGGACTTCCGGCCTCATGAACTCATGGATTCTCTTTTAGATACAGTATTATAATCCATTAACACTGATATTCTTTTTGAAACTCAAATTGTCCAAACTTTGGCCAATAAAAGCTCCTTTAGTGCCACGTGGGTGGTATAATGGTGAGCGCAGCTGCCTTCCAATAAAAGCTCCTTCGAGCTGACTCCTGTGTCCTTTTGACACGTCCTCATTAGTCTTTCAACAATTCTTTGCTTTTTAGCAGACTAAGATATTCCAGGCTCTGCTTCTACTTTCACTACCCTAGATCTGAAATGAGCAATTTCTCCAAGGAAAACCTGGTTCCTTTTTGTGGGAAATCATATTTATTAATAGTAACCAAGGTCTGGGTGGCAGTTATGCTCATTGCTACTGGGTACCATTGCTTCTAGGCCTTGTCTGGAAAAAGCTAATGTGTATATGTGTGTGTGTGTGTGTGTGTGTGTGTGTGTGTAGCTATTTATAAAATAATGACTTCACACTGATACCTCCAATTCCCTTCAATTCAATATATTGTCACAAGGTTCTTCCTTACCTTCCCGTACTCCACATTTGTATTTCCCTTTTACTACAGTGAGAGTCCTGGATCTCTAAAATATCAATATATTTACTCTCTCATACAGTATACATGAAATAGTTTCATAGTTACTATGTCAATAATACACCAAAATAAAACCTAGTAAGTAAAATTCAAGATTTTCCTGAAGCTTTTTTTGTCTGTAGAATATATCCTCCAATCCCACCTGAAATGAGAAAAAATAGATAAAAATTAAAAAATTAAAAAGATAAAATAGGATATATCCTGCAAAGGGTATACCATTGGATTGTTATGTTCAAAAGTTTCTTGGATTATTTCTTTTTGTGTGCGGGTATACGATCAATTTGATATCTATTTGTATTTATTTGTATCTGTTTGTATTCATTTTTATGGCTTGCTCTTTCCACCACTGTAATTTTACTTTTTGAAAATGTAGACCATGTATGTGGTTCAAAGGTGAAAAACTATATATAAAGTATGATACACTGTCATACTGGTGGCTGTCAATGAGCCATGCCTTCTCGTATTCATGCCTTGTGTAGTCTCCTCTCCCACTGACACTGGAATGGCCACGGGACTTGCTTTGGTCAATGAGACACGAGTAAATATAATCGAGTAGAGGCTTGATTAGCTCTTGCATTGAGGCTTGTCTTCTGAGAACTCTCCCTCTTGGAGCCCAGCTGTCAGCTGTAGAGAATTCAGGCTATTCTCCAGGAGACAGAGGCTGGGTAGAGAGATCTGGGAGAATGAAACAGCATGTGGACAGAGAGAGGCCAAGGGGAGGAGAACTGAGTTACCCCAGCTGAAGTTCCAGCTGCAGACAGCCCATGAGTGATTCCAGCTGACACCACATGGAGGAAAAGCACCATCCCAGAATGGTGAGAAATTATAGTCATTAAGGCACTAAATTTGGGATAGTTTGTTGCACTGTAATAGATAAGTAAAACAAAAGATACACTCAAATACGTGCAACCTCATCTATTTCAATTGGATATTGTTGCACAAAAAACTATCCCAAGGCCGGGCGGACCCAGTGGCTCATGCCTGTAATCCCAGCACTTTGGGAGGCGGAGGCAGGTGGATCACAAGGTCAGGAGATAGAGACCATCCTGGCCAACATGGTGAAACCCCGTCTCTACTAAAAATACAAAAAAAATTAGCCGGGCGTGGTGGTATGTGCTTGTAGCCCCAGCTACTCAGGAGGCTGAGGCAGGAGAATCACTTGAACCTGGAGGCAGAGGTTGCCATGAGCCGAGATCGCGCCACTGCACTCCAGCCTGGGCGACAGAATGAGACTCCATTTCAAAATTAAAACAAAACAAAACAAAACAAAAAAAACAACTACCCTAAAACTTAGAGGTTTAAATCAGTAATTTATTGTTACTATATCTCATAATTTAATGGGTCAAGAATGCGGTAAGAGCACAGCAGGAAAGCCTTGACCCTGTTCTATAATTTCTGAAGTCACAGCTGGGATTCTCTGAGTGCTGGATGCTAAAGAACTGGGTGCTGTTTGGTATCTCTCTCTTTCTGACTCTGTATCATCATCCCTCAGTATCCACAGGGGATTGGTTCCAGGACCCCCATGGATATCAAATTCTGAGGATACTCAAGTCCCTGATTATATAAAATGGCATAGTATACCAGCCTGGCCAACATGGTGAAACCCCTTCTCTTACAAAAATACAAAAATTAGCTGGGTGTGGTGGTGCATGCCTGTAATCCCAGCTACTTGGGAGGCTGAAGCAGAAGAATCGCTTTAACCCGGGAGGCGGAGATTGCAGTGAGCTGACATCGTGCCATTGCACTCCAGCCTGGGCAACAGAGTGAGACTCCATCTCAAATAAACAAATAAAAATGGCAAAGTATTTGCATGTAACCTATGTGCATCCTGCCTTGTACTTTAAATCCTCTCTGTATTACTTATAATACCTAATACTATGTAAATAGTTGTTATACTGTATTGTTTTTTTTTTTAATTTGTATTTTTCCTTTTTCCTCAAATATTTTCAATCCAAGATTGGTTGAATCCACAGACAGGGAATAGCTTCTCCACACAACTATCTTAAGCTTCCTCCCAGCATGGGAACTTCATCCTCATTGCTTCTTACATGATATTTCAGGGCTCTAAGAGCAAGTGTTCAAAGAGACAAGAAGTAGAAGCTCTCTTTTCCTTAAGCCTCTAACCTGAAAACTGGCAGTGTCACTTCCACTGTGTTCTGTTAGTGAAAGCAGTCGCAGAATCTACCTATATTCAAGGGCCAGGAACATAGACCCCACATTTTGATGGGAAGATATCAAAGAATTTGCGGCCATCCTTAATCTGCTACACTGTCCCCTATTCCTTCTTTTTCATTTCATTCTCTCCTTTCTTACAGCGCACTTAAAAAAAAATTTTAAACCCACAAGTTTTGTTTCCCTTTTTCTCCCTATGCAACAGATGGCATTATTTAACTATTTTCTTGCACGTTGCTTTTTTTCTAGACAGCTTTATTGAGGTATTGTTGTTACACAATGCACTGCATATATAAAAATGTAAAATTTGGTAAAATTTTACTTGTGCATATATCTGTGCATCACCAACACAATCAAGATAATGCACAGATCCATCACCCCCAAAGGTTTCTCTTTGTAATCTTTCCCTCCTACCGCTTTCCACCCTCTCCCCAGGCAACCCTGATCTCCTTTCTATCACTATACATTAGTTTACACTTTCTAGAATTATATATTAATGCAATAACCCTGTATATACTCTTTTTATGGTGGTTCTTTTGGGAGGTCTGGCTTCTTAGACTCAGCATCATTGTTTTGAGATGCAACCACACTGTTGCCTATATCACTAGTTTGTTCCTTTTCATTGCTGAATAGTATTTCATTATATGGCTATATCTCAATTTGTTATTCAATCATCTGTTAATTGGAATTCAGGTTGTTTCCAGTTTGGAGTTTGTCTTAGCTGCTATGGTATTTTACCATAGCCTGGATAGCTTAAACAAAATAAACGTATTTCTCACAGATCTGGAGGCTGAGAAGTTCAAGGTTAAGGTACCAGTTGGCTGATTTCACTTCTTGTGAGGACCCTCCTCCTGGCTTGCAGATAGCTACCTTCTCACTGTGTCTTCACATCGGAGAGGGAGGGAGAGAGAGAGAGAGAGAGAGAGAGCGAGAGAGAGAGAGAGAGAGTGCATATACATGCTCTCATCTTTCCTCTTATAAAAAAAACTAATCCCATCACAGAGACCCCATCCTCACAACCTCATGTAAAACTAATTACCTCCCAAAGGCTGCACCTGTGAATATCATAACACTGGGGGTTAGGGCTTTAACATATGACTTTTTGGGGAACACAGTCTTGTGGTTCATAACAAGGCTATTACAAATAAAGGCCTGAGGGAGGTGGTTTGTCCGTTCTGCCATGTGAGGACACCTAGACTGTCCATGTATGAGGAGGAGGGCCCTCATCAGAATCACATCTGCATGCATTGATCTTGGACTTTCCAGCCACCTGAACTGTGAGCAATAAATTCCTGTTGTTTATAAATTACCCAGTCTAAGGTATTTTGTTATGGCAGTCTGAATAGACTAAGACAATGGCTTTGGCTAACAGAGGTGGTAAGAAATGAACATCATCTTTGCAGCACATAACTGAGCCTCACTGTTTGTTTCCTGGTGGCTCTTAAGTCTTGAAACCCATCACTGACCAGTAAGTGCATGTATGGGTTATGTGAAGCCTACCTATGTATTTCTCAAGTGTCCATGGTCAGATTAGAAACTCACTGGTTAAGGGAAGCATCTAGTCTGAGTAGCAGCTCTGTGTTGGCTGACTTACCAAACTGTGTTTACTTAATATAGATGAATAATGAAAAACTTTAATGAACTATGGCAGCACCTCCAGCTTCTAATAGATCTGAGCATGATGCTCTTCCAATAGTGAAATTATGCTCAGAGTTCAGACCAAATTGCATTAACTGTTGCTTCCATGTTCTCAATAAAAAACAGAAGCATGAGTCACATTCCCATTTATAAAAGTAATACTTTTTTATACTGTAGTAAAGCTGCAGAAATGTGTCTGGCTAGACCTCAAGAAATGATTCCTTCTGGAGTTACCATGGTCAAGGGTGGATCCTTGACTTTGAGGGGTCGGAGATTTAATGTGGTCAGTTGACCTGAAGCCACCCAGGGACAGAAGGAGGCTCCTGTCCTAAATGAGGGTATATGTGGCTCAAAGCAGAGGCCACATTGGTGTATCCCTGTGGGAGCCAGAGTCTGAGAGGATGTTGTGAGGTGTCAGACAGCTTAACTGATATGACACAATCAGCACCAGGGAGCTCAGAGGAAGGTGGGTAATTGCAAAGACAAGACAGTATAGTTATTAACTCCATGGAGCAACTTCCTAACTTCAAATCCTGATTCTGTTACTTACTAGCTAGGGTAAATTACTTAATCTTTCTGTGCCTACATTAAAGTGAGTAAAAATGTATGAAGTACATAAAATAGTGCCTGGCACCTCATGTTATTATATGATAGTAATTACTTAGCTAAAGGATGAACAAAGACAAGGTAAGTCAGGACAGCTCCTTATCAGATTGGGATCAGATTGGAAAAAAAATTGATATTTTACCAATGAAGGCCCAAGACTCCCTGGTTAAGGTCTGTCTGAATAGTGGCCCCCTAATAACATCCACATGCTAACCTCTAGGACCTGTCACTATGTTACCCTAGGTTACAAAAGAGACTTTGCATATCTGTTTAAGTTACAGATCTTGAGATGGAGAGATTATCCTAGATTGTCCAGGAAGCCTGAAGCTCATCGCAGGGTCTTTATAAAGGGAGACGGGAGAGTCAGAAGAGGAACTGTTTCAACCAAAGCAAAGATCAGATTGACTGGGGCCATAAGCCAAGACATGCAGATAGCCTCGAGGCTGGAAAAGGTAAGGAAACGGATGCTCCCCTAGAGCCTCCTGAAGGAACCAGTCCTGATGGTATCTTGACTTGAGCCCAGTGAGATTGAACTTGGACCTTTTTTTTTTGTTTTTTTTTTTTTTTTTTGAGACGCAGTCTCTCTGTCGCCCAGGCTGGAGTGCAGTGGCGCCATCGGCTCACTGCAAGCTCTGCCTCCTGGGTTCCAGCCATTCTCCTGCCTCAGCCTCCCAAGCAGCTGGGACTACAGGCGCCTGCCACCATACCCAGCTAATTTTTTTGTATTTTTAATAGAGATGGGGTTTCACCATGTTAGCCAGGATAGTCTCAATCTCCTGACCTCGCGATCCACCCATCTCAGCCTCCCAAAGTGCTGGGATTACAGGCGTGAGCCACTGCGCCCGGCCTGAACTTGGACTTTTAACCCCTAGAACTGTAAGATAATAAATTTAGCCACATTAATAAATAAAGCCACTAAGTCTGTGGTAATTTATTACATCAGCAATAGGAAACAAATACAGTCCTTAAAACTCAGTGAGGTATCAGTACTTCTGTTTTGCCTCTCTGGGGTGGGGATGATAGTTCCTGATAACACAGAGTCAGCCTCCTAAATCACTCCAGCAAGCTCTGTCCAAGCAGGGATTGCTGTTCCTGGTGCATGTTTCTTGTCACTTCAGTCACAGAGGATGATGCTTGTTTTACTTTATCCATTGATTGGATCATATAGTAAGAGATCTATATTCTGGAGCCATAGTCCAAAAATGTTACTGATTAAATGAAGAAAATTATGTATTCATAGTATATTCAAGGGTGTTATTGTTTATGCAGTGGCTATGTTCAATGGAAAGAAAAGTATACATTGGCTGGGCAGGGTGGCTCATGCCTGTAATCCCAGCACTTTGGGAGGCTGAGGCAGGCAGATTGTTTGAGCTCACGAGTTCGAGACCAGCCTGGGCAACATAGGGAGACCGCCCCACCCAATCTCTACAAAAACATTTAAAAATCAGCCAGGTGTGGTGGTGTGTGCCTGTAGTCTCAGCTACTGGGGAGGCTGAGGTGGGAGGATCACTTGAACCGAGGAGGTTGAGGCTGCAGTGAGCTGTGATTGTGCCACTGCCCTCCAGCCTAGCCAATGGAGTGAGACCCTGTCTCAAAAAAAAAAAAAAAAAAAAGTGTAAATCAATGTTTGTGAAATAAGTCATTTTTCTGGTACTTAAGTCACGTGTTTTTAAGGATTAGTATTTAAAAATATCCTACAATGCGTCCTTTTGAAATGTTAGTGATAGCATTCTCTCTCAATTTTCTAAATCAAGATTTTGATTTGTTTAATTGGGAGCAGACTTGTATTGCACCGTATCTTTAAACTGTAGATTCCACTTATGATTTTCACTCATTTATGCATTCATTCTTCCAATCCCTCTTTGTGGAGATGCCATTTAGTGCCAGCCTCTATCCTAGGAGCTAGGGAAACAGTATGATAATGAAAGGAGCCAGAGAATAAGCAAATACTCAGGAAAATATGTCAGGCTGTTAAAAAGGCTATGAAGAAACTAAAATAGGGTGATGTGGGAAAATTGAAATAAGCTTTAAAAACTCATTACTGATTTCCTCGTGGTGATCCACACGTGGGAAGGTGTCTTGAGAAATGCCTTTCCATCTGTGAAACCCTTAGTGTAGCTCAAAGAGAGAATCTGGGTGGAGCTTGGAGTGTTTTCTCCCCCTGTAACTCTGAAGATTAACTTATTTATCCCTTTGAAGGTAAAAGAAGAGAGTGTTAAAAGACCCTCACACAGCAGACACACAGTAAATATTTATTTTTATTACTCCTTCTTTGTTATTGCCCAGCCCTCTGTGGTATTCTCAGTTCACTGGGAAAGTGAAGTTACAAATACACAGCAATTAGTCTCACTTATCAGGGCAATGGTCTGCTCCAAGTATTCGTGTTTAGAAGGCAGATGGTTGGAAAGGAACATTGAGAAGTGTTCCTTCCTCAGAGGAAGGCTGCTGCACACAGTCACCTGCCTGGCCCCAAGATGTCTGCCTGGTATGTATGAGCTCTTTGGCAGAAAAGGCATCTGGTGTCCCCCCAGCATGACACAGGGGAGACATGGTCCCATGACTGCAGAAGCCCTTCAAGTCCCTTGTCTTCAAGTATGAGTAGGGAGCTTTCCATATATGAACTCACTGTTTGCCACCTTAGTTCTAAAGCCCCTTCTCCTGGCTGCTCACTCTTGGTTCTTGTCCTCAACTTTGCAGTTGACCTTCAGGACCACTTTTACAGCAATGGCCTCGGATCTTTCAGCAACAGTTCTTGTTCTCCACCCTAGCTGTGCTGTTGCCTCACAGCTCAGATAAATCCCCACTCTGAGTTCATGTCAACCCTTCCGAAGCAGCTTTTTTTCCAGGGACTACTCATGTGAACAGCCTCCCAGCTTCCGCGCTTTCCCTATCCCATTTTATGAGCTTGAAAACTAAACATTCAGAGAGTGTTTCTCAGACAAATTAGCCAAAGGCAGTATAGTAGTAGATGTTAACCATGCAAGTTCAAAGCATAGCTTTGAAAAGGAGATCTTCCACTTAGTAGCTATTCAAACTTGGGAAAATTACCCCCTCTAATGCTCTACCTTCTCATCTATAAAATGGGGCTAATGATTCAATGATTCGGTGAGGTGATGTCCAAGGCCTGGCACATAGTAACTAAATGTGAGCCACTACTGCTGCCTCTCCTGGTCCTTTAGCTCAGGTTGACTCAATGGCATCATGGTGACCTTAAAGCATCTAAGGGTGCCTAATTTTCCAGTAGAGCATAATGAAACATAAAGCATGAACTTCATAAATCTTGATTATAAGAGTGGGATCCTCATTCTTGAAAATCAAAATGGAAAAACGTGGGATGGTGTGGTTCAGGTAAAAGATGATGCAGTGACTTTATGGAGGTCACTTATTTGGTAGATGTGACAGGTTACAAGTGGCAGAAACAGTCTGATCCAAGGCTTGATCACAGAACACCCTGAGAAAATGTGTAAAGAAAGTAGTGCATGGCTGAGTTAAAGAAGTGGAGAATAAGCCTGGAAAGATAAGAAGGGAAAGGCGTGGAGAGCCTTGAATGCCAGGGTGAACAGCAAGTGGTGAAAATGCTAGGCTATGGGCTTTAGAGACCCATGGGCTCAGTGTGAATTCTCGTTCCACATCATACTAAGTAAGGCAATGGTGTTCAACCTTTTTTGGACATGGCACACACTAAGAAAAATGTTTTACATTGTGTTCCAGGACACATGCCCACACATACACAAATGCACACACACCTGTGAATCAAAGGTGAATGAAAGAGTTTTTACCCTAAGTATGCATGACATACTCTGATATTTTCTCTTCTACTTCATTTCTTAAAGCTGCTAGCTATGGACACGAAATTGGTCTCACCGTCCATTAATGGGCTGTATCTCACAGGTGAATTAGATAATCTTGGAAAAACTACTTCCTGGCTGAATGTGGTTGCTCATACTTGTAATCCCAGCATTTTGGGAGGCCAACATGGAAGGATCGCTTGAGCCCAGGAGTTTGGGACCAGCCTGGGCAACAGTGTGGGACCCCATCTCTACCAAAAGTTTAAAAATTAGCCAGGCATGGTGGAGCATACCTACCAAAAGTAAAAAAAAATTAGCCAGGCATAGTCCTAGCTATTTGGGAGGCTTAGGTGGGAGGATCACTTGAGTTCAGGAGGTCAAGGCTGCAGTGAGCTATGATCACACCACTGCACTCCAGCCTGGGACACAGAGTAAGACCCTGTCTCAAAAAAAAAAAAAAAAAAAAAGAAAGAAAGAAAAAAGAAAAACTGCTTCCTATCTCTGAACTTTAGATTCCTTATCTATGAAGAAGAGGTAATGCCAGTCTGATAGAGCTGATGACTAAATAAAACAGCACTTAAAGCACCTGACACAGAGCTTGACATATAGTGCATATTCAATACATAAAGTTGGAAATATTTTTGCCAATTTATTGATGGGGATGAAGAGAAGGATTTTGAATAGTCAAAGGTTCCTGGAAATTTTTAGTCTGGTGATTAGGAGACATTGTGCAGTGACATTAATTGGATGAGGAGACAGGATAAGGCTAACTAGGGGACATTTTAAGGTTTTGTTTCACGGTGTCAGTTTTGCTTTTATTTTTGGACTATAAAAAATCATATTAGTTCATTACACGGTTTGGTTTCTGTATTTTTAGTTGTTTGATGCCTTAATATGCAGAGGTTTTAATTATTTATGTATTTTAAACTTTCAAGTTCTTTCTATTGCTGTAGACTTGGAAAGCCCCTCCCCACTATTAGAAAAGTTAAATATTCACCTTCATTTTATTTTACTTTTTTATGTGAATGATTTTATTTTAACATTTAGCTATTAATTCTTCTGAATTTTTTAATGTATATGTGCATAAGGTGAAGTTCTTACTTGATATTTTTCCAAATAACTAGCCAATTTCCCCATGCCATTGTTTAATAATCTATCCCTTTCCAATTGCCTTGTCCTATATCATCATGTATTACATCCATGCGTATTGTATATATCCAGTTATGTGTGTATTTGGATCAACTTTTTGATTATTTTGTTCGGTTTATTCTTGCGATCATATCATATGTTTTTTGTTTTTGTAGAATTATGCAAGTTTTCAAACATATAGCAAAATACAGAAAGTAATGAACACTATGTGCCTAATTCCCAGAATTAAAAAATAATTAGCATATATGCTTCAGATATTTTTAAATTAATAAACTTTATCTTTTAATAAAATGTAAAATAGAATAGTCTTAGGTTCATAGCAAAATTGAGCAGAAGGTACAGAGATTTCTCATATACTGCCTGCCCCCACACATGCATAACCTCCTTCACTAGCAATATCCCCCTCCATAGCTCTGGAGGCTGAGGCAGGAGGATCACTCGAGCACAGGTATTTGAGGTTGCAGTGACCTATGATAGGGCCACCACACTCCAGCCTCAGCAACAGAGCGAGACCTCATCTCTAAAAAAGAAAAAAAAATCCCCCACCAGAGTGGTACACAGTGAACCTATATTGATACATCATTATCACCCAAAGTCCATAGTTTATATTGGGGTTCATTCTTGGTGCTGTATATCATATGGGTTTTGACAAGTATATAATGACATGTATCCACTATTATAGCATCTTACAGAGTAGTTTCACTGCCCTAAAAATCCTCTGTGCTCTGCCTATTCACCCCTCCCTTGCCCCGAATCCCTGGCAACCACTGATCTTCTTGCTGTCTTCATAGTTTTGCCTTTTCCAGAATGTCATATAGTTGGGATCATACAGTATGTAGTCTTCCAGGCTAGCTTTTTTCACTTAGCAATGTGCATTTAAGGTTCGTCCATGTCTTTTCATGGCTTGATAGTTACTTTTTTTAGCACTAATATTTCATTGTATGAATGTGCCACGGTGTATTTATCCATTCACCTATTGAAGGCTGTCTTGGTTGCTTCCAAGTTTTGACAATTATGAATAAAGCTGCTATAAATATCTATAATTTATAATGGACATAATTTTTGAATTATAAATATCTATGTGTGAGTTTTTGCGTGGACATAATTTTTGATTTATATGAATAGTCTGATTGCTTGTTCATATGGTAAGAGCATGTTTAATTTTATAAGAAACTGGCAAAACATCTTCCAAAGTGGTTGTACCATTTTGCATTTTTATCAGCAATGAATGAGAGTTTCTGTTGCTCCACATCTTCATCAGCATTTGGAGTCGTCATTGTTTGGGATTTTGGCTGTTCTAGTAGGTGTATAGTGGTATCTCATTGTTATTTCAATTTTGCAATTCCCTAATGACATATAATGTTGAATATCTTTTCACATGCTTATTTGCCATCTATACGTCTCCTCTGGTAAGGTGTCTGTTCAGGTCTTTTGTGCATTTTAAAATCACGTTGTTCATTTTATTATTGTTGGTTTTAAGAGTTCTTTGTATACTTTGGATAACAGTCCTTTATCAGATGTATCTTTTGAAAATATTTTCTCCCAGTCTATGGGTTGTTTTCTCATTCTCTTGACATTATCTTTCCGAAAGCAGAAGTTTTTAATTTTAATGAAGTCCAACTTCAGATATTTTTAAAGACCAAGAATCACTACAGATATAATTGAGGTGATTTTGTACCTTTTCTCACACCCTTTTATTTCCTTACTTGTCTAGAGGTGAATTACTGTCATGAAGCTCATGAGCACACGTACCATTCATGTTTTTACACTTATATTTCATATTTGCCCATGAACCAGATAAAATTTTATTTTGTTTATTTTTAAAATTTACAGCCATGACAGGCCAGGCATGGTGGTTCACACCTATAATCCCAGTGCTTTGCGAGGCCAAGAAAGGGGGATTGCTTGAGCCCACAAGTTCAAGACCCGTCCGGGCAACATAGCGAGACCTGTCTTTACAAAAACTTTAAAAATTACCTAGGTGTGGTGGTGCATGCCTGTAGTCCTAGCTACTTGAGAGGTTGAGGCAGGAGGATCACTTGAGCCCAGAAGTTAGAGGCTGCAGTGAACTATGATCACGCCACTGCACTCCAGCCTGGGTGACAGAGAGAGACCCTGTCTCTAAAAATAATGTAATTAATTAATTAATTAACTAATTAATTAAAATGTATAGCAATGGCATTATACTGTGCATACTATTCGGCAACTTTTCTTTTTCACTCAACATTATATTTTTGAAATATATCTATGTTGATACTTATACATCTAATTCATCTACTTAAAATGCAATTGCATTGCATTCTATCACGAGTAAACAGAAACGAACATTAATTCATTCCTCAATAGATGTACATTCAGGCTTGTTTCAATCTGTTGGTTTTTGTTTTGACAATTACCAACAAAGCTGCAAAGGACTTATAGTACATCTCTTTATGTATATATGTAGGCATCGAATACAGACATAGAAGTGGAACTGGAGTTTGTAGTATAAGAATATCTTCAGCTTTACTAGATATTGCCTAACTGTTCTTCAGATTGGTTTGCCAATTTACACTCCCACCAACAGTACATTAATTCCTGTATTTTCTAATTCTAGCATTTGTTCTAGCCAGACTTGAAATTTTGTCGGGGGGGGAGGGGTGGGGTGGCTAAGTAGCTGGTGTAAAAAGCCATCTCATTGAACAATTTTTAATTTGTTTTTCCCAGATTATAAATGAAGTTAAACATGCTTTGATATGTTTATATAATTTGCCCATTTTCTATTTTTCCTACTTCCATTCTTTAAGGATACGGGTAATTTGTCTGTTATGCATGTTGCAACTTTCTTCTCTTGATTTTGGACTTTTTTTTAACTTTGTTAATAATCCTTATGGTTATACAGGTTATATGGTTAAAGCCAAATTTGCCAATTTTCTCTTATTAATTAGATTTTTAAAAATCATTAAGAACTCCTTTTCTCCCCTGAGACTACAGAGATAGTATCTTATATTTTGGTCTAGAAGTTGTAAAGTTTTTATTTTGTAGAGTATGTCTCCTTCCTCTATCCACTGTGCAAGAGTGGCTCTTGTATATCAGACCTCAAAGAAAACTAAACAGTCCTTTGGGCACCCAGGAAAACGATCACATCATCTAAAAGAAGAAATAAATTAAGGTTGGCCTCAGATACCTCTCTCTCTCTCTCTCTCTTTTTTTTTGAAACAGGGTCTCACTTTGTCACCCAAGCTGGAGTGCAGTGACACTATCATGGCTTACTGCAGCCTTGACTTTCTGGGTCAGATAATCTCCCACCTCAGCCTCCCAAGTAGCTGGGACTACAGGCATGCACCACCATGCCCTGCTAGGTTTTTGTTGTTGTTGTTGTTTGTTTGTTCAGATTTTTTGTAAAGACTGGGTTTCGCCATGTGGCCCAGGCTGCTCTCTAACTCCTGGGCTCAAGCGATCTGCCCACCTCAGCCTCCCAAAGTGCTGGGATTACAGGTGTGAGCCACCATCCCTGGCCCTCAGCTGTCTCTTAAGTACATGAAGAAAGGATACCAAATACACTGAAGCCTAAATAGGTGTGGGAAGGTCCCTAGAGAGGACACCCCAGCCTCCACTGGACACTCGCTGCAACCACATGGGCTCTTCCAGTGGACAGTCACTGGTGGTGCTGAAATGTCACCTCTGTGCCCACCTTATTGTCTTTCTTTTATAACATTGTTTTAACTAATCATTTATTTTCTAAGTTTTTAAAAATTTTTCAGTCACATTTTTAAAAATGCTTAATATGGGAATTTTTTTAACAAAAGCAAAAATAGAGAAAATTTCATTATAATGAAATTCGATGTAATCACCTTAGTTTCAGCAAACTAACTTGCATTTTCTGGTGAGTTTTAAAAAAATCCCATTGGGATTTTGTTAAATGTTAGATATTAATTTAATAGAAATTGGCATTTTTAATCTTTAAGTCTTTCCATGAAGGCATATTGTATCTCTCCCTATTTATTCAAATCTCCCTAATTTCTCCAAATTAATCATATACACACACAATTATATACATCATTATGATTTTTCCTAATTTCCATTTTTAAATTTCTGTTGCTACCATTGCTTATACGTTTTAGTGTTTTGGTTGAATTATCCCAATATATTGCTAAGTAGATAGCAGTGTTCTGTAGAAAAGCTATTGATATTTGAATATTTGTCTGTATCTAGGCTCTATACTAAGCTCTCATTAATTCTGAGTATTTTTTTAAAATAATTGTCTTGGATTATCTTAGGTGCATAATCACATTTTCTGTATGTAATTATAATTTTATTTCCCCATTTTCAGGAGGTATATTTCTATTTTCTGTTTTGTGTCTTACTATATTGAATAAAACATCCAGAGTATATTGAATAATAGTTATAATTGGGCATTTTTGTCTGGCATTAATTTTAATATGTTCTCCTCTAAGTAGTTCACCATTTGTATGGTGATGGCTATTATTTGCAATTTTATTAAGAGCATGCACTTTTATTATTTGTTTTAATAAGGCTTTTAAAATCAGGAAGAAAGTGATATTTAATTTTATGAAATGTCTTTCAGTTGTTTGACAATTTGATTCTTTGATTTATTGGTAATCTTTTATTAATGGATTAGCTAATATTGAACTATCTTTAAAATGTGTGATATATCTTAATTGGCCAGAGTACATGATTTTATAGTATGTTACTGAATTTGGCTTGATCGTACTGTAGAATTTTCATGTCTAGACTCATAAATGATAAGGATTTATGGTAGCGCTTTTTGTGCTATGTTTGTTATTAATAAGTTCTGGAATCAGGTTTATGTCACTTCTTAAAATAATTTTGAAATATATTTTTTTCTTTGGGAGATATTTTATAAGCATTTTATTTATGTCAATTGAAAGTTTGGAAGAACCAAATGGTAAAATTATCTGGCCCATGGGCAGCATTTCACAACAAGAGTTCCGTGCAATGCTTTATAAATTAGGGAATTTCTGGATTAAATGCAGTTAAATAATCACTTACTCTGGGACTTCTCATAGTTATGTCATTGTGCCTTGTAAACCTCCAGCATATTCAAATTTATTTGGTCACAGAGTTCCTTATATTGACAAACTCGTATTGGGTGAAAATACTTCAATCACACTAAAGCTTTTTTTTGGTGAGGATTCTTTGATAAATACTTCATTAGATTATATCAGTACTTGTTACTGCCGTTTTCTCAGTATCTTGAATAATTTATGCCCCCAAGAGTCACTTAGTAAATATTTAATTAATGAGTTAAATATTTTCATTTATTTCACTAATTATTGGGCCAGTGTTCTCAGGTGAAAGCAACAGAAAGTAATTTAGGCTTGAAAGCAATTTCCCAAAGGAATTTGAGCAGCTTGGAGACAGGCTTCCAAGAACAATTCCTCAAGCCACGTCAGAGACACTGGAAGTATATTTTAGCACTGTTACCAGGAGCTCTTTCTTCTGGAGTCTCCTGCTACCAGCCCTGAAGCCACCCTGGCACCAAAAATCCAGCTTCATGGTTGCTCTCAAAAGCTCATGAGTGTCTCTGCTGTCATTCTCAACAGCAAAATGTATTTTGTACATTTTCAGATTGTTCACTTTTTTTTGAGATAGAGTCTCACTCTGTCACCCAGGCTGGAGTACAGTGGTGTGATCTTGGCTCACTGCAACCTCTGCCGCCCAGGTTCAAGTGATTCTCCTGCCTCAGCCTCCTGAGTAGCTGGGATTACAGGCACCTGCCACCATGCCCAGCTAATTTTTGTATTTTTAGTAAAGACAGGGTTTCACCATATCGGTCAGGCTGGTCTTGAACTCCTGACCTTGTGGTCCACCCACCTAGACCTCCCAAAGTGCTGGGATAACAGGCGTGAGCCACCGCGCCTGGCCTATTCACTTCTTTAGTGGGTCACGCTTATAATCCCAGCACTTTGGGAGGCCAAGGCTGGCGGTTCATTTGAGGTCAGGAGACCAGCCTGGCCAACATGGTGAAACCCCATCTCTACTAAAAAGAAATACAAAAAATTAGCCAGGCTGATGGTGGACACCTGTAATCCCAGCTACTCAGGAGGCTGAGGCAGGAAAATTGTTTGATCCTGGAAGGCAGAGGTTGCGGTGAGCCAAGATCGTTCCACTGCACTCCAGCCTGGGCAACAGAACAAGACTCCGTCTCAAAAACAAACAAACAAAAAAACAAAAAACCCCGAAAACATATATATATATATTTTTTCCATATCTATATAGATACATATATACATATATACGCATATATATACGTATATATACGTATATATATGTATATACGTGTATGTATACGTATACATACACGTATATACGTATATACGTGTATGTATACGTACACATACACGTATATACGTATATACGTGTATGTATACGTATATACATATATACACACATATATACGTATATACACGTATATACGTATGTATATACATATATACATACGTATATACACATACATATATATACACATATATATATATAGAGAGAGAGAATTTATTTGGGCTAAAAGTTTGAGGACTGCTACTGGGGAGCATAAACTCAAATTGCTCTGAATATACACTTCGATTAACAGCAGCTACAAGTCCAAATACTTCAGTTCTGAATTTAAATCTTGCACAGGTACGCCTGGCTGATGGTGCTGGGTAATCTGTCACTATCTTAGCTGCAAAGGCTGGGCAAAGGTAGTTCATGGCTATTAACTTGGGAAAACAAAATTACAAAAAATTCTCCAAACCCAGCCATAGTGTTCAAAATACATATTTTCCTATTTCTTGGATCAATTGTGATAAAAATTCTCAGAATATTATACATTAATCCAGATTTTAAAACTTCATTAGCTTAGACTTTATTTTAGTATTCCTTTATAATTAAAGTGTTACATATCTATGCAGAATTCTCTTTTTCTAAGTTTGCTAGTGTCTTATTTTTGGCTATATATTCTAGAAGTGTTATTCTTTTTTAATGCCCACACCACTCCCCATCCTCCTCCTTGCTCCTGCCAAAAAAAAAAAAAAGAAGCATTTTATGTTTTTTCGAAGAACCAGCTCTTGGATTTATCTTCTAGTTGGTTAAGGCTTTCATCTTTGCTATTTTTGTTTTATTTTTTCTTAGAATTGCTTTGGTGTTTTTAATTTAAATTTTCAGTTCATATATTTTTACTCTTTCTTGTTTAATAATAAAAAATTTAAGATACACATTTGCTATTGATTACTGTTGGGCCATATTTCATTAATTTGGATTATGCAATATTTTCATTTTGTTATGTTCCAAAAAACCTCTCATTATAATTTGGGTTTCCTTTGTAATCCAATAATTATTTAGGACACTGTGTCTTAATTGTCGAGCAGCTGATGCTTTTTGCTTTTAAATGTTTAGTGTTAATTTCTAGTTTTCTTGCATTTTAGTCAGAGAATATGGCCTATATATTTCCTGGAATTCCTTGAGATTTTCTGAACCCATTTTTGTAAATGTTCATGAAACTTGGAAGAGAAGATATATTATCTCTGGGTAGACTGTAAAGGTTATAAAGAGTTTAGATGCTGTTTCTTCACTTTTTTTTTTTTTTTTTGAGACAGAGTCTGTTGCCCAGGCTGGAGTACAGTGGTGCCATCTCTGCTTATTGCAATCTCTGCCTCCCAGGTTCAAGTGATTCTCCTGTCTCAGCCTCCTGAGTAGCTGGGACCACAGGTGTGCGCCACCAAGCCCGGCTAATTTTTGTATTTTTAGTAGAGATGGGATTTCACGATGTTGGCCAGGCTAGTCTCAAACTCCTGACCTCAAGCGATGTGCCTGCGTTGGCCTCCCAAAGTGCTGGGATTACAGGCATAAGCCACTGTTACCAGCCCACTTTTTTGTTATATTAGTAAAAATCTATGCCAAAATCATGAACAAATTCAGGCCAAAAGGTAAATTATAAAAACATGTGGCATGAACAAGACCCATTAGCAGGAGAGGTAGCTATCTCGAGGTAAAAAGAGAGATCCGAAGGACATCAGAAGGGCTGGGAGGGTAGGAGGAAAAGATGGACAGAAGGGAGAAAGGAATCAGAATAGAAATGCAGATTTTAGATGCTCGGGAGCACAGGTTTGGGACACATTTCACAAACACTGGGCTCTGGTTGATGAAGTAATTCTTTTATACACTGCATGCAGTGTCTTTGTCAGGGTGAGACAGATATAGCATAGGGTGAGAAGCTGCTTCTGGAAAATAAGGCTAAAGAAAAAGACATGTCAGACTAAGAGTGGAAGCCGAAGGGAATATTGTGGTCAGTGAAAGGGAATTTCAGAAGGGAGACCCTAGAGGGCTCAGGTATAACCTCACTTGCAAACTCTCCGCTGAGTTTGAATAGAAATAAGAGCACTGAGGCAAGAGTTTCCCGGATTGACTGAGAACCTATCATTTTGCAGGTATGGTATTCCAGGCTAAGATAAAGTGTGCACAAGTCCCTGCCCTCATGGAAGACACCACATAGTCTCAATATGGAAGGGGGCAGGGAGGTGGAACTCCTTTAGAATAATGCCAGAAATAGTCTGGAGAAGAAGCTAAGAGGTAAGACATTGGTAAGTTTTCAGTGAAGACAAGAAGAAAGTGGAATATGCAAGCGTCCTAAGTTTTGAAAGCAGAAAGACTCTCTCGGGAAGGCCATGGGAAAAGTGGCGGTGGGGCAGCAGGAGCTAGGCAGCCCTTCCTCTTTCTACCCTAGTAACTACCTTTCCCTGTAGAAGACTCAAGGAATGATGTAGTGTTGGGGTCAGCAAGGTGAACTCAGTGTGGGAGAAGTTATTTCAGATGTCCAGGGAAGGCTGGGGTAAGAGGATGGCTTTAGGACCAGATTAAGTTCAAATCTAGATATCTGTGTAAACTTGGGCAAGTTACTTAACCTTTCTGAGCTTCTGATTTCCTTATCTTTAAAACAGAAATGATAATAGTGTCCACCCATAGGTTTTGTGAACATAAATACAACATATCGTTGTACAAAACTTTTAGCACAGTAAACCTCACCTTTAGCTATGAGGATTCTAACCATCCTCATATCTTCACTTTCTTCCTTTCCTGGTTTAATGTTATCATCAATCATTATAAACAGTCCTTGCGTGTATCCTAAGCCCTTGACCCTTTCTTGCTTTGTTAACAACCCTACTTAAATCCAACTCTCCATTTTTTTCTTTTCCTGTACCTATGCAGCTAAACCTGGCTGAAGAAAAATGTACAATCATTGTGACTGGCCTCACTGTACGCTGGTGAGCATTTAATACCTGGCAGTGCATTTCCCTATTCCATTTGCTCTCTCACTTTCCAAGATGATTACTTCATACCTTTTCTCTCAAACTTTCTGCATGTCCTACCCCATTCTCAGTCTCACCTGATGACTTTGCTTACTATTTCTTTTTTTTTTTTTTGAGACAGAGTCTCACTGTCGCCCAGGCTGGAGTGCAGTGGCACGATCTCGGCTCACTGCAAGCTCCGCCTCCCAGGTTCACGCCATTCTCCTGCCTCAGCCTCCTGAGTAGCTGAGACTACAGGCGCCTGCCACCACGCCCAGCTAATTTTTTATATTTTTAGTAGAGACGAGTTTTCACCGTGTTAGCCAGGATGGTCTCGATCTTCTGACCTCGTGATCTGCCCACCTCGGCCTCCCAAAGTGTTGGGATTACAGGCATGAGCCACCACGTCCAGCTGACTTTGTTTACCATTTCATTGTGAAAATACAGGCAAGCAGAAGAAAACTTTCACGAGCTTCAACTAACTCTACCTACCTCTCAACATTCATTCCTATTGTTCCAGTTATGAAAGCTATGTAAGGAACTATCCCAAGACTTATGGCCTAAAAGACTGACCATTTATTTGGCTCAAAAACCAGCAATTTGGGCAGGGCATGGCAGGGACAGCTTTGATCTGCTCTATTTACTATTGCTGGAATGGCTTGAAGGTTAGTGACTGGAATCCCTTGAAGGCACATTCACCCACATGTTCAAGGTTGATGCTGGCTGTCAGCTGGGATCATACATGCCTCTCCAGGTGGTCTGGGCTTCCTTACAACATGTCATCTGGGTTCTTGGGTGAGAGTTCTGGAGCAAGATAGGCAAACAAAAGCTGTCTCAACTTCCATGACATAGGTACTCTAGCCACAAAGCATCACTTCTACCTCATTTTATTAGTTAAGGGGCTGCCCATATTCAAGAGAAGGGGAATTAGACTTCACCTGATATCAGTGGCAAGGTTCTAGAAGAGGATGTGGGACTGGAAATATAGCTGCATCTACTTTTGAAAAATGCATTCTGTATTCTCTCCTGTTTCTTTAAACTGTGCATTTTGGCCACTAAGAACAACATAAAACCTTAAAAACTACATCTAGAGAAGTCTCCACACCTGAGGCCAGAGTTCAAGACCAGCCTGGGCAACATAGCAAGACATCATCTCTACAAAATAATATATTTTTTAAATTAGCTGGGCATGGTTGTGCTTGCCTGTGGTCCTAGCTACTCAGGAGGCTGAGGAGGGAGGATCACTTGAGCCCAGGAGTTCTAGGTTACAGTGAGCTATGATCACACTACTGCACTCTAGCTTGGGTGACAGAGCAAGACCCTACCTCGAAAAGAAAAACAAGAAGTTTCTAATGTCTATGCTTTGGAATTCCAGTGTTGCTAAAACTTTTTTTTTTAAATTGTGCTTTTATAATTTTTCATTATGGCTCCTTGAAACAATTTGAGCTTGTCCCAACTTTTGCTGACAACAACTCTGAACCAGGTATTACAATGAGATTCCTGAATGTTTCAAGAAGAAAAAAATGTTCTGTCAAAAGATTGACAAGATTTTGGAATATTCAAAGGGGTTTATGGCCTTTAAATACCATAAGTCTAAATGAAAATAAAAATCTGAGTTTTATTTATTTAAGTAATAAGCCTTTATATGGTCTAAGTGTTTTCATATACACTGGCTCATTTAATCCTCACAATTACGCTGAGGGGTACTGTATTAGTCTGTTCTCACACTGCTAATAAAGCATACCCAAGACTGGGTAATTTATAAAGAAATAGAGATTTAATGGAATCACAGTTCCACTTGGCTGGGGAGGCCTCACAATCATGGCAGAAGGCAAGGAGGAACAAAGTCACAGCTTACATGGCAGCAGGCAAGACAGAAAGAGCATGTGCAGGAAAACTCCCCTTTATAAAACCATCAGATATCGTGAGACTTATTCACTGTCACGAGAACAGCATGGGAAAGGCCCATCCTCATGATTCAATTACCTCCCACTGGGTCACTCCCACAACGTGGGAATTATGGGAACTACAATTCGAGATTTGGGTGGGGACACAGCCAAACCATATCAGGTAGGTACAATTTACCTAGAGGAAAATGAGGCACAGTGAGATAAGTAAACTGTCCGAGGGCTCACAACTTGGGGGTGGATCTGAGCATCCAACTCAAGTGGTCCCACACCAAATTCTGTTCCCCTAACACCGGCTGCGCTGAGAGAGGATGTTTAAGATCATCTTTCCCTGCTTTGCTTACTGTTCCCTGGGGACCCTCACTCCTAACCATGTTACACAGGTAGAGATACCTACAGCTTTAACAAGCTGGTTGTTTTTCATCAACCTTAAACTGCCTTAGTACATCTAACCTCACATACAAGACAACTCTAGGAAGCGTGTTTTTGGCTCTCTGCTCACCATCTGAACTCGCTAGTCTATTTGCAGACAGCTAGTAAGCCTGGTACAGTTTGATGCAGTGACTTCGAAAGGGAGGAAATGGCAACTGGAAAAGCTGAGGGCTGCCTTGTTCCTTCAGTCCTTCCTTGGCCTTTGTGCTACCCAGTTGTCTGTTGGCAAATTCCTCTGTTTGACGATCAGCAGCTGTTTGACAAAGATCAATGCATTAGTCAATGGTGCCCACACTGACTACTCAGTTCCCAAACTAATGGTTTGTTTATGAACGGGTTAACTGATGGCTGGCTTGTTGAGTGTGGCAAAGCGCCAATCCTTCTTCTGTAATATGCGCTGTAGAGGGTGTGGGGCCTCCTGTTGGCAACCACCACCATGAAGTCAGAGACCACTGCCCCCACCTCCTTTCTGAAAATTACAGGATAGGGGAGGCAGAAAGAAAGAGGGAAGATGGTTCCGTTTCTTAAAATAATTTTACTACTTAAATTCCCTAGTCTCTATGTTTATCATGTATTTAAATCAATTTCCATTGACTGGAGACCATTATGTAATGTAATAAGCTCAAAAGACATGTGTGTTTTCTTCTGAAATTTCAAACATAGATGCACTTTATTGAAATAAAGTCTCCACAGGATTGTTTCTTGGGGCTGTTGTTGTTGTCTATGCAGAATGGTCTTGTATAAAGAGATGCATAACTTAGTTTACTGAAGCTGAATTTTCCATGGAAATTATCCAGTGCTTTCCCAATTCTCAGGCGCTTTATCTGACAGTCTTTCTTCCTCTAGATAATGGCTGGCAGCAGCCCACAGAGTGGAGGTTATATGGTGCCCTTCTGAAAAAGTCTTGAATGGAGCCATTGTTCCCCTGAGATGGTTTGTGTGTTTCACTGAACAGAGAGCAGGGTGTAAAAAAGGCACCTTGTGTGCAACTGTTGGCGAGGTTGGGGAGTGAATTAAAATCTCCAGAAAGTCTGGGCAGTGCTGTTCAGAGGAGCAATGAACACTCTGGAAGTACTGTTAGCTCAGACATTCCAATGTGGTGAGGCAGCCTCAGGGACACGACTTCCCTCCAATCTCGTTTAGAGAGGGAGCCATGGGGCGAGCAAAGGACACTGATCTGGACCTGCTCTCTTTGCAAAGATTTGAGGAAGGCACCCCTTTCTAGGGATGGGGCCACAGTGATTATCACACTTGGATAACTTTCCTGCTCAACGGACCTAGATTTGCCTTGCTTACTAATCATGCAATGACTCATTTGGAGGATTCAGTGTTAACTGCTTGTGCATCTACCAGTTTGTAGCTATCTATTCCCACGTGCCAAATTAAAAAAAAAAGTCTTTGGAGGTGCCAGATGATGGATGAAGTTTGATATTATTCGATCATTAAATGAATTATAAAATCATAATATAATACTGTATATTAAATAAATAGCCTACCTTGTTTATTGTGTGATGCTACCTCTTTCCTCAGCCCTTTATTTACTTGTTCAGGATAACATAGCCTCAGGGATTGAGTAAATTACCACTTCTCACTGTCCTAGTGCTAAAATGCCAAGATCTTAAGGAACAAAGAATTTCTTTAGAGCCCTCTGCAGAGACCTTTCTGAAATCAGCTCTCCAGGGAGGCAGTCATGTTAGTTTTCATTAAAGTCCTAGTGGTGAGAAAACAGCAAGACAGTTTAAGGACCAGACTGGCAGATTTTTCTTAACAGCAGGATTCTTTGGGCCTCCTGTGCTTTCTTGCTCCAAACTTTCCTGTGTTCTGGAGCCTCCAAGAAGGAGAGATCACTTTTAAGAGGGACCCGAAAGAAAGGGTCAAACATGAGCAGGAGGAAAGTGTGTGGGAGGAGATGCTCCAGGTAGAAGGCTCAGCTTAAGTTCAGGTACAGAGCTGGAGTGGGAGAGACATTCTGTTGGGTGATCCTTATTAGCCAGGGCATGCTGGGTTACACAGCCATGGAGAGTTAGTTTGGAGGGCAATAGGGAGCCAATGAAGGTTTCTGCATAGATTAAAGTTGTAAAAGAGGAAGAATAATACAGCGGTGGTTTGAAGGATTGATTTGGTCCAAGGGAGAGGACAGTGGGAGGCGATATGGGCCACAGGAATGGGTCCTGATCGGATGTAGGAGAAGAGGTCAGGCCTAGGGAATGGTCTTCCATTAGAACAGGTAGAGGGAGGAGGCACAGGTTTAGGGGAAAGGGAGGAGGATGATGATTTGATTTTTTTCCAGGTCCTTGGCTCTCCTAAGACTCATAAAAGCCGCTCCAGTGGCTAAGGAGGTTCTGTGCAAACCTTGTAGTTTCTAGCTGTGAAGATTTTCAGGTTTGCTTGAGCAATGAAAGAGTACTGGATTTGGAGTCCGCAGTCCTGGATGGCCACCATTACCAGAAAAAGTATTTCCGGAGCCTGGCACAACGCTGGGCACATTGATGGGGCTCAATGAATATGTATTAAATGAACGAGTGACAGAACAGATTCGAGACTTGGTGCTGCTATCTACTACAGAGACCTTGATCGTGTCCTTTATCTGCCGTGAACCTCAGTTTCCATATCTGTCAACCAGGGGTGGTTCCCTGGGGTAGTGTGAGAGTAAATTCCCGCCGCCTGAGGTGTGCAGAGTTCCCGCCCTTCCCGGAGCGGGGCGCCCCAGGAGCGCTCTCTCTGGCTCCCGCCAGAAAGGATAGCTCCTAGGGGCCAGGGCCAGGGGTCTGGGAAGGGGTCGCGCCGCCAGCAGCCAGCTCCGGGGGAGGCGGCCGGGTCCTCGCTCCGCGCCCGCCTTCCCCGCGCGGCAGGAGCCGGGGGCGGGCCCGGCACAGGCCGCTCCCCCGCCCGGCCGCCCGCGGCGGCGCTAGCGGCCTCTCACCCGGGGCGGGCGAGTTCTGGGAAAGCCCAGCCCAGGGCGGGGGCCCCGCTGCCGCCCGCGCAGCCGCCGCTGTCCCGGCAGCGCGCACATCTCGGCGGGCGCGGACTGTGGACGGCGCGGGTCCACACGGTAACGCTGGGCAACGTGGGCAACGCGGCGGGCGGCGGGCTCGCGCGGCGGGAGGGGCAGCGAGTGCCTCTCGGGCACTTGCCTGGCTCCTGCGCGTTCCTGGGCATCGCCTCTGCAGCTGACACACAGTAGCGGGGACACCCGACGCCGCTAGCGACAGGCGCGCGGACGGCTGGTCCCGGAGGGACGCTGCGCTTGGGGACGCCGGCGAGACTCGCCAGGAGCCAAGAGGTGAGAAGGCGACTCTGTAGCTCGGTTCCTGAGGACTGGAGAAGGGGAAGGATGGGCTGGTTCTCTCCCAAGGCAGTCGACCCGCCGAAGGGAGCAGCCCGACTCCGCGTACCTGGCGGAAAACTGTCCTCGCGCTGCCGGGGGACCCGAGGCGGGCGGTCCTCCAGGGCATGCAGGCCGCCCTCGCAGGGGCTAAAGGACACCCTGCCAGTGCCTTCACTCCAGACGCCTGCCTCAGGTCGCCCCTTCGTGTTGTGAGTACGGTGCAGAGGTGGCCAGTGCAAGGAAAAACATAAGCTCTCTTTGTGGCGGTACTTAGCAGCAGTATTTCAAGGAAAGTGCTCAAGAGATTGTTCCTGGAGAGATTTGTGTACATCAAGTCCTAGAAAATACAATATTGGACCAGGTCCCGCTCTAACTGATAACTAGAATAGCTAGCTTTGCCTTCAAGTCCTTTAGTGCTACGGTAATAAATACACTAGAGCAAGAAGTCTTCTGTCGTGGCGAATGTTAGGTGCACAGCGTAAATTTGTGGGAGCTTTCGCCCCTTGCTCTGTATTTAAACCATCAGACACTTAGTTCAGCCGACTTAACCAATTATTCAGTGTAAGACTCATTTAGTGATTAATCAGTGTCATTTTAAATAGTGAGTTCCCTGAATACCTGTTAAGTAGGATTCACGTCTTCGAAAAGTTTTATTTGCACGAAGGTCATAATTTCAGTTGCATTATGCAAAATTTGCCCGTAGGTCTTTTAGATCTCTGCAGGATTGGTGTGTTTTCATGTTTCTTATACCCCCCGTAGAGGTAGGGCAGGGCCGCTGCCACAGAATGGGCACTACTGAGGCCAAGAATGCTTGACTCCACCAGGGAGAATTTTTGAGAGCCTGACTTGAGAGGTGGAAGCAGGTGATCCCATAGATGCTTGTACAGGTGCCCAGTTGTGATTGAGGAGAGAGGTGGACTATCTCTAGGTTATTCTGTGCATCAATGTCTTCATGAATACTTTTCTGAAGAATGTCTGATGGTGTTGTCATCTAGACCATCTGATGGCACATCTTCCCCCACATCCACCACTCTAAAGTCTAACCATCCTTCAAACTGTGTTTTGCTGGTGGTGTGAGGCTTTTCCTGAAACAGCCAACCTCCCCCTGCTCTGATTTCTGCAGCATTTTTTCTCCAGGGCCCTTTCTGCTCTCTACCTTCTGGGAGTTATTTATGTAGATGTCTCATTTTCCCTACTGAAGGCATGTGGCTTTCATGACAAAATGCTTGCAGCTAGAAGACTCTCTAGAGATAATTGTGGGCCAGTATTAAATCTTAAGACTTTGGTTTTACAACATAAATATCTACTTTGGAGAAGGATATAATAGAATTGAAAGGAGCTAGAGGAATGTATAATGTTTACCATTAACACTATCCTTTATTTACAGCCCCATGGGAGAAATTCCTTTTATACCCAGGAGCCATGTCTAATAATCACCTTTGGTTCATGCCTTGGGACCAGGTAAGATGTGAGATTGAACTGGAGGGACATTCTTCCAGTCCTCTTAGTAACATAAACTCCTGGGATGTGGTCCAAGTGTGACCTGTCATTAAAAATTCCATACTCCAGTGGGTTAGAAGCTAGATTCCAATGAAGGCGGTTGGTTTTGTTTTTCTATTTACAACCATTCTTAGTCACATTCTTCGCTGGGCTTTTGTTGTATACTTTAAAAAAACTGTTTGATGTGCAATTTGTTACCTGTAACTTTCTAAATGAATAAAAGAAGATTGAAAAAATACTGTGCATGGTGGAAGAGTTTTCTAAAGTAGACAACAGGGGATGTTTCCCATGCCTGGGCAAGAGGAGGGATTTGCACAGTGAGGCTTGCTGCACGTGTGAGTGTGTGTGCGCGCGTGTGTGTTCCACACACCTGGCTGACAGGCGCCTATATAGGACAGTTGCTTCAGTCTTAACGCCTTCTCTCTCTGCCGGAACTACTTCTGCGGTGGAAGAACAATAAAACAGAGCTTCTGGATTCAGAAGGAGAAGCAGAGGAAAAGCCAAAAACAGTAGAAGCAGCTAAGAGTGTGAATTTGTTTGCTGAAGTTGTTTTCCTCCCAACGTTCAGTTGAGATCTGGGGCATTGAGCAAGTAGGGGTTTGGTTGAGGGGAGGGAAGGCAGGTGATTAGGAAGGATGGTGCTTCTGGAGGAGGGCTGGAAGGTTCTGATAGGGTTTTAGGGAAGCATGTGATTTAATTATGTAAGGCCCAAAGAGGAGAGTTGGAGATGGAGGAGTATGGAATGGAGAAAGAGAGGAAGAAGATATCAAAGATGCATTTTGTTATAGGCCAACCATGTGGCCTACAAAGAAGGGCAGAACTCTCTCTAGCATCGTGTGTTCCTCTCTGCTCCCTGGATGCAGAATGCAGGGTTTTTACCGAGGCTATAATTCATCTGTGTTATGGCTTAAATAGATTTTCATGGGCCAGATTGGGAACCAAGCCCTTGGAGGCTGCATTGTCCAGCATGGTAGTCACTAGCCACATATGGCTATTTACGTTTGGATTGAAATTAGTTAAATGAAATTAACCAGCCATATTTGAAGTGCTTGATAGCTACATGCAGCTAGTGGCTACTGTATTGGACAGTGCAGATATAGAACATTTTCATCATCTCAGAAAATCCTTCCCTAGAGGATTGTTTCAAAGGGCTAATACCTATTAATCTCCAAAGTGTACTGGTTTCCAAATGAAATTTAGTCATAACTTTAAAGTTTCCAAATTTTACATGAAAATAATAGAAGTTGTTGTTGGTAACACTATGGTGCTTAGTACATGCCAGGCACCACTCCAAGCACTTTTATCAATTAATGCATTTAATTTTTATATATTACACAGTCAATGTGAGAGATCTTATCCTTTAGCTGTATTTCCAAAATCAAAAAAGCTCTGAAAACTGTGATTTTCATAAATTTGGCTACAAAACTTGGTCTGAACTGACGTGAGGTTATGACAGTCTTTATTTTTCTCACTTGGTGAGAACTACACATACATTTTTACTTCAGAAATTATGGGCATGTTTTATTTGCTGCAGATACTATTGAAGGTGTTATGTAATATATGGCATATGCATTTTTACCATTACAAAATCCATAAAGCTTCTGAATCACAGTTGGCTGGCTGCTCAGAATTTGGATTAGGGAGTGTGGACTTCCATGATTATGCCCATTTTGAAGATGGGAAAACTGAAGCAACGAAAGGTCAAGTGATTTGCGTAAAGTCACAGCAAGGAAGTGCCAGTGTCAGGAGCCAGTCAAAGTGGGCTGTCTCCAGAGTCTGTTCTCTTGACCACTGTGCTATCCTACATTAACCTCTGGGCTCATGACCCAAGACAAATAACTGTCCTTTTTTTTTTTTTTTTTTTTTTGGCTAGGTGAAACCTAATAGCTTTAACTCAGCTCATTAGAAAGTTTCAGATAGTGATCTGGCTAAATTGTTTAGCAGTTGAGGTTTTGAAATGCTGTGGATAGTTCAACCACCGTAATAGACGTGCTTAGCAATTGTTTAGCTTGCCCCTTTCCATCCTGTGTCAGCCACACTTTTTTGAGCATTCACTGTGTAAGAACTGGTAGGAAAAGAGGTGGGTGCTGGTGAAACCATTGGGCTCATGTTGAAATCTTTGGCACGTGGGGGCTTACATATTCATAACTGTTATGGGGTGGAGGGTGGCCGGTGGTTTGGTCCTAGTATAGATCAACTGTTATAGGCGGGGGCCATTTGGTGGACTACCAGGATTGTAAGCCTTCCTGGCGTGTTTTTGGAGGGTCTGCATCAATCTGACTCAGTCGGAAGTCTTTCTAGGGAAACTGAATTCCTCTTTTCTTGTGGGAGTTCGACTGGAACTGCAAGGCTGGTCTGGGGGCAAGAATGGACGTTTCATTTCTCCTCCTCAAGTAGTGGCAAGCCTCAGTGATCTCTTCTTAGATTTTTGGTCCAAACCTGCCTTTGAAGAAATTATTGAGTAACCCCAAGGTTTCTCCTTTGAGTAGGAGGAGATGTTCTGGACATTTGACCTTTTGTGTGTAGTTTAGCATGGCCTCTGCAGGACCCCCTGTCTCTTTGCAGCCAGGGGGCATGTATACCTCTTGTGGCACAGTCTCTGAGGTCTCTAATGATCTTTCCCCACCCGACTCCCCGAATCCAGTTATCATGGCTTAAGGTATAGAGCCTGGACACTCTATTCGTCAAATACAAGATTCTCTAGAATCAAATTTCCCTGGGGTTTACCTAGTACAACCTTGGATGAGCAACTGACCTTTGCGTAAAATAGCACTAGTAATTGTATGGGGTTGCTTTGAGGCCAAAGTGAGATAGTTCACCTAAAGCACTTTGCATAGAGACAGACACATCTTGAGTGCTCAAAGTTAGCTACTAATATTACTATTTCTTCCCCCAGGGCTCCTCAAGTCTTCCCAGTCTGCAGTGTTAGGCTTTGGGGAGGTGGAGATTGTAGGCTAGATCATGATCTCCCAAAGATGTCCAAGTCTGAATGCCTGGAACCTGTGAATATGTTACTTTACGTGACAAAAGGGACTTTTACAGATGTGATTAAATTAAAGCTCTTGAGATGATCCTGGATAATCTGGGTGGGCTCAGTCTAATTTCGAGTGTTCTTAGAAGAAGGAGACAGGAGTGATGTGAGGAAGACGTCGTGAGCCAAGCCTCTAGAAGCTGGAAAAGGAGAAAAAATGAGTTCTTTCCTAGAGCCTCCAGAAGGAATGTAGCCCTACTAACCCATTTTAGACTTCTGACCTCCAGAACTGTAGGGTAGCACATTGGTATTATTTCAACTACTAAGTTTGTGGTCATTTGTCGCAGCAGCTGTAGGAAACTAATACAGCATGGAAGAATAAAGAGAAAGCAGTCATGAGTGAGAAGAAAGCTATCAAAATAAGAGAATGATAATATAGCTAGCATTTAGTAAGAGCTTCATACTAGGTATTGTTCTAAGCAATTTATAGGTACTAACTTGTTTATCCACAACCCACTTTCTGAGGTAGGTACTTTTATTATCTGCATATCACAGATAAGGAAACTGAGGCACTGAGAGGTTAAGTAAGTTATCCAAGGTCACACAGCTAGTATGCAGGAGATCCGGGATGTGAGTCCAGGCATTCTGGCACTCTTAACTGTCACCCACACTACTCCGAAAGGCAGGCATTTCTGGCTGTTGAGTCTGACACTATCAGCCACTGAATCGTACGTGACTGTACGTGGGGAAAATGCAATGTTGGAATTGGTGAGAAAGAGGGCAGTGTAGTTGGTTTTTTTCTTCCCCAGAACACTGGTTATTGAAATACTCGTAAGTTTTCACTGTTGCCATCTCCTAGACTGCATCTGGACAGCCTGAAGCCGTGGGAGCAGTTCCTGGGCTGGCCTCCCTCTCGCTCCCACCTCTGTTCCTGCAGCTGCCTTGCTCACCACAGACCGCTGGCCCCGGCGCCCTGTTGGCTCTGCTTCCCGCCTCTGCCTGTTTATTGGATTTGCCTCATTCCTGACTCTCTGCTCCAGCCTGGAATTCCACCACCTCTGGGCCCTCCAGTGCTCAAACTTGAGCTGGTTAGTGTCAGGGCCCAGATTGGAATGGCCCTCTGTAACTGCCAGTGGGGGATTATTTTTGCCTTTTTCCTTTGATTATGCTGGCTGTTGTTGGTGTTCTAGCTGGGCTGCTTTTGTCTCTCAAGCACATAATTCAGAGTGATATTGGTTGGGAACAGGGGTTTTCAAACTGTGTTCCAGGAGTGTTTGGGGCCTCTGCAGGGTGAGGGAGATGCTGAGGAATGAAGATCTCTGTCGTTTACTTCGGCTTTTACTGAGCAGTCCTGCTCTTATTTGTCTTATATACTGGGGCTCTGTTTTAGATTTTGTGTGAAAGAGTGGCTCTATTGTTAGACAAAGAGATAAGTTTGAGAAGAACTAAATAGACTTGCCATAGACTTGGATGTACAAGCAATATAACTCTGTATTTTCCCTCATTTCATTTTATAAGTTTGGGATCTGGAGTCAGGTTGCTTAGGTTCATTTATATCCTGCCTCTACTACTTATAATCTGCATGGCCTTGTGCAAGACACTTGGCCTGTTTGGGCCTAAGCATCCTCATCTACATTATAGAGGGGTAACAGTAGTACCTACCAAATAGGTTTTGTATGAATTAAATGAAACAACTCATGTCAGAGGCTTAGAACTGTACATGGTCTAGAATAAGAATTCTAACAAATATTAGCTTCTTTGATAATTTTTATTGTTGTTACTGAGTCTCCCAGTTGAATGGCAGAAAAAGGATTTAGCCTCATATCTTCATGGGGTTCCCTTCTACTGCTCTCTGAGTGGTGTTGCAGCTGCAGGTCTTACTTCCTCTCTCCCCGGCTGCCACTGAAATAGCCACTGTCCTTGTCCATGGGTGACTTCATATACAGTGCCACTGAGCTGCCTCTCATGGGTGCAGCAGCCGCAGCTCCCTGAAGTCTCTGAGGTCTCATTGCCTTCTGCCAGGAAGCAAGGTTCCTTCTGCTTTCAGGACCTATGAGACATTTTGTCTTTTCTGCCCTGACTACCAGCCAGTAGGAGTTGGAATGGGGGCAAGGGTCAGAGTAAAGCTCCAGTCTCCTCCCTGCTTCTGCTCAATATTGGGTCTATGATACAGACTTAATGCCCTTTAACCTTTCCTCTGTGCTCTTAGCGTTTAAGTTTTTAAAACAAAAGCCAAAAAAGCCCACAGGTCTGCCCTCAGCCCCCCATATCCCTCCTCTGAAGCAGTGAGTACAGGGCTACTTGCTTGAATGGGGGAGGAGGAAGATATCTGGGGAAAATAAAACAAAACATAGATAGGGTGCCTAATCTTGACAGGGCTGTTAGTCAAACAGTACTGGCCAGTGTCATCAGTGATGTTTGCCCAAAACCTCTTATCTTTCTCTTCTTAGTAGTGGCATCACTGCTGGCTGTGTGGTTGTATGGTAACCTCAAGGAAATGTGCTCCATTTGTAAAAATAATGAAAGGTCTCCTTTAGAGGGGCTGATGATGGGTGCACACAAGTTCAGAGCTATAAAAAAACTCAGCTAGCATTTGTATATTTTCATTGCTTTATAGGAATAGCCACATAATAATAATAAAACAGTAAGGCTGCTATATGCAGAATTAAGGAAGAGACAGACATAAAGAGAGACTCTGTTTTGATGACTTCACTTTAGGTTTAAACTATATAATATTACTGACTATGGAAAATCTGGAGAATGGAAAAAAATCATTTGGGAAAAAATCCTGTGACCAAGTACATGCTATACAAATCTGGGATTAAAATATCACATAACATGGCTTAATTTGGATATCACAGGAGTTGTTTCAAGTTACTGTCATTTCTAAAGAAAGTTTCAATTCATTTGTTGTTATTAATAACACAAACTCAGATTTCATTGATTGAGCATGTTTTTCACATATGAAATGTTTGCCTGGAAGAATTGAAGCCCTCTCTAGTAGCCTGTTTTGCCAGTCTCAGAAAGGTGGATAAAATTCACAAAAGCTAAATACTCTGGGCATGAAATTGTGTTCCTTTTCCCTCCACAAAGGCAGAATGAATTTGGATGACAGAGCAGAGCTTGAGCAGTTTGGTTAACTGCCAGGGTTTGAGTGGATTCACTCAGACCTAATTTGCTTCTAACTCGGTCTGGCTTACTGTGCTTGAGGTTTTTCTTTCATCATGGCTTGGGCACAGTTTTAAAATTTACAGTGGTAGGGATTGGTAAATCTAGAGGTAATTGTGAAAAAAAAGCTCAATTATTATTTGAATCTAAGAGAAGAAGGCAGGAACTTTTGAGCTATGCATACATAGAAGCTATATAAGTTTGCAAAAAGAACTCCAAAAATCAATTTCCTGTACCATCAGTGCAACACAGACATCAGACAACCTTGCATGCTCTCCCATGACACTCTTGGATCTAGGCTTTTGACTGCCTTTTGCTGGCTGAGAATGGTCCGGGCGTCTTTAATGCCAAGTCATGGGATGGCTGACAACAGGTGGAGGGCGTTCCTGTTGCAGGCATGCAAGCCCAGATCAAATTAGTCATAGAAGTTAAGAGAGTGTGCTCATTTCTCACCATGCTGTCTATTTCTAATGAACTATCACTATCTAAGGAGTCAGATATAAAATATATCACCCATTTAGGAGATACTCATTTTTTAAAAAATCTTTAATCCAAAAATAATTTTGCTTTAACAACTAAAATTCTATATTTTGTCTTAAATTGTTAACACAGACATACTTCTGTTTATATTTATTTATTAATTTTTGATTATATGCTGTTATCCAATACTTAGAATTGAGGGGAAGAAAGGAGAAGGGTCCAAGCTTGGCCCTCTTGGTTTTGGAGGAGTTGAAGGAACCAGTCTCCTAAGAGACTCATGGATTTGTCCTAAGCTACCTAGCTGGGGAGCAGTAGAATGGGACTTTTGTTTTTTCAAATAAAATTGGGATCACATGATAAATACATCATATGCAATTTTGGATCTTAGATTCCTTGCTTAACATTCTATCATGAAGATTGTCAACTTTAACAAATGAGATTCAGAAAATATGATTAAGTATAGAGTTTATTTGAGCACAAAGCTTGCAGATGACCACTCGAGGAATACCAGTTCTGAAATGAATGGGGTCAGTAGTCCATAGTGGAGAAGTTCTATGTCTTACTCATTATTTTCTAAAGGTTTTATATTTTTTATTTAATCAAGTTAACTTTTTAGTAGATTCTCCTGCACTCTCTAGGTAGAGAATTATATTACCCACAACTAATGATTACTTCTCTTTTAAATCAGAAATTCTAGAACATTAATAACTGAGTGAGAATAATAGATTGTTTTATTTTACTCCTGATTTTAATGGCAATGCTTTTCATGCTTTCTAGAAGGCATAATGTTGGCTTTTGGTTTAAAATAGTTTAAATTACTTTGAAGAAGTAGTTTTGTATTCCTGGATTTAAGCAAAAGATGAAAGGGAGTTGAATTTTATCAAATGCCGAAAAAGTAATCTTGGAGATGATTTTATGCTTTTTCACATTTGACCTGCTGATGTGTTCTATCAGGTTCACAAATTTCCCATCATTAAACCACGTTTGCAATCCTGCTGTGGCAGTTCATTATCTGTTTGTTAATCAGTTGTATCTCTAAAATAGAGATATTAATCTAGAAGCCACTTAGATTTTACTTTGAACTTAAAAAATTAGCTGTACTTTAGCCATGATCATCAAATGCGAGAATTAAAATTAGCCTGCTGCTCCTGAGTGTGCATAGATTGAATTCCTGGAGACCCCATGTGCTTTCCTGAGAGTGACAGGTGCAGCTTCTGATGTGGTAAGGAGCTAGGGACACTGTTTATGTGGGCGAGTATAAGGAGAATGAAGTGCACACCATGGATTGGGTAATTGGGGCTTGTGCTCTTGTAAGAAGTTTTGGTGTTAAATCAAGGGTAGCCTCTAAAATGGCCTTCCTGTGAGATGAAAATGAAATGCCTTTTAAAAAAAATTGTAGGTTGGGTGCAGTGGCTCATGCCTGTAATCCCAGCACTTTGGGAGGCTGAGGTGGGTGGATCACGAGATCAGGAGTTCGAGACCAGCCTGGCCAAGATGGTGAAACCCCCGTCTCTACTAAAAATACAAAAATTAGCCGGGCATGGTGGTGGGTGCCTGTAATCCCAGCTACTTGGGAGGCCGAGGCAGGGAATTGCTTGAAGCCAGGAGGCGGAGGTTGCAGTGAGCTGAGATCGCACCACTGCACTCCAGCCTGGATGACAGAGCGAGATTCTATCTCAAAAAAAAAAAAAAAAAATTGTAAGCAAGGATACTCTCATTTCTTTGTGTTCCTCCCAAGATAGGCAGAATTGGAAGTCTGTTATCAGATGGATAGACACCATCCTTGAAGATTCTGGGCACACAGTGTGGACTTCCTTTTCTGGAGTAAAACATTAAATAGCAGAGCAGCAAACCTGCAAGATGAAGCTTGGTCCAAATCATGACCTCAGAATCTAGTAATAGTCTAATTCAATGTCAAGTTTTAGTTTAGGTGAAAGCTTAGGGGGGAAAAAGTGTTCCTAAGGCATATAGAAATGAAAAGAGAAAGCAGATATAAAACTTAAAAATTAAATGTCAAATACTTTAACTTTGCATTTGACAGCACCTATGGGACTCAGAAACTGACCCAAAGATTTAGCTACTGCGTGGGTGTCTTTGTGGAGAAGCCGAGGAGAATCTGAGCCCAAGATGTAAGAAGGTGGTTGGTTGCCTTCTTCACATTCTTGTTGCTTACGTGTTACCCCTCATCCTTGTCTCCTTTTTGCCCACAATTTTGGACTTTTTTTCAATCATCTTTTCTCATCCATTCATCACTGATCCATTCAGCAGTTATTTTGAGTCACTCCCCTGTGTCAGGCACTATGCTGGCTGGTGGGGACAATGGTGAGCAAGGTCCCCACAGCAACTGCCCACCTGAGTTTACCTGAGCCAGATGATCATGCAGGTGGGGACCTGACACTTTCTGTCATTTGTGAAACAAGATGTTGCTCGCTCTCTCCGTTTCTCAGTGTTTCCAACAGTTATTTATTTATGGAAGGATAGAACAAAGCATTATAAGTGAGGAATCATTTGTAAGTTGTAAATTTTGACAATGTTTTGTTAAAGGGGCTTAGTTAAAAGTCTAACTTCACTCATGGGAAAGAGGCTTCTGTTGCTGTTACCTGGTGTTTTCTTTTGCTAAACATTTCCATCCTCGTTCCTTCCTTTTTGGAGAAATTTATTTTTAATTTGAAGAATTCTGGAAGCAAGGGCTGCTGGGACTGAGGTAGCACATTCCAAGGAATCAGACTAGAATGTACAAGGAGAGGCAGCAAATGCTCACCTTGTGACCAGTTCTATTCAGTGGGAAGACTCAGCAAAAACTTGGGAGGATGCCCAGAACATTGGTTGCTCTTGTATTGAGGAAGCCATTCAGGTTAATCTAGAGTAACTAGTTCACATAAATGCTCTACTATTGATTTATGGCTTTGTTACTCGTTTTGAAATTAAGGACTTTGGTTCATTCTATAACTAGAATATTTACTGCATTCCTCGTTCTATATCCAGGATTTGCCATCAAAGATGTTTCAGTCAGAGAGACATGACACAAATACCTGAACTTCTCAGCATCTTTACCAAGAAATGTCTGGTAAGGACATCCACCTCTGTGAGTGCAGTTGCACCTTTACACCCATGATTCTAAGCCTCTCCACAGCCTAATTCTCACTTCTGAGCTCCAGAGCTGCATATCGGGTTGGCTGGGTAGCATCTCCCCAAAACTCATGTCCCAAACTGAATGCATCTTTTCCTAAACCGATTTCTCCTGAGTTCTCCATCGTAGTGAATAGAACCTTAATCAAACCACTTGCTGAGACCAAAAGCCTCACCTGATTGAGTCTGCGGTTTCTTAGCACTGAAGGCCTCATCTTCCCAGTCATGACACGCTGCTGCCTTCCATTCTAATGTTTGTCTTTCCCAATAGAGTGTGTGCCCTATGAAGCCAAGGCCAGGGACTTTTGTTGGTTGTTCATTTCTCTTATTTCCAGCCCTCACACAATATTGAACATGTGACACAGGTCTCAAGAAATACATGTTGATAGGTTGTACAAATAGGAATTCCTGTCCATTCTGCCTCCTAAATATCTCTCTAATCAGGCATACCCGGGTTTGATCCAGCTTTGCTGTTTTCTAACTGGGTGGGCCTTGATGAAGCTATTCTTAAGAAATTATTTTTAGATAATTTCTGATTTACAGATTAAGCTATTTTTAATCTCTCTATGCCTCAGCTTCTGAATCTGTAAAATGGACATAATCATAGCACTTACTTCATGAGGTTGTGATGAGGATTAAATGAAATACAGCATGTAAAACTTATTACTGTGTTTGACATGTAGTATCATCTATTATTATGAAGATAAGTTTGGAGCTAGAATGTGAAAGCCGTTCAGTGCAGATTAAGAGACATGTGCTTTACCTTTTAGAAGGTAAGGATCCATGAAAGGTTTCTACTGTGTGGTGGAAAAACCGTGAGCTGTGGAATCAACAGACAAGTTCAAATGACAAGTCTACCATTTAATAACTGTGAGACTTTTTCACATGTTTACCTAGCCATTCTCAGCCTCAGTTTCAAAGTCTCTAAAATTTGGGGTAACAATACCTCCTACAAGGGATTGTTGTAAGGTATAAATGAGATGGTGTCAAAAACATCCAACACTACTTTTTTTATTTTTAATTTACTTTCTTTACTTTAGTACTAAGCTCCAGGTTTCCTTGGAGACAGATCTGCAGTTAGAACCTTGTTCTTGGCTCAGCTAACTTTAACATTTTTATCAGATACTTGGAGAAGGCATAAAGCCATATTTCCCAAATTGGCAAATGACTCAAAGCTGGGAAAATAGCTAATACAATAGGTGATGGAATGAAGGCTCAAAATGACCGTGGCAGGCTGGAATGTTGGTCATTTACCAAATGGGACATCTAGTTAGTGGGTCAAAGCAGTTAAGAGCAGGGAGACCACTGAGGGTGATTCTGCTAGTCCTGATGATGTATGCAAAGGATCTGAATTGAGGTGGTGTCAGTGGCAACACAGGGAGTTATTAGTTGGGAAGAACCTTTTAGAAAACTCATTAAAATGTGACAGCTGATTGGATATTTGGGGGTGGGTGTGTTGATAAAGAGGACTACAGATGATTAGGAAGTTTCCTTTCTGGGTTTCTAGGGGAAAAAAGAGGTGCCGGTTCATAGGAAGGAGGAAGTTAGGCAGAAGAGCTGGGTTAGGGAGAAGGAGAGGACAGGAGTCTGGTTTTCCACATCGTGTGTTGGCTCTACTGAAGAGGAAGTTGGAAAGTCAGGACTGTAGCTCCAAGGAAAGGCTGTGTCTGGAAAGAGGCATTTGGAAGTCATCCACATAGAGGTGATAGTTGAATCTGTGGGTGGGAGGGGAGGGGATGGCCAAGGAGTGGCTGGTGCTATTCAGAATCATTAGCATTGTTGGCTCTAACTTTAGATAAGCAGTGTAAACAAACCCTTGCCCAAGTGGGAACTAGTTCCACTGCCTTCCTGGTGCTAGTATGTAACTTGTTAAAGCAAAGTTCTGCAGGATGAAAAGAATCTCCTAACAATTTCAGGTTTAAAAAATTATATTTTTAATTACAGAAGTGATATGCAAATACATTCTCTCTTTTTTTTTTCTACTGGTGTTTCCAGAAGAGTGAATACATTCTTGTTTCTAAATAATGTAAACTACATATAGGTTAGAAGCCCCCTGTTAGTCCCCATCAAAGCCTACTTTCTTTTTTTTTTTTTTTTTTGGAGTTATTTGGTCTGGTGGGTATTCTTATAGACTTTTTTCTATGTATTTACATAGTTACACACATGCGCATGCACATAAAGATATACTTTTGTTTTCGTGTGTGGTTTTCTTTTGTTTTCTATAAATGAGTTCATACTATGTTTTGTTCGGTTTATTTTTATTTTTAAGAATATGGCCAGGCATGGTGGCTTATACTTGTAATCCCAGCACTTTGGTAGGCCAAAGTGGGAGGATTGCTTGAAGCTAGGAGTTCGAGGCCAGCCTGGACAACATAGTGAAACCCCCATCTCTCCAAAAAAAAGAAAAAGGAAAAAGAAAAATTATCTGGACATGGTGGCACACACCTATAGTCCTACCTACATGAGAGGCTGAGGTAGGAGGATTGCTTGATCCTGGGAGTTTGAGGCTGCAGTGAGTGGTGATTGTGCCACTGCACTCCAGCCTGAACAACAGAGTGAGACCTTTAACAATATGCTCTGAAAATCTTTACAGGTAAATTTATCTAGATCTAAGTCACAAAAACAGTAAAACCTGTTTTCTGGTTACAAAGGTACCATATTTTGTTTTGTTTGTTTTTGAGATGGAGTCTTGCTCCTTTGCCTAGGCTGGAGTGCAGTGGCATGATCTCAGCTCGCTACAACCTCCACCTGCCTGGTTCAAGCTATTCTTCTGCCTTAGCCTCCTGAGTAACTGGGATTACAGGTGTGCGCTACCACACCCGGCTAATTTTTGCATTTTTAATAAAGACAGAGTTTCACTACATTGGCCAGGCTGGTCTTGAACTCCTGACCTCAAGTGATCTGCCTGCCTCAGCCTCCAAAAGTGTTGGGATTACAGGCTTAAGCCATCACGCCTGGTGAATGTATGATGTTTTATTTAATCATTCCACTATTGATAGAATATACCTTGTTTCCAACTTTTACATCTGTCCATCCTACAGGAATTTGCTTCTAGGAGACTTCTGAAGTACCCCAGAGGCTGGAATACTTTGGTAAATAGTAAGCCAAGAGGTAACGAGCCATCTGGGGCAACAAGAGGCACATAAGGAGAAAGGAGGTAGAAAATGCTCCTTCTTAGTGTTGCTGCCATGGCTTAGAGGAAGGAGACCTATTCATTTTGGGGACTCAGAAGTAGATGAAAGAGGCTGAGCCATGTGCATGAATTTTGCAGGGTGGAACCATGGATGGATGCTAGAGGTGAACTCTAAGTACTGCTCCTTACTGCTCTGGTCCCATCACCTCCCAGGGGTCAACTAGTAACACACCTTTGACCTCTTGTGTTAGTCTACTCATGAGTTGCTATAAAGAAATAACTGAGGCTGGGTAATTTATTAAAAATTTAAAAAGAGATTTTAATTGGCTCACCATTCTGCAGACTGCACAGGAAGCATGGTACTGGCATGTGCTTCTGGTGAGGGCCTCAGGAAGCTTACAATCATGGTGGAAGGCAAGAGGAGCCAGCATGTCACATGGCAAGAGTGAGGGCAAGAGACAGAGAAGGGGGAGGTCTCAGACTCTTAAACAACCAGATTTCATGTGAACTAATGGAGTGAGAACTCACTCATCATCAAGGGGATGGCACTAAGCCATTCATGAGGGATCCATCCCCATGATCCAAACACCTTCCACTAGGTCCCACCTCTAATATTAGAGGTCACAATTCAACATGGGATTTGGAGGGCACAAACATCCAACTATGTCATTCTGCCCTTGGCCCCCTAAATCTCATGTTCTTCTTATATTGCAAAATACAATCATCCCTTCACAATAGTCCTTAAAGTTTTAACTCATTCCACCATCAAGTACAAATTCCTAAGTTGCATCTAAGACTCATTTCCTTCTACCCATGAGTCTATAAAATCAAAACAACTTATTACTTGCAAGATACAATGGTGGTACAGGCATTTGGTAAACATTCCCATTCCAAAAGGGAGAAATTGGCCCAAAGAAAGGGGCAAGAAGCCCGAAGCAAATCTGAAACCAAACAGGGCAGGCATTAAACCTTAAAGCTCCAATATAATCCTTGACTCCATGTCCCACATTCAGAGCACACTGGTGCTTTATGGCTTTGCAGGGTGCAGTACCTGTGGCTGCTCTCACAGATTGGAGTCTGCTGTCTGTATCTTTTCCAGGCTTGAGGAGTACAAGTTGCTGGTGGCTCTACCATTCTGGGGTCTGGAGGGTGGCAGCCACCTTTCCACGGCTCCACTAGGTAGCTCCACTAGGTACAAAACACTGTGTGGGGGCTCCCACCCCACATTTTCCTTTGGCACTGTCCTAGTAGAGTCTCTTTATGTGGGGGCTCTGCCTCCATGGCAGGCTTCTGCCTGGGCACCCAGGCTTTCTGATACATCCCCTGAAATCTAGGGGGAAGCTGCCATCCTGTGTCATACTTGCATCCTGTGCACCTGCACACTTAACACCACATGGAAGCCACCAGGGCATATGGCAGTTTGTACTCTCAGAAGAGGCAGACTGAGCTGTACATGGAATCTTTTGAGCCACAGCTGGAACTGGGGCAGCTGTGTCCTGAGGCTAAACATGGCAGGAGTGTCCAGGGTCTGGCCTCTGAAACCATTCTTTCCTCCTTAGCCTCTGAGCCTGTGATGGGAGGGGCAGCTTGGAAGATCTGAAATGCCTTCAAGGCCTTTTTCCTGTTGTCTAGAATATTAGCACTTGGCTCTCTTTTAGTCATGCCAATCTCTAGCAAGTGGTTGCTCTGCAGCCCTTTTTAATTGTTCCCCTGAAAACAGGCTTTTCTTCTCTACCACATGGCCAGGCTGTGAATTTTCCAAACTTTTATACTCTGTTTCCCTTTTAAATAAGAATTCCAACTTTAAGTCATTCCTTAGACTGATCACACCTGATTGTAGGCTGTTAGAAGCAGTCAGGCTACCTCTTGAATGCTTTGCTGCTTAAAAAATTTCTTCGCCAAATACCCCAGGTCATCATTCTTAAGTTCAAACTTTCACAGATCCCAAGGACTTGGACACAATGGAGCCAAGTTCTTTGCTAAGGTATAACAAGGTGACCTTCACTGCAGTTCCAATAACTTCCTCATTTCCATCTGAGACCTCATCAGCCTGGACTTTGCTGCCCATATTTCTATCAGTATTTTGGTCATGACCACTTAACCAGTCTCTTTAAGAAGTAGCAAACTTTCCCCCATCTTTCTGTCTTTTTCTGAGCCCTCCAACTCTTCCAACCTCTGCCCATTCCCCATTTCCAAAGCCACTTCCACATTTTCAGGTATTTTTATAGCAATTCCCCAGTCCTCAGTACTGATTTTCTGTGTTAGTCATTCTTGCATTGCTGTAAAGAAATGCCTGAGGCTGGGTAGCTTATAAAGAAAAGAGGTTTAGTTGGCTCACAGTTCTGCAGGCTGTACGAGTATGGCACTGGCATCTGCTTGGCTTTTAGTGAGGCTTTGGAGCTTTTACTTATGGTGGAAGGTGAAGTGGAAGCAAGCATGTCACATTACCAAAGAGCAAGCAAGACAGAGAGAAGGGGGAGGTTCCAGATTCTTTTAAACAACCAGATCTTGTGTGAACTAACTGAGAGAGAACTCATCACCATCACCAAGGGGATGGCATTAAACCATTCATGAGGAATACACTCCATGATTCAGTATCTCCCACTAGGCCCCACCTCCAACATTGGAGGTCACATTTCAACATGAGATTTGTAGGGGACAAACATCCAAACCATCTCACCTCTTATGACAGGGAAGCCACTTGCTATGCTTAACCACAACAGGATGCTCTCAGTGCCATTAAGCTGGAAGAGCTGGAGGCTATGGGGAGGAATGGGAAAAATGAGTGTCCTAATGAGATAGGGATTTTCACCTCTGTCCCCAGGTTCTGACCAAAGCTGGAGTGATTTATTTGGGGAGGGGTGGGTTGGATTTGAAAACATTTTTCTTCTTACAAATATTATCCAAATGAATATACAAAATTTAAAATTCTTGTTTGTCAGCCCCTGAAAATATAACCCCAGGTGAGCAACTGTTAGCCTCTTCCTTTTTTTTTCCTAATTGCATGGGATTGAGGCAGTGTAAAACAGAGAAAAGAAATGGAGGGACCTTCTTCTCTCTCTTCTTTCCCTCTCTCCCTCTGGTTTTCCTGCCTTTCATGCTCTGAATCATATCATACCGGGTGAGCAAATTTGGGGCATAAGCATTTTACTAAAATCCCAGGGCTCTACTCCTTCTGTTCATTTCTGCTGCCTTCACTCAGGGCTCAGAGGAGTTTCCATGTTGGGCTAACTGCAGCACCTCTTCATCAGCACTGATGTAGCAGCTGTCCTGCCCTGCCAGGTGTTGAGGAAGCTGCACCATCCCAGGGTGAGACTGCCTGCTGCACAACTTCCCAGGCAATTGCGAATCAGTGACATGGCCAATATTTTCCAGCATGTGAACCTGGGAATTTCTTCCCTTGATACCTCTCTCCAGTTCCCCAAGTCTCACCCCTCCGGTCTCAAGTCCTCCCTGTTTGCAGCACAGGGAACTCTGGTTTATCTTTTGAGGCCTCTTGTTTCAGACACATGCCTATGGAATTCTGCCCAGGATGAGCCCATTCATTGGTCCAGTAGCCAATAGGGCAAGTCAAGCTTGGCTGGGAGTAGAAACAGGTGACACTCAAAAGATAAACTAGATTTCCCTGTGCTGCAAACAGGGAGGACTTGAGTTTGGAGGGGTGAGGCTTAGGGAAACTGGAGAGAGGTATCAAGGGAAGGAATTCCCTGCCTCACATGCTGGAAAACATCGGCCGTATCACTAATTCACGATTGCCTGGGAAGCTGTGCATCAGGCAGTCTCACCCTGGATGGTGCAGCTTCCTCATCACCTCACAGGGCAGGGCAGTGCAGCGGCTGCATCAGTGCTGACAGAGGTGCTGCAGTTAGCCCAAAGTGGGAGAGTGGCTGCTGCCCACTTCTCCAGGTACATCTTCTGGTCCCCTTCCCTCCCCTGTACACCAACCTTTTCACAACATAGATACTCCAGCAATAAATACCCAAAGCTTTCACTACTTGGAACTCCCTAAACTCTGTGTAGTCTTTCTATTCTGTGTCTTACCTTGGCCACTCACTCTTCCCCAACCCCTCTTTCCTCTATCCTTTATACTTTAAATTCATTTAGGCATCAGTCACTCTAGAAAGCCTTCCTTGACTAGTGTAGGCCAGATTCACCATACTGACTTTGAGTTTTCTGTTTAGTAACTGTCTCCCCCACTCCACTGTGACAATCTCAGTCACCTCTCTCTCTATCCTTGGGACTGAGCCCAGGAACTGGAATATACTAGCGACTCACTCAATTCATATTTGTTTAGCCCAACTAACCCAAGGCAGGAAGCATCTTTGTGTTCTTCCCCTAAGTTTGCCCTCCTGGCAGATCCGTAACTTCATAAGTATCACCTTGTTATTTGAGCCCCTTAGTAAGAAAACTCTCTGAGAGGCCTCACCTTGTAATAATTTGGTTGCATTCTGTTTGGATGGTCTGCAGAGTGGAGCACTGTCATTTTTAGATTCCAAACAAATCTCCACTCCACCTAGGAGGAGTGAAGTGAGGAGGGAGCATATCACCATGCCAAGGTCACAGAAGGAGGCCTTGTAAGGCACTCAGGGTTTTGTGAACTGCCCCCCTCCCTGCCAAGCACAATAACCCCACCATGTATGTGATACCTTTCCTTTTGCAACACTTTGGCATATCTGATCTCATTTGACCCTTCCCACAAATCACCTTGTGAGGTAGAAAGAACTGATTATACAAAAGGAAACAAATGAGGCTGATTCATTTATTTATTCTACAAATACTTATTGGGTTCCCACCGTGTCTCAAGTGAGGCCTTGAGAATGAGCAGTAAACACAAGTAGCACATTCTCAGCTCTCAGGAAGTTCTAGTTCTAGTCCGGGGAGGCAAACAAGTTACTAGTGTGCAAATAAGTAATAAATATAATTTCAGTGGTGGTGCATGCTCAAATGACAACCAGGCAGGGTAATAGAAAGTAATGGGTGTGGAGGAGGGGCTGCTTTCAAGCAGGCAAAGCCTTTCTAAGGAGATGACATTTGAGCCGAAATCAGAATGGCCTGAAGTACTTGTAAATGATCCCTGGGGGAGCTAACATTGGAAACCCGAAGAAGGCTCTTTCCCTACCATCCTTTGGGCTCCTCTCTTCCCTCTGTCCCATGTCCATGGACACCTATGGGTTATGTTAGGGACTGGACATTGGTTTGTTTCACAGTGGGCAGGCAGGGGATGAGGTGTGATGCAGTTTCTTGGGAACTCATACAAGCACAGCCCTGTCCCCTCAACCTGAGTGTACACAGCCAGCTCAAAACTGAAGAGGGGCCACACAGGGCCAACTTGGCTTCACCTTTTGCCTTTTAGTAGTCCCTTTCTCAAGGGGTCCCTTAGGATTAAACTTCACTTCCCTCTGGGTCAACAGGAGGGGGTGTCAGAGACAGCTTCCCTAAGGCAGCTAAGAGGTTAGGATCCTGCCATCTTAGAAATTGTGGTAAAATATACATAACAAAATTGATCATCTTAACCATTTTAAAGTGTACAGGTCAGGTGGAGTGGCTCAAGCCTGTAATCTCAGCACTTTGGGAGGCTGAGGCAGGAGGATTGCTTGAGGCCAAGAGTTTAAGACCAACCTGAACAACATAGAGAAATCCTGTCTTTAAAAAAAAAAAAAAAAATTAGCTGGGTGTGGTGGTGCATGTCTGTAGTCCCAGCTGAATGAGATCATGTCTCTAAAAAATAAAAAATAAAGTGTACAGTTCTGTGGCATTGAGAACATTCACATTGTTTTGCAATTATTACCATTGCCTCTCTCACAAGCTTTTTCATCATCCTAAGCTGAAACTCCATACCCATTAAACAATAACTTCCTGCCATTTTTAAAGCCCTGATGGATCATGGGTAATGAGGAAATTTTACAAAAGCCTCTGCTCTGATGTGTAGGATCCTCTTATGCTCAATGCACTATCTTTAGGTATACGCTGAAGACAAGAATCACCTGGCAGTGTGGTGATAGGAGAGGTGCCTGCTAAAAATGCAGATCTCTTGTCCCCTTCCTGAATCAAAATCTCTTGGGTTCCACCCTAGCAAGGATAGTTTTACCAAGTCCCTACCATGATTCTGATGCTGATGTAAATGTGACAATCACTAGCCTCAGCCTCATGGGAAGAAAAAGCGAGGAAGACTATTAGCCAGAGTGGATGGGTTAACTCACAATATGGGGAGACAGCTGCCTGGATTTGAATCTTCACTTCACCAGTGGCTCACTGTATGACTTAATCTCTCAAAACCTCAGTTTTCTTATCTCTAAATTGGAAATTGTCATCTTGGTACATACCTCACCGCAGTTCCTGTGAAGACTGAATAAAATTATACACACAGGGCGCTCAGCACAGGGCATGGAGTCAGGCGTCTTGATATAGTATAGGGGCTGCTGTGTGCGAGGTAGTTATGTTTTCTTGAGGAGTTATGGGTAAAATGAATCAAATTTTACTACCTCAAAGCTGCGTTATCTTAGCTGTCATCCATTGCAGGAAAGCAACCAAGGTTATTAGTCAGGATAGAAAAAAAAAATGCCAGTAGCAGCTGAGAGGGTAGAATGCTTTTCTTGAAAAATCTTTCCAGAGTTAGATTCAGATAGAAAAGTTCCTGAGATGAATGGTTAAATGACTAGTAGTATGCATTGCATCTACTGTTTAGCTGTGGGAAATAATAAAGAAAATGAGGGATTGGTGCCTGAACCAGATCCTTACCACTGCCCCACTGGGAACAGGGCAGTCAGGGTTGTTCGAAGAATATTCTGGATGGTTGGTGCCCCAGTCGTTTGAGAGTGAGGCTTATAGACACTGGTCAGAAAAGCTTCCTGACTAGAACGTGGCTCAGGAGAAAGGAAGGTAATGGGGGCTTGGGAATGATAAACAGGACTCAGAAATGGGAATGAATAGGCCAGGTTCAGGGAATAGAAGGCTAGCGCACCCTAACTGAAATGAGTGTCAAACTAATGGGTTAGAGAGGCTAGTGTTGATCAGACCAGCCTCAAACCCAGCTCTATTTGGCCGAATGAAATATAAACTATCACCTAACCCTAGTAAATTTCCCTTTGATAAATATCAATTAGGCCAATTAGAGTAGTTTTACGGACCATTTTTACTTGGTGCCTACCACATAGTAGGTGTTAAAAATTATTTGTTGAATGAGTGAATGAATCATACCCGTTGGTTGATCAGCTGTTGGAGGAAACACTGAGAAATCTGGAAGCCGCTATATGTCCAAGGATGTGTTTACAAATACATAAAACAGGTGAGAGTATGTGTGGTTTCGCGGGGGCAAGGTAGCATGATTTTCCATCATCGCCTCCTTTTAAAACATAACATTTAGAACTTTGGGAAAGGGATTGCTGCTATTTATGTAGGTTTTATTATGTCCAAAAATTATTCCTTTAGACAGTATAATATTATTATATATTATTATATTTAGACAATAGTACTAGGTTGAGTGTCTCTTATCTGAAATACTTGGGACCAGAAGTGTTTTGGATTTTGGACTTTTTTGTATTTTGGAATATTTGCATTATACATAATGAGCTATCTTGGGGATAAGACCTAAAACATTAAACTCATTTATGTTTTGTACATACCTTATATGTCTAGCTTAAGGGTAATTTTATATAATATTTAGAATAATTTTGTGCATAAAGCAAAGTTTTGACTGCAGTTTGACTCTGACCAGTCACATGATATCAGGTATGTCAGCACTCAAAAAGTTTCAGATTTTTTTTTCTTTTTTTTTATTTTATTATTTTTGTACTTTAAGTTTTAGGGTACATGTGCACAACGTGCAGGTTAGTTACATATCTATACATGTACCATGCTGGCGTGCTGCACCCATTAACTCGTCATTTAGCATTAGGTATATCTCCTAAAGCTATCCCTCTCCCCTCCCCCCACCCCACAACAGTCCCCAGAGTGTGATGTTCCCCTTCCTGTGTCCATGTGTTCTCATTGTTCAATTCCCACCTATGAGTGAGAATATGCGGTGTTTGGTTTTTTGTTCTTGCGATAGTTTACTGAGAATGATGATTTCCAATTTCATCCATGTCCCTACAAAGGACATGAACTCATCATTTTTTATGGCTGCATAGTATTCCATGGTGTATATGTGCCACATTTTCTTAATCCAGTCTATCATTGTTGGACATTTGGGTTGGTTCCAAGTCTTTGCTATTGTGAATAGTGCCGCAATAAACATACGTGTGCATGTGTCTTTATAGCAACATGATTTATAGTCCTTTGGGTGTATACCCAGTAATGGGATGGCTGGGTCAAATGGTATTTCTAGTTCTAGATCCCTGAGGAATCGCCACACTGACTTCCACAAGGGTTGTACTGGTTTACAGATTTTCAAGCATTTTTGGATTTCAGGTTTGCGAATTAGGGATACTTAACCTGTGTTTTGTCTAATGAAGCAGGATAAAAACAATATATAGTATAATTTCAATTCTGTAAAAGATCTATGTTCATAGGGAAAAAGCTGGAAGTTATAACAAAATTAGAACTTATTGATGGTATCATTTCTTTTGTTTATCAGCCCCTTTCTCAAATTTTCCACAGTAAGTGTGTAGGTATGTATTACTTTTATAATCAGAAAAATATATAATAGCCTGTTTTATTTGTTAAAAAGTTAGTGTAGAATATGGTACAGCACTTTGGCCAAAGCTTGCTTTGTTTTTTTAATCCCTGGTACCCATAAAATCACAACTGATGTTTGAAATGATGACATAATGATATAAAAAAATGAACTATACTTAACATGCTTCCTATGCTTAGTCAAGTCTAATACTACCCGTGTTCTGTGATGCAGTTGATTTGCTGAGGAGCCCACACCATTCAGGTCCTGGGATTTGCTCCATCCCCGACACCTGCATTTCCCTTGACCTTCCTGGGTAGCCCCACCCCCAACCCCCATCAGAGCCTCAGAAATGGCCTGAAGGCTGGTAGGGGACAGGTCAGAGCCACCCTGCTTGCTTCAGATTGCGGACTCTGAAAACAGTTCTGTCTGTTTTATTTGGGGTTCTACCATCCAAAAAAATAGCAAAAGTGCTACAGTATTGGCCTGCAGATTAAACACTTTAAAAAACAAAAACTAACCCTGAAACTTGTTTGCTAATTTTTTTTCTTTTCAATTAGGTAAGAAGTGTAAGTAAGATTGTGTCTTTCCTTTGGATGATGAATTCTCAGTGGTAAATCAGAGGCACAGCTAAAATGAACTTTGAGTTTTAACGAGGTGTTCTATTTGCATTTTTAACTCTACCCAAAACAAGCCATTAGAATGACATCAAGTGTTTGAGTCAGCTGTTGCCTTGGGCATCCACCCAGAATTTGATGTCATTGATGGGTATCCATGAGAAGCAGGAATAGTTTTTAAGCTTGTTAACTGGAGGGCCACTGAAGGCCTTCAATTGGTGTTGGTGTTGATTATAATACAAATATAAAAAAGAAAATGGCTAGAAATCACCATCTTATATGACTTAATACTTATACATTAAGTATGTGGATTTAAAATGCTTCCCATCTGCTACGGCTTTGTGGGGGAATCTCTACGAGACTGGAGAGTTATTTAGTCTGGAAAATGTTTTGCTTGGTGTGATGATAAAATGCAGGCTAGACATCAGATGTAGGGGATCCAGATATGAGGGGATCATCAGACATAGGGGATCCAGACAGGAGGCACAGCCTGAAGAAAAAAGTTGCAGATGCTGAATCGTATCTTCTTTTGATTAAATCAGGATCATTTTACTGAAAGACTGAAATGTAAGAATGTGTGAGGGTGGTAGAGTGGTTCTATTATGTTTATCTCGTCCAGAGTGAGTTTTCATCTTACGAGTTTTTAATTCTTTTGAAGACAATTACCTTAATTAAGGGATGACTTGTAGAGTACTGGTTTAAAAAAAACATTTAGCAAACAGGTGTGTTGATGTTGCCTGTCAATTAATTTAAAATTGCTTATAATACGAGCTTGAGTTACCCCAGCTAATTGGAGGCAACTGGCTGCTTGAGGAAGCTTGTATTTTTGATGCATGGATGTGTCATGCAATGTGTTGAAGGAAGCAGCTCAGGGCCCTTCCTGCTTTTCTCTTCCCCCTTGTTGCCAGGCTTCCGAAGTGTGCTATGCTACTTTGACCTGCTGTGAGAACTTTCCTGGGCTTGCCGAGGATAGTTCTACTGCTTTTGCTGATGGAGGCTACTCTGCCCTTGCTAAACAGAAGGCAAGGCCAACCCATGACCTTCCATCCCAGCTCGAATAAATGACTGTGATTCCCTCTCTGTTCTGTTTTCTCCTGACTTTACTTCCCAGGGCAGGTCCTCTTCTACAGACTATGACATTCTCTGGAAAGTCTTCACTGATGACTCGAGTTCATGCTGATTTCTACCATCTGTATCTGCACTTTTGATCTGTTGCACAATTAGTATGCTTACAATTTAATGATTCTCTCACTTTTTTATTACCTGAACTATACTATTGAATATTTTGTGGTATTAGTTCATATCCTAATTTTTTTCTTTATGACACTGTAGTAAGTAATGATTTCCTGTAGGGAGGGATTCTGTCTTTCTCTTCTTGTGAACTAATCTGGTACCTTGCACATGTGCTAAGCACCCAGTAAACTTGTAGAAATTTTAAGAATCATTTAGCTGCCTGCACTGGATGAGATAAGGAAAATGATCACATATAACATACAATAATATCCTACACAAAACAGTAAGTGTACAGATATTTGAGCCTTTATTATTATAGTGCTGAAGGGGTGATTTAAAAGAAATAGACATAGTCCTATATCAGGAAATAATATTTGATGACTCTGGAGAGGTTTTTATAATGATAAGAATAAAAGGTACTACTTTTTGAGAGACTGCTATTTCATAGGATCGTTATGAGAATTACATGAGAAACTATTATTTTCCCCCATTTCGCAGATATGAAAACTAAGCCTTAGCAAGGTTGAGTTAAGATAAACCTGTTAAGTGGTGAAGGCAGGATATGAACCCAAACAGATTGATTCTGCTATCCCGGTGCTATGTATTCATTTGAGATTTTCAGCATCAGATCTGTACAGTTGAGAAAGTTGTTTGCTGCTCAGAGGTGCCCAGCTAAAGGAGCAAGTGGGATTGAAATGCAGCCTGTGGTCCACTTGAAAAGTTGATATGTTATGGGGGGTAAAGTATACAGCTATATAGCCACCACCTCAATCAAGAGAGAACATTTCCAATATTTCTCAAAAAGTAGCTTTGGGACATGTTATAGTCTTTCCAGTCCACCCTCCCCATCACCCACCCTGCTTCCAGCAACAACTGATCCAGTTCTATCTCCATAGCTTGATTTTGCATGTTTTGGAGCAGCACTGTCCTATAGAACTTTATGCGATGATGGAAATGTTCTGTATATCTACGCTGTCCAATATGTTTGCCACTAGCCACATGTGACTCTTGGAACACTTGAAATGTGGCTAGCACAATGGAAGAACTGAATTTAAAAATTCTACTTAATTTTACTTAATTTAAATTTAAATAACTGCATGTGGCTAGTGCCCACAGTATTAGACAGCACAGATCTAAACTTCAAATAAATAGATGCATTCAGTGTCTGGCTTCTTTCATGCAATGTGATGTTTTTGAGAGTCATCCATGTTTGTTACATAATGGAAATCATTCCTTTTATTGCTGAGCAGAATTTAGTTTTATGAATATACTACAAGTTATTTATCTGTCTGCTGGTAGACTTTTGGGTTGTTTTCAGTTTGGGGTTATTGTGAATAAAGTTGCTATAAACATTTTTGTACAAGTCTGCTTATGCTTGATGTATGCTTTTACTTTTCTTCTATGAGTAGAATTTTTGGATTGTAAAATGTATTTAAGTATATGCTTAACTTTATAAGAAACTGCCAAAATGTTTTCCAAAGTGGCTGTACCACTTTATATTCTGACCAGCAATGTTGCAGTTGCTCTATGTTTTTACCAACTTTGGTATGGCTGGTCATTTTAATTTTAGCTAGTCTAGTGGATGTGAAGTACTATCTTATTGTGATTTTAATTGCTATTTCCCTGATGACTAATGATGTTGAATATCTTTTCGTGTACTTCTAGACCATTTGTATTTCTTCTTCAATAAAGTGCTTATTCAAACCTTTGCCCATTTTTAAAAATAGGGTAATTTGTCTTCTTATGATTGAGCTGTAGAGGTTCTTTGTGTATTCTGGATATAAATCCCTTGTTAGATATTTGTATTAAAAATATTTTTTATCATTCTGTGGCTTGTCTTTTGAAGAGGAGATGTTTTTAATTTTGATTAATTCAGTTTACCGTTTTTTTCTTCTGTGGTTTGTATTCAGCCTAGGAAGTTTCTGTTTACTCCAATATTGTGAAAATTTTCTCTTATACTTTCTTTTAGAAGTTTATAATTTTAGCTTTTATGTGTCAGACTATTATCTATTTTGAGTTAATTATTGTGTGTGGTGTGAGATGGGGTGGAGGTTCATTTTTTTTTCATGCAGAAGTTTTGTTGATCCGTCACAATATGCTTGTAGGCTATTTGCATTTATTATTTTGTGGGAAGTGTCTGTTCAAGTCTTCTGCCCATTTCATAAAAACTTGGGTTGTTTGCTTGTTATTGAGCAGTAATAGTTTTTTTATTGTTGTTTTGTTTCTGTTTTTGAGACAGAGTCTCACTCTGTTACCCACACTGGGGTACAGTGGCATAATCTTGGCTCACTGCTGGCTCCACCTCCTGGCTTCAAGTGATTCTCGTGCCTTAGCCTCCTGAGTAGCTGGGATTACAGGTGTGCACCACCATACCCAACTAATTTTTTGTATTTTTAGTAGAGATGGGGTTTCGCTATGTTGGCCAGGCTGGTCTTGAACTCCTGGCCTCAGGTGATCTGCTCATCTCAGCCTCCCAAGGTGATGGGATTACAGGCATGAGCCACTGCGCCTAGCCAATAATAGTTTCTTATATGTACAAATACAAGAACCTTTTCAGGTATGTGTACTGTGAATATTTTCTCCCAGTCTGTGTCTTACCTTTGTCCTTCTTAATGGGTTTTTTTTTTTTTTTTGAAGACCAGAAGTTTTAAATTTTGATTAAGTTCATTTTATTGTGTTTTTTTTTTTTTTTTTTTTTTTAGTTTTTATTCCAAATGCATTTATTTGAGAGGAAATACACGTTCACAGAAAAGTAACAAAAAGCTACAAAAAGGCATAATGTGAAAATTGTGTATTTCAACCATTCTGTGCTCAGAATCCAGTTTCCCACTCCAGAGCTCATCACTATTACCCTTTTCTTATTCTATTTTCTGGGGATATTCTATATATAAGCAAAACTACATGGATAAATGGTTAGTGCTTTTAGTGTCTTAAGAAAATTTTCTGTATCCCAAGGTCTTGAATATTTTTTCTGTTTCCTTCTAGAAATTTTTGTTGTTTTAGATTTTATATTCTGGCCTATAATCCATTATGAATTAATATTTGTGCATGGTATGACACGGGGGTTGATGTTCATTTTTGTTTTTATTTGAATCCAGCACCATTTATTAACTGCCCTTTCCCCATTGAATTACATTTGCACCTTTGTTGAAAACTCAATCAAACATATATATGTAAATCTATGTTCTATTTCATTGTTGTAAATTTCTATCCTTATGCCAGTATCACATTGTCAAGATTATTGTAGCTTTGTAGTATCTTGAAAGTAGGTTAACTTCTCCAATTTTTCTCTCTTCTGAAAATTGTTCTGACTATTCTAAAGCCTTTATGTTTTCCACAAATTTGCTAAATTGTTTCAAGATTTTTCAATTTGAAAAATTAAGCAATATAGTTCATGATGTTAACCTACTAAAAGACGAAAAATCATATTATCTCACTAAATGCAGAAAAACATTGGGAAATCCTCATTTGTGATAAAAATTTTCAGCAAACTAGGAATACAAGATAACATCAGTTTAGTAAAGGGCATTTATTAAGACACCTACGGCTAATATATTAAATAGTGATGTATTGAATATTTTCCCCATATGAATGAGAACAAAGTAAAGATGTATGCTCTTAGTACTTAGAATCGTAATTAAAGATTCTAGCCACTAAAGTAAGGCAAGAAAAAGAAATAAAAGATTTACCTTTGGAAAGAAAGAAGTACAACTTTATTTGAAGATGAGATGATCGTCTATGTAGAAAATTCTAAGTCGCCTAAAAAATATTTGCTAGAAGTAATAATTGAATTTAACAAGGATACAATTTATGATGTCTATAAACAACAATTGTATTTCTGTGTATTAGCAACAAACAACTGAAAAATAACATTTAAGATAATTTTATTTACAAGACCACCACTAACATAAAATATTTAGGAACAAACCTAACAAAAGATGTGTAGACCTCTATACAGATAAATAAACAACATTGCTTAGGTAAATTAAAGAAGATATGCATATATACATATGTATGTGTGTGTGTATTCATATGTCTATGTGTGTATATGCATATATATTTTTCTTTGCATATATATATAAGTATATGTGTAAATCCATGTAGACAGAGAAAGCAGAAAGTGTACTAGAACTGGTTAACTATATTATAGAGTAGAAGCCTAAATATAGTTAAGATGTTATTTTTCCCAAAATTGATATATTGATTTAAGCCAATCTTATTGGAGTCTGTATAGGCCCCTCTTCTTTTTAAGAAACTGATTTTCTTACTGATCAAGGTAAATGGTTTGGATTTAACACACTAGATAATATGGAACTCTGTTCCTTCTCAGGTAAAGTGATGTGATGAAAATAGTGTTTGGAGAAGATTTTTCTGAAAATTATATGGAATGGATTGAAACAGGAGGAAGTCAGTTTTGGAGACTGGAAGCCCTTAAGTAATCCAGATCTTAATGGACAAGGATTGGGCTCATATAGCCATGGAAGGAAAGGAAAGGGTCAAATGTTTATTAAGACTAACTATATGTCTTGGTACTATGCTGGAAATGTAAAGTGTAGCATATTTATAAAACTCTTTCAGTTTAAAGATGCGTGTTCTTCAGGGGCTCTCAATCTGTGAGGGGGCCCTATATAATCAATAGTTACAAAATAATGTGCCATGACATGATGTGGTGGTGGAAGGTAGGAAGAGCTACAGGAAACAGATGAGAGCAATTAATGCAGACAGGTGGGTGTCAGGGAGGGCTGCAGAACAAACATGGCATTTAAGCTGAATGATGGAGTCAACAGAGTTAGAAAATAGTAGGAAGGGAAATGCACAGAGGCATTAAGTGCTAGGCTGATTCAATAAATTGCACAAAATCCAATGTGACTGCATAACTCTTCTTTGGGGGTTGGCCAGAGATGAAGCTGGAAAAAATAGACTAGGATTGACTTTTGGTGGGTCTAGTGCCATCTAAAATCTTGTGTTGCCCACTTTTCTCTCTTTTCATATCATCAAAGATGTACATCTGTGTGTGTTTGTGCATGCCTGCACACACACATAACTCCAGAATCTTGACATTATCATACAATGAAGGAGAGGGAGTCCTATGAGCATCACAACATCACAATTCTATCCACTTCCACTCTTGGCTTAAAGTTACATTCTACTAACGGGAATGACCCATATTTCTGGGAGAGATATGATGATTTGCACGCTGATTAGAGACTGTCTTTACAGGGAAGATTTCCTTTCCGTGTGAGTTTTGCAATTGGGAATTAACCTGTTATGGACAAACTTTTTGTGATCCTCCATTTTACTGTATTGGCAGCTTTATCAATGTATTAGTTCAAAAATATTTGTGTAGCCTTCTCATCTACTTATTAGTCAACTCCTGATATCTAATATACACAAAGTATAAAGATTAGGGTATCTGGGTTTTCTGCATCTGGAGCCTTGCATTCCAGACTCAGAAACTTTTCTAAGAAAGGGAGTTAAAGGCCCAAATGGTTAAATCTTTGTGGTCTTGGAAAAGAACTCAGATGAGTACACCAGTGCCTTTAGGGAATGTTTTAAGAGGTTTGTTTCCTTGTGAATTATGGAATTTTCATCATAATAGTTCAAAGAAAGGAGGTCAGGAGGGAGTGGAGCAGCAGATATTCGGGAGAAGAAAAAGTGAAGACTGACTCATATTATGTAGGGTTTGCATGTGGGTGTATACACACTTAAATCCATGTGCACCATGTGCACGTGATAAGGGAAAAGGGAGGAAAGGATTGCTTAGGCAAAATGTTTTCTTTAATCTCTTTGCTGAGTGGGCCTTGGGGAAGAGAATGCATAAGTAAATAACTGACCAATGTTGGTTGGTTGTTATATACAGATACTCAAAGGGACTCTGTAAACTCTAAAGAAGCAAATAGGGATATTAAATTCTATTACTAGTTTTGGCAGTTACTTTAGTATCTCTTTTCATGATGGTGAAATTACTGAGTAACTTTTACTGTCTTTGATTGGATGAAATGTTCTTCTGAGGACTTCAGATGAATTCATGGTTATGCATTGTGTTTTCCTACTTTATCTTTTGTTACATGGTTCCCTTTATTTAAAGTCTCTTTTCCTTTTCATGAATACAGGTAATTACTACCTTACTATAAAGTCCCATCTCAAATACCCTATCATTAGACTTTACTGATCTCTTGGTTTGTAGCCATCTTACCTTCTAAACTCTGTGGAATTCAATAGGAGCTTAACCAATAGGCAGTTGACTGATAAATTAGTTTTTGTTATTGTTGTTAAGTCACACCTCCTTTAAACACCTATAATATGCTTGTATTTCATATTTTTCTAACTTAACTATTCTTTAGAATTCCATTTGGCTTAGGAGAGTAAAATTGGACACATTCTAGGAATTAGTGAATATAACTTTCTCACCAATGCAGGAATTTTCTATAGAGGTTTCTTGTTATGTCACTCTTCTGTACTCTTGGACAAGTCATTCAAGCATTCTGAGCCTTATTCATAAAATAGGTATGGTAATAGTACTACTCCCACCTTTTTAGTTTTAGTTAGGAAAAGATTTAGATGTGAGTGACAGAAAACCCAAGACAATGGTGGCTTAAACAAGATAGAATTTTTTTCCCTCCCTTAAGTCCCGGAAGCAGGCAGTCAGGTTTCTATCTTGTTTTTTTTTTTTTTCCTATACATGACATTCATTCTCATGTTCACCTCACAATCTAAGATGGCTGCTCCAGCTCTGGCTATCATGCCTTTCTTCCAATCAGCAGCAGAAGAAAAAGGGGCAGGAAAAGGGCAGACTCTGTTCCTTCAAGCTCTCTTTCCAGAAATTGCAAACCACTTTGCTTATATCTCATTGGCTGTAACTTAGTCACATGGCCACATCTAGCTGTAAGGGAGGCTAATAAAGGAATATCCATATGCTTAGGTCAAATTCAGAGGTTCTACTACTGAGGAAATGAGAACAGATTTTGGGGGGAAATTAGGAGTCTCTGCCACCCTACTGATAATGTTGTTGTAAAGATTAAATGAGATAGTATGTATTCTGTGCTTAGAACATGCCTGTTAGATAATACATGCTCAGTGTTAGGTCATTGTTTTTATAATTACCCTTGGTAGACAGTCATCAATTTTCACTCTGTCATTCTAAATTCTCTTTATTTATTTGTTCAGCATATATTGAGCATCCCTGATGCTGAATAATGTGCCTCTGTTTCAATCTATCAGTAACTGAAAGAAATCCATCATCCAAGATAGCTCACCCTTTGTTGAAAAGCTCTAAAAGTTAAGGAATTCTTTATCAGACTGATCCAAAGCTTACCTCTCTTATAATTCGTGTCTTAGTCCTGATCCTCCCTTTTGAAAGAATATGAGATGAGCCCATTTCCTCATCTCAGTTCTTCAAATAAATAAAGATGGCTATCAAGCCTCCCACATAGTTTTCTTGCTCTAACCATGCATTTCATTAATTCATTATTTATCTAGTACATGGACTGGCAGACTTTTCTGTAAAGAGCCAGATGGCAAATGTTTTCGGCTTTGTACACCATATGGTATTTGCTATCACTTTTCAGCTCTACTATTATAATGCAAAAGCAGCCACAGACATGACATAAGTAAATAGATGTGGCTGTGTTCCAATAAAATTTCATTTACAAAAACAGATGGCTTACCAGATTTGGGACTCAGTGTGTAGTTTTCCAGCCCTTGATTTAGCCCATGAAAACACCCATCAACAGGATTATTCCTGGCCCATAGTCCCCTCTCCTGAAACTGAAAACTTACCCTGTCACTCCTGATTCTGCTTATACCTTTCATTTATTTTTCTTGCCTTAATGCTTTAGCTAGAATTGCCAGCAATTCCTGCATCTCCATAGATCTACTTCCTGGCCAGTCATTTCTTTAGTCATATTACCTATCCCCAGATATCTCAAGATTGGACATACTATCTTGACAAGTACCCTCTTGTTCTGCCATATTTTTAGCCCACACATCCTTTGACCTCTCCCAGGCTGGCACTTATCCAATCTCCCCCACAAACCTGTTCACACTAAGAAAAGAAGAATCCCTTTTTCCATCTTTTTCTTCTTCAAACACACTAGACTATGTTCTTCATTCAGTGCTTCAGGTTTTCTTAACCAACAGTCTAATGCCACTATAACTCTAACTCTAACCTAACCTAGCCAGCTTCCCTTAAAAACAACCTAGAGCTGACCAAGAGTGAGTAAATAGAAAGTTAACAGTTATTGATGGGTCGGCTGCTGCTGACATATAAAATATATATATATATTTCATCTCAATATTATAGATGTGGAAAGTATATCTCAAAATTGATAATTTAATCAGCTCGGGATCATGCAGCTTAGATTTAAGGAGTTGATCCCAGATATAGAACTGAAATTAAAATTGGAGTGGACCTAGTGAAGGGTGTGTATCTGGTACAGTAAATTCAGTGCCATGTCACTGATACAACAGAGCTGCCGAACCTTAGTTGTTCTTTCTTACCAAGATATTTCAAGGCATGGAATGATAAACATTTGCCTTGAATTTTTGGATTTCAAAGTATTTCCTTCACAACCTGACAGAGTAGGTGATTTTATCTCTATTTTACAGAAAAAGAAATCAAACCCCGAAGTGGTTAAAATTTTTACCTGAGATACCAGACCCCGATGTCTGTTTCTTTTTATGACTGCCCATATTTGCTCTTCCCTGAAAACTCCACCCCACCTCTTTATCTAACTACTTCCTACTTATCTTTTGAAACTCAACTGAGTTGTCTTCTTCTGAAGGAAACCCTCCCTGGAAATCACTCCCACCTCATCAGCACTGTCTGCTTTAGATGTTCTTCCTCTGTGTTAATGCAGATTATAGCTCTATTTACACTGTACTTTGGTGACTTATCAGCTGGTAAGGAAATCCAGGACAAGATCCCTGCCTTATTTAATTTTGTACTCAACAAATATTTGCTGAATAAAGGAATGGTCTGAGATTGAACCAAGTCTAGTGCTCTATAAAGGCTGCTCCCTGTAATGTTGCTCATCCATGATTCATGATAGTAAGCTGGAGGCAAAGCAAAGACCATTGCTTCGATGTCTGTGTATATCTTCAGCCTTCCAGAGACAAAGCCACATATAAGATAGTCTTCTTGGCTGGGCTTGGTGGCTCATGCCTGTAATCCCAGCACTTTGGGAGGCCAAGGTGGGCGGATCACAAGGTCAGGAGATCGAGACCATCCTGGCTAACACGGTGAAACCCCGTCTCTACTAAAAATACAAAAAATTAACTGGGCATGGTGGCACATGCCTGTAGTCCCAGCTACTCAGGAGGCTGAGGCAGGAGAATCGCTTGAACTCATGAAGTGGAGGTTGTAGTGAGCCAAGATCTTGCCACTGCACTCCAGTCTGGTGACAGAGCGAGACTCCATCTCTAAATAAATAAATAAATAAATAAATAAATAAATAAATAAATAAAATAAAAAATAAAAGATAGGCTTCTCCCAGCAGCCATGGGTCTTCATAGCTAGAAGACATCAGAAACCCAAACCCATAGGGCTTCAGACTAGATGGAAGATAAAGCAGCATAGTCTATGGTTAAGAGAAGAGATTCTGTAGTCAGTCTTCTTGGATTTTAATCCTGTCTCAATCATTTTCCAGTGGAGGGGTCTTTGGCAATTCACTTAGCTTTTCTGTGCTTTGGTTTCTAATCTTTCGAATGTGCATAGCAGAAATTATTTGTATTAGTTATCTATCACTGTGTAACATATTAGCCCAAAATGTAGTGGCTCAAAGCAATAAACATTTATCATCTCACAGTTTCTGTGGTCAGGAATCTGGGACAAGGCTTATCTGTCAGAGGGTCTGTCATGTGGTTGCAGTCAAGATATAGGTTGCAGGTACAATCATCTAAAGCCTTGACTATAGCTGGAGGATCCGCTTCCAAGATGTCACACTCACATGGGTGTTGTCAAGAGTCCTCCATACTTTCCACAGGGATCTCTCCTTACAATATGGCAGCAGATTACCCCCAGAGCATGCGAGAGAGGAGTAGCAAGGAGGAAGCTCCAATGACTTTCATGACTGATTCTTAGCCGTCATGTACTGTTCCTTCTACCACATTCCATACATTAGAGGGAAGCCACTAAGTATAACCCACATTCAAGGGGCGGAGAATTAGGCTCCACCTTGTGAAGAGAGGAGTATCAAAGAATTTGTGGACATATTTTAAAACCATCACACCTTGTGAAGAGAGGAGTATCAAATAATTAGTGGACATATTTTAAAACCATCACACTATCTTGTAGTATTGAGTGAGAGTTACACAAGATAATAATTGCAAAGCGGCCAGGCACAGTGGCTCACACCTGTAATTCCAGCAATTTGGGAGGCTAAGGTGGGAGGATCGCTTGAGCCCAGAAGTTCAAGACCAGACTAGGCAACATGGTGAATCCCTGTCTTTACAAAAAATACAAAAATTAGCCAAGCACAGTGCTATATAGTCTCAGCTACTTGGGAGGCTGAGGTGGGAGGATCACTTGAACCCAGGCTGGTTTTAAAATATGTCTACAAATTCTTTGATATTTCTCCCTTCAAAAGGTGGACCCTAATTTCCCTCCCCTTGAATGTGGGTTATACTTAGTAATTCCCTCTAACATATAGAATATGATAGAAGGAACAGTATATGACTGCTGAATCCAGGAGGCAGAGGTTGCAGCAAGCAATGATTGTGCCATTGCACTTCAGCCTGGTAACAGAACGAGACTCTGTCTCAAAATGATGATGATGATGATGATATTTATAATTATAATAACAACAATAATTGCAAAGTCCTTAGAACAGGACCCAGGCATCACCAAAAATGTTTTCCCCTTCTCCTACTTGAATTACTTACCTCATGGGTAAGAAAGGACATATTAGCTGTCAATCTGAAGGCTTTGGCCTGAAAAATCTCTTTAAAAAATAGAGCAGATATTTGAATTCAAGTTAGTGCCATATGCCATTAAAATTATCTGTATAATTCTTGACCTGAAAAGTTGTTCATGGTGTGCTTTGAATTTTTAAAAGCAGGTACAGAACAGAATGACCAATATTATCTGGTATTTGCATAGTTATATACATATATCTCTATGTATGTTGATGCATACGGAGTGTTCTGGAAGGAGGTTTCTTAAAGTATTGATAATAGTTATTGCTGCGTGGTAGGATTTGTTAGGATGTTGAGCTAGGACACTGCTGCTGTGTGTGGGCTGGTTTGTTCCCTGCAAAGAATATGATTTCTAGGGTTTCCAGTGATTTTTCAGAGTAGTTGTAGAGACATGCATATACTGGGAGCCTCTCACCCTTGAGGCTGTGTTTGTGCTTGAGGGAACACATATAGAAGGGATTAAGAGGTAGTTGATGACTCTTTGGGAAAAGAGGGTACGGGAGAAGCAAGGGGAAGAAAGACATCTATTTGTTGAAGAGCAAAGGCAAGGCAAAGCTGGTGTTTGCCCCAGAGCATGACTGCTGATTAGTTTTCTCGGGAGCAACTGCTTTTCCTGGAAAGGAATGATATGCTCATGATGGGCACTTTCTAGTCCTATAGTGCCTTGTATGTCCTTTATAATTGTGTTTCCACATTGGATAGCAATTTTTTTGATTCCCTCTCTCTACTAACAGAGTTACAAGCAGGGCAGGCTTGTTAGTGATAAATTATTTCAGCTTTATATGCCTGGAAAATTTTTACTTAATTTTTATTTGCAGAAGACATTTTTGCTGGGTATAGAATTTGAAGTTGACAGTAGTTTTTCTTTCAGTACTTTAAAGATTTAGTCCACTCTCTTCTGGATTGCATTGTTTCTGATTAAAAGTCTGCTGTCATTCTTATCTTTGTGCCTCTTTGCTTAATGTGCCTTATTTCTCTAGCTTCCTTGGCCTCCCTGAAGTCTTAACTTTTTCTCTTCTACTCAGGTAAATTGTTGGATTTTACCTGAGTTTCCTTTTCCTGCCTTGTTGCCTGGAAACTGTCTAAGCAGTAAGCTAGAGCATTTATAGGGCTCACTTCTTTTTTTTTTCATCTTTCAGAGATCAATGTCTGTGTTGCCTGTTGTTCAATATCTGAAAACCATTATTTTTTTTTCTGATTTTCTTTTTAGTTATTTAAGATGGATGAATAAATCTTGCCCTTGTTACTCCATTTTGGCTGGAAGCAGAAGTTCTGAAATATTAAATAAAAAAAATACTAAAAGCATAAAAACCAACTTCTTTTTTTTTTCTTTTATTATTATTATTATTATTATACTTTAGGTTTTATGGTACATATGCGCAATGTGCAGGTAAGTTACATATGTATACATGTGCCATGCTGGTGCGCTGCACCCACCAACTCGTCATCTAGCATTAGGTATATCTCCCAATGCTATCCTTCCCCCCTCCCCCCACCCCACAACAGTCCCCGAAGTGTGATGTTCTCCTTCCTGTGTCCATGTGTTCTCATTGTTCAATTCCCACCTATGAGTGAGAATATGCGGTGTTTGGTTTTTTGTTCTTGCGATAGTTTACTGAGGATGATGATTTCCAATTTCATCCATGTCCCTACAAAGGACATGAACTCATCATTTTTTATGGCTGCATAGTATTCCATGGTGTATATGTGCCACATTTTCTTAATCCAGTCTATCATTGTTGGACATTTGGGTTGGTTCCAAGTCTTTGCTATTGCGAATAATGCGGCAATAAACATACGTGTGCATGTGTCTTTATAGCAGCATGATTTATAGTCCTTTGGGTATATACCCAGTAATGGGATGGCTGGGTCGAATGGAATTTCTAGTTCTAGATCCCTGAGGAATCGCCACACTGACTTCCACAATGGTTGAACTAGTTTACAGTCCCACCAACAGTGTAAAAGTGTTCCTATTTCTCCACATCCTCTCCAGCACCTGTTGTTTCCTGACTTTTTAATGATTGCCATTCTAACTGGTGTGAGATGGTATCTCATTGTGGTTTTGATTTGCATTTCTCTGATGGCCAGTGATGGTGAGCATTTTTTCATGTGTTTTTTGGCTGCATAAATGTCTTCTTTTGAGAAGTGTCTGTTCATGTCCTTCGCCCACTTTTTGATGGGGTTGTTTGTTTTTTTCTTGTAAATTTGTTTGAGTTCATTGTAGATTCTGGATATTAGCCCTTTGTCAGATGAGTAGGTTGCGAAAATTTTCTCCCATTTTGTAGGTTGCCTGTTCACTCTGATGGTAGTTTCCTTTGCTGTGCAGAAGCTCTTTAGTTTAATTAGATCCCATTTGTCTATTCTGGCTTTTGTTGCCATTGCTTTTGGTGTCTTAGACATGAAGTCCTTGCCCATGCCTATGTCCTGAATGGTAATGCCTAGGTTTTCTTCTAGGGTTTTTATGGTTTTAGGTCTAACATTTAAGTCTTTAATCCATCTTGAATTGATTTTTGTATAAGGTGTAAGGAAGGGATCCAGTTTCAGCTTTCTACATATGGCTAGCCAGTTTTCCCAGCACCATTTATTAAATAGGGAATCCTTTCCCCATTTCTTGTTTTTCTCAGGTTTGTCAAAGATCAGATACTTGTAGATATGTGGCATTATTTCTGACGGCTCTGTTCTGTTCCATTGATCTATATCTCTGTTTTGGTACCAGTACCATGCTGTTTTGGTTACTGTAGCCTTGTAGTATAGTTTGAAGTCAGGTAGTGTGATGCCTCCAGCTTTGTTCTTTTGGCTTAGGATTGACTTGGCGATGCGGGCTCTTTTCTGGTTCCATATGAACTTTAAAGTAGTTTTTTCCAATTCTGTGAAGAAAGTCATTGGTAGCTTGATGGGGATGGCATTGAATCTGTAAATTACCTTGGGAAGGATGGCCATTTTCATGATATTGATTCTTCCTACCCATGAGCATGGAATGTTCTTCCATTTCTTTGTATCCTCTTTTATTTCCTTGAGCAGTGGTTTGTAGTTCTCCTTGAAGAGGTCTTTCACATCCCTTGTAAGTTGGATTCCTAGGTATTTTATTCTCTTTGAAGCAATTGTGAATGGGAGTTCACTCATGATTTGGCTCTCTGTTTGTCTGTTATTGATGTATAAGAATGCTTGTGATTTTTGCACATTGATTTTGTATCCTGAGACTTTGCTGAAGTTGCTTATCAGCTTAAGGAGATTTTGGGTTGAGACAATGGGGTTTTCTAGATATACTATCATGTCATCTGGAAACAGGGACAATTTGACTTCCTCTTTTCCTAATTGAATACCCTTTATTTCCTTCTCCTGCCTAATTGCCCTGGCCAGAACTTCCAACACTATGTTGAATAGAAGTGGTGAGAGAGGGCATCCCTGTCTTGTGCCAGTTTTCAAAGGGAATGCTTCCAGTTTTTGCCCATTCAGTATGATATTGGCTGTGGGTTTGTCATAAATAGCTCTTATTATTTTGAGATACGTCCCATCAATTCCTAATTTATTGAGAGTTTTTAGCATGAAGGGTTGTTGAATTTTGTCAAAGGCCTTTTCTGCATCTATTGAGATAATCATGTGGTTTTTGTCTTTGGTTCTGTTTATATGCTGGATTACATTTATTGATTTGCGTATATTGAACCAGCCTTGCATCCCAGAGATGAAGCCCACTTGATCATGGTGGATAAGCTTTTTGATGTGCTGCTGGATTCTGTTTGCCAGTATTTTATTGAGGATTTTTGCATCAATGTTCATCAAGGATATTAGTCTAAAATTCTCTTTTTTTGTTGTGTCTCTGCCAGGCTTTGGTATCAGGATGATGCTGGCCTCATAAAATGAGTTAGGGAGGATTCCCTGTTTTTCTATTGATTGGAATAGTTTCAGAAGGAATGGTACCAGCTCCTCCTTGTACCTCTGGTAGAATTCAGCTGTGAACCCATCTGGTCCTGGACTGTTTTTGGTTGGTAAGCTATTGATTATTGCCACAATTTCAGCTCCTGTTATTGGTCTATTCAGAGATTCAACTTCTTCCTGGTTTAGTCTTGGGAGGGTGTATGTGTTGAGGAATTTATCCATTTCTTCTAGATTTTCTAGTTTATTTGCATAGAGGTGTTTATAGTATTCTCTGATGGTAGTTTGTATTTCTGTGGGATCGGTGGTGATATCCCCTTTATCATTTTTTATTGCATCTATTTGATTCTTCTGTCTTTTTTTCTTTATTAATCTTGCTAGCAGTCTATCAATTTTGTTGATCCTTTCAAAAAACCAGCTCCTGGATTCATTTATTTTTTGAAGGGTTTTTTGTGTCTCTATTTCCTTCAGTTCTGCTCTGATTTTAGTTATTTCTTGCCTTCTGCTAGCTTTTGAATGTGTTTGCTCTTGCTTTTCTAGTTCTTTTAATTGTGATGTTAGGTTGTCAATTTTGGATCTTTCCTGCTTTCTCTTGTGGGCATTTAGTGCTATAAATTTCCCTCTACACACTGCTTTGAATGCATCCCAGAGATTCTGGTATGTTGTGTCTTGGTTCTCGTTGGTTTCAAAGAACATCTTTATTTCTGCCTTCATTTCGTTATGTACCCAGTAGTCATTCAGGAGCAGGTTGTTCAGTTTCCACGTAGTTGAGCAGTTTTGAGTGAGATTCTTAATCCTGAGTTCTAGCTTGATTGCACTGTGATCTGAGAGACAGTTTGTTACAATTTCTGTTCTTTTACATTTATTGAGGAGAGCTTTACTTCCAAGTATATGGTCAATTTTGGAATAGGTGTGGTGTGGTGCTGAAAAGAATGTATATTCTGTTGATTTGGGGTGGAGAGTTCTGTAGATGTCTATTAGGTCCACTTGGTGCAGAGCTGAGTTCAATTCCTGGGTATCCTTGTTGACTTTCTGTCTCGTTGATCTGTCTAATGTTGACAGTGGGGTGTTAAAGTCTCCCATTATTAATGTGTGGGAGTCTAAGTCTCTTTGTAGGTCACTCAGGACTTGCTTTATGAATCTGGGTGCTCCTGTATTGGGTGCATATATATTTAGGATAGTTAGCTCTTCTTGTTGAATTAATCCCTTTACCATTATGTAATGGCCTTCTTTGTCTCTTTTGATCTTTGTTGGTTTAAAGTCTGTTTTATCAGAGACTAGGATTGCAACCCCTGCCTTTTTTTGTTTTCCATTTGCTTGGTAGATCTTCCTCCATCCTTTTATTTTGAGCCTATATGTGTCTCTGCACGTGAGATGGGTTTCCTGAATACAGCACACTGATGGGTCTTGAGTCTTTATCCAATTTGCCAGTCTGTGTCTTTTAATTGGAGCATTTAGTCCATTTACATTTAAAGTTAATATTGTTATGTGTGAATTTGATCCTGTCATTATGATGTTAGCTGGATATTTTGCTCGTTAGTTGATGCAGTCTCTTCCTAGTCTCGATGGTCTTTACATTTCGGTATGATTTTGCAGTGGCTGGTACCGGTTGTGCTTTTCCATGTTTAGCGCTTCCTTCAGGAGCTCTTTTAGGGCAGGCCTGGTGGTGACAAAATCTCTCAGCATTTGCTTGTCTGTAAAGTATTTTATTTTAAACCAACTTCTGATTGCAAAAAAACCTTTTTTCTCAAAATTGGTCTGTATCTTAGGATTGTGAGATCATTTTTTAAAAAAGTCACTGAGTGCCACAGTGTTTGACATTATCTCTTTTCTTACAGGAAACAGGAATCATTCAAACTGGATTTTAAAATCATTGCAAATCAGTGATGGATCAGAAGTTGCAGAGTGCAATCCCGAGTAAAAGTCTTCAAAAAATTTTGCTTCAGGTAACAGAGGAAGGAAAATTGATCTACCATCTTAAAACCCTGATCTAGAAAAAATATATATTCATGATAGGAAGTTATAACTAAGAAAATTTATTTGCCTCTTAATGCTCCTGAATGAAAGGAATTATCCCTTTGTTCCTTGGGAGGACTTGTGTATCTGAGATTGTCGTAATAATCAGTCATTTTATTAAAACCTTGACATGATCACCAGGGAGGAAAAATAGAGCAATAGTTAAAACCTGTGTGTTAGTCCAAGATGACTTCTGAAGAAATGACAGCTTCTGTTCTCATACCTGTGACTCAGAGAAAAGTGGTTTCTGCCCAGTCGGCTGCAGATGAAAGTAGTGAAAAGGTCTCAGACATCAATATTTCAAAAGCACATACTGTCAGACGAAGTGGGGAGACTTCTAATACCATCTCACTACTGAACAAACTTAAAGAAGAACCTTCTGGAAGCAACTTGCCAAAGATTCTCTCAATAGCAAGGGAGAAAATAGTGAGTGATGAGAACAGTAATGAAAAATGCTGGGATAAAATCATGCCAGATTCTGTGAAAAACCTTAACATTAACTGCAACAACATATTGAGAAACCATCAGCATGGCCTTTCTCAGAGACAGTTTTGTGAAATGTACAACTCTGTTGCTGAGGAAGACTTGTGTTTAGAAACTGGAATTCCTTCTCCACTGGAAAGAAAGGTGTTCCCTGGAATTCAACTGGAACTAGACAGACCTTCCATGGGCATTAGTCCTTTAAGAAATCAGTCAGCGATCATAGAGACAGACAGAGCACACCCTGACAGCAGAAGGGCAGTATTTCATTTTCATTATGAAGTTGACAGAAGAATGTCAGACACTTTCTGTACCCTATCAGAAAACTTAATTTTAGACGACTGTGGAAATTGTGTACCACTACCTGTGGGTGAGGAGAAGCAAAAGAAAAAGTATGTGGCATATACCTGTAAACTGATGGAATTGGCCAAAAATTGTGATAATAAGAATGAGCAGCTGCAGTGTGATCATTGTGACACCTTGAATGATAAATACTTTTGCTTTGAAGGCTCTTGCGAGAAGGTTGACATGGTATATTCAAGTGATAGCTTTTGTAGGAAAGACTTTACTGACAGTCAAGCTGCCAAGACCTTTTTGAACCATTTTGAGGACTTCCCTGATAATTGTGAAGATATAGAAGAAGATGCTTTTAAAAGCAAAAAGGAGCGATCCACTTTATTAGTCAGGAGATTCTGTAAAAATGACAGAGAAGTTAAGAAATCTGTGTATACTGGAACAAGAGCAATTGTGAGAACTCTGCCTTCTGGCCACATTGGGCTGACTGCATGGAGTTACATAGATCAGAAGAGAAATGGTCCCTTACTGCCTTGTGGGAGAGTAACGGAACCCCCCTCAACAGTGGAGATAAGGCAAGGTGGGAGCCGACATCTGTCAGAAGCCCAGTGGTATCCTGTAAGCATTTGAGTTTCTTTTTACCATTTCTTTAAACTTGCTTTTTAAAAAAAAAAAAAAAAAAAGTCCGAATTTCCATTGTCGTAATTCATGAGAAATTTTAAGATCTGTCAAATTATGATTCTTAGGTTAAGCATTTGTGGTTATTGAAAACAGATACTCCAATTGATAGCTATCAAGATTGAGTTGATACTGCAACAACATAAAAATATGTCAGGAAATACTGTTATTGGGAGTGGAAAAAAAATGGCTCCATTTGTTGATTATCTGTTTGTGTTCTTTTGAGATAAATGCCTGGGTCCTCCTCTGTGATGTAGTTCATTATTGTTTTTAGGTTTCCAGACCTAACAGAACTTAATTCTGTTTTTTTACATTTTCCAACTAATGGTCCCACTTCCTTCCCTCTTAAATTTTTTATGCCATAGATTCCTTTGGCAAAGTGATGAAACCTATGGATTCAGAATAATGTTTTTAAATGAATCAGATGAAATAGAAATCATCATAAAGGACAAGTTATGTTGATATACATTTATCAAGATTTTTTTAATTAACATGGCAATTTACGTGCTTCTTTATTAATACATTAAATAATAATATCTAGTTATGTGATAACTATCATAATTTCAAAATAGAATTAGCCCTCATCTGTATCCACAGATTCAACCAACTGCATATAGAAAATATTTTTGTAAGAAACAAAAATAACAATATAACAATAAAAAATAACACAAATTTTACAATCCAATACGCTGTAACACTGTTTACATAGTATAAGGTACTCTAAGTAATCTAGAGAAGATTTAAAGTATACGGGAAGATGCATGTATGTTATTTGCAAATACTAGGCCATCTTACATAAGGGACTTGAGCATTCTTGAACTTTGGTGTTCGAGGGGGTAGGGGGCAGTTCTGGAACCAATTCCTCTGATCTATTGAGGGATAATTGTAGTGATGAATATAAGTCCTTATATTCATAAGTATAGATTGTATACTTATGCATATATTGGATTATGTATATATACTAATGTATATATAGTATGGATTGCTTGAAATTTTCTCAATTTTAACACTGTAAATTCCATGTCCTGGAAAACCCTTCAGACCAAACCAGAGCAGTTGGTCACCCTAAATATCAATAACATTTTAGGATATCTATCACAACTGTAATAGGATATGGAAATATCTGTGACTTCTATTGGTGACAAGCTCACAGTTACTATTACTACTACTGAAGTTTGTTGCCTATATTCAAAATTAAAGGAAATGCTAAATTTCCTTTTTGAGATTAATGAAAATAATGAATCATTTTTTTTTCCTCAACCAGATTTCCAGGTCCTCTGAATTCTATCCACAGTCTCCCCTCTTTAAGAATCCTGCTCTGGAAATACACATGATCAGGCTGCCTGCTCTCAGACCTTATCTGTACATCTGAGGACAGTGCCATGTTCCATCTTGGATTTTTTTATCCTGAAAACTCTTGCTTCCTTCAGTCATTCTCTATGTGAAACTGTTTCTAGAACTCTCACATTCCGGTTCTTCATAAGTCCTTTAAAACCTGACCCTAGGAATAAGCACCTGGTCTAGAGAAACATCATTTTTATTGAAATATAAGTATTATATTTTTACTTTCATCATCATCATCATTGTATTAGTCTGTTCTCATGCTGCTAATAAAGACATAGTCAAGACCGGGTAATTTACAGAGAAAAAGAGGTTCAATGGACTCACAGTTCCACATGGTTGGGCAGGCCAAACAATCATGGCGGAAGGCAGAGGAGGAGCAAAGACATGTCTTATATGGTAGCAGGCAAGAAATCATGTGCAGGGGAACACCCATGTATAAAACCATCATATCTTATGAGACTTATTCACTACCATGAGAAAACTGTGGGGGAAACTGCCCCCATGATTCAATTATCTCCACCTGGCCCTGCCCTTGACACATGGGGATTATTACAATTCAAGGTGAGATTTGGGTGGGGACACAGCCCAACCATTTGAGTCATCAATCAGGGTAGCTAACATTTATTGAGCATTCAACAAATGCCAGATATTGGGCTAAATAATTTACATATTCCATGTTGTACAATCATCTTAACTACCTTAGGATTTTGGTATGATAATTAACACTATTGTATTGCTAAGCAAACTGATTTCCTGAGAAATTATGTACCTCATCAAGGTCACTTAGCTAGTAAGTGAAATAACTAAGATTTAATCCAGGCAGCTGACACTCTTAGGTGGTTTCTTAAGATCCAGAAAGGAATAAAATTCAGAGGAAGCTTTTAAAAGAACGGAATAATTCTTTTCGTTTCAGCATCTGTTGATTGAGTGATCCCATTCATTGATGCTCACGGTATCTCAGACTTGGCCATGTTAGATATGGCGATTGTAACCCTGCTTACACGTCACAGTCACTGTCCAGACCCCTCCCCAGGCCCTTTGAATCAGAATCACTGGGGTAGGGCACAGCATGAATATTTTTTTCAAAGTTCCCTTGGTGATTCTATAGATTCTATGGAGTTGAGAACCATTGGCTGGGAGTTTAAACAGAGCTCTTTGCTTTTTGATCAGGACATTTCAGGAATATTTGCCTTTCCCTAAAAAAGACACTGCTTGGGTTCTTAGGAACATTTGGGCTGACCTGGGAACCTGCCTGAAAAGTGAAAGCCTGCAGGTCCTTGTCTATACAGTTGACCACTCACCTCAGCCAGTGTCTAGGGATGTGTTTCTGTGTCTCTTGACCTGATTCCACATGAAACCTGAGTCACAGACAAGGAGCCCGTCACCAGCATGCCTGTCCTGCTCAGCACTAGATGACTTGCATAGCATCTCCCTGCCATGAAACTGCTGCTGAGAGCAACATGTCATCTTAGTTAAAAATGCAGTGGTTTAAAAAATCATGTACACTCGAACATTAAGAGCACAATTGAAATTTAAATATAGCAAAGTGAATGGAAATAGGGTGCTTTAGAACCTTTATCGTGGTTTCCCTATGAGGGTTGTGAATCGGGTGTGAATTTCAGAATAATTTTTGGTATGCCCATACCCTCGTCCAGTTTCTTCTTTTCTATAGCCCTGCTGCTGTTTCTTCTGAGCTTGTTCACTGGTCCCCAGCTCAAACCTGCCCTTGTTCATCAAAGGCCTGGGATGGTTAATTTCTAATTGAAAAGGACAAAAGGGATGATGCAAATTGTCTCTTCCCTGCTTCTTAGTCTCTGGAGGCTGGGAGAGGTTGCCATACCTGTCAGAGTAGACTCCAGGAACTTTTATCCCCTTGGTCTGGGCAGGCTTGGAGGAGGCTATTGGCATTTTTATTAACCATTAAGATGCAGCTGGGGAATAGGCTGGTTGTCCTGTCCTTTCTTAAGGGAGATTTCTAAAGGGGGGGCCCTTTCTGAATGTTCAAACCACACCATATCAGCAATGAATCAGTATTTTCTAAGGTATGGTATTCTGTATATCTTGTTTTTTAGTTTAGAATCTGGTAGAAATTCTCAAAAGTTGCACAGGTGAATTATAACTAGTTTTCCCCAGCTCCCATGAATTGCTTCCTTCAAAGATGCAGATCTTAATGATTTGCTCCTTTTCCTGTGTTTTGGTTATTTCATATGTGTCCATTCTGGTTCCTCAATCAGATTGTAAATCGATTAAGGACAAGAAATAGGTTCTGCATTTTTTTACTCTCCATAATGCAAACATAATGCCAAGTATATAGAGAATAGGGGCAATGTCATGGTTACAAATACAGTCTATGGAGTCAGTCGACCTGAATTTAAATTGTGACCGTCACTCCATCACTGACTGGCCATGTGAATTCTGGTACACAGTTTGACCTCTTTGTTCCTAATTACCTTTTTTATAAACTGAGAATAATGGTGTTATTGTGGCGTTAAATGAGATGCTACCCACCACACAGTTCTAGCAAGGAGTGAGTGCTGCTCTGCTCACTCTGGCCATTGTGGATATGCTTTGTCGAGAACACATTTCCACCACCTTCTGCTGTTTGTCTTCTCACTCAGGGATGTTTACAGTGGTATGAATTTGAATTCATGTTTCTCAATCTATAATGTGGTAGTTTGAACAATCCCTCCCACACATTTAAAGAATGTGCTGTTTGTCCAATTAATTCCTTGGCCCTCACATTAAACATTTTTTTTTCTTGGATAGCTTGGTCAGAATGACCCATTTAATTTATATTTGCACAGCTGTGTAGAGAAGAATGGATTTGAATGGAAAACGTTAATGAAGATTAATGCTTGCTGACATACTAACTACTGGTATCCTCCTTCTCCTCCTCATAAGAAATTAAAACCCTATCCTTTATCCAGTTACAGTCATACTCCCTCTCTCCTGCTCTGAAATAAGACAGGATATTTTGATGGGTGGCTAAAGTCTCCAGGTTAAAGATTGGTTAAGGGTGTTTTTCCTTTAAAAAAAATTCTCAACCTGCCTGAGTTTTGAGGAGTTTAGATACATATAGTTATCTTGAATGTGAAGTACAAGAAGTTTCTGCTTCTGCCTTGCTGGAATTGCTCATGTAACCTGAAATCCACATGCACTCAGAGAATGTGAAGGTGCCAGGGCAGAAATTCCACTGGCTCCTGTATTATCACTTTACTTATTTCCCTTCTTTGTTCCACAAGAAGATTTACTGTACAAGAATATGTATGACAAAATAGAAGAAAAAACCTCAGATAAACTAAAGAGTAAAAAACAAAGAATAAAAATGTAAAGATTGAATAAAAAAATTTTAAATCAGTCTAGAAAAGCTATAATTTAAAAAGGAAGGTCAAAAGCATCTTCTGTATTGCTGCTTCTTATTCTGCTTTCATCCTTTTAAAAGGTGCCTTTCTTCTTCATACTTTACTCTCAAGAACAGAAAATTAAACCTAAGAGGCAATTATTTTTTGAGTGTTTCACAAAAATGACTTTGTTGGTATACATGTCCTTGATTCTATATTTTGTCTCTTTCAAATTGAAGAGACCTGAACCTTAGGGGAGAGATAATGTCTGTTATGTGTAAAAGGACCAACCGATAATAAATTCATCTAAGTCGTAATTTTTATGGATGATAAAATATCCATTGAGCCCCACTGTTCAATGTTGTAAGGGATTGCTGTTGAGATAGCAACATGTCTTGTTTTCTGGTCTGGAAATTTGGTTGCCCTGGAGCTAGGGTACAGTTTGGACCTTGAGATAATTAAAATTTCGTGGGGTTCTTAGGCTTAGCTGGAAGCCTGTGCTTGGTGATTTGCCAGCCTGCCTCTTTCATTACGAAGGGTAGTGATGGGTTGATGACATGGGTATAGGATGATGCTGGCCTCTTCCTGCTGGGCACAGTGAAAGGGAATCCAGCTTCCTCTCAGCTCCTGTGCAGTTTAGTCACGTCTAGTGCCTCAGTGGAAAATGTGATGGTTGTCAGAGTCCAGCTTTATGATGATTGGACTGCTTTCCCTTATTAGCTGCATTGGTGCACTATAGGATAAATGTCTCCCCACATCTCTGTAGTTATACCAGCCCTTTGGCTAAGATTTGGTAAGAGTGGGAATGAAAAACCTTGACTCTGGATTCCAGTGTAAGGTAAATGCACTGGTGGCCACTGTTATTCTCATAGTATTCTTTGGACAGTATCAGCATTAGGATTATTATTATTTTTCTTTTCCCTAGATGTCCTACATAACGAGAATTAGCACCTGGAGAGGCCCCATCCCTGAAAAAGGGCCATGGTAGTATGTGGCCTGAAAAGAATTAGATCTAGTGGGCAAGGATAAAATCATCTGGTGAAACCCTGATCTGCTCCACAACCTGTATTTTACACAGTGGAGACTCAAGCTGCCCTTTGAATGACCTCTGAAAAGTCATGAGTCATAGAAGTGGCCCCCTCTGAGCTTAAGGGAGTCCTGGGGTTAGAGAGGAGGTTTCCACCCTGTTGACCGAATAATTCAGCATTCAAGGATTTGAAGCATCAGTTGGGGGAGGTGCACCCACTGACCCCCACGACTAGACTAACTGGTGGCTCAGACAGGGCCCTCTCTCAAAAGCTGTTCTCAGACAGCAGTGCTGGGCTTATTTTCTGGCACCATGACAACCAAATGGTGCCCCTTTCAGTGGTTCTTTATTCTAGTGGCTTGCCTAAACACATTCAGAGCTTCACATTAAATATGGGTCTTCTAGAGCTCAGGCACCAGAACCCTGAACCCCTAACCCCAAGGCTCAGTCCCTTACAAGGAACCCCAAACCCTTCCTTCTTATTTAGGCCATCACTCCTCAAACCCTCAGAAAGCTCAGCAGAAAACCCCCTCAGCCTTCAGCAATACAAAGTCATGCTATCATCATTCAAGGATAGGGAAAGCCAGTCCTTTGAAACACAATAGCAGATTTCCTTGAAGGGGAGGAGAAATGCTTTGGTTTCTTCTTATTTTTTTTAACAGCTTTATTGATGTATAATTCACATACCATACAATTCACCCAGTTAAAGTATACAATTCAGTGGTTTTAAATATGTTCACAGATATGTGCAGGCATCACTACAGTCAATTTTAGAACATTTTCATCATCTCAAAAAGCAACCCTGTTTCTTTTAGCTATCACCCTCCATCGCCTCATCCTGTGCCTCTCCCCCAGCCCTAAGGAATCACTAATCCACTTTCTGTCTCTATAGATTTCCCTATTCTGGACTTTCATTTGAATGGACTTTCATACTGTTTGGTCTTGTGACTGGCTTCTTTCACTTAGCATAATCTTTTCAAGGTTAAATATTCATTTATATGGTAGCATGAATCAGTACTTCATACTTTTCACTGCTGAATAATATTTCATTGTATGATTATGCCCCATTTTATTTATCTATTCATCAATTGTTGGACATTGAGTTGTTTCCACTTTTGGATTATTATGAATAATACTGCTGTGAGCATTCATGCAGAAGTTTTTATGTGGACATAGTTTCCATTTCTTTGGGATAAATACCCAGGATTGGAATTGCTGGGTCACATGATAACTCTGTTTAATCTTTTCAGGAATGGCCAGACTGTTTTCCAAAGCAGCTGCACATTTTACGTTCCCACCAGCAATGCAAAAGGGTTCTAGTTTCTCCATATCTTTTTTTTTTTTTTTTTTCCTGGAGACAGAGTCTTGCTCTGTTGCCCAGGCTGGAGTGCAGTGGCAAGATCTAGACTCACTGCAACCTCTGCCTTCTGGGTTCAAGCAATTCTCATGCCTCAGCCTCCCGAGTATTTGGGATTACAGGTGAGTGCCACCACGCCTGGCTAATTTTTATATTTTTAGTAGATACAGGGTGTCACCATGTTGGCCAGGCTGGTCTCAAACTCCTGACCTCAGGTGATCCGCCTACCTTGGCCTCCCAAAGTGGTGGGATTACAGGCGTGAGCCACCACACCCAGCCTGATTTCTCCACATCTTGAACAGTGTTTCTTATTGTCTGTCTTTTGGTTATAGCCATCCTAGTGGGTGTAAACTGATATTTCATTGTTCTGATTTGCATCTTCCTGATGGCAAATGTTGCTGAGTATCTTTTCATGTGCTCTTAGCCATTTGTGTATCATAGAAATGTCTAGTCAAATTATTTGCCCATTTTTAAATTGAGGTGTCTTTTTTATTTTTGATATATATTCTGGATATAAGTTCATTATCAGATATATGATTTGCAAAATAGATTTAGATGCACCTATAGGTATAGATATATGAATGAAGATCAAGGAAGTGGCAAAGGAGGTTTACAATTTTATTTACAGTGGAGCTTGTTAAACATGTCCCTTGGACATTCATCTCCTTCTCAATATTTCTCACATTATTTCTCACATTATTCTACCAGCAACAACTTTCAAATATGATTAAAAAAATTTTTTGTAGCGGCAAGATCTTGCTATGTTGCCCAGGCTAGTCTCCAACTTCTAGCCTCAACTGATCCTCCTGCCTCAGCCTCCAAAAGTACTGGGATTACAGGCATGTGCCACTGTGCCTGGCCCCAAATATGATTTTAAAAATTTTCCAGCTTCTCCAGATTCTCCCAGACTCCAGTCTGCATAGCTTTTCTTTTTTTCCCTCCTCCCTTTCTGCCTAAATGTTATTATCTAAATTGTTTTTCTTATTATCCAAACTCTGAACCCCAGAGCAGTGGCTGGAAATGAGATTGTCAGTCCACAACCTTGGGCACAAGGACATCATCCAACACAGTGATGGTTGAGGAAGAGGTCGCCACATCACAATAATGCACTCTGTTATGCACAGGTACAAGCAGGGCCATCTCACTAGGATGAGACATTCACTTGTCTCACCTTTGTGCACCTTCTCTCAGGGTCTCAGAAGTGCCACCCATATACTTCTTGGTGAGTGCCTCCTTAAATTGTGAGTGCTGGGAAGCTCCCTTGTCCCACTCTAGTCCCAGCCTTGGTACAAGGGCCTAAGAGAGTCTGTGGTTTAGAAATGAATACCATCTTCCTAGTTCAGGAATGACCTTCACTGAACCCTCATGTACATCAATACAGATATTTGTAAAATAAAAGCTAAGAGTGGCTTCTGCATTTTTAAATGGTTGAAAAAATCAAAAGAAGAATACTATTTCATGACATGAAAATTATATAGAATTGAAATTTTATTGCTCATTAATAAGGGCTAGGGAGCACAGCCATACTCATTCTTTTGTGTATTGTCTATTGGTGCTTTTACCCTCTAATGGCAGAGTTAAATAGCTGCAACAGACACTGTATGACCTGCAGAATCTAAAATATTTGTTGTCTTGTCCTTTACATGAAACCTTTGCCTATTGTTGGCTTAGAACATCCCTCGCTACCTGGCTAACTCCTACTCAGCTTTCAGGCCTGAGCTTAGTTTCACTTTCTCTTGGTGGTCTTCTCTGCCAGCCCCCAACTCCCACCCTGGACCCTAGGCCAGAGTTTCTGACAGTCAGTGCTCAATATGTATTTCTCAAATGACTCTTTGAATTATAAATGAAGAAGGGCGGTTTCTACCCACTTCTGCTGCCTCCTTCTTTCCTTCCCCAGAACTACTGCAGGCTTGTTAGCTGTCCTCCCCCTGACCCTCAGAGTTTGGAACCAGTTCTTTTGTGCAATACCTGTAGGACAGAATCAGGATTTTCCACTGAAATTTAAAAGGATCTTTTCAGTCCTGCAAACCCAGCAATCCATGCTTGTCATCTCCCCAGACTTGGCCTGAAAGGTCATGTTTGCATCTCCTTGTCCCTGGCTCCCCATTTCAACTGGCTGTTAGAACCCTTGAGAAAGTTTCTGGATCCTTTTTGCTTACAAGGGAACACCTGAGACTGCTGTGTGCTTCAGTGGGCCAAGAAGGAAAGACGCCCCCCGATCTCAAGAACCTAGAGCTCTGTCTCTGCTCTTCAGAACCCCCAGTGCTTCCTAGACAGAATTTTCCACATGGACTGGAGGGAATCTAGCTTCTGTCAGTGGGGGTTCGGGGATGGGCATGGTGGTGGATGGATAGGGACAGCATACTGTCATTGTAAGTTGGGGAGATCATTTCATTCCTGGGGTTTGGAAGGTGTTTGTCTAGTTCCTTCAAACCATTTGACACCAATACTTTTGATAAGAGATCTGAAACAGCACCCCTCTCTTCTAAAAAGAGCCAAGTACCAATTCCAGCTCTGCCATTGGCTGCTTGTGTGACTTGAGCAAGTCACTTTAGGGCCGAGAATTTTAGGTGTTTTTCAGTATTAAAAAAAGAGGGAGGGCAGACATGTATTCATTGCCTGCTGTATGTCAGGCACTGTGTCTATAATTTGCATATAGTGATTTAACAAATTATAAATTACACACTTCCTCTTAAGTCTAAAATTGTGCCAGTCTGTGGCTTCCTGATTTAAATCCTGACCCTGAGTTTCAGGTTGAGTATTCTACCTCCCCCAGCAGTGCCTCCTTGAGGTTTGATTTGGAATGAATCTTGTGACTTACTCCCTGACACTGTGTAGTAGAAGGGCAGAGGATTTGGCTAAGCCTGGAAATGTCTGTAGAAGTAAGATGGTAAGTACTGGCTGGATGCTTACTGTGTCTTACACTGGGCTTCCCAGATGTCTTGTCTTTTATCTTTTCTTTCCTTTCATTCTCATGGCGACTGTCTATGAGGTTAAACACCCCCATTTCATTGGGTCCTGTGTGACCAATGTCACACCATGTCAGCACTTGAACCCAGGTCTGGCTACCTCTAAAGTCCATGCTCATAACTGCTCCTAAGTTCCTCTGGAAGATTCTGATGCAACTCACCCCTATAACTTGGCAGAAATTCTGTTCTCTTATTAAATGTGCAAATGTTGAGCTGGATGAGTCCCTGAGCTCTTTTTTTTCTTCAAATGTGAACTGGGTGTGACTTTTGGATGAAATGGGAGATGCAGGGAACAATACCAATTCTTAATGCGAGGGGTGTGTTGTCTATTGAAATGGCTAAGATTTATTTTTTATGACTCAGCCTGCTGGGAGGAGGAAACCAAGCCCCAAGGTTTGAATGTTTTACGGAATTGCTATAATTTAGAAGTACAGTTAAGAAGTTTTATAAGTAAGTAAGCAAGAACAAAGTCCAAAGCAAACTGCACACATCTTGAGTCAGAATCTATAGCTTATTCACGATCATGCTGAGATACCCAAAACTACTGGGAACATATGTTAGTATTTTTCCATTTTAATTTAGTTTTCTGTGATCTCTCAGGATTCTGACCAACTGACCTAAGTATGAAAGACATGACTCAGTAGCATTTCTTTCCATAGTCACACCATTAAAATGAAGTTTTCACCTACTTCACAAGGTTGCGAGGCGGGAGGAAAAAATCTAAGCATGTTGTATATTAAAGTGCTTGGCAAACACTGTTTAAACCTCCCTGCAAGTATAACTTTTCTCCTCTTACTCCATGCTCTAAAGGATTCAGAGTGAGGCACCTGGAGGAAAAACAGACACAAAACTACAGAGGAGGCAACAAAACAACACCAGAGGCAGCCTGTTTTCCTTTCATAAATGCTGCAAGTGCAGAGTCGAACCCGCTATGGAAACCCGATGCTTTGGTTTCCCTTTCAGAGTGCTGGCATGAATGAATAATAACTTCATTTTCAACTTGAGATTAGATAACTTTTATCACCAAAACCTACTTCATTTTATCCCTGTGTTTTAATAGAATAAGGAATAGGGAATCAATTTGTTGGTAGACCATGCTGAGTAGCTTAGCTTCAGAGAGATTTAGCACCAAATTATAAATGGTGACACTTTAATAGTGAGTGTGGTGTGCATTGGGAGCCAGCCTGTGGGAGTTTGGCAGTTGGAAAGCCCCATAGCTTCATTTTTTCCAGATTTTTGTACCCTTCCATCAGATAGTAACTCCTTAGCCTTGAGAAACTCTCTTCCAGGACAAGGGGAAAGTTTATTTGAGTTCTAAATTGTTTAATAGCAAATGCATTATTTGTCTCTTTAATGAGACCAAGAAAATGGCCTCAGACCCTGATTGAACCAGCCAGTTCTGTTTTTGATGGCCACAAACCAAATATGGGCAGTGTAATGATGGTATGACTCTGGCCTGACTAATATTTTTGTGAGGAGAATGCCATTATTATGGTGACCATATTTTCCAAATAAAAAATTGGGAACTTTTTATTCAGAGGAAAGAGGGGCAGAATATTTGAAATTGAGACTGACCCAGGAAATCCAGAATGAATGGTCTTGGTAATTATTGATCACAGCATAAAGGAAAAAGAATGTGAATGAACCAGTGCAAATCTAATTGGTTGCTAGAAAAGTCAGGAGCCTCAAAATGAATGACTTGCTAGTGGTGGCAAAGAATCACCATCTACATGTAAAGACAACACATTAGATGCCCTAAGAATCCAGTGACTGTTTTTCTCAGAGTTTTTATTTTTCTGTATTTTTGCCGAGTACATTTAGTAGCTACCATGTTTTGAAAATGTGAAAGTAATAAAATAGATTTATTTTAAACTCCAGGTCTTGCTCAGCTAAATAATGTCCGTTTCCAAGGAATCACCTTGAAAGGTTGTCCCCACTTTCCATTTATGCTGCCATTATGCACAATGTCTCAACCCTTGGATTGAGATTTTTAGAAACAATCCATTCAAGCATCCTGGCTAATGCTGGTTTGGGTCCATATTGACATGTGATTATAAAGGACAGGATTGGTTTTATTAGAGACCTTAAAAACTGAATGGAGGTGAAAGGAGGTATCTGGAAATATTTTAAGCAAAGGTAAAACTATATGTTTTGTATACAAAACACAAACTTGAACACAGACTTGGCCGTTGCTTCACAGTCCTGGCCATGGCTCTCTTCAGTGTTGATGGACAGTTCAGAGGCACTCACAAACTCAGAATGCAGCTTTGGTTTGGACTGAGCCTCATGGGCACAAAGCTCATGCCAAAGGGCAGATTGGAATTTAGCCCTATCTCTTCCACCTTCCTCGGCTAGATGCCCTTCTACAGGGCACAACATGCCCAGCCCCACATGGTCATGCTAGCTAGTAGCACATGGAACAGAAGCAGAAGAGCTTCTGAAGCCCAAAACTTCGATTTTTTTTTTTCTTGGATTCATACATTATGTGCTCAGAACAGTGGAGTCTGTTGAGTTCCGATGACCTAAAATATGAAGACATTAAATTAATTCAGGTGAATGCTTTTCTACATGAATATAAAATAATTATTTGGTAACTTTATGAACTATAGATTCTTGAGCTAGCTCATCTTTTTAAAAAATTTTTTTTATTATTATTTTTTCTTTAGAGACACGGTCTTGCTCTGTCACCTAGGCTGAAGTATAGTGGTGCAATAATAGCTCACTGCAGTCTGGAACTCCTGGGCTCAAGCAGTCCTCCTGCTTCAGCCTCCTGAGAAACTGGGATTATAGATGCATACCACCATGCCCGGATAATTTAAAAAATTTTTTTGTAGAGACTGCGTCTTGTTTTGTTGCCCAGGTTGGCCTCAAGTAATCCTCTTGCCTCAGCCTCCTGAGAAGCTGGGAATATGGGCTCGTGCCACCACACCTGGCTAATTTAAAAATATATATATATTTTTGTAGGGATAGGGTCTCACGTTGTTGCCCAGGTTTGTCTCAAGCTCCTGGCCTCAAGTGATCTTTCCACCTTGACCTCTCAAAGTGTTGGGATTACAGGCACGAGCCATGGTGTCTGGCCTGGCCCATCTTCTATAATCACGTTCAGCCCCTTGCTTTATGGATAAACTGGCCAAGGCCCTAGACAGGTAAAGTTACTTGAACAGGTTTACATAGCTAATGATGGAAGATTCAGAACTGGAATCAAGGTCTCTATAGACTCTCTCTCCTCATCTCTAAAATATTATTAAAAAATACATTTCTGATACAAATAGCTGTGTCACCTAGTAGGTTCTCTGTTGATGTTGGCAGATTCTGAACCCTAATGCCTTTACAGTTCCTGGGATGCATACATTCCTGAAACACAGCACCAGCCCTGGAAGAGTTCATGGTGGGATAGTGGAGGCAGACATGTCTGTCTCTCATTTATTTCATCCTCTTCCCAGGCTGTAAATAACCTTGGTTGGGCCAGGCGCAGTGGCTCGTGCCTGTACTCCCAGCACTTTGGGAGGCTGAGGCGGGCGGATAACAAGGTCAGGAGATTGAGACCATCCTGGCTAACATGGTGAAACTCCGTCTCTACTAAAAATACAAAAAATTAGCCAGGCGTGGTAAAAAAAAAAAAAAGTAATAATAACCTTGGTTGGTGCATAGTTTCTCAGGTTTGTCCTGCCTTCTCTGATCCATTCTGGTTTTCTTGGCTGATCCTGTCTTCATTTCTTTAAGAAACTGGCACATCTTGTTGCAATAACATTGTCAATTCTTTAAGTGCTCAGAGATGCCCTTTTAATGTGGATGTAGCCAGGTTTTGTGAGTTCATTTCTCCCCTTAGTCTAGTTTCTTTCCATCCTTCACTTGGCAGGTAGTTCTCTCTGGATAGTGAGTGTGAGTGCTTCAAAGCATACAGAGCAGCCATGGGATCCCTCCCAGTCTCTCAGGAGGAATTTCCCGTTGTTCTTTTTCTTTTATTTGTGAGAAGCAGAGCCAAATGCAAGACACTGAGCCCAGCAGGAGGGGCCAGACCTGGCCCAGGAAGAGCCAGTATGGTCTGGGCTGCAAGGAATTGAGCCAGGAACCCCAGGCTCATAAAACATCAGCACTGCAAGGGCCTTAGAGACCATCGGGTCCAACCCTTCATTTTCAGAATAGGAAACTGAGGCTCAAAGAGACACTGGCCTTTCACAGGTCTGGTCAGGCATCAGTTTCAGAGCCAGGCCTGGAGCCCAGGTTGCTCTCAAATCAACTTTCCTGCCCTGTGCCAGGATGCCAAACACTATTTCTGACCCATTGGGTGTGGAGCTGAACTGATCAAATTATAACAGCTAAGTAATCGAGGGCTTAAGGCTCCATAATGATTAAGGGTATGAGGTTAGGGGCATGCCTCGTTTCAAATTCTGACCCTGCACTTACTATTTATAGCTCTGAGGCTTAATGCAAGTTACTTACCCTCTCTGTGCCTCTATTTATTTCTAAATAATTGTAAATACCTCTTAGAGTTGTTGTAAAGATTAGTAGACATTTATATGTTAAATATTAACATATGTTAACAAACATGTTACAAATGTTCCAGCATTTAGAACAGTAGCTGGCACTATGTAGCTGTTTTTGTTTCCTTTTATTCTTTTTTAAAATTTTGGTTTTTTTTTATAAATAACCTTTTTAAAATAAATAACCTTTTAAAAAATAAAAAGCCAAATTTAGCAGTGGGTTTTGTATACCAACTTTAGTGACACTGTTAATAAGTTCTGATAACACACTATCATTGGACCAACCTTCTTTGATTCTTGTGTTGATTTTTAACCACAATGCTATATTACCTCCAGGTAAATAAAGAGTTTTCTCTAGGGACCCTGACAGAATAGCTATAAAATGTGGTATATTGTCTCTTAAGTGCTATATGAGTGGCAGGGTAATTTGGGTAGTCTTAGAAGGCTTCATGGGAGAAGTGGGATATTAGTTCCTGCCAGGGGCCAGAATTGCTTGTCTCTCTACCAGTGAGAAGGCAAAGTGTTCTGCCATAAGAAAATTGACCACCGTTTTCTTTCACAGGAGTCTGTGGGACTTATTCCAAAAATAATATTGATTTCTGAGGCCCTTTGGCCATTTTGTTTTAGCCACTTCTTTTCCTCCCCCCTTTTATGACTTCACATAAAATTTAAAGGGATATAATTGTCTCAATAGAATTGAAATTTTCCTGTTGTGTTTTCAAAGCATCTATTGTGAAAATTGCCTTCTATACTTTGCAGAAATTGTTGCCAGCATCTGTTGATGTGAGGCAAAGGGGACCAATGTATTTATTTTTATTTGGTTTTTTGTTTATATAGTTAGTCATTTTGAGTAGTGAAATAAGCACCGATGAACTTAACAGCCAATAGTAACTAGAACCTTGACAAACCCTATGCCTAGCCATATGATTCCCTGCTCTTGACCACCCCAAACCTCTGCATGTCCCTCCCTTCCCAGGTACCATCTTCCTTAATTCTGTTTCTGTCATTCTCTTACTTTCGTTTTATATAGTGTTATTGCATCTACATGTATTCTTAAGAACTGTATATTTTAATAAATGCCACTGAATTGTACACTTCAAATTGGTGATTACTATGTGAATTCACGTCAAAAAAAACTACAGATTTTAAATTTTAGTTGTTTTGAAGTTTATATAAAGGTACACTGTGTACAATCTTTTGGGACTTATTTTACACTGTATTATATTCCTAAGATTCATTTATACTTTTGTAGGTTGCTGTAGTTCATTTGTTTTAATTGCTGTATTATATTCCTGTATGTGAATATATCATACTTTACTGGTGCATTCTCCAGTTGATGGACATTTTGAGTGTTTCTATGTTTTTGGTATTTTAAACAATCCATCCATGAATATTTTTGTATATGTTCTTTGTTATATGTGTCCAAAATTTTCTCTTGGATATATCCCTAGAAGGCAAACTGTTGAAACACAGGGTATGTGAATGTTCAAATTTAGGAGATAGTAGTAAACTGTTTTCTAAAGTGGTTGCATCAGTTTACACACCCCCCGACCCTTGCCACCATGATGTACAAAATATTCTTTGGATCTACACTCTCTCTAATACTTTATATGTTTCAACTTGTTATTTTGCCAATCTAATGGATTAAAAAATATTTCTCTGTTTAATTTTACATTTTCCTGATCACTGATGATGTTTACCATATTTTCGTGTTTTAATTGGCCATGTAGTTTTTGTGTGTGTAAAATGCCCATTTTCTGTTGGATTGCTTGTGCTTCTTTATTGATTTGTAGGATTTATTAAATATATATATATATAGAGAGAGAGAGAGAGAGAGACAGAGTCTTACTCTGTCACCCATGCTAGAGTGCAGTGGCAGGATCTTGGCTCACTACGTCTCAAACTTCTGTGTTCAAAAGATCCTCCCCACTTAAGCCTCCCGAGTAGCTGGGACTACAGGCATGCATGCCTGGCTATTTTTTTTAATTTTTAGTAGGGATGGGGTCTCACTATGTTGCCTAGGCTGGTCTTGAACTCCTGAGCTCAAGCTATGCTCCTGCCTTAGCCTCCCAGAATACTGGGATTATAGGCATGAGCCAGTGTGCCTGGTCAGATATATTCTTAATATTATCTTTTTTTGTTTGTGTATATTGTTAATACTTTCTCCTAGATTTAAATTGTCTTTTCTGTAAGATTTTGAATAAGCAAAATTCTTAAATTTTATAGTCAAACTTATTAAAGTTTTATGAACACAGCTTTTTGTTTATTAAATGTTTTCTCTCTACCTAAAGTCTAAGATATTCACTTATATTTTCTGCTACAAGCTTTAAAGTTTTACTTTTGACATCGAATTCCCTAATCCATTTAAATCTTTGATTTTGTATATGGTGTGAGGTAGGCAGGAATCCATTGTCATTTTCTGTGTCAATATTCATTTTCCAGCTCTAATCTGACATGTCACCTCTATCATATACCAAAATTCCATACATGCGTGGGCCTTCTCTGAGCCCTTTAATTTAGTTCATTGGTTAATTTATCCATCACTGTGCCAGTAACATTAGGAAGTCCTAACAACATTTTTTAAGAAGTGTCTTTACTATTCTTGGCCCTTTAGTTACCCTGTCTGTCTGTCTCTCTCTGTCTCTCTCTCTGTCTCTCTCTCTCTCTCTCATAATTATTGTTGAAGTATAACACATCTACAGAAAAATACGCAAATCATACAAGGTGTACAGGTCAATGTATTTCACAAAGTAAACACAGATTTAGCCAGCCCCCAAACCAACAAATGGAATATTAGCACCCCAGAAGCCTTCCTTGTATCTCCTTTCAGTGTCTCTCTCCCTCCCACAAAACAAACTAGTATTGTCTTCTAACACCATTCACTTGGCCTATTTTTGAATATTATATAAAAGAATTCATAGTTGGTACTATTTTGTGTGTCTCCTTTTACCCAACCTTATATCTGTAAGATTCATCCATGTTGCTGCATATAGTTATAGTTTGTACATTCTCATTGCTATTTCCCATTTCATTTCATGAATATCCCACTCTTTATTCATTCCCCTGTTAACAGTCATTTGGTTTGTTCACAGTTTGGGGCTACTATGAATAGTGCTAGTCTGTTTCCTACCAGCCTTTAAGTCCTTGCCTGAGCTAGTTCCCTCTTCTTGTCATATCTCAATTTATTCCACATATTAGTCCGTTTTCACACTGCTATAAAGATACTACTGGAGACTGGGTAATTTGTAAACAAAGGAGGTTTAATTGACTCACAGTTCCACATGGCTGCAGAGGCCTTAGGAAACTTACAATCAGGTGGAAGGGGAAGCAGGCACCTTCTTCACAAGGTGGCAGGGGAGAGAGAAAGCATGTGAAGGGGGAACTGTCAAACACTTATAAAACCATCAGATCTCATGAGAACTTATTCACTATCATGAGAACAGCGTGGGGCAAACATCCCCCATGATCCAATCTCCAGTCACCTCCCCGCAGGACACTCCCTCAACACATGGGGTCTATGGGGATTACAGTTAGAGATGAGATTTGGGTGGGGACACAGAGCCAAACAATATTACTCCACTACTTAAGATCCTGGCCATTTAACAAAACCTAGGTAAGTACATCCCATCCCTTTTGTGAAGAGCTCTTAGACTACCCTAATCTACCAAGTTCTTCTCTGTCAGGGCATCTAACCTTGTAGCTTATGAGTTGAACTATAAGTGTAATACTTGGAAGGTTTTTTTGCAAAAAAATAAAAATTTTAAAAAACCAAAAAAAAAGTTATCTAGCACATATGAATTAAGAGAAGTTTTTCCTAAACATGTAAACACTGGGTTTACTTGTAGTCATATGCAAGGAAAGGAGGGAAGAAACAGCTTCCAAGAGTTTGTTCAATTCAAAGAGATGATTGGCATAACCAACTTCCATTTCATCTTTCTTCAGAAGAAAGCGTAGGCTAGGTTCACAGCATGAAGTGATGGAGAAAATGATCAAGGTTGTTGACTTACTTGGTTCTGCTCCTAACTGTGGCCACTTTATGGGATGGGATACTTGTAAGAGCTGAAGCAGAGTATTAATATTTAGTTTGTGAAGCTGTCAGATCACTAGGCAATGGAAACTTGAAAAGATCTCCTCAACTACTTTTTCAGATTAAGGATTTTGGGGTACCAAAAAGCCATGTGACTTAGTAGTGGTTTGAAGTGCATCATTTTCTTACCAATAGGACAAGATATCTGAATACATTGAATTAGAAGATGTTAAGATAAAAGCAAAATTCAAGCCAAACAAATAAGACTTTCAGAGTTACCAGCCTGGGTGACAGAGCGAGACTCCGTCTCAAAAAAAAAAGACTTTCAGAGTCTTTTTTTCTTCCATTACTTAGAAGAAATGGAAATTGCAGAAGGGATTTGCAGTTTTTCATGTGTAAGAACCATGCATGAAGATTTTGCCAGCTGCTCTGGTCTAGTTAGATGATTAAACATCTGCTTCATCGTTGAAGCTCATTGTGAAAGAAACTGATCCATCTAAAAAAGAAGGCATGCCCATCCAAAGGATACATCATTCAAATAATTTTGTAGATAAGTATATGCATCCCAAAACTAGCCGGAAATTTCTGATTATGTGGTCAAACACTTGGCAATGTTGGAGGCCAGTGGGCATTGTAAAATTACTGCTAAGATTGAAACTTAAAGTGGCTGTTAGTAAAATAGGCCTGGATTCAGAATTGAAATGTTCTGGAACTGAATACAGTCCACAGTTTCTAAACCTGCTAAACATCAGTATTCTCATCAACGTGATTAAAATTGAACAGTGACAAGCACACATCTACATACCTACTTGTGATCATGTGACTCACTACTTGGATGCCTTCATTTATATTTGTTTAATCTTACTTAACTTGGCTTTAAACTTAAAACTACAAAAGTAATACACTCTCCTTGTAAAGAAAAATTGGTGTATAAAACTTTTAAAGTGACCTTTTCTTCTCCAATTTCTCCTACCAAGTGAACAAACAGTTCATTGGTTCTGGTTTCACACTTTCCTATGAATTCTCTCTAGGTTTTCAGCTTCTTCAGGGCATGAATTTCTTATTTAATTTTGTAATCCTTTTTATCCAGAATAGTGTTTTGCACAAAATAAGTTCTCAGTGCATAACTTATTTGACTAATGATTGATTGAATAAGGATTGGAGGGGAGAATGCCCACATGGAAACCTAGAGGCTTGTAACCAAACCAAAAAGCAATGTTTTCAAAGTTCAATTCAGTTGCATTAGACAAGAGATATTACTAATAACCTTTAAAGGAGCACTCTAATTGCTACTTTTCTACTTCCTCCTTCCCCCTAAATACCAACTCACAAAGATAATAAACAAATCTTTGAGAAAAGGTAAGTGTGAATCCCTCCTCCCTTCTTCCCCTTCTTAGAGTGAGGGACATGAGGCAGGAGAGGCTGGGGAAGATAGGAGAGATGTCCTCGCAGTAGATATATCTGTTACTCTGTATTGCCTGACTGTAAAATTTGCTGTGGAGCATTTTTATTGGTAATTTCTTTTGCAGATGTTTCTGGAGAAAGTTGAAATTTTGCTGGTAAAAACATATCTAGACTCCACATTGCAAATTTAAACATATTGTATTTTATTTCCTTAAGCAAAAAAGGAACTCTTTTTCCCCTCCTTCTTTTCTTTCTTTCTTTTTCTTTTTTTAGCTAGAAAAAAGGAATGAGGAAAGTCCAAAGTGTCTTTTCCTATTTGGACTGAAAAATTAATTATTGCTTTGGGAATAAAGGTAGTGAGCATCATATCTCTTCTAGTTAACTGGTAGTTCCCTTTACATGTAAAGAGCAATTACTTTTGAAGACTCAAAAAATATATAGTCTTAAGGTGTGCTTCATATTATTTCCCCCATGGTTTCCTTTTTATTTCATTATCCTCTGACTCCATGACAAAATGTTTATTTGGTGCTTGCAAATTGAAAAAATCTGGAGTGGAATAAGCCACTTGCGTTTCTGATTAATTGCCTTGGATATGCTTTTAAATCCTCCCACTGAACCTGAAGTGTGCTGTCCCAAATAACGCTTCTTGAAGAGAAAACTTTTGGAATGCCCTTCATTTCTTTGAGTTTTCGTAAGAGTGGAATGTGTTATACAGGCAGCCTAGTGAGCAGTTAAGAGCTGGGCTCTGGAAGGAGTCCCGGCTCCGCTGTTAACTAGCAGTGGAGCCTTCAGCAATTTACTTAATCTCTCTAAGCTTCAGTTTTTCTCACCTGTATAATGAGAATCGTGAAAATAACACCTAATCTAGACAGTCATGAGGATTCGGTGTCTGAAAAAGCAACATGGCACATAGAAATTGTTCAACAGATTTTAGCTGCTGCTATTGTCACTATGATCTCTGTGACTACTAATCGTAAGAATGATTAGTAGTGAAGATCTTTAGTACAGGAATGTGCTCTTTATGTCTGAGCAAATATTTTGCACATTGCCACAGTCTTTATTTGTTAGCACGCATGACATTTTTACTTTACTATGTGGTCATTTATAGTCGGTTGCCCCTCCTAGATTGTAAGCCTCCCGGCCGAAGGGAGCAGCTCTTGTAGACTAGCCTTTGCATGCACCAGTAGACTCAGAATGCCTTGCACTTAGCAGGTCCTCAAGAAAGGCTTATTGAATGCACTGGGAAGTTATAGGTGGAGGGCTGGGATCCAGCTTGCTCCAGAGTGAGGTCTCTGTCTCAGAAATATCCTCGCAGCAGTTGAATAAGGGCCGGGACTAGGGTTTGGGATTTTGCATTTCAACCAGGAATTGGAGCTGCCAAGATGCTAGTCACAATAGTGAGAGCCAGCCTTCCAGTTGCTGAATAAAGTTGAAAAGTAGAACAGATTTGGAAAACAGAAGTTATTTCATTTTTCGGGGTGACCAGATTAGTTTTTCTTTATTTTTTTATATTGTATATTTTGAATTATTAAAAAGTAAATGGTTCAGAACTTGAGATTCAGATTTGTAAACTGCCAGAATCCAGGTTGAAGAAACAGGCAGTAAGAGTGTCAGTAGAAATTATCAAATCATCAAGGGAAAAATGTAAGTCTGAGAGTCTCCTGACATAATTAAGGAAGTGAATCTTACAACTTGAGGGATGGGAACAGGCAGCTCCCTGAGCTTCAGCTGCAGATGAAGTCAGCGCTGCCGATCTTTCCGCCAACGAGAATGAAATTAAACCTCAGCAAATCAAAACAACACAAGTTCTGTGTACAGTTCTGGAAATGAAGAGGTGACAGATCCTCTCTGCTAAGCCCTGGGCTCCAGGAAGGGTTTGGAGAAAGAGAAACCCACATTCAGCCCAACTTCACAGTTACTCCCCTTCCCCTCTGATGGCCAGTGCTATCTTTACCCAAGCTCATCTTTACTGAATCTTCCATTTCTTTATTCCCCCCAAACCTCTGCTTTTCAGTGAAATCAAACTTTGATTTCAGTTAAGAATTCCAGATGTCCCCACTGTCATTCTCAAACATAACAGTGTTTAATAATGTTGACCAGATAAATGCCTTCTGTATGTCCAGCACTGTATAGGAAGGTTGTTTGATTATGACCTCTGTTCACCCCTTGATGTAGTCTTACTTTTGAAGCCCTTTCCCATACTCTATAAGCCATTTAAAATATAACTTTGCTTTATGTTTTTGAAGGAATTTTTATAATTTTGAGGTCTTCTTAACAATAAATTATTTATTTGGTTCCTGTGATTTCTGTTGTGTTAAGTTTCCATACAACCAGGTAGAGTGAACTTGTGGTTAAGTAGCTCACATAAATATTACCTTTTGGGGGAATTTCACTTGTTAATCTTGATATTGTTGTTTTCCTTTAATATTTTAGCTAATAAGCTATTTCTTTGGTTCTTAATCACAGGCCCTTATGATTGTTATCTCTATGAGTACTTTAATGAACAAGACAAAGCAGACCTGATTTTTACCTTCCTTCTGTCACGGAAGGATTTGTAAACTGCCGGAATCCAGGTTGAAGAAACAGGCAGTAAGAGTGTCAGTAGAAATTATCAAATCATCAAGGGAAAAATGCAAGTCTGAGAGTCTCCTGACATAATTAAGGAAGTGAGTCTTCCTTACGGTCTAGTGGGGCCTTCCTTCTGTCACGGCAATTAAAGACACATCACTAGGCACAAAAACACCTCACATGGAAAGATGGAGAGCCCCTCATTTCTCTAGTCTTTTAATATAGCAGAAAAGAAAAGGTACATAATGTGGTGGTCTGCTTGGTGAAGGAGACTGGTTAGCTATTTAAGTAAACCTATTTTCTCTTCCCTTCAGCGCCCAGCTAGACCATATTTCCAGACTCCCTTGCAGTTAGATGCATCCACGTGCCTGAATTTTGGCCACTGGAATATGGAAGGAAGTGAAGTACACCATGTTCTAGGCCTAGCCCATTAACAGAACCTCCTGGTCAATCCTATACCCTCCCTCTTCCCATCAGCCTGCTGAAAGGGAAGGATTGGAGTTTCTGGAATAGATGGAGGGCTAGATCTAAGGAGCTTGCTTCCTGAATCTGAGCACCTGCAGGTGACTCAGAGACCAAGAACTAAACTACTTTGTGAAGCCTCTGGGAGAGTTCAGGGTTTATCTCTTATAGTCGTTCGAATTAATAACATTCCCTCAGCCATTAATAACATTCCCTTATAGTGCTTTACATCTGTTGGGGTGGACAGATACAAAGTAATCACCCAAATTATTTGGGCAAAAGAAAAATGCCCTGTTCAGGCCGAGTGCAGTGGCTCACACCTGTAATCCCAGCACTTTGGGAGGCTGAGGCAGGCGGATCACGAGGTCAGGAGATCGAGACCATCCTGGCTAACACCTTGAAACCCCATCTCTACTAAAAGTACAAAAAATTAGCTGGGCGTGGTGGTGGATGCCTGTAATCCCAGCTATTCGGGAAGCTGAGGCAGGAGAATGGCATGAACGTGGGAGGCGGAGCTTGCAGTGAGCCGAGATCAGGCCACTGCACTCCAGGCTGGGTGACAGAGCGAGACTCCATCTCAAAAAAGAAAAATGCCCTGTTCAGTAAGACAATACAAGGGCAAGCCTAAATAGATTACAGAGTCACTTTTAAGGAGTTGAAATTTCAACTGTGATCTGAAAGAGGAAAATGAATTATTTTATTTTAAAGGAGGCAGTATAATAATGAAGATAATAATTGGTCCCATATGATAGAGTTGTTCTAAGGATTAAGTTAATGTTATGTTTTAAATAAGCTAATAATAATTATATATATTAATAAATTAGTCAAATGCACAGAGTTGCCTAAATTGTAAATGTTTATTATTTTTGTTGTCTTACTTTTTTCTTGGAGACGGAGTCTCACTCTGTCGCTTGGACTAGAGTGCGGTGGCGCGATCTCCACTCACTGCAACCTCCACCCCACCCCCCGGGTTCAAGTGATTCTCTTGCCTCTGCCTCCCAAGTAGCTGGGATTACAGGCACCCACTATCACACCCGGCTAATATTTTTGTATTTTTAATAGAGTCAGGTTTTCACCATGTTGGCCAGGCTGGTGTCAAACTCCTGACCTCAAGTGATCTGCCCATCTCAGCCTCCCAAAGCGCTGGGATTACAGGAGTGAATCACGGTGCCCAGATGTTGTCTTACTTTTGAGTTGTACTTCCTAGGTTTAAGTCCCAGCTCTGCCTCCTACTTGTTGTAACCTTGGGCAGGGTACTTAATCTCTCTGATTCTCATTTCTTCACCCATAAAGTATTGATGGTAATGATATATACTTTGCAGAGTTATTTATGGATCCCTTCTCAGGGCCTAACGTAATGCGTAACAAATTTATGGCCTTTTTACTTCAAGTTGTTTTAGGCTCCATAGAGATACTCCAAGATCCCTGTTCAGAGAGACCTTGCTGTCATACGCACAAGAATTAAATAACCATTCAAGGCATTGTGTGATTTCATGTGAATAAGAGTGCTTGTATCACTGTTGTGGTCATATGTCAATTTGAATGGTCAAAGGACCTTTGACTCCCTTCTGAGGTGCTGCTCAGTTGAATAGTCTACATGCCAGTAGATTTCCGTAGTGTGGCTATTCTATGGATATCTGTAGAGCAAGATCATCTTTTTTAGCAAACCCTTTTCTGTGTCAGTTGGTTTGAATTCTCTAAAAGCTAGAGATTTATTATTTTGGTTTCATTTTAAAAATGCAGCCTCTTGTGTTTAAATTTATACAAATTACTCTTAGATTTAGTCCATGTTAAAAAGAGAGGATTGAAAAAAACAGAGAGAGGGTTGGATTAGATAAGTGGTTTTCAGATGGGGTTGGAAGAGCCCCTAGAATTTATGATTCTCTTTGTCAAAGACCATGTAGTTCTGTCCTTTGAAACATAAAATAACTAACAGTATAATTATGTACTAAATACCTTATTATTCTTTGAAAGTAATTGATTTTTCAGATTTTAATATATTGTGTATCTATTCAAAAAAATTAAAAATAAAAATACAACAGAGAGAAAACATCTATAATCCAACCACTAAAGGATGCCTAGGGTTAATATTTGCTGAATTTTCTTTCAATTTTCATTTTTTGCATATACATTTTTTCCCACAAAATTTGAGTCTTACCATATATAATGCTTTTTTTCTTAGCCTTTAAAAAATAATGACATTAGTGAGATAACTCACATAATATAAAATTCACCCCTTTTAAAGTATACAATTCAATGATTTAATTTAGCATATTCATGGAGTTGTACAATCATAATCGTAATTAATTTTAGAATATTTTCATCACACCAAAGAGAAACTGCATACCCATTAGCAGTCACCCCCATCCTCTCCTTTCCCCCCACCCGCCAGTCCCTGGTAACTAGTAATCTGCTTTTTGTCTTTATGGATTTCCCTATTCTGGGCATTTCATATATGGAATCACACAATGTTTGGCCTTTTGTGACGGGCGTTTTTCACTTAGTGTAATGTTTCTAAGGTTCATCATGTTACAGCATATGTTAGTACTTCACTACTTTTTATGACTGAATACTACCCCGTTGTGTGGATATACCACTTTTTATGTATCCATTCATCAGGTGATAGACATTTGGATTGTTTCCACCTTTTGGATATTAGGAATAGTGCTTCTGTGAACATTCATATGCAAATTTTTGTGTGGATATATGTTTTCAATTCTTCTGGTTATATATATCTAGGAATAGAAATGCTGGGTCATTTGGTAATTCCATGTTTAATATTCTGAGAAATTACCAAACAATTTTTAAAAAATGGTTGCACTTTTTCATTTTCATAGGCAGTTTTTTCATCTACTGTAATATCATGATTATTTATATATGTCTTAAATTTTCTTCAAAAAAATTTATTTTCCTTAAAATGCTCATAACAGATTATGAAAATATTTTTAATAGCTGACCTACACTCCACTGGTTACACAAGCAAATTAATTGTTTTCCTAATTTTGGACATTTTACATTATTATTATAAACAATGATACAATGACATTTGTATGCATGTCTATTTCTTTAGAGTAAGTATGTAGAGGTGGAGTTATGGGGCCAAAGGATATAGACATATTTAATATCCTTGATACTTTGATGCCACACTTTTCTCTCAGAAGAATTACCAACCTATACTTCCACAAAACTGTGTCCTTTGCTAATTTTTCTAAAGAGAACTTAACAAAAACTTATATGTATTAGTTCTATTGCTGCATAACAAATGACCTCAAGAGCAGTGGCTTTAAACAATAGAAATTTATCATCTCAGTTTCTGTAGAACAGAAATCTGGCATGGTGTGGCTGTAATCTTTGCTCGGGGCTAAAATCAAGGTGTCAGCTGGGGTTGCAGTTCTCACTTGGGGCTGGGATCTTCTTCCAAGCTCACTCATTGTTGGCAGGGTTCATTTCCTTCTCCTACTTTCTATTCATTAAGTTATGTTCTTTTTCTGTGAATTAGGAAAAGACACACTTTTATTCTATTCACCTTTAGTAGTTGAATATCTATGCTCTGCAGGCTTGACATTTGAGAACCAGTGAACTAGATTAGTTTTAAGAACCTTCTAGGTATAATATTTTCAGTTTGTTAGCTATGTGGCCATCTTTTTGCAGTAGAAACCCAACCTTAACTGAATTGGTGGTCCTTCAGGGGAACTCCTACAATTAACAATGTCAAAGAGACATTTTTTTAATGGAGAGTTAACTTTTCTTTTGCTTGTTACTGCATGTTGAAATACTTTTTTAAATTGTCAAGTGCTCCATAAACATTAGCTCTTATTGTTATTGGCATGTATATTTTGGGGGAGCAGTGTGCAGTCTTTCTCTCATCCCCTTTCAGGCTTGTGCCTGTCTCTGGAATTAGAAATGTCAACAGCAGAGATACCAATAATGATAACAACCTTTCGCAAGTGTGTTCTGTGGAACTCTAGCCCTGCAAAGTATTTTCTTGAGCAAAGCATTCCATGATAATCAAGTTTGAGAAACATCACATTTCCACACCCCTCTGAAAAGTCATAGGCATATGAAAAGTTCTTCAGTAAAAAATTTGTTTCAGTTAGTAGAGCAAGTTTTCCTTGACCATGGAATGAGCATGCTGTGGGCAATGCTGACTTATGCATCTCCCTCCCTTCATTGGTCAGGTTAAGCAGAGTTGAGTGGGTCATCTAAACGCTGGGTGATGATTAAGAGCTCAAAGTCCTGGGTTCTGGTGTCCTAGAGCAAATCACCTAAACTGTCTAGGATGCTAATTCACCCTGGTAAAATGGTGATGGGGAATTAATTACACATTTTAAAGCCTCAGTTGTAACATTATGGGATTCTGTCATTTACTTTATTATAAAAGTATAAAGGAAAAAGTTCTCATAAACACAACCTTGCCAAAAATAAAATAATAATGAAAACCATAGCAAAACCAAAAAATAAAAATCATCTGCTGGACCTCTCAGGAGCAATTGGATCATGAGAATCTTTACTCATGAATTTTTGCATAGTCACATAGCGTAAACACATGTACCTATGGGCATACAGTTTGTGATGATCTGTCTAAATGACAGAGTCAAGTGTATATTCCTATATGTCAGACCCACAAAGTTGGTGGTAATGTGCAAGGAAAAAGGAGAAAAGAAGTTTGACTAGATAGACACAGTCATGATGGAGAAGGAGAAAACTAGACATGTGGAAAGGAAAGAGTTGAGAGCCTTGAATGACGTGGGGCTAAATGGCAGCCCTTGTTCATTCATGAGGATAGGAATAACATTATGAAAGGTATGGTTTAGACCAATTCCTCAGGCTGTAGTGCACAGATGGGTCAGAAGAGAGAATTGCCACAAAAACTGGGACTGAGGCCTTGACAACAACATGGTGGGAAGAGATGGACAGTGCCAGGTTGATATCTAGAGAAATGTAGAGGAAGAGTTATTGGAACATGATGACTCATAAGGTCTGATTGTTGAGGGAGAGGAAGAACCAGTGGGAACACCAGGGTGGAGATCTCAGATGAGGGACATGGTACAATTGGTGATACGGGGAGGGGGTGTGTGTGCAGAAATAGTGATTTAGAGGTGAAGTGAAAGTTTTACCTCTAAATTTTACTAGATGTATTGAGATCTGGAGGGGCAATGAGGCAGACAAGTGGAGCTGGCCAGGCAAGCACATGGGAAGTGGGACTGAGAAAATCACAGTTGCTTTGCATATCAGAAATACGTGTTACATGCTAATCTTATTTACTCATGCACTATTGCACTGGGCAGGTACCTCTGTACTCCATTTAACATAACTTCTGCCTTGTTTGAGGGTAAATTTATTAGTGTTTCAAAACATCTGACATTTATACTGCTTTTCTAGCAGTTCATGTCTTGCTTGCTCCTTGGTGGCTTCTGTTTGTTAGTTTCTATTGGGCTTTTGAAGAAGGTACCTGGGTTTGATTAAATTTGGTACACTCTTCAATTATATCAAATTATAATGGAAGTGTTATTTGTGTTTTTTGCTTGCTGTCTTAAAAAGGCAGCTGAAAACAATATCCACATGGACAGATCTTTAACTTGCATGATTTTGATGGCATGTGGTATGTAGGTCAGGATTAGGTGATGTGAGAGGCAGTGTGGCTTTTAATTAAGGCTTGCTACGTGCTGGTCTTGGTCAAGTTATTTTTTTTGTCTAAGCTTCTGCCTTTTAAGCTGTGTAATGGAGATACTCATGCTACTTATTTCATTATGTGTTCTAAGACTTCAGTGAGGTGATATGTGGATACTGTACTAAAGGCACACAGTTCTTGGTACCAAGTAAGTATTCAATACATTAGGAATACTATTTTTATTATTATTGGAAATGGAATTATGTGAGGCCTACAACTGATAGAACTGGTTAGAAATTTTAATTTATATAGAAAAGAATAAAGGTATGAAAAATAAAAGAGAGTGTGGGAAACATGATTAGCTTGCCGTAAATGTCTGTTTCTTAGTTTTGTGAGCCTGGCAAGACTTTACTTCCCTGTACCTTGAATGAGTACTCTTGTGGCTTGCCTTACAAGAAAATTGCAAGGATTAGTGAATTTATATTGAACTCCTAGACTCTCTGATTGCAAAGTAGGAAATATTTTTTGCAGCTGTGATACATTAATGTTAGCATGAAGCCAGGCACAATTACTGGACTTAGATATTTTTTCTGCCATTATTTAACTTTTTTTTTTCTTGAGACAGAGTCTCACTCTGTCACTCAGGCTAGAGTGCGGTGGTGTGATCAAAGCTCACTGCAGCCTCAACCTCCCAGGCTCAAGCAGTGTCCTCCTACCTCATCTTCCCAAGTAGCTGGGACTACAGGCGCGTGTCACCACACCCAGCTAATTTTTGTATTTTTTGTAGTGATGGGGTTTTGCCGTGTTGCCCAGCCTGGTCTCGAACTCCTGGGCTCAAGCGATCATTCGCCTGCCTCGGCCTCCCAAAATGCTGGGATTACAGGTATGAGCCACCACGCCCAGCCTGCCCTTATTTAACTATGAAACCTTTCAGCATTTCTTAGTCTCTGTACTGAGACTAAGCAGGTACTGTACTGCCTCCCAGGGGTTCAGTGAGGAGGAAACTGTGGGGCAAGGGCACTGGATGCTCAGCATGTCAGGTTTCAAGCAAAACCTGTTTTTTTGTTGTATTTTGTCTCTTCCTGATCAGAGCGAACTTTCCACAAAACTTCCCTCTCACTTAGACAGAGCTCAGGAAACCAGTTGTGTAAGAAGATTATAACAGGATGTACTGCAACTGAAACTCTTCTATTGGAGATATAAAGATTAGCTGAAGCAGGTGATCAAATGACAGTTCTCCAGGAGTCCATGGAAATGGAAAAGACAATAGCAAACCCATACTATGAATCTGTGGATGGGGACTGAAATGTACTAAGGGCTAGGCCCTTAAGGAAGCTGTCCAGGACAAATGAGAAGCTCCCTGATGGCTTTACATTAACATTACACCAAACAATAGCCAGACTTTCTTATGATGTGCATACCATTAGCCAAAGAGAAACTGAGTTTTATACTTACATGATCAAGAAGATAACCCACTGTCTAGGCATGGCTCATGCCTGTAGTCCCAATACTTTAGGAGGCTGAGGCGAGAGGATGACTTGTCAGGCCAGGAGTTCAAGACCAGCCTGGGCAGCATAGTGCAACCTTGTCTTTACTAAAAAAGGAATTAAAAAAAAAAAAAGAAGAAGTTAATCCTTAGGATTTTCTGTCTACTTTTTGTTCAGGCAAGTAAGGAAGTGAAAGTTTTATCCAATGTATTTAAATTGTAGCACACTGAAAGCTCAAGTGCAAAAACTAGTTTTTGCTGTTACATGCCTCTCATGACACAATTTGGAGGGACAGCTCATGGGAGGAGTCAGCAACCCGAATTAGACCAAAAACTCCTGAGCCAAACTGCCTGAGATTGAATCCAGGCTTGACCTCTTCCAACTATGTGCCGTTGGGAAAGTTTCTTGACCTATTTGTGTCTCAGTTTCCAAATCTTTAAAATGGCAGAATAGCAGTATCTATCTCAGAGTTATAAGGATTAAAAGAATTAATAAATGTATAATGTTAAGAACACTACTTGATGTACATAGTAAGCACTAGATATGAGTTAGCTACTATTATTTTGATAGCTTGGTGGTTAAAAGCATTGGTACTGGACTCAGATGGCCTGAATTTCTGTCTTAGCTCTCTTATTTGTGAGCTGACTTCACACAGTTACCTAACTTCTTAGTCTTTATATTTGTTAAATGGTTAAACTTCTTCCTTATTCTTTTTTCATTTTTGGAGATGGGATCTCATGATGTTGCCCAGATTGGAGTGCAATGGCTATTCACAGATGTGATCAGAGTGCACTACAGGCTCAAACTCCTGGGCTCAAGCAATCCTCCTGCCTCAGTCTCCCTAGTAGCTGGGACTGCAGTTGCACTCCACTCTGCCCAGCTCAAATGTTTAGACTTTTTGTGCCTATTTTATTGGACTTATGTGAGAATTAAATGAGAATTTGCAGAGCGCTTCATAATTCACACCATGTCTGGTATATATTAAACACTCAGTAAGTGTTAGTTATTGGTTTCTTGTTGTTGTTTTTTTTGTTTGTTTGTTTGTTTTTAGATTTCAGAGATAACACAATTAGCCCTCAAGCAGAATGTTGGAAAATCTGAGAGTAATATCTTTTGGGGGCTTATCTCCACCTTCCATTGCTGGAATATTGTTCCCAGATTTGTGTGCTTGCCACTGAACAACATAATCAGCTGTTGTCTTTCTGAGTTCACCCTCCAGACCATGGTGTTCTATAGCAGATCTTGGCAACACATCAGGTTCCGGGAAAGTACATGAATCATAATGGGACTCTTTAATCTGTACCTCTGAACTTCATTAAAAACATGTGATTCTATTAGCAGATCCCTAGCTAAGTTCCATCTTCCCTGCTGTTCTCACATCCTTTCATCTCCTCTCTTTGCCCACTGGCACCCACCTTCCATTGCTTTCTCAACTCTCCACTGGTCTCCACGTCCAAGCCTCCCTTCCTGATGTCTTTGACCCAATCCCCAATCCTTTCCCACCTGGACTCCTCTCCCACATGCTCCCTTCCTAATGCCTCTTCTTCCCATTCTTTAGAACACCTCCTATGCTGTGCACAAGCTCTGTGTACTTCTGCCTCACTCACCACTCTCCTTCCTACTCTTTTCCTTTATGGTGGTTTTGTTTTTAACTGAAGACAGCACATACTCTTCTGTCTTCCCAAGTGGAAGTCCCACCTTCTTCTATGGGAAAGGGGGGAATTTTACTTTCTTATCGCTCTGTGCTGTGAGAGTGGATGATTGAACTGCCACCTTCCCCCTGACTCTCATGGGATGTTCCTGTCATCTTCCAAGGCCCTTGCTATCGCATTGCCACGTCTCGTTTCCACCATCCTAGATGGAATATTGACAACAGAGCCTGGCACATAGTAGGCATTCTAATATGTGCCACGTGAACAGAATAAATGAGTGAGTGAATAATTGATTCTTCCTAAAAGGTTTTAGCAACTGCCACACTTCTTTTTGCCTATCCTAAGTACATTTTCTTGTCCTTATTTATTGATTCACTGAATAGACATCTATAGAGATGCTAGGTGTGGCTTGCCACTGGGAGTACAGTGGCAAACACGATGTGGTTCTTCTCTTGGAGCATGCCATTTAGTGAGGGGAAGATATGTTACATACATAAATTAATTACAGTTGTGACAAGTGTTTGAAGAAAAAAGTGCAGGGATTTATGCGGCCTAACCTATGGGCGATGAGGGTAGCCAGTGAGGGCTTTTGTTAGGGATGAGGTTCAAATCTGTACTTGGGAGCCAATAGTAATTAGTTAAAGTCAAGGAGGGTGGAGAAGGAGGAAGAGGAAAGAGTGTTTCAGGCAGAGCACGTTGCATGTACAAAGGCCCTGAGGAGTGAAGGAGCATGGTACACATTGAAGGGGCTGAAGAAGGACCAGACACGCAGGAGCAGGAGTAGGGGGAGCGGGTGAGGGTACTGAGAGGTGGACTGGGGTCAGGCCTAGGGGCTTCAGTACTCATTTTGTTAACCTTGATATTTCTTAACATCATGGCTGTCCACCGTGTACAAGGATTTTTGCCCTTCATGTTTTTACACATTATATATTTCTATCCCTGTAAAAGCTCTTTGTCTTGTCTTCAACTCAGAGTGATCACAATGGTGAGTTTGGAAACAAATTAGTCATAATAAGTCGGGCTAGTTGGACAATTAAGAGCATGAGCTTTGTCCTGATGTGGTGGCCCAGGCTTGTAATTCTAGCACTTTGGGAGGCTGAGGTAGGTGGATCACTTGAGCCCAGGATTTCAAGACCAGCCCAGGCAACATGGCAAAACCCCATCTCTACAAAAAATTAGCTGGGCATAGTGGTGCACACTGTAGTCCCAACTACTCAGGAGGCTGAGGTGGGAGAATCACTTGATCCCAGGAGGTGGAGGTTGCAGTGAGCTGAGATTGTACCACTGCACTTCAGCCTGGGTGACAGAGTGAGACTCTGTCTCAAAAAAAATAAATAAATTAAAAAAAGAGCATGAGCCTTACAAAGGCAAAGCTGGGTTTCAGGTCCCAGCCTCGTCACCTTGCTGCTAGGTGATCCTGGGCAAGTTTGACCTCTCTGAGCTTTCATCTGAAAATGAGGACAATAATCTTTACCATGTGGATCTGATAAGATTAAATAAACAAATGCAGTAAAAGTGCTGAGTACAGAACTTGGGTTGCATGAATTGTTCATTACAAGGCTGTGCTTGTTGAAGGTCAGGGAGCATTCAGAGTCCCTGTGCAGTAAGAAACAGAGTAGCCTAAGCCCTTTTTCAGCTGTGTCCCACCTTTTCCTGGCAGAGCCCTAAGCAATAACTGGGGTGGGAGTTCAGGTTTATTGATGTTTTATTGTGTGACTGCTTTCTTAGGGTATGAGCCAAAGACTTTTTCTCATTCTTTGTTCTAAACTCAAGAGTATTTGGCACCAGGTTTAGTCCTAGCCTCTGTTTCTCACTTGCTCCTTAGGGAAACTATCTGTTTTTCCTCTGTTAGCTTGTGTCTACCTCCTCCTATTTTTATTGTCTCTGGCTCTCACATCACCTAAGCCTGACTCCCCATATTTTTATTTCCCACCCCAGCTTCTCACCCAACTCCTGCCTTCACCTGTCCTGGATTCTGGACCTTTGTCTTCCCTGGTCACTGGAACCTGATTGTCTTTGTTTCAACTATCCACCAATCTGGTCCCAGACTCTTGGATTGCACTGGATTGGTGATACCATTTATTCCTTTTCCTTCCTTTGACCTCTTGGCTCTGGGGCCACAGCTCATGTCTGACACTTGCTCTATGGAGAAACTTAAACCTTGTTTTCCAAGCTTAGACCCAGAATCATGGCCAATCTTCTCTTGGCCTTATGTGCTATGTGCAAAACCTTGTGCTGTTGCTGCTTTTATTTCTTCCTGGGTGAGAAAGACATGACCCATGGATTCTCATCATGAATTCTACAGGCCTCACTCTGTTGTACTTTAGTCAGATCGCAGGCATGAGGCTTATTGCATCATATTTGCCTACCCCCATGAAATTATGAAATCTCTGGATACAGCAGTTGTCCTTAATTATCTCTGTGTCTCCACTATTTTGTTCAGGGCCTGTCAAAGGCCTTTAATTAATGTTTTCAATATTAATTGGAAATTGACACTCTGCCAGAAAAGATAAGGTCAACCCACAGCGTCAGGGAGGAGTAGGACCATTGGCTGTTAGAGGGCAGCAGGGACCTTGGAATAATTCCAGAAATGGTATCTCAGCCTCAAGTTATTTGGGGGAATGTCCCATGGTCATTTGACAGAGTCAGTGAGGTGGCCAACCTCTCTGCTTGGGGAAGACTTTCTAGATAGCCATTAAGGCACAAAAATTGCCGTGTTTATAGCCTTTCCCCCTCCTTTAACCTGTAAAAGATAAGTCTGTGTTTGTTTTGTCGGTGTCCTCTCTTTAAAGAGGCAGTATTTTAGCTAGCTGAGAGAGAGAAGCTAAGTTCATCTATAGAACAATCTATACTCTCAGGGGGAGGAGAAGAGGCACAAAAATCACAAAGATCTATGTGGAGACAGCAAACTTTGCGGAGGTCATTTTGCAGAAGAGTGTTCTGCAGCAGCTAAAGGATAAAAGCAATTGGAGAGGAAAGGGGAAGGGTGAATGGGCCCCTCTGATATTCTCTAACAAAAGCAAATAAAAGATTTAGCTTGTGAATTAGCTTTCTGTGTCTTTTTCATTGTTCCATCCCTTGCACCAGGCACAATACTTGGCACATAGATAGCTCTCAGTTAATATTTATTCAATTAATTCCTTAAATAATATTTGTGGCTGTTGGAATTGTATCCTTCAACAAATGATGCTGCCCAGACTACAAGACGTATAGTCACACGATTCACAGTGTTATGGGGCTTGGAGCACGATCTTTTGAGACCCTAACTCTGGTATGGTGGAGGTATTAATGGAAAGGCAGGGGAACATGTACCAACTCACTCCCAACTTCACAGTGAAGTGGCCATGCCCTTCTGTGCGTTAGTTCAGGACCAAGGACAGCATTCCTTGGACGCTCACCTCACATTTTAATGCAGCTATTCCCATGCTTGCGTGTGATTTCAACATCCTGGGCCCCTTGTCTTTCCATTACACCTGCTCTGCAACTTCCTGACTGGGATCAATCCAATACTGACTTCTCCACTTCTAGATATAGACTGCTAAGTACTGCTGGAGAGAAATGACAAAACTAAACTTTTGGATGACACACAATTTCATGGTCTGTTATCTCAGCTCCACCAAGCAGTCCTAAAATGTCCCTTGTAGTCACTCTTTATCCCATACCCACAATGGTATTCCAAACCTGCATCACTCCAGCTATTCGCACCTTTGCCTTCCTATTCCGTCTCCATATATAACTTTGCCTCCTATTTCCAGGGGGAATCGAGGTTACAAGGTGTGAATTCCTTCAACTTCCTTTTTACACTCACTTTGCTTTCTTTGTTCATCTTTAAAGGAAAAGGTGTCCCTTGGCCTCTTCAAAACAAAACCCCCATCTCTGCTTCTGATTTTCCTCCCCAACCCTCAGGTCCTCTAGGACCAGACCCTGTTACCTCAGATATTCTCTCCTTCTTCTTGATCTCTGCTGGATCTTCCCAACATACTGGTTAGTGACACGGACAACCATGAGATTCTGTCATAATCACAAGGACTTCTTATTTAAATATAGAGATTTGGGGACCCTATTTCTAGCTGACTGAATCAGAGTCTTTGGAGGTGGGCCCCTGGAATCTACGTATTTAACCAGGATTCCTGGTTCAGAAAGCACCATTAAAAGCTCTGCCTTTACTCTTGCTGCCCCCAAACATCCTCCACCCAGGAGCCAGAAAGACCTCTTCATAATGCAAATCTGATCATCTCGTTCATTCCTTGTTAAAAGCCAGAGTTTTTGTTTCCTTTAAATAAGTCAGGTTCAAGGCAGGATACACATGGCACATCAAACTGGACAGTATGAAGAGAGTTTAATGCTGGTGATATTTACAAAAGTGTGGCAGGATGTGGGACACAAATGAGGCCTGAGCAACACCCCAGGGCTAGCAGCAAAGGGCCTGAAGGGGGAAGGGGAGGGAGCAGTTACTTGTGCAATGAAAGAGGGCTGCTTGGCCAGATGTGAAATTAGTGGAAAGAGGCATCTAGCCTGCAGCAAGTGGCAGGAAAGTACAGAGTAAAAGAAATACTCCTTCTCCCTCTGCTTCCTCCTTTTGAACCTGGGTTAGTGCTGGCCTTTGGATGAGGATAGGGGAGACTGTGGTACGCTGTTTACAGGCCAGCCTCCAGCATCCAGAGCTTGGAGCAGGTGGAGAAGGGAGGAGTATGGGTCTTGGGGAAGGGGAACATGCAAACAGAAGTTACATAGCATGGTTTCTAACCAGCGCTTCTAAGATAGGGGCTGAACCCTCATGATGGCACATAATGTCCTCTTCCAGCAGGCTTTGTCCTCCTGCCTTGCACCGTCCCCTGTAACCTCTATGCAGACTGTGGGGCTCTGCCAGTCCCAGGCTGTTTACTTGCTCACATCTGTCCCATCTTGTTGCTCATGCAGTCTCCTATGTCTGAAATGCCCACGCTGCTTTTGTTCACCTAAAAACTCCCAAACTTCCTGCAAAACTAAGCCCAAGTGACACCATCTCAATGAAGCCCATGTTTAGCCTTCTCAGCAATAGAATTGGCCACTGCTTCCTTCGTGCTCCCATCATACTCCATGCTTCTCCACCATTGTAATAGTACAGTTGACCCTCTGTTATGCATCCTCGGATTCAAGCAATCATGAATAGAAAATATTCGTGGGAAAAAATAACAATTCACAATAAAAAAAATACAAATAAAACAATGCAACATAACTATTTACATAACATTTGCATTGTATTGGGTATTATAAGTAATCTAGAGATGATTTATACTATACAAGAGGATGTGTGTGGATTTTTGCAAATAGCCATTTTATATAAGGATTTGGGTATCTGAGGGGGTCCTGGAACCAATGTCCCATGGATACTGAGGAATGACTGTATTAACATGTATGGAATGCTTACTATATGCCTGGCACTGAGAAGTTTGCTTGTGTTAACTAATTAAGTCCTCATAATAACTATATTATCCCCATTTTACAGGTGAGGAAACTGAGGCGCAGAGTGGTTAAGTAAGGTTTCACTGGATTACCAAACTAATAATTAGTAGAGCCAGGATTTAGAGCCAGGCAGTCTGCTTAACAACACTGCCATAAAGCTTCATGGCACTAGTACCACTCGACTGTATTAATTTGTTACATGCCTGTCTTCCTCTACTCAACCACAAACTCACCAAGGACAGGATGGTGTTTTATTTACCTCTTACTCACTACCCTCTTGCCCTGCCCCTGTGCTTAGCACAGCTTGGCAAATAGGGAGTATTCAATAGATGAATGAGGGAAATGAATGAGGAGTGAAAGAAAAGGAATCCTTTACAAACATTCCTTCTTTATGGTTGAGAAGGCTGCAACTCAGAGAAGCTAAATAATTTGCCCTAAGTCCTAGCCTACGCTATAATTTCAATCCAGGTCTTCCCCACTACAGTACATCTTTTTACCCACCATATCAGGCTGCTTTCAAAAGGGACACAAAATTTTAGTGCTATACAATTGCCCGCAAATAAAAAATATGGCAAGCTGGCAAAATATTGTTTCAGTTCATGGAATTGAGGTCAAGATCCAAAGCAGAAACTCTACCCAGGGGCCAGGCATGGTGGTTCATGCCTGTAATTCCAGCACTTTGAGAGGCTGAAGCAGGCAGATCACTTGAGGTCAGGAGTTCGAGACCAGCCTGGCCAACATGGTGAAAACCCATCTCTATTAAAAATATTTGCACACACACACAAAAATAACCAGAAGTGGTGGCACATGCCTGTAATCTGAGCTACTTGGGAGCCTGAGGCAGGAGAATCACTTGAACCTGGGAGGCAGAGGTTGCAGTGAGCCGAGAACACACCACTGCACTCCAGCCTGGGCAACAGAGTGAGTCTCTGTCTAAAAAACAAACAAACAAACAGGCTAGGGATATGGAACAGAAAGAAAGTTCTAGGTCAGAATTCAGGTTAATATCCAAAGAGCTGGGGTTTAAGAACCACAGTTCTGGAAGCAGAGGACAGACATTTGAATAGTGGAATATTTTGACAGCATCTGAGACAATCCTGCCTCTTTTTGAAGCTATCACTTAAGCAAACAGAGGGTGGCCAGGATTTAAGGAGTGTGTCTTCTGAGGAGCAGGGTGGGGTCTAACCAAACCCAGGTCTATAGGACAGCTCTCTGGGGACTCCAGTTCTGTTGTTGGAAATAAAGTACCAGTTAACTCAGAGCTCCACTGGCAACTCCTAAAATGAATAGGGAAAGAGGAATTTCTCCTTTCTCATAGAAGTCTCCTTCCTTCAATTAAAAACTGTTTTAAAGCATGCTCATCAAGGTTGGCCAGTCTCCAAGGAGTGAGGTAATGTGCTATACCCTACAGCCACAGGCATATACCAGCCAATGGTCAACTGTCACTATGAGGTATTTTCAGCCGATTTTAAAATTGAAAAATGCATGCCATGATAATGACTTATCTTCTTATCTAAATTTTAAACAGTTAAGATGCCTGGCTTGGATAGTAATGTATGCAATCAATCAATAATCCCTTATTTTTAAACATAAAGAAGGAGGCATACATTTTCTTATTAATAGAGGATCAGTTTTTATTCTTGTCCACCAACAAGTAAATGTTCAGCGTATATGTTAACATTAGTGTAAGCGGTCCCCAAATGTCTGCTATTCCACTCACTGAACCCACCCCTCTCTGCTAATGGCTCCATCCTAAGGAGGAAGAGATGGGCTTCCCTCTCTTTCCTAGGAATGCTGATCCCCCAGCACAGGCTAGTTTGTTCTTCCTAGTGCCTCTCAGCTGGCCCCTTCTCTCTTTCCTTTATTACCTTCTCAGTCTAGACTCTAGTTGTTCAGTTACTGGGTCAATTGCCTCCAAGGCATTTTCAGCATGGAGATATGCTTTTTGAGCAAAACTTCCAAGCCTGCCCACAATTTGATGCCTCTACACATTGAACACTTTTCTTGACTATTCCTGCTATTCACTTTAATTGGGGGACGTTTCCACCATGGTTCTTACAGACAGAAGATCTGGGTTCATTGTTTATTCTATACCTTCAAGCCATGTCTCCCCAGCTTCTATCTTTTCCCAACATACAGGCTCAATTCCCATATCTCTTTTTTCTTCAAATCCTCCCCATCTTTAGGACCCTCTTTTGCTATGAAGCTTTCCTTGGCTGCACTGGCCAACATTAATCCGCTTCTCCTGATGGCGACCTTGTACATGCCAGGCACCGTGCTAGACACCTCATACCCAACCGCATGCTTAATCTTGCCAACAAATCTGGGAAGAGAGCTTCCCCTTTCACAGATGAACAAAGTGAAGTTCAGGGAGGCTAAGCAGCTTGCTCAAGACCTGATAGATAGTAAGTGCTACGGCTGAGCCCTGATCCTGGAGTTACTGTGAAATTAACCCCTATTCCACCAAGACGTAGCCATCCAGCTTGGGCCTGACCCGTGCACGGACCAGAAGGGCTGGAAGGAGTGTCCTGCTCACATCCTGCTTCCCTGTCCCTCTCACACCATCCTGGCTAGGAATAGTTTACTCCAAGCCAGAGGCATCACTGAAGCTCTTCATCTTTTTTTCTCCTCTGGGAAGAGAAGTTCATTACCTCACTTCTTACTCCCTGCACATTCCACCTCAGGCAGACTTTCCTGAAATATATGCACACATCTTAAGCCTCCTTTATTCTCTTTCTACCTTTGTCTAGTTACGTAGAAAGTCTTAATCGGGTTTTGTCTGTGTGTGTGTGTGTTTTGTTTTCGTTTTTTTTTTTTTTTTTTTTGAGTCACTCTCAGTCTGTGGCCCAGGCTGGAGTGCAGTGGTGCAATCATAGTTCACTGCAGCCTTGAACTCCTGGGCTCAAGTGATCCTCCCGCTATTCATCCTCCCCAGTAGCTGGGACTACAGGTTCATGCCACCATGCCCGGCTAATTTTTTTTTAATTTGTAGAGATGAGCTCTTTCTGTGTTGCCCACACTGGTTTCAAACTCCTGGCCTCAAGTGATTCTCCCATTTCAGCCTCCAAAAGTGGTAGGAATACAGGGGTGAACCACTGTGCCTAGCCTTCCTGTTTCTTTCCCCCTCAGTGCTCCCCTCCCCCTCTAGTTGTTATCGCTCTTATTTGGCCCTCTCCTCTCTCTTAGTATTAACTCTTGTCTTCCTGTTTTTGTCTCTTTTAACCTTTCTCTTTCATTTCATTGCATTGAGGAGCTGAAAAACCCTGGATGGTGGTTGAGTAAGAGCTGTGTTCCAGGGCACTGTTCAGGAGGTCCAGCATCATTCTGCCTGCATTTGGCTCCCAGTTCTGCCAGTTTCTTACCTTAGGCAAATGGCTAAAACTCTTTCTCATTTTCCTCATCTATAAAACGTGCATGAGAGAAGTTACTGAGGCTGAAATGATACTCCTTTAATGTTTGGCTGTTGTTATTGTTTGCATTTGAATGTGAATGTTCTTGGACAGGGCCCATAGTCTCTACTCTTTACCTTTCCTGTTTGCATCACTTTGCCTGAATTACCCATTTCTTTTTCTTTCTTTCTTTCTTTCTTTTTTTTGAGATGGAGTCTCGCTCTGTCACCCAGGCTGGAGTGCAGTGGCACGATCTCGGCTCACTGCAAGCTCTGCCTTCCGGGTTCATGCCATTCTCCTGCATCAGCCTCCTGAACAACTGGGACTACAGGCACCCGCCACCACACCCGGCTAAGTTTTTTGTATTTTTAGTAGAGACGGGGTTTCACCATGTTAGCCAGGATGGTCTCGATCTCCTGACCTTGTGATCTGCCTGCCTTGGCCTCCCAAAGTGCTGGGATTATAGGCTACCCATTTCTTTTATTTGCTTGGCTCCTATAGATATTTGAGTTTGTGACCTATACAGACGAAAGCATAGGAACTCTTCAGAATGTCTCTTTCAAATTACCGTTTATTTCTTTATTCTCCTACAAATAGACCAGTTTATTTTCAAGCATCAATAGTGATACTTACTTATATTATTTTTGTTATGTTTCATCCCTAGAATTTCAATAAGAGTTTTCTGTCTTCATTTCTCATGTAATGAAGAGGGTTAGATGAGTCTGACCCAATGTCACCAGGTGGCCTTCCTCTTTGAGCTCTCACCAGAAGTGTCTGCTCACCCACACATATGCACTGGTGAGCAATGTGGAGATCGCTGAAGAGCCCGTGGTGCTGATGGGGGAGAGGGTGCACACCTTCCCTCTCAGTAGCAGCTTGGGCCCCTCCTCTAGCATTTCCAGCTACAGAGCCTCTTTTGTCAGGGAGCACAGGGTGTTTTCTTTCCTTTTCTGCCCCCCACTTCCTGCCCCAGGGCACACCAGTTATCCTGGCTCCTGTCTTCATCCTTCCATATCCAGTTTCCCACCCCAAACTTCCAGCATTTTCTAGGAGTGTAACCGCTCTCCCCACCACCCCACCCACCAACCCCAGGCAGTTCATAATCATTTCTCTTTAAATGAACATTCTGGCACATACATTGTTTTTCCCCATGTCATTACTTAGATTTTTATAGACTAGCATAGTATACTAATCAGCATTTATATTACCTTTTCCATGAGCAAACATGTTCTGAATTCCAAATAACCAACTTACTTTATAAACGTCTAAATGTTATGTCTAAAGTTATATGGAGCTCAATGAGGACTGGAAATTGTCAGGAATGGCTTCATGGAAAGTGGGGCTTGAGTTAGACCTGGAGGGGTCTGTAGAAGGAGGTCAGACAGGGTAGAAGGGTGAAGATACAGAAGCAGAATTGAGAGAAGACAATTAAAACCAATATGGAGGAGACAGCATTTTATGATTCAATAAATAGAAGCCAATTGATCAATTTAGTTCATTTCCTCTTCCCCTCCACTTCAGGGTTTTAAGTCAGGAATGGCAATACTGGGCACATGTGCTACCCCCAGCCCACTGCACCCATGGCAGATGCTACTAATCACGACACTTGTTTTTCATGAGTTTGTTACCAAAACATCAGAGGTTTGGTTTAGGCCCTTCTGCTCCCCACACAGAATGCCAATCACCAAGTCAGCAAGCATTGCCAGGGAAGAAGGCTTTAATCGGTGCTGCAGCCAAGGAGATGGGAGATGAGGTTTCAAATCCAGCTCCTGGACTGACAAAAATTAGGGTGTTTATATAGCACAGAAGGCGGGAAAACAGGAATTAGGGAATTAATCATGATCAATGAGGGATTTGGTGTCTCACTGTCTGGTTGTGGTGATCTATGAGTTTCAGTTCCTTGTCTGAGGGTCAGTTCCTGAGGAAGGCACTCAGTTAAGACAAATACAAGTTTCAAGTGTTAAGATAGAGGGCCAATTTTTATGTTTATTCAGTGACCCATAAATATCATTTCTATGGGAAAACTGGGTCAGTTTCAAGTTCAGACAGGGCCTAAATGTTTTTTCATAATGTATCATACCAAGCAGTTCTTTTTTTCTTTTTTCTTTTTCTTATAGACAGAGTCTCCCTCTGTAGCCAGGCTGGAGTGCAGTGGCTCAAACATGGATCACTGCAGCTTCGAACTCCTGGGCTCAAGTGATACTCCCAACATCAGCCTCCTGAGTAGCTGGGACCACAGATGTACACCACCACACCTGGCTAATTTCTATTTTTTTTTTTTTTTTTTTTGCAGAGATAGGATCTCCCTATGTTGCCCAGGCTGGTCTCAAACTCCTGAACTCAAGCTATCCTCCAAAGTGGTTGGACTATAGGTGTGAGCCATAACACAGGGCCCATCCCAAACAGTTCTACCAGTTGATCAGAGTTGGCATGCAATGTGAAATCCATTTTCTATTCATGTCCTGAGTTTAGTAAATCTGGTGATTTTTATCTCTAAATGGAACTGCTTTATGAGTATCTTTATTAAGTCCAAAATGTAAACAGCCATTTATAACAACATTAATATAATTATTCAAATGCTTTATGATACTATCTTGCCAGAACATAGATTTCATAGTGATAAACCAAAACCCACTTAACTAATGCTTAAATATATTTCCTTTTAAAAGGTGTCATTGGTCCAGTTACTAATGATATTAATTGCTTTATTTCCTCAGACCCCAATTTTGCATTGATCCATTTTCCAGGGCTCAGTATTGATTTTTTAAAGAATAACTTGTATAATATTAAGTGAGACAGCCATATCAATCAATTATAGTCTTCTCCTCAAATGGACAATTTATGCCTTGTAAACATGGGTCTACACATAATGTTTTCTACAATGTCAGTAGGATTTCAAGTACCTAGGGTTCTGTTCTTGTCTTTGTGGATTCCCTTCTCTGCCTGCCTTCTTCTCCTTCTCTTCTTGGCCTAATTCTTATCTTTCAAGAACTAGCACAGGAATTATCTTTCTGTGAGATCTTTCTGGAATCCCCACATTCACCATCACAATTAGTCTCTCTCTCCTCCTGGTTCTGTAGCGCTTTGTTTTTGCACCTTTAGCAGAATGGCTAGTTAGTCGGGGACATGCCCACGTCCCCAGCTAGATTGGGAGCTCCTTGAGGGCAGCACGTGCCTTGTCACCTTCTTCTCCCCTCCATCTAATATGAAGTAGGTGGCAGATGCATCCTTTCCAAATGATTGACATCAATAAGACATTGAAAAAATATTGGGCTAGTAGAATTTTAATTTTGTTTGAACATGTTAATGTCCATGTTGGTTTACTTGAGAACACATAATTGGTGTAAAATGAGGTGACAAATTTGTAAATGTGGATTTAGGGAGTCATTCACATTGAAAGATTGAATTCTACTGCTGACTTCTACTGACTAAACTGCTGGCATTCTGTTCTTTACAGTAAAAGTGACATTGGGTGAAAGCATTGGTATTGGTGTCTAGCTGTTTTGAGCTGAGGCTACCTTTGTTTGAATGAAGGGAATATTTGGATCATCTGACTGGAAATATGCATGTCATGAGACAAATATGCTGGCATTTCTGTTATGACAACAGATGATATCCTCTTCCTGAGTGAATTAGGAAAGGCAGGGAGTTTGGGGAGACCTGCAGCATGACCTGGGTCACATTCAGAATGCATTCTGCTGTTCAGAGTTTCCTTGCTCTTGAGTATCACCCTTTGCCTCAGTTTTTCAGATGGAAAAGGGTGGAAGTCAGTGGAATTATTGTGTAATAAAAACAGCTAATGCTTATTTCCTATGCATCAAGTACCATGCTGAATATATGAGCTCATTTAATCCTGACAACAGCCCTGTGAGGTGCTACCATTAGGATGCCTACTTTACAGGAGAGGAAATGGCACCTTGGAGAGGTTAAGTGATGTGCTCAAGGCCAACTCCTAGTCAATGGAAAAGTCTGAGACCCAAATTCAAGTCTTTCTGACCATTGGGCCTGTGTGTGTGTGTGTGTGTGTGTGTGTGTGTGTGTGTGTATTTTACCTCCATGCTAAGCTGCTTCTGCGGTAGCTCTGGAGAGCCTCATAAAAGAGCTAAATAAATAAAAGGGGTACGGGATATCCTTATTAGAGAGAAGAGTGTTTAGTAGGAGGTTATTATATGTTTTCTTGAGAGAATTCTTGGCCTAGAGTAAAGACAGATGTTATAAAAACTGTACCTGGTTGATTTGATTGACACCTGAAGATGTTTTGAATCTGGTTACACTTACATTACTGTCAGGTGATTTCTGAGATGTTGCTTCGTTGCAGTACAAGTTCAGAGGACAAAGGTCTTCCAGGGTTGGAGGGGTCAGTGTGAATGGAGCATTGGAGGTTGTGCTGCCTTTTCTGAGCTGTGCATGGTTGTCTTTTTTCCTACCAGTAGGTGGAAATAGAACTGAATCTTTCAGCACTTGCTCTTTCAGCTGAATCCTGGCAGGATTCCTTTAATTTCTGCCATGAAGGAAAAAAATAAAAAACCTCAAGAGAAGTTTGGAGTGTACAGTTGGAGGACTGTTATTCTGCAGACTGGAATACTTCCAGTCTGATGGTCAGATAATGGTTTCAGCCTCCTAGAAGGCCAAGGTGCTGGAAGCAGCTGCTGGCAGCCATGGGTGTCCCATGAGCTCTGCTGGACACCCACCTTGAGGGGGGCTTTTCCTATCCTGACCACACATCCTTTTACAAGACTCCTCCTATCCCACCTGTTTAAACTTTTGTCTTTACTGTGAAATTGTGTATCATGTTTATTTTCAGAAACTACATTTCTGAAATTAAAATCTACCAAGCTGAAACAGCACATAAATGGATAAAGTACAAGAGGAAAGCCTCCCACCAACAGTTCCCCCACTTTCTCATTGTATTAACTGTTTTTTGCATACCTATCCAGGCTTTTTCTGTAACATAAACAATTATCTATCTCATTGAAATAAAACAGGCATTATGTAACAAATGTTGTTCTGTGTCTTGCTTTGTGCACTTATGAGTGTATCAGGGCTGCCCATGAATGTGATTCACTCTAGTGTTTCCCAGTTGGGGGCAGTTTGGCCCCCGAGGTGACACTTGGCAATGTCTGGAGACATTTTCAGTTGTCAACAACTGGGGTGACGGGATGCTACTGGCATCTAATGGGTAGAGGCCAGAGATGTTGCTAAATATTCTACAAGGCATAGGACAGCACCTCACAAAGCATTATCCAGCCCCTAATGTTTAGTACTGAGGTTGAGAAACCCTTTGCTAGGTAACCTCATTCTTTGCAACGGTGCACTGAATTCTATAGTGTGAATTTCTCATCCTATGTTAATGTTTTCCTACTGGCAGTCACTTAAGGTTGTTTCCAACTCATCTCACCTGTAATCCCAGACCTTTGGGAGGCCGAGGTGAGAGAATTGCTTAAGGCTAGCAGTTTGAGACCAGCCCAGGCAATGTAGTGAGACCCCAAGTCTGCCAAAAAAGTAAAAATAAATAAATTAGCCGGGCATGATGGCATGCCTCTGTAGTACTAGCTACTCTGGAGGCTGAGGCAGGAGGATCACTTGAGCCCAGGAGTTCAAGGCTACAGTGAACTGTGATTGTGCCACTGCACTCCAGCCTGGGTGACAGAGCAAGACCCTGTTTCAAACAAACAAACAAACAAACAAAAAACAGTGTTGGAATAAATATTGGTTTACATCTTTGTGCACTTTGAGATTTTGTTTCTGCGAGATAAAGATAAAAAATTAAAATATCTGAGGATGGGGACTTTATTTTAAAAGTAAAAAGTGCTATTTTACACCCAGAACCCCTAATTTGCAGTTCCAAAAAGCAAAAGACCTAAAAACAAAGTTTAAAAATTCACAGCAAACACAGGATTTGGTGGCAAAACCTTAGTTGAACTTGTGTGAGGCTAGTCTTTATTTATTACGTTTAATGTGAATATTTTGACATCTGTTGCAGAAATCTTTATTTGATTATGGGATACTGTCTCAGTCTCTGATGACGTAGTTACATAATATGGCACCTTATTGACTTTTTAAAAATATCTGAATTGAATTCCAAAGCTGTTTCAGCTTTTTGGCAAACATTGCCATCTGATAGATTTGTTTGCATTAGAATGGCAGCCTCGGGAATTTAGTATTATAGTGATGTGCAGCATTTAGTCCTTAATAATTCTTATATGTTGAAATGAGCAGGTTGTGGTGACTTCAGTGATTTTGTTTTCAGCATCTATAACCCCTTTTAAAGGTGATTTTAGTCCTATAAAGAAAAATTGCATGTTTTCAGGTCACAATTCTTGCCTTGTGCTTTTCCATACAAATTAGCCCCTCAGAAAACATGAAGCATGGTCTTGAAAATCACTTTTTGCTCTTTTTTTTTTTTTTTTTTTTTTTGAGACAAGAGTCTTGCTCTGTCGCCTAGGCTAGAATGCAATGGTGCGATCTTAGCTCACTGCAACCACCCCTCCCAGGTTCAAGCAATTCTCTACCTCAGCCTCCCAAGTAGCTGGGATGACAGGCACCCACCACCATGCCCGAATAATTTTCGTATTTTTAGTAGAGACGAGTTTCACCATCTTGGCCAGGCTGGTCTTAAACTCCTGACCTCATGATCCACCCACCTTGGCCTCCCAAAGTGCTGGGATTACAGGCGTGAGCCACCATGCCTGGCCTGCTCATTCTTTAAAAGATTGGCAATAGCTACAACATTTTGCATGCTTGCTCTGTTTCATGCTTAGCAAACATTACCAAATCTGACCTCCACAACAATACCTCTAGGAGGTAGTCTTTTTATCTTAGTTTGTCTGCAGGGAATGGGCTTCTGGAAGTTGAGGATGTGTGCAAAGTAACATCTGGGAAGAGGCAGAACCCAAATCTGCAGCTGTATGTGCTACATCCCTCCCCGGTGTAATTAGAATTCACTTTCCCCAATGTGGACAGAGTTTTAATATTTCTATTAAATTGTAATTAAATTAATTAAATTGTAATTGGTAGCCATTACAAAATTTTTGAGAAAAAAAATAGCCCCAAGTTGCTTTTTCTCTCAAGAGGCTACACTTGGACTTGATGGCAAATAGGCAAATGTCATTTGAGTCAAGTGGATATTTTCATCACAACATTAAGAGAAAGCATTGGAGCAAATCTGAGGTCACGAAGCTCTCCCACCAAAGAACTAAGCATTATTTGAAATGAGAAAACATTAATGTCCTCTCTGGAGCCTGGAATTGACATGAAATTAGGGAAAAGCATTGAGTTATATTTATTTCTTTTGGTTTAATCCCAGTAAGATGTCAGTTTTCATTATGAAAGGGGAGGGGAACATCACACACCAGGGCCTGCCGTGGGGTGGGGAGCGAGGGGAGGGATAGCATTAGGAGAAATACCTAATATAGATGACGTGTTGTTGGGTGCAGCAAACCACCATGGCACGTGTATACCTATGTAACAAAACTGCACGTTCTGCACATGTATCCCAGAACTTAGAGTATACTTTAAAAAAAGAAATTCAATTTAACGTAAAAAATTTAAAAACATGTTATCTTCTATTCTTTATAGCAGAGCCAGTTCAAGAACCCTCAGGAAAAACTCTTGCCCTAAGCCAACTGGAATTTCTGACTTCTGAATTTTTTGTGTGTGACAAGCTTAGCCTGGGGTAGAGTCAAGGAAGGATGCTTCTAGGTTGGTTTTTTAGCTGTTGCTGACATCATTCCCTTTGCTGCCTCCTAGCTCTCGAGGTTTCTCCAAAAAGCGTATGCAAGGAACTTTCCTATTCCTTCCTTGGAGGTGTTTCCGATGTTCCTTCTCCACTGTGTCCTCTGCAACTCAATCTACTGATTTGTTATAACATTTCAAGTTTATAGCTGATTTTACTGTTGTGATGGGGAATCCCAGGGTATGAATTGTGTGCAGGCCAGTTAACTACTCCTGTTATTTCTTGTCTTGCTAGGCTTTTATTGTTACTTTCAGCTGTCTTTCAGCTTTTTACCCATGGTCCTTCACCTTTGATGAGTTCTTTCTGGTTCTTTGGTCTTTGAGAAAGACCTAAGTACACTCCCCTTAGTCCTTCATTTAAATGCCCATTCTCACAGCACCCCTGAACCTTGAGGTGTCTTTAGATTCTGCATGAACACCTCACAGGTCCAAACTCCTCTCTGCCTCAGGCCCTTTGTATGTGCTAGTCACTCTGTCTGGGACACACTCTCCTAGCTACCAGCCTCTTTTTACCTGGTTGTTAACTTCAGTTTATGTTCTCAGGGAAGCCTTCCTAGACCACCACACCCCTTCTCCTAACTAAGATCAGCTATTAGTTGTGATTATTTCATGAGTCAGTCTCTACCATGAGATTGGACATACTGTTAACCCAGGGACCAAGTAAAATGTTTCATTTCAGTGCAATGACTATTTGTGCAGTGAATGAACAAATGAGGCCTGTACTTCTCTGGATTCCCAGTCAGCCTCTCTGCTTTTAGACTTTATTTTCCAGACCTACGTTTTTACTAAAATATGTGTGTTTCCTCACATCATTCACCTGTCCTTTTCACTGGCCCCCTTCACCAGCCTTTACACTGTTCCCATTGTAGGCCCAGCCTGCATTCTCAAAAACAGAGTTATCCAGACACTTCTCTATTCTGTTGTTTCTTAATATCAACAGGTTGTTTTAGAGATAGTTTGTTTGCTTGTGTTTATTTATTATGGATATTTCAAGAATACTAGGAAAGCACAAGGAGCTTATGACAAATAGCCATGTACTCACTGCCCAGACTTGCAGGTGGAAATATTTGCCGTATTTGCTTCAAAGAAATAAAATGTTACAGAAACAGTTGAGGCTCCTACTCTCTCCTCTCCCCTCAGAGCTAACCACTGTGTGGACAATTGCCACATGAATTGTTGGAACACCTGCAAATGAAAGTAAATAGGAAACTTGACATTTTGGCTACATCATGGGTGGGAAATGTTATCTCAATCTTGTTTTTTTAAATATTTAACTGATTTATAGTAAAGTTGAGCATTTTTAATGTTTATTGGCTACCTGGGCTGCTTCTATGAATTACATGTTTATATCTTTTTCTATTTTACCTATTTGCCATTTTTCTATTTATTTTTCTTCTTGGTTTGTAAAGATCTCTGTATATTTGGATTATTCTGTTGCCTGTAATATGTGTTACGAATACCAATTTCTAATCCATAACTTGTCATTTGGTTTTGTTTATATTATCATGTGTTGTGTAGAAATTTTAAATTTCTTTGTGATCTAATGAACATTTTTCTTTATGATTTCTGCTTTTTATATTTTAGGAAATCCTTACGCTGAGATTGTGAAGGTATTCTCATCAAAATGTTTTAAATGTTTTGTTTGTTACATTTTAAACTTTCATTCATTTGGAATTTATTTTTGTAATTAGGTAGAAATCTAATTTATTTTAACCAAGCTGCAGTATGCAGTTGAGTATATTTCTTCCTTTGCTATCTTTATACCACTGGCTTGTTTTTCATGTCTTATTACACTGCCTAGTACCTCTAGTATGGTATTAAATAGACATGTCCTCAGGCATTTGCTAAACCTTACTTAACTTGATTACACTAATAATCAATAATGTAGGTCTATATCAGCTTTATAGATGAGGTGACCGAAGCTTAGAGTAGTTAAGTAACCTTTCCAGAATCATACAGCTAGGAGGTAAATAACAGAGTCTGGGGTCAAACCCTGGTCTCAGTGACTTCAGAGTCCAACTGCCTATACTGCCTCTTGGTCTCAGATGACTTGGGGGAAAAGTATCCGTTTCCACCTTGCCTGCTTGTGCAGGCATGAGATTTTATTGAAGTGATGCCAGAGAAGCACTTCCAGTGTGTCTGAAGAAAACTAATAGACTTTGTTTAATTTAGACCTGCCAAGAGTAGATTAAAGAACCTTATAGGTATGAAACAGTTCTTATTCCAGATAATATAAGCATTCACTCAGGTAATATAATCACATCTCAGTGGAACTTCAGCTATAGGGAGTAGATCTTCATAGTAAGTTAACATTCTGAGGAATATTAACAAGTAACTGCAATGCCTTCCTTCCTAACCTCTCTCCATGAAAAAGCTGAGGCACCTTACAAAGATCGACCTAAAACAAGGTGAAATAAGAAGATGAGAAAATTAGGACAAAGAGAAATAAATATGGTAAAAGAGAAAATAATTCTTGCCTTTGTGTCATTGGCTAGAGTTTGGCCACCACATAATCCTAAGCTTCCTAGCAACTGAAGCAAAGGAAACCTATCCAGCTCTACAATTCACAGTGGGCACGAGATGAAAATAGAATGGTTGCTAGGGGGATACTCAGCTTTTCCTGCTGCTGAGACTGGAGAGAAGCTTGTGCTTTGGTCACCAGGGAGGGGCCTTGTGTGATCACAGGGACAGTGCTTACAGCATCTTCTCAGTGGTGGGAGTGCACCTCATGTGACTACATTCCCCTCTACTTTACCTTAAGTTCCTTGAGGGGTGTGTTCTTCATCATATATCAGAGCCCAGCACAGTGCATGAGACATAATAGGTGCTCATAATGTATTTTTGAATGAATGAATGTTATTTGTAATTTCTACAAATAAAAGCCAATGGGTGGATACAAGATCAATACACAAAAATTAATAATTTTTTGCATACATTAGCAATGAACCATCTGGAAATAAAATTTCTAAAAATTCCACTTATAATATCATCCAAGCAATAAAATAATTAGGAGTAAATTTATCAAAAAAGATGCAAGACTTATCCACTGAAAACTACAGGACATTGTAGAAAAACCAATGGCAAAACATTTGAACAAATTCATTAAAAGCAATTCTATGTGAAGCAAAAATACAGAGATTTTTAGGTATGTGGCTTTCTGATGATCTGACTTGATCAAAAGGTGTAATTTAAAATTTTAAGAGGAATATTTAAGCTGAACGTAGTTTTGGCAATTCTCTATGATTATTTCTTTTTGCAACCAAGCCTCTGATGAGAAGGAATCATAGAGAATTGGAGTTTGCATTCTCCGTTTGCATTGCATCAGATTCTTGGTCAAGAATCTGAATGTTACCAATAAAGGGTGCTGTTAGGAATTAAGGTGAGCCCATAACATACATTACCATAATTGCTTTGTGAATTGGAAAGGTGTGTATTGGATAAAATAACATCAGGGTGTATGTGAAAAATACACTGCCTCAAATGTTTAGCGGTACCTAATTAAAGACCCTTAAGATTACTGATTCCAATAATTAATCTGTATTCTGATGTATACATGTGTCTGCCGTTCTCATCAGCCCATTTTTGTGGGGCTCCCAACATATGCTTGCCAGTTCCCTAAACAACTCTATAAAGGAGGCACTGTTATCATCTCCTTTTACAGAAGAGGAAACTGAGGGCTAGGGAAGATAAGCCATTTGCCCAGGGTTCCACACTAGCATGTGATAGACCAGAACCTGCACCCAGACACCCATTTGCTCTGCTGTGCAGCCCCTCTCATTTCTGGCCTAAAGATAGCCAACAGTAGTTTCCTCTGATTTGCTAGAAGTATTTTTCCTGTTAGGTATAGTGTGTGCTTGGAGGCTTCATTTTGATGTTGTGCTCAGTATGCCACAATTAAAGAATTATCCTAATTTTAAGATCATCTTTCCAGAGAGTCTCTCAGAACTTCGGGATAACCAAGTACAGTCTGAATGACATTTGCCAAGTGTTGGCCTCAGAAAATTTATTGCTTCAACAGGGGACTGTTGCCAGTAACGATTGGCCGACTTTTTTCTTGCCTAGCAAAGACTTTCATTCTGTAAAGGTAACTGAGAGTTTGTAGTTAAGATCTTGGACTCTAGACTCAGTGGACACGGTTCAAGTCCTGGCTTAATAACAGAACCTTCCACATAGTATTATTGGGAGGATTAAAGGAGGCTATCACATAGGGCACTTAGCACCATGGGGTGCTTAGAAAGCTTTTAAGAATGGTAGCTGCTGAAACATACAATCCTTTAAAGTTGGACTTTGGGGTAAGGAGTGCGCTTCGACAACCAGCAGTAGCTGCCAACAGTTTAGACTGAGAATGGCTCTGTGCAGCCAAACCTCCTAAAGCCACCTGGAAGCTCTCCAGTCTGGACTTTGAAAATTTAAATATTTTTCAAATTTATTTTTGACCAAGTTTAAAGAAAAGGGATTCCCACAGTGTGAAAGGGGCTGCCATAGCTTTGCCATTTCCCCTAAGGAAGGGCCTGAGGGAAGCTTCTTTTTGTTGGTGGAAGAAATGAGGGGAGAGGGCAAGAGTTTGGGGTAGGGAGGAACTGGACTGGAAGCTGAGTCTGGTCCTCTTTAGTCTGCCTCTTCAGGCCCCCATCCCCGGGCACCTATTCCTCTTCTGTAAAACCAGGGCGCTGGACTAAGAGGCCCTTCCTGTGCTGACATTCTGTGAAACCAGAAATGCTTGTCTTGAGCTACAGTTTAATGTGAGCCCTCAGGGCCGTTGTAAGTCTGGGCCATTGGAAAGATGTCTCTGCATCTTTCATGTGAGTCAAGAGGTGGCTTTGTCTTTTATCTTGTCTGGTGTCCATACATCTCAGCTTTAAATTCCTCTTAAAATTTGGAGCCAGGGAAAAATTTCTCTTGCTGCTTGAATCTTCACACTGTTTCTGATTGGACAATGCCAGTGATACACCTCAGGGTATTTCTGTTATTGTTTCATTTGCCAAGAATCTCAGAGCTAAGTGCAGTGACCAGCAATTGTGGCTTCCCTCAAACAAGTCAGGTCTCAAAATCTATCTTAAAACTGTATGTTGTTGTTTAATTTTATGTACTTTAATGGAGAAGCCGCATCAAATCCATTTGTGGCATTAAACAGGAAAAATCACCCATGCAGAATGACATAGTAAATAAATGCAGAAATGCATGAATACCCCTCCTCACTGTCAGCTGGCTCCTTCTCCGCCCCTAGGGAGGATGAAATTACAACAACAACAACAAATAAAATGTATAAAGGACCTACTCTGGACCAGTCGCTGTTCTAAGTAGTTTATATATATTTTCTCATTCAACAATCTTGTGTTTGGGGGTACTATTATTGTATTTATTTTAAAATGAGGACAGGCAGGATTTGGGGGGACATTAGACCCTGCAAAATTCATTTGGCCTTGGGGGTCCTAGTGGCAGAGAGGCTTTGCCCCATCTGGTACTGGCTTCTTTATGTGGCTAATTAGTAAGCTAACCAAAGTCAAACAACCAAGAAAAAGACAAGGAGGAGGAGGGGAGAATTGATGACCACAGAAGGCAGGAAAACCCTCTGACTTATGACTATCCTGAGATCTACTCTGAACTCCGGTACTGACTCGAGGAATCTGTGGAGTCTCAGAGGCAGTCCATATTTTGGAATGTGTATGGGGGTAGAGCTATGCTTGGAGGAGTCATCCCGAGTTCCTGCAGACAGGTCTATTAGGAGGCCAGCTGGGCTGCAGGGTGTTCCACATGTCCATTGAGGCACCCTGCCTACACCTGATGAGTTTGTAGAAACATTCCCCAGGGGTTGCCTGACTTCCAGGGCTGGCATTAAAGGGGGAACTAGTCAGCCCATTTGACCACGAGTCCTAAATAGTTCCCATGGAATATTCAGTGCTCTGCACTTACTTCTCTTAGCACTGAATGCCAGAACGGCCACTAGCAGGGGCAGGATGGGAAACTGTAGTAGCCTGTCACAAGCAGGCTGATCATCCAGGGCCTGGCCTGGAAGACAGACTGGGTAAGTATAGTCTTAATTTGGCCACTGTGCTCAACTGGCAATGTGCCCACAGTCAATATGCAGATGTCTAGTTGTGGCCAAATAATAAGACAATTTTAAAAAACAAATAGTCGAGAATTTGCATGTTCAAAAGTATGTCTTAGTCAACAAATATTTGTTGAGCCACCCCCTGTGCCCAGTACAATGCCAGATCCTGGGGGTACAACAGCAAGCAAGCTCGTTGGGGACCTGCTGATTGGGAGCTCACAGTGAACAAGCAGGCATGTGATTATTCTACAGGCAGTGACTTCTGGTGTGGTTAAGTGCTGTGCTGGGGAAGCCTTGTCTTTTGGAATCGCTTTGGGTGGCTCTTTCTTTAATCTGGAGATGGTATCATTGCTCGAAACATTTTTGGGACTGCCCTTTAGGAATTGCCTTTAGAGCTGATTTGGGTCACACAGTAAAATCTATCTCGCTTTTATTTTACAGCCACACCTGGCTTGTGACCAAAAATGGTATTGCCCAGCTTGACGACCCATTTTATTTTCTTAGTCTTGGCTCTGACTTGCTTGTGAGCCAAAATTACATCCACCCTTTAAAGATGGATATTTATGACCACTGAGCATATTAGCAGTAATTTGGATAATTTTGAAGCAATTTCTCACTTGCCCAAGCTCCCATTGTCCTTTATATCTCTGTTGTAACACTGTGCAGTCTCTCTTGCAGCTGAATTACCTCCTCTGCCTGTGTTTTCCCCACTAGGGTGGGGGTCTTGGAGGATAGGCCCATATGTCTACACTCTCTGCAGTGCCCAGCACTGAGCAGATGTTCAAAATGTGTATTTATTATAATTGAATGTATGGGTTGAATTGAAAGGAATCCAAGAGGTGTCTCAGGATTGCTCTGAGTAGCAGGAGCACTGTTGGAATGATGGGCAGCCCAGTGGGCTCTGGAATCTCACAGGTCTGGCTCCAATCCCTGTTTGTCCCCTTGACCAGCTGTGTGGCCGTATGCTGTGTGCAAATCATTCATTCCTGTGTGCAAATCATTCATTCCCTCAGATCCTTCATTTCCTCATCTGTGGAATACAGATAATAATACCTGCCTTACTGGGGCTATTATAAGGACAAGTGGAATATTCACATAGTGCCCTAAGCACAGTGCCTAAATGGAGGTGATTAGTATTCTTGTAATATTGGAGTGAATTCTTGTTTGGATGCATAAATTCTGATTAAAAAATATAACTCACCCAGAGGTCACATTATTTAAAAGCATTTGCTGGCCAAGCACAGTGGCTCATGCCTGTAATCCCAGCCCTTTGGGAGGCCAAGGCATGAGGATTACTTGAGCCCAGGAGTTTGAGACCAGCCTGGGAAACATAGTGAGACCCTGTTGCTATAAAGTTTTTTAAAAAATTAGCCAGGTGTGGTGGCTTGCACCTGTGGTCCTAGCTACTCAGGAGGCTGAGGTGGGAAAATCACTTGAGCCTGGGAGATCAAGGCTGCAGTGAGCTATGATCACGCCACTGCACTCCAGCTTGGATGACAGAGCGAGACCCTGTCTCAAAAAAAAAAAAAAGAAAAGAAAAATCATTTATCATAGAAAATGTATTCTGCAAGGAACCCTAGAGCCCATCTAAGTCCAACCTCCTAATTTTCTTTTTCTTTTGTAGAGAGAGGGTCTTGCTCTGACATCCAGGCTGGAGTGCAGTGGTGTGATCACAGCTGTAACCTCAAACTCCTGGGCTCAAGTTATCCTCCTACCTCAGCCTGTCAACTAGTGGAGACTACAGGTGCACACCACCACGCCCAGCTAATTTTAATGTTTGTAGAGGCGATGGGGGAGGGGTCTTACCATGTTGCCCAGGAAGGTCTTGAACTCCTGAGCTCAAGCCATCCTCCCACTTCGTCCTCCCAAAGTGTTGGGATTACAGGTATGAGCCACCATGCCTGTCCCCTCCTAATATTAATGAGATTCAAAAAGGGAAGAGAACTGACTAAAGTCATTGGTTCATGACAGAACTGGGCCAGGCCAGAGCTGTTTTCATGTAACGTTTGATACTTACCCCTACATTTGGAGGTGCCACCTTCCTTGCAAGGGCCTTGCATTTAGGCCAGGAGCTCTGGATACTGGCACTTCTGGACAATGGTAGCCAAGAATTTAGGATATGCCCTTGGGGAGCCACAGCACATGCTTTGCACACCCTTTTGCAGCAACACTTTGTCCCTCTACAGAGTGTTGAGCATGCTGTGGTTGTGTAGCTCACAAAGCTGGCATAAGCAATACAAACTGGTGGTTAGGAAGCATGCCGACAAACCTGCTACCATTACTTACCAGCTTACCACTACTTGACCTCTCTGAGCTTCACCTTCTTCACCTGTAGCATAGGAACAATAATGGAATCCACCCCATAGGGTTGTTGTGAGGGTTAAATGAGATAATGCATGAAAGTGCTTACACATTGCCTGGCACAGGATAAACACTTCTTAAAATTTACTGTTACGATCAGTAATACATCCAAACCAAATATTCTGCCTCTGGCGTCTCCGCTAGTCTCAAGCTAACCTCTAATCTGCATTGAAGCCTTACCTGGTCTCTCTTCCAAGCAGGTGCTGTTGACAGACTTTTACCCCTCCCTTCACAAACATGACCTCTCACATCTCCTGTTTCACCCCAACCGTGGACCACAAGATCCTAAAGTAATCAATAGCAGTTGCCCATCAATAATAGGGCTAGGAACTCCTGAGTTTTCTTGTTCATTATCAGTTATAGGAAGAAAAATTGACCACTGGCTTAAACAAATACTGTCTTTCTTAGGAGTTGTCTTTACTTTGAAGGCACTTAGACCCTTGGGAAGCTCTGCTATTCTGCAGCATGGCAGGTGCCCACATGCCTGGATGGCTGCCTTCTTCTATTGTTATTCCCTTGATATTGGGTTCTTTGCACACGTATACACTTTGGGTTCTATTTGCTACCCTTTTTTTAAAACTTGACTTAAACAATGAGTAATTGGGAAGTTCTGAATTTCTATTTGGAAAACAAATTGATGAGATCAGAAAAATCCAAGTAATCCTAAATTTACAGAAGCCAGATTACTAAAACCCAAGGACATTTTTTTGTAATGTAGAAAAGTTATATTTCACAGAGGTTTTTGCAATGCCCTGACTCTGGATCGCAGCCCTCCCTCGATTCTGGGTATTACATCATTTCATTTCAGCTAATGTAAACACTCATCACCCTGCACGTTGCAGGATTTTTCACTATGATTTGAGATTGGGCTTCATTCAGTGGGTCGTTGTGGTGATTAATGGTTTCAGAAGGAAGTGCAGCAGGAAGAGACTTTGCAGGAATGGAAGAGGTGAGGCAGCTCCATGTGAGATTCTGCAAAGGGATTAAGATTTGGCACCAGGCTTGGTTTCTGTGCAGCCTCTTAGGCAGAGAGCCCCAGGAGAGGGAAGCAGGCTGTCAGCTGTGGCTTTGCACGCTCTCAGCTGCCTTGAAGGTTGGTTGGCTCTTCTCGCTCTCTGAGGTACCCAATTTTACCTTGTTAAAGGATGGATGTGGATGCTGGAGGCTTAAAGAAGACCAGGTAAGGGTTCTTGTTGTCTAAGAAATCCCCCAGTGTTCTTAATGCATGGAATCCTGGGGACTGTTTCTTTACTAGCACCATTGTGCAGTGTTAGCCAAAATACAATTCCTCTGAGACATTTTACAAAGAGGATCAGAGAAGTTTCTTTCCTTGTTAAGAAAGTTTCTAAAACGTTTTAACCTAAAATGTTTAACTATAGAGATACAAATTATTTTTCTTGCTGTGCAATTCAGCTTTGAGATATTTTTTTGCATGTTAATCTACAAGATCTCGATAGGTATCCTGAGAGTTTATTAGATGTTTGTTTTCATTCCTTTTGCAATGGCCTATGGTATATTATGTATCAACATTTAATGTGATGAAAACTTCTCACTCATTATATTCTTCCGGATACTCGCTTTTGAATAAGTTGTTCTTCTTTTTGCAGATTTGGTTTGTTGCTTTCTTTTTTACCTTTTGGCTTTTGTGATTATAATACTAGTAAGGAATATCCTGAAGTAGTTATAGTTTTTTTTCTAAGAGGAAAAAACTATACTCAGGAGTTAAATGCAGACATTTGATAGCATCCCTGATTAAAATGAACTACATGTTTTTTGGTGTTTCAAATATGCTTTTTAAAAAATTTTCAGTGTAAATGTCCATAGTTTGTGGGAAAGGTAATGCAGTTTGTCTGAGTGGTCATTTACTTATAAACATTAAAAGGATATTAGACCTTTGATAAGATTAGCTGAAGAAGAGGTCATTGAAAGGAATAGTTTTCTGTGCACCACCAACTCAATTCCAAATTCTGTTTCTTTTCTTAAAAAAAAAATGGAGTTAAAAATAACCCAGAATAAAACTTGAAAACTGTTTTGTTTCTCTGTATTTGGCTAACTTCATCCCAAAGTACTGTGTTTAAGGAATTCAAGCTATGAAGACTACTCTTGAAATGGCTCACATAATTCTATCTTCGAATTTCCATAATCCTTTTCAAGAGCATATGATGTTTTATGAGTATTAGGGTTAAAAATTTCAATTAAGTGTTCATTCCTTCTACAACCCTGAGAGATGGATAACAATCCTCAGAAAAATAACATGAGAAATTGTGTCAGTGTCCTGACGCAGGCTCATTTCTCCTATCCAAAGTAGTGTGGGAAGGGGGCATTTGGCATCTCTCCTTCCTTATGGAAGGTGCGGGGTGTCTTGATAGAAGTGAATGTCTGTGGTCGTTGTGGTAGATAGATAGATGCAGGGACTCCTGATCGCTTTAATTTATTGGAAATCAAATGTTTTCATTAGATGTAGGGGACTGTGACTCTCCAGCTTTGGTTGAGTGAGACGAGGTCTATGCACCCAGTGGTTCTTCTTGTTTTTGTTCGGTAAGCCCTTTCAGTCTATGTCGTCCTGTTTTTCTTTTTGGAAACAGACCGGCAGCAGTCTCTTGCGTTTTGTATTACTTTAATCTAGCATTTTAACCATTGTATTTTCTTTTAGTGGGATGGCTAATAGTAAGGTTGGCTTGAGCCTCAATTTGAGAAGGTGTGAGAGTAGCTGTAATCTTTAGGAAAAGAAAATCATTCCAAGAGTTAAAACATGCAGACTCTTGATTGTGCTGTGTCCATTCTATTTTTGAGGAATCTAGACAAGCTATTGTTACAAATGCTTTTCCTCAAGTGTTTTCAGAAGACCAAAACAAAATATAATTTTTTGTCAGTGTATTACATTATCCTCATTCTGTCTTTTTTCTCCTTATCTGTCATTTTGGAGAGAGGGAAAATTGTTCAGGTAAACAATTGAGGAACAATTTCCAGGAACATCTAGGAACAGTTGCCATGGATTATCTTTTCCTTCTTAATGTGATCTTGATGAAGGTTTTACTTGTTTGCTCTTTTTATTTCTATTAAAATGGTAAGACATGTGCATGGTTGAAAAAAATTCAAACAGTACAAAAAGGGTAAACAATGAAAAGCCTCCTCTGTGGCATCTTAACACTCAGTTCTTTCCTCAGCAGTAAACAGTGCTTTAGATCTGTGCTTTTCAAACTTTCGTATGCATAAGCAACACCTGCAGAGTTGGTTACAACACAGTTTCTGAGGCTCTTTGGGGTGTGAGGAGTAGATTGAGAGCGGAGAGAAAGATAACTATAGTTCATTATATAACTATAGTCTATAGTACCTAAGAGACGTGGAATTTGAGGATTCTAGTGACAGCAGGAGACAGGGATATTAAAAAAAAAAAAAAAAAAGACTGTTGAGTTTCTTAGGAATTGAAAATGCTCTTGAGATAGTTGGCAATGAAGAGTAAGAAGCCAGGGTCATGAAACAGAGTATTAGAGTAGTGAAGAAATCCAAGGAGCTTCAGCATAAAAATGCCATCAGGAGAGGCCCAGTGGGTGGAAATAGGGAAATAGTCAATAGTTAATGGAAAATATAGCAATAGAAGGGGGTTATGGGCCACCTGACAAGGATAATGAGATTGAGCTGGAAACTGGAATAGGACTGGCCAAGCTAAAAAAAAATCAGGCCAATTAGCAATAATGAGAGTGTTTATTCACTTGTAGATTGGCAAAATACCTCCCTGGAATGAACTAGGACAAATGATCATTTCCTGTGCTAATGATTTTATAGCAGAAAAGAAAAAGAAATACCGTAGAAGGTGCAGGGAGGTGTCTGTGTGTGAGCCACTGTAATTTAATAACCCTAAGAAATGTAAGAAATGTAAGATTAACAGTCTGACGCAAGGAACAGAAAACCAAGATAATGTATACCTGACAAGAATTTTAAAAGCATGAATAGTAATTATGAAAAATAATAAACCTGAAGGATCTTGTCAATGAATTTTTTTAAAAGGTTAACTACCAAACACCTTTTCAGAAACACAAAATATGACAAGATTCAAAAAATCATTTTGAGAGGCACGGGTGAGAAGAACTAGGTTTTTTTCCCTACCCCACCTTCTTTGTCCAATAAAGTAAGAATAAACAACCGACGCTAAACACTTTCTTTGTGGCAGGTATTGTGTGAAATCCTTTATGTTCCTTAATTTATTTTGCCCTTATAGCTCTGGAGCTTGGGATCATAATTATTATTTACAGATACAGTGCAAAGAGAATTGCTCAAGGGAGAGCATATTCCTTCATAAGGAAGGGACATCTTTGAAAAAATAGGAAGTTCAGTTGGAAAACCAGAGAAACCTACCTAGAAAACCCAGTAAAAAAGTTCACATAATTTAAGGAGCATTCTATAAGAAACTGACATTAAAGCAAAAATAAGAGAGACTTTTATAGGAATCGAAGTGAAGGAGCGAGGCAAAGATAAGGAAGAGACTTCATAAGGAAGAGACATCTTTGAAAAAAATAGGAAGTTCAGTTGGAAAACCAGAGAAACCCACCTAGAAAGCTCAGTAAAAAGGTTCACACATAATTTAAGGAGCATTCTATGAGAAACTGACATTAAAGCAAATATAAGAGAGACTTTTATAGGAATCAAAGTGAAGGAACCAGGCAAAGATCCAGCAGAACCTTTGCAGATGCTCAGAATACTCCTTGGGCGATAGAAAAGGGAGCCAGCAGACACAATAAATTATTGCCTTGGTCTTTTCAGAAAAATATATCAAAATCATCTTTAGAAGCAGAGGTACTAGATCAAAAAGTAGTAAATGAACAGAATGTTCTAGACTGAGTTGACAAACTGGATATGGATAAATCACAGGGACAGGTTGGCCTTCATCCAAGAGTTCTAAAGGAATTCAAGGGTGAAATCATGGGGTTGTTGTTAAAAGCAACTCATTTTTACTTTCGAAAGTCTAGCAGCCCCCTAAACCTTGGTTGCCTGGTAAAATTGCCCAGCTCCATCTCCCTGTAGTACATTATTTAAACATAAATTATAATATGTATGTAAAATGTAAAATATAATAAATCAAATAGTGTTTTCAATAACTGTGATTTTGAATTCCCAAACCATGTCACGTCACTGTTTTGAAAGTCTTTGTGAACGTTTCATTCTTGAAATTGCTGAGAATTACCAGCCCCTTACAATCATGTAAAATAAGCTTATCATAATTCATGTGGACTCAGTAGCAAAAGCACAAAGAAACAAATAGGCAGTGACTCAGTTGCAAGAAAGTATTCATCACACAATGTTACTTCACTAAAGGGGGAAAAGAATCGTGCAGCCTCAGAAACAGACAGTCAGTGTCCATTAATTAAATAAATGCCATGTGAAGGATTTGAAAACTAATCAGATTTTGAGTTCCTAGCTGCACAGTCCCACTGCCCAATTTGTCTGGTGGTCTGGCCCTGCTCTCATTTATCTCAGGCCTTCTTCCATTTCTTGTGGTCTTGACTCCGCCTAGGTCTGCAGCCCAGGTGCTCTGTTCTCTGCTTTACTGCAGGTGGCCCTAGTTTTCTATCACCCATGACCTGCACTCTGTGTCACAGAGTAGAATAGTGATGGTGGTCTGGGAAGACAGAATTTGTGCTGGGTAAGACAGAGAGCCAAGTACAGGGTTTGTCAGGGTCAAAAGCTAGCAGTAAACCAGAGATGTGGAGTGGAGATGAAGGTCATTCAGTCATTTAATCAGTATTTCTTTTGAGCTCCTAGAATGTACCAGGCATTGTACGGGGGATACAAATATGAACAAGACAGCCACCGTGATAGAGAGAAACCAGTAAACAATTACAGTAGAGCAGAGTTTCTCAACCTGGACACTAGGTTGACATCCAATTATTTCCTAGAGGCAAAATTGCCTCTGTTTGGCTACCACTGTGGGAGAGTATGATAGGTGCATGAATGGAGAAAGAATAGGCCGTTATGGGAGTTCATAGCAGGGCTTCCTAATGCAGACCTGGAGGTGAAGGGAGACTGCCTAGAGGAAGTCATATCCTACAAGACATCTGCAGGGTGAGTAGCCCTCACGTGAAAGTTGGAAGAGGACAGTCAAGGAAGGGAACGGCTAGACCTGGAGACCAGAGGGAGGAAGCCCTGGGTCAGCCATGGGTAGCTACTCTTACCAGTGGTGGACGCTCCTTTTGGTGCCAGCCTTATCAATCACCAAGGGCCAGAGTTTCACAGCCAGCATCTGACAGCATGCTTTCGGAGGCTGTGCTCATGTGCATAGCTGCCACTAGATGAGGAGTGATGTTGGCTTAGAGATCCTTAGGTTCAGTGGTCTCTGGTGCAAAAGGGGAGGAAATTGGTATCTAATTCCATAGAAGTAGAATTCTCACTAAATTAACTGCCCCTTTCGGCTCCAATGCCTATTTTTGATTAGCTAAATCTAAGTTCATTTGACCAAGATTAAAAACTTATTAGCAAAAAAACTTATTTTCTTACATGGCTACTCCACAAACTGTTTCCAGCTGCTGGTAGCTGCAGACCGTTTTGGCAACTGTTTAGCAAAGAATACATTGTAATCATCCTTAAAATACCTCCCTTTTCCCTCTATTTGCTGTATACCTGGCTCCTTTCTAGAGAGAGACAGGTCTGTATTTCTGCCAGCAAAGGCCCATTGGCCACATGCTGGGTCAGCCTCGGGACTCATGCAATGACAGGCACATTCAAGAAAGATGCACTTTGTGTCTTCACATGGTAGGATCCCCTCTGCAGCATGCCTTTTCCTATTGGCTCCTTGATCCCCTTGTCCCTCAGGGGCCCTTCAATTTCTTTTTCTTTCTTTCTTTCTTTCTTTCTTTCTTTCTTTCTTTCTTTCTCTCTCTCTTTCTTTCTTTCTCTTTCTTTCTTTCTTTCTTTTCCTTCCTTCCTTCCTTCCTTCCTTCCTTTCTTTCTCTCTCTCTCTCTTTCTCTGTCTCTCTCTCTCTCTCTTTCTTTCTATTGTTTTCCTTTGGTTTTGGTTTTGAGACAGGATCTCTCTCTGCCACCCAGGCTGGAGTGCAGTGGCACAATCTTGGTTCACTGTAACCTCCGCCTCCCGGGTTCAAGCAATCCTCCCACCTCAGCCTCCTGAGTGGCAGGGACTACAGGCATGCACCACTGCGCCTGGCTAATTTTTGTAGAAATGAGGTTTCATTATGTTGCCCAGGCTGGAAATTTCTTAACAACAGTGATTGACATTGAGCACTTGCTGTGTGTTACCAGCCATGGGGCCGCATGGGAGAGGAGAGAGAGGCACTAAAAGGTAGGGGATAAGAAAATTGCTAAGCCTAGCACCATATTAGCCACTTCAAGTAAGCTATTTCCCTTAATACTCCCAGAAAACCCTTAATGGGTGGTGCCTTCCTCACTTTACAGATGAGGACCAGGCCTGATTTTATACAGCTATTAAGGGGTACAAGTGGGATTTGAGCCCTTTGTCAGACCCTGAAGCTCACGTTCCTTCTACTTCTGTGTTCTGGAGGAACTATCCAGGCCAGTGGGCCTTTTTGTGGCCCAGCTCCCAGGCCATTAGGACAATATCATCAGGGGTCTTCAGGCTACAAGGCAGATCTGGACTTGAGGGAGGCTGTCATCTTCAGCTGTTGTTGGGGGCTTCTTGTGATCTACATACATCCTTATTTGGGCCATCACTTCGCTGCCCATTCCCAGATTGCTGAGATGGCTTCAAAAGCAAGGACCCCGGTTCTCCTTACCCTCACAGCTGTCCCACTGCCTGTTACCAGGGCAGTATGGAATGATGTTAAAGATTCCAGAATCAGGATTTAAAAAATATGGAGACTAGGTACCTCTACCTTCCACTTGCTAACACACTCAAGACCAAGCAACAAGTAAATCTGTTGCTTATCCAACAGACTCTTTTGCAAAATGATAAACCAGCTTTATTAGTCCATTCTCAACCTGCTAATAAAGACATACTGAAGACTGGGTAATTTATAAAGGAAAGAGATTTAATTGACTCACAGTTCTGAAGGGCTGGGAAGTCCTCATGAAACTTAATCACAGCAGAAGAGGAAGCAATCATGTCCTTCACCTGGTGGCAGCAAGGAGAAGTACCAAGCAAAAGGGGGAAAAGCCCCTTATAAAACCATCAGATTTCATGAGAAATCACTCACTATCATGAGAACAGCATGAGGGTGACTGCCCCCCTGATTCAATTACCTCCCACCAGGTCCCTCCCACGACGTGGGGATTATAGGAATTACAGTTCAAGATGAGATTTGAGTGGGGACACAACCAAACCATGTCACCAACCATAAACCCTACCTGATTGTCTCAACTGATTGCACTGGGCATGAAATCACATAATGGTTATGAAGACAGACTGAAAAGATGCACAACTTACCGTCTTAAAGAGATACTGTGTCAACAATAAAGGGGAAAATTCCTCATTGAATTGGCTTATAGGAGAGACATGTTTGCTGAGCAAAGGGATGAAGGTGACTCCATAAGAAGGTGAGTTCTAGAGAGAAACGTTCATATCAGCGAGTCTGACTTCCACATGAGGCTAGCAATTGGAACCTGTAATAAAGGGAAACTTTCTATACTTAGGTAATAATGACATTTTGGGCACAAGGCATTGTGGCTTCTATGAAAGAAAGTACCAAGAAGGTTATAACTGAAAGGATCACACTGATTACCCAACTATCCCTCTCCTTTAACTGATGATGAAACTGAGGACCAGAGACATGGATGGGTAGACCAAGTTCATGTGTAGTCAGAGCTAAAGCTAAGGCTAAGTCTAAGTCGACCTATAAATAGCTAAAGCTAAAGCTAAGGCTAAGTCGACCTATAAATAGAGGTTTGTTTACACTGTGTATGTGGGAGAAGGGAAACCCTAGAATATCTTTTATTTAGATTTTACTTGAAAATTATCTTTGTAGGGAGATTATGTCTCCCTCCAGAGGCCCTTAAACATTTGGTCATCATGGACTGGAGGTATGCTGTGTTGAAAAGATTAGGACCTGTGCTGAAGAAAGCACCACACAGGCACACATCAAGGGGAAAAAAATGATTTTTTTTTCACAGAATTTATTCATTAATAAATATATTCCTTTATTCAACCAATATTTACTGTGCACCCACAACAGTGTGCCAAGCATGATGCTAAGTGCCAGGATGTAGAGTAGACAGACAAGCCTCCTTCCCTTTGAGCTTCCAGTCTAGCTGTGACCAGACTTATTCTGAAATGATTAAGGAAGGTATCCAGTGAGCTATGAAAGGTAGTAAGGTGGAGCTTAACCATGAGAACTCCTGAGAGGCCTATTTGAGACAGGGATGTAACAAATGGGTTTCAAAATGGGTGATTCCAAGTAAAAGCATTAAGCTTGGTGGTCTAGCATTTTGGAAAGTTCAGCTATTTGCACAGAAAGGAAAAATGTCAAAATAAGGGAACCCAGCAGGAGCCTGCTGCCATCGTCCAAGTACGTGGTGCTGAGCCTTTAGCCAGAGCTGGGGCAGTCAGAATGGAGAGGAAAGGTGTCATCTGAGTCATGCTCCAAAGTAGCATTGGCTGCCTGGCCTAGGGGTTGAAGGAGAGGAAAGAGACAAAGGTGGTGCTGAGGTTTCTGACCTACAGCAGCAGACAGGCAATAGAGATGAGATTATGGAGACAGTGTGGATATTTGGGGAAGGTGACAAGGTCATTTTGAAGCAGCCTGATTCGGAAGGGACCGGAGAATGGTCCAGGTGAGCTGTCCTCACAACAGCTGCTTAGCCCTCACTTGGATAAGTACATTTAGGACCCTTAGGAAGAGAATGACTTTTCATGTCGTCAAGGAGACTGAACTCTTGTGGAAGACAAGTAGTTGCAGAACAAAACGGAAGATTGCTGGGGATTCACCACTCCTTCCTTTTTTAACAAAAACTTCTTATTGTGTAAAATTGTAAACAAACACAGAAATACAGAGAATAGTATAATGACCCCCTCTTTACACATCACCTAGCTTCAACATTTATAAACATTGCCAATATTGTTTTATCAAACTCCCCTCAGGAGTATTTCCCCTCTACCTTGCTGGAGTATTTAAATCCTAGATTTTATATCACTTCATGCATAAATATTTAATAGTATATTTTTAATAAATAGAGACTTCATAAAAAAAGAACTGCAATATTATCATACCTAAATAAATATTTCCAAATTATGATTTAGTGACAAGCCTATAGTCAGACTTCCCTGGTTGTCTTTCAAATGGCTTTTAATATTTGGTTTTTGGAACAGGAATCAGATGAGGTCCAAATATTGCATTTGACTGATATGTCTTGTGAATCTTTTCATCTCTAATAGATTATCTCTTTTTATTCTCTCTTTATATACACTCTTTACTTACTGAAGAATCTGTGGCTATGGACCTGTACGACATTCAGCTTTCTTTGGAACACCTTGAGTTACTGTTTGAGGCTTACTTCTTATGAGTACAACAGGCATAAAATTGTTAGGTAATTCTGCAATGACCTATCTTGTATTCCTTCTGTTTTAGGATTCTCAGTCCTCCATAGCTGATACTGCTCGTGGTTCTAGGGTGCTGAGTGCCAGGCTGTGCAAGGGCAGCAAGTATTTTCTTTACTAGAGGTATATTGAGAGCACAGCACGTGCAAGGCCGTGCCAGGCCATCTGGGAAATGCAGGCAAAGTGGAAGTGCCTTTGCTTGGCTCCAAGGAGCTTATCACGAATTTGGAAGAAAGAAGATTGCATGAAACTAACAGATTAACACAGGCAGCTCAGTGTTGGGAAGTAAAGTAAAGCTACACTTGGCTCAAACCCCAACCTTGACTCTTAACAGCTGGGTGTTGGTGAACAAGTCACTTTATATTTCTGAACCTAATTCCTCTTCTTTAAAATAGCGAGGAAAAACTCTGCCTACTTCAGGATTATGTGAAAAGCAGGCAGCATGGGCCCTGGAGTTAGACTTTAAACGCTGCTTCCTTCTGATATTAAGTGCCTGCAGTCAATGGGCACTTTACTCCATGCCAGTCCTGTGCTCAGTACTTCATACACATTACCTCATTTTAGGTCTCTCAGCAACCCTGTTTTACAGATCACAAAACTGAGGCTTAGAGAAGCAGTTTGTGTACATTTACCTACTTAGTGAATTAGGATTTAAACCCAGACAAAGTCAAAGCTCAAACTTTAAACTGCCAAAATATATTATTTCTCTCAAACACATATGTCAAGGTTCAGTATTCTTGTTTATAAGGAGGGAGCTGTCATATCAACTTTATGGAATTATCATGGAAATTAAATAAGACAAAAGGTACTCAACAGATAACAAATGCTCAAAAGTATTTGTTTTCATGGTTGTTATTATATCAATGGTTGAACAAGTCTGTAAAACATGAAATTGTACAGAACCATCTATAAACATAATAGGAATATGGAAAATGGAGACATTAACTTGCACTGAGGCCCTTATGGTGAGAGAGTGGGCAGGGAGGATCCAGTGGGTCTTTGGTTATCACAGGAGATAAAAGCACATTCTAAGATGGGGGAGCAGCTCAAGCAGGGAGACTAGATGAATGGGGTGTTAAATACCCTCTTTAAACTTCCTATTTGTCCAGTTAATGCCAGTGAGGGTTTAATGGTCAGGGAGAACACACATGTGCACCCCTGACGCCATTAAGAAGACTGTGTGGGAAATTACAAAAAGAGGCTGTGATGAAGAGCCTGGTGCTCTGGGTGGGTCTCAGCACAAGCTCTGTCTGGTCCTGTGGTCTCAGCAAGTTACTAAACTTCTTTGCATCTCATTTTCTTTCCAGGTAAAACAGAGATCATAAAGGACTTTATGATATAGGCTATCCAGGGATGTTTGGGGAATTAGATGAAATATTATAGGGAAAGATAGTGCCGGAAGGACCCAGGGCAGAAACCAAGAGAAGTCAAGAACTGAAGTCCTTCCATTCCCACCTCTCTGTCACCTTCCCTGCTTCTATTGGGGTTGCAGTCTTCACCACCCCCTCACCCTCCCTAACTCAGGGATACCACAGGATTAGGCTGCTAAAGTGACATAGTGAAAATGTTCTCAAGGGTTCCCTCCTTTCTGCAGAAATAGGACCCTGGGTAATACATGTGAGAATCAAGAAGAGAGAGGTTGGATGTGCTCATCTAGGGTGGTTACTTGCTTTTGCTCCCCAAATTTTCTTGCGTAAGAAGTTTATTCCCAATTTCTTGAAAAATTTAGAGGAGGGATATTTGGTGTAAAACAATGAAATCATTGGTCTTTGGGATGTTGACTGAGACTCTTCTGGGGAAGGAGAAAGCAGGGAAGGTGATGCAGAGGTGGGAATGGAAGAACTTCAGTTCTTGACTTCTCTTGGTTCTTCCCTGCATCCTCCTGCAGGTAAGAGAGATTTTCAAGTCACTAACACTTTGGTGTGAGTTAATTGTGTCTGCTCTTCCTCATACTGTGTGCAGACCACTATGGAAGATGGATGCAACAGGAATGGCCTGTTGGAAGACGTGAGCAATACTAGCTCGGGAGGGCATACAAGTTTCTGCAGGGGCCACAGGGGAGGGTTCCTTGTCTGGAATTGGAGGCTCAGATGGGGCTTCCTCCAGGAAGCATTTAGAGATGGAGTGTGACTTAGCTGTAGTTACCACAAAGAGGGAACAGCATTTGCAGAAGCCTAGAAGTGAGAGAGAGGAGTGAGTCCATGATGGGTTTGGGACCCCTGTGGGGAGCTATTTCTGCAGATCCACAGGCCCCTCAGAGCTCTCCACAGAGGAAATATGGTCATTGTTTGTCAGAAGTCCTGCCGAGGCAGCGTGAGGCTTATGAGGAAATGGGGCATGAGACAGCAAGGTGCTAGAAGGGTACTTCCTAGCAGTCTCTCACCTGCGCACCTCACCCGTGTGCACAGCACATGGCTCACCCCTCAGGGCTTCGGTGTTCTCATGAATGAAATGAGGACTCAGTGAAGTCCTTTCAGTTCCTCAGCTCTTTGGCTCTCTGAAAATATTTTTAAAGCTGAGGAAAAAAAAATCAAGTAATACTGAAAACAGATTTCAGTCCTTATTAGGTTGCAAAATGGAAACAGAGACAGAACCTGGTATTGAGAAATAATTCAAAGAAGCATTTAAGAAGAGACATCTTTGATATTGAGTAGATAAAGAATTTATGGCAATTCTAGTCTACACTGGGCTTGAGTTACCAACAAACAAGAAATGAATCAAAGGAGAAACCTGAGGAAGAGGAGAAAACCCCCCTCAGAAGCAAGTGGGCATTTGAAAACAAGTGACATAGGCGACCTCCTGTCGGTGGGGTGAGCTAGTCGGTAAATACAGGGCCAGTGGCTGGCACAGGAAGACGTGCTGGCGTGATGGTGGCAGCAGGAGTGAGTCAGAGAGCCTGAGCTCTCTGGAGGGGCTGGCTTGCCTTTGGAGGCAGAGGTTGTGGGCACGGGAAGGATGTTGACCCCTGCTCTTTGTGGAGGCACTGAAGGGGTCTGGCCCGGAAGGCCATTTGTAGAGCTGAGTGAATGCCACCTGGGCTGGGCAGAACTGGCATCTCTTGTGTGGTGGTGGGCATGTGATAGGAGACATGTACCCAGGACAGGTACCCAGAGTTGCCTGGGGACCTCCGGGGCTATGGGTCAGAACCACTCGGATGAGTGGGGCTGCAGACGGGCAGCTCTCTGCTCTGCCTAGTGAGAAGTGAGATTCTGACAGGGAATCTGAGAAAGGGGGGCAAATGGGTTTTTTCTCCTTGGCATTATAACATGAGCCAGATGCATTGAATCAGGCATCAGCATTGTCACATCAGTAGCAACAATAAGCATCTGTTCTATGCCAAGCATTAGGCTATGCCCATTATCTACATTATTTCCAGACCTCACAAAAACCTGTCTAGGGGGCATTGTTTTTAATCCCCATTTTACCCCATATTCCAGTGAGCCTCAGAAGCATTGAGTCTTGAAACTAGTGAATTGCAGAGATGAGGAACCACACCCAAGTGTACCTGTTTCTCTTTCACGAGAGAGACATAGTCTAAGTTGTGTTTTCCAATCCCAAGCAGTTGTACCAATGCCGTGCTCATGGTAATGTAAAACATAAGCAACATTGAGTATTATTGTTTTTAAGTTTTTACTTTAATAAATATTAAAATGATACCTTTGTCCCCTTTTGCATTTCGTTGATAACTAGTGAAGGTGAACAATTTGTCTGCCCTCTGCCTCCTGGGTGGATTGTCTTCTTGACTTTGCCCATTGCTAGACAACTCATGTCACACGTGAGGACAATACATTCCAGTGTGTTTGAGTGACCTGACCAAGGCCACACAGCTGGTTATCAGAGAGGCCTAGGCCAGAACTCGTGCCAGCGCCTCTCCCATGGCTATCCTGTCTGCATCCTCCACACCCCAGCCCTGGGCTGCACTCCCAGCTCCTCCTCCTGGTGCCACGATGGGTAGTATGAGAAGCTCACCCATTCCCAGGGGCTATCCAGCAGGAAGACAGAACGGGACAGGCAGCTCTTTGACCAAAGCATCCTAATGTGAAATCCATCTACAAAAAGCCCTGGAATCTCTTCTGATGAATAATAGGTAACCACTCAGGCATAGTTTAAAATAGTTTGGTTTGTTTTGAAATTTTTTAAAAATACAAAGAAGAAAAACAGTGGAGGAGGCAGATGGCATGTTTTAAAAGAGTTCTTGCTGGAGATTTTAAAAGCCAATATAAAAACTAGCTAATAAAGTGTCCATCACAATCTAAAGATAGATATACCTAAAATTTCACTGGGGCACCTGGGGACAAGAACAGCTATTACTGTGAATCTACTGTTTATTAGGCACTGACTGTCAGGCATCATGCTGAGTTTCTGAGTCTTCTCACTTATTCCTCACAACCACCTGATAAGACAGATACTGTTATTGTCATTATCACCATTTTACAGATAGGCAAACTGAGGCTTATTTTTACAAGGTAAGTGGCAAAGCTAGGGCTTGAACCTTGGGCCTGACTCCAGTGTTTGTGCTGTTAATTACTGATGCTACCAGACACCCTGAGAAAGCATCTAAGCCAGGGGAGTGGCAGCAGCCCTCTGGCCTTCAAGAGAGCAATCATTGTAAAAACAGATTATCCCAGCCACTTTGAATAATAGTTCTTGATCCAGAAAAAAAGCACCCAAAAGACCATTTGTCAAGATCCTTCTCTTCTTTTAGATTAACATCAGTGCCATGTTTCAGTTTCAGTAATTGAGGCTCAAGAAATTTGCTGTACAAACCACCATGGCACGTGTGTACCTATGTAACAAAACTGCATGTTCTGCACATGTACCCCAGAACTTAAAGTATAACAAAAAAAAAAAAAAGAAATTTGCTGTAGGCAACTCTAAGTGTTGAGCTAAAATGAGCCAAACTCAAGCATCTTGCCTCCTTCTATCCTTACCCACACTGTGTTTGTGCATGCACACGCACACACAGTGCAACTCACACACCAAAACAGCCAAGAATAAAATGGGTTCGAATAACTCAAGCAAACGGTCGGTTGAAATTACAGACTGCAAGGCTAGTAGGCACCAGGCCAGGACATTCTCATTTCAGGTCTACCAACAAACTATCTCCTTTTTAAAGGGAAATGTCATTTTGATTTCAGCCATCCTTGCAGGAGGTTTTTCAGTGTAAATTCCTCTTAGCCTTCCTAAGTAAAAATGAAGAACAGCTGATCCTTGTCTTGTCCAATGTATGGTTTTCCCTGGAACTTTTATGAGCTGAGTAGGATGAGCAAGAGAGGAAGTGTTCTTTAAGAGAGTCAATGTGCGGCCACTCTCAGCTGCCTGGTGTTGCCTCTAGCAACTAAGATTTATTTTATAAACACATATATGGTCCTTACTGTACAGCAGGCACTGCTCAAAACAGTGTACAAATAGTAACATCCTCTTCACAATATGAAGGGGAAAGTGAGGCAGAAAGGAGCTAATTAACTGGCCCAAAGTCACATCGCTAGAGTGGCAGGTGGGATCAGGGCTCAGGTGGCTTGCCTTCGGTGTGCATTACTCGTGGTTAGTAGTGTTGCCAATTTCTTCTGACATAGAGTTGATTATCTTCATGCTGTTTTTCTCACACAGAGATTAAGCCTGAAGTTCATGTATTCCATGACCCTGGGGAGAAAAAGAAACCTAACTACAATAAGCAATGGGAAATGAGTCAGAGCCTGTTTATTTTGATGATTGATTCTGTGAGACTGATTTGTTGAATGAATGAACCAAATGAATGATGGCCTTTTGCGGCTTCTGTTTGCCACTTTGATATTCCAGGATTTATTTCTTTTGATCTTCTAAGCTATCTAATTTAAATACCCACAAATTCAGATATTACGATTTATATTTGGCCTTCACTCCCCCATCTGCATCTGGCACGGTGGACTCAACTACAATTCACCTCTTGTGCATTTGACCTCTCACTCTAAAAATAAGGGCCAGATGAATGTTCATATTCCTTATAGAACAGATGATGGTTTTACTAGACGAGTGTGGTTTATACTTCAGAACAGCAGCTGCACATATGGAATGAAATTATTTGAGTAACCTATTTTCAAACCTTGACACATACATTTGGCTTAAAATTCAACATGTGCTTTCTCAGAAAGGAAGCAAATGTAAACAGTCTTCTCATATATTATCCTGCACATCTGAATCCTATGTTTTATTTATTGGTTTCTCTTTTGAGTCTGGAATATAATCAGTTGGAAACGAGAAAGGAAGCCCCATTCATTCTCCTCTTTGTGATGCCGTGAAAATGATAGAATGTTTGAGCTAAAGGAGGGCCTTGGAAATAATCAGAGGAGACCCTTTCATTTTATAGAAGGATTCTGAGGCCCAGAGAAGTGCAGTTTGCCTGGGTTCCTCCAGTCAAATGTGGTGAACATGGGCTTAAAACCAGGTTGCCTGACTCTAGGCCAACTGAGTTGGACAGTGTTGAGGTAAACTCTGAAAATCTGGTGACCCCTCCCCACCTGACCCCTCCAGCCTCAGTCAACACCCAGACACCAGGGATCACCTGTCAGTTATCTCAGACCAGAGATATCTCTTCAAGCTTCAGACCTGTACTCCCTTTGTGTATTAGGCACTTATCACCACTCACCCAAACAATACATTGACTGATAGCGCCTCCCCATCTTCCTGATCATCTCCCCCAAACACACACACACACACACAAAACACTTTTAAGGCACAGACCCATTGTTCTCAAAAAGTAGTCTTGATTACCTTAGTCCTTTTCTAAAATGCTGCCATTGCCCACTTCATTCACTCCCACTCATGTATCCCAATCATTTAGAATGATGTTGGCACACCGAAAGCACTCAATAAATATGTGTTGAATGAATGAAAGGCTCCTCATTTCCTACTAAAGAAATTAATCTCCATTTCTTAGCTTGGTGGTCAAGGCCCTTTATCATCTGGCACTAATCTTTTCCCATTTTGCTCACTTCCTCCCTTCTGTCCTCTGCTAATTAAACAACCAAATAGCTCTTTTTTAAGGTAAAAATTTATTGTTTACCAATAAATACTCAACTTATTGAGTGTTTATGCCAAGACTTTTTTCGCCTTTTTATGAGTGTTAACTCGTTTAATTCACACAACAATCCTATAAGGTTGGTACTATCATTATCACCATTTTACAAATAAGGCAATTGAGCCACAGGTTAAGTTACCTCTCTATGATCACACTTTTAAGATGAGGCAGAGCTGGGATTCAAACTCAGGAATTGTGGCTTCACATCCCATGCATGTAGCCACTATGCCATGGCTAGGTTTCCTATTGTTTTATTTTTAGTTATAAACTTCAATAGTCTGGAAGTACACAAAAAGTAACGATTTTTCACCCACTTCAAAAAGAATTTAGATAATGTGTATTCTTCCAGATGGTTTTCTTATGTTAACTAGTATATTTACATAATTTTAAAACCAAAATTATACATACTACAACATGCCTTTTAAATTTACTATATTTTTGAGATCTTTCCATAAATATTCCTACACATATCTCTTACATATATCACAGCCTCATTATTTTTCATTGTTGCCTAGTATACTCTTGTATGGATACACACCATAATTTATTTTTTCAGTCCCTGTTGATGAACACTTCAGCTATTCCCAAGATTTTTCCCTTAGGAACAATGCTGGAGTGAGCATCTTTATATATCTATGTGTGTAATGCTAAATATTTCTGTAATTCAGATTCCTAAAAAATGTGATTGCTGAGTCTTGGGATATACACACTTAAAACTGTGATAGATACTGATAAATGGCCTCCAAAATGCTGTCCTCCCACAAGTAGTGTCTTGCAGTTTGCCAATTTATCCTCCCACAAATAGTGTCTTGCAGTTTGCCATGATTCCTTTTTCCTCTGCACACAAATTCGGGAATTGAATGCTTCCATCTTAACTGTTCCAGTCCTCTCCTCTCTGGGAGCTCATATCCTCTGCTTGTCATGCCTCTATGCCTCTTTTTGCACAGTGAATGTATTTTTTCTTCCCCTGCTGCTCCATAATATCAAATCCTCCTTGTTCACTGACTGGTGCTCATGTTGTCTCTGTTTCTTTCTCTCTCTCTCTCTCTCTTTCTCTCTCTCTCTCTCTCTCTCTCTCTCTGTCTCCCTCCTCCCCACACACCCCTTTCTCCTTCCCTCTCCTCTCTACCTCCTTGGTTATATAAAACCATAGTGGTTTCTTTGATACAATATTCACATCAAGGAGTCTCGGAGGCTACCTAGAGAAGAGTGAATTCTGACTGTTCCTGGCAGTGGTGACGCTTTATGTGGTGCCAATTGGGTTGATGTTTGTAGCATCAGTATTTGGCTGTGTTGTTAAAGATGACCCCATTTTGTGTCCGTTATTTAGGGCACAGCAGTGAGTGTGATTAAGAAAGGAACAAAGAGTTACAAAGGAAAGCAAAACTGGAGAAGAGCCTTTTAAATGATGAAGGAGATGAGAAAAAGGAAGATAAAGGCAAGATGTTGCTGAACTCCTCCTTCATGCCACCCCCCTTGCTTGGTGCTTTACATACATTATTGCATTTAATCCCCCAGTGAGAACAGACTAAACAGATTAGGAATGGTCTCTCTGGAAGACAGGAGGAGGATGTGAGCAAAGTTTCTGAAGTCATAAATAGTTCTAGTGTAAAACTACAAAGATACGCCTTGAAGTTACAGCAGAGTGAGTTTAGGACAAGAGAAAGGTAGTAAGTAGTACTTCCAAATGGGGCTAGTAAACAGTGGACTCTGTAACCAAAAGTGTGAAAAGATGGACAACTTAAATAGCTTTTTTTTTTTAAGGTTTTAGACAACTGCATGGTAATACATTGCTACTGGATTTCTAATTGGAGTTAGGATGCTTGGAGCCTTTAGACATTCATATTGAGGTCAAGGAGTCTAACCATATGTACAGCTCTGTAGTCCATGAAGGTATCTGGGGGAGCAGAAGACAGGACATTCGGGGCTTCTGTCATCTCTCTTTAAACCAGAATCTCCCTACTTCTTATCTCTTGAAAGTTCTGGGCTTCTACATGAGATTTCCTTTGTGAGGGACAAAAAAAAGTTGTTATTTATTTATTTTTTTTAAAGTCTACAAACGATTGCATTAGTTGTTTGACTCCACTATTGGAGACAAGCCATGGGCTGGATGGACTGTGGATCTAACCAACGGGAGGAAATTTTACTCACGGACCAAGGCTCCACCATTGCTTCTCTCAATTCCCATAGTACAAGCTAGAGTCTGACAGCCTTGTAGCTCAGCCCTGACCTCAGTGGGGTGAGGACTCGGTGAGGTGAGAGAAGGCAAGTGCAGCAGCAAGAACTGCTCCTGTTTCTGAAAGAACATCCCAGTCCATTGGTAAGGCCTCTCAGCCCCATTCCACCCTATCACAAGCACGGTGGGAGCTCCCCTGAAGCCAGTGCCCCAAGTGCCTTGCCTACTGTGTGCCTTTGAAGGAAGAGTCAGGGAGGCCAGGAGCCTCAGCCTCAGTCCTGGCTCACAGGTTCTGTGCTGTCACTGAGCTACTTACTTCACCCCTACTCTTGCCTGGTCTTTCCCTTGGGCTGTGAGTCAGAAGGCAGTGGTTGAAGTCTCTGCTTACCCATTTTGCAGCCATAAGATTCTCTAGCACTCTCAACCTCTTTCTAACCCATGGTTTCATCTGTGTTTCTGTAACAACTCCTACTAATCAGGCTGCTAGGAGGACTGACTAAGATAATGCAAACAAAACACTTTTCAGGGTGCCTGCTGAGTGGTGAAGCCTCAGTAAATGGTAATATTGGTGGTCATAGTTGGGTCATTTTTATACCCCCTCCACCCCCTGCTTCCCCTGCTGATATCTTGGTTCCTAGCCCTGTGACTTGGAAGAGACTTGGGCTTACGCTATGATACCTGCTTCTGAGCCAGTAATGCCTGACCCTGACATCTGCCTGCTGCCTTCCAGTCCCATGGCTCGCCCCATCAATACTGATTTTCTGTCCTTGATTATACCTGCAGTGACATCACCAAGCACAATACATCATACACAGTGATACCCAGTAACAGCCCTCTTTGTATGTTACTGCATTTAAAAAAGAACTTTGTCTCTTAAGAGCACTTCACATATGTCGTTTCATATTTGATAGACTTCCTTTTCTGCAATTGAAATGTAGAAATATCAATGACTTGTCCTAAGGTGCAGGCTTGCTAGTTGATATAGACAAGCAGAAACCCAGGTCCTCTGATTCCCAACTTCTTTTTACCATTTCCTGCAATCTTTTGAGTTTTTGTATCTAGATATATTGGCCTTTGCTTTGATTTATATAGACTTGTAGGTTTCCCTGTGAATCTGGGAGCAGGATGAAGGTAAGAGTTTAACTTCTGCTTTGCAGTTATACTGTAGTCAGCTGCTAAAACATAAGAATACTATCTAGATGTTAATGAAAAAAATATTATTTTTGGCCTATTTTTGTTTCAAAATGTTCTGGACTTAATAAATAGCTGTTAAGATGTTTATCAAATTTATCGCATTCCCCAAAATCTAAATAAATACCTGAGATAAAAAGAAAATGTGACCCACTTGAGGTTAGAAGTTCGAGGCCAGCCTGGCCAACATGGTGAAACCCCATCTTTACTAAAAATACAAAAATTAGCCATGCATGGTGGCACGTTCCTATAGTTCCAGCTACTTGGGAGGCTGAGGCAGGAGAATCGCTTGAACCTGGGAGGCAGAAGTTGCAGTGAGCCAAGACTGTGCCACTGTACTCCAGCCTGAGTGACAGAGCGAGACTCTGTCTCAAAGGAGAAAATATGGCCAAAAAATAAAATTAAATACAGTAAAGCTAAACTGCCTTAATAAATGGAAAATGGCATTAGGCTTATAAGAAAGGTATTCTACATAAAATATTTTGCCTCTGCAACCAGCAAATTCTACCATATTAAAGACATAGCAGTTTTGTCTCTCTGTGCCAAAAATCATGAGAACTTTTATTCTTGTTCTCATGATCCACTGCAATGTTCTCTATTCAGAAAGCTCTGGGATGGTTTTTTTGTTTTTTTCCTGGCTCCTTTGATGTTCCTCAAACAAAGACTCTTGAAGTTGCAGATTTAATGTATGTTTTTAGACCAGTGCAGAGATGGGGTTCAGGGGAACATTTCACATGGGCTTTGATGTTAGAATCCTTTGGCAAATCATGTTTGCCTTTCAAAATGATATCAGGAGGATAGACGTTTTCCTTTTTTTCGAGATGGAGTCTTGCTCTGTTGCCCAGGCTGGAGTGCAGTGGTACGATCTCTGCTCACTGCAAGGTCCACCTCCTGGGTTCATGCCATTCTCCTGCCTCAGCCTCCTGAGTAGCTGGGACTACAGGCACCCGCCACCACGCCTGGCTAATTTCTTGTATTTTTAGTAGAGACGGGGTTTCACTGTGTTAGCCAGGATGGTCTCGATCTCCTGACCTTGTGATCCGCCCACCTCGGCCTCCCAAAGTGCTGGGATTACAGGTGTGAGCCACCATGCCTGGCCAAGGATAGACCTTTCCTAAGGGTTGTCAGGGAAATAACCTCATGTGCAGAAAAAGTTTTATGCACAAATATATGTATCACAACAGCTTTACAGTAGTGAAAACCCGGAAACAAATTAACAGTAATAAGAGAATGGCTACTTACACTGTTGTGAAATCATGAGGAGGAATCTCACATAGAATTGAAAGTGAGGTCTAAAGAACTTTGTAGTAATATGGAGAAAAACTTGGTTAATACATTATGTAGAAAAGCAGATTATAAGTTGTGTGTAATATGACATCACAACTATGGAAAACTACACAGTGGTAGTGGTATCACAGGTGATCTTTTGCTTTTCTTTATTTTCCAGTTTTTCTGTAATAACAAGAATTTTGAAAATTGGAATGGGAAAAGGGTGTTTTACTGAAAACAGAAGCATCATCCTTCTCTGTTGGTAATTTTCAGCTTGATTCGGTTTGTAGTGCTGCAGAAAGTGCTTTTGATTTCTCTAGAACAGTGTTTCTCAACCTCAGCTAGTTGTGGGAGCAGTCCTGTACACTGGACAATGTTTAGCAGCATCATTGGCCTCAACGCACAAGATGCCTGTAGCATGCCCTCAGTTGTGACAACCAAAAATGTCTCCACACATTGCCAAATGTCCCTGGTGTGGGTGGTCGTGATAAAATAACGTCTGGTTGAGAACTGCTGTTCTAGAATCATTCACTGATTCATCCCAAATACCCACTCCCTGGGAGACCCAGCAAGAGGTGGCAGTGGGTATTCAGTTGTACACAGTAATGGAGTATGTAGAAATCTAGAAATTCACTCACTCATTCATGAGACATTTATTTTCCAGAAAGGTGTTTGGCATCAGAAAACTGTGGCAATAGGAAGCAGGGTTCCTTCCAGCTGCAGGGTGGGATTCAGTGGGAGGAATTCAGCCCCTTGCGGGCAGAGGTGGAGTGAAGAAAGGGCCTGGCAAGCAACAAGGCTCATTAGGACTGAGACACCAGCAGTTTTGGTCACAAAAGGAGGTGGAAGCCAAATTCCCAGCCTGAGATGGGAATGAAAGCAGAAATGCAGTTGACTAGACATTGTGGAGCCTGCACCAGAGAACTAAAGCTCCTTAAATTCCTCCTGACAGGGAACAGGATTGTCCTCAGAGCCTAGGGCAGCCCTCAGCTTGCTGGTGGAAGGAATGGGGCCTTGGATAAGGAGTTGGAAGAGTGGGTGGCTAGAGAGCCCCTGCAAGGCACTGCCCACTCAGTAGTGATACTTACTATGAAGGGCTGTGGGTCTAGACTGAGGCATTTACACTTGGTTCTGGAAGAGAGGAAAGAAGCCAAACCAGTTTTCCTATAGGAAAGATCTCTAGAAGTGGATCAAAGAATGTACACTTATTGAATTTCGATGGGTAGTACTCAGTTGCCTTTCTAAATGCCAGTATAATGATCAATGGATTGGATATTATTTTGGCATTTTATAGCGCTTGAATAATAAGTTTATTATTTTAAATGTTTGTAGTGCTGCAGAAGGTTTATAAAGGTTTATGGCTGTCGCAGTTTTGCTTTCATGACCTGTTGTTGATCGTATCTTTGATTTATGTTAGGCCTAGACAGGAACAGAATCCCTAATCATGAAATTTTTCCTATGGGAAAATATATCTTGCTTTATGACAATCTACTTTATGACGTGCTTTCCAGAAATAATGTGTGGCAAAATGTAGAGGTCATCTATAAAGTTTGTGTTTGTTTTATCTGTTGTGAATTTCCGTGATTTTTGTCCCCCTTTGATGGCTAATTTATTTTCCATCCTCTATTAGAGATATATATTTAATAAAATTTAAAATATTCTTTTTTAAAAATGCATGAAGCACAAGGAAGGTGAATGAGTGATTAACAAGATGGTGATTCAGATTGAATATTAAATGTATCTCATTTCATGAAACAAATGCATTCAATTAAGTTGAATGATATGAAATTTTGATTTTTCTAGGTCAAAAACAGTCAAATATCAGCAATTTTATATGGCTCAGTGTAATAGTAATGTTGGCTATAAAGAAAATTTTTGTGAAATGAATATTCTGTTTTTTATTGCTTTCTTAAAAATTCTGAGGTTCATTTCCCTGAAGACAGAGTTGAAAACTTTGGCTGTGTATCATGCTGGGCATGGCTGGAATTCAACAAATTATTCTTGCTTTGAATGATTGTTTCCATTGGAACAAGAGTTCCCAACGAACCCTGGCTGCTCATAGAATCACTGGGGAAACTTTAAAAGATATAATCCGTGGCTCCACACAGATAAATCAGTACATTGGATATGGTATGCAGTGGGGCAGGGCTCAGGCCTCAGTATTTTTTTGTTCCCCAGGTGACTCTAAGGTGCAGCCAGTTTGAGAACCACTGCACTAGCATTTCATTTAAGGAGTCTTAACGGAGCTTTTGTATACCTTAGAAAAACACAATGCCTTTGTTCCTCACCTACTTCTCTATCTTGCTTTGGACTAATAAGGTCTAAAGATGAAATGTAAAAAAAAATATATTTAACTTGATCAACCCCTGCTTTGGTTTTCATTCAACAGAATATTTATTGGGTACCTACTACGTGCCTGGTCCTAGGGCTGGGGATTTTGATGAAACAGATGAATGCTGAGTTAAAGAAGAATTCTGCCTCTTAAAGAAGCCAGGGGTTTATATGAAATGTCCCAAACAGGCAAATCTATAGCCATAGAAGGTAGATTAGTGGTGGTTGCCTAGGGCTAGTGAGGATGGGAAAATAGGGAGTGACTTTAAACGGGTATGAGACTTAACTTGGAGGTGAAAAAAGGGCCTAAAATTGATTGTGGTGTAACTATATTAAAAACTATTGACTTGTGTACTTTAAATGAGTCAATTGTATGGAATGTGAATTATATATCAATAAAGCTGCTGTTAAAAAAAAAAAGCCAAGGGTTCCTTTTGGCATGAGGACTTCACACTGAATAAGTAAATTAGGAACAGCAGAGAAGAAACTGTACACCCATTCCTTTCAAAACTAATAGACAATAAAATGGGGACAATAACTGAGGGCAAAATAAAGTAAATCCTGGTTGGAGATGTTTAGTTATCACCTGTATTCCAAATAGCACCTGAGTGTTCAGAGGGTAAATGGGCTGGGAGCTGTTGGTGAGAAAAAGACAAGAACCTTCATAGAACGTACTGTGTGCCAGGCACTATGCTAAGTGCTTTGTATGTATTCATTCATTCAGTTATCACACAGTTATCCCCATTTTACTATTTTGAAATGGAAGCACAGAGAAGTAACTGCCCTAAGGTCATATAGCTAGTTAAGCAGTGACATTAAGACTGCCTTAAAGAGTGGAAGTATTCTAACAGCAATGTGACGATGCGGGAATGGGAGTGGCAGTGGGCAGGGAAGCTTGGGCTTGTTGAGGGGATGATAGTTGTTGCAATGTGTTCAACTAGGGTAACAATGGAGGAGGGGGTAGAAGGGTGGACAGTGAGGGGTTACTGAGGAACTCCCTTGACCATGCTAAGGAAACAAAATGCAGCAGATGGGCATCGTTGAAGATAATTGAATCAAAACAAGGCTTAAGAAGGCCAAGTTCAGTTTTCTAAATGCACAGATATATGCATGTCTGAATGAGTGTCTCTCTGGGTCTGTTCCCTGGGTCTCACTATGACCTGGGCTCTGGGGAGAAGTTACTAAAAGAGAAGTCACAATGACCTAGGGAAATTGAAAAGCCTCCATAGGACCTGCCTTAGAACCTTACATTCTTTGAATGGTTGCGAAGTCGCAGCCCAAGGCGACTAGCCCAGAATGCTCAGAACATTTGGCATCAAACCTGGACTAGAAGGTAAACCTCTAGAGGGGAAGGAAAAGTTTATTGTCCCTTGACCTACTCACTTCCCCCAAAGTGGAGCAAATTGGGCTCCCCAGCTTTTCTTTTCCTTCTCAGTGAGACAGATGAGTATAGACAATAATTGTGCAGGGGCAGAGGAGGAGGGAGGGACATTGGAGACTGTGTCCACCCAGGCTCTCAGGCTAACAGTCTGATCTCTAAGCCAAATGCTGCACTTCAGAGCCAGCAACTTCTCATCCCCACGAATACATTCCCCTTGACCTTTCCACGTTTGCTTTGTGCTCTCAGGGCTCAGTTCATTCATGAAGATTTTTCCAAGATCTGCCCTATTCTAACTTCCTTTTATGCTTGGATTTTCATACCAAGCCTCATAGCACCTCCCATGTAGGTAGCATTTCCTACTATTATAATCTCCACATTACCCCCGAATAATCGAGAATTCACAGTATAGCTGTTCTTTTCTTATTTTGTTGTGCCCTAGACCTCATGATAGGTTAATCCTCTTATGCCCTATGTTTTTTTTGTTGTTGTTGTTCTTGCACAGTTCTTTTTTTTTTTTTATACTTGAAGTTCTAGGGTATGTGTGCACAACGTGCAGGTTTGTTACATATGTATACATGTGCCATGTTGGTGTGCTGCACCCATTAACTCGTCATTTACATTAGGTATATCTCCTAATGCTATCCCTCCCCACTTCCCCCATCCCACAACAGGCCCCGGTGTGTGATGTCCCCCTTCCTGTGTCCAAGTGTTCTCATTGTTCAATTCCCACCTATGAGTGAGAACATGCAATGTTTGGTTTTTTTGTCCTTGCGATAGTTTGTTCAGAATGATGGTTTCCAGCTTCATCCATGTCCCTACAAAGGACATGAATTCATCATTTTTTATGGCTGCATAGTATTCCATGGTGTATATGTGCCACATTTTCTTAATCCAGTCTATCATTGTTGGACATTTGGCTTGGTTCCAGGTCTTTGCTATTGTGAATAGTGCTGCAATAAACATTCATGTGCATGTGTCTTTATAGCAGCATGATTTATAATCCTTTGGGTATATACCCAGTAATGGGATGGCTGGGTCAAATGGTATTTCTAGTTCTAGATCCCTGAGGAATTGCCACACTGTCTTCCACAATGGTTGAACCAGTTTACAGTCCCACCAACAGTGTAAAAGTGTTCCTATTTCTCCACATCCTCTCCAGCACCTGTTGTTTCCTGACTTTTTAATGATTGCCATTCTAACTGGTGTGAGATGGTATCTCATTGTGGCTTCTATTTGCATTTCTCTGATGGCCAGTGATGATCAGCACTTTTTCGAGTGTCTGTTGGCTGCATAAATGTCTTCTTTTGAGAAGTGTCTGTTCATATCCTTCGCCCACTTGTTGATGAGGTTGTTTTTTTCTTGTAAATTTGTTTGAGTTCATTGTAGATTCTTGATATTAGCCCTCTGTCAGATGAGTAGATTGCAAAAATTTTCTCCCATTCTGTAGGTTGCCTGTTCACTCTGATGGTAGTTTCTTTTGCTGGTTCTTGCATGATTCTAGGTGCCAGTAGCCATTCATGTCCCATTGAACTCAGCCTATTCCCAGTGACTGTGGCTTCCTCTTGACTCCTGGAGCCCCAGCTGCCTGAACCTCTCTCTTCCCACTTATTATTTCCTGCCTCGTGTTAGCTTTCCCTCTTACCTGCCTGCCTTCCAGCCATCCTTGGTCATGCAAGAGACACTCAATGAAATAGGGATGAGTCACTGATTAATCAGCAAGCACTTTATAGGGCCATGATGCAGGGCGATAACTGTTCTGATGACAGACACTGGGGAGAACAGTGGGCATCTCCAGGGCTTGCTCATCTCTGACATGCTGTCCCTGATCCTTCCTCCTGCTCCTTCTGCTCTCCATCCTTTGCTTCAAAATTCTATCTTTCTGTCTTTCTGTGATTCTGTCCTCATCGCCTTCCTCCCCTGCCACAAATACCCCTGAGTTCCTTAACTACTCACAATTTAGATCTCATTTATCCTTTCATTTGCCATATCTATAGAACTTGGCTTTTCTTGTTTTCTGTATCTTGTGTCTGAATATAATAATGATGTTTATCATTCTGTGTGTGGCCTCTGATTTTGGAAATGGGAAAAGGATCCATGGCATTGGTAGGAAAAGGTTGCCAAGTCTGCCTTAAGAATTTTTAGGAATGGCAGGGCGTGGTGGCTCATGCCTGTAATCCCAACACTTTGGGAGGCTGAGGCAGGTGGATCACCTGAGATTAGGAGTTCAAGACCAGCTTGGCTAACATGGTAAAACCCCATCTCTACTAAAAATACAAAAATTAGCTGGGCGTGGTGGCAGGTGCCTGTAGTCCCAGCTACTCAGGAGGCTGAGGCAGGAGAATTGCTTGAACGTGGGAGGCAGAGGTTGCAATAAGCCAAAATCGCACCACTGCACTCCAGCCTGGGCGAAAGAGTGAGATTCTGTCTCAAAAAAAAATTGTTTTTAAGAATATTTGCAGGGTAAAACATAAAAGAGCTGATGATGAAACCTGTTGGATGAACTGATGAAACCCCAAATTTACCCAGCCAGTAATGGCCATGCCCTTCACCTTCCAAAAGAAGTGCATTTCCTTCTCCCTAGCCTCATGTTGAAGAATTGAAAAGGAGCAATTTGGAGAGAGGGCAATAAAAGAAAAGACAAAGAGCTTCTGCTATTATCCTGCATCTCTGACTTCCCACAGCCTGTTTTTCAGCTGTTCCCTGTCCACTCCCAGGACCTCTGCCTCCTGTCTTATAGTGTATCATGGTCTCCACTGGATAACAGATAAGCAAGGTTGAGTCATCTGATATGGTCATCCCTGGTGTGGACTTTCTTCTCCAATCATGAGCACAACAAATACAGCTCCCATCCTCTCTCCTTCACTCTCATCAAGTGAATGGCTAAGCAAGGTTGGGACTCTTGTGGTGAGACCAGAAGATCTTGAGAAGAGTGTGAGGAATGAGCTTCCCGGTGAATAAAAGGTGACCCGACTTTTGGGCCATGAGTGACAGAACCCTCCAGCTGAATCTGCATTTGCTCCTGAAAAGGTACCCTATCCAAAATAGCTACAGAAGTGATTTAAACAGAGATGTGGCCCCAGCAAAAAGCCCTTTTCTTCCAGCTCAGCATCACATTGACTGTCTTCTTTGACTCCTACCAGCTCTGCTGGGAGTGAGACTCAGTGACCCTTCCCTTCCCTACAGCCTACCCAGCCCACAGATTCATGCCAAACACTCATTGCACTGACTTCATTTGTCCCCTGTCTTTGACATTACTGGTAATGTCTAGTATATGCAGATGCCAAAGACCAGCTAAAATCAGTTCAAGGAATATTTCAGGAGTTCCACCTGTATACAATACAATATACCATGAATCACTAGATCATGGTGGGTATAAAAGAGAGAAAATCCTTGGAACACCCATAAGCAGTTGATCCCAGTGGGTTGGTTAGGCTGTAGTTAGTATATACACTGCTGTTGACACTGCCTTTAATTATGTGTAGTCACATCTGCATTGTGTCCTTTATGAGCTCTTAGAAAATAATGAATGCACCCAATTGTTTAGGGCTTCCACAAAGTGAAGGACAACATTATTTCAAATTATTGCAAGAAGCCCAGGGTATCTGGAGACAGGGAAAGCTCTTAAGTCTACTTTTTATACAATAGAGCTTCATACCATTATTCTATATATAATCTTTTCACCAAAACACTGTCGCCTGATTGTTTCAACAAAATACCTCTTTGTTTTGATAGCCAAGGAAAACCTTAAGCTCAGTAGAGACATGAGAGCAAGCTTTTTAAATTACAAAATGTAAGTGCTAAAACCATATTTTTGGAATGTAAATTGGAAGGTTTTTTTAAAAAAGTTTTATTAACTTTAAAAGAAGTTACAATTTTTTTAAACTTGTTTTTAACCTAAGTTTTTTTAAGTTTTAAAATTTTCATTAACTTTAGCATTTTTTTTTCTTTTTTCTTTTTTAATGATTTCCATGGAGTTCTTTGACATGCAGCTCAGGGTGACCATATCTTTCTTATCTGACTATAGCGTAGGCCCAGGTAAGCTGGAAGGTGATAACTTTCCCATACTCCTGAGCCCTCTGAAGGTCAAATATATTGTGTTCAACGCTCAACCATTCAGGATAATCCTAGCCCTGAACATAGGCTGATACAGTTTGGCTCTGTGTCCCCACCCAAATCTCATCTTATAGCTCCCATAATTTCCATGTGTTGTGGGAGGGACCCAGTGGGGGATGACTGAATCATGGGGGCAGGTCTTTCTTGTGCTGTTCTCATGATAGTGAATGGGTCTTATAAGATCTGATGGTTTTAAAAATGGGAGTTTCTCTGCACAAGCTCTCTCCTTGCCTGCTGCCATCCATATAAGATATGACTTGCTCCTCCTTGCCTTCCACCATGATTGTGAGGCCTCCCCAGTCATGTGGAACTATAAGTCCAATACACCTCTTTATTTCACAAATTGCTCAGTCTTGGGTATGTCTTTATCAGCACCGTGAAAATGGACTAATACATATGCTCTTCTACACACACATAGCTGAGAGTCTCTGTAACAGGACAGAGATAGTCTATCTGGGGATAGATGAGTCCCTGACTCATCCTCATGAACTTGAGTGCAGTTTTAATGCCATGACCTGTCCATTTTTTTGTAGTTCCCCAATATTTTGGAACCTCCTTGAAGGCTTACCTTTCCACTGCTATCTTACAAAAGTGGAGAGAAAGGTGACATTTCCTATAAGATGTTCCATCTGTTTTAAGATCTATACCTCCAACTAGACAGGAAAAGTCCTAAGTCCTCGCCCACCCTGTGGGATGCTTCTGAAAGTTGTTACCTTGTGAGTACAAATGAAGTAGATGGTCTCTCTCCTATTCCAGGCTGATAGGTAATGTGTACTTTGTCCTTTCTCATTGGTTTTTGTTAATAAAAGGAAAACCACCAAGCTATAAGAAATCTTAGAAGTCATCATCTCTATTCCATTGGTGCCTTAAGAGAAGAGGCTGTGTCTTGTTTGAGGTTACATCTTCAATACTTAGCACAATACCTCTGGAAGGCAATGGATGTCCTCAGGCATAGGAGATATAACCCTCCAGCTGTATGCATGTCCATATAGCTTGCATAGGTAGTTTGCTTAGGAAATGTTTATGAACAGAAATGTTATGGCCTAGAATTGCATCCACTTATAAGGACTCAAAAGGTTCCTGTTTAGCTCTCCAAACTCACTGCTCAATCTCTTAGCTTCACCCATAAGGAAACTATTTTGCACACACTGTTCCCTTTGCTTAGAACATTTCCCCCTCTCTTACCCTTCCTCAACCTTGCCTTAGCTAACTCTTACTGTCTTTAGGTTGTGTCTTAGATGTTACCTCCTAGAAGAACCTTCCATGGCCTCCTAAGTCCCTCCTCTGTGTATCTGAAACACTGTATGCCCATCCCACTGTAGAATTTTATGCTGTAATACAATTGCCCATTATCTTGCTTACCTTCCCTGATGCTCAGTAACTTTCTTAAGGACAAGAAGCTGTTTTATTCATTATTTTATCTCTAGCTACTGGCAACCTATTTTGCACAAAATAGACATTCAGTAAATATTTGTTGACTGAATGAATGAATGAACAAAGTCCAAACAAGGAATATATTCTTAGGCATAGATGGCTTATCTTTCAGAAATTAAAGTGCAGCTACTTTGTGTCTGCATTGAATGCCAGTCCAAGCTTCTCAGAGGATTCCTCTGGATAGGCACCCCAGCGTGGGGCCTAGCTATTGCTTAGGACCTCCCAGGGCCTGCCTTTCTCTGGGTGTAGGGCCCAGGATTTTCCCCACTAGGCTGGGCTTTCCTACTATTCTCTACCCTTACTCAACTCCTCCATCCTGTCTGGGAGACTCAACAATTCCTCTTCCAGGCTCCATGTCCTCCTGACCTGCCTAAACTTGGTGACAACTCTAGCTCCTGGGAATCTGGTGATCTCTATTCACCCACCACTACCTATTTCATTTGCTCTGCCTGAGGTGCATTCACTAACAGGTTGTTGAATATGGCTCTACCCTTGGATGAAACTTGAAGGTCTGTACTGCTTATCTTAAACAGCTTTCAGTCTTATTGGCAGGCATGAAGCTCTGCAGCTGCTCAATTAATCAGGACCAGAAGCCAACTTATGTTGGGTCCTGTCTCTGAGAGTAAGTCCATGTTGGCTCAACTACTGAGTTCGTGATCCTTGGGGGATTTGGAGAGGAATGTCCCTAGCTCCTCTCTGGTGGTCATTCACTTGGGTCCCATTGGAAGAGAAACCTTTAAGAATTAAATCACTGCAGTTTTCCAGTAGAAGAAATACAGTGCATTTAATAAGGATAAATATCTGTCTGCTAATAATTAGAGGAGGATCTCTGCTTGCAGACCCTACTAATTCACACTCTGTCCTCATTCTCATCCCCTCCCTTTGCCCCTGGAAGTGATGCTCAAAGGATCAAGATCAAAAGGCAGTGGAAAGAAATGAAGGATGCAGGAGAAAGATGAACATTGGGAATAAAGGGAAGAGAAAGAGGGGTGGTGAGGAAGGTAGGAAGATCAGGACAGAGCAAGAAACAACAGGATGAGATTCAAAAGAAAGAAACATGGGGAATATGCAAGTGGTGAGGGCTAAGAAATCTTAATAATGAAGAAACCATGGAGACTAAGAGGAAGTTGAAGAAAGCTGCTGGAGCAACCTAGAGAGACAGAAGAGAGCAGAGAAGTGAGTGAAAGGAATAAACCTGGGATGAGAGAGAGGATCTGCACTGTAACTCTGATATTGACCAAGAGGATTGATAACCTCCCTTTTATTAAATGCCACATACATGCCAAGCACTGTGCTGAGGCTTTGTATTTATTATAGCATAGTGGGCTCACTACCCCAGAATGGAATCCAGAGTTGGGCTGTTTATGGAGCTGTGCACCAGAAAACACTTAGATGTCTACACATAAGTTCACATGCAGGAGACTAGGAGAGGGTTGTTCTCTCCACCTCCAGTCTCAGCCCAGGAGGGCAGAGGTTGGCCAGCCACAGATCCCAGTCCAGGTACTTCAACAAGGGGAGCTGAGTGGAAGAACAGAAGCAAACTATCCCTGAGCATAGGAGGGGCTCCATCACCTTCAGAATGCTAGCAAATAGCTAGGAGGGATGAAGATGGATGGTGATGTCTTTTGGGGGTAGGAAGTTACCTGAGGTCCTCAGGCCAGCAGGCATGGCCTTGGAGCTCTAAAGATTCAGGTATTTATGCTATTATGACCATTTGGGTATTCAGGGCTGGTGAAACTAGAAACAGAACTCACAGATGTCTTATCCCTTTGAATGCTTGTTTATAACAACTCTGTTATATCTCCATTAAAGAAACACTAGTTACTTCCCCCATGCTACTGGATGGTGGCACTAAGTACAACATGATCAGTGTGAAGCAAAGACCATACTCTTTCCACTCTACCCTAAGGCATCTCATTAGAGATGGCATCTCTGCTGTCCCATCTCTGCTATTGCATTTCTGGTTGTCAGAGCAATATGTTCTAGGAGGTCAGCCTCGGCCTTAGGCCATCTTTAGGCAGACAGGAGGTTAAGAGAAGGGAAATGCAGTGCTGGTCCAGAAGCAATGACCAAGGCCCTGGGAGCCATGAAGATAGAGGCCACACTGGACATTTCCAGCTGGGCAGAGAGAGGAAGGTTAGAAACCAGGAAAAGATGAGCAGGAGTTCAGCCAATGAAGGTTTGGGGCACAGGAAGCAAAAAGCCTGGTCTTATAGGTTGGCATTGGTCCCCTCCACCTGTTGGGGACACGCAGAAGCCTGGAGCCACAGGATGTCAGGAACTTTCTGTCCCTTTCAGCTTCACACATGCACAGCTTAGCGAGAACATTACCCTTGATCCCCTGAGCCAGGGATCACAGTCTACAGGATTTGTGAAAATTTGGTTTTGTCTTGCAGGGAATTTGTCCCCATGTGATTCATTAATTGACCCATTGCTCCTTAGAGCTGCAAGGAGCCTGGTAGTTCAGGCCATTAAGTCCCTTCTGTAGGCCTAATTCATGGCCTGACATCACAATCCTAACAACATAATCCATTTGTCCTGATTTGATTTTTTCTTTTCGAGAGGCTCCCTTGGCAGCCAGGTTTTCTCATTATGATATGATTCATCCATATGGTAATTACCATTAGAATTAGTATCTCAGACGTGATTCATCTTTGGAAATATTAAGCTGGAAGCATCACTTACAGAAAGGCCTGTTCCATTTACAGCCATGGGGAATTTCTGCAGAGATGCTCCTTCATCCAGCTAGCATTTGTTGAGTTTTGCCCTGTACTTGATTCTGAATTAGGGGCCTTGAGGCATATAGAGATGAATAGGCCCTAGGCTGTGCCCTCAGTAGCTTCCATTCTAGAAGGGAGATGATAGGGACGTAAGTGCTTGTCAGATGGATGGTACAGTCAGAGATGAAAGGTAACATGTTCTCCTTAAAGTCTAGGATACAGGTTCTCAAACTCTAGCAGGAATCAAAATCACCTGAAGGGCTTGCTAAAACACAGATTATTAGGTCCCAGCCCAGAGTTTTTGATTCAGTAGGCCTGTGATGGAGCCCAAGAATTTGCAGTTCTAACAAATTCCTGGGTGAGGAGGATGATGCTGGTCTGAGGACCACACTTTGAGGACCATAGCTCTAAGTCTTCAATTATTTCTCCACTTTGCCCTTTCTCCATTGCTTGCAGCGTGCTAAGCAGTGCCCTGTGCTGGGGACAAAATGTTTATTAAAGCTTGGTCCGTGTCCCAGTGGGGACATAATAGGAGAGTAAACAGTGATTTCTGTACTTCACAGAAAGTGGCAGTAGAGCTTTGCTTAAGGTGTCATTGGATCACCAAAAAGAACATGATTATTTCTTGCCGGAACCCAGGGAAGGCCAAATGGAGGAGGTAAAATTTTAATAAAAGGGATGTGGATTGGAAGAAATTTTATGGAAGGGCATTTGCAGCTGCGAAATTCCCAAATTTTCAAATGTCCTGGGGCATCCTCTAACTCCTTCTGAGATGTTCCCCTGAAGTGATAAAGGTTCAGCTTACTTCCCATAGAAGCCTCTGGCACAGTTCTGGTTAATTGGCCTGGTTTTAGCAAAGCCTTTATTTTTGTCTTTCCGGAGTTCTGTTTGGTCAGTGTCTCGCTCATGCATGGTCTGAATACTCTCAGTAGAATGGAATTCTCTGCACAGGCATTTGAATGGAATGTGGAATCATGAGCAGAGGAAACAGCAGCCTGCTACCAAAATTCTCCTCCCCATCCCTGCCATTTAAGTCTCCAAGCTGCTGCAACTACCCCCTCCAACAGCCTCACTGTTTTTGTTGACTCTTCAGGAAATTCGACAGTTCTTATATCGTTGCATTTTGTTTACACACAGACACCCATCAGACATGAAACTTCTAGTATCTTCAACCTTTTAGAACACTGCTTGTAGATTCCAAAGTTAGAAAAGAGGCTCATGAGACTAGCAAAGGGGTTTCCAAACCATAGCGCAGAGCTCTTACACTTCATGCTGTGAGAGGCCACTGCATTGTTACCACCTATTAACTCACAGGTGACACCGTTAAAATAAATGTCATTGTTTTTCTAGCTCAGGGCACTTTAAGAACCACATTATGGGGAGGATAAGGGTGCTATTAGAAGCACATATATAGTCACTAGTGCGAAATGGCAGCTGATACTGAAGGAGAATAGTAATAAGAGAGAGGGAACAGGAGAAGCTAATGTATTAGAGAATAATGATCATCAAAATAATCATCAAAATTAAGTTTAATTATACCCTCCATCTGCCACTTAAGAAGGGGCTGGGTATGATATAGCGTAAAATCCCAGCACGTTGGGAGGCTGAGGCGGGAGGCAACAGAGTGAGACTTTGTCTCAGAGAAAAAAAAAAAAAGAAAGAAAGAAAAAGAAAGCAAGGAAGTATGGATTATACAACAGTAACACTAAAAGAGACCTTGGAGATAATAATTGACCAGCCTCTTCATGATAAAGATAAGAAAACTGGGGCAAAGGGTAGGTTATGAGGAAGAGGGTTTCAGTTATTTGCCCAGTATCACACAATTACACAGTACAGACTGTGGGTCTCTCCAGGGCAGAGTCTTTTTTCTTTTTAAAATCATTGTTCTCCAGCATCTACCATAGTCGATGTAACTGCAACTCAATATTTGTTTATTTAAATTGATTTAGCAGAGTCAATACATGAATCCATATCTTGGTTTCTTTTAAACCCCATGATCCTTTCAAATGATCAATTTCATGAAAAATTAGTAGGGAGAATAGATCAGATTAAGTCCTTTGACTCTAAGCCAATCAGCAAATGATAATGAAATATTGTTAAACTATTGGTGGATTTATCAGAAATGGCCAAGTTTGGTTACTAGCAATTAAATCCACATTTGGCTACAGCTATTCTGAATACTTTGTAAAGATTTTATGCCATTTCATATGATTTATATATCTAGTTTTCAGCAAATACAGGTGACAGTAGAATGTCACCTGTGGTTCAGATGAATCCAATGTAATCAGGGCCAAAAAACCAGAGAATTCTAACCAAGTTTTTGGTGAAGACATAGAATTGAGAAATTCATTTATTCAATCAAGAACTGTTCATTGAGAACTTATAATGCCAAACACTGTTCTAGACACTGCAGATACAGCAGTGAGAAAAAGAAAATCTCATGAAGCTGACATTCTAATGGAAGGAACAGACAACAAACAAACAAAAAGTGATGGAGGGATTGTGACTACAATTACCCCTCTGTTGAAAGTGCTTCCTTTGACATCTGTAATAGGATTTTCTGTTTGGTTTGGTAGTTAACAGCACTAGCTTAGACATGGAGAGTCTTGATGTTAAGTCCTAGCTGTGTGCACATTAGCGCCTTATTTTTATTTATTTATTTATTTTTTTTTTTTGAGACAGAGTCTCGCTTTGTTCCCCAGGCTGGAGTGCAGTGGCGCGATCTTGGCTCGCTGCAAGCCCCGCCTCCCGGGTTCACGCCATTCTCCTGCCTCAGCCTCCGGAGTAGCTGGGACTACAGGCGTGTAGCGCCTTATTTTTAAATGCTGATAATAGTAGAACCTCTTCATAGAGCTGTTCTGCGGTTTAATTGAAATCACGTCTCACTACTCAGGGCCTGGTTCATTTTAAGCATTCAACAAATGATGCAATTATTATTATTATTGAGTCAATGGACCTCTAAGTAACACACTTTCTTCCTGTTGAAAGATTTCAGAAGATATGCCATCAGATCTTAGAACCTCATAATTTTTCATAAGTGATCTCAAAAAGATAGCTTCTGAAACAGAGCAAGTACAAAATTGACTCCACTTGACAATACCCCTTTTGACTTTAGTAGAAGTCAAGTCAAGAAAAAGCTCTGGCTATTCCAAGGAGCTTTCCTTATGGGTGAGTGCTGTGGATGTGGTGTGTCTGGTTGCTTCATGCCTTTTAGTGCATGCAAGTCTTTGCCTTTGTCTCCGTCTGAATTACCCCAGCTCTTTTCAGCCTCAGTATGCTTGTTTTCTTTTGTTTTGGGCCTAAACTCTACATCCTAGTACTGGCTTCTATATGGCGTCCCTCTTTCATGAGTCACAAGGAACTGCAAATGCCTTTTTAAGTGTTTGTGCAAGTGTTATCTAAGCATTGCTTGCTTTTCTCTAAGTCACTTTATCGTGTCAAATCATTTTGCCCAAACCACTCCAGGCCATGTCATTTCACAGCATCTACCATAATGGGAGGAGTGTAATCCCATGGAAGGATCCATTCACAGTTTGCAACATTGATCTATAGTTCTCTATATAAAGCTTACATCTCTAAAAACTTAGCAATGACCAAATATAAAAACTTTGACTCCTCTCCTTTCCTCCCAATGACTTCAGCAAGTCCTGTAGAAATATATTTTGATAATATATAATAGCCTACAATTTTTTACTAATTTATTTGGTCTACTTGTTTATTGTCTGCCTTCCCCATGAAAATGAAGCTCATCTTGCTCACTGGTAGAACACCAGCAGTTGAGCTTAGCACAATGTATGTGCTCAGTAAATATAAATCACTTGTTGAGTAAATGAATGCTCACATAGTTGTCTAGCAAGTGTGGATGCCATGTTGTGATGTGTTGGATTTTGTTTCAAAAAAGATATTGGCCTGTGTAGGGCAGTAGTCTGTCTAGTTTTCAGCACTTTCCATCACCATATTAACCTTGAATTTCTCCCATTTGTGACTGTATAATTTAAAACTCTAAATCTCCACATAAAGGAAACATATTTGGTCATTCATTAGACTTAACTTGACTATTTTCAAAAGGAATTGAGAGTGGCCATGAAAGGAATTATCATGAATAAAAACAATAACAACAGCATTGTAAACATCACCTAAACCTCTTACCAAGATCACCCCTAGCAGTGTGATCTTTATCCCACTGTTGGGCTTTGACTGTGACAATGGATAGTGCAATGGATAAAGCTGGACCACAGAGTTAGAGAAATCTGGGTTTCTATCCTGGCATAGCCTCTTACTAGGTGTGTAAGGCTGACTGTATTTCTCTACCTCTCTAGGATTACTTTCCCATCTACAAAATGAATCAACTTTATAGATTAGTGTGTGGATTCAATTGTTATGTAATTATTATGATTCCAAACACATCCTCATTGTGTCAGCTAACATCTGCTGTGTAGCAAAGCACTCCCAAAACTTACCGACTTTTCACAACAATCATTTATTTAGCCCACAGTTCTGTGAATTGGTTGGGTAGTTCTAGTCTGGATCAACTGATCTCTGCTGGGCTCTCTCATGCTTCTGTGGCAGCAGTTGGACTGGCAAATGGATGATCTAGGATCTAGGATGGTTTCATTATGTGTCTGGCTGTTGGCAAGTTATCAGCCAAGGTGACAGGGGTGACTGGGCCATGGTCTTTCATCCTCCCGCAATCTAGTTCAGGCTTCTTCACATGGCAGTTGTTGCAGAGTTGCCTAAAGCAACAAGAGAGAGCAATCTCCAATGTACAGGTATTTTTCAAGACTGCTTGTATCATATTTGCTAAATTTCCATTAGTTAAGGAAATCACAGTTCCAGCCCAGTGTCAGTGAAGGAAATAATTTGCGGCCATTTTTGTAGCCTGCCACAATCCTCATCATCACTGTCATCATAAAAACTAGTATTTGTTGAGCATTTACTAAGTGCCAGATGCTGCTCTAATCATCATATTACATTTATCAAAGCTTGTAATTCTAGCTACGACCTTATGAGGCAGATACTATTATATTCTATATTGGAGACAAGGAAACTGAGGCACAGAATGGCAAAGCAACTTATCCAAGGTCACACAGCTGGGAAGCATGGGAGCTGGAATTCAAACCAATGCTCCAGAGCCATACTTGTAATGACTGTTCTCTACTGTCTCTTCTTCACACTCTATATGTGGGCTTTTCCACGATTTCTTCTTTTTCATAAGTGAGTGATCTAGGAAGAGATGATATCTTGATTTTTTTTTTTTTTTTTTTTTTTTGAGACCGAGTCTCACTCTGTCACCAGGCTGGAGTGCAGTGGTACAATGTTGGCTCACTGCAACCTTCGCCTCCTGGGTTCAAGCGGTTCTCGTGCCTCAGCCTCCCGAGTAGCTGGGATTACAGGCACGTGCCACCACACCCAACTCATTTTTGTATTTTTAGTAGAGACGGGGTTTCACCATGTTGGCCAGGCTGGTCTTGATCTTCTGACCTTGTGATCCACCCACTTCAGCCTCCCAAAGTGCTGGGATTACAGGTGTGAGCCACTGTGCCTGGTCAATACCTTGATTTTGACAGGTTCCCTGAACATTGCCATATCTACCACCAGTTTGTCCACACTTCAGCATTTTTCCAACAAAGCATCTTGAGTTTCTCTTATCTAGGATTGGTGTGACTGGGATGTGTTATTCCAGATCTTGGTAGTAATTTTTGATCTCTTTCTGGTTCTTTGCGGTGAGGGTATTGGCAATGGTGATGGAAGTTCAGAGCTTCGTTCATAGAGCACTTCATCTTTTATTTCTTCAGACAAGTTTGGGGGCTTGGAAACGTGGCTGATAACGATGTTGAAATAGTACTTAATATATACATAGCATTTATATATGTTTATTAATAGTTTCTTGGAGGTGATTTGCAATACCTTTTGATATCAGAGACTATGGCTTTCTCTCTATCCTCAGCAACTAGCACAGGCAAGAGCACACAGAGGACACATTGGAGGAGCTCAGTACATGTTTGTTGTAAATATCTACATCCGTATCTGTATTTTATTAAGACAGGGTCACAAACACATATACTAATGGTGACCAGATATTGGCCAGGTGTGATCACTAAAGAATGGTGGGCATTGGCATCCAGTGGAGCACTCATGCCCCATCTAACAGTAGAAGATCTAGCCATTTGATACCATGTAGGAATGCTCAGTGTTACCAGATTGTTTCATTATTCAGGAGATGCTGGAACTTCAGATGTATATGTAAAACTTTCCTGAATTTAAACAGTGTATGTCAGATGAAACAGGTCTGTTGACTGAATCTGGCCCATGGTCAATTGATTTGTGACCTCCCTACATTAGGCACTTGTTGGCACCTTTCTATTGCATTATAACTGTCCTGAAGGCCTGAGGTGGAAGGGGAGATGCAGAATAAGTCAGAGATGGAACAACGAGATGACGAGAGATGAAAGACTTCAAGAAGGATGGATGATTGCCTATTTCAGAGATTCTGCAGGGGTCAAAGAAATGGGAATAAGAAAAGGCTATTAGATTAAAGTAAATTAATTATTTGGCACAGCACTACATCTACAGGCTGTGTTCTTTAAAGAAATGATCAAATAACATGGGAAATACTCAGTTAAGCAAATTAAAATAATTTGTTTACTCTCCTAATTGTCTTTAATATTCTATTATGCAATGTAAATCTCCAAAAGGAGAAGAGATTTACTGAGATTTTTTAAACTTTCATGATCAAGGAGTCCTTAGGTCATACAATCCCTTGTAGATAGAATGTTTTGAGGAAAACACCTTGGAAAAGCTGGATAAGAGACTGAATGAGTCACTGGGAGTCTATGGAGGCCTGATGTGGAGACTGGAATGCACATGGTAGTGAGCGAATGCACAATGAGCCAGCGCAGCAGCTTGGCAAGTAAAGAAAGTAGGCCAACCTATTAGGAACTAGGAATTGCCAGCTTAGTAATCTTTTTAAGACAAAACCATTTTAGCATCATTCCTTTGCTGAAAACAAACCAGCAAAAACAAAAACAAAAACAAAAACAAAACAAACAAAAAACAAAAAAAACCATCAAGGGGTGCCTTCCTCTGATGGGTGAAAGCTCTTTGCTTTAACATTCCAGGTCTCCTTTATCAGGCCAACTGACTTTCTTATTCCCCAGTTGTTCCCTGGCCTTTCTCATTCCCCAGTTATTTCCTATGCTTACTCCCTGCTCTAAACTCCACTGGCTGTCCTTATTTCTTGCATGGTGAGTTGTCTCCCCAGCTGCTCCAGTTAGAGACATGCCTGCTTTCCAAGGCACAGGTCAAACCCTGCTTTCCCTATTAAGCCTTCCTTAGCCATCAAGCTACCAGTCAGTTCTTTTCCTTACACAACTGGAGCAGTTACTTCTGAAGGACTTGCATGGGACTTAGTGTGTTGGAGACGGCCTATATGATTTGGAGCCAAGAGAATAAAACTACGTCTTGAGATCTGCAGCTCTCTACCCCCATTTGCCCTCACAGTACACCCAAATAGGGTTAGGATAATATTGCCCAGAAACACAGAAGAGCAAGGGCATAACTCCGATCACATTGCATTTCATAGATTGTGGTCTATAGTTATACAACCACCTATTATTCATTGAGGGTAAAAGAGTATTCTCTTTTATAGACTTGCTCAACAGTAAAGAGCATCATTTCTAGACACTAGGCTGAGTATATTACATGTTTATCTTGGTGAATCCCAGAATCTCCCTAAGAAGAGTGTTATTATCCCCATTTTACAGAGGAGGCAGCTGTCTTGAAACATTCAAGTCAGCTTGTTCACACTTACGACCAGCTCTCTATCTGGTGAAGGTCGAGTCAGGTGTACCTGACCTCATGTACCTGACCCCAAACCTGGGCTCTTTCTGTCCCAGCACACCATCTCCATGGCCATGCTGGCCACTAGAAATTTAATAACAGAGAACTAAAGGTAAGAATCACACTGTGCCTTCAAGTGGCAAATGTATACCACCAGACAGAGGAAGACAGATAAAATCTAGTTAGGGTCTACACAGTTTGAATATCATAGGACTTGGTGCATTCTGGGGTATCACAAGGACCTAGCACAGCTCAAGAGAGGCCCTCTTGAGTGAGATTTGGAGGATGCAACATCATGGGGGTACATGCCTGGCCCGCAGGGTAGTGAGAGTCTTCTACTCCCTGGCCATTCGTCAGTGTCACCGAAGGAGGTGACCTTCATTTCCACCCTACTCTAAGCTCTTGGCTTTTCTGTCTCCTTTACTAGACTGTGAACTCTGAGAAGAGAAACTATTTTATTTATCCAGCCCTGTCATAGTTTCTGGTATATAAACAGTAACTATTTGTTGGTTTGATGAATGAATGACAAGTCAGCCAAGGCAAGGTGCTCAAGGTGACACGATAGAGACAGCACAATGTAGTACACCTTTATTCTCCCATCAGAGAGCTGGATTACCTCACTGCATGTTATGTGTCTCCTCCGTTTGTTTATACACTATCCAGAAGTCTCTGGCTTCTCAGAATGCTTGACAAATTCCAAGTCCTCCCTTCAATAATGTCAAACCTTATAATTTTCAGGCCTCATCGAAGATTGTGAAATCCTGCAGCAGCACAAGAGGTGTGTGCTGCCCCTTGCACTTTCCCCACATCTTCCAACACACTGCCTTGCACAGAGCAGGGTCTATATACATGCACATTGAATGACTGCATTGAAATAGATTGGAGACATGGTTAGGAACCTGTCCTAACAGTGCAATCTTCTTGAGACAATGCTTGGTGAATTCGGGTGATAAAGGGAGAAGAAATCAGGTTAGTGACAGTGACATAGATGGGGCAAGAAGAGTGAGCAGGATCTGTCAACTTATTGGATATGAGAGGTGAGGGAGGAGGAAGAGAAAAAATGATTCAAACACTTTGATCTCAGCTGACAGTTTGAAGGATTATGCCCAAAGGGGAAATAGGGAAGTTCTCTTTCCCCATGACCCTCTCATCCTCATTTCAGTTTAAGCATGGAGAAAAGATTTCCAATAAAAGTCAGGCTGAAACGCTCCATGGAGGGAGACAGACCTGGGACAGTCATTCAGTAATGTCCAGGAAAACCAGAAGGAAATTTTGCCTTCATCTCTCTGCAGAAAAGCTTTGCTCTGCTGAAGAGGAGAAATTTGAGCTGAATGTATTTTTGGTTGGTATGGCTTGTAAGTTCTCTGTTTGATAGCAGAGTTGTTTGAATGACCTATTTTATAACTACACAGAGCTTTTCCAAATAGATGGTGTCTGTAGAATGTTCAGGTTAATGCATGAGCTGAGTGCTCAGAGTGTTTGCACTTGGAGCATCTGAGCCTTCTTTCTTAATAAGTCATCTTGGCATTTTGTCAACAAGTTAATTTGCTTTCCTAAGAAACTAGATTAATACTTCCTGTACTTTGTGCTATTCACAGATCTACAATGCAGTGAGAAGAGGAGAAGAAACAGAAAATACAGTTGGATCTCTACTCCATTTCCTCACCAAGTTCCCAGCCTCCGAGACAGCCCATGGAAGGATAAGCGTTGGCCCATGCTTAAAGCAATGTGTCCGAGACACTGTATGTGAGTATCGCACCACCCTCCAAAGGACTTCAATATCGCAGTACATCACCGGTTCTCTCCTAGAAGCAACCACATCTTTGGGAGCAAGAAGTGGCCTTCTCAGTACTTTTGGAGGATCCACTGGACGAATGATGCTGAAAGGTAATGCCTGAAATTTCACTTTTAACTTTCTATCTTTGACTACAGAGAAGGATCTAAGTTAAGATTTATGCATTTCCTGATGGAAAATTAAGTTCACTTTTCAGCGACTTTAAGTAAAAGTCGCTTCTTTAAGAGAATATAAAAAGGTGGTCCCTTATTAAAATCCCCTAAGCTGTCAACATTCCAAATAGTAATCATTAAGATTTTGAGGCTGGGCACAGTGGCTCACACCTGTAATCCCAGCACTTTGGGAGGCCAAGGTGGGCAGATCACAAGGTCAGGAGATCAAGACCATCCTGGCTAACACGGTGGAACACCGTCTCTACTAAAAATACAAAAAGTTAGTCAAGGGTGGTGGCGGGCGCCTGTTGTCCCAGTTACTCGGGAGGCTGAGGCTGGAGAATGGCGTGAACCTGAGAGGTGGAGCTTGCAGTGAGCCGAGATCACGCCACTGCACTCCAGCCTGGGCAACAGAGCGAGACTCCGTCTCAAAAAAAAAAGATTTTGAAACTTTTTTTCAAATGAAGTAAATAGTTAAAATGCTATTTTTTTTTTTTTAATGATTCAGGCAGGTAGTTTCTCCTAGTGGTAGTTTATGACAAATGTCAATTATTATGATAAGATACTAGGAAACAAATATAGTCAAGCAGTCATATTGAAAACCCACAGTGGTTGGGAGCAGAGTGAAATATAGATCTCCTTCATACATAGAATTAATAGGTCTCTATTGACCAGAAAAGCCAAAGGCCATCTTCCAGCTACTCCCATCTTAAAGAACAAGATAGGCAGGCATCCCACTGAAAGATGAAAGCCAATGGAGAGTGGGGTCCCTTGGCATTTGAACTTCCCAGCTACTTCCCACGAGCAGCAGACAGGCAGGTCAGAAATGGCAGTGCACTAAAGAACCTCGGAAACTTGTACACTGCATAGCTGTCACAAGCTGCTTGGCAGCCTTCCCTGGCAGGAAGCTGCCAACTAGACAGGGACCATGCAAAGCAGCATTCCACTGCCTGGGGGTTGCCAGAACTCAATCTGACAGCAGCTATTGTCCCTCCATAGCAAGTTCTGAGACCCAAGGCCAGCAGGCCAGTGACCTTCCTCCTTGATCCTCAGCATTCTCCATTCCTACCCCCACACACACCCCTAGACAGGCCTAAGAGGAATACTGTAACCTCCTTGTGTACTATGTTGGGTGCCAAGTTGGTTTGTTTGCTGGAGTTGCCCAAACTTTAGGGGATTGGTTATAAATGAATGAAGAATAACAGATGTGGGAACACTGATGGCTTCATGTTTTTCAGCCATTCAACACATTTTTTGAGCCCCTATTAGGTGTTAGGTGCTGGAAAAGGAACAAAACATAATTCCTGCCCTCATGGAATTTATAGTCTCTAGGTGGTAAGCTGTTTTCCCTACACACAGGACTCAAGGTTTCTCCCCTCTGATGTGACACCTAGAGAGTGCCAAGCCTGCATTCTTCATCATACTCTCCCCAGGAAGTTGGGCTGAGATTGGCATGTGGAATTGGCATTGTTTTAATGCTTGTGATGGTATGCCAGGGCCTTATCCCATGAGTTAATCAACATGTGTAGGCTAAACCCCTCCCATTTGGTTTTCAAAGCCTTTTTTTTTTTCTTTCTTTTTGAGATGCAGTCTTACTCTGTCACCCAGGCTGGAGTGCATTGGCGTGATCTTGGCTCACTGCAGCCTCTGCCTCCCAAGTTCAAGTGTCTCATGCCTCAGCCTCCCAAGTAGCTGGGACCACAGGCACATGCCACCTTGTCTGGCTAATTTTTGTATTTTTAGTAGAGATGGGGTTTTGCCATGTTGGCCAGGCTGGTCTCAAACTCCTGACCTCAGGTGATCCGCCCATCTTGGCCTCTCAAAATGCTGGGATTACAGGTGTGAGCCACCGCGCATGGCCTCAAAGTCTTTATGTGCCTCAGTTAAACATATTTCTTTAACAATCAGTGGAATAAAATGGAATAAATAAAGTGGAATAAAACCAGATGGGTTTCTCACCACAAACAATGATAAGTATGTAAAGCATATGTTAGTTAGCTCAACTGAACCATTCCACAAGGTATACATATTTCAAAACATCATGTTTTACATGACAAATATATACAATTTTTATTAACTCATTTTGTGCTCTGTAGTGTGTAGGTGTTATGGGGGAGCCTAATGAAGTGTAAGTCAGTTTACTTGCCTTTAAGGTGTTCATCCTCTTAATGAGGAAGCCAGATATGCATGCACCAAGTAATCAAATAATAATATAGGAAACTACAGAGAGATAAGTGCTAAATAATATGGAAGTGGCTCTTCAGTGTACAAAGAGTTTGGATAGCAATTTAATGTTCTATATGAGGAATGGCTTGGCCTGAAATGTGAAACCTCAAACAAAGAAAAGTCAATAAAAGCCACATTCTTTCTTCTCCATTAATTGTTAAGAAACAGATCTCTAGGCTGCCCAACCAAGGCAGGCATGCCTCTAGTCTTCCACAGATCTGTGGAGAGAAATAAGGAGGCTGCTTGTGTGTGCATCTATGGCCCTGATCATAATTTGACTTCAATTGTATTTGCACTTCCCTGTTTGAAATAGAACCTCATAGATCAATATGTGTAGCTCTGACACTCACCAGACTGTCAGCTAACGTGTTATCTTTAAATTGGCGTTTTATGCAAGAGTTGGAAGTTTCTTTAACTTTTTGCTTTGCAGCTCTTTGGTGATTTCTGAGAACCCTCTAGAAACTCCTGCTGAATAATACAATTAGTTGGTTGCCTTCTGCTCCAAGCTTATTTCTGTAGTTCTGACTTACTATCTTGGAAACCTTTTTCAATTTCAGCATCCTCTCCCATTTGGTTTTCAAAGTCTTTACGTGCCTCAGTTAAACATATTCCTTTAACATGCAATGGAAGAAAATGCATTAGAAAACCAGATGGGTTTCTCACCACCAAAAATGATAAGTATGTGAGGTAAAGCATATGTTAGTTAGCTCAATTGAACCATTCCACAATGTATACATATTACAAAATATCATGTTTTACATTACAAATATATATAATTTATATTTGTCAACTTAAAGAAATTAAGTAAAAAGAAAAAAGATGGGTCTTCAAAGTCAAAGAGTGTTTACAGAATCTGTAGGATCAGCATATTGGTTAGTGGGTCTTGAGCTCTGATGGCCATGTACTCTGCCAGGGGATCAGGAGTACATGCAGCTGCTGTGATGTGGTTGTCAGCTTTTTTTTTCTTCTTCAGTATGTGTCCTGTGGCATAGATTTAGCCAACAGCTTTTAGCTATTGGGGAATATATAATACGCTCTTAGTCTTCAGTTTATAAATGGGTTATATTCTACAATTTCATTTCCCAGGAGTGATATAGAACTTAGAACACTTTCCTAGATAAGCAGTATTAAATGTTGTGATTTGGTTCACAGACTCTAGTCCTCAAAAACCTCTGTAACCCATAACACAGTTGTAATCTGCACATTTCCACGAAATAAAGAGGAAAACACTATTGTTGGAATACTGAGCATTAGCCTCAAAGAAAAAGCAAAGAAGTGAGTTAGAAGACATTTCTTGTTGAGGGGCAATAATTTTATTAAAGATGAGTAAAGAGTTAAAACTTTTTGGAGATTTCAAAAAGGACTTTCAGCCATTTCTGAGATTTTACATGTTGGCAGCTGTAGCTTTTTGTTATGGCTAATTACACTTCAAAACTTGTACCTATATGAAGGAGTCAGAAAATTACCCCAGTAACTTTTTCCCTAATGTTTTTTAACGAGATGCTTATAAATGGTATGAAGAAGGATGGAAGGAGGTAGCACAAGATTTAAATTTTTCCCCAGAGATAAAGAAAAAAGAATAAGTTCAAAAGAATAACCTCTTCCATAAGAGAAAACATGTTTGAAGCTAATTAAATGGAGTTGGTAAAGGTAGAGAAAAAAGGAACAGGGAAAAACAAATGCTGTATGATTTCCCTTCTATGAAGTACTTAGGATAGTCAAAATCATAGAGACCTTAAGTAGAAAGGTGGTTACCAGGGATGAGGAAGGGCAATGGGAATGGGGAGTTAGCGTTTACGGGCTATAGAGTTTCTGTTTTGCCAGATGAAGAGTTCTGGAGCTTACTGGTGGTGATAGTTGCACAGCAATATGAATTTACTTAATACCACTGAATTGTACACTTAAAAATGTTGAAATAGTAAATTTTATGTTGTATGTATTTTATCATAAGAAGAAATAATTGGGGAAAAGGGCATGTTTTGCAGGTCTTTCATCCCCCTCCCTAGTCTTATTAGGATGTAAGAAAGAACTGAAACGCTCCTCTTCTGGAAGTGGTTATGATTATGAGATGGGGGTCATGGTCACCTGTACTAGGCGAGAATAAAAGGAAATGTCCAACAAGTTGATCTTTATTCACAAGTCAAGAATTGGTAACGCGAGGCTTGATTGTCCAGAATTCTGCAGCCTTGGGGCTTTATGGATTGATACAGAAGGCCAATAATCGGAACACAAACATGCCTACTTTTCTGCCTTCAATGCCACCAAAGGTCGTCTGCCTATAAAGCTGAAGGTTTGCCAAATAACCAGAGACACTTTCTTATATGAAGCATTGATCCACAAGGGTATGCCCTTATCATAAGTGTGTGCTGTCTCAAAGTGGAAAAATAGAGCGCCTTTACCTTTCAGTCAGGAACTTCCACTAGTTTGATACATTAAGATCCTTCTGGCTGGGCGTGGTGGCTCATGCCTGTAATCTCAGCACTTTGGGAGGCCGAGGCGGGCAGATCACGAGGTCAGGAGATCAAGACCATCCTGGCTAACATGGTGAAACCCTGTCTCTACTAAAAATACAAAAAAATTAGCCGGGTATGGTGGCGGGTGCCTGTAGTCCCAGCTACTCAGGAGGCTGAGGCAGGAGAATGGCATGAACCCTGGAGGCGGAGCTTGCAGTGAGCCAAGGTCACACCACTGCACTCCAGCCTGGGCGACAGAGCAAGACTCCATCTCAAAAAAAAAAAGATCCTTCCACTTCCTGTCCCTGTGCCCTTTTCCCTCTCCCCATTAATCTTGTTAGAATCTCAGGACTAACACCTTACAGCAGTGGCAGTCAAAAGAATTATTGACTTCGATAATTAGGAAGAAATTTTCAAAGCTATCACCTGCTTTTTCTTTTAATGTTTTACCTACTGAAAATTATAAAAACAAGATAAAGTTAAAAGGGGGAGAAAAAATTGAGATAACTGATGGTAATGTGAAGTACTAAAAATGGCAGAATTAGAAAAATAAAGTGATGACAAGAGGATTTTTCATATAAGGCAGCTAAGTGTTTTCAAATGTGTGTATTGTACCAGCCAACATAATAAATTGAGTGTGTTAAACTCAATTTTTCCTTCTCAAATTATTGCTGAGTACAGCACATAAAGGATTAAGTGTTACATATAACGAGGACAAAACATAGTTATTCATATTTATATTGTGTAATAGAGTGGAGGGCAGATGGACCTGCTGAGGCCAGCAAGACATCTGCCATCTTTCTGACAGATGGAGGCCAGCAAGATAGTGCAGACACGGGGTGCCAGGAGGAAAGTCTGTTACTAGTATGATGAGAATGTTGGACAAAGCCACCCAATGAAGCTTTACCAATTCTGCATGATTCATGATTTGCTGCTCAACTACAGTCTCCACTGAAAAATGAAAATCTATTGCCCTCCCAAAGCCAATGCCGAGGAGATGACCAAGTACCACAGTGATGACTACATTAAATCCTTGCACTCCGTTCATCCTGATAACATGTCTGAGTACAGCCAGCAGGCACAGAGATTCAACATTGGTGAGGACTGTCCAGTATTTGATGGCCTCTTTGAGTTTTGTCAGTTGTCTGTGGGCGGCTCTGTGGCAAGTTCTGTGAAACTAATGAGCAGCAGACAGACATCACCATGAACCAGACTGCACCATGAAAAGAAGTCTGAGGCATCTGGCTTCTGCTAAGTCAATGATACAGTCTTGGCCCTCCTGGACCTGCTAGAGAATCACCAGGGAGTGCTGCATATTGACCTTGATATTCCACAGTGCATATTGTGTGTATTGACCTTCCATGCCACGGTGATGGCATGGAAGAGGCCTTCTATGCCACAGACTGGGTCATGACGGTGTCCTTTCATAAATGAGGAGAGTACTTCCCAGGAACTGGGGACCTATGGGATATTGGGGCTGGAAAAGACAAGTATTATGCTATTAACTACCCACTCTGAGATGGGATTGACAATGAATCCTGTGAGGCCATTTTCAAGCCAGATATGTCCGAAGTAATGGAGATGTTCCAGCCTAGTGCTGTGGTCATACAGCGTGACTCAGACTCCATCTGGGGATCAGTTAGGTTGCTTCAATCTGAACATCAAAGGGCATGTCAAGTATGTGGAATTTGTTATGAGCTTCATCTTGCTGATGCTGATGCTAGGAGGAGGTGTTACATCATTCGCAATGTCACCTGGTGCTGGACATAGGAAACAGCTGTGGCCCTGGACACAGAGATCCATAATGAGCTCCCATATAATGACTACTTCAAATACTTTGGACCAGATTTCAAGCTTCATATCAGTCTTTCCAATATAACTAACCAGATCACTAATGATGCTTGGAGAAGATCAAACAGCAACTGTCTGGGAACCTGAGAATGCTGCCCCACACACCTGTGGCCCAAATGTGGGCTCTTGCTGAGGATGTAACCTAGAGGAGAGTGACAACAAGGACGAAGACCCTGACAAGTGCATCTCCATCTGTTCCTCTGACAAACAAACTGCCTGTGAGGCCGGGCATGGTGGCTCATGCATGTAATCCCAGCACTTTGGGAGGCCAAGGCAGGTGGATCACCTGAGGTCAGGAGTTCGAGGCCAACCTGGCCAACATGGTGAAACAACATTACTACTAAAAATAACAAAAGTTAGCTGGGCATAGTGGCGCGTGCCTGTAATCCCAGCTACTCAGGAGGCTGAGGCAGGAGAATCACTTGAACCCGGGAGGCGGAGGTTGCAGTGAGCCGAGATTGGGCCACTGCACTCCAGCCTGGGTGACAGAGCGAGACTCCATCTCAAAAAACAAAAAAATAAACAACAAATTGCCTGTGAGGACTAATTCTCCGACTCTGATGAAGAGGGAAAGGGTGGCTGCATGTATTCTTCCAACTTCAAAAAAGCCAAGTGGGTCTAAACAGGTTGAAAGAGAGAAAGACCCAGAAGAGAAGAAGTCACACCAGAGGAGAAGACCAAGGAGAAGCCAGAGGCCAAAGGGGCCCAGAAGGAGGTCAAGTTGGCTGAGCAGGCCTTTCGAGCTCTGGCTTCTTGCTGGGTCCCCTAACAACTTAGATTTTATATTTTCTATTTCTCTATTTCTCTAGATTATTAGTAAATTTTTATTTACTAAACATAAATATCTTGGGGACTAGAGTGAAAGACAGAAACCAGGGTCCTGAGTCCAGGGCAGCTGTGCTGGGTGAGCTCTTCCAGGAGCTGCCTTGCCCCCGTTTCCTCCCCAGTTCTTAACTTTGAACCATAAAGGGAGCCAGGTCTGGGTGGAAGGGATACTTGTAGGTAGCCATATAGTAGTTTTGGAAAGGTGTCCTTATTAGCATTCTAGAAGGGGTGGCTGGATCTCCAAGGATCCTCTGTTCTTTCCAGGTTCCTAAGGTAATATTAGACGTTTTAGATTGGTTCTGTTCTCATACCTCCCCACTGTCCTCAAACCTCGCCACTGTCCTCAAGTAAGCCAAGAAGCTCACACTGCCTGCCCTCTGTGTTCCTCCAATTCTGCAGTTGCAGATTGGTAGTCTAGTTTCCTTTTTTGGATACTATTTTCTTTTTGTGAGACTTTGTAATAAAATGGTACATTTCTATTTTTAAAAATAATAATACATTATGTATTAGAAAAAAAAAAACTAAACTGTTCATTTTTAACCAGTCTGAGTGTGTGGTATGTGTGTCTGTAGACTATATTTAGCTATATTAAAGTTATTTATCATATGTCAGCTATAAAAAGAATATTGATATGAAAACAAAAATACCTTACAGATACAATATTTTTGTTTGAAAAGAGGGAATATTTTATTTCAGATAGAAAAGTCTACCAGCACTTTGAGAGGTCGAGGCAAGCAGATCACTTGAGGTCAGAAGTTTGAGACCAGCCTGGCTAACATAATGAAACCCGTCTCTACTGAAAATACAAAAAAAAAAAAAAAAATTAACCAGGTGTGGTGGCATACACCTGTAGTCCCAGCTACCTAGGAGGCTGAGGCATGAAAATTGCTTGAACCCGGGACGAGGAGGTTGCAGTGAGCCGAGAACACGCCACTGTACTCCAGCCTGGGCAACACAGTGAGACTCCCATCAAGTTCTCAACTTATTTTCTTTCACTACAATAAGCTTGTATATTCTATTTGTATCTTTCTCTAACGTTAATAGCTTTGAATAAAAAACAAGAAGTTATAGTGGGAATACACATACACATTTGAACTACATGATTATGCCTCATAAATAATTTAGTTTGTAAAGGCTGGCTTAGTTGACTTCCTCAAAATCAAAACAATTACCCTTTACATGCCTACCAGGCAAAGAAGGCATGTGCATAGCTCTAATTCCAAGATTTGTTTATTTAAAGAAATATCCTGACTTGTTAGTATTGTGACCTTGAAATTATTTTCTTGGTATTTAAAAGTATGCTTTAATGTAATATTGGGTGTGTTTCTGTACCAGTTAAATCAACTAAAAAGTATTCATTAGCTGCCCGCTGTGGCTTAGTGCTATGGCACCTAAGAATGGAGAAGATCACATCTGGAAGTCTTCAACTTGTCAGATAATATTTCTCATTCCAGAGAAAATGTAATATTAGGTTTCAGGTCTACTGAAGGAGCCCTTACCACCTAAAGAGAATTCATAAAGTGCTAGACTGCTACGTTAAAGGTGGTATGAGTAGGTCATAGGGCCAGGAAGCTTGGTAGGCACAGGACAAAAACCTGTTTTAGGACCACAGGTGGTCAAGTATCATCCAGGAGTGTGACACTACACCTGGGTGTAACCTAACAATATGACTCCATACCAGTTGTGACCAAGGAATGTGACTCCGTCACCAGGTGTGACCTGAACATAGCACTCCATTCCTAGGTGTGAATACACCCATTTTGAACTGGGAGACTGATTCCATTTAATTCTCTTATGTGCCCTAATTTTGCTCCAAGAAACTAGCTTATGAAAAGGAACAAATTATGGCCTAATTGTCCATAAAGTTTTGACACCAAACAGAGAGAGAGGGAGAGGGAGGAGAAGGAGAAGCGAAGGTGAAGGGAAGGCTAAGGGAAGGCAAAGGGAAGGAGAAAGGAAGGGAGAAAGGGAGGAAGGGAGGAAAGAAAGAAGGAAGGAAAGAAGATAGGAGGGAGGGAGGGAAGGAAGAAAGAAAGAAGGAAGGGAGGGAGGGAGGGGAAGGAAAGAAGGAAGATCGGGTAATTGAAAGTTGGTTAAATCCTAATCAATGCAGTCAGAAAGATGACTGGTGAGGATAGCAACACCAGACAGATGCTTTGGGTTTACATATCTGAGCTGGTTATAAAAATGTCAAGTCCTGATTACAGAGACACAGAATGGACCATATTGCAGAAATTTATTTGCAAAATAGTTATTTGAAACACTGCATCCAAAAAAACAACCATTAGATTCCAAAGCTTCCCTCCAAAACTTACTGAATATTTAAGTAAAACAAAAGTTCTTAAAAATGCCAGAGAATAGCTGCAGACTCTGCAGAAGTGGTTACCTCCAAGAGAGGCCTTTGAATGTGAGCCTCATTGTGTTTTGGATTTGAGTCTTGACTTCAACATTGGGTCATCCTATTCAGGTGATTGTACCTCTAGGCTTCAGTTTCTGCGTCTACAAAATGGGAATAAAAGCAACAACTTCGGAGAGTTGTTTTGAGGAATAAGTGTGACAATGTATATAAAGAACTTAGGCCGGGTGGCTCAGGCCTGTAATCTCTGTACTCTGGGAGGCAAAGGCAAGAAGATCACTTTAGGCCAGGAGTTCAAGACCAGTGTAGGCAACATGGCATGATGCTGTCTCAAAAAAAAAAAAAAAAAAAAAAAAGCCAACCAGATATAGTGGTGTGTGCCTGTGGTCCCAGCTATTCAGAAGGCTGAGGCTGTAGAATCACTGTAGCCCAGGAATTTGATGCTGCAGTGTGCTATGATCCTGCCACTGCACTCTGTCCGCGTGGGTGATGGAGTGAGACTCTCTCTCTACAAAAGCTTTAAAAATTAAAAATAAAAACAGCTTGGCACAGTATCTGGTACCTAATGTATGTTCAACCAATCTTATGACGATGATGGTCATGCTGGGGCTGATGATGGTGATGATGATGGTAGTAATGAGGATGGCCACCACCACCTTGAAATGCCAGCATTCCACTGTTCTTAATTCAAAGACTCTGCTGTTAGCTCAGTTATAGATGTACAAGAAAAGACAAGTACCCTCCAGGTTTCCCTGGCTGTGGGCCTAGAGCACTAGCAACTCCTGGGACACCTGAGAGGAGGTATGTAGTGGCTGGAGGCCACACCTGTGTAACTCCTTTAGCAAGATTTTCCTTAGTTCCCATGCATTAGGCCACTGATTAATTCAATCATTTGATCAATATTTGTTGAACATCTACTATGTGCCAAGGATATAACAGCAAACAAAATACAGTCTTTACTTTCGAGGGATTTACCCACAAATGGAGGAAATGGACAAATAAACATGCAAATTTTAAGATAGTATAAATGTTATAATTGAAATAAACACAGGATATAGGGCCACAGAGGGAAGTCCCTATACCATCTTCAGTGACATCTGAGGTTTCTACAACCATTTAAGTACCTGAAGAAATGTAAACAGGTATTTAACCAGGGAAAACATGCCCTGACCTATATTATGAAACTTCTATTGTTTTTACCTAATTCTCCTCTGATATCATCTCTATTTTATTCCCTCCAGAGTAGAAAGATGCAAGCATTTACTCCTGGTATTGGGAGCCTTGTCTAAAAATCTATGACTGGGACAAAATTTAGTGTTCCAGTTAAAATTTGTATATTTTAATGAAGATGACTTACTCATTGCAATAAAATTAAAGGATTTTTTTTCAGCACATGACACTTATACTTTTGAGTGTTTCTAAATTGTTTATTGTTTTTAAAGAATAAGCCTCATTTTAATGAGCTATGAAAATTCTTGCTCTTGGGAACATTTATAGAACATAATGAAATGCTTATAATCTGTTTATAATAACATGTGGGTCAGTAGCAAATATTTAAGAGGATAAAAAAGAGAATATCTCACCATAGTCTGAGTCATAATTTAAACTTCTACTGGAATTAAGTCTTCAAACCAAGAAATAGTGAATAAATTATTACAGTTAAAATAATAAAAAGATATTTTTAAGGGTGTTTAGATTTTGGTAGATTGAATTCTAATTACAGATATTATACTATCATCAGGAAGGTCTAACAAGTTTTGTCAATTGGAAATATATATTTGGTATTTTGTCTTTTTAACTTCATACTTCATTGTGGCAACAAACTTAAAAAAAAAATTTCTATAATGTTAATGTCACAAGTGATTCCTTGAACAAATGTATGCTCAGACACCACTAAGGATCTACCTTTGAATTTTACAGTCACCAGAAACACCCTGTGTGACAGTAGCAGGTATTTTGCCCCTGTTTATACTCAGAGACACATTTTGGCATCAATAAGCAGACTCATCTAAAATCCATTTGAAATAGATGTTGTTGCGGATGATCTGGGGAACATGGAGGGTAAGAGAGAGTATAGCAAGTTTCAGAGACCCTAGCAACTCACAAGATCTAGGCTGGTAGACTACCAAGTCTAGAACCAAAATCCTTAACTAGGGTTGACCAGCTTGTAGGAGCAAAGCCAATATTTGATCCCAAGCCTCTCTGATTCCCAAAGCCATGTTCTTAACTACTAGGAAACACTTCAGTATTATCTCTCACTCAGGGATCCTGTGTACTGCCTTATACCAGGGTGTGTATGTGTCTCTCTGTGTGTGTGTGCATACATAGAGTATAACACTAAACCTTAGATTTGAATGGAGGTTCATTTGACTATAGAATTGATCATTTTTCCACATACCTGCTGCCCCCTTGCCCTAGAGACCTCCAGTGATTTTGAGGATGTCTGTGGAAATGATATCCTTCCATTCTTTGATATAGACACCTATGAGGGTAGTTGGGAGTCTTCCCACTGATGGTTACATATTCATAGCACAGTCAATCAAACTGAAAAAGAAGCAGCTCCTGTTAGCTGATGGGCCAAGTAAAACACATTTCACTCTGCCAAAGAAGCCATTGAGTGGACACAGGCAGAGAAGTGGTCAAATCAATGGTAACTAGAGAAGAGGGGCTGGAAGAGTGTCTGGGCAGAAGCAATCATATGTGCAAAGGCCCAGTGGCAGCAGGGAGTATGCCAAGTTTGAAGCCTGGGCGGAGAGTGGTGAGCTGGAGGGTTTCTTATACCAATAAAGTCTGGAGAAGTTGGAATGACAAGCACTAACAGGTATTGGGCACTCACTGTGAGCTGGGCACTGTGACAAGTGTTTTTAAAGTGTTATCTAATTTAAGCCTCATATTTTTGCCTATGAAAAATAGAGAGAGGCAAAACAAACTGCCAGATAACACGGGCTCTTTTAAGGGCTCTAGAAGCAATGGGAAGCCATCAGGGGATTTTAAGCAGAAGTAGTGACACAATAAGACTTACATTTCAAAAGGATGATTCTCATCAAAATAAAGTAGAGATGCCCCCACGGGCACCATCCCTTCCAGCCCTCATTGTACCCCAAATTAAAACATTTACATTTGAAATGGTCGTGGATATTGAACTTGAAAATAAATGACTATTCTGAAATAAAGACTGAGATGGTGTTAGTTGAAATGCTCTTTAATTGTTTTGAGGAGTTGGGAAAAGGAATAATGGCTAGTAACCCAGCTCTCTCTACTTCCTGGGAACTGTATTTCAAGACGTTGGACTTAGAAGGAAGCTTGTGGTGTAGACTACAAAGGGGAATTGAAGACCTGTTCCCTCCAGGCCCAAGTGGACTGTTAATGCTCTCCCTACCCCATGGCATACTCACTGATGACTATGAGTTGTAGCAGTGTTTTACTTATACCGCAGGAACATGAGTTCCTTCTTCATGGGCCAAATCCAAGCCATGTGTGTTTTTCTTTGACAGTTGCAGTACTTTAAAAATTGGGAATCTTGCATTAAAATGTTCTGGCTTCTCTGGCAACCCTGGGCCACTATTCTCCCTTGGCCCGTGGGCTGACAGTGACCCATATTAACCCCCATAAGATGAGACACACCAGCTCTTTACCACACACATGGCCCCACCTCCGGGTGGTGTCCCACTCAGCTCTAGCCTCATTTCCTTTACCTGCTTGGTCCTGCAGGCATCTCCATTTTGGACCCTGGAGTTGTATTCTGAGATTCACACAAGCTTTGAGGCACTTCAGTTTAAGGATTTAGGAGGCTGAACTGGGAGTTGGGACAAAAGGGAGACGGGCTGTAAACACAGACAGGTCATATGTGAACAACCTTCTGGTTGGGTTCTTCCTGGGAGATACAGGAAGCGTTCCAAGCAGGGAAAGCAAGTGAGATAGTGCCAGGGTGAGAATGTGTGCAGCAACTGTGAGACAATGAAGAAATGATGCAGTAGACATAGTGAGAGGTAAGGTTCATTTGGTAGCTGTGGTTATAGTTTGGAGAATGAGGTGAAAATTTGAACCTAAAGCATTAGAAAGCCATTGCAGACCCTTAAGCAGGTTGAATTTTGAATAGTGGCACGTTAGGACCAATAGCCTGGAAGCACCCTCTATAGGAAGGAGAGTGGCACTTACAAACCTGAATGCTTTTCCCTGGATTAGGAATTGGGTGCACTGAAAATAGAGGGCCAGAAGCCAGCATGAGCCCACTTAGTTTTCATTGGCACGAGACACTGGTTACAGTAAAAGGACTAGTCTTGAAAATTTAGCATCACCGGGAGAAAAATGAAATGCAATAAAAATTAGAGTCAGTTAAGAATGGAGGAATTTTTACTATGACACAGCACCATTGTAAAAAATCTCCCGCCTCGTGCCAAGGGGTCCGTGCTGCTAAACTCCTCCCCTGAGTCAGTGCCTTTGAGTGCTCTCAGCGCAGTCGGCACAGCCAGAGCAGCTGGGAGCAAGGCCTTCTTCAGGCTTACATAAAGCATAGGTCTTGACCAAATGTGGAAAACCTTTAGGGACATGAAAACCATTAGGGATCCGTAGCCCTGACTTGAACCAAGCAGAATAAACAAACCCCTGCCCAAATTGGAACTCACTGGACGCCTTTCAGAGTTATCCAAGGGGAAAGGCTGGAGGCCTCAAGGGTCTTCAAGTGGGTTAATGTCTTGTTTCGGCTGCCTAGCTCAAGTCTGATGGGGCTTTATCTGTGCTTTCCTTTGTTCTTTTCTCAAATGTCTTAACGCCTCAGTGGCAAATCCACAAATGGATTGTGTTTTGAACCTATAATGTATACCATACTATATTTTCCCTGCTAATGGTATAGTAAAGCCCAAGTTAGACCGTTTGTTACAAAAGATTCAGGAACTGGGCTGGAAAGGTTCCAGGTAGCATTCACATTTTCCATGGATAGGGTCTTGGTAAGTTCCCAACCTTATTTCTATTTTCAATATCCTTTGTCACTCTTTCCAGCCTCATGATCTAGTTTTCTACACGTATAATGTAGAGAAAAGCTGTGACTCACTCCCCTAACAGTTAAGTGGCATCATTTTCACTCTTTTTATCCCAGTTTTTTTTTTAAGTTGAGGAGGCAGGGCCGGGCATGGTGGCTTATGCCTGTAATACCAGCACTTTGGGAGGCCAAGGCAGGCAGATCACCTGAGGTCAGGAGTGCGAGAATAGCCTGGCCAACATGGGGAAACTCTGTCTCTACTAAAACTACAAAAATCAGCTGGGTATGATGGCAGGCGCCTGTAATCCCAGCTACTCGGGAGGCTGAGGCAGGAGAATCACTTGAACCCAGGAGGTGGAGTTTGCAGTGAGCGAAGATGGCGCCACTGCACTCCAGCCTAGGCAACAGAGGGAGACCTTGCCTCGAAAGAAAGAAAGAAAGAAAGAGAGAAAGAGAGAGAGAGAGAAAGAGAGAGAGAAAGACAGAAAGAAAGAGAGAGGAAAGAAAGGAAGGAAGGAAGGAAGGAAGGGGGAAAGAAAAAAAGAAAGAAGGAAAGAAAAGAAGGGGAGGCAGATTAGAGAATTATGAATGTTCATTCATCCAATAAATAGTCAATTGAGTGCCTGCCGTGGACTGTATGCTATGCTAGGCACTATATTGTGACAGCGGAGGGGGCTGGATTGAAGAAGAATGAAACGATACCCTAGTTCCCTGATATTCACAATCTGTTAAAGATAGAGATGGGCATAGAGATGGGAAACCAAAGCACAGAGCAGCTAAGAACCAAGCCCTAGATGGTCACAAATCCATAGCTCACAGAAGCGTGATCTGAACTATCATGGAGCTCTTACTCTGCCTCTAGTCTACCTGTAGGAAATATAATAGAATGTAGCACAATATAGGAAACATTTGCAGAATGCCTGCCACCCCTATTGTAGCTAGGGATGAAAACAATGAAATGAAGCACTGTTCTTAATTCTAGGAGTTGATTTAGATTAACAAAGAGACAGACATGAACCAGTGGTTACATTGCAGCATGATACAAAAAAGGCAAAAATTGGTGATTAAGAATGTGGAGTCTGAGGACAGATAGGCCTAAGTCCCAGATCAACCATATAGAAACTGCATGATCTGGGGCAAGTTACTTAACTCTTCTCTTCCAAGTTTCATCATCTTACCTGTAAAATAGGACAATGCAGACACTTGCCTCAGGTAATTATAATGGGTTAAAAAGTAAATTAATGAATATAAAGTGATTAGAACACTGTCCAAAAAAAGTGGAGATGGAGCAAAGAAGGCACGCAGAAATGGCAAGAACAAAGGCTTAGCTGCAGGATGTGTCTCAGGATGGGGGCTGGAGGGGTCAGGTTTGGCAGGAGCGGGGAACATACAGGGGGCCTTGAGAAATGGAGCTGGAATGGGCGTCCTGGTTTGCAGCTGCATTGGGCCCTAGGTAAGGGCAAATCTTGAGAGGATAGGGATCCAGGACAGCAGCTACTCCCAGCTCTTGCTTTCAAGGTTCATTTCTTCCATTCACACCTGGCCCTTATCATTATTCCAAGGTGTATCAGCCACAATCAGTTCTCACCTGCCCTGGAAGTTCTCTCTGGTCTTCCTCCCTAGTTCAGTTGGATCATGCACGGGCAAATAAATCCCTTTTCTCCTTCTCTAGCTCAACCATGAGAAAGTTGGAATTTTTTAATGCAAAATTTTCCTTTCCAAGGAAAAGAGAGAAAGGATGGAAGGAAGAGAGGGTAGGAAAAGGGACTATAGGAAGTGGAAGGAAAGGGAAAAGGGAGGAAAGGATATACAGACACACAGAAACACAGAAACAGATATGTTCAGCAAAGCATAGACGTCATACCTCATTTATCAAAAGTGGGTCACAGATCAGCCTTGCCAATGGATTCCACTTGTAGGACCTCCAGTGCTTATTCTCTTCCTTGCTTCTGCCCTAAATGTCTGGACTTGGAGAGATTAAACTAGTTGTCTGAGAAGCGTTGGCTGCCATGACTTCCATGTCTATTCCAGAACTTTCTAACCTCTCATACAGCAGCCTGGATCTTTAATCCCCTTGGCCCTGTTCATTCCACTCTACCTTGACACTGGTTACAGTAAAAGGACTAGTCTTCAAGATTTAGCATCACTGGGAGAAAAATGAAATGTAATGAAAATTAGAGTCAGTTAACTAATATCCAGAATCTACAATGAACTCAAACAAATTTACAAGAAAAAAACAAACAACCCCATCAAAAAATGGGTGAAGGACATGAATAGACACTTCTCAAAAGAAGACATTTATGCAGCCAAAAACACATGAAAAAATGCTCACCATCACTGGCCATCAGAGAAATGCAAATCAAAACCACAATCAGATACCATCTCATACCAGTTAGAATGGCAATCATTAAAAAGTCAGGAAACAACAGGTGCTGGAGAGGATGTAGAGAAATAGGAACACTTTTACACTGTTGGTGGGACTGTAAACTAGTTCAACCATTGTGGAAGTCAGTGTGGCGATTCCTCAGGGATCTAGAACTAGAAATACCATTTGACCCAGCCGTCCCATTACTGGGTATATACCCAAAGGATTATAAATCATGCTGCTATAAAGACACACGCACACGTATGTTTATTGCGGCACTATTCACAATAGCAAAGACTTGGAACCAAGCCTAATGTCCAACAATGATAGACTGGATTAAGAAAATGTGGCACATATACACCATGGAATACTATGCAGCCATAAAAAATGATGAGTTCATGTCCTTTGTAGGGACATGGATGAAATTGGAAATCATCATTCTCAGTAAACTATCGCAAGAACAAAAAACCAAACACCGCATATTCTCACTCATAGGTGGGGATTGAACAATGAAAACACATGGACACAGGAAGGGGAACATCACACTCTGGGGACTGTTGTGGGGTGGGGGGAGGGGGGAGGGATAGCATTAGGAGATATACCTAATGTAAATGATGAGTTAATGGGTGCAGCACACCAGCATGGCACCTGTATACTTATGTAACTAACCTGCACATTGTGCACATGTACCCTTAAACTTAAAGTATAATAATAAAAAAAGAAAGAATGGAGGCATTTTTACTACGACACAGCACCATTGTAAAAACTCTACCCCCGTGTGCCAAGGGGTCCATGCTGCTAAACTCCTCAGTCAGTGCATTTGAGCGCTCTTGGCGCAGTTGGCATAGCCAGAGCAGCCCAGAAGGTGGCTTCAAAAGCTTGCTGTGGTCAATTCACAGAGGCTACTTGAATCAGTCTTTGAGCCTTGACTGATCTGAGCCAATCAAATTCACAGAAAACTGACTTCTAACCCAAATGCCGTTTCTCAATTTCTGAGAGCTACATGCAGTCAGTTGCTGCAAGTAATAAAAACAACAGCAATAATAACTGCCTTTTATTGAATCAGGCACTACCTGTCATAAACTATTCTAAGTGCTTTACCAACATCAACCTTCTTGCAACTAAAAGTGTGGTCCAGAACCATCAGAATCTCAAGCCTCACCTGAGACTTCAGGTCAGAAACTCATTTTTTAAAATAAAATTCCCAGATAAAAACCTGGGTTCTAGTTCTGGCTATACAACCTTAATCTTTTCTCCTCTGCCTTCTGTCTTTGAGTCCCTTGGTCTCATTCAGTTTCAAGGGCAACTTTAAAATCTCCCAATTCCCTTCCATCGAGAAAATGTTTGATTCTCTTTGGCGCCCAGAGTCCATATTCAACAATGATAAAACCCACTCAGATTGACCAGAAGGAAGTTCTGGTTGATGATTGTTCCTTCAGAGACAGCAGGGGCTGGGCAGTCGGGTCCCTTCAGGTGAAGGGATTACAGAGTAATTAGATATGATTCACCAGCTGTCTCAAAGTAGTATCTTCTTGTATTTTTTATATTTATATCTGTAACTGTAGACAAAAAGGGAATTGCCCTGAAAGAAATAACTAGCCAGTAAGTAATTAGGACTCCAATGGAGTGAACGAGCCATGTGTTTTATGTGTATAAATGACCTATTTACCCACGTTGCTAACTTTCATGTGCTTATAAACAAGTAGATGTTAACACACTCCCGGTATACGTGACAACCTCCGTGGAGGTCATGTGGAAACACGCGGGCCTTCCACTACAGCCCCACCACTGTGCTGAGTGTTGTATGCATGTCTTCTGTACTTCTCAAAACAACCTGGCAAGGTAGAATTATAATCCTCATTTCAAAGATGGGAAAACTGAGACTTAGAGGCTAAGTTGATGCCCCTACAAATTTCAGTTATTTAAGAAGGAGACTGAGGAGAGAGAAGATAGCTGGTGACTTCAGACCCTTTGTTGTCCTGAACCTCAAACTTTCCTGCCTCAGTCTACAAGCCCAAGGCCCTGTGGTTAGGCTTAGTAGGTTCCCTTGTTTTAGCAGGCTGTTTGAAGAAGATGTGGTGATCCCAATCCACTTCCACTCAGAGGCACACCAAAGTATTTGTTCCAGCCACATGGGATACTTTACCTGTGAGGAGTTTAGGGAAATTCATTTCCGTTATCTTATCTGTGAAGAGTTTAGGGAAATTGATATTCTCCTGTATCATCTCCTATCTTCCATGGAGACTTCTAGCTGGGAGTTCATAGGAGGTTGACCAGATGGCCTGCTGTTCTGAGTGATTAATTAGAGGGTTAAGCATCTAGGGAGTATCTAAGCAAGGATTTGAACTTGAGTACATCCCACTTCAGAGCCCATGCGTCTGAGCACGCTCTTTTATATGATATGGAGCCCTGGAGAGGCCTGTGGTTGGAGGAAGCATCTGCAGTGAGTGAAGGTGCCCAGGACTCTCAGGCCTGCAGCCCTGATTTGCACAGTGAGAGCTGGCAGCAGTTCAGTGGGCATGGGGGTTCACAGATACCAGGTTCTGGCAGTCTGAGCTGTCCATGGTCAGCTGTGGGGGCCAACACCTCCTTTGTCTGTACTGCTCAGTCTCTCCAGAGAGAGGCCAGCAGCTGTTCTTCCATGTCCTATAACTGTTTTATACCAAATCAGAAAGAAACTGACCTCAGGAAGGAAATTTGAGGTCTCCCCCAGACCTGTATAACTCATGTGCATTTTCTTTACATGTCTCATTGGGCTGGCCTCCATCCTCCCACCTTCCACTGCCATCATGGAAATCATCTCTCACAAGCCCAAACAGCCCATCTAATTCTCTAGACTTTGGCCTATAGTGGGTTCCATAAGGACTCCCCTTGGTCTTTCACAGCATAGGAAAATCAGGAGCTTGTTGCAAATACTCACTTGGGTGGAAGTCAAGGGAAAGCAATGAGAATATACATGAAGGGACCAATTCTTAAGACAACTGGTGGGCAAATGGATGCAAACTTAGCCCAAGACATGAAAGAATAACAAATACCTCCAAGATTTTGGTCCTGGGGAAATGAAGGTTGTGCTATAAAAAGAACGTGGAAAGTTAGATCCAGTTTGGATATCTTGACTTTGAGATGCTGGGACATTCAAGTAGACTGCCAACAGAAGCATTAGGATTTTATTGGGGGGGAGAGGTCAAAACCAGAGTCACACATTTATAAGCCATCTGCTTAACTGCGATGGTTACAGCTTGAGGTGAGCTTTCTTAGGATGAGAGAGGGGTGTGCAAAGGACTGAGAACTGTAAGTTCAGGCTGAAAGGCTGCAAGGGGGCCAGAAATGAGCACCATGGCTGGAGAGTTAAGAAGAAAGCCACAATAAGGTAGTGTCCTGAGCCAAGACTCAAAGAAGGTCCTTGGGGTTGGGCTTAAAGTTGTAGTTTCCCAAGCCCCCTCCAGAAAACAGCTCTGTGCTGATTTTAATGCACCCAGTCATAATATCCCAAAATGAATCACTAGACACTTTGGCATAGTCATTTTTTTCCTATTAGAAGTGGGTTTGACTGGCTAGCCATATAAAGAAGAATGGAACTTGACCCCCTACCTCTCACCATATACGAAAATTAACTCAAGATGGATTAAAGACTTAAATGTAAGACCTCAAACTATAAAAGTCCTAGAAGAAAACCTAGGAAAAACTCTCTGGATGTTGGCCTAGGCAAAAAACTTATGACTAAGTCCTAAAAAGCAAATGCAACAGAAACAAAAATAAACAAATAGGACTTAATTAAGCTAAAGAGCTCCTGGACAGCAGAAGTGGGTTTGACTTTGTCAATAAAGATTTTCTACTTAAATTGCCAAACGTAGCTTAAAAAATTATTAACTGCATAGTTAAATATAAAACAGTTCCTATACAACCTTGTTTATTGCTAGATTAGATACATTGCATAGGTGGAATCCACATAGTAAGTATACAATGAGTACTAAATGTGTAATAGCATTTGGTCAACAAGTGGAACGCTGCAAATCTATGACCTTCTAGGTTTTGGTCCCATTTCAGTTGAAAAGGGAAAATGAACAATTATGAGTTCCCTCATAAATTAAACTCTGGTACCCAAACTACAACAAATGGTTAAAAGCCTGGGCTTTGGAGTCATCTGCATGTGATTCAGAATTCTGGCCTCATTAGTTAACTACCTGTGAATATTTGGACAAGTTACTTAACATCTCTGAGTTTCCTCATCTGTAAAATGGAATACTAATTGTACATCAGCCGCGGAGTTGCTGATAGAACTGAATAAGATACCTAAATAAAATTTTTCAAGTAATATGCTTAGATAGCTAAGCAGCACATTCTGTAAATGTTAGCAAGTAATTTTATCAGTATCATTATTACTGCTTCCTTTTATAGGGGAAAAAAATTCCAAGTCCATATGTGTTTTTCTCATTAACTTAAGTGACTTTGCCTACCCAATGTCTGGTACAGGTTATTTCTGCAATAGTATGTTCAAAATCAGAAATATCATGCACTGGTTTTAAGTCATAGAGCTATTTTAATTGATACTCATATCATCAAAGGTTGAAAATGTGATTATAATAACAAACAACAATAAAAGGTGCATGTTCAATATTACTTTCAAAATATATATAGATTTTCTTTCTTTAAAACAAGCAATTTTTAAAAATATCAGATTGTTTATGATATGAAGTCATGGTTACAGTCACATTGCAGTTTACCATCTGTTCTTGTCCAAAATACAGGTCCAAGTTAGAGCCAGAATTGCAAAACGACAGTAAATGTCTGTTGGTCTTGTACAAAGCTCTTCTCAGTTAGACCATACTTAAACATGTAATATATTCATATAAAAATGAATGTATAGTTAAACATGAAAATCAATCAATGCAATATATCATATTGATAGAACAATGGACAAAAACCACATGGGCATCTCAATAGACATAGAAAAAGCATTTCACAAAATCCAACATCTTTTTATGAAAAAAACACTCAACAAAATAGAAATAGAAAGGAACTTCCCCAACCTGATAAAGTGCATCTTTGCAAAACCCACAGCTAACATCACGCATGCTGATGAAAGACTAAAAACTTTCCACCTAAGATCAAGAACCAAAAAAGATGTACTGTTAGTTCTAGCCAGGGCAGTTAGGCAACAAAAATAAATAAAAGGCATCCAGATAGGAAAAGAAGAAGTAAGACCATTTCTATTATCAGATGATGTACTCATGTATAGAAAATCCTAAGGAATCCACTAAAACACTATTAGAATTAATAAATGATTTCAGCAAGGTTGCGGCATACAAGATCTGTTGTATTTCTATAAACCAGCCATTAACAATCCAAAAATGAAATCAAGAAAAAAATCCATTTATAGTAGTATGAAAACGAAGCAAATACTTAGGAATAAATTTAACAAAAAAAGTGCAAGACTTATATATTGAAAACTACAAGATACTGTTGAAAGAAATTGTTAAAGACCTAAATGAATGGAAAGACATACTGTATTCATGAAATGCAAGATTTAGCATTGTTCAAATGGCAATATCTTTGCAAAGCAATCTGTAGATTAAGTACAATCTCTGTAGAATTCAACCTATTCTTTTTTGCAGAAATGAATAGGGAATGCAGAATAGCCAAAATAATTTTTTAAAAGATTTCTCATTTCAAAACTTACTACAGAGCTATAGTAACCAAAATGTTGTGATACAGGCATAAAGACAGACATAAAGACCAGTGGAATGGAACACAGAGCCCAGAAATAAACCCTAACATATATGGTCAAATAATTTTCAACAAAGATGCCGAAACCATTCAATGGGGAAGGAACAAGCCTTCCAGTAAATAGTGCTGGGGAAACTGGATATCCATATGCCAAACAATGAAATTGGACCCTTACCTTCCACCATGTATAAAAGTTAACTCAAAATGAATCAAAGACCTACACAGAAGACCTAGAACTATAAAACACATAGAAAATGTACAGGAAAAGCTTCACGACATTGTGTCTGGCAATGATTTCTTGGATATATACCAAAGGTACAGGTAACAAACGAAAAAAATAGATAAATTGGAATTAAAAACTTTTCTGCATCAAAGGACACTATCAACAGAGTAAAAAGGCAACCTACAGAATGAGAGAAAATATTTGCAAATCACATATATAAGAGATTAATAGCCAGAATATATAGAGAACTAAAATTCAACAACAGAGAACCCAGCAACACAATTCAAAAATGGGCAAAGGACTTGAATCGATGTTTCTCTAAAGAAAATGTACAAATGGCCAATAAGCACATGAAAAGATGCACAACATCATTAGTCATTAGGAATATTAACATCAAAACCATAAAGTACAGGATGGGCATGGTGACTCACACCTGTAATCTCAACACTTTAGGAGGCCAGGGTGGGAAGATTGCTTGAGGCCAGGAGTTCAAGCCCAGCCTAGTCAATGTGGCAAAACCCCTGTCTCTATTTTAAATATATATATATACATATATATATTTTTTAAAACTATAAGGTACCACTTCACCCACTAGGATAGATAATTGGGGGGAAAAAAAAGTAAGAAAGAAAACTAGTGTTGACAAGGATGTGGGGAAATTGAAGCCCTAAGCATTGCTGGTGGGAACTTAAATTGGTACAACCCCTGTAGGAAACAATTGGAATGTCCTCCAAATGCTAAATATAGGAGTTACCATATGATCCAACAATCCACTGCTAGTTATATGCCCAAGAGAAGTGAAAACATACATTCACACAAAAATTTTATCCAAATGCTCATAACAACATTAGTCATAACAGCCAAAAAATGTAAACAAACCAAATGTCCATCAACTGATGAATAAACAAAATGTGGTATATACATACAATGTAATATTATTCAGTTATTAAAAGGAAGTGAAATATTTATACATATTACAACATTGATAAACCTTGAAATCATTATGCTAAGTGAAAGAAGCCAGACACAAAAGGCCACATATTCTATGATCCCATTATATGAAATGTCTAGCATGGGCAAATCCTTAGGGACAGAAGGTAGACTAGTAGTTGTCAGGGCCTGGGTGAGAGGGACTGGGGCAGTGGAGTGATGGCCAGCATATACAGGGTTACATGTTTTAGGAGGTGATGTACGTGTTCTGAAATTGATTATGGTGATAGATACACAACTCTGTGACTATACTAAAAACCACTGAATTGTACACTTTATTTTTTTTTGTTCTTGTTTTTTAAAAAATACAGAATGCTTCACAAATGTATATGTCATCCTTGCGCAGGGGCCATGCTAATCTTCTCTGTATCATTCCAATTTTAGTATATATGCTGCTGAAGTGAGCACAAATTATATACTTTAAACTGTACACTTTAGAAAGTTAAAAAAAAAAGAGAGAGAGAGAGAGACAGGGTCTCACTCTGTTGCCCAGGCTGGAGTGCGGTGGCGCAATCATAGCTCACTGCAGTCTCAAACTCCTGGGCTCAGGTGCCCCTCCCACCTCAGCCTCTCAAAGTTCTGGAATTATAGATGTGAGCTACTGTGCCCAGCCTAGAAAATAAATGTTACGGTATGTGAATTATATCTCAGTTTAAAAAAAGAATGGACATAAATAGCTCAGCAATGTTTTAGCATGAAAGAATTTAACTCTGAGAATGTTCTGACATCTTGATGGGGTGTGATAATAATGCCACAGTGGAAGGGATGTGAATATTAACAGAAAAAAAAAACTGTTTCCTCTACACTCACAACACTTCTGACACCAAATGTGTGGGGTTTTCCATACCAACAATGTATTCTCTGTCTCTCCTGACACCAACTGGGCGTCTTATAACACAATTCTAACATTTTCCACCTGGAGCTAGCATCAGACACCACGGGTTAAGTAGGGGCTCAGTGCCACAGGATTGCTCCCACTTCAGACATCAATCACAAGTCCTGGGCCTTTGGTATTTCTGACCAAATTGGCTACAAACTGGGGGTCTTCATGACTGTCTTCTGAGGTTCGATCATTTGCACTAATGGGCTCACAGAACTCAGGGAAACACTTTACTTACTTTACCAGTTTATGATAAAGGATGCAAATGAACAGCCAGATGAAGAGGTGCATAGAGCAACGTGTGGGGAAGGAAGTATGGAGGTTCCATACCCTCTCTGGGTGACCACCTTCGCAGCACCTCTTTGTGTTCATTCACCCAGAAGCTCTGTGTACCCCATAGTTGAGGAATTTTTATTGAGGCTTCATCACCTCAGCATGATTAATTTAGTCAGTCTTCAGTTCCTTTCCCCTCCCCAGAGGATGGTGGGTGGGGCTTAAACTTCCAAGCTTGTAATCATGCCTTGGTTTTTCCGGTGCCCAGCCCTCGTCTTGAAGCTATCCAGGAGCCCACCAAAAGTTACCTCATTAGAACAAAAGACACTCCTATCACTAGGAAACTAAGAGATTTAGGACCATATATTAGAAAAAAAGATGCTCCTAGAGTTTTGGGAGCCCTATGTCAGGAACTGGGAGCAGAGACCAAATATATATATATATTTTTATTCCGTCACACATATTCTTTTCATAGAGACAAGAGCTGATGGTTGAGAACAGCCTTTCTTTGGTGTTTTTTGGGGGGTGGGGTCTTTTTTAAATTGGAGGATTCATTAGTACAGTGTGTGGCAAGATGATACAGACATTTCTTTTTATATGAGTAAGTGAGGTATCACTTGGGATCTTAAAAAATATTTTCTTTTTATTATAGTGGGCACCACACCAAAGGGTGCAAGTTGCAGGTTATAAAAACAAAGCAAAAGTTTCCATAGCCTGAAATGGTTGGAAATAGGACTGAGTCTCCTCATTGAGCTTCTAAGATGAAAGGCCCCAGAATTCCCTCTTCCTCTTGCAAATGTTGAATTAATGATGATGATAAGATGGCTGACTATTGAGGGCTGAATGTGTAGTAAACATTTACATGCTTTTCCTTGTTTTAATTTCCCCATCATCACTGTGACATACCCATGGTTTTTTAGAACATACCCAAGGTCATGAAGCAAGTCAACAACTGAGCTGGGCTGTGATCACACATACATGTGAGTCCCAAGATCCCACTCTACTTCTACTCTGGGGGAGCTGCCCCCAGGAACTTACAGCACCTGAGATCCTAACCACACCAGTAAGGGAGGCAGTAGAGTATGGAGGCAGTGCCCTGGACTGGGAGTCAAGGTCCCTGAGTTCTGGTCCACCTTTGCCACTAATCAGCTCTGTGACCTTGGGCAAGAGGCTTGGGCAAGAAGCTCAGAGGCATGGTTTTCTGATGTGTAAAGTGTGGAAAATTCATCCCAGCTATCCCTGTAGTTCCAACTCAGGGATAGCTTCCAACTCAGGCATTCAGCCCGAGTCCTGCCTCATTCACCCTCTGATTTGTATACTGAGACTAAAAGGAAGAAAACCTTCGAGTCAGTGTAGGCTGGTGATTTCAAGATGCTGGACTTTGGTGTTGGACCGATGTGGCACTGGTTCCATTACTTATCTCAGTGTGATGTTCAGCAAGTTCTTTAATTGTGTCCCCATCTGCTAATGGGAATAATAACAGCGTGGGGTGCTGTGCTGTCTACATAGAGTGGTTGTGAGGATTGAGTGAAATCTCGGTAGAGAGCTTTAATGCAATTCCTGGCACATTGTAAGTACTGAGATGTTATATTATTATATGTTAAATAATATTATAATTTATTTATGATGATGATTTTTGATTGTTATAAAACAGAGACACAGAATCCTTTCAGAATAATTAGTGTAGTTTAGCTCACCCAGGTCAGACTTTGGAGCTCAGATTGCCTGCTTATGCTGAGTTTTGAAACCATTCCATATCTAGAAGGTCAGCCATACCTCAGGACTATGCTGCTGGGTAAGAGGGCATCAGATTGTCACCAAAAACACTCCAGAGTTCCCCTCTTGTAAACTTTGAGTCAGTAATGCCATCTTCCCCTATATGAGACAACATACTATTATAACTTACCATAAGAATTTTGACTCAAATATTCCTTTTTACCCAATGTAATCAGAAATAGATGAGTGATCAGTGACAGATACTGATAAAACAGTTAATTAATATGCCATAAAAAGAACAGATGAGAAAATGCTGCTCCCTGGAAATTTCCCAATGTGGGTAGGGAATTTTTCTCTTTCAATGTTATTTAACATAATAAGCACAGATAAAGTTATATGTACAAGATTGTTTATCAAAGTGTTATTACAATGGTAAAAAGTTGTAAATATAAGAGCCATCGAAAATCTAATATTCAAAGAACAGCCTCAGAGTTGGGGGAAAAGTGCACTATAGAGTTTTTTTAAGTTAGAAAAAAATGTGTTCTCTGATCCTAATTTTGTGAATATTGTGTGTGTTTATAGAAAAATATGAAATGTAACAACAAAAACATTAGCAGAGATTACCTCTGGGTATGAGATTATTATTTTAAATTTTCTTTTTCTTTTTTTTTTTTTTTGAGACTGAGTTTCGCTCTTGTTGCCCAGGCTACAGCTCACCTCAACCTCCGCCTCCCGGGTTCAAGCGATTCTCCCGCCTCAGCCTCCCACAAATTTTCTTCTATATACTTCTTTATATTTTCTACGTTTGCACAGTGAGCATGTTTCTTTGGAACTGGAGCAAAAGTTGTTTTTTTTATTAATGGAGACTCTGTCAACTTTTTTCTTTTTGCTCTAAGGCTCTTCTGTCTGGTAGATTGTTTCATCCGAATATGTCTTAACACTCAGTCTGAATATATTGGGTTTTTTTTCTCTTTTAAGTACTGACTTAGAAGTAATATGCTTCATTGATTTTGTGAGCTCATGTTTTTCATGTAATGTTCAGGACAAGCCAGACACATTTGTTGCAAGACTGATTTTGTTACTTTGAAAACCAATAACAGATAATAAGATAAAATCACCAATTAACTAAACTTTTTCTAAACCCATCACATCCCTGTCGAAAGCAATTTTCAGTTCTGCCTGAGATTTAGTGTATTTAAGTCAGCTCTGAATCTTCTGTAAGAAGAAATCAATGTTCTTCTCACTCTCTTATTTTATATAATTAGAATTGTACCACTAAAGGACTATTAAATGTGCAATTGAGAATCTAATACTTAAGTCTACAAAGTTAATTCAAAGCAAAGGAAAATGGATAGAGTAGATAGAATAAGTTTTTTCTACTTTCTTCTCTAATTGTAATTTTTTTTTGTATACTTTAAGTTTTAGGGTACATGTGCACAACATGCAGGTTTGTTACATATGTATACATGCGCCATGTTGGTGTGCTGCACCCATTAACTCATCATTTAACATTAGGTGTATCTCCTAATGCTATCCCTTCCCCCTCCCCCCACCCCACAACAGGCCCCGGTGTGTGATGTTCTCCTTCCTGTGTCCATGTGTTCTCATTGTTCAATTCCCACCTATGAGTGAGAACATGCGGTGTTTGGTTTTCTGTCCTTGTGATACTTTGCTGAGAATGATGGTTTCCAGCTTCATCCATGTCCCTACAAAGGACATGAACTCATCATTTTTTATGGCTGCATAGTACTCCATGGTGTATATATGCCACATTTTCTTAATCCGGTCTATCATTGTTGGACATTTGGCTTGGTTCCAAGTCTTTGCTATTGTGAATAGTGCCACAATAAACATACGTGTGCATGTGTCTTTATAGCAGCATGATTTATAATCCTTTGGGTATATACCCAGTAATGGGATGGCTGGGTCAAATGGTATTTCTAGTTCTAGATCCCTGAGGAATCGCCACACTGACTTCCACAATGGTTGAACTAGTTTACAGTCCCACCAACAGTGTAAAAGTGTTCCTATTTCTCCACATCCTCTCCAGCACCTGTTGTTTCCTGACTTTTTAATGATTGCCATTCTAACTGGTATGAGATGGTATCTCATTGTGGTTTTGATTTGCATTTCTCTGATGGCCAGTGATGATGAACATTTTTTCATTTGTCTGTTGGCTGCATAAATGTCTTCTTTTGAGAAGTGTCTCTTCATATCCTTTGCCCACTTTTTGATGGGTTTGTTTGTTTTTTTCTTGTAAATTTGTTTGAGTTCATTGTAGATTCTGGATATTAGCCCTTTGTCAGATGAGTAGATTGCAAAAATTTTCTCCCATTCTGTAGGTTGCCTATTCACTCTGGTGGTAGTTTCTTTTGCTGTGCAGAAGCTCTTTAATTTAAATAGATCCCATTTGTCAATTTTGGCTTTTGTTGCCATTGCTTTTGGTGTATGAGACTTGAAGTCCTTGCCCATGCCTCTGTCCTGAATGGTATTGCCTAGGTTTTCTTCTAGGGTTTTTATGGTTTTAGGTCTAACATTTAAGTCTTTAATCCATCTTGAATTAATTTTTGTATAAGGTGTAAGGAAGGGATCCAGTTTCAGCTTTCTCCATATGGGTAGCCAGTTTTGCCAGCACCATTTATTAAATAGGGAATCCTTTCCCCATTTCTTGTTTTTGTCAGCTTTGTCAAAGATCAGATAGTTGTAGATACATGGCATTATTTCTGAGGGCTCTGTTCTGTTCCATTGGTCTATATCTCTGTTTTGGTACCAGTACCATGCTGTTTTGGCTACTGTAGCCTTGTAGTATAGTTTGAAGTCAGGTAGCGTGATGCCTCCAGCTTTCTTCTTTTGGCTTAGGATTGACTTGGCAATGCGGGCTCTTTTTTGGTTCCATATGAACTTTAAAGTTGTTTTTTCCAATTCTGTGAAGAAAGTTATTGGTAGCTTGATGGGGATGGCATTGAATCTATCAATTACCTTGGGCAGTATGGCCATTTTCACAATATTGATTCTTCCTATCCATGAGTATGGAATGTTCTTCCATTTGTTTGTGTCCTCTTTCATTTCGTTGAGCAGTGGTTTGTAGTTCTCCTTGAAGAGGTCCTTCACATCCCTTGTAAGTTGGATTCCTAGGTATTTAATTCTCTTTGTAGCAATTGTGAATGGGAGTTCATTCATGATTTGGCTCTCTGTTTGTCTGTTATTGGTGTATAAGAATACTTGTAATTTTTGTACATTGATTTTGTATCCTGAGACTTTGCTGAAGTCGCTTATCAGCTTAAGGAGATTTTGGACTGAGACGATGGGGTTTTCTAGATATACAATCATGTCATCTGCAAACACGGACAATTTGGCTTCCTCTTTTCCTAAGTGAATACCCTTTATTTCCTTCTCCTGCCTGATTGTCCTGGCAAGAACTTCCAACACTATGTTGAATAGGAGTGGTGAGAGAGGGCATCCCTGTCTTGTGCCCGTTTTCAAAGGGAATGCTTCCGGTTTTTGCCCATTCAGTATGATATTGGCTGTGGGTTTGTCATAGATAGCTGTTATTATTTGGAGATACGTCCCATCAATACCTAATTTATTGAGAGTTTTTAGCATGAAGCATTGTTGAATTTTGTCAAAGGCCTTTTCTGCATCTATTGAGATAATCATGTGGTTTTTGTCACTGGTTCTGTTTATATGCTGGATTACATTTATTGATTTGCGTATGTTGAACCAGCCTTGCATCCCAGGGATGAAGCCCACTTGGTCATAGTGGATAAGCTTTTTGATGTACTGCTGGATTCGGTTTGCCAGTATTTTATTGAGGATTTTTGCATCGATGTTCATCAGGGATATTGGTCTAAAATTGTTTTTTTGTTGTGTCTCTGCCAGGCTTTGGTATCAGGATGATGCTGGCCTCATAAAATAAGTTAGGGAGGATTCCCTCTTTTTCTATTGATTGGAATAGTTTCAGAAGAAATGGTACCAGCTCCTCCTTGTACCTCTGGTAGAATTTGGCTGTGAATCCATCTGGTCCTGGACTTTTTTTGGTTGGTAAGCTATTGATTATTGCCTCAATTTCAGATCCTGTTATTGGTCTATTCAGAGATTCAACTTCTTCCTGGTTTAGTCTTGGGAGGGTGTATGTGTCGAGGAATTTATCCATTTCTTCTAGATTTTCTAGTTTATTTGTGTAGAGGTGTTTATAGTATTCTCTGACGGTAGTTTGTATTTCTGTGGGATCGGTGGTGATATCCCCTTTGTCATTTTTTATTGCGTCTATTTGATTCTTCTCTCTTCTTTATTAGTCTTGCTAGCGGTCTATCAATTTTGTTGATCTTTTCAAAAAACTAGCTCCTGGATTCATTGATTTTTTGAAGGGTTTTTTGTGTCTCTATTTCCTTCAGTTCTGCTCTGATCTTAGTTATTTCTTGCCTTCTGCTAGCTTTTGAATGTGTTTGCTCTGGCTTCTCTGGTTCTTTTAATTGTGATGTTAGGGTGTCAATTTTAGATCTTTCCTGCTTTCTCTTGTGGGCATTTAGTGCTATAAATTTCCCTCTACACACTGCTTTGAATGTGTCCCAGAGATTCTGGTATGTTGTGTCTTTGTTCTCGTTGGTTTCAAGGAACATCTTTATTTCTGCCTTCATTTCCTTATGTACCCCGTAGTCATTCAGGAGCAGGTTGTTCAGTTTCCATGTAGTTGAGCGGTTTTGAGTGAGTTTCTTAATCCTGAGTTCTAGTTTGATTGCACTGTGGTCTGAGAGACAGTTTGTTATCATTTCTGTTCTTTTACATTTTCTGAGGAGTGCTTTACTTCCAACTATGTGGTCAATTTTGGAATAGGTGTGGTGTGGTGCTGAAAAGAATGTGTATTCTGTTGATTTGGGGTGGAGAGTTCTGTAGATGTCTATTAGGTCCGCTTGGTGCAGAGCTGAGTTCAGTTCCTGGATATCCTTGTTAACGTTCTGTCTCATTGATCTGTCTAATGTTGACAGTGGGGTGTTAAAGTCTCCCATTATTATTGTGTGGGAGTCTAAGTCTCTTTGTAGGTCTCTAAGGACTTTCTTTATGAATCTGAGTCATCCTGTATTGGGTGCATATATATTTAGGATAGTTAGCTCTTCTTGCTGAATTGATCCCTTTAAAACATTATGTAATGGCCTTCTTTGTCTCTTTTGATCTTTGTTGGTTTAAAGTCTGTTTTATTCGAGACTAGGATTGCAACCCCTGCCTTTTTTTGTTTTCCATTTGCTTGGTAGATTTTCTTCCATCGCTTTGTTTTGAGCCTATGTGTGTCTCTGCACGTGAGATGGGTTTCCTGAATACAGCACACTGATGGGTCTTGACTCTATCAAATTTGCCAGTCTGTGTCTTTTAATTGGAGCATTTAGCCCATTTACATTTAAGGTTAATATTGTTATGTGTGAATTTGATCCTGTCATTATGATGTTAGCTGGCTATTTTGCTCATTACTTGATGCAGTTTCTTCCTAGCCTCGATGGTCTTTACAATTTGGCATGTTTTTGCAGTGGCTGGTACCAGTTGTTCCTTTCCAAGTTTAGTGCTTCCTTCTGGAGCTCTTTTAGGGCAGGCCTGGTGGTGACAAAATCTCTTAGCATTTGCTTATCTGTATTTTATTTCTCCTTCACTTATGAAGCTTAGTTTGCCTGGATATGAAATTCTGGGCTGAAAATTCTTTTCTTTAAGAATGTTGAATATTGACCCCCACTCCCTTCTGGCTTGTAGAGTTTCTGCCGAGAGATCACCTGTTAGTCTGATGGGCTTCCCTTTGTGGGTAACCCGACCTTTCTCTCTGGCTGCCCTTAACATTTTTTCCTTCATTTCAACTTTGGTGAATCTGACCATTATGTGTCTTGGAGTTGCTCTTCTCGAGGAGTATCTTTGTGGCATTCTCTGTATTTCCTGAATCTGAATGTTGGCCTGCCTTGCTAGATTGGGGAAGTTCTCCTGGATAATATCCTGCAGAGTGTTTTCCAACTTGGTTCCATTCTCCCCATCACTTTCAGGTACACCAATCAGACGTAGATTTGGTCTTTTCACATAGTCCCATATTTCTTGGAGGCTTTGTTCATTTCTTTTTATTCTTTTTTCTCTAAACTTCTCTTCTCACTTGATGTCATTCATTTCATCTTCCATCACTGATACCCTTTCTTCCAGCTGATCAAATCGGCTACTGAGGCTTGTGCATTCATCATGTAGTTCTCATGCCATGGTTTTCAGCTGCATCAGGTCCTTTAACTTCTGTGCATTGGTTATTCTAGTTAGCCATTCGTCTAATCTTTTTTCAAGGTTTTTAACTTCTTTGCCATGGGTTCGAACTTTCTCCTTTAGCTCGGAGTAGTTTGATCATCTGAAGCCTTCTTCTCTCAACTTGTCAAAGTCATTCTCCATCCAGCTTTGTTCCATTGCTGGTGAGGAGCTGCGTTCCTTTGGAGGAGGAGAGGCGCTCTGATTTTTAGAATTTTCAGTTTTGCTGTTCTGTTTTTTCCCCATCTTTGTGTTTTTATCTACCTTTGGTCTTTGATGATGTGACATACAGATGGGGTTTTGGTGTGGATGTCCTTTCTGTTTGTTAGTTTTCCTTCTAACAGTCAGGACCGTCAGCTGCAGGTCTGTTGGAGTTTGCTGGAGGTCCACTCCAGACCCTGTTTGCCTGGGTATCAGCAGCGGAGGCTGCAGAACAGTGGATATTGGTGAACAGCAAATGTTGCTGCCTGATCGTTCCTCTGGAAGTTTTGTCTCAGAGGAGTACCCGGCTGTATGAGGTGTCAGTCTGCCCCTACTGTGGGGGTGCCTCCCAGTTAGGCTACTCGGGGGTCAGGGACCCACTTGAGGAGGCAGTCTGTCTGTTCTCAGATCTCCAGCTGCATGCTGGGAGAACTACTACTCTCTTCAAAACTGTCAGACAGGGACATTTAAGTCTGCAGAGGTTTCTTCTGCCTTTTGTTCGGCTATGCCCTGCCCCCAGAGGTGGCGTGTACAGAGGCACGCAGGCCTCCTTGAGCTGCGGTGGACTCCATCCAGTTCGAGCTTCCCGGCTGCTTTGTTTACCTACTCAAGCCTCGGCAATGGCGGGCACCCCTCCCCCAGCCTCGCTGCCGCCTTGCAGTTTGATCTCAGACTGCTGTACTAGCAATGAGCGAGGCTCCATGGGCGTAGTACCCTCCGAGCCAGGCGCAGGATACAATCTCCTGGTGTGCCTTTTGCTCAGTTGGAAATGCAGAAATCATTTGTCTTCTGCATCGTTCACGCTGGGAGATGTAGACTGGAGCTGTTCCTATTTGGCTGTCTTAGTTCCACCCCCCTTCTAATTTTAACTTTAAGTAACTTAAAAATAAACCAATATTACCATATATATTAGAAAAAAATCTGAACAGGCCAAAAAAAGCTGAACCAGGTTTTTGAGCATGAGAAGATTGAGATTTTGTTGCCTTGAATTTTTTGGATATTGTTTTGATCTTTTTTTTTTTTTTGAGACGGTGTCTTGCTCTGTTGCTCAGGTTGGAATGCAGTGGTGCCATCTCAGCTCATTGCAACCTCCGCCTCCTGGGTTCAAGTGATTCCTGTGCCTCAGCCTCCCGAGTAGCTGGGATTACAGGTGCCCACCACCCCGCCTGGCTACTTTTTGTATTTTTAGTAGAGACGGGATTTCACCATGTTGGCAAGGCTGGTCTCAAACTCCTGACGTCAGGTGATCCACCCTCCTTGCCTCCCAAAGTGCTGGGATTGCAGGTGTGAGCCACCATGCCTGGCTCATTTTGATCTATTTTCAAAAGTACTGTTATATGTGCATTACAAAAAAGTTGAGCAAAACAGAACTGTGTAAGATATACACTATTATTTGTTTGGCGTGCACTGGACAGATATGCAACATATACCTATATTTACAAAATTATTTTTCACCTCAATAGAATAATATTCCATTGTTCTCAACTTGCTTTTTTGTCCTAAATTTTTTGTGAAATAAATTCAGTTTCAGTACATATAAATTTACCTCACTTGGTCTATATTTTTGCAAGAGTTTCTGTTGGATAATATCCTAGAAGTAAGATTTCTAGTACAAAGAATACACGTTTAAAATTTTGTTTTTCCTCTCAAGAAAGCTTGTGCCCATTTCACCACCCCTCACATGGAATGGGAATGAAAGATAAAGTTTCTGAAACATAGGTACATGGAGATTCTCCCGGGTTTTGATAGGATATAATTTAAAATCACGATCAGAAGGTTGCTCAGCTGGCTTGGGGAGGAGATGCCTTCTAAAGTCAGAATCCTGTAAGGTATTCCTGCCTAACTCTTCAACTCCATTCTCTACCCAGAAGAGAAAAAAGGGGTGTGTGTGTGTGTGTGTGTGTGTGTGTGTGTGTATGTGTAGAAATATGTCTCCTCTGCAAAGGATCCCTCAAAATGCTGAGTGTAACAGAGGGCAGATTTTTGGAGTCAGAGCTGCAATTAAATTTCAGCCCTGTCTCTCAATAGCAGGGTGTCTTTAAGCAAAATGCTTAACATTTCTGACCTGTGTTTTATCGTCTATAGCAAGGGGATAATCACACCACCTTACAGGGTTCACTGTGAGAATTAAATGTGTTACTTAACACAAAAGGCTAATAAATGGTGAGGACTAAGAGCTCAATTAATGCCTACCATTGAGACATGAGAAAGGGTGATTATGACCAAGCTACGGGCACCTTGGAGGGTAAAGTTTTGCCCACTTTTGCAGAAAAATGTGAGACAATCACTAACAGTCTAGTTAAGATATGCTATGTGGGCCGGGCACGGTAGCTCACACCTGTAATCCTAGCACTTTGGGAGGCCAAGGCAGGTGGATCACCTGAGAGCAGGAGTTCAAGACCAGCCTGGCCAACATGGAAAAACCCTGTCTCTACTAAAAAATACAAATATTAGCTGGGCATGGTGACACACGCCTGTAATCCCAGCTACTTGGGAGGCTGAGGCTGGAGAATCGCTTGAACCCGGGAGGTGGAGGTTCGTGCCACTGCACTCCAGCCTGGGTGACATAGCAAGACTTCGTCTCCAAAAAAAAAAAAGGTATGCTATATAACACTACACCTTCCCCACCTACATCAAGGAACGCTCTTTGATTTTCACCATAACAATTTTATCACCTTCTCATATGCATCATTACTCATTTACTATGCTTATTGTTTATGTCCTTTCCTAGGGTGTTCCATATGAACAAAACTTTATTCTTGTTCACTAAATTTCAACATCAGGGTAGCTGAAAACAAAGCTTGGCACATAGTAGGCACTCTTTTTTTTTTAATTTTATTATTATTGTACTTTAAGTTTTAGGGTACATGTGCACAACATGCAGGTTTGTTACATATGTATACATGTGCCATGTTGGTGTGCTGCACCCATTAACTCGTCATTTAGCATTAGGTATATCTCCTAATGCTATCCCTCCCCACTCCCTCCACCCCACAACAGTCCCCGGTATGTGATGTTCCCCTTCCTGTGTCCATGTGTTCTCATTGTTCCATTCCCACCTATGAGTGAGAACATGTCATGTTTGGTTTTTTGTCCTTGCGATAGTTTGCTGAGAATGATGGTTTCCAGCTTCATCCATGGCCCTAATCCTGTAGCTGGGATTACAGGCACCCACTGCCATGCCTGGCTAATTTTTTGTAGTTTTAGTAGAGACGGGGTTTCGTCATGTTTGCCAGGCTGGCTTTGAACTCCTGGCCTCAAGTGATCCGCCAGCCTCAGCCTCCCAAAGTGCTGGAATTACAAGAGTGAGCCACTGCGCCTGACCTAGAATAACTGTTAACTGAAGAATATGGGACTGAGAGCAAACAATGAGGTGGATAATTTTATTCACCAGAAACTTTCTAAAAAGAGAAGAGCCACAGTGTCCAGTGGGTTTTATGAACTTTGCTTCATGGATGATGAGGAAGGACCAGGGGTCCTAGAACTACTCGGTTTTTAATCCATCTTCCAGTGGCCCATGTTGTTAGAGAGCAAGGCCCAGAGGTGAGTTACAGTTGAGCTCTAGGGCAGTGTGTCCTATGAAGAGGAAAGAGAACATAATAAGGAGAGCTCAGCAAGGATGAGGGAAAGTGGGAAGTGTTTTTAACAGCTGCTAAAAGTATGGAACTTAGAAGACAAAGAATTATGCCCCAAGAAGACTTCTGGGATGTTTTTTGTGGTACATGATATGAAATCCCTGAGTATTCCAGCTTTAAGGAAACCTACATGAAAGGTTGACATTGTTTCAAAGCTTCTAGCATTCAATTTGTGTTCCTTTGAGTGTGATGTCATGCTTATGCTGAGATACATGCTTATACTGGGACCGCCAGATTTATTAGGGTTACACTGACCAGGTTTCTTTTTTTCTTTAATTTATTTGGGCCTCTCTTATTGCTGTTTCCCACCAGTCACTAGACTTGTTATTCATTGTAACAGCATGTGATTCATATCTCAAGATATATTGCAGTTTCCCATATGACATCTTATCTTACATTATTTGCATATTGTATTATATTATCTCTTCTGTTATATATTAGAGAAGTGACTGGAGTTATTTTTATTTACTCTGCAGAGTGCTGTAGTTTGAGATCATGTCTTAGAGTTGGTTACTTCTGAGAAGAGTTCCTATATTTGGCTAATTCCACTGTACATAAATTATCAGTATCTAGAAATTTCAGTTGGCCTCTTTCATCAAGCCACATTCTGATTCAATTTTCAGGAAACTTAGTTTCTAAACTATTCAGAAAGCTGGAGGGGGAGGCATCTAAGGTAGATTTAAGCATCAACCTGATTTTAATGTTTTTTTTAATATGAGCTTAGATAGAACCAAATATAATTTGATAGTCTCCATTTTTTGCTGCAGAAGATTTTTGGTAATTTGGCCCAAAAGACGTATTAAAATGCTTAGAGTCAACCAGGACCAACCTGGTTTCCATTTTTCTGTCCCATGTCCTCATTGGTTTAGTAATTTGACCAGAGAGCATGGCCTGATTTTTTGATCAGAAGATATAGTCACCATACTCATGGAGGAAGGAATCAGGGACTGTGGGTTACCTGATGTAGAAGGACATAGTGAAGGAAAAGATAGAGAGGTTTGGAGTTTAAAGGATAAGGGATGTCCTATTTGTTAGTTTTTAAGGAAAAAGGAAACAACATTTGGGTATGCAAAGAAGTCAGTAGAAAGCGAGGGATTAAAGGTGGAGATAACCACTGAAGCAAGTTCTGGAGGAGACAAAGGTAGATTTAATCACAAACCTGGGTGGGCCTTGGAGAGGAGGAAACACATGCCATTCTCAGGGAAGCAGAAGATGGAAGAAATATAAGGCATCTGAATTGAAGGAGTTTCTGACATGACCTACACTGTCTCAGCATAGTTAAGAAACAGTCGAATGACTGTGAGGAAAGCAAATGCAGGTTTGGGAGTGTGAGAAGAATAGAAAAGAGGATAGTGTGTTGTTTAGGAAAAAATAAATAAGTTTAAGTTTAGGAAAAAATAAATAAGTTGTGTCAACTTTAAGCCACCCTGAGGGCCTAGCTGAAGTTAGATAATAGGAATTGGCACCCACCCCATCACTAAGTAGCATAATTGTCAGTGTCATCATACAGCAGCCCAGAAGCCAAGGAATGGATGGTTTGAGTCTGCCCAGCACTGGGGATTGGGAAGTGCCTGTGATGGAAAGTCAAGCTGTCTTCTTAGGGAATCTCTGGCTGGTGAGTGCCATCTAAAATGCTTATTGTGGCACCAGACCAAGGCCAAGGAACTAGAAGTTTGCTGAGGACAGAGAAGTTTTATTAGAGAGAATAGAAGGGAAGAAAGAAGTCAAATTCAGGGATGATGACTTCAGAGTTTAATAATACAGACATGAAGCAGTTTGGAGTGATAATTCCAAAGTTTTCTGCAATGGAGATTTAGAGAAGAGTCAGAGAATACTGAGGTCTGAATCTGAGGGAAGTCATCCTTACGAACTTTGCTGTTACCCAGTGTCCAGGCTGGATGACAGGTATTTCCAGGAAGAGAATGAGTGACATGAATATGTGACATTTCCCCAACTCAGGTGACCACAAAACTGTTTTTCTTGTAAATGCCAGTATTCCAGAGATCATACTTTGGAAAACTCTGTTCTAGGGCTCATCGTAGACTTTCCATTTGTTGAATGAATGAGTTACAGGTAAGAAGTTAAGAGGCAGCCTGGGACGGTGTCAAAATAAAGAGAAGGCAAGTATGGTGTCTCTAATTACAGAAATCATTTTGAGCCTAGGCATCCCCTCCTCTGGTACTTCCATCTCATGCACTGCCACCTTCTCTCCTGCATCCCTCTGTCACCTTCTTGCTACCAGTTGTGGGCCAGGCACTAAGATTTATTTATTTAGATACAGCTCCTTATTACCTATTCCTTTCTTATGTTTGTAGATGGTTCTGTTCTTGCAAACTCCCAAATAGATATCAGTGAAATCAAAGTCAATCTTTGGGGGTGACAGGTTGGCAGAGAATACCATGACATTTTGAAACCTTTTGTCCAGAGAGTCCTTAGGTCCCCAGGTGTCTTGCCCATATACACATAATATGCATATACATATTCTTCACCCCACAGCCTTCTTTCCTCTTCCATTTAAGTTGGCTATGCTTACACCCACCCTCATTTCATGTCATTCTGATGGTAGTTAGCAAAGGAGGATAAGGAAGCAAATGGTATTTTACAAAGTATTGTAGTAAGCTGGTTGGGGAGTTATGTACTAGATTAATGCTGCTGCTGAAAATGGAAAACCAACCCTAACACCACCACCACCACCACCACCACCACCACCACCACCACCACCACCACCACCACCACCGCCACTCCACTCCCACCTTATTAGGTGACTGGAAGACAGATAGGACAGATATCAGAAAGGTCTTTGTAAAAAGAAAAATAGTACAGAACTCTTCACTAAGCAGAGGATTTGGTTAAAGAACATACAAGATTTGGAATGGCTCTCAAGTAAATATCTGTTGCAGGGGACACCAGATTTGATGTAACCACGACTTCTGTTGCTTTGTTTTAGAACGCCAGCCAGGCCCCTCTGTGGCCAATTCCAATGCCCTCCCTTCAAGTTCCGCTGGGATCAGCAAGGAACTGATTGATCTGCAGCCTCTCATCCAGTTCCCAGAGGAAGTCGCCAGCATCCTGATGGAGCAGGAGCAGAGTATTTACCGCAGGGTCTTGCCAGTCGACTACCTTTGCTTCTTAACACGGGACTTGGGCACTCCTGAATGCCAGAGGTCCTTGCCCTGCCTCAAAGCATCCGTCTCAGCGTCGATTGTTACCACTCAGAATGGAGAGCACAATGCCCTTGAAGATCTGGTGATGAGGTTTAATGAGGTAAGAAGCCACTTTTTGATGTCTTGGTATTTGACTCACCCGTAAGTGATTTTCAAGCATACCTCCCCTTCTAGGTGTGTCTGTTCCTGATGTGTCTCATTTCACTCTGTCTTGCCACTTCCATGGTGGCTGTTTTTCTTTCCAGGCAAAGAGACATCACATTGCAATCCTTCCTCTCACTGTACCCCAACCTGCCCTTAAGCCTAATTGATCTCAACTCCATTCCATTGCATTACCCAGTCCACCAATCCCAGTCCCTTTGGGCACCCAGAATGCCAATCTCCAACCCCTTCCTCTCCCCTACCAACCCCTCATTCCCAAACGTGCTTTTAAAACCGCATGTCTCAATTTTGAGTTTTGACAGCATGATCCCTGACCACATTTGTATAACCAACCCCCTGACCCCCTTCCATTATTAGGACTCCCTCAGCAGAAACACCTAGGTCACCAGAGAAGGCAGGAAACATGGGGCAATTCATCGAGGGGCAGTGAATCACCTCGGTTCTCTCTCTGCATCCCATGAAGATCCTCAGCCCCAGAATGTCAATCCAAAGCCTCTGAGACCACATTAGAAGCCAGTTCTGAAGAAGACAGGTGTGACTGGAGTCTGGGAATACTTAGGACAAAGCCATTGCGTGGGGGTCTAGGGACTCACTGGGAGATCAAGAGCCACTGGCTGACATCCCTGTGGCCCTGGGGCAGGGAAGAGCGGCACAAAGGAGCAGGGATTCTCCATGCAGTGCTGGGGTTGGGCCGACTGCACTCTTGGGCTTAAAAGGCACTTTCTCTTAGTAATGTAACCCACACCCAGAGTTTTCTATTCTACATTTTATGTTTTAGACTTAATTTCTTTTGTTTTGTGTATTCAATCACAAAATTTTAATCGGTATGTTTGTTGGTTGTTAGTTGGCTGAACACAGAGTAGTTGCCTATTTTGGTCATTTAGTAAACTCTACCTAAATGCTAACAGGATATTCCTATTCTGAGTCGTATATATCTCTGATTGACTGAGGATCTGTCAGCCTCTGTTACATAAACACTTTCTGGCAAGGTGCGGTGGCTCATGCCTGTAAGCCCAGTGCTTAGGAGGGTGAGGCAGGAGGATTGCTTGAGGCCGGGAGTTCAAGACCAGACTGGGCAAAATAGCAAGACCTTGTCCGTACAAATTTAAAAATTAGCTGGGCATGGTGGTGCACACCTGCAGTCCCAGCTACTGTGGAGGCTGAGACCCTCTAAGGATCCCTTAGCCCAGAAGTTTAGAGGCTTCAGTGAGCTAGGATCACGTCATTGTACTCCAGCCTGGGTGACAGAGCGAGACACCATCTTTAGAAAAAAACACAAGACACTTTCTAACTGTAGCTCACTTTGCAGCCTCCATAGCTTGCCAATCAAAATCCTAATGATGGTTGTAAATATCAGTAACCATGATAAGGCCCATGAATACAGCAAGTGTTAGAGGCTGAGCTCAAGCGGTTCTGTATCCAGACATGTCCTAAACACCAGTCTATCTGGCACTGTTGTGCTAACCATTTTGTATGTACCACTTACTTGCTCCTTACAACAACCTTGGGAGATGGATATTGTCATTAGCCCCATCTTATCAATGAGAAACTGAAGTATGTGGAGATGAAGTTATTTTCCCAAGATTACGCAAGTGGTAGGTGGCAATTTTGGTTTAAGCCCACAAAGTCAGGCCCTGGGCTTTGAATAACTATAGGATGCTGCTTCCCACCTGCAGCAGGATTGCACTGGGGGGTGGTGCCTGCTAAAACTGCAGATTCCTGGTCCCACCCCCAAACTGAGTAAGACAGAATCTGTGGGAGTCCACATGAGAGCTTGCAAACCTCACTGCCCCAAAGTTGTTTTTAAAAATAAATCTCCTGATGTTCTTGATTTTCCTTACTGATAAAAATGGGATGGAAAAATGAAAGTTCCAGTAAACTGAGTGATTTTATTAGTGGATTTCACTGTATTTCATGAATTATTTTAAACTTCCAGATCTACCCACTCTCATATCCTTAGGACCCTATCTTGTCTTTATTTTTAAATTTCGACCTGAACTTAAAAGTGAATTGCCAAAACTTTTAAAATCTAATTTTAAATTAAACTTGGATTTCTTCCATTCACTTCCATAACCTTGGGAATCAAAGACGAATCAGTGATTTCACTAATTCAGAGTTAGTGATGATATGACCTACAGCTGGGTAGAGGCAGGCTTTGGACTATCTCTGAAAATAGTTTAGCTAAGCAACTTCAGAACATAAACAAGATTTCTGGGAAAACACTTAAACTACTTAAGAGAACAGTCTGTTTCAAGTATTCTCAAGCATCTATTTTCATACAAATTATGGGTATGCTGATTAAAAATCAGTCTTACATAGTCAGATCCCAAATGATCTCTACTAGACACAACTGGAATAGCTAAATTCTAGTTCTTTGGTATACCTTAAAGTAGAAAAGTTCCATTACATCAAAAGAGAATTTTCAAATTCAGATTTTTCACCTATTTTGAATGACCTTGCCTTGAAATTAGCATGGCTTTACATACTGTAAAGAAAAGGAAGAAATGGAGTTTGCATTTATTTAATAAATGCTCTGGACTGGACATTTTCACATTTCTTAAAATCTCATTCAATTCTTATGACAGTTGTCATCATCCCTGTGTTGCAGATGAGGAAAGTGAAGCTTAGGCAACAAAATAAGTAATGATAGTGTTGGATTATGGCCCATAGAGTAAAATAAATATTTTTGAATCCATACCAATATAAATACATCAGTGTGGTGGGGTTGGGGAGTGGGGACAGCACTTACTTATAGAAAAATTTCAATTAATAAATGTAGAAAGAATGAGAAAAATAGAAAATCATCATTAGAATACTATAGTAATAACTGTCGCAGGCAAGAACTACTGATGAATTCTAAAATTATTGGGCAAAAGTAAGTTTGATGAGAAATAGGATATTTGCAAATAGTCTCAAAACATCTCACCACAAGATATTTATTAATACAAAGGGGAAAACAGAACAGTGGAGAAACCCGGTAGACACTGGCTTGACCAAGCGATCAAGGCTAACATGATTAGTAATGAGACATATAAACATATGCCTCCTGATATGATGTCCTGAGAAAGGTAGGACTTCATCTCTATAGTGTTCTTGCCAAAAACATACCACATAAATCTAGCAATGAAAAAAAACATCAGGCAACTCTAAATTGAAGGACATTCTACTCTTCAAAAGCATCAAGGTCATAAAAGGTAAGAAAAAATTGAGGAACTGTTAAAGGCTAGAGGAGACCAGGAGACATGATGACTAAATGCAGTGTGGGATCCTAGTGGATCTTGGACTAGAAAAAGACGTTAATGGAAAAACTGGAGAAACTCTGAGGCTTATAGTTTAGTTAGTATGATTGTATCAATGTTAATTTCCTGGTTTTGACAATTGTGCTATGATTATGAAAGATGCTAACATTAGAGGAAGCTGAGTGAAGGGTGTACAAGAACTCTCTGTACTGTCTTTTGCAACTTTTCTGTAAATCTAAAATTACTTCAAAATAAAAAAAAATTGTAAGCAGTGAGCTCAGAGAGATTGAGTCACTTGTCTAAGTAGCTGAGTGGATATCAGAATCCAGATCTTTCTTCAAAATCTATCTCTTCTCACCCAGCTGCTTCTCTCGTTAAATTATCAGGTTCAAGTCTGTAGTAAAACCTGACTTGCTAATTGAGAATTTAATTAGCCTTGGGTCTCCTTTCCTTCTTCCCTCCCTCTCTTTCTATTTCTTTTCAAAATCTCCTGTGTGTCTATCTTTTTTCTACTTCTCTTTCTGATTTTTATCCAGTTTCCCATTATCTAGGTTCCTGCCATCACTCCCTCATTCATTCATTCATTCACTCAAGAAATTTATTTATTTCAATTTTTTAGTTTTAATTTATATGGGTACATAGTAGGTGTATATATTTATGGGATAGAGAGGATATTTTGGTACAGGCATACAATGTGTAATTACATCAGAGTAAATAGGGTATCCATCATCTCAAGCACTGATCCTTTGTATTAAAAACAATCCAATTACACTCCTTTTGTTATTTTTAAATGTAGGATTAAATTATTATTGACTATAGTCACTCTTTTGTGCTATCAAATACTAGATCTTACATTTTTTTCTAACTATTGTTTGCACCCATTAACTATCCCCACTTCCTCCCTCACTCCCCTCTACTACCTTTCTCACCCTGTAGTAACCATCCTTCTACTTTCTGTCTCCATGAGTTCAACTGTTTTAATTTTTAGCTCCCACAAATAAGTGAGAACACACAGAGGTTATCTTTCTGTGCCTCGCTTATTTCACTTAACCTAATGACCTTCAATTCAATTGATGTTGTTGCATATTACAAGATCTTATTCTTTTTTATGGCTGAATTATATATATGTGCTACATTTTCTTATCTATTCATCTTGTTGATGGACACTTAGGTTGCTTCTAAATCTTGGCTATTGTGAATAGTGCTGAAATAAACATGGGAGTGCAGATATCTCTTCGATAGATTGGTTTTCTTTCTTTGGGGTATATACCTAGAAGTGGGATTGCTAGATCACTGAAGACATACTTATTGGCTGGGCATAGTAGCTCATACCTATAATCCTAGCACTTTGGGAGCCTGAGGCAGGCAGATGGCCTGAGCCCAGGAGTTTGAGACCAGCCTGGGGAACATAGCAAAACCTCATCTCTACAAAAAGTACAAAAAATTAACCAGGCATGGTGGTGCATGCCTGTGGTCTCAGCTACTTGGGAGGCTGAGGTGAGAGGATTGCCTGAGCCTGGGAGGTCGAGGCTGCAGTGAGCTGAGATCATACTATTGCACTTCAGCCTGAGCAACAGAGTGAGTCCCTGTCTCAAAAAACAGACACATTGAGCACCTACTGTTCTCTAGTCTTCTCTCTTTTTCCACTGGCATGTCAAACATATTTTTTAAAAATAAGAAATTAGCATTATATGGTGAAAATTGATGTTATAAGCCCATACTTTGATTCTGCCAAAATTGGATACACAAAATAAATGCACTTTCCTCAGTGGAAAGAAGATGTATGTTTCTTGGAACGTTATAATATCTTAAAGACAAGAAAGAGAATTTTAGCTCCATTGCCGGTGCTAGTCACTTGGGGTGGGGGGAAGTGAATGCATTTACTCGTGCATCCATTCAGTTAATCCAGGGCTTCTTAGAAGCAGTGTACTGTGGTAGATATGCACTAAGGAAAGTAAATAGCAGTCTGCCAGAAGCTACGAGACATGGACACAAATGTCTACCAAAAAAGGCAGAAAGTAAGTACAGTGAGAGTGGCACCAACAGAGAAGGCTGGGGTGTCCAGGTGGGTGACAAGAGCTCATTCTACTGAGCCCTGGAGTCTGGGGCTGGGTCTTGAGAGATGGGAGGAGTAGAGGGGGAAGTTCATAGGAAATGGAAGGCAGTCCAGACAAGAAGACAATCAGACAGTTTTTGTCATGAGCAAGACTCATGGTTTAGGGAGGCAGCTTGTTCCAGATTGCCCCCAGACCCACGCTTATGAGCTAGAAGTTTCTATATTCTAACAACTCTCTACACAACGACTTAACTGTAATGTGGGAAAAAGGAAGAAAATTCCTAATGCTTTTTGGGCAGTTTTGCATAATGTTTGTTCTTAGGAAGGCATGGTTAAAATGCAACTCAAAGTATGACCATGCAATTACTGAAAAGGTTCAGCTTACATTAATGAAGGCCTGGAGATAAATCATTTAAAATCAGTTTGGATTGTGGCTTCGAAGCAATGTTTCCTCCCCATTCCCCCTTCTCCTGCCCTATTAGACTGTCATGCACACACCAGAGAAATTTCTTAAAGGCAGTCTCTCTTTATCCTTGAAAAGAAACAGAAGCACAAGGAGGGGTTAGTCCTCAGGCAGAGCTAGTCAAGATCTGTGTTGAACGTAGGCTTCATCCTGCTTTGCTTAGTTTGAGAGACAGGTCTTCCCGAACTTTCTTAATCTGGACACCTCTCTGTAGTCATATTCCTGATCTAAAGCTCTTAGAAGCCAGTGTTCTTTCTCTCTCCTTTCAGATGGAGCAGCCTCACTTCTTGACCACCCACGAAATCTCTCACTTTGACAGTCTCAAATCATATTGTTCTTTTTTCCCATCCTTCGTCTTCCTGCATCTAGCTTATACCTCTAGCCCACATTCCTTTTGATCTTACTTTTTAAAAATTCCTCCTAAAATAAATTCCCAAGCCCTTTATCTTTTCTAGAGGAAATGCAGAGGCATTTTTATAGACAATTTTACCAAAAAGATTACATACTTTAGTGCATGCAGGTGAGAAGAGAGGAGAAGCAAATCGAGATTTCAGGGCATCCTTCCTCCCTTCACTCCCACTCCCCTCTTTCCTGAGAAGCACCTTGGTGGAACGTGGAGTGAGGGGGAGGATCTTGGCATCACAGTTCTGAGTCGCTAGTTCTCAAACCTCATGTCTCCTTAATATGGCCTTTGCTCTTGTGTTGTTCACCAACGATGATTTTGGGGGTTGGAACCCTTCATTGCATCTACAGCTGGTCCTTGGGATCGATCACACAAGCAAATTTTTGACTCCATAACCTGTCACCACCCACACCACTTCCAGACACTCTTTTCTGTAACAGACAGTTGATATCTCTGGCTGGAAAGTGATTTTCAAGGGACCATAAGCAGGTTCACTTTTTTCTATGTCCTAAGAGGGCAGTTTTTGCTTGTTGGGTGGTTCTTGGCAACACCATTCAGCAGGGCTCCTCTTTCAGACCTGCTGGTCTGAGGGCAGGTCATGAGCCCTAGATTGAGACCCCCAGTTCTACTGAGACCCCAGCAGCCTCTACAAGGCCTCCACATGGCTCTGCCCTGGGTGTCTTTTCCCCTCCCCCATTCTGTGTGGTCAACCTGAGCATTCATCAGCTAGCTTCCCTGAGCCACGCAATCTTGGGCAGCCCAAAGTGACAATCAGTTGTTGCTTGTTCCTTCTGTCCGGTAGGTTTCACCAGATGTCAGTTCAACAGTTTAAAGGCCATCCTCTCTATAAAGAATGCCAAGGTGCAGCTTAACTTCCTGGTAAAGAATAGTAAGAATAAATAAACCATCTGGTCAAAGAAGAGCTGTTTGAGCTTTCAGCCAGAATTCCTTATATACTTCATAGCAATGATGATCACTTTGGCAGATTCCAGCATCTAAAAGCCTGTCTGGTCATAGCTATGGAAAGACCATTTCAGCACAGTAAGCAGAAAGCATAGCATATTATAATGATGTGAGGCAGTGTCATGTCCAAATAGGTTCTTTCACTTGAAATGTTTTAGAAAAAATATTGGTTTTTGAATTTGTATATTGAACCATGTTTAGAAACGTCTCAATCAAAGTTTTCCCCTTCTTTTATAAAAGCAGACAGCAGAGCAAATCATCTATTCAGGGCTGCTTTACAAACTTCCTTCCTCAAATCTGAACACTCACAGGATAAATTGCTGATAAAAACCCCCTCGGGGTAAGGGAAATTTCAGCTCACTTTGGAAAATCAAATTTTTCCTTGACAAAGCACATCTCCCCTCTGAGAGCAGATGTTGTATTCTTTCCCTGGAACATTTCACTGCACATTCCAGGAGTAACAGATATTTTACTCCAGAAATTTCTCAACTAAAAAAAACACAGTAGGCAAATAAACTACAGAAACTCAGCTGTGCAGGGCGGCATCCTAAGTGTGAGGTTATCTCTAGATGGTACTTCCATCCTGGAGCTGATTGACAGCAAATCATGTCTCATGGTTCCTGGCAGTCAGCACCCACACAGGGCTTTCCTCACCCAGAGTAACATGTAGGGCTGAGAAATAAGAGGGGCATGGAGGTTTGACATCATTCAGGTGCAGCTCTGGAGTCAGGCTGCCTGGGTTCTGATCCACCATTCCCAGCTGTGCAACCTCAAGCCAGATACCTAACCCTTCATCTTTATCTTATTTTTATATGAGTTTTTTGTTGTTGTTGTTGTTGTTGTTTTGTTTTGTTTTTGAGACAGGGTCTCTATTGCCCAGGCTGGAGTACAGTGGCTGATCTTTGCTCAGTGCAGCCTCAGCCTCTCAGGCTCAAGCGATCCTCCCACCTCAGCCTCCCAAATAGTTGGGACTACAGGTGCACACCACCTCACCCAGCTAATTTTTGTATTTTTAGTAGAGATGGGATTTCACTGTGTTGTCCAGGCTGGTCTTGAACTCCTCAGCTCCAGAGATCCACCTGCCTTGGCCTTCCAATGTGCTGGGATTTCAGACGTGCGTCACCACACCCGGCCTAATCTCTCATCTTTAAATGGGGCTAATATATCTACCCCAAATGCCTTATATGAGTATTCAGAGAAATGACATGTTTAAAGCACTTATCAGGGACCAAAGACACAGTAGTGGTTTGATGTTAGTTACCAAAAAAAAAAAAAACCACTAACATAACTGCATTATTAGAATAACTAATGATAATAAATTCCATTTTTTATTATTATGATCACCCCCACTTAACAGGTGAGAAAACTGAGGCACAGAGAGACTAAATGAATGACCTGTGGTTTCAGAGCTGGCAGTTGAACCCAGGTGTTCTGGCTTCCAGAGCCAGCATTCTTGGTTTATCTGCTTGGTACTTCTGAATCAAAAGCTGAGGGACCTTCTTTCCGCCACTCAGTTCTCTTACTCTAAATGAAACCATTTTCCTTGCAATAGGATTCAGAATTTTTTTATGATTTCAATATGTGTAAAAATGTTGACCTGTTTGTTGATTTTAACCTATGTGCTAACTTCCTGATATTGTAAATGCAGCATCTCCTTTGAACTAGGAGACTGTGGCCCTTGAAATAGGGAGGACAATAGCATCTCAATGTCTGAGAATATTAGAGCCTGGGGGATAATTTATCATTTCCACAGCACCAGGCAGAAGGCAGATTTCAGATTTTTGGCTTTCCAAGTTCCCTTCTTGGCTCTGAGGTTTCCTTTAGTGTGAAATGCCTGAGAAAGATTGCCCCCAAAATCTAAAGGAGTTTATTTATATTCTTCTCTTGACCACATCATTTCTACTACATTTTTCCTCCTCTCTCTCTGTTCATTCCTATTTTACATGAAACCCACACCCTTAGCAGTGATGGTGCTACGATTTGAATGTGTTGACTCCAAAACTCAGGTGTTGCCACTGTGGTGGGATTAAGAGTTGACCTCTAAGAGGTGATTAGGCTGTGAGGGCTCCTCCATCGTCAGTGGGATTAAGGCCCTTGTAAAAGAGACTTCATGCAGCATTCATCTTACTTGCCCTTTCACCTTCTGCCATGTGAGGACACAGCGTCCCCTTCAGAGGATGCAGCTGTCACCAGACAACCGAAATTGTTAGCACCTTGTGGAGCTCCCAGGCTGAGAACTATGAGAAAATAAATTTCCACTCTTTATACATTACACAGTCTGTGGTATTCTGTTATAGCAGCACAAAATGGACTAAGACAGATAGGTTTGAAATTCAAAATCTTAAGTCCTACCTGTGCTCCCAGTTGGGGCAGCAGGAGGAGGCAGTGGTAAGGGGCTGCCTTGCACCTTGTCAGACAGGACTGGCACACATGCACTCATTCTTCAACCATCTAATGTGACTTCCTTGAACAATAGTTCTCACTGATCAGCAGAATGAAGACAATGGGAATCAGAATATTTTTAAAATGCGCACGTATCCGTGGCCCACCCCCAAGAGATTCTGCCTCCTTGGATGCAAGGTGGGGCCCAGGCATTTATAATTTTAAAAAGTTCCATGGGCCGGGCGCAGTGGCTCATGCCTATAATCCCAGCACTTTGGGAGGCCAAGACGGGTGGATCACAAGGTCAGGAGATCGAGACCATCCTGGCTAACATGGTGAAACCCCGTCTCTACTAAAAAATACAAAAAAAATTGGCCAGGCGTGGTGGCGGGCACCTGTAGTCCCAGCTACTCGGGAGGTTGAGGCAGGAGAATGGTGTGAACCCGGGAGGTGGAGCTTGCAGTGAGCCGAGATCGCACCACTGCACTCCAGCCTGGGTGACAGAGCAAGACTCTGTCTCAAAAAAATACAATAAAATAAAATTAAATTAAAAAATAAAAAGCTCCATGAAGGCCAGGCATAGTGTCTCACTCCTACAATCCTAGTAGTTTGGGCATCTGAGGCAGGAGGGTTGCTTGAGTCCAGGAGTTCAAGACAAACCAGGAGTTCAAGACCTATGTAGCAAGATCCTGTATCTACAAAAAATTAAAAAATTGACAGGGCATGGTGGTGCATACCTGTAGTTCCAGCTACTGGGGAGGCTGAGGTGGGAGGATCATTTGGGCCCAGGAGCTGAGGCTGCAGTGAGGTAGGATCATGCCACTATACGCCAGTCTGAATGATAGAGTGAGACCCTTTCTCTAAAATTTAAAATAACAAAAAGGAAAAAACATAACTTCACGAGATAACCCTGATGCCACCAACACACCAACAGTTGAGAATCACTGCTCTAGAACATCAGTCACAGCAGTACTCAAAGAGAACAAAGCTGTATCCCAAAGCAAATAGGAAGAAAATGTCCTCCTTCCTTTTCTTTCTGTATTTTTTTTTTTTCATTTTTTGCTCATAGTACTGCCATGGAGGACTTCATTTTGAAACAGGAGGAAAATGGTTTCTATCTTTGGGGTTATCCATTAGTGCAGATACTTGAGAATTGTTCCAAGTACATTTAAATAAATGTAATGGCTTGTTTTCCCTGCCTTCATTTCTTTATTTTATTTTATTTTATTTTATTTTATTTTATTTTATTTTATTTTATTTTGAGACAGAGTTTGACTGTGTCACCCAGGCTGGAGTGCAGTGGTATGATCGTGGCTCACTACAACCTCTGCCTCCCAGGTTCAAGCAATTCTCGTGCCTCAGCCTCCCAAGTAGCTGGATCACAGATGTGCACCACCACCCTTGGATAATTTTTTTTTTTTTTTAGTAGAGATGGGGTTTCACCATGTTGGCCAGGCTGGCCTCAAACTCCTAGCCTCAAGCAATCCACCTGCCTGGGCCTCCCAAAGTGCTGGGATTGTAAGCCTGAGCTACCATGCCTGGCCCCATCTTCATTTCTTTTCTTTCTTCTTTCCTTCATTCCTTCCTTTTCTTCTTTCCTTTCTTTCTGTATTTTTTTCATTGTTTGCTCATAGTACTACAAAATGGAGGACGTGATTTTGAAACCTTTAATATTTAGACTATTTTATTACTATAATAGGCTATCTTAATTCTTAGTTCTCCTTCTTAAAGCTCACATTGTGTCTCTAGGATTTAACTGGCCCAGAAAGTTAACTGTCAAAGCCATTGACTTATTGGAGACATGTTTAATTCTGTTTTAAAGCAAGTATCAGTTAACACCTCTGTCCTGAGACTGGTAGAAACAATAATGGATCCAGTGGAAATCGGCAAATAGATGAATAAGAATTTTGACCTATGTGAGCAGTGTTATTACTATTAAAAATAATAAACATGACCCAGAGAAGCACTGCAGCAGTTCCTCAAGACCTTTGCCATCAGATCATTTAAATGACCCTGAACACTGTGGGAAAGACCAGGTCAGCTTTAGTCAGAGATTGGGATTTTGAGCCTCTTTTCAGGACGGCATTAGCTGACCCTATTAGGATGTTTAATTCTTCTCTTTGAAAAACCACTCTTAGAGATTTTTACTGCACATGTGAGAGCCAAGCAGGAATGTATTTATGCTTTACTGAGGATCTGCATTTGCCCAAAAGACTTAAACATTCATAAATCCAACTGCCTTCTCAATGCCTCACCTTGGCTTTTTTTGTTCAACAAGATTTTCAGTACCAACTTTTGTACTAAATGCTGTTTTGTGCATGGGGAATATGGCACAGAACAACACAGACAAAGCTTCTGCCCCACTGAGCTTACATTCTAGTCATGTCTAAAAGACATCTCAAATATGGCCAAAATAGAATTAACTTCTCCCTCTCCACCATTCACATACCATCCAGGACCTTCCCCCCTCACCCAGTGCTGCTGCCCTCCCCATCTCAGTTAGCAGCTTCAGTGTCAACCCCTCGAGGTGTTCAGGCCATCAACCAGAGTTTGATTGATTTACTCTTTCCTCAAACCCTGACATCTAAACTGTGCTAGGCTATTCTTGCATTGCTATAGAGAGATACCTGAGGCTGGGTAGTGTATAAAGAAAAGACGTTTAATTGGCTCATGCTTCTACAGGCTTTACAGGAAATGTGGTGCTGGCATCCACTTCTGGTGAGGCCTCGGAGTTTTTACTCATGGCAGGAGGTGAAACAGGAGCAGGCACATCATGGGGCAAGAATGAGAGCAAGACAGAGAAAAGGGGGATGTCCCAGACTCTTAACCAGATCTTGAGTGAACTAAATGAGCGAGAACTTACTCATCACCAAGGGGATGGCACTAAGCTATTCATAAGGGATGCACCCCATAATCCAATACCTCCCATGAGGCCCCAACATTGGGGATCACATTTCAACATGAGATTGGAACAGGGCAAACATCCAAACCATAGCATAAACTATCAGCAAGTTTCATTTGCAGTACTTGCAAAATACCCCCTGAATTGGCCTATTCCTTAGTATTTCATCTGCTAAGCTAGGTTGAAACCAGCCACCATTGCACTTATCTCCAGCACTGCTTTCATGCTGACAAATGCTATAATCCATTCTCCACCCAACAACCGGGGTGATCATTTATAAGCATAAAGGTAACTCCCCTGCTAAGTGTCCCTTCAGTGGCCCCCCTTTGTGTTTGAAATAAAATCCAAGATAACAAGACCCTGCATGGTTTTGCTCCTGCCTACTTCTCCAACTTAACTTTATTTATTTATTTATTTATTTAGAGATGGAGTTTTGCTCTTGCTGCCCAGGCTGGAGTGCAATGGCACGACGTCAGCTCGCTGCAATCTCCACCTCCTGGGTTCAAGTGATTCTCCTGCCTCAGCCTCTCTAGTCACTGGGATTACAGGCACCTGCCACCATGCCCAGCTAATTTTTGTATTTAAAGTAGGACAGGCTTTCACCATGTTGGCAAGGCTGGTTTCGAACTCCTGTCCTTAGGTGATCTACCTGCCTCAGCCTCCCAAAGTGCTGGGATTATAGGCATGAGCCACCACGCCCGGCCCTCCAACCTAACTTTATACACCCACCCCTCTCTCTGGCTCCGTTTTAGCCACACAACCTTTCATTCTGTTCCCTGGACATGCCTAGTTAGTTTTCTGTACATAGCATCTTCAGTTGTTGCCTCTGCAAAAGACCTTCTTTCTCAGATCATATCACAGCTACTGCCCTCTCTTGGTCATGTCTTAGCTCAAAAGCCAGGGAGCTTGACTTGCTTCTTTTTCTTTTTTTCTATCTCCTTAGACTAGAAACTTTTCTAACTTGTTCATTGCTGTATCTCTGGTTTTTATGCATGGTACCAACTATATAGTAGATGCATAGTAGTATTTTATGAATATGCTAATTAGTGTAAACAATTATCCTATTAGGTACTGTTAGAAATACAAAGAAAAGCAAGGCATGGGTCATTTTGTTCAAGGAATTTACAGTCTAGTTCAAGGCATACAAGACATAAAATAACGAATAAATATACACAAAAGGGGATAAAGCAATGCCAAGCATGAACTATTGTATAAGAGATCATGGTTAGAGAAGTGCCATGAGTTAGTAGAAAGAGGAAAGAGTATAATTCCATCATTAAGTTTGGGCATACGGCCACAGTGGCTCACGCCTGTAATAACCAGCATTTTGAGAGGCTGAGGTGGATCACCTGAGGTCAGGAGTTTGAGACCACCCTGGCTAATAGGGTGAAACCCCGTCTCTACTGAAAGTACAAAAAATTAGCCAGGCGTGGTAGTGCATGCCTGTAATCCCAGCTACTTGGGAGGCTGAGGCAGGAGAATCACTTGAACCCAGGAGGCGGAGGTTGCAGAGGTTGCAGTGAGCCAAGTTTGTGCCACTGCACTCCAGCCTGGGCCACAAGAGTGAAACTCCACCTGAAAAGAAAAAAAAATGTCTGGGCATGAACATGGGGTTCTGCCACTTACTATGGGACCCTGGGCAAGTGAGTGATTTAAAAAACAGAATTCAGCTTCATATTTCTCATTTATAAAGTGGGATAATTTAATTAATTTCACATGGTTATGGGGACACTTAAACAAGATAACATATATAAAATCACCAAGTACAGGATAGGTTCTCAATAAATGGTAACTAGTGTGATTTGTGCAGAATGAGAGATAAAGACTGTGCATGCCATGAGATTTGAAGAGGGAGATCACACAGGCACATCTCCATTGAGGATGACCAAAGGCTTCAGAGCTTTGGAGATTGGGAAGGTTTTTGTCAGGCACAGCTCTGAACTTTCGCACTGATGAAGTTTTGGAGGTAATGTGGACTGGTGTCATTCACCAAATATAAGAATCCCTTCCTTGCAGCTTGTTGCCCAGCTTTCGCTAAAAACTTTTGAAGATGGACTTCGCTCCATTTCAACAAACTCATTGTGAGGATGCAGCTCGATTTGTTTCGACAGTCTTCCTTAAAACAGGCTGAATTCTTTCTCCTTACAAATTCCACTTGTCAGTCCCCAGGGGGAATAGTAAAAATTATATCTTCCTTTGGTTTGGTTCTCTTGAGGCTGGACATTCCCCATATCTTCACTACTTACATCATTTGGCAAAAGGTAAAAATGAGGCTCCCTCATCTGTTCTGAACAGTGAGTCTCTTCCTTCTCGCAATTGGGTAATTGTCCGCTCTTAATTCCTGCTAAATTAATTGCTTTTCTCTATTAGCTCTAATTATTAGCCTGGTTGATGATCAACTAAAACTGCTAGACTTTTATCATATAAACAGCCATCAAGCTCATCTTTTCTCTGCATAGGTTGTTTCATTTATTATTTTCTCACATGGGCATAGTATTTTATATTTAAGTCTACTGAAGTTTAATTTTAGGGCATTCAGGCCTATCAAAATAATTTTGAATCTTAATTCAGCTTTGTATTAAATTAACTAACACTCCAGATTTTTTCGTATTCAGATTTGATAAATATGTGCCATGTATATTTGTTCAAATTGTTGGTAAAAATGTCAAATCTAATAGGAATTAATAGAAAGCCTTATGGCATGTCACTAGCGACTATTCATCAGGTTGGCCTAACAAAATATTTTTTCAACTGGATGTGAATCTCCTTAACTCTACGATCATCCAATGAATGTTTCTCCATTTTGTGTCTCCTCTGTGAAACCTCTTCCTAAAACCAAGATACATAGTTGATATGCAAGTCAAATTATCCTATCAAAAGGGAAAAAAAACTTAATTTGACAATTAGCTACTTGAGGATGTCTAATTTCTCTCGCATTCGTTGATATGATGATAATGACGGAGAGAGTGATCATGAAGCTGCTGTGAATCCTGTGCCTTGTGCTGGGCACTGGGCCAAACACTTTACAACCCTAATCTCATTTAGCTTTTACACAACCCTGAAAGGTGGGAGCCATGGCTTTATTTTACAAATAACAAAACTGAGAGAGAGGCTACAGGTAAATTAAGACATGGGGCTAAAAAAATGATAATAATTAATAAGTAATGAAAGGCTACAGAATTTGCCCAATATCACATAGGTTGAAAGTGGCTAAGCCAAGATGAAACACATATATGTGTGTGTGTGTGTGTGTGCGTGCGTGCACTCACATTACTGCATCTAGTTGCAATATAAATACTTGTCATAGGAAATATCATGAATAAAGAAACATGGGCATAAAATTCTGGTTTGTTGGAAGGGAGTTTAGGGGTAACCAAGTGAGGGCAGGGCAGTAACTCCCAAGATGATATGGGATGTCAGTATTCATTCCGTGTAAAAACAGTGCCCCATCATTTAACACATAAGCCACATGCTAGGAAAGCAATGATAAGTAAGTTGTTTGTTTCATTGCAAGACTCCTTATGGACTCATGCTGATGTACATGGTGACTCCGTCAGAATGAGCATTTCATAAAATACTTGGGTACTGGATACCCAATGGCTCAGTACCCATTAGAGTGTGCTTTTGGAAACTGTAGTAGAGGAGGTGGGTCTGGGCCTTAATGCCTCAGCCTCCCCAAGCAGCTTGGCCACAGATTCCTCAAGGGCCAGGGAAGGAGCAGGGAAAGAATGAGGACTCAGCTGCAGGTCAAAGCAGTACACATGCTGTGGGTGATGAGTCTGGATCCCTCCTGCCCTGGCACATGGACTTACAAGGTGAAATCTTAATCCCACGATTCAGATTCCATAAGCCTCATGTGAACACAAGTTTCATTCCTTTTCATCACACCTCATACTTTGAAAGTTAGACAGACACTAAAGTTGTATGTAAATCATTAGGGTGGAAAACATGCCAGACTGGCCCTAGACAAAAATCCAGCCAAGAAGTTTGTTGACATTTCCAGCCCCTACAACCCCCTCTTCTTTTCTCCATCTCACCGCCCTGGTCCCTAGGTACCCACAGCTACCATGGAACCCACTTGCCCCCTTCCCTAGGTACTCATAGCTACCATGAGGTCCCAATTCTCTTAAACCACATCTCTCCCACCCCCCAGCACCATAATTCGTGTTATAGTGGTCTTGTTATGAGTCATTTTGTAATTTGTAAAATATTCTCCTCAATGAAAAGTAAAATTTGTCTTGTATTTGTGATAGTTCTCTATTTGGGTCAATCAAGTGTACAAATGCAACAAATATTCCCTATAAGTAGAGAGAATAAAAAACCTGTATATTTATAGTCCTTTAATAATTCCTAAGAAGTTCTCTGTTGATGTATAAAATATGTTTTCTTAATTTTTAGCTATGGAAACCAACAACCAATCTTAGGGAAAAAACTTGAAGTATACTTAAATTTAAACCATTTGTCAACTAATGTGCACATTTACACCACAGCTTTACACTTAAGCAGAGCCCTTCACATACATTATGACATTAACCCTTACACGGCCACTCTGTGTGGCTCTTGGACTCCGGCCTATCCTTCTGACTCCATGTCCTGGGCTCCTACTGTCTATCACTGCTGCCTTTCACTCCTGCAGCCTGCATAGCTTGGTTTGGTTTGTTCGTTTGTTTGTTTTGTTTTGTTTTTTAGATGGAGCTTCGCTCTTGTTGTCCAGGCTGGAGCGCAATGGCACAATCTTGGCTCACTGCAACCTCCACCTCCTGGGTTCAAACAATTCTCCTGCCCCAGCCTCCCAAGTAGCTAGGACTACAGGCATGTGCCACCACTCCCGGCTAATTTTTTGAATTTAGTAGAGATGGGGTTTCACCATGTTGGTCAGGCTGGTCTCAAACTCCTGACCTCAGGTGATCTACCTGCCTCGGCCTCCCAAAGTGCCAGGATTACAGGCGTGAGCTGCCATGCCCAGCCCTGTATAGCATTTCGATAGACATTCCTAGAGTAGTTTTTCTTAAGAATTGTTCTACAGAACCCTGGTTTCTCAACATGCTCAGTAGGAGAAAGTAAAAAAAAAAAAAAAAAAAAGATTTGTGGTCCAGTGAATTTCAAATACCCTTTTGCAGCTCTTTCCACTTGTGTATTGATAGTCGCCATGCATGTTAGTATACTGAAGGCTGAAGAAATCCAGTCATAAAGACACTTTTAACTCACCAGCATTTCTCAAATGTACTTAACCTGGAACTTTATTTTCCTAATCTTTCTCCAGTTTTCCAAAACACACTGCTCTTGAAACTACTAAAGACTATATATAGATATAGATATATAATATTAATATATTCCATATTTAATATATATTATGTAATATATAGTACACATACATATAATATATATATTAAATATATATAAGGGAAAAAAGATTCACCTGTGAAATATTTAAATTACCTGGCAGTTGACATACATTCCAGTATCCCTTCCCTCCTCTCCCCCAAGATGAGGACCCCAGGCAAGTGAGGGCTGGACAGTTCTAAGGTGGATCAAATAAATGAATAAAAAGATATAGATGCCAGGAAGATGTCTCAAGTGAGAGACCCAGCTTGCTCAAACATATTCTGGGCAGGATCATGCATGATGGACTGAAGACCTGGGTGCAGGAAGATCCATCAGGAGAGAGTTGCAGTAAACAACAGAAGATGACAAGGGGCCTGATTTAGGATGACAGTGAGAATATAAGGGAAAAATGGCTCCCAGATGTCTAGAAGAAAGAGTCCCAGTAATTCAGTGACTGTTCGAATAGGGGGGCTGAAGGAGAGGGAGGGGTCAAGACTGAATTCAGGCTTTCCAAGCATGGCTTTCAGAATAAGTGGAGTACCCATGACATCATTTTGGGTTACAAAGACCAGCCAAAGAGGTCAAGAGCATGTGCTTTAATTCATACACTCAAAGGTTCAAATCCTAACCCTGTTACTTATTAGCAGTGTATCTGGCCAAATTACTTCCCTGAGCCTATTTCTGCAACTATAAAAGGGGACTAAGAGTAGTTTCTTCATAGATTGTTGTAAAGGTTTAGAAAGAATGTATCCAAGCCGAGTGCAGTGGCTCATGCCTATAATCCCAGTGGGTGGATTGCTTGAGCTCACGAGTTCGAGACCAGCCTGGGCAACATGGTGAAACCCCATCTATACAAAAAATACAGAGGTTACAGGCGTGGTAGTGCACGCCTGTGATCCCAGCTACTCAGGAGGCTGAGGTGGGAGGATGGCTTGTTCCCAGGAGGCAGAGGTTGCAGTGAGCCAAGATGGCACTACTGCACTCCAGCCTGGCTGATAGATCCCAACCTTGTCTCAAAATTAAATTAATTAATTATTTTTTTTTAAAGATAATGAATCCTGGCTGGGCACGGTGGCTCATGCCTGTAATTTCAGTGCTTTGGGAGGCTGAGGCAAAAGGATTGCTTCAGGCTAGCAGTTTAAGACCAGCCTGGGCAAAACAGCAAGACCTTGTCTCTACAAATTTAAAAACTAACTGGGCATTGTGGCACACGCCTGTAGTAGCAGCTACTCGGGAGGCTGAGACAGGAAGATCACTTGAGCCCAGTAATAAGAGGCTGCAGTGAGCTAGGATTGTTCCACTGTACTCCAGCCTGGCTGCCAGAGTGACACCCTAACTCAAAAAACAACAACAACAAAAGATAATGAATCCTTAGCTCAGGATAGTGCCTGGCACATAGCAGGTGTTCAACAAGTGCTAATTGCTATTTCCATTGTGACTATTATCATCATCATCGTCATCATCTTGTGAAGAAATATCTAGTTTGGTACATGTAGGTTCTAGGATGAGAGTAAAGTATGATCTTTAAATGGATGCCTACTAGGCAGTGCAAGGCGGGAGCATGGAGCTCGTGTGCTAGACTGGTGATGCAGATACAATTTTGGAATAATTGTTATAGAAGGGATGAGCGAGCCATGAGAATCTGTTTTCTAAGACATAAAGTGGGAGAGAGATCACAGGCTTCAAGGATCAAGCTTTGGTAACACCCCCTGACATGGCAGATCATAAAAGGATCCAGTGAGAAGGATCATGTGGGCATCACAAGAGAATCAGGCAAGTGTAGGTGATGAGAAATTAAGGGGCCCCAGCCTCATAGGGTGACTAAAAGAAAAAAGAAAAACCAATGGGGAAAAATTTTAAAGATGATTATCACATTACCCTGAGCCAGGGAAGCTGAGAAGTACATTAATGGAGCATTCAGAATGGCACAATGGCAAACATTGTGGAATGGCATAGCATTACTCTCCTCTCCCTAAAGTGGGCACACTTGAACTGACATTTGCAGGAGAATTTCACCAGAGCAGAGAGGACCCCCCTGCCCCAAACAGAAAAACCATGTTGTACAATAGTAGTTAAAGAAACTTGGGCTGGACAGGCACAGGGGCTCATGTCTGTGATCCCAGCACTTTGGGAGGCCAAGGCAGGAGGATCACTTGTGTCCAGGAGTTTGAGACGAGCCTGGACAACATAGCAAGACCCTGTCTCTACAAATAATAAAAAATTACCCAGGTGTGGGGTACGTGCCTGTAGTCCCAGCTATTCGGGGAGCCTGAGGTGGGAGGATCACTTGAGTGCAGGAGGTTGAGGCTGCAGTGAGCCAAGATCGTGCTGCTGCACTCCAGCCTGGGCAACAGAGTGAGACCCTATCTCAGAAAAAAAAAAGGGGGGCGGGGGGATAAGGAAAGAAAGAAACTTGGGCTTCCTACACAGGAGACTTCCAAGATGGTCAAGACAGGTACATTTCAATATTTTAAGGGTTGCCATAAAGGTGAAGTTGAGTTATTTGTTGTGTCTTTAGTAGGCAGAACTAGGTCCAGTCATTTCATCTCAGCCTTAGAACAGGCTGCCTGTTGAAGTAGTGAGTTTCTTATAACTGGAGAAATTTCACACAGAGCCTGGCTGCCCAGCTGCAAAGCTGGGAAGAAACCCCTGGCTTTAGCTGAGAGGATGACCTACATCAAACCAAATCCTTCCCATCACCTGTTTTTGCACATCCTGTGAGCTAATAATGGTTTTTACATTTTTAACAATTTTTAAAAATTTAATTGTAAATTGACATAATTATACATATATGGAGTGCAAAGTGATATTATGATAGATGTGAACCATGTGGAATGATTAAATCAAGCTAATTAACATATCTGTCACCTCAAATGCTTATCACTTTTATGGTGAGAACTTTTTAAAGTGTGTTTTGTTTTTATAATTTCAACTTTTATTTTAAATTCAGTGGATGTATGTGCAGGTTTATTTCATGGGTATGCTGTATGACACTTGAGGTTTGGAGTACAAATGATCCTGTCACCCAGGTAGTGAGCATAGTACCCAACAGGTAGTTTTTCAGCCTTTGCCCACCTCCCTCTCTTTCCCCTCTAGTAGTTTCCAATGTCTACTGTTGCCATCTTTATGTCCATGTGTACCCAGTGTTTAGCTCCCACTTTTAAGTGAGAACATGCAGTATTTGGTTTTCTGTTCCTGCATTAATTCACTTAGGACAATAGCCTTCAGCTGCATCTATGTTGCTGCAGAGGACATGATTTCATTCTTTTTTATGGCTGTGTAGTATTCCATGGTGTATATGTATATCCAATCCACCATTGATGGGCACCTAGCTTGATTCCATGTTTTCCTGTTGTAAATAGTGCTGCAATTAACATGCAAGTGCATGTGTCTTTTTGGTAGAACGATTTCTTTTTCTTTGGGTATATACCCAGCAATGAGATTGCTGAGTCAAATAATAGTTCTATTTTAAGTTCTTTGAGAAGTCTCTAAACTGCTTTTCACAGTGGCTAAACTAATTTACATTCTTACCAACAATGTAGTGTTCCTTTTCTCCATAGCCTCACAAGCATCTCATTTTTAACAATTTTAAAAATCAGTCTACGGCCATCCCATCTGGAACGCACCCGCTCTCATCTGATCTTGGAAAAACTAAAAGGATACTATTTTGCGATAGGTGAAAATTATATGAAGCTCAAATTTCAGTGTCCATAAATACAATTTTATTATAGCGCAGCTATGCTCATGTATGTGTTGGCTACAGCTGCTTTTGTGCTACAGTGTTAGGGTTGAGTAGTTGCAACAAAGATCAAATGGCTCACAAAGCCTAAAATACTTATCATCTGGCCCTTTACAGAAAAAGTTTGCCAACTCCTGATTAAGATCTTCCAATGGCCTTTTTTGAACTGGAAGATTCTGTGAGGAAGAAAAGTTTTAGCCTGAGATTTGGATAGGAGGTCATGGATCACTTGGAGACCACCAACACAATAGCCTGCAGGGATGGGAAACTAGGGTGCAATGGTGAGAAAATGTAGGTAATGGATTAGGCAATGCCTATTGGAGAAGACTCACAGCAAACAAAGGTGAAAGCCTGGATGGTGAAAGCCACCATCCTCAGACCAGCACAGTATGGGGAGATATTTTGGGGGATAGGATGACATGTAGAAGTTTGTGGCAGAAGGGATATATAAAAGCTTTTCTTGTTCACTTGTTTGATGAACACAGTGGTGTACTTAGTATCTGCTTTATTTTACAGCATGGTTTAATATATCTCTTGTCATATCTCTCAGCAAGAGGGGATTTTCTGAATGTTCTTGTTTATACAATGTGCAGAAAATTTTTGCACAGAGTGTCATGCTTTTGTTGGCAAAAGAAAGTGAGCACTTGCTGATTTTCTGGCAATCCTAACAAAAATACTGAGGTGTATTTATACTCTGGGGGCCAAAACGAATTTCAGAATGACAGTGCTTAGCTCCGTAACCATCCCAGCTTTCCTCTTCTGCCTCCATGGGGTTTAACAACTTTGTCAAATCCCTTCCTCTGAAATCCACTTCTGCAAGTAAGTTGAAACAAATTCTCTCTACTGTCATATAAACACCAGGCGGGCTTCCCTGCTGGGTGCTCAATAGCTTGGTCACCAACCAATGGATGAGATAAGCAGGCTAAAGTCACAGAAAGTGTAGTATGAAATTATCTATTTTAAAGCATTTTTTATTACATTTTACAGTGTGATTTCTTTATTAACATCTCTTAACAGTCAAAAGATGTTTACCTCACACTGTTTTAAAGTATAATGATATTCAAGTGGGATTTCAAACTAGATGCAGAAACTTAGTTACTGTTTTTATTCCAAACAAGGCAAGATGCCTATTAGGGAGTCAGATACAAGTGACTTTTTGTTATCTGTGCCAATGAGAGAACCAGATATCCTGCTAATAAAAATCCAACCAGAACCAAATTTCTTACTTTGCCTAGTTTCTGCCATACTTTTCGTGGGGAATTACACAACAACTATTAACAAATGGTTACATTCATTCATTTGCTTTTCACATTCATTCTTTGTCCCTATGGCAATACTAAGAGATAGCCCTCTGCTCTTAATTTTTTAGTTGCTCTTCACTGTTGACCAAGTGGTGTCCAGGCATTTTAACCACATTCGAGGCTTGTCTCCGCAATGTAGCTGTCCTGTTTTCTCCCCATTAATCACTTCATGCCCCTTTTACATCTGCCTACCCAGATGACTCACTGTTGGATTGTGCAGGAAGAGGCAAAGACTCTGCACAATTCCAGAGGGCGCTGTTCACTTAGTGCACAAGACAGTAGCCCTGGGTAACAGCCCTGGCTCAGATTTGAATTCAGATCCAAGGCTCACCACTTACTTTCTGTGTGACTCCAGGCAAGTTTCCTAACTATTGTATTCCTCAGTCTCTTCATCTGTAAAGTGGTGCTTATAACATTGATCTAATGTATAGGGATGTTGCAAGAATTAAAAGAGAATTTGAGGAAATGTGTTTACCAAGGTGATTGACCCTGAATCAAGCACTCAATAACTAATGATGATGATAATAATTCTAGACAGCTAATAGCTTGTAATGATTGACTTTTAGAACAGATAAGAAAATTTTTCTTGCTTCCAATACTATCATATTTTAAACTCCATTTAGAGGCTATCAAGAAGTTTGGGGGAAACAGGGGCCACCATTTTGAACTCCTTGATGATTACAAAGGTGGTAGATAGTGGTGCTGATATTAGGGTTGGTTCTACTGTCTTTATCTGGATTCATAGAATATAGGAACTTTATCTAAAGTAAAGTTTTCTCAACACTCTTTAGCCCAGAATGTTAAAGAAAAAAACCTTGTATCCACATTTAATATGATTTGAAGCTTCAAAATAGATTTGCTAGCATGAATAAAAGCATTTATAATGATGAATATATATTTCAGAAACATAGCATGTTCTCCCCTCCTCTAGCTGCCCTGCTCTAACGCTGTCCAAGACTGTCATCATCTCCTCCCAAGCTGAGAGTCACTGCCTTACAGAGAAAGGGCAATGGGCTGGTCCGGATTTCTAATAGGGCTCTTCCCGTTCTAAGAGTTTGTGATTTGGGGACTAAGTGCCCAAACCCTGGAGATCCAAGCCTTCTCCAAACAAGAAAGAAGTCCCTGTGTAAAGAGACATGAGAAATGAAATAGAAACAGAAGTTTGGATCTAGGAATGTCGCCCTAAGAATTAGGGGCTCCTTTTATTTTTTTAAGAGGAATGATGGAGACATGAGAAATGAAATAGAAACAGAAGTTTGGATCTAGGAATGTCACCCTAAGAATTAGGGGCTCCTTTTATTTTTTTAAGAGGAATCATATGACACAACTCATGTTGTAGGAGGATAACCCTTCACTTGGTGATTTCCTTTCTCTGGGATGTTGAAACTAATAGAAAAAGATCATGACATTCATGTAACTCCCTGAAGATTTTGAAGACTTCTTTCTTAGAAATCCTTAAGAAAGCAATACATACTCACCTGGTTGCAATAGTTTTAGGACTATTAGATGATGCTAATAGTTACCTCTAATAGTTAAATAACTCTGGATATGAAATTCTGACTTTTGGGAATTTCTTTGCTATCTGTACTATAAATCTAAAAAAAGGTCAGGGAAACTTTGAACAGGATTATGAGTCTAGGCCTTTTGTTCTGTCTCTAGCCAGCTGTGTCATATTGATCAAATCTTTTAGCCCCTCCGAACATCAGCTTCTTCCCCATAAGATAAAGAATTAGGCCAGATGATATCTAATGCTCCTTAGAATTTAAACTCTAGAGTTTGAACTCTCAGAGTTTGAATCCCAGCCACATTGTTTATATGATCTACAACAAGTTACTAAGTCTTTCTAATCCTTCGTTTGCCAGCCTGTCAAATGAGGATAATAATTCCTTCTAGTTAGGGTTGTTGTGATCAATAAAAGTCATCTATTGCTATTATAATCTTCTGATACTTAATGTATAAGGTGCATTGTAAGTAATACTGAATCCAAAATAACCTATATACACTACCCCCTTGCTATACACCTTCACTCTGGGCTCAGGGGCTTGCCTTCTATAGGGTGAGGGTTACAGTGAGGGTTTTGCTGTTGCTATATCCTATATATTATAGCATAAAGTGTTCTCTTCTTCATTCCTTTGTGATAATGATTTCTTGTCTGATCCACCCTCAGCCTGGTTGTCACAGCTGGGCAGTGCCCCCAGAGAAGAAGCAGCTGTAGCCCCAGGAGAAGCTCCCAGGGGGAGAGCCTTTTAAAGTGGGAGAGGAGGATCTATAAGCTACCTTTCAGATGCAAGGCTTAGAGAGAGGGCCAGGCATGGTGGTTTATGCCTATAATTCCACCACTTTGGGAAGCCAAGTCAGGAGGATCACTTGAAGCCAGGAGTTCAAAACCAGCCTGGGCTTTGCTGACCCTTCTCTAAAATAAATAAATAAATAAAATTTAAAAATAAAAAAAGACTTCGAGAGAAAGGACCCCACTCAGGTATAATGAGGTGGGACTCACCAGCCCAGAACACCCAATCCCCACCCCTTCTAGAAGTGTTGCTAGAAGTAGAGAAAGCACTCTACTTTCTATACAACGTATCTTTTTGGTTTGCCTGTTGCTTTCTGTTTGATCTTTGTAACAGCTTTATTGAGAAACAATTTATATACTGTATAATACCTACATTTAAAGTATACAGTTCAGTGGCTTTTTTCATATATTTACGGACTTTTATAATCATCACCATAAATCAATTTTAGGATATGATCATCACCCCAAAAAGAAACCACATACCCACTAGCAGTCACTCCCCATTCCTCCCTAACTGCAGCCCCTAGAAAACACTGATCTCATTTCTATCTCAATGGATTTGCCTATTCTGGATATTTTGTATAAATGGAATCACACAATATGTGGCCTTTTTTGTCTGGCGTCTTTCACTTAAGATAGTGTTTTCGAGGTTCATCAGCATTGTAGCATGAATCAGTACTTCATTTCTTTTATGGCTGAATAATATTTCATTATGTGCATATACCACATATTGTTTATTGGTATAAATAATGATGGACATTTGAATTATGTATACTTTTTGGCCATTACAAATAATGCTGCTATGAAATTCAAGAAAAATGTTTGAGCATATGTTTTTATTTATCTTGGGTATGTACCTAGGAATGGAATTGCTGGGTCATATAACTCAATGTTTAGCATTCTGAGGAACTGCCAAACTGCTCCAAAGGGGCTGCACCATTTGACCTTCCCACCAACAATGTATGAGGGTTCTGATTTATCCACATTCCTATCAACACTTGCTAGTCTCTTTTTTATTACAGCCATCCTAGTAGGCATGAAGTGACACCTCATGGTTTTGATTTCATTTTCCTAAATAGCTAATGATGTTGAGTATCTTTTTACCTGCTTATATTTGTATATCTATTTTGGATAAATCTCTGTTCAAATATTTTCTGGCAATACTTCTGACAATGAAGGATGACATTAAGATATAATCTCATTCTTGGCTGGGTGCAGTGGCTCATGCCTGTAATCCCAGCACTTTGGGAGGCCAAGGCAAGTGGATCACCTGAGGTCAGGAGTTCAAGACCAGCCTGGTCAACCTCGTGAAACCCCATCTCTACTAAAAATACAAATATTAGCTGGGCATGGTGGTGGGAGCCTGTAATTCCAGCTACACGGGAGGCTAAGGCAGGAGAATCACCTGAACCTGGGAGGCAGAGGTTGCAGTGAGCCAAGATTGCACCATTGCACTCCAGCTTGGGTGACAGAGCAAGACTACATCTCAAAAAAAAAAAAAATTAAGAATATGTGCAGGGTAAAACATAAAAGAGCTGATGATGAAACCTGTTGGATGAACTGATGAACCGCCCCCCCGCCACCAAAAAGAAGAAGATATAATCTCATTCTTTATAGATTGGCTGTTGTCATTCCAAGTCTTTGAATATGAATGTATATGCTAGGTGGGGGAAGTAAGAGCCCACTTCCAAGTATGAACAAGAAGAGAGGGATCAGCACTTAGGTTTCCCACTCTGTCTGGGATTATATGTATAAACAGGGTAGAGAGAAAATCAGTTTTTTCCTGAATATGTGTTCATTCTCAACAGAAGAAATCTGGACTGGAAGGTAGAAAATCTAGGCTCAATTTCTGCTTCTACTTGGCAACTATGAATAAGTTGCTTAGTAGGTAATTAGCTTCTTTGAACCTTTCTTTTCACCCTCCCCTTTTCAGTTATCTTCTTTCCTTTTTTTAAATTGAACTATAATTTACATACAATAGAATTTACCTTTTGGCATGCAGTTTGAATTTTGACAATGCATACAGTTGTGTAATGACCACCACGATCAGGATAGAGAATATCATTACAAAGGGATGATACTGATCCCATTGTAGCTCATATGAATGAGCTTTTTCATCCCAAAAGTTCTTTTTGCCTCCTTTGTAGTCATTCCTCCCCTACCTCAAACCTCTGGGATCTGATTTCTCTTTTTATCCTTTTGCCTTTGACAGAATGTAGTAGAAATAGAATCTTACAGTAGGTAGTCTTTTGAGCCTGGCTTTCTTCATTTAGAATGATGCATTAGAAATCCCTCAGCCAGGCATGGTGATGCACACCTGTTAATCCCGGCATTTTGGGAGGCCAAGGTGGGAGTATCACTTGAGCTCAAGAGTTTGAGACCAGCCTGGGAAAATCCTCATGTCAAAACCTCCTGTCTACAGAAAATACAAAAATTATCTTGGCATGGTGGCACGCACTTGTAGTCCCAGCTACTTGGGAGGCTGAGGTAGGAGGATCGCTTGAGCCCAGGAAGTTGAGGCTGCAGTGAGCTGAAGTCACACCACTACACTCCAGCCTGGGTGACAGTGAGACCCTGTCTCAAAAAACAAGAAAAAAGAAATCCCTCAGTGTTACTGTATGTGTCAATAATTTGTTCTGAGTAGCATGTCATTATATGAATCTACCATAGTTTATTTATCCATTCACCAGTTGAAGGACATTTATTTTCAGCTTTTATGCCATTATTAATTGGCCACTAAAAGCATTCTCAAATAGGTGAATGTAGGTTTTTTCTTGGGTAGATACTAAATTATTTTACAAAGTGTTAGGCAAAGTGGCTCTATCATTTGGCATTCACAGCAACAATGTGTGAACATTCCAGTTGCTCCATATCCACACCAGCCCTTGTCAAAAATCTCAGTTTCTTCATTTGTAAATGGGACAGCAGTCCCTACCCTACCACTCACTCAGGATTGTTGTAAAGATAGAAATAGAAGTGAGGTGGTATAGCAGAAGTGCTTTGTGAACCATGATGTGCTATACCCAAGTAAGAAATGCTGCCACTTAGGTTGATAGAGATCATGCTCACTTCCATGCAAAACTTGTTTCCCACATGAGCTAAATGTTTCATTTTTTCCCCTACATCTTGGCAAAATAAGTTATAACAAGTCTTACACAGCAAAAAGGTTTGCCTTAGATGCATTGTGGAGTTTGTTTTGGCTCCAGTTTTTGAACTTTTCACAGAAATGAATAAATGACCAAGATGTAAATCATCAAGCGTGAGTCAGTTTTGTCAAGAAAAATGACCCTGTGTGATGGAAGTCAGCAGGAATGGAGTCAGCATGACAGGCAATGTGACGTGCTGTGGAAGAAATAAAGGCAGCCCTAACCAGGCAGTGTCCCCAGGGTAAGGCGCTGAGGATGACTGCACAGCAGCAAAGAGGGCTAATACGCTCCACTATGGTGAGTGTGGGAGAGTTGGTGAGAAAACTGACAAAGCACTAATTTCAACTTTTTTCAAATTTGAAAATCACTTTTTTCCATGTTAGAAACAAAAAGGTGTAAGAAACAAGCCAAAAGTTACCTCCTTAACATCAGAATGGACTAATTCTTAGTGTGTTACAAAGATGGTTACATATAGAAATATCGATAGATACACATATATACACAGGTTAGGATAACATACATATATTCCCTTGCTCTGTCATCTGAGACGGCATAGAAACAACTGACATCCCAGTAGCAACAAGGACACCTTGTGCTCAGATCTTGGTTTCTAAAACCATTCTCCAATTAAAAGGAACCAGGGCTGCTTGGAGAAATGGCTGATTGTAGGACTAAGGCAGAAGATATATAGGCTGAGCCTGGAGCATCTGGTAGTGCCAGGCAAAAGGAGGTGCTTGAACAGAAACACAAGTGATGGGGTGTGTCAAAGAGACAAGACAACTGAAAGAGCTCCCAACAGCCAAAGCTGGAGCAACTTGCAAGACAAAGTAAAGGAGAAATATATTATAGCCAAAAGTATAAAATAAATATTCTTGACTCTATGCTGATATGATTGGATAAATAAATGGGGGAGAACAAATGAAAGAGAATAGACAAATCTGTGCAAAAGAATTCCAAATAACTCATAAATACTCCACCCTCTAGAAGGTGGAGCCTAACTCCCTACTCGTTAAAGTATGAGCTATGCATATTGACTTCCTTCCAGTAAGTACAGTAGGGAAAGGGAGTAAAAATGAGTAACTTTACAGTAAGGAAAGCTGAGAAATATGACCTCAGCCAGGTGATCAAGGTCAACATCAACAGGGACACATTCTGTTTATAGTGTGTGCCCTGGATATGATGTGATGGGAATTGTACTTGACCTCCGTGGTCTTCCTCCCACAAAACCTTAAACCAGTCTAACCATGAGAAAAATAGTCATGAAATCCCAAGTTAAGGGGATTCTACAAAATACATGACCAGTAATTCTCAAAAATGTCAAGGTCATTAAAAATAAGGCAAATCTAAGAAACTGTTACAGCCAAGAGGAGCCTAAAGAGGCATGATGACTGAAGGTGATGTGGGATCCTGGAACAGAAAAAGGACATTAGGTAAAAACTGAGACATAATCAGGGGGGAGGGATAGCATTGGGAGATATTCCTAATGCTAGATGACGAGTTGGTGGGTGCAGCGCACCAGCATGGCACATGTATACATATGTAACTTACCTGCACGTTGCGCACATGTACCATAGAGCCTAAAGTATAATAATAATAATAATAATAATAAAAAAAAAAAAAGAAAAAAAAAAAAAAAAAAAAAAAAAACTGAGACATAACCAATAAAGTTAATTTAGTTCATAGTCATGCATCAATAATATTTTATTAATTGTGACAAATGTATCATGCTAACCTAAGACATTAATAAACGGGGACTTGGGTGCCAGGATTATGGGAGTTCTCTGTACTATTCTTGCTATTTTTCTTTAAATCTAAAAATATTCCAGTTGCTCCACATCCACACCAGCCCTTGTCAAAAATCTCGGTTTCTTCATTTGTAAATGGGACAGCAGTACCTACCCTACCACTCACTCAGGATTGTTGTAAAGATAGAAATAGAAGTGAGGTGGTATAGCAGAAGTGCTTTGTGAACTACGAAGTGCTATACCCAAGTAAGAAATTCTGCCACTTAGGTTGCAGCATTTGCCCCACTAAAAAATATTCTCTGAGGAATTTCAGTTTAATGTTGATGAAGTTTTTAATTTTTTTGAGCGGAGTCTTGCTCTGTTGCCCAGGCTGGAGTGCAGTGGCATGATCTCGGCTCGCTGCAAGCTCCGCCTCCCAGGTTCACGCCATTCTCCTGCCTCAGTCTCCTGAGTAGCTGGGACCACAGGCGCCTGCCACCAAACCCGGCTAATTTTTTTGGTATTTTTTAGTAGAGATGGGGTTTCACTGTGTTAGCCAGGATGGTCTCGATCTCCTGACCTCGTGATCCACCTGCCTCAGCCTCCCAAAGTGCTGGGATTACAGGCGTGAGCCACCAGGTCCAGGCTAACATGTTATTTTAAAGGTTGTATGACAATGAATTATGTGAGTCCCAAGGGAAACATTTATTACAGTTTTTTTAATTGCTGTTCATTGAGATACCCAGTGAAAAAGATGACCATATTTTGGGGGCATTTCCTTTCTAAGACTTAAATAAATATGGAAAATGAATTGGTAAAAAATAAAAATCTAGCAGATAATCATTCAAAATATGAGGCACAAATCAGAGGCCACTCTTTCTGACAAGTTAAAGACAAAATCCAGCTTGGTTTTAGGGGTTTTTTTGTGTGTGTGGTTGTTATTTTGTTTTGCCTTTCAAATAAACAAATAAGAGCAAGGGTACAAATAGCATCAATTTACAGATGTTATAGAACAACATTTGTTTAATGTGACTGCCACGTGTAGAATATGTCCACATGATAAATGTCTGGACTATCTAGCTCCATCAGTCAAGATGTTTTACACAAAGGAAAATTCCCGTATTCCTTTTATCAACTTTATTTATTCCTGGCTGCAATTACCCTTCCCTCTACCCCACCCCCGCCAAGATAATAGTGATGCCTTTAAAGGATATGTAGCAGTTTGTTCTTTCATTGCTTTCTAGTGAGCTTCCTGTAACAGAAAGTTTCTGGCAAGATGTTTTTACATTCAGACCCAGATCATTGTCTATGACAAAACGGAGACAAAACTGAGCCAAGAACTTTACCACCACCCCCCATAGAAGCTGACGCTACCCCGACTCCTAATTCACAAGGCTCAGGGCTGCCAACCACATTTGTCAGGGTTTCTTCTCCTTGAGCTGTGCCTAGGATCTTTCCCCCATTATTACTCTCTAGAGGCACGTTATCACGTTGTATGCTCAGTTGGCCATTTTTGTCTTGATGACAGCGTAAGGAAACCTTGGCCCCTTGGCTACAAGGTGTGTAAGTGCGGCAGAGTTAGACAATGACCAGATACAGAGTTTGTTCATTGATTTGATTCATCCTGACCTAAGTGTGGCTCATCACAGTTTCATTCTGAAAACTGACATCTCTGCAGCTACTTCAACCTCAGGGGATTAAGTCTGTCCTCTGCTAAAAGTACCAGTACCTGTTCAGTACCTTCTGCAACTACTGTGTCCTCTCGGGTTTTTCTTTGTGATTGTTTCCTGGTTGGTTATTTAATTGGTTATATAAAATAGTTATTGTCTGGCTTCAATAGTTGCTCTAACCTGACTTAGGTGATAATAGCTACAATTAGTTGAACACTTCTGCAAGCCAGCATAGTGCTGTGTGCTTCACGCATATGTGAAGGCTTTTTAAATATCCTGCATGCTCCTTAGGTCATTCTCAATTTACAGGATTTGGAAAACTTAGAACTTAGAAAACAAGTCTGAGCTCTGGTAAGTAGGAGAACTAGAATTCAGGGAAGTCTCTGTGCCTCCAAAGCCCCTATACACAGTGGTGCTGCAGATGGATCATGGCTCTGTCACACTCTGCTCCCAACTGTGACCCCCTCCTCCATGACACTTATGAACCCCTATCAGATCACCCTGAATATTTATCCAAGTTAGCATTCCTGGACCCATCTTTACATTTGCTACATATTTCCATGCAAGGAAGCATAAAGGTCCAAACAGGAACTTTTACTTCATATTCATGTATTCATTTAAAATCCAGTTGATCAGACTTGGTTTGAGATTATAAACTACCATTTTGTAAACTTTGAAATGTAGAGTTCTTCAGCTTGCATTGAACTCAATGTTTTTTTCTTTTTGATGACCTCACACTTCTCAACAAAAATGTAATACTCAGGAACACCTTCATTCCCAAAGATATTTCATCCATGTCCCCATAATTATATCTGAATTCCTGAATGGATTAGATAGGTTACTGGAGTTGAGCCTACATAAGCAGAAGTAAAAAGAGGTGAGAACATCTCTCTCTCCTTCCTGGACTCTGCCGCCAGCCTTGTGCATTGATGATGATGAAGAGAAGAGCAAACAGGCCACAGACTTGGCTTCCGTTCCCAAGAGGAGGACATAAAGGAAAACATGCTGAGTGAATATCCACAATCTGTGAAGGCAGAAGAAATATTAGTCTCTAATTTGAAACAGCATCAGGTAATGGTAAGGACAGGAACCCTCAGGTTTTAGTGTGAAAGTTTCTTCTAACTAGTTGTTTGCGGCTGATAGCAAAGGCAACCTCTCGGGGCCTTATTTTCCTTACCTATAAATTGTAAAATATCAGCATTGGACTCTTTGTTAACACATTTATTTACGTCTCTTCGTATTTGCAAAAAATAAAAAAAAAATTGGAGGAAGATTTTTTAAATGGTAGAATAAAAAAATTAGAATAGTGCCAGAAAGAATGCCTAGGCAAAGAAAACAGATGCTTCCATTGACGAAAAAGTTGGGCAGAGGTTCTTGGCAGCCTAGGCAAAAAGGGTGATATGATAGATTATATCATTCTCATTATCTGAAAAAGAAAAGGAGTTGGAGGAGCAGGTAAAAGAAGAGGAAGGAGAGAAAGAAGGCAAAAAAGCATCAGCACATCAAATCATCAGAAACTTCAAGCTACCTTCTAGAACTCTGGGAGGAATTAGAAGATGATGTGTCCTGGCAGGGCGCGGTGGCTCATGCCTGTAATCCCAGCACTTTGGGAGGCTGAGGCGGGTGGATCATGAGGTCAGGAGTTCAAGATCATCCTGGCCAAGATGGTGAAACCGTGTCTCTACTAAAAATACAAAAAATTAGCCAGGCGTGGTGGCAGGCGCCTGTAATCCCAGCTACTCGGGAAACTGAGGCAGAGAATTGCTTGAACCCAGGTGGCAGAGGTTACAGTGAGCCAAGATCACGCCACTGCACTCCAGCCTGGGTGACAGAGTGAAACTCTGTCTCGAAAGAAAGATAGGAAGAAAGAAAGAGAGAGAGGGAGGGAGGGAGGGAGGGAGGGAGAGAGGGAGGCAGGGAGGGAGGGAAGGAAGGAAGGAAGGAAGGAAGGAAGGAAGGAAGGAAGGAAGGAAGGAAGGAAGTAAAGAAAGAAAAAGAAAAAGAGAAAGAAAGAAAGGAAAGAAGAAGGGAGGGAGGAAGGAAGGAAGGAAGGAAAATGATGTGTGCTGTAGAAAATGATGGTGTCTTCAAGAGCAGTTTTGAGGGCAGAAACATTGGCAAAAGCAATCTCCTTTTGGCCATATTTTATATTGATCATTAATAAAAAGACATAATTCAAAAGCATGACTCTCTAAAGATATGATATGGGGAGCTAAAGTAATCCAGTTCAGGTATGTTGCTCACTGACAGTCTTACTTGGCATAAGGATAAAGCTTAGAAAATCTAAGGAATGAATACCTGGCATGACCTTTAGGATGTTTTTCTTGAATATCAATTGCCTTAGCCAAACTTTTGACAAGTATGACATGCTACAGACAGTTGAAAATTGAGATTCCTTACACGTCCTTTAATATGCAAAAGTAATCTTGGTTTATGAAAGTTCTCCCTTCCACCACATTTCCATTCCCCAGGGGACTCTCACCTGTCTACCTGCAGAGAGGGCCAAGAAATTTTATTATTATGGTAATAATAGTGGGGGAAGAAGAGAGAGGGAGGGGATTTCATTTCCTACTGTAGAGAATGTTATGATATTGGATCTTTGCTTTACAAGCATGTATTACTTTCAATATTAAAGATTAAACCAAAGACTGGTGGAGGTGGGGAGGAAGAGAGAATGAAAATAAAGTACAGTTGCATGTGAATAAAAGAAAGTTATGCACATGAAGCCATGGGGCAGCCCTGTCACTTAGACATTGCTCTACAAATATTCATTGAATGACTAAATAAATAGAACATGGAAAAGAGGACCAGCTGGCAAGAGTCGGAAGCCAGAAGTTGCCAACTGGCCACCTCAACTAGGAAACAAATGGACTGTGCCTTCTTTAAAACACTTTGCTGTGTTCATGGCAATATCCTAATGCCCTTTCCAGGATGAGCAGCCCCAAAATGCATCTGCAGATCTCTAAATGGTTCATCTGTTCATCTGTCAACTAGAATTATGTGTCAGAGGCAGGCTGCCAAAAACCACTCTTTTGATTCAGGATAATTGGAAGTGAGCTCTTCCTCCTGTCGTCAGTTGGCCAGCACTTTTGGTCACTTCTTGAGGCCTCTCCTGGAATATCCTTCATTTGCTCTTTCAGTCATTCTTCTAGAAATACTGACTGAGTGCCCACTGTGTGCCATGCACTGTTCTAGGCTCTAGGGATCCAGCAATGAAAAAACAAATAAAAATCGCTACCCACATGGAGCTTCCATTGCAGTTAGATGGAGACAGATAAGAGAAATAAGGTAAATATACCATATGATAAGCGCCAGGGAGAAAAATAAAGCAAGGCAGAGGGATGGGAAGTGTTGGGGAGGGGTAGTTCTTGCAACCTCAAGTCGAGTGGTGAGGGAAAGCCTTACTGAGAAGCTGGTATTTGAGTAAAGAAGGGAGGGTTGAGGGAATGAGCTATCTGGACATGCAAAGGAAGAGCATTCCAGGTAGAGGGAACCATAAGTGCCAGTGCCCTGTGTAAAGCGTGCCTGGCATATTCAAGCAACAGGAAGAGGGTCAGTGTGGCTGAGGTTGGGGTAAGCTGTGCAGGACATGAAAGGAAGTGGCAGGAGAGGAGGTCAGAGGACCCAATCTGTAGAGCTTTGTAGGTCATTGTAAGTGCTTTCAATTTTACCCAGAATGGTACGGGAAGTCATTGAAAGTTGTGATCAAATTGCATGTGTCCTTTTCTGACTTGTTTCTGTCATTCAGCCCAGTTGATATGCGTAGCCATGGTTGATTCTTTTCCATTGCTCTATCTTATTCTACTGGGTACAGCTTGGCCCTGTGGGTGGTTTTGGCCATACATCAACTGTGGACAGTGGACAAATCTATGTGGCCAAACATTTGAAACTGCTGTTAGCAAATAGCAAAGTAGTTGGTAAAGCCTGTCTTCTCTTGTTTAGAGCTTGAGGGGTTGGAACAGGCCAGTGGTGTTGACATGCTGCTCTGAGGAGCCCTAGGGAATACTCCTTGAACCTCACTTTTTCCCCAGCCTCTCTTTATTCCAGACCAACTCTTAATCACTGTTGTGTTGAAAGTGTCCCCATAAAGCTTCCAGGCCCCCAGATTTGAAACCATTTAAATAAGAGACCTCTAAAGTTCCTTACAACTTTAAAGTACAGCTGTCACATACATGCACACACATACATACAATATGTTTAAAATGTTTTGATGTTTATTTTTTCATTGGTAAATGCTTTAATAAAAGGTCAAATTTACTTTCATAATTATAAATTTATTAACTATTGTATGTAACTCAAATGAAAGACACTAGTGAACCATTTACAAAGAACAAGCAGCTTTCCCATCTTCCATTCCCTCTTCCGTTTGTTTCTCAGCATGGAGGGTAGCCCTGGCTCGTGTAGGGAGGGTGTGGGAGCTACACAGAAGCACATCAGTGACACATCAGGAGCATGCCCCCAGCATGCAAGGATGCAGAGTGGAGAAGGGGACACACAGCTGGGAGACAGAAGGGAAAGCCCAAATGGTTGGGACATTGGTTACTGTGAGCAGATAACTAAATTGATGAGTAAATAAGCAAATATATTTAGGATAACTATACAAAAGCCAGGTTTCTCACTGTTGGAAATGATACTTACAAACACAAAAAGGAAAAAGGATAGAAAGAACTTTTTGAGGTGTTAAATTTGAAATGTAGATTTAATTATGAATGTAGGCTTTTATAATCTATATACACAAATAAATGAGGGAATAGTTATACGTGTGTGTGTGTGTGTGTGTGTGTGTATAGGCTTTTTTTTTTCAAGCTCTGTCTGCCTAGGAAACCTCAAAGCAATGGCACTCCAGAGGCAGTGAGCACATGAAGCACACAGATATTGGATTCTAAATACCATTCTTTACTAAAAAGAAACCAGGGCGTCTTGGAGAAAATGGCTGATGCCATGGCTGGGGAAGGGAAAATTAAAGATAAATCTGAAACATCTTGTTATGCCAGAAACAAAGGAAATGTTCCAATGATGATGGAAACATATCAAAAGGACCAGGTGCCACTTTGGGATCGTTTGAGCTTCAAAATAAATAAAGCGAGTAATGGATTCCAATATAGTGAAAAAAATTATAATCCATTTGACTATGCCAATTTAAATGAACATGTGAACAAATAAATGGAAGACAAGGGATTGTTATTTCTTATTGAAGAATGAAACTAATAAATATAGAAATAACGAAGGAAATATAAATCACCATTTGGTAGCTGTCATAGAGGTGGCTGATTCCGGTGGTATTTATCAATGAAGGCAGGTAATAGAGGGTATACGAAGAGTAGGATATTGGTGCATTCCTAGAATAGTGCCTCACAAATACTAATAAACTACCAGAGGGAAAATGATAACTGTGTGGCAGAGACACCTGGCAGACACCAACCTGACCAGGTGATCAAGATTGACATCACCAGTGGTGCAAAGGCTCCACATCCTGTACCCTCTGCGGTGATGCACCAAGCAGAGCCCAGCTTCATTCTGAGTATTTCTGCCAGGACAGCATCACCTAAGTCTGGTCATGAAACCTCAGAAAGACCCAGCCTGAGGGCCATCCTACAGAATGTAAGGCCTGTAATCTTTGAAATTACATAAAGACATGAAAGACAGGGAACAGTAGAGGAACTATTCCAGATTGGAAGAGACCGAAGAGAACAAAATGCAAAGTGTGGTACCCCGACCAGCACATCAGTGTCATCTGGGAATTTATTGAAACTGCAGAATCTTCTGCTCCTACCCCCACCCACTGAATCATAATCTGCACTTTAATAAGATCCCCATGCACACTTAAGGTTGTAAATAGCCAGGGCCCTAGATCAGTGATTCCCAAACACAAGGCTTTATTAGAATCACTTAGGAAAACCTTACGTAAGGACAGATTCCTACTCCCCTCCCCAGATCTACTTAGATACTAAACTGTGGAGTCTACAATAGGATATTTTGAAGAAACTCTCCCAGGTGGTTCTGAAACCAAGCTACATCTAAGAATCACTGGGCTGTAAATAGTATTGACATATGCATAAGTGACCAAAGTGGGTCTCATTGCACGTGGGCCTCAAAACACAGGTTGGAGAACCAAACTAATCATCATCACAATTCCTGCTCCAAGCACCAAGACATGACCCCAGACTTCAGTCCAGGGGTGGAATGTAAATAAATATTGCTGATTCACATTTCAGAAGTTTTCTAGAACATTTAAGTGGATTTGAAAAATACTCTTTAAAGGATTGTTTGTACAAACATCATACTCTTTCCATTCCTTGTTTGGCATAGAGTTTAATCAGATTTAAAATGGTGAGAGTTCTGTGTAAGGTTGTATGTTTCTTTTCTTCCAGGGCATGTAAAACAGGACATCTGGGTTTTATCATTAAAATACTAAAACATGTCCAGTATTTTTAGGAAATTTAGGCCTGAGTTTATGTGCTACAGGTGTTGGGTATATTTGACAGAAGGCTGGAGTCTAGTAACTTAGAGTTAAAAGGAAAAATATATGTATGCCTGCCAATTTTGTTTCAGATAATACTTGATGAAAACATTTAAGTTTTGATTTTTCCAGCACTTTGAAAAATAGGAGAAAATAGAAATAAATCTTTTAGTCCACTTTATATGCAAATAGTTTTCAGATATTCTTTGTTTTATATTATATACTGAGATTTCATCAACTCATAACAAAACTTGCTTTGCATATGTCTATTTGCCTATAGTACCTCATGGGCATAAAAATATCCTTTACAAAGTTCTAACCTCTTCCAGAAGATATAAAAGCATAGAATTCCAAGCATGAGGCTGGTTATAATGTAGGTATGTTCTATGAATGAATATAAGAAATAATGCTATCCAACACAGAGACTGGGGAGGGACTAAGTGGTGGAACAGCAAAGGACATGTAATAAGACACTTCAAAAATTGTAATTTCCAAATTCAAAGAAACACCACAATTCAATGCAGATGCCTCACAAAATCAAATGCCATATCTAGAAATCATTGACTATGTGCCTATTAATATTAGTAAAATTGGCTAACCTTTCAACTGTGGGCTTAAGTATGTAAAGGCACTTTCATATTATGTCCTTTAGTCCCACAGTTCTGTAAGGGAGGTGTTGCTTGTAGGCCTGCTTTCAACTGAAGGGCATAGAAGAGAGATTAAGTAATTGACTCAGTATCACACAATTGGTGATACTAGAGCTGAGACTTAAAGCCAGCACCTCTGACTTCACACCTGGCCTACCCTACGCATCTAGTACAGAATATTTGTCCAGTCAACAGACCAAAAACATGATCTTTTTTTTGGCTTTGGTTCCGTTTGGTGTTTTTTTGTTTGTTGTTTGTTTGTTATTGGTATAAGATGTCACGTTTTAATATTTGAATGGTGTTTTTTTTTTTTTTTTACTTTTCAGTTTCTATCATCTATGCCGTAAGCACTTCCCAAGTAAATATTTCTTGAAAGAGATTTCTTGAGCCAGATCAACATGTCTTTACTCCTCTGAGGTTAAAACTCACCCTTTCTCTACAAAAAAAAGCAAGGCTGGTATTTGGCTCCCATTCCTTCTGAGGATCTTTGTGACCCCTAGATTATCAGACCCCTAGGCTCCCAAACAGGTCTGTCACTTACAGGAACTGTCAACACACCCCCAAAATTTTTTAACTGACCACCCTGAAGAAAACAAGCAGGCTTTAACTTGAGCTTGCTCACCAAAATCACTCAAGTCCTGCCAGCTGCATGGCCCCAGTCTCCAAAATAAATCCCCTTCCTCTGCTGGTCTGAGGCTCACTTCAGCCTCCCCACGTCCTAGGCTTTGAATTCCTGTGACTTAACCTTGGCTTTGTGCCTGTTGAGCTGTTAATCAGGGTCTCCAGCCCATAATCAGCAGCTGGTGAGCAGCTGCTCCCTCCTTTCCTAAAACAGATCCTAGCCAGAATTTTCCCTGAAGGGCTCTTCCTGCCAGCTTCCTCTCTTCTGAGAAGCAGAGGAAGTTTTATTCCTTTGGTTTCTCCCTCTCTGGCCATTCCTAATGAAGACAAATAGCAATGGCACCATTATTTCTCCTGTTTTCCTTGTTGGGGCCTCCTAGAATTCTTCCCCAAATCTCCATTCTCCTCTGCCCTTTCCCTTCTGTAGCCCAGTCTGCAGGGCACAGCTGGTGGTACCTTCTGGCTGAAGCTAGAGGGGAAAAGTTCAAGGCCAGCATATCTGAAATTCTCCAGACAAGTCTGCCGCCACTGCCACCTCTTGGACTCCATTCAGCCTGATGAGAGCTGTGTTGTGGGAGGCCCTAGGCTGGACACCCTTGTTTTCATGGCCTGGACTCTTCTCCCTTTTATTCCTTGGCTTTTGCCTAACTAGGACCCACTGCCCCCATCTTTTAGGCCATCTGAGGTTAGTGCTCTAGCAATTGCTGCTGCTCCCAGCTCTCCTCATCCTCCTTATCCACCACTTCTTCACCCAGTGAGCCTGCCTATGAAGGCCCACGGAGGGAGGGCAGGTGGCGATGTATCAGACTGTCTTCACAGACATGACAAACCCAGCAAGTTATGACTGTAGGGTGTCCTGAGGTGACATCTGGGCTCTAGCCTCAGCATTACCACTCACTAACTGGGTGACCTTTGCAAGTCACCTAACATCTCTGGTTCTCTGTTTCTTCATCTATCAAATAAGAGAAATGGACTAAATAATATCTAAAGTCTTTTCCAATTCAAACATTCTACCGTCCATTGATTTATTCGTTGTTACATTATGTAGTAGAACCACATAGCTAAAAGTTGGTCTGCTGTCTGGATTATTCCTTCATGACAGCCTTGGCTATGAAATAACAGTTGGCCTTCATCTCCTCACTTTGGAGTCTCTAAAGAAAAATCTTCCTTCATGTCTTGGTTTTAGAGTTCCTCCAGTGACATATTGATTCTGGATTTATGACACCAATTATAAAATCCTATGCTGCTGTTTCTATTTCTGCCTCCTATAACCCACCCACCCCAAGCGGTTTCTAGAGAAGGAGGGGTGTATTTTTGGTTTGGCCAGGTGCAGGTAGAGGATCTACTGAACTACTGGTGGAGACAAGCCCCTGCTATGTCCACTTCAAGCTAAAAGAGCTCAGGGAGACCCCTGTCAATATTGCAGCATTCTTCTAAATGTTAATTAATGTTCCTTTGAAAAAAAAATTACATGGTCAAAAGAACTTGAGAAATATTGAATATTAGCTGCTTCTTAAAGGCTTATCGTGCATATTAGCATATTAAAGGCTCCAAAAATCCTGCCCCTAAAAACCTTTTGTTTATTTATTTAGGAGACTGAGTCTCCCTCTGTCACCCAGGCCGGAGTGCAAGTGCAGTGGCCTGATCTTGGCTTACTGCAACCTCCGCCTCCCAGGTTCAAACGATTCTCCTGCCTCAGCCTCCCAAGTAGCTGGAATTACATGTGCACGCCACCACACCTAGCTAATTTTTGTATTTTTTTTTTTTTTGAGACGGAGTCTGGCTCTATTGCCCAGGCTGGAGTGCAGTGGTGCAATCTCAGCTCACTGCAAGCTCCACCTCCTGGGTTCACGTCATTCTCCTACCTCAGCCTCCAGAGTAGCTGGGACTACAGGCGTCCACCACTATGCCCCACTAATTTTTTGTATTTTTAGTAGAGACGGGGTTTCACTGTGTTAGCCAGGATGGTCTTGATCTCCTGACCTCGTGATCCACCCTCCTCGGCCTCCCAAAGTGCTGGGATTACAGGCATGAGCCACCGCGCCCAGCCAATTTTTGTATTTTTAATAGAGATGGGGTTTTTACCCTGTTGGCCAGTCTGGTCTCAAACTCCTGAACTCAAGTGATCCACCCACCTCAGCCTCCCAAAATGCTTATCCTAGAATTTCCTGAAGTTATATGGCTCCAGACACTTTCTTCACAAAATATTTAATACTTAACATCTGGGTAGAACATGTGCCCTGAAACACAGTTTGGGAAACATTACCACAAAACATTGCTGATCTGTTTCTTTCTGGGATCTTTGGAGCAGAAAGGGATAACAACAGTTTCCAGAATATTTATTGAGCATCTACTTTGTGCAGAACATGTGGGAATAATTCAAAATTAGCAGATCAATCTGCTCATCAAGATTTCAAAATCAAATGCTGCAGAGGGTTGCCACATACGAATAAGCAGGCCAGTCAACAAGCAAGACAAATTAAGTACCAAGTGCAGCTTGGAAGTGCTGCAGCCAGGCTGCTGGGCCCTTGTTTGACTCCCCAAATTGAATTCCATACTCTCAGCTGTCAGTCTCAAGTTACTTTGCTTTGCTCCACCAGGGCAGTTACCACTCCCCAGTTACAGGATCTCATTGCAGCACATTCACTGTTTATATCTTAGGTAGTTGGTGGGGCACATCCAGTATTTTTATCCTGTGCTGAACACCCTAGAATTTTTGCCTTTCATGTACAGCTCTGTTCGTTTTTACTCAGAATTAGGATCTGTTCTTTGCCTGGAAAAGATGATGAACTTTTCAAAAAGCAAGAAAGATGATGAAACAGCCAATGTCATGTGATGTGGTTTAATCCCAGCCCATCAAATGTTGTAACCACAGTCCAGTGTACCTGAGGTTTCCTGGACAAAGGCCCTGGGTTCTCAGGGTGGCTGCCCTTTTTGAACCTGTCTATGACTCACGGCTATTTTTCCAGGACTTCCCCACCTACCAAGCCATGTCCCTGTGTCTCTACCTCCTCAGAGAGCCCTGACCCAGACCCCTTCCTCTTCTGCTTCCCAGCCTTCACTGCCAAATTTCCTTGGATGTTCCATTGATATGTTCTTTCTGAACATTTTTCTTGCCCCTTTTCCTCTGCCTGTCCTTTCTGCCTTCTTTGAAAGAAATGAAGGATCATTCTTTTGGAGAATGTAATCCTTGGGAAGTCCCTCTCTGCTAAACAGTGAAGGGAAGCTGGCCCTGTAATAAAAAGGCCAACATTGTTTCCACAAGTGCTACATCTTGAAGAAGGAGCTGCTTATTATTTTTTAATTATCAGTATTAGTTGACGTTTATTGAGCACATACTACTCCTCTCCAAGCACCGGAGCCCTTCATATTTATCGTCCCTTTTATTAGTTTATAAATACAAAGAGACTTTATATTTATCATCCCTTTCATTAGTCACCACACTCCTTATGATACAGGGCATTTTATTATCCCCATCTTATGAGTGAGGAAATAAGAGTCTCAGGGTAGGTAGGAAACTTGCTCAAGGTCACAGAAATAGTGAAAGGCAGAGCCAAGAAATGAACCTACATTCCTTTGGCTCCAAATCCTGTGTTTTTCTGTTTCCCAGCACAAGTGACATGAGTGAGAGGTGCTTGACAACATCTTGTTTTGAGTTATGCATAAAACTTTGCAGCCAACTCCACGTTGGTGCTGCCCTTCCCAGAAGACTGTCCAAGTGCCTTACTTGCCCAGGGCATCTGGGGACTGCAGTATGGGAAGCAAGGCACGATCATTTACCCTAGAGCTCACAGCCCTAGAGCTGCCTACTTGATCTTCAGCCTGAGGAGAGTGATTACATACACTCTCTTCCCCATTGGAACAGAGAAGCTGAGGAGATTAGAATTCCAGTTTTCATCAGATTTATTCCCTTACGAGTTTCATTCACAGATGCTCACCCAACACATATGTACTGGACAGACTGCTGATTTAATTATCTTCTTCTTAATGGTCTGTTCTATCTACCAGTGTCCAGGGGGGCCAGGATGAATTGATCTTGGTGGGATGCCAATATCCTTTGTTTGTTCACACAGATTTGTTTTCAGCAGAATGTACGCCAACACAGGCACACCATTTTATTCCCTTCCGCTCTGTCCTTCCTGCTCCATCATTAGTGTTGGCTGGTTGTCGGTCTCCTTCTACTTGCTCACCATTCACATTCTAATTGGTGAAAATTTGCATTTCACCACAAGTAAAAAAGTGACTTGCCGGGCTCACTTTTGCTTACCAGTGACAGGTGCACACCTGCCCGAGGACCAAGAGTGAATCACAGCATGGTCTCCAAACATCGTGGCCCTGCTCAGTGGCCCTGGATGAAAACCTTCACCTGTCCCCTTTTCCCAAGTAGTGTGGCCTGTGGCCAGTGGCTTCCCCATCCAGGGGACTTGAGTAAGCCATGTTCTTGTCCTTCACTCAGAGAACCTCAGAATGGGTCCAGCCCATTCCAGTGCAGATGAGAAACCCACCACACTCTCACTCTCTGCTGCCCAATCATCTCAGGGAAAATGGAGTCTTCCAGTCATGGACCAAACTGCCCATAGGTCTTCTATGTCATGGCTCTCCTGGTTGCCTTCCCCAGCAACACTAGCCTTCTGATCCTCTTGGGTGAAGATCAAGCAGGCAGCTCTGGGGCTGTGAGCTCTAGGGTAAATTATCCTGCCTTAATTCTGGTACTGCAGTCCCCAGATACCCTGGGCAAGTAAGGCACTTGGACAGTCTTCTGGGAAGGGCAGCACCAGCATGGAGTTGGCTGCAACGTATTATGCATAACTCAAAACAAGATGTTGTCAAACACCTCTCACTTATGTCACTTGTGCTGGGAAACAGATGAGTAAAACAATGCCTGCATCCAAGGAGCTCCATCTGCAGTGGCAAGGTCCACGGGGATAGTGGTCACAGTGCAGTATAAAAAGTGCAGCAGGAAGGTTATATTAGCACAAAGGACCCATTAATTATCTGAGGGTTCAGGGACGGCCTCCTGGAGGACATGACATCTGGGCTACTTGGAAGCTAATTGGATGTGGGAATGGAAAGTGAAGGAGTTAAGGACTGGAAACAGGATGGGCTTTGGGTCCTCCAGGTAAAAATGTCCAGTTCATTCTTGGATATACAAGATAAGAGCTAGACATTTGGAGCCAGCAGCAGAGAGAGGATGGGTAAAGGAAAGTTAGTGAAGGAAAACACGTATGGAGAGGATGTAGCATAAGAAGAGATTTGAGAAGGACCAAGACAGAGCGAGGCATGATAGCACACACCTGTAGTCCCAACTACTGGAGAGGCTGTGGTGGGAGGATCAGCTGAACCCAGGAGTTCAAGGCTTCAGTGAGCTATGATCATGCCACTACACTCCAGCCTGGGTGACAGTGAGACCCTAACTCAAATAAAATAAAATAGGCCAAGACAGAGCCACAAGAAACACAGCATTCAAAAACCAATACATGAGAGCAGAGTACATGGGCTCTGGGGCTGGGCTGCCTGGGATGGAATCCCATCTTCACCACTTTAATTAGCTTTATGATCTTAGGCAAGTGACTGCTTCGATTTCATTTCTAAAATGCAGATGATAAGGACATATACCTCATAGGCTTGTTGTAGGATTAAATGAATTAATACATGTTAAGTAGAGTCTGTAAAAGCATTTGGTGCATTTGGTGTCACTGTTATTTCACTGATGTCAGAAAAGGGCAAACCCAGCCAATGATAGAGTCAGCACTGCCCAGTTGAGGTCTCCTCGGTGAGGAGAGGTAAAGGAGCACTCCTCATAGGAAGCAGATCAGAGCTGGGGAGGGACAGGCCAGGCTGGGGAGTGCAGATGCCACCACCTCCTGGGAGGGTAGGGACTGTGTTTGTCTTCCTCATTATGTGCTCTAGTGCCCATTGGAGTGCGAGCTCTAGAGGGTAGACACTCAGGAATGATTTGCTGAACAAGTATATATTTGTTGAAGTTCCCTGACTTAGCTGGAGTGAAGGGGCTGCAGGGAGCAGGCACTCCAGATGTGGCAGCAGCTTGGGGTGAGGTTTGCTAGGGGATATACCCTGACTTTCTGGCCTCTGCCTGGGATACCTAGCTGTCTGGGTGAGTGAGCTGCAGGGATGGAATCTCTCACAGGCCTTCTCCCACACATTCTTCTCTAATTCAGAAGGTCCCTGTCCTATTCTGCATGTCATAGAAAACTTAAAATTTTAGATACATGACAGAATAGGAACATTTGTAAGCAACTGGCAAGCACCAATGCCACATTCTCTGGGACTTCTCAGAATGCTAAAATTCTGTTTCTAAAGGGAATGAGACTCGGCTGCATCATTCTGATTCTGGAGCTAAGCTCCGCACAGTGTTTGCTGAGGCATTTCTTTGCCCAGTAGATCAGGGTGGCTGTCTGGGGAGCAAAGCTTTAAAAATTTAAAGGCCTGTGCTTTTACATTACCATGCTCTACTATCTTCCATTTTCTCTTTTGTGAAGATTAGACTCAACAGTAAATTAGCAAACAGTCTAATTTACTGTTGAGTCTGATCTTCACAAAAGAGAAAATAGAAGAAAGTAGCATGGTAATGTAAAAGCACAGGCTTTTGATTTGGCTCATTCCTACTTTCCAGGTGTGTAACCTTGGGCAAGCTAGTTTACTCACTCTGAATCTCACCTTCCTCATTTGTAAAATTGCAGCAGTATTAGTACCAGCCTTGTAGAGCTGAAAGGATAGGATAAGCAGCGTCCCTCTCACAAGCATACCATTTACATGGAGAGTGTTGTTATTGTAATTATGATTATTAAAATTATGCAAAGAGGAAAAGAAATTGATTTATAAATGGTCCTACAATAGGATCAGGATAGTTCGGAGCTAACAGCTCAGTTATATCAAGACATTTTATATAAACCGTTAGTGATGGATTTTAATCTCATCATATTAAAATGGGATGAAATAACTAGAACCATATTCTAGGGCCATCAATTAATACAATTACAAAAGGGGAGACTCTGCATGATATGAGGCTTACTTCTGAACAGCATTTAATAATTGGCTTCACAAGGAATGATCCATTCAATTGAATAAGTATGGTGAGAGAGAAGAGGATAACACATTCTGCATAGCTGTTGGCAATTCTCCAAATTCCATTTAACTAGACATGGTATTTGCGAATCTCAGTGAAAATATTTTCCCTAGTTGATTTTAAAACAGTAAATAACTCTAGTGAACTTAGAACCCAATTTCTGAGTACAGTATTTAGGGATTTATAGTTGAAGAATTTGAGAATAATCAACTATCTCTTGCAAACTGTGGGCAAGCCATTCTGCAAACAATAGAAAGATACCCAGAATAACATGTTCTCTACCCTCAAGGAGGTGACAATTTAGAGAAAATGGACATATACACAACTGGTTTAATTGCAAGACGGAGTATGCTTCTTACTTTTCTTTTTTTTTTTTTAGTTTTGCTTACATTTTATTTTTACTTATACACAAGAGTAAGATATTATAGAAATTGGTATCACTATAAGTCTAAAAGAGCACTTTCAGTAAATATAAAATAAAATTTCGTAATGATGCATCTTAGCACAAATGAAGCAAGTGATGTCTACAAATCCATATCCATTGGTGTTGCTGGGTTTAACACACTTTTCTTTTAATGTTTTGGGATAACATGAATTATTACACTTTCTGTGTGATACAGTTATACTTAACACATTCTAAAATAATTCATGGAGTTCTAGAATAAGAACACTAGGTTTTTTATAGTACGTATATTACATTGTTAGTTTTAAAAATATTATAACCAGATGAGATCTTAGTGATTATTCAATTTATGTTACAGGTAAGGTAAGGTAAAGCCCAGATAGGTTAAGTGAATTCCCTATGATTTCCAGCTAGAGTTAGGCTTGGAACTCAAGAATCTTGGATTCTTTCTCTTAGGTCTGCATGCTTTCTGCTATACCATCCTTAGGAAACTCTGTTATCTCCTTACCCACAATTTCATGTGTAGATAAAATAAAATGAAGATCATAAATAGTATTATAATGACATAAAACAATACTTCTGTCAGCTCAGAATTGGGACTTGTCTACAATTCTGTTCTAGTGAACAGAAAATGGATATGGATTTGTACCTTCTTACTTTTCTTATACTTGCTTTAACTGCTCCCACCCTCATGCCTAGCATAGTTCCAGGCAAATTCACAGGCGTGCAGTAACTGTTTGTGGAAAAAATAGGCATTACTACAGAGATATAAATAAAGTGCTTTGGGAGGGCAACTGGGACCAAGAAGTGGTAGAAGAACCAGACTTCTAAAGATGACAGCATATATAAATGGTAAAGTAATTATCCAATTATTATATCAATAATACTTTTATATATAATTATAAAATAATACTTTTATATATAATTATAAAAGTATCTGATTATAAAAATTATAATTATAATTATATTATATAATTAATTAAATATAATTAAAATATAATTAATTATAATTATAAATAATTATTAATTGTTAATTTTATATATAAAATTGTTAATTTTATGTATAATTATAAAAATAATTATCTAATTATTGTACCAATAATACCACTATTTAATTACTTGCTTATGTTATTTTCCTCCATGAGATGCCAAGCTATCAATGGGCAGATACTATGTCTGTCTTGTTTACTAGCACCCAGCACAGTGCATACTATATAGTGGATACTCACTAAGTATTTATTAGAAGAGGGAGGATCACCTCAAGTCAAGATATATTTGTCAAGCTTCTTTTTTCAGTTATGAGTTAACAGCAACTCAACTCAAATCTGTTCAAACAAAACAGGAAATTGGTGTATGTATATGGAGTCATCAGAGGGCTTCAGGGATGGCTGGATTTAGGAACCCAACCAACATTTTTAAAATCTATCTTCATCTTTTCTTGGTGTTGGCTTCCTTCTCATGCAGGCTTTCCTTATATTATAGCAAAGACGGCTCTCAACAGCTCCAGGCTCATATCTTTACGGTTTATGAGTCCAACAAAAAGGTTGTCTGTTTTCCTGATAGCTTCAGTAAAAGACTGAAGAAGGGCTTTAGTTGGCTGGTGTAGGTCATATGACAATCTTTGAACAAATCACTGAGGTCAGGCTTGCAGGAAGGAGTATGGTCAGCCTTATGTAGTCTGTATAGATTAAGATGTTAGACAGCCAAAACAAAACCCCCTACACAAGGCATCAGATTGAAATGAGCCTAGGAATAGACAAAGAATAGAAAATGACACACATAGTACAATTGGATTGTTATCTGGATAAGTGGCAGGTAACAGTAAAAAAATAATACTGGAGATGTAAATTTAGAGCAAATAGTGCCATCCTTGAAAGCCAAAAAGAGATTTAGAGTTTGTTCTGAAGACAATTGTGATGTAGTTTGGGGGTAAGGGGAGAGTATAATCTGAGCTGTGTTTGAGGCTCTGAAAAAGCTACCTTTGGGTACTTGCCTTTTCCCCTCTGTGTCTCTCCTAAGCAAAGAGTCATCAGTGGAACCATGCCAAGCAGAGCAAGGAGTTCAAGAGACTCTTCTGCACCCACTTCATGTCAAGGAGGATGCCTGGGTGTGGGAAACATGCTGGCTGCTGTATCCTCAGGACTGAGATCCTGGCATGAATGAACCATGGCCTGTGCCTTTAAGGAGCTTATGATTGGAAGAACTTGGTCTAGGACAACATTTTATACATACATACGTACACACACACACACACACACACACACACACACACATACACATACATATATGTAGCCAAGCACAGTGGCATGCACCTGTAGTACCAGCTACTTGGGAGGCTGAGGCAGGAGTTTGAGGCCATCCTGGGCAACATAGAGAGACTCTGTTTCTAAAAAGAAATAAAAGCTTAAAAACTAAACATATATATATATATATATATGATTGGGCTATTATAATAGAAACATGCTCTTTTATTCCTAGCAATGAGCCAGGGAAGCCTTGAGAGAAGAGGTAACATTTGAGTTATCCTTCTGTTAGGAGAAGACTGTACTCGGAGCACAAACCCTTCTCAGGGCAGTCACAGATTCTTCCTGGTCCAGCCTGTTAGTTAGGAAGTGGGATTTAGAGATTCCAGTCTTCAGGATTTCTGTGTTCTGTCACCTGGAATTCAGCATCTCTGCAACAGTACTTGCGGCAACAGAGCAGTCACGGTAGTGAACATCTATCAAGCCCTTAACTGCACACTAAGCATCATGCTGAGATCTTTAGATATACTCTCCAACTTCACCCTCACAACAATTTTAGGAGGTAAACAGTATGCCCATTTTACTGAAAAGGGAATCAGGGCTCAGAGCAGTTGGACAGCTTGCCTCAAGGGCACACACAGGAAACGGTGGGGCTGGGAGTGCACACAGGTCCACTCACCTCCAGCGCCGGGCTCTGCCACTACGCTGTGCTGCCTCCCTCCAGCTTCCCTTTGTTCCAAATGGGTTACAGTCTGAATCTCAGGTACAGTTAACTGGTGAGGCCAGAGAGGTGATTTACAATTTCGCACTGGTACTGTAGAAATGATGCCTGATCTGACTCAAGGCCGTGGGGTGCAGAAAAAGGTCACTGAGCCCCTGGGTGAGTTCTCAAACTCCAGCGCATATAAGCATCACCAGGAAGTTTATCTAAAAATGCAAATTATTGATCTCTGGCCTTAAGAGAGCCTGATTTCTCAGTCTGAGGCCTTGGAATCTACATTTGAACAAACACCCAAACACCACCCCCAGTGCTTCTGATGTCAGTGCTCCACGTTTGAGAAGCACTGCCTCTACAGGGGTGTGTGTGTGTGTGTGCGCCTGTGCATGCACACATGTGCATGTTGTGTGTGTGTACATGCCCACATGTGCTAGTCAAGATGTTTTAGTAAAGCTCCATGGAGGATAGGTATGAATGTGCACTACACATAAACTACTTGAAAGTAGCTTTGTCATAGCCAGGTGCAGTGGCTCACGCCTGTAATCCCAGCACTTTGGGAGGCCGAGGTGGGTGGATCACCTGAGGTCAGGAGTTCGAGACCAGCCTGACCAACATGGAGAAACCCTGTCTTTACTAAAAATACAAAATTAGCCAGGTGTGGTGGCGCATGCCTGTAATTCCAGCTACTCGGGAGGCTGAGGCAGGAGAATCACTTGAACCCAGGAGGCGGAGATTGCAGTGAGCCAAGATCGCGCCATTGCACTCCAGCTGGGTAACAATAGGGAAGTTCTGTCTAAAAAAAAAAAGAAGAAAAAGAAAGAAAGTAGCTCTGTCTAGACTCTCATTATATTTTGTAGACTTTACCATTTGAGTTCAACCTTTGCAGTTAGAGTGACCAGATACCCATTACAAATGATCATCTCTATGAAAACTTCTGCTTGGCATTTTCAAGAAACTTTTTGGCAGAAAGTCATTTGTCTCCTTTTTCTGGACCTGGGAACGGCACTGGGAAGTGTTCAGGCCTTTTCCCAAATATAATCCCTGAGCGTTTGGAAGCTGAGAATCCTCCCTGCCCACGGCCTCCTGGGACTCTGGATGGCCTGCCTGTCTGCCAGAGACACTGAGCAACTCCATGCTGGAAATGTGGGAAAGATGGTCTCTGTCCTGGAGGTCTAAGGGTCTGCTGGGGGAGACAGAACAGACCCATGTGAAAGAGTCAGGCACACAAATATAACAAAAATAAACCAGAGGCAGATCCATGCAGTGGTGAGAATCCAAGTGAAACTTTGAACTCAAGGTCCAACATTAAGTCGAAGAGAAATAGGAAGAAATGCAATGGAAGGTGCTAGGTGAACCATGAGAAAAGCCTCCCTAGAGGAGGTAAGCTTCATTCATTCATTCATTCATTCATATGTTCACTCCTTCACCGACTCTTGTTTAAACTTACCGAGGGCAGATCCTGACAGGTCACGGGCACTGCTGCTTACCCGTGAGCATAGCAGATCCAGCATCTGTCTTAATGAGGATCACAGCACTAAATGTGCGCTAGGGTCAGGGTGATGTGGGGTCACCACAGAGCATGCAGTATGTGGACACACTCCAGGTGGGAAGTCAAGGAAGTTCTGCTCAAGAAAATGATGTTTTTATCAGACTCCTGAAGGCAGCCTCACCCTTTCCTTTAGGGGGCCAGGGTGCGAGTACAAGGGAGGCCCCAGCATGTTGGCCTTCCCACCTTCTCTTCCCATCCTGGCTTTTGTGCCAGAGTGTGGATACCTCAGGCCTCAAGTTCAAACCCTGTCCATACATCACCCCCACCCCCACTGCCCTCTGGCCTGGCTTTAGGCCTAGGGGTTACAATCTACCCTCTGAAGGACTGATCCAGATAAACAGCCCTTGCAGACCAGCAGTGGGCTTGGTGCTGTTTGGACAGGGAATTTGGGAGGCATGGGTTTACAAGGGATAAATTATCTAGAAGTGAGTGCGCAGCCTGTGGACAGGCAACAGGCGCGTCCCCTCCACCCCATAGACTTCTTACTCTATAGAGAGGGCACAGCTGGACGACAGCCAGTGTGGAGCCTTCTGAAGCCTGGGGTCCAGGGCAGGATCCTGACGGCATGGTCTCAGGGCAGTGCTGCCTAAAGGATGAGTAGGGTTCGATGAATAAAATGCCAGGCCATGTGTGGTGGCTCACCTGTAATCCCAATGCTGTGGAAGCGGAAGCAGGAGGATCACTTGAGGCCAGGAGTTCAAGATCAGCCTGGGCAACATAGTGATACTCCATCTCTACAAAAAAAAAAAAAAAAATTGGATCTGGGGTGATGGGGAAGCCTTCCTGCAGAAGGAACAACCAGTTCAAGATTCCTGAGATGTTAAAAAGCCTAGTTTACCTCCCTAAAAGGAGGGATGTAGGGGAGAGGTGAGGTGATTGGAGAATGGACAGGGGCCTGGTGGGCCAAAGTAAAGAGTTGGCTTTGCAGAGGACACAAGCAAGACATGGTGGACCAGGGAAAGGTCATTTTGAATGATGCAAGAACATTCCTTCCAAAATGAGCCTGTGTGACACCAATAAGGTATTTGATGTGAGGAGAGGGAGTAAACTGTTCTGTTTGGCTAAGCCTAAGAGTACTGAGAAAAGCAAAAGGAAGGAAAAAAAGATATTTTGGGAGGGGCAGTTGTGGAGGAGTTGTGGGCATGGTCCAGGGGTTTATGATGTCAGGGTAAGCCCAGCACCTTCTGGGAGAGGTGCTTAAAGAATTGGGCTGGGGGCCAGATTCTCTCCTCATTCTGTGCTTACTATTGAAATAAGCAAAATAATCTGCTACCGTTAACACGTTTCTGCTCTAATAGCACTCCCTATGCCTAAACCGTAGTACTTTATATTTATATGATTTTTTTGTTTTTCTGTGTGATTGCACAGAAATTCTTTCTGGATTGGCAACACATCCCATTTTCCACTTAGTAAACGTGACCACCTTTTATGCTTTGGTCAACATTTTGACATTTGTCACTGAATCTTCATTTCCTTTCTGTGTCATTTATTATTTTATAATTAGCAGCGACCCTCTCACCATTTAATGCTTATAAAATTATGAATACATCAGACCATAATAAGAATTGTCTGTGAGGCTTGTAAGCAGATCGTTGGGGTGTGTGTGCATGTGTGTGTATGTGTGTGGTGTGTCTGTGTGTGTGTTTATGATAACAGTGCTTACATAATCTCAACAACCAGGGCCCTGGGGACTCACACTCAGCAATGGAACAGTTGGTTTAAATTAGGTTTCCATGTGAAATATGGTATCGCTATTTTTTCCTAGCATTGTGGGAAAGTATATGGAAAGTGATTTGACTGATAAGAAATAAATCTGGATGAGTGATCAGGATTGTGACACAAACCAAGTGGTGGTCTCCACCTGCCCTGTGAAGCAGACCTCTCCAGGGGGAGGTGAGTTAACCCTTTCCAGCCACTGGACTAGTAAGTCAATGCATGGTATCAGAACAGCTTGAAAGAATGACAACTTTCCAGAGACCCTGATTTGCCATCAATTTCAACCAGAAAGGAGCTAAAGCCATGGAGACAATATAGCCAGAGGCCTCAACAACTAATGAGTTGGGTGACTTTGAGAAACTGTTTTTTAACTTTTCAGGATCTCGTTTTTATTTGTGAGAAGTGTTTGAATTTCCGACTCAAAGAGTCAGTAGGGTTATGATGCTAAGTGTTTGCTGGTGGTTTCCCATTTTAGGATAGGGCTCATCAAAAGCCAGTCAGACTAAAGGAAGAATTAGATGGATGCACCAATGACTCAGTCTCTGTTAGCAAAATAATTTCTTGCTCTAGTGAGCCAGGGTTTCACAAAGGTGACTTTTAACCAAGGAATCAAGTGAGAGGACAGGCATGGAGACTGTGAGCAAGGGTTTACTCATAGCTGCAGGAGACGGGTCAGCCCTAGGAATCCCAAACAGTTCCTGGGATGATGTGGACCAGGGTTTGTCCCAAGGGTCTGATTCCAGACCTGCTCTCCTGATGCCGCCCAAGGGCCAGGTGAAGTCCAGAACAGATGGAGGGCAGAGGCACGTGCTGGGAGCCCACTAGGCTCAGGACTGGGCTTGAGGGTGGCAGGTAGCCCAGCACGTTTTACTTCAGTCTGTTTCAGAAGGGAAGAGGAAGATTATTAATTACTCCAGTGCCTCTGGCTCATACCAGAGAATAGACCTGTTTTATCACTAAAACTCTCTGTTGCTCTGATTTTCCTGTTTGTTTCTATGTAGGGATAGGAAAGAGGTGTGAGCAACCATTCATTTTGTTTTTTCATCTCTTTAATCATATTTTGGACTCTTCTCAGTATTTTCTCCTTTTATTCCTGCTCTGCCTTCACATATGCAGCTCCAAACTGAGTGCTTAGGAGGACCTACCCAGAGCCAAGTCTGAAAAAACTCACCTTTCGGCCAGGTGCGGTGGCTGAGGTGGGTGGATCACTTGAGGTCAGGAGTTCGAGACCAGCCTGGCCAACATGGTGAAACCCATCTCTACTAAAAATACAAAAATTAGCCGGGTGAGGTGGCAGGCCCTGTAATCCCAGTTACTCGAGGTTGCAGTGAGCCGAGATCATACCATTGCACTCCAGCCTGGGCGACAGCAAGATTCTGTCTTAAAAAAAAAAAAAAGGAAAGAAAGAAACTGTCAACTTTCATCAAATGAAAGAGCACTGGGCTGGGAGTCCTACTTTTGAAATCAACAAGAATTGTGACCTTGAAAAGTCACTTCTCCCATGAGCCGTAGATTCTCGATCTGGAAAAATGGGGTTGCACTGCCCTCTGTGGTTGCTGCCAGCACTCAGTGCCATTAATTCTTATCATTTTATCCACTTATAGGCAGTATGCCATTGACCTTGAGCTCTTATTTCCTGCAGTTGTCATGGGTCACCATAAACTCTGTGTTCCGGCCTCTCTCACTTAGGCCAGAGAAAAGTGTTGCTGTCCAGGCTTCAGCACTGATGCTGAACCAAGCGGAGCTAGTAGGGCCATGTGAGGTCAAGACCAAGACTTTGGTCTGTTGACAACCAAGCTTATCAACCCAGATGCTAGTCAGCATAGAGAAGGTAACTTAGGTGGACACCAGCATCTAAGCACCAAAGTAATGGTGGCAGCAAAATAATCGTAGAGCAGAAGCAGATGATTTAGAGGCTGCATATCGTAAGGGGAGGGTGTAGACATGGATTATTTTTAAATATTGTCCTCCAGTCTGTGTAGCAGGAAAAACAAATCACATTAGAATAACTTTAAGCCCAGAACTGGAGAACGTTAGAGTTTGTGTAAACACATCAGGCATTTTGTGAGTGGTTGATAATACAAACTCTGGAGCAGACACCCTAAGTTCAAACCTAGGCTTTGCTACCTTCAGCGTGGTTGAAGACCTTACACACATCCCTGAGGACAATGACAGTCCCTGACTCTTAGAATTGTTGTGAGAGATAAATGACGTAATATAGGTAAAGTGCTTAGAATGGTTCCTGGCACATAATAAGTGCTCTATAAATATTTGTTCATAATATTTTGTCATTTGAGGGGCATAATAGATAAAGCATCTGTAAAAGATTATTTAAAAATGTTTTTATTTTTCATTTGATATTATGTATTTTAATACTTAGTAAATGTCTTTAACTGATGGGTTAAGTACATTTCATTTTAATGTCCATCAGTCAAATATCTTTCAATCAAAATTATCCTTAGGCCTTATTTTCTTATAGTCAAAAGAAATTTTTTCAATCAAAGGATTTTATCAATTGCCTTTTTCAGCCTTCTTGTTTTAAAGAAAATAAAGAGAGTTATAAGAGATTAAGGACCTATAGGTCTTTCATTTCCTAATACCAAATTGATATTTTTAGAAAAACAAAGAATGCTTTTGGAAAAAAAATTGCCAAGCTTCTAGGACATAATTCCTGTGAATGTCTCTGTGTGTTTTCCAGGTGAGCTCCTGGGTGACATGGCTGATCCTCACGGCAGGCTCCATGGAGGAGAAGAGAGAAGTCTTTTCATATTTGGTGCATGTGGCCAAATGCTGCTGGAACATGGGCAACTACAACGCTGTCATGGAGTTCTTGGCTGGCCTCAGGTATAGTCAGTGGGGAATATGGTTATCTTGGCACAGTCACTTCTCATCACCTGAATGGCACTGAGTTAATTATCCAGGGAGTCGCCTTTACCCAAGTCAGGTAATTGGAAATGATTATCTTGGGAAATGTATTATCTTCTTTCAGCACCAAAGGTCCTGTCCCTCAAAGATGATGCAGAATTCAGCCTCTGTGGGCCAGTCACAATCCTACTTCACTGGGTCTGCTGTGATCCTGTGTTCTTTGCCAAGCCAAGTGAAATTACTTGGTTGTATAACCCCATCAACCCCGCCACTGACTATTCCCCTTCCTGTCCTGTAAACCCCACTGTTATCTGTCTCTTTTCAGGCCTGCCTTATGTAGTGTTCCAGGGCTGTATGCTATAGACCACCAACTGCCGTTAGTAATAACAGTGGCTAGCACTGACAATAGGCCTCCAATAATGTTAGGTCTCATTATTATCAAACACTATATGTCAAGTATGGGCTATGCACATTCCCTATATTGTATGTTTTAATTCTCAAAACAGGTTTATCAGGTAGATACTATTATTATTCCCACATTATACAAAAGAGGAAGCTAAGGCTAAGAGAAATTAAGTCATTCACCCAAGGTCACCTGGCACTGCTGGGAATGCAGGCAACCTTGATTTCGGAGCCCATGATCTTGACCACTGTGATATCCTGTTCTTAGCCTTTTCCATCAAGCTAATAACAAAATCACCATTCTGTTCATCAAGTTGCCTGCTTTATCCCCTTTTAGCCTCAGTTACCTGGCATAAAGTAACTGTTCTTACTCCTGCGGGAGGCAGCATGGTATGTGAGGAAGAAGAGCATGAGTTCTTGAGTCAGAATCAAATTAGGAATCAAATCCTTAACCAGGAATCAAATCCTGATTCCCCCAAGGAGTACCTGTGTGATCCAGGCAAGCTACTTGACTTCATTGAGCCTCAGTTACTTTGTCTGCAAAATGGGGATAATACTAAAAAGCACCTACATCTTTAGGTAGAATTCAGTGAAATAATATATTTGACACATGTGCCTGGTGTATAGTAAGTCCTCATAAAGAGAAGCTGTTGTTATTGATATTGCTTCCTGAGATTCACCATCCTCATGAGGGTTCTCACTACAAATGAATTTTACTTCATAACATTACTGAGATTTTTCTTTGATTCTCCAGGTTCCTATGTGGGGATTCTGGGTTAGGGGAGGAGATGAAAACTCTCAGAGTTCTAATTTTTTTTTTTGTCTTTTTCAACTTTCTTAACTAAGAATAAACCCAAATGATCATGTCCTTGACATTTAAAATAGTCATACAAATGCATCAGGCATGGCTCAAAAGAAGGAAAAAGTGGGGGAAAAAAAAAACAAAGCCTTGGAGAACAGGAGGTTATATCCAGATGATTTTGATTCTCTTTGTGATCAATTTTCTATTAAAAAAAACATGTAGGCCGGGCGCAGTGGCTCATGCCTGTAATCCCAGCACTTTGGGAGGCCAAGGTGGGTAGATCACCTGAGATCAGGAGTTTGAGACCAGCCTGGCCAACATGGTAAAACCCCATCTCTACTAAAAATACAAAAATTAGCTGGGCATGGTGGCGGGTGCCTGTAATCCCAGCTACTCAGGAGGCTGAGGCAGGAGAATTGCTTGAACCCAGGAGGCAGAGGTTGCAGTGAGCCAAGATTGCGCCATTGCACTCCAGCCTGGGTAATAAGAGGGAAACTCCATCTCAAAAAAAAAAAAAAAAAGAAAAAAGGAAAAAAGGAAATCTGTATTACATTTCTTTTAAGGAAAGAATTATGATATTTTGATAAAGTCATTTTATTTTAATGATGCTTATCATTCTGCGTCTGGCAAGTTGGTGCTGGCTCTTGGCCAGGGACCTCGCTTCCTGACCCCACAACATGACTGTCATCGTAGCATGGTGACTGGCTCCTTCCGAAGTGAATGATCCAAGAGAGGGAGGCAGAGGCTGCAATGCCTTTTATATGCTAGCCTCGGGAATCACACACAGTCACTCCTGCCATATTGTACTGATCACATAGGACCAGCATGGATTCCTTGTGGGTGGGGACTGCACGAAGCCACACAGTCAGGAGGTGTGGACCATGGGAAGTTGTCTTGGAGGCTGGCTGCCACATACCACGTTCTAGATTCTCTTATTACAAGAATGGCCTCAGAATGACCTATGGAGGCCTAGAGTGAATGGGACTTTAAGATTCCACTGAGTTTAAATACAAAATCCAAGAAGACCGTAGAGCCTGGTGATTTCCCTAAATGAGGAATAATCTCAAACCACAACCGACCTCAACACTGATCCCAATGCATTTTGTCTCACACCCCAGAACCACTGCCACCTAGTTTCATGCTCCTATATTTGGCTTAAAACTAAACTGATCTTTACAGATAGGTGAAAGTACGAGGTATAATAGGTCTTTTGTTGACAGCTGTTCTGTTCACTGGAGATAAGTGGCCAGATACTCTTCTGATGCAATGATTGTGGAGGCAGAGCTTATATCTGCACTTCTAGGCTTGAAAGTGTTTAGGTTCCAAGCAATTAACTGTTACCAACATAATCGAGATTTTTTTTTTATTTTTTAAGCAATTAAATAGGAAGAGAAAGCATACTTCTTGTTAAGTGACTTTGGTTTTTTTATAGACATTGTACATTTTGCTTCCTCTAACTAAATTCTTAGCTCTTTTAAGCCACTAGTAAGAAGTACAAAGATTTACAATCAAGAATATTTACTCAGTCATGGTGTCAGTTTAAAATAATCCAAGTGAACAACAATAGGAAAATAGCTAAAGGAAATAATATGCTGCATCCAGATAATGGAATGTTATATAGCCATCAAAAATGATGTTTGACCCACAGCCAATATCATACTGAATGGGCAAAAACTGGAAGCATTCCCTTTGAAAACTGGCACAAGACAGGGGTGCCCTCTCTCACCACTCCTATTCAACATAGGGTTGGAAGTTCTGGCCAGGGCAATTAGGCAGGAGAAGGAAATAAAGGGTATTCAATTAGGAAAAGAGGAAGTCAAATTGTCCATGTTTGCAGATGACATGATTGTATATCTAGAAAACCCCATTGTCTCAGCCCAAAATCTCCTTAAGCTAATAAGCAACTTCAGCAAAGTCTTAGGATACAAAATCAATGTACAAAAATCACAAGCATTCTTATACACCAATAATAGACAAACAGAGAGCCAAATCATGAGTGAACTCCCATTCACAATTGCTTCAAAGAGAATAAAATACCTAGGAATCTAACTTACAAGGGATGTGAAGGACCTCTTCAAGGAGAACTACAAACCACTGCTCAATGAAATAAAAGAGGATACAAACAAATGGAAGAACATTCCATGCTCATGGGTAGGAAGAATCAATATCATGAAAATGGCCATACTGCCCAAGGTAATTTATAGATTCAATGCCATCCGCATCAAGCTACCAATGACTTTCTTCACAGAATTGGAAAAAACTACTTTAAAGTTCATATGGAACCAAAAAAGAGCCTGCGTCACCAAGTCAATCCTAAGCCAAAAGAAGAAAGCTGGAGGCATCACGCTACCTGACATCAAACTATACTACAAGGCTACAGTAACCAAAACAGCATGGTACTGCTACCAAAACAGAGATATAGATCAATGGAACAGAAAAGAGCCCTCAGAAATAACTACATATGTAAATAACCGCATATCTACAACTATCTGATCTTTGACAAACCTGAGAAAAACAAGCAATGGGGAAAGGATTCCCTATTTAATAAATGGTGCTGGGAAAACTGGCTAGCCATATGTAGAAAGCTGAAACTGGATCCCTTCCTTACACCTTATACAAAAATTAATTCAAGATGTATTAAAGACTTAAACGTTAGACCTAAAACCATAAAAACCCTAGAAGAAAACCTAGGCATTACCATTCAGGACATAGGCATGGGCAAGGACTTCATGTCTAAAACACCAAAAGCAATGGCAACAAAAGCCAAAATTGACAAATGAGATCTAATTAAACTAAAGAGCTTCTGCACAGCAAAAGAAACTACCTTCAGAGTGAACAGGCAACCTACAAAATGGGAGAAAATTTTCACAACCTACTCATCTGACAAAGGGCTAATATCCAGAATCTACAATGAACTCCAACAAATTTACAAGAAAAAAACAAACAACCCCATCAAAAAGTGGGCGAAGGACATGAACAGACACTTCTCAAAAGAAGACATTTATGCAGCCAAAAAACACATGAAAAAATGCTCACCATCACTGGCCATCAGAGAAATGCAAATCAAAGCCACAATGAGATACCATCTCACACCAGTTAGAATGGCAGTCATTAAAAAGTCAGGAAACAACAGGTGCTGGAGAGGATGTAGAGAAATAGGAACACTTTTACACTGTTGGTGGGATTGTAAACTAGTTCAACCATTGTGGAAGTCAGTGTGGCGATTCCTCAGGGATCTAGAACTAGAAATACCATTTGACCTAGCCATCCCATTACTGGGTATATACCCAAAGGACTATAAATCATGCTGCTATAAAGACACATGCACACGTATGTTTATTGTGGCACTATTCACAATAGCAAAGACTTGGAACCAACCCAAATGTCCAACAATGATAGACTGGATTAAGAAAATGTGGCACATATATACCATGGAATACTATGCAGCCATAAAAAATGATGAGTTCATGTCCTTTGTAGGGACATGGATGAAATTGGAAATCATCATTCTCAGTAAACTATCACAAGGACAAAAAACCAAACACCGCATATTCTCACTCATGGGTGGGAATTGAACAATGAGAACACATGGACACAGGAAAGGGAACATCACACTCTGGGGACTGTTGTGGGGTGGGGGAGGGGGGAGGGATAGCTTTAGGAGATATACCTAATGCTAAATGACGAGTTAATGGGTGCAGCACACCAGCATGGCACATGTATACATATGTAACTAACCTGTACATTGTGCACATGTACCCTAAAACTTACAGTATAATAATAATAAAATAAGATTTTTTTAAAAAATGATATTTGTAAAAAACAAAAGTTTTTTTTTTTGAAACGGAGTCTCACTCTGTCACCCAGGCTGGAGTGTGGTGGTGCAATCTTGGCTCACTGGAACCTCCACCTCCCAGATTTGAGCAATTCTCCTGCCTCACCCTCCCAAGTAGCTGGGATTACAGGCACTGCCACCATGCCCTGCTAATTTTTTTGTATTTTTAGTAGAGATGGACTTTCAACATGTTGGCCAGGCTGATCTTGAACTCCTGACCTCAAGTGATCCACACGCCTCACCCTCCCGAAGTGCTAGGATTACAGGCATGAGGTAAAAAACAAATTTTTAAGAGGTAAGATCTTACTCTATCACCCAGGCTGGAGTGCAGGAACAAGATCATAGCTCACTGTAACCTCTTACCCTGGGTTCAAGCAATCCTGCCACTTTGGCTTCCAAGTAGCTAGGTCTACAAGGAGTGTACCAGCACAATGGCTGTTTAAAAAAATTTTTTTAGAGATGGAGTCTTTCTATGTTTCCCAGGCTGGTCTGGAGCTCCTGGCCTCAAGTGATCTCCCTTGCCTCAGCCTCCCAAAGTGCTGGGATTACAGGCATGAGCCACCGCACCCGGCCTGAAAAGTTTTTATATCATTGGAAAGCAGGAGACACATAATACGTGAATCTATCTGGGAACAAAACTGTCTATCCCTAATAACCTCAGCAATATTTATATACCCATATAGACAAGAATAGGATAAATACTGGAAGGAAATATACCTAATGTCTGTGTATGGTAGAATTGTAAGTGGGTTTTCTATATTTTTGATATTTTCTAGATTTTCTACAATGAGTAGTATATTTATAATCATAAAGATCAATAAAAGTTTTTAAAATAGTGTCAATTCTCAATTCAACAATAAAGAATTGATCTTTGCTAAAGTTTGCCCTTTGCCCCCAAGTGAAATGTAACTACTCCGTTACTCACACAATAAGAAACCAGTGAGAACCATGTCTCATTCATTCATTCACTTCATTTGTTTGTAACCTCCACTTCATTCCCCAAAAAAGAATTCTCACTGTCTTATAAGAATCCAGTTATAGGACAAGCTAGATTTAGTGGGATGAAATCATAAAATGCTTTTACTTTTCTGATTTGATTGCCTTTCAAAGCTTCCAACCAGCTCTCCCTCCCCCAACCCTGGATTTTGCTACATTGAGAGATCCTGTAGCTTTTCCAGTCACTTTCCCAGTTAACACACAATCTCATTCTCCTATGCTCTTGAATATGAATGAGTCTTGCAAACTTAAGGCTGTATTAAAAAAAAAAAAAGCAAGTTGTTTAAAACAGGGATCCCCAGCCTTTTTAGCACCAGAGACCAGTTTCATGGAAGACAATTTTTCCACAGACTTGGGGTGTGGGGGTGGGGGCAGATGGTTTTCAGATGAAACTGTTCCACCTCAGATCATCAGGCATTAGATTCTCATAAGGAGCGTGCAACCTAGATCCCTTACATGCACAGTTCACAGTAGGGTTTGCGCTCCTATGAGAACCTAATGCCACTGCTGATCTGACAGCAGGCAGAGCTCAAGCTGTAATGCTTGCTTGCCCGCTGCTCATTTCCTGCTGTGCAGCCCAGTTCCTAACAGGCCATGAACCAGTACTGGTCTGCAGCCCAGGGTGGGGACCCCTGGTCTAAGGGTATCTACCATGTGATACTATTTACATGAAGTTTAAAAATACGCAGTTCTGTAACTTGCTTAGTGATATATGCATATGTTGGAAAAGTATTAAGAATTTTAAGGAAAGGAGAACCCCAAAGTCCCAGTGGTGGTCCTGTCTGGTGAGGGAAGAATAGAGTATGTGCTCTTGGAGGAATACACTAGGTCCTCAACCACATTGTTGATGTTTGATTTTTTAAACTGAGAGATTGGCACATGGGTGTTTGTCATGTTGTACTTCTTTATGTCTTTGGATGTCTTATATATTACACAGTGATTTTGTAATCCAGTTAATCTAAATCAAAATTTTAATATCTCATTCAATATATATCTTTTTCCCTTCCTTACGTTTCACAACCCAACCAGTCTCAGAGACTTGTAGTAGTGGGGAAGATAGAGTTTATCTTTTTTCTTCCTTTTTCCTGCAACTGGGTGTCTGCAGAAAAAAAGTGGACAGGAGAGGAGAGGGGAAAGGATGGGGATAGAGGGAGCACAGAGTCTTGCTTGATGGGGCAGTTGTAATCTGGCCTTGGTGCCCTCACAGATACCAATGGAGGGTGCTTTTAGGTTTTCTTACTAGTTACTCTCTCTAATTTTTTCCACCTCCCCACTGCACAATTACCTAGCAAAATGCAGTGTACCCTCTGGTCAACCTCTTATTCCTCACTCCCCGGGGTCCTGTTCTCACAAGCCCTTTCTGCTAGGGTCACCTCATTTGTCAGGCAGACCCTTCAAGACAGCTCAAGCCCCACCTCTTTGCACAGCATCCCCTCCTGACTCACAGGAAATAGTCAGCATGTTGCCCTCCCACCTCTGCAAGCACAGGACATATCTACTGGAATCCTCTCTCCCTTTGCCACCAGGCAGCTCCAGCTAGCCTCAAATCTTTAGGCAAGAGTCATGCACCAGTTCACGTGATCTACAGACTGCCCGGGAAGACAGGTCAATGTCCCCAGGGAATTCACTTAATGCCTCCTGCACTTGCGGTGAATTTGTCCTCTCACAGAAAGGTGAGCTCTCCCACAGTTCCCACCAGAGAAATATTCCCAAGCTATCTGCTCAGATCCACTTTCTCTGCGTGGGCTGAAGGAGAGTGGGAGACCACTGTGGGCAAAGCAGTTCAGGTAACACCTTGTGAGGGCCTCTCTTTAGAAGGTGTGGTGCATTGTCATCTGTGGGTCTCAGCAGGAGTTTCAGAATAGGGAAAGTCCCACTTAACAACCTGTTACGCAAATAATACTTTACAACAAGCAACCCCCAAAATGGGCTGGTGGCTTCATGTCAAAGCTTGATTCAGTAAAAATCAATTCTACAGAAGAGGTGAAAACAATGGGCTTCATGTTGACCACTAAGGGACTGGATTAATCCAAGAGTAATATTTAAAAGATCAAGAGGGCCAGATGGGCCAAGTTTCCCCAGGCAGTCCTCCTCCACCAATATCTGTACAAACCATATTACCCTCTACTTTCCCCTTTTGGCCATAGCTGCCAGAAAAACTCAAACCTACATTCAGTGCCCAGCTTCCATAACTAACGCGTCCCATATGCCTATTTGTGTTTGTATCTGTTCTATTTAATTTTTAGTTTCAATTTACAAAAGTATTATTTGTATTATCTGGGGAAGTAGGTGGGGATAGGAACCCTACCTAAATATTAATAAGTAAAGAATACTTGGGGCTGGGCGGGGTGGCTCACGCCTGTAATCCCAGCACTTTGAGAGGCCGAGGCAGGTGGCACCTGAGGTCAGGAGTTCGAGACCAGCCTGGCCAACGTGGCGAAACCCCTGTCTCTACTAAAAATATAAAAATTAGCCAGGCATAGTGGCGCACGCCTATAATCCCAGCTACTAGGGAGGCTGAGGCAGGAGAATTGCTTGAACCCAGGAGGCAGAGGTTGCAGTGAGCCAAGATCGCGCCACTGCACTCCAGCCTGGGTAACAGAGTGAGACTCCACCTAAAAAAAAAAAAAAAGTGGTAAAAAGAATGAATTTGTATGGAATTTAGGCTCCTTGCTGTAAACTATATTGTTTCTCCTTCAGTCTAAAAAATGTCATTTACTTGCAATAGGTCAAGAAAAGTTTTAAAAATGTGGCAGTTCATGGACCAGTCTGATATTGAGACCATGAGGAGCCTGAAGGATGCTATGGCCCAGCATGAGTCCTCTTGTGAGTACAGAAAGGTGGTGACACGTGCCCTGCACATCCCTGGCTGTAAGGTGGTTCCGTTCTGTGGGGTGTTTCTGAAGGAGCTCTGTGAAGTGCTTGACGGCGCCTCTGGCCTCATGAAGCTTTGCCCGCGGTACAATTCCCAAGAAGAAACTTTAGAGGTAAGGCCTTTCAGAATCATTGTGGCCTGAAGAGCCACTGTTGCTGGCTGTCTCATCAGGCCCTGTCTGTGCTCACCAAAGAAATGATCACTGATTGAACACAGGGTTAATAGTTGTTATATTATTTCTGGGTAGCACATAGATCCTTGGAAGTTCTGTAGAAAAGAATGCCAACTAACACTGTGTGGGACATAGTATTGTGAAGTTAGTTTTAATGTATTAGGTTTAATATGTAAGTACAAGTCAAAAAGGGTGTTGTTTTCTGATGGTTTTTAAAGATTGACAGGTTTTTCTTATTGGGTGGGAATGTCTGGATGCAGGAGATAAAGAAAGTCAAATGAGAGTATTAAGTTTTCCACATCAGTGGAAGAAAAAAGAGGGGAAGTCAACACCGCTTTCTTTTCATCCTTTGTGGGAAAATGCTGGGGAGCCTGGAGACGCATCTAGAGACAAGCTCCAGGCTCCTGATCCCCAGAGCCTCGTTTCTCCCAGATCTGTTGCCTCCTGCTCCTGATTCCCAGAGCAGAAGGGATAGTGTGAGCTTTGACCCAAGACATTGGGCATTAGAGAGAAGGGGAGTTGAGAACCTGGAGGGAAAAGATAAGGAAGCTCCTTCTAAGGTGTTTAAAAATTAAATAAGTGACTAAAATGGAAAGAACTTTATGGAGATTTTGAGAAGTCCCTTACCTGGGACCCAACCCAAATCTAGGATCGTTCCTGCCATGATGACAGAACCTACTACTGACCTTTCACACACACACACACACACACACACAGAGTCATGTACACGCCTTCTCCATGGAGTGGGAAGACTCTCCTCAACCTTCAGCCTCTTCTTTGTCACCTGGGAGCAAAGGCATCACCTGATATCAGAAAGACTTAAGAGCTCCTGACAGGTACAGGCAACACCACCGGCATCTCTCTGAGTTATGAGCTAGGATAAAAGGGCAAGAAATGGAGGAGAAAGCTTAAAGGAAGCCACCCAGGCCACACCCCTCCAGCTTCCTCATGTCTTAAGAAGAGGGAACTCCACATCTCTTATCCTAGACACAGCTCTCACCTCTGATGAGAGAAGCTTCCTGATCAACTCTACAAACAATAAGGCTTAAAGAGCTGAAAAACCAGAAAGAAGCCACTGTGTTATTATAGAACACATGAGCAATAAAGCAAAACATCACCTCTTCTCAGTGTTTTGCTTGGGCCCAGTCATTTTATCTGGTTCCGTGGAATAGCATACTTTGCTCATGGTTTTTCTCAATTCTCACTATAAGGATAAAATAACCATGCCCTTCCCCTGCAAATTGGCTAATGTTCTCCTTAGGGAGCCCTGAAATAATATTTTTTTTGTTTTAAATTTGAAGTGGAGTGTCGATTCCTAGAGGGATTAAAGTTGTCTCAGTGGAAACAAGGGTGAGTTTTGATATTTCATGTGGTGAAATGAAAAAATGTTTTTCCTGGAGGCTCTTGTTTTCTTTCCCATAAAATAGGCACAAATGCCATTATTTATTACTTTATGATTTCATTTCCCTAGCCAAGTACGTTATCCAGGCATATTAAGTTGCAATATCAAATTCTCAATATATTTTTCTGTAGTTTGTAGCAGATTACAGTGGACAAGATAATTTCTTACAACGAGTGGGACAAAATGGCTTAAAGAATTCAGAGAAGGAGTCCACTGTCAACAGCATCTTTCAGGTCATCCGGAGCTGCAGTCGAAGTCTGGAGACAGACGAGGAGGACAGCCCCAGTGAAGGAAACAGCTCCAGGAAAAGCTCCTTCAAGGATAAAAGCCGATGGCAGTAAGTTTTACAAGTTAAAAGTGAGGAATGCTCATGTCTTCTTTTTTCCTGTTGATGAGTTGTTTCCTACTTCAGCTTAGTTTCAGATGGACACCTCATCAAAACCTGCCACTTTTATTATTAAGCCACACTTCATCTTCAAACCTTACCAATTCCAAATTCACATTTACCTTTCTCATTTTGCTGCTTTGTTCTAAAACTACTGCTCATAATTTAACTTCTTACCATCTGTTACCCCTTTAAAAAAAAAAAAACCTAGAGCTATCCTGCCATTTCTAAGAATTCAACACATTAAATTTCAGAAGGAGAGCTGTGATCTTTTATTTCCTAGTTTTTGTAACTTTTTTTTTAATTCTTGGGTGGGGTACTAGAGTGGGTATTAAGATATTTTTAAATCAAATCTACTGACTTAGTTAGGTCTGGGTGATACCTAGAAATCAGTATTTTTACCTCTCCCAACCTCTGGGTGATTCCAAGTCGAGGGTTAATGATCTCACTTTGAGAAACACTGCTCTGTAAGGTGTGTTAAAATTAACCCTACACACACAAGGAATCTGCAGGTTTTTAAATTGCTCAGTAATTCCAGTTTCTCAGAGATTATTTCAAAGATTTTTCACTTAACAGGTTGCTAACATTAGTGGCAATCTATATATAGAGAGAAGACCATCTACAAATAATCACATCTGCGCAGAAAGCCTCTCAGAGCCATTTAAGTTCTTAATCTCTCTCTCTCTCAGCATCTATGTATATATCTATTTCTAACAAAAGATTTTGTAGATGCGTTTAAGAATAACTATGAATAATTGAGGATATTAAAGAAAAGAAAAATAAGAATAGGAGAAAATAAAACATACAAAAATTTATACTAGATAGTCTATACAGTGACTAAATTTTGTTCTGAGATTCCTAGCAGTCAAAGGAAAGAGGAAATCACAATTCATTATAAGTTTCACAATATTTGTAAGAAAAATTAAACAGATGCTTGGGAGAAGAATGCCTTCTCCTCATACTGGATCTGGCCGAAATTCCTTCCTTAAATCCTACTGTTAAGGCTAGGATACATCAGATAGGAATAGATAAAATAATGAATTTCATATGGCTCTTTTTATAATAACCTTCATCTGGGGCTGTGTGCGTATGTCATTTGACCTTTCTAAAACACCTTCAGGACTGCCACTTTTACTGAGAGTCAGACCCCTAGACTATCCTTTCCTTTCCCTTGAAGTTCCTTCAAGTGGTAACTTTCTTGCATCATTTTCACCTGTTATGAAATTTTTGTCTCTAGTTTTCTCCACTGTCTCTTGTCTTTTTCCTAATCATTTTATCAGGTACATCCTAAGAACATTTCTCTTCCACTGCCCATTTTCCAAGCCCTGCTGCAAGCACTCTTAGAAGAGGAGAAAAACACAAAAATGCAAATATTTCTTTTATAAAACCTATGAAGTCATATTGAAATCCTCACTTTGAAACTTGTGTACCTAAGTGCCAGTGATAGCTTCTTTACCTCAAGTGACTGCTACTCTGAAAGGAACCTCAACACATAAGTTAGGTGGTGGGACTATTTAATAGAATTCACCAAAACCAGATCAGCAAGCACTATTTCTGTGGCCATCTGCTGGGACTTGGGAATCCATTCCTGATTGAGAGCCCCATGTTTTGTCCAGTGCAGGGTTATGTGTGCCAAAGACGTGCAGATTGAAAAGCCCATAGGAACTATGCTTTGTTGATCTGGCTGAAACAGAGACTCTACAAACAGCAACCTCTAGCCCCTGTTCTCTTGGCAACCACCAGCCCTGTGAAAACTACAGCAGAGAAAGAAGGGACAATCTCATGGTTCTTTGGTTTACCCCACCTACAGGGCGCTCTTATAATTCTTCCCAAACCTCACAGCTACTCCTGCCAGAAAACCACTAGAAAAACTCATAGAGATCTCAAAAAGTGATTATAAAAAGTTCAAGATTTATTTTTGCTGGGCCCGGTGGCTTATGCCTGTAATCCCTGCCCTTTGGGAGGCCAAGGCAGGTAGATCACTTGAGTCCAGGAATTCAAGAGCAGCCTGGGCAACATGGTGAAACCTTGTCTCTACAACAACAACAAAAAACAAACTTCAAGATCTCAGCAGGAAGGGAATTGGGTTGAAAAAATCTTGAAATGTCAATGGGTTCTTCAAGTAGGCTTGTCTAACTTCTGTACAGGTGAAGAAGTTGTGCCTAGTGAGCTGAAGTCACTTGTCTGACTATGAACAGTAGAGCTGGGTCATGAGCCTGACCATGTGTTCAGTCACAGGGGAGGATCCTTTGTCTTGCAATGCTTAAGGCATTTCTTTTGATTGTGGAGGGGCTAACCCTTAGCCTCTTTTTATGTCTAACTCCTGAAGATTAGGAACATCTGAATTCTGAAAGCATTCCAATTACATTTCATATGAATTATAATGCTCATTAATAATTACTTTTTTATTTACCAGCATAAAGAATAAATAAGCTATGCATTTGTATGTTTAAAAACATATAGAGGCATGGAGACCTAAGAGTAGCATGTGGCACCATTGTTGGGAAGTAGAAATGAGGAGTATGAAGGTGTGTAGAGAAGAGTATAGAGTCATATAGGAGCTGCAAGTTCTTATTGTCATCATTTTCAATATTGTTGACCCTCTTTGGCATGCTGCACCTTAAGAAGGATTTGTACATTTGGAAAAATAAGATATAAGTAGATGATGACAGAAACCTACAATGGAAGTAGCTTGAGCTGATTAAGAACTCAAACCTTCCAGTCACATTGCCTGGGACTGAATTTTGACACCACCTCTTACTATTTCTGTCACCTAGGTAGGTAGCTGAATCTTACTAAGCGTCAGTTTTGTCATCTGTAAACTGGAAATGACAATACTACTTGATAGGGTTTTTGTGAGGATTATAAATTAAGCAAAATGCACGGCACAGTATAAGTGCCAATATAGATGGTGGCTATCTGATTAATGTGTGTATCACACCCTTACAATGCCAAGCTGAAGTTCTGAGGGTGATATGATTTGGCTGTGCCTCCAACCAAACTCTCATCTTGATTTGTAATCCCTATAATCCCCACATGTCAAGGGAGAAACCAGGTGGAGGTAATTGAATCATGGGGGTGGTTTCTCCCATGTGTTCTCACGATAGTGAGTTCTCATGAGATCTGATGGTTTTATAAGTGTGTGGTTGTTCCTCCTGCGTTCATTCTCTTTCCTGCCACCTTGTGAAGAGGGTGCAGCAAGTATTCACCTTCTGCTTCCCTTTCACCGTCCACCGTGATTGTAAGTTTCCTGAGGCCTCCCCAGCCATGCTGAACCGTGAGTTAATTAAACTTCTTTCCTTTATAATTACCCAATCTCGGGCAGTTCTTTATAACAGTGTGAAAATGGACTAATACAGGAGGCTCCAGCACTTAGGTGTGGACATCCTTGGCAGTAATCACCATTTCAGAAGCAATCCTCAGTCATCCTCCTCTCCCTTACTGCAAAGAGGTATTTTCTGTGTCCTTCTACCTCAATAGCCTCGTTAGAGACACGCCTGGATGATAATCCAACCCCACAGGGATAGGAAAAAAAGCTAAGCATAAGAAAGTAGAATATCTGAGAAAAGATAATAGTTACCAGGATTAACCACACACACGTATGCATGTGGATGCCCCAAATCATAAAATGATAGGAAATCAGTTATTCTCCACAGGGAAAGATGCAGACAGGCCTCAACCTTATAAACGCCCAACACACAACATCCTTTATCTGCAACAGCTGCCTCAGCCCAGCCCAGACCTTCATACAGTCTCACTCTCTGGCTTTGCTGGGAATACCTGGGATCCTGTATTTCTCTCTCTTTCTGCTTCTTTGGCCAACACCTCAGACCCGTCTTGTGTCTGTGATTTGTAACAAAGGCCATTTTCCCACTATCTGCACAACATTCACCTTAGGCTTGTTTCTCACTTAAATCCCAACTTGCAACTTGGACACCATTTTTACAGAGAAGCTCTATTTGTATGGATATCTTTGTTTTATGATACTAACTTAAACTCAAGCCGGACAACAATAATATTAGCAATATTTAAGATGCTAATGTTTATTGAGAGCCTATCTTTAAGCAAACACTGCTCTAAATTCTTTCCATATATTAAATTATTTAATCTTCACAACAGTTTCATTTTACTCTCATAGCTAGCAGGGCCAGGATTTAAATTCAGGCAGACTGGTTCCAAAACCCACAAACTACTCAGATATAATAAGAGAATGCTTATAGTCAAGGAAGGTGCTAGGTTAATTAAAAGCAAGAATTTTCCAGAAGAGAGCATTAAAAACACTAGATTTTATTAGAACAGCTGTAGCAAGTCCTTTGGAAAGGACATAGATTTACTTCTATCTTAAAAAATTAAATTTACGCTTGTTTATCACGTGGTGATTCATGTTCAAGGGATTATGTTAAATTGGCAGGAGGCAAACGAACCCTTACAAAGAAAATATTTAACCAGGTTAACAAATACCTGTTGATTACCCAATGTAAAATTTTCATCAGGGAACATTAGACAAGTATTTATCTATGGTTTCTAACTGAAGGATACCATGGAAGCTCTTTAGGAGCAGGATAAAAACCTTTCTTCTATTTTTACTCCTTGGTCCTCTCCTTAAGGCATACAACCTGAGTTTGACAAGGTAGTTTCTTTGCTGGTAAACCACATCTTTGATCTTCGGTTAACATTATTTAGTTCCTAAATAAGTCTTAACATTCCACCTTATCCCTTCTTGTAAACTCACAGGAAATTATCTTCTAAGAGAATCAGGCACAAAATTGCATAACATTCACTGTATCATCTAAGAGACAAAAGCTACTAGTTTCCTGCTTGAAATGAACTTATTTCATTACAAACAATTGTCAATTTTATTTTGAGCATTAGTCCCTGGAAGATTGCTTTTTAATGGAATTATTACCATCTGGCATTAGTTCTTTTTTGCATTCTAAAATAAAAACTGACGCCAAGAAAGACAGCGTCCCCTCTCTCCCAGCTTACATCATCTCTGAGCAGCAGAAACAGGCTCCAGAAAAGCCTTATAATTTTTCTTTCCAGACACTATTTTTTTATAATGCTTGTAGTATTTCACTGGAACATGCTTAACTCAGAACTTAAATTGAATATGGAAAACACCATTTATCTTGCTAAATTAAAATCAGAAGTTCTATGTACAGATTTACATGTTGTATTTTAATGGGTACTAACACTCACCAATTGAATCCTTTTTGCTCTTAAAACAACAAGACGTAGGACATGGAGAATGTGGAAATGGTCCCATAAGAAAGCCCCTTGGCCGGGCATGGTGGCTCCCCCCTGTAATCCCAGCACTTTGGGAGGCCAAGGCAGGTGGATCACAAGGTCAGGAGTTCAAGACCAGCCTGGCCAAGATGGTGAAACCCTGTCTCTACTAAAAATACAAAAATTAGCCGGGTGTGGTGGCGGGCACCTGTAATCCCAACTACTCAGGAGGCTGAGGCAGGAGAATTGCTTGAACCTGGGAGGCGGAGGTTGCAGTGAGCTGAGATTGCGCCACTGCACTCCAGCCTGGGCAACAGAGCAAGACTCCGTCTCCAAAAAAAAAGAAAGAAAGCCCCTCTAGAGGAATGGCTGGGCTGGGCTGAGGTAGCCTAGAGAAGAGGAAGTGAGAAAGGAAAAGTGCAAGGAATTGGTCTTCCTATATTTAATGAGTGTACTTTACCAAGACAGGCGCTGTACTAAGTGCTTTCCAACTGTTATCTTATTTGATCTTCACCATTATTCTATGAGATGAGCATTGTCTTTTTGCCATCTAATAGTGAGGCTCAGAGAGGTTGAGTGTTTTGATGAGGTCACACAGGAAACAGGTGGTGATGTTTAACATTAAACCCAGGATGACTGCAGTAGGCATATATGAAGCCATTGTGTAAGAGGACATAAGTATTGGTTTTCCAGTGTTACCGAGAGTAATTTCAGAGGGATGGAGCTACATAAGACACAAGTGATTTTTTTCTTATTTCACTTTTTATTATGAAGTAACATTAGGAAAAGAGCATAAAATATCATGTAACCCCAGATCTTGTTTTTTGTTTGTTTTGTTTTATTTTTAATTTTTATTTTTTTGAGACAGAGTCTTGTTCTGTTGCCCAGGCTGGAATGCAGTGGCACAATGCCAGCTCACCGCTCACTACAAGCTCAGCCTCCCAAGTTCAAGCAATTCTTGTGCCTCAGCCTCCCAAGTAGCTGGGACTACAGGTGCCTGCCACCACGCCTGGCTAATTTTTGTATTTTTAGTAGAGACGGGGTTTCACCATGTTCGCCAGGCTGGTCTTGAACTCCTGGCCTCAAGAGATTCACCTGTCTTGGCCTCCCATAGTGCTGGGATTACAGGTGTGAGCCACTGCGCATGGCCCAGATCTTGGTTTCTAATACCATTCTTCAATAAAGGGAGGCAAGGTTTCTCCTAGAGAGGCTGATTCTAGGACTGGGGCAGAAAATACACAAGATGAGCCTGAAGCATGTTGTAGTAAGGAAGTTCTCAAAAGAACACACAGTGATGGGAGCTGTGAAAGGAATACAAGAGCCAACTGGAAGAGCTCCCAATGGCCACAGCAACAAAATAAATAAAGTAGTATCACATTATAAATCACCCAAAGTATTAAATTAATATTCATGAGCTCATACTGATATAAGTAAATGATATGTATAAATGATAAATAAACTAACAAATGGGAGAGAAGAGATCCATCTTTTGTGCAAGAGAATTCCCAATAACTTAGGTAGATTCTTCACCCTCAAGGAAGTGCAACATAACTCCCCACTCCTTGAGAGTGAGCTGGGCATGGTGACTTTTTTCCAAAGAGTAGAGTATGGAAATGAGTTCAAAATAATAATAGTAGTAACTGTACAGTGGCACATGACACACAGGTCCTCAGCCAGGTGATCAGTATCACCAGGGAGAAGTCATGTTGGAAGTGGGTGCCCTCAATATATGTGATAAGAATCATACTTTACCTCTATGGTCTTCCCTCCCCAAACCCATAACCTGCATCTACTTATGGAAAAAATATCAGCCAAGTCCTAACTGAGGGACCTTCGAGAAAATACCTGAGCAGTACTCCTCCAAACTGTCAAGAGCACCTAAAACAAGGAGAGACCCTCATAGTCAAGAGGAGCCTAAAGAGACCTGACAAGTAAATGTAATGGGAGATCCTGAAAGAGAAAAGGGACATTAAAAACTAAGAAAATCTGAATAAAGTGTGGACCTTAATTAGTAATAATCTGTTAGGATTTGTTCATGAATTATGACACATATACCAGACTAATGTAAGATGTTAATAGGGAAGTTTTTGTGTGAGGTATACTGTCTTTGGAATTTTCTATAAATCTAAAACTATGCTAAAATTAAAAGTTTATCAAAACAGTGTATTTGAATAATTATCAGGTGACTGAGCATAACTAGCATTCAGGGTTAGAACATTGCCAGCACCCCTAAACTTCTTATTTCCCTTCCCAATTTTACCAGCCTCCCCCTAGAGAAAACTACTATTATAAGTTTTACAATAACATCTTGTTTTTCTTTGTAGTTTTTCTACTAATATGCATTCCTAAATAGTACAGTATAGTTTTGCCTGGTTTTGAAATTGACATTTACAGAAATGTATGTATTTATGTATCACAAATACATACCATATGCATTCTTGTGTGTCTTGCTTAAAATTTGTGTTATTCCATGTAGTTAGCTATTGCTTATTCATTTTCATTGCTGTACAGAATTACATTGCATGAATACACCAAAATCTATGCATACGTTTTATTGTTGCTGGACTTTTGGTTATTTCTGGTATGGGGCTCTGAAATGGATTTTCTCACCATCAGATTTGTGAGACACTAAAATTCAATATTTGCGATAGACTTTTTTTTTTTAAAGGATATCCACGTGTGGGGCAAGGAGGTAGAACCTGCTGTTTGAAAGCAAGAATGGTAATCTTGTTCAGGGACCACAGTCTAAACTGAGGAGTATCAACAAGCCCCATGATACTGTCGTTGCCTCATCAAGAGGCAGTAGGTGGCCCAAGTGTTTCCTGAGCATGAGAGCCTTCCTTCCCGGAGACGTGTGGACCAGCCTATGTACCAGCTCCTTCACAATTTTACTCACCACTTTGCTGGTGATGTCTGTGGACCAAACAGCAGAAACTTTGATCTTACTAACAACTTCCTATGCTTTGAAAAGAGTGAGACTCTTGGGCAGGTTCCTGCCAAGGTAGCCATGTAAGAAAGAAGCAATCGCTTGCCTTCACTGCTCCCTGATCCTCTTGGCTCAAATAATCCAGGTTCCTGACTCAGCGGAGGGAACGTGCTAAATTTTCTATGCAGACTAGCCTTTTCTGTATATACCTACACACATGCACAGAGAGAGTACAAATCTAAGGTTGAGTCCAGGAGAACTGTTATGCTTATCTGGCCACCGTGACCATATTTCCCAAGGAGTGTCCTTTTTAAATGTCATTTATTTTTATTTTTTGAGACAGAGTCTTGCTCTATTGCCCAGCTGGAGTGCAACGATGCCATCACAGCTCACTTCAGATTCTACCTCCCAGGCTCCAGCAATCCTCCCACCTCAGCCTCTTGAGTAGCTGGGACTATAGACATGCCACCATACTCAGCTAATGTTTGTATTTTTTGTAGAGATGGGATCTCACCATGTTGCCCAGCCTGGTCTCAAACTTCTGGCCTCAAGCAATCTGCCTACTTTCTTTCCAAGGAGTATCTTTGAACTAATTGTATTTTATTTTTAACAAATGTACTTCTCAAGCCAGCCTATTAAGTCTTGTTTTTACCTATTTTAGCCCCAGTATATTCAGATCATGACTTGTGTTTATGATTTAATTGAAGACAAACAAGCCTAACAATGAAAATCCCAGGTATAAAGTTAGACCAAAATCTCACCTTGGCTTGGCCTCTTCTGAGATGGGTTACCTTGCACAAATTACTTTCCCTTTCTGAACCTCAGTTTCCTCATAGGTAGAAAAAGAATAATAAAACTTACCTTGCAAGTAGATTGGATTTAGTACAAAAAATGTACATAAAGTATTTAACACAGTTCCTGACACAAGAGGGAAAACTAATACATAATGAAGATTATTGTTGTTGAGAATAAAAATACAATAACTCCTCTAGTAGTTGTTTTCTTATGCTTATGGTCAGATACCTTGCTAAAGATAAGAATACAGTTATAAAGAATATTAGAATACGGTTATAAAAAGTTATTCAAAATTTTTTTTTCGCTCTGTCGCCCAGGCTGCAGTGCAGTGGCACGATCGCAGCTCACTGCAAGCTCCGCCTCCCGGGTTCAAGCAATTCTCCTGCCTCAGCCTCTCAAGTAGCTGGGACTACAGGCATATGCCACCATGCCTGACTGATTTTTGTATTTTTAGTAGAGATGGGGTTTCACCATGTTGGCCAGGCTGGTCTTGAACTACTAGACTCAAGGGGTCCACCCTCCTCAGCCTCCCAAAGTGCTGGGATTACAGGCGTGAGCCACCACACCTGGCCTCGGCTATTAGAAGTTACTGTGTGCTATTTAGTATGTTGTATTTCCTATGCTAATTTGAATTCATAGTGGAATGAAAAATACAGCCCAGGGTCAGTGAAAATGTCTTTGGGTTGTTCTCACTTTTGATTATAAGACAAAACAAATTGGTGTTTCTTTCCTTAAGGTTTATAATTGGAGATTTGTTGGATTCAGACAATGACATCTTTGAGCAATCCAAAGAATACGACTCTCATGGTTCAGAGGATTCACAGAAGGCCTTCGACCATGGGACGGAGCTCATCCCTTGGTACGTGCTGTCCATCCAAGCTGATGTGCACCAGTTCCTGCTGCAGGGGGCCACGGTCATCCACTATGACCAGGACACACACCTCTCTGCCCGCTGCTTCCTCCAGCTTCAGCCCGACAATAGCACCTTGACCTGGGTAAAGCCCACAACTGCCTCCCCAGCCAGCACTAAAGCAAAACTTGGTGTACTTAATAACACAGCTGAGCCTGGAAAATTCCCACTACTGGGCAATGCTGGATTAAGTGGCCTGACGGAAGGGGTCTTGGATCTTTTTGCAGTGAAGGCTGTATACATGGGCCACCCTGGCATTGATATACACACTGTGTGTGTTCACAACAAACTGGGTAGCATGTTCCTGTCAGAGACTGGTGTGACACTGCTCTATGGGCTTCAGACCACGGACAACAGATTATTGCACTTCGTGGCACCGAAGCACACAGCTAAAATGCTCTTCAGTGGATTATTGGAACTCACTAGAGCTGTGAGAAAGATGAGGAAATTCCCTGACCAAAGACAGCAGTGGCTGCGGAAACAGTACGTCAGCCTCTATCAGGTAAGGGGTGCAGCCATCCCTCTTTCCTCACTGGCGTAATACTCAAGAGCACACACTTGGTGACCAGACCACCAGGTTCATGCTCCCAGCTCTGACAGTTACTACCTGTGGTGACCTTGGGCAGCTTTTACTTAACCTCTTGGTACCCCAATCCCCTTTTCTATAAAATGGAAATAATAACAACACCTGCTCACAGGGTGGCTGTGAGAATTAATTGAGGCTGTGGCTCACACCTGTAATCCCAGCACTTTGGGAGGCCAAGATGGGTGGATTACCCAAGGTCAGGAGTTCGAGACCGGCCTGGCCAACATGGTGAAACCCCGTCTCTACTAAAAATACAAAAATTTGCTGGGCATGGTGGCACATGCCTGTAATCCCAGCTACTCAGTAGGCTGAGGCAGGAGAATCACTGGAACCCAGGAGGCAGAGGTTGCAGTGAGCCAAGATCGCGCCACTGCATTCCAGCCTAGGCAACAGAACGAGACTCTGTCTCAGAAAAAAAAAAAAATATATGTGTAAAGCCACAGTATAATTCATATGTATGAAGAATAGTGTCTGCACTCATAGGTGGTCCTGTTTGTATTTTGTATGAAATACATTTTACTTAGATTTTATAGTAAGTGAAAATGCTTATGTTAACTGGTTTCTTTGCAGATGGGAGAACTATAATGACCCTGGTCACTGTTTTTATTTTGTATTATATTTATATATTGTATTATACTACATAAAAATAGTCCCAGGGTCATTGTAGTTCTCCCATCTGCAAAGAAACCAGTTAATATAAGCATTTTCACTTAAGTTTCAATGGAAAGCATTGTTATCTGAATACTTTTATTATTAGTTAGTGACTAGCTGATACATTGAAAACTGTCCCTATCGAAATTAAAATCCTGGTTCATTTCCTAACATGCTATGTGACTTTTGGAGAGTTCTTTAACTTACTGCATATTGCTGCCTAATTGTAGAGGTGAGAGGTTAATTTCTTTAAAGTTGAAAGAAATTTTCCCAAATGTGGGATAATTCTTATGTGGAGTTCTTCTTTATTAGGTTTGTAGTGGCGGCAGCCCTTAGCGGGCAGTTTTTCACAGTTAGCTGCTTACATTGAGTGAGTTAGTCTTTCATTAACCGTACGTTATCAGGTACTTTAACACTATAGTTTAGCGTGGCAACAGGGCTGGGCTGTTGAATGAGATAGAAGAGACACAGGCATAACCAGAGTAGCATCTTTTGGGGAAAAGAGGGTACAGATTGCTTGGAAATCTTAAACTCCACAAGCAGGTGACACTTGAAGTGTCATTCTCAAATAAGTTGTATCAAAGTGTTCAGTTTTTCTTTGCTATGCTTTTCTATCTTTATGGCAAAAGAAATATCTTTTGTATTGTCACAGAACAAATAGAACTACCACTTGAACTACTCAAATGGCTGATTTCGTGTACTTGTCACAGTTCTAATATATTTCTGACAATTAAAAACATTTCTTGCCCCAGGAAGTTAGACAAGGCACATGTAATGCCCCTTCTTTCTTCTTTCCCTACACCCATGCCATGATTGTAAGTAGAGACCATATCCTGAGTGACTAACTTGATAATTGATTAATAAGCAGATAGGCCTATGTATACAAGTATCCTAATGTTACACAGCACAAAGCCAGTTTTAGTTAACTAGTCTAAAATGGAAAACAAAATACCTGACTGTGTATGGCGGCTCATGCCTGTAATCACAGCACTTTGGGAGGCTGAGGCAGTAGATCCCCTGAGGTCAGGAGTTCGAGACCAGCCTGGCCAACATGGCAAAATCCCGCCTCTACTAAAAATACAAAAAATTAGTCATGCATCTGTAATCCCAGCTACTTATGAGGCTGAGGCAGGAGAATCGCTTGAGCCCAGGAGGTGGAAGTTGCAGTGAGCCAAGATAGTGCCACTGCACTCCAGCCTGGGTGACAGAGCAAGACTCTGTCTCAAAAAAACAAACAAACAAAAAATACTTGCCTCTTGTGTACTCCACAGGGCACAGGGAACTTTCAGTGTACTCAGCTGGGGAAAAAAAAAAAAAAAAAAAGTCTTCAGGAGCTATTGCAAATGTCAGTTTTTAATTACAGCTATTCCTTGGCCTTCTGGAATCAGGAAAATTCATCAAACATGGACATAGACCAGTGTTTGAGCTCAATTACAATTCCTGTCACAAAGTCTATGTGGTTTAGTTTTCCATTTGTCTCCTTCTCAAGCTTATAGCATAGGTAACTGAATTAATACACAAGAGGTACTTGGTTTCTCATTTACCCTGGCACTCTTCAGCTTTTACTGAAGGAGGCACCAGCTGAGACCACGAACAGCAGATGAAGAGGTAAGAGAGACAGAAGTGACTTAGAGAAGACTCAGTCCTACCCAGCTGCAAACACAGCTCCACCCTCCCCCACCACCCCTGCACAGAACCAAGATGTTGCAGTGTAGAGGCAAAACAGCTCATACTCCTCAACCACTTCTGAAATATAGGTGATGTTATTCCTTGACACTGCTCTCTCTACATGAGCCATTTATGAAGTCAGGCAACGTGCCTTGGAAACAGACACTCAAGATTTCTTTCAAAAGAAAAAAGTTGGAAAGACCAATGGACTGATCATTTTCTCATCATATAAACCAGTTCCCAAACTGACTCAGGGATCACCAAAAAGATGCTAACTTAGTACTCAGAGAACAAAATATCAAATCTTTTGTTAATGTTTAATATCTGTATTGATGATTTATAATACCTCTTAGAAAATTAAATTCTCTCAGATGCCCTAAAGTTAAAAAAAAAAACTATTTAAATTTACCTATAAGCTAAAGAAATTTGTGAAACACTGTTTGGGTTTTTCCAAACTTCTGTTAACAGCTCTATAAGAGGATTTTTTAATCCCTAGTTTGGGAAGTGCTTATATAGAAAATAATCTTTCTGACATTAGAATTTCCTTATGTAGTAAATGTAAGTGAAGTTACTTTCAAATACTACAAGTATTTGAGTACTACTGATGGAAGTAGTAACAAGAGATAACACAGAAGACAAGAAGAAGTAATAACATTTGTAGAGAAGCCTAGAAAAATACAGGAAAATCCAAGAAACTAAACTCTGCAGAGATGTTGATGTGGGATGTGGAGGAAAGACCAATATCTTGAGCTTTGGCCCAAGGTTATCATGGACAGAGCTGACGGCCCATAATCCTGGGTATTTGGAAGGAGTTCTGGGAGGCTAAGAAAGTTAAATATGGAATTACCAGGTAAACATCTTTGATTATGAGCAAAAAACAGATTCTGGCTATCTTTACGGGGGGAAAAAAAGATTCATTCAAAGGATATAGATTAGTTTAATGGTCTTCAAAATGTCACATGCAAAGATATGCCAAGAGGTAACAGTGCATGGATATTTTTTAAGGCATCTATTTTCTAATCTTCAACTTTCACATAAACTTTTTTCTCCACTGCACTCCAGCCTGGGCAAGAGTGCGAGACTCCGTCTCAAAAAAAAAAAAAAAAACTGTTTTCTAAAATTGAACATGTGCCTTCACTTATGGTAGTCCATCTCCCACATAAAAAAAAGAAGGTAGGCCGGGTGCGGTAGCTCAGAGCTGTAATCCCAGCACTTTGGGAGACCGAAGCTGGTGGATCACTTGAGGCCAGGGGTTCGAGACCAGCCTGGCCAACATGGTGAAACCCCATCTCTACTAAAAATGCAAAAATTAGCTGGGTGTGGTGGTACGCACCTGTAATCCCAGATACCTGGGAACTGAGGCAGGAGAATCAGTTGAAACCAGGAGGCGGAGGTTGCAGTGAGCCAAGATCACACCACTGCACTCCAGCCTGGGCGACAGAGGGAGACTCTGTCTCCAAGAAAAAAAAAAAAGAGAAGAAAGTATACCTTCATCCATCCCAAACAAGTTTATTATTTTGTGTAAAACAAAAGAAAGATTAAAACTACATTTTACTTCCCAGAAAGCTTCCTTTAAAGACTACACAAAGACATCCTTCCTTTTCCTGACCTGAACATGTTTCTGTTAGTGGTAAAGTTTGACCCATGTTGGGATGTTCTGAAATTAGAAAAATCAAAGCAGTATAGGTTAATGGTGCCAATTATTTTACATGTAAACTATAATGGGCCTATTAAGCTTTTAAAGATGTGTTGGTTAAAATCCATAAATAAAAGTTTTACTCTTCTTTCAGATTCAGAGTATGTTATTCAAAATGGTAGTTAAAACGTATCCATTAGTTTTCATTCATGAAATGTTTATTCCAATTTGGAGTCACTCCTAGTGATTTGTTAGCAGGGATTCTCTTCAGCAGGCCTCCAGCAGATGGACTGATCTCCAACCATTTTCATTCTCTATATCACTGCATTCAAGAACCCTGCTCCAGGAAGGGGATTCTGATTGGCTTATTGGGATCATGTGCCAATCATTGGTCAAAGGAGGATATTTCAGCTTGATTGACACACCCATCTAGACTATATCCAGTGGAGAAGAGACAGTTAAAGTAAAATTGGGGTATGGTTAGAGAAGGGAGAAACAGATCATGGACAGCCATAAGTCACAATGTCCCACTATAAGAGGTCACCAAAAGGTTTCTTTGTCAAGTACCCAAGTTATTCAGAATCCTGGGATCCACAACAGGATGCAGGAAGTGGGAATGCACAAGTCTTAAAATCACATAGTTATTAAACATTAGGCTGAAGGAGCAAGCACACACACACACACACACACACAAAGCTTCTTTGTTTTTTGCATATGATCTGCAACAAAGCAAAATCTATCTATAAGCATTTCTTTGAAACTGCAAAGGAAAGCCGGCCTTAAGTGTTTTTGAAGAGTAAAGACAGTACATGGAAATTAATTTTTAAAGAGCCCACTTATAAAATGCATGAAATATCAATATCATCTTTAGCTCATAGGCAACTTTTTGTGGTTTTATTAACCGACTTATGGGGAGAATCATTGACAATTGTTTAATTAATAGATCCCTGCTGTTACTTACAGGATGTTATACAGAGTTGCCTTAGAAGCAGTAGCTACTATGAACAATTGCCTGACCCTTGAGTGTGTTGTTGCTGCTCACAGCATCCTAATATGTATGGTGTTCTGAGTCCCATGGGCTCCCTATCTTTAGATTTCAGCCACTCAAGGGGATGGCAGCCCAACTATTTTAGGAGCTCCCTGGGGCCCTTCAAAGGGAATTTCATGCATGTCACACACCCTGTATTTCAAGTCCGACTGTCCCAAGCATCAAACTAGGTGAAAACCTACCTGGCAATAATGGACAAATACAACTTGATTTTACTTAGATTGATACCCTGCCCCGCTCCCTTCCAAGATCTCCAAGGCCCTAATTTGCAAAGTAAGTCTAAACAAATTTTCCTACAGTGGTAGTTCTGCAATTTAACCTCTGTAAATGGGATGGGAAGTTTTTGTTCCCCAGTTGATATATTAAAGCATGTCACTGGAACTCAGCAGGGATGTGACCAGGACAACAGGGGACATGATGAAATTCCTGACAGAGAATCTTGTGAGTTAGAAAACAGAGTCACTTGGGTGGCCAGATCATTATTCTTCTGTGGCCGTCTGTGCTCTTCCATGTCTTGGAATTTTCTTGGAGACATTAATATATTTACTTCCCCTTTGCTTGATGCTTCCTATTGTGTTCACCATGTGGCTCTTTCGCAGGAGGATGGACGGTATGAAGGCCCAACTTTGGCTCATGCTGTGGAGTTGTTTGGTGGCAGACGGTGGAGTGCTCGAAACCCCAGCCCCGGAACAGCTGCAAAGAATGCTGAGAAGCCCAATATGCAGAGAAACAACACCCTGGGCATAAGCACTACCAAGAAAAAGAAGAAAATCCTCATGAGGGTAGCGTGTTATTTGTTTATTAAGCATTAAACCCATCTTCCAGGACCGCTGTATGGTGAACATCACCATAAAACACTTTAGGTTGTTTGGGTTGAGGACAAAGTCAGGTATAAAACAGAATATACAAGGGCTTACCACATACCTCCTTGGTGCCATGCTAGTGCCAGGAACACCAGGGAAAAGACAAGGTCCACAGAAGGACATAGACATGTAAACAAACACAGTGCAAGCTAAAAAGAGACATTGTTGAGTCATCCACAAAGTGCTGTGGGGGCAGAGAGAAGGAAAATAGAGAGCTGAGGGGCAGGCACAGAGGGCTCCACAGAGCAACTGACACACAGGTCTTGAAGAACGTGTAGGATTTTACCAAGCAAAGAACATAGGAGAAAGTGTCCCCAGCAGAGGAGACAGCATAGAGGCATAAAAGACAGCGTGTTCAAGGAAGCACATGCTGTTCTGGATGGCTAGAGCATGAGCACTCTGTGGGCAAGGAAGGGCTAGAAGAGAACAGAGATCACAGAGGCCCCAAATACTGTGTGTAGAACACAATGTAAAGTATATTAGCACTATGTATTATAAACTATATAATATCAGATATCACTATGAAGTGATAATATATTTGCTTCATGGCTATTTGTTTGTGTTGCTATAAAGAAATACCTGAGGCTGGGTAATTTATAAAGGAAAGAAGTTTAATTGACTCACAGTTCTGCAGGTGTACAGGAAGCATGGTGCCAGCATCTGCTTCTGGTGACAGCCTCAGGAAGCTTACAGTCATAGCAGAAGGTGAAGCGGGAGCCAGTGCATGACATGGCAAGAGCGGGAGCGAGAGAGAAGGGGAGAGATGCCACACACTTTTTTTTTCTCTTAGAAACAGGGTCTTGCTCTGTCACCCAGGCTGGAGTGCAGTGGTGTGATCATGGCTCACTGCAGCTTCAAACTCCTGGGCTCAAGCTGTTCTCCTGCCTCAGCCTCCCAAGTATCTGGGACCACAGGTGTACATCACCATGCCTGGCTAATTTTTTTATTTTTTATAGAGACGGGGGTCTCACTATGTTGCCCAGGCTGGTCTCGAACTCCAGGCCTTAAGTAATCCTACTGTCTCAGCCTCCCAAAGTGTTGGGATTACAGACATGAGCCACCACACCCAGCCTACACACTTTTAAATAACTAGATCTTGTGTGAAGTCAGAGCTAGAACTCACTCATCACCAAGGGAATGATCCTCAGCCATTCATGAGGGATCTACCCCCATGATCCAAACACCTCCCACTAGGCCCCACCTCTAACATTGGGAATTACATTTCAACATGAGATTTGAAGGGGACAAACATCCAAACCATATCGTCTATCTAGAAAAAGTGCCATTCTCTTTGCTTATGGGAGGCTTTGATGCTCATGTCAAATTTTATCTGCTTCACAGTTTTTTTCTGTACACAGAGGTTCCAGAGGTTGTGTGCCGCCTCTTGTCTGCCTCCCTCCCCTGAGGAGTACTGCTGTATAGTAAAGAACAAATGAAATAATATGACATGAGAATACTCGGTCAGCCTTAACGTAGGTCTTTACCAGTTTTACCAGGGAGGGGCAGTATTGAAGGTGGGTAGGTCAGAAAATAGAGACCTACCTGAACTAAAGCAGTGATGGGAGAGAAATACAGGCTTGGAACCATCGTGAGCTTTGTGTTCCCAGGGTGAGAGTGGAGAGGTGACTGACGATGAGATGGCAACCCGAAAGGCCAAGATGCACAAAGAGTGTCGAAGCCGGAGTGGTTCTGATCCTCAAGACATTAATGAACAAGAAGAATCAGGTAAAGTGGCATGTTTACATCTGAGATTTTTGTTTTTTAATTTTTATGGGAAAAAAGTATACATTTGGTTTTAAATTGTGACTTAAGCATTGCAAACATTTCCAACAAAACTCTTTGTCCTAACCAGACAATGAAACCTAAAGGTACTTCTGCAAACATAGTGTGCTTGGAATAAAATCCCCATTAATTAACTTGCCATTACTGACAGGGAATATTAGATATACATGGTATAATTTGGTGGATTAGACCAGTGATTCTCAACCTTGGCTGCATATTAGAGCTTTTAAGAAAATCTGATTCCTCTGGCCACATCCAAGAATAACTGATTCAGATATTCTCTAGCTGGGACCTGGACATCTATTTATTTTTGAAGCTTCTCAGACAGTTCTAACATGTAGCCAGTTGAGACCCCACCAGATTAGCCCATTCATGAAGATATTTTGGTGCTTGTTGTATAGAAACCAGCTTCATAGGTTGATTTGCTCAGACATCCAGAAGCCTCTCTGGTTTGTATTTGGTTCTGAGGGAAAGTATAATCTGAATCATTGTCTCTTTTCTGTCTTTCATCCTCACAGAGGCGAGTGCCATCGCTAACCCTCCAAACCCCCTCCCTTCCAGAAGAGCCCACTCTTTGACCACAGCTGGGTCCCCCAACTTGGCTGCCGGGACATCATCTCCCATCAGGCCAGTGTCCTCCCCTGTGCTGTCTTCTTCAAACAAGAGCCCATCCAGGTGGGGTCTTAACATGATAAAACAGAAGGACCCTTCACATTATTCCAGTTATGTGGAAGGGCATATCTTTACAGTTGTCTATGGAAAGACTATTTCACGTTTTGACGTATGGTTGAACTGAAAACTGAAAAATCCTAAAATTTTAAATGATCCTAATTTTCCTAATTTTGTCCTCCTGCCTTCTCATATTACTTCAGAGGTCAGTAGCAGTAACAAAACCCAAGCCATGATTCTCCAAATCTGTACTATCCAGTACACTAGCCACTAACTAGATGTGGGTATTTAAATTCAAATGTAAATTAATTAAAATTAAAGAAAATTTAAAATTCAATTCCTCAGTCACAGTAGTGACATTTCAAGTGCTGCTCCATAGCCACAAGTAGCTGATGGTTATTATCCCAAAGAGTGTAGATAGAGAACATTGCTTTTTATCATTGCAGAAAGTTCTATTGGATAGCACTGCTCTAAATGAAGAAGAGAGAATAGATTGTTTTAATGTAAACTATTTGGCCCCTTTGCTAATCGATGAAATATATTTAATACTTTTCTCATATGTAAGTTATGCATGTCTAGAGGAATGAATTCAAGTATCACAGCAAGTTGGATATGTTTAAGTATAAATCTAAAGCTGGATAAATTATTTTATAAGTTCCATGCAAATTACATATTTGAAACAATATCTACCCTCTCAGAAGAAGGAATGATATTAAAATGGCAGACTTCCAAAGGGAACCAGAATGCTGCTGCATCTCCCTGTATCCCACAGAACCAAGCTAAAACAGGAACTCTTTACTTTATCACACACATGCACACACACACACACACACACACACACTCACTCACTCTCTCTCTCCCTCCCTCCCCCCCCACCTCCCTCTCTCCCTACTCCCTCTCTCTCTTTCTCCCTTTCTCTGTTTCTCTTGGAAGCTTCTTATTAAGAATCCTGGCTGGGCACAGTGGCTCTCACATGTAATCCTAGCACTTTTGGGAGGTCAGGGAAGGAGGATCACTTGAGCCCCCAGGAATTCGAGACCAGCCTGAGCAACAGAGACCCCATCTCTACAAAAAATAAAACAATTAGCTGGGTGTGGTGGTTCTCACCTGTGGTCCCAGCTACTCAGGAGGCTGAGGTGAGAGTATTACTTGAGCCTGGGAGGTTCCGGCTGCAGTGAGCCGTAATCATGCCATTGCACTCCAGCCTAGGCAACAGAGTGAGAGCTTGTCTCAAAAAAAAAAAAAAAAAAAGAAAAAAGAAAAAAGAAAAAAAGGAAGAAAAAAATCCTACAGTAAATTATCTTTTAAATAAAAATTCTTTCACAGTGTGAGCAATGAACTTATAATTTACGCTTTATACATTCACATTCTACAATGGGTGAGCATGGGTCAAGGTTATATGGGAATTCTTTGTACCACTCTTGCAACTTTTAGGTAAATTTAGATTCATAACAAAACTAAAAGTTACAAAAATCAGAATCCTGTTTATTATACTTTCAGCCTGTGTAGTATCCTGGGTAAACAGCAAGGAACCTGGATTAAATGGCATTTCCCGTTTATTTCAATCATTCATGAGCAGGAAAAGAAAGGACGAAGTAAGGGAGGAAAATATTTTAAAAAGAGAAATTAACATGCCAGATGCGAGATCAGAAGGCCAACCCCAGGAGGACAGGGATCAGCACCCACTCAACTGTTTTAAAACAGAAAGAAAACACAAGACAGGAGGAAAAATCAGCTTGAATGCTATTAAGGGAGAAAGCTAGACTGAATCCTAAGTCTGGTAGTGGAAGGAGTGGACAAACAGAGTTTCCTAGAATCAAAGGGAGATGGGTTCCTACAGACAGTAGCTGGACCTGCAACCAGAAAGAAGCAAGACAGGAAATTTACTTCTTTAGCTGCAAATAATGAAGTCACCTTTTTCCTCTTCCTGCACCTCTACCCTATGTTTCCTGCACTATATTGGGGATCGACAACCTACAACCTATGCCTACAAAATGCTATAAAGCTATCAACTTGTAGTGCTCTTTCATTGCTGAAGGTGACCTTCAAATGTCAGCACAAATTAATTTTCCATGAGTGAACATTGTTAGCAGGGTTGAGAGTCACTTCAACAAACTATATATTTTTATATTTATAGTCTTAAATATATAGTTTTTAGATTATATATTTAATATACATAAAATAGACTTCATGATATTCTCTATACTTTCTTATATATTTGAAACATTTCAAAAAAACTTTCAAAATCCAAGACAAAAAAAAAATAGGTCCTCTAGAACTGGAAATGCCATTTGACCCAGCCATCCCATTACTGGGCATATACCCAAAAGATTATAAATCATGCTGCTATAAAGACACATGTACACGTATGTTTATTTCGGCACTATTCACAATAGCAAAGACTTGGAACCAACCCAAATGTCCATCAATGATAGACTGGATTAAGAAAATGTGGCACATATATACCATGGAATACTATGCAGCCATAAAAAAGGATGAGTTCATGTCCTTTGTGGGGACATTGATGAAGCTGGAAACCATCATTCTCAGCAAACTATTGCAAGGACAGAAAACAAGACACCACATGTTCTCACTCATAGGTAGGAATTGAACAATGAGAACACTTGGACACAGGGCGGGGAACATCACACACCAGGGCCTATTGTGGGGTGGAGGGAGGGGGGAGAGAGAGCATTAGGAGATATACCTAATGTAAAGGACGAGTTAATGGGTGCAGCATACCAACATGGCACATGTATACGTATGTAACAAACCTGCACGTTGTGCACATGTACCCTAGAACTTAAAGTGTAACTTAAAAAATAGATCCTGTTCATTAATTTGACTATAAACCATAATCAAAACATCTCTTATACCATTGTGTCAGGAAATCAGTATAGAAAATAAAAAATGTTGTGAAACAGTCTGTTCTGAGTTGACTCATATTTCTACATTGAATAGATGCAGCCTTGGAAGGTGCAAATATAATCCTAGGCAAAGCTGGCTTTTTTCCATTCTTTTTTAAATTTTTTAAAATTAGAGACAGTGCCTCACTATGTTGGCCAGGCTGGTTTCGAACTCCTGGGGTCAAGCAATCTTCCCACCTCAGCCTTCCAAAGTGCTGAGATTATAAGCATGAGCCACCGCACCCAGCCCTTTCCATTCTTCACATTTTTCCGATTCACGTTTTCCATTAATATTTAAAAGCTCTTCTCTGTTTTCATCTAAGGACTGGTTAAGAAAGGAATCAGACAATACACTCAAAAGTTTCTTCTTAAATGTGATTCTATAACTTAGAATATAGAAAAGAACGTGCACTATTTCCCATAGATCAACAGTGAGTGATTTGGGGCTCTTTTTAAAAAAGACATCTTCGGAAACACTGAGTTATTTTGCCCATTGATCTGCAATTTCAAAGAACTGTTTTTGATTAATAGAGGAATATTAACCTCAGCCCTGGGCCCTTATTAAATAGACTAGAAACATGTTTTCTTTTTCACATACAACATGTTTTATTTCCTCTGATACAATATAGATTAAGAGAAGTGAAAAGAGAGTACTGGAAAATAGCTTCAATCTTAAGTAACTTGCACTCATCCTTTTGCTCGTGTTGCTAATTGGAGCAAGTCTAGTGGGACAGAATCACAGCAGTGGCCTGCCCTTGTGCCCATGAAGGCCTTGTCTTTGTTGCAGTGCTTGGAGCAGTAGTAGCTGGCACGGGCGGATCAAAGGCGGCATGAAGGGATTTCAGAGCTTCATGGTTTCAGATAGCAACATGAGTTTTGTTGAATTTGTTGAGCTGTTCAAATCGTTCAGGTACAGTGTTAACGTTTCCTTCTTATTCTTTCTCAGGCCCCCCCATTTCTATAAAGATACTCAATGAGAGGTGTTTTCCATTCCTCATTCAGTGTCAGGAGCCGCAAGGACCTGAAGGATCTGTTTGATGTCTATGCAGTGCCCTGCAACCGATCTGGCTCCGAGTCAGCCCCACTCTACACCAACCTGACAATTGATGAAAACACCAGCGATCTTCAGCCTGACCTAGGTTTGTTGAACATTTTAGGATTTCCCTTTGGGACCAATCTGTCTAAAACTTAAGGTCAGAGGTCCAGTCACAAACTCTGAGCCTGTCCCACATAGTGTGCTATTACTGCTGTGTAGGGAAACACTTAAGAAATTTTTTTTTTTTTGAGACACAGTCTCACTCTGTTGCACAGGCTGGAGTGCAGTGGTGCAATCTCAGCTCACTGCTACCTCCACCTCCTGGGTTCAATCGATTCTCCTGCCTCAGCCTCCCGAGTAGCTGGGACTACAGGCATGTGCCACCATGCCTGGCTAATTTTTTGTATTTTTAATAGAGACGGGGTTTCACCATGTTAGCCAGAATGGTCTCGAGCTCCTGACCTCGTGATCTGCCACCTCAGCCTCCCAAAGTGCTGGGATTACAGGCATGAGCCACCGCGCCCGGCCAACACTTAGAGAATTATTTTAAGGTGTCATCTGGTGTCGTGGGAGCAGGTGCTACTGGCATTTTGAGCACAGAAATTCATCGTTGTGTGGTTCTGCCCATGTATTTCAGGATATTTAACCAATAAAGCCCTCCAGTCATTCTGACAACAAAAAACCCTTTCCCGACTGTATTAGTCCATTTTCATGCTGCTGATAAAGACATACCCAAGACTGGGTAATTTATAAGGAAAAAGAGGTATAATGGGCTCACAGTTCCATGTGGCTGGGGAGGCCTCATAATCATGGAAGAAGGTGAAAGGCATGTCTCACATGGCAGCAGACAAGAGAACTTGTGCAGGAAAAACTCCCCTTTATAAAACCATCAGATCTCATGAGACTTATTCACTATCACGAGAACATTTTCACATGGGAAAGACCTGCCCCCATGATTCAACTACCTCCCACCAGGTCTCTTCCACAACATGGAATTGTGGGAGCTACAATTCAAGATGAAATTTGGATGGGGACACAGCCAAACCATATCACTGACCATTTCCAAATGTCTGCTAGGTATGTGGTGTGTGTCACAGTGGAGAACCCCCAGTCTCTTCCCTACCTACAGACAGATGTGTGTTCAATCGCAGTGCAGTAGTCTCCTACCCTTTGACAAGGAGAGTCTTTAGTGCCTTCCACAGGGTACTTCTGTCTGAATGATTGTCCAGGATATATTTCCTACTGTGTAAACCAGAATGTCTCATTCTTATATTCCACTCACCACCACCACCATTACTATCACCACCCATGCATTTTTCTAACCACTTATGCATTTCCAGCCTATCATTTTCCTCCTCTGTTCTTCCTGGAAACTATAAACACAAATAGCAAAACAAAAAACTTTCCTCTTTTATGCAGTTGCTTCATAATTATTTATAAGTTTATGTTGTCCTTGAGCTAAGACTATTAACTATTATTCAACTTTAGTCACAAAATCTCCATAACCATGGATTAGTCAAGTAGTTACATTTTTCAAAAATTATTAGACTTTATTTTTTGTTTTATTATATTTTATTATTTTATTATTATTTTCATGTATTATTTTGTATTTTTGTTTTATTTTAAAATATTTAAAAATAATGTAATTTTTTGTAGAGACAGGGTCTTGCTCTATTGACCAGGCTGCTCTCAAACTCCTAGCCTCAAGCAATCCTCCTGCCTCAGCTTCCCAAAGTGCAGGGATCCTAGGCATGAGCCTCCATGCCCAGCTTAGACTTTATTTTTAGAGCAATTTTAGGTTTATGGAAAAATGAGTGGAAAGTACAGAGTTCCAATATACTCTCTTCTACTCTCCCACACAGACTTTCTTCTGTTAGTAATATCTGGCATTAGTGTGGTACATTTGTTACAACTGAGTTAATATTGATATATTATGATGAACTGAAGTCCATAGTTAACGTTAGGATTCACTCTTTGTGTTGTGCATTCTGTGGGTTTTGACAAATGTGTGATGACATGTATCCACCTTTACAGTATCATACAGGATAGTTTCACTGCCCTGAAAGTTCCTTGTGCTTCACTCTTCCATCCCCCGAGGGGCCTCCCTCCAAATCCCTGGCAGCCACTGCTCTTTTCATTATCTCCATAGTTTTGCCTTTTCCAGAATGTTATATAGTTGGAATCACACAGTACATAGCGTTTTCAGACTGGCGTCTTTCACTTAGCAATATGCATTTAAGTTTCCTTCCTCCATGGCTTTTTGCAGCTTGGTAGCCCATTTCTTTTTACCCTGGGTAATATTCCATTCTGTGGAGGTACTACAGTTTGTTTATCCATTCACCTACTGAAGTATATCTTGGTTGCTTCCAAGTTTTAGCAATTATGAATAAAGCTGCTATAAACATTTGCATTCAGGTTTTTGTGTGGGTATAAGTTTTTCCATCATTTGGGTAAATATCTAAGAGTGCAATTGCTGGATCATATGGTAAGCCTATGTTTAGCTCCATAAGAAACTGCCAGACTGTCTTCCAAAGTGGCTAAAATTAAAATGGCCATACCAAAGTTGGTGTGAATGTGAAGCAATTGGAACATTGCAGGTGGGAATGTAAAATGGTACAACCACTTTGAAAGACAGTGTGGCAGTTTCTTACTAAGCTAAACATATTCTTTCCATGTGACCAGCAATTACACTACTTGGTATTTACCCAAATGAGTTGAAAAATTTATATTCACACAAAAATCTGTACACAAATGCTTATAGTTACACTTCTAAATTACAGTAAAACTGTAATTTTAAGGGTATATCTTCAATCTCTACAAACAAAAATGTTCAAGTAGTTACTCCCTAAAACCAAAGCCTGAATTTGGCCTAAGTCCCCAGCTGAACCTACATTTACTTGCCATCTAATACCACATGGGATATCAAGATCATCAACCTAGCTCTGTCTTCTTTTCCTTTTTTTTTTTTTTTTTTTTTTTTGTTTTGAAACAGACTCTCACTCTGTTGCCCAGGCTAGAGTGCAGTGGCATAATCTCGGCTCACTGCAACCGCTGCCTCCTCCTGGGTTCAAGCAATTCTCGTGCCTCAGCCTCCCCAGTGGCTGGGACTACAGGTGCACACCACCATGCCTGGCTAATTTTTGTATTTCTAGTAGAGACGGGGATTCACCATGTTGGCCAGGCTGGTCTTGAGCTCCAGACCTCAGGTGATCCATCTGCCTCAGCCTCCCAAAGTGCTGGGATTACAGTCATGAGCCACCATGCTCAGCCTTTATTTATTCATTGATTTGTTTTTTATTCCTATCACTATGTGAAGCCAGAAATAAACACTTCTTTGATGGCTTGTTTAGGTTCATTAGTAAAGAGCTTCTCCATTTTAATAACTCCACACCATTATCTCCAAAATGAACTTTGCAAAAATGCTGGCTATCTTGTCCATGTACTGTGGTGATTCTGTTTCAGATCTGTTGACCAGAAATGTCTCGGATTTGGGGTTGTTCATTAAGAGTAAACAGCAGCTATCGGACAACCAGAGGCAGATATCTGATGCCATTGCTGCTGCAAGCATTGTGACAAATGGCACTGGGATTGAGAGCACATCTCTGGGTATTTTCGGGGTGGGCATACTTCAGCTCAACGATTTCCTCGTGAATTGCCAAGGAGAACACTGCACTTATGATGAAATCCTCAGCATCATCCAGGTTTGTGCCTGTTTTTTGTGTGCATGTGTGTGTGTGATGCCTCTGGCTATTCTAATAATTTGCTGCTAAATGTTTACTCTTTCTATACTTCTTTCCAAAGCCTTTAAATCTGGGACAGAAATAGAGTTTTGCTTTTTTTGTTTTTTTGGGTTTTTTTGAGACAGAGTCTCACTCTGTTGCCAGGCTGGAGTGCAGTGATGCAATCTCGGCTCACTACAACCTCCGCCTCCCGGGTTCAAACGATTCTCCTGCCTCAGCCTCCTGAGTAGCTGGGACTACAGGTGTGCGCCACCATGCCCAGCTAATTTTCGTATTTTTAGTAGAGATGGGGTTTCACCATGTTGGCCAGGATGGTCTGAATCTCTTGACCTCATGATCTGCCCACCTCAGCCTCCCAAAGTGCTGGGATTACAGACGTGAGCCACTGCGCCCAACCTTCTTTTGTTTTGTTTTTTAAACAAAATACCAAGTATGGGCCGGGCATGGTGGTTCACGCCTGTAATCCCAGCACTCTGGGAGGCTGAGGCCAGTGGGTCACTTGAGGCCAGGAGTTCAAGACCAGCCTGGCCAACATGATGAAACCCCATCTCTACTAAAAATACAAAAATCAGCCAGGGCGAGGCATGGTGGCTCACACCTTTAATCCTAGCACTTTGGGAGGCTGAGGCAGGCGGATCACCTGAGATCAGGAGTTCAAGACCAGCCTGGCCAACATGGTGAAACTGCATCTCTACTAAAAATACAAAAATTAGCCAGGTGTGGTGGTGCGTGCCTGTAATCCCAGCTACCCAGGAGAGTGGAGCAGGAGAATCACTGGAACACGGGAGGCGGAGACTGCAGTGAGCTGAGATCACACCACTGCACTCCAGCCTCGGCAACAGAGCGAGATCCTGTCTCAAAAAAAAAAAAAAAAAAAATCAGCGAGGCATGGTGGTCCACGCCTATAATCCCAACTACTTGGGAGGCTGAGACACGAGAATCCCTTGAGCCCAGGAGGCACAGAGTTTGCAGTGAGCTGAGGTCACACCACCTCACACCAGTCTGGGTAACAGAGTGAAACCCTGTCTCAAAAAAACAAACAAAAAACAAGTATGTAAGTGTTCTTTTTTAATATATAATTAATGTGGGTCCCAGGCTTTCTCTAACTCAGTAACTGTTATAAGGAGTCGGTACATAATTTTTTCTTGTTATTCTAGAACATGCAACAGATTTAGTCTAGGTTTTCAACCTCATTAGTCATTAAATGAACATGTACTAGTTCCTACTATGCTGGCTCAGTTTTAGGAGGTGGGAATATAGCAGAGAATAAGATAAAAGTTCTGGTCCTCAATGCAGCTTACGTTCTGGAAGGTGAGGCAGACAACAAAGATACGATGTAATTTCAGGTAATAATGGAGTAGGGGAAAAACTGAGTCAAGTAAAGGAATGGAATGATACAGGAGGAGGGCTGAGGAGAGTAAGCAAAGGCCACTTGGAAGAGGTGACATTTGGACTGAGCCCTAAGTCAATAACCAGTCTGAAGGTCTCAGGAAAGAGCATTCACAGGGAGCCACAAGGTCAAAGACCAAGACAGCAGCAAGCTGGGGGTTTATGAGGAACCACAAAAAGCTGGTGTACTGTGAGCTGCACAAGCCAAGCAGAGAATGGCAGGCATGGTGTCAGACAGATGTGCAAGGGCCCAATCATCCGGGCCTTTTAGAGCATGATAAGGAGGTTGACTGTAGTCCATGTGAAATGGGAAACCACTGAAATTGTTGAGCAGGGGACTAACATGATTTGATTTTTTTTTTTTTTTTTTTTTGAGATAGAGTCTCTGTCACCCAGGCTGGAGGGCAGTGGCACGATCTTGGTTCACTGCAACCTCTGCCTCCCAGGTTCAAGTGATTCTCCTGCCTCAGCCTCCCAAGTAGCTGGGATTACAGGCACGCAACACCATGCCCATCTAATTTTTGTATTTTTAGTAGAGATGGGGTTTCACCATTTTGGCCAGGCTGGTCTCGAACTCCTGACCTCGTGATCCGCCCACCTCAACCTCCCAAAGTGCTGGGATTACAGGCGTGAGCCACTGCGCCTGGCTGATTTATTTTTTATGAGGTTACTCTGAGCCAGGCATGGTGGCACAAACCTGTAGTCCCAGCTACTCAGGAAGCTGAGGCAGAAGGATTGCCTGAGCCCAGAAGTTTGAGGCCAGGCTGGGCAATATAGCAAGACCCTGTCTCTAAAAAAAAATTTTAAGTGGTTACTCTGGCCCCATTGTCAACTGTGCGGGTGAAGGAACAGATGCAGAGAGACTGCTTAGGAAGCTATCATAGTAACCAGCAATAGCTGGTGAAGGTTTACACTACAGGGTGTCAGCAGAGAGGAGTGGTGTGGCTCCATGCAACAAATGAGTCTAGGTTTCAACCTCCCTTATCACCTGACTGGGTATCAATGTATTAGTTGTCCAGCAGTTGGATTTGATCACTGAAAATGCTAAAATTGTGAGATTACTATCACACTGTTGAGTGCTCATTATGATATTACTAAATACAGGCATGGCACTAAGTGCTGTATGTGAATCATCTCAGTTCGCCTCTCACCAACTTTATGGTAGCTGCTATTATTATCCCCATTTTCACCTGGATAAACTGATATACTTTGTTTTCATAGAAATCAGCCTTCTTTTCTCATTCTCTCCTTTTTTCTATTAAATAAATATGCTTAGTATACTAAACTCACATATAATAAATGTTTTCTTTTGGACTAAAAACTACTTCTTACCACTACGTTACTAAATTAGTTCAAATATTTGGTTTAGATGTTTCCTGATGAAAACAGAACAGCTTTAAAAAATGATGTGGTTTCTTTCCCCCTCTTAGTTTCCTTAACCTAAATAACACTTTTTTTTTAATCCCTTGCAGAAGTTTGAGCCTAGCATCAGTATGTGTCATCAGGGACTAATGTCATTTGAAGGGTTTGCAAGGTAACTTTTAAAATATCTTTTGCCCATCTTTTAAGAGTAGTATGCATTTTTCCCATGCAGTCTTAAGAAAATTTGTTTCACCTAGGTTTCTGATGGATAAAGAAAATTTTGCCTCAAAAAATGATGAGTCACAGGAGAACATTAAAGAACTGCAGCTACCCCTCTCATATTATTACATCGAATCTTCGCACAATACCTACCTCACGGGCCATCAGCTCAAAGGAGAATCCTCAGTAGAACTCTACAGCCAGGTACAGGGAATACCACTTGGAATGTGGTTTTTATTAAACCTAATTATTTACGTAACCCCCAAAGTCACAAAAACCTGACCCCAGACTCCTTTGAAGAGCTTGTAAAGTAAGCTATTACGTGTCAAATGTGAGGAACCATGAAGTGTGGGAAAACTGGCTATACTACAGCAGTCGTTTTCTTTACTTCTTTTGTTTTGTTTTCCCCCATCTATACTTAACCTTTATTCTAGGCCAAAATGAAAGTGTTTGTTTGAGACTCATAGCTTTTAGATCCTAGTTAGTCTGACCTACTCCCACTAAAATTAGATTTTCCCATGGGAAAATTATCTAATCGTTTCTCTAACTGCTAAATAATATATTGTAGTGGGAAAGCATAGTAGAAAATGCAACTTTCTATGTACTTATTCCCAAAATATTGTTTGTTTTGCTTTTCAGTTTGTTAAATAATCAATCTATCCCTATGGTAACCAAAAAAAAAAAAATGCAGAAAAAAATCTGCACAGACTTTAGGCACTGTCCCTACACATTAAATTCATGAAAATGTTCTTTGAAACTCAATAGGTTTTCTAGACTAGAAAAAGTACATCCTTTTGACCTAAACATCCAACTTGCAATGATCTGCGTGTCCATTGCCTCTCTGCTGTACCGTCTGCAACTTCCTCATCTATTCTGCCTTTTTTCTTAACTCTTTCAAGAAGGGTCAATTCGGTTGGAGCTAGGCAGGGAATATAAGTGTGTCATTGTGTGCGCATGTGGGTCCAGGTTTGAAAACTACAGGTGTATTGTTTACATAACCCCAGCAACAATGAGGTTTCTTTGTTCTCCAGATTAGTCCAGATATTCCTCAAAGCATGGAGCAATTTTTTGTCCCAAAGCTTGCTTAGCGGGAATATGTATTTTAAACTCTGTTTTCTAAGGAAACTTTATTATGAATGAAGATGTGTTTTTAGAGTAGTGATTTTCAAAATAGAAGTTCTGTCATGGGGCCTCAGCCCCCAACACTGAGATGAAGAAGCCAGAGAGTAGGAGGGGTGCCATACGCTGCCCCACTTCAGGTAATGTCTGCTCTTCTACACACTTTACATATTGGCCCTCCATTCGCACACAGAATGCCAAAGTTAAAAGAAGTTTGAAATTCATTATTCTATAGGAATGAAATTAAATATACATATAAATACAGATACTTATATATATTTCATATACACATATGTAGGTATATACATATATATGTGTGTACATATATGTGTAAGTGCATATATACATATCTATGTATATCTATGTACTTGTGTGTATGCACATTTATCCCAGGAAAATAAACAAGGACCAGTGTCCTGGCTTTAATTTCTATTTCATTCCTCTGTTTGACTTCAAACAGTTTTTAAACCTCTTAACATCACACCCCAAGGAGAGACTATCACAGCTTTTGAATAAGGCACAAGAAACCCTCAAATAGACTCACAGATGTGATTAAACCTAGTGTGCAGGTAGATCCCTCTTACTTCATTTCTAACCCCTCTCCACTCTTCCTTAGCCCTTCCTAATTACCTCTTAACATTACTCCGTGGGGCAGATGGGAAGTGAGAATAAGCCTTGTTCTTCTCATGTAGAATTTCCAGCCCAGGTTTTCCTCTTCTAGCCATATGTGGAGATCTAAGGTTACACAGACTTTGGTGAAGACCTTCAGTCCTTCCATGCTGAAAAGCCATCTCATCTGTTGCCAGTTACTGAACATTATTCCCGGTCTGGCAGGGGCACCACAGAGATAAGCAGATTGGTGTTCCAGCCACCATTTTACATAGCAATTTCCAGCCCAAGACACTGCACCTGTAGATACTCTAGCTGCTGAAAGAAGCAGATAGCCTTGAGATTCTAGGCCACCGACTATGCTGTAAAAAAGGAAGAATATAGCACATATCTCATATAGAAGTGTTAAAATGAGAATCATTCCACTATCTGAGCTTAGTTGCAGAAACTCTAGTGGCCACTAAGCCCCAGTAATGGATTGCTGTCATGCAGAAATAGTTATGTGCATTCTAAAATCAGTGGGTAGGCACATTTACAGATGTATCAATTTCTTGGCTTGGGTCACTATTCCAGTATGTAATAATTTTTTAAGATGATGTACAGATAGATCTATGGAGGAAGAGGTTGCTTCAAGCAAACTTTACAGAGTTGCAAACCAAGCACATGTATTGAGCTCTGCTTCCCACTTCAGATCCAGGATAACAAATAGGTATCAACTCATCTGATTCTTTGGTAGTGATTTCTGGAGCACTTTAATAAAGAGGTTGTGAGCTAACATATTAAAGCTTAAAGGACAAGTGTGCCTAGCTTGATTACTGATGTCTGCTGTGGGTATGGGAGAAAGGAACCATTTATGGATTATTTGCCATCCCTGCTCTAGTTGCTATTCTGGAATTAGATAGCCAGGCAAATCCTTGGCAACTCTGCTTCTACTCTTCTTACATGTTATGCATTCACAGCAAAGATGTTTAATCGTGGCTTAATTTGGGTCTTAATGGAAGTGATTTTATCCTGATTGGCTTGCTGTAAATGTTTAGCCAGTTCATTAAGAACTCAGTGGCCTTATTTTCTCTGGGCTGTGGCATCAGCATTTTCACCTCCATTGATGTCTACCCAGATAGAGCACTTGCCTGGCTCTCTAATTTGAAGATGTGCCATTTCAAGGGGCCAAAGTTGCTAGGAAAATGGCCATATGGTTTTGCTATCAAATTTTATTTTCCTTTAATATTCAGCTCTGGTAAACACTCTTTCTACCTTAATCTGTTCCCTTCATTCCCCACTCCAGATTAATTGCGGCCTTTGGCGAAAATGCCATGTTTGTTTTAGACCATTTGCCCTTCTGCTTTAGTCCTGAGTGTGAACACTGCCTGATATGTAGAACTACATGCTGGGTTTAGTTCGAGGCTTTATCTCCAGGTGCTCACCTGGGGTGGATTCGCTCATTGATCACACAGGTCCTCTTGCAAGGCTGTCGAAGTGTAGAATTGGACTGCTGGGACGGAGACGATGGGATGCCCATCATTTATCATGGACATACGCTGACAACCAAGATCCCCTTCAAGGTAATCCTTCATAACTGTCTTTAAATCAAATCCCAAAGAGACATTATCTTCATTTCTTTTTTTTTTTTTTTTTTTTTTTTTTGAGACGGGTTCTTGCTTTGTTATCCAGGCTGGAGTGCAGTGGTACCATCTTGGCTCACTGCAACCTCTGCCTCTGAGGTTAAAGAGATTCTCCTACCTCAGCCTCCCAAGTAGCTAGGATTACAAGCCCATACCATCAAGCCTAGCCAATTTTTGTATTTCCAGTGGAGACGGGGTTTCACCACGTTGGCCAGGCTGGTCTCAAACTCCTGACCTCAAGTGCTCCTCCCGTCCCTCAGCCTCCCAAAGTGCTGGGATTACAGATGTGAGCCACTGCGCCTGGCCTTCATTCTTCATTTAAATCAGTAACTTGACCAAATTACACCTTAGGTCAAGGGTCTTTATGCTGGGTCTAAATGAAGACTTCCCAAAAGTGTTTGCTGTATCATGTGGAATGTGCACATGTTCATTTTTCTGGAGTTAATCTAGAACTCTCATTAGATTCCCCATTCAACCCAAGTTAGTAACCATTACCTTACATTAGTTAGCATGTAATAATATTGTTGCAATTTTTACGTAATATGATATATAAAGGCAGGGTCTGTTTTCCTGCTATAGGAATTAATGGTCATTTGTCCTGGTGTCATGCTGACAAAGGCCAATGTCAGGAGTTAGGAGATGGTTAAATAGTTAGCATTATAATGTAATGAGCATCAGTTCCACCTGAGAAGATTGGTCACCCAGGAAGACTGATCTCACTGGATTTGTGTTTCAAATTCTGGGTAGCTTATTAGTTCAGTTATGCAATTACTACCTTCATTCAGAGGGTCTTAGGCTATGTAACATAATTTTCTCTGAACTGTGGCCAGGTTGTGAAGGAATATTATTTTTATTTTACATGTAGAAATAGTGGCTAAAATGCATTTTCTCCTCAACTTGGTTTCCTATTTAGCATTCCTAAAACTCCTGTATGCTATATTGGCATGGGGATGAGTTGATAACTGTGTTTACATATACACATAAATATATGTGACATAAGTCTTATTGCCTCAAATAAATTATAAAATCTTTATAAGCAAGAAAGTATTTTATGCTTAATTATGTTTGCTGCTATAACTAGGACAGTGTCTTCTACCTGCAATATACTCTATATATGTATACAGAGAGAGTATATGTATATTAATAGATTTGTTAAATTCAATATGATAGTTGTTCCTTATAGTATGTGAACAATACTCACTATAAACAGTTTAATGTCTTTCTACAAAATAGCCTTATCCTCATGCTTCATTTGAAAATATGAAAACCATCTTTGGCCAGAGTCTGCTGCATGTAACAATTGAGATGCTTTCTGTGGCTATAACTGCCCTGCCTTCTGACCACCTTGACAGATATCTGGACTCTAATGAGCTGTTTTGGCTCTCATAGGAAGTGGTTGAAGCCATTGATCGCAGTGCCTTCATCAACTCTGACCTGCCAATCATCATATCGATTGAGAACCACTGTTCATTGCCTCAGCAACGAAAAATGGCAGAAATTTTCAAGGTGAGCTCTCAACGAAAAGGCAGGATGGTATGTTGGCCCTTGTCTTGCAATTGTCATTGGGTTGTTTTGTTTTGTTTTGTTTTTTTGAGACAGATTCTCACTCTCTCACCCAGGCTGGAGTGCAGTGGCGCAGTCTTGGCTCACTGCAACCTCTGCCTCTGAGGTTCAAGTGATTGTCCTGCCTCAGCCTCCTGAGTAGCTGGGATTACCGGCATGCGCCCCCATGCCTGGCTAATTTTTGTATTTTTAGTAGAGACGGGGTTTCACCATGATAGCCAGGCTGCTCTGGAACTCCTGGCTTCAAGTGATCCACCCGTCTCGGCCTCCCAAAGTGCTGGGATTATAGGCATGAGACACTGCACCCAGCCGTCATTAGGTTTAAAGGAGGCCTTTGTGGACTATGCTGCAATTAGACCTTGGCTGTGAAGCATATACAGTTAGGGTCCCACAAACCTGAGAAATTGGGCTGTTCTCAGAGCCTGGGCCTTCTCTGGGATGGTCCCTATTTTCAGCTGGAGTGATATAAGTATTGCTCTCTGGTCTCCTTACCCTTTCCAGAAAGCCTTAGGAGACTAGAATAGACCAACTCTCCAACACTTCTGGTACCACAAATCAGGGATGCCAGGATGTCATCTGTCAGTTGTATGTGGAAAAGCTGAAAATACCTCAGGGCAAGTAAGTCAAATCTTATAGGAGAAGATCGTCTTTTTTTTTTTTTTTTTTTTTTTTTGAGATGGAGTCTCGCTCTGTCACCCAGGCTGGAGTGCAGTGGTACAATCTCTGCTCACTGCAAGCTCCACCTCCCAGGTTCATGCCATTCTCCTGCCTCAGCCTCCTGAATAGCTGGGACTCCAGGCGCTCGCCACCACGCCTGGCTAATTTTTTGTATTTTTAGTAGAGTTGGGGTTTCACCATGTTAGCCAGGATGGTCTCGATCTCCTGACCTCATGATCCACCCACCTCAGCCTCCCAGAGTGCTGGGATTACATACGTGAGGCACCACACCCAGCCAAGAAGATCTTCTTATACCACAGTACAAAGATCCAAGTTAGCAAAGAGCTTAGACTGGCCAGAACAGTTGCTGTGTTAACAGTCAGTCCTTCCTTATATAAGGGAATGATAATGTATTGGGGGAACCTGCCCCCAATGTTTCAACGTAGATTCTTTCTATTTTCCCTAAGTGTCAGCCAGTCTGAGATATAAAGAGAAAGAATACAAAGAGAGGAATTTTACAACTGGGCTGCCAGGGGTGACATCACATATTGATAGGTCCATGATGCCCACCTGAGCTGCAAACCCAGCAAGTTTTATTAAGGATTTCAAAAGGGGTTTACGAACAGGGAGTAGGTCACGCGCTTCAAGGGACAAAAAGCAGAGCAAAGATCACATGCTTCGGAGGAAACAGGACCAGGGCAAAATCAGAAACTCCTGATAAGGGTCTATGTTCAGCGGTGTACGTATTATCTTGATAAACATCTTAACAGAAAACAGGGTTCAAGAGCAGAGAACCGGTCTGACCTCAAATTTACCAGGGCTGGGGTTTCCCAATCCTAGTAAGCCTGAGGGTACTGCAGGAGACCAGGGCATATCTCAGTCCTTATCTCAACTGCATAGGACAGACATTCCCAGAGCAGCTGTTTATAGACCTCTCCCCAGGAATGCAATTCTTTTCCTAGGGTCTTAATATTATATTCCTTGCTAGGAAAAGAATTTAGCGATATCTCTCCTACTTGCACATCTGTTTATAGGCTCTCTGCAACTAGAAAAATATGGCTCTTTTTGCCTGACCCTGCAGGCAGTCACACCTTATGGTTGTCTTCCCTTGTTCCCGAAAATCACTGTTATTCTGTTCATTTTCAAGGTGCACTGATTTCATATTGTCCAAACACACATGTTTTACAATCAATTTGTACAATAGTGGTCCTGAGGTGACGTACATTCTCAACTTACAAAGATAACAGGATTAAGAGATTCAAGTAAAGACAGGCATAAGAAATTATAAAAGTATTAATTTTGGGAACTGATAAATGTCCATGAAATCTTCACAATTTATGTTCCTCTGCCACGGCTCCAGCTGGTCCCTCTGTTCGGGATCCCTGACTTCCTACAACAATATTGCACCCAGATTTAGAAGCAGATATTCCATTATACTTCCCCCTTCCTTTAATGGTAGAGGCATTTGTGGAAATGTGGCTCTTAGTGGGAAGGAGGGGCACTGGTAAAATGTCCCCAAATATTAATGCCAACAAAACTAATTAACTTTTCATATTGTCCTGACCTAAGTTTTGATTTTATTTTTCAATTAAAAAATAACTCAGGGCCAGGCCCAGTGGCTCACACCTGTAATCCTAGCACTTTGGGAGGCTGAGGCGGGTGGATCGCTTGAGCTCAGGAATTCGAGACCAGTCTGGGCAACAATGGATATAAGCATTGTGTCTGCTTTCCCTCCACCCACCTCCTTGACAGACACACATTCTGCTTTGGAGATCCATGCTCAAAATCTTTGTGAGAATTGTGTCTGTGGTTCTTTACACTATGTGGGCGCAAATTCTACCTTTATCTTTGTCCCTACTCCCTACCCCCTCCAAAGTTTTATCCTTTTGACTTGACTTCATCTGAAACTAACCTTATTCTACAAACAACAGCCTCTAACTGATTCTGTTTTCTTATTTAATACATCGGACCACAGAATATTTTCCTAAATAGTTAGAACTGACACCAGCTGCAGAGTGGCCTCAACCTCTCCTCCTGTCCTTCTAAACACCTCCCTTCCTTTCAGTAAGAAACTGAAGGGGGCAGGAGCAGGGGACAGCTTCTTTCCTAGTTCCTCTTCCTAAGACTTTTTAAATAATTCAACCAGTCTAAAATATCTACTATATTTATGAAGTGTACATATATATATCAATTATAGATAAAAGGCATTGATTGTATGTTTTCCTTCATTCTTTTTAGACTGTGTTTGGAGAAAAGCTGGTGGCTAAATTCTTATTTGAGACTGATTTCTCAGATGATCCAATGCTTCCTTCACCTGACCAACTCAGAAGGAAAGTTCTTCTGAAAAACAAGAAGCTAAAAGCCCATCAGACGCCAGTGGATATCTTAAAGCAAAAGGTACTCCCCTCTTATTAAACCAGTTATGAAAAGGCAGTGTGCCTAGAACAAAGAAAAATAACATCATTCTAACCTTTCAGATGACCTGCTGGTTTACTAGTTTTTCAAGACTGACTTTCCTTAAATGATAAATTTGATTTTGGGCTTTTCATTCCATAGACCAATAAATTCTCTCATCTCACTCACCCAAGATTTAATTTGTGGAATTGTTCCCACATAGAATATACCTCCGTTATTTAATTTATTCTGAGTGGGATGAAGTGTGACTCTTGTGTCTGAAACTGAGCTTCGGGGGTTGTTCATCCCATAATGGCTGCTGTAGTCCCCTTAGGGAGAGTCCCCTTAGGGGAGCCCTTGGCATGGGGCCTGTAGTAGAAGCCCAATAGCCATAGCCCTGTGATCCCAGCATATCACTAGTTTATGCTGCTTGGGCCCAGATCTGGACAACAGAGATCTGGGCCCAAGCATGACAAACCCACCTGTGTAGGAGACCCTCGGCCCAAAGGTCCGTGAAAAAGTTCAGGTACAGAACACTGAGTCTATTTTCCGGTCTGCACCTACTTATCCCACAGGATGACAGCCGGCAAAACTATTTGTCCTACTTAGGAGGGCACTGTTGGTCCTAAAACATCACTTTGGAAACTAGCCAGCTACAGACTTGCTCTCAGGCTGGCTCAAAGAGTACAGGCACATAGATGCTAAACATACAGAAACCAGTTTCTTTACAAACATCCGAACCTGCATATTCCCTTGAAGCGTTTGTGTCCTCTGAAGGTATACATTACCCAATTTGAAGATCACCCATGATTCTGGGCCAAAAGTTGCAAAATCAGTCACCTTCAGGGGCTAAGCAGGAAACATCAGTGTGAGGAGCCAGCTGGATACAGGACAGCTGGAAGTGGTGAGGACAGGAGTGGAGTGTGCACGCCGTGTCAATGAACAGCTCTAATTCAATTATTTTTAAACACTGCACCAGCCAAACAAGTCAGGTCCAGAGGTTAAGTCAGCCCCAAGGGCCACCAGTTGGAGACCTCCACTAGGTCTACCTTTATCCAGATCTGCACTTCCAAATCTGCTCCAGGTGACCTTGCTTTTGCCTGGGTTTCAGAGGCCATGGCACCTATGCTGATGGGCCTTGTTACAAAGTTATTTAAATATTAGCATGTATACTCTACCTGGCCTTCCTCAAATGCCACATCAGTGACTGACCACCCAGCAGTGGTGCTTTTTCTTCTAGAACCCTGTTCATCTGTGCTGTTTTCTTTATCCAACAATTCCTGCCCTGTCCTCACTGCCAAGCAGGTAAAGCTGCTAACCACACATACCACTGTGGTCTTCAGGATAAATGATAAATGTGAATGTCCTTGCCTTTTCCATTCTGTGCACAGTCATTTGCAGTTACTTATAAGGCCTTCATTCCACTAATGAACAGAAGTCTTTTTTATGTTGAGCCCAAATCTTCCTTCCTGTTCCTCCTTCTCATTGGCCCTCCCTCTTCCCTCTGCAGCTGTACAGACTAATTTTATATTTAGAAAGCTATCATGTGTTTCCCCACCAGCTTTTCTTCTCCAAGCTAAAAATTCTTGTTGTGCCAACTGTTCCTGACGGGATATGGTTGCTAAGACTCTTTACTTACCATTAAGAATATCGTAGATATTCTTAAATTTGTGGATATTCTTGAATTTGTCAATCTTAAAATGTGATTTCCAAAACTTAATCAGTGTTCTAGGTAGTATATTACAGCACAAGAACAGTGAAACCATCACCTCCCCTAATTTGAACTTTAAACCTTTGTTAATGCAGCCTCAGACTGTCTGCTTTTCAAAAATTCTTGGCCAGCCGCTGTGGCTCACGCCTGTAATCCCAGCACTTTGGGAGGCCGAGGCAGGTCGATTGCTTGAATCTAGGAGTTCAAGACCAGCCTGGGCAACATATCAAATCCCCATCTCTACAAAAAATATAAAAATTAGCTGGGCATGGTGGCATGTGCCTGTATTCCCAGCTACTGGAGAGGCTGAGGCAGGAGGATCACCTGAGCCTGGGAGGCCAAGGCTGCAATAAGCCATGATTGTGCCACTGCATACCAGTCTGGGCCATAGAGTGAGACCCTGACTCAAAAAAAAAAAAAATTCTTTAACACACACTGAGCTCATGTTGAGCTTGTAAAAAACAAAAAGCATTCAGTTATTTTCATATAGACTGTTCTTATGCCCAGTGTTCCCATTTTTCCAGATTAACAATGAATTTTAACCTTTTGTATATGGGAGCCTCATATTTATCTCTATTTTTGCTCTTCTTGGCTTTGGTATATTATTACATCCTACAAAGTTCTTTGTGAATTTTGTTTCCGTCATCTGGTACATTTATTAGCAGTTTCTCAAACTGTGTCTTCATCCCAAGTTGCCCTTGAGTCAGCCAGCCACATGGAGAGGCCTGTGCTCTTCTTAAATAAGGCCCTTGGCATTTGATGACTATTGCTCCTGTCTGGTGCTCTCCTCTCTTGTAGCCTGCATTTCCCAGAGTGTGCTTCAACTTCTTTATTGATTTCTTTATAAAATAGAAAACTGAAGCCTGGCCACTGGTGTGACTTTCTCAAGGCCACCCAGCTCATAGCAGTAGAGCTTAGTCTCAGACTCGGGTCTTTAGAGAAGCCCTTTACAAAGGTGATACAGAAGTCAGAATACATTAATAAGAATAATCGCTGGAGCACTTTGAAAAACAGATTCTAAGGTCATGAATCTGACTGACTAAGTCAGAATTTCCAGAAGAAAGGCCTGGTCATCTGTTTATATAAAAATAATTCCTTAAGTCACCATGGTGTCTGCAGAAAAAATAATAACAATAATAATTCTTATTATCCTGGAAGTTTGAGAAACACTATTTATCGGCTGTTTTTCCCACAAAGTGAATTATCTTATCCAAAAAAGCTAAGGAGGTCACTGTGTGGTAAACTTGTTCTTAGTAGATCCACTCTAACTCTTGCAAATCACCTCTTTATTTTCTAAGTTCTCACAAACCCAGTGATTAATACCCCATCATGAAATTTTGTCATTTATCACCTTCACACTGCCCACAGTATAATTTCCACAACTTACTTTTTCCTCATTTTGGAAAAATGGGACAATATAATCCCTATTTCCAGTTTCTAAGACTGCTTGCAACCTTTCATGATGACTTCCCAAGGGGTACCAGCAATGATTCCACAGTCACATCTGTAAGGCCTTTCTGTTTTCTGGTAGATCATGGGTCTAGACCTAGTGACGATCTGACCTCAAATAAACTGGGTGACCCAGAGCTCCAGTGGGCTCAGACCTACCCCCTAACATAGAAGGCCTGAGTCATTTCCATACAAAGAACTCACCCTCAGCAAGGATGGATTGACTCAGAGCAGGATTTCTGAAGCCCTCCACCTGGCTTGTACTGAGATGCATCCTGAGGTCTCCTAACTATAGCCCACCAGGATCCTCCAGGATTCTGACATTCCTCACCTGAATTTGAACCCAAAAATCTCAGTTCACCTTAAATGACAGGCACTGCGGCTAGGTACTGGGGAAACAGAGAAGTGTAAGACATTGCTCCTGCTTAGCCCTATGAGGGCCAGTCTCCTCATCTGACCCATACCTCCAACCCCAACCTATATCCGAGTTACTTTTATTCAGGGGCTGAGGTCCCATTTTTCTACCCTAGAATAAGTAGGATATTGTGTAGAAGGGTGCCAGCTGTTGGCTGTTCGTTGGGCTGCCTCTCCCATGCTTCTCCTTGAGCATCTCGGGGGCCTTGGCACTCCACTTTCAGACACTGCTATTCGTGGTTCTTTGAGCAGTGTCCTTCTCCCATACAGTTCTGATGCTTCCCTGCCAGTGGGGTCTGTCCAGCCCTTGGCCTCATCATTCCCAGCACTTGGCATTACCTTGAGTGCTCGCTGAGTCAAGGCTCTTCTCTTATCAGCGATAAACAGACCTGCTTTTGTGGCTCACTTGTGCCTACAACAGATTTCCCAAAGTTTTGAAGAACACTAATCCTATGAGAGACTCTGAGAAGAGAAAGATGGGGGAAAAATTTTTCCTGGTTAAGTAAGCATGGGAAATGCTGCACTGGAGATCTTTGAAGACTTGTGATGCCCTTTAGCGTATTAAATGAAGGCTGTGTGAAACCCTGTAGTAGGAATGTGTTCAGGTTTGGTTAAGCTGCTGCTTCCAGGCATTCAATGTATTTTGTGGTTCCTGTAATTGTCAGTTTTTCCATAACACCTATTAACACCCACAGAGCTCCATAAAACCCACTTTGAGAAATCGCAGCCTAGACAATGTCCAGTTATCTGGAATGGACTGCTTTGTAATACATTTCATCTGGATATGGACACAGCCTAAATTGTATCTTCCCTATGTATACATATTCATTATAAAGGTAATATAACTACATTTCAAAAATTCAGGGAATAGAGAATTATTTTAAAACATACGTAATTCCAGGGTCAAACACAACTGTATTACACAATTTCTTAACCTTGGTAATATCCACAAATAGAATTTAGGGAGTCTACGAATATAAATGGAAAAAAATTACATCTTTATTTTCACTAACCTCTGGCTGAAATTTAGCATTTCCTCTGATTATAAATGTAGGGAATAAACTACAGTAATATAGGCAATACCTGTTGTCATCAATAGAAATGGCAACTTTTTCATTATACTTCACAGTTGTCGCTAATATCTCCAAGAATTATTTATGCTCAATTTATATTTTCAAAAATGTTACTTAACCTACTACTATGTTTTCTACTGTGTTAATAAAGAAACACATATATTCTAATGGCACAAATTTGTTACTATAACATGTGATCACTGTATCCAACAGTATTTCCTTTGTAACCATTTCATTTTATGCATTTAAAACATCATTCTGAGAAGGGATCCTATCTCACCAGACAACCAGAGAAGTCTGTGATGCAAAAACAAGTGAAGAACCCCTGCCGTATTAACATTTAATATTTAGCACTTCATGACTGTCATTTTATATAATTGCACTTTAAATATATAAAACAAATACAGAATTATATGTATTTTATATAGTGTATATATTTACATGTATAGCTATTATCTGTATGCACACACATACATTATACATAGTATATATTAGCACACATGTATGCACACATACACATGCAGAATTGTATATGTATGTGTGCATATATAATCTATATAATATGATAGTCAATGCATAAATATTGAATAAAAGAATTTGTTCACTTCCTTTGTTCAATAAATATATATCAATTATTTTTTCATATCTCATTCTCTCCAGCAGGCAACCATTGCTTACTGACTCCGTTCCTTACCCCGTTTAGGTTGTTTCCTGCATTTAGTTCATGCAAGTAACGTTTCCTATATTTCGGATGATTTTCTTAAGCTAGGTAGGTTCGCAGACCTGTACTGATGCTTATCACTTCACAGTAATTCCAGTAAACATGGAGTATGTGACCTCCCTGACTGCACACATCAAGTTTCCTAAAGTTTCTAGGCCTGTTTTGTTAATCTGATTTATAGTTCAGAAAGCCGTTTGAAAAAAATTTTATTTAAACCAACAACAATTCTTTTGGCCTCTTTGTCCATAGGGATTCTAACATTGTTCTCAAGGTCAGGAGCCTGTAGATATTATTTTAAGAAGGGGAAAAAATGGTTTCTTAACAGAGACATACTTCTGAAAAATTGATGGGTGATTCGCTTCTTCAGTCATTTGGGATTGATGCTGGTTCTCCAAATCACCAGCGCTTTCTCTTGGAGGGGTTGTCCTGGGAACCTGGCTAGCTGGGCACCGCACACAGTCTTCTGGAGATTGTTTATAAAAGCTCCAGGATTCTTCCTGTAGGAATGCTGACGTTCACCCAAGTGTTGACATTGCATTTTGAGTGAATCTAGATTTTTTTCTCCTCTCCCAAATGTATCAAAATAGGTTAAGCCACTTTTAATGATTGTGTTAAACATCAGGGGTAGTTTTAAAGGTTATAAATGAATTCAGTAGCTTGGCATCTGCAGTTTACAATTATTGCTATTTTACAGGCTCATCAGTTAGCATCTATGCAAGCGCAGGCTTATAATGGTGGGAATGCCAACCCCCCACCTGCCAATAATGAGGAAGAGGAAGATGAGGAGGACGAATATGATTATGACTATGAATCCCTTTCTGATGGTAAGAGAAACAGATCCCTATGCTGTGCACAGGGAAATTCTTGGATGATTTGCCACATTTTTCTTTCTAAAATAAGTCTAGAGCTCCAAAGACCAATAATACAGATGGTTGTAATATTGTCCAGGAGTTTCTGAATTCAGTCACTTAGCAAGGACCGAGGAAGGAAAGGATTCTGTTAGCCACCACTTAAGGAAAGAAGAGGCAGGTGTGGGAAGTTACAGGAGTCATTCCTACGACAAGTTTCTAGAGGAAGAGATGGAATTGCAGCAGAGAAACCCTGTTTTCACCCTTTAGTTTCTAGTGTGGCTGATAACTCTTGGCAGGAGTCGTAGACTGAGGTTGAGTCCTTTCTCCTGCACCACCGGCAGGGGGCAGCATCACGGCTCTGTGCTCTGTTTCACACTCTTGCTCTGGCATTCTAGTAGGGAAAAGAAAGGAGAGGAGCCTCATTTCCCCTCCCTCCCTGGTTTTCATACCACTAAGCCAACAAGATCTTTCCTTCTGGCCCCACCAAAGAGAAAAAACATGGGTAATGCTAATGACGCAATACAAAAAAGTCACATGAATGATGTTAACTACAGATTACTAGCGAAGGATTCTTCTCACATGAGAATTAGGTTTTCAGTGTGTTTCATTTGCATTAAACATTTGTTAGAGATTGCAGAATGTTTACTCAGGTACCTTTGCTGATAGTAGACTGTTTCATTTTGGTGGTGTCTGAAAGACAACAATATAATAATAAGAAAATGCCAAGGTTCCTATTTCTGTAAACATTATATACTAGAATATATTGTTTCTATGTAGAATAATTGTTTTGCTAAATATGCAGATATGCCCAGACCAGAAACCATTTACCATTAAGTTGTCTCAAGCATTAAGACAACTGAGCCCCCTCCTCCAAATATCTGCTCCTCAGCAGAAATTTGAGTTGTCTCCAGTCATAGTTCAGTTTTGTGAGCCTCCATCACTGGTTATACTGCAGTCTCTGTCTGCCCCCAAATTTAATACCAAACTACATCATTTAGTATTTGTCCTTAGTAATAGTTGATTGCTCCATACTACCAATTAAAGGCCAGTTTGCTACACCTGAAACCCCATGAGCTAATATGAGGGACATATCTCGTCAGAGAGTAAGAGGAGAAAAAATTAAAAGGAGTCAAGACAATTTCTCTGCAAAGTCATGGGAATGTGAATTTTTTATATTAACTTATTCTTCCCCATGGATTTCTTCCCCATTACAGTTGCAGTAATGCCCCATAGAAGAACTAATTGATTCAGATATGAAATAAAAATCACACTTAAGAAATCAGCTAATCTAGATGTCATATGCCCCTATAAGTAGTTAGTCCACTAGAAAACAAATTTGCTCTTTCATAAATTACTCCTGTGCTTTTTCTGTACTTCTGAGAATAAGAAAGGAAAAGTCTTTTTAGAAATTATTATTATACTGTAGATTTCACATAAAGAAATAACAAAAAATTATTATAGATGGTTTTGATTTGCAAGTAACAAAATGAACAGGTGGGAGAAGGATTTTCTGATTTATTTTCATTTGGGAAATTTAGTCCTATACCACTGAATTTCTAAGATAGTTGCATGCATTTTTAGCAATCCACATATGCAGAGGTGGGGTATCATTGGAAAAGGGGACCACACCAGGCTCTGTTCCAGTAGACTGTGAGACCTGGGGCAATGTCTTCACCACTTTAGGCCTTAGATGCCTCAGATATGTAATCAAAAGTTCTGCAAAGTGTTTGGTGATGTTCTTCCTCTACTTCCAGCACTAAGATCTGTAATGTATGACCACTTAAGCCCACTACCACTACATGAGTATTTCCCCCTTCATTGAAAGATCCCTCTGACTGGATGATTCTCAAACAGGCCTTGTAGTTATGCTGTGACTTGTTGAAGCTTGTCCAGTTAAGGCTTCCGTATGTGACTATTAGATGCCTTACTAACCACATGTCTTTGATTATTGTTGTGACCATCTCCACTTTATCCAGCAGGGATAGAGAATAGAAATCTACCTGCTGTGGGAAGCACCATTACCAGCCTCTTAGGGGGCCTAAAAGGTTTCCTAGCTTCTTGTAATAATGGGTCTTTTTGAGAATCAGATGAAAGCTATCACTTCTGAAAAATAAAACGTGCTCTCAAAATTCTGCACAACTGCAAGAGTTTCACAAGTTTCCTGAGACCCTCATAGGCATCCTAGATTAGGAACCCATCTCTAAAGTCAGGATGCCCAGTTTATCTCTGTGGCATCTCTCATCCTTGGTTTTCATGCCCATTAAATAAAGGAATTAATCTAACACCATTTGGGCTATAAAAATGAGATAATGCCTAGCCACAGAATTATTGCAAGAAAACCCTAAGGAAGTTGCAAATGAGAGTTATTTATCTAAGAAATTGTAACTCTGCCTTTTGGGTAATAAATTCTTAATGAATATTTTTCTCCCAACCTTGTTGTTTACCTTGTGTCTAGTTTCAAATATACACTGCAGACAAATTTGAATTTACAACTTAACATAGACATATTCTATGACAATGACAGCACAATTCCAAGAAATTAATCTGTTTCTGTACATTTGAAATGAAGCCATATGTGGAGTATATATGTAACATGAATGTGTCAGCCCTTGGCATGATTCACATTAATAATGTTTACATTTCATTTACTGCTAGTCCTTGCATTGTTCAACAGTCAAAATATTAAATCTATAGAGCATTTCTTGTTTCATTTATTTATAATCTAAGCTGCTGTTATTTGTGCTTTGCTTCATGCCTTTGTTTAATTTATCTGGTGTTTGTCTTAATTTTCTCCTTCCTTTACCCCTTTCTGATTCTGTTTTTCTGTAGCAGATGTCCTTACTGCCTCCCCTGCTCCTAACGGTCAGGAAGGTAAATGCCATTTGAACGGGGCATTTTAACTGCATGGATGTCAGCATTCTGTTTCCAATTTCTTGGGCCCGGTTAGCATGATGTTGCGATACTTCTGTGAATACAATGTAATGAAATGATTTATCTCATTTACTTCTTGTCAGCCTGCATGGCCCTGATTTGGTATAAGGTCCTTTTGTTCTAATCATTTGTGCTCTGATGATGCGATACTAAATCTTGAGTGAGAAATTAGCTTTCTTGTTTTTCATTTTATTTATTTTTATTTTTTTATTATACTTTAAGTTTTAGGGTACATGTGCACAATGTGCAGGTTAGTTACATACGTATACATGTGCCATGCTAGTGTGCTGCACCCATTAACGGTGCTGGAGAGGATGTGGAGAAATAGGAACACTTTTACACTGTTGGTGGGACTGTAAACTAGTTCAACCATTGTGGAAGTCAGTGTGGCGATTCCTCAGGGATCTAGAACTAAAAATACCATTTGAACCAGCCATCCCATTACTGGGTATATACCCAAAGGACTATAAATCATGCTGCTATAAAGACACATGCACACGTATGTTTATTGCGGCACTATTCACAATAGCAAAGACTTGGAACCAACCCAAATGTCCAACAGTGATAGACTGGATTAAGAAAATGTGGCACATGTACACCATGGAATACTATGCAGCCATAAAAAATGATGAGTTCATGTCCTTTGTAGGGACATGGATGAAATTGGAAATCATCATTCTTGTTTTTCATTTTAAAAGGTCATCATCACGATATACTTCTAATACCTTTAGAGTCATTCCGAATAGAAAAGCAGAAAAAGAGCAAAATATAAGAGTATATCTCATGATATAATATTCAGATATATTTTATTTTCTGTTATGATTATCACTTAGTAAATTAATAACAATCATGAAAACTTTACTTTTTAATTATAATTGTGAAAACTTTGCAATGCAACCAATAATAAGTCTTTCCCCCTAGGTTTTGGCATTTCTCAAGGTAAAAGTAAATAGCTTCATTTCAAAGTGAGAGTGATTCAATCATGTATGTACCTTCTAGAAGTGCTTCAGCCGCTAAATCCTTCCCAAACGTGTGTGCTGTCAGCTTCTTGACACGGGATATCTTCCATAATATTTGCACAGTTCCAATCATCTGTATGAAAACTGGCATCTTCATTTAGATTATGTCTATATGCCAGATTATTTTGAATCATTTAAATTATGTATATAAGTGACAAAAACTACTGGTAAATAAATCAATTAAATTGAAAATAACTGCATCAACCCAATTTTTACAGTTATGCTTCAAGCCATCATTTTGTTAACATACTATATAGTTAGAGCCTCATTCTTATAGATAAGTACAGGTATCTGGATGTCCTCACAGTGATGCACATGTAGCTCTTAAGTGAAGCATTGGGTTCGTTTTCACTGAAGTCTGCTAACTTATTTTCAGACAACATTCTGGAAGACAGACCTGAAAATAAATCATGTAATGACAAGCTTCAGTTTGAATATAATGAAGAAATCCCAAAGAGGATAAAGAAAGCAGATAACTCTGCTTGCAACAAAGGAAAGGTGGGTGACTGGTTTCTGTTAAATGACACTTTGACCATGTGGTACTCTTGTCAGTTTCAGATGGGATTCCACTTCCTCCCTGTCCCTCCCTTTCACCTTTCCCCTCACTTTCCCTTAGATGCCTGCCAAAGTTCACTTGGTGATATTAAAAGACACCCACCTTCCATTTGTGGAAAGTTAGTCATTGATTCATCCAGCCAATACCTACTAATGGTGTATGTGTGGCAGGTACTGAAGTGGCACAGGAGGTGGTTTAGTGATGGAGGCAGGCATGTCAACTGTGTTGAATGTAAGTGCATAGAACAGTGATTACACTGTGTTATCAGAGAATCAAGGACAGGCTCTCAGGGAAGATGAGGTTTCAGAAGGAAGATTTGGCTAAACAGACAAAAACAGAACATTCGGGCCAAGAGGGCAGCCTGATATGTCCAGGGAATTGCAAGAAGTTTTAAAGGCATTTGGGATGACCAAGAAGATAAATGGGCCAGAAAGCAGAGGAATGACACTGAAAATAGAAAGATAAGTGAGATACCCAGACCCTACCCTCAAGTGCCTCACAGTTTATAGACTCTGAGCAAATCTTTAGACGCAGTTGCAGTGACATTGTTGGACAATGGAATTGTAAGATATGTCAAAAATTTGAGCCACGGAAGATACATAGTCAATCCTCTATTTATTTAACAAAGATTTATTGAAAAGGACACTGTTTTTGGAAAGTGGTTCATCAGCCTAAGTCCACTGTACGTTCACATGTAAGACATTCCACATGTAAGACAGTGGACCATGCACTGAGGGAAGATGGAGGATGAATTAGACTCACCTCCTGCCCTCAGAAAGCTTTTACTCTAGGAAAGCTTTTGGGACATGTATATGGATAAATACCATGCAAGGGGAAATACAGTAATAACACCAGAGGAGGACAGATAAAAGAGCTTTGGGAATTCAGAGGTGAGTAGCATATACCTTCCATGTAAAATGGTATCATTTTTCCCTTACCAGGTTTATGATATGGAACTGGGAGAAGAATTTTACCTTGATCAGAATAAAAAGGAAAGCAGACAGATTGCACCAGAGCTTTCTGACCTTGTAATCTATTGCCAAGCAGTAAAATTTCCAGGTAAGATTAGGCAATATCATCTATAACTTTTAAAGATATCAAAGGTTAAAAATATGCCATTTATTTAATTGGGCATTGTGAACACTCTCAAAATAACTAAACTGTGTTGCTGAAATCATTGTTACAATACCTCCTAAATATCTTTATTATTATAATTTGCCTTGATGCTCATGAAGAAAAATACCATAAAATATTCATTTTTCAGGTCACACAATGTCTTTTTATAATAGTTAATAATTATAAAAATAATATTAATAATTTCTAATTGCTAAATGTATTAAATACTTAAGTACTAGGATTTGTGCTATTTTATGTACATCTCCTTTACTGTTCTTAATGATTCTACAAGGTAGGCGGTATTATCTCCATTTTAAAATAAAGTCTGAGAGGAATGAAGTAATTTGCCCCAAGTTTCAGAGTATATCAGTCCAGATTCTTTTGTTTGAAAGTGGCATAAATTGACCTAAGTAAAGGGAACTTTATTGACTCGTGCTTAAAAATGAAGACACACAGGTTTCAGGTATAGCTTAACCAAGGCACATGCTTTCTCTCTCCTCATTTCTCATTCCACCTCCATCATGTTGGCTTTCTCCCCTTTATTCCCTTCTGGTTGCAAGACGGATACAGCAGGCTAGCACTACATGCTTCCAGTTTCAGCTTTGGTGTAAGAGTCTCTTCCGGAACTTCCCACAGAAGTGTCATTGTTTCTCATTGGGTCCTTTACCAATCGCTGTGGCCAGGAGATGAAGTGCTCTGATGGTCTGGATCCCATGTCACATGCTCCACTCTGAGCTGGGTAGCAAGGCCCCACCCAAACCACAAGGACCAAGGACGGGGTTGAAGTGGAAGGAGAGATTTCCCCCAATTGACCGTTTTTAGAAGTACAGTGGACTTAGGCTGATGAACCACTTTCCAAAAACAGTGTCCTTTTCAATTAATGAATGGTAGACCTATGGCTCTGAAGCCTGTCTGTCTCCAAAGTCCTGCCCTTACCCGTTACACTGCCTGGCCTCTCTTGTTTCGGGCTGTTTTCAATGAGGTACTCAATTATGTGTCCCACAAATGGGGCACCAGGGGGTGGAAGACAAACAAGAAAGTCCATAAGTACATGGAACTCAGAAAAATTCATCTCATACTAAGAAAAAGGATTCTCTTGAATAAAATTTCTGAGAACAGGAAAGTGGCTGAGATAGGAGGATCAGTCTAAGTGTTAGTAAACAGGATTTATAGACTTGGCCTGGAGAGAGGCACTAAAATGCCCTCATCTTTTCAAGATGGGCTGAACTCAGGTCCCTCCCAGAGCATATCTTAAGCACCCGGTCTCACACCGTGCCTGACAAATGGGCCAGAGGCATTGGGCTATTTAAAAGTTAGGCAAACTGGGTGTGGTGGTGCGTGCTTGTAGTCCCAGCTACCAAGGAGGCTGAGCAGGAGAAATGCTTGAGTCTAGGAGTTCAAGTCCAGCCTGGGCAAGATATATAACAAGACCTCATCTCTAAAAAAAAAAAAATAATTAAATTTTTAAAATCACAGTTAGGTAATAGTGAGCTTTTCACACCTCAGAGTAAAAAAAAATCATATTATTTAATGATATGATAAAAATAATATATTTCATGATATTAAAATCATTTTAATTGTAAGTTTTCTCCCATAAGCTGTTTTTAAACTTTTGGCAGCTGCTACTGCTTGTCTGCTAGCAAATCCTGTTGAGGAGGATATGAATCAATAAGTAGCCAGCAAAGATTTCAAAGAAATGCAGGAACCTGGCCATTTAAGTTTAATTTCACAGACCATGACCTCATGGCATATAAGTACAATATGACCATTATTTGCAACTGGCAAAACTCTTTTTCTGATGGAGTAAAACCCTTTACCTGTCAAAGAGCCTGGAGGCTGGCATGTCCTTCATTGCAGGAACAAGGATGAGCGCCATTCTGTCCAAGAATCACACCCACTGCAGCTCTTATTCTTTATAAATGCAGCGGATGCCACACTCGGACCATTCCACTGGCTTTGTCTTTTCTTCTCAAGCACTCAGTAAATAAAGAGCACAAATTCCCAAAGATATTTGAAGTCAGTGTGAAAGATAAAGTCTCTGTACCAGTAGAGAATCGTGGAAGATCAAGAGGTCATGTGGTAGAGCTTCTAAGCATGTGGTTGTTCAGCTTATTTTAAAAATTCTAAGTATGTTGTTTTTTAAAAGTGTTCACACAGTATACATTTCTTCATAGGTATAGTGTATTTTCATTTTCTTTAGAAAAATGAAATTTCTTACATTTTTTCCCTGATTTTATTTCCTGTCTCAAAATAGCTATAAATTGGATTGCCAGAATGATTGTTATAATACCTTCTAAATATTTCTTGTTACAATCATTTGTTTGATGCACATGAGGAAAATACTATAAACTGTTCATTTTGCTATGCCATTCATTTTAATTTTGCTACATTATCAATTTCAGTGTATGTCACCTTTCATCATCCCAAGTCCCTTCTTACAAGCCATATGCAAAAAAAAATAAAAATTAAAAAAAATAAAAAACCCTTCATTGCAATGAAGCACTCAACAATCATGTGGTATGAGGCCCACAGAAAGGAAGGAACTTCCCCACCATCAGAAGCTAGGTCAGTGACAGGGCAAGAGCCAGAATTTCTGTCAGCTCCCTGGGCTGGGCTCTTTGCACCACACTATGGAAGTAGTTGAATTTTTTCGACCTGCTTTCTCTTAGGGTTTATTTCTCGGTTGCATTTAGTACTTCTATTGTCCTGGGTTTTTTTCTCCTTCTAATAGAAAAAAAAAGGATATGGTATTTTTATTTTATGACCCCACCAACCTAGTTTCCAATATCTTCCCACAAGCTCCCCTGCATCCCCCACTCTCCTCAGGCACCTACATACACTGCCGTCTTTCTAGTGCCAGGCCGTTGCTCAGAGTGTTCTCAACCTTGCCTGGCCTTCCTTCTCCCCTTGGCCCTGTTCCAAATTCCAAGGACAGGGTCCTTGGAAAGTATCTGAGACTCTTCAACCCATTGCGACATCTCCTTTCTGGAGCTCCTTCATTTATAGGCATATGTTTGGGTACCTCCTAGGTACCCAGTTGTTCCACAGTCAGGAGTACAACCTTGTTCTTTTATTTTGAGTTTTTTTATTTTGACAGCTTTAGTGGTACAAGTAGTTTTTGGTTACATGGATGAATTGTATAGTGATGAAGTCTGGGATTTTAGTGAACCTGTCACCCAAGTCGTGTAAGTCGTACCCACCAGGTAGTTTTTCATCCCTCACCTCCCTCCCACTCTCATTCTGAGTCTCCAATGTCCATTATGCTGCTCTGTATGCCTTGACATACCCATAGCTTAAAAGATTACAACCTTGTAAGAAAAAAATTATTCAGTGGTGACAAGATCATCAGATAAGATCAAGGGTCAGAGACCTGGGCTCTTGGCTACTATGCTTTGTGATTTGGCCAAGGCAAATCTTCTCTCTGAGACTTTCTCACTCAAAACTGGAGTTGACTAGAATCCTTGTTTACTACACTTGCTGAAATCTCCAGAATCACCCAGGCCACTTGATTAACATACCCAGTCTCAGGCCTCTCTACCAGGGATTTACATTTGGAAGGCACTGGGAGGTCCTGGTCCCTGGGTTTCTAAGGCAGGCAATTCAGGAGCAGGTAGAGCCAGATGATCTGGAAGTCTGATTCTGAGGGGGATTTTGCCTCATTCTCCTTTGGATCCACCATACAGTCCACAGAGCAGGCGCCCAGGGATTCCATGGTGAGGCTCGTCCGGAAGATTCTGTGACTTCCAGGGTTCATTTTTATTCCTACACTGAAGGAGCCACATGGGGAGAGCCTTGCAAATGTCAGTCCATTCCCTGGACACACACTGTCATTTTCTCAGCACTGACAGGCAAGCTTTGTTCATCAAACAGTGGTTTGCTAACAAGCCATTTGAATGACAAAAGTAGAACCCTGCTGCCTTGGACAGCTTTGGGTTAGCTGGGTGTGGGTCCCTGGCACTGAGAGTTGCCTCCCCCACAGAGAGCCTTGGCCATCCCCCATGGCTGTTCTGGGTTACTCAGACCCACAGTAGTGCTGCAGGTTGGAACACCTTGGAGGGCAAAGGGATGCATTTCAGGAAATGAGAGGGCTTGGAACAGAACTCTCGGGAGAATGTCAACCAACACACCATTGAGAGGTAGCCCTGTTCACCGAAACTTAATTACCCTCAGTGCCTCCCAATATCTTGCAAAACCAGTGAACACAGCTTTTCGGGCCTGTAGTGACTGGGTAAGATGAGGCCCAGCTGTGCCCTGCAGAGCATGGCAGGCAAGGCATTCAGGAAAGAAAAGTAGCCGTGTGACCCTGAGTGGCTCTTGGACCATCCCCAGATTCAGCTTCTCTCCTGATTTTAGCAGTGCCAATATGTTGAATCCTCTGATGTCTCTGGGAGAACATCCAGAAGAAAGCCTAGCACTGATTATATTTACAGTAATGCATCACTTAATCAGGGAGAGACATTCTGAGAAATGCTTCATTAGATTATTTTGTCATTGTGTGAAACATCATAGAGTGAACTTAGACAAAGCTACAGTGTAGCCTGCTATATACCTAGGCTAGATGGTGTAGCCTATTGCTCCTAAGCTACCAGCCTGTACAGCATGTTACTGTACTGAAAACTGTAGGTAAGTGTAACACAATGATAAGTATTTGTGCGTTTAAACATACCTAAACAGACAAGGTACAGTAAAAATATGACATAAAAGATTTAAAATGGTACATCTGTATAGGGCACTTATCATGAATGAAGCCTGCAGGACTGGAAGTTGCTCTAGGTGGATCAGTGAGTGAGTGATGAGTGAATGTGAAGACCTGGAACATTACTGTACATGACTATCGACTTTATAAACACCGTACACTAAGGCTACACTACATTTATAAATAAAAATTTTTCTTCAAAAATAAATTAACCTTAGCTTACTGTAACTTTATATTTTATAAATTTTTATTTTTTTAACTTTTTGACTCTTTTGTAATAACACTTAGCTTAAAACACATTGTACAGCTGTATAAAAATGTTTTCTTTCTTTTCTTATTTTTTAATTAAAGACCTGGCCTTGCTCTGTCATCCAGGCTGGAGTGCAGTGGTGGAATCACGGCTCACCGTAACATTGAACTCCTGGGCTCAAGTGATCCTCCCACCCTAGTCTTCTGAGTAGCTAGGACTACAGGCATGTGCCACCAATACCTGGCTAATTTTTCTTTTTTTTTTTTTTTTTTTTTTAGAGACAAGGGTCTCACTATGTTGCCCAGGCTGATCTCCTGGACTGGTCTGCCTTGGCCTCCTAAAATGCTGGAAATACAGGCATGAGCCATCGCACCCAGCCATTTTCTTTCTTATTTTTCTCCTTTTTTTTTTTTCCATTCTGTGACTCTAGCCAAAGACATTTTCTTTCTTATTCTGTAAGATTTCCTCTATTTAGAATTTTTTTACTTCATTTTATTTTATTTCTTTTACTTTTTAAACTTTTTTATTAAAAACAGATACAAGCACCCACATTAGCCTCGATCTACACAGAGTCAAGATCACCAATATCAGTGTCTTCCACTTCCACATCTTGTCCTACTGAAGGTCTTCAGGGACAATAACAAGCATGGAGCTGTCATCTCCCATGATAACAATGCTTTCTTCTGGAATACTTCCTGAAGGACCTGCCTGAGGCTGTTTTACAGTTTATATATATATATATATAACTTAAAATATGTATATATATACACGCATATATACACATGTAATGTAGAAGGAGTATACTCTAAAATAATGATAAAAAGTATAGTATAGTAAATATATAAACCAGTAACATATTTATTATTATTATCAAGTATGTTCTATACATAATTGTATGTGCTAGACTTCTATATGACTGGCAGTGCGGCAGATTTGTTTACACCAATCTAATCACAAGCACTTGAGTAATGTGTTATGCTATGGATGTTAGGACAGCAGAAGGTGATAGGAATTTTTCAGCTCCAGTACAATCTTAAATGGGACCACCATCATATACGTGGCCTGTTGACCTAAATGTTGTTATGTGGCTAATGACTGTACATCGCTTGTCTAGTTAGGGAGTTGATTTCAGAGCTTCCAGACAGATTAGGATTTCTGAAGGAAGATACCATCATATGCACTGGAGTCAATTTATTCTTTTTTTTTAAGTAATTTTTTTTCTTTTTAGAGACAGAGTCTTACTAAGTTGCCCAGGCTGGCCTCAAACTCCTGGGCTCAAGTGATTCTCCTGCCTCAGCCTCCCAAGTCGTTGGGACTACTGGTGTGCACCACTGCATCTGGTTCTGGAGTTGGTTTCTTCCTAAATACCTAGATGGCTTCTGTTCAAACTTCTATCTCGAAACTTTAGTCATGTCAGATGTTCCAACATCTATATCTAAAATAAGCATTCTTATTCACAATCACAAGTAAAAACACAGATGAGAGGAAGACCCTAAAATTAACTAGAGACTCAGCTGAGGAAGAGAGGCAGCCACCAGGCTAACCATGTGAATTTAAATCCCAGCTCTGTCTCTCCATGACCTTGATTTGAACAGTTATGTATTATAGCTGCTCTGCACCTGGGATTCCCTATCTGTAGAAGGGGTGTAACAGTCCTAACTTTAAAGGATTGCTGTAAAAATTAGCAATAAAGTATCTAGTGTGATTAGCACATTGTCTGGAACATGGTGGGTGGATCACTTGAGGTCAGGAGTTCGAGATCAGCCTGGACAACATGGTGAAATGCCGTCTCTTCTAAAAATACAAAAATTAGTGATGCACACCTGTAATCCCAGCTTTCTGGAAATGTTGTTATCGGTAAGTCAGCCAACGGGGTAGATGAAGGTTCTTTGTTGCTTCTTCATTATTTTTCTGGGCCCCTTCTCACAATTCAAAATCCTTCCCCTTTTTTAATCACTCAGTCCTTGTTTACATTCTTCCCCTCCCCATCCCAAAAGAATAACCAGGCTCTTCACTGAAGTACCCACATACTGGTAGAAGATATTGACATGTGGCAGGATATAGGCAAAAGTCCAGAATGAACAGAGCCCCTCCCCACTGGCCCATCATCAGTTTTACTTGGGAGAAAATCCATTATTAAGTAATTGTGTCAAGAGCAAAATGTACACAAATATTAAGATCAAGGTATGAGAACTCAATAGTCTAAGTTTGTGCATGTTTGCTGTTATGAATACTTCCGAGGAAAAAAAAACACCTTAAAAGCCCCACATTAAGCTATAATAATAACAGCTACTATGGACTGAGCACTTCCCTGAACAAGATACACTACTAAGTATGGACAAGTTGAGCATCCCTAATCCGAAATGCTCCAAAATCCAAAACTGTTTGAACGCTGACATGTGACACTCAAAGGAAATGCTCATGGGAGCATTTTGGATTTCGGATTCTCAGACTAGGGATGCTCAACCAGGTGAGTATGATACAAATATTCCAAAATCCGAGGAAATCTGAAATCTGAAACACTTCATGTCCCAGGCATTTCAGATAAGGGATATTCAGCCTGTATGTGTATATTATCTTGTTTATTCCTAACCACAGCCCACTTACAGATGAGGGAGTGATCTAGAGAGGTTAAGTAACTTGTGTGAGATTGCCCTGCTAGGAACAGATTTTAAACCCAGCTGTCTCACTCCAAAGTCTATGCTCTTAAACACTACTCTATCCTGTCTCCTCTGATGATGCTCTTGGAATGTGTATTATCATCTGAAAGAGGACCTCCTGAATGCTGCTTCAGCTTAGGGAATTACTCTCCAAAGGTACAATTATGACAGCGGGAAAAATTTGGAGGCAATTCTGGCTTCACTGGTGCCTTCAGCTCACTCTTTTTACATTGGAGCCAGGTCTATGTGGTTTGCATTCATTTCCTCATTCAGCAAATATGTATTCAGTTCCTGCTCTGCACCAGGCACTGTGCCAGGCATGAAGCATCCAGGGAGTTGTTAGACCAGGAGTGAGAAAGAGAAGCCATAAACATCATTATCACCATATTTCCCATCTTCAGACTAACCATATGAGCGAGTTCCTATCATTACACACATTTTGTAGATAAGGAAACTGAGGACCAAAGAAGGAGGTGTTAAGGCTAATACCAGCAGGAATTGAACCTAGACACTATGACACTAAAACCCAAGTAATAGCCATTCCTTCATCTCTCCAAATTAAATAATTAGCCACTGATCATTTCTGGCCACAGCATCTTCTTTTCATGCAGGTTTTCAAAATCTTTCTGATGCACAATCAGCTATGTGTGTGTGTGATTTTGTGGTCATTCTATGATAAGCATGCAGTTCTTGTTGCATTTGCCTATAGAGATTTTTAAAACTTTGCTTTAATTGCCTACAATGCTATTATTAACAGAACAAAAACTGCTAGTAGGGTTTCTGTACTAGGTTCCAAGGGAGTAGTAGGACTTCAAAATAAACACTAACGGGGATGGAAAATGTTGAGTTGCCTTGCTTGTAGTTTTTGCCTTATTTATTTTCATTTTATGGGAACAGGACTGTCAACTCTAAATGCATCTGGCTCTAGCAGAGGAAAAGAAAGGAAAAGCAGGAAGTCCATTTTTGGCAACAATCCGGGCAGAATGAGCCCAGGGGAGACAGCATCATTTAACAAAACATCTGGAAAAAGTAAAGTCACTTTCTTACAATATCTTTGTTTGATTCTGCATGCTGGGTGATTTAGATATTTTACTGTCTAAGCACTTCCCTTGAATTTTTTAATTCTTTTTCCATGAACGTTAATATTGTCTGAGTATAGTATAAATTTTTGTAATTGCTAATTTACACTTTTAATGTACTAAAAACAGCATTTCAGGCTGGGCACAGTGGCTCATGCCTGTAATCCCAGCACTTTTGGAGGCCAAGGCAGGTGGATCACTTGAGGTCAGGAGTTCGAGACCAGCCTGGCTAACATGATGAAACGCCGTCTCTACTAAAAATACAAAAGGTAGCCGGGTGTGGTAGTGCACACCTGTAATCCCAGCTACTAGGGAGGCTGAGGCAAGAGAATCACTTAAGCCCAGAAGGTAGAGGTTGCAGTGAGCTGAGATCGCACCACTGTACCCCAGCCTGGGCGACAGAGCAAGATTCTGTCTCAAAAAAATATTAAAACATAAAAAATAAAAATAACATTTCACTGAAGATGTTTGAACAGTGTTTGCCTCACGAGTAAAAATTAGAGGCACCTTGGAACATTCTTGGAACATTCTAGTGGTTTCTTGGAACTGTTTTCTTCACCATTATAACTCCAGAAGATATGGCTATTTTATTTCTAGTTACTTTTTATTATGAAAGTAATAAATTCTCATAGTTAAAAACTCAAACAATACAGAGTATTATTAAAATTCCTTTCCACTCAATGTCCTGGTGCTATTCTCCAGAAGTAACCACTATTAAGTTTATTGTGTTTTGTTCAAGAAAAATAAGATCCTTTTTAAGATAATCCAAATGGGATACAGGCATACTTTGGAGATATTGCAGGTTCGGTTCCAGACCACTGCAATAAAGTGAATATCATGATAAAATGAGTCACATTAATTTTTTGGTTTCCCAGTACATATAAAAGTTATGTCTATACTATACCGTAGTCTATTAAATGTGCAATAGCATTATGTCTAAAAAATGTACATACTTTCAATAGAAAATACTTTATTGATACAAAATGCTAACAATCATCTGAGCCTTTAGCAAGTTGTTATATTATTTAGCTGGTGGAGGGTGTTGGCTCAACATTGATGGCTGCTGATTCATCAGGGGGGTGGTTGCTGAAGGCTGGGGTGTCTGGCAGTTTCTTACAAGAAGGCAACAGTGAAGTTTGCCACATCAACCAACTCTTCCTTGGATAAAAGATTTCTCTGTATCATGCAATGCTGTTTGATAGCATTTTACTCATGATAGAACTTTCTTTTTCTTTTTTTTTTTTTTTTTTGAGACGAAGTCTTGCTCTGTCGCCCAGGCTGGATTGCAGTGGAAAGATCTCGGCTCACTGCAAGCTCCGCCTCCCAGGTTCACGCCATTCTCCTTCCTCAGCCTCCTGAGTAGCTGGGACTACAGGCGCCCACCACCACGCCCGGCTAATTTTTTTGTATTTTTAGTAGAGATGGGGTTTCACCATGTTAGCCAGGATGGTCTCGATCTCCTCACCTCATGATCTGTCCGCCTCGGCCTTCCAAAGTGCTGGGATTACAGGTGTGAGCCTCCGCACCCGACCATGGTAGAACTTTCAAAATTGGAGTCAGACCTCTGAAACCCCACTGCTGCTTTATCAACTATAAATGTATGAAATATTCTAAATCCTTTGTTGTCATTTCAACAATGTTCACAGGATCTTCGCCAAGAGTAGATTCCATCTCAAGAAACCACTTTCTTTGCTCATCCATTAAGAAGCAACTCCTCATCCATTCAAGTTTTATCATGAAATTGCAGGAATTCAGTCACATCTGCAGGCTATACTTCTAGTTCTCTTGCTGTTTCCACCATATCTGCAGTTACTCCCTCCACTGCGGTTTTAAACCCCTCCAAGTCATCCATGAAGTTTGGAATTAACTTCTCCAAAACTTCTGTTAATGTTGCTCTTTTGACCTCCTCCCATGAATCATGAATGCTCTTAAGGACGTCTAGAATGGTGAATTCTTTCTAGGAGGTTTTCATTTTATTTTCACCAGATCCATCAGAGGAATCACAACCTATGGAAGCTTTAGCCTTATGAAATTTAATTCTTAAATAAGATTTAAAAGTTCAAATTACTCCTTGTTCATGGGCTGCAGACTGGATACTGTGTTAGCAGACATGAAAAATCATGCTGTAAACAGATGTGCTGTCATCTAGGTTTTGTTGTTCCATCTATAGAATACAGGCAGAGTAGATTTAGCATGATTCTTAAGGGCCCTAAGGATTTTCAGAATGGTCCATGAGCATTGGCTTCAACTTCAAGTCGCCAGCTGCATTAGCTCCTAACAAGAGAGACAGCCTTTTCTTTGAAGCCAGGCATTGGCTTATCTTCTCTAGCTATGAAAGTCCTAGGTGGCATCTTCTTCCAATAGAAGGCTGTTTCATTTACAATAAAAATTTGCTGTTTGGCCGGGCGTGGTGGCTCATGCCTGTAATCCCAGCACTTTGGGAGGCTGAGGCGGGTGGATCACAAGATCAGGAGATTGAGACCATCCTGGCTAACACGGTGAAACCCCATCTCTACTAAAAATACAAAAAAAATTAGCTGGGCGTGGTGGCGGGTGCCTGTAGTCCCAGCTACTCAGGAGGCTGAGGAAGGAGAATGGCGTGAACCCGGGAGGTGGAGCTTGCAGTGAGCCAAGATGGCGCCACTACACTCCAGCCTGGGCGACAGAGCGAGACTCCATCTCAAAAAAATCTGTTGTTTAATGTGGCCACCTTCATCAATGATCTTAGCTAGATCTTACGAATAACTTATTGTAGCTTCTCCATCAGTACTTGCTGATTTTATGTTATGGAGATGACTTCTTTCCTTAAACCTCACGAACCAACCTCTGCTAGCTTCCAACTTTTCTTCTGCAGCTTCCTCACTTCTCTCAACCTTCATAAAACAGAAGAGAGTTCAGGGCCTTACTCTCAATTAGGCTTTGGCTTAAAATATGTTGTGGCTGGTTTAATCTTCTATCCAGACCACTAACACTTTACCCGTATCAGTAATAAGGCTGTTTGGCTTCCTTATCATTTGTGTGTTCAATGGAGTAGCACTTTTAATTTCCTTCAAGAACTTTTCCTTTGCATTCATAACTTAGCTAACTGTTTATCACAAAATGCCTAACTTTCAACCTGTCTTGGCCTTTGACATGCCTTCCTCACTAAGCTTAATTATTTCTAGCTTTTGATTTCTTTCTTTCTTTTTTTTTTTTTTTTTTTTTTTTTGAGGCAGAGTCTCGCCATGTTGCCCAGGCTGGAGTGCAGTGGTGCGATCTCAGCTCACTGCAACCTCTACCTCCCGGGTTCAAGTGATTCTCCTGCCTCAGCCTCCCGAGTAGCTGGGATTACAGGCGTGTGTGCCTGGCTAATTTTTGTATTTTTAGTAGAGACGGGGTTTCACCATGTTAGTCAGGCTGGTCTCGAACTCTTGACCTCTGGTGATCCACCCGCCACAGCCTCCCAAAGTGCTGGGATTGCAGGCATGAGCCACCGTGGCCAGCCTAGCTTTTGATTTCAAGTGAGAAACGTGTGACTCTCCCTTTCACTTGAACATTTAGAGGCCACTGTAGGGTTATTAATTGGCCTCATGTCAGTATCCTTGTGTCTCAGGGCACAAGGAGAGGGAGGGAAATGGGTGAAGGGCTGGTGGGTAGAGCAGTCACAGCACGCACATTTGTCAATTAAGTTTACCATCTTATGGGTATGGTTCATGGCACCCCAAAACAATTACAATAAAACATTGAAGATCACTCGTCACAGATCACCATAACAGATATAATAATAATGTTTAAAAGTTTGAAATTTTGCAAGAATTACTAAAATGTGACACAGAGACACAAAGTGAATACATGCTGTTGGAAAAATTGCACCAATAAACTTGCTGAAGGCAGGGCTGCCCCAAACTTTAAATTTGTTAAAAAAAAAAAAAAAAAAAAAAGTGCAGTATCTGCAAAGTGCAGTAAAACAAAGCACAATAAAATAAGGTATGCCTGTATAACCAAACATACATGTATAACTTTATACTTGCTATAACTTTTCACATAATTTTCTGTACATATAGCTTCCTTATTCTCTTTAATGCTTGTGTGGTGGTCCACTGCATGGATATACTGTCATTTATGGAATCACTTCTTCACTGATACATTTGGGTTGCTTCTTAGTTTGGTTTGATTTTGTTGTTTCCTGTGAAAAACAATGCTGGAGTGAATATCTTTGTATATATATTGTTTATTTGTGCAAATATACCACAACCCAAATGAAGTACTGAGGCAAAGGACTTCCAGGCTTTTAATTTAAATTGATGTTGCTACATTCATTTTGTTTTGTTTCTTGTGGGGGGGTTTTTGTTTGGTTTTATTTTATTTTTTACTTTTTGTAGAGATGGGCTCTCACCATGTTGCCCAGGCTGGTCTTGAACTTCTGGACTCAAGCAATCCTCCCACTGTGACCTCCCAAAGTGCTGGGATTCTAGGAATGAGCCAACACACCCAGCCACCACACTCATTTTAAAACTAAGTAGCCACCATGTTGTTTTAGAGTGGCGAACTAACTCACAAGTAAAATCCAAGAGGTATTCTGATGTGGTTTATATGCTATGACTGTTTACTGGGATGTTGTTCAGGTTTATCTTTCTAAAATATTTAAAGTTTTCTACACTAATCTGCGGCTAATTTCTTGGGGGGTTTAGGTTCCTGTGAAGGCATTCGACAGACCTGGGAGGAATCTTCTTCCCCTCTCAACCCAACCACGTCCCTGAGTGCTATCATTAGAACTCCCAAATGTTATCATATCTCGTCGCTGAATGAAAATGCCACCAAACGTCTGTGTCGCAGGTATTCTCAGAAACTGATCCAGCACACCGCCTGTCAGCTGCTGAGAACTTACCCTGCTGCCACCCGCATCGACTCTTCCAACCCGAACCCCCTCATGTTCTGGCTCCATGGGATACAGCTCGTGGCACTCAACTACCAGACCGATGGTAAGGGGCCTGCATGCTCACCTCTCTCCTTTGCATCTTACATTTCAGTAAATGCAGTTTGACAGCATTTTTTCAAAGGAGCAAGATTCCAGACTGGGGCACACCGTATGTGAGAGTAAAAATATGATGATGGAAAACAGAAGTGAATTTGATACTGAATTGTGCCTCTGATGTTTCAGATTAAGGTGATAGAAAAGAATCTTGAAGGGGACTGTAAGGTCTCCTGGTCCTGCCCCTTTTTAAATGCAATTTTTCAAATACCAAGCTGCTCTTGATAAAACCATGCCCGGTTTATGTTTAAACCTCTTTTTGGAGCAGGGATTTCCTAACACTGCCTAGTTAACCTGTCTTACTACGCAGTTGTTCTTGCAGTCAAAAAGAAGTGTCGCTCCAACCACTTTGCAAGTTAAAACCATTTTAGCTTCTTATCCTTTTGGAATTGAGATGGAGAATAATGGTCAGTGCCCTAAGAATAGCTAGCAAAAGGAAAACAAGTATGTGAAGTACATGAACAGAGTAAGTAGTGATCATGTTTCTCCACTGTCAATGAGACGCTGATATGAGGCCTAAAACTCCAGAGTAGAAGCTGCCATTTATTGCACGCTCACTGTGCATTAGGCAGTACGCTGAATTTTTGACCCCCTATTATCTTATTTAATCTTCACAACAGCCCTAAAGTTATGTACCTTTGTGATCGCCATTTCTCAGATGAGCAAATCAAGGCACAAATTGGTTTATTTGTTCAAGGTTGCAGGATGACTTGTAGTAATAAATTCAAGGAGTCTGGAAGTTTAAAGGATAAAGCATTTTGTTTCCACTTAGTTATGGGGGAGGAGAGGAGCTACAGAAGGTAAGAGTAGATAAATGTTTCCTAAAAGCTCTTTCATAAACCACAGTTTTTCCTTTGAACAGTTAAGCGGCAGGCAGCTGTTATCATTCATTTCGCGTGAACTGAATCCAATCTCATCTAACCATGCTGAACCACAAACCACAGCATGGCCTTGTCTCCAGCTGAGGTCAAACCACAGCTTTAGCTCTGGGACCAGCTAGCTACCTGGTGCCAACAACACCCATTGGTGGATGACCCCAAAGACATATGATTAGAGATATTGGTCACATTTCTGCCCTTGTTATATGTGCTTCTTTCAGTTAAAATTAAATAAGATGATGTCGGTGAAGTACCATATTTAGCATAGTGCCTGGCACATAGAAAGCATTCTACAAAGTTTAACTATCATTGAGTGTGTTTGATAAGTTATGAAAACAGTATGATTTGGGCTCGCAAATGGAAATAATTATGAAATACTTTCAAAGTTGTAAAAATTTTCTTTTCTATTTCTGTTCATTCTTTCCTGAGTGGCTTGTGGTTTCACATCTCCAGCCCTGTCTGTAGTTCTGTGTCCACCTGGTGCCATTGGTTATTATACCAGCATATTTTAAGTAAACTGAAGTCACTATCAAAAGATTTTCTCAAGGAAGTGGAAGTGCATTTGGCTTTGGATGTGCCCTTTCTCCGGAAGTGCCAGGACTGGTATAGACACACTGGCTCCACTGAATAGCAAAAGGGAGCAACAGGTGAAGGGGACACAGGGAGCTGCCACTCCATGGGCCACCCTGCAGTCCAGAAGTACAAACTAAAGCTGCCTGTCCTCCACTGACCCTTAAAGGCTTTGCTTCTCTTCCAAATCAAGTTGGGATTGAGAGTACATCTTTAAGCCGTCCCACTCAAAAGGCTGTGCTGTGTGGTTCATCCTCAAGTTTCTCTGCATAATCTTCCAAACTGGGAAAAGGTGCTATCATATAACCTCTCTCCATTCAATGTGCTGATTAAACATCTCCCCATGTTGGACAAAGTACAAGCAACATGCAGTATCAGCGTGTTCATCTATAAAAATGGTCTTCATTTCCGTAAACTGGGGGTACAGCCTGATTTAATATTAATACTTTGCACACAGTAGATGCTCAGTAAATGCTTGTTACTCTGAGTTGAGGCAGATTATCTCTGTCAGCCCCACTGTAATATGAACATGTGGTTTTTGATTTTTGGTCAAGATCTTTTCCAAGTGTTTACTTCTCTGAATTGCAAATTCAAACAGATAGATAAGGCCAGGCACAGTGTCTCATACCTGTAATCCCAGCACTTTGGGAGGCCGAGGTGGGTGGATCACTTCTGGCCAGGAGTTCGAGACCAGCCTGGCCAGCATGGTGAAACCCCATCTCTACTAAAAATATTAAAAAAAAAAAAAAAAAAAATAGTGGGGCTTGGTGGTGTATGCCTGTAGTCCCAGCTATTCGGAAGGATGAGCGGAAAGCAGAGGTTGCAGTGATTGTGCCACTGCATTCCAGCCTGGGTGACAGAGCGAGACACTGTCTCAAAAAATATATAGATAGGGGCCAGGGACGATGGCTCATGCCTGTAATCCCAGCACTTTGGGAGGCCAAGGTAGGTGGATCACCTGAGGTCAGGAGTTCAAGACCAGCCTGGCCAACATGGTGAAACCCCATCTGTACTGAAATACAAAAACTAGCCGGGCGTGGTAGTGCATGCCTGTAGTCCCAGCTACTCAGGAGGCTAAGGCAAAAGAATCTCTTGAACCCAGGAGGCAAAGGTTGCAGTGAGCCGAGAGCACGCCACTGCACTTCAGCCTGGGTGACAAAGTGAGACACTATCTCAAAAAAAAAAAAAAAAAAAGAAAAATATAGATAGATAGATAGATAGATCGAATAGATCGATAAGAGTCAACAGTGGAAGCACCATTTTTCAATTGTTGAAAAGAATTTCCAGGCTAGGAAGTGCTTGATTTTCCATGAAGCATCCCAACCAAATAGCAGAGAAACCCTCCCAGGGCCAACCTCCTAAGAGGTTTCATGGATCATCTGCTCTGTGACTTCCTGGATTTTAGGGGATTCTAATGCTCCAAGTGGGTGTCCATGGACTTATGGCCATCCCTTCCCAAGATTTCTGCTGGTTCCATCAACTCCAAGAAGGTCTGAAGTGATCTGGAACCAGGAGTTTCCCAGATCAACACTCAATAAAACCAACTCTTGAGTTTAGAAACTGACCTGAGACTGGTATGCAAACCCCTGGTTATTGCTGGCAACAGACCCTCTAAGTTCTTGCATCTGAGGCAGAACAATACCTGCCTCATACCCAGACTTACAATGTGTAAACATGCAACCCTAGTCAAAAGAAAAACTTTTTTTAAAGAATGTATTAAGCTTTTTTGAATGACAGACTTTTCCAATCCTCAAATATAAGGATAAACATTATGTGAACGGTGTCTACATAATGCAGAGTATTTTAATGAGTAGAAGACCATCAAGGCAATGGTATGCTTGATCTATCATTAGGTGCATTGTTTCAGAAATGTAGCAGGGTTACACTGATTTGTGCACACTTTTTCACTTGATTGGAATGATGATTTTTAAACTATAGCCCCGGATGAAGTTCTGGGATCATGTTCAGGGGACAGCAAGAGGGCTAGATTTGAGGTCCCACCTTTATTTCAAACCGTGCGGCTCTACGTGGATCTCTTTTACATGTTAGGTCACCAAGTTAGATTTCAGTTAAGAAACTGAGCATTAGGGGAAGGAGCTGATGCACGCTGGGTTTAATACCTAGGGGATGGATTGATAGGTGCAGCAAACCACCATGGCACATGTTTACCTATGTAACAAACCTGTACATCCTGCATATGTACCCCAGAACTTAAAACAGTAAAATAAAATAATTTTTAAAAGCTTCAAAGTTTTAATAATAGCTTTAGAGTTTTGGCTTTACAGCTTTAAAGTTTTGGAAAACTATTAGGGTAGACACGGTGCTACTGAAATCACTTGAGGTTGATGTCATGATCACAAAAAAAAGTAGTTACTATTTATTGAGCACCTTGTATGTGCCAAATCTCATTTACTGTATCCACACCCCTATAAGATGTACATTATATGGCTCAGTAGTTAAGATTGGGAACAATGGGTTAGGCCATCTGGGCTCGATTTATAGCATCCACCACTTACTAGTTATGTTTCTTGGGTGTTTTCACTTTTTGTGCTTCAGTTTCCTCATCCATAAAAATGGAGATACTAAAAGGATCTGCTTCATAGATTATTGGGGGTACTTGATGCACATAAAGTGCTTAGAATGGTGTCTGGTCCTTAGTAAGAGTGCAGAGTGCGAGCTGCCATTGCTGTTGTTAGTACTATATGTCCATTTCACCTTTAGCAACCCCATATGAGCTAGTTGGCTTCACCCTCTTCACTACCCTTACCATGTCCGTGTTCCTCTGTCACGAAGTGGCCTGAGAAGAGAATTTTCTCCCAATGCAGGTGAGGCAGCATGGCCACAATGAACCAGTCACATCAGGACTGGCAGGGGCCTGAGAGATGAGGTCCTCTCACTCATTTTACAGATAAGGAGCTTTCATATGTCTAAGACATCTTATGCCAGGAATTCCTGCACACAATACTGGCCAACCCCACAGACAGGGAAACATTTTACAGACAGGACAAGTAGAGGCCAACTTCTCATTGCCCCAAGGCACTTACTGCACTTTGCCTTGATGTGGTCCATGTACAAAGTTCATTCTTACACATGGAAGGAATCTATCAGGGAGTATTCATCAGGTGTGTCTCATCAACTTTTTGCTCATTTGGGTAACTTTTATACAGACTTGCACCATTAGGTGAGCATTTGAGTGTGTAAGAGCTCAGAAACAGTGCAGGAATCCAATTGTTCATTAAACTACTGTGCCAAATAAAATTTGGCAACAAAAAAAGCCTCTGTGAAGGTTCCTGATGTTTATAATTGAGGAGACTGTGGACATGATGTGAAGCAGATGTGATTTTTTTTTTCATGTTTACAATTTTTTAAAAAGAAATAGATGTAATTTATGGGATGAAATTGAGATTTCAAGGAAAAACATGTTTTTCTGGCTATTCTCCTATTCTTTCTTGTATAATTAAGATTTTGTCTTACATTTGAAATAGCAAGAATTGTCCATACAATTGTCTGCATGGCTTAGAGATAAGCCATTATTCCTTTCTAAAATTTAGTATAAAATAAGTAGAGTTGCCCCTCCATATCCTTGGGTTCCACATCTGTGGATTCAGCCAGCTGTGGATTGAAAATATTCATTAAAAAAAATGGATGGTTGCATCTGCTCTGAACATATACAGCCTTGTTTCCTTGTTGTTTTTCCCTAAACAATACAGTATGGCAACCATTTACATAGCATTTACATTGCATTAGGTATTATAAGTAATCTAGAGATGATTTTAAGTATACAGAAGGGGGAGAATATATTCAGGGCGACTTGAATCTATGCTCCCAGGGGAAAAAAAAGAAAAAGTATGCAGAAGGATGGTATAGGTTATAATGCAAATTCTACACCATCTATATCACAGACCTGAGCATCTGTGGACTTTGGTACCTTCTCGTCCTGGAACCAATCCCCCATGGTCAACTGTATTTCACAAGATTTTTCAGACAGATGTAGCAAATATTTGCAAAGGAGTTTTTAAGTGGTGGCACCTAGTTAGGAGTGGTAACACTGGGCATATCCATAGACTGTAAGCCCCAGAGGGACAGGAATTTTTCTCTTATTACCTGCTGTATCTGATGCCTCACACAACTTGGCATATAGTAGTCATTTATCAATCTGTGGGATGAATGGGTGATTATCTCTTTTTCATGCTGGAGCTTAGGGAAAATTGATGCAAAGTTCTTTTGAACTTTAAATTTATAAGGTGATACTTAAGTGACAAAGTAACAAGCTATATTGGCTTTCTTTGTTGTTTGTTTTACAGATCTCCCTTTACATTTAAATGCTGCAATGTTTGAGGCAAATGGTGGTTGTGGTTATGTTTTGAAACCTCCAGTTCTGTGGGACAAGAACTGCCCCATGTATCAGAAGTTTTCTCCACTGGAAAGAGATCTGGACAACATGGATCCTGCAGTCTATTCTTTAACTGTAAGTACGGCCCCTAGAGAAAGAACATAAGGTCGGGTTTAAGCCTTCCTGAAAACGAACTGGTTTTGAATTCAAGGCATTGGAAAGCTGTCATATCACAATTTGGGTCATACAGATTTAGTTCCCAGAATAATGTATTTATCTCCCAGGAAGCAGTAGCTATGGCTAGGCAAGCTGTTGCCAGATACTGTGTTTGCCAGAGCCCAGGAGCAGGGCTTATGAGGTCCCTGTTTCACCTGATGTACTGATGATGGTAACTCTGTCTTCCAGGGCCCACAGAATCGTAACTATGAGTATAGTGCATGGAAGTTGAGCTTTTTGTTAGATCAGCTCATGTTAAGCTTCAAAGCTCTAAGATCAAACTCGCATCAATATGTAAACACAATTAAGTATATTTCCTCCTTATAATTTAACCTTTATCATTTCGGGGCCTTTCCTTATTCCTTTTCACCTAATTAACTTATTGTCAAAACTCCACAGACTCCTCTTAAAAACAGAGACCTGGCCAGGTGCTGTGGCTCATGCCTGTAATCCTAGCAATTTGGGAGCCCCAGGTGGGTAGATCGCTTTGAGCTCAAGAGTTCGAGACCAGCCTGGGCAACATGGCAAAACCCTGTTTCTACAAAAAATAACAAAAAAAAATTAGCCGGGCATGGTGGCTCACGCCTGTAGTCCCAGCTATTCGGGAGTCTGAGGCTGGAGAATCACTTGAGTCTAGACAGCGGAAGGTGCAATGAGCCAAGATTGCACCACTGCACTCCAGCCTGGTGACAGAGTGAGACCCTGTTTCAACAAAATAAAACAAACAACAACAGAGACCTGGTCATCTCTTTCCACCTTTAGATCTTGTCTCTCTCCCTCCACAGGAAGAATGCCCGGCAGCCCTCCAAGTACGACACACCCAAACCCCTGGGATAACCCCATTCACAGACTTTCCTACCACCCAAACTGCTTTTTCTCTTTCCCTAAGACAGCAGGGCAGTAGCCCCTTTCCTATTTGTTATTTTTTAGCTAGAGGCGAGGGTAGTTTTATCTGTTTACAGAAAGCTGTGAATTAGTTCCTAACACGTCTGCAACTTGCTCCAAAATGAAACTATTCAAGAAAAAGATTTTGAAGTTATAAAATCCTATGGCATTTTGAACAGAATATTAGTAACAAATTTATGATTATATTGCATAAAGTCTTCTTTTGTGAGAAATTTAACTTCATCTTGTTTGTTTTTTGAAGATATTTGAACATTTTGATAGTTGAAAGCTTACAGTTAAGTGAATGATGTTGACAAAATAGGCTTTTCACATGATTCCAGTCATGTGATTACCCAGTTACAATCACTTACTTTTTTTTTTTTTTTTTTTTTTTGAGATGGAGTCTTGCTCTGTCACCAGGCTGGAGTACAGTGGTGTGATCTCAGCTCACTGCAACCTCTGTTTCCTGGGTTCAAGCAATTTCTCTGCCTCAGCCTCCCTAGTAGCTGGGACTACAGGTGCGCACCACCATGCCCAGCTAATTTTTTGTATTTTAGTAGAGACGGGGTTTCACCATGTTGGCCAGGATGGTCTCAATCTCCTGACCTCGTGATCTGCTCGCCTCAGCCTCCCAAAGTGCTGGGATTACAGGCGTGAGCCACCGCGCCTGGCCCTACAATCACTTACTTTTTAAACAGTTTTATTCATCATTCACTTTGTCCATTCCAGTGTTCTTGGGATTCCTTTGCAGAGGGAAGCAGTGAGGTGTAGAGGTTTCCTTTCTTTTTTATCCTCGGTGACTTTGATCCCTTTTGTCTCCCTCACCCTAGATTGTCTCTGGTCAGAATGTGTGCCCCAGTAACAGCACAGGAAGCCCGTGCATTGAAGTCGACATCCTGGGCATGCCTCTGGACAGCTGCCATTTCCGCACGAAGCCCATCCATCGAAACACCCTGAACCCCATGTGGAACGAGCAGTTTCTGTTCCGCGTTCACTTCGAAGATCTTGTATTTCTTCGTTTTGCAGTTGTGGAAAACAATAGTTCAGCGGTAACTGCTCAGAGAATCATTCCACTGAAAGCTTTAAAACGAGGTAGAATAAAATTGTCCAAATGTTAATAATTGTTGTAGCTAGGTGATGGATGCCAGAATTTCCTTATACTCTTCTCTGTTTTCTGTTTGACATTTTCCTATAAAGAAGTTGAATTAAGAAGCAAAAGGAAATACAAATTGGAGCACTTTTGAAGCACGTCTCAAAAGAAGTTTTTCTTTTACATTTTTTAAGAATCTGAGGTATTAACAATATCCCTTGTAAAGTACAGCCTCACCCATACCTGCTGATGTCAGGAGCAGTGGTTGTTGCACTCTCATTTCCACACATTTTTCTTCCTAAATACTACCCACAGCACTGCTGGCAGTTTGAAAGCAGGGATTGGAAATAAGGAGAGGAAACAGAAATGTCGGAAGGGTTGGGTGTGGTGGTGGCATAAGTGACCGCGCAGTTGGAGTCAGTGCCTGGCAGAAGTCCAGTTTTGGAAGCTGGGGCTGGGTTTCAGGTGCAGGAAGAGGAGAATGGAGAATTCTGGGCAAGGCTAGAGCTGTTGGCTTGTGGATTGGCTTTGTTGTGGCACTCTGATAAATTTCAGCCTGTGCATTGTTTTTAAACTTTGATGTGCATAGGAATCTCCTAGGACTTTGGTAATACCATGCAGATCGTGATTCGGTGGCCTCAGGTGAAGACTGACAGTTTCCCTTTCTAACATACTTCCAGGTGTGCTGGCTCTGATGGTCTCCTCTGAGCACCAATATTCTAAGTACACACTTCCTCTCCCAGCCACACTCAAGCTGCCATCCTCAGAGCTCACAAACACATTACAGTTTCCTACTTTGTGTCCTTTTCCTGTTTCTCTTCTCTGTGCAAGTAGCCCGTGGTCATTTAATTAGTCTGCTCAGGCTGCCATCATGGAATACCACAGACTAGGTGGCTTGAACCACAGAAATATATTTCCTCACAGTTCTGAAGGCTGGAAGTCTGAGATCAGGGTGTTGGCAGGTTTGGTTTCTTCTAGGGCCTCTCTCCTTGGCTTGTAGGTGGTCACCTGCTCACTGTGTCCCCACACGGTCAGCTCTCTATGTTGTCTGTGTCCTAATCCCCTCTTCTCATAAGGACACCAGTCCCACTGGATTAAGGCCCACCCTAAGGACCCCATTTTAACTTAATTACCTCTTTAAAGACCCTCTCTTCAAATATAGTCACATTCTGAGGTACTGAGGGTTAGGACTTCTACACAAGAATGGGGAGTATGGGGTCAGGGGGAGACCCGTAACTGTTATTATAGAAATGTGAGAAAGTACATAGAAACAAAAACAATTTTTTTAATTATCCATTTTTCCATCTCTCCAACACAGCCACTTTTGGTGTATAAGTCTTGCAGGCTTTGTTTCTTTTCCCATGTATGTAACACATGAGCATACAGATATATTTTTAACAAACAGGCTTTCTACTAATCTTTGTGTTTTGTAACTTACTGGTTTTCACTTACTAATGTATATAGTGAGCAACCTTTCATGTTAATAACTATACATGTACATTACCATTTTTACCAGCTGTGTATCATTCCATTTTATACTTACACTTATAGTCATACCATAAATTATAACCAATCTTCCGTTGTGGGAATATTCTATTATCACTAAAGCTGCTCTAAGATGGAACATTTGTAAAACAGGGACTGTTAGTCTGTTAGTGCTTCATTCACAGGGACTGTTAGTGATCAGATTTTCCTACTAGATCAGGTTTTGTCTGAGTTTAAGGTTTTCTGTTTGAGTCTAAGTTGGAAACAGTACTTGGACAAATTAATTGTCATTGGGTAGCTCGGGGACAGCACTCTCTTGGAGAAAAGGCGCCTGTTGGTTGCATGCCTGTTGTCATCCCTGCCCATTTTAAGGTCTTTCTACCTGTCATTTACCGACCTCCAGGAGCATCTTCTTTTCAGTAGCCATGGTTAACAGGCTTTTCCCAATTCTGTATTACTCCAGGATATCGACATCTTCAGCTGCGAAACCTTCACAATGAAGTCTTGGAGATTTCTAGTTTATTCATTAACAGCAGAAGGATGGAAGAAAATTCCTCTGGCAATACCATGTCAGCCTCTTCGGTAATGAAGTTCTGTTTCACTCAGCATATTTATGGGGATTGCTACACTGAAGGTGGGCTTTTTTGTGGCCCAGCAAAGTGGTCAGTGTGAGTTATTAATTAGGTAGCTATGGAAATTAATAACAATAATGGCTGACACTTGGCACTGACTAAGCACTTTACATATATACTAACTCAGTCCTCTCAATAACGTCAGGCAGTAGCTACTAGTATCATCTCCATTTCACAGATGAGGGAGGTAGAGCTAAGTACATCTGAGGTCACCCAGCTAGCAAGCAGCAGTCCAGGATTTACACCCAAGTTCTAGTAACAAAGCCCATATATTATAGTGTCTATCATGGAAGTGAGCCAAATATAATAAAGTAGGGAAGAGGCTTATTATGCAAAGCCTAGTAGGAAGCATTTCCAATACTTCTAGAAACTTTAGGTTCAACCAGGAAAATATTTTGTTTCTTCAGCAGTCCAGGGGCAAATGTCACAGGCAGAGCAAGGCTGGAGTGAGCAATAGACTCTGCTGGCGATGCATAACTTGCACCTCAGTGTTTGGGAGATGCAGAATCTGCTTCCTAGAGAATGGAAAAAGGACACTGTAGAATGTGCCACAGTTGCAGAATCTGCTTTTTTTTTTTTTCCAGAGACAGTGTGTCTCTGTCACCCAGTGTCACTCTGTCACCCAGGTTGGAGTGCAGTGGTGCCATCCTGGCTCACTGCAGCCTCGACCTTCCTGGCTCAAGCAATTCTCCCACCTCAGCCTCCTGAGTAGATGGGACTACAGGTGTGTGCCACTATGCCCAGCTAATTTTTTTCTGTAGAGATGGGGTCTCACTATATTGCCCAGGTTGGTTTTAAACTCCTGGACTCAAGCGATCCTCACGCCTTGGCCTCCCAAGGTGCTGGGATTACAGGCATGAGCTACCGCACCTGGCCAGAATCTGCATTTTAACAAGTGCACCATGGAAACTCAGTGCCCACTAAAGTTTGAGAACACTTGGACCAGGGCCCCCTCACTAATGCAGGGTGGTTTAATTAGATAAGAATCTGGGCTGAGTGCAGCGGCTCATGCCTCCAATCCCAACACTTTGGGAGGGCAAGGCGGAAGGATAGCTTGAGTCCAGGAGTTCAAGATCAGCTTGGGCAAGACCCCATCTCTATTTTAAAAACGTGTTTAATTGAGCATAGTGTCAAGCATCTGTAGTCCCAGCTACCTGGGAGGCTGAGGCAGAAGGACTGTTTGAGTCCAGGAGTTTGAGGCTACAGTGAGCTATGATCAAACCACTGCACTCCAGCACGGACAAAGAATGAGATCCTGTCTCTAAAAAGGTATTTTTAAAACAACTACTATAATTAACTGGCTAATTCCATTATGCTTCCTCTTTAAACATACATTTTAAAAGTGTGTCCATTGGTTACCCCCTTTACATGTTTAATAATGTGATTACTTTTGTGTCAATCTCAGACTCAACATTGTCCTAACAATCTTTGGAAAGGCACCTCCTGCGCTTACAATGGCACTGGCCATGACGGCTTCCACTGCAACTTTCTGCTTGCTTCTCTACCCTTCTGTTGCCCTCACCACTATCAGTTTTGACTCCCGCTGTCCCTGCCCTTGTTTGCTTAGGTGTTTCTCCTTTTTCCCTTCATCACTCCACAGCAACCTTCACTGTACATTTCTATCACCTGGGGAGCTTTAAAAACGCCATGTGCACAGGCCACGCCCCGCACCAATTAAACCAGAGTCTCTGCAGGTGGGCCCCAGGCATCAGTTTTTTTAAGGAGCATCAGGCGATTGCACCATGTGTCCAAGGTTTAGAACAGCACTTTGGCCCAAGTGGAGGGAGGTGTGGCTTCCACCTTGTGCAGAGGATTGACAAGCAAGGGCAGGGCTGCGTGGTACAAAGAGCAGGAATCACATGCTTTCAGAAAGGCAGAGCAGGGCCAAATACCCAGTTCTGAGCTGGGTGACCTCAATATCTGTTACAGCTGAAGATTCCACAGATGCCACAAATGAACTGTTTTTACTCACGACACTTCTGACACCAAAAACGTGGTGTCTTTTCCAACTCTCTGGCAACAGCTGGGTGTCCTGCATTTCAGTTCAATTCTAACACTATCCATCTAGAGTTGGTGTCAGATCCCACACCCTGAGGGCTCAGTGCCACAAGACTACTCCTACTTCAGATGCCAGTCACAAGTCCCAGGTTGTCACCAGGACTTCTGACCAAACACCTATAAATTCAGGGGATCCGTATAAATCCTCAGATTCAATAGTTTGCTAGAATGACACAGAACTCACAAGAGTGCTTTGCTTATTATCACCAGTTGATCAGAACAGATGCACTTCAGGAGCTTCAGGAGCAGCCTCATGGAAGGATGCATGGAACAAGGTATGGGAGGAGGAGTGCAGAGCTTCCATGTCCTCTCCAGGCCACCCTCCCAGAACCTCGATGTGTTCACCAACCTGGAAACTCTCGGAACCCCATCATTTAGGGTTTTTATGGAGGTTTCATGACCTAAGCATGATTGGTTCAATCATTGGCCACTGGTGATTAGTTCAGTCTTCAGCCCCCTCCCCTCCTTGAGGTCTGGCAGCAGGGCTGAAGGTTCCACCCCTCTAATCATGCCTTGGTCTTTCTCAACCACCAATCATCTCATTAGCAACGAAGGACACTCTTATCACTCCAGAGATTTCAAAGGTTTTAGGAGCTGTGTGCCAGGAACTGGGGACAAAGACCAAATATGTATTTTTTGTTACATCACACCTTGCCATCCTTGGGGTTCCTGGGCAGCCATATATGGATATGTGCTTGGTAAATATGCATTTGACCATGGAGAGCATTACTCTCCATTGCTGAAGCCAATAACTGTAGATCATCCTGGCCTTCTTCCCCATTTAAGACTTGATCATTCTATTTCCTTAGTATCTTTCAAATCCATTCATCTTGATCTGTCCTTATTGCCTTGGCCCTGGTTCATTCTCACCTGGCTTGTGGTAGAGTCTTCCTAATTGGTCTCATTTCCTCTTGGTTTGCCACCTCTGTCTGTCCTCATCTAGGCCATCCCAAACAGATCTATCTAAATATGATCATGTCACTCCTCTGTGAAAAACCCTCCATCAGTTCTCCATTGCTTTCAGGGTAAGTTTATACCAGAAGTAACAAATTCACATGCCAGGAGAATCCCAAGAAGATGATGTGCAGGCATGGACCTGGGCTGAGCACAGACTCTTAGAAAGCAGAGAGCTCATGGGTCATTTAGAGGGGCAGCTGTCACCTAGCTCTCAGCTCTAGCTGCCTGTTGCCTTGTGATGTCGTCAGATCTCTTGGTCTTTCAAGAGAATCAGGACATCTGGGGTTTTGTAAATGTTGGCAACTATTTAATCTTTTTAATTAATAATATAGTGCAAGCTAATGATACAATTAGAATGTGTGCATTTTATAGTATGACAATTATATTTCAGTAAAACTGATTTTTAAAAAAATCACGTTGTGCAAGCATAACAAAGTCAACTTCTCCTCCCCACCCCAAATAAAAATAAAGTACATGCTAAACAATACACTTCAGCCCTCAGGTCCTCATTTTGCCAGTTTCAGTCTAAATTTTAGCCAGTTAGGCGAAGCCCTGAATGGCTGTACTTTTGCCTGCATCTCCGGCCTTTCTCCCTCCAACAGGTTAGTTGTAGAACTTGTCGAGGTTCCCAGAATGCCCTGCTGTAGGCCACTTCTAAGTCTTCGTACACATGTTACATCAATTTGGGGTTCTCTTGTCTCATTCTTTATCTGCTAAATTACACTAGGTCCTTCAAGATTTGGTTCAGATACCATTTTCAGAAAGCCCTCCCTGGTTTCTCCCGAACCTCTTCTAGGCCACCTCCTCTGGATTCCCAAGGAACTTAACATGCTCCTTACAACTGCCTACTTTCCCCTCTAGCTATCTCATTCAACTGGAAGCCCTTGGCAGGGATAGTGTCCCATTTGCCCCTGATTTTCTAGGGACAGGCATAATGACTGATTCACTATAAGCCTTCCATAAATTATTTATTTCGAATGAATGAATATATCTTAATACACAAAATGCCTGAAGAATTGAGTTACACACTTACCCAGCTCTTTCTAACAGATATATTTTATATAATGATATATATAATGATTCATGTGCCTGAATGGTGTACTCTCTAAGGGCAGAACATTTTATTATTACCATCCAATTTTCTAGCCCAGTACCCTGAAGAGAGATGGAACTCAATAGATACTATGGAACATCAGTTAATAAGTAAGAACTAACATACCTTTCAGATAATATCAGCCTCTAACTATGATGGAAAGAGACACTGTAATTTAAAATAAATTAATATTTTGGTGATGTGCTTATGAAATACCCTCACTAAATGCCTGAGGAAGAGGTACCATTGCCTCTTCTACCACATTAAGATGCACTGGGCTACAAATGGACTCTCATCTTTTGCATTTACATGTTCCTATTCATACTTCTAAGTGCTAGCACTTCTGTATCAAATAGAGCTTAGAAATATGTGATTACGGATGAATGATCAGCCATGTGATCTTCTTGACAGATGTTTAATACAGAAGAAAGAAAATGTTTGCAGACTCACAGAGTCACGGTGCATGGGGTACCAGGGCCAGAGCCCTTTACCGTTTTCACTATTAATGGAGACACCAAGGCAAAGCAGCTTCTGCAGCAAGTAAGTCCACTGAGCCGTGGTTGGGAGAATCCAAAATCTAAGATGTATGGATGTATGTGTGTGTATAAATGCCTGGGTGTGTAAACATACACAGATGTACATAAATGCGCAAAAGTCCGTGTTGATGATATGCCTTTTGATTATTTGGAAATGTGTTATTCAACATTGAGATCCACTCCAAGAATCATCTGATGGATCTTGGTACCACCAGACAAACTACTTTAACCTGTAGAGAAGATTTTTAATGATTCTTAAGCTATATAAAATACTAGGCTCTAGAATGATAAAGACCAGAATACACTTTTGCCCTAAGCCTAGACATGGCCTAATCTTCCTTCTTCATGCAGACGTTATTAATCAATCAGAATTTGCACATTAGGTGAATGGAATCTTCTTGCCATCCGAGGAGCTGAATCAAATTCTTAGAGCTTCAGGATGGGCCACATGGACCAAGAAGACATTTCCTGCCCCTCCAGCCTAAGGCCTTCCTTTGCATGTGGAGCAGCCCCCTTGTTCCCCTCCCCTGGCACCTGACCTTGGCATTTGAGATCCTCTCCTTTTGGTGGTAGCAAGAGGCATGGAGACCCTGAAACCTGTTACCCCAAGCCCTGTAGCAGAACTGGCCTAAGCCTCCTTACGCTGTGCCACCTCTGCCCTAGACCCCCCTCCAAAGGATCTTTGTGGCCTTCTGCAGACAGGTCCCCATCCATGGGGGGGAATTCTAAGAGTGAGAGAGCCAGGGACATGGAGCAGCATCCAAAGAGGGGGGGGGCATGTCCTGCAAAGGGTGAGGCAGGGCCCATGCGTAATTCCTTTTTTCACCACGCTAGAAGCGCTATCCTTGCTTGGCACAGTGGCCTAAAATCCTTGCAGACGATTTTATCCTTAATCCATTTCAGAATTCCTTCTCCATGCAGCCAGGTGCAGTGGCTCACACCTATAATCCCAGCACTTTGGGAGGCTGAGGCAGGCGGATACTGAGGTCAAGAGATGGAGACCATCCTGACCAACATGGTGAAACCCTGTCTCTACTAAAAATACAAATATTAGGTGCGGTGGTGCACATCTGTAGTCCCAGCTACTAGGGAAGCTGAGGCAGGAGAATCATTTGAACCCGGGAGGCAGAGGTTGCAGTGAGCCAAGATCGCACCACGGCACTCCAGCCTGGGTGACAGAGCGAGACTCTGTCTCGAAAAGATAAAAAAGAATTCCTTCTCCTGAATAGGGGTAGACTAAAGGAAGCAATGACCAAGGGAATGGCCCTTCAGCTCCCTCTGAAGTTAGGGTGTATGATGAAATGTAGCTGGGATCATAACATTTGGAGGAATTAAAAACCAACTGAACAATCACAAATAATAAGTGTTAATAAATGGCTCTGTCCTTCAAGGGCACATCTCTATAGACAGGCTAACATTCTGTCCAACATTTTATAACTGACTTAAATAGAGAAACAGCTCAGGTGTCACATTTCATAGATTATCAAACAGAAGCTATTGCCAACGGTTTGTTTTGGTTTTGTTTTAATACATCAGTCCATGTACTTTAGTGTCCACTATCACAAAGCACTGCTGAAGTTTTGTAAAGGAAGGCTTTCCAAGAGCCACCCATAGCAGTCCATTGCTTTATTGTCACCCATGCAAATCAGCACACAGATGTAAAGCAGGACTGAGCAGGGGGTGATGCTGTCCCTCTTGTGGAGGTGGCCCAGAAGCTTCACATCCTGAATTATCCCTGTAGTATTTGCCTTGGCCCCCTTTTGAGTCAACAGCATTGCATCGATTATAGACCAAGAGCTGGGGTGGAGAGATTTCAGTCTTCCTGAGAACCTTCACTCCCACTGCCCTCAGTCCATCACATTCCACTTTTCCTCCTGGTGAGATGTGTTCGCTCTGGGCTTTGCCTTATTGGCAGGGGCCTGAGGAGAAGGGTGTTTGCTTAATCCAGACCAGATGGTGGCAGCTTTCTCTCATCACCAAGCTACTTCTCACGGGAAGGCAACAAAGAGTGTTTCTTCGCTGCAACTGACCTTTACTCCCTTCAAGTTCAGCCTTTGGTAGTAACCTGTACCATATGAGTGAGAAAGAATACATTGGTAAAACTATGATGCCTGTAATCCCAGCACTTTGGGAGGCCGAGGAGAGCGGATCACTTGAGGTCAGGAATTTAAGACCAGCCTGGCCAACATGGTGAAACCCCATCTCCACTAAAAATACAAAGATTAGCCAGGCATGGTGGTGCACACCCGTAATCCCAGCTACTTGGGAGGCTGAGGCACGAGAATCACTCGAGCCTGGGAGGCGGAGGTTGCAGTGAGCCGAGATCATGCCACCACACTCCAGCCTGGGCGACAGAGGGAGACTCTGTCTCAAAAAAAAAAAAAAAAAAAAAAAAAGTAACTATAATGATGGCTCATCTTTATTGAGTTCTCATAATGTACCCATGTTATGATTTATGCTTCAACCATAAAACAAAATTAAGATTGCTACTATTACTATTTCCATTGTGTAGATCGGAAAACAGTCTCCAAGGGATTAAGTATCTTACCCAATAATTCATAGCCAACAAGTATTAAAGGCAGACCTCAGACTCAGGTCTGTCTGGTTCCAGAGCTTTGTCTCAGCTGCCCTGTTTGATTGCACAGGGTCAGCAGCCAACAAAGAAAACAAGCCCTTTAAGCACACTGTCAGAAGTTTATTTAAAGAAGAATTCCCAGGAACTTAGACCACATGAGAACCTAGCCCTACAAACCTTCCATGAGAAGATGACCGAGTATTTCCAATGTGAGAAAAAGAGATTATCTTAGTAAATACTAAACTAGGTTATTTGCCCTCAGTCCTGTGTTGCAAGATTACAAAGGGCTAAGTTCATGGAATGACAAACCTAAAATTTTTAATTCACTACGAGCTCTCATTCCAGCAGTGGGAAAAAATAGTTATGCTGTCTGGGGATTATGAATAAGTTGTGCCGTTGCCCGGAGTGAACATAAACAATCCATTCTGAACATAAGAGAATTCTTAGATCTTCCAAAAAGAATTATGCAATACTCTAGAGTAAATTTCACTTATAAATTGCATAGCAAACCTATCTGAACACCATGAAAGTCGATTTAAGTTTTTGCCTCACTCCTCAGTTTGCCTTCACTTTTTCTTTAGATTCTGACAACTGAACAAGACATCAAACCTGTAGCCACAGACTATTTTTTGATGGAAGAAAAATATTTTATATCTAAAGAAAAGAATGAATGTAGGAAACAACCATTCCAGAGAGCCATTGGTCCAGAAGAGGATATCATGCAAATTTTAAGCAGCTGGTTTCCAGAAGAGGGATACGTGGGCAGGATTGTCTTAAAAACCCAGCAGAAAGTAAGTGTGTCTGGGTGCAGCCTACACAGTAACAACTCATTATGTGATTAGCCATTTACCACTCACAACCTCCCTGAAATTCAGAATTTCTTGTAATTGCAACTTGGTTTATATTCTTCTTCAGTAAATGTGGATGAACAGTTTTATTCTTCTGCACATAATCAGAATATTATCTCTAAGGTACAGAAATTCAATCTAAAAAACATCCCTTAGGCCGGGCGCAGTGGCTCACGCCTGTAATCCCAGCATTTTGGGAGGCCGAGGTGGGTAGATCACTTGAGGTCAGGAGTTCGAGACCAGCCTGGCCAACATGGCGAAACCCCATCTCTAGTAAAAATACAAAAATCAGCCAGGTGTGGTGGCAGGCGCCTGTAATCCCAGCTACTCATGAGGGAGGCTGAGTCAGGAGAATTACTTGAACCCGAGAGGCAGAGGTTGCAGAGAGCTGAGATCGTGCCATTGCGCTGTGGCCTGGGCAACAGAACAAGACTCTGTCTCAAAAAAAAAAAAAAAAAAAAAAAAAGAAATATGTTTTCTCATGCAAATAAACTATTCCATTTTAAAAATAAATAAAAACATCCCTTATAAGATAAAGGAAGCAAAGATTCCTTATGCATGTCATCAGCTATGGGTCCAGTATTTTATTTGTATGTGTGAAAAGACATTGTTGTGAGGGTCACATTACTGTATAATGCAAAACCTGCAGGTATTTTCTATTCTGGAGATGATTGACTTCCAGTTTTAGCTAATAGAAGTTTTAGCTAATAGAAGCTTCCATGCTTACAAGTAAAACAATATTTCTTTGAAAATATTCCAGAACTTCATACAAAGTAAGAATAATCTCTTGGCCTGAGTCAGAATTAGTAACAATTTATATTACGTGTGCTAAGATTCCCATGATCATTCCCGAGAAGGAAAGGAGGCAACAACTGCCATGTTGACTCCAAACTGATTGGCTCCTGTTTGACTTAATTGATGAAGCACTTTTTTTTTTTTCCTGAATTAACTGAGAAAACCCTACTAACTTAAAAATGACATATAAGGTCATTTCTCTAGCACAGGCAATCATGCCTCATGACATGTTGATAAGCAGTTGAGTCTATTCAACAATTTGATTACATAAATATTGAGCACCTAATATGTACCAAGCCCTGTTCTGGGCACATGATCTGCTCCTTTGGGGCATGTAATAGTGCTTGCCTGATAGAAGGTCCCTCAGGCCCATGCTTGCTAGGGCACAGTGAAGATAATAGCCAATTTTAACTATTTTGTGTTTTCACTTTCTAGTCACAGTGAGTGAATGTGACCTAAAGCCTCTACAGAGCTCTAGCATCACCTCTAGAGCCCAGAGCCACTGCCTTCTTTCCCTGACCTTGCCTGAGACAATGAAAGGACATTTAATTTAAGCAAAAAAATGTAATTGTCTCCCCAGCCTTCTCTCCCTATTAAGACACACTAATTGCTAAGACAGAGACCAGGCAACCCTAATAATAATCACTTTATGATAAAATATCAGAGGGCTTAGCTGTACTTTTGAAGCCATCTTTAATGTCTAAATTTTTTTCCTGTTCCTAAATTGTCTTGCCTTATTAGCTACATGTAAAAAGTATGTATCCTCTAAGCGATGTCAGTGAATCAGTAAATTTTTAAACCTCATACTTGCATATGATTTACAGCGTTGAAAGCCCTCAAACACTATGCTGAATGATATAACGGAAACCATTTTACACTTAAGGAAATAGATTCAGAGAGGTGAAATCATGACAGGGTTAGAAGTAGAAAGAACTCAAGTCTATGGCTTCCAGGTCAGTGTTCTTTCCACCATCCTGTGCTACCCAAGCTGAAATTGTGTCCATTCTTGTGGATCACCCACACTCAGCACCTTGGGAGGAGCAGGAGGCAGTGGGTAGGCTAGAGGAAAGATGGGCTGGCTGCTGAGTGTCACAGGAAGCTTCATTTTATGCTCAGAGGAGCTGGGGAGGGGGGAGGGACACCCAAGTGCAATTTAAATGTATACCACAACAAGCTGGGCGCGGTGGCTCACACCTGTAATCCCAGCACTTTGGGAAGCCAAGGCAGGCTCAGGAGTTCGAGACCAGCCTGGCCAACATAGCAAAACCCCATCTCTACTAAAAATACAAAAATTAGCAGGACGTGGTAGCGGGCACCTTTAGTCCCAGCTACTCAGGAAGCTGAGGCAGGAGAATCACTTGAACCCAGGAGGCAGAGGTTGCAGTGAGCCGAGATTACACCACTGTGTTCCAGCCTGGGTGACAGAGCAAGACTTCATCTTTAAAAAAAAAAAAAAAAAAAAAAAAGTATATGACAACAGGTAGTAGGGACCTCAGGAATAGGCTTCCAAAAGGCTGGTAAAAGAAGGCATTTTGAAGAAAAAGGGGCATAAGTCAGAAGGGAAGGCTAACAAGCTTTTTCTGATGAGTAAAATATAGCAAGTTCTGCTGTATATGCCTTTGTTAGGAAATTTTTGAAATGACTGAAATATATCTCAAAAGATAAATAAATTTAGTGTATCTAGGTTTACCTGGTGCATAGTGGTACCCAAATAATATTTGCTGATTGAATAAATGAATCAGTAATTACTGAATGTAAGAGGGCATAGAGGAGATAGATTTGGGCTATAAGTATTTCCATTTATTTTATCCCATGGAACTAATAAGACATATAAGCAGTTTGCCCATATATGAAAATTCTTCAATTGCTATCTGTGACCTCTGATCTCTCCTGCCTGCCTTTTATAATTTTCTTGTCTCCTGGGCTTTCAAGCTGTCGGGTACCACATCTTCCTGTGATCAATGTGTCCTCTTCTGTTACTGGATTTGAAACTGGGTAAACCAGGATTGTCACAATGAATAGACCACCTAACTTCTGCAAACCTCACTGCCCTAATTTGTAAAATCTATATACAAACTACCCTACTTGACTCAAAGAAATGATCATGAGACTCATGTCAAACATGAGTGTACAACAATGTGTACAACAATGCTTAGTAAAAAGGGATATAAGTGAGGGCTATTGTTATTTTGTTCATAACCTGTGGCTTCGAACTATTGTGGCTAGAAATACCTTAAAATAAGCTCTGAGGGAGGCTCAAAGGTCAAAGGTGCTCTTCTTTTTTTTTTTGAGACGGAGTCTCGCTCTAGCGCCCAGGCTGGAGTGCAGTGGTGCGATCTTGGCTCACTGCAAACTCTGCCTCCCAGGTTCACGCCATTCTCCTGCCTCAGCCTCCTAAAGGTGCTCTCTTAAAAGTAAAGCTTAATGCATCGTTGTTGGGACATTTTATGTGGCAACTTTTTGGTTTTCTGTTTTCTTGCCTCCTGGTTTGGGGGACAAAGATTATAAATTATGTCATGTGAATTACCTCTCAATCTTACTCTCTGACTGGTTAAATATATTATGATCAATGCAATGACATTAAGCAAGTTGTAAAACAGTATACATAGGATACAATCTCATTTTATGTAAAAAGAGACAATAGCTCATCTCTTCCCCCTCTTCCATTATATAATGGAGTATTCATTCATTGGAAAAAATCAAATGGACTTTTTCACTCATTGAAAAAAGTTAAAATAGATTATATATCCTTATTTATTTAACAAAAAATCATGTAATTATAGAGCCAGGATTGCAAAGTTAATTAAATGATTGGGGCAAGCTTCAGAAGCCAGTCCTTTCTGGCCCTGGTTGCAGTTTTGGCGCCACCTGGTGGCAGTTATCTATTCTGACTTTAATCAATGGGTACAATTCTAGTTGGAACTTCCAAGATAGTGACAGCAACTCATGGATTCTTCTGATTAGTTAGCACCCATTTCAGTAGCCGGGTCTGAAGAGATGAGGCTAGAATTCTGGGGATAAGGGGGTTTTCCTACCAAGACTTCACTTGCTGAGATGAGGTTGACTACTGTTTACTTACTTTGCCTCTCCCTCCCCTTTTATTAAGTCTCCCTCTTGCAAAAGTGAAGTTATCCTCATTTGAAAATGTGGACAAAGAACAGCAGCAGCTGCTTGACAATCACATTATATCTAAATTCACATAATTCAAGGTGTTGCTTTACATAGTCACATACACAAAAATACATTTGACATCCACAGCAAATGTTTAAAAGGATGTATTAGCTAATGACAGTGGGGTATTTTGTGGAGAATAAGGTGGGAGAAGGAAAAAAGATGAGAATGGGAAAAGTTTGGTTTTTCTTATTGATATGCTTCTGTACTGTTTGAAAAATTTTAATAAGATACATATATCTGTAGATACATAATCCACCCAAAAGCCAATTAATCTTATTCTCATAATTACTGTGAATTTTGTCAAAATTTGTTTCAATGTGGCTTACCTCCAGCCATTCATTCAGCCTTGTCACTGCAGTTTTGTTCACCCAATCTGTCAATTTCATGGTTTACATTTCAGACGTCTAGCATTTCTTAAATGCTCAACGTCTGTGGAAATGGGTGAGATTTCTTTTAAATGCAATTTACTGTGTTCTTATTTGGCTTTTGCTAATTGGCAAAATGGTGTATTGTCTTTCTACAAATTTATCTACAGTCAACTTGGACTCTCAAAATCCACAGCTAGGCGGGGCACAGTGGCTCACACCTGTAATCCCGGCACTTTGGGAGGCCGACGCAGGTGGATCACAAGGTCAGGAGTTCAAGACCAGCCTGGCCAGCATGGCGAAACCCTGTCTCTATTAAAAATACAAAAATTAGGCATGGTGGCACACACCTGTAATCCCAGCTACTCAGGAGGCTGAGGCAGGAGAATTGCTTGAACCCAGGAGGTGGAGGCTGCAGTGAGCCAAGATCATGCCACTGCACTCCAGCCTGGGCGACAGAGCAAGACTCCATCTCAGAAAAAAAAAAAAAAAAAAAATCCACAGCTAATAGGAGCAGATAAATTGGCTTGTTATGGACCTGTCAACATCATCAGAAGCACAGTAGTTTCTTCCTCTCAGGAGACAGGTATATCCTTTTAGAACAGTTTATGAAATAATAACATAGTATATGAGATATTAAGCTAAGAAGTTTCTACATCACCAAGATACAAGCTCAGATTTTTGCTAGATTTGTCTTTCTTTATTCTGCATAAACCTATTATTTACTCATATTTTTTTCTTTTTAAACATAGAACCTAGAAGAGAAAAACATTGTTCAAGATGACAAAGAGGTGATCTTGAGCTCAGAGGAGGAGAGTTTCTTTGTCCAAGTGCATGATGTTTCTCCAGAGCAACCTCGAACAGTCATCAAAGCACCCCGCGTCAGCACTGCACAGGATGTCATTCAGCAGGTAAAAGCCTCTCCCTTCCTCACCTCAGTCCTTTCCTCAGCATAAATTATTGGAACAAATGTCTGTGCACTGATGGCTCATTTTATGAGTAAAGTTCCTGAACAACAGGGACCTCAAAGGGGAGTGTGTGCCTCTTAAGGCTGGGAAATTGCCTCACATGCTGGCTCATGCCTGTAATCCCAGTTTCAGGAGACTGAGGCAGGAGGATCACTTGAGCACAGGAGTTGGAGGCTGCAGTGAGCTATGACTGGCCACTGCACTGCAGCCCGGATGACAGAGTGAGGCCCTGTCTCTAATTGAAAAAAACAACCGACCCAGTGGCTCACACCTGTAATCCCAGCAGTTTGGGAGGCTGAGGCGGGCAGATCACTTGAGCTCATGAGTTTGAGACAAGCATGGCCGACATGGCAAAACCCTGTCTTTACAAAAAGTACAAAAATTGCTGGGCACGGTGGCTCACGCCTGTAATCCCAACACTTTGTGGGGCCAAGGCGGGTGGATTGCCTGAGGTCAGGAGTTCGAGACCAGCCTGGCCAACATGGTGAAACCCCATCTCTACTAAAAATACAAAAATTAGCTGGGCATGGTGGCAGACACCTGTAATCCCAGCTACTTGGGAGGCTGAGGCAGGAGAATCGCTTGAACCCGGGAGGCAGAGGTTGCAGTGAGCCGAGATCGTGCCATTGTGCTTCAGCCTGGGCAACAAGAGTGAGACTTCGTCTAAAAAAAAAAGTACAAAAATTAGCCAGGCATGGTAGTGTGCACCTGTAGTCCCTGCTACTCAGGAGGCTGAGGTAGGAGGATCACTTGAGCCTGGGAGGCAGAGGTTGCAATGAGCCAAAATCGCGCCACTTTACTCCAGCCTGGGCAACAGAGCCAGACCCTGTCTCAAACAAAAACAAATTTAAAAACTTTAAAATCTTGGAAATATTAATTTATTCCTTCAACAGACACTTAGTATCTACAGTGAGTCTGGATCTCTATAAAGCATTGATAATAATGGATTTAGGAAGTGACTCTGCGGTGACAATGTCATGGTCCCAGAAATACCTAAGCCAGTACCTACTGACCATCTCTCAAGGATCCTACAGAGGACAAGTAGGAGGCCTACTCTGATCCTCTCCCCTCCTCTAAATCATGCTTCTCTGAGAGTTTACACGGTTTCAGAGAAGTTTGCTTCCTTCATAGCCTTGTTAGGGTAAGCCATTCATCAAACACCTATTTGAGAAGACATACAACACAATGATTAAGAGCACAGACCCTAGATCAAGCTGTGTTAGATTCAAATCCCAGCTCTACTTCTTACTGAGACCTGGAGTAAGAGCTCAAATCTGTGCCTTAGTTATAGTAGTGTGCTGGTAAATCAGCTTTGTAAAAGAAAAAGAAAAGCCCTTATTTATTTCTTTTGTGTAAATGCCCCTACCATATCTGATTTCACCAGACTATTCCCGTTGGCTCCAGCAAAACACTACATGGTAAGTCACCACATAGATCACCACATAGACAATATGGAGATAGTATGATCGTACTTTCCTTGAAGGTTAAGTATAGGTAAGATGTTTAATACAATGCCTAGCAAATGGTAAACATTACTTAAGGGTTACTTGCTGTTCTTACTGTATGATAACTTGGTTAATATTAGCCATCTTATTCAACTGACTTTGAATTCCAAAGGGCCCAGACTTACATTTCTTTAACTTATCTTTGTCTCCCCTAAAAGTACAGCACAGTATCTGGGACATAGTTGGCCCTCACTAAACATTTAATGAATTAACAAATGCATCAATGAAAGACATTCTTATATTAAATGAAAAGAGAGATCAGTTGACTTCTAAAATTCTTTCAACATCCAAGACTCTGTGATAGAGACAGCCCAGTGGGACAAAGAGGCTCCTGAAGAGCAAGATTCTGTTCCTCACTGGCTGACTTTCATGTCTATGAGCTTTGGTACATGCAGAAAATCTGGTTCAGACCTTTATATATTATAGCTGTGTATATCCTGGAATCTACTTAACCTGTCTTAAGTATAAGCCTCCTCGTCTGAAATTCGGGATAATAACACCTAATTCATAGACCGTTGCAAAGCTAAATGAGGTAACGTGGGAAATTACATTACAAGCTACAACTATACAACTGCAAAATGAGTTGGATGAGATGATCTGGAAGATCCCCTTCATCTCTAGTCTGGGCCATTTTTCCACCTTAAAGTTTCATATAGAATGAATGCAAATGTTGGAGATTCTGTGTCTTTATTCAGTTGATCATAACTTACCTTTCAGACCTTATGCAAAGCCAAATATTCCTACAGCATCCTGAGCAACCCCAATCCAAGCGACTATGTGCTTTTGGAAGAGTTGGTGAAAGACACTACCAACAAGAAGACTACCACACCAAAGTCCTCTCAGCGGGTCCTTCTGGATCAGGAGTGTGTGTTTCAAGCCCAAAGCAAGTGGAAAGGTGCAGGAAAATTCATCCTTAAGCTAAAGGAGCAGGTGCAGGTAAAGTTTAAAGTTATTTTGCTCTGTTCGTAAGTTATCTGATACCCATAATTACACTGTAGCCAGATCTGGAAGCTGGTGAAATTTAGGAGAAAGTTCCTGAGTCAAGGAATGGAGTTAGGAGAAAATTGTTTGGCTTTGTTTTCACTGTATGAAAAAACATGTGGCCGAGCTTGCGGTTAAGCAGTCCTAGAGGGGAGTTCCTCAGCCCTACTCTCTCCAAAGCTCTGGAGAGAAAAGGAAAGCACTCTTCTGAAATAGTGTCATGTGACGGAGGAAACTGAGTTTAACCTAACACCAATGGAAGGTTCTTTGTTCCCACAGGCATCTCGAGAAGATAAAAAGAAAGGCATTTCTTTTGCAAGTGAACTCAAGAAGCTCACCAAGTCAACTAAACAGCCCCGAGGACTTACATCACCTTCTCAGCTCTTGACCTCAGAAAGTATCCAAACCAAGGAGGAGAAACCTGTGGGTGGCTTGTCCTCCAGTGACACAATGGATTACCGACAGTGACTAAGGGCAGCATGTTTAACCCAGGTATAGTAAGTCATTGCACCATCCTGGAACAGGGCTTAACTTAAATTACTTTGTAAGGAAGGCATAGTTAGTACAATGTCTTTTATCTTTTCCAACAGGAAGATGTCCCTTGAAGGCAGGTAGGAATGGGAACTTAAAACAGGAAAAGGGCTCTGAAGATATGTGTAACATGATATGCTATTGAACACTGTTTAAGAAAAAGGGAAAGAGGCCAGGCGCGGTGGCGCATGCCTATAATCCCAGCACTTTGGGAGGCCGAGGCAGGCAGGTCACCTGAGGTCAGTTCAAGATCAGCCTGACCAACATGGAGAAACCCCGTCTCTACTAAAACTACAAAATTAGCTGGGCGTGGTGGTGCATGCCTATAATCCCAGCTACTTGGGAGGCTGAGGCAGGAGAATCGCTTGAACTCAGAAGGCGGAGGTTGCAGTGAGCCGAGATCACACCATTGCACTCCAGCCTGGGCAACGGGAGTGAAACTCCGTCTCAAAAAAAAAAAAAAAAAGGAAAGAAAAAAATATATATATATATATCTATATATGCAACTTGAGTTTTTGTAATTTTAGACCCCTTATTTTGTAGATAAATAAGCAAAGGTCCCAAGAAGTCAATCAACTTGCCCAAAGTACTCTGACAGCCTTATTTCATCAGACAACTGTCTTCAGTATTAATAACTGACAGGAACATTCTTCAAGGGCTCTATGGATCATTCAGCTTTTATTCTTTTGGATTTCTAGTTTTATTGCTGTTCTAATTTAGGTTTGATGTAGCTTCAACAACCTCATCTCCTTCTGCCTCAATTAAAAAAATAAAAATCTGGCATCCAGGATGTGGTTAAAAAGAAAGCAAAATAACATAACAGCCTCAATCTTGAAAATGCAGTAAATTTACTGCTTGATATTCACACAAATTTCATTCTATCTTAAAGCAAATTATTTACATGAGACCTGAATAAAAGCAAGTGAGGGAACCAGTAGTAAGTTTCTCCTTTTCGCTTAGTTTCCTAATGAACCTAAGGGTTCATTAAAGCCCACTTTTCACATGTTCCATGGTAGTTCACAGATTTAAAATTCCCAAGATGAACAGCACAGTGAAGGCACTGCTGTTTATGTGACAGAGCTTCACCATCTGCCTTTATGACAATGAGGAACTTCTGATATAAAACTGCCAAACTGCAGAAACTCACAATTAAAGAACTCAGTGATGCCTCTTGACAGAGCCAAATTTGACTTAAAACAGCCCAAAAGAAGGCCCAATACATTGATACCATGTTTCCACATTTAAAGAGCAACTCCTAAAATAACTGATGTCCTATATTACACTCGGCAGTGGTCAAAATTTTAAATATTGTTTTCCATATCCAGAAGTTAGTATCAAATCATAGGTGTGATGTTATACACACCTCTATAACTTCTGTAATGAGGTGAAATTACACTAAAGCTGGTAAATTGGTCATATATTACTCTACATATAAAGAGCCCTCTATGTGCTACAAGATTACTTCTTAAGTACAGAAGAATACAACTCCATTAGAAATTTGACTTAAAAATAATATGCCTACTATAATGAACATTGCTAATTGCTTATATTTTAGGAGACTGGGGGAGGGTGATAGTGATTTAGATGATTGCCTTTAGATTTTATTGTCCTGTAGCAAGTAGGTATTTATTTTTTCTGATCGATGGATTCACATGACTTTTTTTTTTCTTTTTCTAAGCAAGCAGATATTATTTTTTCTGATCGATGGATTCACACGACTTTTTTTTTTTCTTTTTCTAAGCAAGCAGATATTTAGAATCATTCCGTTAACTTCACAGCTTTGCTTAAAGCTGGGGAGGCTTGGCCAGGCACAGTGACTCACGCCTGTAATCCCAGCACTTTGGGAGGCCGAGGCGGGCAGATCACGAGGTCAAGAGATGGGACCACCCTGGCCAACATGGTGAAACCCCGTCTCTACTAAAAATACAACAATTAGCTGGGTGTGGTGGTGCACGCCAGTAGTCCCAGCTACTCAGGAGGCTGAGGCAGAAGAATCGCTTGAACCTGGGAGACGGAGGTTGCAGTGAGCTGAGACTGCGCCACTGCACTCCAGCCTAGCGACACAGCGAGACTCCGTCTCAAAACAAAACAAAAGCTAGGGAGGCTTCTCTTATAGTCATTGGTGCATCTACGTGAATTGACATCCCATGTTATGACCTCCTTTACAATGGTCTGTTCAAGAAAGAGCACTTGTAAAAGAAAAGAAGAGCTCATAAGAAAACAAGTTTAGGGTTTAGGACCAGGCGCAGTGGCTCATGCCTGTAATCCCAGCACTGTGGGAGGCCGAGGTGTGTGGATCACTTGAGGTCAGGAGTTCGAGACCAGCCTGGCCAACATGATGAAACACCATCTCTACCAAAAAATATAAAAATTCCTGTAGTCCCAGCTACTCAGGAGGTTGAGGCAGGAGAATTGCTTGAACTTTGGAGGCAGAGGTCCAGCCAGACGAGAGGGAGAGAGAGAGTGAAAAGAAAGAATTGTTTAGTAGTTTTTCCACTTTCTAGGTAACATATTTCATATTTGTTCTAAAATGATCCCTTTTAAAGTTTTCAATAATCTACAAATTTTTAAAGAACATATTCATCTCATTATCTGAAGTAGTAGTTAGCTGAAGGAATTCCACCTTTTCTTAAAGTTGAACAGTTTATTTGAATGTGATCTTTTTAAAAAAAAGAAAACTTTCTAAAGAATGTGAAATATTTCCAAGGCAGAAATAACCTAATGTTCTACTTCCTAGAAACATCATGTTCTAACATTGTGAGTACAGAGGAAACAGTCTCTTACCCAAACCTAGCCACTAGAGCTGTGGCTGGAAAACTCTGAACCCTTGCTATACTGTAAGTGTTTCTGTTTCTTCATTTTCAATATACTGATAAGCCTCTGTATACAACATTACAGGTGAAGATCTTTCAGCAAGAAGTTAAAGAGTGAACATGGTGGAAAAAAATATAATTTACTTTTCATCATACTTAAACTGGAAATTGATGATTTCTGAACTGAAGCCTTCACACATGTGAGATCCATGCTGAGGAGAAGCAAAATGGCACAGGGCTAGTTGCCACCAACCAATTTACCGATGAATGAAGGAATGAAGCCCAGGGGACTGCCATTTTATAAATGTCAGCAGTTGGAAAAATCGTCACGAATTGACTTAGAGCAAGGGTCAGCAAGTTTGTCTGTAAAGGGCCAAAAAGTAAATATTTTAGGGCTGGGGGGCCATAAAATATGTTGCAACCACCCAATTCTGCCGTTGTAGTGCAAAAGCAGCCATAGACAACACATACATGAATGAACGTGGCTGTATTCCAATAAAACTTTATTTATGGACACTGAAATTGGAATTTCATATATTTTTCACATGTCACAAATACTCTTGACTTTTTTTCAACCATTTAAAAACATAAAAACTATTCTTAGTTCAGGGGCCATACAAAAACAGGTGGCAGGCTAGATTTGGCCCAAGGACCTTAATTTGCCAAGACAACTAAGAGAACTGGGAACAAGGAGCACAAAGATCTGAAAACAGGAAAGGAAGTTTAGCCATACATTTTATGGCCGAGAATTAGAAGCTTTGGGGCATTTCAAGTGTAAATATGTCGTATCACAACATAAGAGTCATTAAAATTCAATTTAGTTCCTGTATTGTGTACCACAGTGCACTCCTCTTTAGGATTTTTTACATATAGAAATAATACTGGTTTTTTTTTTAAGGTTATTGCTTATTTAGTTAATAGGGTTGCTTTAAAAAAGGTTATTGCTTAATCATAGATTACTCATTTTTGGTTTTCAAAATGAATTTAGAATGATGTATAATTTAATATCTACTGAACTGCAATGTCTTAACAAGAAACCTAGCAATTTTTTAAAGCAAAAGTAGATTGAGTTGGTGTTTAAGGTAAATTTATTTTGCAAGGTTTGTACTGACACTGTACTTATATATTTATTATACATCACTCTCTTGATATTGCCATGGATTAGAAGCATTAGTTCTCAGTACTTGAAGACAAACTTCTAAAAAGAAAATATATGCTCTGAACATCTGAAATGGGCTAGACTTTCAAGTAAAATCGCTTCATTTCTGATTAACTGAAGAGCTATTGAGCCAAGTCATACTTGCCATTTAATGTAAATTATTTTTAAACTTTGCTGTATAAAACCATTAAGTGTAAGGATTCTTCATATTCTTAGTATGACGCAAATTATGAATTTTAAAAATGAAATACGTATTCCTCTAAAGTAAAACCCAAACTTTTATCTTTCCATTGGTATCTCTGAATTTTAAGACACTTTTCTTCAAATTACAAAACACTAAAACTCTTAAACTTCACTTTGAGAAATTTTTTTAACCAATTATAAAAATGAAACCATCCCCATGTGTTTCTTGCATATTCTAAAAACAGAAGTGTTAAAAATACATCACACAGGCTGGGCAGAGTGGCTCACGCCTGTAACTCCAGCACTTTGGGAGGCCAAGACAGGCGGATCAGGACAGAGAACGAGGCCATCCTGGCCAACATGGCGAAACCCAATCTCTACTAAAAGTACAAAAATTAGCTGGGCGTGGTGGCATGTGCCTGTAATCCCAGCTACTCGGGAGGCTGAAGGCAGGAGAATCACTTGAACCTGGGAGGTGGAGGTTGCAGTGAGCCAAGATCGCACCCCACTACACTCCAGCCTGGTGACAGAGCAAGACTCCGTCTCAAAAAAAAAAAAAAAAAAAAATACACCACACAGCTTTCATGTCATTGAAAGTTCTTACTGGGTCAAAGCCTTAAGGCTAGAACTACCATTTTCTTGTCAACAGAATTCAGGCTATTCCAGTTTGATGTAATCTATACAGTAGTACAGGTTTAAGTCAAATAATCATTCTAACAAATGCACAATGCTGCTCCATTTAAAAAATATTCCGGAAACACTTTATCAAGCCTCTAATAAGTGAACATGCCAAACAGTTTGCCCCACCATGTGTTGAAAACTGAGTTGCTGGTCTAAGTGGCTAGAGGCCAAATGAAAACTGTACAGAGTAACAAGATGAAGACTGGTCTCTCTAGGTTTATCATTTGATTCTGATGCTTTCTAAGCACTGCCCCACTCCTCCTCCATGACCTTTAACAGGTGTATATTTTACAACATAAATCTGAGACTGAAGTTGAGACCAGGTTTAACCAATGAGAGAATCCAGCCTACTGCCTAGGTTGCATCCCAACTTAGTTGTTTATCACATTTTGAGGTGAAAGGACATACTTCATTGTATTTGAGTCTTTAGGATTATAGAAAGAACACATTGTTTTAAAATGTAAAGAGTTGGCTGGGCACAGTGGCTCATGCCTGTAATCCCAACACTGGGAGGCTGAGGTGGGTGGATCAACTGAGGTCTGAAGTTCGAGGCCAACATGGTGAAATCCATCTCTACTAAAAATACAAAAATTAGCTGGGCATGGTGGTGGGCACCTGTAAATCCCAGCTATTGGGGAGGCTGAGGCAGGAGAGAATTGCCTGAACTCAAGACGTGGAGGTTGCAGTGAGTGGAGACTGTGCCACTGCACTCCAGCCTGGGTGCAAGAGTGAGACTCCATCTCAAAAAAAAAAAAAAAAAAAAAATTCAAAGAGTCTAGTCTACTATTATACACAAATGGCCAGCACAACCTGATGTTGGCTGAAAATATTTGTTTTATTTAAAGCTTTATCTGAATTAAACAGCTATATTATGCCAAGTGAAAGAAATTATCTTAAATAGCCACTATGACTATACCCATTACCATTTCACACTTTTTAGGCTACCAGAAATCTGGGTAGCAAACTCCTCGTTAAAGTTGATGTGGACAAGAATCTAAATATGCAAGTTGGGGTCATTACAAAATTTTAAGAAGCATCACTGAAAGTGGAGAAAGGAGCATGAATTCTGTCACTCTGTTCAGTGATGCCAAATCTGTAAGAATGATCCTATCTGGGTAGAAAGTGCCCTTTGAGGGGTAAAGCTTCTTTTCATCTCATCATTAGCAAGTAAAAGTTATTTACAAATTCTCCAGTTGGGAGTCAATATGAAGTCTAGACTCAACAAAAGTTGAGTTACAAGTGACTTGTTTTTAATCAAACTTGCTTTCATAAAGGCCTCCCATCTCAATGGCTCTGGAGACTCTGGAAGCTCATTAATGAAAGTGGGCCCTCTATGATATGTATCAATTTACCTTTTGCTAACTACATCTTCCCCTTCCTTTCTTCTCTCCTCTTCCAATATCTCTATAGATTTCTGTCCTCTGCACAGAGACCCACAGGCCTTGCTTAATTCTGGAAAGTTATCAGGGCTTGCTTACTGGCCCGATAAAATTGAATTAACTCTAAAACACAAAACTCCACATCTATGCTCCCATGCCAGTAAAGAAGAGGAGGATTTTCCTGGCTGGTGTCTTTGATCTTATATTGGCAGCCTACAGGGAAAGTGCTCTCACAGTGAAAGTCTCTGACCCCTTTTCAGTTGCTTATATATCAGCAGTGAGGCCAGAAAAGATATACCTGGGACCCCAAAAAAGTTAGAGAGAAAAGGGAGATTGTTTCTTACACAGAGTCTAGACTTGGGTCAATATTCCCCATGATCCATTGTTAATAATTTATGTGTTCTCTGCCATCCCTATGTAGCAGCTTCTTAAAAGCAATCCTTGGCTGATGGCTATGGATTCTGACATAGGAATACCTGAAATGAGTCCCTTTGAAACACATACTGGGTCTCTATGATTACCAAGCTATTCTTTTTTTTTTTTTTTTTTTTTTTTGAGGCAGAGTCTCACTCTGTTGCCCAGGCTGGAGTACAGTGGTACGATCTCAACTCACCACAACCTCCACCTCCCCGGTTCAAGTGATTCTCTTGCCTCAGCCTCCCAAGTAGCTGGGACTACAGGCGTGCGCTACCATGTCTGGCTAATTTTTTTTATTTTCAGTAGAGATGGGGTTTCACTATGTTGGTAAGGCTGGTCTCGAACTCCTGACCTCGTGATCTACCCGCCTCAGCCTCCCAAAGTGCTGGGATTATAGACGTGAGCCACTATACCTGGCCTACCTATTCTTATACATCTCTTAGATTCAAAACATACTATGCACAAGCTTGTCACCAAACAGATGACATAGGTCTCTAAACTTTTGACACAAGTAATTCTAACACTGAATTGGATACTGTCACATTTTTCAAAAGCGTTATGTGGATGATCTGACTCAGCATGGAAGACTGAGGTTATGTCTTACACCCATTATTTCCCACCCCACTCTTAAGTGCCACCATAGCGCTAAGCACACAGTAGGTGCTCATTATTTGTCTAGTTAAAAAAAAAAATTAAGGCTGTAGCTTAATAAAGCCTCAGGATATGTATGTGCCTGTGTGTGTGTGTGTGTGTATGTGTGTAATCACTAATAACTACATTTAGTTCTAAAAATAAAATTAATCAATATAAGCTTATGTAAGTTAATGCACAAATATATTTCCTCAAATTCACATAGGATACTCAAATATAGATGTATAATTTTGTAGTCCCACTGTGATTCTCCATATGTATAACAAGAAAATTAAAGGCATAATACAGCTGTGAAATAGCTGATGAGTTTCTATTTTAAGCTGATTTTTCACCAGAAGTATAGTTTCTGCTGCCAAAGTAAAGTATAAATGTATTTGTATATGTTTGGAAAATAAATAATTTGTGACATGTATTGGTCACTTGTGCTCTGATGGGAATTAGACCCTTTGGTTAGCCACACAAATATCACATTCCTGGACTTTGTTTTATATCTAAAAGGTGGACTAAATGCAAATATTCATATGCTGAATCATACCTTTCTCATTAAATAATCAAGCCTTAAAAAATGTGACCTCAGAACCACTTTTAAAAATCATATATAATATGCTAAAAGACTGACATACACTGTTAAGCTCATATCCTCTCACTCTGCTGGAATGGTAAAGGAATTTTCTACTTCCGTTTACTTCATGCGAAAAAAGAGCTCTAAGCTCCAGAGTAAAATAACTGGCTGCTATGACTTTCAAACAGTAAGAGATCTCTTTAGTTGGACTGCTGTGCTTTTTTCAAAAAATTATCATATCACAAGAATAGGAAGCAGAAAAAAACAGCTGTTTTATTCAACTATTCACAATAGAGAATATTTATAACCTAGTCACTGAAACATGCATTTCTTAGGCCACTCCTAGAATATGGGAACAGCTGTTACATAAAATACTGTTTCATAATTATATTAATAAGAAAAAGCATTTTACCTGTTCCAAGAGGGTAAAAAAGCTCCTCATTGAGTATCCTTTGTCCCTAGAACAGAATGGTAGAGTCTTGGGCCTGGTTCTTCTACCCTGGAGCAATTCTTCCCCAGTCACCCTCCAGGGAATGTCAGAAAACGTGAAGAACTTCAGAGACTAGAATCATATTCAAACTTTCCTTGAAAGTAGCTATAATAAACACTAATACCTTTTTTAAAAGGCCAAATTAGGTAACTTCTTTCAGTGGATCATCCAGCAAAAGCCAATGAACCTGAATACAAGCTATTTTTTTCTTTTCTCACAAATCTTCATAAAAATATATTAACTCCAATTTAGAATGCTTCTCATTTCCATCCACAGTATTGAAATAAAAATATTTAGAGTATTTAGTTATAAAAAGTAACTAAATGGTAAAATGTCTTCTCATGGTCTTGATTTTTCTGTGCTCTATGCCCTAATTTTAATATAGCAACTGCACTTCAGTAAGATCCAGTCCAAAGATTTTTTTAAAAAACTATAATGTACGTGAAGCTTTTAAAAGGCAGCATCATCAAGAAAGTAATTTCCAAATACTGGGGAGAAAAAAGGCTTTTGATCTCCTTGATGGAATGACATATTCAGAATAGGGGCAGAACCCTGTGCCATGCAAAGAGTCATTCTTCCTCCTCTTCCTAGACATTCTTAGAAAGCTTTCCTTGTATAAAAAGAAAAGGTCCTAAGTTAACAACTCATCTTTATGTACATCTGCACACACAAATATACAAGAAAGTCCACTGACTTCATTCCTCTACTAGTGTAGTGATGTTTTCAAATATTTCGTGAAATCCAGAGGCGATTCAGTAGCAACTTCACTGGAGTATCTTTTGATTAGGTGATTTAAATCTTCATTCAAAAATGAATCCCCTTGTAAAACTTTACCCTGGGAAAATATTTAAAGTATGAGTTAGAAGTTACTTATGCTATAAGCTAAAGCCAACCTGTGAACCAAGTTGAAAATGGCAACAGCTGACACCAACACATGCAACACAATGACAGATGCTTGGTAAGGTCTTGGACATATCCTATATTGAATGAAACAGTTTCATGATTATCTCTATAGAATTTCAACCTCAGATATCCATCCTATGATGAACTCCTAAACATTAAAAAAAAAAAAAAACTACCTATAAAATAATTAAGCAAACTGGAGTTAGAGTTATTGAGATACATTGGTTTCTATTTCTTCTTTTAAAAAAATGAAAAATATCCCATACCTTTATTTTGGGGTTTGAAGATTCAACAGGAGGATTGAATGTCATTTCTGCCGTGCTATATGCCTCAAAAAGTTCAGCAGCAGATCTAAATCACAAACACAAAAAATGTAAAGATACCACCACATCTGTGTAACTCAAAAATAATTAGATTATACTCAGAGAATGATTCATTCTTAACCCATATATTAAAGATTTGAAACTAACCAACCAATCCAGTCACTTAACAAATTCTAAATTGCCATGTAATGTCAACATTATCCAACTAAATCCGCCTCAGAGAGGTTTGGTATACATTTAGCGATACAGGCATAGACTCGAGAGAGAAAGCTAAGCTGAAGAACTCCAGTTCAGTGTGATCAAATCCCAACCCACTGATAATGCAACTAAGTCTATCTTAGTCATGGGAGCCAGAGGACTGAAGCATGGAGTCATTCTCCACAGACTTAGAACACAGCTCAACTCTTCAGCTACTGGCCTGGATGAAAAACAAGGAAAGGCCATTCAGGACAGAATACATGTCTATACCCATGGCGTGTAAATGAATCCTTAATGATTTGGAATTAGTTCACACTCTCCAAAACAGATAGGCAAGGGCCTACGAGGGTAGCAATTAGGCTCACATCCCAATACCCACTCTCCAGAAGCCCACTATGAGTCTTTCTTAAGCCTTTGGGATAAGCCCATTCCTCATCCTTCTCCACAAAGGAAACATCTTTCCTTAGCAAAACTGCTAAGGAAAACATGCCATAAAATAATCATTGTCAAGAGTGACAAAGAATTGTTTTCTCCTTTTTTCCTCTTTTAAAAAACAAGGCTGGTGGGGTGAAGACTGGGGACAGGTGAGAAGTGTGAGGGAAGAAGAAGTAAATGGCCATTTTATTTAATAAGACCAAAAGTTATCTCCATCCTACTCAGAAGGAAAGGGCTCATGGAAAACTGCAGAGCTCTTGCCTCATGTAAAGGAGGCAGCAACTGACTGACTACTGTCATGTAAAATACAAGCCAATGTCACCAAACCTCCCAGTATTTCAAGAAAAGCGGGAAATGTGAATTTCGGATGAATTCTTTCAATATTTAAAAGACAGCAACTAATTCAATTTTTTTCAAACTCTTGAGGCCAGAAAAATCGGCCTGGCCCACAGGTCACCAATCTGTGATCTCTGAATTACAGAAACCAATGGGCTTGCAAAAGGAAAAAACCTACAGCAAAATATTAATTCTGGGTAATGAGTACATTGTAAGGTGCTATTGTTTGAATGTGTCCCCTCCAAAATTCAGATACGGAAACTTAAGTCAATGTGATGGTATTAAGAGGTGAAAGCTTTAAAAGGTGATTAAGCCATGAATGGGATTAACCCATTTATGCCTACTAGTGTTCCATTATCAGAACGCTAAGCTTGTAGGAGTTATTTATATCCTACTGCTCAAGGTCATCGCCAAGGTCTGATTTTTCACCAAAAAAAAAAAAATTTGCAACCTCTGGCATAAATGGGTTAAAGTCTTTATAGAAGAGATTTCATGAAGTGAAGCTGTGGCACTGCTCCCCTTCTGTCCTGTCTGCCATGTGAGGGCGTGAAGTTCCTCCCCTCCAGAAGACGCAGCAACAAGATGCCATCTCAGAAGCAGAGAGGCGCCCTCATCAGTCAACCAAACCTACCAGCACCTTGATCTTCAACTTCCCAGCCTCCAGAATTCTGAGAAAATAAATTTCTGTTCTTTTTTTCAGACGGATTCGCTCTTGTCACCCAGGCTGGAGTGCAATGGTGAGATCTCGACTCACTGCAACCTCCGCCTCCCGGGTTCAAGCGATTCTCCTGCCTCAGCTTCCCAAGTAGCTGAGACTACAGGAACCCACCACCACGCCTGGCTAATTTTTGTATTTTTAGTAGAGATGGGGCTTCACCATGCTGGCCAGGCTAGTCCTGAACTCCTGACCTCAGGTGATCCACCTGCCTCAGCCTCCCAAAGTGCTGGGATTACAGGCGTGGGCCACTGAACCTGGCCCTCTATTGTTTATAAATTACCCAGTCTTAGGCATTTTTTATGGCACCATAAATGAACTGAGGGATTTTTTTATACCATTTTCTCTCTTTCTCTGTATAACTTAAGTATTTCCTGTCTGTATGTAAAAAAAGGTAATTACTGGCTGGGCGCAGTGGCTCACACCTGTAATCCCAGCACTTTAGGAGGCCAAGGTGGGTGGATTACCTGAGGTCAGGAGTTCGAGACCAGCCTGGCCAGCATGATGAAATGCCATCTCTACAAAAATTACAAAAATTAGCTGGGCATGGTGGTGGGTGCCTGTAATCCCAGCTACTCGGGAAGCTGAGGCAGGAGAATCGCTTGAACCTGGGAGGTGGAGGTTGCAGTGAGCCGAGACTGCGTCACTGCACTCCAGCCTGGACAACAGACTGAGACTCCATCTCAAAAAAAAAAAAAAAAGTAATTACTATTTTTCACCTTTCTTGTACTTGTGAAAATTTTGTAAGTAAACAGTTCAGGGAAAAGAAAACTCTTTTAGGAGGACCTTTTCCCCATCTGGGTGTGAGGCAGATGCTGGAAATACCCATCCAAGCTGCTTATAGGTCAGAAGGTACTCTGCAAGGGCCAAAAAAAGAAAAAGCTGCCCTTCTGGATGGCAGTGTTCCAAAGCACCTCTTTTCTTCCCTCTCCTCATTTTTTTTTTCTCCTCATCTTGCCCTAACAGGACCATTCAAAAAAAAAAAAGAGAGAGAGCAAGCGAGAAAGCGAGGAAGCTTAATTTGGTTGACTTGTGTTTTATCTTCACATGAAGCACCTATAGCCATAGATTATTCATTGTTGAACCTGAGTGATGGGGGAGCATATGGGCATTCACTATGCCATTCTACTATCCTGTATGTGTCAAACTTTTCATGATTAAAAAAATGTTTTTCAAGCTGAATGACAGAAGAAGAAAAAAAATGTTTTAAGTGATTAACAAAATCATAGCATGTTTTCTTTCAGAACAATTCAGGAATATGAAGCAAGACCAATCCAGATACCCAACTGGCACTTTAGATTTTGTAGTATGTTACTTTATAAAACATTCTTCTCATAGTAAGTGGCTATCAGCTGAATTTTGTAGTTTTAGAATAAGGCAATGCTAAATATTACCTTCGACTCAACTCTGGTTTGAGTGCTCCAGAGCCTTCAGAAGGGGCTCCAGCGATCAGGTGGACTGCAAATCTCTGCACTATGGGATGATAATGCCTCTGAAAGGAAAACAGGACAATCACATTCTGCACAGGTCAGTCCTTTACAAAAAACACTAGCCACAGCAAAGATTTTCTTAAATAAAATTACATCAAATTTTTTTAATCACCTATGTAAAGTATATGTAATTCATTAGAAGCACATACCCACAGAAAGAATATTATCTTTGCTCATAGGATTAAAACACAAATCAAGTTACCAGTGAAGTAGTTTAGTCTTGCTTTTACAATATAAATAGAAAAATCAAAAAGCAATTCCTCTTTCAGAGTGAAAAAAGTTAATTTACAACAGGTTACCTGCCACTTCTATTTTCTACAAGTCTCACTCTAATGCTGTCCATACTGAAGGATCACTGCATAGGTGAAACCATCTTGAAACAGGGCTTACTAAAGTCTCCTTGGATAGGACTCAACAGAAATGTACCTGATAACAAATCCTCTGAAGAGTGTTAGGGAAAGATTTCAATAAAGGGAAAGGTTTCAGTAAATCTTCCACAACTGCACCCTACAGAACTGACACTGTTTTCTGCTTCCTTAGAAAATGTACCTCAACAGCTTAAAGAATAGTAAGAGCAAAGTAAAATGTAGCATACTAACACAGGAATTCTAAAAAAGGCAGCCCCAGAACAAAATATAATTAAGTACTCTGGCAATAACAACTATTTGAAGAAAAACTGGAAAACAATTATTCACACACATCCCCAAAAAGAAAAAAACCAGGGCCACTCTTACCCGCAGAGCATGCAGTTCCCACAGAGCAGTGTTCTGAGCATTGCAGTACTCAGGCTCATCCAGTTCAGGAAGAAAAACTCCACTTCCCTGAGATTCACTGTCAAGCAGTAGATCTGTTTTGGGGAAAGTCTGCAAAAATGTCACATTAAAAAAATTGGTTAAATTAACATTGTTAATGTAAGAGGTGTTACTGGTTTGTAGTTGTATTTGCATTTAAATTTATGGTTGTATAAGAGCTTTAACATAAAGTCTTTACACCTAGTTTTAATAAAAAACAATTTAAGTTTATATCGTAAGAACAAGAGTTGCAAAAAAAAATTGTATCTTTGCTTGCTTTGAAAATTAATTTTATCTTGCAAAAGAAAACAATATGCTTCTCACCTTGCAATCCCACTTTTAGAAATCTGATAGAAATAATTACATCAGATAAATACATAAAGATATTCACTATAGCATCATTTGTAACAGCAAAAAAAAAAAATAACCTATATCAAGAGAAACAGAAAGAAGCAGAAAAACCAGACTGCCTACATTTGAATATCACTTCTACCACTGACTGGCACTGCTACTCAAGACAAGACACTTAACCTCTCTGGACCTCAGTTTTCCCACATGTAAAACAGGAACAAGAATAGTAGCTACCTCAGAGTTATGAAAATTAAGTTTTTGTAAGGCATTTATAACTGGAAGGCACATAGTCAAAACTATGGTGTTTGTTAAGCAAAGAACTAAATAAACCTTACACAGACATTAAAGAGTTAGAGTAGTGACATTATAATGTGTTTACCATGATTAAATGCTAAGGTTAAAAAAGTGGTAGAATATATAGCATAATCCTCTTTCCATTAAAATACAAAGTTGAGTTGTTTCTATGTGTATGTGTTTATATATGAACTTTAAAAGGCTGCTGGAAAAATACCCACCAAATGGTAAATGGATACCCACCTAATGACACTCTGAGAAGTGTCAATAGGTATAAAATGCTTTTTTTCAATTTTATATACTTCTTTGTCACCTGATTTTGTTACAAGTGTGAATTACTTCTGTAATTGAAATAATATAAAAGGGGGGAAAAGACATGCCTCAAACAAAAAAAATCATTGCATTATAAGAACTTAACTGTTCATTTGTATCACTACTTACATGCATTAATATTCTGGTAGTTGCTAAAATGCCAATACTTGAATTTGGAAGAACATGAAGAGCAAGGGTACAAAGACGTTTGATGAAGGCAAGAGCTCGCTGCTGAGAAACTTGCTTTCTGCGCTTAGTTAGCATGACATCAAGGCACTGGAGTACAATCTCAACACCTTCATTGGTAGCACCTAAAACAGCAGACATATCCTTCAGAGCTGTTCTCATTACTTTTTCATTACGCAACTGGACTGAACTTCAGATAAACCCAAGATAAACTTTTGTACCTGTCCCAAACCATTTCTCTAATCAATGATGTAGTGCTATACTGCTAAGGAGATACAGCGGGCTATACTTACTGCATCTCCGGTCAATTCCAGAAGCTCTTTCTCCAAGTCTTACAAAAGATTAAATACAGATGCATGGCACTGGCAAGTCAGCATTTTATGTACCTGTTCCTATTTCTCATTTGTCTACAATGACTGGTCATAACATATTCTTAAAACATAAATACATATAAAAGAAACATTATCTAAACACACATACCTGCATGTAATTTGAACAGTGTTTTGTAGAGATGTGTGTAGAATTTCATTGGATCAATATTCAGAACATCACCTTTGAAATGACAACAAACACCAATTAGGTATGTTATAGCATTCAAAGGTAAGGCAAACAAAACTTGATTAAGAAAATATCATACCTTGTCCAGAAAGAATATGAAAAGCAGTCTGGACACAGTGAAGACTTTCTTTATAGCTTAGGTCCTTTAAAAAAAAAAAAAGGGGGAGGTGAGGGGGGATGGAATATTAAGAATGGTAATTACCATTTATATCTTTAAAAAAGAACTTTAAGGCCAGGAGCAAAGACTCAAGCCTGTAATCCCAGCAATTTGGGAGGCTGAGGCAGGCAGATCGTTTGAGCCCAGGAATTCAAGACCAGCTTGGGCAACATGGCAAAAACCCATCTCTCAGGGCCAGGCGCGGTGGCTCACGCCTGTAATCCCAGCACTTGAGGAGGCCGAGGCGGGTGGATCACGAGGTCAGGAGATCGAGACCACCCTGGCTAACACGGTGAAACCCCATCTCTACTAAAAATACAAAAAATTAGCCAGGCGTGGTGGCGGGCGCCTGTAGTCCCAGCTACTCGGGAGGCTGAGGCAGGAGAATGGCATGAACCCGGGAGGCGGAGCTTGCAGTAAGCCGAGATGGCACCACTGCACTCCAGCCTGGGTGACAGAGTGAGACTCTCTCTCAAAAAAAAAAATTAATAAAAATAAATTTAAAAACCATTTCTATAAAAAAATAGAAAAATTAGCCAGGTATGGTGCCCCACACCTGTAGTCCCAGCTACTCAAAAGACTAAAGTGGGAAGATCACCTGCTGAGCCCTGGAAGGTCGAGGCTGCAGTGAGCTGTGATTGCACCACTGTACTCCGGCCTGGGCAACTGAGTGAGACCCTATCTCAAAAAAGAAAAAAAAGACCTATAAAGGTTATCTTTAAGATAACCTAGTATGAGGCAGATTTACAGGGTGACTATAGTTTACAATAATCTATTATCTATTTCAAAATAGCTAGGAGGGAAGAACTTGAATGGCTGTCACATAAAGACACATATTTAAGGTGACTGATATCCCAAGTAAAATCTTTACAAACTATATTATATGAATATATTTAATTATCACATATAACCTGAAACCATGTACATCTATTATGCATCAATTAAAAAAAAAAAGAAAACAGGTCAGACAACCCTCCTGCTTAAAACTCTCCAATGGTTGAAAACGTTCTACATCTTGATTGTGGTGGTAATCATATGATCATAGGCCTTTGTCAAAATTCATATACTGTACATCTAAAAGGGGTTTTACTGTATACAAAATATATCTCAATAAACCTGACAAATTTTTAAAATAGTAATTACCGTTTATATCTTTTAAAAAATAATTTATTATTACTTACACCAGACTCAATGAGAGTATGAAGAACTACTAACAGATCATCAAAAAATTCCACATTTATAAGGTGAGCAAACCTGGAATCAAACAAAACTTAGTTAATCAATGAACTAAAAGCAGAAATAAAGCTGGCAGAAATTAAGCTTGACTTTAAAACTGTATTTTTAATATTCTTTATTTCGAAATGTTAGCTATGAAAGAGATGGCAATTATTGATACTTTTCATTAATTCAGATTGGCCTGTTCAACAATTTATACACCATTGAACACTAAACTCAGTAGAAATATATAAGGTACTGAACAAACCAAAAATATTTCAAAAATCCTTCTGCACTGAGAAAGAAATTACTAGAAGCAAAAAACTTCCTGAGGAAAGTTTACTAGGTATCCAGCAGGATCGGCTTCTAAGAAAACAGGTGGTGGCAAGAAAGACGAGGAAAGATTCTGCTACTTACAAGAATATGGACCTTATGACAGCTTTAAGGATAAAATGGAAAGAATACTGGACCCCAGTATCTACTTCAGGCTCTGCTCTTAATTACCTGCGTGATCCTAGGTAACTCACTTCACTGTGCTGGGCCTCTATTTGTAGAAATAACTGAGACCACCCAATAGGGTTAAAGAAGAATCATATGAGCTGCTAAATTTGAGAGTTACTCCATATACTCTATTAGACACTGAAGTAGGTTAAAGTTAGGACATCTCTTCAGTATTAGTGAGGAGTCTTTGATCTATGTAAATCTTAGAAGAATAAAAGACCTTATGAGTGACATATTCCATGCGTATTGGTACAACTTTTTGGAGAAGCAATTTGGCAATTATTTATCAAAATTTAACATGAGCATACCCTTTGATCTGGCAATACATGCACACACGTGCATGAAGATACACACACACACACACACTCACACGTGCGCAAGTATTTCCAGTGCAAATAGGCGACTGACCAAATAAAGTACAATATATCTATAAAATGGAGCATTATAAATTTTTTAAAAATTAAGTGATATATATGTGATAAGGGAGAGGTACCAAAAGTAACTGTTTACAAAACCAAAAAAAAAAGCAAATTACAGGACGCTAAACATAGCATGATTCCATTTGCATGAAAGATGGCAGGCAGGCCGGGTGCGATGGCTCATGCCTGTAATCCCAGCACTTTGGGAGGCCGAGGCGGATGGATCACCTGAGGTCAGGAGTTCGAGACCAGCCTGGCCAACATGAGGAAACCCCATCTTTACTAAAAATACAGAAATTAGCCAGGTGTGATGGCACATGCCTGTAGTCTCAGCTACTCGAGAGGCTGAGGCAGGTGATTGCTTGAACCTGGGATGTGGAGGTTGTAGTCAGCTCAGATTACGTCACTGCAATCCAGCCTAAGCAACAGAGCAAGACACTGTCTCCAAAAAAAAAATGATGGCAGATGGCAAGCAGACAGACTACATACATATATAGGAGGGGGAGCTTGCAATTTTAAATTGTATATTCTTTCGCATTATTTAAATTTTTTAAATTAGCATATATTATTTTTTAAACTTTTTTAAATAAAGGAATTAGTCATTAAAAAACAAATAGCTGGGTCGAGCATGGTGGCTCATGCCTGTAATCCTAGCACTTTGTGAGGCCAAGGCTGGAGGATGACTCACTCAGGAGTTCAAGATCAGCCTGGGCAATATGGTGAGAGCTTGTCTCTATTTAAAAACAAATATAAAAACAGCAAGTCCTACACAATGTAGGAATAATCCCTTCTCTGACCAGCCTCTCTCTGAAGATTTTCAACCACAAGGACCATATCCCCATATAAGGAAATGCATACCATTGCCAAATAGCTCCAGTTATTAGAAAGTAATTTCTTATGATAAACAGAATTTGCCTTTTCTATATCTTCTAGCCATCAGTCTATTTCCAACTCTATTCCTAGAGCTGTACTGCCCAACAATGGTAGCCACTAGCCACATGTGGCTATTAGGCACTTAAAATGTAGCTAGTCCAAATTAAGACACAAGCGTAAAATATAAGTGTTCGAAAATATGTTATGAAAAAACACCAAACAACTTATTAATGTTTAATATTGTGTTAAAATACTTTAGATAAATCAAATCCAGTAAAATATATAAAAATTAATTTCACCTGTTTCTTTTTACCTTTTTAATGTGGCTAATAGAAAATTTTAAATTATATATGTAAGTTCACATTATATTTTTACCAAAGAGCAATGTTCTATAGGATACCACCTCAAAAAATTGTGGAATGCTATCATGACAACCACAACCCTTACTCTAGCTCACATCCTGACAAGGCCATTAGTGTTGAGTGAATACACAAAAAGATATATCTTACAGAAACAGATTACACAGAACTAGAGAAATGATGTAGAGCCAGGTTAAAATAGACTTAACAGTCATCTGCATGATCCATGCAAACTATGACGATGGGCAATTGACTACACAGTGCAGAAAGAGTCAAGAACTGAGAGATTTAACCTCAGGAACACCTAGAATTTAGCAGGCAGAAAGAAGGAGTTGGTAAAGGAGATTTTAAAAATAACAGGTTTGAGATGAGAAAATCAAAAAAGCCCACTGTTATGAATAGCTTCAAGGAAAGGCCGGTGACAAACAGAAAAGGAATGAGAACTGAGGATAATGGGCCATCATTAGGGAATTCTCGAAAATTCTTTGGTCTTTCCTATTTAGAAAGAATCTAAAAGATTTCAACCTACACAGCCCTTACTTGGCAAGACCTTCTAGTACTGCTGGCAGGAGAGGTGACCTCTGGGCCTTCTTCAATATTCTGAAGTAGGTTACAAACACAATATTCAGAGTCTCTGTGTGCTGGCAGAGGAGACAGACAAAATGACTTTAGGATAACCTGGTATGCTTTCTCCTGAGTGAGCGTAACTATGACTTCAACAGGTTAACTTATTTTTCCCTACCCATCCCTCCCCACAATGCAATCTTTGAAATTTTTAACAAAACAGAATGAAGATATACACCCTGTGATTGCATAAAACTAGCACTGATCACATTATAGTTTCCCGCACATCACAAAAGTCACACATCTAAGCCTCATGAAAGAAACCAAAATTACACAGCTACAAGCTGAAACAATAAATTTCTAGTTTAACAACTTAATGCATTTTAAAAGCATAACAGAATATGAAACTGCCTACCAGTTTAAGTTTTTTCTCAGTACTCTCTGAAGCTTCTGCCTCTCGAAGCTCTCGCTCTAGTTTCTCTTCTGCTTTCTTCCACTGAAAATAGATTGAAAAACAAAAATCTAAGAGCATATACCACAGAGTGAAAAACGCAGAGGCAGAATACGTAAATGTCATAAAACACATAACAGTAATACCACATATTGTCTATGAATGCAAATATAAACGAAGTAGAGAAACATGGATGGGAAGTATATACAAACCAAATTAAAGATGGTGTCTCCTGGGAGGAAGACATGAGATTGGAGAGAGAAAAGAAATTCCTACTCTCTCACCTATGGTTTCTTTCTTTTCCAGGAAAAAAACTAAAGTAAATCTATTAATATTTGCTCATTCTGAATAGCAGATATCTGGGATATGCTATCATTTTCTATTATTAAAGTTTTTCAAAAAAGAAAAAAAAAAAGGAAAGAACATGTTGAGCCGAAAAATAATGGCTAGGATTAAATCATCTACAACTTGGAAGCCAGTCACCAACAATACTTCCCCAACACATTTATATACAATGCATAAAACTGGACACTATAAGGAAATTCAATAAAAAATCCTTTTTCTTCTACTTCCTAATGCTGTAAGAGCAGTAAATAATAATTTCTAAGCTGCCTGAGGCACAGGGAACTGAGAAATTGTTTCCTTCTCTCATGAGAAGTTGTTAAAGAGCTGCCATGTTCTTATTGGTCTTTGTTTCCCCACCTCATCTATAAACATGCTCTTCCTAACAGAGCTGTCCAACCTGCATTAGGATAGTATGATATAAATAGTTAAAATATGTATCTTCTTTTGTTCACAATTATTAAGTTTATTTTGATACTTCCATCATGTTTTCAAAATTAGACCCATTCAAAGATGAATATCCCCAGAGATTACTTTTGTTTTTACAAGCAACTTGATCACTCTAATAAACTGTTTAGAAATGTTCTGAGATGTGATGATAACAATAATAGTGATGATGGTGGTGGTACTAAAACTAAGGTTTATAAAGCCTGCCAAGTGTTTTATATGCATCATCTCATTTAAACTGCACGATTTACCCTGCTAGGTAGGTACTATTATTAGCCCCATTTATCAAAAAATAAATAAATAAAGTTTCCAAAGTTTCAGTAAATAAACAAGGGGCTGAAATTTCAACCCAAGTTTAAAATATAAACCAATAAAGAAACAAGATTCAATTAACAGAAACTCACTTTGCTGCCAACTTCACGTGAATGCATTTTTTCTGTTAAGGAAGGAATCTGTGTATCACAACTCTAAATTGATCTAAAAAGCCAAAGGATAAAAGCCAGCATGGCAAAAATATCTTTTCATCTATTGCTCTCCTTGCCAATCATTATCAGTTAAAACTGATTTAAGAAAACATTTTTTGCAGTAACAGGAAAAGATAAAATTCTCTAAATGATGTATTTCAAAACTTTTATATTTATGATTTAACTATGATTTTTACATGTGCCTATAAGTTTAATCTAAGATCCAATAAACAGAAAAATTTAAATGAAACAAAAGGGGAAATAAGTCAAACCTTTCTCTGCATTCTTGATAGAGATTTTCTCTTTTCTTTGAAAGTCATAAATTTTTTTGGTTTATTAATGTCTTCTGTATCTTTTTTCACTTCTACTTCCTTGATTCTTAGACATAAAAATGTTTTTAACATCTAATATTGGGGAAAAAAACACAAATATACAGCTTAATATTTATACTGCACTCAAAAACTTTACATAGAAAAGCATTTAACAGTGTTATTTCCCTCGTTCATGCAAAAAATCTTCAAACATCTTTTATAACATTTTATACCAACTTCTTTTATCTGTATGCTATATTCAATAACTTGTGTCTGTGGAAGGACAGGAGCAAACAAACAAAAAGGACAATAGCAAATACTACCTAAATATACAAAACTTTCTCTGCAGTTTAATGAGTATGAGGAAGAGAGAACACATGCCAACAGGATGACAAAGAGAAAACAGGCCAGAAAAAGGTTTGGACCAGTATGGGAGAAGATACACAAATTGCTGGGCCCTATCCCCAGAGTTTCTGATTCAGTAGGTCTGAGTTGAGCTCCAGAATTTGCATTCTAATTCCCAGCTGATGCTGGTCTGGGGACAAAAATAAAAATTATTGCTTTATGCCATTCAAAAATTCAGAAACTAATTTGGAAACTGGTGCTTTGTGTGATACAGCAAACTTCTCATACTCAAACACTAAGAACAGAAGGGGTTTAAAATGCTACACTTTCTCTGGATGAAATCACCCCACCGACTGACCTCCTGCAGGCACAGCAGCATTCCTGGAAAAAACCTTGAGAACTACAGGTTTGTATTATTTTGATGTTCCAATATGCACATTTGGAAGAAAGCTGAGTATTTGGGATTACAGGGCTAAAATCAGAGAATGAAACAAGGAATAACTAAAGGCATAAAAAGTGAACCTGAAGTTCACTAGGTATCAGAAGTCATTCTAGGTATCAGAAAGACCAACTCTGAATATTTTGTAGGTACTGTATGTGCTCAAAATATCACCTACCAACGAAAAATAACTCCAAATCAAATGATGTAGTTTTTACTCTAGCATCACGAAAGTTAAAGAGTTTTCCTATGGCTGAGTTTCATGTTCAAGACTTATCTGATTGCTCTACAATTCTGAGTAAAGATGCTAAATATGTTCTGTTACTTTCATTTAATGTTTATAATTTTAGCAATTCAACTGAAATCAGATTTAAGAAAATAAAAAGGGATCTGATGCCAAAGGAAAACTGTGAAATCCAGAAATAAAATGGTAGAACAGCTTAACACCCAAAACTGTATTACTAAAAACAAATTAAAATATCTAAGACCTCAGTGAAGAAAACTATAAAATTTTACTTAAGAACATAAAAGAAGTCTTAAATAAATGGCAAGATATGATATTCTTGAATAGAAAAAAATCAATTCTGTAAATATTTTAATTCATCCAAACTAATCAATACATTGAATCAATTCTAATCAGATTCTCTGTGTGGACTATTTTGAGGGAAGGAAGTGAAAAACGGATTCTAAATTGCCTGGAGTAATATACTGAAATAAATAAGAATAGTGTGGAGAAAAAAGAATAGTCATGTCTTTTATCAATTATACCCTTTCTGATTAGTATTATTGTACCAGATACCCAAATATACTATAGATATAACACAATAATTAAGCAGCATTTTATATCAGCAGAAAAAAAATGGTGATGAAATAACTGGCTGTCAAATTATTTAAAATATATACATAATATAAATATTTAATATACATTAAACTATATAAAAATATATATTCATTATATATATTAAACACAGATATTAAATCTGTACTCATACCACACATACAAAGATGTCAAATGGTTTAAATATTTAAATATAAAAATTAAAATAAAAAATCTCAGAGAGACTCCATAAATTGGCATTGAGGAGACTGTGTGCATAACAAAAAATATAGCTTCATATATAAGGCTCAATACGGAATTAAAAGGCAAAGTAAAAAAGAGAAAAATCTGCAACCTATGTAACAAAGAGTTAATATTCTTATTATGTAATGCAAGCTCCACAAACAGATAGTTTTGTTTCTTTTGTTATTATTTTATTCCCAGGACCTAAAAACAAGTGCCTGGCACATAGCAGATATTTATTAAAACGAATATGTACTAAAAATTCATCACAAGTCATTAAAACAATTACTTTAAGAGAAAAATTGACAAATAATAAGTAGGTAAAAAAAAGTGTATATATATATATATATATATAAACTTTTCACCTACCCAACTAACAAAGATTAAATAGTAACATTCTGAGCAGGTAGGAGGGACACAGTGATTAAATGTTTTTGAACAACAATTTGAGTTTGTAAATGTGAATACTGTTGAATCCAGCATCTACATTTTATAAATTTAATTCACAGAATACACAATATGAAAAAATAACATGGCCAAAATGTTCTCAACACTGACTGTGGCAGCAAAAATCTAGAAAAAACTCAGCTGTTCATCAATTAGGGCACACAATGGAATACTCTGGTAGGCGTTACAAAGAATGCGATAACCCTATATGTAAGTTCATAATATAGAAAATGAAAACTGTTCCAGAACAGTTTTCAAAGTATAAGCCCATTTTTTATTTTAAAATATAAGCAAGTATATATGACTATATCTGCAAAGAAAAACATCTAGAAGGATAAATACCAAACTGTTAATAGTATCCAACATTTCAGGAGTTGAACATGTTAAACACTTAAGGAGCTTGAATACTTTTTACTTCATACACTTATAAGGAATAAATTCCTCATAACAACTGAAAATCAACTTTGTAATTTAAAAACAAAATGCAAAGTAAAAAAAGAAAGGCTCACCTCTGGCCTAACTTCATAATTTCTGCCCTTCACAAAACCAGAAATCACTTTAATTACACCAAGAGAAGCTTGGCCTAATTTATCTTGCTTAAAGAGTTTCTTCACAGCTTCACAACACATTTCAGATATCTGAAAAATAAAATGTCACACTTAACCAGAGTTTCTCAACCTTAGCACTACTGACGTTTTGGGTAACAGAATTCTTTGTTGTAGGGGGACTGTCCTAGGATGTTTAAAAGCCTCCGTGGACTTTCTCCACTAGATGCCAGTAGTTAAGACTCTATCGCCACCACAGTCATCACAATCAAAAATGTATGCAGACATTGCCTAATGTTCCCTGGGGACAAATTTGCTTCCTGTTGTGAACCACTGCACTAAACTTATGTTCAGATAATTTTCTTCAGAGAGACAGTGTTTAATAAATTGACATTATTTTACCAATAAATAACTTCAGAAGAATTTTGTAGGGGGAAAAAAAATCACATGGTGTATAATTTTCTTTCTTTCTTTATTTTGAGACGGAGTCTCACTCTATTGCCCAGGCTGGAGTGCAATGGCGCGATCTCGGCTCACTGCAAGCTCTGCCTCCCGAGTTCACGCCATTCTCCTGCCTCAGCCTCCCAAGTAGCTGGGACTACAGGTGCCCGCCACCACGCCCTGCTAATTTTTTGTATTTTTAGTAGAGACAGCGTGTTAGCCGGGATGTTCTCGATCTCCTGACCTCGTGATCTGCCTGCCTTGGCTTCCCAAAGTGCTGGGATTATAGGCATGAGCCACCGTGCCCCGCCCACATGGTGTATAATTTTCTAAGGAGGACAGCAATAACCATTTACAGCAACTCACCGATTTTGACATGTCATTCATGAGAGGGACAATCAATACAATGATGTTGTTATGAAAGTTAAAATGAGGCAGTGCCACCAACAGCTCACACAAGCTCTTCACAGCGACTTCTGCCAGTCCTTTGTATGCCTTTAAGGAAACTACATTACTTTTCTTCAGCTTCCTCTGCTTCCAATCTAATCAAAAGATAACTGTAGTTACTTTACTCACTGGTCAAAAGTTAAACTAATTGGCTTTCTTTTACAATCGATGTACACTTTAACACACATAAACACACACACACACCCCCACACCCCTTAAAAAAAGACTTCATATGCCGGGCGCAGTGGCTCACGCCTATAATCCCAGCACTTTGGAAGGCCAAGGTGGGCAGATCACGAGGTCAGGAGATCGAGACCATCTTGACCAACATGGTGAAACCCCATCTGTACTAAAATCCAAAAAAAAAAAAAAAATGTGCTGGGCATGGTGGGTGGCACACGCCTGTAGTCCCAGCTATTCAGGAAGCTGAGGCAGGGGAATCACTTGAGCCTGGGAGGCAGAGGTCGCAGTGAGCTGAGATTGCACCACTGCACTCCAGCCTGGAGACAGAGAGAGACATCGTCTCAATAAAAAAAAAAAAAAAAAAAGACTTCATAATGGCTCGATCTGCTTAGGAAAGGTCCAATATGGAGGCTACTAATTGCCACATATAGGAGGCAGTTGAGCATTTGAAATGCAGCTAGTCCAAATTAAGATATACTCTAAGTATAAAATACAAACCAGATTTGAACTTAGTACTAAAAAAAACTGAGAATATAAGACACTAATTTTTAAAATTGATTACATGTTGAAATGATAATCTGAATATATATAATGTACTATTAAAATTAATTTCATTGCTTTTTAGTGTGTTTGCATTCTTTTTAAATGACATATGTGGCTCATGTTATAGTTCTATCAGACAGAGATTGTTACACAAAGATCCCAGGAGCTTTCCAAACAGTTCAGAAATTCAAAAACAAAAGAAAAACTCCCAGGCCCTCTCACTGGAAGAACAAACACTAACAAGGTGCCAGCTGGAACACCAGAACATAGAAGCAATATCCATACTACCCATCCCCACCCCACTATACTCCACTACCTTTATGCCCTTATTAGGCCAACAGGATTCAGTGGTCCTGTTCAGCTGATAGCAATGGGTGATCTTAGTAAATAAGTTGGGTAAATGAGCCAATTAGGCCAAATGAAAGCACCTGGCCTAGGCAATCAACAATCTTCCCTATTTCTACCCCTATTTTTTCTATGTCCTTCCTTTTCTGAAGAAAAAGAGTTTAAGAGTTTATCATCCCAAATAATTGACTCATTTTCAAGGCATGCAAATATCCATTTCTAGTTATCCTTCTATTTATTTATTCATTTCTTTTGAGACAGGGTCTCACTCTATCGCCCAGACTACAGTGCAGTGGTATAATCATAGCTCACTGCAGGCTCAAACTTCTGGACTCAAGTGATCCTCTCAGCTCAGATCTCCAGTAGCTGGGGATCTATAGGCATAGGCCATCATGCCGAATTTTTTTTTTTTTTTTTTTTTAGAGACAGGTGTCTCACTACATTCCCCAGGCTGGTCTCAAACTCCTGGCTTGGAGCAATACTCCTGGCTTGGAGCAATCCTCTTGCCTCGGCCTCCAAAAAGCACTGGGGTTACAGGTGTGACCCACCACACCCGGCCTCTAGTTATCCTTCTTCCCTGACTACCATGCCTCCAAATAAAAAACAGCAGAATAAATCCCAACTGTTCATAACAATGTATTTTGTTAAATGCATTGTAGTCAACAAAAATACAACTACTTACTAAAAACTGCAGCAATAATACTAATAATTGATAAAATATAGTGTATAGTACATGCTAGGCACTGTTTTAAGCATCTCATGTCTACAAACTCAGTTACTTCTTACAATAATCCTGGAAGGTAAGTATTATAATTATTTCCATTTTATAGACAGGAAAACTGAGACACAGAAAGACTATGTAATTTTCCCATCACGTAGGTAGTAAGTGGTGGAGCCAGGATTTGACCCCTGGAAGTCTGACTCTAGATTCTGTTCCTGACCATAACTGCCTCTCACTACACAACACAGAATACTGTACAGAATTCACCTTCATGATCAAGGCTAAGTATGTTACATACTTTGAAGATACGTTTAATATACCTTTAACCATTTGTTCCAGATTTTCCAAATAAAACTTGTATTGGCTAACCAGGCCTTCTTCAAATTCTCTTAACTTCTGGGTTTCTTTTCGGGTCTGAAAAGACCAAAAAGGTCAATCATTTTTTAAAATCAGAATATTAAAACCCCAAAATTAGTATAAAATATGGATATTCAGTATACACCCAGTACTATTTAAAAACAAACAAACAAACAAAAATGTGGCAGTCGTTTAGGCTGGGCGCAGTGGCTCATGCCTGTAATCTCAGCACTTTGTGAGGCAGAGGCGGGTGGATCACCTGAGGTCAGGAGTTTGAGACCAGCCTGGCCAATGTGGGGAAATCCGTCTCTACTAAAAACACAAAAATTAGCTGGGCCTGGTGGTGCATACCTGTGATCCCAGCTACTCAGGGGGCTGAGGCAGAAGAATCCCTTGAACCTGGAAGGCAGAGGTTGCAGTGAGCCAAGATCACGCCACTGCACTCCAGTCTGGGCGACAGAGCAAAACTCTGCCTCAAAAAAAAAAAAAAGTCTATCTCTCCAAAATGTTTAGTTATTTTAGATAGTAATTATATCTAGCAATCTAATATTACCTTAGTAGATTTTTCTGCTTCTGTGAGGGGCCGGATTTTATATGAAGGAGTAATATCTTTAAATAACTCCATCAGAGAAACAATTACCAGCTTTCGAACAGTAACAGCCACATCAGGATCTTGTTCCATCAACATAGAACGTAATTCTTTCAATTTTTTAATCTGTTAAAGAAATAGCTTATAAAGCTGGAGAAATCATGACGAAACAATTATGAACAAAAGACAACAGCCCCACATCCGGCAAAATAAGCGGAATTCACACAATGACTCCAAGTCTAGTCAAGCCACACCAAACTCCAGACACTGCTCACTTTACCAAGAGATAAGTCACTAAAGTTATAAGGTAATTGTATTAGTCCGTTCTTGTGTTGCTAGAAAGAAATGCCTGAGGCTAGGTAATTTATAAAGAAAAGAGGTTTATTTTGGCTTATTGTTCTGCAGGTTGTAGAGGAAGCTTGATGCCAGCGTCTACTCCTGGTGAGGCCTCAGGAAACTTAACAATCAAGGCAGAAGGCAAAGGGGGAGCCAGCATGTCACCAGAAAGATAGGGGAGGTGCTAGGCTCTTTTAAACAACCAGCTCTCACATGAACTACCAGAGTGAGAAGTCACTTGTTACCACAAGGATGGCACCAAGCCATTCATGAGGGATCCACCCCTATGATCTAAACACCTCCCACCAAGCCCACTTCCAACATCAGAGGTCACATTTCAACATGAGATTTGGAGGGGACACATCCAAACTATATCAGTAATCATATTTTTGTTATATAGTTAGAAAAATATAGACTTTAAAAAATTAGTTTAAATTTATTATTTAGCTATTTTGGGAAATTCCTTTTTGCTGGATTTTCCTAAAGTACGTGTGTCCTATTTTTCTAAAAACACTTTTCAAAATATACTAAAATGTTATATACATTAACCAAATATATCAATCATACACATGAATTAATCGGGAATTACATGTAATATAGCCACATTAACTTGAGCTTCAAAGATAATTTCTATGATGGTTTCAATTGCTTTGATAAACTACTATTGCCTGTGAGCACAGGTTCCTGAGTAGAAGATCTGGGTTCCAATTCAGTGGCTGTTAAAATCTGGAACAAATCATTTGGGTTTTTTAAGGCTCAATTTTCCAGCTGTAAAATTAGATCAATCTCTTATGCCTATGGTTTTGTAATGATTGAGAGAATACAAATAAGAAATATTCCAAATCTCTCTTCCCTAATTCTGCTCTAGATCTTCCCCTCACTTCATTAGAAAAGGACAAGTACTACTCTAAAGCATTCCCACATGAAATTTGTTTCTATAAATGTAAATAAGCTATTTTATCATTTGATAAACAAATACTTGTTATAATAGTACACTGGGGACACCAACTTAACAATAATAATAGTATCATTTTATATGACTTCACGTATATTTCATCATATAATCCTCACCACAAAGTTTTGAAAAAGACACTGTCCTTTTTTAGAGATGAGAGTCCTGGATAAATAACTTCCCCAAAGTCTCACAGATAGTACTTCTCAGGGCCAAGATTAAACCTCAGATTTCTCTAGTTCATGTGTTATAACCATCACTAACTCACCACTATACACATGGCACAATAACGCTTTACTTTAACTTTGGCTCTAGTTCACTTATTTTCAACTTACAAATATTCCTGAACTAATTCCATACACTTGCCTGTAGCGTGCTCCTTTTTAAAAACTCCACCGGTAAGTCAAGCAAATTTGCAAGCAGCTTCCTCCTCCCTAACATAATTTTATGAACTTCAACATTTTTAGAGTTATAACATGTCCAGTATTTTCATATATGAAGATGAGGAGAATAAGATTCAGAGAGTTTAAGTAACTTTTCTAGGATTACAAAAGAAATTAAGTTCAGACATAGCATTAAGCTAAGATTCTGTCCACTCTCTTACTCTAACCCAGCTACTATGTTTAGTTAATGCTTTTCCTTTCAGTGTATGCTTATAGGTAACAAGGGAATCGTAACAATTAGGCATTTACAACATACCTAATATAAAGAGCCTAAAGAAATTAATACTACCTACATTACTTTCTGGATCTGATAATATGGCAGATGCCAAGGCTGCAATATGCATCTTCTTCTCCTGTAATTTCTTCTTTCTCTCAATCAAATGTTCTTCTATGGTCAGCTCTTGAATAGGATCTTCAATGATCTCTAAAACAGATTAGATGTTCCCTTACATATTCCTCTGCTTACAAATATCCAAGAATCTTAATATTTTTACAGTAATAATAATAATGACGATAGCTAAGAATTTTGTATTTATTACTACACATCATCTCCTCAACAATAATACAGGTACTATCATTAGACCCATTTTATAGATAAGAAAACTGAAGCAAAGGAAGAGAAAATAACTTGGCTAAGCTCATAAACCAAAGGGAAATAGGATTCAAACTCTGGCAGTTTGATTCTAGAGCTTTTTTTTTTTTTTTTTTTTTTGAGACAGGGTCTCACTTGGTCACCTAGGCTGGAGTACAGTGGCACTATCACAGCTTACTGCAGCCTCCACTTCCCAGGCTCAAATTATCCTCCCACCTCAGCCTCCCCAGTAGCTGAAACCATAGGTGTGAGCCACAATACCCAGCTAATTTTTGTATTTTTTGTAGAGATGGGGTTTCACCATGTGGCCCAGACTGGTCTCAAACTCCTGGGCTCAAGTGATCCTCCCTCCTCAGCCTCCCAAAGTGCTGGGATTACAGGCATAAGCCAGTGCAACCAGCCTAGAGCTCATATTCTTAGCTTCTATGCTAATAAGCCCAAAATAATTCATATTAATTAACGAATAGGATAATCCGATTTAGTTTTTTTTAAGCACAGAATATTCTCCTTTGTTCTCAACACTATATATTACTTTACACAAACTAATACTTCATAGTTTTGGGCTACAGAAAAACATGTCCACCTTAGGAAATTCATAGGGAGCTAGATTTAATCAACACTAGCATAATCTGTAATGGTTTTATGACGGGTGACTGAAAACAGTTAAACAGTTGACCTGTAATTCATTTTTGCTATTAATGAGGTCTGCTAAGCGAAAGTAAAATTTAACTAGATTGTTCTGTCACAAATTCCAAACTAATATAATTTCAAACAATAAAATGCATTATTTCAGTTCAACTTTGATTAAACGGTCCTAGATAACAGAAACTGACATTCAATTATATGAAACATATACAAGTATAACTGCGCTAAAAACAAACCAAAATTACTTCATACTACAGAATCGCTTTAATTTAAGTTATTTGTAAGTAGGTCTTTCTCTTACAATTAAAAGGAATTCAGAACAGTAATAATTAACAAGACACACTTCATGTATGCCTAGATATTACAAATACTATTGTGTAAATTTTTCTATAATCAAAAAAATAAAGATATTAATAATTCCACAAGGTGAAGCTTTCAAATGTGGAAAAATGTTCAAAGTGATCTTGAAATGAGCAGTACTCCAAAATGTACCTTCCAGATTTTATCTAAAATTAACTCACATTTACTATTATGTAAAAAAATTAATTCTCAATTAACAATTTAGTAACTGTAAAGACGTATTACCTTCCTCAAGTTCCCTCTCTTCTTCTTGATCCTCTTCATCTTTGTTACTATCAGTAACTATATGGAAAACATGTGTATTAAAACTGTGATATATACTTGTGGTAAAACTGTAAAGAAATACTAGGAGGTGATTACGATAAAACTCAGGATAGCAGTTATTTTTATGGGAAGAGCGCAATTAGTGATTGAGGTGAGCATACGGGAGGTTTCTGGAAGCTAGCAGTATTTTTTTTTCTTGTCTGGATAGTAGTTTTATAGGCATGTGCTTTGTTATAAACCATGTAACTTCACATCTTTGATATCTGAACTTTTCTGTTTTATTTCACATACAAAAGAAGATACATTAAAAAAGAAAGCTAACCAAGAAGAGTTAATATGCTCTAATTTTAGAAACAACAAAATTTAGTGAAAAGAAAATCACCTGAACCTTGTAGCTTCAGTTGTCCTCACAGTACAAATTGGTACCTGAGATAATCATCTATAATTCTGGCCCAAATCATCAAGCTTGCTATAAGACTAATTGAATATTTTGTAGATATGGGTAAAATCAAAGTAAAATTAAATTTTCAGTGAAAAAAAATGTGATATCAGTAAGGGGGTAGAAGTTCAACTAATATTACCAGCTTATTAGATTCACCTGGCTTCTCCCTAGTCTGTGGGATTATACCGCTTTTATCTTTGATAGGAAGTAAATGAATCAGTTCCTTCTCTGGTACAGTTTGCAGAGTTCTTGGTATTTTTTCATATTTATCTATAATGCGTTTATGCTTCCGTTTCTTCGCATGAACGGGCTCACTGCAGGGGAAAAAAAGATCAATTTTCAGTCTTAATAGATCTAAAAAGGTATCTAGAGACCTATCATTTCAAAAGTACAGAAAAATAACCCATGTGCCAACTTTCAATAGGTATATGGATATGAGCACTTAGGCCAGTGTCTGGCACATAGCAGGCACTCAAACAACAAATGAATAAATGAAATGGGTAAACAGCCTACCATACAAACTCAAACTTTGGCTACATCCAGTTTTCCCTCTAGATGCAAAATAAAGGTAAAAGTTACAGCAGACTGTTTTTGAAGAACAGTTCATAAAACCAAGCGTGACTCTTACTTTCCCAAAATCTTTAGAGTATAGCATAGACTTTGGAGTTTAAAAGGTCCAAGTTTAAATTCCAGATACTTGTGACTGCAGGGAACCATCAGTTTCCTCTCTGGAAATGGGAATAAGACCTACCAGCAGGGTAATGAGGATTAAGTGAGATCATACCCATAAAGAACTCAGAACTGTTCTGCCAATACGTCAAAGTGAGAACAGCATTCTTCCCCCATTCACTCTACTTCACTATTCAGACTCAAAAGAAAGATGTACATTAAATGAAATCAGCTTGTCTTATACATGAACCTCCTTTATTTAGGAAATAAGCTAAATAATAGTTTATTCTTTGTAAACATTGTGCTCAAAGGTGAACACCTTGAACCACCTAAGTGAAATTCAGAACTAAGTTTTTAACACTAAATGGATATGAATGATTATAACCCAAATGAAGTATTACCTAGAAGAAAGATCTCTTGTTAGAAAAGATGCTCTTTGTCCTAAATCCTTCATTAACTGTAAGTCATCTTCATCCATCATATCTAAAGGAAGGGCTTCTTCTTCTTCCTCTTCTTCCCTCTCAATCCTTTTACCTGTACCACGCACACACAAAGAAAAATTAGAAACAAGTATCCGAGATGTAGAACTCTCTGCATTTTGGGTTTAAACAGGAAAAGCTTACGCTTTCTGAAGCAATCCTCCCACTCCACCCTCCCAAAATGCTGGGATTACAGGGGTGGGCCATGGCTCCCAGCTGAGCCCAGTGTTTCTAAATGGAAGCACTACTGACATGCTAGGCTAACAATTCTTTGTCGTACTGGGGTGTTCTGAGTCTGGAAAAATGCTAGCATCTCTGACTCCTGCAATCTGAATGCCAATAGCATTCCCAGGTTATTGTAACAACCAAAAACTAAATGTCTCCACACATTCTGAAATGCCTTTCAGGACGTTTGAGAACCAATGACTTAGCCTCTCAGCTCCTTCTCATCTCCAATTACTTTCATTTCGTATTCCATTTCAGCCAGCCTCTCTAATGGCCATATTCCAAACCCTGGTGCTCACCCCTCTCTCTGACCACAAGCTTTTGTCCTTCCAGCTCCCATTCAGTTACTTCCAGAGCACTTCTTCCTTAACCAACTATGTAACCTTTCAATCCACCGACCCCTCCACTTTCTATCTACCAGTGTGTTCTGTCTTCACTCCCTCACTTAGATTGCAAGATTATCACTTCAACCACGCTCTTGCCAATATCCTCAACTATTTTTCTTTCAACACTTCAGGCACTCACATCTAACAAAATCCCAACTACAGATCATTCTAACTTCTCTTTCTGCTCACTGTCTGTGTCTTGCTCTCTTTCTCCATCTCCTTTTATTTTTTATTTAAAAAAAAAGATGTCAACTAAGTGCCAGGCACTGTTCGAAGTGCTGAGGATTTAACTATGAATAAAACAATCTTAGCATCTTTCCTAGTAGAACTTACAATTCTTCCTGACCCATTAAAACTTGTAAATCTTGGCTGGGCACGGTGGCTCACACCTGTAATCTTAGCATTTTGGGAGGCCGAGATGGGTGGATTGCTTGAGGCGAGGAGTTCAAAACCATCCTGGCCAACATGGTGAAACCCTGTCTCTACTAAAAATACAAAATATTAGCCAGGAGTGGCGGTGCATGCCTGTAATCCTAGCTACTTGGGAAGGTGAGGCAGGAGAATCACTTGAACCCAGCAGGCAGAGATTGCAGTGAGCAGAGATCGTGCCACTGAACTCCAGCCTGGGCAACAAGAGCGAAACTCCGTCTCAAAAAAAAAAAAAAAAAAAAAAAAACTAGTAAATCTTGCTATATAAATGTACACACTGCACAGAATGGCACTCCTATCTACTTTAAACGAGCCTTCCAAATTTAATAATCCCATTAAAAAATGGGCAAAAGATATGAATAGACATTTCTCTAAAGAAGACATACAAATGGCAAACAGGTATATGAAAAGGTGCTCAACATCACTGATCATTAGGGAAATGCAAATCAAAATTACAATGAGGTATCATCTCATCCTAGTTAAAAAGGCTTTTATCCAAAAGACAGGCAGTAACAATGCTGGCAAGGATGTAGAGAAAAGGGAACCCTCATACACTGTTGGTGGGAATGTAAATTAGCACAACCACTATGGAGAAAAGTTTGGAAGTTCCTCAAAAAACTAAAACTAAAAATAGAACTACTATATAATCCAGCAATCCCACCCACTGCTAGGCATGAATCCAAAAAAAAAGAAATCAATATACCGAACAGACATCTGCACTCCCATGTTCATTCAGCACTATCCACAAGAGCCAAGATTTGGAAACAACCTAAGTGTTCATAAACAGATGAATGGATAAAGAAAATATGGGGCCAGGCGTGGTGGCTCACGCCTGTAATCCCAGCACTTTGGGAGGCCAAGGTGGGCGGATCATGAGGTCAGGAGATCGAGACCATCCTGGCCAACATGGTGAAACCTTGGCTCTACTAAAAATACAAAAATCAGCCAGACGTGATGGCGTGTGCCTGTAATCCTAGCTACTCAGGAGGCTAAGGCAGGAGAATCACTTGAACTGGGGAGTCAGAGGTTGCAGTGAGCCGGATCACACCACTGCACTCCAGCCTGGCAATAGAGAGAGACTGCGTCTCAAAAAAATAAATTAATTAATTAAATAAAATAAAGAAAATATGGTACATGTATACAATGTAGTATTCAGCCACAAAAAAGAATGAGATCCTGTGTGCAACAACATGAATGAAACTAAAGGCCATTATGCTAAGTTAAATAAGCTAGGCACAGAAAGACAAATTTCACATGTTCTCACTTATTTCTGGTGGCTAAAAATTAAAACAATTGAACTCAAGAAGAGAGTAGAATGATGGTTACCATTGGCTGGGAAAGGCAGTTGGAGGAGATAGGAGTAGGGATGGTTAATGGGTACAAAAATATACCTAGATAGAAAAAGATCTAGTATTTGATAGACAGGATGACTATAGTCAACAATAATTTATTGTATGTTTTAAAATAACTAAAAAAGTATAACTGGATTGTTTGTAACACAAAGATAAATGCTTGAGGTGATGGATACCACATTTACTCTGATGTGATTATTATGCATTGTATGCCAATATCAAAGTACTTCATGTATCCCATAAATATATACACCTACTATGTACCCACAAAATTAGAAAAAAAAAAAAAACTTTAGCTGGGTGCAGTGGCTCACCCTTGCAATCCCAGCACTTTCGGAGGCTGAAGCAGGAGGATCGCCTGAGCCCAGGAGGTCAAGGCTGGAGTGGGCTATTTTTGCACACTGCACTCCAGCCCTGGGTGACAGAACAAGACCCTGTCTATTTAAAAAATAATAATAACAATTAAAAAAAAATGGACCTGGGAAGACTGAATAGTTGTCTAATAATCTGATATAGTCAAATAAGAATACCCTAAAAGTACCAGTAAAGTTGTAGAACTAGCCTGACTCAAAATAGTCATATTCCTTACATGTTTTGAGCACTTAAGAGTTTTTAGATAGTTTTACAAAATAACCATGACAATTACAACTCAATTTCACCCCAAGTTTCCACATGAAAAGAAAGCCAGAAGTTTAGAAGTGTACTTTGGCAATACTGTGAAGAATGAACCAGAGACAAGCAATGTTCTTACCTTACCTAACTGCTGGTGAATGGGAAAGTGGCAGCACTGGCACACTGCCCAACATTTATGTACCTGAGTACTTTCAGTTTGTTTTCCCAAGTACTGCATCTTCAGATCTGCTTTCCAGACAAACTAAAAGCAGAAGCTTGAATGAATACTGTATTGAAATGTTTTCTCATACTGACTGTGATAAAGCATATATGCTTTATAGCAGTCCTATAGGACTACTATCCTTACCCACTCTAGGAAGATCTGAGAACAAGAAAAGCGATTACTAGAAAGCAAAGTTATTTCCATGAAGAAGACTTCAGAATAAATCAATGGAAACCAGAGCACATGATGTTTTCACAATTACCTGGTCGCTTTTCCTTTGGGTTCTCCAATGGAATGGGTTTCTTAGACACAGCATCTTTCACAGCTTGCCTTAGTTTCCTCTGTTCTTTTCGGTACTTCTTGAGAGTGCTTTGTTGTTTAAACTGCTTATTTTTTAGCTTGTTTTCAAGTTTGACTTTACTAGTTTTTATTAACTTGCGAAAGCTTGGGATCTGCTTTTTATTTCTTCTCTATAAAATAACAGAAAGAATACTGCATACCCAGAAACTTATTTTTTAAATCAGGTCAAAGAGAACTGATTACAAATTTCATCAGACCAATTCCACAATTTCAATGTCCCACAGCCATGGATTTGCATATAAAAGCTAAAACCAAACGATGGCTTTAATCCTACAGAAGAGCGCTACAGCATCAGTTATTCAACCCCAATCCACAGCAATTCAAAGGGTTCTACGACCCCCAAACAGGTTAAGAACCACTGATCTAGTAGTGGTAAGTGGCTATTCAAGGCTAGTTTAACATCTGTAGTTTAACACATTCAAAGCAAAATGCTGGCTGTCTTTAATAAAATTTACATTTATCTACGATTTTATCATTTACAAAGTGCTCCAACAAATCACCTCCAACAGCCTAGTTGAGTACTGACTGCTGTTACCCTCACATTACTGATGAAGCTGCCAAAAGACCCATAAACTAAGAAGGGCAAAACTGAATTCGGATCTTTGGATTCCACTTCTCTTGCTGGTGACTCCTCATTCAGAAATCCCAAAGTTAGTCCTGAACCCCAGGACTACCTCTCATTTTCTGTGAGAACCAGGGCAAATCACTTGCTTTTTTATCTCTTTACCCTTTATGGGTACCGTGACTCACATCATAAACTCGCTGAGGGTAGGACCCTGCTTCTCATTTGTGAAAAACGAGTTCGAAAGACGGTCTTGAAAAATTCCTTCAAAGTCCGAAATCCCACGGATGCAAAACTCCGTGCCTGTCTCTTCGTGATACCCTGAAGTCGTGCGCGCACACGGTGGGTAACCAAGGATGAGCTCGGTGTAAGGAATGGAAAGCCCCCAGTATAAACCACCGCCCCCTAGACACGGGTGAAAACCTGCCTCAAAGCTAACTCAGGCAGTGACTCTATCACCCGGAGGGGCCCTAGGCCGCGGGGACCGGGCTTCTGAGGACACTTACCGCCTTCATCCTTAGGCCTTAAAGGAATGCCGGCCAGACAAGCTTACCAGAAGCAGGGTTAATACAGAAATCCCGGGGAATAACACACGTGCCGAAGCCCCTACACTACCAGAGCCGGAAGCGGCCTTCAGTCGCTCCCAATCCTCCGCCGCCGGAAGTGAGGGCGGGACTTCCGTAGACAGGTTCGGGCTCGCGCCGTCTCGCGGTGTCTGTCTCGCGGCCCTGGGCTGGTTGCGACCCGGCGTGCGCGCGCGGACTGGCAGGAGCGAAACCCCAAGGGGCGTCGGTGCCAAAAGCGGGAAGCCGGGCGGGAGGGGCGCATTTTGCAAGGTTATCTGAGTATGATTCTTTGACTCTCGCCCTATTTGTTTCTTTTAAAACCTTGGGAAAATCGGGCTCCTCCTCTCAGAATGAGAGGAGTTGGTTTTTTCAGTCACCTCACTGCATTTTGTGCCTCTCCTCACGTTGCTTATCTCATGCTGTTATAGATACTGATTTTCGTAGTCTTTTTCGTCCATACAGTCCTGAGGGTAAAAAGAAGCTTATTTCTTTTGTGTAATGCCTGCCTCTCGTCGGACATTCTGGTCGTGTTTGTACAATGGCGAATGATTTCTCATCAGCCTCGGTCACTTAAAAGTCTGTGATTCTTAGTGTTTTATTTTGCAATTTTTTTTGCTTTAATTTTTAACCATTGTCTGATAAAAAACTGTATCCGTGGCTGGGTACGGTGGTTCACGCTTGTAATCCCAGCACTTTGGGAGGCCGAGGCGGGTGGATCACCTGAGTTCCAGGAGTTCGAGACCAGCCTGGCCAACATGGTGAAACCCTGTCTCTATTACAAATACAAAAATCAGCCAGACGTGGTGGCGTGCGCCTGAAATCCTAGCTACTCGGGAGGCTGAGGCAGGAGAATCGCTTGAACCCAGGAGGCGGAGGTTGCAGTGAGCCGAGATCACACCACTGCACTCCAGCCTGGGTGACAGAGCAAGACTGTCTCAAAAAAAAACAAAAAAAAAAACTGTATCTGCTTTTCAGTATCTTACAACTTTGGGTAAATTCTGTCTGCTTAGTAATTTCATCAAAGTCGTTTTTCGTTTTTGTTTTTTTTTTTTTGAGACGGAGTCTTGCTCTGTCGCCCAGGCTGGAGTGCAGTGGCGCAATCTCGGCTCACTGCAAGCTCCGCCTCCCGGGTTCACACCATTCTCCTGCCTCAGCCTCCCGAGTAACTGGGACTACAGGCGCCCGCCACCACGCCCGGCTAATTTTTTTTGTATTTTTAGTAGAGACGGGGTTTCATCGTGTTAGCCAGGATGGTCTCGATCTCCTGACCTCGTGATCCGCCCACCTCGGCCTCCCAAAGTACTAGGATAACAGGCATGAGCCACCGCGCCCGGCCTAAAGTCGTTCATTTTTACAGGAAGTTTTATGGATTGCAAGAATAAGAGCATCAAAATGCTTGTCTCTCAAAGACTTTTTTTATTTCTCAATAAATTTAAGCATTCCACTTCAAGTTTTTTGTGGGTTTTTTTTAATCTATGATTTTTGAGCATGGCCCTGACACAGAGTCTGGCCTCGCAGTCCTGAGCAGGTGAGAAAAGCCAGCAGTGTGGCTCAAAGGGTTCTGAGCCCCTTGGATAGTGTTGCTCTTAGAGAGACTGAGGGAAAAAAGTACCAATTTCCTGATCCCACTACAAAGACCAAGAGGTCCATCTGGCACTCTTCTTTCAACCTCCCTTCCAACTTCTTCCTTGCTCTGTCTCCTTCCACACAGTGTCAGAAACAGCAGAGCCTGTCCCGCTGGAGTATTACTTCATCAAACAAGTGGCAGCCTGTGCTCTTCCCAAGTGCCTGAATTCCCTCCCAAGCATATCAACGTATCTACAGTCACTCCCATCCTTTTAGCCTTCCTTCCAGTCTATCCAAGGATGAGGCATCCTTGGATGCCTCCCAGCTTCATCAGATTCTTGTATCATTAATTATCCCGTCTTTCCTGTGTTCTTTCCCTCTCTGATAGATCCTTTCCCTCAACTTATAAACATATTCAAATCTCTTCCATTTTTAAGATTTGTTCTAATAAACTTATTTCCCTTTAATTGCTCTTTTATATGCCTCTTTTCCTACTTGTCCCTACTTCCAGAAAAAAGTATTCTCTTAGCGTCTCCACTTTTTCTTCTCTATTGTCATAGCCCAATCCTGTGCTAGTATTTTCTTTTGTAATATAAAGATTGCCTTTTTTTATTTTTTTTCTCTGTTGCCCAGGCTGGTGTGCAGTGGCAGCTCTCAGCTCACTGCAGCCTCAACCTCCCAGGCTTAAGGGATCCTCCACCTCAGCTTCCTGGGTAGCTGAAACTACAGGCACGCACCACCATGCCCGGCTAATTTATATTATTTGTAGAGATTTGGTCTTGCTATATTGCCTAGGCTGGTCTCAAACTCCTGAGCTCAAGCAGTCCTCCCACCGCAACCTCCCAAAGTGCTGGGATTACAGGCATGAGCCACCATGCCCAGCATGTGCTAGCTTTTTTAAGAACTGTGTCATACTCTTGGCCCATTTTAAGTTTACAATCAACTAAAATCTCTGGATCATGTTAAAGCAATTGTTGCCAAGCTAAATCTCTCCCATCTTGAATTTGAGCAGCCTGTTTTTTGAAAATACTCAAAAATGGAAGTTTATATGATTCCTTTTAATTCCATTTAATCTTGCTGGTTTCTTAATTCTGTGTGTCCACCTTTGTGTCATCTCTTCTTCACTCAATCCACTGCCAAGCCCCTTTTGGACTCCAGATCCTCTTAGATCCCTTAGAGCTTTCGTGGACACTTGAGCTGATAAGGGTCACTGGGCTTTCCCAAACTAATATCATAGGGATTGTACCTGGAGATTCCTGTTAGCACTTTCAGAAAGTCTGTTAAGAACTTATGTGGCTTTGCCCATAACATTCTGGTGAAACTGATCTAATTAAGGTCACCAAGAACCTCCAAAGTGTTGTGAGTTTTTTCTAATTATGTACGGAATTACTTCTTTCTCATTTAACCTCACTAGATCTCTCTGCTGCCTTTGATGCTACTCATATCTCCCTTCACACATTAGAATGTTGATTCCCTTGGCTTTCCTAATAGCCTGTTCCCCAGGTTCTCCTCCTACCTCCATTTCTTCCTCCTTAGGCCTCTTCAATGTAGGTGACTCTCAGGGTTCTACTCTTGGCCCACTTGTCTACTACTCTACTTGCTCTACTTGCTCTTCCAGCGTGATTTCATCCATCTACCTATTACAAAGAGATTTTGTCCAGCCCATACTTCTTCCCCAAGCTTCATTCTTGTAGCCACCTGCCTCCTGGACAGCTCTACCTGCTAACCATGGGACATCACATTACCATGTTCAAAAGAACTATTTTTTTTTCACTTGTACCTCTTCTAACATTCCCTATTTCTTTCTTTTACCCACAGCTAGAATCCCAAATACTCCAGAGATCTTTGTCAACAAGCAAGGGCTTTCTTGGCCATTTACCATATTACAATTAATCCATTTTCTATAAGCAAACAGTTTTGAAAACTGTCACTAAGTGGACATGGAATAATAAATAAGGCTTTTTTTTTCCAGTACCACAAGATAATTTACATAAGTTATAGTAAGGGACTGTATGAATGTTTGCCACTTTGTAGTAAGTGTTTGGCGATAGAAAAAGCCCACACTTCAGTATCACAAATTAGAAAATAAACGTCGTAATTGGATGTAATCACTGTCAATCATTTTAGACATAAAAGAGGCAGGCTGCCCTACAGCTCACCCAAGGGGACCTGTGGAAATTAGAAAAAGCTTCCATTTCCTTAAGACACTTCACTGTCATAGACCAAAAAAAAAAGTTTGCTATCGTTACAAATAAACTGTGAATGATGCCCCTGGAATTGTACAATATACAGTTCTCCCTTATGTCGAAGTGCTTGGCTCTGCCTAGGCCTCTTTCTGTTTCCCTTCCTAAAATCCAGGGGAAACAAAAACAAAACTAAACTAAAATAAAATAAAATCCAGGGGAGGGAAGGAGTCTAGAATCTCTGTTCAGACCTTTGAGATAGTGCTACAGTTAAGGGGAAAAAAAAAAACCTCACTACCAGAGAGCTAAAAAAAAAAAACACTGTAATATTAAATAATATTTAGATATTACTGTCCAGGCATTGTGGCTCCTGCCTGTAATCCCAGCACTTTGGGAGGCTGAGGCAGGAGGATTATTTGAGGCCAGGTGTTCAAGGCTACAGTGAGCTATGAGGGTGCCACTGCACTCCAGCCTGGGCGACAGAGTGAGGCTATAGCAAAAAAAAGAATTTGAAAATATGTATATCATGGTCTCTACCTTTGAAAATGTTAAAATATTGTTGAGAAATAGTGTGTGTGTGTGTGTGTGTAGTTGAGAATGATAATTATGAATTACCAAATAGAGAATAATAGAAGATCACATAGGTGCTAAAAATAAAGAAAAGCTGCTTTAGAGGAAGTCATAGAGCAATGTATACCTAAATGAGATCAGCAGAAAGGACAAAGTTTAAATAGATGGGATAATTTGTTCTAAGCAGGGTCACTCAGGTAGTACAAATAATTTATATTGTGGTGCATCAGAAAATTAGGTTAAGATAGCTAATACTTATAATTAATTATTAAATTAAAAGTGTTAACCAAAAACCAAAATAATAACAAACATTAGAATAATGATGTAGCAGATTTTTTGTCCCGCTGAACCCACAGCTTGAATCACCCCAAAAGCAGTGGCGGGCCAGGAATTAGTGGCTGCAGTGAGTTATGATCTCACCACTGCACTCCAGGCTGGTCAAAAGAGCAAGACCCCATCTCAAAAACAAACAAAAGCAGCGACACGGAAGTTCCCACAAGGGTGTGTCACAAACTGTCTTGAGAAAAGGCCCCCAGTTGGGATTCCATAGAAAGAAGCTTTTTTTTTTTTTTTTTTTTTTGAGACAGAGTTCACTCTTGTTGCCCAGGCTGGAATGCAATGGCATGATCTCGGCTCACCTCAGCCTCCGCCTCCCAAGTTCAAGTGCTTCTCCTGCCTCAGCCTCCCGAGTAGCTGGGATTACAGGCATGTGCCAACATGCCCGGATAATTTTGTATTTTCAGTAGGGACGGGGTTTCTCCATGTTGGTCAGGCTGGTCTCGAACTCCCAACCTCAGGTGATCCGCCCGCCTTGACCTCCCAAAGTGCTGGGATTACAGGCATAAGCCACCGTGCCTGGCCTAAAGAAGCATTAAATGCCAGGGTGATCAACCCAAAACGATTGTTAGGAGAATTTACCTACAGAGTGCTATAGCAATCCTCATGATGGACAGTGAGAGAAAAGGGACCTAGGTATGTCCACAGTGAGGGAGTCAGGGTACGGAGTTTATATGAGGGTTTAAGGTATGTGACTCAGGGTCTGAGCCAGTACTTTCAGTGTTTTGGGCAACAACTTAGATACTTTTATCAGTGCCTGGGACTGTTCAAGGCCCCAGTTTGTGTTGAAGCCTGCTGGGATGGACCTGCAGCTGGCTAGGTCACAGAGCAGTCAAGGCACTCTGATTTTTTGTTCGGGACACAGAAAGCAAGCCGCAAGGGGCTGTGGGGGAGGTCTCCTGGGGGCCCTACACAAATGTTGTTGGTTTCTCATCTACATATCCTCAGTACTTCCTGTTCCATACATGCTGAAAAAGTCCTCTGAGCACTTGCAAATTTTCACTTAAGGACTTTTTCTGGACCCCTGTAGGGCAGGTCTGAAGTGCCACAGATTTTTCCACTGGAAGCATCCTTCAATCAACAACAAATGGTAATTGAAGGATAACTATACCAATTGTGGTAAGCTGAAAAATGACTTCCAAATATATGAAGGCTAAGTCTCTGTAAACATGAATATTAACTTGCACGGGCAAAGTTGTGATTAAGTTACAGATTTTGAGATGAAGAGATTATCCAGGTGGGCAATCACATGGATCCTTTTAAGAGACAGGAGATTTCACACAGACAGATAAGAAGGTAATGTGACCACATAGGCAGAGATTGGAGTGATGTAGACAAGGAATTCTAGCAGCCACCAGAAAGAGGAAGAGATAAGGAACAAACTCTCCCCTAGAGCTCAGTCCAGTGATATTAAGTTCAGACTTGTAGCCTCTAGAACTGTGAGAGAATACCAAATTTGTGATGATTTGTTACAGCAGCCATAGAAAACTAATATACCAATAAAATATAACAAAAACATACCAATGTCCTTAATCCTCAGAGGTAGAACACCTCTAAGGCAGCGCTCCCCAACCTTTTTGGCATCAGGGACGGGTTTTGAGGAAGACAATTTTTCCACAGATCAGGGTGGAGGATGGTTTCAGGAAGAAACTGTTCCACATCAGATCATCAGGCATTAGTTAGATTCTCATAAGAAGCGTCCCACCTAGATCCCTCGAATGTGCAGTTCATAGTTGGGTTCAAGCTCCTATGATAATCTAATGCCTCCACCGATCTGACAGGAGACAGAGCTCAGGCAGTAATGCCACTCACCTGCCGCTCACCTCCTGCTGTATAGCCCAGTTCCTAACAGGCCACGCACTGGTACAGGTCTGTGTTCCCGGGGTTGGGGACCCCTGCTCTAAGACATCTTCCACTTTGTCTCCCAAAGATTGAGTTCCACCTGCAGGGATATCCTACTCATCAGCACACTCTATTAGTGTCCTTTGCTTCCCTGCCTCACAACCCCACCCTGCTAGCCATGGTTCCTGGACTCACCTTCAAAATAAACCACTTGCACTCAAGTCCTTATGTATCTGTTTCCTTGGGCTGCCATAAAAAAGAACCAAAAATTGGGTGGGTTAAAACAACCAAAATTTATTATCTCACAGCTCTGGAGGCAAGGTGTCTAAAATCAAGATGTTGGCATTGTTTGTTTATGTTTAGAGCTCTGAGGAAGAATCTGTTCCATGCCTCTGTCCTGGATTCCGGTGACAGCTGGCAATCCTTGGCAATCTTTGGCTTGTAGACGCATCAATCCAATCTCTGCCCCCATCTTTACATATTATTCTCCTTGTGTCCCTCTGTCTTCACATGTCTGTCTTCCCCTCTTATAAGGATACTAGTCATATTGGATTAAGGGCCCACCCTAATGACCTCATGTTAACTTTATTACATCTGCAAAGACCTTTCCAAATAAGATCATGTTCATAGTTACCAGGGATTAGGATTTCGACATATCTTTTTTTTTTTGGAGGGGGGACACGATTCAACTCAAGATCAAATTCAGAGGACCCCAGCATACCACTTATTTAGGTACTTTTTTTGTTTCCCTAGATATGAATTATCTCATTTAACCTCAATAATCTTATGATATAAATATTAGCTGTGTTTAATTTGTTTTGATTTAATTAATGAATTACAGGATTAGATATTACAGTGTGGCCAAGTTTGTGTTTACACCAGATGGGAAACATAACAAGATGCCAGTCCTGCTAGTGGGAGTAGTTTTCCAACAAAAGGGATCAAATGCCTTAAGCTGTTTTCCTAATCTGCAATATTATAGCCAGGGAAAAATTTAAGAGGGATTTTCCTAGGGTTGTGATACATGTTCTTTTTTATTTAAGATGTTTGTTGATAAATTAAGCTAAGAAATGACATTTCCTGTTTCTTTACTTACATTGATTGTTCAAAGCCATTCTTTATTCATTGTCTTTCAAAATCCCTAGGGAAGTAAAAGTGGATTCCATGCACAAAGTCATGTACAGTTTCTGATAGTCCTTTGAGCAGCAATAGTTTCTCACCCTCCACTCTGTACCAGACTCTGCTAGGAGCTCGCTGTGAAAGAACATTCTGTAAAACAAGGATGTATTGTCTCTAGGTCTCTATTCCAAAGCTGCTGGGAAGTATAGCTGAATGGGAAGGAAACTATCAAACTAACATCTAAGGTATCATGTATATCATCCTCACACCTCCCACAATGCCAGTCCTACTTATTTTATTTTTTAAATTTACTATTATTTATTATTTTTATTTTGAGACAAGCTCTTACTCTGTTGCCCAGGCTGGAGTGCAGTGGCTCAATCACGATTCACTGCAGCCCTGACCTCCTGGGCTCAAGTGATCCTCTTACTTCAGCCTCCAGAGTACCTGGGACCATGGGTGCACACCACCATACCCCGCTAATTGTTTACCTACTTATTTTATTAATAATACTCTGTGCTCCAAGCCAGGCTCAGTGGCTCACACCTATAATCCCAGCACTTTGGGAGGCCAAGGGAAGTGGATCACCTGAGGTCAGGAGTTCGAGACCAGCCTGGCCAGCATGGCAAAACCCCATCTCTACTAAAAACGCAAAAATTAGCCAGGCATGATGGTGTACACCTGTAATCCCAGCTACTCAGGTGGCTGAGGCAGGAGAATCACTTGAATCCAGGAGGCAAAGCTTGCAGTGAGCCAAGATCGTGCCACTGTACTCCAGCCTAGGCACCACAGCAAGACCCAATATCAAACAAACAAACAAACAAACAAAAACTCTGTACTCCACCTATCACCAAAGTTCAAGTCCTGCCTGCCTTTGGTTACAAATTTGGAAATACTTGTGCATATACTCCAAAGACCTGCTTGGGTGGCATTTATGCTTCTGATTTCTTTCCTTCATTTTCCAAGCTGCTACTGCTGATCTTACTTAAAATTCACTTGGGCGAATAAATAGGTAGATAAGTAAGATCAGTGGATATCCATGAGACTGATGAGAAGTCTAAGTGATCCAGATATCTACTCCAGCATCTGTCACACTAAAAAGGAGATAAGGGGGCTGGGCGCAGTGGCTCACACCTGTAATCCTAGCACTTTAGGAGGCCAAGGCGGGAGGATCACAAGGTCAGGAGATCGAGACCATCCTGGCTAACACGGTGAAACCGTCTCTATTAGAAATACAAAAAATTAGCCAGGCATGGTGATGGGCGCCTGTAGTCCCAGCTACTCAGGAGTCTGAGGCAGGAGAATGGTGTGAACCCGGGAGGCGAAGTTTGCAGTGAGCCGAGATCATGCCACTGCACTCCAGCCTGGGCGACAGAGCGAGACTCCAGACTCCGTCTCAAAAAAAAAAAGAAGAAGAAGATAAGGATCTGCCCCTAAAGAATCTCTTTCTTGAGCCCATTAGGGGGAAAAAGACTTTTAAATATCCTAGTTAGGACTTTTTAACATCCAGGGAAGAAGAAAGGGAATTGCCAGTTTCTGGAGGGGGCAAAAAATGGGAAGTGGAGGAAAGGAAGGAAGTGAAAAAGATGGGCTCCAAAACAGTATGATTTAGCATGTCAGTTCTAGTAGGTATATAAGCTATCTATTGCTCTTTAAGAAATTGCCCTAAAACTTGGCAACTTAAAACAATAACAAACATTATTTCAGACTTTTCCTATGGGTCTGGATTTTAGGAATGGCTTAGCAGGTTTGTTCTGGTTCTGGATGTTTTACAATCTAGATGTTGGTCAAGGCTGCAGTCACCTGAAGACTTTACTGAGGCTCAAGGATTAACCTCTAAGATGGTTCATTCATATGTCTATTGGAAAAAAAGCTTCGGCTTCTCACTATGTGAACCTCTCCATAGGACTAATTGGGTGTCTTCATGACAAAGCAGCAGGCTTCCCCTAGAGCACGTTATCCAAGAGAGAGCAAGAGGAAAGCTCTAATACCTTTTAAGACCTAGTCTTGAAAGTCATCATTTCTGCTATTCTGTTTGTCATAAGTAAGTCACTTAATCTAAACCACACTCGATTGTAGGGGAATTGGGCTTCACCTCTTGCAGGGAAGAGTATCAAAGAACTGTGGACATATTTTAAAACCACCAGAATGGGGTTCAATATCTATATTGGGACTGGATAGGCACTGGAATTTAAAAATAAACTATTTTCCTATCACTAAATAAATAGTTTTTATGTAGGTAGACAAGAGAGCCAGTTTTAGAATACATGACATTACAGTCGGGTGCGCTGGCTCATGCCTATAATCCCAGCACTTTGGGAGGCCGAGGTGGGTGGATCATGAGGTCAAGAGTTCGCAACCAGCCTTGACAAGATGGTGAAACCCCGTCTCTACTAAAAATACAAAAATTAGCCAGGTATGGTGGAGGATGCCTATAATCCCAGCTACTCAGGAGGCTGAGGCGGGAGAATGGCTTGAACTTGGGAGGCGGAGGTTGCAGTGAGCCAAGATCGTGCCATTGCATTCCAAACTGGCTAACAAGAGCAAGACTCTGTCTCAAAAAAAAGAAAAAAAAAAAAGTAACATTACAATGCTATAATAGGTTTAGAGCCAAAGGATCATGAAGATGAGATTTAAATCATGTACACCATAAGGAACTCGTTTTCTGTGGAGCAGAAGAGAAAGGTTATTATTATTATTATTATTATTTTTTTTTTTTTTTTTTTTTTTTTTTTATTTGAGACAGAGTCTTGCTCTGTCGCCCAGGCTGAAGCACAGTGGCGCCATCTCAGCTCACTGCAAGCTGTGCCCCCTGGGTTCACGCCATTCTCCTGCCTCAGCCTCCGGAGTAGCTGGGACCACAGGCGCCCGCCACCACGCCTGGCTAATTTTTTTTGTATTTTTTAATTGGAGACGGGGTTTCACCGTGTTAGCCAGGATGGTCTCGATCTCCTGACCTCGTGATCTGCCTGCCTCGGCCTCCCAAAGTGGAGAAAGGTTATTTTATACCCTCTATGACTGCCCATTCATAAAACCTCATAGGACCTGAACTGAGAAATAAATACCAAAGTATAGAGATAGTGACATACTCTATTTTATAACTCCCATACCTAGGTTAGTACTTTGTACCTAAGAAGAATCAATAAATATTTACTGGTTTGTTTAACTGAATTTAACTAATGATTTAAGATGAATCCTAAGTATAGACCCATGTACCCCTATTAGATTGTTGCAGATTTCAAGGACTATGATTGCTCTGGGTGTTTTCTGTTACCTATTTCTTTGACACGGTCAGCTCTTTTCTCTAGAGTTTAATGCAGTCACGGAAGCACAAAATGGAGGACAATGGACTAAACTCTGTCAGTGAAATTGTTTATTTGGTGAAAACTCTGTGTGTGTGTGTGTGTGTGTGTGTGTGTGTGAGAGAGAGAGAGAGAGAGAGAGAGATTTTTTAACTGATTTTTGAATGCCTTTGGTTGGAGCATATGCTTAGTATGCACTCTGTAGTTCCCCATAGGCCCTGCTACTTTCTGTTCTCTAATATCTATCTGCCTTTTTAGTCCCTAAGGGCACTTGACTGTGAGACCCACACATCTAGAGTTTAAATCTCAGGATGACAGTATGTATTATTGGTCCAGCCTATTCTTACTCTCCATTCTATGGGTGAGTTGTTTCCTGTAGATTTACTTTTAGCTTTAGGTCAAAAGTACTATTTTCAAGGCCAGGCGTGGTGGCTCACACCTGTAATCTCAGGACTTTGGGAGGCTGAGAAGGACGGATCACTTGAGGTCAGGAGTTTGAGACCAGCCCGGCCAACATAGAGAAACCCTGTCTCTATTAAAAATAAAGAAATGGCTGGGCGCAGTGGCTCAAGCCCGTAATCCCAGCACTTTGGGAGGCTGAGGTGGGCGGATCACGAGGTCAGGAGTTCGAGACCAGCCTGACCAACATGGTGAAACCCTGTCTCTACTAAAAATACAAAAAGTAGCCGGGGCGTGGTGGCACGCACCTGTGATCCCAGCTACTCAGGAGGCTGAGGCAGGAGAATCGCTTGAACCTGGGAGGTGGAGGTTGCAGTGAGCTGAGATCATGTCATTGTACTCCAGCCTGGACGACAGAGTGAGACTCCATCTCAAAATAAATAAATAAATAAATAAATAAGTTGTGGTGTATGCCTGTAATCCCAGCTACTCAAGTGGCTGAGGCACAAGAATTGCTTGAAGTCAGGAGGAGGAGGTTGCAGTGAGCCAAGATTGTGCTACTGCACTAAAGCCTGGGTGACAGAGCAAGACTCTGTCTCAAAGAAAAAAAAAAGTACTGTTTTCGTAGTCATCTCCCTTTTTAGTTTAGCCAATATCCTCCTGCATTCTGCTAAACTCTAGTTTTCTCTCTCTTCTTTCCTTTCCCTCCTACTTAGCACTCCTGGTGAATTTTCCCCCTTTTCTACTTTTCTCAATGTCTGCATCCTAAATGGTTTCTGACAAAAAGCGTGGATGAAGACTCAGCTTCTACTCATTTTAAAGATGGGGCAATGGCCAGGCACGGTGGCTCACACCTGTAATCCCAGCTACTCAGGAGGCTGAGGCAGGAGAATCACCTGAACCCAGGAGGTGGAGGTTGCAGTGAGCCAAGATTGCGCCACTGCACTCCAGCCTGGGCAACAAGAGCAAAACTCCGTCTTTAAATAAATAAATAAATAAATATGCGGGCAACAATGCTACCAGTGAGTAGAGATAATGTATGCAAAGTACTTGGCACACAAAAGGTGCGGTAAACCTGATAATCATTTTCCTCTTCTTTCTGGCTAATAATTTCAAGAACTACTGTGAGGCTATTTGCACAGCCTTCCATCTTGAATTTCTTTTCCTATCTTTTTTAAAAATTATTTTGTTTTATTGTTTTTTAATGTTCATTGTGACTCATGGAATTGATTTCATGACTCACTAATGGGTCACACGCATAGTGTGAAAAACATTGATATAGAGACATTTTGTGCTCTCTTTTATGTTGGTGACTTGAGTATGTCTGTTTGATAAGGAAATAAATTACTTGATCTGCTAGACTGATGGCTTGTACAGGAACTTCTTGAACTGGTAGGAATATATCTTAGAGTTTCATTCCTGATACTTTTTGATGGGAAGAGGTTTTTTTATTATTTTTTCATTTTTTATTTTTTATTTTTTGAGACAGGGTCTTGCTGTGTCACCCAGGCTGGAGTGCAGTGGCACCATCCTATCTCACTGCAGTCTCAACCTCCGGGGCTCAAGCGATCCTTTCACCTCAGCCTCCTGAGTAGATGGAACTACAGGCAGATAGGAAGAGTTTTTAAGAGTGCCAGTTATGGTCTGATCTACCAAGGATCCAGTGAGGTCTTCCATGGCTAGGTCAACTATCAGGTTGGAGTTGATAAATAATATATTTTTATGGAACATTCTTGGCTGCTAAAACCTGGCCGGGTCCAGAACCACAAGCCTTACATCTTGTGGTGGAGAAACAGTTCAACTCATACCCCTACCCCCATTCTCTGTGCAACACCACTCCATTTTCCTATGTTTACCCTTCTCAGTTCATTCATTTATACTTTTATGAAATCATTTATGCAACAATTATGAATTGACCACTTACTCTATGTCAGCCACTCTGTCAGGGTCTGAGAAAAAGAAAAGAGCCATTCCTGCTCTTGTTGAGCTTATGGTCTGTTAGTGGGAAGCAAATATAAATCAAAGAACCACATCAATAGATGTAACATTTTTTAAAGTTTTAGTTGTAATTAATGTCCAAAAAAGACAGTATATATTGTTATGACACATTATAATAAGGAAAAATGGCCTGGTCAAGGAGGTTACAGTAGGCTTTTCCAGAAAAATAATGATTGAACTGAGATTGAGAAAAATAGGAGTCAACAGTGTGTGTGTGTGTGTGTGTGTGTGTGTGTGTGTGTGTGAGTGTGGTGGTAATTAGAGATTTCTAGTAGATGAAACAGCTTGTTCAAAGCCCTGTGATTAAAGGAAGCACAGTTTTATTAAAAGGAGCACAGCTCAGGGTTTGCTTCCTGCTTTCTTTCTCCTTCTTTCCTTCCTTCTTTCCTCCCTTCCTTCTTTCCTTCCTTCCTTTCTTCCTTCCTTTATTTCTCCTTTCACCTTGAATTCAGAGAGTTAACAACTTTCTCAGTTTCTGACACATTATCATCAATGCAAAGACTCTCTTTTGCTTTTTGAAATTTATCTGTATATTCAGTTTTATCTCCTTTCAGCAATTCCATTCTTCTCTCTTTCATAGGCAACCATTTTAATGTGTTTAATATACATTTTGAAACATGTTATTGTAAAAAAAAAGACTGTTTTGTGTATATATTATTAATTTATGTCTATGATATTGTTTTATTAGTTTCATTTCTTTTTTCACTTGGCACTACGTTTTTAATATTCGTCCAAGCTGCTCTTTGTATATCTAATCTGTTGTTTTTAATTGCTGCATAGTGCTCCAGGGTGGTTCATCTATCACTTAGTACATATTTACTCCAGTTTTGGATTGTCTCCAATTCCTTTTCACCTCACACAACAAGGACTTCACTCACACACTTTAATGAACATCCTCCAACATGTCCTCATGGGGACCTGTGAGAAAATTCCTTGAAAGGTATAATCAGGAGCACAACTGCTGCGTGATAGTTGATGCATGCACTTGACAAAATCATGCCAACTGGGTCTTATAAACCAAAAAGAGTATCTTGGATAGGTCTCCATCAATTTAGAGGTTTGTTTTGTCAAGGTTGAGAAAGTGTCTGGGAAAAAAAAAAAACAACCCGCAGTAGAATCTGTGGCTCGCACTTTTTTCAAAAAGGGTTTTGAGGGGGTTCAGTTTTTAAAGAGGAGAAAGCAGGCTGGATGGGGAAGGAGGAAAAAAAACAAAACAAAAGGGGAGAGTAGAAAAAAATTAGGTAAGTGGTTACAGTCTTTTAAGGCTTTGATTATTTCTCACTGAATCCACATGTTGTATGTGAAAAGGATGGAGTGGAGGAACAGCCAATTCTGTATTTGTCTCATGCTCAGTAAATCTGCAGTTTATGTAAGATAAAGTAAACGTAGAGTAGAGGAAGAAGTCAAATATGCATTCATCTCAGGGTTGGCAGTGGGACGATTTCTAGCCTCCTCTCATCCTGTACACGTGAAGATAAGCTGGGTCCTGTTAGTGTTTATTTCTTTGTTTGTTTTAGAGGCAGGGTCTCGCTCTATCACCCAAGTTGGAGTGAAGTGATATGATCGTGGCTCACTGCAGCCTTGAACTCCTGGATTCTAGCAATCCTCCTACCTCAGCCTCCTAAGTAGCTGGGACTATAGGGTGCACCACCATGCTTAGCTAATTTTTTAAGATTATTTTTAGTAGAGACTAGGTTTTGCTGTGTTGCCAAAGCTGGTCTCTAACTCCTGGGCTCAAGCAACCCTCCTGCCTCGACCTCCCAAAGTGCTGGGATTACAGGCGTGAGCCACCATGGATTACAGGCATGGCGAAACCCTGTCTCTACTAAAAATACAAAAATTAGCTGGGCGTGGTGGGGCATGCCTGTAATCCCAGCTGCTTGGGAGGCTAAGGCAGGAGAATTGCTTGAACCTGGGAGGTGGAGTGAGCAAAGATTGCGCCACCGCACTCCAGCCTGGGTGACAGAGTGAGCCTCCGTCTGAAAAAAATAAAAATAAAACAAAATAAAAAGATAATCACTATCTTCTAATGGAAGTTTCTGTTGTCTTTTGCTAAACATCTAAAGTACTGTAAGATTATATTTTAGCCCATAATTTGTGTGCTTATCCAAGATCACCTTTCAATTTTCAAATACTTCTTAGGATTATCTAGTCACTAAGGTGAACTGGAAGCTAGTTGGACTGAACACAAATTGTACTTAGTCTTGAAAGAAGAAATATAAATGGCTAAGTAATGTCAGGGTAGGGAGGAGGTTCAGCTTCGTTTGTAGTTTAAAAAAAAAGTAATTTAAAAAGAGAAGTCCTTTTATAAAGTTGGGAAGTTTTTTAAAGTGATATAATCTATCTTTGGTGAGGATTCAGGAAGATGGGCACTTTCTTACAGTGCAGGGAGGGAACACACAATCTTTCTGAAAAGCAATTTGACAGTGTGTATCAGAAGCCTTTAATCCACACTGAGAAACAGCATTGTAAAAAAGTAAAGCCTTTAAAATGTATATTTAGGAAAGGAGTTACAGACAAGGAAGGGGAGAAGGCTAGAACTCCATGGTATTAGATTGAAATGGGACCTATCAGTATAATCTCTCTTTCTCTGTCTACGCACACACACACACACACACACACACACACACACACACACACACACACACACACACAAAACGCAGACATACAGAAAAACATATGGAAATATAAATAGATATAAATGTGTGTGGTTATGTGTCTGTGTACATATCTCAACATCTCTCTCTTTTTATTTTTTGAGATGGAGTCTCACTCTATTGCCCAGGCTGGAGTACAGTGTCACGATCTCAGCTCACTGCAGCCTCCGCCTCCTGGGTTCAAGGGATTCTCCTGCCTCAGCCTCTCAAGTAGCTGAGACTATAGGCACACAACACCATGCCCAGCTAAATTTTTTTTGTGTGTATTTTTAATAGAGACGGGATTTCACCATGTTGGCCAGGCTGGTCTCGAACTTTTGACCTCAAGTGATCTGCCCACTTCAGCCTCCAAAAGTGCTGGGATTACAGGCATGAGCCACCATGCCTGGCCTACATATATCTCTTACCTCTATCTGCTGAGAGGGCCTAGAAGCAATGAGACTCCAGTATCAATGAGCATACTTAGTGCCCAGATTTTTTTTAAATCATTATTTTATTTTATTTTTTTAGAGATGACATCTTGCTATGTGTCCCAGGTTGACCTTCAGCTCCTGGGCTCAAGTGATCCTCCTGTTTCAGCCTCTCAATTAGCTGAGACTACAGGCATACGCCACTGTACCTGGCTCCCAAATCTGAATTTATAAATACCATTTTTCTATAGAAGGAATCAGGACTCTGGAAAAATGGCTCTTTCCAAGGCTGATGCAGGGAAAATACAGAAAGCAGCTGTAATATCTTGCGGTGCCAGAAAGTAGAAAGTTCCTTTAAAAAAAAAAAAGATGAGAGGCTAGGTGCAGTGGCTCCTTCCTATAATTCCAGCACTTTGGGAGGCCGAGGCAGGAAGATTGCTTGAGCCCAGGAGTTCAAGACCAGCTGGGAGACAAAGTGAGACCCCGTCTCTACAAAAATAAAAATAAAAAAATTAGCCAGGCATGGTGGCATGCACCTGAGGTCCCAACTACTTGGGAGGCTGAGACAGGAGGATTGCTTAAGTCCAGGAGTTCGAGGCTGCAGTGTGCCTTGTTTGCACCATTGGACACCAGCCTGGGTGAGAATAAGACCCTGTTTCAAAAAAAAAAAAAAAGAGTATCTGTCAAAAAGGCATCGGAACAAACTTTAGGGGCTCTCAATGACCAAATATGGGACAGTTTAGTACTGTATTTTAAGCAGGTAGAATAAAACGATAATCTATTAGTCTGTGCTGATATAAATAAATAATCGAATAAACAAACAGAGGAGAAAGGAAATCTCTTTCTTACCTTAGAATTCCAATCAAATGTAGAACAAATGATGGATATAGATGCCATTTGGCAAACATCATAGGGATAAATGTTTCAAGCATAAAAAGTATGAGGAGAAACATAATTACATTGTCTTTAGGTATTTCCTTATGTCCCTGCTACCATAACCTGTTTTGCCAGGATCCAAGCCTCCATTCTTTCTATAACCTCAAGATGATATATAAGCTTCTAAACTCCATTGGGGGATGGGTCATCACTCTGTGTGTGTTTTTCCCTGTGTACATGTTAATCAAATTTATATGCCTTTTCTCCAGTTAACCTGCCTTTTGTGAGTTGATTTTTCAGTGAAACTTCAGGAGGCAAAGGAAAAGTTTTACCTTGGTCCCTAAAGTTTGGTGCTGTGAGCGGGATCACCAAAGCGGATCTGTTCTTCCAGAAGCCACAGTGAAGGGAACCCAGGACTTGACAAACCAGAACAAAGGGTAAGAATTTCTTGCCAGTCAGGCTCCAGGCCTCTCTCTGGAACCTTGGCTGAGTAGATGGTAAAAATCACTGTCTCTTTTTCCTCTGCAAAATTTTGATGAATAGGAGAAAAGGATTTGTGTGACTAGTCTTGGGTGTAGTGACTCTGGTATACTTTTTGGTTCTTTTGTTATGAATATTCATATTGTTTGATCCCTTTCCTCCTAGAAATAGTTTTTTTTTCCCTTTGTGTTTGTCTTTCTGTGTTGTTCTTTTATAAAAAAGGGTAGCAGATGAGGTTTCCACTTGTCTTGTTTTATATCCTTGAGGGTTTGACTTGTGAGCGAGTACTCTCTCTTGATCTCCACCATCCTGGGAATGTGATTTTCAGAGGACATCAGGTGACCAGCCTGAAAATGGCTGGGAACTCAAGACTTTTTGTTCCAAATGTGTCAAGCTCTTAGGAGAGTTTGTCTATCTTAGCCTATTCCTGGGAGTGAATTTTTTGTCGGGGATCCTCGGACTTGTTTCTTCACCTTCCATGGACTGAGTCACTATTGGAATGAATACAACATCAGAAATTAATCAGGCTGGGTGTGGTGACTCACGCCTGTAATTGCAGCACTTTGGGAGGCCCAGATGGGCGAATCACTTGAGGTCAGGAGTTTGAGACCAGCTTGGCCAACATGATGAAACCCCGTCTGTACTAAAAATACACAAACTAATCAGGTGTGGTGGTGCATGCTTGTAATCTCAGCTACTTTGGAGGCTGAGGCATGATAATCACTTGGACCTGGGAGGCGGAGGTTGCAGTGAGCTGAGATCATGCCACTGCACTCCAGCCTGGGCAACAGAGCGAGACTCTATCTCAAAGAAAAAAAAAGAAAGAAAAAAAAGAGAAAGAAATTAGTCAGTGGCCAAAAAATGGGTCCTTTAATTTAGAAAGACTCCTAAATTTAAAAAAAGGAAGTTTAGAGATCTCTTATTCTAAACAATCACTTTATTTGTATGTAAAGAAAGATTAAGTTTTTAAAAAAGAGACTCATAATAGTATCATGGCTAGCCTTAGAAATTCTCCAGTCAGGGCCGGGCACAGTGGCTCACGCCTGTAATTCCAGCACTTTGGGAGGCCGAGGCAGGTGGATCACCTGAGGTCAGGAGTTCGAGACCAGCCTGACCAACATGGTGAAACCTCCTCTCTACTAAAAAAATACAAGGATTAACCAGGTGTGGTGGCAGGCACCTGTAGTCCCAGCTACTCAGGAGGCTGAGGCAGAAGAATGGCTTGAACCCAGGAAGTGGAGGTTGTAGTGAGCTGAGATCAGGCCACTGCACTCCAGCCTGGGTGACAGATAGAGATTCTGTCTCAAAAAAATAATAATAATAATAATTAGAAGAAGAAGAAGAAGGAGAAATTCTCTAGACAGGCCGGGTGTGGTGGCTCATGCCTGTAATCTCAGCATTTTGGGAGGCCAAGGCTGGTGGATTGCTTGAGGTCAGGAGTTCAAGACCAGCCTGGCCAACATGGTGAAACCCTGTCTCTACTGAAAATACAAAAATTACCCAGGAGTTGCGGTGGGTGCCTGTAATCCCAGCTACTCAGGAGGCTGAGGAAGGAGAATCTCTAGAACCTGGGAGGCGGAGGTTGTAGTGAGCCAAAATTGTGCCACTGCCCTCCAACCTAGGCAACAGAGCAAGACTCTGTCTCAAAAAAAAAAAAAAAAGAAGAAGAAAAAGAAAAAGAAATTATCTTGACAAAATTAAAGAGCAAAGGTCCGACCTAAAACAAAGCTAGAATCCTTTGTACACTCGGACTGCCTGCTTGTGATCTCCTGTGGCATTAACAATGGCGCGGCTGCTCCGCCTTGTAGTCTAGTAGTTAAAATTTCACAGGTTCACTGCCACGGCCTAGGTTTAATTCCTAGTCAGGGAATCAGTCTCTTTTGGTTTGAAATTTGTGTGAATTTTGACTTTTTGAGGAACCCATTTATTAATGATCCTTGTTCCTTCCATGGACAGCTTATGATTTCCTGTCAACTTCTGTCTATAGGAGGCACATGAGGTTTTTCGGCCTTTGTGTATAAATGATCAGCTGAGAAGCTGGGATCCTAGAGAATATAGAAACGGGGGTTATACCCTATTTGCAGCTAGCAAAATTTTTCTTTCTTTGAGTTGTCTTTTGGGTGGTTCTGGATCTTGTGAGGCATTGGGGAGGGTACCTTTGGAATAAAACAATTCAAAGCCAGAAACATTAGCTATTTGTCCCAGCTAAAATCTAATAATGAGATTTTTAAAGGTTTTTGAAAAAAGAGCTCTATGGTTAGAAGTCAGCTTAATTAAAAGCTGATATTCAAGCCATATATATGTTTGTGAGAGTACATATATATGTGTATATATATACACACACACGCATACATATATATAGAGAGAGAGATGTACGTAAAAGGACTTTCTGCTTTTTCTCTTTTAGGATCTTGTTTTTGGTGCTTTCTTTTCAGTTGACAGAAACCTTCTTTAAAGAAAAAAAAAACAAAACAGTATGTGCTTGGTATCTCTTTTCGCTTCCATTTACTTCTCCTTCTCCCTATTCTTTCTTTCTCTTTGCTGTCTTCAGTATCACATAAAAGGCTCTAGAGGGGGCCTCTAATAACACAGACACCTTAAGGAACAGAGAAAAAGGAATCACTCCCAATTTTGGGGAGTCCTCTGTTTTCCTTATGGAGTTTCAAGAGTCATAAACAGATTCCTCTCAGGTTTAAAGCTCTGCTTTCTTTTTTGAGAGAGGGTTTCACTCTGTCACTAGACTGGAGTGCAGTGGTGCGATCTCGGCTCATTGCAACCTCTGCCTCCCAGGCTCAAGTGATCCATCTGCCTCTGCCTCCCAAAGTGCTGGAATTACAGGCGTGGGCCACTGCGCCCGGCTTTTTTTTTTTTTTTTTAACATTACATTACCTGTTTCTTTCACTCTTCTGGGATACTAGAAATTACTTTACCCTGCCAGAGAGAACTTGACCTTTGTGTGTGAGATGGCTGGCAGGACACCGGAAAGAGCTACAGTCTTAGGGGTGACTGACAGTAGTTACAGTGAATGAGTAATACTACAGGGGGCTATTCACATCTTTGTATGTTAAGATAAAAAGGATGTGGCTTAAACACTTAGAAAAATGTCGTAACCAAGGACGCTGTAAAAGCATTGCACAGCTGGGTTCTGTGGCATTTCCCTCTTTTGGAGGACCCAGGATTCAGTGAAAAATAAGTTTTTAATTCTTTTATTTATTTATTTATTTTTGAGACAGAGTCTCACTCTGTTGCCCAGGCTGGAGTGCAGTGGCGTGATCTCAGCTCACTGCAACCTCCACCTCCCGGGTTCAAGCAATTCTCCTGTCTCAGCCTCCCAAGTAGCTGGGACTACAGGCGCGTGCCACCATAACTGGCTAATTTTTTGTATTTTTTTAGTAGAGACGGGGTTTCACTGTGTTAGCGAGGACGGTCTCGATCTCCTGACCTCATGATCCACCCACCTTGGCTTCCCAAAGTGCTGGGACTACAGGCATGAGCCACCACGCCCAGCCCAATTTTTAATTCTTAAAAATTTAAATACTTGTCCTTCCAACTGTGCCTGTTTTTCACTTATTTAAATTATTAGGCCCTACGAACTACAAATACTTTGCTAGTCTTATTCATTAATGGGATCTATCCTGAGCACAATAGCCCAGTTAAAAAACAAATTTGAAATTAAAAGCCACCTATCTAAATAAAATTGGTCTCCTTATAAAATTCTGAGGTAAATTCCTGAGATTTTGTGTTATCTTGATGTTCATTTTTCATATTCTTCTAACTTACACACCCAAACTCCTTCCTAAAAAGCTTAAATTCTCTCTGTAAGGGAGGAGACCACCCCTCATATTGTCTTATGCCCAATTTCTGCCTCCAAAGAAAGAAGAAGTAAAAACTAAAAGGCAGAAATGAAATCCACAAGCAGACAGCCCGGTGCCACACCCTGGGCCTGGTAGTTAAAGATCGACCCCTGACCTAATCGGTTATGTTATGTATAGATTACAGACATTGCATAGAAAAGCACTGTGAAAATCCCTGTCCTATTCTGTTCCATTCTAATTACAGGTGCATGCAGCCCCCAGTCATGAACCCCCTGCTTGCTCAATCAATCACGACTCTCTCACGTGGACCCCCTTAGAGTTGTGAGCCCTTAAAAGGGACAGGAATTGCTCACCCAGGGAGCTCAGTTGTTGGAGACGTGAGTCTTGCCGAAGCTCCTGGCTGAATAAAGCCCTTCCTTCTTTAACTCGGTGTCTGAGAGGTTTTGTCTACAGCTTGTCCTGCTACATCTGTACTTTGAGATGTAAATTTGCTATCCCGTTTTCTCTAAAACTCAGCGATGTCTTTAGCAAGAACTTTTCTATTTACAAAAGCACAGTTTGAATCCAACTGTCCTTTTAAACTAGTGAGCTTTACCTGTCTCATGGCTAAAATTAAAAAATTAAAGCTATAAAGTCTTTATTTGTGTCTATATATTTGTGTACATGTGTACATGTATATATGTCTGTTTGTATAACATCAAATTGGCTTATAAATAAATACTCATAAATTAAATAAGTCCAAATGCTATTCAAGTTAACATGAATTCAATACTCTTTAGTAAACATGGCTAATTTTAAAATTACTAATGAAGTAAAATAAAAACATCTTCAAAATTTAAACATTTTTTCTGGGTCTATTGATAAGTCAGTGCTGTCTCTACTAGATGTTTTAAGAAGATAAAGCTGTTGCCTCTATGATGTTTTAAATATATACTTAACTTGTCTGTGAGCTTATAAAGATATAAAAGTATAGTTTCTGTTACAGAAAAAGTAATTTTTTCTATTTTAGAAGTTTAAAAAGTTGTTTGAAATTTAAAAAATAATGAAAGTAGATATAAAAAGTTGGGAAATCTTTTTTTAATTATAAGAGATTATAAAGGTTTATAAAAATCTTATTTTGTGTGGTCAAAACTGATTAAGAGTAGATAAATCTGTTCACATTTATTAGGCCAGGAGTGGTGTCATGTCTAGCACTTTGGGAGGCTGAAGTGACAGGATCATTTGAACACAGGAGTTTGAGATTAGCCTGGGTAACATAGTGAGACCCTATCTCTACAAAAAAGTGAAAAAATTAGCCAGGTATAGTGGCACATATCTGTGGTCCCAGCACATCTGTGGTCCCAGGAGGCTGAGGTGGGAGGATCACTTGAGCCTGGGAGGTTGAGGCTGCCGTGAACTGTAATCATGCCACTGCACTCTAGCATGGCAATGGAGCAAGACTCTATGTTAAAAAAAAAAAAAGATTTTATTAAAATTTACTTTAACAGTAATAATACACTGATACAAAGATAAAATTTGGTTTTCTCTTTTAAATGAAATTTATGGCTGGCCACAGTGGCTCACATCTGTAATCCCAGCACTTTGGAAGGCTGAGGCAGGAGGATTGCTTGAGTTCAGAAGTTTGAGACCAGCTTTGGTAGCATGGCAAAATCCCATCTCTACAAAAAAAACACAAAAATTAATCAGGCATGGTGGCACAGACCTGTAGTCCCAGTTACTTAGGAGGCTGAGGTGGGAGGATTGCCTGAGTCTGGGAGGTCAAGGCTGTAGTGGGCTGAGATTGTGCCACTGCACTGTAGCCTAGGTGACAGAGTGAGACCCTGTCTCAAAAAACAAACAACAACAACAACAACAAAATTTGGATGTAATATTAGTAAGAGATAGTAAAATACTTTTATTCAACATTTGAGTAAACTACAAAAAAAGGAGGGGGGAGAGGAAAAGATAGATTCAGTTTGTCTCATGCAGTCTTTTTTCTTTTTCTTTTTTTTTGAGATGGAGTTTTGCTTTTGTTGCCCAGGCTGGAGTGCAATGGCGTGATCTTGGCTCACTGCAACCTTTGCCTCCTGGGTTCAAGCGATTCTCCTGCCTCAGCCTCCTGAATAGCTGGGATTACAGGCATGCGCCACCACGCCTGACTAATTTTTTGTGTTTTTAGTAGAGACAGATTTTCTCCATGATGGTCAGGCTGGTCTCGAACTCTCAACCTCAGGTGATCTGCCCACCTCAGCCTCCCAAAGTGCTGAGATTACAGGTGTGAGTCACCGCATGCAGCCTGTCTCATGCAGTCTTTATTAGATCTTTTTATTGTTTAGAAAACTGAGTCTTTTCTCTAACACAGAAAAAGGATTTTGCTTTTTAGAATCTTTGAATGATCACTTTGGATAAATGAATGATTTCTTTTCACAGTGATCTGTGATCCTATTTTTGTGATATGAAGTGTTTTAGACCTTTGTTATTTAACAAACTTTTCAAAATGAAATTTCTAATTCTAAATTAGGTCTTTTTGACCTCAGATTAGATATTTTTTAGATATTAGGGACCCTGGAAGTCCAAGAGAGACATATTTGACTTATTTGGTATTGTTACGGGATATTTGGGGTGTCTCTTCTCTGGCTGGAAACCTCTGTGGCTGGTGGCACCTTTGCCCAAGTTCTTGTCTTGTGTGCAGGAAGAATAAGGTATGCAGACAAGTGAAGGGTGAACACGATAAAGAGGAGCTTTATTTGGAGTGTCAGAACAGCTCGGAAGAGACCCACAGTGGGTTGCCCCTCTCTGTAGACAGGTCATCCCATTGAGTGTTCAGCTCTCAGCAGAGAGGAGGCCCTGCAGTGGGTGTCTCCTCTCTGCCAGCAGGTCGCCCTGTCATCTCTGCAGCTCTCAGCAGAGAGGCGTCCTAGAGAGGGTGGCTCCTCTCTGCAGGCAGGTCGTTCCAAGAGGGTAAGTCCTCTCTGAAGCTGGTCATCTTGTAATCTGCTCGGCTCTGGCTGAGCTGGGGGCTTTTTTTTTTTTTTTTTTTTTTTTTTCTGAGATGGAGTCTAACTCTGTCGCCCAGGCTGGAGTGCAGTGGCATGATCTCGGCTCACTGCAACCTCCGCCTCCTGGGTTCAAGTGATTCTTCTGCCTCAGCCTCCTGAGCAGCTGGGACTACAGGCACATGCCACTATGCCCAGCTAATTTTTGTATTTTCAGTAGAGATGGGGTTTCACCACATTGGCCAGGCTGGTCTCGAACTCCTGACCTCATGATCGGCCTGCCCTGGCCTCCCAAAGTGCTGGGATTACAGGCGTGAGGCACTGCGCCCAGCTGAGTCGGGGGCTTTTATGGGCCTCAGAGGGGAGGAAGTGCTCACCAATTGGTCCATGGGCGGCCATGGGAAGACCGGGAAAAAGCACCACAAGTTCCTGCTCGCATCCATGGGACTAGCAGCCCAGCCCCCAGCCTTCAGGCCCTCCCTTGCCTTAAGGTGGGGCCACACCAGGACCCTTCCCCACTTCTGCTCAGAAAATCTGTCTGCCTCCTGCTGCTGTTCATGGCACCCAGGCTCTGCCCCACTTTGCTCCTAGTGCGCTCTAGGAGCAGGCACTTCGGAGTCTGGGAGGGCGGGGGGACCTTTTCATGCTCCCAAGAGTGCAGGCATGCCTGAGTCTGCAGCTGTGGTTTGGGTGGCTGCAGCTGTGCCGGGTAGGGCAGGGTTCTTGCCTGCTCCTGGCCAAGAGCACAGAGAGGCTCTGATCTGCAGCCATAACTTGAGTTGTGGAGCAGGAGGCTGGGTCTGCAGCAGCGGTTTTGGTGGCTGCAGCGGGCACCCAGGGAGCTGTTCCCACCCCAGCTCAGAAGGGGTGGGGCTCCCACTTGTCCCCAACTCCTGCGGGCTCCATGGAGCATGCAGCCCTGGCTAAGCCTCCCTGCTGCAGCTGGCATGATGGCACTGGCAGGCTGTTTGGAGTGGCCGCTGCCATTAGAATGTTAAAATCATATGAAAAGCATTGTCAAATATGAAAAAGTTTTTAACTTTCTTTGAGTTATATTTGTATTAATATGTTATTAATATGTGTTCCAAAATTGTATGAGATTCCTAAAATTTTGAAGTGTCTTGGAATATGTTATCAATTATGATGATTATAATTTTTTTATTATTATTAGAGTTGGGGTCTTGACCTATCATCCAAGCTGGGGTGCAGTGGCATGATCATGGTTTACAGCAGCCTGGAACTACTGGGCTCAAGGATCCTCCTGCCTTAGCCTCCTGAGCTGGGACTACAGGTATGCACTACCATGACTGGCTAAGATTTTTTTTTTTAAATTTTTTGTAGAGAAAGTGTCTCACTATGTTACCCAAGCTGGTCTTGAACTCCTGGCCTTACGCGATCCTCTTGCCTCAATCTCCTGAGTTGCTGGGATTACAGGTGTCAGCCACCACACCTAGCTCTAAATTGTTGTATGCCACAGTAATAACAAAATTTGCTTGCTCAAAAGTAGATAGCTACAGTCTAAAATTTGCTTCTTCTTCAAGACAAGTCATGGAAAAGATTCTGATAAGTACTCTTCAATACAGGTTTCTCATAACTTTAGAGATCATACCATTAGACTAGGTTAAAATAAAAAAAAACAGCTGGACGTAGTGGCTCATGCTAAGTTTTGTATTTTTTGTTGAGACAGGGTTTCATCATATTGGTCAGGCTAGTCTCAAACTCCTGACCTCAGGCGATCCACCCACCTCAGCCTCCCAAAGTGCTGGGATTACAGGTGTGAGCCATAGCATCCCGCCCAACCATCCATTTTTAAAATGTCACAAAAAGACAAGCCAAGGGCAGTTATGCCTGCCTGTTAATTCCAACTATTTGGGAGGCCGAGCCAGAATGCTTGCTTGAGCCCAGGAGTTCAGACCAACCTGGGTAACATAACAAAACTCAGTCTCTAAAGTCAAAACAATTTTTTAAAAAATTTAAATTATGAAAGGAAAAGTGTAAATATAAAATCCATCATTTTCTTTTCCTGTCTATCTTTTTTTAATCTTTATCAAGCTAGATATGCAGTTTCATACATCATTGTAATTATGGTATGCAATTGTGTATCTCTACTTTTTGTTATTATTTTGTAAAACATCTCCATATTTCTTCATTCTGTCATTTTAATTGTATTCATAATGTTTCATTGATATACCTAGTTTTTCCTACACTTTCATATTATTGATTATTTAGGTAATTTCTAGTTTTTAACTCTTAAACTTTTTGCTATCGTCATCTTTTTTTTTTTTTTTTTTTTGAGACGGAATCTCTCTGTCGCCAGGCTGGAGTGCAGTGGCGCGATCTCAGCTCACTGCAACCTCCACCTCCTAGGTTCAATCGATTTTCCTGCCTCAGCCTCCCAAGTAGCTGGGTCTACAGGCATGCACCAGCATGCCCAGCTACTTTTTTGTATTTTCAGTAGAGATGGGGGTTTCACCATGTTGGCCAGGATGGTCTTGATCTCTTGACCTTGTGATCCACCTGCCTTGACCTCCCAAAGTGCTGGGATTACAGGCATGAGCCACCGCATCTGGCCAGATCAGTGTGCATTTTTAACCATTCATCTGTCTCTTGGTTTGTGGCAATCCCACTATGGCTTACCAAACAGCAGCTGCCTCGTGATCTTACTATCATTCATTTCCCACACATATCTCACCCTGATGAGTTAATCTGCAGTAGGCATCCTTTCAGTACTTGTTATCTAACTATAATCTGCAGCCTTAGTCTAGTCACCCTCTCTTACCAGCTGGGGTTTTACCAGGCACGCGTGGAATTTAAACTATTTACAGAAGTTGAAGATTTTAGTAGCAAACCAATTCGCATAGTCTTATAAAAATTGTACATTCCACTGCTTTACAAAACAGAATGTACTATATGCCATTGAATTGTACACTTTAAAATGGTTAATTTTATATTATGCAAATTTCACCTAAGTGTAAAAAAACAATATACGAGATGTCTGGACATAAGGATTGTTATAGGATGGTAAAAATGAGGGTAGCTGCAGGAGTCTAATCTCAATCTTTTATCTTCTCAACGTTTGTCCTCTGCCTAAAGAATTTATCTTGCAATTTTCTTTCTGCTGTCAAACATTTCCTAACTTATTCATGATCTCAGCTCACTGCAGCCTCCACCTCCCAAGTTCAAGTGGTTATTGTGCTTCAGCCTCCCGAGTAGCTGGGATTACAGGAACGCGCCACCTTGTCCAGCTAGTATCAAAATATGTGTACATAAAAATAAAAATTGTCCAGACATCTTCTATATTGCTTTTTTACACTTCAGGTGAAATTTGCCTAATATAAAATTAACCATTTTAAAGTGTACAATTCAATGGCATTCAGTACATTCACAGAGTTGAACAACTATCACCTCTATCTAGTTTCAAAATATGTTCCTGTTCACCTCATTTTCATTCAATTGATTTTATACTCCCAAAAACCTTTATATCCATTAGATAGTCACTCTCTATTTCTCTTTTCCCTCAGTCATTGATAATCACCAATCTGCTTTCTGTCTCTATGGATTTATCTATTCTGGATATTTCATAGGAATGGAATTATATGTTACCTATTTTTTTTTAAGAGATGGGGTCTTGCCATGTTGCCCAGATTGGAGCGCAGCAGCTATTCACAGGCACAATCATAGTTCACTATGATCTTGAACTTCTCGGATCAAGAGACCTCCCACCTCAGCCTCCCAAGTAGCTGGGACTATCCAGGTACACACCACCACAATGCTTTTCAGATTCATCCACCTTGTAGCATGAATCAGTACTTCTTTTCTTTTTCACGGCTGTGTAATATTTGGTTGCATGGATATACCATATTTTGTTTATCAGTTCCCCTGATGATGGACATTTGGGTTGTTTCCACCTTTTGGTTATTATTGGTAATGCTGCTATGAACATTTATGTAAAACATTTTTTTTTTTTTTTGAGACGGAGTCTTCCTCTGTAGCCCAGGCTGGAGTGCAGTGGTGCGATCTCAGCTCACTGCAAGCTCCACCTCTCAGGTTCAAGCGATTCTCCCTGCCTCATCCTCCCAAGTAGCTGGGATTACAGGCACAGGCACCACTGAGCCAGGCTATTTTTTTTTTTTTTTTCCTCGAGACGGAGTCTCGCTCTGTCACCCAGGCTGGAGTGCAGTGGTGCGATCTTGGCTCACTGCAAGCTCTGCCTCCCCAGTTCACGCCATTCTCCTGCCTCAGCCTCCTGAGTAGCTGGGACTACAGGCGCCCACCACCACACCCGGCTAATTTTTTGTATTTTTAGTAGAGATGGGGTTTCACCGTGTTAGCCAGGATGGTCTCGATCTCCTGACCTCGTGATCTGCCCTCCTCGGCCTCCCAAAGTGCTGGGATTACAGGCATGAGACACCACGCCCGGCCTTTGTATTTTTTTAGTAGAGATCGGGTTTCACCATGTTGGCCAGGTTGGTGTCGAACTCCTGACCTCAGGTGATCTGCCTACCTCGGCCTCCCAAAGTGCTGGGATTACAGGCATGAGCCACTGTGCCCAGCCCATGTAAAACATTTTTGTTTGAACACCTGTTTTCAATTCTTTTGGGTATACACCTAGAAATAAAATTGCTGGCTTATATAGTAATTCTATGTTTAACTTATTGAGGAACTACCAAACTATTTTTCATGGAAGCTGCACCATTTTACATTTCTACCAGAAATGTATGAAGGTTCTAGTTTTTCCACATCCTTTTCAACATTTGTTTTCTATTTTTTTGATGATAGACATCCTGATGAGTGTGAAGTGCTATCTCATTGTAGTTTTGATTTGTATTTCCTTAATGACTAATGATGTTGAGCATCACTTCATATGCTTATTAATATTCCATTAACATATGTTCCTTAGGAGAAATGTATATTCAAGTCCCTTGCCCATTTTTTTAGTTGGGTTGTTTTTCAGTTGTTGATTTATACAAGTTCTTTATTTATTCTGGATACTGCAGTCTTACCAGATATACAATTTGCAAATATTTTCTTTTTATATTAACTTTTCCACTCTTGTCCTGAAAGTCATTTTTTCCTTCTGAAATACCTTGATAATAAATGCATTGCTGACTATGCCCTTGCCACTTAGTCCTTTCCTAGGTACTTCAATAATGCTCATTTTCGAAGACACTTGATGTTTTCATTTTGTTGAGACAGAGTCTCCCTCTGTCGCCCAGGCTGGAGTGCAGTGGTGCGATCTTCGCTCACTGCAAACTTCACCTCCTGGGTTCAAGTGATTCTCTTGCCTCAGCCTCCTGAGTAGCTGGGATTACAGGCACCCACCACCACGCCCGGCTAATTTTATTTTATTTTATTTTATTATTTTTAGTAGAGATGGGGTTTCACTATATTGGCCAGGCTGGTCTTGAACTCCTGACCTCAAGTGATCTGCCTGCCTCTGGCTCCCAAAGTGCTGGGATTACAGATGTGAGCCACCACGCCTGGCCTCTCGATGTTTTTTTAAATTGAGTGTTAGGTACATGCATGCCCATTTTATTGACATTTTATTATATAAAGGTTATATTCCCTCTTTCTTATATCTGTATGTATAGGTATTTTTATATGAAAAAAATTTTAAAGGCTTGAGAATAATGTCTTCTCTATGAGTCTATTTTCTGTTCTTGCATTCACTAACATACTTTTAGAAAGAGTGAGTGGTCTATATTCTATATACTTTTATAGAATGAGTGGTCTATATTTTCTGCTTCGTTTTATCCACAACCGATGCCTCTTCAATCTCTTGCAATACAACTTTTTTGTCCTGAAATAATGAAACATTTGGGTCTGTGCCCGACCCTTATCATTATTCTTTCTTCCTAGGCAATGTTACTCATGATTCATCCACCTACTTGCATTATTCAGATGATGCCTAATCTGTGTCTCTGAACCTAAACCCTAACCCAAGCTATATTGTTTATTTATTTGAAACAGAGTTTCACTCTTGTTGCCCAGGCTGGAGTGCAGTGGTACCATCTGGGCTCATTGCAACTTCAGCCTCTCGGGTTCAAGCGATTCTCCTGCCTCAGCCTCCCAAGTAGCTGGGATTTCAGGTGCCCACAACCATGCCCAGCTAATTTTTTGTATTTTTATTAGAGACCGGGTTTCACCATGTTGGCCAGGCTGGTCTCAAACTCCTGACCTCAGGTGATCCACCTGCCTCGGCCTTCCAACGTGTTGGGATTATAGGCGTGAGCCACTGCGCCCAGCCAACTCAAGTTTTAGAACTATATGCTGGATATTTTCAGTCGTTTACTTTACCAGATGTATTTCCCCTATTAATCGTTTTTTCCTATCCAATTTTCTATTTCTTCAAACCATATCAGTTTCAGTCTCATATCTTTGTAGTAATCATTGGTTACTCTCTCTTCTGTCACTTCTGATCAGTTATCAAGTCTTTCGTCTTTCAAGTCTTTCGTCTTTTACTTTAAATATACTTCATTTCCACTCGATGGTCAATCATCCCATTTTAATCCACTATCGCAGAGTGCTGGAATTATTTCAATAGCTCTTCTCTGCCTGACCACTTCCTCTCCCTCCTTAGGTGATAATCTTTTTTTTGTTTGAGACGGAGTCTCGCTCTGTTGCCCAGGCTGGAGTGCCGTGGCGCCAGCTCGGCTCACTGCAAGCTCCGCCTCCCGGGTTCACGCCATTCTCCTGCCTCAGCCTCCCGAGTAGCTGGGACTACAGGCGCCCGCCACCACGCCCGGCTAATTTTTTTGTATTTTTAGTAGAGACAGGGTTTCGCCGTGTTAGCCAGGATAGTCTCGATCTCCTGACCTCGTGATCCACCCGCCTCGGCCTCCCAAAGTGCTGGGATTACAGGCGTGAGCCACCGCGCCCGGCCGGTGATAATCTTTTAAACAGAGGACTGTGATGAAACATGGTGCTAGGTGAGCAAGATAACTTAGGTTATCTTTCTTTTGTGTTAGATGAAGTGAAGAAGGGAGGGTGTTGACCCTCCTGGATGAAGTGATGAAGCCCTGAACTGTGGCAATGATGCCAGAGAAGGATGTAAAAATCGTGAAGTCGACTGGTGACCAATTAGAGCTGGAAGGACTTACCCACGCTAACACCTCCCAAATATGGGAGTATTTTACTACCATAAATGAAATACATCAAGTGAATTTTTGCTAAGCGAGCAATACCCGCGCTTGGGTAAGAACTGTCACGCTTAGAGCTGGCCAACCAGCTTCCACCATCCAGATGGCGGATCCTAGATTGGCAGCCTGCGTCTCTCTAGCTACCGTCTCTATGGTTCGGGGAATCTCCAGGTCGGGGCTTGACCGGTCCGACTTTTGCGCGTGCGCGAGTCCTGGCGCGTGCCCGCCCTCAAGCAACTGTCCGACCCGGCGGGTGGGAGGGGTGGGTCTGGGAACGTTGCGGCAGCTGTCGCCGCGGCCCCAGCACCCAGAGCTGTTCTCTGGCCAAGCCTGCGCCTGTAGTCCTTCTTTGCCTCCTGGGGCGGCCGCCACCCGCCCCCAGATGGTGGGTCCGGAGGATGCCGGAGCCTGCTCGGGAAGAAACCCCAAGTTGCTCCCGGTGCCTGCGCCGGACCCCGTGGGCCAGGACAGGAAGGTAATCCGGGCCACGGGCGGCTTTGGCGGAGGCGTCGGCGCTGTGGAGCCGCCGGAGGAGGCTGACGAGGAGGAGGAGACGCCGCCTCGGCAGCTCCTTCAGCGTTACCTCGCGGCGGCCGGGGAGCAGCTGGAGCCGGGGCTCTGCTACTGTCCGCTCCCCGCCGGCCAGGCCGGCGCCCCGCCGCCCTCGGCAGCCCCACGATCGGACGCCTGCCTGCTGGGCTCGGGCTGCAAACACCGCGGCGCGGAGGTGGCTGATGGCCGCCCGCCGCGGCACGGAGGCATGACCAACGGCGACTCGGGTTTTCTGCCGGGCCGGGACTGTCGCGATCTGGAAGAGGCTCGCGGGCTGGCGCGCGCCGGCGGCCGGGAGTCGCGCCGCCGCCGTCCCTGCGGCCGCCTCCGCCTGGAGGGGCCTCGCGATGAGGACGTGGACGGCGCGGGAAGCCGGTCCGACTGGGCCTCTCCGCTTGAGGACCCGTTGCGGAGCTGCTGCCTGGTGGCCGCGGACGCCGAGGAGCCCGAGGGCGCGGGCAGCGACTCGGGGGACAGCCCGGCCAGCAGCTGCAGCAGTAGCGAGGACTCAGAGCAGCGGGGAGTCGGCGCCGGGGGTCCCGAGGAGGGCGCGCCCCCTGCCACCTCGGCCGAGAGGACTAGTGGGAGTGCGGAGCCGCGCCTGGGCTTTTCTGACATTCACTTCAACTCTCGGAACACGTTCGAGGTGAGCCGCGGTCAGAGCGCCCGCGATCACCTGCCCCTGGCGGGGCCGCCGGTGCCCTTGCCCGCTGCGGAGCAGGGTCCTGCGGGGACTTCGGCCCGGGCTCGACGGAGCGGCGGCTTCGCGGACTTCTTCGCCAGGTACAGCGCAGGCTGCATGGGACTCGAGGCAGGGCCGGGGCCAGAGCCGGGGTCTGGGTCGGAGTCGGAGCCGGAGCCGGAGCGGAGAGCTTGGTCTGCCGCTTCCGTGCCAGCCCCGCACGCGTCAGGACTTAGCTTTGATTTGTCACTGGAGGAAGAGGAACTGGGTCGGCTTTGTGTTTCCATGGGAGAAGTTGTGAGCTCTGTGAACAGCGAGTCTTTCTGTTGCCTTGTCCGCGGGAGGCTGTACCTGCCATTCATACCTGGCTTCTGAGCAGTCAGGTTGGGCCAGCTGGCTAGTGCCACATCTGCAGTTGCCTTTTCTGGAAAAGCAGATAACCATCTCCGTCCCCAATTTTTAAAAATTTTACTGCAAAGATTTAGGTTGTTGGGGGGTGGGGGGAGGCGGTATGTGTGTACGGGTGTGGTTGTGAAAGAGAAAAGGAAGTCATTTTGTAGAGCTGTTTATTTGCCGTGTTTGCATAGCGTCTAAATCCATTCAAGTGGTTTGGGAATTCTTGAAATTAGAAGTGGTTGTGCTTCATAGTGTTTAATCATTTGTTTCAGTGGCCTTTATTAAAATGCAGTTTGGTGTTTAGAATTTTATCCCAACTTTTTAAGCCAAATTAGCGCTTTAACTAAGGAAAGCCTTTTCTCTAATCTCCCAGATAGGCCTCCCCCTTTTTTTCCCCAATAACTTAGTTTTTTTAAAAAATGGTATTGTATTTGTGATTTGACAGGATATTCTTGAAATTAAATTATGGGCTGGGCACAGTGGCTCACGCCTGTAATTCCAGCACTTTGGGAGGCTGAGGCAGGCGGACTATTTGTGGTCAGGGGTTCGAGACCAGCCTGGCTAACGTGGTGAAACCCCCGTCTCTACTAAAAATACAAAAATTAGCCAGGCGTGGCGGCAGGTGCTTGTAATCCCAGCTACTCGGGAGGCTGAGGCAGGAGAATCACTTGAACCTGGGAGGTAGAGGTTGCAATGAACCTAGGTCCCGCCGTTGCACTCCAGCCTGGGGGACAAGAGCGAAACTCTGCCTTTCAAAAAAAAAAGAAAAGAAAGAAATTAAATTATGGTGCTGGACATTGCAGATTTCAGGATGGGGGTTTGTTGATTTAGTAGGGATAAATAAGAGTAGTCAGAAAATACTTAATAGACATTACTGTAAGAGCAGTCCTGTAATCCCAGCACTTTGGGAGGCCGAGGTGGGCGGATCACCTGAGGTCAGAGTTCGAGACCAGCCTGGCCAACATGGTGAAACCCCGTCTCTACTAAAATATACAAAAATTAGCCGGGCGTGTTGTGAGGCGACTTAATCCCAGCTACTTGGGAGGCAGAGGCAAGAGAATCGTTTGAACCCAGAAGGCGGAGGTTGCTGTGAGCTGAGATCGAGCCATTGCACTGAAACCTGGGGAATAAGAGCTAGACTTCTCTCAAAAAAAAAAAAAAAAAAAGCAGTTTTCCTTGAGTTAGATTTTGATACGCCTTTTTCTTCTTCTCCTTCTCCTTCTTTCCCCAGGCAAATAGGAAAATATTCCCAACTTGTAAAACTTTCCTTTACAGAGTTCTCCCTACTTTGTTTTTGCTACCTTTTCGGGGATCTTGACTATAACCAGAAGTGAAAGAAGCAAATTCTTAGCTCAAGTTTTAGCAGGTTATACAATTAGCGTACGTATTGTAGACATAAAGGCACAATTTTCTGATTATAATTGATATTTCTTATTCCTCTTTCTAGTTTATTCCTTATTTTTTTGCTTGTATAAATTTACAAATATAAAGTTTCTTAAATCAAAAGTGGAAAATGCTAATTTTGTGTTACTCAGGGCAATATATATAGTAATGAGATCTGTATTTGTAATATAGTTGCAAAATTATATTTAAAGCTTGTACTGGCAGTATTCTAAAAGATCTCAAGGTGAGTTAGGTTTATAAATTTGTGACACTGTATGGCCTTTGGGTGTTTATTGGTCATATCTATCTTGGTCATGTTTTGAGGTCAGATGTCAGTCAATTTTAGATCTGGGAGGGGCTTTGGAGATCACAAATTCAACTAGTATACTCTTGAGTTCTTGTTCTCTGCCATGCATTGTGAATAGAGATGATTTTGACAACTGTCCCCTGACCTGCAGTTGGGGTGCAGGCTAGTGGGGATTAAGTTTGAAGACAGATGCATATATATGCATTGCAATTTATGAACAATTTTTTTTTTTTTTTTTGAGATGGAGTTTCCTTCTTTTGCCCAGGCTGGAGTGAAGTGGTGCCATCTTGGCTCACTGCAACCTCCGCCCCCCTGGGTTCAAGTGATCCTCCTGCCTCAGCCTCCCAAGTAGCTGGGATTACAGGCACCCGCCACCACGCCTGGCTAATTTTTGTATTTTTGGTAGAGACCAGGTTTCACCATGTTGGCCAGGCTGGTCTTGAACTCCTGACCTCAGGTGATCTGCCTACCTCAGCCTCCCAAAGTGCTGGGATTACAGGTGTGAACCACCGCGCCCAGCCAACAATGTTATTTATAGGAGGCTTTCATATTATTAACAGTAGGCAGGAATTTTATATTTTCTTTCATTTCCCATGTGTTTTAAGTAGGCAGGAATTTTGATTTAATTTTTAAATTTTCTGTTACTTGTAGACTAACAGAACTTAATATAGCTAGATGACATTCATATGGCCACATTATTCATATGTGTCAGAGCACTGGATTTGAAGTCAGAAAACAGGTGCCCTAAAGTTAATTTCTCTAAGCCTCATTTTTCCTGATAGAGGTCTGAATGTCAAGACTCTAGGAGTCAGTGCTTCCTTTATATGACGTTTTGGGAAAGAAAGGGCAGAGTCAGAGAGGCACAGTTTTTCTTAACTGAATTCTGAACACCTTAAAGGCAGGAACTGTGACATTCATCTCTGAATCTATAATACCTAACCACTGGTATGAAGAACACCATTCAGATTGGGTTGAATCGGTAGCTTTCATGGATTCCCCTTTACTGTGCTCTAGCTAGGTAGTGTAATTTTGAGCAAAATCTCCATCCTCAGTGAAAATAATCAGAAATTACCCCTGTCTCACAACACAACCCAAGAGATCCAACCGTACCCCTAAATGCGTAGTTGCTATTCTCAACTCTGAAGCTCCAGGTGAGGGCTGTCTTTGGAAGTGGCTTGTTTGGGATGGAATCTTATTTTTGGGTGCAACCCTTACTCCCACTTCATTTTTTTTAGATGAGGAATCTCATTGTCTAAAGAAGGTAATTTAGTTAGCTAGTGGCATGCTGGGATTTGAAACCAGGATTCCTGATTTCCCAGTCCATGTTTATGTTCAGTCTACAACCTTTGTTCACTTTACGGCTCTTTTTTCTCCCACCTATTTATCCTCCATGCTTTCCTTCTTCTTCCCTTCCCACTTCATTCTTCTCTTTCCCTTAATTAGGCAAAAATCTATACAAGAAACCTTAAAAAAAAAAAACAGTTTTATGTTTACTTAAGTAAAGAGGGGGGAACATTTTACAGCAATGTATCTATTACTACATAGTATTATGTTAAATTAAGACACATCATTTCAGTAGGTATCATATAGGAAATACAGGAATTCATTTAGAATATGAATTGCTTTCATTTGGAGGGCCTTAGTGGTCACCTCCCACTTTCCTTCCACATGAGGTGAGTTCTATTTCAGTCCCTGCTGGGGGCTTGCTTCAGCTTCACATGGACACCTTTCTGTGTTTATGGTGACTTGGCTGTCAGAGCCCTAAAAATAACATTCCCTCAGATCCTTGACCCTTTCCTGTCTATAAAAATTGAAATGCAGCTGGGTGCAGTGGCTCACGCCTGTAATCCCAACACTTTGGGAGGCTGAGGTGGGTGGATCACCTGAGGTCAAGAGTTCGAGACCAGCCTGGCCAACGTGGCGAAACCCTGTCTCTACTACAAATACAAAAAAATTAGCTGGGCCTGGTGGCGAGTGTCTGTAATCCCAGCTACTAAGGAGGCTGAGGTAGGAGAATTGCTAGAACCCTGGGGGGAGGTTGCAGTGAGCTGAGATCGTGCCACTGCACTCCAGCCTGGGTGACAGAGTGAGATTCCGTCTCAACGAAAAAAGAAAAAAAAAAAAGTCGACATGCTAAATGGGTACCACTCAGCAGTGAGGAGGAGTGAAAACTTTTTTGAAGTCTTTTGTGTTTCCAAGCTTGCCTTAATTCCCCAAGGATCCATTTGTTACTCTTTTTAAAAAATAGTTCTAAGCTGGGCATGGTAGCGTGTGCCTGTAGTCCCAGCTACTCTGGAGGCTGAAACAGGAGGATTGCCTGAGTCCAGGAGTTCAAGGCTGCAGTGAGCCATGATTGAGTCACTGCACTCTAGCCTGGGTGACAGAGTGAGACCATGTCTCTTAAAAAAAGTTCTAAAGCGTTTTTGTGGGTCCTTCAAGTAAATTCATGTCTTGTTTTCTAAGTAGAATGGTTTATTTTTTACATAGATAGACTCTTTCGTAGTTTTCTGTTTGTTTGTTTTTAGGCCATTTAATAGTTTTGAAGCTTGTTAGGATTGCATTGGCATAGTTACTGTTATTTAAAAACATAGACACTTATCTGTGTTTCCTGGTAGTGTTGATTTTTTTTTCTAAGTCTTTATATGAATTTGGTGAATAACGGGCATTGCTAAGGTAGGGAAGGAATAATTGAAGATTTTTTTCCCTTTATCTGAAAAGAAAATTGACTTTATGGATTTTGAAACATACAGATCCATGTGGCTTTCTCTGTAGTTGTTGACTTCTGAAACTTCCTAAATATTGTGGCAAAAGCTATTTTCACAGAGCTCTTTTTACAGTGGTTGGGTTGAGTAGGAAAAACTAAAGGCTCTTTTAGTGATTTCTTTTCACATCTAGATAGTCTCCATTCTCCCTAATATGAAAACCAATGAAGATTTTTTTGTGTTTTTATTAAATATGACATGGAAAAATCTAAATTCCTATAGGTATAATTTTTCTTAATTTAAGATTCTCAGAAACAACAAAGTCAGCCACGTCCTTTTTTCCACCTAGAATTTGCACTAGTTGACAAAATCATAATTCATCCATCTGACTGAGCCATCATAAACATCTCTGTCCTGTAAGTCTCCCTTACTTGTTCCATAGTGCCTCCATCAGTCAACTAAAATAAAAAACGACAGTTTCAAAGTGAGTTTCTCAAAAAGAAATTCCTTTCTCAGATCACTAAAGAAAAGGCAAGATATGAAACTTCTGATTTTTTTTTTATTTGAGACGGAGTCTCGCTCTGTTGCCCAGGCTGGAGTGCAGTGGCGCCATCTCAGCTCACTGCAAACTCTGCCTCCCGGGTTCATGCCATTCTCCTGCCTCAGCCTCCCGAGTAGCTGGGACTACAGGTGCCCGCCACCTCGCCCGGCTAATTTTTTTGTATTTTTAGTAGAGACAGGGTTTCACCATGTTAGCCTTTAAAAGATTTTAAAAGCTCCCCAAAGCGGGCAGCTTTTTAATACTCTGATGTAATTATTTACAAGGAGAATGAAGGAAGAATCTATTGAATTCAAACCTGTTTTGTTCAGGATCAACTGTCCTACTGTGCTACTATAATTGATGTTTAAAATTTCAGGAAAACTGAAAATAATACGTAATTAATTGCTCTAGAATAAACACAAAAGTCTATTAGGATTTTAGAATGTTGTGAAGCTACCATTATGTTAAATTGGGGAGCTAGCTTAAGAGCCTTTTATATCTTTTCCCTGTGTCTCACTCCTTCCCCTACCTCAGATCCCATATTTTCTTTTAAAAACCCCCCAAAAAAACAACACTCTAGGGACCTACACTAAAGCACCGGAAATCCAGCCTTAGAAATTTGTGGTTTTCATTCAGTTGGCAGATTAGAGATGTGATAACCTGAATACAAATTAGGTAGAACGTATTCAGAAACTCTGATTTTTGTGGAAGTAAGATAATTTAAGCACTCAAACATATTACTTTGAAGTGCTAAATTAAATTAACTTTTTTTTTTTTTTTTTTTTTTGGAGACAGGATCTCATTCTGTCATCCAGGCTCGGTGGCATGGCTCACTGCAGCCTCAGACTCCTGGGCTCAATTGATTCTTTCAGCTCAGCCTCCCAAGTAGCTGAGACTACAGGCATGCACCACTACGACCTGCTAATTTTGTTTTGTATTTTTTGTAGAGACAGGGTTTTGCCATGTTTCTCAGACTGGTCTCAAACTCCTGGGCTCAAGTGATCTGCCTGCTTTGGCCTCTTAAAGTGCTAGGATTATAGGCATGAGCTACCGCATCTGGCCAAATTAACATTTTTTACTACACACTTGTAAGCAAAGCAGACTATTATTATAATACTAACTTGGAGTTACTTGTTTGATAGAAATCTCTAAATTATCCAAAATGGCCACAGAGATTTATTTTTAATTTTTAAAATCTTTTATTTTTAAATAGTTTTAGATTTGTAGAAAAGTTGCAAAGGTAATACCAAGAGTTTCCACACCCCTCCCCCAGTTCCCCTTTGGTTAACATCACCTTATATTTATGGTACATTTGTCACAACTAAGGAACTAACATTTGTACAATGTTATTAATTAAACTTCACACTTTATTCATTATAGAGATTTTGACTAAAAGGTTTTTATTTGGGGAGTGGTTGTGTTACTTTTAAGTGGAAGTTTTTACTTTTAAGTTTTTAGATCTTTTAAGTGGAAGGAACTTCTATGATCACCTTATTCATACCTTAATATTCTATGGAAAGCCAATGATGCTGTTGACAGATAAATCATCTTTTATTTGCTAGATATGATATAACAAGATGGTATTAATTTAATATTGGAAATGAGTTATGCATGGTAACTCATTGTTTAACCTAGAACAATGATATTCAAAGCTTTTCACTGCACACTATTTAGGGGCAGCATTTACAAGATTTAAAAACCAGTACCTGTTTGCCTCTGGGAAAAAATATGAAAGTGTATCTTAGTTCTACATAATTTCACAGTTTCCTAAAATTATTTTCATATGTGTTTTCTTTGTAAGTTTTTTTTCCTTTTCTTTTGTTTCAGAGATGAGGTCTCACCATGTTGCCCAGGCTGGTGTCAAACTCCCGAGCTCAGGTGATCTGCTCACCTCTGCCTCCCAAAGTGCAGGGATTGCAGGTGTGAGCCATCGTGCCCAGCCACAGTTTTTTTTTGGTTGTTGTTCTTGACATATTACTGTGACCTAGGAAGGGTAGGGTTTATTTTTATTTTACAGTTATTTGTCCAAAGTCAGATAGCTAATTAATGTAAGAATTACAACTAGACTATAGATCTATTCCTAGGGCTTGAAGCTAATACACTGATTTCTATGAATTATAAATTTAAGAGCAAAAACTTAGCTTTTGGTGTAGTGAAAATACAGTGCTTGAGAGATAAGTAACTTGGTTTTTGTCCTAGGTAACAACTTCTGCCATTAAATAATTCTGTTACCTTGGGCAAATCACTAAATTTCTGGACTTCGGTTTCCTCGTCTATGAAATTGGGAGATTCAGAGTCCCTTCAGTTCTAATATCATGGTATTATAATACACAATTCTGTTGCACACACAGTGGTGGACCACAAATATTTACTGGTTAAATACTACAAATGTGAACTGAGTTAAAGAGAAAGCTGAAAAAAAACAGAATTTTTTTTCCCTCTGTAAAATGAGAGGCATGCCAGAGATAGAACTGTTCCTTTCAACTCTAAATTCCACCTTTAATGTTTCTTTTAGCAAAGGTCTAACTCTGCCTTAGAGTAATCATGATAGAAATATCAGTGATCTTTGTTTAGTTTTTCATGTGAAGATGGCACAGAGCAGCAGCTCTTCTTTCTTTTCTGTAGCAAATTCTAGATCTACTTTTTTCTTATTATTTCTTTGAGGTGGGGAGGGGTAGTGAGAGAGAGAGAGAATGGGGTAATAAGTACATTTTAGTTAATCAATTAACTGGAATTTAAGCCTTTAACTTTCAGACCATGAGTTATTTCATGAAGGTTGCCATTGTGGCACTTTGATGAACTAGTGCAGTTGTTTCTAGCTTTTGGTATATTTCAAAATCACCTGAAAGCGCCCAGATATAGTGGCTCATGCCTGCAATCCCAGCACGTTGGGAAGCTGAGGCAGGAGATTCGCTTGAGGCCAGGAGTTCCAGCCTGGGCAGCATAGCAAGACCCCATCTCATTTTATTTAAAAAAATTTAAAAATCACCTAAAAACACATTTAAAAAATTAGATTCTCTAATGCACAGCCTCCGCCTAGTCAGATTCAGGAGACCTACTATTTGGCTGGTGAATTTGCATTTTTAGAAAGTTGTGTGGTTGGGCCCAGTGGCTCATGTATGCATTGGGAGCCCAAGGTAGGGGGACTGCTTCAGCCCAGGAGTTCAAGGCTGCCTAGGCAACATAGTGACATATTTTTTGTCTCTACAAAAAATAAAAAAAACTAGCTGGGCATGGTTGTGTGCACCTGTAGCCACAGTTACTCGGGAGGCTGAAGTGGGAGGATCACTTGAGCCAGCGAGGTCGGGGCTGCAGTGAGCTATGGTCGCACCGCTGCCTTCCTACCTGGATGGCAGAGTGAGACTATCTCTAAAAAAAGAGAAAATTGCTCGCAGTTGATTCAGATTGTCAACTAGGTTTTAGTGAATGGCTTAATCCTAGGTGGCATCTTCAAATTACAGGATGGTATGGGCTTAAAAATGCTGGTTCTAAAGTTAGGCTGCTTGGGTTTGAATTAGCTTACTAGTTCTTTAATTCTGGACTTCTCTGGACCTTAGGCAACTCATCCATAAAATGGGGATAATAATAATGCCTAATTCATGGGATTGCCATGAGGGTTAAATAATATTTTACATTCTTTGTTTTTACTATGTGGCATATAGTGAAGATTCAAATGTTATTATTCAGATTGTAGCAAGACTACTATAACACCTTCTTCAGCTTCACCACTGAAATCCACTGATTTGAAGAAAGGAAGATACTGGATGAATTTTTGTGTCTTGTCTGGGGAAACGTTACACAATTTGTATAGAAGAAGATTTTTAAACATAATTTGTACATGGGATTGGATGAATGTTAAAATAGATTCTGAGGTAGTGATATGACATTTCCCAAAGTCTTGAAGCTTTGACTAAAAAGCAAATCTGAGAAGGAACTGAAAGGAATGCTGAGAAAGATTAAAATATTTGTATCTTTTATTGTCTTAAGGAACTTTTATAGACAGGCAAAGCCAATTTTTTAATTTAAGTTCATGAAATGTTTAACTTGGCTTACTCATGCATTTCATACTTAGTATGTTGTGGTAGGAAGGTTTTGGGAAAGAGTGGAAACATTTGGAGATTTTGAGATGATACATCTGTTATCCATCTCTAAATGTATGCAGAAAGGCAAAATGTGTCCTTTTTGAGACTGCTTTTTTCTCCCTAGGAACTCTGTTAGCTACACTATGAGTTATCTTCAGATAGTTATGGCTGATAGTTGCTTGGACCCTACTACAGTGATTCTTAAATTTAGTGTTTAAAATTACTTGGAAGGGGGAGGGTTGTTAAGAATGCAGATTCCTTGAGACCCAAGTAGAACCTGGGTGGGGTCCACAAGGAATCCAACTTTTTAAAAAGACCCCCAAGTGATTCTGATGCAGGCGATTCCCCGACTATAACCACTGAAATACTGGGCTGGTTAATAGGCAGGTCTCCTCAGGTAGTGACTGAAAGTACAACACACCTTTATAGCTCACATTGCTTTACTGATTTAAAATTGGGTCATATTCAAGTACTATGTAATTGATGAGTATAAACAGAGGTGTATAATAGAGAACAGATCCAAAATACAAATCTATAAGTACTTTGCTAGCCTTTACTTGGATAAGAAATTATTTCGGCCAAATTCAATCTTGGCTTCCTTTTTATTAATGGGAAAAATCTTTTATTTTCATTTTATGCTGTTTAGATAGCCATGCTTGCCTGTCTTGTGAAAAGCTTTAACTTGTAAGATTTTTCTCTTGTAAGATTTTCCTCAGGTCTACTCAGTTTGTTGGCATACCTTTACCTTTCTTATAGCCTATGAAAAAAAGTGTTATTTTTCCTTCCTTCTGCTGCTATTTGTAATTCTTTTCAGTGCCTTTAAGAAGAAATCCTGCACACTGCACATGGTTTTCTCCCCTCCAACATTTGCTGCTTCAGCCTTTCTTACGCTTCTTATTTCTGTGGCCAAAATAAGAAAGAGGGAAACCCATGTGACTGTCTGGGTTTTCGGCATGCTCTTTCCTGCAGTTAAGAGAAGTTTACCTTAGGAAATCAAGCTACAAGTCATGCTTCTTATTTAGAGCTAGTTTGAGAGTGAACTTGATAAGGTGTTTAACTTATCTTTGAATTTGGCTTTTCAGGTTTTTTTTTTAATTTGAATTTTATGTTAGATACTTTTTTTTGTTAAAAAATATTTCCATCTGCTTGTCTCTAACCCCACATAGATTAAAACATTTTAAATTTGGAACTAAACATAATAATTTTGAAATCAAATTATGTGCTGTTTTCTCATATTTTCCCAAGTACTGTAATGTACAACTACCCATCATACGTTAGGCATTATTTAGGATTTCCAAATCTGGTTTTCATCTAGACTGTTCGTAGCCATCTTTTAGTCAAGTAGGGCAAATACTTTTTTTGTTGTCATCTCAGGAAAAAGTCATTCAAATACTATAATAGTTTACTTTTTTTTTGTTAGAAAAACATAAAATGTTCACATTATTTGCTTTTGAAAAGCAGGAGAAGGAATATAAAATAAAGCTAAAGATAATACATTGTTTCCACGTTATTCTTGTTAAGGTGGTAAGAAGATGATAAAGAAAATTTGAGGGTTTGGAAGGAAATATGGTGAGAGACACAAGAAACTATTAGAGAATGAGTTTGAAGATATTCGTAGAGAGAGAAATTGCTGGAGAGAATAAATGTTAGGTAGAAGTTAGCCATGTAGTTAGTACTTAGGCCTGTTGGTTTCAGAGTATTACCACAGATTATTTCCATATTTTTCTGATTTTTCTACTTGGCCTACCTCAGTGCCTTTGTGGGTGTTTCTAGCCACTTGTTTCTTTAAAGTATCTTGTATGTCTCTCCTTAACTTCCCTAATGTCCCTGTCTCCCAGTGGCTTCTCAATAGGCCATACTGTGAAACTGAACTTTTTTTTTTTTGAGATGGAGTCTCGCTCTGTCTGTCGGTCTGGAGTACAGTGGTGCGATCTCAGCTCTCTGCCACCTCCGCCTCCCAGGTTCCAGCGATTCTCCCATCTCAGCCTCTGGAGTAGCTGGGATTATAGGCGTGCGCCTCATGCCCAGCTAATTTTTTGTATTTTTAGTAGAGATGAGGTTTCACCATGTTGGCCAGGGTGGTCTCGAACTCCTGACCTGAAGTGATCCGCCCACTGCGGCCTCCCAAAGTGCTGGGATTACAGGCAAACTGAACTATTTTTTAATAACAGGTCATATATATAAAGTTTAATTTAGGCTCTAAAAGTTTAGGTTGTTAGTATGATAGTTTCAGGTACTAAAATGTACATTTATCAAAAGGTAAAATAAATGCAATATACAGTTGGACACACTGTATTCTTATTTGAGTTCCAGTGCTAAAAGGAAAGGAAAATTTTTCCTACAAGTACCAGGGTAAATCTAGCAAATGGAATTAAAGTCCCTCTTACCCATATGGAAAAAATTCATGGTTCATTACCAGGAAGATATAGTACATAGAAATTTAAGTTCTAAAGTAAGTTATTGAAGTTTTAAATAAGGAAAACATCCCAACTGAATAAGTAGTTTCTGTATTTTCGAAGAGTGATAACATTTAAGTTGCTTTTTTGTACTTACATAAGCCTTAACTCCCCCAACCCCTCATTGACTTTTTAACGTTATTGGTACTACCCAGAGTTATAGAGATTGGTAACCCTTGAATGTTATTTAGAAAACAAAGGACTTGTGATTCAGAGTTATGTTTTGGTCACCAAAATTTTTGAGCTAAGACTAATAAAACTAGCCAGGCGCGGTGCTCATGCCTGCAATCCCAGCACTTTGGGAGGCCGAGGCAGGCGGATCACGAGGTCAGGAGATCGAGACCATCCTGGCTAACACGGTGAAACCCTGTCTCTAGTAAAAATACAAAAAAACTAGCCGGGCGTGGTGGCGGGTGCCTGTAGTCCCAGCTACTTGGGAGGCTGAGGCAGGAGAATGGTGTGAACCCAGGAGGCGGAGCTTACAGTGAGCTGAGATGGCGCCACTGCACTCCAGCCTGGGCCACAGAGCGAGACTCTGTCTCAAAAAAAAAAAAAAAAAAGAAAAAAGACTAATAAAACTTTTGATAGGTAATTATTATTATTATTATTTTTTAAATTTATGAAGTATTTATTGATGATTCTTGGGTGTTTCTTGGAGAGGAGGATATGGCAGGGTCATAGGATAATAGTGGAGAGAAGGTCAGCAGATAAACACATGAACAAAGGTCTCTGGTTTTCCTAGGCAGAGGTCCCTGCGGCCTTCTGCAGTGTTTGTGCCCGTGGGTGCTTGAGATTAGGGAGTGGTGATGGCTCTTAAAGAGCATGCTGCCTTCAAGCATCTGTTTAACAAAGCAATCTTGCACCGCCCTTAATCCATTTAACCCTGAGTTGACACAGCATATGTTTCAGAGAGCAGGGGGCTGGGGGAAAGGCCATAGATCAACAGCATCCAAAGGCAGAAGAATTTCTCCTAGTCAGAACAAAATGGAGTCTCCTATGCCCACCCCTTTCTACACAGACACAGCAACAATCTGATCTCTCCTTCCTTTCCCCACACTTCCCCCCCTTCTCTTCAACAAAACCGCCATCGTCCTCATGGCCCGCTCCCGATGGTCGCTGTCTCTTCGGAGCTGTTGGGTACACCTCCCAGACAGGGTGGCCGGGCAGAGGCGCTCCTCACCTCCCAGACAGGGCGGCCGGGCAGAGGCGCTCCTCGCTTCCCAGAGCGGGCCGCCCGGGCAGAGGCGCTCCTCTCCTCCCAGACGGGGCGGCCGGGCAGAGGCGCTCCTCACTTCCCCGACGGGGCCGCCCGGGCAGAGGCGCTCCTCGCTTCCCAGACGGGGCCGCCCGGGCAGAGGCGCTCCTCGCTTCCCAGACGGGGCCGCCCGGGCAGAGGTGCTCCTCACTTCCTCCCAGACCGGGTGGCAGCCGGGCAGAGGCGCTCCTCACCTCCCAGACGGGGCGGCCGGGCAGAGGCGCTCCTCACTTCCCAGAGGGGGCGGCCGGGCAGAGGCGCTCCTCACTTCCCAGAGGGGGCGGCCGGGCAGAGGCGCTCCTCACTTCCCAGACCGGGCGGCCGGGCAGAGGCGCTCCTCACTTCCCAGACTGGACGGCCGGGAAGAGGCGCTCCTCACTTCCCAGACTGGGCGGCCGGGCAGAGGCGCTCCTCACCTCCTAGACGGGGTGGCCAGGCAGAGGCGCTCCTCACTTCCCAGATGGTGTGGCGGCTGGGCAGAGGCGCTCCTCACTTCCCAGATGGGGCAACCAGGCAGAGGCGCTCCTCACTTCCTCCCAGACGGGGTGGCGGCCAGGCAGAGGCGCTCCTCACCTCCCAGACGGGGCGGCCGGGCAGAGGTGCTCCTCATCTCCCAGACGGGGCAGCCGGGCAGAGGCGCTCCTCACTTCCTCCCAGACGGGGTGGCAGCCGGGCAGAGGCGCTCCTCACATCCCAGACGATGGGCGGCCGGGCAGAGGCGCTCCTCACTTCCCAGATAGGGCGGCCGGGCAGAGGGGCTCCTCACATCCCAGACGATGGGCGGCCAGGCAGAGATGCTCCTCACTTCCTAGACGGGGTGGCGGCGGGGCAGAGGCTGTAATCTTAGCACTTTAAGAGGCCAAGGCAGGAGGCTGGTAGGTGGAGGTTGCAGCGAGCCGAGATCACACCACTGCACTCCAGCCTGAGCACCATTGAGCATTGAGTTAGCGAGACTCCGTCTGCAATCCCAGCACCTCGGGAGGCCAAGGCAGGCAGATCACTCGAGGCCAGGAGCTGGAGACCAGCCCGGTCAACACGGCGAAACCCCGTCTCCACCAAAAATACAAAAACCATTCAGGCGTGGCGGCGCGCGCCTGCAATCCCAGGCACTCGGCAGGCCGAGGCAGGAGAGTCACAGGAGCCTGAGGCAGGGAGGTTGCAGCGAGCCGAGATCATGGCAGTACAGTCCAGCTTCGATAACAGTGGGAGACCGAAAAAAGGAGAGGGAGACTGAAGAAAGGAGAGGGAGAGGGAGAGGGAGAGGAGGGAGAGGGAGAGGAGGGAGAGGGAGAGGAGGGAGAGGGAGAGGAGGGAGAGGGAGAGGGAGAGGGAGAGGGAGGGAGAGGGAGAGGGAGAGGGAGAGGGAGAAGGAGAGGGAGAGGGAGAGGGAGAGGGAATTATTATATAAGGTAACTAGCACACTAATTGAACAAATAACTGGAGGATAATGCCCATCTTTGTGATATACTCCCAGAAGCTCAGTAATACTGTCAAAAATACTAGGATAAGGATTTACTTTCAAAACTGGGTGTACAAATAACACAGCTGAGAACTATACTGCATGAGGGGAAAATTTTAGGAGATAACCACTATAAAATTTTCTTGGGTAAAATAATAACTAGCCATTTATTTTAATGAGTAGATAAGATTGTATTGCTCTTCTACAACACCACTGGAACATAAACTTTTGATTTAGTTTAATAGAAACTATTTAATAGAAACCATTTAATAGAAACCATTTAATAGAAACATAACACTATGTAGGGAAAAAAATTACAATTACCTTGGTCAGGATCTGGGTTTCACCTGTGCTACTGGAAGAAAGGTTCTATCATGCATATCATCAGTTCAGGATGTACTTCTAGGTCAGACATGAGCAAAATGTCACAGAGCAAAGCACCAGCAACTACCATACAGCTAAGTGTGTGCCTTTTTATTCTCAGAAGGTTTAGACATCTGATAGATGTTATTTAATCTTGCTTGAATTCTTTTACTAATTTGGAGCTTGGTTTTCTCAACAGAGCCTATTGAGGATATTAGTTGTTAGAAGGTTCTATGTTGAAGTACAGTGTATTTCATTGTAATGTTCATAGTCCCAATTTCCCCCTTAGAGCCACAAAAAACAATTCAATTCATTTACATGATTACCCTTCAGACATTTAAGATTGCTACAGAACCCTTTTTAGTTCTTATGAATTAGTTTGGAATTTTCTTACTATTTATTCATTCAGCAAATTATTGTGAGTCCTCTATATATACTAGGTACATAGGATATTAGGTAAACAGAACATTTTATTTAAAAAGTTTCAGATAACGGAGTCCTGTAATATCAATGCTTACAATATTACCTGATAAGTGTGTTATAAAAGAGGATATGAGGATGCATCAGTACTGAGGAAGGAGTGATTAACTTTGAGATAGGAAGTTAGGAACTTTACAGTAGATGAAACATGAAAGCTTAGTATTTTACCAAAGAAGAGGGTTTGGGTTAGAATGAGGGTGATGACAGGACAAGTAAAAATAACATATATAGAATTATATATAAAATAGCTCAGCACTTTTTGGGACTGCAGATTCTCATCAGTACGATTGCCTCTAGGGTGTATGAGGTATGTGTCAAAAATGGAGGCAAAAAGGTTGGGTCTAAATTATGGGGGAGCTAAATTTGTCTGACAGAACTAAGTAATATGAACTGATTCAGTGAGAGGTGGCAGTACAGGGAACATTTGTGGGTTTTTTAAACAATGGAGACATACTTAGAACTACATTTCGGAACGGTGACTTGCATAGCGGTGTGGCAGATGATTTGCGACTTGAGAAACTGGAGCACGGAGATTACGGTAGTTTATGGTTGCTTGTCAGTCTCCTTTTCACAATGTGATAGCCAGATAGTTGATGTAAATAACATTTTTTTAACCAGTAATATTGGATTAGAGAAAAAAAGTAAATAACTTTAAATAAATCTTTCAATCTCTGCAAGAAGGGGTGGTTAATAAGTTGAGCGAGACATACCAGTAGCCTTTTTGTGAAGCTTTAAGGAAAATAAACTTTGAACTGGATTTTTGTTTTTGAAGGAATTGAGATATGAAAATAGAGTCATGTGAAAAATTATGCTTACCATATTTTGTAAGGAATTTAATGAGGATGGGAAAAGAGCCAGAATAGCTATTTGACTACATGTTTTGCTGTTGTGGATCAGAAAGGAAACAACCTCAGGAAAAACCCTGGAGGTGTAAAATTGTTGCAAAATCAAGGTTTCACATCTAGTGTAAAAGTTCTGTACATTGCTTTATAAAAGTGGACTGGGACAGTATACTTATCAGCCATTTTTGAGGATTGAAAGAGATAAAAAAAATTGAGACTTCCATAATTACCTCTATGTATGTGTGTCTCGTCTTTTTTTTTTTTTTGCAACGGAGTGTCGCTCTGTCGCCCAGGCTGGAGTGCAGCGGCGCGATCTCGGCTCACTGCAAGCTCCGCCTTCCGAGTTCACGCCATTCTCCTGCCTCAGCCTCCCGAGTAGCTGGGACTACAGGCGCCCGCCACCACGCCTGCCTAATTATTTTTTTTGAGTTTTTAGTAGAGACGGGGGTTTCACCGTGTTAGCCAGGATGGTCTTGATCTCCTGACCTCGTGATCTGCCCGCCTCGGTCTCCCAAAGTGCTGAGATTACAGACGTGAGCCACCGCGCCGGCCCATGTATGTCTCTTCTACTAAATGGCAAAGCCTCCAGAGACAGAGACCATGTTCTTGTTCATTTTTTTACCTCTGCGTAGAGATATAAATTAAAGGATAATAAAACCAGAAACTTGGGGTCTGCCACGCTTAAATTTGGTTATCTCCAAGTAAATCTAGCTCTATTAATTTTCACAAAGCCCAACAATCTTTAGTTACCCATGTGCTGGCAAAACAATCCATGTTTAAAGGAGTAACTACCTACACATATAGATTTTGGTAAAATACTTGTGGCAGCTGCACAGCTTTTAAGAAAATCCACATTACAGCATCTGTAACTGAAATGTTGTAACATCAAGAAAGTGCTGAATTTTGTTTTATAACTATTGCCTTAATGCTATTGCTAGTTTTGAAGAAAATACCTTCTTTAGGTTTTCTTATCAGCCTAACAGATTGTTCTCAGTTTCTGTAGAACTAGATATGTCTGTTTTTCGCCCTCTATCCTTTATACTTTGGTCTTTTATTATTATTATTATTATTATATTATTATTTTTGAGACAGAGTCGCACTCTGTCACCCAGATTGGAATGCACTGGTGCAGTCTCGGCTCACTGCAACCTCTACCTCCTGGGTTCAAGTGATTCTCCTGCCTCAGCCCCCTGAGTAGCTGGGATTACAGGCACGTGCCACTGTGCCAGGCTAACTTTTGGTATTTCTAGTAGAGGTGAGGTTTCGCCATGTTGGTCAGGCTGGTCTTGAACGCCTGACCTCAAGTGATCCACCCGCCTCAGCCTCCCAAAGTGCTGGGATTAGAGGCTGAGCCACCGTGCCCAGCCTTTTTTTTTTTTTTTTTTTCTTTTTTTTTCGAGACAGAGTCTCGCTCTGTCGCCCAGGCTGGAGTGCAGTGGCGCGATCTCGGCTCACTGCAACATCCACCTCCTAGGTTCAAGTGATTCTTCTGCCTCAGCCTCCCGAGTAGCTGGGACTGCAGGTGCACGCCACCACGCCCGGCTATTTTTTGTATTTTTAGTAGAGATGGGGTTTCACCATGTTGACGAGAATGGTCTCGACCTCCTCACCTCGTGATCCACCGGCCTCAGCCTCCCGAAGTGCTGGGATTACAGGCGTGAGTCACCGCGCCTGACCTCCCAGCCATTTTTTTGATAGCAAACACATACATACATCTTTTATTTATTCGTAAGGATTTGTACATTTACTATTAAATGTGTTACATATACAGGTTATTTAAAGTATATTAAAGTATATTAAGTATATAGGTTATTTAGTATGATTCCATACTAAGTAACATTTGTTTATCATCAGTGAAGTTTTTAACATTAACCTGCATTTTAGAGTCAATAAAACTTAAAAGGCCAGGTGCGGTGGCTTACGCCTGTAATCTTATCACTTTGGGAAGCCCAGGTGGGTGGATCGTGAGGTCAGGAGTTCGAGACCAGCCTGGCCAACATGGTGAAACCCCGTCTCTACTAAAAATAGAAAAATTAGCTGGACATGGTGGCGCCTGTAATCTCAGCTTCTCAGGAGACTGAGGCAGGAGAATTCCTTGAATCTGGGAGGCAGAAGTTGCAGTGAGCCGAGATTGCGCCACTGCACTCTAGCCTGGGCGACAGAGCAAGACTCTGCCTCAGGGAAAAAAAGACAAACTTAGAAGCAGCTCATATAGAATAAACAGCTTTTGAGAGGAACAGTCATTTTTATATTTTGTTTAAAAAGCCTTAACCAGTGTAATTTAGTTTTCTATTTAATACATTTAATACCAAACAGAGCCACAAAGAAAATAGTGCATCTCCTCTAAGTAGTTTTTATTTTACCAAAATGTGTGGTTTAGATATGGCTTTTGGTTGGGATACTTACTCCTACTGAAAGAAATAAGCAGTTAATCTGTTGATGAATGCTGGCAACCATATTTTAAAAACTGATAACTAGAAGTTCAGTTTTATAAATCTGTTAAATTTTTTTATCGCAGTGGAATATATTGCTGTGGACCGAATGTTTGTGTCCCTCCAAAATTCATGTGCTGAAGCCCTAATCCCCAGTAATGATATTTGGAGGTGGGATCTTTGAGGTAATTAGGTTTAGATGAGTTCAGCAGGGTGGGATTCTAATGACGGGATTAACACCCTTATAAGAAGAGGCCCTGGAGAGCTCGCTTCCCTTTTTCTGCCCTGCTGCTATATGAGCACACAGCAGAAAGGTAGCTGTCTGAAAACAGAAGAGACTACTCACCAGACACCAAATTTGCTGGGACTTTGATCTTAGACTTCTCCATCTCCAGAACTTTGAGATACAAATGTCTGTTGTTCAAGCTACCAAGTCGATGATATTTTGTTATAGCAACCTGAGCTAAGACATGCATATAACATAAAATTTACCATTAGTGACATTTAATACATTCACAATGTTGTACAGCTAGCACCACTATCTAGTTCTAGAACATTTCATTACCCCAAAAAGAAGCTCTGTACTCCCTAAGCAGTCACTTCCATCCTGCCTTGTCTCCAACCCAGCAATCTGTTTTTGGTCTCTGTGCATTTGCTTAGTCTGGATATTTCATATAAAGGGAGTCATATAGTTTGTCACCGTTTATGTCTGGCTTCTTTCACTTTGCATGTTTTTAAGGTTCATTTATATTGCAGCATGCATCAGTACAGCATTACTTTTTATGGTTGCGTAATAGTCCATTGCTTGGATATACCATTTTGTTCATCCATTTATCCACTGGTGGACATTTGGGTGGTTTCCGTCTTTTGGTTGTTATGGGTAGTGCTGCTAGTATCATTTGTGTACAAGTTTTTGTTTGAACACTTTTTTCTTTCAAGTTTTATTTTTAATTGACGAATGTATATTTATGGGGCACAATGTGAAGTTTTGATACATGTATGCATTGTGGAATAATCAAATCAGTCTAATTAGCATATAATCACCTCAAACATTTATCATTGATTTGTCCTGAGGACATTAAAAAACCCTCTTTTAGCTGTTTTGAAATATATATTATTATTGACTATAGTCACTGTGCTATGCAGTAGGACACCAAAACTTACTCCTCCTATCTAACTGAAACCCATTTTGTACCCATTGACCAATATTTCCCCTGTTCCTTTTCACTCTCCTCCACCCACCTCCACCTCCTTCCCCCTGTGACTACTCCCCGGCCTCTGGTAACCACTATTCTACTCTCTACTGCTATTAGTCTGACTTTTTTAGATTCCAAATATAAGTGAGATCATGTGGTATTTGTCTGTCTGTGCATGGCTAATTTCACTTAACATAATGTTCTCTCTATTCATCCATGTTGTCACAAATGACAGAATTTCCTAATTTAAAAATGCTGAATATATTCCATCGTGTACATATGCATTTTAAAATGCATTCATCCATTGATGGACACTTAGGTTGTTTCCATATCTTGACTATTGTGAATAATGCTGCATTTGAACATGGGAGTGCAGAGATCTCTTAAACATACTGATAACAGTTCCTTTTGGCATATTCCCTGAGCACTGGTTTTTAATTCTTTTGGATATTACGCCCATTAGTGAAATTGTTGGGTTATAAGATAATTCTGTGTTTAACTCATTGAGGAACTGCCAGACTTTTCTAAAAGCTGCAGCATTTTACATTCCCACTAGCAATAAATGAGGGTTCCAGTTTCTCTATGTTCTTGTTATTTTCTTTCAGAAAAAAAAAATTATAGCTATCCTAATGGGTTTGTAATAGTATTTCTTTGTGATTTTGGTTTGCATTTTCTAATAACTAATGATGCTGAGCATCTATTCATGTTGTTGTTGCCCATTCGTATATCATCTTTGCAAAAATGTTTATTCAAATCCTTTGCCTAAGATTAATTGGGCTGTGTGTGTTTTTGTTGTTGAGTTATATGAGTTCTTTACCTGTTTTGGATTCTAGACCCTTATCAGATAAATGATTTGCAATTATTTTCTCCTATGGGTGTCATTAAACCTTCTTGGTAGTACCATTTGATGCACAAAAGTAGACAACGTTTTAAATTTTATGTATATACAGTTCTAAGTTTGTGTAACCAGTTTAGTTTGTACTTTAATAGGGGAAATAAGATGTGTATTTAGCTATCTGTAGCATAGGCAGGAAAGTATAGAATGTATTGAAGGTACAGAGTTTAGCTGATATCTTAGGGTTCATGTAGTTTTTTTTTTTTTTTTTTGAGTCAGAGTCTCGCTGTGTCGCCAGGCTGGAGTGCAGTGTCGTGATCTCAGCTAACTGCAACCTCCGCCTCCCGGGTTCAAGCAATTCTCGTGCCTCAGCCTCCCAAGTAGCTGGGACTACAGGTGTGTGCCACCACAGCCAGCCAATTTTTGTATTTTTAGTAGAGACAGGGTTTCACCATGTTGGCCAGGATGGTCTCAATCTCCTGACCCCGTGATCCACCTGCCTCGGCCTCCTAAAGTTCTGGGATTACAGGCGTGAGCCACCGCGCCTGGCTGGGTTCATGTAGTTTTAAGGAACAGAAGCCTACTTAAGCTACCTTATTTATTTTTTCTTTTTTTTCTGGACTCCCATCAGGAAACAGTTTGTTTATTAATTTTTAAGAGATGGAGTCTTGCTCCATAGCCAGGCTGGAGTACAGTGGCATGACCATAGCTCACTGCAACCTCAAACTCCTGGGCTCAAGCAGTCTTCTTGCCTCAGCCTTTTGAGTAGTGGGGACTACAGGTACCGTGCTTGGCTATTTTCTTTGCTGCTTTTTTAGAGATGGGTGTTTCAGTATGTTGCCCTGGCTGGTTTTGAACTCCTGGCCTCAAGCAATCCTCCTGTTTCAGCCTCCCAAGTTGTTGGGATTACAGGTGTGAGCCACCACACCTGGCTAAGCTACCTTAAATAAAGTAGAATTTATTGTTAACATATAATAGGCATCTTGTGGGCATTTTGAAGATAAAAAATAAACTAGGCTGGGCACTGTGGCTCAAGCCTGTAGCCCCAGCTACACAAGAGTCTGAGGCAGGAGGATCATTTGAGCTCAGGAGTTTGATGCCGCAGTGAGCCATGATCACGCCAGTGCACTCTAGCCTGGGTGACAGAATGAGGCCCTGTCTCGAAAGAAAGAAAGAGAAGGAGAGAGAGAAAGATAAAGGAAAGCAAAAAAAGAAAATAAGTAAAATAAGAAAATAAACTATACCTGGATTACAGAGTGCCAGTAACAGTGGTTTTTCTGCCTTCCAAGAGATGCTTGGTTTTTCAACTCTTTTCTGTCTCCTGATTGTTCAGTGCGTGGTTTCTACCTACAAAGGCTCTGTGAAGCTGTACCAGCTCTACATGAATTATCAGTTCAAGCATTCACCATCCTTTCTTTTTTTTTTTTTTTTTTTGAGATGGAGTCTCACTCTTGATGCCCAGGCTAGAGTGCGGTGGCGCGATCTTGGCTCACTACAACCTCTGCCTCCTGGGTTCAAGTGATTCTCCTGCCTCAGCCTCCTGAGTAGCTGGGATTACAGGCGCCCACTACCATGCCCAGCTAATTTTTTTTCTTTTAGTAGAGATGGGGTTTCGCCATGTTGGCCAGGCTGGTCTCGAACTCCTGACCTCAGGTGGTCCGCCCGCCTCGGCCTCCCAAAGTGCTGGGATTACAGGTGTGAGCCACCGTGCCTGGCCTCATTCACCATTTTTTAACTTTCTCAATCTCTAAGGCTTCTATTAAAAAACTTGGGGGGTCTGCTTGTCTTAGCCTGTGTATGAATGAATTTTTCTGTTTTATCAGTGGTACAGTTTAATCAGCTCTGACTGAGGGCCCGGATCGTAAACTACAAAAATAGCCACTTTGGGCTACTGTTTCAGAGAAGGAATGGCAGAGTGGGAGTAGGTTGTAGGCATGCCGAAACCACACACAGTCAGATGACCCTTTCTGTCTGTGGGTTCCACATGTATGGATTCAACCAACCTAGGATAAATGTCCAGAAAAAATATTTAGTCTGTACTGAACATGTACAGACTTTTTTCTTGTTATTCCCTAAAAAATATAACAACTATTTACATAGTATTTACATTGCATTAGGTATTATAATTAATCTAAGATGATTTAAAGTATACAAGAAGATGTGTATAGGTTATATGCAAATAGTGCACCAGTTTATATAAGGGACTTGAACATCTGAGAATTTTGGTATCTGAGGGAAGTCCTGGAATCAGTCCCCCACAGATGCCAAAGGACAACTGTATATTTTTCCTAGTTGTAGAAAGAGAGTAGTAGGAAATAATATTGTAAAGATAATTTGTGTCCCCATTGTGGAGGACTTTTAATGCTAGGGTAAATAATTAAAACTCTTCCATAAATAGTAGGGAGTTATTGAGGATTTGGGGACAAGGAAGTGAAATATTCTGTTATTTTCTGCTTATACTTGGTAGTGTTTTCTAGTTGTAATGGCTTATCTGTCATTTTCTTCCTCTCTCTAATCTGTGTTTGTCTAAATTCTCCCTTCATTCATTCAGTAGGCATATTTGAGCACCACCTATATTCCAACAAAAGAAGGAGCTAGAATAAGGCCTTTCGGTTGAAACCAGTGATGCAAACATAAATTGAAACACTGTGCTGTGATACTAGCTCAGGGAGCATGAGATGGAGTGTTTTAAATTCTTTGAAAATAAAGAATAGCCCTTCAGCAACAGAAAGAGACACAAAATGGAATAAGGATTTCATTACAGGCCCTGGGAGTACCTGGCGTGTCTGAAGGCCACATGGAGATGGGTCAGTGCTGGGAAGGGTAGAGGGGACCCATGGGCCAAAGCTTTTATTGGCATCCAGGGCGTATCTAAGCAGATTTCTTGTGGGGGAATTCTAATTAATGGGTTTAAAGTAAACTGGTAAGAGTTCTAGAAGGTCACTGTGGCATGTCTGCACAATTCATGCAGGGTTTGGCAGTCAATTGGGCCAGGTGAGTAGGTTGTATTCAGCTGTCCCACAGGGAGGTGATCAACAGGAGGTCCACCTTGAGGAAATGGGAAAAGGTGTAGAACTGGAAACTGTCAAGGATGACTGAGCCCTGCTTCTAGTATGAGAAAGTTAAACTTATATTTAAAAACTGATGCCAAGGCAACATAAAATTATAGGGAATCACTGTATGGGGCAAGCAAGAATTACTCCTCTGGCACTAACTCTGGTTTGTAAGTCCATCTTCAAGTTCATTTCCGGGGTTAGTAGAGGGTGTGACTATAAAGAGATAGCATGAGGGAATTTTTTGTTTGTTTTCTCTGTACTTCAGTGGATGCAAAATGAGGGAGTTTTTTTGGGGTGATGGAAGTGTTCTATACCTGAATTGGGGTGTTCTATACTTCAATTGTGATAGTAGTTACACAAATCTATACGTGATTAAACTTGTAGAACTATACACCAAAAGAAAAATGGTCAATTTTGTTCTATGTCAGTTTAAAAAAGAAAATACTCAGTGAGTGCAGGGCATTGTGAAGGTTACATGTATCATGTTCAATTAATTTCTCTGAAATTAGCTGACTTTCATTCGTTGTGTGAAGTCGCAGCACTGAAGTTACAATAATAAATTTGGAGCTCACACTCTAATGTAGTGGAGACATCATAGAACTCACATTTTTCTTTTTGTTCTGCAACTCTACCAACTAGTAAGAGCTCACATTTTAATGCAGAAGACAGCTAATTAAATTTGCAAAATTGTTTTGGCTGTTTTATTTCCTTTGCCTTTCCATATTGATTTTAGAATCACCTTGTTTTTATTTACAGATAATTCTTGTTAATTAACTTAGGGAGCATTGACATCTTTATGATGTTGAATCTTTCAGTTCTCGAGCAGAGTATGTCTAGCCATTTATTTGGGTTGTTTTTTATTTCCTTCATCAATGTTTTCACATTTTCAGCATACACATCCTGTCATATTTTGTTAAATTTATAATTAAATATTTAGTTTTTTTGTGTTATTATAAATGTTACTTCTTAAAAATTTCACTTTCTAACTATTCATTACTAATTCACAGAAATATGATTGATTTTTTTGTGCTTGCCTTTTATCTTGTAATCCTGCTTAACTTACTAGGAACTTTTTTGTAGATTCTATGAGGTGACTGTAGACAGTCATGCTGTCTGCAAATAAGAGAACATTTTATTTTTTCCTTTCTACTCTTTGAGACTTTTAACTTAATTTTTCTTGTCTTATTGCATTGGCTAGGGCTTTCAGTATGATTTTGAAAGGGAATGGCAAAAGTGGACATCATTATCTGGTTTCCATTCTCAGGGGAAACATTTAATGTTTCACCATCATTAAGTATGATGTTAGCTGTAGCGTTTTTAAAATTATTTTTTATTTTTATGTTTTGGTAGATGCCTTTAATTAAGCTAACAAACTTCCCTTTTATTCATAGTTTTCTTTGGATTTTTTATTTTATTAGTATTGCCAAATGACTTTTCTCTGTCCATTGATGTAATTGTGTGGGTTTTTCTCATTTAGACTGTGAATATAATTGGATACATTGATGATTTTCAAGTACTGAATGAGCCTTGTATTCCCAAGATAAACCCCACTTGGTCTTGTTGTTTTTCCTTTTACATATTGTCAGATTTTATTTTTATTTTTATTTTTTATTTTTGAGACGGACTCTCACTTTGTCACCCAGGCTGGAGTGCAGTGGCATGATCTCAGCTCACTGCAACCTCTGCCTCACAGGTTCAAGCAGTTCTCTGCCTCAGCCTCCCAAGTAGCTGGGATTACAGGCGCTCGCCACCAAACCCGGCTAATTTTTTGTATTTTTAGTAGAGACAGAGTTTCACCATCTTGGCCAGGCTGACCTTGAACTCCTGACCTCTTGTTCCACCCACCTCGGCCTTCCAAAGCGCTGGGATTACAGGCGTGAGCCACCGCAGGTGGCCTGATTTTTTTTATTTAAATATTTTAACAGTGTTATTGAGACATAATTAAAATACCACACAACTTGCCCCTTTAAAATGTACAATTTGATAGTTTTCAGCACATTCATAGAGTTGTGCAACTATCACCCTAATCAATTTTAGAACATTTCTGTCATCCCCAAAAGAAACCCTGTACCTATTATAAAGATGAAATATATATGAAGGTATTCTACTCTTACTGTAAACAAAAACACTGTTAGTTTCTGTTGTATTTATACAATAGGCATAAATGGAAAGGTATTTACACATATGGTTAGTTTCATTTATCATTCCTCATCAGTCATCTTGCCTGTTTTTCCCACCTTTCTCCTATGTTAAAAGGTATCTTACCTCCTGGTGACTGAAATATTTTGCCCATGTTCTGCTGATGTTGTTCCTTATTACCGCTTGTGTGCTTATCCTAAAAGTTCTTTTCTATATCCTTCCTCTTTTCTTCTGGTGGTTTCTAACTTCCCTTTGAATATCTTAGATACTACCATTGGTCCTAAAGCAACAGAGACTTTATTTATAAAACATTTCGTGCATGGTGTGATAAGTATGCAGCTCAAAAGCAAGACTTTTTATAATTACTTTTTTCTTTTACCCTTAAATGTATTCTATTTTGTTCTCTCCTGCTGCAAAAGAAGAAAAAGATCTCAGCCGGGGATGGTGTCTCACACCTGTAATCCCAGCACTTTGGGAGGCCGAGGCAGGTGGATCACTTGAGGCCAGGAGTTTGACACTAGGCTGGCCAACATGGCGAAACCCTGTCTCCACTAAAAATACAAAAATTAGCCGGGTGTGGTGGTGCATGCCTGTAATTCCAGCTACTTAGGAGGCTGAGGCAGGAGAATTGCTTGTACCTGGGAGGCGGAGGTTGCAGTGAGTCAAGATTGTGCCATTGCACTCCAGCCTGGGTGACAAAGTGAGACCCTGTCTCATTAAAAAAAAAAAAAACAAGGAAAGGAAAGAAGATCTCTATCAGTAAGCCATTGCCTGAAATTTATTTACCATAAGAAATAAGACATATCATAAGGTGACTTGCTAACATGAGTACACTTGGACTGTATTCTGGAAGGATAAGAAAATAATTTATATATTTGAATTGTTTAAAATGAAGGCATTTTGGCAATGTGTAGGATGGAAAAGATTAGGGATTAGTTGTGAAGCTCTTACATCTTGATTGTTGTATGGAGGACATGAACAAGATGAATGTGATTAAAAAGAAAAGCAACTATGCAAGAGAGACCTGTTTCAAACACTTAGTAGTGTGACCTTGGCAAAAACTCTGTGGGGTCATCAGTCTGTCTTGGAAGTGGTAGGTTGGTGTATTGAATCCTAGGAGAATTTGATGAAAGCTGGCCAAGAAAAATGTTTGGAACTTTTTTTTTTTTTTTTTAAAGACAGGGTCTCACTGTGTTTCCCAGGCTGGAGTGCAGTGGCACAATCACAGCTTGCTGCATCCTCAACCTCCTGGGCTCAAGTGAGCCTCCTACCTCAACCTCCTGAGTAACTGGAACTATAGACACATGCCACCATGCCTGGCTAATTTTTATACTTTTTGTGGAAATGGGGTTTTGTCATGTTACACAAGGTAATCTCCAGTTCCTGAGGTCAAGTGATCCACCTGCTTCAGCCTCCCAAAGTGCTGGAATTACAGGTGTAAGCCACCATGCTTGGCCTGTAAGTAAATCATTTACTTAAAATTGTGCAGACAATATTTTTTTCTTACCTGACCTCATTACTGGATTGTGCACACAATTTGAGAACGCTTGTAGACAACCTGTAGCCCATTTGTGTAGGTTCATTGACTTTTTTTTGAGACAAAAATCTCACTGTTGCCCAGGCTGGAGTGCAGTGGTGCCATCAGGCTCACTACAGCCTTGACTTCGCAGGCTCATGTGATCCTCCCACTTCAGCCTTCTGAGTAGCTGGGACTACAGACGCATGCCACCATGCCTGGCTGATTTCTTTTGTAGAGACGGAGTTTCGCTATGTTGCCCAGACTGGTCTTGAACTCCTAGATGCAAGTGATCCTCCCGCCTTGGCCTCTCAAAGTGCTGGCATTACAGACGTGAGCCACCATGCTCAGCAGGTTAACTGACTCTTAATGAAGAATCTCTGACCTGGATAGTCTTTTTTGTTTTTTAATTTAATTTTTTATTTTCTTTTTCTCTGAACACTCTCCAATGTTACAGATATTTTCTAAGGTCCCTAGAAGCTCTAAAATATTATTTATTACTTAAAAAATTGTAGCCTTTCAGCCTTGTAATTTCTGTTGTTTTGACAGAGTGGGTGATGTTGAATTTCCCTTTTTGATAGCTCTGATCTCAGAAAATATCTGGTTAGTTAAGTAATGTTTATTGAATAAAAATTCTCTACTTTTAAAAAAAATTTTAGGATTTGTAATAACAACAAAGACAAGATCCAGAAACAGCTTGAAAAAGAAAATTCTTGGAATTAAAAAAGCCTAAGTTATCTGGCAAAAACCCTACTTTTTTTGCATATAGTCAGCTGAAAGTTTTTTCCAAGTGAAAAATGATTGAGGCTTGTAAAGAATGTAAGTAATCTTTGTGCCAGAGCTTTAATCCAGAATACTCAAGGGTAACCAAAGTACTGAGTTTAGAGAGAGTAGGTATACTTCTTTGCATTAATTATGTAGTCAGCTGTAGCATTCCATGGTCACTAGATAATGTTTTCTTTATGTCTTTTTATTCTTTGGGGAAATTAAAGTCCAGGAAGTTTTTATGTTTTCAGCCGTCCAACTTCCCCTCCGTTATGATTTCTAATTTTTAAAACTGATTTTACTTTTTCAATTGATTCTATCCCCTCCGCTTTTTTTTTTTTGAGACAGGTTCTTGCTCTGTCACTCAGGCTAGAGTGCAGTGGTACGATCTTGTGTTACTGCAGCCTTGACCTCCTGGGCTCAAGTGATCCTCCTGTTTCAGCCTGCCAGGTAGCTGTGGCTTCAGGTGCGTGCCACCACGTCTGCCTAATTTTTGCATTTTGTTTGTAGAGATGGGGTTTTGCCATGTTGCCCAGGCTGGTCTCGAACTCTTGGACTCAAGATACCCGCCTGCCTTGGCCTCTCAAATGCTGGTATTACAGGTGTGAGTCACCGCACCCAGCCGAAAAGTATTCTATCCCCCCACCCCAATTTTTAAAAAAATAGATGGTGTCTTGCTATGTTGTCCAGTCTGGCCTCGAACTCCAGGGCTCAAGCAATTCTCCCTCTTCAGCCACCTGAGTAGCCAAGACTACATGTGTGTGCCACTGTGCCCAGTGTTGAATCCCCTTTTAATATACAAGTCTATTGAAATGATGATTAGAATTTATCCAATGAGTCTAAAAGGTTAAAATAGTCAAATTGATGTAAATGTTAAGCAAAATTAATTACTTTTTTGGAGGGCTAGAGCCCACATTACTGTTGGCAGTAAGAAGATTCAGGATTAGATAGTCACAATTTTCTAGTGTCAAATTCCACAGTTGAGAAACTATGGGATTTACATTGCTTTGTCTCAGATACATAAGTGGGTTTGCCAATTCTTAAAGATCCAAGCACCCTGCATTCTGTTATTTAAAAAAGCATTAGTGGAGAATTTGCATGATATCAATAAATTTTGCCCCTTTTTAGTGAGCTTTAGCCTTTGATAAGGTATGGTAGGCAAATGGTCTGACTCTTAGGTCATATGTAGCTTTTTTTGTGTGTGATAAAAGAAATGAAGAAATTTTAGGAAAATGCAAGCACACAGATATGTGAAGCAAATGTTAACATGTATTAATAAGCTAGAGTCATTTACCCAACCTTTTTTATAAAAGCCACTAAGGGAGAAGGCAGGGAAATGGTTGTATTAGTAGGCCATTTCCCCTCTTTTCTCTTCTAATCCCCACGTTAGCCTTTTCTTAGTGTGCCTCTTTTCTTTTTCAACTGTATGTTTGAAACAATGAAGAAACATTAGACTGCTGTATCTCAGTTGATGCTATTTCCTAACTGGGGCAACTTATTGCTCAACTCCTTTTTGCTAAAAATATTGGACACAAATTAGTAGAGAAAATGGAAGATGGTGTGTTTGTGTCTGTGTGTGTATAGATGGGCGTGTACATGAACATGGTATTTATATAGTGTTGATTGGGGTGAAGGATGAATTTAAAGGGGGAAAGATGGATTAACACTACCATTCCCTGTTCTCTATATGTACTAACAGGATGTATCACAGAATGAAGAAAGAAAACAATTTGAAGGCTGGGTGTGGTGGCTTGCTCCTGTAATCCCAGCACTTTGGGATGCCGAGGTGGTTGGATCACTTGAGGTCAGGAGTTCGAGACCAGCCTGGCCAACATGGAGAAACCCTGTCTCTACTAAAAGTACAAAAATTAGCTGAGCGTGGTGGCATGCACCTGTAATCCCAGCTACTTGGGAGGCTAAGGCATGAGAATCGCTTGAACCCAGGAGGTGGAGTTTGCAGTGAGCCAAGATCGCACCATTGCACTCCAGCCTGGGTGATAGAGCAAGACTCTATTAAAAATAAAAAAAAAGAAAAGAAAGAAAACAATTTGAAAACACATAGTTGTTCTTAATATTTCTACCATACCTGAAGCAATAACTTTTCAATTTATAAAAATTTGGGGTTTGGGAAGGCCTAATAGGTAACACCTTTTATCAACCCATTCAAGTTTGGAATCAATAGAGAAAAGATAGGAAAACAAATGGTACCTCAAAATATGTCTTAATACAGACACATTGTGGATCAAAAGATGTGGGTTTGTTGTGTGACTACAGTTGGCCTCCTAATATTTCACTTGTGTTAAATTTACTCAGCAAAACATTAACACAGCAAGTCTTTCCTGTGGGGATGGGGAGCAGAGAGGTACAGAGGTAACTTGGCCTCCTAACAGGAGAGCAGAACAGACTATCTTCAGCAGCAGTGTCTGCTGCCAAAATTTGGTCCCTCAGGTGGAGATGAATAAGGGGGCAGAGAGAAGCTAGTAATGTTCCTTTCTGCTTCCCCTCCCTTCAACACGAACAACATAGCCCAAGAGTGACCCCTTCCCCAAAAGTGCCCTACAGATGTCATTCATATAGTCAGACACTACCTCTGGAATCCTGAAAGAATTGTTCTTTTGTGTGGGTGTGCTTGAACACATCTGGTTTGTTTTGCTAAGAAGCCTTTAGTGTTGATTTATATTTAAGAAATTTTAATATTTTGGGGGGTGGGAGAAAGGGAAGAGAGAGAGGGAGTGAGTGTGTGTGTCTGTCTCTCGGTCTGTCTGTCTTTCATTTGAAAAGGTGATACAGAGGAACGTGGTCTCACATTTATCTCCATTGAGACATCAGCTTTTCAGGCTTACTAACAGTAGATTGGGAGACAAGGGATGGGGTGTGAAAAGATGACACATTTTTGGCCTATTTATGTACCTTTTCATTGGGTTTTTCCCCTTAAGATTTAATAAAGTAGTGATTATTTTCCTAGACTGACCAGTGAAGCCTATTAAATCTGTAATGTTTTAACACAATTTCATATACAGTATTTGTAATGATATTTTAAAATTACTTTTCATTGCAGGTATATGCCATTTTGCTGTATTATGTTATAAATAGTGTTTGTGGCAGGGAATAACCTGAAAACCCAATCCAAAATTTCCTAGTGGCATAAGAAATTAATGTGGAACAATATCTGATGGCCTTTCTTAGCAATTGGATACCTGTGGGCTCATATTTCTTTTATGGAAATTTCTTGTAGTAACCAATGTTTCCGGGATGCATAAATTTAAGTTATTTGGCTTTGGCTTGTTTTTTTATGATTTAACAAGAATTTAAACTTCATTCTGAACTTATTGTATTGTCAGGACTATAATATATAATTAGAACCAGGCTTTTTTATTTTGGAGGTTATTTTTTTTTTCCTTTTCATCTGTGCTGATCATAGCAAGATTCTACAAAAACCACATCCACTGAAAGACCTCCTGTTATTTGATTTAAGAAGTTAGTATTTCTTGGAGTTAATTTTGGAAGTCCAAAATATCCTTATAAGTGGCCGAGTGTGGTAGCTCATGCCTGTAATCCCAGCACTTTGGGAGGCTGAGATGGGTGGATCACCTGAGGTCAGGAGTTCAAGACCAGCCTGGCCGACATGGTAAAACCCTGTCTTTACTAACAATACAAAAACTAGCCATGGATGGTGGTGTGCACCCATAGTCCCAGCTCCTTGGGAGGCTGAGGCAGGAGAATCGCTTGAACCCAGGAGGTGGAGGTTGCAGTGAGCCAATATTGTGCCACTCCAGCCTGGGCAAGAGAGCAAGACTTCATCTCAGAAACCTTCCTGGGTTCAAGCGATTCTCCTGCCCCAGCCTCCCGAGGAGCTGGGATTATAGGTGCGTGTCACCACACCTGGCTAATTTTTCTATTTTTAGTAGAGACAGGGTTTCGCCATGTTGGCCAGGCTGTTCTCGAACTCCTGACCGCAGGTGATCCACCCACCTCAGCCTCCCAAAATGCTGGGATTACAGGCATGAGTCACTGCACCTGGCTAATGCAAGATAATTTTTAACAGTCCCTAATCAAAGATTTGTGTATATTTAGCATTTTAGATGTGATTTTAAAAAATTTTGTAACTTATAGAGATCTGATAGACAATATGTGTAGCCTCTAGTTTTTCATATGAGAATATGTTTGGTAAGGATTACAATATCTAATTGTAGGTAAAGCTACAGAGACATAAATACCCCCAAGGCCCTTTATAGAGTTCTGCACATGAAGAATTTTCTGATCTGTAGTTATTACTTTCCTTTGGTATAACTTCATCTTATATTTGTGGTTTTCTCCGTCTGCTGCTATGTCTGTTTTCTCAGCCAGGTCACATTATTTGAAGCTATGCTTCACTAAGTTAAAAAATATGCTTAAGCCCTTCTATTTTATGGTTCCCTGCTTTAATTATTTATACATGTAACTCTGCATTTCTAATATAAAGAATGGAATGCTTTTTTTTTTCTCCTCATGAGAACTACCTACCTGTTCTTGAAGTCTGGTCAGTGATTAGAGTTGATAATAGCTGTAAAAAAAACAATAAAGTTTGTTCATTGTAAATTTTTTTCCCCAAGGGCTTATTGTTAGTATGGTTTCTAACCCAGTAACTACCTCAGTATAATTGAGACAGATTTATATATAAATGTGAATTGACCCTAAGAAGGGTACTTGAAGTCCGAAATGTTTATCCACTTTGGCTCAAGTAAGTGTACCTAAGCTTTGTGGCAGAAGATGATGCCCAATGCAGTGTAGGCAGAGGATACATTGATAGCTCCTCAGCTATGGATTAAAAATATGAAAATTGGCCAGGTACGGTGGCTCACGCCTGTAATCTCAGCACTTTGGGAGGCTGAGGCAGGCGGATCACTTGAGGTCAGGAGTTCGAGACCAGCCTGACCAACATGGTGAAACCCTGTCTCTACTAAAAATACAAAAATTAGCCAGGCGTGGTGGTGTGCGCCTGTAATCCCAGCTACTCAGGGGGCTGAGGCAGGAGAATCGCTTGAACTCGGGAGGTGGAGGTTGCAGTGAGCCGAGACTGTGCTGCTGCACTCCAGCCTGGACGACAGAGCGAGACTCCATTTAAAAAAAAAAAAAAAAGAAAAACGAAAATCTTTTAACCATTTTAGTTAGGGCTCTCCAGTTACTAGGGAGTCCTGACTGGGACATTAGGATTACATGATGTAATAAAAACTAGTATTTTGGGGCTGGATGCAATGGTTCACACTTGTAATCCCAGCCTTTGGGAGGCTGAGGCGGGAAGATTACTTGAGCTCAGGAGTTCGAGACCAGCCTGGGAAACATAGTGAGACCTCGTCTCTACAAAACATTTAAAATATTAGCTGGGTGTGGTGGTGTGTGCCTGTGGTCCCAGCTACTCAGGAGGCTGAGGCAAGAGGACTGTTTGAGACTGAGAGGTCGAGCTCTTTTTATTGTGTCATTGATCCATTCTGAGAGTGGAACCCTCATGACCTAAATACCTCCCATTAGGCCCCACCTCCAAATACTGTTGCATTGAGGATTAAGTTTCCAACAGATGAATTTTGGGGAACACATTCAGATCATAGGACTCAACATTGTTTTTTCAAGTTTCATTCATGGTAATGAATTAGCTTGGTTGCTTTTCACGGAGGAATAATATTACATTTGCAAATATACCACAATTAGAATTTTCTATTCTTCTGTCAGTGGATTTTTGGATTTTGAGTAGATTTTTGCCCTTTTGAAGAGTGTTGTCCTGAATGTTGTTATATATGTATTCCAAATGTACATGTCCAGGACTTTGCTTAGGATTCGTGGCTAGAAGTCTAATTGCTAGATGGTAGGGTATGCAGCTGTTCAACTTTATGAGCTAGAAACAACTGTGTTTATATCATGTAAATATCAAAACAAATTTATATCATGTAAATTCCTAACAGTGTTCTTCCCTTCTAAACTTGGTATTATCAGGTTTCTTAGGTTTTGCTAAGATTTTATATACAGTGGTCAATACATTACAAATGTTACTCTGTTTTTAGTTTGTGAGCTCCCTTATTACTAATGAGGCTAAATATTGTATGATAGATCTCATTTGCCATTTGTTTTCCCTCTTTCTGCAATACCTTTTATCTATTTTTTATTAGATTATCTTTTAAGAAAGTGGTTAGTGGAGTTCTTTGTATTTTCTGTGTACTAATTTTTTGTCATTTATGTGTGTTGGAATTTATCCTCCAAATTTATGTCTTTTTACTTTGTTTATAGTGCTCTTTGAACAGAACTCATTAATTTTTATGCTGGTGATTTTATCAAGTTTTAAAAATTAACGCTTTTGGGACTGATTTTTAGATTTTTCTCGGTGAGATTAGAAGAAAAATTCTCCTGTGTTTCTTTCTAAAGCTTTCAAAAGTTTGCCTTTCATATATAACTGTTTAATACATTGGGAACTGACTGTGGTATGTGGTAGGAATCCAATTTTATTTTCTTTCACATTGCTAGCCGGAGGTCCCAATACTATTTATTACACAATCTTTCCTTGTTGAGCTGCAGTGCCACCTGTGTTTCCATTTATGCTTGGGTATGTTTCTGAGTTGTTTATTCTTTCTCCACTGATTAATTTCTTTATCCCTGGGTCAATACCATATGGTGTTAAAAACTATAATGTTATAGTAAATTTGGATATCTATTAGGGCAACTCAGCCTTGCCTTTTTTCTTCTTGAAAATGTCTTATTTTGGGTCCTTTATTCTTTTTTTTTTTTTTTTGAGATGGAGTCTCACTTTGTTGCTAGCTGGAGTGCAGTGATGCAATCTCAGCTCACTGCACCTCCGCCTCCCGGGTTCAATCGATTCTCCTGCCTCAGCCTCCCAAGTAGCTGTGACTACAGGCGTGCGCCACTACGCCCAGCTAATTTTTGTATTTTTAGTAGAGATGGGGTTTCACCATGTTGGCCATGATGGTCTCGATCTCTTGACCTCGTGATCCACCTGCCTCAGCCTCCCAAAGTGCTGGGATTACAGGTGTGAACCACTGTGCCTGCCCAGGTCCTTTATTCTTTAACATAAATTTTTGAGTTTCCTTCAAGTTCCTAAAAAATCTTGTTGGGTTTCTGATGGGAATTGGATGAAATTGATAGATAAGTTTGGGGAGAATTGATATTTTTATGATAGTGTTTTCCTTTCTATAAATGTGAACTATCTTTCTATTTAATTAGGTTTTCTTTAATGTGGTTCAATAATATTGTATCATTTCATTCTCCATAAATTTTTATAAAACTTTGGCTAGGTTTCTTCTCACATACCTTGTATTTTCTTGCTATTATGTCTCTTTAGATTTTAAAAAATTTCCAGCTGTCATTGATGATACAAAGTCAAAATTGCTTTTTTTAAAAAAAGAAAAAAATCTTTTTTTTTTTTTTTTTAATGCTTTAATGCTTTTTAGCCTCCTGAGCAGCTGGGACTACAGGTGCGCACCACCACGCACAGCTAATTTTTCTATTTTTAGTAGAGACGGGGTTTCACCATGTTGGCCAGGATAGTCTCTATCTCTTGACCTCGTGATCCACCCGCCTCGGCCTCCCAAAGTGCTGGGATTACAGGCATGAGCCATCATGCCCGGCCTCTCCTTCATTCTTGAAGGATAGTTTTGTTGAATATGGAATTTTTGGTGGACAATTTTTTTTTCCTTTCTGATCTTTAAATATGTAATCTTACTTCTGGCCTCCATGGTTTCTGAAGAGAAATAAGCTGTTAATCTTATTGAGGATCCTTGGTTTTGATGGTACCTCTCACTTACTGTTTTCAAAATTCTCTTTGTCTTTGAGTTTCAGCAGTTTGACTATAATGTATCTCAGTGTGAACCTCCTTGAGTTTATTCTGCTTAAAGTTTGTTGAGTTTCTTGGATGTGTAGATTATGTCTTTCCTCAGATTTGGGAAGTTTTTGGTTATTTCTTTCTTTTTTTTTTTTGAGACAGAGTCTCGCTGTGTCACCCAGGCTGGAGTGCAGTGGCGCAATCTTGGCTCACTGCAAGCTCCGCCTCCTGGGTTCACACCATTCTCCTGCCTCAGCCTCCGGAGTAGCTGGGACTACAGGTGCCTGCCACCATGCTTGGCTAATTTTTTTGTATTTTTAGTAGAGACGAGGTTTCACCATGTTAGCCAGGATGGTCTCGATCTTCTGACCTTGTGATCCACCTGCCTTGGCCTCCCAAAGTGAGTTATTTCTTCAAGTATTTTTCCTGCCTCTTTGTCTTTCCCTTCTCCTTGCTCTTTTATGGTACATAGTTGGTACACTTAGTAATGTCTCACAGGCCCCTCAGGCTCTGCTCCTTTTTCTTCATTCTTTTGTCTTTCTACTACTGAGAGTGGACAGTTTCAATTTTCTTATCATCATATTTGGTAGTTCTTTCTTCTGCCTGCTCAAATTTGCTGTTGAATACATCTGGTGAATTTTTTATTTTAGTTGTTTTTCAGCTCCAGAATTTGTTGGGTTGCTTATTATAATTTCTGCCTTTACTAGTTTTCTCATTTTGTTCATACATTTTCCCCCTTTATCCCCTTTATTTCCTTTAGTTCTTTGTCCATGGGGTTTTTTCTTTTTTTTTCTTTTTCAATCTCCTGGAGCTTTTTTTTTTTTTTTTTTTTTTTAATGAAATTGACTTAATGTCTTTGACTAGTAATTACTTTGGGCTTCCTCAGGGATGATTTTTGTCAAATTCCTTTTTCTAGGGAATGGGCCATACTTTCCCGTTTCTTGGTATGTTTTGTAATTTTTTGTTGTTGACAACTGGATACTCTGAGTATTATAGTATGGTAACTCTATAAATCTTTTTCTCCCACTCCTCAGTGATTGCTGTTTTTTGCTTGTTGAGGGCTGAAGCCACCTGTTTGTGACTTTACAAGCTATTTTCACAAAGTATGTATTCCATATTGTGTATGGTCACAAGTTTTTGTTCTGTTGTCTCTGTGGCTAGCTGGTGACCTGACAAAGATTTTCTTAGATATCTGGCTCCAAAAAAGGAGACCAAAAAGGTTTTACCTTCTTTAGTGTTCTAATAAATACTTACATTGAAAGCCACTGCTGTGGAGAGTAGTGAAACTGATGCATGTGCCTGCATCACTCCCTTAGGGCCAGACCAACCAAAATGTACCACCCTAAATTTTGAAGGACATGATCCCCACTGTCCCTCCTGGCACCAGTTAGCAACTCCGGGAACGTGGGCTGCTATCCCCACTGCCACAGGAGGTGGTGGGTGTGGTGGTGGTGGTTGTGAGGAATAGGGGAGGCTAATTGGTTTATGCATGCTGCTTATTCATACTTATGAAAGATCGGTAGCCTCTTCCTTCATCAAGCACTCCCCTGGTTGTTAAAAGGGTTTGGTCGGTTCCTAGAGTTCTACTGAAGTGCTTGATTCCAGTTACTCTTAGTTTTTTTTTTAACTCTTACTTTTTTTGAGGCAGAGTCTTGCTCTGTCTCCCAGGCTGGAGTACAGTGGTGCGATCTCAGCTCACTGCAACCTCCGCCTCCTGAGTTCAAGCAATTCTCCTGTCTCAGCCTCCTGAGTAGCTGGGATTACAGGTGTGCGCCACCATGCCCAGCTAATTTTTGTATTTTTAGTGGAGACAGGGTTTCGCCATGTTGCCCAGGCTGGTCTTGAACTCCTGACCTCGGGTGATCCACCCGCCTCAGCCTCCCAAAGTGCTAGGATTACAGATGTGAGCCACTGTGCCCCGCTCCAGTTACTCTTTCTAGCTCAACTTTTACTTTGGTGGGGAGACTGACCCCTAGATCTTTCTGTTCTGTCATTTTGCATCCATGATGTCTTTTGAAGTTCAAATGTTTTAAATTTAGTTAAGCCCAGTTCATCAACTTTTTCTTTTGTAGATCATGTTTTTGTGTCATATCCAATAATTATTTTCTTAAACCATGGTGACAAAGATTTTTTCTTGTGTTTATTTGTGTGGGTAGATAGGAAACCTTTAGGGTGCAGGCAGGTCACGTAGGAATTGTAGAGGGAGTATGACTTAATGAGAACTGTCTGGCCTGTGTGGGGCTTGCAGAGGAAATTGGCACATTGATGCTGGCAGGAAGCCTTTGGTGGAGTCAGTTTTTTTGTTGAGCAGGCTGCAGGAACGCCATCTCCAGGTTGAGGCTGCAGGTTCACCAAGGCTGCAAGTTTGCTGAGGGGCTGCAGTCTGGGCATCTAACTAAGCACAGTTTTACTGGATGTCCTCACACTTCTACCCGATCCACTCTGCAGCAGCTGGAAACCACAGGAGAGCCCCTTTCTCCTTCAGTGTCCCTTTGGTGCCCTCTACCCAGAAAGCTTAATAATTTCATGTTTGTTTTAAAGGAGAAATGATTAAAGGAATTTTGTCTGTTATCGCAGAGAATAAAGGTGAATTTGGAGCTAAGAGGTGTTAAAAGAATCATCAACAGAAATAATAAAAAGATAAACAAATTGGAAGGAAAATGATAGCCATAAATAAGATGTAGACATTTGTTTAAATCAGCTACAAAGTGTTTTCTTGATAAGTGGTACACAACGTATCAAACATTGTTTAAATTAATAGACCATCCTTTGAGGCTTCAAATTTTTTTCTTAGAAGCATTCCTAGTCCTCAGCATATTCATTATTGAAAACTTTCAGCTATTTAGTGATCTTATGAAGTAGAGAATTAAGTCACTGTACATGGTCTCTGAGGTGAAACCTCCAGAGTATCTTAAAGTAGCAATTATTCTAGTGTCGTATGTTTATTTCTGTTATACACCTGAGGAAATAAGAGTGTTTATTTTCTTTTCCTTTCTTTCTTTTTTTTTTGGAGGCGGGGTCTTGCTCTGTTGCGTAGGCTGCAGTATAGTGGCAGTATCATAGCTCACTACATCCTTAATTCCTGTGCCCAAGTGATTGTCCCACCCCAGCCTCCCAAGTAGCAGGGACTACAAGGTGTGCACCACCATGCCTGGCTATTTTTTTTAATTTTTATTTTTTGTAGAGACAGGGTCTGACTACATTGCCCAGGCTGTTCTGAAACTCCTGGGCTCAAGTGATCCTTTTGCTTTGGCCTCCCGGTGTTGGGATTACAGGCATGAGCCACTATGCCTGGCCATTTCTTTTCTTTATTATTGATTAGCCTGCATTCTTTTGTAGGAGTCCCTTAACATTTTTCATTAAAAACTTATTTTCTATTATCACTAATCTGCACTTTTAAGATATATTGATACGGCATTTGGAGTATAGATAAATCTAATTATTTGGGACTTCAACCAATTTGGAACTGTTTGTAATTAATTGTATGTGTGAATTAAAAATTTTCTTACTGTTCACTTACAGCTTATGTAAAGGGTTTATATTGAGTTGAATTCATCAGTACCTTTCTAATTGGTTCATTGAGCCCTGGTCATGTTGTTTTGATGGGTACATATGTTGAGTGTCATCCCTGCTTACATAAAAAAATAGGTACTTAATTTGGTTGGTTAGGGCATGGAGATAATAGGTAAAATCCTTAATACTTGTGCAGGGTGCACAATGACATGGAGTGCAATGACATGGTCTCGGCTCACTGCAACCTCCGCCTCTAGGGTTCAAGCGATTCTCCTGCCTCAGCTTCCCGAGTAGCTGGAATTACAGGTGCCCGCCACCACGCTTGGCTAATTTTTGTATTTTTAATAGAGACGGGGTTTCACCATGTTGGCCGGGCTAGTCTCGAACTGCTGACTCGTGATCCGCCCGCCTCAACCTCCCAAAGTGCTGGGATTACAGGTGTGAGCCATCGCACCTGGCTGGGTTTTTTTTTTTTTTTTTTCTAGATTTTTCAGTGAGAGATACTTTCTTCCTTGGTTATATATTGACTCTTGTAGTAAGCTTTCTTGTACATAGCTGGCCTAGGAAAGACAGGTTACATATATATATGTAATAGCAATAGGGGATTAGTAGATATAATTTTATTATAAATAACAAATTATTGCTGTAAATAATATTTATCCAAATATTGTATTACTTAATCCTTTAACTGTTACATAGATTCTTTTAAATGTTTTTGTTTTCAGAATTTTGGCTCTTATTGTTAAGTACATGTACAGTCAATTCTAGTATACTTTGTAGCTGATTTAGACAAATGTTTACATCTTATTTATGGCTATCATTTTCCTTCCAATTTGTTTATCTTTTTATTATTTCTGTTGATGATTCTTCTAACACCTCTATATAAGCCAGATAGTCTTTTTATTTTACTTTAAGTTCTGGGACACAGGTGCAGAATGTGCAGGTTTGTTACGTAGGTATACACGTGCCATGGTGGTTTGCTGCACCTATCAACCTGTCATCTAGGTTTTAATCCCTGCATGCATTAGATATTAAGCCACATATTCTTAATTGAGCCTTATTATTCTAAGTAATAGTGGTATAAGTAGTAGAAATAGTTTTATTTAAAAGTATTTTTGTTTTTGCCTTGAGAACAAACTTATTATAAAATTACTGTTAAATAGCTCTCTGGTTATAAAAAACACAATTCATGTAACTTTTCTGTGTTTCAGAAACCTTTTTCCAAAAAGGACAAAGGAACTCAAATCAGTTGTCCATAGTGCTCCTGGTTGGAAATTATTTGGTAAAGTCCCTCCTAGAGAGAATCTTCAGAAAACATCAAAAATCATTCAGCAGGTAAGTGCTGACATAGCCATGTAGTTTACCCTAGCTTTTCAAGCATTCTTCTTCTTCTTCTTCTTTTTTTTAATATAACTAACCATATTCTATTTTTATTCTTATTTTTCTAGATACAGACTTTTGGGATTATAATTATTTATATGGACCTGCTAAATTTTTTAGAAAAACAGGTCACATATTTTCTGTTATTTATAATTGTGAAAATTCTTCAAAGGAATAGAACATAGACTTTTTTTAAACCAGTTATTCCTTGAATAGATTTTTTAAAAACTTAGCTAATCACTCTCACCACATACTGTTTGACTTCCAGTTGAAGTTGGTAGCATTTGTCAGTGGCACAGATGTTCTGAATATTGGTAGTTGTGAACTGATGAAATATTAAAAAGCAAAAACTGAGTAGATTATGAGGTTGAACTCTTTCCTTTGTCACTTTTCTGGTGTCCTCTCTAAACCAAGGACTTTGTAAATGAGAAGAGTTGGTACACAATCTGTTTCTAGTAATTTAGGAGCTATTTCTTCTGATATCTCTATTAACATCTGTATTCTTGAGTTCTTAAGACTTTCTGATCTTATTTGACTTCTGAACTTTGGCTCTTCAGTACTAGATAAGTGAGAATGGAAAGCAGTGAGACTGGATCAATCTGCAGTGTTTTAAAGTTCAGAGACGTTATTGCTCAGAAGAAGACATATACTACATTTCCTATTTTTATCCTTCCCAATTGTAGTTTACCAAATTTAACACAGCTAGCATTTATAAAAATGATCACATGAAGGCAATAATCATCATTCAAATTGGAAAAGATATCTTCCTTTAAGGATTTAATAGTGTTCCTTTGATTGCTCAGAAGAAAAACTGGTTTTCCAAGTAATATGAGAAAATAATTTTAGATCTTTAAAAACATTATTGTAGTTAATTCTTTTTTCTTCTTTTTGCATTTGAATAAAAGGTTTATTTTTTTCCTCAGGAAAAACAGAAAGTTAGGGACACACACTATGCTTTTAGAACCCATATTCTTTTGTAGTTGGTCCTAACCCTTCCTGGCACAGCTATCAAAAGCACTAGCTGTTTAACCAGAACCAAGATGTTCACCCCCCTAGAATGTATATGCACGGCACTAGAGGACTGCATGTTTGTCCCTGAGAGAAGCATAAGACAAACAGAAGTCGCTGAGAGAGCCGTCTTTCTAAGCAGCCCCTCCCTTTCCCTTTTGAAGGATTTGCCTGAACTATGTAGCTAGTCAGCAGTTAGACCATGTGCCTCCTCCTCTCCCTGTAAACTAACTTAATTTCTTTTTTCAAGAGACTTGGTATTGCTATGTTGCCCAGGCTGCCCTCAAACTCCTGGGCTTAAATGATGATGCACCTGCCTCAGCTTCCTGAGAAGCTGGGACTACAGGTATGTGCCACCACACCTGGCTTGTAGTTAATTTTCTTTACAAGTGATTAAAATAGTGAATAGTTTATCTATTGGTACCTAAAACTGTGTGCTGTGATCCCTAAGCCATGTGCTCAGACACTCTGGTGTGCTGCACTTAACACACTGGGGTACTGTGGGATATTTAAATTTTTTGAGGCAAACAGTGATATTCCACATCAGTTGGATATGGTGCAGACTGTTAATTTGAAGCAGTACACAGTTCCAACATTAAGTGCTACTACATACTTTTCTGTGGCATCATATCTTTGTGAATCTGTTTTTTCTGAGGTTGCTGTGATAAAAACCAGATACTGTACAAAAGTCAGCATGGGACTGGAAATGAGGGTGATGTCTAATCTGATTTTAAGGTTTGAGAAATTGTATACAATGCACAAAGCCACACATGCCCAAATTGGTAATTAATTGTGGTTATTTAAGAATGAGGCTGAGTATAGTGGCTCACACCTATAATCCCAGAACTTTGGAAGGCAGAAGCAGGCGAATCACTTGAGGTCAGGAGTTCAAGAGCAGCTTGGCCAACATGGTGAAACCCTGTCTCTACCAAAAATACAAAAAATTAGCCAGGCATGGTGGTGCATGCTTATAGTCCCAGCTACTCGGGGGATGAGACAGGAGACAGGAGAATCGCTGGAATCTGGAAGGTGGAGTTTGCAGTGAGCCAAGATCATGCCACTGCACTTCAGCCTCGGTGACAGAGCAAGACTCCATCTCAAAAAAAAAAAAAAAAAAAGAATGAAAGAAAATATATTTCTTTTTTCAATTTATGTGTTTTTTTTTTAGTGGTTACTAAGTGTTAGGATATATATCCTTATTAAATTGTTTGGACATAGCTACTTATTAAACAGAATCATTAGGTATTTCTTTTGGCTTAAGAGTTACTGTGAAAAAAATCAGAGACACTAATGGCATTGACCAAGAAAGGTTGGGAACCTCTGCTATTGTGACATCTTAAGTTTTAGCTCCTTTTTTTTTTCTTTTGATAAAGTCTGAAAGTAACTTCTCTCGTCTAGAGTGTTTTGGAAGACCAAGTTCGCCCTCTAGAGGCAAAACAGTGGTCTTGCTACTGAAGGTTTATACAGGTATTTTTGATTTTTTATGGTAGTTTAAATATGCATGCACATACATTTTTATATCTTTATATAAACTAATGTTCTATGATATTTTCTTACCATAAGTCTCTGAATAAATTACTGGTTGGATAATTATTTTTGCTGATATGCTGTATACCTTTAATCTGCTATTTTCATTTTGGAAAGCCAAGACTTCACATTCTCTTTTTTTTTTTTTTTTTTTTTGAGGCGGAGTCTCGCTCTGTCGCCCAGGCTGGAGTGCGGTGGCACGATCTCGGCTCACTGCAATCTCCGCCACCCGAGTTCACGCCATTCTCCTGCCTCAGCCTCCCAAGTAGCTGGGACTACAGGCGCCCGCCACCATGCCCGGCTAATTTTTTTGTGTTTTTAGTAGAGATGAGGTTTCATCGTGTTAGCCAGGATGGTCTCAATCTCCTGACCTCGTGATCCGCCTGCCTCAGCCTCCCAAAGTGCTGGGATTACAGGCGTGAGCCACCACGCCCGGCCCCTCACATTCTCTTTTTTATATATGTGGTATAAAAACTTGATGAGTGGGCTGGGAGCGGTGGCTCATGCCTGTAATCCCAGCACTTTGGGAGGCTGAGGCGGGTAGATCACGAGGTCAGGAGATCGAGACTATCCTGACCAACATGGTGAAACACCGTCTCTACTAAAAATATAAAAATTAGCTGGGCGTGGTAGCACGTGCCTGTAGTCCCAGCTACTTAGGAGGCTGAGGCAGGAGAATCACTTGAACCCGGGAGGCAGAGGTTGCAGTGAGCCGACATTGTGCCACTACACTCCAGCCTGGCAAAAGAGCGAGACTATGTCTCAAAAAACAGCAACAACAACAATAAAACTTCATGAGTGGTCAGGAAAAGAACAGCTCTTTTTTATTTGAGAGGAAGGGGTAGAGTTGAAATGTAGTTGCTGCCTCTGCCTCTGCGGCCCCTTCTCTGATCCTTCAACTGATGATTATTTCTCTGCACCATTTATTTTAGTTTTTGAACTTTCCAGCTATGTCACAGCTATTAGTGTATGTTTTAGTGCCCTTTTTGTGGTTATGTTTGTTCTCTGGGAGGCATTACGTATAGTCAAGTCATTTTTCTTCTGACCCTTTTCCACCTTCAAAATATGTATCAGCTGGGTGCAGTGGCTCACACCTTTAATTCTAGCACTTTGGGAGGCTGAGGCTGGTGCGTCACCTGAGGTCAGGAGTTCGAGACCAGCCTGGCCAACATGGTGAAACCTAGTCTCTACTAAAAATACAAAAATTAGCTAGGTGTGGTGACAGGTGCCTATAATTCCAGCTGCTCGGAAGGCTGAGGCAGGAGAATCACTTGAACCTGGGAGGCGGAGGTTGTAGTGAGCCAAGGTCGTGCCCTTGCACTCCAGCCTGGGTGACAAGAGTAAAACTCTGTCTCAAAAAAAAAAAAAAAAGTATTACTTTTACCATGTGATGGAACATGTTTCTACCTCTTGCTTTCTACTATCTCTGCTTCAGTGTGTGTCCTCTACTCCCTATTTGTCTAATTTTGCTGTCCTCTTCCCTGCAATTCTCATTTTTCAAAGTGGGCATGATTTTCTTTTTATAGTAATGGTAAATTTACAATTTTATGTCTCTGTTTTAACTTAGAAACATTTTTTCATAGCACTGATTTTAGAATTCTCTAGAAGATTATGAATATAAAACTGTATCTGAGATCCTTTACCATGTATGCTTTCAGATAGATGTTATTATGTTTGGAATCAGAAACCGAAAGTGAATATAGTATCAGTAAAGCCATGAGGAATATTAGGGCACTTCTGTCATGTTTTGGGATAGGTCTTAAGCTGTTAAGGCTTTAGTAAATGAAGAGGTAGCTGGTAATTTAGGTGTAAAAAACTGCTTGGAGAAATGATGCCTCACTTGCTTTTTGAATGGTAAAGCAGTAAGATTTATTAGGAGATTAGAGTAGTAGTATTTCATCGGCTAATAACTTTTTAAAGCAGGTCTTCAGAAAGAAGTTGTTGATTCTTTTAAAACATTTTTTGAAAAAAAAATTTTTTTTTTGGGAGATGGGGCTCACTATGTTGCCCAGGCTGGCCTCAAACTCCTGGGCTCAAGCAATCTTCCCGTCTTAGCCTCCTGAGTACAGGGCACTACAGGCGCACACCACCGTGTCCTGCAGAGTTGCCATATTTTTAAATATGTTATTAAACCAAACATTTCTTTAATGGAAAGACATCTGTAAGATTACACACTAAGTAAAGAAGAAAAGATTTAATTTACAAAGTTTTTGCCGGGTGTGGTGGCTCATGCCTATAATCCCAGCACTTTGGGAGGCTGAGGCAGGTGGATCGCTTGAGGTCAGGAGTTCCAGACTAGCCTGGCCAACCCCATTTCTACTAAAAACACAAAAGAATTAATGGCCTTAGTGGTGCTTACCTGTAATCTCAGCTACTTGGGAGGCTGAGGCAGGAGAATCGCTTGAACCTGGGAGGTGGAGGTTGCAGTGAGCCGAGGTCGTGCCACTGCACTCTAGCCTGAGCTGTTTCAAAAAAAAAAACTTTTTAATCTATTATTAGTGATACAAATAACACATGATTATATTCTCTTTATAAAATATAAAACACAGAATGATATATCTCAGTTCACTTTCCTTTCACATTTTTAGGCCTTTTAAAATTCATTTTTTTATGTGGAAAACATGTAATTATTTTTGCATGTATATATTTTGCATATGTGGTATTATATATTTTTTTCTATTTCAAGAATGAAATGTCACCATATTTAATTATATAGATGTGTATGTATATATATATATGTACACACACACACGTATATATATAATTTAACTTTACATGTTTTGTACCTGTAGCTTTTCAGAGATACTTGGGTTCATAAGTGAAAGAATATGTTAAATATTTTAAAACTTTTTATTCCTGCAGTAACTTTTATTACAAGTCTAATCAATTTTAGTGCTTTCCATGTTAACAGTAAAGAAACGTAAAAAACATTTTAGGATTATAGCAAAGTCAAACTGACTGAAGTTTGGCATTTAACTTGATGATCAATTCCCAAATCACAAGAACATTCCTAGTATTACTTTTTGAGGATTATCACATGTGTTCTCTTGCAGATGTGAAATTCCTCTTGTGGCCTTTTGAACCAGTTGGTGAGCCATGTTAAAAATTGCATCTGTTAATTATAAATAGTATTTCAGTTATATCGTAGTTCAGTTGACCTGAGTTTTTTGTTTTTTTTTCTAAATTAGGTAAAGTTGGAATACAGCTACATGATTTGTCTTAGGAACTCGAAACTGCAAGTGAGAATGATTTCAAATGAACCATGTTATATATAATTATGATACAATTGCATACTAGATTGAATATGCACTATTTATGCATATTTATGTCAAACTGATAGTCTCTCAGTGAAACTTATCTTTTTTTGTTAGGCACTGCTTTTATATTGGCATCTTTAATGTGAAAATTAAATTGTAGTTCTTAGATGATCAAGTTTTTCATCAATACACATGCCATTTTCCGGTAAAGTTTAAGTTGAGTGGTTGAATCAGTTTCACATAACTTTTGACAGGCAAGGAAAAAAGTTGTAAAATACTAATTTCTTAATCAGAGAGCTTCAAATTGTCTAAAAGTAGAATAGATCACTTTCCTCAGTTAAGGCTTTGCTTTTGAAATTTTTTACTGCGGGAACAACATTATGGAAAGGACTAGCATACCTGTGTTTTGTGAGCAGTAGTTAAATGTTAAATACATAACACTTAGAACATGTTAGAGCTTAATTTTCTGATTTCTGATTTTATTGGTATGTGTAACAGAATATTTGAAAAGTTTATTGGTTTTAATTATGCTTAAATATAGATATTCTTGCTGTAAAATTTGATTATTGCAAAAACAAAACAATTCTTTCACTGATGTTAAATTGTAGGGGGGCTGGGCTGTGTTCAGAAGTTATTCTTTAAAAATTTTGTTTTTGAGACAGGATCTCACTCTGTTGCTCAGGCTAGAATGCAGTGGCACAATCATGGCTCACTGCAGCCTTGACCTCCTGGGTTCAAACGATCCTCCCACCTTAGCCTCCCTGGTAGCTGAGACCACAGGTGCATGCCACCATGCCTGGCTAATTTTTTTATTTTTAGTAGAGACAGGGTCTCACTGTGTTTCCCAGGCTGGTCTTGAACTCCTGGGCTTAAGTGATCCTCCTGCCTTGGCCTCCCAAAGTGTTGGGATTACAGGCATGTGCCACCATGCCTGGCCCGAAAAGTTTAAAAAATTGTTACACTCTTGCATGTTTTGTTTTCACCTTTATTTACCTTATCTGTTATCACCTTGAAAAGGTAGTGAATAACTACATTTCTAGTTGCGTGTGTGTTCTTTATTGATGGTTGATAAATTATTATGCATTTCTATGTATAAATGGATTTCATAAAAAATAATTTGTGTGGTCTAAAGATTGGAGAGGTACTAGTAATATTTCTGGGCCTGTGCTTCTGGGAGAAGGGAGAAGTATGAGCCTCAAGAGAGAAGCCTAAATTATTAAAGAAAATTAAAAGAATAAAGATAAGTTTTCACAAATTAAACAGGGTAGAATTTGAGGGGGGGACTTTTTTCATTTTATCAGAAACAGAGACTTGGAAAGGGTTACGTTTGAAAATACTCTGAATATCTATATTTGATTACAGGAATACTGTTTTGCTTATCAACATTATATTAAAAGTTGTATTCATCCTGTCTTTATCTCAGACTTGTATATTATGGCAGGCTTCAGACTAAACAAACAAGATTGTGCTGGTAACTTTGCAAAAATGAAGTTTACTACGGTACTCTTATATACCAGAAAGTGATGAAATGCTTTGCCCCGAGACTGCAATTGAGCTTGAAATATAGGATGGGTTTTTTGTCTCCTAATTCATAGACCTGGAATAAAATTTATAATCTATAAAGACATCATAATCAGCTAAACCCTGTCTATCCCAAGCATAATGGTTTCCTCAGCTCTTAGATCAAGCTGTGTAAGAGACTCTCTTTATCTTGGGCAGACATGGTCTTGAGGTAGTAGAGGTGGGGAGTTTTTCTGCTTCTGAAACATTATTCTGGCTCTCTATAAATTGTTCACAGCATATAGAAATAGAAGGATTTACTCACTAATGTGGTTTAACACTAACCCCTTTAAGGGGAGTGTTCCTACTGTCCATTGAACCTCAAAGTCAAGTCAGTTAATGGATATATCAGTGTATATATCAGGCAATTTTGGCTCTCTCCTTGTCTTTGAAAGAGAAGCTTCTATGCTACTATTCTTTCTTCTTGTCAGTCCCCATATTTTATTTATTTAGGCAGCTATTCAAAGATTCTTGCCACCCTCCCTTTGAATCCCGTCTGATCTTTTCACATATTTCCCTCCTGGTACACTTCTCTGGTAAATCGCTTTTGCTACAAAACGCAAGGCATCAAAGTGTGGTAGAATACCATTCTGCTGCCAATTCAATGTGTGACCTGATACTAGCAAACTCTAGACTTTTTCTATAGCAGAACTTGAAGGACAGAATTCTTGAATTGATCTTAGATTTCTTAAGATTTTCTGGCTTATTTCCATGAATTCTTTATTCAAAAAATATTATGTATAATGCAATAGGTATAATTTAGGTTCTTGGTGCATATATCTATATCTATATCCTAGCCTTTGAGTTATTTCAGTATAACTGCAGGGGACAAGGGGTAGAAGAGAAATTTCATATGTAACTATAATATTGTGTTGTAAGTGCTTTAGTAGAGTTGTGACAGGGTATGAGAGTACAGTTGAAAGAGTGATTTATTTTTCTCAGAGATGACATGCAAATTGTATTCCTAAGTATATTAGTAGGAATTAAGCAGGCAGACAAGATGGGGAAAGCCATTCTAGGTAGAGGAAATTGAAAAAGCAAACAGGAATGAATAGGATCTGTTTAGCTAATAGGACAGTATATCAAAGATACAGGGTAGATGGTGAAGGCTCATTAGCCACGAGGCTAGAGAATTGGGTTTTATCTAAAATACTTTTAAATAAGGCACTGGGATATCAAATTTATGTATTAGAAAAATAATTCTGGAGGCATTATAGGAGCTGAATTAGAAAACAGTAACGATCCAGCAATCCCGCTACTGGACATTTATCCAAACAAAAGGAAATCAGTATATCAAAGAGACATTTGCAACTCCATGTTTATTGCAGAACTAGTCACAATAGCCAAGATATGGAATCAGCCTAGGTATCCCAACAATAGATGAATGGATAAGGAAAACATGGTATATATACACAATCATATACTATTCAGCCATAAAAAAGAATGAAATCTTGTCATTTGTGGCAACAGGAGTGGAACTGGAGGACATTATGTTAAGTGAAATAAGCCAGAAATGGAAAGTTAAATACCACAAGTTCTCACTTACATGTGGGACCCAAAAAAGAAAGTTGATCTCATAGGAGTAAAAAATAGAACAGAGGATACTAAAGGCTGGAAAGGGTAAGAGGAAGGTGGTGGTGGGGAGTGCATGTTAGGGAGAGATTTGTTAAAGGATAAAAAATTATAGCTAGATAGAAGGAATAAGTTCTAGTGTTTCATACCACTGTTGAATGACTATAGTTACCAATAATATACAGTTTTAAATAGCAAGAAGGAGGATATTGAATATTCCCAACACAAAGAAATGATACATGTTTGAGATGATGGGTATGGTAATTACCCTGATCTGATCACAATACATTATATGTATCAAAACATCACTATGTATCCCATAAGTATGTAAAATTATTATATGTAAACAAATAAAAAATATTAAAAAGGTTATAAAAAACTGGGTTTGAGGATAAGGTTATTAAGATTTTTTAAATAATAATCTTATTCTGATTTGCAAACACATTGGATGATTAGAACTACCTAGAGAATGTGTTAAGAATACATTGGCTCCATACATTGAGTTCTTAATGTCATTTTTGTGTGTTTTTAATTCTTGTGTTCCTAGCTGGTTCTTTTTCAAATCTGCTGTATCACTTTTTACAGTTTACTGTTCCCTGCTGAAATTTCAAGCTTGGCCTTTATCTCCTTGAATATAGTAAGTATAGCTGTTTCATATGTCTGGAAATTCCAGCATCTGGAACTCCTATAGGTCTGCTTATATCAAACATTATTTCTGCTAGTTTTTGCTAGCAGGTGATATCTTATCTCTTTGTGTGCCCAGTTACCTTACTGAGTACTGGGTGTGAAAACATAATATTTGAGACATCATGTATGGAAGACAGTTTGAATGCTAACATGATGTCATCCTTCAGAGATTTGATGACTGTTTCTTGGGCATTATATGTCTAGCTTTTGGTCCATTCATATGAGGCAAAACTCAAGTGCCAACTCTTTTGATCATTTTTTTAAATTATTAAGTTGTATAAGTTAGTTTGTGGTTGTTAAACCAACTTTGCATTCCAGGAATAAACTATGATCAGTCACAGTTATTATTCACCTTGCATATTTCTGGATTAGATCTGCATATATATATTTAAATGCATATATATTTAAATATATGTATTTAAATGCATATATATTTAAATATATGTATTTAAATGCATATATATTTAAAAATATGTATTTAAATGCATATATATTTAAATATATGTATTTAAATGTAAAAACGATGGCAGTTGTAGGTTCATAGCAGATTTGAGGAGAAGGTACAGAGAGTTCCATATAACTCCTGTCCCCACATACACACAGCCTCCTTCACTGTCAGCATCCTGCACCATAGTGGATCATTTTTTACAACCAATGAACTTACATTGACACACAGTCACTCAAAGTCCATAGTTTACAGTATCATTCATTCCCAGTGTTCTACATTTTATGGCTTTGGACAAATGTATAATGACATGTATCTACCATTGTAGTATTACACAGTATAGTTTCACTACACTAAAAATTGTGCTGTGTGTATTCATTCTTCTCTCCCCAAGTCCCCTGGAAACCACAGATCTTTTTCTTGTCTCCATAGTTTTGCCTTTTCCAGACTGTTATGTAATCGGAACCAGACAGTATTTAGCTGTTTCAGGTTGGTTTCTTTCACTTAGTAATATACATTTATATTTCCTCCATGCCTTTCCATGGCTTGATAGCTCATTTCTTTTTAGTGCTGGATAATATTCTGTTGTCTGGGAACACCACAGTTTATTTACCCATTCACCTACTGAAGGACGTCTTAGTTGCTTCCAAGTTTTGGCTATTGTTAATAAGGCTTCTCTAGACTTCTGCGTGCAATTTTTTGTGTGGTTTTATGTTTTCAGTTCATTTTGGTAAATACCAAAGGAAGTGATTACTGGATCATAAGAATATGTTTAGTTTTGCAAGAAGGTAGCAAGATATCTTCCAAAGTGGTTGTCCCATTGTGCATTCCCAGCAGCACTGAATGAGAGTTCCTCTTGCGCGCCACATTTTCTCCAGTATTTGGTGCTGTCAGTGTTTTGAATTTTGGCCATTCTCATGGCTGTGTGGTGGTGTCTCATTGTCTTAATTTGCAATTCCCTAATGACATATGATGTTGAACATCTCTTCACGTGTTTACTTTGCCATCTGTATATCTTCTTTGATGATATACAGGTCTTTTGCTCATGTTAAAATCAGATTGTTCAATTTCTTATTGTTGAGTTTTAAGACTTCTTTGTATATTTTGGATAACAGTCCTTTGTCAGGCATGCCTTTGGCAAATATCTTCTCTCTTTCTATGGCTTGTCTTTTCACAGAGCAGAAGTTTTAAATTTCAGTGAACTCCAGCTTATCAATTATAGTAGTCTCCCCTTATCACAGTTTCACTTTCCACAGTTTTGGTTACTCATGGTCAGCTGCAGTCTGAAAATATTAAAATAAAAATAAAAAATAAAAATATTTTGTGTGCATGTATGTGTGTCTGTGTGTGTGCATATGTGAGTGTGTGTGAGCGAGAGAACACATTCATGTAACTTTTATTATAGAATTTTGTTATAATTGCTCTATTTTATTATTGTTAATGTCTTACTGTGTCTAATTTATAAATTTATAAAGTTTATAAAACATCATATGTGTAGGAAAAAAGCACATACAGGGTTCAGTATCAGGCATCCACTGGGGGTCTTAGAACATACTTCCCAAGGATAAGGGGGGACTACTGTATTTTACTTTTTATTTTTTTGTAGATCATGCCTTTAGTGTTGATCTAAAAAGTCATAACCATACTCAAGGCCATCTAAATTTTCTGTGTTATCTTCTAGGAGTTATATAGTTTTGTACTTTACATTTAGGTCTGTAAACCATTTTGAGTTAATTTTTGTGATGGATGTAAGGTCTGTATGTAGATTGATTTTTTCATGTCGATGTCCAGTTATTCCAGTACCATTTGTTGAAAAGCCTGTCTTTGCTCCATTGTATTGCCTTTGCTCCTTTGTCAAAGATCAGTTGACTATATTTATGTGGGCTTATTTCTGGGATCTCTGTTCTGTTCCATTGATCTATTTGTCTGTTCTTTCACCAATGCCACACTGTCTTGATTATTGTAGCCTTCTGGTAAGTCTTGAATTCGAGTAGTGTCAACCCTCTGACTTTGTCTTTTTTCAATATTGAATTGGCTATTCTGGGTCTTTTGTCTCTCCATGTAACTTTAGACTCAGTTTATCATTCCCAAAATAATTTGCTGAGATTTTGATCTATAGATCAAGTTGAGAAAAGCTGACATCTAAATGACATTGAGTGTTCTTTTCTTTTGAGACAGAGTTTTGCTCTTGTTGCCCAGGCTAGAGTGCAGTGGCGCCACTGCAACCTCCACCTCCCAGGTTCAAGCGATTCTCCTGCCTCAGCCTCCTGAGTAGCTGGGATTATAGGCATGTGCCACCATGCCGGGCTAATTTTCTATTTTTAGTAGAGACAGGGTTTCTCCATGTTTGTCAGGCTGGTCTTGAACTCCTGACCTCAGGTGATCCACCCGCCTCAGCCTCCCAAAGTGCTGAGATTACAGGCGTGAGCCACCGCGCCCGGCAAGTCTTCTTAATCATAAACATGGAATATCTCTTCATTTGTTTTGTTCTTCTTTGTTATCTTTCATTAGAGTTTTGTACTTTTCCTCATACGAATCTTGCATATGTTTTGTTAGACTTATACCTAAATATTTCATTTCTATGGTAATGTGTTTTAAATTTTGAATTTTACTTGTTCATTGCTGTTATATTGTAAGAAAGTGATTGACTTTTGTACATTAGCCTTCTATCTTGTAAACTTGCTGTTATTGCTTATTAGTTCCAGAAGTTTTTCTGTTGATTTTTTTGGACTTTCTCCATAGAAAATCATGTCATCTGTAAACAAAGACAGTTTTATTTCTTCTTTCCCAATTAGTGTAACTTTTATTTCCTTTTTCTATTGCATTAACTAGGACTTCCAGAACAATGTTGAAAAGCAGTGATGAGCGGGGATATCCTCGCCTTGTTCCTGACCTTAGAGAGACAGCTTCTGGCTTCTCACCATTAAGTATGATGTTAGCTATGGGTTTTTTGTAGATGTTCTTTATCAAGTTGAGGAAGTTCCTCTCTATTCCTAGTTTACTGAGAGGTTTCATCATGAATGGTGTTGGATGTTGTCAAATGCTTTTCCAACATCTATTGATGTTTTATCATGTGATTTTTGTTCTTTAGCTTCTTGATGCAATTGATTAAATTAATTGATTTTTTTTTTTTTTAAACATTGAGCCAGTTGTGCATACCTAGGATAAATCCCACTTGGTCATGGTATAGAATTCTTTTTATACATTGTTGGATTAGATTTGCTAATTTTTCTTAAGGATTTTCTGCATTTATGTTCATAAGAGATATTGGTCTGTACGTTTCTTTTTTGGTAATGCCTTTGTCTAGTTTTGGTATTAGAGTAATGCTGGCTTCATATAATGAGTGAGGAAGTATTTCCTCTACATCTGTCTTATGGAAGAGATTATAGATAATTGATACAATTTCTTCCTTAAATGTTTGGTAGAATTCATCAGTGAACCCATCTGGGTCTGTGCTTTCTGTTTTGGAAGATTATTAATTATTGATTCAGTTTCTTCTTATGTTAGTTTGGGTATATTTCAAGGAATTGGTTCATTTCATTCAGGTTATCAAATTATGGGCATAGAATTGTTCATAATAAGCCAGGTGTGGTGGCTCAGGCCTGTAATCCCAGCACTTTGGGAGGCCAAGGCAGGTGGATCACTTGAGGTTGGGAGTTCGAGACCAGCCTGGCCATCGTGGTGAAATCCTGTCTGTACTAAAAATATTAGCTGTACTAAAAATATTAATTTTCAAAAAAATTAGCTGGACATGGTGGCATGCGCCTGTAGTCCCAACTCCTTGGGAGACTGAGGCAGGAGAATTGCTTGAACCCGGGAAGCAGAAGTTCCAGTGATCCAGGATGGCACCTGGACAACAGAGCACAAGACTCCATCTCAAAAAAAAAAAAAAAAAAAAAAGAATTGTTCATAATACTTATTTGTTATCCTTTTTAATGTCCTTGGGCTCTGTAGTGATGTCTCTACTTTCATTTCTGATATTAGTAATTTATGTCTTTTTTGTTTTCTCTTAGTTATCGTGTCAAGAGGATTATCAATTTTATTGATCTTTTTAAAGAACTGTTAGCTTTTGGTTTTGTTGATTTTTCTCTACTGACTTCCTGTTTTCAATTTTATTGATTCCTGCTCTTTATTTTTTTCTGCTTACTTTGTAATTAATTTGCTCGAATTTTTCTTGTTTCTTAAGGTGGAAGCTTAGATGATTGATTTTCGATCTTTCTTCTTTTCTCATGTATTCATTCAAGGCAATACTTTTGCCTCTAATACTGTATTTGCTGCATCTCACAAATTTTCATAAGTTGTATTTTCATTTTCATATAGTTAAAAATATTTTAAAATTACCCTTAAGATTTCTTCTTTGACACATGTGTTATTTAGAAGTGGGTTGTTTAATCTCCAGGTATTTGGGGATTTTTCAGCTATCTATCTCTGTCAGTTTCTAGTTTAATTTAATTGAAATCTGAGAGCAGACATTTTATGATTTCTGTTATTTTAAACTTGTTAAGGTGTATTTTATGACATAGAATGTAGTCTGTATTGGTGAATGTTCCATGTTAGCTTGAGAAGAATGTTTCATCTGCTGTTGTTGGTTGCAGTAGTCTACAGATGTCAATTACATCTAGTTGACTGTTGGTACTGTTGTTCAGCTATGTCCTTACTGATTTTCTGACTGCTGGATCTGTCCATTTCTGATAGAGGCATTAAAGTTTTCCAGTGTAATAGTAGATTCATCTATTTCTCCTTGTAGTTCTGTCCATTTTTGCCTCATGTATCTTGATCACTCTGTTTTTAGTTGCATACATGATAAGGATTTTTGTGTCTTCTTGGATTATTAACCCCTTTATTATGTAATGCCCCTCTTTATTCCTGATAACTTTCCTTGCTCCAAAGTCTGCTCTGTTTGAGATTACTATAGCTACTCTTGTTATCTTTGATTAGCATTGGCATGGTATATCTTTCTCCATCCCTTTTTAAAAAATCTGTATGTGCCTTTATACTTAAAGTGGGGTTTTCAAAATTTTAACCTAATTTAATTTAATTTTACTTTAAGTTCCAGGATACATGTGCTGACCGTGCAGGTTTGTTACGTAGGCATGCATGTGCCATGGTTGTTTGCTGCACCTATCAACCTGTCATTTATGTTTTAAGCCCCGCATGCATTAGGTATTTGTCCTAATGCTCTCCCTCCCCTTGTCCCCCCACCCCCTGACAGGCCCCTGTGTGTGTTGTTGTTCTCTCTGTATCCATGTGTTCTCATTGTTCAACTTAAAGTGGGTTTTTTTGTAGACAACACATGGCTGGGCCTTGTTTTGTGATACACTTTGGCAGTCTCTGTTTCTTCATTTGTTTGTTTGTTTTGTTTTATTTTTGAGACAGAATCTTGCTCTGTTGCCTAGGCTGGAATGCAGTGGTGCAGTCATAGCTCACTGCAGCCTCAAACTCTTGGCCTCAAATGGTCCTCCCGCTATGGCCTCCAAAAGTGCTGGGATTACAGGCATGAGCCACCATGCTTGGCCTTTCTGTGTTTTAATTGGTGCATTTAGACCATTGATATTTAAAGTGGTTATTGATATAGTTGGATTATTATCTCTCATTTCTGTTACTGTTTGTTAGTTGTTGCCTTTATAATTTGTTTCTGGTTTTGTCTTCCACATCTTTTCAGTCTTTAGTTTTAATTGAACGAACATTTTGTATGATTCCATTTTCTCCCATTTCTTAGCATATCAGTTATATTTCTTTTTTTAAAATTTTTTTTAATGGTTGTCCTGGAGTTTGCAGTATGTATTTATAGCTAAGCCAACTCCACTTTCAGGTAACACTATACCCGAAAGTGGAGTTTCATGTGTAATGCAAATACCTTATAATAACAAAACATTCCTAATTCCTTCTGCCCATCCCTTTTATTGCTGCCATTCGTTTTACTCACATATGAGCATGCACACACATGAGCATACATAATTGAACACATTATTGATGTTATTATTTTGAGTAAACTGTTGCTATGGTTTGTTTATCCCCTCTAAAATTTATAGTGCAAGGCAATCCCCACTGTGGCAATATTGAGAGAGGGGGCCTTTAAGAGGTGATTCTTTAAGAGGATTAATCTATTTTATAGGATTAATCCATTAGTGGATTAATGGATTATTGGGTTATCATAGAATGGGCCTAGTGACTTTATAAGAAGAGGAAGCAAGATCTGAGCTAGCATGCTTAGCCCCTCAGCGCATGATGCTCTGCACCACCTCAGGATTCTACAGAGCGTCCCCATCAGCAAGAGGGCTCTCATTAGATGTAGCCCCTTGACCTCGTTCTTCTCATCCTCTGTAACTGTAAGAAATACGTTCTTTTGAATTTTAGGTATTCTGTTATAAGCAACAGAAAATAGACTAAGAAAACTTTTTTTCTGTTAGATCAATTAAGAATAAGAAAAATTCTTGACCAGCCTGACCAACATGGTGAAACTGTGTCTGGAATTGGTGGGTTCTTGGTCTCACTGACTTTAAGAATGAAGCCACGGACCCTCGTGGTGAGTGTTACAGTTCTTAAAGACGGTGTGTCCGGAATTTGCTCCTTCTGATGTTTGGATGTGTCTGGAGTTTCTTCATTCTGGTGGGTTCGTGGTCTCGCTGGCTTCAGGAGTGAAGCTGCAGACCTTCACGGTGAGTGTTATAGCTCTTAAAGGTGATGCATCTGGAGTTGTTCGTTCCTTCCATCTGGAGTTGTTCGTCCCTCCCCGTGGGTTCATGGTCTTGCTGGCTTCAGGAATGAAGCTGCAGACCTTCGCGGTGAGTGTTACAGCTCACAAAGTCAGCGCAGACCCAAAGAATGAGCAGCAGCAAGATTTATTGTGAAGAGCAAAAGAACAAAGCTTCCACAGCGTGGAAGGGGACCCAAGCAGGTTGCCGCTGTTGGCTCAGGTGGCCTGCTTTTATTCCTTTATCTGGCCCCACCCACATCCTACGGATTGGTCCATTTTACAGAGAGCTGATTGGTCCATTTTGACAGGGTGCTGATTGGTGCATTTACAAACCTTGAGCTAGACACAGAGTGCTGATTGGTGCATTTACAATCCTTTAGCTAGACACAAAAGTTCTCCAAGTCCCCACTAGATTAACTAGACACAGAGCAGTGATTGGTGCATTCACAAACCTTGAACTAGACACAAGGTGCTGATTGGTGCGTTTACAAACCCTGGGCTAGACACAGGGTGCTGATTGGTGCATTTACAAACCTTTAGCTAGACATAAAAGTTCTCCAAGTCACCACCTGACTCAGGAGCCCAGCTGGCTTTGCCTAGTGGATCCTGTGCCAGGGCTGTGGATGGAGCTGCCCGCATTCCTCAGCCCTTGGGTGGTCGATGGGACCAGGCGCCACGGAGGAGGGGGCGGAGCCCATCAGGGAGGCTCAGGTCGCACAGGAGCCCACCAGGGGGGTTGCGGGGAACTCAGGCATGGCAGACTGCAGGTCCTGAGCCCTGCCCTGCGGGGAGGTGGCTGAGGCCCAGCGAGAATTCAAGTGTGGCACAGGTGGGCCGGCAGTGCTGGGGGACCCGGCGCACCCTCTGCAGCTGCTGGCCTGGGTGCTAAGCCCCTCACTGCCCGGGGCCAGTGGCACTGGCTGGCCGCTCCAAGTGCGGGGCTTGCCGAGCCCGCACCCACCTGGAACTCGCGCTGGCCCGTGAGTGCCGCGCGCGCAGCCACAGTTCCCGCCTGCACCTCTCCCTCCACACCTCCTGGCAAGTAGAGGGAGCCAGCTTTGGCCTCAGCCAGCCCAGAGAGGGTCTCCCACAGTGCAGCAGTGGGCTGAAGGGCTCCTCAAGTGTAGCCAGAGTGGACACCGAGAGCGAGTGAGGGCTGCCAGCACATTGTCACCTCTCAAGTCCCTGTGTTTACTAAAAGTACAAAAATTAGCTGGGCATGGTGGTACATGCCTGTAATCCCAGCTACTTGGGAGGCTGAGGCAGGAGAATCGCTTGAACCTGGGAGGTGGAAGTTGAGGTGAGCTGAGATCACGCCACTGCACTCCAGCGTGGGTGACAGAACAAGACTCCATCTCAAAAGAAAAAAGAAAAATATCTTCTTTCAGAAGAAATTCTTTTAATATTTTTTGCAAGGCAAGTCTCCTGGCAAACAAATTCCTTAATAATTGTCCCAGAAAGTTTTTTTCCTTCACTTTTGAAGGATAACTTTGTAGGGTACAGAATTCTAGGTTTGCAATTTTTTTTCTCTTGGCACTTTAAATATTTCACTCCACTGTTTACTTGCATTTCTGAGGATAAGTTCATATCTTTGCTCCTATAGGTAGGGTGTTTTTCCCTCTGCCGCCTTTGAAGATTTTTTGATCTTTGATTTTCTGAAATTTGAATATGATATGGCTAGAAGTAGTTTTTTTTTTTTTTTTTTTTAAATGTTTATGCTATTTGATGTTCTCTGAGCTTCCTGGATCTTTGATTTGGTGTTGACATTAATTCGGGGGAAATTCTCAGTCCATATTGCTTTAGATATTTCTTCTTCCTTCTCTCTGTCTCTCTTCTCCTCCCCTCTCTCTTGTCCTTTGTAGTTTTCCCAGTGTTCTTGGATATTCTGTACTTTTTTTCCCAGTCTTTTTTCTCTTTGCTTTTCAGTTTTGAAAGTTCTGTTTTCATATCCTCAAGTTCAGAGATTCTGTCTCAGCCATGTCCAATTTACTAATCAACCCATCAAAGGAATTCTTTATTTCTGTTCCAGTTTTTTTAACCTTTAGTATTTCTTTTTGATTATTTCTTAAAATTTTCATCTCTTACATTATTCTTGCATGTTGTCTACTTTTTCCATTGAAGCCTTTAGTGCACTACTCATAGTTCTCTTTAAAACGAATTCTGGTTTGATAATTCCAACATTCCTATCATATCTAACTCTGGTTCTAATGCTTGTTTAGTCTGTTTAGACTGTGGTTTTTACCATTTAGTATGCCAAATAAGTTTTGCTGAAAGGTAGATATAAATGTGGTGGGTAAAAGGAACTGGTAAGTAGGACTTTAGTAAGGTAGTGGTAAGGTGTGGGAAAAGGGGAAGCATTCTATAGTCCTATGATTAGGTCTTAATCTTTTGGTGAACCTGTACCTCTGAATGGTACGCTTCATAGTGCTTCTCAGTTTTGTTTTTTTTCCCCCTTTAATAGGACAGAATGGCCAGAGGGAGCTGCAGTTGTGTATTTCCCTTCCCCTAGTTAGGTTAGAGCAGGTTAGGCTCTGGTAAAATAGTTTCTCCCGAGGGCAGACCTTGTTAAGAACAGAATGTAAAGGACTATTTCAAAATAATTACTTTTCCTCTCTTGCTGAAAGCACAGGGGGATTTCTTCCCGACAGTACTCACTCTGAGGACCTGGTAGAGTTCCTGGAAATAAAACTCATGAAAGTGTATGCAACTGGGTCCTCCTGGAGTTTTTTTTTTTTTTCCTTTTTAAAATAGCTGCATACCCCCTGGAGTTCTAACACTCAGACTTGTCCACACTCAGCCTTTATCAGTTTGTCAATTACAGTTTATGTTTTCCTACTCCAGCACTGCCAGAGGTTTCAGCTTCTGGGTTTCTGCTCTGCTAAGTTGTGATTCTTCTTTATGTGTTTGTTTCTGCAGTTTTGGGGCAGTGGTTTGCTCTGTGGCTTCATGTCTCTGGTGAATCTAAGAATAATTATTAATTTTTCAGTTTGCTTAGGTTTTTACTTGTTAGGATGCAATGGCAACTTCTTGAACTCCTGGCCTCAAAAGATCCTCCCACCTTGACCCCCACAAAATGTTGGCATTATAGGCGTGAGCCACAACACCTGTCCTGGAATGGCAGTTTCTAAGCTGTGTACATGCTGGAGTGGAAATCCAGAAGTCAGTTTGCTAATACTATGTTAGGGATTTTTGCTTCTATATTCATGAGGGATGTCAGTCTATAATTTTCTTTTAATGCCTTTGTCAGATTCTGGTATTGGGATAATACAATCATTGTTTAGTAAGTTGAGGATTGTTTCTATTTTCTGAAATAATTTGTGTAGAATTGGTGTTATTTCTTCCTTAAATGTTTGACAGAATTTACCAGTGAAATAATTTAAGCCAAGGTTTCTCAACCTCAGCAGTTTTGACATTTTAGGTCATGTAAATATGTAATATGTAATATGTAATATTTACATGACCTAAATGTAAATATTGTGAGGGGCTTTCCTGTGAAATACAGGATATTTAGTAGTACCCCTGGCCTCTAGGAATTCCAGTGGTAATCCCCCTTCACGTCTCATTGTGACAACCGAAATGTCTTAGACATTGTCAGATGTCCTTAAGGGGGCAAAGTCAACCCCAGTTGAGAATTACTGATCTAAGTGAAGTGTGGAAGTTTTTTGTTGTTGAGCATATTTTTAGTTATAAATTTAATGTTTTTCTTGACATCAGCCTGGGCTATTCAAGTTTTCTGTTTCTTCTTGAGTCAGTTTTGGTAACATGTCTTTCAACAGATTTTTATATGTCATCTATATTGTTGGATTTATTGCATTTAAATTATTCATATTTTCTTATCTTTTTAATGTCTGCTAGGTATGTGATAGAAATGTGGATAGTGATGATCTCTCATGCATTCCTGGTTTTGGCAATTTTTATCTTCTCTTTTTCATTCATCAGTTTTACTAGGAGTTTATCAATTTTATTATGTTTTAAAAGAAACACCTTTTGTTTCACTGATTTTTACTTCTTGTTTTTTGTGTGTTCTGTTCATTGATTTCTGTTCTTTATTATTTACTATCCACTTGCTTTGGATTTATTTTGCTTTTTTTCTAGTTTTCTAAGGTGGATCATTCATTTTAGACCTTTTATCTTTTTAATGTATTTTAAGCTACAAATTTTCCTCTAACTGTGCTTTAGCTGCATTCCATAAATTTCAGTGTTTTCATTTTCAATCAATGAAAGATACTTTTCCTTTTCTTTTGTTACTGCCTTTACTTATGATTATGTAGAAGTATGTTATTTTACTTTTTAAATATCTTGGGATTTTACAGATATGTTTTCATAAATGATTAATATGGATGGTCAGTGTCTCAGTCCATTTTCCGTTGCTTATAACAGAATATTGGAAACTGAGTAATTTATAAAGAAAGGGAATTTATTTCTTACAGTTACAGAGGATGAAAAGTCCAAGGTCGAGGGGCTTCATCTGGTGAGAGTCCTCTTACTGGTTGGAACTCTGCAGAGTCCCAGGGCGATGCAGGGCGTCATGTGGCAAGGGAGCTGAACATATGAGCTCAGGTCTCTTTTCCTTTTCTTACAAAGCTACCAGTCCCACTCTCATGATAATATGTTAATCTGTGAACAGATTAATCCATTCATAAGGGCAGAGCCCTCCTGACCAAATTACCTCTTAAAGGCTCCCCCACCCCCGCCCAGTACTATCACACTGGGGATTAAATTTCAACACCAGTTTTGGAAGGGACAAATAGACAAATATTCAAACCATAACAGTCAGACAATATATGTTATGCAATTTTAGTTTTTTTTCAATTTATTGAGACTTGTTTATGCCCCAAATATAGGGGCATTACTGAACATTCCTTGTGTACTTTAGAGCAGTGTGTATTTTGCAGATGTTGAATGAAGTATTCTATAAATGTCAGTTTAGGTCATGTTAGATGGTAGTGTTAAATTTTTTATATTTTTTAAATTTTCTGCTTTTTCTACCACTAACTGAGAGAAGAGTGATAAAATCTCCACCATAATGTACTTGGTTATTTCTCCTTTCATTTCTGTCAATTTTTGTTTCCTGTTTTTTGAAGCTTTGTTTTGAAGTTGTCTTGGTGAATTGGTCCCTATGTCATCAATGATATGTCCTTTTTGCTTTGGTAAGATTTCCTTTTATGAAGTTTTTATCTGACTTTATTAGCCACTAGAGCTTGTTTCCAGTTAATATTTTGCAGACATTTCTGTTTTCATCCTTTTATTCTTGTATCTGTCTTTATATTTAAAGTGGGTTTCTTATAAATAGCATATAGTTGGGTCTTAGTTTTGTAAGAACCTTACATGTAAGAATCTTACAACAGTGTACTGCTGTTACCTCCTTTCTAACTTTTGTGCTGTAAACTCCTTATTTACATTTGCCAGTATATTTCTGTATTAAATGACCAAATATTCTCTAAAACTTTAAGAAATGAGAAAACTGTCTTTTTTATTTGTCCATATTTATTATTTTTGGTGCATTTTATCTCTTTGTGTGTATTCATGTTTTCATGTGATACATACTTTCTGCCTGAATAATTTCCTTGAAATTATATTGCTGTCTATTGACAACATATATATATGTATATATGCATATACATACACATATAGTGGCATTTACAAGTTCGCAGCATTTTAATTCTTACTGAAAGACTGGATTTTATTATTGGCAACACTTATTTTCAGTTGCTTTCCTTAAAATCACTGGCACACTTCATCCTTTTTTGTTTGTTTTAATAAGCTTTTTATTTTGGAATAACTTTAGATTTACAGAATAACTTTAGATTTTGGAATAACTTTATTATTGTGATACTGAAAAAATAATACAGAGCATTCATAAATACCTCTCATTCAGTTTCTTCTAATGTTAGCATCTATTACCCTGTACATTTGTCAAAACTCAGAAAATTGACTTTGGTAGATTACTATTAATTAAACTCCAGACTTCACTTGGATTTCACCAATTTTTCTATTAAAGTCCTGTTTCTCTTTCAGCGTCTAATCTGGAATATCACATTATATTTTGCTATCACAATTCCTTAGTCTCTATGGCCTTTGACAGTTTGTCATCTTTCCTTTTTTTAATGAACTTGACACTTTTGAAGAGTACTGGTCTATTATTTTCTAGAATGGTCTTCAATTTAGGTTTCTCTCATGATTTCCTTATGACTTGAGTGGGTTAATGATTTTCTGGGAGAAATATCATGGAGATGAAGGGGCCCACTTTGTCTAATTTTTAGAAAATGACTGCCACTGCAGTTTGCAGTCAGTTTTTCTTTTAAATAAAAGTAGTGTTCTTGAAAAAGACATTTGTTCAGTTTAGAACTCAAATAATTGCACAAGTGCTTTTCCTTTGCACAAGTGTGTAGTCCAGTTTTTTGTTTTTGTTTCTGTTTTTTTTTTTTTTTAAGACAGAGTTTCGCTGTTGTTGCCCAGGCTGGAGTGCGGTGGCGCTATCTCTGCTCACTGCAACCTCCGCCTCCTGGGTTCAAGCGATTCTCCTGCCTCAGCCTCCCGAGCAGCTGGGATTACAGGCATGCACCACCACGCCTGGCTAATTTTTGTATTTTTGGTAGAGATGGAGTTTCTCCATTTGGTCAGGCTGGTCTCGAACTCCTGACCTCAGGTGATCCGCCTGCCTCGGCCTCCCAAAGTGCTGGGATTACAGGCATGAGCCACTGTGCCCGGCCCTGTACTTTTCCTTTTGTCACGCAGAATGTTAAGATGTTTACTCATATATAAATATTTAATACAATTAATAATTTTTACTGTTTTGTCATAGACATTCTTAAATGAATCTGGCCACTCCCCCTCTTTTTTTTAAACCTTCAATGCATGTCCTGAAGAATACAGTCATCAGAGTGCTATTGCTTTGATTTGTGATGGGGCACTGACAGTTTTTGTTTTTAGACAGGGTCTCTGTTGCCCAGGTTGGAGTGCAGCAGTGAGCTCATAGCTCCCCACTTTCACGCGCATGCAACCATACTTGGCTAATGTTTTATTTTTTGTAGAGACAATGTCTCACTATATTGTCCAGGCTACCTACAGTTTTATTCAACATTGCTGAGCACCATTAGTACAAATGTCGATGCAGTGACAAACTATTAACACTATTAGGAATATAGCTCTGACTTTGCAGACCCCATGAAAGCATCTCCTGAACACTTAGGTCTTCTGATTACACATCGAGAAACCGCAACACTAGGGCTTTTATGATATTTATCTTTAATTTATCATGGTCTACCTTCAAATAACTTTATAGCACTTGAGCATAATGGAAGAACCTTACAACAGTGTACCGCTGTTACCTCCTTTCTAACTTTTGTGCTGTAAACTGGTTATTTACATTTACCAGTATATTTCTGTATTAAATGACCAAATATTCTCTAACTTTAAGAAATGAGAAAACTGTCTTTTTTATTTGTCTATATTTATTATTTTTGGTGCTTTTTGTCTCTTTGTGTATATTCATGTTTTCATGTGATACATACTTTCTGCCTGAATAATTTCCTTGAAATTATATTGCTGGTCTACTGACAACAAATTATCTTAGCTATTGCTTGTCTGAAAATATTTTTATTTTGCTTTCACTTATGAAAGATATTTCCTCTGGTATAGGATTCTAAGTTAATAGATGTTCCCTCTTCATTTTTTTTTCCTTCAGCAATTTAAAGATTTTTCTATTGTCTTTTGACTGGAATAATTTTAGGGGAAAAGTCTTGTAATCCTTTTCACATTCAGTCTTTTCAATATAAGTGCTTTTTTTCTGGCTGCTTTTAAAATATTCTTCTTACCATTATATTTTAGCAAATAATTATGATGTCTTTTGGTGTGGTTTTATCTGTATTTTGCTTAGAATTTATTGAACTTCTTGGGTCTGTGGGTGTAGTTTGACAATATTTCAGCCATTATTGTCTTAAATATTGTTCTCCCTCGTACCTAGACTCCAATTACACATAATTTAGGCTGCTTGATATTGTTCCCTAAAGCTCTGCTTATATTTCTTCAATTTTTTCTTTGCTTTGCTTAATTTTGGATAGTTTCTGTTGCTCTGTTCTCAAGTTGATTGATAACAGTGCTACAGTTTTTAATATGCAAGATCTGAAGTGAATATTTTACTGGGTGACATTAATCACAGATTAAACATTGCAGAAGAAAGTAAGTTCATTGATAATTTCTTAGTTATGGGATAAATTAGCTCCAAAGAAAAAATTACGTTAGACGTGAACTAAAAAAGTTTATAAATAAGCCATAAAAGATTCAAACTGATGCACAAGAAGCTTAACTTCTGGACAGAACAAAATTCAAACATTATTCAGCCCTCAGCCGTCTAAAATTCACAATGTCTTACATCCAACAAAGAAGAGACCTTCTGGGTTTTTCCTGAATGTTTTGTGTATTCCCAGTGATGACTTTTTATTCTGGTGGGTGATAATGTGAATAATTCTCACCCCTGGGTAAGCTCTGGGAAGTGTTTTGTTTATAGCTCCTCAGGTTATTGTTCTTTTCCCAAAAGTTCTTCTTTGCCCAGCTTTGTAGAGTTTTATTGTACACATGTGTAGATCAGTATTCAGCTAAAGATTCAAGAATACTGCTATACTGGTTTCTGGAGTTTTTCCTTTTTTTTTTTTTTTTGAGATGGAGTCTCATTCTGTCACTCACGCTGGAGTACAGTGGGGTGATCTCGGCTCACTGCAACCCTCTGCCTCCCGGGTTCAAGTGATTCTCCTGCCTCAACCTACCAAGTGCCTGGGACTACAGGCACATGCCACCATGCCCAGCTAATTTTTGCATTTTTTGTAGAGACAGAGTTTCAGCATGCTGGCCAGGCGGGTCCGGAACTCCTGACCTTAAGTAATCCACCCGCCTCAGCTTCCCAAAGTGATGGGATTACAGGTGTGAGCCACTGTGCAGGACCTGGAGTTCTTTCTTGATGGGGCACTTTCTTTTCTACTACTGTGTCCCCAAAATTGTAGCCCTTTGGCCTTTCCAAACTAACAGCCAAGCTTCCTTTGGGGTCCCCCTTCCTGCCCTGATGTTCAGTATTGCCTCCAGGCATAACAGTTGAGTGATCCTCAGGCTCATCTTGTTTGTTCCTCCTTTGTCAGGGACTGCAGAGATTGTTTGCAGCAAGAAAGTTGGTGTGAGTTACCCAGTTCACCAAGTGGGAGTCTGCCCTATGTCTCTGAAGAATTTTTTTTTTTTTGCCAATTTGTATATACCTAACTTTTAGGAAAATGTAGATGAAAATCAGTTCTTACTTAAATTTCTCATTACATCTTCAAATCACATGGAGGAGGGGAGAACTGAGAGAACAGTAGAGAAATGGAGTTGCTGATTGATGTTTATGCTGTGAACCTCTTGGTCAAACAGTCCAAAGTTAACTGATTGTATGGAATATTCAGTTTTAAGAGCTCATAAATTTGCCTAAACCTGTTTAAGTTGGGTTTTCTGTTATATATAATCAAAAACATCTTAATAAATAGCATATAATCTTGTGATGAATTTTGAAAGTACTAGTGTTAATACTTGATTATTATTATTATTTTTGAGAGAAGGTCTCACTCTGTCACCCAGGCTGGAGTGCAGTGGAATGATTATGACCCACTGCAGCCTCCACAACCTGGCTCAAGTGATCTCCCACCTCAGCCTCCCAAGTAGCTGAGGACTAGAGGCGCATGCCACCATACTTGGCTAATTTTGTATTTTTTGTAGAGACAGGATTTCACCATGTTGCCCAGGCTGGTCTTGAACTCCTAGGCACAAGTGATCTGCCCGCCTTGGCCTCCCAAAGTACTGGGATTATAGGCGTGAATCTGTGTGCCCAGCCGTATTATTTCTAATACAATTTGTAATTCTGTTTTTTTTATTTTTTTACTTTTTATTTTTTTATCCAGGAGTGCTGCTATATAATTTGTAATTCTGATTGCATTAGGATGGCATGTTTAATTTATTCACCAAACATTTAAGTTATTTTGATATGGAAATCTGTGCTATTTTCTGATAAAGATGAGCTCGTACAATGTTTTAAAGCTTTTTTATTATTATTACTCTAGAAATTTACAGCACTTTTATGACAAGGATGTATGTGGAAAGTGCTAGAATACAACTTCTTATGTGAATGATGTTTGAGTGACGATTCTGTACAAAACTTATTCCTAGGTCGGGTTCAGTGGCTCACGCCTGTAGTCCCAGCACTTTGGGAGGCTGAGGTGGGTGGATCCATCTGAGTTTAGGGGTTCGAGGCCAGCCTGGCCAACATGGTGAAACTCTGTCTCTATGACAAATACAAAAATTAGCCGGGCATGGTGGCACATGCCTGTAATCTCAGCTACTCAGGAGGCTGAGGCAGGAGAATGGCTTGAACCCTGGAGGTGGAGGTTGCAGAGAGCTGAGATTGTGCCACTGCACTCCAGCCTGGGTGACAGAGTGAGACTCTGTATCTCCAAAAAAAAAAAAAAAAAAAAAAAAAGGCTCATTCCTCTCGTAGATATATAAATTATATTCTAGCTGCTTCATTTTGAGTTGCTTTATATATTAAATGTATACTTAGTTCACGTTTTATAAAGGACAGCTTTCATCAAACTTGGCTTTATCCAAACTTTCAGTGGTTTCCCATTTTGTTCATGATTAAGTCCAAATATTTTAGCCAGTGAAAGGCCCTGTAATTTAACCCACACATTTCTAATCTTATTTCTCATCATTTTTCCTATTCAGTGAGATTAATGTGTTTCCCTGATCCATGCCTTTGTTTGCTCCTGCTGACCTGTTCTTTTAATTCTTTCTGCCTATCAGTACCCATCATTTTTGCTCCAGTTCCGATCCCACCTCTTAGTAAGATCTTTGTCCGTCATCTACCATGGCCATGAGTGATCTCTCATAAGGTATACTTTATTTTTTGTTGTTTACAAAGCCAATCAACACTGGTTTCATAAGGTGAACCAAAAGTCCTTCATTTCTAGTCTCACTCTCCAGAGGAGAACCTCTTAATATTTCCTTGATAATTTTATGCATATTTAAATATGTATTAGCTTATTTGGTTGTTACTAACTTTGGCCACAGTATTGGAGAACACAATTCTGTAGGCTTAATTATATTTAACTTTGATTTTTCTTTTGGCAAGAATATTTCAAGAATGGTAGTGTATACTTCATATTGCATCATACAAGAAATAATACTGTCTGGGGGTCTCCTTTTGTGATATTTAAGTGGATTGGGGATTCAGGCATTGTCAGTCTGATCTACCCCAATGAGCCTTTCACTGAATGATTTTATGAATCTCATTCTTTTAAATTTTCATTAGCCAGGCACAGTGGCCCATACCCATAATCCTGACACTTTGGGAGACAGGGCGGGAGGATTGCTTGAGCCCAGGAGTTCAAGAACAGCCTTGGCAACCCTAAGGAGATCCCATCTCTACAAAAAAAAATTTTTTATGTCATACATAGCTACTTTACTGCCTGTTAATATATAGCAAGATAATAGATTGTTAAAAGGCAGGCTCTGGAGCCAAACTGCCTGCTGGTAATGACCTTCAGCAAGTGAGTATACATCTTTGTGCCTCAGTTTTTCTCCACTGGGAGGGCCCTAACAATGCATGGTTACACAGTGTCAGTCAATGTTAGTTGTTATTAATATATTGGTTTAAAAGTTTGATTTTGCTGTCTACGTGCTTGGCCTTTGTTTGCATGGAAAATGTTTTATTGGATAATATTCATGGTATTCTGTTTGGCAGTGAAACCAGGTTACCTTGTAGGAAAATAAAACGCCATTTAAATTATAATAAATTTATTATTTTTCTATAATTTTTAGTAAGAAAAACATGAGCAGAAAAGGGATTTATTATGTTGGAGTTTGTAATGAAGAAAAGAAACATTGAGCATGATTATATATTCTAGATATTAGGAAAGAAAATTGGAAAAGACAAAAAGAAATGAGTGACATTATTGTTTTTGATTATGAATGGCTGTATGGTTCTTTGAGATGACAGTTAATAAACATAAGTGCACACAATCCTAAATAATTTGATAGAGGAGAAGTTTCTAAAAACCCAATGTGGTGATGGAAGGGAACTCTCAGATAAGCAGAGCATAGATATAGTAGATGGAAGGGAAGATGTAGAACTAAAGATGAATATGAAACTTTATAAACAGTGGCTGGAACCAGAAGGTAAGCTGAAGTTTATAACACAACATAAGTTGTTTTTTAAAAGTAATATCTCAATTAAGTTTAAGCTTCAAGATCATCAAGGCCGGGCGCGGTGGCTCACGCCTGTAATCCTAGCACTTTGGGAGGCTCAGGTGGGCGGGTCACAAGTTCAGGAGTTTGAAACCAGCCTGACCAACATGGAGAAACCCTGTCTCTACTAAAAATACAAAAAAAATTAGCCAGGCGTGGTGGCACATGCCTGTAATCCCAGCTACTCGGGAGGCTGAGGTGTGAGAATCGCTTGAACCCGGGAGGCGGAGGTTGCAGTGAGCCGAGACCATGCCACTGCACTCCAGCCTGGGCAACAAGAGCATAACTCCATCTCAAAAAAAAAAAAAAAAAGAAAAAAAAAGATTATCAAATTTTTAAGAAGTATGGAACTATCAGGTCTCATTTTACGATTGCCCAATTGAGTAAGGAGAAATAGGCTTTGAGTTGGAAAAGATGTAACAATAGTATTAAAAGAATTACAGGCAATTGTAGTTAAGCAACTAAAAAGTGAAATATCTGACCACTTTAAGTGCGTTTTATTTTCTTCATATAAATCAGTGTCTTCTCTAGCCACCAGTGGACTTGCATAGTTCATGAAATCATTGAGTAATATTTGAGAATGTAATGAAAAATATAACTAGTGCCTGGAGATGATCAGATGCTAGCTTGATTTTTTAGAAAGGAAAAAATGTGGGTACTGAAACTTGCAAGCTGGTAAATTTGGTATTGATCTTTGGCAAATTTCTATAAATAAATTTCAGAAGTTTGGGAACATTTATGAAAGAATACTTGAATGGAGAAATTTAAATGTGTTTACCATATATTATATTAAATTAATTTATTTTAATTAGAATTATCAGGTTGGATGAATTAGAAGAATACTATAGAAAGTTTCTTAATTTTAGTGAAATGTTTGACAGTCTGTTGCTATATTTTTGAATAAGATGTGTTAGCAAAGTGTTGTTTAAATTTAGAGTAAGTAGATGTGTTTGTAATAGTAGACTGAAATCCAAAACTATCATTTCATTAGAGGTTGAATGTCACCCTTGAGAGGGATCTTCAGAGCAATACAGTGACATTATCTATATCTTGTCTCAACATTTTAATCACTGATCTAACTGAAGGTTTAGGAAGTAGGCTTATCTACTTGTAGATTATTCAAAGATGGCCTGGATAGCTGATATCATAGAAGGCAATTAAGAATGTCTCCCTAAAACTTTAATTAATCTAGTGTATTTCTGTCTTTCCTTCTCTTACATTTTGATACTTTGTATGTAATATATATTTATAGTTTAGGTTGCTTCAGGAAAACAAAAAAAAACCAACTTTTTTAATGTTTTGTTTTTAGTAGAGGTGAGGTGTTGACGCTTGCCCAGGCTGGTCTTGAACTCGTGAGCTCAAGTAATCCTGCCACCTCGGCCTCCCAAGTGCTGGAATTATAGGCATGAGCCACTGCTCCCAGCTCCCCTCCACCTCCAAAACAAAAAACTTTTATTTTTTGTCTGCTTGATATTTTTACCAAATTATTTTTTGAATTGTATGTGTCCCTCATTATAGCATAATATTTTTAATGATACAGATTTAATAATACAAATTATGCTGGAGCAGTTTCTGCATAAGGTATGTTTTAATTTACTCTAGGAATATGAAGCACGAACAGGGAGGACCTGTAAACCACCACCTCAGTCTTCAAGACGCAAGAATTTTGAATTTGAGCCGCTTTCTACCACTGCCTTGATTCTTGAGGATCGACCATCGTAAGTATTTTAGTGATAATCAGTAACATTGTTTATATTTTAAAGTTAAATTTAATTTTGTTAACTATTTTAAAAGATAGCGAGAAAGATATTGAGAAAGGATTTAATTTTTACAAAATTTAATCCCTGTTGTCTATCCTAAAACTATTTGGGGAGAATATATTTTTCTTGGGTTTTTTGTTTGTTTAGAGACAGGGTCTTGCTATGTTGCCCAGGCTGTTCTCAAACTCAAGTGATCCTCCTGCCTCACTCTCCCCTTCCAGGATTGTAGGCATGCACTGCTGGCCCTAGTAGAGAGTATATTGTTGTTGTCTAAGACTTACGCATATTTTCTAGAGGTCTCTGTGAGTTAATATACGAAACATAATAAAGTATTGGCTCTTTATTTCTGTTTCTATTTCAGCTTTCTGCTCCTCCGTCTTAACATGATAGGGCAGTTATTTTTCCCTTCTTGACATTTAGTATGTATTTAAGATGTGCTTGTCTTTGCCTTTTGTACTATGTAACTACTTAGGTAAGCAAAAGTTTTATTAAGGAAGTAAGAGTACACTCCCAAGAGAGGAGTGAGCTGACCTGGCTGGGAGCCTACTATTATTATTAAGAATACATTTCTTATTTATTTATTTATGTTTGTTTGTTTGTTTTATTTTATTTATTTTTAATTTTTTATTTTTGAGACAGAGTTTTGCTCATTCACCCAGGCTGGAGTGCAATGGTGCGATCTCAGCTTGCTACGGCTTCCGCCTCCTGGGTTCAAACCATTCTCTTGGCACAGCCTCCTGAGTAGCTGGGATTACAGGCATGCACCAACATACCTGGCTAATTTTTTTGTGTGCATTTTTAGTAGAGACAGGGTTTCGCCATGTTGGCCAGGCTGGTCTTGAATTCTGGACCTCAAGTGGTCCACCCATCTCAGCCTCCCAAAGTGCTGGGATTACAGGTGTTAGCCACCATGCCCAGCCTAAGAATACATTCTTAATGCTCAGCAAAGCATCTTAAATTGTTCTTTTCCTGCTGTACATCAGAACATTGTCTGATTTATTATTAAACAAAACACATCCTAAAGCAAGACCACTTGGTTCTTCGCTCTTTTTCTCCTCCTTGGGTTCTCTGGATCAATTCTTTTTCTTTTACTAGAATTGTCTCTCTGTCCGTCTCTTTCTTTTTAATTTAATTTAATTTGTAGAGGCAGAGTCTTGCTCTGACATCCAGGCTGGAGTGCAGTGGCACAATCATAGCTTACTGCAGCCTCGAACTCCTGGCCTCAGACAATCCTGCCACTTCAGCCTCCCGAGTAGCTAGGACTACATGCGCACACCACCACACCTGGCTAAAGAATTCTTTCTCTCTCTCTTTTTTTTTTTTTTTTTTTTAATGTAAAACTTCCTAGCCTTTCTTGCCATTTTCCTGATCTGGACCTTTTTCTACCCATTTTCCTGATGAACATAATAAAAGAGTCTGGAGCCAAATAGAAGAGTGTAGAATATTTTTTGGACATTGCAAGAGAAAAAAAGCCGGACTTATTAAGTACATTATTATTTTATTCTGGTTACATTCCCTCATACTAAAGAATTGTGGTCCTCAATGCTCCTCTTTTAGGATTTGATGAATATGTTTATAATCATCTTTTCATTGTTTAAAAAAAGCGTCTTAGAAACTTAGTTATGAGAGCATGTGAAATTTTATTTCAGACTTGCTGCCAGGGATGAAAATGAACCAGGCCAATTCAAAGATTCCTTTCTTGGTGGAGACATTTATAGGAAAATAAGAGTGGTTAGATAAACAAGAAAAGAATAAGTTGTTAAAGATCTTTAGACTTTGCAGCTGTCAGCTGAGTACGTAGATAAGTTCCCAGAAGAGCTTGCTTAAGCTTGATAAAATTTATCCGAAATGGATTATACTTTTTAACGGGAATGTTAATTTCTTCCCAGAAAGCGTTTATGAAAATATCACTCAAAAAGTTCTGTTCTAGACAGTGTTGGGGACAAATCTTTCTTTACACCATACTCTATTTTATATCATATCTGCCTCTTTAGGTTCTGCCTCCATGCCTTTGCTCATGTTATTCCCCGCTCTTGGAAGGCCTTTATCTTATTTCTACTTCTTACTTACTCAATCCTTAAGGATTAGGCTTTATCTTTTCTATCAAGTCTTTGGTGATTTCTTCAGCCTTCCGTTGTATCTACTTCTCTTGTACCTTTCTTGTCACACACAAACAATTCCTTGAAATAATGTTCAATGGAATTGGCTTGAAATAATATGGTAGGTACAATAACATTGTGAAAAGAACTCAGTGTACAAAAATATATAAACAGCTGAAAAAAGTACTTTTATTTTCACTCTCTTGAACTATCTGTAGTTATATTAATTGTAATATATGTTATAGCTTTTATTCTGTTTCTGTGTGTTTGCTCCTCTGTAATATAGAGACTGAATTTGGTCTCTAGTGTTCTACTCAACACTGAGATGCTGTGGTTAATTAACAATTTTGTTCACCTTTTTAAATTTGAAGGGGCCTTTTTGGTGGGGGGAAGTTATTTGTATGACTTATATTTATGTAACTAAAACAAACCAACAAAGTATCTTCGTGGTATTGGAGTATGAGGGTGTTTAATCACTTATTTCTTCTTCTTCTACTTCAACCAATTGAAAAATAGATAATGGAGAACAGAAGAGAATGAAACCTTAAATTTTATTGAGCATAAAACCAGATGAGGGGAAGAAAACTGTACATGGGAATACCTGGGTACAACCTGAGTACTAAAGTGGAACTTTGTACTTTATCTCCCTCAGAATACTCTTCTAGCAGACTTGGGCCAGCTAACATCTATCTAGTTATAGCCCAAGAAGCTAGAACAGAGATCTGAGTAATCTTAGGTTTCTTCTGTTTATGGATGCAGGCAGGTTCAAGAGGCCTGTTCTGCTTTTGTGTCTTATCTACTGGTAATGCCACTACTTCGACTATGAGGTGGCATCTGGAAGAAGATAGAAATTATTCTACAGCAGGGTTCCCCAAACCCCAGGCCACAGACTGATTCTGGTTAGGAACTGGGCTGCACAGCAGGAGGTGAGCAGTGGGGTCTAGACCATGTGGGAGTTCTAGATGTGGGATGTGAGGTTGTGCAGAGAAGAGGTCTATTTAGATCTGCAAATTTCACCTTATTAAACAGAAGACTAGATCTCCTAAACTGTGCCCAGCAAATCATTTGCCATGACTTGTAGAAAAGAAACAGAGGAGCTAGGCATGGTGGCTCACATCTATAATCCCAGCACTTTGGGAGGCTGAAGCAGGAGGATCACTTGAGGCCAGGAGTTCAAGACCAGCCTGTGCAAAAGAGTGAGACCCTGTCTCTACCAAAAATAAGCCAGGGTGTGGTGGCACATACCTGTAGTCCTAGCCTACTTGGGAGGATTTCTTGAGCCCAGGAGTTTGAGGTTACAGTGAGCTGTGATTGTGCCACTGCACTCCAGCCTGGGTGACAGAGTGAGACCCTGTCTCAAAAAAATAAAATAAGATGACAGAGATTGCAATTGTAAAAGGGATTAAGCTTCACACCAGCAGCATTTCATCTTATGTGAAGAGAAGGATCAAGCCTATTTGGTGGAAGCCAGTAGGTGGTTAGACATCTTAAAGGTGGGATTTGTAGTTAAACTGGAAATGTAGGCCAGGCGTGGTGGCCCATGCCTGTAATCCCAGCACTTTGGGAGGCGGAGGCGGGGGCAGATCATGAGGTCAAAAGATCGAGACCATCCTGGCCAACATGGTGAAACCCCATCTCTACTAAAATATGAAAATTAGCTGGGCATGGTGGCGTGCACCTGTAGTCCCAGCTGCTCAGGAGGCTGAGGCAGGAGAATCGCTTGAACCCGGGAGGTGGAGGTTGCAGTGAGCGGAGATTGTGCCACTGCACTCCAGCCTGGTGACAAAGCGAGACTCTGTCTCAAAAAAAAACTGGAAATGTGATTTCAATTAAGCTGTTTCTCCAATGATAAAATGAAAATTTCTAAAGGTAAATGAAATACAGCTATCAATCAAGCAATTTTCTGTGTCTTAAGGGCTCAGAGTCCAGTCAGAAAAACAAATCAATGTAGTAATTTCAAACAGAGGAACTTTAGTAGAGGAATTCATTGCAAGGTTGTTGAAAGGACTAGAAAAGCAAAAGAAGGGAATATAGGTTCAAAAGATTAATAATTCCAGAAAGGTGTGTATTGCTCTGGGATGTAGAAGCAAAAGAAAAAAATAATATTATCCAGAGTCCAGTATCACTATTTACCTGAAAACTAGATTTATATTTAGCTTCTATTTTTTTCCTGTGGTCTTATTTTCTTTACAGTAAATGAAGTTTTTTTTAAGTATTAACATAATGAAAAGGGATGTTGTAATTATTTTATATGGAACTATATGGAATCCATCATTGCTTTTATCTTCACAATTCTTTGTAATTCTAGGAAGTACTTTTGCTGAAATTTAGGAACAGTTAAATCCAGTATTCTTTTGCAGAAATCCAGAGAGGCAAGCAGAATAGCTTGTAAAAGGAAATAAGAGTAACTTAAGGCTAGGATTTTGGAGTTAATAGTTGGTCCTATGACATAGGTAGAAAGCAGCTTTGGACAGAATCGATTTGCAAGATTTAAGGCAGTTAGTATGTGTAGGCAATACTAGGAATTATAAGATTCAACGGATCTGGATGTGAAGACTAAACTCCATGGATTTTAAATGTGGTTGGAGTTTGTGATGGCTCTTGACCTTTAGAGCACCATCATTGATTTATTGGTATATGATTAAGCAATTACATTCAGCTATACATAAGAGACTCCCCAAATAGTAGCCTAAATATGCAAGAATTTAAGTATGTAAGTAGCCCAAATTAAGTAGTTCAGTGCTGGTATGGTGGCTCCATGCATCAAAGACAAGGGTTGATATCTTTCACCATATTCAGAAAAAACTTCATTTTCATGCTGACCTTATGCTAACCGCAGAATGGGCTTGGGGACCCACTGGGCCCACAGTAAGAAAGACTTGAGCTAAAACTCCACTAATTGCCTGACCTCTACATATCTCTACTTTGACTCTGGACTATGGTAACATTTTGGGTCTCTTGCAATTAGTGTCAGATCAGAGCCGATATCCAGTAGTCCCTGAACGATCTGATTGTTTTCTTTTACCTAATGAATAGTTACCCTGGTAAAAGGCTGTAAGCCCCTTTGGGGAAGGCTGGGAGAAAGATTAATAGTATAAATTTTTGATAGTGTACTGGAGTCCTCTCAAGGGGACCCATCATCTTCTGCATTCAAAGGATTCTGGGTCTGTAAACTGGCTCAAGTCTGGGGAGTGGTGGAGGAGCCATTAGTCTTCATGATTCAGGGTAGACTTTTGTTCTCTTGACCTAGCACTTTTCTGCTTATATAGATCAAGTAAGAATGTAGTAGGCTTCTTTTTTTCACTTCTAGCAACACCATATCAACACAATCACATATCAACTAGCCAACACAACAAGTCTGTGCAAGTCATACTATTCTGATTGCGGCTTTGACTCTGCTGTTCATTATGGTAATTCTGCTCGCCTTGCTTTGATGGTTGAGTGCTGCCACTTGGTCCCTGCCACCCCAGGATTCAGTTATTCCCTTTGCATTTAGGTTTCCCAGTTCAGTGACCGCAGTTCCCACTGGAAGGTCTGGCCTGCAAAAAAGTGATCACAGAATTCTTCAAGGATGCTGGGGCTTCCATCACAATTTCATTTCTCACAATTGCAGTGAAAAATATGTCATCTGTGCCTGTAATCCCAGCACTTTGGGAGGCCGAGGCGCGCGGATCACGAGGTCAGGAGATCGAGACCATCCTGGCTGACACAGTGAAACCCCATCTCTACTAAAAATACAAAAAATTAGCTGGGCGTGGTGGCGGGCACTTGTAGTCCCAGCTACTTGGGAGGCTGAGGCAGGAGAATGGCGTGAACCCGGGAGGCGGAGCTTGCAGTGAGCTGAGTTTGCGCCACTGCACTCCAGCCTGGGCGACAGAGCGAGACTCCATCTCAAAAAAATAAAAAGAAGAATATGTCATCTGTGGGGTACAATGGCTCATGAGTGTAATCCTAGCACTTTGGGAGGCCAAGGTGGGAGGATCATTTGAGCCCAGAAATTTGAGACCAGTCTGGGCAACATAGGGAGCTGCTGTCTCCATGCAAATTTTTTTTAAATTAAAAATAAATTTTTAAAAGCGACAAGTATGTTTTCTGGACCATCCCTGTATAGGTGAGTGGGTTTTAAATGACAAACCTGTTCTGACCTTCCCATCTCCCTAAGCCTTTGAATTCCTTCCTCTACGTTAAACCAAAGCAGGTCTGACATTTCCACCTCACTCACTGTGGGCCACCTTTTGGTTCAAGTTTTAGCCAATCAACCAACTAAACTATTAGAGCCCGTTTCTAATTCTCTGGGCTGTAGCAATTAAGTACAGCATCTCTGCTTAGTGGACCCATATAAATGTGTCCTGATCCAACTTTATCTTACGTCAGTCCTTGTTCTTTCCACCATTATCTTATACTCTTAGTGTCCATTCCCATACTTGTTCCCCAAATTTCTGTGTGTATAAATTTTAAAACTCTTTTGGAGTATATTATGCCTCCTCATGGGTCTCACTTTGTAACTCACCTTTAGGAGCCTGCTGAGTCCTGAGTTTAGTTATAGGCCTAGAAGCAAAAGGGTAGTAAGGGTAGGTCCTGAGGAGAAACATCATTGTCTTGCAGGGCAACTGCCTCAGGGAAGGCCATTACCATTTCCTTAGGCAATGCAGGGTTGATCACCTTCAGATGGTGTAGAGAGGCCTCTTCCACTGGCAAAGAAAATTCAACAGAGTTTAAAGGCTCAGTGTCCCCAGCTTCATCAAGGTCTTCCCATGTATCCCTATCTCAACTTTCAGGATCCCATTATTTCCCAAACAGTGCCCTCACTTTAACAGGAGACACCTTGCGAGGCTGGGAGTTCAAATTTGTTGTAGTTCAGCCAGTCACAGAATGAGATTCTGTATTTGATTTTCAGCAGTTGCAACCTGCTACTACAGGAGATGAGGGTCCTCAAGGTGCATAGAAGCTTTTAGTCATTTATGTGGTCCTTTAAGGTGGGAATTCAAATCTCTGAGTTCATCCTTTTCTTTTTCCACTTTGTCTAATGACATTAGCAGCAACCAGCCAATCTAAAACTAAAAACTAAACTATTTTTTAGTTTTCCAAATATGTTCAAAAGTAACATGTACATAGTCACCCAGCTTCTTGCTTCTTATTAGTGGTTGGTTAGGAGTATCCAGTGGGGATATTTTGCTAATCTCTGTTGCCAGGTCACACACCGTGGACTACCAGTGCTCTCTTTACTACTGCAAATTCCCATGTGGTATCATTTTTCTTCTGCCTGAAGAAGATTCTTTTAACATTTCTTATTGTATTAATACTAGTCTGTTGGCAGTGAATTTTTTTTCTTTTGAGTGCTTTTAAGAATTTTTCTATCTCTGATATTCCTCAATTTGATTATGATATGCTTATTGTTTTCTTCATATTCCTTCTCTTTGGGGTTTGTTAGGCCTAATGTATCTTTGCATTTGCATTTATAGTTTTCTATAAACTTTAGAAAAAGTTTAGCCTTTGTTTCTTCTCTGTTTTTTTGTTCTGCCCCCACCCCCATTTCTTCTGAGATGCCATAAATGTATGTTGCTTGATAGTGTCCATGTCCCATAGCTCATTTAGATGCCCTCACTCTCTCCATCCCTCCCTTTTTTTTTGGTCTTTTTCTCTGTGTATTTCATTTTGTGTAGTTTTTCTATTATATTTTCAAGTTCACTGAATTTTTTTCTTCTGCAGTGTATACTCTGCTGTCAGTCCCATCACTCTATCTTGTGTGTTTTTCATTTTAGAAATTGTATTTTTCATTTGTTACATTTTTATTTGGGTCTTGTTTCCCTTCTCTTTATATTCATACTTGCTTCTGCCTATATATATAAAAAAATATATATATAAACCCTCATTGCCCAGAACCAGTAGAAGAATCACGATCTATGGCAGCTACAACCTTACAAAATGTATTTCTTTGGTAATAAGAGTTGAGGCTAGGCTCAGTGGCTCATGCCTGTAATCCTGTCACTTTGGGAGGCCGAGGTAAGTGAATTGCTTGAGCCCAGGAGTTCAAGACCAGCCTGGGCAACACAGCAAAACCTTGTCTCTACAAAAAAAAAAAAAAAAAAAAAAAAAAAATATATATATATATATATATAAAATTAGCCAAGTGTGGTGGCGCACTACTGTATTCCCAGCTACTTGGGAGGCTGAGGTGGGAGGATTGCTTGAGTCTGAGAGGCAGAGGTTGTAGTGAGCCATGATCACGTCATTGCACTCCAGCCTGGGCAACAGAGCCAGACCTTGTCTCAAAAAAAAAAAAAAAAAGACTTGAAAGTCAAAATTACTTCTTGATCCACAGGCTTCAGAATTAATGTTGTGATGGCAGGCATGAAAACAACATTCATGTTTTTGTACATCTCCATCAGAGCTCTTTGGTAACTAGGTGCATCGTTAATAAGCAGTATTGCTTTGAAAGGAATCTTTTTTTTTTTTTTCTGAGCAGTGGGACTCATCAATAGTCTTAAAATATTCATTTAACCATGCTGTAAACAGATGTCCTGTCATCCAGGCTTTATTGAGCACAGGTAGAGTAGATTTAGAATGATTCTTAAGGGCCCTAGGATTTTCAGAATGGTCCATGAGTATTGGCTTCAACTTAAAGTCACCAGTTACATTAGCCCCTAAGAAGAGAGTCAGCCTGTCCTTTGAAGCAGGCATTGACTTCTCTCTTGCTTAGAAAGTCCTAGATGGCATCTTTTTCCAGTAGAAGGCTGTTTTGTCTACATTGAAAATCTGTTGTTTAGAGTAGCCACCTTCATCAATGATCTTAGTGTATCTTCTGGATAACTTGCTGCAGCTTCCCCATCAGCACTTGCTGCTTCATCTTGTACTTCTATGTGTGTAAACAGCTTTTTTCTTTAAACTTCATTAACTAATCTCTGCTAGATTCCAGCTTTGCTTCTGTAACTTCTTCACCTCTCTCACCCTTCATAGAATTAAAGAGAGTTCGGGCCTTGCTGTGGACTGGGCTTTGGCTTACGCAAATGTTGTGGCTGGTTTGGTCTTTTATCTAGACCACTCACACTTTCTCAGCAATAAGGCTGTTTTGCTTTCTTATCATTTGTGTGTTCATTGATTAGCACTTTTAATTTCCTTCAAGAATTTTTCCATTACATTCTCCACTTGCCTAACTGGCTGAAGAGGCCAAGCTTTTGGCCTATCTTGGCTTTTTTTTTTTTAATTTCATTTTTATTTTTTGTGGGTACGTAGTAGATAAATATATTTATGGGATAAATGAGATACTTTGATACAGGCATGCAAGTGCATAATAATCACATCGTCGTAAATGGGGTATCCATCCCCTTGAGCATTTATTCTTTGTGTAATAAGCAATCCAATTATAATCTCTTAGTTATTTTTATTTTCTCATTTTTCTTTTTGTTTTCCAAATTTTATATTAGGTTCCAGGGTACATGTGAAGGTTTATTACATAGGTAAACTCATGTCATGGGGGTTTGTTGTACAGATTATTTTATCACCCAGGAATTAAGCCCAGTATCCAATAGTTATCTTTTCTGCTCCTCTCCCTCCTCCCACCCTCCACCCTTAAAGTAGACCCCAGTGTCCGTTATTCCTTCTTTGTGTTCAGAAGTTCTCATCATTTAGCTCTCACTTATGAGTGAGAACATGTGGTATTTGGTTTTCTGTTCCTGCATTAGTTTGTGGAAGATAATAGCCTCTGGCTCCATCAATGGTTCCCGCTTTTGTTCCCACAAAGGACATGATCTTGTTCTTTTTTATGGCTACAGGGTTATTTTTAAATGTACAATTACATTATTATTGACTATAGTCACGCTGTTGTACTATCAAATACTAGGTCTTATTCATTCTGGGGTTTTTTTTTTTTTGAGACGGAGTTTTGCTCTTATTGCCCAGGCTGGGGTATAATGACGCGATCACGGCTTACTGCGATCCCTGCCTCCCAGGTTCAAGCAATTCTCCTGCCTCAGCCTCCCAAGTAGGTGGGATTATAGGCATGCACTACCACGTCTGGCTGATTTTGTATTTTTAGTAGAGATGGGGTTTGTCCATGTTGGTCAGGCTGGTTGTGAACTCCCGACCTCAGGTGATCCGCCTGCCTCAGCCTCCCAAAGTGCTAGGATTACAGGCGTGAGCCACAGTGCCTGGCCCATTCTTTCTATTTTTTAAAATCTATTAAGCATCCCCACTTTCTCCCTGCCCCACTACTGTCCTTCCCAGCCTTAGGTAACCATGTTTCTACTCTCTCTATCTCCATGATTTCAATTGTTTTAATTTTTAGCTCTACAAATAAATGAGAACATGTGATATTTTTCTGTGCCTGGCTATTTACTTAACATCATGATTTCCATTTCCATCCATATTGTTGGAAATGACAATATCTCATTCCTTTTCGTGGATGAATAGTACTCTATTGTCTATATGAACCACATATTCTTTTTTTTTTTGAGTCAGAGTCTCACTGTGTCTTCCAGGCTGGAGTACAGTGGCACGATCTTGGCTCACTGCAGCTTCCACCTCCCGTGAACCACATTTTCTTTACTCACTCGTCTGTTGATGGACACAGATTGCTTCCAAATCTTGGCTACTGTGAATAGTGCAGCAATAAACATGGGAGTACAGATATTTCTTTGATATTCTGATTGCCTTTCTTTTGGGTATATATCTAGCAGTGGGATTGCTGGATCATATGGTAGCTCTATTTTTAGTTTTTCTAGGAGCCTCCAAACTGTTCTCCATAGTGGTTGTACTAATTTCCATTACCACCAACAGTGTACAAAGGTTCCCTTTTCCCCATGTCCTCTTCAGCATTTGATATTGCCTGTCTGTTTGATAAAAGTCATTTTAACTGGATTGAGATGATATTTCATTGTAATTTTGATTTGCATTTCTCTGATCAGTGATGTTGAGCACCTTTGAATATGGCTGTTTGCCATTTGTTTGTCTTCTTTTGAGAAATGTCTATTCAAATATTTTACCTATTTTTAAATTGGATTATTAGATTTATCCCTGTGGATATATAAGCTGGAGCTCCTTATATATTCTAGTCATTATATTAATCTCTTGTCAGACAGGTAGTTTGCACATATTTTCTCCCATTCTGTTTATTGGTTTTGTTTTTGTTTTTTTGTTTGTTTGTTTGTCTTGCTGTGCAAAACATTTTTAACTTGATGTGATCTCATTTGTTCATTTATGCTATGGCTGCCTGTGCTTGTGAGGTATTAATCAAGAAATCTTTGCCCAGTCCAGTGTCCTGGAGAGTTTCCCCAGTGTTTTCTTCTGGTAGTTTCATAGTTTGAGATCTTAAGAGTTAAGTCTTTAATGTATTTTGATTTGATTTTTGTACATGGTGAGAGATAGGGGTCTAGTTTTATTCTTCTGCACATGATAATCCAATTTTCCCAGTATCATTTATTGAAGAGACTGTTTTTTCTCAAATGTATATTCTTGGCACCTTTGTCAAAAATGACAGATTATCAGTAGATACATGGATTTGTTTCTGGGTTCTCTGTTCTGTTCCATTGGTTTATGTGTCTATTGTTATGCCAGTACCATGCTGTTTTGGTTACTGTAGCTCTGTAGTATAATTTGAAGTCAGATAATGTGATTTATCCAGTTTTGTTCTTTTTTTTTTTTTTTTTTTTTTTTTTTTTGAGTTGGAGTTTTGCTCTTGTTGCTCAGGCTGGAATGCAGTGGCATGATCTCCAGCTCACCGCAACCTCCACCTCCTGGGTTCAAGCGATTCTCCTGCCTCAGCCTCCCAGCAGCTGGGATTACAGGCCACCACACCCAGCCAATTTTGTATTTTTAGTAGAGACGGGGTTTCTCCATGTTGGTCAGGGTGGTCTCGAACTCCCAACCTCAGGTGATCCGCCCACCTCAGCCTCCCAAAGTGCTGGGATTACAGGCGTGAGCCACCATGCCTGGCCAGTTTTGTTCTTTTTGCTCAAAATAGCTTTGGCTATTCTTGGTCTTTTTTGGTTGCATATAAATTTTAGGATTGTTTTTTCTATATCTGTGAAGAATATCATTGGTATTTTGATAGGATTTGCATTGAATTTGTAGATTGCTTAGGGTAGTATGGACATTTTAACAATGTTGATTCTTCCAATCCATGAACATGGAATATTTTTCCATTTTTTGGTGTCCTCTTCAATTTCTTTTATCAGTGTTTTACAGTTGTTATTGTTTTAAGTAAAAGAAGACCTTTTACTTCTTTGGTTAATTCCCGGGTATTTAATTTTATTTGTGGCTATTATAAATGGGATTACTTTTTTATTTTTCAGATTGTTCAGTGTTGGCATGTAGAAATGTTACTGATTTTTGTCTGTTGATTTTTTATCCTGCAACTTTACTGAATTTGTTTATCATTTTTAATAGTTTTTTGGCAGTCTTTGGACTTTTCCAAATATAAGATTATCTCATCTGCAAGGATAATTTGATTTCTTCCTTTACAATTTGGATACCCTTTATTTCCTTCTCTTGTCTGATTGCTCTAGCTAGGACTTGCAGTACTATGTTGAATAACAGTGGTGAAAATCTGCAGCCTTGTTTTGTTCCAGATTTTAGAAGAAACGCTTTCAGTTTTTTCCCATTAAATATGATACTGTGGGTCTGTTGTATATGGCTTTTATTATTTTGAGGTATGTTCCTTCTGTCCCCAGTGTTTGAGGGCTTTTATTATGAAGGGATGTTGAATTTTATCAAATGTTGTCTCAGTATCAGTTGGAATTATATGGTTTTTGTCTTTCTGTTGAGATGATGTATCACATTGACTGATTTGCATACATTGAAATATACTTACATTCCAGGGATAAGGCTCACTTGGTCATGACGAATTATCTTTTCAATGTATTGTTGAATTCAGTTTGCTAGTATTTTGTTGAGGATTTTTGCATCCATGTTTCTCAGGGATATTGGCCTGTAGTTTTCCTTTTTTTTTTTTTTTTAATGTGTCTTTGTCTTGTTTGGGTATCAAGGTAATACTGGCATCATAGAATGAGTTCATAAGAATTCCCTCCTCTATTTTTCAGAGTAATTTGAGTAGGATTGTTGTCAGTTCAATTCTTCTTTAAATGTTTGGTAGAATTCAGCAGTGAAGTCATCAGGTCTCGGGCTTTTCTTTACTGGGAGGCTTTTAATTACAACTCTGTAATTAAATGTTTTGTTCCATCGTGACTTGCTATTGGTCTGTTCAGGTTTTGTATTTCTTCATGGTTCAATCTTGGTAGGTTGTACGTGTCTAGGAATTTATCCATTTTCTCTAGATTTTCCAATTAATCGGCACACAGTTGCTCATAGTAACCACAAACGATCCTTTGAATTTGTGTGATATCAGTTATAATGTCTCCTTTTTCATCTCTGATTTTACTTATTTGAGTCTTCTTTTTTTCTTAGTCTGGCTAAAGGTTTCTCAATTTTGTTTTTCTTTTCAAAAAACCAACTTTTTGTTATGTTGATCTTTTGTATTGCTTTCTTTGTTTCAATTTCATTTATTTGTGCTCTTTTTCTTTTTTCTTCTTTTTTTTTTTTTTTTTTTTTTTTTTTTTTTTTTTTTTGCTGTTATTGTTGAACATGGTCTCACTTTGTCACCCAGGCTGGAGTACATTGGCATGAATATGACTCACTGCAGCCTTGACCTCCTAGGCTTAGGCCATTTTCCCACCTCAGCCTCCTGAGTAGCTGGGACTAAAGGCACATGCCACCATGCCCAACTAATTTTTGGGTTTCTTTTCTTTCACTAATTTTGGATTTGGTTTGCTCTAGCTTTTTTAGTTCCTTAAGATGCATTGTTAGGTTGCTTATTTGAAGTTTTTCTTCTTTTTTGATGTAGGCACCTATAGCTATAAATTTCCTTTTAGTGTTGCTTTTGCTGTATCTCGTAGGTTTTGGTATGTTTTATTTCCATTAACATTTGTTTCAAAATATTTTTAAATTTCCTTCTTAATTCCTTCATTGACCCACTGGTAATTCAGGAGAATATTGTTTAATTTGCATGTGTTTGTATAGTTTACAAAATTCCTCCTGTTATTGATTTCTAGTTTTATTCCATTGTGATTGGAGAAGATGCTTGATATTATCTCATTTTTTTGAATGTTTTAAAACTTGGTTTGTCTTTAACTAAGGAAGCAACATATGGTCTATCCTTGAAAATGATCCATGTGCTGAGGAGAAGAATGCATATTCAGCCATTGGATGAAGTATTTTGTTAGTATTCTATTAGGTCTGTTTGTTCTATAGAGCAAATTAAGTCCAATGTTTCTTTGTTGATTTTCTATCTGGAAGATATGCCGAGTGCTGAGAGTAGTGTGTTGAAGTCTCTGACTATTATCGTATTGAGGTGCATCTTTCTCTTTAGCTCTAATAATATTTGCTTTATATACATGGGTACTCCAGTGTTGGGTGCATATAGATTTACAATTGTTATATCCTCTTGCTGAATTGACCCCTTTATCATTATATAATGACCTTCTTTGTCTCTTTTTATAGTTTTTGTCTTGAAGTCTATTATGTCTGACATAAGTATAGCGACTCTTTCTCCTTTTTGGTGTCCATTGGCATGGCATATCTTTTTCTCTACCTTTCTTTTCAGTCTGTATATGTCTTTATAGGTGAAGTGTGTTTCTTGGAGGCATCATATCATTGGGTCTTTTTTTTTTTTTTTTAAATCTATTCAGTTACTCTATCTCTTTTGATTGGAGAGTTTAGTCCATTTACATTCAATGTTATTGGTAAGTAAGAACTTACTCTTGCCATTTTGTTATTTGTTTTCTGGTTGTTATGTGGTCTTCTCTTCTTTCCTTCCTTCCAGTCTTTTTTTTAGTGAAAGTGATTTTTTTTTTTTTTGGTGGTATGATTTAATTTCTTGCTTTTTATTTTGTGTTATTTGTCGTATTTTTTTTATTTGAGGTTGCCATGTGGCTTGCAAATACTAACTTATAACCCATTATTTTAAACTGATGACAACTTAACATTGATTGCATAAGTAAACTAGAAAACTAATAAAAACTTTACACTTCAACTTCATCCTCCTGCTTTTTTGTTATTTCACTTTTTTTTTTTTTAACTTTTTGTTGTTTCTTTTTTTAACTTCTGTTCTTTCCTTTTTTTTTTTTTTTTTTTTTTTGAGACAAGGTCTTGCTCTGTCGCCCCAGCTGGAGTGCAGTGGTGCAGTCATCGCTGACTGTGGCCTCTATCTCCTGGGATCAGTTGATCCACCCACCTCAGACTCCCAAGTAGCTGGGACTACAGGTGCATGCCACCATACCCAGCTGGGTTTTTTTGTTTTTTTAGTAAAGATGAAGTCTTGCTATGTTGCCCAGGCTGATCTTGAACTCTTTGGCATGAGCAATTCTGCCATGGCCTCCCAAAGTGCTGGGATTATAGATGGGAGCCACCATAATGGCTGACTTGTTGTTAGTCTTTATGTCTTATTTTACTGCCTATGTCTTGAAAAGCTGTTGTAGGTATTATTTTTTTATCGGTTCATCGTTTAATCTTTCTACTTAAGATAAGAGTAGGCTGGGCACAGTGGCTTACGCCTGTAATCCCAGCACTTTGGAAGGCTGAGGCAGGTGAATCACTTGAGGTCAGGAGTTCCAGGCTAGCCTGGCCAACATGGTGAAACCCTGTCCCTACTAAAAACAATACAAAAATTAGCCGGGTATGGTGGCATGTGCCTGTAATCTCAGCTACTCGGGAGACTGAGGCAGGAGAATCGCTTCAGCATGGGAGGCTGAGGCTGCAGTGAGCTAAGATTGCACCACTGGGTATTGCTGTTTGTTATTCAGGGCCCAAGGGGTCTTTTTTTTTTTTTTTTTGAGATGCAGTCTCGCACTGTAGCCCAGGCTGGAGTGCAGTGGTGCGATCTCGGCTCACTGCAACCTCCGCCTCCTGGGTTCAAGCAATTCTCCTGCCTCAGCCTCCCGAGTAGCTGGGCTTACAGGCACATGCCACCACACCTGGCTAATTTTTTGTATTTTTGGTAGAGATGGGGTTTTACCATGTTGGCCAGGCTGGTCTCGAACTCCTGACCTCAAGTGATTTGCCTGCTTCCACCTCCCAAAGTGCTGGGATTACAGGTGTGAGCTACTGGCCCGACCTCCAAGGGGTCTTTAGTCAGCATGTGATGAATCCTGCCAGGACTGGATTCTTTCTTTCAAGGCAGCAGGTTCACTTCTATTCTAGGGTATCTCTAGAAATGTCATCCAGGAGCTAGGACCTGAGATGGGGGCCTCACCACTGCCTGGTGCCCTATCCTACTGTGGCTGAGCTGGTATCTAAGATGCAAGACAAAGTCCTCTTTACCCTTCTTTCTCCTCTCCTCAAGTGGAAGAAGAAAGGAGTTACTTTTGTTGCTGCAAGCTTCACTGCCTGGGATTGAGAGGCGAGTGGCGTAAGCACTCCCCCAGCTGTCCTGTCTGGTGTCTCACTGTGTCATCTACTGCCCCAGTTCACCGGCTCTAAGCCCAGCATAGCATCAGGACCTAAGAATTGCAGTCCTTGTGTCTTAGACTATCTTTCAAGTTCACTTAGGATCCCAGAGCACTTTAACCTGCAATTGCGAGGCTTGCGGAAACTCAAGTTTCAGCTGCTGGGATGGGCGCTTCCCCTCTGGCCAGTGTTGTTCAAAATGCTCCCTCTATGGGCGGGTGCTGGCTGAGTTCAGCATGATTTTGCTTTCCATGTGATAGGGCAGCATTAAGTTCAATGCAAAGTTCCTCAGTCACTGAGGAACTTTGCATTGAACTCAATCACTGAGTTCCTCCCCTGAGTGCATGGGTTCTGTCTCCTAGCCAAGAAGCCACTGCCAGGGGTTGGGGGAGGGGTGGTGTTGGCAATTTAAGACTGTCTTTCCTACCCTCTGCAATGCCTCTTTCAGCGATATGAAGTTAAAACTAGGTACTGTGATTGCTCACCTGATTTTTGGTTCTCATGAAGGTGCTTATTTGTGTGCAGATAGTTAAAATTTGGTGTTCCTGCAGGGTAGACAACTGGTGCAGGCTTCTATTCTGCCATCTTTCTTCACCCTCCATCTTGGCTTTTGGCATGCCTTCCTCATTAAGCTTATTCATTTATTTCTGGCTTTTGATTTTAAATTGAGAGAGATGGGACCCTTCTTTTCACTTAGATGTCATTGTAGAGTTATTAATTGGCCTAATTTCAATGTTGTTGTATCCCAAGAAATAGGGATGCCTGAAGAGATGGAGAGAGATGGGAATGGTCAGTCTGTGGAGCAGTAAGACACACATGTTTGCCTTGGCACACAAATTTGCCATCTTATATTAGCACTGTGTGTGGTGTCCCAAACCAATGAGAATAGTAACAACAAAAATCACCTATCACAGATCGCCATAACAGATACAATGATAATGAAATAGTTTGAAATATTGCAAGAATTGGCTGGGCGTGGTGGCTCACCCCTGTAATCTCAGAACTTTGGGAGGCCGGGGCAGGCAGATCACCTGAGGTCAGGAGTTTGAGACCAGCCTGACCAACATGGTGAAACTCCATCTCTACTAAAATTACCAAAAAATGTAGCCAGGCATGGTGGCAGGCACCTGTAACCCCAGTTACTTAAGAGGCTGAGGCTGGAGAATTGCTTGAAACCAACCGGGAGGCGGAGGTTACAGTGAGCCAAGATCGTGCCTTTGCACTCCAGCCTAGGTGACAAGAGTGAAACTGTTTCAAAAGAAAACAAAAAAAAAGAAATATTGCAAGAATTACTATAATGTGATACAGAGACACACAATGAGCACATTGTTAGAAAAATAGCACCCGTAGACTTGCTTGACATTAGGATTGCTACAAACCTTCAATATGTAAAAAATGCAATATTTGCAAAATGTAATAAAGCAAATCACAGTATAGTAAGGTATGCCTATAGTATAACAGCTATTTTATCATCCTTGTGTTATAATCTTATTATCTGTGACATTTTTATATTGTGACTGTTGATTAATTTTTCTTCTCATTATGCATTATATTTTTCTGCTTCACATCTCTGTTTTTATTGAATGTCAGACATTGTGGTTTACATAGGTGGATGCTAGACTTTTTTGTGTGTTCTTTTAGATACTTTTTGGCTTTAGTCTGGTTTGCAGTTTTTTGGAAATGGTTTGATCCTTTTGACCTAATCTTTGTTGGAGTGATTCCAGAATAGCTTTTAGTTTAGGAGTAATTTGTCCTCACTACTGAGGCATTATTCTTCTAAGCACTCTACCTAGTACTCTTATCCATCAGGAGGTCTTTCCACTCTGGCTGGTCTTGTGTGAACTTTAAGAATGTCCTATTTTTTTTTTCTCTGGTGGTTCTTTCTCTGGCCGTAGTTAATCACACACATGCACAGATCAGTACTCAGCCAAAACCTTGAGAGGACTCTCTGCAGCTCCCTTCTTTTCTGGTTTTCTGGTTTGTAACTTTTAGCTGTCTTGGACTCTCCAACTCTAAACTGTCTCCTCACCTTAGGATTGATGGATCACTGAGACCTGGAAATGTCAGGTACTTGTAGGGTTACCTTGCTTATTTCTTTTCTCCTAAAGATCACTCTCTTGTGCTGCCCAGTGTCTGTTGTCTGGAAACTATAGTTTAATGTATTTTGTCCATTTTCTAATGATTTAAGGGGAAAGGGTAAACCTGGTTTCTTTTATTCCATTATGGCCTGAAGCAGAGGTCTTAACTTTTATTCCTCCCTCCTACAACCTACCAGATCAATTGACTAATTTGAGAAGAGGAGGTAGAATTTATAATTTGAAAATTTGTCACATACCTTTTTCCACACTAGCCTGTTGAAAAGAAAAAACTGACTCCTAAAACTGAACACTATTATGATTATATTTGGATAAGTGGTAATATACCAGTGTATTTCTTTTTGCATTTTTTATATCTAAATCACTGACTCTGTGAAGCCATTGATTTGATAAACCAAAATACGGTGTAGTAGTTACCCCTTATCGGCGGTTTTGCTTAAGGCAATTTCAGTTACCTGTACTCAGCTGTGGTTTGAAAACATTAAGTGGAAAATTCCAGAAATAACTTTTAATTTTTAAATTGTGTGCCATTCTGAGTAGCATGATGAAATCTCACTGTCCTGCTCCATCCTGCTAGGGATATGAGTTCAGTTTATCTGCACTATATACACTACCCACCTGGTAGTTCACTTAGTAACCTTGGTTGTCAGATCGACTGTTGGTGATACCACAGCGCTTGTGTTCGAAGAACCCTTATTTTATTAGTAATGCCCCCAAAGCTTAAGAGTAGTGGTGCTGACAATTCAGATATGCCAAAGAGAAGCTGTAAAGTTCCTCCTTTAAGCAAAAAGGTGAAAGTTCTCAAATTAATAAGAAAAAAAAATCATATGCTGAAGTTGCTAAGATCTGTGGTAAGAATCAGTTTTCTATCCATGAAATTGTGAAGAATGAAAAAGAAATTTATGCTAGTGTTATTGTCGCACCTTAAATTGCAAAAGTTACTGCCATAGTGCATGGTGTTTAGTTATGATTGAAAAGACATTAAATTTATGGGTGGAAGATATGAACAAAAATGTTTTCCAATTGATGGCAACATATTGTGCTGGGTTAACTTAATCTCAATTAAATTAAACTTTATCATAGTTATGTATGTATAGGAAAAAACCTGGTATATATGGGGTTTGTTACTGTCTTAGGTTTCAGGCATCCACTGGAGGTCTTGGAACATAACTCCTAAGGATAAGGGGGGGACTATTATGTATGCAAATGATGGATGATCCAGTTTTTAGTTAAAATGTTGTCTTAAAACTCTAATTAGTGGAAAGCAGTTTGACAGTTTATTGTAAAGGTATATCCGCACTTACTATATAACCCAAGACGTTTGTTTAACTAAGGGAATGAAAGCAAATGTTTACACAAAAACTTGATGTTAATTTTTATAGTAGTTTTATTAATAATGGCCCCAATCTGGAAACAATCCAAGTGTCCACCCACATGGATAAATGGACTACTACTCAGCAATTAAAAGGAATACATTGCTAATACAACAACATGAATGATTTTCAAAACTGTGCTGAGCAAAAGAAGCCAGACATTAGTCCTTCAATGTAAATTAAAAAACAAAAAAAGCCAGACACAAGAGTCTATAAAATTCTTGAAGAAGAAACAAATTAATCTATAGTGATAGAAATCAAAGAAGGAATTTTGTGAGGGGTACCACAGGGAAACTTAGTGGAATGATGGGAATGTTCTATATCTTGATTGGTTAGTTAGCTGCACAGGTATATACATTTGTCAAGACTCATCAAACTACTCTTAAAATATGTTTATTCATTTTAGTATATGAAAATTATATCTGACAAAAGTTGACTAAAGAAAACTCTAGTAAGTGAGTTTAACAAATAACCTAAAAATATTGACTGAAATCTGAAATGGACTGGGCTCAGTGGCTCACACCTGTAATCCCAGCACTTTGGGAGGCTGAGTCAGGAGGATTGCTTCAACCCAGGAGTTTGAGACCAGCCTGAGCAACATAGTGAGACCTCATCTCTATTTTTTTAATCTGAAATGTTTAAATATATACCAACTTATATACACATGACATAGAACTACACACACACACACCCCACATATTAACAACCTGGATTCTGATTCTGTTGTAAAATGCACAGTTCTTTTCAGCCTTTCACTTCCTTAATGTATGAAATGAGGTTAGTTTAGAAATTCTTTGCATCTGGGTATAAAAACAAATAAGTTAGTAAGTTTAAAGTTAATCTTTTAAAAATTGTCTTGACTTAAGTAACTTTTTTTTCCAGAAATCTTCCTGCCAAATCTGTGGAAGAAGCTTTACGTCACCGACAAGAATATGATGAGATGGTGGCTGAGGCTAAAAAACGAGGTATAAAATTTAACTCTAAATGGTATAATTTTCTGATTTTAATAAAAAGATGGATGGTAAAATTCATCAAGTCTGTCTTCAAGATGATACTGAATTCTTTTTTTTGCTTCTTTTTTGAGTCTTGCTCTGTTGCCCAGCCTGGTGTGCAGTGGTGCAATCACAGCTCACTGTAGCCTGACCTCCCAGGCTCAAGCAGTCCTTTTACCTCTCAGCCTCCCAAGTAGCTGGGACCACAGGCACGTGCCACCATGCCTGGCTAGTTTTTTGTATTGTTTGTAGAGGTGAGGTTTTACCATGTTGCCCATGCTTTTATTTTTGTCTACTATTTTTATAATTAAGTTTGTTCTAAAGGAGGAATAAAATGACATACCAGGATCATAGTTTTTCTGCTTGTACTTTTACAGAATAGGAGGAATCTTGAAATTACAGTCATAAAACTTGGACTTCTACTATCTTAGTTTATAAATAAAGATAATAATTCATGAATCTATTAATGAATTTCACTTTTTACCATTTTTATATTTTATAATTATTAATTTCTAATTATTTTATAATTTAATAATTTTAACTTTCTATATGGCTGTGAGAATATGATTTGAAACTCAAAATTTTTTTGTGACTTACAGAGTCTCTCTAGAGGCCCAATTGTGTCATTTGATTAGGTTTATAAAAGTATACTCTTGTGTGTATAAATTTACATATTCATTCATTCTCTTTTCCAACCAAAAAAATAATATCAGGATAATTTAACAGTGTTTATTTCCTGACAATTGTTATTTCAGGATAAACATACATTTTTAGAAGATATTACACAGCTGTATACATTTTTAGACTTAACATCTAACACCTTATTAACAACTGATATTTTTTCCTTTGACTTAAGTTAATGGAACGTTATAATAGTATAGAGTTCTGCTTTATGGTGCTATTTTGGAAATGAAGTTACTTCTTTAATGTTAAGTAAACATAGGATATATAAGGCTAGTTATATTGTTCTAGAAGGTATTTAAGCATTAGTTGAGTGTATTTTACTATACAGAATTCGAAATATTTCTGACATATCCAATTAAGTATTTATTTATTTATTACTTATTTTTATTTTTTTGAGACAGGGTCTTGCTCTGTCACCCAGGCAGAGTGCAGTGATGCGAACTTGGCTCACTGCAGCCTCAATCTCCCAGGCTCAGGAGATCCTCTCACCTCAGCCTCCCAAGTAGCTGGGACCATAGGCGTGCACCACCACGCCCAGTTAATTTTTGGATTTTTTGTGGAGACGGGTTTCGCCATGTTGGCCAGGCTGGTCTTAAACTCCTGACCTCAAGTGATCCGCCCACCTTGGCCTCCCAAAGTGCTGGGATTTTAGGTGTGAGCCACCACATCCAGCCTAAGTTTTTATTTTTTATTATGTATTTATTTATTTTAGAGACAGGGTTGCACTCGTTGCCTAGGCCGGAGTGCAGTGGTACAATTATAGCTCACTGCAGCCTCGAATTCCTGGGCTCAAGCAATCCTCCTGCCTCAGCTTCCCTGGTAGCTGGAATTACAGGTGCATGCCACCACACCCAGCTCTTTTTTTTTATTTTTATTTTTTGAGACAAAATCTCACTCTGTCACCCAGGCTGGAGTGCAGTGGCGCAATCTTGGCTCACTGCGATCTCCGCCTCCTGGGTTCAAGTGATTCTCCTACCTCAGCCTCCAGAGTGGCAGAGATTATAGGTGCCCGCCACCACGCCCGTCTAATTTTTGTATTTTTAGTAGAGACGGAGTTTTGCCATGTTGGCCAGGCTGGTCTCGAACTCTTGACCTCAAGTGATCCACCTGCCTTGGCCACCCAAAGTGCCGGAATTACAGGCGTGAGCCACCATGCCCAGCCCCAGCTCATTTTTTTAGAAGTTATTTTGTAGAGATGATGTATCTCTATGTTGCCCAGTCTGGTCTCAAACTCCTGGCCTCAAGCAATTCTCCCACTTGGGCCTCCCCAGAGTGTTGAGATTATAGGCGTGAACCATTGTGCCTGGCTCCAGTTAAGTTTTTATTAATTTTAAAATTTTTACTATATGATTACTATGTAAGATAACTATTGGTACTGGATGATCTTAAAAGCATGTTATGATAGGAATAACACTGAACTGAAGAATCAGAAGGCCACAGCTTTAACCTTGTTTGATACTACCTTGGTGTGATACTCTGAACAGGCCTAATGTTAGTTTTTTCATGCGTAATGTGTGAGAGGCAGGTCAGCTTAATCAGGGCTTTGAAGCTTCTCTTTCATCATTTTTTTTTGTTGTTGGTAAAGCAGTGGAACATTCTCCCAAGAAATCTTATATAGAATATGAATACATAAAACAAATAAAAGAAAGTAGAGATTGTCGGCCAGATGCGGTAGCTCACGCCTGTCACCCCAGCACTTTGGGAGGCCAAGGAGGGCGGATCGCAAGGTCAGGTGTTCGAGACCAGCCTGGCCAGCATGGTGAAACTCTGTCTCTACTAAAAATACAAAAAATTAGCTGGGCATGGTGGTGTGACCCTGTAATTCCAGCTACTGGAGAGGCTGAGGCAGGAGAATTGCTTGATCCCGGGAGGTAGAGGTTGCAGTGAGCAGAGATCACACCACTGCACTGCAGCCTGGGCAACAGAGCGAGACTCCGTTTCAAAAAAAGAAGAAAGAAAGAAAGTAGAGATTGTTTACTTGGCCTTCTGCTTGCCCCTCAAGATGGTCTGAGGCGTATCTGAAAAAACAATTTGAAAACAGTTTGGCTAGCTGGTCTCTGACATCCTCACTGGTTCTAAAATTACATAAAGTTTTGATTTATGACTCACTTTCCTCTGTATTTGAGACATCTCTTCTTCTGAAATTGTCATCTTTGATTTTCAGAGATATATTTTCTTCCTCTAACTTTTGCCTCAGAATCTAAGAGATGTACTGTTAATATATGTGTTTTGGGGGACATTTTAAAATTTCAAACTAGTAAAGTGAAACACCATATTAAAAAGAGTTAATATACTAATAATGCTATTGACAAAATCATTTTGGAATGTCATGTGGGTTATGTCAGAAAATTTATAAACCCTTGTAGGAAAAATGGGTATTGGTTAGTTGCCCACAGTTGTTTGTTTTTTATATAGTTAATTCATAAGAAATTTGACTTCATAGATTTAGTGTAAATAGAAATATGTGGTAAAGTAATCTACTTAAATTATTTTTCTGACCTTTTATTCCACTTACTTTTATAGTAGAACAGGAGATGTTATTTTAAAATTATGTTAATAACTGGGCATGGTGGCACACATGTGTAGTCCAAGCTGTTCAGGAAGTTGAGATGTGAGGATTTATTTAAGTCCAGGAGTTCAAGGCCACCTGAGCAACGTGGCGAGACCCATCTCTAAAAAGAAAACAAAGAATAGAAAATTATGTTAATCAAGTTCATTTACTTTCACTTTTTCCCTCCCTTTCTTTCCCCATCCCTCCTCCCTCCCTTATTCCTTCCTCTTATGATAATATTATTTTTGAGAAAGTCTGTTTTGTAGAGTTTAGGTAAATGGAGAAGAGGATTTTGATCTAGCTTATTTGTATTGAAATAATTTTTACTCGTTTAAAACAGAAATTAAGGAAGCACATAAAAGAAAAAGAATAATGAAAGAACGATTTAAGCAGGAAGAAAATATTGCAAGTGCAATGGTAATTTGGATCAATGAAATACTGCCCAATTGGGAAGTAATGTAAGTAAGCAGACTTCTCCTAAATTCCCATTTGTCTCCGAAGATCTCATGTTTCTGATTCTGTATTTTTATTATTTCCAGCATATATTTTATGCTTTGGCTAAATTATACTATTAATTAATGCCTGAAAATTTCCATATTTGCGTCTGTGCCTTTGCTTTTATAAATCCCTCAGTGTCTACCACCTACTTCCCTTATTGACTATCCTCTGTGTCTGCTAAATCTTTTTTTTTTTTTGAGACGGAGTCTCACTCTGTCGCCCAGGCTGGAGTGCAGTGGTGCAGTCTCCGCTCACTGCAAGCTCCGCCTCCCGGGTTCACACCATTCTCTGGCCTCAGCCTCCCGGCCCGCCACCGCGCCTGGCTAATTTTTTTTTTTTTAATATATTTTTAGTAGAGATGGGGTTTCACCGTGGTGTCTGCTAAATCTTACCTATCCTTTGGGACCCAACTGAAATGCTAATTGATTTATGAAACTTTTAATGTCTTTGGTTACTGTATTTTCTTTTTTCTTTCTTTTTTTTTTTTTTTTTTCTGAGACGGAGTCTCACTCTGTTGCCCAGGCTAGAGTGCAGTGGCACAATCTCGGCTCACTGCAAACTCCGCCTCCCGGGTTCACGCCATTTTCCTGCCTCAGCCTCCCGAGTACCTGGGACTACAGGCACTCGCCACCACGCCCTGCTAATTTTTTGTATTTTTAGTAGAGACGGGGTTTCACCATTCACAGGATGGTCTCGATCTCCTGACCTTGTGATCTGCCTGCCTCGGCCTCCCAAAGTGCTGAGATTACAGGCGTGAGCCACCGTGCCTGGCCTAGTTACTGTATTTTCTTAATGCTAACATACCATCGATTGTAAGATGCACTATTGATGTAATAGCAGTTATTTGGAAGGAGAATATTAAATATGTAAATGCATTAGAAGATGCATTTATTGATATTAAAATGACTTTTAAAGTGCTTATCTCATAATCAAGGAAATATGTATGATCTTTCCCTTATGTAAATGCCCCATCATCATGCTTTGAGACTAATATACTTATCTTGCCTTTGCATTTATTTATTTATTCATTTTTAAGTTTATTTTGCCAGCATCTTTTTAATGATAAATAATAATTGTATATATTTATGTGGTACAGTGTGATTTGTTTTTTTGTTTTGTTTTGTTTTGTTTTGAGACAGTCTCCCTCTGTCACCCAGGCTGGAATGCAGTGGCGCGATCTCAGCTCACTGCAACCTCTACCTCCTGGATTCAGACAATTCTTATGCCTTAGTCTCTCTAGTAGCAGGGACTACAGGCACCCGCCACCATACCCGGCTAATTGTTTTGTATATTTAGTAGAAACAGGGCTTCACCATGTTGGCCAGGCTAGTCTCAAACTCCTGGCCTCAAGTGATCAGCCTGCCTTGGCTTCCCAAAGTGCTGGAATTATAGGTGTGAGCCACTGCACCCTACCGTGATGTGTTTTTTGAGGGTTTTTTTTTTTTTCAAGACGAGGTCTCACTCTGTTGCCCAGGCTAGGGTGTAGTGGCGAGATCACGGCTCACTGCAACCCCGACCTCCCTGGGCTCAGGTGATCCTCCTGCCTCAGCCTCCTGAGTAGCTGGGACTACAGGTATGTGCCAACACGTCCAGCTAAGTTTTGTATTTTTTTATAGATATGGGATCTCACTGTGTTGCCCAGGCTGGTCTCGAACTTTTGGGTTCAAGCAATCTGCCTGCCTTGGCCTCTCAAAGTGCTAGGATTACAGGTGTGAGCCACCTGCCTGGTGCAATGTGATGTTTTGGTATATGTTTACATTATGGAATGATTAAGTCAAGCTAATTAACACATCTATCAGCTCACGTACTTCTCAGTATTTTGTGGTAAAACATTTAAAATCTTCTCATTTAGCAATTTTGAAACATACAGTTCATTATTTTTTATTATAGTCACCATTCTATGTAATAGGTCACTAACACTTATTTCTTCTAATGGAACTTTGTACCCTTGATCAACATCTCACCTTTCTCCATTCACTTTACTCCCCCCTCCCCGGCCATAACCACCATTCTACCCCCTACTTTTATGAGATTGACTTTTTTGGATTCCACATATAAGTGAGGTTATGTGTTGATTTTTCTGTGCCTGATTTATTTCACTTGGCACAATATCCTACAGGTTTATCTGTGTTGTTGCAAATGACAGAATTTCTTTCTTATTGCCTTTTTACATAACATTTTAAAATATGCCTTATCTTCCCTCTCTACTGGAGGGTTGGGGATATCTTCTGCAATGCCTGCTGTAGTTTGTACATTGGGAATTTGTTGAATATTGGCACAGTGTGACATATTATCTGAGGCACTTTACATAAGTAATTGCATTTGATTCTTAGAACTTTTATAAGGTGTATGTATTTTTACTCCCATTTATCTTATAAGGAAACTCAAGATCAGAGAGGTTAAGTGATTTGCCCAAGGTTATACATTTAATTAATGGTTAAACTAGATTGGATCTCAGATCTATCTGACTTTAAAGCCGACAGTTTTTTTTAGCAGACTTTACTGCTTCTCAAAAACTAGGGCCTTACCCACTGTAGATTCTTGGTTGTTTTGCTTTTGGTGCTGAATTGGTGATACATTTTTATGTCCCTTTTATCCTGTTTTTTAAATAATTGACTGCATATTTCTGATTCTCTCATTGGCATTTATAAAACGCAGTTCCCTTTAGATTACTGTTGCCCCTTTGGGATCCTATACATCTTGTAGGCTGTTGTTGCCTGCAAGCATGAACTCAAAGGAAAAAATGCATTACATACTTCATTCTCTATAGTCCTAAAAATGATTTGATCACTTGGCCGTAGACTAAAGATAATCCATCATGCAACTAGTATTTTTGTTATAAAAAGTAACTTTCTTCTTTTTTCTCCTCCTTTAATTCTAGGCGTAGTACGAGAAGAGTTCGAGAATTGTGGTGGCAGGGATTGCCCCCTAGTGTCCGTGGGAAAGTTTGGAGTCTAGCTGTAGGAAATGAACTAAATATCACTCCTGGTTTGTATTCTATGTTCAGTTACTCCCACATGTACAAATAGCCATCTACAGAGTTACATAGCAGATTAGCAGAGTGAGCATTAAAATAAATGGCCTTTATCATATATAATGTCATTTTAAAAGCATGCTTCATCCCCCCAAAACCTGTTATGATTTAATAAGTTATTACATTTTATATAAAGATTTATGGTTTTCCCTTTAGTTTATAATTATCAATAATCTTGGCATTCAAATATCAAAAACTTCTGGGATTTTACTTGGCAGTGGATAATAAGTATATATAAGAAAAAAGAAAATAGTCAATTATGAAAAGGCTCCACTTTTATACAGAAAACACATAAATACTGGAGGAAGGCTAAAAGTTTCTTTTCCTCCTTCTTTACCTAAACCAGTCATTTTGGGATTTTTTTTTTAATTTAAAAAGTTTAGGCCGGGCGCAGTGGCTCATGCCTGTAATCCCAGCACTTTGGGAGGCCAAGGCAAGTGGATCACCTGAAGTCAGGAGTTCAAGACCAGCCCGGCCAACGTGGTGAAAACCTGTCTCTAGTAAAAATACAAAAATTAGCTGGACGTGGTGACACACACCTGTAATCCCAGCTACTCGGGAGGCTGAGGTGGAAGAATCAGTTGAACCCAGGAGGCAGAGGCTGCAGCAAGCTGAGATCGCGCCTGTGCACTCCAGCCTGGGCAAAAGAGCGAGACTCTGTCTCAAATGAATGGATGAATAAATGAATGAATGAATGAATAAATAAATAAATAATTTTAAAGTTTATAACTTGATTAGCTGCATAAAGAAAAAACTTTAGCCGGGCATGGTGGCTCACGCCTGTAATCCCAGCACTTTGGGAGACCGAGGCAGGTGGACTGCCTGAGCTCAGGATTTCGAGACCAGCCTGGGCAACACGGTGAAACCCTTCTTTACTAAAATACAAAAAATTAGTCAGACGTGGCAGTGTGCGCTGGGAGGCTGAGGCAGGAGAACTGCTTGAACCCGGGAGGCGGAGGTTGCGGTGAGCCGAGATCAAGCCACTGCACTCCAGCCTGGGCTACAGAGCGAGACTCTGTCTCAAAAAAAGAAAAAAAATCCTTTAAAGAACAGAAGAAGAAATAAAACTTTCAAAGAGTTTTATTATTTTCTTAAGTTTCTTAAACTTTGGTGGATAGGAGCAAAATGTAGAGTAGTTTTTTTGTTTTTGTTTTTGAGATGGAGTCTCGCTCTGTTGCTGTGCTGGAGTGCAGTGGCGCAGTCTCGGCTCACTGTAACCTCCGCCTCCCGGGTTCAAGCGATCCTCCTGCCTCAGCCTCCTGAGCAGCTGGGACTATAGGTGTGTACCACCACGCCTGGCTAATTTTTTTATTTTTAGTAGAGATGGGGTTTTACCATGCTGGCCAGGCTGGTCTCAAGCTCCTGGCCTCAAGTGATCTGCTTGCGTCAGCCTCCCAAAGTGCTGGGATTATAGGTGTGAGCCACCATGCCTGGCTTGCAGAGTAGTTTTGATGAATTTTTTAAAAATTAAGCCGGATGTGGTGGCTCATGCCTGTAGTCCCAGCTACTTGGGAGGTTTAGATGGGAGGATTGCTTGAGCCCAGGAGTTTAAGGTTACAGTGAGCTGTGATTGTGCCGCAGCACTCCAACCAGGGCTACAGAGCATGACTCTGTCTCTAAATTAATAAATAAATAATTTGGCCAGGCGCGGTAGCTCACGCCTGTAATCCCAGCACTTTGGGAGGCCAACGCGGGTGGATCAACTGATGTCAGGAATTTGAGACCAGCCTGACCAACATGGAGAAACCCTGTCTCTACTAAAAATACAAAATTAGCCAGGCGTGGTGGTGCATGTCTGTAATCCCAGCTACTCGGGAGGCTGAGGCAGGAGAATCACTTGAACCCAGGAGGCGAAGGTTGCAGTGAGTCGAGATTGCGCCATTGCACTCCAGCCTGGGCAACAAGAGCGAAACTCCATCTCAAAAATAAATAGAATAAATAAATAAATAAATTTTTAAAATTAGATCAAATTAGAATAATATCAAATAGAGGAAAGTAAAATAGTTTATAGGCCAGGCATGGTGGCTCATGTCTGTAATCCCAGCACTTCAGGAGGCTGAGGCGGATAGATCTCTTGAGCCCAGGAGTTTGAGACCAGCCTGGGCAACATAGCAAGATCCCGTCTCTACAAAAAAAATCCCAAAATTAGCCAGGCAGCCCGCATGTGGGCACACCACTCGAGAGGGTGAGGTGGGAGGATCGCTTGAGCTCAGGAGGTGCAATGAGCTGTGATTGTGCCACTGCACTCCAGCCTGGGTGACAGAGTGAGACCCTGTCTCTAAATAAATAAATAGTTAATAATAAAATGTGCTAAATTGGTCTAAATGATAATGTTAATGCTAGACAATGGCACCACATAAAGACTTAAGGTCTTTAATACTAGAAATAATACATTGTCACTGTTACTTCTAAAATTTTTCTTTTTGTATTTATTGGAAAAAGTTAAAGTAATGAGAAGGTGCAAGTGTCTGCTCTTCCACCTGAACTGGTATTCTTGATCCTACTGTAAACACTATTAGCAATTTGGTGTATATTCTTTCTGGTCTTTTTTCTATGTACATAAAGTGTGCATCTACATACGATCAATTTTAAAGCTTTTTTATTTTTTCCCCCACAATGTATGCCATAAGGTTATTCTGTGGCTTGCTTTCTTCACCCTATAATCTATCTTGAACATCTTCCATGTTAGTACATACAAGTCTGCCTCATATGTACTATAGCTACATTGTATTCCACAATTTGGCTGTACTATAATTTATTTAACCGTTTTCCTTGAGATAGCCAAATCAAAGACATATGTTTTTTCCTGCCATTCTATAAAAAAGACATATATGTTAACATCCAAGTACTGTTTTTCATCCCTCAAAAGAGATTAAAATGAATGAGAATTACCCATACGAGGATGACTGAAAATCATTCATAAATATTTACCAAAGGTCTCAAACAAATAACCTTTGACTGTTTATTTCAGTTCTAAGAATTTACTCTGAGGAAATAGGATTGGATGCAAAAGCTTTTCTACAAAATGTTCATTGCAGCAATCAGCATTATATATAATTGGACAGAATTATAACAAAAATTTAAATGTTTACCCTTTGTCTGAAAAGCGATGCCAACTTTGGATATTATGATTACGTATGATTTTAAAATTTGATTTTCACAAGTCTCCTGTAATAAACATATTATTTAATTAATTTATTTTTATTTATTTATTTTTGAGATGGAGTCTTGCTCTGTCGCTGAGGCTGGAGTGCAGTGGTGCTCTCTCAGCTCACTGCAACCCCCGCCTCCTGGGTTCAAGCAGTTGTCCCTGCCTCAGCCTCCCAAGTAGCTGAGATTACAGGTGCCTGCCACCACACTGACTAATTTTTGTATTTTTAGTAGAGATGGGGTTTCGCCATGTTGGCCAGGCTGGTCTCGAACTCTTGACCTCCAGTGATATGCCCACCTCGGCCTCCCAAAGTGCTGGGATTACAGGCATGAGCCACTGTGCCCAGCCAACATGTTATTTTCAAAGAACTTAAAAACTTTTAGAATAGAATTTAAAGGAAGAATTAAGTTTTTATTTAACTTAGAAAAAGTTAGATTTTATATGACTTAACTGTTCTCTCCAAATATAAACAGAGATTACTTTTGCTTTCTGAGTTTGGAACAGATTGAATGTTTAAAATTATAGTCAGAACTTTCAGTTAGATTTTCTAAATCCATAATAAGAATTTTTGAACATACTGTAATTGTTTAAAGTCTTAAGAATCAATTTTGCAAACAGGTAATGAGACATTGATGGTTATATGAAGTTTTGTTCGCAATTTTTATTGATAACTGGCTTTAGAATCTGAGTTATCTTGATAACTTAGACATTAAAATATTGGTTAAATTGGTGTTAACGTTTTGTGATACTATAATCAAAAGGTTCGTTTTTAGCTTGAAATTTATAGTTTTGTAACATAACTGAGTCATTTATTTCCAACATAATTTTCTATTTTCTTCACTAAACATTTGTGTATTCAAGAATGGAATGTGTGTTTATTCTCTTCTTTTTTATTAGTGCGGAAAAGATGCTAAAATTGGATTGAAGTACATTTATTTTTGTTAACCTTGTTTACTTTTGAATGGCTTTAATAATTTGACTTGTTTTAGTCATGAAATTTATAATCGTTAGAGAATAGTAGCTAAGAGTAAGGGCTCTAAAGTCAGTCAAATATGGTTCAAAGCTTGGTTCCACCATATATATTAGGTTTGTGACCTTGGGCATATTACTTAACATCTAGAAATCTTAGTTTTTCTTCACCTGTAAAATAGGGGTAAGAATATGAAAGGATTGTTCTAACAGTTATTTGTGATAATATAAAACGATAGTGAAAGTGCATTTTGCTGAGAGTATGGATAATATCATAATTGTCGCGAAATCAGAAAGCAAAATATACACTGAAATCAAAGTATTCTCTGTTCAAGTCCAAAGTATCATCTTTAAGCCTGCTTCAAACTCTCCCTTTGCAGATTCAAAGCAAAGTCAGTGTGACATGAGGACCCAAGCATCAAATTGAACTGAGATGCAGGTCTTCTTAACTGTAAATCTTACTGGAGAGATGTCCTTTGATGTTTCGAAATGCATTACCACATTTTTATTATTAGATCAATTTTATGACTTCTAAAACTGATGGGTTTGTCTGGTAAGCCCCCTTTTTTTGGACAGTTTTAAAATTTGGGTATAATATTGAAGCTGACTGTCTTAGAACCAGTTTGAATTTTTTTAAAAAACTTACAATTTTATACCTAATAACCTCCAAATAATTATATGTGTAAATTTTAACCTTATATTCGTCTCCTATGAAATTACTGATGGAGCCAGGCATAAGTAATAGGAATTTTGCCTGGTGTGGTGGCTTACGCCTGTAATGCTAGCACTTTGGGAGGCCGAGGCAGGTGGATCACATGAGGCCAGGAGTTCAAGACCAGCCTGGCCAACATGGTGAAACCCTGACTCTACTGAAAATACAAAAAATTAACTGGATATGGTGGTGCATGCCAGTAATCCCAGCTACTCAGGAGGCTGAGAATTGCTTGAACCCAGGAGGGGGAGGTTGCAATGAGCTGAAGTCACACCACTGCACTCCAGTCTGGGCAACAGAGAAAGACCCTGTCTCAAAAAATAATAAGAAGAAGAATAGGAATTTTAAGTTGTTTTTTTTAATTTCTTCTTTCCAAACCATTAGTAGTAATGAAAAGTAGATAGAAGGGAGAAAAGATTAGAATAGTAAGAGTCTGTTTGAAATATATCTAGTCAGATATTTGATAATGATATGCTTCTTGGCAATATAAGAATACTCGTTATGGTATAGTCATTACTTTGGAAAATTATGCAGTTGTTTAAAAGAAACAAAAGCAGATCTATATCTACTAACATGGAACAACCTCTAATATAACAAAGTAAGATACAGATCAGTGCATGAAACATGTTGCCACTTTAATTTTTTAAAAAGGATTATATATTTATGTATATACTTGTGCATGCATATTTTCATTCTTGGAATAATTAGAGCTCTGATAACCACACTTGCATCTGAGGAAAGGAAATTTATTTTTCTCTTTATTTATTTTTTTTTAAACGGAGTCTTGCTTTGTTGCCCAGACTGGAGTGCAGTGGTGCGATCTCTGCTCACAGCAACCTCCGCCTCCCGGGCTCAAGCGATTCTCCTGCCTCAGCCTCCCAAGTATCTGGGATTACAGGCATGCACCACCATGCCCAGCTAAATTTTTTGTATTTTTAGTAGAGACAGGGTTTCACCATGTTGGCCAGACTGGTCTCAAACTCCTGACCTCAGGCGATCCACCTGCCTCGGCCTCCCAAAGTGCTGGGATTACAGGCATGAGCCACCATGCCCGGCCTACTTTTTGAAATTTTTTAAAACCATGTTCTTGTATTACCTTTAAAAATGAATAAAATTTTAAAAAGAATTAATTGAAGCAAAAAACTTATTTTGGACAATATATGAACTTTGGTGTTTGGGCAAGACATGTTTTTTCTGTTCTTCTGTCCCTGAAATGTCGTATTTTTATGTAGTTTCAAATATCTGCAATAGTTAGTTACAAAATAAAGACAAATAAAATTTGGGAATTGAGAAAACTTTTTAAATCTTTCCTGTCCTGAAGTTTTTATGAGATCCTGCATATGGGAGTGCAGCGACTAGGCACTTAAATTAAAAAGACAGGGGTAGAGATTTTGTTTGTTGGTGACACACACCAAGTCTGTGTGAAATATAAGTAGCTTTAGATAGCAATATCATAATGGAGAAACCAGTTTCAGGAGTGATAGAAAGCAAGATCGAGCATCTATTGAAGTGCTATGAGGCGCCAGGAGCTTTATATATATTATCTTATTTAATCATCAGTAACCCTATGAGTAGGTGTTGTTTTTCTCTGGTTTACAGGTAAAGAAAGCTGAGTTCCAGCGTAGCTAAATAACTTTCTTGAAGTCCCTCAGATAGTAAATGGCAGAGCTAGAATTTGAATCTAGGTTTGATTGACTCCAAAAATCATTTTTTTCTGCTGTTCCGCAATGATACTTCTTAGCAGAAGCATCTCTTTCTGCCTCATATGTACATTCTGTATGGATGATTACTCTGCAGTAATTTTATTTACTTTCTTTCTGGGTATATAATGAATAGTTTTGGTAGAATCAAGTACTTAGATTTGCCACTTTTTTGATGCTTGCTACATCAGAGAGACCTGACCTGTAATAGGTAAAGAGTAAAAATTAAAATTTGCAAATATATTTCTTTCCTATTATTCATACATTTTTGTTCTCCCCCCACCCCCCAGAACTTTATGAAATCTTCCTCTCAAGAGCAAAAGAACGGTGGAAAAGTTTCAGTGAAACAAGTTCAGAGAATGATACAGAAGGTGTGATTTCTTTTTTTAAATAAGAATTTTAGGATGAAAATTCAGCTACTGAGCATGATTTTGTACCATGTATAAGAAGCTGTAGTAATTGCTTTACATATATCATCTTATTTAATCTTAATAACCCTTTCAGTAAACAAGGCTAGGAAAAAGACGATTTACAGAAGAGTTCATGTAAGTATCATCCTAAGACCTCTTAGCTATGTCAGCTATTTGTGGAGAACTAAAAGTACGTAAAAGGTAAAGAAGTTTTATACTGGCAGACAGCAGCTATTTCATCATTTTAAACTCATTTTTATGAAGCATTGAAATTATGAGAATTAAAATTATAAGTATTCACTTCTGAAATATTTTTTCAATAATAAATGGTGAGGCTGGGCGGATGGCTCACACCTGTAATCCTGGCACTTTGGGGGGCCAAGGCAGGTGGATCACCTGAGGTTAGGAGTTTGAAACCAGCCTGGACAACATGGCGAAACCCCATCTCTACTAAAAAAACAAAAATTAGCTGGGTGTGGTGGCAGGTGCCTGCAATCCCAGCTACTTGGGAGGCTGAGGCAGGGAGAATGTCTTGAACCTGGGAGGCAGAGGTTACAGTGAGCTGAGATCACGCCATTGCACTCCAGCCTGGGTAACAGACTTCATCTCCAAAGAAAAAGAATAAATGGTGAAAATTGCACTTCAGTAGAAATTAATTGAATGTAATGAAGAGTTCTAGTCAGAAGCAGTGTCTACATAAATTACTGTTTTCTTATTTCCTGGATATGTATAATTTGCATGTGTCATTTAACTTTTTGGTCATTGTCTTTTTAAATATTGCTTCTGCCCTTTCTTGGCTGTTTTCCTTCTGGACTCCAATTACATGTATAGTAGACCATTTAACAGTGTTTCACAAGCCTCTTACACTCTCTCTTTTTTTTTCTTTTTTTGGTGGTGGATAGATATAATTCTATATAATTGAAAAAAATTTTAATTCATCATATAGGGATGGGGGCTCTCTATGTTTCCCCGGCTGGTCTCAAACTCCTGGCCTCAAGCAATCCTCCTGCTTGGCCTTCCAAAGTGCTGGGATTGCAGGCATGAACCACTGTGCCTGGCCAATTCTTTTTTTCCTCTCTCTCTCTTTCTCTGCTTCAGTTTCATTGATTTTTATTGATCCATCATCAAATTCACTAATCCTTTCTTCTGGTTTATCTAGTCTGCTATTAAATCTAAATCTGTGTAATGGGCTTTTAATTTCAGATATGCTTTGTAATTGTAGAATGTTCACTTGGTTCTTTTTATACATTCTGTTTCTCTGTTGAAATTCTTCATCTTCCTATCCCGTGTTCCTTCCGCCATCTTTTCCTCTATTTTTTTTAAAAAATGTATTATTATTTTTTTCTCTAGCGCATATCAGCCAGATATTTTCTTTAACATATTTGTAACATAGTTTCATTGCCTGTTAATTCCAATACTGCATAATCTGCAGGTCTGCCTCTGTCGGCTGTTTTTCCCCTTATTTCCCCTTTAAAGTGGTTGTAAGTCACATTTTCTGCTTCTTTGTATATCTTAAATGTTTAAATTATATGCCAGACATAGTATATAAAAAGAATGTAGAAACCAAAGCTGTGGTTTCCCCTGCAGAGGAAGCTGCTCTTTCCTGTTAGGCAGTTCGATTAAGGGCTTATCACCTCAATTCAACCATTAATTGATCTAGATTGGGGCAAGGTTGTAGCTTTAGATAGACTTAGTTTATCTTGAGTTTCAAATTTCTTGATGGGAAAAAGTGTTTTTTTTTTTGAGACGCTCACTCTGTCGCCCAGGCTGGAGTGCAGTGGCACGATCTTGGCTCACTGCAACCTCTGCCTCCCAGGTTCAAGCAATTCTCCTGCCTCAGTCCCCTGAGTAGCTGGGATTACAGGTGCGCTCCACCATGCCCGGCTAATTTTTAGTAGAGACAGGGTTTCACCGTGTTGGTCAGGCTGGTCTCGAACTCCTGACCTCAGGTGATCCACCCGCCTCGGCTTCCCAAAGTGCTGGGATTACAGGCATAAGCCACCACACCCGGCCCAAAGTGTTCTATTTTGATTACAGGTATCTCCCTCCAATGATATGCCCTCTCAAGACCTTGTGACTTTGGATGATTTTATTCTGCATTTCTAGCCCGGCCTTCTGCATTCAGAAAAGTCCCATAGATACACATTCAGGGCTCCTCCAGATTCCTGTCTATCACATCAGTTTTATTTGGCCATGTGTAGCTCTTCTGGTTTCTCTTCCTCTAACTAGAGTGACTTTGTCTTTGGCGAGCTCGATCCTAAGCCCATACCTAGACCTGGCAGATACCCCTAGGAAGAAAAATGGACACTGGTGTCTACTCACCAAGGAAAGACTCTTACTTTTCTGGAGTTTAAATCCTATTGATCTCTCTGTATCCATAGCTCTCTGATGATTTTTTAAATGTGATATTTGTAATTTTTTTTCCTAGTTGTTACCATGGAAATGATGGACTGCCCCTATCTTCTGTAAAAACTGGAATTAGAAATCCTTTACCATATAACTTTCTGATAAATGTATAGCTGTTTTCTTTGTACAAGAGAATAACAAGTTCTAACAAAAGCTATGTGACATTTCTTATAATTTCTTGATTATTCAGCTTTTAACTTAAATAACACATGCTGTGTGATCATTCTGTATTTATAAAATTGAACTTGTTAGAGCCAAGTGATCATTTAAATTGTATCTGCTTGGTAAATGCAGGTGTATCTGTTGCTGATCGAGAGGCCAGTCTGGAATTAATTAAGCTGGACATATCCCGTACATTTCCATCTCTCTACATCTTTCAGAAGGTGAGGGTTTCTAACCAGCTTGTAATTACTTAAAAAAAAGAATCTATCAATATCCAAGGCAACAGATTCTTTAAATGAATAGCTATTACTTTAAAAAAGGCAAAACTATAGAAATTGCGGACCCTATATAAAAAGTCTAAAACTAGTTATAAAATTATAAAGGAATTTCTATTATTTTATTCCACTGACCGAAATACATTATAGTTAGCGTAGCATTTAATACCTTTTATGTAGTAGGCACTTGATGAATTTTATTACAGTGAATTTATTTTGCTTTTTATTTTGTAAGATATATGAATTCTTAATATTTTGGCCTAGTAAATTGTTAAAGTATAAAGAACTTTGTCACAAAACTTAAAAATTTTCAGAATTATCATTAAAATAGGAAGAAATGGTTTTCTTTGTACATAGGCTATTATGAAGTTGCTTATACCTTATGAAAAGAGAAATGACTACATTATATATACTTTATCTTTGACTCATGTCTTTATTTTTATTTCTTTTTAAATTTGAGATCAGGTCTTGCTGTGTTGCCCAGGCTGGACTCAAACTCCTAGGCTCAAGCAATCCTCCTGCATCAGCCTCCTGCGTAGCTGGGATTATGGGATTACAGGCATGTGCCACCACACCCAGCTGATTCAAGTCTTTATACATGGAATTCTTCTATCTTTAGATTGATAAAAATAAAATGAGATAAAAATTTTTACCATTAAGATTAAAATTATTAACACAGTTTAGTTTAGCTTGATGGTTTTTCTCTGCTGATGCTGTATTACATAAAATGAAACAGTGTGTATTCATCATACCCTTATACCAAATCTAGAAGATTTTAAAACTGTTGACAAATTATATAGCTTGTATCCATCAAGTAAGTTTATTTGGCTTTTTTTTGTTGTTGTTATTTAGTACTAAATATTTCTTTTTTTTTTGAGAGATTCTCACTCTGTTGCCCAGGCTGGAGTGCAGTGGCACAATCCCGGCTCAGTGCAACCACTGCCTCCTGAGTTCAAGCGATTCTTGTGCCTCAGCCACCCGAGTAGCTGGAATTACAGGCATATGACACCATGCCCAGCTAATTTTTGTATTTGTAGTAGAGATGGGGTTTTGCCATGTTAGCCAAGCTGGTCTCAAACTCCTGGCCTCAAGTGACCTGCCCATCTCGACCTCCTAAAGTGCTGGGATTACAGGCATGAGCCACCGCACCCATCTACAGTATTAAATATTCCTTATTAATAATTTGGAAAACATCTTGGCAGAGTACATTTATAATATTTTTTTATTAAATATGCTAAAACTAGTCATTTAGGAAATGTTACAGTTTATTAACATGTTATATGAAAATTAACTTAGAGACAATTATTTGTACAGTTTCAAATTTCATTTTTCTCTCCTAAGGGTGGTCCATATCATGATGTCTTACATAGTATTTTAGGGGCATACACATGCTACAGACCTGATGTTGGTTATGTAAGTATTTGTTTCAATCTGTTTTTTGAATATAAGCATTTTATCTACACTCTTTATCAAAATATCCTATGTTGTATTAGCTCCCAAATGTCTGTATTTTTATGTCTGTTTTTCTTGGGCTTATCAATTTACCCAGCGAAGAATCTTTCCATCTCTTGCCAGGAGCTTATATGTACTTGAGGCTGCCAGCTTTCTGGGGGAGCTGCAGGAGATTTCACCATGCAATTTATAAACTTGTATCTCATGCCCTGATGTCAGTGTGATGCCTTGTCCCCTTCTTCCTAACCCTCTTTTCCATGACTGTGCCTCTAGAGAGTAAACCTCCTATGTTCTACCAGGTTAAGGGAAGGATAGGTACCTGTCCCTAAAGGATAGGGGAGGGGATTTGCTCCTTATACAGACTTTCACCCAATCCTATTTTTAGCTCTATTTCTCAATTTCACAGGTACTTGACAACTTCAGCTTCCGAGCCTTCAGGGTTTTACAGCTGAATTGGCTTGCTGATTATTGGCTTCCTCCTCCGTAGATATTTTAGTTTTAACATTCTACACTTATTTAATTTACAATTTCTAAAATACTATTAACTATCTACTGTGTAATTTTTCATTCTTGTAGTCCTTGTGGGTTAATATTTATTTTTTCTTTACTGTATTTTTAGTTGGATTTTGCAGAACAAAGAAAGATGTGATGTTCAATTGCCATTTTTAACTAGAAGTTATAGAACTTTCATCTTCTCACCTTTGCCTTAAAATAGAAGAATGTTAGACCTCTCTATAGGGTGGCTGTCTGGTACAAGTTACTTTGTTCTGTTTCATGTTCATTTCTATGTTTGTTTACTCAACAAATATTTATTGTGCTCTTATGACTATATGTCAGGCATTGTTCTAGGCACTTGAAATACCTCAATGAACAAAATGATTTCTGTCCTTATGATGCTTACAGTTCAGAAGAAAGAAACAGACAATAAACAACAAACAAATAAGTAAATCATGTTATATTAAAAGATAAGTGCTGTAGAAAAGTGTGAGATGATAAAGGGGGAAAGTGCTAGGTTTAGGGTGGGGCAGGTTGTAGTATTTGAAAAGATTGTAAGATAGTCCTTACAGAGAAAGTTAGATTTGAGCAAAGAGTCTTTAAACTCTCTTACTTAGGTATTCTATGAATGAATTGTAAGAACACCTTGTATCCCCTTCACATGTTTAAGTTGAAGTTTAAGGTTTTTCATAGTAAGTTTACTTGTAAATAATTTAATTTTTTAGCACTGGTTAAATGTTAACATCTTACAGTTTTTTTAAAAATGTCCCCAGGCAGTCTGGGCATGGTGGCTCACACCTGTAATTCCAGCACTTTGGGAGGCCTAGGCGGGCAGATTACATATTCAGGAGTTCGAGACCAGCCTGACCAACATGGTGAAACCTCGTCTCTACTGAAAATACAAAAATTAGCCGGGCATGGTGGCACGCACCTGTTATCCCAGCTACTCAGGAGGCTGAGGCAGGAGAATCGCTTGAATCTGGGAGGCGGAGGTTGCAGTGAGCCAAGATCGTGCCACTGCACTCCAGCCTGGGCAACAAGAGCAAAACTCTGTCTCAAAAAAAAAAAAAAAAAAAATGTCCCCAGGCTGGGCACAGTGTCTCATGCCTGTAAATCCCAGCACTTTGGGAGGTTGAAGCAGGAAGATCGCTTGAGCCCAGGACTCCCAGACAGCAGTGAGCTAGGATTGGACCACTGCATTCCAGCCTGCACAACACAGCAAGACCCTGTCTCAAAAAAAAAGAAAAGAAGTCTGTAGTGGAGTTTAAATACTGTAATGAATTTACATATATCATAGTCCATTTAAAGAAAAATATATTAACAAGCCCTTCATTAATATTTTACATTTTTGCTGTTTCTCTGAACTTATATTTCTTTTTTTATTTTTATTTTTTTGAGACAGGGTCTCACTCTGTCACCCAGGCTAGAGTACAATGGCGTGATCATGACTTACTATAGCCTCGACCTCCTGGTCCCCTGGTCCCTGGTGATTCTTCCACCTCAGCCTCCCAGGTAGCTGGGACTGCAGGCACAAGCCACCATGCTTGGCTAATTTTCTGTATTTTGTGTTAAGACAGGGCACTATTTCCCAGGCTTATCTTGAACTCCTGGCTCAAGTGACCCGCCTGCATTGGCCTCCCATAGTGCTGGGATTACAAGTGTGACCTACTGTGCCTGGCTGATATTATGATTTTTTAATATAATGTTGTATAATTAAAACAAAGTAATTAACCTGCCCAGCATCTGAAATATCTGACATTTTTTGTAATGAGAGTATTTGAGATTTACTCTCTGAGTGATTGTGAAATGTACAGAACTCAATTATTAGTTGTATTTGCCATGTTGTGTAATAGATCTCAAAACAAAAACAAAAACAAAAACAAAAAAACAGGCCAGGCATGGTGGCTCATGCCTATAATCCCAGCATTTGGGAGGCCAAGGTGGGAAGATCGCTTGAGCCCAGGAGTTTTAAGACCAGCCTGAGCAACACAGTGAGACCTCATCTCTGCAAATAATAAAAAATTAGCCAGGTGTGGTGGTGTGCACCTGTAGTCCCAGCTACTCAAGAGGCTGAGGTGGAAAGATCGCTAGAGTTCAGGCTCTTGAGGTTGTAGTAAGCCGAAATTGTGCCTGGGCGATAGAGTGAGACCCTGTCTCAAAAAAATTAAAGTTACTCCTCCTTTCTAACTGGAGCTTTTTGTACTCTTTGATTATCATCTTCCCCACCCCCAAGCCTCTGGTAACCACCATTCTACTCTTTGCTTCTATGAGTTCAGTGGTTTTAGATTACACATTTAAGTGAGAACATGCAATATTTGCTTTTCTGTTTTTTGCCTTATTTCACTTAGCATAATGTTCTCCAGTTCCATCCATGTTGTCCCAAATGACATAATTTCTTCCTTTGTTAAGGCTGAACAGTATTCTTTTGTATACACACACACACTCTCTCATCCCATTCATCTGTTGATGGACACTTATGTTGATTCCTTAACTTGGCTATTTTGAGTAGTGCTGTAATGAACATGGGAGTGCAGGTATCTTTTTGATATACCGATTTCAAGTCTTCTGGGTAATAGCCAGAAGTGAGATTGCTGGACCATATAGTAATTCTATTTTTAGTTTTTTTGAATAACTTCCATACAGTTTTCTATAATAGCTGTACTAATTTACATTCCTATAAACAGTGTGCAAATTTTTTTTTCAACAACCTTACCAACACTTATGTTTTGTCTTTTCGGTAATAGCCATATACAGCAGTCCCCGCTTATCCTCAGGAGATATATTCCAAGACACCAAGTGGAATATATAGGTTTGGTTTTTTTTGTTTTTTGTTTTTGTTTTTGAGATGGGGTTTCGCTCTTGTTGCCCAGGCTGGAGTGCAATGGCACGATCTTGGCTCACTGCACCCTCCGCCTTCTGGGTTCAAGCAATTCTCCTGCCTCAGCCTCCCAAGTAGCTGGGATTACAGGCGCCCGCCACCATGCCCAGCTAATTTTTTGTATTTTTAGTAGAGACGGGGTTTCACTGTGTTGACCAGGCTAGTCTTGAACTCCTGACCTCAGGCGATCCACCCACCTCGGCCTCCCAAAGTGCTGGGATTACAGGCATGAGCCACCCTGCCCGGCCTATATAGGGTTTTGTACTTGTCCTGAAACTGCAGATAGTGCAGAATCCTACATATACTATGTTTTTTCTATACATACATACCTATGATAAAATTTATTAATTAGACACAATAAGACATAAACAGCAATAACTAATAATAAAGTAGAACAATTATAACACTATTCTAACAATTTAGGTGAAAGAAGCATTACTCGAACACAAGCTCTACAATACCACAACAGTTGATCTTATAACCGAGATGGCTACTAGGCAGGTGGGTAGCATATACAGCATGGTTACACTGGATAGAGGGATGATTCCCCTCCTTGGCAGGATGGAGCAGGACCACTCCAGATTTTATCACCCTATTTAGAACAGCATGCAGTTTAAAACTTATGACTTGTTTATTTCTGGAACTTGCCATTCAATATTTTCAGACCACTGTTGACCATAGGAAACTGAAACTTCAGAAAGCAAAACTGGGGAAAGTGGAGGACGACTGTATTTTATTTCATTTCTCTCACAGAATTTTATTCTAATGTAACACTTTTCTGCCCAAAAGTCTTTTAGTAATCTCATTATACTTCTGCTACAAATATATAAATTAATTACAAATTAAAAATTAGCTTTATTTCTGATATACATAATATTCTAAATATTAAACGTTTTTTCTAATTTGTGTTATTACAATTATTAGTATAACTGATCAAAATAAATATATTAGAGAAACTACATAAATGAAAAAAACAATACAAATTTTTTTTTGGTTGGGCATACGTAAATTTTCAATCAACTTTTTTTGTTTTTTTTTTAAATTATACTAAGTTCTAGGGTACATGTGCACAACGTGCAGGTTTGTTACATGTGTATACATGTGCCATGTTGGTGTGCTGCACCCATTAACTCGTCATTTACATTAGGTATATCTCCTAATGCTATCCCTCCCCCCTCCCCCGACCCCACGACAGACCCCGGTGTGTGATGTTCCCCTTCCTGTGTCCAAGTGTTCTCATTGTTCAGTTCCCACCTATGAGTGAGAACATGCAGTGTTTGGTTTTTTGTTCTTGCGAATAGTTTGCTGAGAATGATGGTTTAATTATCTCAGTAACTCAATTAGATTCTCCTTTAGCTTTATTGAATACAGAAGACTGTTAACTACTTGAGTTGCAAAAACATTTTGTTACCAATTATTAGAATTGTTCACTTTCTCATTTCTATAAAGTATCCCAAAAGCCTTTATTGAGACTAGTCAAAATATCTATTACTGACATTTTAGGCTAAATTTTATTTTGTGTTTTGTGTTTTTTCTTTTGAGACAAGGTTTCACTATGTTGCCCAGGCTGATCTTGAACTCCTGGGCTCAAGTGATCCTCCCACTTCAGCCTCCCAAAGTGCTGGGTTTATGTGTGAGCCACTGCACCCAGCCTACACTAGACTTTAAAAAAAGAAAAAAAATCTATTAAAATTATATCTTCAGGCTGAGTGCGGTGGCTCATGCCTATAACCCTAGCACTTTGGGACACTGAGGCAAGCGGATCACTTGAGGCCAGCAGTTTGAGACCAGCCTTGCCAACATGGCAAAATCCTGTCTCTACTAAAAATACAAAAATTACCTGGGCGTGGAGGCGCATGCCTGTAATCCCAGCTACTCAGGAGGCTGAGGCACAAGAATTGCTTGAACCCGGGAGGCAGAGGTTGCAGTGAGCTGAGGTTGTGCCACTGCACTCCAGCGTGGGTGACAGAGCGAGACTGTGTCTCAAAACAAACAAACAAAAATCCTCACTTAAAGGCACTTGTTTAACCTGGTATACTGAGAAAAATTGGGGAAAATTAAAATACTGTTACTTTTATTACACTTATGATAATGATTTTTTTAGAATATGTTTTAAATTTTTTTTTTTTACCCTGGCTGCAGACTTATTAGGTCACTGTATATTTGCTGCTGAAACGAGCTCTGTTAGGTCATTGAATTTATGTAAAATGACCACCATATGACTTAACTGGTGGTATCAAGGCTCACTGACAAACCAGTCAGTCAAATCACACTTACTTTATAAGTTAAAAATAATGTAGACTGTATTGGAATACCTATTTCATGTCATGATTTGACAAAACACGTTTTTAACTATGTTAATGAATAACATATGTTGAATCTATAAATAACTCATGAAAGTTTTATCTGTAGATTTTATTCTAGCAAAAATTTGGTAATCTTGGTTCACGTTTCAGTTATACTTATTTAAAAGAACCACAGGCTGGGTGCGGTGGCTCATGCCTGTAATCCCAGCATTTTGGGAGGCTGAGGCAGGTGGATCACCTGAGGTCAGGAGTTCGAGACCAGCCTGGCCAACGTGGCGAAACCCCGTCTCTACTAAAAATACAAAAATTAGCCAGGTGTGGTGGCATAGGCCTGTAATTCCAGCTACTCGGGAGGCTGAGGCAAGAATTGCTTGAACCCAGGAGACGGAGGTTGTAGTGAGCCGAGATCCCACCACTGCACTCTAGCCTGCGTGATGGAGCGCTGTACCGCAATTGCTGTTCTCTTTGTTCTCCTGGGACTCTCCCTCAAGGACTATGCATTCTTTTTTTTTCTTTTTTTTTGAGATAGAGTCTCGCTCTGTCACCCAGGCTGGAGTGCAGTGGCACGATCTCAGCTCACTGCAACCTCCGCCCTCTGGGTTCAAGCAGTTCTCTTGCCTCAGCCTCCTGAGTAACTAGGATTACAGGCACATGCCACCATGCCTGGCTAATTTTTGTATTTTTAGTAGAGACCCAGTCAGGGTCATGTGTGGTATTTAGTTGTTCTTTTTAGTTTCTTTTAAAACAGAACAGTTCCTCAGCCTTTTGTATGTGTAGTAACAATGTCACTTTTCAAAAATTAAGGCTAGTTGTTTGCAGAATGACCCTCAACTTGAATTTGATTATTTTTTCATGATTAGATTCAGATTAGACAGTTTTGTCAGCAATACTACATAAACAATGTATTTTTTTCAGTGCATCACACCATGAGTCAACAAATAATGCAAAATATTTAGAAGAATTGGACTCTGAAGAAATTATAGAAATAACTGTTTTTCTTATTTTCTTTTCATATATGAACAAGAGTGATATATGATAAATCTGAATGAGCTATAAATAGCTTTAAAAATATGCATAAAATAAATATTCCGGGCTGGACACGGTGGCTCACGCCTGTAATCCCAGCACCTTGGGAGGTCAAGGCAGGCGGATCACCTGAAGTCAGGAGTTTGAGACCAGTCAGGCCAACATGGTGAAACCCCGTCGCTACTAAAAATACAAAAATTAGCCAGGCTTGGTGGCAGGCGCCTCTATTCCCAGCTGTTCGGGAGGTTGAGGCAGGAGAATCACTTTAACCTGGGAGGGGAAGGTTGCGGTGAGCCGACATCGTACCACTGCACTCCAGCCTGGACGATAAGAGCTAAACTCTGTCTCCAAAAAAATTAATTAAGTAAATAAATAAATATTCCAAGTGATAAGGTATTATGCCATTGCTTAATTGGCAGCAGTTTTTCTTTTTTAGCGGTATGTAAAATAGTGTTACTTAAACACCATCTTAGGTACAATTAAATGTAATTTTAATTCCTTTTATTTACTTTGCTACCATTCTATTACAGATGGTTAGTACTTTGCCCCTTGTATTCATTCAGCAAATATTGTGGTACTAAGAATACAACTATGAACAAACAAACATGATGTGGTCTCTGTACTAGTTTCCTGTGAATACTGTAACAAACTACCACAAACTTAGTGGCTTTAAACAACACAAATTAGGCCAGGTGCAGTGGCTCATGCCTGTAATCCCAGCACTTTGGGAGGCTGAGGTGGGAAGATTACTTGAGGTCAGGAGTTTGAGACCAGCCTGGGCAACATAGGAAAACTCTGTCTCTACAAAAAAAAAATTTAAACAAACACACATACAACAACCACACAAAGTTACTGTTTGACAATTCTGGAGGTCAGAAGTCTGAAATAGACTTCATTGGGTTTAAGTCAAAGTATTGGCAGGGTTGTGCTTCCTCAGGAAGCTCTAGGGGAGAATACATTTCCTTGCTTTTTCCACCTTCTAGAGGCTGCCTACATTCCTTAGCTCATGGGCCTATAGCTCCATCTTCAAAGCCAGCAGTGTAGCATCTTCAAATCTCTCTCTGACTAACCTGCCTTCTTCTTTTCACTTATAAGGAACCTCATGATGATTACTTCAGGCCCACCCAGATAATTCAGGATAAGCTCCCTATCTCAAGATCCTTGACTTAATCATATCTGTAGAGTCCCTTTTACCATGTCCAGCAATATTTTCATAGCTTCTGGTAATTAATAAGGACTTGGACATCTTTGGTGGGCAATTATTATGCCTACTACAGTCCCTGTCTTCATGGAACTTAAGTTCTAGAAAATCAAATAGGCAATTACTGTAGAATCTGCAAAAAGTACTCAGAAGAAGACAGAGAAATAAGATGAGAACAAAGAAATAATTGGATTGCAGAAGCTAAGGGAATGCTGTTAAGAGAGATAGCACCCGCTGGGTTTTTCAATAAGTATCATTGGTCATGCTGGCAAGAGAAATCTCAAAATAGTATGGTAATGGAGTGGGAATACATACTGAAGTGTGTTAAAGAGTGAAAAGGGAGCTGAGAGCCGGGTACAGTGGCTCACGCCTGTAATCCTGGCACTTTGGGAGGCCGAGGTGGGTGGATCACCTGAGGTCGGGAGTTCAAGACCAGCCTGACCAACATGGAGAAACCCCGTCTCTACTAAAAATACAAAATTAGCCGGGGTGGTGGCACATGCCTGTAATCCCAGTTACTCGGGAGGCTGAGGCAGGAGAATCACTTGAATCCGGGAGGCGGAGGTTGCAGTGAGCTGAGATCACACCATTGCACTCCAGGAGTCCGCCTGCCTCGGCCTCCCAAAGTGTTGGGATTACAGGCGTGAGCCACTGCGCCCGGCCCATTGCAGTTATTCTTAATGGTCTCACTGTGTAAGTCCATTATACAAATCTCTTCCAGAAGTAAGTGTTTGATAACTTTTTTTTTTTAATTAAAGAAATGTATGGGCTGGACAGGCATGGTGGTACACACCCATAGTCTCAGCTACTCAGGAGGCTGAGGCAGGAGGATAGCTGGAGCTGGGAGGCAGAGGTTGCAGTGAGATGATATCATGCCACTGTATTCCAGCCTAGGTGACTGAGTGAGACCCTGCTTCAAAAAAAAGAAACCAAAAAAAAAAAAAAAGGAGAAGAAGTATATGATAGCTGCCAATAACTCACAAGCAAGAAGCAAACATCTATACAGCTTAGCCTTTTACTCAAGGTCTTTCACAACATAAACACATCCTACCTTCTCTAAATGTCTTTCCTTACTCCAGCTGAGCTGGTCCTATTGTTCCCATTTTTGTGTCTTAGTTCATGCTTCTTTTCCATTTTAGGTTTTTTCCTATTTCTGTCTCTTGCTTTTCCAGGACTCCAGGCTCAACCCCCACAACGTCTCCTTTCTTGGTATTTCAGCAGCACTTCTGATCTCTTTTATTCTGAGTTCTTCATTTTTTACTCGGATGTGTTATAACAATGAAAATAATCACCTGATTTTTATTAAATTTTGTGATTCTGTACTCTATTTTGAAAGAATTCAGACTGAGAGGAAATGAAAACTAGGTAATACACTGAGATAGCCTTTTGTAGCAGTAAAATCTGATACTTTTTTCTTTTTTCAAAAATTCTCCCTAATGTTGAAAACCCACACCATATGAACAAGAAATTAGGGAGATTTCATAATCATTAGGGGCTCTCTGTATTTACTTTTGCTGGGAAGGAAAAAAGAAATCTTGGTTAATTCTACTTTGTAATGTCACTGTAATTTTTCAGGAGTACAATAAAATAAACTATATAGATTTATTATTGGAAGTCCATTTTGACTAATTTTTTCTCCCTTTGAAGGTCCAAGGGATGTCCTTCATTGCAGCAGTACTCATTCTCAATTTGGAAGAGGCAGATGCCTTTATCGCATTTGCCAATCTCCTGAATAAGCCATGCCAGTTGGCCTTTTTTCGTGTGGATCACAGCATGGTATGAATGGATCATGTTTCCCTTTGTTTGTTTCTGTAGTTTGAATGCCCTCTTAGAGTGAAAAACAATAATTAGAAGGCCAGGATAATCTAATCTAATATAAATGTATCATTATATTGTAGTTTATTAATGAATGTTTGCTGAGAAGACTCAGAAAAAGATGAGATTCTTAATGAGCAAGATTTCCTGTTAGTATTTAAGCGTTTAATTTCTTTTTTTCTAGACTATATACTTTCATAATTTTATTGATTTTTTAATCTTTAGATGTTGAAATATTTTGCAACATTTGAAGTATTCTTTGAAGAAAATCTCTCCAAATTATTTCTTCACTTCAAATCTTATAGTCTTACACCAGATATATACTTGATAGACTGGTAAGTCATAACATACATAATATATAATAATGAAAAGGACATAAAGTATAACTTTTTGTGTGTTTTGGGAACTAGAGTAAATCTCATGTGCAGGATTTTACATATAAAGAGCCTTCTTTTACAAATTTAGAAACTTCCAAATTTTTGTGGGGACACATTTGATTAAGAGCATGGACTTGGCTGGGCGTGGTGGCTCATGTCTGTAATCCCAGCACTTTGGGAGGCTGAGGTGGGCGGATCACCTAAGGTCAGGAGTTCAAGACCAGCCTGTCCCACATGGCGAAACCCCGTCTCTACTAAATATACAAAAACTTAGTCTTGGCCAGGCACGGTGGCTCATGCCTGTAATCTTAGCACTTTGGCAGGTGGATCACGAGGTCAGGAGTTCGAGACCAGCCTGACTAACATGGTGAAACCCTGTCTCTACTAAAAGTACAAAAATTAGCCGGGTATAGTGGCATGCACCTGTAATCTCAGCTACTCGGGAGGCTGAGGCAGGAGAATCGCTTGAACCCAGGAGGCAGGAGGTTGCAGTGAGCCAAGATTGCGCTACTGCACTCCAGCCTGGTGACAGATCGAGACTCCAGCTCAAAAAAAAAGAACTTAGCTGGGTGTAGTCACAGTAGGCTGCAGCAGGACAGTTGTTTGAACCTGAGAGGCAGATGTTGCAGTGAACCGAGATCACACCCCTGCACTGCAGCCTGGGCAACAGAGCGAAACTCTATCTCAAAAAAAAAAAAAAAAAAAAAGAGCATAGACTCTGGGTTGAAATCAGAATCTCTCAGTTTGTGTTTCAGTTTTTTGTCTATAAATTGGGAATAATATTATCTTTATCTTGAGTTGTAGCTAGGGTGTTTTACGTGGATTATCTCATTCAATGCCTAGCACATACTAAGCTCTCAGAGTTAGTTGCTATTTATTTTATTATTAACGCACAAGGGCTTATGATTGTTATAATAGTGTTTGTTTACTAAGGGCTTCATATTGTTTCTTTTTACTTCAAGGCTTTATCCAGCTTTTTTTCCCCAAGATGACACCAATTTGAATTTTTTAATTTGATCTCCCTTCTTATATATTGTCTGAAATTTTTTTTAAAAATGTAATAAATGTAAATACTATATACTTTCTCCAAGTTACACATATGAATAGCTCAGATTTTTACTGTTCTACACACAATTTTATTTCCTAGACTTTCTCTAGCTTAAAAAAAAAAAAGGCCAAGTGCAGTGGCTGACACTTATAGTCCCAACACTTTGGGAGGCCAAGGCGGGAGGATTGCTGGAGGCCAGGAGTTTGAGACCAGCCTGGGCACCACAGCAATACCCCATCTCTACAAAAAATAAAAATAAAAAAATTAGCCAGACATAGTTGTGCATTCCTGTAGTCCCAGCTACTCAGGAGGCTGAGGTGGGAGGATTGCTTGAGCACAGGAGTTTAAGGTTACAGTGAGCTATGATTGCACCACTGTCCTCCAGCCTGGGTGACAGAACGAGATCCTATTAAAAAAAAAAATTATGTATGTTGCCAAATCATGTATACTGCAGACAGGATCACCATTTTATTACTTGTGTTTAAAGTTCAAAGTTTTTTAGACTTTTCGTTTGTCATGTTAAGACTAATGATATTAATGGTGTTCTTAATAGGCATACAGCTCTCCTACAAACTGTAATTCAGGCACCAACTTTCCTTCCATTTTGTACTTCCACCATCTTTAACAAGGCATTTCCAGGGTTTTCACAGAAGGGGAGAGAACAAGGAGACTCACAAGGGGAGATTTTGGGAAGCTAAGCCTGAAGGTATTACGCATCTCCTCCTCTCACATTCCACTGGCTAGGACTCAGTCATCTGGCCACAACTAACTGCAAGTGAAGATGCAAAATGTGGTTTAGCTGTTTGCCCAGAAAGAAAAAGAAGTGGTTTGGTAAACAGCCAGTTTCTACCACAGATACTTTTTTTCTGTTTAATCAGAACAACCACATAAGATATGTACTGTAAAGCCGGGCGTGATGGCTCACGCCTGTAATCCCAGCACTTTGGGAGGCCGAGGCGGGCGGATCACGAGGTCAGGAGATCGAGACCATCCTGGCCAACATGGTGAAACCCCATTTCTACTAAAAATACAAAAATTAGCCAGGCATGGTGGTGCATGCCTGTAGTCCCAGCTACTTGGGAGGCTGAGGTTGGAGAATCCCTTGAACCAGGGAGTTGGAGGTTGCAGTGAGTCGAGATTGCGCCACAGTACTCTAGACAGAGCGAAACTCCGTTAAAAAACAAACAAACAAACAAAAAAACCATATGTACTGTAATTTATACCACTTACTGATGGGGAACCTGAAATTTTGTTTTTTATTTTTTTCTTTCATCAAAAAAAATTTTTTTAAATTTTTTGAGACAGAGTCTAGTTCTGTTGCCCGGGTTGGAGTGCAGTGGCACAATCACAGCTCCTCCCACCTGGAACTCCTGGGCTCAAGCATTCCTCCCACCTCAGCCTCCTGAGTAGTTGGGATTACAGGTATGCGTCACCATGCCTGGATAATTGATACTGAAATTTTGATAGGCTTGAGTACCATACCTAATATTTTACAGTTAATAAATGGCAGAATAGAAACTAAAACTTCAGCAGTCCAATTCCAGAAACCATATTCTTTATAAAGTTAACTACAACATGACCAACACTGATTTTACTGAAGAAGAATATATAGGGTTTTTTTAGTTGTAAGAGAGGTGGGATTTTAGAACTGGAAGTAATCCAAATTCATCATTTTAGAGCTGAAGAAATTGAGATGCAGAAGTAGAATGTCACAGTGAAGGTCGAATCATTGCTGTTCAAGTATTATACAATATAAAGAAACATTTTTTAAAGAAAATATAATGGCTGGGCATGGTGGCTCATGCCTGTAATCCTAGCACTTTGGGAAGCTGAGGTGGGCAAATCACCTGAGCTCAGGAGTTCCAGACCAGCCTGGCCAACATGGTGAAACCCTGTCTCTACTAAAAATACAAAAATTAGCTGGATGTGGTGGCCTGTGCCTGTAGTCCCAGCCACTCGGGAGGCTGAGGAACGAGAATTGCTTGAACCTAGGAGGTCCAGGTTGCAGTGAGTCAGGAGGCTGAGGCACAAGAATTGCTTGAACCCAGGAGGCCAGGTTGCAGTGAGCTGGGATCACGCCACTGCACTCCAGCCTGGGCTACAGAGCAAGACTCCGTCTCAAAAAAAAAAAAAAAAAAAAAAAAAGCTAAACAAAAAAACTGTAATTGCAACAATGTAACAATGTATATTACATTTTCTAAAAGTTAATTTCTTAAGCTATGTGGTTTAATGGAATTAAGATTTCTTCTTTTCACTCTTTTGAATTAAAAAAATTTTTTTTTAGTTGACACATAATAATTGCACATATCCATGGGGTACATAGTGATGTTTCTGTACATATAATGTATAGTGATGAGATCAGGGTAATTAGCGTATCCATCATCTCAAACATTTATCATTTCTTTGTGTTAGGAACATTCAGTATAGTTGTCCTATTTGGAACCATATGTTATTGTTAACTATAGTTACCCTACAGTGCTATAGAACACTAGAACTTATTCCTCCTACGTGGCTGTAATTTTGTATATTTTAACAAATTTCAGCCTATCTCTTCCTTCTCTCCACCCTTCCCAGCCTCTAGTATCTTCTGTTCTACTTTTTACTTTTATGAGATCAGCTGGCCAGTGCGATGGCTCATGCTCATAATCCTAGCACTTTGGGAGGCTGCAGCAGGCTGACTGCTTGAGCTCAGGAGTTTGAGACCAGCCTAGGCAAGATGGCGAAACCCCATCTCTACAAAAAATACAAAAATTAGCTGTATGGTGCATGGTGGCATCGCCTGTAGTCCCAGCTACTTGGGAGGCTGAGGTGGGAGGATGGCTTGAGCCTAGGAGGCTCAAGTGAGCTGATATTGTACCACTATATTCCAGCCTGAGCAACAGAGCCAGACCCTGTCTCTGAGGAAAAAAAAAAAAGAAAGAAAGAAAAAGAGTGACTAGCATTTTTTAGCTTCTACATATGAATGAGAACATGCGGTATTTCACTTAACATAATGTCCTCTGGTTCTATCCATGTTGCCACAAATGACAGGATTTCATTCTTTTTTGTGGCTTAGTAGCATTCCATTGTGTGTATGTACCACATTTTCTTTATCCATTCATCTGTTGTTGGATACTCAGGTTGATTCCATATCTTGGCTATTGTGAATAGTGCTGCAATAAACATGGGAGTTCAGACCTATCTTAAACATACTGATTTCAATTCGTTTGGGTATATACCCAGTAGTATCATTGCTGGATCATATGGTCGTTCTATTTGTAGTTTTCTGAGGAATTGCCATACTGTTCTCCATAGTGGCTGTACTTTACATTCACAACAACAGTGTATAAGAGTTCCCTTTTCTTTGCATCCTTGCCAGCATTTGTTATTTTTTGTCTTTTTGATAATAGCTATCCTAACTGGGGTAAGAGGGTACCTCATTATGCTTTTGATTTGCATTTCCCTGATGCTTAATTATGTTGAGCATTTAAAAATATATCTGTTGGTCATTTGTATGTCTTCTTTTGAGCAATGTCTGTTCAGATCATTTGCCCATTTTTTAGCTGGATTGAGTGTGTGTGGGTGTGTGTGTGTGTGTGTGTGACGGAGTCATTCTCTGCTATGTGTGTGTGTGTGTGTGTGACACGGAGTCATTCTCTGCTATCTGTCGCCCAGGCTGGAGTGCAGTGGTGCGGCTCACCGCAACCTCCACCTTCAGGGTTCAAGTGATTCTCGTGCCTCAGCCACCCAAGTAGCTGGGACTACAGGTGTGCACCAGACGTGGCTAATTTTTGTATTTTTAGTAGAGATGGGGTTTCACCATGTTGGCCAAGCTGGTCTGGAACTCCTGACCTCAAGTGATCCACCGTCTCAGCTTCCCAAAATGCTGGGATTACAAGCATGAGCCATGGTGCCTGGCCTTTTTTTTTTTTTTTTTTTTTTTTTTTTGCTGTTGAGATGTTTAAGTTCCTCATATATTTTGCCTATTAATTTCCTGTCAGATGAATAGTTTGCAGATTTTTTTCCCATTCTGTGGAGTTTTTTTTAATGCTATTGATTGCTTTATTTGGTGTGCAGAAGCTTTTTAGTTTGATATAATCTAAAAATGGGAATTTGTTTATTTTTGGTTTTGGTGCCTATACTTCTGAGATCTTACTAATAACATTTTTTCCAAGACTAATGTCCTGAAGCATTTCCCCTATGTTTTCTTCTGATAGTTTTATGGTTTTGTGTCTTACATTTAGGTCTTTGATCCATCTTCACTTGACTTTTGTATAGGGTGAGAAGTGGGGGTCTAGTTTTGTTTTGTTTTATTTTCATATGGATATCCAGTTTTTCCCCCAGCACCATTTATTGAAGAGACTGTCCTTTCCCGAATTAGTGTTCTTGGCACCTTTGTCAAAAATCAGTTGGCTATAGATAATGTGGATTAATTTCTGGGTTCTCTATTCTGGGGCATTTTTCTATGTGTCTGTTTTTATGCCAGTACCGTTCTGTTTGGGTTACTATGACTTTGTAGTGTATTTTGAGGTCTGGTAGTCTAATGCCTCCAGCTTTTTTTTTTCTTCTTTTCTCAAGATTACTTTTGTTGTTTGAGGTCTTTTGAGGTTTTATATAAATTTTAGAATGGTTTTTTTATTTTTGTGAAGAGTGTCATTGGTATTTTGATAGGGATTTTATGGAATCTATAGATTATATTTGGTAGTATTGTCATTTCAACAATATTAATCCTTCCAATCTATGAACATGGGATGTCTTTCCATTTGTTTGTATCCTCTTCAATTTCTTTCATCAGTGTTTTCCTTGTAGAGGTCTTTCACCTCCTTGGTTAAATTTACTCCTAAGTTTACTCCTTATTGTTTTTGTACCTATTATAAATGTGTCCAGTTTTCTGATAGAAGAATGATGCCTTATTTAGGCACTAATGTCCTTTATCATCTTTTCTGTTGAAAATCTTTTGTTTTAACTTGGAGAGTTTGCCTTTCAAGCAATACCCAGTAGATTATAGAATGGTGGGTGAATTTTGCTAAAGAGATGGAGCAGTTGATCTTAAGACAGGTTGTTGTTAAGAATACACATAGGTGCAGAGGCTCACACCTGTAATCCTATTACAGGTGGCTCATACCTGTAATCCCAGCACTTTGGGAGGCCGAGGCAGGTGGATCGTCTGAGGTCAGGAGTTCAAGACCAGCCTGGACAATATGGTGAAACCCTGTCTCTACTAAAAATACAAAAATTAGCCAGGTGTGGTGGCAGGCACCTTTAATCCCAGCTACTCGGGAGGCTGAGGCATGAGAATCTCTTGAACCTGGGAGGCAGAGGTTGCAGTGAGCCGAGATCCTGCCACTTCACTCTAGCCTGGGAAATAGAGCAAGACTGTGTCTCCAAAAAAAAAAAAGAATTCACATGATAATTTGAGGAGGGGGGAGGAGTACAGATGACATATTTAAACTTTAATTCTTAACAATTCATAACCAGTGGGTTTCATGTAAATGGTATTAAGCTTTAATGTAGAAAAATAAATAATGGCATTGGCCAAATCTGTCTTCTCAGGTCTTCTTTGGTTTAGGATTTTTTTTTTTTTTTTAATTTTTTTGAGACAGGGTCCCACTCTGTCACCCAGGCTGAGTGCAGTGGCATGATCACAGCTCACTGCAGCCTCAAAATCCCAGGCTTAAGCAGTCTGCCCACCTCAGCCTCTCAAGTATCTGGGGCTACAGGCAAACCACTACACCCAACTAATTTTTGCTATTTTATGGAGATGGGGCCTCGCTATGTTGCCCAGGCTGGTCTTGAACTCCTGGATGCAAGCGATCCTCCCACATTGGCCTCCCAAAGGCTGAGATTACAGGCATGAGCCACCAGACCCGACTGATTTAGGCTTTTTTAAAAATTAAGTTATTGGCTGGGCGCAGTGGCTCACGCCTGTAATCCCAGCACTTTGGGAGTCCGAGGCAGGCAGATCACCTCAGGTCGGGAATTCGAGACCAGCCTGACCAACATGGAGAAACGCCGTCTCTACTAAAAATACAAAATTAGCCGGGCGTGGTGGTCCATACCTGTAATCCCAGCTACTCGGGAGGCTGAGGCAGGAGAATCGCTTGAACCTGGGAGGTGGAGGTTGCAGTGGGCTGAGATTTTGCCATTGCATTCCAGCCTGAGCAACAAGAGCAAAACTCCATTAAAAAAAAAAAAAAAAAAAGTTATTTTTCAATGTATTCTCTTCCCGTCCCCCAAGAGCATTAGAGTTACTCAGGGAAGGACCCAAGAAAATGGGAGAAGGGTTTTTTAATATTATGGGACTGAGATCCAAGTTAAAATATTAATTCTATTAAGAAGGAAAAAAAAATCCTCCATTGTCAGTCTTGAGAAGTGTGAGCATGGGGGATAGCAGGATCACAATTGATGTGGGGAACAGGAGAGAACTAATAAAGAGTGAGTACTTTATACTAGAACCTGAGCCTAGGCACTCCTCATTTTGAACAGTGAGTTTTTGTACTACCAAAAGTGGTTTTTGTCATATGATTAAATACGTCTTTGTAATTTAAGAAGTAGGGATGGACTTTTGTTTCATGTCTCTGTTGAGTTTATTATACACAAATCCCAGAGACATTTTTGTGGGATAGGAATGAATAAGTGGCAGTGCAAAAGGATTTTTTAAAAAATTATTTGGGCAAGGAAGCTTTTAGTTCCCTTCCTCAAATCCCATCAGCACTACCGCAAATAAACACACAGTCAGTGTAAACAATTGTGTACTTTCTTTGCCAAGGCAACTTCAAGACAAGTCCTGTAATACTCTCCCCACTTCCCCCAACCAGAATGGCTCCCAGAGAACCACTGGATAAAGAATTACATGGTCAGACATTGTCAGAAAGGTTGGGAAAAACCATTTTGGTGATTCTATTGGAAGGTATACATGCTTCAAAAGAAGTAGTAAATAAAGCTGGGTGGAGGAAAAAGACAAAACAAAACAATGGATGTTTGTGCAAGGGGAAGAGAAAAGAGAGAAGTCAGACTTTGAGTTTATATTAGGTTACTAAAAGATGATATTTGGGTTCTTCATACAATAATAATAATTTTTATTTAGCATTTCTTACATGCCAAAGGCTTATGTAAACACTTTTACATTTATTAACTACTATAATTTTTAAAACAATCCTGAGAGGTAGGTAGTTTTCTTATAGTTTACTAATGAAGAAACTGAGGCACAGTAAAGACAACTATCCTGCTCAAGGTAACACAACTAATAAGTGGCAAATTCAAGATTCAAATTCAGGCATTCTGGTTTCATAGCTCATACCCGTAACTACCAGACTGTTCTACCACTCTAGTATATATTAGGCCTTTCCTCTACATAAGGTTGTAAATTCACATAATTTTGTTATTTATTATTTAATTTCCCACTACTCAAGTTTGAGGGAGGAAGCCTTTTTTTTTTTTTTTTTTTTTTTTTTTTTTGAGATGGAGTCTCACTCTGTCACCAGGCTGGAGTGCAGTGGCACGATCTCGGCTCGCTGCAACCTCCGCCTCCTAGGTTCGAGCGATTCTCCTGCCTCAGCCTCCCACGTAGCTGGGACTACAGGTGTGTGCCACCATGCCCAGCTAATTTTTGTATTTTTAGTAGAGACGGGGTTTCACCATGTTGGCCAGGATGGGAAAGCCATATTTTATTTGCCTTCTTATCCCTAATTAAGCACCGTTCTTTTTTTATAGAGATGCTTACTGAGTAAATGAGTCAATGAATGAAAAATTTCAGTGACCGTTTTTCCCTCTAATTTTAGGATCTTCACACTATATAGCAAATCACTACCACTTGATCTGGCCTGTCGAGTCTGGGATGTATTTTGCAGAGATGGAGAAGAATTTTTATTTAGGACTGGATTAGGAATCCTCCGATTATATGAAGATATTCTTCTGCAGATGGACTTTATTCATATAGCCCAGTTTCTAACTAAATTGCCAGAAGATATCACATCGGAAAAGCTGTTCAGTTGTATTGCAGCCATTCAGATGCAGAATAGCACCAAAAAATGGACTCAGGTAGCGTAACATTTTCCTGTCTTTAATAGATGTGTTAAAGCAGTTGACTTATTGTAAAAAAGTTAGGTATTTCTTAAAAATTAGTGCTTAAAAATATGTCTTTTAAAAATAATTTTTGACTTCTAAGAAGCAAGAGTTTAAATCAAATTGCCCACTTTTCAGCTATCCAAACATAGGGCTTATTTTATTTTATTTTTTTTTATTTTTATTTATTTATTTTTTTTTTGAGACGAAGTCTCGCTCTGTCGCCCAGGCTGGAGTGCAGTGGCGTGATCTCGGCTCACTGCAACCTCCACCTCCTGGGTTCACACCATTCTCCTGCCTCAGCCTCCCAAGTAGCTGGGACTACAGGCGCCCGCCACCACGCCCAGCTAATTTTTTGTATTTTTAGTAGAGATGGGGTTTCACTGTGTTAGCCAGGATTGTCTCGATCTCCTGACCTCGTGATCCACCCGTCTCGGCCTCCCAAAGTGCTGGGATTACAGGCGTCAGCCACCGCGCCTGGCCTATTTTATTTTATTTTGAGATGGAGTCTCACTCTGTCGCCCAGGCTGGAGTGCAGTGGTATGATCTTGGCTCACTACAACCGCTGTCTCCCGGGTTCAAGCGATTCTCTTGCCTTAGTCTCCCGAGTAGCTGGGATTACAGGCACGTGCCACTACGCCCAGCTAATTTTTTGTATTTTTAGTAGAGACGGGGTTTCACCATGTTAGCCAGGATGGTCTCGATCTCCTGACCTTGTGATCTGCCCGCCTCAGCCTCCCAAAGTGCTGTGATTACAGGCATGAGCCACTGTACCCAGCCAGGCTTTATTTTATTTAAGTCCAATAATATCAATTTAGTGAAGTACAACCCACAGTAGTCATTTATTTGCCAGAGTAGTTATTACTTTGGTATTTCAAATAGACAACAATTTTATTATATTAAATACCTACTGTGTACTAGGGTTTGTAGTTGAAAGAATATATAATGTATGGTCCTGGCTTTTAGATGCTTAGTCTTGTTAGGAAAGTAAAAGCATTGGCAATCTAAGTTAAGTGACATAAAAGGATAGCAGTATCACTCAATCCATGAATGATATAAACAATTGGCATTATTAAATTCACAGTCTTATTGGTTCAGAAAATGTTATGTTACCAAATAGTAATTTCAGAATAGTTGGCAATTGGTAAAAATTGGAATCTAATCATATTTCATGATTAGAAAAAAATAAAGGGGATTTGAGAATGGCACACTTTCAGGGACAGAGTTAGGTATAATAAAGCTTTTTCATGTTTATAAACTATAGTTATTTAAATCTCTTTAATCTGGGTGGTAGTTTTTGAGGATTAATCTTTATTTCATATAATTTTCAGGTCTTTGCATCTGTAATGAAGGATATTAAAGAAGGAGACAAGAACAGTAGTCCTGCTTTGAAAAGCTAGTCTTCAAAATTGACAGACTAATTGACATAGAAAAAGTGGTTTTTGGATAAAGGTTTTTTGTTTCCTATGTAAAAGGCGTGGAAGAAAATGTTGGAGATACCTAAAAGAATCAAAAGGTGGAAAACTGCTGATTTTACATTTTATGGCTGAAGTAAATGAAATAAGTAACTTATTGACAGTATTAATAAACTATTATTTTGTAGGTAGAGTCATTTTTCAAAGGAAAAAGTTTAAATGATGAGTTTATACTCCACAATTTGGAGTAAACAAAATGCAATATATTTTTTAAATAGCTTTGAAGATACTTCAAATTTTTACATCTTTTCTTTTGTAACAGTTACCACAAAGATACTCTGGAGGCTAGAGTAGGATTGATAAATACTACTGTTAACCTCCAAAGTACTATAGTACAGACATTGTTTCCAGTTCTGACCTTTTGAAGATATTATAGACCAGTAGTGAACAAATTTGTTTGTAAATTATTTAAGTCACTGAAGATGTCATTTAGCTTCATTCACAAGTTGGGGCAAATTCAAGTTACCTAGGAACTGGAAATGTTGGTGGGAGATTGTTTATTGTTTGTTTAGATGTTTTTCCATAGTATCGTGTCCATTCGTTTTTTAAGGGAAATTTGTTGTCTTCCTTAAGGAATTCCTATCACTCAGAGAATTTTAGCCATTCTGGTTCTAGTCTAACAAATTATTCATCTAATAATTTGACATTAAGAAAACTATAAATAACTGGTAGAAGGAAAGTTCTTTGCACTTTAGTGGATTGAAGACTTGACTTTGAGAGTAAGTCCAAAAACATATATGATGTTTCTCAGTGATAAGAGTAAAAAGTAATGAATCCTGAGAGTTCTTAAATAGCATGCTACTTGGCAAGACTTCATATTTTTTAGTTACAATTCTTCCACTGTTTAACTCCAGTTTGAAATTTGAAATCTAATATGTAGCTAAATCTGTGACTTGTAAAACTCTATGCATAATTTTTCCTAATCAGTGGAAATAAGAATAAAAGAAAAAGGTAAAGTTAATTTTTTTTTCTAAGTCTACATCCTGTCTCTTGATTCAGTTGCCTGAAGAAGCTGTGTAAGGAGATTAGTCTTGTTATTGATTCCTTTATGTGTCAGTGCCATCTTAATCTCTTCACATGGTACACTAAATGCTGCCTATAACCCATCCTCATCTTTACTCATCATTGCTTTCTTCAAGGAAGGTCTTGATACTGCCTCGTCTACCTCATTATCCGCTAGTCTAGATAGTGACTCTTTGGAAGATTGGTAGCCTCTGAATGAGTTATCCAACTTCTGCTTCCTCACATTGGCCACTTTGCATAGGTTCGGGAACTTAGCAGGTTTTAAATCATCATGCCCATGGAGGTGAAATACTTTGAGGAATGGGAACATCTCTTCACTGTGTTTTTGGATCAGCCTTCTCTCAACTGCCAAGAAATGCATGATTTCCCTGCCAACTCTAGGAAGTAGTGCTGCATGATTGAATCATTCTTTGATGAATTCTTTCATTGTAACATAGGGAGTCATTTCCAAAAAGGTAGATATGAGCTTAAATTAAATTGACTTATGAATGCTTTGCCTCTGGGCCCAACAGTGTCATGACCGGCCAATTGAAACATAGCATGAATTATTTTTATGTCGAGTTCTTGAACTGCTAATCAGGTGTGTGTTTCCTTAAAGTCCGGAGCAGGATCCAGGTCAGATGAAGGAGGTGGTATGCCTGGCTTAACTGCTGAAAATAGAGCATTGAAACTCTTCACAGTGTGCTGCATTGGGTTTCTGCTTGGCTTTCTCACTGAATAGTAAATTGGGGAAAATGCTGCTTTTACTATTTTGCATTTTATAGCAACATTAACAGTCTTTTCCCAGTCAGGTGCTGTCCAGGGAACATGTTTCCCTTGGGAGGTCTGAACAGAGTGATCTGGCTTGATGTATTTCCTGAGCTCTAGTACCATATCATAGAACTAGTTAAATGTAGCCAACAGCAATGTCAGAACAATTGACATTGTCCTTCCAAGAGTGAATGCATTGGCTTTCGGAACTGCTACTAGAGACATACATGAGGCAGCGAACGCATCTTTAGGTGGCGGCAAGGCTATATCTGATTGACAGAGATCTCTGATCTCTAATGACATATTGCTATTGTCCTATTATGTTTAAATTTGAACCTAAACTAAATCACTTGAGTGTTATGAGTGATGGCTATATAACATGCCATTTGGTTAGATTTACAGTGTGTTTTTATGTTGCAGTTTAGTTTGAAACAACACTTAAGCACACTATTTCTGTTAGTGTATATAGTTTTCAAACTAACAAGCCTGCGATCCTTGTTAGTGTAGTGACTGCCTCTTTAGGAGTATGGGGCCCTAGGGTGCCCATATATTTTTACCCCATGGGTCATTCTAGTCTAGGGACTACTAGTAGAACCCTCAAAAGGTAATTGCTATTATAGGGGCTTACTTATTGGAGACTGGTAATATAATAAAATATTGAAGGAGTGGCCATGGTCTTAGCAGGTTTTAGAATAACCTTTTAACTCCAGTAACTACTTCCTTGGTATTGGTATCCTTGATAGAGGGAATATAACCTCTGGTAGTAATCTCATTCAGGTTATACTGCCTGACTAAATTTAATCATACTTTCATGTATTTGTTTCCTCAGTTGGACCTAAGTTACTGTATTTCTTTTTCTTATTTTTTTTATTATTGTACAGTTTCTTTATCTTTCAAGTATAAATGTGTATATAAAATGTAAATACAAGGAATTCACTAAAAACCACTCATAACAATTACTGTGTAAATAAAACTGGTAAGCAGAGTAATTACTTGAAATGAGTCTTCATTACTTTGGGGATATCTGTTTTATTTAACTGCAATCTGTTTTATTTAACTGCATCTCAAGGAAACAAAGGAAACAATCTTTGTTTTTGTTTGCCAAATTTGTCTTCCAAGGAATGCACTAAGCCTTCAGTCTTTTTAGACTGGCAATACTGGCAGCTAAAATATTGTACTGTATCTTCTCTTGAGCCCAGTATGTAGGAAATATGTGATAATTCACATGGTCAGTATATGGCAGTTTTTGTTGTTGTTGTTAAAGTATATTTTCAATTAAAAAAAAACTTTTCCTAAAATACTCAAAATAATGTGAAATTTAATATGGTGTTTCATTTGTTTGTCTACTCAATCTATATATTTCTTACTTAATGTTCCTTTAGTCCAGGTCTACAATGCCTTATTTAAATGCTGTTAGAAAAAAAAAATGCTGTTAGAAGACTCCAGTAACTCACATAGTTTTCTATAGTCAGCTTTTGCTGATGTCTTTTGCATTTGTGACCTTTGAGTATATTTGTTTGACTTAATAAAATTAGGTAGCATTTGCAAAATGACATTGACATTTTCAAAATCTCTGACTTCAAGATAATAGCGTTCCTTGCAGCTTAGGAACTAATGTTATTTTGACCTAGGCCAGTCAACTCTTTAGAGTCTACACTACTGAAGGGTATAATTCTAAAGCAGATAATCATGAAATAATTTATCTTACTTCATAATGTCAGATGATTTATTTTTATTTTTCATTTTATGTTTTTGTTTGGGTAAGATAAAATTATTTTATATTCCAAGAGTGTATTCAGACAGCAGGGACTAGTATAAAAAAGAGTCAAAAAAGTGTAAGGTAGCATTGCACAGTAAGTTACATTATAATTAAAATTTGTCATGACTAATTGATAGTGTCAGAAAACAGTCTTCTGAGAGGAAAAAAATGTTATTTTTATATTGAATCGTATTATTTTGCTGTTTGACAAGCATTGTCTAAAATATGAATTCTCAACTCTAATAAAACCTCATTAACTAGAACTTCACTGCTTTACAACATGTAAAAACTAAAATGAAATCCAGGATTTCAGGGAAACTAACCGTTCCAGAGAAAGCCCTGCTCTTTAAAAATATTGTTTGCTTGGTAAGAGTGTAATTGCAAACATGGGAAATTTGAATTAATACACTTATATAAGCCCTGATTATTGCCAAGCACTGCCTCTTAATATTTTGTTAGGCTACATAAAGTTTTAAGGTTTGGGAAATTCCAAAATTGCCTTTCTTTCCAGATATTCTGCTGTTCATATTGATCATCCCTTGATCTCAATTAATGAGGATTTGCTTATGTGCATTTTATTTTGTAGATTTAATTTATTTTCTAGTAAACAACAGGAAGGAAATTTGACTAAAATTACATTATGAAAGTGTTTCATTTGAACATTTACGTAAACAATAATGACTTTATTAAATTTAAAGTAAAATGACTTTTGTATTATTGCAATGTATTTGAAAAATCATTTTTATAATAAATATGTAAATGATAAATGAATATAGACTTGAAGGAGTATATAAAATTGACAACAATGGGGTATATATGTTCTCATTTTTCATCCTCAGGCATAATGCTATACACAATGGTATAAAAGCAGAAAGTGACGCTTCAAATTCTGGTCACAGCTGAGCACGGTGGCTCATGTCTGTGATCCTAGCACTTTGGGAGGCTGAGGCAGGAGCATCACTTGATCTGAGGAGCTCCAGATTAGCCTGGGCAACATAGTGAGACCATCTCTACAAAAAATTTAAAAATTAGCTGGGCATGGTAGCATGTGCCTGTAGTCTCAGCTACTTGGAAGGCTGAGGTAGGAGGATTGCCTGAGCCTGGGAGGTTGAGGCTACACTGATCACACCACTGGACTCCAGCCTGTGCAACAGAGTGAGACACTTTCTCAAAAACATTAAAAAAAAAAGTGGGCTGGGCACGGTGGCTCATGCCTTTAATTCCAGCACTTTGGGAGGCCAAGGCAGGCGTATTACCTGAGGTCAGGAGTTCGGGACCAGCCTTACCAACATGGAGAAACCCCATTTCTACTAAAAATACAAAATTCGCCAGGCTTGGTGGGGTATTCCTGTAATCCCAGCTACTCGGCAGGCTGAGGCAGAAGAATGGCAGGTGGAGCTTGCAGTGAACCAAGATCGCCCGCTGCACTGCAGCCTGGGTGACAGAGCAAGACTCCGTCTTAAAAAAAAAAAAAAAAAAATGGGGGAAGTTAGGCAACAAAAAAGCCTCTTATGTGAGCCCTTGAAAAGCAAACACATCTTATGAACTTTTTAAATTAGATTACATGTTTTATTACCTTTTAACAGTGTAAATCAGCTGGGCACGGTGGCTCGCACCTGCCATCTCAGCACCTTAGGAAGCTGAGGTGGGTGGATCACTTGAGGTCAGGAGTTGAGACCAGCCTGACCAACATAGTGAAACCCTGTCTCTACTAAAAGTACAAAAATTAGCTGGGCATGGTGGTAGGTGCCTGTAATCCCAGCTACTTCAGAGGCTGAGGCAGGAGAATCGCTTGAACCCAGGAGGCGGAGGTTGCAGTGAGCCGAGATCGCACCATTGCACTCCAGCCTGGGCGACAGAGCAAGAGTCCGTCTCAAAAAAAAAAAAAAAAAAAAAAAGTGTAAATCAATTTCTATCATTTTTTTACTCAATATCCTCTAATGGCATTCCTCATAATAAAAATCCACACTCTTTGTCCTAGTCTCCATGGTCCTACTTGATCTGGTCACTGTGCATCTTTCCAATTTCAGCTGCAATTTATAAACATTCTGCCTGTAGACACAGTGGACTTACTGCCATTTTTCAATTTGTCAACCTTCTATCTACCTGAGGTCTTTCTTCCCTCTGAAGTGTTTTTTGTCTAGGTCTTTGTATGGCTTATACTTTATACCGCTGCTTAAGGTCACTTCCTCAGAGGACTTTTCTCTAAACATGTATCCACTAGTCTCATGACCTTACTCTGCTTCATATTTCTTTATAATTTCTATTATATATCACCAACTGACACTGTTTTATAGTGCTGTCTATTGTTTCCACTACAGTGTAAACTCTGAGGTCAAAAACATTGTCTTATTTACTACTGAAGCGCTAGTACTCAAAATAGTGCATGGCACTACCCTATGGTAGATATGGATGACTGGATTGTTTTTATTTTGGTCCATTCCTCACTGAACTTTTCATTTAAATTTTTTTCTATTATAGATATTATACAGTTGACCAGAAACTCAAATAGTTTCTGGTTCACTCGGAAAGTTAAACATTTAAAGGTTGGGTAGAAGAGAATGAAGTAGTAAAAGTCAGGAACAGGAATATCAAGAGAATGTGGGGTCAGAAAAGACAACGGACAAGAGTGTTTCCATAAAGGAGTGATTAATTAACAGTGTTATGTTGCAATGAGGTTCAAATAAGAACTGAGAATGTCCATTAAACTTAGCAACATTGAAGTCATTAAACCTTAGTGGGCTACTTTGATGTATGCTGAATGTTGCAATGAGACAGGGTTGAAGAATCAGTGGGAGGCAAGGAATTAAACATTGCTAGTGTAAATAATTATAAAAGTAAGCTTTAAAGGGGAAGAGAGAACTGATAATAGTTGGTAGGGAAATAGGAGGTTCCAGCTGGGTGCAGTGGCTTGCACCTGTAATCCCAGCTACTTGGAGCCTAAGGTGGGAGGATTCCTTGAGTTCAGGAATTAAAGGTTACAGTGAGCTATGATGGTACCACTGCACTCCAGCCTGGGTGACAGAGTGAGATTTTATCTTTTAAAAAGAGGGAATAATGATTTCTAATCTAAAATAATTTCTGAATAGCCAGCAGGGAGTTGGATCCAGAGCACAAGATGAGAGAGTGAGAAAGGTATGCAGGATGCAGATGGGTTTGTAAATTTGATGTTGGTAAGCTGAACGGGGAATTCTGTCTTGTAGCTATTGTTTCCTTTGTGAGGTAGGCCAGAAGTGGGGCCATGTACTATAGGGAGCCGGGATTTTCTTTTGTTTTGACTTCTATGATTGGATGGATGGTTATGCCCATTAATATGAAAAGGATTCTATAAGAGGAAGACATTTTGTGTGGGTAGGGAAAAATGACTTGTTGTAACATCATACTTAGAAGAAAATCCCCAGTGCCTCATCTGGAGGGTCTGCCTCTGACTTTTTGTGCCATTCCCCCTTGCCAATTTGGCTTCAGTCATACTGGCCTTCTCTCTGATACTCAAACATGCCCAAGTGTATTCCTGCTTTACTCTCTGTACACGTTTCTGCTTGGATTGCTCTTCCCCCAGGCTGGCTAGCTTCTTGGCATTTGGTTCTCTGCTTAAAGTGCCTATCACTTCGGCTGGATGTGGTGGCTCATGCCTGTAATCCCAGCACTTTGGGAGGCCGAGGGGGGCGGATCACCTGAGGTTGGGAGTTTGAGACCAGCCTCACCAACATGGAGAAACCCCATTTCTACTAAAAATACAAAATTAGCCAGGCTTGGTGGCATATGCTTGTAATCGCAGCTACTCGGGAGGCTGAGACAGGAGAATTGCTTGAACCCGGGAGGCGGAGGTTGCGGTGAGTCAAGATCACGCCATTGCACTCCAGCCTGGGCAACAAGAGCGAAACTTCATCCCACCAAAAAAAAAAAAAAAAAAAGTGCCTATCACTTCTTCAGACACCCAATTACCCAATCTAAAATAACTATCCAGTCACTCTCATGCCACCCTATTCTAATATTTCGCAATTTCCCCCTTTTCACCCCAACTCCTGGAATGTAAGTTCCATATCAACAGGGATGTAGTCTGTCTGGTTCATTGCTGTACAGCTCCTGTGATAGTTCCTGGTATCCAGGAGGCATTTTAATTTAATTTTTAATTTTTGTGGGTACGCAGTAGGTGTATATGTTTATGGGGTACATGAGATGTTTTGATATAGGCATACACTGTGAAATAAGCACATCATGGAAAATGGGGTATCCATCCCCTTAAGCATTTATCCTTTGAGTTACAAACCATCCAATTATACTCCTTAAGTTATTTAAAAATATACAATTAAGTTATTATTGACTATAGTAACCCTGTTAGGCAATCAATAGTAGGTGTTATTCATTCTTTCTAACCAGGAGGCATTAAAAAAACAAAGAAAAAACAAAATAAATGTAGACCCTTAAATAAAAGTGAATGAACAAGCGTGTTCACAGCCACTTTGAAGGGAGGGTTTGTATAATGGCAAGGACGTGCCAGGAAATGCACCAATGCACTTTTATTACCAATTGTGGGGCCAGATGTCAGTTGAGATGTGTGTTCTTTGAGAATCAGATGAGATTTTCTTGAGCTCCATTTCGTGTATTTGGACAAATTGTCTCTCTTGCCCATGGAGCAGAAGGTCCAAGGAACAAAGTTTCTAGAGAAAAACAATGAATGGAGGAAAGATTTGGGGAGGTGGGCCACAGTTGAATTTGTATTAGTCCATTTTCATGCTGCTGATAAAGACATACCCAAGACTGGGTAATTTATAAAGAAAAAGAGGCTTAATGGACTTACAGTTCCACGTGGCTGGGAAGGCCTCACAATCATGGCAGAAGGCAGAAGACGAAAAGCATGTCTTACTTGGTGGCAGGCAAGAGACAGAATGAGGACCAAGCGAAAGGGGTTTCCCCTTATAAAACCATCTCATCTTGATCTCGTGAGACTTATTCACTACCACAAGAACAGTATGGGGGAAACTGCCGCCATGATTCAATTATCTCCCACCGGGTCCCTCCCACAACATGTGGGAATTATGGAAGCTGCAATTCAAGATGAGATTTGGGTGGGGACACAGCCAAACCATGTCAGAATTCAAAAGAAGGAACAAGGAAAGATTTTTCAGTACATTAGGGAAAAACCCCATAAAAAGTGTTTCAAAAGTCAAAGGGAAAGAAATTTTGGAGGATAGGTTGGTAAAGGTCAAAAATCTTTTTTTTTTTTTTTTTTTTGAGATGGAGTCTCGCTCTGTCGCCAGGCTGGAGTGCAGTGGCATGATCTTCGCTCACTACAACCTCCGCCTTCCAGGTTCAAGTGATTCTCCTGCCTCAGCTACCCTAGTAGCTGAGATTACAGGTGTGCACCACCACACCCAGCTAATTTTTGTGTTTTTAGTAGAAATGGGCTTCATCATGTTGGCCAGGATGGTCTCGATCTCTTGACCTCATGATCCACCCACCTCGGCCTCCCAAAGTGCTGGGATTACAGGCATGAGCCACTGCACCCGGCCCCAAAAACCTTAAGTAGAGTGAGGGTGGTGGGTAAAGTGGCTTATGCTCTGGCATGCCTGTAATTTCATACTCTGGGAGGTTAAGGTGGGAGGTACCCTTGAGCCCAGGAGTTCAAGACCAGCCTGAGCAACATAGCAAAACCCTGTCTCTACAGAAAATTTTTAAAAATTAGCTGGGTGTAGTGGTATGCACCTGTAGACTTAGCTGCTCAGGAGGCTGATGTGGGAGCATCACTTGAGCCCAGGAATTTGAGGTTGCAGTGAGCTATGATTGTGCCACTGCACTCTAGCCTGGGCAACAGAGCAAGACCCTGTCTCAAAACAAAAAACAAATCTTAAGTAGAATGAAACTGACAGCTATGTTTTAGATTAGGAGATAGGATTTAAGAGTAGCTATTAATAGAGGCTACATTTTATCTCGAAATCATATTGAATGAACTAGGAGTAAAAATGTTATCAAGCAAATGGGCTCACTGCCCGTTACACACTAAAGCCAATAACTATGGCACCTGCCTTTGACAAAAGAAAGGCTTTATTGCAAGTGGTCAGCAAGGAGACAGGAGTGGGCTCAAGTCTGTCTCCCTGATTTAGGGTCTAGGGCAATTTTTTTGTTTTTGAGACCAAGTCTCGCTCTGTCGCCCAGGCTGAAGTGCAGTGGCGCGATCTTGGCTCACTGCAAGCTACGCCTCCCAGGTTCACGCCATTCTCCTGCCTCAGCCTCTCGAGTAGCTGGGACTACAGGCGCGTGCCACCACGCCCGGCTAATTTTTTGTATTTTTTAGTAGAGACAGGGTTTCACCACGTTAGCCAGGATGGTCTCAATCTGACCTCATGATCCACCCGCCTCGGCCTCCCAAAGTACTGGGATTACAGGCGTGAGCCACCGTGCCCGGCCAGGTCTAGGGCAAATTTGAAGGGATCAGAGAGCAAGGGAAAAGATTTAGGAATGTTGGCTTGGCAGGGTCTGATTGGAGGGCTTCAAATTGTACCATTTATCGTAAGGTACTGTTATAGAACTGAACTGTGGCCCACTTGCCTGGCTCAGGAAGACAAGACTTCCACAAGGAGCTTTTGCAGCTGTAGGAATTGGGGCAGCTCATGCTTAAGACCCAAACTCCCTGATGGCTTGCAGGTAAGGATTTTTAAAGGCAGGGATAAATTTCAAGAAAGCAGAAATTACAGGCAAAGTCATCGATTAATACATGGAGTCTATGTATTGTTTTGACCGCCATCTCAAAGGGTAGGTAGGTCAAAAGATGGATTAAAAGGTAGGTCATAGATGGATTAAAAGGTTTTCTGATTTGCAGTTGGTTCAGGAGGTGAAGCTTTGTCTAAAAATTTGGGGAGCTGGGTGTGGTAGAGTGTGCCCATAATCCCAAAATTTCTTTCCCTTTGACTTGGGAGGCTGAGTGGGAGGATGGCTTGAGCCCAGGAGTTTGAGACCAGCCTAGGCAATATAATGAGACTCCATCTCAATTTTTAAAAATTAAAAAATAAAAATTTGGGATCAGCAGAAAAGAATGCTAGCTCTGCTTGTGTGTGTGACCTCCTCCAGGCCCCTAGGAATAAATTTAGAACAAATGAGGCAACAGAGTGCCAGCACATGTGTTTGGTGGGGCTTGGGGTTTCTAAAAAACAACTCAGAGACATGTGTTAAGATATTATCTTTAGTTTTTATAAAGGAACCAAACATCTCCTGAATCTAACTTCCTGGGCTATTGTTTTAGGCTACCATTACCTTCTTCCTTATCAAGTTGCTTATTTACTTGTCAGGGCTAGCTAGGTTCCTAGAATTTCCCTTGAAGCAACTCAAGATTTTCCTTTATTCCCATGGTTTTTTTTTTTTTTTTTTTTTTGAGACAAAGTGTTGCTCTATCACCCAGGCTGGAGCGCAGTGTTACAATCTCGGCTCACTGCAGCCTCGACCACCTGGGCTCAAGTGATTCTCCCACCTCAGCCTCCCAAGTACTAGGACCACAGGCACGTGCCACCACAGCTGGCTAATTTTGGAAATGTTTGTAGGGGCCAGGCACAATGTGTCACGCCTGCACTCTCAGCACTTCCGGAGGCCGAGGTGGGAGGATCCCTTGAACCTAGGAGTTCGAGACCAGTCTGGATAACACGGCGAAAAACCGTCTCTACCAAAAAACAAAAACACACAAAACCCCCAAACCAACAAAAATTAGCCTGGTGTGGGCTAATGTCCACCACTAAAATGTCCCGGCGTGGTGGCGCGCACCTGTAGTCTCAGCTACTTGCTAGGCTGAGGTGGGAGGATCAACTGAGCCCAGGAGGTGGAGACTGCAGTGAGCAGAGATCGTGCCATTGCACTCCTGCCTGGACGACAGAGTGAGACCTTATCTTAATAAAATAAAATATAGAGACTAGGTTTCGTTTCTATTTTTTATGAGACGGAGTCTCTCCCTGTTGCCCAGGATGGAGTGCAATGGCGCGATCTCTGCTCACTGCAACCTCTGCCGCCCGGGTTCAAGCGATTCTCCTGCCTCAGCCTCCCGAGTAGCTGGGACTACAGGCGCCTGCCACCGTGCCCGGCTGTTTTGTATTTTTAGTAGAGACAGGGTTTCACCATCTTGGCCAGGCTGGTCTTGAACTCCTGACCTCGTGATCCACCCGCCTTGGGCTCCGAAAGTGCTGGGATTACAGGCGTGAGTCACCGCACCCGGCTTGTAAACTCTTAAATTTTGTATAGACACAATCATACAAGTTGTGGGAGTCAAAATGAAGGAAACGGGTGGTTACATGGCAGGTATATTTAATGCCATACATCTTAAGAAATTGGAGGTGGGAAAGGGAGCCCTGGAGAGGGAGACAAAGGAAATAGTCGAAAAGGAATGCAAACAAGAAAAGGAGGAATTGAAAGCTGAAGTGAAAACCAGGGACAAGAAAAGCTCCGCTCCTTCCTTCACTGCCCACTCGAATGAATGAATCCTGTTTGATTTCCTGAATCTTCCTTCTGCTGGCCACTCCGCTTGGTCCATCACTGCTTTCAGCTTGCCCTTATCCTAAACAGCTTTCTTTAACCCAGTCATAATCTTAATTTCCTGTTCCTTCTCTCTCCCGTCCCACCCACAAAAAAATCCCTCCTCTTTGTCATTTTGGGGGATTTTTCACTCAAGATGTGAGCCGCGCGCAGCGGGTGCGGCGAGGCTGGTCCTATAAAAATGTTTCTGTTTCTGACATCCTCGTGCAGATACGCAGACGTCTCTACCTACAGGATCATGGGCTAGGGGGTGCTCAATCACAGCAGCCAGCGTGGGAAGGCGTCTTGCAAAGTATTAACAGCACTACCAAACTTTAATTGCGTAGTTCGGAATCAGATATGCGAGGAAACTGGGTCCTCCACTATCGGCCACCTCGCCCAATCTCACAGGATAGTTATAGGCTGAGTTCAGCAGCGGGACCCAGTTTCCTCCTGACAGAGGTCCGGGTAAAGGGTTACGGTTACCACAGGTCGCTCCTGACGAAAACCGCAAGCTGCGCCAAATCTCGCGCAGCGGGCGGGGAATGTAAGGTATCGCGAGATGACAGGATTTTCCCGCGAAGGAGAAGCGCGCTTTTTTCCCTGGCGGGGGATTTGGCTAGAAGGCTGGGCCGGCAGCGGCTGTGAGGAGTTAGCTCGCGGCATTGCAGGCTCTGAGTGGAGGGGACCCGGTTCCCGGGTGAGTGTCCAGGCATGCCAGCGGAACGGCCCGCGGGCAGCGGCGGTGAGTGAGGAAAATCTTTCGGGCGCGGGTGGCAGCCTGCGGGGCTGAGGTGGGCAAGCATGGAGGCTGCGGCGCAGTTTGGGGGAGGGAGCCGACCCCGGGCAGGGACTGAGGAGGAAAAGAGGGTTGGGAAACTGCAACGGTGAGTGGAGGACACCCCGAAATCCCACGTATTAGCATGCCGGTGAAGATTTCACATAGGCAACTGCATTTTCCCGAGCATCCCGAATTGTAAACTGTGGTTCAGGTAACTTGTAGACGTTGTGAAGATTTACGGTGTCTTTTGAGAGGTGATGCTGGCGTCCCCTGGGTCTTCAGCTTTTGCTTCAGTGCATCTCGGGTGGGAGAAAGGCTGTTTCTTGTTGGAGTTGAGTAGTTAGTAATTTTTTTAAAACTGCAATTTGAAAGCTTTCTCCCCCGTCAGGCTCGGAGGCTCCAGCAATGGTTGAACAACTGGACACTGCCGTGATTACCCCGGCCATGCTAGAAGAGGAAGAACAGCTTGAAGCTGCTGGACTAGAGAGAGAGCGGAAGATGCTGGAAAAGGTAATTTAGGCATCAGGTTCGTCGTCGTGAAAGCCTGTGGTAACCTCGGCTTTAACCCGGAGGTGTGGTTTGTGTTCTTTGCTTTCCTATTTAGTGGGCTTTTTCATAAACTTGAAAGAAAACAGCTTTATTACTTGTCCTTTTTGTATGTTTACAGATATTGCCTTTGAGAATCCTTTCGCACGTGCTTTGAATGGTGTGTTTCTGTGAGATGTAGTTTTGGTAGTCCTATCACTTTTAAATGAGCATTTCAGATTGCTTGTTTAGCTATGAAAAGTCTTTCAAAGTCGATAGTGAGTTTTTTCGTTTGTCATCCTTATTTCCTGTAAAAATTACCTTAAATGTATGTCTGATGGCAAACAGGAATCGCTAAAACCTGCAGAAGTAATGTACTAGACTGAGGGCAGGAGAAGTTAGCATCAATTAAAGGCTGGGCTGGAATCCAAGTCTAATGATTTCCTTTTAGTGTAGTGCTGTTTTCCACCTAAGTGATCAACTTGCTATTTGTTTTCCTTTTGGTTTCATGGCCTGTGTATTGCTGCATAAGATTCTTTAGCTAAAAATGTGCTGTACTTTTTCAGTGACAAGTTGCTGTAGTTTTCTTGTAGAGAGCATTTTGTAAGTTACTAAAAACAGTTTTTAACCTGAAAAATTCTTGTTTATTCTAAAGCCCCACCCTGCTGCTTGATTCATAAGCAAGAAAAAGAATGATAGTTGACTCTTAAGTACTGCCTAATACGTGGTTTTCTTGTGCTTTATTAATTTATTAAACTCTACCGATATTATGATATAGGTTATTTTTTGTTATCTTCATTTACAAATGAAGAAACTGAGGGAGAAGGGCACATAGTAAGTGTTGAAGTCAAATTTCAACTCAGGCTGCCTGCAGAATTTCTGTCCTTAATAATAGTGAATTAACTCATGATTATGAAACTACTTAAGTTGGAAAATAATGCACTCCAAAAACGAGTAATGAGGCCGTTGGTTCCCTATTATGTTATGTCAACAATAATTTTTTTGTCAGCATTGTTAATACTTCATGAACATTTATTAGGAGTCATGCATTGTTTTGAATGCTTTATATGTATTTACTCATTGAATCCTCAACTATTCTGTAAAGTAGATGTTCATTATTACTATTAACTGCTATTAAACTTACTAGTTTAATTGCTAGTACAAACAATTGCTGTTATTGAACTACACAACCAAATAGGTTTTATTAGTCATCTTATTTTACAGATGAGGAAACTGAGGCACATAGAGGTTGTTTGGGTGCCACAGTTAGTAAATGGCAGAGCTAACATTCCAGTGTAGGCCATGTGGTTCTAGAATGCACATTTTTTAACTACCATGCTATACTTTCACTCCAGTAATACTCCTTCTGTTATTACTGATGATCTCTGGTTGACTATAACCAGTTAAGGTAGTATATTAACAAATTTTCTTTAAGTAACATCAATACTTTTTGCTTCAGGGTAGATGTGAATTAATACAATTGAGAGGTCTGACCTGAACCACCTTTTCTCATTCTTTGAATTTTCATAGTACTTTATTACACAGAATTTACCATGACTAAATAAGTAATGATAAATACTTCATACTACTTTTTGATTCTTTCTCACTTTGTTTCTTGAGGGTGCATCACTTGCTGTTTTTGTTTTTGTAGGCTTTGCACCTGGCACATAGTAGGCAATCAGTAAATGCTTATTGAATAGCTAACGATGATAAAATGGTATTTTATAATATACAAGATTATATACATATACTAAATATACTTATTAGCTATGTAACCAGGTGAATTATAAAGTATAAATTCTGGGGCAAGTGCCCAGAATGGAATCAACTGAAGAGGTCTAAGAGGGATGTGATAATTTTGTCTTGAATAATGTATCTTCAGTTTTATCTTGTTTCTTCATATACCCATGATGAGTGTTGGGTAGGGAAATAGCATGTAAAGAAAGATATGCCTGAGATATGACAACAGTATATTTTCAGAAGACGTTATTCATTCAAGGGAAGAAACACTTTACATTTAAAAAAGATAAGTCAAATATGTAGTATTTTATATATTTGCTGAGGTCAAATGACCTGCTACTTTTAATGACATTTTTAAGCTTATGAACAAACATTTTGCAGTTAGTCCTAAATTTAATAATTATGCATCATAGAACCTAAAGAGTAATTTTTAATCCTTCCATTAAAAAAGTATATAGCTGTTTTCATGGCCTGGTGTGGTGGCTCATGCTTGTAATCCCAGCACTTTGGGAGGCCGAGGCGGGTGGATCACCTGAGGTCAGGAGTTCGAGACCAGCTTGGCCAACATGGTGAAACCCCGTCTCTACTAAAAATACAAAAATTAGCCAGATGTGGTGGCGCATACCTGCAGTCCCAACTACTCGGGAGGCTGAGGCAGGAGAATTGCTTGAACCCAGGAGGCGGAGGTTGCAGTGAGCCGAGATGGCATCACTGCACTCCAGCCTGGGTGACAGAGCAAGATTCCGTCTCAAAAAAAAAGTATGTAGCCGTTTTCAATCTTAATATAAGTGTGTAATTTGCTAAAATATTAGTGTTGTGGTTTCGTATTACATTGTCTTGTTATGTACAGATAAGGAAAGTTTTTGATTATTTTTTGCACGTGACCCTCATAAAAAGTGATTGCCTAGATGACACTAGAAAATTCTAAGAAGAGTTTTCAGAGTCTCTACCTACTTGAGATTAATAAACATGTCTTTGGAGGCCAAACAATTCACTATGCAAAGGTAGAGATTCCTTTTCTTTTGGGAGAATACAGTCTGTGTGGGCATGTATTTAGAAGTACTTAACAGAGGAAGAGCTAGCTTAAGTTCCTTAATGAGAAGCATTTGGCTTTAGGAGATCCTAAGGTTTGTGAGGAACCTAGAAAATGACTTTGACATTCATTGGCTACAGTTATTTTCTTTGACTTTTCACATGTATTTCCCTTTAAAAGAAGTCATTGTTAGTCTAGGAGATTTGAGTACTGATAATGCCTGTGAAGTGGAGGAGGGGCAAAAGTTGGAGTCAGGAGATTTCTTGGAGAGGTAAAAGGATCATAATATGTGTAGGCTAAAATAGAACTCCTCCCACCCCCCAATAAAAAATCTGGGATTGGTGTTGGGAGAGATAATGGGGTAGATAATGAGGAATTTCTGCCCTCGGTGTCCATTGGCATACTCCGTACTGTAGTTACCCAGAGTTGTTTCCTGCCAGGCACTCAGTGCTTTCAATAGATGGAGTTGCAATTTACCATAATATAATAATGAAATTGATAAATAAAGAAAAAACAGTGATAGGAAGATTTGAAATACAGAAGACCAGGTTTAAGGATTAACCACTTACATGGTATTATTTTAATATTAATTGTATATTATTTTTTCCATGATGGCACCTTAAAGCTTTAGTGATTTTTTGTTTTGTTTTTGAGACAGAGTTTCACTCTTGTTGCCCAGGCTAGAGTGCAATGGCGCAGTCTTGGCTCACTGCAACCTCTGCCTCCGGGGTTCAAGCAATTCTCCTGCCTCAGCCTCCTGAGTAGTTGGGATTACAGGCATGTGCCGCCAAGCCTGGCTAATTTTGTATTTTTAGTAGAGATGGGGTTTCTCCATGTTGGTCAGGCTGGTCTCGAACTCGCGACCTCAGGTGATCCGCCCGTCTTGACCTCCTAAAGTGCTGGGATTACAGGCATTAGCCACCATGCCCAGCTGATTTTTTTTTTTTTTTTTTAAGAAAAATTTTTCCAGGACCACCAGGCAAGTATTTAGGTTTTTTTTGCTTGTTTGTTTGTTTTGAGACGGAGGCTCCCTCTGTCACCCAGGCTGGAGTGCACTGGCGTGATATTGGCTCACTGCAACCTTCACCTGCCGGGTTTAAGCGATTCTTCTGCCTCAGCCTCCCAAGTAGCTAGGACTACAGGCACGTGCCACGACGCCCGGCTAATTTTTTTTGTATTTTTAGTAGAGACGGGGTTTCAACATATTGGCCAGCCTAGTCTCGAACTCCTGAAGTCATGATCTGCCTTCCTCGACCTCCCAAAGTGCCGGGATTACAGGCGTGAGCCATGCCTGGCTGTATTTAGTTGTTTTAAAAATATGTGCTGGCCAGGCGCGGTGGCTCACGCCTGTAATCCCAGCACTTTGGGAGGCTGAGGCGGGGCGGATCGCTTGAGCCCAGGGGCTCAAGGATTGTGTTTTCATTAATCGTTGTTGAAAAGTAGAGGAATTGGTTTAGTTGAGAAAACAAAGACCAGCCTGGGTAACAGAGTGAAACCCCATCTCTACAAAAAATTAAAAAACTAGCCGGCATGGTGGCACGTGCCTATAGTCCTAGCTACTCAAGAGGGTGACACAGGAGGATCCTAGCTTGAGCCTGGGAGGCGCAGGTTGCATTGAGCCGAGATCTCACCACTGCACTCCAGCCTGGGTGATAGAGCGAGACCCTGTCTCAGAAAAAAGAAAAGTGCTAATTCTGTACAGGATTGAAGGTATCAACTGTATCTAAGTTAAACCCACGTTATTTTAACTGAACTTAAATTTTAAAAGTTAAAAATTTAAGAATCCATATATTGTGTAAATAATTTTCATCTCCCTGTTTTCATATTCACCTCACTGATTGCGTATTGTAACCACAGTAGTATATTGGTAATAGTAAAATAAATGCTGTCCTAAAAGAACTGAAAATTGAGTTCAAGATGTTAAGAATTATCTGTGTAGGTGGGATTATGGGTGATTTATATATTTTTTGACATTTAGTTTTTCTGTAATGAGTATGTATTACTTTGTTAGGTCCATTCGTAGAATCTTACTGTTGTCACTGATATAATAGAAATATATTTTGAGGCCGGGTGCGGTGGCTCACGCCTGTAATCCCAGCATTTTGGGAGGCCGAGGCAGGTGGACCACGAGGTCAGTTCAAGAGCAGCCTGGCCAAGATGGTGAAACCCCGTCTCTACTAAAAATACAAAAATTAGTGGGGCGTGGTGGCAGGCGCCTCTAATCCCAGCTATACTGGGGAGGCTGAGGCAGAGAATTGCTTGAACCCGGGAGGCGGAGGCGGAGGCAGAGGCGAGCCAAGATTGTGCCACTGCACTCCAGCCTGGGCAACAGAGCGAGACTCCATCTCAAAAAAGAAAAAAATATATTTTGAAAGAAAGCTATAGTGATGATGTAATAGCTAGGAAAATATAAGGCAATGTAAAATGATATCTTAGAGATATTGACAAACTGGAGCAGCAAAACTACCCAAGTGCTAGGGCATTATTTAGAGTATAAAAATGAATTCATACCCCCATTTCTTTTCTTTTTTTTTTTTTGAGATGGAGTCTCGCTCCGTTGCCCAGGCTGGAGTGCAGTGGTGCGATCTCGGCTCACTGCAAGCTCCGCCTTCCAGGTTCACGCCATTCTCCTGCCTCAGCCTCCCAAGTAGCTGGGACTACAGGCGCCTGCAACCACACACGGCTAATTTTTTGTATTTTTAGTAGAGACGGGGTTTCACTGTGTTAGCCAGGACGGTCTCAATCTCCTGACCTCGGGATCCGCCCGCCTCAGCCTCCCAAAGTGCTGGGATTACAGGCGTGAGCCACCGCGCCCGGCCTCATATCCCCCATTTCAAACACGCTGTAAACAACGCTCAATTACTTTCCTCTTAAGTTGAAACCACCAATTACTGGGGAAAGGGGCAGTTAGATTTTATTGGTTGACTTTGTGTTTTCACTAATCCTTGTTGAAAAGTAGAGGAATTGGTTTAGTTGAGAAAACAAAATACTAAAAAATCTGCCACTAGACTCTTTAAGTCAAGAGTTTGTCTAGACTGTATAAAATGAAAGATATCTACTATCTAATCTATAAAAGTCTTTTTAATTCTAAAGTTAACTTAAGTGTGATTTTTAGTGCTGTTGCTGAGGCCAGTGTTGCTTAATGCAGGAACTTCTACAGTAATTGACAAAACTTGAGTTTTTCTGCTCTCATTTATCCATCCTTCAGACCCCTCAGATGTCATCTTTTTCCTGAAATCTGACTTCTCCAATTTAATTCGTAGAATTTTTCAGGATTTAGATAGTACTGTACAGTTTACTGCTATGTATGTCTTTAATACTTGTTTTCAGATGTTACACTAATGTCTCATCTGTAGTATAAATCAGACTTTCTGTCTTCTACCAGTTACATAATTTATATAGTTTATATAATTGTTATATGTTTGTTGATTTACTAGGCTGGATTCATGTTACAGAATTGGTAATCTTGGTTGGGCATGGTGGCACATACCTGTAATCCCAGTACTTTGGGAGGACAAGGCAGACGAATCTCTTGAGTTTAGGAGTTGGAGACCTGCCTTAGCAATATGGTGAAACCCTGTCTTTACAAAAAAAAAAAAATACAAAAAATTAATAGGGCATGGTGGCATCTGCCTAGAGTCCCAGCTACTTGGGAGGCTGAGGTGGGAGGGTGGTTTAAGCCCGGGATTTCGAGGCTGCAGTAAACCACAATTGCACCATTTACAGCGTGAGACCCTGCCTTAAAAAACGGGGTGGGGGTGTTAATCTTGGCTAGATGTCTGTTTTGATTGTTAGGATGAATCGTGTTGGTAGTATTTTTCTAAAATGTTCTATCCAAATAAACTTGTTTATTAATCTCAAATAGGGAGAGACTCTGAAAACTTGTCTTAGAATTTTCTAGTGTCACCTAGGCAATCACTTCTTATGAGGGTCAAGTGCAAAATTAATGAAAAATTTTCCTTATCTGTACATAACAAGGTAATATAATAACACGGAACCACAACATCAATGTTTTAGCAAATTACACATACCTTTTTTTTTTTCCCAGACAGACTCTCATTCTGTCACCCAGGCTGGAGTGCAGTGGTGCCATCTCAGCTCACTGCAACCTCCGCTTCCTGGGTTTAAGCAATTCTCCTGCCTCAGCCTCCTGAGTAGCTGGGACTACAGGCATGCGCCACCGTGTCCAGCTAATTTTTATATTTTTAGTAGAGATGGGGTTTCACCATTTTGGCCAGGATGGTCTCAAACTCCTGACCTCAGGTGATCCACCCTCCTCAGCCTCCCAAAGTGCTGGAATTACAGGCGTGAGCCACCGTGCCCGGCCCCAATTTTTTTTTTTTTTTTTTTTTTTTGATACGGAGTTTTGCTCTTGTTTGGAGTGCAGTGGCATGATCTCGGCTCACTGCAGCCTCTGCCTCTCCCGGGTTCAAGCGATTCTCCTGCCTCAGCCTCCCAAGTAGCTGGGATTACAGGCATGCACCAACACGCCTAGCTAATTTTGTATTTTTAGTAGAGGCGGAGTTTCTCCATGTTGGTCTGGCTGTTCTCGAACTCCCGACCTCAGGTGATCTGCCTGCTTTGGCCTCCCAAAGTGCTGGGATTACAGGTGTGAGCCACCGCACCTGACCTTCAATGGTTTTTTAAATGGACCTTCCAACTCAGTAGTGCCAGAAACCATGTATTCAATGTTTGAAATTATAATATTTTGATATACGAACTGCCTCTATCAGATTGCCTGTTAAACCCAGAAACTATTTTTTTTTACAGTTATTTGTTCCAGTTTTTGGTTTGAAAAAGTGTTTGGTTTAAAAAATGTTATTTTAGCCATTTTTATTAAACTTTATGCCAAAAAAATTAATGTATGTCAGAAAGTGTTCATAATTATGGAAATTTTCTCTTTGGATAGGCTCGCATGTCTTGGGATAGAGAGTCAACAGAAATTCGGTACCGTAGACTTCAACATTTGCTTGAAAAAAGCAATATCTACTCCAAATTTTTATTGACGAAAATGGAACAGCAACAGTTAGAGGTATGTATATGTAACTGACTATAAGTGAAAGCTTAAAAAAATTTAAAAATAGCTTTATTGAAGTGTACATTATATACAGTAAAATGGACAGATTTTAAGTGTACAGTTTGCTGAGTTTGACTAGTAAATATATAGATCTGTGTAACCACCAGCACAATCAAGATACAGTGCACTTCCATGAACTCCAAAAAATTGTCTTGTGCTGGCAGTGATCCCCATGGCTGGTGTCCAGCAACCACTGATTTGCTTTCTGTCACTATAGACCAGTATTGTTTTTTCCTAGAAAACTGTATAAATGAAATCATGGTATTGTGCTAGTGAGTAAATAGTTGGTCTTCATCACCATTTCCTGGTCTACAACTCTTGAAATCCTTGGAATCTTCAAAGTAATAGAGGGTTTTTTTTTTTGTTTTTTTTTTTGTTTTTTTTTTTTTAATGCTAATGATCAATGGCTAGCAGCCCTTAGGTAGCTTCAGGATGGGAGCCTAAGAAAGACAAAACCTGGATTAGAGGGTTGGGATTTAGCCTCACCCTCAACCTTGAGGAAAAGAAAAGAGACTGAAAGTTAACTTGTTCACCAGTGGTCATGATTGAATCAACATGTCTGTGTTATGAAGTCTTCATTAAAAACCCAAAAGGGCTGGGTGTGGCTCACATCTGTAATCCCAGCACTTTGGGAAGCCTAGGTGGGTGGATTGCTTGAGCCCAGAAGTTTGAGACCAGGCTGGGTAACATGGCAAAACCCTATCTCTAATAGAAAAATTAGCTAGGTAAGGTGGCATGTGCCTCTAGTCCCAGCTACTTGGGAGGCTGAGGCAGGAGGATGGCTTGAGCCAAGGAGATCGAGGCTGCAATGAACTTTGATGGCACCACTGCATTCTAGCCTGGGTAGCAGAGCAAGACCCTGTCTCAAAAATAAAACAAAACAGGCTGGGTGCAGTGGCTCACGCCTGTAATCCCAGCACTTTGGGAGGCCAAGGCAGACAGATCACTTGAGCCCAGGAGTTCGACACCAGCCTGAGTAACATAGTGAAAACCCGTCTCTACCAAAAATATAAAAATTAGCCGGTCATGGTGGTGTGTGCCTGTAAGCCCAGCTACTTGGGAGGCTGAGGCAGGAGGATCGCTTGAACCCAGGAGGCGGAGGTTGCAGTGAGCTGAGATTGCACCACTGGACTCCAGCCTGGATGACAGAGTGAGACCCTGCCTCAAAAATAAATACGTAAAAAAACAACCCAAAAGGGGACAGGGTTTGGAGAACTTCTGGATAGCTGAACACACGGAGGTTCCTGGAGAGGGTGGCACATCCAGAAAAGGCACGGAAGCTCTGTGCTTCTTTCCCCATACCTTGTTCTATACATCTCTTCCTCTGGTGTTCCTCTGAATATGTTGTAATCTTTCTTTCTTTCTTTTTTCTTCTTGGAGACAGAGTCTTACTCTGTTGCCCAGGCTGGAGTGCAGTGCACCATCTCAGCTCACTGCAACCTCTGACTCCTGGGTTCAAGCAGCCCTCCCACCTCGGCCTCCCGAGTAGCTGGGACTACAGGAGCACGCCATTATGTCTGTCTTATTTTTGTATTTTTTGTAGAGACAGTTTTGCCATGTTGCCGAGGCTTGTCTGGAACTCCTGGGCTCAAGTGATCTGCTTACCCTGGCCTCCCAAAGTGCTGGGATTACAGGGGTGAGCCACTGCGCCTGGACTGTCATATTCTTTATAATAAACCAATAAACTTTAGTGTTTCCTTGAGTTCTGTAACCTCCTCTAGCAAATTAGTCAAACCCAAAGAGGGGCTTGTGGGAACCCTGATTTATAGCTATTCAGTAAGAAGCACAGGTAAGGCGACTTGGGCCTTGCGATTGGCATCTGGAACTGGTAGTTAAAAGTCTTGGGGACTGAACCCTCAACCTATGGGGTATGGTGCTTTCACCCCATAGATAGTGTCAGAATTGAATTACAGTAGAGGATACTCAGCTGGTGTCACTGCAGAAATGCTTGTTTGGTGTATAGGGAAAACCCCCACACATTGGGTCACAGAAGTCTTTTGTGTTGATTGTTGAGAGTGTAGGGAGAAACTGAGTTTGTTTTTTTCTCAATATTCTTGCACATTTGCACTCTTTGTCCTGTTACTTTTGCTCAGTGTATTTTTGAGATTCATTCATGTCATGTTTTTCTGTACGTTATTTTTTTATTCCTGAGAAGGATTCCATTAAGAAATGTCGTTATTGGGGTGTAATTGACATACACTAAACTGCACATATTTAAAATGTACAATTCCCTAAGTTTTGATATATGGATATACTTGTGAAGACGTGACAATCATGATAGTGGACATACTCACTGATTCCAAAGAATTCTTTCTGCTTATTTATAATTCTTCTCGCCCATCCCTACCCCATGTTCTATCCACAGATAGCCAATTGATCTGTTTTCTGTTATTATAGATTCATTTGCATTTTCTGTTGGTGATGGGTTCTTTTAGCTTTCATATGTCTGAATGTCTTCACTTACCTTCATTTTTGAAATACATTTTTACTGGGTAAAGAATTTTTTTTCTTTAGTACTTTATTTCTTGGAGTACTTTAAAGATGTTTCACTGTCTCCTAGCTTATGTTGTTTCTGAAAAGTGAAAGTCCTGATAATGTCTGTATGTCTGTAAGCAATTTGACTGCCTCCCTCAATCCCATTACCTTTCAGACCTGTCTCCAGATGTGTTTCCTGTCTTGGGCTTTTGCCCTTGCTATTTTATGCCTGGAACCTTCTTCCTCTAAATAACTGCATGGCTTAACTTCATCTTCAAGCCTTGACTTAAATGGTTTCTAGATGAGACCTGCCCTCACAATTTTAAGAAAGTTGCTAACACACCTGATTCTCTTTACCTTGTTCTGTTCTTCCCATTGCACTTTTCATCTGATATACATCATTTATTGTATTTATTGTTTGTCTTTCCACTAGACTGTTATGAAGATTTAAAAACTTGTGCAAATTGAGAGAATACAGTAAGTCCCGGTGTCCCCATCACCCACATTTAAAAATTATCAATTTAAATTTTGCTGTATTTGTCCAATTTCCTTTTTCCTTTGTTTGAAACCCTTTTATTACTTTTTTATGGTAAAGTAAAACAAATGGAAAAACAAATATTCAACTTAATGAGTTACACAGCATCTACCCCTTTCATCACCTCTTGGAAATGGTTTGAATTTTTGGTGTCTTTTAAAAATTTGTAAGAGTATGTCTAGAATAGCCTTTAGTCTAGGAATAAGTTGATCCCTTTTCTGAGCACTCTACTTGATGCCGTTTATATTAAGAGGACTTTCTACTTTGGCTGAGAGAATGTGAGGTATACCTTATTATGCCTGACCCCTTGGAACATGAGAGGTTCCACCTGCTTCTTTCTGGTGACTCTTCTCCTGGCCTTGGTTACCATGCACTTACCAGTACTCAGCCTGAGAGAGAGATAACAGCTGCGTTTGTGCAGCTTTGTCCTCTATGGTACTTGACCCTGGGAATGCTACTGCTCTTAAGTTTTGGATTCTGTCTCTTCAACACAAAGAGACTGTTGGGCTCTATTTGGACTTTTCTCCATTATTTGTACTTTAAAATTGTATCAGGCAGTAAGCTGGGCAGTCAGAAGATTAACCTTGTTTCCCTTTTGTCAGTGTTTACAGTCCGTTACTGCATGTTGTCTGAAAACCATTGTTTAATAAATTTTATCTGGATTTTAGTTGTTTAAGGCAGGAGGCTAAATCTGTCCCATTAGTCCATAAAGGCTTGAAGTACAAGTTCCTACCTGTTTTTTAATTATGATAGACCTTAGTTTCTCATTGTAAACATAAGTTATTTGAGAATTGATATGCGTTTTTTTTTTAATGTTGCACTTCCCACTTGTGACATAAGAAAACATTATCTTACAGGAACAGAAGAAGAAAGAAAAATTGGAGAGAAAAAAGGAGTCTTTAAAAGTTAAAAAGGTAATATAGCCAGCCAGAATATTTTTTATGTCATTTAAATATTGAAGAAATACTTTTGTATTCTTCTGACTTTTTTGATCATCTGTTTAATTTTAACTTTCTTTAGTGATAAACCTAACTTTGTTACAAGCAATGCAGAAACATGTAAAATCTGTTCCTCACTATTTAAGAAATGGAGAAAGAGCCAAAGTATGATCCACTTTAGTTTCTTATTCTATGGATTATTTTGGACGTTGGCAAAATTTGACTTTCTTAATTGGAAAGAATCTGCAAATTTAAACTTCAAGGCATTTTATAAGTAGCCATCTTCTTTGAAACCTGTAATGAAGTTGTGCTAGTGAAAAGAGAAATAATTTATTGAGTACATACTGTGTGTCAGGTGTGCTAGTGTGTCTTCTCTTACTCTATTTTTTTTTTTTTTGAGACGGGGTCTCGCTCTGTCACCCAGGCTGGAGTGCAGTGGTGCAATCTCGGCTCACTGCAAGCTCTGTCTCCCGGGTTCACGCCATTCTCCTGCCTCAGCCTCCCGAGTAGCTGGGACTATAGGCGCCCGCCACCATGCCTGGCTAGTTTTTTGTATTTTTAGTAGAGACAGAGTTTCACTGTGTTAGCCACGATGGTCTCCATCTCCTGACCTCGTGATCTGCCCACCTCGGCCTCCCAAAGTGCTCAGATTACAGGCGTGAGCCACCACGCCCAGCCTGTTTTCTCTTACTCTCACAACAGTTCCTGTTAGGTAGAGGTACTTTTTCACCCCATTTTACATAAATAGGCTGATGCAAGGAGATAAAGAACAATCATATTCAAGGATTCTATATTTGTGAATTCGCCTACTCACTTAAATTTATTTGTAACCCCAGAGTCAAGATTCCTGACACCGTCATGGTCATTTTTGGATATGCTTATGTTCAGAGCAGCAAAGAATTTTAGTCTTCCAATACATATGTTCCAAGCTCAGCTCAAACATGGGTTGCTGTGCTTTGTTTTCAGCTACCATATGTATGTCAAGCATATATCCTTTTCATGGTCTTTATTTAGCACCATAATTTTTGCATTTTTTTGTGCTTTTTCCTGGTGATTTTGCTGTTAAAATGGCCCCCAACTATTGTACCAAAGTGCTGTCTAGTGTTTCTAAGTACAAAAAAGCTGTGCCATATGGAGAAAGTGTGTCTTGGGTAAGCTTCGTTTAGGCATGAGGTACAGTGCTGTTGGCCCTGAGTTTGATATTTATTTTATTTTATTTTATTTTATTTTATTTTTTGGAGACAGTCTTGCTCTGTTGCCCAGGCTGGAGTGCAGTGGTGCAATCTTAGCTCACTGCTACCTCCACCTCCTGGGTTCAAGCAATTCTTCTGCCTTAGCCTCCCGAGTAGCTGGGACTACAGGTGCGCGCCACCATGCCTGGCTAATTTTTGTATTTTTAGTAGAGACAGGGTTTCACCATATTGGGCGGGCTGGTTTCGAATTCCTGACCTCATGATTCGCCCGCCTCGGCCTCCCAAAGTGCTAGGATTACAGACGAGAGCCACCACACCCAGCTGGCCCTGAGTTCAGTATTAATCAACATATATATTAAATAAGATATCTTTAAAAACAGAAACACAAAACAGGGTTGTGTATCGTTTGGTTGAAAATGTCATAACCAGAGTCAGAGACCCAAGCTTGTATTTTTCCTAGGGGCAATAATAAGTCAATAGTCGTAGTGATTTTATCGAACCACAAGTACTGCAGATAATGAGAGCTGACTCTAATTTGCTGAAAATTATGGATTTGAACCCAGGATTAGTTTAAGAGTTTCTACTTAGCTTCTGTGCTAGACTGCCTTTTATTTATTTATTTATTTATTTTGAGACGGAGTCTCGCTCTGTCACCCAGGCTGGAATGCAGTGGCGTGATTTCGGCTCACCGCAACCTCTGTCTCCCGGGTTGAAGCAATTCTCTGCCTCAGCCTCCCAAGTAGCTGGGATTACAAGCCCACCCGCCAGCACACCTGGCTAATTTTTGTATTTTTGGTACAGACAGGGTTTCACCATCTTGGCCAGACTGGTCTTGAACTCCTGATCTTGCGATCCACTCGCCTCGGCCACCCAAAGTGCTGAGATTAAGTCCAGTTATTTGATTCTTAGACTAGTTAATGGTGATGTTAAAATGCCTGATAAAGTATTTCGCAGACTATTTTGCAACAAAACCCATTATTTAAAACTGGTAATACTGCTAGGTGTAGTGGCTCACGCCTATAATCCCAACACTTTGGGAGGCTGAGGCAGATGGATTCCTTGAGGCCAGGAGTTCGAGACCAGCCTGGTCAACATGATGAGACCCTGTCTCTGCTAAAAATACAAAAAATTAGCTGGGCATGGTGGTGTGTGCCTGTAGTCCCAGCTACTTGGGAGGCTGAGGCACGAGTATCACTTGAACCACGGTACGCAGAGGTTGCAGTGGGCCAAGATTGCGTCACCACACTCTAGTCTGGGCCACAGAGGGAGACTCTGTTCCTAAATAAATAAATAAATAAAACTGGTAATACTGAGTCTACTGAGAGAGAGTATTAAAAAAATAAAAATAAAAATGGGCTAGGCATGGTGGCTGCAATCCCAGCACTTTGGGAGGCCAAGGTGGGCCAATCACCTGAGGTCAAGAGCTGGAGACCAACCTGGCCAACATGGTGAAACCCAGTCTCTACTAAAAATACAAAAATTAGCCAGGCGTGATGGTGGGTACCTGTAATCCCAGCTACTCAGGAGGCTGACACAGGAGAATTGCTTGAACCCGGGAGGCCGAGGTTGCCGTGAGCTGAGATCATGCTACTGGACTCCAGCCTGGGTGACAGAGCAAGACTCTGTCTCAAAAAAAAAAAAAAAAAAAAAAAACAAACCCTCTGATCCTTGACTCACTTGCTAATTTCAGAGACTTATAGGGCTTTTCAGATTTTTATTTTCATAGAGACAGAGCTTCACTATGTTGCCCAGGCTGGTCTCGAACTCCTGGGCTTAAGCTATCCCCCACACCTTGGCCTCCGAAAGTGCTGGGATTACAGGCGTGAGCTAGCACAACTGGCCTTACCTAGGGGTTTTGAAGAACATGTTTTTATTTATATGACAATTTTACTGGCTTAGTCATTTATTCCCTGCTCTTTAACCTGTTAATTTAATATATCCTTCACTTTATTCCACCTAACTTTTTATACCAGGGTTTTGATTTTTTTCCCCTCTGCTTTTTCCGTAAAGGTGTCAACTATTCTGCCTACTCTAATCGCACCAGTCCAGTCCTTTTTCGGTATTTTCTTGTTTAATCTTCAGACTTTGTAACTTAATTTAAAAATTCATTACATTTTTTTTTGTCATTTTATCATGCATGTTGTTCACCTATTCTTGATATACTTTCCCAACTCTTATTTTGAAACTTAAAAAATTTTTTTAGAGGTGATGTCTCAGTAGCCCAGGATAGAGTCCAGTAGCACCATAGTAGCTCACTATAGCTTTGAACTCCTGGGGTCAAGCCATCTTGCCACCTCAGCCTCCTGAGTAGCTGAGACTACAGGTGCACACCACCATGCTCAACTAATTTTTACATTTTTTATAGAGGTGGGGATCTTGCTTTGTCGCACAAGCTGGTCTTGCACTCCTGGCTTCAAGCAGTCCTACTACCTAGTCCTCCTAAAGTGCTGGGATTATAGGTGTGAGCCACTGCACCTGGCCAGAAACTGTTTCTTAACATCTCATTTCCCTTACCTTCCTCACTAATAATTTTCCATTAGTATTCTCTTTTATTTCTGCTTTGGGTTATATTTAATGTATGAATTTCATTCACAATGAATATTCCTTCAATACCCTACCTATTGAATATTTTCAGCGTAATGTATAAAGATGTACATGGCTCTGTCGCCCAGGCTGCAGTGCAGTGGTGTGATCTCGGCTCACTGCAAGCTCCGCCTCCGGGGTTCACGCCATTCTCCTGCCTCAGCCTCCCGAGTAGCTGGGACTACAGGCGCCCGCCACCACGCCTGGCTAATTTTTTGTATTTTTAGTAGAGACGGGGTTTCACCATGTTAGCCAGGATGGTCGCGATCTCCTGACCTCATGATCTGCCCGCCTCGGCCTCCCAAAGTGCTGGGATTACAGGCTTGAGCCACCGCACCCGGCCAAGATGTACATGGTATTTCTAAATAAAAATGCCAACTATGGGCTGGGCGCAGTGGCTCAACGCCTGTAATCCCAGCACTTTGGGAGGCCTAGGCGGGTGGATCACCTGAGGTCAGGAATTCAAGACTAGCCTGGCCAACATGGTGAAACCCCATCTCTACTAAAAATACAAAAATTAGCTGGGCGTGGTGGCGGGTGCCTGTAATCCCAGCTACTCTGGAGGCTGAAGGAGGGGAATCTCTTGAACCTGGCAGGCGGAGGTTGCAGTGAGCCGAGATTGTACCAGTGCACACTATCCTGGGCTACAAGAGTGAAACTCCGTCTCCAAAAAACAAACAAATGAAATGCCAACTATGTTTAATTTTGAAATTTCTCTTCTAAATGGCAAAAAATGGACAGAAGTAGAGCCCTTGGGAAAAAGCAGAGATTATGAACAAGTTATAGTAGGGAAATACAGAAAAATATTACATGTAGGTAAGTATAATAGTGAAAAATTGTGGATGTGGCTCAATTGCAGGAAACATATTTTTTCTCAAGTTAATCAGTGCCTTTTGACGTATAATACTATAAAGGTCCTTAGTAAAATCAATATTCCGAATCCTTGTTTTGTAGGATAAAAATTCAATTGATGCAAGTGAAGAGAAGCCAGGTAAATATCCTTATTCTAGTTTTGAAGAATATGTGTTTATGTTTCTATTTTAATTGCTGTCAAAAATAAAATTTTTTTTTATAGTTATGAGGAAAAAAAGAGGAAGAGAAGATGAATCATACAATATTTCAGAGGTCATGTCAAAAGAGGTAAAAATAAAAGGGAGAGGGCACCTAACATTTGATGTTGAGTGAAATGTAGGTTTTAAACCACCTTAAATCTGTAAGGATTGAATATTCAATATCACATCAAATATGTTTTGAATTTAATATTATATATCATTTATAGGTGAAGCTGCCAAAATGTTTGAAGCTATCTACCAACCTACAGTAGACTTGAGACTAATCTGAAACTAATGTCATCTGACCTTCATAGACTTTTTTTTTTTTTTTTTTTGAGATGGAGCTCTGTGGTCCATGCTGCCTTGCAGTGTCACTATATCTGCTCACTGCAACCTCCGCCTCGTGGGTTCAAGCGATTCTCCTGTCTCAGCCTCCCAAGTAGCTGGGATAACAGGTGCCAACCACCATGCCTGGCTAATTTTTGTATTTTCAGTAGAGATGGGATTTCACCATGTTGGCCAGGCTGGTCTTGAACTCCTGACTTAAGGTGATCTGCCCGCCTCGGTCTCCTAAAATGCCAGATTACAGGCGTGAGCCATCGCGCCCATCCTCACTTAAGTGGCAAATAGGCTTATACCTTTAGGTTGTTCTGGTTTTCTTTTCTTTCTTTCATTTCCTTCCTTTCTAGCTTCCTTCTTTTTTTTCTTGTTTTCTTTTTTTGAGACAGAGTATCACTCTGTGACTTCAGCTGGAGTGCAGTGGCACAATCATGGCTCACTGCAGCCTCGACCTCATGGGCTCAAGTGATCCTCCTACCTCAGCCCCCTGAGTAGCTGGGACTACAGGTGTGTGACACCATGCACAGCTGGCTAATTTTTAAATTTTTTATAGCGACGAGATGTCATATGTTGCCTAGGTTGCTCTTGAACTCCTGGGTTCAAATGATCTTTTTGCTTCAGCCTCCCAAATTGCCAAGAGTACAGGTGTGAGCCAGTGTGCCCAGCTTTTTGTTGGTTTTCTTTTTTTTTTTTGATGAGACGGAGATTTACTCTTGTTGCCCAGGCTGGAGTGCAATGGCACAATCTAGGCTCACCGCATCCTCCACCTCCCAGGTTCAAGCGATTCTCCTGCCTCAGCCTCCCGAGTAGCTGGGATTACAGGCATGTGCCACCACACCTGGCTAATTTTGTATTTTTAGTAGAGACGGGGTTTCAGTGTGTTGCCCAGGCTGATCTTGAACTCCTGACCTCAGGGGATCCACCCGCCTCGGCCTCCAAAAGTGCTGGGATTACAGGCGTGAGCCACTGCACCTGGCCTTTGCTGGTTTTCTTATTTGGGTTATTACAGATAACAGTAATAGCTTTGACTCTACCTATTATCTTGTGCTTGTTAAGTACCTAGTGGACTTGTATAGCATTTTGCAAGGAACTGTGGAAACAACAGGCATGGGCATAGAGCTTAAAATTACATATATGTTGCGGAGAGTTGGGGGGAAAGGGTAGGGTAGTAAAGACACTGACCAGAGCAGAGAAGTATTTTAGGGAAAAAGATGGTACCAGCTCTTTGTTAAAGGAGTCTGAGCCTGGCCTAGTCAGAAATTGTCACTATAATTTAACTTTTTGTAACCCCTAACCTTGTCTTAAGAACTTTATTCTTGTTCTTTGTTGAAGACTTTTATGAAACTGAAATCATATGCTCATTTCTAAAACTAGCTTCTTTTTTTCATTTCTCACTTTTTACTTCAAAATATGAATGAATTAGAGCGTCTTCAGTTGTGACAAACCAGTTCCTTAGCATGTTTTTAATGTGTCACATTCTTCTTTTTTTTTTCTTGGAGACAGAGTCTTGCTCTGTCCCTCAGGCTGGAGTGCAGTGGCGCGATCTCGGCTCACTGCTACAAGCTCCGCCTCCCATATTCAAGTGATTCTTATGTCTCAGCCTCTGAGAAGCTGGGATTACAGGCACCTATTTGTATTTTTAGTAGAGACAGGGTTTTGCCATGTTGGCCAGGATGGTCTTGAACTACTGACCTCAGGTTATCCTCACGCCTTTATCTCCCAAAGTGCTGCGATTACAGGCATGAGGCACCACTCCCGGCCACATTCTTATATTTAAAAAAAAGCACAACTCTATTGTCTACTGTTGTTCTTTTACCTGAAGTTCAAACTCTTTAGCTCTTCATAAGAAAAATTTACATAATAGTTTTCCTTTTCTCTAGGGATGCAGTGATAGTTTTTCATTGAAAAATAATCGTCGGGGCCAGGAGCAGTGGCTCACGCCTGTAATCCCAGCATTTTGGGAGGCTGAGGCGGGTGGATCCCGTGAGGCCAGGAGTTCGAAACTTGTCTGGCCAACATGGTGAAACCCCGTCTCTACTAAAAATATAAAAATTAGCTGGGAATGGTGGCTTGCGTCTGTAGTCCTAGCTACTCAGGAGGCTGAGGCAGGAGAATCACGAACCTGGGAGGCAGAGGTTGCAGTGAGCTGAGATCATGCCACTGCACTCCAGCCTGGGCAACAGAGCAAGACTCTGTCTCAAAAAAAAAACAAAAAAAGTTAGGGCCCACTGAAATTGATTATGGTATCCATTCAACTTGCAGTTTAAAACACTTTTAGCCTGGGTGTGGTGGCTCATACCTGTAAACCCCGGCACTTTGGGAGGCCAAGGTGGGAGGATCACCTGATGTCAAGAGTTCGAGGCCAGCCTGACCAACATGGAGAAACCTCATCTCTACTAAAAATACAAAATTAGCTGGGCTTGGTGGTGCATGCCTGTAATCCCAGCTACTTGGGCAGGCTGAGGCAGGAGAATCGCTTGAACCCTGGAGGTGGAGGTTTCAGTGAGCTGAGATGGCACCATTGCACTCCAGCCTGGGCAACAAGAATGAAACTCCATCTCGAAAAAGAAAAACCACTTTTAATATGCCATACTGAAGTTTAGCCAGTCATACAGCTGTTTATTTAATTTGTTAAATGGTTGTGGAATATCGGTTTTGGGCAAACTTTGTCATAGGTGGATGAAATCCATTAGTAAAGAAAGGTAAACGCTGTCTTCACCTTAGCCTACATACAGAGAGATATATAGGAGTAAGTAGTCAATGAAATTGAATTTTTTTTTTTGAGACAATGTTTCTATTACCCTGGCTTGAATGCAGCTGGCACAATCTCAGCTCACTGCAGCCTCAACCTCCCAGACTCAAGTGATCCTCCTGTCTCACACTCCCCAGTAGCAGGGACTATGTTCATGTGCCACCAGGCCTGGCTGATTTTTGTATTTTTTGTAGAGATGGGATTTTGTCATGTTGTCTAGGCTGGTCCCGAATTTTTGGGCTCCTGCCTCGGCCTCCCAAAGTACTGGGATTACAGGTCTGAGCCACTGTGTCCGGTTGGGAATTGGATGTTTATACACGATATTAGAGGGGCTCTTCACTCTGGCATGCAGTTCCTGAACCTTTTCATCTAGAAAAGGAAATGATATCTGTGTTGTGACTTGAAGGATAAAAGTTAAAGTATTTAAAGGTGGGATTAATAGGGAAAGAGTAAAGTACAGGGAAGATAGTGGGGGAGGTGTTTTAGGAAGAAATAATAGCATTGAACAAATAGCCAGGGTCAAAAGAGACTGGCAGTTTCAAAAAACTTGAAGTAAATTATATTTGCTTCCAATTTGTATATAAGTGAAAAGAGTGATGAAGGAAGGATGAAGCTGTAGATGTAAGCATGGTCAGGAGTTTAAGGCTGCCATAAGTAAAGTAGGAAGCTATTGAAAGATGTTAAGCACATTTCCATTTTGGTAAATCACTTGGCTAGTGTATTCAGAGATCTGTAGGCATAGCAGTTTTTCTTTCTTTCTTTCTTTTTTTTTTTTTAAGACAAAGTTTCACTGTGTGGCCCAGGCTGGAGTGCAGTGGTACGATCTCGGCTCACTGCAACCTCCGTCTCCCAGTTCAAGCAATTCTTTCCCCTCAGCTCCCTGAGTAGTCCAGCGCCTGGGACTATGGGCACGTGCCACCATGCCTGGCTGTTTTTGTATTTTTTGGTAGAGAGGTGGTTTCACCATCTTGGCCAGGCTGGTCTCAAACTCCTGACCCAAAGTGATCTGCCTGTCTCTGCCTTCCAAAGTGCTGGGATTACAGGTGTGAGCCACCATGCCTGGCCCCATACCAGTTATTCTTTCATTTACTGTTACTTCTTTCTTCTGTATATTTACTGAATTTCCTGCTCTCTTTTCCTCTTTGCCTAACTAAATTCTTTCCATTGTTTCATTCTCACCTTACTTGCTGAAGAATCTCTAAATCTGTGAATGCATTTGGAGAGGTATAACCCAATTGAGTGTTCTGCCACTGTGGACCCTGCTCCTCCAAATTATCCCTTCTGATTCTTCACCTTTTCCTTCCTCACTGGGTCTTTGCCTTTTTTCAATTATAGATACCTTGTGTTTTCCTGTCTGCAGAACAAAAATTTTTGAACCAGTCTTTCTAGATTGCCCTGTTTTCTATTCTTTATTTCCAAGTTCTTTTTTGAGACAGAGTTTTGCTCTTGTTGCCCAGGCTGGAGTGCAATGGCGCCATCTCGGCTCATTGCAACCTCTGCCTCCCAGGTTCAAGCGATTCTCCTGCCTCAGCCTTCCCGAGTAGCTAGGATTACAGGCATGTGCCACCACGCCTGGCAAATTTTGTATTTTTAGTAGAGACGGGGTTTCTCCATGTTGGTCAGGCTGGTCTCGAACTCCTGATCTCAGGTGATCCACCCACCTTGGCCTCCCAAAGTGCTGGGATTACAGGCATAAGCCACTGCGCCGGCCTGTTTCCAAGCTTTTTAAGAGTAGGCTGGACTGGACATGATGCCTGACACCTGTTATCCCAGCACTTTGGGAGGCCAAGGTGGGAGGATCACTTAAGCCCAGGAGTTTAAGACTAGTTTGGGCAACATGGCGAAATCCTGTCTCTACAAAAAAAAAAAATACAGAAATACCCAGGTGTGGTGGTGCACAGCTTTGGTCCCAGCTGCATAGGAGGCTGAGGTGAGAGGATCACCTGAGCCTGGGGAGGTCAAGGCTGCAGTGAGGTGAGATTGCTCCACTGCACTGCAGCATGGGCAAGAGAATGAGACCCTGGTTTTGTTTTTGTTTTTGTTTTTGTTTTTGTTTTTTTTGGAGACAGAGTCTCGCTCTGTCGCCAGGCTGGAGTGCAGTGCTGCGATCTTGACTCACTGCAACCTCCGCCTCCTGGGTTCAAGTGATTGTCCTGCCTCAGCATCCTGAGTAGCTGGGACTACAGGTGCATGTCACCACGCCCAGCTAATTTTTGTATTTTTAGTAGAGATGGGGTTTCACCATTTTGGCCAGGATGGTCTAGATCTCTTGACCTCGTGATCCATCTGCCTTGGCCTCCCAAAGGGCTGGGATTACAGGACCGCGCCCGGCCCTTTTTTTTTTTAAAGAGTAGCCTGTACATATTTCCTTACACATTATGCAGTTGAGCAGTTTTACGCCTACCAGTTGAATTTATTGGTATCTTTGAAATTGATACCTAGCACAAAACAATTTATCTTTTCCTCTCTTCCGAATCTTGCTCTTTTGTTTTCTCTTTTTTTGGTGTTAATGTCAGAACCAGTATCTACTGTGTCATCTAAAACAGAATTTAGGAGTTTATCTGAATTTCCTTATATATCTAGATTTTTATCGATTTCTGTGAGTCATTTCATTTGCTGCTACTCTGGTGTTTATGCCCTTATTCTGCCCTATTTATAGTAGTTTCTTAATTGATTTTTTATAATCCTAGTCTAGCTCTCATTGTCAAGAGTACCAGATTGCTTTTTCTGAAACTCAAATTTAATTACTCATAACCTCCATTACTTTTTATGGTTTCACAAGCAATTGCATTTTCTTGTAGAAGAATTTGAGAATAAACAAAATACAAGAAAATCACCTGACAAGCTGTCACACAGATAATCACTAGCATTTTGGTATATGTATATTCTTTTTCTTTGTATTATGGAAAATCTCAAAAATTACAAATGTTCAGAGGATAGTAAATTGAATGTCCACCTTTATCACTTTTTTTTTTTGAGATGGAGTTTCACTCTTGTTGCCCAGGCTGGAGTGCAGTGGCATGATCTTGGCTGACAGCAACGTCCGCCTCTCAGGTTCAAGCGATTCTCCTGCCTCAGCCTCCCGAGTAGCTGGGATTACAGGCATGCGCCATCACGCTCGGCTAATTTTTAGTTTTATTAGAGATGGGGTTTCTCCATGTTGGTCAGGCTGGCCTTGAACTCCTGACCTCAGGTGATCCGCCCGCCTCGGCCTCCCAAAGTGCTGGGATTACAGGTATGAGCCACCGCGCCCAGCCAATTGCTTTTTAATTCTGGGATATTTTAAGAAAAAGCTCAGCAAGACTTTTTTTTTTTTTCTTAAGGTGTTGTCACCTGGGCTGCACTTTCACCTGGGCTGGAGTGCAGTGGCGTGATCTTGGCTCACTACAACCTTTGCCTCCTGGGTTCAAGTGAGTCTCCTGTCTCAGCCTCCCAAGTAGCTGGGATTACAACTGCATGCCACCACACCCAGCTAATTTTTTGTATTTTTAGTAAAGGCAGGGTTTCACCGTGTTGGCCAGGCTGGTCTCAAACTCCTGACCTTGTGATTTGCCTGACTTGGCCTCCCAAAGTGCTGGGATTACAGGCGTGAGCCACCGTGCCCGGCCAAGACTATTTTTTAGAACCATAACCACAGTACAGTTAGCATACTTTTGAAAGTCGATGGGAATTCGTTAATATTTAAATTTCTCAATAGGCTAATTTTTATTTTTAGGGATGGGGGCTTGCTGTATTGACGAGACTGGAGTGCAGTGGCTATTCCTGAGTATTGTCATAGTGACTACATCTCAAACACCTGGGCTCACATGATCCTCCTGCCTCAGTGTCCCGAGTAGTAGTACAGGGACTATAGGCACTTCCCGCTGTGATCTGCTTCCTCATACATTTTAAAAAAATAGTTGGTTCAAATCAGAATCCGAAAAAGTTACATAAATTGTGTTTGATTAATGTGTATCTTGGGTCTCTTTTAGATCTAGAGTGTCTCTCATCTTTTTTAAGAAACATTATTTGTTGAAGAAAATGAGTAATTCTGTATAATTCCCCACATTCTAGACTTTACTGATTGTATCCCCATGATTTCTCTGCCTCTTGTGTTTCCTGTTAACTATAGTAACTATAAGTTAAATACGGAAGTTTGTAATTAAGGTGTTTTTTTATTTTTGTTTTTGTTTTTTTTTTTTTGGGAGACAAGGTCTTTCTCTGTTGCCCAGGGTGGAGTGCAGTGGTGCCATCTCGGCTCATTGAACCTCTGATTCCTGGGCTCAAGCAATCCTCCCACCTCATCCTCCTGAGTAGCTGGGACTACAGGCGTGCACCACCAAGCCCAGCCAACTTTTATATTTTTTGTAGAGATGGGATCTCACCATGTTGCCCATGCTTGATTTTTAATAAGAATACTTCATTGGTGGTATTTATAGATTTTGATTTGTTTCCAAATTGTTCTTTCAAAAGTTTCATTTTATCTAGTCATTTTACAGGACAGCTTTTATCAGTTCCTGGTATAAAATCCTGCTGGCCTCAGCCTTATAATATGAATATGTATACATACATAATACTTCATACACATACGATATACATATATTCCCGTGTATATATATGTGTGTGTGTCAGCCACTTACATGTCCTGTTACTCTTCTATGAATCTTAAATTTGATATTGCTGTTTTGAATCTACTTCATCCCCTATGCCTTCTATATTCTCTCTGCTTGAAATCTACCCTCACTATCTTGAATGATGAAGCCTGGTGACAACTTTTTAGATAATTTTATGTAAGATAATTATTTGCTAAGTCATCCAGTGACACACTCGGGTATTGTTTGTCTCCCTACCATCAGCATCTAGTAGGTACTTCAAAATCAGAGCGCTTTATTCTGTATTTTTAATTTTTTCTGTCTTTGCCTCTTACCCAGGGATGCAAACTCAGATGTCTATCCACAGAGGCCTAAAGTGGGCTGTAACATGGTTTGGCAGACTTTTAATGTAAATAGCCAGATAGTAAATATTTGTAGCTTTTGAGTACTTTTGTGGGCAACTACTCAACCCTGTACTCTGCTGTTGTTGCTTGAAAGTAGCCATAGACAAACCGTAAACAAGTGAGGCTGACTTTGTTCCAATTTATCCCATTTCTTTGCTTTTAAAAAAATACCTATGTATTCGCTTAGCTGGAGTTGGTCTACAGGCTGTAGTTTGCAGACCCCAGGACTAGAGGTTTGTTGCCATGTGTGAATTTGTACTTAATCTACTCAGATTAAAAGAAAGAAAAGCTGGAAAATCACTGTATTTGATGAAATATGCCATTGTATAAGTGTTCCCAAATTAGCTTAGAATGTTATGAAATATTATGAGCCAGTAATGTCTATAGGCTTATTTCTGCCTGAAGGCCACTAGTTTTATCTTGAGAATCTCATCCTCATTTCCTGGCAAAATAAGCACAGAATAAATGCTTGTTGAATAAATAAATAAATGAACCTCATACATTATTAATTTGTTTTTGTTTTCTCAAACTACTAGGAAATTTTGTCTGTGGCTAAAAAAAATAAAAAGAATGAGGTAAGAAATTTATAATGTAAGATTAAGTTTAGAAGTCATATTTACTCCTCAGTTACTAGTCCTTTTTCTTTAATCAGCAGTATATGTTCTTCTCACTATTTATCCTGTTTCTTTGCTTTAAAAAAAAAAATACCTGTGTATTCACTTCTTCCATATCCAACATTCTTCTTTTTTATGTATCAACTTTAGTTAGGTGTTTTATTGCATGATTCTTGATGTATAAATGTTAATTTATGGGTCTAGCAATGTTGCTTTTAACTTGTGAATCTGGCAGTGATACAAGTGCTCGTAACCATGTGGATATAAACCGTGAGTCATCTTATGGAAGCTGTGAGGGATGCCTTAATCTTGCTTCAGACCTTAAAGATTTTTTAAGTTTCTTAAAAGTTCTGTTTGAGAAGGCTTGATTTCTGAGCCACCTCTTCACTTACCCCATTTCATGTAGAGAGGTTCCTTGTTATCTGACTTTTTATTGCTCAAGTACTTAAAATTACGAGGTTGCCTAGGGAAGCAAAATAATCATGACATGAAAATATTCATGAATGGATATCAACTTCAGGTAGTTAATTTACATATTAAAGATTTTTAGGCCTTTGGGAAATCAATGTTATGTTTATAAAATGAGAGATTATCTATTTGGTCATATAATTTCGTCCAAAATTTATATTGTAAAAGTGTCTTGATTTTTATTCTTTGTTAAGTATAAGGACTGGTTTACAGGTGCAGTTTAGTTGGATTTTTAAAGATTTAGTTAGATAAACATTTAGTTGGATTTTTAAGATAAAGTCTAGATGTAATCTTCTGTAATTTACTATGGGATTTTGGCTTCATTTTGTAACTTACAGTCAGTCAGTAAGAAATAGTTGTTAAGTATGGTATTTTAATGAATTTCGACACTTGCATACACTTGTGTAACCACCATCTAAATCAAGATATAGAACATTTCCATTGTAGAGGGATCTCTTCTATGTCTTTCCACCCCCAAACCCAGAGGAGGCCACTTTGTACACCTTTTATAGGATGGCTTATTATTTCCTTTCCACTCAACATGTCTGTGATACTCATTTATGTTGTTGAGCATATTAGTAACTGGTTTCTTCTTATTGTTGACTAGTATTCTGTTGAATGAATGTTACAATTTTCTCATCCATCCCCTTATTGATGGGCATTTGGGTTGTTTGCAGTTTGTGACTTTTATGAGTACGGTTGCTATGATAATTTACATACAAGTCCATGTGTAGACATGTTTTCATACTTTCTGCCTGTGTACCTGGGAATGGTATTGTTGTGTTACGTGGCAAATGTATGTTCATAAGAAAGTACAGATTTTTCCCCCCAAAGTGAACGCATCATTTTATTCTCTCGCCAGCAATGTTTGAAAATTCCAGCTTACATTATTGTCAGCATTTGATAGTCTTTTTAATTTCAGCCATTTTATTAGATGAGAAATGGTAACTTCTGTGGTTTTTAACTTGCATTTTCCTGATTACTACTGAAGTAGAGTATATTTTTATGTTCTTTGATAACTATGTTTTCTTTCTTTTTTTTTCTTTTTTGAGATGGAGTCTTGCTCTGTCGCCCAGGCTGGAGTGCAATGGCACGATCTCGGCTCACTGCAAACTCTGCCTCCCAGGTTCAAGCGATTCTCCTGCCTCAGCCTCCCAAGTAGCTGGGACAACAGGCGCATGCCACCATGCTCAGCTAATTTTTGTATTTTTAGTAGAGACAGTGGGTCACCATTTTGGCCAGGATGGTTTTGATCTCTTGACCTCGTGGTCTGCCCGCCTCGGCCTCCCAAAGTGCTGGGATTACAGGCGTGAGCCGCCATGCCCGGCCTATATGTTTTCTTTTGTAAAGTATCTGTTAGTATCTTTTGCCCGTCTTATTTATGTGTACTATATTTTCTGTGTAACAGTTTAATAAATTATTGAGTATCACAATATTAGAAGTTTGGAAGAGAGGTGCAATTCTAATGATCTTTTCAAAAGTATGTGCCTGATTTTAATTTGTAAGGGTTGTTCTCAGATTTTTATATTTTATTTTATTTTATTTTTTGAGGCAGAGACTCCTGTCACCCAGGCTGGAGTGCAGTGGCTGTGTTCATGGCTCACTGCAGCCTTGACTTCCTCGGTTCAAGTGATCCTCAGCCTCCCGAGTAGCTGGGATACGGGCAGTTGTGTGCAACCACACCCAGCTAATTTTTTGTATTTTTAGTAGAGACAGGGTTTCGCCATGTTGTCCAGGGTTGTCTTGGACACCTGGACTCAGGTGATCCTCCTGCCTCAGCTTCCCAAAGTGCTGTGATTGTAGGATTAGTCACTGTGCCAGCCTGTTATTGTTTTTTCTTTAGTAGCTTTTCATTTGTAGAGGGATGGCGATGTCTCCAGTTTTTTAATCCAGGTGTGATCTTTGTCTTCTATACTTAATGATTATAGGACTCGGTAGATTTTGTTAGTTACATTTTCTGTTAAATGGTGGCATACAGCAGCATTTTGTATAACACATCTTATTAAAATTTTTTTCTCTACAGGATGAAAACTCCTCCTCTACTAATCTCTGTGTGGAAGATCTTCAGAAAAATAAAGATTCAAATAGTATAATTAAAGATAGATTGTCTGAAACGGTTAGGCAGAATACTAAATTCTTTTTTGACCCAGTCCGGAAGTGTAATGGTCAGCCAGTACCTTTTCAACAACCAAAGCACTTCACAGGAGGAGTGATGCGATGGTACCAAGTAGAAGGCATGGAATGGCTTAGGGTAATGAATTGTAATTTTTAATACAAGATACTGGTTTTATTTCTATAGTAGCCTAATAATTTGACGTACCACAATTTGAGTCATTTCTATCATGTTTCACTATTATACATTTGTGTGTGGATACTTGCTTTCTGATTTCTTTACCCTGAATTTTTAGAAGTGGAAATTACCTTGTTAATGGCTTCTAACACTTTTATGGCTTTGATAAAGGACTTTCCACAGTGTTGTTATAATTTATGGTGTGATTATATCAGTTTTAACATAATTCTCATCTTTGGGTGTGATTTTTTAAAGAGAAGAAATAAAATATTGTAACCCTGTAGTTGTTTATATCCGAGTTTAAATACAGTATCTATTATTTTGTCCAGATGCTTTGGGAAAATGGAATTAATGGCATTTTAGCAGATGAAATGGGATTGGGTAAGACAGTTCAGTGCATTGCTACTATTGCATTGATGATTCAGAGAGGAGTACCAGGACCTTTTCTTGTCTGTGGCCCTTTGTCTACACTTCCTAACTGGATGGCTGAATTCAAAAGATTTACACCAGATGTAAGACATGCTTCCTTATGTTAAAATTATAATTTTACATGTTATGCTTTGTTGTTGTGAGAATTAAATTGTAGAACTCCTATAATTATATTGGTTCCTGTATAAATATTTTGTCTGATTTTTTACTCAATCTGCACAATACCCTAATTTAAATTTATATAGTATAGGTTTTGGAAATCCCTGACATCTTTCCTAAAATATTCCTGAATGATTTTCAGTGCATTGGTTAATTTGATTCGACTGAGACAGACTTAGGTAGAGATTTTATTAAAAATTCTACTTGTTCTTCACTTGATCTTTGCCAAAAGGCTGAGAAGAGAGTTTTCTGTTTTTTCTATACACGTTACCTTCTGCAGTTTTTTTTGAGACGGAATCTCTGTTGCCCAGGCTGGAGGGCAGTGATACAGTCTTGGTTCACTGCAATCTCTCCCTCCCATGTTGAAGCGATTCTTGTGCCTCAGCCACCCGAAGTAGCTGGGATTACAAGCATTTGTCACCATGCCCAGCTAATTTTATGTTTTTAGTAGAGACGATGTCTTGCCATGTTGGCCAGGCTGGTCTTGAACTCCTGGCCTGAAGAGATCTGCCCGCTTCGGCCTCCCAAAGTACTGGGATTATAGACGTGAGCCACCGTACCCCTCGGGCCCAGCCCTTCTGCACATTTTTGCCTTATGAGAAATACATATATTCTAGGCGTAGTATCACCATCTGTCTCATTTTATATATTTATATATATATATTATTTATTTATTTATTTTGAAATGGAGTCTGTCTCTGTCACCATGCTGGATTGTAGTAGCTGGGACTACAGGCGCACACCACAAGGCCGGGCTAATTTTTTGTATTTTAGTAGAGACAGAGTTTCACCATGTTGGCCAGGATGGCCTCTATCTCCTGACCTTGTGATCCGCCCACCTCGGCCTCCCAAAGTGGTGGGATTACAGGTGTGAGCCACTGCGCCCAGCCTATATGTATTTTATGTATTTGTAGGTTTTTTTGGGGGGGGGGGGGTGGTTGTGTTTGTGTGTGTGTGTGTGACAGAGTTTTGCTGTTGTTGCCCAGGCTGGAGTGCAATGGCACGATCTCGGCTCACTGCAACCTCCGCCTCCCGGGTTCAAGCGATTCTCCTGTCTCAGCCTCCCAAGTAGCTGGGATTACGGGCATGCGCTACCACGCCTGGCAAATTTTGTATTTTTAGTAAAAAACGGGGTTTCTCCATGTTGGTCAGGCTGGTCTGGAACTCCCGGCCTCAAGTGGTCTGCCCGCCTCAGCTTCCCAAAGTGCTGGGGATTACAGGTATGAGCCATCCCGCCTGGCCCGTGTATTTATTTTTATGACTTTTTTTTTTTTTCTTCAGACAGGATGTTGCTCTGTTGCTCAGGCTGGAGTGCAGTGGCGCCATTCTGGCTCACTGTGGCCTTCACCTCCCAGGCTCATGTGAGCCTGCTATCTCACACGCCTGAGTAGCTCATGTGAACCTCCCATCTCACTCAACTGGGTGAGTAGCTGGCACTACGGGTGTGTACCACCACACCAGCTAATTTTTGTATTTTTTGTAGAGATGGGATTTCTCCATGTTGCTCACGTTGATCTCGAACTACTGGACTTCAGAGATCTGCTTGCCTTGGCTTCCCAAAGTGTTGAGATTATAGGTGTGAGCCATTGTGCTGGGCCTGACTTTGTTTTGTTTTGTTTTGTTTTTTTTTTTTTCATTTTCTCCCATAATAGTTCAATGATTTGTTAGAATTGCTTGGCTTATTTTGCTATAGAAAAATAGAAATAAAATTTTAAAAAATTATATTTTTTCCCTCAATGATTTATATTTTCTAAATAGTCAATATTTACATTTTGTTCTTAAGTCTGATAAAAATCAATAAAAATTTTTCAGATCCCTACAATGTTATATCATGGAACCCAGGAGGAACGTCAAAAATTGGTAAGAAATATTTACAAACGGAAAGGGACTTTGCAGATTCATCCTGTGGTGATCACGTCATTTGAAATAGCCATGAGAGACCGAAATGCGTTACAGGTACAAATGATCTTCATTGGTTCTTTGTAATACATAAAACATGTTTTTCTTCATTTATACAACTTTATACAACTTTCTCACCATCTGGGAGCATTTGTCTAATTTTTTGTTGTTGTTGAAATAATAGATTATATTGTGCATATACCTGTAGAAGCTGGAAACTTTATTAACAGAATGATTGGGATGAAGGCCATCATTTGTAACAATATAATTAAAGCTTATGGCAGTTTAACCTATGGCTTAGAATCATCCAGAAATAGACCTAATCTCTGAATGTATTACAGATTTATTTGTGACAGGTACTTTGAGTATATGGAATTTACCTAGCGTATTTTGATCAAATAAGAGTATTTGAAGACAAGTTATTTTTAGAGTATCTTATTGGACTATTTGGTAACATTTTCATTTCTATTTTCTTGATGTTCTAGCTACTTATTTAAATAATTTCCAGTTAGCATAACAGAATTGAAAGATTGACCTTTTTTCTTTCGTGCCTTCTGTTTTCATTTATTGGTGTTTTGAACTTCTTCCTCACTGCTCTACCTCATTCATTTATAATTCTTGACTGCTTTTTTTTTCCTTTCTCTGGCCATGTGAGAATCCTCTTAGTGCAGTCCCCTTGGGTTTATCTTGCTTGCTTGGAAATAGGAAAGTACTTAATGGTTTCAACATAAAATCAAAACACGTAAGTCATAAATAGAATAATTATGACTTGCATAATTATGACCAGTATTGTCAGGTTTTATGTGTGTGCTGGCAAAACTTTGGAATATGATTTGCAGAAATCTTAGTTCAGGAGTTTAGCAAAGTTTATGAATGTGTACAGCATTAAAAAGTATTTAAACCAGGCAGAGCATGAAGGCTTATGCCAGTAATTCCAGCACTTGGGAGTCTGAGGCGGGCAGATCCCTTGAGGCCAGGAGTTCCAGACCAGTCTGGCCAACATGACGAAACCCTGTCTCCACTAAAAATACAAAAATTAGCTGGGTGTGATGGTGCACATGTTCAATGGCACAAGGATTGCTTAAACCCAGGAGGTGGAGGTTGCAGTGAGCTGAGATTGCACCACTGCACTCTAGCCTGTGTTACAGTGAGAGTCTGTCTCAAAAAGAAAAAAAAATTTAAACCAGCAGTCCCCAACCTTTTGGCACCAGGAACTGGTTTTGTGGAAGACAAGTTTTCCATGGACCATGGGTGGGGGATGGTTTCAGAATGATTCAAGTGCATTATAATTATTGTGCACTTTATTTGTATTATTATAAAATTGTCATATATAATGAAATAATAGGGCCGGCCCTAGTGGCTCACCCCTGTAATCCCAGCACTTTGGGAAGCTTAGGCGGGCAGATCACTTGAGGTGAGGAGTTTGGGACCATCTTGGCCAACATGGTGGCCAACATGGTGAAACCACGTCTCTACAAAAATACAAAAATTACCTGGGCACAGTGGCCTAGCTCCTTGGGAGGCTGAGGCAGGATAATTGCTTGAACCTGGGAGGCGGATGTTGCAGTGAGCTGAGATCATGCCGCTTGGTTGGCTGGGCAACCAAGTGAGACTGTGTCTCAAAATAATAATAATAATAATAATTTTACAACTCAACCATAATGTAGAATCAGTGGTAGCCCTGAGCTTGTTTTCCATCTAGGGATGATGGGAGACAGTGACAAATCATCCACCATTAGATTTTTATAAGGAGCACACAACCCAGACAACCCAGATCCCTTGGATGTGCAGTTCACAATAGTGTTCATGCTCCTATGAGAATATAATGTCTCCTGATCTGACGGGAGGCAGAACTCAGGCCATAATGTGAGCAGTGGGGAGTGGCTGTAAATACAGATGAAGCTTCCCTTTGCTGTAAATACAGATGAGGCTTCCCTCCCTCACAGCCTCTTACCTCCTGCTGTGTGGCCTGGTTCCTAACATGCCATGGACCCCTACAGGTCTGTGACCTGGGGCTTGGGGACCCCTCATTTAAAGCATTTCTTTACAGTAAAAGTAATATATACCAATTTTTTTTTAAAGGGTAGTGTACAGGAAGATGTAAAAGCACCTGTAATTCTACCTGAGAACTACTACTTTTTTCTTTTTTTTTTTTTTTTTGAGACAGTCTTGCTCTGTTGCCCAGGCTGGAGTGCAGTGGCGCGATCTTGGCTCACTGCAAGCTCCACCTCCCAGATTCACGCCATTCTCCTGCCTCAGCCTCCCGAGTAGCTGGGACTACAGGTGCCCGCCACCATGCCCAGCTAATTTTTTTGTATTTCTAGTAGAGACGGGGTTTCACTGTGTTAGCCAAGATGGTCTCAATCTTCTGCCCTCGTGATCCGCCCGCCTCAGCCTCCCAGAGAATTCTACTTTTATACTAAATAATTATAGCTAACATGTAGGTATAATTTACCCATATGATCATACTATACATTCATTTTTTTTTTTTTTTTTTTGGGTCCGAGACAGCGTCTCACTTTGTCACCCAGGCTGGAGTCCTGTGGCACGATCTCAGCTCACTGTAGCCTGAACCTCCTGGGCTCAAGTGATTCATTCTCCTACCTCTGTCTCCTGAGTAGCCGGGACTATGGACGTCCATCATCACACCTGACTGATTCTTGTATTTTTTTGTAGGAACAGGGTGTCTCAAGCCATCCAACTGCCTAGGGCTCCCAAATTTCTGGGAGTACAGGTGTGAGCCACTGCTTCCGGCCTGCATTCACTTTTGCAACTTGTGTTTTCTACTCAGTAATACAACATGAAGACCCTTCCTGTAATGAAATAGTTAAGCTTCCTTGTCCATTTCCTTTGCCAGTGGCTAGAAACTTTTGACTTTTTCCATTTCAGTGAGCTTATGTTATCATTTCAAGGATCTTAGCTTACTTTGGTAACAGAGTGTGAGATCCCAGGGCTTTTGTTGCTGAGTGCGAGTGGAAGTGACTGAGTTCACTTGCTAATTTGGCTTTCAGATTCCTCATCATTTATTTCCTTGTTTTCTTTTCTCTCACATACCCATTATAAAAGTATATATATATATATATATATGTATATATATATATATATTTTTTTTTTGAGACAGTCTCACTCTGTCACCCAGGCTGGAGTGCAGTGGCATGATCTTGGCTCACTGCAACCTCTGTCTCTCGGGCTCAAGCAATTCTCCTGCCTCGCCTCCTGAGTACCTGGGATTACAGGCATGTGCCACTACATCCAGCTAATTTTTGTATTTTTAGTAGAGACGGGGTTTCACCAAGTTGGCCAGGCTGGTCTCAAACTCCTGACCTCAGGTAATGCGTCTGCCTCGGCCTCCCAAAGTGCTGGGATTACAGGCCTGAGCCGCTGCGCCCGGCCAAGGATATTTTATATTTTTATCTGGATTTTTGGATAGCTATCTTACAGTGAGAGATAATTCAGGTTTTTTGGTTTACCATATTGCCAGGAAGATAAATCCCTTCTTGGTTATTTTAATAAAGAAGATACAGTACTATAAACTTTTTTCATTCTTTTGGGATGTATAAAGCAAAATGCAAAACTTTCTCTATACTCTTTCCTCAATTTGTCAGTCCCATTTTTTAAGGATAGTTATACTTTTCAGATTGTTATTTATATTTCCAGAAATACTTCATATTTCTGTATGTTAATATAAATTAGATTAATTATAAATCTTCCTGATTAAGATATATGAGAAATCACAGATATTAAAATGAGAAAGTTAAAACAATTTCCTTGATAACTTAATGAAAGTGAATGGGTGACTTTCTGTGTATATATAAATTGCTTAAATAAAGAAGGGAAAATTCTAGTGCTATTTGATGTTTCAGCGCATATGGAACTAATAAAAGCTCTCAATTTTTAGTAGTCTAGTGTAACATTAATATTAAAACTTGGGAAAATATTAGAAAAGAAAGCTACAACTGTGTTGACTAAGGTGTGAATAGGGAAATCTTAAATTCAGAATAGGTGGAGTTCAAACTTTATTGCATATTTTAGTAGGTCTCTTCCAGGAACAGAAATATCTACCAGTTTTAGGAATTCTCGTAAGTGGATCAAATGAAAACATGATCATTTCAGTAGTTACTGAAATTACATTTGATAAAATTCAACATCCATCCCTCATAATAGAGGTTTTAGTTTTAGAATTCTTGTTAGAAAAATTGTGAGATCATTGTTTAAAAATCTTTTTCCTCAATTCGTTTTCTAGCATTGCTATTGGAAATACTTAATAGTAGATGAAGGACACAGGATTAAGAATATGAAGTGCCGTCTAATCAGGGAGTTAAAACGATTCAATGCTGATAACAAACTTCTTTTGACTGGTACTCCCTTGCAAAACAATTTATCAGAACTTTGGTCATTGCTAAACTTTTTGTTGCCAGATGTATTTGATGACTTGAAAAGGTGGGTAAGCCAGTTATTTAATGATTTAACCTCAAAAATCTGTGCTGTTAGTTAAAATTACTTTCTTTTCAGTAACTGAATTAAAATGCCAAATATTTGGCAAGTTCTTTATGGTGTATATTGTATGTTCTACTCCTGCCACAAATTATGTGAGAGCAGATTAAGAAAAGATTATTTAAAACTTACTTGCATTGATTAAAGGAAGACTGCTGAATGCTACTTTAAGATAATATTTTTATAATAAGGTTCTTTTATGTGTTACCTTTGTAAAACATTTTAAGATGGATTTTTCTCACTATATCCTCATTAAACAACCAGGGACAATAGAGTTGTTAAATTATTTCCTATCTCACATAAAAGAAAACCTAGGTGTAGAGTTGTTACAAGATAAGACTAGTTAGTTAGCACCAGAGCCAAAGTTAAAACTAAGGTCTCCCAATGTCAACATAGTGTTTTAATTCTGGAAACTATGTTTGAATCTTAGCTTATATAATAAAATCAGACATAAAAGTAGTTTTCAGAAAGTAATTAGTAGCTTCAGAATGGAGGAGAAGGTAATGTTGAAATAATTTAAAACTGATTACAACGGAAATATAACTTGGGCAAAAAATAATTTATACTTGTTTTGGCATCAGTGAAGGAAGTAAGCTAATTGGATGTGGAAAAATAATTTTAAATTTTGGGAATTTATTTCAAATCTGGTTACCGAATGGTGGCTCAAGGCAGGCTGCCTTATTGTGACTCTGGGCGCTTTTATTGAAAGACAAGAATTCCAGGTCCTGTGCAGACATACTGAGTTACAGTGTCAAGGGAGGAGTTGAGAATCTGAGTTTTTTGAACATGCTTCTGGTGATCCAAGTTTGGTAACTTCTAGTCTACTGCATAAATGTTACTAGAATTTTCCAGAATTGGGTATAATGTTACCTATTCTATATTATTAATCTGCATGCTCATACTTAATTGCTCATTGTAATATATATATTTTTAACATTGGGAAGGAATAAGCATGTATATTATTGTCAAGTTACGTATATGTTGAATTTTAAAATATTTATTGTAGTGGCCATACTTAGACTGATGGAGAAAAATCATATGACTTTGGTTTTCAGAGATAGTTCTCACTTTTGTAACGTAAAATTATAAATATGTACCTTAATCTTATTTTTGATTTTTACACTACTGTACAATTGTTAATCTATTTATAAATCAGAAAAGTGTTCCCTTTAAGCTCACAGTTCTTGATGGTTCAAAAATGCAATCAATTTATCTTTGTTGTTTGAATGTGTTCTTTTCCATTATAATTTTTAAAAATTGCACCTAAGGATTTGGTGCAACAATACTATGTTTCAGTATCAGAGATTATTACTGTAAATGATAAATCATGTATCATGTTGACATAATTGAATTTATGTGATGGTTAACTTAAACATTTTTCTCTTCCAGCTTTGAGTCTTGGTTTGACATCACTAGTCTTTCTGAAACTGCTGAAGATATTATTGCTAAAGAAAGAGAACAGAATGTATTGCATATGCTGCACCAGGTTTTCCATGTTTTCTTATTCTGCTTAACCATAGGCTCGATAGAGTATAAAAGGAACTCTGGAGATCACCTGTCTAACCCTTTGTAGTAGAGATTTGAAAAATGAAGATCCTCCTACATTTAAATGACTCCTTTGTCCTTTCTTCTTCCAGAGGTCACATGGTTTTATGACAGAACTCGAGTGCTTACCTAAGTTTTGTCCTTTTCAGATAGTATACTCATTTTACCCCTAATGGTTACTGATAAGTTTGTCAAGCACAAAACAGAAGTATGTGGTTTTTATGGAATGCTTGCCAATAATACTTTTATAATTTACATCCTTGCATGGCTGCTGTCTAATCTATTTTTATTGCTTCCTGTAATTCCTGCCCCATCCTACCTATCTTTAATTTAGAGAAACATTATCTTTCAAAGGTAATCTAGTCATATGAGCCTGAAAAGCTTCTCAGTTGTGGTTTAGCAATTTTATTCAAAGTCTTTATCGTTTTTTCTGATATTAAAGTTCATACATGTTCATGAGAAAAACATGAAGCAGGAGAGAAGTGAAAAGTAAAAATATCACTTCCTCTTAAAATTGTATTTCCTAGCAGTGCATGTGGAATGATTATGTTGTGTTATATGACAATCCAAACTCTTTTCTGTCTTTGTGTAAACACGTGTGTTTTATCTATATTTTATGAAGAAAAGGATTTTAAAAATAAAATTGTTCCTTCAGATAGTCTTTTAAACAATTATCAGAAAATTCTTTTCCTTTTACTACATGTAGATTTAAATCAGTTTTTAATAGCTGCTTATTATCCCATTGTCCTGTTCTTCTATAATTAATAATATCTATCTCTTCCTCTTTTCAAAATTTTCTACAATATAAACAAGGTTGTAGTATCTGTACTTAAAACTACACCTTTGCCCATTTCTGGCTATTTCCCTAGGAAAGAATTCCTAGAATGTATGTGTCAGAGTTTACAGATGAGGGCTTCTTTGAAAGCAAATTGCCCTCCAGAAAAGATTTATATGATATACGTCCATATGAAAATACTTATTTACTCAAGCTTCATACCAATTTTGAGGTTAGAAGTCCTTTTCAGTGTTGCAGAGATTAAAAAGGATGATTATTGCTGAATTGAGATGTTTATTGACCATTGGTAGTTCCTTGTGACCATATTCCAACATGTGTCGGAATATTTATTTCTTAATGGTTTATAATAACTATATGTTAAAAATAAGTTAATGTTGCAAATAATTTCTTTCCCCTTGCTTTTTGGGATAAACTTTGTTTATGGTGTCTGTGTGTGTTCATGTGCACAAGCGTGTGTGTTTATATTTAAAATTTTCTTTTTTTCCCCACTGTGACTCTAGGCAATGACAGAAATTTCAATGTGCCAATAGTTATAGAAGCTTTTAAATGTCCCAGTCTGAATTATTGGAGTAAATGACTTATTTAGGAAGAGATGTGTTTGGACATCACATCCTCATCAGTAGTGTATACATCCATATAGTGTATACATCCATATAGTGTAGCAAAGGATTAAGTTTCTGTTCTTAGGAAATTTAATTTGAGAGTCAAGACAATGAATATTTATAGAATTTGTCACTTACATGTTACCTCACAGTGTACACAGGTAGATAGATATTCCTTAGAAATGATCATCTGCCTTTTGATTGAACATTTGTAGTAATTGTCATAGTTGATAATTCCATAAGAGGGCTCACTGGAATTGTTTTACTATAGATAACTTCAGATTTCCATTAATATTAAGATATGATAATGAACTTTTATTGTATCCAAATTCAACAGTTTATCAAAAATAGGGGCAGTTTTGAATGTTCTAGCAATAAGAATATTCTCTGTAATACGGTGCTTAAATTTGAGTTTATATTACTTTTACACTTTGTCCTAATTATGTTTTAATGCATTACTACAGGAAAAAGTTTTCATTTGAAATGAATTCAGATTAGTTGGAGATAGTTTTAAATCGCTAGTATATTTTCTTAACTATTTTCTATATGAAAGAATTCCTTTCCTTTTTTAATGCAATGTTTGCATAAACATTGCATAGTAAAAAAAATTTTTTTTTACTTTCCGTTTAAAGTTCTTTAAGCTTGCTACTTTTCTATTTCCACCCCATATTGAAGGCCAAAAGCAGTATAACCTTTACAAATTATTTATTTAAAATTTTTTATTTTAAAATTATGCATACACGGTAAGATATTTTTAAATGTTATAAAAATTTAGAAAATAAAAAGAAGTAAAAATATCTGTTTTCCTTCTGCACTTCCTTTCTTATCTCCAAAGTATAACTAATAGTTTTTTTTTTTTTGAGACAGAGTCTCACTCTGTTGCCCAGGCCTGGAGTGCAGTGAGCGTCTGCCTCCTAGGTTCAAGCGATTTTCCTGCCTCAGCCTCCTGAGCATCTGGGATTACAGGCGTGTGCCACCACACCTGGCTAATTTTTTTGTATTTTTAGTGGAGACAAGGTTTCAGCATGTTGGCCAGGCTGGTCTTAAACTCCTGACCTGAAGTGATCTGCCCGCCTTGGCCTCCCAAAGTGCTGGGATTATAGGTGTGAGCCACTGCACCTGGCCAACAGATTTTTTTTTTTTTTTTTTTAGAGACAATGTCCTACTATGACATCCAGGCAGGAGAGTAGTGGTGCCATCGTTGGTCATTGGGTTTTTATCTGCAGCCTCCAACTCATACTCTTGGGTTCAAGTGATCCGCCTGCCTCAGCCTTCTGAGTTGGTGGAACCAAAGGTGCATGCCACCAGGTCCAGCTAATTTTTGGTAGATGGGTCTTGTATGACTCTTACTTGTTTTTGTCCGCTTTGAAAGCTTGTGTACTAGGAAAAACATATATAAATACCTTTTTTATACATGTGTTTCAGCGGTATAGTGTGCCTCTTCTTCCACATATTTGCCATTTCAGTTAACATCAAACTGTAACATTTGTCAGTGCATGTGGTAGAAAAATAACTGGTTATTTCATGTTTTCCTTAAAGACATGGACTTTTTAAAAATTTTATTTATTTATTTTTATTTTTTTGAGACAGAATCTTGCTCTATCTCCCAGGCTGGAGTGTCGTGGCGCAATCTCGGCTCACTGCAAGCTGCTCCTCCCGGGTTCACGCCATTCTTCTGCCTCAGCCTCCCGAGTAGCTGGGACTACAGGCGCCTGCCACTACGCCTGGCTAATTTTTTCTATTTTTTAGTAGAGACGGGGTTTCACTGTGTTAGCCAGGATGGTGTCGATCTCCTGACCTCGTGATCCGCCTGCCTCGGCCTCCCAAAGTGCTGGGATTACAGGCGTGAGCCACCGCGCCCGGCCAGACATGTTTTAACATGTTTATGAAACATTTACGTATTTTTCCTGATTACCTGTTGGCATATTTGTTTTTGGGTTGGTATCTGTAGATACCAACACTGGTAATGTGTTTACTATCTTTGGTAATAGTCTGTCTATGATTAGCCCTATAGCTGTTGGGTATTTAAGTCCAGAGTCCTGAAAATGAGCTTTATTATATATGATTACTATATGTAAACCATTGTCAGTATTTAAAGGCGGGGTATAAAGAGTATACAATTATTTATTTATTATTATTATTATTTTTTTTTTTTTTTGAGTCAACATCTCTGTCGCCCAGGCTAGGGTGCAGTGCCGCCATCTTGGCTCACTGCAACCTCCGTCTCCCAAGTTCAAGCCATTCTCCTGCCTCAGCCTTCCGAGTAGCTGGGATTCTGTAATCCCGCCACCACGCCTGACTAAATTTTTTTGTTTTTTTAGTAGAGATGGGATTTCACCATGTTGGCCAGGCTAGTCTCAAACTTCTGACCTCAGGTGATCTGCCCTCCTTGGCCTTCCAAACTGCTGGGATTACAGGTGTGAGCTACTTCGTCTGACCTAGAGTATACAATGATTTTAAACAAGTATTTGTGCTCTTCTAGTGACCCGAATATTTTAATAATGGCATAATTACTGTCTGTTGCTTCTGTGTTCTCTTTATAAATGTGATAATCATTTGTAACCACCCCAGCTAATGAAAGAGAATAATTTTAAGCCTGAAACTTTAGAACTTAGAGAAGGAAACTTGTATGTCTGCATCCGTAGGTCAGCTGGCTTTTTACTGAGCCTAAAACCTCATTCTATTAAAAAAATTTTAATTTTTAAAAAAATTTTTAGTTTTTTGGGTACATAGCATCTGTATATATTTATGAGGTATATGTTTTGATATTGGTACAGAAATGCAATGCATAATAATCATATCATGGAGAATGGGGTATCCATCCCTTCAAGCATTTATTATCCTTTGTGTTACAAATGATCCAGTTATACACCTTTTTTTTTTTTTTTTTTTTTTTTTTTTTTTTTTTTTGTGGGGACAGAGTCTTGCTCTGTCACCCAGGCTGGAGTGCAGTGGCACAGTCCTGGCTCACTGCAACCTCTGCCTCCCAGGTTCAAACAATTCTCCTGCCTCAGCCTCTTGAGTAGCTGGGATTACAGGTACCCGCCAGCACACCCAGCTAATTTTTATATTTTTAGTGGAGATGGGGTTTCACCATGTTCACCAGGCTGGTCTCAAACTCCTGACCCAGGTGATTCACCCGCTTCGGCCTCTCAAAGTGCTGGGATTACAAGTGTGAGCCACCGCACCTGGCCTCTAGTTATACTCTTCTTTATATTTTAAAATGTAAAAGTTAAATTATTATTGACTATAGTCACCCTGTTGTGCTACCAAATACTAGGTGTTATTATTTCTACTTTTTGTGCTCATTATTTAAAATACTTTTAATTTTTATTCATTTTTATTATTTCCTCTTTTGTATGGTGCTAATAACATCTCATTCTAAAAGTTGTGGGCTATAACTGAAACTTCAACCCTAAGAAATACAAATGCTACCTTTATATTTTTACTTGTAAAATTATTTGGGATAGATTCTTAACAGTTTTTAAAAGAACAATAAATTCTGAAATGCTGCGGATAACTGTGAGTTTATCATTTGGTCTGGTCTGGGAAAATCTCAAGATATTTTCACCTTTTGAGATTTGATATTATTTATATAGGAAGTCAAAAGATAAGGTAAGGGGGAGTATATGGGGACAGTATTCCTTGAAAAAAAAGAATGTTTAATACTCATATTTTTCTGTTCATGTTTTAATTTTAGATTTTAACACCTTTCTTATTGAGAAGACTGAAGTCTGATGTTGCTCTTGAAGTTCCTCCTAAACGAGAAGTAGTCGTTTATGCTCCACTTTCAAAGAAGCAGGAGATCTTTTATACAGCCATTGTGAACCGTACAATTGCAAACATGTTTGGATCCAGTGAGGTATAGTGGTTTTGAAATGTACTGTAAATGAAACTTGACATATAAAATTTCTCTTTTTTCCCTTTTTTTTTTGAGAGAAGATGTCACTCTGTCACCCAGGCTGTGGTGCAGTGGCACAATCACTGCTCACTGCAGCCTTTACCTGCCTGGCTAAATTTTTTGTATTTTTTTTTGTAGAGACTGGCATTTTGCCATGTTTCCCAGGTTGGTCTCAGACTCCTGGGCTTAAGCAGTCCGCCCACCTTGGCCTCCCAAAGTGCTGGGATTACAGGTGTTAGCAATTGCGCTTGGCCTAAATTCCAGTTTTAATGTCCCGTTGTTCATTTTCAGGATTAGGGTGAATTTCTAACTGGGGTGTAAGGCATAAGGCTAGTGGCAAAAGTTGTTTCCTAGTATCTGGAGTCCTGCTAAAATGTAAGTGATAATCTTTGTATTAATTGCTTCACAGTCATCTGGAATACTTACTAAAAATTTAGGCCAGGTGCGGTGGCTCATGCCTGTAATCCCAGCACTTTGGGAGGCCGAGGTGGGTGGATCACCTGAGGTCGAGAGTTCGAGACCAGCCTGACCAACATGGAGAAAACTCTGTCTCTTCTAAAAACACAAAATTAGCCAGGCGTGGTGGCACATGCCTGTAATCCTAGCTACTCAGGAAGGCTGAGGCAGGAGAATCACTTGAACCCGGGAGGCGGAGGTTGCGGTGAGCCGAGATTGTGCCTTTGCACTCCAGCCTGGGCAACAAGAGCGAAACTCCGTCTCAAAAAAAATAAATAAAATAAAAATTTATATTTCCGTACAGATTAACTCTAATCATGCTTTCTGGGGATGAACTTGGAAGTGCGTTTTTAACAAGCACACAGTTATTTGAGAATCCCTGTACTAAGGACTTGGCAACTAGACTAATCTCCAGATATACAGATTGAGCATCCAAAATCTGAGTTGCTCCAAAATTTGAAACTTTGAGTGCTGATATGACACTAAAAGGGAATGCTTATTGGAGCATTTGTATTTTCCCGTTAGGGATGTTCAACCTGTACAGTTTCCTTACAGAAGGTTATTGATAACCAAAAGGATTAATAATCAATTTGATGATTATTATTCATCACCCACCATATTATAGGAGATAGAGGTGGGATATTGTTATCATGTAACTGAAGGAGACCCTTAAGTTTTGTTTAACTGTCCAGATTTTTTATTGTACACTATGAACCTATATATTTTCTTTTCAAAATATTTATTGTCATGCACTTTTAAACAATAGGACCACCAGACTCTCTTCCCCCCCAACTTTGTTGTTTTTTTTTTTTGAGACAGAGTCGCTGTGTTGCCCAGGCTGGAGTGTAGTGGCACGATCTTGGCTCACTGCAAGCTCCGCCTCCCGGGTTCATGCCATTCTCCTGCCTCAGCCTCCCACCTTGGCTGCCACCACGCTTGGCTAATTTTTTCTGTTTTTGAGTAGAGACGGGGTTTCACCGTGGTAGCCAGGATGGTCTCGATCTCCTGACCTTGTGATCTGCTCGCCTCGGCCTCTGAAAGTGCTGGGATTACAGGCGTGAGCCACCGTGCCCAGCCTCTTCTCCCTTTTTAATAATTAATTATAATTAAAGGAAGGGTCTAGCTATTTACAGATTCACATTATTTGTCTGTTAATGAGCAATTTCATAATGAGCAATTTCATGCAGTGTTACACCAATCTGAGGAAATATCCTCTGTAGTGCAAATTTCCGGAGCCATATTTCAACTTTAAGGTATTAAATCCTTTTGTGTAAGTTCAAAGTAGTTTTATACACCCTTGATTTTTACCTATTGAGATATGAAGGCCCTTCCTCTTATTGTCATCCATGTTAAAATTAAACTAGTTTCCTACAACATTCGTATTTGTCTATAGATTGTCATTTTGTACATAAAATATGCCTTATTTTGTTTACATTTAGAACCTAAGGACATAGCTTTATAAACTGAATTTCTTTTAATTCGTTCCCTTTTAGAAAGAAACAATTGAGTTAAGTCCTACTGGTCGACCAAAACGACGAACTAGAAAATCAATAAATTACAGCAAAATAGATGGTTTCCCTAATGAATTGGAAAAATTGATCAGTCAAATACAGCCAGAGGTGGACCGAGAAAGGTTTGAATTCAAAAGTGAATTTAAGTATTCTTTAAACTGTGACCATTTTTTGCATTTCTCATATGTATGCATTATTTGTTTTGGTAGGACTGTTGTGGAAGTGAATATCCCTGTAGAATCTGAAGTTAATCTGAAGCTGCAGAATATAATGATGCTACTTCGTAAATGTTGTAATCATCCATATTTGATTGAGTATCCTATAGACCCTGTTACACAAGAGTTTAAGGTGAATACTGTTTAATTCTAATTTACTGTTTTGATGTCTGTCACTTTTATATTGGCGGAAAGTGTTAATTTGTTTTGATTACAATTATTAAAAATAAGTACGGTGCTATTTGTCATGAAGATTGTAATCCTTCAGTAAGCTGAGACAGTCTTCTTTACGAAATCTCAGAGAACCTTATCAGGGTTAGAAAAATGGTCACTTTCTATGAGCAACTGGTTTTTTTTATTTTTTTATTTTTTATAGAGACAGGGTCTTGCTATGTTTCTCAGGCTGGTCTCAAACTCCTGGTTTCTCAGGAAGTCCTGCCTCAGCTTCCCAGAGTGCTAGGATTACAGGCAAGAGCCACCACGCCTGGCCTCTATGCAACTAGTATTTTTATTTATATATTTTATGTGAACAGCTAAGAATTCTAAATTTAGTAATTGATTTGTACTCTGCATGTTTACTTGTTATATTTTAGAGAGAGTGGTCATCTTTTCACTATTTCTTTTATCATTAATATTTGGCTTATCAAAATCAGCCCGGTTGCTCATTGCTTAAAGATCAACAGGTAGCCACTGAATAAAACTAATTTTGATTTGGAGGTTTTCAAATTAAGTAAATGAAGTTGCTTTCTTGGGTAGTTGATAGAAAGATAACATAATATTAATAGAAATAAATTCTTAGTAACCCTCAATCACAATTGTTTCAAGGTAGTTTACAATAGGCTTTTCCACTCCTGGCAATATTGACATTTTGGGCCAGATAATTGTTTCTTAGAAGGTAATGTTCAGTGCACTTAGGACATTTAGCAGCATCCCTGTCTTCTACCCATTAGATGCCACTAGTATTCACTTCCCTCAGTTATGACAACTAAAAAGTTTGCTGCCGCTGCCAAATATACCCTGGGGATAGGTGGAGGGCAAAATTGTCCCCATTTGAGAGGCACTGCTTTACATCTTTATTAGAGTAAGAAAGAAGACAACTTTCCCACTCAAATGAAAGTAGCTCTCTCATGAGGTAATTTCACCAGAAGGTGAAAAAGTCTTTATCCACAATATTTAGATTACTTATCAGCTCCTGTATTTTCTCTTAAGTTCTGGTAGGAATTCTAGCAGTAGCTTACATATACATTTAGTTGGAAATAACTCACTTTTCAAGAATAAGCCTGAGTATGTACCCATTAAGTTTGACATAATTGTTCTCTTTCACAATGACTTTGAGAGAGGAGTGCTGAGGTTAGATCAAAGTTATATTTGTACTTTGTTTTTGTGAAATTGCTGGTTTTACATTCCAGAGTATGTCTTTGAGTAATAACTATCTTCTGATTTTACAAAGATTAACAGGTCAGTTTTTAAGTTTTTTAAGTGACTTGGCTTTGAAAATTGAGCTTTCCAAATGGCTTTTGTTTTAACAAAGCAAATAACAGTTTTCTCTCTATTTTTTCTTCCTTTGCCCCTTCTTAAGATCGATGAAGAATTGGTAACAAATTCTGGGAAGTTCTTGATTTTGGATCGAATGCTGCCAGAACTAAAAAAAAGAGGTCACAAGGTGGTACTTTTGATTGGAATTTTGGATTGTTCAATTATTTTTTTATCAATCATTAGAAATATTAAGATATGTTTAATTTCAGGTGCTGCTTTTTTCACAAATGACAAGCATGTTGGACATTTTGATGGATTACTGCCATCTCAGAGATTTCAACTTCAGCAGGCTTGATGGGTCCATGTCTTACTCAGAGAGAGAAAAAAATGTAAGACTACTTATGTCATACATACCAAACTATTCTTTTATAATTCCTATCTTGATTTCTGAAGTAATATTCCAAATAGACCCACAAATTGATAAAAAGACAGAAATGACCAGAAACCCTGTGGTTTTATCAAAAACAAACATTTTGATTTAGTGCTAAGAAGTCTTAATTTTTGATTCGCAAATATATATATCTTCTGGCACAATCTTATTACTAATATCCTACTTAACCATCACTGTAAGAATATTGGGATAGCAGGAAATTTTTTGCCTTTTTGCCCTGTCCTCAACTTTCCATTATGAAAATATCAACTATATGGCAAAGTTGAAAAAAAAAAGCAACTGTAAATCCACCTACAATCTGCTGCTGACATTTGACTATACCTTTTTAAAAACACATTTCCTGTAATAGCAGCCTTGCTGTATCCATTCAGCATTTAATCCTGGTTTTTTGGTGCATTTAAAAATAAAATATAGATGATACTACCCTTTTCCGTAATGACTTCAGCATATTTTATCTTTTGGGGTAAAATTTACACATACTGAAGCAAATAATGTATACATTTGCTGAATCTTTCTGACAAATGCATATGTAAATTTATACCTAACCCCTATTAAGATATAGAATGTTACCATCAGCCCAGAAAGTTTCCTGTGCCCCCTTCTAGTCAATTCTCCCTCCCACCCACCCCATGTGTTAGACAACAACTACAATTTTTTCATCATTTTTTGATATTAGCTTTTCTTATTTAAACATTGTTGTGATACATGGTTTTTAACAAAATTAAGATCTCTTTAATATAGGTGCTTGGATGATAAAGGTAACAGCACAGGTTTTGTTAACATAATTGTTTTATAGATCTGAATGATTTGTTTGGCCTCCTTTGTTTAAGTCTTTAATAGTAATTGAAAACATTTTTCTCCTTCAGTCTTGTTGGTTAATTTATTTTAATCTGTTGTATTTACATCCTTTTTGCTTTTAGATGCACAGCTTTAATACGGATCCAGAGGTGTTTATCTTCTTAGTGAGTACACGAGCTGGTGGCCTGGGCATTAATCTGACTGCGGCAGATACAGTTATCATTTATGATAGTGATTGGGTAAGTTGGAAGTATAGCAAGGAATATGCTGATTATATTTCCATTTTGAATTTTTTTTTTTTTGTTTGAAATGGAGTCTCACTCTGTTGTCCAGGCTGGAGTGCAGTGGCACGATCTCGGCTCACTGCAACCTTCACCTCCTGGGTTCAAGTGATTCTCTTGCCTCAGCCTCCCGAGTAGCTGTGACTATAGGTGTGCACCACGATGCCTGGCTAACTTTTGTGTTTTTAGTAGAGACGGGGTTTCGCCATGTTGGCCAGGCTGTCTCAAATCCTGACCTCAGGTGATCCGCCCACCTCGGCCTCCCAAAGTGCTGGCATTGCAGGCTTGAGCCACCACACCCAGCCTCCATTCTGAATTTTTTTTTTTTTTTTTTTTTTTTTGAGAAGGAGCTTCGCTCTTGTTGCCCAGGCTGGGATTAAGTGCTGGGATTACCAGCATGAGCCACCGTGCCCGGCCATTCTGAATTTTTAATTTTTAATGGTACATGTTACAAATTTACTTATCTATTTTGAAAAGATACCCACTTTCAGCTAAGAGTTATTTCTTCATAAAGTTTTTTGCAAGTAAAAATTGAAAATTTTTTTTTACTTTTGTTTTCAGTGACAGGGTCTCACTATCACCCAGGCTTGAGTGCAGTGGCACCATCACAGCTCAGTAGCCTTGACCTTTTGGATTCAAGTGATCCTCCCACCTCATCCTCTCGAGTAGCTGGGTCTATGGGTGTGCTACCATGCCCACAAAAAATGTAAAAATTAGTGAGACCACATCTCACTGTTTTTGCCTAGGCTGGTCTTGAGCTTTTATCCTCATAATGATCCTCCTGCCTTGGCCTCCCAAAATGCTGAGATTATAGGAGTGAGTCATTGTGCCCATCCTGAAATGTTTTCTTTAGGGTATTTAAACTTTTTTGTTAATATTGTCAAGGATCTGTGGAATGATAATTTTGTCTATGAAGCCACTCTTCAAGTTTAAATTAAGACACCACTATTTAAAAGTTCCTGGCTAGATCATTCATGTTAATTTTATCCACATGAGTTTATGTTAATTTTAACCTAATACCGTTAAATGTTATTTTTCTTTTTAACTTTAAGAACCCCCAGTCGGATCTTCAGGCCCAGGATAGATGTCATAGAATTGGTCAGACAAAGCCAGTTGTTGTTTATCGCCTTGTTACAGCAAATACTATTGATCAGAAAATTGTGGAAAGAGCAGCTGCTAAAAGGAAACTGGAAAAGTTGATCATCCATAAAAGTAAATAACACTTATGTAGTGCTTTATTGTTTAAATTGTGCATTGTGTGTTGTGGATTTTGTTTTTATTTTCTTTATAAAATATTACAGCCTGGGCCGGGTTCTGTGTCTCACACCTGTAATCCCAGTACTTTGGGATGCCAAGGCGGGTGGATCACGAGGTCAGGAGGTCACGAGGTCAGGAGTTCGAGACCAGGCTGGCCAAGATGGTGAAACCGCGTCTCTACTAACAATACAAAAATATAAAAAAAAACAAAAAAAACAATACAAAACACCGGGCGCGGTGGCGGGCGCCTGTAATCCCAGCTACTCGGGAAGCTGAGGCAGGAGAATCCTTGAACCCGGGAGGAGGAGGTTGCAGTGAGCCGAGATCGTGCCACTGCACTCTAGCCTGGGTGACAGAACAAGACTCTGTCTCAAAAAAAAAAAAAAAAATTACAGCCCGATATGACAGGATTTAAATAAGCAGTGGAGAATTTGGGAGCCTAAACTAAGTTGGTCACCATAGACATAAAAGAAAGAATGTTAGCGAGTATGTAGATATGTAGATGAAGAGCAAATGGGCAGAGAAAAGGGGTCAGGGATAATTACATGTTCCTCATAAGAGATTGGCTTGCTAAAAGTTTTAAGATAAATATTTTGCAAGTTCCATGTATTAAATATTAAAATATTAAGTGTATTTAAGTGTTATAAAAAATCTATTTATTGAACCCACTGTTTCACAGAATATTTCACTGCAGAATGCCCTTTTTATAGTTTTGGACACTTTTTTTTCCTTTTTCATTTCCTTATCATAACCAGATGGGTCTCAACAATGCTTTTTAATCTAGAAAAAATTCTGAGGAGGTGGGGAACTGACATAGGTGAAAAAGTTTTGTTCCTGAGATTCCTTAGAGAAGTTCTACTTCTATTGATTCATCATAAAATTTTCTTTGAATAAATGGCTTGATAGCTACCTGAAGAAATGTTGAAAATCATTTATGTAAATCATCAAGCCTAGAGAAATGGGAACATGATAATGTTAATGTGAAAAGTAATGTTGGAAATCACTAATAATTTATTTTATACTCCTTTTCCACTTGTAAATACTTTCTCTGGGTTTTGAGGTAAGAGTGTATTAAGGTTTAGACAAAATTAATTTGGTGAAACATTTAGATTGTAATTGGAACTTGCATTGGGGAAAAAGCATAATTTTTTTTTTAAGAGACCGTTTAACTTTTTTACCCAGGTTGTTCTTGAACACCTGGACTCAAGTGATCCTCCTGCCTTAGCCTCTTAAAGTGTTGGGCTTATAGGTGTGAGCCACTGTGCTCAGCCCTATTTTCGATTTTTTAGTAGATTAATTTTGTAGAAAATTTTGAAGGGATTTTTTAAAATGCTGACATATACAGCAAAATGCACAGATCTTAAATGTACAGGTTAATGAAGTTTGACCAGATGTATGTACTCCTGTGTAACTATCATCCAGATCAAGGTAGCATTTTCATCATCCAAGAAATTTTCTTAGTTCACCCTTTCCAGTAATTCCTATGCTCCCCTTACCATCACTAGGAAGCATCCAGTATTGTGATTTTTGTCACATTGATGAGTCTTTTTTTCGTTTGGCTATTTTGTTGAATATATTTTTTCAGAGTCACCTGTGTTGTTTTTTAATTGGTGAATAGTTTGTTTTTTCCATTCTCCTGTTGGTCGACATTTAAATTATTTCTAGACTCTGGTTATTATGAATAAGTTGGTCCTGTACAAGTCTTTGTGGACATAATGCATTTTTTGGTCCTTGATCTTAGGGAGGGCGCGTGTTTAACTACTGGAAACTACCAACCTTTTCCAAAGTGGACATATCATTTTCCACTCCTACCAGCGAAGCCTGAGAGTTTCATTTGCTTTTATTTTTTATTAACACTTGTTTTTTGCCGTCCTTCTTAATGCAAGCCATTGTGATTGGTTTGTAATATGTTGTATTGCAGTTTTAAAAGGAATTTTAATGTTTTTAATTTCTCATTTTTTTTAGATCATTTCAAAGGTGGTCAGTCTGGATTAAATCTGTCTAAGAATTTCTTAGATCCTAAGGAATTAATGGAATTATTAAAATCTAGAGATTATGAAAGGTGAGTTTTTAATTTTAGAAAGATTTAATTTGTAGCTTTGAATTACTCACATAGACTCGAATATTTTGTTTTCTATAGGGAAATAAAAGGATCAAGAGAGAAGGTCATTAGTGATAAAGATCTAGAGTTGTTGTTAGATCGAAGTGATCTTATTGGTAAGTATCATGCTTTTTTTTAATGGAAGCTTCGAAACATACACATAATTAGCATAATGTAATGAACCCCTTGTGCAATTCATTCAGCCACACGTATCCAGTCTTGTTTTATTGTCATTTTTCTTCTCAGAGTATTAAAATCAAATCTCAGACATGACATTTTGCCCATAAATGTCATTATCTTTAACTTCTTCCATAATTCAGATATTTTCTGTAAACTGGTAAATAACACTTGTAAATGAATATATTCAAGTTCCTATCTTAGTTAAGAATACCAGTGCTTTGTTCTCATATTTTTCGTCATACCAGGAGGCACATCATGTCTGGATTTCTTATTTCCAGTGAGCTAAGATTAATCAAGATAATATTATAAAGTGTCTTGTCAGCCTTCATCCTTTATTTAACATGATGATTTATTTTATTTTATTTTATTTTTTTGGAGACAGAGTCTTGCTCTGTCGCCCAGGCTGGAGTGCGCTGACACAATCTCAGCTCACTGCAACCTTAGCCTCCTGGGTTCAAGGGATTCTCCTGCCTCAGCCTCCCTAGTAGCTAGTATTACAGTTGCCTGCCGCCACGCCTGGCTAATTTTTGTATCTTTAGTAGAGACGGGGTTTCGCCATGTTGGCCAGGCTGGTCTTGAACTCCTGACCTCAGGTGATCTGCCCACCCCAGCCTCCCAAAGCACTGGGATTACAGGCATGAGCCACTGCGCCAAGCCTAACGTGATGATTTTTAGTATCCCTTGAAAATGGTTGATTAGAACCATTATTAACTTAATTATTGCAAAATGGTGATTTTTCTTGTTCTGTCATTCTTTTATTAGCTGGGTTATTTAAGAACTTTCCCTTACAGTTTCCCTGAGATAGAAGACAGTCAGGATATATTGCTTCTTTTTTTTATCAGTTTTTAGAATACCACCTTATGATCTGATGCCTACAGTGATGACCATGAATTATTTTGAAAACAAAAATAATATTTTGTACTTCATAGTTTCCTAATTATTTTACAACGTATTACTGTCGTCTAGGCTATTGATTATTTGTTTATTGCATCTATATGGTGGAGATACTGTATAATCTTTTCCCAACTGTATTCCGTGACATTTTGGTCTTTTGAAATTGGTGATGGCAGTAACATTCATATCACGGATCCAGGCAGAAACTACAAACCCGACTCTTTGTTTTTAACAAAAAAGGGTCTTGCTTTGTATTCCTGGCTAGAATGCAGGAGTGCGACTATAGCTCATTGCAGCCTAAAAGTCCTGGGCTCGAGGGATCCTCCAGCCTCAGCCTTTGGAGTAAGCTGGGATTATAGGCATGAGCCATTGTGCCTTGGTTTTTGTTTTTTTTTTTTGAGACCCAATTGTTAAACATTTACCTGTGTGGCACTGGCTACAGTGTCATGATATCTTATTTTCAAATATGTTGTTCATTTTAATATTCAATTCTGTGTCTTATTGAATCAAAATAAAATATATGTGGTTGGAAGTTTTTTTTTTTTTAATCAGATATATTTTCCAAACATTTTCTTCTACTTTGGCCTGTCTCTTCACTTACTTACTTAGTATCTTCTGAAGAGCAAAAGTTTTAAATTTTAATGAATTCCAATTTTAACAAATTTTTTCTGTCACTCATGATTTTTGTGTCATCTCTAACTACTCTTTGCCTAATTCAAGGTGTTGATATTTTCTTTTAATAGTTTTATAGTTTTTGCTCTTACATTTAGGTCTATGATCTATTTTCAATGAATTTTCATCTTTTTGCATGTCAATATTCATTTGTTAAAAAGATGATCCTTTTTCTATTGGATTGCCTTGTCATCCTTGATGAAAATCATTTGATCATAAATATAAGGGTTTATTTCTGTATTCTCAATTCTGTCGCATTGATCTCTGTGGTATTCCTATGCCAGTATCGCACTGATTTAATTAAGGTAGCTTTATGGGAAGTGTACTTTCTCTAGTTTTGTTCTTTTTCAAGATTGTTTTAGATATTCTGGATTATTTGCATGTTTATTTGAATTTTAACTTTGAAATAGTTTAGGGAGAAATATGAGAAATACAGCATCATGGTCAAATCTTAACTATATTAAAAAACAACATTATGTGAGGCATGTAAGGACTGTTTAACATCTGATAATATAGTTCATATCAATTAAATAATGGAGAACTAGATGATCACCTAATTAGATACGAAAAACCAACTTGCCATAATATCATAATCATCTTCATAATTTTTTTTGATTTGAGACAAAGTCTCGTTCTGTCACCGAGGCTGGAGTTCAGTGGTGTGATCATGGCTCACTGCAGCTTTACCCTGCTGGGCTCAATCAATCCCCACACCTCAGCCTCCGGAGTTGCTGGGACTGCAGGTGTGATTACTACGTCCTGCTAATTCTGTTTTGTGTATTTTGTAGAGACGGGTTTGCCATGTTTCTCAAGCTGGTCTCACACTCCTGGGCTCAAGTGATCTGTCTGCCTCGTCCTCCTAAAGTGCTGGCATTATCGAAATTGCTTTTATTTGCAAGTGGTCTGGTTTGATTATCTTCATAGAAAGTCCAAGGGAATCCAGAATCTTTTAAAATACAATTTAAGAAGATTGCTCATTAATAATATGTGTAACAGCAATAGTTTAATAATGAAGGTTTTTACAACAGCTACAAAATTAACATGCCTACAATTAAAGTTTAACAATTTTTAACATGTTTATATAAGGACAGAATTATGAAACATTGAAGGACGTTAATAGAAAGACTGAGTAAACATACAGATTAGCTGTATTTGTGGATATGAATGGTTACTACAAAGTGTAAGTCAGTGTTCCCCAAAACTAAGTTATATTCTTGAATTTTTCTTCTAATTAAAATCCCAGAATGATGGCCGGGTGTGGTGGCTCACGCCTATAATCCTATCACTTTGGGAGGCTGAGGCAGGTGGATTGCCTGAGCTCAGGAGTTCGAGACCAGCCTGGGCAACACGGTGAAACCCTGTCTCTACTAAAATAGAAAAAATTAGCGGGGCATGGAGGCATGTGCCTGTAATCCCAGCTACTCGGAAGGCTGAGGCAGGAGAATTGCTAGAACCGGGCAGGTGGAGGTTGCAGTGAATGGAGATTGTGCCACTGCACTCCAGCCTGGGTGACAGAGTGAGACTCTGTCTCTTAAAAAAAAAAAAAAAATCCCAGAATGACTTTTTGTAAAACAGACTGTTGTTAAAATTTATATGAAAGAGTAATAAAGGGCCAGAACCAAGACAATTTTGAAGCACAAGATATTCTATACCAGGTATAAAGTCTTATTAAAAATTTAAAAGTCATAGTAATCAAGATGGTAGAATTAGCACATGGTGTGATATATTGGCTAGAAGTACAATATGGTGAATCTAGAAAGACAGCTTTCATGAAAAGCTAATAAATGTGAAATGGAACTTCAAACCACTAGTAGGAAATTCCTATTAATCAATAGATGATCTGGGGAAATAGTAATTAATAGGGGAAAAATTAACTTAGATTCTCCTCACCTCACACTGCACTTAGAAACTTCAGATAAATTAACAATCCATGTGTTCAAAACCTAAATATTAAAGGTAGAATTTTAACCTAAAAAGACAGGAAAATATATTTATGATTTTAGAATTAGAATTCTTTATAATACAGGAATCACAAATTATATGATAGATTTCATAGATTTTAATTACATTAATAGGAAAGACTACTATAAGACAGATGACACCATAAAGAGATAAGAGACAAACTACAGATAATATTTGCAACATATAACAGGAAGTGTTTAGGATATGCAAGTAAATAAAAGTTGATAATGAAAACGGATAATGTAAGAGCAGGCTATTACCAAGAGAGAAAGAAATATCTAATGAACAGACAAGGATGATTAGAAATCAGTAATACAAATTAAAATCAGATTTCATTTCACAGCTGTCAAACGTTGATAAAAATTTAGGAGACTACATATTGTCATTGATTCAAAATGTTTCTCAAGGTAAGCTTTTTATGGTGTGTTTTCAGCTTTTAAACGAACCGTGATTGGGCCTCTTTTTAAAACATTTCTGACAACATGATTCAAATTGATGTTATTTATTGCTCTTTGACTTGTTTATCTTACCTTAAATTCAGCAAAAGAGATTTTGACTAGCAAATTGATGCTTTAGATTGTATGCTCCCAAGAGTCTGATTCTAGTTGTTGTATTAAGAATAGTGTACCTTTTTGCTTTCACTGCTATTAAATCTTGGTGATTAAGGAAGAGAGTGCCCTGTATTACTGTGAGTTTTATAATTTGGACGACTCACTTCTCATAACATCATATTGGATGTTTCTTTTACGATTTCTTCTTCTTATACTTCTAAAATGTACCTGTTTTAATGTTTTTCCCTTAGATCAAATGAATGCTTCAGGACCAATTAAAGAGAAGATGGGGATATTCAAGATACTAGAAAATTCCGAAGATTCCAGTCCTGAATGTTTGTTTTAAACTGGAGCTCAAGAATAGCTTTTAAAAGTTCTTGTTTACATCTAGTGATTTCCCTGTATTGGGTTTGAAATACTGATTGTCCACTTCACCTTTTTTATTATATCAGTTGACATGTAACTAGTACCATGCGTACTTAAATAGATGGTAATTTTCTGAGCCTTACCAAGAACAAAGAAGTATCCATATTAAGTTTAGATTTTCAGTTAATTTTTGAGACTGAGTAGTATTCTTGGATACAGGCTGATGTGTACTTAACCACTTCCAGATTTATACAGTCTTCCTGTGGAAGTTTAGTAAATGTCTTTTTTCCCTCCTTCTAGTAATGCAGTTCATGGGCTTTAGGTACTTCAGTTATGAAGTAGGCTTTTCATGGGGAGAGATTGGGATTATGCTCTCTGTTGTTTAAGAAATTGTTTGATTTTAGAGTCTATTTCTATGAGATAGTTTACCAAATAAATGTTCCTTATAAGATGATCTCATTAAATTATTTCTTCAGGAATAGCTTAGGTGCAATAATAGCAAAAGACTTGGCTGTCGGTAGGATTTGGTTATTTTGTTTTCTTGGTTTCATTCACTAGTACTATAGGAGTGTGTCATATAGAGATTTCAAGTGGACATTGTGTTAGCACAAGAGAAGTTTCTGAATGAAACTTTAGGGTCTTGAGAAATGACTAGAAATTGGAAATGGTAGTGTATCATGCCAAACAAGACAGACCCTGAAAATTTATAGTAGTGGGTTAACTAGAACCAAATATAAGAGAATAGGCCTTAGGAATATGTAAGTAATGCACAATCTGTAATAGAACAGCATAAAGGCCAAAAGGGGCACAATTTAGACCCTGTGTGAAAGGATATCAGACAATGAGGAAGAGAAATCCTGAATGTACCCCGGAGAGGGGACGTACTCCATAAGCCATACATTTCTGTGTTAGTGTTTATTTCATGGAAAAATATTGCTGTTGCCATGTATATTCAAATGCAGATCAGATGATCTGTTTAGGATAATGGAACCGTCACTTAAGAAAAACTTAATTTTTTTTTTCCTGTGTCCTGTTGGCACAGGTCTTTTCTTTTAAATTTTTATTTTAATCGTTTTGGGGTACAAGTGGGTTTTGGTTACATGGATAAGTTCTTTGGTGGTGAAGAAAAACTTCAGATAGAACATTCGGTTAAATAAAAGACTATAGAGCAGGTTTATTTGTTTTTTAAGTCAAAATGTTAACCCATTACATAAGCATGCTGACCTAGACTTGCTTGAAACTCATGATCTTGTCCTTAAGAGACCCAGTCTTTCCTGTTAACATTGTCCTAAATGACTGGTTTCATAGTTTTACTCTGTCATTGCACGTCTCATATCTCCTCCCTCTCACTTTGCTCCCTATTGCCCTGAGAAAATAGACGCAATCAGAAAAGAATCTTTAAAAGTTGTCACCGTTGCATCTGTAAACCTAGCATCTGTGCCCATCTGTCCCCATCTGCCCTTTATTATATACTGTGGATATATTGTTTGTCCTAGCTTGAGCCAATTGCAATGTCTCATTTCTTTTATAGCAAAACTCCTTGAAAAAGAGTTCTATTATAGCAAAACTCCTTGCCTGTATTCATTGTTTTTAGTTTGTTCTGTTTTTTCTGAACCCATTCCAATCAGATACTCATTTCCATTGGAGCTGGTATTTTTAAGGTCTCGTGACGTCAGTGACCTCATTACTTGATCTATTAGCAGCATTTCATACAGTTGTTGACTCTTCTCCATTAAAACACTTACTTTATTTGGCTTCTAGCAGACAGATTTGCCTGCTTTTTCTTCCTATTTCTCTGACTCTCTTCTCAGTTTCCTTTGCTGTTTCGTTTTCTATCCTCTAAACATTGGAATATCCTAAGCCTAGTTTGGGATTCCCTTGATGGTCTTCATTTCTTTAATAGGAACTGTGCTGGTGACTCAAATTTATATCTCCAGCCAGAACCTTTCTCCTGAATTCCAGATTCACATATCCGACTGTTTACTGGGTGCTTGATAACTATATCTGTACTTTTCATCTTGTTTAATCCAAATTTGCTGCTTTTGCATTTTCCTTAGTTCAATAAATGACAACTTTATTCTTCCAGTTGTTTAAACCAAAAGTCTTAGAGTCATTCTTCTCTTCTTTCCCTCATATTTCATGTGTGATTCTAAAGGAAATCTTGTTGCCTGTGCTTTTTCTTTCTTTCTTTTTTTTTTCTTTTTTTGAGTCTCGTGCTGTTGCCCAGGCTGGAGTGCAGTAGTGCAATCTCAGCTGACTGCAATCTCTGTGTCCCGGGTTCAAGCGATTCTCCTACCTCAGCCTCCTGAGCAGCTGAGGTTACAGGCGCATGCCACCATGCCTGGCTCATTTTTATATTTTTAGTAGAGATTGGGTTTCACCATGTTGGTAAGGGTGGACTCCAACTCCTGACCTCGTGATCTGCCCGCCCTGGCCTCCCAAAGTGCTGGGATACAGGCGTGAGCCACCACATCTGGCTTTTTTTTTTTTTTTTTTTTATATAAACAGTTTCACTTCGTCACCTGGGCCGAAATACAGTGGTGTGATCTTGGCTCACTGCAACATCTGCCCCCCGGGTTTAAGTGATTCTCATTCCTTGGCCTCCTGAGTAGCTGGGACTAGAGGTGTGCGCCACCACGCCTGGCTAATTTTCTTATTTTTAGTAGAAACGTGGTTTCACCATGTTGGCCAGGCTGGTCTCGAACTCCTCACCTCAAGTGATCATCTGCCTCTGACTAAGTGCTGGGATTACAGGCCTGAGCCACTGCGCCCAGCCTACTTTCTATAAAAGTCATCATGTCTCCGCCCCTGCCCTCTCCGCCCCACCCCCCGCCGCCCCCCGCATAGTCTGTTTCATTTGATTTTTCCCTTAGTTTAGTGTTTTATTTTGATGTTTCTTCAAATGCCTTGGGATCATTTACTGTTCCTCATATATTTAAGAGCAAATGCTTAAAAATTCTTAGAAATACCTTCTTGAATACTTACCTGGCAGGGGAGATACCATGATCAAGAAATACCTTCTTGAAAAGCCTGCATTCCTACCACCTCTCACCACTTCAACATGAAATAGTGATCCCTTACATCTTTTTAGTGTAGTTATATAATTTTTGATTGGCTCAATAATTACTTTTGTTATGGCTGTGTAAGTATTATTAAAGCTTTAGATAAGCCATGGAATATGCTGTGATTTTATTTTCATTCTTGTGCAGCTTTTTTTTTTCTCTCTGAAGTTAATACTTAACTGTTTTTTACCTACCAGTAATTTATATCTAATCACTCTGGAAGTATGAGCCCCTCAGTATGTTAAAACAGATCTCATGATTCAGTAATAAACCTCTCCCTCCAAATATATCCCATCACCTCTACTCCCTGGAACATTCTTCTACACTCCTAGTTTGGACTGTAGAACTGATTCCATCTGGAACCTTCCTTTACCATACTCCTGGGTATTCCTGTTGGCAGTTTCATGTTTTGGAACTACTGTTTACTGTGTCTTGTGTCTCCCTTTTTTTTTTTTTTTTTTTTCCCCTGTAAGACAGAGTTTCACTCTTGTTGCCCAGGCTGGAGTGCAATGGCTCGATCTCGGCTCACTGCAACCTCTGCTTCCCGGGTTCAAGCTATTCTCCTGCCTCAGCCTCCTGAGTAGCTGGAATTACAAGCGCCCACCACCATGCCCAGCTAATTTTTGTATTTTTAATAGGGACAGGGTTTCACCGTGTTGGCCAGGCTGGTCTCGAACTCCTGACCTCAGGTGATCCACCCTCCTCAGCCTCCCAAAGTGTTGGTATTACAGGTGTGAGCCACCGCGCCTGGCTGGAGCTAACTTTTTTCCTCCTTGGTTTACTCCCTCATTTTGATGGATTATGTTGTTTCGTGTTTTCCCGAGAAAAGAATTCAAGGGAAATGAATTTTTTGAGAACTCGCATATCTGGCTGTATTTTTGTTGGATTCCTACATTTGATGGATAGTTCTGGTTTGGGATTTTAGAGTAGGAATTATTATCTTCTCAGAATTTCGAAAGTTGTTGTGTTGTCTCAGAACTTCCAGTGTTGTGGGAGAGAAAATTAATGATACTTTTTTTTTTTTTTTTGAGACAGGGTCTCATTCTGTCACCCAGGCATGAATACAGCTCACTGCAGCCTTGACCTCCCGGGCTCAAGTGATCCTCCTGCCTCAGCCACCAATTTAGTTTGGACCACAGCCATGCACCAAATGCCCTGCTAAATTTTTAATTTTTTGTAGAGACAGAGTCTCACCATGTTGCCCAGGCTGGTCCTGAACTCCTGGGCTCCAGCAATTCCCCCCGGCTTGGCCTCCCAAAGGGCTGGGATTACAGGTGTGAGCTCCTGCACCTGCCCCGAATGCCACTTTGATTTCCAGTCTCTTGAAGTTCGGGGAACCTGCCTTTTGTTAATGTGAGCTTCCAGTGTTTCTTTGTCTTTTGTATTCTAAATAACACAGTGATGTGTCTTGGTATGGGTCTTTTTTCATTTTTTAAAGAGACTCCTGCTATGTTGCACAGACTTGATGTGGATTCCTGGTTTCAAGTTATCTTTCCCCCTGTGTCAATCAAGTAATGTGGACTACACTCATGTGACACCATGCCCATCTTTATGTTGTGTATCTTATTTTTGTTTTGTTTTACTCTTGAATCAGCTCAGTCTGAAAATATGTCTTTTAATTCATGGGAATTTTTTAGAATGATTTCTTGGAGGGTTTTGTCTTTTGAATGTGTGGTCTCTTCTTTGCCTAGAACTTTTTTTTCCTTTTTTTTTTTTTTTAATGAGACATGGTCTTGCTGTTGTCCAGGTTGGAGAGCAGTGGTGCAATCATAGCTCACTACTTTCTTGAATTTCTGGGCTCAAGCCATCTTCCCATCTCAGCTTTCAGAATATCTATGGCTACAGGCATGTGACACTATGCCCAGATAATTAAAAAAAAAAAAAAATTTCTTGAGACAGGGTCTTGCTGTGTTGCCCAGGTTCGTCTTGAATTCCTGACCTCAGAGGATCCTCCTATGTTTGCTTCCCAAAGCATTGGTATTATATGTATGAGCCACCACCACTAGCACTTCTGCCTGGAACTTGTAACAAAATTTCTTTCCCCCATCTGCATAGTCTGTTTCATTAAATGATTCTTCCCTTTTTAAAGTTTAGTCTGTCTTTTATTTTGATGCTTCTTCAAATGCCTTGGGATCATTTACTCTTCCTCAAATCTAAGAGCTAGAAGAAATCTCTCTAAGCTCCATGCATGAGGGTTCTCAACAGGTGGATTTTACTACAGTGTGATTTCACTAGACCATTTATTTGAGGGTCACCCAATTGTCAGTATATGTATATGAGAGAGAATATGTACATATATATCTGAGAGAAATTCTGTAATCACTTGTCCTGTGTGAGTATATGTACTTTGCCATTTTTCTTTTGGGGTGAGGAGGAGGGACAGTGTATTAGAGATTTTACTGTTCAAAATGTAGACTTCCTCAGTTACTGTACCCTGTCTATATGTGGATTCCCCTATTCCAGACTGATTCACCCTTTTCAGGGAGTTAGTCGTGACATTTCTTCCATTGTGAGGGGGAGCGGTAATTACTTTACAGGGAGGTATGGGGCCATGGTGTTTAACTCTTCTTTCAACCACTTCTGGGTTTTTTAGTGAAAACCTCTATCTAACACTGATACTTTAATTTCTCATGTCTATTGAGTCAGTTAACACTGATCCATTTATTTTTCAGTTCCCAAAATCTTGCGTTGCCATTGCTTCTATTTTATTGTCTGGGGGTGTTTAACACCTGTTTCATTTTTTACAGTCATTTTAGTTTCCAGATTTTAGTAAGGGACAGAGGGGAATAGATGGACTCATTTCATGATATAGAAACAAATACTCCCTGTCTTGTCTTATATGAAAAATTCTTCTTAAACCAGGCCTTGTCTTTGAGAACCTGATCAAAGTATAAAAAATACTTTTTAGCTTTATTTCTTTAGTGAGTCACTATTCCATATTTTGAAGGTGTTAAGAGGTATGGTAAAAGTGGTACTTGAACATTTCCAAGCAAACATGTGTGATGAAATCCTTCATCAATGTCTTAGCAATGGTATATGATTTTTTTAGTCTTAGCAATTTGAGGTAAGTTTTTTTTTTTGTTTTGTTTTTTTGAGACGGAGTCTTGCTCTGTCGCCTAGGCTAGAGTGTAGTGGCGTGATCTCGGCTCACTGCAACCTCTGCCTCCGAGCGGGGTCCAGCGATTCTCCTGCCTCAGCCCCCTGGGTAGTTGGGATTACAGGTGCACGCCACCACACCCGACTGATTTTTGTATTTTTAGTAGAGACAGGGTTTCACCATCTTGGCCTGGCTGGTGCTGAACTCCTGATCTCAGGTGATCCGCCCACCTCGGCCTCCCAAAGTGCTGGGATTACAAGCGTGAGCCACTGTGCGTGGCCTGAGGTAAGATTTTATAAGAAGCCTACAAAGCCCTAATTTTTACATTAAGAACATTAAGTGCTTCTGATAGTTTTAAGTTCCGTAGTCTTTATTTCAAAGAATTATTTCGTTCTGAATTTCTATTTAAATTAGTGTAGAATAAGTTTATAAATTTATTTACATTTGGTTGAAATGTATTCTTAAAACTTATTCCACAGTTTCCAGTTTGAGGATAAATGAGATCTAAAGACGGTATTAACTTGTTCATAATTTTTCCTATTGTCCTTCTTAGAAATCTTAAATATCCTTTAGCCTAATGAATCTATAGATTGGCCCTGCAAGCATGTCACTGGATCTTTTATGTCTTCCTGAGTCTTAGCACTTTAAATTCCTCTATATCCTTCACTGTCTTTCTTACAGCACCCTAAAAGAGTAGCATGTGAACTGTTGCTCTTCTCTAAAGTATTTTAGGACATTTTTAAAATAATATATGAGTGGTTGTTGTGCTAAATACTGTCTACCACAACTCATACAATTAAAGTGGTCAAAGAAAGGTCTCTTTCATTTCTTTTTTCACTTTAAAAAGAAATGTTATTTGTAAAACAGTATAGTCATAACACAGATATGGCAGTGTTTTAGTTTTTTTTTTTTCTTTTTCTTTTTTTGTGAGACGACTTCTCGCTCTGTCATCCAGGCAGTAGCGTGATTATAATTCACTGCAGCCTCCAACTCCTGGGCTTGAGGGATCCTCTCACTGAGCCTTCTGAGCAGCTGGGACTGCAAACGTGTGCCAGTACTCCTGGCTAATTTTAAAATTTTTTTGTAGAGTTGAGGTGTTTTTAAAAAATTTTTTTAAAGCCTTGTTTGCAAACTGTTGCCCAGGCGGCTCCAACTTCTGGCCTCAAGCAGTCTTCCTGCCTTGGCCTCCCAATAGCATAAACTACCGCACCCAGCCCACAATTTTCTTTCAGTACAATATTAAAATCTTGCAAGCGCTAGCTTGGTTTACACTTTTTGTCTGTATCCACCTCTTTTTTTTTTTTATTTTTATTTTTTGAGATGGAGTTTCGCTCTTGTTGCCCAGGCTGGAGTGCAGTGGCGCGATCTTGGCTCACTGCAACCTCCACCTCCCAGATTCAAGTGATTCTCCTGCCTCCGTCTTCCGAGTAGGTGGGATTACAGGCATGTGCCACCACGCCCGGCGAGTTTTGTATTTTTAGTAGAGACGAGGTTTCTCCGTGTTGGTCAGGCTGGTCTCGAACTCCTGACCTCAGGTGATCCACCCGCCTCGGCCTCCCAAAGTGCTGGGATTACAGGCATGAGCCCCTGTGCCCAGTATATATCCACCACTTTACTATCCACATTAGCATTTCATAAGCTTCTCTTTGCCCTTTTAGTTAATAACCCCATCTCAGGGTGATTCACTTTCGTAATCCGTATTACCATGGATTAATTCTGCATAGCAAAAACTGTGATAGGTGTGTTAAGTAATGAAGTTTGGGGAATGTTAATAAGACGATTTCTCTTACTGTAGATGAAATATATCGTAAGAGAATCCCTCGTGAGATCAGATCAGTTACATGTATATCTTGCCTCTCTTAAGTCTCTACCATTTATTACTGGACTTGAGTTGGGATTTGGAAGTGCCACTGAACACTGAAATTATTCTGTCTGGGTATTTGAATGGTATGAGACAAAAATCCATTTTAATGTTTTATCAAGTTGAGATGTCTCACATGAGTAGTTAGTGCTGAGAATCAGACACAGGCACATTTGGGAGCATGGGGTGGCAAGAAGCTTTGCTTTGTCCTGTTCCTATTGTATTCAAACTTGTTTCTACATTTTTCATTGATTTCTCTTCGTACTAGCACTAGGGCGCAAGGGAAGCCGTACTGGAATATTACACTACTCAGCACAAGACAGGTTTAATCTTTTTCTTGGGGGACAAGATTGGAAAATTGAGGTCTGAGCAGACCTGAAGAGAGGCATCCACCAACTTTGAGATTAAATTCATCATTGATCAATTCGTTATTGTTTGGAATTGACGTTTAGTTGTATTCCTCACTCAGATACGTGCATGATAGCTGCTTGCTAATTTGGTCTTAGCTCACATTTCACCTAGAATGTATGATCTCCCTTTCCCCTACAAAATATCCCACTGTTGCTAATCTGTCTGCCTCATTATTTCCTTGAGATTGAGCCTCTTGTCTGTTTTGTCACCACTATATAACAGCCTGTTGGAAACAAAGCAGTAATAAAGCTAGAAAAACCAAGCGAATACACTGGATTAAAAAAAATACTGTTTCCTAGAATTAAAGAAATAAATGAGGCCAGGCGCGGTGGTGCCTGTAATCCCAGCACTTTGGGAGGCTGAGGCTAGTGGATCACGTGGCCAAGATCGCGTAACTGCACTCCAGTCTAGCAACAGTGTGATACCTTGTTTCTTACTTAAAAAAAAAAAAAAAGACCTCATTTGTTAACTGTTAAACAGAAAACAAGAAATTCCCTACACCTGTATGCATTATAGAGCAAATAAGAGCATCAAAGACAATCTTACAAATCTTTCAGAGAAAGGTCACCTACAAAAGAACATCGATCAAATAATAGATTTTTTTTTTTTTCAGATGGAGTTCTGCTCTTGTCGCCCAGACTGGAGTGCAGTGGCACGATCTTGGCTCACTGCAATCTTCGCTTCCCAGGTTCAAGCAATTCTCCAGCCTCAGCCTCCCAAGTAGCTGGGATTACAGGCTCCCACTACCATGCCCAGAATTTTTGTATTTTAATTAGTAGAGACGAGGTTTTGCCATGTTGGCCAGGCTAGCCTCCAACTCCTGAACTCAGGTGATCCGCCTGCCTCGGCCTCCCAAAGTGCTATGATTACAGGGTGTGAGCCATTGCACCTGGCTGATAACAGATGTTTTAATAGTAAGATAAAAAGTAAAATTTCCAGTGTGTCGAAGGAAGAAAATTACAGCCTAGAAGTTTATCTTCATGTACATTATTTAAGTGTGAGGGAATAGTTTCAGTGACATGTCATTGAAGACCTTAGAAGATTTCCCTAAAGGAGATAAAGCGACTGACACAACATGTATTTCTCTGAGTAATTAGAAGTGTTCTTTTCTGGCTGTACTGAAGGGACTTTCATGATTTCTTCATGTTTTTGTACTCTTAGTTTTATAATATTGCATAGTAGCTAAGGCCTGGCTGTAGCAGTTATAAACTGTTCTGCAAGTGCGGGAAGTAATAGTTACTCCTATCTCAGGGATGTCGGGTTTAAATGGGTTAATGCACAAAAGGACATTTATTAAATTTAGTCATAATCATCTCAAGGACATGGTAAGTGAAAGAGTGTACATAAAGTACTTCATGTAATGTTTGCCACTTAATGTTCAATAAGTCAAAGAGACCACCACCACTACTACATTTTACTTTTATTAGTAATTAATAATAATAATTAGTAATTCAGTGGTAATTAGTGTACTACCAAAGAAAGTACTCGAGCAGAAGAGCCAAAATTCAAACCATAGAATCATTTTACTGTGCTTTTATTCCACCTCAAACACTAATCTCCAGGCCTTGGATAAAGGGATTATTTCTCTGAAGGGGAAAGGTATCCTCTTTTTGCCCAAGTCACACTTGTGTAATTTCTTATACTGTAAACATGTGGTTCCAATTCTGAGGTATTTTCCTGGCTTGTAGGACCCAAAAAGAAGTTAGGCTTGAGAAATTTTAAGTGAAGAGAACAATTCTAGTTGAGAGTGATTGGATCTTCCTAAAAGCTGACATTTGAAAATTTTGAGGGGAGGGAAAGAAACAGTACCTTTTACGGCATGTAATAGGAAGAAGACCTGGATTTTAGTTACTGCTCTGTCTGATGTCCCAACTTGGGTAAGGCAACATAACATAAATGTCAGTTTCTTCAAATTTGTGATGAAGCTGATAATCCATGCTCAGCTTCCTTTATGGGTCTCTTGCCTATCAAATAAGGTACAGTATGTGAAGATACATTGCAGATTATCTTATGCATTGCTTCAGGGGATGATTAAACCATCCTTTATCATAGCCAGAGTCTAGTCATTCTCTATACCAGTGAAGGCTCCATCCAAACCAGTGTTTGGGGGCATAGTCGTAATTGAAAAATGATTGTTTTCCTTATCTGTAAAACAGGTAAATGGTATTAATCCTCAGGTGGTTGTGAGGATTAAGTGATGCATGTAAAAAAAAGAAAGCTTTGGATAGTACCTGTTATAAGAAACTCAGTGTTGCTGCAATGTATGTATTATAATGGATTTGAAATTTGCCCTAACCAAGAGTCTGAGACAGAAAAAAGGAAGTTAATGTATCTGTTGATCACCATCAAGATGTGGTCTTGAACCTTCAAGATCCTTTTCAGGGAATATGTGAGATCAGAATTTTTATACTGGTACTATGATGTTATTTGGCTTTTCCTCACATTCACAAGTGAACAGTGGAGTTTTCCAGAAGCTACATAATGTCAGGACATCACTGATGGGTAATAGAATGTGTGCTTGTATATTCAGAAACTCAGCTCCAATTTCTTCGATCAATGTAATCCTCAAAAGTTATTTGAGGACCTCAGACATTTTTAAAAATGTAAAGGGGGTGGGGTCAGGCTCAGTGGCTCATGCCTGTAATCCCAGCATTTTGGAAGGCCGAGGCGAACGGATACTTGAGGCCAGGAGTTTGAAACCAGCCTGGTCAACATGGTGAAACCCCATCTCCACTAAAACAAAAAGTTTTCTGGATGTGGTGGCACACATGCCTGTAATCCCAGCTACTTTGGTGGCTGAGGCATGAGAATCACTTGAACCCAGAAGACAGGTTGCAATGAGCCAAGATTGTGCCACTGCACTCTAGCCTGGGCGACAGTGAGACTGTCTCAAAAAATAAAGGTGTACAGGGATAGTATATTTGACAACTTGGTATGTAGGATGTGCTACCTCTAATATTCCATGCTGTTACTTAGTTTTCACTCACTACTATATTTTGGAGATTGGTTCATATTGCTCTGTGTACATTTAATTCTTCAGTGTGTATCCACCACATTTAACTTATTCACTTACAGAACTATGCAAGAATTTCTCTGGTAAATTTCACTCAGTACTTAACGGGTGTCTTTTCAGAATGATTGTATGAGTTTACACCCCTACCAGCAGGACTGAGTTGAGTACCCATTTCCTCACATCCTTGCCAGTACTTCATTTGTCTAATTTTTGCCATTCTCATAATGTGGTAGTTGTTCAATTTTGCATTTCTTCCATTTTATTTTTTTGCATCTCTGCTTTTCTTTTGGTTAGTTTTGCCAGTTCTGCCTATATTAATCTCCCAGAATCAGCTTTTAGTTTTGTTAAATCTCTGACATGTTTTGTTGATTCCTGCTTTCATCTTAAACATTTCTTCGTTGTTAATTTGTGTTTGGTATAAAATAAGCAACATCTTAAATGCTTGATTTGCTTTCGATGTTTATTCTCTAATAAGATATTTAAAGATATAATTTTTTCCCTAAATGCTCTATTAGACTTTTCTCATAAGTTTTGACTGGTAGTGTTTTCATTGTTATTTAATTTTGTGTTTTTTAACTTCTTTCATGATTTCCTTTTAACTGAAAGTTTTCTTAGATATTTAGTTTGCTGGTATATTCTTTTAAAATTGTCTCATTGCTTTCCTTCTATGTTGGATTATTGTCAGAGAACATAATTTGCATGATATTAACTTTTTGGAGTATATTGTTGCATCTTTGTGGCCTAGTACATAGTTAATTTAGTGAATGCTTCCAGTTGTACTTGAAAAGAATGTATATTTTCTGATTATTGAGGGTAAATTTCTCTATATATGTTTTCCTGTTTAATAAATATATAGCTATGTGCATATGTTTTGACTGCTCGGTCAATTATTTTTGAGAAATATATGTGTTAAAGGCTCCATATTTCTGTACACAACTGATACCTGGTATTTGCTCATTTCAAGGTCTTTTTAGTAATGGGCGACGTATAGAGAAAGTAGAGCTGGCTCATCCATCACTTGGGTCAAACCCTCCATCCTTAAACAGTTGCTCATGTGCAGGTGGACGCATCATTGAAGCTTTTCTTTCTTTGGGCACCAGAGTCAGGGATAGATTCAGGCCCCAAAAGACCCCACGGTACTTCCTGGGGCCTTGGGCTCTGTCCTGAACTTCTGTGTCCTGAAATCCTGCTTGAGTCTTGAGTTGTGGGACTCAAGTCCCAGAGGTCCCCTCCCCAGACAACCTCCTGTTCCTGACATCATAGGAGACCATCACCCCCTCCAGCCCTCAATAAGTGCATTTTAAGTGTACAATTACATGAATTTTGACAGTTTTTTATAAGTTACTTGTAATTTTACTTATATATAAAATATCTATCCATAAGCTACTTATAATTTATACTTACATATGTATATATGTTTGTATAACGACTGATAAAGCCTAGATACAGATCATTTCTGTTATCTCCAGTTGTTTCCTTGTGTTATAACTTAGTCAATCCCTGCCCCACCTCCAGCTTCAGGAGCAGCCACTGATGGAATTCTTTTTCCGCCAGTATAGATCAGTGATTCTCAATCGGGGGATTTTTGTCCTCCAGAGGACATTTGTCAAGATCAGGAGACATTTGGTTGTTAAAACTGTAGAGGGCTATTGTAATCCAGTGGGTAGATGCTGGAGATGCTAAACATAAAGCACAGGACAACCCCTTATAACAAAGAATGATGTAGTCCGACAGGATTGTTTGAGGTCACAGAAAGGTGTGAACACAAGGAGGTGGGAATTATGGAGGCCATCTTCAAGTCTGTTTGCCACATACCCCATTCTCTGTCTTCTTTCAGAGATTCTAACTTTAGATCTTTTGGATATATCCCACGTTTCATTCACTACTTTAGTCTTCTCATTATTTTTTTTTCTCTGTGCTCAGTTTGAGATTTTTGACCTGTCTTGAGTTTTCTAGTCTCATATATAACTGGGAGTTATACAATCTTCCAGTTTGTTGGTAAAATCCATTCAGTGAGTTCTTAATTTCAGATGCTGCATTGTTCAGTTCCAGAATGCTTATTTAATTCCTTGTAATATTACCAGCTGAAATTGTTTATCTTTTAATTCCTTTCCCTCTTTTTTTAAACAACATATTAATCACGAGGGGTTGGTGTCTTCAGTCCTATCAGGGTTATTGGGTTTGGGCTATGTTGAAATCTTGGTAAAACTTAGTTCACCTCTAGTTGATCTCTTTTTTTTTTGAGATGAAGTCTCACTCTGTCGCCCAGGCTGGAGTGCAGTGGCGCGATCTCGGCTCACCGCAAGCTCCGCTTCCCGGGTTCACGCCATTCTGCCTCAGCCTCCCAAGCAGCTGGGACTACAGGCGCCTGCCACCACGCCCGGCTAATGTTTTGTATTTTTTAGTAGAGAGGGGGTTTCACCGTGTGAGCCAGAATGGTCTTGGTCTCTGACCTTGTGATCCGCCTGCTTCGGCCTCCCAAAGTACTGGGATTACAGGTGTAAGCCACCGCGCCTGGCCTAGTTTATGTCTTCTATGAGCATGGTTCTCCTTGGCTTTTGATTTATAGTCTTGTGAGTCTCTGGCTCCTTATCCCTGAAGGACTAATTTAGTTTGCCGTTTAGAGGTTTTGATCTAATTGGCTCTTGAGCCTCAGGTTCCCCTGCAGCTTCAAAATCTGGCAGGTGTCTTAAGGTGGAGGACTCTTAGTAGAATCTTGTTTTCTAAGTAATTTGAGATTATAGGAAATTTCACTCTTTTTAGAGGCCACCAGTCTACTTACCTTTTCATTTGTAGCCACAGAATTCAGCAAATGTCCTGTGGAGAAAATGATATGTATTACAGATTTGTCAAAGTTTAAATGTGTCATGCCAGACTCAGAAGCAGCCAAAAAACCCTGCTGATCTTTTTTTCTCTTCTAGAGATCCTCTTTGTGGACCAAGCCTGCCTGATCTACACACACACACACACACACACGCACACGCACACGCACATGTTCAAACTTATTCAAATCCTTTATATCATTTCTTATGTGAACTGCTTAATTTTGAGGGAGGTTTTAAAAATATTTTATCATGATTATGGATTTATAAAATTTTTATTTTGTCAGTTTTTTGCTTTTTGTATGTTGAGGTCATGCTGTCAGATGCTTTAAGGCACATAATTGTTATATAATTTAATTGACAAAACAATCTCTAGTCATAGTTCTCTCTCTCAGGCCTTGTTAATGTTATTCATTTTAATTTGCTTAATAGTAGTATTGTTATCCCATTTTCACTTTGTTAGTTTTTATCAGAAATATATTTTTTCATTTCTTAATTTTCAGTGCTTTTGTTTAGTTACATCTGTTATAAACAGCATTATTTTAAACAAGAAGATTTATAGATTTCTCATGACATATTTTCACTCTTGTGGCTCAGGTTTTCCTTTTGTTGGAGTTCTATGAGATTTTTTTCTTCATCTCCTCTATTCACTGCTGTTATCAACTAAGATGATTTTGACTAGGAGAGCCTCAACTCAGGCTGGTTTAAAAAATAGGGAAATTTCAGTGCTTACTCTAGGCAGGGATAATAAAATAAGAACAATAGGGTCGGTGGCTCATGCCTGTAATACCAGCACTTCGGGAGGCCAAGTCGGGTGGGTCACTTGAGGTCAGGAGTTCAAAACCAGCCTGGCCAACATGGTGAAACCCCATCCCTACTAAAAATACAAAAATTAGTCCGGGCACGTGGCTCACGCCGTTAATCCCAGCACTTTGGGAGGCCAAAGTGGGTGGATCATCTGAGGTCAGGAGTTCAAGACCAACCTGGCCAACATGGCGGAATCCTGTCTCTACTAAAAAAAAATTAACTGGGCGTGGTGGTGGGCACCTATAGTCGCAGCTATTCGGGAGGCTGAGGCAGGAGAATTGCTTGAACCTGGGAGGTGGAGGTTGCAGTGAGCCGAGGTTGCGCCACTGCCCTCCAGCCTGGGTGACAGAGCGAGACTCTGTCTCAAAAAATAAAAAAATAAAAAATTAGCTGGGCATGCTAGTGCATGCCTATATTCCCAGCTACTTGGGAGGTTAAGGCAGGAGAACCGCTTGAACCCAGGGGTTGGAAGTTGTAGGAACATCACACACCGGGGCCTGTTGGTGGGAGGGATAGCATTAGGAGAAATACCTAATGTAGATGACGGATTGACTGGTGCAGCAAACCACCATGGCACATGTATACCTATGTAACAAACCTGCACATGCTGCACATGTACCCAAGAACTTAAAGTATAAAAAATATATATATTGGACACCTCTAAAGCTACATCTGGTATCAGGCCTCTTTCCCAAAAATGTATAAGTAACAAGAATTTCAATACATCTCCAGAATGCACGCATGTTAAAACCCATTGTGCAAACTTCGCTGACATCAAGGCACCAAAGTGTCTACACATGTAACCATTTATCATGACCTACATTACTAATATGGTCCAAAGTACCCTTAAGCTCCTGCTTTAAGGTCCATAAATACCCCTACAGAAAATCCACTGCTACACGCTCAGTCCTCTCTTGCTGAAGTGTCCCAGTACACTCTGCTGCAGTGTTCTTTCTAACAAAACTTTCCTTTTCAAACCTATACTATTGTTGGTAAATTCTTTTGCCAGCAGGGAACCAACCAGTCTTCACTGCCTGGGCTTTGACACCTTGCCTGGCACTTAAAAGTGGAGATTTCCTGTGTCAATTTATCCTACAAATGGGCACCTTTTCAGAACTACTCCTGCATCTGCAGTTTCTTAAAATAAGCAGTTCAAAATAATCAATTCATCAAAGAGGCATATTTTGGAGTGGTATATTATGGTCTCCTACAGTCATAAGAGACTTTGGGATGATGTGGCCTGATCCCAAACAATGACTAGATTCATAATACAAATATTAAATTACTAGTATGTCAAGTTACGTTATAAAATCATTCCATCTTTCATAAAGCAAAACTTTGTTTATGGAATTTTTGTTTCCCAGCAAGGAACTAAGAAGACTACTTAACCTCTCTAGTAGAATTTCTTAGCCTGGGCAACATGGCAAGACCCTGTCTCTACGAAAATTTAAAAATAAAAAAATTAGTTGGGTGTGGTGGCACACACCTGTGGTCCCAGCTACTTCGGAGGCTAAGGCAGGAGGATCACACGAGCCAAGGAGGTTGAGACTATAGTGAGCTATGTTTGCACTACTGAACTCTAGCCTGGGAAACAGTGAGACCCTCTCTCAAAAATAACAATAATAATAATAATAATTTCTTGAGGTTTTGAAGAATAAATAAATGAAAGGAAAATCCTTGAACATTTGTAGGAGACAGTATTCCTGGCTTATTCAACATTCTCCCGTACCTACTTTTTCCTTCCTAACAGAGTAATACCAATGTAATTCAGTTATCCACCCATTTCCCCAGGCAGCTAAATACTTTGGTGGAAGCTCATCCAACCCCTGCATTCCAGGGAGCAGCAAAACATAATTTTGCATATATTGCCAGAGATTGCCTCAGGAATTTGACGCAAAGATTCACGATGGGAACTCTCATGGCAAGTTTTGAGGGAGTTATCTTGTTCCTAGGAGAGCACCAAAAATGTAGTCTCTCTTCATCCTCTGGATGTGGTTGTTTCTGAGTGTGATGCCTGGAAACACTTGCTACCAGTATGAGAATGAAGCTGCCACTGAAGAAAAGCATGATGAGAGCTAGAAATACCTGCATGACATCACTGAACCAGAGTCAACCAGCTCTGAAGCATGTCCAAATGTAGACTTCCTATTGTTACAGTAGGTAGCTAGACAGGCATTAAGTGGGGCAGGAGAGGGTTCCCCCCACATCCCAGGTGGCCATCAGGTGATGATCAGGTGGTTAACTGTCTCCATAAAATAACTGGTCACAGCCAACACCAGGGAAAGGCAGTCTCCCAACATATAGGAAACACCTAAGACTAGTGATCAGCAGCTTCCTGATAAGATCTCAGGAGTTGGGCAAGTAACCTCAAGCATGCACATTAACAGGCAAAACGGCAGAGTTTAACTGGTATATTACCTTTCAGAGGCATTCCACCTGAAAAGGGATACAAGATGCCAGATGTAGGCCAGCATATAAAACCCTAAGTCCAAGGTCAAATAGTGCACTTGACCTCCAAGATGTTCACTTGGCCCTCTTCCAAGTGTACTTTACTTCATTTCCTGCTCTACAACTTTGTAATAAACTTTCACTCCTCCTCTAATATTTGCCTCAGTCTCTTCTTTTGCCTTATGCACCTCAAATTATTTCTTCTGAAGAGGCAAGAATTGAGGTTGCTGCAGAACCGTATGGATTCACCACCAGTAACATATTTGAGCCAACAGGAATTGTTCTGGGGGTTGGTTAGTAAGCAAAAGGGGAAAAGAAAACCACATATGGGGGTTGAACACCTCAGACAAAGAAGGTGAGGCATAGAGATTTTTTACCACTAGGGAACATATCTGAGCCACATGGCTATTGTAACACTATTATGTGAAGTAGTAAATGATCCCTTTATTTAATTAATTAATTTATTTTTTTGAGACACAGTCTTGTTCTGTCGCCCAGGCTGGAGGGCAGTGTGTTCTCATTGTTCAACTCCCACTTACAAGTGAGAACATGCAGTGTTTGGTTTTCTATTCTTGTGTTAATTTGCTGAAAATGATGGTTTACAGCTTCATCCATGTCCCTGCGAAGGACATGAACTCTTCGTTTTTTATGGCTGCATAGTATTCCATGGTGTATATGTGCCACATTTTCTTAATCCAGTGTATCATTGATGGGCATTTGGGTTGGTTCCAAGTCTTCGCTATTGTGAATGGTGCCACAATAAACATACGTGTGCATGTGTCTTTATAGTAGAATGATTTATAATCCTTTGGGTATATACCCAGTAATGGGATTGCTGGGTCAAATGGTATTTCTAGTTCTAGATCCTTGAGGAATCGCCATATTGTCTTCCACAATGGTTGAACTAAATTACGCTCCAACCAACAGTGTAAAAGCATCCCTATTTCTCCTCATCCTCTCCAGCATCTGTTGTTTCCTGACTTTTTAATGATCACCATTCTAACTGGTATGAGATGTTATCTCATTGTGGTTTTGATTTGCATTTCTCTAATGACCAGTGACGATGAGGTTTTTTTCATGTTTGTTGGCTGCATAAATGGCTTCCTTTGAGAAGTGTCTGTTCTCATATGCTTTGCCCACTTTTTGATGGGGTTGTTTTTTTTGTGTGTGTGTGTGTGTTTTTTTTTTTTTTTTTTGTAAATTTGTTTAAGTTCCTTGTAGATTCTGGATATTAGCCCTTTGTCAGATGGATAGATTGCAAAAATTTTCTCCCATTCTGTAGGTTACGTGTTCACTCTAATGATAGTTTCTTTTGCTGTGCAGAAGCTCTTTAGCTTAGTCACATCCCATTATTCAATTTTGGCTTTTGTTGCCATTGCTTTTGGTGTTTTAGTCATGAAGTCCTTGCCCATGCCTGTGTCCTGAATGGTATTGCCTAGGTTTTCTTCTAGGCTTTTTATGGTTTTGGGTCTTACGTTTAAATATTTAATCCATCTTCAGTTAATTTTTGTATAAGGTATAAGGAAGGGAACCAGTTTCAGCTTTCTGCATATGGCTAGCCAGTTTTCCCAACACCATTTATTAAATAGGGAATCCTTTCCCCATTGTTTGTTTTTGTCAGGTTTGTGAAAGATCGGATGGTTGTAGATATGTGGTGTTATTTCTGAGGCCTCTGTTCTGTTCCATTGGTCTATATATCTGTTTTGGTACAAGTACCATGCTGTTTTGGTTACTGAAGCCTTGTAGTGTAGTTTGAAGTCAGGTAGCGTGATGCCTCCAGCTTTGTTCATTTTGCTTAGGATTGTCTTGGCAATGTGGGCTCTTTTTTGGTTCCCTATGAACTTTAAAGTAGTTTTTTCCAATTCTGTGAAGAAAGTCAATGTTGGCTTGATGGGGATAGCACTGAATCTATAAATTACTTTGGGCAGTGTGGCCATTTTCATGATATTGATTCTTCCTATCCATGAGCATGGAATGTTTTTCCATTTATTTGTGTTCTCTCTTATTTCATTGAGCAGTAGTTTGTAGTTCTCCTTGAAGAGTTCCTTCACATCCCTTTTAAGTTGGATTCCTAGGTATTTTATTCTCTTTGTAGCAGTTGTGAATGGGAGTTCACTCATGATTTGGCTGTTTGTCTGTTATTGGTGTGTAAGAATGCTTGTGATTTTTGCACATTGGTTTTGTATCCTGAGACTTTGCTGAAGTTACTTATCAGCTTAAGGAGATTTTGGGCTGAGACGATGGGGTTTTCTAAATATACAATCATGTCATCTGCAAACAGAGACAATTTAACTTCTTCTTTTCCTAAACCAGGAAGAAGTTGAATCCCTGAATAGACCAATAACAAATTCTGAAATTGAGGCAGTAATTAATAGCCTGCCAATAAAAAAATCCAGGACCTGACAGATTCACAGCCGAATTCTACCAGAGGTACAAAGAGGAGCTGGTACCATTCCTTCTGGAACTATTCTAAACAATAGAAAAAGAGGAAATTCTTCCTAACTCATTTTATGAGACCAGCATCATCCTGATACCAAAACCTGACAGAGACACAACAAATAGGAAAATTTCAGGCCAGTATCCCTGATGAACATTGATGCGAAAATCCCCAATAAAATACTGGCAAACCGAATTCAGCAGCACATCAAAAAGCTTATCCACCACGATCAAGTCGGCTTCTTCCCTGGGATGCAAGTCTGGTTCAACATATGCGAATCAATAAACGTAATCCATCCCATAAAGAGAACCAATGACAAAAACCACATGATTATCTCAATAGATGCAGAAAAGGCCTTCAACAAAATTCAACAGTTCTTCATGCCAAAACCTCTCAATAAACTAGGCATTGATGGAACGTATCTCAAAATAATAAGAGCTGTTTGTGACAAACCCACAGCTAATATACTGAATGGGCAAAAACTGGAAACATTCCCTTTGAAAACTGGCATAAGACAAGGTGGCCCTCTCTTACCACTCCTATTCAACATAGTATTGGAAGTTCTGGCCAGGGCAATCAGGCAAAAGAGAGAAATAATGGATATTCAATTAGCATTGTCCAATATTTTGCCTGCCTTGGGCCACATTGGAAGCCAATATTTTGCCTGCCTTGGGCCACATTGGAAGAAGAATTGTGTTGGGCCACACAAAATACACTAACACTAATGATAGCTGATTAGCTTTAAAAAAAAATCACAAAAAATCTCTTATAATGTTTTAAGAAAGCTCATGAGTTTGTGTTGGGCTGCATCCAAAGGTGTCCTAGGCCACATGTGGCCTGTGAACTGTGGGCTGGACAAGCGTGTTTTAGATTGTGCACCCAAAATATCTGAGATGGGTCTCAACCAATTTATAAAGTTTATTTGGCCAGCGTTAAGGATGCACCTGTGATGCAGCCTCAGGAGGTCCTAATGACATGTGCCCAAAGTGTTTGGGTTAGAGCTTGCTTTTATACATTTTATACATATATATGTATCATCAATCAATATGTATAAGATGTACATTGGTTTGGTTGGGAAAGGTGGGACAACTTGAAAGAGGGGAGGGCATGGGGGGGCTTCCAGGTCATAAGTAAATAACAGACAAAATGTTACATTCTTTTGAGTCCTTGATCAGCCTTCCACAGAATACACAATTTAGTATGGCTCAATGAATCTGTATTTTTACATAAACAGTAGGGCAGAGGAAGCAATCAGATATGCATTTGTCTCAGGTAGCAGAGGGATGAATTTCTGTGCTGCACCTGTGAAGATAAGCTATCAGTTTATTGTCAGAGTGAAATTCAACAGAACTCTTTAGGGTAAAGATCTTGAGGCCCACAAGGAATTTCCTTGTGGGCAAATTGTGAGGGAGGTATGTAGCTCTTTTATCTTTTTAGCTATCTTATTTTGGAATAAAATGGGAGGCAGGTTTGTAGTTCCCTGCTTGACTTTTCCCTTGACTTGTGATTTTGGGGTCCTGAGATTTATTTTCCTTTCACAAGATAATAGGGAAGTGTAATTACTTCTTGGATTCCTCAGATAAGGGGCTTTGCCTCCAGATGATCTGCTTGATGGCCGAGGTGATCTTTCCTCTCCTCAGTAAGGATATCTTCTTTGCACAAAGAAGAGAGGGATGACTAAATGGAGAAGGTGCCCTCAGATAACAAATCTTACCTTTGTGTAAGGTGCTTTTCCTGGCTCTCTCATCGTAACCAGGCTTTTTCCCCAGGCTCTTTTTCTCTGTACTCTAAAAAATTACTTATTCCTTACATGTCTTTCTTGTATATATGAAAATATACATGTTAATAAACTTTTTCTCCTGTTAACCTATCTTTTGTTACAGGGAGTCCCAGTGAAGAACTATGAATGGTAGAGAAAATTATTTTTTCTTCCTTACATTATTATCACTTGTTGTAGATAACAAGGGTATCCCTCAGTTAACTCATGACTGCAGATCATTATATTGGCCTTTTGTTTACCATATATTTACCCTACTTCCCCAATAAGAATCACAGAACCTTTTCTGGTCAACAGAGAAAAGTTTCTTCTTAAAGAATCTGGCCTCATCCAAGGAGAGACCTGGCCTTTGTCTTGGCTCATAGGGGGTAATCTCTAAGCTATTGGAATTTCCTAAGTGATACGAATGTCTTTGTTATTCTTGGTGGGCCCCTGAGACCACAAGGCTAGTTAGTGCTAATAAGGTGATTCATGGCCTGAGTGCTGTGGTTTATGCCCCTAATCCCAGCACTTTGGGAGGCTGAGGTGGGAGGATAGCTTGAGCCCACGAGTTGGAGACCAACTTGGCTAATGTGATGAGACCCCATCTCTACAAATAATAATAAAAAAAATTAGCCAGGCTTGGCAGCGTGTGCCTGTGATCCCAGCTACTTGGGAAGCTGAGGTGGGAGGATTGCTTGAGCCCAGGAGGTTGAGGCTGTAGTGAGTTATGATGGCACCACTGCGCTCTAGCCTGGATGAAGGAGTGACACCCTATCTCAAAATAAGATAAGGTGTGTAATGGTGGGCCCCCATGATGTCAGCCTGACCTCCTGGGAAGCAGGGAGAGCTGATGCCTACATTTAACCTGTGGCCAATGAATTAACCATTAAGCCTGAATAAAACCCCTGGACACAGACAGTAGGATGAGCTTTGCCTTGTACAGGTATTGTAGCCCACTGTGGCTGGGAGGAAGTAACACTGGCCATGGATCCATGGGTAGAGGTTAACGGAAAGCTCAGCATTTGTGATGTGGACAGGAGACAGGGAAATACTGGGTAGAAGAAGGGCGTTTCCCCAGCAAAGGCCCCATTCTCAAACCTGGAGACCCATGGCCCTAACTGAGAACAGACACTTCTGTTTTTGTGCCCCAAAATTTGCCTTTTGGTTTGCCATGCCCCTGTATCCTGTACCCAAATAAACCCCGAACCTCAGGCTCCAGAAGCAGATGAGGAGACAAAGAGACAAGGAGATAAGGAGGCAAATGGCAGAATGGCACAGCAGAGAAAGAAGAGAAGGAATGTCTGAACACCAAGAGGAGTTCGGCTGGGGGCGGTCCGAGAGATGTTCAGCTGCTGGATGACCAAACTCCAGGGGAAGATCATCTTCCCACTGCATCCCCACTTCCAGCTCCCCATCCATCCTGCTGAGAGCCACCTCCACCACTCATTAAAACCTCTGCATTCATCTTTCAAGCCCGTGTGTGACCCAATTCTTTCAGGACACTGGGCAAGAGCTCAGGATACAGAAAGCTGTCACACTAGCCCTCTGCCCTTGTGAAAAGGCAGAGGGCCCATTGAGCTGGTTAACACTTAAGCCATATGAGGAAGGAAAGGTTAAAAGAGCATTGTAACAATGGGGCCGCAGGCACCCACCCCTAGAGACTACTATGGGGCTGGAGCCCACATCATTCACCCTAGGTACTCCACCTCCCTGTCTGCATGCTCCCCCACCTGTCAAGGATTTGAGCACCAAACAGGTGAGCCACACCCCTGTTGCACGTCCTGAGAGGGGGGTCAAGGAACTCTCCTGTTTCATTTGGACCCCTCCACAACTCCACCCGATGCATCTCTTCCTTTGGCTGGTTACTGAGAATATACAAGCTTTCAGTACTATGAATCTTGCAAGCAAATTATTGAATCTGAGGGTGATTTTGGGAAACTCAAAACTTATAGTTGGTGTCAGAAGGCTTGCAGTCTGGAGAATTGTGCCCTCACTTTTTAGTTAGTCTAACTCCAGGTACGCCGCTATATCATATAGTAGGAAGAACCTGTCTGTGGGTCTTATTTGTATCTTTGCCTGGAAGTTGATTGTCAAAGATTCAGTTGGAGATGGGGGAGGCTGACAAGAAGATACTCACAGGAAGGTTATCACACAACTATCTTTGATAATAGGGCTTGTACCTGTAGTCTTTGACACTTAGAACAGTCTCCCTCTTAACAAGACATGCTATATTTTTTTCTGCTTGCCCAGCTTTTGTCATCATAAACTTACACATATTTTCCACCTGTCCCCAAATTGGAATTATGATCAGGGGACTTTGAAGGTGCATTTGAACCACAACAGTGATAGTAGAGCATCATGCATAAACAAATATATTTAAATTTAGTAGTCCAGTTATTTTATTTTATTTTATTTTTTTTGAGCCTGGGTTTTGCTCTGTTGCCCAGGCTGGAGTACAGTGGCATGATCATAGTCTACTGCAGTCTCAACCTCCTGGGCTCAAGTGATCCTTCCCAAGTAGCTGGGACCACAGGCATGTGCCACTATGCCCAACTAGATTTTTTTTTTCTTTTTAAGACAAAGTCTTGCTCTGTCACCCAGGCTGGAGTGCAGTGGCACTATCTTGGCTCACTGAAACCTCCACTTCCTGGGCAAGTGATCCTCCACCTCAGCCTCCCGAGTAGCTGGGACTATAGGTGTGTGCCACTATACCCAGCTATATTTTTTAAAGTATTTTTTGTAAAGAGGGGGTTTTGCCATGTTGCCCAGGTTGGTCTTAAATTCCTGGGCTTAAGTGATCTGCCTACCTTGGCCTCCCAAAGTGTTAAGATTACAGGAGTGAGCCACCACACCTTGCCAAACTCTTATTTTTTAAAGAAATCTCTTTTTTCATATCTGATGTTTTGAAATTTAGGTTGGTTGTATTTTGTTGGCAATTTATTTCCATATACTTAGTCTTCTAGAAGTTTCTCAATTTTATGGTCTGTTATTATTCACCTCCTGGATTTTTGATGCTGCTATAGATTAATTTTTATATTTATTTTGTCATTTAAAAGAAGATATTGGGAGGGAGAAGAAGTAAACAAGGGCATTCAGTCAGCTATCTTGATCTCAAAGACATATTTTATAAATCAGAATAAAAGTCATTTTTTGATGAAGAAGTTGCAACAAGAATAAAATAAGCAAAATGCCCTGCGATGGTAATTATGGAATGTACTAGTTAGCCACTGCCAGGTACAAAACCACCCTCAAAGCTCAGTGGCTTAAAATGCTTATTATTTCTGAGTTTGTGAGTTGGCTGTTGTCAGCTGGTCTAGGCAGGGCTTGAATGATTGGCTCAGCTGGCCTTGGCTAGACTCACATCTGTGGCCAGCTGGTATTCAGTTGATTTAGACTCAGTGGGATTGAGGAGACTGCTGAGAAGGTTTTCTCATCCTTCTGCCACTAAAGGCTAGCTCAGACATGATCTTCTCATAACAAAGGCAGAGATGCAAAAGTAAGTGAAATTGAATAAGTACTTTTCAAGCCTCTACTTGCATCCCAGCTGATTTCCCATGGCTAAAGAAAGTCACAGGGGCAAGCCCAGAATCATGGTGGGAGGACACTGCAAAGTTACATGGCAAAGGTTATGCGTACAGAGAGAAGTGAAGTGTTTATGCAAACTTCCCTCCAGAATTGTGATTCTCAAATGCAAGGAAATGTAAAACCAGTTGGAGATATTTGAAATGGTCTTTGGAAGCAATGTGCGTTATTTTGTTAACCCAACCTATTCTTTAATGCTTAATTTAAATATCACCTTTTTCATTAATGTTTCATGATTCTCATAACGGTTAGTATTTTCATCCTTTTCAGATTTGTCACTGAGATACGAAGCAGCATTTTGAATCACATGCAGTTATAATCATCCAAAGGGCAGTAGTTTTGTTTTGTTTTGTTTTCCTTAGCATTTTGTGAGTTATGCTGTCTTTTTTTTTGTTTTTGTTTGTTTTTTTGTCAGAGGCAAGCTTGTAGACAACAAGAAAAACATACTATAGTGATAGTCTAATGATAATTGCTACCATGTATGCATAGTGTATTGTGCTACTCTGTGTACTGTTCAAAGCACATTACTTACGCTAAATCTTTTTAATATAAATTGTTACGAGGTCTTCTGTTAACCAAAACTTCATGTGAGAGTTCAAGTTAGCCAACCAATATGCTTTTCTGCTTCAAAAATTAATGTCTATTAAATAACAGCATAAGTCATTGAACTCTTTTCTAATAGCTGCTTTTATTTTTATGTTAAGGGAATGATATGTAAACCAGAAATAAATTCTAAGGCCCCCCAAACCATCTGAATGGACTTCCTCTTCAGCCAGGGCACTCTTAAAACTTAACCTGAAAGACTGGTTCAGGCCATGACGGGAAGTGGGGGTAGGACATGCCTCATTATACCTGTCCAGCATTAACATCAGCACAGACATTAAGTCTGATAAGAAACATTTAAGACCTATTCCCTTTACTACCTGAAGGCTTCCTTTGCAAATAAGAATTTTGGTCTCCACAATCCTTTATCTTAACCCAGACATTCCTTTCTATTGATCTCAGGTCTTCAGATAAATTCAACCATTTGTCAACCAGAACATTTTTAAATCTACCTATAAGCTGGAAGCTCTGCCCCACTGCCCCCACCACTTTGAGTTGTCCTGCCTTTCTGGACCAAAACAATGTATTTCTTGAAAGTATTTGATTAAAGTCCCATGTCTCCCTAAAATGTATAAAACCAAGCTGCACCCTGACCACCTTGGGAACATGTTCTTAGGACATCCTGATGGCTGTCTCATGGGGGCATGTCCCTCATATTTGGCTCAGAATTAATCTCTTCAAATAATTTACAGAGTTTGACTCTTTTCATCACAGATATGATAAAGATTGTGCCATCTTTTGCCAGATTTTCACTGTTATTAGTTACTGCTTGGTTTTTACTTCGTTCTCTGTAACTTTGTTTTTAGATCTTTTTGCTTTAAAAGAAAATTACCTTGGAGCAATTTTTAGCTGAATAACCTATTAACTGCCTGTTTAGGCCTTCAGCTAAGGCAGTATTCTCCACCAACTGCCCCCCGACCCCCCACCCCCACCCCACGCCCAGCACTAATAATCTCGCCATTACTGTGTCTGCAAGAATCTCACTTGGGCCTGGGCAGGTTTGGACCAAGGCCCAGTTAAATGGCTTCACTGGTGATCTTGGCTTCTGGAGTGTCCTTCAGACCTTTTGTTTTCCACTGAATAATGAAGGTAAAAATTTTGTTAGTGACTTCAGTCTCTCTCTGCAGCCAGTATAAAAATTTAACTCCAAACGTAGAATTATAATGTTTCAGTTGGGAACAACCCTTATTTTGGAATTAGCTAACTTAAATGATTTCCTGTTACTGATAGTAGTGGTTCAATTATATACCAACATTTTATTTATTCATTATAACCATCTCATTTATTTATTTATTTTCTTCAACTTTTAAGTTCCAGGGTACATGTACAGGATGTGCAGGTTTGTTACATAGGTAAATGTGTGCTATGGTGATTTGCTACACAGAGCAATCCATCACCTAGGTATTAAGCCCAGCATCCATTAGCTATTCTTCCTAATCCTCCCCCTGCCCCCAACAGGCCCCAGTGTGTGTTGTTATCCCCATGTGTCTATGTGTTCTCATTGTTCAGCTCCCACTTATAAGTGAGAACATGAGGTGTTTGGTTTTCTGTTCCTGTGTTATTCTGCTGAAGATAACAGCTTCCAGCTTCATCCATGTTCCTGCAGAGGACATGACCTCATTTCTTTTTATGGCTGCATAGTATTCCATGACGTATAGGTACCACATTTTCTTTATCCAGTCTATCATTGATGGGCATTTGGGTTGATTCCATGTCTTTGCTATTGTGAAACATGCTGCAATGAACATATGTGTGTGTATCTTTATAATAGAATGATTTATATTCCTCTGGGTATATACCCAGTAATGGGATTGCTGGGTCAAATGTTGTTTCTGCTTCTAGATCTTTGAGGAATCGCCAGACTGTCTTCCACAATGGTTGAACTAAATTACACTCCAACCAACAGTGTAAAAGCATTCCTATTTCTCCTCATCCTCTCCGACATCTGTTGTTTTTTGACTTTTTAGTAATTGCCATTCTGACTGGTGTGAGGTGGTATCTCATTGTGGTTTTGATTTGCATTTCTCTAATGATCAATGATGCTGAACTTTTTTTCATATGTTTGTTGGCCACATGAATGTCTTCTTCTGAGAAGTTTTTGTTCATGTCCTTTGACCACTTTTTAATAGGGTTATTTTTTTCTTGTAAATTTGTTTAAATCTTTTGTAGACTCTGGATATTAGACTTTTGTCAGATGGATAGATAGCAACATTCTCTCCCATTCTGTAGGTTGTCTGTTCACTCTGATGATAGTTTCTTTTGCTGTGCAGAAGCTCCTTAATTTAATTGGGTCCCATTTGTCAGTTTTTGTCTTTGTTGCAATTGCTTTTGGTATTTTCTTCATGAAGTATTTGCCTGTGCCGATGGCCTAGATTTTCTTCTAGAATTTTTATAGTTTTGGGTTTTATGTTTAAATCTTTAAGTGATCTTGAGTTAATTTTTGTATAAGGTGTAAGGAAGGGGTCCAGTTTCAAATTTCTGCATGTGATTAGCCAGTTGTCCCAGTACCATTTATTAGTGAATCCTGTCTCCATTGCTTGTTTTTGTCAGGTTCGTCGAAGATCAGATGATAATTATCTCATTTAATAGGCAACACTTTTCTTTCCCTCAAGTAAGTTGACATGAAATCATAGGAGGCCCTCTACTTGCAAGCTGGAGAACAATCTCAAAATTTAGTAATACTGTATCCTGAAAACGGTTATATGTGGCAATATACTAAATTACCACGAGGTGGCATAATTTCCTCATTAAAACTGACTTTCAGGGTTCTAAATTGGATTTCCTCTAGTCTCATGACTTTACAGGGCAAGATTTCAATTTTATTTATTTTGTTACTCCTGTTGGAAAAGAGAAAGAACAACAATTTACTAACTTCTGTACCTGTAACAGCCAGGGAAAATTTTAAATTCTTCTATTACATATATATTTTAAATTTTATATATTTAAGGTGTACAACATAATGTTTTCATATACATGTTCGTAGTGAAATGATTTCTGCCAAGCAAATTAACAGATTCATCTCATATGGTTACTTTTTTCTTTTTTTTTCTTTTTTTTTAGACAAGGTCTAGCTCTGTCTCAGGCTGGAGTGCAGTGGCCTGATCATGGTTCATGGCAACCTCTTATCTCCTGGGCTCAAGTGATCCTCCCACCTCAGCCTACCAAGTAGCTAGAACTACAAGCATATCTATGCTTGCTATTTTTTTAAAATTTATTTTTTGTACAGATGAGGGTCTCACTAGGTTGCCAGGCTGGTCTCAAACTCATGGACTCAAGCAATCCTCCTGCCTCAGCCTCCCAAAGTACTGGAATTAGAGGAGCAAGCCACTGCACCTAGTCAGTTACACTTGTTTGTATGTGGTAAACTACCTAAAACCCACTCTTTTTGCTAATTTCCCGTATACAATACAATATGTATTATTAACTGTATTCCTTAGGCTGTGCTTTATATCTCTAGGGCTATTTATCTTACATAACTGAAATTTGGTACTGCTTGACCTCCATCTCTCCATCTCCCTCCTGCTCACCTTTGGCAACCACCTTTCTACTATTTCTATGTATTCAAGTTTTTTTTTTTAAGTTTCCATGTATAAGTGAAATCGTGCAGTATTTTCTCTCTGTGTCTGATTTATTTCATTCACTATTCACTTAGCATAATGTCCTCTAGGTTTATCCATGTTGTGGCAAATGGCAGGATTTCCTTCTTTTTAAAAAATTTGTTTTTATTATGTATTATTTTTAATTGTATTATTTTAGTATATTTTTATTTATAAATATATATTATGTTGATATTATAAATATAATATATATCATATATATTATATTTATGATATATATTATAGAATAATGTATATAAGAAAATATATGATATATAAATATTTATATTTAGTATATTAGTATTATTATTTTTTATGAATTTCCTTCTTTGTTAAGGTTGAATAATATACATCCATATTGTGGCTATTGTGATTAATGCTGTGATGAACATGGGTGCACTTTGGCTCTGTGTCCCCACCCAAATCTCATGTCAAATTGTAATCTCCAGTGTTGGAGGAGGGGCCTGGTGGGTGGTGATTAAATCATGGAGGCTGACTTCACCCTTGCTGTTCTTGTTTGGTGAGTGAGTTCTCATGAGATCTCATTGTTGTAAAAGTGTGGAACACCTCCCCAATCTCTTTTTCTGTCTCCTGCTCCACAATGTGAAGATGTGCTTGCTTCCCCTTCTGCTGTGATTGTGTTTCCTGAGGCCTCCCAGCCAAGCTTCCTGTACAGCCTGCGGAACTATGAGTTAACTTAACCTCTTTTCTTCATAAATTACCCAGTCTCAGGTAGTTCTTTATAAATTACCCAGTCTCAGCTAGTTCTTTTTTTTTTTTTTTTTTTTTTTTGAGATAGAGTCTCACTGTGTCACCCAGGCTGGAATGCAGTGGTGCAATCTCGGCTCACTGCAACCTCTGACTACCAGGTTCAAGTGATTCTCCTGCCTCAGCCTCCCAAGTAGCTGGGACTACCAGTTCCCGCCACCATGCCTGGCTAATTTTTGTATTTTTAGTTGAGATGAGGTTTCACTATGTTGGCCCTGGTGGTCTTGAACTCCTGACCTTGTAATCCGCCTGCCTCGGCCTCCCAAAGTGCTGGGATTACAGGCGTGAGCCACCACGCCTGGCCTCAGGTAGTTGTTTATGGCAATGTGAGGACAGACTAACATAGAAAATTGATACCAGAGAAGTGGGGCATTGCAACAAAGATACCTGAAAATGTGGAATCAGCTTCAGAACTGGGTAATGAACAGAATTTGGAACAGTTTGGAAGGCTTAGAAGAAGACAGGAAGATGAAGGAAAGTTTGGAACATTCTAGAGACTTGTTGAATGGTTGTGACCAAAATGCTGATAGTGATATGGAAAATGAAGTCCAGGCTGAGGAGGTCTCAGCTGGAGATGAGGAACTTATTAGGAGCTGGAGATAAGAAGATTCTAAGCAGCAAAGCATTCAAGAAGGGACCTGGCTGCTTCTTTTTTTTTTTTTTTTTTTTTTTTCTTTTATTATTATTATTATTATTATACTTTAGGTTTTATGGTACATGTGCACAATGTGCAGGTAAGTTACATATGTATACATGTGCCATGCTAGTGCGCTGCACCCACCAACTCGTCATCTAGCATTAGGTATATCTCCCAATGCTATCCCTCCCCCCTCCCCCCACCCCACAACAGTCCCCAGAGTGTGATGTTCCCCTTCCTGTGTCCATGTGTTCTCATTGTTCAATTCCCACCTATGAGTGAGAATATGCGGTGTTTGGTTTTTTGTTCTTGCGATAGTTTACTGAGAATGATGATTTCCAATTTCATCCATGTCCCTACAAAGGACGTGAACTCATCATTTTTTATGGCTGCGTAGTATTCCATGGTGTATATGTGCCACATTTTCTTAATCCAGTCTATCATTGTTGGACATTTGGGTTGGTTCCAAGTCTTTGCTATTGTGAATAATGCGGCAATAAACATACGTGTGCATGTGTCTTTATAGCAGCATGATTTATAGTCCTTTGGGTATATACCCAGTAATGCAATGGCTGGGTCGAATGGAATTTCTACTTCTAGATCCCTGAGGAATCGCCACACTGACTTCCACAAGGGTTGAACTAGTTTACAGTCCCACCAACAGTGTAAAAGTGTTCCTATTTCTCCACATCCTCTCCAGCACCTGTTGTTTCCTGACTTTTTAATGATTGCCATTCTAACTGGTGTGAGATGGTATCTCATTGTGGTTTTGATTTGCATTTCTCTGATGGCCAGTGACGGTGAGCATTTTTTCATGTGTTTTTTGGCTGCATAAATGTCTTCTTTTGAGAAGTGTCTGTTCATGTCCTTCGCCCACTTTTTGATGGGGTTGTTTGTTTTTTTCTTGTAAATTTGTTGGAGTTCATTGTAGATTTTGGATATTAGCCCTTTGTCAGATGAGTAGGTTGCGAAAATTTTCTCCCATTTTGTAGGTTGCCTGTTCACTCTGATGGTAGTTTCTTTTGCTGTGCAGAAGCTCTTGAGTTTAATTAGATCCCATTTGTCAATTTTGGCTTTTGTTGCCATTGCTTTTGGTGTTTTAGACATGAAGTCCTTGCCCATGCCTATGTCCTGAATGGTAATGCCTAGGTTTTCTTCTAGGGTTTTTATGGTTTTAGGTCTAACATTTAAGTCTTTAATCCATCTTGAATTGATTTTTGTATAAGGTGTAAGGAAGGGATCCAGTTTCAGCTTTCTACATATGGCTAGCCAGTTTTCCCAGCACCATTTATTAAATAGGGAATCCTTTCCCCATTTCTTGTTTTTGTCAGGTTTGTCAAAGATCAGATACTTGTAGATATGTGGCATTATTTCTGACGGCTCTGTTCTGTTCCATTGATCTGTGTCTCTGTTTTGGTACCAGTACCATGCTGTTTTGGTTACTGTAGCCTTGTAGTATAGTTTGAAGTCAGGTAGTGTGATGCCTCCAGCTTTGTTCTTTTGGCTTAGGATTGACTTGGCGATGCGGGCTCTTTTTTGGTTCCATATGAACTTTAAAGTAGTTTTTTCCAATTCTGTGAAGAAAGTCATTGGTAGCTTGATGGGGATGGCATTGAATCTGTAAATTACCTTGGGAAGGATGGCCATTTTCATGATATTGATTCTTCCTACCCATGAGCATGGAATGTTCTTCCATTTGTTTGTATCCTCTTTTATTTCGTTGAGCAGTGGTTTGTAGTTCTCCTTGAAGAGGTCTTTCACATCCCTTGTAAGTTGGATTCCTAGGTATTTTATTCTCTTTGAAGCAATTGTGAATGGGAGTTCACTCATGATTTGGCTCTCTGTTTGTCTGTTATTGATGTATAAGAATGCTTGTGATTTTTGCACATTGATTTTGTATCCTGAGACTTTGCTGAAGTTGCTTATCAGCTTAAGGAGATTTTGGGCTGAGACAATGGGGTTTTCTAGATATACTATCATGTCATCTGCAAACAGGGACAATTTGACTTCCTCTTTTCCTAATTGAATACCCTTGATTTCCTTCTCCTGCCTAATTGCCCTGGCCAGAACTTCCAACACTATGTTGAATAGAAGTGGTGAGAGAGGGCATCCCTGTCTTGTGCCAGTTTTCAAAGGGAATGCTTCCAGTTTTTGCCCATTCAGTATGATATTGGCTGTGGGTTTGTCATAAATAGCTCTTATTATTTTGAGATACGTCCCATCAATTCCTAATTTATTGAGAGTTTTTAGCATGAAGGGTTGTTGAATTTTGTCAAAGGCCTTTTCTGCATCTATTGAGATAATCATGTGGTTTTTGTCTTTCGTTCTGTTTATATGCTGGATTACATTTATTGATTTGCGTATATTGAACCAGCCTTGCATCCCAGGGATGAAGCCCACTTGATCATGGTGGATAAGCTTTTTGATGTGCTGCTGGATTCTGTTTGCCAGTATTTTATTGAGGATTTTTGCATCAATGTTCATCAAGGATATTGGTCTAAAATTCTCTTTTTTTGTTGTGTCTCTGCCAGGCTTTGGTATCAGGATGATGCTGGCCTCATAAAATGAGTTAGGGAGGATTCCCTCTTTTTCTATTGATTGGAATAGTTTCAGAAGGAATGGTACCAGCTCCTCCTTGTACCTCTGGTAGAATTCGGCTGTGAATCCATCTGGACCTGGACTTTTTTTGGTTGGTAAGCTATTGATTATTGCCACAATTTCAGCTCCTGTTATTGGTCTATTCAGAGATTCAACTTCTTCCTGGTTTAGTCTTGGGAGGGTGTATGTGTCGAGGAATTTATCCATTTCTTCTAGATTTTCTAGTTTATTTGCATAGAGGTGTTTGTAATATTCTCTGATGGTAGTTTGTATTTCTGTGGGATCGGTGGTGATATCCCCTTTATCATTTTTTATTGCATCTATTTGATTCTTCTCTCTTTTTTTCTTTATTAATCTTGCTAGCGGTCTATCAATTTTGTTGATCCTTTCAAAAAACCAGCTCCTGGATTCATTTATTTTTTGAAGGGTTTTTTGTGTCTCTATTTCCTTCAGTTCTGCTCTGATTTTAGTTATTTCTTGCCTTCTGCTAGCTTTTGAATGTGTTTGCTCTTGCTTTTCTAGTTCTTTTAATTGTGATGTTAGGGTGTCAATTTTGGATCTTTCCTGCTTTCTCTTGTGGGCATTTAGTGCTATAAATTTCCCTCTACACACTGCTTTGAATGCATCCCAGAGATTCTGGTATGTTGTGTCTTGGTTCTCGTTGGTTTCAAAGAACATCTTTATTTCTGCCTTCATTTCGTTATGTACCCAGTAGTCATTCAGGAGCAGGTTGTTCAGTTGCCATGTAGTTGAGCGGTTTTGAGTGAGATTCTTAATCCTGAGTTCTAGCTTGATTGCACTGTGATCTGAGAGACAGTTTGTTACAATTTCTGTTCTTTTACATTTATTGAGGAGAGCTTTACTTCCAAGTATATGGTCAATTTTGGAATAGGTGTGGTGTGGTGCTGAAAAAAATGTATATTCTGTTGATTTGGGGTGGAGAGTTCTGTAGATGTCTATTAGGTCCGCTTGGTGCAGAGCTGAGTTCAATTCCTGGGTATCCTTGTTGACTTTCTGTCTCGTTGATCTGTCTAATGTTGATAGTGGGGTGTTAAAGTCTCCCATTATTAATGTGTGGGAGTCTAAGTCTCTTTGTAGGTCACTCAGGACTTGCTTTATGAATCTGGGTGCTCCTGTATTGGGTGCATATATATTTAGGATAGTTAGCTCTTCTTGTTGAATTAATCCCTTTACCATTATGTAATGGCCTTCTTTGTCTCTTTTGATCTTTGTTGGTTTAAAGTCTGTTTTATCAGAGACTAGGATTGCAACCCCTGCCTTTTTTTGTTTTCCATTTGCTTGGTAGATCTTCCTCCATCCTTTTATTTTGAGCCTATGTGTGTCTCTGCACGTGAGATGGGTTTCCTGAATACAGCACACTGATGGGTCTTGAGTCTTTATCCAGTTTGCCAGTCTGTGTCTTTTAATTGGAGCATTTAGTCCATTTACATTTAAAGTTAATATTGTTATGTGTGAATTTGATCCTGTCATTATGATGTTAGCTGGATATTTTGCTCGTTAGTTAATGCAGTCTCTTCCTAGTCTCGATGTTCTTTACATTTCGGTATGATTTTGCAGTGGCTGGTACCGGTTGTGCCTTTCCATGTTTAGCGCTTCCTTCAGGAGCTCTTTTAGGGCAGGCCTGGTGGTGACAAAATCTCTCAGCATTTGCTTCTCTGTAAAGTATTTTATTTCTCCTTCACTTATGAAGCTTAGTTTGGCAGGATATGAAATTCTGGGTTGAAAATTCTTTTCTTTAAGAATGTTGAATATTGGCCCCCACTCTCTTCTGGCTTGTAGGGTTTCTGCCGAGAGATCCGCTGTTAGTCTGATGGGCTTCCCTTTGATGGTAACCCGACCTTTCTCTCTGGCTGCCCTTAACATTTTTTCCTTCATTTCAACTTTGGTGAATCTGACAATTATGTGTCTTGGAGTTGCTCTTCTCGAGGAGTATCTTTGTGGCATTCTCTGTATTTCCTGAATCTGAATGTTGGCCTGCCTTGCTAGATTGGGGAAGTTCTCCTGGATAATATCCTGCAGAGTGTTTTCCAACTTGTTTCCATTCTCCCCGTCACTTTCAGGTACACCAATCAGACGTAGATTTGGTCTTTTCACATAGTCCCACATTTCTTGGAGGCTTTGCTCGTTTCTTTTTATTCTTTTTTCTCTAAACTTCCCTTCTCGCTTCATTTCATTCATTTCATCTTCCAGGGCTGATACCCTTTCTTCCATTTGATCGCATCGGCTCCTGAGGCTTCTGCATTCTTCACGTAGTTCTCGAGCCTTGGTTTTCAGCTCCATCAGCTCCTTTAAGCACTTCTCTGTATTGGTTATTCTAGTTATACATTCTTCTAAATTTTTTTCAAAGTTTTCAACTTCTTTGCCTTTGGTTTGAATATCCTCCCGTAGCTCGGAGTAATTTGATCATCTGAAGCCTTCTTCTCTCAGCTCGTCAAAGTCATTCTCCGTCCAGCTTTGTTCCGTTGCTGGTGAGGAACTGCGTTCCTTTGGAGTAGGAGAGGTACTCTGGTTTTTAGAGTTTCCAGTTTTTCTGCTCTGTTTTTTCCCCATCTTTGTGGTTTTATCTACTTTTGGTCTTTGATGATGGTGATGTACAGATGGGTTTTTGGTGTGGATGTCCTTTCTGGTAGTTTTCCTTCTAACAGACAGAACCCTCAGCTGCAGGTCTGTTGGAGTACCTGGCCGGCCGTGTGAGGTGTCAGTCTGCCCCTGCTGGGGGGTGCCTCCCAGTTAGGCTGCTCGGGGGTCAGGGGTCAGGGACCCACTTGAGGAGGCAGTCAGCCCGTTCTCAGATCTCCAGCTGCGTGCTGGGAGAACCACTGCTCTCCTCACAGCTGTCAGACGGGGACATTTAAGTCTGCAGAGGTTACTGCTGTCTTTTTGTTTGTCTGTGTCCTGCCCCCAGAGGTGGAGCCTACAGAGGCAGGCAGGCCTCCTTGAGCTGTGGTGGGCTCCACCCAGTTCAAGCTTCCAGGCTGCTTTGTTTACCTAAGCGAGCCTGGGCAATGGCGGGCGCCCCTCCCCCAGCCTCGCTGCCGACTTGCTGTTTGATCTCAGACTGCTGTGCTAGCAATCAGCGAGACTCCGTGGGCGTAGGACCCTCTGAGCCAGGTGCGGGCTATACTCTCCTGGGGCACCGTTTCCTAAGCCCGTCGGAAAAGCACAGTATTCGGGTGGGAGTGGCCCGATTTTCCAGGTGCCGTCTGTCACCCCTGGAAGGGGAACTCCCTGACCCCTTGTGCTTCCCGAGTGAGGCAATGCCTCGCCCCTGCTTCGGCTGGCGCACGGTGCGCTCACCGACTGACCTGCGCCCACTGTCTGGCACTCCCTAGTGAGATGAACACGGTACCTCAGATGGAAATGCAGAAATCACCCGTCTTCTGCGTCGCTCGCGCTGGGAGCTGTAGACCGGAGCTGTTCCTATTCGGCCATCTTGGCTCCTCCCCCCTGGCTGCTTCTAACAGCATACACTCATATGCATGCCCAAAGAGATTATCTGAAACTGGAATATATATGTGTATATGTGTGTGTGTATATATATATTTTTTGAGATGGAGTCTCTCTCTGTCAACCAGGCTGGAGTGCAGTGGTGCCATCTCGGCTCACTGCAACCTCTACCTCCCTGGTTCAAACAATTCCCCTGCCTCTGCCTCCTGAGTAGCTGGGATTACAGGAGCAGGCCACCACTCCTGGCTTATTTTTTTATAATTTTAGTAGAGACAGGGTTTCACCATGTTGGCCAGACTGGTCTCGAACTCCTGACCTTAGGCAATCTGCCCACCTTGGCCTCCCATTGTGCTGGGCTTATAGGTGTGAGCCACCACGGCCAGCGTGGAACTCATATTTAAAAAGGAAGCGGAGCGTAGATGTTCAGAAAATTTGCAGCCTGATCATATGGTAGAAAAGAAAAACCCATTTTCTGGGGAGGAATTCAAACCTGCCGCAGAAACTTGCATAAGTAAAGAGGAGCCAAATGATAACAGCCAAGAAAATGGGGAAAATGCCTCCAAGGCATTTCAGAGACCTTCACAGCAGCCCCTCCCATTACAGGCCTAGAGGTCTAGGGGGGAAAAATGATTTTGTAGACCAGAGTTTCACTGCTCTGTGCAGCTTCAGGACATCTCAGGACAGTGCCGTGCATCTTGCCGACTCCAGCTCTAGCTGTGGCTAAAAGGGGCCAAAGTACAGCTCAGGCCATTGCTTCAGAGGGTGCAAGTCCCAGACCTTGGCAGCCTCCATGTGGTGTTAAGTCTGTGGGTTGGCTGAGGGCAAGAATTGAAGCTTGGGAGCCTCTGCCAAGATTTCAGAGGATGTATGGAAATGCCTGGATTTCCAGGCAGAAGTCTGCTGCAGGGGTGGAGTCCTCATGGGGAACCTCTACTAGGGAAGGGTGGAGGGGAAATGTGGGGTTGGAGCCTTCACGCAGAGTTTCCACTGGGGCTGCCTAGTGGAGCTGTGAGAAAAGGGCCTCTGTTCTCCAGACCCCAGAATGGTAGATCCACTGACGGCTTGCCCCATGCACCTGGAAAAGCTGCAGGCACTCAGTGCCAGCCCATGAAAGCAGCCAAGGGGGCTGTACCATGCAAAGCTAAAGAGGCAGAGCTGCCTAGGGCCTTGGGAGCCCACCCCCTGTGTCAGTGTGGCTTGGATGTGAGACATGGAGTCAAAGGAGATTATTTTGGAGCTTTAAGATTTAATGACTGCCCTGCTGGGTTTTGGACTTGCTTGGGACCTGTAGCCCCTTCGTTTTGGCTGATTTCTCCCTTTTGGAGTGGGAGCATTTATCCAGTGCCTGTATCCCCATTATGTCTTGGAAGTAACTAATTTGTTTTTGATTTTACAGGCTTATAGGTGGAAGGGACTTGCCTTGTCTCAGATGATGCTTTGGACTTGGACCTTTGAGTTAAGGCTGGAATGAGTTAACATTTTGGGGGACTGTTGGGAAGGCATGATTGTGTTTTGAAATGTGAGAAGGACATGAGATTTGGGAGGGGCTAGAGGCAGAATGAAATTATTTGGCTCTGTGGCCCCACCCAAATCTCATGTTGAATTGTAATCTACAGTGTTGCAGGAGGGGTCTGGTGGGAGGTGATTGAATCATGGGGGCAGCCTTACTGCATGCTGTTCTCATGATAGTGAGTGAGTTCTCATGAGATCTGGTTGTTGTAAAAGTGTGTAGCACTTCCTTCAGCTCTTGCTTTATCTCCTGCTCTACCATGTGAAAATGTGCCTGCTTCCCCTTCCACCATGATTGTAAGTTTTCTTATTTATTTATTTATTATACTTTAAGTTCTAGGGTATATGTGCACAACATGCAGGTTTGTTACATAGGTATACATATGCCATGTTGGTTTGCTGCATCCATTAACTCGTCATTTACATTAAGGTATTTCTCCTAATGTTATCCTTCCCCCTGCTCTCCATGCCAAGACAGGCCCAAGGGTGTGATGTTCCCCACCCTATGTCCAAGTGTTCTCATTGTTCAGTTCCCACCTATGAGTGAGAACATGTGGTGTTTGGTTTTCTGTCCTTGTGATAGTTTACTCAGAATGATAGTTTCCAGCCTCATCCATGTCCTTGCAAAGGACATGAACTCATCCTTTTTTATGGCTGCATAGTATTCCATGGTATATATGTACCACATTATCTTAATCCAGTCTATCATTGATGGACATGTGGGTTGATTCCAAGTCTTTGCTATTGTGAATAGTGCTGCAATAAACATATGTGTGCATGTGTCTTTATAGTAGCAAGATTTATAATCCTTTGGGTATATACCCAGTAATGGGATTGCTGGGTCAAATGATATTTCTAGCTCTAGATCCTTGAGGAATCGCCACACTGTCTTCCACAATGATTGAACTAGTTTACAGTCCCACCAACAGTATAAAAGCGTTCCTATTTCTCTACATCCTCTCCAGCATCTGTTATTTCCTGACTTTTTAATGATTGCCATTCTAGCTGGTGTGAGATGGTATCTCATTGTGGTTTTGATTTGCATTTCTCTAATGACCAGTAATGATGAGCGTTTTCTCATGTGTCTGTTGGCTGCATAAATGTCTTCTTTTGAGAAGTTTTTGTTCATATCCTTTGCCCACTTTTTGATGAGGTTGTTTGATTTTTTCTTGTAAATTTGTTTAAGTTCTTTGTAGATTTTGGATATTAGCCCTTTGTCAGATAGGTAGATTGCAAAAATTTTCTCCCATTCTGTAGGTTGCCTGTTCACCCTGATGGTAGTTTCTTTTGCTATACAGAAGTCGTTTAGTTTAATTAGATCCCATTTGTCAATTTTGGCTTTTGTTGCCATTGCTTTAGGTGTTTTAGTCATGAAGTCCTTGCCCATCCCTGTATCCTGAATGGTATTGCCTAGGTCCTCTTCTAGCCTTTTACTGGTTTTAGGTCTAACATGTAAGTCTTTAATCCATCCTGAATTAATTTGTGTATAAGGAAGGGATCCAATTTCAGCTTTCTCCATATGGCTAGCCAGTTTTCCCAGCACCATTTATTAAATAAGGAGTCCTTTCCCCATTTCTTGTTTTTATCAGGTTTGTCAAAGATCAGATGGTTGTAGTTGTGTGGTGTTATTTCTGAGGCCTCTGTTCTGTTCCATTGGTCTATATATCTGTTTTGGTACCAGTACCATGATGTTTTGGTTACTGTAGCCTTGTAATATAGTTTGAAGTCAGGTAGCATGATGCCTCCAGCTTTGTTCTTTTGGCTTAGGATTGGCTTGGCAGTGCGGGCTCTTTTTTGGTTCCATATGAACTGTAAAATAGTTTTTTCCATTTCTGTGAAGGAAGTCATTGGTAGCTTGATGGGGATGACATTGAATCTATAAATTACCTTGGGCAGTATGGCCATTTTCATGATATTGATTCCTCCTATCCATGAGCATGGAATGTTCTTCCATTTGTTTGTGTCCTCTTTTATTTCATTGAGCAGTGGTTTGTAGTTCTCCTTGAAGAGGTCCTTCACATCCCTTGTAAGTTGGATTCCTAGGTATTTTATTCTCTTTGAAGCAATTGTGCATGGGAGTTCACTCATGATTTGGCTGTTTGTCTGTTATTGGTGTGTAAGAATGCTTGTGATTTTTGCACATTGATTTTGTATCCTGAGACTTTGCTGAAGTTACTTATCAGCTTAAGGAGATTTTGGGCAGAGATGATGAGGTTTTCTAAATATTCAATCATGTCATCTGTAAACAGGGACAATTTGACTTCCTCTTTTCCTAATTGAATACCCTTTATTTATTTCTCTTGCCTGATTGCCCTGTCCAGAACTTCTAACACTATGTTGAATAGGGGTGGTGAGAGACAGCATCTCTGCCTTGTGTCTATGCTGTGCAATAGAACTCAAAAAATGAAAAAAAAGATACTCCTCCCGTCTGAGATTTTGTATGTTTTGACTGTTATCTCCCCATTCCTCCCATCCCCCAGCCTCTGTAACACCATTCTACTCTATGAGTTCAATCGTTTTGGATTCCACATATGAGTGAGATCATTCAGTATTTATCTTTCTGTGCCTGACTTATTTCAGTTAGCATGATGTTCTCCAATTCTATCCATGTTGTCACAAATGACAGAATTCCCTTCTTTTTTAAAGTTTGAATAGTATTGCATTGCATTGTGTATATATACCACACTAAAAAAATCTAAGCCAGGCATAGTGGCCCAACCTGTAGTCCCAGCTACTTGGGAGGCTAAGGCTGAAGGATTGCTTGAGCCAGGCAGGTCAATGCTGCAGTGAGCTATGATGGTGTCACTGCGCTTCAGCCTGGGTAACAGAGCAAGACCTTGTCTCAAAAAAATCTATCTGTTCATGGACACTTAGATTGATTCCATAACTTGGCTATTGTGAATAGTGCTAATAAAGAACATTGGGTGCAGTCGTCTCTTCGGCATATTGATTTCAGCTCTTTTGGAGAAATACCCAGAAGTGGATACCCAGACTGCTGGATCATAGGTAATTCTGTTTTTAGTTTTTTGAGGAAGCTCCATACTGTTTTCCATAATGGCTATACTAATTTACATTCCTGCTAACAGTGTACAGGGTTCCTTTCCTCCATATCCTCCCCAATACTTGTTATCTCCTATCTTTTTGATAAAAACTATTATGACAGGTGTGAAGTATCTCATTGTAATTTTAATTGTATTTCCCTAATGGTTAAGTTTGTTACACAGGTAAATGTGTGCTGTGGTGATTTGCTGCACAGATCAACCCATCACCCTGTTGTTAAGTACCCACTAGCTATTCTTCCTGATGCTCTCCCTCCTCCTTGTGCCCCCTCCCAACAGGACTCAGTGTGCGTTGTTCCCCCGCAATGTGTCCATGTGTTCTCATTGTTCAGCTCCCATTTATAAGTGAGAAACATGGTGTTTGGTTTTCTGTTCTTGCATTAGTTTGCTGAGGATAACGGCTTCCAGCTCCATCCATGTCCCTGCAAAGGAGATGATCTCATTCTTTTTTTTTGGTTGCATAGTATTCCATGGTGTATTTGTGCCACATTTTCCTTATCCAGCCTATCATTGATGGGCATTTGGGTTGATTCCATATCTTTGCTATTGTGAATAGTGATGCAATGATCATACATGTGCATGTATCTTTATAATAGAATGATTTATGTTCCTTTGGGTAAATACTCAGTACTGGGATTGCTGGGTCAAACGGTATTTCTGGCACTAGGTCTTTGAGGAATCACCACCCTGTCTTCCACAATGGTTGAACTAATTTACACTTCCACCAACAGTATAAAAGCATTCCTTTTCTCCACAATCTTGCCAGCAATTGTTGTTTCTTAACTTTTTAATAATCACCATTCTGACTGGAGTGAGATGATGTCTCATTGTGGTTTTGATTTGTGTTTCTCTAATAATCAGGGATGTTGGACTTTTTTTCATATGTTTGTTGGCCTTCATTTGAGAAGTGTCTGTTCATGTCTTTTGCCAACTTTTTAATGGGGTTTTTGTTTTTTTTCTTGTAATTTTGTTTGAGGTTCCATGTAGGCTCTGGATATCAGACATTTGTCAGATGGTGTGATGGTTAATCACAATCCAATCAAGTTGACACTCCATATTCTGACACTCAGACACAACCCAATCTTGACCGTATTGAAGGATGCAAAATATTGATCCTAGGTGTGTCTATGAGGGTGTTGCCAAAGGAGATTAACATTTGGGTCAGTGGGCTGGGAAAGGCACACCCACCCTTAATCCGGGTGGGCACCATCTAATAAGCTCTCAGTGAGGTCAGAATGTAAAGCAGGAAAAAAAATGCGAAAAGGCTAGACTGGCTTAGCCTCCTAGCCTACATCTTTCTCCTGTGCTGGATGCCTCCTGCCCTTGAACATTGAACTCCATGTTTTTCAGCTTTGGGACTTGGACTGGCTTCCTTGCTTCTCAGTTTGCAGATGGCCTATTGTGGGACCTGTGATCGTGTGAATTAATACTACTTAATAAACTCCATTTATATATATATTAGTTCTGTCCCTCTAGAGAACCCTGACTGACACAGATTTTGGTACCAGGAGTGGTTCTAGATGAACAGAATATTAAGCATGGAGTTCTTTCATTGGTTTTGGGGTTTCTGGAGTTGGCTGTTTAATATGATTTGACCCAAAAATGCTAAGGACTCTACTTCTAATAGTATGGAGAACACTGATAGTCCTTGATGTAAACTATTTAGAAGGTTATGCAAAATAGATGCATTTGACACTCCTGATTCACTGCTTGTGAGATGCAAGGAGTTTAGTGACTCTACATAATACCTTTGACTACATGTGGAGAATCAAGGAACATAATGAAGTTGGTTGGTTACTCCTAAGTTCACTGGACAAAGTGATGAAAGAAAATGATGAACTCAGGGATTCTAACTCCCAGCTTCAGAAGCAGATACTGAGCCTCAAATCTGCTAAGATTGCCCTGAGTGAGAATCTTATCTCCCATAGAGAAAGAGCTGAAATTGTGGAAAAAAAGACACAAGCTCTTATACAAGTGGCTAACCTGCAATGAAATGAGAATGCATAGCCTTGCCAGGGGTTTACTGTTAAAGTAAGGGCATTGATTGGAAAAGAATGGGACCCTGCAACTTGGAATGGGGATGTGTGGGAGGACCCTGATGAAGCTGGGGACACTAAGCTTGTAAACTCTGATAAATCTTTTTTGCCAGAAGAAACAGCTTCCCCATCCCCAGTAGTGGCAACATCCCCTCTGTGACCCATGCTGCCATCAGGCTTTCCTCCTTTGTCTGAGTAGATAAACCCTGTGCTGTCTGAGGCAGTAGTGATGGCCTCCCCTGAGACCGGGCAAGATAATGTTGATTCTCCTCAGGAGCCACCCCCAACACTCCTGTTTGCTTCTAGACCTATAACTAGACTAAAGTTCTGGTAGGCCCCTAGAAGTCAGGTTCAGAGTGTGGCCCATGAGGATGTATGTTACAATAGAAAAGAACTGCTTGACTTTTCAAATTTATATAAGCAGAAATCTGGAGAACAGTCATGGGAGTGGATATTAAGGGTGTAGGATAATGGTGGAAGAAACATAGAGTTGGATCAGGCTGAATTTATTGATTTGGGCCCACTAAATAGAGATTCTGATTTTAATGTTGCAGCTCAGGAAGTTAAAAAAGGTTTTAATAGTTTACTTGCTTGGTTAGCTGAAACAGGGATTAAAAGATGGCCCACTGTGAGCAAGCTGGACATGCCTGATCTTCCTTGGTTTAGCGTAAAGGAAGGGATCCACAGGCTTAGGGAGATTGGGATGGTGGAGTGGATTAGTTACTTTAGACATACTCATCCCAGCTGGGAGGGTGCAGAAAATATACCCTTGACCAGTGCTTTGTGAAATAGATTTGTGAGGGCAGCACCTGCATCTTTGAAGAGCCCTGTAATTGCTTTTCTCTGTATGTCAGATCTAACAGTGAGAATCACAGTCACTCAACTACAAAAGTTAAATACAATGGGAATGATTGGATTCCAAGGTGGCAGGGGCTAAGTGGTGGCACTCGAGCATCAAAGGCAAGTGGGTGTAGTTACTGTAATGGACAGCAGAAGCAAAACAGCAATCAGAATAATCTGACTCATGTAGCACTCTGGCATTGGCTAATTAATCATGGTGTTCCTAGATGTGAAATTGATAGGAAGCCTTCTCCATTCCTACTTAATTTATATAAGCAGAAAACTTCCAGGTCAAATGGACAAAAGACTAATTTGAATTATAAAACAGAGAATCATGGCTCCTCAATCAACTTCCAGACTTGAGCCAGTTTACAGACCCAGAACCCCTTGAATGAAGAGAAGGCTGGGTCTTCTTGAGGAAGGGCCCCACTTCACTATCAGCAATTTATGCTGTTGATCTTTCTCCCATCCTTCCCCAAGGAGACCTCCAGCCTTTTACTAGGGTAACTGTGCATGGGGAAAGGGAAATGATCAGACATTTCAGGGACTACTGGACACTGGCTCTGAGTTGACATTGATTCCAGGGGACCCAAAATATCACTGTGGTCCTCCAGTTAAAGTAGGGGCTTATGGAGGTCAGGTAATTAGTGGAGTTTTAGCTCAGGTCTGACTTACAGTGGGTCCCTGAACTCATCCCATGGTCATTTCCCCAGTGCCAGAATGCATAATTGGCATAGACATACTTAGCAGCCTGCAGAACCCCCACATAGGCTCCCTGACTGGTAGGTTGAGGGCTATTATGGAGGGAAAGGCCAAATGGAAGCTATTAGAGCTGCTTCTACCTAGAAAAATAGTAAATAGAAACCAACACCCATCCTTAGAGGGATTGGAGAGATTAGTGCCACCATCAAGGACTTGAAAGACCCAGTGGTGGTGATTCCTACCACATCCCCATTCAACTCTCCTATTTGGCCTGTGTAGAAGACAGATGGATCTTAGAGAATGACAGTGGATTATCATAAGCTTAGCCAAGTGGTGACTCTAATTGCAGCTCCTGTACCAGATGTAGTTTCATTGCTTGAGCAAATTAACACATCTCCTGATACCTGGTATGCAGCCATTGACTTGGCAAATGCTGTTTTCTCCCTTCCTGTTCATAAGGCCCACCAGAAGCAATTTGCCTTCAGCTGGCAAGGACAGCAATATACCTTTACTGTCCTATCTCAGGGGTATATCAACTCTCTGGCTTTGTGCCATAGTCTTATTAGAAGAGATCTTGATAGCTTTTTGCTTCCACAAGATATCACACTGGTCCATTACATTGATGACATTATGCTAATTGGATCCAATGAGTAAGAAGTAGCAAACACACTGGACTTATTGGTGAGACATTTGTGCCACAGGATGGGAAATAAATCTGACTAAAATTCAGGGATCTTCTGCCTCTGTAAAATTTCAAGGGGTCCAGTGGTGTGGGGCCTATTGAGATATTCCTTCTAAAGTGAAGGATAATTTGCTGCATTTGGCCCCTCCTACAACCAAGAAAGAGACACAATGCCTAGTGGGCCTATTTGGGTTTTGGAGGCAACACATTCCTCATTTGGCTGTGTTACTCCAGCCCATTTATTGAGTGACCTGAAAGGCTGCCAGTTTTGAGTGGTGTCCAGAACAGGAGAAGGCTCTGTAACAGGTCCAGGCTGCTGTGCAAGCTGCTCTGCTACTTGGGCCATATGACCCAGCAGATCCAATGGTACTTGAGGTGTCAGTGGCAGATAGGGATGCTGTTTGGAGCTTTTGGTAGGCTCCTATAGGTGAATAACAGCAGAGGCCTCTAGGATTTTGGAGCAAGGTCCTGCCATCTTCTGTAGATAGTTGCTCTCCTTTTGAGAGACAGCTCTTGGACTGTTACTCGGCTTTGGTGGAAACTGAACATTTGACTATGGGTCATCAAGTCACCATGAATGTGACCTGAACTACCTATCATGAACTGGGTGCTTTCTGACCAATCTAGCCATAAAGTGGGTCATGCACAGCAGCATTCCATCATCAAATAAAAGTGGCATATATGTGACTGGGCTCAAGCAGTTCCCGAAGGTACAAGTAAGTTACATGAGGAAGTAGCTCAAAGGCCCATGGGTCTCCACTCCTGCCACCCTGCCTTCTCTCCTCCAGCCTGCACTGATGGCCTCACGGGGAGTTCTCTATAATCAGTTGATAGAGGAAGAGAAGAGTAGGGCCTGGTTTACAGATGATTCTGCACGATATGCAGGCACCACCCGAAAGTGTACAGCTGCAGCACTATAGCCCCTTTCTAGGACATCCCTGAAAGACGATGGTGAAGGGAAATCTTCCCAGTGGGTAGAAGTTTGAGCAGTGCACCTCGTTGTGCACGTTACTTGGAAGGAGAAATGGCCAGATGTGCAATTATATACTGATTCACGGGCTGTAGCCAATGGTTTGGCTGGGTGGTCAGGGAGGAAGCATGATTGAAAAATTGGTGACAAAGAAGTTTGGGGAAGAGGTATGTGGATGGGCCTCTCTGAGTGGTGAAAAACTGTGAAGATATTTGTATTCCATGTGAGCGCTCACCAATGGGTGACCTCAGCAGAGGAGGAGTGGATCACTAGTGGATCACTAGGGGGAATAGTGAGTGATGCCATTCTCATTTTCATACCTTGATTTCTGGACCCATTAATCCTGGCTGGGGAAGAAACGGCTCTGTATGTTGAATGCTGATTTAGAGCATATACATCCTCCTGGAGGACACTGCTCCAGTCATGCAAGATATTGTCACCAACTTGGCACTGTAGGTTTCTTCCAAAGGCCATTCCAGCATTCTATCATGCCAACTGTTTCAAGATGATGGGGAACATGGTAAGACCAATGAATTCGATAAGCATGGACCCATCATTGCACTGCATTTGTAGTGAAGTGAGTTCCTTGATCAGAAGTAATGCTTTGTGGATTACCATGATGGGTGGATAAGACACTCTATTCTGTAAGTTTACAGATGGTGCTTTGGCAGATGCATTGTATCCAGAGTAAGTGTTTATTATGGTAAGAACAAAATGCTGCTCTTTCCATGAGGAATGTGGTTCAGTATAATCAACCTGCTACTAGATGTCTGGCTGATCACCCTGAGGAATGGTGCCATACTGAGGCTCAGTGTTGGTCTCTGTTGGCAAGTTGAACACTCAGCAGTGGCTGTAGCCAGGTTGGCCTTGGTTAGTGGAAGTCCATGTTGCTGAGCCCGTGCATAACCTCTGTCCTTGCCACTATAGCTACTTTCTTCATGAGCCAATTAAGCAATAACAGGAGTAGCTGAGGAGAGGCTAACTAGTATTCACAAAAAGGGTCATCGTATCCACCTGATGATTAAAATCCTTCCCTGTCAATGTCACCTTGTAGCGAGCACTGACATGGGCACAAATATTTTCTTACTCTTTTTCCATTCAGAGAGTTCTTTCCAGATACTTCAGCCCCAGCTCTCCTAGTTACTAATTTTGTAAACATTTTTCTTCCAAACCCTTGTCTACCCAGTAAAACCACTGGCCACAGCTCATGAAATGATATAGACTTGTACCTCTGGCCTTCCAAGCAAAATGAACAAGTAGGTGCACTGCTTGAAGTTCTGCCTACCTGGAGCACATTGCCTCATCACTGACCTTCAGAGATGTTCCAGAAAGATGTTGTAGTGATTCAGCTGTCCACTTTCAGGTGATGCCTGCATGCCATGCTGAACTACCTGTAAACCAGGCCCAAGTTTTCTCTTCCTTAGTCACCTGATCATAGGAAACTCTCTGTGAGGCCATAGTAGGCTGGAAGAGAGAAGGTAATGTATCCGGAGTGGGGACAATGGGCATTTGGGTCACTTCTTCATGTAGGTCCAGGCAACGTAATATCATCAATGTAATGAGCAGTGTGATGCCTTAGAGAAGGGAAAGGTGATCAAAGTACCTATGGATTACATTATGACACAAGTTTGGAAAATTGATAGACTCCTGAAGTAGGAGAGTGAAAGGGCTGGTACTGGCTTTCCCAGCTTAAAGCAAACTGATTCCAGTGGTATTTACTAACATGTATCAAAAAAAGTATTTGCCAGGTCAATAGCTGCATACCAGTTATCAGAGGATGTCTTAATTTTGCTCAAACAATGAAATCATATCTGGAACAATGGCTTTAGATGGAGTTGCCACCTGGTTAAGATTGTGATAATTCACTGTCATTCTCCAGATCCATTTGTTTTCTTCATGTGCCAAATAGGTGAGTTGAGTGAGGATCCCTGCATCTTTCAATTCCTGATGGTGAAAATAATCACTGCAATCCTTCCAGGAATGTGGTATTGCTTTTGGTTTCCATTTTCCTAGGTAGAGGAAGTTCTAGGGACTTCTGGTTGGTCTTTCCTACCATAATAGCTGCCACTATATAGCTTGGGGAAGCAATCTGGGAATCCTACCAGTTGCTGAGTACATTTATTTACATTATGCATTCTGGAACAGGGGAAATAAACACAAGATGATTTTGAAACCCTACTGGGCTCACTGGGAGACAGACCTGAGCTAAACCTCTATTGATCACCTGACTTCCATAAGACTTTACTCTGACTGGTGGATCACCGTGGTATTTGAGGTCACTCAGAATTACTGTCAATTTAGATCCAGTTACAGTAACTTCATTCACTGTGGTAAAACATCAGACTTTGGGAAAGTCTGGAAGAAAGATTCACAGTATACATTTTTGGGAATTTAGCAGGGCAATTCTTTAAGGGGAACTGGATGCCTCTTCAACGGGTTCTAGGTCTGCAAACTGTCTCAAATCCGGGAATAGATTGAGGGGTCATGACTCAATGTTTGGGTGATTCAAGTTAGACTTCTGTTCACTCACTCTAGAACTCTCCTATTGTCTATACAGACCAGCTGAGAATTTGGTAGACCGGTCATCCATTCCTCTTGTAGGGACACTGTGACCAGTGCCATAAGGAGATAAGAATCAGATTATTCTGATTATTGCTTTAACTCCACTGTCCATTATGATAACTATGAACATTTTGTCTATGGTAGCTAAGTGCTACAATTTGGCCCTTGTTAACCTAGGATTCAATTATCCTCATTGCATTGAAGGATTCTGGTTCAGTTCGCATTGTAATTCCTGACTTACAGAGAAGAAAAACCACAGAGATCTTCAAGGATGCTGGGGATCCCCTTAAAAATTTACTTCTCATAGCTGTGCTGAATGGTGATCCACTGGACCCCACTGGGGATGTGTGAGCAGTTCTGATAAGATAAATTCATTCTGACACTTGAGTCTCTCTAAGTCTTTGAATCCCTTCCTCTACAGTGTATCAAGCAGTTCTGGCACATTAACTTTGTTTAGTGTGGGCCATTTTTTATTCTGTGTTTCAGCCAAAAAACCACCAACCAAACAAACTGTTAGGCTCTTTCTAGCCCATCAAGCTACAACATTGAATTTGGAATTTCTGCTTAGTGAACTCATGTCAATAAATTGGCCTGATCCAACTTTGTATTCCATTCACCATATCCCACACTCTTAGTTTCCACTCTTACACATATTCCCCAGATTACTATCTGCATGAATTGGAAAAATCATGCAGTCATTTTGGTGTTTAGGCTACCTCTTCATGGGTTACCCTTCCAGGCCTTCTGGGGCTTGAGTCTAATTGTATGTCTAGAAGTAAAGAAGGTTGGTTGGGGCCCTGCAGTACCATGCACAGCCTCAAGGGAGACCATTACAGGTTCTTCAGGCAAAACAATACTAACCTCCACAGACAGGGCTGAAGGGCTGCTTCTACTGGCAAAGGAGACACAACAGATTTTAAGGTTCAGTCTCCCCAGCGGCATTGGGATCTGCTCTGTATGCTCCTATTCCAATGTTCACGATTCCATTCTTTCCAAGTCCGGGCCCTCACTTTAACAGAAGACACCCTGAAATGTTTGGAATTCAATTTGTGTTGTAATTTTGCCACTTACAGGATGAAAGTCTGGGTTTGGTTTTCAGCAATCTTAGTCTTGTATAAGGATTTCTTTCTCTTTTTTTTTTTTTGAGATGGAGTGTCACTTCAGTTGCCCAGGCTGGAGTGCAGTGGTGTGATCACAACCCGCTGCAGCCTCAACCTCCTGGGCTCAAGTGATCCTCTCACCTCAGCCTCCTGAGTAGCTGGTATTGTAGCACACTCCACCACAACTGGCTAATATATATATATTTTTTTGTACAGATGGAGTTTTGCCATGTTGCTCAGGCTAGTCTCAAACTCCTTGGCTCAAGCAATACACCCAACTTGGCCTTCCAAATTGCTGGAATTACAGCCATAAGCTACTGCACCCTGCCTTGGGCATTTCTTTCAAGGCAGACATCGACACTTTTGGGTCATTTATGTGGAGCTTATGTGGAATTTGAAGCCCTGAGTTGAGAATTTGAAGCCCTGAGATCATCCTTTTCTGTCCCCACTTTCTCCAGAGCAGTTAGGAGCAGCCAGCCAGTCATTATATTCGTTATTTTTACTAACATGTCCTAAGGTATCAAATATGTGGCACTCACACCTTGCCCTTTGTAAATATTTAATTATGAGTATCCAATGGCAATATCTTGCCTATTTCTATTGCCACATTATTGCCATGACCAATGATTTCATTATCACTGGAAATAAAGTCATTAGTGCCTTTAAATCTAATCAGATGAGAGAACCAATTTCAGACAGACCAGAACCAACTTAGAAAACTCATCCTTAAGATTCTGTTCCTTTAGAACCACTCTACATACTAAAATCTGTGTTATTGAGGTTTCTTCAGAGAAACAGAACCAATAGGAAACACACACACACATACACACATACACACACAGATTGGCTTACCTGTTTGTATGGGCTGACAAATCCAAAATCTATAGGGCAACCATGGAGGCTGGAAACTCATGGGCAAAAACATGATGCTGTAGTTCCTAGGTGGAATTCCTTCTACTTCAGTAGAAAGGAGCAACACAACTAGAGGTATAAGGAGTCCTAAGTTCCCACTTATATGGCATTAGTCAATAAAATGGGTCTAAAATTTTGGGGGGTTTCTAACAATATCTTTGTGGAGCTGTAAAGTGAAAATATGAGTTTGACAATAATATCTCATTGTATTTCTCAAGTTAAGGTGGCAGGTTTTGCTGTTAAAGGCCTTTCAATTAATTGGATGAGCCCTGTCCACATGATCAAGGATATTCTCCTTTGCTGAAAATCAAGTGACTATAGATGTTAACTATATCTACAAAATACCTCTACAGCAATACCACATTACTGCTAGATTGAATAACCTGTGTACTACAGCCTAAACAAGTTGACACATCAAGTTAACCATCACAAATGAGAATAACTTAAATAATATTGATTTAATATGACTATCCTAAAAATTATATTACATTCAGGATATTTCAAAATTGCTGCAAGAGTAGATTTTTAAATATTCACACCATACAACAATAAGTAGGTGAGGTGATGGATATGTTAATTAGCTTGATTTAATCATTCCACAATATACATATATGTCAAATACATATATAAAAATATTGCATTGCACCCCATAAATATATGCAATTATTATTTGTCATTTAAATACTTTTATGAGTGGTTTTGCTTTCTTCACTTTGCATTTAAAAAAAAAATTAAGAAATTTTTTAAATTAAAAAAAATGCAAAGTGAGGAAAGTCCCCTTGTCCCTCCTGTTATGTGTGAACACAGAGAGAAGGAGCCATGTATAAACCAGAAAGTGAACCCTCACCAGACATGGAATTTGCCAGCACTCCATTTTTGAAAAATGCAAAGTGAGCAAAGTAAAACCACTCATATAAGAAAGTATTTTAAGCTAAAAATAAATATATAGATTGTAGAAATACTTATGAAGAAAAGACCATAGACTGTCCCACGGGCCGGGCAGCTGCTCATCTCATAGGGGACCCATTTGAGCATAAACTTCCCCAAAAATCTACAGGAAAACTAAGAAACAAAAACCTGTCTAGTGCAGATACATATGATTCTGGTGACTGTTGGCCTTATTCCTAGTAGTCTGGGTGCTTTCACTGGTTTATAATATGGAGCCCTAAGCTCTTCAAATAAGACATTGTTACCTTTTTCTTTTCTTCTTCTTCCTTTTTTTTTTTGAGACAAGATCTTGCTTTGTCACCCAGGCTGGAGTGCAGTGGCATGATCATAGCTCACTGCAGTCTCGACCTCCCAGGCTCAAGCGATCCTTCCATCTCAGCCTCCTGAGTAGTTGGGACCACATGTGCATGCCACCATACCCAGAAACTTTTTGTATTTTTAGTAGAGACAGGTTTCACTATGTTGCCCAAGCTGGTCTCTGACTCCTGGGCTCAAGCAATCCACCCACTTTGGCCTCCCAAAGTGCTGGGATTACAGGTGTGAGCCACTACACCTGGCCATAGGCCATTGTTTCAACCAAGCATGGTAAATATGAAGACCCATATTCACTCAAATGTGTATGCCCTTAGAAGGGACACCATGATCCCACATCCCAGATGAGATCACCTTGGCCCAGGAGTTCACTGCTGGAGATTACATCACCTCAGATGACATCACTCAAGTCCAAGACCTAATCATTGGAGATGACTTCACCCTTTTATCAGGGATGATTTCATCCTAGATACTAAAACCTCTGCCCCAGCAACACTCATGGATTACCTTTCTCAAGGCACAAATTGAACACAGGACATTTATCGCTTTTCTTTCTCTGGTATTAGAGGTCCTGTTATGTTTCTGAGCTTGTTGACTGTTTAGCCTATGATCCTGGTATTCTCCTTGCTGTCTGCCAAAATGTACATCCTTACACTCCTATGCCTAAAGGAAAATCTGGTAGAGATTTGCTATTGACTGAATGTTTGTGTCCCTCCAAAATTCATATGTTGAAACCTAATCCCCAGTGTGATGGTATTTGAAGGTGGGGCCTCTTGGAGTTGAATGGGATAATGCCCTGATAAAAGAGGCTCCAGAGAGCTCCTTTGTCTCTCCTGTTATGTGTGAGCACAGCAAGAAGGAGCCATCTATGAATGAGAAAATGGCCCCACAGCAGATGCTGAATCTGCCAGCACCTTGATCTTGGATTTCCCTGCCTCAAATACTGTGAGAAATAAATTTCCATTGTTTATAACTCATCTGGTCTAAGGCATTTTTGTTACAGTAGCCCAGATGGACTAAGACAGGGTTAATACTATCTGCCATTCTAAAAATTAGAGGAGATTATTGCTTTCCCCAGGGAGCACCTGCCTTATCTCAGTTAACCCCTTGGCCCCTGGAGAGAGAACCATGCACTCCTCCATGCCTTCTCCCATTAACACTTCTCCAGCTTTCACCATGGCCTTCTGCCCTGCATCTCTAACTATAACCCCCTTTTCCCCTTAGTTACACACAACAACCACATCACTTTACATATACTTTACTAACTTATTAGTTCATACTCTCCAACAATATAACTGCTGGACCTACCACCTAAACTTGAGAAATACAATGAGATATTATTGTCAAACTCATATTTTCACTTTACAGCTCCACAAAGATATTGTTAGAAACCCCCCAAAATTTTAGACCCATTTTATTGACTAATGCCATATAAGTGGGAACTTAGGACTCCTTATACCTCTAGTTGTGTTGTTCCTTTCTACTGTCATAACACAATATTTTCTGTGCTGTTGAGGGCAATGTATGCCCTACTCTTTAAAAGTCCCCACTATTATCACCTTAAAGTTCCCTTAATATGATGTCCAACCATCAGAGGACAAATCGTTCTAATTGTGCTTTTTATTTTCTATGTTTTACGAAGTTTTAACATCTGGGTCCTCACTGACCAGGGAGAGATTGTTTCTCCCTCTCGGGGTTAACTAATTCCTAGAGATAGTAAATGACTTTCCTATGAGCATGCCATGCAGACCAAGCAATCCTGAGTCCATACTCTCACCCATCTTCTCTATCTGGCTCTTACACTCCAAGACACAATATTCCGTCCTAATCATCCCAGGGCAGCTAGGGTCAGTTCCTACACCCCGGAGCCTGCTGAGATAATTCAGACTAGCCAGTGCTAAACTTACTCAGCTTACCTACTCGGTCTTGCCCGTTCCTTCCCACAGAAACTGCAACAAAGGCTTATGCTCCTGCTTCTCCTATGCCCCTCTTCTAGCTCCTGACCAACATGGGTGCTTCCTATGTGGCCTGCATCATGTGGGGAATATTGTTTGTAGGGAATGGTGAGTAAAAACCTCTTCCTTCATGACAAGACTTTCTGTGTCTGCGTGTCCTACCATACCTGATTAAAACCAATCTCAGGCACATTTTATTGCAAGTAGTTTTTAAGAACAAATGGGTTAAGTTTTCTACATATAAGTTCAAGCCTTTGTGAAGAGGGAAAATTTTACTTCTTCCTTTCCAATATTCTGATTTGTTTTCTCTTTTCTTTGTCATATTGCACTTACTAAGTCCTCTACCTAATGTAGAGTAGAAGTGATGAGAGCTTACCTTGTTCTTAAAACTGTTGGGAAATTTTTCTATCCTTCACCATTAAAGATAAAGCTAGTTCAGACTCTTTATAGATAAACTTTATTACATACAGGAAATCCCCTTCTATTTTAATTTTGCTGAGAGTTTTTTTTCCCCCATAATGAAATGGTGATGAATTTTTTCAAATGATTTTCTTGAGTGTATTGAGGTGAATTTATGCTTAAATTTATCATTTAGTTAACAAAGGTGGACTTCAAATATGGATTTTAAAAACTTAACATGCCTTTCTGTTGATAAATACCATTGGCTATGTTGTCTTGTTCTTGTCATATATTGCTGGATCAATATATGTACCTTTTGTTAACAATTTGTATAAACATGCTCTTGAGACATACTGGTATGTTATTTCATATGATGCCTTTGCCATGTTTGGTGTCAGGGTGGGAATGGTATTCTACAAGAAATCAGGAAGTGTTCTTTCTTCCTCCTCTTTTTGAGAGAGTTGTAAGGCTGGTGTTTTTACTTCCTTCAATTTGATGGAATTTGTGAGGAAACTCATCTAAAGTTGAAGTTGACTTTGTGTAGTCAATTTTGATTATAAAATCAATTTCTTTAACCAACAGTGCTTTCAGATTTCCTATGTTATCCTGTGTCATTTGTGTGGAGTTTAATACTTAATGCATCTTGTGGCCTGTCTTCAGTTGAAAAGCTGTACATGTAGAGATCTCATTTCTTGTAGTTTCTGCTTCTCAGGTAATCCCCTCTAGGATCTGCTTGATTTGAGTGGCTTTTGAATGCATTCTGTGAACTATTTTCTGATGAATAAGTTGTTCAGATTGAATAATTGTTATCTGTGAGGAAGTGAGGCTGGACTAGTGACTGCACCGTTATTAGAAAGTGAAACTCTTATACTATTATCAGTGAACAGAAATGAGAGGGCCCCCCTTGCCTACAACCCCTTTTTGCTCAACAGCACCAAAGAGTCTGCCCTTAAATGAGTCACTGGGAATTAGGCTGGGCAGCTCCACCACTAATTCCAAAGACTATTTATATTGGAAGCTTCCCAAGACCTCTGATAGGCATTGATATGATTTGGATATTCGTTCCACCCAAATCTCATTTTGAAATGTAATCCCTAATATTGGGGATGGGGCCTGGTGGGAGATGCTTGGATAATGGGGGTAGATCCCTTATGGCTTCAGGCTTGGTGTTGTCTTTGTGATAGTGAGTGAGTTTGTGTGATGTCTGGTTGTTTTACAATGTGTGGCAAGCCCCCCAACTCCCACTCTCCCTTCTGTTCTCATTTTCACCCTGTGAGATGCCAGATCCTCCTTTTGCCCTCTGCCATGATTGAAAGCTTCCTGAGGCCTCCCCAGAATCCAAGCAGATGCTGGCGCCATGCTTCCTGGACAGCCTGAAGAGCTGTGAGCCAATTAAACTTCTTTTCTTTATAAATTACCCAGTCTCATGTATTTCTTTCTTTCTTTCCTTTTCTTTTTTTTTGAGACAGGGTCTTACTTTGTCACCTAGGCTGGAGTAAAGTGGTGCCATCTTGGCTCACTGCAACCTCTGCTGCCAGGGTCCAAGTGATTCTCATGCCTCAGACTCCCGAGGAGCTGGAATTACAGGCATGTGCCACCATGCCTGGCTAATTTTTTGTATTTTAGTAGATATAGAGTCTCGCCAAGTTGCCCAGGCCGGTCTTGAACTCTTGGACTCAAGCAATCCACCTGCCTTGGCCTCCCAAAGTGCTGAGATTACAGATGTGAGCCACCTCATGCAGCCTCAGGTATTTCTTTATAGCAATGCAAGAACTGCCTAATACAGGCAGTTCCTAATGTTGGATCCACATACAGGTAGGAAACCTGAGACTCTGTGGTGGTCAAACAGTCTGCAGTTTCTACAGTCTCATTACAAACTTTGATCTGGCTGACACCAAGGATCTGTGACACAGTTCTGCTGAGGAGTCTGACAGCTGCTTTGCTGAAAATGTTTGTGGCTCTGGACCAGGCTCAGAATCAGCACAACCTCATTTGTCATTTGTAGTGTAAGAAGGGTCTGAGCCTCAGACTCAGGACTTGTTGCCTGAATTCCTCAGCTATGCTTTCTTCTCCCACACCTTCCCACATGCCAACCCTGGGGATATGCTTAACTCTGTTTTTGCCCCCTGTGGCTGCTGAGCAGAACTACCTCTGTACTTTGCCCTCAAGCAGCAAAGTCCCACACCCAAGCTTTTGTGGAAGATGCCAATGATGACATTAGCAGGTGAAGCCCAAAGACAGCATTTTGGCAAGGAGGTGATATTGGGATAGGATCATTTTTCTTATGAAGCGTTTGGGGGCCCCAGTGGCCATCAGGTCTCCTGATGAGTTGGAATAGAGGCAAGAAGTCACAAATTGAAGTCTTCCTCCCTCTTTAGTGAGAATCTACAGTAGATGCTTGTAAGCCCAGCTGAGGCAGGAGGATTGCTTGAATCCAGGAGGCAGAGGTTGCAATGAGCCAAGATCTCGCCACTGCATTCCAGCCTGGGTGACAGAGTGAGACTCTGTCTCAAAAAAAAAAAAAAAAGAAAAGATGAGCCTGGAATATCTTGCTGTGCCAGGAAGTAAGGAATTGCTTAAGGATTGAGGGGGACATGACAAAAGCACACAGAATCCAGTCATTAGAAGATAATTTGAGCACCAAAGTAAATAATGTTATAATGGATTATAACCCATTGAACACAACTGAATTTGTGATTCCGTAATGATATAAATAAATACATGAATACATTAAAAACTTGGTGAGGAATATATAGTTATGTAGTATCAAGAATCTACCCACGTAGTATTTCTTTTTTTTTTTTTTTGAGATGAAGTCTCGCTCTTGTCACCCAGGCTGGAGTGCAGTGGTGCTATCTTGGCTCACTGTAACCTCCGCCTCCCAGGTTCAAGCGATTCTCCTGCCTCAGCCTCCCATATTTCTTAATTACAAATGCAGGAAGAATGACATTATGGTGGAGGACACAACCAGACACTATAATCAAAAATCAAAGTAAACATCACCCATAATGGAACAGATTGAAATTTTTGTCACCAGATATGATGCAATGAGAAGTCAAAGCATCTTCTGTGATATTCCTGCCAAATCTTCATAGCCAGGATCTGATTATGAAGAAACATCAGATAATCCCAAATTGAGAGAAATTTAGAAACTCCCAACCTATGCTTTTCGAAAGTGACAAGGTCAAGGAGGTTGAGGAAAGACTGAGGAACTGTGTCAGGCTGTGGTTGACTAAGAAGACATGACAACTAGTTGCAAAATGTGATTCAGGATTCTAAACGGGATTCTGAAATGAATACCATGAATATCATTGGGACTTATTGAGGAAACACTAATGGAAATGAGGATTAGATGGCCCTAATGCATCAATGTTAATTTCCTGAATTTTAAAGTATATTTTGGTTATATAGTCAAATTGCCTTGCTTATAAGAGCTATATACTAAAATATTTCAGGTTTAGAACTTCAGGTCCAAAATTACTCTCAAATGTTCAAAATAGAGAAAATTCTCTGTTTGTACCTCCAACTTTTTATTACATTTATAGTTATTAAAATTATATAAATATAAAATATATATGCATTTGTGTATATATGTGTATATATAGATATGCATATATATAGATATGCATATATATAGATAAATGATACATATAAAACCAATAATGGACTCATATCTAATCTATGCAAGCCCTTCACAAAAGATTTGATATTGCCAAAGGACATTTGAAAAAGCACCCGGCATCATGAAGCTTCACTGAAATGCAAATTAAAACTACAATAAGATATTATTACACACACATCAAAATGGTTAAAATGAAAAAAGACAATATACTAAGGGTTGGCAAGAAAGAGAAGCAGCTGGCACTCTCAGTACAATTTTAAATTTATTAAACCATTTGGACAATTCTTTGGCAGTCATTAATAAAACTGAACACATGCACATCCAGCAATTATGCTCATAGTTATATCAACAGAAATCCTTATATTGGGATAACAATGTATTAGAGTAGTAACAGCACTATTCACAATAGCCACAAACTAGAATCAACTCAAAAGTCCATAACAATACAATGAAAAGATAAATTTTGGAATTGTTATAAAATAAAACACTCTAAAGTAACCCTAACTTACGTACTGCTATTTGTGACAACACGAATGAATCTCACAAACACAAAATTAAGTGAAAATACTAGATACTTAAAAATACATAATGTGATTCCATTTATATTACATTTATATGCCTCGCAAACAGGCAAAACTAACCTATGGCATAATACTGGAGATATCTAGTTGGGGAGGAAGGTAGGAGGAGACATAAAGGGACTTCTGGGGTCCTGGCAAAATTATTTTTCTTGACCTGTGTGTTGATTACACAGATATGTTCAATTCATGATAATTCATTGAGCTATATACATTTAGGATGTTTCCAACATTCTCTTTGTATACTACACTCCAGTGAAAAGGTTTATTTAAAAACAGGCAGTTTGCATTCACAATTTCACCCAAGCTGAGGTTTGCATTACTCTGTCACTGTGGAGTGCTTCAGCCAGATGCCCTCCTGACCATCCATTTGGGCAATGAAAGGAAATCTCTGCAATGTGAGAATCACTGAACTGGGAATTAAAACCTGGATTCTTAAAAAATAAAGATTATGTATTAATGCACTGGTGACAGTTCACCTCACTTATTCACCAATTCCTTATTTCTAATAATAAAGTAGGGATTAGGCTGGTGGATCTCTGAGATCTCTTGTCTCTAATTATCTATGTTTCTTTTATTCTTTGAAAGGACCAGGCAGAAGTCTCAACAGAAAGGAAGAACAGAGACCCATTTTTCAAGAAATAAAATAATTGTTTTAAAGAAAGCCATTGAGGTCATTTTATCTAAAACAAGGTAGTGCACTTCTTTTAGAGTTCAGAGCTATGTGAGCCAAGCAGTAAAATAACTTTTTCTTTGTCTCAGATAAATTATTCACCAAAACCTCGACTGACTCAAATTCTAAAGGTTACAAAACCACACCCTAATTGTAATCAACCTATGTTGCAACTGTTGAGTTGGTTAATGTGTATTTGAAAGTCACTGATTATCCTGAGTAGTGAAATATTGCCTCATAGTACATGGTAAGTAAATGTTGGTGACTCTAGTTGAACTGAATTTCTTGCTTGGAGGGAATGATGTAAGAGTTAGGAGATAGGGTTCCAGCCTCAGCCCTATCATTTTCAGCCTCTGTGTCCTTGAACAAAATACTGAATCTCCAAGGCCCAGCTTCCTTATCTCTAAAGTGGAAATAATTTTAACATAGGCAAGGGTAATTGAAAGAATCAAAAGAGTTATGATGGGTATAAAAATTCTCTGTGAATTGTCAGAATCCCTGTAAACATGTTTGATAAAACATTGTTGATATGGGGTTTGACAAAACTTAATTTTTCCTTACTGCAGTTAGAAATAACTGCACTAATCCAGTATTATTTCCAATAGCCAAGCTGTAGAAACAACCTAAGTGTTCATTCACAAATAAATGGATGAAGAAATTGTGTTGTATATTTATATACACAATGAAATATTTTTTAAACTTTAAAAGGAGATACTGCCATTTGCAACGACGTGGAATGAACATGGAGGATATTATGCTAAGTGATATGAACTAGATACAGAGGAAAAAAGATTGCATGATTTCACTTATATGAAGAATCTTTAAAAAGTCAAATATGTAGAAACAGAGAGTAGAATGGTGGTTACCAAAAGTGGGAGCTGGAGGAAATGGAAAAAAGTGCGTCAAAGAGCACAAATTTGTGGTTAGATAGGATGAATAAGTCTAACGATCTAATAAACAGCAAGAGGACTATAGTTAATATACTATACTGAAAATTTGCTAAAAGAGTAGATTTTAGGTGCTTATACCACAAAAAAGAAGTTAATTATAGAATTGATGAATATGTAAATTTGTTTAACTGTAGTAATGATTCCACTGTTTATATGTCTACCAATGTTGTATACCTTAAATATATACAATGGAAATAAACAAGTAACTGTACTAGTCATTTAGAATACCACAATGACATCTTTACAGAATATGCCTGTGTACAAGCATTGCCATTAGTGATCTAGAAATGTATGCATCATTTTAGTGATATATAGAGCCTCATGAGCATTAAATGTCATCTCCTGTTCAGGTCTGCACAACTGTGTTTGTTCTGTGCCATGGGTCTGTTTAATGATTTCCCTACCTCCCATTCACCACTGAAGCACATGCCTGTTGTTCTGCCTATAATTCCCCTTCCTTGCTGTGCAATATTTCATTCCATTATTTCTGACACAGACAGACCAAAAAAGCAACAGAAACAGCTGTGTCTGGAGGTGAGTGGGAGCTGGAGAAGCCATAGTTTCTGAGATCTTACCCACTTAATTCTCTGAGAGCGGCTCTTTCCTCAGTTATACTGAGTAGGTTTCAGCTCTTCAGTGACAGAGAGGGGAGAAATCCTAGCTTTTATTTCTTCTCTTGAGAATGTACAGCCCTGTTATTTTGTGAACAATGTGGTGTAGATTCAGAGTGAGGAATGTTTTCAGGATTCATTTTATTTTGCTAAAACTGTTCTCAAGGCAGCTCTGGTGTAAGTGAGAATATACCACAGCAGGCGTCAGAAGATCTCAGTTCAAATCCCAGCCTGCCATTTATGAGCTGTGGGACACTGGACAGGTCATCTGTTCTCCTAGAGTCTCCCTTTCCCCATTTGAAAAATATGAAATAATATTCTCAGACGTCCAGTGTTTTTCAGAGGGTTTAATGGAAAAAGGTGTGTATGTTTACTTAGTTAATTGATAACCGGTTTAGCCATTTAAGATGAATGAGTTTGTTAGCTGCTTTATGTTTAGGCAGCTGTAATGTTAGTACTACATTAAAATATTTCAAAAGGATCTCATTTTTTAGGAAAATGATCTAGTGTTTGAGAAAGCATTATAGTGTGGCAGTCTTGCGGATCCTTAGCTCAGCTAGGTCCGAGTTGTCTCATGCAGGAAGAATTAGGCACACAGACACCGGAGAGTGAGTGGAGTAGAATTTATTAAGTGAAAGGAAAACTCTCAGCAAAGAGAGAGGCCCTGAAAGCAGGTTGCGGATTGCCACTTCACAGTTGAATACCAGGACTTTTATAGAAAAGCTGATGAGGCTGGGATATTTATTTGCGTAAGGCGTGAATTGCTGGTGTTTCCACCCCTTCCTTCACATTGCACGTGTGGGCTCTTAGTCTAAGCCACTCCATATTGATTTATTTCCCTTACTGCGCATGTGTTAAAGGTAGGAATTTTTCACTGCGGGCATATTTAGGCAAGCTCCCTGTGCAAGCTCTCTTATCTGCACAAAACATCTAGTGTAAGTACTTGGGGTTTTTGTGGATTGGGCAATGACCTGGAAGGGTTGGAGGTTCTCTGGGGACCCTTCCCTTACTGCCTACCTAATGCAAGCTGGCTAACTCCTCTCAATAGGATAAACATTATTTTATGTACCAGGGATATAATACACAGATTGCCCTCAAAGTCATATTTCCAACTGGTCATCAATCTAAAAATCCAAAATTTTGAATAATTTTTTGATGAAATAATTTATTTCATTGGTTCTCAATTTTGGCTGCACAGTAGAATGGAACCACCTGGGGTGTTTGAAAAAACCTAGGCCTGGCCGGGTACAGTGGCTCACACCTGTAATCCCAGCACTTAGGGAGACCAGCCTGGCCAACATGGTGAAACCCTGTCTCTACTAAAAATACAAAATCAGCGGGGTGTAGTTGTGCACGCCTGCAATCCCAGCTACGCCAGAAGCTGAGGCAGAATCGTTCGAATCCAGGAAGTGGAGGCTGCAGAGAGTTGAGATCTTGCCATTGCACTCCAGCCTGGGCAACAAGAGCGAAACTCCATCTCAAGAAAAAAAAAACAAAAAAAAACCTAGGCTCTGCTTCAGACTAGTTAAACCAGAATCTCCAGGGTGGGGCACCGGAAAGAGCAAGAAAAAAGAACATCTTATTTTTATCTTTTTCAGTGAGTCAATGTTCATTCAGAAGAGAGATTAAAGTGCTTCTTGCTGACTAGTCACAGAGTCGGAATCACAGGTGGATTAGTAGGGAGTGTCATAAAAGCCTTGAAGTGAAAGCCCACAGTTGTCTTACTGAGAAGAGAAGCCTTCAGTGGATCCAGCTGTGGCTCTGGTGCTCTGTCTCTCCTGTTTGTTTCTCCTTTCACTCTGGAGACAGAGCTCTGGAAGAGGGAGGCTCCTGTCTGGCCCCACTCCTCTCCCAATTATTGGAAATATCCTGCAGTTAGATGTTAAGGACATGAGCAAATCCTTAACCAATGTAAGTATGCTTTATGCTCCTCCAGTAATGTACAAGGTGTATTTAACCGCACGATTCTTAAAGTTTTATTTCATTTTAAAGTGATAAATGATAATTGTATATATTAATGGGGTACAATATTACATTTGGATACACGTATAGATTGTGAATTGATCATATCAGGGTAATTAGCATATCCATCATCTCAAATATTTGTCATTTCTTTGTAGTGAGAACATTTAAAATCCTCTTTTATAGCTGTTTTGAAATATACAGTACATTAATATTAATTATAGTCATCTTGCTGTCCAATAGAACACCCAAGCTTATTCCTCCTATCTAACTGTAACTCTGTACCTGTTGACCAACGTATCCCCTTATTTGGCCCATCTCCACTTGCCAGCCTCTGGTAGCCACCATTCTAATCTCTACTTCTATGAGTTTAACTTTTTAAGATTCCACATAGAAGTGAGATCATATATCATATTTGTCTCTCTCTGCCTGGCTTATTTAATTAATATGATGTTCTGTAGATTCATCCATGATGTCATAAATAAGAATATTTTTTCCTCTTTAAAAGGCTGAATAGCATTTCATTGTACATATATGCCACATACAAAATCCATTAATTTATTGGTGAACACTTAGGTTGTTTCCATATCTTGGCTATTGTCAATAGCACTGCAATAAACATGGAAGTACAGACATCTCTTCCACATACTGACTTAAATTCCTTTGGGTATATACTGGTAGTGGGATTGCTGGATCATCTGATGGTTCTATTTTTAGTTTTTTGAGGAACATCCATACTGTTTTCTCAAATCGCTATGCTAATTTACATACCCAAGGTTCAATTTATTCCACATCTTTGTCAACACTTGTTATCTTTTTATCTTTTTGATAATAATAATATCTATGAGTGGTGATGAAATATCTCATTGTGGTTTTAATTTGCATTTCTCTGGTGATTAAATTTGTTGAGTATTTAAAAAATATATATTGGCCATTTGTATGTCTTCTTTTGAAAAATATCTACTCAAATCCTTTGCCCATTTAATTAATTAATTTATTTATTTGTAGAGACAGGATTTTGCTGTTGTAGGCTGGAGTGTAGTGATGGGTTCATGGTTCACTGCAGCCTTGAGCTCCTGGGCTCAAGCCATCCTTCTACCTTAGTCCCCCAAGTAGCTGGGGCTACAGGTGTATGCCACCATGCCTGGATAATTTTTTAATATTTTGTAGAGATGTGGTCTCATTATGTTGTCCAGGCTGGTCTCGAACTCTGGGGCTCAAGCAATCCACTCACCTTGGTCTCTCAAAGTGCTGGAATTACAGACATGAGCCATTGCACTTGATCCCTTTGCTCATTTTAAATAGAATTATTTATTTGTTATTGAGTAATTTGAGTTTCTATATATTTTGGATATTAGCCCTTTATCTTATGTCTGATTTGCAAATATTTTCTCCCAATCCATGGATTGTCTCTTGACTGTATAACTTGTTTCCTTTGCTGTGCAGAAACTTTTTGGGTGGTCAGAATCTCATTTGTCTAGTTTTGCTTTTGTGGCCTGTACTTTTAGGATCACATCCAAGAAATCATTGCCTAGACCAATGTCATGGAGTGTTCCTCCATAGTTTCTTCTAGTAGTTTTTAGTTTCAGGTCTTATGCTTAAGGCTTCAATTCATTTTGAGTTAATTCTTGTATAAGGGTGAGATTAGGATTCTCTTTTATTCTTTGCATATGAATATCCAGTTTTCCCAACACCTTTGGTTGAAGAGTGCTTTCCCCATTGTATGTTCTTGGCACCTTTGTCAAAAATCAATTGATTATAGATGTGTGGGCTTATTTCAGGGTTCTCTATGCTTTTCCTTTAATCAATGTGCCTGTTTTTATGCTAATGCTATGCAGTTTTGCTTACTATAGCTTTGTAACATATTTTGCAGTTCAGTGGTGTGATGCCTCCAGCTTTATTCTTTTTGGTTAATTTGCTTTAGTTATTTGGGGTCTTTTGTGGTTCCATACAAATTTTAAGATTGTTTTTTCTATTTCTGTGAAGAATGAGATTAAAATTTTGATAGGGATTGCATTGAATCTATATATTGCTTTGGGTAGTATGGACATTTTACCACTATTAGTTTTCCCAATCCATGAACATGGGATATCTTTGCCTTTATTTGTGTCATCTTCAATTTGTTTCATCAGTGATTTGTAGTTCTCAGTATATAGATCTTTCTCTTCCTTGGTTAAATTTATTTGTAAGTATTTTATTTTTTGATGCTACTATAAATGAATGGTTCTCTTAATTTCTTTTTTAGATATTTTGTTGCTAGTGTATAAAAATGCCACTGATTTTTGCATGTTGATTTTTTATCCTTCAAGTTTACTGAATTTGTTTATCAGTTCTAGCACTTTTGTACTGAAGTCTTTAGGATTTTCTACATATAAGATTATGTCATAAGGAAACAGACAATTTCACTTCATCCTTTCCTATATGAATACATCCTTTCCTATATGAATATTCCTATATGAATATTTTCTATCTTTAGTCTAATTGCTCTGACTAGGACTTCCAGTACTCTGTTGAACAGAAATGGTCAGAGGGGGCATTCTTCTCTTATTTCTGATCTTACAGGAAAAGCTTTTAGCTTTTCACCATTAAATATGATGTTAGCTGTGGGCTTGCCACATATAACTGTTAATGTCACATAGAAACTTCTGTATTACTGGAGGCCAGTTATTAAAGGTTATATGTTATATTATAGGAACATTCCTCAACATTCCTCCTGTACTACCAGAGGCCGATTATTAAAGTATGTTATTGTAAAGCAAATACTTCCTGTGGAGTATGTTTTTCTTTTTTGTCATTGTCAGAAATAGTGGAATAAAATAATGCATTTTGCCAGAAGAGAAACATTTCAAGTGGTAAGGTAGAATCAAAATGATAAAGGCCTGCTGCTTTCTTTGCTTCACAGTCATTTGCTATATTTTTTTGCCTGAAGGAAAATGGTAATGGGAGTGTTTTGTGATTAAAGATTTTGAGAAGTCAGTCACTGTATATGCTACGTATTTTGCTTAGATTAGCCATGATCGTTAAATGTCTTAAAAAAGCAAATCATGCTGGATGTCAAAGAAATATCTATGAGTTCATCATAAACAAATGAATTAAAGAAAGAATTAATTAGTCAGGGCCATCTGGGTGGTAACAGAATATTTATGGCCTCTGTACAAAGCTGCTGTCTGTGACCTATGAGTGTATAGCATGGAAAACATTGTTCCTCTGTGAGATGCCACACATCCTGATACTATCTCTGTTGGGTCCACTCTCTTTCTGTGGTGATTATACCAGTGGATCTCAAAGTGGGCTGGGCAGTAGAATCATCTGGGTGATTTAAAAAGGTGTAGATTATTTAGTATTGATGACAGGACTCCTGCATCAGGATCCCTATGGGATGAGCTTTGCAGGAGATCCTGAAGCAGTGTCCCAGCAGCTGATTATTAGTCAAAATATGGACATTAGGAACTGATAAATTGCTCAGGCTCACAGGTTGACTAAGCAGGCTTCAAATTTGGACCTTCTGTTTATCAGTTGTGGGACACTGGCAGTGAATTTGAAATTCTTTAAAATACAATCTGTCTTATCTGTAAAACAGAGTAAACAAATCTAGCTCAAGGTGTTGATGTGATGATTAAGTTTAATAGCCTGCATACTACTTGCTTGGCACATTGAAGGCACTGTATATATGCAGCTAAAACAATAATCATCATCTTTGTGTAAAATCTGCAAATATTTGAAGCTGTATTTGACAGGATAATCATATCAACATTATGATGATAATATCAGTCTGAATCATGGACAATATATAGACCAAATACTGAGTTTTGCTACTATTTGAACCTCCTTTTCTATGTTTAGTTCTCAAAAGTCTATGGCCCTGTGTTCACTGTGTATTTTGGCCTGAAGCCCATTGTGGTGTTGCATGGATATGAAGCAGTGAAGGAGGCCCTGATTGATCATGGAGAGGAGTTTTCTGGAAGAGGAAGTTTTCCATTGGCTGAAAAAGTTAACAAAGGACTTGGTAAATGTGCATGTATTGTGTGTATGTGTACATGTGTATGTATTGGGCAGTGGTTATAGGGATAGGGAGGATAGAAAACAGGCTTGAAGAGCTCCTGGGACAGAACTTGACCTGTCCACGTGGCTGCCAAGTGTCAGCTCTCTTGTCCTTGTTTGGATTCTCCCTCCTAGCTTCTGTTCTCTGTTCTGCTAGGAATCCTTTTCAGCAATGGAAAGAGATGGAAGGAGATCCGGCGTTTCTCCCTCATGACTCTGCGGAATTTTGGGATGGGGAAGAGGAGCATCGAGGACCGTGTTCAAGAGGAAGCCCTCTGCCTTGTGGAGGAGTTGAGAAAAACCAATGGTGGGTGACTTTTTTTTTCCTGAAAAATGTTTTCTAAAATTTATTTTATTTTTAAATTGATACATAAGCTTTATACATATTTATGGGGTATGTGTAATATTTTGTTACATGCACAGAATGTATAATGATCAAGTTAGGTGTTTAGAATATGCATCACTTTGAGCATTTATCATTTCTATATGTTGAGAACATTTCAAGACCTGTGGTCTAGCTATCTTTAAATACGCAATACTCTGACATTAACAGACTGCTGTCTTCTCTAATGACATCCCTGGAAACCTCTTAGGGGCGGCCAGATCTTTCATGATAGTCAGTGGTTGTTGGTCCTCATACGGAGGTTGGAGGTTTGAAGCAGAGAGCCAAGGGAGGTTTTGTGCACCTATGCTTGTTGTGTTTGTACACAATGACTATGCATACGGTGTGAGTATAAAAGGCTCATTTAATCCTATTGTGTCCCAGGCTTGGTTTGTTTTCAAATCATTACAGCATGAATTTAGAAGGTTTTGTCTCATTTTTTTCAAATTATTAAACAGCAATGTTTTTCCCATAGTGTAATTGTGAGTTATCTATTCTAGAACATTTCACCAGGGATACTTGTGGCACAGACATAGTGGGAATGACTTCTTTACATCTTTTGCGCATGGAACAACTGATATGTAGTTTCATTTGGTTGGTCTATATTTGTACAGTCAGCCTCACTAAAACATGTCTGGGGGTTTATTCTAAGGTCTGTGTCTACAATTTCTACCATAATGATGCTTATCTATGGTTTTAATAGACTAGGCATCTTTAGTGTAGCTTTTATCAATTTTAATTTCCCTGTTAATTAAGAACTAATTAAAATTATCAGTTGGTGTTATTTAATGTTACTATTTACTGTAATGTTTTATATATTTTAAGAAAATATATGCTATAGCATAGTCTTTCAATTTAAACAAATGCCAGCTTATAAAATGTTTATTTAAATAAATTTTAAGTATTATTAATAACTCTTTATCCTACCTTCCCTTGTTGTACATTAGCTCTGTATTCAGCTTTCTTTATATTTTCCTTCATCTTTATTTGTGTATTAATCATGTTTTTTATTTTCTATGTTTTTATGATGCTTCGACATCTTGGGGATTTTGTGGTCCTAGAAAGGACTGTCCCTCACAAAGTCAGACAGTTCCTAGAGATAGCAAATATCTTCCCCACAGTATGTCTCTGATTTACAAAGCAAACTCTCCAGAGCCAGAGCCCCATCCACCTTCTTTATCAAACTCTCACACATGAATCCAATACAGTTGTCCCTTCTTATCAGTAAGGCATTGGTTCTAGGACTCCTCTTGGATACCAAAATCCACATAGGCTTAAGTGCCTTAGATATGGCATAATATTTGCCATATATTGGAGAATATTGACAATATTATTTATAATATTTCCCAATATTAGAGAATATTGACAAGAAAAAAGGTCTGTACATGTTCTGTATAGATGCTTGTTTTGCTCTGAATATTTTTGATTTGGGGTTGGTTGAATCCATGATACACCATGGATACAGAGTGCTGACTGTATTCTCCTTGTCTTAAATTATTATAGGGCCAGTTATGGGACAACTATGGGCCACCCCTATATCCCAGAGCCCACAGAAATTGTTCAAACCATCTATTCCCAGGCTTACACAGTCTATGCACCCTATCTCACTCCTTTCTTCCTGTGAAAACCCCAATGAAGTCTTGGCCCCATGGTTTCATTTTGCTCTTGCTGCCTCCTGACGAACCCTGGTACTTCCCCATGTGGCTCCCCGCACCCTCAACATGGTGTGGAGTGCCCCTCCTCTAGGAACTGTGAGCAATGTGCTATCTTTTCAAGGGAAGTCTGTTTTGGGGCAACCTGATCTGTTGACCTCACCATATCTACATAGAAACAAAATCCTCGGTGAATTTTTAAACAATTGGATTTGGGAGTAAAAGTTTATTTATCCTCTCCCCATCCCAGTTGGACTCACCTATAAAGTTCTTGTCATAATGAGTCTGATTTTCAGCTTGGATTACAAATTACCCTGGTTTTTATTATCTCACTGATATAGTTTGGATGTGTGTTCCCATTCAAATCTAATATTGAAATGTAACAAACTACCATCAGAGAATACTATAAACACCTCTATGCAAATAAACTAGAAAATCCAGAAGAAATGGATAAATTCCTCGACACATACACTCTCCCAAGACTAAACCAGGAAGAAGTTGAATCTCTGAATAGACCAATAACAGGCTCTGAAATTGAGGCAACAATTAATAGCTTGCCAACCAAAAAAAGTCCAGGACCAGATGGATTCACAGCCGAATTCTACCAGAGGTACAAGGAGGAGCTGGTACCATTCCTTCTGAAACTATGCCAATCAATGGAAAAAGAGGGAATCCTCCCTAACTCATTTGATGAGGCCAGCATCATCCTGATACCAAAACCTGGCAAAGACACAACAAAAAAAGAGAATTTTAGACCAATATCCTTGATGAACATCGATGCAAAAATCCTCAATAAAATACTGGCAAACCAAATCCAGCAACACATCAAAAAGCTTATCCACCATGATCAAGTGGGCTTCATCCCTGGGATGCAAGGCTGGTTCAACATACACAAATCAATAAATGTAATCCAGCATATAAACAGAACCAGTGACAAAAACCACATGATTATCTCAATAGATGCAGAAAAGGCCTTTGAAAAAATTCAACAATGCTTCATGCTAAAAACTCTCAATAAATTAGGTATTGATGGGATGTATCTCAAAATAATAAGAGTGATCTATGAAAAACCCACAGCCAATATCATACTGAATGGGCAAAAACTGGAAGCATTCCCTTTGAAAACTGGCACAAGACAGGGATGCCCTCTCTCACCACTCCTATTCAACATAGTGTTGGAAGTTCTGGCCAGGGCAGTCAAGAAGAAGAAGGAAATAAAATACATTCAATTAGTAAAAGAGGAAGTCAAATTGTCCCTGTTTGCAGATGACATGATTGTATATCTAGAAAACCCCATTGTCTTAGCCCAAAATCTCCTTAAGCTGATAAGCAACCTCAGCAAGGTCTCAGGATACAAAATCAATGTACAAAATTCACAAGCATTCTTATACACCAATAACAGACAAACACAGAGCCAAATCGTGAGTGAACTCCCATTCACAATTGCTTCAAAGAGAATAAAATACCTAGGAATCCAACTTACAAGGGATGTGAAGGACCTCTTCAAGGAGAACCAGAAACCACTCCTCAATGAAATAAAAGAGGATACAAACAAATGGGAGAACATTCCATGCTTATGGGTAGGAAAAATCAATATTGTGAAAATGGCCATACTGCCCAAGGTAATTGATAGATTCAATGCCATCCCCATCAAGCTACCAATGACTTTCTACACAGAATTGGAAAAAACTACTTGAAAGTTCATATGGAACCAAAAAAGAGCCTGCATTGCCAAGTCAGTCCTAAGCCAAAAGAACAAAGCTGGAGGCATCACGCTACCTGACTTCAAACTATACTACAAGGCTACAGTAACCAAAACAGCATGGTACTGGTACCAAAACAGATATATAGACCAATGGAACAGAACAGAGCCCTCAGAGATAATGCCACATATCTACAACCATCTGATCTTTGACAAACCTGAGAAAAACAAGCAATGGGAAAAGGATTCCCTATTTAATAAATGGTGCTGGGAAAACTGGCTAGCCATATGTAGAATGCTGAAACTGGATCCCTTCCTTACACCTTATAAAATAATTCAAGATGGATTAAAGACTTAAATGTTAGACATAAAACCATAAAAACCCTAGAAGAAATCCTAGGCAATACCATTCAGGACATAGGCATGGGCAAGGACTTCATATCTGGAATACCAAAAGCAATGGCAACAAAAGCCAAAACTGACAAATGGGATCTAATTAAACTAAAGAGCTTCTGCATAGCAAAAGAAACTACCATCAGAGTGAACAGCAACCTACAGAATGGGAGAAAATTTTTGCCATCTACTCATCCGACAAAAAGCTAATATCCAGGATCTACAATGAACTCCAACAAATTTACAAGAAAAAAACAAACAACCCCATCAAAAAGTGGGCAAAGGATATCAACAGACACTTCTCAAAAGAAGACATTTATGCAGCCAAAAGACACATGAAAAAATGCTCATCATCACTGGCCATCAGAGAAATGCAAATCAAAACCACAATTAGATACCATCTCACACCAGTTAGAATGGCGATCATTAAAGTCAGGAAACAACAGGTGCTGGAGAGGATGTGGAGAAATAGGTACAGTTTTACACTTTTGGTGGGACTGTAAACTAGTTCAACCATTGTGGAAGTCAGTGTGGTGATTCCTCAGGGATCTAGAGCTAGAAATACCATTTGGCCCAGCCTTCCCATTACTGGGTATATACCCAAAGAATTATAAAACATGCTACTATAAAGATACATGCACACGTATGTTTATTGTGGCATTATTCACAATAGCAAAGACTTGGAACCAAGCCAAATATCCAACAATGATAGACTGGATTAAGAAAATGTGGCACATATACACCATGGAATACTATGCAGCCATAAAAAATGATGAGTTCATGTCCTTTGTAGGGACATGGATGAAGTTGGAAACCATCATTCTCAGCAAACTATTGCAAGGACAAAAAACTAAACGCCACATGTTCTCACTCATAGGTGGGAATTGAACAGTGAGAACACGTGGACACAGGAAGGGGAACATCACACACTGGGGCCTGTTGTGGGGTGGCAGAAGGGGGAGGGATAGTATTAGGAGATACATCTAATGTTAAATGATGAGTTAATGGGTGCAGCACACCAACATGGCACATGTATACATATGTAACAAACCTGCATGTTGTGCACATGTACCCTAAAAGTTAAAGTAGAATAAAAAAAAATAAAGAAAAGAAATTCTTGGTTGAAAATTCTTTTGTTTAAAAATGTTGAATATTGGCCCCCACTGTCTTCTGGCTTGTATGGTGTCTGCAGAGAGATCTGCTGTTAGTCTAATGGGCTTCCCTTTGTGGGTAATGTAACCTTTCTCTCTGGCTGCCCTCAACATTTTTTGCGTCATTTCAACCTTGGCGCATATGATGATTGTGTGTCTTGGGGTTGCTCTTCTTGAGGAGTATCTTTGTTATGTTCTCTGTATTTCCTGAATTTGAATGTTGGCCTGTCTTGCTAGGTTGGGGAAGTTCTCCTGGATAATATCCTGAAGCGTGTTTTCCAACTTGGTTCCATTCTCCCCGTCCCTTTTGGATACACCAATCAAACATATGTTTGGTCTTTTCACATAGTCCCATATTTCTTGGAGGCTTTGTTCACTCCTTTTCATTCTTTTTTCTCTAATCTTGTCTTCTCACTTTATTTCATTAAGTTGATCTTCAATGTCTGATATCCTTTCTTCTGCTTGATCAATTTGGCTGTTGATACTTGTGTATGCTTCATGAAGTTCTTGTGCTTTGTTTTTCAACTCCATCAGGTCATTTATGTTCTTCTTGAAACTGGTTATTCTAGTTAGCAATTCCTGTTTTTATCAAAGTTCTTAGTTTCCTTGCATTGAGTTAGAACATACTCCTTTAGCTTGGAGGAGTTTGTTATTACAAATCTTCTGAAGCCTACTTCTGTCAGCTTGTCAAACTCATTCTCCATCCAGTTTTGTTCCCTTGCTGGTGAAGAGTTGTGATCCTTTGGAGGAGAAGAGGCATTCTGGTTTTTGGAATTTTTAGCCTTTTTGTGCTGTTTTTTCCTCATCTTCATGGATTTATCTACCTTTGGTCTTTGCTGTTGGTGACCTTCAGATGGAGTTTTTGCATGGTTGTCCTTTTTGTTGATGTTGATGTTATTGCTTTCTGTTTGTTATTTTTCCTTCTAACAGTCAGGCCCCTCTTCTGCAGGTATGCTGGAGTTTGCTGGGGGTTCACTCCAGACCCTGTTTGCCTGGGTATCACCAGCAGGGCTGCAGAACAGCAAAGATTGCTGCCTGCTCCTTCCTCTGGAAGCTTCATCCTGGTGGGGCACCAGCCAGATGCCACCCAGAGCTCTCCTGTATGACATATCTGTCAACCCGTGCTGGGAGATGTCTCCCTGTCAGGAGGCTTGGGGGTCAGGGACCCATTTGTGGAGGCAGTCTGTCCCTTAGCAGAGCTTGAGCGCTAGGCTGGGAGATCCACTGCTCCCTTCAGCACCATCAGACAGAAACGTTTAAGTCTGCTGAAGCTGTGCCCACAGCCACCCCTTCCTCCAGGTGCTCTGTCCTAGGGAGAGGTAGTTTTATCTGTAGGCCCCTACTGGGGCTGCTACCTTTCTTTCAGAGATGCCATGCCCGGAGAGGAGGAGTCTAGAGAGACAGTCTGGCTATAGGGACTTTGTGGTGCTGTGGTAGGCACTGCCCAGACTCATCTTCCCAGAGCTTTGTTTACACTGTGAGGGGAAAACCACCTACTCACACCTCAGTAATGGTGGACACCCTTCCCTCCCATCAAGCTTGAGCATCTCAGGTTGACTTCAGACTGCTGGGCTGGCAGTGAGAATTTCAAGCCAGTGGATCTTAGCTTGCTGGGACCCATGAGGGTGGGATCCTCTGAGCTAGACCACTTGGCTCCCTGGCTTCAGCCCCCTTTTCAGGGGAGTGAATGGTTCTGTCTCACTGGAATTCAGGTGCCACTGGGGTATGAAAAAAAGACTTCTGTAGCTAGCTTGGTGTCTGGCCAAATGGCCACCCAGTTTTGTGCTTGAAACCCAGGGCCCTTGTGGTGTAGGCACCTGAAGGAATCTCCTAGTTTGCGGGTTGTGACGGGTTGCGAAGGCCATGGGAAAAGTGTAGTATCTGGGCTAGATAGCACTGTCCCTCAAGGCTTCCCTTGGCTAGGGGAGGGAGTTCCCCAACCCGTTGTGCTTCCTGGGTGAGCCAATTCCCTACCCTGCTTCTGTTTGCCATCCGTGGGCTGGACCCACTGTCTAACTAGTCCCAATGAGATGAACCGGGCACCTCAGTTGGAAAAGGAGAAATCACTGGCCTTCTGCATTGGTCTCGCTGGGAGCTGCAGACTGGAGCTGTCATTTGGCCGTCTTGCCCCAATCCCAGTCCAGAACTTTGTATGTACCAAGCTGTGAAGTGAATGTTTGAAAACTGGAAATTTTGGATACTCCTATATGGTAGCTCTGGAAATCAGAGTCTTTCCTCTCTTTAGGGTGTTTTGTTGCCTGCTATAGTTTTTTTTTTTTTCTTCTGAAGGCTATAGCTTTCTTTAGTGACTTTTCAAAACTATTTTTGCAAGTCATGTGTGGTTTCTGAAGTCTTTAGCTTATGTTCAGCTAGTTTTGACAGAAATTTTCTTGAATGTGGAGAGGCAAAAAAGAGACACAGAAAAAATATATGTATTTATATATATAAATAGCAGAAGAAAGACAGAAGGAAGTAAGGAAAGAAACAAAGTAAGGAAGGAGGAAAGGAAGAAAGGAAGGTCTTTCAGATTGGCTGGAGCACTCCTTGTCATAGCCTTCACTTACTGCTTAAGTTGAGCCTGGATATCAGTCAGAGGTGAAAGTTCAGGATCTTCTCACATTTTTCTAATTTGTCTGTCCTGCTCTGGGCATGTTGATAACTTTCTAAATTTCTTAGTATACATAGGCACTTTTGAACATCCTAGTTTTCCAAAGAAACTGTCTCCCAGCTTTTATTCTCAGGATTTTAGTGCTGTACTGTGTGCCTTAACTATAATCATTTGCCCTATGTAGCTTTGGGTTGTTCATTTGTCTTAGGAGGTTTTTGAGAAATGTCCATTGCTTTTCCATCCTGAGTGAGTTTTGAATCAGGTAAAACAAAGGTGACTGCCTCATGTTAGCCCATGGTAGTCCTCAGACAGGTGAGAAAGAGAAACATATTTTTTGCAAGTAAGGTCTTCCGTGGTCCCTCTGGAAATAAGAACCAGGGTCCTCCACTGGGAACAGGGCTGCCCTTGACAAGATCATTGCCAAGCTGATGAGAGAGGTGGTACAAGAGCAAATAAACATACCACAAAGCTTACATATGCATCATGGAATACTATGTAGCCATAAAAAGGAATGAGATTTTGTCCTTTGCAGGGACATGGATGGAGCTGGAAGCCATTATCATCAGCAAACTAATGCAGGAGCAGAAAACCAAGCACCACATGTTCTCACTCATAAGTGGGAGCTGAACAAGGAGAACACATGGACCCAGGGAGAGGAACAACACACACTAGGGCCTGTCGGGGGCATTGGTGGAGGGAGAGCGTTAGGAAAAATAGCTAATGTGTGCGGGGCTTAATACCTAGGTGATGAGTTTATAGGTGCAGTAAACTACCATGGCACACATTTACCTATGTAACAAACCTGCACATCCTGCACATGCACCTTGGAACTTAAAATGAAAATAAGCCCACGAAGGTTTTCTACTATTTCTAAGTTGCCATTTTTTTTTATTCAGTTTTCCCTTGTCTGCTGTAAACCTTCAACTGATTTCCAGAGTTCTGTTAAAGTTGATTCTGCCTTTTTTGTTTGAATTTTTGGGTGTTTTTATGGAGAGATGGGCCCATGGAACTGTCTATTGTGCCAATTTTGCGGGCATTATTCTGTGAGGTGAGTGGTTGAACACTACAGCTTGTCCATATCTTAGCATTGTGGCATTAACATCTGGGAAAGGTAGATGATTTCTTTATTTTACGGACAAGAAAAGAAATGCCTGAATATAGAGCTGGAATTCAAGCCCATTAGCTGGTGTTTTTTTTCCACCAAACCCCCAAATCCAGTTTCTGGCAGTACTTTGGTGACTGCCCAAAAGCACACACTCAATGGAAATCCAAGTCCCTTGTTGAAAAGCTGGCATTACTCACAGAGGCTTTTCCTCTAATTCACACCTAGAGACCTCTTCATCACATTATTTGGCAAAAGGGGAGGATGTTTTGGAGAACAGATGCTACCAGGAAGTTCTGAATAGGATAGGGGTGTTTGCTGCTTCAGCAAGGTAATTAAGGTTAAGATGACAAAATGATTGGGTTTTGGGGTGTATAAACCATTAAAAAATTACAGTTTTGCCTGTGCTGAGCTAGCATGTCCCGAACTCTGTCTAAAGGATAATTGTGTGATTATCTCAACTACTCATGGAAGTATCTTAACTACTCTGGTGTACGGCTACTTATCCATAAAATGCTGAATTACATTTTATGGTGCCTTTGTACCCCTCCCAGTTATAAAAGAGTGATTCTATTTCTGAGGTTTCCTGCTAGGAGTAGAAATAGCAGGGAATGGCTTTGTGATCTATTTCATGTTGTTCAAATTTCCTTAACCTCTGTTCTTGTCTGTAAAATGGGAATTAAAGCAATTCATGGCATTCTATATTTCAATGCTACAGAGAAGAATTAATGTAAAAAAATGAGATAATTGACATGAAACTATTTTAATATTCTGAAAATAATATATGAGTATAGGAAATTATCATCTTTGATCCCTTGTTCAGAATTTTCTAACTTAAATCTTTCTATCAGTATAGTGGACTACTTTGTATGTATAATCAAATGCTCCTCTTACAGAGGGAGACAATTTTTAAAAATTCACTCCAGTTTTAAACCAGCAGTTGACTTATGGTATATGTCTTCAATACATGTGTTTAATTTAATTAATTTTTAAAAATCTTTAAGGTCTGCAATAATTTCCCTGCTCTCATCGATTATCTCCCAGGAAGTCATAATAAAGTAGCTGAAAATTTTGCTTACATTAAAAGTTATGTATTGGAGAGAATAAAAGAACATCAAGAATCCCTGGACATGAACAATGCTCGGGACTTTATTGATTGTTTCCTGATCAAAATGGAACAGGTAAAATGTTATTTGTTTGCCTGCATCTTGTGGTTCATTGATTAGTTCTATAATGATTGCTTAAATGGTGAGGCAAGAAACACTTCATGAGCACTTTATGTACTTATCATGTGTATGGATCTGGACGAAGCACCATGGGGAATTTATAATTGAATTGTTAAACAATTATAATATGTGAGCAGCATTGTTAGGTACTAATAATTTATCTCAGGAAAGACAGAATGCATGCCTTAGATGAAAGGGAAATACAAATAAGTTAGAAAATGCAAAATATAGCATCATAAATTGAAGGTGGACATGATCATATCACACAGCATATGGGAGAGTGTGGTGAAAGGGTTTAACTTAAGTGGGCCTCCTGCATGTCCTGATGTTTGGTGTAAATGTTAAAATATTTACAATGAATAACGGGGCAGTCAATTTTTTGGTGTGTGGAACAGTGTGATGAGAGGTTCAGAGGTGTGTGGTGGCAAAGAGATGGAGAAGGGAGGCCTTAACTGAATGGAACCAAAAGTAAATCCAGACAAATATGGAATTGGAGGTGTCAGTAACCAGCAGACCTGAATGCTGGCATGGAGAGTTTTGATGAGATCAGGTATATGTGTGAGCCCTAACAAGAGTGGGATGCATATAATTATTAGAGAAAATAATCCTAGGAATTGTGTAGAAGGATATGTACAATGAGAATGGAGGTCAAAGACTTGCTACAAGACTTTTCATATCTTTGAAGTTCAGCTTGCTGAAAGTGTGGGCTACAGAAACACAGATTTGGAAATAAAATCAAGTTCTCCATTTTGTCATATTGCCAAAAATCTATGGATATTAGTTGCAGTTAGAGGATCAGATAGGAGCCAAATGGTAGGACCTGTGTGGGAAATTTCAGTAATGAGAGCAGACATTCTCTTTGATAACTTTAACTGAGGAGGGAAAGATTCAGATGGTGAATTTGAATAGTGGTAGGGTCAATATGGAAACTGTGAGAAAGGTAATATAGATGCCCTCAGGACACTAAGGTGCAAAGTACTCTTTGAACTGAGAAGAGGCCCAATCCGGAGCAAACTGAAAAGAGTTAACTCTAGAGAAGAAAATCTTTCCTCTGAGGCCACCATTATTTTATTCAACCGCTTTACAGCACTAGGTGGAAATGCAGAATCAGTCAGTAGGTGAAAATGGCACGGAATCAAAGATGCTGATGAAGGTGACTTCCATGAAATTTCCCACGGAATGTTAGCAGGACTGCTCGAATAATGTGTTCTAGATGGAGTGAAGTGAAGAAGATGAGATACTTTGAGGAAACTGGAGAAGGGAAGAAGCAAATTATTCCTACTCTCCACCTTCTCTACTGCTAGGTCAATGGTTCCAAGGTCTAATTAATTTGAGAATCTCATTAAAATATGGACACTTTGTCAGAAAAATGACACTATATGAGTTCTCCATTTTTGTACACATTTACAGGGATTTCCTTAATGCTATGAATCATCTCCATTAATTCCAGGTTAAGGACAATAGTAAGGGCTATGGTGTTTTGGTGACCAGTGACTATGTCCTCATTACTATATTTAAAAAGTGCATTGTTCCTTTGACCTCACTATAATATTTAGAATCTAGCTTATTTATTTTTCATAACATTTTTATTGAGTTTAATTCACATATTGTACCCTCATACATTTTAAATACAATTAAATAGTTTTAGTATTTTTCACAGAGCTGTGCAGCCACCACCACAATGAATTTCAGAACATTTCCATCGTCCTGAAAAGACAACCATATGCTTAACAGTCACCCTATATTGGGGTGGCTCTAGTCAACACTAATATACTTTCTGACTCTATAGGTTTGCTATTCTAGACATTTCATATAAATGAAATTACACAGTATGTGGTCTTTGTCTGACTTCTGTCACTTAGCACAATGTTTTCAAGGTTCATTGACATAGCATGTATCAGTACCTCATTCCTTTATGTGGTCAAATAATATTTGGGTGTGGCTATATCATATTTTATATTTCCATTCATTAGTTGTTGGTTTTGATAGTTTCTGTTTTGGCTATTATGAATAATGCTGGTATGGACATTTGTGTACAAGTTTTTGTGTATAGATAAGTTTTTATTTCTCTTGGGTATATACTTGGCTGCGGAATTGCTGGATCATACAGCAACTGTATGCTTAATCTTTGGAGAAACAGTGGCTGGATCAAAGACCTAAGTGTAAGAGCTAAAAATATAAAACTCTCAGAAGAAAGCCTAGGCATGAAATTTGCTGCACCATTTCGTATTCTCACTACAATGTTTTGAGGGTTCCACTTTCTCCACAACCTTGCTAATGCTTCTTATCTTTTTGATTCCAGCCATCCCAGTGGGGTTGAGGTGGTTCCATGTGGTTTGGTTTGCATTTTCCTGACATCAAATAATCTTTTCTTGTGCTTATTGGTCATTTTTATATCTCTTTGGAGAAAAATATGTTCAGATCTTTTGTCCATTTTTAAATTAGGTTATTATATTTTTAAAATTATTGAGATGGAAAAGTTTTTATATATTCTAGATAAAAGTCCCTTATCAGATGTTATTAAAGATATTTTCTCCCATTTTGTCAAGTGTCTTTCACTTTCTTAACAGTGTCTTTTGAGATACAAGTTTTTAGTTTTTGTGAAATCCAATTTATTTATTTATTTGCATGGTTTCTTGCAATCTTTTTGTCATGTTTAAGAAATGATTACTTAGTCCAATATCACAAAGATTCACCCCAAGTTTTCTTCAAATGGTTTTATAATTTTAACTCTTCCATTTAGGTCTAAGATCCACGCTGAGTCAATTTTTGATTATAGTGTGAGGTATGGGTACAACTTCATTCTTTGCATGTGCATATTCAGTTGTCCTAGTACCATTTGTTGAAAAGACTATTCATTCCCCATTGAGTGATCGTGGTACATTTGTTGAAATTCAGTTGACTACAAACACAAGGATTTATTTTTAGACTCTCAATTCTATTTCATTGATCTATGTAGCTTTCTTTATGCCAGTATGACAGTACTTTTTTTTTTGAGACAGGGTCTCATTCTGGTTGCCCAGGCTGTAGTGCAGTGGTGTGATCTTGGCCTCTACCTCCCAGGCTCAGGTGATTCTCCCACCTCAGCCTCCTGAATAGCTGGGATTACAGGCATGTGCCGCTATGGCCAGATAATTTATTGTATTTTTAGTAGAGACAGGGTTTCGCTATTTTGCCCAGGCTGGCCTCCAACAGTAGTTGACCTCAAGCAGTCCACCCATCCTGGCCTCCCAGATTGCTGGGATTACAGGAGTGAACCATGCACTTGGATGACGGTAGCTTTTATGTAAGTTTTGAAATTGGAAAGTGTCAGTTCTCCAGTTTTGTTCTTTCCCAAGATTGTTTTGGTTCTTAGCTATTTTGGTTATGTAGAGTTCCACATGAATTTTATGGTAATCTTGTCAATTTCTATTAAAAAGATAGCAGATATTTTGATATGGATCACTTTGAATCTGTAGATCAATTTGGGAAGTAATGCCATTTTAACAATATTAAGTCTTCCATAGATGAACATGGGATGTCTTTCCATTTATTTAGATCTTCTTTAATTTCTTTCAACAATGTTTTGTGTCAGCTAGCTTAATTTTGATAGGCTATTTGTACATAACCACTGATTTTTCAAATTCACTTAAACAGAAGGAAATATCAGGATTGGTTTATAAGTGCTCTACTCTCCTTCCTGGCTTTGGTGTAATTTTGAGTTTATAAGCTTAGAAAACTGTGTTAAGTTGATGTTACCAATGGGCATGATGACCTTTGTCTAGCAAGTACATCTGTTGAGAGGATTAGGTTTGTCTTACTGTGGTTGATTACATAATATTAGGCATGCCACAGGTCACATGGAGATTACAACAGCCTTATTAAATTAATGCTGTTCTAGAGGATTGAATAGGAAGAAATCTTTTTTTTTGTGTTAATTACTCCCTATAGTCAATAATTTAAACTGTCCCATTGTTATGGTCAATTTTGTGTTACATATTTCCCTCATCTTAAACCAGCCTTAGTTGCCTTGTGAACTGCTTTGTTCTTCCACTCTCCATTTTATTATTAATGGCCTAAACTGCAATTACTTTTTCACCAACTGAATATAAGAACTCAGTTCATTCAGTCCCTTGTCCTAAGCATCTCCATTACCCTTACTCTCTCCTTCATCCTGTATAGGTGGTTAATGTCCAAACTCTCTGTCTTCATGTCTGTAGTGTCTCTTCAATTTCTATATTCTTATTCTTTCCTGTGCTTGTTTACTAGATCAAGTTTACTATTACCTCACATCTGGAATATAATAATGGCTGGCCCCATCTTGTCTTGTCAATCTGTTCTCTTTCTCCATAATCTTGGATATGTTACCATGTTATCTTTTGCACATTTCCAAGATCATAATGAGTCTGCAGGCAATATTGAGTGTGACTAAATTCTTTTTTTTTTTTCTCGGACAGAGTCTTGCTCTGTCACCCAGGCTGGAATGCATTGGCATGATTGTGGCTCACTTTAGCTCGACCTCCTGCACTCAAGTGATCCTCCTGCCTCAGCCTCCCAAGTAGCTGGGACTGCAGGTGCACACCGCCATGCCCAGATAATTAAAAATTTATTTTTATAGAGGTAGGGTCTCTCTGTGTTTGCCCAGGCTGGAGTGGACCTCCTGAACTCAAGTATTCCTCCTGCCTCAGCCTCCCACAGTGCTGGAATTTAAGGCATGAGCCACTGTGCCCAGTCTAAATGACTTATAATTCCTAATACAATGCAAATGCCATGTAAATGGTTGTTATACTGTATTTTTTAGGGAATAATGACAAGAAAAAAAAGTCTGTACATGTCCAATACAAACACTTTTTTTTTCTGAATTTTATTCTTTTTTGTTTTAGAGGCAGAATCTTGCCCCATTGCCCAGGCTGTTGTGCAGTGGTATGACCATAGCTCACTGCAGCCTTGAACTCCTGGGCTCAAGCAATTCTTCCACCTCAGCCTTCTAAGTATGTGGGACCACAGGCACATGCCACCATGCCCAACTAATTTTTTTTTTTTTTTTTTTGTAGAGATAGGGTCTTTCCAGGTTGCCTAGGCTAGTCTTGAACTTCTGGGCTCAAGCGATCCTCCCATCTTGGCCTCCCAAAGTGCTGGGATTACAGGCATGAGCCACCTCACCTGGCCTCTTTTTTTTTTTTTTTTTTTTTTTTTTTTTTTTCTTTTATTATTATTATTATTATTATCATCATTATCATACTTTAGGTTTTATGGTACATGTGCGCAATGTGCAGGTAAGTTACATATGTATACATGTGCCATGCTGGTGCGCTGCACCCACCAACTTGTCATCTAGCATTAGGTATATCTCCCAATGCTATCCCTCCCCCCTCCCCCCACCCCACAACAGTCCCCGAAGTGTGATGTTCCCCTTCCTGTGTCCATGTGTTCTCATTGTTCAATTCCCACCTATGAGTGAGAATATGCGGTGTTTGGTTTTTTGTTCTTGAGCCACCTCACCTGGCCTCTTTTTCCAATTTTTTTTTTAAATTTAAGGTTTGTTGAATCAATGGATGTGGAATCCATGGATAGGAAGGTGGATTATACTCTATTATTAGCTATATTCAACTGGCTGTGCAATTTATTATTTTTTAAAAAAGAGATCAGATTTACTCCTCCATTCTAACAGGCTTTATACCCTTTTACTATCATCTCCCCTTTTCCCCCAGCCCCCAAGTCCTCTGGCAATCAGCATTCTACTCTCTTCTATGAGTTCGGTTGTTTTAGATTCCACATATAAGTGAGAATATATGATATTTGTTTTCCTGTTCCTGACTTGACTCATTTAACTTAGCATAATGTTCTCCAGTTCCATCCCTGTTATCACAAATAACAGAATTTCTTCATTTTTAAGGCTGAATATTATTCTATTGTGTATATATACATTTTCTTTATCCATTTATCTGTTGATGGGCACTTAGGCTGATTCTATATATTAGCTATTGGGAATAGTGCTGCAATTTACATGGGAGTGCAGACATCTCTTTGACATACTGATTTCAAATCTTTTGAGTAAATGCCCATAAGCCGAATCACTGGATCATGTTGTAATTCTATTTTTAGTTTTTTGAGGAACATTTTACTGTTTTCTGTAATGGTTGCACTAACTTACATTCCCATCAACAGTACACAAGTGTTCTCCATTTTTCACATCTTCACCAACACTTGTTTTTTCTCTCTTTGATAATAGCTATTCTAACAGATGTGAGGTGATAGCTCATCGTGTTTTTAATTTGTAACTTTTTAATGATTAATGTTGAGCATCTTTTTCATGTATATCTTAATCATTCATATGTCTTCTTTTTAGAAATATTCATTCAGGTTATTTGCCCATTTCTTAATTGGATTATTTGTTTCCTTTCTATAGAGTTGTTTAAGTTCCATATATGTGTGTGTGTGTGTGTGTGTGTGTGTGTATAGTTTTTTTAGTTTTAATTTTTGTTTTAAAAGAAGTATAGAAATTTAATATGCTTTTCTTCCAAAGTTATTTTTTCTCATTTTTTTTATTATACTTTAAGTTCTAGGGTACCTGTGCACAATGTGCAGGTTTGTTACATATGTATACATGTGCCATGTAGGTGTGCTGCACCCATTAACTCATCATTTACATTAGGTATATCTCCTAATGCTATCCCTCCCCCCTCCCCCAACTCCACAACAGTCCCCCTTGTGTGATGTTCCCCTTCTTGTGTCCATGTGTTCTCATTGTTCAAATCCCACTTATGAGTGAGAACATGTAGTGTTTGGTTTTTTTGTCTTTGTGATAGTTTGCTGAGAATGATGGCTTCCAGCTTCATCCATGTCCCTATAAAGGACATGAACTCATCCTTTTTTATGGCTGCATATATTCCACAGTGTATATGTGCCACATTTTCTTAATCCAGTCTATCATTGATGGACATTTGGGTTGGTTCCAACTCTTTGTTATTGTGCCACAATAAACATATGTGTGCATGTGTCTTTATGGCAGCATGATTTATAATCCTTTGGGTATATACCCAATAATGGGATGGCTGGGTCCAATGATATTTCTAGTTCTAGATCCTTGAGGAATTGCCACACTGTCTTCCACAATGGTTGAACTGGTTTATGGTCCCACCAACAGTGTGTAAAAGTGTTCCTATTTCTCCAAATCCTCTCCAGCACCTGTTTCCTGACTTTTTAATGATTGCCATTCTAACTGGTGTGAGATGGTATCTAATTGTGGTTTTGATTTGCATTTCTCTGATGGCCAGTGATGATGAACATTTTTTCATATGTCTGTTGGCTGCATAAATGTCTTCTTTTGAGAAGTGTCTGTTCATATACTTTGCCCACTTTGTGATGGGGTTGTTTGTTTTTTTCTTGTAAATTTGTTTGAGTTCTTTGTGGATTCTGGATATTAGCCCTTTGTCAGATGAGTAGGCTGCAAAAATTTTCTCCCATTCTGTATGTTGCCTATTCACTCTGATGGTAGTTTCTTTTGCTGTGTAGAAGCTCTTTAGTTTAATTATATCCCATTTGTCAATTTTGGCTTTTGTTGCCATTGCTTTTGGTGTTTTAGACATGAAGTTCTTGCTCATGTCTAAGTCCTGAATGGTATTGCCTAGGTTTTCTTCTAGGGTTTTTATGGTTTTAGGTCTGACATTTATGTCTTTAATCCATCTTGAATTAATTTTTGTATAAGGTGTAAGGAAGGGATCCAGTTTCAGCTTTCTACATATGGCTAGCCAGTTTTCCCAGCACCATTTATTAAATAGGGAATCCTTTCCCCATTTCATGTTTTTGTCAGGTTTGTCAAAGATCAGATGGTTGTAGATGTGCAGTATTATTTCTGAGGGCTCCGTTCTGTTCCATTGGTCTATATCTCTGTTTTGGTACCAGTACCATGCTGTTTTGGTTACTGTAGCCTTGTAGTATAGTTTGAAGTCAGGTAGCGTGATGCCTCCAGCTTTATTCTTCTGACTTAGGGTTGTCTTGGCAATGCAGGCTCTTTTTTGGTTCCATATGAACTTTCAAGTAGTTTTTTCCAATTCTGTGAAGAAAGTCATTGGTAGCTTGATGGGGATGGCATTGAATCTATAAATTACCTTAGGCATTATGGCCATTTTCACAATATTCATTCCTCCTGTCCGTGAGCATGGAATGTTCTTCCATTTGTTTGTGTCCTCTTTTATTTCATTGAGCAGTGGTTTGTAGTTCTCCTTGAAGAGGTCCTTCATGTCCCTTGGAAGTTGGATTCCTAGGTATTTTATTCTCTTTGAAGCAATTGTGAATGGGAGTTCACTCATGATTTGGCTCTCTGTCTGTTATTGGGGTGTAAGAATGCTGTGATTTTTGCACATTGATTTTGTATCCTCAGACTTTGCTGAAGTTGCTTATCAGCTTAAGGAGATTTTGGGCTGAGACAATGGGATTTTCTAAATATACAATCATGTCATCTACAAACAGGGACAATTTGACTTCCTCTTTTCCTAATTGAATGCCCTTTATTTCTTTCTCCTGCCTGATTGCTCTGGCCAGAACTTCCAATAGTATGTTGAATAGGAGTGGTGAGAAAGGGCATCCCTGTCTTGTGCCAGTTTTCAAAGGGAATGCTTCCAGTTTTTGCCCATTCAGTATGATATTGGCTTTGGGTTTGTCATAAATAGCTTTTATTATTTTGAGATGTGTCCCATCAATACCTAATTTATTGAGAGTTTTTAGCATGAAGGTTGTTGAATTTTGTCAAAGGCCTTTTCTGCATCTATTGAGATAATCATGTGGTTTTTGTCTTTGGTTCTGTTTATATGCTGGATTACATTTATTGATTTGCATATGTTGAACCAGCTTTGCATCCCAGGGATGAAGCCCACTTGATCATGGTAGATAAGCTTTTTGATGTGCTGCTGGAATCAGTTTGTCAGTATTTTATTGAGGATTTTTGTATCGATGTTCATCAGGGATATTGGTCTAAAATTCTCTTTCCGTTGTGTCTCTGTCAGGCTTTGGTATTAGGATGATGCTGGCCTCATAAAATGAGCTAGGGAGGATTCCCTCTTTTTCTATTGATTGGAATAGTTTCAGAAGGAATAGTACCAGCTCCTGCTTGTACCTCTGGTAGAATTTGGCTGTGAATCCATCTGGTCCTGGACTTTTTTTGGTTGGTAGGCTCTTAATTATTGCCTGGATTTCAGAGCCTGTGATTGGTCTATTCAGGGATTCAGCTTCTTCCTGGTTTAGACTTGGGAGGGTGTTTGTGTCGAGGAATTATCCATTTCTTCTAGATTTTCTAGTTTATTTGTGTAGAGGTGTTTATAGTATTCTCTGATGGTAGTTTGCATTTCTGTGGGATCGGTGGTGATATCCCCTTTAACATTTTTTATTGCATCTATTTGATTCTTCTCTCTTTTCTTTTTTATTAGTTTTGCTAGTGGTCTATCAATTTTGTTGATCTTTTCAAAAAACCAGCTCCTGGATTCATTGATTTTTTGAAGGGTGTTTGTGTCTGTATCTCCTTCAGTTCTGCTCTGATCTTAGTTATTTCTTGCCTTCTGCTAGCTTTTGAATGTGTTTGCTCTTGCTTCTCTAGTTCTTTTAATTGTGATGTTAGGGTGTCAATTTTAGATCTTTTCTGCTTTCTCTTGTGGGCATTTAGTGCTATAAATTTCCCTCTACAAACTGCTTTAAATGTGTCCCAGAGATTCTGGTATGTTGTATCTTTGTTCTCATTGGTTTCAAAGAACGTCTTTATTTCTGCCTTCATTTCATTATGTACCCAGTAGTCATTCAGGAGCAGGTAGTTTAGTTTCCATGTACTTGAGTGGTTTTGGGTGAGTTTCTTAATTGTGAGTTCTAGTTTGATTGCACTGTGGTCTGTGAGTTTGTTATAATTTCTGTCCTCTTACATTTGCTGAGGAGTGCTTTACTTCCAACTATGTGGTCAATTTTGGAATAAGTGTGATGCGGTGCTGAGAAGAATGTGTATTCTGTTGATTTGGGGTGGAGAGTTCTGTAGATGTCTATTAGGTCTGCTTGGTGCAGAGCTGAGTTCAATTCCTGGATATCCTTGTTAACATTCTGTCTCATTGATCTGTCTAATGTTGACAGTGGGTTGTTAAATTCTCCCATTATTATTGTGTGGGAGTCTAAGTCTCTTTGTAGGTCTCTTAGGACTTGCTTTATGAATCTGGGTGCTCCTGTATTGGGTGCATATACATTTAGTATAGTTAGCTCTTCTTGTGGAATTGATCCCTTTACTACTATGTAATGGCCTTGTTTGTCTCTTTTGATCTTTGTTGGTTTAAAGTCTGTTTTATCAGAGACTAGGATTGCAACTCCTGCCTTTTTTTGTTTTCCATTTGCTTGGTAGATCTTCCTCCATCCCTTTATTTTGAGCCTATGTGTGTCTCTGCATGTGAGATGGGTCTCCTGAATACAGCACACTGATGGGTCTTGACTCTTTATCCAATGTGCCAGTCTGTGTCTTTTAATCAGTGCATTTAGTCCATTTACATTTAAGGTTAATACTGTTATGTGTGAATTTGATCCTGTCATTAATATGTTAGCTGTTTATTTTGCTTGTTAGTTGATGCAGTTTCTTCCTAGCCTCGATGGTCTTTACAATTTGGCATGTTTCTTCAGTGGCTGGTACCGGTTGTTCTTTTCCATGTTTAGTGCTTCCTTCAGGAGCTCTTTTAGGGCAGGCCTGGTGGTGACAAAATCTCTCAGCATTTGCTTATCTGTAAAGTATTTTATTTCTCCTTCACTTATAAAGCTTAGTTTGGCTGGATATGAAATTCTGGATTGAAAATTCTTTTCTTTAAGAATGTTGAATATTGGCCCCCACTCCCTTCTGTCTTGTAGAGTTTCTGCCGAGAGATCAGCTGTTTGTCTGATGGGCTTCCCTTTGTGGCTAACCCGACCTTTCTCTCTGGCTGCCCTTAACATTTTTTCCTTCCTTTCAACTTTGGTGAATCTGACAATTATGTGTCTTGGAGTTGCTCTTCTCGAGGAGTATCTTTGTGGCATTCTCTGTATTTCCTGAACTTGAATGTTGGCCTGTCTTGCTAGGTTGGGGAAATTCTCCTGGATAATATCCTGCACAGTGTTTTCCAACTTGGTTCCATTCTCCCCATCACTTTCAGATAGACCAGTCAGATGTAGATTTAGTCTTTTCACGTAGTCCTATATTTCTTGGAGGCTTTGCTCATTTCTTTTTACTCTTTTTTTCTCTAAACTTCTCTTTTGGCTTCATTTCATTCATTTGCTCTTCAATCATTGATACCCTTTCTTCCAATTGATTGAATTGGCTACTGAAGCTTGTGCATGTGTCACATAGTTCTCGTGCCACGGTTTTCAGCTCCATCAGGTTATTTAAGGACTCCTTTGCACTGGGTATTCTAGTTAGCCATTTGTCTAATCTTTTTCAAGGTTTTTAGCTTCTTTGCGATGGATTCAAACATCCTTCTTTAGCTTGGAGAAGTTTGATTGTCTGAAGCCTTCTTCTCTCAACTCCTCAAAGTCATTCTCCCTCCAGCTTTGTTCCATTGCTGGTGAGGAGCTGTGTTCCTTTGGAGGGAGAGAGGTGCTCTGATTTTTAGAATTTTCAGCTTTTCTGCTCTGTTTTTTCCCCATCTTTGTGGTTTTATCTATGTTTGGTCTTTGATGATGGTGACGTACAGATGGGGTTTTAGTGTGGATGTCCTTTCTGTTTTTTAGTTTTCCTTCTAACAGTCAGTACCCTCAGCTGCAGGTCTGTTGGAGTTTGCTGAAGGTCCACTGCAGACCCTGTTTGCCTGGGTACCAGCAGCATAGGCTGCAGAACAGCGAATATTGCTGAACAGCAAATGTTACTGCCTGATTGTTCCTCTGGAAGCTTAGTCTCTGAGGGTTACCCAGCCATGTGAGGTGTCAGCCTGCCCCTCCTGGGGGTGCCTCCCAGTTAGGCTACTTGGGGGTCAGGGACCCACTTAAGGAGGCAGTCTGTCTGTTCTCAGATCTCAAACTCTGTGCTGGGAGAACCACTACTCTCTTCAAAGCTGTCAGACAGGGACATTTAAGTCTGCAGTGGTTTCTGCTGCCTTTTATTTGGCTAATATACAATTGTTTTTTTTTTTGAGACAGAGTCTCACTCTGTTACCCAGGGTGGAGTGGAGGGCAGTGGTGCAATCTCAGCTTACTGCAGCCTCTGCCTGCTGGGTTCAAGAGATTCTCCTGCCTCAGCCTCCCAAGTAGCTGGGATTAGAGGCATGCACCACCACACCCAGCTAATTTTTATATTTTTAGTAGAGATGGTGGTTTCACCATGTTGGCCAGGCTGGTCTCGAACTCCTGACCTCAGGTTATCCACCTCCCCTGGTCTCCCAAATTAATGGGATTACAGGTGTGAGGCACCACTCCCAGCCCTCTTATATATTTTGGATATTAATCCCTTATCAGATATAGGGCTTACAAATACTTTTCCTAATCCGTAAGTTATTTCTTCACTCTGTTGTGTCCTTTGCTGTGCTGAGGCTTTTTATTCTGACATAATCCCATTTATTTATATTTGCTTTTGCTGCCTCTGCTTTAGGGGTAAAATCTAAACAATTATTGCCCGGATCAATGTCCTGTAGTTTTTCCTCAATCTTTTCTTCTAGTAGTTTACAGTTTCTGGTGTTATGTTTAAGTCTTTAATCCATGTTGAGTTGCTTGAGTATACAGTGTGAGATAAGCATTCAATTTTATTCTTAAGCATATGGATATCCAGTTTTCTCACCATTTATTTAAGAGACTGTCCCCTTTCCATTGCATATTCTTGGTACCTTTGTCTAAAATCAATTGTAGTTGCATGGGTTCTTTTCCAGCTCTCTATTATATTCTGTTGGTTGATGTGTCCATTTTTATGCCAGTACCATGCTGTTTTAATTTACTATTAATTTGTAGTATAGCTTGAAATCAGGTAATGTGATGCCTCCAGCTTTGTTCTTTCTACTAATTATTGCCTTGGCTATTTGGGTATTTTTGTGGTTCTATATGAATTTTCTGGGGATAACTTTTCCTGTATCTATGAGAGATAACATTGGAATTTTGATAGGGATTTCAATGAAACCATAACTTGCTTTAGATAGTATGGACATTTTAACAATATCAACTCTTCCAATCCATGTATATGGTATCTCTTTTTTATTTGTGTCTTCTTCATTTTTTTAATTAATATTTTATATTTTTTGGTGACTTTCACTTTTTTGGTTAAATTTACTCCTAAATACTTTATTTCTTTGATGCTATTGTAAATGGGATTGTTTTTAAAATTTCTTTTTCATATCCTTTGTTGTTAGTGTGTTGAAACACTATCAATTTTTGTGTGTTGATTTTGTATCCTGCAACTTTACTGAATTTAATTATCAGTTCTAAGAGTTTTTTGGTGATGTGTTTCAGGTTTTCTGTATGTAAGATCATGCCATCAGCAAACAGAGACAATTTTACTTCTTTTCTTCTTTGGATGTCTTTCATTTATTTTTCTTGTCTCATTGCTCTGGCTAGTACTTCTCATACTATGTTGAATTGAAGTACTGAGAGTGGGCATCCATATCATTTTCCTGATCTTATGGGAAAATCCTTTAACTTTCCACTATTGAATATGAGGTTAGCCATGCACTTGTCATATATGGACTTGTGTTGAGGCTAGTTATTAGCTCCACTGTCAGGAGCAGCAATTTGCAGGACATGCTAACAAGTCTCATCCAGGCAGAAACTTGGACTTTTGAGTTTCATCCCTTTCTCTGCCCTGATCCCAGAGGATTAAACCTCTGGAAGTGCTTGTGCACTAATATAATACTGGTACTTTTTCCAGTGGTCTAGAGAGAGACTCCTGTATACTTAGTCCTCTCTGCTCCTAGAGTTGGTAAGTTAAGTGGATAGCTGTGGGGAACCATAGAGTTAGGGTGTTAATGTGTGGTCTAAACCCTCCTTTCCACAGGGAGAAGCTGGATGTTGGGGATTCATTCTCAATTGTATGGTGTAGTGCCTGGGTGAGGTTGGTGCTGTAGCTTTTTCTTCCCAGTCTATGTGGATATTTTCTTTGTTGCCCAGTACATAGAAGTCTCTCAACTTGTTTCTGACTTTCTCTCAGAGGGAATTGATCTGTGAATAGATATTTATTTGGTATATCATTGGGTGGAAGAAGAGACTGGAGCCTCCTATTCTGCAATGTCACCATTGTGACACTGAGAATTGCAAGCCCTTGATTCTTGCTTATAATGTATTTATGTCTCTAATTTACTTATTTCTATCAATTAAGATTGTATATATACAAATAAGAAAAAAACAATTAACATGGCTTAAACAAATAATGTGTTTATTTATTTCACATACAGGGTGTCATGTTGGGCAGTGCAGAACTAGTGCTGTAGCTCTAAAGCATCCTAGAACTAGGTACCTGCCATTTTTGATCCCCACACTTACAACATGAACCTTCATCTTGATTATTATTTTTTTGAGACAGGATCTCTCTTTGTCATCCAAGCTGGAGTGCAGTGGCATGAACATGCTTCACTGCAGTCTTGACCTCCTGGGCTTATGTGTTTCTCTGTGTCAGCCTCCCATGTAGCTGGGACCACAGATATGTGCCATTCACCTGGTTAATTTTTTGATTTTTATTTATTTTTGAGAGGAGTTTCACTCTGTCACCCAGGATAGAGTGCAGTGGTGCAATCTCGGCTCACTGCAACCTCCATCTCCTGAGTTCAAGTGATTCTTATGCCTCAGCCTCCCGAGTAGCTGAGATTACAGGCGCATGCCATCATGCCTGGCCGATTTTTGTGTTTTTAGTAGAGACGAGATTTTACCATGTTGCCTAGGCTGGTCTCGAACTCCTGACCTCAGGTGACCTGCCTGTCTTGGCCTACCAAAGTGCTGGGATTACAGGCATGAGCCACCATCCTGGCCAATTTTTTGATTTTTTTTTTTTAGAGACAGGCGGTCTCACTTGTTGCCCAGGCTGGTGTCAAACTCCAGAACTCAAGTGATCCTCCTGCCTTGGCATCCCAAAGTGTTGGGATTACAGGCATGAGCCACCACAGATGGGCTTGTTATGATTCTTAAATACTCATGTTCCAAGGTGATATCTATACCACCTCTACCTTCATATATGTGTTTTGAGTAAAAAGGAGAGAAAGTGCCATCAACAGGTACCTGCTTATATGTCATAGACAAGAAATATGTTTCATGGCCAACATAGCTCCAAAAGATACTCAGAAATAGAATTTTTAGGCAAGCAATTGATAAGCAGGAATGGGAAATGAACTATTTTACATTCTCTGCCACACTGTGCGATTGTTGTAGTTTTAATACTGCACTCTGTAGTTTCCAAATTTCCTTATCTTTAGAACAACCTGATATATTTTGGATTTTTTGTAATTTAATATGCTGGCAAACTACCAAATAATTAGATTATAAAATAATTTTTAGGAAAAGCACAATCAACAGTCTGAATTTACTGTTGAAAACTTGATAGCCACTGTAACTGATATGTTTGGGGCTGGAACAGAGACAATGAGCACCACCCTAAGATTTGGACTCCTGCTCCTGCTGAAGGACCCAGAGGTCACAGATATGATGATACCATAGGTAGCAGGGTGATTTTCAGAAAAGATGTTGGGAAGACACTGCTATTGTCCTCCATCTTGTTTCTCTTAGAGAAGCTTCATTTTTGAAATTTCTGTGCCATTGGCTCTAAGTTGTCTAAATATGATGAAGGGATAAGAATGAGACAAATTTGCACAATAGGGAAGAGGGACTGAGAGAGGTGAAGACAGTGTGATCAGTAGCAAAAGTAATAAAGCCCTGGATTTTAGTGACTAAATACTTTTAATAAAGTGTCTAGATTTCATGGGAGAGGATTTGTAGCAGGCACAGGCATGATGAATTGACCTAGGATTGTATGTTGGTTTTCTAAAGAACAGACTACTTTGTTGCAGTTTCTTTTTTGAAATGAGTAGAAATTTTATTTCACTAAAAGCCATGTCTACAAAATTCCATTTTCCAGCAGAACAGACCACTTTGAGTAATAGAAATGCTATTTTTTTTTTTTTTTTGAGACAGAGTCTCACTCTGTCACCCAGGCTGGAGTGCAGTGGTGCAATCTTGGCTCACTGCAACCTCCGCCTCCCAGGTTCAAATGATTCTCCTGCCTCAGCCTCCTGAGTAGCTGGGATTACAGGTGTACCCACCACACCTGGCTAATTATTTTGTATTTTAAGTTGAGACGGGGTTTCACCATGTTGGTCAGGCTAGTCTTGAACTCCTGACCTCAAATGATCTGCCCATCTTGGCCTCCCAAAGTGCTTGGATTACAGGCGTGTGCCACTGTGCCCAGCCAGGTATGCTCTTACAGATCTTCCCTTATTCTGAAAATGTAGTGTTTTAATGCTGGGACAGTAAAGACAGAAACTCTTTTTATTTTTAATTCTTATTATTGGCAATTCTTTTGTGGTTGGTTTGATGCCATTTTTTAATGTTTTGGTAAATTTCTATTTTTATAGACTTAGGGGTACAAGTGCAATTGCGTTCATGAATATATTCCCTAGTGGTGAAGTCTGGGCTTTTAGTGTACCCTTCAACTGAATAGTGTACATTGTTCCCAATAGGTAGCATTTCATCCCTCACCTCCCTCCCACCTTTCCACCTTTTGGAATCTCCAGTGTCTATTATTCCACTCTGTATGTCTCTGTGTACCCATTGTTTAGCTCCCATTTATAAGAGAGAACCTGTGGTTTTTGACTTTCTATTTTGAGCCTTTGCACTTAGGGTAATGGCCTCCAGTTCCATCCATGTTGCCACAAAAGACATGATTTCATTCTTTTACATGGCTGAGTAGTAGTGCATGGTGTGTGTGTGTGTGACACACCATAGAATACTAGATGCAGATTTTTAAATCCCACACATAACATTTTTAATCCAATCATCTGTTGATGGATGCTTAGGTTGATTTTATGAATTTGCCTTGATGAATAGTGCTGCAGTAAACATATGAATGCAGATGTCTTTTTGATAAAATGATTTCTTTTATTTTAGATAGATACCCAGTAGTGGGATTGCTGGATCAAAGGGTAGTTCTATTTTTGATTCTTTGGGAAATACTATTTACTGAAGTGTATAGTGGATATTCTAGAAATGTCATGAGATAGCCTGAGAAAATCTGTATAGTCTGGCAAGTATTTTAAACACTTAGGTGTATAATAAAGGTGTATGATATTTAAGCAGAAAATGTGCCTGAGGAATTTTATGATTATCAAAATCTGCATCTAGAAAAATGGTACTTGTCAATATTTTTTCTTAGGGTCAATAGTTTTATCTTTTACAAGCAACTTTTTTTTTTCTTCAACTTTTGTATTTATGAGCAGATTCTGGTTCTGCATAGCATATTAGCTACACACTTGTTTTTCTGGGGTCAGAATCACACTGAAATGGTGATAAATTTATTACAAATGAGAATTACTCCTGTTAAAGTTGGAGTATAACCATCAAGTCTTTAACAAACTTCTCAGACACAGAGAGCAGATAGAAGGATGATAACCAATTTGGCAGAGAGATTGAAGTTGCAACCTAAGGGACATAAGAATTTGTGTTGCTATAGTCCCCATAAGGCTGAGTATTCAAAAGAACCAAGACCCAAAGAACATAGAGGGAGAATGAGGCAGAAAACAGAAAATTCTCCCTGCCTAGGTTCCCTCCACAACTCCATTTGTCAACTCATTGTTTTTCCCCACAGAAAAGGGAGGTTCACTCTCTAGAGAAACTGAGCCTAAGAGGCTCACTCATGGACAACAGACAGAGACAGGGAAAGAGTGAGGGATTGAGTCCACTTGAATTCTAAGGCCTTTAGTGCCTTTCTCCATCTTGTTCCTAAAATTCAGCAGCCAGGTGTAAACTCCAGAGGACAAGTAGCACCAGTGGAAAGACCTCCATTTTTCACCATTTAGATAGAAAATTCTTACTAAATATCCAGCAAAGTGAATGAAATGGAAAATATTCATCTAAGACACCAGGCCATGTGGAATTTTAGAATATCAGAGTTAAAGGGAAAGTCATAAAAACATTCAGAGATAAATTAGGTCACCTGTGAAGGATCAGGAATCAGAATTGCATTAGAATTCTCAAGAGCAGCTGTCATCTTGTGTGTTTATAGATAAAGAATATTTTCAGACCTGCATTTGGCAAAAAGTTTTTGCCCTTTGTGTTTATTTTCTTAGAAAGATACTAGAGAATATTTTCCATCCAAATGTCTGAAACCGATTCAGAGAAGTCATGGGCTGCAGGGATCAGGAGATCTCATGTAGGAGGATGGAAGTGTCAGGGAGGCTGCTGGATACCAGGCCTAGAAAACAAATGTTTTAGAATGGACCAGGTGGATCATGGAGGTGTGAGGGAAGACATTAAGGACAAAGAGAAGTTGATTGATTATTTGATTATTTTTAGTGTTTAGAAAATTATTAGTAAGAGTTTGAAACATTTCTGAGCATTTGCAATAATTCTAAATTGGCATATGAAAATTAGAATTGAAATAGACACACTTAAGTCCAAGAATATACAAAAAGGAGACCTAATTACAGCTGTCCCACTTGTGGTCAATGTTTATGAAATAATAATGATGTGAACATGAGTATTAATATAATAAAAATGTGATACAAATACATTGGGGAAACTAGAGTGGGGGGAAGTGTGAATGTGTGTGCATGTTTCTGTTTGTGGGTGTGTGTCTATTTGTTATGGGGTGATGATGGAGATATAAGTCCTCATCTTTCTTACCATGAAGTTTTAGAAATTTTCTAAAGATAAATTAAAAAATAAAAAGAGAGTCATTATTTAGAAATATGAATATAAACTTCAGAAGAAACTTCTAGAATGTTTCAACATAGTCACCTTTGTGGAGTGTGAGGATGAGGGAGAATATCATTTCATGTTTCAAATAAACATATGCACACAATACACAAATCCATCCATACATATAGATCTGTTAGTAGAATTAAAGTTTTAAAATATTATATATTATTCTGATACAACATTAATTTGATTGTTTTCTTTCTTCAAGAACAGTAATTTCTTGAGTTTATAATGTACTAAATATTTATATTTTGAAGCATTTTATCATTTATATTTGTACTGATTATCTTGTATGCTAATATGTAGGTAGTTACAGATTTATCTTAATGCTTAGCTTGTAGGAGAGTTAGATGTATCTATAATGTAGTAATTTCTTCCCTAAGTCTGGGTGTCCTTTCAGTCCTATAAGTTTATAATGATGTTGGGACCCCTTCCTTATGCTTCTTGTAACCTGAATTGCTACAACAAATGTGCCGTTTTTCTCCTTTTCCATCATTTCTTACTTGTGTCTTATCAGCTAAAGTCCAGGAAGAGATTGAACGTGTAGTTGGCAGAAACCGGAGCCCCTGTATGCAGGACAGGAGTCACATGCCCTACACAGATGCTGTGGTGCACGAGATCCAGAGATACATCGACCTCATCCCCACCAACCTGCCCCATGCAGTGACCTGTGATGTTAAATTCAGAAACTACCTCATCCCCAAGGTAAGCTTGTTTCTCCTACACTATATCTCCATGCTCTTCAAGTCTCCAAATTCATAGTGTGGTCCCAATCCTCTAACAACACATGATGAGAGAAGTTTAAAATTCATACTTGGGGCAGCTTTCTGGACTCTGCTGTTTCCATTCCAGTTTGGGCCTATGAAGGTTTATAACAGGTCTCAGTATCTAGCAGTGTATGTCTTCCAAATTTGTTCTGCTTCTTTAATATTTTTTTTATGGCTATTCTCATGTGTTTACATTTCCAAATAAGTGTTTAAAGTATCATTTTGTCAATTTCCCAAAACACTGTGCTGGGATTTTTATCATGATGACATTAAATCTTTAGATCAATTTAGAAAGAATTGATGTCCTGACAGGTTGAATCTTTCAATTCATGGATATGATTATGCTCTTTATTTATTTGGGCTTTCTTCTATTTTGTCAGTAATGTTTTGTCTTCAGTTCAGTGGCTTTCTCATGTATTACATTTTTTTCTGAAATGATATTTTGATGTAATTGTAAGTTGTGTATATAATATATAATATAAATATATATAATATGAAATAAATATATATAATATTAAAAATATATTTTCAAAACAGAGTCTTGCTATGTTGCACAGATTGATCTTCTGGGCTCAAGCAATCCTCCACTTCATCCTCCTGAGTAGCTGGGATTAGAGATGTGTGCCACTGCACCTGGCTTTTAAATAATATACTTAAAAAAAATGCCTTTTCCATTTCTTTGTTTCTGGTACATGGAAATATAATTGACTTTATTATTTTGATGACCTTACATCAAGCAAATTTACTTGGCATTGCTAATTTTTTGTTTGTAAATTTATTTGTAATTTCTATGTATTCTGTGATCTCTTTTAATATTTATTTTATTTCTTATTTTTCAATTCTTATAACTCAATTTTCTCTTTATTGTTTTATTTCACTGGTTAGGATTTCCAGGACAGTGTTGAATAAATCGTGATGGTGGGCATCCTTGTTTCATATATGATGTTCAGGATGGGTGGAGGTTTAACATCTCACCAGTGAGAATGATGTTTTATGTATATTTTTGTAAGTAAAAAATCAGATTAGAGAAGGTTGCCTTCTACTTTTGATGATTTTTTTTGGTCTTGAATGTGTATACAATTTGATCAAATGGAGTCTCTGCATCAATTGATATGGCCATATATTTTGTCCTTCCTATAGATATAATATATATATTAGTTAAAATACACACAAATGTGCACACAGAGACATACACAGCTGGGTTTTATTTGCTGTGTTTTTTCAGGATGTTTGAACTTATATTTACAAGAGACATTGGTTTGCAATTTTTCTTCCTCAAAATTTTCTTGTCAGATTTCTGATATTGAGGAAATGTTGTCTTCATAAAATAAGGAAGATAATGTTCCGTATTGTGGTTGTTTTTATAATCTTTTCTTCCTTCTCTATTCTTTTTGTGCTCACTTAGTTCTGTCTTCGGAGTAACTCATAAATTTTGGTTAAGTGCCAGTTATGACATATGAAAAAATGCAGAATGTCAGATGAAGTTCATCTTCTTCCAGAAAGGGTTCATCCCTCCCATGCTAGGCAGACAGAATTGTGCAACACCTTCTACCTTCATTCAGAATTAGATATCAACACAGTCAAAAAAATTTTTTTTCAATTTTTTTTATTATACTTTAAGTTCTGGGATACATGTGCAGAATGTGCAGTTTTGTTACATAGGTATACACGTGCCATGGTGGTTTGCTGTACCCATCAACCTGTCACCTACATTAGGTATTTCTCCTAATGTTATCCCTCCCCTAGCCCCCCTATCCCCCACAGGCCCTGGTGTGTGATGTTCCCCTCCCTGTGTCCTTATTGTTCAACTCCCACTTATGAGTGAGAACATGTGGTGTTTGGTTTTCTGATCTTGTCATAGTTTGCTGAGAATGATGGTTTCCAGCTTCATCCATGTCCCTGCAAAGGACATGAAGTCATCCTTTTTTATGGTTGCATAGTATTCCATGGTGTATATGTGTCATATTTTCTTAATCCAGTCTATCATTGATGGACATTTGGGTTGGTTCCAAGTCTTTGCTATTGTGAATAGTGCCACAATAAATATATGAAACACAGTCAAAAATTGACTGTAGCCATCAGCTGATCTCTCTGAGGTTCCCCCATGCCTGCAACCCTGAGTAATTTTTGTCTCAGCAGCTTTTCCAGTGCCTTCTAACACATGGTTTCTGTGTTCATTGAGACTTTTTAGTTGCTATTCTGCAAGCTGCTCCATTTCACTTGAAGCAAGTACATATTGCCATTATAAAGAAATAAAATAATGAAAATTTAACTTTGAGAGGAAAAAGGATTGGAGTTTGATAAGGTTGAAATCACTACTGCCATCTTATAGGGAAGAGGGAATTCTGAATGTCTGTATTGTGCCATATGGAATCCACTAGTCACAGGTACCTATTGAGCACCAGAAGTGTAATGAATGCAACTGAGGAAATGAATTTAAAATTTTATTTACTTTTCATTACTTTAAATTTAAATACAAATAGCCATGGATCATTCATGGCTACTGTGCTACAGAACACATATCTAATTTTTAAATTTTCTGTAATACAGGGTTAGAAATATCTCATTTTCAATTATGTAATACTAAAAGCCTGAATAGCTAAAAACAATTTAAGGTGGGTGTAATTTCATTTGGCTAAACATTTAGTTGTGTGGAGTGAAGGTATTTATTTTCCTTATTTATCATACTTTGTATGAATATTAATGTTTTGCTAAAGAAAAGGCCAGGTGTGGAGACTCCCACTTGTAATCCCAGCACTTTGGGAGGCCCAAGTGGAAGGATCATTTGCACCCAGGAGCTGGAGGCCAGCCTGAGCAACATAGTGAAACCCTATCTCTACAAAAAATAAAAAAATTAGCTGGGTGTAGTGGCATGTGCCTGTAGTCCCAGCTACGTGGGAGGCTGAAGTGGGAGGATTGCTGGTGCCCAAGAGGTTGAGGCTGCTGTGAGCTATGGTCGTACCACTGTACTCCAGCCTGGGTGACAGAGCAAGGCTCTGTCTCAAAAAAAAAAAAAAAAAGAGGAAAGGAAAGAAATATCATGTATTCAATTATATGGTATCTCCCCACTCCCACATTATTGGTAGTATTAGAAAATCTATAGCAACTATTATGTAGCATAATATCTTTCTAGAATGAATATATGTGTGTGTAGGTATATAGTATACATATAATATACGGAAATGTGTATACATCTACATTTTAATCTATACATTTATCTGCATTTATCATCCATCTACCTATGTAATCTAATCTGTCACATTATGTACTTCAGTATATAATTCTCAAAAACAAGGACTTTCTCCTACATAATAATAATAACATTCACACTCAAGGAATTATTATCAATACATTAATATTATCTAATATCTTACAACTACATTTTCCCAGTTATACTAAAATATCTCTTATAGCTTTTTTTTTGGTGGACTTCCTGTAGTCCAGTCAAGGAACAAGCTTTTAATTTGGTTATCTTGTTTTGTTAGTCCTTCTTCAACACGAACAGTTTTTTTTTAGTTTGTTTCACTTTAATACACTGACAGTTTTTAAAAGTCCTGTCCCCTTGTTATGTAAAATGTTGCTCAGTCTGGTTTTGTTAGAATTTTTTTTTGACAATTAGATTCCAGTTATGTGTTTTTGGCAAGAAAGTTACATAGATGATATTATATAAGTGCCATTGCATCACATGTACGGTCCACATTTTGTAAGGGTGTATCTGCTAGGTCTCTCCATTGTTGGGGTTCTGTTTTTCATATGCAGTTAATAAAAAGATGGCATGGTACTTTAAGATCCTGTGAATATTACTTTCCCAAATAATTTACCCAGTAGTTTTAAAGTTAATTGATGATCCTTGCCTGAATCTATGGTCCTACCTGAATGGCTGCAAAAATGATGATTTTTCTAAATTTATCCTTCCTTCTGTGTTTTTTCGGTTGGATTCATCTCTAATGAAGAGTTCCCCCACATGTTTTAACTAAAAGAAACATATAGCATTTCTGTGATCAACCCCTCAATAAATTTTATTGTACTTGTTGATATCATCTCAGAAGTCATTTTTAATTAGATCAGACCTCCATTTAAAAAAACCCTATGAACAGATTCCAAATTCTCCTGACTCTTTTTTTTTAAATAAAAGTTTTATTGGAGAAAAACAGAACCACCACGTACACAGGGAAAAGAGCACAAAAATTCAACTGATACAGAACAACAACTGAATGTCACAATTATCCAATGTAGTTTGCAATTACTTTTCAGTTTCTTAAACAGCTCCCCTCAACTTGTTTTTTTAACAGTCTTGCTAATTTTTCAGCCGAAACAGCATCAAGTTTTCAAAGAATTAAGAGCCTCGGGGAGGGGACCCGCTTTCAAGATACCGAAGGTGACATCAAGAGTCTCCTCCTAACAGGACCAACTCTATCTAAAAGTTGCTTACGAGTAACTTGAATCTTGTGTAATAGTTTACATCTCACAGACCATCATGGATGAGTTAGAACACTGTTATTGATGGTCCAGTATGAAGAGAGGGCAACCAAATAGCTGTATTCGCTTGTCAGCTGAGCTCATATAAAGAAATCAGTGAGGAGCTGAGAAAATATAGGCAATGGCTGCTCAATAAGAACTATAAGTTCCGAATACCACATATAGTTAGACACCAGTGTGCAAGTTGATGCAACTAGAAAGAAATAGATGACTTTTTAAAATACCTGGCCACAGGTCTTTGAGAACTCAAGAAAATAACCGTAGACACAAGAGTCAAAAATCTTCTCAGGTTGAAGATTAGGACATAGGTAATCTTCCTAATGCCTCCAACAGGCAAGGAAATATGCTGTGGCAAAAAGCATTAAGTAGTTCTGATTTTTAAAAAACAAAAACAAAATTTTCTGCTTCTCCTCCCTTCAAAGCTTCAAGGAAATAGAAACAAGGAAACAAAACAAAAACAAAAAAAACCAGGGATGGTAAAGAGAAGCCTTTTGCTTGAATTATCAATTCAAAAAACAGTACTTTTGCCATTTTGTATATATAAACAATCTTGGGACATTTTCCTGAAAACTCGGTGTCCGGTGGCTAAGAGAACTCAATTTCAAGCAATTCTGAAAGGAAAACCGGCATGACACAGAATCTCAAATTCCCAGACAGGAGCCGTGTGGGAAAAATGAGGGAGGACTTTTGTATCTAGAGTTTTAGCAAGTTAAAATGAAGATGACAGGAAAGGCTTATTTATCAACAAAGACAAGAGTTGGGATGCTTCTAAAAAAACTTTGGTAGAGAAAATAGGAATGCTAAATCCTAGGAAGCCTGTAACAATCTACAACTGGTCCAAGTTGAAGACAAAACTGTCCAAACAACATTTAAAGTCTAAAGTATGTTGAAAACTAGTCGAGAAGTTTTTGCTCCTGTAACAATTTACAAAACACGTTCATTTTGGTCTCTTTTGCAGTTTTCTTATTGTATTCATTTTTAATATAAAGAGTTGGATTTTTCTCTTCTATGATGTTCCTCTAGTACAACTGATCATTAATTTTCTATTTTAGCTATTTTTATAAGTATTTGTTAATCAGCACAGTTAACTTGGGGCTAAGCCATATATACACATCCCATACTCATAAATGAAAATTTTTAGGATGTGAATATACAAGATATTATGTAAGCAACTGTCCCCCTACTTGAAAACTTGTTTCCAAATAATTTTTTTAAAAACATCCCTTTCAGTGTAACAGAACATTACCTAGTAAAATATCAATAGATATGACAATTCATTTCTCTTTTCAAGGGAAATCACAAAACAGGTGAACAACCAAGTCAAGGGTGGTTTTTCTATTTGGTAAATACATCCAGAACTCTGTACAGTAAATAAAGTTTGCATGCAGTTTAAGTATCTTTAAATGACATTTTAAGCAAATAAACCTTTTGCTTCATAATTAGTGATGTATAAGAACCCTCCCCCCTTTTTAATAGCCACAGGGATCTCTTTCCCTGTTCCAAAGAGGAATTAATGAAGACCAGGTATGTTCAGAGGCTTCTATTTAAAAACCATCTTCTGGAAGTCCTAGCCAGAGCAATCAGGCAAGAGAAAGAAAGAAAACATATTCAAATAGGAAAAGAATAAATCAAACTATCTCTCTTCACTGATGATATGATTCTACATGTAGAAAACTCTGAAGACTCTTCCAAAAGGGCCCCCGGAAGGGATAAATGACTTCAGTAAAGTTTCAGGATACAAAATAAATGCACAAAAATCAATAACATTTTTATATATCAATGTTCAAGCTGAGACCCAAATCAAGAATGCAATCCCATTTACAGTAGCCACAAAACATTGAATCCCTAGGAATACATCTAACCAAGGAGGTGAAAGATCTCTTTAAGGAAAACTGCAAAACACTACTGAAAGAAATCATAGATGACACAAACAAATGGAAAAGCATTCCATTCTCATGGATTGGAAGAATCAATACTGTTAAAATGGCCATATTGGGCCAGGCGCAGTGGCTCATGCCCATAATCCCAGCACTTTGGGAGGACAAGCCAGTGGATCACAAGGTAATGAGATCAAGAACATCCTGGCTAACATGGTGAAACCCCATCTCTACTAGAAATACAAAAAATTAGCCAGGCAAGGTGGCGGGCACCTGTAGTCCCAGCTACTTGGGAGGCCGAGGCAGGAGAATGGTATGAACCCAGAAGGTGGAGCTTGCAGTAAGAGGAGATCACACCACTGCACTCCAGCCTGGGTGAGAGAGTGAGACTCTGTCTCAAAAAAAAAAAAAAAAAAAAAAAAAAAAAAAAAAAAAAAAAAGGCCATGCTGCCCGAAGCAATCTACTGATTCAATGCTATTCCTATCAGACTACCAGTGTCTCTTCTAAAATTTATATGGAAACAAAAAAGCCTGAATAGCCAAAACAAACCTAAGCAAAAAGAACAAAGCTGGAGTCATCATGCTACCAGACTTCAAACTATGCTATAAGGCTACAGTAACCAAAATAGCATGGTACTGGTACAAAAACAGACACACAGACCAATGAAACAGAATAGAGAACCCAGAAATAAAGCGGCATACCTACAGCCATCTAATCTTAAACAATGCTGACAAAAAACAGGCAATGGGAAAAGACTCCCTATTCAATAAATGATGCTGGGATGGCAGGCTAGCCATATGCAGAATGAAACTGGACCCCATCCTTTTACCATATACAAATATGCACTCAAGATGGATTAAAGTTTTAAATGTAAGACATCAAACTATAAGAATTGCAAAAGAAATACCTAGGAAACACCATTCTGGGCATTGGCCTTGGGAAAGAATTCATGACTAAGTCCTCAAAAGCAATCACAATGAAAAAAAATTGATATGTTAATTAAAATTGATAATTTAGTTACAAATTAAACTAAAGAGCTTCTGCATAGCAAAAGTAACTATTAACAAAGTAAACAGACAACCTACAGAATGGGAGGAAATATTTGCAAACTATGCATCTGACAAAGGTCTAATATCCTATAAGGTAATTAAACAATTGAACAAACAAAAAACAAATAATGCCATTAAAAAGTAAAAGACATGAACAGACACTGCTCAGAAGACATACAAGTGGCCAATAAACATGAAAAAATGCTTCACATCACTAACCATCAGAGAAATGCAAATCAAAACCAAAACGGGATACCATCTCACATCAGTCAGAATGGCTATGATTAAGAAGTCAAAAAACAATGGATGATGGCAAGGCTGTGGAGAAAAGGTAACACTTATAGGCTCTTGGTGGGAATGTAAATTAGTTCAGCTACTGTGGAAAGCAGTTTGGAGGTTTCTCAAAGAACTTAAAACAGAACTACAATTTGATCCAGCAATCCCATTACTGGATATATTTCCAAAAGAAAATAAAACATTCTACTAAAAAGACATATGCACTTGTATATTCATTACAACACTGTTCACAATGGCAAAGGATTGGAATCATCCCAAATGCCCATCCACAGTGGACTGGATAAAGAAAAGGTGGTACAAATACACCAGGAAACCCTATGCAGCCATAAAAAAGAATGAAATCTTGTCCTTTGTAGCAACATAGATGCAGCTGGAGTGAATTAACGCAGGAACAGAAAACCAAATATTGTATGCTCTCACTTACAAGGAGGAGTTAAACATCAGTACTCATGGACATAAAGATGGCAACAATAGACACTGGATACTACTAGATAGGGGCTGAAGGGGAGGAAGGGTTGAAAAACTACCGGTTGGATACTGTGCTCTCTACTCGGGTGATGGAAATATTTGTACCCTAAACCTCAGCATCACACGATATACCCATGTAACAATCCTGCAAACAATAACAAAAAAGGTAATCCATGTGTGAGATGTGTGAAAGCTGAAGTGATGAAATACAGCAGCAAGTGGGGATGTACACCAGGGTCCAAGCTTGATGATAAACAGGGATTCAGAAGGCTGCCCCCAAGTACTCAAATGCTCAGGACTTCAAGTGCAATTAATTGGAGGGGACTTTAGCAAAGTCACTGCCACTTGCCTTAAAGTCATCCTGCTTCTTACTAGGTCTGTCTGGGTGGGAATGTAACTTCTTTGGACCTCAATTTTCTTATCTATTGATCAAAGAGATTGGACTAGGTGATTTCCATCACTTCTTCCCACTCTTTGACTTCTTTATAACTTAGTTTGTCTGTTTTGCTATTTTCAGGGCATGACCATAATAACATCCCTGACTTCTGTGCTGCACAATGACAAAGAATTCCCCAACCCAGAGATGTTTGACCCTGGCCACTTTCTGGATAAGAGTGGCAACTTTAAGAAAAGTGACTACTTCATGCCTTTCTCAGCAGGTAACAGATATTCATTTCCATCTGTCCTTCAGGGGACATGATACCTTTTTGGGATCAGTTGACTCTTACATGATGCCACCTCTGAGGTTTCGCTGAACTGCTTTGCAGATCATTAGCACCATTCCTATGACCATGAGATTTCCCTTCTGATGAACATCCCCATTATTGGGCCAGGTTAGTGGGGCTTTGATCCAGTTTTTCAAACTGGAAAAGCTAGAGTGTAGGTTAATTTAATTCTGCCTCTAGATACATCACTGAGCTACCCAAGAAGTCCTCTTAATGGGTGAAACTTATTTAGACATTTCTCATCTGCCATGAGAAAGGTATCTAATTCCACAACTTTGAATATCTTCCCTGTGGTGTCCCTAGCTCCCGAGACTGAGCTCTGGAGATACAAGTATCTGAGAGCAGAGAATGGGCTCTTAAGAGGCTCACTCCTGATTTAGAGAAGTAGACAAGTAAACAGATCATTGTAATCTAGTAGGAGGAAGGCTGCCAGAGGGGAAAGTGCAGGATGTTGGGGAGCTCAGCCAGGGGATCTGCCTGCTTCCTGCTCATTCATAGGCCATACCTCTTCCAAGAGGAAGGAAACTTAAGCTGCCTCATTGCAGCAGGAAACAGGACAAGAAGAGAAGGCAAGGCACTTTTACAGAGGTAATGGACCATAGTAGCAGGACATTTTCTGTAGATCTAGGGGGTCAGAACTTACCAACAAATTTCAGGGTCAGGAAAACCCTGGGAATATGGAAGGATAGTCTGCAATAATTCCAGAGCACCTTGATCTCCCTCCATTCATGATCATACATCTTGGATATTCAATCTCTACAGCTAAAGTGTGTGGTGAGTCTGTGGACATAGAGTTCCCTTCATTTTTTCCTCTGGCTTTTGATCCCTGCTTTGGATCTGGCACTGTATACACTGAGATGTCAAGAACTAAGACCTTCTTTTAAGGATTTCATGTTTTAGCAAGATAGAAAAGTAAATACACAGAGAATAGAATTCCAGGTGATCTATGCTCCAGTGGAAGCATGAATATGATGAGGAAACCTAGAGAGGGTGAGTTTCTATTGACTAGGGATCACAGAAATTATAAAGAGGAAATGACATGGGGCATAACTTCTGAAGGAAGCATAAGAGTAGAGCTTTTTAGGCAGATGGGACAGCAAGAGATAAAGCTTGAAACTTTGTGGTGTGTTGGAAATTGATGAAGAATGGATATGCCTAGAGCTGAGAGTGGAGGAGATGAAGAATGGAAGGAGTGATATAGAACATCAGACTGGGAACAGAATGTGAAGAGTCAGGTCAAGCCATTTGGCCTTTATCCCATAGGACAGATGGGTGTTGTTTAAAGTTGTAAAATGAAAGACTGACATGTTTAGACATGTAATTTTGAAAGTACACTAGGAAAAAAAATCTTTGGCTAAATATTGTGCCAGAAGTACAAAGGGGAACGTACTATATGAGCCTTCTCCTTTCAGCCCATCTTCCCTGTGAGTGCATTTCTAGAAAAAGACTGATGGAAACTTGTAGTGTCAAAAGAGCAGTTATAACATGGGAATACTTAGTGAAGTGCATGGCATAGAGCTGATGCTCCATAAATATTTGCTGAGTGAAGGGTGCCTAGTAAAATAAGATATTAAGTAGGTAGGAAGTGTATTCATTTTTCTGTTTTTCTGTGTATCCAACCATCCTTCCAGTCATTCTGCCTTTGATCCATCCATCTGTTTAATCATTTATCAAATAGTTACTGCATACTTTTTGTGACCCTTCATGACCTAATGTTCAAGGAACAAATCCCCTATGTTTCTTATTTTCAGGAAAATGGATGTGTGTGGGAGAGGGCCTGGCCCGCATGGAGCTGTTTTTATTCCTGACCACCATTTTGCAGAACTTTAACCTGAAATCTCAGGTTGACCCAAAGGATATTGACATCACCCCCATTGCCAATGCATTTGGTCGTGTGCCACCCTTGTACCAGCTCTGCTTCATTCCTGTCTGAAGAAGGGCAGATGGTTTGGCTGTTCCTGTGCTGTCACCTGCAATTCTCCCTTATCAGGGCCATTGGCCTCTCCCTTCTCTCTATGAGGGATATTTTCTCTGACTTGTCAACCCACATCTTCCCATTCCCTCAAGATCCAATGAACATCCAACCTCCATTAAAGAGAGTTTCTTGGGTCACTCCATAAATATATCTGCTATTCTCCATACTCTGTATCACTTGTATTGACCACCACATATGCCAATACCTATCTACTGCTGAGTTGTCAGTATGTTATCACTATAAAACAAAGAAAACTGATTAATAAATGACAATTCAGAGCCATTTATTCTCTGCATGCTCTAGATAAAAATGATTATTATTTATTGGGTCAGTTCTTAGATTTCTTTCTTTTGAGTAAAATGGAAGTAAGAAATGAAAGAAAATAGAATGTGAAGAGGCTGTGCTGGCCCTCATAATGTTAAGCACAAAAAGGGAGAAAGGTAAGAGGGTAGGAAAGCTGTTTTAGCGAAATGCCACCTAGAGTTACTGGAGGTCTGAATTTGGAACAAAAAAACTATGTCCAGGAGCAGCTGTAACCTGTAGGGAAATACTGGAACAATCAGCCATAAGAGGAATGAACATTAAGTGTTTGAATTCGTGCTCTACTTTTGTGTTACTGTAAACACAAGATCAAGATTTGGATAATCTTTTTCCTTTGCATTTCCAACTTAGATCATGTCTAAATATGTGCTTTCATATGGCTAATCATGTGTTAATGACTGTTATTTTTCTCTTCCAAACAAGAGCAAAATCTCCAGAAATCCTCACCAGGTTTTATTTTTTTCTATTTTGCACTGCATACTTTTATTTTACTGAACATAAATGCAATGGTAATTAGATGCTATGATCCTGAAATTATTAGCCTTATGTCAACTCTAAAGCTTAAACAAATGAACAAATCATACACATCAAATTCTAGTCATATTTTTTTCCTTCCTTCTGTCTTGAAGTGTATGAAATGAAAAGTGACACATTAACCTTTTCCCAGCTCATCTCCAAGAGAAAGTCATTTATACTTATCATGCATTTGTAAGATAACTCATGTGTATAGTTTTATAAACACACATGCACATATGTCTGCATAGGTGTATATTTACATATAATATATACACATGTATATATGAGATTGATAGTGGTTCTTTAATATAATGGGTTCATATTACACATATTATTATATTATACAACTTGCTCTTTTTTTTAACTTTTATTTTAGGAGGTACACATGCAGGTTTGTTATATAGGTAAACTCATGTCACAGGGGTTTTTTGTACAGATTATGTCATCACCCAGGTACTAAGCCTAGTACTCAATAGTTATTTTTTTCTGCTCCTCTCCCTCCTCCCACCCTCCACCCTCATGCTGTCCCTAGTGTCTGTTGTTCCCTTCTTTTCACTCATGAGTTCTCATCATTTAGCTCCCACTTATAAGTGAGAACGTGTGGTATTTAGTTTTCTGTTTCTGTTAGTTTGCTAATGATAATGGCCTCCAGATCCATCAATTTTCCTGCAAAAGACGTGTTTTGTACTAAACAATATGCCAGGAAAACTTCCAAGGTAGTAGAAACCTGACAAGTCATTTCATTGGGCAGATTACAGAAGAAAGTATGAAAATGGCTATTAAAAGTATTAAAATAGCTTAAAAATAAAAAGTATACATTAAAGCTACATTACTTGTAGTATTAGCAATAAAACAGATGTTTCCTTATTGAAGTAATAGATAATATAAGCAACATTTTCACCAACACTACTATCCCATGACTGTGTTGAGCTTAAAGCAGGAAGTGAGCAGTGGTTGTATTAGCAATGTTGCCCAAAGTTACCCTCCAGGTGGACTAAAGATTCTCTAAGTTAAGTGAAAATCATAGGCATTAATAGTGATAAGAGTCTTATGATATGGAGTCTTTTTCTAGTGTTGCGGGAAATGCTGTCAATAGCATGAAGCCATGAAGCCATCAACTTCTTATCCTGGTTTGCAGTTTGAATGTCTCTGGTTATGGGCATTGGGAGGTTCGTAAATTTTCTGTGTGCTCCACACATCAGGAATGAGACTCATCCCTTAAAATTAATCTAGTTTCAGATTATAGGGCTTCAGGAACAGATCAGTTCCCAGTTTTACTAATTTCATAGAAGAAAATGGGATTAGAGAAATCTAGAAGAATTCAGGATCTAGTCTAGTCTGTAGATAGATAACAAGAACTAGAAAACAATGCACAGGGCTACAATACAGTAACAGATGTAACTTTTCTCTACAAACATAGTTTTTCTCTCTACATTGATCACAGAGGAATCTCAGATTTATTGTTTATTTCTTTTTTTTAACTTTTAGGTTCAAGGTACATGTGCAGGTTTGGTATGCAGGTTAATTTCATGTCACAGGAGTTTAGTATACAGATTATTATTTCATCACCCAGGTAATAAGCATAGTACTTGATAGGCAGTTTTTCGATTTTCACCCTCCACCATCAAGTAGGCCCCAGGGTCTGTTGTTCCCTTCTTTGTGCCCATGTGTTCTCAGTGTTTAGCTCCCACTTATAAGTGAGAACATGCACTACTTGGTTTTCTGTTCCTGTGTTAGTTCTCTTAGAATGATGGCCTCCAGCTCCATCCATGTTCCTACAAAGGATGTGATCTTATTCTTTTTTATGGCTGTGTAGTATTCCTCAGTGTATATGTACACATTTTCTTTATCCAGTATACCATTGATGGGCATTTAAGTTGATTCCATGTTCTTGCTATTGTGAATAGTGCTGCAATGAACATGTGCATGCATACATATGTCTTTATGGTAGAACAATTTATATTCCTTTGGGTAGTATATACCCAGTAATGGGATTGCTGAGTTGAGTGGTAATTGTGTTTTAAGTTCTTTGATAAATCACCAAAGTGCTTTCCAAAGTGGCTGAACTAATTTACATTCCCACCAGGAGTCTATAAGCATTCCTTTTTCTCTGCAGCCTTGCTAGCATTTGTTATTTTTTGAGTTTTTATTATGATAGCCACTCTGACTGGTATGAGATGGTATGTCACTGTGGTTTTGATTGGCACTTCTCTAATGGTTAGTGATGTTGGGCATTTTTAAGTGTTCATTGGCTGTATGTATGACTTCTTTTTAAAAGTGTCTGTTCATGTTCTTTGCCCACTTTTTAATGGGATTGTTAATTTTTTGCTTTTTAATTTGTTTAAATTCCTCATGGATTCTGGATATTAGACCTTTGTTGGATGCATAGTTTGCAAATATTTTCTCCCATTCTGTAGGTTGTCTCTTTGTTGGTAGTTTCTTTTGCTGTGGAGAAGCTCTTCAGTTTATTTAGGTCTCATTTGTCAATGTTTGCATTTGTTGCAATCACTTTTGGCATCTTTATCATGAAATCTTTGCCAGGCCTTATGTCCAGAATGGTATTTCCTAGATTATCCTCTGAGGTGTTTACAGTTTTAGGTTTTATATATAAGTCTTTAATTCATCTTGACTTTTGTATATGGTGTAAGGAAGGGATCCACTTTCAGTCACCTGCACATGGCTTGCCAATTATTTCAGCACCATGTATTGAAGAGGGAGTCCTTTTCCCATTGCTTGTTTTTGTTGAATTTGTTGAAGATCAGATGGATGTAGGTGTGTAGCATTATTTATGGGCTCTGTATGTTGTTCCATTGGTCTGTGTGTCTGTTTTTGTACCAGTACCATGCTGTTTTGGTTATTGTAGCCTTATGGTATAGTTTGAAGTCCGGTAATGTGATGCCTTCATCTTTGTTCTTTTTGCTTAGGATTGCCTTGGCTATTCAGGCTCTTTTTTGGTTTCATATAAATTTAACATAGTTTTTTCTAATTCTCAGAAGAATGTCATTGATAGTTTGATAGAAATAGCATTGAATCTGTAAATTGTGTTGAGTAGTATGGCTATTTTAATAACATTGATTCTTCCAATCCATTAGTATGGAATGTTTTTCCATTTGCTTCTGTCATCTCTGATTTATTTCATCAATGTTTTGTGGTTTTCTTTGTAGAGCTCTTTCACTTCCTTGGTTAGCTGTATTCCTAGGTATTTTATTCTTTTTGTGGCTGTTGTGAATGGGATTGTGTTCTTGATTTGGCTCTCAGCTTGGATGTTGTTGGTATATAGAAATGCTATGAATTTTTGTACATAAATCTTATTTCCCAACACTTTGCTGAAATTGTTTATCAGATCAAGGAGCTTTTGAGTACAGACTTTGGGTTTTCTAGGCCTAGAATCATATCATCTGCAGTGATAGATTGACTTCCTGTCTTCCAATTTGGGTGAGTTTTATTTCTTTCTCTTGCCTGATTGCTCTGGCTAGGACTTCCAATACCATGTTTAATAGGAGTGGTAAGAGAGGGCAACTTTGCCTTGGTCCCGTTTTTAAGGGAAATACTTCTAGCTTTTGCTCATTCAGTATATGTGGCTGTGGGTTTGTCATTGACCACTCTTATTCTTTTCTTTCTTTATTCCTCCTTTGTCTTTCTCTCTTTCTTTTTAAATTATTATTGTTTATTGGATAAGATGGCTCTTACTATTTTGACATACGTTTCTTAAAAGCCTGCTTTGTTGAGGGTTTTTTAACATGAAGGGATGTAGGATTTTATCAAAGGCCTTTTCTGCATATATTGAGACAATCACATAGTTTTTGTTTTTAGTTCCGTTTATGTGATGAATCACGTTTACTGATTTGTGTACATTAAACCAATCTTACATACCAGAGATAAAGCCTAATTGACTGTAGTGGATTAGCTGTTTAATGTGCTGCTGGATTCAGTTTGTTGGAATTTTGGTGAGGATTTTAGCATCAATGTTCATCAAGGATACTGACCTGAAGTTTTTTTTTTTTTTTTTTTTGGTGTGTGTGTGTCTGCCAAGTTTTGATATTGGGATAATGTTGGCCTTAAAGAATGGATTACTGAGGTATCCCTCCTCCTCATTTTTTGGGAATCATTTCCATAGTTATAGTTCCTGTTCTTTTATGCATCTGGTTGAATTCAGCTATTGATCCATCTGGTCCTGGGCTTTTTTTTTTTTTTTTCCTGGTTGGTAGGCTTTGTATTGCTAATTCAATTTTGGAACTCATTATTGGTTTGTTCAAGGATTTGATTTCTTCCTGGTTCAATCTTGGGAGGTTGTATGTTTCCAAAAATTTGCCTATTTCTTCTGGGTTTCCTAGCTTGTGTGCATAGAGTGTTGATGGTAGTCTCTGATGACTTTTGTATTCTTGTGGATTTGGTGGTAATGTCCCCTTTTTCACTTCTTGTGTTTATTTGGATGTTGTCTTTTTATTAGTGTAGATAGCAGTCTATTGATCTTATTTATTCTTTCAAAAAACAAACTGGATTCATTGGTCTTTTATATGGTTTTTCATGTCTTGACTTCCTTCAGTTCAGCTCTGATTTTGGTTATTTCTTGTCTTCTGCTAGCTTTGGGGTTGGTTTGCTCATTGTTTTACTGGTTCCTCTAGTTGTGATGTTAGGTTTTAATTTGAGATCTTTCTAATTTTGTTTTGATTTCCAACTTTTATTTTAAATTCAGGGGTACTTGTGCAGGATATGAAGCTTTGTCACATACTTAAATGTCTGCCATGGTGGAGTAGCTGCACAGATCATTCCATTGCCTAGGTTTAAGCCCAACATCCATTAGCTGTTCTTCCTGATGCCTTCCCTCCTCCCACTTCCAACCCTCTGACGGGTCCCAGTGTGTGTTTTTCCCTTCATGTGTCCAGGTATTCTCATCATTCAGCTCTGCCTTATAAGTGAGAACACGAGGTATTTGATTTTCTGTTCCTGTGCTAGTTTGCTGAAGATAATGGCTTCCAGTTCCATCCATGTCCCTGCAAAGGACATAATCTTGTTCCTTTTTATGGCTGCATAGTATTCCATGGTGTATATGTACCATATTTTCTTTATCCAGGCTATCATTGATGGACATTTAGGTTGATTCCATGTATTTGCTACTGTGAATAGTGCTGCAATAAACATACACGTGCATGTATCTTTTATTTATTTATTTATTTTTGAGATGGACTGTCACTCTGTTGCCCAGCTGGAGTGCAGTGGCATGATCTCAGCTCACTGCAACCTCCACCTCACGGGTTCAAGCGATTCTTCTGCCCTAGCCTCCTGAGTAGCTGGTATTACAGGCATGCATAACAATACCTGGCTAATTTGTCTGTTTTTAGTAGAGACAGAGTTTCACCATGTTGGCCAGGCTAGTCTCAAATTTCCGACCTCAGGTGATCCACCCACCTCCCGAAGTGTTGGAATTACAGGCATGAGCCACCACACCTGGCTGCATGTATCTCTATAATAGAATAATTTATATATTTTTGGGTATATACTCAGTAATGAGATTGCTGGGTCAAATGGCATTTCTGCCTCTAGGTCTTTGAGGAATCACCACACTGTTTTCTACAATGGTTGAACTACTTTACACTCCCACCAATGGTGTAAAAATTTCCTTTTCCTCCACAATATTGCTAGCATCTGTTTTTTGACTTTTTAATAGTAACCCTGCTGACTAGGAGATCCTTTTAACTTTTTGATGTGGGCATTTAGCACTAAATGTTTCCCTCTTAACACTGCTTTAGCTGTGTCCCAGAGATTCTGGTATGCTTTCTTTTGTTTTCATTAATTTCAAAGAGCTTCTTGGTTTCTGCCTTAATTTCATTGTTTACCCAAAATTCATTCAGGAGCATGTTGTTTAATTTCCATGTAATTGTATGGTTTTGAGTGGTATTCTTAGTATTGATTTATATTTTTATTGCACTGTGGTTCAGGAGTGTGGTTGGTATGATTTTGATTTTTTTGAATTTGCTGAGAATTGTTTCATGGTCAGTTGTGTGGTCTATTTTACTGTATGTGCCATGTGACAATAAGAATATATATTCTGTTGTTTTGGGGTGGAGCATTCTGTAGATGTCTACTAGGCCCATTTGGTCACGTGTCAAGTTCTGGTTCCAAACATCTTTGTTAGTTTCTGCCTTGATGATCTGTCTAATGCTGTCAGTGGGGTGTTGAAGTTTCCCACTATTATTGTGTAGTTATCTGAGTCTCTCTGCAGGTCTCTGAGAACTTGCTTTATGAACTAGGTGCTTCTGTATTTGGTGCATAAATATTTAGGATAGTCTGGTCTTCTTGCTGAAGTGAACCCTTTACTATTATATAATGCCTTTTGTGTGTTTTTTTGATCTTTGTTGGGTTGAAGGCTGTTTTGTCTGTAATTGGAATAGCATCTTCTGCTATTTTTTGTGTTTTTTTGATCTTTGTTGGGTTGAAGGCTGTTTTGTCTGTAATTGGAATAGCATCTCCTGCTTTTTTGTGTGTGTTTTCCATTTACCTAGTAGATTTTTCTCTGCAAATTTACTTTTTGCCTATGGGTGTCATTGCATGTGAGGTGGAGCTCTTGAAGACAGCATATAGTTGAGTCTTTTTTATCCAACTTGCCACTCTATGCCTTTCAACTGTGGCATTTAGCCCATTTACAGTCAAGGTTAATATTGACATGTACAGGTTTGATCCCGTCATCATATTGTTAACTGCTTGTTATACAGCCTTTTGTGTGTGTGTGTGTGTGTGTGTGTGTGATTGCTTTATAGTGTCACTGATCTGTGTACTTAAGTGTGTTTTTGTGGTGGCCAGTAATGACCTTTTCTTTCCATATTTAGCACTCCTTTCAAGACCTCTTGTAGGATAGGTCTTGTAATAAATTCTCTTAGCATTTGCTTGTCTTTTTGAAAAGGATCTTATTTTTTCTTCACGTGTAAAGCTTAGTTTGGCTGGATATGAAATTCTTGGTTGGAATTTCTTTTCTTTAAGAATGCTGAATATGAGCCCCCAATCTGGCTTGTAAAGTTTCTGCTAAAAAGTCTACCATTAGCCTGATGGGGTTCCCTTTCTAGGTGACCTGCCTTTAATATTTTTTCTTGCATTTCAACCTTGGAGAATCTGTGTGTCTGGGGGATGGTCATCTTGTATGGTATCTCATAGAGGTTCTCTGCATTTTCTGAATTTGAATGTCAGCCTCTGTAGGTGAGGTTGGGGAATTTTCAAGGACAGTATCTTGAAATTTGTTTTCCAAGTTGCTTGCTTTCTCTCCCTCTCTTTCAGAGACACCAATGAGACTTAGATTTCATGTCTGATATGGTTGGGCTATGTCCCCACCCCAAATCTCATCTTGAGTCGTGGGCCCCATAATCCCCATGTATTGTGGGAGGGATCTGGTGAGAGGTAATTGAATCATGTGGGTTGGTTTTTCCCATGCTGTTCTCATGATAGTGCATAAGTCTCATGAGATCTGCTGATTTTATAAAGGACAGTTCCCTTGCATATGCTCTCTTGCCCGTGGCCATGTAAGATGTGCCCTTGCTCCTCCTTCACCTTCTGCCAAGGTTGTGTGGCCTCCTCAGCCATATGGAACGGTGAGTCCATTAAACCTCTTTTTCTTTATAAATTACCCAGTCTTGGTATTTCTTCAAAGCAGTATGAAAGTTGACTAAGGCAGTAAATTGGTCCTGGAAGTGGAGCACAGCTATTGAGATACCCAAAAATGTGGAATTGACTTTGAAACTGGATAACAGTTTGGAGGGCTCAGAAGAAAATAGGAAAATGTGGGAATATTTTCCTATTCTATAACTCCTAGAGACTTGTTGAATGGCTTTGATAAAAATGCTGATAGAGATATGGACAATAAGGTCCAGGCTGAGGTGGTCTCAGATACAGATGAAGAACTTTTAGGGAACTGGAGTAAAGGTCACTCTTGCTATGCAAAGAGACTGGTGGCATTTTGCCCCTTCCCTAGAGATCTGTGGAACTTTGAACTTGTGAGAGATGTTTTAGGGTATCTGGCAGAAGAAATTCCTAAGTGGTAAAGTGTTCAAGAGGAAGCAAATCATAAAAGTTTGGAAAATTTGCAGCCTGATGATGCAAGAGAAAAGAAAATCCCATTTTCTGGGGAGACATTCAAGCCTGCTGTAGAAATTTGCATAAGTAACAAGGAGCCAAATGTTAATCACCAAGACAATGGGGGCAAATATCTCCAGGGCATGTCAAAGACCTTTGTGGCAGCACCTCCCATAACAGGCCCAGAGGCCTAAGAGAAAAAAATGGTTTCCTGGGCTGGGCCCAGGCTCTCCCTGTTGTGTTCAGTTTAGGGACTTGATGCCCTGCATCCCAGCTGCTCCAGCCATGGCTAAAAGGGGCCAAGGTACAGCTTGGCCTGTAGCTTCAGATGGTGCAAGCCCCAAGCCTTGGCAGCTTCCATGTGGTGTTGAGTCTGTGGGTGCACAGAAGTCAAGAATTGAGGTTTGGAGGCCAGGTGTGGTTGCTCATTCTTGTAATCCCAGTGCTTTGGGAGGATGAGGCAGGCAGATCACCTGAAGTTGGGAGTTTGAGACTAGCCTGGCCAACATGGAAAAACCCCATCTCTACTGAAAATACAAAAAAATTAACTGGGTGTGGTGGTGGGCATCTGTAATCCCAGCTACTCGGGAAGCTGAGGCAGGAGAGTAGCTTGAACCCAGGAAGTGGAGGTTGCAGTGAGCCAAGATTGTGCCACCGCACTCCAGCCTGGGTGACAGAGCAAGACTCCATCTTAAAAAAAAAATTGAGGTTTGGGAACCTCTGCCTAGATTTCAGAGGATGTATGGAAAGTCCTGGATGTCTAGGCAAAAGTTTGCTGCAGGGGTGGAGCCCTAATGGAGAACCTCTGCTAGGGGAGTGCAGAAGGGAAATGTGGGGTGGGAACCCCCACACAAAATCCCCACCAGGGCATTGCTTAATGAAGCTGTGAGAAGAGGGCCACCATCTTCCAGACCCCAGAATGGTAGATCCACCAACAGTTTGGCTTGTACCGTGTGCCTGGAAAAGCCACAGACACTCAACACCAGCCTGTGAAAGCAGCCATGAGTGGGGCTGTACCCTGCAAAGCCACAGGGCTTGAGCTGCCCAAGACCATGGGCACCTATCTCTTGCATCAGTGTGACCTGGATGTGAGTCATGGAGTCAAAGAAGATCATTTTGGAGCTTTAAAATTTGACTGTCCTACTGGATTTCAGACTTGTGTGGAGCCAGTACCTCCTTTGTTTTGGCCAATTTCTCCCACTTGCAATGGGTGTATTTACCCAATGCTTGTATCCCCATTGTATCAAGGAAGTAACTAACTTGCTTTTGATTTTACAGGCTCATAGGCAGAAGGGACTTGCCTTGTCTCAGATGAGATTTTGAACTGTGGACTTTTGGGTTAATGTTGGAATGAGTTAAGACTCTGGGGGACTATTGGGAAGGCATAATTGGTTTTGGAACGTAAGGACATGAGATTTGGGAGGGGCTAGGTGTGGAATAATATGGTTTGGCTCTGTCCTCACACAAATCTCATTTTGAATTGTAGGTCTCATAATACTCACATGTTGTAGGAAGGACCCAGGTGGGAGGTAATTGAATTATGGGGGCAGGTTTTTCCTGTGCGGTTCTTGTGATAGCGAATAAGTCTCATGAGATCTGATGGTTTTATAAAGGGCTGTTCCCCTGCACATGCTCTCTTGCCTGCCACCATGTAAGACATTCCTTTGCTCACCTTCTGTCATGATTGTGAGGCCTCTCTAGGCATGTGGAACTGTGAGTCCATTAAACCCTTTCTTTTTACAAATTACCCAGTCTCAGGTATTTCTTCATAGCAGTATGAAAATGGATAATAATTGCATATTTTTTTTGGAGGTTTTGTTCATTCCTCTTTTATCTTTCTTCTTTATTTTTGTCTGAATAAGTTATTTTGGAGAACTGGTCTTCAAGCTCTGAGATTCTTTCCTCAGCTTGGTTTATTCTGCTGTTAATGCTTATGATTGCAGTATAATATTCTTGCAGTGGTTTTTCAGCTCCATCATGGTAGCTAGTTTGTTTCTTAAGATGGCCATTTCATCTTTTATCTTACAACTCATCTGTTAATTCCCTGTGGTCGTTTGATTTTTCAATTGGTTGCCTTTAAACCTAGGTTCATGGCTTAAAGCTGTTTTGCAAACTGAGATTATCATGCTACTATTAATTTACTTGAGCCTGCCAAGAGGAGACAGTTTTTATGCAATCAAAGTAAAATGGGGAGCTCTAGAAGCCAGGTTTCTACACACGGTTACTTGTTTTTTCTTGTGTTTTTACCTGTAACTTGTTAAATTTCTGCAGAAGTGCAATTCTTAACAGAAGAATGCTGGCCCAGCACTTTGAGATTATAGCCATTACCTACAGAACAGACAAAATTAACTTAACAGTAAACTCCAGGAAGACAGCCTGGGGACCACTTTTCTGAAACTTCCTTCTTGCTCAGATGTGGCTAAAAGGGTTTTGGCACTGACTCCTAGTCACTGATCACTTCCTTCTAATGTGGGACCAGTAAAAATCAAACAGGGAATGCTTCTTCTCAGCACCAAGAGACCTCAGTATTTACCTAAATGAGTTGAAAACTTATTTCTACACAAAAACCTGCAATGGATGATTTTCTTTTTTTAAGTATTTATTGATCATTCTTGGGTGTTTCTCAGAGAGGGGGATATGGCAGGGTCATAAGATAATAGTGGAGAGAAGGTCAGCAGATAAACACATGTGCAAAGGTCTCTGGTTTTCCTAGGCAGAGGTCCCTGCGGCCTTCTGGCCTTCCGCACTGTTTGTGTCCCTGGGTACTTGAGATTAGGGAGTGGTGATGACTCTTAAGGAGCATGCTGCCTTCAAGCATCTTTTTAACAAAGCACATCTTGCACCGCCCTTAATCCATTTAACCCTGAGTTGACACAGCACATGTTTCAGAGAGCACTGGGCTGGGGGCAAGGCCATAGATCAACAGCATCCCAAGGCAGAAGAACTTCTCCTAGTACAGAACGAAATGGAGTCTCCTATGCCTACTTCTTTCTACACAGACACAATAACAATCTGATCTCTCTTTCTTTTCCCCACATTTCCACCTTTTATTTTCAACAAAACCGCCATCGTCATCATGGCCTGTTCTCCATGGTCGCTGTCTCTTCAGAGCTGTTGGTTACACCTCCCAAACGGGGCAGCCGGGCAGAGGTGCTCCTCACTTCCCAGATGGGGCGGCCGGGCAGAGGTGCTCCTCACTTCCCAGACAGGGCAGACGGGCAGAAGCGCTTCTCACATCTCAGACGGGGCGGCCGGGCAGAGGCGCTCCTCACCTCCCAGATGATGCGGCCGGGTAGAGGTGCTCCTCACCTCCCAGACGATGAGCGGCCGGGCAGAGGCGCACCTCACCTCCCAGACGGGGCGGCTGGGCAGAGGTGCTCCTCACTTCCGAGATGGGGTGGCCGGGCAGAGACGCTCCTCGCTTCCCAGACGGGGAGGCCGGGTAGAGGCGCTCCTCACTTCCCAGATGGGGCGGCCGGGCAGAGGCGCTCCTCACTTCCTCCCAGATGGGGTGGTGGCCGGGCAGAGGCGCTCCTCACCTCCCAGATGGGGTGGCCGGGCAGAGGCGCTCCTCACCTCCCAGATGGGGTGGCCGGGCAGAGGCGCTCCTCACTTCCCAGACGGGGTGGCTGGGCAGAGGTGCTCCTCACCTCCCAGATGATGCGCGGCCGGGCAGAGGCGCTCCTCACCTCCCAGACGATGGGCGGCCAGGCAGAGGCGCTCCTCACCTCCCAGATGGGGTGGCCGGGCAGAGGCGCTCCTCACCTCCCAGATGGGGTGGCCAGGCAGAGGCGCTCCTCACTTCCCAGATGGGGTGGCTGGGCAGAGGTGCTCCTCACCTCCCAGATGATGCGCGGCCGGGCAGAGGCGCTCCTCACCTCCCAGACGATGGGCGGCCAGGCAGAGGCGCTCCTCACCTCCCAGATGGGGGCGGCAGGGCAGAGGCGCTCCTCACCTCCCAGACGGGGCAGCCAGGTAGAGGCCCTCCTCACTTCCCAGACGGGGTGGCCAGGCAGAGGCACTCCTCACTTCCTCCCAGACGGGGTGGCAGCCGGGCAGAGGCGCTCCTCACCTCCCAGACGGGGTGGCCAGGGCAGAGGCGCTCCTCACTTCCCAGAAGGGGCGGCCGGGCAGAGGCGCTCCTCACCTCCCAGACGGGGCGGCCAGGCAGAGGCACTCCTCACTTCCCAGAAGGGGCCGCCGGGCAGAGGTGCTCCTCACTTCCTCCCAGATGGGGTGGCGGCTGGGCAGAGGCGCTCCTCACTTCCTCCCAGATGGGGCGGCCTGGCAGAGGCGCTCCTCACTTCCCAGACAGGGCGGCCAGGTAGAGGCGCTCCTCACTTTCCAGATGGTGTGGCTGGGCAGAGGGGCTCCTCACATCCGAGGGGATGGGCGGCCAGGCAGAGGTGCTCCTCACTTCCCAGACGGTGTGGCCGGGCAATGGGGCTCCTCTCATCTCAGACGATGGGTGGCCAGGCAGAGACACTCCTCACTTCCTAGACGGGGTGGAGGCCAGGCAGAGGCTGTGATCTTAGCACTTTGGGAGGCCAAGGCAGGCGGCTGTGGGGTGGAGGTTGCAGCGAGCTGAGATCACGCCACTGCACTCCAGCCTGGGCAACATTGAGCATTGAGTGAACGAGACTCCGTCTGCAATCCCAGCACCTCGGGAGGCCAAGGCAGGCAGATCACTCGAGGTCAGGAGCTGGAGACCAGCCCAGTCAACACGGAGAAACCCCGTCTCCACCAAAAACACAAAAACCAGTCAGGCGTGGTGGCGTGTGCCTGCAATCCCAGGCACTCGGCAGGCCGAGGCAGGAGAATCACAGGAGCCCAAGGCAGGGAGGGTTGCAGCGAGCTGAGACCAGGGCAGTACAGTCCAGCTTCAGCAACAGAGGGAGACCAAAGAAAGAAGGAGAGGGAGACCAAAGAAAGAAGGGAGACCGAGGAGAGGGAGAAGGAGAGGGAGAGGGAGAGGGAGAGGGCACATGGATGATTTTAACAACTTTTTATTTGTCCTTGCCAAATACTGGAAGCAACCAACATGTCTTTCAATAGGTGAATAAACAAACAAAGTGGTAAATCCATGCAATGGAATATTGCTTATTGTTAAAAAGAAATGAGCTGTCAAGCCGTGAAAAGACATGGGGGAAACATATGCATACCAGTAACTAAAATAAACTAACCTGAAAAGGCTATATACTGTTATGATTCTATCTATATGACATTCTAGAAAAGGCAAAACTATGGTGACACTAAAATATTATATTTTTTGCCAAGGACTTAGGGAAAGAGAGGAAAGAATAGGCAGAGCATAGAGGACTTTTAGGGGATTGAAACTATTCTGTATGATACTAATGTGCTGCATACATGTCATACACTATATATGAACCTTATATAAGCTGGACTTTGTTGATGGTGATGTGTCAATATTGGTCTATTGATTGTAGTTATGAAACCTCACTGCTGAGAGTAACTAATTGTGGGGGAGGTTATCTGTGGGTGAGAGGAGGGAGTATGTGGGAACTGTGTACTTTCCACTTAGTTTTGCTGGGAACCCAAAACAATCCTAAAAAATAAATTCTACTAATTAAAAAATCCCCACTGTAATCCACAATTGCAGCCAAGCTGAGGTTTGCATTATTCTGTGACTGTGGAGGGCTTAATGCTGATACTCTCCTGATCATTTTGATTGAGATGTGTGTTTTACAGGATGGGATGTGCAATATCATTAAACTGGGAGTTGAAAAACTGAAATTCTCACACACTTTTGCATTGGTGGCACTTTCTCTCATTGGGTCACCAAATGCTCATTCCTTAAAAATGAATCAAAATTAAAGGCCCCCTCTATCTTTAACTTATCTATGATTCTTTCATTCTATAAAAGGTCCAGGCAGGAGACTTAGTTCATCAAAAGGGAGGAGGGCAAATCAGAGACACTCACCTCTCAAGGAATAAAATAATTGCTGTGAAGAGAGCAATCGAGCTTATTTTATCCAAAATAAGGTTGTGTAGTTGTAGTTCTTCTAGAATTTGTAGGTATGGGAGTTAGGCAGTAACCCTTCACCCTGGGTACAGAATTAACCAAGATCTAGACTCACTCAAGTACTAAAGGTGTATAAAACTATACTCCCTGACCCCCATTTTAGTCGATTGGCACTGTAATTATTAACTAAATTAATATTTACTTTGCAGGTCACTCACTAAGCTGAATCATGAAATATCAAAACACAGTACACAATCAGTCAATGGTAGCAAACCCAGTTGAACTGAATGTTTTATTTGGGAGAAAGGGTGCAAGACTCAGACGTTATGGGTTCCATAGCACCTGTAGACACCATCTACTTGGTCAAGATATTGAATTTCTGAGGCCCAGCTTCCTCATCCCTAAAATAAGAATACTTTTACCTGAGGCAAAAGTAATTGAGAGAATAAAGAGGAGTATGTTGGGTATGAAAATTGTATGTTAATTGTCAGAATCCCTGTAAACATGACTGATAAAACATTGTGTAACTGTATGTTAATTTTTTTAATTTTAATTTTTATGGGTACGTTGTAGGTGCTTGTATTTATGGGGTACATTCGATGTTTTGATACAGGTATCAAATGTAATAATCATATCAGGGTAATTGGAGGCATGTCAAGCATTTATCATTTTTTTGTTGTAGGCACATTCCAATTCGACTCTTTTAGTTATTTTCAAATATACAATAAATTATCATTGATTGTAGTCACCCTATTGTGCTATCAAATACTAGATCTTACTCATTATATATAACTATATTTTTACACTCATTAACCATCCCCACTTTATCCCCCAATTTCTGCTACCCTTCTCAGCCTCTGTCACCATCATTCTACTCTCTATCTCCATGAATTCAATTGTTTTAACTTTTAGCTCCCACATATGAGTGAACATGTATTTGTCTTTCTTTTAACATAATATTTCATTTAACATAATATCTTCCAGTTATATCCATGCTGTTGCAAATGACAGGATGTCATTCTTTTTTATGGCTGAACAATATTCTATTGTATAAATGTACCACATTCTTTTTATCCATTTATCTGTTGAATACACTCCAAATCTTGGCTATTATGAATAATGCTGCAATAAACATGGGAGCACAGGTGTCTCTTCAATATACTGATTTTCTTTCTTTTGAGTATATATCTAGCAGTGGGATTGCTGGATAATATGGTAGTTCTATTTTTGGTTTTTGAGGAACCTCCATACTAGGTTGCTAAAATGTTTTCCATAGAGATTGTACTAATTTACATGCCCACCAACAATGTGCAAGGGTTCTCTTTATCCACATCCTTGCCAGCATCAATTGTTGCCTATCTTTTGGATAAAAGCCATTTTAAGTGGGTTGAGCGATATCTCATTGTAGTTTTGATTTGCGTTTCTGTGATGATTAATGATGTTGATTATGTTTCATATATCTGTTTTCCATTTGTATGTCTTCTTTTGAGAAATTTCTCTTCAAATCTTTGGCCCATTTAAAAATATAATTATTAGATTTTTTCATATTCAGTTGTCTGAGCTCCTTACATGTTCTGGTTATTAATCCTTTGTTAGATGGATAGTGTGTAAATATTTTCTCCAATTCTGTGGATTGTTGCTTTAATTCATGGAACGTTTGCTTCACAGAATCTTTTTAAACTTGATATGATCCCATTTGTCCATTTTTGCTTTGATTGTCTGTTCTTTAGAGGTATTACTCAAGAATTCTTTGCCAAGACCAATGTCCTGGAGAGTTTCCCAGATACTTTCTTTTAGTAGTTTCATAGTTTGAAGTCTTAGATTTAAGTCTTCAATTTATTTTAATTTAATTTTTGTATATGTTGAGAGATAGGGGTCTAGTTTCATTTTTCTGTGTATAGATGCCCAGTTTTCCCAGCACCATTTATTGAAGAAAATATCTTTCCCCCAGTGTATGTTTTTGACAATTTGTGATAAATGAGTTCATTGTAGGTGTGTGGATTTATCTCTGGGTTCTCCATTCTGTTCCATTGGTCTATGTATATGTTTTAATGCCAGTATCATGCTGTTCTGATTACTATAGCTCTGTAGTATAACTTGAAGTCAGGTAATGTGATTCCTTCAGTTTTGTTCTTTTTGCTTTGGATAGCTTTGGCTATTCTGGGTCTTTTGTGGTTCTCTATAAGTTATAGAATTTTTTTTCTATTTCTGTGAAGAATGTTATTGGTGTTTTGATAGGGATTGCCTTGAATATGTGGAGTGCTTAGGATAGTATGGACATTTTAACAATATCAGTTCTTCCAATCCATCAACATGGAATATCTTTCCATTTTTTGGTGTACCCTTCAATTTCTTTTATCAATGTTATATAGTTTTTATTGTAGAGATCTTTGGTTAAATTATTCCTAGATATTTTATTTTACATGTAGCTATTGTAATGGAATTACTTCCTCTTTTTTTTTTTCAGATTGTTCATTGTTGGCATATAGAAATGCTACTGATTTTTGTTATCCTGCAACTTTACTGAATTTGTCAGTTCTAATAGTTTTCTTGGGAAGTTTTTAGACTTTTCCAAATATAAGATCATATCATCTTCAAACAAGAGTAATTTGGCTTCTTCCTTTCCAATTTGGATGCCATTTATATATTTCTGTTGTCTGATTGCTCTAGCTAGGACTTCCAGTACTATATTGAATAACAGTGGTGACAGTGGGCATCTTTGTCATGTTCCAGGTCATAGAGGAAAGGCTTTCAATTTTCCCCATTCAGTATGATACTAACAGTGGGTCTATCATATATGGCTTTTATTATGTTGAGGTATGTTCCTTCTATCCCCAGTTTTTTGAGGGCTTTTATCATGCAGTGATATTGAGTTGTATCAAATGCTTTTTCAGCATCAATTAGAATAATCATATTGCTCTTATCCTTCATTCTATTGGTATGTCACATTGACTAATTTGTGTATATTAAACCATCCTTGCATCCCAGTGATAAATCCCACTTATGCATGATCTTTCTAATGTGTTGTTGATTTTGGTTTGCTAATATTTTGTTGAGGATATTTGCATCAATATTTATCAGAGATATTAGCCTATAATTTTCTTTTTTTTGTCTGGTTCTGGTTTTGGTGTCAGGGTAATACTGGCCTTGTAGAATGAGTTTGGAAGTATTTCCTCCTCCTCTATTTTTTGGAATAGTTTAAGTAGGATTGGTATTCTTCTTCTTTAAATGTTTGGTAGAATTCAGCAGTGAAGCCATTGGGTCCTGGGTTTTCTTAACTGAGAGATTTTTTTTCTTAAGGCTTTGATCTTGTTACTTGTTAGTAGTTTGCTCAGTTTTGGATTTCTTCATGGTTCAATCTTGGTAGGTTGTATATGTCTAGAAAATTGTCAATTTCTTCTAGATTTTCTGATTTATTGGCATGTAGTTGCTCATAGTAGCCACTAATGATCCTTTGAATTTCTGCAGTATCAGTTGTAATGTATCCTTTTTCATCTCTGATTTTATTTATTTGTATTTTCTCTCCTTTTTTCTTAATCAGGAGAAAGGTTTGTCAATTTTGTTTAACTTTTCAAAAAACAAATGTCTTGTTTCATTGATCTTTGTATTGTTTTTAAATTTCAGTTTTATTTCTGCTCTGATCTTTGTGATTTCTTTTTTTCTACTAATGTTGGGCTTGGTTTGCTCTTGCTTTACTTATTTTTTAAGATGCATCATTAGATTGCTTATCTGAAGTTTTTCCTGTTTGTGATGCAAGCAGTTATAGCTGTAAACTCCCTCTTTGTACTTGTCTTGCTGCATTCCATAGGTTTTGGTATGTTATGTTTCCATTATTATTTTTTTCAAGAATTTTTTCAATTTCCTTCTTAATTCTTCATTGACCCACTGGTCATTCAGGAGTGTATTGTTTAATTTCCATGTATTTGTATAGTTTCCAAAATTTCTTGTTATTGATTTCTAGTTTTTTTTTTTTTTTTGAGATAGAGTTTTGCTCTTATTGCCCAGTCTGGAGTGCAATGTCATGATCTCAGCTCACCACAACCTCTGCCTCCTGAGTTCAAGTGATTTTCCTCCCTCAGCCTCCTGAGTAGCTGGGATTACAGGTGTGCACCACCATGCCTGGCTAATTTTTGTATTTTTAGTAGAGACAGAGTTTCTCTATGTTGGTCAGACTGGTGACAAACTCCCGACCTCAGGTGATCTGCTCACCTCAGCCTCCCAAAGTGCTGGGCTTGCAGGCATGAGCCACTGCACCTGGCCAATTTCTAGTTTTGTCCCATTGTAGTCAGAGAAGATGCTTGATATTATTTCAGTTTTGTATGTGTGTGTGAGAGGGAAGCATTATGTTTCTGCCTATCTAGGACATGGAGCTGGTGCAGCCCAGTTGCCCTTCACAGAGACATCAGTGAATCTTACCAGGAGCTCCTCTCAGCCATACTCATCAAATCCTGTGCCTGTGCTCATCACTGAGGTATTTATGGGCAAGCCAGCTTTGCCTAGCTGTGGCCCTGCATCCACACAGAACAGGAAGCTCAGGGAACTGGGTACTCCAATGTCCAGCCTATCACCTGAAAAAACAGAGAACGTCTTACAGTAAACAAAGATCCACTACATACCCATCTGCTTGTGCCACAGCTGGTTCTTACCTGTAAGTGCCATCTACCTGCTTGTAAGTTGAGTCAGACAGTTTAATATAAAATCTGCTGACAGAGGGCATAGGGCTGTAGAAGAAAAGCCAAAAGACCTTGCCCAATATACTCTACAGTCACGCCCCATAGGAAGGGAGGGAAGAATAAAGGAAAAGAAAAAAATAATGAGAAAAGAAAAAAGTCTATCCACAGAAAAATAATCTCAAAAATTAAAAGTGGCAGCCTCTCCAAATGAGAAGGAAAACCATCATGAGAATTCTGATACCATGAAATATCTGAATGTTGTAAAGCACCAAAAGATCATGCTAGCTCCCCAGAAATGAACCCTAAGCAAAATGGGAACTCAGAAATGACATATAAAGAATTCAAAATATAGATTGCGAGGAAGATCAGTGAAATTCAAGACAAGATTGAAAATCAACACAAAAAAACTACTAAAGCAATCTGGGAAATGAAGAAAAAGATACACATTTTTAAAAAAATCAGAATTCTGGAATTGAAAAATTCACTTAAAGAATTTCAGAATACAATGGAAAAATTTATCAGTAGAGTAGACCAAGCCGAAGAAAGAATTTCAGGGTCTGAAGACCAGTCTTTTGAACTAACCCAGTCAGATAGAAATAAAGAAAAAGAATTAAAAAAATGAAGAAAGGGTTTGAGAAATATGTGATTATATCTAGCAACCAAACCTATGAATTATTGGCATTCCTGTGAGAGAAGATAAAGTAAACAACATGGAAAATGTATTTGAGGGAATACTTCAAAAACTTTTTCAAGAAAAAAGAGCAACAAAGTCTGGATGACAGCACATCTGTTTGCATCATAATTTACTGAATATGTTAAGACCACTTTTGAGATCTACCACTCAGAAAAAAATTCTTTTGAAAATATTACTGCTCCTTGACAATGCAGCTAATCATGGCACCCATGATCTCTGATGGAGATGTATCAGGAGATGTTTTCATTACTGACAACACAATATTTATTCTGCAGTCGTGAATCAAGTAGTAATTCCAACTTGTAAGTCTTATTTGATATGTACAGTTCAGAAGGCTACACCTGCTAGAGATAGCCATTCCTCTAATTAATGTGTGCATACTAAATTAAAAACCTTTTGAAAAAGATTAAGAACATTTGTAATTCATGGGAGGATTCAAACTATCAATATTAACATGAATTGGAAGAAATTGATTCCAACCCTCATAGATGACTAGGAGGGTTTCAAGACTTCAGTAAAGAAAGTAAATGCAGGCCAGGTGCAGTGGCTCACACCTGTAATCTCAGCACTTTGGGAGGCTGAGGCAGGTGGATCACGAGGTCAGGAGATCAAGACCATCCTGACTAACACAGTGAAACCCTGTCTCTAGTAAAAACATTTACAAAAAATTATCCAGGTGTGGTGGTGGATGCCTGTAGTCCCAGCTGCTCGGGAGGCTGATACAGGAGAATGGCATGAACCCGGGAGGTGTACCTTGCATTGAGCTGATATCGCGCCACTGCACTCCAGCCTTAGCAACATAGCAAGACTCCGTCTCAAAAAAAAAAAAAAAAAAAAAAAAAAAAAAAAAAAAAAGAACGTAAATGCATGCAGATGTTGTGGAAATAGCAAGAAAATTAGAAATGGAGCTTGAAAGTGTGACTAAATTGCTGCAATCTTATGGTCAAACTCTACTGGATGAGGATTTGCTTCTTACAGATGAGCAAGGAAATTGTTTCCTTGACAATGAATCTACTACTGTTGAACATTGTTAAAATGACAAAAAAAGGATTTAAAATATTATATAAATTTTGTTGGGGAAGAAGTAGCAGGATTTCAGAGTATTGATTCCAATTTCAGAAGAAGTTTTACTGTGGATGAAATGTTATCAAACAGCATCACATGCAATAGAAAAATCTTTCATGAAAGGAAGAGTCAATGTGGCAAGCTTCATCACTGTCTCATTTTAAGAAATTTTTACAGCCACTCAAAGATTCAGCAAACACTACCATGATTAGTCAGCAGCCATCAAGACTGAGGTAAGACCCTCCACTAGCAACAAGATTATGACTTGCTGAAGACTCTAATGATCATTAGCATTTTGTAGCCATAAAGTATTTTAAAATTGTTATGCACACTTTTTATATGAAATGCTATTGTGCACTTAACCCACAGTATTGCATAAACATAACTTTTTTTTTGAGGTAGGAAGTATTTATTGAAAACTGCATAAAACACTGCATTTTAAAATGTAACATGATTTCATTTCAAATATAATTTTAACAAAGATATGGAATTGTAAATTTATTGACAATTATTAGGAAGTGCCTTCTTGTTTTATATTCATTGATGATATTATTCTTTCCAGTATTTTTAAAATTTTATTATTATTATACTTTAAGTTTTAGGGTATGTGCACACAATGTACAGGTTTGTTACATATGTATACATGTGCCATGTTGGTGTACTGCACCCATAAACTCGTCATTTAGCATTAGGTATATCTCCTAATGCTATCCCTCCCCCTCCCCCCACCCCACAACAGTCCCCAGAGTGTGATGTTCCCCTTCCTGTGTCCATGTGTTCTCATTGTTCAATTCCCACCTATGAGTGAGAACATGTGGTGTTTGGTTTTTTGTCCTTGTGATAGTTTGCTGAGAATGATGGTTTCCAGTTTCATCCATGTCCCTACAAAGGACATGAACTCATCATTTTTTATGGCTGCATAGTATTCCATGGTGTATATGTGCCACATTTTCTTAATCCAGTCTATCGTTGTTGGACATTTGGGTTGGTTCCAAGTCTTTGCTATTGTGAATAGTGCCACAATAAACATACGTGTGCATGTGTCTTTATAGCAGCATGATTTATAGTCCTTTGGGTATATACCCAGTAATGGGATGGCTGGGTCAAATGGTATTTCTAGTTCTAGATCCCTGGGGAATCACCACACTATCTTCTACAATGGTTGAACTAGTTTACAGTCACACCAAGAGTGTAAAAGTGTTCCTATTTCTCTACATTCTCTCCAGCACCTGTTGTTTCCTGACTTTTTAATGATCGCCATTCTAACTGGTGTGAGAAGGTATCTCACTGTGGTTTTGATTTGCATTTCTCTGATGGCCAGTGATGATGAACATTTTTTCATGTGCTTTTTGGCTGCATAAATATCTCCTTTTGAGAAGTGTCTGCTCATATCCTTCGCCCACTTTTTGATGGGGTTTGTTTTTTTCTTGTAAATTTGTTTGAGTTCATTGTAGATTCTGGATATTAGCCCTTTGTGAGATGAGTAGGCTGCAAAAATTTTCTCCCATTTTGTAGGTTGCCTGTTCACTCTGATGGTAGTTTCCTTTGCTGTGCAGAAGCTCTTTAGTTTAATTAGATCCCATTTGTCAATTTTGGCTTTTGTTGCCATTGCTTTTGGTTTTTAGACATGAAGTCCTTGCGCATGCCTATGGCCTGAATGGTATTGCCTAGGTTTTCTTCTAGGGTTTTTATGGTTTTTGGTCTAACATTTAAGTCTTTAATCCATGTTGAAATAATTTTTGTATAAGGTGTAAGGAAGGGATCCAGTTTCAGCTTTCTACATATGGCTAGCCAGTTTTCCCAGCACCATTTATTAAACAGGGAATCCTTTCCCCGTTGCTTGTTTTTGTCAGGTTTGTCAAAGATCAGACAGTTGTAGATATGCGGCATTATTTCTGAGGGCTCTGTTCTGTTCCATTGACCTATATCTCTGTTTTGGTACCAGTACCGTGCTGTTTTGGTTACTGTACCCTTGTAAGTTGGATTCCTAGGTATTTTTTTCTCTTTGAAGCAATTGTGAATGGGAGTTCACTCATGATTTTGCTCTCTGTTTGTCTGTTATTGGTGTATAAGAATGCTTGTGATTTTTTGCACATTGATTTTGTATCCTGAGACTTTGCTGAAGTTGCTTATCAGCTTAAGGAGATTTTGGGCTGAGACAGTGGGGTTTTCTTGATATACAATCATGTCATCTGCAAACAGGGACAATTTGACTTCCTCTTTTCCTAATTGAATGCCCTTTATTCCCTTCTCCTGCCTGATTGCCCTGGCCAGATCTTCCCACACTGTGTTGAACAGGAGTGGTGAGAGAGGGCATCCCTGTCTTGTGCCAGTTTTCAAAGGGAATGCTTCCAGTTTTTGCCCATTCAGTATGATATTGCCTGTGGGTTTGTTATAGATAGCTCTTATTATTTTGAGATACGTCCCATCAATACCTAATTTACTGAGAGTTTTTAGCATGAAGCGTTATTGAATTTTGTCAAAGGCCTTTTCTGCATCTATTGAGATAATCATGTGGTTTTTGTCTTTGGTTCTGTTGATATGCTAGATTACATTTATTGATTTGCATATGTTGCACCAGCCTTGCATCCCAGGGATGAAGCCCACTGGATCATGGTGGATAAGCTTTTTGATGTGTTGCTGGATTCAGTTTGCCAGCATTTTACTGAGGATTTTTGCATCAATGTTCATCAAGGATATTGGTCTAAAATTCTCTTTTTTGGTTGTGTCTCTGCCAGGCTTTGGTATCAGGATGATGCTGGACTCACAAAATGAGTTAGGGAGGATTCCCTCTTTTTCTATTGATTGGAATAGTTTCAGAAGGAATGGTACCATGTCCTCCTTTTACCTCTGGTAGAATTCGGCTGTGAATCCATCTGGTCCTGGACTTTTTTTGGTTGGTAAGCTATTGATTATTGCCACAATTTCAGAGCCTGTTATTTGTCTATTCAGAGATTCAACTTCTTCCTGGTTTAGTCTTGGGAGGGTGTATGTGTCGAGGAATTTATTCTTTTCTTCTATATTTTGTAGTTTATTTGCATAGAGGTGTTTGTAGTATTCTCTGATGGTAGTTTGTGTTTCTGTGGTATCGGTGGTGCTATCCCCTTTATCTTTTTTTATTGCATCTAACTGACTCTTCTCTCTTTTATTCTTTATTAGTCTTGTTAGTGGTTTATCAATTTTGTTGGTCTTTTCAAAAAACGAGCTCCTGGATTCATTGATTGTTTGAAGGGTTTTTTCTGTCTCTATCTCCTTCAGTTCTGCTCTGATCTTAGTTATTTCTTGCCTTCTGCTAGGTTTTGAAAGCGTTTGCTCTTGCTTCTCTAGTTCTTTTAATTGTGATGTTAGGGTGTCAATTTTAGATCTTTCCTGCTTTCTCTTGTGGGCATTTAGTGCTATAAATTTCCCTCTACACACTGCTTTGAATGCGTCCCAGAGATTCTGGTATGTTGTGTCTTTGTTCTTGTTGGTTTCAAAGAACATCTTTATTTCTGCCTTCATTTCCTTATGTACCCACTAGTCATTCATGAGCAGGTTGTTCAGTTTCCATGTAGTTGAGCAGTTTTGAGTGAGTTTCTTAATTGTGAGTTCTAGTTTGATTGCACTGTGGTCTGAGAGACAGTTTGTTATAATTTCTGTTCTCTTACATTTGCTGAGGAATGCTTTACTTCCAACTATGTGGTCAATTTTGGAATAGATGTGTTGTGGTGCTGAGAAGAATATATATTCTGTTGATTTGGGGTGGAGAGTTCTGTAGATGTCTGTTAGGTCCACTTGGTGCAGAGCTGAGTTCAATTCCTGGGTATCCTTGTCAACTTTCTGTCTTGTTGACCTGTGTAATGTTAACAGTGGGGTGTTAAAGTCTCCCATTATTAATGTGTGGGAGTCTAAGTCTCTTTGTAGGTCACTAAGGACTTGCTTTATGAATCTTGGTGCTCCTGTATTGGGTGCATATATATTTAGGATAGTTAGCTCTTCTTGTTGAATTGATCCCTTTACCATTATGTAATGGCCTTCTTTGTTTCTTTTGATCTTTGTTGGTTTAAAGTCTGTTTTATCTGAGACTAGGATTGCAAGCCCTGCCTTTTTTTGTTTTCCATTTGCTTGGTAGATCTTCCTCCATCCCTTTATTTTGAGCCTATGTGTGTCTCTGCACGTGAGATGGGTTTCCTGAATACAGCACACTGATGGGTCTTGACTCTTTATCCAATTTGCCAGTCTGTGTCTTTTAATTGGAGAATTTAGCCCATTTACATTTAATGTTAATATTGTTTTATGTGAATTTGGTCCTGTCATTATGATGTTAGCTCATTATTTTGCTCATTAGTTGATGCAGTTTCTTCCTAGCCTCGATGATCTTTACATTTTGGCATGTTTTTGCAGTGGCTGATACAGGATGTTCCTTTCCATGTTTAGTGCTTCCTTCAGGAGCTCTTTTAGGGCAGGGCTGGTGGTGAGAAAATCTCTCAGCATTTGCTTGTCTGTAAAGTATTTTATTTCTCCTTCACTTATGAAGTTTAGTTTGGCTGGATATGAAATTCTGGGTTGCAAATTCTTTTCTTTAAGAATGTTGAATATTGGCCCCCACTCTCTTCTGGCTTGTAGAGTTTCTGCCAAGAGATCTGCTGTTAGTCTGATGGACTTCCCTTTGTGGTAACCCAACCTTTCTCTCTGGTTGCCCTTAACATTTTTTCCTTCATTTCAACTTTGGTGAATCTGACAATTATGTGTCTTGGAGTTGCTCTTCTCGAGGAGTATCTTTGTGGTGTTCTCTGTATTTCTTTTTTTTTAATTTAATTTTTATTATATTTTAAGTTCTAGGGTACTTGTGCACAATGTGCAGATTTGTTACGTATGTATACATGTGCCATTTTGGTGTGCTGCACCCATTAACTTATCATTTACATTAGGTATTTCTGCTAATGCTATCCCTCCCCCGTCCCCCCACCCCACGACAGGCCCCGATGTGTGATGTTCCTCACCCTGTGTCCAAGTGTTCTCATTGTTCAGTTCCCATGTACGAGTGAGAACATGTGTTGTTTGGTTTTCTGTCCTTGGATATCATTGAACATTTTTCTTTTTTTTAAGAAACTTTCTTTTTTATTATTATTATTATTATACTTTAGGTTTTATGGTACATGTGCGCAATGTGCAGGTAAGTTACATATGTATACATGTGCCATGCTGGTGCGCTGCACCCAGTAACTCGTCATCTAGCATTAGGTATATCTCCCAGTGCTATCCCTCCCCACTCCCCCCACCGCACAACAGTCCCCGAAGTGTGATGTTCCCCTTCTTGTGTCCATGTGTTCTCATTGTTCAATTCCCACCTATGAGTGAGAATATGCGGTGTTTGGTTTTTTGTTCTTGCGATAGTTTACTGAGAAAGATGATTTCCAATTTCATCCATGTCCCTACAAAGGACATGAATTCATCATTTTTTATGGCTGCATAGTATTCCATGGTGTATATGTGCCACATTTTCTTAATCCAGTCTATCATTGTTGGACATTTGGGTTGGTTCCAAGTCTTTGACATTGTGAATAATGCCACAATAAACATATTTGTGCATGTGTCTTTATAGCAGCATGATTTATAGTCCTTTGGGTATATACCCAGTAATGGGATGGCTGGGTCAAATGGAATTTCTAGTTCTAGATCCCTGACGAATAGCCACACTGACTTCCACAAGGGTTGAACTAGTTTACAATCCCACCAACAATGTAAAAGTGTTCCTATTTCTCCACATCCTCTCCAGCACCTGTTGTTTCCTGACTTTTTAATGATTGCCACTCTAACTGGTGTAAGATGGTATCTCATTGTGGTTTTGATTTGCATTTCTCTGATGGCCACTGATGGTGAGCCTTTTTTCATGTGTTTTTTGGCTGCATAAATGTCTTCTTTTGAGAAGTGTCTGTTCATGTCCTTTGCCCACTTTTTGATGGGGTTGTTTGTTATTTTCTTGTAAATTTGTTTGAGTTCATTGTAGATTCTGGATATTAGCCCTTTGTCAGATGTGTAGGTTGCGAAAATTTTCTCCCATTTTGTAGGTTGCCTGTTCACTCTGATGGTAGTTTCCTTTGCTGTGCAGAAGCTCTTTAGTTTAATTAGATACCATTTGTCAATTTTGGCTTTTGTTGCCATTGCTTTTGGTGTTTTAGACATGAAGTCCTTGCCCATGCCTATGTCCTGAATGGTAATGCCTAGGTTTTCTTCTAGGGTTTTTAGGTATTAGGTCTAATATTTAAGTCTTTAATCCATGTTGAAATAATTTTTGTATAAGGTGTAAGGAAGGGATCCAGTTTCAGCTTTCTCCATATGGCTAGCCAGTTTTCCCAGCACCATTTATTAAATAGGGAATCCTTTCCCCATTGCTTGTTTTTGTCAGGTTTGTCAAAGATCAGATAGTTGTAGATATGTGGCATTATTTCTGAGGGCTCTGTTCTGTTCCATTGATCTATATCTGTGTTTTGGTACCAGTACCATGCTGTTTTCGTTACTGTAGCCTTGTAGTATAGTTTGAAGTCAGGTAGTGTGATGCCTCCAGCTTTGTTCTTTTGTCTTAGGATTTACTTGGCGATGCGGGCTGTTTTTTGGTTCCATATGAACTTTAAAGTAGTTTTTTCTAATTCTGTGAAGAAAGTCATTGGTAACTTGATGGGGATGGCATTGAATCTGTAAATTACCTTGGGAAGGATGGCCATTTTCACGATATTGATTCTTCCTACCCATGAGCATGGAATGTTCTTCCATTTGTTTGTATCCTCTTTTATTTCCTTGAGCAGTGGTTTGTAGTTCTCCTTGAAGAGGTCATTCACATCCCTTGTAAGTTGGATTCCTAGGTATTTTATTCTCTTTGAAGCAATTGTGAATGGGAGTTCACTCATGATTTGGCTCTCTGTCTATTATTGGGGTGTAAGAATGCTGTGATTTTTGCACATTGATTTTGTATCCTGAGACTTTGCTGAAGTTGCTTATCAGCTTAAGGAGATTTTGGGCTGAGACAATGGGGTTTTCTTGATATACAATCATGTCATCTGCAAACAGGGACAATTTGACTTCCTCTTTTCCTAATTGAATGCCCTTTATTTCTTTCTCCTGCCTGATTGCTCTGGCCAGAACTTCCAATAGTATGTTGAATAGGAGTGGTGAGAAAGGGCATCCCTGTCTTGTGCCAGTTTTCAAAGGGAATGCTTCCAGTTTTTGCCCATTCAGTATGATATTGGCTGTGGGTTTGTCATAAATAGCTCTTATTATTTTGAGATACATCCCATCAATACCTAATTTATTGAGAGTTTTTAGCATGAAGGGTTGTTGAATTTTGTCAAAGGCCTTTTCTGCATCTATTGAGATAATCATGTGGTTTTTTTCTTTGGTTCTGTTTATATGCTGGATCACATTTATTGATTTGCGTATATTGAACCAGCCTTGCATCCCAGGGATGAAGCCCACTTGATCATGGTGGATAAGCTTTTTGATGTGCTGCTGGATTCTGTTTGCCAGTATTTTATTGAGGAGATTTGCATCAATGTTCATCAAGGATATTGGTCTAAAATTCTCTTTTTTTGTTGTGTCTCTGCCAGGCTTTGGTATCAGGATGATGCTGACCTCATAAAATGAGTTAGGGAGGATTCCCTCTTTTTCTATTGATTGGAATAGTTTCCGAAGGAATGGTAGCAGCTCCTCCTTGTACCTCTGGTAGAATTTGGCTGTGAACCCGTCTGGTCCTGGACTTTTTTTGGTTGGTAAGCTATTGATTATTGCCACAATTTCAGCTCCTGTTATTGGTCTATTCAGAGATTCAACTTCTTCCTGGTGTAGTCTTGGGAGGGTGTATGTGTCAAGGAATTTATCCATTTCTTCTAGATTTTCTAGTTTATTTGCGTAGAGGTGTTTGTAATATTCTCTGATGGTAGTTTGTATTTCTGTGGGATCAGTGGTGATATCCCCTTTATCATTTTTTATTGTATCTATTTGATTATTGTCTCTTTTTTTCTTTATTAATCTTGCTAGCAGTCTATCAATTTTGTTGATGCTTTCAAAAAACCAGCTCCGGGATTCATTTATTGTTTGAAGGGGTTTTTGTGTCTCTATTTCCTTCAGTTCTGCTCTGATTTTAGTTATTTCTTGCCTTCTGCTAGCTTTTGAATGTGTTTGCTCTTGCTTTTCTAGTTCTTTTAATTGTGATGTTAGGTTGTCAATTTTAGATCTTTCCTGCTTTCTCTTGTGGGCATTTAGTGCTATAAATTTCCCTCTACACACTGCTTTGACTGCATCCCAGAGATTCTGGTATGTTGTGTCTTGGTTCTCGTTGGTTTCAAAGAACATCTTTATTTCTGCCTTCATTTCGTTATGTACCCAGTAGTCATTCAGGAGCAGGTTGTTCAGTTTCCACGTAGTTGAGCAATTTTGAGTGAGATTCTTAATCCTGAGTTCTAGCTTGATTGCACTGTGATCTGAGAGATAGTTTGTTATACTTTCTGTTCTTTTACATTTATTAAGGAGAGCTTTACTTCCAACTATGTGGTCAATTTTGGAATAGGTGTGGTGTGGTGCTGAAAAAAATGTTTATTCTGTTGATTTGGGGTGGAGAGTTCTGTAGATGTCTATTAAGTCCGCTTGGTGCAGAGCTGAGTTCAATTCCTGGGTATCCTTGTTGACTTTCTGTCTCGTTGATCTGTCTAATGTTGACAGTGGGGTGTTAAAGTCTCCCATTATTAATGTGTGGGAGTCTAAGTCTCTTTGTAGGTCACTCAGGACTTGCTTTATGAATCTGGGTGCTCCTGTATTGGGTGCATATATATTTAGGATAGTTAGCTCTTCTTGTTGAATTGATCCCTTTACCATTATGTAATGGCCTTCTTTGTTTCTTTTGATCTTTGTTGGTTTAAAGTCTGTTTTATCAGAGACTAGGATTGCAACCCTTGCCTTTTTTTGTTTTCCATTTGCTTGGTAGATCTTCCTCCATCCTTTTATTTTGAGCCTATATGTGTCTCTGCATGTGAGATGGGTTTCCTGAATACAGCACACTGATGGGTCTTGAGTCTTTATCCAATTTGCCAGTCTGTGTCTCTTAATTGGAGCATTTAGTCCATTTACATTTAAAGTTAATATTGTTATGTGTGAATTTGATCCTGTCATTATGATGTTAGCTGGTTATTTTGCTCATTAGTTGATGCAATCTCTTCCTCGTCTCGATGGTCTTTACATTTCGGTATGATTTTGCAGTGGCTGGTACCGGTTGTGCCTTTCCATGTTTAGTGCTTCCTTCAGGAGCTCTTTTAGGGCAGGCCTGGTGGTGACAAAATCTCTCAGCATTTGCTTGGCTGTAAAATATTTTATTTCTCCTTCACTTATGAAGCTTAGTTTGGCTGGATATGAAATTCTGGGTTTAAAATTCTTTTCTTTAAGAATGTTGAATATTGGCCCCCACTCTCTTCTGGCTTGTAGGGTTTCTGCCGCGAGATCTGCTGTTAGTCTGATGGGCTTCCCTTTGATGGTAACCCGACCTTACTCTCTGGCTGCCCTTAACATTTTTTCCTTCATTTCAACTTTGGTGAATCTGACAATTATGTGTCTTGGAGTTGCTCTTCTCGAGGAGTATCTTTGTGGCATTCTCTGTATTTCCTGAATCTGAATGTTGGCCTGCCTTGCTAGATTGGGGAAGTTCTCCTGGATAATATCCTGCAGAGTGTTTTCCAACTTGTTTCCATTCTCCCCGTCACTTTCAGGTACACCAATCAGACGTAGGTTTGGTCTTTTCACATAGTCCCATATTTCTTGGAGGCTTTGCTCGTTTCTTTTTATTCTTTTTTCTCTAAACTTCCCTTCTCACTTCATTTCATTCATTTCATCTTCCAGGGCTGATACCCTTTCTTCCATTTGATCGCATCGGCTCCTGAGGCTTCTGCATTCTTCACGTAGTTCTCAAGCCTTGGTTTTCAGCTCCATCAGCTCCTTTAAGCACTTCTCGGTATTGGTTATTCTAGTTATACATTCTTCTAAATTTTTTTCAAAGTTTTCAACTTCTTTGTCTTTGGTTTGAATATCCTCCTGTAGCTCGGAGTAATTTGATCGTCTGAAGCCTTCTTCTCTCAGCTCGTCAAAGTCATTCTCCGTCCAGCTTTGTTCCGTTGCTGGTGAGGAACTGCGTTCCTTTGGAGGAGGAGAGGTACTCTGCTTTTTAGAGTTTCCAGTTTTTCTGGTCTGTTTTTTCCCCATCTTTGTGGTTTTATCTACTTTTGGTCTTTGATGATGGTGATGTACAGATGGGTTTTTGGTGTGGATGTCCTTTCTGTTAGTTTTCCTTCTAACAGACAGGACCCTCAGCTGCAGGTCTGTTGGATTACCTGGCCGGCCATGTGAGGTGTCAGTCTGCCCCTGCTGGGGGGTGCCTCCCAGTTAGGCTGCTCGGGGGTCAGGGGTCAGGGACCCACTTGAGGATGCAGTCTGCCCGTTCTCAGATCTCCAGCTGCGTGCTGGGAGAACCACTGCTCTCCTCAAAGCTGTCAGACAGGGACATTTAAGTCTGCAGAGGTTATTGCTGTCTTTTTGTTTTTCTGTGCCCTGCCCCCAGAGGTGGAGCCTACAGAGGCAGGCAGGCCTCCTTGAGCTGTGGTGGGCTCCACCCAGTTGGAGCTTCCAGGCTGCTTTGTTTACCTAAGCGAGCCTGGGAATGGCGGGCGCCCCTCCCCCAGCCTCGCTGCTGACTTGCTGTTTGATCTCAGACTGCTGTGCTAGCAATCAGCGAGACTCCATGGGCGTAGGACCCTCTGAGCCAGGTGCGGGCTATACTCTCCTGGGGCACCGTTTCCTAAGCCCATCGGAAAAGCACAGTATTCGGGTGGGAGTGGCCCGATTTTCCAGGTGCTGTCTGTCACCCCTGGAAAGGGAACTCCCTGACCCCTTGTGCTTCCTGAGTGAGGCAATGCCTCGCCCCTGCTTCGGCTGGCGCACGGTGCACTCACCCACTGACCTGCGCCCACTCTCTGGCACTCCCTAGTGAGATGAACACGGTACCTCAGATGGAAATGCAGAAATCACCCGTCTTCTGCATTGCTCACGCTGGGAGCTGTAGACCGGAGCTGTTCCTATTCGGCCATCTTGGCTCCTCCCCTCTGTATTTCCTGAACCTGAATGTTGGCCTGCGTTGCTAGATTGGGGAAGTTGTCCTGGATAATATCCTGCATAGTGTTTTCCAACTTGGTCTCATTCTCCCCATCGCTTTCAGGTACACCAATCAGATGTAGATTTGGTCTTTTCACATAGTCCCATATTTCTTGGAGGCTTTGTTCATTTCTTTGTATTCTTTTTTCTCTAAACTTCCCTTCTCACTTCATTTCATTCATTTCATCTTCCGTCACTGATACCCTTTCTTCCAGTTGATCGCATCATCTCCTGAGGCTTTTGCATTCTTCACGTAGTTCTCGAGCCTTGGTTTTCAGCTCCATCAGCTCCTTTAAGGATGTCTCACATTGATTATTCTAGGTATCCATTCGTCTAATTTTTCTTCACTGTTTTTAACTTCTTTGCCATTGCTTTGAATTTCCTCCTGTAGCTCAGAGTAGTTTGATCATTTGAAACCTTCTTCTCTCAACTCATCAAAGTCATTCTCCATCCAGCTTTGTTCCATTGCTGGTGAGGAGCTGCATTCCTTTGGAGGAGGAAAGGTGTTCTGCTTTTTAGAGTTTCCAGTTTTTCTGCTCTTTTTTTTCCCCATTTTTGTGGTTTTATCTACTTTTGGTCTTTGATGATGGTGACGTACAGAAGGATTTTTTGTGTGGATGTCCTTTCTGTTTGTTAGTTTTCCTTCTAACAGACAGGACCCTCAGCTGCAGGTCTGTTGTAGTTTGCTTGAGGTGCACCCCAGACCCTATTTGCCTGGGTATCAGCAGCGGTGGCTGCAGAACAGTGGTGGCTGTAGAACAGCGGATTTTCATTTACCACAAATGCTGCTGCCTGATTGTTCCTCTGGAAGTTTTTTCTCAGAGGAGTACCCAGCCATGTGCGTTGTCAATCTACACCTATTGGGGGGTGCCTCCCAGTTAGGCTGCTCAGGGGTCAGGGACCTAGTTGAGGAGGCAGTGTGGCCATTCTCAGATCTCCAGCTGCGTGCTGGAAGAACCACTACTCTCTTCAAAGCTGTCAGACAGGGATATTTAAGTCTGCATAGGTTACTGATGTCTTTTTGTTTGTCTGTGCCCTGCCCCCAGAGGTGGAGCCTATGGAGGCAGGCAGGCCTTTTGAGCTGTGGTGGGCTCCACCCTGTTCAAGCTTCGGGACTGCTTTGTTTACCTAAGCAAGCCTGGGCAATGTCAGGTGCCCCTCCCCCAGCCTTGCTGCGGCCTTGAAGTTTGATCTCAGACTGCTGTGCTAGCAATCAGTGAGACTCCGTGGGCTTAGGACCCTCCAAGCCAGGTGCAGGATATAATCTCCTGGTGTGCCATTTTTTAAGTCCGTTGGAAAAGCACAGTTTTAGGGTGGGAGTGACCCAATTTTCCAGGTGCCATCTGACACCACTTTCTTTGACTAGGAAAGGGAACTCTCTGACCCCTTGCACTTCCTGAGTGAGGCAATACCTCACCCTACTTTGGCTCATGCACGGTGCACTGCACCGACGGTCCTGCACCCACTGTCTGGCACTCCCTAGTGAGACGAGCCCGGTACCTCAGATGGAAATGCAGAAATCACCCATCTTCTGTGTCACTTACGCTGGGAGCTGTAGACCGGAGCTCTTCCTATTCGGCATCTTTGCTCTACCCCCATTCTCTAAACATAACTTTTATACATACTTGGAAACCAAAAAATTCATGTGTCTTGCTCTATTGAAATATTTGCATTATTGTGGTGGTCTGGAATTGAACACACAACATCTTCAAGATATGCCTGGTCATCCTCATAACCAAAAATGTAGTCTTCTATTCAGTTTTGTACATTGTGGTCATTCTGTACCATGTGTCTGTTTAATAATATACCTACCTCCCATATGCCACTGAAGTGCTTTTTGTTGCTGTTCTATCAGCTTCCTTTCTTGGTATGCATTACTTTATTTTATTATTTCTGACTATGACTGGGCAAAAAAATTACAGATACAGCTATGTCTGGAGGTGACTAAGAAGTGGGAGAAGCTATAATTTCTCAAGTGCTCCCTACTAAATTCTCTGAGATTGGCTCTTCCATTGGTTATTCTGAGCACGTCTTACTTCTGCAGTAATGGAGAGAGGAGAACCATATTTTTTTCCATTCTCTTGAACACCTATGACCTTTGTCTCCTTGGAGTGAAATAGCCTTCTATTTGATGTGATGACTTTTTTGATGAAGGAACAGAGTTACTAGAGTATGCATTCACGAAAACTAATGTTTTGGAGTTTGTTTTGCTAAGATTGCTCTTGAGGCAGCCATAGTATAAGCAATCATGCACCGCAATGCAAATCATAATATCTCCATTCAAATCCGAGTTCTGCCACATAATGAGATATATGACACTAGATAGATATCCCTTTCCCCATTTGAAAAATAAAAAAATATTATTCTTTGCCTTCTAGTGCTTTGGAAAAAGATTAATGATATAGTGGTGAAAATTCTCTTTAGTTGCTTTCAGAATCTCTGTCATTGTCTTTTGAAAATTAAGTTATAATGTGTCTTGATGTGGGTCTCTGAGGATATATTTATTGGAGTTTCCTGAGCCTCCTTAATGTTTATCTTCATGACTGTCATCAAATTTGGGTTGTTTTAAGCCATTGTTTCTTCAAATATTCTGTCTATTTTTCTCTTTTCCTCCTTGGATTTCCCTAATGCACATCTTGGTCTGCTTGATGGTTCCCACAGATCCCTTAGGCTTTTTAAATTTTCTTTAATCTTTTTTTCAGTCAGTTCATTAGGCTTGATAATTTCCACTGACCTATCTATCTTCATGGTCTCTGATTCTTTCTTCTGCCTGCTCAAATCTGCTTTCAAATCCCTCTAGTGAATTTTTAATCTCAGTTATCATACTTTTAAGCTCCAGAATTTCTTTTTGGTTTAATTTCAGATTTTTATCTCCTTATTAACATTGATATTTTGTTTATACTTTTTTTAACCTTTATCATATCTTACCTTAGTTTGTGAGCTCAAAATATCTGAGACAAGTCTCAGTCAATTCAGGAAGCTTATTTTGCTAAGATTAAGGACGCACCCATGACACAACTTCAGGAGATCCTGATAACATGTGGTCAAATTGGTCAGGGAACAGCTTAGTTTTAAACATTTTAGGGAGACATGAGACATCAGTCAATATAGGTAAGATTTGCATTCATTTGGTCTGGAAAGATGGGACAACTCAAAGTGGGGAGTGGGGTTCAGGTCATAGGTAGATAAAAGAAAAATGATTGCATTCTTTTGGGTTTCTGATTAGCCTTTTGTTGAATACACAATTTACAGGAATAGTCACTTATTCCTTAGTCTGGCTTAGTAAAACAATAAGGCAGAGGAAGCAATCAGATATTCATTTGTCTCACATAAACAGAGAGATGACTTTGAGTTCTGTCTGTCCCTTGTCCACAAGTAACTTTCTTGTAGGCAAATTGTGAGGGAAGTATGTAGCTTTTTAAACTCTTCGTAGCTATCTTATTTGGGAATAAAATGAGAGGCAGGTTTGTCCAACACAGTTCCTAGCTTGACTTTTCCCTTTCGCTTAGTGATTTTGGGACCCTGAGATTTATTTTCCTTTCACAGTTTCCAGTCTTTTTTTTCTTTTTTAAAATCTTTTGGAAAAAGCATTTTGCAAGAAAATGAGTCTCTGGTTTTGGTTTTGTCTGATCTCTCATGGTTAAGACAATTTATTCCTAGATGGATAGGTCCCATATTATTAGGAAAACTCATTTTTAGCAGGTGGTAAAGTCTCACATTTTATGAAGAGAAAATTGGGAGAGGAAGGGAGAAAAACAGCAACAAACAACAACAACAAAAAGAACATGAAGGGCTGTTGAATTTTGTCAAAGGCCTTTTTTGCATCTCTTGAGATAATCATGTGGTTTTTGTCTTTGGTTCTGTTTATGTGATGGATCATGTTTATTGATTTGCATATGTTGAACCAGCCTTGCATCCCAGGGTTGAAGCCAACTTGACCGTGGTGGATAAGCTTTTTGATGTGCTGCTGGATTCAGTTTGCCAGTGTTTTATTGAGGATTTTCACATCGATGTTCATCAGGGATATTGGTCTAAAATTCTCTTTTTTTGTTGTGTCTCTGCCAGGCTTTGATATCAAGATGATGCTTGCCTCAAAAAATGATTTAGGGAGGATTCCCTCTTTTTCTATTGATTAGAATAGTTTCAGAAGGAATGGTACCAGCTCCTCTTTGTACCTCTGGTAGAATTTGGCTGCGAATCCATCTGGTCCTGGACTTTTTTGTTGGTATGCTATTAATTATTGCCTCAATTTCAGAGCCTGTTATTGGTATGTTCAGGGATTCAGCTTCTTCCTGGTGTAGTGTTGGGAGGGTGTATATGTCCAGGAATTTATCCATTTCTTCTAGATTTTCTAGTTTATTTGCTTAGAGGTGTTTGTAGTATTCTGTGATGGTAGTTTGTATTTCTGTGGGATTGGTGGTGATATCCCCTTTATCTTTTTTCATCGTGTCTATTTGATTCTTCTGTCTGTTCTTCTTTATTATTCTTGCTAGCAGTCTATCAATTTTGTTGATCTTTTAAAAAAACTGGCTCCTGGATTCATTGATTTTTTGAAACTTTTTTTAATCTCTCTATCTCCTTCAGTTCTGTTCTGATCTTAGTTATTTTTTTCCTTCTGCTAGCTTTTGAATGTGTTTGCTCTTTCTTCTCTATTTCTTTTAATTGTGATGTTAGAGTGTCGATTTTAGATCTTTCCTGCTTTCTTTTGTGGGTATTTAGTGCTATAAATTTCCCTCTACATGCTGCATTTTATGTGTCCCAGGGATTCTGGTATGTTCTGTCTTTGTTCTTGTTGGTTTCAAAGAACATCTTTATTTCTGCCTTCATTTCGTTATGTACCCAGTAGTCATTCAGGAGAAGGTTGTTTAGTTTCCATGTAGTTGAGCGGTTTTGAGTGAGTTTCTTAATCCTGAGTTCTAGTTTGATTGCACTGTGGTCTGAGAGACAGTTTGTTATAATTTCTGTTCTTTTATATTTGCTAAGGAGTGCTTTACTTCCAACTATGTGGTCAATTTTGGAATAAGTGTGGTGTGCTGCTGAGAAGAATGCATATTCTGTTGACTTGGGGTGGAGAGTTCTGTAGATGTCTATTAGGTCCACTTGGTGCAGAGCTGAGTTCAATTCCTGGGTATCCTTGTTAACTTTCTCTCTCGTTGATCTGTCTAATGTTGACAGTGGGGTGTTAAATTCTCCCATTATTATTGCGTGGGAGTCTAAGTCTCTTTGTAGGTCTCTAAAGACTTGCTTTATGAATCTGAGTGCTCCTGTGTTGGGTGCATATGTATTTAGGATAGTTAGCTCTTCTTATTGAATTGATCACTTTACCATTATGCAATAGACTTCTTTGTCTCTTTTGATCTTTGTTAGTTTAAAGTCTGTTATATCAGAGACTAGGATTGCAACATCTGCTTCATTTTGCTTTCCATTTCCTTGGTAGATCTTCCTCCATCCCTTTATTTTGTGCTTCTGAGTTTATCCAATTTGCCAGTCTGTGTCTTTTAATTGGGGCATTTAGCCCATTTACATTTTTTTATTATTATACTTTAAGTTTTAGGATACATGTGCACAACGTGCAGGTTTGTTACATATGTATACATGTGTCATGTTGGTGTGCTGCACCCATTAACTCATCATTTAGCATTAGGCATATCTCCTAATGCTATCCCTCCCCCCTCCTCCCACCCCACAACTGTCCCCGTTGTGTGATGTTCCCCTTCCTGTGTCCATGTGTTCTCATTTTTCAATTCCCACCTATGAGTGAGAACATGCAGTGTTTCATTGTTTGTCCTTGCGATAGTTTGCTGAGAATGATGGTTTGCAGCTTCATCGATGTCCCTACAAAGGACATGAACTCTTCCTTTTTTATGGCTGCACAGTATTCCATAATGTCTATGTGCCACATTTTCTTAATCCAGTCGATCACAGTTGGACATTTGGGTTGGTTCCAAGTCTTTGCTATTGTGAATAGTGCCACAATAAACATACGTGTGCATGTGTCTTTATAGCAGCATGATTTATAGTCCTTTGGGTATATACCCAGTAACGGGATGGCTGGGTCAAATGGTATTTCTAGTTCTAGATCCCTGAGGAATCACCACACCCACTTCCACAATGGTTGAACTAGTTTACAGTCCCACCAACAGTGTAAAACTGTACCTATTTTTCCACATCCTCTCCAGCACCTGTTGTTTCCTGACTTTTTAATGATTGCCATTCTAACTGGTGTGAGATGGTATCTCATTGTTGTTTTGATTTGTATTTCTCTGATGGCCAGTGATGGTGAGCATTTTTTCATGTTTTTTGGCTGCATAAATGTCTTCTTTTGAGAAGTGTCTGTTCATATCCTTTGCCCACTTTTTGATGGGATTGTTTTTTTTTTCTTGTAAATTTGTTTGAGTTCATTGTAGATTCTGGATATTAGCCCTTTGTCAGATGAGTAGGCTGAAAAAATTTTCTCCCATTCTATAGGTTGCCTGTTCACTCTGATGGTGGTTTATTTTGCTGTGCAGAAACTCTTTAGTTTAATTAGATCCCATTTGTCAATTTTGGCTTTTGTTGCCATTGCTTTTGGTGTTTTAGACATGAAGTCCTTGCCCATGCCTATGTCCTGAATGGTATTGCCTAGGTTTTCTTCTAGGGTTTTTATGGTTTTAGGTCTAACATTTAAGTCTTTAATCCTTCTTGAATTAATTTTTGTATAATGTATAAGGAAGGGATCCATTTTCAGCTTTCTACATATGGCTAGCCAGTTTTCCCAGCACCATTTGTTAAATAGGGAATCCTTTCCCCATTGCTTGTTTTTGTCAGGTTTTTCAAAGATCAGATAGTTGTAGATATGCGGCATTATTTCTTAGGGCTCTGTTCTGTTCCATTGGTCTATATCTCTGTTTTGGTACCAGTACCATGCTGTTTTGTTTACTATAGCTTTGTAGTATAGTTTGCAGTCAGGTAGCATGATGCCTCCAACTTTGTTCTTTTGGCTTAGGATTGACTTGGCAATGCGGGCTCTTTTTTTGTTCCATATGAACTTTAAAGAATTTTTTTCCAGTTCTGTGAAGAAAGTCATTGGCAGCTTGGTGGAGATGGCATTGAATCTTTAAATTACCTTGTAGCCCATTTACATTTAAGGTTAATATTGTTATGTGTGAATTTCATCATGTAATTATGACGTTAGCTGGTTATTTTGCCCATTATTTGATCCAGCTTCTTCCTCACATTGATGATCTTTACAATCTGGCATGTTTTTAGTGGCTGGTACCAGTTGTTCCTTTCCATGTTTTGTGCTTTCTTCAGGAGCTTTTTAAGGCAGGCCTGTTGGTGAGAAAATCTCTCAACATTTGCTTGTCTGTAATGAAATTCTGAGTTGCAAATTCCTTCCTTTAACAATGTTGTATATTGGCCCCCGCTCTCTTTTGGCTTGTAGAGTTTCTGCCAAGAGATCTGCTGTTAGTCTGATGGGCTTCCCTTTGGGGTAACCTAACCTTTCTCTCTGGCTACCCTTAACGTTTTTTCCTTCATTTCAACCTTGGTGAGTCTGATATTTATGTGTCTTGGGGTTGCTCTTCTTGAGGAGTATTTTTGTGGTGTTCTCTGTATTTCCTGAATTTGAATGTTGGCCTGCCTTGCTAGGTTGGGAAGTTCTCCTGGATAATATCCTGAAGAGTGTTTTCCAGGGTGGTTACATTCTCCCCGTCCCTTTCAAGTACAGCAGTCAGATGTAGATTTGGTCTTTTCACATGGTCCCATATTTCTTGGAGGCTTTGTTCATTTCTTTTTACTCTTTTTTCCCTAAACTTCTCTTCTTGCTTCATTTCATTCATTTGATCTTCAATTACTGATACCCTTTCTTCCACTTGATTCAATCGGCTACTGATGCTTGTGCATGCATCATGTAGTTCTCATACCATAGTTTTCGGCTCCATCAGGTCATTTAAGGTCTTCTCAACAATGTTTATTCTAGTTAGTCATTCATCTAATCTTTTTTCAAGATTTTTAGGTTCCTTACCATGGGTCAAACATCCTCCTTTAGCTTGGAGAAGTTTGTTATTACCGACCTTCTGAAGCTTACCTCTGTCAGTTCATCAAAGTCATTCTCCATGTAGCCTTGTTCCATTGCTGGCAAGGAGCTGTGATCCTTTGGAGGAAAGGAGGCCACGTGGTTTTTAGAATTTTCACCTTTTCTGCTCTGGTTTTTCCCCATCTTTGTGGTTTTATCTACCTTTGGTCTTTGATGATGGTGACCTACACATGGGGTTTTGGTGTGCATGTTCTTTCTGTTTGTTAGTTTTCCTTTTAACAGTCAGTTCCCTCAGCTGCAGGTCTGTTGGAGTTTACTGGAGGTCCACTCCAGGCCCTGTTTTCCTGGGTATCACCAGCGGAGGCTGCAGAACAGCAAATATTGCAGAAAAGCAAATATTGCTGCCTGATCCTTCCTCTGGAAGCTTCATCTCAGAGGGGCACCTGGCTGTATGAGGTGTCAGTCAGCCCCTACTAGGAGGTGTCTCCCAGTTAGGCTACAGGGGGTTCTGGGACCCACTTGAGGAGACAGTCTGTCTGTTCTCAGAGCTCAAACACTGTGCTGGGAGAGCCACTGCTGTCTTCAAAGCTGTCAGACAGGGACATTTAAGTCTGCAGAAGTTTCTGCTGCCATTTGTTTAGCAATGCCCTGCCCCCAGAGGTGGAGTCTACAGAGGCAGGCAGGCCTGGTTTAGCTGTGGGGGGCTCCACCCAGCTTGAGCTTCCTGGCTGCTTTGTTTATGTACTCAAGCCTCAGCAATGGTGGATGCCTCTCCCCCAGCCAGACTGCCACCTCGTAGTTCGAACTCGGACTGCTGTGCTAGCAGTGAGCAAGGCTCTGTGGGTGTGGGACCTGCTGAACAAGGCACAGTATAGAATCTCCTGATGTGCCATTTGCTAAGACCATTGGGGAAGCACAGTATTTGGGTGGCAGTGTCCTGATTTTCCCAGTACAGTCTCTCATGGCTTCACTTGTCTAGAAAAGGGAAATCCCCCAACCTCTTGCACTTTTTGGGTGAGGCGATGCCCCACCCTGTTTTGGCTTGCCCTACATGGGCTGCACCCACTGTCCAACTGATCCCAATGAGATGAACAAGATACCTCAGTTGGAAATGCAAAAATCAGCCATCTTCTGCATCAATCACCCTGGGAGCTGCTGACTGAAGCTGTTCCTATTTGGTCATCTTGGAATGAGGGGCCTCTATTTTTATTATTTTTTATCTTTAGATATTAACAGTCTGATTGTAAAGTTTATATGGAGATGCCAAAAAACCCAGAACAGCCAATGTTAAGGAGAACAAAATCAAGTGATTAACCTTGCCTGATTCAACTTCAAGACTTATTATGAAGCTGCAGTAATCAAGACAGTGTGCAATTGGTGAAAAAACTGTCAAATAGACCAATGCAAGTGAGTAAAGAGCCTGAAACAGATAATCAGAAATACAGCCAACTGATCTTTGAAAAAAAAGCAAAGGCAATTCCATGGGGAAAAATAGTCTTTTCCACAAGGACTAATGGAGTAACTGGAGATTCACATACAGAAAAATGAATCTGGAAATAGACCTTACATCTTTAATGCAAGTTAACTAAAAATATATTATAGATCTAAATATTAAATGCAAAACTATGAAACTCTGGTAATATAAGGTAGGAGAAAATAAAGATGACCTTGATCTGGCAATGGTTTTTAAAATACTACAATGAAGGCACAATCCATGAAATAAAGAATAACTAAGCTGGCCTTTATTAAAATTTAAAACTTCTACTCCACAAAAGACAGTATCAAGGGAATGAGATGACAAGACACAGACTGGGATAAATATTTTTCAAAAGATATATCTGATAAATGATAGCTATCCAAAATTTTTAAAACTCAACAATTAGAAATCAGACACCTTGATTAAAAAAATGGGCAATGGGTCTGAACAGACACCTCACCCAAGAAGACATACAGATGCCAAATAAATATATGAAAAGTGCTAATCATTAAATGTCATTAGGGACCTGCAAGCTAAAACCCCAATGACATACTATTACACACTTATACAATGGCTAAGTTTCAAAACACTGATAGAACAAAACGCTGGCAAGGATGCACAGCAGGGAGAACTATTAGTCATTGCTGGTGGAAATGCAAAATGGTACAGACACTTCAGGAGACAGTTGGGCAGTGTCTAATAAAACTAAAATATGTTTACTATATTATCTAGTAGTTGTGCTCCTTGGCATTTGCCAAATGAATTGAAAATATATTTCCACACAAAAATCTACACATGGATGTTTATAGCAGTTTTATTCATCATTGTCAAGAATTAGAAATCACCAAGATGTTCTTCAATAGATAAATGAATAGACAACGTGGTAAACCTATACAATGAATGTTATTTAGTGTTAAAAGAAATGAACTGTCAAGCCATGAAAAGACATGAAGAAATTTTATACATATTAGTAAGTTAATTCTTAAAAGGCTACTTACCGTATGATTCCAAACATATGACATTCTGGAAAAGGAAAACTATGCCGACACTGCAAAGATTATTTTTTGCTAGGGCTCATGAGGAAGAGAGGGTGAACAGGTAAAGCACAGAGGGTTTTAAGGGCAGTAAACTATTTTATATGATACTACAATGGTGGATACATGTCATTATGCATTAGTCAAATCCCATAGAATGTACAACACAAAGAATGAACCCCACACAAACTATGAGCTTTGGTTGATGATGTGTCAATATTGGTTCATTGATTGTAACCTATGAAAGTTTTTGATTGTGAGAGAGGCTGTGTGTGGGTGCAGGGAAAGAGGCATGTGGTAATTATATACTTTATACTTTCCACTTAGTGTTGCTGGAAACCCCAAACTGCTGTTAAGAAATATATTTTTCTAAAGCCTACTCTAACCCACCATTCTAGTCAAGCTGAGGTTTGTATTACCCAGTGACTGTGGAGGGCTTAATGTTGATACACCCGTGATCATTTGGACTGAGATGTGAATTCTATGAGATGGGATGTGATATGTTACTGTAACTGGGAGTTGAAAAACTGTGATTCTAAGTCTTATACTGAGGCATTGTGATACTTTGTCTCACTGAGTCAACAACTGCTCATTTAAAAAAAAAACAAATCAATTCCTGTTTAGAATAGTTGATCTCAGAGATCCCTTTTGTCTTCAAATTATCTATAATTCTTTCATTGTATAAACTCAGAGATCTAGGGAGGAGGCTCAACTTAGCAGAAGAGAGGAGGAGCAGAGCTGGAACACCTAGCTCTCAAGGAATGAAGTGATTATTCTAGAGAGAGCAACAGAGCTTATTTTACCCAAAATAAGGTAGTATATTTCTGTTAGAGTTTAAAGTTACGTGAGTCGGGGACCAAGTTATTGCTTTTCTTTGCCCTGTCTAAAGCGTTCTCCAAGGCCTTGTACTCACACAAGTACTAAAGGTTATAAAACCAAACTCTTCTGACCCCCAATCTAGTCAACTTGGGCTGTAATTATTAATGAAATTAATGTTTATTTTGAAAATCATTTACTAGACTGAATCACAAAATACTGAACCATTGTACACAATCAGTAAATATCTGTGTACTCAATTGAACTGAATGTTTTGCTTGAAATGAAACCTTCAAGATGCAGGGCTTATGAATTCTAGTTTCAGCTCTAGCACCAGCAGACACCATGTTCTTGGCTATGGTACTGAATCTTCAAGGCTCAGCCTCCTCATTCTTGAGATGGGTCAATTTTATTGTAAGCAAAGGCAATTGAGAGATCCCAAAGGGATATGAGGTGTGAGAATTCTCTCTAAATGGGGTTAGAATCCCTGTTAAAAATGACCAGTGAAACATTGTGCAATTGTGTCTTAACGTAACTTAATTTTTCTTAATAAGAGAACTGGAAATAACCTTACTAGGAAATTTAGAACAAATATGATGATATCTTTAAAGAAAATGGCTTTGTCTAAGTATTGTCGTTAGTGATCTAGTAATGTGTATCTTTGTGGTTGTATTTAGACTTTCAACTCAAATGTCAGCTCCCGTTAAGGTCTATACACTGTGGTGGTTTTGTGCTGTGGGTCCATTTAGTGATTTCCCTACCTCCCGTCCTCTATTAGATTCACAACTGTTGTTCTGCCCATAATTTCCTATGCTTGCTTTGCATTATTACATTTTTTTTTGAAAATGAGAAAGCAAAATCAATAGAAAGCAGCCATGTCTGGAGGTGACCAGGAGGTCAAGAAGCCTTAGTTTCTCAAGCCCTTAGCACCAAATTCTCTGAGATCAGCTCTTCCTTCAGTTATGCTGAGCGTTTCCCCTCTGCAGTGATGGAGAAGGGAGAACTCTTATTTTTTCTCATGAGCGTCTCTGGGGCTGTTTTCCTTAGATAAATAAGTGGTTCTATTTAATATGAAGCCTGTTTTATGAGCAGGATGAATGTGGTGTATATTCAGAATAACTAATGTTTGGAAGTTTGTTTTGTTTTGCTAAAACAAAGTTTTAGCAAACAATTTTTTTTTTTCAAATTTGAGTCTTCTGTTCTCAAGGCATCTCTGATGTAAGAGATAATGCACCATGATGGACATCAGAAGACCTCAGCTCAAATCCCAGTCCTGCCAGCTATGAGCTGTGTGGCACCAACAGGTGTCCTGTTCTCCCAGGGTCTCCCTTTTCCCATTTGAAAAATAAAAAATAACAATTCCTACCTTCACATGTTTTTTTAGGGGGTTAAATGGTAAAGGTGTTTATATCTGCTAAGCTAATTTACTTGATATATGTTTTCTTATTGAAGATATATGAGTTACGTTAGCTATTTCATGTTTAGGCTGCTGTATTTTTAGTAGGCTATATTAAGTAGAGGATTTCATTATAAAGGACAAAGTCTCCTAATCTTTGATATAGCATTGACATACTTTTTAAATATACAAGGCATAGAATACGGCCATTTCCGTTAAATCATAAATTCCCAACTGGTTATTAATCTAAGAATTCAGAATTTTGAGTAATTGTTTTTGCATCAGATTGTTTACTTCAGTGCTCTCAATTATGATGGTGCATTGGAACCGCTTGGGTTAACATTTTTTTTTTTTAATTAGCAACACCTAGGCTTCAACCAAGTACAATGAAACCAGAATGTACAGAGTGGGCACTGGAACAAAGGAGAACAAGACCAAAGGACATTTTATTTTTATCTCTATCAGTGGGTCAAAGTCCTTTCAGAAGGAGCATATAGTGGGCCTAGGTGATTGGCCACTTTATCTGTCAAAGAGGCACACACACTTAATTAGCATGGAGTGTTATAAAAGGCTTGGAGTGCAAGCTCACGGTTGTCTTAACAAGAGGAGAAGGCTTCAATGGATCCTTTTGTGGTCCTTGTGCTCTGTCTCTCATGTTTGCTTCTCCTTTCACTCTGGAGACAGAGCTCTGGGAGAGGAAAACTCCCTCCTGGTCCCACTTCTCTGCCAGTGATTGGAAATATCCTACAGATAGATATTAAGGACGTCAGCAAATCCTTAACCAATGTAAGTATGCTCCTTCAGTGGCTTGCAAAAGGTAAGTAAATTCACCTGTATTTTTTAAATAAAGTATATCCCTAGAGGTACAATGTTACAAGAGATCATTGTAAAGGAAAATATTTTGAAAGGCTTTTGTTGCCTTTTCCAGTCTGTCAGTGTCAGAAATAGTAGAATGAAATAATATATTTTGTTATTAGAGAAAGATTTAGGTCTTTGCATGTTAAATTCAGAATAACAAACTGTCAATAGTTTGAAATGTTGTGTTCCTTCTTTATTTCATAGCCATTTGCTAGAATTTTTGGCTGAAGGTAAATGGTAAGGGACGTGTTTGTTATTAGAGATTTTATTAAATAAGTCCTCTACTATATTAGCCATGTGTTTTATTCAGAATAGACGTGAAAATTGAACTTCTCTGAAGAAATAATTTATGCCTGTTGTAAAGGAAGTAGCTGTGGGTTTAGGACCAGCAAAAGCAGATAAGTGGTAGATAAGAAGTTATAGACTTCAATTATTAGATCCACAAACTATGTTTTAATTAAACTATAGCTACAATATATAAACCCCAAAATGACCTTAGGGTTTAGTAATAGTAGAAAGACGGTTAGAAGATGTATAAGTATCATGGTTTTTTCTTGAGTAAAATATGTTTTAACAGTGTTAATATGATATGTGAATACACCTTGTTGTGTAATAATTAGCATATACAGAGAGTAAAGGGCTGCGATTAGTATATTAAGCCTTATAAGCATGATGGTATGATTAGATCAAGAGAATGAGGCTGTAGTTATGAAGACTACTCCTACTAGATTGATGGTAGGGGGCAGGGCAAGATTGGTGAGGCTAGTTAAGAGTCATCACTTTCAAGGAGAGTAGTCTTTGAAGGCCCCGTGCTATTAGTATGCTTTTGTGTCTGGAATTGGTTCCTTCCAGTACGTTCTTGGTCTCGCTGACTTCAAGAATGAAGCCATGGACCCTCGTGGTGAGTGCTACAGTTCTTAAAGATGTTGTGTCCAGAGTTTGTTCCTTCAGATGTTCAGACGTGTCTGGAGTTTCTTCCTTCTGGTGGGTTCATGGTCTTGCTGACTTCAGGAGTGAAGCCACAGACCTTCACAATGACTGTTACAGCTCTTAAAGGTGGCATGTTTGGAGCTGTTCATTCCTCCTGGTGGGTTTGTGGTCTCGCTGCCTTCAGGAGTGAAGTTGCAGACCTTTGCGGTGAGTGTTATAGCTCATAAAGGTAGTGCAGACCCAAAGAGTGAGCAGCAGCAAGATTTATTGTGAAGAGTGAAAGAACAAAGCTTCCACAACATGGAAGGGGACCCGAGCAGGTTGCCGCTGCTGGCTCAGGTGGGCAGCTTTTAGTCCCTTATTTGGCCCCGCCCATGTCCTGCTGATTGGTCCATTTTACAGAGTGCTGATTTGTCCATTTTGCAGAGTGCTGATTGGTCTGTTTTTACAGAGTGCTGATTGGTGCCTTTACAAACCTTTAGCTAGACACAGAGTGCTGATTGGTGCGTTTTTACAGAGTGCTAATTGGTGCATTTACAAACTTTTAGCTAGACACAGAGCACTGATTGGTGTGTTTACAATCCTTTAGCTAGACAGAAAAGTTCTCCAAGTCCCTACCTGACCCAGAAGCCCAGCTGGCTTCGCCTCTCAATCTCCCCCTCTAAACAGGACACCCCAACTGCTGTTGGGAATTGGGTGATGACTGCTGTAGCTACTTCCTGCTGGAGAGGGACAAAGAAGGGGCCCTGCAGTTGTAGTGTCCTCCAGAGGGGAACTCTTTAGGCCAGTGAAAGGGCCAGTGGGTCAGTCCAGGGGTCCTCAGTAGGAGTTGTTAGTTGAGCTCATTTGGGGTTCCATTTGTAAGACCATCTGTAGCTTGATGGCTTTGATCCTAGAGGAAACAAATTTGACAAGGAGGTTAAAAATACAGGGCCTGAAGGTGAGTAATAGCAAGATGGCTGCCATGGGACCTAGAAAGGAGAGAAGCCATGTTGCCTAACTGCAGAGGTTGGTATGAGTTTGAAAAGCATTGTCTGATTTTGGAAGCCATTTCCTGTAAATGCTGGGTGGCATCTCATACTATTCCTGATTGGTTAGTGTAAAAATTACACTCTTCCCCTAAGAAGGTGCAGAGTCCTCCTTTCTCAGCAGTGAGCAGCTCTAGTCCTCAGTGGTTTTGGAGAGTCACTGTTGCCAAAGAGTCTATTTGGGATTGTAGAGTAAGGATAGATTTTGTTATTTCTTATAAACTGTCTGAGAAATTCTTTGAGAGTGTGTGGTAGTAGGATAATGAAGTAGATAAACTGGCTATTCTGGTTCCTGTAGCAGTAGCCATTCCTAACCCTATAAGTAGGGATATTAGTTGTATGGCTTTGCACTGATGGAATTGAGTTTTGAGGGGTACTGATAGGGTCTGATTTTCTGGGACAATGTTAATGTTGGGACTTAGGAAGACTAAGGTGCAGGTGCCAGTCCAGTTAGTGGGAAGGCAGATATAGGTCGACATTCCACATAAGAAGAATATACCTTGGCTGGGTAGACACAACTGGTTGTGTATGTTAAAAAGGTGTGTGTTTGTTGCTTTCATTTTCCCATACTCCTAGAGTACTTGCCAAGATAGCTCCAGTGAGTGGCTGGAAAGGGGTGCTGGGAGCAAACTGAGTGGCCTCCTGTGTTCTATTTTCCCATTGGAGAAAAAAAAGTTTTGTGTCTACTAGGAGCCATTCAAAAGAGTGATTGAAAGGGGATGAGAAGACATTTGCTAGTGGTTGGGGAGCTGCTGCAGGGGGTCCAGGGGTGAATGGCCATGCAGAGAGTATGTTTGCCATTACAAAACTTGGAACTGTTTGTTAAGCAGGGAGGAGGTGATGATATTTTGGGGCCCTGAGAAGTGGACAATCCATCTGAATAGAGCTGTTTGAGTGACTTGGAAGTTACTATGATCAGTTGGGGCTTGAAGTTGTAGGGTGTAATTACACTGATGGGGTAGTAGGTGCCTCAGGGGCAGGCCTGATAGCAGGTTGCATTGGATTCATACAGGTGCTTGGAAAGTTAAGGTGGTATTTGTAGTTACAAAGCTGTGTATGGGCTTTTCATTGCTTGTGTAATAGGTGAGGTTGGAAATGTAAGAACATAAAAGTTGGATTGCACATCCTGTTAGGGTATTCTTGGTCCTATCAGAGATGGAGAAGTCAGCTAATGATTGCATATTTAGAAGTTGGAAAGGGTCTTTTCCGTCATAATGAGGGTGGTAGGTTAATTTGGTAAAGACCCAGTTTTTTGTGTGAATGGGGGTGGCAACATAAGCAGAGGTTGATAGAGAGATACAAAGCCAACAGTCATTTGCCAGGGAAGGATTGGACTGGTTTAACAAAGATTGGGTTAATTTCAGAGTCTTGTAGAGATAATTAGGAGCTAGTGGAAGGGGAGGGGTGATTGTATGAGGTATCCAAGGAAGCAGGAGGGATAGATAGGCAAAGAATAAATAGGAAGGTAAAGATCGTGCTCTGGAAGATGAGATCATTTTATCCAGGCCGAGTTAAAGGTAGGAGTAAATTGCTGTCAGAAGGAAGATAGAAAGAAGGTTGAAGTGATTAGGATTTTCACCCAGCAGGAGCTACTGTATATAGTCCTATTGCAGAGAGTATGGTTAGTATGCTGCTTAATAATATGATGAAATAGTAAAAGGGTTCCATTAAAGGGGCAAGAAGAGGTGTTAAAGATAAAGATTATGTAGGTTTTCACTTATCTTTTTTAAGGAGGAAGGGGTTTTTCTTCAGGATCAGTGGTAGGAGCCTTTTTAGTCTGGGATGTTTCCTTCTGAAATAAGAGATGCAAGTCCTCCAACAGTTTGCAGGTGTATTGAGGCTGGTCTGGCTGATCTTGGGACTCCTGATCTGATGGTCCTGCAGGTTCCTCAAGGGATGTCTAAAATTTAACTCAGGTGTGGTGAATCCAAGATTCCACTCCTGCACCTTAACTGCAGTGGGGTTAGAGAGGATTACCGAGTATGGTCCTTTCCACAAAGAGGCCATAGATAGGGAGGTAGAGGGGAGAGATTTGATCAACACTAGATCTCCTGGTTGAAACAACTCTGTTCCCTTTTCTCTGTGACATCCTTCAGGTAGGTTTTTAAGGTTTCATTGATATTTTGCCAAAGAAGTTATATCTTTGACCAAGTTGGCCGTTTCGTGATCAAGTAGGAGGTTATTTGTGAAAAAAGGCCATCCATACAGCATTTCATTTGGACTGAGCCTCATTTTGTGAGAATTTCGGATTCTCAACAAGGCCATGGACAAAAGAGTAAAGAGTAGGCCATGGGAGATGAGATTCTTGTGTTAGTTTCCTTAAATGCCTCTTGAGTGTTTCATTTGCCTTCTTGACCTTCCCTGAGGATTGTGGCCTTCAGGTGCAGTGAAGGTGATATTGTATCCCTAGCGCCCTGGAAATTCCCTAAGTTATCATGGCTTTAAAAGCCAGCTCACTCTGTAAGCTTTGGGGAAGCCGAAATCTAGGAATTATTTCATGAATTAGGACTTTAATCACTTTCTCAGCCTTCTCTGTCTTGCAGGGGAAAGCTTCTATCCAATTTGTAAAGGTATCAACACAGACCAACAAGTATTGAAATCCCTTTGACTTAGGCATATGGGTGAAGTCTAACTGCCACTCCTCTCCAGGTTAGTGACCTATTCTTTGTTCCCCCAAAGGGACCTTATGATGGACCAAGGGATTCTTCCTTTGGCATACCTCACAGGCTTTGACTACCTGTCAGATTGTCTGGAGGAGATTTGGCCCTGTAAATAGGGATTTGGCCATTTGATGAGTGTTTTCAATACCCATACGAAAAGTTTGGAAGAGGGTTTTAAGTATTTTCCACTGGCTGACTTCAGGTATAAGTACCTGTCCTTCTTCTGTCATTAACCACGCTGAGGGGAGAGAAAATTATGCCCCTGTGAAAGTCCCCATTCTGTTTCAGTCAGGGAATACTGGGGCTTAATCTCTTGGAGGGGTTTGTTCCATACCAAGTGTCCTTCCATAGGTATTTCTAATGGGAGGTTCTGCCTGGCAGCAATTTTGACCTCAGCACCTGCCCAATGGTTTCCTTCTGCCTTTTCTCCTTCACCTTTCTGATGGCTTTGGCAGCGTAAGACTGCCACCACCTTGGGTTTTTGCACTGAGGGCAATAACTCCATAATTTCCTTGTGGTATTTAATGGGGGTTTCTCCAGAGGTTAGGAACTCCCTTTCTTTCCATATTACAGCATGGGCATGTAGGATTAGATAAACTACTTGTTATTTGTATACACATTTATTTTTTTTCCCTTTCCCAGTTCTAAGGCTCGGGTAAGTGCCACCAGTTCTGCTAACTGGGCACTGGTCCCTGTGGGAAGAGGCTTACTTTCAAGTACAGTTACATCACTAACTATGGCATAATCTGCCCTTTTGTATCCCATTCTCCACAAATGAACTTCCATCAGTATATAGGTTAAGGTCAGGATTAGCTAAGGAGACTTCTAAGAGGTCATCTCAGGTGGCATAAATCTGGACTATAATTTGTTGGCAGTCATGCTACCTTGGTTCCCCATCATCTGGGAGAAAAGTGGCAGGGTTGGGGGCTACACATGTATGTATTTGAAGCACCAGTCCCTCAAGGAGTAGCACCTGATATCTAAGTAGGCAGTTGTCTGATAGCCATAAACTTCCTTTGACACCTAGTATGCCATTTATATCATGAGTAGTCCAGACAGTGAGATCCTTTCCTTGTATTATTTTGATAGACTCTGACACTAAGACAGCCACTGCCACAACTACCCATAAACAGTGAGGCCAGCCTTTTGCTACAACATCAATTTCCTTACTTAGGTATACCACTGGTTGTGGGGTTGTCTCACGAGTCTGAGTAAGGACTCCAAGAGGTATCCCTGCTCTCTCTGTGACGTATAAAGAGTTTTGTCCTATGGGAAGGCTTAAAGCTGGAGCTTGTACTAGGGCCTGCTTTAAGGTTTTGAAGGCTGTTTCTGCCCCTGGTTCTCATTCAACTAGATGAGTATTTGCCCTCTGGGTCTCCTTGATTAGAGTATAGAGGGGCCTGGCTATCTCACTGTATCTGGGGATCCATAGTTGACAAAAGTTGGTGATTCCAAGGAATGCCCACAACTGTTTTAATGTCTTAGGGTAAGGATAAGCCAGTGTAGGCTGTATTCATTCCTTGCTGAGGGCCCTGGTCCCTCTGGCTAAGATTAGGCCTAGATATTTGACCTGCTGTAGGCAAAGCTGGGCCTTTGACCTAGAAGTCTTGTACCCTTGATTAGCTAGAAAGTTCAAGAGATCTAGAGTAGCCTGCTGGCATGAGGCTTCCAAACTGATAGCCAAAAGTAAATCATCCACATACTGAAGGAACAGAGTGCCTGGACTTGAGAAGTGGCTTAGATCTTGGGCCAGTGCCTGACCAAACAGATGAGGGCTATCCCTAAACCCTTGGGGCAAGACTGTCCATGTAAGTTGGAACGTGTGGTCTGAGGGATCCTCAAAGGCAAAGAGAAACTGGGAGTCAGAGTGCAGGGGAATACAGAAGAAGGCATCCTTGAAGTACAGAATGGTGAACCATTCTGCTTTCTCTGGTATTTGACAGAGCAGGGTATAGGGGTTGGGTACAACTGGATATAGATGAATTACTGCCTCACTGATGAGTATAAGATCTTGCACTAGTCTCCACTGACCATTTGGTTTTTGTACTCCTAGAATTGGGGTGTTGGAGAGATGGCCGCATTTCCTTACTGAGGCTTGAGTTTTTAAATGTTTAACAATATCCTGTAATCCTTCATGAGCTTCAGGACTTAAGGGATATTGCCTTTGATAAGGAAAAGTGGTGGGGTCTTTTAGCCTGATTTGGACTGGGTGGGCATTTTTTGCCCTTCCAAATTGTCCTTCTAGTGCCCAGACTTCAGGGTTAATTCCCTCCTCAAGTAGGGGACAACAAATGGGTAACTTGTTTCTCATATTCATGTAGATAATAGCTCCAGCTTTCACTAATATATCCCTCCCTAATAAGGGTGTGGGACTTTCAGGCATAACAAGAAAGGCATGTGAAAAGAGCAAAGTCCCCCAATTACAGCTGAGGAGGTGGGAGAAATACCTGGTTACAGGCTGTCCCAGGATTCCTCAGATGGTAACGGACCTTGAGGACCGTCGTCCAGGACAGGAGATTAACACTGAGAAGGCTGCACCAGTGTCCAGGAGGAAGTCAATTTCCTGGCCCTCAATGGTTAAACATACCCGGGGCTCAGTGAGGGTGATGACATGAGCTGGCACTTACCCTGGGCACCCTGAGTCCTGTTGTTGGATCATCTGGTTGGGGGCTTCTGGCCCAGAGAACCATTGCACTCTGGGGAAGTGTGCCTTCCAGTGATTGCCTGGGCATAGCAGACATGGGTGAGGGGGCGGCTTGTTTCTCATTGGACAATCTTTTTTAAAAGTGTCCCTGTAAATGACACTGATAACAAGCCCTACCAGGTGATTGGCCTGCTCCATTTTCTGTCCTCTCTGAACCACCAAGATTTGTTTGTCTGAGGGCCATGACTAAGGCTGTGGCCTTTCTCTGATCTCACTTTTCCTTTTGGGCCTGTTCCTCTTGGTACCTATTATAGAACACTGAGGTTGCCAGGTTTAATAATGCCTCCAGATTTTGTTCAGGGCCCAGGGCTCACTTTTGGAGCTTTCTCCTGATATCTGCAGCTGATTGGGTAAAAAACTTATCTTTTAGGATCAATTGACCCTCTAGTGAGTTGGGTGACAGGGGAGTATATTTTCTTAAGGCCTCCTGTGGCCACTCGAAGAAGGCAGAAGGATTTTCTTCCTTTCCCTGAGTTATGGTGGACATCATTGAATAATTCATGGGCTTTTTCCTAATTCTCCTAGTCCTTCTAGAACACTGGTCAACAGATGTTTATGACTCCAGTCCCCATGATCTGAGTCGAGGTCCCAGTGGGGATCCATACTGGGGATGGCTTGCTGACCAGTAGGGAATTTGTCCCTTTCTTGGGCTGTCATTCTATCATTTACCTGACTAAGATACCAGGTATCTCCAAACTCTCAGGCTGCAGCTAAATCCACATTCTTTTCATTAAAGGCCAGGGTTTGATCTAACAATAGCATGCCATCTCTCCAAGTGAGATTGAAGGTTTGTCCTAGACCCTGTAGGACATCTATGTACCTATCAGGATCATCTGAAAACTTCCCCAGGTCTGCCTTGATCTGCTTTAAATCAGAGAGGGAGAAGGGGCCATGTACCCAGGTTGGGCCAAATTCCCCTCCCCCTACAGCTTGAAGGGGACATAACCAATAGCCCGAGAGTTTTTGTGGTCCTTTGGAGATTTCTTTGCTTATTTCCTTCTGGGAAGGGGAGATTAGGGGAGGCTTATCATTAATAGGAAGTGGAACTAAGGGGAGGATAGGATACAGGGTAAGCTGAAAGGTCCTCCTGTGGGATGTAAATTGCAAGCTTTGCATAGTTGTGTATTATCCTTCAATGAAAAGAAAGCTTGGACATAAGGTATTTTACTTCATTTGCCTTTCCTCTTACACAAATGGTCAAGCTGCAGGATAGCATTGTAATTTATACTTCCCTCAGGTGGCCATTTTTCCCCATCAGAGAGAGAATAGTGGGGCCAGGCCATAGTGCAGAAAAAAATGAGTCACCTCTTTTTCAGGGTTTCTGAGTCAAATTGGTCCCAATGGCTTAGGATGCATTTCAAGGGTGAGCCTGTTGATGCCTGACTGTTTCCTATCTGAAAGACAAAATGCTTCATGGTTTTGGTTTGTTTGTTTCTCCCCACCCAGGAACCTGCAACAGTCCCTGGACCCTGCTGATCAGAATAGTTGCACTCACTGATGCAGCAGTAGAAGCACCTCTTGCCCAAGAACGCAAAACGGTCCCTGGACCTTGCTGATCGGAATAGTTGCGCTCAATGACACAGCAGCAGAAACACTAGTTTTCCTCCTAGACCACAAGGAGGACTGAGGAAGGTCGGATTTAGTGGCCCTTACCAATGCATTTTTGAAAACTTGTACCCCTGCCTGTCCTCCTAGACCACAAAGAGGAGCGAGAAAAATCAGATTTATTGGCCCTTACCACGCATTCTCAAAAACCTGTTAGAGTCCTAAGTGTTCTCCTGTTAGTATTGGGACTTTACCTGTGTCCTATAAAGATATTATGCCCCAAAAATGAAGTGGAGGACCATATCCTGAGGGAGGGAAGGGATCTCCAGAGTTGGAAGAGTGATGCCTTTTGTCCTCATTTATATGAATAGGAAGGATAGAATTTCTGAGGATCCCCATATCCTAGCTTCAGGAATAGTTTTTGTTAGGGCTGCTTGTCTGAGGAGGGATTCTAAAATTCCAGAGAGTACCCCCTAAAATGGGGCTTTGGGCAAAAATTATGTCTTTCTGATTGGTGAGCCTGGGTGCCTAAAGAAGATAACAGAGTCCTGGAGTTTATACTAGAAATCATTCATATAGGAGAAACTAGAAAATCACCAGAGACAGGCAGTGGTTTTTAGAAGCAGGACTAGCCTCAGAGAAGAGAGGCAAGAGGAAGTTTGTCTGGCAGGCACTAGGACCCAGGAGGCAAGGGTCAGGATAGATAGGATAGATGGGCAAGTCTCGCTTGGGTGACATGACTTTGAGAGTTCTGCTCATGGCCACAGGGTCAACCAACTTGTTGTCAGGACCCCGGAGCTGAATGACTTTCCTCTCTGTCGACCCTTGGCTCGGCCCAGAAATACAGGAAAAGTGAAAGCTGGTTCCAGGCAAACCAATGCTCACAACTCCAAAGAGTCAGGGATTGTTAGAGAGCCCTTTCCCAGAAAGCCTGACACCCGTGTCTTTAGTCCGGCGGCCACACTGGTCACTTTTAACTGACCGATAGGTGCCTGGTATTTAGCCCCTGAATTCTAAGGAAAAATAGGACAGAATAGCAAGTGAAAGGGATCCAATGGTACTAACCACTTGGCAATAGGCAAAAGTCCCTTCATTGTCACCAAAATGTGTCCAGAATTGGTTCCTTCTGGTGGGTTCTTGGTCTCACTGACTACAAGAATGAAGCTGCGGACCCTCATGGTGAGTGTTACAGTTCTTAAAGATGGTGTGTCTGGAGTTTGTTCCTTCAGATATTCAGATGTGTCCAGAGTTTCTTCCTTCTGGTGGGTTCATGGTCTTGCTGATTTTGGGAGTGAAGCCGCAGACCTTCACAGTGAATGTTAGAGTTCTTAAAGGTGGCACATCCAGAGTTGTTCATTCCTCCTGGTGGGTTCTTGGTCTTGCTGACTTCAGGAGTGAAGCCACAGACCTTCTCAGTGAGTGTTACAGCTCTTAAAGGTGGTGCATCCAGAGTTGTTCATTCCTCCCGGTGGGTTTGTGGTCTTGCTGGCTTCAGGAGTGAAGCTGCAGACCTTTGCAGTGAGTGTTACAGCTCTTAAAGGTGGCACGTCTGGAGTTGTTCATTCCTCCTGTGGGTTCATGGTCTTGCTGGCTTCAGGAGAAAAGCTACAGACCTTTGCAGTGAGTGTTACAGCTCATAAAGGTAGTGAAGACCCAAAGAGTGAGCAACAACAAGATTTATTGTGAACAGTGAAAGAACAAAGCTTCGACAGCATGGAAGGGGACCTGAGCAGGTTGCCGCTGCTGGCTTGGGTGGCCAGCTTTTATTCCCTTATTTGCCCCACCCATGTCCTGCTGATTGGTCCATTTTACAGAGTGCTGATTGGTGTGTTTACAAACCTTTAGCTAGACACAGAGTGTTGATTGGTGCATTTTTATAGAGTGCTGATTGGTGCATTTACAAACCTTTAGCTAGATACAGAGCACTAATTGGTGTGTTTACAAACCTTTAGCTAGAGAGAAAAGTTCTCCAAGTCCCCACCCAACCCAGAAGCCCAGATGGCTTCACCTCTCAGTTTGGTTGTGTACTTGTTTGTAGTTTGAATTTGCAAGGCAGAATAATAGGGATGAGGTTAGTCCATGGGTAATTATTAGGGCAGTTGCAACTGTAAAACTTCAGGGGGTTTTAATGAGAATAGCCATGATAATACATGCGGCTTATGGAGGAGTAAGTAATGAGTGATTTTAGATCAGTTTGGCACAGACAAGTTGAGCTTGTTATGATTATTCCTCATAGGGATAGTATGAGGGAGGAATAATCTATAAACTCTGTTGGGGGTTAAGGATTAAGGTGATTCTTATAATCCCATAGCCACCTAATTTTAGGAGTACTGCTGTGGGGACTATTGACCCAGCAATGGGGACCTCTACATGGGCTTTTGGGGGTTCTAGGTGGAGTCCATAGAGAGGTGATTTTACTATAAATGCTATGATGCATGCTAATCATAAAAGGCTGTTAGACCAGGAAATTGTTAGTTCTTGAAGCTGGGTATTTGTCTTAAGGTAGACACGAGAGTGCTGATAAATTTCTCAGGCATGAGTATTGGAAAAAGCGAAGTTTCAAATTTGGGTCTTCTGTATATTAGCTGTGGGACACTGAAAATGAATTTGTCATTCTCTTGGCTCAGTTTGTTTGTTTAAAATAGAGCAAATAGACCTGCTGAACATGTTGGTGTGAGGATTAATTGTAATCTGTGTAGCAATTGTCTGACCATTGCCTTGAACATCATAGGCCATCTGAGTGGCAAGTATAATAATCATCATCATGTTTATATATACAATTCAGAAATATTTGAGCCTGTGTAACTGAATAAAAGCATTCAAATACAATGAAAATATGAATCTAAGTCAGGCTTAGTAAATGGACAAAACAGTGACTTCATTTGCTATTAACTGTATCTCCTTTTCTAGCTCTCAAAAGTCTATGGCCCTGTGTTCACTCTGTATTTTGGCTTGAAACCTATGGTGGTGTTGCATGGATATGAAGCAGTGAAGGAAGCCCTGATTGATCGTGGGGAGGAGTTTTCTGGAAGAGGCCATTTCCCACTGGCTGAAAGAGCTAACAGAGGATTTGGTAGGTGTGCATGTCCCTGTTTCAGCATCTGTCTTGGGGAAGGGGAGGATGGAAAACAGACTAGCAGAGCTTCTCGGGCAGAGCTTGGCCCATCCACATGGCTGCCCGGTGTCAGCTTCCTCTTTCTTGCCTGGGATCTCCCTCCTAGTTTCTGTTTCTCTTCCTGTTAGGAATCATTTTCAGCAATGGAAAGAGATGGAAGGAGATCCGGCGTTTCTCCCTCATGACGCTGCGGAATTTTGGGATGGGGAAGAGGAGCATTGAGGAGCGTGTTCAAGAGGAAGCCCACTGCCTTGTGGAGGAGTTGAGAAAAACAAAGGGTGGGTGAACACACTCTCTATCACTGACCTTTCTGGACTGCTCTCCTCTCTACTGACATTCTTGGAAACATTTCAGGGGTGGCCAGATCTTTTATTTGGAGTCCTGGTTGTTAGCTCATGTGAAGCAGGGGTTGAAGCTGAGAGCCAAGGGAATTTGCACATATTTGTGCTGTGTGTGTACAGGCATGATTGTGCATACAGTGTGGGTATAAAAGGTTCATTTAATCCTATGTTCTCCTGAACTTTGCTTCTTTGTTTTCAAAAAAGAAATGATGAATATAGATTTTGAGTTCATTTTTGAAAGAGTTAAAGAGCAGTGTTTTTCCCATTACCTATTCCAGAACATGTCACCAGAGAATACTTGACAAGTGGACACGGTGGGAATGGCCCTATCACAACCCTAGGGAGCATGAACCAAATGGAATGTGCTTTTATTTAATTGGACTGTGTTTGTATGGTCAGCCTCACTGACTTGTCTAGTGTTTCTTTTAGGCCCGTGCTTGCTGTTCTGTCTAGTAATGACATTCTACAGTTTTTATTGCTTAGTCATATCTTAGTGTAGTTCTCATCAATTTTTATTTGTCTGTAAGTACAGCATTATTTAAAAAATAGTGTTAATTATTGCTTGTTACTCTATTGATTTATTTTGAGTAAACATATGCTATAACATAATTCTGTGAAATACACAAATGTCAATTTATAAAATAATTTATTTAACTAGATTTTAATTATTAGTAATAACTCTGTAATTTTTTTTCCTTAAGTATAATTTGGCTCTGTTTCATTTTGCTTATCTCTTTCTGACCATATTTATGAAATTTTGGCTTAGAAATTTATGGTAATTATTATTTTCCACTGCCAACTCTACTCACCTATGAAGTTTTACAATGAATCAGTTTATCAGCTTGGATACCAAATTACCTCATTTTAAAATTCTGTTTTCCAAATGAAGTGAAAGACTGAAAATCAGATTTATCTGTGAATGATACACACACACTCAACAGACTTCCAGCTGTTCAATGCCTTGCTATTCATTCAGAGTACTTTTGACTAAAGTCACTATTTAGGGCCTATAGGTGTCAATTTGGAAGCTCTTTAAATATAAAGTTTAATATTTCAAAATAATAAGAGCTATTTATGACAAACCCATAGCCAATATCATATCGAATGGGCAAAATCTGGAAGCATTCCCTTTGAAAACCAGAGCAAGACAAAGATGCCCTCTCTCACCACTCCTATTCAACATAGCATTGGAAGTTCTCACCAGGGCAATCAGGCAAGAGAAAGAAATAAACCGTATTGAGATAGGATGAGAGGAAGTCAAATTGTCTCTGTTTACAGATGACATGATTGTATATTTAGAAAACCCCATTGTCTCATCCCCAAAACTGTTTATGCTGATAAGCAACTTCAGCAAAGTCTCAGGATACAAATTCAATGTGCAAAAATCACAAGCATTCCTATACACCAATAATAGACAAGCAGTCAAATCATGAGTGAACTCCCATTCACAATTGCTACAAAGAGAATCAAATGCCTAGAAATACAACTTAAAAGGGATGTGAAAGACCTCTTCAAGGAGAACTACAAACCACTGCTCAGGGAATTTAGAGATTACACAAACAAATGGAAAAACATTCCATGCTCATGAATAGTAAGAATCAACATTGTGAAAATGGCCATACTGCCAAAAGTAATTTATAGGTTCATTGCTATTCCCATCAAGCTGCTATTGACTTTCTTCACAGAACTAGAAAAAACTACTTTAAATTTCATATGGAACCAAAAAAGAGCTTGTAAAGCCAAGACAATCCTAAGCAAAAAGAACAAAGCTGGAGGCATCATGCTACCTGACTTCAAACTATACTACAAGGCTACAGAAGCCAAAATAGCATGGTACTTATACCAAAACAGATATATAGAACAATGGAACAGAACAAAGGCCTCAGAAATAATGCCACACATCTACAACCATCTGATCTTCAACAAACCTGACAAAAACAAGCAAAGGGAAAAAGATTCCCTATTTAATAAATGGTGTTGGACAAACTGCCTAGCCATATGCAGAAAACAGAAACTGGATCCCTTCCTTATATCTTATACAAAAATTAACTCAGGATGGATTGAAGACTTAAACATAAAACCTAAAACCATAAAAACCCTAGAAAAACCTAGGTAATATCATTCAGGACATAAGCATGGGCAAAGACTTCATGACTAAAACACCAAAAGCAATGGCAACAAAAGCCAAAATTGACAAATGGCAAACTAAAGAGCTGCACAGCAAAGGAAACTCTCATAAGAGTGAACAGGCAACCTACAGAATGGAAGAAAATTTTTGCAATCTATCCATTTGACTAAGGTCTAATATCCAGAATCCACAAGGAACTTAAACAAATTTACAAGAAAAAAACAAAACAACAACAATAAAAAACTGCTGGATCTGTTCTGCAGACCCTGGCCAATGGATGAAATGAGTACTCATATACAGGTATGAGGTGTAAGAGCAGCTAGGGGACTGTCTGGCTCAAGTGGCCAGAGTGTAGCCTCGAGAAGATGGAGTTGCATCCTTTTATTCAGTGCAGGCACAATGCTGAAAATCTGGAGCCCACACAATCTGTAGGTAATTAATAATTTATTGTTCCCCTTTCAGGGAACATCAAGAACGGATGATCAAAGGTCAGTTCCTGGTCAACATAAGTAAACAAGCCTGTTCAAGATGACTTCCCCTTCCCTCCCTTGTGCATACTCCTCGTCCTCTGCCTCAGGGTTAGAGAACAGCTGCCTTCAGCTATTCTCACCTGAAGCTATGCAGAGCCTTCCGACCTTTCAGAAGGCCTGCTCCTTTACCTATACTTTTTCCCCACCACTCTGATGGATCTCTTACAAACAACTCCATCAAAAAGTAGGTGAAGGATATCAACAGACACTTCTCAAAAGAAGACATTTATGTGGCCAACAAACATATGAAAAAATCTCATCATCACTGGTCATTAGAGAATGCAAATCAAAACCACAATGAGGTACAATCTCATGCCAGTTAGAATGGTGATCATTAATAAGTTAGGAAACAAGAGATGCTGGTGAGAATGTGGAGAAATAGGAATGCTTTTACACTGTTGGTGGAAGTGTAAATTATTTCAACCACTGTGGAAGACAGTGTGGCAATTCCTCAATGCTAGAACCAGAAATTCCATTTGATCTAGCAATCCCATTACTGGGTATATACCCAAAGGATTATAAATGATTCTACTATAAAGATACATACAAACGTATGTTTATTGCAGCACTATTTACAATAGCAAAGACTTGGAACCAACCCAAATGCCCATCAATGACACACTGGATAAAGAAAATGTGGCATATATACACTGCAGACTACTATGCAGCCATTAAAAAGAATGAGTTCATGTCCTTTGCAGGGACATGGATGAAGCTGGAAACCACCATCCTCGGCTAACTAACACAGGAACAGAAAACCAAACACCGCATGTTCTCACTTATAAGTGGGAGTTGAACAATGAGAACACATGGACACAGGAAGGGTAACATCACACACCAGGGCCTGTTGAGGGGTTGGGGGGCAAGGGGAGGGAGAGCATTAAGACAAATACCTAATGCATGTAGAGCTTAAAACCTAGATGACAGGTTCATAGATGCAGCAAACCACCATGGCACATGTATACCTATGTAACAAATCATCTGCACAATTCTGCCCATGTATGCCAGAACTTAAAGTAAAATTAAAAAATTAAAAAAATAAAGTTTAACAATCACTTGATTACAACAACTTTATTTCAGAGATCCTCCACCAAACAAGAAAACTTTTTGTATAATTTAATTTATTTAGCTATTAAATGATAGACTTGGTCTAATCAATGTCAAATTTCAAATAAGTTAAATTTGAAGGATGATTAGAGATGACGGGCATTTAATTCCTAGAGAAGAAAATTCATTTTTAAAAAACTAAAGAAGAAACAAAAAACTCCATTTATTAATTTACTTTTTTTCTTTTCTCTTTTCTTTCTTTCTTTCTTTTTTTTTTTTTTTGAGTTGGAGTCTCACTCTTTTGCCAGGCTGAAGTGTACTGGTGTGATATCACCTCAGTGCAACCTCTGCCTCCTGGATTCAAGTGATTCTCCTCCCTCAGCCTCCCAAGTAGCTGGGATTACAGGCACCCACAACCACATTCGACTAATTTTTGCATCCTTAGCAGAGATGGGGTTTCACCATGTTGGCCAGGCTGGTCTTGAACTCCTGACCTCAGGTGATCCACCTGCCTTGGCCTCCCAAAGTGCTGGGATTATAGGCGTGAGCCACTGTGCCCTACCTAATTTACTTTTCCTTGTTTGCCTTATCTGGGATTTTCATTTCAAATAACAAGTTTTTGTTTAATTTTTTTTTGACAAACTAATCTGTGTTAGACATACTATTCATTTATGTTTGTTTTTGTTCTCATAAAACACATTCTATTTCTTACATTTATTTCCTCAAATACATGAATTCACCCATAGTCTCTCTAGTTCCTCTCTACTGGTTCAATACATGATTCTTTCAGCTATTCGTTGTAATATAAAAAGCTTTGAAATCCCCAACTATTCTCACCCTTTCTATCTCAGTGCTTTGTTGTCTACAGACTTTGCAGACTGATGTGATTCCCTCTGAATCTTAAATTATTCAGTTTCTAAAAAAGTCTCTTTTTTTTCTTTCCAAAGTAAAAGACAAATAGGCCGGGAATGTAAATTTAGCATTTGAGCAACCATTATTTAACCAGCTAGGCTGTAATGGTTAATTAGGGATTAATGTAAAAGTGATGTGTTGATTTTATGCATGCCAAACTCTTTTTTGCTTTTAAGGGAATTCATAGGTAAGATATTGCTTAAAATTTCTAAATTATTATTATCTGTTAACAAATACAAACTGTTTTATATCTAATGTTTACTCGTATTTTAAAATTGTTTCCAATCATTTAGCCTCACCCTGTGATCCCACTTTCATCCTGGGCTGTGCTCCCTGCAATGTGATCTGCTCCATTATTTTCCAGAAACGTTTTGATTATAAAGATCAGCAATTTCTTAACTTGATGGAAAAATTGAATGAAAACACCACGATTGTGAGCACCCCCTGGATCCAGGTAAGGCCAAGATTTTTGCTTCCTGAGAAACCACTTAAGGTCTTTTTTTCTGGGAAATCCAAAATTCTATATCGACCAAGCCCTGAAGTACATTTTTGAATACTACAGTCTTGCCTAGACAGCCATGGGTTGAATATCTGGGAAAGATGTCAAAGTTCTTTATTTTAGGCACAGGAAATGAATACCCCAATATAGATCAGGCTTCTAAGCTCCCTGATCAGTGTTTTTTCCACTAAACTCCAAAGACCTGTTTCTATAAAGTGCTTTGGTGACAGCCCCAAAGCATGCTTGTATCAATCCATGGACATCCAGGCACTTTGGAGTCTTCCATTACCCACAAGGCTTGTCCTTCAATTCACACTTTGTCATATTATGTGACAGAAATATCCTAATCTAAAAGATGTTATCTCCTTCAAGGAGAGAGAATATTTGGAACCACAGAAGCTGTCAAGAAACACTGAATAGGGCAGGGGTGTTTGATATCTCAGTTGGGTTTCTAGCTGATGAGATAGCTGGGTTAGGAATGACAAAATTATTGTTTTTTTGGTGTATGAACCATAAACAGACATCATACTTTTACCCTGTGCTGAATTGGCATGTTTTATACTCTGCCTAAATAATAATTGTATGATTTTACAGAAGTCATTTAACTGCTCTGGTGTACAGTTGGAATTTGAAGAATTTTTGAGCCCCTCCCACTTCTAAAATACTAATTCAATTTCAGAGGCTGCTTGATAGAAATCAATATAGCAGGGACTAGCTTTGTACTATCAATCAGGTTGTGCAAACTCTTTTAAACTATGCTGTCATCTCCAAAATGTTAATGTAGTAATTCATACCATCTTATATTTCAAGATTGTAGAGAAGAATTGTAAAAAGTAAGATAATTAATATAAAGATGCTTTTATACTATAAAAAGGAGGTATGAGTCTAGGAAATGATTATCATCTTTGATTCTCTGGTCAGAATTTTCTTTCTCAAATCTTTTATAATCAGAGAATTACTACATATGTACAATAAAAATTTCCCCATCAAGATATACAATATATTTTATTTACATTTACAGCTTTAAATTACAACCAGAGCTTGGTATATGGTATGTATGTCTTTATCAAATGCTTTTAATTTAATAAATTATTGTTTTCTCTTAGATATGCAATAATTTTCCCCCTATCATTGATTATTTCCCGGGAACCCATAACAAATTTCTTAAAAACATTGCTTTTATGGAAAGTTATATTTCGGAGAAAGTAAAAGAACACCAAGAATCGATGGACGTAAACAACCCTCGGGACTTTATTGATTGCTTCCTGATCAAAATGGAGGAGGTAAAATGTTAACAAAAGCTTAGTTATGTGACTGCTTGCATATTTGTGATTCATTGACTAGTTTTGGGTTTACTACGGATGTTTAACAGGTCAAGGAGTAATGCTTGAGAAGCATATTTAAGTTTTTATTGTATGCATGAATATCCAGTAAGCATCATAGAAAATAGAAAATTAAATTGTTAAATAATTAGAATACATAGACAAAATTGTTTAGATAAATATAATCTACCTGAACAATAAAGATGACAGGATAGGAAAAACTCTGTTCTGCAGCTTCCAGTGAGATCAGCGCAGGAGGAACTTAAACAAATTTAAAAGAAAATAAAAAACATCTCCATCAAAAACTGAGTGAAGGATATGAACAGACACTTTTCAAAAGAAGTCATTAGAGAAATGCAAATAAAAACAACAATGAGATACCATCTCATGCCAGTTAGAATGGTGATCATTAAAAAGTCAGGATATAATAGATGCTGAAGAGGATGTGGAGAAATAGAAATGTTTTTACTCTGTTTGTGGGAGTGTAAATTAGTTCAATCATTGTGGAAGGCAGTGTGGCGATTCCTCAAGGATCTAGAACTAGAAATACCATTCTACCCAGCAATCCAATTATTGAGTATATACCCAAAGGATTATAAATTATTCTATTATAAAGACACATGCACACATTTGTTTATTGTGCCACTATTCACAATAGCCAAGACTTGGAATCAACCCAAATGTACATCAATGACAGACTGGATTAAGAAAATGTGGCACATATACACCATGGAATACTATGGAGGCATAAAAAAGATGAATTCATGTCCTCTGCAGGGACATAGATGAAGCTGGAAGCCATCATTCTCAGTAAACTAACACAGGAACAGAAAATCAAACACCGTATGTTCTCACTTATAAGTGGCAGTTGAACAATGAGAACACATAGACACAGGGTGGGGAACATCACACACTGGGGCCTGTCAAGGGGTGGAGGGCTAGGGGAGGGATAGCATTAGGAGAAATACCTAATGTAGATGACAGGTTCATAGGTGCAGGAGACCACCATGGCACATGTACACCTATTTAACAATCCTGCACGTTCTGCACATGTATCCCAGAACTTAAAGTATAATAATAATAACAAAAATCTACCCAAGGGGAAACAAAATGCAGATTTTAGATGAAATGGAAGCAATTATCAACAAGTTAGAAAATATAAAATATTATGTCATAGGTTGAAAATGGGCATCATTATTGCACACAGTTTATTTGAGAATGGGAAAGAATGGTTTAACCTAGGTGGGTTTCCTGCATTCCTGCAGATTGAAATAGGCCTTAAAATATTTGCAGTGAGAGTCAGAGGAGGGGTTTCAGATGGGTTGGAATGATTTACATGGAGGCGTAGAGGAGTGTGATGGGAAAGAGTAGGTGGATGGAAGAGGGAAGGCTTCACTGAGTGTGAACTAAAATGATTTGTACAGATAAGAATTGGAATTTGGTATCTATCAGATATCGTGTAAACATCACGTCTTTTGTCATTGCACCATTTTTGAAAAGGCTATTTTTTCCTCCTATTGAATTGTCTTGACAACCTTGTCAAAATCCAATTGACTATAAATGTGTGAAGGGTTTTTTTGGGGGGCTCTCAATTCTACTCCATTTATCTATATGTCTGTCCTAATGCCTATAGTATACCATCTTGAAGTCTTAATTACTGTACCTTTGTAATAATATCAACTTATTAAATCAAGGAGTGTGAGTCTTTTGTTGTTCTTTTTCAATACTGTTTTCATTATTCTGGGTCCCTTGAATCTTCATATGAAATTTAGGATCAACTTGTCAATTTCTTCAAAGGAGCTGTGCAACCACCAGCTTTCTCTGGTTTCAAAATGTTTTTATCATGCCACAAAAACATATTATATTCGCTAAATAATCACTCCATTCCCCCACTCCATCATGTAATAACCTCTAATCTTTTTTCTGTCTCTATGGGTTTGCCTGTTATGGATATATAAAGAACTCATAGCATATGCGACCTTTTATTTCTGGGTCCTTACACTTACAATGTTTTGGAGGCTCATCTAAGTTGTAGCATATATCAGTACTTCATTCTTTTTTGTGGATAAAGTATATTTTATTTTCTACGCACATTTATCACAAATTGTTATTCATCTGTTTATGGACATTTGCATTGTTTCCAAATTTCGGCTCTTATAGATAATCTTTCTTTAACCATTTGTGTATGTTTCTTTATGGGCATGTTTTCATCATTCTTTAGTATATTCTCAGGAGTTGATTTGCTGGGTCAAATGGTAATTTTATGTTTATCTTCTTGTATAAGAGCCAAACTTTTCTACAGTGAATGTGGCATTTTATATTCCTTCCAGCAATGTAGAAGGATTTCTATTTTTCCACATAGTTGCTAATACTTGTAATTTTCTGTATTTATTAAAGCCATCCTAGTGAATGTAAAGTGGTATCTCATTATGGATTTATTTATTTATTTATTTTGAGACAGAGTCTCACTCTGTTGCATGGGCTGGAGTGCAGTAGCATGATCTCATTCAAGCAATTCTCCTGCCCCAGCCTTCAGAGTAGCTGGGATTACAGGCTTGTGCCACCATATCTGACTAATTTTTATATTTGTGGTGGAGATAGGGTTTCACCATGTTGGCCAGGCTGGACTCGAACTCTTGACCTCAGGTGATCTGCCCACCTTGGCATCCCTAAGTGCTGGGATTACAGGTGTGAGCCACCATGCCCAGGTCTCATTGTGGTTTTAACTTGTATTTAATGACCAGTGATTTTGAACTTCTTTTAATATACTGTTACCCATTTGTATATCTTCTTTTGAGAAATGTTATTCAAGTACATTTCCTATTTAAATTAATTTGCCTTTATTTTTCTTTTTAAGCTATTAGAATTGTTTATGTTTTCAAAACACTAAACTCTTACATATACATAATATGAAAATATTTCTTCCCATTCTGTTGGTTGTCATTTCACATTCCTAATTATATTCTTGATGCACAAAGTTTAATTTTGATGAAGTTTGGTTTATCTATTTTTTCTTTTGCTCATCTGGTATCAAATTTATGAATCTATTGCCAAATATGAAGTCATGAAGATTTACTCCTATGTTTTATTCTAAGAGTTTTATAGTTTTAGCCCTTATATTTAAGTTTTTCCATCCATTTTTCAGTTATATTTCTCATTTGGAGTGAGGTAGGGAAGGTCCCAGCTTCATTTGTATTTTGTCATCCAATTGACTCATCACCATTTTTTGAAGAGATTCTTTCCTCAGACTGAATGGTCTAGGCACCCTTGATGAAAGTAAATTGGCCATAGATGTTTAGGTTTATTTCTTCATTTCAGTTTTATTCCATTGGTCTTGATGTCTATCTTTATGCTAGTACCACACTTTTGATTATTGTACTTTGTAGTAAGTTTTGAAGTTGGAAACTGAGAACTCACTGATACAGAAATTAAGAAGAAATTACTTAGGCAGAGAGTAAGCATTTGGGAGTTCTCGGTAAGGTTTTTCTTTTTAATGAAAAGCAACCCCAGATCATTGTCTGGCAAACAGCAGCCTGTAAAATTGAGCTGCAGACATAGACAAGCAAGCTGGAAGCCTGCACGGTGAATGCTGATAGGAAAGAACTACCTGTGACTAGGCATGTTCAAAATGGTGGCTCTATCTTCCCTTCCCTTTGCCAGCCACATGTACAGTAAGGAGCAGACAAGATGGCGCTGGTCAAGTGGAAAGTCCATTTGCATAATAACATTAGAGTGGGGTGGCCAGCCTTCCCTGCCCACTATGTAAATGCCACACCTGATTGAGCCAATCTTTGGGCCCTATATAAATCAGACACTGCCTTTTCCAGCCTGCTTATAAGATCTGCTGTGGTCCGCCTCCTTCCCCCTCTTTGGATGTCTCTCTCTCTCACAAGAAACTGCTCTTTTTCTCCTTTCTTCTGTTATTAAACTACCTGCTCCTTAACCCACTCAGATGTGTCCATGTCCTAAATTTTCCTGCGGCACGATGACAAACCTGAGGGTATATATCCCAGGTAATGTAGCTGCTTCATCACCATGTAGTTGCATATGAATTGGACAATCAACTTTCGCCCTTCTGGAAAAAGGTCATTGGTATTTTGGTAGGGATTGCATTGAATCTTTAGATCACTTTGAGGAGTATGGCCATCTTAACAATATTAAGTCTTCCAATCCTTGAACATTGAAGAGTTTTCAATTTATTTAGGTATTAGATATTCTTTTTTCCTCCTTTGCAAGGGTCTGGTTTAGTTTAAAAGGCAAGTTTACCTTAAATTTTGTATTTAGTTATGATAATTGCTTGCCTGATTTTAAAATGATACCATACGAAATACTTTCTTTTTAAAAAAATTTTCAACTTTTATTTTAGATTCAGGAAGTGCATGTTCAAGTTTGTTACATGGGTTTATTGTGTGATGATGAAGTTTAGGGTACAAATAATTTCATCACCCAGGTAGTGAGAATAGTACCCAATAGGTAGCTTTTCAGCTCTTGCCTTTATATCTCTCTAGCCTCTATAGTAATTCCCAGTGCGTATTGTTTCCATCTTTGTGTCCCATTTTTATATGAGAACATGTGGCATTTGGTTTTCTGTTGCTGCATTAATTCTCTCAAGACAATGGCCTCCAGCTGCATCTATGTTGCTGCAAAGACATGATTTTTTTTATGGCTGCATAGCATTTCATAGTGTGTATATACCACATTTTCTTTATGCCACACACCATTGGTTGCTTCTATGTCTTTGCTATTGTGAATAGTGCAGAGATGGACATATGAGCACATGTGTCTTTTTGGTAGAACAATTTGTTTTCCATTGGATATGTACCCAGGAGTGGAATTGCTGCATCAAATGATAGTTCTGTTTTTAGTTCTTTGAGAAATTTCCAAACTGCTTTCCATAGTGGCTGAACTAACTTACATTTCCACCAGTAGTGTATAAGTTTTCCCTTTTTTCTGCAGCCTCACCAACATCTGTTATTTTTTGGCTTTTTAATCATATCCATTCTGACTGGTATGAGATGATATCTCATTGTGGTTTTGATTTGCATTTCTCTGATGATAAGTGATGTTCAGCATTTTGTCATATGCTTGTTGGCCATGTGTATGACTTCTTTGGAAGGACATATGTTCTTTGCCCAATTTTAATGAAGTTATTTGTTTTTTAACTTGTTGAATTGTCTAAGTACCTTATAGATTCTCGCTGTTGGACCATTGTTAGAGTCACAGTTTGCAAATATTTTGTCCCCATTCTGTAGGTTGTCTGTTTATTCTGTTGATACTTTGTCTTGCTGTGCAGAAGCTCTTTACTTTAATTAGGTCCCACTTGTCAATATCCATTTTGGTTCCAATTGCTTTTGAGGGATTATTCATAAATTCTTTGCAAAAGCCTGTATCCAGAATGGTATTGCATAGATTTTTTTCTATAGGATTCTTAGTTTGATGTTTTAAACTTAGATCATTAATATATCTCGAGTTAATTTTTGTATATGGTGCAAGGAAGTGTTCCAGTTTTATTCTGTGTATGGCTAGCCAGTTATCCTAGTTCAATTTACTGAATAGAGAGTCCTTTCCTCATTGATTATTTTTGTCAACTTTGTTGAAGATCAGATGGCTATAGGTGTGTGGCTTTATTTCTGGCTTCTCTATTGCTTTGGCTATTTGGGCTCTTCTTTGGTTTCAAACGAATTTTAGGATAGTTTTTCCTAATTCTGTGAAAAATGACATTGGTAGTTTGATAGGAATAGCATTGAATCTGTAGATAGCTTTGGGCAGTCTAGCCATTTTAATGATATTGATTGTTTCAATCCATAAGCATGAACTGTTTTATCATTTGTTCCTGTAATCTATGATTTTGTTCAACAGTGTTTTGTAGCTCTCCTTGTAGAGACCATTTGCCCCTTTGTTAGCTGTATTCCTAGGTTCCACCCCCTCCCCCCACTATGGCTATTATAAATGGGATGGCATTCTTGATTTGGCTTTCAGCATGAACATTTTTGGTGTATACAAATGGTACTGAGTTTTGTACATTTATTTTGTGTGCTGAAATTTCACTGAAGTTGTATATCAGTTCCAGGAGCTTTTCAGAAGGTTATTTAGGATTTTCTAGGCCTGAGATGGGTCTTCTAGGCCTGAGATGGAGCTTCTACATCTACTAGTAAAAGATGGGACTTGTACTCTTGTAGACAGTAGAAGGATGGGCATTTTTAAAAATTTTTAAATTATACCTTAAGTTCTGGGGTACATCTGCAGAACATGCAGTTTTGCTACATAGGTATATACGCACCATGGTGTTTGCTGCACCCATCATCCTGTCATCTACATGAGGTATTTCTCCTAATGCTATACCTCCCTCTCTCCATGTGTTCTCATTGTTCATTTCCCACTTATGAGTGAGAACATGCAGTGTTTAGTTTTCTGTTCTTGTGTTAGTTTGCTGAGAATGATGGTTTCCAGCTACATCCATGTCCCTGCAAAGGACATGAACTCATCCTTTTTAATGGCTACATAGTATTCCGTGATGTATGTGTGCCATATTTTCTTTATCTGTCTATCATTGATGGGCATTTGGGTTCATTCCAAGTCTTTGCTGTTGTAAGCATTGCTGCAATAAATATACATGTGCATGTGTCTTTATAGTAGAAGGGCTTATAATCCTTTAGGTATATACCCAGTAATGGGATTACTGGGTCAAATGATATTTCTAGTTCTAGATCCTTGAGGAATTGCCACACTGCCTTCCATAATGATTGAACTAATTTACATTCCCACAAACAGTGTAAAAATATTCCTATTTCTCCATATCCTCTCCAACACCTATTGTTTCCTGACTTTTAATGTTCTCCATTCTAACTGGCATGTGATGGTATCTCATTGTGGTTTTGATTTGCATTTTTCTAATGACCAGTGATGATGAGCTTTTTTTCATATGTTTGCTGGCCACATAGATGTCTTCTTTTGAGAAGGGTTTGTTGATATCCTTCACCCACTTTTTGATGGGGTTGTTTGTTTTTTTTTCTTTTAAATTTGTTTAAGTTCTTTGTTGATTCTGGATAGTTGCCCTTTGTCAGATGGATAGATTGCAAAAATTTTCTCCCATTCTCTAGGTTGCCTGTTCACTCTGGTGATAGTTTCTTTTGCTCTGGAGAAGATCTTTAGTTTAATTAGATCTCATTAGTCAATTTTGGCTTTTGTTGCCATTACTTTTGGTATTTTAGTCATAAAGTCTTTGCCCATGCCTGTGTCCTGAATGGTATTGCCTAGGTTTTCTTCTAGGATTTTTATGGTTTTAGGACTTATGTTTAAGTCTTTAATCCATCTTGAATTAATTTTTGTATAACGTGTAAGAAAGGGATCCAGTTTTAGCTTTCTCCTTATGGTTAGTCAGTTTTCCCAACACCATTTATTAAAAAGGGAATCCTTCCCCCATTTCTTGTTTTTGTCAGGTTTGTCAAAGATCAAATGGCTGTAGATGTGTGGTGTTATTTCTGAGGCCTCTGTTCTGTTCCATTGGTCTATATATCCGTTTTGGTAACAGTACCATCTGTTTTTATTACTTCAGCCTTGTAATATAGTTTGAAGTCAGGTAGTGTGATGCCTCCAGCTTTGTTCTTTTTGCTGAGGATTGTCTTGGCTATACTGGCTCTTCCTTGGTTCCATATGAAATTGAAAGTAGTTATTTTGAATTCTGTGAAGAAACTCAGTGGTAGCTTGATGGGGATGGCATTGATTCTATAACTTATCTTGGGCAGTATGGCCATTTTCATGATATTGATTCTTCCTATCCATGAGCATGGAATGTTCTTCTATTTATTTGTGTCCTCTTTTATTTCACTGAGCAGTGGTTTGTGGTTCTTGAAGAGGTCCTTCACATCCTTTGTAAGTTGGATTCCTAGGTATTTTATTCTCTTTGTAGCAATTGTGAATGGGAGTTCACTCATGATTTGGCCCTCTGTGTATCTGTTATTGGTGTATAGGAATGCTTGTGATTTTTGCACATTGATTTTTGTATCCTGAGACTTTGCTGAAGTTACTTATCAATTTAAGGAGTTTTGGGCTGAGACAATGGGGATTTCTAAATATAAAATCATGTCATCTACAAACAGGAACAATTTGACTTCCTCTTTTCCTAATTGAATTTCCTTTATTTATTTCTCTTGCCTGATTGCCCTGGGTAGAACTTCCAATACTATATTGAATAGGAGAGGTGAGAGAGGGCATCCTTGTCTTGTGCCCGTTTTCAAAGGAATTTCTTTCAGTTTTTGCCCATTCAGTATGATATTGGCTGTGGATTTGTCATAAATAGCTGTTATTATTTTGAGATATGTTCCATCAATACCTAATTTATTGAGAGTTTTAGCATGAAGAGCTGTTGAATTTTGTCGAAGGCCTTTTCTACATCTATTGAGATAATCATGTGGTTTTTGTTTTTGGTTCTGTTTATATGATGGATTACTTTTATTGATTTGCATATGTTGAACAAGCCTTGCATCCCAGGGATGAAGCCATCTTGATCGTGGTGGATAACCTTGTTGATGTGCTGCTGGACTCAGTTTGCCAGTATTTTATTGAGGATTTTTTTATCGATGTTCATCAGGGATATTGGTCTAAAATTATCTTTTTTTGTTGTGTCTCTGTCAGGCTTTGGTATCAGGATGATGCTGGCCTCATAAAATGATTAGAGAGAATTCTCTTTTTTTCTGTTGATTGGAATAGTTTCAGAAGGAATGGCACCAGTTCCTCTTTGTACCACTGGTGGAATTCAGCTGTGAATCCCTCTGATTCTGTACTTTTTTTGGTTGGTATGCTATTAATTATTGCCTGGATTTCAGAGCCTGTTATTGGTCTATTCAGAAATTCAATTTCTTCCTGGTTTAGTCTTGGGAGGGTGTATGTGTCCAGGAATTTATCCATTTCTTTTAGATTTTCTAGTTTATTTGCATAGAGGTGTTTATAGTAATCTCTGATGGTAGTTTGTATTTCTGTGGGATCAGTGATGATATCCCCTTTATCATTTTTTATTGCATCTATTTGATTCTTCTCTCTTTTCTTCTTTATTATTCTTGCTAGCAGTCTATCAATTTTGTTGATCTTTTGAAAAAACCAGCTCCTGGATTCATTGATTTTTTGAAGGGTTTTTTGTGTCTCTATCTCCTTCAGTTCTGCTCTGATGTTAGTTATTTCTTGTCTTCTGCTAGCTTTTGAATATATTTGCTCTTGCTTCTGTAGTTCTTTTAATTGTGATGTTAGGGTGTCAAATTTAGACCTTTCCTGCTTTCTCCTGTGGGTATTTAGTGCTATAAATTTCCCTCTACACACTTCTTTAAATGTGTCCCAGAGATTCTGGTGTGTTGTATCTTTGTTCTCATTGGTTTCAAAGAACATCTTTATTTCTGCCTTCATTTCGTTATGTCCCCAGTAGTCATTCAGGAGCAGGTTGTTCAGTTTCCATGTAGTTGAGCGGTTTTGAGTGAGTTTCTTAATCCTGAGTTCTAGTTTGATTGCACTGTGGTCTGAGAGACAGTTTGTTATAATTTCTATTCTTTTACATTTGCTGAGGAGTGCATTACTTCCAACTATGTGGTCAATTTTGGAATAAGTGCAATGTGGTGCTGAGAAGAATGTGTATTCTATTGATTTGGGGTGGAGAGTTCTGTAGATGTCTATTAGGTCCGCTTGGTGCAGAGCTGAGTTCAATTTCTGGATATCCTTGTTAACTTTCTGTCTCATTGATCTGTCAAATTTTGACAGTGGGGTGGTAAAGTCTCCCATTATTATTGTGTGGGAGTCTAAGTCTTTTTGTAAGTCTCTAAGGACTTGCTTTATGAATCTGGGTGCTCCTATATTGGGTGCATATATATTTAGGATAGTTAGCTTTTCTTGTTGAATTGATCCCTTTACCATTATATATTGGCCTACTTTGTCTCTTTTGATCTTTGTTGGTTAAAGTGTGTTTTATCAGAGACTAGGATTGCAACCCCTGCATTTTTTTGCTTTCCATTTACTTGGTAGATCTTCCTCCATCCCTTTATTTTGAGCCTATGTGTGTCTGCACGTAAGATAGGTCACCTCAATACAGCACACTGATGGGTCTTGACTTTATCCAATTTTCCAATCTGTGCCTTTTAGTTGGAGCATTTGGCCCATTTACATTTAAGGTAATATTCTGTGTATTTGATCCTGTCATTATGATGTTAGCTGGTTATTTTGCTTGTTAGTTGACACAGTTTCTTCCTAGCAATGATGGTCTTTACAATTTGACACTTTTTTACAGTGGCTCATACCAGTTGTTCCTTTCCATGTTTAGCACGTCCTGCAAGAGCTCTTGTAAGGTAGGCCTGGTGGTGACAAAATTCTTCAGCATTAGCTCATCTGTAAAGGATTTTATTTCTCCTTCGCTTATGAAGCTTAATTTGGCTGGATATGAAATTCTGGTTTGAAAGTTCTTTTCTTTAAGAATGTTGAATATTGGCCCCCACTCTCTTCTGGCTTGTAGAGTTTCTGCTGAGAGATCTGCTGTTAGTCTGATGGGCTTCCCTTTGGGGGTAACCCGACCTTTCTCTCTGGTTGCTCTAAATATTTATTCCTTGATTTCAACTTTGGTGAATCTGACAATTATGTGTCTTGGAGTTGCTCTTCTTGAGGAGTATCTTTGTAGCATTCTCTGTATTTACTGAATTTGAATTTTGGCCTGTCTTGCTAGGTTGGGGAGTTTTCCTGGATAATATCCTGAAGAGTGTTTTCCAACTTGGTTGCAATTCTCCCCATCACTTTCAGGTACACCAATCAGATGTAGATTTGGTCTTTTCACATAGTCCAATATTTCTTGGAGGCTTTGTTCATTTCTTTTTACTCTTTTTTCTCTAAACTTCTCTTCTAGCTTCATTTCATTCATTTGGTCTTCAGTCTCTGATACCCTTTCTTCCAGTTGATCGAATCGGCTACTGAAGCTTGTGCATGCATCACATAGTTCTCATGCCATGGTTTTCAGTTCCATCAGGTAATTTAAGGTCTTCCCCATGCTGTTTATTCTAGTTAGCCATTCGTCTGATCTTTTTTCAATGTTTTAACTTCTTTGTGATGGGCTCAAACATCTTCCTTTAGCTTGGAGAAGTTTGTTATTACTGATCATCTGAAGCCTTCTTCTCTCAACTCGTGAAAGTCATTCTCTGTCCAGCTACATTCTGTTGCTGGGAAGGAGCTGCGTTCCTTTGGAGGAGAAGAGGTGCTCTGATTTTTAGAATTTTCAGATTTTCTGCTCTCGTTTCTCCCCATCTTTGTGGTTTTATCTACCTTTGGTCTTTGATGATGGTGACACACAGATGGTGTTTTGGTCTGGGTTTCCTTTCTGTTTGTTAGTTTTCCTTCTAACAGTCAGGACCCTTAGCTGCAGGTCTGTTGGAGTTTGCTGGAGGTCCACTCCAGACCCTGTTTGCCTGGATATCACCAGTTGAGGCTGCAGAACAGCAAATATTGCAGAACAGCAAATGTTGCTGCCTGATCCTTCCTCTGGAAGCTTCGTCTCAAAGGAGCACCCGGCTGTATGGGGTGTCCGTCGGCCCCTACTAGGAGATGTCTCCCAGTTAGGCTACTCAGGAGCCAGGTACCCACTTGAGGAGGCAGTTTGTCCATTCTCGGATTTCAAACTCCGTGTTGGGAGAGCCACCACTTTCTTCAAAGCTGTCAGATAGGGATGTTTAAGTCTGCAGAAGTTTCTGCTGCCTTTTTTTCAGCTATGTCCTGCCCCCAAAGGTGTAGTCTACAGAGGCAGGCAGGCCTACTTGAGCTGTGGGGGGCTCCACCCAGTTCGAGCTTCCTGGCTGCTTTGTTTACCTACTCAAGCCTCAGAAGTGGCGGACGCCCCTCCCCCATCCTTGCTGCTACGTTGCAGTTTGATCTCAGACCGCCGTGCTAGCAGTGAGCGAGGCTCCATGGGCATGGGACCCTCTGAGCCAGGCATGGGATATAATCTCCTGGTGTGCCATTTGCTAAGACCATTGGAAAAGCACAGTATCAGGGTGGGAGTGTCCCAATTTTCCAGGAACCATCTGTCATGGCTTCCCTTGGCTTGGAAAGGGAATTCCCTGACCCCTTGTGCTTCTTGGGTGAGGTGATGCCCCACCATGCTTCAGCTCACACTCCATGGGCTGCACCCACTGTCTGACAAGCCCCAGTGAGATGAACCCAGTACCTCAGTTGGAAATGCAGAAATCACCGATCTTCTACTTTGCTCATGCTGGGAGCTGCAGACTGGAATTCTTCCTATTTGGCCACCTTGGAACCTCCCAGTATGGCCATTTTCTCAATATTTATTATTCCTATCCATGAGCATGGAATATTTTTTCCATTTCTTTGTGTCCTCTTTTATTTTGTTGAGCACTGGTTTGTAGTTCTCTTTGAAGAGGTCCTTCACATCCCTTGTATGTTGGATTCCTAGGTATTTTATTCTATTTGTAACAATTGTGTATGGGAGTTCACTCATGATTTGGCTCTCTGTTTGTCTCTTTTTTGTGTATAGGGATGCTTGTGATTTTTGCACATTGATTTTGTATCCTGAGGCTTTGCTGAAGTTGCTTATCAGCTTAAGGACTGAGACGATGGTTTTTCTAAATATACAATCATGTCATCTGCAAACAGGGACAATTTAACTTCTTCTTTTCCTAATTGAATACCATTTGTTTCTTTCTCCTGCCTGCCTGATTGCCCTGGCCAGAGCTTCCAACACTATGTTGAATAGGAGTGATGAGAGAGGGCATCCTTTTCTTGTGCCAGTTTTATATATATATATTTTACACTTTAAATTCTAGGGTACATGTGCACAATGTGCTAGTTTGTTACATATGTATACATGTGCCATGTTGGTGTGCTGCACCCATTAACTCATCATTTACATTAGGTATATCTCCTAATGCTATCCCTCCCCACTCTCCCCACCACACAACAGGCCCCAGTGTGTGATATTCCCCATCCTGTGTCCACGTGTTCTCATTGTTCAATTCCCACCTATGAGTGAGAACATGCGGTGTTTGGTTTTTTGTCCTTGTGATAGTTTGCTGAGAATGATGGTTTCCAGCTTCATCCATGTCCCTACAAAGGACATGAACTCATCCTTTTTTAAGGCTGCATAGTATTCCATGGTGTATATGTGCCACATTTTCTTAATCCAGTCTATCATTGTTGGACATTTGGGTTGGTTCCAAGTCTTTGCTATTGTGAATAGTGCCGCAGTAAATGTATGTGTGCATGTGTCTTTATAGCAGCATGGTTTATAATCCTTTGGGTATATACCCAGTAATGGTACGGCTGAGTCAAATGGTATTTCTAGTTCTAGATCCCTGAGGAATCACCACACCAACTTCCACAATGGTTGAACTAGCCTACAGTCCCACCAACAGTGTAAAAGTGTTCCTATTTCTCCACATCCTCTCCAGCACCTGTTGTTTCCTGACTTTTTAATGATTGCCATTCTAACTGGTGTGAGATGGTATCTCATTGTGGTTTTGATTTGCATTTCTCTGATGGCCAGTGATGATGGGCATTGTTTCATGTGTCTTTTGGCTGCAAAAATGTCATCTTTTGAGAAGTGTCTGTTGATATCCTTTGCCCACTTTTTGATGGGGTTGTTTGTTTTTTTCTTGCAAATTTGTTTGAGTTCTTTGTAGATTCTTGATATTAGGCCTTCGTCAGATGAGTAGATTGCAAAAATTTTCTCCCATTCTGTAGCTTGCCTATTCACTCTGATGGTGGTTTCTTTTGCTGTGCAGAATCTCTTTAGTTTAGTTAGATCCCATTTGTCAATTTTGGCTTTTGTTGCCGTTACTTTTTGTGGTTTAGATGTGAAGTCCTTGCCCATGACAATATCCTGAATGGTAATGCCTAGGATTTCTTCTAGGGTTTTTATGGTTTTAGGTCTAACATGTAAGTCTCTAATCCATCTTGAATTAATTTTTGTAGAAGGTGTAAGGAAGGGATCCAGTTTCAGCTTTCTACATGTGGCTAGCCAATTTCCCTAGCACCATTTGTTAAATAGGGAATCCTTTCCCCATTTCTTGTTTTTGTCAGGTTTGTCAAAGATCAGATGGTTGTAGATGTGTGGTATTATTTCTGAGGGCTCTGTTCTGTTCCATTGGTCTATATCCATATGGTGCCAGTACCATGCTGTTTTGTTTACTGTAGCCTTGTGGTATAGTTGGAAGTGAGGTAGCATGATGCCTCCAGATTTGTTCTTTTGGCTTAGGTTTGACTTGGCAATGCGGGCTCTTTTTTATTTCCACATGAACTTTCAAGTAGTTTTTTCCAATTCTGTGAAGAAAGTCTTTGGTAGCTTGATGGGGATGGCATTGAATCTATAAACTACCTTGGGCAGTATGGCCATTTTCACGATATTGATTCTTCCTACCCATGAGCCTGGAATGTTCTTCCATTTGTTTGTGTCCTGTTTTATTTCATTGAGCAGTGGTTTGTAGTTCTCTTTGAAGAGGTCCTTAACATCGCTCTGAAGTTGGATTCCTGGGTATTTTACTCTCTTTTAAGCAGTTGTGAATGGGAGTTCACTCGTGTTTTGGCTCTCTGTTTGTCTGTTATCGGTGTATAAGAATGCTTGTGAATTTTGCACATTGATTTATATCCTGAGACATTACTTAAGTTGCTTATCAACTTAAGGAGTTTTTGGGCTGAGATGATGGGGTTTTCTACATACACAATCATGTCATCTGCAAACACGGACAATTTGACTTCCTCTTTTCCTAATTGATTAACCTTTATTTCTTTCTCTACCTGATTGCCCCAGTGAGAACTTCCAACACTACATTGAATAGAAGTGATGAGAGAGAGCATCCCTGACTTGTGCCAGTTTTCAAAGGGAATGCCCATTGAGTATGATATTGGCTGTGGGTTTGTCATAAGTAGCTCTTATTGGGGGGAGGAGCCAAGATGGCCGAACAGGAACAGCTCCGGTCTACAGCTCCCAGCACGAGTGATGCAGAAGACGGGTGATTTCTGCATTTCCATCTGAGGTACCGTGTTCATCTCACTAGGGAGTGCCAGACAGTGGGCACAGGTCAGTGGGTGAGTGCACCGTGCACCAGCCGAAGCAGGGGCGAGGCATTGCCTCACTCAGGAAGCACAAGGGGTCAGGGAGTTCCCCTTCCAGGGGTGACAGACGGCACCTGGAAAATCGGGCCACTCCCACCCGAATACTGTGCTTTTCCGATGGGCTTAGGAAATGGTGCCCCAGGAGAATATAGCCCACACCTGGCTCAGAGGGTCCTACGCCCATGGAGTCTCGCTGATTCCTAGCACAGCAGTCTGAGATCAAACAGCAAGTCGGCAGCGAGGCTGGGGGAGGGGCGCCCGCCATTGCCCAGGCTCGCCTAGGTAAACAAAGCAGCCTGGAAACTTGAACTGGGTGGAGCCCACCACAGCTCAAGGAGGCCTGCCTGCCTCTGTAGGCTCCACCTCTGGGGGCAGGGCACAGACAAAAAGACAGCAGTAACCTCTGCAGACTTAAATGTCCCTGTCTGACAGCTTTGAGGAGAGCAGTGTTTCTCCCAGCATGCAGCTGGAGATCTGAGAATGGGCTGACTGCCTCCACAAGTGGGTCCCTGACCCCTGAACCCCGAGCAGCCTAACTGGGAGGCACCCCCCAGCAGGGGCAGACTGACACCTCACATGGCCGGCCAGGTACTCCAACAGACCTGCAGCTGAGGGTCCTGTCAGTTAGAAGGAAAACTAACAGAAAGGACACCCACACCAAAAACCCATCTGTACATCACCATCATCAAAGACCAAAAGTAGATACAACCACAAAGATGGGGAAAAAACAGACCAGAAAAACTGGAAACTCTAAAAAGCAGAGTACCTCTCCTCCTCCAAAGGAACGCAGTTCCTCACCAGCAACGGAACAAAGCTGGATGGAGAATGACTTCAACGAGCTGAGAGAAGGCGGCTTCAGACGATCAAATTACTCCGAGCTACGGGAGGATATTCAAACCAAAGGCAAAGAAGTTGAAAACTTTGAAAAAAATTTAGAAGAATGTATAACTAGAATAACCAATACCGAGAAGTGCTTAAAGGAGCTGATGGAGCTGAAAACCAAGTCTCGAGAACTACGTGAAGAATGCAGAAGCCTCAGGAGCTGATGGGATCAAATGGAAGAAAGGGTATCAGCCCTGGAAGATGAAAGGAATGAAATGAAGTGAGAAGGGAAGTTTAGAGAAAAAAGAATAAAAAGAAACGAGCAAAGCCTCCAAGAAATGTGGGACTATGTGAAAAGACCAAATCTACGTCTGATTGGTATACATGAAAGTGACGGGGAGAATCGAAACAAGTTGGAAAACACTCTGCAGGATATTATCCAGGAGAACTTCCCCAATCTAGCAAGGCAGGCCAACATTCAGATTCAGGAAATACAGAGAATGCCACAAAGATACTCCATGAGAAGAGCAACTCCAAGACACATAATTGTCAGATTCACCAAAGTTGAAATGAAGGAAAAAATGTTAAGGGCAGCCAGAGAGAAAGGTCGGGTTACCCCCAAAGGGAAGCCCATCAGACTAACAGCGGATCTCTCAGCAGAAACTCTATAAGCCAGAAGAGAGTGGGGGCCAATATTCAACATTCTTAAAGAAAAGAACTTTCAACCCAGAATTTCATATCCAGCCAAACTAAGCTTCATAAGTGAAGGAGAAATAAAATACTTTACAGAGAAGCAAATGCTGAGAGATTTTGTCACCACCAGGCCTGCCCTAAAAGAGCTCCTGAAGGAAGCGCTAAACATGGAAAGGCACAACCGGTACCAGCCACTGCAAAATCATACCGAAATGTAAAGACCATCGAGACTAGGAAGAGACTGCATCAACTAATGAGAAAATAACCAGCTAACATCATAATGACAGGATCAGATTCACACATAACAATATTAACTTTAAATGTAAATGGACTAAATGCTCCAATTAAAAGACACAGACTGGCAAATTGGATAAAGACTCAAGATCCATCAGTGTGCTGTATTCAGGAAACCCATCTCATGTGCAGAGACACACATAGGCTCAAAATAAAAGGATGGAGGAAGATCTACCAAGCAAATGGAAAACAAAAAAAGGCAGGGGTTGCAATCCTAGTCTCTGATAAAACAGACTTTAAACCAACAAAGATCAAAAGAGACAAAGAAGGCCATTACATAATGGTAAAGGGATTAATTCAACAAGAAGAGCTAACTATCCTAAATATATATGCACCCAATACAGGAGCACCCAAATTCATAAAGCAAGTCCTGAGTGACCTACAAAGAGACTTAGACTCCCACACATTAATAATGGGAGACTTTAACACCCCACTGTCAACATTAGATAGATCAACGAGACAGAAAGTCAACAAGGATACCCAGGAATTGAACTCAGCTCTGCACCAAGTGGACCTAATAGACATCTACAGAACTCTCCACCCCAAATCAACAGAATATACATTTTTTTCAGCACCACACCACACCTATTCCAAAATTGACCATATACTTGGAAGTAAAGCTCTCCTTAATAAATGTAAAAGAACAGAAAGTATTACAAACTATCTCTCAGATCACAGTGCAATCAAGCTAGAACTCAGGATTAAGAATCTCACTCAAAACTGCTCATCTACATGGAAACTGAACAACCTGCTCCTGAATGACTACTGGGTACATAACGAATTGAAGGCAGAAATAAAGATGTTCTTTGAAACCAATGAGAACCAAGACACAACATACCAGAATCTCTGGGATGCATTCAAAGCAGTGTGTAGAGGGAAATTTATAGCACTAAATGCCCACAAGAGAAAGCAGGAAAGATGCAAAATTGACACCATAACATCACAATTAAAAGAACTAGAAAAGCAAGAGCAAACACATTCAAAAGCTAGCAGAAGGCAAGAAATAACTAAAATCAGAGCAGAACTGAAGGAAATAGAGACACAAAAAACCCTTCAAAAAATATATGAATCCAGGAGCTGGTTTTTTGAAAGGATCAACAAAATTGATAGACCACTAGCAAGATTAATAAAGAAAAAAAGAGAGAAGAATCAAATAGATGCAATAAAAAATGATAAAGGGGATATCACCACTGATCCCACAGAAATACAAACTACCATCAGAGAATACTACAAACACCTCTACGCAAATAAACTAGAAAATCTAGAAGAAATGGATAAATTCCTCAACACATACACCCTCCGAAGACTAAACCAGGAAGAAGTTGAATCTCTGAATAGACCAATAACAGGAGCTGAAATTGTGGCAATAATCAATAGCTTACCAACCAAAAAAAGTCCAGGACCAGATGGGTTCACAGCCGAATTCTACCAGAGGTACAAGGAGGAGCTGGTACATTCCTTCTGAAACCATTCCAATCAATAGAAAAAGAGGGAATCCTCCCTAACTCATTTTATGAGGTCAGCATCATCCTGATACCAAAGCCTGACAGAGACACAACAAAAAAAGAGAATTTTAGACCAATATCCTTGATGAACATTGATGCAAAAATCCTCAATACAATACTGGCAAACAGAATCCAGCAGCACATCAAAAAGCTTATCCACCATGATCAAGTGGGCTTCATCCCTGGGATGCAAGGCTGGTTCAATATACGCAAATCAATAAATGTAATCCATCATATAAACAGAACCAAAGACAAAAACCACATGATTATCTCAATAGATGCAGAAAAGGCCTTTGAAAAAATTCAACAACCTTCATGCTAAAAACTCTCAATAAATTAGGTATTGATGGGACGTATCTCAAAATAATAAGAGCTATTTATGACAAACCCACAGCCAATATCATACTGAATGGGCAAAAACTGGAAGCATTCTCTTTAAAAACTGGCACAAGACAGGGATGCCCTCTCTCACCACTTCTATTCAACATAGTGTTGGAAGTTCTTGCCAGGACAATTAGGCAGGAGAAGGAAATCAAGGGTATTCAAGTAGGAAAAGAGGAAGTCAAATTGTCCCTGTTTGCAGATGACATGATAGTATATCTAGAAAACCCCATTGTCTCAGCCCAAAATCTCCTTAAGCTGATAAGCAACTTCAGCAAAGTCTCAGGATACAAAATCAATGTACAAAAATCACAAGCATTCTTATACATCAATAACAGACAAACAGAGAGCCAAATCATGAGTGAACTCCCATTCACAATTGCTTCAAAGAGAGTAAAATACCTAGGAATCCAACTTAGTAGGGATGTGAAGGACCTGTTCAAGGAGAACTACAAACCACTGCTCAAGGAAATAAAAGAGGATACAAACAAATGGAAGAACATTCCATGCTCATGGGTAGGAAGAATCAATATCATGAAAATGGCCATCCTTCCCAAGGTAATTTACAGATTCAATGCCATCCCCATCAAGTTACCAATGACTTTCTTCACAGAATTGGAAAAAACTACTTTAAAGTTCATATGGAACCAAAAAAGAGCCCGCATCGCCAAGTCAATCCTAAGCCAAAAGAACAAAGCTGGAGGCATCACACTACCTGACTTCAAACTATACTACAAGGCTACAGTAACCAAAACAGCATGGTACTGGTACCAAAACAGAGATATAGATCAATGGAACAGAACAGAGCCGTCAGAAATAATGCCACATATCTACAACTATCTGATCTTTGACAAACCTGCCAAAAACAAGAAATGGGGAAAGGATTCCCTATTTAATAAATGGTGCTGGGAAAACTGGCTAGCCATATGTAGAAAGCTGAAACTGGATCCCTTCCTTACACCTTATACAAAAATCATTCAAGATGGATTAAAGACTTAACTGTTAGACCTAAAACCATAAAAACCCTAGAAGAAAACCTAGGCATTACCATTCAGGACATAGGCATGGGCAAGGACTTCATGTCTAAAACACCAAAAGCAATGGCAACAAAAGCCAAAATTGACAAATGGGATCTAATTAAACTAAAGAGCTTCTGCACAACAAAGGAAACTACCATCAGAGTGAACAGGCAACCTACAAAATGGGAGAAAATTTTTGCAACCTACTTATCTGACAAAGGGCTAATATCCAGAATCTACAATGAACTCCAACAAATTTACAAGAAAAAAACAAACAACCCCATCAAAAAGTGGGCGAAGGACATGAACAGACACTTCTCAAAAGAAGACATTTATGCAGCCAAAAAACACATGAAAAAATGCTCACCATCACTGGCCATCAGAGAAATGCAAATCAAAACCACAATGAGATACCATGTCACACCAGTTAGAATGGCAATCATTAAAAAGTCAGGAAACAACAGGTGCTGGAGAGGATGTGGAGAAATAGGAACACTTTTACACTGTTGGTGGGACTGTAAACTAGTTCAACCCTTGTGGAAGTCAGTGTGGCGATTCCTCAGGGATCTACAACTAGAAATTCCATTTGACCCTGCCATCCCATTACTGGGTATATACCCAAAGGACTATAAATCATGCTGCTATAAAGACACATGCACACGTATGTTTATTACGGCATTATTCACAATAGCAGAGACTTGGAACCAACCCAAATGTCCAACAATGATAGACTGGATTAAGAAAATGTGGCACATATACACCATGGAATACTATGCAGCCATAAAAAATGATGAGTTCATGTCCTTTGTAGGGACATGGATGAAATTGGAAATCATCATTCTCAGTAAACTATCACAAGAACAAAAAACCAAACACCGCATATTCTCACTCATAGGTGGGAATTGAACAATGAGAACACATGGTCACAGGAAGGGGAACATCACACTTCGGGGACTGCTGTGGGGTGGGGGGAGGAGAGAGGGATAGCATTGGGAGATATACCGAATGCTAGATGACAAGTTGGTGGGTGCAGCGCACCAGCATGGCACATGTATACGTATGTAACTTACCTGCACGTTGCGCACATGTACCATAGAGCCTAAAGTATAATAATAATAATAATAATAATAATAATAATAATAATAAAAAGGAAAAAAAAATAAAAAAAATAAAAAATAAAAAATAAAAAAATAAAAAGACCAATTAAAAAAAATAGCTCTTATTATTTTTAGATATGTCCCATCAATAACTAATTTTTTGAGAGTTTTTAGCATGAAGCGCTGTTGAATTTTGTCAAAGGCCTTTTCTGTATCTATTGAGATAATCATGTGGTTTTTGTCATTGGTTCTGTTTATATGCTGTATCACGTTTATTGATTTGCATATGTTGAACCAGCCTTGCATCCCAGGGATGAAGCCAACTTGATCGTGGTGGATAAGCTTGTTGATATGCTGCTGGATTCGCTTTGCGAGTATTTTTTTTGAAGATTTTTGCACCCATGTTCTTAGGGATATTGGCCTGAAATTTTTTTTTGTGTCTCTGCTAGGCTTTGGTATCAGGATGATGCTGGCCTCATAAAATGAGTTAGGGAGTATTCCATCTTTTTCTCTTGGTTGGTATAGTTTCAGAAGGAATGTACCATCTCCTCTTTGTACCTCTGGTAGAATTTAGCTGTGAATCCTTCTGGTCCTGGGCTTTTTTTTTTTGGTTGGTAGGCTATTAATTATTGCCTTAATTTCACAGCCTGTTATTAGTCTATTCAGAGTTTCAAATTCTTCCTGGTTTAGTCTAGGGGGCGTGGATTTGTTCAGGAATTTATGCATTTCTTCTAGATATTCTAGTTTATTTGCATACAGGTGTTTATAGTATTCTGTGATTGTAGTTTGTATTTCTGTGTGATTGGTGGTGATATTCCCTTTATCATTTTTTATTACATCTATTTTATCCTTCTCTCTTTTCTTCTTTATTAGTCTTGCTAGTGGTCTATCAGTTTTGTTGATCTTTTCAAAATATCAGCTCCTGGATTCATTGATGTTTTTGAAGGGTTTTTTGTGTCTCTATCTCTTTCAGTTCTGCTCTGATCTTAGTTATTTCTTGCCTTCTGCTAGCTTTGGAATTTGTTTGCTCTTGCTTCTCTAGTTCTTTTAATTGTGATGTTATGGTGTCAATTTTAGATCTTTTCTGCTTTATCTTGTGCATATTTAGTGCTATAAATTTCCGTCTACACACTGCTTTAAATGTGTCCCATAGATTCTAGTACATTGCGTGTTTTTTCTCATTGGTTTCAAAGAACATCTTTATTTCTTCCTTCATTTGGTTATGTCCCCAGTAGTCATTCAGGAGCAGGTTGTTCAGTTTCCAAGGGGTTGTGTGGTTTTGAGTTAGTTTCTTAATCCTGAGTTGTAGTTTGATTGCACTGTGGTCTGAGAGGCAGTTTATTGTAATTTCTGTTCTTTTACATTTGCTGAGGAGTGCTTTACTTCCAATTATGTGATAAATTTTAGAATAAGCATGATGTGGTGCTGAGAAGAATGTATATTCCGTTGATTTGGGGTGGCAAGTTCTGTAGATATCTATTAGGTCCACTTGGTGCAGAGCTGAGTTCAAGTTCTGGATATCTTTGTTAACCTTCTGTCTCATTGATCTGTTTAACATCAACAGTAGGATGTTAAAGTCTCCCATTATTATTTTGTGGGAGCTTAAGTCTCTTTGTAGGTCTCTAAGGACTTGCTTTATGAATCTTGGTGCTCCTGTATTTGGTGCATATATATTTAGGATAGTTAGCTCTTCTCATTGAATTGATCCCTTTACCATTATGTAATGGCCTTCATCTGTTTTGATCTTTGTTGGTTTAAAGTCTGTTTTATCAAAGGGTAGGATTGCAACCCCTGCTTTTTTTGCTGTCTATTTGCTTGGTATATCTTCCTCCATTCCTTTATTTTGAGCCTATATGTGTCTCTGCATGTGAGATGTGTCTCCTGAATATAGCACACTGATGGGTCTTGACTCTTTATCCAATTTTACAGTGTGTGACTTTTAATTGGGGCACTTAGCCCATTTACATTTAAGGCTAATATTGTTATATGTGAATTTGATCCTGTCATTATGATGTAGTTTGTTATTTTGCCCATTAGTTGATGCAGCTTTTTTCACAGCATTGATGGTCTTTACAATTTAGCATGTTTTTGTAGTGGCTGGTATTGTTTGTTCCTTTCCATGTTTAGTGCTTCCTTCAAGAGATCTTGTAAAGCAGGCGTGGTGGTCACAAAATCTCTCAGCATTTGCTTGTCTATAAAGGATTTTATTTCTCCTTCACTTACGAAGCTTAGTTTGGCTGGATATGAAATTCTGGTTTGAAATTTCTTTTCTTTAAGAATGTCAAATATTGTCCCTCACTCTCTTTTGGCTTGTATGGTTTCGGCCAAGAGATGCACTGTTATTCTGATGGGTTTCCCTTTGTGGGTAACCTGAGATTTCTCTCTGCTGCCCTTAACACTTTTTCCTTCATTTCAACTTTGGTGAATCTGACAATTATGTGTCTTGGGGTTGCTCTGCTCGAAGAGTATCTTTGTAGCTTTCTCTGTGTTTCCTGAATTTGAATGTTGGCCTGCCTTGCTGGGTTGGGGAAGTTCTTCACCTCCTGAAGAGTGTTTTCCAACTTGGTTCCATTCTCCCTATCACTTTCTGGTACACCAATCAAATGTAGATTTGGTCTTTTCACATAGTCCAATATTTATTGGAGGCTTTGTTTGTCCTCTTTACTCTTTTTAGTCTAAACTTGTCTTCTCACTTTATTTCATTAATTTGATATTAGATCACTGATACCCTTTCTTCCACTTGATTTTATTGACTATTGAAGCTTTTGCATGCATCGTGAAGTTCTCATGCCATGGTTTTCAGTTCCATCAGGTCATTTAAGGCCTTCTCTACACTGTTTATTCTAGTTAGCCGTTCATCTAACCTTTTTTTCAAGGTTTTTAGCTTTCTTATGATGCGTTAGAACATGCTCCTTTAGCTTGGAGAAGTTTGTTATTATGACATTCTGAAGCCTACTTCTGTCAACTCATCAAAGTCATGCTCCATCCAGCTTTGTTCCTTTGCTGGTGAGGAGCTGTGATCCTTTGAGGAGGAGAGACACTCTGGTTTTTAGAATTTTCAGCTTTTCTGCTCTGGTTTCTCCCCATCTTTGCGGTTGTATCTACCTTTCATCTTTGATGTTGGTGGCCTACAGTTGTGGTTTTGGTGTGAATGTCCTTTTTGTTGATGTTGATGCTATTCCTTTCTGTTTATTAGTTTTTCTTCTAACCATCATGTCCCTCAGCTGCAGGTCTGTTGGAGTTTGTTGGAGGTTCACTCCAGACCCTGTTTGCCTGGGTATCACCAGTGGAGGCTGCAGAACAGCAAATATTGTAGAACAGTAAATATTGCTGCCTGCTCCTTTCTCTGGAAGCTTCATCCCAGAGGGACACCCACGTGTATGAGGTGTCTGTTGGCCCCTACTGGGAGATGTCTCTCAGTTAGGCTACACGGGGTTCAGGTACCCACTTGAGGTGGCAGTCTGTGTTCTCAGAGCTCAGACGCCATGCTGGGAGAAGCACTGCTGTCTTCAGAGCTGTCAGATAAGGATGTTTAAGTCTGCAGAAGTTGTCTGCTGCCTTTTTTTCAGCTATGCCCTGCCCTGGATTCTATAGAGGCAGTAGGCCTTGCTGAGCTGCAGTGGGCTCCACCCAGTTCAAGCTTCCCAGCCCCTTTGTTTATCTACTCAAGCCTTAGCAATGGTGGACGCCCCTTCCCCCACCTGGCTGCAGCCTCGCAAGTTGATCTTAGACTGCTGTGCTAGCAGTGAACAAGGCTCCAAGGGCATGCGACCCACTGAGCCAGGCACAGGAGAGAATCTTCTAGTCTGCCAGTTGCTAAGACCATGGGAAAAGCACAGTATTTGAGTGAGAGTGTCCTGTTTTTCCAGGTATCATCTGTCACGGCTTCCCTTCACTAGGAAAGGGAAATCCCTTAACTCCTTGCACTTCCTGGGTGAGGCAGTGCCCCACCATTCTTCAGCTCAACCTCCATGGGCTGCACCCATTGTCCAACCAGTCCCAATGAGATGAACCAGGTACTGCAGTTGGAAGTGCAGAAATCACTTGTCTTCTGCGTCAATCATGCTTGGAGCTGCAGGCCAGAGCTGTTCCTATTTGGCCCTCTTGCCACTAAATCTCTAGTTCTTTTAAATGTCATGTTAGGATGCTGATTTTAGATCTTTCATGCTTTCTCTTGTGGACATTTTGTGGTATCAATTTCCCTCTACACAATGCTTTAAATGTGTCTCAGAGATTCTGGTTCATTATTTCTTTGTTCTCATTGGTTTCAAAGAATATCATTACTTTTGCCTTAATTTCGTTAGTTACTCAGTAGTCATTCAGGAGCAGGTTGTTCAGTTACCATGTCATCATTCAGTTTTGAGTGAGTCTCTTAATCCTGAGTTCTAAGTTGATTGTACTGTGGTTTGAGAGACTGTTTTTTATGACTTCCATTCTTTTCATTTGCTCAGGAATGTTTTACTTCCAATTATGTGATCAATTTTAGACTATGTGTTATGTGGTGCTGAGAAGAGTGTATATTCTGTTGATTTGGGATGGAGAGTTCTGTAGATGTCATTAGGTCCACTTAGTCCAGATGTTCAAGTCCTGAAAATCCTTGTTAATTTTCTGTGTCATTGATCTGTCTGATATTGACAGTGGGTGATAAAATCTCCCACTATTATTGTGTGGGAGTCTAAGTCTCCTTTTAGGTCTGTAAGAACTTGGTTTATGGATCTGGGTGCCCCTGTGTTGGGTGCATATAATTTAGGAGAGTTAGCTCTTCTTGTTACATTGTGTCTGGATTTTGTTCCTTCTGGTGGGTTTGTGGTCTTGTTGACTTCAGAAATGAAGTTGCATATCTTTGTGGTGAGTGTTAGAGCTTTTAAAGGTGATGCAGACCAAAAGAGTGAGTAGCAGCAAGATTTATTGTGGAGAGCAAAAGAACAAAGCTTTGACATCATGGAAGGGGACCTTAGTGGGTTGCTGCTGCTGGCTGAGGTGGCCAGCTTTTATTCCCTTATTTGTCCCCACCCATGTCCTGCTGATTGGTCCCTTTTACAGAGCACTGATTGGTCCATTTTTAAGAGCACTGATTGTTCCATTTACAGTGTGCTGATTGGTCCAGTTTACAAACCTCTAGCTAGCTACAGAGCACTGATTTGTGCTTTTTACAGAGTGCTGATTGGTGCAATTTACAATCCTCTTGTAAGACAGAAAAGTTTTCCAAGTCCCCACCCAACCCAGCAGTCTAGCTGGCTTCACCTCTCACCTTTACCATTAGGTAGTGGCCTTCTTTGTCTCTTTTGATATTTGTTGGCTTAAAGTCTGTTTTATCAGAGACTAGGATTGCAACCCCTGCTTTTTATTGCTTTCTATATGCTTGGTAAATCTTCCTCCATCCCTTTATTTTGAGCCTATGGGTGTCTCTGCATGTTAGATGGGTCTCCTGAATACAGCACACCAATGGGTCTTGACTTTTTATCCAATTTGCGAGTCTGTGTCTTTTAACTGGGGTATTTAGCCCACTTACATTTAAGGTTAATATTGTTATGTGTGAATTTGATTCTGTCATTATGATGTTAGCTGGTTATTTTGCTCATTAGTCGATGCAGTTTCTTCATAGAGTCAATGGTCTTTATAATTTGGTGTGTTTTTGCATGTGGCTGGTACCAATTTTTCTTTTCCATATTTAGTGCTTCCTTCATGGGCTCTTGTAAGGCAGGCCTGGTGGTGACAAAATCTTTCAGTATTTGCTTGTCTGTAAAGGATTTTATGTCTCCTTCATTTATAAAACTTAGTTTGGCTGGATATGAAATTCTGGGTTGAAAATTCTTTTTTTTAAGAATGTTGAATATTGGCCCTCACTCTCTTCTGGCTTGTCATGTTTCTGCTGAGAAATCCACTGTTACTCTGATGGGTTTCCCTTTGTGGGTAACCCAACCTTTCTCTCTGGCTGCCCTTAATATTTTTTCCTTCATTTCTTATTTTGAATAGTTTATCTGTCATTTCTGAGTTGCCAATTTGTTTAGGTTCATTGCTGGGGAGTTAGTGTGATCTTTTGGTGGTTTTACAATATTCAGATATTTCACAGTGCCAGAATTCTTATGCTGGTTTCTTCTTATTTGGAGAGGCAACCCCTTCTGATTTTTGAATTTTTTTTTCTGCAGATAGAATTGTTTTCTCTCCCTATTTTTTTTTTCTTTCCTTTTTCCCTCTCCCTTCCTATGGGGGTGTAACTATAAAGTATGTTGGGTAGGGTCTTTGACTTTAATTCCATAAGTGTGTTTACTTCTGTGGGTAGTTTTATGTCGGCCTGTGCAATTTGACATACATGTCAGTAGATGGGACTTATGAGCAAAAGCCAGCTCCAGCTAGCACAAGTTGCTATAGCACAGCTTGATCCTTGTTTTCTGGGGGATCTTCTGTGTTTCCTCAGGCAATCTGTTCATCTGTGTAATGCAGAGTGGTCTGGGCTCCCTGCTCAGCCCCAGGGGAATGAATACGGGTGGCGCTGGACTGGGCAGTCTTATCTAGTTTCCCTAATGACAGGCAGTAGCACCAGCACTGAGAAAGAATGCAGTGGGCAGACGTGAAGCCCCCAGGGTTGTGCTAGCCATGGAGCTGAGAAACCTCTTTGGCTCCAAGTTCTCTGCACGGGTAAGGGAGGGGAGACGTGGTGGTGGCCTAAACTTCTAATGCAGGTGAGTGGGTGCTTTGAATGCCTCATGATCTGTCTGAGTGTGAAGGAGAGAGAGCTCCCTTGCAGCCAGATCTCTGTACAGGAAGGGGAGAGTGGCTCAGGCTGCCAATCCAGGTGAGCAGGTGGTTTGAATGCCCTAAGATCTGCCTGGATATGGAGCAGAGAGGGCCCCCTTGTACCATGATCTATGCACAGGCACAGGAAGAGTGGGGTGGCTCAGGGTGCTGATCCAGGTGAGGAATGCTCTAAATGCCTGGCAGTCTGCCTAGGTGTGGATTACAGAGGGTCCTTCTGGACCATTATCTTTACCAAGGAAGAGTGTGGTGGCTAGCACTGCTGGTCCAGGCAAACAGATGCTCTGAGTGCCTGGAGTTCTGCTTTGAGGATGGAATGGAGAGGGCTCCACTCCTCAATCTTAGGGGAGAAGGCTGAAACACCAAGCAAGGACACATGCAGACCAGTTCCAGGTCACCAAGCTAGTCCTGGCTGTAAATGTCATCACCCAGGAGAACTGCTGGAGCAGCTCTCCTTCCATCCCAGGTCTGTAATGGGGGAGGGCAAAATTCCAGTACCCACTGCTAAGGTGCTTTCCACAATTATGGCTGTGGAGGCCCCTACCTTCCTCCAGACCAACTGCACCAATCTCTGGCCTGAGACTAAAATATCTGCATGGCCATTATGCCAGGCTGCCAAAGAATGATTGACTTTTTATGCTCCCATATTAAAAGCAGCATCTTGCTCTGGGTCCCAGGTATGGGAAAATGTGTGCAGTTTTCCTGGTGTCTTTCCCTCTCAGCATGTTCAAGCCTCTCCCCACCTTAGCTGCAGGGCTTAGAATAAACAAAGTGCTCTCCCTTGACCTGGGTTGCTCAGATCCCCAGTTGAAAGGTGAGTAGCCAGGGGAGGCTCTCCTTCACATAACGGGTCTGTACTTACTTTTATCAGCTGAATGTCATCATGAGGCTCTTTGCCCACTTTTTCCTCCCCAAGTATCTTAGATGTCTTTCATGATTTCTGTGGATTTTTCTTCTTGAATTTAAGCTTAGAGAGTTGATCTTTATGTACTTTGCTATTTCCAAGTGGCTGAAGCATGCTAATTGCCTCTAATCTGCCATCTTGGAAAATATGGTATTCTTTATTCTTTAGCAATGTTTAATAGTTTTTAGTGTCAGAGTCTTTTATTTTCTTGATTATTGTTTTGTTTGTGTATTGTATGAGATTTTTCTATATATAGAAACATGTTATCTTGAACTACACATGATCTGAATTTTTCCTTTCCTATTTGGATGTGTTTTATTTCATTTTCTTGCATGGTTGCTCTGGCTAGAACTTCCAATACTTTAATAGTAGTAAAAGTGGACATCCTTGTTTTTTCTCTTTTCTTTCTGATTTTAAGTTATAAAATTTTAGCCTTTCAAAATTTATTATGCCTTAGCTTTGCAGTTTTCATAAATATACTTTACTATGGTAAGGGAGTTTTATTTATAGTTTTATGAGTGTTTTTGTTATGATAGGTGTTGAAAGTTGTCATTTTTTTCTGCATCTAATGAGATGAGCATGTTTTTCTCTTTTATTCTAATATGGTGTAGCGCACTGATTGACTTTGTTGTTGAACCACCCTTGCATTTCTGGGATGAATCTCACTTGTTTATTGTGTGTAATCTTTTAAATTTTGTAAAAAATGTTGTGGCAATCTCATTGTGGTTTTGATTTGCATTTCTCTGATGGCTAGTGATGGTGAGCATTTTTTCATGTGTTTCTTGGCTGCATAAATGTCTTCTTTTGAGAAGTGTCTGTTCATATCCTTTGCCCACTTTTTGATGGGGTTGTTTGTTTTTTTCTTGTAAATTTCTTTGAGTTCATTGTAGTTTCTGGATATTATCCCTTTGTCAGATGAGTAGGTTGTGAAAATTTTCTCCCATTTTGTAGGTTGCCTGTTCATTCTGATGGTAGTTTCTTTTGCTGTGCAGAAGCTCTTTGGTTTAATTAGATTGCATTTGTCAATTCTGGCTTTTGTTGCCATTGCTTTTGGTGTTTTAGACATGAAGTCCTTGCCCATGCCTATGTCCTGAATGGTAATGCCTAGGTTTTCTTCTAGGGTTTTTATGGTTTTAGGTCTAACATTTAAGTCTTCAATCCATGTTGAATTAATTTTTGTATAAGGTGTAAGAAAGGGATCCAGTTTCAGCTTTCTACAAGTCAGGAAACAACAGGTGCTGAAGAGGATGTGGAGAAATAGGAACACTTTTACACTGCTGGTAGGACTGTAAACTAGTTCAACCATTGTGGAAGTCAGGGTGGTGATTCCTCAGGGATCTAGAACTAGAAATACCATTTGACCCAGCCATCCCATTACTGGGTATATACCCAAAGGACTATAAATCATGCTTCTATAAAGACACATGCACACGTATGTTTATTGCAGCACTATTCACAATAGCAAAGACTTGGAACCAATCCAAATGTCCAACAATGACAGACTGGGTTAAGAAAATGTGGCACATATACACCATGGAATACTATGCAGCCAGAAAAAATGATGCGTTCATGTCCTTTGTAGGGACATGGATAAAATTGGAAATCATCATTCTCAGTAAACTATCGCAAGGACAAAAAATCAAACACTGCATGTTCTCACTCATAGGTGGGAATTAAAAAATGAGAACACATGGACACAGGAAGGGGAATATCATACTCTGGGGACTGTTGTGGGGTGGGGGGAGGGGGAGGGATAACATTAGGAGATATACCTAATGCTAAATGATGAGTTAAAGGGTGCAGCACAACAATATGGCACATGTACACATATGTAACTAACCAGCACATTGTGCACATGTACCCTAAAACTTAAAGTATAATAATAATAAAAAAATGTTGTGGCAAAATACACAAAAATTTTCTGTATTAATCATTTTAAGTGTATAGTGTATTGGTATTGATTACATTCACATTGTTGTGCAACATCACTGCCATACATCTACAGAATTCTTTTCATCTTACAAAATGGAAACCTTATACCCATTTAATAATAACTCTTGGCCGGGCATTGTAGATCATTCCTGTAATCCCAGCACTTTGAGAGGTTGAGGTGGGCAGATTTCATGAGCTCAGGAGTTTGAGACCAGCCTGGGCAACATGGTGAATCCCTGTCTCTACCGACAAAGCAATCAACAAACAAAAGCAAAGTAATATAATTTCCTCAACTATGCAACCTAATTCATATTAATAATTCCATGAAGTGTGTCCATAGTAACACAAGATGGGCCTTATAAGGGTGGCCTATCACAGTCTTTGAAGTCTTTGTCAGTCTTATCTGCCAGATACTGTGTGGACTAGCTGCAGTTAAAATTTCCATTCCCTTATCACTTGCTCTGAAATTTATCTGAAGTCAAAGAGAATGGGTTGCCCAAAGAGAAGTGTCCAGAGACGTGGATGATGTGAAAAGAAATGTTGTAGAATCCCACACCCACCTCAAATGATAACTGTACATTTCTCCTTCCCACCGTCCCATGGCAAACAACATTCTACTTTGTATCTCTATAAAATCGAGTATGGTGGGTACCTCATAGAAGTGGAATCATTACATATTTGCCCTTTTGTGACTGGTTTATTTCACTTTGCCTAATGTTATATTCTCAGGGTTCAGTCATGTTTTCTCATGTGTCAGATTTTTCTTCCTTTCTAAGGGTGAATAATATTCGGCTGTATGTATAAACCAAATTTGCGTACCCATTTATCTGTTGATGTGCACTTGGATTACTTTCACCTCTGGCTTTGTGAGTAATGCTATTATGCATATGGGTAAACAAATATCTCTTTTATATGCTGCTTTCAATTCTTTTGGGTATATACCCAGAAGTGGCATTTCTGGGATATGTGGTAATTCTATTTCTAATTCTTGAACGTCTTAATGTTTTTCTTAACAGCTGCACCATTTTACATTACATTCCCATCAGTAGGACATGAGGGTTCCAATTTCTCCACATTCTCACTTGTTATTTTCTTTTGTTTTCTTAGGCTTTATTTATTAGATTTACTTATTATTTATTTATTAATAATTTATAAATATTACAAATTATAATAATGCAAATGCATAATAGTAAAAAAATTATAAATATGTTACTATAAATTTATATTATATAACATATATAAAAGTATATTATTATTGATATATTATAAATTTATAATTATTATTTTAGTGGACACAATAATTGCACATATTTATGGGGTGTACTGTAATATTCCAGTATATGTATACAATGTGTAATGATCAAGCAGGATGATTAATATATCTATAACCTCAAATATTTTCATTCCCTTGTGCTTGAAACATTAAAAATCTGCTTTTCTAGCTATTTGAAAATATACAATAAAGTGTTAATTATAGTCACCCTACACTGCTATAGAATACTATAACTTTTCTCTTTTGTATAGCTGAAGTTTTGTATCTGTTAACCAACTTCTGGCTATCCCCCTTACTTCTCTACCTCTACTAGCTACCATTTTTTTCTCTATTTCTGTGAGATTAACTTTCTTAGCTACCATATATGAATAAGAACATGTGTTATTTATCTTTCTGTGCCAGGCTTATTTCACTTAACATAATGTCTTCTAATCTCAACCATGTTGCTGTGAATGATAGAATTTTGGGCTTTTCTTATTGGTAATTAGTTTTCCATTGTGTATGTACACATACTACGTTTTCTTTACCCATTCATTTGTTGATGGACACTTAGGTTGATTCCATATCTTGGCTATGGTGAATAGTGCTTTAAGTAAATATGGAAGTATAACTATCTCCTTGATATAACAGTATCTTTTCATCTGGTTATATACCCAAGAATGGGATTGCTGCATTATATGGTAGTTCTATTTTTAGTTCTTTGAGGATTCTTTATACTGTTTTCCATCATGGCAGTACTAATTTACATTATCAATAACAGTTTTTAAGTTCTCTTTCTCTGCGTCCTCACCAGTGTTGGCTGTCTTTTGTCTTTTTGATGATAGCAATTCTAACTGGAGTGAGCTGATATCTCATTGTGGCTTTGATATGAATTTCCATGCTGATATAATCATAAGCATTTTTCATATACTTATTGGCCACTTGTATGTCTCTTTTGGGAGACGTCTGTTCAGTTTATTTACCCATATTTTAATTGTAGTATTTTTTTTTTGTTTCTATTGAGTTGTTTGAGTTACTTGTATATTTTGGATATTAATCCTGGTCAGATGAAAATATTGCAAATATTTTCTGTCATTCTTCAGGTTGTCTTTCCACTTTATTGAATGTTTTCTTTGCCCTGCAGAAGTTTGCTACAATCTCATTTGTCTAATTTTTACTTCAGTTGCCTGTGCTTTTGAAGTTTTGTCCATTGCCAAGACCAATACTCTGAAGCATTTCTCCTGTTTTTCTTCTAGTAGTTTCATAGTTTCAGGTATTAATCATTTCATTTGTTTTGAGTTTATTTTTGTAAATAATGAGAGATAAAAATCTTGTTTCATTTTTCTGCATATAAACATCCAGTTTTCCGTTGCTATTTAATGAACAGACTGTTCTTTCACCAGTGAATGTTCTTGGTGCCTTGTCAATAATAAGTTTGCTATAAAGGCGTGGAATAATTTCTGTGTTCTCTATTCTCTTCCATGGGTTCACGTGTCTGCTTTTAGGCCAGTATAATGCTATGTTAGATATTATAGCTTTATGGTATTTTTGTGTATTTTTAAATGTTTCTGGGTACACAAAAAGTATATATATTTGATGGGTACATGAGATCTTTTAATATAAAAATGCCATGTGTAATAATCACATTATGGAAGATGGTTTATCTATCCTCTCAAGCTTTTATCCTTTATGTTACAAACAATCGAATTATACTCTTTAAGTTATTTAAAAATGTATGATTGACTAATTATTGACTATAGTCACCCTATTGTGCTATCAAATACTAGGACTTATTCATTAATTATAACTATTTTTGTACCCATTAGCAATTTCCACTCCCCTTCACCCACTCACTGTCCCTCCCAGCCTCTGGTAACCATCTTTCTACTCTGTATCTCCATGGGCTCAATTGTTTTTGAGTTTTAGATCCCACAAATAAGTGAGAAAATGTGATGTTTATCTTTCTGTTCCTGGCTTATTTCACTTAACATAATAATCTCCAATTCTATCTGTGTTGTTGCAAATGACTGAATCTCATTTTCTTAAATGGCTGAATAGTACTCCATTGTGTATATGTACCACGTTTTCTTTATCCACTCATCCATTGATGAACACTTAGGTTGCTTCTGTATCTTAGCTATTATAAACAGTGCTGAAACAAACATGTCATCACCAAGCCTGCCTTACAAGAGCTCCTGAAGGAAACACTAAATATGGAAAGGATCAACTGTGAACAGCCACTGCAAAAACATACCAAATTTTGTAAAGACCATCAACACTACAAAAAAACTGCATCAACTAAAAGGCAAAATAATCATCTGGCATCATAATGGCAGGATTAAATCCACACACAATATTAACCTTAAATGTAAACAGGCTAAATGCTCCAATTAAAAGACAAGACTGGCAAATTGGATAGAGTCAAGACCCATCAGTGTGCTGTATTCAGGAGACCCATCTCACATGCAAAGATACACATAGGCTCAAAATAAAGGGATGGAGGAATATTTACCAAGCAAATGGAAAGCAGAACAAAACTTGGGAGTGTAGATATCTCTTCAATATACTGATTTCCTTTCTTTTGGATTCATACCTAGCAGTGGGATTGCTGGATCATTTGGTAACTTTATTTTTAGTTTTATGAGGAACCTCCAAATCTTGCTCCATAGTAATTGTATGAATTTAAATTTCCACAAACAATATATGAGGGTCTGTTTTATCAGAGACTAGGATTGCAGCCCCTGCTTTGTTTTGCTTTCCATTTGCTTGGTAAATATTCCTCCATCCCTTTATTTTGAGCCTATGTGTGTCTTCACACATGAGATGGGTCTCCTGAATACAGCACACTGATGGGTCTTGACTCTATCCAATTTGCCAGTCTGTGTCTTTTAATTGGGGCATTTAGCCTGTTTACATTTAAGGTTAATATTGTGTGTGGATTTAATCCTGCCATTATGATGCCAGATGATTATTTTGCCTTTTTGTTGACGCAGATTTTTTGTAGTGTTGATGGTCTTTACAAAATTTGGTATGTTTTTGCAGTGGCTGTTCACAGTTGATCCTTTCCATATTTAGTGTTTCCTTCAGGAGCTCTTGTAAGGCAGGCTTGGTGATGACAAAATCTCTCAGCATTTTCTTGTCTGTAAAGGACGTTATTTCTCCTTTGCCTATGAAGCTTAGTTTGGCTGGATATGAAATTCTGGGTTGAAAATTCTTTTCTTTAAGGATGTTGAATATTGGCCCCCACTCTCCTCTGGCTTGTCAGGCTTCTCCACAGAGATATGCTGTTAGTCTGATGGGCTTCCCTTTGTGGTAACCCGACCTTTCTTTCTGGTTTCCCTTAACATTTTTTCCTTTATTTTAACCTTGGTGAATCTGACGATTATGTGTCTTGGGGTTGCCCTTCTTGAGAAGTATCATTGTGGGTGTTTTCTGTATTTCCTGAATTTGAATGTTGGTCTGTCTTGCTAGATTGTGGAAGTTCTCCTGGATAATATCCTGAAGAATGTTTTACAACTTGGTTCCATTCCCCCCATCACTTTCAAGTACACCAATCAAATGTAGATTTTGTCTTTCACATAGTGCCATATTTCTTGGAGGCTATGTTCATTTCTTTTTATTCTTATTTTTAAAATTTTTTCTTCACTTAAGTTGATCTTGAATCTCTGATATCCTTTCTTCTGCTTTATCAATTTGGCTATTGATATTTATTTATGCTTCACAAAGTTCTCATTCTGTGTTTTTCAGCTCCGTCGGGTCACTCATGTTCTTCTCTAAACTGGTTATTCTAGTTAGCAATTCGTCTAACCTTTTTTCAAGGTTTTTAGCTTCTTTGCAATGGGTTAGAACATGCTCCTTTAGCTCAGTGGAGTTTGTTATTACACACATTCTGAAGCCTACTTCTGTCAATTCATCAAATTCTTTCTCTGTCCAGTTTTGTCCCCTTGCTGGCAAGGAGTTGTGATCCTTTGGAGGAGAAGAAATATTCAGGTTTTTGAAATTTTCAGCCTTTTTGTGCTTTTTTTTTCTTCTCATATTTGTGGATTTATCTACCTCTTGTCTTTGATGTTGGTGACCTTTGAATGGGTTTTTTGCGTGGACATCCTTTTTGTTGATGTTGATGCTATTCCTTTCTGTTTGCTAGTTTTTTTCTAACGGTCAGGCCCTTCTGCTGCAGGTCTGCTGGAGTTTGCTTGAGGTCCGCTCCAAACCTTGTTTGCCTGAGTATCACCAGAGGAGGCCACAGAACAGCAAAGATTGCTGTGTGTTTATTCCTCTGGAAGCTTCATCCTAGAGGGACACTTGCCAGATGCCAGCCAAAGCTCTTCTGTATGAGGTGTCTGTTGACCCCTGCTGGGAGGTCTGCTGTTCTCTTTAGAGCCAGCAGGCAGGAACATTTAAGTCTGCCGAAGCTGCACCCACTGCCACCCCTTCTTCCAGGTTCTCAGTCCAGTGAGATGGGAGTTTTATCTATAAGCCCCTGACTGGGAACGTTGCCTGTCTTTCACAGATGCAACTGCTCGGAGAGAAGGAATCTAGAGGGGCAGTATGGCTACAGTGGCTTTGCGGAGCTGAAGTGGACTCCACCTAGTCCTAGCTTCCTGGAGGCTTTGTTTACACTGTGAAGGGAAAACCACCTACTCAAGCCTAAACAATGGCAGACTCCCCTCCCCGCACCCCCCAAGCTCGAACATCCCCAGTCAACTTCAGACTGCTGTGCTGGCAAACAGAATTTCAAACCAGTGGATCTTAGCTTGCTGAGCTCCATGGGGGTGAGATCCCCTGAGCTAGATCTCTTGGCTCCCTGGCTTCAGTCCTCTTTCCAGGGGACTGAATGGTTCTGACTTGCTGGTGTTACAGGCACCACTGGGGCATGAAAAAAACCACTCCAGCTAGCTTGGTGTCTGCCCAAATGACCACCCAGTTTTGTGCTTGAAACCCAGGGCCCTGGTGGTGTAGGCTCTCAAGGGTATCTTCTGGTCTGTGGGTTGTGAAGACCATGGAAAAACTGTAGTATTTGGGCCAGAGTGCACCGTTCTTCACAGCACAGTCCCTCAAGGCTTTCCTTGGCTATGGGAGGGAGTTCACCAAACCCTTGGGCTTCCCAGGTGAGGCAACATTCCTCCCTGCTTCAGTTTAGCCTCCATGCACTGCACCTACTGTCTAAACATTCCCAGTGAGATGAGCCAGGTACCTCAGTTGGAAATGCAGAAATCACCTGCCTTCTTCATTGATCTCACTGGGAGCTGCAGACTGGAGCTTTTCCTATTCAGTCATCTTGCCAGCCACCCTCCTGATTGAGTTTCTTAAAGGTAATTATTTTGAATTCCTTTTTTGAATATTTGTGGATTTTTTTCATTGAGGTCTGTTATTTGAGAGCTATTATGTCCCTTTTGTGGTGCCATATTTCTTTATTTTTCATGTTGTGTCCCTGCATTGATGTCTATGCATGTGATGGAACAATTGCTATTCCAAAATTTCTACAGTGAATTTCATAGAGAAAGACTTTTATCTGAAGTTGAGTGTTTGTGTGCAGGTGACGAAGAGTGGGTAACTGAGTTTTTGAATAGATGCATTGTGATAGTATCTGTGTAGTTTCTCTAGCTATGGCCAACATCAGCAATAATTTTGGGTGCCCCAGTGGCCTATGCTGTAGAAGGTTGCAGCAGTATCAGGAGCAGTGTAGGTTGTTAATGTCCTTGGTGTCAAAGTATTTGGGCATCCTCCGATTTTTATTTTCCTAAAATTGGGGTGACTTAGCCTAAGGGATTCCTTTTGGTGTCAGCTCTGACATGGCATACACTCAGCAGTATTGGTGCTGGGTTACAAGTACAGATGCTTGAATTTGTCATAGAAGCATCATTCTAGACTCAGGGTCTTTTAATCATGTATTGTGACACCTGGGTCTTGCGGTGCAGGTTCACTCTCTGTGGCACTGTTGAATGTAGACTGCCCACAGAACCAAGGTCTATGACTCGGTAGCACACCCTAGCAGCTGAAGCCCATGGACTGAGTTGTGGCTGTGAGTCTGTTTCTGAGGGTGAGGTGCAGGAAAATGCCCTGGCCTGCCTCTGATGTAGAAGGGTGCTCTCTAGATTTGAGCCCAGCAAGTAGAATATGGCTACTATCATTAATAAGATAGGATATACTACCTTATTAATGCTAAGTAACCAAGCTCAAGTCAACAGATGGAAATGTTAATACTGGTTTGTGACTGCACTGTTCTTCTTACTTAAGAGTAATTTTCAACATGGCAAGCTTAGAAAACTGTGTGAAGCTGATGTTACCAAGGGAGAGGACTGTTTTTGTCTACACATGTTGAGAGAATCTAGTCTATTTCAGTGGTGTTAACTACACAATATTTAACATGACACAGGTAACTTGGAGACTCTAAAAGCATCATTAATTTATTGCTGGCCTAAGGACTTACTATAAAGTAATATGTTTTTGTATATTGATGATCTCTTGTACTCAGTATTCAAAACTTTCCCCTTATTGTTGTCAATTCTGCATCATATCAACACCCCAGTCCTAATTCAAACTAAGTATTCCTCACCCATTGCTTTCACTCTCTGAACTTCCAAATTATGAGAACTCCAGTCTCTGAGCCTTGGCGTATGCCTTACTCTTACTCTCTCCTTTATTCCCTGTGGGCAATTAATGTCCTTATTCTCCATCTTCATCATTGTCCTTTCTCTTCACTTTGTATATTTTTATTTATTCCTGCACTACTTGCATTCTAGAACAAGTTGTCTGTTGCCTCCCACATAGATTACAATAGTGTGGGCCCATCTTGTCATTGTAAACTCATTCTCTTTCTCTATAATTTATTCTAGGTTTTACTGTCATGTTGCTTTTTTCATATTTGTTTTTACAAAATTTCAACTTTATAATGAATCTTCAGGCAATATTGAGTCCATGTACCTTTCTGACAGAAGAAGATAATTGCAGACTCTTGATTCAGGCTCATAGTATCTAATGATATGGCCCTAATTTACCTATTTTTATTAATTTAAGTTGTGGTTGTCTACAGGTAATAATAACTTTAACAGATAATGTCTTTATATCTTCACATTTGTGTTTTGAGTATGAAAGAGGAAATAGAAGAAGTGCACCTAGAGATCTTCTGCTTATATTTTTTTTTTGCCAAAAAACATGCTGTGTGAGTCAGCTAACTGCAGAGTCTGACAAATGGAACTTTTAAGCAAGCATGGAATAAGGGGGTAGGAAATAAAGTTTGGGCCAGTTCGTCTACAGCATCCACTACACCATACAATATTTTTTTCTAGTACTATACTTTACAGTTTCTATGTTGGTAAGTATACAATGTGAGTAATTTTGAATTTACTGTCATCAAATATGCTGTTTAATAATTTGTCAGATAATTGCATCAAATCATTCCTAGGAAAAGCAAAACCAACAGTCTGAGTTCACTATTGAAAACTTGGTAATCACTGCAGCCGACTTACTTGGAGCTGGGACAGAGACGACAAGCACAACCCTGAGATATGCTCTCCTTCTCCTGCTGAAGCACCCAGAGGTCACAGGTATGATCACAGAGGATGAGTTAATTGAGTTTTAGAAAAGATGTTGGGAAGGTGCTGCTAGTGTTCTCCTTCCTGTTTCTCTTAGAGAAGTTTCATTATTTAAATTTCTGCGCCCGCAGCTGTAATCTGTCCCAATTTAACGGTGTGATTAAAATGGAATATCCTGGCCTGGTGCAGTGGCTCATGCTTGTAATCCCAGCCCTTTGGGAGGCCTAGGTGGGTGGATCATTGAGGCTAGGAGTTCAAGACCAGCTTGGCCAATATGGCCAAGCCCCATCTCTACTAAAAATACAAAACATAGCCAGGCATGGTGGCACACCACTGTAATCCCAGCTACTTGGGGGCTGAGGCATGGGAATCGCTTCAACCCGGGTGGTGGAGGTTGCAGTGAGCCAAGATTGTGCCACTGCACTCTAGCCTGGGTGACAGAGTGGGACCCTGTCTCAGAAAAGAAAAAAAAGGAAAAGAAAAAGAAAAGAAAAAAGGGACATATTTGCACAGTAGAGGAAGATAACTGAGAGAAATGAAAACAGCATGGCAGTTTCAAAAGCAATAGAGCTCTGGCCCAGTGTGTCTGGATTTCATCGACAGTGACTTATGGCAGAAAGAGACAACATAAGTTGGCCTGGGATTACATGTTGGCTTTATTATTAAAAGGCCATTTTGAACAGCAAGTGTATTGTTAAAGATAACTTTTCTCATTCTCAAAATTTCAGGTTCAAATGCTGGAGTAGGGAAAATGGAAACTCTTCTTATTGAAGGATAAATGGTAATCCTAGAAATGTAGTGAGGCTGCCTGAAAAAATTCCTAGTCTGATAAGAATTCTAAAAAGTTAGATTCATGAGAAAATTGATTCTGTTTACTAAAAGAGGTACCTAAAGAATGTTCCATTTAGGCAGAAGATGTACCTGAGACAGTTTCCGTGAAACTGGTGTTGGATAAAATAAGAATTTTGTGGGGGGGTCAATAATTTTATCATTTATGAACAACTTTACTTTAGAAATTTACTTTTAAAGAATTTTGGTTGTGCTGCAGATAATAAATATTCTTTTTTCCCCTGTGTCAGTATCCCCCATTTAATGACAATAACCTAATTCCAAATAAGAATTAGGCCTTTTTTTGAACAATTACTAACCTATAACATTCTAGAATATTTTTTCAACTTTTTTTTTATAGATTAAATGGTACAAATACAGATTTGTTACATGGGTAAGTTGTGTAACACTGAGGCTTGGGGTCCCAACTATTTCATCACACTGACAGTAAGCATAGTACCCAACAAATGGTTCTCCAACCCACATCCCTTCTCTCCCTCCCCTATGTAGTGATCCTCAGTGTCTATTGTTCCCATCTTTAGGTTCATGTGTATTCAATGTTTACCTCCCATTTATAAGTGAGAACATGTGGTATTTGGCTTTCTGTTCTTGTATTAGATTGCTTAGGATAATGGCCTCCTGCTTCATCTATAGTGCTGCAAAGGACATGATTTTTGTTCTTTTTTATGGCTGTGTAGTATTCCATGGTGTATATACTAGTCTGTTCTCATGCTGCTAATAAAGACATACCTGAGGCTGGGTAATTCATAAAGGAAAGAGATTTAATGGACTCTCAATTCCACATGACTGGAAAGGCCTCACAATAAGTCTCTGATAGAGACTTATGTACTATCACAAGAACAGCATGGGAACACCATGCCCCCATGATTAAATTATGTCCCATTGAGTCCCTCCCATGACATGTGGGAATTATGGGAGCTAAAGTCCAAGATGAGATTTGAGTGGGGACACAACCTAACCATATCAGTGTATATTTACCACATTTTACTTATACAGTCTACTGTTGATGGGCACTTAAGTTGATTCCATTTTTTTTGCTATTGTGAATAGCACTACAGTGAACATATTGGTGTGTAAGTCTTTTTGATAGAATGATTTTTTTTGGGGGGGCATATACTCAATACTTGGATTGCTGGGTCAACTAAAGTTCTATTTTAAGTTCTTTCAGAAATATCCAAACTGCTTTCCACAGTGACTGAACTAGTTTTCATACCCACCAGCAGTGTAAAAGCATTTCCTTTTGTCTGCAACCTCACCAGCATCTCATGTTTTTGGATTTTCTAATATTAATAATTGCCATTCTGACTGGTGTGGGATAGTACCTCCTTGTGATTTTGATTTTGATTTCTCTGATGATTAGTGATGTTGAACATTTTTTCATCTGTTTGTTGGCTGCTTGTATGTCATCTTTTGAGAAGTGTCTGTTCATGTGCTTTGACCATTTATAATTTTTTTTTTGTTTTTTGCTTGTTAATTTGTTTTAGTTTTTTATAGGTTTGGGATATTAGCGTTTGAGCCCTTTAAGTTAGGTAGAGTACAGAAAATAGTCAATAAAGCTTTAACAAATTTCTAAAACACAGAGAGCAAATGGAGGATAATAAATCTGTACAGAGAGGATAAACTTGTAACCAAAAAGTCAGAAGAGGAAAATTTATCAAGGAGGAAAATTAATCAGTGTCCCTTAAATCCCCTCAATATTAGTATTTGGAAGTACCAAGGGTCAAAGATGGTAGAGAATGAGGTTGAAAAAGGAGGCTCTCTCTGCCTAGGTTTCCTACACAACTCTTTTCATGAAGTAACTAATTTTCTCCCATAAGAAAAAGGAGGCTTACTCTCTAAAGAAATGAGTTTAAGAAGCCCTGTACTCAGGGACAAAGGGCAGTGCCAGAAAAGACATGAAGTGTAGGCTAGAAAGGCAGATTTAGTAAGGGTCCACACCTTCAGTTCAGAGACTTAAAGCTCTTTTATTCATCTTGCTTCCTAAAATTCAGCAGCTAGCTTTATCCTACAGAAAGGGAACTGATCTAGAGAAATGACATTTTTCTTTTGCCATCTTAACAGAAAATTTTCTTCAATGTCTAACAGAGTGAATGAAATGAAATCATACACTGCTAGACACAGGGTCATGGAATTTCAGGACACCAGAATTAAAGGGAAAATCACAAAAACTTTCAGAGATATACCAGGTCATATTGAGAGAATTAGGATTCAGAATTCTCAAGAGGAACTATCAATATTATTTAGCATATTAATAGAAATAGGGTGTATTCAGACTTGCACATTTGCAAAAATTTTACCTTCTATTGTCCCTTTCTCAGAAAAATATTGGAGAATGTGCTTCATTCAAATGCCTGAAACCTAGTTAGAGAAAGTCCTGAGCTCCAGCAATCTGGAGACCTCACGTAGGTGAGAGTGTCAGGGAGGCTGCCTAGCACCAGGCCTAGAAAACAACTACTTCAGAATGGACCTGGTGGATAATTCAGAAGTGAGAGGAGACGGCAAGAACAAGAGATGTGACAGATTTTATGAGAGTTTCCAATAACTAAAAAAGGAGTTTCAAACATCTGCCTGAACATTTGTAAGTAATTCTAACTTGGGAAACAGAAAATTACAAATAGAAATAAAGAGACGTGGTTAAGTTTAACAAAGCCCTAAAAATAAAGTATAATCGTAGCTGTCTTACCAGAGAACCAAATTTATGTAGTCAGAATGATATAAGCAATGAATACGGATATCATAAAAATTGACATCTAAATATATTCTGGAAAAAGCAGTGTGGAAAAATGAGTGTGTCTATCTGAGGGTGTGTTCAAATATGAGGTGAAAATGGAGATTAAAATTTTCTTGTCTCATAATAAAAAATTATTAAATATAATCTACAAAAAGATAAGTAAAAAATAGAAACAAGGTCTCTATTTAGAAATGTGAATGTATTTTCAGAAGAAGCTGCTAGAATGTTCAAAATGGTAGATCTGGAAACTGTGAGAATGAAGAGAATACCATTGCAAATTGCAGACTCACACACACAAGTACAGATGCACAAATACACAGTTATATATATGCATAAATCTGTTAGTATAATTTAATGTTTAAATGTGTTATTTTGATATAAATTAATTCCTGTTTTTTTCCAACACAGAAATTTCATGACTAAGTTTATGCTTACTTTATGTTTTCAAACATTTCATTATTTTTATTTGTATTACTTATATATACTAATGTATATGTACATACAGATTTATCTTTTTACCTTTTTTATGTTTTATATTTATGGGTACATAGTAGGTATATATTAATATGTTTGTGGGGTGCAGGAGATGTTTTGATACAGGCATGCAGTGTGAAATAAGCATGTCGTGGAGAAGGGGTTATCTGTGCCCTCAAGCATTTATTCTTTGAGTTACAAAACCATTCAATTACACTCTTTAAGTTATTTTAAAATATACAATTAAGTTATTATTGACTATAGTCACACTTATCAAATAGTAGTTCTTATTGATCCCCACTTCCCTTCTCACCCCCCACTACGCTTTCAAGTATCTGGTAGCCATCCTTCTACACTTTGTGTCCATTAGTTAAATTCTTTTTATTTTAGATCCCACAAATAAGTGAGAACATGCTATGTTTGTTTTTCTGTGCCTGGCTTATTTCACTTAACGTAATTCTCTCCATTTCCAGTCATGTTGTTGCAAATGACTGAATCTCATTATTTTTTATGGCTGAATAGAACTCCATTGTGTATATGTACTACATTTTCTTTATCCATTAGTCTGTTGATGGATATTTAGGTTGTTTCAAAGTCTTAGCCATTGTAAACAGTGCTGCAACAAACGTAAGAGTGCAGATGTCTCTTTGATATACTTATTTCCTTTCTTTTGGGTATATACCCAGTAGTAGGGTTGTTGGTAGTTTTATTTATTTTTTTTTTTAGAAAAACTTACTATATATTTTTAGTTTTTTGAGGAACATTCAAACAGCTCTCCATAGTGGCCATACTAATTTACATTCCCTCCAGCATTGTACAAGGGTCCACTTATCTCCACATCCTCACTAGCATTTGTTATTGCCTGTCTTTTGAATATAAGCCATTTTAACTGGAGTGAGGTGACATCTCATTGTAGTTTTGATTTACATTTCTCTGATGATCAGTGGTGTTGACCACCTTTTTGTATGCCTGTTAACAATTAATATGTCTTCTTTTGAGAAATGTCTATTCAAATCTTCTGCCCACTTTTGGATTGGATTTTTTTCTATAGAATTACTTAAGTTCCTTATATATTCTGGTTATTAATATCTTGTCAGATGAGTAGTTTGCAAATAGTTTTCTCCATTCTGTAGATTGTCTCTTCCCTTTGTGGATGGTATCTTTTGCTGTGCAGAAGCTTTTTAACTTGATATGATCCCATTTGTCCATGTTTGAATGCCTGTGCTTGTGGGGTATTGCTTAAGAAATTTTTGCCTAGACCAATGTCCTGGAGATGTTTTCTAGTATTTTCCTATAGTAGTTTCACAGTTTGAGGTCTCATATTTAAGTTTTTCATCCATTTTGAGTTGATTTTTGTATGTGGCAAGAGATATGAGTCCAGGTTCATCCCTCTGTGTAGGATATTAAATTATCCCAGCACAATCTATTGAAGAGACGGTCTTTCCCCTGGTGTACATTCTTGGTACCTGTGTTAGTCTGTTCTCATGCTTCTGATAAAGCCATGCACAAGACCGGGTAATTTATAAGGGAAAGACATTTAATGGACTTACAGTTCCACATGGCTGGGGATACCTCAAAATCATGGTGGAAGACAAATGAGGAGAAAAGTCACATCTTACATGGTGGCAGGCAGAGATCTTTGCAGGGGAAGTCCCATTTATAAAACCATCAGATCTTGTGAGACTTATTCACTACCATGAGAACAGTATGGGGGAAACCACTCCATGTTTCAATTATCCCCACGTGGCCTTGCCCTTGAGGTGTGGGGATTATTACAATTCAAGATGAGATTTGGGGTGGGGACACAGCCAAATCATGTCAGCACCTTTGTCAAGAATGAGTTCATGCTAGGTATGTGAAATTGTTTCTGGATTCTCTATTCTGTTCCATTGGTCTATGTGTCTGTTTTTATGTCAGTACCATGCTGTTTTTTTTAGCATATCTGTGTAGTATAATTTTAAGTGAGATAATGTGATTCCTCCAGTTTTGTTTTTTTGCTTATGATAGTTTTGACTATTCTGGGTCTTTTGTGGACCCTTATCAATTTTAAAGATTTTTTTTCTATTTCTGTGAAGAATGTCATTTGCAATTTGATGGGGATTTTATTGAATCTGTAGATTGTTTTGATAGTATGGACATTTTAATAATATTGATTTTTCCAATCCATGAACATGAAATATTTTTCCATTTGTTGTGATCTCTTAAACTTCTTTCCTCAGTGCTTTATAGTTTTCTTTATAGAGATCTTTTGGTTCTTTGGTTAAATTAATTCCTAGGTATTTTATTTTATATATGGCTATTTTAAATGGGATTGCATTTTAAATTTCTTTTTCTCATTGTTCACTGTTGGCATATATCAACACTACTGATTTTTATGTTGAGTTTGTATCCTTCAACTTCACAGAATTTGTTCATCAGTTCTAGTAATTATCTTGTGGAATCTTTAGGTTTTTCCTAGTATAAGGTTATATCATCTGCACACAAGAATATTTTGACTTCTTCCTTTCCAATGTGGATAGCCTTTATATCTTTCTCTTGTCTGATTGCTCTTGCTAGGTCATCCAGTAGTATGAAGAATAACAATGGCAACAGTGGACATCCTTGTCATGTTCCTGATCTTAGAGAAAAGGCTTTCAGTTTTCCCCATTCAGTATGGTACTAGTAGTAGGTCTGTCATATAGCTTTGTTTTATGTTGAGGTATGTTCCTTCTATCTCAAGTGCTTTTAATGAATTTTTATCATGAAGGGATGTTGAATTTTATCAAATAATTTTTCGGCATCAACTGAAATGATCATATGGTTTTTATCCTTCATTCTGTTGATATGATGTATCACACTGCTTGATTTCCACATGTTGAACCATCCTTGCATCCCAGAGATAAATCCCACTTGGTCATTGTGAATGATCTGTCTATTGTATTGTTGAATGTAGTTTCCTAGTATTTTGTTGAGGATTTTTGCGTCAGTATTCATCAGGTGTATTGGCCTGTAGTTTTCTTTTTTTGATGTGTCTTATTCTGATTTTGGTATCAGGGTAATACTCGCTTCATAGAATGAGTTTGGAAGTATTCTCTTTTCCTTTACTTTTTGGAATAGTTTGAGTAGGGTTGGTATTAGTTCTTCTTTAAATGTTTGGTAAAATTCAGCAGTGAAGCCATCCAGTCTTGGGGTTTTCCTTATTGGGATAATTTTTATTACAGGTTTGATCTTGGCACTGGTCATTGCATGTTCAGGTTTTGGATTTCTTCCTGGTTCAATCTCAATGGGTCATATATGTCTAGGGATTTGTCCATTTCTTCTAGATTTTCCAATTTATTGGCATATAGTTGCTCATAGTAACCACTAATTATTCTTTGAATTTCTGCAGTATCAGTTGTATTGCTTCCTTTTTTATTTTTGTTTTTATTTATTTGAATCTTCTTTTTTTTTCTTAGTCTGGCTAAAAACTTGTCAGTTTTGTTTAATTTCTCAAAGAAGCAACTTTTTGTTGAATTGATATTTTGTTTTGTTGTCTTCATTTAAATTTCATTTATTTCTGCTCTGATCTTTACTATTTCTTTTGTTCTACTAATTTTGGTTTTCTTTCTTTTTTCTTTTTTATTTTTTTTGTGCAGTTGCAAGATTTAATAGGCTGAAACAGAGCTCCAAAACAAAGGGAGGGGACCCAAAGGGGGTTGCCATTGCTGGCTCAAATGCCTGGGTTTATATCCCAATCATTGTCCCTCCCACTGTGCTCTCAGGCAGCAGATGATTGGCTATTTCTTTACCTCCTGTTGTTGCCTAATTAGCATTTTAGTGAGCTCTCCTTACTATCTGATTGGTCATGTGCGAGCTAAGTTGCAAGCCCTGTGTTTAAAGGTGGAAGTGGTCACCTTCCCAGGTAGGCTTAGGGATTCTTAGTCAGCTAGGAAATCCAGCTAGTCCTGTCTCTAAGTCCCGCCTCTCAACAGGAAAACCCAAGTGCTCTTGGGGAGGTTGGCCGACAACTGCTCTAACTGCTTCCTGCTGAATTGGGGTGTAGTAGGGGTGATGCAGTTGAGATTTCCTCGGGAGAGGTGCCTTCAATGTCATTATCATTGGAACATGAGCTAGCAGGCTGGTCCAAGGGTCAGCAGTAGATCTTAGTCATGGACTGCATCTGGGGCTCCATTTGAAGAATGATTTGTAGTTTTGCAGCTTCAATTCTGGAAGAGACACACCTAACAAGGAGGTTAAAGATACAGGGATTGAAATGTATGGCCCGTAGTGCCTTTGGCACACTTCACAGGCCCTGACTATCTGCTTGATAGTTTTGAAAAGGCCTGGTCCAGTAAATAATAATTTGGCCATCTGATGGGTGCTATCAATGCCTAAGTGAAAGTTCTGGTGAAGGGTTTTAAGTAATTACCATTGGTTAGCTGCAGGCAAATGTAATTTTCCTTTTTTGGTGGCTAGCCATCCTGAGGGGAGAAAACTATGTCCTCATGAGGTTACCCATTCTATTTCTCCTGCTGAATATTGGGGCTTGGTTTCCCAGAGGGGATTACCCCATACTAGGGGTCCTTCTATAAGCATTTCTAGTGGAGGGTTCTGCCTTGCAGCTCTTTTGACCTCAATATCTGCCTGGCGGTTCCCTTCTATTTTCCTTTCCTTTCCTTTCTGATGACCCCAGCAGTGTAAGACTGCCACCTCTTTAGGTTTCTGTACAGCCAATAATAATCTCCTAATGGCTTCCTGAGGTTTGGTAGGTGTTCCTTTGGAAGTTAGGAATTCCCTTTCTCTCCATATTGCTGCATGGGCATGGAGGACTAGGTAAGCATACTTAGAGTCTGTATATATATATATTTACCCTTTTTCCTTTTCCTAATTCTAGTGCCCAAGTGAGGGCTATTAGTTCTGCCAGCTGAGCCCTAGTTCCTGGTGTGAGATTACTTTCAAGTATTCCATTATCACGGACAACTGTGTACCTCGCTTTTTGAAGTCCTTTTTCTACAAAGGAACTTTCATCAGTATACAAGTGGAGGTCAGGATCAGTCAAGGGAATCTCTAAAAGGTCCCCTCGAGTGGCATAGGTTTGAGCAATTACTTGTTGTCAGTTATGTTCTATCTTTTCTTCATTGTCTGGAAAAAATGTGGCTGGGTTAAGAGTTGCACAAGTGCACAGTTGCAGCACTGGCTCTTCAAGTAATAGAGCCTGATATTTAAGTAAATGGTTGTCTGACAGCCACAAGTCTCCTTTAGCAGTGAGTATGCCATTCACATCATGGATGTCCACACAGTAAGATCTCTTCCTTGTATTCTTTTAACTGCTTCAGATACTAAGCCTGCTACTGCTGCCACTACCTGTAAACCATGAGGCCAACCCTTTGCCACTACATCAGTTTCTTTACTCAGGTATGCCACGGGTTGCAAGCTCATCTCTCAGACCTGTGTAAGGACTCCTAGAGCTATTCCTGTTTTTTCTGTGACACATAAAGAAAAGTCTTGCCCCGTTGGCAAGCTTAACACTGAGGCTTGGGTTAGAGCCTTCTTTAGGGCCTGGAAAGCCACTTCTGTTTCAGGTGTCCATCTTACTAAATGGGTATTGACTTTCTGAGTTTCCTTAATTAGTGTATATGATGGTCTGGCTATTTCACCATACCTGGGAATCCATATTCAGCAGAAACCTGTTATGCCAAGGAACCCTCTTAGTTGCTTTAGGGTTTTGGGATGAGGATAAGCCAGTATAGGCTGGATACATTCCTCACTGAGGGCCCTGATGCCTTTGGATAATTTTAGCCCTAAGTATTTAACCTGCTGTGAGCAGTGCTGAGCCTTTGGTTTGGAAACCTTGCAGCCACAGGTAGTGAGGAAATTTAAGAGCGCTTGGGTGGCTTGATGGCACGAGGTTTCTGAACAGGCAGCTGAAAGTAAATCATCCACGTACTGAAGGACAAGAATGTCCAGGTATGAGAATTGACTCAAGTCTTGGGCTAATGCCTGGCCAAATAGATGGGGGATATCCTTGAACCCTTGGGGTAAAACAGTCCAGGTGATTTGAGATGTTGGGTTTGAAAGATCTTCAAAGGCAAACAAGAATTGAGAGTCAGGATGTACAGGGATGCAGAAAAAGTCATCCTTAAGGTCCAGGACTGTAAACCACTCTGCTTCCTCTGGTATTTGGAAAAGCAGAGTATAAGGGCTGGGTACAGCTGGGTATAGAGGGACAATGGCCTCACTGATAATCCTGAGATCTTGCACTAACCTCCACTGTCCATTGGGTTTCTGTATTCCTAAAATTGGAGTATTGCAGGGGCTATTGCATGGTTTTACTAGGCCTTGGGCTTTTAGGTCCTTAACAATCTTTTGGAGTCCTTGTTGGGCCTCGGGTCTGAGGGGGTGCTGCCTTTGGTAGGGAAAGGAAGTGGAGTCCTTTAGTTTAACTTGAACAGGAAGGGCATTCTTTGCTCATCTATATTGTCCTTCTGTTGCCTAGACTTTAGGATTAATTCCTTCCTCAAGCAGGGGACAACGAATGGGTGTTCCTTCTCCTATGTTCAGGTGTATAATGGCCCCTGGTTTTGCTAGAATGTCTCTCCCTAACAAGGGAGTGGGGCTTTCAGGCATAATTAGAAAAGCATGTGAAAAGAGTAATGCTCCCCAGTCACAGCTTAGTGACTGGGAGAAGTATCTAGTAACTGGCTGTCCTAGGAACCCTTGGATAGTGACAGATCTGGAGGACAGTTGTCCAAGACAGGAGAGTAAGACTGAGAAGGTCACACCAGGGTCCAGGAGACAGTTAACCTCCTGGCCCTCAATGGTCAAGCATACCTGAGGCTCTGTGAGGGTGATGGCATGGGCTGGCACTTGCCCCAGGTACCCTCAGTCCTGCTGCTGGATCATCTGGTTAGTGGCTTCTAACTCAGAGGACCTTCATCCCCTGGGGCAGTGGCTCTTCCAGTGGATTCCCTTGACATAAGGGGCATGGACGAGGGGGCAGCTTACTTCTACCTGGACAATCTTTTTTAAAGTGTCCTTGTAGACTGCACTGGAAGCAAGCCCTATTAGGCATTTGATTTTCCCAAATTTTCCCTTTTCCAGAGCCTCCAAAGTCCACTTGCCCGGTATGCTTCCTCAATGCCTCCCTTAGTCTCTCCAGAAAGGCAGTAGGATTTTCTTCCTTTCCCTGTGTTATAGTGGACATCATTGAATAATTCATAGTCTTCCTAGTTTTCCTTAGTCCTTCTAGCATGTAAGTTAGCAAATGTCTGTGGCACCAATCTCCATGTTCTGATTCTGTGTCCCAGTGAGTGTCTACACTAGGAACTGCCTGCCGGCCTGTGGGGAATCATTCTTTTTCCTCTGTTGTCATCCTATCATTGACCTGACCGAGATACCAGAGATTGCCAAACTCTCGGGCTGCAGATATGGTGGCACTTCTCTCATTTGGGGTTAGTGTCTGATTTAGCAGTAACATTATATCTCTCCATGTCAGATCAAAGGATTGCCCTAACCCTTATAAAACATCAATATAGCCATCAGGGTTATCTGATCTAAAATACCTAGGTCTATTTTAATTTGCTTTAAGTCTGAGAGAGAAAAAGGTACATGCACTCTGGCTGGGCCGAATTCTCCTCCTCCCACTGTTTGGAGGAGGCATAATCGGGGAATATTGGCACTCTTTGGGTTCATTGTTTACCCCTTTATCTATCTCCTCTTGGATGGTTTGGGTTGTAGGGGGGTCCTTATTAGCTGGGGAAGGAGTCGGGGAGATGCTGGGTTAGGGAGGTAGACTGAGGGCTTCCTGTAGGGCATAAATCACACTTTTTACATAATTGCGAGTTGTCTCTTAATGAAAAGAAAGTTTGTACATATGGCACTTCACTCCATTTGCCTTTTTCCTACAAAAGAGGTCTATCTGTAAGATGGTGTTATAATTTATACTTCCCTCAGGAGGCCAGGTTTCTCCCCCTTTAAGAGGATATCGTGGCCAGGCGGTACTGCACAAGAATATAAGTCATTTCTTTCTTAGTGTCTGAGGGTCAAATTGGTCCTAATTATCCAGCATACATCTTAGGGGTATTTTTGCCTTGGGGGAAATGTTTCCCATCTGAAAAAAGAACATAGGGAAGCCAGCACCCCTAGTCATTTTCCGATGAGCATTAGTCCTAGAGCATACTCTATGGTCCTAATGCTTATTCCTTTCCAGAGTGCATAACCACCCATGGACCTCTGCTTATCGGATTAGTTACACTCACTGATGTAGCAGTCCTGCATCTGTTTTCCCACCTCTCTTGACCACAAAGAAAGGGGCCCGGGCTGCTGGATTCTAGTGGTTATTTACCAGCGTGCCAACATTGCCTTTGCACTCAGAGGTGAGTTCCTTTCCAGGCTGTGTAACCACCCATGGACCCTGCTAATCGGATTACTTATGCTTACCAATGTAGCAGTCCTGCACCTGTTTTTCCTGCCTTTCTTGACCACAAAGAAAGGGGTCCAGGCTGCTGGATTCTAGTGATCCTTTACAAGCATGCCTAACATTGTCTTTGCACTCAGGGGTGAGTCCTAGAGCTTGGCTGGGTTCCTGAGTATTTCTTAACAACCCATCTGCCCCGTCAAGATGCCTTCACATAAACAACAGTTCTTATGCAAATTTGTTTCAGAGAGGGTGTATTGAACCTGTTGAGTCAGGATTGAGATAGTCTTTTGATTCTATAAGTACTTTAAGGCTTGGCTGAGTGCACACAGTTCGCACATTTGAAGAGACCAATTATTAGGCAATTTTTCTAACTGCTTCCACAAGAGTCTCGGTATCAATTACTGAATATCTATTGTGGTTTTTTCCTCAATCACCTGGGAGGAACCATCTATCATCCTGTCTTGAAGGGAGTTCCTTCTATGTCTGGTTGGACTGTTGTATGGTAATTAAGATTTAAATCCCCTGTTAGGAAATCTGCTGGGTTAAGGCAATTATCAGTGGTTGGAGTTACATTACCTTTTTCTAACATAATAGCCCCATACATTAAGATTTTTGAGTTAATGAGCTACCTTTTTGCTTTTTTTTTTTTTTTGACTTAGAATAACTCTGAACTGGTGAGGTGTGCTCACAGTGAGGTTTCCTCTAAAAGTTACTTTTTTACTTTTAGTTAAGCAGTTGTTGCTACTGACTGAATGCATTTGGCCCATCCCAGGTTACTGGGTTAAGGATTTACTACACCCTTATTTACACTGACAACAAAGTGGCAATTACCAATTACAGGTTTTAAATTTACCCTGGCTTTGAAAGGAATAGGGCACACTTTTTTTTTTTTTAACTGTTTCTATCTTTTTCTTTCTTTTTCTCTTTGACTCCCTCTTTGTCTCTCTCTCCATCTCTCTCTCTTAGCCATTACAAACTTGGGGCCCTGGCAAGCGTGGTGGGGAATGGGTCCCATGTAACTGCCCATGTTGAGAGCTGTATACCTAAATCAGGAGGAATACCAGGGATAAGACTCCCTGGTTTATAGCCTAGGTGCCTAAGGATGCAGCGTAGAGCCTCCTTAGATCCCTTTAGAGATACAACTTGCTAGAGGAAATGAAAGTCTGAAACATTAGTACCTAGGAGGCAGGGATCAGAGGAAGTAGATTCAGAGGTAAGGAGAAGTTTGGGGCTACACTTTTAAGAAAGTTTTGGTCAGGACCCAGGAGGTATGAGTCAGAAGGAAAGGTAGGGGCACACGCATGGGTGACTGCTGAGTAGAGACCTCTGGCTGCGCCATGATCTCAACTGGCTACTGCTGGGAGTTTGGGACAACAGATTTCTGCCTCTAGTCAGCCCTCAGCTTCCCCAAGAAAGTTGGAAGTGGAAGCTGGCTCCAGGCAGACCAACCTCCCCAATAGAAGGGTTGGTTGTTAGAAAGCCCTTCCCCAGATAACCTCACACCTGAGTCTTAAGTCCAGGGGCCACGCTAATCATTTTTAACTGGCTGACAGGTGCTTGGTATTTTCCTCCAGTTCTAAGGAAGGATAGGACAGAACAGCTAGTGAAAGTGGTCCAATATTACCACTTTGGACGTCCCTTCATGGTCACCAAAATGTTACCAGGGGGTCCTTGCTCACAGAGCTCCCAAGATGGTAGTGAGCCACTTCCAAGATGGTGGCGGGCCACTTCCAAGATGGTGGTAAGCTTCATGTTCTCTGACCTGGGGTTCTTGGCCTCATGAATTCCAAGGAATGGAATCTTGGGCCATGCAGTGAGTGTTATAGCTCTATTAAAAGCTGTGGGTCATGGAAGAGAACCGTGGAACCTGGCAACTAGTGTTCAGCTTGATTAGGACGAACCCAGGCACTTAGCCATGCAGGAACAATGGCAAGCCTTTAGCCCTATCGAGAATGGCAATGGGCACCTCACTGGATCAGAAGCCCAGTGGACACCCTGCCAGATCTGGGGGGATGGAAGTCTGCAGTGGGTTTTCGATGGATGCAGCAGTAGTGGACGGTGAGTGAAAGCTCAGCTCCAGCCGTAACAAACACAGACCAGAAGAGTGCAGTTGCAACCGATTTAATAGAGTGAAAACAGAGCTCCCATACAAAGGGAGGGGACCCAAAGGGGGTTGCCCTTTGGTTTTCATTTGCTCTTGCTTATCTAGTTCTTTAGGATTCATCATTAGATTGTTTATTTGAAAATTTTCTCCATTTTTGATGTAAGCTCTTAGAGCTATAAACTTTCCTCTTAGTACTGGTTTTGCTGTAGCCCCTAGGTTTTGGTATGTTGTGTTTCCATTATCATTTGTTTCAAGAAATTTTTGAATTTCCTTTTTAATCTCTTCATGGACCCACTGGCCATTCATGAGCATATTGTTTAATTTCCATTTATTTGTGTAGTTTCCAAAATTCTTTGTGTTATTGATGGCTGGTTTTATTACTTGGTGGTCAGAGAAGATGCTTGATATTATTTCAGTTTCTTTGAGTGTCTTAAGACTTGTCCTGTGACCTAACATCTGGTCAATTCTTGATAGCAATCCATGTGCTGTGGAAAAGAATGTGTATCTGTAGCAGTTGGGTGAAATATTCTGCAAATATCTATCAGATCCATTTGGTCTATAGTGCAGATGAAGTTCAATGTCTCCTTGTTGATTTTCTATCTGGATGACCTGTCCAATGCTGAAGTGGGGTGTTGAAGTCTCCAGCTATGATTGTATTGGGGCCTATCTCTCTCTAGTTCTAATTACGTTTCTTTTGTATATCTCAGTGCTCCATTGTTGGTTGCATATATACTTAAAATCGTTCCATCTTCTTGCCAAGCTGACTGCTTTATCACCAATTGTCATATTTTTTGTCTCTTCTTACAGTTTTTGTCTTGAAATCTATCTTGTCTGCTTTAAATATAATAACTCCTCCTCTTTTTGTTTCCTTTGGAATGTACTGTCTCATTCCATTCCTTTATTTTCAGTCTATGTGTGTCTTTTTAAGTGAAGTGTTTTTTTTTTCTTTTTTTAGGCAACAGATTAATAGGTCTTGTTTCTTCATCTAGTCAGTTTGTCTTTTGATTGGAGATTTTAGTCCATTTACATTCAGTGTTATTATTAAGTAAGGACTTACTTCTGCCTTTTTGTTGTTTGTTTTCTGGTTGTTTTGTGGACTTCTCTTCCTTCTTTCATTTCTTCCTGTCTTCCTTTATTGATAATAATTTTCTCTGCATATATGTGTACAGATTTTTCTTAATGCCTAGCTTAAGGCTCAGTTGCACATTTGTGCATCTGTAACAGTCCTCTCTTTAAGTTACACATACTTCCAGCACTATAATTTAAATTTATAATGATGTTTGGATACCTTCATCATGATTCATGTGCCCCTGAATTGCTACAACAAATGTGCCATTTTTCTCCTTTTCCATCAGTTCTTGCTTGTGTCTTGTCAGCTAAAGTCCAGGAAGAGATTGAACGTGTTGTTGGCAGAAACCGGAGCCCCTGCATGCAGGACAGGGGCCACATGCCCTACACAGATGCTGTGGTACATGAGGTCCAGAGATACATTGACCTCATCCCCACCAACCTGCCCCATGCAGTGACCTGTGACGTTAAGTTCAGAAACTACCTCATTCCCAAGGTAAGTTTGTTTCTCCTACACTGCAACTCCATGTTCTTTTATTCCTCAAATTCACAGTATGATTCTTATCCTCTACCATCCCAGGGTGAGAGAAGTGCAAAACTCCTATGTGTGGCAGTTTAATTGGACTTTCTGTTGTTTCCAGTTTGGGACTATAAAGATTTTTAACAGGTCTTAGTGTCTCACAGTGTATGTTTTTCAGATTTATTCTCTTTCTTCAAGATTGTTCTGGGTACTCTTAGGTACTTATATTTCCAGATAAATTTTGAAGGTGTTAATTTTTCAATTTCCCAAAACATTGGGCTAGAATTTCTGTCAGGGTGACATTAAATTTATAGGTCAGTTTGGAAAGAACTGACATCTTGACAGTTTGAGTCTTTCCATTTGTGAATATAATTATGCTTCCAATTTATTTGTGCTTTCTTTATTTTCCTAGGAATGTTGTGATTTTGTTGTCATGGCTTGCAAGTCTTTGGTTTTTCCTAGATATTAATATTTTTTGTTGTTGTTATAAACTTACAAAATGCCATTTGATTTCTTTGTACTTGGTATGTTGAAACATAATTAGTTTTTGTCATTCTGATGACCTTAATCTATCAACTTTGTTAAATTTACTCATCACTATTCATAATTTATCTCTAGATTCATTGGAATTTCTGTGTACAGTATACTGTATCTGTGTTAATATTGATTTATTTATTATTTTCCAATTCTTGTGGGCTTAATTTCTCTTTATTGCATTCATTATTGCATTGGCTAGAATTTCTAGGAGAGTGTTGAATAGAATTGCTGATAGTGGGCACCCTTGTTTCTCATTTCTAATCTGCAGGAAGCAGTGGAAGTTTTACATTTCAATATTGAGAATGATGCTTGAAGTAGATTTTGGTAGAAATTCTTTATCAGATTAGGGAAGTTTGCCCTCACATATATATAGAAATAAGTAGAAATAGAAATAAGTATGCACATAGAGATGAATTTATATTCTTCATATTGTTTAGGGCTTCTGTGTTTACATTCACAAGGATTTGCTTTGTAATTTTCTTTCTTGAAAATCAAGAATTCTTGAAAATTCTTGAAAATCAAGAATTTTCAAGATTTTTGATATCAAGATTATGCCAGCCTTATAAAACTAAGTTTATATTATATTATATATTATATATATTATATTTATTTTTTATTATATTATATAATATATAATATATTTTATAATATATTTATAATAATATATTTATATATTTTTTATATACAATATATAATATATATTATATATAATATATTATAAATATAATAATATACTATATTATATATAATATATAATATAATATATATTATATATTATATATTATATATTATATATTATATATTATATAATATATAATTATATATATTATATATTCATTATATATTATATATTATATATTATATAATATATAATTATATATATTATATATTCATTATATATTACATTATAATATAATATAATATAAAATATATAATATATATTATTATATATTATATTATATATATAATATAATGTAATATAAAAATATATAATATATATTATTATATATTATATTATAAATATAATATAATATAAAATATATAAAATATATATTATATATTATATTATAAATATAATATAATATAAAATATATATAATATATAATTATATATTATATTATAAATATAATATAATATAAAATATATAAAATATATATTATCATATATTATATTATAAATATAATATAATATAAAATATATATAATATATATTATTATATATTATATTATAAATATAATATAATATAAAATATATAATATATATTATTATATATTATATTATAAATATAATATAATATAAAATATATATAATATATATGATTATATATTATATTATAAATATAATATAATATAAAATATATATAATATATATTGTTATATATTATATTATAAATATAATATAATATAAAATATATATAATATATTATTATATATTATATTATAAATATAATATAATATAAAATATATATAATATATTATTATATATTATATTATAAATATAATATAATATAAAATATATTATATTATTATATATTATATTATAAATATAATATAACATAAAATATATAATATAAAATATATATTTATAATATATTATATTTTATATTATATTTATATATAATATATAATATATTTATAATATATAATATATTATATATAATATATTATATATAATATAAAATATATTATTTATTATATATTATATATAATATAAAATATATTATTTATTATATATAATATAAAATATATTATTTATTAGATATAATATATTATATTTATTATATATAATAAATATATATTATTATATCATATTTATTATATATAATAAATATATATTATTATATATAATATATTATATTATATACATTTTATATAATATAATATATTATACATCATATATAATATATTATATATTTATATATAATATAAATATATAATATATTATATATTATATATATAATATATAAATGTATTATATATTTATATTATAAATGTTTCCTAATGTGAGTCTGTTTTTATTGCCTCCCCATCCCCACCTTGTGATCACTTAGTTGTATCTTTGAAATGTCTAATAACTTTCGGTTAAATACCAGATGTTACGTGTAAGAAAGTGCAGAATTTCAGAGGATGTTCATATTCTGCAGAGAAAGATTCATTCCTCTCTCATCGGCAGTCATAATGACCTAACACATGTTGTCATGATTCAGAATTGTACATAATGTGAACCCAGTCGAAAATTGAATGTCAGTGTTAGCTTAGCTCTCTGAGGTTCTCCTACCTCTGGAATCTTGAGACCAATTTTTGTCTTGGCAGCTTTACAATTGCCTTCTATCACATGGTTTCTGTATTCATCCAGACACTCTAGTTGCCATCTCAAACCTGCTTTTTTCCAATTTGAACCAAGACACATTATTAGTAAAATTAAAAATAATATAACCTAAAGTTATATTTTCAAGGGGAAAATCAATGAGATTGGTAAGGTTGCAATTACTAATGTCATCTTTTGAAGAGACAGAATTGATAATTTACTGAGAGATTACGGGGCTTACCCTGAGGTCACTGATTTAGTACAAGAGTTAAGACTTCAAATCACAAACACAGGAGATAACAAGGAGAAGGCTTTCGCTTCTCAAAATTAGGGTCTGAGGGTAATAGTAATGAAACTTATTTCTTCTCCTATAACTAATTAATGAGAAATATACTGAAGAATCAGGATGAGTCGCCAGTCTCCCAATCCACTGCATCAGATTTGGCGACCTGTTGAAAGGGAATGCTGCATCTGATGAGCTTCTTCATTCACCCACCTGCAGGGCAGCTCATGCTATGCCTGGTGTCTTTTGAGCCCTGAGAACCCAGAGCACAAGGAAATCACCCACTGAATCCCTTCTTAATGGAACAGCCCTGTATAGAAAAGTGCAGCACTTTGTGGCCAATTCTACCCTCTTTACAAATCAGGCAAATGTGTTCTTCTGCTACAGGCTGGATCCACTTATCTAGGTGGAGATAATAGTCTGAGAGAGGAGTTGGCAAACTGTTCCTGCAATGGGCCAGATAGTAAATATTTTAGACTTTTTAGGCCATGATATTTCTGTTACAATCCTTGACATCTGCTATTGCAGCATGAAAGCAGTCATAGACAATGTGCAAATGAATGTCTTCCAATTTTTATAGAAACAAATGTAAATTTCCCATAAATTTTTGTTTCAAAATATTTTGTTTCAAAAATATTATTTCTTATTTGCATTTGTTCAATGTAAATACTTTTAGCTCACATACTATACAAAAACAGGTGGCAGGATGGACTTGTGCAGAGAGTATTGTTTACTGATGCCCAGTATAAGACATTCCTGTCCAGTAGAATTTTCTGCAAAGATGCTCGATTGATGTGTCCTATTTAAAGAATATTTGTCAGCACAAGATTCCAAAGACTGACTTTTAACTTTCCCATAATTTTTTTGTTTTAGCTCTTATATTTACATCAATGACATGTTTCAAATTAATTTTTATTTGTAGTATGGAGTAATAGTGATCATGCTTCAATGTCTATAAATTTCTATTTATTCAAGTAACATTTGCTGAAATAAATCTGCTTTGGTATGTTAAAAACATTTTAATATAGTACTTCTTTATAAATATTCAAGGGAAGATGTTTTAAAACAAAATTGTAGACTATTTATATGAAAACTTAGTGGGTAGAATTTGTCCTCACCTTTGCATTATAAAATTTTTAAGAATAAATAACATTACACACATATATGTATATGTACATATGGCAGTGTGTATATATATCTACTTTGATATCTGTCCATCCATCTACACTTCAATACTTCAGTATATGTAGCCCAATAACAATGGTTTTCTCCTACATAATAATAATAGCATTCATACTGTGGAATTATTGATACAATAATATTATTTACTATACAGCTTATATTTAAAATTTCCCAATTTTTAAGGACTATTTTAATCACTTTTTTCTTTCAATTCACTCTCCAGTCAAGAAACAGGCACATAATTTGGGTATGTTGTCATTTTCATCTCCTGTAATGAAGAACAGTTCATTTCCTCTGTTTCCTTTCAGTATGTTGATCTCTGTGAAGAGTTGAGGTCTTTAGTCATTTAAATTTTCTTTGGGCTTGTTTTGTATAATTGTTTTCTAGATATTATATTCCAGTTATGACTTTGGCAAGAAAACTACATAGTACCTTGACTATTTCACTGAATCACAGTGGTGAGGCAGAGGCACATAATGTTACATATGCCATTATTGGTTATGCTAAGATCCTCACCTAATAAGTTGGAATCTGCCAGATCTCTCCATTGAAGGAGTTCTGCTTTTTATGTGTAAACAATGAAAATCTATGGCATGACACTTTAAGACTGAACACCCTGTTTCCAAAGTCACACATCCAATAGTTTTATCTTTCACTGATGATCCTTGCCTGGCCTGATGATCTTGACCTGAATGGTTACAAAAGATGATTTTTTTTTCTAATTTCATTATTCCTTCTGTAATTTTTAACTATTAGAATCTATTTATTTATTTATTTTTAATTTTATTATTATTATACTTTAAGTTTTAGGGCACATGTGCACAATGTGCAGGTTAGTTACATATGTATACATGTGCCATGCTGGTGTGCTGCACCCATTAACTCGTCATTTAACATTAGATGTATCTCCTAATGCTGTCCTTCTGTATTTTTAAGCTATGATTAATCTGTAATGAATATCTCTCCTATATCTTTAAATGACAAACTGCATGGCAATGACAAACATTCAGTAGTTTTATACTTGTGACTATACTTGTTACCATACTAGAAGAAGTCATTTGAAACTCAATCATACATTTATTCACAAATGCCCTGTGAACCGACACTCTGGCCATTTCCCATGTCAACAGAGACTTCAACTTTATTTTATTTATTTATTTATTTATTTATTTTTATTATTATACTTTAAGTTTTAGGGTACATGTGCACAATATGCAGGTTTGTTACATATATATACATGTGCCATGTTGGTGTCCTGCACCCATTAACTCATCATTTAGCATTAGGTATATCTCCTAATGCTAACCCTCCCCCCTCCCCCCACCCCAAAACAGTCCCCGGTGTGTGATATTCCCCTTCCTGTGTCCATGTGTTCTCATTGTTCAATTCCCACCTATGAGTGAGAACATGCGGTGTTTGGTTTTTTGTCCTTGTGATAGTTTGCTGAGAATGATGGTTTCCACCTTCATCCATGTCCCTACAAAGGACATGAACTCATCATTTTTTATGGCTGCATAGTATTCCATGGTATATATGTGCCATATTTTCTTAATCCAGTCTGTCATTGTTGGATATTTGGGTTGGTTCCAAGTCTTTGCTATTGTGAATAGTGCCACAATAAACATACATGTGCATGTGTCTTTATAGCAGCAGGATTTATAGTCCTTTGGTTATATACCCAGTAATGGAATGGCTGGGTCAAATGGTATTTCTAGTTCTAGATCCCTGAGGAATCACCACACTGACTTCCACAATGGTTGAACTAGTTTACAGTCCCACCAACAGTGTAAAAGTGTTCCTATTTCTCCACACCCTCTCCAGCACCTGTTGTTTCCTGACTTTTTAATGATCACCATTCTAACTGGTGTGAGATGGTATCTCATTGTGGCTTTGATTTGCATTTCTCTGATGGCCAGTGATGATGAGCAGTTTTTCATGTGTTTTTTGGCTGCATAAATGTCTTCTTTTGAGAAGTGTCTGTTCATATCCTTTGCCCACTTTTTGATGGGGTTGTTTGTTTTTTTCTTGTAAATTTGTTGGAGTTCATTGTAGATTCTGGATATTAGCCCTTTGTCAGATGAGTAGTTTGCAAAAATTTTCTCCCATTTTATAGGTTGCTTGTTCACTCTGATGGTAGTTTCTTTTGCTGTGCAGAAGCTCTTTAGTTTAATTAGATCCCATTTGTCAATTTTGGCTTTTGTTGCCATTGCTTTTGGTGTTTTAGACATGAAGTCCTTGCCCATGCCTATGTCCTGAGTGGTATTGCCTAGGTTTTCTTCTAGGGTTTTTATGGTTTTAGGTCTAACATGTAAGTCTTTAATCTATCTTGAATTAATTTTTGTATAATGTGTAAGGAAGGGATCCAGTTTTAGCTTTCTACATATGGCTAGCCAGTTTTCCCAGCAACATTTGTTGAATAGGGAATCCTTTCCCCATTTCTTGTTTTTGTCAGGTTTGTCAAAGATCAGATAGTTTTAGATGTGTGGTATTATTTCTGTTGGCTCTGTTCTGTTCCATTGGTCTACATCTCTGTTTTGGTACCAGTACCATGCTGTTTTGGTTACTGTAGCCTTGTAGTATTGTTTGAAGTCAGGTAGCATGATGCCTCCAGCTTTGTTCTTTTGGCTTAGGATTGACTTGGTGATGCAGGCTCTTTTTTGGTTCCACATGAACTTTAAAGTAGTTTTTCCAATTCTGTGAAGAAAGTCATTGGTAGCTTGATGGGGATGGCATTGAATGTATAAATTACCTTGGGCAGTATGGCCATTTTCATGATATTGGTCCTTCCTACCCATGAGCATGGAATGTTATTCCATTTGTTTGTGTCCTCTTTTATTTCATTGAGCAGTGGTTTGTAGTTCTCCTTGAAGAGGTCCTTCACATCCCTTGTAAGTTGGATTCCTAGGTATTTAATTCTCTTTGTAGCAATTGTGAATGGGAGTTCACTCATGATTTGTCTCTCTGTTTGTCTGTTATTGATGTATAAGAATGCTTGTGATTTTTGTACTTTGATTTTGTATCCTGAGACTTTGCTGAAGTTGCTTATCAGCTTAAGGGGATTTTGGGCTGAGACAATGGGGTTTTCTAGATATACTATCATGTCATCTGCAAACAGGGACAATTTGACTTCATCTTTTCCTAATTGAATGCCCTTTATTCCCTTCTCCTTCCTGATTGCCCTGTCCAGAACTTCCAACACTATGTTGAATAGGAGTGGTGAGAGAGGTCATCCCTGTCTTGTGCCTTTAAGTCATAATCTACACATAAGACTTGTGAAAACTGAAGTGATGAAATAGAGCAGCAAGTGTGGACAGGCACTAATGCCCAAGCTTGATGAAAAGGACAGATTCAGAAGGTTGCACCCAAGTATGCAAGTACTCAGTACTTCAAATGTGATTGTGGGCATTTTATTTATTTATTTATTTGTTTATTTATTTCATCAGCAGATTTTATTAAGGAGAAGAAACAGGAAATTCAAAAGCAAGTTCATTTTAAATTAGCTGGTCAGAAGAGTACAAAGAGAAAAAAAGAGAAGAATCAAGAAATCCTATGGGACTTTGGGATTTTTTTAAATTTTGTTATTATTATACTTTAAGTTTTAGGGTACATGTGCACGATGTGCAGGTTAGTTACATATGTATACATGTGCCATGCTGGTGTGCTGCACCCATTAACTCCTCATTTAGCATTAGGTATATCTCCTAATGCTATCCCTTCTCCCCCCCCCAACCCCACAATAGTCCCCGAAGTGTGATGTTCCCCTTCCTGTGTCCATGTGTTCTCATTGTTCAATTCCCAATTGTGGGCATTTTAGCAAGATTATTGTCACTGGCCTTAAGCTCATGCCGCTTATTACTTCGTCTATCTGTCTGGAAATGGTACTGCTCTTCTTTGGAATGGTGTTTCCTCATCTGTACATCAAAAGATTTAACTGCATGATTACCACTGTTTCTTCAATCTTCATGAATTCTTTACAGCTCAGTTTATCTATGTCTCTTGTTTCTAGGGCACAACCATATTAACTTCCCTCACTTCTGTGTTACATGACAACAAGGAATTTCCCAACCCAGAGATGTTTGACCCTCGTCACTTTCTGGATGAAGGTGGCAATTTTAAGAAAAGTAACTACTTCATGCCTTTCTCAACAGGTAATATAAATTTATTTTCCTTTGTGTTTCAGGGTAAAAGATAACTTTTTTGATCAGTTAGAACTTACATGTGCCTTCTCTGCAGTGGTACAGTTACTCTTTGTACATGATCAAGAGCACTGTTCTGAAAGCCTGTGCCTTCTCCGCTCATGATACATCCTCCTTATTGGGCCAGAGTAGTGGGTTTTGGGGAGTTAATACAATTCTTCCAAATTGAGAAAGATGAAGTATAGGTTGGTTGAATTCTGCCTCTAGATACACCACTGAGGTACTCAAGGACTCCTGGAAGATAAAACTAATTACATTTTCCTCACTATCCATGAGGAAGTTATCTCACTCCAGAACTTCACTGAGTGTCTTCCACATGGTGTCCCTCACCCCTTAGGCTGGGCTTGTAGGATAAAATTATCATCAAACACAGAATATGGCCTTAAGAGGTTCGCTTCTGAGTTTGGGAAGCAGAGTAAACAGATCATTGTAGTTCAATAGGACTGAGGCTGTGATACAGGAAAGAACAGGCTGTTAGGGGTTGGGAGGTAGATGGAAAAGCTGTCTGCCTCTTGTTCTCTTATAACCCAAAATGAGACATAAGTAACTAATAGCAGTAAAGACATTTAAGCTACATCAAAGGAGGCAGAGAGGATGAAAAGAAAAGAAGGCAGGGCTATTAAAGGAGATAATGAGCCACAGGAGCAGGACATTGGCTGTAAATAAAGGATATTAGAACCTTTGCCAAATAATCATGGATGGGATCAGGGGGACATTAAGAATGTAGCAGGATACTCTGCAGTGATGCAGAGCACCATGCTCTTTCCCTAGCCATGGCAATGTTTTTTGGATGTTTGACCTCCACACCTGAAATGTGTGTGCTGAGCATCTGGTGATAGAATCTCTTTCCTTTTTCTGTGACCTTTGATGTCTGCTTTATATGTGGCACTGTAGATACCAAGATAACAAGGAAAGAAACATTCCTTCAAGCATTCACGTTTAACACATGTATCAGTCCATTCTTACATTGCTATAAAGAATCACCTGAGACTGGGTAATTTATGAAGAAAAGAGGTTTTATTGACTCACAGTTCCATAGGCTGTACAGGAAGCATGGCTGGGAGGACTCAGGAAACTTGCAGTCATGGTAGAAGGCAAGGAGGAAGCAAGCATATATTTTCATGGAAGAGCAGGAGAGAGAGAGCAAAGAGGAAAAGCTACACACTTTTAAACAACCAGATCTCATGAGAACTCAGTCACTATCATGAGAACAGCAAGCGAGAAATCATCCCCCATGATGCAATCACCTTCCACCAGGTATCTCCCCCAACACTGGGAATTACAATTTGACATGAGATTTGGGTAAGGACACAGAGACAAAGCATATCAGCACACAAATAAATAAATAAATAAGTAAATAAATAAATAAATAAATAAGAAATAAGAAATTATGATTCTAGGTGACACATGCTGTCTGTTTCTTCTGCCATATAAAAATACCCAAGACTAGGCAACTGATAAATAACAGAAATTTATTTCTCAGAGTTCTGAAGGCTGTGAATTCCAAGATTGAGGTGTCAGCAAGTTCACTGTCTGGTGAGGGCGTGTTCCTTATTGATAATGCCCCCTCTGTATCCTCATGTGGCAGAAGTGCAAAAGAAGCAAAAGGGGAGAAATGGCTCCCTTGCATCTCTTGGTGTTATTATTTTAGCAAGGACAGAGCCCTCCTGACTTATTCACTGCCTACAAGGCCTCATCACTTTAGTAATGTTGCACTGGGGATTATGTTTCAACATATGAAATTGGGGGAGGCATATTCAGACCATAGCACATTTTTCAATGGAAGCATGAAAATGATGCTGAGGAATCCCAGAGAAACGAACATTTTCTTGCTCAATGAGATGAGAAAGAGGGTAAAAAAAAGGAGACAAAGTTTGACCTATGTCCTGACTGTGGTAATAGAAAAGTTCATCTTGGCCAAAAGGAGCAGCATGATATAAAACTTGAAACCTCATGGTGTGTTGGAGTCTGATGATGAGTGGCTATGCCTAGAGTTGAGAGTAGGGGAGGTGAAGAGTGTAAAATATGATATGGATCATCAGACTGGAAACAGAATGTGAGGGTCCAGGTCAAGCTATTTGGACCTTATCCCATAGGACAGACAGGGAAGCCATTCAAAGTTTTAAAGTGAGGGGGTAACACGTTTAGACATGTGCTTCTGAAAATACTTAGGGGGAAAAAAGTCTTTGGCTGCATATTGAGCCAGAAATACAAAGGGAAATGCCATATGTGAGCCTCCTCCCCTAAGCCCTTCTCAGTTCAACCCACTGGACAGGTAATGTATGTTTCTCAAGAAAGATTTTAATGAATTGCTTGGCATGTAGCTGACAGTCAATAAACATTTGTTGAATACCTGGTGACTGATAAGATCTGAAGATAGGTGAAGAGTAAGTATGTCCATTCATTGTTCAGTTGCCTACCCATCCATTCATCCATTCATCCATTAATCCATCCACCCATCCAACCTTTCATTCATGCATTCACCCAACCACCCATCTATCTACTCATCCCTCCTACGATTCACCGAACAGTTCTTGCGTATTCTGTCTGTGCCAGTTATAGAGACAGTGTTTGTCACTCTCACAGTTACACATGAGGAGTAACTTCTCCCTGTTTGTTATTTTCAGGAAAACGGATTTGTGTGGGAGAGGGCCTGGCCCGCATGGAGCTGTTTTTATTCCTGACCTTCATTTTACAGAACTTTAACCTGAAATCTCTGATTGACCCAAAGGACCTTGACACAACTCCTGTTGTCAAGGGATTTGCTTCTGTCCCACCCTTCTATCAGCTATGCTTCATTCCTGTCTGAAGAAGCATAGATGGTCTGGCTGCTGCTGTGCTGTCCCTGCAGCTCTCTTTCCTCTGGGACATTATCCAAATTTCACTATCTGTGATGCCTTTTCTGACCCGTCATCTCACATTTTCTCTTCCCCCAAGATCTAGTGAACATTCAGCCTCCATTAAGGAGAGTTTCCTAAGTTTCACTGTGCAAATATACTGCTATTCCCCATACTCTATAATAGTTACATTGACTGCCACATAATGCTGATACTTATCTAATGTTGAGTTATTAACATATCATTATTAAATAGAGAAAGATGATTTGTGTATTATAATTCAAAGGCTTTTCTTCTCTGCATGTTCTAAACAAAAAGCATTATTATTTGCTGAGTCAGGTTATTAGACCTTCCTTCCTTTATGCATAATGCAGGTCAGAAATTAAAGAAAATAGAGTTCCAGGAGGTCATGCTGGTTCTCAAAATGATAAGGACAGAAAGGACAAAGGGGAAGATGGTAGGGAAGCTATTTTGGCTGAGCATTACCAAAATTTAGAGTTACACGAGGATTGGATTTGAAAGTGAGAAACTGTGTCCAGGAGCATCTCCAATCTCTAGGGAAATATTCAGAGGATCATGTATTGGGAGGAATGGATATTAAATGTTCCACTTTGGTGTTCCTTTTTTTTTTTTTTTTTTTTTTGAGACAATGTCTCACTCTGTCTCCCAGGCTGGAGTGCAGTGGTGCAATCTCGGCTCACTGTAACCTTTGCCTCCCAGGTTCAAGAGATTCTCCTGCCTCAGCCTCCTGAGTAGCTGGGATTACAGACACATGCCACCATGCCTGGCTAATTTTTTTGTATTTTTAGTACAGACAGGGTTTCACCATGTTAGCCAGGATGATCTCAATCTGCTGACCTCATGATCTACCTGCCTCAGCCTCCCAAATTCCTGGGATTACAGGCGTGAGACACTTTGCCTGGTCTAATGTTACTTTAAAGTGTCATTACTTTATCTCTAAATAAATATCATGTTACTTTTATTACTTCATGTTTCCAACTTAGAATGAAGTAATGAAGTATAAATATATGCTTTCATATTGCTGCTCATGTGTTTTGTCATGCTTCTCTCTTCAAACATGAACAAAATTTCTTTTCTTTTTTCTTTTTTTGAAATGGAGTCCCACTTTTGTTGCCCAGGCTGGAGTGCAGTGGTGCAATCTTGGCTCACTGCAATCTCCACCTCCTGGATTCAAGTGATTCTCCTGCCTCAGCCCCCCAAGTAGCTGGGATTACAGGTGCCTGCCACCACACCAGGCTAATTTTTGTATTTTTAGTAGAGACAGCATTTCACCATGTGGGCCAGGCTAGTCTTGAACTCCTGACCTCAAGTTATCCACCCACCTCAGCCTCCCAAACTGCTGGGCTTACAGGCGTGAGCCACTGCACCTGGCTGAACAAAATTTCTAAGAAGAATTACCAGGGTTTAATCTCTTTCAGCTTCTCCTATATTGTTTTAGTTTTAACTTTAGTGGGATGATAATGTTATGCTATTGTCCTAATATAATTAGCCTCATGTTATCTCCAAATCATAGACAACTAAGTATCTTATGTTAAATTATGTTCACCACTCTTCCTGTCTTCTACTTGAAATGTAAGAAATAAGAAGTAACATAATTGATTATGCTTCTCACAGCTCATCTCCCAGAACAAGCTACTTACAATTTGGAATATGTTTAAAGATAATATATGGTTACATGTACATGTAAATCTATCCATGTGTGTGTACATTATGTGTATTCACACATAATATATATATATGTATAACTTATGCCTACATACATATAGGGTTAAATGTTTATTTACAATATTGGGCTCATATCACACATCTTGTATTAAAACTTGCTATTTTCCTACCAAGTAATATGCCAGCAAAACCTCTAAGGTGATAGAAACATAGGCAAATAATTTGAAGAGTTAATAGAAGAGAAAGTGGAAATGGGTATTATATTAATGGAAAGATCCAAATGGAAATTACACATCATTATACATTTTAAACATTCTTCATTGGGAAATGAAAACGTATTAATGTAGTGTTAGTAGAAGTGTTGGCAAACACCCATGGGTGAGATAAATCAAAAAGTTGTCTAGTCTGTTTCCTCCTGGAGACTGTAGTGGATAATCTGTTTTCCTGCCTATTTCAGCTCCTAAAGGCTGCCTGCATTCCTTGGCTCATGAACTCTTCTTTCTTTCACTCCAAACACTTGCTTCTTTTGTTACATCTCCTACTCCTACTATTCTTATTCTCTCTACCTTATGTAAAGACCCTTGTGATTACATGAAACCCGCCAGTGTAATCTCTTCATGTCCAGACATTATTTAGCCTACCATACTATTATTATACCGATTTGAACAACCAAACAATTGCACTGATGATCTGTTAAGTATCTTGTTTAAGGTCACACAGCTTTTTAAGTGTCAGAGCCAACAATTGAACAAGGGCAATCTGACTGGAAAGTAGAAGTTGCTAACAACTTTGCTAATTCTCTGCATTTATTTTTATTGTTTGTATTTCTTCCCTAAAATACATGTTTCATATGAGCAGAGAACTTTATTTGGCTCACTAATGAATACCAGCCACCTGAAACACTGTTTAGAAGATACTGTCTCAATAAATATTTAATGAATGAATGACTACTTAATGAATTAATGAATGAATGTGGGCATAAAGGAGCATGGGAATTTATTTATTCTCTTTTAAGGCCAATGGGACAATATTCATAGAAATGTATACAAACACCTCAGTCCTTCAAACAGTTTCATTTCTTGAGTATTCCTGGATATCATTGAATGTATATATTAATTTCTATACATATAAATGCTTATTTTATGATTGTTCATAATAGACTTGAAACAAAAATTTTACTGGAGGGTGTGAATAAATTATGGTGGATCTTTTTTTTATTATACTTTAAATTCTAGGGTACATGCGTACAACGTGCAGGTTTGTTACTTAGGTATACATGTGCCATGTAGGTTTGCTGCACCCATTAACTTGTCATTTACATTAGGCATTTCTCCTAGTGATATCCCTCCCCTGTCCCCCACCCCATGACAGGCCCCAGGGTGTGATGTTCCTCACCCCGTGTCCAAGTGTTCTCATTGTTCAATTCCCACCTATAAGTGAGAACATGCAATATTTGCTTTTCTGTCCTTGTGATAGTTTGCTCAGAATGATGGTTTCCAGCTTCATCCATGTCCCTGCAAAGGACAGGCACTCATCTTTTTTTATGGCTGTACAGTATTCCATGGTGTATATGTGCCACATTTTCTTAATCCAGTCTATCATTGATGGACATTTGGGTTGGTTCCAAGTCTTTGCTATTGTGAATAGTGTCACAATAAACATACGTGTGCATGTGTCTTTATAGTAGCATGATTTATAATCCTTTGTGTATATACCCAGTAATGGATCACTGGCTCAAATGGTATTTTTAGTTCTAGATCCTTGAGGAATCACCACACTGTCTTCCACAATGGTGGAACTAGTTTACACTCCCACCAACAGTGTAAAAGCATACCTATTTCTTGACATCCTCTCCAGCATCTGTTGTTTCCTGACTTTTTAATTATCACCATTCTAACTGGTGTGAGATGGTATCCCATTGTGGTTTTGACTTGCATTTCTCTGATGACCAGTGATGATGAGCATTTTTTCATGTGTCTGTTGGCTGCATAAATGTCTTCTTTTGAGAAGTGTCTGTTCATATCCTTTGCCCAATTTTTGGTGAGGTTGTTTGTTTTTTTCTTGTAAATTTGTTTAAGTTATTTGTAGATTTTTTTATTAGCCCATTGTCAGATGGGTAGATTGCAAAAATTTTCTCCCATTCTGTAGGTTGCCTGTTCACTCTCATGGTAGTTTCTTTTGCCATGTGGAAGTTCTTTAGTTTAATTATATCCCATCGTTCAATTTTGGCTTTTGTTGCCATTGCTTTTGGTGTTTTAGTCATGAAATTTTTGCCCATGCCTATGTCCTGAATGGTATTGCCTAGGTTTTCTTTTGGGGCTTTATAGTTTTAGGTCTAACATTTAAGTCTTTAATCCATCTTGAACTAATTTTTGTATAAGCTGTAAGGAAGGGATCCAGTTTCAGCTTTCTCCATATGGCTAGAGAGTTTTCCTAGCACCATCTGAATGTTGGCCTGCCTTGCTAGATTGTGGAAGTTCTCCTGGATAATATCTTGAAGAGTGTTTTCCAAGTTGGTTCCATTCTCCCCGTCCTTTTCAGGTACACCAATCAAACATATATTTGGTCTTTTCACATAGTTCCATATTTTTTGGAGGCTTTGTTCATTTCTTTTTACTCTTTTTTTTCCTCTAAACCTCTCTTCTCACTTTATTTCATTCATTTGATCTTTAATCACTGATACCCTTTCTTCCACTTGATCAAATCAGCTATTGAAGCTTGTACATGCATCAGGTAGTTCTTGTGCCATGGTTTTCAGCTCCATCAGGTCATTTAAGGTCTTCTCTACATTGTTTATTCTAGTTATCCATTCATCTAATCTTTTTTCAATGTTTTTAGCTTCCTTGCAATGGGTTCAAACATCCTTGTTTAGCTTGGAGAAGTTTGTTATTACCAACCTCCTGAAGTCTATTTCTGTCAGCTCATCAAAGTCATTCTCCATCCAGCTTTGTTCCATTGTTGGCGAGGAGCTGCGATTCTTTGGAGAAGAAGAGGCACTCTGGTTTTTACAATTTTCAGCTTTTCTGCTCTGGTTTCTCTTATCTTTGTGGTTTTATCTACGTTTGGTCTTTGATTTTTGTGACCTACAGATGGGGATTTGGTGTGGATGTCATTTTTGTTGATGTTGATGCTATTCCTTTCTGTTTGTTAGCTTTCCTCCTAACAGTCAAGTCCCTAAGCTTCAGGTCTGTTGGAGTTTGCTGGAGGTCCACTTCAGACCCTGTTTGCCTGGGTATCACCAGTGGAAGCTGCAGAACAGCAAATATTGCAGAACAGCAAATATTGCTGCCTGATCCTTCCTCTGGAAGCTTTGTCCTAGAGGGGCACCCACTTTTATGAGGTGTCAGTCAGCCCCTACTGGGAAGTGTCTCCCAGTTAGGCTACATAAGGATCAGGGACCCACTTGAGGCAGCAGTCTGTTCATTCTCAGACCTCAAACACTGTTCCTGGAGAACCACTGCTCTCTTCAGAGCTGACAGACAGAGACATTTAAGTCTGCAGAAGTTTCTGCTGCCTTTTGTTCAGCTATGCCCTGCCCTGAGAGGTGGAGACTACAAAGGCAGCAGGACATGCTGAGCTGCAGTGGGTTCCACCCAGTTCAAGCTTCCCCAGCTGCTTCATTTACCTACTCAAGCCTTAGCAATGGCAGACACCTCTCCCCCAGCAAGGCTGCTGCCTCACAGGTTGATCTCAGACTGCTGAGCTAGCAGTGATCAAGGCTTTGTGGGTGTGGGTCCTGCTGAGCCAGGCATAGGATATAATCTCCTGGCATGTCGTTTGCTAAGACCATAGGAAAAGTGCAGTATTTGGGAGGGAGTGTCCTGTATTTCCAGGTACCATGTCATGGCTTCCCTTGGCTAGGAAAGGGAAATCCCCCAAACTCTTGTGCTTCCCGGGTGAGGCAAGGCCCTGCCCTGCTTTGGCTCACCCTCCATGGGCTGCATCCACTGTCCAACCAGTCCCAGTGAGATGAACCAGGTAGCTCAGTTGGAAATGCAGAAATCACCCATCTTCTGGATCATTCATGCTGGGAGCTGCAGACCATAGCTGTTCCCTTTTGGCCATCTTGGAATGGAATCCCCCCAATTTTTTTCTATTGTGGATCTAAAAAATGGAAAAGTATGCAGTAGTTTCAAATGATTTTCATCATCATATAATAATGAATTATTTATTGTATGGCAGACACTATTTTAATCATATGAAAACATTAATTAATTTAGTTTCTATAACAACACAATGAGTTTAGTACAATTGTAATTCATCTCCATTTAACAGATAAAGTCATGGAGGAAAAAAGATGTTTATTAATGTGTCCAATATCATAAGGCCAATAAGTGACACAGCTGGAGTAAACAGAAAGTCTAATTCCAGAGTCTGTTCTCCTAAACTCTACAGTGTACTGGGTTTATTTCTGGGGAGTCTCATCTGTACAGTTCTTCTAGGCTCTGGCTGTTTGAGACTTGGTCTGTCTTCCTCCACCTAAAACTATCCTGATATCTATATTCTCCTTTCTATTGCTCTTCAATGCTATTCCAGATCTGGGTAGAAAAGCCTTAGCTTCACAGTCCTTCAATAATAATGAAATGGATGTGTTCCCTTATCCCTCTCAGGATGTGTGACAGGGGTATGGCTCACTTCCTTGGTGCTTCACTGCTCAAACTGCAAGTGGGAGCATGCTGATGGTCAGGTACAGAGGCCATGGGGAGTGCTTTTTAGGCTCTGGCACCATGGCAGCATCTAGGGGTGTCTGTAACTACTGAAGCCAAACTGGGTTGTGTTACAGTGTGCTCTTTCAACTTTGCTGTCTGCAGATGGCTTGTGTTAATCAGCTCAATTAGACCCTCTGCCTTATCGCAAGGTCAGAGGGCTTTCTGTATCCCAGGTTCTTGCCCTAGTTACTGGAGAAATCAGATCGCATGTGGGTTTGGAGGATGAATGCAAGGTTTTATTGTGTGTTGCTGGTAGCTCCTATAGAGATGAGTGGGGAGTTAGAAGGGAGATGGGTGGGAAGGTGGTCTTCCCCTGGAGTAGGGCTGGCCAGTGGCTGGACTGTCCTCCAAACACCTCTGGCTGAATTCCCCTCAGCAGTATACTACCTGTACCCTGATAACTTATGGAAAAATAAAAAAAGAATAAATAAATTTGTAACATTAAAAAAATAAATAAATAAAACTAATCCCCCCCAATTCAAAGAGCACAGGGAACAACACAAGGGCTTACACAGTGCTAGTAATAACTCCTGTAACCATCCTCCAGAGAGAAAAACCTCTAATTCATTGGATATCAGGTAGAGTGCTCAAAGCATATTGCCTCAGTAAAAGGGGGAAAATCCATAGACTAACAGCTGCTCTTGTGTGTTCTAATAAAGTTTAAATACAAATCTCAAAAGGATAAAACTGGTTTCTAATGACTTAACTACATTTCAGAAGAACACAGAAAAATATTTATAAGATCATATGAATTTTCTGCAGCCTTAACATAAAATCACAATGGCTTTTATCCAAAGGAGAGTTATCAGACGTGCAAGCAAAAGTGAAGATATGAGAAAAAAAGTAATATATACAAGTAGGTTTAAAAATTACCTGATGATTGAATTCATGACAAAGAAAATAAGATAGTTATAACTGAATATCTAGATTTTGTATGTTCAAGAAAACAGAGGGAAGACTGGCCATACTACTCAACAAAAGGGGATACATAAAAAAAAAACACAGATTGAAAACCTAGAGAAAAAAATGCAAGGTCTGAAATGAAAAGCACACTGAATATAATTAAGGGCAGATTAGAAACTCCAAAAGAGATAACTGAATTTGAAGACATAAGAGAAAAAACGATCTTAAATTAAACAAAGAGAAAAAAAGACTGAAATAAAATGACCAAAGAATAAATAAGTGGTGGGACAACTTCAATTAAATTTAAAAATATGCAATCATAGCTCATAAATGTGGGTAAAAAAAGTATGGGAAATATAATGGCTATATTTTCTTCAAATTTGATGAAAACTATAAGCCAAAAGATCCAAGTAACTCAACAAGCTCTAAGTACAAGAAACATAAAGAAATTTACATGAATGTACCCCATAAATAAAATGTATAAATCCAACTGTAAGACAATCTCAAAAGCAACCAAAAAGGATTTTAAATATGGGGTAAATGAAATTAAGGTATATAGTCTTATTTTAGTTCTCTTTTTGCTTTTTTAAAATGTACACAGTATTAAGTGGTTATCAGCTTTAAATAATGGGTTATAAGATAGTATTTGCAAGCTCCATGGTAACCTCAAAAAAAAAAAAGTACAATGGAGACACAAAAGTTAAAAGCAAGAAACTAACTTATATGGCTAGAGAAAATAACCTTTCATTAAAAGGAAGACAAGAAAAAAAAAAAAGAGGGAGGAACAGACCAAAAAACAAACAAAAGCAAATAACAATATGGCAGGGGTAAGTCTTTACTTATCAATAATAACATTGAATGTAAATGGACTAAACTGTTCAATCAAACTTCATACAGTGGCTAAATGGATTAAAAAAGACCCATTGATCTGTGGCTTAAAGGAAACATATTTCACCTATAAAGATGCACATAGACTGAAAATAGAAAGATAGAAAAAGATATTCCAAATTAATGAAAATGAAAAAGGAGCAGCATTGCTATACTTATATCAGACAAAACAGATTTCAACACAAAAAGTGTAAGAGACAAAGAAGGTCATCATATAATGATAAAGGGTTCATTCAGCAAGATGGTATAACAATTTTAAATATATACACACCCAACACTGAAGCAGCCAGATATATAAAGAAAATATTAGAGCTAAAGAGGGAAATAGGCCCCAATACAATGATAAGAGGAGGCTTCAACTCCACACTCTCAACATTGGACAGAATTTCATACAGAAAATCAATAAAGATATATCAGACTGAATCTGCACTATAGAACAAATATATATAATAGGTATTTACAGAACACTTTATTCAAGAGCTACAGAATACACATTCTTTTCTTCAGCGCGTGGATCATTCTCAAGGATAGACTATATGTTAGGTCACAAAACAATTCTTAAAACACCCACACAATTTGAAAGTATATCAAGTATCTTTTTTGACTGCAATGGGATAAAACTAGAAATCAATAACAAGGGGAATTTTGGAAACTATACATATACATAGAAATGAAACAGTTTGCTCCTGAATGACTAATGAGTCCATGAAGAGATGAAAAAGGAAAGTGAAAAATTTCTTGAAATAACTGACAATGGAAACACAACATACAAAAATCTAGGGGCTACAGCAAGGACAGTGCTAAGAGGGAAGTTTATAGTTACAAGTTCCTACATCAAAATGAGGAAAAACTTCAAATAAAAAAATCTAATGATGCATCTTAAAGAACTAGAAAAGCAAGAGCAAACCAAACCCAAAATTAGTAGGAGAAAATAAATAATAAAGATCAGAGTAGAAATAAATGAAATTGAAATCAGAAAACAATAAAAAAGATCAATAAAACAAAAAGTTGGGTTTTCCAAAAAGTTAAAAAAAATGATGAATCATTAGCCAGACTAAGTAGGAAAAGAAGTGAGAAAATCCAAATGAATGAAATCAGAAATAAAGAAGATGTTACAACTGATACCAAAAAAATTCAGAGGATCATTAGTGGCTACTATAAGCAATTATATGCCACTAAATTACAAAATCTCGAAGAAATAAACAAATTCCTGGATGTATAGAACGCACCAAGACTGAACCATGAAGAAATAAAAAAGCCTGAACAGATCAATTACAAGTATCAAGATGGAAGCCATAATAAAAAGTTTTCCACTAAAGAAAGGCCTGGGACCTGACAACTTCACTGCTGAATTCTACCAAACACTTAAAGAGGAATTAATATTAATCCTACTCAAATGATTCCAAGAAACAGGATATGGGAAGACTTCCAAAGTCATTCTATGAGTCTGGTATTACTCTGATACCAAAATTAGACAAAGACACATTAAAAAAGAAAACTATAGGTCAATATCTCTGATGAATATTGATGCAAAATTCCTCTACAAAATACTAGCAAGGTGAATTCAACAATACATTAGAAAGATCATTCATCATGACCAGGTAGGATTTATCCCTCAAATCAGTCAGTGTGATACATCATATTCACAGAGTGAAGCATTAAAAACCGTATAATCATTTCAATTGATGCTGAAAAAGCATTTGGTGCAATTTAACATCCCTCCATGAAAAAAACCCTCAAAAAACTGGGGATAGAAGGAATGTATCTCAACATAAAATCCATATACAACAGACACACAACTAGTATCATATTGAATGGGGAAAAAAACTGAAAGCCTTTTCTCTAAGCTCTGAAACACAATAAAGATGCCCACCGTCATCATTGTTATTCAAGATAGTACTGTAGGTCCTAGCTAGAGCAATCAGACAAGAGAAAGATATGAAGGGGATCCAAATTAGAAGGGAAGATGTAAAATTATCTTTATTTTTTATTTTTTTCTATAAGTTATTGGGGGTACAGGTGGTATTTGGTTACATGAGTAAGTTCTTTAGTGGTGATTTGTGAGATTTTGGTGCATCCATCACCCAAGCAGTATACACTGCACCATATTTGTAGTCTTTTATTCCTCACCCCCCTTCCCACCCTTCCCCACAAGTCCCCACAGTGCATTGAATCATTCTTATGCCTTTGGATTTTTATAGCTTAGCTCCCACATATCAGCGAGAACATACAATGTTTCATTTTCCATTCCTGAGCTACTTCACTTAGAGTAATAGTCTCCAATCTTATCAGATTTCTGCAAATACTGTTAATTCACTCATTTTTTTTATGGCTGAGTAGTATTCCATCATATAAATATATACCACAATTTCTTTGTCCATTTGTTGATTGATGGACATTTGTGTTGTTTCCACAATTTTGCAATTGTGAATTGTGCTGCTATAAACATGCATGTACAAGTATGTTTTTCATATAACGACCTTTTCCTCTGGGTAGATACTCTGTAGTGGGATTTCTGGATCAAATGGTAGTTCTACTTTCAGTTCTTTAAGGAAGCTCCACACTGTTTTCCATGGTTGTACTAGTTTACATTCCCAACACCAGTGTAGAAGTGTTCCCTGATCACCTCATCCACGCCAACATCTACTGATTTTTTATTTTTTGATTATGGCCATTCTTGCAGAAGTGAGGTGGTATCACATTGTAGTTTTGATTTGCTTTTCCTTGATCATTAGTGATGCTGAACATTTTTTCATAAGTTTGTTGGCCATTTGTATATCTTCTTTTGAGAATTGTCTATTCATGTCCTTAGCCTGCTTTTTGATGGGATTGTTTGTTTTTTTCTTACTGATTTGTTTGAGTTTGTTGTAGATTCTGGATATTAGTCCTTTGTCAGATGTCTAGAATGCAAAGATTTTCTCCCACTCTGTGGGTTGTCTGTTTACTCTGCTGACTATTCCTTTTTCCATGCAAAACCTCTTCAGTTAAATTAAGTCCCAACTATTTATCTTGGTTTTTATTGCATTTGCTTTTGGGTTCTTGGTCATGAAATCCTTGCCTAAGCCAACATCTAGAAGTGTTTTTTTTTTTTTTCAGTGTTATCTTCTAGAATTTCAGGTCTTAGATGGAAGTCCTTAATCCGTCTTGAGCTGATTTTTGTATAAGGTGAGAGATGAGGATCCAGGTTCATTCTCCTACATGGGGCTAGCCAATTATCCCAGCACCATTTGTTGAAAAGAGTGTCCTTTCCCTATTTTGGGTTTTTGTTTGCTTTGTCAAACATCAGTTTGCTGCATTTGGGTTTATTTCTGGGCTCTCTGTTTTGTTCTATTTTTCTCTGTGCCTATTTTTATACCAGTATCACACTGTTTGGTGTCTATGGCCTTATGGTATAGTTTGTAATCAGGTAGTGTGATGTCTCCAGATTTCTTCTTTTTGCTTAGTCTTGCCTTGACTATGTGGGCTCTTTTTTGGTTTGGTTCTATATGAATTTTAGAATTTTTTTTCTAGTTCTGTGAAGAATGATGTGGTATTTTGATGGGAATTGTGTTAAATTTGTAGATTGCTTTTGGCAGTATGGTCATTTTCACCATATTGATTATACCCATCTCTGAACATCGGATGTGTTTCCATTTGTTTGTCTCATCTACAATTTCTTTCAGCAGTGTTTTGTAGTTTTCCTTGCAGAGGTCTTTCGACTTCTTGGTTAGGTATATGCCTAAGTATTTTAATTTTTTTGTAGCTATTGTAAAACGGATTGGCTTCTTGATTTGATTCTCTGCTTGGTCACTGTTGGTGTATAGAAGAGCTACTGATTTTTGTATATTAATCTTGTATCTGGAAAGTTTGCTGAATTCTTTTATCAGTTCTAGGAGCTTTCTGGAGGAGTCTTTAGGGTTTTCAATGTAAACAATCATATTGTCAGCAAACAGTGATAGTTTGACTTCCTCTTTATTGACTTGGATGCCCTTGATTTCTTTCTCTGGTCTTATTGCTCTGGCTAGTACTTCTAGTACTGTGTTGAAGGGGAGTGGTGAGAGTGGGCATCCTTGTCTTGTTCCAGTTCTCAGAGGGAATGCTTTCAACTTTTTCCCATTCAGTATTATGTTGGCTGTTGGTTTGCCATGGATGGCTTTTATTACATTGATTTTGCTGAGGCTTTTAATCATAAAGTGATGCTGGATTTTGTCAAATGCTTTTTCAGCATCTAGTGAAATAATAATGAGATTTTTGTTTTAAATTCTGTTTATGTGGTGTATCACATTTATTGACTTGCATATGATAAACCATCCTTGCATCCCTGGTATGATACCCACTTAATCATGATGGATTATATTTTGATATGCTGTTGAATTATGTTAGCTAGTATTTTGTTAAGAAGTATTCTCAAGTGAAGTATATTTCTAAGTATTCTCTGGTGAAGTGTTCTGGAAGAGATAAACTGCATTTATGCTATAGAGAAAGAATAATTTTTTAACTCTTTCTGAAAATGAACTCAAATCTTGTGTTCATGATTTCTGATTTGAAAAGAAGGAAACAAAGCTGAGGCAAGAGGATTAAGTGACCTTGTATACCCACACTGTATGCACTTTTATGCCTGTGTAAACACAGGACAGGTACACAGCAGCTCTTTTGGCTCTCTGCTCCAAATAATCCCTCCTCTACATCAGGACTGACAACCACCAACTATAATGAAAGATCAGGTCACCACTGAAATATTTCCAGTGTCATCTGTGAAGATAGCTGACGTTAAAGTCAGTGATGCTAAGTAGAGTTATCCACCCTTGGTTCTTCTCAACTCCCACACAATACAGTGGGCTTCCACTTGAACATGCTTCCCCATTGCTCCTCTTTACCACCCCACAATTCCACAGGGTCATGATCAAGAAGAGCCAGATCTCCTTACATGGCTTTCTGTTGCTAAAAACGATCCTAACAGGAAGGAAACAGAAACAAGGAGGGAGATCCCATCCAAGAAAGAGGGAGCTGATTTTCAACAGCCACGTGTGTGGGCCAAATTCTGTTTTAGGAGCTCTTCAAGTGTCTGTTTTCCATTCCCCTTGTGCCTCATTACCAATACAGACAAAAGGTACTAACACACCTACCAACTACTTACTAGGTTTTTTTTGGATACTGAGAAAATACCTTTTCCAGAAAACTCCTCCCCATGGTGAATCAGAGTTTTCTTCACCACTTCATATCCATGCAACACCAGGACAAGCTTCATGTCAAAATGCAGTGAACACTGGGACATAGACTTTTGAGAACTGGGAAAGGAGATGCAAATAACAATAAAACAAATCACTATTTTGTTCATATACTATACTTAATTCAGACTGTTATTACCATTGTATTTTGTAAATATTTTATAATGAACAATCTTAAATATTCCTGAAATATATATATATATATATATTTGATGATGATTACTATAGTTGCCACTTATGGATGGCCTACAATGTGCCATGAAATAGCCCAACCAGTAGATAGATTAAAATTCATCCTCACATCAATAGTCTCAGCATGTTTACTTGCCTTGTTTTGCAAATAAAGAAACTGAGGTCAGAGAATTTCAAATTCATTTTCAGGGTCCTACAGGTGATATATAGAAGATCCATATTTGAATCTCTACTTATTCAAACTCTGTTCAAACTCTGACACTTGAGCAAATTATCAGCAACCTCAAGGTAATCTTTTTTTTTTAGTTACTAACATTCATTGTAATTCAAATGTAGCATCAATTTTAATCCTCACATATTTCTATGAGATGAGAATATTACCAATTTTACAAAGGCAAGATTTTAGTAATAATAAAGAAGGGTATTTTATTTTATTTTATTTTACTTTAAGTTCTGGGATACATGTTCAGAACGTGCAGGTTTATTATATAGGGATACACATGCCATGGTGGTTTGCTGCACCTACCAACCCATCATCTAGGTGTTAAGCCCCACATGCATTAGGTGTTTCTCCTAATGCTCTCCCTCCCCTTGCTTCCCACCCCACAGCAGGCCCCAGAGGTGATGTTCCCCACCCTGTGTCCATGTGTTCTCATTGTTCAATTCCCATCTATGAGTGAGAACATGCGGTGTTTGGCTTTCTGTTCCTGTGTTAGTTTGATGAGAATGATGGTTTCCAGTTTCATCTATGTCCCTGCAAAGGACATGATCTCATCCTTTTCTATGGCTGCATAGTATTCCATGGTATATATGTGCCACATGGTGTATATGTGCCAGTGTATTATTTATCAGCATTTGGATTGTTTCCAAGTCTTTGCTATTGTAAATGGTGCTGCAACAAACATACGGGTGCATATATCTTAATAGTAGAATGGTTTATAATCCTTTGGGTATATACACAGTAATGGGATTGCTGGGTCAAATGGTATTTCTGGTTCTAGATCCTTGAGGAATCGCCACACTGTCTTCCACAATAGTTGAACTAATTTACACTCCCACCAACAGTGTAAAAGTGTCCCTATTTCTTCCCATCCTTGCCAGCATCTGTTGTTTCCAGACATTTTAATGATTGCCATTCTAACTGGCATGAGATGGTATCTCATTGTTGTTTTGATTTGCATTTCTCTAATGACCAGTGATGATGAGCTTTTTTCATACATTTGTTGACTGCATAAATGTCTTCTTTTGAGAAGTGTCTGTTCATATCCTTCTCCCACATTTTGGTGGGGGTTTTTTTTTTATTTCTTGTAAATTTGTTTAAGTTCCTTGTATATTCTGGATATTAGCCCTTTATCAGATGGATAGATTGCAAAGATTTTCTCCCATTCTGTAGGTTGCCTATTCACTCTAATGATAGTTTCCTTTGCTGAGCAGAAGCTCTTCAGTTTAATCAGCTCCCATTTGTTAATTGTGACTTTTGTTGCCATTGCTTTTGGTGTTTTAGTCATTAAGTCTTTGCCCATTCCTGTGTCCTGAATGTCACTGTCAAGGTTTGCTTCTAGGCTTTTTGCAGTTTTAGATTTTATGTTTAAGTCTTTGATCCATCTTAAGTTAATTTTTGTATAAGGTGTAAGGAAGGGGTCGAGTTTCTGTTTTCTTCAGCCAGTTTTTCCAGCATCATTTATTAAATAGAGAATCATTTCCTCATTGCTTGTTTTTGTCAGGTTTGTCAAAGATCAGATGGTTGTAGCTGTGTGGTGTTATTTCTGAGGCCTCTGTTCTGTTCCATTGGCCTATATATCTGTTTTTGTACCAGTAGCATGCTGTTTTTGTTACTGCAGCTTTGTAGTATTGTTTGAAGTATGGTAGCATGATGCCTCCAGCTTTGCTCTTTTTGCTTAGGATTGTCTTTGCTATACAGGTTCTTTTTTGTTCCATATGAAATTTAAAATACTTTTTCCTAGTTCTGTGAAGAAAGTCAATGGTAGCTTGATGGGAATAGTAGCATTGAATCCATAAATTACTTTGGGTAGAATGACCATTTTCATGATATTGTTTCTTCCTATCCATGAGCATGGACTGTTTTTCCATTTGTTTGTGTCCTCTCTTATTGCCTTGAGCAGTGGTTTGTAGTTCTCCTTGAAGAGGTCCTTTACATCCCTTGTAAGTTGTATTCCTAGATATTTTATTCCCTTTGTAGCAGTTGTGAATTGGAATTCACTCATGATTTGGCTCTCTGTTTGTCTATTATTGGTGTATAAAAACGCTTGTGATTTTTGCACATTGATTTTATATCCTGAGCATTTTCTGAAGTTGTTTATCAGCTTAAGGAGTTTTTGGGCTGAGGTGATGGGGTTTTCTAAATATACAATCATGTTGTTTGCAAACAGAGACAATTTGATTTCCTCTCTTCCTGTTTGAATACCCTTTATTTCTTTCTCTCACCTGATTGCTCTGGCCAGGACTTCTGGTAATCTTGAAATAATACCAAGACAGCCTACTTCAGGATCATGTGTAATGTTCTTCCCGTAAGGATCATGGCACAGTAGACCTGTGATGTACATTAGAAATCTTTATTTTTAGAAAATTACAGGCCAATCTCCCTAATGAACATAGATACAAAAATCCTCAGCAAAATACTAGAAAACCAAATACAACAGCACATCAAAAAGATGCTATACCATGGTCAGGCTGGACACGGTGGCTCACTCCTGCAATCCCAGCACTTTGGGAGGTTGAGATGGGTGGATCACCTGAGGTCAGGAGTTTGAGACCACCTGTCCAACATGGTGAAACCCTGTCTGTACTAAAAATACAAAAATTAGCTGAGTGTGGTGGTGTACCCCTGGAGTCCCAGCTACTTGGGAGACTGAGACAGGAGAATTGCTTGAACCCAGGAGGTGGAGGTTGCAGTGAGCTGATATCAAACCACTGTACTCCAGCCTGGGCAACAGAGCAAGTCTCCATCTGAAAAAAAAAAAAGATAATACACCATGATCAAGTGGGATTGGTTCCAGGCACACAAAATGGTTCAACATACACAAATCAATAAATGTGATACATTACATCTGTAGGATGAAGGGCAAAAACCATGTGATCATTTCTACAGACAAAGAAAAAGCATTCGAGAAAACTTAGTATCCCTTTATGATAAAATGGTTGACAAAGCAGGCGTTGAAGGAACATATCTCAACATAATAAAAGCTATATATGACAAATCCACAGCTAATGCCATATCAAATGGGGAAAAGCTAAAACCCTTTTCTCTAAGAACTGAGCAAGACAAGGATGCCTACTTTCACCACTCCTACACAACATAGTACTGGAACTCCTAACCAGCTAAATCAGCAGCATTTCTATACTCCAATAATAAAATAGCTAAAAAAGAAATCAAGGAGGCAATCCTATTTAGAATATCTGCAAAAATTACCTAGGAATAAATTCAACCAAAGAGGTAAAAGACCTCTATAAGAAAAACTACAAAACACTGGTGTAAGAAACTGTAGATGACAGAAATAAATAGAAAACTATTCCATGCTCAGGGATTGAAATAATTAATGTTGTTAAAATGACCACATTACACAAAGTAATCCACAGATTCAATGCAATCCCTACAGAAATACCTATAATGTTCTTAATAGAAATGGAAAAAGCAACCCTAAAATTTGTATGGAACCAAAAAAGAGCTTAATAGCCAAGGTAATTTTAACCAAGAAAAGAAAAAAGCTAGAGGAATCATACTACCACACCTCAAAATATGTTACAAGACTACGGTAACCAAAACAGCATGATATCAGTATAAAAATAGATACACAGACCCATGGAACAGAATAGAGAAACTGGAAATAAATCCATTTATTTACAGCCAACTGATTTTCAACAAAAGCAACAAGAACATATCTTGGGGAAAGTGTAAGTGGTGCTAGCAAAACTGGATATCTATATGCAGAAGAATGAAACCAGATTCTTATCTCTCACCATATACAAAATTAACTCAAAATGATTAAAGACCTAAATGTAAGACCTGAAACTATAACACTATTTAAGGAAAACAAGGGAAATAGTACAGGACATTGGTCCAGACAAATATTTTATGACTAAGATGTCAAAAGCATAGGCAACAAAAACAAAACTAGACAATTGGGAATATAGTAAAGTAAAACACTTTTGCACAGCAAAGGAGAAAATCAAAAAAGAGACATGTGGAATCACAGAAATTATTTGCAAACTATTCATCTGAAAAAGGGATAATATCCAGAAAACACAAGGAACTAAATAACTCAACAGCAAAATACCTATAATTCCATTAAAATGTGGGCAAAAAACATGAATAAACATTTTTCAATATAAGACATACAAATAGCCAAAATATATATGAAACATGCTCAAAGTCACTAATCATGAGGTAATTGCAACTCAAAACCACAATGTGATATCATCTTGTCCCAGTTAGAATGGTTATTACTAAAAAGAGAGAAAGTAACAGAAGCTGGGGAAGATGGACAGAAAAGGGAACTCATATACTGTTTTTGGGAATGTAAATTACTATGACAATTTATGGAAAACAATATGGAGAGTTCTCAAAAAACTAAAAATAGAACTACCATATGATCCTGCAATCTCACCACTAGGTATATAACCAAAAGAAAGAAAATCAGTATATCAAAGGGATACCTGCAGTCTCATATTTTTTGCAGCACTACTCACTATAGCAAAGAGATGGTAATAACACATGTCCAACAACAGATGCGTGGATTAAAAAAATGTGGTATATGCACATTCTCACTTATAAGTGGGAGTTGAATGATGAGAACTCATGAACACATGGTGGGGAACAACACACATTTGGGTCTGTTCAAGAGGTTTGAGAAGAGGCAAACCTTCAGGAATAGCTAATGGACGCTGGACTTAATACCTAGGTGATGGGATGATGTGTGCAACAAACCACCATGGCACATGTTTACCTATGTACCAGACCTGCATATTCTGCACATATACCCCTGAAATTAAAATAAAAGTTGAAGAAAAATGTGGTACATATACACAGTGGAATACTATTTGGCCATAAAAAGAGATGCAATCCTGTTTTTTGCAGCACCATGAATGGAACTTGGGGTCATTATGTTAAGTGGAATAAGCCAGGCACACAAATATGCCATGTTACCACTCATACATGCAAACTAAAAAAGTTGATCTCATGGAGGTAGAAGGTAGGATAATAGTTATCAGGAAATGTTAAGGGTGGGAAGTGTAGGTGGAGTGTTTGCTTAATGGGTAAAAACATGTAGTGAGATAAAATAAATAAATTTTAATGTTCAATAGAACAGTAGGATGATTATAATTAACAATAATATATTACATATTTCAAAATAGCTAGAAGAGAGGACTTAAATATTCCCCAAATATAGAAATGATAAATACTTGAGGTGGATAACACTGACTTAATCATTACACATTCCATGCATGTAACACAATATCACATGTACCCCATAAAAATTTACAAATATGATAAAGGAATAAAATATAAAGTAAAAATAATTCACCCCCTGTAATTTTAATGCCCATCCCAGTTTGTTACAGCTGGTATTGTTATCACAAAAAGAGTGAGCACCAAGGAGGCAGAACCAGGACATGCAGCCTCTCCTGGAAAAACAGTTTTTTCCACCATCTAGCATTATTGGTCACAGGTAGCCACTTTGCACAGAACTCCTCAAAATTCTGTACCAATAATTGAGCCCTGAATTATTACTTCTTTCATGCATTTATGCTGTTCCTGAACACATAGCTGTTTCCTTGACATCAGACATAAAATGATGCTTCAGCAAAGTTCATTTTTCATGGCAATTCTGAATAAAACACATAGCTAAGATAGTAGATGATTTACTGAATGAAATCTTGAATCACAAACATTTTTTCTTAGCATTTACCTTCAAATAAAAATCATAGTAAGTGACTATAAAAAAAGAAAGAGTGTGGCAGTCCCAAATTTTGCCTTTTTATTATTTTTATTCTATACAAGGGCCTAAATGTTTTTCTACTCACAAAATGCAGTAACAACTTATTTCACTATTTCTGACAATGAGAGATTAGAAAAGGCAACAGAAACATCATAGTTTATATGAAGTAATTTCCTTTCCAAAGGTCTATTATAATAGTGGGTCTCCTGAAATATATTTTATTTTTAAAAAGGGGTCAATTTATTCATCCTTTGCGAGTCACTAGAGAAACATAAAGCATACTTAAATTGCTACTAGATTTGCAGATATCCTTATCAGCCATCTGTAGGATACTTTCAATAACTTGGAGAGGAGTGGAATCAGAAGAGATCCCTCTCCCAGAGATCTATGTTCACAGTGAAAGGAGAAGCAAACAGGAAAGACAGAGCATCAGTACTGCAGCCAGATCCAATGAAGCCTTCTCTTCTTACTAAGACAACTATGAGCTTGTACTTCAAGACATCTATAACACTGCCTGCTAATTCAGTGTGTGCCTCTTTGACATATAAAGTGACCAATCACCTAAATTCACTTATTCTCTTTTCTGAGTGGGCCTTGACCTTCTGACAGAAATAAAAATAAAATGTTCTGTGGCCTTATTCTCCTTCTATTCAGAGCTCTCCTTGGACATTTTGATTTAATTGCACTGGGTGGGGCTAAGGTATTGGTAATGAAAATAGAACCTGGTTGTTCCAGTGTGAAGTTATAATTAAGAAGCACTAACATAAATGATTTGATGCAAAACAGTTACTCAAAAATCTGAATTCTCAGATTAATAGCCAGTTGTGAATTTATGACTTTGAGGGAAATCAGTGCATTTTATGCCTTGTATAAATCAAATATTAGGATATTTGTCCTGGATAATGAAAGCCTTTCAGACATTAAATATACTTTACTAACATAATAGTGACCTAAACATGAAATAGCTATCATAACTCATACATCTTGAATTATCAAATGTTATGTCATGTTATTAGCTAATAAATTTATATACATTTCACCATTAAACAAAAGAAAATGTTGGAAGACAGAGATTATCATTTTTTTCTTTTTCAAATGAGAAAAGGTAGGCTCTGGGAGAAGGGGAGAACTGTCAGTACCACACCATTCATACCTGGGAAAACTGAGATTTGAGCTGAGATGTTCCGATGTCAATTGTGGTGCATTGTCACTTACACCAGAGCTGCCTCAAGAAAAATTTTATCAGAACAAAACAAACCCCCAAACATTAGTTATTCTGAATACACACCACATTGATCCTATTCGTATGGCAACCAGGCTTCACATCAAACAGAAGCCCCTTGTTTGACTCCAGGGTTAACAGGACCAGAGATGCTCAAGAGAAGAAATAAAAGATAGGGTTCTCCCTATCTTTTATTCTCCCATCACTGCATTGGAGAAACTTGCTTAGCACAGCTGAGTGAAGGACCAATCTCTGATAATTTACTGCAGAGAGCTTGAGAAACTATGACTTCTCCATCTCCCAGTCACATCTAGACATGACTGCTTTTGTTGTTTTCAGTCTGTCATTGTCACAAATAATAGAAAGTAGTAACATGCAGTAAGGAAAGAAATTACACACAGAACAACACTTTTAGATGCAGTAGAGGATGGGAAGTAGGAAAATCATTAAATGGACCTGAGTATAGAACAACCAGAAGGTGCAGACCTGAACAGGAGATGATATTTAGTGGTCACGAAGATTATATATAATACACTTAGAATTAAATACATTACCGTATCATTAATGACAAGTTTGTGCAAAGGCACATTCTGTAAAGATATCAGCATGTTTGTTTTAAATGACTAGCATGGTTATTTCCAGCTCTTTTATTAAGAAAAATTATGTCATTACACAGTTACTTAATGTAGCTCATGTTTACAAACTTTCTGACAATTTACAGATAATTTTTACACCCATTGTATCCCTTTTGATTCTCTTAATTATCTTTGCCTAAGGCAAAATTATTTCCATTTTAGAGAGAAGAATATTGAACCTCAGAGATTCAGTACTTTGACAAAGGACAGACTGATTGCAGATGGAAGAGCTGAGGCAGAAATCCATAACCCTTGCATCTTGCAGGTTTCCCTCCAAGTAAAACTTCAGTTCATCTGGGTTAACCAAGAGTTACTGATGATTTACTATGACTCAATATTTAGAAGATTCAGTCTAATAATTAAATTTAAAAATATCCATTAATTTAGTTAATAATTTCAGTACCACTTGACCAAAATATGGGTTAGGAGAACTTTCTTTTATAACCTTTTGTACCTGAGTGAGTCCAGGTCTTGTAAATTCTTTATCTAGGGCAAAGTAAAGCAGTAATTTACTGCCCAATCCACAAAACTATAAACTCTAAAAGAGCTACACCAGCTTATTTGGATAACAATAAGCCAGTTGCTCCCTTTGGAGCAAGTCTTTCATTTCTTGAGAGACAAGTGTCCCTGTTCTGCTCCTCCTCCCTTCTGCGGAGCTGGGTTCCTAACTAGACCATTTGTTTTATAGAATAAAAGAAACACAGGTAATTTAAAGATAGATGGGATCTATGAAATCAACTAGTCTAAACTTTGCTTTTTAGGAATGAGTAATGTGATGCTTCCAGATTTGTTCTTTTTGCTTAGTCTTTGGCTATGTGGGCTCCTTTTTGGTTCCATATGAATCATAGGATTGTTTTTTCTAGCTCTGTGAAGAATGATGATGATATTTTAATGGGAATTACATTGAATTTGTAGATTGCTTTTGGCGGTATGGTCATTTTCACAATATCGAATCTACTCATCCATGAGCATGGGATGTGTTTCCATTTGCTTGTGTTGTGTGTGATTCATCTCAGTGTTTTGTAGTTTTGCTTGTAGAGGTCTTTTGCTTGGTTAGGTATACTTCTAAGGTTTTTTCTTTTTTGCAGCTCTTTTGAAAGGCGTTGCGTTCTTGATTTGATTATCTGCTTGGTCGCTTGGGTGCATAGCAGAGCTACTGATTGGTGTACATTAATTTTGTATCCTGAAACTTTGCTGAATTTATTTACCAATTCTAGGATTTTTTAGGAGTCTTTAGGGTTTTCTAGGTATACAATCATATTATCAGCAAACAGCAACAGTTTGACTTCCTCTTTACCAAATTAGATGCCCTTGATTTCTTTCTCTTGCCTGATTGATCAGGCTAGGACTTCCAGTACTATCTTGAATAGATGTGGTGAAAGTGAGCATCCTTGTCTTGTTCCAGTTCTCAGGGGGAATGCTTTCAACTTTTCTCTGTTCAAGATAATGTTGGTTGTCAGTTTGTTATAGATGGCTTTTATTACCTTAAGGTATGTCTCTTCTATGCCACTTTTGCTGAGGGTTTTAATCATAAAGAAGTGCTGGATTTTGTCAAATCTTTTACTGCATTTGCATCTATTGAGATCGTCATGTGATTTTTGTTTTTAATTCTGTTTATGTGTTGTATCGTATGCATTCACTTACGTATGTTAAACCATCCCTGCATCTCTGATATGATACCCACATAATCATGATGGATTATCTTTTTGATATGCTGTTGGATTATGTTAGCTAGCATTTTGTTGAGAATTTTTCCATCTATGTTTATCAGGGATGTTGGTCTGTGGTTTTCTTTTTTTTGTTAGGCCTTCCCTCGTTTTGGTATTAGGGGATACTGCCTTCATAGGATGATTTGGGAGGATTCCCTCTTTCTCTACCTTTTGGAATAGTGTCAATAGAATTGGTGGCAATTCTTCTTCGAATGTCTGATAGAATTCAGTTGTGAATCCATCTGATCCTGGACTTTTTCTTGTTGGCATTTTAAATTTTATTTTATTTTTGCATTTTTAAAAATCACCATTTCCAACTTGCTGCTTGCTATTGGTCTGTTCAGAGATTCTATGTCTTCCTTGTTTAATCTAGGAGTGCTGTATATTATGAGGAATTTCTCCATTTCCTCTAGGTTTTGTAGTTTATCTGCATAAAGTTGCTCATATTAGCCTTAAATAACCTTATGTATTTCTGTGGTATCAGTTGTAATATCTCCCGTTTCATTTCTAATTGAGCTTATTTGGAACCTCTCTCTTCTTTTCTTGGTTAATTTCACTCATGTTTTATCAATTTTATTTATCTTCTCAAAGAATCAGCTTTTTGTTTCATCTATCTTTTGTATTTATTTGTTTCAATTTTATTTAGTCCTGCTCTGATCTTCATTATTTCTTTTCTTCTGCTGGGTTTGGGTTTGGATTGTTCTTGTTTCTCCAGTTCCATAAAGTATGACCTTACATTGTCTATTTCTGCTCTTTCAGACTTTTTGATGCAGGCATTTAATGCTACAAACTTTCCTCTCAGGACCACCTTTGCTGTATTCCACAGGTTTTGATAGGTTGTGTCAATATTATTGTTCAGTTCAAGGAATTTTTGAATTTCCATATTGATTTCATTGTTGACACAACGATCATTCAGGAGCAGGTTATTTAATTACCATTTGCGTGGTTTTGAGTGCTCCTTTTGGAATTGATTTCCAATTTTATTCCACTGTGGTCCGAGAGAGTACTTGATATAATTTCAATTTTCTTAAATTTACTGAGACTGCTTTTGTGGTCTATCACATGGTCTGTCTTAGAAAATGTTCCATGTGTTGATGAATAAAACATATATTCTGCAGTTGTCAGGTAGAATGTTCTGTAAATATCTAAGTCCCTTTGTTATGGGGTATAGTTTAGGTCAATTGTTTCTTTGTTGACTTTCTGTCTTGATGATCAGTCTAGTGCTGTCAGTGGAATATTAAAGTCCCCCACTATTATGGTGTTGCCATCTATCTTATTTCTTAGGTGTAGTAGTAATTGTTTTATAAATTTGGGAGCTCCAGTGTTAGGTGCATATATATTTAGAATTGTAATATTTTCTTGTTGGACTAGTCCTTTTAACATTATACAATGGCTTTTCATGAGCCAAGATGGCCGAATAGGAAGAGCCCCGGTCTACAGCTCCCAGCGTGAGTGATGCAGAAGATGGGTGATTTCTGCATTTCCATCTGAGTTACTGGGTTCATCTCACTAGGGAGTGCGAGAGAGTGGGTGCAGGTCAGTGTGTGCACACACCGTGCATGAGCTGAAGAAGGGCGAGGCCTTGCCTCACTCAGGAAGTGCAAGGGGTCAAGGAGTTCCATTTCCTAGTCAAAGGAAGGGGTGACAGATGGCACCTGGAAAATCAGGTCACTCCCACTCGAATACTGTGCTTTTCCGATGGGCTTAAAAAATGGTGCACCAGGAGATTATATCCCGCACCTGGCTCAGAGGGTCCTATGCCCATGGAGTCTCGCTGGTTGCTAGTTAGTACAGTAGTCTGAGATCAAACTGCAAGGCGGCAGTGAGGCTCAGGGAGGGGCGCCTGCCATTGCCCAGGCTTGCTTAGGTGAACAAAGCAGCGCAGAAACTCGAACTGGGTGGAGCCCACCACAGCTCAAGGAGGCCTGCCTGCCTCTGTAGGCTCCACCTCTGGGGGCAGGGCACAGACAAACAAAAAGACAGCAGTAACCTCTGTAGACTTAAATATCCCTGTCTGACAGCTTTGAAGAGAGCAGTGGTTCTCCCAGCATGCAGCTGGAGATCTGAGAATGGGCAGACTGCTTCCTCAAGTGGGTCCCTGACCCCTGACCCCCAAGCAGCCTAACTGGGAGGCACCCCCCAGCAGGGGCAGACTGACACCTCACATAGCCGGCTACTCCAACAGACCTGCAGCTTTGGGTCCTGTCTGTTAGAAGGAAAACTAACAAACAGAAAGCACATCCACACCAAAAACTCATCTGTACATCACCATCATCAAAGACCAAAAGTAGATACAACCACAAAGATGGGGAAAAAACAGAGCAGAAAAACTGGAAACTCTAAAAAGCAGAGTGCCTCTCCTCCTCCAAAGGAATGCAGTCCTTCACCAGCAACAGAACAAAGCTGGGTGGAGAATGACTTTGACAAGCTGAGAGAAGAAGGCTTCAGATGATCAAATTACTCCGAGCTACAGGAGGATATTCAAACCAAAGGCAAAGAAGTTGAAAACTTTGAAAAAAATTTAGAAGAATGTATAACTAGAATAACCAATACAGAGAAGTGCTTAAAGGAGCTGATGCAGCTGAAAACCAAGGCTCGAGAACTACATGAAGAATGCAGAAGCCACAGGAGCCAATGCGATCAACTGGAAGAAAGAGTATCAGAGATGGAAGATGAAATGAATGAAATGAAGTGAGAAGGGAAGTTTAGAGAAAAAAGAATAAAAAGAAATGAACAAAGCCTCCAAGAAATATGGGACTATGTGAAAACACCAAATCTACATCTGATTGGTGTACCTGAAAGTGATGGGGTGAATGGAACCAAGTTGGAAAACACTCTGCAGGATATTATCCAGGAGAACTTCCCCAATCTAGCAAGGCAGGCCAACATTCAGATTCAGGAAATACAGAGAATGCCACAAAGATACTCCTTGAGAAGAGCAACTCCAAGACACATAATTGTCAGATTCACCAAAGTTGAAAGGAAGGAAAAAATTTTAAGGGCAGCCAGACAGAAAGGTCAGGTTACCCTCAAAGAGAAGCCCATCAGACTAACAGCGGATCTCTTGGCAGCAACTCTACAAGCCAGAAGAGAGTGGGGGCCAATATTCAACATTCTTAAAGAAAAGAATTTTCAACCCAGAATTTCATATCCCGCCAAACTGAGCTTCATAAGTGAAGGAGAAATAAAATCCCTTACAGACAAGCAAATGTTGAGAGATTTTGTCACCACCAGGCCTGCCCTAAAAGAGCTCCTGAAGGAAGTGCTAAACATCGAAAGACAAACTGGTAACAGCTGCTGCAAAATCATGCCAAAATGTAAAGACCATCGAGACTAGGAAGAGACTGCATCAGTTAACGAGCAAAATAACCAGCTAACATCATAATGACAGGATCAAATTCACACATAACAATATTAACTTTAAATGTAAATGGATTAAATGCTCCAATTAAAAGACACAGACTGGCAAATTGGATAGAGTCAAGACCCATCAGTGTGCTGTATTCAGGAAACCCATCTCACATGCAGAGACACACATAGGCTCAAAATAAAAGGATGGAGGAAGATCTACCAAGCAAATGGAAAACAAAAAAAGGCAGGGGTTGCAATCCTAGTCTCGGATAAAACAGACTTTAAACCAACAAAGATCAAAAGAGACAAAGAAGACCATTACATAATAGTAAAGGGATCAATTCAACAAGAAGAGCTAACTATCCTAAATATATATGCACCCAATACAGGAGCACCCAGATTCATAGAGCAAGTCCTGAGTGACCTACAAAGAGACTTAGACTCCCACACATTAATAATGGGAGACTTTAACACCCCACTGTCAACATTAGACAGATCAATGAGACAGAATGTCAACAAGGATACCCAGGAATTGAACTCAGCTGTGCACCAAGCGGACCTAATAGACATCTACAGAACTCTCCACCCCAAATCAGCAGAATACACATTTTTTTCAGCACCACACCACACCTATTCCAAAATTGACCACATAGTTGGAGGTAAAGCTCTCCTCAGCAAATGTAAAAGAACAGAAATTACAACAAACTATCTCTCAGATCACAGTGCAATCAAGCTAGAACTCAGGATTAAGAATCTCACTCAAAACTGCTTAACTACATGGAAACTGAACAACCTGCTCCTGAATGACTACTGGGTACATAACGAAATGAAGGCAGAAATTAAGATGTTCTTTGAAACCAACGAGAACCAAGACACAACATACCAGAATCTCTGGGATGCATTCAAAGCAGTGTGTAGAGGGAAATTCACAGCACTAAATGCTCACAAGAGAAAGCAGGAAAGATCCAAAATTGACAGCCTAACATCACAATTAAAAGAACTAGAAAAGCAAGAGCAAACACATTCAAAAGCTAGCAGAAGGCAAGAAATAACTAAAATCAGAGCAGAACTGAAAGAAATAGAGACACAAAAAACGCTTCAAAAAATTAGTGAATCCAGGAGCTGGTTTTTTGAAAGGATCAACAAAATTGATAGATCGCTAGCAAGACTAATAAAGAAAAAAAGAGAGAAGAATCAAATAGATGCAATAAAAAATGATAAAGGGGATATCACCACCGATCTCACAGAAACACAAACTACTATCAGAGAATACTACAAACACCTCTACACAAATAAACTAGAAAATCTAGAAGAAATGGATAAATTCCTCGACACATACAATCTCCCAAGACTAAACCAGGAAGAAGTTGAATCTCTGAATAGACCGATAACAGGAGCTGAAATTGAGATAATAATCAATAGCTTACCAACCAAAAAGAGTCCAGGACCAGATGGATTCACAGCCGAATTCTACCAGAAGTACAAGGAGGAACTGGTACCATTCCTTCTGAAAGTATTCCAATCAATAGAAAAAGAGGGAGTCCTCCCTAACTCATTTGATGAGGCCAGCATCATCCTGATACCAAAGCCTGGCAGAGACACAACAAAAAAAGAGAATTTTAGACCAATATCCTTGATGAACATTGATGCAAAAATCCTCAATAAAATACTGGCAAACAGAATCCAGCAGCACATCAAAAAGCTTATCCACCATGATCAAGTGGGATTCATCCCTGGGATGCAAGGCTGGTTCAAAATATGAAAATCAGTAAATGTAATCCAGCATATAAACAGAACCAAAGACAAAAACCACATGATTATCTCAATAGATGCACAAAAGGCCTTTGACAAAATTCAACAACCCTTTATGCTAAAAACTCAATAAATTAGGTATTGATGGGACGTATCTCAAAATAATAAGAGCTATCTATGACAAACCCACAGCCAATATCATATTGAATGGGCAAAATCTGGAAGCATTCCCTTTGAAAACTGGCACAAGACAGGGATGCCCTCTCTCACCACTTCTATTCAACATAGTGTTGGAAGTGCTGGCCAGGGCAATTAGGCAGGAGAAAGAAATAATGGGTATCCAATTAGGAAAAGAGGAAGTCAAATTGTGCCTGTTTGCAGATGACATGATTGTATATCTAGAAAACCCCATTGTCTCAGGCCAAAATCTCCCTAAGCTGTTAAGTAACTTCAGCAAAGTCTCAGGATACAAAATCAATATACAAAAATCACAAGCATTATTATACACCAATAACAGACAAACAGAGAGCCAAATCATGAATGAACTCCCATTCACAATTGCTTCAAAGAGAATAAAATACCTAGGAATACAACTTACAAGGGACATGAAGGACCTCTTCAGGGAGAACTACAAACCACTGCTCAAGGAAATAAAAGAGGATGCAAACAAATGGAAGAACATTCCATGCTCATGGGTAGGAAGAATCAATATTGTGAAAATGGCTATACTGCCCAAGGTAATTTACAGATTCAATGCCATCCCCATCAAGCTACCAATGACTTTCTTCACAGAATTGGAAAAAACTACTTTAAAGTTCATATGGAACCAATAAAGAGCCTGCATTGCCAAGTCAATCCTAAGCCAAAAGAGCAAAGCTGGAGGCATCATGCTACCTGACTTCAAACTATACTACAAGGCTACAGTAACCAAAACAGCATGGTACTGGTACCAAAACAGAGATATAGATCAATGGAACAGAACAGCAGCCTCAGAAATAATGCCGCATATCTACAACTATCTGATCTTTGACAAACCTCAGAAAAACAAGCAATGGGGAAAGGATTCCCTATTTAATAAATGGTTCTGGGAAAACCGGCTAGCCATTTGTAGAAAGCTGAAACTGGATCCCTTCCTTACACCTTATACAAAAATTAATTCAAGATGGATTAAAGACTTAAACATTAGACCTAAGACCATAACAACCCTAGAAGAAAACCTTGGCATTACCATTCAGGACTTAGGCATGGGCAAGGACTTCATGTCTAAAACACAAAAAGCAATGGCAACAAAAGCCAAAATTGACAAATGGGATCTAATTAAACTAAAGAGCTTCTGCACAGCAAAAGAAACTAACATCAGAGTGAACAGGCAACCTACAAAATGGGAGAAAATTTTCACAACCTACTCATCTGACAAAGGGCTAATATCCAGAATCTACAATGAACTCAAACAAATTTACAAGAAAAAACAAACAACCCCATCAAAAAGTGGGTGAAGGACATGAACAGACACTTCTCAAAAGAAGACATTTATGCAGCCAAAAAACACATGAAAAAATGCTCACCATCACTGGCCATCAGAGAAATGCAAATCAAAACCACAATGAGATACCATCTCACACCAGTTAGAATGGCAATCATTAAAAAGTCAGGAAACAACAGGTGCTGGAGAGGATGTGGAGAAATAGGAACACTTTTACACTGTTGGTGGGACTGTAAACTAGTTCAACCATTGTGGAAGTCAGTGTGGTGATTCCTCAGGGATCTAGAACTAGAAATACCATTTGACCCAGCAATCCCATTACTGGGTATATACCCAAAGGATTATAAATCATGCTGCTATAAAGACACATGCACACATATGTTTATTGTGGCATTATTCACAATAGCAAAGACTTGGAACCAACCCAAATGTCCAAAAATGATAGACTGGATTACGAAAATGTGGCACATATACACCATGGAATACTACACAGCCATAAAAAATGATGAATTCATGTCCTTTGTAGGGACATGGATGAAGGTGGAAACCATCATTCTCAGCAAACTATCACAAGGACAAAAAACCAAACACCGTATGTTCTCACTCATAAGTGGGAATTGAACAATGAGAACACATGGACACAGGAAGGGGAACATCACACTCTGGGGACTGTTGTCTGGTGGGGGTTGGTGGGAGGGATAGTATTTGGAGATATACCTAATGCTAGATGATGAGTTAGTGGGTGCAGCGCACCAGCATGGTACATATATACATATGTAACTAACCTGCACATTGCGCACATGTACCCTAAAACCTAAAGTATAATAATAATAAAAAAACACACACACACACACACAAAAATTATATAATGTCCCTTTTTGTCTTTTTTAACTGCTGTTGCTTTAAAGTTTGTTTTGTCTGACATAAGAATAGCTACTCCTACTTGCTTTTGGTGTCCATTTGCATAGAATATCTTTTACCACCTTTTTTACCTTAAGTTTATGTGAGTCCTTATGGGTTAGGCTAGTCTCCTGAAGACAGTAGAAACTTGGTTGGTGAATTCTTACCCATTCTGCCATTCTATATCTTTCAAGTGGGGGAATTTAGGCTATTTACATTCAGTGTGAGTATGGAGATATGAGGTACTATTCTAGTCATCGTGCTTTTTTTGCCTGAATACCTTGTTTTTTCATTATCTTATTGTTATATTGGTCCTGAGAGATTTATGCTGTAAGGAAGTTCTATTTTCAAGGATTTGTTTCAAGATTTAGAGCTCCATTTAGCAGTTCGTGTAGTGCTGTCTTGATAGTGGTGAATTCTCTCAACATTTATTTGTCTGGAAAAGACTGTATCTTTCCTTCATTTAGGAAGCTTAGTTTCACTGGATACAAAATTCTTTCCTGATAATTGTTTTGCTTAATCCTAAATATAGGATTCCAATCCCTTCTGGCTTGTAGTGTTTCTGCTGAGAAATCTTTTATAATCTAATAGATTTTTCTTATAGGTTACCTGATGCTTTTGCCTCAGACCTCTTAAGATTCTTTCCTTTGTCTTTAGATAACCTGATGATTATGTGCCTAGGTGATGATCTTTTTGTGATGAATTTCCCAGGTGTTCTTTGAGGTTCTTGTATTTGGATGTTTAGATCTCTAGCAAGGCTGGGAAAGTTTTCCTTGATTATCCCCTCAAATATATTTTCCACGCTTTCAGATTTCTATTCTTCCTCAGGAACACCAATTATTCTTAGGTTTGGACATTTAACCTAGTCCCAAACTTCTTGGAGACTTTGTTCATTTTTTTTACTTTGTCTTTGATGGATTGGGTTAATTCAAAAGCCTTGTCTTCAAACTCTGAAGTTCTTTCTTCTGCTTGTTCAGTTTGATTGCTGGGACTTTCCAGCATTTCTCTAACTGTGTCCTTGTTTTCCAGAAATTGTGGTTGTTTTCTATTTATGCTGTTTCACAGAAGAATTTTACTTTCACATCTTGTATCATGTGTTTTGATTTCTTCAAGTTGGATTTCACCTTTCTCTGTGCCCTCTTGATTAGTTTAATGAATGACTTATTAGTTTAATAAATGAGTTTTTCTGGCCATTCAGAGATCTTGTCTTTGTTTCTTTCCATTGCTGGTGATCTGGTATGATCTTTTGGGGGTGTTAAAGAATATTGTTTGGTCATATTACCAGTATTGTTTATCTGATTCCTTCTCACTTGGATAGATTATGTCAGAGGGAAGATCTGGGGCTCAAGTGCTGCTGTTCAGATTCTTTTGTGCCACGGAGTGCTCGCTTGATGTGGTGTTCTTCCCCTTTCCCTATGAGTGGGGCTTCCTGAGAGCCAAACTGTAGTGACTGTTTTTGCTTTTCTGGGTCTAGGCACCCAGTGGAGCTACTGGGCTCAGGGCTGGTCCTGGGGAATATCAGCAATGAGTCATATGACATGATCCACTTTCAGGTTTTGCAGCTGTGGATGCCAGCACCTGCTCTGGTGGAGGTAGCAGGGAATTGAAGTGGACTCTGTGAGGGTCCTTTGTTGTGTTTTTGTTTAGTGTGCTGGTTTTGTGTTGGTTGGCTTCCAGCCAGGATGTGGTGGTTTCAAGAAGATATCAGCTGTGGTCCTATAGAGAGGATGCAAACTTGCCCTAGAAACACCTGGTTAAGAATTCAGGTGGTGGGCAGGGCCATAGAGCTCCCATGAGATTGTGACCTTTGTCTTCGGCTACTAGGTCAGGTAGAGAAAGACCACCAGGTGGGGGCATGGTTAGACATTTCTTAGCTCAGCTTCCTCCTGGTTGGGACTTGCTGTGGCTGCTGTGGGGGATGGGAGTGTGGTTTCCAGCCCAATGAAGTTATATTACCAGGGGGATTATGGCTGTCCCCACTGAATCATGGGGGCCACCAGGGGAAAGCCATCTGTCACAGGCCTCACCTCACTCTCACACAGCTCACAGTCCTAAAGGCCAGTTTCACTCCCACTGATCCCCCCCTGCTCCCAACAACACCGAGTCTGTTTCCAGGCAGCCTGTGACCAGGGCTGTGAACTTGCCCCACCATGAGCCTCCCTGCTGAGAAATCAAGCAGACTCATGGTTTCTTGGCAACTCAGGGAGCCTGCAGCAGCGATTCAGTCCTTCAAAGGGTTTGTGGATTCTCTCAGCTTTCCTGATTTGCTCTTGTGGTAGTTCTTGGAACAAAATTTTACCATGTGAGTCTCCACATGCTGCTCTGTCCATCTGAGCAGGAGCTGCAAGCTAGTCCTGCCTCCTATCTGCCATCTTCCCCCTCAACTATTTCTTAATAGCAGTGCAAGAACATACATATACAGCTGCTATTATCATCAAGATCACTACTGCTATTATTATTATTACACTTTGGGAATGAGCTTCAGATTCCATGCCTGCTTCATGCCATTTTGTTATGACAGCCTTGCAATGTCTACTCTTGGATTCAGTGTTACATCTCCTAAGCTGCTTTTTGTTCTGTTCATTTCTTTGCCATCTATTCTGTGGTAACATTGGGAGGAAAGCTTTTTGCCCATTTTTTATTCCTTTTTTTTTCTTTGCTGTTGAGTTGTTTGAGTTTCTTGTTATTAATCACTTGTCAATTGAATAGTTTGCAAATATTTTCTTCCATTCTGTAGGTTATCTCTTCACTATACTAATTATTTTCTTTGTTGTGCAGAAGATTTTTAGCTTGATATGATCCCATTTGTACTTTTTTTTTTTGCTTCTGTTGCTTGTGCTTTTGAGGTGTTATTAAAGAAATCTTTGCCTGAACTAATGTCCTGAAGAGTTTCCCCAATATTTTATTCTAGGAGTTTCATAAAGACTTACATTTAAGTCTTTAATGCATTTTAATTTTATTTTTTGTATATGTTGAGAGATAAGAGCATAGTTTCATTATTCTGTATGTGTATATCCAACTTTCCCAGTGTCATTCATTAAAGGGACTGAACTTTCCCCAATAAATGTTCTTGGTGCATTTGTAAAAAATGAGGTGAATGTAAATGGGTGAGTATATTTATGGGTTCTCTCTTCTGTTCCACTGATCTTTGTTTCTGTTTTTATACTAGAACCATGTTGTTTTGGTTACTATAGATTTGTATTGTAATTTGAAATAAGGTAATGTGAAGCCTCTAGCTTTGTTCTTTCTGCTCTGGATTGCTTTTAGTATTCTGGGTCTTTTGTGGTTTTATATAAATTTTTGGATTTTTTTCTATTTCTGTGAAGAATTTTGTTAGTATTTTGTTTTTTTTTTTTTTAATATATTTATTACTTTTATTTTCTCTGATATTTTCTTTTTTTTTTTTTAACCTTAACATTTATTATTATTATTATTATTATTATTATTATTATTATTATTATACTTTAGGTTTTATGGTACATGTGCCCAATGTGCAGGTAAGTTACATATGTATACATGTGCCATGCTGGTGCACTGCACCCACCAACTCGTCATCTAGCATTAGGTATATCTCCCAATGTTATCCCTCCCCCCTCCCCCCAACCCACAACAGTCCCTGAAGTGTGATGTTCCCCTTCCTGTGTCCATGTGTTCTCATTGTTCAATTCCCACCTATGAGTGAGAATATGTGGTGTTTGGTTTTTTGTTCTTGCGATAGTTTACTGAGAATGATGATTTCCAATTTCATCCATGTCCCTACAAAGGACATGAACTCATCATTTCTTATGGCTGCATAGTATTCCATGGTGTATATGTGCCACATTTTCTTAATCCAGTCTATCATTGTTGGACATTTGGGTTGGTTCCAAGTCTTTGCTATTGTGAATAATGTGGCAATAAACATACGTGTGCATGTGTCTTTATAGCAGCATGATTTATAGTCCTTTGGGTATTGATAGAAATTGCAATAAATCTGTAGATCACTTTGGATATCAGGGTCATTTTAACAATATTGATTTTTCCAATCCATGAGCATGGAATATCTTTCAATTTTTTGTGTCCTCTTCAGCTTCTTTCATCAATGTTTCAGAGTATTTTAAGGTTTTATTCTTAATTATTATGGATGCATAGTAGATATTCACGTTTATGAGGCACATGTGATGTGTTGATACAGGCATACAGTGTGTAACGATCCAATCAGGGTAATTGTGGGTATTCATCACCTCAAGCTTTTATCATATCTTTATGTCAGGAACATTCTAATTTTACTCTTTTAGTTATTTTAAAATATACAATAAATTGTTAACTGTAGTTGCCCCATCATGCCACACACTATGAGATTTTTAGTTTTTTTGCACAATTCTTTTAATTATTTGATTCTGTTTATTCCTAGATATTTTATTTATTTGTAGCTATTGTAAGTAAGGTTACTTTGTTGGTTTCTTTTTCAAGTTGTTTGCTGCTGGCATATAGAAATGCTACTGATTTTTGTATATTGGGTTTGTCTCCTGCAACTTCACTGAATTCACTTATCAGTTTCATATGATAGCTTTATAATATGGCTTAAAGCTTTTCTTTCTCTTGTCTGCCTGCCAAACTGAGGTTCCTTCACTGATTGGTATCCCCTACTCTGAAAGGGCCAAGTGACTTTGTGGCCTTGTAAACTACAGCTACTGGGAGATCCTAAGGAGGGCAGCACACATCCTGGAAGCCATGAAATGATGGCTGATTAGCAGCAATGTATATGTGCCTCTTTGGAACACCAAAGTAATGTAAAAACAGTCATACTTTGAATACATTATCCAAAAGGGAACATAGAAGTTCAACAGAAAAGTGTCATGAAAGTTAAACAAACTAGCAAGGAGAAGGAAAACAAGAAGCTGCTTGGCCATAAGTGACCCTAATATGAAGAAAGGGTGAACGAGTATTTTTGCAGTTCACTTTCCCACTAGGAATTGTTTAATCCAGGCTATGGAAGAGCACTGACATGCCTGAGTTCTGAATCTAACTTAGGGAGCAGCCAAGAGACTGTGTAATGGAAGTGCTTCAGGGAAAGAACTCACTCTTGGTACCATGACCTTTTGAAAACCTAAGCAACTACAGCAAGTTGCCATTTCTGATCCTAGCTTTTAACGGACTGTGCTATCCTGGGAACCAACACTAACACTCCTAGGCATTAGGGAAACTTGCGCTGTTGGTTGCAGAACAGGGACAAAAGTAGGGAGTGGAATAAAGCTAGAAATCAATAGCAAGAGAATCATTGGAAAATATACAAATAAATCCACATTTAAAAGCATGTTCCTGAATGATCATTGGGGCAATAAAAATATTAAGATGGAAAACAAAAAATTTCTAGTCCTAAAGAAACTAGAAAATCAAGAACACACAAAATTCCAAATTAGCAGAAGAAAAGATAATGAAGATGAGAACAAAACTGAATGAAATATTTTTTAAAATACAATGATTTATTTTCTGGATAGAAGTCCAAGGAGGATAATGTAGCCCCAGTCCTTGCTGTCATGAAACAGCAGGAGGCCAAGAAGGTGTTGAATCCCGTTTGAGAAAAGTCCTAAAAATTTTGGCATTGGAGAGGAAATTCAGCCCAAGAAAACCCCCACCCACTTTGGGAATGACCCCGCTATATCAGGTTGCAGTGGCAAACAGCTATCCTCCACAAGTGACTGAGAGTGCCTCTGGGAACAAACCACTTCACCAGGCCTTGGAGCAGCAATCATTTAATTAACTGCTTAAGCTGGCTCACAAGTACAGAAAAGAGACAAAACAAGAGAAGAAACAGAAATGGTTAGCCTGGATTGAGAAGAAAGCTGCTGGCAAAGGGGATGTTCCCACTAGGAGCTAACTTGTCTTTAAGCAGTGTTTAACACTGTCACCACCTTCACAGAGAATATACCTCAGCTGGTGATGATTGCACATGACACGGATTCAATCAAGCTGGTTGTTTTCCTGCCTGTCCTGTGTTATAAGATAAAGATCCCTTACTGCATTATCAAGGGGAAGGCAAGACTGGGACAGATAGTCTATAGAAAGACTTGCACCAATGTCACAATCACACAGGTTAACTCAGAAGAAAAAAGATCTCTGGTTAAGCTGGTGGAAGCTATCAGAACCAATTACAAGGACAGATATGAGGAGATCTAGCATTATTGGGAAGATAACATCCTTAGTCCAAAATCTGTGACTCACATTGCCAATCTGGAAAAGGAAAAGTCTAAAGAACTTGCCACTAAACTGGGTTGTGTACACTGTTAAGTTTTCAGTATATAAAAATAGTAAAAATTATCCTTCTAAAAACAGAGGTATCAATGTAATAAAAAGCTGATATTCTTAAAATTTAAACAAAAATGATAAACCAGTAGCTTTACTAACCAAGAAAAGAGAAGACCCAAATAAACAAAATCAGAAATGCAAAGGGAGACATTATAAAGTATACCACAAAATACAAAAGGCCATCAGAGACTATTATGAAAAATTATATGCTCACAAACTAGAAAACCTAGACAAAAGGGATACATTCTTGAAACTATACAACTTCCAAAGAATTAAAGAGAAAGAAACAGAAATTCTGAGCAGACAAATAATGAGCTGTGAGATTGAGTCAGTATTAAAATAACTTCCCCAAAACAACAAAAACCCCAGGACCAAGTGGATTTACAGCTGAATTTCAACCAACATACAAAGAAGAAACAATGCCAATCCTTCTGAAGCTATTCTAAAAAAAAAATGGAGGAGGAAATTATTCCTAATTTTAGAAGGTTTGCATCACCCTGACACCAATCCCAGAAATAGACATAACAAAAAAACAAAAGTAGAGATCAACATCATTCATCAATATAGATGCTAAAATTTCAGCAAAATACTAGTAAACTGAATCCAACAGCACATCAAAATTATAATACACCATGATCAATTCTGTTTTATGTTAGAAATTCAAAGATGGTTCAACATACACAAATCAATATACATGATATATTAAATCAACATAATAAAGGACAAAAATAATATCATCATCTCAAAAGATGTAGAGAAGGTCTTTAATAAAATTCAACATCTCTTCACAACAAAACACTCGACCATCTAGGCATAGAAGGAACATACCTCAATAAAAGCCATATGTGACAAAAAACAGCTAACATCTTATTGAGTGAGGAAAAGCTGAAAGCCTTTCCACTAAGACCTGAAGCAAGACAAAGATGCCCACTTTTGCCTCTCCTATTCCACATAGTACTGAAAGTCCTAACCAGAGTGAAAAGAGAAAGAAATGGAAGGCACCCAAATTGGAATTGAGGAAGTCAAATTATCCGTTTGCTAAATATATGATCTTATATCTAAAATAACTTAAAGACTCCACCAAAAACCTCTTAGATTTGATAAATGAATTTAATAAAGTTATAGGATACAAAATCAAACTACAAAATTCAGTAGCATTTGTATATAGAAATAATGATCTAATTGAGAAAGAAATCAAGAAGGTGATCCAATTTGCAATATATACAAAAATAAAATATCTAGAAAACTATTTAACAAAGGAAATAAAATATCTCTACAGAAAGATAGCAAAACATTGACAAAAAATTGTAGATGACCCAAACAAATGAAAAAATATCTTATGCTCATGAATAGGAAGAATCAAGATTGTTAAAATAACCATACTGCTCAAAGAAATCTAGAGATTCAATGCAATTCTTATCAAAGTACATATTTTTTTCACAGAATTAGTAAAAATAATACTAAAATTCATATGGAACAACAAAAGATCCTAAACAGCAAAATAAAATCCTGAGCAAAATAACAAAGCTGGAGGAATTATATTACCTGACTTCAAATTATAGTACAAGGTCATAGTAAGAAAAACAGCATGGTACTGGTATAAAAGTAGACATGTAGATTGATGGAAAAGAATGAAGAACCTAGAAATAAAGCCACTTAGGTACAGCCAAGTAATCTTTGACAAAGCCAGAACAAACATATGTTTGGGGAGAGGACACCATCTTCAATAAATATTGCTGAGAAAATTGGACTGCCATATGAAGTTAAGTGAAGCTGGACCCCTATCTCTCACCATATACTATAATAAACTCAAGATGGATTACAGATTTAAAGCTAAGGTGCAGCCTACAAAAATACTAGAAAAAAATCCTGGAAAAAGCCTTCTAGATTCGGTATGGGCAAAGAATTTGTGATGAAGACATTGGAAATACGGACAACAAAAACACAGACAAGTGAGAATTAATTAAACTAAAAAGCTTCTACAAAGAAAAAAAAAGTTAAACAGATCGAACAGGCAACCTGTTACGTGAAAGAAAATATTTACAAACTATTCATCTGACAGAGGACCAATATCCAGAATAATGATCAGTGAACAAAAGGAAAAAATGCTTAATATTACTAATCATCAGAGAAATGCAAATCAAAACCACAATGTGATATTGTCTTACCCCAGTAAGAATGGCTATTACTAAAAAGAAAATAACAACAGATGTTGGTAGGGATGCACAACAAAGGAAACTCTTATACACTGTTAGATGGAATGTAAATTAGTATACAGCCTCTATGCGAAGCAGTACAGAAATTTCTCAAAGAATTAAAAATAGGACTACAATTCAATCTAGCAATCCCACTACTGGGTATCTAAACATTTCAACAGCACCATTTATAACATCAAATATGTGGAATCCACTCAGGTGTTCAACAGATGACCAGATTTAAAAAATGGTATATACGCAAAATTAAATACTATTCAGCCATAAAAAAATCCCAAGATCATGTCATTTGTAGTGATATTAATATAACTGGAAGTCACTACCATAAGTGGAATAAGCCAGGCACAGAAAGACAAATATTGAATTTTCACTCATATGTGGGAGCTTAAAAATGTGTTCACTTGGACTTTAGAGAGCAGAATGATAGAAAATGGAGACTCAGAAAGATGAAGAGTGATGGGGGAAGGATAATGAGTTATCAATTAATGGGTACAATGTACATTATTTGGATGATGAATACCCTATAGCCCTGACTTTGCCACTACACAATCTATGTATGTAAAAGAAACTACACATAAATTCCATAAATGTATATAAATAAAATAATAACAATAATAAAACATACTCTGCATAATTAAAAAAGTCTTAAAGTTGGGTCAAGTAGGGTCAATCCTCTGACTTTGTTCTTCAATAGTGGCTATTCTGGATTTGTGTTCTCACCACATAAACTTTGTAATCAGGTTGTCAATGTCTAGAAAAGAAGTTGCATGATATTGATTGTAATGGCATTGTGTCTATAGATTAGACAATGACTGACAACAATAATGAGACTTCATGAACCTAGAATATCTCTCCATTTATTTAGACTTTTTAGTTTCTTTCATCAGAGTTTTGTCACTTTCCTCTAATCTTCTTCATATTGTGACAGACTTATACCTAGGTATGTCATATATTTTTCTGCTGATATAAATGATACTTTGTTTTTAGTTTCAAATTACCATTGTTCATTGCTAGCATATAAGAAAGTAATTGACTGCTGCATAGTAACCTTGCATCCTACAACCTTACTATAATTGCCTGTTAGTCTCAGGAGTTTTTTGTTTTTCTTGTTTCCTTTTGTTTTTTTAGAGATTTTTTAATTTGGGGGGATTTTCTACATAGATAATCACGTGATCTGCAAAGAATGACAGTTTTAGTTCTTCCTTCCCTATTGGTGTATCTTTTGTTTCTTTTTCTTATTGCATGTTAGGATTTCTAGTACGATGCTGAATAGGAGTAGTGAGAAGAAACATCTTACCTTGTTCTTGTTCATACCCAGAAAGTTTCAAGTCTCTTACCATTAATAATAATGTTAGTTATAAGATTTTTGTAGATACTCTTTATCAAATTGAGAAGGTTTCTCTTCTATCTTTACTTTGCCGGAGAGAATTTATGATGGATTAGTGTTGGATTTTGTCAAAGACTTTTTCTACAACTGTTAATTTGATCATGTTGAGTTATCTTCTTTAGTAAGATAATGTGATATAGCACATTAGTTGATTTTAAAATGTTGAACCAACCTTGCATACCTGGAATAAATCCTATTTGATTAGAAATATAATTATTTTTATGTATTGTTGAATGCAGTTTGTTAGTATTTTGTTGAAATTTTTGGCATCTATTTTCATTAGATATATTTGTCAATAGTGTTCCTTTTTATTAATATCCTTGCCTAGTTTTGCTGTTAGATTAATGCTGGACTCATAGAATGAGTTAGAAATATTTATTTCTGCTACTATTTTCTGGAAGAGATTAAAGATAATTGGTATAAATTTTTCCTTTAATGTTTGGAGGAATTCAAGAGTGAACATAATTAAGCCTTGTGCTTTCTTTTCTGGAAGTTATTAATTATTGATTCAATTAAGTCAGTAAATAAAGAATGAATCAGATTACCATTTCCTCTTTCCTGAGTTTTGGAAGATTTTGTCTTTAAGAAATTAATCTATTTCATCTAAATTACCATGTTTGTGGGCAGAGACTTGCCTGTAATATATCTTCATTATCCTTTTAATGTCTAAGGTATCAGTAATGAGGGCCCCTGTTTTAATTCTGATATCATTAAAATGTGTCTTCTCTCTTTTTTCTCTTGGTGAAACTGGCTAGAGTTTTGTTAAATTTATTTTCAAAGAACCAGCTTTTGGTATCATACATATAGTTGGACCTTGTTTTTTATCTACTCTGATAGTTTCCATCTTTTAGTTGGTGTATTTAGTTATGTTTAAAGTGATCTTGATATAGTGGGATTATATCTAACACATATTAGTTGCTGTTTTCTACTCATTGCCTTGTTCTTTTTCTGTTTTTGTCATCAATTCTTGTTCTGCCTTCTATGGTTTTAAATGAGCATTTTATATAATTTAATTTCCTCTTCTTAACATACTATATTTCAATATTTACTTTAGTAATTTCCCTATAGTTTGCAATTTGTATTTGTAATTAATTCAAGTTCACTTTCTAATAACACTACACTGCTTCATGAGTAGTGCATCTACCTGTAACAAAGTATTCCTAATTCCTCCCTCCAGTTCCTTATATCATTACTGCCATTCATTCCACCTATCCATAAGCTATAATTACCAAATATATTGTTGTCATTATTATTTTGAACAAACTACTATCTGTCAGAATAATTAAAAAAAGAAAAATAAAAGTTTTATGTTGCCATCAATTACTCCTTCTCTAACATTGTTCTTTTCCTTATGTGGGTCAGTATTTGGCTTGTATCATTTTCTTCTTTCTGAGGAAATTCTTTTAACATTTCTTGCAAGGCAGGAACTAAAGACAACTTTTCTCAACTTTCTGTGAGTGACAGTCCTTATTTCTCTTTCAGTTAAGAAGGATGTTTTCTGGATACAGAAAGCAAAATGGGTGAGAATGTTTTCCAACACTTTAAATATTTTGCTTCACTCTCTTCTTATTTGCATGAACTTTTAAGAGATGTTTGATGTAATTTTTATTCTCATTCCTAGATAGCTAGGATGTTTTCTTCCCTTAGCTTCTTTCAAGATTTTTGCTTAGTCTTTACTTTTTTCATTTGAATATGATGTGCCTAGGTGTAGACTTTTGGGTACCTACCTACTTGGTGTTCTCTGAGGTTCTTGGAGCTGTGGTTTGCTGTCTGTCCTGAATTTTGGGAAATTGTCAGTAATTACTGCTTCAAATATTACTTCTGCAGAACACTTTGTTTTCAGGTAAGCTTTTTCATTGAAGTATAACATACATAGAAAAAGATGCACACATTCCAAATGTACAGCCCAAAGGATTAATGTAAAGTGAACATATTTATATAACCTACGAACAAGGCATAAAAAAGAATTTTGTTTCTAAGGCATTCTCATTCCTTCTACTGCCACATCCTCTCATAAGGAATCCAGTATCATTCCATAGGTTAGTTTTTAAAAATTTTGTTGTATTATACCTTCAGAGTATACATGCTCATATTCCTTACATGGGTATGTTGTGTACTGGTGGGGACTGGTCTTCTAGTATACCCATTACTCAAATGAGGAACATCATATTCAATAGGCAATTCACCAACCCTTGCCCCCCAGTCCATCCTCCACACTTTTGGAGTCCCCAGTGTCTATGATTTCCATCTTTATGTCCATGTGTACCCATTGTTTAGATCCCACTTACAAGTGAGACCATGTGGTATTTGATTTTCTGTTTATGAGTTAGTTCACATAAGATAATGGCCTCCAGCTCCTTCTATGTTGCTGCAAAAAACATAATTCCATTCTTCTGTTTTTTATGACTATGTGTTACTCCATGGTGTAAATACACCACATTTTCTTTATCTGAACAACCATTGATGGACATTTAGAGTGGGTTCCTGACTTTGCTATTGTGAATTGTGTTGCAAGAACATGAATGAAGGTGTGTTTTTATATAATTATTTATTTTCTTTTGGGTATATACCCAGTAGTGAGATTGCTGGAGTGAATAGTAGTTCTATTTCTAGTTCTTTGAGAAATCTCTATATTGTTTTCCATTGAAGTTGAAATAATTTATGTTTCACCAATAGTGTATAAGTATTCCCTTTTCTCCACATCCACACTAAATTTTGTTGTATTTTGATTTTTTAAAAATTATACTTTATGTTCTAAGTTACATGTGTAGAATGTGCAGTTGTGTTACATAGGTATACATGTGCCATGGTGGTTGGCTGCACCCATCAACCCGTCATCTACATTAGATATTTCTCCTAATGTTATCCCTCCCTTAGACCCCCACCCTCCCTTCTGTTCTCATTTTCACCCTGTCAGATGCCAGCTCCTCCTTTTGCCCTCTGCCATGATTGAAAGCTTCCTGAGCCCTTCCCAGAAGCCAAGGGGATGCTGGTGGCATGCTTCCTGGATGGCCTGAAGAACTGTGAGCCAATTAAACCTCTTTTCTTTGTAAATTCCCCAGTCTCAGGTATTTCTTTCTTTCTTTCTTTCTTTTTTTTTTTTTTCCTGAGACAAGGTCTTACTTCGTCACCCAGGCTGGAGTGCAGTGGTGGGATCTTGGCTCACTGCAACCACTGCTGCCAGGGTCCAAGTGATTCTCATGCCTCAGACTCCCAAGGAGCTGGAATTACAGGCATGTGCCACCATGCCTGGCTAATTTTTTGTATTTTAGTAGATATGGGGTCTTGCCATGTTGCACAGGCTGGTATAGAACTCTTGGACTCAAGCGATCCAACCACCTTGGCCTCCCAATGAGCTGAGATTACAGATGTGAGGCACCTCACATGACTTCAGCTATTTCTTTATAGCAATGCAAGAACTGCCTAATACAGGCAGTTCCTAATGTTGGATCCACATACAGATAGGAAACCTGAGACTCTGTGGTGGTCAAACAGTCTGCAGTTTCTACAGTCTCATTACAAACTTTGATCTGGCTGACACCAAGGATCTGTGACACAGTTCTGCTGAGGAGTCTGACAGCTGCTTTGCTAAAAATGTTTGTGGCTCTGTACCAGGCTCAGAATCAGCACAATCTCATCTGTCATTTGTAGTGTAAGAAAAGTCTGAGCCTCAGACCCAGGACTTCTTGCCTAAATACCTGAGACCTCAGCTGTGCTTTCTTCTCTCATACCTTCCCACATGCCAACTCTGGGGATATGGTTGACTCTGTTTCAGCTCCCTGTGGCTGCTGAGCAGAGTTACTTCTGTACTTTGTCCTCAAGCAGCAAAGTCCAACACCCAAGCTTTTGGGAAAGACGCCTATGATGACATTAGCAGGTGAAGCCCAAAGACAGCATTTTGGTAAGGAGGCAATATTGGGATAGGATCATTTTTCTTATGAAGCATTTGAGGGCCCCAGTGGCCATCAGGTCTCCTGGTGAGTTGGAACAGAGGGAAGGAGTCACAAGTGTAAGTCTTCCTCCCTCTTCAGTGAGAATCTACAGTAAGTGCCTGTAATACCAGCTGAGGCAGGAGGATTGGTTGAACACAGGAGGTAGAGGTTGCAATGAGCCAAGATCTTGCCACTGCATTCCAGCCTGGGTGACAGAGCAAGACTCTGTCTCAAAAAAAAAAAAAAAAAAAAAAATGAAAACATGAGCCTGGAATATCTTGCTGTGACAGAAAGTAAGGAATTGCTTAAGAATTGAGGGGGACATGACAAAAGGACACAGAATCCAGTCATTAGAAGATAATTTGAGCACCAAAGTAAGTAATGTTATAATGGATTATAACCCATTGAACACAACTGAATTCATGATTGATTTATTTATATCATTATGTCCATAATGATACATGAATACATTAAAAACTTGATAGGGAATATACAGTTATATAGTATAGTTATACAGTATCAAAGAATCTACCCAAAGTAGATATAGAATCAAAGAATCTACCCACAAAGCATTTCTCAATTACAAATGTAAGAAGAATGACATTATAGTGGAGGACACAACCAGACACCATAATAAAAAATCAAAGTAGAATCACCCATAATGGGACAGATTGAAATTATTTGTCACCAGATATGATGCAATGAGAAGTCAAAGCATCTTCTGTGATATTCCTGCCAAAGGTGCACAACCAGAATCTGATTATGAAAAAACATCAGATAATCCCAAATTGAGAGAAATTTTAAAAACTCCCAACCTATGCTTTTCAAAAGTGACAAGGTCAAGGAAGTTGAGGAAAGACTGAGGAACTGTGTCAGGCTGTGGTTGACTAAGGAGACATGATAACTAGTTGCAAAATGTGATTCAGGATTCGAAACTGGATTCTGAAATGAATATAATGAATATCATTGGGACATATTGAGGAAACACTAGTGGAAATGAGGATTTGAGGATTAGATGGCTCTAATGCATCAATATTAATTTCCTGAATTTAAAGGTTTTATTTTGGTTATATAGTCAAATTGCCTTGCTTATAAGAGCTATGTACTAAAATATTTCAGATTTGGAATTTTAGGTCAGAAATTACTCTCAAATGTTCAAAATAGAGAAAATGCTCTGTACTTCCAACTTTTTATTACATTTATAGTTATTAAAATTACATAACTACATAATATCCACGCATATCTATATATACACATATATACACAAATACATATACATATATAAATGATATATATAAAGCCAACAATGGACTCATACCTAAACTATGCAAGCCCTTCTCAAAAGATTTGATATTGCCAAAGCACTCAGCATCATGAAGCTTCACTGAAATGCAAATTAAAACTACAATAAGAGAAGATGGCCAAATAGTAACAGCTCCAATCTACAGCTCCCAGTGTGAACGATGTAGAAGATGGGTGATTTCTGCATTTCCAACTGAGGTACAGAGTTCCTCTCACTGGGGAGTGCTGGAGAGTGGGTGCAGGACAGTGGGTGCAGTGCACTGTGCATGAGCCAAAGCAGGGTGAGGCATCACCTCACCTGGGAAGAGCAAGGGGTCAGGGAATTCCCTTTCCTAGTCAAAGAAAGGGGTGACAGATGGCACCTGGAAAATCGGGTCACTCCGACCCTAATACTGTGCTCTTCCAACAGGCTCAACAAACTGCACAACAGAAGATTGTATCCTGCACTTGGCTCGGAGGGTCCTATGCCCACGGAGCCTCACTCATTGCCAGCACAGCAGTCTGAGAACAAACTGCAAGATGGCAGTGAGGCTGGGGGAGGGGCGCCTGCCATTGCAGAGGCTTGAGTAGGTAAACAAAGTGGCTGGGAAGCTCAAAATTGGTGGAGCCCACCACAGCTCAAGGAGGCTTGCCTGCCTCTGTAGGCTCCACCTCTGGGGGCAGGGCACAGACAAACAAAAGGCAGGAGAAACCTCTCCAGACTTAAATGTCCCTGTCTGACAGCTTTGAAGAGAGTAGTGGTTCTCCCAGCATGCAGCTTGATATCTGAGAATGGGCAGACTGCCTCCTCAAGTGGGTCCCTGAACCCCGAGTAGCCTAACTGGGAGGCACCCCCCAGTAGGGATGGACTGACACCTCACACAGCCAGGTACTCCTCTGAGACAAAACTTCCAGAGGAACGATCAGGCAGCAGCATTTGCGGTTCACCAATAGCCACTGTTCTGCAGCCAATGCTGCTGATACCCAGGAAAACAGGGTCTGGAGTGGACCTCCAGCAAACTCCAACAGACCTGCAGCTGAGGGTCCTGACTGTGAGAAGGAAAATGAACAAACAGAAATGACATCCACACCAAAAACCCATCGTACGTCACCATCATCAAAGACCAAAGGTAGATAAAACCACAAAGATGGGGAAAAAATTAGAGCAGAAAAACTGGAAACTCTAAAAATCAGAGCACCTCTCTTCCTCCAAAGAAATGCATGTCCTCACCAGCAATGGAACAAAGCTGGACGGAGAATAACTTTGATGAGTGAAGAGAAGAAGGCTTCAGAAGATCAAACTCCTCCAAGCTAAAGGAGGAAGTTTGAAACAACGGCAAAGAAGTTAAAACCTTGAAAAAAAAATTAGACAAATGGATAACTAGAAAAACCAATGCAGAGAAGTCCTTAAAGGACCTGATGGAGCTAAAAACCATGGCACGAGAACTACATGACCAATGCACAAGCCTTAGTAGCCGATGCAATCAACTGGAAGAAAGGGTATCAGTGATGGAAGATCAAATGAATGAAATGAAGTGAGAAGTTTAGAGAAAAAGGAACAAAAAGAAATGAACAAAGCCTCCAAGAAATATAGGACTACGTGAAAAGACCAAATCTATGTCTTATTGGCGTACCTGAAAGTGACGGGGAGAATGGAACCAAGTTGGAAAACACTCTGCAGGATATTATCCAGGAGAACTTCCCCAAATTAGCAAGGCAGGCCAACATTTAAATTCAGGAAATACAGAGAAGACCACAAAGATACTCCTCGAGAAGAGCAACTCCAAGACACATAATTGTCAGATTCACCAAAGTTGAAAGGAAGGAAAAAATGTTAAGGGCACCAGAGAGAAAGGTCAGGTTACCCACAAAGGGAAGCCCATCAGACTAACAGCTGATCTCTTGGCAGAAACTCTACAAGCCAGAAGAGAGTGGGGGCCAATATTCAACATTCTTAAAGAAAAGAATTTTCAACCCAGAATTTCATATCCAGCCAAACTAAGCTTCATAAGTGAAGGAGAAATAAAATACTTTACAGACAAGCAAATGCTGAGAGATTTTGTCACCACCAGGCCTGCCCTACAAGAGCTCCTGAAGGAAGCACTAAACATGGAAAGGAACAACTTGTACCAGCCACTGCAAAAACATGCCAAATTGTAAAGACCATCAAGGCTAGGAAGAAACTGCATCAAGTAATGAGCAAAATAACCAGTTAACATCATAATGACAGGATCAAATTCAACATAACAATATTAGCCTTAAATGTAAATGGGCTAAATGCTCCAATTAAAAGACACAGACTGGCACATTGGATAAAGAGTCAAGATCCATCAGTATGCTGTATTCAGGAAACCCATCTCATGTGCAGAGACACACATAGGCTCAAAATAAAGGGATGGAGGAAGATCTACCAAGCAAATGGAAAATAAAAACAAGGCAGGGGTTGTAATCCTAGTCTCTGATAAAACAGACTTTAAACCAACAAAGATCAAAAGAGACAAAGAAGGCCATTACATAATGGTAAAGGGGTCAATTCAACAAGAAGAGCTAACTATCCTGAATATATATGCACCCAATACAGGAGCACCCAGATTCATAAAGCAAGTCCTGAGTGACCTACAAAGAGACTTAGACTCCCACACAATAATAATGGGAGAGTTTAACACCCTGCTGTCAACATTAGACAGATCAACAAGCCAGAAAGTTAACAAGGATATCCAGGAATTGAACTCAACTCTGCACCAAGTGGACCTAATAGACATCTACAGAACTCTCCACCCCATATCAACAGAATATACATTCTTCTCAGCACCACACCACACCTATTCCAAAACTGACCATATAGTTGGAAGTAAGCACTCCTCAGCAAATGTAAAGAACAGAAATTATAACAAACTGTCTCTCAGACCACAGTGCAATCAAGCTAGAACTCAGGAATAAGAAACTCCCTCAAAACAACTCAACTACATGGAAACTGAACAAACTGCTCCTGAATGACTACTGGGTATATAACAAAATGAAGGCAGAAATAAAGATGTTCTTTGAAACCAAGAAGAACAAAGACACAACATACCAGGATCTTTGGGACACATTCAAAGCAGTGTGTAGAGGGAAATTTATAGCACTAAATGCCCACAAGAGAAAGCAAAAGATCGAAAATTGACACTTAACATCACAATTAAAAGATCTAGAGAAGCAAGAGCAAACACATTCAAAAGCTAGCAGAAGGCAAGAAATAACTAAGATCAGAGCAGAACTGAAGGAAATAGAGACACAAAAACCCTTCAAAAAATCAATGAATCCAGGAGCTGGTTTTTTGAAAAGATCTACAAAATTGATAGACCAGTAGCAAGATGAATAAAGAAGAAAAGAGAGAAGAATAAAATGGACACAATAAAAAATGATAAAGGGGATATCACCACCGATCTCACAGAAATACAAACTACCATCAGAGAATACCATAAACACCTCTATGCAAATAAACTAGAAAATCTAGAAGAAATGGATAAATTCCTCAACACATACACCCTCCTAAGACTAAACCAGGAAGAAGTTGAATCTCTGAATAGACCAATAACAGGCTCTGAAATTGAGGCAATAATCAATAGCTTGCCCAAAAAAAGTCCAGGACCAGATGGATTCACAGCCAAATTCTACCAGAGGTACAAGAGGAGCTGGTACCATTCCTTCTGAAATTATTCCAATCAATAGAAAAAGAGGGAATCTGCCCTAACTCATTTGATGAGGCCAGCATCATCCTGATACCAAAGCTTGGCAGAGACACAACAAAAAAAGAGAATTTTAGACCAATATCCTTGATGAACATTGATGCAAAAATCCTCAATAAAATACTGGCAGACCAAATCCAGCAGCACATCAAAAAGCTTATCCACTGTGATCAAGTGGACTTCATCCCTGGGATGTAAGGCTGGTTCAACATATGCAAATCAATAAATGTAATCCAGCATATAGGCAGAACCAAAGACAAAAACCACATGATTCTTTCAATAGATGCAGAAAAGGCCTTTGACAAAATTCAACAACCCTTCATGCTAAAAACTCTCAATAAATTAGGTGTTGGTGGGATGTATCTCAAAATAATAAGAGCTATCTATGACAAACCCACAGCCAATATCATACTGAATGGACATTCAGTATGTCCATTTCAAAGGGAAAGCATTCCCTTTGAAAACTGGCACAAGACAGGGATTCCCTCTCTCAACACTCCTATTCAACATAGTGTTGGAAGTTCTGGCCAGGGCAATTAGGCAGGAGAAGGAAATAAAGGGAATTCACTTAGGAAAAGAGAAAGTCAAATTGTCCCTGTTTAAAGATGACATGATTGTATATCTAGAAAACCCCATTGTCTCAGCCCAAAGTCTCCTTAAGCTGATAAGCAACTTCAGCAAAGTCTCAGGATACAAAATCAATATACAAAAATCACAAGCATTCTTACACACCAATAACAGACAAACAGAGAGCCAAATCATGAGTGAACTCCCATTCACAATTGCTCCAAAGAGAATAAAATACCTAGGAATCCAACTTACAAGGGATGTGAAGGACCTCTTCAAGGAGAACTACAAACCACGGCTCAATGAAATAAAAGAGGATACAAACAAATGGAAGAACATTCCATGCTCATGGGTAGGAAGAATCAATATTGTGAAAATGGCCATACAGCCCAAGGTAATTTATAGATTCAAGGCCAGCCCCATCAAGCTACCAATGACTTTCTTCACAGAATTGGAAAAATCTACTTTAAAGTTCATATGGAACCAAAAAACAGCCTGCATTGCCAACTCAATCCTAAGCCAAAAGAACAAAGCTGGAGCCATCACGCTACCCAACTTCAAACTATACTACAAGGCTACAGTAACCAAAACAACATGGTACTGGTACCAAAACAGAGATATAGACCAATGGAACAGAACCGAGCCATCAGAAATAATGCCACATATCTGTAACTATCTGATGTTTGACAAACCTGACAAAAACAAGCAATGGGAAAAGATTCCCTATTTAATAAATGGTGCTGGGAAAACTGGCTAGCCATATGTATAAAGCTGAAACTGGATCCCTTCCTTACACCTTATACAAAAATTAATTCAAGATGGATAAAGGACTTATATGTGAGACCTAAAACCATAAAAACCCTGGAAGAAAACCTAGGCAATGCCATTCAGGACATAGGCATGGGCAAGAACTTCATGTCTAAAACACTAAAGGAATGGCAACAAAAGCCAAAATTGACAAATGGGATCTAATTAAACTAAAGAACTTCTGCATATCAAAAGAAACTACCATCAGAATGAACAAGCAAGCTACAGAATGGGAGAAAATTTTCGCAACCTACTCATCTGACAAAGGGCTAATATCCAGAATCTACAATGAACACAAACAAATTTACAAGAAAAAAACAAACAACCCCATCAAAAAGTGGGCAAAGGATATCAACAGACACTTCTCAAAAGAAGACATTTATGCAGCCAAGAAACACATGAAAAAATGCTCATCATCACTGGCCATCAGAGAAATGCAAATCAAAACCACAATGAGATACCATCTCACACCAGTTAGAATGGCAATCATTAAAAAGTCAGGAAACAACAGGTGCTGGAGAGGATGTGGAGAAATAGGAACACTTTTACACTGTTGGTGGGACTGTAAACTAGTTCAACCATTGTGGAAGTCAGTGTGGCGATTCCTCAGGGATCTAGAAGTAGAAATACCATTTGACCCAGCCATCCCATTACTGGGTATATACCCAAAGGATAATAAATCATGCTACTATGAAGACACATGCACACGTATGTTTATTTTGGCACTATTTGCAATAGAAAAGACTTGGAACCAAGCCAAATGTCCAACAATGATAGACTGAATTAAGGAAATGTGGCACATATACACCATGGAATACTATGCAGCCATAAAAAATAATGAATTCATGTCCTTTGTAGGGACATAGATGAAGCTGGAAACCATCATTCTCAGCAAACTACCTTGTCAAGGACAAAAAACCAAACACTGCATGTTCTCACTCATAGGTGGGAATTGAACAACGAGAACACATGTACACAGGAAGGGAAACATCACACACTGGGGATTGTTGTGGGGTTGGGGTAAGGGGGAGTGATAGCATTAGGAGATATACCTAATGCTAAATGATGAGTTAATGGGTGCAGCACACCAACATGGCACATGTATACATATGTAACCTGCACGTTGTGCACACGTACCCTAAAACTTAAAATATAATAATAAAAAATTTTTAAAAAACTACAATAAGATATTATTACACACACATCAAAATGGTCAAAATGAAAAAAGACAATATACTAAGTGTTGGCAAGAAATAGAAGCAGCTGGCACTCTCAGTACAGTTGTGAATTTATTAAAACACTTGGATAATTCTTTGGCAGGCATTTATAAACCTGAACACATGCACATCCAGCAATTATGCTCATAGTTATATCAACAGAAATCCTTATATTGGGATAACAATGTATTAGAGTAATAACAGCACAATTCACAATAACCACAAACTAGAATCAACTCAAAAGTTCATAAAAATACAATGAAAAGATAAATTTTGGAATTGTTATAAAATAAAACACTCTAAAGTAACCCTAACTTAAGTACTGCTATTTGTGACAACATGAATGGATCACACAAGCAAAACTAAGTGAAAATACTAGATTCTTGGCCAGGCTCAGTGGCTCATGCCTGTAATCCCAGCACTTTGGGAGGCCAAGGAGTGTGGATCACCTGAGGTTGGGAGTTCAAGACCAGCCTGACCAACATGGAGAAACTCCATCTCTACTAAAAATACAAAAAATTAGCCAGGAGTGGTGGTGCATGCCTGTAATCCCAGCTACTCAGGAGGCCAAGGTAGTAGAATTGCTTGAACCCGGGAGGTGGAGGTTGCAGTGAGCTGAGATTGTACCATTGCACTCCAGCCTGGGCAACAAGAGTGAGATTCTGTCTCAAAAAAAAAGATAATACTAGATACTAAAAAATACATAATATGATTCCATTAATATTAAGTTCACAAACAGACAACACTAACCTATAGAATAATACTGGAGTTATCTAGTGGGAGAGGAAGGTAGGAGGAGACATAAAGGGGCTTCTGGGGTCCTGGCAAAATTATTTTTCTTGACCCGTGTGTTGATTACACAGATATATTCAGTTCATGATAATTCATTGAGCTATATACATTAGGATGTTTCTAACATTCTCTTTGTATATTACACTCCAGTGAAAATGTTTATTTAAAAAGAAGCAGTTTGTATTAACAATTCCACCCAAGCTGAGGTTTGCATTACTCCATGACTGTGGAGGGCTTCAGCCAGATGCCCTCCTGACCATCTGTTTGGGCAATGATAGGAAATCTCTGCAATGTGAGAATCACTGAACTGGGAATTAAAACCTGGATTCTAAAAAGGAAGATTATGTACTAATGCACTGGTGACAGTTCACCTCACTTATTCACCAATTCCTCATTTCTAATAATAAAGTAGGGATTAGGCTAGTGGATCTCTAAGACTCCTTCTGTCTCTAATTATCTGTTTCTTTCATTCTTTGAAAGGACCGGCAGAAGTCTCGACAGAAAGGAGGAACAGAGACCCATTTTTCAAGAAATAAAATGATTGTTTTAAAGAAAGCCATTGAGATCATTTTATCTAAAACAAGGTAGTGCACTTCTTTTAGAGTTCAGAGCTATGTGAGCCAAGCAGTAAAATAACTGTTTCTCTTTGTCTCAGATAAATTATTCACCAAAACCTCCACTGACTCAAATTCTAAAAGTTACAAAACCACATCCTAATTATAATCAACCTATGTTGCAACTGTTGAGTTGGTTAATGTGTATTTGAAAGTCACTGATTAACCTGAGTAATGAAATATTGCCTCATAGTACATGGTAAGTAAATGTTGGTGTCTCAGGTGGACTGAATTCCTTGCTTGGAGGGAATGATGTAAGAGTTAGGGGACAGGGTTCCAGCCTTGGCCCTATCATCTTCAGTCTCTGTGTCCTTGAACAAAATACTGAATCTCCAAAGCCCAGCTTCCTTATCTCTAAAGCAGGAATAATTTTACCATAGGCAAGGGTAATTGAGAGAATCAAAAGGGTTATGATGGGTATCAAAATTCTCTGTAAATTGTCAGAATCCCTGTAAACATGTTTGATAAAACATTGTTGATATGGGTTCCTGACAAAGCTTGAATTTTCCTCATTGCAGTTAGAAATAACTGCATTAATCCACTATTATTTCCAATAGCCAAGATATGGAAATGACCTAAGTGTTCATGGACAAATAAATGGATGAAGAAATTGTGGTGTATATTTATATACTCAATGGAATATTTTTAAACTTAAAAAGGAGATATTGCCTTTTGCATCAACATGGAATGAACCTGGAGGATATTAGCTAAATGATATAAGCCAGATACAGATGAAAAAAGACTGCATGATTTCATTTATATGAAGAATCTTTAAAAAGTCAAATACATAGAAACAGAGAGTAGAATGGTGGTTACCAAAAGTGGGAGGGGGCACAAATTTGTGGTTAGATAGGATGAATAAGTCTAAAGATCTAATAAACAGCAAGAGGACTATAGTTAATACACTACCCTGAAAATCTACTAAAAGAGTAGATTTTAGGTGCTTATACCACAAAAAAGAAGGTAATTATAGAATTGATGAATATGTAAACTTGTTTAACTGTAGTAATAATTCTACTGTATATATGTCCACCAATGTTGTATACCTTAAATATATACAATAGAAATAAAGTAAACAAATAACTGTGCTAGTCATTTAGAATACCACAATGACATCTTTACAGAATATGCCTGTGTACAAGCATTGCCATTAGTGATCTAGAAATGTATATATCATTTTAGTGATATATAGAGCCTTATGAGCACTAAATGTCATCTCCTGTTCAGGTCTGCACAACTGTGTTTGTTCTGTGCCACGGGTCTGTTTAATGATTTCCCTACCTCCCATCCACCACTGAAGCATATGCCTGTTGTTCTGCCTATAATTTCCCTTCCTTGCTGTGCAATATTTCATTCCATCATTTATGACACAGACAGACCAAAACAACAAGAGAAACAGCTGTGTCTGGATGCAACTGGGAAGTTGAGAAGCCAGTTTCTGAGATCTTACCCACTAAATTCTCTGAGATTGGCTCTTTCCTCACTTATACTGAGTAGGTTTCACCTCTGCAGGGATGGAGAGGGGAGAAACCCTAGTTTTTACTTCTTCTCTTGAGAACGTACAGCCCTGTTATTTTGTGGACAGTGTGGTGTACGTTCAGAGTGATGAATGGTTGTAGGATTTATTTAATTTTACTAAAACTGTTCTCAAAGCAGTTCTGGTGTAAATGATAAAGCACCACAGTGGACATCAGAAGATCTCAGTTCAAATCCCAGCCTGCCGTTTATGAGCTGTGGGACACTGGACAGGTCATCTGTTCTCCTAAAGTCTCCCTTTCCCCATTTGAAAAATATGAAATAATATTCTCAGCTGTCCAGTGTTCTTCAGGGTGTTTTATGGAAAAAGGTGTGTATGTTTACTTAGCTAGTTAATTGATAATCTGTTTAGCCATTTAAGATGAGTGAGACTGTTAGCTGTTTTATGTTTAGGCAGCTGTAATGTTAGTACTACACTAAAATATTTCAAAAGGATCTCATTTTCAAGGAAAATGATCTAGTGTTTGAGAAAGCATTATAGTTTTGCAGTCTTGCTGATCCTTAGCTCAGCTAGGTCCGAGGTGTTGTCTCATGCAGGAAGAATTAGACACACAGACAACAGAGAGTGGGTGGAGTAGAATTTATTAAGTGAAAGGAAAACTCTCAGCAAAGAGAGAGAGGCCCTGAAAGCAGGTTGTGGATTGCCACTTCACAGTTGAATACCAGGACTTTTATAGAAAAGCTGATGAGGCTGGGATACATATTGGCATAAGGTGTGAATTGCTGGTGTTTCCACCCCTTCCTTCCATTGAGCATGTGGGCTCTTAGTCTAAGCCACTCCATATTGATTTATTTCCCTTACTGTGCATGTGTTAAAGTATGGAATTTTTCCCTGTGGGCATATTTATGCAAGCTCCCTGTGCAAGCTCCCTTATCTGCACAAAACATCTAGTGTAAGTACTTGGGGTTTGTGTGGATTGTGTTGGAGGTTCTCTGGGGACCCTTCCCTTATTGCCTGCCTAAAGCAAGCTGGCTAACTCCTCTCAATAGGATAAATATTATTGTACATACAAGGGATATAATACACAGATTGCCCTCAAAGTTATATTTCCAACTGGTCATCAATCTAAGAATCCAAAATTTTGAATAATTTTTTGATGAAGTAATTTACTTCATTGGTTCTCAATTTTGGCTGCACAGTGGAACCACCTGGGGTGTTTAAAAAAACCTGGGCCTCGCAGGGCACGGTGTCTCATGCCTGTAATCCCAGCACTTTGGGAGGCGGAGGCAGGTGGATCACCTGAGGTCAGGAGTTTGAGACCAGCCTGACCAACATGGTGAAACCCCATCTCGACTAAAAATAAAAAATTAGCCAGACATCGTGGCACATGCCTGTAATCCCAGCTATGCTGGAAGCTAAGGCAGGTGAATTTCTTGAACCCAGGAGGCAGAGGTTGCAGTGAGCTGAGATCTTGCCATTTCACTCCAGCCTGGGCAACAAGAGTGAACTCCATCTAAAAACAAACAAACAAACAAACAAACAAACACTTGGGCCCTGCTTCAGACTAGGTAAACCAAGGTTGGGGCTTTGGAAAGGAGAACAAGAAAAAAAACACCTTATTTTTATCTTTTTCAGTTAGCCAATGTTCATTCAGAAGAGAGATTAAAGTGCTTTTTGCTGACTGGTCACAGAGTCGGAATCACAGGTGGATTAGTAGGGAGTGTCATAAAAGCCTTGAAGTGAAAGCCCACAGTTGTCTTACTGAGAAGAGAAGCCTTCAGTGGATCCAGCTGTGGCTCTGGTGCTCTGTCTCTCCTGTTTGTTTCTCCTTTCACTCTGGAGTCAGAGCTCTGGAAGAGGGAGGCTCCTGTTTGACCCCACTCCTCTCCTGATTATTGGAAATATCCTGCAGTTAGATGTTAAGGACATGAGCAAATCCTTAAGCAATGTAAGTATGCTTTATGCTCCTCTAGTAATGTGTAAGGTGTATTTAACCTCATGATTCTTAAAGTTTTATTTTATTTTGAAGTGATAAATGATAATTGTATATATTAATGGGGTACAATATTACATTTTGAAACATGTATAGATTGTGAATTGATCATATCAGAATAATTAGCATATCCATCATCTCAAATATTTGTCATTTCTTTGTAGTGAGAACATTTAAAATCCTCCCTTTTTTAGCCCTTTTGAAATATACATAATAATAGCCAATCTAAGAGTTGTGATGTGATATCTCATTGTGGTTTTAATTTGCATTTCTCTGATGATTAAATTTGTTGAGTATTAAAAAATATATTTATTGGCTGTTTGTATGTCTTCTTTTGAAAAATATCCACTCAAATCCTTTGCCCATTTTAGTAACTTATTATTTATTTATTTTTAGAGACAGGGTTTTGCTCTGTTGCCTGGGCTGGAGTGTAGTGATGGGATCATGGCCCACTGTAGCCTTGAGCTCCTGGGCTCAAGCCATCCTTCCACTTTAGTCCCTCAAGTAGTTGGGACTACAGGTGCATGCCACCATGCCTGTATAATTTTTTAATATTTTGTAGAGATGTGGTCTCATTATGATTCCCAGGCTGGTCTTCAACACTTGGACTCAAGCAATCCACCCACCTTGGTCTCCCAAAGTGCTGGGATTACAGACTTGAGCCATTGCACTTGATCCCATTGCTCATTTTAAGTAGAATTATTTATTTTCTTGTTATTGAGTAAATTGAGTTTCTATATATTTTGTGTATTAGTCCCTTATGTCTGATTTGCTAATATTTTCTCCCAATCTGTGGAATGTCTCTTGACTCTATGACTTTTTTCCCTTGCTGTACAGAAGGTTTTTAGGTTGTCAGAATCTCATTTTTCTGGTTTTGCTTTCATTGCCTGTGCTTTTAGGATCATATCCAAGAAATCTTTGCCTAGACCAATGACGTGGAGTTTTTCTCGGGTCTTATGCTTAAGACTTTCACTCATTTTGAGTTAATTCTTGTATAAGGTGAGATTAAGGTTTACTTTTATACTTTTGCATATGAATATCCAGTTTTCCCAATACCCTTTGCTGAAGAGTGCTTTCCCCATTGTATGTTCTTGGCACCTTTGTCAAACATCAATTGACTATAGATGTGTGGGCTTATTTCAGGGCTTTCTATCCTTTTCCTTTAATTAATGTGTCTGTTTTTATGCCAGTGCTATGCTGTTTTGTTTACTATAGCTTTGTAACATATTTTGCAATTCAATAGTGTGATGCCTCCAGCTTTATTCTTTTTGATTAAGATTGCTTTGGTTATTGGGGTATTTTGTGGTTCCATACAAATTCTAAGATTTTTTTCTATTTCTGTGAAGAAAGAGATAAAACTTTTGATAGGAATGGCATTGAATCTATATATTGCTTTGGTTAGTATGGACATTTTACCACTACTAGTTTTTCCAATCCATGAACATGGGTATTTTTGCATTTATTTGTGTCATCTTCAATTTCTTTCATCAGAGATTTATAGTTTTCAGTATGCAGATGTTTCTCTTTCTTGGTTAAATTTATTCCTCAGTATTTTATTTTTTGATGCTACTGTAAATTGATTGTTCTATTAATTTCTTTTTCAGGCAGTTTGTTGTTAGTGTATAGAAATTCCACTGATTTTTGCATGTTTCTTTTGTATCCTGAAAGTTTACTGAATTGATTTATCAGTTCTCACATTTTTGTACTGAAGTCTTTAGGATTTTCTAGATATAAGATTATGCCATCAGGAAACAGACAATTTCACTTCATCCTTTCCTATATGAATACATCCTTTTCTATATGAATATTGCTATATGAATATTTTCTTTCTTTAGTCCAATTGCTCTGACTAGGACTTCCAGTACTCTGTTGAACAGAAATGGTGAGAGGGAGCATTCCTGTCTTACTTATGATCTTACACAAAAAGCTTTTATATTTTCAACATTAAATATGATGTTAGCTGTGGGCTTGTCACATATAACCTTTAATGTCTTTTATAACCTTCTGTATTACTGGAGGCCAGTTATTAAAGTTTATGTTATATTAAAGGAACATTCCTCAACATGTCTCCTGTATTAATAGAGGCCAATAGTTAAAATATGTTATTGTAAAGCAAACATTTCCTGTGGAGGATTTTTTTCTTTTGTGTGTCATTGTCAGAAATAGTGGAATAAAATAATGCATTTTGCCAGAAGACAAACATTTTAAGTTGTAAGGTAGAATTTGCTTTGCTTCACAGTCATTTCCTATAATTTTTTTGCCTGAAGGAAAATGGTAATGGAAGTGTTTAGTGATTAGAGATTTGATTTTAGAAGTCAGTCACTATATATGCTAGGTATTTTGCTTATATTAGCCATGATCATTAAACTTCTCAAAAAAGCAAATCATCCAAGATGGCTGAATAGGAACAGCTCCAGTCTACAGCTCCCAGCATGAGTGAGGCAGAAGATGGGTGATTTCTGCATTTCCAACTGAGGTACCAGGTTCATCCACTGGGGCTTGTCAGAGAGTGGGTGCAGGACACCCAGTGCAGTGCACTGAGTGTGAGCTGAAGCAGGGTGAGGCATCACCTCACCAAGGAAGTCCAAGGGGTCAGGGAATTCCCTTTTCTAGCCAAACAAAGCTGTGACAGATGGCACCTGGAAAATTGGGTCACTCACACCCTAATACTGCACTTTTCCAATGGTCTTAGCAAATGGCACACCAGGAGATTATATCCTGCACCTGGCTCACATGGTCCCGCACCTATGGAGCCTCACTCATTGCTAGCACAGCAGTCTGAGACAAACTGCAAGGCAGCAGCAAGGCTGGGGGAGGGGCATCAGCCATTGCTGAGGCTTGAGTAGGTAAACAAAGCAGCCAGGAAGCTTTAACTGGGTGGAGCCCACCACAGCTCAAGGAGGCCTGACTGCCTCTGTAGACTCCACCTCTGGGGGCAGGGCATAGCTGAACAAAAGGCAGCAGAAACCTCTGCAGACATAAATGTCCCTGTCTGAGAGCTTTGAAGAGGGTAGTGGTTCTCCCAGCACAGAGTTTGAGATCTGAGTACAAACAGACTGCCTCCTCAATTGGGTCCCTGACCCCCAAGTAGCCTAACTGGGAGGTACCCCCCAGTAGGGGCAGACTGACATCCCACATGGCTGGGAACCCCTCTGAGACAAAATCTCCAGAGGAATGATCCAACAGCAACATTTGCTGTTCAGCAATTTCTGCTGCTCTGCAGCCTCTGCTGCTGATAGCCAGGCAAACAGGGTCTGGATTGGACCTTCAGCAAACTCCAACAGACGTGCAGCTGAGGGTCCTGACTCTTAGAAGGAAAACAAACAAACAGAAAGGACATCCACACCAAAACCCCATCTGTATGTCACCATCATCAAAGACCAAAGGTAGATAAAACCACAAGGATGGGGAAAAAACAGAGCAGCAAAACTGAAAATTCTACAAATCAGAGCGCCTCTCCTCCTCCAAAGGAATGCAGCTCCTCACCAGCAATGGAACAAAGCTGGACAGAGAATGACTTTGTTGAGTTGAGAGAAGAAGGCTTCACATGATCAAACTTCTCCAAGCTAAAGGAGGAAGTTCGAACCCATGGCAAAGAAGTTAAAAACCTTGAAAAAAGATTAGATGAATGGATAACTAGAATAACCAATACAGAGAAGTCCTTCAAGGAGTTGATGGAGCTGAAAATCATGGCACAAGAACTACTTGACAAATGCACAAGCTTCAGTAGCCGAATCTATCAACTGGAAGAGAGGGTATCAGTGACTGAAGATCAAGTGAATGAAATGAGGTGAGAAGAGACGTTTAGAGAAAAAATAATAAAAAGAAATAACAAAGACTCCAAGAAATATGGGACTGTGTGAAAAGACCAAATCTACATCTGACTGGTGTACCTGAAAATGATGGGGAGAATGGAACCAAGTTGTAAAACACTCTGCAGGATATTATCCAGGAGAACTTCCCCAATCTAGAAGGCAGGCCAACATTCAAATTCGGGAAATACAGAGAATGCCACAAAGATGTGCCTTGACAAGAGCCTCTCTAAGCAAATTATTGTCAGATTCACCAAAGTTGAAAGGCAGGAAAAAATGTTAAGGGGAGACAGTGAGAAAGGTCAGGTTACCCACAAAGGGAAGCCCATCAGACTAACAACTGATCTCTTGGCAGAAACTCTACAAGACAGAAGGGAGTGGGGGCCAATATTCAACATTCTTAAAGAAAAGAATTTTCAACTCCGAATTTCATATCCAGCCAAACTAAGCTTCATAAGTGAAGGAGAAATAAAATACTTTACAGACAAGCAAATGCTGAGAGATTTTGTCACCACCAGGCCTGCCATAAAAGAGCTCCTGAAGGAAGCACTAAACATGGAAAGGAACAACCAGTACCAGCCACTGCAAAAACATGCCAAATTGTAAAGACCATCAAGGCTAGGAAGAAACTGCATCAACTGATGAGCAAAATAACCAGCTAACATCATAATGACAGGATCAAATTCAAACATAACAATATTAACCTTAAATGTAAGTGGGCTAAGTGCTCCAGATAAAAGACCAAGAGAGGCAAATTGGATGAAGGGTGAAGACCCATCAGTGTGCTGTATTCAGGAAACCCATCTCATGTGCAGAGACATACATAGGCTCAAAATAAAGGGATGGAGGAAGATCTATCAAGCAAATGGAAAACAAAAAAAAGCAGGGGTTGTAATCCTAGTCTCTGATAAAACAGACTTTAAACAAACAAAGATCAACAGAGACAAAGAAGGCCATTACATAATGGTAAAGGGATCAATTCAACAAGAAGAGCTAACTATCCTAAATATATGTGCACCCAATACAGGAGCACCCAGATTCATAAAGCAAGTCCTTAGAGACTTACAAAAAGACTTAGACTCCCACACAATAATAATGAGAGACTTTACCACCCCACTGTCAACATTTCACAGATCAACAAGACAGAAAGTGAACAAGGATATCTAGAAGTTGAATTCAGCTCTGCAGCAAGTGGACCTAACAGACATTTATAGAACTCTCCACCCCAAATCAACAGAATATACATTCTTCTCAGCACCCCACCGCACTTACTCCAAAATTGACCACATAGTTGGAAGTAAAGCTCTCCTCACCAAATGTAAAAGAACAGAAATTATAACAAACTGTCTCTCAGACCATAGTGCAATCAAACTAGAACTCACGATTAAGAAACTCACTGAAAACCGATCACCTACATGGAAACTGAACAACCTGCTCCAAACAAAATGAAGGCAGAAATAAAGATGTTCGTTGAAACCAATGATAACAAAAAAACAACATGCCAGAATCCCTTGAACACATTTAAGGCAGTCTGTAGAGGGAAATTTATAGCACTAAACATCCAAAAGAGAAAGCAGGAAAGGTTCAAATTTGACACCTTAACATCACAATTAAGAGAACCAGAAAAGCAAGAGCAAACACATTCAAAAGCTAGCAGAAGGCAACAAATAACTAAGATCAGAGCAGAACTGAAGGAAATAGAGACACACAAAAAAAAACTTAAAAAAATCAATGAATCTAGGAGCTGGTTTTTTGAAAAGATCAACAACATTGATAGACCCCTAGCAAGACTAATAAAAAATAAAAGAGAGAAGAATCAAATAGGCACAATAAAAAATGATAAAGGTGATATCACCACCAATCCCACAGAAATAGAAACTACCATCAGAAAATACTATAAACACCTCCACACAAATAAACTAGAAAATCTAGAAGAAATAGATAAATTTCTCGACACATACACCCTCCCAAGACTAAACCAGGAAGAAGTTGAATCTCTGAATGGACCAATAACAGGCTCTGAAATTGAGGCAATAATTAATAACTTACCAACCCAAAAAAGTCCAGGACCAGATGGATTCACATCCGAATTCTACCAGAGGTACAAGGAGGAGCTGGTACCATTCCTTCTGAAACTATTCCAATCAATAGAAAAAGAGTGAGTCCTCCCTAAATCATTTTATGAGGCCAGCATGATCCTGATGCCAAAGCCTGGCAGAGACACAACAAAAAAAGAGAATTTTAGATCAATAACCTTGATGAACATTGATGCAAAAATCCTCAATAAAATACTGGCAAACTGAATCCAGCAGCACATCAAAAAGCTTATCCAACATGATCAAGTGGGCTTCATCCCTGGGATGCAAGGCTGGTTCAACATAAACAAATCAGTAAACATAATCCAGCATATAAACAGAACCAGAGACAAAAACCACATGATTATCTCAATAGATGCAGAAAAGGCCTTTGAAAAAATTCAACAGCTCTTCATGCTAAAAACTATCAATAAATTAGGTATTGTTGGGACGTATCTCAAAATAATAAGAGCTATCTATGACAAACCCACAGCCAATATCATACTGAATGGGCAAACAGTGGAAGCATTCTTTTTGACAACTGCCACAAGACAGGGATGCCCTCTCTCAACACTCCTACTCAACATAGTGTTGGAAGTTCTGGCCAGGGCAATCAGGCAGGAGAAAGAAATAAAGGGTATTGAATTAGGAAAAGAGGAAGTCAAATTGTCCCTGTTTGCAGATGACATGATAGTATATATAGAAAACCCCATCATCTCAGCCCAAAATCTCCTTAAGCTGATAGGCAACTTCAGCAAAGTCTCAGGATACAAAATCAATGTGCAAAAATCACAAGCATTCTTATACACCAATAACAGACAAACAGAGAGACAAATCATGAGTGAACTCCCATTCACAATTGCTTCAAAAGAATAAAATACATAGGAATCCAACTTACAATGGATGTGAAGGAGCTCTTCAAGGAGAACTACAAACCACTGCTCAATAAAATAAAAGAAGATACAAACAAATGGAAGAACATTCCACGCTCATGGGTAGGAAGAATCAATATCGTGAAAGTGGCCATACTGCCCAAGGTAATTTATGGATTCAATGCCATCCCCATGAAGCTACCAATGACTTTCTTCACAGAATTGGAAAAACCTATTTTAAAGTTCATATGGAATCAAAAAAAAGCCCGCATTGCCAAGTCAATCCTAAGCCAAAAGAACAAAGCTGGAGGCATCACGCTACCTGACTTCAAACTATGCTACAAGGCTACAGTAACCAAAACAGCATGGTACTGGTACCAAAACAGAGATATAGACCAATGGAATAGAACAGAGCCCTCAGAAATAATGCCACAGATCTACAATCATCCGATATTTGACAAATCTGAGAAAAACAAGAAATGGGGAAATGATTCCCTATTTAATAAATGGTGCTAGGAAAACTGGCTAGCCATATGTAGAAAGCTGAAACTGGATCCCTTCCTTACCGCTTATACAAAAATTAATTCAAGATGGATTAAAGACTTAAATGTTAGACTGAAAACCATAAAAACCCTAGAAGAAAACCTTGGCAATACCTTTCAGGACATAGGCATGTGCAAGGACTTCATGTCTGAAACATCAAAAACAATGGCAACAAAAGTGAAAATTGACAAATGGGATCTAATTAAACTAAAGAGCTTCTGCACAGCAAAAGAAACCACCATCAGAGTGAACAGGCAACCTACAGAATGGGAGAAAATTTTTGCAATCTACTCATCTGACAAAGGGCTAATATCCAGAATCTACAATGAACTCAAACAAATTTACAAGGAAAAAACAAACAACCCCATCAAAATGTGGGCAAAGGATATCAACAGACACTTCTCAAAAGAAGACATTTATGCAGCCAAAAGGCACATGAAAAAATGTTCATCATCACTGGCCATCAGAGAAATGGAAATCAAAACCACAATGAGATACCATCTCACACCAGTTAGAATGGCAATCATTAAAAAGTCAGGAAACAACAGGTGCTGGAGAGGATGTGGAGAAATAGGAACACTTTTACACTGTTGGTGGGACTGTAAACTAGTTTAACCATTGTGGAAATCAGTGTGGCACTTCCGCAGGGATCTAGAACTAGAAATACCATTTGACCCAGCCACCCCATTCCTGGGTACATACCCAAAGGATTATAAATCATGCTGCTATAAAGATACATGAACATGTATGTTTATTGCAGCACTATTCACAATAGCAAAGACTTGGAACCAACCCAAATGTCCAGCAATGATGGACTAGATTAAGAAAATTTGGCAGATATACACCATGGAATTCTATGCAGCCATAAAAAATGATGAGTTCATGTCCTTTGTAGGGACACGGACGAAGCTGGAAACCATCATTCTCAGCAAACTATCACAAAGATAAAAAACCAAACACCACATGTTCTCACTCATAGGTGGGAATTAAACAATGAGAACACATGGACACGGGAAGGGAAACATCACACACCAGGGCCTGTTGTGGGGTGGAGGGAGGGGGGAGTGATAGCATTTGGAGATATACCTAATGTTAAATGACAAGTTACTGGGTTCAGCACACCTATATGGCACATGTATACATATGTAACTAACCTGCACATTGTGCACATGTACCCTAAAACTTAAAGTATATTAAAAAAAAAGTCTACAGTAACCAAAACAACATGGTCCTGGTACCAAAACAGAGATATAGACCAGTGGAACAGAATAGAGCCCTCAGAAATAATACGACACATCTACAAACATCTGATCTTTGACAAATCTGACAAAAACAAGAAAAGGGGAAAGGATTCCCTATTTAATAAATGGTGCTGGGAAAACTGATGAGCTATATGTAGAAAGCTGAAACTGGATTCCTTCTTTATATCTTAAACAAAAATTAATTCAAGATGGATTAGAGACTTAAATGTTAGACCTAAAACCATAAAAGCCCTAGAAGAAAACCTATGCAATACCATTCAGGCCATAGGCATGGGCAAGGACTTCATGACTAAAACACCAAAAGCAATGGCAACAAATGCCAAAATTGACAAATGGAATCTAATTAAACTAAAGAGCTTCTGCACAGCAAAAGAAACTACCATCAGAGTGAACAGGCATACTACAGAATGGGAGAAAATTTTTGCAAGCTACTCATCTGACAAAGGGCTAATATCCAGAATCTACAATGAACTCCAACAAATTTACAAGAAAAAAACAAACAACCCCATCAAAAAGTGGGCAAAGGATATCAACAGACACTTCTCAAAAGAAGACATTTATGCAGCCAAAGGACACATGAAAAAATGTTCATCATCACTGGCCATCAGAGAAATGGAAATCAAAACCACAATGAGATACCATCTCACACCAGTTAGAATGGTGATCATTAAAAAGTCAGGAAACAACAGGTGCTGGAGAGGATGTGGAGAAATAGGAACTTGTACACTGTTGGTGGGACTGTAAACTAGTTCAACCATTGTGGAAGTCAGTGTGGTGCCTCCACAGGGATCTAGAGCTAGAAATACTATTTGACCCAGCCATCCCATTCCTGGGTATATACCCAAAGGATTATACATCATTCTGCTATAAAGGCACATGCACATGTATGTTTATTGCAGCACTATTCACAACAGCAAAGACTGGGAACCAACTCAAATGTCCATCAGTGATAGACTGGATTAAGAAAATGTGGCACACATACACCATGGAATACTATGCAGCCATAAAAAAGGATGAGTTCATGTGCTTTGTAGAGACATGGATGAGGCTAGAAACCATCATTCTCAGCAAACTATGGCCAGGACAGAAAACCAAACACCACATGTTCTCACTCATAGGTAGGAATTGAACTATGAGAACACTTGGACACAGGAAGGGGAACATCACATACCGAGGCCTGTCATGGGATGGGGGGAGGGGGAGGGATAGCATTAGGAGATATACCTAATGTAAATGACGAGTTAATGGGTGCAGCACACCAACATGGCACGTGTGTACATATGTAACAAACATGCACATTGTGCACAAGTGCCCTAGAACTTAAAGTATAATAATAATAATTTTAAAAAATGAAGAGCACCAGAGAATAAATAAGTGAAAGTAAAATAAATCATCACTATACTTTGAAGAAAAAGAACCATTGCTGGGGAACTAGAGTGGTTGTTTGGAGGTAGAAGACACTCTGGCTTTTGGAGTTGCCAGAGTTCTTGCTCTGGTTCTTTCTCATCTGTGTGGGCTGATGTTCCTTCAATATTTGAAATTACTGTCTTTTGGATGGCTTTTTTTTTTTTTTTGCTTTTATCTTCTTTGATGTCCTTGGGGGTTTGATTGTTGTACCATGTAGGTTCAGTTGACTAGCTAGTTCAGCTAGTCAACTGAACCTATCTTTCCTAGCCAAACAAAGGTGTGATGGACGGCACCTGGAAAATCAGGTCACTCCCACCCTAATACTGTGCTTTTCCAATGGTCTTAGCAAACGGCACACCAGGAGATTATATCCCATGCCTGGATCAGAGGGTCCCGTGCCTATGGAGCCTCACTCATTGCTAGCACAGCAGTCTGATATTGAACTGCAAGGTGGCTGTGAGGCTCAGGGAGGGGCACCCGCCATTGCTGAGGCTTGAGTAGGTAAACAAAGCAGCCAGGAAGCTCCAACTGGGTGGAGCCCACCGCAGCTCAAGGAAGCCTGCCTGCTTCTGTAGACTCCACCTCTGGGGAGCAGGACATAGCCAAACAAAAGGTAGCAGAAACCTCTGCAGACTTAAATGTCCCTGTCTGACAGCTTTGACAGCTTTGAAGAGAGTAGTGGTTCTCCCAGCATGGAGTCTGAGATCTGAGAACAGACAGACTGCCTCCTCAAGCGGGTCCCTGACCCCCGAGTAACCTATCTGGGAAGCTTTATTTCCAGGAGATTTTAGGGTGCCAAGGCTCAGCTCAGCACTCCTGGGTTGCAGGCTCTAACTCTCAGGGACTAGTTTCTGGCTCCCAGCTTTGTTCTCTTACCCTTTGAGATTAGGAACGTGCTGTGCTGATGGTAGTATAACTGTTTCTAATTGTATCCTGTTATAATGAGAGCAGATTTTTATTGAATTCATGCAAATAACTGTATTACCATAGAAATACTCATGAATAGTTTCCCAATTTTGGAGGGATCAAGTAGGTGGAAAAAGTAAAAATTTCTACCTTTATTCACAAAAGTGTACTTTACCAAATTGCTATAAACTATAAATAGCTGAAGAGAAAAGTTTCCTTAAATCTGAAAAGCAAAACATTAAAGAATCAACAAGGTTTCAAATAATAGTCATAAAAATATCATCTTCATCAGTTATTTGATCTCACATAATTTTTTTTTTCCTGTGGTGGGCTATCATGATGAATATTTACTTAATTTTCATTCTGCTTAATTTGGATTAGAAGTTGTACAAATCCACAAGTTTCTTCATTAAAGCCAGATCTGTACTATAGGTAATATTACATGCTCTACCTGAATAAATTCCTCTGGGAAAGTTGAGACCCACATATACAAAATAAGAAAATGGGCCACATGGTTACAAAAAGTCTCACTTAATTCCCTATGGTCATTTGATTTTTCAATTGTTTTCCTTTAAACCTAGATCCATGGCTTAAAACTATTTTACAAACTGAGGTTATCGTGCTACTATTAATTACTTTGCATTTTCCTTTTTGTGTTTTTGCCTGTAACTTGTTAAATTTCTGCAGAAGTGCAATTCCTAACAGAAGAATGCTGGCCCAGCACTTTGAGATTATAGCCATTACCTACAGAACAGACAAAATTAAACTTAACAGTAAACTCCAGGCAGACAGCCTGGGGACCACTTTTCTGAAACTGCCTTGTTGCTCAGATGTGGCTAAAAGAGTTTTGGCACTGACTCCTAGTCACCGATCACTTCTTTCCAATGTGGGACCAGTCCAAATCAAATAGGGACAGCTTCATCTCAGCACCAAGAGACCTCAGTATTTACCTAAATGAGTTGAAAACTTATTTCTACACAAAAACCTGCACATGGATGATTTTAACAACTTTTTGTCATTGCCAAATACTAGAAGCAATCAACATGTTTTTCAATAGGTGAATAAACAAGGTGTTAAATCCATACAATGGAATATTGCTTATTGTTAAAAAGAAATGAGCTGTCAAGCCATTAAAAGACATAGGAGAAACACATGCATACCATTAACTAAAATAAACTAACCTGAAAAGGCTATATACTGTATGATTCCAACTATATGACATACTGGAAAAGGCAAAACAATGATGACACTAAAATATTATAATTTTTGCCAAGGGCTTGGGGAAAGAGAAGAATGAATAGGCAGAGCACAGAGGATTTTTAGGGGATTGAAACTATTCTATATGATACTAACGTGCTGGATACATGTCATACGTTAGTCAAAGCCCATCGAATGTACAACACAAAGAGTGAACCCTGTATAAGCTGGACTTTGTTGATGGTGATGTGTCAATATTGGTATATTGATTGTAGCTATGAAACCTCACTGCTGAGAGTAACTAATTGTGGGGGAGGTTATCTGCGGGTGAGAGGAGGGAGTATGTGGGAACTGTGTACTTTCCACTTGGTTTTGCTGGGAATCCAAAACAATCCTAAAAAATAATTTCTACTAATTAACCCACTGTAATCCACAATTCTAGCCAAGCTGTGGAGGGCTTAATGCTGATACTCTCCTGATCATTTTGATTGAGATGTGTATTTTACAGGATGGGATGTGGGATGTCATTTAACTGGGAGTTGAAAAGCTGAAATTCTAACACACTTTTGCATTGGTGGCACTTTATCTCATTGTCTCATTGGATCACCAAATGCTCATCCCTAAAAAAAAAAAAAAAAAAAAAAATTCAAAATTAGAGGTCCCTTCTATCTTTAACTTATCTATGATTCTTTCATTCTATCAGTAGAAAGGTCCAGGCACGAGACTCATTTCATCAAAAAGGAGGAGGGCAAATCAGGGACACTCACCTTTCAAGGAATAAAATGTTTGCTGTAAAGAGAGCAATTGACCGTATTTTATCAAAAATAAGATGGTGTAGTTCTTCTAGAATTTGTAGGTATGGGAGTTGGGCAGTAACTCTTCACCCTGGGTGTAGAATTAACCAAGATCTAGACTCACTCAAGTACTAAAGGTGTATAAAACTACACACTCTGACCCCCATTTTAGTTGATTGGCCCTGTAATTATTAACTAAATTAATATTTATTTTGCAAGTCACTCATTAGGCTGAATCATGAAATATTGAAACACAGCACACAATCAGCCAATGTTAGCAAACCCAGTTGAATTGAATGTTTTCTTTGGGAGAAAGGATGCAAGACTCAGAGGTTATGGGTTTCATAGCTCCTGTAGACACCATGTCCTTGGTCAAGACACTGAATTTCTGAGGCCCAGCTTCCTCATCCCTAAAATGACAGTAGGCAAATGTAATTGAGAGAATAAAGGGAGTAAGATGGGTATGAAAATTACATTGTAGGTACTTATATTTATGGGGTACATTTGATGTTTTGATACAGGCATACAATGTGTAATAATCACATCAGGGTAATTTGGGTCATGTCAAGCATTTATCATTTTCTTGTGGTAGGCACATTCCAATTCCAATCTTTTAGTTATTTTCAAATATACAATAAATCATCATCGATTGTAGTGACCCTACTGTGCTATCAAATACTGGGTCTTATTCATTATATATAACTATATTTTTACACTCACTAACCATCCCCACTATATCCCCCAATTTCTGCTACCCTTCTCAGCCTCTGGAAACCATCATTCTACTATCTCCATGAATTCAATTGTTTTAACTTTTAGCTCCCATATATGAGTGGACATATATTTGTATTTCTGTGCCTGGCTTATTTCATTTAACACAATATCTTCCAGTTACATCCATGTTGTTGCAAATAACAGGATGTCATTCTTTCTTTATGACTGAATAATATTCTATTGTATAAATGTACCACATTCTTTTTATCCATTTATCTGTTGAACACACTCCAAATCTTGGCTATTATGAATAGTGCTGCAATAAACATGGGAATGCAGGTATCTCTTCAATATACTGATTTTCTTTCTTTTGAGTCTATATCTAGCAGTGGGATTGCTGGATAATATGGTATTTCTACTTTTAGTTTTTGAGGAACCTCCATACTAGGTTGCTAAAATGTTTTCCATAGAGATTGTACTAATTTACATGCCCACCAACAATGTACAAGGTTTCTCCTTTATCCACATCCTTGCCAGCATCAATTGTTGCCTATCTTTTGGATAAAAGCCATTTTAAGTGGGTTGAGTTTTAATGATGTTGAGTAGTTTTTATATATCTGTTTGCCATTTGTCTGTCTTCTTTTGAGAAATTTCTCTTCAAATCTTTGGCCCATTAAAAAAATAGAATTATTAGATTTTTTTTCCCTATTGAGTTGTTTGAGCTCCTTACATATTCTGGTTATTAATCCTTTGTTAGATGGATAGCGTGTAAATATTTTCTCCAATTCTGTGCGTTGTTGCTTCACTTCATTGAATTTTTGCTTCGCAGAATCTTTTCAAAGTTAATATGATCCCATTTGTCCATTTTTGCTTTGGTAGTCTGTGCTTTTGAGATATTACTCAAGAAATTTTTGCCAAGATCAATGTCCTGGAGAGTTTCCTCGATACTTTCTTTTAGTAGTTTCATAGTTTGAGATCTTAGATTTAAGTCTTCAATTTATTTTAATTTGATTTTTGTATATGATGAGAGATATGGGTCCAGCTTCATTTTTCTGCATATAGATGTCCAGTTTTCTCAGCACCATTTATTGAAGAAAATATCCTTTCCCCAGTGTATGTTCTTGGCAATTTTGTGAAAAATGAGTTCATTTTAGGTGTGTGGATTTATTTCTGGGTTCTCTATTCTGTTCTATTGGCCTATGTATCTGTTTTAATGCCAGTACCATGCAGTTCTGATTACTATAGCTCTGTAGTATAATTTGAAGTCAGGTAATATGATTCCTTCAGTTTTGTTCTTTTTGCTTTGGATAGCTTTTGCTATTCTGTTTTTTTTCATTCCCTATGAATTATAGGATTTGTTTTTCTATTTCTGTGAAAAATGTCATTGGTGTTTTGATGGGGATTACATTGAATATGTGAAGTGCTTAGGATAGTATGGACATTTTAACAATATTAATTCTTCCAGTCCATCAACATGGAATATCTTTCAATTTTTTGGTGTCCTCTTCAATTTCTTTTATCAATGTTTTATAGTTTTCATTGTAGAGATCTTTGGTTAAGTTATTCCTAGGTATTTTATTTTGTATGTAGCTATTGTAATGGAATTACTTCCTCTATTTCTTTTTCAAACTATTCACTGTTGGCATATAGAAATGCTACTGATTTTTTTATGTAGGTTTTTTATCCTGCAACTTTACCAAATTTGTCAGTTCTAATAATTTTCTTGAGAAGTTTTCAGACTTTTCCAAATATAAGATTATATCATCTGCAGACAAGAGTAATTTGACTTCTTCTCTTCCAATTTGGATGACATTTATATCTTTCTGTTGTCTGACTGCTCCAGCTAGGACTTCCAGTAATATGTTGAATAGCAGTGGTGACAAGTAGGCATCTTTGTCATGTTCCAGGTCATAGAGGAAAAGCTTTCAGTTTTCCCCATTCAGTGTGATACTAACAGGGATCTATCATATATGGCTTTTATTATGTCGAGGTATGTTCCTTCTATCCCCAGTTTTTTGAGGGCTTTATCATGAAGGAATGTTGAATTGTATTAAATGCTTTTTCAGCATCAATTGAAATAATCATATTGTTCTTATCCTTCATTCTATTGGTATATCACATTGACTAATTTGTGTATATTAAATCATCCTTGCATCCCAGTGATAAATCCCACTTAGTCATGATACATGATCTTTCTAATGTGTTGTTGATTTTGGTTTGCTAGTATTTTGTTGAGGATATTTGCATTAATGTTTATCAGAGACATTAGCCTGTTATTTTCTTTTTTGTCTGGTTTTGGTGTCAGGGTAATACTGGCCTTGTAGAATGAGTTTGGAAGTATTTCCTCCTCCTCTATTTTTTGGAATAGTTTGAGTAGGATTGGTATTATTCTCCTTTAAATGTTTGGTAGAATTCAGCAGTGAAGCCATTAGGTCCTTGGTTTTCTTAACTGAGAGACTTTTTCTTAAGACTTTGATCTTGTTACTTGTTACTAGTCTGTTCAGGTTTTGGATTTCTTCATGATTCAATCTTGGTAGGTTGTATGTTGTATGTGTCTAGAAAATTGTCAGTTTCTTCCTGATTTTCCAATTTATTGGCATGTAGTTGCTCATAGTAGCCACTAATGATCCTTTGAATTTCTGTGGTATCAATTGTAATATCTCCTTTTTCATCTCTGATTTATTTGTATTTTCTCTCCTTTTTTCTTACTCTGGCAAAAGGTTTGTCAATTTTGTTTAACTTTTCAAAAAACAAATGTCTTGTTTCATTCATCTTTTGTATTGTTTTTAAATTTCAATATTATTTATTTATGCTTTGATCTTTATGATTTCTTTTTTTCTGCTAATGTTGGGTTTGGTTTGCTCTTGCTTTACTTATTTTTTAAGATGCATCATTAGATTGCTTATCTGAAGTTTTCCCTGTTTTGTGATGCAAGCAGTTATAGTTGTAAACTCCCTCTTTGTACTACTTTTGCTGCATTCCATAGGTTTTCATATGTTGTGTTTCTATTGTTATTTTTTTCAATAATTTTTTCAATTTCCATCTTAATTTCTTCATTCACCCACTGGTCATTCAGGAGTGTATTGTTTAATTTCCATGTATTTGTACAGTTTCCAATATTTTTGTTATTGATTTCTAGTTTTTTTTTTTTTCCTTTTTGAGATGGAGCTTTGCTCTTGTTGCCAAGGCTGGAGTGCAATGGTGTGATCTTGGCTCACCGCAACATCCGCCTCCCAAGTTCAAGTGATTCTCCTCCCTCAGCCTTCTGAGTAGCTGGGATTATGGGCATGCGCCACCATGTCTGGCTAATTTTTTTATTTTTAGTAAAGACGAGGTTTCTCCATGTTGGTCAGACTGGTCTCAAACTCCTGACCTCAGGTTATCCACCCACCTTGGCCTCCCAAAGTGTTGGAATTACAGGCGTGAGCCACTGAACCCAGCTGATTTCTAGTTTTATTCCATTGTAGTCAGAGAAGATACTTGATACTGTTTCAATTTTTGTGCGTGTGTGTGAGAAGGAAACATTATGTTTCTGCCTATCTAGGACATGGAGCTGGTGCAGCCCAGTTGTCCTTCACAGAGACATCAGTGAATCTTATCAGGAGCTCCTCTCAGCCATACTCATCAAATCCCATGCCTGTGCTCATCACTGAGGTGTTTATGGGCAAGCCAGCTTTGCCCAGCTGTGGCCCTGCATCCCCACAGTACAGGAAGCCCAGGGAACTGGGCACTTCAATGTCCAGCCTATCACCTGAAACAAAAGAGAACATCTCACAGTAAACAAAGATCCACTACATACCCATCTGCTTGTGCCACAGCTGGTTCTTACCTGTAACTGCCATCTACTTGCTTGTAAGTTTAGTCAGACAGTTTAATATAAAATCTGCTGACAGAGAGAATAAGGCTATAGAAGAAAAGCCAAAAGACCTAACCCAATATATTCTACAGTTACACCCCATAGGAAGAGAGAGAAGGATAAAGGAAAAGAAATAATAAGAAAAGGAAAAATTCTATCCACAGAAAAATAATTTCAAATATTTAAAGTGGCATCCTCTCCACATGAGAAGGAACCATCATGAGAATTCTGATATCATGAAATATCTGAATTTGTAAACCACCAAAAGATCATGCTAGCTCTCCAGAAATGAACCCTATCCAAAATGGGAACTCAGAAATGACATATAAAGAATTCAAAATATAGATTGCAAGGAAGATCAATGAGATTCACAAGTTGAAAATCAATGCAAAGAAACTATTAAAGCAATCGGGGAAATGAAGAAAAAGATAAACATCTTTAAAAAAATCAATCAGAATTCTGGAATTGAAAAATTCACTTAAAGAATTTCAGAATACAATGGAAAGATTTACCAAGAGACTAGATCAAGCAGAAGAAAGAATTTGAGTCTGAAGACCAGTCTTTTGAACTAACCCAGTCAGATAGAAATAAAGAAAAAGAATTTTAAAAAATGAAGAAAGTTTTGAGAGATATGTGATTATGTCTAGCAATGAAACCTATGAATTATTGGCATTCCTGAGAGAGAAGATAAAGTAAACAACATGGAAAACACATTTGAGGGAATACTTCAAAAATTTTTTTCAAGAAAAAAGAGCAGCAAAGTCTGGACAACAGCACATCACTGTGCATCATAATTTATTGAATATCTTAAGACCACTTTTGAGATCTACCACTCAGAAAAATATTCTTTTGAAAATATTACTTCTGCTTGACAATGCACCTAATCATGGCACCCATGAGCTCTGATGGAGATGGATCAGGAGATGTTCTTTTCATTACTGATGACACAACATTTATTCTACAGTCATGAATCAAGTAGTAAATTCAACTTGTAAGTCTTATTATTTGATAAGTACATTTCAGAAGGCTATACCTGCCAGAGATACTGATTCCTCTGGTTAATGTGGGCAAAGTAAATTAAAAACCTTTTGAAAAATATTAAGAACATTTGTAATTCATGGGAGGATTTAAACTATCAATATTAACCTGAGTTGGAAGAAATTGATTCCAACCCTCATAGATGACTTGGAGGGGTTCAAGACTTCAGTAAAGAAAGTAAAGCAGATGTGCTGGAAATAGCAAGAAAATTAGAAGTGGAGCTTGAAAATGTGACTAAACTGCTGCAATCTTATGATCAAACTCTACCGGATGAGGAGTTAGTTGCTTCTTACAGATAAACAATGAAATTGTTTCCTTGACAATGAATCTACTACTGTTGAACATTGTTAAAATGACAAAAAAGGATTTAAAATATTACATAAACTTTGTTGGTGAAGAAGCAGTGGGATTTCAGAGGATTGATTCCAATTTTGGAAGAAGTTTTACTGTGGATGAAATGTTATCAAGCAGCATCACATGCTATAGAAAAATCTTTCATGAAAGGAAGTCAATTAATGTGGCAAGTTTCATTGTTGTCTTATTTTAAGAAATTTTCACAGCCACTCAAAGATTCAGCAAGCACTACCATGATCAATCAGCAACCAACGCTGAGGTAAGACCCTCCACTAGCAACAAGATTATGACTTGCTGAAGACTCTGATGATCACTAGCATTTTGTAGTCATAAAATATTTTAAAATTGTTATGCACACTTTTTAGATGTGATGCTATTGCACACTTAACCTACAGTATAGTGTAAATATAACTTTTATACATACTGGGAAACCAAAAAATTCATATGTCCTGCTCTATTGAAATATTTGCATTATTGTGGTGGTCTGGAATTGAGCACATAATATCTTCAAGATATGCCTGGTGATCCTCATAACAAAAAATATAGTTTTCCATTCATTTTTGTACATTGTAGTCATTCTGTACTCTGTGTCTGTTAATAATATACCTACCTCCCATACACCACTGAGGCACATTTTTTTGCTGTTCTATCATCTCCCTTTCTTGGTATATACTACTGTATTCTATTATTTCTGACAATGACAGAGCAAAAAAGTTACAGATACAGCTATGACTGGAGGTGACTAAGAGGTGGGAGAAGCCATAATTTCTCAAGTGTTCTCTACTAAATTCTCTGAGATAGGCTCTTCCATTGGTTATTCTGAGCATGTGTTACTTCTGCAGTAATGGAGAGAGGAAAACACTATATTTTTTCCATTTTCTTGAACACCTATGACCTTTGTCTCCTTGGAGTGAAATAACAGTCTTCTATTTGATGTGATGACTTTTTGATGAAGGAACAGAATTACTAGAGTACACACTCAGGGAAACTAATGCTTTTGGAGTTTGTTTTGTTTTGCTAAAATTGCTCTTGAGGCAGCTGTGGTATAAGCAATAATGTACCACAATGCAAATCATAAGATCTCCATTCAAATCTGAGTTCTGCCACATAATGAGATATGAGACACTAGATAGATCTCCCTTTCCCCATTTGAAAAATAAAATAATATTCTTTGCCTTCTAGTGCTTTGGAAAAAGCTTAATGATAAAGTGGTGAAAATTCTCTTTAGTTGCTTTCAGAAACTCTGTCATTATCTTTTGAAAATTAAGTTATAATGTGTCTTGATGTGGGTCTCTGAGGATATATTCATTGGAGTTTCTTGAGCTTCTTTAATGTTTATATTCATAACTGTCATCAAATTTGGGTAGTTTTAAATGACTATTTCTTTAAATATTCTGTCTATTTATCCCTTTTCCTCCTTGGATTTCCATAATGCATATGTTGGTCTGCTTGATGGGTTCCCACAGATCCCTTAGGCTCTATTTAATTTTCTTTAATCTTCTTTTCCATCTGTTTATCAGGCTTGATGCTTTCCACTGACCTATCTTCATGGTCTCTGATTCTTTCTTCTGCCTACTCAAATCTGCTTTTGAATCTCAATAGTGAATTTTTAATCTCAGTTATTACAATTTTAAGATCCAGAATTTCTTTTTGGTTTAATTTCAGGTTTTTATCTCCTTATTAATATTTATATTTTGTCCATACATCTTTTTTTAAAACCTTTATTGTATCTTACTTTAGTTTGTGAACTCAAAATATCTGAGACAGGTCTCAGTCAATTTAGGAAGCTTATTTTGGCAAGATTAAGGACACACCCATGACACAACTTCAGGAGATCCTGATAACATGTGGTCAAAGTCATCAGGGAACAGCTTAGTTTTATACATTTTGGGGACACATGAGACATCAATCAATATATGTAAGATGTGCATTCATTTGGTCTGGAAAGATGGGACAACTCAAAGTGGGGAGGGGGGTTCCAGGACATAGGTAGATAAAAGACAAATGGTTGCATTCTTTTGGGTTTCTGATTAGCCTTTCACTGAATACACAATTTACAGGAATAGTCACTTATTCCTTAGTCTGACTTAGTAAAACAATAAGGCAGAGGAAGCAATCAGATATTCATTTGTCCCACATAAACAGAGAGATGACTTTGAGTTCTGTCTATCCCTTGTCCACAAGTAATTTCCTTGTGGGCAAATTGTGAGGGAGGTATGTAGCTTTTTAAGCTCTTTGTAGTGATCTTATTTAGGAATAGAATGAGAGGCAGGTTTGCCCAGTATTGTTCCCAGCTTGACTTTTCCCTTTGGCTTAGTGATCTGGGGACCCTGAGATATATTTTCCTTTCACATTTTCCAGCTTTTTTTTTCTCTTGGTAAAAGCATTTCTCAAGAAAATGAGTCTCTGGTTTCAGGTTTTGTCTGATCTCTCATAGTTAGACAATGTATTCTTAGATGGGTAGGTCCCATATTATTAGGAAAGCTCATTTTTAGCAGGTGGTAAAGTCTCACATTTTATGAAGAAAAAATCAGGAGAAGAAGGGAGAAAAACAACAACAAAAAGAACAATCCTGGAAAATTGATCTAGGATATTACCCTGAAGTCCAAACATTAGTAGGCAGGTATGAATGTGGTTTATGTATGTAAAGAGGTTACTGTTATTTTCTTGTGAAGTTTAAGTTGTCTAGCTTCAGTTTGCTGGACTTTAAGAAAGAACAGCTTAAATTTTAGTTACCTCAAATCAGGAAAATATGGGGAAAAAAGGAAAGGAAAGAAAAAAAGAAAAGCATTATTTTAGAGACTTGTAGGCAGGAAAAATTCTCAAATTCAGCCCAAACTTTAGAAAATAATAAAAATTGAAAATTATTAGGCAAGACTACGATCTAAAAACAATTGTGCTATAGCTTATTGTGAAACATAATTTTTCTCTTTGTAGTCCCATTTTCACTAAAGACAAATCATAGGACAAATTCATTTGCAAAATAAGTTTTAGTCTTACACTTGGCCAGAGTATTTGCATAAAGTCAGCAAGAATAATTGTTTGCCATTTAGGCTCCTTTTTTTTGTTTGTTTAAATTGGTTTTGCTAGAACTTTATTTCATAAAAAATCTCAGATTTAGCTTTAATGCCTTAGGCCCAGCTTGTACCTGCAAATTCCTGTGTTAATTGGATGAATTCCTCACCTCAAGGTCCCAGGAAAATTTGGGGCTCCTGGGCTTGTCAGAAAATGACATTCTTTAATTATCATGGGACAGAAACCTGTACAGTGACTGGGTAAACAAGGTATGAGGCCAGCTTTCCCAGGGGGCTTTTATTGGCTCTGCAAGTCAATTTTGATTCCTTACAAGAGCCTGTTTGTAACTGAATGCATGCCATTCCAGTCAAAACTTTGTAAAATAACCAGGATCTCCAATTGTGTCCTGTTACAAAAGAAAATAAATTCTTATTAATCTTATGTAAGTAACTATATTGCTATAAATTAAGAATACTCATGGCTAGTTTCCAAATTTTGAAGAAATCAGGTAGAAAGAAATATGCTCCAAATTTTGTTTATACTTTACTCAAATATTAAAAGCTGTATATAGCTCAAAAGAAAAGTTTTCTTAGCTCTGAAAAACACACAAAGGATTAGCAATGTTTTAAGCAAAATGTCATAAAATAATTATTTCAGTCTTCTGTTAGTTCAGCTCATGCAGTTAACTGTTGTTTTCTTGATATTCATGAATATTTCAGTTATCCACTGGTGTCTTAGAAGTTTTTCCTTTATTCTAGTGTCACAATCTCCAAAGTTATCAGAAACTTGCATTCAAGCACACTTGTCAGAGTCTTATAGCTGATTATAAAGCCATCTTTTGAAAAGGATAAAAGTAAAACAACTGTGGAGGACAAAAGTCTCAGAACAGTCATAATTAAATACACAGTTGACAAGGAAATTTGGTTAATCCTATGGCATATAACAATTTTACATAATAATCATAATTACTACTGATAACATATGCTAAGACATATCAGAAACACAGGAATTTTGTAGAATTCTGGAACACATACTAATAACACATTTATATAAATATAATCCAAAGAAGGCTAAACACCACTTTATATATGACAATATTTTCTGTATGATTTTATTATATTAAATAAGCCAAATATATCTCTTTTAGACTTCAGAGGACTAATATCAAAAAATCAATGAGGACCAAAGATAGAATTTGATTTTGGAAAGTTTGTTAAATATAAAAAGTTTAAGACACTTGATATCACAAAATAGGATCACAGGTCATTGTAAAATAAGTCATTCATTTAGCCAAAGTGATAACTTAAAGATTTGGGGAAAAAAAATGGAAAACCCTTATTCTTTCTGAGAGAAAATGTAATTTCCCAAACAATAAGTCCTGATAAAGACAGCATGAGGCCAGTTAAATTTGTTTTTTCAAAAATTTATTGAAAATCTATGAGGTTTTGATCATTTGACTATAAGATATATCTTTTTTTTTTTTTTTTTGAGATGGAGTCTCACTCTGTCACTCAGGCTAGAGGGCAGTGGCATGGTCTCAGCTCACTGCAACCTCCACCCTGCTGCTTCAAGCTATTCTCCTGCCTCAGCCTCCTGAGTAGTTGGGATTACAGGTACATAACACCACACCTGGCTAATTTTTGGTATTTTTAGTAGAGACCATGTTGACCATGTCGGTCTTGAACTTCTGACCTCAGATGATCCACCTGCCTTGGGCTCCCAAACTGCTGAGATTACAGGTGTGAGCCACTGTGCCCGGCCCATAAGCCTTTTATGTAACCTTTATAACCTTTTATTTAGGAGTGGGTTAATGCTTCAAGAAAACCTGGTTAATCTGACACAGGGCACAATGTGCTGGTCTTGCCTTTGACATTAATGGTTAATTTATAGAGAAACAACTTATTTTTTCTCTCAAAATCGACCCTCACAACCTCATGTGCCCACCTCTTCCATGATAGTCCCTGCGCTTTAGGGAGTTGCATAGTTTTAATTTCTGGCCTGTGTCTCACAAATGAAGTTTATTTTGATTGGTATCTTCTACTGGGTCTGAAGATGAGGCTTTAACTGGTTTCAGTGTTTAAGATTATGCAAGACTTGGTGTCTGCCAGGTGAGGTGTCAGAGCCCTGGCATTGGAAAGTGGTGGACTTGTGGGTTCGTAAGAAGAATTTACCGATGACAGTACAGGGTTGGGAGCTAAAGGACAATTTGCATAATACATGATTACATTTGTAGACATTTTGGTGCCTTAATGTCAGCAGGGATTGCAAGAGTTTTGGCATACATGCATTCTGGAGATGTGTAGAAATCCTAGTTACTTATAAGTTGAAGTAAGTGAAACCAGGTGCCAATTTTAGATAATAAGGAAGTCCAATTACTTCTAAAATTCTTAGGTAAGGAGTATTAGTCTCCTTGTCCTTGAGGTTCTCAGAACTCTCCTGTGGCTAGGATCACAAGAATCCTTTGTAGGAATGCAGAGTACCAGGGATCTCTTACTTACTTTTCCCCACAATGGGGAGACTCCCCAGGATCCCAGATAATCCTGGTCCAGCAGGCTGCCTCACTTTTCTTTACTTCCTACCTTTACATATTTCTGGCAACTGCTTTGTTGAATTCAAACATCTTCTCTTAGATGATCTATTCAATGTGTGATTATCTACTCATTATTTTGGTTACTTTTTGTGGAGGAAGTGAGTGCCAGATCTAATCAGTAATGTTGCAGCCCTTCATTTGTTTTTAAATTTTGTTTGCTGTAGGCTATCTCTGTGCCACTTATTAGCCCAAGGTATTAATGTAAGGTCTATTCAAGACTTTAGTGAAGACTGCTGTGGCATGTGTGTTAAGTGTCTAATTTTTCCCACATAGCCAGCTTTTAAATGTCTTAGTCTTTAATGTCTATCTCCCAAAAGGGAAAAAAGAGAAACATAAATAGGAGAGGGAAAAGGTGTCAGTCCTTTAAATACCCTGGAAGTCATTTGTTGGGGGAGCTTGCCAAGAGTCAGGGGAGTTGTACCAATAATGGGTTCCCAATCTGTGTCTGTACCTATGTTTTCAAAAGCAGCAGTCATCAGAGGACAGGTCTTCAATATTCAGAAGATAGGTTCTTTTTTGCCCATCCCAGCTCCTGCAAGCTGTGAATAAGCTGCTCCAGGAACATGTGTATAGCTTCCTGCCAGGGGCTGAGGTATGGGGCATTGGTAGGTGCCACTGTGCTAAGAACTGAAATTGACAAAATTGTTTTTTTGTATAGATTTTTTAAAATTAATTTTTATTTTTTGAGACAGAGTCTTACTCTGTCAGCCAGGCTGGAGTGCAGTGGCTTGATCTCAGCTCACTGCAACCTCTGCCTCCCGGGTTCAAGCAATTCTTGGGCCTCAGTCTCCCAAGTAGCCGGGACTACAGGTGTGCACCACCACACTGGCTAATTTTTTGTACTTTTAGAAGAGAGAGGGTTTCTTTTTAAATCATTTTGTTAAAAACTAGGACACAAAACATGTTAGAAGAACACAACACTTTGAAATAACAGTAAAAGTATAGTATAGTAAATACATAAACCAGTAACAGTCATTTATTATAGTTACTGAGTATTATGTACTGTACCTGATATGTGATATATTTTTATACAACTGGCAGTGCAGTAGGTTTGTTTACATCAGTGTCACCACATACACGTGAAAAATGTGTTGTACCAAGATGTTATGATGACTATGAGTCTCTAGGTGGCAGAAATCATTTTTCAGCTCCATTGTAATTTTTTCCTGAGACAGAGTCACACTCCATCACACAGGCTAAAGTGCAGTGGTGTGATCTTGGCTCACTGCAACCTCCACCTCCCAGGTTCAAGCTATTCTCCTGCCTCAGCCTCCCTAGTAGCTGGGACTACAGGTGCCTGCCACCACAGCCAGCTAATTTTTGTACTTGTAGTAAAAATGAAGTTTCACCATGTTGGCCAGGCTGTTCTCGATCTCCTGACCTCAAGTGATCCACCCACCTCGGCCTCCTAAAGTGCTGGGATTACAGGTGTGAGCCACCATGCCCAGCCTCAGCCCCATTATAATCTTATGGAACAACATAGTAAATGAGATCACCTGTTGAACAAAATGTTGATATATGGTGCATGACTGTATTAAAAGTATTGGAAAAAATCCCACCCATCTTGATTTGTGTATCTGGCAAAATTCTCCTTCACAAGTGATGGAGAAATAAAGATTCTCACACAAAAAAAATGAAAAAATTTATCTCTAGTTCCTGCCTTGCAAAAAATGTTAAATAAATTTCTTCAGAGAGAAGAAAATAGTGTAAGTCAATCACTGATCTACATCAGGAAAGGAAGGGAGTTAGTGAAGGAATAATAAAAGGGAACATAACATTTTTATTTTTCTTATTGATTGGTCTAACAGACAACACTTTTTTCAAAATAATAACAATAATATGGCTGGGCAAAAGTGGCTCATGCCTGTAATTCCAGCACTTTGGGAGGCCGAGGAGGGTGGATCACCTGAGGTCAGGAGTTCCAGACCCTGACTAACATAGAGAAATGCTGTCTCTACTAAAAATACAAAATTAGCCAGGAGTGGTGGCATATTCCTGTAATCCCAGCTACTTGGGAGGCTGAGGCAGGAGGACTGCTTGAACCCAGGAGGCAGAAGTTGCAGTGAGCCGATATCATGCTATTGCACTTCAGCCCGTGTAACAAGAGTGAAACTCCATCTCAAAAACAAAACAAAACAAAACAAAACAAAACAAAGCAAACAAAACAGCAACAACAAAAATATATATTTGGTGATCACAGTTTATGGATAAATGAAATAAATGACAGTGATGATATATGAAGAAGGGAGGAAAGAAGTAGGAATATTTTGTTACAGGTAAGTGCACTACCTATGAAGTGCACTACCTATGAAGTAGTATAGTGCTATTTGAATGTAGACTTGGGTTAATTGTAAACACATATTGCAAATAATATGGAAACTACAAAAAAGTAAAAAAATACAAGTAATATTAAGGAGAAAAAGAAAATGGAGTCATATGACATGCTCAATTAAAACCACAGAAGGCAGAAAAAGAGTTGAGGACAAAAATAGAAACAACAAACAAGGGCAATGAGTAGAAAACAGTAATGCATATATGGTAGATAACAGTTCAACTACATTAAAGTCATTTTAACCATTGGAAAGACAGAGACTGTCAGAGTAGATAAAAAACAAGAGCCAAATATATGTATGTTGTCTATAAGAGACCCATTTGAGATATAAATATACATATAGATTTCAAGTAAATGAAGGAGAAAAATATACCATGCTAACACCAACCAAAAGGAAATGGGAATAGCTATATTAGTTTCAGATGAAGCCATCTCCAGAGTAAGAAAAATTATTAGAGGTTAGGAAGAGTGTTATATAATGATAAAGAGTTAAATTCTCTGAGGAGAAATAATAATCTTAAAGTGTATGCACCCAACAATAAGATGTCAAAATACATGAGGCAAAAACTGATAGAACTACAATGAGAAATAGATGACTTCACTATTACAGCTGGAGAATTAAGCACTCCTCTATTAAAAATGGACAGATTCAGCATGCAGAAAATCATTAAAGACAGATTTGAACTGAATAGCACCATCAATCAACTGATTTGAATTGGCATTTATAGAATACTTTACCCTACAAAAGCAGAATACACAATCTTTTCAAGCTCACATAGAGCATTCACCAATATAGACCACATTCTGGGCAACAAAACATATCTTAGGAAGTTTAAAAGAATGTGAATCATACAATGTCTGCTATGAGACCACAGTTGAATTAAACCAGAAATTGATAACAGATATTGAGCTAGAATATCACAAAATACTTAGAGAATAAACAGCACATTTCTTAATAAAATATGGGTAAAATAATAAATCTCAAGAGGGATTAAAATATTTGGAACTAAACAAAATAAAAATAGAACTTTAAAAAAATTGTAGGATGTAGTGAAAGCAGTGGTTAGAGGGAAACTTGTAGCATTGGGGGCATAAATTAGAAAAAAAAAAGGATACAAAGTCAGTAATCTAAACATCCACCTTAGGGAAGTAGAGAAAGAAGGACAAATTATATCCAAAGAAAGCAGAACAAAAGAAACAATAAAAGAGCAGAAATCAATGAAACTGAAAACAAGAAATCAACAGAGAAAATTACTAAAAACAAAAGCTGGTTATTTGAAAATTATATCAATATATATCTAGCCAACCTAACCAAGATAAAAAGGGAGAATACACATTTTCCTATTGTCAAAATTAAAAGAAGAACCATCACTATTGATACCATGGACATTAAAAGGATAATAAATGAATATTATAAAGAACTCCATGCCCACAGATTTTATAACTTGGATAAAATGGGTCAATTCCATAAAGAAACAATCTGCTAAATCTCACACAAGAAGAAATAGATAATTTGAATAGGGCTTTATTTATTAAAGTAATAAAATAAAAAATGAATAACCTCCAAAAGGGAAAACACCAGACCCATATAGGTCCACTGGTAAATTCTACCAAACATATATAGAAGAATTATACCCATTCTCTACAATCTCTTCTAGAAGTAGTACCAGAGGAAATTCTTCTATTCTTAACTCATTTTATGGGGCCAGCATTACTCTAATACTCAATCAGACAACGACATTATAAGAAAGCAAAACTACATACCAGTATATCTAATGAAAATAGGTGCAAACTTCAACAAAAGATTAGCAAATTGCATCCAATAGTGTAGAAAAACTGTATAGACCATAACCAAGTGGGATTTATTTTAGGAATGCAAGACTTAGTCAATATATGAAAATCAAATATTTTACTTCATCACATTAGTTACTAAAGAAGAAAAGTCTCATCATCATATCAACAGATGCAGAAAAAAAATTTGCCAAAATCCAGCACACATTCATGATAAAAACTCTCAGCGAACTAAGAATAGAGGAGGAAATTTCTCAATTTAATAAAGAATATGTGCAAAAAACCTACCACTAACATCATTACTGGTGAGAAACTTGAAATTTTCTGGCTAATAACAAGAATAAAGTGAGATGTTCCATGAAACTGCTCCTATTCAACATTGTACTAGAAATCCTTTTTAATGAGATAACAAGAAAATAAAATAAAAGTGATACCAATCAGGAATAAAGAAATAAAACTGTTGTGTTAGATTGCATGATTGTTTATGTAGAAAATCTCAAAGAATCAAAAAACTTCCAAAAATAAAAAACAAAACAAAACAACAATAATAAAAAAAACTCCTAAAGGTAATAAGCTATTGTAGTAAGGTTGCAGAATACAAGGCAATCAATTTCTTTTCTCTATATTAACAATAAATAATTAGAATTTGGAATTAAAAATATAGTATCATTTATATTAGCACCAAAAATATGAAGTCCCTAGGTGGAACTCTGTCAAAATACATATATCACTTGAAGAAAACTACAAAACTCTGATGAAAGAAAACAAAGATAAACAAATACACAAATATTTCATGTTCATGAATATGAAGACCCTTGTTAGTCTTTTTGATTTGATCTACAGATCAACACAATAAGAATCAAACTCCAGGAAAGTTTTATTATTTTTTATCTTTAGATGCTAACAATCTGATTGTAAAGTTTATGTGGAGAGGCCAAAAAACCCAGAATAGCCAACGTTAAGGAGAACAAAGTCAAATGATTGATCTTACCCAATTCAACTTCAAGACTTATTATGAAGCTAATCAAGGCAGTGTGCAATTGGTGAAAAAATAGTCAAATAGATTAATGCAAGTGAGTAAAGAGCCTGAAATTGATCATCAGAAACATAGTCAACTGAGTTTTGAAAAAGAAGGAAAGACAATTCAATGGGGGAAAAATAGTCTTTTCAATGAAGACTAATGGAGTAACTGGAGATTCACATACAGAAAAATGAATCTGGAAATAGACCTTACACCTTTAATGAAAGTTAACTAAAAATATATTATAGATCTAAGCCGGGTGCGGTGGCTTATGCCAGTATTCCCAGCACTTTGGGAGTCTGAGGTGGGCAGATCACGAGGTTAGGAGATCGAGACCATCCTGGCTAACACGGTGAAACCCCCGTCTCTACTAAAAATACAAAAAATTAGCTGGGCATGGTGCCAATGCACCTGTAGTCCCAGGTTCTCAGGAGGCAGGAGAATCACTTGAACCCAGGAGGCAGAGGTTGCAGTGAGCCGAGTTGAGAGCCACTGCACTCCAGCCTAGGTGACAGAGTGAGACTCAGTCTCAGAAAAAAAAAATATATGTATAAATATATATATATATAAGATCCAAATATAAAATGCAAAACTATGAATCTCTGATAGTATAAGATAAGAGAAAATAAAGACGACCTTGATCGGGAATGGTTTTTAAAATACTACAATGAAGGTATAATCCATGAAATAAAGAATAACTAAGCTGGACCTTATTAAAATTTAAACTTCTACTCTGCAAAAGACACCATCAAGGGAATGAGAAGAAAAGACAGAGACTGGGAGAAATACTTTCAAAAGATATATCTGATAAATGACTTCTCTCCAAAAATTTTTAAAACTCAACAATTAGAAATCAGGCAACTTGATTTAAAAAATGGGCAACAGATCTGAACAGACACCTTACCCAAGAAGAAATACAGATGGCAAATAAATATATGAAAAATGCTCATAATTAAACGTCACTAGGGACCTGCAAACTAAAACCCCAATGAGATACAACTACACACTTATACAATGGCTAAAATTCAAAACACTGATAGAACCAAATGTTGACAAGGATGTGCAGCAATGAGAACTATTAGTCATTGCTGGTGGAAATGCAAAGTGATAAAGACACTTCAGGAGACAGATGGGCAGTGCCTAAAAAAACTAAAATATGTTTACCACATTATCTGGTAGTTGTGCTCCTTGGTATTTGCCAAATAAGTTGAAAATACATTTCCACACAAAAATCTGCACATGAATATTTATAGCAGCTTTATTCATCATTGTCAAAAATTAGAAATCACCTAGATGTTCTTCAATAGATAAATGAATACACAATATGATAAACCTATACAATGAATGTTATTTAGTGTTAACAAGAAATGAACTATCAAGCCGTGAAAAGACATGCAGGAACTTTATACATATTAGTAAGTTAAATCTTAAAAGGCTACATACTGTATGATTCCAACTGTATGACATTCTGGAAAAGGCAAAACTATGCCGACACTGCAAAGATTATTTGTTGCCAGCGCTTGCAAGGAAGGGAGAGAGAATACGTAAAGCACAGAGGTTTTTAGGGCAGTAAAGCTATTTTATGTGATATTACAATGGCACATGTCATTATGCATTAGTCAAATCCCATAGAATGTACAACACAAAGAATGAACCCCACACAAACGATGAGCTTTGGTTGATGATGATGATGATGTGTCAATTTTGGGTCATTGATTGTAACTAATGGGAGTTCTTGATTGTGAGAGAGGCTGTGTGTGGGTGCAGGGAAAGAGGCATGTGGTAATTATATACTTTCCACTTAGTGTTGCTGGAAGCTCCAAACTGTTTCAAAAGCCTACTCTAATCCACCATTCTAGTCAAGCTGAGGTTTGTATTACTCAGTGACTGTGGAGGGCTTAATGTAGATACTCCCCTGATCATTTGGACTGAGATGTGAATTCTATGAGATGGAATGTGACATGTCACTGAATTGGGAGTTGAAAAACTGGGATTCTAAGAAAAAGTCTTGGCTGGGCACTGCGGCTCATGCCTGTAATCCCAGCACTTTGGGAGACCTAGATGGGTGGATCACAAGTTCGGGAGATCAAGATCATCCTGCCTAACACGGTGAAACCCTGTCTGTACTAAAAATACAAAAAAATTAGCTGGGCATGGAGGTGGGCACCTGTAGTCCCAGCTACTTGGGAGGCTGAGGCAGGAGAATGGCATGAACCCAGGAGCTGGAGCTTGCAGTGAGCCAAGATTGCACCACTGCACTCCAGCCTGGGCGACAGAGCGAGACTGTCTCAGAAAAAAAAAAAAGAAAAAGTCTTATACTGACGTATTGTGATTGTGATACTTTGTCTCACTGAGTCAATAATTGCTCATTTCTAAAAAAAAAAAAAAAAAGCAAAGTTTAGAGTAGTTGATCTCAGACATCCCTTCTATCTACGAACTATCTATAATTCTTTCTTTCTGTAAACTGAAAGGTCTAGGCAGGAGCCTCAGCTCAGCAGGAGAGAGGAGGAGCTGAGCTGGGACACCTACCTCCTGAGGAAAGAAATGATTATTCTAAAAAGAGCAACTGAGCTTATTTTACCCAAAATAAGGTAGTATATTTCTGTTAGAGTTTAGAGTTACGTGAGTCAGGGACCAAGTTATTGCTTTTCTTTGCCCTATATAAAGGGTTCTCCAAGGGCTTTGACTTACCTAAGTACTAAATGTTATGAAACCAAACTCTTCTGAACTCTCAATCTAGTCAACTGGGGCTGTAATTATTAATGAAATTAATGTTTATTTTGAAAATCATTTACTAGACTGAATTACAAAATCCTGAATCATTGTACACAATCAGTAAATATCTGTGAACTCAATTGAACTGAATGTTTTGCTTGAAATGAAACCTTCAAGATGCAGGGCTTATGGGTTCTAGTCTCAGCTTTAGCACTAGCAGACAGCATGTTCTTGGCCAAGATACTGAATCTTCAAGGCTCAGCTTCCTCATTCCTGAAATGCATCAATTTTATTGTAAGCAAAGGTAATTGAGAGATTCAAAAGAGACATGAAGTGTAACAATTCTCTGTAAATTGTTAGAATCCCTGTTAAAAATGACCAGTAAAGCATTGTGCAACTGTGTCTTAACATAACTTTATTTTTCTTAATAAAAGAAATGGAAATAACCTCACCAGGGAATTTAGAACAAATATGATGATATCTTTAAAGAAAATGGCTTTGCACAAGTATTGACATTAGTGATCCAGAAAGTATATCTTTCTAGTTGTATTTAGATCCTCAACTCAGTATGTCAGCTCCTGTTAAGATCTATACATTGTGGTGGTTCTGTGCTGTGGGTCCATTTAGTGATTTCCCTACCTCCCATCTTCTATTGCATCCACAACTGTGGTTCTGTCCATAATTTCCTTTGCTTTCTGTGCATTATTACATCATTTCTGAAAATGAGAGACCAAAAACAATAGAAAGCAGCCATGTCTGGAGGTGACTGAGGGGTGGAGAAGCCCTAGTTTCTCAAAACCTTAGCACCAAATTCTTCCCTCAGTTACACTGAGCGTTTCACCTCTGCAGTGATGGAGAAGGGAGATCCCTTATTTCTTCTCGTGAGCATCTCTGGTGCTGTTTTCCTTAGAGATAAATAAGGGGTTCTATTTAATGTGAAGCCTGTCCTATGAACGGAATAAATGTGGTGTATATTCAGAATAACTAATGTTTGAAAGTTTGTTTTATTTTGCTAAAATTGTTCTCAAGGCAGCTCTGGTGTGAGAGATAATACACCACGATGGGCATCAGAAGACATCAGCTCAAATCCCAGTTCTGCCAGCTATGAGCTGTGTGGCACCAACAGGTGTCCTGTTCTCCCAGGGTCTCCCTTTTCCCATTTGAAAAATAAAAAATAACAATTCCTGCCTTCATGTGTTTTTTTAGGGGGTTTAATGGTAAAGGTGTTTATATCTGCTAAGGTAATTTACTTGATATATGTTTGGTTATTTAAGATATATGAGTTATGTTAGCTATTTCATGTTTAGGCTGCTGTATTTTTAGTAGGCTATATTAAATATTTGAAAGGATTTCATTGTAAAGAACAAAGTCTCCTAATCTTTGATATAGCATTGACATACTTTTTAAATATATGACATAGAATACATCAATTTCTCTCAAAATCATAAATTCCCAACTTGTTATTAATCTAAGAATTCAGAATTTTGAGTAATTGCTTTTGCATCAGATTATTTACTTCAGTGCTCTCAATTATGATGGTGCATTGGAACCATCTGGGTTAACATTTGTTTTTTATTACCAATACCTAGGCTCCAACCAAGTACAGTGAAACTGGAATGTACAGAGTGGACATTGGAACGAAGGAGAACAAGACCAAAGGACATTTTATTTTTATCTCTATCAGTGGATCAAAGTCCTTTCAGAAGGAGCATATAGTGGGCCTAGGTGATTGGTCACTTTATCCATCAAAGAGGCACACACTGAATTAGCATGGAGTGTTATAAAAGCCTTGGAGTGCAAGCTCATGGTTGTCTTAACAAGAGGAGAAGGCTTCAATGGATCCTTTTGTGGTCCTTGTGCTCTGTCTCTCATGTTTGCTTCTGCTTTCACTCTGGAGACAGAGCTCTGGGAAAGGAAAACTCCCTCCTGGCCCCACTCCTCTCCCAGTGATTGGAAATATCCTACAGATAGATATTAAGGACATCAGCAAATCCTTAACCAATGTAAGTATGCTCCTTCAGTAGCTTGCAAAAGGTAAGTAAATTCACCTGTATTTTTTAAATAAAGTATATCACTAGAGGTACATTGTTACAAGAGGTCATTGTAAAGTAAAATACTTTGAAAGGCTTTTGTTGACTTTTCCAGCCTGTCAGTGTCAGAAATAGTGGAATGAAACCATGTATTTTATGAGTAGAGAAAGATTTGGGTCTTTGCATGTTAGATTCAAAATAACAAGTGTTAATAGTTTGAAAAGATGTGTTCCTTCTTCATTTCATAACCATTTCCTATAATTTTTGGCTGAAGGTAAATGGTAAGGTATTGTGGGGTCTGGCCAGCAGCCGGCAATGCAACAGGGCTCTCTCTTTGTTCCCAGGCAGATCAGCAGTTTGAGAAATAATAGACACACACAAAATAGTGAAAGCTGGGTCCGGGGTGTCACCAACTTCTGGTCCCATGGTGCCAACAATGCACTGTATATACCAGCATTTATCATTAAGTTTAGTGAGGGCGGGGGTAGGTTAGTGAGGGATTTAGGGTCATTTGATTATGAGGTGAGATGGTCACATGGGGATGAAGTAATTCTTTAACATAACATTTGTATGTAGAAGTACAGTACATTTGTATGTAGAAGTACAGTATACAGAGATAAGAATTTACAATATAGTGTGTGCATCAGTAATTTCTAACAGAGCCTTAAGACAGAAACACAATCTTTCCATAACTTATGATTAGCAGATATTAATCAGCAGTAACAATTGCAACAGAAGCTGGTTACAAACAATCCATGGAAACAGGATGTGAAGCTAGACAAATGGTTAGACCAGAAATTCTCAGAAGGGAGAATGCTTTAACCCTAAAGAGGCCTAGAAGAGCTGTGGCAAGATGAGGGAGTTTATAGCCGTATCTTATCCATATGGACAGGTGTCCCCTATGGGTCCATTTATAGTTTCTCCACAAGGGTCGCATTCCATTCCCAAAGCTATGAACATCTGCTTTTCTGGGATAGGAATCTTGGTGATGTGAAACCTCCCTGACTGCACGTCCATTCATAGGCTCTCTGCAGGGGGAAACACATCACGCGCTGTTGGCTCGTTCTGGCAGTCCAACCTGGCATTGTCTTTACACAATCCTGCATGCAATTTTGTATTTACAATAATCAGGAGCATTTCATCTTTTATTCCATAGCAATAGTTTCAGGGGGTCTCCCTAGATCTCCCCCTTTTCTCTGATTTAAATGAACCATAGCAATCATAGCTTGGCACTGATCACGGTTGGATTGAAGAATACTTTTTCCAATTTTACAAATGAACAATAAACCAATAGCACAAATTATACACAGAACAAAATTAATGACAGTGGATCCTCCCAAAGATTTTACCCATTGAGTGGGGTTGAGATTAGATAATCCCTCAGAGATGCAGTCTAAAACTTCAGCACCAGGTAAAGCAGTTAAGTGTGCTTGAGAGGCCTCAAAAATCTGTTCTTTTAGCTTGCTTATGTCTAAACTTTAATTATCTTCACTTCCTTGTAAATGGCATTTTACTGATTCCCAATTGTGAATAGACTCATTATATTGGAATAGAGTTATATACAAATCAGAAGTATTCCAATCACATTGCACTTGTAATCTATGTTCTAAACTCATAATTCTATCTCCCATCCATATAACAGTTTGTCTTAGATCTTTAATTTGATTAGCCAACTTTTGATCAATACCTGACTGAGAATTCCACATCTGAGTAGAACTTTTTTGCCATTTATCCACAAAATGAACAGTTTTAATAGATTGATGTAATGCAACTCCAGCAGTAGCAGCAGTCGCAGTAACAGCAATCAAGCCCATTATTATTGCAATTAATGTAAAAATAAATCATTTATTCCTTTTAAGAATTTTCTGTAGAATATTGTTAATAACATGGATAGAGGTGGAAGATTCTCAAGGCCTATGTAAGGCTACAGGGAGCCAAATACCTTCTCTGGCTCTGATTATTAAAATACTATGATATTGATTAAAAGAGGAATCAATACTAGTATACAAGTAAAAATTAACACAGGTAATTATGTTGGTTTCTGAACTAATATGTATCTTTCCTACTAATAATATATATGGTGGTTTAACACAACTTTTAAGTGGTATAGTTTTGTTGGACTCCATATAGATAGTACACATATTTTGAGGTGACAAGGTGGATTTACTTATAACACTTTCTCCAGCCCAAACTCTCATACCAGTCATAGCTATTGTTAATCTCTATAATTCTGAATGTTCAGGTCCTAAGTGGGGAATAATGAGCCTTGGCTTTGGAGGGGCAACCCCTGCCCCTTTCCACTTAAGAGGAAAAAAGGAGTTAAATCTATGATATAATAGGGGAGGGTTGTCACTACTTTTTTGATAAGTAATATTATAGAGAAAATGTAGACAATCTTTGTGACCTTGAGAGCAATCATTAGTAATATGACCTTTGGGAGCCCAATCAACAATGGTGTAGTGAGAAGAATTAAATAACACAGTTCCTTCTGAGCTAACACAATCTTTCCATATTAATTTGTCAGCATTTGAAGACAAGTTGAGAGGACACGCAGGTCCTAAAAGCTTATATTGGGATGTGTGAATATAATCAGTGATTCCTGTTTTGATCTGCCTTAGAGGTTTTAATGACAGCCCTGATACCAAATGTCCTAAAGGAGGGACAGAGGGGCCAGACAGTAGTGTGACAGCCCAAGTTTGAATATCTAATGAGAGACATCCATTAGTGGGTCCCAGGCACAAAGGTGGATACCTAAAACCTAAAGTGATATTGAAAGGGGTTCCTTCTTTTGAAGGTTGGGCAGGACAATGATCATCTACAGAACCAGCCATCCAAGTACTATCATTAACATAGACCTCAATAGGAGCATCCATCCATGTCATGGCTCGAATAAGAGGAAGAAAAAGAATATAAGCCCAATATGTATAGTTTTCAAAAGTCTGTGGAGTGACAGAAGGTAGAAGGATCAGTGTTATCAGGAGGAGGCAGAGGTTGAGCCAGACCTGGATCGCTGGAGACAAGTTGTTCAGGATTTGTGACTGGATTGTCTGTTGTAAAGGAGTTAGCATGGTCATTTTCTTCTTTTTGATGATTAGATGTGTTAGTTGTTTCTAGCTGTGGCACTTTTTCAGCAAATTTCTGTGTCTCATTGTTGCATGCATTTTCAGGACACAATTTTAGGTATCTAGCAGGAATCCAAACAGGAGATTGATGTTCACCTGGGGAAACACAAGCATAGCCTCTTCCCCACATTAAAATAGAAGCTTTTGACTATATATTAGATTGAACATCTTTCCACCATACTTCTCTTCCTTGGTTTACCATAGAACGGTTGCCAGAGAAATGTTTTTCAGAAGCAATAACAGAACTAGATTTAGGAATATTAAGAAAATTTAACGTGAGCAATGCCAAGTTTAGTTGTATGTGAGGGGTAGACAACTTCTTATCCCCCTCTTTTGGTTTAAGTAATTGTAATTTTAAAGTTCTGTTACTTCTTTCTACAATAGCTTGGCCTTGTGAGTTATAAGGAATACCAGTAATATGTTTAATATACCACTGATCAAGAAAATTTTTAAAAGCTTTACTGCAATAGGCTGGACCATTGTCAGTTTTGAGCTCACTAGGAATTCACATAACCACAAAACATGAAAACATATGTTTTTTAACATGAGACGTGGCTTCTCCGGTTTGACAGGTAGCCCAGATGAAATTGGAAAAAGGCTCAAGTGTGACATGTACATAACCTAATTTTCCAAAAGAAGGACATGAGTAACATCCATTTGCCAGATAACATTAGGAGAAAGGCCTTGGGGATTAACTCTGGGAGATTGTGTGGGTAAGACAAGAACCTGACATTGAGAGTGGTGTTGAACAATTTGTTTACCTTGTTTCCAACTGAGAGAATATTTATGTTTAAGACCTGAGGCGTTAGTATGAGTGAATTGATGAAATTATTCTGCATCTGTAATGGCTAGAGAAACTAGAGTATCAACTTTATGATTACCACTGGCTAAAGGTCCAGGCAAGTTAGTATGAGAATGAATGTGAGTGATAAAAAAAGGGTGGTTTTGGTTTCTGACAGTTTTCTGTAACAAAGAGAACAAGGAAAACAGATTAGTGTTAGCAATATTTTTGATAGTAGCTGTTTCTATTGCCTTAGTGGCATGGACTACATATGCTAGTCAGAAACAATATTAAGAGGAACAGCTCTGGTCTACAGCTCCCAGGGTGAGAGACACAGAAGATGGGTAATTTCTGCATTTCCATCTGAGGTACCTGGTTCATCTCACTAGGGAGTGCCAGACAGTGGGCGCAGGTCAGTGGGTGTGCGCACTGTGCACAAGCCAAAAAAGGGCGAGGCATTGACTCACCCAGGAAGTGCAAGGAGTCAGGGAGTTCCCTTTCCTAGTCAAAGAAAGGGGTGTCAGACGGCACCTGGAAAATCGGGTCACTCCCACCCGAATACTGTGCTTTTCCGACGGGCTTAAAAAACGGTGCACCAGGAGATTATATCCTGCACCTGGCTCAGAGAGTCCTATGCCCACGGAGTCTCACTGATTGCTAGCACAGCAGTCTGAAATCAAACTGCAAGGCAGCAGTGAGGCTGGGGGAGGGGCGCCCGCCATTGCCCAGGCTCGCTTAGGTAAACAAAGGAGTGGGGAAGCTTGAACTGGGTAGAGCCCACCACAGCTCAAGGAGGCCTGCCTGCCTCTGTAGGCTCCATCTCTGGGGGCAGGGCACAGACAAACAAAAAGACAGCAGTAACCTCTGCAGACTTAAATGTCCCTGTCTGACAGCTTTGAAGAGAGCAGTGGTTCCCCCAGCACGCAGCTGGAGATCTGAGAACAGACAGACTGCTTCCTAAAGTGGGTCACTGACCCCTGACCCCCAAGCAGCCTAACTGGGAGGCACCCCCCAGCAGGGGCAGACTGACACCTCACACAGCCGGCTACTCCAACAGACCTGCTGCTTTGGGTCCTGTCTATTAGAATGGAAACTAACAAACAGAAAGGACATCCACACCAAAAACCCATCTGTACATCACCATCATCAAAGACCAAAAGTAGATAAAACCACAAAGATGGGGAAAAAACAGAGCAGAAAAACTGGAAACTCTAAAAAGCAGAGCGCCTGTCCTCCTCCAAAGGAATGCAGTTCCTCACCAGCAACGAAACAAAGCTGGATGGAGAATGACTTTGACGAACTGAGAGAAGAAGTCTTCAGACAATCAAATTACTCCAAGCTACAGGAGGATATTCAAACCAAGGGCAAAGAAGTTGAAAACTTTGAAAAAAATTTAGAAAAACGTATAACTAGAATAATCAATACAGAGAAGTGTTTAAAGGAGCTGATGCAGCTGAAAACCAAGGCTCGAGAACTACATGAAGAATGCAGAAGCCTCAAGAGTCGATGCGATCAACTGGAAGAAAGGGTATCAGCCATGGAAGATGAAATGAATGAATGAAGCAAGAAGGGAAGTTTAGAGAAAAAAGAATAAAAAGAAATGAGCAAAGCCTCCAAGAAATATGGGACTATGTGAAAAGACCAAATCTACGTCTGATTGGTGTACCTGAAAGTGACGGGGAGAATGGAACCAAGTTGGAAAACACTGCAGGATATTATCCAGGAGAACTTCCCCAATCTAGCAAGGCAGTCCAACATTCAGATTCAGGAAATACAGAGAATGCCACAAAGATACTCCTTGAGAAGAACAACTCCAAGACACATAATTGTCAGATTCACCAAAGTTGAAATGAAGGAAAAAATGTTAAGGGCAGCCAGCGAGAAAGGTCAGGTTACCCTCAAAGCGAAGCCCATCAGACTAACAGCGGATCTCTCCGCAGAAACTCTACAAGCCAGAAGAAAGTGGGGGCCAATATTCAACATTCTTAAAGAAAAGAATTTTCAACTCAGAATTTCATATCCAGCCAAACTAAGCTTCATAAGTGAAGGAGAAATAAAATACTTTACAGACAAGCAAATGCTGAGAGATTTTGTCACCACCAGGACTGCCATAAAAGAGCTTTTGAAGGAAGCACTAAACATGGAAAGGAACAACTGGTACCAGCCGCTGCAAAATCATGCCAAAATGTAAAGACCATCGAGGCTAGGAAGAGACTGCATCAACTAACCAGCAAAATAACCAGCTAACATCATAATGACAGGATCAAATTCACACATAACAATATTAACTTTAAATGTAAATGGACTAAATGCTCCAATTAAAAGACACAGACTGCCAAATTGGATAAAGAGTCAAGATCCATCAGTGTGCTGTATTCAGGAAACCAATCTTATGTGCAGAGAAACACATAGGCTCAAAATAAAAGGATGGAGGAAGATCTACCAAGCAAATGGAAAACAAAAAAAAAGGCAGGGGTTGCAATCCTAGTCTCTGATAAAACAGATTTTAAACCAACAAAGATCAAAAGAGACAAAGAAGGCCATTACATAATGGTAAAGGGATCAATTCAACAAGAGGAGCTAACTATCCTAAATATATATGCACCCAATACAGGAGCACCCAGATTCATAAAGCAAGTCCTCAGTGACCTACAAAGAGACTTAGACTCCCACACATTAATAATAGGAGATTTTAACACCCCACTGTCAACATTAGACAGATCAACAAGACAGAAAGTCAACAAGGATACCCAGGAATTGAACTCAGCTCTGCACAAAGCGGACCTAATAGACATCTATGGAACTCTCCACCCCAAATCAACAGAATATACATTTTTTTCAGCACCACACCACACCTATTCCAAAATTGACCACATACTTGGAAGTAAAGGTCTCCTCAGTAAATGTAAAAGAACAGAAATTATCACAAACTATCTCTCAGATCACAGTGCAATCAAGCTAGAACTCAGGATTAAGAATCTCACTCAAAACCACTCAACTACATGGAAACTGAACAACCTGCTCCTGAGTGACTACTGGTTACATAACGAAATGAAGGCAGAAATAAAGATGTTCTTTGAAACCAACGAGAACCAACACACAACATACCAGAATCTCTGGGATGCATTCAAAGCAGTGTGTAGAGGGAAATTTATAGCACTAAATGCCCACAAGAGAAAGCAGGAAAGATCCAAAATTGACACCCTAACATCACAATTAAAAGAACTAGAAAAGCAAGAGCAAACACATTCAAAAGCTAGCAGAAGGCAAGAAATAACTAAAATCAGAGCAGAACTGAAGGAAATAGAGACAGAAAAAACCCTTCAAAAAATTAATGAATCCAGGAGCTGGTTTTTTGAAAAGATCTACAAAATTGATAGACTGCTAGCAACACTAATAAAGAAAAAAAGAGAGAAGAATCAAATATATGCAATAAAGAATGATAAAGGGGATATCACCACCGATCTCACAGAAATACAAACTACCATCAGAGAATACTACAAACACCTCTATGCAAATAAACTAGAAAATCTAGAAGAAATGGATAAATTCCTCAACACATACACTTTCCCAAGACTAAACCAGGAAGAAGTTGAATCTCTGAATAGGCCAATAAGAGACTCTGAAATTGTGGCAATAATCAATAGCTTACCAACCATAAAGAGTCCAGGACCAGATGGATTCACAGCCGAATTCTACAAGAGGTACAAGGAGGAGCTGGTACCATTCCTTCTGAAACTATTCCAATCAATAGAAAAAGAGGGAATCCTCCCTAACTCATTTTATGAGGCCAGCATCATCCTGATACCAAAGCCTGGCAGAGACACAACCAAAAAAGAGAATTTTAGACCAATATTCTTGATGAAGATTGATGCAAAAATAAAATACTGGCAAACCAAATCCAGCAGCACATCAAAAACGTTATCCACCATGATCAAGTGGGCTTCATCCCTGGGATGGAAGGCTGGTTCAATATATGCAAATCAATAAATGTAATCTAGTATATAAACAGAACCAAAGACAAAAACCACATGATTATCTCAATAGATGCAGAAAAGGCTTTTGACAAAATTCAACAACGCTTCATGCTAAAAACTCTCAATAAATTAAGTATTGATGGGACATATCTCAAAAAATAAGAGCTATCTATGACAAACCCACAGCCAATATCATACTGAATGGGCAAAAACTGGAAGCATTTCCTTTGAAAACTGGCACAAGACAGGGATGCCCTCTCTCAACACTCCTATTCAACATAGTGTTGGAAATTCTGGTCAGGGCAATTAGGCAGGAGAAGGAAATAATGGGTATTCAATTAGGAAAAGAGGAAGTCAAATTGTCCCTTTTAGCAGATGACATGATTGTATATCTAGAAAACCCCATTGTCTCAGCCCAAAATCTCCTTAAGCTGATAAGCAACTTCAGCAAAGTCTCAGGATACAAAATCAATGTACAAAAATCACAAGCATTCTTATACACCAACAACAGACAAACAGAGAACCAAATCATGAGTGAACTCCCATTCACAATTGCTTCAAAGAGAATAAAATACCTAGGAATACAACTTACAAGGGATGTGAAGGACCTCTTCAAGGAGAACTACAAACCGCTGCTCAATGAAATAAAAGAGGATACAAACAAATGGAAGAACATTCCATGCTCATGGGTAGGAAGAATCAATATCATGAAAATGGCCACACTGCCCAAGGTAATTTACAGATTCAATGCCATCCCCACAAAGCTACCAATGACTTTCTTCATAGAATTGGAGAAAACTACTTTAAAGTTCATATGGAACCAAAAAAGAGCCTGCATCCCCAAGTCAATCCTAAGCCCAAAGAACAAAGCTGGAGGCATCACACTACCTGACTTCAAACTATACTACAAGGCTACAGTAACCAAAACAGCATGGTACTGGTACCAAAACAGAGATATAGATCAATGGAACAGAACAGAGCCCTCAGAAATAACGCTGCATATCTACAACTATCTGATCTTTGAAAAACCTGAGAAAAACAAGCAGTGGGGAAAGGATTCCCTATTTAACAAATGGTGCTGGGAAAACTGGTGAGCCATATGTAGAAAGCTGAAACTGGATCCCTTCCTTACACCTTATACAACAATCAATTCAAGATGGATTAAAGACTTAAATGTTAGATCTAAAACCATAAAATCCCTAGAAGAAAACCTAGGCATTACCATTCAGGACATAGGCATGGGCAAGGACTTCATGTCTCATACACCAAAAGCAATGGCAACAAAAGCCAAAATTGACAAATGGGATCTAATTAAACTAAAGAGCTTCTGCACAGCAAAAGAAACTACCATCAGAGTGAACAGGCAACCTACAAAATGGGAGAAAATTTTCGCAACCTACTCATCTGACAAAGGGCTAATATCCAGAATCTACAATAAACTCCAACAAATTTACAAGAAAAAAACAAACAACCCCATTAAAAAGCAGGCAAAGGACATGAGCAGACACTTCTCAAAAGAAGACATTTATGCAGCCAAAAAACAAATGAAAAAATGCTCACCATCACTGGCCATCAGAGAAATGCAAATCAAAACCACAATGAGATATCATCTCACACCAGTTAGAATGGCAATCGTTAAAAAGTCAGGAAACAACAGGTGCTGAAGAGGATGTGGAGAGATAGGAATACTTTTACACTGTTGGTGGGACAGTAAACTAGTTCATCCATTGTGGAAGTCAGTGTGGCGATTCCTCAGGGATCTGGAACTAGAAATACCATTTGACCGAGCCATTCCATTAATGGGTATATACCCAAAGGACTATAAATCATGCAGCTATAAAGACACAGGCACACATATGTTTATTGTGGCATTATTCACAATAGCAAAGACTGGAACCAACCCAAATGTCCAACAATGATAGACTGGATTAAGAAAATATGGCACATATACACCATGGAATACTATGCAGCCATAAAAAATGATGAGTTCATGTCTTTTGTAGGGACATGGATGAAATTGGAAATCATCATTCTCAATAATCTATCACAAGAACAGAAAACCAAACACTGCATATTCTCACTCATAGGTGGGAATTGAACAATGAGAGCACGTGGACACAGGAAGGGGGACATCAGACTCTGGGGACTGTTGTGGAGTGGGGGGTGGGGGGAGGAATAGCATTGGGAGATATACCTAATGCTAGATGACGAGTTAGTGGGTGCAGTGCACCAGCATGGCACATGTATACATATGTAACTAACCTGCACGTTGCACATATGTACCCTAAAACCTAAAGTATAAGAATAATAAATTTAAAAAAAGAAACAATATTAAGAGGCTGATCAAAATCCTGTAATTCAGAGATAACAGCAAAACCTTGGCTTTTTGAGCAGAAGTGTATGGAGTAGAAATGACTTTATCTTTTGGTCCTACATACCCTGCCTTTCCATTACTGGATCCATCAGTAAAAATGGTAACGGCTGTCTGTAGTGGTGATGAATGAGTAAGTTTTGGTAGAATCCAGGAAGTATTTCTTAGAAATTGAAAGAATTTTCACTTAGGCAAATGATTATCAATAGTGCCAATGAATTCAGCCAGATTTGTCTGCCAGCATAAAGATGTAGAAAAGGCATTTTTATCTTCATTTTTTGACAAAGGGACCCCAATAATGTTTCGATCAAAGCTGGAAATTTTGGTGATACTTTGATGTCCTAACCATATTAAAGTGGCTATTTGATCAAGATATATTGAAAGAGTTTTAGAGGCTGAATTAGGAAGAAACACCCACTCAACTAGAGAATAATTTTGTACTATAAGTCCCATAGGAGAGTGGATGGAAGGAAAAACTAAAAATTGTAAAGGCAAATTTGGGTCAATATGAGAGACTTGTGCCTCTCTCACTCTTTGTTCTATAAATGACAACTCTTGTTTTGCTGGCTCAGGTAGAGAGCGAGGACTGTTTAAATCTGTATCTCCTGATAAAGTGGCAAATAGATGAGATAAGGCCTAAGTAGGGATGCCTTGGGTCAGTCTGAGATAATTGACGTCACCTATTAATTTTTGAAAATCATTTAAGGTGTTTAAATTGTCAGTATGAAATTGGACTTTTTGGGGCTTAATGGAGGGAGCTTCTAGTTGCATTCCTAAGTACAGAAAAGGAGTGGCTTGTTGAATTTTATCAGGAGCAATGTGGAGTCCTGCACTGGCAACAGCTAATTTTAAAGAGGTAAAATTGAATTAATTTATCTTTAGTGGGGGCAGCATTCAGTAAATCATCCGTATAATGAAGAATGTAATTATTTTTAAAAGTCTGTCAGATAGGTTGCAACACAGTACTGACAAACAACTGACAAATAGTAGGACTGTTAATCATTCCTTGAGGTAAAACTTTCCATTGATATCTAGCTGCGGGAGCTGAATTGTTAATGGAAGGTATAGTGAAAGCAAGTTCTTCGCAGTCTGACTTGTCTAAAGGAATATGAAACAAGCAGTCTCTAAGGTCAATGATAATTAAAGGCCATTCCTTAGGAATCATGGAGGGGGAGGGCATAGGGGATTGTAATGCCTCCATAGGTTTAATAACTGCATTAACAGCTCTTAAGTCTGTTACCATTCTCCATTTTCCTGACTTTTTTGGTACAACAAACACAGGTGAGTTTCATGGAGACAAGGAGGGCTCAATAGTGTTTGCTTGTAGTAAATCATCAACAATTTCAATTAAAGCCTCCAACTTGTGTTTGGACAGTGGCCACTGCTCTACCCAAACAGGTGATTCACACATCCCTTGTAAAGGGATTGGTGGGGGAGGCTTAGCAGTGACTGCACCTAAAAAGGGTATCCAAGTCCTGATTTATTAAGTTTTGGGGAGGGTTCCAAGGGCTCTTTAATTCCCTCTCAGTTAACTCTCAATCCTTTTCCAGAAACAAGGTTCATTTTATACATTATATTTTTGCTAGCTTCACTATAATTTGATAAAGGGATAGATACCTCAGCCCCCCGTTGTTGCAGTAAATCACGTCCCCATAAATTTATGGGAATTGGAGTAATAAAAGGTTGAATAGTGCCAATTTGGTCATCAGGTCCTGTACAAGGAAGTATAAGAGAACTTTGGTATACATCAGATGATGTTCCAACTCCCACTAAATTAGTTGAAGAGGGCTGTTTTGGCCAAGAGGAAGGCCACTGATTAGCAGCAATTATAGAAACATCAGCCTCAGTGTCGACTAAACCTTCAAACTTTTTTCTGGAAATTTTAATAGTACAGGTGGGACGATGAGAAGAAATAGTATTAACCCAACAAGCAGCTTTGTTTTGTTTAAAGGTATTTTCTTCAGCTCCTGTGTGAGTAGCAGATTCTGCAGAGGGGCACAGTGCAGGGAGAAGTAGTAATTGAGCAATGCATTCTCCTGGTTCAATGAAAATGGGAGATTTGGGAGAAATAACCAAACAGATTTTATCTGTAGTGTTGGCATGGATAAGGCCAGTATGAACAGTTACACCTTTTAATGCTAATGAAGCTCTACCCAGAATTAAACCAATATGATTTTTAGGTAAAGGCCCTTTAACTCCAGTAGGAGCAAGGACGGGTTGTTCTCCAGGGAGTAAAGACAAAGGGAGAGTACTACATAAATCTATTGAGCCCCCTCCTGTGGTGGAGGCGGACAGGCATTGTAATGGGGCAAGAGGAGGGGGTAATTGGCATTGGGTTGTGGGTATGGAATTTGAGGTAATGCCTGTGGCACTGTTTGCACTTGATTCTGAGGCATTGCTGGTGCAGTTATAGGGGTAGCCACAGGGAGGGGGAAACAAAACCCCGGAGCCCCGATTGGGATCGGGGCTTGAGGCTGGCCCCGCCCCCCGTTTCTCTGAAACAGAAGGGGATTAAAAAGTGTTGGCCACGTTTAAAGGAGGCAACAGATTACCACTAATACCAAATTTAGATCGACAAGAACTCATCCAATGTTTACCTTTTTTACATCATGGGCAAATAGTAGTAGGTGTTTTTTGTAAATTTGGAGTTTGTGGAGTAGGTTGTTGGGATTAGCATTAAGTAAAGGACAAGATTTTTTAAAGTGTCGTACTCCCCCACATGTGTAGCAAGTACCAGTAAAAGTATTGGGCACACCTGTTGTAGGAACATTAGGAATAACAGCAGCTGCTTTTAAGGATGGGGTCGTGGCTTGAGCCATGAGCACAGCTTTATGAGTTTCAGAACCAATACCATCACAGGCTCTAATGTAGGAAGGAATTATGGTATCATCAGGTATGTTTTGAGTTTTATGACGTAATGGTCGTATGGCAGCCTGACACTCAGTGTTAGCATTTTCAAACGCCATAAGTCGGATAACCAAATCTCTTGCTCTAGTATCAGAAATAGCCTTTTCAGCAGCATCTGTGAGTTGAGCCACGAAATCAGGATAGGGTTCAGAAGGACCTTGTTTAATAGCACTAAAAGATAAAGGGGCCTTGCCTGTGTCTTGAATACATTCCCATGCTCGTAAACGCACTTGAGTAACCTGAGTTAAAATACGTTGATTATATTCCAATTGTCGATCAGGAGTATTCCACAAATCACTAGTACCAATAAGCATATCATAAGACCCTTCAGTCTCATTTTCAGAATTTATAGAAGCTTGAGTCATGGCCTCTTCTGACCACCATGTCTTAAATTGTAGGAATTGAGAAGGGGTAAGAGATTGGAGAATCCCTCAGAGATACCGTCTAAAACTTCAGCACTGGGTAAAGCAGTTAAGTGTGCTTGAGAGGCCTCAAAAATCTGTTCTTTTAGCTTGCTTATGTCTAAACTTAAATTATCTTCACTTCCTTGTAAATAGCGTTTTACTGATTCCCAATTGTGAACAGACTCATTATATTGAAACGGAGTTATACAAAAATCAGAAGTATTCCAATCACATTGCATTTGTAATCTATGTTCTAAACTCATAATTCTATCTCCCATCCATATAACAGTTTGTCTTAGATCTTAATTTGATTAGCCAATTTTTGATCAAAATCTGACTGCAGGATCTGGCCAGCAACCTGCAATGCAACTGGGCTCTCTCTTTGTTCCCAGGTGGATTGGCAGGTTGAGAAATAATAGACACACACAAGATAGTGAAAGCTGGGTCCAGGGGTGTCACCACCTTCTGGTCCCATGGTACCAACAATGCACTGGATATACCAGCATTTATTATTAAGTTTAGTGAGGGCGGGGGTAGGTTAGTGAGGGATTTAGGGTCATTTGATTACGAGGTGAGATGGTCACATGGGGATGAAGTAATTCTTTAACATAACATTTGTATGTAGAAGTACAGTACATTTGTATGTAGAAGTACAGTATACAGAGATAAGAATTTACAACATAGTGTGTGCGTCAGTAATTTCTAACAGAGCCTTAAAACAGAAACACAATCTTTCCATAACCTATGATTAGCAAGATATTAATCAGCAGTAACAATTGCAACAGAAGCTGGTTACAAACAATCCATGGAAACAGGATGTGAAGCTAGACAAACGGTTAGACCAGAAATTCTCAGAAGGGAGTATGTCTTAACCCTAAAGAGGCCTAGAAGGGCCATGGCAAGATAAGGGCATTTAAAGCCCTATCTTATCCATATGGACAGGCAACCCCCATGCATCTGTTTATAGGTTCTCCACAAGGGTCGCATTCCATTCCCAGAGCTATGAACATCTGCTTTTCTGGGATAGGAATCTTGGTGATGTGAAACCTCCCTGACTGCATGTCCATTCATAGGCTCTCTGCAGGGGGAAACACATCACACGCTGTTGGCTCGTTCTGGCAGTCCAACCTGGCATTGTCCTTACACAATCCTGCATGCAATTTTGTATTTACAATAATCAGGAGCATTTCACCTTTATTCTGTAGCAATAGTTTCAGGGGGGTCTCCCTACAGTAAGGAACATGTTTGTTATTAGAGATTTCATTAAATAAGTCCTCTAGTATATTAGCCATGTGTTTTATTCAGAATAGCCATGAAAATTGAACTTCTCTGAAGAATTAATTTATGCCTGTTGTAAAGGAAATAACTATGGGTTCAGGACCAGCAAAAGCAGATAAGTGATAGATAAGAAGTTATAGACTTCCATTATTAGATCCACAAACTAATGTTTTAATTATACTATAGCTACAATATATAAACCCCAAAATGACCTTAGGGTTTAGTAATGGTAGGAAGAAGTTCAGAAGATGTATAAGTCTTAGGGTTTTTTCTTGAGAGAAAAATGGTTTAGCAGTGTTAATATGATATGTGAACACCCCTCGTTGTGTAATAATTACCATATACAGAGAGTAAAGGGCTGCGATTAGTATATTAAGCCTTATAAGCATGATGGTATGATTAGATCAAGAGAATGATGCTGTAGTTATGAAGACTACTCCTACTAGATTGATGGTAGGGTGCAGGGCAAGGTTAGCAAGACTAGCTAGGAGTCATCATATGGGTATCAGGGAGAGAAGTGTTTGAAGGCCCTGTGTTAGCAGTATGGTTTGGCTGTGAACTCTTTTGTAGTTTGAGTTTGCAAGGCAGAATAATAGGGATGAGGTTAGTCTGTGGGCAGTTATTAGGGCGGTTGCACTGGTAAAACTTCAGGGGGTTTGAATGAGAAACGCTATGATAACAAGTGCCATGTGGCTTATGGAAAAGTAATGAGTGATTTTAGATCAGTTTGGCACAGGAAAAAGGAGTTTGTTACGATTATTTCTCATAAGGATAGTATGAGGGAGGAATAAGCTGTAAACTCTGTTGGGGGTTAAGGATTAAGGTGATTTGTATAATCCTATAGCCATCTAATTTTAGGAGCACTGCTGTGAGGACTATTGACCTGGCAATAGGGGCCTCTATGTGGGCTTCTGAGAGTCCTAGGTGGAGTCCATAGAGAGATATTTTTAGTATAAATGCTATGATGCATGATAATCATAAAATGCTATTAAACAAGGAAATTGTTAGTTCTTGAAGCTGGGTATTGGTCTTAAGGTGGACTCGAGAGTGATGATAAATTTCTCAAGCATCAGTGTTTGAATAAGTGGAATTTCAAATTTGGGTCTGCTGTATATTAGCTGTGAGACACTGAAAATGAATTTGTCATTCTCTGAGCTCAGTTTTTTTTTTTTTTTTTGAGACAGAGTCTTCCTCTGTAGCTCAGGCTGGAGTGCAGTGGCATGATCTTGGCTCACTGCAACCTCCATCTCCCAGGTCCCCATTCAAGCAACTCTCCTGCCTCAGTCCCCCAAATAGCTGGCATTACAGGCATGCACCACCATGCTGAGCTAATTTTTGTATTTTTAGTAGAGACGTGATTTCACCATGTTGGCCAGGCTGGTCTTGAACTCCTGACCTTGTGATCCACCTGCCTTGGCCTCCCAAAGTGTTGGGATTACAGGCAGGAGCCACTGCATCTGGCCATTTGTTTAAAATAGAGTAAATAGACCTGCTGAATATGTTGATGTGAGTATTAATTGTAATCTGCATAGCAATTGTCTGACCATTGCCTTGAACATCATAGGCCATCTGAGTGGCAAGTATAATCATCATCATGTTTATATTTAAAATTCAGAAATATTTGAAGCCTGTGTGGCTGAATAAAAGCATACAAATACAATGAAAATATCATGCTAAGTCAGGCTTAGTAAATGGACAAAATAGTGACTTCACTTGCTGTTATCTATATCTACTTTCCTAGCTCTCAAAGGTCTATGGCCCTGTGTTCACTGTGTATTTTGGCCTGGAACCCATGGTGGTGCTGCATGGATATGAAGCAGTGAAGGAAGCCTTGATTGATCTTGGAGAGGAGTTTTCTGGAAGAGGCCATTTCCCACTGGCTGAAAGAGCTAACAGAGGATTCGGTAGGTGTGCATGTGCCTGTTTCAGCATCTGTCTTGGGGATGGGGAGGATGGAAAACAGAGACTTACAGAGCTCCTTGGGCAGAGCTTGGCCTATCCACATGGCTGCCCAGTGTCAGCTTCCTCTTTCTTGCCTGGGATCTCCCTCCTAGTTTCTGTTTCTCTTCTTGTTAGGAATCATTTTTAGCAATGGAAAGAGATGGAAGGAGATCCGGCGTTTCTCCCTCATGACGCTGCGGAATTTTGGGCTGGGGAAGAGGAGCATTGAGGACCGTGTTCAAGAAGAAGCCCGCTGCCTTGTGGAGGAGTTGAGAAAAACCAAGGGTGGGTGACCCTACTGCATATCACTGACCTTACTGGACTACTATCTTCTCTACTGACATTCTTGGAAACATGTCAGGGGTGGCCATATCTTTCATTATGAGTCCCGGTTGTTAGCTCATGTGAAGTGGGGGTTTGAAGCTGAGAGCCAAGGGAATTTGCACATATTTGTGCTCTGTGTGTACAGGCATGATTGTGCATACAGTTTGGGTATAAAATGTTCATCTATTCCCATGTTCTCCTGAACTTTGCTTTTTTGCTTTAAAATAAGAAATCATGAATATAGATTTTGAGTTCATTTTTTGAAAGAGCTAAAGAGCAGTGTTTTTCCCATTACCTATTCCAGAACATGTCACCAGAGAATACTTGACCAGTGGACATGGTGGGAATGGCCCTATCACACCCGTATGGAGTGTGAATCAAATGGCATGTGCTTTTATTTAATTGGACTGTGTTTGTATGGTCAGCCTCACTGACTTGTCTGGGGTTTCTTTTAGGCCCATGCTTGCCATTCTGGCCAGTAATGACATTCTACAGTTTTTATTGCTTAGGCATATCTTAGTGCAGTTCTCATCAATTATTATTTCTCTGTAAACACAGCATTATTTAAAAAACAGTATTAATTATTTCTTGTTACTCTATTGATTTATATATTTTCAGTAAATACATGCTGTAGCATAATTCTGTGAAATACACAAATGTCAATTTATAAAATGATTTAACTAGATTTTAATTATTAGTAATAACTCTGTAATCTGCATTCCATATGTATAATTTGGCTCTGTTTCAGTTTTACTTATCTCTTTCCAACCATATTTATGAAATTTTGGCTCAGAAATTTATTTAATTATTTTTTTTCCACTGCCAACTCTACTCATCTATGAAGTTTTACAATGAATCTGTTTATCAGCTTGGATACCAAATTACCTTGTTTTTAAATTCTGTTTTCCCAATGAAGTGAAAGACTGAAAATCAGATTTATCTGTGAATGACACACACAAACTAACAGATTTCCAACTGTTCAATGCCTGGCCATTCATTCAGAGTACTTTTGATTAAAGTCACTATTTAGGGCCTATAGGTATCAGGGGAAATTCAGCCCCTGACATTTTAACGTGAGTCCCTTTCTATACACCCTAAGTGTCAGCCAGTCTGAGAAATAAAGTGAAAGAGTACAAAAGACAGAAATTTTAAAGCTGGATGTCCAGGGGAGACATCACATGTTGGCAGGTTCCGTGATGCCCCCCAAACCACAAAACCAGCAAGTTTTTATTAGTGATTTTGAAAAGGGGAAGGAATGTACGAACAGGATGTGGTAACAGAAATCACATGCTTCACAAGGTAATAAAATATCACAAAGCAAATGGAGCCAGGGTGAGATCACAGGACTGGGGTGAAATTAAAATTGCTAATGAAGTTTCAGGCACTCATTGTCATTGATAACATCTTATCAGGAGACAGGGTTTGAGAGCAGACAACCGGTCTGACCAAAATTTATTAGGTGGGAATTTCCTCATCCTAATAATCCTGGGAGCACTATGGGAGACCAGTGCTTATTTCATCCCTTATCTACAACTGTAAAATACAGATGTTCCCAAAGCTGCCATTTTAGAGACCTCCCCTTGGGAATACATTCCTCTCAGGGATGTTCCTTGCTGAGAAAAAGAATTCAGTGATACTTCTCCTACTTGCTTTTGAAAGAAGTGAAATATGGCTCTGTTCTGCTTGGCCCACAGGCAGCCAGACTTCAAGGTTATCTCACTTGTTCACTGAACATCATTGTTATCCTGTTCTTTTTTCAAGGTGCACAGATTTCATATTGTTTAAACAATTTGTGCAGTTAACACAATTATCACATGGTCCTGAGGTGACATTCATCCTCAGCTCAGGAAGATGATGGGATTAAGAGATTAAAGTAAAGACAGGCATAGGAAATCACAAGATTATTGATTGGGGAAGTGATAAGTGTCCATGAAATCTTCACAATTTATGTTCAGAGATTGCAGTAAAGACAGGCATAAGAAATTATAAAAGTATTAATTTGGGGAAATAATCAATGTCCATGAAATCTTCACAGTTTATGTTCTTCTGCCATGGCTTTAGCTGGTCCCTTCTTTCAGGGTCCCTGACTTCCTGAAACATATAGATGAGAATTTGGGAGCTCTTTAAATATAAAGTTTAATATCTCAAAATAATAAGAGCTATTTATGACAAACCCATAGCCAATATCATATTGAATGGGCAAAAGCTGGAAGCATTCCCTTTGAAAACCAGCACAAGACAAGGATGCCCTCTCTCACCATTCTTATTCAACATAGTATTGGAAGTTCTGGCCACAGCAATCAGTCAAGGGGTATCCAAATGGGAAGAGAAGAAGTCAAATTGTCTCTGTTTGCAGGTGACATGACTGTATATTTAGAAACCCCATCATCTCAGCCCCAAAACTGTTTAAGCTGATAAACAATTTCAGCAAGGTCTCAGGAGACAAAATCAATGTGCAAAAATAACAAGCATTCCTATAGACCAATAATAGACAAGCAGAGAGCCAAATCATGAGTGAACTCCCATTCACAATTGCTACAAAGAGAATAAAATGCCTACTTACACAACTTACAAGGGATGTGAAGGACCTCTTCAAGGAGAACTACAAACCACTGCTCAAGGAAATAAGAGGTGACACAAATGGAAAAAAATTCCATGCTCATGAATAGAAAGAATTGATACTGTGAAAATAGCCATGCTGCCCAAAGTAGTTCATAGATTCAATGCTATACCCATCAAGCTATCATTGACTTTCTTCACAGAACTAGAAAAGAATACTTTAAATTTCATATGAAGCAAAAAAAGAGCCTGTAGAGCCAAGACAATCCTAAGCAAAAACAAAGCTGGAGGCATCATTCTACCTGACTTCAAACAATACTACAAGGCTACAGTAACCAAACAGCATGGTACTGGGAAAACTGGCTAGCCATATGCAGAAAACAGAAACTGGACCCTTTCCTTACACCTTATACAAAAATTAACTCAAGATGGATTAAACACTTACACATAAAACCTAAAACCATAAAAACCCCAGAAGAAAACCTAGGCAATACCATTCAGGACATAGGCACGGGCCAAGAATTTGTGACTAAAACACAAAAAGCAATGGCAACAAAAGCCAAAATTGACAAATGGGATCTAATTAAACTACAGTGCTTCTGCACAGCCAAAGAAACTAGCAGCAGAGTGAACGGGCAATCTACAGAATGGGAGAAATTTTTTGCAATCTATCCATCTGACAAAGGGCTAATATCCAGAATCCACAAGGAACTTAAATTTACAAGAAAAAAAGAAATATCCCCATCAAAAACGGGCAAAGGATATGAACAGACACTTCTCAAAAGAAGACATTTATGCAGCCAACAAACATATGAAAAAAAGCTTATCAACACTGGTCATTAGAGAATGCAAATCAAAACTACAATGAGATACCATCTCATGCCAGTTAGAATGGTGATCCTTACTAAGTTAGGAAACAACAGATGTTGGTGAGAATGTTGCGAAATACGAACCCTCTTACACCATTGGTAGGAGTGTAAATTAGTTCAACCACTGTGGAAGACAGTGTGGTGATTCCTCAAGGATCTAGAACTAGAAATTCCACTTGACTCAGCAATCCCATTACTGGGTATATGCCCAAAGGATTATAAGCCATTCTACTATAATGACACACGCCCATGTATGTTTATTGTGGCACTGTTCACAATAGCAAAGACTTGGAACCAACCCAAATGCCCATCAATGATGGACTGGATAAAGAAAATGTGGCACATATACACCATGGAATACTACACAGCCATAAAAAAGGATGAGTTCATGTCCTTTGCAGGAACATGGATGAAGCTGGAAATCATCATCCTCAGCAAACTAACACAGGAACAGAAAACCAAACTCCACATGTTTGCACTCAAAAATGGGAGTTGAACAATGAGAACACATGGACACAGGGAGGGGAACATCACACATGGGACCTGTTGGGGCATGGGGGGCCAGAAGGGGGACAGCATTAGGACAAATACCTAATGCATGCGGGGCTTAAAACCTAGAAGACAGGTTCATAGGTGCAGCAAACCACCATGGCACATGTATACCTATGTAACAAACCTGCACGTTCTGCACATGTATCCTAGAACTTAAAGTAAAATAAAAGAAAATTTAAAGAATATAAAACTTATCAATCACTTGATTATAACAACTTCATTTCAGAGATCCTCCACCAAACAAGAAAACCTTTCCTATAATTTAATTTATTTAGCTATTAAATGATAGGCTGGGCCTAATCAATATCAAATTAAATAGGTTAAATTTGTAGGATGGTTAGAGATGAGGGCATTTAGTTCCTAAAGAAGAAAATTCATTTTTAAAAAGCTACAGAAGAAAAAACTCCACTTATCAATTTACACTTTCTTGTTTGCCTTACCTGGGATTTATATTTAAAATAAAAGTTTTTGGCCAGGTGCAGTGGCTCATGCCTGTAATCCCAGCCCTTTGGTAGGCCAAGGCTGCTGGATCACCTGAGGTTGGGAGTTCGAGACCAGCCTGACCAACATGGAGGAACCCGTCTCTAATAAAAATACAAAATTAGCCGGACGTAGTGGCACATGCCTGTAATCGCAGCTACCTGGGAAGCTCAGGTGGAGAATCACTTGAACGTAGGAGGCAGAGGTTGTGGTGAGCTGAGATCATGCCATTGCACTTCAGCCCAGGCAACAAGAGTGAAACTCCATCTCAAAACAAACAAACAAAAAACAAAAACAACAAACAACAACAAAGTTTTCATTTAATTTTTTTGACAAACTAATCTATGTTAGGCATATTATTCATTTATATTTGTTTTCCTACACATAAAACACATTCTGCTTCTTACATTTATTTTCTTAAAGACATGAATTCACCCACAGTCTCTTTGGTTCCTCCCTACTGGCTCAACACATGACTCTTTCAGCTATTCATTATATATAAAAATCTTTGAAATCTCCAACTATTCTTGCCCTTTCCATCTCAGTGCCTTGTTGTCTACAGACTTTGCAGACTGATGTGATTCCCTCTGAAACATGAATTATTAGGTTTTAAGAAAATGTCTTTTTATTCTTTCCAAAATAAAAGACAAATAGGCTGGGAATGTAAATTTAGTATTTGAACAACCAGCTAGGTTGCAACGGTCAACTCAGGATTAATGTAGAAGTGAAGTGTTGATTTTATGCATGCCGAACTCTTTTTTGCTGTTAAGGGAATTTGTAGGTAAGATAGTGCTTAAAATTTCTAAACTACTATTATCTGTTAACAAATACAGTGTTTTATATCTAAAGTTTAATAGTATTTTAAATTGTTTCTAATTCTTCAGCCTCACCCTGTGATCCCACTTTCATCCTGGGCTGTGCTCCCTGCAATGTGATCTGCTCCATTATTTTCCATAAACGTTTTGATTATAAAGATCAGCAATTTCTTAACCTGATGGAAAAGTTGAATGAAAATGTCAAGATTTTGAGCAGCCCCTGGATCCAGGTAAGGCCAAGATTTTTGCTTCCTGAGAAACCATTTATGCCCCTTTTTTTTTCTGACAAATCCAAAATTCTATATGGATCAAGCTCTGAAGTACATTTTTGAATACTACAGTCTTGCCCAGACAGCCTTGGGGTGAATATCTGGGAAAGATGGCCAAGCCCTTTATTTTATGCATGGGAAATAAATGCCTCAATATAGGCCTGGTTTCTAAGCCCATTAGCTCCCTCATCAATGTTTTTCCCGCTAAACTCCAAAGCCCTGTTTCTATAAAGTACTTTGTTGACAGCCCCAAAGTGTGCTCATATCACTCCATGGATATCCAGGCACTTTGGAGGCCTCCATTACTCACAAGGCTTGTCCTTCAATTCACACTTTGTTGTATTATGTGACAGAAATATCCTAATTTAAAAGACATTATCTCCTTCAAGGAGGGAGAATATTTGGGACTATAGAAGCTGCCAAGAAACACTGAATAGGGCAGGGGTGTTTGATATATCAGTTGGGATTCTAGCTGATGAGATAGCTGGGTTAGGAATGACAAAATTATTGGTTTTATGGTGTATGAACCATAAACAGACATCACACTTATACTCTGTGCTGAGTTGGCATGTTTTATTCTCTGCCTAAATAATAATTGTGTGATTTTATAGAAGTCATTTAACTGCTGTGGTGCACAGCTGGAATTTGAAGTATCTTTGAGCCCCTCCTACTTCTAAAATACTAATTCAATTTCAGAGGCTGCTTGATAGAAATCAACATAGTAGGGACTAGCTTTGTACTATCAATCAGGTTGTCCAAATTCTTTTAACCTATGCTGTCATCTACAAAACATGAATGTAGTAATTCATGCCATCTTATATTTCAAGATTATAGAGAAGAATTGTAAAAAGTAACAGAATTAACATAAAGATGCTTTTATACTATAAAAAGGAGGTATGAGTCTAGGAAATGATTATCATCTGGTTAGAATTGATTCTCTGGTCAGAATTTTCTTTCTCAAATCTTTTATAACCAGAGAATTACTACATATGTACAATAAAAATTTCCCCATCAAGATATACAATATATTTTATTTCCATTTATAGCTGTAATTTACAACCAGAGATTGGTATATGGTATGTGTGCTTTTATTAAAATCTTTTAATTTAATAAATTATTGTTTTCTCTTAGATCTGCAATAATTTTTCTCCTATCATTGATTATTTCCCGGGAACCCATAACAAATTACTTAAAAACATTGCTTTTATTAAAAGTTATATTTTGGAGAAAGTAAAAGAACACCAAGAATCGATGGACATGAACAACCCTCAGGACTTTATTGATTGCTTCCTGATGAAAATGGAGAAGGTAAAATGTTAACAAAACTTAGTTATGTGACTGCTTGTGAATTTGTGATTTGTTGACTAGTTCTGTGTTTACTAAGGATGTTTTACTGGTCAAACAGTAACACTTGAGAAGCATTTTAAGTTTTTATTGTATGAATGAATAACAAAATAGACCACTAGATAGACTAATAAAGAAGAAAAATGAGAAGAATCAAATAGACACAATAAAAAATGATAAAGGGGAGATCACCACTGAGCCCACAGAAATACAAACTACCATCAGAGAATACTAAAACACCGCTATGCTAATAAACTAGAAAATCTAGAAGAAATGGATAAGTTCCTGGACACATACACTCTCCCAAGACTAAACAAGGAAGAAGTCAAATCCCTGAATACACCAATAACAAGTTCTGAAGTTGAGGCGGTGGTTAATAGCCTAAAAACCAAAAAAAGTCCAGGACCAGATGGATTCACAGCCGAATTCTACCAGAGGCAGAAAGAGGAGCTGATACTATTCTTTCTGAAACTATTCCAAATAATAGAAAAAGAGGGACTCCTCCCTAACTCATTTTATGAGGCTAGCATCATCCTGATACCCAAACCTGGCAGAGACATAACAGAAAAAGAACATTTCAGGCCAATATCCCTGATGAACATCAATGCAAAAGTCCACAACAAAGTACTGCCAAACCAAATCCAGCAACACATCAAAAAGCTTATCCACCATGATCAAGTAGCCTTCATCTCTGAGATGCAAGGCTGGTTCAACATTCGCAAATCAATAAATGTAATCCATCACATAAACAGAACCAATGACAAAAACCACATGATTGTCTCAATAGATGCAGAAAAGGCCTTTGATTAAGTTCAACACCCTTCATGCTAAAAACTCTGAATAAACTAAGTAATGATGGAACATATCTCAAAATAGTAAGAGCTATTTATGACAAACCTACAGCCAATATCATACTGAATGGACAAAAGCTGGAAGCATTCCCTTTGAAAACCAGCACAAGACAAGCATGCCCTCTCTCACCACTCCCATTCAACATAGTATTGGAAGTTCTGGCCAGGGCAGTCAGGCAAGAGAAAGAAATAAAGTATTGAAATAGGAAGAGAGGAAGTCAAACTGTCTCTATTAACAGATGACATGATTGTATATTTAAAAAACCCCATTGTCTCAGCCCAAAATCTCCTTAAGTTGATAAGCAACTTCAGTACAGTCTCAGTTTACAAAATCAATGTGCAAAAATCACAACCATTTCTATACACCAATAATAGACAGACAGCCAAATAATGAGTGAACTCCCACTCACAATTGCTACAAAGAGAACAAAATACCTAGGACACAAACAAATGGAAAAACATTCCATGCTCATGGGTAGGAAGAATCAATATCATGAAAATGGCCACTGCCCAAAGTAATTCATAGATTCAATGCTATCCCCATCAAGCTATCATTGACTTTCTTCACAGAACTAGAAAAATCAACTTTACATTTCATATGGAACCAAAGAAGAGCCCACATAGCCAAGAAAATCTAAGCAAAAAGAACAAAAGTTCATCATCACTGGGTCATTAAAGAAATGCAAATCAAAGCCACAATGAGATACCATCCCATGCCAGTTAGAATGGTGATCATTAAAAAGTCAGGAAACAACAGATGCTGGAGAAGATGTGGAGAAATAGGAATGATTTTACACTGTTAGTGGGAGTGTAAATTAGTTCAACCATTATGGAAGACAGTGGCTGATTCCTCAAGGATCTGGAATGAGAAATACCATTTGACCCAGTAATCCTGTTACTGGGTATATATCCAAAGGATTATAAATCATTCTACCATAAAGACACATGTGTATATATGTTTATTGCAGTACTATTCACAATAGCAAAGACTTGGGACCAACCCAAATGCTGATGAATGACAGTCTGGATAAAGAAAATGTGGCACATATACACCATGGAATACTGTGCTGCCATAAAAAAGGATGAGTTCATGTCCTCTGCAGGGATATAGGTGAAGCTGGAAACCATCATCCTCAGCAAACTAACACAGGAACAGAAAACCGAACATGGTATGTTCTAACTCATAAGTGGGAGCTGAACAATGAGAACACACGGACACATGGAGGGGAACATCAACACCAGGGCCTGTCAGGGGGTGGGGGACTTGTGGAGGGATAGCATTAGGAGAAATACCTAATGTAGATGACAGGTTGATGGTTGCAGCAAACCACCATGGTGCGTGTATACCTATGTAAAAAATCTGCATGTTCTGCACATGTACCCCAGAACTTAAAGTATATATATGTAAATCTACCCAAGGAGAAACAGAATGCACACTTCAGGTGAAATGGAATCAATTACTGACAAATGTGAAAATACAAAATATGCCATATGATGAAGATGGGCGTCATTATTGCACACAGTTTATTTGAGAATGGGATAGAATGGCTTAACCTAGGTGGGTTTCCTGCATTCCTGCAAATTGAAATAGGCCATAAAATATTTGCAGTGAGAGTCAGAGGAGGGGTTTCAGATGGGTTGGAATGCTCTACATGGAGGTGCACAGGTGGGTGATGGGAAAGAGTAGGTGGATGGAAGAGGGAAGGGAAGCCTTTATTGAGTGTAAACGAAAATGATTTGTACAGATAACAGTTGGAATTTGGTGTCTATCAGATAACGTGTAAACATCAATGCTGTTGTCATCGCACCGTTGTTGAAAAGGCTATTTTTTCTCCATTGAATTGTCTTGGCAACCTTGTCAAAATCCAAATGACTATAAATGTGTGAAGGGTTTTTTATTTTTTTGTGCTCTCAATTGTACTCCATTGATCTATATGTCTCTCGTAATCCCTATAGTACACCATCTTAATTACTGTAGTATTATATTAATATCAAGTTATTAAATCAAATCAAGGAGTGTGAGTCTTTTGTTGTTCTTTTTCAATACCGTTTTTACTATTCTGGGTCCCTTGAATCTTCATATGAAATTTAGAATACACTTGTCAATTTTCTCAAAGGAGGCAATGGGGATTTTGACAGGATTGCATTAAATCAGTAGATCAGGGAATTATGCCATTTTTAAAATTGAAGTGAAATTCACACAATATACAATTAACCATTTTAAAGTGTAGACTTGAGTGGTATTTAATGTATTCACAATGTTGCAAAACCACCAGCTTTCTCTGGTTTCAAAATGTTTTTATCACTCCACAAAAACACAACATATTCATTAAATAATCACTCCATTCCTCCACCCCATCATGTAATAACCTTTAATCTTCTTTCTGTTTCTATGGATTTGCCTGTTATGGATATATAAATGACTCACAGCATATGTAACCTGTTATGTCTGAGTCCTTTCACTTATAATGTTTTGGAGGCTCATCTAAGTCGCAACATGTATCAGTACTTCATTCTTTTTTGTCGTTGAAATATATTTTATTTTTCCATGCACATATATCACAATTTGTTATTCATCTGTTTATGGACATTTGCATTGTTTCCAACTTTTGGCTTTTATAGATAATCTTGCTTTGACCATTTGTGTATGTTTCTTTATGGGCATGTTTTCAACATTCTTGGGTATATTCTCAGGAGTTGAATTGCTGGGTCAAATGGTAATTTTATTCTTATCTTCTTGTATAAGAGCCAAACTTTTCTACAGTGAATGTGGCATTTTATATTCCTTCCAGCAATGTAGAAGGATTTCTATTTTCCACATAGTTGCTAATTGTTGTAATTTTCTGTATTTATTGAAGCCATCCTAGTGAATGTAAAGTGTTATCTCATTGTGGTTTTCTTTCTTTATTTATTTAGAGACAGAGTCTTACTCTGTCACCCAGGCTGGAGTGCAGTGGCATGATCTCAGCTCCCTGCAACTTCCACCTCCTGGGTTTACACAATCCTCCTTCCTCAGCTCCCAGAGTAGCTGGGATTACAGGCATGTGCCACCACACCTGGTTAATTGTTTTATCTTTGGTAGAGATGGGTTTTCTCCACTTTGGCTAGGCTGGTCTCGAACTCTTGACCTCAGGTGATCTGCCCATCTTGGCCTCCCTAAGTGCTGGGATTACAGGTGTGAGCCACTGTGCCCAGCTCTCATTGTGGTTTTAACTTGTATTTAATGACCAATGATTTTGAACTTCTTTTAATATATTATTACCCACTTGTATATCTTCTTTGAATAAATGCCATTCAAGAACATTTTCTGTTTAAATTAAGTTGACTTTATTTTTCTTTTTAAGCTGTTAGAATGGTTTATGTATTCAAAACATTAAACTCCTTCATATACATAATATGAAAATATTTCCTCCCATTCTGTTGGTTGTCATTTCACATTCTTAATTACATTCTTGCTGCACAAAGTTTAATTTTGATGAAGTTTGGTTTATCTATTTTTCCTTTTGCTCCTCTGGTATCAAATTTATAAATCTATTGCCAAATATGAAGTCATGAAGATTTACCCCTATATTTTATTCTAAGAGTTTTATTGTTTTAGCTCTTATATTTAAGTTTTTCCATCCATTTTCTGTTATATTTTTCATTTGGAGTGAAGTAAGGAAGATCTCAGCTTCATTCTTCTGCATTTCACTGTCCTATTGTCTCATCACCATTTGTTGAAGAGATTCTTTCCTTGGATTGAATGGTCTAGGCACCCTTGATGAAAGTAAATTTGCCATAGATCTTTAGGTTTATTTTGTGATTTCAGTTTTATTCCATTTGTCTTGATGTCTGTCTTTATGCTAGTGCCACACTGTTTTGATTATTATAGTTTGTAGTAAGTTTGAAGTTGGAAACTGAGTACTCACAGATACAGAAATTAAGTAGAAATTACTTAGGCAAGCCAAATCATGAGTGGACTCCCATTCACAATTGCTTCAAAGAGAATAAAATACCTAGGAATCCAACTTACAAGGGATGTGAAAGACCTCTTCAAGGAGAACTACAAACCACTGCTCAAGGAAATAAAAGAGGATACAAACAAATGGAAGAACATTCCATGCTCATGGGTAGGAAGAATCAATATCATGAAAATGGCCATCCTTCCCAAGGTAATTTACAGATTCAATGCCATCCCCATCAAACTACCAATGACTTTCTTCACAGAATTGGAAAAAACTACTTTAAAGTTCATATGGAACCAAAAAAGAGCCCGCATCGCCAAGTCAGTCCTAAGCCAAAAGAACAAAGCTGGAGGCATCACACTACCTGACTTCAAACTATACTACAAGGCTACAGTAACCAAAACAGCATGGTACTGGTACCAAAACAGAGATATAGATCAATGGAACAGAACAGAGCCGTCAGAAATAATGCCACATATCTACAAGTATCTGATCTTTGACAAACCTGACAAAAACAAGAAATGGGGAAAGGATTCCCTATTTAATAAATGGTGCTGGGAAAACTGGCTAGCCATATGTAGAAAGCTGAAACTGGATCCCTTCCTTACACCTTATACAAAAATCAATTCAAGATGGATTAAAGACTTAAATGTTAGACCTAAAACCATAAAAACCCTAGAAGAAAACCTAGGCATTACCATTCAGGACATAGGCATGGGCAAGGACTTCATGTCTAAAACACCAAAAGCAATGGCAACAAAAGCCAAAATTGACAAATGGGATCTAATTAAACTCAAGAGCTTCTGCACAGCAAAAGAAACTACCATCAGAGTGAACAGGCAACCTACAAAATGGGAGAAAATTTTCGCAACCTACTCATCTGACAAAGGGCTAATATCCAGAATCTACAATGAACTCCAACAAATTTACAAGAAAAAAACAAACAACCCCATCAAAAAGTGGGCAAAGGACATGAACAGACACTTCTCAAAAGAAGACATTGATGCAGCCAAAAAACACATGAAAAAATGCTCATCATCACTGGCTATCAGAGAAATGCAAATCAAAACCACAATGAGATACCATCTCACACCAGTTAGAATGGCAATCATTCAAAAGTCAGGAAACAACAGGTGCTGGAGAGGATGTGGAGAAATAGGAACACTTTTACACTGTTGGTGGGAATGTAAACTAGTTCAACCCTTGTGGAAGTCAGTGTGGCGATTCCTCAGGGATCTAGAACTACAAATTCCATTTGACCCAGCCATCCCATTACTGGGTATATACCCAAAGGACTATAAATCATGCTGCTATAAAGACACATGCACACGTATGTTTATTGCGGCATTATTCACAATAGCAAAGACTTGGAACCAACCCAAATGTCCAACAATGATAGACTGGATTAAGAAAATGTGGCACATATACACCATGGAATACTATGCAGCCATAAAAAATGATGAGTTCACGTCCTTTGTAGGGACATGGATGAAATTGGAAATCATCATTCTCAGTAAACTATCGCAAGAACAAAAAACCAAACACCGCATATTCTCACTCATAGGTGGGAATTGAACAATGAGAACACATGGACACAGGAAGGGGAACATCACACTCTGGGGACTGTTGTGGGGTGGGGGGAGGGGGGAGGGATAGCATTGGGAGATATACCTAATGCTAGATGACGAGTTGGTGGGTGCAGCGCACCAGCATGGCACATGTATACATATGTAACTTACCTGCACATTGTGCACATGTACCATAAAACCTAAAGTATAATAATAATAATAATAATAATAATAATAAAAGAAAATAAAAAAAAAAAAAAAAAATTTTTCATGTAATTATCTTATCTACCTCAGCCAACTGTTAAGCTCATTAAGAGCAGGGATCATGCTTTTTACTCTTTTGTGATCCCCCACAGCATCTTATTATCATCTTTGCAACCAAAACATTGTTATTAAGAGTCTCTGATGTCCATGGACTATTTTTTCAGAGGTGATAGTTGTTATAAAATAAAAAACAGACTGTCATAACACCAAAAAAAAAAAAAAAAAAAAAAAAAAAAAAAAAAAAAGAAAAAAAAAGAAATTACTTAGGCAAATAGTAAGCATTTGGGAGTCCTCAGTAAGGATTTTCTTTTTAATGGAAAGCAGCCCCAAATCATTTTCTAACAAAGAGAAGCTTGTAAAATCGAGCTGCAGACATACACGAGGAAGCTGGAAACTTGCACAAGTGAATGCTGGTAGTAAAGAACTACCTGTGACTAGGCAAGTTCAAAATGGCAGCTCCATCTTCCCTCCCCTGTGCCAGCCACATGTACAGTAAGGAGCAGATAAGATGGCAATGGTCAAGTGGAAAGTCCATATGCATAATAAGATTACATTGGGGAGGCCAGCCTTCCCCACCTGCTATGTAAATGTCACACCTGATTAAACCAATCTCTGGGCCCTATGTAAATCAGACACTGCTTCCTCCAGCCTCCCTATGCAATCTGCTGCGGTTCACCTCCTTCCCCCTTTTCCAAAGTCCGTCTGTCTCACAAGAAGCTGCTCTTTTCTCTCCTTTCTTCTATTAAACTTTCTGCTACATAACCCACTCAGATGTGTCCGTGTTGAGTTTTTAGATCACTTTGAGGAGTATTGCCATCTTAACGATATTAAGTCTTCCAATCCTTGAACATGGTATAGTTTCCAATTTATTTAGGTATTAGATATTATTTTTTCTTCTGTTGCAAGGGTCTGGTTTAGTTTAAAAGGCAAGTTTATCTTAAATTTTATATTTAGTTATGACCATTGAGGATTTTAAAATGATACCATATGAAATGCCTTCTTTTAAAAAAAATTTCAACTTTTATTTATTTATTATTTTTATTATACTTTAAGTTGTAGGGTACATGTGCACAATGTGCAGGTCTGTTACATATGTATACATGTGTCATGTTGGTGTGCTACACCCATGAACTCATCATTTACATTAGGTATATCTCCTAATGCTATCCCTCCCCCCTCCTCACACCCCACAACAGGCCCCTGTGTGAAGTTCCCCTTCCTGTGTCCATGTGTTCTCATTGCTCAATCCCACCTATGAGTGAGAACATACAGTGTTTGGATTTTTGTCCTTGTGATAGTTTGCTGAGAATGATGGTTTCCAGCTTCATCCATGTCCCTACAAAGGACATGAACTCATACTTTTTTATGGCTGCATAGTATTCCATGGTGTATATGTGCCACATTTCCTTAATCCAGTCTATCATTGTTGGACATTTGGGTTGGTTCCAACTCTTTGCTGTTGTGAATAGTGCCACAATAAACATACGTGTGCATGTGTTTTTATAGCAGCATGATTTATAATCCTTTGGGTATATACCCAGTAATGGGAAGGCTGGGTCAAATGGTATTTCTAGTTCTAGATCCCTGAGTAATCGCCACACTGACTTCCACAATGGTTGAACTAGTTTACAGTCCCACCAACAGTGTAAAAGTGTTCCTATTTCTCCACATCCTCTCCAGCACCTGTTGTTTCCTGACTTTTGAATGATTGCCATTCTAACTGGTGTGAGATGGTATCTCATTGTGGTTTTGATTTGCATTTCTCTGATGGCCAGTGATGATGAGCATTTTTTCATGTGTTTTTTGGCTGCATAAATGTCTTCTTTTGAGAAATGTCTGTTGATATCTTTTGCCCACTTTTTGATGGGGTTGTTTGTTTTTTTCTTGTAAATTTGTTTGAGTTCATTGTAGATCCTGGTTATTAGCCCTTTGTCAGACAAGTAGGTTGCAAAAATTTTCTCCCATTTTGTAGGTTGCTTGTTCACACTGATGGTAGTTTCTTTTGCTGTGCAGAAGCTCTTTTAAGATTAATTAGATCCCATTTGTCAATTTTGGCTTTTGTTTCCATTGCTTTTGGTGTATGAGACATGAAGTCCTTGCCCATGCCTATGTCCTGAATGGTATTGCCTAGGTTTTTTTCTAGGGTTTTTATGGTTTTAGGTCTAACATGTAAGTCTTTAATCCATCTTGAATTAATTTTTGTATACGGTATAAGGAAGGGATCCAGTTTCAGCTTTCTACATATGGCTGCCAGTTTTCCCAGCACCGCTTCTTAAATAGGGAATCCTTTCCCCATTTCTTGTTTTTGTCAGGTTTGTCAAAGATCAGATAGTTGTAGATATGTGGCATTATTTCTGAGGGCTCTGTTCTGTTCCATTGGTCTACATCTCTGTTTTAGTACCAGTACCATGCTGTTTTGGTTACTGCAGCCTTGTAGTAGAGTTTGAAGTCAGGTAGCATGATGCCTCCAGCTTTGTTCTTTTGGCTTCGGATTGACTTGGCAATGCGGGCTCTTTTTTTCTTCCACATGAACTTTAAAGTAGTTTTTTCCAATTCTGTGAAGAAATTCGTTGGTAACTTGATGGGGATGGCATTGAATCTACAAATTACCTTGGGCAGTATGGCCATTTTCATGATATTGATTCTTCCTACCCATGAGCATGGAATGTTTTTCCATTTGTTTGTGTCCTAGGTATTTTGTTCTCTTTGTAGCAGTCGTGAGTGGGAGTTCACTCATTATTTACCTGTCTGTCTATTATTGGTTTTTATCCTCTTTTATTTCATTGAGCAGTGGTCTGTAGTTCTCCTTGAAGAGGTCCTTCACATCCCTTGTAAGTTGGATTCCTAGGTATTTTATTCTCTTTGAAGCAATTGTGAATGGGAGTTCACTCATGATTTGGCTCTCTGTTTGTCTGTTATTGGTGTATAAGAATGCTTGTGATTTTTGTACATTGATTTTGTATCCTGAGACTTTGCTGAAGTTGCTTATCAGCTTAAGGAGATTTTGGGCTGAGACAATGGGGTTTTCTAGATATACAATCATGTCATCTGCAACAGGGACAATTTGACTTCCTCTTTTCCTAATTGAATACCCTTTATTTCTTTCTCTTGCCTGATTGCCCTGGCCAGAACTTCCAACACTATGTTGAATAGGAGTGGTGAGGGAGGGCATCCCTGTCTTGTGCCAGTTTTCAAAGGGAATGCTTCCAGTTTTTGCCCATTCAGTATGATATTGGCTGTGGGTTTGTCATAGATAGCTGTTATTATTTTGAGATACATCCCATCAATACCTAATTTATTGAGAGTTTTTAGCATGAAGCATTGTTGAATTTTGTCAAAAGCCTTTTCTGCATCTATTGAGATAATCATGTGGTTTTTGTCACTGGTTCTGTTTATATGCTGGATTACATTTATTGATTTGCATATGTTGAACCAGCCTTGCATCCCAGGGATGAAGCCCACTTGATCGTGGTGGATAAGCTTTTAGATGTGCTGCTGGATTTGGTTTGCCAGTATTTTATTGAGGATTTTTGCATCGATGTTCATCAGGGATATTGGTCTAAAATTCTCTTTTTTTGTTGTGTCTCTGCCAGGCTTTGGTATCAGGATGATGCTGACCTCATAAAATGAGTTAGGGAGGATTCCCTTTTTCTATTGATTGGAATAGTTTCAGAAGGAATGGTACCAGCTCCTCTTGTACCTCTGGTAGAATTTGGCTGTGAATCCATCTGGTTCTGGACTTTTTTTGGTTGGTAAGCTATTAATTATTGCCTCAATTTCAGGGCCTGTTATTGGTCTATTCAGAGATTCAACTTCTTCCTTGTTTAATCTTGGGAGAGTGTATTTCTCGAGGAATTTGTCCATTTCTTCCAGATTTTCTTGTTTATTTTTGTACAGGTGTTTATACTACTCTCTGATGGTAGTTTGTATTTCTGTGGGATCAGTGATGATATCCCCTTCATCATTTTTTATTGCGTGTATTTGATTTTTCTCTCTTTTATTCTTTATTAGTCTTGCTAACAGTCTACCAATTTTGTTGATATTTTAAAAAACACAGCTCCTAGATTCATTGATTTTTTGAAGGGTTTTTTGTTTCCATGTAATTGAGCTGTTTTGAGTGAGTTTCTTAATCCTGAGTTCTAGTTTGATTGTGCTATGGTCTGAGAGACAGCTTGTTATAATTTCTGTTCTTTTACATTTGCTGAGGAGTGCTTTACTTCCAACTATGTGGGCAATTTTTGAATAGGTGTGGTGTGATGTTGAAAAGAATGTGTATTCTGTTGATTTGGGGTGGAGAGTTCTATAGATGTCTATTAGGTCTGCTTGGTGCAGAGCTGAGTACAATTCCTGGATATCCTTGTTAACTTTCTGTCTCGTTGATCTGTCAAATGTTGACAGTGGGGTGTTAATGTCTCCCATTATTATTGTGTGGGAGTCTAAGTCTCTTTGTAGGTCTCTAAGGACTTGCTTTATGAATCTGGGTGCTCCTGTATTGGGTGCACATATATTTAGGATAGTTAGCTCTTCTTGTTGAATTGATCCCTTTACCTTTATATAATGGCCTTCTTTGTCCCTTTTGTTCTTTGTTGGTTTAAAGTCTATTTTATCAGAGAGTAGGAAAGCAAACTCTGCCTTTTTCTGTTTTCCATTTGCTTGGTAGATCTTCTTCCATCTCTTTATTTTGAGCCTAGTGTGTCTCTGCATGTGAGATGGGTTTCCTGAGTACAGCACACTGATGGGTCTTGACTCTTTATCCAATTTGCCACTCTGTGTCTTTTAATTGGAGCATTTAACCCATTTACTTTTCATGTTAATATGGTTATGTGTGAATTTGATCCTGTCATTATGATGTTAGCTGGTTATTTTGCTCGTTAGTTGATGCCGTTTCTTCCTAGCCTTGATGAGCTTACAATTTGTCATGTTTTTGCCATGGGTGGTACCTGTTGTTCCTTTCCATGTTTAGTGCTTCCTTCAGGAGCTCTTTTAGGGCAGGCCTGGTGGCGACAAAATCTCTCAGCATTTGCTTGTGTGTAAAGGATTTTATTTCTCCTTCACTTATGAAGCTTAGTTTGGCTGGATATGAAACTCTGGGTTGAAAATTCTTTTCTTTAAGAATGTTGAATATTGGCCCCCACTCTCTTCTGGCTTGTAGGGTTTCTGCTGAGAGATCAGCTGTTAGTCTGATGGGCTTCCCTTTGTGGGTAACCCGTGCTTTCTCTCTGGCTGCCCTTAACATTTTTTCCTTCATTTCAAGTTTGGTGAATCTGACAATTATGTGTCTTGGAGTTGTTCTTCTTGAGAAGTATCTTTGTGGTGTTTGCCGTATTTCCTGAATGTGAATGTTGGCCTGCCCTTCTAGGTTGGGGAAGTTCTCCTGAATAATATCCTGCAGAGTGTTTTCCAACTTGGTTCCATTCTCTCCATCACTTTGAGGTATACCAGTCAGATGTAGATTTGGTCTTTTCACATAGTCCCATATTTCTTGGAGGCTGTGTTTGTTTCTTTTTATTCTTTTTTCTCTAAACTTCTCTGCTCACTTCATTTTATTCATTTCATCTTCCATCACTGATACCCTTTCTTCCAGTTGATTGAATCAGCTACATAGGCTTGTGCATTCATCACGTAGTTCTTTTGCCATGATTTTCGGCTCCATCAGGTCCTTTAAGGACTTCTCTGCATTGGTTACTCTAATTAGCCATTCATCTAATCTTTTTTCAAGGTTTTTTACTTTTTTGCCATGGGTTCAAACTTCCTCCTTTAGCTCGGACTAGTTTGATCGTCTGAAGACTTCTTCTCTCAACTCATCAAAGTCATTCTCCATCCACCTCTGTTCCATTGCTGGTGAGGAGCTCTGTTCCTTTGGAGGAGGAGAGGCACTCTGATTTTTTTTTCTTTTATTATTATTATTATTATTATTATTATTATACTTTAGGTTTTATGGTACATGTGCGCAACGTGCAGGTAAGTTACATATGTATACATGTGCCATGCTGGTGCGCTGCACCCACCAACTCGTCATCTAGCATTAGGTATATCTCCCAATGCTATCCCTCCCCCCTCCTCCCACCCCACAACAGTCCCCAGAGTGTGATGTTCCCCTTCCTGTGTCCATGTGTTCTCATTGTTCAATTCCCACCTATGAGTGAGAATATGTGGTGTTTGGTTTTTTGTTCTTGCGATAGTTTACTGAGAATGATGATTTCCAATTTCATCCATGTCTCTACAAAGGACGTGAACTCATCATTTTTTATGGCTGCATAGTATTCCATGGTGTATATGTGCCACATTTTCTTAATCCAGTCTATCATTGTTGGACATTTGGGTTGGTTCCAAGTCTTTGCTATTGTGAATAATGCCGCAATAAACATACGTGTGCATGTGTCTTTATAGCAGCATGATTTATAGTCCTTTGGGTATATACCCAGTAATGGGATGGCTGGGTCAAATGGAATTTCTAGTTCTAGATCCCTGAGGAATTGCCACACTGACTTCCACAAGGGTTGAACTAGTTTACAGTCCCACCAACAGTGTAAAAGTGTTCCTATTTCTCCACATCCTCTCCAGCACCTGTTGTTTCCTGACTTTTTAATGATTGCCATTCTAACTGGTGTGAGATGGTATCTCATTGTGGTTTTGATTTGCATTTCTCTGATGGCCAGTGATGGTGAGCATTTTTTCATGTGTTTTTTGGCTGCATAAATGTCTTCTTTTGAGAAGTGTCTGTTCATGTCCTTCGCCCAAATAATGCCACATATCTACAAGTATCTGATCTTTGACAAACCTGACAAAAAGAAGAAATGGGGAAAGGATTCCCTATTTAATAAATGGTGCTGGGAAAACTGGCTAGCCATATGTAGAAAGCTGAAACTGGATCCCTTCCTTACACCTTATACAAAAATCAATTCAAGATGGATTAAAGACTTAAATGTTAGACCTAAAACCATAAAAACCCTAGAAGAAAACCTAGGCATTACCATTCAGGACATAGGCATGGGCAAGGACTTCATGTCTAAAACACCAAAAGCAATGGCAACAAAAGGCAAAATTGACAAATGGGATCTAATTAAACTCAAGAGCTTCTGCACAGCAAAAGAACAGGCAACCTACAAAATGGGAGAAAATTTTCGCAACCTACTCATCTGACAAAGGGCTAATATCCAGAATCTACAATGAACTCCAACAAATTTACAAGAAAAAAACAGGCACTCTGATTTTTACAGTTTCCAGTTTTTCTGCTCTGTTTTTTCCCCATCTTTGTGGTTTTATCTACATTTGGTCTTTGATTATGGTAATGTACAGATGGAGTTTTGGTGTGGATGTCTTTTCTGTTTTTTAGTTTTCCTTCTAACAGTCAGGACCCTCAGCTGCAGGTCTGTTGGAGTTTGCTGGAGGTCCACTCCAGACCCTGTTTGCCTAGGTATCAGGAATGGAGACTGCAGAAGAGCGGATATTGGTGAAGAGCAAATGTTGCTTCCTGATCGTTCCTCTGGAAGTTTTGTCTCAAAGGAGTACCCAGCCGTGTGAGGTGTCAGTCTGCCCCTAAGGGGGGGTGACTCCCAGTTAGGCTACTCAGGGGTCAGGGACCCACTTGAGGAGGCAGTCTGTCCATCCTCAGATCTCCAGCTGCATGCTGGGAGAACCACTATTCTCTTCAAAGCTGTCAGACTGGGATATTTAGGTCTGCAGAATTTTCTGCTGCCTTTTGTTTGGCTATGCCCTGCCCCCAGAGGTGGAGTCTACAGAGGCAGGCAGGCCTCCTTGAGCTGCAGTGGGCTCCACGCAGTTCGATATTCCTAGCCACTTTGTTTACCTACTGAAGCCTCGGCAATGGGGGGCGCCCCTCACACAGCCTCACTGCTGCCTTGCTGTTTGATCTCAGGCTGCTGTGTTAGGAATGAGCAATGCTCCGTGACCCGGGCATGGAATATAATCTTCTGGTGTGCCATTTGCTAAGACCATCAGAAAAGCACAGTATTAGGGTGGAAGTGACCTTATTTTCCAGGTGCCATGTGTCCTTGGCTAGGAAAGGGAATTCCCTGACCCCTTCCACTTCCCGGGTGAGGTGATGCCTTGCCCTGCTTCAGCTCAGGCTCCATTCACTGCACCCACTGTCCTGTACCCACTGTCTCACAGTCCCCAGTGAGATGAACCCAGTACCTCAGTTGGAAATGCAAAAATCATTCATCTTCTGCATCACTCACGCTGGGAGCTATAGACTGGAGCTGTTCCTATTCGGCCATCTTGGCTCCAATTGTTCTCAACTTTTATTTTGAAGTGCACATTCATGTGTCTTACATGGGTATATTGTGTGATGCTGAAGTTTAGGGTACAAATAATGCCATCACCCAGTTAGTGAGACTGGTACCCAATAGGTAGTTTTTCAGCCCTTGCCTTTATATCTCTCTACCCTCTATAGTAATTCCTTGTGTATTTTTTCCATCTTTGTGTCCCACTTTTATATGAGAACATATGGTATTTGGTTTTCTGTTGCTGCATTAATTCTCTCAAGATAATGGCCTCCAGCTACATCTATGTTGCTGCAAAGACATGATTTTTTTTAATGGCTGCATAGCATTTCATGGTGTATATATACCACATTTTTTTTATGCAACACATGATTGGTTGGTTCTATGTCTTTACTATTGTGAATAGTGCAGGAATAGACCTACTAGCACGTGTCTTTTTGGTAGAACAATTTGTTTTCCATTGGGTACATACCCAGTAGTGGAATTGCTGCATCGAATGGTAGTTCTGCTTTTAGTTCTTTGAGAAATCTCCAAACTGCTTTCCATAGTGGCTGAACTAAGTTACATTCCCACCAGTAGTATATAAGTGTTCTATTTTCTCTGCAGTCTCACCAACATCTGTTATTTTTTGGCTTTTTAATCATATCCATTTTGATTGGTATGAGATGGTATCTCATTGTGGTTTTGATTTGCCTTTCTCTGATGATTAGTGATGTCCAGTATTTTCTCATATGCTTGTTGGCCACGTGTATGTCTTCTTTGGAAGGACATATGTCCTTTGCCCACTTTTTAATAGGGTTACTTGTTGTTTTTTTTATTTTTATTTATTTTTTTTATTTTTTTATTTTTTTTATTTTTTATTTTTTATTTTTATTTTTTCTTTTATTATTATTATTATACTTTAGGTTTTATGGTACGTGTGCGCAATGTGCAGGTAAGTTACATATGTATACATGTGCCATGCTGGTGCGCTGCACCCACCAACTCGTCATCTAGCATTAGGTATATCTCCCAATGCTATCCCTCCCCCCTCCCCCCACCCCACAACAGTCCCCAGAGTGTGATGTTCCCCTTCCTGTGTCCATGTGTTCTCATTGTTCAATTCCCACCTATGAGTGAGAATATGCGGTGTTTGGTTTTTTGTTCTTGCGATAGTTTACTGAGAATGATGATTTCCAATTTCATCCATGTCCTTACAAAGGACATGAACTCATCATTTTTTATGGCTGCATAGTATTCCATGGTGTATATGTGCCACATTTTCTTAATCCAGTCTATCATTGTTGGACATTTGGGTTGGTTCCAAGTCTTTGCTATTGTGAATAATGCCACAATAAACATACGTGTGCATGTGTCTTTATAGCAGCATGATTTATAGTCCTTTGGTTACTTGTTTTTTAACTTGTTGAATTGTCTAACTTCCTTATAGATTCTCACTATTGAAACATTGTTGGATTCACAGTTTGCAAATATTTTGTCCCATTCTGTAGGTTGTCTGTTTATTCTGTTGATAGTTTCTCTTGCTGTGCAGAAGCTCTTTAATTAGGTCCCACTTGTCAATATTCATTTTGGTTCCAATTGCTTTTGAGGAATTATTCATAAATTCTTTGCTAAAGCCTGTATCCAGAATCGTATTTTATAAATTTTTTTCCATCAGATTCTTATATTTTGAGGTCTTAAATTTAGATCATTAATCCATCTCAAGTTAATTATTGTATATGGTACAAGGAAGTGTTCCAGTTTCACTCTGCATATGGCTAGTCAGTTATCCTCATTCAATTTACTAAATAGAGAATTCTTTCCTCATTTATTATTTTTAGTCAACTTTGTTGATGATCAGATGGCTATAGGTATGTGGCTTTATTTCTGGCTCTCTACTTCTGTTCAATTTGTGTTTTGTACCAGTTACATGCTCTCTTGTTTACTGTAACTTGCAGTATAGTTTGAAGTCACTTAATGTGAAGCTTCCCACTGTTCTTTTTGCTTAGGATTGCTTTGGATTTGAGCTCTTCTTTGGTTCCATATGAATTTTAGAATAAAATAACATTGGTAGTTTGATAGGAATAGCATTGAATCTGTAGATAGCTTTGGGCAGTCTAGCCATTTTAATGATATTGATTGTTTCAATCCATAAGCATGAACTGTTTTTCCATTTGTTTGTGTCATCTATGATTTTGTTCAGCAGTATTTTGTAGCTCTCCTTGTAGAGACATTTTTGCCCCCTTTGTTAGTTGTATTCCTAGGTTTTTTCTTGTGGCTATTGTAAATGTGATTGAGTTCTTGATTGGCTTTCAGCATGAACATTTTTGGTGTATAAAAATGCTACAAATTTTTGCATATTTATTTTGTTTACTGAAATCTCACTGAAGTTGTATATCAGTTCCAGGAGTTTTTGGAAAGTTCTTTAGGGTTTCTAGGTATGAATTGGGTCTTCTAGGTCTGAGACGGGTCTTCTCCTTCTACTAGTAGAAGATGGGCCTTGTAGTCTTGAAGACAGCAGAAGGATGGGTCTTATTTTTAATCCAACTTCCTACTCTTTGCCTTTCATGTGGAGCATTTAGACTGTTTATCTTCAGTGTTAACATTGACATATGAGGTTTTGATTCTATTGTGAAGTTGTTAGCTGGTTGCTTTGTAGTTTCTATTGTGTGATTGCTTTACAGAGTCTGTGGGCTATATACTTAAGTGTGTTTTGTTGTAGCAGGTATTGTTGTTTCACTTCCGTATTTAGAACTCCCTTAATGATCTCTTATAAGGCTGGTCTAATGGTAACAGATTTTTCTGGTACTTACTTGTTTGGATAAGATTGTATTTCTTCTTTGCTTTTGAAGCTTAGTTTGGCAAAATATAAAATTTTTTTGTAATTTTTATTAAAATGAATGTTGAAAATAGGCTGAGCATCCTTTTAGCTTGACAAGGTTTTTTTTCTATGTGATCTGATTTTTTTCTCTAGCTGCCTTTAAAATTATTTTTTAGCCTTGACCTTGGACAGCCTGTTGAGTAAATGCCTTGGTGATGTTAATTTTGTATAGTGTCTCACATATATTCCCTGGGTTTATTGTATTTGAATGTCTACCTTTCTAGCAAGTTTGGGAAAATTTTCTCAACTTATTAGCCCAAATGTATTTTCTAGATTGTTTACTTTTTCTTCTCTCTCAGGAATGCCAATAATTCCTAGGTTTACTCCTTTTAAATAATCACATATTTCTTGAAGACTTTGTTCATTTATTAAAATTATTTTTTCTTTATTTTTGTCTGACTGGGTTAGTTCAAAAGAATGGTGTTCAAGCTCTGAAATTGGTCCAGTCTATTGATAAACCCTTCAATTGTATTCTGAAATTCCTTAAGTGAGTCTTTCAATTCCAGAAGCTTTGATTGATTTCTTTTTAAGATGTTTATCTCTTGCTCCATTTCCTGGACTGCTTTAGTAGTTTATTTGCATTAATTTTCAACCTTGCCTTGGATCACTGAGCTTACTTGCAATCCATATTTTGAATAGTTTTTCTGTCATTTCTGAGTTGCCAGTTTGGTTAGGGTTCATTGCTGGGGAGTTCATGTGATCTTTTGGTGGTTTTACAACATTCAGACATTTCATGGTGCCAGAATTCTTATGCTGGTTTCTTCTTATTTGGAGAGGCTGCCGCTTCTGATTTTTGAAATTATTTTTGTGCAGATAGAATTGTTTTTCTCTCCCTATTTTTGTTCTTTCCTTTTTCTCTCCTCCTTCCTATGGGATGTGACTATAGAAAATGTTGGGTAGGGCCTTTGACTTTAATTCTATAGCTGTGTTCACGTCTGTGGGTAGTTTTATATTGGCCTGTGCAGTTTGACATACATGTCAGTAGATGGCACTTATGAGCAAAATCCAGCTGTGACTAGGACAACCTGATATAGCACAGCTTGATCCTTGTTTTCTGGGGGAACTTCTCTGTTTCCTCAGACAATCTGTTCATCTGTGGAATTCAGAGTAGTCTGGGCTCCCTGCTCAGCCCCAAGGGGATAAAGATCGGTGTCGCTGGACTGGGCAGTCCTGTCTACAGGTCCCCTAATGGCAGGCACTAGCACCAGCACTGAAAGACAACTGATTATTGCATTGATCTTGTACCCTGAAATTATGCTGAAATCATTTATTAGCTCTACTTGTTTTCTATCTGTATTGTATGAGATTTTTCTATATATAGAGAATCATGTTTTAGTCAAATACACATGACTTGAATTTTTCCTTTCCTACTTGAATGTGTTTTATTTCATTTCTTACCTAATTGCTCTAACTAGAACTTCCAATACTATGTTTAATAGTAGTAAAAATGGACATCCTTGTTTTTTTTCTTTTCTTTCTGATTTTAAGTTATAAGTTTTAGTATTTCACAATTTAGTATGCTTTAGCTTTGGAGTTTTCATAGATATGCTTTATTATGATAAAGGAGTTTTATTTCATTTATAGTTTTCTGAGTGTTTTTGTTATGATGGGTATTAAAAGTTGTCATTTTTTTTCTGCATCTAATGAGATGAATACGATTTTCTCTTTTATTCTGATATGGTGTAGTACACTGATTGACTTTCTTGTTGAACCACTTTTGCATTTCTGGGATAAATCTCACTTGTTTATTGTGAGATTTATTTTTATAATATTTATTATTATAATTTTTTAAAATTTTGTAAAAAAATTGTTGCAAAATACACATAACAAAAAAGTTTCTGTATTAATCATTTTAAGTGCATAGTGTATTGGTATTAATTACATTCACATTGTTGTGCAAATGTCACTGCCATACATCTATAGAATTCTTTTCATCTTGCAAAACAGAAACTTTATACCCATTTAATAATAACTCTTGGCCAGACATTGTAGATCATGCCTGTAATCCCAGCACTTTGGGAGGTTGAGATGGGCAGATTGGATGAGCTCAGGAGTTCGAGACCAGCCTGGGTAACATGGCAAAACCCTGTCTCCACCAACAAAGCAATCAACAAACAAAATGAAAGTAACATAATTTCCTCAACTGTGCAAACTAATTCATATTAATAATTCCATGAAATGTGTCCATAGTAACACAAGAAAAGAAGAAGGGCCTTGTAAATGTGGCCCACCACATTCTTTGAGGTCTTTGTCAGTCTTATCTGCCAGAGACTGTGTAGACTAGGTGCAGTTAAAATTCCCATTCCCTTATCACTTGCTCTGAAATTTATCTGAAATCAAAGGGAATGGGTTGCCCAAAGAGAAGTGTCCAGAGACGTGGATGATGTGACAAGAAATGTTGTAGAACCCCACCCCCACCTCAAATGATAACTACATTTCTCCCTTCCACCGCCCCATGGCAACCAACATTCTACTTTGTGTCTCTATAAAATCGAGTATGCTGGGTACCTCATAAAAGTGGAATCATTATGTATTTGCCCTTTTGTGACTGGTTTATTTCACTTTGCCTAATGTTATTTTCTCAGGGTTCATTCATGTTTTTGCATGTGTCAGATTTTTCTTCCTTTCTAAGGGTGAATAATATTCCATTGTATGTATAAACCAAATTTGCTTACCCATTTATCTGTTGATGGGCACTTGGATTACTTTCACCTTTTGACTTTTTGAGTAATGCTATTATGAATATGGGTAAACAAATATTTCTTTGATGTGCTGCTTTCAATTCTTTTGGGTATATACCCAGAAGTGACATTTCCGGGATATGTGGTAATTCTATTTTTAATTCTTGAACTGCCCTATTATTTTCCTTAACAGCTGCACCATTTTGCATTTCCATCAGTAGGACATGAGGGTTCCAATTTCTCCATATTCTCACCAACATTTGCTATTGTCTTTTGTTTTCTTAGCCTTTATTTATTTGATTTAATTATTATTTATTTATTAATAATGTATAAATATTACAAATTATAATACTGCAATGTATAATAAAATATTATACATTATAAATAGATTATAAATGTATATTATATATCATAAAAATTTATATTATTATTGATATATTATTATAAATTTATAATTTATTATTTTAGTGGGCACAATAATTGTACATATTTATGGGGTGTACTGTAATATTTCAGTACATGTATACAATGTGTAATGATCAAGCAGGATGATTAACATATCTATAACCTCAAATATTTTTTGTTTCCTTGTGCTGGAAACATTAAAAATCTGCTCTTCTAGCTATTTTAAAAAGTATAATTAATAAAGTATTGTTAATTATAGTCACGCTATACTGCTATAGAATACTATAACTTATTCCTTTTATATAGCTGAACTTTTGTATCTGTTAACAACTTCTGGCTATCTCCCTTACTTCTCTACCTCTACTAACTATTCTGCTGTTTCTTTCTTTTTTTTAATTGCACTTTAAGTTCTGGGATACATGTGCAGAACATGCAGGTTTGTTACATAGATATAATGTGCCATGGTGGTTTGCTGCACCCAACAACATGTCATCAACATTAGGTATTTCTCCTAATGCTATCCCTCCCCTAGCCCCCCAACCCCTCGACAGGCCCTGATGTGTGATGTTCCTCTCCCTGTGTCCATGTATTCTCATTGTTCAACTCCCAATTATAGGTGAGAATATGTGGTGTTTGGTTTTCTGTTCCTGGTTTAGTCTTTGGAGGGTGTATGCGTGAAGGAATTTATCCATTTATTCAAGATTTTCCAGTTTATTTGCATAGAGGTGTTTTTAGTATTCTCTCATGGTAGTTTGTATTCCTGTGGGGTCGGTGGTAATATCCCCTTTATTATTTTTTATTGTGTCTATTTGATTCTTTTCTGTTCTTTATTAGTCTTGCTAGCTGAGTTCAAGACCTGGATATCCTTGCTAATTTTCTGTCTCACTGATCTGTCTAATATTGACAGTGGGGTGTTAAAGTCTCCCATTACTGTTGTGTCGAGTCTAAGTCTCTTTGTAAGTCTCTAAGGACTTGCTTTATGTACCTGGGTGCTCCTATATTAGGTATATATACATTTAGGATAGTTAGCTCTTCTTGTTGCATTGATCCCTTTACCATTATGTAATGCCCTTCTTTGTCTTTTTTTTATCTTTGTTGGTTTAAAGTCTGTTTTTTCAGATACTAGGATTGCAACCTCTGCTTTTTTTTTGCTTTCTAATTGCTTGGTAAATCTTCTTCCATCCCTTTAATTTGAGCCTAGGTGTGTCTTTGTACGTGAGATGTGTCTCCTGAATGCAGAACACCGATGGGTCTTGACTCTTTATCCAATTTGCCAGTCTGTGTCTTTTAACTGGGGCATTTAGCCCATTTACATTTAAGGTTAATATTGTTATGTGTGAATTTGATCATGTCATTATGATGCCAGCTGGTTATTTTGCCCATTAGTTGATACAGTTTCTTTACAGTGTCAATGGCCTTTACAATTTGGTATGTTTTTGCAGTAGCTGGTACTGGTTCTTACTTTCCATATTTAGTGCTTCCTTCAGGAGCTCTTGTAAGGCAGGCCTGGTGGTGACAAAATCTCTCAGCATTTGCTCATCTGTAAAGGATTTTTTTCTCCTTCACTTATGAAGCTTAGTTTGGCTGGATATAAAATTCTGGATTGAAAATTCTTTTCTTTAAGAATGTTGAATATTGGCCCCCACTCTCTTCTGGCTTGCAGGGTTTCTGCAGAAAGATCCGTTGTTAGTCTAATGGGCTTCCCTCTGTGGGTAACCCGACCTTTCTCTCTGGCTGCCCTTAACATTTTTTCCTTCATTTCGACCTTGGTGAATCTGATGGTTATATGGCTTGGGTTACTGTTCTCAAGAAGTATCTTTGTGGTGGTCTTTGTTTTTTCTGAATTTGAATGTTGGCCTGCCTCTCTAGGTTGGGGAAGTTCTCCTGGATAATATCCTGAAGAGTGTATCCCAACTTGGTTCCCTTTTCCCCATCAATTTCAGGTACACCAATCAAACGTAGGTTTGGTCTTTTCACATGGTCTTATATTTCTTGGATGCTTTGTGCATTCCTTTTCATTTTTTTTCCTCCAATTTAGTGTTCAGGCTTTATTTCATTAAGTTGATCTTTCATCTCTGATATCCTTTCTTCCACTTGATCGATTCAGCTATTGATACTTATGTATGTTTCATAAAGTTCTTGTGCTTTGTTTTTCAGCTCCATCAGGTCATTTATGTTCTTCTCTAAACTGGTTATTCAAGTTAGCCATTCTTCTAACCTTCTTTCAAGGTTCTTAGCTCTCTTGCATTGGGTTAGAACATTCTCCTTTCTCTCAGAGGAGTTTGTTATCACCCACCTGCTGAAGCCTACTTCTGTCAATTCATCAAACTCATTCTCTGTCCAGTTTTGTTCCCTGCTGGTGAGGAGTCATTATTCTTTGTAGAAGAAGAGGTGTTCTGGTTTTTTGAATTTTTAGCCTTTTTGCACTGGTTTTTCCTCATCTTTATTGATTTATCTACCTTTGGTCTTTGATGTTGGTGACCTTCAGGTGGGGTTTTTGTGTGGACATCCTTTTGTTGGTGTTGCTGCTATTGCTTTCTGTTTGTTAGTTTTCCTTCTAACAGTCAAGCCCCTCTGCTGCAGGTCTGCTGGGGTTTGCTGGAGGTCAACTCCAGATCCTGCTTCCCTGGGTATCATCAACAGAAGCTGCAGAGCAGCAAAGATTGCTGTCTGTTCCTTCCTCTGGAAGTTTGTCTCATTGGGGCACCCACCAGATGCCAGCCAGAGCTCTCCTTTCTGAGATGTCTGTTAACCCCTTCTTGGAGGTGTCTCCCATCAGGAGCCACGGGGGTCAGGGACCCACTTGAGTGTGTCCTTTAGTAGAGCTCAAGCACTGTGCTGGTAGATCTGCTGCTCTCTTCAGAGCCAGCACACCAGAATGTTTAAGTCTGCTGAAGCTGCACCGACAGCTGTCCCTTCCCCCATGTGCTCTGCCCCAATGAGATGGTAGTTTTACCTATAAGCCCCTGACTGGGGCTGCTGCCCTTTTTTTCAGAGATGCCCTGCCCAGAGAGGAGGAATCTAGAGGGGCAGTCTGGCTACAGCTGCTTTGCTGAGCTGCACTGGTCTCTGGCCAGTCCAAACTTCCCAGCTGTTTTGTTTACATTGTGAGAGGAAAATTACCTACTCAAGCCTCAGTAATGGCAGATGCCCCTTCCCCCACCAAACTCATGCAACCCAGGTAAACTTCAGACTGCTGTGCTGGCAGTGAGAATTTCAAGCCAGTGGATCTTAGCTTGCTGGGCTCCATGGGGATGGGATCTGCTAAGCAAACCACTTAGCTCTTTGGCTTCAGCCCCCTTTCCAGGTGAGTGAAAAGTTCTGTCTCACTGGCATTCCAGGTGCCACTGGGGTATGAAAAAATTCTCCTGCAGCTAGTATGCTATGCAATGTCTATGCAAATGGCTACCCAGTTTTGTGCTTGAAACCCAGTGCCTTTGTGGTGTAGGCACCTGAGGGAATCTCCTGGTCTGCAGGTTGTGAAGACCATGGGAAAAGCACAGTATCTGGGCTGGAGTGCACTATTCTTCATGGCACAGTCCCTCACTGCTTCCCTTTGCTAGGGGAGGGAGTTCCCTGACCCTTTGGGTTTCCCAGGTGAGGGGACACTCCACCCTGCTTCAGCTTGCCCTCTGCGGGCTACACCTACTGTCTAAACAGTCCCAATAAGATGAGCTGGGTACCTCAGTTGGAAATGCAGAAATTATCTGCCTTCTTTGTTGATCTTGCTGGGAGCTGCAGACTGAAACTCTTCCAATTCGGCCATCTTGCCAGTCACCCCCATTATTGAGTTCCTTCAAGGTAATTAGTTTGGATTCCTTTTTTGAATATTTGTTGATTTTATTTTTATCCAGTTCTGTTATTTGAGAGTTATTATATCTTTTTGGTGGTGTCATATTTCTTGATATTTCATGTTGTGTCCCTGCTTTGATGTCTATGCATGTGGTGGGACAATGGCTATTCCAGTTTCTAGAGTGGATTTCATAGAGAAAGACTTTCATCTGAAGTTGAGTGTTTGTGTGCAGGTGATGAAGAGTGGGTAACTCAGTTTTTGAGTAGATGCAGTGTGATAGTATCTGTGTAGTTCCCCTAGCTATGGTCAATATCAGCAATAATTTTGGGTGCCTCAGTGGCCTAGGCTGTAGAAGGTTGCAGCAGTATCAGGAGTAGTGTAGGTTGTTAATGTCCTTGGTGTCAAAGTATTTGGGCATCCCCCTATTTTTATTTTCCTAAAATTGGGGTGACTTAGCCTAAGGGATTCCTTTTGATGTCAGCTCTGATATGGCATACATGCAGCTGCATTGGTGCTGGGTTACAAGTACAGGTCCTTGAAGTTGTCATAGAAGCATCATTCTAGACTCAGGGTCTTTTAGTCATGTATTGTGACAACTGGGCCTTGGGGGGCAGGTTCACTCTCTGTGGCAGGGTTGAATGTAGATTGCCCACAGAGCCAAGATCTGTGACTCTGTAGCACACCCTAGCAGCTGAAGCCCACAGGCTGAGTTGTAGCTGTGAGTCTGTTTCTGAGGGTGAGGTTCAGGACAATGCCCTGGCCTGACTCTGAGGTAAAAGGGGTGCTCTTTAGATTTGAGCCCAGCAAGTGGAATATGGCTACTATCATTAATAAGATAGGATAGGTGCATAACTGCTAAATAACCAAGCTCAAGTCAACAGATGGAAATGTTGGTACTGGTTTGTGAGTGCACTGTTCTTAAGAGAAATTTTTAACATGACAAGCTTAGAAAACTGTATGAAGCTGATGTTACCAACGGAGAGGACTGTCTTCATCTAGTAAGTAGACATGTTGAGAGGATCTAGTCTATTTCAGTGGTGTTGATTACACAATATTCAACATGACACACATCACTTGGAGACTCTAAAAGCATCATTAATTTATTGCTGCTGGCCTAGGGACTGGTTAAAAAGTAATATGCTTTGTATATTAATGATCTCTTTCAACTAAGTATTCCTTATCCATTGCTTTCTTTCTCCTAACTTCCAAATTATGAGAACTCCAGTCTCTAAGCCTTGGCATATGCAGTACCCTTACTCTCTCCTTTATACCCTGTGGCAATTAATCCCTTTATTCTCCATCTTCATCATTGTTCCTTCTCTTCACTTTGTATATTTTTGTTTATTCCTGCACTACTGCACCCTAGAACAAGTTGTCTGTTGCCTCCCATCTAGATTATAATAGTGTGGGCCCATCTTGTCATTGTAAACCCATTCTCTTCCTCTGTAATTTATCCTAGGTTTTGCTGTCATATTGCTTTTTTCATATTTGTTTTTACAAAATTTCAACTTTATAATGAATCTGCAGGCAATATTGAGTCCACGTACCTTTCTGACAGAAAAATATAATTGCAGACTCTTGATTCAGGCTCACAGTATCTAATGATATGGCCCTAATTTACCTTTTCTATTAATTTAGATTGTGGTTGCCTACAGGTGATAATGGCTTTAACACATAATGTCTTTATTTATCTCAAATACAGGGATTCTCTTGGTGGGGCAATCTAGGACAATACAGCAGCCCCCAAAGCAGCAAAGAGTCAAGTGCCTTCCTTTTTCCCACTAAATTTAGTATACAGACCTTCATTTTCATGATTAAATCCCAGGATGGGGTATACTCTACCTCCTGCTTCACATTTGTGTTTTGAGCATGAAAGAGGAAATAGAGGAAATGGACTTAGAGACCTTCTGCTTATATTTTTTAGCAAAAAAAAAAAAAAATGCTGTGTGACTCAGCTAGCTGCAAAGAGCCTGATGAATGGAATTTTTAGGCAAGCATGGAATAAGGGGGTAGGAAATAAAATTTGGGCAAGTTGGTCTACAGCCTCTGCTATACAAGCAGTATTTTTTTTCTAGTACTGTACTTTTCAGTTTCTATGTTGGTAACTATATAACTATGTGAGTAGTTTTGAATTCACTGTAATCAAATATGCTGGTAAATAATTTGTCAGATAATTGCATCAAATCATTCCTAGGAAAAGCACAACCAACCATCTGAATTTACTATTGAAAGCTTGGAAAACACTGCAGCTGACTTGTTTGGAGCTGGGACAGAGACAACAAGCACAACCCTGAGATATGCTCTCCTTCTCCTGCTGAAGCACCCAGAGGTCACAGGTATGATCACAGATGATAAGTTAATTAATTTTCAAAAAAGATTTTGGGAAGGTGTTGCTAGTGTCCTCCTTCACATTTATCTTAGAGAAGCTTCATTATTTAAACTTCTGTGCTTCCAGCTGTAATCTGTTTCAAACTAATGGTGATTAAAATGGGATACCTTGGCCTGCCATGGTGGCTCACACCTGTAATCCCAGGACTTTGGGAGGCTGAGGTGAGTGGATCACTTGAGGCCAGGAGTTCAAGACCAGCCTTGGCCAAAATGGCCAAATCCCATCTCTAGTAAAAATGCAAAACTTAGCCAGGCATGGTGGCACATGGCTGTAATACCAGCTAATCGAGAGGCTGAGGCACTGGAATTGCTTGAACCCGGGTGGCAGAGGTTGTAGTGAGCCAAGATTTTGCCACTATACTCCAGTCTGGGCAATGGAGTGAGACTGTCTCAGAAAGAAAAAAAGAAAAAAAGAAAAAGAAAAGATAAAAGGGGCATCTTTGCACAGTAGAGGAAAATAACAGAGAAATGAAGACAGCACGGCAGTAGCAAAAGCAATAGAACTCTGGTCCAATGTGTCTGGATTTATGGCAGGAAGAGACAAGATAAATTGGCCTGGGATTGCATGTTGGTTTTATTATGAGAAGGCCATTTTAAATAGCAAGTATATTCTTGAAGATAACTTTTCTCATTCTCAAAATTTCAGGTTCCAATGCTGGAGTAGGGAAACTGGAAACTCTCCTTATTGAAAGATAAATGGTAATCCTAAAAAAGTAGTGAGTCTGCCTGAGAAAATTCCTAGTCCAATAAATACTCTAAAAAGTTAGATTCATAAGAAAGGTGATTCTGTTTACTAGAAGAGGTATATAAAGAATGTTCCATTTAGGCAGAATATGTACCTGAGACAGTTTCCATGAAATTGGTGTCGGACAAAATAAGATTTTTTTGAGGAAGTCAATAATTTTATCTTTTATGAACAATTTTATTTTAGAAATTTACTTTTAAGGACTTTTGGTTATGCTGTAGATAAGAAATATTCTTTTTTTCTCCTATGTCAGTATCCCCCATTGAAATGACAATAACCTAATTATAAATAAGAATTAGGCTTTTTTTTCAACAGTTACTAGCCTATAGAGTTCTAGAAGATTTTTTGTCAAATTTTATTATAGATTAAAGGGTACAAATACAGGTTTGTTATGTAGGTAAGTTGTGTAACACTGAGGCTTGGGGTCCCAGCTATTCCATCACACTGACAGTAAGCATATTACCCAACAAATGGTTCTTCAGGCCACATCCCTTCTCTCCCTCCCCCATCTAGTGATCCTCAGTGTCTATTGTTCCCATCTTTAAGTTCTTGTGTATTCAGTGCTTACCTCCCACTTATAAGCAAGAACATGTGGTATTTGGTTTTCTGTTCTTGTTAGATTGCTTAGGATAATGGCCTCCTGCTTCATCTATAATGCTGCAAAAGACATAACTTTTGTTCTTTCTTATGGCTGCATAACATTCCATTATGTATGTACTAGTCTGTTCTCATGCTGCTGATAAAGACATACCTGAGACAGGGTAACTCATAAAGGAAAGAGGTTTAATGGACTCTCAATTCCACATGGCTGGAAAGGCCTCACAATAAGTCTCTGATAGAGACTTATTCACTATCATGAGAATGGCATGGGAAAGTCCTGCCTCCATGATTAAATTACCTCACATTGAGACCCACCCGTGACATGTGGGAATTAGGGGAGCTACAATTCAAGATGAGATTTGGGTGGAGACACAGCCTAACCATATCAGTGTATATTTGCTACATTTTCCTTATACAGTCCACTGTTGATGGGCACACAAGTTGATTCCATTTCTTCACTATTGTGAATAGCACTACAGTGAACATATGGGGGTGTGTGTCTTATTGATAGAATGAATATTTTGGGGGCATAAACTCCATAGTGGGATTGCTTGGTCAACTGGTAGTTCTATTTTAAGTTCTTTCAGAAATATCCAAACTGGTTTCCACAGTGGCTGAACTAGTTTGCACACCCACCAACAGTGTAAAAGCATTTCCATTTCTCTGCAACCTCACCAGCATCTGTTGTTTTTGGACTTTTTAATATTAATAATTGCTATTCTGACTGGTGTGAGATGGTACCTCACTGTGATTTTGATTTGCATTTCTCTGATGATTAGTGATGTTGAGCATTTTTTCATATGTTTGTTGGCTGCTTGTATGTCATCTTTGGAGAAGTGGCTGTTCATGTCTTTTGCCCATTTTTAATTGATTTTTTTTTTTTTTTGTTTTTCTGCTTGTTGATTTGTTTAAGTTTTTTATAGATTTTTTTCTGTTGATTCATATTTAGATTTTGGATATTAGACATTTAGGTCCTTTAAGGTAGGAAGAGTATAGGAAATAGTCAAGAAGACTTTAACAAATTTCTAAAACACAGACAGCATATAGAGGAATGATAAATCTGTACAGAGAGGGTAAACTTATAATCAAAAGGTCAGAAGAGAAAAATTTATCAAGGATGAAAACTTAATCAGTGTCCCTTAAATCCCCCCAATATTGGTATTTGGCAGTACCAAGGGTCAAAGATGGTGGAGAATGAGGCTGAAAAAGGAGGCTCTCTCTGCCTACATTTCCTCCACAACTCTTTTCATCAGGTAACTGATTTTCTCCCACAAGAAGAAGGAGGCTCACTCTCTAGAGAAACTGAGCTTAAGAAGCCCTGTACTCAGAGACACACAGCAGTGCCAGAAAAGGCATGAGGTGTAGGCTAGAAAGGCAGATTTGGTACTGGTCCACTCATTGAATTCAGAGACTCTTAGCTCTTTTATTCATCTTGCTTCCTAAAATTCAGCAGCTAGATTTATCCTACAAAAAGGGAACTGATCTAGAGAAATGACATTTTTCTTTTGCCAGCTTAACAGATGATTCTCTTCAATGTCCAACAGAGTGAATGAAATGAAAACATATGCTGTTAGACACAGGGTTATGGAATTTCAGGACAAGAGAATTAAAGGGAAAATCACAAAAGCTTTCAGAGCTGTACCAGGTTATATTGAAATAATTAGGATTCAGAAATCTCAAGAAGAACTATTAATATTATCTTGTATATTAATAAAAATAGAGTGTTTTCAGATGTGCTTGTTTGCCAAAAATTTTACCATTTTCCCTTTCTCAGAAAAATACTGGAGAATGTGCTTCATTCAAATGCCTAAAACCTTGTTAGAGAAAGTCCTGAGCTGCAGCAATCAGGAAACCTCATGTAGGAGAATAAGAGTGTCAGGGAGGCTGCCTAGCACCAGACCTAGAAAACAACTACTTCAGAATGGACCTGGTGGATAATTCAGAAGTGAGATGAGACAGCAAGAACAAAAGAGAGGTGACAGATTTTATGAGAGTTTCCAATAACTAAAAAGGGAGTTTCAAACATCTGCTGGAACATTTGTAAATAATTCTAACTTGGGAAACAGAAAATTACAAAATGAAATAGACATGGTTAAGCCCAGGAAAGTACTAAAAATAAAATTTAATCATAGCTGTCTTACCAGAGAACCATATTTGTGTAGTCAGAATGATGTAAGCAATGAATACTGATATCATAAAAATTGTCATCTAAATATATTCTGGAAAAAGCAGTGTGGAAAAGTGAGTGTGTCTATCTGAGGGTGTGTTCAAATATGAGGGGAAGATGGAGATTAAAATTCTTATCTCTCATAATAAAAAATTGTTAAATATAATCTACAAAAAGATAAGTAAGAATTAGAAACAGAGTATTTAAAAATGTGAATGTATGTTCAGAAGAAGCTGCTAGAATGTTCAAAACGGTGGATTTGGAAAGTGTGAGAATGAATAGAATACCATTGCAATTTGTGACCCCTCCCACACACAGATGCACAAATACAGTCATATATATGCATAAATCTGATAGTATAATTTAATGTTTAAGCAACATGTTATTTTGATATGAAATTAATCCATTTTCTCCAAGACAGTAATTTCATGACTAAATTATATGCTTACTTTATGTTTTCAAACATTTTATTATTTTTATTTGTATTATCATATATACTAATGTATATGTATATACAGATGTATCTTTTATCTTTTTTAATTTTTATGGGTACAAAGTAGGTATATATCAACATGTTTGGAGGTACATGAGATGTTTTGATACAGGCATGCAATGTGAAATAAGCATGTCATGGAGAATGGGGTATCTATTCCCTCAAGCGTTTATTCTTTGAGTTACAAACAATTCAATTACACTCTTTAAGTTATTTTAAAACGTACAATTAAGTTATTATTGGCTATAGTCACGCTTTTGTGCTATCATATAGTAGATCTTATTCATCTCCACCTCCCCTCCCCCCCCCCACTACCCTTTCGAGTCTCTGGTAACCATCCTTCTACACTTTATGTCCATTAGATCAATTTTTTAATTTTTAGATCCCACAAATAAGTGAGAACATTCTATGTTCGTCTTTCTGTGCCTGGCTTATTTCACTTAATGTAATAATCTCCAGTTCCCTTCATGTTTTTGCAAATGACTGAATCTCATTCTTTTTTTATGGTTGAATAGAACTACATTGTGTATATGTACTACATTTTCTTTATACACTTGTCTGTTGATACATATTTAGGTTGCTTCGAAGTAGCTATTGTAAACAGTGCTGCAACAACAAGAGTGCAGATACCTCTTCGATATACTTATTTCCTTTCTTTCGGGTATATACCAAGCAGTAGGGTTGTTGGCTCATATGGTCGCTTTATTTTTAGTGTTTTGAGGAACATTCAAACAGCTCTCCATAGAGGTCATACTAATTTGCATTCCCACCAACATTGTACGAGGGTCCACTTATCTCCACATCCTCACTAGCATTTGTTATTGCCTGTCTTTTTGATATAAGCCATTTTAACTGGAGTGAGGTGACATCTCATTGTAGTTTTGATTTACATTTCTCTGATGATCAGTGGTGTTGACCACTTTTTGTATGCCTGTTACCCATTTATATATCTTCTTTTGAGAAACATCTATTCAAATCTTTTGCCCACTTTTGGATTGGATTATTAGATTTTTTTCTATAGAGTTGCTTGAATTTCTTATATATTCTGGTTATTAATCTCTTGTCAGATGAATAGTTTGCAAATATTTCTCTCCATTCTGTAGGTTGTCTCTTCCCTTTGTTGATTGTATCTTTGGCTGTGCAGAAGCTTTTTAACTTGATGTGATTCCATTTGTTCATGTTTGCTTTGAATACCCGTGCTTGTAGGGTATTGCTCAAAACATTTTTGCCTAGACCAATGTCCTAGAGATTTTCCCTAGTGTTTTCCTAGTTTGAGGTCTTAGATTTAAGTCTTTAATCCATTTTGAGTTGATTTTTGTATATGGCAAGAGATATGAGTCCAGTTTCATTCTTCTGTGTAGGATATTAAATTTTCCCAGCATATTTATTGAAGAGACTGTCTTTCCCCCAGTGTACATTCTTGGCACCTGTGTTAGTCTGTTCTCATGCTTCTAATAAAACCATACACAAGACTGGATAATTTATAAAGGAAAGAAGTTTAATGGACTCACAGTTCCACATGGCTGGAGAGGCCTCACAATCATGGCAGAAGATGAATGAGGAGAAAAGTCATGTCTTACATGGCAGCAGGCAGAGAGCTTAGCAGGGGAACTCACATTTATAAACCATCAGATGTTGTGAGATTTATTCACTACCATGAGAAAAGTATGGAGGAAACCACCCCCATGATTCAATGGTCCCTACCTGGCCTCCCCCTTGACTTGTGGGGATTATTATAATTCAAGATGAGATTTGGGGTGGGGACACAGCCAAACCATATCAGCCCCTTTGCCAAAAATGAGTTAACTCTAGATATGTGAACTTGTTTCTGAATTCTCTATTCTGTTCCATTGGTCCATGTGTTTGTTTTTATGTCAGTACAATGCTGTTTTAGTTAGTATAGCTCTGCAGTTTAATTTGAAGTGAGATAATGTGATTCCTCCAGTTTTGTTCTTTTTGCTTAGGATAGTTTTGACTATTCTGGGTCTGTTGTGGGTCCATATACATTTTAGGATTTATTTTTTCTATTTCTGTGAAGAATGCCATTGATATTTTGATAGGAATTTTATTGAATCTGTAGATTGTTTTGATAGTATGGGCACTTTAAAAATATTGATTTTTCCAATCCATGAACATGAAATATTTTTCTGTGTGTTGGGTCCTCTTAAATTTCTTTCCTCAGTGTTTTATAGTTTTCATTATAGAGATATTTCGGTTCTTTGGTTAAATTAATCCTAGGTATTTAATTTTATGTATGGCTATTTTCAATGGGATTATTTTTTAAATTTCTTTTTCTTTTTTTTCGCTGTTGGCATATAACAACACTACTGATTTTTATGTTGATTGTGTATCCTTCAACTTTACTAAATTTGTTCATCAGTTCTAATAATTATCTTGTAGAATCTTTAGGTTTTCCTACTATAAGGTTATATCAACTGCACACAAGGATATTTTGACTTCTTCCTTTCCAATTTGGATAGGCTTTATATCTTTCTCTTGTCTGATTGCTCTTGCTAGGTCATCCAGTACTATGATGAATAACAATGGTGACAATGGTCATCCTTGTTGTGTTCCTGATCTTAGAGGAAAGACTTCCCATTTTCCCCATTCAGGATAGTACTAGTTGTAGGTCTGTCATATAGCTTTTTTATGTTGAGGTATGTTCCTTCTATCTCAAGTTTTTTTTATGAATTTTTATCAGGAAGGGATGTTAAATTTTATCAAATACTTTTTAAGCATCAACTGAAATGATCATATGGTTTTTATCCTTCATTCTGTTGATATGATGTATCACACTGCTTGATTTGCACATGTTGAACCATTCTTGCATCCCAGGGATAAATCCCACTTGGTCATTGTGAATGACCTTTTTATTGTATTTTTGAATTTGGTTTGCTAGTATTTTGTTGAAGATTTTTGCATTAGTGTTCATCAGGTGTATTGGCCTGTAGTTTTCTTTTTTTGATGTGTCTTAGTCTGATTTTGGTATCAGGGTAATATTGGCCTCATAGAATGAGTTTGGAAGTATTATCTTCTCCTTTATTTTTTGGAATAGTTTGAGTAGGGTTGGCATTAGTTCTTCTTTAAATGTTTGGTAAAATTCAGCAGTGAAGCTAGCCAGTCTTGGGGTTTTCTCTACTGGGATGACTTTATTTCTCATTTGATCCTGGTACTGGTTATTGCATGTTCAGGTTTTGGATTTCTTCCTGGTTCAATCCTGATGGGTCAGATTTGTCTAGGGATTTGTCCATTTCTTCTAGATTTTCCAATTTATTGGCATATAGTTGCTCATAGTAACCACTAATTATTCTTTGAATTTCTGCAGTATCAGTTGTAATGCCTCCTTTTTAATTTGTTTTTATTTATCTGAATCTACTCTTTTTTTTCTTAGTCTGGCTAAAGGTTTTTCAATTTTATTTAACTTCTCAAAAAAGCAAGTTTTTGTTTCATTGATCTTTTGTTTTGTTTTCTTCACTTAAATTTTATTTATTTCTGCTCTGATCTTTATTATTCATTTTCTTCTACTAATTTTGGTTTTAATTTGCTTTTGCTTTTCTAATTCTTTAGGATGCATCACTAAATTTTTTATTTGTCAATTTTCTCCATTTTTACTATAAGCTGTTGTAGCTATAAACTTTCCTCTTAGTACTGGTCTTGCTGTAGCCCCTAGGTTTTTGTATGTTGTGTTTTCATTATCATTTGTTTCAGGAAATTGTTCAATTTTCTTTTTAATCTCTTCATGGACCCACTGTTCATTTATGAACATATTTCTAAATTTCCATTTATTTGTGTAGTTTCCAAAATTCCTCTTGTTATTGATTGCTGGTTTTATTACATTGTGGTCAGAGACGATGCTTGATATTATTTCAGTTTCTTTGAATATTTTAAGACTTGTTTTGTGACCTAACATACGGTCAATTCTTGATAACAATCCATGTGCTGTGGAAAAGAATGTGTATTCTGTAGCAGTTGGATAAAATATCCTGCAAATATCTATTAGATCCATTTGATCTATAGTGCAGATGAAGTTCAATGTTTCCTTGTTGATTTTCTATCTGGATGACCTGTCCAATGCTGAAAGTGGGGTGTTGAAGTCTCCAGCTATTATTATATTGGGGCCTATCTCTCTCTAGTTCTAATTATGTGTCTTTTATATATCTGGGTGCTCCATTGTTGGTGGCATATATATTTAAACTTGTTCCATCTTCTTGCCAAGCTGACCACTTTATCACCAATAATGATCTTCTTTGCGTCTTCTTATTGTTTTTGTTTTGAAATCTACTTTGATTTAAATATAGTAACTCACGCTCTTTTTTTCATTTCCATTGGCATGTACTGTCTCATTCCATTCCTTTATTTTCAGCCTATGTGTGTCTTTATAAGTGAAGTGTGTTTCTTTTAGGCAACAGATTAATAGGTCTTGTTTTTCCATCCAGGTCTGTAACAGGTCAGTATGTCTTTTGATTGGAGATTTTATTCCATTTACATTCAGTGTTATTATTGATAAGTAAGGACTTACCCATGCCCTTTTGTTATTTGTTTTCTGGTCATTTTGTGGACTTCTCTTCCTTCTTTCATTTCTTCCTGTCTTCCTTTATTGAAGAGAATTTTCTCTGTTTATATGTGTACAGATTTTTCTTAATGTGTGGTTTATGGCAGTTACACATTTGTGCATCTGTAACCGTCCTCTCTTTAAGTTTGCATATACTTCCAGCACTATAATTTAAATTTATAATATGTTTGGATACCTTCATCATGATTCATGTACTCCTGAATTGCTACAACAAATGTGCCATTTTTCTCCTTTTCCATCAGTTTTTACTTGTGTCTTATCAGCTAAAGTCCAGGAAGAGATTGAACGTGTGATTGGCAGAAACCGGAGCCCCTGCATGCAGGACAAGAGCCACATGCCCTACACAGATGCTGTGGTGCACGAGGTCCAGAGATACATTGACCTTCTCCCCACCAGCCTGCCCCATGCAGTGACCTGTGACATTAAATTCAGAAACTATCTCATTCCCAAGGTAAGTTTGTTTCTCCTACACTGCAACTCCTTGTTTTTGAACTCCCCAAATTCATAGTATCATTCTTAACCTCTACCATCACTAGGTGAGAGAAGTGCATAACTCATATGTATGGCAGTTTAACTGGACTTTCTCTTGTTTCCAGTTTGGGGCTATAAAGGTTTGTAACAGTCCTACTGTCTGGCAGTGTGTGTTCTCCAGATTTATTATCTTTCTTCAAGATTGGTTTGGCTACTCTTAGGTGCTTATATTTCCAAATAAATTTTAAAGGTATTAGTTTGTAAATTTCCCAAAACCTTGGGCTGGAATTTCTGTCAGGGTGACACTAAATTTATAGGCTAGTTTGGAAAGAACTGAATCTTGACACGTTGAGTCTTTCCATTCCTGAATATAATTATGCTTCCAATTTGTTTGGGGTTTCTTTTATTTAACCAGGAATGTTGTGATTTTGTTGTCATGGTTTTCAAGTCTTTGGTTTTCCCTAGATAATTAACATTTTTGTTGTGGAACATAATTAGTTTTTATCATTCTGATGATGTTAATCTGTCAACTTTGCTAAATTTACTAATCAATATTCATAATTTATTTCTGGATTCATTGTAATTTCTGTGTACATTATACTGTATCTGAGTTAATATTGTTTTATTTCTTATTTTCCATTTCTCATGGGCTTAATGTCTCTTTATTGCATTCATTACTGCATTAGCTAGAATTTCTAGGAGAACATTGAATAGAATTGGTTACAGTGGGGATCCTTGTTTCTCATTTCTAATTTGCAGGAAGCAGTGGAAGTTTTCCATTTCAATATTGAGAATGATGCTTGAAGTAGATTTTGGTAGATTTTTTTTTATCAGATTAGAGAAGTTTGCTGTCATATATATATATATATATATGTCATAATTGTGTGTAAAATCTTATCAAATCAATACTCTGCATCTATTTATATAATTGTGTGTTAGTCCATTTCCATTGCTATAAAGGAATATCTTTGGCTGGGTAATTTATAAATAAAAGAGTTTTATTTTGGCTCATGGCTCTGCAGGCTGTGCAAGAGGCATAATGGGGGCAGGCATCTACTCCTAGTGAGGACTTCAGGTAACTTCCAATCATGGGAGAAGGGGAAAGGGAAGCAAGAATGTCACATGGCAAGAGAGGGAGTAAGAGAAAAAGGAGTAGAAGTGACTTTAAACAACCAGCTTGTGTGTGAACTAACAGAATATGAACTCACTTATTATCACGGGAAGAGCTTTAAGCCACTCATGAAGAATTCACCCCCATGTCCTAAATACTTCTCACCAGACCCCACATCCAACATTGAGAATCACATTTCAACATGAGATTTGGAGGGGACAAATATCCACACAACATCAGATTATATATATTGGGCTTACATTTCTCACTAAATAGAAATAAGTATGCACATAGAGATGAACTGGCCTTCTTCATATTGTTTAGGACTTCAGTGTTTACATTCACAAGAGATTTGGTTTATAATTTTCTTTCTCAGAATTTTCAAGGTTTTTGATATTAAGATTATGCCAGCCTTATAAAACCAGGCAAGAAATGTTTCCTAATGTGAGTCTGTTTTTATTGCCATTCCCTCTCTCCACTTTTCTTCTTGTGATCACTTTGTTGTATCTTTGAAATGCCTGATAACTTTTGGTTAAATACCAGATGGTATATATAAGAAATTGCAGAATTGCAGAGGAGGTTTATATTCTTCAAAGAAAGATTCATTCCTCTCCCATCGGCGGTCATAATGACATGACACCTGTTGTCATGATTCAGAATTGGACATAATGTGAACCCAGTTGAAAATTGAGTCTCAGTGTTAGCTTAGCTCTCTGAGGTTCTCCTACCTTTGGAAGCTTGAAACCAATTTTTGTCTTGGCAGCTTTGCAGTGCCTTCTATCACATGGTTTCTGTATTAATCCAGACACTCCAGTTGCCATCTCAAACCTACTCTTTTCCAATCAAAACCAATACATATGATTAGTAAAATAAAAAATAATATAACTGAAAGTTGTATTTTTGAGGGGAAAAAGCAATAAGACTTGGTAAGGTTGCAATTACTAATGTCATCTTTTGAAGAAGACAGATAGATAATTTACTTAGAGATTATGGGGCTTACTCTAGTGGTCACTGATTTAGTACAAGAGAAAAGACTTCAATGCACTCTGTTTTCACAAACACAGGAGATAACCAGGAGACTTTCATTTCTCAAAATTAGGGTCTGAGGGTAATGGTAATGAGACTTACTTCTTCTCCTATAACTAACTAAATGAGAAATATACTGAAGAATCAGGCAGGAGTTGCCAGTCTCCCCAGTTCACTGCATCAGCTTTGGTGACCTCCTGGAGGGGAATGCTGCATCTGATGAGTCTCTTCATTCACCCCCACGCAGGGCAGCTCATGCTGTGCCTGATGTCTTTTAAGCCCTGAGAAGCCAGAGCCCAAGGGGATAACCCATTGAATCCCTTCTTCATGGAATAGCCCAGTACAGAAAAAAGCAGCACTGTGTGGCCAATTCTACCCTCTTTACAAATCAGATACATGTGTTCTTCTGCTACAGGCTGGATCCACTTATCTAGCTGGAGATAATAGTCTGAGACAGGAGTTCACAAACTGTTTCTGTAATGGGCCAGATAGTAAATATTTTAGACTTTTCAGGCCATGTGGTTTCTGTTGCAATTCTTGACATCTGCTATTGTAGCATGAAAGCAGTCATAAACAACCTGCAAATGAATGAGTATTGATATGTTCCAATTTTTATAGAAACAAATGTAAATTTCCTAAAAATGTTTGTTTCAAAAATATTGTTTCTTATTTGCATTTGTTCAATGTAAATACTTTTAGCTCACATGCTATAAAAAAACAGGTGGCAGGATGGACTTGTGCAGGGAGTATTTTTTATTGATGCCTAATGTAAGACATCCCTGTCCAGTAGAATTTTCTGCAAAGATGTGCGATTGATTTGTGCTTTTATGTCATATTTAAGGAATATTTGTCAGCATGAGATTCCAAAGACTGGCTTTTAACTTTTCCAGAATTTTTTTGTTTTAGCTCTTATATCTAGATCAATGACATATTTCAAATTAATTTTTATTTCATAATATGAAGTAATAGTGGTCATGCTTCAATGTCTATAAATTTCTACTTATTCAAGTAACATTTGTTGAAATAAATCTGCTTTGGTATCTTAATAACATTTTAATATAGTACTTGTTTATAAATATTCAAGGGAATATTTTTAAAAAACAAAATTATAGACTATTTATATGAAAATTTAGGGGGTAGAATTTTTCCTAACATTTTTTATTATAAAATTTTTTAAAATAAATAATATTACACACACATATGTATATGTACATATGGCAGTGTGTATATATATCTACTTTGATATCTGTCCATCCATTTACACCTCAATACTTCAGTATGTACAGCACAATAACAATGGTTTTCTCCTACATAATAATAATAGCATTCATACTGTGGAGTTATTAATACAATAAATTATTTACTATAGAGATTTTATTTAAAATTTCCCAACTTTAAAAGAATATTTTAATCACTTTTTTTCTTGCAATTCACTCTCCAGTCAAGAAATAAGCACATAGTTTCAGTATCCTGTTATTTTCATCTCCTGTAATCAAGAAGAGTCCCTTTTCCGCTGTTTCCTTTCAGTATGTTGATCTCTGTAAAGAGTTGAGCCATTAGTCATTTAAATTTTCCTGGGGCTCATTTTGTATAATTGTTTTCTAAATATTATATTCCAGTTATGACTTTGGCAAGAAAACAACATAGTATTTTGAATATTCCGCTGAATCACAGTGGTGAGGCGGGACATATAATGTCACATATGCCATTATTGGTTATGCTAAGATCCTCACCTAATAAGTTGGAATCTGCCAGATCTTTCCATTGAAGGGGTTCTGCTTTTTATGCATGAATGATAAAAATCTATGGCATGGTACTTTAAGACAGAACACCCTACTTCCAAAGTCACACATCCAATAGTTTTATCTTTCATTAATGATCCTCACTTGACCTGATGATCTTGACCTGAATGGTTACAAATAGGTGATTTTTCTAATTTCATCATTCCTTCTGTATTTTTAAGCTAGGATTAATCTGTAATGAATATCTCTCCCATATCTTTAAATGAAGACAAACAAACTGCATGGCAATGACAAGAACTCAATAGTTTTATCCTTGCCACTACACTTGTTACCATCCCAGAAGATGTCATTTGAAATTCAATCATATGTTTATTCACAAATGCCCTGTGAACAGATACTGTGGCCATTTCCTGTGTCAACAGAGACTTCAACTTTTAGTCATAATCTACACATAAGGTTGGTGAAAACTGAAGTGATGGAATAGAGCAGCAAGTGTGGACAGCCACTAGTGTCCAAGCTTGATGAAAAGGAGGACAGATTCAGAATGTTGCACCCAAGTATCCAAGTACTCAGGACTTCAAATGTGATTGCAGGGCACTTTAGCAAGATTATTGTCATGGGCCTTAAGTTCATGACTCTTATTACTTGGTCTATCCATCTGGAAATGGTACTGCTCTTCTTTGGAATGGGATTTCCTCATCTGCACATCAAAAGACTTAACTACGTGATTACCACTGTTTCTTCAATCTTCATGACTTCTTTACAGCTCAGTTCATCTATGTCTCTTCTTTCTAGGGCACAACCATATTAATTTCCCTGACTTCTGTGCTACATGACAACAAAGAATTTCCCAACCCAGAGATGTTTGACCCTCGTCACTTTCTGGATGAAGGTGGCAATTTTAAGAAAAGTAACTACTTCATGCCTTTCTCAGCAGGTAATATAAATTTATTTCCATTTGTATTTCAGGGTACAAGATAACTTTTTCGATCAGTTGGAACTTACATGTGCCTCCTCTGCAGTGGTACAATTACTCTTTGTAAACGATCAAGAGCACTGTTCTGAATGCCTGTGTGCTCCCTGCTCATGATACATCCTAATTATTGGGCCAGATTAGTGGGTTTTGGAGAGTTAATCCAGTTCTTCCAAATTGAGAAAGCTGAAGTATAGGTTGGTTGAATTCTGCCTCTAGATACACCACCGAGGTACCCAAGAACTCCTCCTGGAAGATAAAACTAATTACATTTTCTTCACTAGCCATGAGGAAGTTATCTCACTCCAGAACTTCACTGAGTGTTTTCCACATGGTGTCCCTCACCCCCTAGGCTGGACTTGTAGGATAAAATTATCCTAAAACACAGAATACGGTCTTAAAAGGCTCACTTCTGAGTTTGGAAAGCAGAGTAAACAGATCATTGTAGTTCAGTAGGACTGAGGCTGTGATATGGAAACAACAGGCTGTTGGGGATAGGGAGGTAGATGGAAAACCTGTCTGCTTCTTGTTCTTTTATACCCCAAAGTGAGGCACAAGTAACATTTTAATAGCAGTAAAGACATTTGAGCTACCTCAAAGGAGGCAGAGAGGATGAAAAGAAGAGAAGACAGGGCTATTAAAGGAGATAATAAGCCACGGGAGCAGGACATTGGCTCCAAATAAAGGATATTAGAACCTTTGCCAAATAACCATGGATGGGATGAGGGGGACATTGGGAATGTAGCAGGATACTCTTCAGTGATGCAGAGCACCATGCTGTTCCCCTAGTCGTGGCCATGTATCTTGGATGTTGGATATCCATACTTGAAATGTGTGTGCTGAACATCTGGTGATAGAATCTCCTTCCTTTATTCTATGACCTTTAATGTCTGCTTTATATCTGCTACTGTAGATACCAACACAACAAGAAAAGAAACCTACCTTCAAGCATTCACATTTAGCACATGTATTAGTCCATTCTTACATTGCCTTAAAGAACTACTTGAGATTGGGTAATTTATGAAGAAAAGAGATTTAATTCACTCACAGATCCACAGGTTGTACAGGAAGCATGGCTGGGAGGCCTCAAGAAACTTGCAATCATGGTGGGAGGCAGAGCAGAAGCAAGCACATCTTTCCATGGCATAGCAGGAGAGAGAGAGCAATGAGGAAAGGCTACATACCTTTAAACAACCAGATCTCATGAGAACTCACTCACTATCATGAGAACAGAAAGGGGGAAATTATCCCCCATGATTCAATCACCTCTAACCAGGTATCTCCCCCAACATTGGGAATTACAATTTGACATGAGATTTGGGTAAGAACACAGAGCCCAACCATATCGCACACTAATAAATAAATAAATAAATCAGTAATTATTATTCCAGGTGACCCGTGCTGTCTGTTTCTTCTGCCATAACAAAATATCCAAGACTAGGCAATTGATAAATAATGGAAATTTATTTCTCACAATTCTGAAGGCTGGGAGTTCCAAGATCGAGGTGTCAGCAAGTTCAGTGTCTGATGTGGGCCTATTCCTTACAGATAATGACCCCTCTGTATCCTTATATGGCAGAAGTGCAAAAAAGGCAAAAGAGGAGAAATGGCTCCCTTGCATCTCTTGATGTTGTTATTTTAGCAAGGACAGAGCCCCCCTGACTTACTCACTTCCTAAAAGGAGCCATCTCTTTAGTAATGTTGCATTGGGATTATGTGTCAACATATGAATTTGGGAGAGGCATATTCAGACCATAGCACATTTTTCAATGGAAGTATAAATATAATGTTGAGGAAACCTAGAGAAAGCAACATTTTCTTGCTCAAGGAGATGAGAAAGAGGGTTAAAAGAGGAGATAAAATTTGACCTATGTCCTGACTGTGGTAATAGAAAAGTTCATCTTGGCCAAAAGGAGCAGCATGATATGAAATTTGAAACTTCATGGTGTGCTGGAGACTGATGATGAGTGGCTATGCTTAGAGTTGACAGTATCGGATTTGAAGAGTGTAAGGAGTGATGTGGATCATCAGACTGGAAACAGAATGTGAGGGTCCAGATCAATCCATTGGGACCTTATCCTATAGGAAATACAGGGAAGCCATTTAAAGTTTTAAAGTGAGAAGGTGACCTGTTTAGACATGTGCTCCTGAAAGTACCTAGGGGAAAAAAATCTTTGGCTGCATATTGAGCCAGAAATACAAAGGTAAATACAGTATGTTAGCCTCCTCTTCTAAGCCCTTCTCAGTTCAATCCACTGGACAAGAAATGTATGTTTCTAAAGAAAGATTGACGAAGACATTTAAAGTCTTTAGAAAGATTTTAATAAAGTGCTTGGCATGCAGCTGGTACTCAACAAATATTTGTTGAATACAGGGTGCCTGTTAAGATCTGATATTAGGTGAAGAGTAAGTATGTCCATTCATTTTTCAGTTGCCTATCCATCCATCCATTCATCCATTTATCCATCCACTCATCCATCCATTCATTCATGCATGCACCCATCCACCCATCTATCTCCTCATCTCTCCTATGATTCACTGAACAGTTATTGCATATTCTGTTTGTGCCAGTTACAGAGACAGTGTTTGTCACTGTCACAGTTACGCATGAGGAGTAACTGCTCTCTGTGTTTGCTATTTTCAGGAAAACGGATTTGTGTGGGAGAAGCCCTGGCCCGCATGGAGCTGTTTTTATTCCTGACCTCCATTTTACAGAACTTTAACCTGAAATCTCTGGTGGACCCAAAGAACCTTGACACCACTCCAGTTGTCAATGGATTTGCCTCTGTGCCACCCTTCTACCAGCTGTGCTTCATTCCTGTCTGAAGAAGAGCAGATGGCCTGGCTGCTGCTGTGCTGTCCCTGCAGCTCTCTTTCTTCTGGGGCGTTATCCATCTTTCACTATCTGTAATGCCTTTTCTCACCTGTCATCTCACATTTTCCCTTCCCTGAAGATCTAGTGAACATTCGACCTCCATTACGGAGAGTTTCCTATGTTTCACTGTGCAAATATATCTGCTATTCTCCATACTCTGTAACAGTTGCATTGACTGTCACATAATGCTCATACTTATCTAATATTGAGTTATTAATATGTTATTATTAAATAGAGAAATATGATTTGTGTATTACAATTCAAAGGCATTTCTCTGCATGTTCTAAATAAAAAGCATTATTATTTGCTGAGTCAGTTTATTAGACCTTCCTTCTTTTATGCATAATGTAGGTCAGAAATTAAAGAAAATAGAGTGCCAGGAGGCCATGCTGGTTCTCAAAATGATAAGGACAGAAAGGACAAAGGGGAAGAGGGTAGGGAAGCTATTTTGGGTGAGTGTTAGAGTTACTTGAGGACTGGATTTGAAAGTGAGAAACTGTCCAGGGGCAGCTCTAACCTGTAGGGAAATATTCAGAGGATCAGCAAAAGGGAGGAATGGACATTAAATGTTAGAATTCTTATATCGACATTGGTGTTCCTTTTTTTTTTTTTTTTGAGACAAAATCTTGCTCTGTCACCCAGGATGGAGTGCAGTGGTGCAATCTCAGCTCTCTGTAACCTCTGCCTCCCAGGTTCAAGTGATTCTCCTGCCTCAGCCTCTTGAGTAGCTGGGATTATAGGTGTATGCCACCACACCTGGCTAATTTTTTGTATTTTTAGTACAGACAGGTTTTCACCATGTTAGCCAGGATGGTCTCAATCTTCTGACCTTGTGATCTGCCTGCCTCGGCCTCCCACAGTGCTGGGATTACAGGTGTGAGCCACTGCACCTGGCCTGGTGTTACTTTAAAGTGTCATTACTTTATCTCTAAATAAAGAATCAGATTACTTTTACTACTTCATGTTTCCAACTTATAATGATATAATGAAGTATAAATACATGCTTTCATATCACTGCTCACATGTTCTGTCATGCTTCTCTCTTCAAACATAAAATTTCTTTTTCTTTTTTTTTTGTTTTTTTTGTTTCTTTTTTTGAGATGGAGTCTCACTTTTGTTGCCCAGGCTGGAGTACAATGGCATGATCTTGGCTCGCTGCAATCTGCACCTCCAGGGTTGAAATGATTCTCCTGCTTCAGTCTCCCAAGTAGCTGGGATTACAGGTGCCCACCCCCACACCAGGCTAATTTTTAGTAGAGACAGGGTTTCACCATGTTGGCCAGACTAGTCTTGAACTCCTGACCTCAAATGATCCACCCACCTCAGCCTCACAAAGTGCTGGGATTACAGGTGTGAGCCACCACACTTGGCTGGGCAAAATTTCTAAGAAGAATTACAAGGATTTAATCTTTCTCAGCTTCTCCTATATTATTTTACTTTTAACATAAGTGGGATGATAATTTTATGCTATGGTCCTAATATAATTAGCCTCATGTCATCTCCAAAGAATAGACAACTAAGTATCTTATGTTAAATTATATTCACCACTCTTCCTGTCTTCTCCTTGAAATGTAAGAAATAAGAAGTAACATAATTTGTTATGCTTCTCACAGCTCATCTCCCAGAAGAAGTTACATACACTTTGGAATACGTTTTAAAGATAACATGTGGGTGCAGGTGTACATGAACATCTATATATGTATGTGTACATTATGTATATTCACCCATTTTATATATATATATATACACACATATATATAACTTATGCACACATACATATAGGGTTAAATGTTTATTACAATATTGGGCTCATATCACACATCTTGTATTAAAACTTGCTATTTTCCTATCAAGTAATATGCCAACAAAACCTCTAAGGTGACAGAAACATAGGGAAATGATTCAGAGAGATAATAGAAGAGAAAGTGGAAATGAGTATCACATTAATGGGAAGATCCAGATGGAAATTACATATTATACCTTTTAAACCTTCTTCAATGGGAAATGCAAATGTATTAATGTAGTGTTAGTAGAGGTGTTGGCAAACACCCCTAGGTGAGTTAAATCAAGGAGATGTCAAGTCTGTTTTCTCCTGGAGACTGTAATGAATAATCTGTTTTCCTGCCTATTTCACCTCCTAAAGGCTGCCTGCATTCCTTGGCTCGTGAACTCTTCCTTCTTTCACTCCAAACACTTGCTTCTGTTGTCACATCTCCTACTCCTACTACTGACTCTTATTCTCACATCTCCCTTACATTAGAAATGCAAAATGCTTTTTCCCTGGTGTCACAAAGAAATAGCACTCAAACAAAAATTTAATTTGCTCAGCAAGGCAATTTTTACTTTCTGCAGAAAGAGCACTCCTTGCAGATGGAACAATGGTGAGAGCACACCTGGACAGAGGAGGGAAAGAGGTTCTTATTCCTAATGGAGATAGCCTTTACTGCTCTGTCATTCCCCTATTGGCTAGGGTTGGACTGCACAGTCTAAGCAATTCCAATTGGCTATTTTTAAAAAGAGCAGGAGAATGAGCCAGAGTGGCGAGGCATGTAGTTTGGCAGGAAGGGCAGTTACAGAACTGGTGGCTCAGGATGAGTCAGGATGGACAACAGGTGACCAGGGGTGACTCATGTCAAAGCAGGTGACCAGGGGAACAGATGTGAACTACTGATTAGGACTGGTGGGAAAGTTGTTTACTGAAATTAGAAGCAAGGGGGCAAAGGGAACCAGGAAGTTAAACTTTAAAATGGAGAATCAATAAGAGAGCTGAACATACTGACATACTGATTCTTTGAATAGAAACTTGGGGTTCACTATATTTAACAATTCTTCATCTTGAATTTTTACAGTTGTTTCTCTTCAAACTTCCTTAAAATGTCTTGGTGTAGTTGTTCTGCATGATTCTGTAAAACAAAAAGCTTCTCTGAATAAGGTGGAGGAGAATTAAGGGAGGTTTTAGTAAGTGCTGCCTGTATGAGTCTGTGAACCAGCCCATGGATGCATGGTATGACACAACACCCAACAAGAATGAATACGCCTACTATGGCTGTGAGAGAAGTAAGAATTAGGCTATGATTTTTTCTTTTCCTTTTACTGAATGATTTTTCTAGGCACCTTTTAAAGGGGTCATTTACTGCTGAGTTTTTGGTTAACTCATTTGACAGAGCAGTTAGACCTTGCAATGCCTTTGTTATACTTCCATCAGGGGCAGTATTGTTTGGGATGAAGGTACAACATTGAGTTTTAATCATGATGCAAACTCCTCCTCCTTCTGCTGATATAATGTCTAAGGCTATTCTATTTTCCCAAGCCCTCTGGCTAGTAGCCCCTAATTGCACTGCTATTTCTTTAGCAGCATCTCTAGTGTAGTTAATAAACCACTGTTGATCATAATAGATGTAATTCATCCAGTCTACATTTTTATTAATTTTTACCCACTAGAATATTGACTTAAATCCTGAAGCTATTTCATTGCTGGCTTTAAATTCATCTGGTACTCCTCATTGAGATCTAATAGCCTTTACATAAACATGGGGGTCAAAGGACCCATATAGGGCACTTCTTCTTTTACTATTTTCTCTTTTTTTTTGTAATTATGTTGACGGAATGTTAGAGTGAAAGGGATGGCGAATTGGACTAGAGCACAAGTGCTGCTCTAATAATTTGGCAGAGTATCCAGCAATAGTCCCCCATGATACCACCACACTAATGCTCAGGAATGAACAAGGACAGACTGGTAAGCTCTTGGAAAGGCTTGGTTACACGGCACCCTGTTAAATCTTCAAGGAATGCTAACTTTTCCCCCTGCTGTGAAAGGAATGAGGTGAAGTTAACATCAGGGGCTGGAGGCCAGAAGGCCCTTGAGGGCTGACCCACAGGGCTCTTAACCTCGGGGAACAGCACTAAAAGAGCCTTGCATGACCCATCGCCCCAGGCTGTGGGGTTCTGGAAGACAGCTACCATACAGCTCATGCCAGGTCCCTGAGAGGACCATCCAAGTGGAAAGGGAACAATCTGGGTCTCTGGCCTGCCTATCGCACAAGGGTTACAGTCACTTTTGTTTAGCGTGCAAACAGAATATTTTATCCATTCCAGCCAAGCATTTGCATCCTGATACCCTGTTTCAATTGCTATAGTTTGTTTTAAACAGTTAACCTCTACAACAACTACTTTGGTTTTATCGTTGGGTATATAATAAGAGAATGTTGGTTAGAGGAGAACTTAGGAGAGGGAGAAAAGGGTACAGGAAGTGAGGAGGCAATGAAGCACATTTCAAAGGATCCTGAGACTTCTGCTCCTATACCATAGAAATGGCTTAATGAAGGGGAATAACTCTGGGGAGCAGAGATGGTAATCTGTACTGGATTACATTGGTTTAGCTGACAGTGGGGAGGGATCACTCCTTTAGTAAAATGAATATATGGTTTTAAGAAACTGAAAGTACTAGTTAGGGTGGTCCATCCTTGCTCTTTAGTATTTTATAGAGCATTGAGCCAACTTTGGCAGAGAAGCTCTGCTCTAGGAGGACAAGATTTCCAGTTTATACTGGAATCTTCATCAAACTCTTCTCAAACTAACTTATCCCAGTTAACAGATTTTTAGTCTGAGGAGAGCTAGAAAGGATAAAGATAGTTTTCTGAAGTGGAGAGTTGCCTCTAACTTGGCAAATCTCCACAGGGTATAACAAGGCAACCATCAAATGTAATAGTTTGAGGCAAAATTGACTTGGTTACATTAATAACTAGGTAGTCAGCAATAGAGCAAGGAAAGAAGAAGGAGTAACAGAATAGATAAAAGGAGTTAAATTTTTCTTATCTTTAGTTTGATAGGGTTTTCCCCTGGGACTATGGCCCATGACTCTGGAGGGGGCAGCACTTTCTTGACTTGGGTGTGATGGGTCCATCCTTTTTCTGCTGTGCAGACTGCCATTTCAGTAGTTAGGAGCACTAGGTAAGGTCCTTCCCCAGTTTGAGCTTTTCCTTCTCTCTAACTTTTGACAGTGACGTGGTCCCCAGGCTGACGCTGGTATGCTGGAAATGCTAGGGGTGGCACCTGTGCTAAAATACCTTTAGTTCTGAGGGAAGGGAAAGTGGAAGATAAGCCAAGTATATAATTTCTGCAAAATAGATCTTTTGTTTCAAATGTAGAGAAATCAGTATTAGAATGTAGATAAGGCAATCCATAAAGCATCACATAAGGGGATAGGCCTATGTCTTTTCAGGAAGCAGTTCAGACTTTCAACAGAGTAATAGGCCTTCCTACATTCGTTGATGAAGGTAGGTGTCAGAGATTATGATATTCCCATGTTATATCCAGTACCTGAGCTCATTTCTTTTTTTTTTTTTCAACCTAGGCTGGAGTGCAGTGGCACGACTTGGCTCACTGCAACCTCTGCCTCCCAGGTTCACACCTTTCTCCTGCCTCAGCCTCCCAAGTAGCTGGAACTACAGGCACCTGCCACCACGCCTGGCTAATTTTTGTATTTTCATTAGAGACGGGGTTTCCCTATGTTGGTCAGGCTGGTCTCAAACTTCTGACCTCTTGATCCACCCACCTCGGCCTCCCAAAGTGCTGGGATTACTGGTGTGAGCCACCACACCCAGCAACCTGGGCTCATTTCTTAATGACATGTGCAGTGAAATGAGTCCTATTATCTGAATCAATCTTTTCTATTAATCTCAACTTGGGTATAATATTTTCAGCTAATACCTTGACTACACTATTAGCAGTTGTACTTGAAAAGGAAACAGCTTCTACCCAATGATTAAGGTGATCTACTATTACTAATAAATACTTTAGATGTCTAATTGGAGGCATCTCTATGCAACCAATCTGGATATTCTGGAATGGCCTTAAGCCTGGATTCCTTCCCCTGAGGGGTTATGTTTTTATAGCTTGTTTATCAGTTTTCCTACATGCTAAGCAACTATCTGTAACTTTTTTCACCAGGGTGTAAATTTCTATACCCCTATAAACTCTGAGAACTACATCACACATGCCTTGGTGTCCCCAGTGGGTCCCTCAATGCAGTTGGAACAAGATTTCCCTCATAAGAGGTTTGAATAACATTTTTCTCTGGTTTAGCAATATCCTTTTTCCTTCTGAATTTTTTTTTAGCACCTGTTTTTATTGGTTTTTAGACCAAAGAAAGCCAAATGCCATTTTCTATTTGACAATGCTTCCTGTATGATTTTATACCAGAGAAGCTAAATTTTACCTTTATATTAGTGTGCTATTAATGTTAAACTCAATTTTTATAAAACCTTGTAGACATTATTTATCCAATTTTAATGTCTGACCATAAGGTAAGATTTTTATAGACTCTTTTTAACCCTTTATAATTTTTGTTAAAGAGCAGGTTAGTGCTTTAAAAAAAACTATCATGCTTTTAATGTCCAGTTCACAGAAAAACTGGATGATACCCCTTTAACTTTAGCCAATATTTTTACACACAGAATTTCCTTTACAATTAACATTTCAAAATTTGCTTAAACTTTCAAAACAATTTTTTAACCTTTTAATGTAGGTAAAAATTCACATTCTTATGCCTTCTTATAACTCCTTTACCAAAAGTATGTTTTAATTTCCTTACACACCTTGCACATAAACTGTTTCTTCAATAGTTTTACATTCAGGAGGCCTAATTACTTTTAAATTATACAACAATTCTTGCATAAATTCCCTTTTATAGCATTTTTCATGACTTTCACAGTCTTTGACATGCCTCAACTTTCTGACTTGCAAACATCACTTTCTTTAAACAACCAGTTAATCTATTTTAGGACAAGAATTTACCATATAACTTTTCTTTTATATAAATTCTCCACTGGCCCCTCCTTTTTTGTCAAAGATGATAACTGTTCTTTTCCAAAGTGAACTTCATGTCCGGGCACTAGACTGCCTAAGGCCACAAGATTGGAAATTAGGATAATACATGTTATACTGTTAACTTTTAGCTAACTTCTGTTGAAAACCTTGTAAGTTTGGGATTTTAATTATCCTTTGCTATTAATAAGGCTTCATTCAGTCTAAACTTTTTTTTTCCAAATGTATAAGCCACTTCAAAGGCATACTTAGAATTGGCATAGATGGTTCTTTCCTGGTTCTGTAAGTACTTTAAGGCTTGGCTGAGTGCAAACAGCTCACACGTTTGAGCAGGCCAATTATTATGCAACTTTCCTAACTCCATTTCTACAAGAGTTTCCCTATCAGTTACTGAATACCCATTGGGTCTTTTTCCCTCAATCACCCAGGTGGCACCACCTATAAATAAATAAGTGTGATCTCATCCTGAAGGGAGTTCCTCTTAGGTCTGGTTGGGCCTTTGTATGGTAATTAATTAAGATTTAGATCCCCCGTTAGGAAACCTGCTGGGTTAAGTGAATTATCAGCAGTTAATATTAAATCATATTTTTCTAAAAGAATAGCATCATACTTTAAGATTCTTGAGTCAGTAAGCTACCTTTTTGCTTTTTTTTGACTTGGGATAGTTCTGAATTGCTGAGGTGTGTTCACAATGAGGTTTCCTCTAAAACTTATTTTTCTACTTTCTTCTGTTAGCAAAGCAGTTGCTGCTAAAGACTGAATGCATTTGGGCCATCCATGGGTTACTGGGTTAAGAATTTTTGATAGGAAGGCTAGGGGTTGTCAGTGGCCTCCGTGCTTTTGGGTAAGTATTTCTAAGCCTATGCCCTTGTTTACACTGAAAACAAGATGGAATGGCTGCATAAGGAGAGTAAAGATAGGACAGGGGCAGTTACTAACAGTTGTTTTAACCTTTCCACCTGTTGGATTTCTGGTAATTGCCAAATGAGGGGGTTGGGCCCATCTTGTGTGAGCTTTTTGTATAAGGGTTTTGTTTTTAGGGCATAAGAGTCTATCCATAGATGACAGTATCCAACTAATCTTAAAATTTTCTAAGTGCTTGTTTAGTCTCTGGCAGAGGCAAGGATATAATGCCTTCAATCTGTTCAAGCTCACTTTGCTGTTTACCTTTGCTAATTAAATGACTTGTTCTAATATTTGACTAAATAAATTTGGAGACTCTGTAAACCCTTGGGGTAAGACTGTCTATCAGTATTGCTATTTTCAGTTGGAGTGAGGGTCTTCTCACTCAAAGGCAAATAGGTGCTGGTTGTACTCTGAATGGACAAGCCCAGAAGGCATTTTTTAAATCTATTATCATAACAACAGGGTGGGTAATTTGGACTATCTGATTAATAGTTCTAAGGTCTTGCACTAACTGGTGTGACCCACCTGCCTTCTTTACAGGCAGTATTGAAGTGTTGTAGGGTCATGGGGAAGGCCTTCAATCATCAATTACAGGTTTTAAATTTACCCTGGCTTTTAAAGGAATAGGGTGCATTGCTTTCACTTTACTACTCTCTCTCTCTCTCTCTTTGACTCTCTGTCTCTCTTTCTCTCTTTCTAAGATTTTTTTTATCCTTCTAATATTTTAACATTAGGCCTAGGGGATTATTAGGGAGAATATTATTGTTGTTAGCTTTATCCTTTACCTTAGTTGGGGTATTTTCCATTTTTGGGGTGAGGATCAATTTCTCTTACCAGAAATGTTTCACATATTGGGGTGAGGCTCAATTCCCTTACAGGAAATGTCTTGCCTTTTGGGATGAGGCTCAATTTCCCTTACTAGAAATGTCTCACCTCTTTTTAACCTCCTGACCAAGGAATACTTCACTGCACCCCATGGATTTTCTTTCTTTAGTCCCAACTAAGGAATGCCTTACCACCCCTGCAGCTTCTCTTTCCTTGGTATGTCCCAATCAAGGAATGCTTTATTGCCCCTGCGTTTTTTCTTTCCTTAGTCCTGACCACCAAGGAAATACTTTACCAACTCCTCCAGTGTTTCCTTCCTTGGCTTGTGCATGAGGTTGTCTGGTCCACGTAGTCTGTGAGGATCCTTTACTCCAGGTCACCAGCCACTTTCTTTCCGCATTGCTCAGAGTCCGGCTGTATTCAACACAGCAGGTGAGTCTCAATTCCTCACCCCTGAGGCTACAGCAATGAGGCAGCAGGGCAACTCCTTATGACAGAGGACTGAAGACTACCCCCAGAGGAGAATAGGTCCCTGTACAGGCCACCAAATTGTTAGAAATTCAAAATGCTTGTTCCCCGGTGCTGCAAAGAAATAGCACTTGAACATGAATGTAATTTTCTCAGCAAGACAATTTTTACCTTCTGCAGAAAGAGTGCTTCTTGCAGATGGAACAACAGTGAGAGCACACCTGGACAGAGGAGGGAAAGAGGTTCTTATTCCTGATGCAGGTAGCCTCTACTGCTGTGTCATTCCTCTATTGGCTAGGGTTGGACTGCACAGTCTGTTGGACTGCACAGTCTAAGCTAATTCTGATTGGCTCTTTTAAAAAATAGCAGGAGTATGAGCCAGAGTGGTGGGGTAAGTAGTTTGGTGGGAAGGGCGGTTACAGAACTGGTGGCTCAGGATTAGTGAGGATAGAACAGGTGACCAGGGGTGACTAGGGTCAAAGCAGGTGACCAGGGAAACAGATGTGAACTATTTATTAGGACTGGTAAGAAAGTTGTTTACTGAAACTGGGAGCAAGGGGGCAAAGAGAATCAGGAAGTTAAACTTTAAAATGGAGAATCAAACAATAAGATAGATGAACATACTGACATATTGATTCTTTGAAGATAGACTTGGGGTTCACTATATTTAACACTAATGTAAAGACCCTTGTGATTACATGAAACCCACCAGCTTAATCTCTTTATGTCAAGACATTATTTAGCCTACCATACTATTATTATACCCATTTGAACAACCAAACAATTGCACTGATGATCTGTTAAGTATCTTGTTCAAGGTCACACAGCTTTTTAAGTGTCAGAGCCAACAGTTGAACAAGGGCAATCTGACTGGAAAGTAGAAGTTGCTAACAACTTTGCTGATTCTCTGTGTTTATTTTTATTGTTTATATTTCACCCCTAAAATACATGTTTCATATGAGCAGAGAACTTTATTTGGCTCACTAATGAATTCCAGACACCTGAAACACTGTTTAGAAGATATTGGCTCAATAGATACTAGATAAATTAATGACTACTTAATGAATGAATGAATGTGGGCATAAAGGAGCATGTGAATTTGTCTATTCTCTTTTAAAGCCAAAGGGACTATATTCATAGAAATGTATATAAACACATCCATGCTTCAAACAGTTTCACTTCTTGAGTATTAACGGATATCACTGAATGTATATATTAATTACTATATATGAATGCTTATTTTATGATTATTCATAATAGATTTGAAACAAAAACTTTACTGGAGGCTGTAAATAAATTATGATGGATCTTAAAAATGGAAAAGTATGCATAGTTACAAATGATTTTCATAATTATATAATGATGAAGTATTTATTGTATGGTGGACACTATTTTAATCATATGAAAACATTAATTCATTTCTTATACAATGAATTTGGTACAATTATAATTCGTATTCATTTAACAGATAAGGTCACGGAGGAACAGAGATGTTTATTAATGTGTCCAATGTCACAAGGCAAATAAGTGACACAGCTGGAGTAAATAGAAGATCTGACTCCAGAGTCTGCTCCCAAACTCTACAGTGTGCTGGGTTTATTTCTGGGGATCTCATCTGTACAGTCCCTCTAGGCTCTGGTTCTGAGAGACATGGCCTCCCTTCTTCCACCTCAAGCTATCCTGATATCTATGTTCTTCTTTCCATTGCTCTTCAATGCTATTCCAGATCTGGGTAGAAAAGCCTTAGCTTCACAGTCCCTCAGTAATAATGAAATGGGCGTGTTTCCTTATCTCCCTTGCAGGACATGTGACGGGGTGTGGCTCACTTCCTTGGTGCTTTGCTGCTTAAGGGAGCATGCAGATGGGCAGGTACAGAGGCTGTGGGGAGTGCTTTTTGGGCTCTGACCCCATGGCAGCATCTAGGGGTGTCTGTGATTCCTGAAGCCCAAGTGGTCTGTGTTACAGTGTGTTTTTTCAGCTTTGCTGTCTGCAGATGGCTTGTGTTAATCAGCTCAGTTACAACCTCTGCCTTATCACAAGGACATAGGGCTTTCTGTATCCTGGGTTCTTGCCCTAGTTACTGGAGAAAACGGATCACATGTGGGTTTGGGGGATGAGTGCAAAGTTTTATTGTGTGGTGGGGGTAGCTCTCAGAGAGATTTATGAAGATTTAGAGGGAGATGGGGTGGGAAGGTGGTCTTCCCCTGGAGTAGGGCTGGCCAGTGGCTGGACTCTCCTCCAATCACCCCCAGCTGAATTCCCCTTGGCAGCATACTACCTGCACCCCGATAACTTATGGAAAAATAAAAAAGAATAAATCTGTAACATTAAAAAATAAATAAATAAAACAAATGCACCCTCCCCCCCAAAAGAAAAGAGCACAGACAACAACACAAGTGTTTATATAGTGCTAGTAATAATTTCTGTAACCATCCTCCAGAGAGAAATACCTCTAATTCATTGGATATCAAGTAGAGTGTTCAAAGTGTATTTCCTCAGTAAAAGGGAAGAAAATAATCCATAGGCTAACAGCTGCTCTGGTGTGCTCTAATAAAGTTGCATACAAACCTCAAAAGGATAAAACTGTTTTCTAGTAACTTAACTACATTTTGGAAGAACACACAAAATTATTTAAAAGATCATACAAATTTTCTGCAGCCTTAACATAAAATCGTGATGGTTTTTATCCAAACAAGAATTATCAGACATGCAAGCAAAAGGGAAGATATGATAAATAAAAAGTAATATATAGAAGTAGGTTTAAAAATTAAACAATGATCGAATTCATTACAAGGAAAATAAGATAGTTATAACTGACTATCTAGATTCCATATGTTCAAGAAAGCAGAGGGAAGACTGGCCATACTACTCATCAAAAGGGGATATATAAAAAAAAAACACAGATTGAAAACCCAGGAAAAAAAAATGCAAGGTCTGAAATGAAAAGCACACTGGATCAAATTATAGATTCGAAACTACAAAAGAAATAAGTGAATTCAAAGACAGAAGAAACTATTCTAAATTAAACAAAGGGGAAAAAAGACTGAAATAAATAATAATAAATAAGTGGTGGTACAACTTCAAGTAGATGTAAAAATGTGCGATAATTTCTCATAAATGTGGATAAAAAAGTATGGAAAATATAATAGCTATATTTTCCCCAAAAGACAATCTTAAAAGCAACCAAAAGGGATGTTAAATGTGGGCAAATGAAATTAAGGTGAATGGTCTTTCTTAGTTCTCTTTTTGCTTTTCTTTTTTTTAATGTACACAGTGTTAAGTTGTTATCAGCTTAAAATAATGGATTATAAGATAGTATTTTCAAGCCCCATGGTAACCTCAAACAAACAACAACAAAAAAATACAGTGGAGACACAAAAGTTAAAAGCATGAAACTAACTTATATGGCCAGAGAAAATAACCTTCATTAAAAGGAAGACAAGAAAAAAAAGAAAGAAGGAAGAAAAGACCAAAAAACAAAAGCAAATAACAAAATGACAAGAGTAAGTCCTTACTTATCAATAATAATATTGAACATAAATGGACTAAACTCTTTGATCAAACTTCATAGAGTGGCTAAATCAATTAAAAATAATCCAATAATCTGTGGCCTAAAAGAAACATATTTCACCTATAAAGACACCTAGACTGAAAATAGAAAGATGGAAAAAGATATTCCTAGCCAATGAAAACCAAAAAAGAGCAGCATTGCTATACTTATATCAGACAAAACAGATTTTAACAATAAAACTATAAGAGACAAAGAAGGTCATTATATAATGATAATGGGTTCATTCAGCAAGAGGATGTAACAATTTTAAATATATATGCACCCAACACTGAGGCACCCAGATACATAAAGAAAAAATTAGAGCTAAAGAGGGAATTAGGCCCCAGCAAAATAATAGGAGGAGATTTCAACTCCTCACTTGCAATATTGGACAGAATTCCAGACAGAAAATCAATAAAGATGCATCAGACTGAATCTGTACTGTAAAACAAATGGATCTAATAGATATTTACAGAACATTTTAATCAAGAGCTACAGAATACACATTCTTTTCTTTAGCACATGGATCATTCTCAAGGATAAACTATATGTTAGGTCACAAAACAATTCTTAAAACATTCACATAATTTGAAATAATATCAAGCATCTTTTTTGGCTGCAATAGAATAAAACTAATAATCAATAACAAGGTGAATTTTGGAAACTGTACCTATACATGGAAATTAAACAGTATGCTCCTGAATGACTAGTGAGTCCATAAAGAGACTAAAAAGGAAATTGAAAAATTTCTTGAAACAACTGATAATGGATACAAAAACCTGGGGTCTACAGCAAACCAGTACTAAGACGGAAGTTTATAGTTATAAGTTCCTACATCAAAAAGAGGAAAAACTTCAAATAAACAATCTAATGATGCATCTTAAAGAACTAGAAAAGCAAGAGCAAACCAAACCCAAAATTAGTAGGAGAAAAGAAATAATAAAGATCAGAGTAGAAAGAAATGAAATTGAAATAAAAAACAATACAAAAGGAAAACTGATGGACCCAAAGGAAAATACTAAGAGAAACAGACAATTGGGATTCTCACAGTGGAAATATAAGTTGTCAACAATAACATCGGTACAAGACATAAAATGTAAACCCTGATGCATAAATACAGATTTTGGATAAGTTATTTTTTAAATATATATAGAAAAAAAGATCAATGAAACAAAAAGTTGGTTTTTTTGAACAGTTAAACAAATTTATGAACCATTAGCCAGACTAAGTAGGAAAAAAAGTAAGAAAATCCAAATGAATGAAATCAGAATAAAAAAAGAGACATCACAACTGATACCAAAGAAACTGGAAGGATCATTAGTGACTAATATGAACAACTATATGCCAATAATCATGAAATCTAGAAGAAATAAACAAATTCCTAGACATATAGAACGTACCAAGACCAAACCATGAAGAAATTAAAAAGCATGAACAGACCAATAACAGGCAACAAGGTGGAAGCTGTAATAAAAAGTTTTCCACTAAAGAAAGGCCTGGGACCTGACACTTTCACTGCTGAATTCTACCAAACACTTAAAGAAGAATGAATACCAATCCTACTCAAAACTTTCCAAGAAAAAGAGGAGATGGGAGGACTTCCAAAGTCATTATATGAGGCTGGTATTACTCTGATACCAAAATCAGACAAAGACACACACAAAAAGAAAACTATAGGTCAATATCTCTGATGGATATTGATGCAAAAATCCTCTACAAAATACTAGCAAGGTGAATTCAACAATACATTACAAAGATCATTCATCATGGCCAAGTAGGATTTATCCCTGCGATGTAAGGATGGTTCTACACACTCAAATCAATCAATGTGATACATCCTATTCACAGAATGAAGCATTAAAAACAATATAATCATTTCAATTGATGCTGAAAAAGCATTTGATACAATTTAACATCCCTCCATTAAAAAAACCCTCAGAAAACTGGGGATAGAAGGAACATACTTCAACATAAAATCCATATACAACAGACACACAACTAGTATCATATTGAATGGGGAAAAACTGAAAGCCTTTTCTCTAAGATCTGGAACACAATAAAGATGTAAACTGTCATCATTGTTATTCAAAATAGTACTGTAGGTCATAGCTAGAGCAATCAGACAAGAGAAAGATATAAAGGGCATCCAAATTAGAATGGAAGATGTCAAATTATTTATTTATTTTTATTTTTTTCCATCAGTTATTGGGGTACAGGTGGTATTTGGTTACATGAATAAGTTCTTTAGTGGTGATTTGTGAGATTTTGGTGCATCCATCACCTGGGCAATATACACTGCACCATATTTGTAGTCTTTTATCCCTCACCCCCTTCCCACTCTTTCTCCCAAGTCCCCACAGTCCATTTCATCATTCTTATGCCTTTGCATCCTCATAGCTTAGGTCCCACATATCAGTGAGAACATATGAAGTTTGTTCTAAGTTTGTTCTGCTTAGAATAATAGTCTCCAGTCTCATCAGGTTGCTGCAAATGCTGTTAATTCACTCCTTTTTATGGCTGAGTAGTATTCCATCATACATACATACATATATATATATATATATATATACACCACAGTTTCTTTATCCACTCACTAATTGATGGACATTTGGGTTGGTTCCACAATTTTGCAATTGTGAATTGTGCTGCTATAAATATGCATGTGCAAGTATCTTTTTTGTATAGTGATTTCTTTTCCTCTGGATAGATACCCAGTAGTGGGATTGCTGGATCAAATGGTAGTTCTACTTTCAGTTCTTTAAGGAAGCTCTACACTGTTTTCCATAGTGGCTGTATGGCTGTACTAGTTTACATTCCCATCAGCAGTGTAGCAATGTAGAAATGTTTCCAGATCACCGCATCCATGCCAACATCTACTGTTTTTTTATTTTTTTGATTACAGCCATTATTGCAGGAGTGAGGTGGTATTGCATGGTGGTTTTGATTTGCATTTCCTTGATCTTTAGTGATGTTGAGCATTTTTTCATAAGTTTGTTGGCCATTTGCATATCTTCTTTTGAGAATTGCCTATTCATGTCCTTAGCCCACTTTTTGATGGGATTGTTTGTTTTTTTTTCTTACTGATTTGTTTGAGTTTGTTTTAGATTCTGGATATTAGTCATTTCTTAGATGTATAGATTGTGAAGATTTTTCTCCCACTTTGTGAGTTGTCTATTTACTCTGCTAACTGTTCCTTTTGCTGTGCAAATCTCTTTAGTTTAATTAAGTCCAAACTGTTTATCTTGGTTTTTATTGCATTTGCATTTGGGTTCTTGGTCATGAAATCCTTGCATAAGCCAATGTCTAGAAGTGTTTTCTTTTTTTGGGATTATCTCCTAGAATTTTTACAGTTTCAGGTCTTAGACTTAAGTCCTTAATCCATCTTGAGTTGGTTTTTGTATAAGATGAGAGATGATGATCCAGGTTCATTCTCCTACATGTGGCCAGCCAATTATCCCAATACCATTTGTTGAAAAGGGTGTCCTTTCCCTATTTTAGGTTTTTGTTTGCTTTGTCAAATATTAATTGGCTGTAAGTATTTGGGTTTATTTCTGGGTTCTCTATTCTGTTCCATCTGTCTCTGTGCCTATTTTTATACCAGTATCATGCTGTTTTGGTGACTATGGCCTTATAGTGTAGTTTGAAGTTGGGTAGTGTGATGCATCCAGATTTCTTCTGTTTGCCTAGTCTGCTTTGGCTATGTGGGCTCTTTTTCGATTTGGTTTGATATAAATTTTAGAATTGTTTTTTTCTAATTATGTGAAGAATGATGTGGTATTTTGATGGGAATTGCATTAAATTTGTAGATTGCTTTTGGCAGTATGGTCATTTTCACCATATTGATTGTACTCATCCAAGAGCATGGGATGTATTTCCATTTGTTTGTCTCATCTATAATTTCTTTCAGCAGTGTTTTGTAGTTTTCCTTGCAGAGGTCTTTCGACTTCTTGGTTAGGTATATGCTTAAGTATTTTATTTTATTTTTGCAGCTATTGTAAAAGGGATTTGGGTCCTTGATTTGATTCTCTGCTTAGTCGCTGTTGGTGTATAGGAGAGCTACTGATTTGTGTACATTTATCTTGTATCTGGAAACTTTGCTGAAATCTTTTATCAGTTCTGGGAGCTTTCTGGGGAGTCTTTAGGGTTTTCAAGGTAAAGGATTATATCATCAGCAAACAGTGACTGACTTCCTCTTCACTAATTTGGACACCCTTGATTTTTTTCCTCTGGTCTTATTGCTCTGGCTAGGGCTTCCAGTACTGTGTTGAAGAGGAGTGGTGAGAGTGGGGATCCTTGTCTTGTTCCTGTTTTCAGGGGTAATGCTTTCAACTTTTTCCCATTTAGTATTATGTTGGCTGTGGGCTTGTCATAGATGGCTTTTATTACATTGAGGTATGTCCCTTGTATGCCAATTTCACTGAGGCTTTTAATCATAAAGGGATGCTGATTTTTGTCAAATGCCTTTTCAGCATCTAGTGAGATAATCATTTGATTTTTGCTTTTAATTCTGTTTATGTAGTGTATCACATTTTTTGACTTGCATATGTTAAACCATCCCTGCATCCCTGGTATGATACCCACTTAATCATGGTGGATTATCTTTTTTATATGCTTTTGGATTATGTTAGCTACTATTTTGTTGAGAAATATTCTCAAGTGAAGTATATTCTTAAGTATTCTCTGGTGAAGTGTTCTAGAAGAGATAAACCACATTTATGCTATGGAGAAAGCACAGTTCTTTAACTCTTTCTGAAAATGAACTCAAATCTTTTGTTCATGATTTCTGATTTGAAAACAAAGAAACAAAGTTGAGGCAAAAGGATTAAGTGACCTTGTATACCCACACTGTATGCACCGTTATGCCTGTATAAACACAGCACAGGCACACAGCAGCTCTCTTGGCTGTCTGCTCCAAATAATCCCTCCTCTACATCAGGACTGACAACAACCATCTATAATGAAATGTCAGGTCACCACTGAAATGTTCCCAGTGTTATCTGTAAGATAGCTGACTGTTAACGTCAGTGATGCAGAGTAGAGTCATCCACCCTTGGTTCTTCTTAACTCATGCATAAGACTTTGCTTTGAACATGCTTCTCCATTGCTCCTCTTCACCATCCTACAATTCCACAGGGTCATGAGCAAGAAGAGCCAGATCTCCTTACATCTCTTTCCATTGCTAAAAATGATCCTAACAGGAAGGGAAACAGAAATAAGGAGGGAGATCCCAGGCAAGAAAGAAGAAGCTGATTTTCAACAGCCACACAGATAGGCCAAGCTCAGTTTTAGGAGTTCTTCAAGTGTTTGTTTCCCATTCCCCTTCTGCCTCATTACTAATACAGACAAAGGCACACACACACACACACACACGTAGCAACCCCTTACTAGCTTTTTTTTGATACTGGGAAAATACCTTTTCCAGAAAACTCCTCTCCATGATCAATTAGAGCTTCCTTCATGACTTCATATCCATGCAACTCCAGGACAAGCTTTATGTCAAAATACACAGTGAACACTGGGACATAGACTTTTGAGAGCTGGGAAAGGAGTTGCAAATAATAATAATATAAGTCACTACTTGGTTCCTATACTGTGTCTAATTCAGACTGTTATTACCATTGTATTTTGTAAATATTTTATAGTAAACAATCTTAAATATTCCTGAAATTTATATATATATATATTTGATGATGATTACTATAGTGCCACTTATGGAGGACCTACAATGTGCCATGAAATGGCCCAGACAACTGGTAGATATTATAATTTCTCCTCACATCAATACACTCAGCATTTTTATTTGCCTTATTTTGCAAATAAAAAAACTGTGGTCAGAGAATCTCAAATTCATTTTCAGGGTCCTACAGGTAATATATAGAAGATCCACATTTGAATCTCTACTTATTCAGGCTCTGACACTTGAGCAATTCATCAGTAAGGTAATCCTTTTTTTTGTGACTAACATTTATTGTAATTCATATGTAGCATCATTTTAAATACACACATATTTCTATGAGATGAGCATTATTATCCCATTTTACAAAGGCAAGATTTTATTAATGATAACAGATGGTATTTTTATTTTATTTTGTTTTATTTTATTTTACTTTAGGTTCTGGGATACATGTGCTGAATGTGCAGGTCTTTTACGTAGATATACATGTGCCATGGTTGTTTGCTGCACCTATCAACCTGTCATCTAGGTTTAAGCCCCACATGCCTTAGGTATTTGTCCTAATGCTCTCCCTCCTCTTGCCCCCCACCCCCTGACAGACCCCAGTGTGTGATGTTCCCCTCTCTGTGTCCGTGTGTTCTCATTGTTCAACTCCCACTTATGAGTGAGAACACGAGGTGTTTGGTTTTCTGTTCCTGTGTGAGTTTGCTGAGGATGATGGTTTCCAGTTTCATCCATGTCCCTGCAGAGGACATGAACTAATCCTTTTTTATGGCTGCGTAGGATTCTATGGTGCATATGTTTCACATTTTCTTTATCCAGTCTATCATTCATTGGCATTTAGGTTGGTTGCAAGTGTTTGCTATTGTAAATAGTGCTGCAGTAAACATACCTGAGCATGTATCTTTATAATAGAATGATTTATAATCCTTTGGGTATACACGCAGCAATCCCATTGCTGGGTGAGTTGGTATCTCATTGTGGTTTTGATTTGCATTTCTCTAATGACCAGTGATGATGAGCTTTTTTTCATATGTTTGTCTGCCACAAAACTGTCTTCTTTTGTGAAGTGTCTGTTCATATCCTTTGCCCACTTTTTCATGGGGTTGTTTATTTCTTGTAAGTGTGTTTAAGTTTTTTTGTAGATTCTGGATATTAGCCCTTTGTGAGATGGATAGATTGCAAAAATTTTCTCCCATTATGGAAGTTGCCTGTTCATTATGATGATAGTTTCCTTTACTGAGCAGAAGCTCTTTAGTTTAATTAGCTCTCATTTGTCAATTGTGACTTTTTTTGCCATTGCTTTTGGTGTTTTAGTCATGAAGTTTTTGCCCATGCCTATGTCCTGAATGGTATTGCCTAGGTTTTCTTCTAGGGTTTTTATGGTTTTAGGTTTTACATTTAAGTCTTTAATCCATCTTGAGTTAATTTTTGTATAAGGTGTAAGGAAGAGGTTCAGTTTCTGATTTCCTCATATGGCTAGCCAGTTTTCCCAGCATCATTTATTAAATAGGGAATCCATTCTCCACTGCTTGTTTTTGTCAGGTTTGTTGAAGATCAGATAATTGTAGACATGTGGTGTTGTTTCTGAGGCCTCTGATCTGTTCCACTGGTCTATCTATCTGTTTTTGTACCAGTACCATTTTGTTATATAACAAATATTGAACTAAGACAGGGCATCAGTATACTTCTGCTTTTATTTCTGGGGAAAGAAATATTCTGCGTGACTAACCTAAGTAGCATATGGTTTCATAAATGGAATTTGTAGGTCTGTTAGGAAATAAAGTTTGGGTCAACTGATCTGCAGTTTCTGCCATATCATACAGTTGTTTTTTTTTTCTAATACTATACTGTCCAGTATCTCTTTTGGCTAACTTTATAAAATAGTATGTTTTTAAAAAATTTAGTGTAATTAGATATGCTGGCACATAATTTGTCAGATAATTGCATGAAATCATTTCTAGGAAAAGGACAACCAACCATTGAAATTCACTATTGAAAACTTGGTGGGCAATGTACCTGATCTATTTGTTGCTGAAACAGAGACAACAAGTACCACTCTAAGATATGGACTCCTCCTGCTGAAGCACCCAGAGCTCACAGGTAGGACCACAGATGATGAACAAAGTGAATTTCAGAACAATGCTGAGAAGATGGTGCCAGTGTTCTCCATCCTGTTTCTCTTAGAGAAGCTTCATTCTTTAAATTTCTGTGTCATCAAATGTAATCTGTCTAAATTTGATGACATGATTAAAAAGGACATCTTTGCACAATGGAGGAGGATGACTGAGATCAGTAAAAACAGTATGGCAGTAGCAAAATAAATAAAGCCCTGATGAAGTGTCTGGATTTCAGCAGAGGTAATTTGTGGTCGGCAGAGCCAGCATAAATTGGCCTGGTATTGAGTATTGGTTTTATTATGAAAAGTCCACTTTGAACAGTAGGTTCATTCTTGAAGATATCCTTTCTCATTTTGAAAACTCCATGCTCTGATGCTGGGGTAGGGAGATGAAAACAATCTTTATTGAAGTGTAAGTGGAAATTCTAGAATTGTACTGAGGTATCCTGAATTAAATTCCAGTCTGGGAAGTAATCTAAAAGTTAGACACCTAAGAAAGGTGTTTCCATTTAAGCAAAGGCCATACCTAAAGGAATTTTATTATGCCAGAAGTGTGTTTCATAAAACTGCTGTTTGACCAAATGGGAATATTTGGAAGGGGCATTAATAATTGCATCTTTCACATACAACTTTTCTTTGAATTTACAATTTATCTTTAGAGTAAACTCTACATTTCCTTAGAATTTATGTTTAAATAGTTCCTGTTTTGCAGTAGATAACATACATTTTTCCCTGTGTCAGGATCCCACTGAAATTTCAATAACTAAATTACAAATTAAAATTAGGCTATTGAAGTAAAAAGAGAGGAGAATAGAAAATAGCCAATAAGTCTTTGGCAAATTTCTAAAACACGGAGAGACAATAGAGGGCTAACAATTGACACAGCATAGAGGATGGAGTTGTAACATTAAGTATCAGCAGAGGAAGATTTATCAAGGGGAGAAGCTAATCTATGTCACTATAATTCCCATAAGGTTCAGTATTTGGAGGCACCAAGGACCAAAGAAGGTAGGGAATGAGGCTGAAAAGGGAGGCTCTCCTGCTCAGGTTTCCTCCATAACTCATTTTATCAAGTACCTGATTTTTTCCCACTGCAAAAGGGAAGCACACGCTCCAGAGAAACTGAGCCTAGGAAGCCCCATACTCAGGGACATTTTACAGGGCCAGGAAACTGTGAGGTGTGAAGACAGCCACTATTTTCTGGAAGAGATTAAAGATAATTGGTATTTTTTTTTCTTAAATGTTTGGAGGAATTCAAGAGTGAACATAATTAGGGCTTATGGCTTTCTGTTTTGGAAGTTATTAATTATTGATTCAATTAAGCTGGTAAATAAAGGCTTAAGCAGATTATCTATTTTCTTTTGTCTGAGTTTTGGAAGATTTTGTGGATGTGGAGAAATAGGAACACTTTTACACTGTTGGTGGGACTGTAAACTAGTTCAACCATTGTGGAAGTCAGTGTGGCGATTCCTCAGGGATCTAGAACTAGAAATTCCATCTGACCCAGCCATCCCATTACTGGGTATATACCCAAAGGACTATAAATCATGCTGCTCTAAAGACACATGCACATGTATGTTTATTGCGGCATTATTCACAATAGCAAAGACTTGGAACCAACCCAAATGTCCAACAACGATAGACTGGATTAAGAAAATGTGGCACATATACACCATGGAATACTATGCAGCCATAAAAAATGATGAGTTCATGCCCTTTGTAGGGACATGGATGAAATTGGAAATCATCATTCTCAGTAAACTATCGCAAGAACAAAAAACCAAACACCACATATTCTCACTCATAGGTGGGAATTGAACAATGAGAACACATGGACACAGGAAGGGGATCATCACACTCTGAGGACTGTTGTGTGGTGGGGGGAGGGGGGAGGGATAGCACTGGGAGATATATCTAATGCTAGATGACGAGTTAGTGGGTGCAGCGCACCAGCATGGCACATGTATACATATGTAACTAACCTGCACATTGCGCACATGTACCCTAAAACCTAAAGTATAATAATAAATTAATTAATTTAAAAAAAAGAAATTAATTGATTTCATTTAAATTACCGTGGTTGTGGGCAGAGAGTTGCCCATAATATATATTTATTTTTCTTTCAATATCTAAGGTGTCAGTAGTTATACCTCTTTTAATTTTGACATTATTAAAATGTGTTTTCTCTCTTTTTACTCTTGGTGAAACTGGCTAGAGGTTTGTTAAATTTATTTTCAAAGAACAAGCTTTGGTATCATACATATAGTTGGACCTTGTTTTTTATCCACTCTGATAGTTTCTGTCTTTTAGTTATATTTAAAGTGATTTTGATATAGTAGAATTATATCTACATGTTTGTTGTTGTTTTCTATTCATTGCTCTTGTTCTTTTTCTGTTTTTGTCATCAATTCTTGTTCTGCCTTCTATGGTTTTAAATGAGCATTTTAGATAATTTAATTTCCTCTTCTTAACACATAATATTTCAATATTTACTTTGGTAATTTTCCTATAGTTTGCAATTTATATTTGTAATTAATCCAAGTTCATTTTCAAATAACACTACACTGACTCATGGGTAGTGCATCTACCTGTATCAAAGTATTCTTAACTCCTCCCTCCAATTCCTTATATCATTACTGCCATTAATTTCACCTATCCATAAGCTACAGTTACCAAATATATTGTTGTCATTATTATTTTGAGTAATCTACTATCTGTCTGACAATTAAGAATAAGAAAAATAAAAGTTTTATGTTGCCATCAATTACTCCTTATCTAACATTGTTCTTTTCTTTATGTGGGTCAGTGTTTGGCTTGTATCATTTTCTTCTTTCTGAGGAAATTTTTAACATTTCTTGCAAGGCAGGAACTAAAGACAAATTTTCTCAACTTTCTATGAGTGAGAGTCCTTATCTCTCCTTCAGTTAAGAAGGATAAGTTTTCTGGATACAGAAAGCAAAGTGGGTGAGAATGTTTTCCAACACTTTAAATATTTTGCTTCTCTCTCTTCTTATTTGCATGAACTTTTAAGAGATGTTTGATGTAATTCTTATTCTCATTCCTAGATAGCTAGGATGTTTTCTTCCCTTGGCTTCTTTCAAGATGTTTGCTTAGTCTTTATTTTCTTCATTTGAATGATGTGCCTAGGTGTAGACTTTTGGGTACCTAACCTACTTCATGTTCTTTGAGGCTCTTGGATCTGTGTGGTTTGCTGTCTGTCTTTAATTTTGGGAAATTCTCAGATATTACTGCTTTAAATATTGCTTCTGCAGGACACTTTGTTTTTAAATAAGCTTTTTCATTGAAGTAAAATATACATAGAAAAAGATGCACATATTCTAAATGTACAGCTCAGTGCACTAACATAAAGTGAATGTATTTATATAACCTACAAGCAAGGCATAAAAAAGAATTTTGTTTCTAAGGCATCCTCATTCTTTCTACTGCCACATCCTCTCGTAAGGTATCCACTATCATTCCACAGGTAAGTTTTTAAAAATTTTGTTGCATTATACAGTCAGGGTATACATGCTCATATTTCTTACATGGCTATGTTGTGTACTGGTGGGGACTGGGCTTCTAATGTACCCATTACCCAAATGATGAACATTATACCCAATAGGTAATTCACCAAACTTTGCCCCCCAGTCCATCCTCCACACTTTTGGAGTCCCCGGTGTCTATTATTTCCATCTTTATGTCCATGTGTACCCATTGTTTAGCTCCCACTTACAAGTGAGACCATGTGGTATTTGATTTTCTGTTTCTGAGTTAGTTCACATAAGAAAATGGCCTCCAGCTCCTTCCAGGTTGCTGCAAAAAACATGATTTCATTCTGTTTTTTATGACTATCTGGTACTCCATGGTCTAAATACACCACATTTTCTTTATCTGAACAACCACTGATGGACATTTAGGTTGGTTCCCTGAATTTGCTATTGTGAATTGTGTTTTGAGAAAATGAATGAAGGTGTATTTTTATATAATGATTTTTTTTTCCTTTGGGTATATACCCAGTAGTGAGACTGCAGGATTGAAGAGATTGAATCCTTTCCCCATTGCTTGTTTTTGTGAGGTTTGTCAAATATCAGATGGTTGTAGATGTGTGGTGTCATTTCTGAGGCCTCTGTTCAGTTCCACTGGTCTATATATCTGTTTTGGTACCAGTACCATGCTGGTTTGGTTACTGTAGCCTTGTAGTATAGTTTGAAGTCAGGTGGCATGATGCCTCCAGCTTTGTTCTTTTTCTTAGGATTCTCTTGGCAATGCAGGCTCTTTTTATGTTCCATATGAAATTTAAAGTAGTTTTTTTCCAATTCCATGAAGAAAGTCAATGGTAGCTTGAATGGGGATGGCATTGAATCTATAAATTACTTTGGGCAGTATGGCCATTTTCATGATATTAATTCTTCCTATCCATGAGCATGGAATGTTTTTCCATTTGTTTGTGTCCCGTCTTAATTCCTTGAGGAGTGGTTTGTAGTTCTCCTTGAAGAGGTCCTTTACATCCCTTGCAAGTTGTATTCCTAGCTATTTTGTTCTCTTTGTAGCAATTATGAATGGGAGTTCACTCATGATTTGGCTGTTTGTCTATTACTGTTGTATAGAAATGCTTGTGATTTTTGCACATTGATTTTGTATCCTGAGACTTTGCTGAAGTTGCTTGTCAGCTTAAGGAGATTTGGGGCTGAGAAAATGGGTTTTTTGAAATATAAAATCATGTTATCTGCAAACAGAGGCAATTTGACTTCCTCTCCTTCTATTTGAATATCCTTTATTTCTTTCTCTTGCCTGATTGTCCTGACCAGAACTTCCAATACTGTGTTGAATAGGAGTGTTGAGAGAAGACATCCTTGTCTTGTGCCAGTTTTCCAAGGAAATACTTCCAGCTTTTGCCCATTCCGTATGATTTTGGCTGTGGGTTTGTTGTAAATAGCTCTTATTATTTTGAGATACATTCTATCAATACCTAGTTTATTGAGAGTTTTAGCATGAAGGGGTGTTGAACTTTGTTGAAGACCTTTTCTGCATCTATTGAAATAATCATGTGGTTTTTGTCATTGGTTCTGTTTATGTGATGGATTACATTTACTTATTTATTTATTTTGAGACGGAGTCTCCCCCTGTTACCCAGGCTGGAGTGCAATGGTGTGATTTCAGTTCACTGCAACCTGTGCCTCCCAGGTTCAAGTGATTCTGCTGCTTCAGCCTCCTAAGTATGTGGAATTACAGGTACATGCCACCACATCTGGCTAATTTTTTGTATCTTTAGTACAGATGGGGTTTCCCCATGTTAACCAGGCTGCTTGTGAGCTCCTGACCTCATGATCCACCTGCTTTGGCCACCCAAAGTGCTGGGATTACAAGCATGAGCCACCTCACCCGGCCTACATTTATTGATTTGTGTATGTTGAACTAGCCTTTAATCCCATAGATGAAGCCAACTTGATCGTGGTGGATATGCTTTTTGATGTGCTGCTGGATTCGGTTGGACAGTATTTTATTGAGGATTTTCACATTGATGTTCATCAGGGATATTGGCCTAAAGGTTTATTTTATTGTGTCTCTGCCAGGTTTTGGTATCAGGATGATGCTGGCCTCATAAAATAAGTTACGGAGGAGTCGCTCTTTTTCTTTCGTTTGAAACAATTTCAGAAAGACTGGTACCAGCTTCTCTTTATACCTCTGGTACAATTCATCTGTTAATCTGTCAGGTCCTGGGCTTTTTTTGGTTGGTAGGTAGGCTCTTAGTTACTGTCTCAATTTCAGAACTTGTCATTGGTCTATTCAGGGATTCGACTTCTTTCTGGTCTAGTCTTGGGAGGGTGTATGTGTCCAGGAATTTATCCATTTCTTCTAGGCTTTCTAGTTTATTTGTGTAGAGGTGTTTATAGTATTTTTTGATGGTAGTTTGTATTTCTGTGGGATCAGTGGTGATATCCCCTTTATCATTATTTGTTGTCTATTTGATTCTTTTCCCTTTTCTTTATTAATCTAGCTAGTGGTCTATCCATGTTGTTAATCTTTTCAAAAAACCTGCTCCTGGATTCCTTGATTTTTTTGAAGGGTTTTTTTGCGTCTCTATCTCCTTCAGTTCTGCTCTGATCTTAGTTATTTCTTGTCTTCTGCTAGCTTTTGAATTTGTTTGCTCTTGCTTCTCTAGTTCTTTTAATTGTGATGTTAGGGTGTCGATTTTAGTTATTTCCCACTTTCTCGTGTGGGCATTTAGTGCTATAAATTTTCCTCTAAACACTGCTTTAGCTGTGCCCTAGAGATTCTTGTACCCTGTGTCTTTGTTCTCTTTGGTTTAAAGAACTTAATTATTTCTGCCTTAATTTCTTTATTTACCCAGTAGTCATTCAGGAGCAGGTTGTTCAGTTTCCATGTAGTTGTGCAGTTTTGAGTGCATTTCTTTCTTTTCTTCTTCTTTTTTTTTTTGGCATTTCTCAACCATAAAGTGTTTTATTATTATTATTTTTATTTTTTTATTATTATACTTTATGTTCTAGGGTACATGTGTACAACATGCAGGTTTGATACATAAGAATACATGTGCCATGTTGATTTGCTGTACCCATCAACTCATCATTTACATTAGGTATTTCTCCTAATGCTATCCCTCCTTCAGCCCCCCACTCCCAATAGTCCCTGGTGTGTGATGTTCCCCTCCCTGTGTACATGTATTCTCATTGTTCAACTCCCACTTATGAGTGAGAACATGTGGTGTTTGGTTTTCTGTCATTGTGATATTTTGCTGAGAATGATGGTTTCCAGCTTCATCCATGTCCCTGCAAAGGACATGAACTCATCCTTATTTATGGCTGCATAGTATTCCATGGTGTATATGTGCCACATTGTTTTTATCCAGTCTATCATTGATGGACATTTGGGTTTGTTTCCAAGTCTTTGTTATTGTGAATAGTGCCACAATAAACATACTTGTGCATGTGTCTTTATAGTAGCATGATTTATGGTTCTTTGGATATATACCCAGTAATGGGGTTTCTGGATCAAACGGTATTTCTAGTTCTAGATCCTTGAGGAATCACCACACTGTCTTCCACAATTGTTGAACTAATTTACACTCCCATCAACAGTGTAGAAGCATTTCTATTTCTCCACATCCTTTCCAGCATCTGTTGTTTCCTGACAATTTAATGATCACCATTCTAATGCAAGAGATGGTATCTCATTGAGGTTTTGATTTGCATTTTTCTTTCTTTTTTTTTTTTTTTTTGAGACAGAGTCTCACTCAGTTGGCTAGGCTGGAGTGCAGTGGTGTGATCTCTGCTCACTGCAAGCTCCGCCTCTGGGTTCATGCCATTCTCCTGCCTCAGCCTCCCCAGTAGCTGGGACTACAAGTGCCCACCACTAAGCTTGGCTAATTTTTTTGTATTTTTAGTAGAAACGGGGTTTCACCATGTTAGCCAGGATGGTCTAGATCTCCTGACCTCATGATCTGCCCACCTCGGCCTCCCAAAGTGCTGGGATTACAGGTGTGAGCCACCGCACCCAGGCTTGATTTGTATTTTTCTAATGACCAGTGATGATGAGCATTTTTTCATATGTCTGTTGGCTGCATAAATGTCTCCTTTTGAGAAGTGTCTGTTCATATCCTTTGCCCACTTTTTGATGGGGTTGTTTGTTTATTTCTTGTAAATTTGTTTAAGTTCTTTATAGATTCTGGATTTTAGCCCTTTGTCAGATGGATAGACTGCAAAATTTTTCTCCCATTCTGTAGGTTGCCTTTTGAACCTGATGATAGTTTCTTTTGCTGTGCAGAAGCTCTTTAGTTTAATTAGCTCTCATTTGTCAATTGTGGCTTTTGTTGCCATTGCTTTTGGTGTTTTAGTCATGAAGTTTTTGCCCATGCCTATGTCCTGAATGGCATTGCCTAGGTTTTCTTCTAGGGTTTTTATGGTTTTAGTTTTTACATTTAAGTCTTTAGTCCATTGTCAGTTAATTTTTCTGTAAGATGTAATGAAGGGACACAGTTTTGGCTTTCTACATATGGCTAGCCAGTTTTCCCAGCACCATTTATTAAATAGGGAATCCCTTCCCCCCATTGTTTGTTTTTGTCAGGTTTGTAAAGATAAGATGATTGTAGATGTGGGATGTTATTTCTGAGGCCTCTATTTGGCCTCACTCATCTATATATATATATGTTTTGATACAAGTACCATGCTGGTTTGGTTACTGTAGCCTTGTAGTATAGTTTGAAGTCAGGAAGCATGATGCCTCCAGCTTTGTTCTTTTTGCTTAGAATTGTGTTGACAATGCGGGCTCTTTTTTGGTTCCATTTTAACTTTAAAGTAGTTTTTTTCCAATTCTGTGAAGAAAGTCAGTGGTAGCTTGATGGAGATAGCATTGAATCTATAAATTACTTTGGACAGTGTGGCCATTTTCACAATATTGATTCTTCCTATCCATGAGCATGGAATGTTTTTTCCATTTGTTTGTGTCCTTTTTTATTTCATTCAACAGTGGTTTGTAGAGTTCTTTCACACCCCTTGTAATTTGGATTCCTAGATAGTTTATTCTCTTTGTAGTAATTGTGAATGGGAGTTCAATCATGATTTGGCTCTCTGTTTGTTTGTTATTGGTGTATAGGAATGCTTGTGATTTTTGCATATTGATTTTGTGTTCTGAGACTTTGCTGAAGTTGCTTATCAGCTTAAGGAGATTTTGGGCTGAGATGATGGGGTTTTCTAAATATAAAATCATGTCATCTGCAAACAGAGACAATTTAACTTCCTCTTTTCCTAATTGAATACCATTTATTTCTTTCTCTTGCCTGATTGCCCTAGCCAGAGCTTCCAATACTATGTTGAATAGGAGTCGTGAGAGAGGGCATCCTTGTCTTGTGCCAGTTTTCAAAGGAAATGCTTTCAGTTATTGCGCATTCAGTATGATATTGGCTGTGGGTTTGTCATAAATAGCTCTTTTTATTTTGAGATATGTTCCATCAATACCTAGTTTATTGAGAGGTTTTAGCATGAAAAGCTGCTGAATTTTGTCAAAGGCCTTTTCTCATCTATTGAGATAATCATGTGGTTTTTGTCCTTGGTTCTGTTTATGTGATGGATTACGTTTATTTATTTGCATACGCTGAACCAGCCTTGCATCCCAGGGATGAAGCCAACTTGATCGTGGTGGATAAGCTTTTTGATGTGCTGCCAGATTTGGTTTGCCAATATTTTATTGAGGATTTTCATATCGATGTTAATCAGGGATATTGGCCTAAAACATTTTTGGTGTGTCTCTGCCAGGCTTTGATAGCAGGATGATGCTGGCTTCATAAAATGAGTTAGGGAGGATTCTCTCTTTTTCTATTGTTTGGAATAGTTTCAGAAAGAATGGTACCAGCTCCTCTTTGTACATCTGGTAGAATTTGACTATGTATTCATCTGGTTCTGGGCTTTTTTTGGTTGGTTGGCTATTAATTATTGCCTGAATTTCAGAACCTGTTATTGATCTATTCAGAGATTCAACTATTTTCTGGTTTAGTCTTGGGAGGATGTGTGTGTGCAGGAATTTATCCATTTCTTCTAGATTTTCTAGTTTATTTGTGTAGAGGTGTTTATAGTATTCTCTGATGGTAGTTTGTGTTTCTGTGTGTTCGGTGGTAACATCCCCTATATCATTTTTTATTGTGTTTGTTTGATTCTTCTCTCTTCTTTATTAGTCTTGCTAGTGGTCTATCTATTTTGTTGATCTTTTCAAAAAATCAGCTCTTGGATTTATTGATTTTTTGAAGGTTTTTTTGTGTCTCGATCTCCTTCAGTTCTGCTCTGATCTTAGTTATTTCTTGCCTTCTGCTAGCTTTCAAATTTGTTTGCTCTTGCTTCTCTAGTTCCTTTAATTGTGACATTAGGCTGTCGATTTTAGATCTTTCCTGCTTTCTCTTGTGGGCATTTAGTGCTATTAATTTCTCTCTACACACTGCTTTAAATGTCTCCCAGATATTCTGGTACCTTTTGTCTTTGTTCTCATTGGTTTCAAAGAGCATTTTTATTTATGCCTTAATTTCATTATTTACTCAGTAGTCATTCAGGAGCAGGTTGTTCAGATTCCAGGTAGTTGTGCAGTTTTGAGTGAGTTTCTTAATCCTGAGTTCTAACTTGATTGCGCTGTGGTCTGTGAGACAGTTTGTTGTGATTTCTGTTCTTTTACATATGCTGAGGGCTGTTTTACTTCCAATTATGTGGTCAATTTTAGAATAAGTGCAACATAGTGCTGAGAAGAATGTATATTCTATTGATTTGGGGTTGACAATTCTGTAGATGTCTATTAAGTTTGCTTTGTCCAGAGCTGAGTTCAAGACCTGGATATCCTTGTTAATTTTCTGTTTCGTTCATCTGTCTAATGTTGACAGTGGGGTGTTAAAGTCTCCCATTATTGTTGTGTGGGAGTCTAAGTCTCTTTGTAGGTCTCTAAGGACTTGCTTTATGAATCTGGGTGCTTCTGCATTGGGTGCATATATATTTAGGATAGTTAACTCTTCTTGTTGCATTGATCCATTTACCATTATGTAATGGCCTTCTTTGTCTCTTTTGATCTTTGTTGGATTAAAGTCTGTTTTATCAGAGACCAGGATTGTAACCCCTGCTTTGATTTGGTTTCCATTTGCTTGGTAGATCTTCCTCCACCCCTTTATTTTGGGCCTATGTGTGTCTTTGCACATGAGATGATTCTCCTGAATACAGCACACTGATGGGTCTTGACTCTTTATCCAATTTGCCAGTCTGTGTCTTTTAATTGGGGCACTTAGCCCACTTACATTTAATGTTAATATTGTTATGTGTGAATTTGATCATGTCATTATGATGCTAGCTGGTTATTTTGTCTGTTAATTGATGCAGTTTCTTCATAGCATCGATGGTTTTTATAATTTGGTATGTTTTTGCAGTGGCTGGTACTGGTTGTTCCTTTTCATGTTTATTGCTTCCTTCAGGAGCTCTTGTAAGGCAGGCCTGGTGGTGACAAAATCTCTCTGCATTTGTTTGTCTGTAAAGGATTTTATTTCTCCTTCACTTATGAATCTTAGTTTGGCTACATATGAAATTCCGGGTTGAAAATTCTTTTCTTTAAGAATGTTGAATATTGGCTCTTACTCCCTTCTGGCTTGCAGGGTTTCTGCTGAGGGATCTGCTGTTATTCTGATGGGCTTCCCTTTGTGGGTAACCCAACCTTTCACTCTGGCTGCCTCAACATTTTTTCCATCATTTCAACCTTGGTGAATCTGACAATTATGTGTCTTCGAGTTCCTCTTCTCAAGGAGTATCTTTGTGTTGTTCTCTGTATTTCCTGAATTTGAATGTTGGCCTGCCTTGCTAGGTTTGGGAAGTTCTCCCGAATAATATCTTGAAGAGTGTTTTCTAACTTGGTTCTATTCTCCCCATCACTTTCCGGTACACCAATCAAATGTAGATTTTGTCTTTTCACACAGTCCCATATTTCTTGGAGGCTTTGTTAATTTCCTTTCATTCTTTTTTCTCTAATCTTGTCTTCTTGCTTTATTTCATTAATTTGATCTTCAATCCTTTGAAAGGATATTCTTTCTTCCACTTGATTGAATCAGCTATTGAAGCTTGTGTATGCTTCCTGCAGTTCTCGTACTGTGGTTTTCACTTCTATCAGGTCATTTAAGGTCTTGTCTATACTGGTTATTCTAGTTAGCAATTTGTCTAACCTTTTTTCAGGGTTTTTAGCTTCCTTGTAATAGGTTAGAATATGCTCCTTTAGCTTGGAGAAGTTTGTTATTACTGATCTTCTGAAGCCTGAAGTTGACTTCTGTCAACTTGTCAAACTCATTCTCCCTCCAGTTTTGTTCCCTTGCTGGTGAGGGGTTGTGTTCCTTTGGAGGAGAAGGGGCATTCTGTTTTTTGGAATTTTCAGCCTTTCTGCTCTTGTTTCTCCCCTTCTTTGTGGTTTTACCCATCCTTAGTCTTTGATGTTGGTGACCTACGGATGGGGTTTTGGTGTGGATGTCCTTTTTATTGATGTTGATTCTATTCCTTTCTGTTTGTTAATTTTCCTTCTACCAGACAGGCCCCTCAGTGACAGGTCTGTTGGAGTTTGCTGGAGGTCCACTCCAGACCCTGTTTTCCTGGGTATCACCAGCGGAGGCTGCAGAACGACAAATATTGCTGTCTGATCCTTCCTCTGGAAGCTTCATCTCAGAGGGGCACTCATCTGTATGAGGTGTCAGTTGGCCCTCTCTGGGAGGTGTCTCCCAGCCAGGCTATAAGGAGGTCAGGGACCCACTTGAGGAGATAGTCTTTCTGTTATCAGATCTCAAACACTGTGCTGAGAGAACCACTGCTCTCTGCAGAGCTGTCAGGCAGGGATGTTTAAGTCTGCAGAAGCTGTCTGCTGCCTTTTGTTCAGATATGTCCTGCCCCTGGATGTTGAATCCAGAGCACAGTAGGTCTTGCTGAGTTGTGGTGGGCTCTGCCCAGTTCGAGCTTCCCTGCTGCTTTGTTTACACTGTGAGCATAGAACTGCTGACTCAAGCATCAGCAATGGCAGACACACCTCACCGCCACCAAGCTCCAGTGTCCCAGATCAATCTCAGACTGCTACGCTAGCAGCAAGCAAGGCTCCGTGGGCATCAGACCTGCTGTGCCAAGTATGGAAGGGAATCTCCAGGTCAGCCAGTTGTGAAGACCGTGGGAAAAGTGCAGTATTTGGGCAGAAGTGTACCATTCCTCCAGGTACGGTCACTCATAGCTTCCCTTGGCTAGGAAAGAGAAATCCCCCAACCCCATGTGCTTCCCGGGTGAGGCGATGCCCCACCCTGCTTCAGCTCACTCTCTGTGGGCAGAACCCACTTTCCAACCAGTCCCAGTGAGATGAACCAGGTACCTCAGTTGGAAATGCCGAAATCACCCATCTTCTGCATCAATCTCGCTGGGAGATGTAGAACAGAGCTGTAACTATTTGGCCATTTTGGAAGTGACTCTCGAGTGAGTTTCTTAAGCTGAGTTCTAATTTTATTGCACTGTGGTCTGAGAGACTGTTAGTAATGATTTCCCTTCTTTTGCATTTGCTGAGGAGTGTTTTACTTTCAATTATGTGTTCAATGTTAGAATAAGTGTGATGTAGTGCTGAGAAGAATGTATATTCTGTTGATTTGGGTTGGAGAGTTCTGAAGATGTCTATTAGGTGCACTTGTTCCAGAACTGAGTTCAAGTCCTGAATATCCTTGTTAATTTTCTGTCTTGTTGATCTATCTAATATTGAGAGTGGGGTGTTAAAGTCTCCCACTGTTATTGTGTGGGAGTCTAAGTCTCTTTGTAGGTCTCTAAGAACTTGTTTTATGAATCTCGGTGCTCCTGGATTGGGTGCATATGTATTTAGGATAGTTAGCTCTTCTTGTTGCACTGATCCCTTTACTTTTATGTAATGGCCTTTTTTGTGTCCTTTGATCTTTGTTGGTTTAAAGTCTGTTTTATCAGAGACTAGGATTGCAACTCCTGCTATATTTTTGCTTTCCATTTGCTTGGTAAATCTTCCTCCCTCCCTTTCTTTTGAGCCTATGTGTGTCTTGGCACATGAGGTGGATCTCCTGAACATAGCACACTGATGGGTCTTGACTCATTATCCAACCTGCCAGTCTGTGTCTTTTAATTGGGGGCATTTAGCCCATTTACATTTAAAGTTAATATTGTTATGTGTGAATTTGATCCTGTCATTATGATGCTAGCTTGTTATTTTGCCCATTAGTTGATGCAGTTTCTCAAAGTGTTGATGATCTTTACAATTTGGCATGTTTTTGAAGTGACTGCTACCTGTTTTCCCTTCCATATTTAGTGCTTCCTTGAGGAGCTCTTGTAAGGCAGGCCTGGTGGTGACAAAAATCTCTCGGCATTTGCTTGTCTGTAAATGATTTTATTTCTCCTTCGCTTATAAAGCTTAGTTTGGCTGGATATGAAATCCTGGGTTGAAAATTCTTTTCTTTAAGAATGTTGACACAGGAAGGGGAACATCACACACTGGGGCCTGTTGTGTGGTGGGGGGAAGGGGTAGAGACAGCATTAGGAGATATACCTAATGTTAAATGATGAGTTAATGGTTGCAGCACACCAACATGGCACATGTATACATATGTAACTAACCTGCACATTGTGCACATGTACCCTAAAACTTAAAGTATAATAAAAAAAAAAAAGAATGTTGATCAGGAGATTGAGACCACAGTGAAACCCTGTCTGTACTAAAAATACAAAAATATTAGCCAGGTGTGGTGGTGGGTACCTGTAGTCCCAGCTACTCCGAGAGGCTGAGGCAGGAGAATGGCATGAACCCAGGAGGCGGAGCTTGCAGTGAGCTGAAATCGCGCCATTGCACTCCAGCCTGGGCACAGAGTGAGACTCTGTCCAAAAAAAAAAAAATGTTGAATACTGGCCCCCACTCTCTTCTGGCTTGTAGGTTTTCTGCAGAGAGATCCACTATTAGTCTGATGGGCTTCCCTTTGTGGGTAACCCAACCTTTCACTCTGGCTGCCCTTAACATTTTTTTCTTCATTTCAGCCTTGGTGAATCTGACAGTTATGTGTCTTGGGTTTGCTCTTCTCAAGGAGTATTTTGTAGCGTTCTCTGTATTTCCTGAATTTGAATGTTGGCCTGTCTTGCTAGATTGGGGAAATTCTCCTGGATAATAACCTGAAGTGTGTTTCCAACTTGGTTCCATTTTCCCCATCACTTTCAGGTACACCAATGAAATGTAGGTTTGGTCTTTTCATACAGTGCCATATTTCTTGCAGGCTTTGTCTGTTTCTTTTGATACATTTTTTTCTAATCTTGTCTTCACACTTTATTTCATTAATTTGATCTTTAATCTGTGATATTCTTTCTTCCACTTGATCAATTTGGCTATTGATAATTGTGCATGCTTCATGAAGTTCCCATGCTTTGTTTTTCAGCTCCATCAGGTCATTTATGTTCTTCTCTAAACTGGTTATTCTAGCAATTCCTCTAACCTTTTTTCAAGGTTCCTAGCTTCCTTGCATTGAGTTAGAACATGCTCCTTTAACTTGGAGGAGCTTGTTATTACCCACCTTCTGAAGCCTACTTCTGTAAATTTGTCAAACTCATTCTTCATCCAGTTTTGTTCCCTTGCTGGCAAGTAGTTGTGATTCTTTGGAGAAGATGTGTTCTGGTTTTTGGAATTTTCAAACTTTTCGTGCTGGATTTCCTCATCTTTGTGATTTATCTACCTTTGGTCTTTGATGTTTGTGACCTTCATGTGAGGTTTCTTTGTGGACATCTTTTTTGTTGATGTTGATGATATTGCTTTCTGCCTGTTAGTTTTCCTTCTAATTGTCAGGCCCCTCTGCTTCAGGTCTGGTGGAGTTTGCTAGATGTCCTCTCCAGACCCTGTTAACCTGGGTATCACCAGCGAAGTTTGCAGAACAGCAAAGATTGCTGCCTGTTCCTTCCTCTGGAAGCTTCCCCCCAGAGGAGCTCCCACTAGATGCCAGCCAGATGGAGCTCTCCTGTGTCATATGTCTGTTGACCCCTGCTAGGAGGTGTCTCCCAGTCAGGAGGCACAGGGATCAGGGACCCACTTGAGGAGGCAGTCTGTTCTTTCACTGAGCTTGAGCTGTGCTCTCCCACTGTGCTGGGAGATCAACTGCTCTCTTCAGAGCAGGAAGGCAGAAAAGTTTAAGTCTGCTGAAGTGTGTCCTCAGCCACCCCTTCCCCCTGGTCCCCTGTCCCAGTGAGATGGGAGTTTTATCTATCAGCCTCTGCCTGGGGCTGCTGCCTTTCTTTCAGAGGTGCCCTGCTCAGAGAGGAGGAATCTAGAGAGGCTGTCTGGCTACAGTAGCTTTGCCAAGCTGTGGTGGGCTCTGCCCAGTTCAAACTTCCTGGTGGCTTTGTTTACACTGTGAGGGGAATACTGCCCACTCCAGCCTCAGTAATGGTGAATTCCCCTCCCCCCATCAAGATCTAGTATCTTAGGAAAACCTCAGACTGCGATGCTGGCAGTGACAATTTCCAGCAAGTGGAACTTAGCTTCCTGTGCTTTGTGGGGGTGGATTCCACTGAGCTAGGCCACTTGGCTCCCTGGCTTCAGCTGCCTTTTCAGGGAAGTGAATTGTTCTATCTTGCTGGTTTTCCAGGTGCCACTGGGGTATGAAAAATAACTCCTCCAGCTAGCTCAGTGTCTGGTCAAATGGCCACCCAGTTTTGTTCTTGAAACCCTGGGCCCTGGTGGTGTAGACTCCCAATGGAATCCTCTGGTCTGTGGGTTGTGAAGACCAGGAAAAGCATAGTATCTGGGCCAGAGTGCACCATTCCTCAAGGCACAATCCCTCATGGCTTCCTTTGGCTAAGGGAGGGGGTTCCCCAATCTCTTGTGCTTCCCGGGTGAGGTGATGCCCCACCCTGCTTTGGCTCACTCTGCATGAGCTGCACCCACTGTCTAACCAGTCCCAATGACATGTGCCAGGTACCTCAGTTGGAAATGAAGAAATTACCAACCTTCTGTATTGATCTTCTTGGGAGCTGCAGACTGGAGCTGTTTCTGTTTGGCTATCTTGCCAATGTGTGGATATTTTAAATGAGATTTACTTTCCAATATACTTCTCATCTTGAATCTTATTGGTGTATACAAATTCTTTCTTTAATTTTTATTTTATTATTATTATACTTTAAGTTTAAGGGTACATGTGCACAATGTGCAGGTTAGTTACATATGTATACATGTGCCACGGTGGTGTGCTGCACCCATTAACTCGTCATTTAGCATTAGGTATATCTCCTAAAGCTATCCCTCTCCCCTCCCTCCACCCCACAACAGTCCCCAGAGTGTGATGATCCCCTTCCTGTGTCCATGTGTTCTCATTGTTCAATTCCCACCTATGAGTGAGAACATGAGGTGTTTGGTTTTTTGTCCTTGTGATAGTTTACTGAGAATGATGATTTCCAATTTCATCCATGTCCCTACAAAGGACATGAACTCATCATTTTTTATGGCTGCATAGTATTCCATGGTGTATATGCACCACATTTTCTTAATCCAGTCTATCGTTGTTGGACATTTGGGTTGGTTCCAAGTCTTTGCTATTGTGAATAGTGCCACAAGAAACATATGTGTGCATGTGTCTTTATAGCAGCATGATTTACAGTCCTTTGGGTATATACCATAATGGGATGGCTGGGTCAAATGGTATTTCTAGTTCTAGATCCCTGAGGAATCACCACACCAACTTCCACAATGGTTGAACTAGTTTACAGTGCCACCAACAGTGTAAAAGTGTTGCTATTTCTCCACATCCTTTCCAGCGCCTGTTGTTTCCTGACTTTTTAATGATTGCCATTCTAACTGGTGTGAGATGGTATCTCATTGTGGTTTTGATTTGCATTTCTCTGATGGCCAGTGATGGTGAGCATTTTTTCATGTGTTTTTTGGCTGCATAAATGTCTCCTTTTGAGAAGTGTCTGTTCATGTCCTTTGCCCGCTTTTTGATGGGGTTGTTTGTTTTTTTCTTGTAAATTTGAGTTCATTGTAGATTCTGGATATTAGCCCTTTGTCAGATGAGTAGGTTATGAAAATTTTCTCCCATTTTGTAGGTTGCCTGTTCACTCTGATGGTAGTTTCTTTTGCTGTGCAGAAGCTGTTTAGTTTAATTAGATCCCATTTGTCAATTTTGGCTTTTGTTGCCACTGCTTTTGGTGTTTTAGACATGAAGTCCTTGCCCATGCCCTGAATGGTAATGCCTAGGTTTTCTTCTAGGGTTTTTGTTTTAGGTCTAACGTTTAAGTCTTTAATCCATCTTGAATTAATTTTTGTATAAGGTGTAAGGAAGGGATCCAGTTTCAGCTTTCTCCATATGTCTTGCCAGTTTTCCCAGCACCATTTATTAAATAGGGAATCCTTTCCCCATTGCTTGTTTTTCTCAGGTTTGTCAAAGATCAGATAGTTGTAGATATGTGGCATTATTTCTGAGGTCTCTGTTCTGTCTCATTGATCTATATCTCTGTTTTGGTTCCAGTACCATGCTGTTTTGGTTACTGTAGCCTTGTAGTATAGTTTGAAGTCAGGTAGCATGATGCCTCTAGCTTTGTTCTTTTGGCTTAGGATTGACTTGGCAATGCAGGCTCTTTTTTGGTTCTGTATGAACTTTAAAGTAGTTTTTTCCAATTCTGTGAAGAAAGTCATTGGTAGCTTGATGGGGATGGCATTGAATCTGTAAATTACCTTGGGCAGTATGGCCATTTTCATGATATTGATTCTTCCTACCCATGAGCATGGAATGTTCTTCCATTTGTTTGTATCCTCTTTTATTTCCTTGAGCAGTGGTTTGTAGTTCTCCTTGAAGAGGTTCTTCATGTCCCTTGTAAGTTGGATTCCTAGGTATTTTATTCTCTTTGAAGCAATTGTGAATGGGAGTTCACTCATGATTTGGCTCTCTGTTTGTCTGTTGTTGGTGTATAAGAATGCTTGTGATTTTTGTACATTGATTTTGTATCCTGAGATTTTGCTGAAGTTGCTTATCAGCTTAAGGAGATTTTGGGCTGAGACAATGGGGTTTTCTAGATATACCATCATGTCGTCTGCAAACAGGGACAGTTTGACTTCCTCTTTTCCTAATTGAATGCCCTTTATTTCCTTCTCCTGCCTAATTGCCCTGGCCAGAACTTCCAACACTATGTTGAATAGGAGTGGTGAGAGAGGGCATCCCTGTCTTGTGCCAGTTTCCAAAGGGAATGCTTCCAGTTTTTGCCCATTCAGTATGATATTGGCTGTGGGTTTGTCATAGATAGCTCAGCTCCTGCTATTGGTCTATTCAGAGATTCAACTTCTCTGAATAGGCAGCCTTGCTGCCACCTTGCAGTTTGATCTCAGACTGCAGTGCTAGCAATCAGTGAGACTCCATGGGCATAGGACCCTCTGAGCCAGGTGCGGGATATAATCTTCTGGTGTGCCGTTTTTTAAGCCCATTGGAAAAGCGCAGTATTCGGGTGGGAGTGACCCGATTTTCCAGGTGCCGTCTGTCACCCCTTTCTTTGACTAGGAAAGGGAATTCCCTGACCCCTTGCACTTCCCAAGTGAGGCAATGCCTCGCCCTCCTTTGGCTCACACATGATGTGCTGCACCCACTCTCCTGCACCCACTGTCTGGCACTCCATAGTGAGATGAACCTAGTACCTCAGACAGAAATGCAGAAATAACCCGTCTTCTGCATCGCTCACGCTGTGAGCTGTAGACCAGAGCTGTTCCTATTCGGCCATCTTGGGTCCTGCCCCTGGTGTATACAAATTATACAGATTTTTGTACCCTGAATGTTTACTGAAGTTGTTAATTAAGTCTAGAAGACTTAAAAAGGGGTCTTTAGATATTTCTAGGTATATGATTCTATCATCAACTAGCAGAAATAATTTGACTGCCTCTTTTCTAATTTGAATGTCTTTTCTTTCTTTCTCTTTCTTGGTTGCTCTGTCTATAGCTTCTAGTACTATGTCCAGTGAGAGTGTTGAGAGTGGACATCGTTGTCTTGTTGCAGTTCTCAGAGGGATTGTCTTTACTTCTGCACATTCTATATGATGTTGGTTGTGGGTTTGTCATAGATGGGTTTTATTAATTAGAAGTATGCTCCTTTAAAGCCTAATATGTTGAGGTTTTTTATCATAAAACAATATTGAACTTAATCCATTGCCTTTTCTGTATCTACTGAGGTAATCGTATGGTTTTTGTTTTTAGTTGCATTTATTTTGTGACTCACATTCATTCTTCTGTGTATGTGGAACCATTCTTGCATCCCTGGAATAAAATCCACTTGATTAGGATTTCTGTTTGCTTATTTGTTTGGTTTTTTAAAAAGTCAGCTTTTATTTTAGATACAGGGGCTACATGTGCTGATTTGTTACATTGGTACATTGTGTGATGTTGAGATTTGGAGTATGGATCCCATCACCCTGGTGGTAAGCATAGTACCTGATTGGTAGTTTTTTAACCCCGCTCCCACTTCTAGTTGTCCATAGTGTCTATTTTTTCCCATATTTATGTCCATGTATGCTCAATGCTTAACTCCCACCTATAAGTGAGAATGCTCATTATTTGGCTTTCTGTACCTATATTAGTTTGCTTAGGATTATGGCCTCCAGCTCCATCCATGTTGCTGCAAAGGACGTGATTTCAATCTTTTTATGGCTGCATAGTACTTCATGGTACATATGTACCATATTTTCTTTATCCAATCTACCATTAATGGACAGATATTTTGATCCCATGCATTTGCTATTGTGAATAATGCAGTGATGAAGATATGCATGCACATGTCTTTTTGATAGAATTATTTATTCTCTTTTGGGCATATACCCAGTAATGGGGTTGTTGGGTTGAATTGTGGCTGTGCTTTAAATTCTTTGAGAAACCATCAGACTGCTTTCCACAGTGGCTGGACTAATTTGCATTACCACCAACAGTGTATAAGCATTTTGATGTGCTGTTTGATTTGGTTTGCTAATATTTGTTGAGGATTTCTGCATCTGTGTTCATCAAGAATATTGGCCTGTAGTTGTCCTTTTCTGTGTGGATGTCCTTGATTGTTTTTGGTATTAGGGTGATACTGGTTTCATAGAATGAGTTAAGGAGAAATTACTGCCCTTTCACTTTTTGAAGTAGTTTCAGAAACATTGGTATCAGCTTTCCTTTGTACAACTGACAAAATTTGGCTATGAATCTGCCTCCTGGGCATTTTTGCTAAAAGATTTTTTATGACTGATTTGATTTCATTACTCATTATTGGCATATTTAGGATTTCTATTTATTCCTAGTTCAGTCATGGGAGTTTGTATGTTTCTAGGAATTTATCTATTTTCTTTAAGATTTCAAGTTTGTGTGCATAGCTGTTCTTAGTAGTCTCTGATAATCTTTTGTATTTCTTAGTATCACTTATAATGTCACCTTTATTATTTCTGATAGTACTTATTTAAATCTTCTCCTTATTTCCTGGCTAATCTAGATGTAGTTGTCTATCATTTTTGTTTATTCTTTCAAAGAACCACATTTTTGTTTCATTGATTCTTTGTATCATTTTTTGGGGGCCTCAGTCTCATTTATTTATGCTCTGAAGTTTGTTATTTCCTGTCTTACTTAGTTCTCCTCTGATCTTTTTTATTTTCATTCTTCTGTTAGCTTTGAGATTGGTTTGTGCTTATTTTTCTAGTTCCATGATGTATGACATTAGGTTAAGTTGGAATCTTTCTATGTTTTTTGATATAGACATTTAACACTATAAACGTTCCCCTTAGAATTTTTTTGCTGTATCCCAGAGGTTTTAGCATACTGTGTCTATATTTAATTTATTTCAAAAAATTATTTGATTTCTGTCTTAATTTCATTGTTTACTCAAAGGTCATTCAGGAGCAAGTTGTTTGGTTTCCACATACTTTTTTAGTTTTGAGAGTTCCTCTTCATATTGATATCTAATTTTATTCTACTGTTGTCTGAGAAGACACTTAATATGATTTTGATATTTTTTGAATGAGACTTGCTTTATGGCTAAGCATATAGTGGACTTTGGAAAATGTTCTATGTGCAGTTGAGAAGAATGTATACTCTGCAGTTGTTTGATAGAATGTTCTATACTGTCTATTAGGTCTATATGGGCTATAGCCCAGTTTAAGTCCAGAAATTCTTTGTTAATTTTCTGCCTCAATGATCTTCTAGTCACGTCAGTGTGCTGTTGAAGTCACCCATTATCATTATATTGCTATCAGTCTGTTTTGTTATGTCTGGTATTGTTTGTTTTATGGATCTAGGTGCTCTGGTTTTGGATGCATATCTATTTAGGATATTTATTTTTTCTTGTTGTATTGAACCCTTTATCATTATAGTCCTTTTTTTTTTTTACAATTGTAGGTTCAACATCTGTTTTATCTGATATGAGCATGGCTACTCTGGCTCATTTTAGTTTTCCATTTGCATGATATACCTTTTTTGCCCCCTTTACTTTAAGTCTATAGCTATTTTAGCTGGTAGGTAGTTTTCTTGTAGGCAGCAAATGATTAGGTCTTGTTTTTCAATTAAATTTGCCACTCTGTATCTTTTAAGTAGAATATTTAGGTCACTTACATTCAAGGTTAATATTGATATGTGGCCAGGCATGGTGGCTCACACCTTTAATCCCAGGACTTTGGGAGGTCAAGGCAGGCAGATCACCTGAGGTTGAGAGATTGAGACCAGCCTAAGCAACATGGAGAAATCCCATCTCTACTAAAAATACAAAATTAGCCAGGTCTAATGGCACATGCCTGTAATCCCAGCTACTTGGGAGGCGGAGGCAGGAGAATCACTTGAACCTGGGAGGCAGAGGTTGCAGTAAGCCAAGATTGCACCATTGAACTCCAGCCTGGGCAACAAGAGCAAAACTCCATCTCAGAAAAAAAAATTGATATGTGATGTTTTGTTCCTGCCATAGTGTTGTTAGCTAGTTGCCTTTGAGTTTCACTTGTCAAATTGCTTTATCAGATCTGTGAGCTTTGTACTCATATGTCCTCTTATGGTGAGTATTCCCATTTTGTTTCCAAGTTTAGGACTTTTTTGATCAGTTCTTGTAGCACCAGGCTAATGGTGAGGAATTCCTTTAATGTTTGTTTGTCTGCAAATGGCTATTTCTCTGTCATTTCTGAAGTTTAGTTAGGCATGATATGAAATTCTTTGTTGGCAGTTCTTTTTTTAAGGATGCTAAAAATAGTCCCCTGATCTCTTCTAGCATGCAGGGTTTCTTCTGAGAAGTCCAGTATTACTCTGATGAGATTTTCTTTATGGGTGATTAAACATGTCTTTCTTGATGCTCTTAGGATTTTTTTCCTTCATGTTGACTTTAGATACTCTGATGATTATATGCCATAGTGAGGTTCTTCTTGCAATAAATCTTCCAGAAGCTCTCTGAGCCTCACAAATCTGAATGTCTCAAATTTCTCCTAAGACCAGGGAACTTTTCCTGAATTTTTTCCTAAACTATGTTTTCCATACTTTTTAGTTTTTTTCCTTCTCCCTCTGGAATGCCAGTAACTTGTAGTTTTGGATGCTTTACAGAATTCCATATTTTTCAAAGGCATTGTTCATTTTTAAAACCCTTTCTTCTTTATTTTTGTTTGACTGGATTAATTCAAAAGACCTGTCTTCCAGGTCTGAAATTCTTCCACTTGGTCTAGTCTTTTGTTAAACTTTCAACTGTATTTTGTGAATCCTTCAGTGATTTTTTTTTTAATTTCCAGAAGTTCTGTTTGGTTTTAAAAATGATATCTCTTTTTTCATATCATGAATTGTTTTTCTGACTTATTTGTGTTGGTCTTTAACTTTCTCTTGGACCTCACTGAGCTTTTTAAAATCAATGCCTTGCATTATTTATTTGGTATTCAAAGATTTTATTTTTGTTAGTATGATCCTTTGGAGGTGTTATAACACTTCATCTTTTCATACTTTTAGAGTTGTTTCTCTGCTTCCCTCTCATTTGAATGAGTTATTTCTCCTCTTGTTTTCTGAATTAGCTTTTGTTTGAATAAAAAATTCTGCCCCTTAACCCATTCCCCATTTGCACTGAGAATGCTCTCTGTTGGCCCTTGCAGCTGCAGCATTTACCCTGAGATAACACACCAGGTTTGGTATAAGAAATTCTTTTGCCATCTTTTAAACATTACTGTGCTGAACTCTTACATCCTATTCAAGAAGGACAATCTCGAGCACATGTTTTGTCATGCAAACTTCAGAGTTGCATTGATAGAAAGAATGCTGGAAAAGCATCACAAGCAAGAGCAGCAACCTCTTCAAGGCCCTCCATGCTGTGATGATGTCATACCACTTTTCCTGTCTAGATGACATTTCCCCAAAAGCATACCACTAACATCAGGGAAACAGAATTGGCTGGTTGCTGCATCATTTGCTGCTCACACAATGACAAGGATGACAAGAAGATTCAGAAAGGAATGCAGTATATTTTTGTGGAGTGTGATGTTCCACTTTGTGTTGTTCTATGTTTTGAAATTTACCACACAAAAAAATATTAAATACTGATCTTTACATACATTTTTGTTACATTAGGATTAGAGACAAGTTCTGTTTGGAAACAACTCCAAGGAAAGTTTTTATATTTTATTTTCACATTCAAAATCAGTCACCTTTGCTTCAGCCTCAAAGAGAGTGTTTATGTAAAATTAAATAAATGCTGGCAGTGAGCTGCACTTTTTTTGTCTAATGGGAAAAGATTTAAGAAGGTGTGTATTATGTATGCTATTTAGGGTTCTTTGGCTTTGTTTCTGGGTGCTTTCAGTGGCAAAGTGTTTGTAAAAGTTCCTTGGTTATAAATAGCCTTTGTATAACGGCTTTCCCAAATGCTGGTTGAAATAGTCCTGTACGGGGTATGTGAGCAGGTTCATTTCCTCCTCTGGGGCTATAGTGTGGGGGTCTCAGAAAGTATATCTTGTTCCCCAGTGCTGTGCAGTTGTGTCAGCAGATTTTCTATTGTGTTATGCATTTCTAACTCTGGAACAGCTGGTGGTACTTATAGGTAAGAGCTGGCTAAGGTTAATGCATATGTGTATATACTTGATCCTTGTTTACTTGTAGAAGCTCTCTGTTACCTCAAGCAATGGGCTGATCACTGGCATGCACACTTGTCTGAGCTCCCAGCTTAGCCCTCAAATGGAGGACCAAGACAGGTGGAGCTAGATGAGACAGGCCTGCCTACAGGTCTCCTAGTGTCAGGAACAAGCATCAGCTTTGAAAGCAGGTCTGGTGGGCCATAGCCAGGTATCTGGAGGTGTGCTAACTCATATTGTCAGGAAATCCTGGCTGCCCCAAGTCCTCTGCATAGGTGGGGTGGCCTAAACTTCTAATTTAGAATAGTGGGTGCTTCAAGTGCCTGGAGATATTTCTGGCCATCAAGCAGAGACCATGGCTGCACCAATATCTCTTCACCTGAAGGGAAGGGTACTTCAGGATCTTTATCCAGGGAAGCAGGTGTACCAAATGCCTGGAAGTATGCCTGGGAATGTAGCAAAAAACTGCTGCTGCCAAAACATCTTTGTAGGGCATAAGGGGGCAAGTCAAGCTTCTAATCCCGGGGAGTATGTGCACCTCAAACTGCAAGTGACATGACTAGGGAATGAGCACAGAAATCGCCACAACAAAGTCTTTGCATGGGAAGGTAGAGGCTCTTCAAATTCCTAATCATTGAGGATGGGTTTGCAGGATGCCTGCAGTTATGTCTAGGTGTGCAGCAGAGGAAGTGTTACTGCACTAAGGTCTTTGTGTGGGAAGAAGTGGTGGCTCAAGCTCCTATTCCAGTGAGCAGGTACACCCAAAGCTTGGTGATATGTGTAGGCATGGAGCAAAGAGTGTGCCTCTGCACCAAGGTCTCCTCATGGGAAGGAAGGGGAAGCTCAGGCTGCTAATCCAGCTGAGTGGGTGCTCCAAATGCTTGGAAAAATGACCATGAATGGAGTGGAGGGTGCACCTACCACCTTGCCAAGATCTTAGTAAGGAAAGGGTAGCTTGGCTCAGGCTCCCAATACAGGTAAGCAGGAGTGTGGTTTGCTTGTCTCCTGTTTCTCAGAACTGGTGGGACACTCTCTCATGACTGAACAAGGGAGCAGGATGGGGCATCCAGCAATGACACAGGCAGCCCAGTTCCAGGTCACAAAGTTGTCCCAGACTGCAAGGCGTGATGCCCAAGAGAAACCTTGATTTCAGCAACTCTCCTTCCATTCCAGTCCTGCGATGGGAGACAGCTCAACTCCAGTGCTTACTGTTGGGGTGCTCACCACACTCACTGCTCAATTCTGACTGTGAGTGCCCTTTCCCTGCTCCAGAGCAAGTGCTTCAGTCTCTGGCCTGAGACTAAAATGCCTGCAGTGACTGCTGCTGCCAGGTCACCAAACAATGACTGATTTTGCAGGAGTACAGATTTAAAATGGCATTGTCTTCTCACTTCTGGGTCTGGGAAAACATCTGCAGATTTTCCTGATGTCTTTCCCTTTCATCACCCTCCAGCCTCTCTCTAAGTTAATTCCAGTGTTTGGGGCTTGGATCTCTAGCGGAAAGGAGATTCAGAGAGGGAGACTCTCTGGCCCTCTCACATACTGGGGGCTTCACCCATTTTGTAAGCTGAACACTATCATGGGGCCTGCATTCCCCCCTCCTTCACTTGGGATCTGAAGTGTGTTTCACTATTTCAGCGAATTCCCACATTTTTTCTTGAATTAAAGCTCACTCAATTGATCTTTATACACTATTTTGCTATTTCCAAGTGGCTGAGGCATGTTAAAGCCTCTAATCTGCCATCTTGGGAAAAAAAACACAAATTTTTTAAAAAAGAAACAAAATGATAGTTTTATATATTTGTGAATTTATATCAATGGAATCATCCAATAGTACTTATTTACTGTCCAGTACTTTCACTTAATGTGTCGTGACATTCAATCAAGTTGTTGCAGACAGCAATAGCTGTTATCTTTTTCTTAGTGTTTCACTTTATGAGCATTTTACAATTATTTTATGATATTGCTTCAAACATTTGCATTGTTTCCAGTGTGGGGCTATTGTGAATAGTGCTATTATGTACATTCCATACATGTCTTTTTGCTATCACAAGGTATTGTTGCATTTCTGTTCAGTACATACCTACAACTGCAATTGCTAGATATGCATGTATTTACTTTAAGTAAATTCTGCCAAAGGACTATCCAAATGGTTGAACTATTTTACTAATTTTTCCATGAGACTCTGATTGTTTCACTTTCTCGTCAACAGACAACATAATCTGTCCTTTTTTCATTTGAACCATTCTGATGAATTATATAATAATATCTAACTGAAGTTTTAATTTGTATTTCCATAAAGCTTAATGATGCTGAGCAATTCAAGTTTGCATTGTCAACAGTGATCCTTCATTTGTGAAAGCCTAGTTTATTTTGCATACATAAGTGCACTGTTGGCTTTATTTTTTTAAAAAACAATCACTGGTATATAGAAGAACTGCTTGTTCATACAAATAATTGTTTCACATGGAACCTTTTGAAAGTAAATACTAACCTGATTCCAGATACTTGAAGTATTTTAGTACATATTTACTCAAAACAATGTGCCTGTGCTTCTCTTATATAACTATAGTAAAACCATCAGGATCAGAAAATTACTGTTAATGCATTGGAACTTTCTAATTCTTGTTCCTGTTGGTGTTTTACCAAAAGTCCCAAAATATATGCTTTTTGTCCCTCTCAAAATTTAGTTCAGAATCCAGAATTGCATGCCACAACTAGCTGTCATGTCTCTTTCATCATCTTCAGTATGGAGCAGTTCTTCAGTTATTATTTGACTTCCAAGACATTGCCACTCTTTGAGAGTATAGGCTGAATACTTATAAAATGTCCCTCAATTTAGGCCTGTCTGATGTTTTTTAATGACTAAATTCAGCAGAGGAATCTCTGCTAGGAATATCACAGAGGATACTTTTCATTTTTGAGTGACAGACAATTTCAATGTGTTTCATTAGAATGATGTCATTTGATTACTAGGTTCAGATAGTGTCTGGCTGTCTTCTCCATTGTAACTATGTTCTTCTCAACTATGTAACTTAGATGTATTCTGTGGGTAGATTCTTTGAAATTCTGTAATTATTGTAACTAAAAATAAATCCTAAGCCTGCTTGGACAAGGGAACCCCAGCAAAAACCTTAAAAACTGTATTCCCAGCCACGAGAGGATGGGAGGTCAGACACGCCTCTTTAGACCCCCTCTCTTTTGTGGTTTACACAAAACAACTCATCAACATTAGTGTTAAATAGAGATCGTAAGACTGATGGGGTGGACTTTTTGTGGCAATAAGATACCAACTTATAAATAGGACCTAAGGTCATGGCAGGCAAGAGTTAGGTCATTCACCTCTACACTTAAAGAATAAACTGTGTTCTAACTGGCACAAGGTTTTAATTTTTCTCTAGCAACTATACAAGCATGGGCCTCCACCAGATGCTCACCCCTACCCACTGTTCCACAAGCCATAGCTACAGCTTTCATTGGACAAGAGGCTGATTTCAGTAACCTTATTCTGATAAGAGGACCACTGAACCTGCTGTACTGGTTCTGACTGTTTATAGAGGCTTTGTGCTTGAGTGCCCTCATGTCCCTGCTCCATTTTTTTGCCTATGGGGTTAAAGATGAGTGGATCAGTGAAGTAGAAATGGAGATTAAGTGTCTAAATTCATGCCTCTGTTTTGGTATTATTGTGAACACTAATAAATATTTGAATTTTTTTGCTTTATGTTTTCAACTTAGAGTCAAGTATGAATATATACTTTCATATTGCTAATCATATGTTCTGGGTTTTATTCTTCTCTCTCCAAACAAGAACAAAATCCTTGGAAAGTCTCAACAGATTACATTATTTTTCTAATTTATATTTCTTGTTTTACACTTAACATAAATGCATTGGTAATTTGATTCTATGGCCCTGAAGTAATTAGCCTCATTTTATCTCCAAATAATACACAACTGAACTGATTCTCTCAATATTTCCCTGAAGGTTGTTTCTTCCCTTGGACAGACTTTCTGTGTTATAAAGCCAAACCTTCAGTAACTCTAGATGACAAACATCCAGAGACCTTCCTCACCCTCTTCTCCTTTGTCACTCTCTCTGCTTATTATTATGAGGACAAGCCTGGCCTCCTGGCACTCTCTTTTCTTTAATTTATTTCTTGCATTATGCACAAAAGAGGGAAAGTCTGAGAACTGAACCAGCAATTAATAACAAACACTTTTTATTTAGCACATTCACAAAAGAAATGGATCCAAATTATCATTCATTAATCACTTTTCTGTGTTTTACAGTGATAACATATTAAAAAGTCAGCATTAGAAAAGTATTAGCATATGTGGCAATTAATACAAGTGTTACAGAGTATGAATAATTGCAGATATATTTGTGCAGTGACCTGAACAACTCTCCTTAATGGAGGTTGGATGCTCACGGGATATTGAGTGAATGGGAAGATTTGATGAGAGGTCAGAGAAGACATAATAGTGGGAATGTCCTTGATAAAAAAGAGTTGCAGGTGATAGCAGATCGGCAGCCAGATGGGCTCACATTCTTCAGACAGGAATGAAGCAGATCTGGTACGAGGGTGGCAGAGAAACAATCCCTTTGGTAACTGCAGTAGTATTGAGGTTCTTTAAATCATCAACAGATTTCAGGTTAAAGTTCTGTAAAATTGTGGTTAGAAATAAAAATAGCTCCATGCGGGCAAGTCCTTCTCCCGCACAAATTCGTTTTCCTGAAGATAACAAAGAGGAAAGTAGTTACTCCTTGTGTTTAACTGTGACTATGACAAACAGTTGTTTGTGACTTGCACAAACAGAATATGCAGTAAATAACTGATTAATGATTGGGTAGATGAATGAACATGTGGATGAATGGATGGATGAAATGATGGATGGATTAATGGATGGTGGGACAAACAAATGTACAAAAAGAGACACATTTGCTATCTGTCTAACATCTAATCTCAATAGGCACCCTTCATTCAACAAATATTCATTGATTATCAGCTCCATAACAGTCATTTCTTTATTTATTCCCACATTAAACAGCTCTTTTGCCATTTTGAGTTTCCATCTGTCATTATAGAAATACATGCACATTCTTGTTTCCTGTTCCAAGCCTGATATTCCATGATGTTTCCTTCCACTTTTCACATAATCTGTTCTCAGCTCTAGTCATACACTCTCTTCATCAATCTTGAACACACCATGAAGTTTCAAGTTTCATATCCTGTTGTTCATTTTGGCTAAGATACGTCTTTATTAGGCTACATTCAGGACATAGGTTCAATTTCATTTCATCTTCACACTCTTTACAATCCCCTCAAGTAATCAAATCCTATGCTCTCTGGTTTTCCTCAACAGCATACTCATGCTTTCATTAAAGCATGGATTACCAGGAATCATAATTCTATATTTATTTATCTATTGTGGTAAAATGTGAATTCTTGAAGGAAGGTCTCTGTCCTTGTCATGTTGGTATCTACAGTGCCAAATATAAAGCAGACATAAAAGATCAAAGAATAAAGGAAGGAGATTCCATGGCCAGAGACTTAGCACACAAAACACAGGTGTGAACAGCAAGTATCCAGGATATATGATCATGATTGGGGGAAGACAGCGTGCTCTGGAATCACTGCAAAGTAATCTCTTAGCTTGCCAATGTTTCCTGAACTCCATAATTATTTGGCAAAGGTTCTGACATCCTTGATTTAAAGCAAATGTCCTGCTCTGTCATTCATTATCTCCTTCAAAATGCCCAGCCTTCCCTTAAATTTTATCACCTCCTTTGAAGCACATGAAACATCCTCTGAGTTGCTTACTCCATTTTATGCCTCACTGTGTTATGTGAGAGAGCAAGAAGCATGCAGAGTCCCCCTGTAGCCCCCACCCAGGGGCCTGTGCTTTCCCTTCTCACAGTCCTGGTCTGACTAAATTACAATGACCTGTTTACTCTTCTTCCCTAACTCAAGAGTGAGCCTCTGTTCTCACTGAAAGTTGTGCCCTTGGAGCTCAGCCTGGGAGGTGATAGACACCATGTAGAAGACACTCAATGCAGTTGTGGACTTAGATACATTTGTCAAGGCAGGTAAGGAAAGAACAGATGAATTTTACCTTCTAGGAGGAGCTCTTGGGTGCCTTAGTGATGTATCTAGTGGCAGAGTTCAGTCAACCTAGATGTTAGTTTTCTCAATTGGGAACAACAGAGTTAACTCCTGCAAGCCCCACTATCTGGCCCAATAATGAGGGTGTATTGTGAGGGTGGAGCGCATGGGTGTTAAGAATGGTGCTCTTGATCATGGACAAATAGCAATTCTACCAGCCCCAGAGGAGGTGCCATGTAAATTCCAACTAATTCCAAAAAGTTCTCTCTTTCCTTTAAATACTAATGGAAACGAGTTTCTTTTACCTGCTGAGAAAGGCATGAAGTAGTCACTTTTCTTAAAGTTGCCATTCTTATCTAGAAAGTGGCCAGGGTCAAAGATCTTTGGATTAGGAAATTCTTTGTCATCGTGTAGCACGGAAGTCAGTAATGTCATTATGGTTGTGCCCTGGAAGTAACAAAACAGATAATCTGATTTATAAAGAAGTCCAGAAGTGAGAAGAAGTAGTGGACATCACGTAGCTCCATAACGTTGATCTATAGATGAGGAAACTCAGGTCCAGCCAGACACAGTAATTTACATGGATGAGCTTAAGGTCAGTGGTGGATGCTTGCTGAAGAGCTTTCCAATCACATTTGAAGTCTTACGTCTTGGATACTTGTGTGCAACCTTCTGAATGTGTTTTCCAGATCATCAAGTTTGGATGCCCTTGTCTGGCCTCATTTGCTGCTCTATTTCATCACTTCAAATTTCACACATCTTGTATTTTGATTATGTAGATTATGGTTTAAAATGGAAGTCTCTGTTGACACTTGAAATGTCCAGAGTATCTGTTCATAGAACTTTTGTAAATAAACATGTAATCTATTTTAATATGATGTCATCTGGGATGATAACCACAAGTGCAATAAGAAGTAAAAACTATTGAGTGTTTATTATTGCCATGCTACAGATTAATTTTAGCTTAAAACACTGAAAAGATGATGAAATTACAAAGATTATCACTTTGCAACAATTCAAGTCAGGATCATCAGGTCAGGTAAGGATCATCAATTAAAGCTAGAACCGTTGGGTGTGTGATTCTGGAAGCAGGAGTTTCACATAGTCTTAATGCACTCCCATAGATTTTTACTAGTTGTATATAAAAAGCAGAACCCCTACAATGGTAATATCTGGAGGATACAACCATATTATGTGAGGAACTTAGCATGACCAATAATGACATATGTGACATTTTATGCTCCCATCTCATCAATGTGATTCAGTGAGATATTTAAAGCACCTATGTAGTTTTGTTGCCAAAATTGCAGCTGGAATCTGCCTCTAGAAAACAGTCATACCAAACCAGCCTGAGGAACATTTTAAATGACTGCTGGTCTCAAAAAGGTCAATTGATTGAAAAAAAAACAAACAAGGAAAGGAACTTTCCTTGATTACAGAAGGTGAAAAGGTCAATATAAATGAATTATATGCTTGTTCCTTGCCTGGATAGTAAACTGCAGGAGAAAAACCATAAAAATATCTAGAAAAATTGTGAAAATTTAAATTTAGGCTGTATTATTATTTGAACAATAGCTACTGAGTGTGACTACTCTATTATTGTGTAAAAGAAAAATCTTTGTTTTGGGGCATTACATACTGCAGTATTGAGGTGTAGATAGACCCTTGTATTGAGAAAGAAAAACCTCTTCTGGTTGTGTGCGTTGGTAAAAACTGTGGATTGACATCCTAATCCTTGTAAAAAATCAGTGATAATTAGGGAAAACCCCATCACATCTTGATAAGTTATCAATACTATCTTCTCCAGAGGATGACATTAGTAATTGAAACCTTATCAGTCTCATTGTTTTCCTTCATGAAAATATAACTTTTATTATTTTTAATTGAATAATAATAAGTGGAATTGTGTAGTTTATAGCATAGCAACTAAAACATCTGGATCAATACAGAAACCATGTGATAGACAGCATTGTAAAGCTGCAAAGACCAAAATTGGCCTCCAGATTACAAAGACAATAATTGGCCCCAGTGACGGGAGAACTTCAGAGAGGTAAGCTCATACCTACAGTCAATTTTTGACTGTGTTCATGTCATATTAAATTCTGAATCAGGACAGGAGGTGTTGTCATTATAACTGCCTATGATAGGGGAATGAATACATTCTGGAAAAAGATAAACGTTCTCTGAAATTCTGCATTTTTTCATATATAATATCTGGTACTGAGCCATAGGTTTTTAGGCATTTCAAGGATACAACTAAGCAGTCACAAGAAGAAAAGTGGAAGGAAGGGAAAGCAATAAAAACAGACCCACATTAGGGAACATTTCTCACCTAGTTTTATGCAGCCAGCATTATCTTGTTATCAAAACTCTGAAAAGAAAATTTTGAGGAAGAAAAATTGCAGACCAAAATATCTTACGAATATAAATACAGAAGTCCGGAACAATAAGTAACAGAGCAAATCCAGGTGTATACTTATGTATATCTAGTGAGGGATGTGAGGCCAGTATATACAATCATATAAATAGATGCAGAGAATCAATTTGATAAAATTGCACACACATTCATGACAAAAATTTATATAAAAATAAGAGAAGAGAAAAAACTTCCCTAATCTGATAAAGAATATCTACTAAAATCTTAAAGATTTCTGATAAAGAATATCTACTAAAATACTTAAAACAGCAGCAATTTTTTGGGATCTTAAAGTACATAATCAGGCTGCAGATGACACTGTTAATTTCTATTACAGACTTTAAAATCATGAGGGAGATTTTGTTTGCCTCACTGCCTTACTGTTCTACGAGAATGATTTTTGATAGTTTCCCTTACTGCACAACTTTTCTCCAAAGTGTTTGTCTTTTAGAACGGCCAGAAGGAAGTTACTGGCTTTTAAAAAATCTGTGCAAAACTACCAAGGTGCTCTGGGCTCTGCTCCCTGCCATCCCCAGTTTGCTAGCCTTATTTAGGGAAGATGCAGGAGTCTGATCACTTGGAATGACATGAGCCTTCTGGGGGCTGGGAATTTATGAAAATACCAACTATCTGTTTCATAACAAATGTAGAGTATCATTTCAAACTATATTCATGAAAATTCTTTTATAAATGAAGTTAAATAAGTCAATTATTTAAAAAAATACTTAAAACATCATTCTCAGTAGTGAAATATTAATATTCTTATACTCTACCCCCCAGCAGATCAGAAATGAAATCAGGATGCCCTCTATCACCAATTCTGTTCAATGCTATCCTGGAAATCCTAGCCAGCACAATAATGCAATAAAGATAAATTGAAGACAAAATCATTGGAAAATAAGATATAAAATACATATTAACCCAGATAGCAAAATAATGTACATAGAAATTCCAAGTATATCTACAGATAAATTATCGGCAATGATCAGTAAATTTAGGAACATTGTTAGATATAAGGTCATCAGAATAGTATAATTGAATACGATTATATACACCAATTACAAAGAAATAAAAAACATTAAAAAATTATAACAACAAAATATTAATTATCTAGGGAAAACCTAATAAAAGAGTTGTAAACCACTGCACTGAAAATAAGACATTACTGAGAAAATAGAATAAAGCTCAATAAGTTGCGAGCATAACCATATTCATGAATTAAAAAATTCAATGCATGAACATGTTAAGTCTTTCCATATCGAACTACACAATGAATGTCAATTTGATAAAAATCTCAGAAGAGTGTTTTGGGAAACTGACACACTGATATTTTCAACAATTATTTGAAAGTGTAACACCTAAGAGTAGCCTATTAAGGAGACCTAGCTTTATAAATCTTTATAGCCCCAAACAAAATAGCAGAAAGTCCATCAAGCTGCCACATGTAGGAGTTTTGCACTTCTCTCATCTTGTGTTGTTAGAGGGTTGGAACCAAACTAGCACTTTGGAAATTTCAGAAGCACAGAAATATAGTGTAAGAGAAACAAGCTTACCTTGGGGATGAGGTAGTTTCTGAACTGAATATCAGTGGTCACTGCATGGGGCACACCGGTGGGGACAAGGTCAATGTATCTCTGGATCTCGTGCACTACAGCATCAGTGTAAGGCATGTGGCTCCTATCCTGCATGCAGGGGCTCCTGTGTCTGCCAATTACGTGATCAATCTCTTCCTGGACTTTAGCTGACAAGACACAAGAAAGAACTGATGGAAACGAAGATATATGGAACATTTGTCATAGCAATTCACGGCCACATTAAACATGGTATAAAAATCCCAGCAACATTACAAACATGAGTTACATGTCCAGAAGTACAACCAGCCATATAAAAAGGATTACCGTAATATAGATACATACCACTCTCCTACAAACTAGTCATTACAGTGCATAAGTACATTTCTATAAATTAGTATATATGACAACCAATACAAATTTAAGTAATAAATTATTTAAAAAATAAACAGAACATAATAAGTCAAGAAATTACAGTGCTTGCAAACAGAAAAACAAGAATCAAATATTATATGTATTATCAAAATAATATATGGGGTATAATGTTAAATTGTAATGGTGTTATAAATATATTTGTGTGTGCAGTGGTGGAGCAGGGGCAGTGATGCAATTAGCAATGGTACTGTCTTCATTCTTCCATTTCCAATTGTGGCCACTTTGAGCATGCTAGCAGTTTCTTCTGAAATTTATATTTGTATTTCTAAATAACCAGTATTTCTTTCTATTTTTTACTCAACAATTTTTAGACAATATTTAATGATTTTCTGGTATGAGAGATGAGAATTTTCATCTCCATCCCTACTCCATATATAGACACACGCCCACAAAGTTATATGTGTACACACAGACACACCCACACATGTACACACACACAATTCTCCTCCTTCTACTTACCAGAATATATTTAGAACACAATTTCTGGTTATATCACTATTCATTGTTTACATCATTCTAAATATACTCACAGAAGCACACACACACACACATATGTATACACACATACACATTCTTCCTTGGTTCTTTAGTTAAATCACAATTTTCTATTCTTCAAGTTAGAGTATTTGCACATGTTTGAAACTCCTAGTAATAATTTCCCAATTATAGGGAAATCTCAGACTATCAATCACATCTCTTTGGTTCTTGAAGTCTCCTCTACATGTATTATTCACCTGGTCCCTTCTGAAGTGGTTGTTTCCTAGGAGCACAGCAACCTCTCTGACACTGTCATTCTCTTATATGAGGTCTCTTGATTCCTGGTACCCATTATTTCTTCTGACTTAGTTTCAGACATGAGATGGAGCACAACCCCCAGTATTGGAGAAAGTTAGTATAGAGGGTGAAATTTGTAGCAAGCATGTAGGTCCCAAATACTTTTTTTCTATGAATATACAAGATAATATGCTTCAGAATTCTGACGCTGTTTGAATGCTGATATTTTATATATGACCTGATATAACTCTCTGAAAGATTTTAATTTTCCCTTTACTTCTGGTGCTCTGAAATTCCATGACTTTGCGTCCTGTGATGGATGTTTTAATTTCATTCACTCTGCTGGACACTTGTAGATAACTTTCTATTAAGTTGGCAAAATATGGAGGTTTTTTCTCTAGACTTGTTTCTTCTCTGGAGAGTATCTAGCTGGCTGCTGAATGTCAGGAAGCAAGATGAAGAAAAATGCTGAGTCTTTGAATCTGAGGAATAGATCTTTCCCAAACCTTTTTTTTCTGTCTTCACATCTCACAGTTTCCTGGCCCTGTAAAGTGTCCCCGAGTACAGGGGTTCTTAGGCTTAGTTTCTCTGGAGAGTATGCTTCCCTTTCCCAGTGGGAAGAAATCAGGTACCTGATAAAAGGAGTTATGGAGGAAACTTGGGCAGGAGAGCCACCCTTTTCAGTCTCATTCCCTACCTTCTTTGGCTCTTGGTGCCTCCAAATACTGAACCTTATGAGAATCACAGTGACACAGATTAGCTTCTCCTCTTGATAAATCTTCCTCTGCTGATACTTACATTACAAATCCATCCTCTATGCTGTGTCAATTGTCAGCCCTCCATTGTCTCTCCATGTTTTAGAAATTTGCCAAAGACTTATTGGCTATTTTCTATTCTCCTCTCTTTTCACTTCAACAGGCTAATTTTAATTTGTAATTTAGTTATTGAAATTTCAGTGGGATCCTGACACAGGGAAAAAGGTATGTTATCTGCTGCAAAGCAGGAACTATTTAAATGTAAATTCTAAGGAAATGTAGAGTTTACTCTAAAGGTAAATTGTAAATTCTAAAGAAAAGTTGTATGTGAAAGATGCAATTATTAAACTCCCTTCCAAATATCCCTATTTGGTCAAATAGCAGTTTTATGAAACACACTTCTGGAATAATAAAATTCCTTTAGGTATGGCCTCTGCTTAAATAGAAACACCTTCCTTAAGAGCCTAACTTTTAGATTACTTCCCAGACTGGAATTTATCTCACGATGCCTCAGTACAATTCTAGAATTTCCACCTATGCTTCAATAAAGATTGTTTTCATCTCCCCACCCCAGCATTAGAGCATGGAATTTTCAAAATGAGAAATGAACCTACTGTTCAAAGTGGACTTTTCATAATAAAACCTACATTCAATACTAGGCCAATTTCTGCTGGCTCTCCTTACCACAAATTACCTCTGCTGAAATCTAGACACTTCATCAGGGCTTTATTTATTTTGCTACTGCCATACTGTTTTTACTGATCTCCGTCATCCTCCTCCATTGTACAAAGATATCCTTTTAAATCATGTCATCAAATTTAAACAGATTACAGCTGATGACACAGAAATTTAAAGAATGAAGCTTCTCTGACTGAAACAAGGTGGAGGACACTGGCACCATCTTCTCAGCATTGTTCTGAAATTCACTTTGTTCATCATCTGTGGTCCTACCTGTGACCTCTGGGTGCTTCAGCAGGAGCAGGAGTCCATATCTCAGAGTAGTGCTTGTTGTCTCTGTTCCAGCAACAAATAGATCAGCTACTGTGCCAACCAAGTTTTCAATATTGAATTCTGACTTTTGGTTGTCCTTTTCCTAGAAATGATTTCATGCAATTATCTGACAAATTATGTGCCAGTATATCTACATACACTAAATGTTAAAAAACATACTATTTTATAAAGTTAGCCAAAAGAGATACTGGACAGTACAGTATTAGAAAAAGCAACTGTGTGGTATGGCAGAAACTGCAGATCAGTTGACTCAAACTTTATTTCCTGACAGACCTACAAGTTCCATTCATGAAGTCATATGCTGCTTAAGTTAGTCACACAGAATATTTCTTTCCCCAGAAATAAAAGCAGAAGTATGCTGATGCCCTGTCTTAGTTCAATTTGTGTTATAAAACAGAATACTATAGACTTGGTAATTTATAAAGAAAAGAAATTTATTTCTGATGATTCTGAAGGCTGGGAAGTCCAAGAGCATGGCACTGGCTTCTGGCAATGGCCTTCATGCTATTTCATTGCATGGCAAAAAGTAGAAGAGCAAGAAAGGGTAAGAGTGAGAGCAATTGGGGGGGCACACTCACATTTATAACAAGCTATCAAGAACTACCTCACTCTTGCAATAAAAACATGAGTATATTTATGAGGGCAGAACACTGATGACCTAGTCATGTCATCAGTGTTGCATTGGGCATTCACTTTTAGCACATGAACTGTAGAGGGCACACTCAAACCAGAACATGAATCTTCTTCTCTTTTCTCCTCATTACTCAAAACAGAAATGTGAAGGGGGAGGTAGGATTGACATCATCTTGGGACATGAGCATTTGATCATAGTAATGAAGACTTCTATACTAAATATGGTTAAAGAAAAAAGAAGGCACTTGACTCTCTCATGCTTCAGGGCTACCATATTATTTCTAGTCTAGCCCAGTATAAGACTTCTTGTATTTGAGATATATAAGCCAACTATTTGATTAAGCTCTTGATATAGTTTGGATAATAAATATTTATCTCTCCCAAATCTTTTGTTGAAACTTAATCCCCATTGTTATAGGTGGGATCTGGTGAGAGGTGATTGGGTCATGGGGGTAGATTTCTCATGAGCGTTATTTCCCTTGATGCTATCTTGATAATAAGTGAGTTCACATAAGATCTGGCTGTTTAAAACTTTCTCCAACTTGCTTCTCCTCTTGCCATGTGACACGCCTGTTCCTGCTTTGCCTTCTTCTATGAGCAAATACTCCCTGAGGACTCTCCAAAAGCTGAGCAGATGAAAGCATCATGCCTGTACAGCCTGCAGAACTGTGAGCCAGTTGGGCCTCATGTTCTTATAAATTATCTGGCCTCAGATATTTCTTTATAGCAATGCAAGAACAGCCTAACACATTCATTTTTATGATTTTTTTTATTATTTGTAAGTGAACACAATTTTAGTTTATAAATATAGGTAAATTAGGGCTATATCATGAAAAGTGTTACACTCTTGAATCAAGAGTTTGCAATTTTCTTCTGTCAAAAATTTACAAAGACTCAGTATCACCTACATGTTCATTACAAAGCTGAAATGTGTAAAACAAACAAGTCAACAAAATCAAGAATGAAATATAGTAAAAGAGAATGAGTTCACAAAGACAAGACAGATCTAAATTGTAATCCAGATAGGCAACAGGCAACTTATTCTTAGGAATAAGTTCAGGAATAAATAGGAAAATACAAAGTGGAGAGAAATGGCAATTATTAATACAAAAACTTGAGGCATTAACTGCCTATATTGGATAAAGAAGAGTAGGGGCAATGCAAATGCCAAGGTTAAGGGACTAATCGAATAAAGTTCTCATAAATTGAAAGTGTGAATACACGTACAATAAGTATTTGAATTAGTATTGAACAACTCCACCCCCCTCAAAAAAAGTTCCAACTCAAGATTACTTCACTAGTTAATTCTACCAAAATAGTTAAAAACAGCTCAGATCCAAGGAAAAGGAAAGGGACCTTGTGTGAACAAGGTAATATCCTCGAGAAGTCTGAAAATCACAGCCTACTACAGTACTTGTGCTCATGAAGGCAAGGAAGGTCACCTTGACTTCAGATCCCAGCAGTCTGCCAAATTGGGTAGGGAGGCTGAGAACACTCCTACCTGCCCTTTCCATGGATTACTAAGTCTCTCAGGGTTTCACCTCTGCCAGCTTCTTTTTACTTTATTTGTGTGTGTGTATGTGTGTGTGTGTGTGCGTGTTTGTGTGCGTGTTTGTGAGTTGTAGATTCTTCTTATGAATTGACCAATAAGCTCCATTGCTCTCTCTTTAACAGTCCATTTGGCCTATGATTATTCACCTGTAATATTGGCTCTTCCTTCTGAGGATAATTGATCATTGACATCTTTGTCAGCCAACTGAAAATCTCTGATGCCTCAGGCTGTGGAAAGGTCTGAGAGATGTACAGTGCTTGGGTTCCGCTCTTTGCTACAAAGGAGGGCAATGTTGAATGGGGCTTAACTGGGCCTAACTGTCCTCTGGTCTCCCAGCAGCAGGTGCAAGCACCACCTCTGATGGAGATGGCAAGAGAGTGACATAGACTTTGTAAGATTTACTTGGTTATAAATAGGCTTAGTGTGGTAATTTTCTCAAATGCCAGCTGTACTAGCAATGTACTGGGTTTGTGAACACACTCAAGACCTTCCGATTAGCTGGGGTGATGTGGGTATGGTGTTAGCTGAGATAAGATAAAAGTTTTCTCCTTCCCAAATGCTGTGTTATTTTGCCAGAAGATGTTGTAATACACTGTGCCTATTGGCTACCAGCTAGGAGGTGGTTCTTGCAGGAAAGAGCCACCTATGCTGGTAGCTGTGGGATTTGTGCTTGGCTGATATTACCCAGGGGAACATGTAGAAGAATGAAATATGATTCTTATATCTCACCATATACAAAAATTAACTCAAGAGGGACTAAAGACTTAAATATGAGACTTGAAATCATAAAAATTCTAGAAAAAAACCTAGAAAAAACTCTTCTGAGCATTGGTTTAGGCTAAGGATTTATAACTCAGTGTTTAAAAGCAATTTCAACAAAAACAGTTGACAATGGGACCTAATTAAACTAAAGAGCTTCTGCACAGTAAAAGAAATGACAAGCAGAGTAAACATACAACCTACAGAATGGGAGAAAATATTTGCAAAATATACCTTCAACAAAGGACTATTTTCCAGAGTCTACAAGAAACTCAAAACAGCAAGAAAAAAATCCAAATAATCCCATTAGAAAGTGGGCAAACAGCATGAACAGAAATTTTTCAAAAGAAGATATACAAATGGGAGAGTGGAGCAAGATGACGGAATAGAATGCTTCATTGATTATTCCCCAAGCAAAGACATCAGTTTAACAGCTATCTACACAAAATGTACCTTCATAAGAACCAAAATCAGATGAGCATGCACAGTACCTTGAGGTAAATATATCTAACTGAAAAAGGAAGTGAAAGAGAGAGAAAATACTATTGAATTACTGACGTCCTCTCTTCCCCTGGCAGCAGTGGCATGGTTCAGAGAGTATTTCTGAGTACTGAGGGAGGGAGAGCACAGCAATTATAGAGCATAAAATTAGTGCAGTTCTGTTATGGCAGAAAGCAAAACAGGCCCAAATTCAGCTGATGCCCACTCACAGAGGGAGCATTTAAACCAGCCCTGGCCAGAGGTGAATCTCTGATACCAGTGGTTAGAACCGAGTTTCTACAAGCCTCATCACTGTGGACTATAGGGCTCTGGGACTGTAAATAAACCTGAAAGGCAGTCTTGGCTACAAGGACTATAACTTTTATGTGAGTCCTAGTGCTGAACTGGGCCCAGAGACAGTAGACTGGGGTGGGAGGTTCAACCTACTGAGACAGCAGCTGGGGATGGGTAAGGGAGTGCTGACATCCCCCATCTCCTAATCCCAAGCTGCACAGTTTTCACTTCCAAAAGAAACTCCTTTCTTCTGCTTGAGGAGTGGGGGGCTTGAATAGCTAGCAGCAATACCCAGGTACTATGTTGAGGGCTTTGGGTAAGACTCTGAGACTTACTGGCTTCAGGTAAGACTCAACACATTCCCAGCTAGCTGGCTATCAGGAAAGACTCCTTCTACTTGAGAAATCAGAGTAAAATATAAAGTTGACTTTGTCTTGCAACTAGGTACTAGCTTGATCACAGGAGGGTAGAGCACCAAGTGCACTCCTGGACTCTCCAAAACCAGGACTTGGCTCTTGTACAGGGTCTGTATTCTGCATGGTCCTGTGGTAGCACTGCTCAAGGGGTGACACTCCACTGCCTTTGGAAAGGAAAGGGAAGAGTGAGAAGAACTGCATTTTGTGGTTTGAGTGCCAGCTCAGCTGCAGTACAACAGAACACCAAATAGACTTCTAAGGTTTTTGACTCTAGTCCCTGGCTTCTGGGTGGTACCTCCGGACATCACTGGTTACTGAAGGAACTTGCTGCACTGAAGGGAAGGACACAGGCCTGGCTGGATTCACCACCAACTGATTGTAGAGCCCCAGATCCTTGGAAACATAGGCAGTAGCCACAGAATGGTTGCAGCAGGCTTTGGGCAAGACCCAGTGCTCTGCTGGTTTTAAGTCTCACCCAGTGCAGTCACAGTGGTGGTGGACACATGAGTGCTTGTGTCATTCCATCTCCAGTTTCAATTGGCTCAGAACAGAGAGAGAGACTTTGTTTATTTGGGAGAAATTAAGGGAAGGGAACAAGAGTTTCTGTCTGGTAATCCAGAGAATTCTCTTGGCTCTTGTCCAAGACCATCAAGGCAGTATCTCTACAAGTCTTCAAGAACCATTGCATTATTGGGCTTGGAGTGCCCCTAAAGCAGATACAGCTTAGATCACAACATTTAACTCATTTCCCATTTATTAAAAGAAGTGCAGCTCACTGCCAGTGCAGTATTCTAGGGGCAAATCAAAAATACGTTAAGTCCTTTTTAATATCTCAAAAGCCTAACAAGAAGGACGTGTACAAAAAAAATCCCAGACTACAAAGACGACAAAAATACCTAACTCTAGAATGCCCGGCCCCAGATGAATATCTACAAGTATAAAGAAAATCCAGGAAAACATGACCTCACCACATGAACTAAATAAGGCACCAGGGACCAATCCTGGAGAAACAGAGATATGTGATCTCTCAGCCAGAGAATATAAGATAGTTGTTTTGAGGAAACCTAAGGATATTCAAAATAACACAGAGAAGAAATTCACAATTCTATCAGATAAATGTAACAAAGAGACTGAAATAATTTACAAGAGTCAAGCAGAGATTGTGGAGCTGAAACATGCAATTGGCATACTGAAGAATGCATTAGAGTCTTTAGTAGAATAGTAGAATTGACCCAGCAGAAGAAAGAATTAGTGAGCTTTACCACAAGTTATTTGAAAATACAGTTAGAAGAGGCAAAAGAAAAAAGAATAAAAAACAATGAAGCACACCTACAGGATCTAGAAAATAGTCTCAAAATGCAAATCTAAGAGTTATTGGCCTTAAAAAGGAGATAGAGAAAGAGAAGGGAGTAGAAAATTTATTTAAGGGAAAATAACAGAGAACTTTCCAAAACTAGAGAAAGGTATCACTATCTAAGTACAAGAAGCTGATAGAACACCAAGCAGATTAAACCCAATGAAGACTACTTCCAGGCATTTAATAATAAAACTCCCAAAGATGTCCTGAATTGTATTGCCCAGATTTTCTGCTAGGGTTTTTATAGTTTTGGACCTTACATTTAAGTCATTAATCCAGCTTGAGTCAATTTTGTATAAGTTCAAATACATGAAAATTAAACAATATGCTCCTGAGTGAACAGTGGGACAATGAAGAAATTAAGAAGAAAATTGAAAAATTTCTTGAAACAAATGATGAGAAAACACAGCATATCAAAACCTATGGGATTCGGCAAAAGTGGTACTAAGAATAAAGTTAATAGCTGTAAGTGTCAACTATCAAAATAGAAGAAAAACATCAAATAAACAACCTAACAATATACCTTAAAAAACTAGGAAAGCTGGAGCAAACCAAACCCAAAATTAGTAGGAGAAAAGAAATAATAAAGCTCAGAGCAGAAATAAATTGAAATAAAGAAAACAATACAAAATATCAACAAAGCAAAAATTTGTTCTTTAGAAGCATTAAAGCTGACAAACCTTTAGCCAGACTAAGGAAAAATGTGACATGATCCAAATAAGTCAGAGATGAAAAAGAAGACATTACAACTGATATCACAGGTATTCAAAGGATCATTGGTGGCTACCATGAACAACTATATACCAATGAATTGGAAAACTTAGAAGTAATGAACAAATTCCTAGATACATACAACCTACTGAAATTGAACCATGAAGAAATCCAAAACCTGAACAAAATTATAACAAATAATCAGATTGAACTCAAGAGAAAGCATCCTAGTAGAGAAAAGCTCAAGACCCAATGACTTCAATGATGAATTCTAGCAAATATTTAAGGAACTTATACCAATCCTACTCAAACTATTCCACAAAATAGTGAAGGAGGGAATACTTCCAAATTAATTCTATAAGGCCAGTATTACTCTGATAACAAAACCAAAGAGACATTAAAAAAAAAGTTATAGGCCAATGTCTCTGAGGAATATTCATGCAAAAATCCTCAAGAAAATAGCTGCAAACCAAATTAATGAACACATTAAAGAGCTCATTCACCACAACCAAGTGGGATTTATCCCTGTATGCAAGGGTGCTTTAACATATGCCAATTAATCGATGTGGTACATCATATCAACAGAATAAAGAACAAAAGCATATGGTCATTTCAATTGATACTGAAAAATTATTCGATAAAATTCAACATCCCTTCATGGTAAAAGCCCTAAAAAAACCAGGGTATAGAAGGAACATACCTCACCATAATAAAAGCTATCTACAAAAGACCCACAGCTAGTAATATACTAAATAGGGAAAAACTGAAAGCCTTTCCTCTAAGGTCTGGAAAACGACAAGGATGCTTACTTTCACCACTGTTATTCAACATTGTACTGGAATACCTAGCTAGAGCAATCAGAGAAAGATATAAAGGGGATCCCAATTAGAATGGAAGAAGTCAAATTATACTCATTTGCAGATAATAGAATCTTATATTTTAAAAAATCTAAAGACTCCACTAAAAAACTATGAGAAATAATAAATTCCGTAAAGTTGCAAGACACAAAATAACATACAAAAGTCAGTAGTATTTCTATATTCCTACAGTGAACAATTTAAAAAATAATTTAAAAAAGTAATCCCATTTACAATACCCACACATAAAATTAACAATGAGATACCATCTCACACCACTTAGAATGGTGATCATTAAAGTCAGGAAACAACAGATGCTGGTGAGGATGCAAAGAAATAGGAACACTTTTACACTGTTGGTGGGAGTGTAAATTAGTTCAGTCATTGTGGAAGACAGTGTGGCAATTCCTCAAGGATCTAAAATCAGAAATACCATTTGACTCAGCAATCCCATTACTGGGCATATACTCAAAGGATTATAAATCATTCTACTCTAAAGACACATGGACATGTATGTTTATTGCAGCACTATTTACAATAGCAAAGACTTGGAACCAACCCAAATGCCCATAAGTGATAGACTAGATAAAGAAAATATGGCACATATACACCATGGAATACTGTGCAGCCATAAAAAAGAATGAATTCAGGTCCTTTTCAGGGACATGGATGAAGCTGGAAACCGTCATTCTCAGCAAACTAACACAGGAACAGAAAACCAAACACTGCATGTTCTCACTCAAAAGTGGGAGCTGAACAATGAGAACACATGGACACGGGGAGGGAAACATCACACACCAGGGCCTGTTGGGGTGGGGAGCAAGGGGAGGAAGAGCACGGGACAAATACCTAATTCATGTGGGGCTTAAAACCTAGATGACGGGTTGATGGGTGCAGCAAACCACCATGGCACATGTATACCTATGTAACAAACCTGCACATTCTGCACATGTATCCCAGAACCTAAAGTATAATTTTAAAAATCACTCAAAAATATGAATAGAAGGGAAAATTCCTTATCATAATAAAATGTATTTATAAAAATTCCAAAGATATTTTATATCAAATTGTGAAAATCTAAAAGCTTATGCCCTAAAATCAGGGGATAAAAAAACCCAAGTATATCTACTTTTACTACTGCTATTCAGCATCGTTCTTAAGGTCCTAGCCAAAACAATTAGACAAGAAAGAGAAATAATATAGCAACTTGTATATTATGGATTTTTTTTAAAAAATTAAGGATTATATGTCATAACTAAATGGGATCTATATGAGGAGTGCAAGAGTGCTTCAATAAGAAAATCAATCAATGTAATACACCACCTCATTAGAAAGAAAGGAAAAATCTAACAAAATGACCATCTGAATAGAAGCTGAGAAAGCATAAGACAAAATTCAATACTCTTCCTGATAAAATCACTCAAAAATATGAATAGAACGGAAATTTCTTATAATAAAATGTATTTATAAAAATTCCAAAGGTATTTTATATCAAATTGTGAAAATCTAAAGGCTTATACCCCAAAATCAGGGGGAAAAGTATATCCAAGTATATCCAATTTCACTACTGCTATTCAGCATAGCACTTAAGGTCCTAGCCAAAACAATTAGACAAGAAAGAGAAATAAAAGGCATTTAGGTAAGAAAGGAAGATGTAAAGCTATTTCTGTTTTAAGATAACACAGTTCTATATAAAGAAAAGTCCATATAACCCACAAAAAACAACTAGAGCTGATAAATGTTTTCAGCTTAATTTTAGGGTGTAAGATTGGTCCAGATATCAGTTGTGTCTGTTTATATCAGCAATGAGCAATATGAAAATAAAATCAAGGAAATAGTTACATTTGCAATAGCATCAAAAGGGCCAAAAGCCCTGAGAATCTATAATCAAGAAGATAAAAGACTGAAAACTATGAAATGTTGCTTAGAAAAATAAGGAGTACCTAAATAAATGGCAAATCATGTCATGTTAAAGGATTGAAAAGGCACATGTATACATACATAACAAACCTGCACATTTTGCACATGTACCCTAAAACTTAAAGTATAATAATAATAACAAAGACTTAAAATTGTTAAGATGGCAATGCTTCCAAAAGTAATCTAAAGATTGAATGTAATCACTGTCACAATTCCAATGTCCTTTTTAAAATTTTTATTTGTGCAAAAATGGAAAAGCCAATCCTGAATTTATATGCAACTACAGGGAGAGGACTCAATTTCCAAATTTCCAGACTTCAAAACAAAACTATAGTAGTCAAAACAGCATGGTACTGGCAAAAGGAAAGAAATAAAGACCAATGGAATAAAATTGAAATCCAAACGTAAACCTAATCATCTATGCCCAGTTCATTTTCAACAAATGTGCCAAGATCATTTAATCTAAAGGAAGAGTTTCAAAAATAAATAAATAAATAAAGGAAGAGTTTCTTCAACAAACAGTGTTGGGACAACTGGGTAACCACATACAAAAGAATGAAGTTGAACCCCTATCTCATTCTTATGCAAAATATAACTGAAAGTGAACGAAAAACTCACATGTGAACTAAAACTATACAATTCTTAGAATAAAACATCGGGTTAAATCTTAATGCCTTCAGAATTGGAAGTGGATGCATAGATTTGACACCAAAGCAACTAAAATAGGAGAGATAAACTGGGCCTCGCCAAATTTAAAATGTTTGTTCATCAAAGGACAAAATTAAGAATGTGAAATGACAACCTATAGAATGGGAGAAAATATTTGTATTTCATACGTATTTAGTAAGGGTTTAATGCCCAGAATCCATAAACAATTACCTACAGTTCAACAACAAATGACAAGCAACCCAGTATAGAAATGAGCAAAGGGCCAGGTATGGTGCCTCACAACTGCAATCCCAGTGTTTTGGAAGGGCCGAGGTGGGTGGACTGTTTGAGCTCAGGAGTTTGAGACCAGCCTAGGAAACATGGTGAAACCAAGTTTGTACAAAAAAATACAAAAATTAGCTGGGTGTGGGGGCTTGTGCCTGTGCTCCTAGCTACTTGGGAGGCTGAGGTAGGAGAATCACTTAAGCCCAAGGGTCAGAGGTTGCAGTGAGCCAAGATGACAGCACTGTACTCCAACCTGAGCAACACAGAGAGGCCCTGTCTCCAAAACAAATAAAATAAAATAAAAACAAGCAAGGGCCTTGAATAACATTTCTCCAAAGAACATGTAAAAATGGTAAAAAGCTAATTAATATCATTCAATGAAATACCACTTTGCGCTGACACAAAAAACAGAAAATTACAAATATTGGCTATAATATGGAAAAGAGGAACACTCAAACATTGCTAGTGGGATTTTAAAATGATGCATTTACTGTAGAAATGTTTAGTTGTTTCTCAAAAAGTTAAAATCACCATATGACCCAGAAATAACACTCCTAGGACTATACCCTGGAAAAATGAAAATATGTTCATGAAGTAACTTGTATACAAATGTTCACAGCAACATTATTTGTAAGAGCCAAAAGGTGAAAATAACACAAATGATCAACAGATGAATGATAAGCAAATTGTCATGTGTGTACATGAAAATGGAATATTATTCAACCACAAAAAACAACAAAGTACTATCACATGCTAAAACTTAGTTGACCCTCCATATCATTATGCTAAGTGAAAGAAGCCAGGAAAAAAGGTCACATATGCCATGGGTCCTTTTATATGCTATATTCATTATAGGCAAATCCATAAAGATATTTGATTAATGTTTACTACATGATGGAGTGGGGAATGAGGTGTAACTATTTAATGATATAGTATGTTTCTTTGGAGTGATAAAAAAAAGTTTTGAAAGTAGAGAGAGATGGTAGTTGTGATACAGGGCAGGCAAGTCCCAACATGGAGCTTAGTCTGGGAGGGTTCTTGGCTTTGCCCAGAAAAGAATTCAAAGGCAACTCAGAGGTAGAAGAAAACAGCTTTGTTGAACAGGCAGTGGTACAGCTCTGTGAGGGCTCCTGCAAAGCAGGGCTATGATATAGGCAGAGAGTAGCAGCTCAGGGCAGTTTTGCGGTCATTTTTATACCCACTTTTAATTGCATGCATATTAAGGGACAGTTTGTGCAGGGAAGGAGTCCTATCTTTTGGATCATTGGGTGCCATGGAAAGGGGAGGTAACGCCTGGATGTTGCCATGGGAATAGCAAATTGACACAGCATACTGGTGGGTGGGAATGATTGAAAGCTGCTTTCATCCTGGCGCTGTTTTAGCTAGCCATCAATCTGGTCCTGTGTCCAAGACCCACCTCTGGAGTTGATTCCCACTTCCTACCTCAGTTGCACAATATTGTAATTAAACAAAACACCATTAAAGTGTACACTTTAAATTGGGTGATATATGGTATATGAATTTCATCTCAGTATTTAAAATGTCATAATTTTCTGAATTAATCTATAGATTTAATGCAATCTGTTAAAATTCCTATGGGCTTGTTTGTAGAAATTGACAAGTTTCTTAATTCTTAAATTTATGAATTCTTAAATTTATATTGAGACTGAGTGAACCCAAAAAAGCCCAAATAGTCTTGAGAAAAGCTTTGAGGACTCACACTTTTTGATTTGAAAACTTGATACAAAACTACAGTAATTAAGACTTCAAAATGAGATACTACTGACATAAGGACAGACAGATCAATGGAGTAGAATTGAGAGCCCACAAACAAATCCTCACATTTATACTCAACTGGTTTTTATTGAGGTTTTCAAGACAATTCAATAGGAAGAAATATGCTTTTTCAATAAATAGTTCACTGAAAACAAGATTCACGCTTACAGGTCACCTGATAAATATCAACCTCCAACTCCTTTGTGCAAATTCATTTTAGGTTACACTAAATTAAACCTTCTCTCTTCCATCCACCAACTCTTTCCCACCACTCACCTCTCCACAGACCACTCAGTCCATCTGAAACCTTTCTTCTGTTCTACACTGCAAATATTTTAAGGGCTATTTCAATGTGCAGGGCATACAGGAAGCCCATTTATGATAAGCCATTCTTTTCCATTGTCACATAATCTATGTGCAATATTGATATCCATCTTCAGTTTATGGTAGGATATTTTATATTTTCTATTTATGTATAATTGTTTCCATTTGATTGCAGTGTCTATATTATTCTACTCACGTAGATTATTTTTATTTCAAGAAGAGGGTCTATGCATTCTAGCCATTGGACAATTTTGTATTTTCCATGATGTTTAGTGCAGGCCCATAAATACAATAAGTAATTAAGATGCTTGTCAAGCATTACTGGCCTGATCATTTAAACATCCTTAGTAAATTACAGAAGGATTCGATGAATCACAAAATGGACAAGAAATCAAAATACTGATCTGTTGCTAATATCTTACCTGCTCCATTTTGATCAGGAAGCAATCAATAAAGTCCCGAGGACTGGTAACATCCAGTGATGTTTGGTGTTCTTTTACTTTCTCCCTAATGTAACTTCTTGTAAGAGCAACATTTTTAAGCAATTTGTTGTGAGTTCCTGGGAAACAATCAATGAGTAGAGGGAAATTATTGCAGACCTAAAAGAGAAAAGAATATTAAATATAAACATGTCATAAGATATATGTATCTTACACCAAGCCCTGATTGAAATTATAGCTATAAATATGAATAAGATGTCATGTCCATTTTGATGGGGAAATTTATATATATATATATATATATAATATATATAATTATACTTTAACTTCTAGGGTATATGTGCACAATGTGCAGGTTTGTTACATATGTATACACGCGCCATGTTGGTGTGCTGCACCCATTAACTCGTCATTTACATTAGGTATATCTCCTAATGCTATCCCTCCCCCCTCCCCCCATCTCACAACAGGCCCCAGTGTGTGATGTTCCCCTTCCTGTGTCCAAGTGTTCTCATTGTTCAATTCCCACCTATGAATGAGAACATGCAGTGTTTGGTCTTTTTGTCCCTGCGATAGTTTGCTGAGAATGATGGTTTCCAGCTTCATCCATGTCCCTACAAAGGACATGAACTCATCATTTTTTATGGCTGCATAGTATTCCATGGTATATATGTGCCACATTTTCTTAATTCAGTCTATCATTGTTGGACATTTGGGTTGGCTCCAAGTCTTCGCTATTGTGAATAGTGCCGCAATAAACATACGTGTGCATATGTCTTTATAGCAGCATAATTTATAATCCTTTGGGTATATACCCAGTAATGGGATTGCTGGGTCAAATGGTATTTCTAGTTCTAGATTCCTGAGGAGTCACCACACTGTCTTCCACAATGGTTGAACTAGTTTACAGTCCCACCAACAGTGTAAAAGTGTTCCTATTTCTCCACATCCTCTCCAGCACCTGTTGTTTCCTGACTTTTTAATGATCACCATTCTAACTGGTGTGAGATGGTATCTCATTGTGGTTCTGATTTGCATTTCTCTGATGGCCAGTGATGATGAGCATTCTTTCATGTGTCTGTTGGCTGCATAAATGTCTTCTTTTGAGAAGTGTCTGTTCATATCCTTTGCCCACTTTTTGATGGGGTTGTTTTTTTCTTGTAAATTCATTTAAGTTCTTTGTAGATTCTGGATATTAGCCTTTTGTCAGATAAGAAGATTGCAAAAATTTTCTCCCATTCTGTAGGATGCCTGTTCACTCTGATGGTAGTTTCTTTTGCTGTGCAGAAGCTCTTTAGTTTAATTAGATCCCATTTGTCAATTTTGGCTTTTGTTGCCATTGCTTTTGGTGTTTTAGACATGAAGTCCTTGCCCACGCCTATGTCCTGAATGGTATTGCCTAGGTTTTCTTCTAGGGTTTTTATGGTTTTAGGTCTAACATTTAAGTCTTTGATCCACCTTGAATTAGTTTTTGTATAAGGAGTAAGGAAAGGATCCAGTTTCAGCTTTATACATATGGCTAGCTAGTTTTCCCAGCACCATTTATTAAATAGGGAATCCTTTCCCCCTTTCTTGTTTTTGTCAGGTTTGTCAAAGATCACATGGTTGTAGATGTGTGGTATTCTTTCTGAGGGCTCTGTTCTGTTCCATTGGTCTATATCTCTGTTTTGGTACCAGTACCATGCTGTTTTGGTTACTGTAGCCTTGCAGTATAGTTTGAAGTCAGGTACCATTATGCCTCCAGCTTTGTTCTTTGGCTTAGGATTGACTTGGCAATGCGGGCTCTTTTTTGGTTCCATATGAACTTTAAAGTAGTTTTTTCCAATTCTGTGAAGAAAGTCATTGGTAGCTTGATGGGGATGGCATTGAATCTATAAATTACCTTGCGCAGTATGGCCATTTTCACAATTTTGAGTCTTCCTACCCATAAGCATGGAATGTTCTTCCATTTGTTTGTATCCTCTTTCATTTCGTTGAGCAGTGTTTTGTAGTTCTCCTTGAAGAGGTCCTTCACATCCCTTGTAAGTTGGATTCCTAGGTATTTTATTCTCTTTGAAGCAATTGTGAATGTGAGTTCACTCATGATTTGGCTCTCTCTATCTGTTATTTGTGTATAGGAATGCTTGTGATGTTTGCACATTGATTTTATATCCTGAGACTTTGCTGAAGTTGCTTATCAGCTTAAGGAGATTTTGGGCTGAGATGATGGGGTTTTCTAGATATACAATCATGTCATCTGCAAACAGGGACAATTTGACTTCCTCTTTTCCTTATTGAATACCTTTTATTTCTTTCCCCTGCCTGATTGCCCTGGCCAGAACTTCCAACACTATGTTGAATAGGAGTGGTGAGAGAGGGCATCCCTGTCTTGTGCCAGTTTTCAAAGGGAATGCTTCCAGTTTTTGCCCATTCAGTATGATATTGCCTGTGGGTTTGTCATAAATAGCTCTTATTATGTTGAGATATGTCCCATCAATACCTAATTTATTGAGAGTTTTTAGCATGAAGGGTTGTTGAATTTTGTCAAAGGCCTTTTCTGCATCTATTGAGATAATCATGTGGTTTTTGTCTTTGGTTCTGTTTATATGCTGGATTACATTTACTGATTTTCATATTTTGAACCAGCCTTGCATCCCAGGGATGAAGCCCACTTGATCATGGTGGATAAACTTTTTGATGTGCTGCTGGATTTGGTTTGCCAGTATTTTATTGAGGATTTTTGCATCGATGTTCATCAGTGATATTGGTCTAAAATTCTCTTTTTTTGTTGTGTCTCTGCCAGGCTTTGGCATCAGGATCATGCTGGCCTCATAAAATAAGTTAGGGAGGATTCCCTCTTTTTCTATTGATTGGAATAGTTTCAGAAGGGATGGTACCAGTTCCTCCTTGTAACTCTGGTAGAATTTGGCTGTGAATCTATCTGGTCCTGGACTTTTTTTACTTGGTAAGCTATTAATTATTGCCTCATTTTCAGAGCCTGTTATTGGTCTATTCAGAGATTCAACTTCTTCCTGGTTTAGTCTTGGGAGGGTGTATGTGTCGAGGAATTTATCCATTTCTTCTAGATTTTCTAATTTATTTCCATGGAGGTGTTTATAGTATTCTCTGATGGTAGTTTGTATTTCTGTGGGATTGGTGGCGATACCCCCTTTATCATTTTTTATTGTATCTATTTGAGTCTTCTCTCTTTTCTTCTTTATTAGTCTTGCTAGTGGTCTATCAATTTGTTGATCTTTTCAAAAAACCAGCTCCTGGATTCATTGATTTTTTTGAAGGGTTTTTTGTGTTTCTGTTTCCTTCAGTTCTGCTCTGATCTTAGTTATTTCTTGCCTTCTGCTAGCTTTTGAATGTGTTTGTTCTTGTTTCTCTAGTTCTTTTAATTGTGATGTTAGGGTGTCAATTTTAGATCTTTCCTGCTTTCTCTTGTGGGTATTTAGTGTTATAAATTTCCCTCTACAAGCTGCATTAAATGTATCCCAGAGATTCTGGTATGTTCTGTCTTTGTTCTTGTTGGTTTCAAAGAACATCTTTATTTCTGCCTTCATTTTGTTATGTACCCAGTAGTCATTCAGGAGCAGGTTGTTCAGTTTCCATGTAGTTGAGTGGTTTTGAGTGAGTTTCTTAATCCTGAATTCTAGTTTGATTGCACTGTGGTCTGAGAGACACTTTGTTATAATTTCTGTTTTACATTTGCTGAGGAGTGCTTTACTTCCAACTATGTGGTCGATTTTGGAATAAGTTTGGTGTGGTGCTGAGAAGAATGCATATTCTGTTGATTTGGGGTGGAGAGTTCTGTAGATGTCTATTAGGTCCACTTGGTGCAGAGCTGAGTTCAATTCCTGGGTATCCTTGTTAACTTTCTGTCTCGTTGTTCTCTCTAATGTTGACAGTGGGGTGTTAAAGTCTCCCATTATTATTGTGTGGGAGTCTAAGTCTCTTTGTAGGTCTCTAAAGACTTGCTTTATGAATTTGAGTGCTCCTGTATTGGGTGCATACGTATTTAGGATAGTTAGGTCTTCTTATTGAATTGATCCCTTTACCATTATGTAATGGCCTTCTTTGTGTCTTTTAATCTTTGTTGGTTTAAAGTGTGTTTTATTAGAGACTAGTATTGCAACCCCTGCCTTTTTTTGTTTTCCATTTGCTTGGTAGATCTTCCTCCTTCCCTTTATTTTTAGCGCATATGCGTGTCTGCATGTGAGATGGGTTTCCTGAATACAGCACACTGATGGGTCTTGACTCTATCCAATTGTCAGTCTGTGTCTTTTAATTGGAGCATTTAGCCCATTTACATTTAAGGTTAATATTATTATGTGTGAATTTGATCCTGTCATTATGATATTAGCTGGTTATTTTGCTCATTAGTTGATGCAGTCTCTTCCTAGCCTCAATGATCTTTACAATTTGGCATGTTTTTGCAGTGGCTGGTACCAGTTGTTCCTTTCCATGTTTAGTGCTTCCTTCAGGAGCTCTTTTATGGCAGGCCTGATGGTGACAAAATCTCTCAGCATTTGCTTGTCTGTAAAGGATTTTATTTCTCCTTCATTTATGAAGCTTAGTTTGGCTGAATATGAAATTCTGGGTTGAAAATTCTTTTCTTTAAGAATGTTGAATATTGGTCCCCACTCTCTTCTGGCTTTTAGAGTTTCTGCCTAGAGATCTGCTGTTAGTCTGACAGGCTTCCCTTTGTGGTAACCCGACCATTCTCACTGGCTTCCCTTAACATTTTTTCCTTCATTTCAACTTTGGTGAATCTGAAAATTATGTGTCTTGGAGTTCCTCTTCTCGAGGAATATCTTTGTGATGTTCTCTGTATTTCCTGAATTTGAATGTTAGCCTGCCTTCCTAGGTTGGGGAAGTTCTCCTGGATAATAGCCTGCAGAGTGTTTTCCAACTCGGTTCCATTCTCCCCTTCACTTTCAGATACACCAGTCAGACATAGATTTGGTCTTTTCACATAGTCCCATATTTCTTGGAGGATTTGTTCATTTCTTTTTATTCTTTTTTCTCTAAACTTCTCTTCTCACTTCATTTCATTCATATGATCTTCAATCACTGATACCCTTTCTTCCAGTTGATCAAATTAACTACTGAAGCTTTTGCATGTGTCATGTAGTTCTCTTGCCATGGTTTTCAGCTCCATCAGCTCCTTTAAAGACTTCTCTGCATTGTTTATTCTAGTTAGCCATTCATCTAAACTTTTTTCAAGGTTTTTAATTTGTTTGTGATGGGTTCGAACTTCCTCCTTTAGGTTGGAGAAGTTTGATCATCTGAAGCCTTCTTCTCTCAGCTCATCAAAGTCATTCCCCATCCAGCTTTGTTCCGTTGCTGGTGAGGAGCTGTGTTCCTTTGCAGGAGGAGAGGCACTCTGATTTTTAGAATTTTCAGTTTTTCTGCTCTGTTTTTTCCCCATCTTTGTGGTTTTATCTACCTTTGGTCTTTGATGATGGTGACATACAGTTGGGGTTTTGGTGTGGATGTCCTTTCTGTTTGTTAGATTTCCTTCTAACAGTCAGGATCCTCAGCCGCAGGTCTGTTGGAGTTTCCTGGAGGTCCACTCCAGACCCTGTTTGCCTGGGTATCAGCAGCAGAGGCTGCAGAACAGCGAATATTGCTGAACAGCGAATGTTGCTGCCTGATCGTTCCTCTGGAAGTTTTGTCTGAGAGGGGTACCTGGCCCTGTGAGGTGTCAATCTGCCCCTACTGGGGGGTGCCTCCCAGTTAGGCTACTCGAGGGTCAGGGACCCACTTGAGGAGGCAGTCTGTCCATTCTCAGATCTCAAACTCCATGCTGGGAGAACCATTACTCTCTTCAAAGCTGTCAGACAGGGACATTTAAGTCTGCAAAGGTTTCTGCTGCCTTTTGTTCAGCTATGCCCTGCCCCCAGAGGTGGATTCTACAGAGGGAGGTAGGCCTCCTTGAGCTGCGGTCTGCTCCACCCAGATCGAGCTTCCTGGCTGCTTTGTTTACCTACTCAAGCCTCAGCAATGGTGGGTACCCCTCCCCCAGCCTCACTGCTGCCTTGCAGTTCAATCTCAGACTGCTGTGCTGGCAATGAGTGAGGCTCCGTGGGCATGGGACCCTCCAAGCCAGGTGTGGGATATAATCTCCTGGTGTGCCATTTGCTAAGACAACTGGAAAAGTGCAATATTAGCATGGGAGTGACCCAATTTTCCAGGTGCCGTGTGTTCACAGCTTTGCTTGGCTGGGAAAGGGAATTCCCTGACCCCTTGTGCTTCTGATGGGGAAATTTTTATTGTGCATGTATAGCAATTTTCTGTACCTAAAGATTGGAGGGTGAAAATTTTGAACAGGAAATCAAAGGTGGTAATTATTTTCTTCACTCATACATCATTTTTATTGTATAAAAGCATTTTAGTATCAATTTTCTCATTTTTAAATCAAGTCTTCCCTACAGTCTTTAAATATAAGATGGCATGAATTACTATGAATTATATTTAGTTGATGACGCTAGAGGTTAAGGGGTTTTGGGCAACCTGACAGCACAAAGCTAGAATGCACTGTTTTTATTTCTGTCAAGTAGCTTCAAAAATGGAACCAGTATTTTAGAAGTGGGAGCAGCTCAAAGATACCTTAAAACCCAGCCGTGCACCTGAGCAGTTCAGTGATTTCTCTAAGATCACACAATTATTATTTAGGCAGAGTGTAGGGCATGCCAATTCAGCACAGGGTAAAATTTGGATGTTTGTTTATGGTTCATACACCATAAAACCAATAATTTTTGTCATTCCTAACCTAGCTGCCTCATCAGCCAGGATCTCAGCAGCAGCATCAAACACACCTGCCCTACTCAGTGTTTCCTGGCACCTTCTATGGTCACAAATATTCTCCCTCCTTGATGGAGATAATCTTTCCCTAAATTAGAATATTTCTGCCAAGTAATGTGATGAAGAGGTCAGTAAACATTGATTGAAGGATAAGCCTACTGAGTAATGGAAGCCTTCAGAAAGGGCCCGGATGTCCATGGGGTGATATGGACATGCTTTTGGGCTTTTTGAAACAGGCTTTGGGATTTAGTGGATAAACCACTGGTCAGGAAGCCATTGGACTTAAAAGCCACCCCTGTATTTGGACATTCATTTTCTGTGTGTAAAATAAAAGGCTTGGTCATCTTTCCCAGATGTTCACTTCATAAATTTCTGAGCAGGACTGTGGTGTTCAAACATGCACTTCATGGCTTGGTCCATATAGAATTTTGGACTTATCAGAAAAAAGAGCATAAATCATTTCCCAGGAAGATAAAATCTTGGCCTTACCTGGATCCATGGGGAGTTCAGAATCCTGAAGTTTTCATTAAATCTTTTCATCAGGGTGAGAAAATTCTGATCTTTATAATCAAATCGTTTCTGGAAAACAACGGAGCAGATCACATTGCAGGGAGCACAGCCCAGGATGAAAGTGGGATCACAGGGTGAGGCTAAAGATTTAAAAAAGTTTTAAAAATATTATTAAAAAATAAAATTTAAAAGATTTGCATTTGTTAAGACATAAAGGAAATTTAGAAATTTTAAACAATATCTTACAAATTCCCCATGTGTCCAAAAAAAATCAGCATGCATGAAATAAACACATTACTTTGACCTTAAATATGAGTTGAGCATTACAGGCTAGCTAAACAATGTCATTTTGCATGTAGTAATTCACATCCACTCCCTTTATTTAAACTCTTTTAACCCCAGGTATCTTTTATTTTGGAAGGAAAAAGAAGACTTTTTCAAAATCCTAATAATTCAAGTTTTTAGAGCAGAATCATGTCTGTTTGCAAAGCCTCTCGACAATAAAACACAGAGACAGGAAGAGAAAAGTTGGGGACCTAGAAATGTCTTATGTATAATGAATAGCTGAAAGTATAATGTGCTGAACCAATAGGAATAAAGTTAGGGATATTGTGGGTGAAGGCATGTGTTTGAGGGAACAAATGTGAAAAGCAAGTATATCCATATGATATGAGAAGAAAAACTAATATAAGTGAGCATTAAGTATAACAGATTTGTTTATCTAAATAAGTAAAATGTTAACTTTTTATTTCAAATCTAAATCGCAGTAAAGCTAACCAAAAAGTAAATTGATAAATGGAATCTTTTTATTTCTTTTTTCAATTTGTAAAAAATCAATTTCCTTCCTTTGGAAATAATGTTTATCATTTCCAATCATCTTCCAAATTTAATTCATTTGGGCAAAGCTACTCTTGTGGATTCTGGGATATTATTCAGTATAGTCATCAAGATAAGTATGTTTTAATAAAGTTTTAAATTTGACCATAAGTTAGGCCAAATCTGTAATTTTACAGGTAAAGAAATTATTAAAAAGGCTTTTTTTAGGTGAAGGAATCTCTAAAATGAAATTGCTCTAACCAAGTGACTACTGAACATAAATGGAAAGAGTGCCCAAATTCACATCTATAGGTCCTAAATAAGAGTGACATGAAATGAAAGGGTTCTGAATAAAGTTAGAACATTGAACAACAAGAAACCTGCTGAGTTAGCTGCTTCTATGTCAGACTCCTTTAAACATTACAGGGCTCTAAAATTTCAGAAAAACTGTTGTTTTAGCCAACGGGGTGAAAAGTAATTTGGGAAGCCTTGGTGAGGAAGAGAGAGAGAGTGTGTGTGTTTGTGTGTGTGTGTGTGTGTGTTTCTCAGGTACAATCTGATATCCAGGTTTGCTTGTTTTTTTTTTTTACTGCATTTGGGAGAGTGAATTTAAAAAGGTAATTTTATATTCCAGCTGATAATCAGATTGATTATAACAAGCACTTCATAGGTGAGTAAACTGGCAGTGGGAGAAAAATGATTAGCACAAATTTCAAAGCTAAGAACCAATACAGGGGAAAAAAGATGACAAAACTGAAAACATAGCCAAATTACATTTAAGGAAGACAGGATAAAGAGTTTTTCATAATAGTTAAAATCTAGTTAAACAAATTATTTACAAATTGGTATTTGTGTATTTTGCTGAGTTATACTATAGATTATATTTACTTAAAATATATTAATTGTTACAGTAAGTAGTGGTTAACAATAAATAATTCATCCTGACAGTTTTCAAATAGTACTGTGTCTCCTGAGAAATAAGAACTGATGAAAACTGTACTGAGATATACCTAACGATATATAGTGTCATTGCTGGCCGGAGCTGTAGGCATGGACCTGGAAGGAATTTCCAGACATGTGAGTCTGACCATATGAAAAAACTCTAATTAAATGAAAGCACATATAACTTGGTTCATGTTCCATAAGGTGTGATGAGGTCACTTTCACCATGTCCACTTTCCAAGTGTTCTCTGGTGAAATGTTCTGGTGGAGGTAATGCAGATTTATGCTATGGGGGAAACCTTCTTTAACTCTTTTCAAAAATGAACTCAAGACCCTTATTTAAGATTTCTGATTTGAAAACAAGGAAACAAAATTGAGCAGAAATAGAATTAAATGACCTTTTATTCCTACACCCTATGAACCAACACATTGATACAGGCAAAGCACAGATACACAAAACCTCCCTTGTCTCTGTGCTTCAAATCTCCTTCCACCACCTGAGGGCTGACAACCAGGATGCACAATGAAGATCTGGCCACCCCTGAAATGTTTCCAAGGCTGTCATTAGTGAAGATAGGTAACTGTTAAGGTCAGCGGCGGAGTAGAGTCACCCACCCTTGGTTTTTCTCAACTCCTCCACAAGGCAGCGAGCTTCCTCTTGAACACGGTCCTCAATGCTCCTCTTCCCCATCCCAAAATTCCGCAAGGTTGTGAGGGAGAAACGCCGGATCTCCTTCCATCTGTTTCCATTGCTGGAAATGATTCCTAACAAAAAAAGGGGCAGAAACTGGGAGAATTCACAGCCAAGGAAGAAAGCTCTGCAACACTCAGCAGCCATGTAGATAGGCTAAGCTCTGCTGAGAAGCTTTTTAGGGCTCTGTTTTCCATCCCCCTCACCCCAATTACCAAAGCTGACACAGGAATATGTGCACCTACCAAGTCCTTTAGTAATTCTTTGAGATATTGGGGAACTGCCTCTTCCAGAAAACTCCTCTCCATTATCAATCAGGGCTTCCTTCACTGCCTCATATCCATGTAACACCACCATGGGATTCATGCCAAAATACACGGTGAACACAGGACCATAGACTTTTGAAAACTGGGAAAGGAAATGCAAATAGCAGCAAAATAAGTCGCTATTTGCTCCAAATATTATGTATGATTCAGACTGATATTTTCATTGTATTTTTTAATGTTCATATTTGCCACACACAGATTCGATATTTCTGAATTTTGTACATAAATGTGATGGTGATTGTTATAGCTGCCACTTATAGATGGCCTGTCATGTGCCACGCAATAACCCAGGCAATTGGTACACAAATCACATTTCATCCTCACTTCAACACATTCAGCACATTCATTTGCCCTGTTTTAAAAATGAAGAAACTGAGGCCAGAGAACTGCAAATTCATTCTCAGAGTCCCACAGGTAATATATAGAAGCTCCAAACTGGAATCTCTGCTAATTTAAACTGATGCTTGAGCAATTTATCACTCCCCCATGTCCACCTTGAGGCCACTACCCAGCTAAGGACTTCAGGGTCACTTGTAAAGTTCTTAGCATGAGGATTCTGATACAGCAGTCCTGTGATGAACCCTAGAAATCTGTATTTTCAGTGTCACCCCAGGTGATTCTAATGCCCAGTCCAATTTGTAACTGCTGGTATTACCAATATAGAATGATGAAGCACCACAAAGTTAGAATCAGGATATTCAGCATCTCCTGGAAGAACAATTTCTTCCATCCTCCAGCAACCTTGGCCACAGACAGTGGCTTTGTTCAGAATCCAAAAGAATTCTGTTAACCACCAATTGGGCCCTGACTGATTACTTCTTTCTTTCATGCACTTATGTTTGTCCTGAACCCACAGATGTTTATTTCACAACAACCATCAAATGAATCTTCAGAGAAGTTCAATTTTCATGACCATTCTGAATAAAACACGTGACTACTATAGTAGAGGACTTACTGGATGAAATTTCTAATCACACACACTTCCCTTCACCTTCAGTCAAAAATCATAGCAAAACACTATGAAACAAAGAGGGGAAACAGCACTTCAAACTTTTGCCACTGTATTAAATGATTCTATCATGCAATGACCCCAATGTTTCTGTATTCACAAAATGCATCAACTCACTCCGCTATTTCTGACAATGACAGACTTAGAAAGACAAAAGAGGCCAGGTGCGGTGGCTCACACCTGCAATCCCAGCACTTTGGGAGGCCAAGGCAGGTGGATTAGGAGGTCAGGAGATCGAGACCATCCTGGCTAACATGGTGAAACCCTGTCTCTACTAAAACATGCAAAAAATTAGCCGGGCATGGTGGCAGGCACCTGTAGTCCCAGTTACTCAGGGGAGGCTGAGGCAGGAGAATGGCATGAACCTGGGAGGCAGAGCTTGCAGTGAGTGGAGATAGTGCCACTGCACTCCAGCCTGGGCAATACAGCAAGACTCCATCTCAAAAAAAAAAATAGGAAGACAAAAGAAACATCAAAGAAGTTCAGAGGGAGTATTTTGCTTTACAATGATCTATTATAATAGTGTGCTTCCAGGAATATATTTTGTCTAAAGATAGCAGTCAAATAACTTATCCTTTGCAATTGGCTGGAAGAACATAAGGCATACTTACATTGCTGAAAGATTTGCAGATATCCTTAATATCTATCTGTAGCATATTTCCAATAATAGGAAAAGGAGTGGGGCCAGGAGGCAACTTCCTTCTCCCAGAGCTCTGTCTCCAGAGTGAAAAGAGAAGCATAAAAGAGAGACAGAGCACCAGGACCACAAAAGGTTCCATTGAAGCCTTCTCTTCTTATTAAGACAGCTGTGAGCTTGCACTCCAAAGCTTTTATAACACTCCCTGCTAATTCAGTGTGTGTCTCTTTGACATGTAAAGTAAGCAATCACCTAGATCCAATTTATACTTTTTTTCTGAGTGGACTTTGGCCCACGGATAGAGATAAAATGTTCTTTTGTCCTACTCCTTCTTTCCAGTGCCCATCTAGGAGATTCTGGTTTAATTGTATTGGATTGGAGCCCAGGTATTGGTAATTAAAAGTCCCTGGTTGTTCCAATGTGCTGTGATGATGGAGAAACACTGAAGTAAATGATTCTATGTTAGAATATACTCAAAATTCAATATTCTCAGATTAGTGACCAGTTGGGAATTTATGACCTTGAGGGAAATCAGTGTATTCTATATTTTGTATATAAAAAATGTACATTATAATGCTATATCAAAAAATAGGAGACTTAACCCTTGATAACAAAAGCCTTTCAAATATTTAGTATAGTTCACTTAAAATACAGCTGCCTAAACATGAAATAGTGAATATAATTCATACATGTTGAATTACCACACATATATCAAATTATTAGCTAATAAATGTATATTTATATATATTCAAATGTATATAAACATCATACATAAATATATATGTTATTACATAATAATATTTATGTTATTATTACATTATTATAATAATAGGTGATTGTTTACATGTCAAAGAGACACACTGAATTAGCAGGGAGTGTTACATACATTATTACATAATAATAACATAAATACATATTTATACTATTAAATATTATATTAAATATATAAAAAATATATGTAAATGTATATTCATCATTAAAAGATACTGGAATGTAAAGATTATCATTTTTTATTTTTCAAATTGGGAAAGAAACTCTGGGAGAACAGGACACCTGTCAGTGCCACACAGCTCATTGCTGGCAAAACTGGGATTTGAGCAGAGATCTTCTGATACCCATTGGGGTTCATTACCACTTACACCACAGCTGGCTCAAGAACAATTTTAGAAAAACAAAACAAACCCCAGACATTAGTTACTCTGAAGATACACCACCTTGACTCTGTTCAGAAAGCAACAGGCTTCACATTAAATAGAAGTCCATTATTTGTTTATAAGGATAAGAGGACCGGAGATGCTCAAAAGAAGAAATAAAAATTAGAGTTTTCCCCTCTGCATCACCTCACAAGTGAAAGTTGTTCAGCACTATTAAGGAAAGGGCCAATCTCACATAATTTATGGCACAGGGCTTGAAAATCTATGGCTTCTCCGCCTCCCAGTCACCTCCAGACATGGCTGCTTCTATTGTTTTTGGTCTGTTATTGTTACAAATAATAGAATGTAATCATACACAGCAAGGAAGAGAAATTATACACAGAACAACAGTTGTGGATTCAATAGAAGATGGAACACAGGGAAATCATTGAATGGACCCAGGGCACAGAACCACTGCAATGTGCAGACCTGAATGGGAACTGATAGTCAATGGTCATGAAGATCTAAATACAACTGGATTTATGAACATTACTAGATCACTAATAACAAAGTGTGTATACAAAGGCATGCTCTGAAAAGATTACCTTTATTCTAAATTGACCAGTACAGTTATTTCCAGCTCTTTCATTAAGAAAATATTAAGACCCAGTTATACAATGTTTTATCGATTGTGCTTATAGACATTATGACAAATTTACAGAGAATTTTCACACTCATCACATCTCTTTTTATTCTCTCAATTATCTTTGCCCACTGTAAAATTATTCCCAGTTTAGAGAGGAGAAAGTTAGAGCATGGAGACTCAGTACTTTAGCTAAGGACACACAGAATGCAAGTGACCAAGCTGGGGCTGGAAACCATAACCCCTGCATCTTGCTGCCTTCCTTCTAAGCAAAACATTCAGTTAAACTGGGGCACCAAGATTGACTAAAATTCAATACTTGTGGATTAATCTAATCAGTGACTTTCAAAATAAACATTAATTTAGTTAATAATTCTAGCACCAGTTGAGTAAAATGTGGGTCAGATGTGTTTGGTTTTATAACCTTTAAAAGGTGAGTGAGTCCAGGTCCTGGTGAACCCTTTATCCAGGGCAAAGGGAAGTAGTAATTTGCTGCCTCACTCACATAGGTATAAGTTAGTTTATTTGGATAAAATAAGCTCACTTTCTCTCTTTAGAGCAATAATTTTATTCCTTACGAAACAGTTGTCCTTGCTCTGCTCCTTGTTTTTTCTCCTGAGCTGAGGCTCCTGCCTTGACCTTTCTTTTTATAGAATAAAAGGAACATAGATAATTTAAAGACAGATGGGATCTCTGAGATCTACTAATTTAATTTTGCTTTGTTTTTCAGGAATGAGCAATTGGTGACTCAGCGAGTTAGAGCATTATCAATGCACCAGTAAAATATTTTGTATTAGAATCCCAGTTTTCCTGCCTGGTGGTTCAGTGAAATACCCTATCCCATAGAATTCCCACCTGAGTCCAAATGATCAAGTGTATTAGCATTAATTAAGCCCTCTACAGTCACAGATTGACAACCTCAGCTTGGATAGAGTTGTGAATTAGAGCGGGGTTTTTTTAATTAATAGAATTTATTTTTATAGCAATTTTAGGCTCCAAGCAACAGTTCCCACAACCCCCTTCACAGCACCTACAAATAGTCTTTCCCACAATCAACAACCCCCATCAGTGGTGTTCATTAGTTACAGTCAGTGAACCAACAATAAGACATAATCATCAACCAAAGTTCAAAGTTCACATAGGGTTTACTCTTTGTGTTGTACGTTCTATAAATTTGACTGATGTATAATGCCATATATCCACCATCATAGCATCATACAGAATAGATTTGCTGTCCTAAAAACCCTCTGTGCTCTGCGTATTCTCTCCCTTCCATGCAAGTCCTTGGTAACAAGTGAACCATAGTTCACTTTAGTGTTGCCATGGTTTTGCCTTTACTATAAGAGATTGTTATATAGTTGGAATCACACAGTATGTAGCCTTTTCAGGTGGGTTTCCTTCACTTATTAATATGCAGAAGGTTTCTCCATGTCTTCTTATGGCTTGAAAGCTCATTTCTTCTTACCACCAAATAGTAATACAATAATATTCCCTTGCATTGATGTACCACAGTTTATCCATTCATCTAGTGAAGGATATCTTGGTTGCTTCCAATTTTGGCAATAATGAATAAAGATGCTATAAATGTCCTTGTGCAAGTTTTGTGTGGATATATGTTTTCAACTCATTTGGCAAATATCAAGGAACACAACTGCTGGATCACATGGTAAGCATATTTTAGTTTTGTAAAAAGCCACCAAACTTTTCCAGAGTGTCTGTGACATTTTGCATTCATATCAGCAATAACTAATAGCTCCCATTGCTTCAAATCCTTGCCAACATTTGGTTTTATCAATGCCTTAGATGTTCATTATTATAAAGGTATGTGTCATTGTTGTCTTCGTTTGCAGGCCCCTAATTATGTGTAATGTTGAACAGTTTTCATGCTTATTTGACATCTGTTTATCTTCTTGGGTGGGGTGTCTGTTCAAATCTTTTGCCCATGTTTCTATTGAGGGTGTCCACTTTTTTGTTGTTGAGCTTTAAGAGTTCTTTGAGTATTTTGGATGACAGTGTTCTATTCTTATAAAGATATATTCTTGTATTTTTTGGAACTATTATTCCTCTTTTAGCTGGACTTTCTCCCTCCCTTGATAGTGTCTTTTACAGAGTAAAACTTTTTTGTTTTAACAAAGTTCGGATTGTTGATTTGTTCTTTCACGGATTGTGCACTTGTTGTATTTGAAAAACCATTGCCAAGGTCTTCTATATTTTCTCCTATGTTATCTTCTCAGAGTTTTATAGTTTTGTGTTTCACATTTAGTTCTATAAACAATTTGGAGTTAACTTTTGTGAATAGTGTAAGATTTACATCTAGATTCTTATTTTTGCTAAAACATCTTAAGACAAATGGGGCTTAATTAAACTAAAAAGCTTCTGCACAGCAAAGAAATAATTAACAGAGTAAACAGACAACCTACAAAATAGAGTAAAATATTTGCAAACTGTGTATTCAAAAAAGAGCTAATATGCAGAATTTATAAGGAACTCAAACAAGTCAATAAGACAAAACAAATAACCCCATTAAAAACTGGGCAAAGTTCCAATTGTCACAGGATATTGTTGCATTTGTTTTAGAGGTCTTAGTTATGAATTATTTGCCTAGGCCAATGTCAGAATTTTTCCTAGGTTTTCTTCTATGATTTTTATGGTTTTAGGTCTCACATTTGTCTTTAATCCATATTAAGTTAATTTTGATATGTAGTAAGAATTAGGGACCGAATTTCATTCTTCTGTTTATGGCAAGCTAATTTTCCCAGCACCATTTATTGAATAGGGTGTCCTTTCCACAGTGTATATCTTTGTTAACTTTGCCAAAGATCTGTTGCCATAGGTATGTGGCTTTATTTATGGGTTTTCTATTCTGTTCTAATATAGAAGTAACGATTTCACATTATTTTTTGTAAAGTTTACAGTAGAGAGACTCTCTTTGTTTTGGAATTCATTTTATTTATTTTTCTTTAATTTTTAATTTCTGTGGGTACATACTAGGTGTACTTATTTATGGAGTACATGAGATGTGTTGATACAGGCATGTAATGTGTAAAAATCACATCACGAAGAATAGAATATCCATCCCCTCAAGCATTTATCCTTTGAGTTACAATACAATTATGCTCTTTTAGTTATTTTAAAATGTACAATTCAATTATTAATGACTATAATCACCCTTGTTTCCTATCAAATACTAGGTCTTTTATTTTAACTATTTTTTTGCATTCATTAAGCACCCCAGATACCCCCCACCCTCCCACTACCCTTCCCAGCCTTTTGTAACTATGAGAGAGTAACTTCTCTAATAGAGAGTAGAGTTACCAGAGGACAGGAAGGGTAGTGGGAGAATGAGGGGTATGAAATGAGTTAAATTTCTTTGATTTTTAGAACCCACAAATACGTGAAAACATGCAATGTTCGTCTTTCTGTGTCTGGCTTATTTCACTTAACATAATGATCTCCAGTCGCATCTATGTTGTTGCAAATGACTGGATCTCATTCTTTTTTTATGGCTGAATAGAGCTTCTTTGTGTATATATGCCATATTTTCTTTATCCATTCATCTGTTGATGGACACTTAGGTTGATTCCAAATCTCAGCTATTGTGAGCAGTACTGTGACAAACATAGGAGTGCAGTTATTTCTTTGACACACTGATTCCCTTTCTTTAGGGTATACACCCAGCAATGGGATTGCTGGATTATATGGTAGCTCTATTTTTAGTTTCCAAGAAACCTCTAAACTGTTCTCTCATAGTGGTTGTAGTAATTTACCTTCCTGCCAACAGTGTATGAGGGCTCCTTTTTCTCCATATTCTCTTTATTTGTTATTTCCTGTCATTTGGATATAAGCCATTTTCACTGAAGTGAGATGATATCTCATTGTAGTTTTAATTTGCGTTTCTCTGATGATCGATGTTAAGCACAGTTTTATATGCCTATTTGCCATTCATACATCTTCTTTTGAGAAATATCTATTCAAGTATTTTGCCCATTTTTTGATCAGATTATTAAATATTTTTCTATAGAAATGTTTGAGCTCCTTATGTATTCTGGTTACTAATCTCTTGTCAGATGGGTAGTTTGCAAATATTTTCTCCCATTCTGTGGGCTCTGTCTTCACTTTGTTGATTGTTTTATTTATTATGCAAAAGTGTTTTAACTTGATGTGATCTAATTTGTCCATTTTTGCTTTGGTTGTCTGTGCTTGTGGGGTATAGCTCAAGAAATCTTTGCCCAGACCAATGTGTTGGAGATTTTCCTCATTGTTCTCTTGTAGTATTTTCATAGTTCGAGGTCTTAGATTTAAGTCTTTAATCCATTTAGATTTGATATTTGTATATGTTTATAGATAGAGGTCTAGTTTCATTCTTCTGCATATGGATATCCAGTTTTCCTAGCACCATTTATTGAAAAAACTGTCTCTTCCCCAGTGTATGTTCTTAGCACATTTGTCAAAAGTGACTTCACTGTAGTTATGTAAATTTGTCTCTGGATTCTCTATTCTGTTCTATTGGTTTATGTGTCTTTTTTTTATGCCAGTACCATGTTGTTTGGGTTACTCTAACCTTGTAGTAAAATTTGAAGTCAGGTAGTGTGGTTCTTCTGATTTTATTATTTTTGTTTAGAATAGCTTTTGCTATTCTAGGTCTTTTGTAATTCCTTATAAACTTTAGGATAGTTTTTTTATCTATTTCTGTGAAGAATGTCATTTTTTTGGGTAGTGATAGCATTGAATCTGTAGATTTCTTTGGGTAGCATGAATATTTTAACAATATTGATTCTTCCATTCCATGAACATGAAATATCTTTTTATTTTTTTCCCTGTTCTCTTCAATTTTTTAAATTAGGGTTTTACAGTTTTTATTATAGAGATCTTTCTCTCATATTATTAAGTTAATTCCTAGATCTTTAATTTTATTTGTGACTATTGTAAATGAGGTTACTTTTTAATTTTTTTTGGGTTGTTCACTGTTGACATATAAAAACACTACTTATTTTTGTATGTTGATTTTGTATCATGCAACTTTACTAAATTTCTAAATCAGTTCTAATAGCTTTTTTTGGTGGAATATTTTGTTTTTTCCAAATATAAGATTATACCATCTGCAACAAGGGTAATTTGAATTTGTCCTTTTCCATTCAAATGCCCTTTATTTCCTTCTCTTGTCTGATTACTCTAGCTAGGACTTCCAATATTTTTTTGAATAACAGTGGTGAAAATAAAAATGGGCATTGTTTTTAAACTCTAGATCTTAGAGAAAAACCTATCAATTTTTCCTCTTTAAGATAATAGCTATCATAATTAATAGTTCCATCATATATGAGTTTTACTATGTTGAGTTTTATTTCCTTTATTCCCTGTTTTTTGAAGGTTTTTATCATGACAGGATGTTGAACTTTATCAAATGATTTTCCAGCATCAATTGAAATGATCACATAGTTTTCATTCTGTTGATAGGATGTATCACATTAATTGACTTGCATAAGTTAAACTATCCTTCCATCCCAGGGATAAATCCCACTTGATCACGATGAATGGTCCTTTTAAAATATTGCTGAATTCAACTTGCTAGCATTTTGTTGAGAATTTTTGCATCAATATTCATCAGCAAAATTGGCCTATAGTTTTTTCTTTTTGATATGTTTTTGCCTGGTTTTATTGTCAGGGTTACACTGGCTTTGTAGAATGAGCTTGGAAGTATTCCCTCCTGCTCTTTTTTTTTTTTTTTTTTTTGGCATAGTTTGAGTAGAATTGGTATTAGTTGTTTTTTAAATGTTTGGTGGGATGCAGTGGTGAAGCTTTCGGGTCCAGGGCTCCTCTTTACAGGAAGATTTTTAATACAACTTTGATCTCATTACTTGTTATTGGCATGTCAGGCTTTAGATTTCTTCATGTTTCAATCTTGATAGGTTGTATAGGTCTAGGAATTTGTCCATTTCTTCTAAGTTTTTCAATTTATTGACTTATAGTTGCTTATAGTAACCACTAATGATCCTTTAAATTTCTGTAGTATCAGTTGTCAGGTCTCTTTTTTCATCTCTGATTTCATTTATTTGGGTCTTCTCTTTTTAAAGTTAATCTTGCTAGAGGCTTTTCAGTTTTGTTTAACCTTCCAAAATCAATGTTTTGCTAATTCATCTTCTATATTGTTTTCTTTTCAATTTAATTTATTTCTGTTTGGATCTTTATTATTTCTTTTCTTCTAGTTTTGGCTTTCATTTGCTCTTGCTTTTCTTGTTCTTTAAGATGCATTGTTATGGTTATTTATAGGAAGGTTTTCCTCTTTTTTTGATGTAGGCACTTACAGCTATAAACTTCCTCTTAGTACTGCTTTTGCTGTATCTCATAGGTTTTGTTATGTTGTGTTTCTATTATCATTTATTTCAAGAAATTTTCAATTTCCTTCTAAATTTCTTCATTGACCCACTGGTCATTCAGGAGCACACTGTTTAATTTTCATGTATTTGTATATTTTCCAAGATTCCTCTTGTTATTGACTTCCAGTTTTACTTTACTGTGGCCATAGAAGTTGGTTTATATTATTTCAATTATTTTTGAATGTTTTAAGACTTGTTGTGTGACTTAAAATATGGTCTATTATTGAGAATAATCCACATGCTGAGGAAAAGAGTATGTGTTCTAGAGTGATTATATAAAACCTTCTGTAAATATCTATTATATCCATTTGATGTGTAGTGCAGATTATGTCAGATGTCTCCCCTCCCCTCCCCTGCCTTCGCCTCCCCTGCCCTCTCCTCCCTCTCCCTCCCCCTTCCCTTCCCTTCCCTCTTTTTCTTTTCTTTTTTTTGGGGGGGGGGGGGGTAGAAACATTGTCTCAGTATGTTGCCAGGCTGGTCTCAAACTCCTGAGCTCAAGTAATCTGTTCACTCTGGCCCCCCAAAGTGCTGGGATTACACGTGTGAGCCACTGTACCCAGCCTCTTTGTTTACTTTCTGTCCAGTGGACCTATCCAATGTTGAAAGTAAAGTGTTGAAATCTCCAGCTATTATTGTATTAAAGTTTACCTTTCTATATATCTCTAATCATATTTGCTTTACATATCTGGGTGCTCCAGTGTTGGATGCATATATGTTTAAAATTCTCATATCATCTGTCTAAATTGTCTCCATTATCATTAAATGGGGTCATCAAAGTTGACTTATTTGTTTCTTCTTATAGTTTTTTTTTTCTTCTTATAGTTTTCGTCTTAAAATCTATTTAGTCTGATATTAGTATGGCTACACCTGCTCTTTTTTGGGTTCCAATGGCATGGAATATATTTTTCCATTTTTTTACATTCAGTCTATGTGTGTCTCTATAGGTGAAGTGTGTTTCTTGCAGGCAACAGGTCAATAGATCTTGCTTTTTCCTCCATTCAGCCACTCTGTGTTTTGATTGGAGGGTTTATTCCATTTACATTCAATGTTATTATTGATAAGTAAGGACTTACTCCTGCCATTTTCTCATTTGTTTTCTGGTTGTTCTGTGGTCTTCTTTCCTTCCTTCCTTCCTGTCTTCCTTCTAGTGAAGGTGATTTTCTCTGTTGATACAATTTAGTTTCTTGCTTTATATTTTTTGTGTATCCATTTTATGTATTTTGGCTTGAGATTCCCACATGGACTTGCAAATACTGTCTCAGTACCCACTATTTTAACCTGATAAAAATGTAACACTGTTTAGATAAACAAACAAACAAGCAAAAATGAACTAATAAAAGCTCTACACCTCAACTTCCTCCACCTGCTTTTTAACTCTTTGTAGTATCTATTTATATCTTATGGCACTGCCTATTTCTTGAAAAGTTGTTGTAGTTATTATTTTTGATTGGCTCATCATTCAGCCTTTCTATGTAAGATAAGAGTAGTTTATGGCCAGGCACGGTGGCTCATGCCTGTAATCCCAGCACTTTGGAGGCCGAGGCAGGTGGATCACAAGGTCAGGAGATCGAGACCATCCTGGCTAACACGGTGAAACCCCATCTTTACTAAAACACACAAAAAATTAGCTGGGCGTGGTGGCAGGTGCCTGTAGTCCCAGCTACTCAGGAGGCTAAGGCAGGAGCACGGCGTGAACCCAGGAGGCAGAGCTTGCTTGTATATCCTATGAATGTACATAAGACCACTATTTTAGTTTTAATTTTTATAAAGGCATAAGTAGGAAAAAATTGAGAAAGTTAAGAGTTTCTATAATGGCAGAGAAGTCTTGATTTGTTATTTTGGGTAGTTGTCCATGTCTAGGATGTTATCTGTTTTCAGGGAGAAAGATTTACTTTAAGATCTGTGATGGGTATATAGATTTTAGAGTCTGGAGGACCATTTTGAGTTGTGAGATTACAAACATAAGGTTTGAGGTCTTAAAATTTTGTTATTGTCTGCGTGGCAAGGGTAGTCTTTTTTTATGTTGTTTTTAGAAGACCCAAAGTTTAGGTTTTAGATTATCATAGGTAGGACTGTATTTAGTCAATAGATTATGAAAAGCTTTTTACATGGTAAAATATATATTATGGCATAATGTATTAGAGTCTCATAATATTTAGTGATATTAGAATATAGGAGTGAATGTATATGAGGTTTTGTTATTAGGGGCAAAGGCCTTTTCGTGACTATTTTATAAGAGGTGAACTTATGTTTTCCACTGGAAGTGGATCTGATTGCCATTAATCTGTATTAGTTTTTACTAATGCAATCTAACCGATTTAGTTATCTTTATCTAATGTTACCATATTTATAATATTTTATAGCTTGTAAAATAAGTACCTTTGTCAGAAAGTATATTTTTCAAAATGTCCCATGAAGAAAACACATTTTTAATAACCTTTTAGTTACTGTTATAGTATGTGTCTTCTTGTATAGGAAAAAGTTATTATATAGCTAGAAAACATGTATTGAAAAATAATAATTGAATGAAGTATCTCTAAACATGTGAAAATGGATCATTAGATGGTAGAAACATATCTAAAGTTGCTTTTTTTTTATAATTTTTGGATTTGACAAACTAAATATTATAAATTATTTTAGTAATTTAGAATAGTAACTACACAAATTTATACATATACATTACATATACATGGATATGTATATTTTATGTACATATTTCCCTTGAAGCTGAAGGCTCTTAAGTCAGCTTGTGATGCATGCTACCTGGCCTGAGACTCACCCTTCAGGGCGTCCCCCATCTTGGATGGTCCAGAGATGCCATTTAAGAGTCAAGTCTTGGAATTGGGGACCCCAAGAGCCTGCTTGGTGCTCCACCTTCCTATGGCTGCACTTGTACCTAAGGTGCAAAACAAAAAAACCCTTTACTTTCCCTCAGCTTTTCTCATATGGAAGGAGTTTCACCCCATAGACACCATAGCTGGTAATGTTCTGAATCCCACCTGAAGCCAGCAAGTTTCAGAGGCTTACCAAAGGCCCTTGATGTAGTACCTGGGTATTGCTGCTGGTTATTCAGGACCCAAGGACTCTTCAGTTAGCAGGTGATAAATGCTTCCAGGACTGGGTTCTTCTCCTCAAGGTAGTGGGTTTCTTTCTGGATCAGGTGTGTCTGGAAATGTCATCTGGGAGCTAGGGCCTGGAATGGGGGCCTCATGCCTGTGACTGGTGCCCTATCCAGCGTGACTAAGCTGGTGTTCAAGGTGTGAGACAAAGTCCTACCCTCTCTTTCCTCTCTTCTCTTCAAGTGGAAGGAAGGGTTATTTTTGAAGTCACAACTTGTACAACCTGCGATTATGAGACAGGTGACACCAGCATTCCCTTTGCCACCTTAGCTGGTATCTCAGTAGGTTGTGTGCCCTCCCCACCCCCAGTTTATTGTTTTGGACCCAGTCCAGCCCCAGGACTAACCTAAGAGTTGTAGTCCTTATGGCCTAGACTGCCTTTCAAGTTTACTTACAGACACAGTGTACTTTAGCCCTTGGTGGTGAGGTTGGTGTTAACCCAAGTTTGGTCCACTGGGATTGGCAGTTCTTCTCTGGCTATGCATGGTTTAAATGTTCCCTCCATGGGTGGACATCAGCTGAGTTTTAATCCAGTTTTTCTTTCTTCTCTAACAGGACAGTACTGAGTTCAATGCCTCAGATTTGCTGTGTTCTCCCTCCACAAGCACACAGAAATATTCTCTGCACCATGCTGCTACTGTTGAGAAGTGGGGAAGGGGTGATTGGAGAGTCAAGATTGTTTTTGGTTTTTCTTCTATCTCTTTAGTGCCTCTTTAGTAATATGTAGTTAAAACCGGATACTATGAGGGTTCAACTAATTTTGCCTTCTCTTCTGCCATTTTGCTCTGCCTTTTCCAAGAGAATCAGCATATGTAACATTTTTATTAATTATTCAATTAAGCCTTTTATTTATCTTTTAGAAGCTCTTGCATATCAATAGGCATCCCTGAATGAGACTAATTTGGAAGCTATCTTTTGTAAGTGTACTTTTTAAAGTGTAGTGTTGTTCGTTTGGAACATTTTACTGTAATTTAATATTTTTAGTAACTATCAGTTTTGTAAGCATTTATTGTTTTAGGAGCCTAATAATTATACATGTATAGGTAGGCATAGCCAGAAGGTAGAGTACTCATTTCTTTAGATATTAAGAATCTTATTTTTATGTTAAATGTTAGCTTTGGCTCTCAGATTCCTCTTGATCACTTTAGCCAATGATTTTTCCCCACCTAACTAGGCACGAAGAAGAAACAAAGGGGATAGAACACACACACAAAAAAACTCTGCAATTTATGAAAACTGAACTTCACACCCTTTTCAGTATTTCCATTTACTGTCAGTTTCTGTAAGACCAAGTCAGGCATTTAAGGCCTCTAACTGCATCCAAGTCAGTTAATGATTAAATTTAATCTGAATTTTAATTTAATCCAGTTTTTGTTGTGACGTTAAACCCAGCTTGGATTAAAAATGTGTTCAAACACAGATAGCTCAAAATACAAATCTGTAGAGCTTTGTAATCCAAGAGAGAATTTAACCACAATCCCCAGTAGCTGTGAGAAAGTAATGGACATGAATCAACATGGCAGATACCTCGTTTGGTCATTTGATGTTTTGGGGGTCACTAAAATACCTACTTTGGATCCCACTTCAGACAACATTTGTTAAAATTAAAACCTACAGGCAAATTGTATTTAACAAAGTTTAACTAGACAAATAATATTTGTAAATTGGGCAGCCCCTTAAGCTAGAATAGCTTCAGAGCAACTCTGTACTCCTATGTAGTCAGAGGGGGTTTATGGACAGAAAAAGAGAAGTGATGTACAATAAACAGAAGTGAAGTGCAGAAACAGCTAGATTGGTTACAGCTTAGCAGTTATCTTACTTGAACATAGTTGGAACAGTTGGTTGCCTTTGATTAGCTGAAACTTGGTAACTGGTGCAAGAGTAGGTTACAGTTTGTTTACACATTCAGGCAGGTCAGAGTCCACTATCTATAGAGAAACCTTTGGACTGACATTAAAACACATAAACAGATACCTGCAGGCTAAACTTGACTGAACACAGGTCACTTGTGTTTTGGAACATCTACTTGAATTTTCCATTTTCAGGGTGGTTTGCATGAGACAGTACCTGACTTATTTAGAAAAGCCAAAGGGAGAATGCTCTGTTCATAAATGACGCTCCTTCAACCTTCTTCCCTATGCATGCAACTGTGACTCTGATCATGTATTTTCCTGGAAGGAAAATCATATGAAAACCTAAGAAGAGGCATAATTTGGGCACATAAAATCCACATAACTATTTTACAACTTGGAGGAAATTGTCCTTTCTTAAAATTATTTTTACCATTCATTTCAAAATTATCTGTGGGTGGGGGGTGGTAGGCAATCATACCCTCTTCCCACTATTCTGCTTTAACTCGGGATATGATTATTTGTCTTCATGGAAGTATAAGTACACCATCCTTTATCTGAAATCCCTGGAGCCCAATATGTTTTCTAATTCAGAATGGTTTGACGTTAAAAATATATTGTTATATTTTCTACAGATTTTTGAAACTTCCAGTAATGTGAATGATAAAATATAATCAAACATTTTGATATTTCTTTAGAAAAATAAATATTAGTAATTACACAAAGGTGGATGAGTAATGGACATAAATGGATTCATTTCACTTCACTTAAAGTCTTGGCCATCAAATAAAATTACAAATAGCTTAATTTGCTTTTAATTTTTTCGGATTTTAGTATTACAGATGGAGGATGAAGGATTTCTAAGCCTGCATTACTGGAAAAAAACTTAGATCTGCATTGTCCAACACAGTAATAGTGATTCATGGTTATTTAATTTAAATTTTAAGTAATTACAAGTAAAGGCAGTTTTAAATTCAGTTGTTCAGTTGCATTAATCACATTTGTAGTACTCAATAGGTACCTGTGGCTAGTGGCTTCCATATGGCACAACACAGATATTCAGAACTCCTTCTTACCCAGAAGATGACAGTAGTAATTTCAACCTCATCAAACTCACAATCCATTTTTTCTTTCAAACTAGAATTTTAGTTATCTTTTTTAAAATTTATATTTATTTATTTATTTATTTACTTATTTATAGATGGAGTCTTGCTTTGTTGCCCAGGCTGGAGTGCAGTGGCACAATCATGGCTCACTGCAACCTCTGCCTCCCAGTTATCTCATTTTTAAAATAATACTAGTCATATGTGCTGGCTTCAAGTGAAATGGAGTAGCTATTAGAGTAGCAACTAAAAATCTGATTAAACACAGAAACTGTGGGTTAGAAGATTGGAGAATTTTTGAGCTAAAAATTAGTCTCAGGGATCCATAGATGGGAGAACCTCAGAGGTCAGCTGATGGCTACAGTCAATGTTGGATGTTGTTCATATCTAATTCTGGGTGAAGGCAGGAGGTATTAAATAATTCTGTCTGCCTAGTGTGAGAGGGATGAACCCTTTCTGGAAGAAGATAAACCTCACTGGAAACTCTGCATTTTTTTATATGTAACTACTGGCACTTAACCAAGGCTTACTAGGCATGCCAAAGACAGAAATAAATGAACAGATAAAGAATAGAGAAGGAAAAAAAATGAACTCCAACAAATTTACAAGAAAAAAACAACCCCATTAAAAAGTGGGCGAAGGATATGAACAGACACTTCTCAAAAGAAGACATTTATGCAGCCAAAAAACACATGAAAAAATGCTCACCATCACTGGCCATCAGAGAAATGCAAATCAAAACCACAATGAGATACCATCTCACACCAGTGAGAATGGCAATCATTAAAAAGTCAGGAAACAACAGGTGCTGGAGAGGATGTGGAGAAATAGGAACACTTTTACACTGTTGGTGGGACTGTAAACTAGTTCAACCCTTGTGGAAGTCAGTGTGGCGATTCCTCAGGGATCTAGAACTAGAAATTCCATTCGACCGAGCCATCCCATTACTGGGTATATACCCAAAGGACTATAAATCATGCTGCTATAAAGACACATGCACACATATGTTTATTGCAGCATTATTCACAATAGCAAAGACTTGGAACCAACCCAAATGTCCAACAATGATAGACTGGATTAAGAAAATGTGGCACATATACACCATGGAATACTATGCAGCCATAAAAAATGATGAGTTCATGTCCTTTGTAGGGACATGGATGAAATTGGAAATCATCATTCTCAGTAAACTGTCGGAAGAACAAAAAACCAAACACCGCATATTCTCACTCATAGGTGGGAATTGAACAATGAGAACACATGGACACAGGAAGGGGAACATCACACTTTGGGGACTGTTGTGGGGTGGGGAGAGGAGGGAGGGTTAGCATTGGGAGATATACCTAATGCTAGATGACGAGTTAGTGGATGCAGCGCACCAGCATGGCACATGTATACTTATGTAACTTACCTGCACATTGTGCACATGTACCATAAAACCTAAAGTATAATAATAATAATAATAATAATAATAATAAAAATGAATTCAACAAAAAATATATATATGTTTATACTAGGGAACATTCCCTACATTATTTTAAGAGAGCAACATTTACCTTAATATGATTAAGCATACATTACCTTAATATCAGAAAACTGACAATAAAATTTTGATGAGTAAAATTAGCAGACCAATGTTTCCTATAAATATAAATACAAATATCCTCAACTATAGCAAATCAAATATAACTGTGTCTCTATGTGTATTTTCATTAATGCATATTAATATCTGTTAGGTATATCACATATATAGGCAGGTCAAAATAAATGGCCATATTAATAGATTAAAAAAGAAAAATAAATATTGGCAAAGATGTAAAGAATAGAAAATTCATACACTGTTGTTAGTATTGTAAATTAGCACAACCATTTTTGAAAGCAATATGGAGGTTTCTCAGAAAACTAAACATAGAATTATCACATAATCCACCAATCCCACTACTGGGTTTATACCCAAAGAAAATAAAATCAGCATGTGAAAGTGATATCCGCACTTTCATGCTCATAGCAGCATTATTCACAATAGCCAAAATATTGGAACAACCTAAGTGTCCATCAACAGATGAATGAATGAAGACATGTGGTATATATACACAATGGAATGCTACTCAATCTTAAAAAAATCCAGAACATTCTGTTATTTGTGACAACGTAGATGAACCTAGAGGACATTATGTTAACTGAAATAAGGCAGACACAATGAGGCAGATACTATAAGATCTCACATATAGGTAGAATCTAAAAAAGTCAAACTCATAGAAATAGTGAATAGAATGATGGTGACTAGAGTCTTTGGAGAAGAGGTAGATAGGGAAAGGGGAGTCATCAGCAAATAGCCACAGAGTTACAGTTAGATAGGAGAAATATGTTGTAGTGTTCTACTGCACAGAAATATGACTATAATTAGCAATAATATCTATTTCAAAATAGATAAAAGCTTAACAGTTTTCATCCCAAAGAAATGTTTGAGATGATAGATATAATAATCATTCTGATTTGATAATTCTATAATGTATACCTGTATCAAAATATCACTTTATACCCCATAAATATATACAATTGTTGTCAATTAAAAATGAAATAAAATTTGAACAAACGGAATTCACTTGATCAAATTATACATATTCATGACCAAAAAACTTAAAATAATAAGAGAGACAATTGCCTTAATCTGATAAAAAAATTTACCAAACTATACATTAAACACCATTTTCAATTGTGAGATATTAAACCTCCACTCTCTCCTGAAGATTAGAAATATAACAAGTCTCCCCACTATCATGATTTATATTCAACACTGTCCTTACCAGTGAAATAATGCAATACAGATAAACTTATGACCATTACAGAATAAGAAATAAACATTAAATCAGATCACAGAATTGTGTACCTAGAAATTACAAATGCATCAAGAAAAAGATTATTGTCAATGATAAGTAAAATAAGCAAAGTTGCTAGATATGAGGTCATAGATATAATAAGGTAATTATATTTCCTTTACCAGAAACAAAGAAATGAGAAGGCATTTTGTAATGCACACTATTTATAATAACATCAAAAATATCATTTGCTTAAGGAAAAAACCTAATAGATGTACAAGTCACTGCACTTAAAACTAAACATTACTAAGAAAATAAAAAAACCCTTAATAAATTGGAAGCATAATCAGATTCATGAATTAAAAAATTCAACATGTCAAGAAATCAATTATTTTAAAATTGATCTACAAAGTTAATGTCACCCTGATAAAAATACCAGAAGAGTGTTTTGGGGAAATTAACAAAGAGGTACCATTAGAAGCTATTTGGAAATGTAAGCACCTAAGAGTAACCAAAAACTTATTAAGCAGAACAAATTTGGAAGACACACTTTGTCAGCTTTCAAGACAATAAAATGTGACGATTTGAAATATTGACTACAGGGGATCATTAACATACCCAAAGTACTTTTAATCATATTCAATCTTCTATGCCAAGATTATTTTATTAATGTTCTTATAATTTCTGAGTGATATGTGGAACTTCCAATATTGTGTGATCAACTCTACTGAGACACACCAATCCTTTCCACATTTGTACTTGCTAGAGATACAAAATCATCTTCAATTGTAACATCAACTTCATACACTTTTCTAAATTTGTCAACTCAAAATTATTTTTCGGCCAAAGGAGAGTAGAACATTTATAAGCCAATGCTAATATTTCCATTAAAGGAAGTGAATTTGATGAATCAGTGGTTGTATAAAGACAGTCCATCAAGATTAAGCTAGCCTATGGAAAATATTGTTGAAAGAAATTAAAGAAGATCTAAGTAAAGGGAAAGATATCCCACATTCATCTATTAGAAGGTTTAACATCGTTAAGATGATATTACTTCCTAAATAAATCTACAGATTGAATACAATCCATAACCATATCCCTCCTAACTTCTTTGCAGACATTGACAGGGTTGTCCTGAAATTTATATGGAAATGTAAGTAACCCAAATTGTTGAGAACCAAAAAAATTGTGGAAAAAACAACATTGAAGGAATAACACTTCTCAACATCAAAATTTACAACAAAGATGATTGAGTGTAGTGGCATACAAAGAAAGATTTACAGATCAATGGAATAGGATTGAAAATCCAAAAATAAACCCTCACATGTATAGCCAATTGATTTTCAACAAATGTGCCAAGATTCTTCATTAGGACAAAAATATTCTTTTCAATCAATGGCGCTAAGACAACTAGATATCCGTGTGCAAAAGAATAAATTTGGACACATAACTCACACTAGAATGAAAAATTGACTCAGAATGAGATTATAGACATAAATGCAAGAGTTAAAACTATAAAATTCTTAGAAGAAAACTTGGAATGAATCTTTGTGATCTCGGATTAGGCAACTGTTTCTTAAATATGACACCAAAACCACAAGCAACCAAAGAAATCAGTATATTAGGTTTTATAAAAATTAGAAACCTTTTGTATGTCAAAGAGCACTGGCAAGAAAAGGGAAGATAACCCACAGGATGGGAGAAAATATCTTCAAATTATGTACCTGATAAGAGACTTGTATCAAGAATATATAAGAACTTTTCCAACTCAGTAACTTAAAAAATTATAATGATGCAATTAAAAATGCAAAGAATCCGAATACATATTTCTATAAAAGGATAATACAAATGGTCATTCAGCACATGAAACAATGCCCAACCTCATTAGCCATGAGGAAAATACAAGTTAAAACCACAATAAAAAGCCACTTCTTACCCACTAGGATGGCTAGAGTGAAAACGACAGATAATGAAAAGCATTGGCAAGGGTACGAAAAAATGGAAACCATCATACACCCTGCTGAGGATATAAAATGGTTCAGCCAATTTTATACCTATGTTTTCTTGTACGAATATTTTCTTTTTAGTTCTTATAGGTGTGTCTGTGATCCAGCCACAGTAGCTCCAAAGATTAAACATAGAGTAACCATATGACTCACCAATTCCACTTTCAGGTATAGGCCATAAACAAATGAAAACATATATATACTCAAAAACTTGTACATAAATATTCATACCAGCATTATTTATAATAGCCAAAAAATAGAAACAATCAAAATGTTAATCAATGAATGGAAACATAAAATATAATATATCCACACTGGAGTATTACTCAACCGTAAAAGGAAATGAAGTACTTATGTGTGATATGATGTCAATGAATCTTGAAAACATTATGCAAGTGAAAGAAGACAGAAACAAAAGATCAATTACCGTATGATTATATACATGTAAAATGTCCAGAATAGCAAATCTATAGATACAGAAAGTAGATTAGCATTGCCTAGAGCTGGAGAATTGGGGAACAATAGGAAGTGACTGTTAAGCATATTGGATATATTTTCAGGTTGAAGGAACTGTTCTAAAATTGATTTCTGTCGTGGCTGCACAGCTCTATAAAAATAATGATATCAGGATGATGCGGCCTCATAAAATGAGTTAGGGAGGATTCCCTCTTTTTCTATTGATTGCAATAGTTTCAGAAGGAATGGTACCAGTTCCTCCTTGTACCTCTGGTAGAATTCAGCTGTGAATCCATCTGGTCCTGGACTCTTTTTGGTTGGTAAGCTATTGATTATTGCCACAATTTCAGAGCCTGTTATTGGTCTATTCAGAGATTCAACTTCTACCTGGTTTAGTCTTGGGAGAGTGTATGTGTCCAGGAATTTATCCATTTCTTCTAGATTTTCTAGTTTATTTGCGTAGAGGTGTTTGTAATATTCTCTGATGGCAGTTTGTATTTCTGTGGGATCGGTGGTGATATCCCCTTTATCATTTTTTATTGCGTCTATTTGATTCTTCTCTCTTTTTTTCTTTATTAGTCTTGCCAGCGGTCTATCAATTTTGTTGATCCTTTCAAACAACCAGCTCCTGGATTCATTAATTTTTTGAAGGGTTTTTTTGGTCTCTATTTCCTTCAGTTCTGCTCTGATCTTAGTTATTTCTTGCCTTCTGCTACCTTTTGAATGTGTTTGCTCTTGCTTCTCTAGTTCTTTTAATTGTGATGTTAGGGTGTCAATTTTGGTTCTTTAATGCTTTTTCTTGTGGGCATTTAGTGCCATAAATTTCCCTCTACACACTGCTTTGAATGTGTCCCAGAGATTCTGGTATGTTGTCTTTGTTCTCGTTGGTGTCAAAGAACATCTTTATTTCTGCCTTCATTTCGTTATGTACCCAGTAGTCATTCAGGAGCAGGTTGTTCAGTTTCCATGTAGTTGAACGGTTTTGAGTGAGTTTCTTAATCCTCAGTTCTAGTTTGATTGCACGGTGGTCTGAGAGACAGTTTGTTATAATTTCTGTTCTTTTACATTTGCTAAGGAGAGCTTTACTTCCAAGTATGTGGAATTTACACCAATTTTGGAATACGTGTGGTGCAGTGCTGAAAAAAATGTATATTCTGTTGATTTGGGGTGGAGAGTTCTGTAGATGTCTATTAGGTCCACTTTGTGCAGAGCTGAGTTCAATTCCTGGGTATCCTTGCTAACTTTCTGTCTCGTTGATCTGTCTAATGTTGACAGCAGGGTGTTAAAGTCTCCCATTATTATTGTGTGGAAGGCCAGCATCATCCTGATACCAAAGCTGGGCAGAGACACAACCAAAAAAGAGAATTTTAGACCAATATCCTTGATGAACATCGATGCAAAAATCCTCAATAAAATACTGGCAAACCGAATCCAGCAGCACATCAAAAAGCTTATCCACCATGATCAAGTGGGCTTCATCCCTGGGATGCAAGGCTGGTTCAATATACACAAATCAATAAATATAATCCAGCATATAAACAGAACCAAAGACAAAAACCACATGATTATCTCAGTAGATGCAGAAAAGGCCTTTGACAAAATTCAACAACCCTTCATGCTAAAAACTCTCAATAAATTAGGTATTGATGGGACGTATCTCAAAATAATAAGAGCTATCTATGACAAACCCACAGGCAATATCACACTGAATGGGCAAAAACTGGAAGCATTCCCTTGGAAAACTGGCACAAGACAGGGATGCCCTCTCTCACCACTCCTATTCAACATAGTGTTGGAAGTTCTGGCCAGGGCAATTAGGCAGAAGAAGGAAATAAATGGTATTCACTTAGGAAAAGAGGAAGTCAAATTGTCCCTGTTCACAGATGACATGATTGTATATCTGGAAAACCCCATTGTCTCAGCCCAAAATCTCCTTAAGCTGATAAGCAACTTCAGCAAAGTCTCAGGATACAAAATTGATGTACAAAAATCACAAGCATTCTTATACACCAATAACAGATAAACAGAGAGCCAAATCATGAGTGAACTCCCATTCACAATTGCTTCAAAGAGAATAAAATACTTAGGAATCCAACTTACAAGGGACATGAAGGACCTCTTCAAGGAGAACTACAAAACACTGCTCAATGAAATAAAAGAGGATACAAACAAATGGAAGAACATTCCATGCTCATGGGTAGGAAGAATCAATATCATGAAAATGGCCATAATGCCCAAGGTAATTTATAAATTCAATGCCATCCCCATCAAGCTACCAATGACTTTCTTCACAGAATTGGGAAAAACCACCTTAAAGTTCATATGGAACCAAAAAAGAGCCCACACCGCCAAGTCAACCCTAACCCAAAGGAACAAAGTTGAAGGCATCATGCTACCTGACTTCAAACTATACTACAAGGCTACAGTAACCAAAACAGCATGGTACTGGTACCAAAACAGAGATATAGATCAATGGAACTGAACAGAGCCCTCAGAAATAATGCCGCATATCTACAACTACTTGATCTTTGACAAACCTGAGAAAAACAAGCAATTGGGAAAGGATTCCCTATTTAATAAATGGTGCTGGAAAACTGGCTAGCCATATGTAGAAAGCTGAAACTGGATCCCTTCCTTACACCTTATGCAAAAATTAATTCAAGATGGATTAAAGACTTAAATGTTAGACCTGAAACCTAGGCAATACCATTCAGGACATAGGCATGGGCAAGGACTTCATGTCTAAAACACCAAAAGCAATGGCAACAAAAGCCAAAATTGACAATTGAGATATAATTAAACTAAAGAGCTTCTGCACAGCAAAAGAAACTACCATCGGAGTGAACAGGCAACCTACAAAATGGGAGAAAATTTTCACAACCTACTATCTGACAAAGGGCTAATATCCAGAATCTACAATGAACACAAACAAATTTACAAGAAAACAACAAACAACCCCATCAAAAAGTGGGCAAAGGATATGAACAGACACTTCTCAAAAGAAGACATTTATGCAGCCAAAGGACACGTGAAAAAATGCTCATCATCACTGGCCATCAGAGAAATGGAAATCAAAACCACAATGAGATACCATCTCACACCAGTTAGAATGGTGATCATTAAAAAGTCAGGAAACAACAGGTGCTGGAGAGGATGTGGAGAAATAGGAACACTTTTACACTGTTGGTGGGACCATAAACTAGTTCAACCATTGTGGAAGTCAGTGTGGCGATTACTCAGGGATCTAGAACTAGAAATACCATTTGACCCAGCCATCCCATTACTGGGTATATACCCAAAGGACTATAAATCATGCTGCTATAAAGACACATGCAGACGTATGTTTATTGTGGCACTATTCACAATAGCAAAGACTTGGAACCAACCCAGATGTCCAACAATGATAGACTGGATTAAGGAAATGTGGCACATATGCACCATGGAATACTATGCAGCCAGAAAAAATGATGAGTTCATGTCCTTTGTAGGGACATGGATGAAATTGGAAATCATCATTCTCAGTAAACTATCATAAGGACAAAAAACCAAACACCACATGATCTCACTCATAGATGGGAATTGAACAATGAGAACACATGGACACAGGAAGGAGAGCATCACACTTTGGGGGCTGTTGTGGGGTGGGGGAGAGGGGGGAGGGATATCATTAGGAAATATACCTAATGCTAAATGGTGAGTTAATGGGTGCAGCACACCAGCATGGCATATGTATACATATGTAACCAACCTGCACATTGTGCACATGTACCCTAAAACTTAAAGTATAATAATAATAATAATAATAAAAAGAAAATAATGAAACCATGAATTGTAATTAAAATGTATGAAGAAATGGTATATGAATTTTCCTCAATAAAAATATTATATAAATAGAACAAAAAAGAAAAAAAGTTATATTCTGAATACTATAGTGAGGTCTAAGGAGCAATGCAGTTTTAAAAGACAGTAATGAGAAAATAGCCACTGGTAACTGAAATACAAGAAACCTTACAGTTCTTTTTAACCTTGGATTAGTGGAGAGGCTCCATAGCATTAAGAAACCCCATATAAATGTGTGAAAACTACTGGGAACTCATGTAGTTACATTCTTCTGGTAAGGTGTTCATACATTTAATGAGATTCTAAAATTAATTGATTCCCAAAAGATAAGAATCATTGACCTTGGAGAAAGAAGGCAAAGAGTAGGAACAATTTGCTTCTTTCCCCTCCAATTGTATCAAACTATTCCACCGTTACTTCATTCCATCTGGAACACATAATTTGAGTGGTACTGGTCACATTCATGGACAATTCTTTGAAAGTCACCTTCATCAGCATTATCGACTCATTGCCATTTTCACTGACTGACTGATTCCTCATTTCTTTCCAGTACTAAGAAGTGATTGAATAAAATATTAGTGGTCTTAGGTAAAAAATTTCTTGTCTAGAGTTGTTTTCAGTTTGTTCTGGATTGGGTCTCTCCCCAGTTTAAAGAAGACTTTACACCTATATTTATCCTTTTAACATCTATATTACTCTTATCCCAGTGTCCAAATTGACTCTACTATTATTCAAATTCATGATCCAAACATTTCCCTTCTTGGTTTAATTTATCAAATACAATATCTAGTATCATTAATAAAATTTCCCACATGGCTCCTATTATTTGGCACTCATGTACTTCTCTAACTACAGCTAATATTTATAGGTCATTGAGGATATGACAACATGAACAACTGGGTTTATTTATTAATTTATTTATTTATTATTTTTAAATTATACTTTAAGTTCTAGGGTACACATGCACAATGTGTAGGTTTGATACATAGATATAAATATGCTATGTTGGTTTGCGGCACCCATCAACTCATCATTTACATTAGGTATTTCTCCTAATGCTATCTATCCCCAAGCCTCCCATCCCACGAAAGGCTCAGGTGTGTGATGATCCCCACCCTGTGTCCAGGTGTTCTCATTGTTCAATTCCCACCTATGAGTGGGAACATGCAGTGTTTGATTTTCAGTCCTTGTGATAGTTTGCTGAGAATGACGGTTTCCAGCTTCACCCATGTCCCTGCAAAGGACATGAACTCATTCATTTTTATGGCTGCATAGTATTCCATGGTGTATATGTGCTACATTTTCTTAATCCAGTCTATCATTGATGGACATTTGGGTTGGTTCCAAGTCTTTGTTATTGTGAATAGTGCCACAATAAACATATGTGTGCATGTGTCTTTATAGTAGCATGATTTATAATCCTTTGGGTATATACCCAGTAATGAGATGGCTGGGTCAAATGGTATTTCTAGTTCTAGATCCTTGAGGAATCACCACACTGTCTTCCACAATGGTTGAACTAATTTACACTCCCACCAACAGTGTACAAGCATTCCTATTTCTCTACATCCTCTACAGCATCTGTTGTTTCCTGACTTTTTAATGATCACTGTTCTAACTGGTGTGGTTTTGATTTGCATTTCTCTGATGACCGGTGATGATGAGCATTTTTTCATATGTCTGTTGGCTGCATAGATGTCTTCTTTTGAGAAGTGTCTGTTCATATCCTTTGCCCACTTTTAGATGGGGTTCTTTGTCTTTTTCTTGTAAATATGTTTGAGTTCTTTGTAGATTCTTAATATTAGCCCTTTGTCAGACAAATATATTGAGAATATTTTCTCCCATTCTGTAGGTTGCCTATTCACTCTGATGGTAGTTTCTTTTGCCATGCAGAAGCTCTTTAGTTTAATTAGGTCCCATTTGTCTATTTTGGCTTTTATTCCCATTGCTTTTGGTGTTTTAGTCATGAAGTCCTTGCCCATGCCTATGTCCTGAATGGCATTGCCTAGGTTTTCTTCTAGGGTTTTTGTGGTTTTAAGTCTAACATTTAAGTCTTTAATCTTATCTGGATTGATTTTTGTATAAGTTGTAAGGAAGGGATCCAGTTTCAGCTTTCTACATATGGCTAGCCAGTTTTCCCAGGACGATTTGTTAAATAGGGAATCCTTTTCCTGTTTCTTGTTTTTGTCAGGTTTGTCAAAGATCAGATGGTTGTAGATGTGTGGTGTTATTTCTGAGGCCTCTGTTCTGTTCCATTGGTGTATATATCTGTTTTGGTACCAGTACCATGCTGTTTTGGTTACTGTGGCCTTATAATATAATTTGAAGTCAGGTAGCATGATGCCTCCAGCTTTATTCTTTCAGTTTAGGATTGTCTTGGCAATGTGGGCTCTTTTTCGGTTCCATATGAACTTTAAGGTAGTTTTTTCCAATTCTGTGAAGAAAGTCATTGGTAGCTTGGTAGGGATGGCATTGAATCTATAAATTACCTTAGGCAGTATGGCCATTTTCACAATATTGGTTCTTCCTATCCGTGAGCATGGAATGTTCTTCCAGTTGTTTGTATCCTCTTTTATTTCATTGAGCAGTGTTTTGTAGTTCTCCTTGAAGAGGTCCTTCATGTCCCTTGTAAGTTGGATTCCTAAGTATTTTATTCTCTTTGAAGCAATTGTGAATGGGAGTTCACTCATGATTTGGCTCTCTGTTTATCTGTTATTGGTGTATAAGAATGCTTGTGATTTTTGTACATCAATTTTGTATCCTGAGACTTTGCTGAAGTTGCTTATCAGCTTAAGGAGATTTTGGGCTGAGACAATGGGGTTTTCCAGATATACAATCATGTCATCTGTGAACAGGGACAACTTGACTTCCTCCTTTCCTAAGTGAATACCATTTATTTCCTTCTCCTGCCTAATTGCCCTGGCCAGAACTTCCAACACTATGTTGAATAGAGTGGTGAGAGAGGGCATCCCTGTCTTGTGCCAGTTTTCAAAGGGAATGCTTCCAGTTATGCCCATTCAGTATGATATTGGCTGTGGGTCTGTCATAAACAGCTCATATTATTTTCAGATACGTTTCATCAATACCTAGTTTATTCAGAGTTTTTAGCATGAAGCGCTGTTGAGTTTTGTCAAAGGCCTTTTCTGCATCTATGTGGTTTTTGTCATTGGTTCTGTTTATGTGATGGATTACATTTATTGATTTGCAAATGTTGAACCAGTCTTGCATCCCAGAGATGAAGCTGACTTGATCCTGGTGGATAAGCTTTTCGATGTGCTGCTGGATTTGGTTTGCCAGTATTTTATTGAGGATTTTCACAACAATGTTCATCAGGGATATTGGTTTAAAATTTTCTTTTTGTGTTGTGTCTCTGCCAGCCTTTGGCATCAGGATGATGCTGGCCTCATAAAATGGGTTAGGGAGGATTCCTTGTTTTTTTATTGATTGGAATAGTTTCAGAAGGAATGGTACCAGCTCCTCTTTGTACCTCTGGTAGAGTTCAGCTGTGAATCCTTCGGGTCCTGGACTTTTTTTGGTTGGTAGGCTATTAGTTATTGCCTCAATTTCAGAGCCTGTTATTGGTCTATTCAGAGATTCAACTTCTTCCTGGTTTAGTATTGGAAGGGTGTGTGTGTCCAGGAATTTATCCATTTCTTCTAGACTTTCTAGTTTATTTGCATAGAGGTTTTCATAGTATTCTCTGATGGTAGTTTGTATTTCTGTGGGATCAGTGGTGATATCCCCTTTATCATTTTTTATTGCATCTATTTGATTCTTCTCCCTTTTCTTCTTTATTAGTCTTGCTAGTGGTCTATCAATTTGTTGATCTTTTCAAAAAACCAGCTCCTGGATTCATTGGTTTTTTGAAGGGTATTTTTGTGTCTCTATCTTTTCTGTTCTGTTCTGATCTTAGTTATTTCTTGCCTTCTGCTAGCTTTTGAATGTGTTTGCTCTTGCTTCTCTAGTTCTTTTAATTTTAATGCTTGGGTGTCGATTTTAGATCTTTCCTGCTTTCTCTTGTGGGCATTTAGTGCTATAAATTTCCCACTACACACTGCTTTAAATGTGTCCCAGAGATTCTGATACATTGTGTCTTTGTTCTCATTGGTTTCAAAGAACATCTTTATTTCAGCCTTCATTTCATTATTTACCTACTCCTATTCAGGAGTAGGTTGTTCAGTTTCCATGTAGTTGTGCAGTTTTGAGTGAGTTTCTTAATCCTGAGTTCTAATTTGATTGCACTGTGGTCTGAGAAACAGTTTGTTGTGATCTCTATTCTTTTATATTTGCTGAGGAGTGCTTTAATTCCAATTATGTGGTCAATTTTAGAATAAGTGTGATGCGGTGCTGAGAGGAATGTATATTCTGTTGATTTGGGGTGGAAAGTTCTATTGATGTCCATTAGGTCTGCTTGGTGCAGAGCTGAGTTCAAGTCCTGGATATCCTTGTTAACCTTCTGTCTCATTGATCTGTGTAATATTGAGAGTGGGGTGTTAATAGTCTCCCATTATTATTGTTTGGGAGTCTAAGTCTCTTTGTAGATCTCTAAGGACTTGCTTTATGAATCTAGGTGCTCCTGTATTGGGTGCATATATATTTAGAATAGTTAACTTTTCTTGTTGCATTGATCCATTTACCATTATGTAATATCCTTTTTTGTCTCTTTGGATCTTTGTTAGTTTAAAGTCTGTTTTATCAAAGACAGGAATGCAACCCCTGCTTTTTTCTTTTTTTTTCTTTCTTTTTGCTTGGTAGATCTTCCTCCATCCCTTTATTTTGAGTCTCTGTGTCTCTGCATGTGAGATGGGTTTCTTGAATACAACACACTGATGGGTCTTGACTCTTTATCCAATTTGCCAGTCTTTGTCTTTTAATTGGGGCATTTAGCCAATTTACATTTAAGGTTAATATTGTTATGTGTGAATTTGATCCTGTCATTATAATATTTGCTGGTTATTTTGCCTGTTCATTGCAGTTTCTTCATAGCATCAATGGTCTTTACAATTTGGCATGTTTTTGCAGTGGCTGTTAACGGTTGTTTACTTTCATGTTTATTGTTTCCTTCAGGAGCTCTTGTAAGGCAGGCCTGATGGTGACAAAATCTCTCAGCATCTGCTTGTCTGTAAAGGATTTTATTTCTCCTTTACTTATGAAGGTTAGTTTGGCTGGATATGAAGTTCTGGGTTGAAAGTTCTTTTCTTTAAGAACGTTGAATATTGGCCCCACTCTCTTCTGGCTTGTAGGTTTTTGCAGAGAGATCTGCTGTTAGTCTGATGGGCTTCCCTTTGTGGGTGACCTGACTTTTTCTCTGGCTGCCCTTAACATTTTTTCCTTATGTCAACCTTGGTGAATCTGACAATTATGTCTTGGGTTTGCTCTTCTCAAGGAATACCTTTGTGGTGTTCTCTGTATTTCCTGAATTTGAATGTTGGCCTGCCTTGTTAGATTGGGCAAGTTCTCCTGGATAATATCCTGAAGAGGGTTTTCCAACTTGGTTCCATTCTCCCCGTCACTTTCAGGTACACCAATTAAACAGAGATTTGGTTTTTTCACATAGTCCCATATTTCTTGCAGGCTTCATTCATTTCTTTTTACTCTTTTTCCTCTAACTTTGTCTTCTCACTTTATTTCATTAATTTGATCTTCAATCACTGACACCCTTTCCTCCACTTGATTGAATTGGCTACTGAAGCTTGTGCACGCATCATGAAGTTCTTGTGCCATGGTTTTCATCTCTATCAGGTCATTTAAGATCTTCTCTACCCTGTTTATTCTAGTTAGCCATTTGTCTAACCTTTTTTCAAGATTTTTAGCTTCCTTGTGATGGGTTTGAACATGCTTCTTTGGCTCAGATAAGTTTGTTATTTCTGACCTTCTGAAGCCTACTTCTGTCAACTTGTCAAAGTCATTCTCCATCCAGCTTTTTTCCATTGCTGGTGAGGAGCTGTGATCCTTTAGAGAAGAGGTGCTCTGGTTTTTAGAATTTTCAGCTTTTCTGCTCTGGTTTCTACCCATCTTTGTGGTTTTATCTACCTTTGGTCTTTGATGTTAGTGACCATTGGTGTAGATGTTCTTTTTGTTGATGTTGATGTTGTTGATGTTGATGTTATTCCTTTCTGCTGGTTAGTTTTCCTTCTAACAGTCAAGTCCCTCAGCTGCAGGTCTGTTGGAGTTTGCTGGAGGTCCACTCCAGATTTTGCCGGGTATCACCAGTGGAGGCTGCAGAACAGCAAATATTGTAGAACAGCAAATATTGCTGCCTGATCCTTCCTCTGGAAGCCTCGTCCCACCCACAGGGGCACCCACCTATATGAAGTGTCTGTTGGCCCCTACTAGGAGGTGTCTCCCAGTTAGCTACACAGGGGGGCCAAGTACCCACTTGAGGAGGCCGTCTGTCTGTTCCCAGAGCTCAAACACTGTGCTAGGAAAACCACTGCTCTCTTCAGAGCTGTCAGACAGGGACATCTAAGTCTGCAGAAGTTGTGTGCTGCCTTTTATTCAGCTATGCCCTTCCCACAGAGGTGGAGTCTATAGAGGCAGTAGGCCTTGCTGAGCTGCGGTGGGTTCTGCCCAGTTCAAGCTTCCCGGCCACTTTGTTTACCTACTCAAGCCTCAGCAATGGTGAACACCCTCCCTCAGTCAGGCTGCTGCCTCACAGTTCAATCTCAGACTGCTGCGCTAGCAGTGAGCAAGGCTCTGTGGGTGTGTGAACTGCCAAGCCAGGCATGAGAGAGAATCTCCTTGTCTGCTAGTTGCTAAGACCTTGGGAAAAGCACAGTATTTGGGTGGGAGTGTCCCATTTTTCCAGGTACAGACTGTCATGGCTTCCCTTGGCTAGAAAAGGGAAATCCCCTGACCCCTTGCTCTTCCCAGGTGAGGCGATGCCCTGCCCTCCTCCAGCTTGCCCTCCATGGGCTGCACCCACTGTCTAACCAGTCCCAATGAGATGAACCAGGTACCTTAGTTGGAAATGCAGAAATCACCTGTCTTCTGCATTGATCACGCTGGGAGCTGCAGATCAGATCTGTTCCTATTCAGCCATCTTGGAATGGACAGCCAGGCTTTATTATAGAATCTGCATTTCCATAATCCATACTTCCTTCAAGACAGAGGCCAAAGAGAGGAACAATCTCATAATCTGGTCCCTGAGTTCTATTCTCATTGTATGTATCATTCTACAGAACTACTATAATTTTCTCTAATAATTATCCACATTCAACTCTTTTTCTGGCACATACCTGACCAAGTAACATTCCATGTCAACATTCAGGCTTGCAGGTTATTGAAAGACATCCCCAACTCCATATCTATTCAAATTCATTTTTGGTTCCACTCAATTAAGGTTTCTCTCCTCCATCTTTTTGCCACCAAATACCTCTGGATGTCTCTTCATACTGCAAGACAATAGTAGCAAACATATGGCTCTGTCCAGCCACATAGTCAGCCCTTGTCATGAAGAATCTATGTTTGTTCATTCCACTTGTCAGCATGAATTCACAAAACTCTGACTCAGCCAGTGAGTGCAGCTTTCAGGGAGAATAACTTGAAGGCTATAAGCAGGATACAGTACAGGTCTCCACTAATCTTTCCTGAATTATGGCATTTTTAAAAAATGTAAGTCTAATGATTATAGCCTTTGCCTTTTTCTGTACCTAAGATAATATCTTACAGGTTTAATAATTATGCATCTGTAGTTTATAAGTAGATGTACCTTTACATTGAAACTTTCATGAAGTTTAGCTCTAATGTAACTTCTAACCACATTTGATGCAACTTCTGAGCACATGCAGAACCTCCACCACCAGTATATAAGCTCTTGGCTGAAACAGTACTTTGGAGTATTTTAACAGAAACTCTGAAAAACTACCCTAGATTGCAGTCCTCAGGAAGACTCTGAATAAAATTAACTTTAATTCTTTAAAAGCAAGATGTTTTTCTTTAGTTGACAGCACCATTATACTCATCTAAAATCCCCACTCCTATGTTTTGTGCAAATATTTAAAGATCTACATCAAACCTCAGGGATTGCAAGAGGCCCTCCTAGGTTTAACCCTTCCTTCTCTCTCTTCCGTATGCTGTGTGATATGATTATGCCTACTTTCAATTTATATTTGTATTTTTTAACTTGTTTGCGTTTCCATTTCACCTGACATATGCATTCTGTCTTTCTTAGATTATTATTAACTAAAAACAGTGTAATTAGTATATTCTAATTATTTAACAATTTAATTTTTAATTTTTCCATGAAACTTAGGCCACATCCATATACACAATAGGTGCTTGTCAAATACTTCTGGACTGATCATCTCAATGTCTCCAATAAGTACAAAATTAATAACTGCAAAAATGTAGGCAAGCAAATTTTACATGTCCCATTTTGATACAAAAATTATAAATTCTCATGGATTAGTAATGTTCAGGAATTATTGAGGTTCTTTTATTTTTCCAAAAAATAACTTTTAACACAAGCAAAATATTTATGTACTTTATTGTGTTTATTTTTATGTAATTCATTTTTTTATTTTTTATTTAATTTTTTAGTATTTAAAAAAATTCTGTGGGTACATAGTAGATGTATGTATTTATGGGGTACATGGGATGTTTTGAAATAGCCATGCAATGTGAAATAAGCACGTCATGAAGAATGGGGTATCTATCCCCCAAACATTTATCATTTCAATTACAAAGAATCCAATTTCATTCTTTACATTATTTTAAAATATAGAATTAAGTTATTGTTGAGTATAGTCACCCTACTCTTCTATCAAACAGTAGTTCTTATTCATTCTTTCTATTTTTGGCACACATAAACTATCCCTACCTTTCCTCGAGCCCCTCACCACCATTGCCAGCCTCTGGTAACCATCCTTCTACTCTCTATGTTCAATCAGTTCAATTTATTTGATTTTTAGATATCACAAATAAATGAGAATATGTGATGTTTGTCTTTTGGTGCTTGGTTTAATTGGCTTAACATAACGATCTCCAGTTCCATCCACGTTGCTGCAAACGACTGGACGTCACTCTTTTTAATGGCTAGAAAGTACTTCATTGTGTATATATATATATATACCATGCTTTCTTTATCCATTCATCTGTTGATGGACACTTAGGTTACTTCCAGATCTAGAATAGTGTAAACAGTGCTGCAGCAAAAATGGGAGTGCAGCTATCTCTTCAATATTCTGATTTCCTTTTCCTTGGGTATATACCCAGCAGTAGGATTGCTGGATCATAGGGTAGCTCTATTTTTGTTTTTGTTTTTGTTTTTGTTTTTTTTTGAGGAATCTCTAAACTGTTCTCCATTGTGTTGTACTAATTTACATTCTTACCAACAGTGTACCTGGGTGTGCTTTTGTATACATTCTCACCAGCATGTGTTATTGCATGTCTTTTGGATATAAGCCATTTTAACTGGGGTGAGGTAACATTGTAGTTTTGATTTTCATTTCTCTGATGATAATTGACATTGAACACCTTTTCATATGCCTGTTGTCTATTTGTATTTCTTCTTTTGAGAAATGTCTATTCAAAACTTTTGCAAATTTTTAGATGGGATTATTAGATTTTTTTTCTATAGAGATGTTTGAGCTCCTTGCATATTCTCGTTATTAATCCCTTGCCAGATGAGTAGCTTGCAAATATTTTCTCCCATTCTGTGGGTTTTCCCTTCACTTTGTTGATTGTATTCTTTGCAGTGCAAAAGATTTTTAATTTAATGTGATACCATTTGTCCATGTTTGCTTTGGTTCCCTGTGCTTGTGGGGTATTGCTGAAGAAATCTTTGCCCAGACAAATGTCATGGAGATTTTCTTAAATGCTTTCTTGTAGTAGTTTTGTAATTTGAGGTCTTAAATTTAAGTCTTTAATCTATTTTGATTTGATTTTTGTATATGGCAAGAGATAGGGGTCTAGTTTCATTCTTTTGCATATGGCTATCCAGTTTTCTCAGCACCACTTATTGTAGAGACTGTCTTTCACCCCATGTATGTTCTTGGCACCTTATCAAAAAGGAGTTTGCTGTAGGAGCATGGATTTATTTCTGGGTTCTCTATTCTGTTCCATTGATCTATGTGTCTGTTTTTATACCAGTGCCATGCTGTTTGGGTTACTATAGCTCTGCAGTATAATTTGAAATCTAGTGATGTTATTTTTGATTAGAATAGCTTTGGCTATTCTGGGTCTTTTATGGTTCTATATAAATTTTAGAATTTTTTTTCTATTTCTGTGAAGACTGTCATTGGTATTGTTATAGGAATTGCATTGAATCTGTAGCAATGCAAGGAATCGCATTGCTTTGGGCCGTATATTTTAACAATATATATTTTTACAAAATGGATTCTCCCAATCAATGAACATGAAATTTTTTTCACTTTTTTGTTTCCTCTTCAATTTCCTTCATCAATGTCTTATAGTTTTTAGTATAGAGATCTTTTACTTCTTTTGTTAATTCCTAGCTATTTAATTTTCTGTGTGGCTATCATAAATGAGATTACTATTTTTTCTTTTTCACATTGTTTACTGTTAGCATAAAGAAATGTTACTAAGTTTTATATGTTGACTTTGTATCCTGAAACTTTACTAAATTTGTTTATCACTTCTAATAGTGTTCTTGTAGAGTCTTTAGGTTTTTCCCAATATAAGATGTATCATCTGCAAACAAGAATAATTTGACTTTTTTTCCAACTTGGATGCCTTTGGCATTTTTCTTTTGTCTGATTGCTCTAGCTCAGACTTCCAGTAATACGTTGAATAACTATGGTGAAAATGGGCATCCTCATCTTGTTCCAGATCTTAGAACAAAAGCTTTCTGTCTTTTCCCATTCGGTATGTACTGGTTGTGGGTCTGTCATATATTCTTTTTATTATGTTGAGGTATGTTTCTTCTATTCCCAATTTTTTGAGAGTCTTTATCATAAAGGGATGTTAAATTTTATCAAATGCTTTTCAGCATCAATTAAATGATCATATTGTTTTTATTCTTCATTCTGTTGAAACAATGTATTACATTGATTGATTTGCATATGTTGAACCATTTTTGCATCTCAGGTATAAATCCCACTTCATCATGATGGACAACATTTGTAATGTACTGTTGAATTCAGTTTGCTAGTATTTTGTTGAAGATTTTTGCATCAATGTTTATCAGTGATATTGCTCTGTAGTTGTTTTCATATGAATCTTTGGTTGGTTCTGGTATCAGGATAATACTGGCTTCCTAGAATGACTTTGAAAGTATTCCCTCTTCCTCTATTTTTTGTAATAGTTTGAGTAGGACTGGTATTACTTCATCTTTAAATGTTTGGTAATATTCAGCAGTGAAGACATCAGGTCCTGGGCTTTTCTTCATGGGAAAACTTTTTATCCTGACATTGATGTTATTACCTGTTGCTGGTCTGTTCAGGTTTTGGATTTCTTCCTAATTCTATCTTGGTAGGTTTTTTGTATCTAGGAATTTTTCCATTTCTTTTAGATTTTTAAATTTATTGGCATGTAGTTGCTCATAGTAGTCACTAATGATCTCTTGGAATTTCTGAAGTATCAGTTGTAATGTTTCCTTTTTCATTTCTGACTTTGTCTATTTGGATCTTATCTCTTTTTTTGTTAGTCTGGGTAAAAGTTTGTCAATTTTGTTTAAGTTTTCAAAAAAACCAACTTTTTGTTTCATTGCTTTTTGTAATTTTGTAATTTTAGCTTTATTTATTTCTGCCTTGATATTTACCATTTCTTTTCTTCTATTAATTTTGGGTTTGGTTTTCTCTTTTTTAGTTCTTTAAGATGTATTGTTAGATTGTTTATTTGAAGTTTTTTCTCTTTTCTGATGTAGGCACTTAATAGCTACAGACTTCCCTCTTAGTATTGCTTTTGCTGTAACCCATAGGTTTTGATATAATGTGTTTCCAATAACATTTCCTTCAAAAAATTTTTGAATTTCCTCCTTAATTTGCTCATTGACCCACTGGTCATTCAGGAGCATATTGTTTAATTTACATATATTTGTATAGTTTTCTAAATTCCTCTTGTTATTAATTTCTAGTTTTATTCCATTGTGGTCAGAGAAGATGCTTATTTTTTCAATTTTTTGAACATTTTAAGACTTGTTTTGGTACATAACATGTGGTCTATTCTTAGAGGAGACTTTATTAAACAAACTTATAGCACATAAGGACCACAATATACAAACCTGAATGGGAGATGGAATTCAGTGAGCATAAGGACCTATGTATCATTAGGATGATATACATTGCTAGATAACTAATGCAATGCTTGTGCAAAGGTATGTCCTGTAGAAATATTAACATATTTATTTTAATTTTTATCATATTTATTTTAAATTGGTCAGCATTATTATTCTAAGCTGTTTTATAAGGAAAAATTGAGTTTTTGTCAAGACTCCAGTTACACAATGTTTAACCCTCAGGTTTTCAGGGACTGATAATTCACAGAGTGTTCACTCCCATTATATCACTTTTGATTCTCTCAATTACCTTCACCTATGGTAAAATCATCCCCATTTTAAAGATGAGGATATCAAGACTGAGAGACTTATCATCTTTGCCAAGAACATGGTGTCTGCAAGTTGTAGAGCAGAGGCTAGTACCCATAACCTTTGCACCTCAAAAACTTCTCTCTAAGCAAATTATTTAGTTCAACATTCATGAATGTGTACTGTGATACACCATTTCATTATTTCCTCTAATCAGCGACTTTCAAAATAAACATTGAGTTAATCATTGCAGCATCAGTTGATTAAAAAGGGGGTTAAGAAAGTTTGATTTGGTAACCTTTTGAACTTGCATGAACCCAGGTCTTAGTGAACTTTTTATACTAGAACAAAGATAAGCAGCAATTTGATGCCTGATTCACATTGCTCTAAACTCTGAAAGAAACACACTCCTTTATTATGGTTAAAATGAACACCAGCTCTCTTTAGATCATCTGCTTTATTCCCTAAGAGATGCAGGTCTCTACTCTCCTCTTCCTTCCTATCATAAGACTCCCACCTGTATCATTTTATAAAACGAGAGAATTACAGATAATTAGAGATAGAAGGAACCTCAGCGACCCACTCTTCTAATTCCCTACTTTATCTTTAAGAGTAAGGAACTCACAGCTCAGTACGGTGATGTATTACCTACGAATGAGAAGAAGACATTGCTTTCAAATCCAGGTTTCCAATTCCCTGTTCAGTGACTTTTCATATCAGTAAGATTTTCCATCATTGCCTAAATGAATGGACAAGATGTCATCAGCATGAAGTGCTCCACAAAAAGAATCATAAACTTTGCTTGACAAGAGTTGTTTTTAAATTTTATTTTAAGTTCCAGGATACATGTGCAGAACATCCAAGTGTGTTACATCTGGGTAAACATGTGCCATAGTGGTTTACTGCACATATGAACCCATAACCTATGTATTAAGCCCCATATACATTAGTTTTATTCTGATACTCTCCCTCTCCCCACCACCCCTGACAGGCTTCAGTGTGTGTTTTTCACTTCTCTGCATCCATATGTTCACATTATTCTGCTTCCACTTATGAGTGAGAACATGTGTGTTTGTTTTTCTGTTCTTGTGTTAGTATGCTGAGGATAATGGCTTCCAGCTTCATGCATGTCCCTGCAAAGGACATGATCTCTTTGCTTTTTATGGCTACATAGTGTTCCATGATATATGTGTACCACATTTTATTTATCCACCCTATCATTAATGGGCATTTGGGTTGATTCCATATATTTGCTATTGTGAATAGTGCTGCAATAAACATATGTGTGCATGTATCTTTATAATAGAATGAGTCATATTCCTTTGGGTATGTGCCCAGTAATGGGATTGCTGGGTCAAATGGTACTTGTGGTTCTAGATCCTTGAGGAATTGCCACACTGTCTTCCACAATAGTTGAACTAATTTACCTTCCCATCAACAGTGTAAAAGCATTCGTATGTCTCCACAGCCTCACCAGCATCTGTTGTTTCTTGACTTGATATGAGTGGCATGAGGTGGTATCTCATTGTGGTTTTGATTTGTATTTCTCTAATGATCACTGATGTTGAGCTTTTCTTCATATGTTTGTTGGTTGCATAAATGTCTTCTTTTAGGAAATGTCTGTTTATGTCCTTTGCCCACTTTTGCATGGGTTTTTTTTTTCTTATAAATTTGTTTAAGTTCCTTGTAAATTCTGGATATTAGACCTTTGTCGGATGGGTATATTGCAAAAATTTTCTCCCATACTGTATGTTGCCTTTTGCTGTGCAGAAGTTCTTTACTTTCATTAGATTCCATTTGTCAATGTTTGCTTTTCTTGCAATTGGTTTTGGTCATTGCATTATAAAATGTTTCTCCATGCCTATGTCCTGAATGGTGTTACCTAAATTTTTTTCTAGGGTTTTTATAGTTTTGGGTTTTACATTTAAGTCTTTAATCCATCTTGAGTTAATTTTTGTACAGGGTCTAAAAATGGAATCCAATTTCAATTTTCTGCATATAGCTAGCCAGTTCTCTCAGCACCATTTATTAAATATGGAATACTTTTCCCATTGCTTGCTTTTGTCAGGTTTGTTGAAGATCAGATGGTTGTAGATGTGTGGTCTTATTTCTGAGATCTCTATTCTTTTCCATTGGTCTATATGTCTGTTTTGGTACCAGTGCCATGCTGTTTTGGTTAATATAGCCTTGTAATATAGTTTGAAGTCAGGTAGTGTGATGCCTTCAGCTTTGTTCTTTTTGTTTAGGATTGTCTTGGTTATACAGGCTCTTTTTTGGTTCCATATGAATTTTAAATTAGATTTTTCTAATTTTGTGAAGAATGTCAATAATAATTTGATGGGACTAGCATTAAATCTATAAATCATTTTGAGCAGTATGGCCATTTTCATGACATTAATTCTTCCTATCCATGAAAATGAAGTGTTTTTCTGTTTCTTTGTGTCCTATCTTATTTCCTTGAGCAGTGGTTTGTAGTTCTCCTTGAAGAGGCACTTCACATACACTTTTAGCTCTATTCCTAGGTATTTTATTCTCTCTGTAGTAACTGTGAGTGAGAGTTCATTCATGATTTGGTGCTCTGCTTGTCTACTGTTGGTGTATGGGAATGCTTGTGATTTTTGCACCTTGATTTTATATAACGAGACTTTGCTGAAGTTGCTTATCAGTTTAAGGAGCTTTTGGGCTGAGTCATTGAGGATTATGTTGTTCAATTTCCATGTAGTTGTGTGGTCTTGAGTACTAATTTGATTGCACTGTGGTCTGAGAAACTGTTAGAATTTCAATTCTTTTGAATTTGCTGAGAAGTGTTTTACTTCCAATTATATGATCAATTTTAGAGTAAGTGCCATGTGACACTGAGAAAAATGTATATTCTGTTGTCTTGGGGTGGAGAGTTCTGTAGATACCTATCAGGCCCACTTGATCCAGAGCTTTCAGAGCTCAGTTCAAGTCCCAAATATCATTAATTTTCTGTCTCAATCTGTCTAATATTGACAGCAGGGTATTAAAGTCTCCCACTTTTATTGTGTGGGAATCTAAGCCTCTTTGTGAGTCTCTAAAAACTTGTTTTGTGAATCTGGTTGCTCCTGTATTGGGTGCATATATATTTAGGATAATTATCTTTTCTTGCTGAATTAATCCATTACAATTATGTAATGCCCTTTGTCTTTTTTTCTTCATTGGTTTAAAGTCTGTTTTATCAGAAACTAGGATAGCAACCCTTGCTTTTTTTCTGTTTTCCATTTGCTTTGTAAATTTTTCTCCATCATTTTATTTTGAGCCTGTGTGTGTTTTTGCATGTGAGATGGGTCTCTTGAATACAGCACACCAATGAGTCTTGACCCTAACCAATTTGCCAGTCTGTGTCTTTGAATTGGGGCATTTAGCCCATTTACATTTAAGGTTAATATTGTTACATGTGAATTTGATCCTATCATGATTCTAGCTGGTTTTTTGGCACACTAGTTAATGCAGCTTTTTTATAGTGTAATTGGTCTTTGTATTTCAGTGTGTTTTTGTAGTGGCTGGTACCGATTTTTTCTTTCCATGTTTAGTGCTTCCTTCAGGAGCTCTTGCAAGGTAAGCCTGGTGGTGATAAATTCCCTCAGCATTTGCTGTCTGAAGAGAATTTTATTTCTCCTTTGCTTATAAAGCTTAGTTTGACTGGATATGAAATTCTGGGTTGAAAATTCTTTTCTTTAAGAATGTTGCATATTAGCCCCCACTCTCTTCTGGCTTATAGTGTTTCTGCTGAGATGCCCACTATTGGTCTGATGGGCTTTCCTTTGTAGGTGACCTGGCCTTTCTCTCTGGCTGCACTTAACATTTTTTCCTTCATTTCAATCTTGGAACGTCTGATAATTATGTGTCTTGGGGCTGATCTTCTCATGGAGTATCTTACTGTGGTCCCCTGTATTTCCTGAATTTGAATGTTTACCTCTCTTGATAGGTTGGGGAGGTTCTCCTGGATGATATCCTGAAGTGTGTTTTTTAACTTGGTTCCACTCGCCCCATCTCTTTTAGATACTCCAATCAGTTATAGGTTCAGTCTTTTTACATAGTCCCATAGTTCTTGGAGGTTTTGTTCATTCATTTTCATTCTTTTTTCCCTAATCTTGTCTGTCTGCCTTAATTCAGCAAGATAGTCTTCAAACTCTGATATTTTTTCTTCCATTTGATCAATTCAGCTATTGATACTTGTTTTTGCATTATGAAGTTCTTGTGCTTTATTTTTCAGCTCCATCAGGTCATTTATCTTTCTCTCTAAACTGGTTATTCTAGTTAACAGCTCCTATAACCTTTTATTATGGTTCTTAGCTTCTTTACATCGGCTTAGAACATGCTCCCTTACCTCAGTAAAGTTTGTTACTACCCACCTTCTAAAGCCTACTTCTGTCAATTTGTCCATCTCAATCCCTGTCCAGATCTGTGCCTTTGCTGGAGAGGTGTTTCAATCATTTGGAGAAGAGGCACTCTGGCCTTTTGAGTTTTCAGCATTTTTTCATTGATTCTTTCTCATCTTCATGAGTTTGTCTAGTTTTGATCTTTGAGGCTGCTGACCTCTGGATGAGGTTTTTGTGGGGACTTTTTTGTTGATGCTGTTGTTGTTGCTTTCTGTTTGTTTTTCTTTCAATAGTTAGGTTCCTTTTCTATAAGCCTGCAGCAATTTGCTGGGGGTTCATTTCCTGCCATATTCATCTGGGTCTCTCCAGCACATGGTGATGTGACACAAGGAGGCTGGAGAACAGCAAAGATGGGTGCCTATTCCTTCCTCTGGTATGTCTGCCATCAAGGGGCATCAACCTGATGTCAATAGACACACTCCTGTATAGGGTGTCTGGTGATCCCTGTTGTGGGGTCTCACCCAGTTGGGGTGAATGGGAACCAGGACCTGTTTAATGAAGCACTTTGATTGTCCCTTTGTGGAGGGGGTGTGCTGTGCTGTGGGAAAACATATTCATCTGGGCTGGTTCCTTCTCATCTCATGCAGATTCTTCAGAGTTAGGAGGGGGAAAGAATAAATATACTGGTCTGTGGAGACCATAGCCACCACTCCCTTTAGAGACTCAGGCCCAGGGATATCAGAGCTATGTCCCTAAGCCCCTGGCTGTAGTTACTGGAGTTCCTACAGGGAAGCCCTGCCCACTGAGGAGGGATGGGTCAGGGTCCAGCCTAAAAAGGAAGTCTGGATAAGGTTTGCACAGCTGGTGTGCTTCATTGTGAGGAAATACTTTTTGGAACCAAGCCATTCAGTCTCCTCAGCTCCAGCAGGAAAAAAACATGGCCTGAGCTATAGTGATGGCTGCTGCAATGCCCCCCAAGGAGTTCAGTGTCTTAGGCAGCTAGCAGCCACAGTGATGGCTGCCATGTCTCCCCCAGGGAGCTCAGTTTTCTTAGGCAGTTAGCAGCTGCATTGATGGCTGCCACCCCTCCCCCAGGGAGCTCAAATGGCTTAGACAACAGGGAGCTGCAGTGATGATGGCTGCCCCTCCTTCTGGGAACTTGGTAATCTTAGGCAGGTTCCAGCTGAGTTGCTGTTGAGAATCTGTGTAGCTCTATGGTTGAGACCCAAGGCCCTGGTAGTGTGGGATCACAAGTGGGGTCTTCTGAACTGTGGGTTATACAGACCAATGGAAAAAGCACTGTTTCACAGGCTGGGTAGGTTGCTCACTCACCACTTCCCTTGGTTGGGAGTTGGGGTTCCCCTTGCCCCATGTAGCTCTCAGGTGGGGCAACCTACCACCCTGCTTTTCCTGGCTCTCCATGGGTGATGCCAACTGCTTAGTCAATTCAGATGATAGAACCTGGATACTTTGGTTGCTGATGCAAGATTCTCATGTTGTTTTTGTTCCTCTGGTTGGGAGCCTCTGACTGCCATTGCTTCTATTTGGACATCTTGGCTCCACCCCCTCAAGTTGTTTATTTTTAAATAACCATTTCCATTGAAGAATAAAATACATAAAGATTGTTGCACATGTCCTAAATATATAGCTCAATGTATTATCACAAAGTGAATATATCTGTTTAGCCAACAAACAGGCCAAGGAAAAAAAATCCCAGGACCACAGAAGCTCCCTTATGCTTCCTGTTAATACTTGTGGTTGCATTATGAAATTTTTGTGTGTATATTTCAGCTCTATCAGATCATGTTGGTTCTTTTTTTTTATAGTGGATATTTTGTCCATCAGTTTCTGTATTATTTTATTGTAATCCTTATATTCTTTGGATTGGGTGTTGACTGTATCCTGAATCTCAATGATGTTTATTCCTATCCATATTATAAATTGTATATGTGTCAATTCAGCCATTTCAGCCTGGTTAACAACCCTTGCTGAGAATTAGTGTGGTTGTTTGGAGAAAAAAGATACTCTGGCTTTTTGAATTTTCAGAGTTTTTGAAAACTCTGGTTCTTTCTCATCTGTGTGGGCTGGTATTCCTTTAAGTGCAGTGTAAGTTGAGCACAGTCAGTAGACTTCTTTTCTGAATGTTTTAACAGGGCCAAGGCTTTGTGCAGGGTCATATTTGCAGCTGAAAATTTGTCCTTGGATTCACAGGGGGTATTTTAGCAAAGTATTTTTGTTGTTGAAGTTTTGGACTGTGACCCCTTGATGGAACTTAAGTGTGATGGTCAGTAGGCAGATTCTTGCTTGGCCACATGGCTTCTCTGTATTTCCTCATGATTGCAGCCATGCTCCCTCTCACTGCTCTAAAAGTGTGGGCTTCTATCCCAATTGAGAGTTTAATATGAAAGCAACAATTTTTTTTGAGAAAAACTTATATTCCCTGCTTGACTTGCCATTAGGGAATAATTTTAGGTCTAGGTCATCTTTTATAATTTGTGATATAATTGGGAAAAATACATTATTCTGTGGTTAGAGTAACTTTAGGGTTAACCTTGGTTAAATCTCTCCTGCAATTATTAATTCTTTCAAGACTTCCACAGACCATCTAGAAAATGCTTAAACTTTCTCACTTGTCCTAAACATGCCTCTTTTTAAACAACCAGTTATTCTCTTTAGGACAAGAATTTACCCTAAAATATCCTTTCTTATATAAAATCTCTTTTCTTTATAAACTTATTTGCATAGCTAGGGTGTGGCCAAACTCAATAAAAAATTCTAGCAGACTCAGTGATAGTAAAAGTTTCATGCTTCCTTTTTGTTGGTAAATATTACCTCTGCTATAAGGATAATAATTAAGCAAAATACTACAGCAATAGAAACTGTCTGATTTTCTAGTTAGAAGGTGCTACAGTATATAGTCACACTGCAAATAGTAGAGTGAGTATAGCAATTCCTGAAAGTGTGGTGTAGTAGATAATTTACATTTAAAATTTTACTCACCAGGACATAACATTTCCCTTTGGGTGTCTATGAAGTTACAAATGCAATTCCATGAATAATTAAAAATCTCCCTGCAAGTATGCATCAAAATATGTTTTAATACCTGGTAGTGACTCTCAAGAGGAAAAGTAGAAATCACTAAATGTATCTGGTAAGGTAAACATGGGACTAAGTAGGATGAGTAGCCCTTACTCATTTACTTATCTTTTATGATTTTCAGCTTGAAATCTCCTATTTCTTCACATTAATCTCCAGGACATCCCTCTAGGTTGTCAGGGGTTGCTCTCTTGGCTTTCCAGACTTTGACTTTAGTATGATGTATCCAGGAGCTGATATCTGTAACTTTTACTGTTGAGGGGATTGAAAGAAGAGCAGTTCAGGGCCCTTCCTAGATTAGGCATAGGGAAGTAGAGAGGGAAGGGAGAGATTTTACCAGTACCAAATCTTCTGAGTTAAATAAAGGTGGTCCTGTTTCTTGCGGTTGGGCTTCTGCTAGTTGAGTTAATTTTCACGGTAAAGCCATGGGAAGAATAGTGACCCAAGGAAGGTGGGTTTCATGGGACAGTTTCCTGAGGTGTTTTTTGATGATATCATTTGTCTTCTCTACCTTTCCTGAGGACTGAGGTCTCCAAGCACAATGGAGATTATACTGTATGTCTAGTGCCTTTGAGATGCCTTGTGTGACTGCTGCCTTAAATGAGGGGCTGTTGTCACTTAGAGGTACTTAGGTAGACAAAACAAGGAATAATTTCATTAATTAACACTTTTATTACCTCAGAGGATTTTTCTGTGTGGCATGGAAGTGCTTCTACCTAGTTAATGGAAATATCTACCAATATCAGGAGGTATTGGATGCCCTTCATCTTTGGCATGTAGGTGAAGTCAATTTGCCAGTCCTCCCCTGGGTAGTTTCCCATCCTTTGGGTTTGAGAAGGAAGGAGCTATCTGTTGAGGGAATTATTTTTAAGACAGACTTTACAGCCATTAACATCCTGTTTGACTGTTCTTAATAAGCTCTTTCCTGAAAACAATCTCTGGACACAGTGATAAATTTTATCGTTTCCCAAGTGAAAAGCTTGGTGAAGGAGTTTAAGGATTTTCCATTGGCTGGAGGCTGGCAAATGGAGCTTGCCATCCTCTGATTGTAGCCATTCTGAGGACTGGAGAGTGTACCCTAAAGAAGTGCCCCATTCCATTTCTGCAGGGGAGTACTGAGGTTTAATTTATTGTGAAGCCTTCCCAGATTAAAGGGTCTTGAAATGTGCTGATGTCCTGAGGCTTCCTTGCTGCTGACTTGGCTGCTTGATCAGCTAACATGTTTCCACTGGGTATTTTATCTTCTCCTTTCTTATGTCCCTTACAATGCATCTCTGCAACCTCTTGTGGAAGGAAAACTATTAATTTCCTGTTGGTATTTTATAGGGGATCTATTGGCAGTACAAAAGTGTTCTTCCTTCCAAGTGGCAGCATGAGCATGGATAACTAAGAAAGCATACTTGATGTCAGTGTAAATGTTAGCTACCTTTCCCTTACTTAATTCAAGTGCTCTTGTAAGGGCTTTCAGTTCAACTAGTTGAGTGCTTAGGCCTGAAGCAAGAGATGCACTTTCAATAACATAATTCACAGTGATTATTGCATATCCCACCTTATGGACTCCTTGCTCCACAAAGGAGTTTCCATCCATAAAGAGGGTCCATTTTTCCAGGAAAGTTTCTCTGAGATCCTCCCTGGCTTCATAGGTCTGTACCACAACCTGTTCAAGTCATGCTCAGATTTCCCTGTTTCCTCAGGGAGAAAAGTGGCTGGGTTTAGGCAAAAGCAAGTTTTTACCTGGATGGTGGAACCCTCTAACAAGAAAGCTTGATATTTAAGGAGCTGGCTATCTGTTAGCCAAACGTTCCCTGGAGGAGAGTAATCCTGCCACATTATGTGGGGTGTAAACAGTTAAATCCTTTCCCAGGGTTAATTTGGAGGCTTCTGGGACCAGCAGGGCCACCATGCCAATATCTCAGAGGCATGCTGGCTATCCTTTAGCCACCAAATTAAATTCCTCACTCAGATAAATCTCTGGCTGTTGAGCTGTCCTCAGGCATGCATTAAAACTCCCAGGGCCATTCCCTTCCTTTCTGATACATACAGATTGAAGGCCCCATGAAAAGACTGAGGGTTGGTGCCTTAAGCAAGCCTTGTTGTAACTGGTTAAAGGCCTTTTGAGCTTCAGGTTCCCAGATTAGGAGACGAGTTTTAGCCACTTGAGTTTCTTTATGAGGTGATATAGAGGACAAGCTATCTCACCATACCCAGGTATCCATAGCCTGCAAAATCCAGTAATGCTCAAAAATCTTCTTAGTTGCTTTAGGGTTTTGAGGAGGGAAAAGGAAAAAATGGGCTTAATCCTTTCTTCCCCTAATGCTCTGGTCCCTTCAGACAGAACTACATCCAAGTACTTCACTGAGATTTTGCAAAGCTGGGCCTTATATTTTGAAACCTTATATTTCTGTCAGCTAATAAATCAAGAACTTCAGTGTTTTCCTGGGAAGCTTCCTCAGTTAGGGCACAGAGTGGTATATCATCCACCTATTGCAAGACCCTGACCTGAGGATGGAAAACCTCAGAGAGGTCTTTTGATAGAGCCTGTCCAAACAAAAGAGGATTATCTCAAAATCCCTAAGCAGCACTATCCATGATAACTGGGTAATTTGGCCAGAGGGATCTTCAAAGACAAGCAGGTATTGAGAGTCAAGATGTGATGGTATACAGAAAAAGGCATCCTTTAAACCTAGGACTGCAAATCATTTAGTTCCCTGAGGTATTTGGGTCAGCACAGTATTAGGGAATAGGTACTACTGGATAAATTGGGACTACCGACTCATTAATGAGGCAGAGGTCCTGAAGTAGTCTCCATTCCCCATTGGGATTTTGCCTTCCTAATATTGGGGTGTTGCAGGGGCTGTTACAGTGTTTGAAAAGGTCCTGCATCTTCAGGTTTTTAATGGCTTCTAGCACTTTCCTAGCCTCTGGCTTCAGGGGGTATTGTCTTTGGCTGGGAAAATAAGTGGGATCATTAAGATGGATCTGGACTGGCCTAGCGGTTACTGCTAAACCTACTCTTCCTTGTTGCTCACACTTCTGGATTGATATTAGCTTCCACCAGGGGGAGACAAAGAGTTTGTCCTGGAGCTATAAGGATGCTGGCCCCCATGTGAACCAAAATGTCGCTACCCAATAAAGTAATGGGACTTTCAGGTGTGATTGAAAAGGCATGTGTAAATAATAGGTTCCCCACAACTGCAACTAAGGGGTTTAGAAAAATAACAGATTAGAGTTTTTTCTGAGATGCCCCTCACAGTTATGGGAAGATGGGAGGCCTGGATTAGAAAGAAGAAGAGAGAGGCTTGCTCTAGTGTCCAGAAGGAGGTCTACCTTTCTTCCTTCAATTTCCAGAATCACCTGGGGCTCCTGTGCTGTAGTGGCATTTGAGCTCCTGGAGCCAGAGGTTTGAGCCCAAGGACACATCAGCCCAGTTGGATCATTGGTTCTGAACCCAGTGACCTTTATCTCCAGGGACAATCGAATTTCCAGTGATCCCCATCATATTCTGGACAGGGTCATGGAGGTTTCTTCTTGCTGCCTGGGCACTCCTTAAAGTGCCCTGACTTGCTACACTGATAGCAACTAATGGATGCACCTCAGGGATCCTGGACTTGGCAAGTTTGCAAAGCAGTTACTAGAGCCTCTGTTCTTCTCTTTTACTTCCTCTCTTTCTCCTGGACCTCCTCCTGGTCCCTATAATAAAAGATGATTGTGGCCACCCTCAGGAGGTTCTTCAAGGTGCTATCTGGTCCTATAACATGCCTCTGTAGTTTCCTTCTAATATCAGGATCTTCCTGTGTAATAAACTTGTCCTTTAGGATGAGCTGTCCCTTAACTGAATTGGGGAATAAGGAGATATGTTTTGTTAGTGCCTCTGTCTTTCCATAAAGGATGTGGGATTCTCATCTGGCTTTTGGCCTATCATAGACAGTTTGGAGTAATTCAGATCTTTGGCCTTAATTCTTTCTAGGCCCTCCAATATGCACATTAGAAACTGTTTTCTTTTTCATTCATCTGTGGTGTCATTGAAGTTCCAATTAGGTTTGTCAAGAGGTATGGCCTCTCTTCTTATTGGGAATGGTTTTTTCCCTATTTCTTCAGCTTCCCTATTTTCTCTTTTCCTTTTTGGCCTACTATAGAAGACGTACTGCTCATCTCCTAATTTCTCTGCTGCCTGTAGAGCTTCCTGCTTTTCACTGTGGTTAGGGTTTGGCTTAGGAGCAGCATAACATCCCTCCACAAGAGGTCAAATATCTGAGTTAAGTTTTGGAAAGCTTCTATATACCTAACAGTGTCATAAAAAATCTGCCTAAGTCTTACTTTATTTGGTCCTGCAATAGGAAGGGACCTTGAACCCTTGTGGCATCACCTCTGTTGGGCATTACCTGTAGGCATAAGTGTGAAGGTGCAGAAATGAGTAGTTTTTAAGGTGATGGGGATAGAATACCTGGTGGTGCAGTGGGAGGTTGCCCCAGGTAAGGGGGATTGGAAGGGCTGTAACACTCAATGGATGATTTCTCCATGATATGGTTTGGCTGTGTCCCCACCCAAATCTCATCCTGAATTCCCAGGTGTTATGACAGGGACCTGGTGAAAGGTAATTGAATCATAGAGTCAGGTGTTTCCTGTGCTGTTGTTGTGATAGTGAATAACTCTCATGAGATCTGATGGTTTTAAAAATGGGAGTTTCTCGAGTGTGGCGCCAAGATGGCTGAATAGGAACAGCTCTGGTCTACAGCTCCCAGCATGAGCGATGCAGAAGACGAGAGATTTCTGCATTTCCATCTGTGGTATGGGTTCATCTCACTAAGGAGTGCCAGACAGTGGGCACAGGACAGTGGGTGCAGTGCACCGTGTGTAAGCCAAAGCAGGGTGAGGTATTGCCTCACTTGGGAAGAGCAAGGGGTCAGGGAGTTCCCTTTCCCAGTCAAAGAAAGGGGTGACAGATGGCACCTGGAAAATCGGGTCACTCCCACCATAATACTGCACATTTCTGACAGGCTTAAAAAATGGCACATCAGGAGATTATATCCCACACCTGGCTCGGAGGTTCCTACACCCACAGAGTCTCTCTCATTGCTAGCACAGCAGTCTGAGATCAAACTGCAAGGTGGCAGCGAGGCTGGGGGAGGGATGCCCGCCATTGCTGAGGCTTGCTTAGGTAAACAAAGCAGCTGGGAAGCTCGAACTGGGTGGAGCCCACCACAGCTCAAGAAGGCCTGCCTGCCCCTGTAGGCTCCACCTCTGGGGGCAGGGCATAGGCAAACAAAAAGACAGCAGTAACCTCTGCAGACTTAAATGTCCCTGTCTCACAGCTTTGAAGAGAGCAGTGGTTCTCCCAGCATGCAGCTGGAGATCTGAGAACCGGCAGACTGCTGCCTCAACTGGGTCCCTGACCCCTGATTCCTGAGCAGCCTAAACTGGTAGGCACCCCCTAGTAGGGGCAGACTGACACCTCACGTGGCCAGGTACTCCTCTGAGACCAAACTTCCAGAGGAATGATCAGATAACAGCATTTGCAGTTCATGAAAATCCATTGTTCTGCAGCCACAACTCCTGGTACCCAGGCAAACAGGGTCAGGAGTGGACCTCTAGCAAAATTCAACAGACATGCAGGTGAGGTTCCTGTCCGTTAGAAGGAAAACTAACAAACAGAAAGGACATCCACACCAAAACCCCATCTGTACATCACCATCATCAAAGACCAAAAGTAGATACAACCACAAAGATGGGGAAAAAACAGACCAGAAAAACTGGAAACTCTAAAAAGCAGAGCGCCTCTCCTCCTCCAAAGGAACGCAGTTCCTCACCAGCAATGGAACAAAGCTGGATGGAGAATGGCTTTGACGAGTTGAGAGAAGAAGGCTTCAGATGATCAAACTACTCCGAGCTACAGGAGGAAATTCAAACGAAAGGCAAAGAAGTTGAAAATTTTGAAAAAAATTTAGACGAATGTATAACTAGAATAACGAATACACAGAAGTGCTTAAAGTAGCTGATGGAGCTGAAAGCCAAGGCTCAAGAACTACGTGAAGAATGCAGAAGCCTCAGGAGCCGATGTGATTAACTGGAAGAAAGGGTATCAGTGATGGAAGATGAAATGAATGAAATGAAGCGAGAAGGGAAGTTTAGAGAAAAAAGAATAAAAAGAAATGAATAAAGACTCCAAGAAATATGGGACTAGCTGAAAAGACCAAATCTACGTCTGATTGGTGTAGCTGAATGTGACAGGCAGAATGGAACCAAGTTGGAAAACACTCTGCAGGATATTATCCAGGAGAACTTCCCCAATCTAGCAAAGCAGGCCAATATTCAGATTCAAGAACTACAGAGAACGCCACAAAGAAAATCCTCAAGAAGAGCAACTCCAAGACACATAATTGTCAGATTCACCAAAGTTGAAATGAAGGAAAAAATGTTAAGGGCAGCCAGAGAGAAAGGTTGGGTTACCCTCAAAGGGAAGCCCATCAGACTAACAGTGGATCTCTTGGCAGAAACTCTACAAGTCAGAAGAGAGTGGGGGCCAATATTCAACATTCTTAAAGAAAAGAATTTTCAACTCAGAATTTCATATCCAGCCAAACTAAGCTTCATAAATGAAGGAGAAATAAAATGCTTTACAGACAAGCAAATGCTGAGAGATTTTGTCACCACCAGGCCTCCCCTAAAAGAGCTCCTGAAGGAACCACTAAACATGGAAAGGAACAACCAGTACCAGCCACTGCAAAATCATGCCAAATTGTAAAGACGATAGAGGTTAGGAAGAAACTGCATCAACTAATGAGCAAAATAACCAGCTAACATCATAATGACTGACAGGACCAAATTCACACATAAGAATATTAACTTTAAATGTAAATGGACTAAGTGCTCTAATTAAAAGACACAGACTGGCAAATTGAATAAAGAGTCAAGACCCATCAGTGTGCTGTATTCAGGAAACCCATCTCACATGCAGACACACACATAGGCTCAAAATAAAAGGATGGAGGAAGATCTTCCAAGCAAATGGAAAACAAAAAAAGGCAGGGGTTGTAATCCTAGTCTCTGATAAAACAGACTTTAAACCAACAAAGATCAAAAGAGACAAAGAAGGCCATTACATAATGGTAAAGGGATCAATTCAACAAGAAGAGCTAACTATTCTAAATATATATGCACCCAATACAGGAGTACCCAGAGTCATAAAGCAAGTCCTGAGTGACCTACAAAGAGACTCAGACTCCCACACAATAATAATGGGAGATTTTAACAGCCCACTGTCAACATTAGACAGATCCACGAGACAGAAAGTCAACAAGGATACCCAGGAATTCAACTCAGCTCTGCACCAAGTGGACCTAATAGACATCTACAGAACTCTCCACCCCAAATCAACAGAATATATATTTTCTTCAGCACCACACCACACCTATGCCAAAAATGATCAGATACTTGGAAGTAAAGCTCTCCTCAACAAATGTAAAAGAACAGAAATTATAACAAACTGTCTCTCAGACCACAGTACAATCAAACTAGAACTCAGGATTAAGAAACTCCCTCAAAACCACTCAAATACATGGAAACTGAACAACCTGCTCCTGAATGACTACTGGGTACATAACGAAATAAAGGCAGAAATAAAGATGTTCTTTGAAACCAATGAGAACAAAGACACAACACACCAGAATCTCTGGGATGCATTCAAAGCAGTGTGTAGAGGGAAATTTATAGCACTAAATGCAGACAAGAGAAAGCAGGAAAGATCTAAAATTGACACCCTAACATCACAATTAAAAGAACTAGAAAAGCAAGAGCAAACACATTCAAAAGCTAGCAGAAGGCAAGAAATAACTAAAATCAGAGCAGAAGTGAAGGAAATAGAGACACAAAAAACCCTTCAAAAAATTAATGAATCCAGGAGCTGGTTTTTTGAAAGGATCAACAAAATTGATAGACCACTAGCAAGACTAATAAAGAAGAAAAGAGAGAAGAATCAAATAGATGCGATAAAAAATGATAAAGGGGATATCACCACCAATCCCACAGAAATACAAACAACCATCAGAGAATACTACAAACACCTCTATGCAAATAGACTAGAAAATCTACAAGAAATGGATAAATTCCTCAACACATACACCCTCCCAAGACTAAACGAGGAAGAAGTTGAATATCTGAATAGACCAATAACAGGCTCTAAAATTGTGGCAATAATCAATAGCTTACCAACCAAAAAGAGTCCAGGACCAGATGGATTCACAGCCGAATTCTACCACAGGTACAAGGAGGAACTGCTACCATTCCTTCTGAAACTATTCCAATCAATAGAAAAAGAGGGAATCCTCCCTAACTCATTTGATGAGGCCAGCATCATCCTGATACCAGAGCCAGGCAGAGACACAACTAAAAAAGAGAATTTTAGACCAATATCCTTGATAAACATTGATGCAAAAATCCTCAATAAAGTACTGGCAAACCGAATCCAGCAGCACATCAGAAAGCTTATCCACTAAGATCAAGTGGGCTTCATCCCTGGGATGCAAGGCTGGTTCAATATACACAAATCAATAAATGTAATCCAGCATAGAAACAGAACCAAAGACAAAAACCACATGATTATCTCAATAGATGCAGAAAAGGCCTTTGACAAAATTCAACAATGCTTCATGCTAAAAACTCTCAGTAAGTTAGGTATTGATGGGACATATCTCAAAATAATAAGAGCTAGCTGTGACAAACCCACAGCCAATATCATACTGAATGGGCAAAAACTGGAAGCATTCCCTGTGAAAACTGGCACAAGACACGGATGTCCTCTCTCACTACTCCTATTCAACATAGTGTTGGAAGTTCTGGCCAGGAAAATTAGGCAGGAGAAGGAAATAAAGGGTATTCAATTAGGAAAAGAGGAAGTCAAATTGTCCCTGCTTGCAGATGACATGCTTGTATATCTAGAAAACCCCATTGTCTCAGCCCAAAATCTCCTTAGGCTGATAAGCAACTTCAGCAAGTCTCAGGATACAAAATCAATATACAAAAATCACAAGCATTCTTATACACCAATAACAGACAAACAGAGAGCCAAATCATGAGTGAACTCCCATTCACAATTGCTTCAAAGAGAATAAAATACTTAGGAATCCAACTTACAAGGGATGTGAAGGATCTCTTCAAGGAGAACTACAAACCACTGCTCAATGAAATAAAAGAGGATACAAACAAATGGAAGAACATTCCATGCTCATGGGTAGGAAGAATCAATATCGTGAAAATGGCCATACTGCCTAAGGTAATTTACAGATTCAATGTCATCCCCATCAAGCTACCAATGACTTTCTTCACAGAATTGGAAAAAACTACTTTAAAATTCATATGGAACCAAAAAAGAGCCTGCATCGCGAAGTCAATCCTAAGCCAAAAGAACAAAGCTGGAGGCATCATGCTACCTGACTTCAAACTATACTACAAGGCTACAGTAACCAAAACAGCATGGTACTGGTACCAAAACAGAGATATAGCTCAATGGAACAGAACAGAGCCCTCAGAAATAATGCCACATATCTACAACTATCTGATCTTTGACAAACCTGAGAAAAACAAGCAATGGGGAAAGGATTCCCTATTTAATAAATGGTGCTGGGAAAACTGGCTAGCCATATGTAGAAAGCTGAAACTGGATACCTTCCTTACACCTTATTCAAAAATTAATTCAAGATGGATTAAAGACTTAAACGTTAGACCTGAAACCATAAAAACCCTAGACAAAAACGTAGGCATTTCCATTCAGGACATAGCATGGACAAGGACTTCAAAACACCAAAAGCAATGGCAACAAAAGCCAAAATTGACAAATGGGATCTAATTAAACTAAAGAGCTTCTGCACAGCAAAAGAAACTACCACCAGAGTGAACAGGCAATCTACAAAATGGGAGAAAATTTTTGCAACCTACTCATCTGACAAAGGGCTAATATCCAGAATCTACAATGAACTCAAACAAATTTACAAGAAAAAACAAGCAAACCCATCAAATACTGGGCGAAGGACATGAACAGACACTTCTCAAAAGAAGACATTTATGCAGCCAAGAAACACGTGAAAAAAATGCTCACCATCACTGGCCATGAGAGAAATGCAAATGAAAACCACAATGAGATACCATCTCACACCAGTTAGAATGGCATCAGGAAATGTCAGGTGCTGGAGAGGATGTGGAGAAATAGGAACACTTTTACACTGTTGGTGGGACTGTAAACTAGTTCAACCCATGTGGAAGTCAGTGTGGCGATTCCTCAGGGATCTAGAACTAGAAATACCATTTGACCCAGCCATCCCATTGTTGGGTACATACCCAAAGGACTATAAATCATGCTGCTATAAAGACACATGCACACGTATGTTTATTGCGGCACTATTCACAATAACAAAGACTTGGAACCAACCCAAATGTCCAACAATGATAGATTGGATAAAGAAAATGTGGCACATATACACCATGGAATACTATGCAGCCAGAAAAAATGATGAGTTCGTGTCCTTTGTAGGGACATGGATGAAATTGGAAATCATCATTCTCAGTAAACTATCGCAAGGACAAAAAACCAAACACCGCATGTTCTCACTCATAGGTGGGAATTGAGCAATGAGAACACATGGACACAGGAAGGGGAACATCACACTCTAGGGACTGTTGTGGGGTGGGGGGAGGGGGAGGGATAGCATTAGGAGATATATCTAATGCTAAATGATGAGTTAATGGGTGCAGCACACCAGCATGGCACATGTATACATATGTAAACATATGTAACTAACCTGCACATTGTGCACATGTACCCTAAAACTTAAAGTATAATAATAAAAAAATAAAATAAAAAATAAAAAAAGAACAAACTTTGAGGACTCTCATTTCTTGATTTTAAAACTTGATACTATAGTATCAAGCTATTGTATTTAAGATGTAGCTATAGTAATTTATCTACAGTAATTCAGTATAGTAATTCAGCTTTAGTAATTAAGATTTCAAAATGATGTACTACTGGCATAGGGACAGAAATAGATCATTTGGGAAGAATAGGGAGCCCACAAACAAACCTTCCCCTTTATAATCAATTGATGTTTGGTAAGATTGCCAAGCCAATTCAGCAGGAACAAAAAGAGTTTGTTCAATACACAGTGCAGTGACAACAGGATTCATGTTTACAGGTTATCTGATAGACACCAACCTCCAACTCCTTATTGGTGCAAATTCATTTTAGGTTGCACTGAATTCAGGTTTCTCTGTTCCATCCACCTACACTTTCTCACCATACATCTCTCCACAAACTACTCAACCCGTCTGAAACCTCTCCCCTGTTCCTTACTATGAATAATGTAAGGTATATTTCAATCTGTGAGACATGCAGGAAGCCCACCTTGGTTAAGCCATTCTTTTCCATTCTCATATACACTATGTGCAAAGATAATGCCCATATTCAATTTATGGTAATATTTTAAATTTGCTACCTCATTTGTAATTGCTTCCCTTTGGCTGCAGCGTCCATTCTATTCTCCTCAGGTAGATTATTTTTATTTGAGGAAGAATGTCAATGCATTCTAGTCATTTGATAATCTTATATTTTCCATGATGTTTAGTGCAGACACATAAATACTATATATTCTTAAAATGCTATTCAAGCATTATGGGTCTGACCATTTAAACATTCCTAGTAATTACAGAAGGATTTAATGAAGCACAAAACGGAAAAGAAATCAAAATGCTGAGCTGTTGCAAACATCTTACCTGCTCCATTTTAATCAAGAAGCAATCAGTAAAGTCCCGAGGATTGTTAATGTCCAGTGATTCTTGGTGTTCTTTTACTTTCTCCCAGATATAACTTTTTATAAGAGCACCATTTTTAAGGAATTTGTTGTGAATCCCTGGGAAGTAATCCATGAGAAAAGGAAAATTATTGCAAACCTAAGAAAGAAAAAAAATTGATTAAATATAAACACATCATAAAGACATACATACCATACACCAAGCCCTGATTAGAAATTATAGCTATAAATATAAATAATGTATGGTATAAATCTTAATGGGTAAACTTTTATTGTGAGTGTACAGCAGTTCTCTCTACTCACAGAAAGATTTGAGGGAGAAAATTCTGATCAGAGAATAAAATATGAGAGTTATTTTCTATACAATACATCATTTTTATCAAATAAAATTATCTTTATGTCAATTTTCTCATTTTTTACAACAATTCTTGCCTACAATCTTGAAATATAAGGTGGTATAAAGTACTATGATTCACATTTAGTAGATGACACCAATGTTAAGGGAGTTTTGTCAACGTGATTGGAGCATAAAGATAGTCCCTGCTATTTTTATTTCTACATAGCAGCCTCAGAAATGGAATAAGTATTTTAGAAATTGGAGGTGCTCAGAGATACCTTCAATCCCAACTGTACACCTGAGCAGTTAAGTGACTTCTGTATGATCACACAACTTTATTTAGGCAGAGCGCAGGGCATGCTAATTCAGCACAGGGTAAAATTGGGATGTTTGTTTCTGGTTCATATGCTATAAAGCCAATTATTTTGTCATCCCTAATCCAGCTACCTCATCAGCCAGGATCCCAAATGGAGCACCAAACACCCCTGTCCTACTCAGTGTTTTCTGGTAGCTTCTATGGTCACCAATATTCTTTTTTTTTTTTTTTTTTTGAGATGGAGTCCCGCTCTGTTGCCCAGGCTGGAGTGCAATGGCGCAATCTCAGCTCACTGCAAGCTATACCTCCTGGGTTCACGCCATTCTCCTGCCTCAGCCTCCTGAGTAGCTGGGACTACAGGTGCTCGCCACCATGCCCAGCTAATTTTTGTATTTTTAGTAGAGACGGGGTTTCACCTTTTTAGCCAGGATGGTCTTGATCTCCTGACCTCGTGATCTGCCCGCCTCGGCCTCCCAAAGTGCTGGGATTACAGACGTGAGCCACCACGCCCGGCCTATTCTCTCTTCTTGAAGGAGATACTCTCTTCCTAAATTAGGATATTTCTGTCAAGTAACATGGTGAAAAGCTCTCTAAGCGTGAATTGGAGGACAAAGCTAGTGAGTAATGGAACCCTTCACAAAGGGCCCAGATGTCCATGCAATGATATGGGCACGCTTTTCGGCAGTCATCAAAGTACAGAAACATGGCTTTGGGGTTTAGTAGGACAGCCACTAGTCAGGAAGCTAACAGACTTGAAAGCCAGGTCAATATTTGGGCATTAAGTTTCTTTACGTAAAATGAAAGGCTCAGCCATCTTTCCCAGATGCTTACTTGAATTTCTGGGGAGGACAGTGGCGTTCAAACATGCACTTCAAGGATTAGTTCACACAGAATTTTGGACTTAAAAGAAAAGGAGTGATTTCTTGGGGAGATAAAATCCTGGCCTCACCTGGATCCATGGGGTGTTTGCAATCCTTAAGTTCTCGTTGAATCTTTCCATCAAGGTAAGAAAATTCTGATCTTTATACTGAAATCGATTTTGGAAAACAATGGAGCAGATCACATTGCAGGGAGCACAGCCGAGGATGAAAGTGGGATCACAGGAAGAGGCTAAAGGATTGGAAACAATTTTAAAATACAATTAAAATATAAATAATTTTAAAATATGCATTTGTTAAGATGTAAGGGAAATTTAGAAATTTTAAGCAATTTCTGACAAATTCCTCTTGCGCCCCAATAAATAAAAATCAGCATGTGTGAAATCAGCACATCAGTTTTACCTTAAATCTGAATGGAGCATAACAACTTAGATCGTTAAAGAATGGCATTTCATATGTGGCAATTCACACCCACTGCCTTTATTTAAACCATTATACCCCAAGGTGTCTGCTATTTTGGAATTAAAAGATGTTCTAAAAAATCTAATAGTTTGCATTTTTCTTCTCTTTTTTTTTTTTTTTTTTAGACAGAGTCTCACTCTGTCACCCAGACTGGAGTGCAGTGGCGTGATCTCAGCTCACTGCAATCTCTGCCTCCCAAGTTCAAGCGATTCTCCTGCCTCAGCCTCCCGAGTAGCTGGGACTACAGGCGTGTGCCACCATGCCCAGCTAATTTTTTGTATTTTTAGTAGAGACGGGGTTTCACCATGTTAGGCAGGATGGTCTCGATCTCCTGACCTTGTGATCCACCAGCTTTGGCCTCCCAAAGTGCTGGGATTACAGGCGTGAGCCACCGTGCCCAGCTGCTTTGCGTTTTTCAAGCAGAATCACATCTGTCTGCAAAGCCTGTGGACAATAAAGCACAGAGATAAAAAGGGAGAGAAATGTTGGGGACCTAGAAACTTTTTATACATAATGAATAGCTAAAAGAATTGTGTTACATCAGTAAAGAGGAGCTAAAGTTAGACAGACTGTGGGTGAATTCATGTGTTTGAAGAAAAAAATGTAAAGAGCAGAATACGTCCATATTATATGAGAAGAAAAACTAATATAAACGAACTGTAAACATGAAATTGATTTTCTTTTCCAAAAAATAAAAAATAAAATGAGAACTTTTTATTTCAAATATAAATCCCACTAAGGCAAACAAAAAGTAAACTGACAAATGGAGACCTTTTATTTCTTATTTCAACGTTTAAAGCAATGAATTTCATTTCTTGGGAAACACTGTTTATTATTTCCAGTCATGCTCCAAATTTAATTCATTTGGACAAAACCACTCTTTTGAGGATTCTGGGATATTGTTCCATATGGCCATCAAGATAAGTATGTTTTAATAAATTTTTAAATTTTCACCATACATTAGAATAAGTATATCATTTTATGGGTAAATAAATTATAAGAAAGGTTTTCTTTATTAGTAGGGGGGTTCTCTAAATGAAATTGTTGTAATCAAGTAATGAATAAACTTTGTATGTAAAAAGTTCCAAAATTCACATCTATATATCCTAAATAAGGTGAAGTAAATTGAAAGTGTTCTAAATAAGTGGAAGGACATTGAACAACAGGAAAGCTGTTGAGTTAGCTGCTTTCAAGCTGGGCTCCTGTAAAGGTAACAGGGTTCTAACCTTCCAGAAAAAGTTTTATTTTAGCTGAGGGCATGGAGGGTAATTTGGGAAGCCTTGAGGATTGTATGTGTGTATGTGTTTATGTGTTTACTGAGGTAAAATTTGATTTTCAGCCTTTCCATTCATTGCACTTAGAAGAGATAATTTTCTAAAAGCTAATTTGGAATCCCAGCTGATATTCAGATTCTGTGACAAACACTTCATAGGTAAGTAGAGTTGGCACTGGGATGAATTACCATAAATGTCCAAGCTAAAATCCAATAAACAAGGGGAAAAGATAAGGAAAACTGAAAGCAGAGCCTAATTACATTTAAGGAAAACAAAATAAAGAGTTATTCATAATAGTTAAAGAAATCATCTATAAATTGGTATTTATACATTTTGCTGAAACATACCATAGCATATGCTTACTCAAAATTTATAAATTGCTAAAATAAGTAATGGTTACTAAAAAATAATTACTCCTGATATTTTCCAAATAATACTGTGTTTCCTGAAAAATAACAATTGAGAACTGCACTGAGATACTATTAAGCAGGTAAAACCATACATAGTATCATTACTGGCCAAAAGGATAGGAATGGACCTGGGAGAAATCCCCAGACATGTCAGTGAGTTTGATCATATGAATAAAGTCCAGTTGGCAGAGGGCAGCCAAGATGGCTGAATAGGAACAGCTCCAGTCTACAGATCCCAGAATGAGCGAGGCAGAAGACGGGTGATTTCTACATTTCCATCTGAGGTAACGGGTTCAACTCACAAGGGAGTGCCAGACAGTGGGCACAGGACAGTGGGTGCAGCGCACCATGCATGAGCCAAAGTAGGGTGAGGCATTGCCTCATTCTGGAAGCACAAGGGGTCAGGGAGTTCCCTTTCCTAGTCAAAGAAAGGAGTGACAGATGGCACCTGGAAAATCGGGTCACTCCCACCCTAATACTGCGCTTTTCTGATGGGCTTAAAAAACGGCGCACCAGGAGATTATATCCCGCACCTAGGTCACAGGGTCCTACGCCCATGGAGTCTTGCTGATTGCTAGCACAGCAGTCTGAGATCAAACTGCAAGGTGGCAGCAAGGCTGGGGGAGGGGCACCCGCCATTGCCGAGGCTTCCTTAGGTAAACAAAGCAGCCAGAAAGCTCGAACTGGATGGAGCCCACCACAGCTCAAGAAGGCCCATCTGCCTCTGTAGGCTCCACCTCTGGGGGCAGGGCACAGACAAACAAAAAGACAGCAGTAACCTCTGCAGACTTAAATGTCCCTGTCTGACCGCTTTGAAGAGAGCAGTGGTTCTCCCAGCACGCAGCTGGAGATCTGAGAAGGGGCAGACTGCCTCCTCAAGTGGGTCCCTGACCCCTGACCCCCGAGCAGCCTAACTGGGAGGCAACCCCTAGTAGAGGCAGACTGATATCTCACATGGCCAGGTACTCCTCTGAGACAAAACTTCCAGAGGAATGATCAGACAGCAGCATTAGTGGTTCATGAAAATCCGCTGTTCTGCAGCAACCACTACTGTTACCCAGGCAAACGGGGTCTGGAGTGGACCTCCAGCAAACTCCAGCAAACCTGCAGCTGAGGGTCCTGTCTGTTAGAAGGAAAACTAACAAACAGAAAGGACGTCCACAAAAAAAACCCATCTGTACATCACCATTATCAAAGACCAAAAGTAGATAAAACCACAAAGATGGGAAAAAACAGACAAGAAAAACTGAAAACTCTAAAAAGCAGAGTGCCTCTCCTCCTCCAAAGGAACACAGTTCCTGACTAGCAATGTAACAAAGCTGGATGGAGAATGACTTTGATGAGTTGAGAGAAGAAGGCTTCAGATGATCAAACTACTCCGAGCTACGGGAGGAAATTCAAACCAAAAGCAAAGAAGATAAAAACTTTGAAAAAAATCTAGATGAATGTATAACTAGAATACCCAATAAAGAGAAGTGCTTAAAGGAGCTGATGAAGCTGAAAGCCAAGACTCGAGAACTACGTGAAGAATGCAGAAGCCTCAGGAGCCGATGCGATCAACTGGAAGAAAGGGTATCAGAGATGGAAGATGAATGAAATGAAGTGAGAAGGGAAGTTTAGAGAAAAAAGAATAAAAACAAATGAAGAAAGCCTTCAAGAAATATGGGACTATGTGAAAAGACCAAATCTACGTCTCATTGGCATACCTAAAAGTGATGGGGAGAATGGAACCAAGTTGGAAAACACTCTGCAGGATATTATCCAGGAGAACTTCCCCAACCTACCAAGGCAGGCCAACATTCAGATTCAGGAAATACAGAGAACGTCACAAAGATACTCCTCGAGAAGAGAAACTCCAAGACACATAATTGTCAGATTCACCAAAGTTGAAATGAAAAAATGTTAAGGGCAGCCAGAGAGAAAGGTCGGGTTACCCACAAAGGGAAGCCCATCTGACTAACAGTGGATCCCTCAGAAGAAACTCTACAAGCCAGAAGAGAGTGGGGGCCAATATTCAACATTCTCAAAGAAAATAATTTCAACCAAGAATATCATATCCAGCCAAACTAAGCTTCATAAGTGAAGGAGAAATAAAATACTTTACAGACAAGCAAATGCTGAGAGATTTTGTCACCACCAGGCCTGCCATAAAAGAGCTTTTGAAGGAAGCACTAAACATTGAAAGGAACAACTGGTACCAGCTGCTGCAAAATCATCCCAAAATGTAAAGACCATCAAGACTAGGAAGAGACTGCATCAACTAACGAGCAAAATAACCAGCTAATATCACAATGACAGGATCAAATTCACACATAACAATATTAACTTTAAATGTAAATGGACTAAATGCTCCAATTAACAGACACAGACTGGCAAATTGGATAAAGAGTCAAGACCCATCAGTGTGCTGTATTCAGGAAACCCATCTCATGTGCAGAGACACACATAGGCTCAAAATAAAAGGATGGAGGAAGATCTACCAAGCAAATGGAAAACAAAAAAAGGCAGGGGTTGCAATCCTAGTCTCTGATAAAACAGACTTTAAACCAACAAAGATCAAAACAGACAAAGAAGGCCATTACATAATGGTAAAGGGATCAATTCAACAAGAAGAGCTAACTATCCTAAATATATATGCACCCAATACAGGAGCACCCAGATTCATAAAGCAAGTCCTGAGTGACATACAAAGAGACTTAGACTCCCACACATTAATAATGGGAGACTTTAACACCCCACAGTTAACATTAGACAGATCCACGAGACAGAAAGTCAACAAGGATACCCAGGAATTGAACTCAGCTCTGCACCAAGCAGACCTAATAGACATCTACAGAACTCTCCACCCCAAATCAACAGAATAGACATTTTTTTCAGCACCACACCACACCTATTCCAAAATTGACCACATACTTGGAAGGAAAGCTCTCCTCAGCAAATGTAAAAGAACAGAAATTATAACAAACTATCTCTCAGACCACAGTGCAATCAAGCTAGAACTCAGGATTAAGAATCTCACACAAAACTGCTCAACTACATGGAAACTGAACAACCTGCACCTGAATGACTACCAGGTACATAACGAAATGAAGGCAGAAATAAAGATGTTCTCTGAAACCAACGAGAACAAAGACACAACATACCAGAATCTCTGGGATGCATTCAAAGCAGTGTGTAGAGGGAAATTTATAGCACTAAATGCCCACAGGAGAAAGCAGGAAAGATCCAAAATTGACACCCTAACATCACAATTAAGAGAACTAGAAAAGCAAGAGCAAACACATTCAAAAGCTAGCAGAAGGCAAGAAATAACTAAAATCAGAGCAGAACTGAAGGAAATAGAGACACAAAAAACCCTTCAAAAAACTAATGAATCCACGAGCTGGTTTTTTGAAACGATCAACAAAATTGATAGACTGCTAGCAAGACTAATAAAGAAAAAGAAGAATCAAATAGATGCAATAAAAAATGATAAAGGGGATATCACCACCGATCTCACAGAAATACAAACTACCATCAGAGAATACTACAAACACCTCTACACAAATAAACTAGAAAATCAAGAAGAAATGGATAAATTCTTAGACACACACACTCTCCCAAGACTAAACCAGGAAAAAGTTGAATCTCTGAATAGACCAATAACAGGCTCTGAAATTGTGGCAATAATCAATAGCTTACCAACCAAAAAGAGTCCAGGACCAGATGGATTCACAGCCGAATTCTACCACAGGTACAAGGAGGAGCTGATACCATTCCTTCTGAAACTATTCCAATCAACAGAAAAAGACGGAGTCCTCCCTAACTCATTTGATGAGGCCAGCATCATCCTGATACCAAAGCCTGGCAGAGACACAATCAAAAAAGAGAATTTTAGACCAATATCCTTGATGAACATTGATGTAAAAATCCTCAATAAAATACTGGCAAACCGAATCCAGCAGCACATCAAAAAGCTTATCCACCATGATCAAGTGGGCTTCATCCCTGGGATGCAAGGCTGGTTCAACATACGCAAATCAATAAATGTAATCCAGCATATAAACAGAACCAAAGACAAAAACCACATGATTATCTCAATAGATGCAGAAAAGGCCTTTGACAAAATTCAACAACACTTCATGCTAAAAACTCTCAATAAATTAGGTATTGATGGGACGTATCTCAAAATAATAAGAGCTATCTATGACAAACCCACAGTCAATATCATACTGAATGGGCAAAAACTGGAAGCATTCCCTTTGAAAACTGGCATAAGACAGGGATGTCCTCTCTCACCACTCCTATTCAACATAGTGTTGGAAGTTCTGGCCAGGGCAATTAGGCAGGAGAAGGAAATAATAGGCATTCAATTAGGAAAAGAGGAAGTCAAATTGTCCCTGTTTGCAGATGACATGATGGTATATCTACAAAACCCCATTGTCTCAGCCCAAAATCTCCTTAAGCTGATAAGCAACTTCAGCAAAATCTCAGGATACAAAATCAATGTACAAAAATCACAAGCATTCTTATACACCAATAACAGATAAACAGAGAGCCAAATCATGAGTGAACTCCCATTCACAATTGCTTCAAAGAGAATAAAATACCTAGGAATACAACTTACAAGGGACATAAAGGACCTCTTCAAGGAGGACTAGAAACCACTGCTCAATGAAATAAAAGAGGATACAAACAAATGGAAGAACATTCCATGCTCATGGGTAGGAAGAATCAATATTGTGAAAATGGCCATACTGCCCAAGGTAATTTATAGATTCAATGCCATCCCCATCAAGCTACCAATGACTTTCTTCACAGAATTGGAAAAAACTACTATAAAGTTCATATGGAACCAAAAAAGAACCCACATTCCCAAGTCAATCCTAAGCCAAAGGAACAAAGCTGGAGGCATCATGCTACCTGACTTCAAACTATACTAGAAGGCTACAGTAACCAAAACAGCATGGTACTGGTACCAAAAAAGAGATATAGATCAATGGAACAGAACAGAGCCCTCAGAAATAATGCTGCATACCTACAACTATCTGATCTTTGACAAACCTGAGAAAAACAAGCAATGGGGAAAGGATTCCCTATTTAATAAATGGTGATGGGAAAACTGGCTAGCCATATGTAGAAGGCTGAAACTGGATCCCTTCTTTACACCTTATACAAAAATTAATTCAAGATGGATTAAAGACTTAAACGTTAAACCTAAAACCATAAAAACTCTAGAAGAAAACCTAGGCATTAACATCCAGGACATAGGCATGGGCAAGGACTTCATGTCTGAAACACCAAAAGCAATGACAAAAAAAGCCAAAATTGACAAATGGGGTCTATTTAAACTAAAGAGCTTCTGCACAGCAAAAGAAGCCACCATCAGAGTGAACAGGCAACCTACAAAATGGGAGAAAATTTTCACAATCTACTCATCTGACAAACAGCTAATATCCAGAACCTACAATGAACTCAAACAAATTTACAAGAAAAAAACAAACAACCCCATCAAAAAGTGGGCAAAGGATATGAACAGACGCTTCTCAAAAGAAGACATTTATGCAGACAAAACACACATGAAAAAATGCTCACCATCACTGGCCATCAGAGAAATGCAAATCAAAACCACAATGAGATACCATCTCACACCAGTTAGAATGGCAATCATTAAAAAGTCAGGAAACAACAGGTGCAGGAGAGGATGTGGAGAAATAGGAACACTTTTACTCTGTTGGTGGCACTGTAAACTAGTTCAACCATTGTGGAAGTCAGTGTGTCAATTCCTCAGGGATCTAGAACTAGCAATACCATTTGACCCAGCCATCCCATTACTGGGTATATACCCAAACGATTATAAATCATGCTGCTCTAAGACACATGCACATGTATGTTTATTGTGGCACTATTCACAATAGCAAAGACTTGGAGCCAAGCCAAATGTCCAACAATGATAGACTGGATTAAGGAAATGTGGCACATAGACACCATGGAATACTATGCAGCCATAAAAAATGATGAGTTCATGTCCTCCTTTTAGGGACATGGATGAAGCTGGAAACTATCATTCTCAGCAAACTATCGCAAGGACAAAAAACCGAACACCACATGTTCTCACTCACAGGTGGGAACTGAACAATGAGAACGCATAGACACAGGAAGGGGAACATCACACACTGGGGCCTGTTGTGGGGTGGGGGAATCAGGGAGGGATAGCATTAGGAGATATACCTAATGCTAAATGAGGAGTTAATGGGTGCAGCACACCAACATGGCACATGTATACATATGTAACAAACCTGCGCATTGTGCACATGTACCCTAAAACTTAAAGTATAATAATAAAAAAATTAATTAAAAAAATTTTAAAAAGAGATAATAAGCACAATTAATTTTTAGAATACCTTAAAGTTAGTGAAAGAGGTTATGTATGCTGTTGAAAATCTGACTAGATTAGAATAAAATTGAGTTCTTTTTTAAACTAAAAAAAAAAAGAATAGCAGATGCAAATAAAGTATAAATTTCAAAAATAAAATGTAGAGAGGTTAGGGGAATAATTTTAATCTTGCCAGAAAGATGTTTTAATATTTATCCACCTAATATATAAAATTTGATAATTTAGAACCAATTATTTGATAAGAAAAAAGTTTTTCAATAGTAATTATCATTACTTTATTAGTAATAATTCTATTAGTGTTAATATCAGCTTTAGTATCTATTTCTTATTCAGCCCCTACTATATGACAGGGGCTATATTATGTATTTTGTTCCTATTATTTTACTAATTTTTTATGCCAAACTAATAATTGTACCAACTTTCTCCTATCTTCTTACAATTACAGTAAATCTGTGTTTCTTCTTTGGGTTAAGGGAAACCCATCTAATTTGCGTCATGTGTAGTCCAATAATTGTCCCTCATTGTTCATTCTCCATAATTTCTTTTTAGCAGCAGACACTACCATGTTTTTATAATGCATGATAACATAGCAGTGTGGTCATACGTATTTCCCAGCTTCACTCAAAGCTAGATGCAGCCATGTGACTAAGTTTCCATGAAGTGATGTAAGCACAGTGTTGTATTAAAATTCTACGTTGGTGCACAAAAGGTAATTGCTTCCCCTTCATTTCTGCCCCTACCCATGGGTTGAAATAATAGCATGGGGATGTCCCTACTGTGACCAGGCAAATGAGAAAAAAAGTCTAGGGGCACAAGATACTAGAACTACAAAGATTAAAAAAAAAAAAAACTGGTTCTCTGAATGACATCATGCAGGAGAGTCAAGAAGCCAGCACACACCTAGAGATCCTTATGTGAGATAGAAATAAACTCCTATCTTCTTTCAGCATCATCTTTGTGTAATATCAGCTTATGTGGTCTGTCTCCTAAATGATATAGGATTCACACTCTTTCAACTTGTCTATTGTAGAACTCCTTTTGCTGCCCTAAAAATTCATTCTACAAACTATAGTGATCTTTTCACAAGGAAGATGATAACATGACCATCCTTTAAGCATGTTCATGGTATCACATTGTTCTTTTTTTTTTTTTCCTTTTTTTTTTGAGATGGAGTTTTGCTCTTGTTGCCAAGGCTGGAGTGCAATGGTGTGATCTTGGCTCTCCACAACCTCCACCCCAAGAGTTCAAGCAATTCTCCTGCCTCAGCCTCCCAAGTAGCTGGGATTACAGTCATGTGCCACCACACACTGCCAATTTTGTGCTTTTAGTAGAGATTGGGTTTCTTTATGTTGGTCAGGCTGGTATCAAACTCTTGACCTCAGGTGATCTGCCTGCCTCAGCCTCCCAAAGTGCTGCAATTACAGGCATGAGCCACCGTGCCTGGGTCATGTGGCTCTTATGAAACAAAATAGTGTTCTTTACATCCATGCAAGGCCTGCATGTCCTGCCCCCTGCTTCCCTCTCTACTCTCAGCTTGTACCATATTCTCACTTACTCTATAAACTACACTTTGGTCTTCTTTTCAGGATTTTGGGGGAGAGAAGTGTAAACCAAAAATAAAAATCAAAGCCCACCCCCTTCCCTGCCAGCTGGCCCCATTCCCTTGCCACCAGTAATTTAAATGGACTTCCTCCTGTAGGCCAGGTCCCTCCAAATTTAACCTGAAAGACTAATTCAGGCCATGATGGGAAGGGGGTGTTGAACATGCCTCATTATGCCCTCTTCCCTTTTGGAATTCAGGAAAAGCTGACCAGCATCTAACATTAACACAGATCTTACGTCTGCTAACAAACAATTACAATCCATTCTCTCTGAAGACTGCTGCCTGGAGGCTTCATCTGCATAATAAAACCTTGGTTCCCACTGAAGGGGTTCTGCCCCTCCATACCTGTGGGTATTTCTCACAAGGTGGAGAGGAGAGACTGAGAAAAGAAATAAGACACAGAGAAAAAGTATAGAGGAAGAAAAGTGGGCCCAGGGGACCAGCCCTCAGCTAGTAAGGACCTGCACTGGCACTGGTCTCTGAGTTCCCTCAGTATTTACTGATCACTATCTCTACCATCTCAGTGAGGTGGATGTGGCAGGACTATAGTATAATGGTGGGGAGAGGGTCAGCAGGAAAACATGTGAGCAAAGGACTCTGTGTCATAAATAAGTTTAAGGAAAGGTGCTTGCCAGGCCTCTGAGCCCAAGCCAAGCCATCATATCCCCTGTGACTTGCACGTATACATCCAGATGGCCTGAAGTAACTGAAGATCCACAAAAGAAGTAAAAATAGCCTTAACTGATGACATTCCACCATTGTGATTTGTTCCTGCCCCACCCTAACTGATCAATGTACTTTGTAATCTCCCCTACCCTTAAGAAGGTTCTTTGTAATTCTCCCCACCCTCGAGAATGTACTTTGTGAGACCCACCCCTGCCCACAAAACATGGCTCTTAACTTCACCGCCTATCCCAAAACCTATAAGAACTAATGATAATCCACCACCCTTTGCTGACTCTTTTTGGACTCAGCCCACCTGCACCCAGGTGAAATAAACAGCCATGTTGCTCACACAAAGCCTGTTTGGTGGTCTCTTCACACGGATGCGCATGAAATTTGGTGCTGTGACTCGGATCAGGGGCCCTCCCTTGGGATATCAATCCCCCATCCTCCTGCTCTTTGTTCTGTAAGAAAGATCCACCTATGACCTCAGCTCCTCAGACTGACCAGCCCAAGAAACATCTCACCAATTTCAAATCCGGTGAGCAGCCTCTTTTTACTCTCTTCTCCAACTTCCCTCACTATCCCTTGTGGGGAAAAGCAAGAGAGATCAGATTGTTAATATGTCTGTATAGAAAGAAGTAGACATAAGAGACTCCATTTTGTTCTGTATTAAGAAAAATTCTTCCGCCTTGAGATGCTGTTAATCTGTGACCTTACCCCCAACCCCGTGCTCTCTAAAACATGTGCTGTGTCAAACTCAAGGTTAAATGGATTAAGGGTTGTGCAAGATGTGCTTTGTTAAACAAATGCTTGAAGGCAGCATGCTCCTTAAGAGTCATCACCACTCCCTAATCTCAAGTACCCAGGGACACAAAAACTGCGGAAGGCCGCAGGGACCTCTGCCTAGGAAAGCCAGGTATTGTCCAAGGTTTCTCCCCATGTGATAGTCTGAAATATGGCCTCGTGGGAAGGGAAAGACCTGACCGTCCCCCAGCCCGACACCCGTAAAGGGTCTGTGCTGAGGAGGATTAGTATAAAAGGAAGGCATACCTCTTGCAGTTGAGACAAGACAAAGGCATCTGTCTCCTGCCTGTCCCTGGGCAATGGAATGTCTCAGTATAAAACCCGATTGTATGTTCCATCTACTGAGATAGGGAAAAACTGCCTTAGGGCTGGAGGTGAGACATGTGGGCAGCAGTACTGCTTAACAAAGCATTGAAATATTTATGTCTATGCATTTCTAAAGCACAGCACTTGATTCTTTACCTTGTCTATGATGCAAAGGCCTTTGTTCACGTGTTTGTCTGCTGACCCTCTCTCCACTATTGTCTTGTGACCATGACACATCCCCCTCTCTAAAAAACACTGATAAGTAATCAATAAATACTAAGGGAACTCAGAAGCCAGTGGGATCCTCCATCTGCTGAACGCTGGTCCCCTAGGTCCCCTTATTTCTTTCTCTTCACTTTGTGTCTTTTCCTTTTCCAAGTCTCTCATTCCACCCAACAAGAAACACCCACAACTGTGAAGGGGCGACCCACCCCCTTCAATCCCTCAACCTCTTTCTCCTTTCAATCTTGGCACCACACTTCAATCTCTCCCTTCTCTTAATTTAAATTCTTTTAATTTTCTGGTAGAGACAAAGGAAACATGTTTTATCTGTGGACCCAAAACTCCAGCACCAGTCATGGACTGGGAAGGCAACCTTCCCTTGGTGTTTAATCATTGCAGGGACACCTCTCTGATTATTCACCCACGTTTCAAAGGTGTCAGATCATGCAGGGATGCCTGCCTTGGTCCTTCACCCTTAGCAGCAAGTCCCACTTTTCTGGGGCAGGGGCAAGTACCCCAACCCCTTCTCTCCATGTCTCTACCCCTTCTCTGCTTTTCTGGGGGAGAGGCAAGTACCCCTCAACCCCTTCTCCTTCACCCTTAGCTGCAAGTCCCACTTTTCTGGGGGAGGGGAAAGTACCCCTCAACCCCTTCTCCTTCACCCTTAGTGGCAAGTCCTGCTTTTCTGGGTGAGGGGCAAGTACCCCTCAACTCCTTCTCTTTCACCCTTAGCAGCAAGTCCCGCTTTTCTGGGGGAGGGGCAAGTACCCCAACCCCTTCTCTCCATGTCTCTACCCCTTCTCTGCTTTTCTGGGGGAGGGGTAAGTACCCCTCAACCCCTTCTCCTTCACCCTTAGTGGCAAGTCCCACTTTTCTAGAGGGCAAGAACCCCCCACCCCTTCTCCGTGTCTCTACTCTTTTCTCTGGGCTTGCCTACTTCACTATGGGCAAGCTTCCACCTTCCATTCTTCCTTCTTCTCCCTTAGCCTGTGTTCTTAAGAACTTAAAACCTCTTCAACTCTCACCTGACCTAAAATCTAAGCATCTTATTTTCTTCTGCAATGCCACTTGACCCCAATACAAGCTCGACAGTAGTTCCAAATAGCCAGAAAATGGCACTTTCAATTTTTCCATCCTACAAGATCTAAATAATTCTTGTTATAAAATGGGCAAATGGTCTGAGGTGCCTGACGTCCAGGCATTCTTTTACACATCAGTCCCTTCCTAGTCTCTGTGCCCAATGCAACTCATCCCAAATCTTCCTTCTTTCTCTGTTGCCTGTCCCCTCAGTCCCAAACCCAAGCGTTGCTGAGTCTTTCTAATCTTCCTTTTCTACAGACCCATCTGACCTCTCCCCTCCTCACCAGGCTGAGCTAGGTCCCAATTCTTCCTCAGCCTCTGCTCCTCCACCCTATAATCCTATCACCTCCCCTCCTCACACCCAGTCCAGCTTACAGTTTCGTTCCATGACTAGCCCTCCCCAACCTGCCCAGCAATTTATTCTTAAAAAGGTGGCTGGAGCTAAAGGCACAGTTGAAGTTAATGCTCCTTTTTCTTTATCCCAAATCAGATACTGTTTAGGCTCTTTTTCATCAAATATAAAAATCCAGCCTAGTTCATGGCTCGTTTGGCAGCAACCCTGAGATACTTTACAGCCCTAGACCCTAAAAGGTCAAAAGGCCGTCTTATTCTCAATATACATTTTATTACCCAATCTGCTCCCAACATTACATAAAACTCCAAAAATTAGAATCTGACCCTCAAACCCCACAACTTAATTAACCTCACCTTCAAGGTGTACAATAATAGAAAAAAGTTGTAATTCCTTGCCTCCACTGTGAGACAAACCCAGACACATCTCCAGCACACAAGAACTTTGAAATGCCTGAACCACAGTGGCCAGATGTTCCTCCAGAACCGCCTCCCCCAGGAGCTTGCTACACATGCCAGAAATCTGGCCACTGGGCCAAGGAATGCCCACAGCCCGGGATTCCTCCTAAGCTGCATCCCATCTGTGTAGGACCCCACTGAAAATTGGACTGTTCAACTCACCTGGCAGCCACTCCCAGAGCCCCTGGAACTCTGGCCCAAGGCTCTCTGACTGACTCCTTCCCAGATCTTCTCAGCTTAGTGGCTGAAGACTGACACTGCCCGATTGCCTCGGAAGCCCCCTAAACCATCACGGACGCCGAGCTTCAGGTAATTCTCACAGTGGAAGGTAAGTCCGTCCCCTTCTTAATCAATACGGAGGCTACCCACTCCATATTACCTTCTTTTCAAGGGCCTGTTTCCCTTGCCTCCATAACTGTTGTGGGTATTGACGGCCAGGCTTCTAAACCTCTTAAAACTCCCCAACTCTGGTGCCAACTTAGACAATATGCTTTTAAGCACTCCTTTTTAGTTATCCCCACCTGTCCAGTTCCCTTATTAGGCTGAGGCACTTTAACTAAATTATCTGTTTCCCTGACTATTCCTGGACTACAGCTACATCTCATTGCCACCTTTCTTCCCAATCCAAAGCCTCCTTTGCATCCTCCTCTTGTATCCCCCCACCTTAACCCACAAGTATAAGATACCTCTACTCCCTCCTTGGCGACCAATCATGCACCCCTTACCATCTCATTAAAACCTAATCACCCTTATCCCGCTCAATGTCAAGATCCCATCCCACAGCATGCTTTAAAAGGATTAAAGCCTGTTATCACTCGCCTGCTACAGCATGGCCTTTTAAAGCCTATAAACTCTCCTTACCATTCCCCCATTTTACCTGTCCTAAAACCAGACAAGCCTTACAAGTTAGTTCAGAATCTGCTCCTTATCAACCAAATTGTTTTGCCTATCCACCCCATGGTGCCAAACCCATATACTCTCCTATCCTCAATACCTCCCTCTACTACCCATTATTCTGTTCTGGATCTCAAACATGCTTTCTTTACTATTCCTTTGCACCCTTCATCCCAGCCTCTCTTTGCTTTCACTTAGACTGACCCTGACACCCATTAGGCTCAGCAAATTACCTGGGCTGTACTGCCACAAGGCTTCACAGACATCCCCCATTACTTCAGTCAAGCCCAAATTTCTTCCTTATCTGTTACCTATCTCAGCATAATTCTTCATAAAAACACAGGTGCTCTCCCTGCTGATGGTGTCCGATTAATCTCCCAAACCTCAATCCCTTACACAACAACAACTCCTTTCCTTCCTAGGCATGGTTAGTGTTGTCAGAATTCTTACACAAGAGCCAAGACCGCACCCTGTAGCCTTTCTGTCCAAACAACTTGACCTTACTGTTTTAGCCCAGCCCTCATGTCTGCGTGCAGTGGCTGCTGCTGCTTTAATACTTTTAGAGGCCCTAAAAATCACAAACTATGCTCAACTCACTCTCCACATTTCTCATAACTTCCAAAATCTATTTTCTTCCTCATACCTGATGTGTATACTTTCTGCTCCCCGGCTCCTTCAGCTGTACTCAATCTTTGTTAAGTCCCACAATTACCATTGTTCCTGGCCCAGACTTCAATCTGGCCTCCCACATTATTCCTGATACCACACCTGACCCCCATGACTGTATCTCTCTGATTGACCTGACATTCACCCCATTTCCCCATATTTCCTTCTTTCCTGTTCCTCACCCTGATCACGCTTGATTTATTGATGGCAGTTCCACCAGGCCTAATCGCCACACACCAGCAAAGGCAGGCTATGCTATAGCACAAGCCACTAGCCCGCCTCTTAGAACCTCTCATTTCCTTTCCATCGTGGAAACCTATCCTCAAGGAAATAACTTCTCAGTGTTCCATCTGCTATTCTGCTACTCCTCAGGGATTATTCAGGCCCCCTCCCTTCCCTATACATCAAGCTTGAAGATTTGCCCCCACCCAGGACTGGCAAATTAGCTTTACTCAACATGCCCCGAGTCAGATAACTAAAATACCTCTTAGTCTAAGTAGACACTCTCACTAGATAAGTAGAGGCCTTTCCTACAGGGTCTGAAAAGGCCACGCAGTCATTTCTTCCCTTCTGTCAGACATAATTCCTCAGTTTAGCCTTCCCACCTCTATACAGTCTGATAACAGACCAGCCTTTATTAGTCAAATCAGCCAAGCAGTTTTTCAGGCTCTTAGTATTCAGTGAAACCTTCATATCCCTTACAGTTCTCCGTGTTCAAGAAAAGTAGAATGGACTAAAGGTCTTTTAAAAACACACCTCACCAAGCTCAGCCGCCAACTTAAAAAGGACTGTACAATACTTTTACCACTTTCCCTTCTCAGAAGTCAGACCCATTCTCAGAATGATACAAGGTACAGCCCATTTAAGCTCCTGCATAGACGCTCCTTCTTATTAGGCCCCAGTCTCATTCCAGACACCAGACCAACTTAGACTGTACCCCAAAAAAACTTGTCATCCCTACTATCTTCTGTCTAGTCACACTCCTATTCACCATTCTCAACTACTCATATATGCCCTGCTCTTGTTTACACCGCCAGTTTACACTGTTTCTCCAAGCCATCACAGCTGATATCTCCTCATGCTATCCCCAAACTCCCACTCTTAATTCTTGAAGTAAATAAATAATCTTTGCTGGCAGGACTATGCTGAATCTCCTTAGGCACTCTCTAATCAGATGGCCTAGATCCTCCCAATTCTTAGACCTTTTATACCTGTTTTTCTCCTTTTCTTATTCCATCTAGTTTTTCAATTCATACAAAACCATATCCAGGCCATCACCAATAATTCTAAATGACAAATGTTTCTTCTAACAACCCCACAATATCACCCCTTACCACAAAATCTTCCTTCAGCTTAATCTCTCCCACTCTAGGTTCCCATGCTGCCCCTAATCCCGCTTGAAGCAGCCCTGAGAAACATCACCCATTCTCTATCCATACAACCCCCCAAAAATTTTCGCCACTCCAAGACTTCAACACTATTTTGTTTTATTTTTCTTATTAACATAAGCAGGCAGGAATGTCAGGCCTCTGAGCCCAAGCCAAGCCATCGCATCCCCTGTGACTTGCACGTATACATCCAGATGGCCTGAAGTAACTGAAGATCCACAAAAGAAGTAAAAATAGCCTTAACTGATGACATTCCACCATTGTGATTTGTTCCTGCCCCACCCTAACTGATCAATGTACTTTGTAATCTCCCCTACCCTTAAGAAGGTTCTTTGTAATTCTCCCCACCCTTGAGAATGTACTTTGTGAGATCCACCCCTGCCCACAAAACATGGCTATTAACTTCACTGCGTATCCCAAAACCTATAAGGACTAACGATAATCTACCACCCTTTGCCGACTCTCTTTTTGGACTCAGCCCACCTGCACCCAGGTGAAATAAACAGCCATGTTACTCACACAAAGCCTGTTTGGTGGTCTCTTCACATGGACGTGCATGAAAGTGCTGTCCCTGGATGTGCACGTAGGCTAGATTTATGTTTGACTTTACACAAACATCTCAGTGCACTAAAAAGCAGTATTGCCACCAACATGTCTCACCTCCATTGGTTTTCTCCTCAGTAAATAGAATATATGATCGGGTTTTACACTGAGACATTTCATCCCAGGGACGAGCAGGAGACAGATGCCTTCCTCTTATCTCAACTGCAAAGAGGGTTTCCTCTTTCAGTAATCCTCCTCAGCACAGTCCCTCTACAGGTGCCAGCCTGGGGGATGGTAAGGTCTTTCCCTTCCCATAAGGCCATATCTCAGGGTGTCTCAGTGGGGAAAAACCTTGGACAATACCCAGGCTTTCTTGGGCAGAGGTCCCTGCAGCCTTCCGCAGTGCATTGTGTCCCTGGTTACTCGAGAATGGAGAATGGTGATGACATTTATGAAGCATACTACCTGCAAACACATTTTTAACAAAGCACATCCTGCACAGCGCTAAATCCATTAAACCTTGAGTCAATACAGCATATGTTTCTATGAGCACAGGGTTAGGGCTAGGCTTACAGATTAACAGCATCTTAAAGCAGAAGAATTTTTCTTACTACAGAACAAAATGTGGTTTCTTATGTCTTCCTTTTCCTACATAGACACAATAACAGTCTGATCTCTCTTCACTGCCTCGAGTTGTCCCACCTCTCTGGGCCAAACCAATGTATATCTTAAATGTATTGACTGGTGTCTCTTGTGTATATACTCAAATGTGTAAATGTATAAAACCAAACTGTTCAATGACCACCATGGGCACATGTTCTCAGGGTCCCTAAGGGCTGTGTCATGGGCCATGGTCACTCACATTTGCTCAGAATAAATCTTTTTGCAGTTTGACTCTTTTCATCGACAGAAGCAATTCTCCCCTAGATTGAAAACAAGAAAATTGGGTTTCGTTGATATTTTATCTGTTTAATTTCTAATTATTCTTTACATATCAGCTCCAACTTCACTTCCTCAGAGAACCATTTGCAGACTGCTCCTCTAACTGCTTAGTCCCTTGAAACTACATGGTCTATTTCTGCAATGTCCCTATTACATAGTTTGTAATCATACCTTTACTTGCATTGTTATTTCACAAATATATTCCTATCCTCTAAACTATAAGTTCTTTTTATTTATTTTATTATTATTATACTTTAAGTTTTAGGAGACATGTGCACAATGTACAGGTTTCTTACATATGTATATATGTGTCATGTTGGTGTGCTGCACCCATTAACTCGTCATTTAGCATTAGGTATATCTCCTAATGCTATCCCTCCCCCCTCCCCACACACCACAACAGTCCCTGGAGTGTGATGTTCCCCTTCCTGTTTCCATGTGTTCTCATTTTTCAATTCCTACTTATGAGTGAGAACATGTGGTGTTTGGTTTTTTGTCCTTGCAATAGCTTGCTGAGAATGATGGTTTCCAATTTCATCCAGGTCCCTACAAAGGACATGAACTCATCATTTTTTCTGGCTGCATAGTATTCCATGGTGTATATGTGCCACATTTTCTTAATCCAGTCCATCATTGTTGGATATGTGGCATGGTTCCAAGTCTTTGCTATTGTGAATAGTGCCACAATAAACATACGTCTGCATGTGTCTTCATAGCAGGATGATTTAATCCTTTGGATATATACCCAGTAATGGGATGGCTGGGTCAACTGGTATTTCTAGTTCTAGTGAGGAATCGCCACACTGACTTCCACAATGGTTGAACTAGTTTACAGTCCCACCAACAGTGTAAAAGTGTTCCTATTTCTCCACATCCTCTCCAGCACCTGTTGTTTCCTGACTTTTTAATGATTGCTATTCTAACTGGTGTGAGATGGTATCTCATTCTGGTTTTGATTTGCATTTCTCTGATGGCCAGTGATGGTGAGCATTTTTTCATGTGTTTTTTGGCTGCATAAATGTCTTCTTTTGAGAAGTGTGTGTTCACATCCTTCACCCACTTTTTGATGGGGTTGTTTTTTTCTTGTAAATTTGTTTGAGTTCATTGTAGATTCTGGATATTAGCCTTTTGTCAGATGAGTAGGCTGCAAAAATTTTCTCCCATATTGTAGGTTGCCTGTTCACTCTGATGGTAATTTCTTTTGCTGTGCAGAAGCTCTTTAGTTTAATTAGATCCCATTTGTCAATTTTGGCTTTTGCTGCCATTGCTTTTGGGGTTTTAGACATGAAGTCCTTGCCCATGCCTACGTCCTGAATGGTATTGCCTAGGTTTTCTTCTAGGGTTTTTATGGTTTTAGGTCTAACATGTAAGTCTTTAATGCATCTTCAATTAATTTTTGTATAAGGTTTAAGGAAGGGATTCAGTTTCAGCTTTCTAAATATGGCTACCCGGTTTTCCCAGCACCATTGATTAAATAGGGAATCTGTTCCATATTGCTTGTTTTTTTCAGGTTTGACAAAGATCAGATAGTTGCACATATGCGGCATTATTTCTGAGGGCTCTGTTCTGTTCCATTGATCTATATCTCTGTTTTGGTACCAGTAGCATGCTGTTTTGGTTACTGTAGCCTTGTAGTATAGTTTGAAGTCTGGTAGCTTGATGCCTTCAGCTTTGTTCTTTTGGCTTAAGATTGACTTGTTGATGCGGGCTCTTTTTTGGTTCCATATGAACTTTAAAGTAGTTTTTCCCAATTCTGTGAAGAAAGTCATTGGTAGCTTGATGGGGATGGCATTGAATCTATAAATTACCTTGGGAAGTATGGCCATTTTCATGATATTGATTTTTCCAAACCATGAGCATGGAATGTTTTTCCATTTGTTTGTATCCTCTTTTATTTCACTGAGCAGTGGTTTGTAGTTCTCCTTGAAGAGGTCCTACATATCCCTCGTAAGTTGGATTCCTAGGTATTTTATTCTCTTTGAAGCAATTGTGAATGGGAGTTCACTCATGATTTGGCTCTCTGTTTGTCTGTTATTGGTGTATAAGAATGTTTGTGATTTTTGCACATTGATGTTGTATCTTGAGACTTTGCTGAAGTTGCTTATCACGTTAAGGAGATTTTGGGCTGAGACGATGGGGTTTTCTAGATATACAATCATGTCATCTACAAACAGGGAAAATTTGACTTCCTCTTTTCCTAATTGAATACCCTCTAGTTCTTTCTCCTGCCTGATTGCCCTGGCCAGAACTTCAAACACTTGTTGAACAGGAGTGGTGAGAGAGGGCATCCCTGTCTTGTGCCAGTTTTCAAAGGGAATGCTTCCAGTTTTTGCCCATTCAGTATGATATTGGCTGTACGTTTGTGATAGATAGCTCTTATTATTTTGAGACACGTCCCATAAATACCTAATTTAGTGAGAGTTTTTAGCATGAAGAGTTGTTGAATTTTGTCAAAGGCCTTTTCTGCATCTATTGAGATAATCATGTGGTTTTTGTCTTTGGTTCTGTTTCTATGCTGGATTACATTTATTGATTTGCATAGAGTGAACCAGCCTTGCATCCCAGGGATGAAGCCCACTTGATCATGATAGATAAGCTTTTTGATGTGCTGCTGGATTTAGTTTGCCAGAATTTTATTGAGGATTTTTGCATCAATGTTCATCAAGGATATTGGTCTAAAATTCTCTTTTTTGGTTGTGTCTCTGCCAAGCTGAGGTATCAAGATGATGCTGGCCTCATAAAATGAGTTAGGGAGGATTCTCTCTTTTTCTATTGATTGGAATAATTTCAGAAAGAATGGTACCAGTTCCTCCTTGTACCTCCGGTAGAATTCGGCTGTGAATCCATCTGGTCCTGGAGTCTTTTTGGTTGGTAAGCTGTTTATTATTGCCACACTTTCCGAGCCTGTTATTGGTCTATTCAGAGATTCAACTTCTTCCTGGTTTAGTCTTGGGAGGGTGTATGTGTTGAGGAATTTATCCATTTCTTCTAGATTTTCTAGTTTATTTGCATAGAGGTGTTGTAGTATTCTCTGATGGTAGTTTGTATTTCTGTGGGATCAGTGGTGATATCCCCTTTATCATTTTGTATTCTGTCTATTTGATTCTTCTCTCTTTTCTTCATTAGTCTTGCTAGCGGTCTATCAATTTTGTTGATCCTTTCAAAAAACCAGCTCCTGGATTCATTGATTTTTGGAAGGGTATTTTGTGTCTCTATTTCCTTCAGTTCTGCTCTGATTTTTGTTATTTCTTGCCTTCTGCTAGCTTTTGAATGTGTTTGCTCTTGCTTTTCTAGTTCTTTCAATTGTGATGTTAGGGTGTCAATTTTGGATCTTTCCTGCTTTCTCTTGTGGGCACTTAGTGCTATAAATTTCCCTCTACACATGCTTTGAATGTGTCCAAGAGATTCTGGTATGTTGTGTCTTTGTTCTTGCTGGTTTCAAAGAACATCTTTATTTCTGCGTTCATTTCGTTATGTACCTAGTAGTCATTCAGGAGTAGGTTGTTCAGTTTCCATCTAGTTCAGTGGTTTTGAGTGAGTTTCTTAATCCTGAGTTCTAGTTTGATTGCACTGTGGTCTGACAGACAGTTTGTTATAATTTCGGTTCTTTTACATTCGCCGAGGAGAGCTTTACTTCCAACTATGTGGCCAATTTTGGAACAGGTGTGGTGTGGTGCTGAAAAAAATGTATATTCTGTTGATTTGGGGTGGAGAGTTCTGCAGATGTCTATTAGGTACGCTTGGTGCAGAGCTGAGTTCAATTCCTGGGTATCCTTGTTAACTTTCGGTCTCATTGATCTGTCTAATGTTGACTGTGGGGTGGTGGTAACCTCTCCCATTATTATTGTGTGGGAGTCTAAGTCTCTTGGTAGGTCACTCAGGACTTGCTTTATGAATCTGGGTGCTCCTGTATTGGCTGCATGCATATTTAGGATAGTTAGCTCTTCTTGTTGAATTGATCCCTTTACCATTATGTAATGGCCTTCTTTGTCTCTTTTGATCTTTGTTGGTTTAAAGTCTGTTTTATCAGAGACTAGGATTGCAACCCCTGCCTTTTTTTTGTTTTCCATTTGCTTGGAAGATCTTCCTCCATCCTTTTATTTTGAGCCTATGTGTGTCTATGCACAGGAGATGGGTTTCCTGAATACAGCACACTGATAGGTCTTGATTCTTTATACAATTTCCCAGTCTGTGTCTTTTAATTGGAGTATTTATCCCATTAACATTTAAAGTTAATATTATCATGTGTGAATTTCATCCTGTCATTATGATGTTAGCTGGTTATTTTGCTCATTAGTTGATGCAGTTTCTTCCTAACCTCGATGGTCTTTACAATTTGGCATGAGTTTGCAGTGGCTGGTACTGGTTGTTCCTTTCCATGTTTAGTGTTTCCTTCAGGAGCTCTTGTAGGGCAAGCCTGGTGGTGACAAAAATCTCTCAACATTTGCTTCTCTGTAAAGTATTTTATTTCTCCTTCACTTATGAAGCTTAGTTTGGCTAGATATGAAATTCTGAGTTGAAAATTCTTTTCTTTAAGAATGTTGAATATTGGCCCTCACTCTCCTCTGGCTTGTAGAGTTTCTGCTGAGAGATCAGCTATTAGTCTGATGGGCTTCCCTTTGTGGGTAACCCGACCTTTCTCTCTGGCTGCCCTTCACATTTTTTCCTTCCTTTCAACTTTGGTGAATCTAACAATTATATGTCTTTGAGTTGCTCTTCTCATGGAGTATCTTTGTGGTGTTCTCTGTATTTCCTGAATCTGAATGTTGGCCTGCCTTGCTAGATTGGGGAAGTTCTCCTGGATAATATCCTGCAGAGTGTTTTCCAACTTGGTTCCATTCTCCCCGTCACTTTCAGGTACACCAGTCAGACATAGATTTGGTCTTTCACATAGTCCCATATTTCTTGGAGACTTTGTTCATTCCTTTTTATTCTTTTTTCTCTAAACTTTCCTTCTCACTTCATTTCTTTCATTTCATCTTCCATCACTGATACCCTTTCTTCCAGTTGATCGCATCGGCTCCTGATGCTTCTGCATTCTTCCCGTAGTTCTAGAGCCTTGGCTTTCAGCTCTATTAGCTCCTTTAAGCACTTCTCTGCATTGGTTATTCTAGTTATACATTCGTCTAATGATTTTTCAAAGTTTTTAACTTCTTTGCCTTTGGTTTGAATTTCCTCCTGTCGCTCGGAGTAGTTTGATCTTCTGAAGCCTTCTTCTCTCAACTCATCAAAGTCATTCTCTGTCCAGCTTTGTTCCATTGCTGGTGAGGAATTCCATTCCTTTGGAGGAGAGACGCTCTGATTTTTAGAGTTTCCAGTTTTTCTGGTCTGTTTTTTCCCCATCTTTGTGGTTTTATCTACCTTTGTTCTTGATGTTGGTGATGTACAGATGGGTTTTTGGTGTGGATGTCCTTTCTGTTTGTTAGTTTTCCTTCTAACAGACAGGACCCTCAGCTGCAGGTCTGTTGGAGTTTGCTAGAGGTCCACTCCAGACCCTGTTTGCCTGGCTATCAGCAGTGGTGGCTGTAGAACAGCGGATTTTCATGAGCCGCAAATGTTACTGCCTGACAGGTCCTCTGGAAGTGTTGTCTCAGAAGAGTACCTGGCCATGTGAGGTGTCAGTCTGCCCCTACTGGGGGGTGCCTCCCAATTACGCTGCTCGGGGGTCAGGGACCCACTTGAGGAGGCAGTCTGCCCATTCTCAGATCTCCAGTTCTTGCTGGGAGAATCACTACTCTCTTCAAAGCTGTCAGACAGGGATGTTTAAGTTTGCAGACATTACTACTGTCTTTATGTTTGTCTGTGCCCTGCCCCCAGAAGTGGTGCCTACAGAGGCAGGCAGGCCCCCTTGAGCTGTGGTGGGCTCCACCCAGTTGGGGCTTCTGGGCTGCTTTGTTTACCTAAGCAAGCCTGGGCAACGGCAGGCACCCTTCCCCCAGCCTCGCTGCCACCTTGCGGTTTGATCTCAGACTGCTGTGCTAGCAATCACTGAGACTCCGTGGGTGTAGGACCCTCTGAGCCAGGTACGGGATATAATCTCCTGGTGTGCCGTTTTTTCAGCCAGTTGGAAAAGCACAGTATTAGGGTGGAAGTGACCTGATTTTCCAGGTGCCGTCTGTCACCCCTTTCTTTGACTAGGAAAGGGAACTCCCTGACCCCTTGTGCTTCCTGAGTGAGGCAATGCCTTGCCCTGCTTTGGCTCACGTATGGTGTGCTGCACTAACTGTCCTGCACCCACTGTCTGGCACTCCCTAGTGAGATGAAGCCAGTACCTCAGATGGAAATGCAGAAACGACCCATCTTCTGCATCGCTCACACTGGGTGATGTAGACCAAAGCTGTTCCTATACAGCCATCTTGGTTCCACCCCTTGTAAGTTCCTGAATAGTAGGGTCATTTTAAATTTTCTTTCACCATTGAAAATCACATGCACCATGCAAAAAGGTAATTAATTACTTCTACATATGTGATATACCTAACTAACCTGTGTAAAACCTTTCTTATTTTCATCTTCAAGAAATGGAAATTAAAGCAAAGAGAGGTTTTAATCCTGCTTAAATCTGTGAATTTAAATCATCAACAGATGAGCTGGGGTGCTGACACAATCTCTTTAAATCCAAAGCCAAGGCATAGGAAGAATGAGGTTCCAGAGGCAGTATTCTGGTAACTGGCTTTCTCAAGGAAAAGACAGATTTCAGATCACTCCTTCAGGCTTTAGAGAGAAACTGCTATGTAAACAACTTGGAATAGAGAAGTTATTGACTCATTTATTGAGAACTATAGTATGAAATATGAAAGATCTGAACCCTAATTTTCTTCATTTCAATTCATATGTGCTTTATAAAAATTTGGTGCTGTGATGCTGTAAATCAGTGCTTATTTAACAAACTGAAAGCTCTTCCATTTTCACTAGGATTTATCAAAGAAGAGTTAAAGCAACCTGGATTATAATATCAACAAAAAATTTCTGCTCCTCGCAATGTCAACAATCATAACATGGATCAATGATCTTGGCAATGTTTCAGTGGTGGCAAAAATGATTCCCTTCTTGGGCAACTGCTGCAATGTGGGACTGCTGATAAGCTTTGATATCAATAAGGAATTATGAAAAAACATTTTCTTCACAAACAACTGGGCTCTCAACAATATACAATAAAAGGAAACTTTGCATATAAGTTATTTCTGATTCACTTATGCAAGTGCACTCTTGTACTAATGACTGATAGTCCATTATTTGTTTAATATACAAATGAAGTAATCTGACAAACAATTTATATAACCTAAACCAATTCCTATAAAAATGGAAGCCCCTATATTCCTTGACTGATACAATAATTTTCTCTTCAAAGGTTTAGCCTGCTAACTTCCTTGTTCTTGGTTCTCAAACTCAACTTTCTTGTTCTCCATGCCTCCTTGTCACTAGTTACTGTAAACAATTTTCCCATCACCTCTAATCAATAACTCACATCAGTTCCCTTAGTTACCCACTCTGCACCCATTCCTCCCTTTGAAACTACATGGCCTACAACTGTAACTCACATCTCCCTTCCCTTTCTTAAGAAAATATTCACAAATAGCCAATCAGGTTAGCTTAGATTGTGTGGTATGACCCTAGTCTATGGGGGGAGTAACACAGAAAAAGAGACTACATATTAGATATAAAAACTCCTTCTCTCCTTTGTTCATTGTACTCTTGTGATCTTGATTGATGCAGGCAGCACCCTTCTGAAGAAGTAAATTCCCTTCCTGAGAAAACTTTTGCCTGAGTGCTTGTTTCACTTTGCAGCACCAAGCATTTATCTCCAACATTTCTCTTGGGTGAAACAGTTTATAACTGCTTTCCAGTTGAAACCTCCATTCTGGATTAAACATTTGCCCTGAACTTGCTGATTTCTTCATTTCTTTTGGATGTACCAATCACATATTCTTCTATCTATCTACATTGTAAAGTCATATCTGGGTGTCTAATGGACACACCTCTATAAGGGCATCTCTTTAAAACTTGGTATCTGGGGACAAATATTGTTTAGTTATGGGGCTATCTGACCTACTCAATGCAGAAAACTAAAGGAAAATTAGTCATACTTACCATGCTTATGGATTTGCTGACATTCTAAGTATGTAACTGCAGAATATTTCCAACAATGGGGAGAGGAGTTGGGCCACGTGGGAGCTTCCATTTGACGTAGCTTTCATTCCACACAGAAAGAAGAATCAGACAAGAAGGACAAATCACCAGTATGACGTAGAAATCCATGGACCTATTCCGTGAAAATGCAGTTGAAAGCTAAGAATCTAAAGATTTTGTAAAAACAAGTGCAAGCTTCTCACCAATTATGTACTGAGACTTTGAAATTTGGATGATTTATTTTTTTTTATCTTTAGTATACCCTGAACTGATAGTAAAGTAAAAACAAAAATTTAGTTTAATATTGATTAGTTCTTAAGTTTCACCTAAAATTGTAACTATATGATAACGCTCACTTCTACAAAAGCAAGAAATAATAAAATCAAAATTAATAGAAAGAAGAAAATAATAAACCACAGCACAGTAATAAATGCAATAGAGACTGAGAATTCAAAACATCAAAAAAACGAGTTGGTGTTTGAAGAAAGTTGATGAACTTTTAGATAGAATATCTATGTAAAAAGTGAGAAGACATAAATAAATGAAATAAAAGATAGCAGAGACATTTCAGATAATATTAAAAAATGCAAAGGATCATAAGAAGCTGTTATGAACAACTGTATGTCACCAAATTGAATAACAGAATAAATGGATTAATTTCTGGAGGAATACAACCTTCTAATATTAAACTATGAGGAAATAGAAAATATAATAGATAAATAGATAGAGAGAAAATTAAATCAGTATAAAAAGGTAGTCATCAAAAGGAAGCACAGGACATGATAGCTTAACTACAAAATTCTGCCAAACATTTAAAGAAGAACTAATACAAACTCTTCCCAAAATATATCAGAAATGAAAAGAAAAAAAATTTCCAAACTAATTTTGCAAGGTTAGCATAAACTGATTCCAAAATCAAACAAGTACACACATATATGCACAAACTGCAGACCAATATATCTAATAAATATAGATGTAAAAATTCTCAAAGGACACTAGCAAACCAAATTCAACAGCACACCAAAAACATGATTCACTATGACCAAGTTGAATTCATGCCACAGATGCTAGGATGGCTTATCATAGAAAAAACTATGATATACTATATTCAAAAATACAGAGTGAGCTGGCAAGCCAAGATGGCTGAATAGGAACATCTCCAGTCTACAGCTCCCAGCATGAGAGATGCAGAAGACGGGTGAGTTCTGCATTTCCATCTGAGGTACTGGCTTCATCTCACTAGGCAGTGCCAGACAGTGCGTGCAGGACAGTGGGTGCAGGGCAGAGTGCACGAGCCAAAGCAGGGCAAGGCATTGCCTCACTTCGGAAGCACAAGGGGTCAGGGAGTTCCCTTTCCTAGTCAAAGAAAGGGGTGACAGACAGCACCTGGAAAATCGGGTCACTCCCATGATAATGCTACACTTTTCCAACGGGCTTAAAACATGGCACATCAGGAGATTATATCCCGCATCTGGCTCAGAGGGTACTATGCCCATGGAGTCTAGCTGATTGCTAGCACAGCAGGCTGAGATCAAACTGCAAGGTGGCAGCAAGGCTGGGGGAGGGGCGCCCACCATTGCCCAGGCTTGCTTAGGTAAACAAAGCAGCCCAGAAGCTCCAACTGGGTGGAGCCCACCACACCTCAAGGAGGCCTGCCTGCCTCAGTAGGCTCCACCTCTGGGGGAAGGGCACAGACAAACAAAAAGACAGCAGTAACCTCTGCAGACTTACATGTCCCTGTCTGACAGCTTTGAAGAGAGCAGTGGTTCTCCCAGCATGCAGCTGCAGATTTGAGAATGGGCAGAATGCCTCCTCAAGTCGGTTCCTGACCCCTGACCTCCAAGCAGCCTAACTGGGAGGCACCCCCAAGTAGGGGCGGACTGACACCTCACACGGCCGGGTACTCCTCTGAGACAAAACGTCGAGAGGAATGATCAGACAGCAGCATTCATGGTTCATGAAAATCCGCTGTTCTGCAGCCACCGCTGCTGATACCCGGGCAAACAGGGTCTGGAGTGGACCTCTAGTAAACTCCAACAGACCTGCGGCTGAGGGTCCTGTCTGTTGTGAGGAAAATTAACAAACAGAAAGGACCATCCACACCAAAAACCCATCTGTACATCACCATTATCAAAGACCAAAAGTAGATAAAACCAGAAAGATGGGGGAAAAACACAGCAGAAAAACCAGAAACTCTAAAAAGCAGAGTGCCTCTCCTCCTCCAAAAGAACACAGTTCCTCACCAGCAATGGAACAAAGCTGGATGGAGAATGACTTCGACGACTTGAGAGAAGAAGGCTTCAAACGATCTAACTACTCTGAGCTATGGGAGGAAATACACACCAAAGGCAAAGAAGTTACACACTATGAAAAAAATTTAGACAAATGTATAACCAGAATAACCAATTCACAGAAGTGCTTAAAAGAGCTGATGGAGCTGAAAGCGAAGGCTCGAGAACTATGTGAAGAATGCAGAAGCCTCAGGAGCCGATGCAATCAGCTGGAGGAAAGGGTATCAGTGATGGAAGATGAAATGAATGAAATGAAGCGAGAAGGGAAGTTTAGAGAAAAAAGAATAAAAAGAAATGAACAAAGCCTCCAAGAAATATGCGACTATGTGAAAAGACCAAATCTACGTCTGATTGGTGTACATAAAAGTGACGGGAAAAATGGAACCAAGTTGGAAAACGCTCTGCAGGATATTATCCAGGAGAACTTCCCCAATCTAGCAAGACAGGCCAACATTCAGACTCAGGAAATACAGAGGATGCCACAAAGATAATACTCGAGAAGAGCAACTTCAAGACACATAATTGTCAGATTCACCAAAGTTGAAATGAAGAAAACAATGTGAAGGGCAGCCAGAGAGAAAGGTCGGGTTACCCACAAAGGGAAGCCCATCAGACTAACACCTGATGTCTCGGCAGCAACTCTATAAGCAAGAGGAGAGTGGGGGCCGATATTCAACATTCTTAAAGAAAAGAATTTTCAACACAGAATTTCATATCCAGCCAAACTAAGCTTCATAAGTGAAGGAGAAATAAAATCCTTTACAGACAAGCAAATGCTGAGAGATTTTGTCACCACCAGGCCAGCCCTACAAGAGCTTCTGAAAGAAGCGCTAAACATGGAAAGGAACAACCAGTACCAGCCACTGCAAACTCATGCCAAATTGTAAAAACCATAGAGGCTAGGAAGAAACTGCATCAACTAATGAGAAAAATAACCAGCTAAAATTCACACATAACAATATTAACTTTAAATGTAAATGGACTAAATGCTCCAATTAAAAGACACAGACTGGCAAATTGGATAAAGAGTCAAGACCCATCAGTGTGCTATATTTAGGAAACCCATCTCACCTGCAGAGACACACATAGGCTCAAAATAAAAAGGATGGAGGAATATCTACCAAGCAAACAGAAAACAAAAAAAGGCAAGGGTTCTAATCCTCATCTCTGATAAAACAGACTTTAAACCAACAAAGATCAAAAGAGACAAAGAAGGCCATTACATAATGATAAAGGGATCAATTCAACAAGAAGAGCTAACTATCCTAAATATGCATGCACCCAATACAGGAGCACTCAGATTCAAAAAGCAAGACCTGAGTGACCTACAAAGGGACTTAGACTCCCACATAATAATAATGGGAGACTTTAACACCCCACTGTCAACACTAGACAGATCAATGAGACAGAAAGTTAACAAGGATACACAGGAATTGAACTCAGCTCTGCACCAAGCAGACCTAATAGACATCTACAGAACTCTCCACCCCAAATCAACAGAATATACATTTTTTTCAGCACCACACCACACCTATTACAAAAATGACCACATAGTTGGAAGTAAAGCTCTTCTCAGCAAATGTAAAAGAACAGAAATTATAACAGTCTCTCAGACAACAGTGCAATGAAACTAGAACTCAGGATTAAGAAACTCACTCAAAACTGCTCAGCTACATGGAAACTGAACAACCTGCTCCTGAATGACTACTGGGTACATAACAAAATGAACGCAGAAATAAAGATGTTCTTTGAAATCGACAATAACAAAGACACAACATACCAGAATCTCTGGGACGCATTCAAAGCACTGTGTAGAGTGAAATTTATAGCACTAAATGCCCACAAGAGAAAGCAGAAAAGATCTAAAATTGACACCCTAACATCACAATTAAAAGAACTAGAAAAGCAAGAGCAAACACATTAAAAAGCTAGCAGAAGGCAAGAAATAACTAAAATCAGAGCAGAACTGAAGGAAAAAGAGACACAAAAAAACTCTTCAAAAAATCAATGAATCCAGGAGCTGGTTTTTTGAAACGATCAACAAAATTGGTAGACTGCTAGCAAGACTAGTAAAGAAGAAAAGAGAGAAGAATCAAATAGATGCAATAAAAAATGATAAAGGGGATATCACCACCGATCCCACAGAAATACAAACTACCATCAGAGAATATTACAAACACCTCTATGCAAATAAACTAGAAAATCTAGAAGAAATGGATGAATTCCTCAACACATACACCCACCCAAGACTAAACCAGGAAGAAGTTGAATCTCTGAATAGACCAATAATAGGCCTAAAATTGTGGCAATAATCAATAGCTTACCAACCAAAAAGAGTCCAGGACCAGATGGATTCACAGCTGAATTCTACCACAGGTACAAGGAGGAACTGCTACCATTCCTTCTGAAACTATTCCAATCAATAGAGAAAGAGGGAATCCTACCTAACTAATTTGATGAGGCCAGCATCATCCTGATACCAAAGCCGGGCAGAGACACAACAAAAAAAGAGAATTTTAGACCAATATACTTGATGAACATTGATGCAAAAATCCTCAATAAAATACTGGTAAACTGAATCCAGCAGCACATCAAAAAGCTTATCTATCATGATCAAGTAGGCTTCATCCCTGGGATGCAAGGCTGGTTCACTATATGAAAATCAATAAATGTAATCCAGCATAGAAACAGAACCAAAGACAAAAACCACATGATTTTCTCAATAGATGCAGAAAAGGCCTTTGACAGAATTCAAAAACCCCTTCATGCTAAAAACTCTCAATAAATTAGGTATTGATGGGATGTATCTCAAAATAATAAGAGCTATCTATGACAAAGCCACAGCCAATATCATACTGAATGGGCAAAAACTGGAAGCATTCCCTTTGAAAACTGGCACAAGACAGGGATGCCCTCTCTCACCACTCCTATTCAACATAGTGTTGGAAGTTCTGGCCAGGGCAATTAGGCAATAGAAGAAAATAATGGGTATTCAATTAGGAAAATAGGAAGTCAAATTGTCCCTGTTTGCAGATGACATGATTGTATATCTAGAAAACCCCATCGTCTTAGCCCAAGGTCTCCTTAAGCTGATAAGCAACTTCAGCAAAGTCTCAGGATACAAAATTAATGTACAAAAATCACAAGCATTCTTATACACTAATAACAGACAAAGACAGAGCCAAATCATGAGTGAACTCCCATTCACAATTGCTTCAAAGAGAATAAAATACCTAGGAATACAACTTACAAGGGATGTGAAGGACCTCTTCAAGGAGAACTACAAACCACTGCTCAATGAAATAAAAGAGGATACAAACAAATGGAAGAACATTCCATGCTCATGGGTAGGAAGAATCAATATCGTGAAAATGGCCATACTGTCCAAGTTAATTTATAGATTCAATGCTATCGCCATCAAGCTACCAATGACTTTCTTCACTGAATTGGAAAACACTTCTTTAAAGTTCATATGGAAACAAAAAAAGAGCCCACATCACCAAGTCAATCCTAAGCCAAAAGAACAAATCTGGAGGCATCATGCTACCTGGCTTCAAGGTATACTAGAAGGCTACAGTAACCAAAACAGCATGGTACTGGTACCAAAACAGAGATATAGATCAATGGAACAGAACAGAGCCGTCAGAAATAATGCCACATATCTACAACTATCTGATCTTTGACAAACCTGAGAAAAACAAGAAATGGGGAAAGGATTCCCTATTTAATAAATGGTGCTGGGAAAACTGGCTAGCCATATGTAGAAAGCTGAAACTGGATCCCTTCCTTACACCTTATACAAAAATTAATTCAAGATGGATTAAAGACTTAAATGTTAGACCAAAAACCCTAGAAGAAAACCTAGGCATTACCATTCAGGACATAGGCATGAGCAAGGACTTCATGTCTAAAACACCAAAAGCAATGGCAACAAAAGCCAAAATTGACAAATGGGATCTAATTAAACTAAAGAGCTTCTGCACAGCAAAAGAAACTACCATCAGAGTGAACAGGCAACCTACAAAATGAGAGAAAATTTTTGCAACCTACTCATCTGACAAAGGGCTAATATCCAGAATCTACAATGAACTCAAATTTACAAGAAAAAAACAAACAAACCCATCAAAAAGTGGGCGAAGGACATGAACAGACACTTCTCAAAAGAAGACATTTATGCAGCCAAAAAACACATGAAAAAATGCTCACCATCACTGGCCATCAGAGAAATGCAACTCAAAACCACAATGAGATACCATCTCACACTAGTTAGAATGGCAATCATTAAAAAGGCAGGAAACAACAGATGCTGGAGAGGATGTGGAGAAATAGGAACACTTTTACACTGTTAGTGGGACTGTAAACTAGTTCAACCATTGTGGAAGTCGGTGTGAGGATTCCTCAGGGATCTAGAACTAGAAATACCATTTGACCCAGCCATCCCATTACTGGGTATATACCCAAAGGACTATAAATCATGCTGCTATAAAGACACATGCACACGTATGTTTATTGTGGCATTATTCACAATAGCAAAGACTTGGAACCAACCCAAATGTCCAACAATGATAGACTGGATTAAGAAAATGTGGCACATATACACCATGGAATACTATGCAGCCATAAAAAATGATGAGTTCATGTCCTTTGTAGGGACATGGATGAAATTGGAAATCATCATTCTCAGTAAACTATCGCAAGGACAAAATACTAAACGCCGCATGTTCTGACTCATAGGTGGGAATTGAACAATGAGAACACATGGACACAGGAAGGGGAACATCACACTCTGGGGACTGTTATAGGGTGGGAGGAGTGGGGGGACAGCATTAAGGGATATAGCTAATGCTAAATGATGAGTTAATGGGTGCAGCACACCAGCATGGCACATGTATACATATGTCACTAACCTGCACATTGTGCACATGTACCCTAAAACTTAAACCATAATAATAAAAATAAAAAAAGAAAGACAAAAACCACACAATCATGTCAATACATGCATAAAAAAATTGACAAAATTCAGTATTCTGTTATTATAAAACCTCTCAACAAGTTAGGCGTAGAAGGTATATACCTCAACTGCAAAGGCCATATATGACAAGCCCACAGCTGACATCATACTTTGTGAAGAAAAGCTGGAAGCTTTTCCTCTCGTATCAGGAAGAAGACAATTATCTTCATGTACACAACCTATATAAAACATAGTACTGGAAGTTCTAGACAGAGCAATTAGGCAAGAAAAACAGACAAAAGACACTCATATTGGAAAGGAGAAATGCAAATTATCCCTGTTTGCAGATGACATAATATTATATATAGACTATCCTAAAGATTGTACCAAAACCCTGTTGAAACACATAAAAAAATTCAGCAGATAAGCAAGACACACAATCAATATACCAAAATCAGTACTGTTTCTATATGCTAATACTGAATTATCTAAAAAAGAAATCAAGAAAAAATTTCATGTACAATAAATTCAAACAAGATACCTACCAGTAAACTTAAATAAGGAAGTGAAAGATCTTTACATTAAAAACTATAAAACATTGATGAAAGAAATTTAAGGGAAGACAAGTAAATTATAAAAATATCCCATGTTTATAGACTGGAAGAATTAATATTGTTAAATGACCATAATACCCAAACTGATCTGTAGATATAATACAATCCTTGTCAAAATACTAATTACATTATTCACGGAGATAAAACAATCCTAAAGTCTAGGTAGAATCAAAAAATACGCCAAATAGCCAAAACAATCTTACCAAAAAAGTCAAAGCTAGAGGCATCACGCTATCTGACCTCAAAATATATACAAGTTTACAGTAAACAAGACAGCATGATACTGGCATAAAAACATGTGAATAGATCCATGGAACAAAACAGAGTGCCCAGAAATAAATTTACATAACTACGGCCAACTGATTTTAGACAAAAATTCCAAGAGCAGACATTGGGGGAAAAAAACAGTCTCTTCAGGGAGTGATGGGAAAATTGGATATACACATGCAGAAGAATGTGTCTAGATCCTTTATTTATCATATGCAAAAATCCACCCAAAATGGATTAAATACTTGAATATAAAAACTAAAAAAAAAAAACAGAAGAACTCACAACACAAGGCTGTGCAAGAATTTTTTTTTAATTATACTTAAAGTTTTAGAGTGCATGTACACAATATGCAGGTTTGTTACATAGGCATAGATGTGCCATGTTGGTTTGCTGCAACCATTGACTCGTCATTTACATTATGTATTTCTCTTAATGCTATCCCACCCCCAGGCCCCTACCCCCTGACAGGCCCCAGTGTGTGATGTTCCCTGCCCTGTGTCCATGTGTTCTCATTGTTCAGCTCCCACCTGTGAGTGAGAACATGCAGTGTCTGTTTTTCCGTCCTTTTGATACTTTGTTTAGAATGATGGTTTCCAGCTTCATCCATATCCCCGCAAAGGACATGAACTCAAACTTTTTTATGGCTGCGTAGTATTCCATGGTGTTTATGTGCCACATTCTCTTAATCCAGCATATCATTGATGGACATTTGGGTTGGATCCAAGTCTTTGCTATTGTGAATAGTGCCACATTAAATGTACGTGTACATGTGTCTTCACAGCAGCATGATTTATAATACTTTGGGTATATATCCAGTAATGGGATCGCTGGGTCAACTGATATTTCTAGTTCTAGATCCTTGAGGAATCACCACACTGTCTTCCAGAATGGTTGAACTAATATACACCCCCACCAACAATGTAAAAGCATTCCTATTTCTCCACATCCTCTCCAGCATCTGTTGTTTCCTAACTTTGTAATGATCGCCATTTTAACTGGCATGAGATGGTATCACATTGTGGTTTGATTGGCATTTCTCAGATGACCAGTGATAATGAGCATTTCTGCATATGTCTGTTGGCTGCATAAATGTCATCTTTTGAGAAATGTCTGTTCATATCCTTTGCCCACTTTTTGATGGGGTTGTTTTTCTCTTGTAAATTTGTTTAAGTTCTTTGTAAATTCTGGATATTACCTTTGGTCAGCTGGGTAGATTGCAAAAATTTTCTCCCATTCTTTAGGTTGCCTGTTTACTCTGATGATAATTTCCTTTGCTGTGCAGAAGCTCTTTAGTTTAATTAGATCCCAGTTGTCTATTTTGGCTGTTGTTGCCATTGCTTTTGGTGTTTTAGTCATGTAGTCTTTGCCAATGTCTATGTCCTGAATGGTATTACCTAGGTTTTCTTCTAGAGTGTTTATGGTGTTAGGTCTTACATTTAGGTCTTTAATCCATCTTGAGTTAATTATTGTATACAGTGCAAGGAAGGGATCCAGTTTCAACTTTCTACACATGGCTAGCCAATTTCCCCAACACCATTTATTGAAAAGAGAATCCTTTCCCCATTTCTTGTTTTTGTCAGGTTTGTCAAAGATCAGATGGCTGTATGTCCAGAATTTATTCCTTCTGGTGGGTTCTTGGTCTCACTGACTTCAAGAATTAAGCCACGGACCCTCACGGTGAGTGTTACAGCTGTTACAGTTGGTGTGTCCGGAGTTTATTCCTTCAGATGTTCAGATGTGTCCAGAGTTTCTTCCTTCCGGTGGGTTCATGGTCTTCCTGACTTCAGGAGTGAAGCTGCGGACCTTCGCAGTAAGTGTTACAGCTCTTAAAGGTGGCGCATCCAGAGATGTTTGTTCCTACTGGTGGGTTTGTGGTCTCGCTGACTTCAGCAGTGAAGCTGCAGACCTTTGCAGTGAGTGTTACAGCTCTTAAAGGTGGTGCATCCAGAGTTGTTTGTTCCTCCTGGTGGGTTCGTGGTCTCACTGACTTTAGGAGTGAAGAAGCAGACCTTCAAAGTGAGTGCTACAGCTCTTAAAGGTAGTGCGTCCAGAGTTGATTGTTCCTCCCAGTGGGTTTGTGGTCTCACTGCCTTCAGGAGTGAAGCTGCAGACCCTCATGGTGAGCGTTACAGCTCATAAAGGTAGTGCAGACCCAAGGAGTGAGCAGCAGCAAGATTTATTGTGGAGAGCAAAAGAATAAACCTTCCACAGCATGGAAGGGGACCCAAGCGGATTACTCCTCAGTTGGCCAGCATTTATTCCCTTATTTGGCCACACCCACATCCCCCTGATTGGTCCATTTTACAGAGTGCTGATTGGTGCATTTACAATCCTTTAGCCAGACACAGAGTGATGATTGGTGCATTTTTACAGCGTGCTGATTGCTGTATTTAAAATCTTTTTTTTGTTGTTATACTTTAGGTTTTAGGGTACCTGTGCACAATGTGCAGGTTAGTTACATATCTATACATGTGCCATGCAGGTGCGCAGCACCCACTAGCTCAACATGTAGCAATAGGTATATCTCCCAATGCTATCCCTCCCCTCTTCCCCCACCCCACAACAGTCCCCAGAGTGTGATGCTCCCCTTCCTGTGTCCATGTGTTCTCATTGTTCAATTCCCACCTATGACTCAGAATATGCGGTGTTTGGTTTTTTGCTCTTGTGATAGTTTACTGAGAATGATGATTTCCAGTTTCATCCATGTCCCTACAAAGGACATGAACTCATCATTTTTTATGGCTGCATAGTATTCCATGGTGTATACATGCCACATTTTCTTAATCCAGTCTATCATTGTTGGACATTTGGCTTGGTTCTAAGTCTTTGCTATTGTGAATAATGCTGCAATAAACATACGTGTGCATTTGTCTTTAGAGCACCAAGATTTGTAGTCCTTTGGGTATATACCCAGTAATGGGATGGCTGGGTCAAATGGTATTTCTAGTTCTAGATACCTGAGGAATCCTCACACTGATTTCCACAATGGTTGAAATAGTTTACAGTGCCACCAACAGTGTAAAAGTGTTCCTATTTCTCCACATCCTCTCCAGCACCTGTTGTTTCCTGACTTTTTAATGATTGCCATTCTAACTGGTGTGAGATGGTATCTCACTGTGGTTTTGAGTTGCATTTCTCTGATGGCCAGTGATGGTGAGCATTTTTTCACGTGTTTTTTGTCTGCATAAATGTCTTCTTTTGAGAAGTGTCTGTTCATGTCCTTCACTCACTTTTTGATGGGGTTGTTTTTTTCTTGTAAATTTGTTTGAGTTCATTGTAGATTCTGGATATTAGCCCTTTGTCAGATGAGGAGGTTGCAAAAATTTTCTCCCATTTTGTAGGTTGCCTGTTCACTATGATGGTAGTTTCTTTTGCTGTGCAGAAGCTCTTGAGTTGAATTAGACCCCATTTGTCAATTTTAGCTTTTGTTGCCATTGCTTTTGGTGTTTTAGACATGAAGTCCTTGCCCATGCCTATGTCCTGAATGTTAATGCCTAAGTTTTCTTCTAGGATTTTTATGGTTTTAGGTCTAACGTTTAAGTCTTTAATCCATCTTGAATTGATTTTTGTATAAGGTGTAAGGAAGGTATCCAGTTTCAGCTTTCTACATATAGCTAGCCAGTTTTCCCAGCACCATTTATTAAATAGGGAATCCTTTCCCCATTGCTTGTTTTTCTCAGGTTTGTCAAAGACCAGATAGTTGTAGATGTGCGGCGTTATTTCTGAGGGCTCTATTCTGTTCCATTGATCTACATCTCTGTTTTAGTAACAGTACCATGCTGTTTTGGTTACTGTAGCCTTGTAGTATAGTTTGAAGTCAGGTAGTCTGATGCCTCCAGATTTGTTCTTTTGGCCTAGGATTGACTTGGTGATGTGGGCTCTTTTTCAGTTCCATATGACCCTTAAAGTAGTTTTTTCCAATTCAGTGAAGAAAGTAATTGGTAGCTTGATGGGGATGGCATTGAATCTATAAATTACCTTGGGCAGAATGGCCATTTTCACGATATTGATTCTTCCTACCCATGAGCGTGGAATGTTCTTCCATTTCTTTGTATCCTCTTTTATTTCATTGAGCAGTGGTTTGTAGTTCTCCTTGAAGAGGTCCTTCACATCTCTTGTAAGTTGTATTCCTAGGTATTTTATTCTCTTTGAAGCAATTGTGAATTGGAGTTCACTCATGATTTGGCTCTCTGTTTGTCTGTTGTTGGTGTACAAGAATGCTTGTGATTTTCGTACATTGATTTTGTATCCTCAGACTTTGCTGAAGTTGCTTATCAGCTTAAGGAGATTTGGGGCTGAAACAATGGGGTTTTCTAGATATACAATCATGTCATCTGCAAACAGGGACAATTTGACTTCCTCTTTTCCTAATTGAATACCCTTGATTTCCTTCTCCTGCCTAATTGCCCTGGCCAGAACTTCCAACACTATGTTGAATAGGAGTGGTGAAAGAAGGCATCCCTGTCTTGTGCCAGTTTTCAAAGGGAATGCTTCCAGTTTTTGCCCATTCAGTATGATATTGGCTGTGGCTTTGTCATAGATAGCTCTTATTATTTTGAGATACGTCCCATCAATACCTAATTTATTGAGAGTTTTTAGCATGAAGGGTTGTTGAATTTTATCAAAGGACTTTTCTGCATCTATTGAGATCCTCATGTGGTTTTTGTCTTTGGTTCTGTTTCTATGCTGGATTACATTTATTGATTTGCGTATATTGAACCAGCCTTGCATCCCAGGGATGAAGCCCACTTGGTCATGGTGGATAAGCTTTTTGATGTGCTGCTGGATTCGGTTTGCCAGTATTTTATTGAGGATTTTTGCATCAATGTTCAAGAATATTGGTCTAAAATTCTCTTTTTTTGTTGTGTCTCTGCCCGGCTTTGGTATCAGGATGATGCTGGCCTCATCAAATGAGTTAGGGAGGATTCCCTCTTTTTCTATTGATTGGAATAGTTTCAGAAGGAATGGTACCAGCTCCTCCTTGTACTTCTGGTAGAATTCGGCTGTGAATCCATCCGGTCCTGGACTCTTTTTGGTTGGTAAGCTATTGATTATTGCCACAGTTTCAGATCCTGTTATTGGTCTATTCAGAGATTCAACTTCTTCCTGGTTTAGTCTTGGCACAGTGTATGTGTCAAGGAATTTATCCATTTCTTCTAGGTTTTCTAGTTTATTTGCATAGAGGTGTTTGTAGTATTCTCTGATGGTAGTTTGTATTTTTGTGGGATCGGTGGTGATATCCCCTTTATCATTTTTTATTGCATCTATTTGATTCTTCTCTCTTTTCTTCTTTATTAGTCTTGCTAGCGGTCTATCAATTTTGTTGATCCTTTCAAAAAACCAGCTCCTGGATTCATTAATTTTTTGAAGGGTTTTTTGTGTCTCTATTTCCTTCAGTTCTGCTCTGATTTTAGTTATTTCTTGCCTTCTGCTAGCTTTTGAATGTGTTTACTCTTGCTTCTCTGGTTCTTTTAATTGTGATGTTAGGGTGTCAATTTTAGATCTTTCCTGCTTTCTCTTGTGGGTATTTAGCGCTATACATTTCCCTCTACACTGCTTTGAATGCATCCTAGAGATTCTGGTATGTTGTGTCTTGGTTCTTTTTGGTTTCAAAGAACATCTCTATTTCTGGCTTCATTTCGTTATGTACCCAGTAGTTATTCAGGAGCAGGTTGTTCAGTTTCCATGTAGTCGAGTGGTTTTGAGTGAGATTCTTAATCCTGTGATCTGAGAGAGAGTTTGTTATAATTTCTGTTCTTTTACATTTGCTGAGGAGAGCTTTACTTCCAACTATGTGGTCAATTTTGGAATAGGTGTGGTGTGGTGCTGAAAAAAATGTATATTCTGTTGATTTGGGGTGGAGAGTTCTGTAGATGTCTATTAGTTCCGCTTGATGCAGTGCTGAGTTCAATTCCTGGGTATCCTTGTTGACTTTCTGACTCGTTGATCTGTCTAATGTTGACAGTGGGGTGGTAAAGTCTCCCATTATTAATGTGTGGGAGTCTAAGTCTCTTTGTAGGTCACTCAGGACTTACTTTATGAATCTGGGTGCTCCTGTATTGGGTGCATATATATTTAGGATAGTTAGCTCTTCTTGTTGAATTGATCCCTTTACCATTATGTAATGGCCTTCTTTGTCTCTTTTGATCTTTGTTGGTTTGAAGTCTGTTTTATCAGAGACTAGGATTGCAACCCCTGTCTTTTTTTGTTTTCTGTTTGTTTGGTAGATATTCCTCCATCCTTTTATTTTGAGCCTATGTGTGTGTCTGCACATGAGATGGGTTTCCTGAATACAGCACACTGATGGGTCTTGACTCTTTATCCAATTTGGCAGTCTGTGTCTTTTAATTGGAGCATTTAGTCCATTTACATTTAAAGTTAATAATTGTTATGTGTGAATTTGATCCTATCATTATGATGTTAGCTGGTTATTTTGCTCGTTAGTTGATGCAGTTTCTTCCTAGTCTCGATGGTCTTTACATTTTGGCATGATTTCGCAGCGGCAGGTACCGGTTGTGCCTTTCCATGTTTAGCGCTTCCTTCAGGAGCACTTTTAGGGCAGGCCTGGTGGTGACAAAATCTCTCAGCATTTGCTTGTCTGTAAAGGATTTTATTTCTCCTTCACTTATGAAGCTTAGTTTGGCTGGATATGAAATTCTGGGTTGAAAATTCTTTTCCTTAAGAATGTTGAATATTGGCTCCCACTCTCTTCTGGCTTGTAGAGTTTCTGCCGAGAGATTCGCTGTTAGTCTGATGGGCTTCCCTTTGAGGGTAACCCGACCTTTCTCTCTGGCTGCCCTTCACATTCTTTCCTTCATTTCAACTTTGGTGAATCTGACAATTATGTGTCTTGGAGTTGCTCTTCTCGAGGAATAGCTTTGTGGCGTTCTCTGTATTTCCTGAATCTGAATGTTGGCCTGCCTTGCTAGATTGGGGAAGTTCTCCTGGATAATATCCTGCAGAGCGTTTTCCAACTTGGTTCCATTCTCCCTGTCACTTTCAGGTACACCAATCAGACATAGATTTCGTCTTTTCACATAGTCTCGTATTTCTGGGAGGCTTTGCTCGTTTCTTTTTATTCTTCTTTCTCTAAACTTCCCTTCTCGCTTCATTTCATTCATTTCATCTTCCATCGCTGATACCCTTTCTTCCAGTTGACCACATCAGCTCCTGAGGCTTCTGCATTCCTCACATAGTTCTCGAGCCTTGGTTTTCAGCTCCATCAGCTCCTTTAAGGACTTCCCTGTATTGGTTATTCTAGTTATACATTCTTCTAAATTTTTTTCAAAGTTTTCAACTTCTTTGCCTTTGGTTCGAATTTCCTCCTGTAACTCAGAGTAATTTGATCGTCTGAAGCCTTCTTCTCTCAGCTCGTCAAAATCATTCTCCGTCCAGCTTTCTTCCATTGCTGGTGAGGAACTGTGTTCCTTTGCAGGAGGAGAGGTGCTCTGATTTTTAGAGTTTCCAGTTTTTCTGGTCTGTTTTTTCCCCATCTTTGTGGTTGTATCTACTTTTGGTCTTTGATGATGGTGATGTACAGATGGGTTTTTGGTGTGGATGTCCTTTCTGTTTGTTAGTTTTCCTTCTAACAGACAGGACCCTCAGCTGCAGGTCTGTTGGAGTACCCGGCCGTGTGAGGTGTCAGTCTGCCCCTGCTGGGGGGTGCCTCCCAGTTAGGCTGCTTGGGGTTCAGGGGTCAGGCACCCACTTGAGGAGGCAGTCTGCCCATTCTCAGATCTGCAGCTGCATGCTGGGAGAACCACTGCTCTCTTCAAAGCTGTTAGACAGGGACATTTAAGTCTGCAGAGGTTACTGCTGTCTTTTTGTTTGTCTGTGCTCTGCCCTCAGAGGTGGAGCCTACAGAGGCAGGCAGGCCTCCTTGAGCTGTGGTTGGCTCCACCCAGTTTGAGCTTCGGGGCTGCTTTGTTTACCTAAGCGAGCCTAGGCAATGGTGGGCGCCTCTCCCCCAGACTTGCTGCCGCCTTTCAGTTTGATCTCAGACTGCTGTGCAAGCAATCAGTGAGACTCCATGAGTGTAGGACCCTCTGAGCCAGGTGCGGAATATAATCTCCTGGTGCACCATTTTTTAAGCCCATCAGAAAAGCGCAGTATTTGGGAGGGAGTGACCCAATTTTCCAGGTGCCGTCTGTCACCCCTTTCTTTGACTAGGAAAGGGAACTCCCTGACCCCTTGCGCTTCCCGAGTGAGGCAATGCCTCGCCCTTCCTCGGCTCGCGCACGGTGCATGCACCCACTGACTGCGCCCACTGTCTGGCACTCCCTAGTGAGATGAACCGGGTACCTCAGATGGAAATGCAGAAATCACCCGTCTTCTGTGTCGCTCATGCTGGGAGCTGTAGACCAGAGCTGTTCCTATTCGGCCATCTTGTACAATCCTTTAGACACAGAGCACTGATTTGTGCATTTTTACAGAGTGCAGATTTGTGCATTTACAGTCCTTTAGCTAGACACAGAGCACTGATTGGTGCATTTATAATCCTCTAGCTAGACAGAAATGTTCTAGAAGTCCCCACTTGACCCAGGAAGTCCAGCTGGCTTCTCCTCTCAGTTGTATATGTGTGTCACTATTTCTGAGGCCTCTGTTCTGTTCCATCAGTCTACATATCTGTTTTGGTATCAGTACCATGCTGTTTTGGTTACTGTGGCCTTGTATAGTTTGAAGTCAGGAAGCATGATGCCTCCAGATTTCTTCTTTTTGCTTAAGATTGTCTTGGCTATGTGTGCTCTTTTTTGGTTCCATATAAACTTTAAAGTAGTTTTTTCCAATTCTGTGAAGAAAGTAAGTGGTAGCTTGATGGGGATAGCATTGAATCTATAAATTACCTTGGGCAGTATAGCTATTTTCATGATATTGATTCTTCCCATTCATGAGCATGGAATGTTCTTCCATTTGGTTGTGTCTTCTCTTATTTCATTGAGCAGTGGTCTGTAGTTCTGATTGAAGCAGTCCTTCACATCACTTGTAAGTTGGATTGCTAAGTATTTTATTCTATTTGTAGTAATTCTTAATGGGAGGTGACTCATAATTTGGCTCTCTGTTTGTCTATTATTGGTGTATAGGAATGCTTGTGATTTTTGCACATTTATTTTGTATCCTGAGATTTTGCTGAAGCTGCTTATGAGCCTAAGGAGATTTGGGGCTGAAATGATGGAGTTTCTTAAATATACAATCATGTCATCTGCAAACAGGGACAATTTGACTTTCTCTTTTCCTAATTAAACATCCTGTATTTCTTTCTCTTGCCTGATTGCCCTAGCCAGAACTTCCAATACTATATTGAATAGCAGTGGTGAGAGAAGGCATGCTTGTCTTGTGTTGGTTTTCAAAGGGAATGATTCCAGTTTTTGCCATTCAGTAAGATATTGGCTGTGTGTTTCTCATAAATAGCTCTTATTATTTTAAGATACATTCCATCAATACCTAGTTTATTGAGAGTTTTTAGCATGAAAAGCTGTTGAATTTTGTTGAAGGCCTTTTCTGCTTCTATTGAAATAACCACGTGGTTTTTGTCATTGGTTCTGTTTATGTGATGGATTACATTTATTGATGTGCACATGTTGAACCAGCCTTGCTTCCCAGGAATGAAGCTGACTTGATTGTGGTGGATAAGCTTTTGGATGTGCTGCTGGATTCAGTTTGCCAGTATTTTATTGAGGATTTTTGCATTGATGTTCATCAGGGATATTGGTCTAAATTTCTCTTTTTTTGTTGTGTCTCTGCCAGGCTTTGGTATCAGGATGATGCTGGCCTCATAAAATGAGTTAGAGAGGAATCCCTCTTTTTCTATTGATTGGAATAGTTTCAGAAGAAATGGTACCAGCTCCTCTTTGTACCTCTGGTAGAATTCAGCTGTGAATCCATCTGGTCCTGGACTTTTTTTGATTGATAGGCCATTAATTATTGCCTCAATATCAGAACCTGTTATTGGTCTATTCAAAGATTCAACTTCTTCCTGATTTAGTCTTGGGAGGGTGTATGTGTTGAGGAATTCATCCATTTCTTCTAGATTTTCTAGTTTATTTGCATAGAGGTATATACAGTGTTCTCTGATGGTAGTATGTATTTCTCTGGGATCAGATTTTTTGAAGGGTTTTTTTGTCTCTATCTCCTTCAGTTCTGCTCTGATCTTAGTTATTTCTTGTATTCTGCTAGCTTTTGAATTTTTCTGCTCTTGCTTCTCTAGTTCTTTTAATTGGGATGTTAGGGTGTCGATTTTAGATCTTTGCCACTTTCTCCTATGGGCATTTATTGCTATAAATTTCCCTCTACACATTGCTTTAAATGCGTTCCAGAGAGTCTTGTACCTTGTGTCTTTGTTCTCCTTGGTTTCAAAGAATATGTTTATTTCTGCCTTCATTTCCTTATTTACTCAGTAGTCATTCAGGAGCAGGTTGTTCAGTTTCCATGTAGTTGTGCAGATTTGAGTGAGTTTGTTAGTCCTGAGTTCTAGTTTGATTGCACTGTGGTCTGAGAGACAGTTTGTTATGATTTCTGTTCTTTTACATTTGCTGAGGAGTGTTCTACTTCCAATTATGTGGTCAATTTTAAAATGAGTATGACATGGTGCTGAGAAGAATGTATATTCTGTTGATTTGGGGTTTACAGTTCTGTAGAAGTCTATTAGGTCTGCTTGGTCCAGACCTGAGTTCAAGTCCTAGATATCCTTGTTAACCTTCTTTCTCAAGCTGAGACTGGAGCTGTTCCTATTTGGCCATCTTGGAAGTGACTAAATTTTTTAATTAAGATACCAAAAGAATGGGCAATAAAAGCAAAAGTAAACAAATGAAATTATATCAAATTAAAAGGCTTTTGCACAGGCAAAGAAACTATTAACAGAGTGACAAAAAGAACCTGCAGAATAGGAGAATATATGTGCAAATGATATGTCTGACCAGGCACTTATATACAAAATATATAAGGAACTTAAATATCTCAACAACGAAAAATTAAATAACCTGACTGAAAATGGGCAAAAGACCTGAACAGACATTTCCCAAAAGAAGACACATGAAAATGTTCAATGTCACTAATCATAAAGGAAATGCAAATCAAAGCACAATGAAATACCATCTCATTCAAATTACAATGGTTATTATTAAAAAGACAAAAGAAAACTAACGTTGGCAAGAATGTAGAAAAAGGGAACAATTACAAAATGTTGGTGGGACTGTAAGCTAGTACAGCCATTAGGAAAAAGAGTATGGAGGTTCCTCAAAAAACCTTTAAGCTAGTACAGCATTATGAACAGGAGTACGGAGGTTCCTCAGAAAATTCCTCAAAAAAAAAAAAAAGGTTTGGAGGTTCCAAAAAAATTTAGGTTCCTCAAAAAAAAAAAGGGTATGGAGATTCCTCAAAATTAGAACTACTATATTATCAAGCAATGCCACTACTGGATATATATCCTAAGGAAATGAAATCAGAATGTCAAAGTGATTTTGAACTTTCCTGTCTTTTGCAGCACTATTTACAATAACAAAGATGTAAAAACAACATGTTTAACATTAGGTTAACAAATAATTTAAAATGTGGTATATAGATAAAATGAAATATTAGTCAGCCATAAATAGAATGAAATCCTGTCATCTGCTGTAATATGGATAATCCTGGAGGATATCACAGTAAGTGAAATAAGCTAAACACAAATACCACATGATTTCACTAATATCTGGGAACAAAACTCTTTTTTAACTTGATGTTATAGAAGCACAGAATCTCAGAGGGCTTACTGAAGGTAAAGTCAGGGGAGGTTAAGTAGAAGATGGAGAGAAGTTGATCAATGGCTAAAAAGTTAAAATTAGATGAGAGGAATACATTGTGGTATTCTCTTTCACAGTAAGGTGACTGCAGTTAACCATAAAATATATATTACAAAATAGCTAAAAAACAGTGGCTTTTGAATATTTTAATCACAAAACAGTTAATGTATAAGATGATAATTACAATTATTACCATGATTGAATTATTATAAAACATAGATATGTATCAAAACATACCACATAAATATGTACAATTGCAATAAGATGATTCAAAAAATAAGTAAATACATAAACATTAAACAGGGAAATAAAGTAAAAATACCAATACTACCACTTTCTTGTGAAAAATGAGAACATCAAAGGTAAAAATGAAAACATCAACAAAATCTAAAAAGTTCTAGAGTGGTGCCAGGCATGGAGGATCACGTCTAAAATGCCAGCACTTTGGGATGCCGAGGCAGGCAGATCACTTGAGGTCAGGAGTTCAAGACCAACCTGACCAACATGACGAAACCCTGACTCTATTAAAAATACAAACTTAGGTGGACGTGGTGGTTCATGTCTGTAACGCCAGCTACTTAGGAGGCTGAGGCAGGAGAATCACTTGAACCTGAAAGGCAGAGGTTGTGGTGAGCTGTGATAGCACCACTGCACTCCAGCCTGGGCAACAAGAGCAAAACTCCATCTCATAAAGAAAAAAAAAAAGTTCTATAGTGGAAAAGGAATTTTACAAAGAATAAGATTTAGTTTATAATACATTTTTCCATATAGAAATATTGTAAATTTAAAGTATGATGGAGTAAAGTCTTTATAAGTTTTATCATTCAAAAAAAGAAACAAAGAAACATAGAGTGCCAGATACCCTAGAACTTAAACATAAAATTAAAATTTAGACACTTTTGAATATCTGAACATTCAGACATCTTATAACCTTGAAAATAATTCTTCAAAAATTACTGGAGGAAAATTTTTAACAGTAGACTAAACCAAGCAGAAGAAATATTTCACAACTTGAAGAGCAGTCTTTCAAATTTACCAATTGAGAAAAACATTTTAAAATATAATTATTTAAAAAATAGCAAAGTGTTTGAGGCATATGGAAATATGTAAAGTGACAAAACCTGACAAACAGGCCTTCCTAAGACAGAAGAAGAAGAATCAAGCAACCTGGAAAACATATTTGAGGGATAAATTCAAGAAAACATTTCTAATCTCTCTAGAGAGGTAGACATCCAATCAGATACAAGAAACTCAGAAAACATCTGTGAGATGCTATACAAGATGAACATCACCAAGGCATATAGTCATCAGGCTACATGAGGTCAATGCTAAAGAAACATATCTTAACTGAAGCTAGAGACAAGGGTCAAATCATCTAGAGAAAAGTGTCACACAAAGGAAGATCCATGAGACTAACAGTAGACTTTACAGCAGAAGCTATCCAAGTCAGAAGAGAGTGGGGTTCTATTCTTAACCTCCTTAAAGGAAAGGAATGCTAGCCAAAGACTTTATATCCTGTCAAACTTAGCTTCATAAATGAAGGGACAGGCAAATACCATGGGATTTCATCAACTACTAGCCTGGCCCTAGAAGGAATGTTCAAAGGAATTCTAAACATAGAAAAAAAAATTCCCATCTGAAAAGGGCACATAATTACAAACTTCACAGGTGCTATAAAAGAATTACACAATTGAAACTACATACAGCTAGCTAAAAACACTATGGCAGGAACAAAATCTCACATATAAATATTAATCTTAAATTGCAAATGGCCTAAATGTCCCATCTAGAAAGCGTAGAGTGTGGTAGGATTAATGAAAATAAGACACAACTATTTACTGTCTACAAGAGGCCCACCTAATGGCTAAAGACATCATCAGACTCAAAGGAAAAGCATGGGAAAAGATATATCATGTAAACTGAAAGCAAAAGTGAGCAGAAGTAGCCATTCTTATAATAGATAACACAGACTTTAAACAGGCCACAGTTTATAAAGACACAGAAGGGCATTACATAATGATAAAGTTTTCAATACAACTAAGAAATTTAACTATCCTAAATAAATACACACCCAACACTGGAGCACCAAGATTCATAAAACAAATACTACTAGACATAAGAAGAAAGACTGATAGACTGTGGAAAGATTATAGCCTTAAATGCCCACATCAAAAAGATAGAAAGATCTGAAATTGACAATTCAACATTAAACATCAAGCAAATAGAAAAACACAAACCAAACCCAAAGATAGAAGAAAAGAGATAACAAAGATCAGAGTAGAATGAAATGAGATTGAGATGAGAAAAAAATAATACAAAAAATCAAGAAAATTAAAAGTCAGCTCTTTGAAAGAATAACAAAATGAAGAGACTCCTAGGTAGACTAACCAAAAAAACAGAAGATTTAAGATAGGCTAATCAGAAATAATAAAAATGACATTACAACTGATACCACAGAAATATAAAAGATCATCAGAGACTACTATGAACACTTCTATGGACACAAACTAGAAAACCTAGAGGAAGTAGACAAATTCCTAGAAACATACGACATCCCAAGATTGAACCAGGATGAAATAGAAATCTCGAATAGAACAATAACTAGAAATGCATGTGAATTAGTCAATGTAATTCTTCCAAGAAAATGGCCCAGGACCAGATGGATTCACAGCCAAATTTTACTAAGTGTACAAAGAAAAGCTCATGGAAATTACTGGTAATGACTGGAAAAAATATCATGGAAATGACTGAAAATCTCATGGATATGACTGGAAATCTCATGAAAATGATTGAAAGAATCTCACCGAAATGACTGGAAAAGAAATTGAAGAGGAAATATTCTTCCTCATTCTAAAAATCCCGTATCTCCCTGATACCCAAATCAGGAAAGGACAAAGTAAGAAAACTGCAGGCCAATATCCATAATGCATATATATATATATGAATTATTAAGAAAATACTAGCAAACTGAATTCAACAACACATCACAAAGTGAATGCATCATGATCAGCTGGGCTCTCTTTCAGGGATGCAAGGATGGTTCAATATATGCACATAAATAAACATGATTCACTGATTCACATAAACATAACAAAGAACAAAATCATATGACATTCTCAATAGATGCACAAAAAGCACTCAATAAAATCTAACACTCTTCCATGATAAAAACCCTCAACAAACTAAGAGCCATGTATCATAAATACATGACCAACTTCATATTAAATGAAAACATTCGAAAGCATTTTGCCCAAGAAGTAAAACAAGACAAGGAAGTCTATGATCACCACTCTTATTCAACATAGTACTGAAAGTCTTGGCCAGAACAATCAGGCAAGAAAAATAAATATAAGCCACCCAAATTGAAAAAAAGAAAGTCAAATTATCTCTGTTCATTGATGACATAATTGTTAACCTGGAAAACCCTACAGACTCCTCCAACAGTCTCCTAGACTTGACAAATGACTTTAGTAACATCTCAGGATACAAAAATGAATGTACAACAATCAGTAACTCTTTCATGCACCAATTACATTCAAGCTGTGACCAAAAACAAACAAACCAAAAACACTCCAATTCACAATAGCCACACAAAAAATATAATACCTAGAAATACATTTAACAAAGTAGGTGACAGATCTCTACAGGGAGAAATACAAAACTCTGATTCTAAAAAATCAGAGATGAACTAAACAAATGGAAAAAAATGTCCCATGCTTATGGTTCAGAATAATGCATATGGTTAAAATGACCATATTAATGAACTACAGATTGAGTGCAATTAATATCAAATTGCCAATGTCATTTTTCACAGAATTAGAAAAAAATCCTTAATTTCATACAAAATCAAAAGAGCCCAAATAGCCAATGCAATTCTATGCAAAAATAACAAAATTGGAAGCATCTCATTGCCTGAGTTCAAATTACACTACTAAAGTCAATAAAACAGCACTGTATTGGTATGAAAACAGACACACAGATGACTGGAGCTCAATAGAATACTCAGAAATGAAGCCACGTACCTACAACCAACTGATCTTTGACAAAGTTGACAAAAATAAACAATGGGAAAAGGACACCCAATTCAAATAATGGTGCTGGGAAAATTGGCCAATAATAGGTAAAAAACATGAATGCGTACCCATCTCTCTCACTCTATACAAAAATTAACTCAAGAGAGATTGAAAAACCTAAACATAGAGCTTGAAACTGTAAGATTTGCCAGAAGTAAACCTAAGAAGAACCTAAGAAAAGCTCTTCTGGACATTGGCAGAGGCAAATAATTCACAACAAAAACCCCAAAGCAAATGCAACAAACACAAAACTAGACAAATGGGATCTAATTAAACTAAAAATATGACTCTGCACAGCAAAAGAAACTCTCAAGAGAGTAAATGGACAACATAAACATACAACATGAGAGAAACTAATTGGAAATTATTCATCTGAGAAAGTAATAACATCTAGAGTCCACAACACAACACTGAACAAGACAAGAAACACAAAACCCCATTACAGATTGCACAAAACACATGAACAGATATTTCTCAAAAGGAGAAATACAAGCAGATGAGAAACACATGAGAAAATACTCAACACTGCTAATCATCAGAGAAATGCTAATTAAATTCAGTGACAACATTTTACACCAGTCAGAATGGCTACTATTAACACATTTTTTTTAGAAAAAATAGATGTTGATGTGGATGCAGAGAAAAGAGAACACTTTTACACTGTAGGTGAGAATGAAAATTGGTTCAATCTCTATGGAAAACAGTATGAAATGTTTCAAAAAATTAAAATAGAGCTATCATTCAATCCAGTAATCCCACTACTGGGTATCTGTCCAAAGGAAAAGAAATTATTATATAAAAAAGACACCTGCACTTGTATATTTATTGCAGCACTATTCACAGTAGCAAAGTCATGGAAACAACCAGGGTCCAGCAACAGTTGATCAGATAAAGAAAATGTCATATATATAAACCACTGAATACTATACAGCCATAAAAATGAATGAAATCATATCCTCTGTAGCAACATAGAAGGAGCTGAGGCCACTATCCTAGGAAAACTCTTTCAGAAGCAAAAAATAAAGTGTTGCATAATGTCATTTATAAGTAGAAGCTAAACAATGAACATCCTTAAAAACAAAAATGAAAAAACAGACACTGAGGACTCTAGAAAAAGAAAGGAAGAAAGGAGGAAAGGGTGGAAAGATTAAAAATTGATACAGTGGTCATTATATGGGGGACAGGTATACTAGAAGCTCAATTCCCATTATTATACAATATACCCAAGAAACAAACATGCACATGTACCCCCTGAATCTAAAATTAAAAAATAAGGAAAACTTCAGGTTAATATTTATGATGAACAATTGATGCTAAAAACGTCAACAAAATACTGGCAAACTGAATCCAGCAGTACATGAAATAGCTTTCCACCACAACCAAATAGGCTTTATTCCTGGGATGCAAGGTTGGTTCAACATACACAAATCTACAAATGTGATTTATCACATAAACTGAAGCCAAAAACCACATGATTATCTCAATAAATGCAGAAAAAAAATTTGATAAAATTTAACACACCCTAATTTTAAAAACTGTAAATAAAGTAGGTATTAAAGGAATATGCTTCAAAATAGACAATGAGCCAGCTGCAGAAGTTTTTTTTTTTTAATACCCCACTGGTGCCTGGAAAGGCAGCAAGACAGAACCATTCACTCCCCTGCAAAGGGGGCTGAAGCCAGGAAGCCAAGTGGTCTAGCTCAGTGGATCCCACCCCCTCAGAGTCCAGCAAGCTAACATCCACTAACTTGAAATTCTTGCTGCCAGCACAGCAATCTGAAGTTGATGCAGGATGCCCAAGCTTGGTAGGGGGAAGGGCGTTCACTATTACTGAGGCTTGAGTAGGCGGTTTTCCCTTCACAGTGTAAATGAAGCTACCAGGAACCTGGGCGGAGCCCACCACAGCTGAGCAAAGCCACTGTACCCAGACTACCTCTCTGGACTCCTTCTCTTTGGGAAGGGCATCTCTAAAAGAAAGGCAGCAGCCCCAGTCAGGGGATTATAGATAAAAGCTCTAACTCCCTGGGACAGAGCACCTGGGGGAAAAGGCGCAGGGGACGCAGCTTTAGGAGACTTAAAAGTTCCTACCTGCTGGCTCTGAAGAGAGCAGCAGGTCTCCCAGCACAGCACACGAGCTCTGCTAAGGGACAGACTGCCTCCTCAAGTGGGACCCTGAACCCCATGTATCCTGACTCCCATGTATCCTGACTCGGAGACATCTTCCAGCAGGGATCGACAGATACCTCATATAAGAGAGTTCCGGCTGCCATCTGGTGTGTGCCCCTCTAGGATGAAGCTTCCAAAGGAAGGATCGGGCAGCAATCTTTGCTGTTCTGTGGCCTCCACTGGTGATACACGAAAACAGGGTCTGAAGTGGACCTCCAACAAACTCTAGCAGACCTGCAACAGAGAAGCCTGACTGTTAGAAGGAAAACTAACAGAAAGGAATAGCATCAACATCAACCAAAAGGATGTACACACAGAAATGCCATCTGAAGCTCACCAACATCAAAGACCAAAGGTAGATAAATAAACAAAGATGAGGAAAAACCCATGCAAAAAGGCTGAAAATTCCAAAAACCAGAACACCTCTTCTCCTCCAAAGGAACACAACTCCTCACCAGCAAGGGAACAAACTGGACAGAGAATGAATTTGAGGAATTGACTGAAGTAGGCTCAGAAAGTCGGTAATAACAAACTCCTCTGAGCTAAAGGAGCATGTTCTAACCCAATGCAAGAAACTGAGAACCTTCAAAAAAAGTTAGACAAATTGTTAACTAGAATAACCAGTTTAGAGAAGAACATAAATGACCTGATGGAGCTGAAACGCACAGCATGAGGAATTCGTGAAGCATACAGAAGTATCAATAGCTGAATCCATAAAGCAGAAAAAAGGATATGAGAGACTGAAGATCAACTTAATGAAATAAAATGTGAAGATAAGATTACAGAAAAAAAGCATGAAAAAAATGAACAAAGGCCCCAAGAAATATGGGACTTCATGAAAAGACAAAGCCTATGTTTGATTGGTATACCTGAAAGTGACGGGGAGAATGGAATTAAGTTTGAAAACAAACTTCAAGTTATTACGCAGGAGAACTTCCTTACCTAGCAAGACAGGCAAACATTCAAATTCAGAAAATACAGACACCACCACAAAGATTGTCCTTGAGAGGAGCAACCACAAGACACATAATCATCAGATTCCAATATTCAACATTCTTAAAGAAAAGAATTTTCAACCCAGAATTTCATATCCAGCCAAACTAAGCTTCACAAGCGAAGGAGAAATAAAATCCTTTACAGACAAGCAAATGCTGAGAGATTTTCTCACCACCAGGCCTGCCTTACAAGAGCTCCTTAAGGAAGCACTAAACATGGAAAGAAACAACTGGGACCAGCCACGGTAAAAACATACCAAATTGTAAAGACCATCGACACTGTAAAGAAACTGCATCAACTAACAGGAAAAATAACCAGCTAGCATCATAATGACAGGATCAAATTCACACATAACAATATTAACCTTAAATGTAAATGGCCTAAATGCCCCATTTAAAAGACACAGACTGGGAAATTGGATAAAAAGGTAAGACCCATCAGTGTGCTGTAGTCAGGACACCAATCTCACATGCAGAGACACACATGGGCTCGGAATAAAGGGATGGAGGAAGATCTACCAAGCAAATGGAAAACAAAAAAGGCAGGGGTTGCAATCCTACTCTCGGATAAAACAGACTTTACACCAACAAAGATCAAAAGAGACAAACAAGGCCATTACATAATGGTAAAGGGATCAATTCAACCAGAAGAACTAACTATCCTAAATATATATGCACCCAATACAGGAGCACCCAGATTCATAAAGCAAGTCCTTAGAGACCTACAAAGAGACTTAGACTCCCACACAATAATAATGGGAGACTTCAACACCCCACTGTCAACATTAGACAGATCAACGAGACAGAAAGTTAACAAGGATACACAGGAATTGAACTCAGCTCTGCACCAAGTGGACCTAATAGACATCTACAGAACTCTCCACCCGAAATCAACAGAACATACATTCTTTTCAGCACCACATTGAACTTATTCCAAAATTGACCACATAGTTGGAAGTAAAGCACTCCTCAGCAAATGCAAAAGATAGAAACATAACAAACTGTCTCTCAGACCACAGTGCAATAAAACTAGAACTCAGGATTAAGAAACACACTCAAAACTGCTCAACTACATGGAAACTGAACAACCTCCTCCTGAATGACTACTGGGTACATAACGAAATGAAGGCAGAAATAAAGATGTTCTTTGAAACCAACAAGAACAAAGATGTAACATACCAGAATCTCTGGGACACATTCAAAGCAGTATGTAGAGGGAAATTTATAGCACTAAATGCCCACAAAAGAAAGCAGGAAAGATCTAAAATTGACAGCCTAACATCACAATTAAAAGAACTAGAAAAGCAAGAGCAAACACATTAAAAAGCTAGCAGAAGGCAAGAAATAACTAAGATCAGAGCAGAACTGAAGGAAATAGAGACAGAAAAAACCATTCAAAAAATCAATGAATAGAGGAGCTGGTTTTGTGAAAAGATCAACAAAATTGATAGACCACCAGCAAGACTAATAAAGAAGAAGAGTGAGAAGAATCAAATAGAGGCAACAAAAAATGATAAAGGGGATATCACCACTGATCCCACAGAAATACAAATTACCATCAGAGAATACCATAAACACCTCTACACAAATAAACTAGAAAATCTAGAAGAAATGGATAAATTCCTCAACACATACACTCTCCCAAGACTAAACCAGGAAGAAGATGATCCCTGAATAGACCAATAACAGGCTCTGAAATTGAGGCAATAATTAATAGCTTACCAACCAAAAAAAGTCCAGGACCAGATGGATTCACAACCAAATTCTAGTAGAGGTACAAGGAGGAGCTGGTACCATTCCTTCTGAAACTATTCCAATCAATAGAAAAAGAGGGAATCCTCCCTAACTCATTTGATGAGGCCAGCATCATCCTGATACCAAAGCCTGGCAGAGACACAACAAAAAAAGAGAATTTTAGACCAATATCCTTGATGAACATTGATGCGAAAATCCTCAATAAAAAACTGGCAAACTGAATCCAACAGCCCATCAAAATGCTTATCCACCATGATCAAGTGGGCTTCATCCCTGGGAGGCAAGGCTGGTTCAACATACACAAATCAATAAATGTAATCCAGCACATAAACAGAACCAATGACAAAAACCATGTGATTATCTCAATAGATGCAGATAAGTCCTTTGACAAAATTCAACAGCCCCTCATGCTAAAAACTCTCAATAAATTAGGTATTGATGGGACGTATCTCAACATAATAAGAGATATTTGTGACAAACCCACAGCCAATATCATACTGAATAGGCAAAAACTGGAAGCATTCCTTTTGAAAACGGGCACAAGACAGGGATGCCCTCTCTCATCTCTCCTATTCAACAAGTGTTGGACGTTCTGGCCAGGGCAATCAGGCAGGAGAAAGAACTAAAGGGTATTCAATTAGGAAAAGAGGAAGTCAAATTGTCCCTGTTTGCAGATGACATGATTGTATATCCAGAAAACCCCATCGTCTCAGCCCAAAATCTCCTTAAGCTGATAAGCAACTTCAGCAAAGTCTCAGGATACAAAATCAATGTACAAAAATCACAAGCATTCTTATACACCAATAACAGACAAACAGAGAGCCAAATCAAGAGTGAACTCCAATTCACAATTGCTTCAAAGAGAATAAAATACCTAGGAATACAACTTACAAGAGACATGAAGGACCTCTTCAAGGAGAACTACAAACCACTGCTCAATGAAATAAAAGAGGATACAAACAAATGGAAGAACATTCCATGCTCATGGGTAGGAAGAATCAATATCGTGAAAATGGCCATACTGCCCAAGGTAATTTATAGATTCAATGCCATCCCCATCAAGCTACCAATGACTTTCTTCACAGAATTGGAAAAAACTACTTTAAACTTCATATGGAACCAAAAAAGAGCCCGCATTACACAGACAATCCTAAGCCAAAAGAACAAATCTGGAGGCATCACGCTACTTGACTTCAAACTATACTACAAGGCTACAGTAACCAAAACAGCATGGCACTGGTATCAAAACAGAGATATAGACCAATGGAACAGAACAGAGCCCTCAGAAATAATGCCACATATCTGAAACTATCTGATCTTTGACACACCTGACAAAAACACAAAATGGGGAAAGGATTCCCTATTTAATAAATGATGCTGGGAAAACTGGCTAGCCATACGTAGAAAGCTGAAACTGGATCCCTTCCTTACACCTTATACAAAAATTAATTCAAGATGGATTAAAGACTTACATGTTAGACCGAAAACCATAAAAACCCTAGAAGAAAACCTAGGCAATACCATTCAGGACAGAGGCATGGGCAAGGACTTCATGTCTAAAACACCAAAAGCAATGGCAACAAAAGCCAAAATTGACAAATGGGATCTAATTAAACTAAAGAGCTTCTGCACAGCAAAAGAAACCACTATCAGAGTGAATAGGCAACCTACAGAATGGGAGAAAATTTTTGCAACCTACTCATCTGACAAAGGGCTAATATCCAGAATCTACAATGAACTCAAACAAATTTACAAGAAAAGAACAAACAACCCCATCAAAAAGTGGGTGAAGGATATGAACAGACACTTCTCAAAAGAAGACATGTATCAGCCAAAAGACACATGAAAAAATGCTCATCATCACTGGCCATCAGAGAAATGCAAATCAAAACCACAATGAGATACCATCTCACACCAGTTAGAATGGCAATCATTAAAAAGTCAGGAAATAACAGGAGCTGGAGAGGATGTGGAGAAATAGGAACACTTTTACACTGTTGGTGGGATGGTAAACTAGTTCAACCCTTGTGGAAGTCAGTGTGGCGATTCCTCAGGGATCTAGAACTAGGAATACCATTTGACCCAGCCATCCCACTACTGGGTATATACCCAAAGGATTATAAATCATGCTGCTATGAAGACACATGCACACGTACATTTATTGCAGCACTATTCACAATAGCAAAGACTTGGAACCAACCCAAATGTCCAACAATGATAGACTGGATTAAGAAAATGTGGCACATATACACCATGGAATACTATGCAGCCATAAAATTGATGAGTTCATGTCCTTTGTAGGGACATGGATGAAGCTGGAAACCATCATTCTCAGCAAACTGCCACAAGGACAAAAAAACAAACACCGCATGTTCTCACTCATAGGTGGGAATTGAACAATGAGAACACATGGACACAGGAAGGGGAACATCACACACCGGGCCTGTTGTGGGGTGGGGGGAGGGGGGAGGGATAGCATTAGGAGATATACTAATGTCAAATGACGAGTTAATGGGTGCAGCACACCAACATGGCACATGTATATATATGTAACAAACTTGCACCTTCTGCACATGTACCCTAAAACTTAAAGTATAATTTAAAAAAAAAAAGATCAACAAAATTGATAGACTCCTAGCTAGACTAATAAAGTAGAGAAGAGAGAAGAATCAAATAGACACACTAAAAAATGATAAAGGAGATATCATCACGGATCCCACAGAAATACAAATTACCATCAGAGAATACTATTAACACCTCTATGCAAATATACTGGAAAATCTAGAAGAAATAGATAAGTTCCTAAACACCCTCCCAAGACTAAATGAGGAAGAAGTCAAATCCCTGAATAGACCAATAACAAATTCTAAAATTGATGCAGTAATTAATAGCCTACCAAACAACAACAAAAAGCCCAGGACCAGACAGATTCACAGCCGAATTCTACCAGAGGTACAAAGAAGACCTGGTACCATTGTTTCTGAAACTATTCCAAACAATGGAAAAAGAGGGACTTCTCCTTAACCCATTTTATAAGGCCAGCATCATCATACCAAAACCTGGCAGAAACACAACAAAAATGAAAATTTCAGGCCAATATCCCTGATGAAAATCGATGTGAAAATCCTCAATTAAATACTGGCAAACCAAATCCAGAAGCACATCAAAAAGCTTATCCATCACAATCAAGTCAGCTTCATCACTGGGATGCAAGGCTGGTTCAACATACATAAATTAATAAATGTGATCCATCACATACAATGACAAAAACCACATGATTATCTCAACAAATATGCAAAAGGCTTTCAATAAAATTCAACCCCTCTTCACGCTAAAAATTCTCAAGAAACCAGGTATTGCTGGAACGTATCTCAAAATAGTAAAAGCTATATATGACATACCCACAGCCAATATCATGCTAAATGGGGAAAAGCTGGAAACACTCTTTTTGAAAACTGGCACAAAACGAAGATGCCCTCTTTCACTACTCCTATTCTACACAGTATTGGTAGTTCTGGCCAGGGCAAACAGGCAAGTAAAAGAAATAACGGGAGCTGAAATAGGAAAAGAGAAACTCAAATTGTCTCTGTAGATGACATGATTGTATATTTAGAAAACCTTATTGTTTCAGCCCAAAATCTCCTTAAACTGATAAGCAGCTTCAGCAAAGTCTCAGGATACAAAATCAATGTGCAAAAATCACAGGCATTTTTATACACCAATAATAGACAAACAGGAAACCAAATCATGAGTCAACCCCCATTCACAATTGCTTCAAAGAGAATAAAATACCTAGGAATACAACTCACAAGGAATGTGAAGGACCTCTTCAAGGAGAACTACAAACCACTGCTCAAAGAAATAAGAGAGGACACAAACAAATGGAAAAACATTCTGTGCTCATGGATAGGAAGAATCAATATTGTGTAAAAAGTAATTAATACATTCAATGCTATTCCCATCAAGCTACCACTGACTTTCCTCACAGAATTAGAAAAAGCTACTTTAAATTTCATATGGAACCAAAAAAGAGCCCACACAGCCAAGACAGTCCTAAGCAAAAAAAAAAAAAAAGAAAAAGAAAGCTGGAGGCATCACACTACCTGACTTCAATCTATACTACAAGGCCACAGTAAGCAAAAATGCATGGTACTGATACCAAAACAGATATATACACCAATGGAACAGAACAGAGGCCTCAGAAATAGCACCACACATCTACAACCATCTGATCTTTGACAAACCTAACAAAAATGAGCAATGAGGAAAATATTCCCTATTTAATAAATGGGGTTGGGAAAACTGCTTAGCCATATGAAGAAAACTGACACTGGACCTCTTACACCTTATACAAACATTGACTGAAGATGGATTAAAGACTTAAATGTAAGACCTAAAACCATAAAACCGCTAGAGAAAAACCTAGGCAATACCATTCAGGACATGGGCATGGGCAAAGACTTCATGACTAAAACACCAAAAGCAATGGCAACAAAAGCCAAAATTGACAAATGGAATCTAATTAAACAAACAGCTTCTGCACAGAAAAAGAAACTATCATCAGAGTGAACAGGCAACCTAAAGAATGAAAGAATATTTTTGCAATCTATCCATCTGAAAAAGAGCGAATATTCAGAATCTACAAGGAACTTAAACAAATTTACAAGAAAAAAACAAACAACCCTATCAAAAAGTGGGTGAAGGATATGAACAGACACTTCTAAAGAGAAGACATTTATGTGGCCAAAAAACATATGAAAAAAAGCTCATCATCACTGGTCATTAGAGAAATTCACTTCAAAACCACAATGAGATACCATCTCACACCAGTTAGAATGGCGATCATTGAAAAGTCAAAAAACTACAGATGCTGGAGAGTATGTGGAGAAATAGTAATGCTCTTACACTGTTGGTGGTATTGTAAATTAGTTCAACCATTGTGGAAGGCAGTGTGGTGATTCCTCAAGGATCTAAAACCAAGAAATACCATTTGACTCGGCAAACCCATTACTGGGTATATACCCAAAGGATTATAAATCATTCTACTATAAAGACACATGCACACATATGTTTAATGCAGCACTATTCACAATAGCAAAGACTTGGAACCAACCCAAATGCCCATCAATAATAGACTGGATAAAGAAAATGTGGCACATATACACCATGGTATACTATGCAGCCATAAAAAAGAATGTCCTTTTTCAAGGACATGGATGAAGCTGGGAACCATCAGTCACAGAAAACTAACACAGGAACAGAAAACCAAACATCACATGTTCTCAATCATAAATGGGAGTTGAACAATGAGAACACATGGACACAGGAAGGCGAAAATAAAACACTGGGACTTGTCAGGGACTGGGGGATTATGGGAGGGATAGAATTAAGAGAAACACCTAATGTAGATGACGGGTTGATGGGTGTAGCAAACCACCATGGCACGTGTATGTTTATATAACAAACCTGCACATTCTGCATATGTATTCCAGAACTTCAAGTTCAATTTTTAAAAAGTTTTATTTTTAAAATTTAGTAGGTATACAGAAACCAAAACAGTTGGTGGTGGTACAGAAACAGACACATATGCCAGTGGAAAGAATGCAGAACCCAGAAATAAAGCCACACAGCTACTATCATCTGATCTTTGACAAAGTTCTCAAAAACTAAACAATGAGGAAAGGACTCCCTATTCAATAAATTGTGCTGGGACAGCTGGCTAGCCATATGCAGAAAAATAAAACTAGATCCCTTTCTTTCACCATATACAAAATTAATTCAAGATAGATTAAATGTTCAAATGTAAGAACTGAAACTATAAGAATCCTAGGAAAAAAAAAAACCCTAGGAAACACTACTGTGAATGTCAGTGTTGGCAAAGAATGTATGACTAGGTCCTCAAAAGTAACTGCAACAAAAAATTAACAAGTGACTCCTAATTAAATCAAAAAGATTTTTCACAGTAAAAGAAAATCTCAACAGAGTAAACACACAACCTACAAATGGGAGAATATGTTCACAAGTAACACATCTGACAAAGGTTTATTATGCCAGAATTTATGAGGAAATGAACATGCAAAAAACTCATTCTATCAAAAAATAGGCAAAAGACATGGACACTTCTCAAAAGAAGACAGATAAGTAGCCAACATATAAAAAAATACACCACATCACTAATTATCAGGAAATGCAAATCAAAACCACAAGGAGGTATTATCTCACACCAGTCAGATTGGCTACTATTAAAATGTCAAAAAAAAAAAAAAAAAACAGCTGCTTGAGAAAAAAGCATGCTTATACACTGCTAGGGGGTAATGCAAACTAGTTCACCCACTATGGAAAGTACTTTGGAGACTTTTCAAAGAACTTAGAACTACTGTTTGACCTAGCTGGGTATATATCCAAAAGAAAACAAATTCTCTGCCAAAAGACACATGCACTAACACGTTTATCGCAGCATGATTCACAATAATAAAGACACGGAATCAACCCAAGTGCTCAATGGTAGATTAGATAAAGAAAATATGGTACATATACACCTTGGAATATTATGCAGCCATAAAATTAATGAAATCATGTTCTTCGAAGCAACACGGGTGCAGCTGAAGGCCATTATTCTAAGCAAACTAATGCAGAAACAGAAAACCAAACACTCCATGTTCTCATTTATAAGTGGAAGCTAAACATCACATACTAATCGACATAGAAATGGCAACAATAGAAGCTGGGTCTACTAGACAAGGAAGGGAGGAAATGGGGCAAGTGTTGAAAAACTAACTATTGGGAAGTATATTCAGTACCTTGGTGATGGGATCATTTTTACCCTCAGCATCATGCAATATAGGTAACCATCCTGCACATGTACCTCTTGAATCTAAAATAAAAGTTATGGGGAAAAAAAAGATTCAAGTACAGAGAAACAAGAAACTAAGAAAATATAAAATGGCCAATAGATACATAAGAAAAAGTTCAACATCCCTAAATATCAGAGTAACACAAATGAAAATCCCAGGAAGCTATCACCTTACACCTGATAGACTGGCTGTAATCAAAAAGATGAATGACCTCAAATGTTGGTGAGAATGTGGAGAAAAGAAACAACTTGTACACTGTTGGTTGTGTTGTATATCAGTGCTGCCATTTGGAAAACAGTGTGGAGGCTCTCAAAAACCTAAAAGTAGAATTACTATATGCGCCAGATTCCTAATTCTGGTTATAAACTCAAATGAATTGAAATCAATATTTTAAAGAGATATATACACTTTTATGTTTATTGCAGTATTATTCATTATAACCAAGATACAGAAACAACCTCAGTGTCCATCAATGGATGAATGTATTTTATAAATGTGGTATATATACACAATGGAATACTGTTCTGCATTTTAAAAAGACAAAACATTCTGTTTTTATGACAAAGTGGATTAACCTAGAGCACGTTATATTAAGATAAATAAGCCAAGCACAAAAGAGAAAAATACCATATGATCTCACTTACATGTGGAATCTGAAAAAGTCAAACTCATAAAAGCATAGAGTACAGTGGTGGCCCTAAAAGTCTGGAAGAGGTTGTGGATAGAGAAAGGGGAAATGTCGGTCAATGGGTATAAAGTTCAGGTGTATAGGAGGAAAAGGTTCTGGTGTTCTATTTAACACCATGATGACTACAGTTAATAATAAGGAATCATATATTTCAAAATAGCTAAGGAAGAAAATTTTGAATGTTCTCACCACAAAGAAATGATAAATATTTGAGCTCACAGATGTGCTAATTACTCTGGTTTGATCATTTCACAATGTATACGTGTATGATAACATGACATTTTACCCTGTAAGTATATACAATCGTTATTTTTAATTACAAATATAAGATTTACAAACACATACAACCACTGTTCTACTAAAAAAAAATACAGCTGACCCTTAAACAACACAGATTTTAACTGCACACATCCACTGATAGGCAGATTTTTTTTTCATTAAAATTACACCAAGTGCACCTGTCTTTCTTGACTTCCCATCCACCTCATCCATCTCTTCCACTTTTTCCAACTCTAGGACAACACCACCAATCGCCCCTTTTCCTCCTTCTCAGCCTACTCAATATAAACATGATGAATAGAAAGACCTTTATGATGATAAACTTCCACTCAACAAATAGTAACTATATTTCCCTCATTATTTTAATAACATCATCTTTTCTGTAGCTTGCTTTATTGGAAGAATATAGCATATAAAACATATACCATAGAAACTATATGTTAATGAACTGTTTATGTTTTTTTTTATTTTCAGTATTTTTTTTCTTTTTATTATTATTATTATTATTATTATTATTATTATTATTATACTTTAGGCTCTATGGTACATGTGCGCAATGTGCAGGTAAGTTACATATGTATACATGTGCCATGCTGGTGCGCTGCACCCACCAACTCGTCATCTAGCATTAGGTATATCTCCCAATGCTATCCCTCCCCTCTCCCCCCACCCCACAACAGTCCCCGAAGTGTGATGTTCCCCTTCCTGTGACCATGTGTTCTTATTGTTCAATTCCCACCTATGAGTGAGAATATGCGGTGTTTGGTTTTTTGTTCTTGCGACAGTTTACTGAGAATGATGATTTCCAATTTCATCCATGTCCCTACAAAGGACATGAACTCATCATTTTTTATGGCTGCATAGTATTCCATGGTGTATATGTGCCACATTTTCTTAATCCAGTCTATCATTGTTGGACATTTGGGTTGGTTCCAAGTCTTTGCTATTGTGAATAATGCTGCAATAAACATACGTGTGCATGTGTCTTTATAGCAGCATGATTTATAGTCCTTTGGGTATATACCCAGTAATGGGATGGCTGGGTCAAATGGAATTTCTAGTTCTAGATACCTGAGGAATCGCCACACTGACTTCCACAAGGGTTGAACTAGTTTACAGTCCCACCAACAGTGTAAAAGTGTTCCTATTTCTCCACATCCTCTCCAGCGCCTGTTGTTTCCTGACTTTTTAATGATTGCCATTCTAACTGGTGTGAGATGGTATCTCATTGTGGTTTTGATTTGCATTTCTCTGATGGCCAGTGATGGTGAGCATTTTTTCATGTGTTTTTTGGCTGCATAAATGTCTTCTTTTGAGAAGTGTCTGTTCATGTCCTTCGCCCACTTTTTGATGGGGTTGTTTGTTTTTTTCTTGTAAATTTGTTGGAGTTCATTGTAGATTCTGGATATTAGCCCTTTGTCAGATGAGTAGGTTGCAAAAATTTTCTCCCATTTTGTAGGTTGCCTGTTCACTCTGATGGTAGTTTCCTTTGCTGTGCAGAAGCTCTTGAACTGTTTATGTTATCAGTAAAGCTTCCAGTCAATACTAAGCTATTTGCAGTTACGTTTTAGGGGAGTCAAAAGCTATATATAAAATTTTGACTGCACAGGCCTTGGGAGTCCCTAACTCCTGCATTATTTAAGGTCAATTGTATTTATAAGAGATATGGATGTAGTTTTCTTTCTTGTAGTGTCTTTGTCTGATTTTGGTATCAGGGTAATGATGGCCTCATACAATGAGTTTAAAACTGTTTTCTCCTCTTTAATTACTTGGAAGACTTTGAGAAGGATTCGTGCTAACTTCCCTTTACATGACTGGTAGAATTCTTCCGTGAAGCCATCTGGTCCTAAGCTGTTTTTAGTAAGACTGTTTTTTGATTCATGTATCAATTGCCTTATAAGTTATAGGTATATTCTAATTTTCTATTTGTTTGTGATTAGTCCTAGTAGGTTTTGCATTTCTAGTAATTTTTCCATTTCATTGAGGTTATCCAATTTTTTGGAATACAATTTTCACCCTACTGATAAAGACATGCCCAAGATATGGTTATTTATAAATAAGAAGAGGTTTAATGAACTCACAGTTCCACATAGCTGGAGAGGCCTCACAATCATAGTGGAAGGTGAAAGGCACATCTTACATGGTGGCAGCTAGGAGAGAATGAGATCCAAGTGAAAGGGGTTTCCCCTTATAAAGCCATCAGATCTCATCAGACTTATTCAGTACCATGAGAGCAGTGTGAGGACAGTAATTCAATTATGTTCCACTGGGTCCCTTCCATAACACATGGGAATTAAGGGAGCTACAATTCAAGAGGAGATTTCAGTTGGGACATAATCAAACCATGTCCCCATTGTTCATAGTACTCTCTGCTAACACTTTTTATTTCAATAAAATGGATCATAATGCTTTCACTCTCATGTCAGATTTTAGTTATGTGTCTTCTCTTTTTTCCTTAATCAATTGAACTACATTAATCTTTCTGAGGAATAAACTTGTATTTTTGTTTATTTTCTCTATTTTTTTCTATCTCTGTTTTATTTATCTCTTCTCTAATCATTATTTTTTCCTTTTTTTCTGGCTTCGGGTTTAGTTTATTCTACTTTTCTTATTCTTTAATGCATAAAGTAAGATTATTTGAGATCTTTTTTGTTAAATGTACTTAAAACTATAAATTTTCCTCTTAGAACTGCATTTGTTGAATCCCATAAGTCTTGGTATGTTGTGTTTTCATTTTCATTTCTCTCATGATGTTTAAAATTTCCCTTGTGATTTCTTCTTTAACACATTTCTTATTTAAGAGTATAGTGCTTAACTTTCACATAAGTGTGAAGTTTCCTGTTCTCCTCTGCTATTGATTTCAAATTTCATTTTTTTCTGACTAGATACTTTGCATGATTGTAATCTTTTTAAATTTATTAAGACTTGCTTTGTGGCATAACATAGGTCCTGCCTTGGAGAATTTTTCATATGCATTGAAAACAATGTGTATTTTGCTACTGTTGACTGGAATGTTTTGTATGTGTCTAATAAAGGTTAGTTTTGTCAATAAAGCTTCTATTATAGAAATGTACAAAAATAGAATCATCCAGAATGTACTTTTTGATGTCTAGACACTTTCACTTAACCTTATATCTATGAGAATCATTCATGTTTTTACAAGTAACAGTGTTTTTTTCTATTGACGATGGTATTCTATTGTATGAATATGACATGGTATGTTTAGGTGCAAATTCGTACAGTGTTGGTGAAGTCCTGTATTTCCTTGCTCTTGTCCAGTTGGTTTTCTTTTCTCCATAATTAAAGAAGATTTTTTTGCTGGATAGAGAATCATAGATTGGCAGTTATTTTCTTTCAGCATTTAGATTATATGATTCCATTGTCTTCTGAGTTTTTTCTTTAGAAGCCAGCAACAGTATTGTTACTGCTTTGAAGGAAAGTGCTTTTTGTTCTATTGCAGTTTTTAGGGCTTTCATTTAACATTTGTTTTTAGTCTTTTTACTAATATCTGACTAAACATATTTTCATAAATCTTGTTTCAGATTCATAGCTCTCCTATCTTTCATATGCTCTAAAAAATTACAGTTATCTCTTTAAAATCTTTCTCATTCTTCTTTCTTTTTGGGAGATCTAATTTCACCCTAAGCTCTACAAGCTTCTTCATTACCTTTTTTCTATATTTCTTCTTCATTCTGAATGTTTTTGGACATATTTTCCAATTGACTAATTCTCTATTTAGCTATAAAATATCTGCTATTAAACCCATCCATTGAGCACTTCACTACAGTTATTATAATTTTAGTTTTAAAATATCCATTTAATATTTTTAATATTTTCTATTTTTATGCTGGTATTATTAGTCTTTTCATTTATTTCTATTAATATTTTCATCATGTTTATTATAATGCCACAGTCAGAGAATTTCAAGATTTAGTTTTATGCATTTCTTTCTGTTCCCTACATTTTATTTTTATACTTTGTATGTGACCTGTTTTTGTTTAGAGACAAGGCCTCCCGATGTTCCTCAGGTTTGAATCAAACGCTTAAGCTTAAGCAATCCTTTCACCTCAGACTCCCAAGAACTTGGTGTATGCACCAACATGTCTGTAGCACACAGTTTGTCTTTTTTTTTTTTTTTGTATGTCTAGTATTTTGATTTTTTTCTTTTGCTCTGTTGAAATGTAAAATAAATCCATTAAGTACAATAATCTTATGTATACACCTTAATGAATCTTTACACATGTGTACCATTCATAAACAATATCCATATCAACATCTGGAACACTTCCAACACCACAGAACCTCATTTATGCCTGTTTAAATTCCATTTACCTCAAAGAATAAACTATTATCCTGACTTCTGTCAATAAATGTTAGTTTTGTCATTTAAGGTTCTATTCTATAAATGCAGGAAATAGAATCACACAGAATGCACTTTTGGATGTCTGGAGTCTTTCAGTCAACCTCACATCTATGAGTTTCATTCATACTTTTACAGGTAATAGTGGTTTCTTCTTTTTTATTGGAAATAGTACTAGATTGTATGAACATGACATGGTATGTTTATCCACTGTAATGTCAACGAACATTGAGTTTGTTCTGATTCGGGCTTATGATGAAGAAGGCTGTTGTTAACAACACTGTTTATATGTTTTCTTTGATATATGCACACATTTCACTAGGGTACACAAGTAACAATAAAGTGATTGAATGCTAGATGTAAGCAGAGGTGAGCACTTGTTAATTTCATTCTGTTTTGCCATTCTGGTGGATATGTATTAGTAACTAACTATGGTTTTCCTTTTTACTTCCCATATAGCTAAGAAAGTTGAGTACTATCTATCACGTATTATGACAACATAAATAGCCTCTTCTGTGAAGTATATATTCAAACTTTGTTTATTTAAAAAATATTTGGGGTGCCTTTTTTTAAAGTTGTTTGTATGATCTGGATATAAGTCCTTACATGGACATATTGATTGCAAATATCTCCCATCTGTAGCTTGCCTTTGATTATCTTAAATGATATCTTTTGATGAATGAAAGTTTTAAAATCCTATTTAGGTCGGAGAAGCCAAGATAGCCGAATAGGAACAGCTCCGGTCTACAGCTCCCAGTGTGAGCGACGCAGAAGATGGGTGATTTCTGCATTTCCAACTGAGGTACTGGGTTCATCTCACTGGGGAGTGCCAGACAGTAGGTGCAGGACAGTGGGTGCAGCGCACCCTGCATGAGCTGAAGCAGGGCGAGGCATCACCTCACACAGGAAGCACAAGTGGTCAGGGAATTCCCTTTCCTAGTCAAAGAAAGGGGTGACAGATGGCACCTGGAAAATCGGGTCACTCCCACCCTAACACTGTGCTTTTGCAGCCGGCTTAAAAAAATGGCACACCAGGAGATTATATCCCGCACCTGGCTTGGAGGGTCCTACGCCCATGGAGTCTCGCTCATTGCTAGCACAGCAGTCCCAGATCAAACTGCAAGGTGGCAACAAGGCTGGGGGAGGGGCACCCGCCATTGCCGAGTTAGTTGTTTGATTAGGTGAACAAAGCAGCCAGGAAGCTCGAACTGGGTGGAGCCCACCACAACTCAAGGAGACCTGCCTGCCTCTGTAGCAGGGCACCACCTCTGGGGGCAGGGCACAGACAAAGAGAAAGACAGCAGTAACCTCTGCAGGCTTAAATGTCCCTCTCTGACAGCTTTGAAGAGAGTAGTGGTTCTCCCAGAACACAGCTCGAGATCTGAGAACGGGCAGACTGCCTCCTCAAGTGGGTCTCTGACCCCCGAGTGGCCTAACTGGGAGGCACCCCCCAGTAGGGGCGGACTGACACATCACATGGCCAGGTACTCCTCTGAGACAAAACTTCCAGAGGAACGATCAGGCAGCAGCATTTGCGGTTCACCAATATCCACTGTTCTGCAGCCACCACTGCTGGTACCCAGGCAAACAGCGTCTGGGGTGGACCTCTAGCAAACTCCAACAGACATGCGGCTGAGGGTCCTGTCTGTTAGAAGGAAAACTAACAAACAGAAAGGACATCCACACCAAAACCCCATCTGTACATCACCATCATCAAAGACCAAACATAGATAAAACCACAAAGATGGGGAAAAAACAGACCAGAAAAACTGGAAACTCTAAAAATCAGAGCACCTTTCCTCCTCCAAAGTAATGCAGCTCCTCACCAGCAACGGAACAAAACTGGATGGAGAATGACTTTGATGAGTTGAGAGAAGAAGGCTTCAGACGATCAAACTACTCTGAGCTACAGGAGGAAATTCGAACCAATGGCAAAGAAGTTAAAAGCTTTGAAAAAAAATTAGACGAATGGCTAACTAGAATAACCAATGCAGAGAAGTCCTTAAAGGACCTGATGGAGCTGAAAACCAAGGCACGAGAGCTACGTGATGAATGCACAAGCCTCAGTAGCTGATGTGATCAACTGGAAGAAAGGGTATCAGTGATGGAAGATGAATGGAATGAAGTGAGAAGAGAATTTTAGAGAAAAAAGAATAAAAAGAAATGAACAAAGCCTCCAAGAAATATGGGACTATGTGAAAAGACCAAATCTACGTCTGGTTGGTGTACCTGAAAGTGATGGGGAGAATGGAACCAAGTTGGAAAACACTCTGCAGGATATTATCCAGGAGAACTTCCCCAATCTAGCAAGGAAGGCCAACATTCAAATTCAGGAAATAAAGAGAATGCCACAAAGATACTCCTCGAGAAGAGCAACTCCAAGACACATAATTGTACGATTCACCAAAGTTGAAAGGAAGGAAAAAATGTGAAGGGCAGCCAGAGAGAAAGGTCAGGTTACCCACAAAGGGAAGCCCATCAGACTAACAGCTGATCTCTTGGCAGAAACCCTACAAGCCAGAAGAGAGTGGGGACCAATATTCAACATTCTTAAAGAAAAGAATTTTGAACCCAGAATTTCATATCCAGCCAAACTAAGCTTCATAAGTGAAGGAGAAATAAAATACTTTACAGACAAGCAAATGCTGAGAGATTTTGTCACCACCAGGCCTGCCCTAAAAGTGCTCCTGAAGGAAGCACTAAACATGGAAAGGCACAACCGGTACCAGCTGCTGCAAAAACATGCCAAACTGTAAAGACGATCAAGTCTAGGAAGAAACTGCAACTAACAAGCAAAATAACCAGCTAACATCATAATGACAGGATCAAATTCACACATAACAATATTAACTTTAAAGGTAAATGGGCTAAATGCTCCAATTAAAAGACACAGACTGGGAAATTGGATAAAGAGTCAAGACCCATCACTGTGCTGTATGTAGGAAACACATCTCATGTGCAGAAACACACATAGGCTCAAAATAAAGGGATGGAGGAAGATCTACCAAGCAAATGGAAAACAAAAAAAGGCAGGGGTTGCAATCCTAGTCTCCAATGAAACAGACTTTAAACCAACAAAGATCAAAAGAGACAAACAATGCCATTACATAATGGTAAAGGGATCAATTCAACAAGAAGAGCTAACTATCCTAAATATATATGCACCCAATACAGGAGCACCCAGATTCATAAAGCAAGTCCTTAGTGACCTACAGAGAGACTTAGACTCCCACACAATAAATAGGAGACTTTAACACCCCACTGTCAACATTAGACAGATCAACGAGACAGAGAGTTAACAAGAATATCCAGGAACTGAACTCACTGGCCATCAAAGAAATGCAAATCAAAACCACAATTAGATACCATCTCACACCAGTTAGAATGGTGATCATTAAAAAGTCAGGAAACAACAGGTGCTGGAGAGGATGTGGAGAAATAGGAACACTTTTACACTGTTGGTGGCACTGTAAACTAGTTCAACCGTTGTGGAAGTCGGTGTGCTGGTTCCTCAGGGATCTAGAACTAGAAATACCATTTGACCCAGCCATCTCATTACTGGGTATATACCCAAAGGATTATAAATCATGCTGCTATAAAGACACATGCACACATATGTTTATAGCAGCACTATTCACAATAGCAAAGACTTGGAACCAACCTAAATCTCCAACAATGATAGACCGGATTAAGAAAATGTGGCACATATACACCATGGAATACTATGCAGCCATAAAAAATGATGAGTTCATGTCCTTTGTAGGGACACGGATGAAACTGGAAACCATCATTCTCAGCAAACTATCACAAGGATGAAAAACCAAACACCGCATGTTCTCGCTCATAGGTGGGAATTGAACTATGAGAACACATGGACACAGGAAGGGGAACATCACACACCGGGGACTGTTGTGGGGTGGGGTGGGGGGGGAGGGATAGCATTAGGAGACATACCTAATGCTAAATGATGAGTTAATGGGTGCAGCACACCCACATGGCACATGTATACATATGAAACAAACCTGCACGTTCTGCACATGTACCCTAAAACTTAAAGTATAATAATAATAAAATAAAATAAAATAATATCCTATTTATAAACCTTTAACGTTAGAACTTTTTCTGACCTGTTTTTAAAAATCATTACAGAGTACAATATCATAAATATCTTCTCTTGTGTTTCACATTGATAACTTCATTGTTTTATTTTACACACTTATGTCTATAGTCTGCCTTAGATAGGGCTTGTAAACAACTTCAAGGAGGATAATTTTTCTACTAAATTAAGAGATACTATAAAGTGGTCATATAGGTGTGAGTCTGTTTCTAGAATGAATTCTATTCCATTGGTATAGTTGCCACTTTGCACCAATACCACCTTGTCTTAATTATTAGATCCTTAAGGTAAGTCTTGATATCTGGAATATAAGTCTTCATTCTTTCTCTTTTTCAGTATTGTCTTGACTATGGTAGTGTCTTTGCTTTTCCACAAGTGAGAGTTAACATTAGATGTCAACTGATTGTATTAAGGGATGCCAAGTTGGCTGGTAAAGCATTGTTTCAGGGTGTATCTGTGAGAATGCCGCTGGAGGAGATTGACATTTGAGTCAGTGGTCTGGGAGAAGAAGACCCAATGTGGGTGAGCACCATCCAATCTGCTGCCAGTAAGGCTAAAATAAAGTAGGCAGAGAAGTGGTAGAAGTAGCTTGCTAAGTCTTCTTGCTCACTCTCTCTTCCTTTGCTGGACACTTTGCTTCCTCTCCTCCTACCCTTGGCTATCAGACTCCAGGTTCTTCAACCTTTGGACTGTGGGACTTGCACAGTGTTCTACTGGGGTCTCTCTGGCCTTTGGCCTCAGAATAAGTACTGTGCCACTGGCATTTCTGGTTTTAAGGATTTTGAGTTTGGACCGAGTCACACTACCAGCTTCCCCCATGTTGCAGACAGCTCATCCAGGGACTTCATCTTCTAAGTCTGTGAGCGAATTCCCCCCAGTAAAGTCCCTTTCTTATATATGTATACATCATTAGTTCTTTCTTTCTGGAGAACCTGACTAATATACCACAGAAATTTTATAATTAATTGATCAATTCCTATATAAATTCTGATGAGATTTTGTTTGGTTTTTTTTGTTTTTATTATTATTATTATACTTTAGGTTTTATTGTACATGTGCGCAATGTGCAGGTAAGTTACATATGTATACATGTGCCATGCTGGTGCACTGCACCCACTAACTCGTCATCTAGCATTAGGTATATCTCCTAATGCTAGGAGATATACCTTCCCCCTCCCCCCACCCCACAACAGTCCCCGAAGTGTGATGTTCCCCTTCCTGTGTCCATGTGAGATTTTGATGGATAATTCATTTAACCTTTAAAACACACTGAGAGGGCTGGTGGGGTGTTGGGGGATGCAGTGTCTCATGCCTGTAATCCCAGCAGGTTGAAAGGCCAAGAGTGGCAGATCACAATGTCAGGAGATCGAGACTGGGTGTGGTGTTGTGCACCTGTAGTCCCAGCTACTTGGTAGGCTGAGGCAGGTGAATCATTTGAACCTGGGAGGTGGAGGTTGCAGTGAGCCAAGATCACGCTATTGCACTCCAGCCTGGCGACAGAGCAAGACTCTGTCAAACACACACACACACACACACACTAAGGGAAGAAACACCTTCACTATATTGAGTTTTCAATTTATAAATATGATATAACTCTTCATGTATTTGTGTCCTTAATTTCTCCTAGCAATCTTGGGAGTTTTCAGTGCAACAGTGTTTTATGTTATCTGTTAGTTAATTCTTAAGTATTTGGGGCTTTTTACGGTTATTTAAAATTGTTCTTCTGACAATATCATTATTTTGTGACTTGTGTTTAATATGAAGTATTATTGATTTATTTTGAGATGGAGTCTCACTCTTGTCATCCAGGCTGGAGTGCAGTGCCTCCATCTCTGCTCACTGCAACCTGCGCCTCCCCAGGCTCAAGTGATTCTCCTGCCTCAATCTTCCAAGTAGCTGGGAGTACAGGCGCGCACCACCACAACCAGCTAATTATTGCATTTTTAGTAGAGACAGGGTTTCACCATGCTGGCAAGGCTGGTCTCAAACTAATGACCTCAGCTGATCCGCCTGCTTCAGCCTCCCAAAGTGCTGGGATTACAAACATGAGCCACTGCACCCGGCCAAGTAATGCATTCATTTCTTTATATAACCATGTATTCATTTCCTCTGTCCATTCCACTTCACCACCAGCAATGCAATTGTATTCAGTTACACAGTTGTACTCTCAAGACCTAAGTAAGAGATTTTTGCTCCAGTTTACTTTGTGTCTTAGTGGCTTCTCTGAAATAATTCTGTAAAGATGTTCCTAGAAAGAACATCTTATTTTTAGCTAACTAAAAATCTTCAAAGGAATTGAAAAATAAGATGTTCGTAGAAAGCTTTGAACAGCGGTGACACTTATCTGGAACACAGAAAGCCATGCATGCTTAGGAAAGATCTGAGAAGGCCTCAGATCTCAGTATGGAATAGACATGCAATAGGACATTATGAGCTACATTTTGTTATATTGCTTTTAAAAATATCTATGATATTTTATTATATAACTGTCACCTCCAAATCACAGATATATTCTACCTACACACATGAACACACACACTTTTATTTATGTTTGTGTATGCTCAAATACACTTTCCCCTCTTCTTGACCTTAATATGTCTGCACATCTGTGTGTGTCCCCGTATGTGTGTATTTAATCACTGGAGGAAAAAAGAAAGGATATTCTTGGACAGACTGGCTAATTCAAGTTTATCTCACGTTATTCCCCTTGGCTGGAGTGACCTTCCTTTCTTTTCTCCCTGCATGTATACATATACACATAAATGCAAAAATAAACACATACCCAACGTATATCTTCAACACATACACATATACACATGTAGTTATATTTTAATAATCAGTTGGGAAAGACAGAAAGTATACAAGCTAATTTGGCAAGAGATCTATCCCCTAGACAGTTAGATAGGAGTAAGAGATTAATAAAGTTCATGTTTTAATGCTTTTAACATTTTTTTAATCTCATAGGATAATTTCTGATTTCTAATTTGTAGTAGCAAAGCAAAATATGGCATTTATAGGGTGCTTTCCATTTCATAGGCACTACAGATAAAATGTAGCTTATGATCTTAAGATTGTGTTACAAACAGAATTTTATTGGAGATGAAATAATAAATTTTCTTTCATACGGAAAAATTGGAATGGATTCAAAGGATGGGTACAATTAAAAGAGATAGGGCTCAGAGATGGCCTTCCTGCTATTAAGATAGGAGTAGATAATGACTGACACACAGGCAAGGAAACATCTGCCTTTTTCACATGAGGACGAAGGGCCTTGCTCTGCAATCTAGCAGCCTGACCTTTTATCAGACTGGAATGAAACAAAGCTCACAGAAGGGTGGTACAGCACCAAACCCTTTGTGAACTGGGGTGGTGTCAATATCCTTTGGATCAACCAGAGGCTTCAAGGTAAAATTCTGCAAAATGGTGGTCAGGATTAAAAACAGCTCCATGCAGGCCAGGCCTTCTCCAACACAAACTCTTTTTCCTAAAAATAACACACAAGTTCATTATGCATTTAATTCTGTAGCTGAGTTAACCCACAGGGAGGCTGAAATTAACATGGAATGAAGAAATATATTAATGAATGACTAACAAACCACAGCTTTTTCCATTTACACCTAAACCTGGTTTTTTTTATTTCTTTAGCACATATTACTGTGTATGTACTGTATGAAAAAATCTTTTCTGTCCTTGCACATTGGAACTGCTGTGCTGCAGCTTGCCAGTGACATATTTACACACACACACACACAAAAACAACAACAACAACAAAAAAAACACAGATCTCTCTCAACCAGCATGATATACAACACTGTATCTACTTCTCCATATACTTCTGACCCTGAACTTGACAAATAAATAGATTTATTTTCATCAGGATTCTAAAGGATAATCAATCTGACCATATACCTGCTTTAAAAAAGGGTCTATAGCTTATTTTTGCCAAGAATAAAAACAAAGGTCACCAACTGGCCACAGGCAATTCTTACAGTGTCATTTTTTTCCACAACTTCCACCCAGTTCCCCTCCCCCCAGCCATTACTAATGATTCATCACTCCCCAAACAGACTGGCAATTTCAAGTTTCTTCTCAGATTCTAGGAATTCTTCTATCTGGAATTGGCTTCTACTCTGCTTTGCCAGACAATAGTCCCCATATCCTTCCAGATTCAGCTAAATGTTATTTATTGTATGAAAACTTATTTTATATGTCAGGACATATAATTTACTCTCTTATCTGTTTTCCACAACATTCATTAATGCTTCTAATACACTACATTTCACATGAACTGTAAATTATTCATCTGTTTTACAGACTGGAATATAAACACTTAAGGTAAGCTTTTAGATCTTGTAATGCACACAGTAATACCCAGTGTCAGGACAAAAGCTGGCCTGCAAGCCATGTGAAATGAATAGAAATCTTGAGCAGGCTCACGGCGCAATAGTAGACTCCAAAAATAGAAAAGGAGATAAGAAGTCACATAGCAATGGCTTTTTTTGAGATTGTCTCTGGGCAATGCACATAATCTTGAGACCACAATATCAAGGGTTGCTCTACGCTTATTTTCTTATATTATTAATCAGGAGCAAATCTTTTATTTTTGTCTCTGTTTCAGTTATTTCTGTTGGAAACGTCTTTTACCCTCCTGTCCTCCTCCTACTCCTTTAGAGTGTGCTGAATATTCTCCACTTTTTCCTCTTTCCAGATCCATTATGTATTTGTTTATCTCATGTGCCTTTCTGTTCCCAGAAAACTGACCTCTAAGAATTGCATTAACCCAGGAGGTAGTTCCCTTCTGGATTCTGGATACATTCAGAGGCTCATATGTTGAAAAGTTCAGAGTATTTGTTCCCTCCATCCTACCCTGCCAGGCTAGTTTTGACAGTGGCAACATTCCTCTACCTATAGATGCTTCTCTTGGTGAGGAATCTGCTCATTATTCAGGCTCCAGCAACACTCTCCTTCCTTTGAATCTTTTGATCTAGAATTGTAACATCTTCTTGCCGATGTTACTCCTGAGTTCTTATCCACATTTTGTTACTTCTGTTTGCTTCACACCTCTCAAAACAATCTCTTTATTAAACTCTCTTTTATTATCCTTTTTGATATTGCCACGTTTCTTTTCAGGACCATTAAAAATTGAGGGAAGATACTCAAATGTGATTTCTTGCAAGAAAATTTCACTTACTATGTAACTATTCTGCCCCTACCCCTCTCAAACAGTCTGGAGCTCTCTCTCTCTCTCTCTTGCTTTGTATGTCTCTCTCCCTTTCTCTGCACTCCCAAAGAAGCAGGGAGCATAGCATTACTCATAAAGAAATTTCATTGCCTTTTCATTTGTATTCCCTTCCCTTAGAGGAAAGATCTAATACTTATTCACATTTTTAACCCTGGACCTGAGCATAGAATTGCTATATGTAAGGTGCTCAGTGAAGTTTATCGAGTGAACTGTCCCCTTGGTGTAAATGATAAATGTTTTCCTAGAATTGGACTTCTAAAAGGAGATTTTGATGACCTCAGCAGTGGTTCAGGAAACAGAATCTGTGAGCACAGTCACCAATCCCATGAGAAATAACCTGGTCTTTGGGAGTGGTGCCTCTGGCCTCATACAAATGGCAAATTGTTCAGCCCAGAGTAGCCTCCATGCAGAGCCCTTCCTTATCTCACTTGACCCGTGATTTAAACATAAAAAGAAAGCTTGCTTGCCTGCTGAAAAAGCCATGAAATAATCACTTCTTTTAAAGTTGCCACTTTCATCCAGGAAGTGGCCAGGGTCAAACTTCTCTGGATTGGGAAATTCCTTGTCATTGTACAGGACAGAATTCAGATCTGTTAAGATTGCTGTGCCCTGAAAGAAACAGAAAAAGAGAAGCCAGATCAAAATACAATGTTCATGGGATGCAAAAACCATAGATATGAAAGGCCAACATTTTGTATGCGTGGATTCTGCAGGGCTGACTATGGGACTTGAGTATATGTGGATTTTAGTAACTGTGAGGAATCCTGCAGCCAATGCCCCATGAATACCAGGGGATGACTTTAAATTAAACCCTTTAAAGAGAGATAAAGAAGGTGATCATATAATGATAAGGGGGAATTTCATCAAGTGGATATAAAAATTGTAAATGTACATGAACTCAACATCAAAGTACTTAAATATATGAAGCAAATATTAATAGACCTAAAGGGAGAGACAGACTCCAAAACAATAACAGTAGAAAACTTAACACCCTATTTTCAGCAATAGACAGATCATTCAGACTTGAAAATTAACAAACAAACAATGGTGTTAAACGGTTCCTTTGGCTTGACTTAGCAGGTATGCACAGTAAACTCCACCCAACAACTGAAGATACACACTCTTCTAAACAGCCCAAGAAACATTCTCCAGGATAAATCATAAGGTAGCGCACAGAACAAGCGTTAACAAGTTTTTTAAAGTTAAAAATCAAATAAAGTATTTTTTTCTGAAAACACTGCAATAAAACTAGAAATCAAGAACAGAAAATACTCAAATACCTAAAAATTAATTAACATGCTTATGAAGAAGCAATGAGTTAATGAAAATATTAAGAGAAAATATTTAACAATTTCTTGAGACTAATGATAATGGAAGTACCACATACCAAAACCTATGAGATACAGTAGAAGCAGTACTAAGAATGGAGTTTTAAAACAATTAATCCTTAGATTAAAAAAGAGAATGATCTCAAATTAACAATCTAATACTGAAACTTAAGAAACTAGAAATACCAAAACAAACCAAATTCAAAATACACAGAAGGACAAAAATAGTAAATATTATAGCATAAATCAATAAAATACAAAATGGATATAGGAACTAAGTAAAATACAAAGAACTCAATGAAAGAAAGATTTTTGGTTTCTTTTTTTTGAAATGATAAACTGACAAATCTTTAGCTAGACTATGAAGAAAGAGGGGAGACCAAAATAAGTAAAATGAGAGACCAAAAAGAGGCCATTACAACTGGACCACAGAAATGTGAAGGATCATTGGAGACTATTATGAACAAATATATGCTTACAAATTGGAAAATCAAGAAGAAATGGATAAATTTCTGGACTCATATAATGTACCAAGATTGAATCATGAAAAAAAAATGGAACAAGATAATAATTGAAAAACAAAATAAAATTAGTAATAACAATCTATCATCAAAGAAAAGCCGAAGACTAATTTTTTGGCTTCACTGCTGAATTCTACCAAACATTTAAAAACACACCAAGGAAAATTATTTTCAAAATCTTCCAAAAAATTGAAATGGAAGAAATCCTTCCAAACTCATGCTATGAGGCCATCATTCCCCTAATATCAAAGACACAGAAAAAAAAGAAAACTGCAGGCCAATGTCTCTGAAGAACATAGATGCAAAATATCTTAACAAAATACAAGTAGCAGGGGCACATTGGCTCACACCTGTAATCCCAGCACTTTGGGAGGCTGAGGTGGGAAGATCACCTGAGGTGGAGAGTTTGAGAGCAGCCTTACCAACATGGAGAAACCCCATCTCTACTAAAAATACAAAATTAGCCTGGCATGGTGGCACATGCCTGTAATCCCAGCTACTCAGGAGGCTGAGCCAGGAGGATTGCTTCAGCCCGAGAGGCGGAGGTTGCAGTGAGCCAAGATCGCACCATTGCACTCAACCCTGGGCAATAAGAATGAAATTCCATCCAAAAAAATATATACGGGAGTGGAGCCAAGATGGCCGAATAGGAACAGATCCAGTCTACAGCTCCCAGCATGAGTGACGCAGAAGACGGGTGATTTCTGCATTTCCAACTGAGGCACCAGGTTCATCTCACAGGGGAGTGTTGGAAAGTGGGTGCAGGAGAGTGGGTGCAGTGCACCAAGCAAGAGTCAAAGCAGGGAGAGGCATCACCTCACCCAGGAAGCACAAGGGGTCAGGGAATTCCCTTTCCTAGTCAAAGAAAGGGGTGACAGAAAACACCTGGAAAATCGGGTCACTCCCACCCTAATACTGCACTTTTCCATTGATCTTAGCAAAAGGCACACCAGGAGATTACATCCTGCGCCGGGCTCAGAGGGTCCTACACCAATGCATCCTTGCTCATTTCTAGCACAGCAGTCTGAGATCAAACTGCAAGGTGGCAGCGAGGCTGGGGGAGGGGCGCCCACCATTGCCGAGGCTTGAGTAGCTACACAAAGTGGCTGGCAAGCTTGAATTGCGTGGAGCCCACCACAGCTCAAGGAGGCCTGCCTGCCTCTGTAGACTCCACCTCTGGGGGCAGGGCATAGCCAAACAAAAGGCAGCAGAATCCTCTGCAGATTTAATGTCCCTGTCAGAGAGCACTGAATAGAGTAGTGGTTCTCCCAGCACGCAGCTGGAGATCTGAGAATGGACAGTCTGCCTCCTCAAGTGGGTCACTGACCCCCGAGTAGCCTAACTGGGAGGCACCCCCCAATAGGGGCAGACTGACACATCACAAGGCCATGTACTCCTCAGAGAAAAAACTTCCAGAGGAACGATCAGGCATCAACATTTGCTGTTCACCAATATCCGCTGTTCTGCAGCCTCCACTGTTGCTACCCAGGAAAACAGGGTCTGGAGTGGACCTCCAGCAAACTCCAACAGACCTGCAGCTGAGGGTCCTGACTGTTAGAAGGAAAACTAACAAACAGAAAGGGCATCCACACCAAAACCCCATCTGTACATCACCATCATCAAAGACCAAAGGTAAATAAAACCACTAAGATGGGGGAAAAACAGAGCAGAAAAACTGGAAACTCTAAATACCAGAACGCCTCTCCTCCTCCAAAGGAACACAGCTACTCCCCAGCAATGGAACAAAGCTGGACAGAGAATGACTTTGACAAGTTGAGAGAAGGCGGCTTCACACAATCAAACTACTCCGAGCTGAAGGAGGAAATTCAAACCCATGGCAAAGAAGTTAAAAACCTTGAAAAAAAATTAGACAAATGGCTAACTAGAATAACCAATGCAGAGAAGTCCTTAAAGGACCTGATGGAACTTTAAAAAAAGGCACAAGATCTACATGATGAATACACAAGCCTCAGTAGCCACTTGGATCAACTGGAAGAAAGGGTATCAGTGATGGAAGATCAAATGAATGAAACAAAGCAAGAAGAGAAGTTTGGAGAAAAAAGAATAAAAAGAAATGAACGACACTTCCAATAAATATAGGACTATGTGAAAAGACCAAATCTATGTCTGATTGGTGTACCTGAAAGTGACGGGGAGAAGGGAACCAAGTTGGAAAACACTCTGCAGGATATTATCCAGGAGAACTTCTCCAATATAGCAAGGAAGGCCAATATTCAAATTCAGGAAACACAGAGAACGCCACAAAGATACTCGAGAAGAGCAACTCCAAGACACATACTTTTCAGATTCACCAAAGTTGAAAGGAAGGAAAAAATGTGAAAGGCAGCCAGAGAGAAAGCGCGGGTTACCCTCAAAGGGAAGCCCATCAGACTAACAGCTGATCTCTCGGCAGAAACTCTGCAAGCCAAAAGAGAGTGGAGATCAATATTCAACATTCTTAAAGAAAAGAATTTTCAACCCAGAATGGCATATCCAGACAAACTAAGCTTCATAAGTGAAGGAGAAATAAAATACTTTACAGACAAGCAAACGCTGAGAGATTTTGTCACCACCAGGCCTGCCCTACAAGAGCTCCTGAAGGAAGCACTAAACATGGAAAGGAACAACCGGTACCAGCCACTGCAAAAACATGCCAAATTGTAAAGACCAGCGAGGCTGGGAAGAAACTGCATCACCTAACATGCAAAATAACCAGCAAATATAATAATGACAGGATCAAATTCACACATAACAATATTAACCTTGAGGAGAGATGCCAAGATGGCCGAATAGGAACAACTCCGGTCTACAGCTCCCAGCATGAGCGATGCAGAAGATGGGTGATTTCTGCATTTCCATCTGAGGTACCGGGTTCATCTCACTAGGGAGTGCCACACAGTGGGCACAGGACAGTGGGTGCAGTGCACCGTGCACAAGCCAAAGCAGGGCGAGGCATTGCCTCACTCAGGAAGCACAAGGGGTCAGGGAGTTCCCTTTCCTGGTCCAGGAAAGGGGTGGCAGACAGCACCTGGAAAATTGGGCCACTCCCACCCGAATACTGCATTTTTTTGATGGGCTTAGGTAACGGCGCACCAGAAGATTATATCCTGCACCTGGCTCGGAGGGTCCTATGCCCACAGAGTCTCGCTGATTGTTAGCACAGCAGTCTGAGATCAAATGGCAAGGCAGCAGCGAGGCTGGGGGAGGGGGGCGCCCGACATTGCCAAGGCTCGCTTAGGTAAACAAAGCAGCCCGGAAGCTTGAACTGGGTAGAGCCCATCACAGCTCAAGGAGGCTTGCCTGCCTCTGTAGGCTCCACCTCTGGGGGCAGGGCACAGACAGCAGTAACCTCTGCAGACTTAAATGTCCCTGTCTGACAGCTTTGAGGAGAGCAGTGTTTCTCCCAGCACACAGCTGGAGATCTGAGAAGGGGCAGACTGCCGGCTCAAGTGGGTCCCTGACCCTTGACCCCCAAGCAGAGGAACTGGGAGGCACCCCCCAGTAGGGGCAGACTGACACCTCAAATGGCCGAGTAATCCTCTGAGACGAAACTTACAGAGGAATGATCAGATAGCAGCATTCGGAGATCACGAAAATCCATGGCTCTGCAGACACCGCTGCTCATACCCAGGCGAACAGGGTCTGCAGTGGACCTCTAGCAAACTCCAACAGACCTGCAGCTGAGGGTCCTGTCTGTAAGAAGGAAAACTAACAAACAGAAAGGACAGCCACACCAAAAACCCATCTGTACATCACCATCATCAAAGACCAAAAGTAGATACAACCACAAAGATAGGGAAAAAACAGACCAGAAAAACTGGAAACTCCAAAAAGCAGAGCGCCTCTCCTCCTCCAAAGGAAAGCAGCTCCTCACCAGCAATGGAACAAAGCTGGACGGAGAATGACTTTGACGAGCTGAGAGAAGAAGGCTTCAGACGATCAAATTACTCCGAGCTATGGGAGGATATTCAAACCAAAGGCAAAGAAGTTGAAAACTTTGAAAAAAATTTAGAAGAATGTATAGCTAGAATAACCAATACAGAGAAGTCCTTAAAGGAGCTGATGAAGCTGAAAACCAAGGCTCGAGAACTACGTGAAGAATGCAGAAGCCTCAGGAGCTGATGCGATCAACTGGAAGAAAGGGTATCAGCGATGGAAGAAGAAATGAATGAAATGAAGTGAGAAGGGAAGTTTAGAGAAAAAAGAATAAAAAGAAACGAGCAAAGCCTCCAAGAAATATGGGACTATGTGAAAAGACCAAATCTACATCTGATTGGTGTACCTGAAAGTGACGGGGAGAATGGAACCAAGTTGGAAAACACTCTGCAGGATATTATCCAGGAGAACTTCCCCAATCTAGCAAGGTAGGCAAACATTCAGATTCAGGAAATACAGAGAACACTACAAAGATACCCATCGAGAAGAACAACTCCAAGACACATAATTGTACAATTCACCAAAGTTGAAATGAAGGAAAAAATGTGAAGGGCAGCCAGAGAGAAAGGTCGGGTTACCCTCAAAGGGAAGCCCATCAGACTAACAGCTGATGTCTCGGCAGAAACTCTAGAAGCCAGAAGAGAGTGGGGGCCAATATTCAACATTCTTAAGGAAAAGAATTTTCAAACCAGAATTTCATATCCAGCCAAACTAAGCTTCATAAGTGAAGGAGAAATAAAATACTTTACAGAAAAGCAAATGCTGAGAGATATTGTCATCACCAGGCCTGCCCTAAAAGAGCTCCTGAAGGAACTGCTAAACATGGAAAGCAACAACTGGTACCAGCCGCTGCAAAATCATGCCAAAATGTAAAGACCATCGAGACTAGGAAGAAACTGCATCAACTAATGAGCAAAATTACCAGCTAACATCATAATGATAGGATCAAATTCACACATAACAATATTAACTTTAAATGTAAATGGACTAAAAGCTCCAATTAAAAGACAAACAAAGACTGACAAATTGGATAAAGAGTCAAGATGCATCAGTGTGCTGTATTCAGGAAACCCATCTCACGCGCAGAGACACACATAGGCTCAAAATAAAAGGATGGAGGAAGATCTACCAAGCAAATGGAAAACAAAAAAAGGCAGGGGTTGTAATCCTAGTCTCTGATAAAACAGACTTTAAACCAACGAAGATCAAAAGAGACAAACAAGGACATTACATAATGGTAAAGGGATCAATTCAACAAGAAGAGCTAACTATCCTAAATATATATGCACCCAATACAGGAGCACCCAGATTCATAAAGCAAGTCCTGAGCGACCTACAAAGAGACTTAGACCCCCACATATAAATAATAGGAGACTTTAACAGCCCACTGTCAACATTAGACAGATCAACAAGACAGAAAGTCAACAAGGATACCCAGGAATTGAACTCAGCTCTGCACCAAGCAGACCTAATAGACATCTACAGAACTCTCCACCCCAAATCAACAGAATAGACATTTTTTTCAGCATCACACCACACCTATTCCAAAATTGACCACATAGTTGGAAGTAAAGCTCTATTCAGCAAATGTAAAAGAACAGAAATTATAACAAACTATCTGTCAGATCACAGTGCAATCAAGCTAGAACTCAGGATTAAGAATCTCACTCAAAACCACTCAACTACATGGAAACTGAACAACCTACTCCTGAATGACTACTGGGTACATAACAAAATGAAGGCACAAATAAAGATGTTCTTTGAAACCAATGAGAACAAAGACACAACATACCAGAATCTCTGGGATGCATTCAAAGCAGTGTGTAGAGGGAAATTTATAGCACTAAATGCCCACAAGAGAAAGCAGGAAAGATCTAAAATTGACAACCTAACATCACAATTAAAAAAACTAGAGAAGCAAGAGCAAACACATTCAAAAGCTAGCAGAAGGCAAGAAATAACAAAAATCAGAGCAGAACTGAAGGAAATAGAGACATAAAAACCCATCAAAAAATTAATGAATCCAGGAGCTGGTTTTTTGAAAGGATCAACAAAATTCATAGATCACTAGCAAGACTAATAAAGAAAAAAAGAGAGAAGAATCAAATAGATGCAATAAAAAATGACAAAGGGGATATCACCACCGATCCCACAGAAATACAAACTACCATCAGAGAATACTACAAACACCTCTATGCAAATAACTAGAAAATCTAGAAGAAATGGATAAATTCCTCGACACATACATCCTCCCAAGACTAAACCAGGAAGAAGTTGAATCTCTGAATAGACCAATAACAGGATCTGAAATTGTGGCAATAATCAATAGCTTACCAACCAAAAAGAGTCCAGGATCAGACAGATTCAGAGACGAATTCTACCAGAGGTACAAGGAGGAGCTGGTACCATTCCTTCTGAAACTATTCCAATCAATAGAAAAAGAGGGAATCCTCCCTAACTCATTTGATGAGGCCAGCATCATCCTGATACCAAAGCCGGGCAGAGACACAACAAAAAAAGAGAATTTTAGACCAATATTCCTGATGAACATCGATGCAAAAATCCTCAATAAAATACTGGCAAACCGAATCCAACAGCACATCAAAAAGCTTATCCACCATGATCAAGTGGGCTTCATCCCTGGGATGCAAGGCTAGTTCAACATACACAAATCAATAAATGTAATCCAGCATATAAACAGAACCAATGACAAAAACCATGTAGTTATCTCAATAGATGCAGAAAAGTCCTTTGACAAAATTCCACAGCCCTTCATGCTAAAAACTCTCAATAAATTAGGTATTGATGGGACATATCTCAACATAATAAGAGATATTTATGACAAACCCACAGCCAATATCATACTGAATAGGCAAAAACTGGAAGCATTCCCTTTGAAAACTGGCACAAGACAGGGATGCCCTCTCTCACCACTCCTATTTAACATAGTGTTGGAAGGTCTGGCCAGGGCAATCAGGCAGGAGAAAGAACTAAAGGCATTCAATTAGGAAAAGGGGAAGTCAAATTGTCCCTGTTTGCAGATGACATGATTGTATATCTAGAAAACCCCATTGTCTCAGCCCAAAATCTCCTTAAGCTGATAAGCAACTTCAGCAAATTCTCAGGATACAAAATCAATGTGCAAAAATAACAAGCATTCTTATACACCAATAACAGACAAACAGAGAGCCAAATCAAGAGTGAACTCCCATTCCTAATTGCTACAAAGAGAATAAAATACCTAGGAATCCAACTTACAAGGGATGTGAAGGACCTCTTCAAGGAGAACTACAAACCACTGCTCAAGGAAATAAAAGAGGATACAAACAAATGGAAGAACATTCCATGCTCATGGGTAGGAATAATCAATATTGTGAAATGGCCATACTGCCCAAGGTAATTCATAGATTCAATGCCATCCCCATCAAGCTACCAATGACTTTCTTCACAGAATTGGAAAAAACTACTTTAAACTTCATATGGAACCAAAAAAGAGCCCACATTGCCAAGTCAATCCTAAGCCAAAAGAACAAAGCTGGAGGCATCACGCTACCTGACTTCAAACTATACTACAAGACTACAGTAACCAAAATAGCATGCTACTGGTACCAAAACAGAGATATAGATCAATGGAACACAACAGAGCCCTCAGAAATAATGCCGCATATCTACAACTATCTGATCTTTGACAAACCTGAGAAAAACAAGCAATGGGGAAAGGATTCCCTATTTAATAAATGGTGCTGGGAAAACTGGCTAGCCATATATAGAAAGCTGAAACTGGATCCCTTCCTTACACCTTATACAAAAATTAATTCAAGATGGATTAAAGACTTACATGTTAGACCGAAAACCATAAAAACCCTAGAAGAAAACCTAGGTATTACCATTCAGGACATAGGCATGGGCAAGGACTTCATGTCTAAAACACCAAAAGCAATGGCAACAAAAGCCAAAATTGACAAATGGGATCTAATTAAACTAAAGAGCTTCTGCACAGCAAAAGAAACTGCCATCAGAGTGCACAGGCAACCTACAGAATGGGAGAAAATTTTTGCAATCTACTCATTTGACAAAGGGCTAACATCCAGAATCTACAATGAACTCAAACAAATTTACAAGAAAAAAAAAAAAACCCCATCAAAAAGTGGGCAAAGGATATGAACAGACACTTCTCAAAAGAAGACATTTATGCAGCCAAAAAACACATGAAAAAATGCTCATCATCACTGGCCATCAGAGAAATGCAAATCAAAACCACAATGAGATACAATCTCACACCAGTTAGAATGGTGATCATTAAAAGGTCAGGAAACAACAGATGCTGGAGAGGATGTGGAGAAATAGGAACACTTTTACGCTGTTGGTGGGACTGTAAACTAGTTCAACCATTGTGGAAGTCAGTGTGTCAATTCCTCAGGGATCTAGAACTAGAAATACCATTTGACCCAGCCATCCCATTACTGGGTATATACCCAAAGGATTATAAATCATGCTGCTTTAAAGACACATGCACACGTATGTTTATTACGGCACTAGTCACAATAGCAAAGACTTGGAACCAAGCCAAATGTCCAACAACGATAGACTGGATTAAGAAAATGTGGCACATATATACCATGGAATACTATGCAGCAATAAAAAATGATGAGTTCATGTCCTTTGTAGGGATGTGGATGAAGCTGGAAACCATCATTCTCAGTAAACTGTTGCAAGAACAAAAAACCAAACACTGCATGTTCTCACTCATAGGTGGGAATTGAACAGTGAGAACACATGGACACAGGAAGGGGACCATCACACACCAGGGCCTTTTGCGGGGTGGGGGAGGGGTGAGGGATAGCATTAGGAGATATACCTAATGTTAAATGAGGAGTTAATGGGTGCAGCACACCAACATGGCACATGTATACATATGTAACTAACCTGCACGTTGTGCACATGTACCCTAAAATTTAAAGTATAATAAAAAATAAAAATAAAAAAAACAGAGCCACTAATTTTAATCCATTTTTCTAAGTCACATAACTCAGGAATGGAAAACCAAACATCATATGTTCTCACTCAAAAGTGGGAGCTAAGCTATGAGGATGAAAAGGCATAAGAATAATAGAATAAACTTTGGTGACTTGAGGGAAATGGTGGGAGAAGGCACACATTGAGTACAGAGTACGCTGCTCGGGTGATGGGTGCACCAAAACCTAAGAAGTCACCACTAAAGAACTTATTCATGTAACCAAACACCACCTGTTCCCCCCAAAACCTATTTAAATAAATTATTTTAAATGGAGTTACTAATTTTTTAAAAATTCTAATAGAGCCAGCAAAGGCCATAAAGTTTTCATGCTTGTATGCCTAATAACAAAAATTATCACAAAAAGACTGCAAAACCCACAACCGGTGATTGGGGCCGATGGGGGAGATGGAATATCCCAGACTCCAAGTAAAACCCATGCCACCCCAAGACAGTTTATGGTGCCTCGGACATCTTGGTTCCTCCCTTGACACCTGGCATCAAAAACTAGAAGGAAAGAAGTATGTGGTCACAGGATAGGATGCCTGAGTTATGACTTTGCCAAACCTGTAGATGAGGGAATCTATAGTTCTACTACTATGATATTTGATGTCCTAAGACCTCTAAGGAAAGGTATAGACATAATATCTCTCACCTTTGGAATAAGGTATTCTCTAAACCGAATGTCTTGAGTCGCTGCATGGGACAGGCCAGTGGGGAAGAGGTCAATATATCTCTGGATCTCATGCACCACAGCATCCATGTAGGGCATCCGGCTCCTGTCCTGCATGCAGGGACTTCGGTTTTTGCTGACCACATGATTAATTTCTTCCTGCGCTTTAGCTGGCAAGACAGGAGTCAGAGTTTATGTGAAATGAAAAAAAACTTGAAGTACCCTTTTTTTGATCCCTTCATCATTGTCCCATTGTAGGTGGAGATGGGCAGATGGAAAATTGTGTCACTACCTCCATAGAAGAAAAAACTAAAGAAACAGTTTGCATTTCTTGAGAAAACTGAAAGCTCATTAGATACCTAAATATAAGCAGGTATGAAATACAATTGCACCATCACATTCAGTTCTCCACTCTGGTTCCCTACTCTGTTTACTTTTCTTGACAGACTCAGAGATCTGGATTTGAAGAATCATTGAAGAACATGTAGTTTAACTACATTGGGTGTGCCAATTTTATCTTAAATATTTAAGTTTCAATAATCTAAGAACTATACAGTGCAGTTCAGGAAATGCTTAATAAAAATACATATAATAACGTATTTAATTGATTAAGCAGAGAAAATTAAGAAGTTAACATTTATTTTGAAGGCATGAATAATATAGGACAGACATACTATACTTTTCATTATATTACTCTATACTTCTTCAAACAATTCTACGTGTTAGGTATTATTTTGTGCATTTTACAAAGAAACAAGTCCAGAGAAGTAAATAAAATTTCCTAAGGATGCTCAGGGTATATGTGGTCTTTCTTGTATTATCCCCCTTGAACAGAAAAGGGACCAGAGGTATGGAGAGTAATCATGTGTTTGCAGGTCAAACAAGCCACCTATTAGTAGAATCAGAATTCAAAGCCACTGCTATTAAAGTTTATAGCTCATTTTTGAAAATAACAATGCCACACTGCTGCTTTAGTTTATTGTTATTTACGTACTACCTGAAGAATATGTCTTTGTAATAGAGCATGTGCAAATTCTGTAGTTTGATAGCTATCAAAAATAAAAACAAATTTGAGGCATGTTTTAAATATCTCCTTCTCAGGCTGAGAGAATGGAGTTTTATATAGAAGAGAGGGGAGATAGAACAGGTTCAGGAACTAGTTATAAAATTGAAATGCTCAGTAGAATGGCACAGTAAGGGATGAAAATAGAAAGAAAAGAAAAATATATGTGGACATGACTTAAGAAAAAATTCAAATGGAAAATGAAAATGGAAGTGATAGGAAATATAACGGGGTGGGTGTTTGCAATATGCAAAAGACTGACTGGAAGGTTTGGAGAGGAATGTCATATACTAATTCTGGTCATAATCAACATAGGTGGTATGAAAGTTAGGGAACAGAAGAACCGTATCTCACAATGTAGCAAAATAATTTTGCGGCTATGCTTCTAAATTTCAGTACTCAGAAAACATCTCTTATCTATAATGGGAGGGCAACAGGACCTTAAACAAAGTGGAAAAAATTGGTGCTGATATCATGGAGATAAGCTTCATGAGGTTTAATCATATTAAACATGCCTCAATGCACCAAATCACAACACATGATATAGTAGTGAAAGGAACATCCTCTTAGATTAAGACTCGATAAAAAAGAGGTGGAAAATGAGAAAGTTGAATTTGAAACAGAAGTTAGGTTTATGAGGAAAAATGTGTTTATCCAAAAGGGTTTTCTAGAAAATAACTTTGGGAGGGGGTGTATAACCCTTAAGAGTGAGTCGTTTTGTGGAGAAAGATTGTAACTTTATTGAGTGAATCCCTACATTGCAAATGCATTTGGGTAGAAATATCTTTTGACAAAAACATATTTATCTGAACATGGAAGGCACATCAAGTGAGATCTTTTGAGGGAATAAGAGAGACTAGTTCCTTCCAGATCCTGAGATAACTCTCTTACTGCATCTGTTCCAACCCAAATCAAGAATCCTGCACCATAGCAGGGAGAATAATGACCTCTGCCCTTAAAATCTCTGTCATTATTCAAACATTTTATTCTCTTTTTATACTAGGAACTAATTTGAATTGAATCTACCCAATGGTAGGTAGATATACTAACGATGAGAACATTTCCTGTACATTGTGTTGGCAGGTAAATGGTGAGGTGATTATCAGTGTTCTCTGTCAGTTTCTACCTGAAATTTGATCCTGCCCATCATCTGTGATCATACCTGAGATCTCAGGGTGCTTCAGCAGGAGCAAGAGTCCATATCTCATTGTGGTGCTCGTTGTCTCTGTTCCTGCACTAAACATATCCCTTATAGTAGCAACCAAGTTGTCCATGGTAAATTCAGATGGTTTATTGTGTTTTTCCTAGCAATGACATGTTAAAATTACTTAATAAATAAAAAGCTTTTCAAGTAACACAATACTATTCAATATAACATCAGTACCTAGCAAATTAAGCCAGACATTAGAGTGTGCTATGGGTGAAGATAATGTTAGATGTACTGATAGGATTGCCTCAAACTGTTAAAATATGATCAGAGTTACAAACTTTCAAGTCCTTTCTGATTCTTCACTTTCTAACCCACTAGAGCCAATCAATTCTTTTGTAATTTCTTTTTGAGACAGAGTCTTGTTCTGTCTCCCAGGCTGGAGTGCAATGGCATGATCTCGGCTCACTGCAACCTCTGCCTCCCAAGTAAAAGCAATTCTCCTGCCTCAGTCTCCCGAGAAGCTGGGATTACAGGCACATGCCACCACATCTGGCTACTTCTTATATTTTTAGTAGAGGTGGGGTTTCACGATATTGGCCAGGCTGGTCTCAAACTACTGACCTGCCGGACTTGGCCTCCCAAAGTGCTGGGATTACAGGTGTGAGCCACTGTGCACAGCGTGTAATTTCTTTTAAACATACTTTTGATTAAGTCATTACTGCTAATCACTGTCAACTCTAGCATCTGTTGTCTATTTCATCATGTCTAATTTTTCATTCAAGTTTCCTGAACTAAGCATGCCCAAACTACAGCACTATTTCCAACTCCACCAGTCATTACACCTACCACCACTCCTCTATTACAATCAAGATAGCCTCTTTGAAAATTTCACAAACTTGATTACTACACTCATCATCTCCTGGATCTATTTTCTCCTCCCTGTTTATCTATGTCAGAGTTTCCTCAAAACTACCTGATCTGTAAATGAATATTTCTTAGAGATTTTCCAAAAGTAAGCCTTTCTGGCTTTCTATCCATTCCTGTGTTCCCTCATTTGTTACATCTTCTCTTCATGGAAGCATGATATGTTATCACCAGTCTTGAATGGATGTGTGCATGTGTGTGTTTGTGGGTTTTGATCTGCCCCCAGATAAAGAACCAGGTTTAACATGGTGAACATAAAACCTAAGTCTCTTTGAGTGAGAACTTAGAAATATCATGAGACACTCAATATGGCTTACACAGGTAATAGGTTGCACAAACAATGAATACACTTTAGGTCAGAGCATTTGTTTTCATATCTCAGTTTCACCAGGAAAACCAGAGCATATCAATGAGTCATATCACACATAAAGGCAAAGTAGCAAATCAAGATCACATTATACCTCTTCCATTTTAATCAGAAAGTAGTCGATAAAGTCTCGAGGATTATTGATGTCCAGAGATTCTTGATGTTCTTTTACTTTCTCCAAAATAAAACTTCTTTGGAGAGCATAATTTTTAAATATCACATTATGACTTCCTGGGAACACTCGTAAAAAGGGGAAAGCATTGTAGAGCTGAAAGAAGAAAGAATCCTTCATTAATTCATTCACCAAACACAGGCCCTTAGTATTTATCAGACACTAGCTATATGCTAAGTAGACAAAGATAAATAGACGTGCCTCCTGCACAAGAATGCATTCAGAATTTGAAGATGAGAGCACTGAAAAAGTAGGCAGAGAGAGTATGCACAGGTTACAAAGCAACTTTAAGGCTAATCACATTAATTTCCTGACCATAACTCTCTGAAGGAAGTCAGGAAATTACCCCTGTTGTCACCTCTCTTCAGATGAGGATATTGAATTTCATAAGGTTAATCAACAATTCAAAGATGCCAAACTAGCGATCTCGGAGCTAATGCCCCGTGTTCGTACCAGTATACTCAATACATGTTTTACCAGGGGATAGTCTAAAACTTTATGAAGACTCATACGCATTTGTTGTAATGAAGAAATAGTACACCTAAAAGACTAAGGAATTGCCCAAATTACTTAGCTTATACATATGTATACACACACACAGACATGTATTTTTATATGTGTGTGTGTCTGTGTATGTATATGTGTGTGTGTATGTGTGTGTGTGTGTATATATATATATATATATATATATAAAAAACATTTTGGCATTTCACCCTGAAGAATGTGCATATTTTCTGACTCATGTTTTTGCTGGTCCTAGAGCTTACAGAACATGCTTTAGAGAATACCCTAATGACACAGTGCCCTTGGAAGGCATCAACATAATATATTCAAGCTGGTAGTTTGAATCAAACTAGATACAGAATCAGAAATCAGGAAATCTAGAGTCTAGATTTTGCTTGTTCATTGTCTTAGCTAGGCTACTTTGAAGTAGCTTTGGGTCAGTTTCCCATTCTAGTAAATGAGAGACATTAGACTATTTTTTTTCTAGGGTCCTTTGAAGGTAGGTCACATCAGGACCTTATGATCAGTATAGAATTTTAGTTGTTAGTGATTGTAAAACATAGGTTACTAATATTTTCTTACTGTGTACCTAAGAAATACATCTTAAATCACTACGCTCTATATCTGAGGATCTAAAAAAACAAAAAACAAAAAAGTTTTATCCAAACAAATCTTGCTATAAATGTAGCACTCTGAGATTATATATTTTTTGTATTCTACCTTATTTCCTGTTTTCAATCTTTTTGCATCACATTAGATTGATTTGAGAACTCACTAATGGGTTGCAAATGATAGTTTGATTAGCATTGCTTTGGGCATATTTAAATAAGGCAGAGAGATGGCATAGGCATGAGCAATAGATGAGCTAGAAAACTATTATACATTCAAAAAGAACCTTGGTTTTACCTGTATCCAGGAGGTGCTTGCATTTTCGAAGATTTCATTAAAACACTTCATCAAGGCTTGAAATTTCTGATCACTGTAGTCAAAACGATTTTGGAAAATGATGGAGCTGATCACATTGCAGGGAACACATCCCAGAAGAAAAGTGGGATCACAGGGAGATGCTACAAACAATACCAGTCAGACGTTAGTACATAATTTTCATATAAATCTAAAATTGACTGCTTAAAATAATTGGAAATGATTGACTTGTAAAATGTTCTAGTAATAGAAACTACCTGGACATCCACCATTACTATAAACTTCAAATGCCTAAAATAAAATTTGCTGTGTTTCTCCAAATAAAACTGTCTAATCCAGTCCAGTTTATTTGATAATTTTGCCTGAAGGAGTCTCTTATTTACATCATTTTCCAAAATGTTCTAATTCACAAGAAGGAATACGAAATAAAAAGAGGCCACTTAAAATATCTTTTAATGTATGGGATTTAATTATCAGTATTGATACGTCCTCGCCATGCCAACAGATAACTAAACAACATTAAAAGACAGTCAAAATACTGAAGAAAATTGAAATACAACATTACAAAACACAGTTCAAAAATGTGGTTGTCTTTTATTGTAAAATATAAAAATAATGAGAGAAATGGGAATTATAGTCACATTTTTGAAAAAAATACATTGTGTGTAGAAATAGGCTTCCTATATACAATAAAGAGCATGGCTCCATTTTTGGATGTTCATTTGCTAGAAGTTTTGAAGACTCACCCCAAACTCTTCCCCTTCTACCCACACCTGGACAAACTAAAAAAAAAATGCATTAGGGTTCCCCTCCTTTGACACAAACAGGAAGTTTAAGCCACACAAGCCCTGACCTGCACACAGGAATCTTCAACACAGCCCTAACCCCTAATCACCATAGAAACCTCATGCCACTATCCTCACCCTGCTCTTCCAATGTCATTTTTGGACCTGGTTGGGAGTCAGCCTGCCCTTCACTGAAAGCAACATTAGGTGAGTAATAAAATTTTCATATCCTATTGGTGTTTGTGTGACATCATTAGTCACACAACCAGACTTTGGATGAGAGGTAGATCCCTCCTACTCCTGTGTGGTGAAAACCACAACACTCCAACTCTAGAAGGAAAATGCAAGCTGAGATCAAAAAGTAGAAGTTAGAAGGAAAATTAACTCTGCTCAACCTATGAAAATAACTTCCAACTGTTAATGTTATCCGTGATGAAATGGGCTTCCCCAAGAGTGTGAGTTTCCTATAACTAAGTGGAGTCAAGCAGATTTGGGATGATCATAGGTCAGGAAATTGAGAGAAAGCAATAGTCACCATGGAAAAAGTTGAACTACTTAAGTTCTGCTTCAATACAAATTAAAGATACAAATCATTTCAAAGATAATATATACCAAAACCCAATTTTCATTGCTTGACTAATTCTATTTCCAAATTTTATTCAAAGAAAGTAGTCGGAGATTTACAATAATTAACATGGTTTGCACTTTTGTGTATTAAGAGCAGAAAAAAAGTAGAATCAACCTATCTGGCCAAAATAGAGGATTAGTTAAATAAACTCTGGTATGTCCAAAATAATGGACTATTGTATTATCCAGCTAACAATGTTCTTGAAAAACATTTAAAAGTTAAACACATATTCATTCAATACATGAGATTATAAAACCACATATATCTTATAATGCTGATCTTACCACTTGCCTGCCCTGCCTGCCCCTTTCTCCTCCACCTCCTCTCCCAGCCATGCAGGTGCACACCCACATCTACATGCTGCAAAGATGTGTGCTGCTGTGGTTCTATTGCTTCATATTCACACTCCTTCCTGAGAGGTGAACTGCAGCCCTACACTTTGGAGGTAACTGGCAACCCCTGCATTGTTCTTACATAATTTACTACAAAAGTTACCTAATTTTTTAAGCTTTTGTGGCTAGGATGCTAGCTGATTGCCAAAATCCATGTTTTTTTTCTTCATGTGCACAAAGTAAACCACATTTTCCAGCTTCTCTTGTAGTTAGGTGTGGCCCTGTTACTAAGTGGCACACAAGAGAGAAGTTATGTGTGCGTGCCACTTTTATGCCTGGCCTGTATACTATTTGTTCTTTAAGTTGCTCTTTTCTTCTTCCTGTATCACACAGAGAGATGAACCACTGATGATATTGAAAGTCATTTCTTGAAGATTGCAAAGCCCAATTAACCTGGTACCTAATAAGACTGTTACTCCAAACACTTCACCTCTTAATTACTGTCATGTGAGCAAAAAGTAAACTATGATACTTCAGCCATCAAATTATTTTGTAGTCTATTTGCAATACCATTTGTTCCACCCAAACGATTAGTGTTAACTATATGAAGAAATAAACACCATTGGTTTTTTTTAATGCTTCCACCAGACACAAGGCTTCCTCTTGAATTCGGTCTTCAATTGTTTTCTTCCCCATCCCCATATTTCTCAAAACCATGAGACAGAAATGCCGGGTTTGCTTCCATGTTTCTCCATTGCTATAAATAACCCCTACCAACACAAAAGAAAAAAGAGAGAGAGAAAATATTCTTCGTTGTCATGAATACAAGCTGACAGTTCTCAACTCAAGAAATAAGATTGACATTTTAGTAGGGATGTAAATATAATGGTGTCAGAATCAGAAATTCCCATTGAGCCCTCACCTACCTCCTCTCTTAATCCAAACTACTATTTAACTGTCAGGATTATTAATTTTGCATATTGCTAAGCTATTCTTAATCCACCAGCTGTGCTAAACCTCAGAATAACTCTGTGAAGTGAATGTTTTGTCCTGTTTTACAAGATGCTAAAAATCATAAGGGCAAAATGCTTGCTCTATGATCCCACAGCAATCAACATGGTGAGTCCTGGTCATAGGTTAAATTTCAGGGCTGGATTTTCAGACTGTAAGTGAATTTTAGGAGAAACAACAAGAGGAGGGAATTCTTAGGAGAATATGAGAGAGCAGTTTTTCATTGGAAGAAATCTCCTCAGATAAGGGGTACAGTCATTAAACAGATAGCTCATCTCATTTTAACATCCCCCCTCTATTCATTAAATCTCTTCCATGAAATATGGAAGGAAACACCAAAGAAGTTCAATATTAGGCTGCCAGAGTCAAGACCAGATCAAGAGGCAAAAATAAGCTCATAGGATACTTTTCCAGGACGCCTCTTAAAGAACAGTGCAGAAGAGGTCAGGACCTCATTCAGGTCATATCTCTGTTTGCCAGAACCCTGTGATTCACCAGAAGACTGGACAGTTTAAGGCTAGCTCCAAAAACAAGTAAAAGAAATTTCCAGCATTTAATCAAAAAAGCTTTTTCTAATATCAATTCTGATACATACTAACTATATATTTCTCCAGGATCTTTTCAGAACATACATTTACTTTATTCTTTGTCTTCTATTGGATTCTAATATTGCTCATGCTTTTTTTAGAATCACATTTCAAGGTGAGGATGGAAATATTCCAAACTTGTGTAGTTCCACGCACACAATTCAAGGTTCCTAAAATAATCTCTGGGTATCCATGACTAAGACCAGGAAGCAAAATATATAACGAATAAGATAATTCAGTAATTTTCCTCCTCTCTCTCATCTCTTTATTGCTTTTCCATTATTTTAACTGACCATAGTTTACAACGAACTTGTCTTTGTAAAGAATTTATAGAAAATTAGTAGTTAGATGGTTTGTTACCATTGAATTGAATATTTAATGGGGACATTGTGTCACTTTCACAGATTATAAATATAGATTAATAATCATTTATAGAAAAATTATTCTTAGCCTCATATAGAAAATATGAAAAGTGTGTTTCATAAATTTTTCTGAATACTTATGATTTCTCAATTTCTTAGAATTTTTCAACTTTTACATCTTACAAACCCACACACCCACCCGAAACGGAAGCATGCCATATCCTTGGGCAATTTTGTCTAGCACTGGAAAACTCGCTAGGCCAGAAAATTCTTTTCCCTGATCAATCAGTGCTTCCTTAATTGCTTTGTATCCATGCAACACCACAGTGGGCTTCATGCCAAAATAAACAGTGAACACAGGGCCATAATCTTTTGCTAGCTGGAAAAAGAATAGCAGATGCATGTAAAGTGTGAATTTCAAAAATTAAATGTAGATTAGTGAGGGAAATATTTTTAATCTTGCTGAAAATATGTTTTAATATTCATCCACCTATTATAAAATTTAATATTTTAGAACCAATTATTTCATAAGAAAAAAGTATTTGAATAGCAACTATGATTACTTCAATAGCTGATGCTATTAGTGTTAGCATCAGCTTCAATATTTATTTCTTATTCAGCCCCTACTATATGACATGGGCTATATTATGCATTTTGTTCCTATTATTTTATTAATTTTTTATGCCAAATTAATAATTGTACCAACTTTCTCCTTTTTTCTTACAGTCACAGTAAATCTGTGTTTATTCTTTGGGTTAAGGGAAGCCTGACTAATTTGCCTCATGTGTAGTCTAATAATTGTCCCTCATTGTTCATTCTCCATAATTTCTTTTTAGCAGCAGACACTACCATGTTTTTATAATACATGATAACAAAGCACTGTGGTCATAGATATTTCCCAGCTTCACTTGAAGCTAGATGCAGCCATGTGAGTAAGTTTCCATGAACTGATGTAAGCACAAGTGTTGTGTTAAATTTCTACATTGGTGCATAAAAGGTTATTGTTTCCCCTTCATTTCTGCCCCTGCCCATGGGTTGAAATAATAGCAGGGAGATGCCCCTACTGTGACCATGCAAATGAGAAAAATAGTCTAGGTGCAGAAAATACTAGAACTACAAAGATTAAAAAAAAAAAAACTGGTTCTCTGAACGACATCAAGGAAGAGAGGCATGTCACCAGCATGCACCTAGAGACCCTTATGTGAGATAGAAATAAACTCCTATCCTCTTTTAGCATTGTCTTTCTGTAATACCAGCTTATGTGGTCTCCTAAATGATATAGGATTTACACTCTTTCAATTTGTCTATTGTAGAACTCCTTTTGCTGCCCTAAAAATTCATTCTACAAACTATAGTGACCTTTTCACAAGGAAGATGTTAACATGACTGTCCTTTAAGTATGTTCATGGCATCACATTGCTCTTATGAGACAAACCAGTGTTCTTTACATCCATGCAAGGCCTGCATGTCCTGTGCCCTAATTCCCTCTCTACTCTCAGCTTGTACCACATTCTCACTTACTCTCTGGACTACAAACACTTTGGTCCTCTTTTCAGGGTTTTGGGGGAGAGAAGTGAAAACGAAAAATAATATTCAAAGCCTACGCCCAGCCCGCCCTACTCCTTTACAACCAGAAATTATATGGACTTCCTCCTCTATGCCAGGTCCCTCCAAATTTAACCTGAAAGACTGATTCAGGCCATCATGGGAAGGGAGCATTGAACATGCCTCATTATGGCCTCTTCCCTTTTGGAATTCAGGAAAAGCTGACCAGCATTTAACATTAACACAGATGTTACATCTGATAAGAAAAAATTACAATCTATTCTCTCTGAAGACTGCTGCCTGGAGGCTTCATCTGCATGATAAAACTTTGGTCCCCACCATCTCGTATCATAACCTAGACATTCCTTTCTATTGACAATAACTTTTTCCAACAATTGCCAATCAAAAATTTTAAAATCTGCTTATATCCTGGAAGCACCCCCTCTCCCACTGCTTTGAGTTGTCCCAGCTTTCTGGGCCAAACCAATGTATATCTGAAATGCATTGACTGGAGTCTCATGTGTATATACTAAAATGTATAAATGTGTAAAACCAAACTCTGCGCTGACCACTATGGGCACATGTTCTCAGGGTCTCCTGAGGGCTGTGTCATGGGCCATGGTCACTCACATTCGCTCAGAAAAATCTCTTCAATACTTTGCAGTTTGACTGTTTTCATTGACAGAAGCTATTTCTGATTCACTGATGCAAATGTACTCTTGTACTAAGATTGCTGGTGCATTATTTGTTTAATTCACCAATGAAGTAATCTGACAAACAATTTATATAATCTAAATGAATTCCTATATAAATGGACAACCCCCATATTCCTCTTAGATGGTACAGTCTATAATTGCTTTCCAGTTGAAACCTCCATTCTGGAGTAAACACTTATTTGCCTCTGACTTGCTGATTTCTTCATTTCTTTTGGATTCCCCAATGTCATTTTCTTCTATCTGTCTACATTGTACAGTCACATCTAGGTGTCTAATGGACACTTCTCTGTAAAGGCATCTCTTTAAAACTTGGTAGCTGGGACCATATGTTTCTAGTTATGGGGCTATCTGACTTATTCATTGCAGAAAACTAAAAGAAAATTAGTCATACTTACCATGCTTATAGATTTGCTGATGTTCTTAATATTTAACTGTAGAATATTTCCAACAATGGGGAGAGGAGTTGGGCCAGGAGGGAGCTTCCCTTTGGCATAGCTTCCATTCCACAGAGAAAGAAGAATCAGACAAGAAAGACAAATCACCAGGGTGATGAAGAGATCCATTGATGTGCTCTGAGAAATGCAGTTGGAAGCCAAGAATCTAAAGATTTTATAAACACAAAGTGCAAGCTTCTCAAAAATTATGTACTAAGACTCTGAACTTCAGACAATTGATTCTTTTTTATTAGTAGTACCCCTTAAACTGCTGGTAGAAGTAAAAACAAAAATTCAGTTTAGTATTGATTAGTTCTTAAGTTTCACCTAAAATTATAACTAAATGATAACTCTCACTTCTGCAAAAACAAGAAAAAATAAAATCAAAATTACTAGAAAGAAGAAAACAATAAACCCCAGCACTGAAATTAATGCAATAGGGACTGAAAGTAATCCAAAATATCAAAAAATGGAGTTAATATCCAAAAAGATGAAGAAAATTGATGAACTTTCAGCTAGAATACTAACGTAAAAAGTGAGAAGACTCAAATAAAATCTGAGATAAAAAAGAGACATTTCAGATGATAGTAAAGAAATACAAAGTATCATAAGAAGCTATTAAGAACAACCATATATCAATAAACTTAATAACATAGAATAAATGGCTAAATTTCTGGTGAAATACAACCTTCTAATATTAAATTATGAGGAAATAGAAACTATAACAAATAAATATAGAGTGAGAAAATTAAATCAGTACTAAAAGGTATTCCATCAAAGGAAAGCCCAGGACATGATGCCTTAACTACAGAATTCTGCCAAACATTTAAAGAACAACTAATACAAACTCTTCTCAAACTATTTCAGAAATTAAAAGAAAAAAAATTTCCACAATAATTTTGCAAGGCTAGCACAACCTGTTTTTAAAACCCAACAAGGACACATACATACACACAAACTACAGACCAATATCTCTAATGAACATAGATTTAAAAAAATCCTCAAAGGACACTAACAACCAAATCCAACAACACACTGAAAATATTATTCACTATGATCATGTTGGATTCATCCCAGAGATGCCATGATGACTAATCATAGAAAAAAATAAATATGACACATCATATTAAAAGAAAGAAAGACAAAAACCATACAATCATGTCAATACCTGAAGACAATAAATTTGACAAAATTCAATATCCTGTTATTATGAAAACTCTCAACAAGTTATGTGTAGAAGGTTTATACCTCAACACAATAAAGGCCATATATCACAAGCCCACAGCTGATACCATACTATATGAAGAAAAGCTGGAAGCTTTGCCTCTGGTAACAGGAAAAAGACAAGGATCCTCATGTTCACCACTTATATGAAACGTAGTACTGGAAGTCCTAGCCAGATCAATTAGGCAGGAAAAAATTACAAAAGACAACCAAATTGGAAAGAAGACATTCGAACTGTCCTTGTTTGCAGATGACATAATATTATATATAAAAATCATAAAGATTCTACCAAAATACTGTTGAAACACATAAAAAAATTCAGCAAATATGCAAGATACAAAATCAATATACCAAAATCAGTACTGTTTCTATATGCTAATACTGAATTATCTAAAAAAGAAATCAAGAAAACAATTTCTTGTACAATAAATACAATTAAGATACCTACCAATAAACTTAACTAAGGAGGTGAAAGGTCTCTACACTAAAAACTATAAAACATTGATGAAAGAAATTGAAGAGAAGACAAATAAATGACAAAAATATCCCATGTTTATGGACTGGAAGAATTAATACTGCTAGATGGCCATGGTACCCAAACTGATCGGTAGATGTAATACAATCCCTGTCAAAATACAAATTACATTCTTCACAGAAATAGATAAAACAATCTCAAAGTTTATATAGAATCACAAAATACCCAAAATAGCCAAAACAATCTTACCAAAAAAGATGAAAGTTAGAGGCATCACACTATCTGACCTCAAAATATACTACAAGGTTACAGCAAACAAAACAGCTTGATACTGGCATAAAAAAAAATGTGAATAGATCAATGGAACAAAACAGAGTGCACAGAAATAAATTTACATATCTACATCAACTGATTTTAGAAAAAAAATCCAAGAACATACATTGGGGAAAAAAACAGTCTTTTCAAGAAGGAGTGATGGGAAATTTGGATATTAACATGCAGAAGAATGTGTCTAGATCCTTTATTTATCATATGCAAAAATCAACCCAAAATGGATTAAATACTTGAATGTAAAACTAGAAGAGTAAAACATAGGAGAAGAACTTCACAACACAGGGCTCTGCAATAAGTTTTCAATTAAGATATCAAAAGCACAAGCAACAAAAGCAAAAGTAAACAAATGAGATTATATCAAATTAAAAGGCTTTTGCACAGCCAAAGAAACTATTAACAGAGTGAAAAAGGAACCTGCAGAATGGGAAAATATATGTGCAAATGATATGTCTCATCAGGCACTTATATCCAGAATACACAGGAAACTTAAACACCTCAACGGTGAAAAATTAAATAACCTGATTTAAAATGGGCAAAAGACCTGAATAGACATTTCCCAAAAGAAGACATAAGAAAATGGCTGACATCACTAATAATTAGGGAAATGCAAATCAAAGCACAATGAAGTACCAACTCATTCAAATTAGAATGGCTATTTTCAAAAAGACAAAAGAAAACCAGTATTGGCAAGAATCTAGAAAAAGGGAACAATTACATACTGTTGGTGGGACTGTAAAGTAGTACAGCCATTATGAAAAAGAGTATGGAGGTTCCTCAAAAAATTAAAATTAGAACTACTATATTATCCAGCAATGCCACTATTGGATATATATTCTAAGGAAATGAAATCAGAATGTCAAAGAGATTTTGAACTTTCATGTCTATTGCAGCACTATTTACAGTAACAAAGATGTAAAAACAACCTGTTTAACATTAGCTTAACAGATAATAATAAATGTAGTATATAGAGAAAAGGAAATACTAGTCACCCATAAATAAAATGAAATCCTGTCATCTGCTGTAACATGGATAAATGAGGATATCACAGTAAGTGAAATAAGCTAGACACAGAAAAATACCACATGATTTCACTAATATGTAGGATCAATAATTTTTTTTAACTTGATGTCATAGAAGCACACAAGCTAAGAGTGGTTACTGGAGGTGAAGTAAGGACAGGTAAGTTGAAGATGGAGATAAGTTGGTCAATGGCTAAAAAGTTAAAATTAGATGGTAGGAAAACATTCTGGTATTCTCTTCAACAGTAAGATGACTGCAGTTAACTGTAAAATATTATAGATTATAAAACATTTTTAAAAAGTCCCTAAAGGCAGCAAGTTTCTGCTGCATCTAGATCCAAATTTCTCCTCATGGCTAAGCCGTTATATAAAGCCACAAAGACAGGAAAGAAAGAGTCCCTCCTCTAGGAGGCCAACCAGAAGAAGGCTTTTAAATAAATCAAAGAAGCCTTAACTCAGAATCCAGCTTTAAGACTGCCGGATCTAACTAAGCCTTTCTTTTGTATGTCCATGAGCGAAAGAGAACAGCCATAGGAGTTCTAATTCAAGTTATAAAGTCATAGCATCGCCCGGTGGCATACTTATCCAGGCAATTAGATTCTGTGGCACTTACATGGCCTCCTTGTTTTAAAGCACAAGCTGCCACTGCTCTGCTGGCACAGGAAGCTAATAAACTGACTTTAAGACAACAACTAACAATCCAAGTACCACACTCAGTTATAAGAGTTATAACTTTAATAGACCTAAAGAGGCACCATTAGTTATCAAATCTGAAAATAACCCAAATACCAAGGGCTCTAATGTAAAAGTCCCTGCATAACTTTAGAAACTGTAAGTACCCTAAACCCAGCTACCTTGCTTCACATTGAATCAGTGCCAGGAGGTCCCCCTTCGTTTCTGTGTAAATGTAGTAAATAAAGTGTTCTCAAGCCAGAGAGATTTGACAGATCAGCTCCTCAAGGACCCGGACATTGAATATTTTACTGATGGAAGCAGCTTCATACTGGAGAAAGTCCGCCAAGCAAAATATGCGTGGTGACTTTAGACTAACTGGTACAGGCGCAGTCTTTGTCTACAAGAACTTCTGCTCAAAAGGCAAAGCTAATAGCTCTGACAAGAGCTCTGTGGCCAGCGAAAGACCAGAAGGCAAATATTTACACAGATTTTAAATATACTTTGCTACTCTGCATGTTCATGAAGATATTTACAAAGAAAGAGGATTCTTAACTGCTGGAAGTAAAAAAATAAAGTATAAAGAAATATTCTACAGCTCTTAGACACTGTATGAGTCCAGAAACAAGGAGCAGTAATGCACTGAAAAAAGGCACCAGAAGGCAGGAACACTAGAGGCTAAAAGAAACAGAAAAGCAGACAAAAAGGCAAAGCAGACTGCAATGACAACTCCACCTTCTAAAGATGTCTTAGCTATGCCTCTCCTCCCAGAGATTCCCCTCCCAGAGGCCCCAAGCAACACTCCTAATAAAAAGGCTTGGTTTGCCCAGGATAATAAGAATTACAGGGAAGGAAGATAGTAGAAGTTCTCCAATAAGAAGCTAGCCATACCTAAGATAGTAGCCCCTAGGTTTGTGAGAGAGTTCCACCAACGAACTCACATAAGAAAGACAGCACTAGAGACATTATTAGGGTGTCATTTCTATGTGCCATGGCTCACTGCCATCACTCGTGTTTGTGAGCAGTGATTGACTTGTGCTCAGAACAACCCTTGACAAAGGCCTACCCGGCCCCTAGGAATTCAAGAAACAGGAGCCATGCCCTGTGAAAACCTGCTTTCAGACTTCACCAAACTGCCCCAAGCAGAAAGTTATCAGTACATGTTAGTGTTCATTTGCACCTTTCCAGGATGAGTCAAGGCCTTCCCCACCCAGACAGAGAAAGCACAAGACCAAAGTGTTGCTAAGAGACATTATTCCCAGATTTGAACTGCCCCTAACTCTAAGATCAGACAATAGGCCAGCATTTGTAGCTAAAATAGTTCAGGATTTAACTCAACTATTAAAAATAAAGTAGAAGTTACACACAGCCCACCGGCCGCAAAGCTCAGGAAAAGTGGAGTGCATGAACCGGACACTCAAGCAGCTGCTGAAGAAATTTTATCAAGAAACTCATCTGAAGTAAGATCAAGTCTTGCCCATAGTTCTCCTCCGAGTCAGGTGCACCCCCACAAACAAAACAAACTAAGTATTCACCCTGTGAGATTTTGTCCGGCCAGTCACCCCCAATTATAAATCAAGTTAAAATTGACCTACGGGAACTAAAAGAACTAACTTTAAGAAGGCAGATGCAAACCTTAAAGCTGGCTATGCAAAAGATTCATAGTTAAGTGCAAGAAAAAATGCCTATAAGTCTGGCAGACACAGCACACCTTTTCAAACCTGAGGACTTTAAGTTAAGAAGTAGAATCCAACTACTCTAAAACCCATATAAGATGAGCCTCATACTGTAATTTTGCCCACTCCCACTGCTGTTAAAGTTGCAAGTATTGTGCCTTAAATCTGCCACAGTTGGCTAAAACCAGCAGTCCAGGACCAGTGGACCAGCCAACAAGACCCAGACCATCCGACCTGACTGATCCTGTGATGAGACCGTGTTGCCAGTGAAGATGACAATCTTCACTGCTCTGGTCACCCCGGAAGCTGACCCGTCCACGCATGGCAGAAGCTTAAGGAAACAGGAAGCCCTGCTCTAGTCACCCCAGAAGCTGACTAGTCTATGCATGGCTGAAGCTTAAAGAGTCATTATCAGATAAGTAAATGTAGATAGAAATTTTAAGTTTGATTGCTATCTTGGTGTTGTTGATTGACTTGTTACTGTGCTATCATTGCCAGTCTTTCTTTCCAAGGAAAAACCTTACCTGCCAATGTCTAGTATAAAAATATTGTTTTGTTTTCTTTTTTTTTTTTTTTTTTGCTTTACTAATAGCAGTGCCTGAGGCTAAGAAAAATGAAATACAATTTAAAGAAAGATGTCCACATTGCATACATACCACATAGATAAGAAACACAGTAGTTAAAAGTTTATTATACCATACATACTATGAATGCACCAAGGCTCTCTTAAGAATTTGTACTTAGAACCAAACCACCTACACCATCTGTGACCCAGGAGATAACCAGCCTTATGTATGCTATGACCCTGAACTTGTGCCTGGAGATTAGTTTAAGATCCATGATAAGTCAATAAAAGGAGGCTTTCTAAATAAAACCTAAGTCCCATGTACGTACAAAAGAACCTTATCCTTCTACTTAAATATTTGTCAAGCAAAGTTCAAAGGTGCAGCCTTCCATGAGGCTACCTGCCTAAGCCAACACTTTTTTTTTTTTTTTTTTTTTGAAACTGAGTCTCCCTCTGTCACCCAGGCTGGAGTGCAGTGGCACAATCTTGGCTCACTGCAAGCTCCGCCTCCCAAGTTCATGCCATTCTCCTGCCTCAGCCTCCCGAGTAGCTGGGACTACAGGTGCCTGCCACCGTGCCCGGCTAATTTTTTGTATTTTTAGTAGAGACGGGGTTTCACGGTGGTCTCGATCTCCTGACCTTGTGATCTACCCGCCTCGGCCTCCCAAAGTGCTGGGATTACAGGCATGAGCCACTGCGAGGCAACACTATTATAATGAAACTAAAAATAAAACTCTATAGAGAAATGCTCAGAACGACTCCTACTTACCATATCCAAACCCTTTCTCTCGATTGTCTACTCTAAGCCACTCTTAGCATCAGCTAGAGGCTCCAAATGCTTAGAAAGCACCCTCTAACCTATATTAGATTTGTAAAGTCCAAGCATATCTGCAACTGCCGGCTAACTAGACAGAGGCATGTGTATTAAGAATAATCAAGCCATCCTATTTTCTAATTCCTCTAAAGCAAGAGGAAATCTTAGAATATCCAATTTATGATGAAAATAGAAGAAAAACTTAAAAAAAAAGCATAATCACAAGAATAGACACAAACATCAAAAAGATGTAGACATAGAAAACTAGAAAGATAATAAGTAGCCTCCTGAATGAATCATCAAATAGTATTGACCAGCCACCTAGGCACAAAATAAGCCCTAAAAATATCGTACACCAATCTGTATGCTCAACCACATCATAAGACTACAAGCTGTATTAAAAATCATCATTAATAATATGGCCAAGGCTTTAGACCTATTGGCTATACAAACCACGCAGATGAAGAATGCTATATATCAAAACAAACTGGCACTAGATTACCTCCTAGCCTCAAAAGGAAGTGTCTGTAGAAAGTTCAATCTGACAAACTGTTGTCTAGAAATTGATGAAGATAGAAAGTTAGTCACAGAAATCACTGCCAAGATGCAAAAGCTAGCCCACGTTCCAGTTCAAACTTAGTCAAGATAGTCACCAAACTCCCTATTCAGAAGATAGTTCTTGGCCTTCAGAAGATTTAAAACCCTAATAGGAAGGTTCTTGCTTATCATAAGTGGCTGTTTAATACTCCCTTGTTTCCTGCCTTTTCTCATCAGAAGTGTTCAGTCAACTAAAAAGGTAATCATAGCCAGACACACTACTACCCAAATAATGGCATTAGCTAAGTATCAGGCTTTGCCCCAAGAAGAATATGTACCAACTCAAGAAGAAATAAACAACTGTGGTGCTCTCTATTAACCAACACTTATATAGAGCACCAAAAGGACGGATGAAGTAAGAAATTAAGAAAATAACAGAATAATAGCGTAAGTAATAATAGTAAAAATTATAGTAATAGTGAGAAAAATAACAATAGCTCATACAATGAATTGCTGTATTAACCAAGGCTAAAAAGAATTTAAGTAGCCCACTCCTGAAGTTACAGTTAAGAAGAATACTAACTGTGTGTCCCAGGAAACATTAACCGTATCTACCCTCCATATATTTTGTAAGCTCCATAAACTCCTGTTTTATTTCTTCCCTGCACAGCTGCAGGGTCACAAAACAGATAAGCGTTAAGCTGCAAACCAAGTTTCCCAAAGATGTAAAACATGTTGCAAAAGTGAAACAACAGCCTTTATTCTCACTTCTGTAAGCCTGCTTATTGCTTCACATAGCTCTTGCTTCAGGATGCTTAAAAGGCACTCATGTTCTTTGTTCAAGGTTCAGACTTTCAGGACGCGTGTCCACTGAGCCAGTGTACACCTAAAATAAAAGCTCTCCTGCATCTTGATCGGTCTCTCCAGTTCCTTAATTTCCTGCAACACCTTTGCCTAAGAAACTTGTGTTTTGGCTCTGCTTTTTTGATCTTCATGAAGGTATATCTGCCTGGCCCTTTTATACTTCACAGAAGAAAAAAAACTAACAAAAATAATTGAGCTAGAATAGATCCCAGAAATCTTCTAATAAAATTGTTTACTTCCTTGTTTTAGGAGCAATAACATCATGACTCAGAGAGGCAAAAATCTTTGCGTATAGTCACACAGAGTGCTAGTTGAAGGGAATTTGTTTCCTCCAATGTAAGATTTCTTTATCACTTAAATCTGAAAAAAATTAGGCATAGCATAAAGTAGAAAACACTTGATTTTAAATTTTAACTCTCTTATGCAAAAACATTGAATGTCTAAAAGTTTATTAAACTTTTAGAATGGTATAGGGAGCAGTGTTATTTTTTCTTGAAACCCTCAGTCCAAGCTCACAAAGAAACTGGACTACAAATTGAAGACCTCATCTCTTCCTCTTTATTCTTGTTGATGACAAAAAATCTTTAAACAAGAATATCTGGGAATATTGGTGTGCAGGATCTACATTGAAGGTAACCTAGCCAGGAGTCTAATTTCTTTGTAGGTATGTTAGTTAAGGTTCTCCAGAGAAATAAAATGCAGCAGGAGATGACAGATAATAGATGAGAGAGAGAGAGAGAGATGCAGATAAAAAAGGAGAGATTTCTTATGAAAATCTGCTCATACAATTAAGGAGCCTGAGATAAAGGCACAATATGGCTTCTGTAATCTGGAGAACCAGAAAATCCAGTGGTATAATTCAGTGCAAGTCCAAAAGCCTAAGAACCAGGAGCTCCAGGGCCCCAGAGCAGGAAAATATGGATGCTCCAACTCAGGCACTCAATGGATTGGGTATCATCCAATCTACATTGGTGAGGGCAGATATTCTTTACTCAGTCTAATGATCCAAATGCTAATCTTTTTCAGAAATACCCTCACAGAGATACCCAGTAATAACCTTTCACCAGCTATCTGGGCATGCCTTAGCCAAGTCAAGCTGATGTAAAATTAGCCATCATAGTAGGCCTAGTATAGGCATAAGTACATGTTAAATGAAGACTGTAAGAAAATGACATGGTTATCATCAAGACAGACACACTTCTCAGGACCACAGACTGTGTCTATCAATCTTCTCACCTACCTGGGGACCCACCTGAGAACATGGCTGCCAGTGTCTGCACCATACTCTTCCCATCTACACTGAAAATTTCAACTATTGGCTGTGAGATCAAAATTAGTGTTCTGCCTTCTTTTATTGTTTTAATTTTCATGGGGTCTCCTATTCAGGGTGAAAGTGATTTCATAATTTCAAAGTAAATTGATGTAGAATTACAAAAGTGGGAATGAAAATGACAAGTTAGCAGCTAATACTGTGTTTGGCATGCATATATTATTCTCAGGGTATTTATATTAGTTAAGTAATGCAGTAAAGACAAGAGACCTAGTATTTTGTGTATTCTTAAAATTTCTATTAAATTACTTGCATGCCTACTTCAATTATCTTAAAAATCCATATTTTCTTACTTTTTAACCAAATTTTTGGGGATAATTATATATTTATATACAGTTATCAGAAATAATACACAGAAATCTTATGTATTCTTTGCCCAGATCCTCTCAGTAGCAACACCTTGCAAAATTATACTACAAAATTACAATCAGGACATTTAAATTGATACGGTAAAGACATAGAACAATTCCATCACCACAAGCATTCCTTATGCAGCCCCTTTATAGCCACACCCATGCCCCCCCTTCACCCTCCACCCTATTCTGAGACCCTAGAAAACCCATAATCTGTTTCCACTTCTATAATTTTGTCATTTCAAGAATGTCACGTAAATGGAAACATAGAGTATCTAATCTCTTGGATAATGTGTTTTACTCATCATAATTCTTTGTGATTCCTCAAAGGTGTTGCCTGTATCAATAGTCCATTACTTTTCATTGGTCAGTATGATATAGATTTACCACAATTAGTTTAACCATTCACTCACTGAAGGACATCTAGGTTGTTTCTGAGTTTGAGCTATTACAAATAAACCTGCTATAAACATTCCTGCACAGGTTTTTGTGGAAACACAACTTTTTATTTTGTGGGATAAATACCCAGGGGTACAATTGCTGGGTTGTATGGAAGTTGCATATTTAGTTTCTTCAAAGACTGTCAAACTGTTTTTGCAGAGTCAATGCTATGGTCTGAATATACTTCCCAAAAAATCATATGTTAAAATTTAAGTACCAATGTGATAGTATTAAGAGGTGATCTCTTTAGGATGCAAATAAGTCGAAGAGGCAGAGTACTCATTAATAAGATTAGTGACCTGAGAAAAGAGATACAAGGGATCTGTTCACTACTTCCACCATGGAGGAAGTAACAAGACACCATCTTGGAAGCAGAGACCAGGCTCTCACCAGACTCAAATTTTCTGGGCTTTGATCTTGGACTTTCTACCCTCCAGAACTGTGAACAATAAATTTCTGTTGTGTATGAATTACCTACTAAGGCATTTTTGTTACAGCATGAGGAACAGTCATGAGGAACAGAGGGACCAAGTCATCACTGAACCTTTTTACATTTCCACCAGCAGTATGTGAGTAACTCAGTTTCTCCATATCCTCTCCAGCATTTGGCATTGTAATCTTTATTTCAGCTATTCTGATAGGTGTGTAGTGGTTTCTCATTATGGCTTTAATTTGCATTTCCCTATTGGCTAATGCTGCGGAATACCTTTTCATGTGCTTATTTGCCAAATATGTACCTACTCTTTAGTGAAATTCCTGTTAAAGTCCATTGCCCATTTCCTAATTGGATTTTTTTACTGTTGAATTTTGAGTGTTTTTCTTTTATCTATCCTAGACAGTAGGCCTTTGTCAGACAGGGGGTTTTCAGATATTTTCTGCCATTCTGTAGCTTGTGAGGGGAGTTGTAGAAGAATATTTCATTGCAACAAATGATATTCTGACATAATTTTAAGCAAAAGACCAAATTACGAAACATGTAAAATTTGTTCACATTCCATATATACATAAATACACACAAACATATATTATAATATGTATACACACATATATTTTATATATTATGATATATTAATTATACATATATTATATATTATACATAAACACACCTAACATATTGAAAGACTGCACATTAAATATGAACTGGTTACATTTGAGTGGGGTGATAACCAGTATTATGTATCTATTTTTGTTTATTCAAATTCCCTGTAGTGATTATTAGTTTCTTTTGAAACAAAAAAAGGAAATTGAAAGTATAACTAAGAATATATAGAAGTCCATAAGAAGCTATGAGGTCAATAGTGATTCCCATAGAAGTGTAGGATAGTGGTCAGGGAAGGCTTCCAGAAGGAAGAGAAGGCACAAACTGAGGTGGTTCATGAAGGACAGGAGGACATTTGTTGTCACAGTCTTTCCTCAGAGACCTGTGAACTTAGAACACCCTAATTGGTGTTCTTCTTCTTCAGGATTCAGAGACAGAAATGCAATGTGTAGGCTGGGTCCTTGAAAGGCCCTTCTTGACTAGTCTTAACCTAGTGGCCTCCTGGCCTACACTTTCTGCATTTCAAAGTGCCTTTGAAAGCTTCCTTCCTCAGAAGACCCTAGAGAAGCTCACAGTTCTGCATCACCAAGGGATATATATAAAGGTGCTATGGACTGAGTGTTTATTTCCCCAAAAAATTCAAATGTTGAAGCCCTAATCCCCAATATGATGGTATTTGGAGAGGAGGCTTCTGAAAGTTTTTAGGTTTAGGTGAGGCCATGAGGGTGCAGCCCTTATGAGATTAGTGTCTTTATAAGAAGAGGATAGATTAACATCTCTCTTGTTCTATGCATCATAACTGAGGGGAGGCCATGTAAGCACACAGGGAGAAGCCAGGAAGGGAGACCTTGCCAAGAACAGATGTGCTGGCACCTTGATCTTGAACTTCTCAGTCTCCAGAACTGTGAAAAATGAATTTCTGTTGTTGAAGTCACCCAGTCTATGGCATTTTATTAGAGCAGCCTAAACAGACTCAGATACTAGGTGAACCCACTGTCAGCATAAGCAATGATGTGGAGAACAGAATTCAGAGTGAAAGGGGCTGGATTGATAACAAGTTCACCAATTATTAGCTGGGTGACCCTGCCTGATTCACTACAGCTCTGAGCTGAGATGCCTGCCTGTAAGATAAGGCAATGACTCTCTCATAACGCTCTTGTAAGGGACAAGTGGAATAATTTTTGTGAAATTAATAAGAAAATAGGTGGGAAACATGCCTTCTAGACAGTAATGATTTATAAAAGTTAGCAAGCAATTGTTCCACAGAAATTCACCAGGAGGTGCAGCAGTCCACTTCTGCCAGATGACACAGAAGAAAGCTACAATGCCGACTCTGCATTCAAGGGCATATCTCTACAAATCAGAAGGCCTGGACAGCAGATAATCAAACAATATTTGTAAGGATATACTGGGTAGGAAGTTACATGCTTCCAGCTCGTTCATCACAAAGAAAATCTCTCAGAGAAAGCGTACTTCAACCAGAAGGGATGAACTGAAATACTGAAGAAGGGGCAGAAGGCACTTTAATACTGAGTACCCACTATATGGCAGGAACCATATTATTTGTAATATAAGATCCTGCCAAGTAGCTATTATCACCCCTTAGTGAGGCTCAGAGTGTTAAGTAACATGTCCAAGGACACATAGCCAGAAAATGGTCTATCTTCACACTTTGCACAGTGATTTCCAGCCCAGAGCAAAGGGGCTACCATCTGAAGGAGAGTTTTCTCACAACCCCAATGGGGAGGTGGGGAGGGAACAAGGGGAAATTTCAGAAACTTTCTCAGCAACAGTACATTAAGCCATTCTTCCACTGCTATAAAGAAATATCAGAGACTAGGTATAAGAAAGGAGGTTTAATTGGCTCATGGTTCTCCAAGCTGTAGGAGAAACATAGTGGCTTCTGCCTCTGGGGAGGCCTGAGGAAGCTTACAATCATGGTAGAAGGCAAAGGAGGAGTAGACATATTATATGATGAAGGCAAGAGCATAAGAGAGATAGTGAGGGTCCACACACTTCTAAGCAGCCAGATCTCATAAGAACTCACTAACTATCATGAGGACGGCACCAAGGGGATGCTACTAAACCATTCATAAGAAATCCGCCCGCATATTCAATCACCTCCCACCAGCCCCACGTCCAATACTAGGGATTACAATTTAACACAGGATTTGAGAAGGGACAAATATAAAAACTATATCAAGCTGTCTTTCCACTCTCAACCCCTGTCGCAACTCTGCACTCTGCCTATTGACCATGGAGGCACCACTCCTATCTGCTCAGCCTCAGAGTTACTTGTTTCCCCCAGTTTTCTGAAGCTTCAAATGCTGTTTTGGGGGTGCTCTAATCTCCAGGCTTTACCCCCTAAGAGTGGGAGGGTCTCAGTTACAAGCCACATGGCTACAGAGGGACCAAGGCTCAGGAACAGGAGCTGACTGCACATCCTCCCACCCTGTCCCCAAGCCCACACACCAGGAATCCAGTTTGTTTCAGAGGGACAGGATAGGGACTGCTCCAGGCCCAGTTCAAAGAGGTTAACAACTCTAGGCCTGGTTCATGGTGAAGTATCCAACTTTCAGGGTAGTGGGATCAGGCTGGGTTCCAGGCTCCCAAGCAGGCAAGAGACGCAGAGAGACACCTGAACATTACCCATGTCTTCGTAGCAAATCAGTAATCTTAAGGCAGGCTACAGCCCTAAGAAGTGTGCCTGCCAGTGTGAAGCTGGGGTGCAAAACCCTGCCCACTGCCTGTGTTTCAGGAGAGGGCAAAATCTAGATGGGAAGAAAGAAAATAGCCCATTTCTACAGCAAGAGCCCCAGGAGGAACAGAGAGTAGGGTGAGAGGGCCCTAAAGTTTTAGCATGACCCTATCAAGAGGCAAATGGCAATGGTTAAAAAGCATGGGCTCTGAAGCCAAGCTGCCTGGGCTTAAATTATGGTTCTGCCACTTACCAGCTCAAGCAAGTGAATTAGCTTCTGTGTCACTCAGTTTCTCCATCTCTACAAGAGATAGTAACCACACCAACCTCTATGAGAAAGAAAGAAAAGAAATGAGTTGGAGTGCTTGGAGCCTCAGAAGGGTGACTGGTGTGCATGTTTAGCACCATGGCCCATTGTGATGGAGGACCATCTGAAACAAAGCAAACTTGTTCTGTCAAGAGCTAGATAGTGAATGTTATAGACTTTTGGGCCATGCGGTCTCAGTGGCACATTTCTTCTTCTTCTCCACCCCCTCCTCCCCTTCCACCTCTTTTTCCTCCTCCTCCTCCTCCTTCTTCTCCTCCTCCTCCTTCTTCTTTTCCTCCTCCTCCTTCTTCTTCTCCTCCTCTTCTTCCTTTCTCTCCTTCCTCTTATTCTTGCTGTTGCTCTTCTCATCCTTCTCCTCCTCTTGTTCTTCTATTCTGATGGCTTAAATATATAAAAACAATTCCTGCCTAATGTCTTTACAAACACACCTGTGACCAGAGTTGGCCTGCAGGCTCTAGTTTCTTTCCTCCTGATCTACAAGGATGCCCCCAGAGATCCAGATTTGACTGGAGCAGGGTAAGCTGAGAGACTTCCCTTACTTTGCTGGGTTGGACCAGGGACTATAGTGGAAAGAGTCCTGGGTACAAGATGGTAGAACAGAGTCAGAAATAATAAACCAAGATGGGCTATGTGGTCTGGCAGGCCTGCTCTCATACTGAGCCCAGAACACACCTGCTGGCAACATTGGCATCACAGTTTAATAGTCGCAAATGTCTGGAAGCTCTAACGACAGCAGGCAGTGTCTGTCCTTCACAAAGGGTGACACATTCATTTACAAACATTTACAAGGAGTTTACTGTGTTCTAGGGAATGTTCCGGGCCAAGTACAATACAGAGAGGGAACTAGGCTTTATACCCGGACATTTCCAGATGGCAGGTGGTATGTTTGCTAGCCTGGAGCTGAACTCCTATCTGAGAGTCACTGGGATGTGCTTGTCTGTGTGAATTCTTCAGCCTTCTGTGGTTTCTGGAGAAGTCCTCTCATCAGGGGTTAGGAATCTGGGACGCTGTTGTTTTGTCTTTCTGAATTCTCCAAATCACAAGGTATTCCAGGTATAGTTCAGGGAAGAACATTTCTCAAGTCCCTTTGAGTATTGAGTGAACACATATTTTTTTCAGACTCAGAGGACCTAAATCATAGGATTGTTTCATAGGTGTTTTCCACTGGAATCTGGTAGAGACCTAACTAAATATTCCTATCTGGGACAAGAACAATGATCTCAGCCCCAGCAAGCAGCTGTGGTTCTCTGTCGCCTACAAGCATCCAGGCTTCAGGAATGTGTATGAGCGAAGGGAAAGCTTGCACTGTGCCCTCTAAAGATTTGCTGAAAATAAACAGAAAAAAAAACAGGAGAAAAAGGCATACAAAATTGAAAATAAACGACAAAAACAGGAGAAAAAGGTATACAAAACTTATTTAAAGTGCATAGTATAAGGGTATTGCAAAAGAACTTATTACCCAATAATTCAATGAGGTCCATTGAATTATTTATAGGGTAAGGGGAGGTAGGGGGTAAGAGTAAATTATTTTCGGGGGAAATGAATGAACCCAGGAGGAAGACATATTCCTGTGAAAAATTCAGTTTGGAAACTAAGTGGGACATGAGAAGAAACAATGATTTAAAACAAAGTTTGAAGTTTGCCTGTGCTCTGGTTGTGGTGTTTGTTTCAGTCTTTCCCTGTGGTATGGATTTTAATCTTCTTTGGTTAATAAAATTTTAGGGAAGATATCCAAGGCAAATGTGTTCCTCTTTGGGGTCTAGTTTCTAGGTAAGTAAGCAAACTGCAGGGAACAGATTATCCTGTGCTGTTGGAGTAACAGAGGATTGGATTGAGGGACAATGTGAAGAGGAAGGTCATAGAGACCTTGAGGCTCTTTCTTCAGTTCACCTGTCAAAGCATCATATTTTGGAGTTTTCTGAGCCTGAACAAATTCATGAGGCACTCTCCAAGGGCCTTCCTGAAAACCACTTTTTGTTTTCATAAATGTGCTGGGTGCATATAATTTCAGAGAATGTTTCCACCAGCATTATTCCCCAGGCCACAGAATATCACTGTAATTACACCAGGCTCAGAAAAATACTTGAACAAACTGCAGGTGAGTGACAGCCATAACCATTATAAAGGGCAACTTTTTTTTTTTTGAGGTAGAGTCTCACTCTGTCACCCAGGCTGGAGTGCAGTGGCACGATCTCGGCTCATTGCAAGCTCCATCTCCAGGGTTCATGCCATTCTCCTGCCTCAGCCTCCCGAGTAGCTGGGACTACAGGCACCCGCCACCACGCCCAGCTAATTTTTTGTATTTTTAGTAGAGACAGGGTTTCACCGTGTTAGCCAGGATGGTCTTGATCTCCCGACCTCATGATCCACCCGCCTCGGCCTCCCAAAGTGCTGGGATTACGGGCATGAGCCACCGCGTAAAGGGAAACTTTTAAGCCCCTTCGAGTCAAATGGTTTGACCTGGGGCTAGAGAGTGAATTGAGCCATGTCTATAAATGTCAGCAGGCCATGAAAGTTTTTACTTTTGATGAAACCCAGTTTATCAGTTTTCCCATAATTTAATGAGGTCCAGTTTATCTAGTTTTTTCCTTTTATGGATTATGCTTTTCCATATCAGCTCTAAGAACTCTTTGCCTCACCCTAGAGTCTGAAGACTTTTCTCCTGTTTTTTTTTTTTTCCCCCAAAAGTTTACAGTCTTACATTTTACATTTAAGTCTGTGGATCCATTATTGTATAAGGTGTGAGGTTTAGGTTGAGTTTCCTTTTGTTTTGCCTATTGATGTCCAGGAGCTTCAACATTGCTTGAAAAGACTATCATTCATCTATTAAATTGTATATTACATTGTTAAGGCTGCTGTATTGAATTACCACAAACTTTCTGGCATAAAACAACACAAATTTATTGCCTTACATTTCTTAAAGTCAGAAGTCTGGAATGGACCTCATGGGACTAAAATCAAGGCATCATCAGTGCTTCATTCCTTTTGGAAGTTATAAGGGGATATCTATCTGTTGCTTCTCTTTTCCAGCTTTTCACAGCTGCCCACGTTCCTTAGCACATGGTTACATAACTCCAGTCTCTGTTTCCATTTTCACATTCCCTTCTCTACTCCCATCCTTACATCACTTTCTCTTTGAACTTTAAGTCTACCGATTTCCTCTTTGGAGGACACTCAGGATTACATTGGGCCCACCTGGATAATCTAAGCTCATCTCCCCATCTTGAGAATCTTTTTTTTTTTTTTTTTTTTTTTTTTTTTTTTTTTTTTACTTATTTACTTATTTTTTTTTATTGAGTATTTATTGATGATTCTTGGGTGTTTCTCGGAGAGGGGGATATGGGAGGGTCATAGGATAATAGTGGAGAGAAGGTCAGGAGATAAACACATGAACAAAGGTCTCTGGTTTTCCTAGGCAGAGGACCCTGTGGCCTTCTGCAGTGTTTGTGTCCCTGGGTACTTGAGATTAGGGAGTGGCGATGACTCTTAAAGAGCATGCTGCCTTCAAGCATCTGTTTAACAAAGCACATCTTGCACCGCCCTTAATCCATTTAACCCTGAGTTGACACAACACATGTTTCGAGAGCAGGGGGCTGGGGGAAAGGCCATAGATCAACAGCATCCCAAGGCAGAAGAATTTCTCCTAGTCAGTACAAAATGGAGTCTCCTATGCCCACCTCTTTCTACACAGACACAGCAACAATCTGATCTCTCCTTCCTTTACCCACACTTCCCCCGCTTCTTTTCAACAAAACCGTCATCGTCCTCATGGCCTGCTCCCGACGGTCGCTGTCTCTTCGGAGCTGTTGGGTACACCTCCCAGACAGGGCGGCCAGGCAGAGGTGCTCCTCACCTCCCAGACAGGGCGGCTGGGCAGAGGCGCTCCTCACCTCCCAGAGGGGGCGGCCGGGCAGAGGTGCTCCTCACTTCCTCCCAAACAGGGTGGCAGCCAGGCAGAGGCGCTCCTCACCTCCCAGACGGGGTGGCCGGGCAGAGGCGCTCCTCACTTCCCAGACAGGGCGACCGGGCAGAGGCGCTCCTCACATCCCAGACGATGGGCAGCCGGGCAGAGATGCTCCTCACTTCCTATATGGGATGGCGGCCAGGCAGAGGCGCTCCTCACTTCCCAGATGGGGTGGCCAGGCAGAGGGGCTCCTCACATCCCAGAGGATGGGCGGCCAGGCAGAGACGCTCCTCACTTCCTAGACGGGGTGGCGGCGGGGCAGAGGCTGTAATCTTAGCACTTTAGGAGGCCAAGGCAGGTGGCTGGGAGGTGGAGGTTGTAGCGAGCCGAGATCATGCCACTGCACCCCAGCCTGAGCAACATTGAGCATTGAGTGAGCGAGACTCCGTCTGCAATCTCAGCACCTCGGGAGGCCGAGGCGGGCAGATCGTTTGAGGCCAGGAGCTGCAGACCAGCCCGGTCAGCACGGCGAAACCCCGTCTCCACCAAAAATACAAAAACCAGTCAGGCGTGGCGGCGCGCGCCTGCAATCCCAGGCACTTGGCAGGCCGAGGCAGGAGAATCACAGAAAGGGGAGGGGGAGGGGGAGAGGGAGAGGGAGAGGGAAAGGGAAAGGGAGAGGGAGAGGATTTACTTATTTTTTAGAGACAGGAGATCTCACTCTGTCATCTAGGCTGGAGTTCAGTGCTGTAATCTCAGCTCACTGCAGGCTTGAGCTCCTGAGCTCAAGCGTCCAGCCTCAGCCTCCTGAGAAGCTGGGATTACAGGTTACTCACCACCATGCCTGGTTAGAATTCATTTTATTTTTAAAGGTGTTATTCAAACTCAGTAATAGTTGACATCTGCACTAAATTTTTCACTTACTAAACAAAGATATTATACTTTACATTTTGTTCCTGTCTCAGTGTTTTACATTTTAAACCAAAATAGAAACATTAAGTGATTCCATAGAATGACAGAACTGAATGATCTCAACTTCTGTTTTCCCTGCTTTATAATCACTGTGCTATCCTTGTTTATTCCAAATCTACTGTTTAAATGCTGGAATATGTAGTGCAACAGGGGCTGGAAGCAGGAACAAGGCCCAAATTTCAAACTGTCACAAACTTTCTTTTGAAATTATTGTGTGGGGCTGAGCCTAAACATTTCAAACTTAGTTATATATTATCAAAGTTCCATAGTAACCTCAGCAATTATTTTGTTTTTTTTGTTTTTTTTTTAATTTTTATTTTTTTTTCTTTTATTATTATTATTATCATCATTATTATACTTTAGGTTTTATGGTACATGTGCGCAATGTGCAGGTAAGTTACATATGTATACATGTGCCATGCTGGTGCGCTGCACCCACCAACTTGTCATCTAGCATTAGGTATATCTCCCATTGCTATCCCTCCCTCCTCCCCCCACCCCACAACAGTCCCCGAAGTGTGATGTTCCCCTTCCTGTGTCCATGTGTTCTCACTGTTCAACTCCCACCTATGAGTGAGAATATGCGGTGTTTCGTTTTTTGTTCTTGCGATAGTTTACTGAGAATGATGATTTCCAGTTTCATCCATGTCCCTACAAAGGACGTGAACTCATCATTTTTTATGGCTGCATAGTATTCCATGGTGTATATGTGCCACATTTTCTTAATCCAGTCTATCATTGTTGGACATTTGGGTTGGTTCCAAGTCTTTGCTATTGTGAATAATGCTGCAATAAACATACGTGTGCATGTGTCTTTATACCAGCATGATTTATAGTCCTTTGGGTATATACCCAGTAATGGGATGGCTGGGTCGAATGGAATTTCTAGTTCTAGATCCCTGAGGAATCGCCACACTGACTTCCACAAGGGTTGAACTAGTTTACAGTCCCACCAACAGTGTAAAAGTGTTCCTATTTCTCCACATCCTCTCCAGCACCTGTTGTTTCCTGACCTTTTAATGATTGCCATTCTAACTGGTGTGAGATGGTATCTCATTGTGGTTTTGATTTGCATTTCTCTGATGGCCAGTGATGGTGAGCATTTTTTCATGTGTTTTTTGGCTGCATAAATGTCTTCTTTTGAGAAGTGTCTGTTCATGTCCTTCGCCCACTTTTTGATGGGGTTGTTTGTTTTTTTCTTGTAAATTTGTTGGAGTTCATTGTAGATTCTCGATATTAGCCCTTTGTCAGATGAGTAGGTTGCGAAAATGTTCTCCCATTTTGTAGGTTGCCTGTTCACTCTGATGGTAGTTTCCTTTGCTGTGCAGAAGCTCTTTAGTTTAATTAGATCCCATTTGTCAATTTTGGCTTTTGTTGCCATTGCTTTTGGTGTTTTCGACATGAAGTCCTTGTCCATGCCTATGTCCTGAATGGTAATGCCTAGGTTTTCTTCTAGGGCTTTTATGGTTTTAGGTCTAACATTTAAGTCTTTAATCCATCTTGAATTGATTTTTGTATAAGGTGTAAGGAAGGGATCCAGTTTCAGCTTTCTACATATGGCTAGCCAGTTTTCCCAGCACCATTTATTAAATAGCGAATCCTTTCCCCATTTCTTGTTTTTGTCAGGTTTGTCAAAGATCAGATACTTGTAGATATGTGGCATTATTTCTGACGGCTCTGTTCTGTTCCATTGATCTATATCTCTGTTTTGGTACCAGTACCATGCTGTTTTGGTTACTGTAGCCTTGTAGTATAGTTTGAAGTCAGGTAGTGTGATGCCTCCAGCTTTGTTCTTTTGGCTTAGGATTGACTTGGTGATGCGGGCTCTTTTTTGGTTCCATATGAACTTTAAAGTAGTTTTTTCCAATTCTGTGAAGAAAGTCATTGGTAGTTTGATGGGGATGGCATTGAATCTGTAAATTACCTTGGGAAGGATGGCCATTTTCATGATATTGATTCTTCCTACCCATGAGCATGGAATGTTCTTCCATTTGTTTGTATCCTCTTTTATTTCCTTGAGCAGTGGTTTGTAGTTCTCCTTGAAGAGGTCTTTCACATCCCTTGTAAGTTGGATTCCTAGGTATTTTATTCTCTTTGAAGCAATTGTGAATGGGAGTTCACTCATGATTTGGCTCTCTGTTTGTCTGTTATTGATGTATAAGAATGCTTGTGATTTTTGCACATTGATTTTGTATCCTGAGACTTTGCTGAAGTTGCTTATCAGCTTAAGGAGATTTTGGGCTGAGACAATGGGGTTTTCTAGATATACTATCATGTCATCTGCAAACAAGGACAATTTGACTTCCTCTTTTCCTAATTGAATACCCTTGATTTCCTTCTCCTGCCTAATTGCCCTGGCCAGAACTTCCAACACTATGTTGAATAGAAGTGGCGAGAGAGGGCATCCCTGTCTTGTGCCAGTTTTCAAAGGGAATGCTTCCAGTTTTTGCCCATTCAGTACGATATTGGCTGTGGGTTTGTCATAAATAGCTCTTATTATTTTGAGATACGTCCCATCAATTCCTAATTTATTGAGAGTTTTTAGCATGAAGGGTTGTTGAATTTTGTCAAAGGCCTTTTCTGCATCTATTGAGATAATCATGTGGTTTTTGTCTTTGGTTCTGTTTATATGCTGGATTACATTTATTGATTTGCGTATATTGAACCAGCCTTGCATCCCAGGGATGAAGCCCACTTGATCATGGTGGATAAGCTTTTTGATGTGCTGCTGGATTCTGTTTGCCAGTATCTTATTGAGGATTTTTGCATCAATGTTCATCAAGGATATTGGTCTAAAATTCTCTTTTTTTGTTGTGTCTCTGCCAGGCTTTGGTATCAGGATGATGCTGGCCTCATAAAATGAGTTAGGGAGGATTCCCTCTTTTTCTATTGATTGGAATAGTTTCAGAAGGAATGGTACCAGCTCCTCCTTGTACCTCTGGCAGAATTCAGCTGTGAACCCATCTGGTCCTGGACTTTTTTTGGTTGGTAAGCTATTGATTATTGCCACAATTTCAGCTCCTGTTATTGGTCTATTCAGAGATTCAACTTCTTCCTGGTTTAGTCTTGGGAGGGTGTATGTGTTGAGGAATTTATCCATTTCTTCTAGATTTTCTAGTTTATTTGCATAGAGGTGTTTGTAATATTCTCTGATGGTAGTTTGTATTTCTGTGGGATCAGTGGTGATATCCCCCTTATCATTTTTTATTGCATCTATTTGATTCTTCTCTCTTTTTTTCTTTATTAATCTTGCTAGCGGTCTATCAATTTTGTTGATCCTTTCAAAAAACCAGCTCCTGGATTCATTGATTTTTTGAAGGGTTTTTTGCATCTCTATTTCCCTCAGTTCTGCTCTGATTTTAGTTATTTCTTGCCTTCTGCTAGCTTTTGAATGTGTTTGCTCTTGCTTTTCTAGTTCTTTTAATTGTGATGTTAGGGTGTCAATTTTGGATCTTTCCTGCTTTCTCTTGTGGGCATTTAGTGCTATAAATTTCCCTCTACACACTGCTTTGAATGCATCCCAGAGATTCTGGTATGTTGTGTCTTGGTTCTCGTTGGTTTCAAAGAACATCTTTATTTCTGCCTTCATTTCGTTATGTACCCAGTAGTCATTCAGGAGCAGGTTGTTCAGTTTCCACGTAGTTGAGCGGTTTTGAGTGAGATTCTTAATCCTGAGTTCTAGCTTGATTGCACTGTGATCTCAGAGACAGTTTGTTACAATTTCTGTTCTTTTACATTTATTGAGGAGAGCTTTACTTCCAAGTATATGGTCAATTTTGGAATAGGTGTGGTGTGGTGCTGAAAAAAATGTATATTCTGTTGATTTGGGGTGGAGAGTTCTGTAGATGTCTCTTAGGTCTGCTTGGTGCAGAGCTGAGTTCAATTCCTGGGTATCCTTGTTGACTTTCTGTCTCATTGATCTGTCTAATGTTGACAGTGGGGTGTTAAAGTCTCCCATTATTAATGTGTGGGAGTCTAAGTCTCTTTGTAGGTCACTCAGGACTTGCTTTATGAATCTGGGTGCTCCTGTATTGGGTGCATATATATTTAGGATAGTTAGCTCTTCTTGTTGAATTAATCCCTTTACCATTATGTAACGGCCTTCTTTGTCTCTTTTGATCTTTGTTGGTTTAAAGTCTGTTTTATCAGAGACTAGGATTGCAACCCCTGCCTTTTTTTGTTTTCCATTTGCTTGGTAGATCTTCCTCCATCCTTTTATTTTGAGCCTATGTGTGTCTCTGCATGTGAGATGGGTTTCCTGAATACAGCACACTGATGGGCCTTGAGTCTTTATCCAATTTGCCAGTCTGTGTCTTTTAATTGGAGCATTTAGCCCATTTACATTTAAAGTTAATATTGTTATGTGTGAATCTGATCCTGTCATTATGATGTTAGCTGGATATTTTTCTCGTTAGCTGATGCAGTCTCTTCCTAGTCTCGATGGTCTTTACATTTCGGTATGATTTTGCAGTGGCTGGTACCGGTTGTGCCTTTCCATGTTTAGTGCTTCCTTCAGGAGCTCTTTTAGGGCAGGCCTGGTGGTGACAAAATCTCTCAGCATTTGCTTGTCTGTAAAGTATTTTATTTCTCCTTCACTTATGAAGCTTAGTTTGGCAGGATATGAAATTCTGGGTTGAAAATTCTTTTCTTTAAGAATGTTAAATATTGGCCCCCACTCTCTTCTGGCTTGCAGGGTTTCTGCCGAGAGATCCGCTGTTAGTCTGATGGGCTTCCCTTTGATGGTAACCCGACCTTTCTCTCTGGCTGCCCTTAACATTTTTTCCTTCATTTCAACTTTGGTGAATCTGACAATTATGTGTCTTGGAGTTGCTCTTCTCGAGGAGTATCTTTGTGGCGTTCTCTGTATTTCCTGAATCTGAATGTTGGCCTGCCTTGCTAGATTGGGGAAGTTCTCCTGGATAATATCCTGCAGAGTGTTTTCCAACTTGTTTCCATTCTCCCCGTCACTTTCAGGTACACCAATCAGACGTAGATTTGGTCTTTTCACATAGTCCCACATTTCTTGGAGGCTTTGCTCGTTTCTTTTTATTCTTTTTTCTCTAAACTTCCCTTCTAACTTCATTTCATTCATTTCATCTTCCAGGGCTGATACCCTTTCTTCCATTTGATCGCATCGGCTCCTGAGGCTTCTGCATTCTTCACGTAGTTCTCGAGCCTTGGTTTTCAGCTCCATCAGCTACTTTAAGCACTTCTCTGTATTGGTTATTCTAGCTATACATTCTTCTCAATTTTTTTCAAAGTTTTCAACTTCTTTGCCTTTGGTTTGAATATCCTCCCGTAGCTCGGAGTAATTTGATCGTCTGAAGCCTTCTTCTCTCAGCTCGTCAAAGTCATTCTCCATCCAGCTTTGTTCCGTTGCTGGTGAGGAACTGCGTTCCTTTGGAGGAGGAGAGGTACTCTGGTTTTTCGAGTTTCCAGTTTTTCTGCTCTGTTTTTTCCCCATCTTTGTGGTTTTATCTACTTTTGGTCTTTGATGATGGTGATGTACAGATGGGTTTTTGGTGTGGATGTCCTTTCTGTTAGTTTTCCTTCTAACAGACAGCACCCTCAGCTGCAGGTCTGTTGGAGTACCTGGCTGGCCATGTGAGGTGTCAGTCTGCCCCTGCTGGGGGGTGCCTCCCAGTTAGGCTGCTCGGGGGTCAGGGGTCAGGAACCCACTTGAGGAGGCAGTCAGCCGGTTCTCAGATCTCCAGCTGCGTGCTGGGAGAACCACTGCTCTCCTCAAAGCTGTCAGACAGGGACATTTAAGTCTGCAGAGGTTACTGCTGTCTTTTTGTTTGTGCCCTGCCCCCAGAGGTGGAGCCTACAGAGGCAGGCAGGCCTCCTTGAGCTGTGGTGGGCTCCACCCAGTTCAAGCTTCCCGGCTGCTTTGTTTACCTAAGCGAGCCTGGGCAATGGCGGGCGCCCCTCCCCCAGCTTCGCTGCCGACTTGCTGTTTGATCTCAGACTGCTGTGCTAGCAATCAGCGAGACTCCGTGGGCGTAGGACCCTCTGAGCCAGGTGCGGGCTATACTCTCCTGGGGCACCGGTTCCTAAGCCCGTCGGAAAAGCACAGTATTCGGGTGGGAGTGGCCCGATTTTCCAGGTGCCGTCTGTCACCCCTGGAAGGGGAACTCCCTGACCCCTTGCGCTTCCCGAGTGAGGCAATGCCTCGCCCCTGCTTCGGCTGGCGCACGGTGCGCTCACCCACTGACCTGCACCCACTGTCTGGCACTCCCTAGTGAGATGAACACGGTACCTCAGATGGAAATGCAGAAATCACCCGTCTTCTGCGTCACTCGCGCTGGGAGCTGTAGACCGGAGCTGTTCCTATTCGGCCATCTTGGCTCCTCCCCCCAAGAATCTTAATCACATTTGAAAAGTCCCTTTTGCCAAGTAAGGTAACACAATCACAGGCTCTGGGGGGTAAGGAAGTCCCAGGGATGCCATTTGGGAGGCCATTTTTAGCCCACCACAATTTGCTTTTACTGTTTCTCAGAAATCAGTTGGGTATATTTCTGTGGTCTACTTTTAGGTTCTCTGTTCTGTTCTATTGATATGTGTGTCTGTTGCCAACACCACTCTGTCTTGATTATCATGAGACTTGATATAAAATAGGCCTCCCCCTTTCTACTTTTCTAAAATGTGTTAGATATTCTAGTTCTTTAACTTTTCTTAAAAAGTTTAGAATAGAGTTGTCTGCATCTGTAAATTCATGGTAGAATTTTAATAGAAGGATGTCTGGATTTCTAAAGCAGTGTCTGAGAGATGCTCTTGCGGCTTTGAAACCATTTCTTTAGCTGTGAGGCAATCATGTAAAATGCAAAGAGGCTCTCAAACATCAGAGAGGGGTAAGAGTGTAGCAGGATTTAAAATGTTACAACAATTTAAGTTGATGGAGGAATGGGTTAATAGAGCTTGCTCATAGGTGGTATGTCTCCATGTAGAGAGATGTTGTGTCTTATGAGTTTTTAAGAGAGGAGATACAGTATGGGAAACACAGAGATGAATGGAGTAGCCTAATGTAAGAGTCCTGGCCTTATCAAATAGGACAGCAGCTACTACTACTGTATGCAAGTGCTGCCACAGGATCCAACTGGTATGATAAATGTACTAAAGGGTGTATCTGAGAGGCAAAGGGTTGCCCTAGAGTACCTGAAGCAATCCCATTATTTTCTTGACTGTAGGTGAAAAGATTTCTCAAAATCAGACAAGCCAAAAACAGGAGAAATGAACAACCCTAATTTTCAGGCTGCACAGGAAGCTAATGCCTCAGAGGGCCACAGATTGGGCTCTGGTATGGTACCTGGGAGGAGGCCATCTAGTGCTTTAGGAAGAATAGCAAAATTAGGAATCCATCGCTAGCAATAGCCAGCTGCCCCTAGAAATTTATTGAGCTGCTTTCTTTACTTTGGAGAAAGGGATGGACAAAATTGATTCAGATCATTTTGACATGATCTTTTCCATGCCCTAAGACATTTTATGTCCTAACTAAGTAACAGTTGCTTGCATCAATTGAAGTATAGATCTGGAGGCTTTATGGCCTCATTCAGTTAGTGCTTTAGGAGAAGAAGAGAGTCTGTAAGAGCACCCTGTTTAGTTTGGCTACAAAGCAAAAGTCATCAACATACTGCACAAAGGTGGATATTTGGGTAAAGGCTACAGGTTCCAAGTCAACCACAGGGATTTCAGAGACTATTAAGGACAACTCAAAATATCCCTGAGGTATGGAGTCAAAGTTAATTGACTCCCTCTAAATGTAAACACAAAGAGACACCGTGAGTCAAGGGGCAAAGGAATCCAAAAGAAAGACAAGCAGAGGTCAATTTCTGTGAAACAGACTGCATTAGCAGAAAGTGAGGTAAAAATAAGTAGCTGGACTGGGGATAACAGAATGGCAGGGAATTACAAAGGATTTATGATTCTTAGTTCTTGTACAAATTGATAGACGTTATTTCTATCTCAGTCAAATTTCCTTTCTTTAGTTAATGGTAAGATTGGAGTGTTACTGAGTGAAGTGGTAAAAATAAGTACACCCTGCTGTAAAAGGGAGTCTATTTCAGGTTTGATTCCTCACTCCGCATCTCAATAGAGGGAGTACTGAACTACTGATGGGAATGGTATATTCTTTTTTCATGTAATGTCTACAGGTTTTATACTTTTATACTCAGTACCAGTCCAAATTCATTTGCATGTGAAGCCCAGAGACTAGCTGGAATATCTTTTAAGATTGTATCCTCTTTGGAGGAATAAATCAAGATGGGTTTCCAAGAGAGAGAGTAAGAAGTTTGACATTTTGTCTAAATGTAGAAAAATAGAAATTACTTCCTTATTACATTTTATAATGGCATTAAATGTACATAACAAGTCTCTACCTAAAAAGTTTATTGGTGAGAAGTTAGGAAGTAGAAAGGCATGGTGTGTGTTAAAAGGGCATAAGGGTTGAGAGACTGATGGGGGCAGATCATGAGTTCAGGAGATTGAGACCATCCTGGCTAACATGGTGAAATCCCATCTCTACTAAAAATACACAAAAATTAGTGAAGCATGGTGGCACACATCTGTAGTCCCAGCTACTCAGGGGGCTGAGGCAGGAGAATCGCTTGAACCCGGGAGGCAGAGGTTGCAGTGAGTCAAGATCATGCCACTGCACTCCAACCTGGGTGATAGAGCAAGACTCTGTCTCAAAAAAAAAAAAGGCATAAGGATATTGGGGTGGTTTGAGATATGTGCAATGAAATAGGTTTCCCACAGACTCCAACAGCTTGAGTAGAATCAGAAGTGACAAGTGCAGATAATTCCTCTGAGGAAATCACACTGTTAAATCAAGTTTAGCCTAAAGCTGCCTCCTTACATATTTTAAGCTCAGCCTAAAGGTTTTCTCTGTACATAGTGAACTATAACATAAATGGAGATGCAAACGGACTGTAACCTACTTCTCTGCCAATCACTGAGTTTGGCCAATCAAAGGGGGCCAACTGTTCAACCATGTTCAAATAAGCTAAATGCCAAGCTGTAACCAATTCAGCTGTTTCTCTACCTCACTTCCATTTTCTGAATGCAGTTTTCTTTTTCTGTCTATAAATCTTCTTCCACCACATGGCTGCACTGGTGTCTCTGAGCCTTCTCTGGCTTGGGAGACTTCTCGATTCATGAATTGTTTTTTGCTCAATTAAACTGTTTAATTTAATTGGACTATGCATTATCTTTTATCAGATCATGTCAGAAGTGGGATTTAAAGTAGAGCTTCCAGTGACCCCCAGGAGCACCAAGTGACCAAGCGAGGTACCTGCCAGTCCCAATGTGTTCACTGCTCTCTTACAGCAACTGGGGATCATAGTAAGTTATCTTTTGGATTCTGAAGCTCCACAGACTTGTATTTTGAGCTCTCCAAGTTTCTTCAAGTAAAGTTCTGATTGAAACTGGGTTTAGAAGTCATGACAGAAACTGGACTGGGTGCAGGATTGGGCTGGATTCAATAATTAATGGGCTTGGTTCCAGTTAGAGGCCTCTTATGTCTGACTGGATCAGAAAGGAACTGGTAGTAAGTGGCAATATTACAGAGGGTATAACTTTTGCTAGCCTTGTTTCATAGGTCCAGGATCTCAGCTACAGTAGTTCTGGAGCAAGCACTGTTCCAGCAAGTGAAAGAACCCCATATTTGGTGCCAGATTCAAAGGACTAACAGAGATCCCCTACAACTTCCCCTTTGTGCTCATATATGAGATCTTCAGCTGAATCTAGAAACCAAATTGACACCAAGCCGACTAACAAGAGAAAATGCATAAAAACTTTATTCATTTTACATGTATGTGGAAATCTTCATAACAGAGCAAAGTCCAAAGAAGTGGCCAAAGCAAGATGCTTTTATGGTATTTAGATGAAGAATGATAAATTTGAGAAGAAATGACTGGACAAAGGGAATCTGCCTAGGGACAATACATTTATAGGGACTCACTAGGGGATACACAATTCGCAGATAAGCAGAGATGTAAAGGAAATCTGGAACCCTCTACACAGCACACATTTGTCAGTGCTGTTTCTATTTCTATAAGATGACTCTGGAAATAGAATCAATATCATAGAAATGAGAAAGTTCCTAAGATAGCATGAAATTCAACTCCAGATGAAGAAACCATGTAGCACAGTAGTTAAATGATTTCTCAAAGATTACTCAGTTAATTACTAATTATGCAAAATCCAAGGCATGTCAGGTCAGCACAGGGTAAAATTGTGACACATGGCTCTGATCCAAACACTTCCAATCATTTCAGTATTCCTAACTCAGCTAAATGGAAGCTGCCAAAGTCCTTACTTGGAGTATCCAAACTCAGACCTAATTCGATTAAATAGGAGCAGTGTCACTTACTGCAAAATTTCTACATCTCCAAAACCTAAAAAGTGCTTTGTTCCTGGGTGGTGCTTTCTGCTCTCCAGAGTAAAGTCAGCTACTTAGTCTGAGGACTGAGTCTCTGAAGTGTTGGCTCGAGGGCAACCTCATGGAATTGAAAGCATTTCAACAAGACCCTTAGGTCAATGCTGACTGGTATGGGCAGTCATTTGAAAATATCACAATACCTGATAGAAAACCAGCTAGAATACAGTGAAAAAAAACCCTGCACAGGGAGCCGGGGGGCTTGGTTTATAGCCCTGTTTTCTTTGCTTAGGTTCTAAGATTCTGAACAACCTTTAAAACTTTGCTTTATATTTCTGAGAATTCCTTTCATCATCTACAAAATAAAGAATAGGACTATGTAATCACCAGGGTCTTTCCCGGATGGATGATTATGAGCTCTAGGAAGGACTTCAGTGTTAAAACACTTGATGTCACAGATGGTCTAGGTAAATTTTAGACTTGGAAGAGACAAGAACATAAAATGATTGCTGAGGAAGATAGTATATTGGCCTCACATGGATTACTGGTGAACTCAGAATCCTAATGTCTTCAGTTAATTTCTTCATCAAGTTAATATAACTGTGATATTTTTATTATTTTTGAGGTGGAAGTCTCGCTTTGTCACACAGGCTGGAGTGCAGTGGTGCTGTCATGGCTCACTGCAGCCTCAACCTCACAGGCTCAAGCAATCCTCCCACCTTAGCTTCCCAGCAGGTGAGACTATCAGCATGCACCACCATATTCGGCTAATTTTTTATTTTTTGTACAGACAGCATCTTACTATGATGCCCAGGCTTATCTGGAGCTCCTGGGCTCAAGTGATTCTCCCACCTCCACCTCCCAAAGTGCTGGGAACACAGATGCAAGTGACTGCCCCTGGCCTAAACTCTAATCTTTAAAATGAAAATGATTCTAGAAGCTATACAAGCATATCACGTCACAGGAAGCACAACTCAGGCAGAAAGGCAGAATCAAAGAGTGAGGCTAAATGGTAGAAAATATGTTGTATTGCTTACAATATAGCATGTATTGCTTGCAATATAGCATGTATTGCTTGCAACATAGCATATATTATAAGTCTATCTTTGAGATCAAGGTCAAATTATCTTTGAAAAGCTCTGAAGTAATATCCACCAAAAGAGTTTTATGTCACCAAAAAGTTACCATGTATAAAACCAGACATACAACCTTTCCTTCAAACTTGAATTAATTGTCCCACCCTGAGTCACTTAACAATGGCCTTACAATACCCATTCACACTTCCTGCCTATTTAACCCAAAGCTTTCTGCAAAGCAAAAGAAAAAAATATTATAAGAAGCTACTCTTCTAAAGCTTTATACATAGTATGTACAGCTATCAGCACAGACGCATAGCTGCTTGAAAAGCCTAGAGACAGTTCAACATTGGTAGAAAAAAGTAGGGTGCTAAGAATCATGAAGCCCTTTTACATACTGAGAAGTAAAAGTAACTGAGTGTAGGTCCAGAGAAACAGAGAGAGAAAGAGACAAAGGCGGCAGAGAATAAAGTCAGATATTTGAAAGATTACAGGTGAAAAATAAAAAGTTGTCCATATTGCTCCAGATGAAAAACTAAGACAAATGAGTAGACATTCCTAAAGGCAAGTATGTTTGGATTTTCATCTTTCCATGAAAGGAAAACAAAATATTTGTTTTCCAACTACAAGCATGGGTTTAAAATGAAGAAAGGTCTTGCTTCCTAGTTTTCATGAACCAAAGAGAAAATCTCGGAAGTCCTGGACATTTAGGTCAAAGTTCTACTTTAAAAGGAATGATTGCCATCTTGTGGCCTTTTAGGATATTGCCATGTAGAGCCTTTAACGAAAACAATATGCATGTATTTCCAAATGTGACCATAGTTTACTCAATTCCTTTATCTTACAGATGAACTTTCAAGGAATATGAAAGTTTCTTTTGAAGAAGTGTACATGTAAATAAGACTATTATGATTTTCAGCCTGAATACTGATTTGCTATCAATCTCTTCATTCATTTAGATTAAAAGACCATCCTAAAAAAAGTGAAGAGACATTTTCAAATGCAAGATGACAATCAGCCATTGTATGAGCTTAAGCCCTTGCAGAGTCAAGCAGCATGTGGGTCATCAGAGCTGGTAGTGGGAGTTAAATAATTACCACCAATGTTTTAACCCATTATCAACATTGCTATTGGAAGTTTGTCCCCTTCAAATCTCATGTTGACGTTTAATCCCCATTGTGGCAGTGTTTGGATGTGGGGCCTTCTGGAAGGTGCTTGGGGGGTGGGGGTTAATCTCTCATGAATAGACCAATGCCCACCCTGTGGACGGAGGGGACTGAGCTCCCCCTCTATTTCTTCCCAGGAGACCTGGTTGTTAAAAAGAGCCTGGCATCAAAGAACATGAAAAGACATTCTTCAAAAGAAGATATTTATGCAGCCAACAAACATGAAAAAAAGCTCGACATCACTGATCATTAGATAAATGCATGTGAAAACCTCAATGAGACACCAACTCACGCCAGTCAGAATGGCGATTATTAAACAGTCAAGAAACAACAGATACTGTGGAGAAATAGGAAAGTTTTTTTCTTCTTTTTTTATTATTATTTTTATTATTATTATTATTATACTTTAGGCTCTATGGTACATGTGCGCAACGTGCAGGTAAGTTACATATGTATACATGTGCCATGCTGGTGCGCTGCACCCACCAACTTGTCATCTAGCATTAGGTATATCTCCCAATGCAATCCCTCCCCACTCCTCCCACCCCACAACAGTCCCTGAAGTGTGATGTTCCCCTTCTTGTGTCCATGTGTTCTCATTGTTCAATTCCCACCTATGAGTGAGAATATGCGGTGTTTGGTTTTTTGTTCTTGCGATAGTTTACTGAGAATGCTGATTTCCAATTTCATCCATGTCCCTACAAAGGATGTGAACTCATCATTTTTTATGGCTGCATAGTATTCCATGGTGTATATGTGCCACATTTTCTTAATCCAGTCTATCATTGTTGGACATTTGGGTTGGTTCCAAGTCTTTCCTATTGTGAATAATGCTGCAATAAACATACGTGTGCATGTGTCTTTATAGCAGCATGATTTATAGTCCTTTGGGTATATACCCAGTAATGGGATGGCTGGGTCAAATGGAATTTCTAGTTCTAGATCCCTGAGGAATTGCCACACTGACTTCCACAAGGGTTGAACTAGTTTACAGTCCCACCAACAGTGTAAAGGTGTTCCTATTTCTCCACATCCTCTCCAGCACCTGTTGTTTCCTGACTTTTTAATGATCACCATTCTAACTGGTGTGAGATGGTATCTCATTGTGGTTTTGATTTGCATTTCTCTGATGGCCAGTGATGGTGAGCATTTTTTCATGTGTTTTTTGGCTGCATAAATGTCTTCTTTTGAGAAGTGTCTGTTCATGTCCTTTGCCCACTTTTTGATGGGGTTGTTTGTTTTTTTCTTGTAAATTTGTTGGAGTTCATTGTAGATTCTGGATATTAGCCCTTTGTCAGATGAGTAGGTTGCAAAAATTTTCTCCCATTTTGTAGGTTGCCTGTTCACTCTGATGGTAGTTTCCTTTGCTGTGCAGAAGCTCTTTAGTTTAATTAGATCCCATTTGTCAATTTTGGCTTTTGTTGCCATTGCTTTTGGTGTTTTAGACATGAAGTCCTTGCCCATGCCTATGTCCTGAATGGTATTGCCTAGGTTTTCTTCTAGGGTTTTTATGGTTTTAGGTCTAACATTTAAGTCTTTAATCCATCTTGAATTGATTTCTGTATAAGGTGTAAGGAAGGGATCCAGTTTCAGCTTTCTACATATGGCTAGCCAGTTTTCCCAGCATCATTTATTAAATAGGGAATCCTTTCCCCATTTCTTGTTTTTGTCAGGTTTGTCAAAGATCAGATAGTTGTAGATATGCGGCATTATTTCTGAGGGCTCTGTTCTGTTCCATTGATCTATATCTCTGTTTTGGTACCAGTACCATGCTGTTTTGGTTACTGTAGCCTTATAGTATAGTCTAAAGTCAGGTAGCGTGATGCCTCCAGCTTTGTTCTTTTGGCTTAGGATTGACTTGGCGATGCGAGCTCTTTTTTGGTTCCATATGAACTTTAAAGTAGTTTTTTCCAATTCTGTGAAGAAAGTCATTGGTAACTTGATGGGGATGGCATTGAATCTGTAAATTACCTTGGGAAGGATGGCCATTTTCATGATATTGATTCTTCCTACCCATGAGCATGGAATGTTCTTCCATTTGTTTGTATCCTCTTTTATTTCCTTGAGCAGTGGTTTGTAGTTCTCCTTGAAGAGGTCCTTCACATCCCTTGTAAGTTGGATTCCTAGGTATTTTATTCTCTTTGAAGCAATTGTGAATGGGAGTTCACTCATGATTTGGCTCTCTGTTTGTCTGTAATTGATGTATAAGAAAGCTTGTGATTTTTGTACATTGATTTTGTATCCTGAGACTTTGCTGAAGTTGCTTATTAGCTTAAGGAGATTTTGGGCTGAGACAATGGGGTTTTCTAGATATACTATCATGTCATCTGCATACAGGGACAATTTGACTTCCTCTTTTCCTAACTGAATACCCTTGATTTCCTTCTCTTGCCTAATTGCCCTGGCCAGAACTTCCAACACCATGTTGAATAGAAGTGGTGAGAGAGGGCATCCCTGTCTTGTGCCAGTTTTCAAAGGGAATGCTTCCAGTTTTTGCCCATTCAGTATGATATTGGCTGTGGGTTTGTCATAAATAGCTCTTATTATTTTGAGATACGACCCATCAATACCTAATTTATTGAGAGTTTTTAGCATGAAGAGTTGTTGAATTTTGTCAAAGGCCTTTTCTGCATCTATTGAGATAATCATGTGGTTTTTGACTTTGGTTCTGTTTATATGCTGGATTACATTTATTGATTTGCGTATATTGAACCAGCCTTGCATCCCAGGGATGAAGCCCACTTGATCATGGTGGATAAGCTTTTTGATGTGCTGCTGGATTCTGTTTGCCAGTATTTTATTGAGGATTTTTGCATCAATGTTCATCAAGGATATTGGTCTAAAATTCTCTTTTTTTGTTGTGTCTCTGCCCGGCTTTGGTATCAGGATGATGCTGGCCTCATCAAATGAGTTAGGGAGGATTCCCTCTTTTTCTATTGATTGGAATAGTTTCAGAAGGAATGGTACCAGCTCCTCCTTGTACCTCTGGTAGAATTCGGCTGTGAACCCATCTGATCCTGGACTTTTTTTGGTTGGTAAGCTATTGATTATTGCCACAATTTCAGCTCCTGTTATTGGTCTATTCAGAGATTCAACTTCTTCCTGGTTTAGTCTTGGGAGGGTGTATGTGTTGAGGAATTTATCCATTTCTTCTAGATTTTCTAGTTTATTTGCGTAGAGGTGTTTGTAATATTCTCTGATGGTAGTTTGTATTTCTGTGGGATCGGTGGTGATATCCCCTTTATCATTTTTTATTGCATCTATTTGATTCTTCTCTCTTTTTTTCTTTATTAATCTTGCTAGCGGTCTATCAATTTTGTTGATCCTTTCAAAAAACCAGCTCCTGGATTCATTGATTTTTTGAAGGGTTTTTTGCATCTCTATTTCCCTCAGTTCTGCTCTGATTTTAGTTATTTCTTGCCTTCTGCTAGCTTTTGAATGTGTTTGCTTTTGCTTTTCTAGTTCTTTTAATTGTGATGTTAGGGTGTCAATTTTGGATCTTTCCTGCTTTCTCTTGTGGGCATTTAGTGCTATAAATTTCCCTCTACACACTGCTTTGAATGCATCCCAGAGATTCTGGTATGTTGTGTCTTGGTTCTCGTTGGTTTCAAAGAACATCTTTATTTCTGCCTTCATTTCGTTATGTACCCAGTAGTCATTCAGGAGCAGGTTGTTCAGTTTCCACGTAGTTGAGCGGTTTTGAGTGAGATTCTTAATCCTGAGTTCTAGCTTGATTGCACTGTGATCTGAGAGATAGTTTGTTATAGTTTCTGTTCTTTTACATTTATTGAGGAGAGCTTTACTTCCAAGTATATGGTCAATTTTGGAATAGGTGTGGTGTGGTGCTGAAAAAAATGTATATTCTGTTGATTTGGGGTGGAGAGTTCTGTAGATGTCTATTAGGTCCGCTTGGTGCAGAGCTGAGTTCAATTCCTGGGTATCCTTGTTGATTTTCTGTTTCGTTGATCTGTCTAATGTTGACAGTGGGGTGTTAAAGTCTCCCATTATTAATGTGTGGGAGTCTAAGTCTCTTTGTAGGTCACTCAGGACTTGCTTTATGAATCTGGGTGCTCCTGTATTGGGTGCATATATATTTAGGATAGTTAGCTCTTCTTGTTGAATTAATCCCTTTACCATTATGTAATGGCCTTCTTTGTCTCTTTTGATCTTTGTTGGTGTAAAGTCTGTTTTATCAGAGACTAGGATTGCAACCCCTGCCTTTTTTTGTTTTCCATTTGCTTGGTAGATCTTCCTCCATCCTTTTATTTTGAGCCTATGTGTGTCTCTGCACGTGAGATGGGTTTCCTGAATACAGCACACTGATGGGTCTTGAGTCTTTATCCAATTTGCCAGTCTGTGTCTTTTAATTGGAGCATTTAGTCCATTTACGTTTAAAGTTAATATTGTTATGTGGGAATCTGATCCTGTCATTATGATGTTAGCTGGTTATTTTGCTCATTAGTTGATGCAGTCTCTTCCTAGTCTCGATGGTCTTTACATTTCGGTATGATTTTGCAGTGGCTGGTACCGGTTGTGCCTTTCCATGTTTAGCACTTCCTTCAGGAGCTCTTTTAGGGCAGGCCTGGTGGTGACAAAATCTCTCAGCATTTGCTTGTCTGTAAAGTATTTTATTTCTCCTTCACTTATGAAGCTTAGTTTGGCAGGATATGAAATTCTGGGTTGAAAATTCTTTTCTTTAAGAATGTTGAATATTGGCCCCCACTCTCTTCTGGCTTGCAGGGTTTCTGCCGAGAGATCCGCTGTTAGTCTGATGGGCTTCCCTTTGATGGTAACCCGACCTTTCTCTCTGGCTGCCCTTCACATTTTTTCCTTCATTTCAACTTTGGTGAATCTGACAATTATGTGTCTTGGAGTTGCTCTTCTCGAGGAGTATCTTTGTGGCGTTCTCTGTATTTCCTGAATCTGAATGTTGGCCTGCCTTGCTAGATTGGGGAAGTTCTCCTGGATAATATCCTGCAGAGTGTTTTCCAACTTGGTTCCATTCTCCCCGTCACTTTCAGGTACACCAATCAGACGTAGATTTGGTCTTTTCACATAGTCCCACATTTCTTGGAGGCTTTGCTCGTTTCTTTTTATTCTTTTTTCTCTAAACTTCCCTTCTCGCTTCATTACATTCATTTCATCTTCCAGGGCTGATACCCTTTCTTCCATTTGATCGCATCGGCTCCTGAGGCTTCTGCATTCTTCACGTAGTTCTCGAGCCTTGGTTTTCAGCTCCATCAGCTCCTTTAAGCACTTCTCTGTATTGGTTATTCCAGTTATGCATTCTTCTAAATTTTTTTCAAACTTTTCAACTTCTTTGCCTTTGGTTTGAATATCCTCTCGTAGCTCGGAGTAATTTGATCGTCTGAAGCCTTCTTCTCTCAGCTCGTCAAAGTCATTCTCCGTCCAGCTTTGTTCCATTGCTGGTGAGGAACTGCGTTCCTTTGGAGGAGGAGAGGTACTCTGGTTTTTCGAGTTTCCAGTTTTTCTGCTCTGTTTTTTCCCCATCTTTGTGGTTTTATGTACTTTTGGTCTTTGATGATGGTGATGTACAGATGGGTTTTTGGTGTGGATGTCCTTTCTGTTAGTTTTCCTTCTAACAGACAGGACCCTCAGCTGCAGGTCTGTTGGAGTACCTGGCTGGCCGTGTGAGGTGTCAGTCTGCCCCTGCTGGGGGGTGCCTCCCAGTTAGACTGCTCAGGGGTCAGGGGTCAGGGACCCCCTTGAGGAGACAGTCAGCCCGTTCTCAAATCTCCAGTTGCGTGCTGGGAGAACCACTGGTCTCCTCAAAGCTGTCAGACAGGGACATTTAAGTCTGCAGAGGTTACTGCTGTCTTTTTGTTTGTCTGTGCCCTGCCCCCAGAGGTGGAGCCTACAGAGACAGGCAGGACTCCTTGAGCTGTGGTGGGCTCCACCCAGTTCAAGCTTCCCGGCTGCTTTGTTTACCTAAGCGAGCCTGGGCAATGGCGGGCGCCCCTCCCCCAGCCTCGCTGCCGACTTGCTGTTTGATCTCAGACTGCTGTGCTAGCAATCAGCGAGACTCCGTGGGCGTAGGACCCTCTCAGCCAGGTGCGGGCTATACTTTCCTGGGGCACCGGTTCCTAAGCCCGTCGGAAAAGCACAGTATTCGGGTGGGAGTGGCCCGATTTTCCAGGTGCCGTCTGTTACCCCTGGAAAGGGAACTCCCTGACCCCTTGTGCTTCCCGAGTGAGGCAATGCCTCGCCACTGCTTCGGCTGGCGCACGGTGTGCTCACCCACTGACCTGTGCCCACTGTCTGGCACTCCCTAGTGAGATGAACACGGTACCTCAGATGGAAATGCAGAAATCACCCGTCTTCTGCATCACTGGCGCTGGGAGCTGTAGACCGGAGCTGTTCCTATTCAGCCATCTTGGCTCCTCCCCCAAAATAGGAAAGTTTTTACACTGTTGGTGGGAATGCAAATTAGTTCAACCATTGTGGAAGACAGTGTGGTGATTCCTCAAGGCTCTTGAACTAGAAATACTATTTGACCGCGCAATCCCATTACTGAGTATATAACCAAAGGAATATAAATCATTGTATTATAAAGCTACATGCACACATATGTTCACTGCAGCACTATTCACAATAGCAAAGACATGGAATCAACCCAAATGCCAATCAATGATAGACTAGATAAAGAAAATGTGGTACATATACACCATGGAATACTATGCAGCCATAAAAGGAAACGAGATCATGTCCTTTGTAGGGACATGGTTGGAGCTGGAAGCCATTATCCTCAGCAAACGCAGGAACAGAAAACCAAACACCACATGTTCTCACTTATAGGTGGGAGCTGAACAATGAGAACACATGGACACAGGGAGGGGAACAACACACAGTGGGGTCTGTCAGAGGGGTGGGGGGAGGGATAGCATCAGGATAAATAGCTGATGTATGCAGGGCTTAATACCTAGGTGAGGGATTGATAGGTGCAGCAAACCACCATGGCACATGTATGCCTATTTAACAAACCTGCACGTCCTGCACATGTATCCTGGAAGTTAAAATGAAATTAGTTAAAAAAAAAATAGAAAAAATTACTACCTTACGGAAAATCAGAAAATTTAAATCTACATTTTAAACCCAAAAAAACAGCTTGGCACCTCCTCCACTCTCTCGTTTCCTTTCTTGCCATGTGATCTCTGCACAAGCTGGCTCCTTCCTGCCTCCAGCATGAGTGAAAGCAACCTGAGGCACTCATGCCATGCAGATGCTTGTGTCATGCTTCTTGTGCAATCTGCAGAACTGTAAGAGGAAGAAACCTTTTTTCTTTATCAATGACTCAGCCTCTGGAATTTCTTTATAGCGTCATTATTGTTCTTTCCAATGAAAGCAGATAGAATATAAAATAAAAAATACATATGTAGCAACATTCAACAAACTAAGAAAATGTAACTCATTTAAGATAAACAATGCTGAAAATAGAACAAAAGTACTGACAGTGAACAAAGAGGAAGCAGTGATTGCTAAATATATCCATTTATTTAATAGTATATGTGTGTATTCCATAATGGTTCTGTGGTCTACTGTTTCTTTTTTTAAATTTTTTTTTTATACTTTTAAGTTTTAGGGTACATGTGCACAATGTGCAGGTTTGTTACATACGTATACATGCACCATGTGGGTGTGCTGTACCCATTAACTCGTCATTTAGCATTAGGTATATTTCCTAATGCTATCCCTCCCCCCTCCCCCACCCCACAACAGTCCCTGGTGTGTGATGTTCCCCTTCCTGTGTCCATGTGTTCTCATTGTTCAAGTCCCACCTATGAGTGAGAACATGCGGTATTTGGTTTTTTGTCCTTGCGATAGTTTGCTGAGATGGTTTCCAGCTTCATCCATGTCCCTACAAAGGACATGAACTCATCATTTTTTATGGCTGCATAGATTCCATGGTGTATATGTGCCATATTTTCTTAATCCAGTCTATCATTGTTGGACATTTGGGTTGGTTCCAAGTCTTTGCTATTGTGAATAGTGCCACTATAAACATACGTGTGCATGTGTCTTTATAGCAGCATGACTTATAATCCTTTGGGTATATACTCATCAAAGGGATGGCTGGGTCAAATGGAATTTCTAGTTCTTGATCCCTGAGGAATCGCCACACTGATTTCCACTATAGTTCAACTAGTTTACAGTCCCACCAACAGTGTAAAAGTGTTCCTATTTTTCCACATCCTCTCCAGCACCTATTGTTTCCTGACTTTTTAATGATTGCCATTCTAACTGGTGTGAGATGGTATCTCATTCTGGTTTTGATTTGCATTTCTCTGATGGTCAGTGATGATGAGCACTTTTTCATGTGTTTTTTGGCTGCATAAATGTCTTCTTTTGAGAAATGTCTGTTCATATCCTTCGCCCACTTTTTGATGGGGTTGTTGTTTTCTTGTAAATTTGTTTGAGTTCATTGTAGATTCTGGATATCAGCCCTTTGTCAGATGTATAGGTTGCAAAAATTTTCTCACATTCTGTAGGTTGCCTGCTCACTCTGATGGTGGTTTCTTTTGCTGTGCAGAAGCTCTTTAGTTTATTAGATCTCATTTGTCAATTTTGGATTTTGTTGCCATTGTTTTTGGTGTCTTAGACATGAGGTCCTTGCCCATGCCTCTGTCCTGAATGGTATTGCCTAGGTTTTCTTCCAGGGTTCTTATGGTTTTACGTCTAACGTTTAAGTCTTTAATCCATCTTGAATTAATTTTTGTATAAGGTGTAAGGAAGGGATCCAGTTTCAGCTTTCTACATATGGCTAGCCAGTTTTCCCAGCACCATTTATTAAACAGGGAATCCTTTCCCCATTGCTTGTTTTTCTCAGGTTTGTCAAAGATCAGATAGTTGTAGATATGCGGCGTTATTTCTGAGGGCTCTGTTCTGTTCCATTGGTCTATATCTCTGTTTTGGTACCAGTACCATGCTGTTTTGGACACTGTAGCCTTGTAGTATAGTTTGAAGTCAGGTAGCGTGATGCCTCCAGCTTTGTTCTTTTGGCTTAGGATTGACTTGGTGATGCGGGCTCTTTTTTGGTTCAATATGAAGTTTAAAGTAGTTTTTTCCAATTCTGTGAAGAAAGTCATTGGTAGCTTGATGGGGATGGTATTGAATCTATAAATTACCTTGGGCAGTATGGGCATTTTTCACGATATTGATTCTTCCTACCCATGAGCATGGAATGTTCTTGCATTTCTTTGTATCCTCTTTTATTTCATTGAGCAGTGGTTTGTAGTTCTCCTTGAAGAGCTCCTTCACATCCCTTGTAAGTTGGACTCCTAGGTATTTTATTCCTTTGAAGCAATTGTGAATGGGAGTTCACTCATGATTTGTCTCTCTGTTTGTCTGTTGTTGGTGTATAAGAATGCTTGTGATTTTTGTGCATTGATTTTGTATCCTGAGACTTTGCTGAAGTTGCTTATCAGGTTGAGGAGATTTTGGGCTGAGGTGATGGGGTTTTGTAGATACACAATCATGTCATCTGCAAACAGGGACAATTTGACTTCCTCTTTTCCTAATTCAATACCCTTTATTTCCTTCTCTTGCCTGATTGCCCTGGCCAGAACTTCCAACACTATATTGATTAGGAGTGGTGAGAGGGCATCCCTGTCTTGGGCCCATTTTCAAAGGGAATGCTTCTAGTTTTTGCCCACTCAGTATGATATTGGCTGTGGGTTTGTCATAGATAGCTCTTATTATTTTGAGATATCAATACCTAATACCTAATCAATATCAATACCTAATACCTAATACCCATCAATACCTAATTTATTGAGAGTTTTTAGCATGAAGGGTTGTTGAATTTTGTCAAAGGCCTTTTCTGCATCTATTGAGATAATCATGTGGTTGTTGTCTTTGGTTCTGTTTATATGCTCAATTACATTCATTGATTTTCATATGTTGAACAAGCCTTGCATCCCAGGGATGAAGCCCACTTGATCATGGTGGATAAGCTTTTTGATGTGCTGCTGGATTCGGTTTGCCAGTATTTTATTGAGGATTTTTGCATCAATGTTCATCAAGGATATTGGTCTAAAATTCTCTTTTTTTGTTGTGTCTCTGCCAGGCTTTGGTATCAGGATGATGCTGGCCTCATCAAATGAGTTAGGGAGGATTCCCTCTTTTTCTATCAATTGGAATAGTTTCAGAAGGAATGACACCAGCTCCTCCTTGTACCTCTGGTAGAATTCAGCTGTGAATCCATCTGGTCCTGGATTTTTTTTTGGTTGGTAAGCTATTAATTATTGCCTCAATTTCAGAGCCTGTTATTGGTCTATTCAGAGATTCAACTTCTTCCTGGTTTAGTCTTGGGAGAGCGTATGTGTTGAGGAATTTATCCATTTCTTCTACATTTTCTAGTTTATTTGTGTAGAGGTGTTATAGTACTCTCTGATGGTAGTTTCTATTTCTGTGGGATCGGTGGTGATATCCTCTTTATCATTTTGTATTCTGTCTATTTGATTCTTCTCTCTTTTCTTCTTTATTAGTCTTGCTAGCAGTCTATCAATTTTGTTGATCTTTTCAAAAAACCAGCTCCTGGATTCACTGATTTTTTGAAGGGTTTTTTGTGTCTCTATTTACTTCAGTTCTGCTCTGATCTTAGTTACTTCTTGCCTTCTGCTAGCTTTTTAATGTGTTTGCTCTTGCTTTTCTAGTTCTTTTAATAGTGATGTTATGCTGTCAATTGTAGATCTTTCCTGCTTTCTCTTGTGGGCATTTAGTGCTATAAATTTCCCTCTACACACTGCTTTGAATGCATCCCAGAGATTCTGGTATGTTGTGTCTTTGTTCTCATTGGTTTCAAAGAACATCTTTATTTCTGCCTTCATTTCATTATGTACCCAGTAGTCATTCAGGAGCAGGTTGTTCAGTTTCCATGTAGTTGAGTGGTTTTGAGTGAGTTTCTTAATCCTGAGTTCTAGTTTGATTGCACTGTGGTCTGAGAGACAGTTTGTTATAATTTCTGTTCTTTTACATTTGCTGAGGAGTGCTTTACTTCCAAGTATGTGGTCAATTTTCGAATAGGTGTGGTGTGGTGCTGAAAAGCATGTATATTCTGTTGATTTGGGGTGGAGAGTTCCGTAGATGTCTATTAGGTCCGCTTGGTGCAGAGCTGAGTTCAATTCCTGGGTATCCTGGTTAACTTTCTGTCTCGTTGATCTGTCTAATGTTGACAGTGGGGTGTTAAAGTCTCCTATTATTATTGTGTGGGAGTCTAAGTCTCTTTGTAGGTCACTCAGGACTTGCTTTATGAATCTGGGTGCTCCTGTATTGGGTGCATATATATTTAGGATAGTTGGTTCTTCTTGTTGAATTGATCCCTTTATCATTATGTAATGGCCTTCTTTGTCTCTTTTGATCTTCGTTGGTTTGAAGTCTGTTTCATCAGAGACTAGGATTGCAACCCCTGCCTTTTTTTGTTTTCCATTTGCTTGGTAGATCTTCCTCCATCCCTTTATTTTGAGCCTATGTGTGTCTCTGCACGTGAGATGGGTTTCCTGAATACAGCACACTGATGGGTCTTGACTCTTTATCCAATTTGCCAGTCTGTGCCTTTTAATTGGAGCATTTAGCCCATTTACATTTAAGGTTAGTATTGTTATGTGTCAATGAATTTGAGCCTGTCATTATGATGTTAGCTGATTATTTTGCTCATCAGTTGATGCAGTTTCTTCCTAGCCTTGATTGTCTTTACAATTTGGCATGTTTTTGCAGTGGCTGGTACCAGTTCTTCCTTTCTATGTTTACTGCTTCCTTCAGGAGCTCTTTTAGGGTGGGCCTGGTGCTGACAAAATCTTTCAGCATTTGCTTGTCTGTAAAGGATTTTATTTCTCCTTCACTTATGAAACTTAGTTTGGCTGGATATGAAATTCTGGGTTGAAAATTCTTTTCTTTAAGAATGTTGAATATTGGCCCCCATTCTCTTCTGGCTTGTAGAGTTTCTGCCGAGAGATCAGCTGTTAGTCTGATGGGCTTCCCTTTGTGGGTAACCCGACCTTTCTCTCTGGCTGCCCTTCACATTTTTTCCTTCCTTTCAACTTTGGTGAATCTGACAATTATGTGTCTTAGAGTTGCTCTTCTCGAGGATTATCTTTGTGGCGTTCTCTGTATTTCCTGAATTTGAATGTTGGCCTGCCTTGCTAGGTTGGGGAAGTTCTCCTGGATAATATCCTGCAGAGTGTTTTCCAACTTGGTTCCATTCTCCCCGTCACTTTCAGGTAAGCCAATTAGACATAGATTTGGTCTTTTCACATAGTCCCATATTTCTTGAAGGTTTTGTTCGTTTCTTTTTATTCTTTTTTCTCTAAACTTCTCTTCACACTTCATTTCATTCATTTCATCTTCCATGGCTGATACCTTTTCTTCCAATTGATTGAATCAGCTACTGAGGCTTGTGCATTCATCACGTAGTTCTCATGCCATGGTTTTCAGCTCTATCAGGTCCTTTAAGGACTTCTCTGCATTGATCATTCTAGTTATTCATCTAATTTTTTTTCAAAGTTTTTAACTTCTTTGCCATTGGTTCGAACTTCCTCCTTTAGCTCGGAGTAGTTTGATCTTCTGAAGCTTTCCTCTCTCAACTCGTCAAAGTCATTCTCCGTCCATCTTTGTTCTGTTGCTAGTGAGGAGCTGCATTCCTTTAGAGGAAGAAAGGCACTCTGATTTTTAGAGTTTCTGGTTTTTCCGCTCTGTTTTTTCCCCATCTTTGTGGTTTTATCTACCTTTGGTCTTTGATGATGGTGACGTACAGATGGGTTTTTGGTGTGGATGTCCCTTCTGTTTGTTAGTTTTCCTTCTAACAGTCAGGACCCTCAGCTGCAGGCTTGTTGGAGTTTACTGGACGTCCATTCCAGACCCTGTTTGCCTGGGTATCAGCAGCGGTGGCTGCCGAACAGCGGATATTGGTGAACCGCAAATGCTGCTGCCTGATCGTTCCTCTGGAAGTTCTGTCTCAGAGCAGTAACCGGCCATGTGAGGTGTCAGTCCACCTCTACTGGGGGGTGCCTCCCAGTTAGGCTACTCGGGGGTCAGGGACCCACTTGAGGAGGCAGTCTGCCCATTCTCAGATCTCAAGCTGTGTGCTGGGAGAACCACTACTCTCTTCAAAGCTGTCAGACAGGGACATTTAAGTCTGCTGAGATTATTGCTGTCTTTTGTTTGTCTGTGCCCTGCCCCCAGAGGTGGAGCCTACAGAGGCAGGCAGGCCTCCTTGAGCTGTGGTGGGCTCCACCCAGTTCGAGCTTGCCGGCTGCTTTGATTACCTACTCAAGCCTGAGCAATGGCTGGCGCCCCTCCTCCAGCCTCGCTGCCGCCTTGCAGTTTGATCTCAGACTGCTGTGCTAGCAACGAGCAGGATATAATCTCCTGGTGTGCCATTTGTGAAGCCCGTTGGAAAAGCGCAGTATTAGGGTGGGAGTGACCTGATTTTCCAGGTGCCGTCTGTCACCGCTTTCTTTGACTAGGAAAGGGAATTCCCTGACCCCTTGCACTTCCCGGGTGAGGCGATGCATCGCCTGCTTTGGCTCACGCATGGTGCACTGCACCCACTGTCCTATACCCACTGTCTGGCACTCCCCTGTGAGATGAACCTGGTACTTCAGTTGGAAATGCAGAAATCACCCGTCTTCTGCGTCACTCACGCTGGGAGCTGTAGACTGGAGCTGTTCCTATTTGGCGATCTTGGCTCCACCAGCAGTCTACTGTTTCATAAAGTGTCTATGATGAAATGCTAATTAGTAAGTAATGGAGGAAATTTGTAGGAAATTTATATAATTTTAATAAACTACATATTTAAAGAGACACCACACTTAGAAACGCTAAAACGTAATTAGACAGCTAAATCCATTAAAAGGCCCTTTAATTGATCTGATGGCACCAAGGCACCACAAACATGGACCCAGGAAGAAAGAGTCAAATCTATGTCTGGCAATAAAAATATAGTCGTATTAAGTGACAAATACGTCTGTGCCTATACTTGTTTTATGTTCCATAGACACAGGATTATGTCATTCCAATAACACATGATATATTCACAGATAGCTAACACACAATTATTCTGTGAGAAAATATTGCCCTGTTACTGCTTGTGTAAATTCATTCAAATCATTTTACCTTCGTGAAATGCTGTTTAAATTTTTAGAAAGCTTATTTCAGGAGAAAAATACTTGGGTCAGAATAGGACTAAAGAGTGAAATTTCACTTCTGGTTACACTGTAGATGGTCACAAAAGACCATTGTTCCCATAGTAACATCAAGAACACACTGGAAAGGCACCATGATCTTACTGATCTAATGGAGAGTTGAGGGTGCAACTCAACTCCAGAGGACGTTACGTTTTTCCTAGATAGGCCATATTTACACCTAAAGAGTAAGAAGAATCAGCTGAATTTTGAATGACTGAGTGGCCTAGAGTAACAAACAGTAATCTGTTGGAGCTCTAGACATAATGCTATTCCTTACTGCCAGTCAGTTTACCCCCAGCAGACATTTACCATACTCACAGCAGAGTACAGCACACTGAATATGGGCTGGAAGAAGAGATCTCCTTAGTATGAAAAGCTGGAAGCTCAGTGGGAAAGCAAACAAAAAGCCTCAGGTACTTATATCTCAAGCCCTGCTGAGGAAAGGGGCATGATCCTGCTCTCATAACAATGAAGTGAATTAACTGAAGCTAATTAAAACTGAATTCTAACACCAAAGGCACCCAACTTATGATTAATGCAAAGAGTTTTAGCTTTTCGTTCGGCCTGACAGAGAAAAAGGTAAGGTAAACCTTCAGTTTTTACTGTTGTTTTTATCCGGTGTCTCTAGCATGCAATCAAAACTTATGAGGTATGAAACAAAGCAGAAAAATGAAACACATGACTCAAATAAAAATACGTCAAAAGAAACAAACCCACAGATGACCAAGATGTTGAAATTAGCAGGAAAGGACATGAAATTATCTATCAAAAATATGTTAAAGAATTGAGAGATGGAATTCGAGATAATGAATAAAAGTATGAACAAATTTAGCAGAGGAAAAAACCTAAAATGGGCCAAATAGACATTTTAGAATTTAAAACTGCAATATCGAAAGTGAAGAATACATTGAATGTACATAACAGCAAATGGAACCAAGTAGAAGATGTCAATAAAAATTATACAAATTGCAGCACAGAGAGAAAAAAGAATAAACAAAATTGAAAAGAAAAAAAGAGGACATTAGTTGACATCTGGTGTCATATTAAGCCATTTACTATATATCTAATTGGAGTCCCTAAATGAGAAGAGAAGCAGAATGGAGCAAAGAAAATGTTGGAAAAAATAATGTAGAAAACTTTGACAAATGATTTTTAACTACATAAAATTATATACCAATGAAAACATTCTCCAAAAGAAGATGGCTATATAAAGAGATTTTCTGGATCTTAGTGCCCTTTCTACCCTAAAGTGCTGCTTTCTGAACCAGAGGGCTTTCTGAAAGAGAGGACCCTTCATCAAGGGTCTTTACTGTCTTTACTCTCCTAAGCTTTCAACATTTTATCTCAAATAAAAACAGGCATTTGGGTTTCCTCCCTGGATAGCCTTCTGCATGTAATGGATGTTTGTACTGAAATTTATCCTGTTGCATTCAGTAAATATTTAATTGCAAGTGCTTATTAAGAGATACAGGAGAAACTATGAGATCTGTTATCTCCCTCTTTCTTTTCAACAAAATATCAATTCTCTTTGGGAAAAGAAGGCATTCAGCCTAAGGGATAAAATATGTAAATGGAAGAGTAGTGTGGCACTTCTTGGAAGGAGAAAGCTGGCTCATCCGAAATAGGGATTTCCCCTAGTGGCCATGTCTCCATTCTTCCTCTGGTGCCTGGAAGTGTGCATGATTGCTGGAGCACCAGCTGTTAACTAAGACCACAATGTACCCTTGGGAACAGAAGCCATGGGTATAGTTGCTGGAGCACAGGATGGAAGGAGTCCAGATCATGATGCACATGGAGCTGCCAACTCTATGCTCAGGTTTTTCTCTGTGAGCCCAGATGAGTTCTGCAGCATCTGTCTATGTCCTAGTTAGGTCTGCGATGAACTGATTGCCTCTCAGTGAAGGGTTTCATACCCACTCACACAGATTGAAATAAGCTATGGTTTTCCACGTTTTAACAAAGCTGTCATCCTCAAGGATTGATCCCCAAGTTGTTCGAAAGGCAGAGCTAATACTGGAACTTGACACAAGTGTGACTCATTACTTCCCAGCTGCTCAGGTACTCCAAGCAAAGGAGGAAAGTGCTGGTAGAACAATGTCGTCTTAGCATGAAAGAAGCACTTTTTTTCCCTAATTTCCTATGGTTGTAAATTGCCACTCTCTCTAAAGAATCCACCCAAATAGGGAGGAAGCTCAGATGTCAGGTGTGTTCAGAAGGGAACTTTCTACTCAGAAAGGGCTCCCCAGGAAGCTGAATCTTCAGCTGCAGACCTTGAGGAGGGAGTTTCCTCTTACAGAGGAAAATAAACTCTCAGCTAACACATCAATCCCTTTGCAAAGGCAGGTCTCACACACACAATCACAAGGTGTACTCCCACCCCAGGGAGCATGAACTATCTCTCTGCAGGTGGGCCCAAGAGAGAGGTAAAGAGAGCATAGAAAGCAAGACCCCTGTGAGATGTCAAGCCTCAAGGAAGAGAGAGAGTGTGTGAAGAGCATCACAGGAACTAGGAAAGGATGCAAATCCAGCTCTCTGGAAAAATCTGCCCATGAGTATCACAGGAGGTGCTGATGAGGAACCACCCGGGAGGAGCACAGCATAAGAGTTGCTGATCCACAGGTCACATTTGTGAGGGGGAAAAAAGCATCCTTTCTTCAATACATCCACCTGTCAGACTTTCTCACAATATGCCATTGTTATTAAGTGAAAATACTTTTACTGCTACCTGCTTGAATATTATCATAATAAATATATGGTATATAGTACGTACAGTAACAAGAACTGACTCCTAAGACCTGCAGAATCCAGCAAGGTGGCCCTGGGTTCCTCAAGCATCAGAGCTCACCCCATGGATGGGAGAGCCTCTTGAGATTTCAAACATCACAATAATAATGAAGCACCCAGTTGGTCTTGGTAATTGATGTTTCACACAATTTATGACATTTCATGTCCATGAAAATTGTAGAAGAAAGGATTTTTATCCTGATGGACAGACAAGAAAACTGGCCTCAGAAGGTTCAGAGATTTGCCTAATGTCACATGGTAAGAACATGGCCACACTAGGGCTCTCAGGCTCTGAAGAGCACATTCTCCCCAAAGCAAAACCAAAGACATGGCCCCAGGAGAAAGTTGGTGCCTGTCTTCACTGGGCAGTGATTCAATCTCATTCTGCTTCTCATCACCCATGGTCTTCATCCACTCCCACTCCTCAGTCACCACTAGAGTGGTTTGTGAGCTCAATCTCTCTTGCTCTGTTTCTTCATTTTAAAAGCCTGTGCCCTCCAAATCACGCCACGCTCTTTCCACCTTATCCAGGCTGTGTTCACCTGTGCTTCCACAATGACTGACTCTTACACCTGACCTTGAATGACAGCCTCTGACTGCAGGTTTTCCACAGACTCCAGAATTTCCTGCAAAGCCAGGAAAGACAGTTTTACGAGCTCATTCAACTCCTGTTTCTCTTGAAGCATCTTGTAAAGTTCACATTCTTTGCCAATGATGAGGCTGCTTGGAGGCTGAGCATGGTCTAAGTTGTAAAGAATGTTTGGAATTTATTAGGAAATGTCTGAAGTTAGAAAAAACTTCACCAGGCACCTCTTCCAGGCAAAGACATCCCTGATTCACAGGATTGACAGAAATTTCCCAATGAACAAAGCTCTATCCAAACTCAGCCACAGACCTGCCAGCACGGTGAAAATGAAGTGTCTTTGTAGTCAGCTGGGTGCTGCTTCAATGTAATCAGGGGCTGTTGTTCCAAATAGCTTCAGTAATTCAATTACTTTTAGGTCTAACCCAATAGAATGGGAATGTATTATTTCATGGCAAATTACATAAACAACATCATGTTCACAGAAAATTGAGAAGAAAAATGCCAACCATAACCTGTCCCGCTAAAATCTCAGCTGGGTCCTTTCCATTCCGGCCACATACATTCCTTTCATACAGTGTTCTTCACTCCTGATTATCTCAAAGTGCTTTCTCTGTCTCTAGAAATGCCTCCTAATCCTCATGACAAGGCGCTTGGGTCTCCTCAACTATAACACACAGGTAATAGTACCTTCCTTGCCTGGTTCACAGGGTTGATGGTGAACATGCAAGTACTTTGTGAACTGTCGACGTTCAGGCTCAGGGACTGGGCAAGCCAGGCCTTGCCTCTCACACTTACCTTCTGTCATTCTGGGTGCTTTAGCATAGGATGAGATGGGCAGAGTAATGAGCCCTCTTGTACCCTGGGCTACACTTTCTAAGGGGAGAAGGGTGAAAGGGAAGTAGATTCTCATCAGCTATACCTCTAAATCTATCCTGTATCTGACCCCCTTCTCACCTCCTCCATGTCTAAGCCATGCCATCCCTGACCAACACGGCTGACTAGCTGCCTAACTGGTTTCTCTGCTGTCATTCTTAGGCCCAGGACAGTCATATTTTTAACCTGAAGGCAGAGTGATACTTTGCTTTATATTTTTTTTAATTTACTTTTTTAGAGACGGAGTCTCAGTCTGTTGCCCAGGCTGGAATGCAGTGGCATGATCATGGCTCACTGCAGCCTCAAACTCCTGGGCTCAAGCAATGCTCCTGCCTCAGCCTCCCCAGTGGATAGAACTACAGGCACACACTACCATGTATCACTAATTTTGCCATCATTTTTTGTAGAGACAGGATCTTGCTATGTTGCACAGGCTTATCTTAAACTCCAGGCCTCAAGCAATTCTCCCTCCTTGGCTTCCCAAGGCACTTGGATTACAGGCATAAGTAGCCATGCCCAGTCCAGAGTAATATTTTAAACACACCAATCAGACTGTGTCATGCTGTAACTCTATGGATTCTCAACTGATTTAGAATCAAATACAGTTTTAATAGCAAAATACAACTTTAATCAAATTCAACTATTTTGAAGTAAATGTTTATCACAAAAAGGACAAAGGCCCTGAAAGATGTGGCCTAGCTTCCCTCTCCAGACATACCCTCTGCCATCCCTGACTCACTCTGCTCTACTTAGACCAGCCTTCCTGCTGGGCCTGTAACACACCAACCACATAGCCTTTGTGCTTACTGTTCCCTTGGCCTGCAATGCCCTTCCCAGGTGCCACCATCGCTCCCATGCTTCATCCAGGACTTAAAACAGTCTATCCCATCCCCATCTCTCTCTATCCCCTAGAAAAAGAGTGAGAAAGCTCACACTTCAATCAGGGCTCACTGCAGCCTCAACTGATCCTCTCCATCAGCTTCTTGAGTAGCTGGGACTACAGGCACAAACCACCATATCAGGCTAATTTTTTCTTTTTTGTAGAGATGGAATATCACTATGTTTCACACGCTGGTATTGAACTCTTAGACTCAAGAAATCCTCCCACCTCGGCCTCCAAAAGTGTGGGGATTAAAGGAATGAGCCACCATGACTAGCCTCCAGCCCTTTCTTTGAGTTATATGCCTGACTGTTTCTTTGAGTCTTGGTTTGGAATTTGCTTTATAATAAGTGTCGTGTATTATTTTGGTAAATCTTTTTTCTATTACACTTAGAAATATTTTCAAATCAAGATCAGACCATGGAATGTACTTGAGAAGAATTTTTCCTCTTCTTTGGTACAGGTTATGTCTGGAACACACTAATGGAACACCAAAAATCATGAAATCCAAACTACAAGACCATCACACATTCACCCAAAAAATGGCTTTGTAAAGTATTTCCATGATAAAAAAAAAGAAAAAAAATTTTCTTTTATGTCATAAAGATATAACAATATAAAGATATAATAATATCTTTATGCCACTGGACAATCTACAAGGCATTTTCAGTATCTATTACCTTACCTGAAAATCAGGTGTATTACCTGATTCAAAAATAACATCCTAAGAACCAAAGTCTAAGTCTTAGACATTAGACTATAAATATTGACATGACACCAGAATATCTTTAGAAAGTAATTAGGATAAAAATATAACTACAGTGACATGGCTTCATAAAACATAATGAACACGCTTAAGTCTCCACAGGAAAAAGTGTTGAGGGTGGAACACTAGAAGTAAACACTTTCTTCTCAACCCACTTTGATAAAGTTTTAATAAGAAAATACAAGAGTTTAACCAAATTCAACTCCTTTGGAGTAATGATACATTACACAAAGTGTCCTAGTTCTTGTTTCTCCCTGAGTCACACTTTGAGCTGATGTGTACCAGTTTCCTAAAGGTTTAATATTTTCTCCTACTATTTTAGGCCCTGAGAGCCTGCCTCTCCAGGGATATTCTAGTCAAACCCCTCCCAGGCTGAAATAGCCAGGCAATAAGGATCCCAGTAGTCCTTAGAACATAAGAAGAAATCCTCTTTGAGCCCATCTACCAGAGAGGGGTTTTGGAGGCTGAACCTGCAGACTTTATGTGACTCTCAGGCTTTCTCCAGCCAAAAGAGCACCTGGGGTAAGGGTTAGAAGGTCAAGGACCAAGAAGGCAAGGCTGCAATGAGCTATGATCATGCCACTGCACTCCAGCCTGGGTGACGAAGTGAGAACCTGTCTCAAAAAGAAAAAAAAAAAAAAACAAGAAAAGGTCAAAGAAGACAGAAAAGAGCACACTCATAACTCTGGGATGAGCTAGTACAACAAAAACAGGATGAAAGTCTACCCCCTCAGAATCATAAAGTGACCACAGTGAGGATAAAGAGTCTATTTTTTTTTAACTTGAGCCATCATCACTTGTGACAGCAAATGAGTTTTCTGCATATAACTCCTAGCTAAACAAGAAAACCATAAGGAAAATATTTCCCACTGCTGATACAACCGTAATGGGATCATTTTCTCACATAATAAATGAATTTTGATGCTTTAGTAAAACTACCTATTTACTAAACAAAGATTAGTATGTTATGAAACAAAGATTGGAACAGAAAGGGGGATTACTTGAATTATGGGAAGCATCAAGACAAGAGAAGATGGTCTCTTCATAAAAATATTTTCCCTGTTTCACTCACTCAGCACAACTAAAAACCCTGGACTTTATATATAAAATAACATGAGAAGACTCTGACAGGTCAACGGAAGACAGACTGGCTAGGGAACCTGTATCCTGAGGACCATGGTGGTGAGCTCCCAGGGTGTTCCTATTGCCTTGGACATCCCAGACATGGAACTGAGGGCAGCATCCTGGAAAGGGCAATGGACACAGACTGAAAAAGTCTCAAGAGGAGCCTGCTGTATCTGACCAAATGACCAGAAAGAGGCAGCCCAGCAAGGCACAACACTTTGAAACAATAACACTTTTCCCCAGCCAAATGCTTGAAAAGGCCAAATGAGGAGTCCAGACTTCCACACTCAAAATGCTTTAATGAGGTTCCCCAAATACCCTACTGGGTTGGGGATAGAGAAGGCCCAATAGGGAGCCCATATTTCATCCCTACCCAGATGTAATGAAGAAAGCTTTGTGGAGAGTCAAGGCTCTCACCACCACTGAGAACTATGGAGGACACCCCAAGTTGTGTCTGTGGAAGCCATGTGTGGAGCTGGATATCCCACCCGTCCAGCAGAAATGAGAAGCCCCCAATAACCTCAGATGTGAATGTAGGCTGAGTGAGGAAACTAGACTTTTACCCCCACCTGCCAGTACTGAGACAGCACTCCCACCTCTTGCTTGGCCATAGAGTTCTCAGAGGAAGCCAGTGAAAGGAGGTTTTAGTAAGATCCAGAGTTTTATAATATCATAAAAAATATATCCAGGATTCAACTGAAAATTACATGTCTTGGAAGAACCAGGAAGATTCAAACTGCAAATAAGACAATTAAAAGCTACCAATACCAAGATGACAAGAGATGTTAGAATTATCTGACAAAGCTATTAAAGCAGTCATCATAAAAATGTTTCAATGAGCAATTATGAACACATTTGAAACAAATGAAAAAAGTATAAAGTCTCAGCAAAGAAACACAAAATCACAACAAATAAATAGAAGATATAAAGAATGAAATAGAAATTCTAGAATAGAGAAATAAATAACCAAAATAAAACTACAGTTGATGGGCTCAGTGGCAGCATTAATGAGAAAAAGGAAAAAGTCAGTGAACTGGAAGACAGAACAATAGAAATAACCCAATATGAAAAACAGAGAGAAATGGACTGGAGAGAAAAAAAGAAATGAGGATAACTTCACAGACCTATGGGACTATATAAATGATCTAAAAATTATGTAAATGGAGTGCTGCCAGAAGAGAAGAAAATGTGGGGCTGAAAAAGTACCAGAAGAAATTTTAGCTGGAGATATGCCAAATTTGGAAAAAGACATAAACCTACAGTTTCAAGAATCATAGTGAACATCAATCTGGATAAATTTTTTTAAAAATCCACACCAAAACACATCTTAGAAAATTTCCAAAAACTAAAACAAATAAACAATTTTTAAAGCAGCCAGAGAAAATTTACACCTTACCTAGCAGGGCAGACTTCTCATCAGTACCCATAAAGAGGAATTAGCAGAACGTTTTTAAGTGCTGGAAAAAAAATCTGTCAGCCTAGCATTCTATATCCATTGAAAGTATTCTACACAAATGAAGAGGAAATCAAGTCATTCTTAAATAAATGGAGACAAAGAGAATTTATCTCTAGCAAACCTACCCTAAAATAGTGTTTAAAGAAAGTTCTCTAAATTTCCTTTCTAGGAAATTTTTTTAAAAATTTTTTTTAAAAACACAAAAAACAACAAGCATGGGTAAGGACGTGGAGAAATCTGAATTCTCCTACCCTGATGGTGGGAATGTAAAGTAGTGAACCTATGGTGGAAAACAGTGTGGCAGGGTTTCTCAAAAAATTAAAAGTAGAATGAACATATGATCCAGGAATTACATTTCTGTGTATATACCCAAAAAAACTGAAAGCATCAAACTGATATTTCCACACCCATGTTAACTGCAGTATTACTCACAATAGCCAAAAAATGGAAGCAACCCATTTGTCAATCAGCAGATGAATGCATAAACAAAATGCGGTTTCTACAGACAATGGAATATATTCAGCCTTTTAAAAGGAAAAAAAGTCGGATACATGCAACATGGAAGACGGATGAACCTTGAAGACATTATGCTAAGTAAAATAAGCCAGTCACAAGAAGACTAATATTTTATGATTCCTCTTCCATGTGGTACCTAGAGGTGTGAAAATTTAAAAAAAATCACCAAACAGAAAGTATAATGGTGGTTGCTGGGGGCTGGGAGGAGGAGGGAATGGGGTGGTAGTGTTCAATGGGTACAGACTTTCAGTTTTGCAAGGCAAAAATGTTGCCGTGAGTGATTGCTCATGCCTATAATCTCAGCACTTTGGGAGGCCAGGTGGGAGGATTGTGTCAGGCCAGGAGTTGGAAAATAGCCTGGGCAACAAAGCGTGATCCCCATCTCTGAAAAAAAATTAAAAATTAGCTGAGTGTCGTAGAGGCTGAGGTGGGAGAGTCATTTGAGCCCAGAAGTTTGAGGCTGCAGTGAGCTACGAAGATACTTATTTCCGCTGTCCATTCTGTTTCACCGCCAGCAATGCAATTCTATTCAATTACACATTTGTACTCTCAAGACCTAAGTAAGGCATTTTTACTCCAGTTTGCTTTATGTTTTAGTGGCTTCTCTGAAATAATTCTGTAAAGCCTCTCTTGTTTGTTATGTCAGCTTAATAAAGTCATTGTTCAATTAGCTTAATGCTCCACTAATAATGGGACAGAGTTTTCCTTAGACATTTGAAACCAATAAATTTCCCAGTCTTTGCAACAGGCTCTGTGTGCATGTTGGGCAATGTCTTTAACACCTACCTAGGCACTTTATAAATCTGCTAAGCTAACTAAAAATCTCAAAAGAAGAAATTGAAAAATAAGATGTTCATAGAAGGCTTTGAAGAGTGGTGACACATTTCTGGAACATAGAATGACACACATGCTTAGGAAAGGTCTGAAAAGACCCTAAGCCCTCACCTCTGACTAACTTTGAGGCTCTATGAGAGCAGGACATTACCTTTCTCTAGCCAAAAATGTCTGCAGAAATAAGAAAATGTTTAGGGGTAGATTATTTAAAGCAAGACTATGGCTTTATAATGACTTTTCAACTGCAGGTTAATTCTAATCCTTGGTTGCAAAACTTCATAATGGCCTTTAGGCTTCAACTGAAATAAAAGTGCCTACTTGGTGTTTCTTACTTGAAAAGTTCTGTACTCCATTTAATTTCCTCTAACTCTGGGAATTTGCCAGAAATTCTTTTCCAATTCTGAAGATTCTAAATGAAATTTTATAGTCAGAATTTCAGTTTTTCAGCTGCTGATTTCAAATCAGCAATCATTTCAAGAGATAAATTGCATAAAATATCAGGCTTGCCAATATGAATTTCCTAAACTCTGTGTTATCTTGGCTCCACAAATCTTTACAACTTTTATCATTTTCCATAAAAATACATATTTGCATGTCTATGTGAGAGAGAGATGAGTAACCAAGAGGGAACGACAGAGACAGAAACAGATATAGACAAAGATATTCAGTAGATATTATTTCTTAAAACTTCTGGTCATTACAGTGAAATACTACTTGCAGATGATAGAATTTACTACTTGAAAAATCCATGAAAGGTAACCCAAAATTACAATTACCAAAGAATTCAATCGTCAGTATTTACACTAATTTGGGGACATAGTCTTTCTATTATACTCATGTTAGAAAAGTAAACACATACATGAGTTTTAGTGAACTATATTCCAGTATTTATGAAAAGTAAAAGATTATATACGTTATGGTGCAGCCATTCTTACCTATAAAACCACCTTGAAGAAATAGTATAAAAACAATATAAGATGTATGCGGATAGTAGCATTTGTACTAAAAACAGTTCAAAAATAATCTAAACATCATTGAAGCTGGAAATAATTCTGAAAATATGGAATAGACATCCAATAGGACATCATGAACTAAATTTCTTTATATTGCTTTTTAAAATATCTATGATATATTATTACATAACTGTCAACTCCAAATCACAGCTATATTCTACATACACACATAAACCCACACACACATATTTCTGTTTGTGTATGTTCAAATACATATTCCTCTCTTCTTTGCCTTAATATGTCTGTACATCTGTGTGTGCCCCTGTAAGTGTGTATTTAACCACTGAGGGAGAAAAGAAAGGATATCCTTGGACAGACTGGCTAATTCAAGTTTATCTCACATTATTTCTTTTGGCTGGAATGACTTCCTTTCTTTTCTGCCTGCATGTATACACATACACATAAATGCAAAAAATAAACACATACACAACATATATATCCAACACATACACATATACACATGTAATTATATTTTAATAACCACTGGGGAAAGAAAGTAAGTATACAAGCTAATCTGTCAAGAGATCATTCCCCTAGACTGTTAGACAGGAGTGAGAGATTAATAAAGCTCATGTTTTAATACTTTTAACATTTTTTAAAAATCTCATAGGATAATTTCTTATTTCTCATTTGTGGTAGCAAAGCAAAATATGGCATTTATAGGGTGCTTCCCATTGCATAGGCACTACAGATAAAATGTAGCCTATGAACTTAAGATTAAGTTATAAACAGAATTTTATTGGAAATTAAACAATAAATTTTCTTTCATACAGGAAAAACTGGAATGGAATTTGAAGGATGGGTAAAATTAAAAGAGATAGGGCTCAGAGATGGCCTTCCTGCTATTAAGGAAGGAGTAGATAATGGTTGACACACAGGCCAGGAAACATCTGCCTTTTTGACATGAGGCTCAAGGGCCTTGCTCTGCAATCTAGCAGCCTGACCTTTTATCAGACTGGAATGAAACAAAGCTCATAGAAGGGTGGTACAGTGCCAATCCCTTTGTGAACTGGGGTGATGTCAATATCCTTTGGATCAACCAGAGGTTTCAAGGTAAAATTCTGCAAAATGGTGGTCAAGAATTAAAAACAGTTCCATGCAGGCCAGGCCTTCTCCAGCACAAGCTCTTTTTCCTAAAAATAGCACACAAGTTCATTACTCATTTAATTCTTTAGCTGAGTTAGCATACAGGGAGGCTGAAATTAATACGGAATGAAGAAATATATTAATGAATGACTAATGACCCCACAGCTTTTTCTATTTACACCCAAACCTGGTTTCTTTTTCATTTCTTTAGCATATTTTTCTGTGAATGTACTATATAAAAAAATCTTTCTGTCCATGCACATTGGAACTGCTGTGCTGCTGCTTGCCAGTGACATCTTTACACACACACACATATCTCTCCCAACTGGCATGATACACAACACTGTATCTACTTCTCCATATACTTCTGACCCTGCACTTGACAAATAAATAGATTTATTTGTCTTTGTCTGGATTCTAAAGGATAATCAATCTTGCCACATACCTGCTTTAAAAAAATTGTCAAGTGCTTATTATTGCCAGTATAAAAAGAAATGTCACCAACTAGCCACAGGCAATGCTTAGGGCATCATTTTTTTCCACATCTTCCACCCAGTTCCCCTCACCCCAGCCATTACTAATCATTCACCACTCCCCAAACAGACTGGCAATTTCAAGTTTCCTCTCAGATTCCAGGTATTCTTCTACCTGGAATGGTCTCCCACTCTGCTTTGCCTGCCAATAGTCCCCATATGCTTCCAGATTCAGCTCAGATGTTATTTATTCTATGCAAACTTCTTTGATACATCGGGACATACAATTCACCCTCTTATCTGTTTTCCACAACATTCATTAATGTTTCTGATACACTATATTTCACATGAACTGTAAATTATTCATCTGTTTTACAGAAAGGAATATAAACTCTTAAGGTAAGCCCTTAGATCTTGTAATGCACACAGTAATATACAGTGTCAGGACAAAAGCTGGCCTGCAAGCCATGTGAAATGAATAGAAGTCTTGAGCAGGCTCATGGTGCAATAGTGGGCTCCAAAAATAGAAAAGGAGATAAGAAGTCACATAGCGATGGCTTTTTTTGAGATTCTCTGGGCAACGCACATAACCTTGGGACCACAACATCAAGGATTGCTCTATACTTATTTTCTTATATAATTAAACAGGAGCAAATCTCTTATTTTTGTCTCTGTTTCAGTTATTTCTGTTGGAAATGTCCTTTACCCTCGTATCCTCCTCCTACTTCTTCAGAGTGTGCTGAATATTCTCCACTTCTTCCTTTTTCCAGATCCATTTTGTATTTGTCTATGTCGTGTGCCTTTCTCTTCCCAGGAAACTGACCTCTAAGAACTGCATTAACCCAGGAGGTAGTTTCCTTCTGGGTTCTGGATACATTCAGAGGCTCAGATGTTGAAAAGTTCAGAGTATTTGTTCCCTCCATCCTACCCTGCCAGGCTAGTTTTGACAGTGGCAACATTCCTCTACCTATAGATGCTTCTCTTGATGAGAAATCTCATCAAGAGAATCTGCTCATTCTTCATGAGGAATCTGCTCATTATTCAGGTTCCAGCAATACTCTCCTTCCTTTGAATCTTTTAATCTAGGATTGTAATATTTTCTTGCTGAGTCCTGAGTTCTTCCCCACATTTTGTTACTCCCCTTGTTTGGCCCACACTTCTCAAAACGATCTCTTTATTAAATTATCTTTTATTAACCTTTTTGACATTGCTGCATGTTTCTTTCCAGGACCATTAAAAACAGAGGGAAGATACTCAAATGTAATTTCTTGCAAGAAAATTTCTATTCTGCCCCTACCTCTCTCAATTAAATATTCTGGAGCTCGCTCGCTCTCTCTCTCTCTCCCTTCCTCCTTCCCTTTCTCTGGACTCCCAAAGAAGCCTCGAGCATAGCATTTGTGACACTGGAATTTCATTATCTGTTCATTTGTTCTCCCTCCTTTTAGAGGGAAGATCTAATGCTTATTCACATTTGTATGCCTGGACCTGAGCATAGGATTGCTATATGTAAGGTGCTCAGTGAAATTTATCAAGTGAACTGGCTTCTTGGGGTAAATAAGAAAAGTTTTACTAGAATTGGACTTTTAGGAGGAGCTTTTGATGACCTCCATAGTGAATCAGGAAGCAGAATCTATGAGCATAGTCACCAATCCCATGAGAAATAACCTGGTCTTTGGGAGTGGCACCCCTGGCCTCATACAAATGGCAAATTGTTCAGCCCAGAGTAGCCTCCATGCAGAGCCCTTCCTTATCTCACTTGACCCCTGATTTAAACATAAAAAGAAAGCTTGCTTGCCTGCTGAAAAAGCCATGAAATAATCACTCTTTTTAAAGTTGCCACTTTCATCCAGGAAGTGGCCAGGGTCAAACTTCTCTGGATTGGGAAATTCCTTGTCATCATACAGGACAGAAGTCAGATCTGTCAAGATTGTTGTGCCCTGAAAGAAAGAGAAAAAGAGAAACCAGATCAAAATACAGTGTTCATGGGATGCAAAAGCCATGGATATGAAAGGCCAACATTTTGTATGCATGGATTCTGCAGGGCTGACTATGGGATTTGAGTGTACGTGGATTTTAGTATCTACAAGGAGTTCTGCAACCAATTCCCCATGAATTCCCAGGGATGACTTTAAATTAAAACCTGTAAAAAGAGACAAAGAAGGTGATCATATAGTAATAAAGGGGAATTTCATCAAGTGGATATAAAAATTGTAAATTTACATGAACTCAACATCAAAGCACTTAAATACATGAAGCAAATATTAATAGACCTAAAGGGAGAGATAGACTCCAAAACAATAATAGTAGAAAACTTAACACCCTATTTTCAGCAATAGACAGATCATTCAGACATAAAAATCAACCAACAAACAATGGTGTTAAACTGTTCCTTTTACCTGACTTAGCGGGTATGCACAGTATAGTCCACCCAACAGCTACAGAATACACACTCTTCTATACAGCGCATGAAACATGCTCTAGGATAGATCATATGGTAGGCCACACAACAAGTTTCAACAAATTTTTTGAAGTTAAAATCAAATCAAGTATTTCTTTTCTGAAAACAGTGAATAAAACTAGAAATCAAGAACAGAAAATATACAAATACCTAAAAATTAATTAACATGCTTAGAAAGAACCATTGAATTAATGAAAAAAATTAAGAGGAAATATTTAACAATTTCTTGAGACTAATGATAATGGAAGTACAACATACCAAAACCTATGAGATCCAGTGGAAGCAGTACTAAGAATAGAGTTTAAAACAATTAACTCTTACATTAAAAAAAGAGGATGAGATCAAATTAACAATCTAAAATTGAAACTTAAGAAACTAGAAAAACAAAAATGAACCAAATCCAAAAGAAGTAGAAGGACAAAAATAGTAAATATGATAGCATAAATCAATAAAATACAAAATGGATATAGGAACTAAGTAAAATACAAAAAACTCAATGAAAGAGAGAGTTTTGGTTTTTTTTTTCAAATGATAAACAAAACTGACAAACCTTTAGCTAGACTATGAAGAAAGAGGGAAGACCAAAATAAGTAAAATGAAAGACCAAAAAGAGGCCATTACAACTGGACCACGGAAATGCAAAGGATCATTAGAGACTATTATGAACAAATATATGCTTACAAATTGGAAAATCAAGAAGAAATGGATAAATTTCTGGACTCATATAATGTACCAAGATAGCATCATGAAGAACTAAAATATCTGAACAAGATAATAATTGAGTAACAAAATTAAATTAATAATAAAAATCTCCCATCAGAGAAAAGCCGAAGAATATTTTTTTTGGCTTCACTGCTGAATTCTACCAAACATTTAAAAACACACCAAGAAAAGTTCTTTTCAAATTCTTCCAAAAAATTGAAATGGAGGAAATCCTTCCAAACTCATGCTATGAGGCCATCATTCCCCTAATATCAAAGACACAACAAAAAAAGAAAACTGTAGGCCAATGTCTCTGAAAAACACAGATGCAAAAAATCTTAACAAAATACAAGTAGGCCAGGCGTGGTGGCTCATGCCTGTAATCCTAGAACTTTGGGTGGCTGAGGCAGGTGGATCACCTGAGGTTGGGAGTTCAAGACCAGCCTGACCAACATGGAGAAACCCTATCTCTACTAAAAATACAAAATTAGCAAAGCATAGTGGCACATGCCTCTAATCACAGCTACTTGAGAGGCTGAGGCAGGAGAATCGCTTGAACTCAGGAGGTGGAGGTTGCTGTAAGCCAAGATCACACCATTGCACTCCAGCCTGGGCAACAAGAGTGAAATACCATAAAAAAAAAAAAAAAGATACAAGGAAACTGAATCCAACAACAAATCAAAAAGATTCTTCCAAATCATCAGGTAGGATTCATCCCAGGGATGCAAAGATGGTGCAACATACATGAATCAATAAATGAGATAGATAACATAAACAAAAGGAGGGACAAAAACCAAGTGAACACCTCAGTAGATATAGAAAATGCATTTGATTTAATTCATCATCCCATCCCTTCATAAAAAAACAATAAATGTGTATAAAAGGGATGTACTCCACCATAACAAAGCCATGTAGAAGAAATCCACTGCCAACATCTTACTGAACAGGAAAAAAAACTGAAAGCATTTTCTCTAAGATTTGGAACAAGACAAACATATTCACTTTCACTACTTGTATTCCACATAATACTAGAAGTCCCCGTGTTCAGGCAAGAAAACAAAAGTTAAATACCTAAGAATAAATTGAATTGAGTAGGTGAAAGGTCTCTACAATAAAAATTATAAAACATTGAAAAAAATTTAGGATTCAAATAAATGGAAAGATATCTATGTTCACTGATTGAAGAAATTTTCTTAAAATATTCATACTACCCAAAGGAATCTACAGATTCAATGCAATGCCTATCAAAATACCTATGACATTTTTCACAGAAATAGAAAAAACAGTCTTTAAATTTCTGTGGAACCACAAAAGACCCTGAGTAGACAAAGCAATCTTGAGCAAAGCAAACAAAGCTAGTGGCATCATACTATCTCACTTCAAAATATACAACCTGTATATAATCATGCCTGTAATCCCAATACTTTGGGAGGCTGAGGCAGGTGGATCATTTGAGGTCAGGAGTTCGAGACTAGCCTAGCCAAGATGGTGAAACCCCGTCTCTGCTAAAAATACAAAAATTAGCCAGGGATGGTGGTGGGTGCCTGTAGTCCCGGCTACTCAGAGGGCTGAGGCAGGAGAATCACTTAAAACTGGGAGGCAGAGTTTGCAGTGAGCCAAGATTGCACCAGTGCACTCCAGCCTGGGCAACAGAATGAGACTCTATCTCAAAAATAAATAAATAAATAAAATAAAAATTATATATATATTATTTATATATATATATAAATAATATATATATAAATAATATATATATAGAAATAATATATATATATATAAAACAAAGCACTAAAACAACATGACATGGACATAAAAAGAGATGCACAGGCCAATGGAATAGATTAGAAAGTCCAGAAATAAGCCCACACATCTATAGCCAACTGATTTTTAACAAAAATGAAAAGTACACACAAAGGAGAAAAGACAGACTCTTCAGCAAATAGTGCTGAGAAAACTGTATATCTACACACAGAAGAATGACACTAGACCCTTATCTTTCATCATATAAACAAATTAACTCAAAATACATAAAAAGACTTAGATGTAATACCCAAAGTTACAGAACTACTAAAAACAATAGGGAAAAACTCCATGAAATTGGTGTAGACAAAAATGTGGGGACTAAAACCTCAAAAGTGCAAGCAACATAAGCAAATATAGACAAATGGATTGCAAGAAAATAAAAAGCTTCTGCACAACAATGGAAACAATCAGCAGAGCAAAAAGATAACTTACATAATGGGAGAACATATTTGCAAACTATATACCTGACAAGGAGATAATATCCATAATATGTTAGGAACTCAAACATCTCAACAACATCAACAAATTAAAAATGGACAAGAGACATGAAAAGACATTTATCAAAAGGATAAAAATGGCCAACAGATAGATGAAAAATTGTTCAACATCACTAATCATCAGAGACATGCAAATTAAAGCCACATGAGACATTACCTCACTCCAGTCAGAATGTCCACCACCAAAAAATAACAAGATAGCAAGTATTGGACAGGATGTAAATAAATAGAACCCTTACACACTGTTGGTGGGAATATAAATTAGTACAGTCATTATGAAAAACAGCATAATAGTTCTTCAAAAAATTCAAAATATAACTACTGTATGATCCAGTAATCCCACTAATGGGTATATAGTCAAAGGAAATAAAATCAGTATGTCAAAGAGATATTTACTTGCCTATGTTTATAGCAGCACTATTCACAATAGCCAAGATTTGAAATCAGTCTAAATGTACATCAACAGAAAAATGGAAAGAAAACGAGGTACATATTCACAATGGAATACTATTCAGCATAAAAAGGAATGAAATCCTGTCATTTGCAGCAATATGAATAAATGTGGAGGACAATATATGAATTGAAAAAACCTCCAGACACAGAAAGACAAACACTCTGTCATTAAATTCATATGTGATTTCTAAAAAGTGTTCTCATTGAAATGGAGACTAGAACAGTGGTTACCAGAGGACAGATAGGATGGGAAGAGGGGGAAAAAAGTGTGATGTTGGTTAACACATACAAAACTACAGATAAGGAGAAGGAATAAGTTTTGCAGTTATATTGCATTCTAGAATGACTAGCATTAACAATAATGTTGATATGGTTTGGCTTTGTGTCCCCACCCAAATCTCATCTCGTAGGTCACATAATAACCACATGTTGTGGTAGGGACCTGGTGGAAGATGACTGAATCATGGGGGCTGGTCTTTCCCATGCTGTTCTGGTGATAATGAATAAGTCTCACAAGAGTTGATGGTTTAAAAAATGGGAGTTTCTCTGCACAAGCTCTCTCTTTGCTTGCTCTTTGCCTGCTGCCATCACAATCATGTGGAACCGTAAGTCCAATAAACCTCTTCCTTTCTTTGACAAGCCATTCAACACATGTTGATAATGATATGAAAAGTAAGGTCCAGACTGAGATGGTCTCAGATGGTGATGAGGAACTTGGGAACTGGAGCAAAGGTGACTCTTGTTGTGTTTTAGCAAAGAGACTGACAGCATTTTGCCCCTGCCCTAGGATTTCTGGAACTTTGAACTTGAAAGAGATGATTTAAGGTATCTGGTGGAAGAAATTTCTAAGAAGCAAAGCATTCAAGGGGTGATTGCTTGGTGGTGGGTGCCTGTAATCCTAGCTACTCAGGAGGCTGAGGCAGGAGAATCACTTGAACCCAGGAGGCGGAGGTCACAGTGAGCTGAGATCGTGCCATTGCACTCCAGCCTCGGCGACAGAGCAAGACTCTATCACAAATTAAAAAAAAAAAAAAAAAAGTGACTTGGGTGCTCTTAAAGGCATTCAGTTTCAAATGGGAAACAGCAAAAAGTTTCAAAAATTTGCAGCCTGACAATGCAATAAAAAAGAAAATCTGATTTCTGAGGGGAAAGTCAAGTTGGCTGTAGAAATTTGCATAAGTAACGAGGAGAAGAATGTTAATCACCAAGACAATGGGGAAAATGTCTCCAGAGCATATCAGAGACCTTTGCAGCAGCCCCTCCCATCACAGGCCTGGAGAGCTAGAAGGAGAAAGTGGTTTCATGTGCTGGGCCCAGGGTCCCCATGCTATGGCAGCCTAGGGACTTGGTGTCTTGTGTCCCAGCCACTTCAGATGTGGCTGAAAGGGGTCAACATAGAGCTTTGGCCATGGTTTCAAAGGGTGCAAGCCTCAAGCATTGGAGGCTTCCATAGGGTGTTTAGCCTGAGAGTGCACAGAAGTCAAGAATTGAGATTTGGGAACCTCTGTCTACATTTCAGAAGATATATGGAAATGTCTGGATGTCCAAGCAGAAGTTTGCTGTAGGGTCAGGGTCCTCATGGAGAACCTCTAATAGGGCAGTGCAGAAGAGAAATATGGGGTGGGAGCCCCCCACACACAGAGTCCCTACTGGGCACCGCCTAGTGGAGCTGTGAGAAGAGGGCCACCATCCTCCAGACTCCAGAATGGTAGATCCACTGACAGCATGCACCATGCACCTGGAAAAGGTGCAGACACTCAACACCAGCCCATGAAGGCAGCTGGGAGGGAGACTTTACCCTGAAAAGCTACAGGGGCAGAGCTGCCCAAGACCATGGGAACCTATGTCTTATATCAGCGTGACCTGGATGTGACACATGGAGTCAAAGGAGATCATTTTGGAGGTTTAAGATTTGACTGCCCTGCTGAATTTCAGACTAGTGTGGGGCCTGTAGCCCTTTTTGGCCAATTTCTCCTATTTGGAATGGCTGTATTTACCCAATATCTGTAACCCCATTGTATCTAGGAAGTAACTATCTTGCTTTTGTTTTTACAAGTTCATAGGTGAAGGGACTTGTCTTATCTCGTATGAGACTTTGGACTGTAGACTTCTGAGTTAATGCTGAAATGAGTTAAGACTCGGCGGGGCTGTTGGGAAGGCATGATTGGTTTCAAAATGTGAAGACATGAGATTTGGGAGGGGCCAGGGGCAGAATGATATGGGTTGGCTCTGTATCCCCATCCAAATCTCATCTTGTAGCTCCCATAATCCCCATGTTTTGTGGAAGGGACCCGGAGGAATACAACAGAATCATGGGGTTGGGTCTTTTCTGTGCTGTTTTTGTGATAGTGAGTGGGTCTCATGAGATCTGATAGTTTTAAAAATGGAGATTCTCTGCATAAGCTCACTTTTTGCCTGCTGCCATCCATGTAAGATGTAAGTTGCTCCTCCTTACCACCCAACATGATTGTGAGGCCTCTCCAGACATGTGGAACCGTAAGTCCAATAAACCTCTTTTCTTTTGTAAATTGCCCAGTCTGAGGTATGTCTTTATCAGCAGGATGAAAACGCACTACTAGAAATGTATTTCAAAATAGCTAGAAGAGAGGTTCTTAAATGCTCTCATCACAAATAAATGATAAATGTTCAAGGTGATAGAGATACTAATTATCCTGATTTAATCATTATACAACTCACACATGTTTCAAAACATCATGTTCTCCAAAAATATGTACAATTATAATGTGTCAATCGTAAATTGTAAAAAGACAGAGAATTGATCATCCTCACAGGCTGATAAAAAGGAGCCAGCAAGAGGGGAAAGGATGAAGAGGAAGGAAGAAGAAATAATTATTTAAGGAGGATAATCGGAAAAGTAGAGAGAAGAGATCCATGCCACAGTTAAAACAGCTTATATTAGATCAAAAGACAGCACTCTGTCACAGCAACTGACATGAAAAAGAATCAAAGGATGTGAATGTAGCCATGTATGTAAATCTAATGGGAGGCAGTAGAGGAGTCCACTTCCAATGACTGATTTTTTTCTGTGAGATGGAGGAAAAGCAGGTCGCCTAATAAAAAGAAGATGAAAGGTTGGAAAGAGTTCAAGGTTGAAAGTCATTGTGGATTGTGAGTTAGATTATAAAGCTGGATTGTTGGGTAAGATTGAGAATGCATTTGGCATTGATGAAAATTAAACCAACATTTTTGGGGTTGATGACAACAGTATTGATCTGCTGGGCTACATGGTTCTTTATAGCAGGGATCAGTAGCCAAAAATAAGGCAGGGAGGAAGGAGATGTTTGTACTGGACTTTTCGTAAGTAAATGATAGGGATAATAGAGAAGGAGGTGGGGATATAAGATACCAGTTAATTGGTAAGAGTAATAAAACATAAAATTGAAAGCAAGGGATAGGATAGCACATTGGGCTAATGGACAGGCAGAGTGTGGAGCTTTCAAAGCACCGAAAATCCTGTGGGAGTCAAAGCATTATCATATTTAGAAACTTGCATCAGAAACTAGAAGGAAAGAAGTTTGTGGTCATAGGGTAGGATGCCTGAGTTATGACTGTGCCATACCTGTAGAAGATTAGGCAATCTACATTTCTACTGCTATGATATTTGATGCCCTAAGACTCCTAAGGAAGGATATAGACATAATATCACTCACCTTTGGAATAAGGTATTCTCTAAATCGAATGTCTTGAGTCACAGCATGGGGTATGCTGGTGGGGGCAAGGTTAATGTATCTCTGCATCTCATGCACCACAGCATCCGTGTAGGGCAGGCGGCTCCTGTCCTGCATGCAGGGGCTTTGGTTTTTGCCGACCACATGATCAATTTCTTCCTGCACTTTAGCTGGCAAGGCAGAAATCAGAATTTATGTGAAATAAAAAAAATTGAAGTACGATTTGTTTGATCCCTTCATCATTGTCTCATTGTAGTTGGAGATGGGCAGATGGAAAATTACATGTCACTACCTCCATAGAAGAAAAAAAAGAAACATAGTTTGCATTTCTTGGGCAAACTGAAAGCTTATTAGATACTTAAATGTATGCAGGTATGAAATACAATTGCACCACAACATTCAGTTCTCAACTCTGATTCCCTACTCTGTGTACTTTTTCTTAACAGACTCAAAGATCTGGGATCTTGAAGAATCACTGAAGGCCATGTAGTTAAACCATTTTTTGTATATCAATTTTATCCTAAATATTTAAGATTCAGTAAGTTTCAATAATCTTAGAACTACACAGTGCAGTTCAGAAAATGCTTAATAAATAGAAAAATATAAGATATTTACTTGACAGCACAGAAAATTAAGAAGTTAACATTTATTTAGAAGCTATTAATAATATAGGACAGATGTACTGCACTTTTCATTATATTACTTTATAATTCTTCAAAAAATTCTATGTGTTAGGTGTTATTTCGTGTATTTTACAAAGAAACAAGTCCAGAGAAGCAAATAAAGTTTCCTAAGGATGCTCAGGGAATATGTGGTCTTTCCCATTTTATCCCCCTTGAACAGATAAGGGACCATAGATATGGAGAGTAATCATGTCTGAAGGTCAAACAAGCCACCTATTAGTAGAATCAGAATTCTAAGCCACTGCTATTAAAATCTATAGCTCACTTTTCAAAATAACAATGCCACACTGCTGCTTTAGTTAAAAGTTATTTATGTACTACCTGAAGAATGTGTCTTTGTAATAGAGCAGGTGCAAATTCTGTAGTTCGATAGCCATCAAAAATAAAAACAAATTTGAGGCACGTTTTAAATATCCCCTTCTCAGGCTGAGAGAATGGAGTTTAATATAGAAGAGAGGGGAGATAGAAGGTGGTCAGGAACTAGTTATAAAATTGAAACGCTCAGTTGAATGGCACAGTAAGGGATGAAGATAGAAAAAAATATATGTGGACGTGACTTAAGAAAAAATCCAAATGGAAAATGAAAATGGAAGTGATAGGAAATATAACACAGGTTGAGTGTTTGCAATGTGCAAAAGCTTGAAAGGTTTGGGGAGGAATGTCATATACTAATTCTGGTCATAATCAACATAGGTCATACAAAAGCTAGGGAAGTTATTTGGCTGACAAAGACTGTGTCAATTGAAAGAAAAACAGAAGCACCATATCTCACAATGTAGCAAAATAATTTTGTGGCTATGTTTCTAAATTTCAGTACTCAGGAAACATCTCCTACTTATAATGGGAGGGCAAAAGGACCTTAAACAGTGGAAAAAAATGGTGCTGATATCATGGAGATAAGCTTCATGAGGTTTAATCATACTAAATATGTCTCAATGCACCAAATCACAAAACATGATACAGTAGTGAAAGGAACATCCTCTTAGATTAAGACTCAGTAAAAAAGAGGTAGAAAAATGAAAAAGTTTAATTTGAAAGAGAAGTTATGTTTATGAGGGAAAAGGTGTTTATCCAAAAGGGTTTTCTAGAAAATCACTTTGGGAAGGGGTGCATAACTCTTGAGAGTGAGTCGTCTGGTGGAGAAAGATTGTAACTTTATTGAGTGAATCCCTACATTCCAAATGCATTTGGGTAGAAATATCTTTTGACAAAAACATATTTATCGAAAGATGGAAGGCACACCAAGTGAGATCTTTTGAAGGAATGAGGGAGGCTATTTTTTCCAGATCCTGAGACAACTGTTACTGCATCTGTTCCAACTCAAATCAAGAATCCTGCACCATAGCAGAGAGAATAATGACCTCTGCCCTTAAAATTTCTGTCATTATTTAAACATTTTATTCTCTTTTTAAACTAGGAACTAATTTGAATTGAATCCACTCAATGGTAGATAGATGTACTAAAGATGAAAAATGTTCTTGTACATTGTGTTGGCAAGTAAATGGTGGGGTGGTTACCAGTGTTTTCAGTCAGTTGCTATCTAAAATTTGATCCTGCCCATCATCTGTGATCATACCTGAGATCTCAGGGTGCTTCAGAAGGAGCAAGAATCCATATCTCATTGTGGTGCTTGTTGTCTCTGTTCCTGCAGTAAGCAGATCCCATATGGTAGCAATCAAGTTGTCCATGGTAAATTCAGAATGTTTATTGTGTTTTTCCTAGCATTGACAGGTTAAAATTACTTAATAAATAAAAAGCTTTTCAGGTAACACAATACTATCCCATATAACATCAGTACCTGGCAAATTAAACCACACATTAGAGTATGCTATGGGTGAAGATAATGTTAGGTGAACTGTTAGGATTGCTTCAAACTGTTAAAATAAAATCAGAGTTACAAACTTTCAAGTACTTTCTGATTCTTCACCTTCTCACCCACTAGAGCCAATCAGTTCCTCTGTAATTTCCTTATTTTTTTTCCTTTTTTTTTCTTTGAGACAGAGGCTTGCTCTGTCACCCAGGCTGGAGTGCAGTGGTGCGATCTTGACTCACTGCAACCTCCGCCTCCTGGGTTCAAGCAGTTCTCCTGCCTCAGCCTCCCAAGTAGCTGGGATTACAGGTGCATGACACCAGGTCTGGCTAATTTTTGTATTTTTACAGAGGTGGGGGTTTCAAGATGTTGGCCAGGCTGGTCTTAAACTACTGACCTCAGGTGGTCCACCCACCTTGGCCTCCCAAAGTGCTGGGATTACAGGTGTGAGCCAACATGCCTGGCCTGTAATTTCTTTCAAATGTACTTTTGATTAAGTCATCACTGCTAATCACTGTCAACTCTAGTATCTATTGTCTATTTCATTATGTCTAATTTTTCATTCAAGCTTTCTGAACTAAGCATGCCCAAACTACAGCACTATTTCCAACTCCATCAGTCATTATGAAAGGTTAAGCCAGCAGGACTTCCTGGGTCGAGTGGGGACTTGGAGAACTTTTCTGTCTTACAAGAGGATTGTAAAATGCACCAATCAGCGCTCCGTAAAAACACATCAATCAGCACTCTGTAGCTAGCTAGAGGATTGTAAAATGCACCAATCAGTGCTCTCTAAAACACACCAATCAGCAGGAGTCTAAAAGTAGCCAATCGTGGGGAGGATTGAAAAAAGGTCACTCTGATAGGACAGAAATGAAACATAGGAGGGGACAAATAAGGGAATAAAAGCTGGCCACCCCAGCCAGCAGTGGCAACCCGCTCAGGTCCCCTTCCACACTGTGGAAACTTTGTTCTTTTGTTCTTCACAATAAATCTTGCTGCTGCTCAGTCTTTGGGTCTGTGCCACCTTTAAGAGCTGTAACATTCACCGCAAAGTTCTGCGGCTTCATTCTTGAAGTCAGCGAGACCACGAACCCACCAGAAGGAACCAACTCTGGATACATCTTCGGGCTTGTCCGGGATATTGCCATGTGGTGAGTACCCTCAGATCCCTTTCACTTGCTATTGTGTCCTACTTTTCCTTAGAATTTGGGGGCTAAACACCAGGCAGCTATTGGCCTGTTAAAAGTGACTAGCACGGCCACCAGACTAAAGACACGGGTGTAAGCCTTTCTGGGAAAGGGTTAATAACCCCCGAGTCTTCAGAGTTGAGAGTGTTGGTTTGCCTGGAACAAGCTTCTGCTTTTCCTGTATTTCTGGGCTGAGCTGAGGGTCGACAGAGAGGAAAGCCATTAAGATCCGGGGTCCTGACAAAATGTTGGTTGACCCTGCAGCCATGAGTGGAACTCTCAAAGTTATGTTGCCCAAGCAAGACTCGCCCATCTCTCCTGTCTATCCTGACCCTTGCCTCCTGGGTCCTAACGCCTGTCAGACCAACTTCCTCCCGCCTCTCTTCTATGAGGCTAGTCCCGCTTCTAAAAACCACTCCCTGCCCTTGGTGCTCTTCTAGTTTCTCCTATAATAATTTCTAGTACAAATTTCGGGGCTCTGTTCCCTTCTTTAGGCACCCAGGATCACCAATCAGAAAGACATAATTTTTGCCCAAAGCCCCATTGCGGGGGACTATCTCTAATACCACCTATCCTTTTAGGATCCTCCTCAGACAAGTAGGCCTAACAAAGGCTATTCCCAAAGTTAGGATATAGGGAGCCTCAGAAATTATAGACTCCATAATTGGGGGGATATCTTTCCTATTCACATGATGAGAAGTGAGGACATAAGGCATAACTCTTCCAACCCTGGAGATCCCTTCCCTCCCTCAAGGTATGGCCCTCTACTCCATTTTGAGACATATCATCTTTATAGGACAAGGGTAAGGTCCCAATGCCAACAGGAGAAAACACTTAGGACTCTAACAGGCTTTCGAGAATGCGTTGGTAAGGGCCACTAAATCCAATTTTTCTCAGTCCTCTTTGTGGTCTAAGAGGAAAGACAAGGGTGCAGGTTTTTGAGAATACGTCAGTAAGGGCCACTAAATCAGACCTTCCTCAGTCCTCTTTGTGGCTTAGGAGGAAAACTAGTGTTTCTGCTGGTGCTTCAGTGAGCACAGCTATTCCAAACAGCAGGGTCCAGGGACTGTTGTGGGTTCTCGGGCAGGGAAAAAAAAAAAAAAAAAAAAAACCACAGGTGGTTTTTTCTTTCAGATGGGAAACACTCAGGCATTAACAGGCTCACTCTTGAAATGCATCTTAAGCCATTGGTACCAATTTGACCCGCAAATCCTGAAAAAGAAGTGGCTTATTTTTTTCTGCACTATGGCCTGGCCCCAATATTCTCTCTGATGGGAAAAAATGGCCACCTGAGGGAAGTATAAATTACAATACTATCCTGTAGCTTGACCTTTTCTGTAAGAGGGAAGGCAAATGGAGTGAAATACCTTACGTCCAAGCTTTCTTTTCATTGAAGGATAATCTACAACCATGCAAAGCTTGCAATCTACATCCCACAGTAGGACCTCTCAGCTTACCTCCATATCCTAGCCTCCCTACAGCTCCCCTTCGTATTAATGATAAGCCTCCTCTAATCTCCTCCACCCAGAAGGAAAAAAGCAAAGAAATCTTCAAGGGACCACAAAACCCCCTGGGCTATCAGTTATGTCCCCTTCAAGCTGTAGGGGGAGGGGAATTTGGCCCAACCCAGGTACATGTCCCCTTCTCCTTCTTTGATTTAAAGCAGATCAAGGTAGACCTGGGGAAGTTTTCAGATGATCCTGATAGGTATATAAATGTCCTACAGGGTTTAGGGCAAACCTTCAAACTCACTTGGAGAGATGTCATGCTTTTGTTAGATCAAACCCTGGCCTTTAATGAAAAGAATACAGCTTTAGCTGCAGCCCGAGAGTTTGGAGATACCTGGTATCTTAGCAAAGTAAATGACAGAATGACAGCTGAAGAAAGGGACAAATTCCCTACCAGTCAGCAAGGAGTCCCCAGTATAGATCCCCACTGGGACCTAGACTCAGATCATGGGGACTGGAGTCTCAAACATCTGTTGACCTGTGTTCTGCAAGGACTAAAGAAAATTAGGAAAAAGCCCATGCATTATTCAATGATGTCCACCATAACTCAGGGAAAAGAAGAAAATCCTACCGCCTTCCTCGAGCAGCTATGGAAGGCCTTAAGAAAATATACTCCCCTGTCACCCAACTCCTTCGAGGGTCAATTGATCCTAAAAGATAAGTTTACTCCCAATCAGCTGCAAATATCAGAAGAAAGCTCCAAAACCGAGCCCTGGGCCCTGAACAAAATTTGGAGGCATTATTAAACCTGGCATCATCAGTGTTCTATAATAGGGACCAAGAGGAACAGGCCAAAAAGTAAAAGTGAGATAAGAGAAAGGCCACAGGCTTAGTCACGGCCCTCAGACAAACAAACCTTGGTGGTTCAGAGAAGACAGAAAATAGAGCAGGCCAATCACCCGGTAGGGCTTGTTATCAGTGTGGTTTGCAAGGACACCTTAAAAAAGATTGTCCAACAAGAAACAAGCTACCCCCTCGCCCATGTCCACTATGCCAAGGAAATCACTGGAAGGTGCACTGCCCCAGAGGACAAAGGTTCTCTGGGCCAGAAGCCCCCAACCAGATGATCCAACAACAGGACTGAGGGTGCCCAGGGCAAGCACCAGCTCATGTCATCACCCTCACTGAGCCCCGGGTAAGTTTAACCATTGAGGGCCAGGAAATTCACTTCCTCCTGGACACTGGCACAGCTTTCTCAGTGTTAATCTCCTGCCCTGGACGGCTATCCTCAAGGTCCATTACCATCTGAGGAATCCTGAAACAAACAGCCTGCAGCTAGGTACTTCTCCCACATCCTCAGTTGTAATTGGGAGACTTTGCTCTTTTCACATGCCTTTCTTGTTATGCCTGAAAGTCCCACACCCTTATTAGGGAGAGACACATTAGCCAAAGCTGGAGCTATTATCTATAAGAATATGGGGAACAAGTTACCCATTTGTTGTCCCCTACTTGAGGAGGGAATCAACCCTGAAGTCTGGGCATTGGTAGGAAAATTCAGAAGGGCAAAAATGCCTGCCCAGTTCAAATCAGACTAAAAGACCCCACCACTTTTACTTATCAAAGGAAATATCCCTTAAGGCCAGAAGCTCATAAAGGATTACAGGATATTGTTAGACATTTAAAAGTTCAAGGCTTACTAAGAAAATGCAACACTCCCTGCAACACCCCAATTCTAGGAGTACAAAAACTGATTGGTCAGTGGAGACTAGTGCAAGATCTTAGATTCATCAATGAGGCAGTAATTCCTCTATATCCAGTTGTACCCAACCCCCATACCCTGCTCTCTCAAATACCAGAGGAAGCAGAATGGTTCACTGTTCTGGACCTCAAGGATGCCTTCTTCTGCATTCCCCTGCACTCTGACTCCAAGTTTCTTTGCCTTTGAGGATCCCACAGACCACACATCTCAACTTATGTGGATGGTCTTGCCTCAAGGGTTTAGGGCCCTCATCTGTTTGGTCAGGCACTAGCCCAAGATCTAGGCCACTTCTCAAGTCCAGGCACTCTGGTCCTTCAGTATGTGGATGATTTACTTTTGGTTATGAGTTCGCAAGCCTCATGCCAGCAGGCTACTCTAGATCTCTTGAACTTTCTAGCTAAATGAGGGGACAAGGTGTCTAAATTGAAGGCCTAGTTCTGCCTACAACAAGTCAAATATCTAGGCCTAGTTCTGTTTATATGCTGCATTATGTTTATTGATTTGCTTAAAAGAAAATGTTTGTTGAATGAGTGGAAAAACAAGGTGACGTTTGAGTCTACAGTGGTCAAAAGCATGGGGGCCTCAGAAAAGAACAAGACCAATTTCAAATCCCTGTACTTCAAATTTCTACTTCATGCCATGCAAAATTACTTTACCCCTCTTAATCTCAATTTCCTTCTGTGTGAAATGGGAAAAATAAAGTTTCATTCTTCATTCAGTTTCTGTCAATATTTCATGAGATAAAACATATAAAACATCCAACTTGCTTAAATGTATCATTATTCCTGTCATAATTAGTAGTGGGATCAATTTCACTATTATTGTCTACACAGTTCGGTGCCTAAAACCTACAAAACAAGAAAATGTTAACTCTAGAACGTGCAAGTGAGTTGTAATTTTTATATCATTAATTATAACCCTGCTTAATCGCACAAGGCTTTGTATATGGCAGGTGCTCAATAAACACTTGCTGAATCAATGAATGTGTGCTCTGCAGCCACACTGTTTAGATTCTCTTCTGCCTTTACCATTTATTAGCTGTGTGATCTGGGCAAGTTAATTCACCTCTTTATGTCTCTGTTTCCTTGTCTATAAAATATACATAATAAGAATCGCTAGCTTATTAGGTTGTTGCAAGGAATTAATAATTTGGCACATAGTAGGGGCTTGTTAAATATTAGCTGTGATGATCTCCTTCCAAGTCTTCATTTTCAGAACCACACACAAGGCTACAGTGCCAGCTTGTGACCCTAGAGTGTAAGTGCATATGATCGCCAACTATGTTCTCTTTCCACCCCAGGTCCAACACTGGGTAGTTAAGGACTGGCGGTTTCTCCTACATCTGCCTTCTCAGTGCCCACCTACAGACTTTTGTATTTTCCTCCTCACATCCCCACAGATGGGGTCCAGGTTGCCTGACACAGCTGGGTGATCAACAGGGCATTGACCACCTGTGCCAGCCCTATGAGGTAGCTGAAGGATCACTGTTCCTTCCTTCTCAGGCTCTGGGCAGATACCAGGGATGGGGTGACACATACCCTCAAGTTTCTTGCTTTGGCGGGTCACATTTTCCCTTGGCAAGGTGGGCAAAGGTCACAGGGAGCCAGAGACCCATGACCTGCCTGTGCCATGGGCCCAAACTATAAAGACCTGTCTTAGAGAGCCTCTCTCTGTTTGGTATCTAGGTTTATATATATGGTGTCAGTAGTGGGATTTGAACAAGATCACCATTGGAAGGAATCAGTGATTCCTGGAACCTATATGGAGCACACACTCGGGCTCTTTGACCTTTTCATTTTCATGGCTCACCTTTTCTTTCCTGGTGAGTGTTCTCTTAGATTATGCCTTCTTCCTATTGGTAGAGGCTTTTTCACTTGACTTGGGATTTGGTTGGGATAAGGCTGCCTTAGTAAAAGATCATAAATGGTACAAAGTCATTCCCACACATTATTACACTTAAACCTGCTAGCAAGCTTACAAAGTAGACAGTTGTTTTTCCCCTAAAAACTGAGTCTCAGAATGATGAAGCTCTCTGTCCAATGTCACACAGCTAGTAAGTGTTGAGACCTTGCATCCAGCCAATGCCTATCTCATTCTAAAGGTCATGCTGTATGTTCTCTAGCCCATGGAGAATAATTGTAACACAATGAAATTTCTACACAACAATTTTCTTGTCTCCAGTCCAAGATTGCCTTCTACACCTCTTATAATAACTGTGACAGATTATGGATTTCTGATCAGTAAAGATGCCATTCTAATGTGTAACCAGGTGGCAAATGGAGATATGACCAAATTGATCATGTCTTACATTTTGAAATACTTAATGAAATGTGGATCTGGTGATACTTGGGCTAGAAGTCACAAGACCTACATTCTAGCTGTGGAACACTACTGTAGAATAGTTGACAAATTTTGCAGAATGGCCTCTGCATTTCTGCCTGTGTCCTAGCTTCTGATTGATTCAGTCATTCACTTACTCTTTCTATAAATATTTATGGAAAGGCTCCATAAATACTCAGACACCTCGGGAAGCCAAAGCAAAATCAGCTCCAGCCTTTATGGGGCTTAGAATATAGCAGAGCAAAAAATTTAATAAGAGTATTTCAGAAGCAAAACAGAGCCACTAATTTTAATCAATTTTTCTAAGTCAAGTAACTCAGGAATGGAAAACCAAACATCATATGTTCTCACTCACAAGTGGGAGCTAAGCTATGAGGATGCAAAGGCATAATAATAATAAAATAAACTTTGGGGACTTAGGGGAAAGGGTGGGAGAAGGCTGAGGAATAAAACAACACGTTGAGTACAGAGTACGCTGCTCGGGTGATGGGTGCACCAAAATCTAAGAAATCACCACGAAAGAACTTATTCATGTAACCAAACACCACCTGTTCCCCCCAAAACCTATTTAAATAAATTATTTTAAATGGAGTTACTAATTTTTAAAAAATTCTAATACAGCCAGCAAAGGCCATAAAGTTTTCATGCTTGTATGCCTAATAACAAAAATTATCACAAAAAGATGGCAAAACCCACAACCTTTTGCAAGTACACAAGAAATACTTCTACAAGGACATCTGCCCAGCAACTGCCTACCCAACCTTGGACTGAACACACTTTCTATTGATCTTTGTAGCCAAGTATAATTATTTCCAAAACAAGTAATCCTCCTCATTTTATGTAAAAACCTTTGTCTTCCTTTACCTCTGTGAGTGCACACATGTTTAATATGACAGGTGTATTCTCACTGCAACACTTTATTCCCAAATAAGTATTTTTTGTCTTACAGAGCCTCTCTCTGTTTGGTGTCTAGGTTTATGTATATGGTGTCAGGAGTGGGATTTGAACAAGACCACCATTGGAAGGAATCAGTGATTCCTGGAACCTATGTGGAGCACACACTCGGGCTCTTTGACCTTTTCACTTTCATGGCTCACCTTTTCTTTCCTGTTCAGTGTTCTCTTAGATTAGGCCTTCTTCCTATTGGTAGAGGCTTTTTCACTTGACTTGGGATTTGGTTGGGATAAGGCTGCCTTAGTAAAAGATCATACATCCATCCTGGGATGATAAAATACTTTTTGTCTTTTCTGGTAGGTCCTTTCTGGTATAAAGACAAGTGTCCTTCTGGACTGAGTACTCTTAGTGTCTACAGAATTTACATTCCGCCTGTATGTCTTCTCTGGTTTGCATGCCTAGTTTAATATTTAATTCTGTGTGCATGCCTAGGTCAAAATTTTTGCAAACACTTTTATCTTGGTTTCTTTTGATTTGGTTGGACTCTTTTCCCTTGCAGAATGACTAAGTAAAAGTCACCAGTGAAGTCACCACCATCTAAAATACCCATCTATATACTCCTGACATTCCCTGAGAGGATTTATAGAATTTTCTTTGCTCTCAAGAGATTAACAAGGAATTGAGTGGTATTCTCAAACATTAAAGGATGACAGGTTTTCTGACACTCTAGCCAGCTACATATTATAGCCTGCTCTTCTCCATATTTCAAAACTGTGGGCAAATTACATTAAGAAATGTTCAGTGTTCAAATGGTCATTATTCAAAAACCTACAAGTACAGAGTTAACAGAGTCTTCTAAGTTCTCTATCTCTGTTTTTTTCCTGCCTACTCTGAATCAGCTGACTTTTCTACTGGTGTTAATATAAAACTCATTGCTTATGGCATTCCAGCTAAAATTTTTAAAAAATAAGTCTTAAAGGGCTTTTAAATTAATGGCTTTACAAGTTACAATGGCTCCATGGTGAGCAACAACTTAGATACCTTTATAAATACACATTTAGATTTGTCTTACAATTATGTACAATGATAAAACGCTTAACTTAAAAATTAATAATCTAAAAGAAAAGGAACTAGGTAAGTGTTTACAAAAGTTAGGCTCTTAGATCAAACAGGTCAAAATCTTAAGCTCAGAGCAATAATATAAGGTATCTCTGTCCAGCAAAAAAAGGTTTGCTTTTTTTGCCACACAGAAGCCAAAATGTAAAAGCACAGAGAAAGAAGAAACTACTAAAATTCTTTTGCCCACATTTGCTAACCAAGCAAACTAAATCAGCAAACAAAAGATAGATTGGTTACTAATTCAATGCTACTTGGAGATTTTGTTCTTTCTTACACTATTCCATCAGTCCTAGCTAAAATGTACACACTGACAATTTAACCATAAATTTATTAGAAACTGAACAAAGGCAGAGAAAAGGGCGAAAGGCTTTTTTTTTTTTTTTTTTACTCAAACTGCTGTGAAAACTGCTTTACCCAAAATTTTGGTCCACAGCCTTCACCAGATTATCTATTAGGGCAAATAAAGTTTAGCCTCTATATGTAAACAGGTCCCAATTTTGTCAGAAATATAATTTGGGTCCAAATGTTTTATCAGCCAGTGAGTTTGTATTACTATCTCACAACCAAAATTCTAAAATGAAAGCGATAAGTTTTTATTTTTGTGCGTATACATATGTGTTTAGATGTGTTCATACAGAAGCACATGTATTATGTTACATATTATGTCTGCATGGTAAAATCAGCCAGAAATTCTTTAAAGATAAATGAGTACTCATATAAAGTACAAAATATATAATAATTACCAAATGCCTTTTAGTTCACATGACTTAAATAAATCTTTTTATTATTTTATTTTTTATCATTTGATTTTATTTATTTATTTACTTAGGCTGGTTTTTAAATTATTGGTAAAAATAAAAATGTCTTCAGAATTGTCAGCATATATTTCTGCCTGGGTTTACTGGTTACTTTAATATTTGTCTCCCATAGATATTTTAAGGTGTCAGGGTTTCACATGAAGGTTATACAACTGTAAGCCCAGGCTAAAACAAAGTGATTTTTGTGTAATTATTTGATAGGCAAAATTAACTTAATACTGTTGCTTTAATAAAAACAGCTGTATCTTCTGAGTTGTTGGGAACATGCTCCTACATTTAACTTCAAGGTCCTTAATCAGGTGAACATTGATATTCACAAGCTGTAAAAATGATTAACAGGGAAATAACTTGAAATGAGATCGAGTTTTGTCTAATATCCAAGTTCTCATAGGTAATCTAGGTAAATGTTAGAAAATTAAATATAAATGAGAAAAATGTCTATAAATAAAGTTTTCTGTAACTTGATGTCTTAAAGTTACATTAAATAGTAGATACTAATTAAATGTGTAGGTCATTTCCAAATAAGATTTTAAAATTATGTTCAAGGGGATCAGGGGCCGTGGCTCACACTGTGGGCCGGGGCTCACATCTGTAATGTCAGTGCTTTGGAAGGCCAAGTTGGGTGGATCGCTTGCTCAGGAGCTCGAGACCAGGCTGGGCAACATAGCAAAACCCAGTCTCCACAAAAAAAATACAAAAATTAACGAGGCCTGGTTGCATACGCCTGTAGTACCAGCTACTCAAGAGGCTGAAATGGAAGAATTACTAGAGCCCAGAAAGCAAAGGTTACAGTGAAATGAGATTGTGCCACTGCACTCCAGCATGGGTGACAGAGCCAGACCCTGTCTCAAAAAAGAAAAAAAAAAGTATATATATGTGTGTGTGTGTGTGTGTGTGCGTGCGTGTATTATATATATATTAGGGAATATGTTTGTAAAAATTATAAAATGGTTCTTATCTATAAAATACTAAGTGACAGACAATTTAAAATTTCTTACTTCCAGCTGGGCATGGTGGTTCACAAGTATTTTTATTACAAAAATAAAATTTCTGTAATCTCAGCACTTTGGGAGGCTGAGGTGGGCAGATCATCTGAGGTCAGGAGTTCCAGACCAGCCTGGCCAACATGGCGAAGCCCCATCTTTACCAAAAATATAAAAAATTAGCCAGGTGTGGTGGCGCATGCCCATAATCCCAGCTACTTGGGAGGCCGAGGCAGGAGAATCACTTGAACCCAGGAGGTGGAGGTTGCAGTGAGCCAAGATCATGCCACTGCACTCCAGCCTGAGCAACAGAGTGAGACTCCATCTTAAAAAATTAAAGAAATTTTCACTAAAATTTAAGGTTACTAAGAGTTAAAATTTTTAACTAGTACATATAATTCTATATATACAGTGTGCCAAAAAATAAGGTGTTCTTCGTGAGAAAAAAATTATAGAGTCATAAAAAATACATTTTATTGAGAAAAAGAATATTTTTATCGAATTTGGGGATCATTTAAAAGTTGTTTCGCAGTAGATAGAAAAGAACTAGTAAGTAGGAGAGAGATGTAAAGAAAGTTATGGATATTAAGATGTAATTTTGGTAACAGAAGTCTTTCTAAAGATTGAAATTTGACATTAAAATACATTAATACAAAACAACAAAGTAAGTTGGTCACCTATGTTAGAATGACAGTTTGCTTATTGATTTGCTCTTACTAAAATTTTAAGAGGTTTTATTTTTAATTCTAAAATCTTATTTAATAGAAGATTTAAACTATTTCTAATTCTTCCTGAGACCTAATTAACTTCCCTAGTTTCAGACTGGAAATGTGGTATCTTTCATTCAGAATGGTCATTTCATTCCCAGAGGTAACATTTTTCTTTTTCAAACTTCTCAGATTTATATCCGAAATTCAACTTTCTCTGTACCACATTGCAGGTCACAAACCACCGCCTTCTGTTTTTTCCCCCTTTAAAAAGGTGTATCTTTTTGCGTGGCCACAGTGGTAGCTCTGTCTTTCAACCTTTTTGTCAACTCCTGTAACATTTTTTCTCTGGTTCTAGTTCTGCTGTTATGGCCTGACACTGAAATGGTTAGCATGAAGGTCTGGAAAACCAATGTTTTCTTCCAACATAACTTGAATCTGTACTTTTGGCTTTTCTTCATATGTCTAAATTGTTGTTCCATGTAACCAGGAAACTTCCCATGCTGTTACTAACAGCCATGTATTCCCTAGCTCATGGTACTAATTTCCTTGTTTACATTCCTCTAAAATACAGTGTACACTCATAACCCTGTACACACTCTTCCTGTGTCTGATTAAATTCAAGTACCCTTTTTGATTACTCAGGAAAACTAAGCTTTAAAAGGATTCAAGTTTTCATATCCACATAACTTTCTGTACAGCTTTTAAGTCTCTGGTTAAATGAATATTCTTTTAACAGTGACCTGTGATTCTGTTTTGATCAAATGTTTTCAATCTTTGGCAGGTTGCCCCAGAATCACAAATCCTAAATTAAGTCTTAAAATTAACTTCGGGACTGTTCAGCTGGGTCCCTGGGGAGTCTAAAGAATGGATCTCTCATCTTGTAGAGATATTAAATGATTAGATTTGGTAGATTGTATGAGTGGGCATTGTCAAATGTTGTGATACTGCATGGGAGAGCATCGTCAAATCATGTGATATTAGATCCCACTTCAGTTACATTTATAGGTATGTTATTGATATGCATGTTCCAAAAATTATATAAATTTATAAAAATTTAATGATTCATAATTTTGATTGTTATGCTAAATATTTGCTACAGTTACATTTGTATAAATATGTTATTAATGCATTCTGAAGATTATATGAAATTTATAAAAGCCTGGTGGTCCTGATGTGATGCTGTCAGTCATGATTCTGGTTATTGTCTTAAAATGCTGCACGTAAGAGAAGTAACTAAATTTCCTTGTCAACTGGGAACTTTCATCAGATTTTCATCATAGCTATTCTGTTTCCATCATCCACAGTTACTGCTTTGAATTCTAAAAATATTTGCGATCAGCAATAGTCTAAATTTGCTTTTCATGGAAAAAACTCTTAACAGGTCCTCTTGAACACAGGTTTCTGATAACTTTCAGATCAATAAACTACCCCAGGCTTTACCACTATGCAATATAGGCATGTAAGAAACTTGTACTTATACCCTTTAAATATATTACAACAAATTAAAAAAAAAAATAAACTAAACACAAATTCCTAGAACTCTAATAAACTTAAGGGTTCAAAAAACTGCTAAGCAAGATCAAGCAAACCAAAAAATCTATGAAATTAAGATAATATTTTTATAACTTTTATTTAAAACAGTGTTGGTTCTTGTTTTCTAGATTTAAGAAAGGTTTCTCACAGATGTTATCTATAATTCACATCAGTTTGGTAAAGCACACTTGTAAACAAAGGTGGAAGCATTTGGTTTTTCTCCCTACTTGATCCCTCCAAAATTTGGAAACTATTCACAAATATTCTAATTTTCGTTTACATATGGGCTCTTTATAAGCTGGATAAAATCGGAAATATTGATTATATTATCAAGGCTTTGACTGAAACATCATATTTAAGAATATGCATAAAATGCCTGGATTCAAGAGTTTCCAGCCTTACAGTGAGGGGAGAAAAATGTCACTTCCTGGCAGACCTGACAACCTTATAACTTTTCGGGGAGAAACTTGGCAGGGAGGGGACCTGGCAGCTGCTCCTGGGCAGGAACCAGGGGGCGCAGCCCGTGGCGACCCTCGGGACTGGCGGAGACCTTATGCTTCCCGGCGTCTTTCCCTCTGTCCCGCCGGATGCTGAGGGAGCGGCGGCCGCCCTGCGCCTGGAGGTCGTTCCCTCGCCTCCTCCGGGCCGCGGGTAGGGAGAGGCGGCGGCGGCCGGAGCAGGGGTGGGCGGCCCGAGGCGAAAGCCCGGCCGGCCCCTCGGGGAATGAGACAACCACCGGCCACCAGAACAACAACGGCCTCCCCGGCTGCACCGCCGACTTCCCGGAAGAGCGAAGGCTCCCCGCAAAAACACGCCGCAGAGCGGAACCCCAGCCCCGCCGCCCCAGCAGGGGGCAGCAGCGACGCAAATGGGAAGCCCAGGGCCCGGGCGCTGGGCACCTCGGCGGCCTCTGCGACCAATGAGCGCCACGCCAACCTCCAGGCGGCGTGGCCACCGCACCTGCCGCCGCCGCCACCGCCCCGGGGCTAAAACTGCGCCGTCGGCCCTGTCACGCTGACCCGTGGGGCCCCGGCCGCTGCCCCAGGGTGACGAGAAGGAGCAGGACGGGGCCCCGGAGAAGGGCAAGAGCTCAGAGCTCAGGCTCCAGTGCCAGAAAAAGGCCAGGAGCAGAAGATGGAGAGATGGAGAAGCAGCAGGTGCGGAGAAGCAGCGCTCCACCGGCTGGGTCAGCATCCGCTGGCGGATCTTAGATGACTTTGAAGATGAGGAAGCAGGGCAGAAAGAGCGGAAACGAGAAGGTGCAATGACACAACGGAGCCCAGTGCAAAATCCAGCCCCAGGACTCAAACGCTGGCTTTAATTCCAACTCACACCCCGTGCCCCTAATCAGAGAGGATCAGGGGAGATGGAGGACCCAAGGAACCCTGGCACCTGAAGGGTGGGAATCTAAGGCCAAGACTGATTGTGGGAAATTGTGGGCATCAGGAAAGGAGGAAGTGAGGTAGAATGGGGGGACGGCGGGGGTAGGGGGACGGTGGGGAGCTGGGCTAGGAAGGATTAAAAATCAGAACCTTAGAGGCGAGTAGATCATCTGACGTCAGGAGTTCGAGACCAGCCTGGCCAACATGGCGAAGCCCCGTATCTAAATAAAATACAAAAAATAGCCGGGCGTGGTGGCGCGCGCCTGTAATCTTAGCTACTAGGGGGTGCTGAGGCAGGAGAATTGCTTGAACCCGGGAGTCAGAGGTTGCAGTGAGCCGAGATGGTGCCACTGCACTCCAACCTGGGCAACAGAGCAAGCCTTGTCTCAATAAATAAATAAATAATCAGAACCTTAGGAAGGATCCAGAAGGGAACTGTCCTTAAGAAGGTGCAGGCTGGGGATGAAGGAACTGGTTTTAAGAATCAGGAAGTGAGGGCAAGGGAGAGATGAGTGTTGGGGGTGCAGTGGGGTGCTAATGCAGCAGCCAAGCAGAAGACTGGAGGAAAACAGAGCCCTTCTCCTCCAACTCCAGCTGCTCCTCTGAGTCCCAGGCCACTTGCTCCTGTGTCTGCCAACCTACTGACATGTCTCCCAACCCTGCCGGAATGCTGTTCCTCCTGATCTCTGCCCTGCGCCAGACCTTTCACTAACCCCACCACCCCCACTGTCCAGGGCCTACCACCCCACTGCCCCGACCATAGCCTGCCCATATCCCAGATGCCTCTCCTTCCAGCCTCTTGCCCTAGGTGACACAAAGGGGACCTGGACATGCAGGTGAAGAGGGTGTTCTTCTGGGTCCTCCTGCTCAAGTATCCCACTCATGCAGTCATGAGTGTGAATAAATGTTAGATATGACACAGATTCTATTTCTTAAGCTGTTTCACACTGTGGTTTACCTAACGGTGTTTCCGTGGAGTCATCTATGGGGATTTGGTCCTCCCTGCAGACCTCAGTGCAGATTTCTTGAGCAGCCTACAGGGGCTCTGGCCCCACCTGTCCACACCAAGTTCTGGGTCCTGCATGCCCTGCTTAGCCCAAATACAGCAAGGTTGACAGGATGGAAAGCTGAAAATGGTGACTTATAATATTGAAAAGGAAGAATTTCATGGCCCAGTGAAACAGAATGGAGAACCCAGAAATAAATCCTTGCATTTACAACCAACTCATTTGTGACCAAGGCACCAAGAACATACCTTGGGAAACAGACGGTCTCTTCAATAAATGGTACTGGGAAAATGAGATATGTGAAGAATAAAACTAGACTCCTATGCCTCATCATGTATAAAAATCAAATCAAAATGAATTAAAAACTTACATGTAGGAAACTATGAAACTACAAGAAGAAAACATAGGGGAAATACTTTAGAACGCTTGTCTAGGCAAAGATTTCTTGAGTAAGACCTCAAAAGCACAGGTAACCAATGCAAAAATTGATAAATAGAATTACATCAAGCTAAAAAGCTTCTTCACATCAATAAAAATAAAGTGAAGAGACAACCCACAGAATGGGAGAAAAATTTTCCAAACTATTCATCCAACAAGGGATTACTAACAAGAATATGTCAGAACTCAAAAACAAAAATTCCAAATAATCCAACTTAAAAATGGGCAAAAGATTTCAATAGACATTTCCCAAGAGAAGATATACAAATGGCCAACAGTTATATGCAAACATGTTTAACATCACTAATCATCAGATAAATCCAAATCAAAACCATAATAAAATATAATCTAACCTCAATTAAAATGGCAATTGTCAAAAACTCAGAAAATAACAAATGCTGAAAAGGACACAGAAATGGGAGCGCTCAAACACTCTTGGTAGGAACATAAAATAGTTTATCCACTATGGAAAACTGCATGGAGGTTCCTCAAAGAACTAAAAATAGAACTACCATATGATTCAGCAATCCCACTGCTGGGTATATGCCTAAAAGAAAGAAAATCAGTATGTCAAAAAGACATCGGCACTCCCAGTTTATTGCAGCACTATTCACAACAGCCAAAATATGAAATCAACCTAAGTATCAACGGATGAACGGATAAAGTGCGGTACATATATACGAAGAAAAAAAGATTTGTGAATATACTAAAAGCCATTGAATTCTATGCCTGAAATGGGGAAGTTGTATGCTATCTGAGTTCTATTTCAATAAAGTTGTTTTTTTAAAACATAAGGGATCTTATTAATAAGCATCATGGGCATTCTTGGAAGCCCTCTGCAAGATCCTGTTTTAAGTTCTGCAAGTTTGGGGTTCAACCTGTGTGAACCTTGTTTCCCTGTGAGTACATTATTTATGTTTGTGAAAGCTTGACAGCCCCAAGAACACTAGTACTTAATCGTTGGTTTTAGCACTAGTCTGTGTAACCAAATACCACCTGTACCCCAATAACTTATGGAAAAAAAGTGAAATGTCCTTTGCACTCTGTCATTTCAAGTTTGTTGATCTTTAGCAACATCTGAGTCATCCCTTTTCTTCTGCTCTGGCAGGCTGCCCCTAGGAGTTCCCTGTTCAACCGGTTTGATGAGAGCCCTAAGAAACCCATCAGATACCAAAATAAATGGCTATATTCTGCTGGAATGTTTGTAGTGGGGGAATCACATATGACCAGGAGGTGAATTATTATTGTCATTTCCTTTGCAAAATGTGTCACTTGTCATCTCTTGATTTACCCAAGGCAGGGAGAGAGAGAGAAAAAGGGAGTTGATCAGAGACTTCCCATGAAGATAAGTATTAATAGATTCCTTCTGATCACCATGGCCCAGATACCTATGGAGGAATCTGGAAAGGTCCAGTGTTCAGGAACAACCCTATCATTTAGGCAGTGTTAGGCCAATTGAATACTTCCAATCAAAAGAACCTATTCTGTTTCTTTTGAGTCTTTTAAAAGAGCAAATGTCTTGAAAATGTTTATTCTTAGAGTTTTGGGGGTTTTGTTGTTGGTTGTTGTTGTTGCTTCTATCTAGGCTGCATTTTTCATAGGTCATCTAACCTCTCTTTTCCTAGCATCTTTGGGCATTTGGATAAATTAACCTGTCTTGCATTTCCCACCTCCACCCTTGCTCATGGCCGCATTTGCCTCTCAAAATTCCCCTGAGCCTTCTGAGGACAACTTTTTTTTTAACTTTTATTTTAGATACAGGGAGTACATGTGCAGGTTTGTTACATGGGCATACTGCAATTAAGTAGTGAGCATAGTACTCGATAGGTCGTTTTTCAACCCACGCTCCTCTCCCTCCTTCCCCACTCTAGTACACTGTGTCTACTGTTTCCATGTTTATGTCAATGGATGCTCTATGTTTAGCTCCCACTTATAAGTGAGAAAGTGCGGTATTAGGTTTTTCTATTGCTGTGTGAATTTGCTTAGGATTATGACTGAGACCAACTCTTATCCTTCATGCTGTTAAGTAGCTCTGATCTTCAGGATTAGCCAGAAGAAATCTGTACACTCTGCAAGTGTTTCAGTGGTGCTTTGTTTATACTGCTCATGGGGCATTTGAGTTCACTGCCTTAAATTGCAGTTAATTTCTTATAAATTTGCCTCCTCTAGAAAGTCACAGGTTTTGTAAGGGAAAGAACTGGGTCTTGTCTGTTGACCTACCTTATTGAATATTTCCATACTGGACAGCAGCTCATATTTCCATGTATTTTGTGCATCACTTGTGCAGAATTTGTCCCACTGAAATAATACCTTTAAATAAATATTTAATACCTTTAAATAAATATTTAAATAAATTTAAATAAAATTAGTAATTCCTTGCTGAGGTTGATCTATATCAGTACAGTTAAACACTGGATGAGGGGTTGAACATAAAGATTACTTCCAATATTGACAGTCTAAGATTCTGTAAAATTATTTGTGAGGGTGTAAGAAATGTGAAACTACCACATGTATAAGAATGGAGTGTACCACATATGGTAGAATGTGTAGTACGTGGTAGAATGTATGGTACACTGTTTGACACTACACTATGTGGTATATCATAAAAATGTGACACTACCACATGTAAAGAATGCTATGACCTGTGGTCTCAAAGGTTAAAAAGGTTTTAAAAAGGTTTATATCTCACCCTTCTTCATGTATTTTTTATTTCTTTCCCTTTCCATATTCTCTAAGTTTTTTCATAGAGAAAAGTATATTTTCTCTCAATCTCCCCTCTCATTTTCAAGCCTGATACCTTAGGAAATTTTAAATTCTCTCCACTTAGCTTTCAAATTAATTGTTTCTGTATCTCCGCTCTGCCATGCTTTTCAGTTTCTCAGAGTTCAGACAACCACCATGAGACCCGCAGCTTTTGTGGCCCTGTTGGATCTAATCTAGGTAGGAGAGTCCACTATGGTTATCTGTGTCCAGACAGTTGCCAGATGGAACCACAGTGACCACGACTGGGGATGCTTTCCCAAGTAGTGACAAAATGGCATTTGTCCTTCTTGTCCATTTAATCCCCATCTTTAATCATTGTGCTCAGAGCTACTGCTCCCATTCAGAAAGTGGCTGCTCAAGGACAGTATATTTTTCCCAAAGTACACATTTTACGTGCCTTAGCAGTTAGTGCTGAAGATAAGTGTTGTAAGAGTTCAGAGAGGTTTTATATGCAAGAAACTAATGCTTGAATGTGGATCAGTATACATTACAAGTTTACTTTCTCCTAAAATACCTGTAAAATCTAGTCTTTGTAAAACAGTATGTTTGTCTTTTTTGTGATGATAATATGTTCCAGAAATTTTGTATCTTTTTTCATAATAATTTTATAGCTGCTATTAATTGGTTTAGGCGCAATACTATGAAACGTGAAGGTGAATTCTTAGTGGTGGTTATTTGGGATTGTGTTTCTAATAAGCTTCTATTTTCAGAGTTTTAATCGTATAATATACAAAAATCCTCTAGTATGAAGTCTTTTATATACTTAAAAATCTTACATTATGTGCCTTGTTTCAAAATGAAAGTGAATGTTCAACAAAAACTGAAATGGTATTAGAAGCATGGATTAATGGAATAATCCCAGTACAACTGTAATAACAGCCACCTGTTTTTTTGTTACATCTATAATGTATTTCTATATTATTTTTTCAATATAAAATTTTGATCATTATTTGCATTTTTTTAATTTTTCCATTCTTTCATACTGGTTGGATGTATATTGGGATATTTCCCAAAGGATTTAACCCAGACAATTCATGAATGTTCAAAACAAAACCTAGGCCCCATTTTTGTTTCCCATCAAGTTACTAATGTGAACACTAATTTATGCTTGAAATCAAAGCAAACTTGTAAAATAATCTTTTAGTAAAGACCTCAGTGAGTAAGACAACTGTATAACCTCAATTTTAAAACTTCAATGTACACATTCCTTCTATTAAGAAAGTAAGAAGTCCTTTCTATCAAAAAAAAGAAATAGCATATATTTAGTAGTCAGTGGGCCTTTTTGTATACTGTTAGCGGTATCGTGAATTCTCACAGGCATCCTAAAAGGCAATTGAATAATAAAATATATCTTTGAAGGCTTTAAAATATTCATATCCTTTTTTCAGTATAGTTTCATCTCTGGTCATCTACCCTAGCAAAATAACCAGTTGTGCATTCAAAGAACTTATAGGAGGACATTATTTATTATTGTGAAAGTATACAATAATCTAAATTATACGTAGTGGGGAATTATTAAATTATTTTACACCCTTAAAGTGGACTATTAGGCAGTTCTTAAAATTCACATGTTTCAAAGACATTTTAGGATAGAGACACTAATCTTGAGCTAATGTCAGATAAAAGAAAGCAGAAACCAGGAGTTTCTATAGAGTATAATTAAAAGTATATATGCTCTGCCCGTAGAGTGAAAAACTGCTACATAAAAATACCACAAAATACTATAAACACCTATTCACAGGGACCAAGATAATTTTCCTTTCCTTTTCCCAATACATCTCTATTACCAAAATTTCTAGATTGATGATGTAGTATTGTGCTCAGAAAATACCATTTTCTTTGAAAATGCAGATTATATAATGTTTTAAATCTTTGATTTTTTACTCATTTGAATGCATTTTTGGTATAGAGTTTATCTTTGGACTTGGTTGTTATTACATTTTTCTGATTTCTTATCACTTTTAAAAAATGAAAATAGCTTATTAATTTTTAAGTTATATCAATAATGGCCATCACCATAATCAAGATATGGGATATTTTCATAACCCTCAAAATGTACTCTTTCTCCCTCTTTGCAATCCAACTGCTTCTCCCTGTCCCAGGCAACTAATTATCTGTTCTCTGTCACTATGGAATTCTTTTGCCTTTGATAAAATTTTACATAAATATGATACACTGCATTAGCAAAATGAAGAACAAAAACCATATGATCATCTCAGATGTAGAAAAAGCACTGACAAATTCAACATCCTTCACATTAAACACTCTCAACAAATTACATATAGAAGGTACATATATGTACCTCAAAATAATAAAACACATACATACAAGCTTACAGCTAACATTACACTCAATAGTGAAAAGCTAAAAGATTTTCCCCTAAGATCAGGAACAAGACAAGAATGCCCACTCTCACCACTTCTATCAACATAACACTGTTAGTTTTAACCAGAGCAACTAGGCAAGAAAAAGAAATACAAGGCCTCCAAATCAAAATGAAAGAAGTTAGATTGCCAATGTTTGCAGAAAACATGATCTTATATAGAGAAAACCTAAAGACTTCACCAAAAACCTGTTAGAACTAATAAACCAATTCAGTAACGTTGCAGGAGATAAAACTAACATACAAAAATTAGGAGTGTTTCTATACACTAAAAACAAACTATCTGAAAAAGAAATCAAGGAAACCATTCCACTTACAAGACCATGAAAAATAAATTAAGATATTTAGAAATAAATTTAACCACAGAGCTGAAAGACTTGTAAACTGAAAACCATAAAACATTTATAAAAGAAATAGAGAGGAGGGAGGAGACAAGATGGCCAAATAGGAACAGCTCCGGTCTACAGCTCACAGTGTGAGTGACGCAGAAGATGGGTGATCTCTGCATTTCCAACTGAGGTACTGGGTTCATCTCACTGGGGAGTGTTGGAAAGTGGGTGCAGGACAGTGGGTGCAGCGCACCGTGCATGAGCTGAAGCAGGGCGAGTCATCGCCTCACCCGGGAAGCGCAAGGGGTCAGGGAATTCCCTTTCCTAGTCAAAGAAAGGGGTGACAGACGGCACCTGGAAAATCGGGTCACTCCCACCCTAATACTGCGCTTTTCCAACGGGCTTAAAAAACGGCACACCAGAAGATTATATCCCGCACCTGGCTTGGAGGGTCCTACGCCCACTGAGTCTTGCTCCTTGCTAGCATAGCAGTCTGAGATCAAACTGCAAGGCGGCAGTGAGGCTGGGGGAAGGGTGCCCGCCATTGCCGAGTTAGTTGTTTGATTAGGTAAACAAAGCGGCCGGGAAGCTCAAACTGGGTGGAGCCCACACAGCCCAAGGAGGCCAGCCTGCCTCTGTAGACTCCACCTCTGGGGGCTGGGCACAGACAAACAAAAAGACAGCAGTAACCTCTGCAGACGTAAATGTCCCTCTCTGACAGCTTTGAAGAGAGCAGTGGTTCTCCCAGCACGCAGCTTGAGATCTGAGAACAGACAGACTGCCTCCTCAAGTAGGTCCCTGACACCCAAGTAGCCTAACTGGGAGGCACCCCCCAGTATGGGCGGACTGACACCTCACACGGCCAGGTACTCCTCTGAGACAAAACTTCCAGAGGAACGATCAGACAGCAGCATCTGCGGTTCACCACTATCCGCTGTTCTGCAGCCACCACAGCTGATACCAAGAGGCAAACAGGGTCTGGACTGGACCTCTAGCAAACTCCAACAGACCTGCGACTGAGGGTCCTGTCTGTTAGAAGGAAAACTAACAAACAGAAAGGACATCGACACCAAAAACCCATCTGTATGTCACCATCATCAAAGACCAAAGGTAGATAAAACCACAAAGATGGGGAAAAAACAGAGCAGAAAAACTGGAAACTCTAAAAATCAGAGCGCCTCTCCTCCTCCAAAGGAACATAGCTCCTCACCAGCAATGGAACAAAGCTGGATGGAGAATGACTTTGATGAGTTGAGAGAAGAAGGCTTCAGACGATCAAACTACTCCGAGCTACAGGAGGAAATTCGAACCAATGGCAAAGAAGTTAAAAGCTTTGAAAAAAAATTAGACGAATGGCTAACTAGAATAACCAATGCAGAGAAGTCCTTAAAGGACCTGATGGAGCTGAAAACCAAGGCACGAGATCTACATGAAGAATGCACAAGCCTCAGTACCCAATGCGATCAACTGGAAGAAAGGGTATCAGCGATGGAAGACGAAATGAATGAAATGAAGAACAGAAGTTTAGAGAAAAAAGAATACAAAGAAACGAACAAAGCCTCCAAGAAATATGGGACTATGTGAAAAGACCAAATCTACGTCTGATTGGTGTACCTGAAAGTGACGGAAAGAATGGAACCAAGTTGGAAAACACCCTGCAGGATATTACCCAAGAGAACTTCCCCAATATAGCAAGGAAGGCCAACATTCAAATTCAGCAAATACAGAGAACACCACAAAGATACTCCTCGAGAAGAGCAACTCCAAGACACAAAATTGTCAGATTCACCAAAGTTGAAAGGAAGGAAAAAATGTTAAGGGCAGCCAGAGAGAAAGCACGGGTTACCCACAAAGGGAAGCCCATCAGACTAACAGCTGATCTCTGGGCAGAAACTCTACAAGCCAGAAGAGAGTGGGGACCAATATTCAACATTCTTAAAGAAAAGAATTTTCAACCCAGAATCTCATGTCCAGAAAAACTAAGCTTCATAAGTGAAGGAGAAATAAAATCCTTTACAGACAAGCAAATGCTGAGAGATTTTGTCACCATCAGGCCTACCATAAAAGAGCTCCTGAAGGAAGCACTAAACATGGAAAGGAACAACTGGTACCAGCCACTGCAAAAACATGCCAAATTGTAAAGACCATGGAAGCTGGGAAGAAGCTGCATCACCTAACGAACAAAATAACCAGCTAACATCATAATGACAGGATCAAATTCACACATAACAATATTAATCTTAAATGGAAATGGGCTAAATGCTCCAAATAAAGGACACAGACTGGCAAATTGGGTAAAGAGTCAAGACCCATCAGTGTGCTGTATTCAGGAAACCCATCTCACGTGCAGAGACACACATAGGCTCAAAATAAAGGGATGGAGGAAGATCTACCAAGCAAATCGGAAACAAAAAAAGGCAGGAGTTGCAATCCTAGTCTCGGATAAAACAGACCTTAAACCAACAAAGATCAAAAGAGACAAAGAAGGCCATTACATAATGGTAAAGGGATCAATTCAACAAGAGCTAATTATCCTAACTATATATGCACCCAATACAGGAGCACCCAGATTCATAAAGCAAGTCCTTAGTGACCTTCAAAGAGACTTAGACTTTAGACATTTTGTACACGTGGATTCTGCAGGGCTGACTATGGGACTTGAGTATATGTGCATTTTAGTATCTGTGAGGAATCCTGCAGCCAGTTCCACATGAATACCAAGGGATGACTTTAAATTAAATCCTTAAAAAAGAGATAAAGAAGGTGATCATATAATGATAAGGGGGAATTTCATCAAGTGGATATAAAAATTGTAAATGTAAATGAACTCAACATCAAAGTACTTAAATATATGAAGCAAATATTAATAGACCTAAAGGGAGAGACAGACTCCAAAACAGTAACAGTAGAAAACTTAACACCCTATTTTCAGCAATAGACAGATCATTCAGACTTAAAAATTAACAAACAAACAATGGTGTTAAACTGTTCCTTTGGCTTGATTTAGCAGGTATGCACAGTAAAGTCCACCCAACAGCTGAAGAATACACACTCTTCTAAACAGCCCAAGAAACATTCTCCAGGATAAATCATATGGTAGCACACAGAACAATCGTTAACTAGTGCACAGAACAATCATTAACAAGTATTTTAAAGTTAAAAATCAAATAAAGTATTTTTTTCTGAAAACACTGCAATAAAACTAGAAATCAAGAAGAACAAAAAATGTTCAAATACGTAAAAATTAATCAACATGCTTATGAAGAAGCAACGAGTTAATGAAAATATTATGAGAAAATATTTAACAATTTCTTGAGAATAATAATGGAAGTACCATATACCAAAACCTATGAGATACAGTAGAAGCAGTACTAACAATGGAGTTTTAAAACAACCCTTAGATCAAAAAAGAGAATGATCTCAAATTAACAATCTAATATTGAAACTTAAGAAACTAGAAAAACCAAAACAAACCAAATTCAAAATACATAGAAGGACAAAAATAGTAAATATTATAGCATAAATCAATAAAATACAAAATGGATATAGGAACTAAGTAAAATACAAAGAACTCAATGAAAGAAAGATTTTTGGTTTTTTTTTTTGAAATGATAAACAAACTGACAAATCTTTAGCTAGACTATGAAGAAAGAGGGGAGACCAAAATAAGCAAAATGAGAGACCAAAAAGAGGCCATTACAACTGGACCACAGAAATGCAGAGGATCATTAGAGACTATTATGAACAAATATATGCTTACGAATTGGAAAATCAAGAAGAAATGGATAAATTTCTGGACTCATATAATGTACCAAGATTGAATCATGAAAAAAAAATTGGAACATGATAATAACTGAAAAACAAAATAAAATTTGTAATAACAATCTATCATCAAAGAAAAGCCGAAGACTATTTTTTTGGCTTCACTGTTGAATCCTACCAAACATTTAAAAATACACCAAGGAAAATTATTTTCAAAATCTTCCAAAAAATTGAAATGGAAGAAATCCTTCCAAACTCATGCTATGAGGCCATCATTCCCCTAATATCAAAGACACAGAAAAAAAAGAAAACTGCAGGCCAATGTCTCTGAAGAACATAGATGCAAAATATCTTAACAAAATACAAGCAGGTGGGGCACATTGGCTCACACCTGTAATCCCAGCACTTTGGGAGGCCGAGGCGGGCAGATCACCTGAAGTGGGGAGTTTGAGAGCAGCCTTACCAACATGGAGAAACCCCATCTCTACTAAAAATACAAAATTAGCCTGGCATGGTGGCACATGCCTGTAATCCCAGCTACTCAGGAGGCTGAGCCAGGAGGATGGCTTCAACCTGAGAGGCAGAGGTTGCAGTGAGCCAAGATCGCACCATTGCACTCAACCCTGGGCAATAAGAATGAAATTCCATCTAAAAAAATATATATGGGAGTGGAGCCAAGATGGCCGAATAGGAACAGATCCAGTCTACAGCTCCCAGCATGAGCGACACAGAAGACGGGTGATTTCTGCATTTCCAACTGAGCCACCAGGTGCATCTCACTGGGGAGTGTGGGAAAGTGGGTGCAAAACAGTGGGTGCAGCGCACCGAGCGAGAGTCAAAGCAGGGCAAGGCATCGCCTCACCTGGGAAGCACAAGGGGTCAGGGAATTCCCTTTCCTAGTCAAAGAAAGGGGTGACAGATGACACCTGGAAAATCGGGTCACCCCCACCCTAATACTGCGCTTCTCCAACAGTCTTAGCAAACGGCACACAAGGAGATTATATCCTGCACCTGGCTCGGAGGGTCCTATGCCCACGGAGCCTTGCTCATTTCTAGCACAGCAGTCTGAGATCAAACTGCAAGGCGGCGGCGAGGCTGGGGGAGGGGCGCCAGCCATTGCCAAGGCTTGAGTAGCTAAACAAAGCAGCAGGGAAGCTCAAACTGGGTGGAGCCCACCACAGCTCAAGGAGGCCTGCCTGCCTGCATCTGTAGACTCCACCTCTGGGGGCAGGGCATAGCCAAACAAAAGGCAGCAGAATCCTCTGCAGATTTAACGTCCCTGTCAGAGAGCTTTGAATAGAGTAGTGGTTCTCCCAGCACGCAGCTGGAGATCTGAGAACGGACAGACTGCCTCCTCAAGTGGGTCCCTGACCCCTGAGTAGCCTAACTGGGAGGCACCGCCCAATAGGGGCAGACTGACACATCACAAGGCTGGGTACTCCTCTGAGACACAACTTTCAGAGAAACTATCAGGCATCAACATTTGCTGTTCACCAATATCCACTGTTCTGCAGCCACCGCTGCTGCTACCCAGGCAAACAGGGTCTGGAGTGGACCTCCAGCAAACTCCAAAAGACCTGCAGCTGAGGGTCCTGACTGTTAGAAGGAAAACTAACAAACAGAAAGGACATCCACACCAAAACCCCATCTGTGCATCACCATCATCAAAGACCAAACATAGATAAAACCACAAAGATGGGGAAAAAACAGAGCAGAAAAACTGAAAACTCTAAAAATCAGAGCAACTCTCCTCCAAAGGAATGCAGCTCCTCACCAGCAATGGAACAAACCTGGACAGAGAATGACTCTGACAAGTTGAGAGACAAAGGCTTCACATGATCAAACTACTCCGAGCTAAAGGAGGAAGTTCAAACCCATGGCAAAGAAGTTAAAACCCTTGAAAAAAAATTAGACGAATGGCTAACTAGAATAACCAATGCAGAGAAGTCCTTAAAGGACCTGATGGAACTGAAAACAAAAGCATGAGAACTATGTGACACATGCACAAGCCTCAATAGCCAATTTGATCAACTGGAAGAAAGGGTATCAGTGATAGAAGACGAAATGAATGAAATGAAGCAAGAAGAGAAGTTTGGAGAAAAAAAGAATACAAAGAAACGAACAAAGCCTCCAAGAAATATGGGACTATGTGAAAGACCAAATCTACGTCTCATTGGTGTACCTGAAAGTGACGGGGAGAATGGAACCAAGTTGGAAAACACTCTGCAGGATATTATCCAGGAGAACTTCCCCAATATAGCAAGGAAGGCCAACATTCACATTCAGGAAATACAGAGAATGCCACAAAGATACTCCTCGAGAAGAGCAACTCCAAGACACAAAATTGTCAGATTCACCAAAGTTGAAAGGAAGGAAAAAATGTTAAGGGCAGCCAGAGAGAAAGCACGGGTTACCCACAAAGGGAAGCCCATCAGACTAACAGCTGATCTCTGGGCAGAAACTCTACAAGCCAGAAGAGAGTGGGGCCAATATTCAACATTCTTAAAGAAAAGAATTTTCAACCCAGAATCTCATGTCCAGAAAAACTAAGCTTCATAAGTGAAGGAGAAATAAAATCCTTTACAGACAAGCAAATGCTGAGAGATTTTGTCACCACCAGGCCTGCCATAAAAGAGCTCCTGAAGGAAGCACTAAACATGGAAAGGAACAACTGGTACCAGCCACTGCAAAAACATGCCAAATTGTAAAGACCACGGAGGCTGGGAAGAAACTGCATCACCTAACGAGCAAAATAACCAGCTAATATCATAATGACAGGATCAAATTCACACATAACAATATTAACCTTAAATGTAACTGGGCTAAATGCTCCAATTAAAAGGCACAGACTGGCAAATTGGATAAAGAGTCAAGACCCATCAGTGTGCTGTATTCAGGAAACCCATCTCACGTGCAGAGACACACATAGGTTCAAAATAAAGGGATGGAGGAAGACCTACCAAGCAAATGGAAAACAAAAAAAGGCAGGGGTTGCAATCCTAGTCTCTGATGAAACAGACTTCAAACCAACAAAGATCAAAAGAGACAAACAATGCATTTACATACTGGTAAAGTGATCAATTCAACAAGAGCTAACTATCCTAAATATATATGCACCCAATACAGGAGCACCCAGATTCATAAAGCAAGTCCTTAGTGACCTACAAAGTGACTTAGACTCCCACACAATAATAATGGGAGACTTTAACACCCCACTGTCAACATTAGACAGATCAAGGAGACAGAAAGTTAACAGGGATACCCAGGAATTGAACTCAGCTCTGCACCAAGCGGACCTAATAGACATCTACAGAACTCTCCACCCCAAATCAACAGAATATACATTATTTTCAGCACCACACCACACCTATTCCAAAATTGACCACATACTTGGAAGTAAAGCACTCCTCAGCAAATGTAAAAGAACAGAAATTATAACAAACTGTCTCTCAGACCACAGTGCAATCAAACTAGAACTCAGGATTAAGAAATTCACTCAAAACTGATCAACTACATGGAAACTGAACAACCTGCTCCTGAATGACTACTGCGTAAATAATGAAATGAAGGCAGAAATAAAGATGTTCTTTGAAACCAACAAGAACAAAGACACAATATACCAGAATCTCTGGGACACATTCAAAGCAGTGTGTAGAGGGAAATTTATAGCACTAAATGCCCACAAGAGAAAGCGGGAAAGATCTACAATTGACAGCCTAACGTCACAATTAAAAGAACTAGAAAAGCAAGAGCAAACACATTCAAAAGCTAGCAGAAGGCAAGAAATAACTAAGATCAGAGAAGAACTGAAGGAAATAGAGACACAAAAACACTTCAAAAAATTAATGAATCCAGGAGCTGGTTTTTTGAAAAGATCAACAAAATTGATAGACCGCTAGCAAGACTAATAAAGAATAAAAGAGAGAAAAATCAAATAGACACAATAAAAAATGATAAAGGGGGTATCACCACCTATCCCACAGTAATACTAACTATCATCAGAGAATACTATAAACGCCTCTACGCAAATAAACTAGAAAATCTAGAAGAAATGGATAAATTCCTCGACACATACATCCTCCCAAGACTACACCAGGAAGAAGTTGAATCTTTGAATAGACCAATAACAGGCTCTGAAATTGAGGCAATAATCAATAGCTTACCAACCAAAAATAGTCCAGGACCAGATGGATTCATAGCTGAATTCTACCAGAGGTACAAAGAGATGCTGGTACCATTCCTTCTGAAACTATTCCAATCAATAGAAAAAGAGGGAATCCTCCCTAACTCATTTGATGAGGCCAGCATCATCCTGATACCAAAGCCTGGCAGAGACACAACAAAAAAAGAGAATTTTAGACCAATATCCTTGATGAACATCAATGCAAAAATACTCAATAAAATACCGGCAAACCGAATCCAGCAGCACATCAAAAAGCTTATCCACCATGATCAAGTGGGCTTCATCTCTGGGATGCAAGGCTGGTTCAACATACGCAAATCAATAAATGTAATCCAGCATATAAACAGAACCAGAGACAAAAACCACATGATTATCTCAATAGATGCAGAAAAGGCCTTTGACAAAATTTAACAACCCTTCACGCTAAAAACTCTCAATAAATTAGTTATTGATGGGTTGTATCTCAAAATAATAAGAGCTATCTATGACAAACCCACAGCCAATATCATACTGAATGGGCAAAAACTGGAAGCATTCCCTTTGAAAACCAGCACAAGACAGGGATGCCCTCTCTCACCACTCCTAATCAATATAGTGTTGGAAGTTCTGGCCAGGGCAATCAGGCAAGAGAAGGAAATAAAGGGTATTGAATTAGGAAAAGAGGAAGTCAAATTGTCCCTGTTTGCAGATGACATGATTGTGTATCTACAAAACCCCATCACCTCAGCCCAAAATCTCCTCAACCTGATAAGCAACTTCAGCAAAGTCTCAGGATACAAAATCAATGCACAAAAATCACAAGCATTCTTATACACCAACAACAGACAAACAGAGAGACAAATCATGAGTGAACTCCCATTCACAATTGCTTCAAAGGAATAAAATACCTAGGAATCCAACTTACAAGGGATGTGAAGGAGCTCTTCAAGGAGAACTACAAACCACTGCTCAATGAAATAAAAGAGGATACAAAGAAATGCAAGAACATTCCATGCTCATGGGTAGGAAGAATCAATATCGTGAAAAATGCCCATACTGCCCAAGGTAATTTATAGATTCAATACCATCCCCATCAAGCTACCAATGACTTTCTTCACAGAATTGGAAAAAACTACTTTAAACTTCATATGGAACCAAAAAAGAGCCCGCATCACCAAGTCAATCCTAAGCCAAAAGAACAAAGCTGGAGGCATCACGCTACCTGACTTCAAACTATACTACAAGGCTACAGTAACCAAAACAGCATGGTACTGGTACCAAAACAGAGATATAGACCAATGGAGGAGAACGGGGCCCTCAGAAGTAATGCCGCATATCTATAACTATCTGATCTTTGACAAACCTGACAAAAACAAGAAATGGGGAAAGGATTCCCTATTTAATAAATGGTGCTAGGAAAACTGGCTAGCCATATGTAAAAAGCTGAAACTGGATCCCTTCCTTACACCTTATACAAAAATTAATTCAAGATGGATTAAAGACTTACATGTTAGACCAAAAACCATAAAAACCCTAGAAGAAAACCTAGGCGATATCACTCAGGACATAGGCATGGGCAAGGACTTCATGTCTCATACACCAAAAGCAATGGCAACAAAAGCCAAAATTGACAAATGGGATCTAATTAAACTAAAGAGCTTCTGCACAGCAAAAGAAACTACCACCAGAGTGAACCGGCAACCTACAGAAAGGGAGAAAATTTTTGCAACCTGCTCATCTGACAAAGGGCTAATATCCAGAATCTACAACGAACTCAAACAAATTTACAAGAAAAAAACAAACAACCCCATCAAAAAGTGGGCGAAGGACATGAACAGACACTTCTCAAAAGAAGACATTTATGCAGCCAAAAAACACATGAAAAAATGCTCATTATCACTGCCCATCAGAGAAATGCAAATCAAAACCACAATGAGATACCATCTCACACCAGTTAGAATGGCAATCATTAAAAAGTCAGGAAACAACAGGTGCTGGAGAGGATGTGGAGAAATAGGAACACTTTTACACTGTTGGTGGGACTGTAAACTAGTTCAACCATTGTGGAAGTCAGGGTGGCAATTCCTCAGGGATCTAGAGCTAGAAATACCATTTGACCCAGCCATCCCATTACTGGGTATATACCCAAAGGATTATAAAGCATGCTGCTATAAAGACACATGCACACGTATGTTTACTGCAGCACTATTCACAATAGCAAAGACTTGGAACCAACCTAAATGTCCAAAAACGATAGACTGGATTAAGAAAATGTGGCACATATACACCATGGAATATTATGCAGCCATAAAATTGATGAGTTCATGTCCTTTGTAGGGACATGGATGAAGCTGCAAACCATCATTCTCAGCAAACTATCGCAAGGACAAAAAACCAAACACCGTATGTTCTCACTCATAGGTGGGAATTGAACAATGAGAACACATGGACACAGGAAGGGGAACATCACACACCGGGGACTGTTTGGGGGTGGGGGGAGGGGGGAGGGATAGCATTAGGAGATATACCTAATGCTAAATGACGAGTTAATGGGTGTAGCACACCAACATGGCACATGTATACGTATGTAACAAACCTGCACGTTGTGCACATGTACCCTAAAACTTAAAGTATAATAATAATAAAATTAAAAAAAAAAGAAAGAGATAGTTTTAGCAGGACAATGTACCTAGGATTTCTCAGTCACCTTCTCCATACTGCAAACCTAAAGGGAAACTGATTACATTCCCATTTTACCCAAACCTATAATTTTGAATTGTCCCAAAGTAGGTACCATTAAGTTAGTAGAGGGGATTGGTGAAGCCCAGAAGCCAGTATACAGAAGATCATACTTTCGAGGCCTGAAAGCTATGTTTTGACAAAATATTTGATTATGTCTATTTACACATGGAATTTATCTGAGGAAAGTAGACCAGAAGCCAAATGCTTGAGGGAATTGTATGACAAAAAAATACTCATAAATCTGGCCTTTCTGATACATAGACTAGTTTGACCCATAATAGAACTCCTGTGACCCCAATTCTGTACCAGCATGAGGTGGGCTACAAAAGCTCCTCAAGAAGGTCATATTCCCCAGTGCCACTTCAGATATTGCCAAAGAGGATCACAAACAAGAAATGGCTTTCCAGAAGGCAAGCCAAATGTAGAGATGACAGCAAAGGTGAGATTGCCTCCCAGAAAGCAGAATTAGTACTTGCCAAATGAGCTGAGAACCCAAACACTGACAGGATGTATGTTTTCACCATTCCTGCCCAGCAGGATTTGACAACTGGGTATCGCTGGGCCCAAGTCAGCTGGGTAATGCTCATTTTTCTCTTTCCAGTCTTGGAGTTTTCCATGCAATTTTATGGTTCCCACTTCAGACCTATAGAGTGGGTTGTTTGGACAGTAGAGATAACTTATGTTTTAGTTTCTAGTTTGCCATATGGCAGGGACCCCATCCCTGTTAGTTGAAGAGAACTGAGCAATACCCTCCATCTTGAACTTTGAGTTAGATGTAGCAATTCTGTGAGACTTAGAGGTTATGCTTCTTGGAGAATATTCTATAAATGGGAAAACTGTTCCATGTGTGTTCATGGATAGTTGATGAACAGACTGCGATGGAAATGCTAGTTGTCTCTCAGTATTCATGCCCACATCTCTCTCACGCATATGGAATCTCCACTTCTTAGTTGAGCATACAGGAACTCAGAATAAAGATCACAGTTCCCAGACTCTTTTTGAAGCCACATAACCTAAGTCTGCACCAGTGGAATTTGAGCAGAGGTAATGTGTAAAAATTTCTAGTTATTCACCTAGGCGAGGGGAATGTTCTTCCCCTCACCACTCTCCCGTCCCACTGGGTGGAATATGGACATGATGGCAAGTTGTTTCAGAAATGCCCTAAAGATGGTGGAGCAACGTTACAGAAAGAACCTGGGTCCCTGAAAGGGTGAAGATACTAAACCAGTGTGATGGTTGATTTTAGGTGTCAAATTGACTGGATTCAGAGATACCTAGATATCTGGTAAAGTATTCATTTCTTGATGTGCCTATGAGGGTGCTTCTGGAGGATATCGGTGTGTGAGTAGGTGGATTGAGTGGGAAAGATCCACCCTCAATGTGGTAGACACCATTTAATTGGCTGAGGGCCTAGATTCAATGAAAAGCTGAGAAAGGGAAAATTTCTCTCTCTCTCTTTCCCTGTGTGTGTGTGTGTGTGTGCATGTGTGTGTGTGTCTCTATCTACCTCTCCCCCTCTTGGAACTGGAACACCCTTATTCTCCTGCCCTTGGACATCAGAACTTCAGGTTCTCAGGCCTTCAGCCTCAAACTGAGAGTTAGGCCATTGGCTTCCCTGGTTCTAAAGATTTCAAACTTGGACTGAGCCACACTACCAACTTCTCTTGTTCTTCAGCTTACATCATGGGACTTCTCAGCCTCCATAATCATATGAGCTAATTCCCCTAGTAAGTCCCCTCTCACATATCTGTATCTATATTCATCTTTATTTCTCTATTTCCTATTGGTTCTGTTTTTCTGGAGAACCCTGACTCTAATACAAACAGCTTTTCACTGCATATGCTCAGACTGTCAATTGAAGAAACAAATTTACTATTTTGTGTCTTTGTTGAAGCAGCCAAACCTATATCTAACCAATGCACCACAATAAGGAGTTTATCCATCTTAAAGGCAGCGTGATGTTTTAGGCAGGACTTGGACTAGATAATTTATTGGAATATTTTAGTTCTAATATTAGATATAGTTACAATGTTAGTATCACCAAATCAAAATCATTAAATCTCAGATTTCTGGAATGTGAATAAGTGAACCCATCATCCAAGGCTGACACTATTTTACTCCCTCTGGTGACTGGAAACATGGATAGGAATTGTGATGAAGAACATCAACCCCCAGTAACCAAGTTAAACCTCACGTAGTTAAAAATAAAGTTAAAATCTTAACAAAATGATAAATCTTCAATATTTTATTAAACAAATATTGTGACCTCTTTTAAATATATATTATAAACATCCCCTTTCAAATTTTAGTTTTGCTAATTTGAGACTCCAAGGTGGACCCTCCCCCACTCCCCTCCGCTGAGGATCATGAGATCTGGCTCCGTACCTGATTTTACAAGACTTTCACCTATATTACCTTGAGAGGCAATCCCTGGAGGGCCTTAGATGTGCCTATTTTAAAAAAAAAAAAAAAAAAAAAGTCCTGTCATCTCAGTGGGTTAAAGAGGCAGAGTGTGGTTACCTCACCTGGCTGATAAGCAACGCCCTTCTCCCTTTCTGCAGTGCAGGATTTTGTAAGCAACAAAATCTTATTTAAACTCTGTGTCCATCAACTTTTCACCACACTTGGCACAGTAATCTGTGACCTATTTCTCCTGACATCATATCAGAAAGGAAGGCACACCCGTTGCTTCAACTTAGCTCACAGCCCATGGATTTTCATCTCCCAGAAGCAAAGGAGATTGCCTTTTAGGCTTAAGAGCCAGGACTTAGTTTGTGCTGGCACCAAGGAAATGCCTTTTTCCCCAGAGCCGGCAACTAAACTATAAGAGGTAAGCAGTTCTCAGAGGAGACAGAAGGCAACAGCTCTACCATCCTCCCAACATCTGAAGCCCCCCACAGAAACTCTTCTTGGAATTGGTAAGTATCTGTGCTCATGGGCTTCATCTCCAATGATCTGACTGTTGCTTGTACTCATAAGGAAATTGTTTGCCTTATGGATTCATTCTCAGCACTACAACCTCAGTGATTATCTCTCTCAGCTGTTCAATTACTCCCTGTCTTTTCCTCAATTTACCTAGGTAGTTCCCTGTCTGACCCAAATGCTAGGCCGATTTCAACCCTTCTCCTTGGTCCGGAGTTTCAGACTGGGATTCGGAGCCTGCTGCTATCCAAACCGAAAATGTTCTGCTCAGACCATCAGACCTCATGACTCCAGGTGCCTAGTCCAAGCAGTTTCTCAGAACTTTAATTTTGCAAAGGATGTGTTGGATCAGTGGTCCCAGCTGGAAAAGGTAAAACTTGTTGTTTTCTAACTTGGAAACTTTGGCCAAGTCCAGTTGGTAAAGTGTCCAAAGATTATGAGATTCAAATCCCATCTATGGCTGGCATTATAAAGTGCAAATTCAGAGAAAAGAAATTATAGCAAAATGACTAAGAACATAGGCTTGACAGCCAGATGGTTCTACATTGAAATCCTGGCTCTGCTGCTAAACAACCATGCAAACTTGGACAAGTTATTTGCCTTTTAGGACCTTAGTTTTGTTATCAGTAAAATGGAGATATTAATGGTGTGTTTTTCACAGTGTTGTTGAGAAGATTAAATGAGACAATCAATAAAAAGTGTTTAGCACAGGACTCAGCACCCTGAAAGCACTCAATAAAAGTTAGCTTTTATTATCACTAGTAATATTATTGTCAAAGAGATATGATTCTAATTAACCAACATTTTTCAGCATCTTCTAGCACATACAAAATTTTAGAAGCCAAACACTAAAGGAACTTACTGTGTAGTGTTTTTCTTTAAAGCAAATGATAGCCACAAAGTGCTGAAAAAGAAGTGCCAAGGAAAATACATATAAGTATGCCTCTGGATAATGGAATTTAGAAAGATTTGATAAAGGAGGAGGTATTTACTGCATCCTGAAGAATGAGAAGAATTTCAACAAAAAGACAAGGGAAAGACTGTCTAGACAGGAACAACCACATGAGTAGAGACATGATGGAAAGAAGGAAGAGTATTCAGGAACAGTTTGGCTAGGTATAGGGTCAGAGGGAAGAGTATTGATTTATGAGGAGAAAACAGGCAGGAAGCAGTCTAATTTTGAAAGGCGCTGCTGCATGGAGTGGCCTTGCTTACTCTCTGGCTAGGTGACTCTGGAGCAAGTCATTTTAACTCTCTGAGCCTCACTTCCTCCCTCTGTCAAGTGGGACTGGTGGTGCCCACAGGAGAATCCAGTGAGTGTGGAGGGTGAGCAGCCAGAGTTATTTGCATGTGTAATATCTGATTGCCCCTCTATTCTCCCCTCCCCAGGCCCCTTCCTGGCCCTCCCCACCTTCATCACCCGCTTTGGGAGGAGTAAGGAAAGTGGACAAAATAGTAATTCATTGTCTTTGTGCAAAATATACTTATTGCCTTTGGTGCATCAACCAGGGTTAGATAAGAGGGAAGACTTCTGTTTAGGAGACTTAATTTTTACCCATTTGGGCCAAAGAACAAAAATTCTGTAGAGCAAGGATTGTAAAAGCTCCTTGAAAAGGTTTGAGGCATGTATCCTGAAGGACTTTGGGGTGCTTTCACCTTTGCTGAGCTGTGCCCCTTCTTGGGGTGCCCTCCCCACCCATTCTGCCTTCCCAGCCCGGCCTGTGCTGCTTTCTCTCTCCTCTGCTTTTCTTAGCTTGTGTTCTACAACCAGGCACTATGTGTGAGTCCTGGGTCCCAGTAAGATTCTAGGGCTAGCGTTGTGCCTTTTATCTCTTTGTGCCCGCATGGCATCTGGCACCATGTGGAGCCTTGTTCCTTTGCTCAGCTCTTGATTAAGCATATGGATTACAGACAAAGGCCCAGCTGGGCCCTACCCAGCAGAAGCTTCCAGGCTGGGAGGCATGACAGATGAGCAGTAATTGGGGGCCAAGGAATTCAGAGGGCTGCAGGTGTGAGCAAAGGCTTGGGCTCCAAAAGCCACACAGTCAGCACAACTAAACATTGGTTGTCTGAAGTGACTTGGGGCATCAATCACAGGTGCCCAAAAAGTCAGTCAGCAGGAACTTTACAAATCATCTGCTCCAACCCTTTATCATTTAAGAGCACTTCATTATAGAATTGTTAGAAAATACTGGTAAACATGAAAAAATTTTAATATGGAATATCACCCAAAGATAACCACTGGTAATTTTCTTTTTTTTTTTTTTTTTTAATTTATGAAGTATTTATTGATGATTCTTGGGTGTTTCTCGGAGAGGGGGATATGGGAGGGTCATAGGATAATAGTGGAGAGAAGGTCAGGAGATAAACACATGAACAAAGGTCTCTGGTTTTCCTAGGCAGAGGACCCTTCGGCCTTCTGCAGTGTTTGTGCCCCTGGGTACTGGAGATTAGGGAGTGGTGATGACTCTTAAAGAGCATGCTGCCTTCAAGCATCTGTTTAACAAAGTACATCTTGCACCGCCCTTAATCCATTTAACCCTGAGTTGACACAGCATATGTTTCAGAGAGCATGGGGCTGGGGGAAAGGCCATAGATCAACAGCATCCCAAGGCAGAAGAATTTCTCCTAGTCAGAACAAAATGGAGTCTCCTATGCCCACCCCTTTCTACACAGACACAGCAACAATCTGATCTCTCCTTCCTTTCCCCACACTTCCCCCCCCTTCCTTTCAACAAAACCGCCATCGTCCTCATGGCCCGCTCCCGATGGTCGCTGTCTCTTCGGAGCTGTTGGGTACACCTCCCAGACAGGGCGGCCGGGCAGAGGCGCTCCTCGCTTCCCAGACGGGGCCGCCCGGGCAGAGGCACTCCTCGCTTCCCAGACGGGGCCGCCCGGGCAGAGGCGCTCCTCGCTTCCCAGACGGGGCCGCCCGGGCAGAGGTGCTCCTCACTTCCTCCCAGACCGGGTGGCAGCCGGGCAGAGGCGCTCCTCACCTCCCAGACGGGGCGGCCGGGCAGAGGTGCTCCTCACTTCCTCCCAGGCGGGGTGGCAGCCGGGCAGAGGCATTCCTCACCTCCCAGACGGGGCGGCCGGGCAGAGGTGCTCCTCACTTCCCAGACGGGGCCGCCCGGGCAGAGGCGCTCCTCACTTCCCAGACGGGGCCGCCCGGGCAGAGGCGCTCCTCTCCTCCCAGACGGGGCGGCCGGGCAGAGGCGCTCCTCGCTTCCCAGACGGGGCCGCCCGGGCAGAGGCACTCCTCGCTTCCCAGACGGGGCCGCCCGGGCAGAGGCGCTCCTCGGTTCCCAGACGGGGCCGCCCGGGCAGAGGCGCTCCTCACTTCCTCCCAGACCGGGTGGCAGCCGGGCAGAGGTGCTCCTCACTTCCCAGAGGGGGCGGCCGGGCAGAGGCGCTCCTCACTTCCTCCCAGACGGGGTGGCGGCCGGGCAGAGGCGCTCCTCACCTCCCAGACGGGGCGGCCGGGCAGAGGCGCTCCTCACTTCCCAGACTGGGCGGCCGGGCAGAGGCGCTCCTCACCTCCTAGACGGGGTGGCCAGGCAGAGGCGCTCCTCACTTCCCAGACGGTGTGGCGGCTGGGCAGAGGTGCTCCTCCCTTCCCAGATGGGGCAGCCAGGCAGAGGCGCTCCTCACTTCCTCCCAGACGGGGTGGCGGCCAGGCAGAGGCGCTCCTCACTTCCCAGAGGGGGCGGCCGGGCAGAGGTGCTCCTCACTTCCTCCCAGACGGGCTGGCGGCTGGGCAGAGGCACTCCTCACCTCCCAGACAGGGCGGCCGGGCAGAGGTGCTCCTCACTTCCCCCCAGACGGGGTGACGGCCGGGCAGAGGCACTCCTCACCTCCCAGACGGGGCGGCCGGACAGAGGCGCTCCTCACTTCCCATACGGGGTGGCAGCCGGGCAGAGGCGCTCCTCACTTCCCAGATGGGGCAGCCGGGCAGAGGCGCTCCTCACCTCCCAGACGGGGCGGCCAGGCAGAGGCGCTCCTCACTTCCCAGACGGGTGGCCGGGCAGATGCGCTCCTCATCTCCCAGACGGGGCAGCCGGGCAGAGGTGCTCCTCACTTCCTCCCAGACGGGGTGGCGGCCGGGCAGAGGCGCTCCTCACTTCCCAGACGGGGCGGCCGGGCAGAGGTGCTCCTCACTTCCTCCCAGACGGGGTGGCGGCCGGGCAGAGGCGCTCCTCACCTCCCAGACGGGGTGGCCGGGCAGAGGCGCTCCTCCCTTCCCAGACGGAGTGGCCAGGCAGAGGCGCTCCTCACCTCCCAGAGTGGGCGGCCAGGCAGAGGCGCTCCTCACTTCCCAGAGTGGGCGGCCGGGCAGAGGCGCTCCTCACTTCCCATAGGGGGTGGCAGCCAGGCAGAGGCGCTCCTCACTTCCCAGATGGGGCAGCTGGGCAGAGGTGCTCCTCACTTCCTCCCAGACGGGGTGGCGGCCAAGGCAGAGGCGCTCCTCACCTCCCAGACGGGGCGGCCGGGCAGAGGCGCTCCTCACCTCCCAGACGGGGCGGCTGGGCAGAGGCGCTCCTCACCTCCCAGAAGGGGCGGCTGGGCAGAGGCGCTCCTCACTTCCCATATGGGGTGGCAGCCGGGCAGAGGCGCTCCTCACTTCCCAGACGGGGTGGCGGCCAGGCAGAGGCGCTCCTCACCTCCCAGATGGGGCAACCGGGCAGAGGCGCTCCTCACTTCCTCCCAGACGGGGTGGCGGCCAGGCAGAGGCGCTCCTCACCTCCCAGACGGGGCGGCCGGGCAGAAGTGCTCCTCATCTCCCAGACGGGGCAGCCGGGCAGAGGTGCTCCTCACTTCCTCCCAGACGGGGTGGCGGCCGGGCAGAGGCACTCCTCACCTCCCAGACGGGGCAGCCGGGCAGAGGCGCTCCTCACTTCCTCCCAGACAGGGTGGCGGCCGGGCAGAGGCGCTCCTCACCTCCCAGAAGGGGTGGCCAGGCAGAGGCGCTCCTCACCTCCCAGACGGGGCGGCCGGGCAGAGGTGCTCCTCATCTCCCAGACGGGGCAGCCGGGCAGAGGCGCTCCTCCCTTCCTCCCAGACGGGGTGGCAGCCGGGCAGAGGCGCTCCTCACATCCCAGACGATGGGCGGCCAGGCAGAGGCGCTCCTCACTTCCCAGATAGGGCGGCCGGGCAGAGGGGTTCCTCACATCCCAGACGATGGGCGGCCAGGCAGAGATGCTCCTCACTTCCTAGACGGGGTGGCGGCGGGGCAGAGGCTGTAATCTTAGCACTTTAAGAGGCCAAGGCAGGAGGCTGGTAGGTGGAGGTTGCAGCGAGCCGAGATCACACCACTGCACTCCAGCCTGAGCACCATTGAGCATTGAGTTAGCGAGACTCCGTCTGCAATCCCAGCACTTCGGGAGGCCGAGGCAGGCAGATCACTCGAGGCCAGGAGCTGGAGACCAGCCCGGTCAACACGGCGAAACCCCGTCTCCACCAAAGATACAAAAACCATTCAGGCGTGGCGGCGCGCGCCTGCAATCCCAGGCACTCGGCAGGCCGAGGCAGGAGAGTCACAGGAGCCCGAGGCAGGGAGGTTGCAGCGAGCCGGATCATGGCAGTACAGTCCAGGTTCGGTAACAGCGGGAGACCGAAAAAAGAAGGAGAGGGAGACCGAAGAAAGGAGGGAGAGGGAGAGGGAGAGGGAGAGGGAGAGGGAGAGGGAGAGGGAGAGGGAGAGGGAGAGGGAGAGGGAGAGGGAGAGGGAGAGGGAGAGGGAGAGGGAGAGGGAGAGGGAGAGGGAGAGGGAGAGGGAGAGGGAGAGGGAGAGGGAGAGGGAGAGGGAGAGGGAGAGGGAGAGGGAGAGGGAGAGGGAGAGGGAGAGGGAGAGGGAGAGGGAGAGGGAGAGGGAGAGGGAGAGGGAGAGGGAGAGGGAAATTTTCATATATATTTCTTTTGTACTGATTTTTATAGATCATCCGGTTTCACAAAAATGGCGAGTCATTCTATATATAACTATTTGTAACCTGGAATCACACTTGTTACTTGACTTGTTACTTGCTCTTTTTCTCTGCCAAACACTATGCTGTGAAAGCACTATGCTGTGGAAATAACATGATGTAGAAACAATGCACTGTAGAAATAATATAATGTGGAAACAATATGATATGGAAACTACCTTTCAACACCAACAAATATTCTACTTAATACTTTAATATCTTTATGTTTATAAAGTATTTCATTGAGTGTTGAACCAAAATGTATTTAATATATCCTTTATTGTTACTCCTTTAAGTAGTTTACAAATTTTTTTTTGCTACTGTAAGCAAGGCTGAAATGAATATCTTTGTGCATCTATATTCTTTTCTTCATTTACATTACCAGAAGTGAAATTACTCCATCAAATGCACTACACGAGCATTTGGAAAACACATTTCTGGATTGCCTTCTACAAAAAAAGTGCCAACTCCCACATTCAATGGCATTGTGTGGTAGGGCGTGTTTCTTCATACGTACATAAACTCTTGGTATTTTCATTCTTTTTCATTTGTACTAGTCTGTTCATCAGTAAATTCTATCATGAAGGGGTGGCCTGCCTATCCACACCTGTGGGTATTTCTAATCGGGTGGGACAAGAGACTGAGAAAAGAAATAAGACACAGAGACAAAGTATAGAGAAACAACAGTGGGCACAGGGGACCGGTGCTCAGTATACCAAGGACCTGCACTGGCACCGGTCTATGAGTTCCCTCAGTTTTTATTGATTATTATCTTCATTATTTCTGCAAAAAGGAATGTAGTAGGAGGGCAGGGTGATAATAAAGAGAAGGTCAGCAACAAACATGTGAGCAATAGAATCTATGTCATAATTAAGTCAAGGGAAGGTACTATGACTGGACGTGCACGTAAGCCAGATTTATGCTTCTCTCCACCCAAACATCTCAGTGGAGTAAAGAATAACAAGGCAGCATTGCTGCAAACATGTCTCACCTCCCACCACAGGGCGGTTTTTCTCTCATCTCAGAATTGAACAAATGTACAAACAGGTTTTATACCGAGACATTCAGTTCCCAGGGGCAGGCGGGAGACAGTGGCCTTCCTCTATCTCAACTGCAAGAGGCTTTCCTCTTTTACTAATCCACCTCAGCACAGACCCTTTACGGGTGTCGGGCTGGGGGACGGTCAGGTCTTTCTCATCCCACGAGGCCATATTTCAGACTATCACATGGGGAGAAACCTTGGACAATACCCAGCTTTCAAGGACAGAGGTCCCTGCGGCTTTCCACAGTGCATTGTGCCCCTGGTTTATTGAGACTAGAGAATGGCGATGACTTTTACCAAGTATACTGCTTGTAAACATTTTGTTAACAAGGCACGTCCTGCACAGCCCTAGATCCCTTAAACCTCGATTTCATACAACACGTTATTGTGAGCTCCAGGTTGGGTCAAAGTGGCTGGGGCAAAGTGGCTGGGGCAAAGCTACAAATTAACAACATCTCAGCAAAGCAACTGTTTAAAGTACAGGTCTTTTCCAAAATGGAGTCTCTTATGTCTTCCCTCTCTACATAGACACAGTAACAGTCTGATCTCTTTCTTTTCCCTACATATCACCCTAAAAAAAAAAAAAAAAAAAACAGGAAGCCAAAGAATTTGGACCTGACGTGATGGGCTGTGGCAAACTACTAAAGGTGCTTGAGTGATGTGAGCAGAGCTCTTACTGGGGTCGCACAAAGATATTATAGAACAAAAATGAAAATTACAACCAGACACAGTGGCTCATGCCTGTAATCCCAGCACTTTGGGAGGCCGAGGCAGGTGAATTGCCCGAGCTCAGGAGTTCAAGACCAGCCTGGGCAACACGGTGAAACCCCATCTCTACTAAAATACAAAAAATTAGCCTGGCGTGGCTGTGTGTGCCTGTAGTCCCAGGTACTTGGGAGGCTGAGGCAGGAGAATGGCTTGAACCCAGGAGGCAGAGGTTGCAGTGAGCCGAGATCATGCCACTGCACTCCAGCCTGGGCGACAGAGCAAGACTCTGTCTCAAACAAAAAAAAAAAAAAAAAAAAAATTACTTCCATAGCCACGTAAATAAAATTATATCTGATGGCCTAGGCCTGAACCACATCAAAATGTGGTTGACAAGAAAATAAAAATTAATGGCAGGGAAGAGATATAGTTGTGTTTGTTGTTACTGGTCATGGGAGGAGAAGGGGTTGGGGAAGGCCTATCTCAACCCTGACAATTCTCATTGTTATAAGAAGAAACTCCATGGAAGAACATTCCATGCTCATGGGTAGGAAGAATCAATATCGTGAAAATGGCCATACTGCCCAAGGTAATTTATAGATTCAATACCATCCCCATCAAGCTACCAATGACTTTCTTCACAGAATTGGAAAAAACTACTTTAAACTTCATATGGAACCAAAATAGAGCCCGCATCACCAAGTCAATCCTAAGCCAAAAGAACAAAGCTGGAGGCATCACGCTACCTGACTTCAAACTATACTACAAGGCTACAGTAACCAAAACAGCATGGTACTGGTACCAAAACAGAGATACAGACCAATGGAACAGAACAGAGCCCTCAGAAATAATGCCTCATATCTATAACTATCTGATCTTTGACAAACCTGACAAAAACAAGAAATGGGGAAAGGATTCCCTATTTAACAAATGGTGCTGGGAAAACTGGCTAGCCATATGTAGAAAGCTGAAACTGGATCCCTTCCTTACACCTTATACAAAAATTAATTCAAGATGGATTAAAGACTTACACATTAGACCTAAAACCATAAAAGTCCTAGAAGGAAACCTAGGCGATATCATTCAGGACATAGGCATGGGCAAGGACTTCATGTCTAATACACCAAAAGCAATGGCAACAAAAGCCAAAATTGACAAATGGGATCTAATTAAACTAAAGAGCTTCTGCACAGCAAAAGAAACCACCATCAGAGTGAACAAGCAACCTACAGAATGGGAGAAAATTTTTGCAACCTACTCATCTGACAAAGGGCTAATATCCAGAATCTACAATGAACTCCAACAAATTTACAAGAAAAAAAACAAACAACCCCATCAAAAAGTGGACAAAGGATATGAACAGACACTTCTCAAAAGAAGACATTTATGCAGCCAAAAAACACATGAAAAAATGCTCATCATCACTGCCCATCAGAGAAATGCAAATCAAAACCAGAATGAGATACCATCTCACACCAGTTAGAATGGCAATCATTAAAAAGTCAGGAAACAACAGGTGCTGGAGAGGATGTGGAGAAATAGGAACACTTTTACACTGTTGGGACTGTAAACTAGTTCAACGCTTGTGGAAGTCGGTGTGGCAGTTCCTCAGGGATCTAGAAATACCATTTGACCCAGCCATCCCATTACTGGGTATATACTCAAAGGATTATAAATCATGCTGCTATAAAGACACATGCACACGTATGTTTATTGCGGTACTATTCACAACAGCAAAGACTTGGAACCAAGCCAAATGTCCAACAATGATAGACTGGATTAAGAAAATGTGGCACATATACACCATGGAATACTATGCAGCCATAAAAAAGGATGAGTTCATGTCCTTTGCAGGGACATGGATGAAGCTGGAAACCATCATTCTCAGCAAACTATCACAAGGACAAAAAACCAAACACCACATGTTCTCACTCATAAGTGGGAATTGAACAATGAGAACACATGGACACAGGAAGGGGAACATCACACACCGGGGACTGTTGTGGGTTGGGGGGAGGTGATATACCTCATGCTAAATGACGAGTTAATGGGTGCATCACACCAACATGGCACATGTATACATATGTAACAAACCTGCACATTGTACACATGTACCCTAAAACAAAGTATAATAATAATAAAAATAATAATAATCATACTAAGAAACTCTAAACGGGTCAGAACAAAGTAGCAATTCTATGGGCTGCTCCAGGGTGGATGAGAAAAAGAGAAGAAAGGCAAGAGAAAGACAAAGGGAGGAAGAAAGTTGTAAAGGAAGAAAGAAATTAAGTTCAGAAGGTAGGAGAGAAGGAAAGGAAGAATGGGGAAAGAGGCGAGAGATGGGGGAAGGAGATGAGAGAGAGAGAGGACAGAAAGGAGGAAAAAAGGAATAAAGGAGGGAAAGAAGGAAAAAAGGGAGAAAAGACCCCTCCTTCCCTCCATCCTCAGGGAGAGAAGAGGACAAACCCATGTTGTTTGTCAAGGAGGAGAAGGCTCAGCTAGAATGGAAATGCTTTGAAAGTTCTAGGTAACTTCATCCATGCATTCACTAAAAGGTATTGGAAATTAAATTCTTTCCCCCTCAAAACTTGTCCCACTGAAAAATAAGTTGCATTGGAAGACAGGTATATTTGAAGGCAGGAATAGAATCCTATGGGCTAAGAGGAGGGCACTCTTCTCTACTTACAGGATCACGCCCTGAGAAATCTTTTCTTAAAAAAATTTAGACTCAGGAGGTGCATGTGCAGGTTTGTTGCATGTATAGATGGCAGAATGGTGAGGTTTGAGCTTCTAGTGTACTCATCACCCAAATAGTGACCATAGTACCAAATAGGTAATTTTGCAAACTTCACTCCCCTCCAGCCTCCCCATGTCTATTATTTCCATCTTTATGTCCGTATGTACCCACTGTTTAACTCCCACTTATAAGTGAAAACAGGCAGTATTTGGTTTTCTGTTTCTGAATTATTTCCCATAGGATAATGGCCTTCGGCTCCATCCATGTTGCTGCAAAAGACAGGATTTCATTCTTTTCCACGGCTGAGTAATATTCCATGTTGTATGTATACCACATTGTCTTTATCCAGTCAACCACTGATGGACACTTAGGTTGATTCCATCACTTTGCTATTGTGAATAGAGTGCTACCATAAACACATGAATGCAGGTGTCTTTTTTATATAATGATTTCTTTTCTTTTGGGTAGACACCCAGTAGTGGGATTTATGCCCAGAGAAATCTCTGCCATCCTGGGCAGGGCTGGTTTCACGTTACATGCTGAGTTCTCTCAGGAGGTTCTTCCCTAGGCTCATGCCTGACATTATGTTGAAACCCACCAGTACTGCCATGTCAGTAAACAGTTAAGTATTTCTGCGCCCGTTGAGAAACAGTAGCTCCCCCTAAGCCCAGGCATCCCAGCCTCTCAAGATCTAGCCACTTGAGGGTGCTATCTGGCAAGTGGCCTCCCATAGCCAATGTCCACACTGACTAATATTCAGTATTTTAAACATCACCCTGCCTAGGATGGACTCAGAGGGCCTTACCCCGCCCTCTGGAAGGTTGGTGCCAAAGGAGAAGAGGACAAATGGAGCTTTGAAAGGATGACTCAACTCTCCGAGAAGGCTGCCAGCATCCTCTCAGACACCTGTGCCCTTAGCCATGGAGACCGGCTGATGATAATCCTGCCCCCAACACCTGAAGCCTACTGGATCTGCCTGGCCTGTGTGCGCTTGGGTGAGGCATGGGAGAGGGACCACAGGGGTTGGAGGCTTATGTGACTCCCAGCCTCAACTATTCACAGAATGGAGATGTTAGAGGGATCTCCATCTGATGCCTGAATTCTTCCCACAGTGTGGGGGATCTTTAAACAAGCCTGGATTTGAACCCAGCTCCACCACTTACCACCTCTGTAAATTATGCTTCTCTGAATCTCGGTTTCCTTGTCTATTAAATATAGACAGTAATAGTCCATATTTATAGAACTGTTACAGTCCAGTCTTACAGAACTGTTGTGAAGAGTAAATAATCCACAGAGCGCTTAGCTCATAGGCTGTTTATCACCTCAAGGAACTGTAGACCTCTGTCCTAACACAGTCATCATCAAAACAACAGACAGAGCATGCACATCTTGCCCTCTCTGGCCCTCAGTTTCCCCAACTATAAAAAAGAGAATGTAGGGGTACCAGGCGCAGTGGCTCACACCTGTAATTCCAACACTTTGGGAGGCCAAGGCAGGCAGATTGTCTGAGCTTAGAAGTTTGAGACCAGCCTGGGCAACATGGTGAAACCCCGACTCTACTGAAAAAAAAAAAAACACAAAGCAGAAAAAAAAAATTAGCTGCATGTGGTGGCACACACCTGTAGTCCCAGCTACTCAGGAGGCTGAGGCACAAGAATTGCTTAAACCTGGAAGGCAGAGGTTGCAGTGAGCTGAGATTGTGCCACTGCACTCCAGCCTGGGCGACAGAGTAAGACTCTGTCTCAAAAAAAAAAAAAAAAAAAAAAAGGACAGAGAAGGTGGGAATATCTCTAAAGGGTCCTCTACCTCAATCTGTGACATGTTAGGAACTAGGCTGCACAGCAGGAGGTGCACAGAGGGCAAGTGAGTAAAGCTTCATCTGTATTTACAGCCACTCCCCATTGCTTGCATTACCACCTGAGCTCTGCCTCCTGTCAGATCAGAGGTGGCATTAGATCCTCATAGGAGCGCAAATCCTACTGTAAACTGTGCACGCGAGGAATCTGGGTTGCGCGCCACATATGAGAATTTAATGCCTGATCGTCTCTCACTGTCTCCCATCACTCCCAGATGGGACTCTGTAGTTGCAGAAAAGCAAGCTCAGGGCTCCCATTGACTCTACATTATGAGTTGTATAATTATTTCAATACATATTACAATGTAATAATAATAGAAATAAAGTGCACAATAAATGTAATGCACTCGAATCATCCCAAAACCATCCTCCTGCCCCAGTCTGTGGAAAAATTGTCTCCCACAAAACCCAGGTGCCAAGAAGGTTGGAGACCACTGCCCTACATCCAGTATTAGAGAGTCCTTGAAAGTCACCCTGAATGAGCTTGGGATCAGCCAGAATAGAGCTGCTCTTTGTGGACATCCCATCCATGCCCCTGAGGCTCACTCCTCCAACATAAACAGGAAATGCCTCAATCAAGAGCCCCTTCACATGTGAGAAGTGAAGGATACTGGAAAGGAGCCCACCCCCAATATCATTCCTCTTTATCTGCTATAGTACCTGACTTTCTATTCTTAGGATACAGGAATATATTTTTTGGTAGTTGGAAGGTGCCTATGAAAAACAAAGTACCCCTGAGATGGGCCAAACTCATTAGGAGTTGCCACAAGTGGCCTGGCCTACTGCCTTTGCCTGCTAACAGGGATGCTAGATTAAAAAAAAAAAAAAAAAAACTGAAAAGTGATTCAAAGAGCAGGTGTCTTTGAGAATGCCAGCTGTCAGTTATGGGGAGCATGCAGAAGAGAGGAAGGGAGTGAACCCTACCCTCAGGCCTATCCAGGCTCCCAGTGTTTCCCCAGTTCCCAATGGACTGAGTTATCCTGAGGGACAATTGATCCATGTCTGAGAAAGGACAGGGACCACTTCAGTCTGGGTCACCAGAAATTCTTCCTACCTGAGGCCAAGTTACACATAGTGATTTCCTTAGCCACATACCAGTCCAAAGCGGGGCTATCATTTTCACTCATGATAATTAAAATTGCTTATTGATGGTATAAGGCAAAATGAATGAAAACAAAATTGAAAGCTCAGAACAGACCAAAGTATATATAAGAATTTATCGGCCAGGCGCAGTGGCTACGCCTGTAATCCCAGCACTTTGGGAGGCCGAGGTGGGAGGATCACCTGAGGTCAGGAGTTCGGGACCAACCTGGCCAACATAGTGAAACCCCGTCTCTACTAAAAAAATACAAAAATTAGCCAGACGTGATGGTGGGCACCTGTAATCCCAGCTAATCCGGAGGCTGAGGCAGGAGAATCGCTTGAACCCGAGAGGTGGAGTTTGTAGTCAGCCAAGATCATGCCACTGCACTCCAGCCTGGGTGCCAGAATGAGACTCTGTCTATTTAAAAAAAAAAAAAAAAAGAATTTATCAGGTCTTTTCAAGCCATTAATGACAGCATTGATTAATTCTTAAATGATTTAAAGATAACTGTTTGAAAACGTTAAATGTCATAACTCTATTTCCAAATAATGTACCAAAATAAATTCAAATGAACAATTAAAAATTGAAATGTTAGAAAAGGACTTAAGCATTAGAAGAATATATAGGTGAGTACATAAACTCATGGAAAGGCTTTCTAAATATGACACCAGATACCCAAACAAAAAAGGAAAAAAAAGATGTACTACACTTAATGAAATTTTTAAAATTTCATTCATCAAAAAAATCACTATAATGTATAAGGAGCATCTCTGTGGCCAACTTGGAGGAGGGACCAGGGTGCACTCCTCCCTTCTCCATATATGTGAGATATGTCTGTGTGATTACATCTGATGTGCCCTTTTGGTAGCATCCAGAAAGCTGCACAGTGATGGCTCTAACAACACATGCATCTCTCCTAATGAGAGAGCTCTCAATTATTATAAATTACTCAACATGAAAAAGTTAAATTGGCTTTTAAACTACGCTGACATTATCACAAGAAATTTCAACATTTTATCTGTAAACAAAAGGAAAAGCTGTTAGATTCTTTTTTAGATATAGTTTCTACTATTATAAAGTTCTAGTATTTTTCTTAAAACACCACAAAAGAAATTTGAACACTGCCTTAGTCTGCTTGGGTTACAACAGCAAAATGCTATCAACTGAGTAACTCATATATAACAGAAATTTATTTCTCACAACTCTGGAGGCTGGGAAGTCCAAGATCAAGGCAGATGCAATGTCAGTGAGGGCCCACTTTCTGATTCAGAAATAGCTCCTTCTAGCTCTATCCTCACATGATGGAAAGAATGAGGGATCTCTTGGGAGCCTATTTTATAAAGGCACTAATTCCATTCATGAGACCTCCACTCATGATCTGATCACCTTTCAAAGATCTCACCTCCATCACCTTGGAGTTTAGAATCTCAACATATAAATCTGGGTTAGAGGACACACAAATTCAGACCATGGCAAAGACAAATGCCAAAATGAAAACATATTTGCAACACATGAAAGATAAGTGGTCGATGGCCTTAATGTAGAAAGAGTTCTTACTAATCAATAGGGAAAATAAATTAACATTACTTGGCACTCCCCTTCAAATGCTTCATCTAAGGGTGGGGGCACTTGAAAGTGCTTGCAGTTATCTAAAGAAAGATACTTCTTTGTGTCACCCACAATTGCATAGTTTCCTATATATATATATACTCAATGCTAAAGGATAACTTGATAGCTATAAGATGGCAATCAGTGATGCTGAACAAGTCTCTTCCACTGTGTCCCTCGGCCTTCCCATCAGCCCAGTGAGTAACTCGAATTAGATGAACTCCCCATTTCATGCCAGATCCTGTTTCCTATGACTTTGTTTTGGAGATATAATTTATATACTATAAAATTCACCATTTAAAAGTGTACAAATCCGTGGTTTTTAGAATATTCACAAAGCTGGGCAACCATCACCACTGTCTAATTCTGGAAGATTTTCATCACCCCAAAAAGAAACCCATTAGCAGTCCCTCCCTACTCCCTGCTCTCTGCAAACCCTGGCAACCAATAATCTACTTCCTATCTTTGGATTTGCCTCTTCCAGATATTCCTTACAAATAGAATGCAACATCTAGCTTTTTGTCCCTGGCTTCTTTCAGTTACCATAATGTTTTCAAGGTTCACCCACGTTATAGCATGTATCAGTACTCCACTCTTTTTATGAATTAATAGTATTTCATTGTGTAAATACATATACTGTATTTCATTTATCAGTTCATCAGTTGATAGATATTTAGGTTGTTTCCACATTTGGGCTATTATGAACAATGACATTTTATGATGCCCAAGAGATTTCAGTGTGAGAAACAGAAGATGAAGGTGCAGTATGTGGGAAGGGCCCACATCAGTAAACCAGATCCTTTTCCAAAATCAATAAGTCTGTAGTTGGGAGTGTAAGCATTCCTGCAAGACAAGCAAGGTCATCACCAGTTAATCCTAGAAGTATTCTTGTTCCCTAAGCTTGAAAACTGAAAAGAAGCATCTGTCAGAAGAGCCTCTGGCACACAAATGCAACCAGCATATGCCAGTCTCATAGGAGGTCCACAATAGGTGTTCTATGGATGCAGAAGAATCTATAGAAACAGCCCAGGAAGAGAGGCAGCAAGGTCTTTTTGTTTTGTCTTTTCTCCAGCGCAAATGCAGAAATCCACAGCAAAAGCCATTCTCAAGCCATGAGAAAACAACAAAGAGGAAGTTTTCATAATCCCTTTGTATCACAGTTTCAAAATTAGGCTATATTTCAAGTAACTGGTGGTCTGACACTTAGCCATATAAATTCAGGACCTGCTTGAGGTGAAAGGATAACAGCAACAGAGCCACTAATCACTGGATTGTTTCAGTGGGCTCAGTCCCCTGCCTGTCTGTTTTCCCCAGTCGCCATTGTGTTACTGACCCAATAGAGAAGAGAGACTCCTAAGAGAGAGGGTAACCCAGAGACCTCATCCATGCCTGCCAGAATGCTTGAGGAAAAATTCTTTACTCAAAAGATAAAAATGAAGCCTTCTTTTGTATTTTTTTCAGGAATCACCTTTGTGCCTGGGAGCCCCCAGCTGACTGCCAAGATAATTCGCTACCAATTACACATGTCTAAGGCCCAATGCATTGTGGCTGATGAAGCTATGGCCCCAGTTGTAAACTCTGCCGTGTCCGACTGCCCCACCTTGAAAACCAAGCTCCTGGTGTCAGATAAGAGCTATGATGGGTGGTTGGATTTCAAGAAGTTGATTCAGTAAGTGGACACTGAAAATGAGATGCTTAAACGAAGAAAATGTTTGACTTTTAAAGATGAGATGATATATGAGAAGGTGGTGTGAGTGGTCAGAATGAAAAGCTGAATGGCAATTTCTATGAAATATGAGATGATGTATGAGAAGGTGGTGTGAGTAGTCAGAATGAAAAGCTGAATGGCAATTTCTAGTCCTGAAAAAAGCAGAGTAACCCCCAACACAAGTATCCCTGGTCTGACCTACAAGTTCCCAGTCTGAGTGAAAGTCTTATGTTCTGATTCATATGTAACCATTCTTTCTGAAAGGGTAAAAAATTACGTAATATAAATATAAACATATTACAAAAAACGTAACAAGAAACTTATATATAGACTATATATAATGGAATACTATGAAGCCATAAAAAATGAAATCATGGCCGGGCATGGTGGCTCATGCTTGCAGTGCCAGCACTTCGGGAGGCTCATGCCTGTAATCCTAGCACTTTGGGAGGCCAAAGTGGGCAGATCACCTGACATCAGGAGTTTGAGACCAGCCTGGCCAACATGATGAAACCCCGTCTCTACTAAAAGTACAAAAATTAGCTGGGTGTGGTGGCACACACCTATAATGCCAGCTACTCAGGAAGCTGAGGCAGGAGAATCGCTTGAACTCAGGAGGCCGAGGTTGCAGTGAGCCGAGATTACACCACTGCACTCCAGCCTGGGGGACAGAGTGACTCTGTCTCAAAAAAAAAAAAAAAAAAAAGAAATAATGTCTTTTGCAGCAACATGGATGGAACTGGAGGACATTATCTTATGTGAAATAACTCAGAAACAGAAAGTCAAATACCACATGTTCTCTCTTATAAGTGGGAACTAAATGATGTGTACAAATGGACACAGAGTGTGGAATAATAGACACTGGAGACTCAGAAAGGTCAGAGGATGGGAGCGGATGAGGAATGAGAAATTAATTAATGGGTACAAGGTATACCATTTTGGTGATGGTTACACTGAAAACCCAGACTTCACCATATATATATGCAATATCCATGTAACAAAACTGCACTTGTTCCCCTTAAGTTTACACAAAAGAAAACCTCACCCTCACTGGGATATGGGGAAATACTTACTAAAATAGCAAAATGATGCCATGTTCATCCTCAAGTTAGCCAAATACAGTAGTGCCCCCTTATCTGCGGCTCTGTTTTCTGCGGTTTCAGTTACCTGTGGTCAACTACCGTCCAAAATAGGTGAGTACAGAGATCATATTTGCATAACTTTTACTACAGTACATTGTTATCTTCTATTTTATTGTTTGTTTTTGTTTTTAATCTCTTACTGTACCTAATTTATAAATTTAACTGCATCATAGGTATGTATGTATAGGAAAAAGCATAGCGTATATAGGGCTTAGTACTATTTATGGTTTCAGGCATCCACTGAGGGTCTTGGGACACATCCCCCACGGATAAGGCAGGACCACTATATTAAGTTTGATAATTATAAATGTGGTCTTTAGAGGGCAATATTTCAGTGTCCAGGGATGTTTAAAAAAAAAAAAAAAAGTAAACAAGACAGGCAAACCCTGACCCTCATGGATTTTATACTATAGACAACAAATGGACAACAAGAAAACACATAAATTATCAATATAATAAAGTTTCCAAAAGAAACTCTAAAACAAAACAGGCAAATTAAATAAATTGATCTGATGTGGAGATGGGGGAATGATTTTAGATTTGGTGCCTTCTGAGGTGAGGATAAGCTGAGATTTGAATATGACAGAGCTAGCCTTTGGAAGCTCTGAGGGAACACTGTCCCTGGCAGAGGGAACTCAGAGGTAAAGGACCTGAGGTGGGAGCGAGCTTAACCTGTGTGAGAAACAGAAAGAACACCAGGGCACCTGAAGTGCGGTGAGTGGGGAAGAGAGTAGCAGGAGAGGAGGCCGAAGAGCAAGGGAGGGGAAGACTGCGGCAGGTCTTGCAGGTCATGTAGGAGTCGTCTGGGAAACACTGAAGGGAAGGACTTGATCTCAACCACAATTGTAAAACTCCCTCAACTGCTGTCTGAAAAATGGGAGACAAGAGAGATAGTAAACGGACCCAGGAGAAGGCTGTTGCTGTTGTCCAGATGAGATGCCATGCCAGTGTGGACCATGGTGGTGGCAGTGGAGACAGGACTGAAAACAGGCCAGGCAAATGAGGAACTCACCTCAGGCACAAAATGTAAAACGGCACTGAAAAATTCAGTGATCGAGGGAAATAATATTTTAGTTATAAAATAATTTTTATAATTGAAGTTTTAAATTTCCACAAATATTTATTTTATATATTATGTAATGTTTTCATAATTTATAATTTTATAAATTGTATACTCTTTTCAATTGAATAATTTAAATTTTTTTAATTAAAAAAATCAAATTGGTAAACTTCTCATGACAGACAAGCTGCCTATTTTTATAAATAAAGTTTTATTGGAACCAGGGACAGGACTGGGCTGACAGGTAAAGTGAGTCATGCAAGTGCCTATCTGGATTATAGGCTGTGTGAGGACTGCATCTTGAAGCCGGCCTGAATCCCATTCCTAAATCATACTGGGAATATTTGAACAGTCTGGAAGTGCTTCTTGTCCTGTCTTTGTTTCAAATTTCAATATTTTGTTTATCATGGATTTTTGCATTAGTTTTGATTATTTAAAAACATTTCACTAAAATATTATTTGACTACTAAATTTGCTGGTATCCCCTTAAATACCACAATGTTTGTGGCAAATGTTTCACTCACTCCACCTTAGTCCCATCCCTGGTTAGGGATAGTGAAGAGAGAGAGACTTGTGACATGTTTTGGAAGTAGAGCTGTCAGGGTTTGGTGATGGTTAAGATGTGGCACAGATAGCTAGGTAGGTAAGTCGATAGATGGGGAAAGAGGAACAATAATGATTACTACAGATTTTTGACTTGAGCAACTGAATGAATAAAGAGGGTCTTTTACTGAGAAAAATAAGGCTGGAGTATAAATGCATCATATATTTCTTATGCAACAAAAATTAATGCAAAAAAATTTTAAGGGAAAAATGGCAGCTGCCCCTCTAACAAATAATCCTCAAATATATCAAGACACCAGCTGTTATTTTTTAAAATCAGAGATTAGCAAACCCAGGGCCTAGGCACTCAGTCAGAGAACCTAAATTTGGACCTCACTGTTGCCTCTTTCATGGCTTACAGAGGTGCCCCTCCAAAGCAGACTTACATGAGGACCAAGAGCCAAGATCCAATGGCCATATTCTTCACCAAGGGTACAACAGGAGCTCCCAAAATGGTCAAGTATTCCCAGTACGGTTTGGGAATGGGATTCAGCCAGGCTTCCAGGTACGGTTCTCACACAGCCTGTACAGGCCTGAAAGTTGCTCTCTTCCAGGTAAAGGGAGCTTCATGGGACTAAAGCTAAGAAAGGAGTTTCTTACTCAAGACTGCAGAAAGTGTCAATATTGGGAGAAGGAACAGGGCTGAGGGCAGGGTGGGAGGTTGTACCCCAAAAGATGAAAAGCAAATTACTATAGTTCAAAATTCTAAGAGTAAGCAGGAGGGAAAAGAGGAAGAGCAGGGATTCCATGCAGTAGGGGAGGGATCCAGGATGATCACCCCAAAGACACACTGTGGGATGTTACTTGTTTTTCTATGCTACCAGTACCAGGGTGAACAATTGTGTTGACCACTATATGTAGTGATAAACACAGAGGTAGAGTCATAATTGATAAGGGGTTTGGGTTCTAGAGTCAGCCTCTAAGATGAAAATCACATGTCATCACACCACCCCTTTTTAAAGAAAATTAGTTAAGTAGCTCGTGGATACCGTATCTCTCGGCAAATTCAAAGGGCACTGAAACTGATTTCACTCTCTTTGGTTAAACACGCAATGAAGTAATTGGCTTGCATTTGTGTTAGCTTGGTTTGTCTGGGGTTAAGTTTCCCCACCTTACATTCAATTCTGCCTTAGATAAATGGTTGTGTGTTGTTACTCCACGCTCAAGTCCTCTTAATAAACTCTACACAAAGGTCCCTTAGGGGAAATAGGTGTATGTTCCTCACCTTCACCTCAAAGTCTTTGACTCTCATAAGCTACAATGGCCAGTAGATATCAGGTAGAGAAATAAAACAGGGGAAGCTGAGATCACTGACTTAATCAATCCATTAATTAATAAAAGTGCCTACTGGATAACTTCTGAGACCCCTGAAAGCCATAAAACCTGGAAGGCAATGCCATGCCAATGAAGACTGATACTGAAAAAATTTAAGGAGTCCATTGGCCAAGTGACCTCATAAATAGGCTTTGCTTGTTTTCATTTGTGTGATCTTTGTTTCTCCCCACAGGTCAGTGCTTGATAATAGCAAGTATTATTGTTGCTAGTACCAGCACAAGAGAATTCAAATGGCTTTCCTCTTTCTCTTTAGACGGTGGATGGATGTCCAGCCAACAGATGTCTTGTGGAGTCTGGGTGATGCCTTTGGTGGATCTTTATCCCTGAGCGCTGTCTTGGGAACTTGGTTCCAAGGAGCCTGTGTGTTTCTGTGTCACATGCCAACCTTCTGCCCTGAGACTGTTCTAAATGTAAGACCAATTCCTAGTGTGGAATGTGTGGGACAAAGGCCAGAGAGAGGCGTTAGCAATGACCCAGTGACTCATGCCCAGAATGGGGCAAATCAAGAATTAAATTTGGAATGTGATCTTGACTTGAAGATGCTCTCCCTCTTCCCTAGGGGCTTTGGAATTAGGAGGACTTGGCTACTTCCATTGTATCACTGAGAAGGAAACTTTTAAAAGACAATAGTGATATTGAAGAAGATAATATTAATATCAGTTATCATTTACTGATTACTTATTGGCACTTCATATGGATTATTTCATTTCATCTCCCCAAGAATCCTGTGAGGGAAGAACTGGGGAAACTGATTCTCACAGAGGTTAAGTAACTAGCCTAAGGAATCACAGAGGCAGAACTAGGAATTAAACTGTGGTCTACTGAAATCCACAGCACAATTTCTACACTGCTGTGCTAACCTCTCAACTGCTGCACAATCCACAATTTTGCTGGCAATATCTAGGCTTATTATTTGAAGCAACAAAGATCAAAACAAGTCTTCTTGGATCCAGAAGTAAATGCCTCGCTATGTATGCATTCAGTTATCAGTGATTAACATGATAGCTCCTATGTTCACAGAGCTAAAGCTAAATTCTCTCCCAAGGTGTGGAAGGTGGGGAGTCACTAAGTCTTTGAGATGAAAGGCATTCCCAAGCTGAGTTTCAAAGTCCGTGACCCTCTTCCCTGGACATTCCCCCCCGCACCCCCGCCACAGTCTCACTGTCTCTCCCACCTCACATGCAGATTTTGTTTTTCCTTCCTTTGGGGCCCAGGTCCTGTCCAGATTTCCCATCACCACTCTATCTGCAAATCCAGAGATGTACCAGGAACTGCTTCAGCACAAGTGTTTCACCAGGTAAGAGAGGATCCCTCAGGAGAGAGTCCATTTCCACTCATGGTACCATAAATAAAATTAGGACCCCTTAATTTGTTGAAGTAGATCCAATCTTACCCTCCGGTAACACACTTGTCTTGTTGCCATTCATGACAATAACTCCATTAGTGTGTGTGATTTTTTATTCCCTTGCAACTTGAAATCCATATCTTGGCCCAGAACATAAAATTAAATTATAATTAGAAGGTCGAGTTTGTTAAAAAATTTATAATTACACCTACCTTTAAAAAGATAAACGTTAAAGACAAATATATTACCTCTAATTCAAAAAGTAAATATTAACCCATTTCCCATTTTGAAGAAAAAAAATGTGTAATTCACCGCCAGCACTCATTTCTCAGAGCAAACAGGAAATGAGTTATAGACAAAGACCACCTTCTCTCTTGGATATGAATTATTCTCGGCCTTTTTTAAACAAATTTATACCTATGTGTATCTACCTATCCATCTATCCAAAAAGAAACATATTATGATATTGGGGTGGAATTATATAGATGGTATCTGTTTATATCATAGTGAAACTTGCCTTTTTTTCACCCTATTCCTTAAAGCTCTATTTATGATAATATGGGTAATACATTTTTAATCATTGCATAGTATTCTTTAGTATGAATGAATTGTATGTTAATGAGCCAAGTACCTATCAAAGAGTTGAATCTTCTCTAAGCTGCTGAAATGAGCATCATTGCACACACCCCACAATTCCCTAGGGTACCAACTGAGAAGTGGAATTGCCAATCATCATCGATAAAGATTAATGAGAAATCACAAGTTCTCAATCAAGACTTAGCGTTTGCTAAATAATCATTTAACTGTAAATTTCATTTTAGCTATGTGGGCAAGGACATAAACTCCACAGAAGGAAACAACCATGGTAGCAAACAATACCACCGTATTAAATTATGTTGACATGAAGGAACGCCTAGTTCATTGGCATTTTGTGGAGCAGTTAAAAATCGCTATGATTAAATATGGTATATCTTTATTCAGCAACATTCCATCTCATATAAAATGTTCAGATTATTTCTTAAACCCTTAAAAGCACTTAAAAATTTTTAAAATAGTCACCTCTCACTTATACCCTGAAATTAATAATATAAAGGCAATGATGTAATGGTATATTTGGAATTAATTCAGACTCAGTTCTCCAATTTGGTCTTGCTTAGTCTTGGGACCTAACTGGGCAGGCAGTTATTATCTAATACAGATGAGCTACCACATTACCATTAATATGGTACATTCATGTATTCAGAATATACAGGGTCACTGCCTCTTGAGACCGTAAAAAGTTTTGCTATAATCTTCCCACACTTGACCCTTCCACTGGACATCACCAAAATCAAATAAACATAAAATGAATTGTGGGTTTATAAAAAATGCTCACTACTATTCTATGTATGTCGGGGTGCTGGGGAAACTTTTAATATCTAGAGACTTTGAGCCTAGTTTATAAAATTAGTGGCTGTCTTTCCACCTCCAGACTTCAGAAAATTAGTTCCTTTTTTACCTTACCATTGCTGACACGTCCTTCACACACACTTCTGGCTTTGGGAGAGGTAATAAAACTCAGAAGGGTTTCTGCAGAAGGCTGGCTTCCTGCCATCAGTTAGCACTGGTTGATTTGCTTTTAACATTAACGCCGCTTGTCCAGAAGAGTAAATGAGAGTCTTCATGGAGATTGATCTAACTGGGGTGTCTGAACAGATTATCTAATAGAGTAGTATTAAGAACATCAACCACCACTTAATGAGCATTTCCTGTATTGGAATATCTGCATCATTTTTCCAAGATTCTTTCTAACAGAACTGTTATTGGTAGAAATATTCCCTGAGGCTAAGAACAACTTTTGATGCCTCTCCAGCTACAGATTCAAGAGTCTGAAGCACTGTGTGGCTGCAGGAGGACCCATCAGCCCTGGGGTGATTGAGGACTGGAAACGCATCACTAAGTTGGACATCTATGAAGGCTATGGGCAGACGGAAACTGTAGGTTGATGCTGACTCACTATTTAGCCAGAAACCAAACTTGTCCATTCATTGTGTAAGCACACTGTCAAAGCACTAAGCACGCACTAGAAATGCACAACTGGATATTAAGCACAGGAAGAGGAAATGGCTTAAACTAGAGAGACCCCTCTTGCATGGTAAGACAAAGAATTACAGGTACAGATACTTTACAGATTTACAGATTTCACAACAGAAAGTTGAACTAGTTTCCACCTGACAATTCCTGCCCTCTTTGTGGAGTATAAGGCAATGTCATGTGATAAGAATGAAAAAATATGGGGTAGAAGTCTGAGTGGAGGATGTTTAAAATTATCATTGCTGAAAATGGAAGAAAGAGTAGATTATGAAAATAAAGGAGAAATGGGTTAGGATAAGAGCACATTTGAGGTTGGAGAGCATTAATCTTCAAAGTCACTATTTAGTTGTGTCATTTTCTCCAATATCACTCTAAAACACAGATGAAAAGCATGGTAAAAGTGGACAGTTAGATTGAAGCAGGATTAACATTTTGCCAAGAAGGTGCGATAAAAGGGCAGCAGGCAAGGGATATAGGGATATTGGCATTAAGATGAAAGACTAAGAAATTAAGCTGATCAGAGAAGGAAGGGAATTCAAGAAAAGGCAGGTCAATGGTGAGAAGACAAGGCACTGGAGATGTCAATGGAACTGAAAGGACTGAAGATAATTGTCTTAGTCTGCTCAGGCTGCTGTAACAAAATATCATAGATTGAGTGGCTTAAACAACCAAAGTTATTTTTCTCACAGTTCTAGAGGCTGGAAGTCCAAGATCAGAGTGCCACAAAGGCCAGGTTTTAGGAAGAGTCCTCTTCTAGGTTGCAGACTACCAACTTCTCATGGTGTTCTCACGGACAGGGAGAGAGAGAGAGACCAAGCTCTTTCCAAGCTCTTTAGTGTCTTTCAGTTTGTTTGTTTGTTTGTTTTTAAAGAGAGGCAGGGTCTTGCTTTATTGCCCCAAACTAGAGTGCAGTGGTGTGACCACAGCTCCCTGCAGCCTCGAACTCCTGGGATTAAGAGATTCTCCAACCTCGGCCTCTGAAACAGTTGGGACTACAGTATGCACCACCATGCTTGCTACTTATTTTATTTTATTTTTTAGCAAAGACACAGCCTTGCTATGTTGCCCAAACTGGTTTCAAACTCCTGGCCTCAGGGACCTTCCCACCTCAGCATCCCAGCATATCCAGGATGACAGACACAATTCACCATGCCCAGCATCTCTTCTTATAAGGGCACTAATCCCATCATGAGGGTGCCACCCTCATGACCTCATCTAAACCCAATGACCTCCCGAAGGCCTCATCTCCAAATACCATCACAGTGAGCAGTAGGGAATTAGCACATAAATTTTGAGGAGACACATCACATTCCCTGGAGATCAGGATCAAGGAAGGAAGAGACTGGGGGTAGAACTGATCATTCATATGGATGTAGGAGGCACTAGGGATGACAGTGGGACCCGGAGTCAAAGGAAAGATCATGAACCTCATGCTGAAGGCTTTAATGGATAAGGAATGACTGAGAGGTTGGTAAATTATAACAACAAAGAGTGGTATAGGGTGGTAAATGTAAATGGCACGAATCTCAAAAAGACAAGGGAATTGCACATAGCGTCAGAGAAGTAATGGTCAGAAGGTGGTATTGTGAGCTCAAAAGATGCCAAACCCAAGGAATACAAAAGGATCAACATTCCCCACTTGAAAAAAATAAGTAGAAACCTCTTCCCATGGAAGAGCCAGGTCTCTGGAAAGGTAACTGATGAAGAGAACATCCAGTAAAGAGGATATAGATGTGGATGTAGAAGAGTTCCTTAACCACTGAATTGATGTTCTATCTAGACGGCACTGTGAAAAGTTTCTGGAAGGAAAGAGTCAGGGAACAAACAGTCCCGTTCCTGCAACATGAGGATGAGAATAAGCAGAAAAGCTTATATGATGGAAACACCACAGATAAGAATGTAGAGCTGGTACCTTAGGCTGGTGGCCAAATTTTTACATGAATTGGTTTCAGTGTTTTCCAGGTAGATAGGAACAATAGAAAATAGGGAAGTGGGCCAGGAGCAGTGGCTCACGCCTGTAATCCCAGCACTTTGGGAGGCCAAGGCAGGCAAATCATGAGGTCAAGAGATCGAGACCATCCTGGCCAACATGTGAAACCCTGTATTTACTAAAAATACAAAAAATTAGCCGGGTGTGGTGGCACACACCTGTAGTCCCAGCTACTCAAGAGGCTGAGGCAGGAGAATCACCTGAACCTGGGGGGCGGCGGTTGCAGTGAGCCAAGATCGTACCACTGCACTCCAGCCTGGGGACAGAGTGAGACTCCATCTCAAAAAAAAAAAAAAAAAAAAGAAAATAGGGAAGTGTTGCCTGGATTAACTGCATTCACTGCTAGATGGTCCATAAAACAGGCTCCCTGAGAAGCAAAAACACAAAATATTTTTGAGAGAATTGAATACCCAATATTTTTAAAACATTCAAATAGCCAGCATGGGAAAAATAAGAATTTGTGGTGGGGGGGCAGGGGGATTTCTTACATTTGTTTTACATATTACTATTGTTTTTACGAATTATACTAAGAAGGGAATTCCATAATCTTGGTAACACCAAAGCCTTTTTATAGGACTTAGTTCTGTCCTTATACGTCCAAAAAAATTCTTTGGTGACTAGGAAAACCTCAGACTCTGTGGGAGAAGACAAAACAGTCAAATTGATAGCCCAGGCTCTGGGGAGAGGTCTATAGTTTGAGGACCCTGGTGGAGCTATGTAGTTCCACATGGCTCAGGAAACATCCTCACTTAGAAAGCTAAAGAAAATTCAGAACACAAGGTTCAAATCTTTGAGACCTCATAGTCAAGCTCACGCTTGGTAGGCAAGTTACAATTCAAAACTGTAAAAGAGGGAACTTGAGAAATGATCAAATTCTGTCTCAGATTCTGTCTATACTACACTCACAGATCCATTTAATTACATCCAAAGAGTTGACATTTTCAGCACCCAGGACTCATTGCATTGTATTTCCCCACTGATCTCAGGTTGTGAATGATTCTGTCTAGCAAGAAAACAGCACATCTTAGGCAATAATGATTTTGGCTTTATCTTTCTTTTTATGAAATACAAATATAACTGACACTCAGAACATCTGAAATAAGGCAAGGTTGATACACTAAGTTGATATGATTCCAGCAACACCTAATAAACTTGGCATTTTTAGTTAGTCATACAGCCTGCATGGGAGAAAACATACATCTTCCATTTAATTGTAATGTACTGGCAATAGCTAAGGAGTCTTGTGTTTTGTGAGCATTATTTGGGATGCAAGTGACAGAAATGTATTTCAAACAAGCCTGAGCAAAAGTGGAAATTATAAGTCCATTTTGCTGGGAACAGCTTCAAGGCTTACGGAATCAAGACTGGAGGGGCCAAAACACCAGGACTAAAAAAACTCTTTAAAACATCAGCTCTCGCTTTCTCTCCCTCTCAGTTGCTCCATCTGCTTTTTTCTCTGAGTTGTTCTCTGATGAGTTTCTTCCACAAAGCAAACAAGATTAACACTAGCAACTCTGGAGTCACCGCTCCTTCAGACAAGATCAAAGTAGCCCTACTTCTACCTCTACTTTGGAAAATTCTTGGAACAGACTCTGATTGTCCATGCTTCTGTCATATGCTTTTCCCTTGGACTGTAACTTAAGGGGCCTAACCTGAGACATTTGTTCATGTCAAAAAGTGGTTCTACAGAACCATGATTAATAGTCCCATCAGATTAGACGGAGGGAAGGAGGAGTTCTTAAAGAAACTATAAAACTAGTTACTGCAGTACACTAGAGAAAGATCACTATGGCCATCCTCAAAAACATTCAGAATCTGGGGGCTCCAATTTGTTAGCATGTAAACACAAGAAAATATTAAGTCTCTTTCCATGTAAGACTCAGCAATAGGTACTGGAAAAATAACTACGTAGAAGACAGAAATAATTCCTGTTCTAGGCTGGGAACAGTGGCTCATGCCTATAGTCCCAGCACTTTAGGGGTAAAATTCTAACAAATAAAATTTTCTCCATCCCATTACACCCATGGTTGACTCATCCAAGATCCAGTTCTCATGTCCTCCAAGGTAGACCTCTGTGCCCTCTTTCGGGTGCCCTACATGTATGCTAAAGTATTTCTCAGCAGCCAACAATTACTTATTTTTGAGACATTTATTATTGAAAATCTCAAAAGACAAAAATAGACAAAACTGTATTTGAATTCCCATGTATCCACTGCCCATTTCAACAATTATTACCTAATCCTGTTTTATTACTCCTCTACAATCCCAAAAATTATATTTTTTCATAAATAGCTTTAGTATATTTTAAAAAACAAGCACTAAAAAACAAACATATTCTCCAATTATACCTGAAAGTTAACAGTAATTGCCTTTTATTAACAAATATCTACCATTGACATTTTCATCCATCATCTAAGTCATGCATGTTTTCTTGATACCATTTGTTCCAATTAAGCTCACACATTGTGGCTAGTTGATAAGTCTTTTGTGTATCTTTTAATCTATGAATTTCCTCATTACCTTCTTTTTCCCTTGAATTTGTTATTTTAAAAAACTGAGTTGTTGGTTCTTTTGAATATTTCACAGCCTGGATTTTGCTAATTGCTGTATGGTTTACATGTTCTTCTGTTCCCCTGCATTTCCTGTAAATTGACCTAGAGGTTAATTTAGTCACACTCCTGCTTTATTTTTTTTAATCAAGATTACTTGTTAGACTGTGTAATGTTGTTCTGTTAGGAGGCACATAATGTCTGGTTATGATCAATAACTAGATCCATTAATTTATTGCTTTTTTAAAGAAAAACTTGCCTGCATTTCTTTGAACAGGGTCTACTCTGTGCCACTTCCAACACAATAAAATTGAAGCCAAGCTCTCTGGGGAAGCCATTGCCACCTTATATTGTCCAGGTAGGAGATCACAGTAATGATTATGACAGATATTATTAAGTGAGCTCTTACAGTTGTTTATCTAAATTTCTGACATAAAGGTAGGCAATGAGGAAAGTCCAGCATTCTCTAAATTCACCCCAAGGATAATCTCACATGATTGTTTTATTTCCACCTCAATATCCTTTTGGAATACAGAGTCCAGACACAGGAATGAGGGAAGGAGATGCTGACAATTTTGCAGAATGTCCCTTTAATGTAGCTCAAGTTTCAAATACAGAGAAATCAAATTTAAAAAATTTGCTATTAATAAGATGTGCAAAATAAAGACAACTATTTTGAATGCACCATAATAAGCGTTCTGTACTTGAACTAAAAATATACTGAAGTGGGAAGTCTAAGCCACTAGTCAGCTGCTCAGGTGTCGATTATTATAAATACTGTAATGTGATTCCCAAATGATGTAGCTGAATTCACAGTATGGGCACAGGTAGCAATACTAAGATGGTAGGGCAAATGCTGTGTCTAGGATTTTATTACATAAAAGCAGGCTCAAATTAGCAGCAGTTATAAAATTACCATTATTCATTTCAAGATAGTCCTTTGCTTTCACGCCTATCTCGCCTTTTTTTAACATTGATCAAAAGGAAATAGTAAGTTCTCAACCTGAATGAAACAAATATTAGTATTTACTTTAACTATTATACCATTCTGAAATTGACTCAATTTTGTTAAAGATAATGTTTACTGTAGAGTTCTATTTTTTGTTGTTTGCCTATCCAGTTTTACTACATATTATTTAACAGGATGTGGAAGTTAACCTAATACATTGAGGTTTATATGTTTGTTTTTTCCAATAATCATGAATAGGTACTACATTATATTAAATGTGTTTTCTGATCCTATTAAAAAGGTAAAATAGTTTTTCTCTATTAATAGAGTTAATTAAAAATATTTTCAAATGTTAAATTTTCATTGCATTTCTTTCTTCTTTTTATTTTCTTGGATTGAATTTCTTAATTTTTATTTGTTTGGGCCTTTGCATTTAGAGACATGAATAAAATGAGCATGTAATTTTCCTCTCAAAAAATAAGAAAAAATTAAAATGTTCCTTGCATACTAAAGTATAAACAAAAATGAAATAAATGAAATTGAAAAATAAAATGTTCCTTAGGATTTTCTTAGAAAAAAAATCTTCCTACAAAATCAACAAACCTTAGAACTAAGAAAAACAAATGAGAAAAATACACAAAGAAATAAAATCAGAAGTGAAAGAGGAGACACTCCAACTCATGCCATAGAAATGTGAAGAATCCCTATAGAATCCCTATAAATAATTATATGTCAACAAAGCCAGGTGTGGTGGTACACGCCTGAAATCCCAGCACTTTCGGAGGCTGAGGCCAGTGGATCACTTGAGGTCAAAAGTTCAAGACCATCTTGGCCAACATGGTGAAACCCCGTCTTTACAAAAATACAAAAATTAGCTGGGTGTGATGGCAGGTGCCTGTAATCTCAGCTACTCAGCAGGCTGAGGCAGGAGAATTGCTTGAACTCCGCAGGCGGGGGTTGCAGGGAGCCAAGATCATACCACTGCACTCCAGCCTGGGTGACAAGAACAAAATTCCATCTCAAAAAAAAGAAAGGAAAAAAATTATATGTCAACAAAATAGACAACTTAGAAAAAATGGATAAAGTCCTAAAAACATACAACCTACCAAGACTGAATCATAAAGAATTAAAAAGTCAGAACATACCAATAACTAATAGATTAAATTAGTAATCAAAAACCTTCCAACAAAGAAAAGCCCAGCACCAAATGCCTTCACAGATGCATTCTACCAGAATGAGGAACAAAGATGACATGATAATCTCAAAAGACACAGCAAAAGCATTCCACAGTATTCAACACCTTTGATGATAAAAATTCTCAAGAAATTGGGTAGAGAAGAAATTTACCTCAACACAATAAAGGCCATAAATAAAAAGCACAGAGCTAACATCATACTCAATGGTCAAAAACTGAAAGCTTTTCTCTCATATCTGGAACAAGGAAATGATACACATTCTCATCACTTCTATCCAACATAGTATTCTAATTCCTAGCAAGAGTAAGTAGAAAATAAAAGGAAAAAAGAAGTATTCAAATCAGAAAGGAAGAAGTAAGATTATCTCTGTTTGCAGATTACATGATCTTACAGATGTGCAGAAAATTATATTTCTACCTATGGTATAAAGAAAAGTCTAAAGATTAACCAAAAAAATTAGGATAAACAAATTTAACAAAGTTTCAGGATATAAGATCAATACACAAAACTCAGTTGTGTTTCTATACACTACAATAAATTATCGAAAAGGAAATTAAGAAAACAATCTTGGCTGGGCAAGGTGGCTCATGCCTGTAATCCCAGCACTTTGGGAGGCCAAGGTGGGCAGATCACTTGAGGCCAGGAGTTCAAGACCAGCCTGGCCAACATGGCAAAACCCCATCTCTACTAAAAATACAAAAATTAGCCAGGCATGGTGGCACATGACTGCAATCCCAGCTATTCAGGAGGCTGAGGCAGGACAATCACTTGAACGCGGGAGGCGCAGGTTGTAGTGAGCAGAGATCGCACCACTGCACTCCAGCCTGGGTTACACAGCAAGATCTGTCTCAAAAAAAAAAAAAAAAGTCTAACTCATAGATCTGGAAAGTGAATTGGTGGTTGCCAGGAGCTGGTGGAGAGGAGAAAATAGGAAGGTATCCACCAAGGGGTACAAAATTTCAGCTACACAGACAGTAACTACTAGAGATCTACTGTACAGCATAGTGCCAACAGTTAACAACACTGTATTACATACTTAAAATCTTGCTAAGGAGATATATTAAGTGTTCTTATTACCAAAATAATAATAATAATAAGAGGGTGGGAGGAAACTTTTGAAGATGATGAATACGTTCATGGCACAGATTGTGGTGACAGCTCCATGGGTGTTTACTTCTCTTCAAACTCATCAAGTTGTACACATTAAATATGTATAGCTTTTTGCATGTCAACTGTACCTCATTAGAGGGTTTATTTTTTTTAATTCAGGTGAGAAAGGAGAAGAGGACCCACACAAAGGGGGAAGATGAAAGAGATATTTTTTAATTTGTCAAAATGAAGTATAACTTCATTCCTTACACTCCCCATCCAAAACACACACACATACACACACACACACAGACACACACACACACACACACACACACACTTCCCACAAAGAAAAACAGGCCCAAATGGCTTGGTGGTGAATTCTATCCAACATTTAAGGAAGAAGCATTAACATTAATCCTTCACAAACTCTCCCCAAAAACATATAACACCAGGATTTTGGAGGCTGTGCCTCAAAATGGGGTCATAGTATGAGCCAGGATCATCCTGATACCAAAACCAAAGACATCACAAGAAAAGAAAACCATAAATTAATATTTCTTATGACTATAGGTGCCAAAAAACTCAACAAAATACCAGCCAACCTAACAAGGAACATATAAATGGATTATATACCATAACCAAGTGGGATTATTCCAGAAATACAAAGTTGGTTCAAACTATAAAAACCAATTAATATAACGTAAAACAAAGTACACAAATCACATGATCATCTCAACAGACACAGAAAAATCATTGACAAAATCTAACACCAACACCTATTTATGGTAACAACCCTCAACAAACTAGCAATGAAAGGGAACTTTCTCAGCCTGACAAAGGGCATATAGAAACCCCACAGCTCACATCAGACTCAACAGTAAAAAACTGAAAGTGCTCCCACTAAGATCAGGACTTATGAGAATATTCACTCTTCATAGAGGTTCTATCCAGAGCAATTAGGCAAGAAAAAGAAATAGCATCCCAATTGGAAAGGAAGAAGTAAAACTATCTCTATTCAACATGACATGACCATGTATACAGAAAATCCTAAGGAATACACACACACTATTAGAGCTAATAACGGAGGTCATCAAAGTTGCGGGAAATAAGATTAATATACAAAAAATTATTAATAGTATTTCTATGTAGTATCAATAAACAAAAAATAAAATTAATAGAACAATTTCATTGAAAATAAAATTTTTAAAATCTCATTTAAAAATGTATTCTCCAGATAATTCATCTAATTTACTAGACTTAGTACTAAATGCCACTTTTTTCCTAAAGTCTAAAGTTCATCATCAAAGTATAAAGACGTATTATCCCTGAAGACCTTCTGATCCTTAGGGCTGGTAGTTTCTATAGAAAAGTTTCAAAGTATTCAGCAAGGATAATAAATTCAAAATGAGTATGCATATTGCTTTCCAAGGTGACAACTTGGAAGGCTGTAGCCCTCAAAATTGAGCTAGCATCTCAGTGTACTTTTTAACTCCTGTCACATTACTTCATGGTCACGCCTTCCATTTCAGGTCAATAAAGAAGCCACTCGGCCGAAATAAGTCATTATTTTCTTTTTTGAGACAGAGTTTTGCTCTTGTTGCCCAGGCTGGAGTGCAATGGCATGATCTCGGCCTCCCGGGTTCAAGCAATTCTCCTGCCTCAGCCTCCCAAGTAGCTGGGATTACAGGCATGCGCCACCACGCCCAGCTAATTTTGTATTTTTAGTAGAGACGAGGTTTCTCCATGTTGGTCAGGCTGGTCTCAAACTCCTGAGCTCAGGTGATCCGCCCACCTCGGCCTCCCAAAGTGCTGGGATTACAGGCGTGAGCCACCGCACCCGGCCAATAACTCATTATTTTCAAACTGTATTTTATTTATTCCTAACCTGCCCTCTAATTCTTAATAGGAAAAAATAACACCACCTCCTAGACTGTTATAAAACTGCCAAATCTGTTTTTAAATTTTCATGTTCTTTATATTTCTTTTCTTATACATAAGATGGCTAATTAAGTGTCTTGTTTGAAAGGCCTTTCTGAGATGCTGGCTTTCCTAAAACTTTGTACTAACCAGGCAATGGAGCCCTTACCTGTATTGTCTTATTTCATCCTCACAATAAAGCTGTATAATAGGTGCACTTTTAAATCTCTGATTTTCTAGATGAGGAAACTGAGGCACAGAGAAGTATCCAAGATTCTCAGAGTCAGAAGGTGTCAGAGTGGACATGCAAACCCAAATATTTCCAGCTCTGGCACCCTCACACTGACGACTGAACCACACTGCCTCTTAGGTTGCCCAGTATCTAGGTACACCAACCAAGCACTTTCCTGGCATCTTAAATGGGGGTAGAAAGGCTTAAGTTTAGATCTTGTGGTGTTTTAGAAAGAGCACAAATGGTTTGTAAGGAAAATTCCTTTAGTGATTATCTAATTTCAGATTGTGGATGAAAACTCAAATCTCCTGCCTCCAGGGGAAGAAGGAAATATTGCAATCCACATAAAACTAAACCAACCTGCTTCTCTGTACTGTCCACACATGGTAAGAAAATTTTCTTTTTTCCTAAATACTTTCATTGTTGCTACTAATCATAGTGCCATTACTGTTGAGTACTTTATGATTTGCCAAATACTTTTGTCCCAATTTTTAATTTTGCAAATTTTTGAGTCTCCAAAAATGTTAAATAGTAGCACAATGAACACCTACCTGTACATCTCTCACCTATACTCACTTCTTATTAAGATTTTGCCCCATTTACTTTATATTTGCACATTTTTGATGAGACATTTGGGAGTAAATGCAGACATTATGACACTTTGTCCTTAAATATTTCAGTAGCATTCCCCTAAGAACTTTCTTCTTAAACGTCAACACCACCACATCTATGAAAATTAAAAATAATTCTTTAATACTATCTAATATCTAGCCAATACTTAGACTTTCTCAATTGTACTCAAATGTGTTTTATAGCTTTTGTAAATCCAGAACTCAATCAAGGTTCATGCATTTATTTGGTTCTCATATCTCTTTAGTTGTTTTTATCTATAACTGTCCCACCACCATGTTTTTCATGACATGGACATTTTGAAGAATAGAGAACTGTCGTGTTAAAAAATGCCTCACTTTCTAGGCTTACATATTGTTTCCTTATAATGAGATCCAGGATAAACATCTTTCTCAAGAATATTAAGTAGATGATGTATATTTCTTATTTGCTTATGGGGGGAAACATTAGGTTGTCTCATTTTGGGTGCTGATAATTTTGATCTTTTGATTAAGGAGGTGAGTGCCATTTCCATTGTAAAGGTACATTTTCCTCTTTGTAATTAGTAAAATCGGCCCTGTAACAATTACAGACTCTGTAAATATCCTATTCTCCAATTAACTTTCACCCAATCATTTTAGCATCCATAGATGATTCTTTTCTTTTCGGAAACAATTATTAAAATAAAGAGTGGCTGGGCACAGTGGCTCATGCCTGTAATCTCAACACTTTGGGAAGCTAAGATGGACAGATCACTTGAGCCCAGGGGTTCAAGACTAGCCTGGGCAACATGGCAAAACTCCATCTCTACAAAAAAAAATACAAAAATTAGCCAGGCATGGTGGCATGCACCTGTAGTCCCAGCTACTCAGGAGGCTGAGGTGGGAGGATAAACTGAGAGCAGGATGTCAAGGGTGTAGTGAGCTGGGTGTGATGGCACCACTGTGCTCCAGCCTGGGCAACAGAGCAATACCCTGTCTCAAAAACAAATAAATAAAATGGGGGGTTCAGAACAGTGATTTTCAAACTGCTATTTCTTATACATTAATTAGGTGGCATTATTCCATAAAGATGAGCAGTCCATTTTATCTATAAAGGGGGGCTTTCTTTTAATTACTTTTAAAATATTTATTTATTTAGCCTTTCCTGATAATAAAACTCACGTGTGTTCAATATAGACAACTTTCAAAAATACAGAAAAGACCAAAGAAGAAAAGCATATTAACTCATAATGCAACCATTCTTAGCCACTATTAACATGTGATATGTATATATCCTTCATTCTTTTTCTATTTACATGTATTGTTTTATAAAAGTGGGATTGTACTCTATCAGCTTTTGTGAAGCCTGTTTTTTTACTTATGATTTTCAGAGATCAGTAAATCTTATACAACAACTTTTTTTTTTTTTTTTTTTTTGAGACAGGGTCTCAGTCACCCAGGCTGGAGTGCAGTGGCACAATCTTGGCTCACTGCAACCTACACCTCCCAGGTTCAAGCGATTCTACTGCCTCAGCCTCATGAGTAGCTGGGATTACCAGCTCTCACCACCACGCCCAGCTAATTTTTGTATTTTTAGTAGAAACAGGGTTTTACCATGTTGGCCAGGTTGGTCTGGAACTCCTGACTTCAAGGGATCCACCTGCCTCAGCCTCCCAAAGTGCTGACAGCCACCACACCCAGCCCTTATATTAAAACACTTTTAATAATTTTATAAAATCCTATCAAGGAGAACTATCATGATCTATTTAACATATCTGCTATTGTTGAAAATTTTGGTTACTTCTAATGTTTTATATTGTAAATACTACTTCAATGAGTATCCTTGTTAACTCTTCAAATGCCTCTTTGAGTATTTCTCATGGAGTTTTTGAGTTAAAGCCTAGGTAAAATGTTTTAAATATTTTAATATTATGAATTTCTGTGAGAGAATAATGCTTAATATTTCCAAACTTTGATAACACAACTTCAATACGCTGAGACTTTAAAATCATGTTCTCACCCATAAGACAGATTCCAAAGAAGAGACCCAGATATCTCATATACCTACTGGGATTACTGTGCTGTTTCAGAATGAGCTGCTTACACAGCTTTTCACTAAAGTTTATTAGAACTCTAACAAGCAGGTTGTCCATTAGATCTAAGAATCTGGACAAATTGGTGACGTGGTCTCTATGGCAATGAGTCAAATGCTGTTAGAATCTGGCCGGGCGCAGTGGCTCATGCCTGTAATCCCAGCACTTTGGGAGGCCGAGGCAGGCAGATTATCTGAGGTCAGGAGTTTGAGAGCAGCCCGGCCAACATGGCAAAACCCCATCTCTACTAAAAATACAAAAAAAATTAACCGGGCTTGGTGATCGGCACCTGTAATCCCAGCTACTTGGGAGGCTGAGACACGAGAATCGCTTGAACCTGGGTGGCAGAGGTTGGCAGTGAGCCGAGATCACACCACTGCACTCCAACTTGCGTGACAGCGTGAGACTCTGTTTCAATAATAAAAATAAAAATAAAAAATAAAAAAAAAGAATCTGTGAACACTCCACGGAAAGATCCTGCAAAATGGGCCAATCTCATGCAAAGGGAAATTTTCACCAATCACTCTAATTGTGCTTCTGGTGTAAGAACCTTAAGCTGAAGCCACCTTTTTCTGATGGAATTTTGGTCAGGGGTGGTATGAAAATTAAAGGCACAATTCAAAGACAGGGAACAGTGATTGCATTTGATGGATGATGAGCCTGAGAAAATAGCAGCCAACACCCCTTACATATACTGTACCTGGCCCTGTGCTAAAATGCTGTGTCCATGTCGCCTCATTTAAGCCTCAGGACAAACCTCTGAGTGAAGTGCCATCATTACTCTTGTTTCTAGCTGGGACAAAAAAAAAAGCTGAAGTTAAGAGAAATGACCAAGGAAAGTTCTCCGTGTTTGTTGAGTTTTCTATGTGAGATCCCCTGGAGAGTGGGGATCCTGACTTATTTTTCTCAGTCTCCCCTGGGGCTAGCCAGAGTGCTCAATTCATATCACTAAATGATTGCGAGAGGGAAGTAAATGTAGGTTTCTGGATTTGTCATTCTATCAGGTGAGCTGGGAGGAATATGCTTCAGCAAGAGGCCACATGCTTTACCTCACAGGTGACAGAGGTATCATGGATGAAGACGGCTACTTCTGGTTGTCTGGTAGAGTTGATGATGTTGCCAATGCATTGGGTCAGAGATTGTGAATGCTGTGGTTATTGCTATTGAGCCTGGGGCTGTGGGAGTTTGAAGAAGACTCTGGACTGCTTCCAATACATAGGAATTATATTTCTTAAATTTAGAAAATGCAAACAACCAAAAATAAAAGAATAAAACTCATCCACAATCTCATATTTTGGAGTATATTCTTCTAATCTTCTTTCTTCTTATATGTAAACTTTTTTTTTTTGGTAGAATTGAGTTCAGGGAGAAATGCTCTAGCACAACTTGCCTTTTTCACTCAATAATGTAATAGAAATATTTTTCTGTGCAATTACATATAAAAATTCATTTTTTAAATTAGTTTATCATGACCAATAAGTACACAGATCTTACATGAATAGTGTCAGGCCTCTGAGCCCAAGCTAAGCCATCATATCCCCTGTGACCTGCACGTACACATCCAGATGGCCGGTTCCTGCCTTAACTGATGACATTCCACCACAAAAGAAGTGAAAATGGCCTGTTCCTGCCTTAACTGATGACATTATCTTGTGAAATTCCTTCTCCTGGCTCATCCTGGCTCAAAAGCTCCCTACTGAGCACCTCGTGACCCCCATTCCTGCCCGCCAGAGAACAACCTCCCTTTTTCCTTTACCTACCCAAATCCTATAAAACAGCCCTACCCCTATCTCTCTTCGCTGACTCTCTTTTCCGACTCAGCCCGCCTGCACCCAGGTGAAATAAACAGCCTTGTTGTTCACACAAAGCCTGTTTGGTGGTCTCTTCACACGGATGCGAGTGAAAAATAGCCCAATGGATGTCTACACACATACACACCCCTGTAACCATCTAGATCAAGATATAGGATATTTTTAGCCTCCTGGGCTCTCTCATGTCCTCATACCTCTGTGAAAGCTGTACTTCTTTCATGAATTTTGGACTGAATTTCTATGCCTAATGACAGTTTCAGAGACTGAGAAAAGGAGACTAAATTCTAAGAAGCAACAAATTCCAAGAGCAGATGGTGGCAAGTAGATACCACGGGTCATCCTGATTCAGAGCTTGCTGACCACAAAAATCACAGGAATGTTGAGAAATAGAAATCAAGATCTAGGTTTTATGGACTCATTGCTATTACATGCCACTGCTTCTGGGACGTGAGTCAGCAAACTTGCTTTCTCTCCACTATTCCACTCTGATCCTTGACCCAATTAAACAATCCCAACTATATTTTGCTCAGGAAGTCTCTCTCCTTTGAGCACTCCTTGTTGCAGTAGCAGTGAACGAAGTGCTTGCCTCTGCTTCTAACTGCTCTCAATTGGTACTTTGAGCCCCTCCTCCACAAGTAGCAATTATTCTGACTTCTAAAGTGTAGGTCAAATTTGCCTGTTCCTGAATTTCATATAAACGGAATCATACAGTTTGCACCCTTTTGTGTCTGTCTTCTCACAAAATAATGTCTGGACAATTCATTTATGTTGTTGTATGGATCAACAGTCCATTCTTTCTCATTGCTATGCAGAATTCCATTGTATGAATACACCCAGAATTTATAACCATTCTTATGTTAATGGTGACTGAGGTTATTTCCAATTTAAGAATGCCTCCTTTGCCCAACACCGCTGCACCTGGGAAGTTAGGCATTTTCTCTCACCCTTGGGATTGAGTGTGCGGGTGGTCGAGCAGCCTCGATTCCCAAGCCCCCCTAGCAGCTCTCACAGCAAGCGTCACAAGAGTTGGCACCACTCCAAACAGTCAAAACGGGTCATCCCCCCACCCGACCCCCGCCTTCTCAGGATTTTAAAGACTGTGTAGGAGGAGAAAATGGGGACGGGGGTCCCCTAGTTAATTCATTTATCTTAAGTTCCCGTAACCAAACTACGCCCTCAGTTTACGCCTTTGACCCTCAAAGTTATTTCCACTTCGTACCGTGAGATCTGAATCCCTGAAAGAAGCTGCTTGCCCTACCTGGCTGACCATCCTTGGGCACTCAGCGGTGCTGGGATGCGGCTGCCCTATTTCCCGCGTAGAAACAACTGCAGGGGGCGCCGCCGGCTGAAGAGTGCGGAACTGTGGCCCTGAGCCAAGCTGGGGCAAATATGGGAGACGCGGGATGGGAGAGAGTGGGGAGAGAGGACGCTATGAGGATTCCTGGAGGGAGGGACCACAGCAGAGGCGGTGAGTGGCAGGAGGACGCAAATGTCCCTGCGACCGGGAAGTTTATCGGGTTGAAGTTTCCTCTGTCGTCGCCTCCTGCTCGCGAGCAGAGCTGAGCCTGGTGTGCGGCCTTTCTGGAAAGCCGGCCGCCACCACCCTCGGCGTGGGATGCCGGCCAACAAGGAGCCTCGGGGACACACAAATGGCCGCACCTGAATCTGGCCTGCGCATTGCGACTCTGCCGCGCACGCGCGGCTCCGTCCCCTTCGAGGCGCGCATGTGCTCGCAAAGGGGGCGCTTCCTCCAAAAGGAAAGCCAGAGGCACGCCGGCCTAGGTTGCCTCGTCGCCCCCTGCGCCCTTTCCTGCAGACTGGTGCATAGTATTTTTAAAAATACTGCGAGGACGACGTCTTCTCTGCGAGCCTGGGGAAGAGGCGAAACCACGGGAAGAGTTGAGATGTATCCAGTTAACCAGGTAGAAATTGTACCTCCAGGACTCATCAAGGCTAAATATAAAAGTTGCGTGTTTTTTTTGTTTTTGTTTTTTGAGACTGAGTCTCGCTTTTGTCGCCCAGGCTGGAGTGTAATGGCGCACTATCGGCTCACTGTAACCTCCGCCTCCTGGGTTCAAGCGATTCCCTCGCCTCAGCTGGGATTACAGGGGCCCGCCACCACGCCCGGCTTTTTTTTTTTTTTTTTTTTTTTTTTAAGTAGAGACAGGGTTTCACCATGTTGGCCAGGCTGATCTCGAACTCCAGACCTCAGGTGATCCGCCTGCCTCGGCCTCCCAAAGTGCTGGGATTACAGGCGTGAGCCGCCGCACCTGGCCAAAAGTTGCGTGTGTTTACCAGGGACAACCCTGCGCTTTGAGTTCTACCTGAGCTGTGAATCTCCTGTTATTACTAATCTGTCTACAGATGTGTAAACTGAGGTTCAGAGAGATTACATGACTTATCCATGTCATACAGTGATCAAGAAGTGGAGCTAGGATTTGAACCCATGAAGTCCCACTCCAGATTCCTTCATATAAGTTTACGCGGAAAAAAATTTTTAGATAAGATGTCTAGGTGCCTTCTTTCCTGCCTGCTTTAAAAAAAAAATCAGCTGGAAGAATGTTTTAGTTGTTTTTGTTTTCATAATTGATCATCGTGTGGGGAGCACTAATTCCCCAAGTGGGTCACAAGGAGTTATCCTGAGCAGGAATGCTCTTACTGTCCCCCTTGCTCCTGTACTCATACAGTCTACCTCTTGGGGACACAGCACCAAGTAAATTTCACCGATTGAGTGTTCCTACGTTCTAGAAAATGGCACTCTACACTCACAAGTGGTCGTATATAAGTTGGCATTTCAACTATGTCTTCAACAGGCCATACCATCACCCTTTTATGCTGGCCATTTCTGGGTGGTGCAGATTGTGATAGATCCAGTGAACTCCATGGTCATGTGCCCGCTGCTGTGCCTCCTTTGCAGTAAAATGGGTCCTTGGTCCCACAAGGCCGTGAGGGATCCTGCCCTAGTGGATCTAAAGGTCTTTATGTCCTCAGAAAGTGTTGTGTTTGAGGCCCTGTGGACAGCAAAGGCAAACCCAATATACCTATATGGGTCTATCCCTGACTGAATAAATAAATCACTGCACTTTCCAAAATGGAAGGGATCCAAGCTAGTCAGCTTGCCACCAAGTGGCTTAGCTGGTGTCTTCAAAAGATAGCACTGTTCAGTTGGTCATTCTTGCTGGAAGGTTGAACATTTGGCAGCAGCAATAGCTAGATTGGCCTTGAAATAGAAGCCCATCTTACTGCAACCACGTAGAGCCTCTATCACTGACAATCATGGCTACCCCACCCATGCACCCATTACGCCAACACGGGTGCCCAACAACAGGCTGGCTTATGTCCACTGGCTAATTCATTTTGTCAACCTGGTCACTTACTGTCTCTTCCATGGTTTATTCTAATGAGGGTTAACGGAGGTCTATCCACATTCCTCTACTCCAGACCTCCTTGTCCTGATCTTCTCATCTTTCCCCTCTGATCAGCCACCCACATCATTCACCACTGTCCATAAGTCCAGGCACATTTATACTGAAGCCACTCCTCTTGCCACACAAAGTAGATCATTAGGAATACTACCAGAAGCTCTGCCCAGTGGGAGGACTTTTCTCCTTACAAGGCCGGCTCAAGAAGTACAGCAGTGCAGCCACCATTTCAGCATGCCCTTACATACCTAGCCAACTCATCCACGAATCAAGTCTGGGCTTCCTAGTCCACCGTCTGCTGCTCATATGGGATCCCCCATCAGCCATGGGGAAGAGCTGAGGGAGGGGCACAGCAGTAGACAGCATGAGTATCCAGGCTTCCATGCTCCTACAGCTCACATATTTCCTCCAGCCCTGCTCAAGCCTTCCTCCCATCTCATGAGGGATTGCTCTGGAAGATGCCTGACCTGACCTAATGAGAACGAAAGAACCCAAATCATGATGGGCAGTTCTGCCACCTGATGTCCCATGGTCAGGGGCTTTGTCTCTATCCAAGCTGTGGAAGAATGCCAGGAGTTATTTTATGAAAAGCATAAAGTTCTGTACTGCAGATGGCAGTCTTGTTCTAGAACCCAAGGGGCTTGGGTTTTTATTCTCCCACTGGTGTACTATCTTGAAAACTCTGACATCATAGGGTCTCCTAGATCATATGAACCAAGCACAGAGCCATTTCCACTACAGCCTGCACCTGCTGCAGATCACTTTTCTGCAGCCTTGAAGGGAAACAGAAATCCAAGATGTCTTTGTTTTAAGGTGAGTTTAAAGTTGTGTTGTCCAGTACAGTAGCCACTACCCCCATGTGTCTACTGAGCACTTGAAACGTGGCTTGTGACAAATGTTGAAATGATAATATTTTGGATATATAGTATTATATAAAATATATTATTGGCCGGGCACGGTGGCTTACACCTGTAATGTCAGCACTCTGGGAGGCTGAGGTGGGCTGATCACTTGAGCCCAGGAGCTCAAGATCACCCTGGACAACATAGCGAAACCCCACGTCTATTAAAAAATATAAAAATTAGCCAGGCACGGTGGCTTGTGCCTGTAGTCCCAACTACTCAGGAGACTGAGGTGGGAAGATCACTTGAGACCAGGAGGTCGAGGAAGCCATGATTGTGCCACTGCACTCCAGCCTGGGTGACAGAGCAAGACCTTGTCTCAAAAAAAAAAGAAAGTATTATTGGCCGGGCGCGGTGGCTCACACTTGTAATCCCAGCACTTTGCGAGGCCGAGGTGAGTGGATCACGAGGTCAGGAGTTCGAGACCAGCCTGGCCAACACAGTGAAACCGCTTCTCTACTAAAAATACAAAAATTAGCTAGGCATGGTGGTGTGCGCCTGTAATCCCAGCTACTTGGGAGACTGAGGCAGGAGAATGGCTTGAACCCGGGAGGTGGAGTTTGCAGTGAGCCAAGATTGTGCCACTGCACTCCAGCCTGGACGACAGAGCTAGACTCTGTCTCAAAAAAAAAAAAAAAGTATTATTACAATTAAGTTTACCTGCTTTTTTTCTCTTTTCACATTGCTACTAGAGAATTTTAAATTACATTCATGCCTTGCATCATACTTCTATTGGACAGCGATGAAGCAGCAATCACCCATTTACAGATTTACCAAGCTTGTGGACTATCTGCCACTTGTGAGGTACTGAGCTGAGTGCCGAGGAGAAAAAGCTGAAAAAGACAAAGGATCAGCTCTCATGGAGGCTTCTTTCCTTTCAGGAGATGAGTAATTAGTGTCTTGTGTGATGCATGCCAAGAAGGAGGTGTCCCCTGGGTATGGGAGCATAGGAGAGTGGCATCCGAGTCATGCCGGGCAGTCAGGAAGCCTGTCTGGAGGAGGAGGTGGCTCAATCTTGAAAGACAACAGAAATTTATTAAATGTTAAGTAATCAAGAGGTGCAGGAAGAGCATACCAAGTCAGAGAAAACAGCTTGATCACAGTCTGCATGACTCTGTCTGACTTTTTCCTCTTCAGGAAATTTTCTGAAAGCTTAGTAATTAAAGATGGCTACAGAGTTAGACTGTTCCTTCCAATCTTTTCATTTTAGAGGAAGCATGAAAGAGAAACAATCAGATAAATATGGTAGGCATGAAGCACAAAAAATAGGCCAAATCTCAAATTGCTCTCAGCAGTAATTTTTTTTTTTTTTTTTTTTTTTTTTGAGATGTAGTCTCACTCTGTCACCCAGGCTGGAGTGCAGTGGCACAATCTCGGCTCACTGCAACCTCTACCTCCCAGGTTCAAGTGATTCTCCTGCCTCAGCCTCCAGAGTAGCTGGAACTGCAGACATGCACCACTATGCCCAGCGAACTTTTGTTATTTTTAGTAGAGACAGGGTTCCACCATGTTGGCCAGGCTGGTCTGAAACTCCTGACCTCAAGTGATCCACCCACTTCAGCCTCCCAAAGTGCTGGGATTACAGGCATGGGCCACCACGTCTGGCAGAGCAGTAAATATTTGTATGTGCCAAATACTGGGGGCAAAAGGGAAGGGCTTCTTTGCCACATAACACAGCTGGCACTTAGGGGTGGTAATGCTGACATGCTGTTTCATTCAGTCAGGAAATGAACTCCCCATACAGGCTATATTGAATAGTAATAATGGTCACCTGAAGTTGTTGGTGTTTGGCCTCCCCTGGAAGCAAGATACCTGTATGAAAGACCCACACCTAAGAAGTAATACTGACAAATGTCAGACATTTGATTGGCACATTATCTGAGGAGAAGGATTAGAGAAAGTACTAAGAATCTATGACTCATCTATTCCTTACAATCAAAATCCAAATCATAACTGTTAATGTCTTTGTAAATGAGTCAGACCTGTTATGGTTCAGAGACTTTTCATTTTATGTTGATTTCTAAGAATTGCATAGTTTAAGCCACCTTGACTTTTACAAGCGTAGAAACAGATGGGGTTTAAAGAACTCATTAACTGCCAAAAAATTTAAAAAAAAATCGAGAGCTTTAACATGACATGATTTTCTGCCTGAACAGTTTCAGTTCTGCTTGTTGTGGCACTAAAACAGCTCATGTGCATAAACTGTCCATCGTACATTCTGGCTTCAGAGTCTGTGGTATGAAATCCTGGTACTGCTTAAAATTCTTAGAGTATGTACCATGTTAGTGCATTCATAATTAAAGGTCATGAACTATTACTGAGGGTGGTGAGCACTGCTCAAGAATAGACGGTTGCTCCTTTGGAGGAAAGAGGGTTGTTTGGAGTACCCTGTCCGCCTCTCGTAACAAGTACTTAGTCTCAGTGTCTGGAGGGATGGGGACACCACTGTTTGAGCAACTGACCCCATGAGGGATTAGTCACCAGGAGATAAACTGTAGTGACCTCAGATCTTGACTCAGGACTCTTTCTTAGCAGCCAGGGTCCTCAGTCTCCTCTGTGAGGAGGACACTGGCCTTGTCCTGGGCTCTCTGCTGTTGCTGGACACTTTCCTGAGGTTGCTGCCCCTCACAAAGGGGAGCAGCTGTGATGTCAGCAACCAGCCTGAAGAGGGACTTACTAGGGAATGTTTCCAAGCCAACTGCTAATGCTCCCACCTATTATTTGGGAAGCATTCATTTCCTCAGATAGGCCTCAGAACAGCCCAATGCAAAGAAAACTTCATTTCATTAAAACAGAGCTAAGGGCCGGGCGCGGTGGCTCACAACTGTAATCCCAGCACTTTGGGAGGCCAAGGCGGGCGGATCACGAGGTCAGGAAATCAAGACCATGCTGGCTAATGCGGTGAAACCCCGTCTCTACTAAAAATACAAAAAAATTAGCTGGGCGTGGTGGCGGGCGCCTGTAATCCCAGCTACTCGGGAAGCTGAGGCAGGAGAATGGTGTGAACCCAGGAGGTGGAGCTTGCAGTGAGCTGAGATAGGGCCACTGCACTTCAGCCTGGGCGACACAGCAAGACTCCGTCTCCAAAAAAAAACAAAAAAACAGAGCTAGGTATCTTATATTAGCATTACAGAAAGAGGATTTCAAGTAAGCTTCAAAGAAATATAAGAACAGAGCTTGTTAAGATGCAAGTTGCGGGGGAAAGGCCAGTAAATCTGAGAGAAACAAGAAACCCAAAACAAGAAGACAGGCCTCAGAAATATCATCAGGCTTGAGTAGGAAATGGGACACATAATCAGATAACAGACACCACACTGCTTTGTAGTCTATACATTTATTGAGTAAAAACAAAATCAGTGTCAGACACATATTTGATTGGGTTCAAATTTGGCTGATGTCCAAATGCAGCAGAGAACGGGGGTGGAGGGAAGGGACACGGTGTTGCTGACAAGGTGACACTGAGCAAAACAGTTTTCCTTTAATTGTAAAAGCGGGCATCACACAGCTGGTGTGAGTAAATTAACCAAGGCAGGGAGGGGACTCAATGTTTTACAAGCAGAGGGAAAACCAAAGTAAGCAGAGAACTTTCAAGAGAGGAGAGGGCCAGAACACTGAGAGAAAAAGCTGCAGCAGAGGCCAGCTGGAGAACAGTGGTCGGATCTGCTGGCTCACTTGGGGAACACAGTGACCACTTCATAGCCCTCAGGTGGTGTGACTCGCTCCCGGGCATGCTTCTCACAGTAGATTTGATCCTCCACAAAGAAATGGCCCTTCTGTTTCAGGTTGGTGCCACAGTCAGTGCACACATAACACTCAGGGTGGCGGTGACGGTCCCGCAGCTTCACGAACACACCGCTACAGAAGCAAGGGAGGGAAGGGACTCCATCAGTGACAAGCACCTGCAGGTGGCACCCGAGCAGGTGGCACCATCCTTCCTGAGCAGCCTGGGGCTTCTCCCCAGGAACCCATCACAGGGGAAACCAGGGCCTCCCAACTGGCCTGCAATCATAAGGGACTTGCTTCTCCTTCCCAGGGTCCAGAGACATTTTTCCAAAAACCCCTCCTACTTCAACAGTGCAGCCCTGATTTTTCTCATTTTACATGTTCATAACCTAAGGGCTCCGCAGTGAAGGAAAACCTTCACAACCTGGCTCTGGGACACAGGACCTTCCTGGCCTCTCTGCTGCATTTTTCCAGGAGGGATTTGTCTCCTTCACAAGCAAAATGTGCAACATCCAGCACTTACCACATTTTCATGGTTTACCCAACCTGCAGGGTCTGCAAAGGCTGTGGGAAGAAGATACTCACACAATCCCAGTGCCACATTTGTCACACATAGGCAACTTCTGAGCATTTCCAATCGACGCAGCCACTTTAGTGACAGGAGCTTTAACACTTCTGAATCCTGAGGGCTTGTTGGGATCCCCTGAAATGAGGAAAACACTGTCATTGGCCAGGAAGGGCAGAATTGCATAAGTATCACTCAGCTCTTCAGAACCACTTATAAATATATGTTCAAGCAAGGCCATGGGAACTGGAGTGACTCTGCTGTGTGATCCTGGGCAAGTAACTTAACCTCTCTGGTCCCCAGTTTATTTTTCTATAAAACAGGAGATTAACACCTGGCCAAAAAAAAGCCCAAAAAGCCAAGACAATCCTAAGCAAAAACAACGAAGCTGGAAGCATCATACCACGCAACTTCAAACTGTATTACAAGGCTACAGTAACCAAAACAACATGGTACTGGTACAAGAATAGACACACAGACCAATGGAACAGAATAGAGAACCCAGAAATGAGACCACACACCCACAACCATCTGATCTTTGACAAACCTGACAAAAACAAGCAATGAGGAAAGGATTCCCTATTTAATAAATGGTGCTGGGAGACCTGGCTAGCCATATGCAGAAAACTGAAACTGGATCCCTTCTTTACACCATATATAAAAATCAGCTCAAGATGGATTAAAGACTTAAATGTAAAGCCCAAAACTATAAAAACACTAGAAGGAAATCTAGGCAATACCATTCAGGACATGGGCATGGGCAAAGATTTCATGATGAAGACCCGAAAAGCAATTGTAACAAAAGCAAAAATTGACAAATGGGATCTAATTAAACTAAAGAGCTTCTGCACAGCAAAAGAAACTATCATCAAAATGAAGAGACAACCCACAGAATGGGAGAAAATTTTTGCAATCTATCCATCTGACAAAGGTCTAATATCCAGCATCTGCAAGGAACTTAAACAAATTTACAAGAAAAAAATAAGCCGGGCACAGTAGCTCACTTCTGTAATCCCAACACTTTGGGAGGCTGAGGTGGGTGGATCACCTGAGGTCAGAAGTTTGAGAATAGCCTGGCCAACATAGTCAAACCTCCTCTCTACTAAAATTACAAAAATTAGCCAGGTGTGGTGGCATGCACCTATAGTTCCAGCTACTCAGGAGGCTGAGGCAAGAGAATCACTTGAACCCAGGAGGCGGAGGTTGCAATGGACTGAGATTGTCCCACTGCACTCCAGCCTGGGCAACAGAGCGAGACTCCATCTCAATAAAAGAAAAAAATAACCCCATTAAAAAGTGGGCAAAGAACATGAACAGACACTTTTCAAAAGAAGACATACATGTGGCCAACAAACATGAAAAAAAGCTCGACATCACTGATCATTAGAGAAATACAAATCAAAACCACAATGAGATACCAACTCACGCCAGTCCTAATGGCTATTATTAAAAAGTAAAAAAAAAAACAGATGCTGGCAAGGTTGTGGAGAAAAAAGAACGCTTTTACACTGTTGGTGGGGTGTAAATTAGTTCAAACATTGTAGAAGACAGTGTGATGATTCCTCAAAGACCTAGAAGCACAAATACCATTCAACCCAGCAATCCCATTACTGGATGTATACCCAAAGGAATATAAATCATTCTATCATGAAAATACATGCACTCTTATGTTCATCACAGCACTATTCATGATAGCAAAGACATGGAATCAACCTAAATTCCCATCATTGATAGACTGGATAAAGAAAATGTGGTACATATACACCAGGGAATACTATGCAGCCATAAAAAGGAACGAGATCTTGTCCTTTGCAGGGACATGGATGGAACTAGAAGCCATTACCCTCAGCAAACTAATGCAGAAACACAAAACCAAATACCACATATTCTCACTTGTAAGTGGGAGCTGAATGATGAGAACACGTGGACACATGGTGGAGGGACAAGACACACTAGGGCCTGTCGGATGGTGGGGAGTGGGGGAAGGAGAACATCTGGAAGAATGGCTGATAGATGCTGGGCTTAATATCTAGGTGATGGGATGATCTGTGCAGCAAACCACCATGGCACATCGTTACCTATGTAACAAACCTCTGCATCCTACACATGTACCCCTGAACTTAAATGTTGGAAATTTAAAAATAAATAACACAACACAGAAATCCACAACACAGAAAGAACAAAACCATCAGAATACAGCATGCTACAGCAGGCAGATAACAATCATCTCCTACAGATCAGAGGAAGGAGCCTTTCTGTAATCAGCCTGGTGCGCGTAAAATAAGCCCCTAGTAGCTAGATGCTGAGCTGCCTAAGGCCCCACTCATCACATCTTAGGTAACAAAGCCCTGTACCATGGTAGCTATTAATAATGGTAAAAATCACCTGGAGGCCTTGTTAACACACAGATTGCTGGGCCCCACCTCCAGAGTTTCTGAGCCAGAAGGCCCAGGATGGGGCCTAAGACTTTGTATTTCTAACAAGTTCCCAGGTGCCGCTGATCCAAGAACCACTGGACAAGAGCAAAGAAACAGCTTCCTGTGCCAGGCGAGGGGATGAGGAGAGGGTCACCCCATGACTGCAGTCACGTCAGGCAATCGCGGGGCTGACAGACAAGGGCCTTAAGCTCTCTTGTCCTTTCAGAAAGTGAGTCCCTGTGTGCTGACCAATCCTTCCGAACCAAAAATTGAGACACATGTTCACACAACAGACATTTATTAATTTTTTATTTTTACTGATTAGAGATAGCATCTTGCTATGTTGTGTCTCAAGGTCCTGCCCTCCAGCGATCCTCCCACCAGAGCTTCTCCAGTAGCCACTGTGCCTGGCAACAAGGGGCGTTTAGAATACATGGTTGACTGTATTTTGACCACAATTACCCCGCCCCTCTCTTGCCATGCTTACCTCCAGTCAGTGGTTCCCTACTGGGGGCAATTTTATCTCCTAGAGAGCAGTTTCGATTGTCACAGTGAAAGGGGGTGCCACTGGCGTCTAGTGGGCAGAGGTCAGGGATGCTGCTGAACATCCCAAAAGACACAGGGCAGCCCCACAACAAGGACTCATATGGCCCAAAATGTCAATAGCACCAAGGCTGAGAAACCCTGCTCTCGATGGAGTAGACTTCCCCATCCCCAGACTTTGGCCAACGTGAGCAGATGTGAGCCTTATACAGGCAAAAGCACTAAGGGCACTTGTGTGGTTTGGCCCTGTCCCCACAGAGGTATTGCCTCTGCCATGAAAACAGCAAGCACCAGAGTGCCTCTCTCTTCCCTGGGCTCGAATGAGAGGACTCAGGGGACCTGGTCCAGCCCTGCCAAGCCCAGCAGAGCCACAGCTATCCGGTAGCCCTCATAAATACAGGTTACCCACTGCTGAATAATACAATATGAGAGATGGTTTAGGGTACTTGGCTGGCTTATGGGGAACAACAAGAGGGTATATGTGAATGCAGCCTGAACTCTCAGCAGTCCTATCATGGTGCCACGGCTCAGACTTAGGCTTCCCCGCTCAGAGCTGGGACTGTTCATCACTGGGAACTGATGCACACAGATGTCCACCTGGCAGCACATGAGATGGGGCAGATTAGGAGGCTCCATGGTTTTAAGTGATGAGCTCTACAGATGGGCTTGGGGAAGACTCAGTTCTGCCCCACCAGCAGGTGCATAAGGAGAAATCACCTTGGTGCTTCTGTTCTCCCCGAGCCTAAGGCACCTTCTTGCCCTTCCCAAGCCTTCCTCCCTTCCTTTGGGAGGAGGCCAAAGCTCCAACTTTGTTCATCATATATTTTACCTGTATTAATTTTTTTTAATATTGCATTTAAATGTCATTTTTTTCTTGATTATTGAGTTTTCCAGTGCCCCCTTAAATTCTGCACTCAAGGCCGGGCGCAGTGGCTCATGCCTGTAATCCCAGCACTTTGGAAGACCAAGGCGGGCAGATCACTTGAGGTCAGGAGTTCGAGACCAGCCTGGCCAACATGGTGAAACCCCATCTCTACTAACAATACAGAAACTAGCCGGGCATTGTGGGACGTGCCTGCAGTCCCAGCTACTTGGGAGGCTGAGGCAGGAGAATGGCTTGAACCTGGGAGGCAGAGGTTGCAGTGAGCCGAGATCACACCACTGCACTCCAAACCTGGGCGACAGCGGTCTCAAAAAAAAAAAAAAAAAAATTCTGCACTCAAAGCAGTGCCTCCCTCACCTCACCCTGATCCTGGCCCTGCCTAGAGGGATCTCAGAAGGTCCTGGGTGGGCATCTTCTCTAAGCATCATGCCTCAAGCATCCCAAATGGATTCCCTCATTTTCTGGCTGATGAAGCCATCTGGCTGCCTGCCCATGACAAGAAGGAAATGGCAGCATCTCTACATACCTGGGCAGTTTGCAAAGGCACTGATTGGGCTGAGAACCAGCTCAATGAGGTTGGGCTCTCTTATGCAATGGGCTTTTTCACATTTCACACTTAAAGACCTGGAATCCACTCAATCCATAGAAAAATCACCAGGAAAGAAGAGAGGCTGCAAAAGGGTAGAATGAGAAAAAGCCAGGAGGGACATGAAATCTCCATTAGGTAGGAGAATCCACATCTGTTTCTAGAATGAAGAGACCTGACCTGGATAAAACTGGGCACAGCTCGGGGGAGAAGGCTGCCTGCCCCAACACAAGACTCACTGTGGCCTGTTCAGCCCTACGGCGCCACCTGCTGGCTTCTAGGTTTTTTCTCTCGCATATCCAGCCAACACTGCTAATCCAAAGAAATCTCTGTTCCTTTCTTCTCAACTAGCTTATAGTGAAAATATTAGCTTGCTTTGAACTCCAGGCAACTACAAAAATTTCCAAATTTCTCTTCTTACAGTGAACGCTGTATCCCAAATATTTCTGGAAAAATAGTGAAAATTAGCTAAATAAACCACAGCTGTTTTTCTATCCACTTCACTGCTCAACAACCTTGCATGGCTCCACACTACGTTTAGAATCAAGCTCATGATTCTTAACCTTGCACCTGGTGGTCCCCCATATCTAACTCGAGATCACCCGAGGATTCACCTGGAACCCTGGGTACCAGCCAAAACGAGCCTCGGTACTTGCTGAACAAGTCTCCAGCTTTCTCATCTCAGAGTCTCTGGCCACCACTGTGTTTTCTCAGCCCATGACTGCTCCTTCCAAACCTCCAATCATTAAAAGTCTCCTTCAAAGGACAGATGAATGGATAAATAAAATGTAATATACACAAACAATGGAATAATACTCTGCCTTAAAATGGAAAGAATTTCTGACAGATGCTACATGGATGAACCTTGAGGACATTAAGCTAAGTGAACTAAGCCAGGCCCAAAACGACAATTACTGCATGACACTACTTATACAAGGGATTCAGAGTAGTCAAATTCATAGAGATAAGCAGGAGGGTGGTTACCAGGAGCTGGAAGGAGAGAGGAATGGTGAAATACTCTTTAATGGGAACAGTTTCAGTTTTGCAAAATAAAAGAGTTCTATGGATGGATGGTGGTGATAGTAGCACAATCACATAAATGTACTTAATACCACTAAATTGTACACTTAAAATTTGTTAAGATGGTAAATTTTATATTAAGTATATTTCACCTTTTTTTTTTTAATATAACGGCTTCTTCTGCCTGCAAGTTTTGGAATTTGATCCAGAACAAGATGAAGGTGAGGAACCAAGAGCCCCTTTCTCCTGGTCTGGAGGCTGAATTTTACCCAAAATGAGACAGCTTGTGTTGGGTCTTCAAGGTTTATGACCAAATACTGCTGTAGCCAAGCTTCCTTCAGGGGCCTTACTCACTGTGCACCTGGCAGTTTACAGACGTGGCTTTACTTAACCCTGTAAACAATCCCATGAGGTCCTGGATTAGCTTCATTGGACCTGTGCAGAAACTAGAGCTTAGAAAGGCAAGCAACTTGCTGGAGGTGTCACAGCAGGTCAGAGGCAGATCCTGGATGCCAGTGCTCTTTCTGCCCTGCAGCACTGCTTTCTGAACCAGAGGCCTTTCTGAATGACAGGACCCCTCATCAACTGCTTTTACTGCCTTAACCTTTCACCATTTCATCTCAAATAAAAACAGGCATTTGGGGCCGGGTGCAGTGGCTCACATCTGTAATCCTAGCACTTTGGGAGGTCCAGGCGGGTGGATCACCTGAGGTCACAAGTTCAAGACCAGCCTGGCCAACATGGAGAAACCCCATCTCTATTAAAAATACAAAAATTATCTGGGCGTGGTGGTACACATCTGTAATCTCAGATACTTGGGAGGCTGAGGCAGGAGAATCGCTGCAACCTGAGAAGCAGAGGTAGCAGTAAGCCGAGATCATGCCACTGCACTCCAGCCTGGGCAACAGAGCAAGACTCTGTCTCAAACAAAAACAAAAACAAAAAAAAAAACAGGCATTTGGGTTCCTTCCCCCAAGAGCCTTCTGCATGTAAGGAATGTTTAGAATGGAATTTATCCTGTTACTGTCAGTAAAGATTTAATGCGGGTACACATTAAGAGATACAGGAGAAACTACAAGATTTGCTATCTCCCTCTTCCCTTCCGGCAGAATCTTGATTCTCTTTGGGGCAAGAACCATCCACACTAAGGGCTAAAATTTTTTTAAAAAGAATCCTAATTCCCAGACTCTCATTTAACTAGGTGTAGCCAGGTGACTAAATCATGGTCAATAAAATGGAAGAGTAGTGTGGGACTTCTGGGAAGGAGAAAGCTGGCTCATCTGAAATTAGGACTCCCCGGTTAGCCTTATCTCCCTTCTTCCTCCCTGTCACCTGGAGGTAAGCATGATGGTTGGAACACCAGCTGCCAACCAGGACCATGAAGTAACCGTGGGAATGGAAGCCACAAATTTGGGTGCTGGAGTGCCGGATAGGAGTCCGGATCTTGAAGAGCATGGAGCTTCCAAATCCATGCTCAGGTCCTTCTCTGTGAGCCGAGATGAGCTCTGCAGCATTTGTCTAGTTGGGCACGGATGAACTTGACCTTGTCTCTCATTGAAGGGTTTCACATCCACGTAAGAGTGAAATAAGCTGTGGTTTCCCACATGTTTTTACAAAGCTATCATCCTCAAGGGTTGGCCCCCAAGTTATTTGTCAGGCAAAGCTAATACTGGAACTTGATACGAAGTATGGCTCATTACTTCCCAGCTGCTCAGCTACTCCAAGCAAAAGAGGAAAGCAGTGGTAGAACAGTATCATTTTAGCATAAAAGAAGCACATGCAAACACATGGCCCATGGTTTCCTAATTTCCTATGGTTGTAAATTGCCACTCTCTCTAAAGAAATCACACAAACGGGGAGGAAGCCCAGGTGTCGGGTGTGTTCAGAGAGAACTTTCTTATCACAAAGGGCTCCCCAGGAAGCTGAATCTTCGGCTGCGGACTTTGAGGAGGGAGGTTCGTCTTCCAGAGGGCACTAGCCTCTCAGCCAACATGCCAATCCCTTTGCAGCCTGGCTGAGGCAGGTCTCACACTCACCATCACAAGGTGTCCTCTCACTGGAGCATCCACTGTCTCTTTGCAGATGGGTCCATGAGAGAGATGAAGAGGGCATAGAAAGCAAGACCTCACTGAAGTGCCCAAGCCTCAAGAAAGGAAGAGAGAGTGTGGAGGGCTGGGCATCACAGGGACCAGGAAAGGGTACAAAACCCAGCTCTCTGGAAAAGACTGCCCATGAGCATCACAGGAGGTGCTGATGAGGAACCACCAGGGAAGAAGTGGGTGTGAGGGCTGCTGATCATCTCTGTGAGGGGAATAAAGCATCCCTTCTTCAATACATCCACGTGTCACAATTTCTCGACGTATAGCATTGTTATTAAGTGAAGATAATTTTACCACTATCCACTTAAACATGATCATAATAAGTATACGTTACATAATGTCTTCAGTGAGAAGCATGTCTCCTGAGACCTGCAGAACCCTACGGGGTGACCCTGGGTGCATCAACATCAAAGCTTACCCCAAGGACAAAAAAGCCTCTTCATGACATTTCAAACACCACAATAACTATGAAGCGAGTACTCAGTTATGATGATGGATGTTTTACACAACTTATGCCATTTCATGATCATGATAGTCTTAGAGGAAAGGATTTTTATCCCTGATGGACAGATGAGAAAACAGGCCTGGGAAGGTTGAGATTTGCCAAAGGTCACAGAATAAGAACATGGCCACAAGGGGGAGCTCTCGGGCGCTCAAGAGGCCACCCACCCTAGAGCAAATGCAAACACATGTCCCCAAGCAAAGCCAGCCCCTGGCTTCACTGAGCGCTAATTCATTCTCATTCTGCTGCTCATTGCCCATGGCCTTCATCACTCGCGTTCCTCAGCCACCACCAAGGTATTGTTTCTGGGCTCAAAGCAAATAAATGGCCAAGGGACAGACCAACAGGCTCCCACAGCAGTCAGGCTCACCCCAACCTCAGCATCCTCTTGCACATGTGACATGACACAGTTGGCCAGGCCTGGAGTTTCTTAAATACAGACCCAGATGGAAAAATGTGGTCAGCACGCTCTCTTCCTCTCTCTCTCTCTTCCTCTATCTCTTTTAAAGAATTTCAGCATTTTAAAAGTCCATGCCCTCCAAAGCAGGCTCCAGAGTGTGTTCACCTGTGCTTCCACAATGACTGACTCTCACATCTGACCTAGACCAAGAGCCTCTGACTGCAGATGGAGCTGATTACCTTTTTCTTCAGACTCCAGGATTTCCTGCAAAACCAAGAAAGACGTGGACTGTTTCGGGGGCTCATTCAATTCCTGTTTCTCCTGAAGCATCTTGTAAACTTCAGATTCTTTGTCGATGACAAGGCTGCTTGGAGGCTGAGCATGGTCTAAGCTGTAAAGAATGTTAGAAAAATTGATTAGGACATGACAGAAGTTAAAAATAACTTCACCAGGAACCTCCTCCAGGCAAAGACACTGCTGATTTGAAGGATGGATAGAAATGATCTCAAAGCCCTCTCCTAAATCAGCCACAGACCTGCTGCCAGCACAGTGAAACTGAGATGTCTTTGTAGTCAGAGCTGGCTGCTGCTTCAATGCAATCAGAGGCTCTTCTTCTAAATAGCTTCAGTAGCTCAATTACTTTTTGGCCTAATGGAATGAGAATGCTCTATCTCTTTATAAATTCCATCAACAGCATTATGTCCAGAGAAAATTTAGAAAAAAAAAAAAAAATGTCAACCACAGCCCAACCATGAAGAACTCAGCCGGGTCCCCCTTGTATGGGCCACAAACATTGCTTTCACAAGCAGGAATCATAGTGTTCTTCATTCCCGACAATCTCACAGTGCTTTCCCTGTCTATAAATACTTCCTGATTCTCAAGGCCAGGCGCTTGGGTCTCCTCACCTATAACACAGAGGTAACAGTACTTTCCTTGCCTGGTTCACAGTTTGGTGGTAAGGATGGGACATACAAGTGCTTTGTGAACTGTTGATGTTCAGGCCCAGGGACTGGGCAAGCCAGGCCTTGTCTTCCCCACCTTCCTCCTGTCATTCTGGGTGACCCAGAACAGGATAAGATAGGCAGAGCCTGCCTCTTTCCCCGAGGGCTCCACTTTCTAAGCGGTGGACGGTGACAGGGAGGTAAACTCTCATCAGCTATACCTGTAAATCTATCCTGCATCTGACCCCTTCTCACCTCCCCACCTCCCCTAGGTCCAAGCCATGCCATGCTTACCAGCACGGCTGACAAGATGCGTGACTTGTCTCCACTATCACTAATGGCCCAAGGACAGTCTTATTTTTGACTAGAGGCCAAAGTGATGGCCTCTATTCAAAATATCAGAGTGATATTTTTTGTTTTTTAGAGACAGGGACTCACTCTGTCACCCAGGCGGGAGTACAGTGGTGCAATCACAGGTAACTGTAACCTCGAACTACTGGCCTCAATAGATAAATCCTCCTGCCTCAGCCTCCTGAGTGGCTAGGACTACAGGTGTGCCACCATTCCCCGCTGATTTTGTCATTATTTTGTAGAGACAGAGTCTTGCTGTGTTGCCCAGGCTGGTCTCAAAGTCCTGGCCTCAAGTGATCCTCCAGCCTTGGACTCCCAAAGCGCTAGGATTACAGGCATGGGCCAGAGTGCCTGGCCCAGAATGATATTTTAAACATGAGTCAGACTGTGTCATGCTGTGGCTCAATGTATTCTCATTTGACTTAGCACAAAATATTTAGTTTTAATACTGAAATATATGTTTAATCAAATTCAACTTTTTTGGAGTAAATGTTATCACAGAGGAAAAAGTCCCTCACATATGCGACCCAAACTTCTCCCTCCACACACATCCCCTGCCAGCCCTGGCCCACTCCGCTCTACTGAGACCAGGCTTCCCGCTGTGCCTGGGAAACACTAGCTTCACAGCCTGTGCACTTACTGCGCCCTCAGCCTGCAATGCCCTTCCCAGGTGTTGTCATGGCTCCCATGCTTCATCCAGGTCTCTGCTCAAGTGCACTCCTCAGAGAGGCCTTCCTGACCCCGACTCCAAACAGTCCGCCACATCCCCACCATCACTCTTAACTCCCTACCTGCTCTCTCATCATGGATTCCACTGTATTCCCTTATTTCTTTGTTGTCTATCTCCCCCTGGAAAGTAAGCCCCAGGAGGGCAGGGACATGGCCTGTCTTGCTCCCCATCACATTCCCAGGCCTGGCTCAGTGCCTGGCACAGGTCACAGTTCAGCAGGCATCAGGCAAGTGAACGAACACTGCAGAGTGGGTCCAGGGCCTCCTTCCTCCTTGCTGTGCTCCCCGTTCCTGCAGACTCACGAGGTCCTCCAGGGCAGCCGGCCTCTGAGGGCTGTACCAGGGACATGGGCAGCCCCACCTCCTGGCCCCAGATCACCACCTTCCTCTCAGCTGAGCTGCTAGGGAGGAAGGCCAGTGTGCCCAGTGGAACCAAAGAGCAAATGTCAGATGGTGGGGCAATTTATTGATGCAGATGGATAGACTTGTATATAAACAAGTTGTGCTTCCTGAGTAATAAAGCTATAAAGTCTCCAGCCCACCAGGCTGCCTCCCAGCTTTACAGATGCAGGCAGTGGCCAGGAGTGGTTTTATTCAGCAACTCTTAAAACAGACTCTCTTTAGGGCTGGAGCCACTTTCACAGGTGCAAATGAATTATATCAATTACGCTTACTCATTTCCAGGGTATATGTTTTCCCTGGGTAATTCTCCGCAAGTTCCCTTTTCCTCTCCCTCTCTCCCTCTCCTTTCTTCCTTTCTCTTCTCTGAGACAACCTCTGGGGCACGTTCAGTACTCAGGTCCCCAGCTAAAGGCAGAGTCAGTCACAACAATCAAGGTCCAGGTGTTTCCCTTCCACTCCAACCATGTTCTCACAATAAAGGAAAAGGCACCCAAAGAGTGGCATATGCTTCGTGGCTGCCAAAGAAGGTCAGAATTTAAGTAGCAAGATTCATGGGTTGGTCACTCCGGCTGGCTGCATTTGGGGAAGGGAAAACAGCTATCCCTGCCTGTCCTGCCCACTCCTGCTTGGCCTCTTCCCCCACCTGCAGGGAACTGTGGGTGCCTCTCAGGGCAGGCAATGAGGCCACCTGGGGGAGTTGTTTTAACCAAGGGTCTTTCTTTATCTCACTTTCCAGCCCTTTCTTTGAGTTATACGCCTGACTCTTTGAGTCCTGAGTTTGGAACTTGCCCCATAATAAGCATATTACATTATTTTTGGATAAATCTTTTTTCTATTACACTTAGGACTATTTTAAAATTGAGATCAGACTATGGAATGTTCTTGGGAAAGATTTTTCTTCTTCTTTGGTGTATGTTATGTCTGGAAGCCACCAACGGAACACACCAAAAAAATAACAGAACCCAGACCACAAGGCCATCACATATTCTTCCAGCAAATCACCTTGTGAGGGATTTCTATAATTTAAAAAAAAAAAAAAAAAAAAAACTTACCATTTTTCCCAAATAATGATAGCATCTTTATACCACTGGACAATTTATAAAGGACTTTCAATATCTATTACCTTACTTAAGGTATTGATACACGTGACTCAAAAATAACATCCTAAGATCCAACGTCTAAGTCTTAGACACTAGACCACAAGCTATTGACATGATACCACAATATCTTAAAAAATAATGACAAAAATATGAAGGAGAAATGGAGCAAAAAATTTCTCGTTTTTATATTAATAACAGCAATGAAAGAATATTACAGTGATATGGCTTCAGAAAATATAATACACACCACTCAGTCTCCAAGAGAAAAAGTTTTGAGGGCACAACAGTGAAAATAAACACTTTCTTCTGAACCCACTCTGTACAGTTTTAATAACGAGTTTAAGCAAATTCAACTACTTTGGAGTAACAATATGTTACACGAAGTTTCCTAGTTCTTGTTTCTCCCTGGGAGCTGATGTGTATCCGTTTCCTAAATGTTTAATATTTTCTCCCACTATTTTAGGACATGACCTGAGGGCCCCAGGGTTATTCTAGCCAAGCCACTCCCATCCCTGCTGAATAAGATGGCTGACACAGCCAGGCGTAGGAGGATCCTAGCGGTCTTTAGAACATAAGCAGAAACTCCCCTTGAGCCCATCTCCCGGAGGAGGATTTTGGAGGCTGAGCCTGCAGACCTTACGTGATTCTCACACCTGCTCCAGCCAAAAGGGCAGCTGGGGTGAGGGTCAGAAGGACAAGGAGGATGGAAAGCGGTACGCCCATGGCTCTGGAGCATGGTCAGCACAGCAACCCTGGGATGAAAGTCTACTCCATCAGAACCATGAAGTGCCCAGAGTGAGGATATAAGGGGCTTTTTTTTTTTAAACTTGGGCCATCGTCTGTGGCAGCAACTTAATTATCTATATAAATCTCAGCTAGGTCAGGTGTGGTGGCTCACGCCTTTAGGAGGCCAAGGCAGGCGGATTGCCTGAGCTCAGGAGTTCGAGACCAGCCTGGGCAACACAGTGAAACCCCTATCTCTACTAAAATCCAAAAAAAAGTTAGCCAGGTGCTGCGGTGTGCACCTATAATCCCAGCTACTCGGGAGGCTGAGGCAGTAGAATCGCTTGAACCTAGGAGGCAGAAGTTGCTAAAACAAGACAGCCATAAGAAAAAAAATCCTCACTGCTGATACAACCTTAATAGGGTCATTTTCTCACATAGTAAGAACATTTTGATACTTTAATAAAACTACCTGTATGTGAGACAAAAATTGGAATAGAAAGGGGGATTATGTGAATTATTGAAAGCATCCAGACAGAAGATGGTCTCCTCATAAAAATCTTTTTCCTGTCTGAGAAGATGAGGTAGACATATTTTTCCCTGTTTCACCCAGTAAAACTAAAAACCCTGGACATTACGTATAAAACAACATGAGAAGACTCTGACAGGGCAACGGAAGGCACACTGGCTAGGAACCCCGCGTCCTGAGGACCATGGTGGTGAGCTCCCAGGGTGTTCTTGTTTCCTTGGACATCCCAGACATGGAGCTGAGGGCAGCAACCTGGAAAGGGCAATGGGCACAGACAGAAGAAGTCTCAAGAGGAGCCTGCTGTATCTGACCAAATGACCAGAAAAGGGCAGCCCAGCAAAACACAACACGTTGAAACAACAATCACTATTCTCCAGCCAAATGCCAGAAAAGGCCAAGTGGGGAACCCAGACTTCTAGTCTCACCAGGCTATGATGTGGTTCCCCAACTGTCTCACTGGGGTAGACTCAGAGAAAGCCCAATAGAGAGTCCATATTTCATCCTTACCCAGCTGTAATGAAGAAAACCTAGGAGAGAATCAGGACTCTCACCACTGCTCAGCAGTGTTTAAGCCACCACTCACCCATAAGGTGTCAGTGGAAGCCATATGGGGAGCCAGAACTCCCACCCCATCCAGCAGTAATGAGTGGCCCCAATGACCTCAGGTGTGACATAGGCAGAGTGGGGAAACTGGACTTTCTACCCACCCCCGTCAGTAATGAGGCAGCATCCCCAACCCCCTATCTGAGAGGAAGCCAGTGAAAACAGAAGGTTTTAATGCGATCCAGAAACTAATAACATAATAACAAGAATGTTCAAGATTCAGTTGAAAAATCACATCTCTCGAAGAACCAGGAAGATCTCAAACTGTAAATAAGACAATAAAGAGATGCCAACACCAAGATGACAGAGATGTTGAGATTATCTAACAAAGATGGTAACACAGTCATCATAAAAATGTTTCAATGAACAATTATGAGCACACTTAAAACAAAGTCTCAACAAACAGAAGATATAAAGAATGAAATGGAAATTCTAGAACTGACAAAATAACTGAAATAAAACCACAGTGGATACACTCAGCAGCAGCATGAAGGAGATGAAGGAAAGAATCAGTGAACTGGAAGGTAGAATATTAGAAATGATACAATTTCAAGATCATAGAAAAATAGAATGGGGAGAAAAAAAAGAAATGAAGAGCCTCACAAACCTATGGGAATATATAAAAGATCAAAAATTCATGTCAATGGAGTCTTGGAAGAAGAGAAAAAAGGTAGAACTAGAAAAGTACTAGAAGAAATCATGTCTGAAGGTGTCCTAAATTTGGCAAAAGACATAAAGAAGTGAAGTGACCAGGAAACAGGATAAACCTAAAAAAATCCACACCAAAACACATCATAGTAAATTTCTGAAAACTACAACAAAGAAAGAATTTTCAAAGCAGTAGGAGAAAAATGACGCCTTATCTAGAGGGGAAACCCAATTCAAAAGACAGCAGATTTCTTATCAGAATCCATAAAGAAAAGAAGGAAGTAGCACAATGTTTTCAGCTGCTGAAAGAAAAAAAACTGCCAGCCTAGCATTCTGTATCCAGTGGAAATATCCTTCAAGAATGAAGGAGAAATCAAGACATTCTCAGATACAGGGAAACTGAGAGCATTTATCTCTAGCAAAGCTACCCTAAACAATGTTTAAAGGAAGTTCTCTAAATAGACGAAAAAAAATAAAAGAAGGAACTGGCCAGGCATGGTGGCTCACCTGAGGTGAGGAGTTCAAGACCAGCCTGGCCAACATGGCAAAAACCTGTCTCTACTAAAAATACAAAAATTAGCTGGGCATGGTGGCGGATGCCCATTAATTCCAGCTACTCAAGAAGCTGAGGCATGAGAATCACTTGAACCCGGGAGGTGGAGGTGGCAGTAAGCGGAGATCGCACCACAGTACTCCAACCTGGGTGACAAGAGCGAGACTCTGTCTTAAAAAAAAAAGAAGGAATCTTGGAATATCAAGAATGAAAAAAGAACCCATAAGCAAAAATATGGGTTTAAAAAATACTTTCCCTCTCAATATATTCTAACTCTTGTTGACAAGTAAAGCAAAAATTATAACACTGTCTGATGTGGTTCTAAGTGTATAAAAGGATCTATTTTAACTATATTGTAAGTAGGGGAGGGCAAAGGTTCACAAAGAGAAGCAAAGTTTCTATACTTCTTTGAACTCCTGAAATGATGACACCAGTAAACTGTGATAAGTTATATATATACAATGTAATACCCAGATAACTACTGAAAAGTTTATACAAAGACATAGAATAAAAAACACTACAAATAAAAATGTTATTCTAAAAAAAATGATGTCAAATAACCCACAGGAAAGCAGGAAAATGAAAACAGAGAAATGGAAAACAGAAAACAAAATAAAATACCAGACTTAAGCCCTAACATATCAATCATCGCATTAATGTTCATCATCTAAATAAACCAACTGAAAGACAGAAATGAACAGGGTAGATACAAAACAGTACATTTTAAAACATGACCCAAATATATGCTATCAACATAAAACTCATTTCCAATATTAATATATAAGCAGGCTAAAAGTAAAATGGTAGAGAACAATATATCATGCCAATATTAATCAAAAGAAAACAGGAGTGGCTATATTATTAATAATATCTGATAAGTATACCTCTGAACAAGTAAATTTACCAGAGATGGAAAGGGACATTATATAATCACAAAAGGGTTAACTCACCAACAGCTATAGCAATGTTAAATGTGTGTGCATCAAACAACAGAGCTTCAAAATATGTAAAGCAAAAACTGATAGAACTGAAAGGAAAAGAGATGCATTCACAATTTTAGTTGAAGACTTCTACACCCCTCTCTTAACAACTGATAGATCAACTAGACAGATAATCAGAGAGGATAAAGAAAAATTCAACAATACTATCATGCCAGGCACAGTGGCTCACGACTATAATCCCAGTACTTTGGGAGGTCAATGCAGGATTGCTTGAGCTCAGAAGTTCGAGACCAGCCTGGGAAACATGGTGAAACCCTGTCTCTACAAAAATTACAAAAAAAATTAACCAGACATAGTGACACATACTTGTAGTCTCAGCTACTCAGGAAGCTGAGGTAAGATCACTTGAGCCCAGGAGGCAGAGGTTGCAGTGAGCCACTGCACTCCAACCTGGGCAAGAAAGAGAGACTGCCTCTAAGTAAGTAAGTAAATAAATAAATCAGAAATGAAAGAGACATTACAACTAATACCACAGAAATAAGGATAATAACAGACTACTATGAACAATTATATATTAACAAATTAGAAAACCTAGAAGAAATAGATAAATTCCCAAAAACACAACCTACCAAGACTGAGTCATAAAAAAATTAAAAATCTCTAAACAGACCTATAACTAGTAAGGAGGTTCAATCAGTAATCAAAAACATCCCAACAAAGAAAAGCCCAGAACCAGACGGCTTCACTGGTGAATTCTATCAAACAATTTTAAAAGAATTAAAACTAATCCTTCTCAAACTCTTCCAAAAAACTGAAGAGGAGAGAATGCTTCCAAACCCATTCTATGAGGCCAGTATTACCCTGATACTGAAACCAAAGATACTACAAAAAAAAAAACAGCTATAGACTGATATTACTAATGAATATTGATGCAAAAATACTCAACAAAATACTAGCAAACCAAATTCAACAGCATATTAAAAGGATTAAACAACATGACCAAGTGGAATTTAATCCTGTAATGCAAGGATATTTTAACATATAACAATCAATCAATGTAACACATCACATTAACAGAATGAAGGACAAAAACCAGAGTTATCTGAATGCAGAAAAAGCATTTGACAAAATTTAACAAACTTTCATGATAAAAATACTCAACAAAACAGGAATGAAAGGAAATTACCTCCACATAATAAAGTCCATGTATGAAAAACCCACAGCTAACATCTCACTCAAAATGAAAAACCAAAAGCTTTTCCTCTAAGATCAGCAGCAAGGCAAGAATGCCAACTTTTACTACCTCTTTTCAACATAGCATTGGAGGTCCTAATCAGAGACCTTAGGCAAGACAAAGAAATAAATGGTATCCAAATTGGGAAGGAAGAAGTAAAATTGTATCTGTTCAAAGATGCGATGATCAAAAATACACAGAAAACCCTAAAGATCCCCCCCCCACCACACACACACACACACACAGACACACACACACACACTATTGGAACTAATAAATGAATTCAGCATAGCTGCAAAATACAAAATCAACAAACAAAAAACAGTTGTTTCTATACACTACCAGTGAAGAATCCAAAAAGAAAACTAAGAAAACAATCTCGTGTAATCATCAAAAAGAACAAAATACCTAATAAACTTAACCAAGGAGGTGAAAGACTTGTACACTGAATAGAGTACATTTTAAAATTATAAAACATTTTTAAATGTTTAAAAATATAAAACACTGTTGAAAGAAACCAAAGAATGCACAAATAAACAAAAAGACATCTCATGTTCACGGACTGGAAGACCTAAGATTGTTAAAATATCTGTACTACCCAAAGCAATCTACATCTTCAATGCAATCATTATCAAAACTCTAATGGCATTTTTTGCAGATAAAAAAACACCATTGTAAAATTATATAAAATCTCAAAGGATCCTAAATAGCCAAAACAACCTTGAGAAGGAAAAACAAAAATGGAGGCCTCATATGTCCTTATTTCAAAATATTTTACAAAGCTACAGTAATCAAAACAGTATGGTACTAGCATAAGACAGATATAGAGACCAATGAAATAGAATAGAGAGCCCACAATAAACCTTTGCATACACTGTCAAATGATCTTCAACGAGGGTGCCACAGCTACACAATGGTTAAAGAATAATTTCTTCAATGGTGTTGGAAAAACTGGATATTCACATGTAAAAGAATGAAGTTGGACCCTTACCTAACACCACATAAAAAAATAATTTGGCCGGGGACAGTGGCTCATGCCTGTAATCCCAGCACTTTGGGAGGCTGAGGCAGGCAGATCACTTGAGGTCAGGAGTTCAAGACCAGCCTGGCCAACACAGTGAAACTCCATCTCTACCAGAAACTACAAAAAAATTAGCCAGGAGTGGCAACGCAAGCCTGTAGTTCTAGATACTCAGGAGGCTGAGACCGAAGAATCACTTGAACCCAGGAGGTAGAGGTTGCAGTGAGCCAAGATCATGCCACTGCACTCCAGCCCAGGCAATAGAATGAGACTTCGTCTCAAAAAAAAAAAAAAGAAAGAAAGAAAAAGTAATTCAAAATAGATTAAAGACCAACATAAGACCAGAAACTATAAATATAAAACTTCTAAAAGAAAACATAGGGGGTCAGGTGCTGTGGCTGACACCTGTAATCCCAGCACTTTGGGAGGTCAAGGTAGGAGAATCACTTGAGCCCAGGAGTTCGAGACCAGCCTGAGACCCTGTCTCTATTAAAAAATAAAAATAAAAATAAAAAAAGCTTCCTAAAATTGAGTTTGGTGATGATTTCTTGAATATGACACAAAAACACAAGCAACAAAAGCAAAAATAAACAAATAGAACTACATCAAACTTTAAAACTTCTGCACCACAAAGGAAACAACAGAGTGAAAAGGCAACTTATGAAATAGAAAAAATATTTGCAAAACATACATATGATAAGGAATTAATATCCAGAATATATAAAAAAAACTCCTACAACTCAACAAAAAACAAATAGCTCGATTAAAAAATGATCAAAGGATTTGAATAGACATTTAGCCAAAAATGATTAACAAGCATATGAAAAAGATATTCAACATCACTAATCATTAAAGAAATGCAAATCAAAACCAAAATGAGATATCACCTCACATCTGTTAAGATGGCCACTATCAAAAAGACATAAAACAAATGTTGGTAAGGATGTGGAGAAAATGGAGCCCTTGCGTATTGATGGTGGGAATGTAAAATGGTGCAGCTGCTGTGGAAAACAGTATGGAGATTCCTCAAAAAATTAAAAATTTACCATAAGATTCAGCAATCCCACTTTTGATTATATACAAAAGAAATGAAGAAGGATCTCAAAGAGATATTTGCTCACCCATGTTCATTACAGCATTACTCACAATAGCCAGGAGATGCAAGCAACCTAAACGTCCATAAAAACATGTGTATTCGTGTGTTTTCATGCTGCAGATAAAGATATACCCAAGACCGGGCAATTTACAAAGAAAGAGGTTTAATTGGACTTACAGTTCCACATGGCTGGGGTGGCCTCACAATCATGGTGGAAGGAGGAGCAAGTCACATCTTACATGGATGAAGCAGGCAAAGAGAGAGAGAGCTTGTGCAGGGAGCTCCTCTTTTTAAAACCATCAGATCTTGTGAGACTTAATCACTGTCATGAGAACAACATGGGAAAGATGTGACCCCATGATTCAATTACCTCACACTGCATCCCTCCCACAACATGTGGAATTCAAGATGGGATCTGGGTGGCGACACAGACAAACCATATCCACATGAATAAAGAAAATGTGAAAAAAAAATGGGATATTATTCAGCCTTAAAAAAAGAAGGCCCGTCTCTACTAAAAAAATACAAAAAAAAATTAGCCGGGCATGGTGGCACGTGCCTGTAATCCCAGCTACTCGGGAGGCTGAGGCAGAGAACTGCTTAAACCTGGAGGGGCAGAGGTTGTAGTGAGCCAAGATCACTCCACTGCACTCCAGCCTAGGGGACAGAGCGAGACTCCGTCTCAAAAAAAAAAAAAGAAGAAGGAAATCCTGTCATATACTACAACATTGGAAAACCTTGAGGACATTATGGTAATTGAAAAAAGACAAATGCATGACTCCAGTTATATGAGATATCTAAAGCAATCAAACTCTTAGAAAGTATTATAGTGGTTGCTAGGGGCTTGAGAGATAGGAACTTTAAGGTGAGGTTGTTTTTCAACGGGTATAGAGTTTCAGTTTTTCAGGATAAAAAAGTTCTAGAGATGTGTTGCACAACAATGTACATACAGTAAACATTACAATACACTTAAAAACGATTAAGATCATAAATTTCATGTTTTTTAACACAATAAAAAAAGACAAACCCATAGAACAGAAAAAAAAGGAACAAACTATTGATACATAAACCTATTGATACAAAAACCTAAATAAATCTCCAGACAATTATACTGAGTAGAAGAGCTAATCCCAGGTTACACACTGTATGATTCCATTAATATAACATATTTGAAATAATAAAAATATAAAGAGTAGATGAGTAGGTTGCCAGGGGTTAAGGAGGGTGAGGGAAAAGGAGGGAGGTGAGTGTGGCTATAAAAGAGCAACATGAGAAACTCTTGCAGAGATGGAAATGTTCAGTATCTTGAGTGTATTGATGTCAATATCCTGGTTTTGTTACTATTGTGTTTTCAAGATGTTACCATTGAGGGAAATTGGTAAAGGGTATAGGGGATCTCTGTATTATCTCCTATAACTGCAAGTGAATCTACAATTATCTCAAAATAAAAATTTTAATTAATTTTAAGAAATATTTTCCCCAAATGGTGGAAGTTAAGTGCTAGCTGGAAATAATGTAGAGGAATACTTGCTTTTTATGTAGGTGGGGGAAAGGAGGTAGACGGACCCAGAAAAATCTTTCCTATCTCCTATCCCAAGAAATGAGATGTCCCAGCCTGATTACCCCAATGTTCACCCAAAAACGCCATTCTGGGAAACCCCATGTAATCATTTTCAGAAGGGAAGCCTGGCCTGTGTGCTTCCTAAGTTTTGGTCTTCAAAGGCACACATATTGGTCCTGCAATAAGAAACCAGAGGGGTAATTGTGGGCATCAGGAGAAGAGAGAGGAATGCCCACACACCAGAGCCAGTTTTCTGTGGGTGGCAGGCAAGTTTAGCTAGAGGGGCAAGCAGCCTTCATGATAGAGGTGTACTTCTGATTCAGCTCTGAAGAAGCCAGGGTTAACATCATCCTTGTGATATCATTTGAATAGAAAATGAGGCATCCCTTTATTTCCAGGGCAGCTGCTTAGAAATCTCCCTCATGAATGTTTGAGGGCAACACCTTACAACACAATTTGGAAGAGCTATTATCTAGAGCCTAGTATGTTGGTTACAGGAGCTCTCCAATCATTCCTTGAAGAGAACACCACCACCCCATCAGTAAGCTGATTAGCTGTGTGGGCTGGCTGAATTTAATGGGAAAGAAAGAAGTGTACCATAAGCCACAGCAAAGTCTTCTCCATTACATTTGTCTATGTGCTTCCACACTTCTGTAGCCCCCAGTTCTCAGAAGTGATGGGGATGGAGTTCCTCATGGAAACTAAAGTTAGCAATAATTAGCATTTACTGAGCACCTACCAGGGCCCAGGCACTGTGCTGAGTGCTCTGTGCACATCCCATTGCATTGTCTCAACAACCTGGTGGTGAAGAAGTTAGTATTATTTCCACCTTAGATCTCAGGAGTCTTGAGTTTCAGAGATGTTACATGGTTTTCCCAAGGTCACACAGCTAGTAAGAGGCAGAGCTGGAATTCAAGGCTCAGGCCCCTCTATCTACCAAGCCTTTAGGAAGTATCAGGCAGTATCATATAAACAATGAAATCTGGGCTCTGAATTTTCTGATTTTGACCAGGGTCCCCTCAACTCAATTAAAAGAGATCAGAGGAAAGGTGCTAGCTTTCTGCGGAACTGACATTTTCTTCGCCCACCTGGTACACAGTAGGCACTCAATAAATGATTATTATGCTGAACTGACCTAGAGGAAAAAGGCCACTGAGGACCTCCCCCTCCACTGTGTGCACTGGGAGGAAGGGCAGCAGAGAAACCCCCTCACCTGCCTTACCAGTTGGCAAGGCTATCTCTGTTCTTATCTGACTGGGACACAGCTCTGTAAAGACCTACAAGACAGATAGCCACAGACACACCACGATACTTTCAAGTGCATAGGACAAAGAAATCCAGGGCAAGCCCCAGAGAATGGGTGATGACCTCAGACGCAAAGTATGTAGTGAGCCAATTCTGGAACTTCAGCGAATTTCACAGACTAAACAGTGGGAGGGAGCGAGCACTTGGGACTTGTGCTGACTGAGCAAGCAAAGTTACCGGGTGACTGCTGGGCTCACAGGAGAATCTTTCTTTGTGGGAATGCACTAGAAATACGCCAGCAAGCTGAGATCCCCCCATACAAGCAGCATGGCCAGTTAGGCAGCTCCTCTGCCTTAGGCTGTTGGTTTTCCCACTGTTTCTGGGTTCAGCCTCAAAGAGTGCGGGATGGAACAGAAATAGGACGCTCTCTGCTGAGAAAATCTGCAAAGACACAAATTTTGATACTCGGCAACCACTGCAGCCAAAGAGTCTGGGCCAGGGGCTAGAGGAAAGGCTTACACAGCCACCTGGTAGTTTCAGACTCGGGGGAGGGAGCAGGCAGGGAACATAAGAGAAGAAGAAAGACATTAATGAAGGAAAAATAGCCAAGGCCATACTAAAAATATTTCCCAGGCACATATTTCTCCCAATGCATAGCAGCTCTTTCAATTAAGGATGTATGATTTCCTGGGTTACTAAGTCCAGATCATGGAACATTCCACTCTGGGACAGTAAAAGAGGGTCATGTTCTCAGCCTCCCCAGCACCAAAGCAGCTAAAAACAAGGATCACAGCCACCAGTGTTTCCACCACTCCTGAGCTGCTTGGAAGCTTCCTCTCAGGATGTGTCTGTGGAAAGCCTAGGGGGCCCAGTATGACACCATTTCTCAGGTATCCCAAATGTCCCAACAGTCACCTGGAAGAGGATCATCATCTCAAGCCAGTAAGCCCTTGCAAGAACCAGAATTTGAGGGAAGAAGAAACATTGGTGGCGACTTTGCCTTGGTTACTATGATAAATGGCCAGTAACCTTTAACATCTTCTAAAGCCAAAGTCAACACAGAAAAAAGTCTGCCCTACTAGACTCAAAGAAATGTTAAAAAAAATCTTAGTGTCAGCTGGGCACAGTGGCTCACATCTGTAAGCCCAGCACTTTGGGAGGCTGAGGCAGGCAGATCACCTGAGGTCGGGAGTTTGAGACCAGCCTGATCAACATGGAGAAACCCCATCTCTACTAAAAACACAAAATTATCCGGGCGTGGTGGCGCATGCCTGTAATCGCAGTTACTCGGGAGGCTGATGCAGAACAATCGCTTGAACCCGGGAGGCGGAGGTTGTGGTGAGCAGAGGTCACTCCGTTGCACTCTAGCCTAGGCAACAAGAGTGAAATTCCATCTCAAAAAAAAAGAAAGAAATAAATCTTAGTGTCCTCTCAGTGTCAGGCACAGGGAACAGGGACGCGCATGCCATGGGTGTCCAATGACATCTGTCTCTCTCTGGGGAGGGGAGGGGTGACTATATGCATGGAATGGCCAAAGAGCCCTTGAGAGGTGTTGCTACAACAGCCCTTTCCAAACATTTAAGTAGTTTGGAACCTCTAGTATCTTAACCTCTCTCAACCTGCATTTGAAGCCATTGGTTTGCAATTTAATTACCATAAGAGTTGAGCAGGTTCTTGTTAAAGGTGAATTGGGGAGAAACTGAATGGCAAAGCTGGCTTCAGAGGCAATACAAAAATTGATGATTCCAAGTGGGAAAGGTTCTCAGAGCTAAGGCAAGTTTGGACCACACAGTGTTTTCCAACAAAATTTAAATGTCACCAATAATTAAAAATCAGGAGATTTCCGAAAAAAGAGGCTTTCCAACTTCTGTTTTAATGGAAATAATCAGCAGAAACGAGACCTGCATGAGGCACACAGCTGGAGCCAAGGAGCAGCGTCCCCTCTGGACCAGGAATGCATGCTCCAGCTGCCACCCCCACCCCCACCTGGCACCCTTGTTTACTCAGAACTCTGCCTCAGTTCCTCATCCTGCCTGCCACTTTTGGGTATTTGAGTGGGCAATTCCTAACCTAGTCTACCCCCTTTACACCTACAGAGAATTGGCCCCATCTCTAACCCATCCTCAAACCCAGTTCCTTTGCTGGGATTCCCAGTGTTTCTGGATTCATCCTCAAAGAGCCTGAGATGGAGCAGACACTGGGCCCCTCTGCTGGGAAGATCCAGGAGACTCCAATAAAGACTCAAAGGGCTTGGTGGCTCATGCCTGTAATCCCGGAACTTTGGGAGTCTGAGGTGGGAGGATCACTTGGGGCCAGGAGTTTGAGACCAGCCTGGGCAACATAGTGAGACCCCAATCTCTACAAAAAAAATTAAAACTTAGCCAAGTGTGGTGGCACACACCTGTAGTACCAGCTACTCAGGAGGCTGAGGCAGGAGGATCACTTGAACCCAGGAGGTCAAGGCTGCAGTGAGCTGTGATCAAACCACTGTACTCCAGCCTGGGTGACAGAGCAAAACCTTGTCTCAAAAAAAAAAAAAAAAAAAAAGATGACTCAAAGGCAGCTGCAGCCAAATGATCTGTGACAGAAGAGGACATGCCTCCTCAGTCCCCAGCAAGGCACTTCCTCAGACACCTCTCCTCTTTCCACCTGCAGCCCTACCTCTCCGCCAGTTAAGCCTGCCTCTGTCCCCAGATCAGAACCTATTCCTAAGGACAAGCATTTATATCCTCAGGGACCTCTCTTCTTTCATGACCTCTGGTCCACTCTAGGGAAAAAGCAAACACTGCTTCACCAAAACTGTGCAGCATGAAGTATTTCTCCCTTGCTTAGTTCAGATGGTGAACACAAGCACAGGCTACTCTAGATTCTCTCAAACACTCCCCGACTAATAATACTGAAGAATTTCTCAGGAAGCAGCAGGCCTGTCAAGGAAGGACTATGTTCAGTTGGAAGATGATGACCACAGAAATCAAAACACAAATAAAAACAGTTCTGGAGGATTAACTGATTTGTTTGTGCTTGACACAATGCTGGGCATTTTACGTGTTAGTTCTTACTTTTACAGACCCTATAAAGCAAGAGGTATTGTCCCCTTTGTGTAGATGAAGAAAATGAACACAGAAGTGTTCTGCTAATGTAGTCATTTTTCTCCCTGGAGTAGTGGCTCTTGCACCTGCCTGGGCAGCCCTGGTCCTGATGTGAAAAGCCCCTCCCAGGACTGGCTCAGAGGAGGACTCCTGGGCTACTTACGGTCTGCTGTTCGCCTCCACCCCGCTGGCAGCAGTCTTTGACTCCAGGGCATTGTTGAAGTTGGAGATATTTTCAGAAGAGTAGAGGCCAGCTGGGTTGTTGTACTGGTTTGTGATGACCCTGGCGGTAGTGCTGGAGGCAGGCGAGGCGGTAAAGGGCATGGCACTTCGGTTGTGGGCGCTTCCTATGTGCAGGACCTCCTGCAGGCAGGGATCAGAGGAGAAATCAAGGGGGGCATCCAATGCAAACCCCGTGATGGGCAGTGCAGGCTGAGCGCCAGGGAGAGGTGTTCCAGCTACTAAGATAGCCCTAGTTCAACCCAAACTTTAGCTGAGGGACACTGACACACCCACTGAGACACATGGGCAATGACTGGGGAAGTTTCCCACAATGGGCACCTGTGCGAGTTCACACCCCCTGAATCATCTCTGCCTTCTGATACTTCCTTGAGGCCCAGCAAAGCCTGCCCTCTGGGCACCCTCGGGCAGGCCAGCCCTTGATGCTTTGGGCTGTAAGATTCAAGTCAGAGCTAAAACACGCTTTCGGGGCACATACCAAAGAGATTAAAGCACTAGGTGGAGAGAAATATGCAGTCACTTTGGTCAGTGCAAAAGCAGGAGATGATAAAAGGTGGAGATAAATTCTCCAGAAGTGAGCAAGTTAGACAAGCAAGATAAGAGGGTGTGGGTGTGGTGTCACAGGGGAAGCAGCTGCTGACTAGGCAGAGATGGTCTCAATCTCCTGCAGAGCAAGGGTAAAGGAAATTAAGGATCTATTGTTTCTTCTGGGAGAAAGACAAGGCTAATCAGATAGAAGGTCAGGGGATACCTGTTACAGGGGCGGTACCCAGCAGAGCTGCAGAAAAGGACTTTTGAGTTCCTAGTGTTCTCATTCCCCTCTTTCTGTAATTTGAGAAAGTTCCCTCCACCCCCACCCTAGACTTGTTAAGAGTCAGGTGAATAATTACTACAGCTACAACATCTCAGAGCTCCTTTACAAACCCCCAAAACCACTTTGGAAATTAACATTCCTGTTTTCTAAAACTACAGCTTTTCTACTTTTCCTTTCCCCCCTGCTGGCATCATAGCTTTTCCGATAGCCCAATTAGCAAGGTCCTTTCTATATGGGTGTCTGGATCAACCCATGGCTTCTAGGTGATGCATGCTCTATGCAGCCGGCTGAACTCAAAATGTGTCTTAGTGTCTGTGTTTTCCAGAAAAATCTTCCTGAACTCTAGTCTCTTTCTTAAAACACCCAGGCCCAGAACAGCTGCCTCCAAAAGAGTTCCTGTCATCTGTTGCACTTCCTTTTTTTCTCTCCTTTTTTGTTAAATCTTCAAGTCTTTTAAGCTTTCTTTAAAAAAATCATGAAAACTAAAAGCTTTATTGAGTACCTAATTTAAAATAAAACAACCTGAAAATATTTTTATGTTTAAGATTTCTCTTTTGGGCCGAGTGTGGTGGCTCACGCCTGTAATCCCAGCACTTTGGGAGGCTGAGGCGGGCGGATCACCTGAGGTGTGGAGTTCAAGACCAGCCTGACCAACATGGAGAAACCTCATCTCTACTAAAAATACAAAAATTAGCCAGTCATGGTGGCGCATGCCTGTAATCACAGCTACTCGGGAGGCTGAGGCAGGAGAATCTCTTGAACCCAGGAGGCGGAGGTTGCGGTGAGCCAAGATTGTACCATTGCATTCCAGCCTGGGCAACAAGAGTGGAACTCTGTCTCCAAAAAAAAAAAAAAAAGATTTCTCTTTTGGCTGGGTGCAGTGGCTCACGCCTGTAATCCCAACACTTGGGGAGTCCAAATCAGGAGGAATGCTTGAGCCCAGGAGTTCGAAACCAGCCTGGGCAACATAGTAAGACCCCATCAGTAAAAAAAAGTTAGACAGACATGATGGTGCACGCTGATAGTCCCAGCTACTTGAGAGGGCTGAGGCAGGAGGATTGTGTAAGCCCAGGAGATGGAGGCTGCAGTGTGCCATATCGTGCCACTGCACGTCAGCCTGGGTGACAGAGCAAGACTCTCATCTCTAAAAAAACAAAACAGGCCAGGCACGGTGGCTCATTCCTGTAGTCGCAGCACTTTGGAAAGCCAACGCAAGAGGATCACCTGAGGTCAGGAATTCAAGACCAGCCTGGCCAACATGGTGAAACCTCGTTTCTACTAAAATATAAAAATTAGCTAGGCGTGGTGGCACCTGCCTCTAATCCCAGCTACTCGGAGGCTGAGGCAAGAAAATCACTTGAACTCAGGAGGCAGAGGTTGCAGTGAGCCAAGATTGCACCACTGCACTCCAGCCTGGGCGACAGAGCAAGACTCCGTCTCAAAAATAAAAAATAAAAATAAATAATAAAAAATAAAAAACAACACAAAACTTCAGCAGTTATCAAAGAGTAGTTAAGTAAATTTTATGGCACAGCTACCCAAAGAAATAATATATAGTAATTAAAGGCTATGGTCATGAAGACAGAGATTTACAGATGGGTGGCCTGGTACTCTTGCCTACATATGCCACAGCCAGGATAGTCACTCTTTCTTCTTCTCTCCATCTCCATGGCAATTCCTAGGAGCAGCAGAGGATGCAGAGCCCCAAGGAAGGGTCTTTATTTTTCCACCTTGGCTCAATTTTTCCCTGCAATTTCCTGTTTGGCAAGGAATACCCCTCTGAGCCCATTTTTCATCTTTAAAATGAAGAAGATAAAGCCTTCTTCACAAGGATTTGTGTGAGTTACTAGAGTGTCAAGTACAGTACAGTGCCTGGCTCGTGGCACATATTCAACCAGGGTCTGTTCCCTTCTCCCTCCACCGAAACACATTTCCAATTAGATTGGAAGTCAATGGAAAATTCAGGTTGAAAATTCGTATGATTTCACTTTATGAAGAATCTTTCAAGAATGCATCTGGTTTGTACATAAAAGGAATATCTCTACCCTCATCTGAATACTGACTAGTCTTTCCAGAAAGCAGGCAGATTCAGGGCTTGCCTTTTAGAAGGGATGATGTAATTGTTTGGGCTTTGTATTTATCAGTCTCCAAGGAAACTCAATAATGAGGAATTACAAACTAGGTGTGTAACTATGCTGACCTCAGATAAGCTGGGGTGTTGGTTGGCATTACATGAACCAACAGATCTTTTTATTATAGATGAACTCTGCTCTTATTCATTTATCCTCTACTTTAGAATGGCTGGAAGTAAAAGACTTTGGAAAAATGATGGGTGAGAAGTTTTTCTTACAGTAATAAAGCATTACTAGAATCACAAGAAAAATACTAGGGTTTAAAGTATTTGATAATTTTTGTAATCTGAAAAGAACTACCTTCAAAAGATTAATACAGGTAACTATAGATTTAAAATGAAAATTCAAATATACTACAAATGAAAACTATAACTGAAATTTACATAATTACCTTATTTACATGAAAATGAGGATTTCAGATAGACCAAGTTAAAACGAAATCGTTCCTTGTGTTATAAAATATGTAAAAATTAAAATTTAACAATTAAAATTTAACATGGTAAATTTAATGAAGTAGCTGAGAACTCCCAAGGAAACTGAAACTAACTGCGGCATGTTTTAAATTAGTTCGCACAACTGCCAGTGTAGAGACCAAGTGCCATTTTACGAACTTTCCTGAGAGGAGTTGTATAGAAGAATATGTTCACGTCAGTTTTGAAATGACGCAAAATGATCCTTAAAATTGCTCTTGGGATTTTTAATAATTATTTTTACTATCTTAATGGCAAAAATTTTATATGACTTCATTTTTGAAATTTTAATGAATTCTATTTGAGAAAATATGACTTATATCCAACCACCCAATTAACACACACTAATATACCAAGTGAGTTCAACTTCATACAAGTTTCTGTTTTATGTATAAAAGATAGCTAGTTATACATTGTATTTTAATTATATCTTAATTCACCATAAAAACTAAATAGTATCCCAAACTTAGAAAAATAAGTTAAATTTCAAATCTTCAACTTGGGTCAAATGCATAACCATCACAAACCAGTCTAAAATTTTCAAAAGGCATTATCAACGTACCTAGTTTATCATTACTAATTCATTAATGTATCCAACAGACACATACTTTGTGACAAGTAGCATGTTGGGTGTGAGGAATTTTACAAAAGATGTTCTAAACATCTCTAAGTTTGTCCCTTATTTCAAAAACAATACCCATGCATTGTAGATTATTTCGAAGAGGCACATAAGGCAGAAAGAAATAAAATCACCTATAATCCAACTACTGAGAGATTTCTTCACAAATATGGGATCTTAGGGCAGTCTACTGTCCTGAGAAATTCTATCTGGGTGACAAATTGTACACTATGTACTGCTTTTTTTTATATTAATTGCTGCTTTATTTTAGTAATTTTAAAGTCTCACTAGAAGTTTCACTGTAAGAAAAATAGAGATTTCCACTCCATGGCTCATGGAAACCAGACAGGGGCATACAGTGGGGAGAAGCAGGGCTTCCTATTACATATTCCCCGATTTCTTCTAGGCTCTAGGCCTCCAGACCTAAACTTATTTTCATCCCTGTCATGATTCATTTGTTGCTGAAATCCATAACGAGCTGAATAGTTCCTTGACTTCACTGTGATCCTGCCAACCCTTCCCACGCAGGAAGGCTTCCACCGGCTTCCCTTATCGCCTTCCGACCCCCTGCTTCCAGCCCAGGACACAGCGTCACTGCCCTGGGGTTTTCCAGCCCTATCCTCCTGCAGTTCCCTTACGGGAAGAACTGAACAAGAGCCAGATACCAGCAGTGACAGTGGAGGGCTCTCCCTGCAGTCTTATCCCCAGGCCTCCAGGGCAGGAAAAACAGGAATGTGCTGAGCAGTGTCAGAAACGGCAAAGTGCTGGGTGGTGAGAGCAGCGGCAATGATGAGCAAGAACTTACCTGGGGTTCAGAGGCTAAATTCATCTTGTATGGATGACGCTTCCCTTCCTCTGTCACCAGGGGAGACCAGACTTTATGTTCAGATCTGCAACAGATTAACAAAGCTGCTGTTTCACTCACGTAAAATAAATAATATATACTAAAGACAAACTGGAAAAATGCCCCCTCTTTCCTGGACTAGGCTCTGAACTAGCACCCTCCCATCAGCTCTACCTTCCATTTGCCACCAGTTTGATCTTTTAAACACCCCAATCTGATAACATCCATGGCTGATGGCTCCGCAGCATAGCCCCAAGGGCTAAGGAAATTCCCAAGCACTTCATCCTCCCTCACCACACTCTGGGTAGCTGACACCAGCAGTGTGGCCTCCTCCATGTTCCTGAGCATGACTCACACTGCCCTATCTCTGCCCAGGATAGAATGGGCTTCTCCTCTATCTCAACCCAGTGTGTTTGGTCCAGACCAAATAACCAACTTATTTGTGAAGCCTGTTTGACCCAAATGAAAATAATGCCTCTTGGCCGGGTGTGGTGGCTCACGCCTATAATCCCAGCACTTTGGGAGGCTGAGGCGGGGAAATCACTTGAAGTCTGGAGTTTGACATCAGCCTGGCCAACATGGTGAAACCCCATCTCCACTAAAAATACAAAAATTAGCCGGGTGTGGTGGCATATGCCTATAATCCCAGCTACTCGGGAGGCTGAGGCAGGAGACTCACTTAAACCCAGGAGGCAGAGGTTGCAGTGAGCTGAGATAGCGCCACTGCACTTCAGCCTGGGTGACAGAGCGAGACTCCATCTCAAAAAAAAGAAAAGAAGAAAAGAATGCCCCTCTTTTGCTCTTATAAACTATTTTCTTTGTACCAATCAGAGAGCAATGATTTTACTTTAGTCTCAGCTTTCATTAGTGTCGTTGTTTCCTCTCTTGCAGGTAGAAAATATTTATACTTATCTTTATTTATTTTATTTATTTATTTTTTGAGACAGAGTCTCACTCTTGTCGCCCAGGCTAGAGTGCAATGAATGGCGTGATCTTGGCTCACTGCAACCTCCGCCTCCCAGGCTCAAGCCATTCTCCTACCCCAGCCTCCCGAGTAGCTGAGATTACAGGCACCTGCCATCATCCCTAGCTAATTTTTCTGTATTTTTGTAGAAACAGGGTTTCATCATGTTGGCCAGGCTGGTCTTGAACTCCTGACCTCAGGTGATCTACCCGCCTCGGCCTCCCAAAGTGCTGGGATTACAGACTACAGCCACCGTACCTGGCCATACTTAACTTTATATTTGTCACAATGTCTTTGCCAGATATATACAAGATGTCCCTGTTCAACATGTCGGTAAACGAATAAAAAAATCAATTAATCAACCAATGAATGAATGTCCTGAACTCGGGCTTGAAGGAGAGGATTTAGACAAAGATAGAAACGGAGATGAGAATGAAGGGCAGATGTGCTTTTGAGGGGGTAGTAATAACACGGTGTACCTCTCATGGGGTAGGTCTCTGAAGTGTACAAAATATTTTGATATACTCCCTCACACTCGATCCACCTGCCAGTCCTGTGCCACAAAGTGGAAAAAAAAAAGCAAAAAACATACTTCACAGACGAGAATCTAACCAAAGGCTTCATGACAAAGAGCTGTGGCAGCTAAGGTTAGTGAGATAACAGGTGATCAGAATGAAACATCTGAATTTGATGCAGTAGGAAACAGGGAGCCAACTGAGGGTTGAACCAAATCACTTCTGAAATCCTGCCTTTGCAGGACCCCTTCCAAGGCTAAATGAAAGAAGAATGGAAATTCTACCCTAATTACAGCTCCCAAGGTGCTACCCTCATTCATTCTTTTATCACCAGCGCTCCCTGTTTGTCGTGTACTTAAAGTTACACTCAGTACTCTGCTGCTAATGTGTTCAAGCTTTTCTCTGTTGTTGCAATCTCCTGGTATGGTACCCACTACTCAGCACAATGCAGTAGCAGCAGCATCCTAAGGACATTTTTTTTTTTTTTTTGAGATGGAGTTTCGCTCTGTTGCCCAGGCTGGAGTGCAGTGACGCCATCTCAGCTCACTGCAACCTCCGCCTCCTGGGTTCAAGTGATTCTCCTGCCTCAGCCTCCCGAGTAGCTGGAACTACAGGTGCACGCTACCACACCTGGCTAATTTTTTAATTTTTAGTGGAGATAGGGTTTCACCATGTTGGCCAGGCTGGTTTCGAACTCCAGACCTCAAGTGATTTGTCTGCCTCAGCCTTCCAAAGTGCTGGAATTACAGAGAGAGCCACCGCACCTGGCCAGGACATTTTACTTACTCAAAATGTTGGTTAGTTGAATTGGATCAAGTGAAAATGCAGGTATCTTACTGAAAGAAGCCCACATCATAAGCACTGTGAAAACTAGAGGGGGGCCGGGCACAGTGGCTCACCCCTGTAATCCTAGCACTTTGGGAGGCTGAGGCAGGTGGATCACCTGAGGTCAGGAGTTCAAGGCCAGCCTGGCCAACATGGTGAAGCCCCATCTCTACTAAAAACACAAAAATTTGCTGGGTATGGTGGTGCACATCTGCAATCCCAGCTACTCAGGAGGCTAAGGCAGGAGAATCACTTGAACCCAGGAGGCAGAGGTTGCAGTGAGCTGAGATTGCACCACTGCACTCCAGCCTGGGCTGTACAGAGTGAGACTCCGTCTCAAAAAAAAAAAAAAAAAAAAAAAATAGAGGGGAAATAAGCAATGTGAAGTTCAAATTCCACAGACCTTTTGGCGTGCCTATAGTATATACATGGCACTGAGCTAGGAGGTCTGGGGGATTCTCAGATAGGGAAGGCCGTCCCTGCCCACAAACAGCTTCTAGTCAATCAGAAATGAACAAAACGTTTCCATAGGCTTCACCTGGCTACAGTGAGCGTCAAGTTGTCTGTGCAGCCTTTGATTCTGTTCTGAGCTTCCAAGTGTGTCATATTGCTAGTATTTTCCCCATCAATGGCTGTGATTACATCTCCGATACATAAATTAGCTAGAGCCGCCTTGCTTCCAGGAGTGACCTAGAAAAAAAGGGGAGAGCAGGCTAGTTACTATTTGTCTCCAAACCACTAAGTTACCACCAAGTTAAGTATTCACTGATACGGAGCAAAGCCCTGAAAAAGAAAAGAGGGCTGAAATCATAGCTTAAATAATAACAATCATTTATATTATGTTATCAGTGACAAAGAGTGCTTTTCTAATATGATCTCATTGTATCCCTATAGCAACCTTGTGAGAAAGGAGGACAAATAGCAGTCCCCATTTCCAAGACCAGGATCTGAGGCTTAGAAAGACCTATGACTTACCCAGGATCACCCAACTAGTATATTATTATATTACTGGTCCTCCAACTAGTGTTCTTACGGAGCCAGGAAACAAACCCCAAACAGATCTGATGTCCTTCCCACTGAACTATGTTTGCTTCCTTAAAATTAGTTAACAATTACATTTTAAAAAAACACACACATTTAGAGAACATTATATACTATAACACCCTATTTCTTTAAAAATCTTAATAATGTTATGTATACAAAAGAAAGTGGAAACACTGCACACTATTGTTCACAGTTATACAGTTTTGCAATGTTTTTTACAATAATATTGAATTACTTTTTAATTTAAAAAATTGTTGACCAGGCAAGGTGGCTCACGCCTGTAATGACAGCACTTTGGGAGGCCAAGGCAGGCGGATCACCTGAGGTCAGGAGTTTGAGACCAGCCTGGCCAACATGGTAAAACCCTGTCTCTACCAAAAATACAAAAAAATTAGCCGGGTGTGATCTCAGCTACTCAGGAGGCTGAGGCAGAAGGATCACTTGAACCCAGATGGTGGAGGTTGCAGTGAGCCAAGATCACGCCTCTGTACTCCAGCCTGGGCAACAGAGTGAGATTTCGTCTCAAAAAATAATAATAATCATAAAATAAAAATTAAAAAAATAAAAAATTGTTAAAAGTAATCAAGGATATCCTAAAGTATGGTAGTATAGGTTTATACTGGTTTAATCTCCCAAAATGACTAGGGTCATTCCCTATAGGCGGCTGGTTTTCTGCAGACTGATGCTTCTAAAACCGGTGGTTCCAAATTGACAGATCACTGATGCTTGGGGGAAGCCAATCAATTACTGCAATAGGTCCTTAAATTCACCTGCCTACAGAGCAATACATGCGGACTCAATACATATCACATCTCCTACACTGATGTACAACTATTTTTCAAGTGAATACAGATGCTATTAGAATGAACAAGATCCAAACTCATTTTGAAATAGTACTCACCTCAGAGTACTATTTCTAACCAAGGTATCTGGTTAGATTTTCTAAACTAAGGTATACTAAAAATATTACTGTCATCATCCCAGGGTAAGTTCACAACTTTTTTTTTCCACATTACAAGACCTTCTTGGATGGGAATTCCAAGTCCGCAGGAGCAGGGTGGCAGTAACATCCCCAGGCTCCCAATGCCCACAGGGCTCTGGCCACCCTTTGGAGAAGGCCCTTGACTCTCGGGATCCAATTGAGGAAGATCTTATGAACACTTGGGGGTCTCCTTATGGCTGAACCACAGGTAACAGGTTCTTCAAGGCACCAAACCAGGACACACAAATTGGGTCCTAAACCTCAGTATCTGATGCAGTTTTTAGCAGCTACAGTTTCCGATTAGTCCTCAGCGCAGCTAGTGTGGTGCCGCTATTATGGTGCATTCCCCATCAGCACCCTGACCCCATAAAATGAGGACAAGACAAGTTGATCCTTGAGGTCCCTTCTGGCCTGCACATGCTATGACTTTATCAGGCAAAACTCTCCTGGAATGTGGCAGGATGTGGAAACCAGTACCGAGATCCTGACCTCCTAACCTTCCTTTCTGGCTCTCCCATCATTTGTTTACCAGAGATCTGGGTTTTAGGAAACAAAACCAGCCTCTTGATTCAAGGTTCAGATCGTTCCCTCATTCAGCCACTGGGACAGGACTTTTTATCCAGGCAAGCACAGGCTGCTCTCATTTCAGTCAACAATGGAGAGTTAGCTTCTGAGTCATCCAATGCGTGCAATAAAAAAAAAAATTCCTCCATTTTCTGACCTGTTGTCCTGAGAAGACTGATCTGGTGCATCTTCATATACGTTTCACTGTTACTAAAGGACAATGCAGGCTCAGTTTTTAAATGGCTCTAAGCATCACTTTATTTGGGATTGGCAAGCATTCTTGACTGACTAACTCCAAAGGAGAGCAGCCTGAATCAAGGAAAATAATGCCTTATGGAACTCATTTATCATGGCTAAATCTAGCAGTTTCAAAGAGCAGTCCCCTTAGGATGAAATCCAAAATCTTTAACAAGGCCGCTAAAGCCAGTGCCTCCCTCCCCACCCGCATCATGCCTCTTCCCCACTGGGCTCCAGCTACAGGGCCTCAGGACTTTCACACCTGCTTCTACCTCTGCCTGATTAACTTCTCATCTTCCAGGTGTCTGTGTAAACAACCCTTCTTCTCAAAGAGGCCTTCCCTCACCTCCAATCTAAGCTATACCCTCACAGTCATCCTTTTTTTTTTTTTTTTTGAGATGGAGTTTTGCTCTTGTTGACCAGGCTGGTGTGCAGTGGCGCAATCTCAGCTCACTGCAACCTCCACCTCCCGGGTTCAAGCGATTATCCTGTCTCACCTCCTGAGTAGCTGGGATTACAGGCTGCACCACCATGCCCAGCTAATTTTTTGTATTTTTAGAAGAGATGGGTTTTTTTCACCATGTTGGCCAGGCTGGTCTCGAACTCCTGACCTCAGGTGATCCGCCCGCCTCGGCCTCCCATAGTGCTTGGATTATAGGCGTGAGCCAGCATGCCCAGCCCAGTCATCCTTTTAATACACTTGGTTCTTCTTCACGGCACTGGTCACTTTATGTTTGCAAACCTCCTTGGTGGGTTAGTTTGTTTAATGTTGAAAGGCCTACTCAGCAGTAAGGTGCATGAGGGCAGGATTTTGTCTGCCTTCTGTGCTGTGATATTGCAAAAATTTTAACAGTGAGAAAATTATGACAGTGAAAGAGATCTGGCCTAACCAATTCCATCTTGCCTTTAACCTCCAAACTGTCCTTGGTCATTCCTGGGCATCAGCAAAGCTAACTTCCGGAGAAATTTTAGTGTATAGTTTAAATGATGGTAGCACTTTCCAAAACTAAACTGCTTTGAAAAACTAATGAAAGCCCACCAGGTTAGGAGGATGAGAGGGGCCGGAATTCTGCTAAGATGTAGGCATAGTTAAATGATTACCAGCCATTATTCCAGAGCTCACAATATTTGCAACTTCCCCAGTTACTCCTGTAAGTAACACCCCTATTGTAGAACCTAAGATTGGCCTTTTGCGATGTCCTTTCAGGCTTTTGCATTTCTGACTACCTACTGGATGCCCCCTGACCAAGATGCGAACTCAACACACTGTTTTCCACACCCCTGTGACGGCATGCCCAACCAATCAGCATTCACCATCCCTAGGCCCCTGCCTGCCGAACTATCTTTGAAAACCCCTAGCCTTCAACTTTCATGGAGGCTGATTTGAGTAATAATAAAACTCTAGTCTTCCATTTAGCCAGCTCTACGTGTATTAAACTTTCTGTATTGCAAATCCCCTGTCTTGATAAATCAACTCTATCTGGGTAACGGGCAAGAACCCATTGGGCAGTTACAGTATCCTCAGCACCCAATAACTGGAACATAGTAGGTGCTCAATAAATATCTGTATAATAAATGATTGGCTCTAAAACACTGAGTGTTGTTAAATATGTAATCAGCCTGCTTCATTTTATCCTTTAAAATGAATTATTTCAAAAACATCAAAAATATTTTTATTTCAAAAATCAAATAATCATTTCCCTCTACACTGCTATCCTGAAGCATGACCACTCACAAAACTCAAATGAGATTGGAACTGGAGAGGTTGAGAAGATGAAAAAGAAGTTTCCTTTCACTTTTTTACGGTGAACTGCTGAGAAGTCCAGAATGTCCAGCATTTGGTTCCAACTGTTTTGTGGGAGAGACATTTCTGCTAAGTATATCCCAACAGGTCCTGGACAAGCTAGAACCAGTCTTAGGAGCCCCAAGCCTGAGTAATTGAGGTCTGGTCATCCTATCTTTCAGTATAATTTCTTTGTTTTTTTTTTTAAAGCCAAACTGGTAAGAAGCCAAAGGAAATCTCAGAAAGTCACAAGCAACATCAGATAGGACTTGAAAGAAATTACACATACAGATTAAGTTCACATTCTTTTATGAGCTATCTTTTTTAGGGGAAAAAATTGATTTAAACAAATTATGGGATTTGCCTTTCCAAAGCCCTTTCATATACAATCTCCTATTTGAGATAATAATATGGTTACCTCACCACCAACATATTAGATAAACTTCACAGATGAGGAAATTGAGATTCAGAGAAATTGTGAGTGGTTCAAGTTCACACAGCTAAAGGCTGAGCCTGAACTTGAAAGGCTCTCTCATTGCAAATTCCATTCCTTTTTGCTTTAGCACATTGCCACAAGCAGAGGCTCCAAACTCAACTGTCAAAGCCAAAAAAAAATCCAGGAGACTCATCTGCAGTGGCCTTCTACATAGGACCTGGAGTGTCACAAAGTCCTGCTGCTGGCTGAGTGCCTCCCCACCACAGGACAGTCACTCCCCTGCCCTGTACTGATCTGGGGCCCAGTAACCCCACCCATTATAAAATTTACAAATCATAACACAGAAGTGACAAGGGTTACAGGAGAGAAGGCCTGTGCCTCCAACACTGGATAGTTCCTGTCTTGAATGGTGGATTCCAATCCTTGCCAAACACTATTTATCACAATCATAATCATGACAGCCATCAGTTAATGAGCGTTTAGGTACCAAGCATGACAAAGTCTTTAGCAAGGGTTAACTCACCAATATTCACGTGATGCTACCAGACAGGCAATGTTATCTACATCATTACAGATGAAGAAATGGAGGAACAGGGGTTAAGCAGTTTGCCTGAGGTTGCACAGCTGGTGAGCGGCAGGCCACAGCAGGCTCCAGAGTCCACCCACTTAACCAACTAGGCCACACTATCTGCTCTAATTTCCTCCTGACCATCAAGTTCCATCAGAACCAGCTCATAATAGAGTCAGCTTCAATTTCTTAAAAAAAAAAAAAACTTCTGGGCCAGGCATGGTGGCTTACGCCTGTAATCTCAGCACTGTGGGAGACCAAGGTAAGTGGCTCACCTTGAGCTCAGGAGTTCGAGACCAGCCTGGGCAACATGGCATAACCCTGTCTCTACAAAATACAAAAAAAAATTTGCCAGGCACGGTGGCACACGCCTGTAGTCCCAGCTACTCAGGAAGCTGAGGTGGGAGGACGGCTTGTGCCCAGGAGGTAAAGGCTGCAGTGAGCTGAGACTGTGCCACTAAACTCCAGCCTGGGTGATAGAGTGAGACTTTGTCTCAGAAAAAGAAAAAAAAATTATATACTCACCCCCATTAGTTCAATGAACATGCCATTGCCAGCCTTCTTCCCCAGAGACCATACAACTAGATCACACAACTCTTGCTGCATAAGAATAAATGGGGACAGGCACGGTGGCTCATGCCTTTAATCCCAGCACTTTGGGAGGCCAAGCACTTTTGGGAGGTCAGATGGCAGGCAGATCACATGAGCCCAGGAGTTCAAGACCAGCCTGGCCAACATGGTGAAACCCTATCTCTACTAAAAATACAAAAATTAGCCAGCTGTGGTGATGCACACTGCCTGTAATCCCAATTACTCAGGGGGCTGAGACAGGAGAATTGCTTGAACCTGGGAGGTGGAGGCTGCAGTGAGCCAAGATCACACCACTGCACTCCAGCCTGGGTGACACAGTAAGAATGTCTAAAAATAAAATAAAATAAAATAAAAGAGTAAATGGGTTTAGGCACAACAATTTCCACTAATGAACAATCTATCATTTTCTCCTCAATTCATTCTTGTGTCTCTCACTCTTTGTCCCCACCAGCACCCCAGGCAGACACTGCTTGCTTAGAGGCCAACATGTTCTCTACTCCCAAGTTCATAATGCATCTTTAAGACCTGTCCACTGCTGCCAGTCCTGAGCATATAAGAAGGTTTTTGAAGTTTAATTGCACTTCTAACTGGTGTAAATAAAATAGGATAATGATGTAGCTCTCCCACTTTCTTCGACTTACATTTAAATAACTACATACCTAAATGACACTACTATCATACAGAACTGGATGCATACCCATGACAAATAAAAAGATAACCCTCCTCCCTCAGTGATAATGGCATGTTTCTACTTCATCCCTCCCCTCTTCCTTCTTTCTCTCTCTGTTCATTCACTTATCAGATATCCTTATGTACATTCTGAAAGACAGTGTAACTTGTTCATTAAGATGTGGTTTCTGGAGTCAGATGGCCAGGGTTCAAGTCCTGCTTGGCTTGTGAGCTAAGTGTCCTTCAGCAGGATATTTTACCTCTGTGTAAACAAAGATGCACCAAGGATGAAAAGAACAGCTTTGACATCAGAAGGCTGTTGCGAGGATTACATGAGGCGATTCAGGCAGAGACCCCACTGTCAGGGCTCCAGAAATGTGAGCTATTGTTTGTAGATTCCGGGAACCACACAAGGCACTGGAAGTCAGCTGTGAAAAGGGTGGTGCCTGCCATCAAGAAGCTCACAGTCTCCTGGGGGGAGACCAGCATGTACAACAGCTGATGAGTGTTGTGCTAGAACCAACAAGGCAGTAGGAGCCTAAAGGTGGAATCATGGAACACTCCCTGGAGGAGGTGCTGCTTAAAACTGTGCAAAGCCACAAAAGGAAAAAAGCAAAAGGAAAGAGCATGCCAAGTCTCAAAAAAAAAAAAAGAAAAGAAAGAAATTTAGCAAGTGAAGGGAGAGGAAGAGGATGAGGCTGTAGATGTAAACAGACTAGGAGACCAACAAAGAAATTGAAACATAGCGTCTAACATTGCCCAGTCAACTGCCAAGAAACAACCACTGAGCCTTAGCTCTGCTGAGATTAAGGTGACTGCATTTGACAGATACTCTAACAGACACTCAAAGAAGCAAACCCATTCAAGGGGTCACCCGTTTGGCCTCTAGGTCAGCCATTCTGTGGCTGGCTTTCCCTAGTAGGTCTTTCAGAAGGCAGTCCTACTTAAAAATCGCATGTTCTACTGACAGCTAGATGGGGTTCCTTTAACTCTGGCTCAAGACTGAAAGCTAGAGGCCTGTGAAATGGTCCCAGCCAACAGTCCTGTTTTTTTTCTTACATTTAAATTACATGCCAATATTTATATATCAACAAAATCACTCAAACCCCTAGATTCTCAGCTTCTTTTGAAAAATCAGAAAATCTGGCAATTCTGGGCCTAGATTCCCATATGGCAACAATCAGCACCAAATGAGGAGCTTCTGATCCTCTCTATGAGACACATGCTCTCCATTTAGCCACAGGCTCTACCATGCTCTACTGCCCCAGCCACAGAAACCCAGTACCTGTTACCATTTATGATCATTCTTGCAGCTATTAATTTTCTGACTACCTCACCTACTCAAAACTCATTTATTATGGTATATAAGTTTCTAGCAATTTTTTCCCTTCTAATATACACATATAATTATACTTTATACCACAATATAACTACCTTCTTGATCTTCTAATACAGTATGGGGAAAAAATAATTGAGCAGAGCTTGCTGGGTGAGGCAATTCAAACCCCAACTCTAATGCTTTTCCTCTCTACTGCCTTAAAGGGTGCCAGTTTTTAGAGGAAATCATTTTGGAGGTCTGGTCCATCATCATTTGTTGATTCAACCAACACGCTGAGCTCTGCATGCTACACACTGGGCTGAGTCAGAGTTTACTGTGATTACTCAGGGGAGCAAAACGTTGTCCCTGTGCTAGAAATGGTTTGGACTAGGGATTATAATTTGCCTTCTGTAAAATTACTACAGCAGAAATGAATGCAGCAAGAAAATGTGATTCTCAAACAAGCCAAGGAACATTCTTATTTAATTCTCAGGCAAAGAAACAGTTTTGGTGGGCAAAGAAAGAAAAGATAGCAGAGATCCCATTGGGGGCCCACTGGGATTCAGCGATGAGGAAAAATATTATTTACCAGGCAACTTCCCGCTGCAAACAGGCCATATGCTTCAATTCTAGGCAACATAAACCCAATGCCAGCTTCTTAAAAGTTGCATTTTTTAAAATGTTCTTTTACATATATAACATACAGAATTTAACAAAAATGAGTAAGTATGAGCACATTAGTCCTTTTTAGTAAATTTTCTTTTTAAAAAAACAAATTTTAGGCCAGGCATGGTGGCTCACACCTGTAATCCCAGCTCTTTGGGAGGCCAGGGCAGGTGGATCACTAGAGGTCAGGAGTTCAAGACCAGCCTGGCCAACATGGCAAAACCCCGTCTCTACTAAAAATACAAAAAATTAGCCAGGTGGTGGCAGGTGCCTGTAATCCCAGCTACTCAGGAGGCTGAGGCAGGAGAATCACTTGAACCGGGGAGGCAGAGGTTGCAATGAGCCAAGATCACCCTACTGCACTCCAGCCTGGGCAACAGAGAGAGATTCCATCTCCAAAAAAAAAAAAAAAATTTAAAAACTCTTGTGTTGCCTCTTAGCCCCTTGATACAAATGAGTTTGTGACCACTGGCTCAGTTTAAAAGTTATGGAAAGCATGATTATATGTAGAAATACTTTATGACTAGGATTACCAAATGCCCTGATTTGCCCAAAACAGCTTAACTATCAAGACCACCCCATTTCATTCTCAGAAGTACTCCAGCCTGGATGATAAACAGTACTGTTGCCTTTTTGACAGACGTGGAGGTTTTAACCAAATATTTGTCAAATGGTTTAAATGGTTCTAAGGCAGAGGTTTTTGCTTTGTTTTATTTTTTTCTTTTTCTTGAGGGAAAAACCGTGTCTATTCAGAAGGTTTATTTGTGGACAGGACTACAGGTCAATTTCCTGACTCTTTATGGAACATTGTTAACCTTGCCCCTTGGAGTTGGCATCTAAACCTCAGGCCAGAAATCAACCCCACTCACGAATACTCAGCCAACTGTGATATTTGCAAGGATGAGGCAATGGTTTTCAATCAGGTTGGTCATCAGATCCCATGGGGGCAGGGATTAAAAATACAGATAGAGCTCCACACCCCATCTCAGATCCACCAAAGACAGCCTATACAGTGAAACCCAAGAACCCATACCTTTTTAAAGCTTCCCAGAAAACATTAATGCTCATCAGGTTTGGAAACACCAAGAGAGATGATGACTATGACTATCTTTTCCCCTTAAACTCTCTCCCTGAATGAAGTTAAAGTCATCAGATAGACAAAAAGTAATTAGACCCTAAAATCTCAGCTCCTCCAGAAACACCTTCAAGGGCAGAACTTATGCTCCTATAAAATACATAGAAAGCCCCTGAAAGGAATATCCATTAGAATAGTATTTCTCTATCTCTTACCAAAATAGACTTAAAAAAAAAAAATAGGCCAGGCAGGGGTGGCTCATGCCTATAATCCCAGCACTTTGGGGGGCCACAGCAGGAAGACTGCTTAAGCCCAGGAGCTTGAAACTAGCCCGGGCAACATAGTGGGACCCTGTCTGAACAATAAATTAAAAATTAGCCAGGCATGTAGTCCCAGCTACTCGAGGAGACCGAGGAGACTGAGGTGGAAGGATCGCTTAAGCTGGGAGGAGGTCGAGGCTGCAGTTAGCTATGATAGCACCACTACACTCCAGCTTGGGCAACAGAGCAGGATGCTGTCTCAAACAAAAAACAAACAAAAAAATACAGCCCCTGTAATGTTGGTTAACACCCCTGAAAATGCTATGCAAATGGAGCATTGCATAAGTAATTTTGTTGTTTTTTTTAAATAGAGATGGGGTCTCACTGTGTTGGCCAGGGTGGTCTTGAACTCCTGGCCTCAAGCAATCCTCACACCTTGGCCTTCCAAAGTGCTAGTTTCACAGGCATGAGCCACTGCGTCCAACCAGTAGAAGTATAATAACTCCAAACAAGATATCTAAATAACTCGACGTGGGTCCTATTTTCCCTTGGCCAGAAAACTCACAGATAAATGTAGTGTGCAATTACAGAACCAACTGATTTAAAGTTCCTGGCACTTCTCTCTCTTTCCTCTTCCATGTTCCAATTTTTTGTTAAATCTTATGTGTGTTCTTGTGTTTTAAATATTGTAAATATGTAAGTAAGTGAAAGACAAGCCTAAGAGAAGCCTGCAAGTAAGTGAAAGAGACATCCTAAATAATGATAGTAATAATTATATACAACTGGGATAAAGAAATGTGAGATTCAAGTTCAATCTCAATGCTACATGCCTTTAAGCATAATCTCTGCTGATTTAATAGTTGTGTCAAGGTATTTGGGTACAAATTTAACAGATTCTAAACTGGGGATAAAGCAGGACCCAGCTCTGTAGGATGCCATTTAGATGTGGAATTTGAACTCTCTTTAGTCAGAATCTTCTGACTCAGTATGTTTGTGGGCTGAGGCTGTGGCACAGACTTCACAGCCACATTATGGCTGCAGAAGCTGTATGCACTTATACAGGGTGACCTGAAAACATAACACTGTTTTAAAATGTTCTTGGTTAGTCTATAACCATTTTCTCAGGGAAATGAGGCAATAAAATAGGGTAGGTGCTTGTAGATAAGTTGCACCTTAATCCAGCTTCACACTGTGCATGGTGCAAAAAGAAGTTATTAGTGCTAAGGGGTGACAGTTCAAAGAGACGTGCTGCTCTCTTAGTCTGAAAGACCGACCACCATTTCTCAGATAGGAATATAATAAAACAGGTAGCCAAACAGAATACCCTGACTAAATTCTTAAGAAGTCATCGAGGCCAGGCGTGGTGGCTCATGCCGGTAATCCCAGCACTTTGGAAGGCCGAGATGGGCAGATCACTTAAAGTCAGGAGTTCAAGGCCAACCTGTTCACCAACATGGTGAAACCCCATCTCTACTAAAAATACAAAAATTAGCCAGGTGTGATGGCGCATGCTTGGAATCCCAGCTACTTGGGAGGCTGAGGTGGGAGGATCACTTGAACCCAGGAGGTGGAGGTTGCAATGAGCTGAGATCATGCCACGGCACTCCAGCCCAGGCGATAGAGCTAGACTCCGTCAAGAAGTCATCGAGTTCCTCAAAAGTTTCCAAACAAGCTCCTACGAAACCTACGTGCTTTTAAATAGCTCCAACAGCTACCATCCATAACCCAAAGCCTAAACACTCACTAAACCTTGAGGGAATTACTCTCTCTGACTCAGTATCTTCATTTATCAAATGAAATTTATAATGCATCAACCTCATCAGGTTGTTGGAAGGGTTAAATGAGACTGCATTTGTAAAGAGTTCAGAACAATGCCTGGCACATAATAAACACTCAATATATAGTAGCTACCATTAATATTTGTTTAATAGTACCACTAGGCTCTCTCTATGTATCATCTTAATCCTCACCACAACCTTTGAAGACAAGTGCTATTATTCCCACATTGCAAATGAGGACACTGAATTTTCAAGGGTTAACCTGTCCAAGAACATACAAGCTAGTAAATGGACAAGACAAGGTTTGAACTAGATCTTGCAGATATCAAAAATGTATTTTTCCCTTGACATTAAGATGTCTTTCATTCTTGATTTGTTACAGTAAAAATAAGGCAGAAAGCACAAAGCAATGAAGTCCAAATAGTTCACTGAGATATAGTAATTTGGTTTTAGAAATGCTACGTGTATGGAAAAAGTCTGGAAAGGTTTGCAGCCAGCTATTTACTGTGTTTACCTCTGTAAAGTAAGACTGGGGAAGCCTTTTACCTTATGCTTTCTGTAGGTTTATATTGTCCGATCTTTTAAACAATTACGCGGGCTTCTATGTAACCTTTACTGAAGGATGACATGTATACAGCACAAATGGTAACTATACAGCTGATTGAATTCTCATACAGAGCACGCCCAAGGAAACAGCATGAGATAAAGAAACAGAACATTACCTGAACTGCTAAACCTCCCTGTGCCCGCTTTCTGTCACTGACCTTCTGGCAAAGGTCTGCCATGATCCTGACTGCTAACACTGTAGATTAATTCTGTCTAATTTTATGTAACTGGAATCACATAGTATTTACTCTTTACTCTTAGGTATGGCTTTTTTCCCTCAGTGTGTGTGTGTGTGTGTGTGTGTGTGTCTCCTCCATGTCACTGTGCATAGTTGTAATTTCTTCATTCTTGTTGCTGTGATATTTTATATCGTATAATTATACCCACTACTTACCTATTCTATTGCTGTTAGACATGTGAATCGTTTCAAATTTGGGGCTATTATGAATAGTGTTGCTTGGAAAATTCTCAAACTTGTCCTTTAGCACTCATGTGGACCCAGTTTCTATTGACTATTTAACTAGGAGAACTGTTGGGTTTTATGGTATGGGTATGCTCAGCTTCAGAAGCATAAGTATTTTTTATATTTTTTTAAAGAAATGGGTGCAAACTATTTGCTGCATCAACCACATTTAATCTATCTGTATGCATTTTTTTTTTTTAGATAGAGTTTCGCTCCTGCTGCCCAGGCTGGAGTGCAGTGGCGTGATTTCAGCTCACTGCAACCTCCGCCTCCCAAGTTCGAGCAATTCTCCTGCCTCAGGCTCTTGAGTAGCTGGGACTACAGGTGCCTGCCACCACGCCCGGCTAATTTTTGAATTTTTAGTACAGATGGGGTTTCACCATGTTGGCCAGGCTGGTCTCAAACTCCTGACCTCAGGTGATTCACCCACCTTGGCCTCCCAAAGTGCTGGGATTACAGGCGTGAGCCACCGAGCCCAGCCTCTGTATGCATGTTCAATATCTTTACCTAAATTAGGTCAGATAGGTCTATGTTCTTATTGTCTTACTTGATATGAATGGTCATGTCTATAAAAATTAGTCCCTCAGTGTTCAGTCAGGAATCTGGCCTCCTACAAGACCGCTGTGTTCTTCAGAAAATCATTTTTAGTATTTATGGCATTTACCAAGGAGACAGTGTACTACATATGGGAAAGTGCACCACAGAACTCAGCCACAGATGAGCAGCCCAATTTGCCCAGGATGTGTCTAACAAGAATATCAATAATCACACAGGGTGCTAACAGCCATAGAGGAATTACCTTTTTTGTCTTAGGTTTCATGGGTATATTCAGTTTTGGACTTAGCTTGGCTACCACAAGATAGAACTGTTCACTGCCTGGTCATCCTCACCTACCACAAGAACCATTCCCAAATGCCCTCCTATTCCCCACAAGCAGGTCTTTCTCTAGCCAGTCCTTCCACTCCTCTGCTCTTCTGTTCTTCACTGTCCAAATGGACATGGAACCTCATAACTGGACTGTAAATTCTCCCAGGTGGGACCATGACTTCCAGTTTTTCAGGAGGGACAGGGAAAGGGAGGTGCTACTTTCTGAGGTGCTCTGAGCTGAGGCCACGAGGCAACTGGAGAGCCACCCCAACCAACCTCAGGGGAATGAGAGGCTCCAGGGTGTGGAGCCCAGGAGTGTCTTATCCCTCATGTTGAAGCCTGCACCACCCTTAGCACTTTTCAGAGCTGTGTGCTGGGTTAACACCGTTAGCAATGAAATATTGACAGTTATGGCTTATTAGGAGGCAGAATATAGTGGTTAAATCTGGCCTGGAAGTGAGTCTGCCTGGCTTCACTTCCCAGCTCTGCAATTGTCTGACTTTGTTTTCTGTGTCCCTCTGTCATGGGTTGTGGGGAATACAAAAGAAGATAATGTAAGTGCATGCTTAGCACAGAGCAGGCACTCAAAAAATATTAGCTGCTATTAATATATTACTATGGCATAGAGATTAAGACTACGGGCTTGGAAGCCGGACTCCCCAGCCAAACTCCAGCTCTACCACTCACTGCTATATGATGCAGGCAGTGTACTTAATGTCTCCATGCCTCAGTTCCCTCATCTGTAAAATGGGGATCTTAATCCTACCTCACAAAATACGTGTGAAGATCACTGAATATATTATGGTCTTAGAATGGTGCCTGGCATATTAAAAGTCCTATATATGTTTTAACTATGGTTATTACTGCAAGCAGATCAAATAAATATTTCTCACACAAATCTTTCAAATGCAAAAGGATGCTGCCGTGATTAACAGAAGACAAATACATCTGAAACATTCCTGAATTCATAGTGTTTTCTAAATCAACTTATGATTGAAGGTACAACCAATGCCATGAGAGACTAGGACACTCTAACAATAAAAAAGTGGGCTCTTGGCTCATGCCTGTAATCCCAGCACTTTGAGAGGCTAAGGTGGGCAGGTCACTTGAGGCCAGGAGTTTGAGACCAGCCTGGCCAACATGGCGAAACCCCATCTCTACTAAAAATACAAAAATTAGCCATGTGTGGTGGCTCATGGCTGTGATCCCAGCTACTCAGGAGGCTGAGGCACAAGAATCGCTTGAACCCAGGGGGTGGAGGTTGCAGTGAGCTGAGATCATGCCACTGAACTCTAGCCTGGGCGACACAGCAACACCCTGTCTCAAAAAAAAAAAAAAAAAAAAAAAAGTAGCTCTCATATTCAAAGGGTATGAAAACCTCTGGGTTTGCTTGCTTATTATTTTATTTTATCTTTACAGGGAATATTATTTGATTTTATCTTTACAGGGAACTGAACCCAAGAGAAGACATATGATTTTCCCAGGATCACCCACCGAGGTGCTCTGGACTAGAGCTCAGCTTGAGTCCCTGCCCTGGACATTGTACCAGGCCCTCAATTATAGTCCTGGAAGCTTCCCCCAGGCTTTCCTCTGAGACCTACTGGAAGCGAAATAATCCTTTAAAAATTAGTTTTCTGACACAACCACTTTTGCTCCAGTCTCTACCCTATCCTTTACAAGGAAGTCGAGTAGTAAGTCAGCCAGTGAGAAATTATGTAAATTCAAACAAATTACCTAACCTGTGAGCACCTGAGCTTTCCTTTTTGCAAAAGGCAAAGAATGCTAGTTTTCCTCTCCTCTGTGAAGCAAGAGTAAGGCATGGCCTAAGAATGTGCCAGTCCTATCCTGATCCCAGTACACAGCAATTCCTTGGTGCTTTTCCCAGTCCTGGTCAGCCTAGGAGAATATGACCCAGATGCTTAGATGACATTCTCCTCTCAGTAATCTACCTGGCTGCAATACCCTAAAGCCATTGTTCTTCCCTCTTGCCTCCTCAAACAAACCAGCAAGGTTGGCATCAGGAGTTTAGGGAGGGGAGAGTATCTGGTCAGAGGGTGATAATGTAGTATGGGCTCAGGCATTCACTTACACGTCATTCTCTTTGGTTTGTCCTCTTCCCCCTCTCTCCTTAAGTCTCCGGAAGTCGCTAATATTTCCCAGGTATCAATTTCACAGACCAAGGGCATGCAGCACAATGGCCATTAAAACATAATGACCCTTTTTGGACATTTCCTGCTTTTCATAATCTGACAGACAAACCCTTCTCTTTCAATCTTTACAACATGATGTAAAATCTATCTGAATCCGGAAATACCACTCTTAAAAATCAGAAATGACCCTCTGGCCACAGTATCCATTATTAAGCATCCCTTGGGATACTTGAGAAAAAGCATAAGCATTTGCCACAAAACCGCTCAGCTCTTAGCAAAGGGTTCCCCAGGACTCCAGAGACAAATGAGCAACTCCTCCAACTAAGGGCATCCCTTGATCTTGGCCTCACCCTTTCCTGTCTTTTATCAGTTGCTGGGAGAGAAAAACAGTCAACATAAACTGAGTTGCAATGTTGGCCTGGGTATTTCTCTGAAGGCTTCCCTTGAAAGTAACTACAGGGAATGAGAAATTAACATGGAAAATTTTTTTAATTAAAAAAATACCTCAAGGAAATGGGCAAGTGTTGATTTGAAGCAGGAACTGACAGAAAAAAATATTAGAGAACAGTGGCAAATGTGTGGCTGGATCATCAGGGAACACAAGGCAAGAGCACTAAAAGAGAATGTGGGTAGAAGAAGAAAGCTAGCCTATGTCCACTTAAAGTTGGAAACCTGGGTTGAAATTTTAAGTTGATAACAATACTAGATGAAAACATTAAGGAGCTAAAGAAGCTGTTCACACACACACACACACACACACACACACGCGTTCTGTATGAGTCTGTTCAGAACAGGCAAAATTAAGCTATGGTATTTGGGATCCTAATTTAGGTGGTAAAACTATGAAGAAAAGCAAAGAAGGGATTACCATAGGTCAGGATAGTGTTACATTTAGGGAACTTTTGGGTGCTGCAATATTCTATTTCTTGACTTGGGTAGTGATTATACAGATGCTTGCTTTATAATCATTTGCTGTGCATTTGTATTTTATGATTTTTTATTTCACAATAAAAAATAAGTTAAAAATAAAAAAATTGCAAGTACATAAGATTAGCATTATATTAAGAAGCTTTAGCAGTTTAGCAAAAGACTGGAGCCAATACCACAATAATTCATGCAAGAGAAAGCAAACATGGTTATTTAAATAAAAGGCACTCCTCTCCCAGCCTAATTTTATGGTTTGCTTTAGTGTGGAGACTCAAAGTCTATCATATACAAAACCATACCAGCAAATTGCCCAGGATGATAAATAATGTAGCATACCTACCAACCAGAAAGTGTGTACAGCTCTTTGTCAATGCTCACATTTCCTCACTATCACTATTTACAGAGCACTCTCACATACCTTAACTCACAGCCAAGGGCTGGTGCTATCCCCACTGCAGAGGTTTTTTTTTTTTTTAAGTAGCCTCAGACAGTGGAAGATTCACCCCAGGTACAGCTCAAGCAAGAAGACACTGGACCAGCACCAGATCTCAGATGGCCACGCCAGGGTCCCTTTATGACAATGACTTTCCCATTCCCATGAGGTAAACAGGCTCACAATTTTTCCATGTATTAATAAGAAGCTGAAGAGAAACAAATAAATTACTGTCAGCATGAAAATGTTACCTCTTCTGAGTCACTTTCACTTTTCAATTAAAGCACCTGCCAAGGGCATTATAAAGATTAGCTTCCCTCACTAGACCATGAACACCTTGAGAATGGAGCTGTGCCCTCTCATTTCTGAGGCGTTTGCACAGTTTCTGGAATATGATACGTGCTCATTAAACACGTGCACACGCCATAAATAAATAATATAAATAATAAATGAGTGAATATATGAAGGTAAAAACCAATGAATTCACAGTGTGGTGTTTTCCACCCCATTCCATCATTCACTCATGCATTAAGACTTTTAAAAGCAGCTAAAGTGAAAGGCAGTAACCGCCCTTTTAACAGATTGCCAATACATCCTCCACTACTTAAAAAAGGGTTTCATGTCATATATAAATATCAGAAGTGGAGAGGGCTGACAGGTTAATTATAGACACAAAGAACAGGGACAAATGGACTATGAGGTAAGCGAGTTGAAATGTGCAGACACAATGTCCTCCCTGGACAAGCATTTATTAATAAGCCTGCAAGGATTTACCCAGCCCGGCCAGGTACAGGTCTGCACCAAGCTCGGGGACGATTCTGGGGAAGGCATAGTTCCTGCGCTTGAGGAATTAGGCTGGTGGCTGGAAAGGCAGTGTGTACCTTTGAGAATAATCAGAGGTCTCTGTGGGACGAGGCAAACAGGTGGAAGATAAGGCCCAAAAACTGGCCCGCCTACTCTTTTAGGGGGGTGAGATAGAGAAGACCTCCTCACTGGGCCAGGCCAACCCGGAAAGAAGCATGGGTAGGACTGTGGCTGGCAGACAAGTCAAGAGGAGGCCACCAATTCTTCTCCTGCACCTCCCACGAAATTCCTTCAGCTGCTGGAGGCAGGGGCTTGAGTCAAAAGGATCCTTAAGGATATTTCCCTTTCTTCTCCACCCTTCCCCCAACCCCAAGTAAAAAGAAGGATGTTTAGAAGGTCTGGGAGACAAGCTGAAGGGCAGCTTCAGCAGGCAGATGGGCCCAAGAATGGAATGTGCCGCCTACAGGCAAGGAGTGGCCATGGGTGGGGAGAAAGGGGACTTTTTTTTCTCTCTTTCCTCATTCGAGGTACTTCTTGAGTCTCTTCTTGGTGCCCAAGGAATGAACGTGACATCTCTCAGTGGGACATCAACCTGTGTTTGGCCAGATTAAATGGCCAAAGCCCAGACATCTGAACACTGAGTCTGGGTCTCCCTGGGGGTTTCACTTTATTAGGGGGGCATCGGTTCTGGTGGCCCCTGATTCAACGTGAGTCCTTCTAAAGATCCGAAGCCCCTCTAAGATTTCAAGCACCACCACCCCACCCCAGGTGGAAACCCCATCCCAGTATCTACTCATGCCCTGAGAAAAAAGAGCTGGTGCGGGGAGGGGAAAGAGATAATCTGGGAATGCTAGGAAGAATGACGGCGGGGCCACGTTCTGCAGAGGGGAGAAGAATGACCAAAAGGGTTTATTTGAGTTTGTTTGTTGTGTTTATTTCCCAAATCCAGCATATTCTCCAAAAGGCACTCGAGGGGCGAACCTCGGCCGTGGGTCAAGTCCAAAGAGCGTGTTTCGGTTGTTTTTTTTAGGTTAATCCCACTTACTCCCCATCCCAGTAAACTTCCCACCCACCCCACCTCACTTTCCAGGTCTTTCCTGTTGCGTTCGGCTGCACTGCGATTTGGGAAGAAGGGAGAAGTGCCATCTCCCAGCGCGCGGGATCTGCGAGGACCCTCGTCCCCTCGCTGGTTGACAAAGAACTAACACCCGCTTCGCCGCGCTTCCGGGGCCAAAGAACGAAAACTGCCTTCTTTTTTTTCTGGCGGACACGGAGCGCGCCCGCGGCGGGCCGGCCAGCCCGGGAGCGCAGCCTCCGCGAAGGGGCGGCGGGGAGCGGCGGGGAGCGGCGGGGAGCGGTGGGGGCCGGGCGCGCGGAGAGCGCTCAACTAACAGCGCACCTGGACGCGCCCGGCTGCGGTCCCGACTCCGTCCCCGACCGCGCCCGCGGGGCCCCAGTCTCCGCACATCACCTCCCATAGCGCCCCGCTTTCACGCACGTCCCAGCTGCTCTTACCCGGGAAATGGCGAGAGGCTGCTCGAAGTCCTTGCCGCCCACGAGGCGGAAGCCCCACGGCCCCGGGCCCTGGAGGACTATCTGCTGGGTGGTCATGGCGCGGCTGTGGCGGGCGACGACCCGCGGGGACAGACGGGCAGGACGCGAGGCACAGCTTGCAGGGCACCCCCGGCGGCTGTCGGAGAAAGAGCGGCGCGGCGCGGGCCCGGGGAGCCTGGGGTTGGGGGGGGCAGGGCAACCGCGAGGGCCAGGGCGGGGGCGGCTCCGCCCAGGCCGCGTCGCCGCCCGCCGCCCCGCCCGTCCTCCCGCCCGCAGCCGCTCGCCGCCCTGCGCGCCGGCCTAGGGGCCCCGGCCCGGAGTCCCGCCGAGAGAGCGCGAGTCAGATGCGGGGCCGGGGCTCTCAGCAGCTCTGCCCGGGACCCCACACCGCCTCCCTCCCTCCTGTACGCACGGCCGCACCGCGGCTCTCGGGCCCGGGGCGGGTGCTAGGTGAGAGGGAAGCAGGTCCCGACAGCGAGACAAACTCGCGCCTCGTGCTTTGTAAAACTAGAAATTTGAAGTGCTGTGCCAAGTCAGCCCTCTGAGGTCAGCGCCGACTTCCCATTTGCTTTTTGTAATTGGTAATGATGTTTAAAAGGTGCTTTCGAATGATCTCATTTGATGCTGAGGCAACTGGGACGTTTAGTCCCACTTTACAGATGAAGTAACTGAGTCTGCTCAGTAGGTGAGAAGACTTGCCCGAGGCTACACCACTCGTCAGCATCTGGACCACTGCCCGGGCCCAGTGCTACAGAACCCTGTCCTGGAACTTTTAAAATGCTAATGAGACCATCACACAGGTTATAACTGAACTTCAAGGCCTTCCTAGAAATCTTTCCTCCAGGCTGGAGTTCGTGGTAGGTTCTGACCTCAACAGTTCAAACCTCAAGTTTGGGGCGGGCCAAGGGCCAAGTAAATGCAAAAAAAGAGCTGAGTCCGGAGACCTGGATTCCCAGCCTCCCACCAGCTTCCTAGCCAGGCTCCCTGACGCCCTCCCGTTAAAGTGCATTCTCCAAGCCGGACCAGACCATGTCTCATGCTGTCCATGGCGTCCCCACCTCACCACCAGTGAAAACCCAGATCCTTACAATGCCTACAAGGCCACCCCTAGAATGGCCCCAACTCCCTCTCCGGCCCCAACTCCTCCTGTCCTTTCCTCACCTGCCCCCCCCCCCCAGTCTGCCAGGCTGTGCTCCTTGCTCCTGTACTCAGGGCCTTGCCTCAGGGCCCTGTCTGCATTGCTCTTCTCCCAGACATCCCCACCACTCTCTGTCATTTTCTAGGGGCTGGACACGTGGCTCACGCCTGAAATCCCGGCACTTTGGGAGGCTGAGGCAGGAGGATCAGTTGAGCCCAGGAATTCTAGACCAGCCCCAGCAACATGGCAAGACCCTGTCTCTACTAAAAAATTTTAAAAAATAAAAATTAGCCGGGTTGGTGGCTCACACCTGTCTCAGCTACTAGGGAGACTGAGGTGGGAGGATGGCTTGAGCCGGAGAGGTCAAGGCTGCAGTGAGCTGTGGTTGTGCAACTGTACTCCAGCCTGGGTGACAGAGTGAGACCCTATCTCAAAAAACTAAAAAATAAAAAAAATGCAAATGTCATTTTCTGAGGTCATCTCTGAGCATCATTTAAGATATCCTCTCTAGAATGCTCTATTACCTTCCCCTGCCTTATTTTTTTCCTTTGTATGTATCACCATCTGGCATTCTCTATATTTTGCATATTTATTTGTTCCACCCCACTCTTAAGCATTAATTCCATAAGGACAGGGGTTTTTATCTGTTTAGATCACTGCTGTGTCCCAGTGCCTAGAATAGTGCCTGGCACATAGTACTTAATGTATGTAACACATTGGCCATCCTCAAGACCACTTACCCTCTCTGGGCCCAGTTTCTTCGCAGTTTTCTTGGCACCCATTCATCCTGATACCCAGGCCCAGCACAGTGCTTGGCATAGAGCCCATGCTCAATGAGTCTGTTCACTGCACAGCTCTGTCTCCCTGTGATCCTGGCCTACCTACTGAGGAGCCCTGTGCACAGATTTACACATAAAAAGATTATCTTGCTTGTCCAATTGTGTGACAGCACACATGCCTATGTTTGGGAATAGTTTGTTTGCTTTTAGAAATCAAAGTGGAGGGCCGGGCACAGTGGCTCACACCTGTAATCCCAACACTTTGGGAGGCCGAGGCAGGCGGATCACCTGAGGTCTGGAGTTTGAGACCAGCCTGACCAACATAGAGAAACCCATCTCTACTGAAAATACCAAAAATCAGCCGGGCATGGTGGCGCATGCCTGTAATCCCAGCTGCTCAGGAGGCTGAGGCAGGAGAATCACTTGAACCTGGGAGGTGGAGGTTGTGGTGAGCCGAGATCGTGCCATTGCACTCCAGCCTGTGCAACAAGAGCGAAACTCAGTCTAAAAAAAAAAAAAGGAAATGAAAGTGGAGTTACATGATTATATATCCCTCTCAACCTCTTGCATCCTGATATTCTTTCCTGAACCTGAAAAAAAGGAATGGTGTTATAGCCAGTAACCAGCCACCTGCTTTATGAACACCAAAAATACATTCTCTTTGTTCAAGATTCTGTTGATTAGAAAGCATGACTGTGTTTCAAGTCCCTGCAGAATTTACAGGAATCACCGAATTCTGAATCTGTCCCTAGATGTGTAACCATCTTGAATATTTTCTGTCCTAGAAGGAGAAAAGGGTTGAAAAGCCACAGCTTCTGTGCTTCTGAGGGCAGAGACTGCCTTTCATTCATTCCAAGCACCCTGCTAGCATGGACCTCAATCACAGTAGGTGTCAATAAGTGTTTGTTCCATACAATAGTCTATACAGACATAATGCGCTAATGTGTTAGCAAAATGTCTCTGAGACTTGAGTCCTCAGTTGCTTTGTTTTTAAATGTCCTGGGTTGTAGTCTGGCTCTACATAGCAAGAGCTATAAAAACAGTCAGCCCTTTAACCCAGTCATCCACTTTCTGGGCAACAATTCCAAGGACATAATTTTTAAAAAGAAAAATGCTATATGTATACAGATATTTATAGCTGCATTATTTATAATGACAAAAAATTGGAATCAACCAGTAACAGAAAAGTGGCTAAATATGGTATGGCCGTAAGAGGGAAGAGTATGCAGCATGAAAATAACCATGAAGACTGTGAAGAGAAAAGGAAACGTGTTTTCAAAATATGTAAAAAGAGTGCAACAAAATTATTTGTATACCATGTTAAAAAATAAAAGCTTATCTACCTATTGAAATTAAGAGAAAGTAGGAAAACTACTGGCAGACAGAATGAGAATTTTTTTTAATAATTGCCTCTAATGATGATATAAAATTTTCATAATAAACATCAAAATGGTCCCAGCTCCTTGGATGGAGACTAAATGCTAGTCTTTCTCAGGATAGAGACCTGATCATTTATCCTTTTTTTTTTTTTGAGACAGAGTCTCACTCTATTTCCCAGGCTGGAGTGCAGTGGCACGATCTCCACTCACCGCAACCTCTGCCTCCCAGGTTCAAGCGATTCTCCTGCCTCAGCCTTCCAAGTAGCTGGGATTACAGGCACCTGCCACCACGCCTGGCTAATTTTTGTCTTTTTAGTAGAGATGGGGTTTCACCATGTTGGCCAGGCTGGTCTCGAACTCCTGACCTCAAGTGATCCACCCACCTCGGCCTCCCAAAGTGCTGGAATTACAGCATGAGCCACCGCGCCCAGCCTCCATTTATCTTTTTTATCTCCTCTTCTCTCCCCCAGCCAGCTAGCTCTGAACTGGCCACACAGAATACATACTCAGAAAATACCCAGAAACAGATTGACGGCCCTCACCCCAAAACATAAACAATCTTCTCTTACCTTAAACACCATTACTTATTTATTCATGCTTTCCAGTTCCCTCAGACCCTCGACTCCTGCCCAGTGCTAGTTGAATGGCCTTAAGCAACCTCTCCGAACTTCAGTTTGCCTTATTTTTATTATTATAACACATTCCATGAAAGTTTGTTAACCTAAACAGCCTAAATTCAACATCTGGGTGTTCTAGGGCAAGCAGGGAGAATGAGAAGAGGAAACAAAGCGGGTGGGAAGTGCAAGGGGTGGGACAGTGGTCTCTCCAGCTCTCAGTCCAGTTTTACAATGTGACCTGGGTGGGAAATGGTTGATGCCCTGTCTCCCCCAGCCTGGCCTCTGCAGAGCTGGCAACTCCCACACCCAGGGTGCAATTGCCAGGACCTTTTAGAGCCACTGTGTGGAGACTACTTCCTGGAACAACAGCCCCATTTCCTAAAGACAGTAAGTCTAGGATTGTGCTCAGCTTTACAATAAGTCTCGTTGACTCTGCAGAACAAGTCCTGGACTTGCCCAGGTAACTCAAGAGCCCTCTGTGGGGCTAGGCTTCTAGCTGGGACCAAGCGAAAGCCTGTGACTCCTGACTGGGAGGTCCGCTCCGGTATCTAAGTGAGGCCAGGCTCTGCGCAGCCAACCAAAGAACCGCCGGAAGCTCTGGTTTCACGGCGGCTCAGCGCAGATCGCGCACCGGTTCTCACGTCTGCAAACGTGCAACTGCCTGCCGCGGGCGCCCTGATCAAACAAGCAACTTGCTTCTCTTTGCTGTGAAAAGAACCGAAACTCAGGTTCATAGTCTCGCAAAACAAAAACATCTTTACCCGCCCAGTGCTATCCTGTGTCACCCCCCTCCCAGGATGTGCGCGTCTTTGATGGAGCCCCACGCGCAACTCGTCGCGGCGCCGCTCCAGGCAGCTGGCTGCATGCGAGACCCGGCGGGGAGTGGTTCTCCCGGCGGCGCTAGCGACTGGGCAGGGAATTGAGCTCCCAGTCCTTTTCTCCTGCTTCCTGCTCCAGCTCCGGAAATCTTGAAGTGTCCACTGGGGATTGGGTGCCTCTCGGATTCCAGTTGCACAAAGCATGCTCCGTGGGCGTCTGGATATAAAGACACCTACCTGGGCACAGAACTGGCTGGCGTTCCCTCAGGGCTGGTGAGGTGTGAGCAGATGAACTGCCAGATCTGAGGCCTGCCAAGTGCCTAGTAGACAAAGAACTGAGGGGTGAGCCCAAGGACCACAGCTATGTCACCCACCTGCCTCCTGGTTCCCATTCCACCTGTACAGATGGCACTGGTGTTCTCAAAAGCAGAGAGAAACTTGGGCGATAATGTCTCAAGCATCCTTGAATATCAAAAGGAGAAGAAGAAATTCCAAAACAGGGTAATAGATAGGGTGGCTCATATTAAATGCTTATATTGAAAAATTAAAACAGAAAGACAATGTAATATATTAGTATTAATGAATTAGGCCAGGCACGGTGGCTTACACCTGTAATCCCAGCACTTCGGGAGGCCGAGGCAAGAGGATCGCTTGAGCTCTAGAGTTCGAGACCAGCCTGCACAACATAGCAAGACCCTGTTTCTACAAAAAATACAAAAGTAGCTGGGTGTGGTGGCACATGACTGTCGTCAGGGCTACTCGGGAGTCTGAGGTAGGGGGATTGCTTGAGCCCAGGAGGTTGAGGCTGCAGTGAGCAGTTACTGTGCCACTGCACTCCAGCTTGGACTATAGAGCGAGACCATATATGTATGTATATACATATAGATCTATATCGGAACAAGAGTCCAGTGAAGTGTCATCATGCGCTTTTCACAAAGGAGAAGGCTGAGGCACTGAGGCACCATCCAGAACCCCCTTCATGAAAGGACCTGTCCCAGGTGCCAGGAGGTGGACACCCTTCAGCATTTAGTTATTTTAGGGACTATGTCTACCACAGAGCAGCTTTTCCCAAAAGCACACCTTCCCTAGGCTGCCTGCACAGGGTCACACATCATCTAGGTGGGGGTGAAAGACTGGCCATTTGGGCCTAACATAGGACAACTCTGATGGGACATTTTGACTCCAGAGCTCCCCATGGGATCAGTGAAGGCTGTCAGGCCAACATGGCAGCTCTTCTTCCTCTGCCCAATCCATCCCCCTCCCTGCTTTCTTCCACAGGTGTTGAGCCTGAGGACCTTCTTTAATTAACATCCTGCATGATAAACTGTCTCTGGGACCAGGGAATTCAGCCTGCAACAGGTCCAGAGAGACTAAGAGACTTCCCTATAATCACTCAGTAACCAAGGAACAGGGCAAAGGAGGCAGGAAAAGGGCTAGAGAGGCAAAGGAAGAGCTCTTGGATGTGAAGGGCCTTGTAACAGGGCAGAAGGTTATTCAGAGGTTCCTAGGACCCCAGGAGACCCTTTAGGTCCACAATTCATGGAGATCCAAAGGGCTAAATCTTCCTCCTATACTAACAGGGATGCCCACAGCCCAAGTGTCACCATCTAGGAACTAGACTAGATCCTTTCAGGAATGGCTTTTTCAGTTTCCTCCACGGAAGAAGTGGAATTTGAAACCTACTTTTAAAGTACAAGCAACTATGGAGGCAGAAAGGCCATACAGGCAGCAGGGACAGAATGAACAAGGTAGTGGGAAGGAAGCAGGATGGCCTGGTGGAATAATGTTATTGATGATATGCAGGTTGGAAATTTTGCTGGGGAGGGCTTTGAATGTCAGTGATCTGAAGTGGATGCCGTAGGGACAGGCAAAGGCTTCCCGTCAGCCCCTCTCATTCCACCCATACACTCTGTCTCTATAACTCCATCCTCCCCCACCAATCCATTTCCTCTCAGGGTTTGCCTGTGCTGCTGGCCTGGTCTGGCCATAGCTGATACTGAAGCCGACTATTTATAGCATTTGAGGACAGATAGAATGGCAGGGCCAGTTTCCATGACACCAGGGCTCCTAGAGGGTGACTTCCTCTCTGCTGGGTCCCCACCCACCTCCTCTGGGTCCACCTTCTCTCCAGTTACCTCCAACACTGCTTCCAGTGTTATTCCTTGGGTAGCATCAGGGCTGCTGCTAGGTGAGAGCACAGCAGGAGACCAGTGCAGTGAGCATGCTGGCTCCAGGTACCACCACTGTTTCCCCCTCTCCTCCGATCTTCACATTAGGGCACATAGCAGGCTGGAGCTCAGCCATCACTGCTGGGTAATGTGGGCCTGGGGTCCTCTTCTTCTACCCCCAGGCCTGCCCACCTAGCCTCTGCCTTCAACTCCTACCGCTGACCACCTGAAGTTATGAATCCCAGAGGGTAGAAAGAGAAGAGATACAAATGACAGAAGTCTGGAGATAGAAGAGGACAGAAAAAACAATAAAGGTGGGAAAATCACAATGAAGGTATCTATTAATACTATCCTAGCCAAATTTAGCTCCTGTTTGGAGTCTTCAAAGCATGGTTTAAAAAAAAGAGCTCTTCTGTTTGTCAGCTATGAGGATTTGACAAGTCCTTTAGACTACCAGAGGTATTTCTTTATTGTCTTTTAGTCAACAACTCTTTATTGAATGCTTTCCATTGGCTATACACTGTTCTATGTATTAGAAAATCAACAGCAAACAAAACTGACAAAAATGTCCTCTCTTGTGGAGCTTACATTTTAGTGTAAAGGGCAAACAATAAAATAAATAAGTAAACTATATGGTATGTTTTGTATATGTATGTTTATGTAGGTGTGTATGTGTTTATGTAAGTGTGTACATGAATATACATATGTATAGGTATGTGTATTTGCATGCGTATGTTTTTCTGCCCCAAAGGCCTAAAAGCAAAAATACTCCAGAGCAATATACATACCCAGTACCCATACCTTGGTTTCTAAATGAAAAGGCACCATGACCCCTCAGATAAATTCCAGAATAGGTAGCTGTGGCAGGATAGGTATAAGATGAGCCTGGAACAGCTTATTATGCATAAAGTGAAAAAGAAAACTTAGAAAAGTAAAAAGTGATGGGGGCATGTTAAAAGGACACAGAAGCCTGCTTCAGGGGGCTCCCACTGGTGACATGCACAGCAATTTGAGCACTAAAATAATAAAGAATTGGCTGGGCGCGGTGGCTCACACCTGTAATCCCAGCACTTTGGGAGGCCAAGGCAGGCAGATCACCTGAGGTCAGGAGTTTGAGAGCAGCCTGGCCAACATGGTGAAACCCTGTCTCTACCAAAAATTCAAAAATTAGCCAGGCATCATGGCGCGTGCCTGTAATCCCAGCTACTTGGGAAGCTGAGGCAGGAGAATTGCTTGAACCCCGGTCGGCAGAGGTTGCGGTGAGCCGAAATCATGCCACTGCACTCCAGCCTGGGCAACAGAGCGAGACTCCATCTCAAATAATAATAAGAACAAGAAGAAATTATAACCCATTAGAGAAAATAAGAATCCACAAGTCCACACAGATAATAAATTGATGAATGGATGGATGGATGAGTGAAAAGTGAGGGTTCTTGATTACAGTAGAACTAATATGCCAACTAATAAATGTAGAGGGAGTGCAGGAGTTTCAAAAACATCATTTTGAAACCATAGTAGTAAAGATTATTTAGGCAAGAATCATCACTGGATGCAAAATCTAGGGTGAGAGTTTGATGATGAGCTGGATTCTTGTATGGTCTTAGATGTCTCCCTACAGATTGCTTATCTGATGCAAAGGAAAAAACAACAATGATGTGTCTTAGTCTGTTGGGGCTGCTGTAACAAAAATACCATAGACTGTTTAGCTTATAAACAAAAGAAATTTATTTTTCACAGTTCTGGAGGCTGAGAAGTCCAAGATCAAGGCACTAGGGGATTATCATGTAAGGGTCCACTTTCTCATACATAGCATCTTCTTGCCGTGTCCTCAAATGGTGGAAGAGGCAAACAAGCTCCCTTGGGCCTCTTTTACAGGGGCACTAATTCCATTATAAGGCTGGAGCTGCCAGGCGTGGTGGCTCACACCTGTAATTCCACCACTTTGGGAGGCTGAGGCAGGCGGATCATGAGGTCAGGAGTTCGAGACCAACCTGACCAACATGGTGAAAACCCATCTCTACTAAAAATCCAAAAATTAGCTGGGCATGGTGGTGCACACCTGTAATCCCAGCTCAGGAGGCTGAGGCAGGAGAATCGCTTGAACCCGGGAAATGGAGGTTGCAGTGAGCCAAGATCACGTCACTGCACTCCAGCCTGGGCGACAGAGCCAGACTCCGTCTCAAAAAAAAAAAAGGATGGAGCCTTTATGATCTAATCATCTCCCAAAGGCCCCACTTTGGAGGTTAGATTTCAACATATGAACTTTGAGGGGGGACACAACATTCTTTCTGTCTTAGTCTGTTTGTACTGCTATAGCACAATACCTGAGACTAGGTAATTTATAAAGAAGAGAAATTTATTTTCTCACAGTTCTGAAGGCTGAGGGGGAGAAACACTATGTCCCTACATGGCAGAAGGCCAAGAGAACCACACTCTGTGTGAAGCCTCTTTTATAAGGGCCTTAATCTCATTCATGAGGGAAGGCTCCTCATAACCTAATCACTTATTAAAGGCCCCATCTCTTAATACTATCACACTGGCTGTTAAGTTTCAACACCTGAATTTGGGAGGGGACACATTCAAACCATAGCATGGACTATGTTATGATACATGGCAAATTCCAACAATACCTTACCAGGAGATCAAAATTAACATCCCCAGTGAGGGGCAGAAGAACATCGTGTAACCCAGATATGATACTTTGATAAGGACACACCTCATACGTTACCTTCCAGGAAGGAATGCATAACCTGAATCTAATCATAGGGAAACATCAGACAACCCCCTATTAATAAAACTGAGTGTGGGTGGACTAGTCTTCAAAAAGGCAATGTCCTAAGACAAAGAAAGGCTGTAGCTACATTTCAGATTAAAGGAGAATAGGCCGGGCACAGTGGCTTAAGCCTGTGATCCCAGCACTTTGGGAGGCCAAGGCAGGCGGATCACTTGAGCCCAGGAGTTCAAGGCCAGCCTGACCAACATGGCAAAACCCTGTCTCCACTAAAAATACAAAAATGAGCTGGATGTGGTGGCACACACCTGTAGTCCCAGCTACTCAGGAGGCTGAGGTGGGAGGATCACTTGAGCCTAGGAGGTTGAGGCAGCAATGAGCAGAAATCGTGCCAAGGATTGCCTGAGGTCAGGAGTTTGAGACCAGCCTGGCCAACATGGTGAAACCCTGTCTGTACTGAAAATACAAAAATTGGTCAGGCGTGGTAGCAGGGGCTGTAATCCCGGCTACTCAGGAGGCTGAGGCAGGAAAATTGCTTGAACCTGGGAGATGGAGGTTGCAGTGAGCTGAGATCTCCCATCTGCACTCCAGCCTAGGTGACAGAGCAAGACTCCATCTCAAAAAAAAAAAAAGACATTATTGGATCAATTGATGAAACTGGAAACAGATGGTGGATTAGATAAAAGTATTGTATCAATGTTAAATTTACTGGTTGATAACTGGACTGTGGTTATGTAAGATAATATCTCTATCCTTAGGAAATTCACACTGAAGTATTTAGAGACAAAGCGCCACAATATGTATAATTTATTCTTAAATGGTTCAGAAAAATGTTTGTGTATGTGAGTGTGTGTGTTGAGGTCAGGACGGACGTAGGGAGTAAATGAAGTAAATGGGATAAAATGTTAACAAAAGGGGGTAAAGGACATATGGATGCTTTATGCATCTGGGTAAAGGACATATGGATGCTCTTTGTACTGTCCTTATTCTTGTAACTTTTCTGTAGTCTTGAATTTATTCCCAAACAAAATGTTTTTTATTATTTTTTATTTTTTTGTGGCAGAGTCTCACTCTCTCCCAGGCTGGAGTGCAATGGTACAATCTTGGCTTACTGAAACCTCCACCTCCCAGGTTCAAGCAATTCTCATGCCTCAGCCTCCCAAGTAGCTGGGACCTACAGGTGTACACCACAACGCCTGGCTAATTTTTGTATTTTTAGTAGAGATAAGGTTTTGTCATGTTGGCCAGGCTGGTATTAAACCCCTGACCTCAAGTGATCCAACTGCCTCATAGACACTGCGCCCAGCCCATTATTTATATACATATATATAATTATGAAAGGAATTATAACCCACTGGAGAAAATAAAAATCCACAATCCATACAGATAATAAATAAATAGGCCAGGCACAGTGGCTTATGACTGTAATCCCAGCACTTTGGGAGGCCGAAGCAGGTGAATCACGAGGTCAGGAGATCAAGACCATCCTGGCTAACGTGATGAAACCCCATCTCTACTAAAAATACAAAAAATTAGCCAGGTGTGGTGGTAAGCGCCTGTAGTCCCAGCTACTTGGGAGGATGAGGCAGGAGAATCACTTGAACCTCTGAGGCGGAGGTTGTAGTGAGCCAAGATCATGCCACTGCACTCCAGCCTGGGTGACAGGGCAAGACTCTGTCTCAAAAAATATAAATGAATAAATAAATGGATGGATGCATGAGTGGGTGGTTGGATGGTTGGATGGGTGGGAAGCAAGGGTTCTTGCTTACAGTAGAACTATAAATGCCAACTGATAAATGTAGGGGAAGTGCAGGAGTTTCAAAAATATCATTTTGCAACCATGATATATTTTTATATATATAATATATATTAAGTATATAATATATAATATATATTTTATGTATTATGTAGTATATATTTTTATATATTTATATAATATGCATTATATATAATATATGTTATATATACAATATAATATATTATATACATTATGTAATACAGTTATGAAAGGAATTATAACCCATTGGAGAAAATAAAAATCCACAATCCATACAGATAATAAATAAATAGTCTGGGCATATATATACATATATAAAATATATATATATTATAAATATATAAATATACATATATATATATATATTTTTTTGATACCGAGTCTTTCTCTGTTGCCCAGGCTGGAGTGCAGTGGTACAGTCTTGGCTCACTGCAACCTCCACCTCCCAGGTTCAAGCGATTCTCCTGCCTCAGCCTCCCAAGTAGCTGGGATTACAGGCACGTACCACCACACCCGGCTAATTTTTGTAATTTTAGTAGAGACAGGGTTTCACCATATTGATCAGGCTGCTCTCGAACTCCTGACCTCAGGTGATCCACCCGCCTCGGCCTCCCAAAGTGCTGGGATTACAGGCATGAGCCACCGCACTTGGTCGATTATATATATATAATACATAAAACATATATAATGTTATTATATATAATTATTAGAGACAGGGTCTAGCTGTGTCACCCAGGCTGGAGTGCATTGGCACAATCTTGGCTCACTGCAGCTGCAGCCTCAACCTCCTAGGCTCAAGTGATCCTCCTGCCTCAGGTAGGACTGCAGGTGCATGCCACCATGCCTGGCTCAAATGAAATGTTTTCTTAAAAAAAAAGAAAAAGTTCTCTCTCTCTATATATGTGTGTGTGTATATATATGTGTGTGTGTGTGTATAAAACTGTATACATATATATGGTACAATAGATGCTGTTATGTTCTATGGAAGCAGGGTCAAAAATAAAGCAAATGCCAACAATAAGAGTAATGAAAGAAGACTTCTCTGGGAAAGTGATTTGAGGAAAGACTGAACAAGATGAATGAGCAATCCATGGAGATATCTGGAGGACGAGCAGTCCTTGTGCAGGAAATAATAAGCTCAAAGACAGGAACAAGCCTGGAGCGTTCACCCGCAAGATGGCCAGTGGGGCTGGAGCTGAGGGAGTGAGGGAAAGAGTGGGGAAGATGAAGTCAGAGAAATAACAGAGAGTCTGACTGGGCAGCGCCTCGTGGGCATTTGAGAGGCACCAGGAGTAGGAGGGAAGGTCATGAGGGCTTTGTGCAGAAGATGAACATGGCCTGACTTATGTTTTCAGCACGCTGATTGCTGTGTTGAAAACGGAGGAGGCAAGCCGCAGAAGCAGGGGAGCAGTAACCAGCTGTTGTTATCGTCCAAGCGAGAGCTGATGACTGGCGTGGGCCCAGGGTGGGAGTTGAGGAGTTTGTAGCAGCGCTTGGATCCTGGCTATATTTTAAAGCATCTGCTGAGGGATAGGAAGTAAGGTATAGGAGGGATGTTTGAGGATGAGTCATGTTTTTTGGCCTGAACAGCAGCTACAGGATGGAATTGCCATTAATTGAAAAAGGGAAACAGCAGCTTTTGGGGACACTGCTGAGTTTAGGAATTTAGTTTTGGATATATTTAAGTTTCAGGCACCCATGAGATATTTCAGTGGAGATGTAGAGCAGGCAGTTGTATATGAGTCTGGAGTCCAGGGGAGAGTCCAGGCAAGAGATCAGCATATAGAGGATATTCAGATGCAAGAGTGGATGAGGGCACCAGGGCGTAGGAAAAAAGGTGGAGGCCAAGGGTGGAGCCTGGGAAATGAGGAGGAACTAACAAAGGACACTGAGAAGGAGAAGGGAGAACCTAGAGAGGGTGCATCTGCAAGCAGGTGAAGAAAGCCTCCGCAGGAAGCCGGAAAGGTCAAGTGTCCTAAATGCTGCTGAAAAGTCAAGGAAGTTGAGAACTGAAAGTCAAGCACGGGATTTAATACTGGGAAGGTCATTGAGGATCCTAAGAGAATGGTTTTGTCAAGACAAGAGGTCAAAATCCTAAACAGAGTGGTTCAAGAGAGGATGAGAGGACCAGAATTGGAGATAGCAAGCATCGACAGCTTTTTTGAGGTGTTTTTCCTTAAGGGGAACGAGAGAAATGAGGCAGGAGCTGGAGGAGGAGCAGGAATGAGAGAGGTTTTTCCTTAACTGAAAAAGAGGGGTGTAGACCTTCTAAGCAGGGTCATAGAAAGGCTGCTGTAAACAGGGCCCTTCATTGTTGTTAGGGAAACGGGGCACTATTGTTACTCTCCTTTCTGGCCTGACCCTGCCCTGGGTTGACCTTTCAATGCCCAGTGGATTAAAGCTTAACTTCCTACCTGCCACGTTTCTTTTTGCAGCTCTTCTGGAAAGCGTCTCTCTCTTCCTTGATTCCCCCTCTTTCCTTGGTCCCATCTGGCCTTTTTCTCCCATAATTTGCTAAGCACGCCCCCTTTACCACAGCTGCCTTCCTTGACTCCCGATGCCCTGTGTTCAGGACCCCCTCTTCAATTCTCTGGAAACTTTTCAAAAATACTAAAGTCTTGTTCACCTGTAATTGGACTCCCAAACTGAAGGTGACAAGGGCACCTCTAAATCCACAACTATTTTGTGAGTAGGAAGCATTTTATCATAGAAGAAGAGATTTCAGGCAATGCTATCAGTTGAGGGAGGGTGTAAGGTGATGATTATCAGAGACAGAGAGGAAGGACAATCCCAAGATAATTTTCAAGGAAGAACCGACAGGTCCTGTCAACAGTCAGATGACAAAAATGTAGGTGTCGAAATTCTTAAATACAACATACTCTTTGATCTAGCAATTCCACTCTAGGAATTTATCTGGAAAAAAATGAGCCATTCAAAGTGTCAAGAGTATGGAAAAGGATGTTCATTATACAATTCTCCATAATTGCGAAATATTGAAAACATCCCAAGTATCAATAATAGAGGGTTGCTAAATATACCATGTCATGTTCATACTACAAAATATCATGTAATCATTACAATGATGATGCAGACATGAGTATATGTTGTCAAGAAAGGACTTTTTAATCTAGTAAGTAAAAAAAGCAGTTTATACACATATCACCTATATATATGTTTGGTAGAGTACTTTAAAGAGGTTATGTCTCAGCAGTGATGATTATACAATTTATTTATTTTTTAGATGGAGTCTCACTGCCACCCAGGCTAGAGTGCAGTGGCACCATCTCAGCTCACTGTAGCCTCTGCCTCCCAGGTTCAAGTGATTCTCCTACCTCAGCTTCCGGAATATCTGGGATTACAGGCACGTGCCACCATTCCTGGCTAATTTTTGTATTTTTAGTAGAGACAGGGTTTCACCATGCTGGCCAGGCTGGTCTGGAATTCCTGACCTTAAGTGATCCACCCGCCTCGGCCTCCCAAAGTGCTGTGATTACAGACGTGAGCCACCGCGCCTGGCTGATTATACAAGTTTTCAGTTTGTTCTACTTCTTAAAGTTTAGCTAATAACTTTGTTTTGTTTAATTTAAAAAGTGGAAACAAGTAATTTGCAGAGAGGTGATATTTGAAACAAAGGGAATAGATAAGATTGCGTAGCTAACAGATTACAGAGAGAAACTTGGAAACATTCATATTTAGGGAGTGAGAAGAAGGTGAGAAGCCAGGAAAGAACTCAAAGAAACTGAGGGAAGAGGCAGGAAGATCTCACAGAAACCTAAGAAAAAGATACAGAAAGGGCTTGCTTACAAAACCCACCCCTGGTTGGCTACTTCAAAGCCACTCCCAGTCCTCTCTGCCTTGTCCACTTCCTCGAAGCAATTTCTTAGTAGTTAGGAATAGCCCCGTGGTCACCTCTAGCCAATGAGATGCTAGGTGGGTTGGTGGGGGGTGCTTTTGGAAAAGATTTTTCTTCCCTGATGAGGGAAACATGCAAAGATAAAACCTCTGTCTTGTGTTGTTGCTCCCTGCTTCCAACCTTCAAAAGCAGTTGTATGAGGATGTGATGCTTGGAGCTGCCATGGTAGCCAGATTGCCATTATGAGAGAAAGGCCAGGGGACATACTAACCCAGAGCCCTGTCTTCTTTTCCACGAGATAATGAGACACATCTGCGTCACATAAGCTGACATTTATTGGGCCATATGTTACTGCAGCTGGAGTTATTCTTAATTGATACAGAAAATAAGAGTGCAAATTTTTGTCCACTTTTAGCTTTGCAGATCTGTAACACCACATATGGGAGCCATAGTGCAGGTGACAAAGTGTTCGGACTTGTGGTCAGGAAATACAGGTTCGAGGCTGGACCACACTTCTGAGAGGTTTGTGAGTACTGGAGAATAAGATGACATGAAATTGGCAGATTTCTTCTATGCCATTGCTGCTGTCTCGGCTCTGGCAGAAGACTGACCAAGGAGGGACATAGACCTTTAATGCCACTTTCAATGTTCAAGCACATAGTAGGTGCTCATCAAATGGTTATCACTATTATTCAGTGAGGTTGCTTTTGAAGATGTTATAGTCTTTTGGTAAACTTTAGGTGATCCAGAGGTATACTGGTTCACAGTCTTGTCCCAGCTCTTTGCCTTGCAGGCAGTAGAGTGTGATCAATGGAAAGGACACTGGCTTTGGAGTCAGACTGAAGCCATGTACTTGCACATATACCCTGGGGCTGAACTCCTTTGAGTCTCAGTTCCCTCACCTGTCAATGGAGATAAGAATACTTTCCTCACCGAGGTGGTATTAAAAGATAATGCATGGAAAGTGCTGGTATACAGCAGGCAATAGAATGACTGGGGAGCTCCGATGTGGACATTGCAGATTGCCTTCCAAACATCCTTTTTCTTCCTCCTTCCTAGAAGAATCTCACTTTGGTCCAGGCATCTTTCCCTCCTAGATGAAAAAACTCAGACAGCCTATGTGGCATTTCTGAGGTCTCACAACGTATGTAAGCCTAAGAGGCATTTGAACTCAGGTCTTCAGACTGCCAGCCCATTGTTCTTTCCAATACTTCTCCTTTTTTCAGGAATTAGTGCGTTTATCCAACACAACAAAATACCAGAACTTATAAGTTCTAAACTGTAGTCCACTCCTCCCCAAGTGAGTGATCCAAGCATGAGACAAAAGCCACAAAGGTTTTTCTTTTTTCTTTTTTTCTGAGATGGAGTCTCGCTCTGTCACCCAGGCTGGAGCACAGTGGCACAATCTTGGCTCACTGCAACCTCTGCCTCCAGGTTCAAGTGATTCTCATGCCTCAGCCTACCGAGTAGCTGGGATTACAGGCGCACACCACCACGCCCGGCTAATTTTTGTATTTTTAGTAGAGACAGGGTTTCACCACATTGGCCAGGCTGGTCTCGAACTCCTGACCTCAGGTGATCCACCCACCTCGGCCTCCCAGAGTGCTAGGATTACAGGCATGAGTCACCGTGTCTGGCCAAAAGCCACAAAGGATTTTACAACCTAACCTTGGAAGTGATATGCTGTCACTTTTCTGCAACATTCTATTGATCACACAGACCAACCCTGATAGAATGGGGAAGGGACCACACAAGGGCCTGAATACCGAGAGGTGAGGGTGACTGGAGGCATCTTTGGACGCTGACTACCACAAGCAGCTTCACATCATTTGAAAATAGTTTTGACATTATGAATCTCCTGAAAGGGCTTGGAGATTCCAAAGTGACCATGAACCGTGCTTTGAGATCATCAATTTACATTATGCTACTATTGAAGATGATTTGATCTCCCTTTTGCAGATTCATCTGTTTGTCAGATATTACTTGAAAAACAAGTAAACCCTAAGGGTAGAGAGACTCTTAATCTACTCAGTATTTTGCCCCTGACAAGGCCAGAGTAAGGGTCCTGGAAGACCGGTGCAGTTGTCCTCCGGGACGGACTTCATAGTGTCACACAGTCATTCAGAACTTTTCATTATGGATTTTTGCATCTATGGATTTATCTTAAATGTTCTATAATATTTTCAATCTGAACCACTTTGTTGGCTAATTTGTTCCGAAATTACCTGTATCAAGTGTTAAGTTCTTTGATTTGTCCTAAAAGACCTGGTTAAGTGTTCCTGAGACAGGTGTGGTTTCTATGTTCTAAGACTTGGAAAAATGCTCCCATGTACAACTCATCCAAACGTCCTTTGTGACTTATGAGACATCAACTTGGTTCCCTTCCATTAGAGTCCTGATATTTTTAGCATGAGATACAGTTGTGCTGTGCCCCCCTGGTCACATTGGCCCCCTCCTCTAGGACTTCTCTTCCCACTGTATTCTTGTCAAGACCTTGGCTAGCAAAACTTTAGCACATAGCCTGCTTTCAACTACACTGAAGTTTATACTGGGACAGGACAATAGTGTTCCATTTTCAAAGTGTGTTACAATAACTCTCCAAGTCCAGTGGACCATTGAGCTGTTATCTGTCCAGCTTCCTTTTACCCTTCTTAGAGCAGACACCCCTTCCCCAGGCCACTCCTCTCCTTCATTTTTTGAGGTTTTGGTTGAGCTGCCAATCCACCCACATCGGCCTCCCAGAGTGCTGGGATTACAGGCGTGAGTCACCATGCCTGGCCAAAAGCCACAAAGGTTTTTACAAGTAAAGTTGCCTCTTTAGTCAAAGTGATTAGTCTAGGGAAGAGTAAATAACCAGGCTGGACCTGCCAGCATCTGGAGTTGTTTTCAGGGAAAGCCAAATAGGAAAGTCCTTTTGCCTTGAGAATTTGGAGTCAGAGAGCTGGAAGGAGGCTTGAGCAGCCTGCAGTCATGTTTCCCACTGCTGCATTCAGTAGGTGAAAATGTAGCCAAACAAAACGCCAAGAATAAGACAAATACTGATGAGAAAGTTTGAGCCTCCGGATTAACTCCTGACTGAGGCTAGTTCTAACGCCCTTTGGTATGTGTCAGCCAATGCAGTAGTGTTAGGTTTTGTTTTGTTTTGTTTGTGAGATGGAGTGCAGTGGCACGATCTCGGCTCACTGCAACCTTTGCCTCCCAGGTTCCAGCGATTCTCCTGCCTCAGCCTCCTGAGTAGCTGAGATTACAGGCGCATGCCACCACGCCTAATTTTTGTATTTTTAGTAGAGACGGGGTTTCACCATATTGGTCAGGCTGGTCTCAAACTCCTCTCCTCAGGTGATCCATCCACCTTGGCCTCCCACAATGTTGGGATTACAGGCGTGAGCCACCGCGCCTGGCCTAAGCTTCTACCATTTAATCATTGAAAGGGCCCTCCCACAATTGACTCTTTGGGCCGTAATTATATTGGGAGAGATCTGCTCTCCGCAGGAGCATGTATTGAGATAAAATTAACAGAGGGCTCAGAATGCAGTGAAGATCTAGAAAGAGGATGAAGAAGGGGCTGGCCAGCCAAAAGCAGGTGAACCAAGGAGCAGCAATTCATGGAAGCAGACAATGTAGTAGTTTTAATTGGGTGGTGGGAAACACACTTCCATGGACTTGGTGGGAGTATAATTGGAACTTTTGGGAAGTCAATTTGGAAATCTCTTAAGGTTTGAAATGTTCCTGCTCTTTAAGCCAATAATTTTACTCAAAGCAGCATTGTTGTGGTAAAAAGCTGGCAATAACCTCAAATACTTGCATCATCAATAGAGGATGGGTTAAGTAAGTTATGGAAACATGTCCAAGTTCTACTAAAGGAAAGTAAAAGTGTATGAGACTACATAAAGCATTTTAGAGATGTGTGTGTTTAGTATGTATAGAAAAGCAAGCTGGGAGGACCATATATAGGAGTGATCTCTGTGAGGAGTGTTATTACGGAGAACTTTCACTATCTATGTTTGTATGAAACCAGCATAATTTGAAAGATTAATTCGTTGTTTCTGCCACTGTAAGAAAATTGTTTCCCTTCTTTCATTGTTGGTAGAATGTATTCTGAGTTCTAGGATCTCTGGCCTCAAGGGCTTATTTATCCGTTTATCAACAAAGGATTGAGTGCCACATTAGACTGTCTTCTTGGTGCCAGGCATATATTAGCAAAACAGAGTCACTAACCTCACAGATGTTATAGGATTGCTTGTGGAGATAAATCTCAGATGGTGATAAGTGTTATGGAGAAACAGAGGAGGAAGAGGGAGATGGAATGCAGGGGGTGGGGACAATAGGTTCCTAAATGTATGTAAAGTAGTCACAAAAAGCCTCATTGAGAAGACAACAGAAGACCTAAATGAGGAAGAAAACCATGTAGCTCTTGGGGAAAGGGCCTTCCAGGCACAGGGGATTGCAAACATGAAGACCCTGAACCTCAAATGTGCTTAATGAGTCTGAGGCCATAAAGAAGACTGTGTGGCTGGAATGAAGGAGATGAATTCAGGGGTAAGGGGGAGGGGAGGAGCAGTATGTCTATGGACTTGCCATTGTACCACATTAGCGAGATGAGAAGCCACTGGAGGGTTTTGGACCAACGTTAAGATGATCACTGTGGTTGCTCTGTCTAGACTAGACTAGAGGGGGCAAGAGCAGAAGCAGGGAGGCCAGTTAGACAGTTATTGCAATGATCCAGGTGAGAGAAAATGGCTTGGGCTATGATGGTAGAAGTGGTGGGGTTCTAAATGTAGTTAGGAGGTAAGCTGATGGATTTGTTGGAGATAAGGGTTCATAGGGCCTGTGATTCAGGGCCTAGTGTTAAAGACTGTCAGACCCTTGAAAAAAGAGACTGTTAGGCCCCTCTCCCAGAATGTTTGAGGCCCAAGTACACTGAGTTACCCCAGAGGCAGCATTGCAAACTGGTGCTTTGAGTTGGAGGTGGAGGACAGAACCCAGGGAGAGAGGGTAGAGGCGTGAGCTTTCCTATTAGGGGACAGATCCATGCCTTGTGTGCAGCAGACCCCATCCCAGACTAAGATGGCAGTAGTTGTAGCCACGGGATGCCAGAGGAGACTGCATGCCTAGTGCCTTAACACATTTGGTTTGGAGGAGAAAAAGGACAGATTGCATTTTCGCCCACCCATACCGAGAGGACTCATAGCCAGATTAATTTGATTTAGAAAAACAAAGTGCTATGTCATTTCCCATACCCATGTTTTATAAAGCAAATCTAGACCCATTATACATATTTTATAATGTTTTACTTTTGTTTTCAAAGACATTTGTGCATTACTTTTGTTATCGGAACAAATACGAATATATTTTAGAAATAATGGCAAAATGGTCAACAGTAATCAATTAATTCAGAGGGTCAGGAGTTAGGTTATTGAGAAAAAAGTAAGGTAAGAAGTGGTGTCTTCAAGGAGGTGGCAGAAGGCAGATGGTAAATGATTAAGAATGGAAAGGAGGGTATAAGAAATTGAAGCAGTGAATTTAAGCCTCATTTGAGAAGCTTGGCAAAGGAAGGAAAGAAACAATTAATGACCAGAACACACATATGCCACACAATTCTGAATAAAGTTTATTAAATAATATGTACAGCAAATGTAGTAATTCAACACATCTATTTATCAAATCAATCCACTGCAATGAAGAAAAATAAATGAACAGAAAAGTCTATGTCTGCACAGGACATGCTCTCAGTGTGTAATTTAAATGGCAATACTTTAAATTAATTGGTTATATATAATGTCAGTTATTTTTCTTTCAGAATATAATCTTTTTTGTAGTAACCTATTCTAGCAATAGGACTTAATACGATTGCAGATAAATAGGACTGCAAAAACCAAAAACCCAAAATAATGAAGTTAAAAAGGAAAAAAAAAAACTGTAACTCAGCTCATAGTTACCTTCCCTCCCCAATAGAATACTTATCGTAAATTTTAACACTTTACAATGGCTATTTTTGTGCTAAAAATCTGTAGGTGAGTTATTTGGAATTCCTTCATTTAAATAAAAATGCAAAAAAACTTCATGACTTCCTTTACCCCCTTCCATTCAAATTTTTAAAATTATTTTTCTATACAAGGTAGGTACATGGGCTATACAAAGTTAAATATACATATTTACAGCCCCACTTCTTAAGCACATTATTTTTTTTTTCTTTTACTGATCCCAGAGAGACTGCAAAAGATAAGGAGTTTCGGGCTTGCCTTTACCAGGAAGCATGGCTAATATATCAAAATGTGTTGCAAGGCATGCCGCCAGTTAGTTGCACTTGCTATTAATAAACCTGTATAAACATTTCAGCATAAAAATAGGTACTTTATATTACTAAATGTCTGAAGACAAAAGAGCAATTGGAAATCTCTGTTTCTTTTTTCGTTATACATAGGAAGGCGACGTGATGCAAATTTTAACACAAGATTTTATTAAAGACGGGCAAATTGGTGAGGCATACCTGAATTTCTGGAGATATACAAATGCGTGAGGCTGGCATCATATGCAAATGTGGCTTTATAAATTGGTTTTATTTTCTAGCTGTATTTAAAGAGGTGTTCAAAATTACCTACTAATCAAGAAGCACCCCTGAAAAAACTATTAGATAAGATAGTGTTATTAATGGTTTGCATCTAAAGACCAGGAAACACATTAGCCAATACATTCCAAAATCGGTGAAATGCTGCCGTGCAAATTGCACGTGCATATGCATTTTTACTATATTCCCTCAGAGACAGTAAAAAACAAACAAACAAACAAACAAAAACAGTGCTCTTACATGGTGGAGCAGACCTTCCAAAACAACAGGTCTTACTCTTACTGGGTTTTAAGGAAAATCAGGAAGTCTCCTTCTACCCAGAAAGCTCACCCCCTCCAGAGTTCCATAACCTTTTCCCTTGGGATTAAGGCCCTGCTCTGTCATACTTAAAAACAAACGTCTGTGGAAAGAGGTAACTCATTCCTATTATCAATCATTTACACCTTAGTGTGAATGAATTAGTGGCAGTTTCTTTCCCGAGAACAGGATTTAAAAGAACAATAGGGAGAAAGTGAGGGTACTGTGGCTGTCTGGTGGGGGATGGGAAGCTGATGGGATCCTAAGATGGGTATTTGTGAGAGCAGCTGAGGCACAGGCATTGAAAACAAATTTTGCCTACCTGTAAAGACTCTAGACTTTGTGACAATGGTCCTGGGGTAATTCTGAGATATATGCAGACAGCCAGGGGTTTCTGTACACAACCCTACCACCTAGAATTGCTCCTCCTATTTGTGAGCTTGGATGTGTATCTGTGGGGGAAGATGAGAGTTTAGAGACTCTGGAAAAATTCCAAGTATTTCCAGCTATGAACTACCCTCAGACAAAGGTTCTTCCAGCACCCTAGTTGTTTAAAAGTGAGCTAATGGAGATGGCAATATGACAATGCTTTCTAGGATCCCTCCAGGGAAAATTCATCTCTCCCTCCCTCACACCCTTCTTAGCACATATCACAGTCTCTCTTGATTAAGTTCGTTTTCCTGTGTCTGTCTCCCCAATCACCTCTGAGTTTCTGGTGGGCAGGGAATGGGTGATTTCTGTATTTGTCTCACTCAGGGGTCTAAGAGAGGCCGATAAACATCCTTGAATTGGACAGAGTTGTGACCAAGCAGCCCGGGCGTCATAGGGGCCTCTCTCTTCTGATCTGGCCCCCACAAAGAACAGACGTCCTGGTTGCTGCTGGTAGTGGCAGAATTGCTGCTTCAGTCTGAAGAGAAGCCTTGCCAGGGTGTACTCAGATTCACAACCCTGGTTACTACATTTTGTGTGATCCTTGAACTCCTACAGGGAGTAGATCTGGAGCCACGGCAAACCCTGGGCATGTCTTGCTTATGGTTGTCCCCCAAGCAGCCAGAGTACATTGGTGTATGTTAAATGAATCACTGAACATCATTTTTGGTTTTCTATGAGAATAGGCCTCCCAATTCTAAACTGTCCCAGACAAACACAAGCCAGAAAAGAAAACTTAGCAATAGTGCTCTGATGAATGCAGCTGCACTGTCCTGAAGGTAACCATTTCTAAAAGCAAAGGATATGGGAAAAGAATGAACCATAAGTGGCCTCTAGAGCCACAGGGCTTCCTGACTTCATCACTCAGAAAACAGACATAACCTATCTGCTTGGCCATCTGCTCCCCAGTTCTCATGGGCAAACCTTGTGTGCTTTTCTGTCTGAACACCAGGGCAGTCAATGGCACTGCTGCACAGCAGGCTGAATGCATCGGGTGCCTCAGTTTTGCCTCTGTTTCCCCATCCACACCTCAGCAGGTTGAGGGAGGGATTTGGTCTTGGGCAGTGTGGGGGACTCCACCTTTGTCTAGGGATAGTCTTGGTAGCTCAGACTGACCTCCAACTGCGTTAGAGGATCGGCTGGCTCCAGGGGAGCTGAGAAATGTAGGCTGGGGGTCTTGGTGCATTCTTGGGCTTGAAGCCTTCAGGCTCAATGATTGAGATGGGAGCTCTCTAAGGCTGGGGCAGCAGGAGGCATTTCTGGCTAACTCTGCTCCTGGACTATGCTTCAGGTCAGATTACCCAAGAGGTGGAGGGGAGGGGAAAGGCTGAAGTGGCTCCCAGAAGCGGCTAAGTAAATACAATTTGCTTCAATTCTTTTTGCTTGGCACACTAGTTCGGCCGTCTAATATACAGTAACCTTAGACAGGCTTGGGTTTTAAACACAACACTTCTCTGTCCCTGTCTTTTGCTTCTTACTTTATCCACTGTATTAATTTTCCTACTGACTCAACTAAAAAGATCGGTTCATGAATGATGCTTCATCCTCCAATAAAAATAATCTCCATGGTTTTCAGTCTTCTTATAGATACAAAGGTTTTACATAGTTGCCTGGAAAAGTACCAAACTGCCTTGTCCTTCTTGAAGTACCTATGAAAAAACACACACATACAAAACATGAGAAGACCCACTCGCTTGAGTTGAGACAGCACGCTGCAGAGATTTCTGCTCCAAAACCCCTTGTAACAGTCCTGCAGCTTAGAGAATACCATACGGTTTCCAAAGTCCTTTCCCCTATCTTATCTCACTTAGGCTGCCAAATAATGCTGGGTGGTAAGCAATGTAGGCATTTCTAGTACTCCTGTTTTTCAGAAGAAGGAACCCAGGTTCAGAGAGTAGAAGTAACATGTCTGAGGTCCCACTGCTTAGTAACTATCAGAGGCAGAATCTGAACCGAGGTCTTCTGACTCCCAGTCCATTGCTCTTTCCAACACTTCTGCTTTGTGGAGGAATTCATATATTTATCTGACACAAGAAGATACCTGGGATTTAGATTTTCTAAACCATGCAGTTTCTAAAAGCCCACTGACTATGGCCATCCATCAAAAGGAAATTCCTATCGAGCTTGTGCCTAAGCCCCCAGTTGAGTCCCTATCTTTGGTACTAACCTTGTTAGGGTTCCTGCTAAGCCAGGAGCATTGAGCCATCTGGGAACAAAGCCCTTCCTGGGCTGCTCCAGATGCAGCACTGCTGATCCTTAATCTAGTTCCTTCCCTTGGGATTCTCTCTCTAAAGCAGGAGTGGCAAATATATGTTGTATCATCATTATCGTCTCTTTAGCAGACATCCCAATTGATAATTGCACCCTTATCACAATTGGCTTAGATTTGGCTTTGGAATCCTGTTGTACACAACATCTCAAGCAGCCATTACCAGTGGGTTGGAATTACTACCCAAAGTGAAACTTCTAAGCTAAAAAAATATGTTAAAGCTTAGGACACCTAAAACATCTAGTTGAACTCCTATGGAGAATGGCCAAGAAGGTTAGAGAACTGAGATGGTAGGGTCCAGAGATAATAAGAACCTTGCCTAGGGCCACATAGCTAGTTAGCATCTTTCCTTATGGATGAGACAAATGAGTTCTGCTAAGGCTACTTTATTTGTAGTTTGAAAACGCTACTTTTCAAAGTGACCGAGGAGGCTGGGCATGGTGGCTCACGCCTGCAATTCCAGCACTTTGGGAGGCTGAGGCAGGCAGATCACTTGAGGTCAGGAGTTCGAGACCAGCCTTGCCAAGAGAGTAAAACCCCATTTCCATTAAAAATATAAAAATTAGCTAGGCGTGGTGATGCAGGCCTGTAGTCCCAGCTACTTGGGAGGCTGACGCAGGAGAAGCGCTTGAACCCGGGAGGTGGAGCTTGCAGTGAGCCAAGTTTGTGCCACTGTACTCAAGCCTGGGTGACAAACCAAGACACTATCTCGAAAAAAAAAAAAAAAAAAAAAAAAAAAAAAGCAAGTGAAGAGTTCAGGGATGCAAGGAAGATACTCATCCCAAAATATTTCCTTTACCCAGCTGCCTGGCAGGCCTTCATTACAGAACTGGTGCTCCTTCCCACACCTAAGTTCTCATAAAAAAAGAATATATTCCTGAACGAGTTTAACAGCTAGTGCATACTAGCGCTGCACTCTCTAAAATGATAGCCACGTGTGACTACTGAGCACTTGAAATGTAGCTAGTCTGAAATGAGCTGTGCTGTAACTATAAAATACACATTGGGTTTCAAAGACTTAATATGAAAAGATGTCTGTAAAATAACTCATTAACAATTTCTAATATTGATTACATGTTCAAATGGTAGCATTTTAAATGCACTGGATTTACAAAATACATTAGAATTAATTTCACTGGTTTCTTTTTACTTCTTTTCAATGTGGCTTCTAGAAATTTTTTTTTTTTGAGACGGAGTCTCGCTCTGTCACCCAGGCTGGGGTGCAGTGGCGCAGTCTCGGCTCACTGCAAGCTCCGCCTCCCGGGTTCATGCCATTCTCCTGCCTCAGCCTCTCTGAGTAGCTGGGATAGAAAATTTTAAATTTCATACATGACTTACATTGCGTTTCTATTGGGTTGCACTGCACTAGAGTGGTCACTGACTTCTCAGACCTGATTTCTACTGAACAGATGACTCAAAGTAGTGAGGGCTGTGGGCTTCTGCGGACCTTGGGAGGATGGGGTAGTTCTCTAAGAGGCTGGTGAGGACAAGGCAAATCTTTCTGACTTCTCATTCATGTTGAGGTCTTGCTGTCCTTACCACCCCAGCCCTGATATTACTTTGCTTTAGCAAAGCTTTGCCAGAAAAATCAGGGAAGGGCTGGTCTTTGGAAAGAAGATGAAGGTGAAGCCACTTGTACAGGGAGAAACTGAGGCAGAGTGGGTCAATATCTCCCAACATTATATTCATGCCTGAGCAGAAAGAACACAGATTTCAGGAGAGACGGGTGGCCTGAGTTCAAATCCTGGCCCCACTATTTGCTACCTTGGTGATCTTGGCATAGTTAATTAACTTCTTTGGGCCTCAGTTTTTGAATCTGATAAATGAGGATAATTCTTATCTTACAGGGCTGTTTGTTGAGAGAACGTCAATAAAAGCATATCAAACACAGTGTCTGCTTTGTAACAGAATCTCAGTAAATGTTGATCTCTCTCCTTCTTGTAAAGGCAAATCCTTTAATTAAGCAGGCTGCTTTGATTAATATTATTGAAAGCCTGGAGTAAATAAGGTCTTTAGAATGTCTACACATATGCCTGAGTTTCATGGTAGAGACATAGGCTCAGTCAACATTTTCTTGTGTTATTTCATAAGGGTTTTAAAAATAAAATTTCCAAATGCAAAATAGACACATGCACAATATAAATATAAGTGGAAACTAGGGCCAGGTGCGGTGGCTTATGCCTGTAATCCCAACACTTTGGGAGGCCAAGGTGGGTGGATCACCTGAGGTCAGGAGTTCAAGACCAGCCTGACCAACAAGGTGAAACCTCGTCTCTACCAAAAATACAAAAATTAGCTGGGCGTGGTGGCAGGCGCCTGCAGTCCCAGCTACTCAGGAGGCTGAGACAGGAGAATTGCTTGAACCCGGGAGGCAGAGGTTGCAGTGAGCCGAGATCGCACCACTGCACTCTAGCCTGGGCAACAGAGTGAGAGTCTGTCTCAATAAATAAATAAATATATAAAAATAAAAAAATAAAAAATAAATGGAAACCCAGTTAATAAATTTGACAACTGCTCTTCTGTGCAGCAGATTTGGTTTCAGGTTCAACATTAGCAACATCCACACCATCATAATAGCAACACAGACTGGTGGCCCAGAATTCGCAAGGTCGTAAAAATCTGAGAAGGCTCTTCTTTCTGTGCAGAGAAGATTGCTTTGCTTTTTGCATGGCTCATCGCCCCGTTATTCCCTCAATACACAACTAGTAGGAAAAGCATGATGAGATTCTTACCAACAAACCATCCATCGTCACATTTTTCCATGACATCAACGATATCTCCATCGCGGAGTTCCAACTCATCGTCATTCTGTGGTATATAGCTATATAATGCTTGATAGCTAAATCTATACATGAAAAAAATGAACAGTAAGTGACTCAAATGTCGACAGGATTAAATAAAGAATTTTTAAACTCCATTTCAAGTTCAATCAACTTTTCAGTAGTGTTTCCTACTTATCAGTAGGGATAAAAGCATTTTATTGACTATTTCCCTAATAACTTAGCATTTGGGGAGATGCATTCAACATATAAGTTAATTAAGACTGAGGGATGGAGAACTTCTGACAAGCAAGCCATGATCAGTCTTACTTAGCTTCATTTGGTTACCACAGCCAAGCCTTTTTATTTAGAGCACTTCCTACTCTACCCCGACCTCTGCCTTTAAAGCAGTGGTCCCCAACCTTTTAGGCACCAGGGACTGGTTTTGTGGGAGACAATTTTCCCACAGATGGGGTGGGGTGGGGGGGATGGTTTTGGGACGAAACCATCAGGACATTAGTTAGATTCTCATAAGGAGGGCATAACCTAGATCCCTCACATGTGCAGTTCACAATAGGGTTCATGCTCCTGTGAGAATCTAATGCACTGCTGATCTGACAGGAGGCAGAGCCCAGGTGGTAGTGCCTGGGGATCGGGGACCCCTGCTTTAAAGTAAACTAAGCCTTTTCCTTAACACAGAATAATATATGTAGATTATCAAGCATAATCAGAAGTTATTTGGGCCCAGAGACATTACATTCTGGTCATACATATGGAGAACATAAAACATTTGTTTTTTTAAAAAAGTGTGTGTATAATAGCCATATATAATATATATAATAGCTATATATATGGCTATTAAAAGTACATTCCAATTGCCTCACTGTTTAGCAAAACTATCTTGAGTTTCTTTACATGCCTAAACACATTTCATTCACTGCTTTTAAATGTGGATGTCATTTTTCTGAAACCCTTGAAAGCTTTTTTCTATCCCAGTGAGCATTGAGGGCAAGATTTTTATTTACTTGCTAGTTGGCCTAAGGCATTGGGTCTGTGCTGTTTTGTCTGTTCTAGCAGCCACTGGAGACAGCTGGACTGCTTGTGGTGAAATCTGATCCTACTTTGGCATCAAGGAAAAGCTTTGTTTTTATTTATTTCTTCAACAAATACATAAGAGGCACCTACTATGCACCAGCTTCACAACTCTGTTTACTATTTTGAGACACAACAGTAGCAGGCAAAACTGTAAATGAGCCAGTCATCTACCATTTCCAGTAGATGTCAATGAATTCCAGTGTGCAAGCAAGAAAGACTAGAAACAAGCAAGTGGAGTCAGCTCCCAGAAACAAGAGGTTCATTCTGCTCTGCTAAAACCAGAGGGACTACTTCACTTTCCACATTTATCCAAATGTATTGATAATTTGGAGGATGGATCTGGTTGCCAGAAGGAAGGTCTCAAATGAGGAATTAAGAGATGCAGATCAATTTCCAATTGGTAAATAAATACTTTTTTTTTTTTCATGTTTCTGTATTTGCCTGCTGTCTCCTGCTCAATTTGGAGTCCCCTACTGGCCTCCCAACACATGCCCCTTGCCAGCTTCTTAGAATGCCTGGGCCCTTTAACTCCCACCACAGCTGCTTTGCCAGCCTCAGCCCTGGGAAATAACTCCAGTATCTGCTTCTCTATTTTCACTCCCAGACAGTGGAGACTGGCTGGACAAAGTCCCACACTCTTGCTGCTTGGGTCCCCCAGGCAGCTCTAATTTGGGATGAACCTCATACTCCTTAGAACATTGTCCCATGGGGTCCTTCCCTCAGCTCTCCTGCCAATCCTGGTGCCCCACGCTCAGCCAAGAGCTCTCACTCTGGAGATGGAAGCTTGCTGTGGGCAGCATCTTAATCCTCCTCTCCTCCAGATTTAAGTCTCTGTGCCTCCACTCACCTTCCTGCCCCTGCTCACACATGTGAGGAAAGAAAGGTCCCTTCTCCAAGCCGCGTTGAACCCCCTTCCTGGGCTCTTCCTTCACTTACTTTTTTTTTTTTTTTTTTTTGACAGAGTCTCGATCTGTCTCTAGGCTGGAGTGCAATGGCGCAATCTCGGCTCACTGCAACCTCCGTCTCCGGAGTTCAAGCGATTCTCCTGCCTCAGCCTCCCAAATAGCTGGGACTACAGGTGCGTGCCACCATGCCCAGCTAATTTTTGTATTTTTGGTAGAGACAGGGTTTCACCATGTTGGCCAGGATGGTCTCGATCTCTCGTCCTCGTGATCCGCCCACCTTGGCCTCCCAAAGTGCTGGGATTACAGGTGCGAGCCACCGCGCCTGGCCTCACTTACATCTTATTTGCATTAACTAGCATTTTACTCTGGTAAAATCCGCTTGTCTCTGCACCCTAAAAACACCTCCCCTGCCTCTGCTATTCCCTTGATCTATAGCCCCCTGCCTTCCACTCACCATTTACCCTTCCTAACACAGTACCTGCCACCACCCCTGTTAACACTAGTACTGCCATATCAGAGGTCACCAGGGATTTTTCCAGTTGCCATGGAAAATGCCTGGTGGACATTTCTCACTTCCCACTCTTGGCCTCTCTGGGGCAGGTGACACTGCTGACCAGATGCTGTAGCTGTTCTGTGAAAGTGAACGTCTTACACCCTCACTGGCATCTCTTGCTGCCCTTCTCTGTCTCTGTGGCTGGCTAGGCTTCTTTACCTGTATCTCTGTTGGTAATTATACTCACTTCCACGGTTACAAAATGCCCGCTTTGTCCTGGCTCAGGCCCTCATGGTTTCTTAGCTGGACTGATGTCTTCTAACAAACATCTTTGTCCCTGATCTATGAAATCTACCCTCCACTCTGTTGCCACAGTTATCTTCCTAAAACAAAATATGATCAATATGTTCCTTACTTCAAAAACCTTCAATGGCTCCCTAGTACTTGCAGAATAAAATCCAAACTTACTTCAACCGCATTCTGGAATCTACCATCTGGTCCCATCCCACCTCTGAGCTTCATCTCTATCTCTTCCATGAACCATGTGCTGCAGCTACACGGGCCCTTTCAAGTTCTCCAAATACTACCCACTGTATGCCTTTGCACATGTGGTCCTCACCTCCGGGAAGATATTTTCCTCCCTTTTCTAGCTCTCAGAATCCAATTTGTCTTTCAGTGTTTGGTCCAAAGCTCTCTCTCTCTGTGCACACCGTTTCCTCCTATGTGCGTAAAACGTAGGAGATATCCAATGATTTTTTATGAATGAATGAATGAATGAATGAATGAAGCAACCCTTTCATTCATGGCTGGTCAGAATTAACCATTCCTTCCTCTATATTCCCACTACACTAGCACTGAAACCAGTCAGCACAGCTCTCATTTGACATTCTACAGCAGTTAATCTTCACCTGTCTCTCTCTCCCAGCAGTCTATGACGGCCTTTATTTACCTGCCACCTGTTTTCACCTCAGCTGACACAGAACATGGCCTTCACTAGAAATCCTCAGGAGAGAACCTGGGAGTAGTTCACTCATTCCTGCAAATGACTGCCCCATATTCAGCCAGTGACCCACTTTCTAAGACCAACAGTCCTCTGAGAACATGAGAATCGAAGTTCACCAGGAGTACTTACAAATCTTGTGAGGTTTGACTCCTGTCAGGGGTGACTCTTCGCTGCTGGGCTTGAGGTTGCTGAGAAATGATTAAAGATGATTTATTGTCAGAAGGGGATACCTTGTGATGAAAGTCAAGGGGATGAGAAACAGTGCTGCAATAATGAACAGATTTTTCGGCAATGTTTATGATCTCATTGCAAACCGCTTCCTGTGAGGTGGCCCCGAGATATCCAGAAACCCCAATAAAACAGTCAACATGGGGACAAAAAAAAAAGAAAGAGAGGAAGAGATGTAACATTCCAGATGAAGCACATAAGTCCAGGGAGAAAACAGAGTTGAAGATCCAGGTTAAAAAAATAGATATTCCAGTAGTGGAGTGCAGGAGGGATCCAGGCGTAAGCATGGGAAAACAGGTAAGATACAGAAGAATTTGGAATTTAGTAAGAATATTAAAAAAAAAAAAAAAAAGGCAGCAGCATAAAAGCCTGAAATTAGTGAGTGACTGTTACAAATGGAATACTTTAGGGTAGAAATGCAAGTATGTATCCCCAATCATGCACTAATACATTAATTTAATCCCACATATAGGCAGAGTAGAAATATCATCTCTAAATTCCTCTGCTCTTTTCCAGGGGCTGGGGGTAATGGAGTGGCCTAACATCTCGCTCTACTACAATAGCCACAGAATTATTGTAAATAATGTTTCTGTGGGTTAACCAGGCATCACTCTAGTCTAGATTCCAGAAGTAAGGATCAGTAAAATTCTCTTTAGAAAAGCTGCAGTCTTATTCAACAGGCATCTTACCACATAGCTCTTTTCAGATTCTGTGAGATCAGGTCCTGCTCTCAATGAATGATGAGAAAGCTGTGATCACCAAGCAAATTATAAGGGAGACATTTTAGCAGATGTCACATTGCAAAGGATTCAAAATAAAAGCATGAGCAAATCCACGTACCACACCATCACGCTTGGATGACACCGGATACCGGCGGCCTATGGCCACCAAGTCTCCACAACAACAGGGTGGGTGCACAGAAGAAAATGCAAATGTAGAGTTAGAAGCAAGCATCCAGAAAATGAAATGGGAAATTGGAAACATGGCTGCAGTGAGGTGAGGATGAACAACACAGGGTCCCCAGACTGGCAGGAGAGAGACTCAGAAAGGCCATCTTAGCCAGGTCCCTTCACACATATTGGTCCCCTCACGCTCAGCTATTAAGCATCTAGGGAAGGCGGCTGAACCCAAAGCCAGTTTTGGTTATTTTGTTGACTGGAAGCCCCCTCTAGCAGAGCAGGCCCGTAGAACCATCAAGTCTGCCGTATTTCAGAAACTTATAAAAACTGAAAAAGGGAATAACATTTTTGAAAACTTCCTTGGTAATATATGAAGTATCAACCAAGACCACTCCCCTGGAAAAATCTGCAAATGACACACTCCAGTGAGGTATGAGATGAGTTCAGATAGCTTGTAGGACAGAGCTTGCTTTCAGAAATAGGACTGTGTGTGACGAAACTGTCACTCTTCACTTACCAACCCAGGTACCACATGCTGACATAGAAACACAGGTGCAAACATGGCCAAGCAAACCCGCCTTTTGAGTGGGGCTTCCATTGTAGAGGCCAGGCCTTCACTGGAAGAGTGTTTGGAACCATGTCCCCCAGAAAGGACTCAATTTCAAGCTCTAGGAAGTTTTTCTAAATAAATACCCTGAAGAGCCATCCTTGAAAAAATCCTCCAGGTAACATGCAATAATAGCAACAGGCCAGCCAGGCATGGTGGCTCATGCCTGTAATCCCAGCACTTTGGGAGGCCAAGGCGGGAGGACTGCTTGAGCCTGGGAGTTGGAGACCAGCCTGGGCAACAAAGCAAAACCCCATCTCTACAAAAAAATACAAAAATTAGCTGGGTGTGGCAGCACACACCTGCAGTCCCAGCTACTTGGGATCAACTGAGCCTGGGAGATTCAGGCTGCAGCGAGCCATGATTGCACCGCTGCACTCCAGCCTGGGTGACAAAGCAAGACCCTGTCTCAAAAAAAAAAAAATTAAAAAAAAATAATAATAAAGCAATAGGCCACAACTCCAGGGCCTTCTAAATGGGCACTTAGAAATCTTTTGTGCATGACCCACTTGTTTCACAGAGAGACACAGAAAGAGTGGGAGCCTCCCCTGAGGTCACACATCAAGTCAGTGGTAGGCTTTTCTCCTGGCTTCATCTATTGTCCCATCTGACCTTGTCTTTTATCCTCAGACCATCTTCTACCTTATCAAGTGTGCTCACTGACCTCATCTTCAGTGAGTCCCTCAGAAACCCTGGAGTCAGGCAGGACAGGGTTTATCATTGTTTTCTTTAAAAGCCTAGGAAGCTGATGCTCAGAGGGGTTTTATGCATTCCTCAACATCACACAGCCAGTAAGAGGTAAAGTGGCTCGGCTGCTCTTTCCACTCCACCAGACCACCCTCTCCTGTTCACCTCCACTGGAAATGTCCTCAACCGTTAGCACACCCTGCAGGACTAACTTCCATTGCAGGCATCATTTCAATACCCCTGTCCTTTTGGGAAGCCTCTTCAAGTTCTCCAAAAACCTTCTAAACTGCAACCACTCAAACCAGTCACCTTGCACTCTGACAAGAGTAAAGGAAGAGGCGGAACTAAATGGGCCACGTCATGCTTCTTCTACAATGACTCTGGACGTTAGGTCTTTGCCGGGTGACTGGGAGCCAACCTTGTATGGCTCCAATACCACCCACCCTCCACTCACTGCCTCTGGATTAAGGTGTCCATATCACAAAGGAAAGAAATGGACATTTCCAAGTACCTTCTATGTGGGCTTTCAGAAGAATGAAACGTCTGAAATGTCACCTTGAGTAGGTGACAATGACATGCAGATTTTAACATGACAGAAGGGAGAACTTCCAAACAATCCAACAATACAAGGGGCTGCCTCAAGTGGAAGTGAGTTGGCTGCCATGGCAGCTGTTTAAGCTGAGGCTGCTGTGGACTATGACTAATTGGGATATTGTAGAGCCATCCTTCTTAGACTTTAATGTATATAGCTATCATTTGGGATCCTGTTAAAATGTAGACTCTGACTTGATACACCTGGGCTGTATTGTGAAATTCTGCATTTCTACTTGGTAGTGCTGACGCTGCTGGTTCACAGACCAACTGTAGGCAGCAAGGGTGCAGAGGACCTCAACTGCCCTACAATGAGATTCTTTGGCTACAGTATGCCAAGACCGGGGTGGCCTGGGTCACACCTCATGAAAACAAAAGTTCTCATAAAAAACAAAATATTTCCACATTCCAGCTGGTGGTCTCATGACCTCAGGTCAAATGCGGTATAAAGAGAGGATGTAGACAATCTCTTGGCAAGATCTCCATAGTTTACAGAAACCTAGCCTCCTTCCACTCAATTTCATTCATCCCAAAGGAGTGACTGGAATCAATTATCTAGCAAACAATTTGGTGCTGAAAAGAGGATCAGTGAATCAAATATAGTAAGAAGAACTTGATATTTTACAAGCATATATAGGTCCATTACACATCTGACTTTTGTACTAACCCTCTGACTTGAGGAGTGCAGAATAAGGAATTTAAGGCTCAGAGGAGTTCCATCCCAGACACTATTTCTTTTTTTTTTTTTTTTGAGATGGAGTCTTGCTCTGTTGCCCAGGCGCGATCTGGGCTCACTGCAACCTCTGTTTCCCAGGTTCAAGCAATTCTTCTGCCTCAGGCTCCCAAATAGCTGGGATTACAGGCATGGGCTACCATGTCCAGCTATTTTTTTTTTGTATTTTTAGTAGACATGGGGTTTCACCATGTTGGTCAGGCTGGTTTCGAACTCCTGACCTCAAATGATCTGCCCACCTCGGCCTCCCAAAGTGCTGGGATTACAGGCGTGAGCCACTGTGCCTGACCCCACTTCTATACTCTTGTCCTTTTGGGAAGCATCTTCAAGTTCTCCAAACCCCTTCTAAACTGCAATCACTCAAATCAGTCACCTCGGACTCTGACAGGAGTAAAGGAAGAGACAAAACGAAAGGGGCCATTTCATGCTTCTTCTACAATGTCTCGGGACGTTAGGCTTTTGCCAGGTGGCTGGGACCTGACCTTGTGAGGTTTGTACGAGGTAGTGTGAGAGCTGAGCCCTTTGACATCTAATCTCCATATACCACCTGCCACCTCCCTCTTGGGTCATGATTAGATTGCTTGTGTAGCTATGATAGCAACACCGAATCTCTGCCTTGTCTGAAAACAGGCACTATTTATCATTTCTCTTCTTGAATACTTTTTACTCTAGGTGTTCAAAGACATTTCCTTATGTAAAAGATACGGTGTACGGTAATAGCGTCCAATTATTAATTGTGAACTATAGTACCGGAAGGGATACTGATGGTCCCCCTTGTACCTTCCTTGGTCTCAGGCCATACCCAAAGCTAAGGATAATCATCATCATAGCTTTAACATCTGTATAGTACAAACTTAACCCCATTCCTGAGAGGTAGGGATGACTGGGTGCCTCACTTAGCAGTTGTTGAATAAATGAAGGAAGAAGGCAAGATAAACATTTATTCTATTAGCTAAGACTCAATTTCTCTCTGTTTAGATTTAAGTGAAATAGCTCATATAATTGAAATGTAAACCAGTTTTTTTTCAGGGGATGGAGACATGGCATGGGGGTAAACCCTCAGTGGAAATGGAAACCATTACTATCTATCACAAGAATCAGCCCTTCATTTTGAAGGCTGTTTATCCTCAGATTTTTTTTCCCCGTTAGGTATGTTTTCTTTTCCTGTCCCCATTTTCTAACCACTTTACAGCTTTGTACAGTGCTTCTTCTGGACCTATCCTGTGCAAGATGGTAGCCAGTAGCCACAGGTGGCTGTTGGACACTTGAGATGTGGCAAGTATGAAGTGAAATGTGTTATGTGTAAAAATATACACTGGATTTCAAAAACTTGGTACAAAATAAAGAATGTAAAATCTCAGTAATAATTTTTAGATATATTGGGTTACAATATATTATTAAAATTTCAGTTGTTCTATTTTACTGTGTCTACTAGAACATTTTAAAATCACACATGTGGCTTACATTATATTTCTACTAGACAATGCCCCTCTGAACCCTCCCCAGGTCCTCAGCATCTGCCCTTATTTAAGCCTAAGAGAAGATACAAGTTCTAACAAGGACTTCATCTAGGGTTAAGAATAAAGTTAAGAATAAAAAAAAATGCTAAGGACATTTCTGACTCTGGTGATGGCATTCCAGTTCTTCACGTGTTTACAAAAACAACCAGCCCAGTGCATGCATACACATACACACACACACACACACACACATACACACACACAGACACACTGCACTCCCCTCCTTTCCCCCATTAATAGGAAGCAGGTGACAGTCCTTGATCCAGAAAGTGCTTTCTTCCGTATTTGTACACAAGTCACCTCTCCTGGCCTGGAGCTTGCTTCATTCTCCCCAAGTGGGTGACCCTGCATGCGTCCTTGCTGTTGCCCTTCTACTTTCAGTTCACAGAAATCCCCCAGAAATCAGATCTTAGCCTCCCTGGAGCTGTTAATCCCTCTGGATCCACAGAACACCTGGCGCTACTGTGGAGTTACTAAGCATCCACTTCCAGCTTTGGGTGTGTGCCAAGGCCTTGTGGGCCCAAATAGATTGCACACAGGCTACAGAACAGCAGGAAGTCCTGAAGATGTGGACAGGACAGAGAAACTCAACTTCTCCCTGGCCCCAAATCCCCTCTAGAAACAGCACGAGGCTCTGCTGCTCCCCTAACCTGCCCGAGTCTCACAGAAATGGCACTCCTCTAGTTGTCTCACATCTCAAGTCTTCTCAGACCCCACCCCACCTTTCTGGTGACCTACCCTGACCTCCCAGCAGGACAGTGAGAAAATCCGGGTTCCAGGCCATGCTCTGTACTAACTGATTGTCTTGTGAACAAAATGCTTAACGTCTTAGGACTTCAAGTTCTAAAATACATAAGAGGATTGGACATAATTTACATAAATGTCCTTTTTGCCTCTAATGCTCTATGATTGCAATGTGCCTGTCCTATGGGTTAAGAAGTAGGAGTGGGTAGGGGCTGACTTGGCTTAAGGGAGGCAGCACTCCACTCATTGCTTACTGAAGACTGGGAGGGGGAAGGCTTTTGACTGCAGCCTCCAGATATGGATGGAGTGCTCACTTCTGGAAGTATCCCAAGCGACTGCCCCAAAATAGTGATAGATTTGCACCTACTGGAACATCATGGGCAAACTCTTCCAGAGGAGTAGAAAGGCCCGAATGAGTCAGTCTCCTGGGTTTGAGCTCCAGGAAACCACCAGAGCACCCTCAAAACAGCCTCTGACTCCACTGAGTTATCTTATTGAGTTTACTGAGAAAAAGATCACAGCTTAATATAAAACTAATTACAAACAACTAGTTCAATTGCTTACCATCTAGATTTTATCTCCTTGCAAATCACTCACTAGACAATACATTAACTTTGTTGTAATTTGAATCTGATTACAACACTAAACTTAAATGCTCAGTAAATATTCAACCAATGCTCAGCCTTCTCTTCATAGACTATCATACAGTCTTCTCTTTCTTTCATAAGACAGTTAGGGGAGTAATGGCAGATACATATTCAAGTGTGAAGAAACCAAAGGCTTTCCAAGAACAGTTTATGCCTTTATACTGAAGGTAGAATAAACTAATTTGGGGAGCACAAATTCCAAATTTTCTAAATTCTCGATTTGTATAACCCAAAGTAAAATGATTTTCCCATCATTCTCTATTTTCTTCTCTTCCCACCCCCCCCCCCGCCCCCCCGCCCACCATTTTTCTCTCTTAGGTGGAACAGGGTAAGGTAGATAAAGCAAACTACTTTTGTTTCATTTCCCTGGTACCTCGACATCACACAACAGGTGTTTATGGTCCCATTACAGGCTTTGCGCTAGCTGCTTTCATCTCTATTATATTTCATTTAATTCTCATAGTAACTCAAGAAGGTGGTCAACATTGACCTCATTTTACAAATGAGAAAACGAAGACCTGCCGTGTGTGAGTTGGGAATGTGAACAGTTGGTATTGGAACATCTGTCTCTCAGACTCCAAATTCTGCACATTCCACCACACCCCAACCTTTGAGGTTTGTGCTCTGCCAGAGGAAGATATCAGAAGAGCTAGAGAGAGATGCTGACCAACAGGTCACCTTAATTTGTCCAGTACCCTGTGGCTGGCACTTTCTACTGACATGCTCTATTCTCCTAACACCTTTATAAGGGTAGACACTTTAGCTTTGGGTCTTAGTCCCTTACCCTTTTTTTTTTTTTTTTTTTTTTTTTCCTATTGTCCAGACTAGAGTGCAGTGGTGTGATCATGGCTCACTGTAGCCTTGACCTCCCAGACCCAAGTGCTCTTCCCATCTCAGCTTCCCAAGGAACTGGAACCACAGGCACTCGCCACCACACTTGGCTAATGTTTTTATTTTTGTAGAGATGTAGTCTCCCTGCGCTGCCCAGGCTGGTCTCAAACTCCTGAGCTCAAGAGATCCTCCTGTGTTGGCCTCCGAAAGTGTTAGGATTACAGGTGTGAGCCACCATGCCCAGCCAGTTCCCTACCATTAGTGTTGAGAGAATACCTGCTGTTTATTTTTGTAAGTACTGCAGCCAACGTCTCTCCCCATCCCGTAAGCTGTTAAACGCCCTCTATTTAGAGATTTCCCTTCTGAGTGAGTCAAAGGAAAATGTTTCCTATATTTACTTGAGTATCTTAACATTTAAAATTTCTTTTTTTCTTGCAGGTTCCATCACAGCTTCCTCTTCTATTTCTGATTTCCATCCTCAAGGCAGGTCTATGCCTCTGTTCTTATCTTTCTGGGAACTAACTTAGTTTCCTTGTGTTGAGAAGTGTTCCCTCTGAAGTCACATCTTTCTGTCTCAAGTTGAGTCACCTTCCCTCCTTCTCCTTTCTCTAAGCCTATAGTTTGTTCTTATGCTTCTCAGACAGATGCTTTGAGGACACATAGCTTTCCTGTATATTGAGATTTTATTTGATTAGCTTCCTTCCCTTTAGGAACCAAACTGACATCACAAAATTTCTGTCACTTTCCTCAGGCCTTGGTTTTCTCATCTCATTGTAAAAGACTGGAGGCTCTTAATCTGGTGGTCTGTCACAGGTAGACTTGGGTGTGGGCCTTTTGAAACAATGCAAAACTGTGTGTCACTTTCCTCCCCAAACTACTGGCCTAGAGTCCTCGGCTGACCTCAGATTCTCAAAGGTTCTGTGATCCAGAAAAAGTTGTCAGTTACTGGAGTAGATGGTCTCTAAATATTCTCTTTAATTAAAAAATTCTAGGAGGTACTCTCACAATTTGTAAAAACACTTAAAGACCAAGGCTGGATGCCAGTCAACAAATAGTGCTTCTGTCACAGAGAAACTCAGTAAATATTTGATCATGAAAATGATGGGATTTTTCAAGACGATCTTCCCTTTGCTTTCTTTTTCTTTTTTTTTTTTTAGTGGAACAACCAGTTTGATCTGTAACTGACTGTGAACAATGAATTGAGATAACTCTCTATCATCAGACCTGTCCCCCTTACTTTCTTTTTCTTTGTTTACTTTTTAAAATTTTTTTGAAATACAGTCTTGCTGTGTCACCCAGGCTGGAGTGCAGTGGCATGATCTCAGCTCACTGCAACCTCCGCCTCCCGGGTTCAAGCAATTCTCATGCCTCAGCCTCCCGAGTAGCTGGGATTACAGATGTCTACCACCACGCCCGGCTAATTTTTCTATTTTTAGTAGAGACAGGGTTTCGCCATGTTGGCCAGGCTGGTCTTAAACTCCTGGCTTCAAGTGATCTGCCCGCCTCAGCCTCCCAAAGTACTGGGATTACAGGTGTGAGCCACCAAGCCCAGCCTACTTTCTTGATTGTTCTGAATGTTGTTGGCCAAAATTGCGCCCAAGAAAATCCAAGAACTTGGTTGATAATTCTGAATGCTAGGGCATTTTGTATGTACATTTTTCATCCAATAAGTTAAGTTGTCCCTCAGAACAAAAACTAAAAGGAAAAACTTCTATTTTTCCATTGTGAAGGTCTGTAAGTTGATAATAAACCCCTGACTTAAATTTTTGTATGTGTTCTTCTTTCTCATTTAAACTAAAATTCATGCAGGATTTTTACCTAATCAAAGGATAGCAAAGCTAAAAAGAATGGCATTTCTCTTGTCTGAATCTTTTGTTTATGGACAGAGTAGCTGCCAGAAAAGAGAAGTGACTCAACAAAAGATACTTGGCAAGCCAATGGCAGAGCTAGAGCTAGAACTTGGGACCCTGACTCTCAATCCAGCACTCTTCCCCACCCCATCCTGATTTCCCTGAAGACCCCTGCATTCATTTCATTCACTCTCTTCTGCTGTTCAGAGAAAAAACACACCTAAAAACATGGGCAACTGACCCAATGTGAAACAGTTTAGGAGTGAAAAGTCAAACCATTTCACAGGAAGTGTCCACACACCTGCAGAGTTGAGGGAGGTGGGCAGGTGACTGATTCAAAGGGTCACCGTGACTCCTGACATAAGCTCTGGTCCCAGCCCCTTCTCCAGAAACTCCCTTTTCTATTCACCTGTGGACACCAGAAGCCTCACCCAAACGAGGAATGCATCACTCTCCATGCACACCTTTCATGGTCCTACCTCTGGGCCTTTGCTTGAGCTATTTGCCTCGAGTCCCACCCTCCTGCTGTACACCTGTGAGAAAACCTCTTATTCTTTAAGGCTCAGATTAAATGCTACTTTTTTGAGGAGAGCAAAATCACTTGGTGACCATCCAGCAAGCCCTAGAGGCAAAAACTCCTATCTGAGGAATTTAGAAGGGAGCAATGACCACCTGGTGACCATCAAACAGGCCAAATTCCTTATCTGGGAAAATTAGAAGTAATTAGACTTCCCTATCATTTAAAGCAGGCATCTGGTCCCAGATTTCTTTCCCTCCAAATTAATAAGTAACTAGAATTTCTACACATCTCTGGATTGGCACGCTGAAACTCATTGTGCAACCCTTGCTGATATTAAGGCACCAAAACATCTACAGATGTAATCATGTATCATGACCTATGTGGCCAGTATGGTCCAAATTGCCCTTAAGCTTCTGCCTTAAGGTCCACAAATGCTCCTAAGGAAAATCCTCTCTCACCGAGTGCCCCGCTGCACCCTTTTGCAGCGTTCTTTCTTTCTAATAAACTTTCCTTCTTCAAACCTATACTGTTATCAGTCAATTTTTCTTACCAACACTCAAGTCAACCACCTCCTCAGGCTGGGGCTCTGACACCCTGCCTGGCATTTTTTTTCCTGAAGTCTCCAGACAACCACCTTCCTCCCCGGTTATTATTTCTCCCCATCTTGATCTTCCAGGATGTACTGTTTGTGACTCTCTTTCCTTATTTGCATTATAACTATTTGGGAACATGTCTTACTCCCCCGGTGAAGATCCTAAACTCCTTTAGTTGGAGTCAGTCATTGTTTGTCTTTTTTTTTTTTTTTGAGATGGGGTCTTGCTCTGTCACCCAGGCTGGAGTGCAGTGGCCCTATCTCTGCTCACTGCAACCTCCGCTTCCTGGGTTCAAGTGATTCTCTCACCTCAGCCTACCAAGTAGCTAGGATTACAGGCATGCACCACCACGCCCAGCTGATTTTTCTATTTTTTAAAAGAGATTTTTGTATTTTTAGAAGAGATGGGGTTTCGCCATGCTAGCTGGTCTCAAACTCCTGACTTCAAGTGATCCGCCTGTCTCAGGCTCCCAAAGTGCTGGGATTACAGGTGTAAGCCACCGTGTCTGGCCTACCTTTTCTTTCATTCAACAAACATTCACTGAAGTGCCTTCCATACATCAGGTATAACGGTCCCGCCTTTGGAGCACTGATACTTTATGGGAACACAGCGAAGCAAAGGGGGCTGAGAGAGGCTCACACAGACCATTGCAGGGGCTATGGCAGCCCAAAGTCAGAGCACTAATCCACTCATGCAGGGGTGGGGGAGGCTGTCAGGAGAGGTGTTAAAGGAAATCAGAATATTTTACTCCAAAATATATTTTTTTGACATATTTTGACATGGCTGTCAGAGAGCCAGCAAAAAGAGGTAGCCCGGCAAAGCCGTCTTTTGTGCAGGAGATTTGTATTTGTAGAGAAAAATCTGCATTGATGCAGCCAGGTTTTCTCTGAGGCTTTCCCTTGTCTAGATCTAGAAAAGATTGACTGACAGTCTGACACCTTTAAAGGCCTAAAAGAAACATTTACCATCTATTCTCTCTGAGGCTGCTACCGGTGAGCTTTCATCTAAATAACAAGACCCCTTTGCTAGCCAAGCCTTACTTTTCTCCCTCCCATAACGTGTCTTGCTGCTTAAAATCTGATTTACCACCATAACCTGTCTTTGGCCATCCTCTGAGCCCCCACTCTTCTGTAACCTCAAGATGGTATAAGCTTCTGCACCCCATTGGTTGGGTCTTCATTCTGAAGGCTCCCATGTCACATAAAACTATGATCAAATAAATCTGTATGCCTTTTCTCCTATTAATTTGCTTCTTGGCCGGGCGTGGTGGCTCATGCCTGTAATCCGAGGAGGCCGAGGCGGGAGGATCACTTGAGGTCAGAAGCCTGGCCAACATGGTGAAACCCCGTCCCTACCAAACAATACAAAGATTACCCGGGCATGGTGGCATGTGCCTGTAGTCCTAGCTACTCGAGGAGGCTGAGGTGGAAGGAGTCTTGAACCTGGGGGCAGAGGTTGCAATGAGATTGTGCCACTGCATTCCAGCCTGGGTGACAGAGTGAGACCCCGTCTCAAAAAAAAAAAGAAAGAAAGAAAAAAAATTTTTGCTTCTTGTCAGTAATTTTTAGGGAAACTTCAAGGACAAAAGGGAAACTTTCCCTTGGCCCCAACAGCTTCCTAGAAGTTACATCTAAATGGAAGCCCTGATGATGTTCACCCCTCTCTATCTCTTGCAGCTAAGTACCTGGAATATCCTAAATGCTTCAAAGAGTAAATGATCATAACATTTCAGAATATCTTCTCATTTAAGGTTCTCAGGTAAAATTCCCTCCCATTATTGGTCAGATTCTCAACCTACCTCCCCAATACCTACAATAAAAGTGAACTTTTGTTTCAGCTCTTTAGTTCAGCAAGGAGAATAATGGCTGACAATTTTCTTGATACACAAACTGGTCTGGAATGCATTTTTCCAAATAAGCAACACAGCCTGTGGTCACGTCATCCTGATGGGGCTGCCAGAGAACAGTTGTCATACAAGTCCTTTCCATTTTTAGCATGTCTGTCACCCAAAGGGGGTCCAAGACACAGGAGCCCCTTCTGAAGGACCCCGTTTCCAGAGTTGTCAGCTCCTGCTCCAGCCACAGGAGGGGAAAGTGAGGGGGCTGAAGGGGAGGTGTGGGCAGCAGCCCTTTTCACACAAATGCCAGCTCTCAAGGGGGAGCGAGCCCCAGGCCACAGCCTGGGCACACCCATGGAGAAGGGGCTTGTGCCAGGAGGGCAGGAGGAAGGGAGGGGACAGGAAGTGGTACACTTGGGGTCTGGAGGCCCACCAAGAAAGGAACACCAAGTTTCAACAAGCCTGGCTTTCCAATCAACATAATCTTCAGTGTTGCCAGCTACTCCACTCCTATCCTGCCTTAGGAAGCAGGAAGCGTATACCCCTAACCTTACTCGGAGATCCGGCACCGTGCGCACTTCCTATACACACAGGATCCTGGAATTGGGCCGGGATGATGACTCAACACTGACAATAAGGATGTCCCTGGGTGCCTTGGGTTGACTTAGAATGTTTATAGAATTGTTCCTGTGTCAGAAACGTTTAATTCTTTTCAACTAGCCACTTCACCACCTCTTCTATTCTTTCCTCAACCTGTTCCAGGGCCAGGCAAAGCCTTTGCCAGGTATTGCTGCTTTCCTACAGCCCCACACAGCAGCAGGTGACCCCACATATGGAGCCTTGGCACATGCCAAGCACCAACTTCCATGAATTACCTCACTGAATCCTTATGACTGCCCTACAAGGGATGGACTGCTTCCACTCCTGCTTAGCATGTGAGAGGTTAAGTGGCTTTCTAGCAAAAGGCTAAGCCTGATTTCTTATAAACTGCCCCACGCTGGCTTACCCTCAGTGATCCCCACTCCTGATGTGCTGGCCCACCCAGGGGCCCACATGTGCTCGGCTGGAACTGGAAGTCTGGCCTAGTGTGTCTCAAGCCTCTGTGCTCCTGTGTCCCCCAAGCATGCCTCTATTATTGCCCTGGTGATATTGCTAGGCTCCTCCTTGTTTTGAGGAGCCTTGAACTTAGGCTCCTCAAGAGGAGAGACAAATGACCTTTGTATTCTGCCCAGAGGCTGGTACCTGCAGGCCTTATTCATAGACTGAATAACTACAGCCTCAAAGGGAAACTGAGGTTGCAAGCCTAAGTGTTAACCACTATTTACTGTGGACATCATACATACTAGATACTTAATAAATGGCTTGGAGACATCTTCAGGGACTCAATCGGGGTCTAAGGAAGTTCTAAAAATATTCTCAGTTCTAGAAGCAGTTCTAGATCACCCAAGATGTTGGCTCTATAGCTTCTGTTTATAAAGTGCTGACCATGTTACCAGGATCATAAGCCCTTGTACTCAACCACTCTTTGAGGTAGGTGCTATCATCTCCATTTTACAGATAAGGAAACTGAGTCTCAGAGAGGGGAAGCAACTCCCAAGTCACTAGACTGTAAGAGATGGAGCTGGCATTCAAACCTGGTTGCTTCAGAGAAGTTGCCGAAAGTCTTTGACTTTCGCAGTAGTCAACAGCAGAGCCAAAATCAGAATTGATTTGTTTAGTTGCTAAGTTCATTTCTCCAAAAAAATTTTCAGGTCTCAAAACACCCTAAGGCTACCTTTGTCCAAATGCTGCACTCTTTGTAGCTGACCCAGAGAGAAGATGGGACACTCACCCAAAAACGTGGCATGGCTATTCGAGGATACCCCATGTCAGTCAAGGCCCCAGGAGACCTGCATTCTTCTCTCCAGAACCAAAACACCTTTGTTTCATGGCAAACAAAGGCCCCGCGCTCCCACACAAACACAAGACAGGACAAAGACCTGACAGAGCTGAGCACTAGCAGAGCACCATGGGTTATGGAAACAAAGTGCATCTTACATAAAAGCAAACCAAACCACACCACACCAAAGCCTGGTGTTCTCAGCTGTGTTAGTCAAAGCAAACCAAGGGTCATCTCCAAGGCATACATGGGACGTGAGGAAGGTCTGCCTTCTCAGAGGCCCTTGCAGCAGGCCAGGAGGCATACAAAGTAGAGATAACTTCTGAATGACCTCAAGTGGCCAGATATAGCCCGTCCTTTCCCTCCAACTGTATCCAGTCCTGGCACCTGAATTCATGTCCCCCCATTCCCTCTGGGGCCATCTCTTTGCTCCCGAGGCAAGCAAATGGTCTCACCAGCATTCACTTGGCCTCCGTAGATGGACCAGGGGCGAGACGTGCAGCCCACCCTGCCAAGTGAGACGCCAAGTGCACACGCGGCATGCTGCAGTCCTACCTGGCTCCCACCTCTCCGAGCAGCTTTCCTCCCCGCCTGCTCGCCACCTCTATGCCGCTCTGTCTGCTCAGCCTCACTTCCTGGAAAAGCGCTACCCAGGGGCTTGCCGGGCCGGCTCTCCTCAGGGGTGTTGAGATCTGAGAGTCTCTGTTCAGTACTCAGGCACCTGACCACGTCTGAAGGCTTCAAGCAGCTCTTCTTAGAGATCTTGGGTCCACCAGGGCCTCTTTCGCCTGCCTCCCTCTCTGCTTTCCTCTCATATTGTCCACTCTCTTCACGCCATGGCTGCCTCTTGCTCTGGCTGCTAAAGGCATCACTAAGCTGGGAGATGACACTATCAGAGCTCCCCAGCGGCAGCTGCAAGAAGCTATCTTGGTGGATGCCTGAAGATGGCATGTGGACACCACCATCTCCATTCATGTGAAGGGAGGACTGGGAAGTGGGTGCTAGGGAGTAGGTTTTGTGTGGGGAAGGTAGGGCCAGTGGAGAAGCTACTGATCGTGGGGTGGGACGATCTGACCAACTCAAATGGGGGAGGCTGAGAGACAGGGAGGGACTGGCCCTCGGTGACAAGGCGAGGTGGTCAGTGTTATATATAGAAGCCTCTGGCAGAGGAGGCAAGGGTGGGGTCAGGGCCAGAGAACGCCTGCCTGGGACCCCCACAGTCAGTGAGATCCACTCAGAGGTGACGGCGTGCATCTCGGGGGACAGGGCTCGGCGGGAGTGGGGCAGAGATGAGGGGGCTGGCGTGATGAGCCTGCTGTGACTGGAAAACTTAAAAAGAAGAAGAGAGAGGAAAACAAAAGAAAGAAGCAAAAGGTACAAGTGTCAGCATAAAGGAAAAAGAAGGAAAATAATCACAAGGGGTATATAAAGAGGAATGAAATGGAGAGGATGAGCAAGGACACTCTGGTGTACAGAAAGGAAATCCTCGGGTTACATCTGGGGAGAAACCGGGATGGGTGAGTGTGCGTTTGAGCATGTGTGAGCGTGAGCCTGATGTGTGCAGGCAGGGGGTGGAGGAAGCAGCGAGAGGTGTGGAGATGGGGAGAGGTTCCCGTCAGAGTAGTGACGGATGAGGCTGGCCTGCTTTGCAGAATCAGATTTTCAAAGGGACACATTGGAAGCTTCCCATCCCAGCCGACCCAGCCCCTGTGCATCCAGATCCCTGACCCAGAACCATACAGGGAAAGGTGGCCCCACACTGCCATGGCCCTTCCATGGGGTTTTATTTTCTCTAGGAGCTCAGCAGAGTCTTCCAGAGAGGAGTATGAGTAGTGTACTAGTTTTGTTTTACAATCACTCTTGGCCACAGTCAAGTGAAAAACGTAGCTGGGTTCCCTGCATCCTTACAAAGAAGAATGTCCCGCTCCAGTCACACACTCTGTCCTATAAGACAACAGGATGCGGCTATCACTGTCCAGGAAGCCCTGGGTCAGCCCGTTTAATGCTTTCTGCCAAGAACCCTCTACTGGGGTCAGTGATGAGCAGGTGGCAGAGGAGGAAACAGTTAGAGGACCAGACATGAGGCACCGTCTCAGGGTCAACCCGGGCCCCCAAGTCCTACTCTTGTTCCTCTGCCAACCTCCTTACAACATACATGGTGGTTTGGCCAGGCTCTTTCACAGGGATGTCACCCCCACCGTGTCACCCTGAACTCAAGGTTCTGACATTTTCTTGGCTTTGGGAAAGTGGGGATCAGTTAGGAATAGTTTATATTTCTAAACAAGTTTGTTCATAATTAATGTTTGGGAAAGCCAACATCTTATTACGCCTATAAACCTACATCCTTTCAGCCCACTGAGACTGAGATGCTGTAAGTTACTTGTTCCAATCACCTGGTTCCGGTGAATGCAAAGAATACTTTGGATCTGGTCTACATGGCTGATGAGAAGGTGTAAGTCTCTCTTTCAGCCTTTGTCTTCTGCAGGCCAACTTTGGCCAAGATGACTGAGGATCACATTTGGACCATGGGATTTATGACACAGTGGTGGTACCCACACCAACAGCTTCACGCAGGAGGGACCAACTGATAAAGGCTCTTGTTTCTCTTTCCCTAGTCACCTTATTCCCAGAGCAATTACTTGACTGTTCCTTTTCCCCGAGATATATCTTCAACCAAGCACTGGAAAAGGCCATTTGTACGCATAAAGACAAAGTCCAGTGTACAGTCTGCTTTCCTGCAGTTTTTTTTTTTGTTTTTTGAGATGGAGTTTCGCTCTGTTGTCCAGGCTGGAGTGCAGTGGCATGATCTCAGCTCACTGCAACCTCCGCCTCCCCAGTTCAAGCGATTCTCCTGCCTCAGCCTCCTGAGTAGCTGGGACTACAGGCGCCTGCCACCACGCCTGGCTAATTTTTGAATTTTTGATAGAGATGGGGTTTCATCATGTTGCCAGGCTGATCTTGAACTCCTGACCTCAGGTGATTCACCCGCCTCGGCCTTCCAAAGTGCTGGCATTACAGGCGTGAGCCACCACACCCGGCCTCTTGCAGACAGTTTTTAATTGCCGTGCTCAAAAACCTCCCCAGAGAGGCTGTGTGCCATCAGCACTGTTGACTACGAAAATTCACATGCTGAGTATGAAAACCAGTGACAAGAAGCTTAGATACCTGTGGGCTTGCAGTGGCACTACGACTTGGGGAGGAGGAGAAAGGCAGATCCATGTAATCCACAGGGTTTTTCACCAGTGGTCGCTTGATCACATCCACGTAGGTGATGGGGAAGATGCCTTGTCGGGATGTCCCCGGGATCCTTCCTTCGTACCAGTTCTCATCTACCTGCCGGAGCAGTGTGATCCTCTCACCCTGGAAGACACAGCAAAGAGAGGGTCCTTGTCCTAGCATGCCTCTGCATGCCTGGGGCCTCTGCCTGCATGCTTCAATGTCCTGCATTGTTTATCACATCCTTAGCTCGGGAAAAACCTTCCCTGCTGAACCTGGAGGGAATTAACACCACTGGGATGAGGATGCTAATGGCAGAGGAGCTACCTTGATGCTGGGAAGTTCAGCTTGGTTCTTTAAGTATTTTAGTAAAGGAGAACATCAGATTTGTGTCGCTAAGCCAGGGAACAAATGTAGTGTTTTTGACTCATTTAATGTGAAACAGATACCCAATCTTCATTTCTAAGGCAAAGATTTTGGGGGGTTTCTCTTTTTCTTTCTTTTGTAGCATTATAGATACTTATAATGTATCATTATAGAAAATTCAGAACACAAACATAAAGCAGAAAATAATCATCACCTATCACATAGTCATTTGGAGATAAACACTTAATATTTGGCATATGGACTCCCCAGATTTACTTCTATGCATGTGAATTAAACCCGCACATATTTTTTCTTTTAAAAATTGAGTATGAACTGTGTTTCCCTTTTCCAACTTGCTTTTTAAAAAATACTTAATAGCACATAGTAAACTTCCTTCTTTATCAAGAAATAGAATTCTAGATTTTTAATGGCATTGCATAGCTTAATGGACCACTGCAGGGTATTCTGTCGCACAAACATATAATGATTTAATTACTGATCCCCTGCTGTTGGGCAATTGGGTTGCTTCCAGTGTTACATAAGATGGCTCATCTTTTTCTAACAATGTGCTCACTTCCCTCAATCCTCAATAAAATCAGTAACTTAGTAACTTTAGCAAGCCAGAGAATTTTGCCATGTAGAGTGTTTGGATTCTGGAAAGAAGAACTTCTCTGCACAATGTAATTATGTTCTGAATAAGCATGATGGTGATAATAATAATACTGGCATCTCCTGTTTACTAAGCACCAACCAGATACCACGTGTCATGCTGGGGGCTTCACATAAGCTGTTTCATCGAAGTCTCTTACAACCACCTAGGAGAGAGCCATCTATGTTCATTTTTTTCTATAAGAAAATGGTGGCTTGGAAAAAAGTATTTAACTCCCACATTCTGCGTAGATGGTTTGTGCCTTTTGGGTTCAAAGCTTTTCAAACTTCTCCTGGTATCAATGGACCTGTTTTTTCCACTAGGTCACAACAATATATTGTAAAACCCAGTCCCCAACACAGTGCATTATCACATCATTAGTTGGTAAGTGTTGGTTGAAAACAGCTTATAAAAGATGCCTAAGACTCCAGAAATACTATCTTTAATCAGTGAGCTCAATATAGTTAAACCCTGACATTAGCCTAGGGTTTATTTTTAAAATACCTTACCTCAGAAAATTCTCCAATTGCCCTTAATGCAATTCTTTTTTTTTTTTTATTCAATAGAGATGGGGTCTTGCTATGTTGCTCAGGCTGGTCTTGAACTCCTGGCCTTAAGTGAGCCTCCTGCCTTGGTTTCCCAAAGTGCTGGGATTACAGGCCTTAATGCAATTCTTTTTTTTTTTTTTTTTTTTTTGAGACCTATTGTCCAGGCTGGAGTGCAGTGGAGCGATCTCAGCTCACTGCAACCTCTGTCTCCCAGGTTCAAATGACTCTCCTGACTCAGCCTCCTGAATAGCTGGGATTATAGGAACCCACTACCATGCCCAGCTAATTTTTGTATTTTTAGTAGAGACGGGGTTTTGCCATGTTGGCCAGGCTAGTCTCAAACTCCTGACCTCAAGTGATCTACCCACCTCGGCCTCCCAAAGTGCTGGGATTACAGGCATGAGCCACCGTGCCCAGCCCTTAATGCAATTATTGATTGGCATACTTCTCTTAAGGGTACAGACAGCACCCCCAGACTGGGGTGCGATAGCAACACCACACTTCCCCACATAGCTGCGCCATCCAAGAGAGCCCCAAAGCAAGGCATGAGAAGTGCAGCTTACCTTTCTGAAGGACATTTCTACTTGTGTATCACCATTAAAGTTAAACTTAGCAATAGCTTCTCCATATTCCAAAACCTGCACTGGTGTCAACTTTTTGGGCTGAGCCTTCTCAGCAGGAGGAAGAAGCTGAGAAAGGGAAAGAGGTAAAAGAGAACAAGGGAAGAGAAGAAAGCAGGGAAACAAGAGGAAAAGGAGGAAACAAAACATAAGCATTTGGTAAATAAATGGTGCTTTGGGCACGGTCAGGCTTTTCCTTAGAAAGAAAAGGGGCTGCGGTACCTCGATGTAGGTGCGTGGGAAGATTCCCACCCGGCCGTGGTGTTCTCCTTCATACCAGTTCTGATCAATTTGCTTATAAATGTAAACAATATCTCCCTTCTGCAGAGGAAGCTCCCTGTCGACAGAGGGTCAACGGCATTTTAGCAGATGTTTCAATATGTGTAAGATTAAGACACTTCAGTTTTGTAGCAAAAGGAGACTGTTAAGTGGGGTCAAAGGGTACAAATTCCAGAGAGGGGGCTCCATATTTGGAAGTAAGAACCCCACTATTCAGGAAATTACATCACATTTGGCATTTTTCCAGTCTTTTGCAGGATGGATGTTAACATTCAAATTGACTAGCCCTTGAAAGTGCTCAGAGGCCTTATTAATTTGTTGTGGTTTTCTAAATGCATTTTTTGTGAATGTTGTCTTACGCTCAGAATATTTATGCAACACAGAGCAATGCACTCAGCTGCCTTAACTGATGTTTGTTAAACAAAATGTCTCCTTCTGGATACCTTCACTATCCTCTTCTATGCCCTAGCAGGGCATGCCTTCATTGCTTTAAATTGCCCTGAAATTATGTGTGATATATTGATATCCTTCTATCATTCCATCAATTTCGCCATTTGTCTACCCATCCATTTTACCATCCATCTTTGTATCATCATGCAGTAGAAAGGTTCTGAAGTTAGGCAGATCTGGTCCAAAACTCAGTTCTGAAATTTAGTAGCTCTGGGACCTTGGACACAATACTTAATCTGAGACACTGTTGCTTTAGCTGAACTTGGACCTAACTCAGAGTTGCTGGAGAATGCTTCAACAAATTAAAAATAAACAGCTAGGATGGTGCCTGTTGTACAGGTAGGTAACACTCAATAAATGTTAATTCCATTACTTTTTTTCTTGAGACGGTCTCATTCTGCTGCCCAGGCTGGAGTGCAAGTGGCATGATCACAGCTCATTGCAGCCTCAACCTCCTGGGCGCAAGTGATCCTCCTACCTCAGCCTCCTGAGTAGCTGGGACTACAGGCATGCACCACCATGCCTGGCCAATTGTTACATATTTTTCTGTAGAGATGGGGTTTTGCTATGTTGCCCAGGCTGGTCTTGAACTCCTGGGCTCAAGTGATCCTCCTGCCTCAGTCTCCCAAAATGCTGAGATTAAATGCATGTAGTCACCACGCCTGGCCTAATTCCTTTGCTTTTTAACATGGAAAAGTGATGTTGGAAAGAAAAGTAGATTTTCCTTCAAATGCTCTTTGTGCCCTTTGTGTGTGTTTTTTTTTAGTACAGACGGGGTTTGACCATGTTGGTCAGGCTGGTCTAGAACTCCTGACCTCATGATCCGCTTGACTCGACCTCCCAAAGTGCCGGGATTACAGGCGTGAGCCACCGTGCCTGGCCCAGATGATGTTAATTTTTAACCAGGACTCTTTTTTTAAAAAAATGAGACAAAGGCAAATTTTAAAAAAAATGAAAACTTAAAAGAAGGATAAAAATTATAACCTTTTCTTTCTTTTTTTTTTTTGAGACAGAGTTTTGCTTCTGTTGCCCAGGCTGGAGTGCAACGGCGTGATCTCAGCTCACTGCAACCTCCGCCTCCCGGGTTCAGGGGATTTTCCTGCCTCAGTCTCCCCAGTAGCTGGGATTACAGACATGCGCCACCAGGCCCGGCTAATTTTGTATTTTTAGTAGAGACGGGGTTTCTCCAAGTTGGTCAGGATGGTCTCAAACTCCCGACCTGAGGTGATCCGCCCACCTCGGACTCCCAAAGTGCTGGGATTACAGGCGTGAGCCACCGCACCTGGCCCTTATAACTTTTTCTTGAATTAAATAATTTTAAAATTGTAACATTTTCTTGAATTAAAAAAAAAAAATGACCTAGATCTTTTTCATTTGAGTCAAACCAATAGGATGGAAAGGTCTCCAATTGTAACTTGGAAGGGGTGTGCTCACTTTGCAGGATGCCAGGAAGTCCCACGGTATGTGAGGGGTGCTGGCCGAACAATGAGGGCACATCTGGAAAACTACAGAAAGTCAGTTCTGTGCTGAACAAAAGCACAAGGCAGCCTTTGTGGGTCTCACATTAGCAGACAGGATTCTAATCCTCAAGAGGTCCGTAAAGGGGATGTGGGCATTTGTCTCTGTGAGAAGGAATGTCTTGGGCCACATTTTTGCCACAGCCCTCTTTGGGGGGCATTATGAATTCCCCCTCCCTTCACCCCCAACCACAGGCAGATAGATGAGCAAGACCCTCAGCATATTCACCCCTATGGAGATCTGCAGGCTCCTGACTCTGCTATACTAAGTATCTCGCAGCTGTGGAGGGGGATGGGAGTGTAATGGTCCTACTGTTAAGCAAAGGACCCACTTGTGTGTGAAAGAGGAACTGAGGGGTCTGTAGCTGTGGCTGATGGAAGTCTACCATGGGAAACCTGGGGCCCCATTCTTCTACTACTGTGGACTATACCCCTAGCTCCCAAAGAACCACTGCTGGTGAGAGGGTTTGAGAAATATGATTTGCTTTAGATCTTTTTTGGAGCATCACAGTGTACATCAGCACAGCAGAGGCTCTGAGAAGGCCAGGGGGAAAGAAACTTGTTTAACTTTGTTGAACCAAGTATTCCATAACATGCTATTTTTTTTTTAGATGGAGTCTCACTCTGTCCCCCAGGCTGGAATGCAGTGGCGTGATCTTGGCTTATGGCAACCCCCGCCTCCTGGGTTCAAGCAATTCTCATGCCTTAGACTCCTGAGTAGCTGGAATTACAGGCACTTGCCACCACGCCCGGCTAATTTTTGTATTTTTTCGTAGCGACAGGGTTTCGCCATGTTGGCCAGGCTGGTCTTGAACTCCTGACCTCAAGTGATCTGCCAGCCTCGGCCTCCCAAAGTGCTGGAATTACAGGCGTGAGCTACCACGCCTGGCCCCGACAGCATGCTTTTTTGAGTAATTGACTATGGGGAAATGTAAAACCAAGTGACTAAAGGGCTTAAAAGGCCATGGAGCTAGAATTTACTTTTTTCACTAAATTTTGTGGACATTTTTTTGGAGGCAGCATGTCGTGATGAAAACACTGATTCAGGAGGAAGGAGCCCTCTCTCTGGCATTAGCAATGTTGATAAAAGGTGACAATTTCTGTGGATCTAAGCTTTCTCACCTGTTCTATTTGACAGGGTTGCTCTAAAAAAAAATTGTTTTAAGACTCTTTATGAAATCTGGGAAAATGTAATATTATCATCAATATACCATTTAATAAATCTTACATAGACTTCTCAATTCAAAGAAATAAGTGTATTAATTAAATTGCAAATTAATTTATATATCTCTGTTATCCTCTCTGGTTTAAAAAAAAGGAGAGAAGAGGATAACATATTTTGAGCACTACATTTTGGTACACTATGCAAAATGTTTTACAGGTATTACCCCAGCTTCCCCGCAAGAGAGGCATTTTTACCCCTATCTTGCAGATAAAGAAAACTGAACGGGGGAGAAGTTGATAACTTGACTACAGTCACAGAGATAGTAAGTGGCATAGTCAGGATTTGAACACAGGACTTCCTGACTCTAAAGCCCACAATCTTCGCAGTATATTATGCAGCCACCTCCTTTAGCTGACCAACTAAAGGACTGGAGTAATACACACAAACCCAACTATACCAGATTTGTGCCTAGGTTCTAGACACTGTGGCCTGGTCACTCATTTTGTGATGCAGGAGATCAGAACCATGGTTGATTAGCTCCACACAGCATTTCCCAGCATCTAAGGACAGGGAGCTCTCCCTCTGATCACAAGATGTACAACCATCCATCTGCAGGACAATGGGGTAGCCACTGACCATTGTACTTTTAGCTGCCAATGAGAACTCATGGACTATTTAAATCCATAATTAGATAAAAAGCCAGCTGTTTCCTTATGGAACCCAGTTTTTGGTAGCATCTCCCAAATCGTGTTTCAGGTTCCCTTCTTGAAAGACTTCTGGAGCTATTAATATGTCATCAACAAAGTATCTCTTCAAAGTGGGTGGGAGGTATAGATATAGCATGCAGTGTTTCCCAACTCATTCTACAACAGAACTCTCTTTTTGAGAAAAATCTTGCAGGGCTAGCACTCTGAGAAACACACTTCAGAGAAACGCTAGTCTCCTGTGGGTTCATGTAAGACTTTAATCTCTTGGGATGTTGTAGCAAAATGGGTAAAGTTATCTCCCTAGAGACTGGTCTAGATCCTTCCACAGAAAAGATGGGTCAGATCAAGCCACCACTTGAGCAAATAGAGCCCCTACATAGGAGGAGGCAGGGTGGCGCAGGGTATAAGACCCCAACCTCTGCCTAGGTTTGAATTCCAACTCTATCACACCAGCTTGAGCAGGTTCCTTAACCTTATAGTCCCTAGGTCTCTTCATTTGAACAGTGGGGATCATCACAGCACCCACTCCATAATGAATTAACATAAGCAAAGTACTCTGAATAGTGTTTGGCACATAGCAAACTCTATGAACTACTGTTTTGTTCTTTTTTTTAACAACAATTTTTATAATTGTTATTTCTCCGACTCTACAAACAAACTGCTGTGTTTCAAAGAGGCAGCTAAAAAGATAAATAAATATAACTGGTGGCACTTACTTTAGTGTCTGAGCTTTAAAGTCAAATTTGGCTCTGGCAGGTCTCATCTGAACATAAGAAACAATGACAAGTTAAAATCAGGATTCATGTACAACAAGGACACATTTTCACAAATTTCTAGAAAGCAAAGCAGAAAAATTCACTCTAGCCAGTTTGTTCTAGCGTAGAAATCTCGGCAAAATTGCATTTGTCTGACCTTAGTAGAACACTAGATAAATGTTTAGTCAACTATATATGTCATTCATGAGAATCCCCCTAAAAACAGCCAGATCTGGGGAAGAGATGGTTAGAAAGGTCCCAAAGCTGAGGTACCAGTTCCTCAAAACATGTGGACCATGGCTATTAAAAAAACAAACAAACAAAAAGACGAAGTGAGCCAGAAGTCCTAAGATGTTCCTCATCTACTGTCTTATTCCTCAGAGACATCTATTTGCTTAAATTATGATATGCAAGTAGATGAAATGCCAATTCACTTCTCACATCATCTCCAACTCCATATATTTCTCATGGTCTGTGACATCATCCAAAAAGCCAGATAAAGTGGTCCCTGAGCTCAAATGACTCCTGCCAAGACTTCCAATCCTGTTGGGTAGCCCTCTCTTCCCAGATGCCCAGGTCTGAGTCAGCCTCTGCCCCTTCTCCACTTCCTGATCAAGCGTGTCATTAAGTCAGGAGGGACCTCCCTCCACACCTCCATCCCTCCACAACCCTGTTGCTCAAAGCTGACATCTAGTTTCCATTGACACAAAGCTTCCTTTGATTTCACATTCTCTTCACTCTAATCTGTCACCCAGGAGCACAAATAACATTCCTAACATTCTTCCTCACATCTCTTCCTTGCTTTGAAGTTGGCTGCTGCTCTCAACTTTCCCTCAGTTCAAATCTCAATTCCTGCCATAGGTGAAGGCCTTTGGGTAGTTTCTCCCTACTCTTACGGAATTGCCTTTATCTCTATTACACTGTTCCTGTTCCAGTCAAATCTATTTGCTACACCTCAGCTGAACCCCCTCCTACCCCCTCCTCTCTCTGGAATTTCTTTTTTTCTTTTTCTTTTTTTTTTTTTTTTTTTGAGACAGGGTCTTACTGTCTCCCACGCTGGAGTACAGTGGCACAATCTCAGCTCACTGCAACCTCTGCCTCCCAGGTTCAAGGAATTCTCCTGCTTCAGCCTCCCGAGTAGCTGGGACTACAGGCATGTGCCACCACGCTGGGCTAATTTTTGTATTTCTCGGTAGAGACTGGGTTTCACCATGTTGGCCAGGCTGGTCTCTAACTCCTGGCCTCAAGTGATCTGCTCACTTTGGCCTCCCAAAGTGCTGGGATTACAGACGTGAACCACTACACCCGGCTGTGGAATTTCTTTCTTTTTTTTGAGACAGCGTCTTGCCCTGTTGCTCAGGATGGAGGGCAGTGGCACAATCATGGCTCACCGCAGTCTTGACTCCCCAGGCTCAGGTGATCTTCCCACCTCAGCCTCCTGAGTAGCTGGGACTACAGGCATGCACCACCACGCCTGGGTAACTTTTATACAGATAGGGTCCCATGATGTTGCCCAGGCTGGTCTCAGATTCCTGGGTTCAAGCGGTCCTCCTGCCTTGGCCTCCCAAAGTGCTGGGATTACAGGTGTGAGCCACTGTGCCTAGCCTACCACAGGTATTTTTAAAGTCTGCATTTTCACATTGATGTTTTCATCTGTCTACCTATCTATACCATACGTACAGGGGCCAAGTGAATGATCACCTTATAATCAAGTTAAAGTCACACAATTTCAATACCTGTGTTTGTGTCTGTAACCAAAGGGCATAATTTCACAGTTGCAGGTGAACAAGAAAAGAATGGATGTGGGGTTAATGATAAATGACAAGTTCACAGGAGAAAACTAAATGACCAAAATTATAAGGATAAGAATTTCACAGTGATTTCAATAGAAAAACACAAGGAAGTAGGTTACCTCATGTCACCCAGCTATAGAGCTGTGTGAACTTTAAAAAATGTGTACCAAAGCAGCCCCACATTCACACTTTGGTAACTGAGTTCTGTCAAAACAATATCTCCTATCAATTAAATCAATATAATTATATAGATGTGTAGTTTATGATTAATTTGTAAGTGGACTTAGGTTAATAATGTGGGGTGGTGAGTTTTTTTTCATTAAAGGCCTGTTAAAATTCACTGATTCCATTGAACTCTTGAGACGTGTATGTGAGCCATCGATGGTTATACAAAGCAACATCCTCTCCCTCTTTATCTCCCTACAGCTCCCAAGACTAAATCCATCTTTCCCTCCTCTGGCTTTCACAGTATTGTATTACTTACTACAGGACAGAGATAACTGTATAAGAGGGAGGCTTCCACTATCAGCTCCCCAAGGGCACAGAGACTGAGTTCTTTCTGCCTCCCATAGGGTCTTACACAGAACCTGTGGTCACCCAAGTCCTACTGAATGGGACTGAAGTGCATTGACACAGTGTGGTGCACCTGGGATGTGTTGGTCTCTACTTTTTCAAGTCCACAGTCAACTTCTAGGGCAGTGATTCTCAAAATGTGGTCCCTAAACTGGTATAATCAATATGACCTGGGAAATTGTTAAAAATGTAAATTTTCAGGCCCCACTGCAGAATCAGAAACTTTGCAGATAGGACCCAGGGTCTGTATTTTACCAAGCCCTCCAGGGGATGCTAACGCATTTGTCAGAGTTTGAGAAGCATTGCTCTAGAAGGGAGGCAGGCTCACTGAGCAGAGTTTGCCTGCCTCTGCCTGTGGTTATTCCACCCACGGTGCATTTCTGTTTGCATGTATCATGTACATGTGTAAGTGTGCAGCCCTAGTGCCTTCAACTGTTCCCATCTTCTTCTACCTACAAGCAGGCAGGACTGTCGGTGAGGACAAACCATGTCCAGAGCCTTCTGAGAAGGGCCATTTTGAGGAGGAGCTGGAATGTTGAGGGCTCAAGGGCTATCTTTCCCTTGCAATTAACATTCGCTAACTTTTGCTTCTTCCTTGATAGATTTTCTTTTTCTCCATCACTTTAGAGTCTCCTTCTCTTCCCCAGCTTTCCTTTTTCTTTTAATTTGAGACAGGCTCAAATTTCTTTAAATTTGAGACAGGATCTCACTCTGCCACCCATGCTGGAGTGATGTGTTCATAGCTCATTGCAGTCTTGAACTTTTGGGGTCAAGTGATCCTCCCACCTCAGCCTCCCAAGTGGCTATGACTATAGGCGTGCACCACCAAGCCTGGCTAATTTTTCAATATATATATTTTTTTTTGTAAAGATGAGGTCTCCCTATGGTGCAAAGGCTAGTTTCGAACTCCTGGCCGTGAGTGATCCTCCTGGCTCAGCTTCTCATAGTGCTGGGATTAGAGACTTGAGCCACTAAACCCGGCCAGCTTTCTTTCTTTTAATTTGGTTCCCTCTTTTCACTACCTCATCTTCCCAGACACCCTTTTTTTTGAGACACGGTCTTGCTCCGTTGCTCAGGCTGGAGTGCAGTGGCATGATCATGACTCACTGCAGCCTTGAGCTCCCAGGCTCAAGCAACCCTCCTGCCTCAGCCTCCCCAGCAGTTTGGACTACAGACATGTGCCACCACACCTGGCTATCTACCAATCTATCTAATTAATTAATTAATTAGAGATGGGGGGTCTCACTATGTTGCCCAAGCTAGTGTCGAACTCCTAGGCTCAAGCAATGCTCCCACCTTGACTTCTCAAAGTACTGGGATTACAGGTGTAAGCCACTATGCCCAGTCATATTTCTAAAAAAAAAAAAAAAAAAAGATAGGCAATGATATTCTAGATAGAAAAATAAATAAAAAATAAAATAAAAAAGATAGAAACAAATATTAACCTACTGTACTGAAAGGTTATAAAACAGTACATACTTTGGGTGTTATTCCCCCATTCCCCTAGCTCCCACCCCAAATCCCAGACATACCCATTTTCCCTAAAAGATATCATCTTCAGCAGCGCTACTTAAGGGTTACATGGCAAAGCATAAACTCTTACGCAAGATGCAGCATTTGGCTAGCATGAGAATTTCGACATGTTGACCTTAGTGCAGGAGGCCAAGATCTGGATAAAAATCACTTAAAAGTTTGTTCTTCTCTTTCCTTTTATAATATTAAGCTTTCATAATCTAGGCTTGGAAACGTCAAAACTAAAAGAACAAATGAAACGTCCCTTGGAGAACTCTCTTACCCTCTGTGGGTTTATCCTAACTGCGAAAGTCTTTGGGCTTCAAAATTCTTTAGTGAGGCACACTACTGCAGCACTGCTGAACACTTCACACAATTCATCCACCTACATGTGAGCAGCAGCATTGTTCTCTATTTCAAAATTAATGTCACTAAATTTGGAGGCCTTTGTAAATGGCATAAATTATTGTTAAGCTAACTTTTGTAAAGTTTCATTAACCATCTCTTCAAAGAAGAATTGTGTAACTGTCCACACCATAGCTACCAATGCATATGGACTCAGGTATAAGATTTCTAAGCAGAATGCACAGGCAACACAGTAGCATGATAAAATGCAGGATATGGAGGGCTGGACTCATGAAGGCAGTCAATGCTCCAAGGCATGCAACAGGGGCATGTGCCAGCAGATCCCGGTCCCCCAGCCAGGCATGCTTGAACATACACAGCACAGGACATAATGGGGTCATGTCTATTTACCAGCCACAAGAAGCCAAAGCAAGCCTAAGGGAGGCCAGGATGACAGATGCTGTTTGGAGAACTAAATTGGCCTACAGAGGGCAATGCTGAGGGGAGCAAATAGGCAAATATTGCTTTGGGTCAAGCAGCAGATTGAGGTGACCAAAACAGACCTCTGACCCAGATTTCCTTTTTGCAGTATCGTCTATATTGAGGAGGTCCCCAAAGCGCTCATTAGTGATAAACTGATGGTGCGTCGGAATGACGCCTGTGTGGCGTCGAGCTGCAATATCAGCCTCTTCTTGCTCGCGCTTAAGTCGTCTCTGGTCCGCTAAAAGTTTCTGCCATAAAATTGCATAAAATGGGCAGTGAATCATCTGTTCCAGCATATTAGAAAACTGCCAACAAAAGTAATTAGGGAAGGAGGTACTGGGTGAATGGGGCAGAGGCTTTAAGGGTCAGCTGTCAGAAGGGCTTTAGAGCCACAACTATTAACACTCCCATCGTAACCACCCTCCATGCACTGTAGAAAGGAGGCAGCACTTCACTGGGAAAGCCGGGGTAGGGAGATGATTCCACATGATTACACTGTCCAGCAAACTACCTACCCCCGGCTCAGCCCAAAGCCTCTTGCTTCTGGCAGCAAAAGGCCAGGTGAGCCAGGGGGCACATCCAGGGCATTCCCAACCATGCTGGGCTGGCAGCAGAAGGCTGGAAGTGCCATCTCTACCCTGTTTTTAGGCAGGGATATATTCCCACAGCGTATTCCCCTGGCAGGACCAGGGCTGGCCAATTCCTCCTGCCCATCTCAGGCCTATTAAACCTGCTATAGGCTTTTGCTAGTGAAGTCTATGGCACCAGGTCATTTTTGTGCTTCCTGTATCTATTACTCTAATATGCTCTTGACAGAGTGGAGCAGCCCATTTCAGAAAGGATGATGCCCCTTCTAGGCAGCCAACTCTTCCCCTAGGCACAATTTTTAGAAGGCCTTAGGATATGCACCAAAGGCTAATTATGTGGCTGACAGAGAGCATCAGTTACTTTTTTACTGAATGATTTCTTCACTGGGTGAAATGAAGCTGAGTTAAAGGGAATGACAGAGAATATAAATATTTAAAAAACCCTAAGAATAATGGTACCTGGGATTAGAAGAAATATTCTCTCTTACAGTAAGGAAAAAGTCATCTATTTCTATTTTTAAAGGCTTCTTTGAGAAATCAAACAATGTTGCTTTTTACCAAATGCCCTCAATGCCTATTAAAATGACCCCATGGAACAGAATTTTAATGTGTTTTCTGATACTAAACAATCTTACTTTTCTGGGATTAACTTTCCTTGTAGGAAAGCATGAATTAGAACTGATAATTCTTAGCATTGGAAGACAGTAGGCTTCGTCCAGCAGGCAATTAAATGCCTCATGTGACATACACCCCCAAAGGAGGGTGTGCCCGATTTTTCTCCAAAGACTACAAATAACAAAGTGACAACTCATCAAATGGCTGTGGGATTTCCAGTACTCAAGTAAGTTGTAAAGATTAAATTAGAAAAGACATGAGAAAGTCCTCTGCGAAGCCCAGTGCCATAGAAAGAGTGCTGGTCCAGGCATCTGGAGCCCTGGTTTCTAGCTCTGCTATTGGTCTAGGTTCACTTACTATCCAGCCCTGGGCAAGTTACTACCTTGCTGTGGTCCTTTCCTGGACTAAACCAGGGGCTTCGCCACGTGACCACTAATGTTCCTGCCAAGTCTGACATGTTCTCATTTTCTGAAAATCCATGTTAATGATAAAGTATTTGCAATGGGGAGGGCCTGACTGACACCCCATGAGCTGGGGAGTGTGAGCTGTTTCTGTAGCCATGGGAATGGAGTGATGCTTGAGACTGCCACAGTTCTTACTCAAGGCCCCTTGTGTTCTGGCTGGAGTTAAACATAATCAGTGGAAGTGGACATCAAATGGGGCAAAGCTCCCAATCCAGTACTTGAATCTGACCTTAGTAAGTCCCTCAGCCCTGTAGTTTAACCACATAAGCCAAAAACCATGGATAAAGACACAAAACTTTTAAGAATCTATGAGCCAGTGTTATTCAGGAGACAATTGCTCGCCTTCTTTTGTAACTTCTAATATATCAATTGCTAAACCACTAGATAAACTACACCTCCCATGTGGTAGGCAAGAATTGTCCCATAAAACCTTCTAGGTCAGAGACTAGGGCTTATATTACTAAAATGGAATTTCATCTTCCTTCATCATAGCAGCCCTGGCCTACATACATAGGAATCTTGTATCTTGTGGCAGGAAATAGTTAACAAAGAGCTATAGAAATGAATCTGCTCTATGGCCTGATGGACACTCATCATTAGTGAGTTATTACAAATAATAACTGTACATCAAATGCTTCCTCTTGTTTCTTTCCATGGACAGGTACAAGTTTCTTATTGAATACTGTTCAATTGTGCCTGGAGATGGGGAGAGGTATAGTGGTTTCATTTTTTTTTTTTTTTTTTGAGACGGAGTCTTGCACTGTCACCTGGGCTGGTGTGCAATGGCGCCATCTCGGCTCACTGCAACCTGCACCTCCCAGGTTCAAGCGATTCTCCTGCCTCAGCCTCCTGAGTAGCTAGGATTACAGGCACCCGCCACCACGCCCGACTAATTTTTTTGTATTTTTTAGTGGAGATGGGGTTTCACTGTGTTAGCCAGGATGGTCTCAAACTCCTGACCAAGTGATCCACCTGCTTTGGCCTCCCAAAGTGCTGGGATTACAGGCATAAGCCACTGCACCTGGCCATGGTGGTTTCATTTTTGTCTTTTGTTTCACCATCTGGTGGCAATAATTATCATCATCCTACTCATCCCCAAGTCACCCTTACCCTAAATCCTTCAGGAAACCCCACCTAAACTCTGGAAGTACTCAACAAAGCAGAACAACAGAGAAAAAGGGCTTCAGACTTGAGCGTGAACAGGACAGAGTTGTGCACACACGCACACCCTCCCCCACTGCTACTAGGTCAAGGTGATTTTTCCAGCTCTTAATTCATTTCAGGAATATGGGCTTGGGAGCTTGTTTAATCTCTAGGACTCTTTTTCTTGGGGATGTGAGGCCCAGAAAGCATGTATCATCATAATGCTTTATCCCAGCAGAAGCTTGTGATTTTGCCCATTTGGCTGATACTAAGAACTACCTCTTCCCAAATCCCCGAGAAAAGGGGCTCTTTCCCAGGCCCTGACAGTCACCCCATGGCAGGACAGGCATTTCAGTAGCTACAAGAAAATATCCACATTTTGAAGTTCTTGGCTGGGGTTTTCCAGCATTTCTTGGTGTATCTGCCGTCTTCTGAATTGAAGGCAACAGAGTTATAGGCAACTTCCTCAAGTTGTTTTATAAAATGTATCAAGGTCATTACTATTTTTCATTTTCCTCTTTCTCCTATTGCATCCTGCTCAATTTGAACAATGCTTTGTGCCAACAGAGGGGTGGGCAGTATTGGAGAAATATGTAGGCGGATTTCCTTAGGGATTATCAACGGTGGGGTTGAGGGGGGATGAAAGAGCAAACTCTGGTTTCTAGCTTACAGGGCATTAAGTGCAGCAGTGGACAATCTCTTTCTGTATCTCCCATGCAGCAGTGCTGGCTGGACTTGGCATTTATAACCTAGTGGCTGTGGGGACATCAGTCCTACTTTTTGGAAAAGTCCACTAAAAGAGAAGTGATTGAGCCTATGTCATATAAAAAAATCACTTGTGAAAGCCTCAATTTTTGCCTCTAATTGCTAGATCATGTCACCTCTCTGACAGATGTCTAGAATCTGTACTTTCTTCATACATTTTTCCAAGCAAAAGCTAAGAGATTTAAAAGATGGGATTTACCTCTTTATCATCATGACGTCTTCGAATAAATTCTTCTGTGGATTCCAAGTAATCAGCTGGTATAAAATGTCTTGGCGATTCTGAATCTTTAAAACAACAAAGTAGAGTTAAAACAGGCGAAGATTTTGCTGGCAACCAGCTTGCGAAAAGAGTTCACCTTTCATCTATTATAAATATCAAAATTTTGAAGTCATTCTTGATTAATGATCAATGGTCGAATTCTGAAGGAAAAAAAAATTCCACCCCCCACCCCATTTTTTGGATTTATTTGTGAACCAGTTTAATGCAAAGAAAACTAATCAGAAGGCAAAAGGTGAGCAAAATGAGAGAACTTTCCTTGTAAAGTGTCCCTACAAAGAGGCGTGCAGGACCTTATAGGGACAACGCACACACTCACACACATATAGGGCCGGCCATTGAGAGAGGCTGCCTCTCAAAAAACCATGGGGTATGTTGGGGATTGGTGCAAACAGCAAGGGGTTCAAGAGTTCAAATGAACACATTTCTCAGTTGAGCTAAACGGCCAATTTTTCTTTCGAAACACAGTTTGGTGGTTAGTCTAAATGACATGGGGGCTTTGTTTTTAAAGAAGTGCAGCCACTACGAGCCATGATTAATTGCCAAGCAAAACAAACAGAAAACAAAGGACAGACCAGAAAATGAGCACCAAGGGCACAGAGGAGGACGGGATAATGCAAGCAAAGTGGAGGGACGGGCAGGTGAGACTAGGCAAACACACAAAATGCCACCTCCGCGGGATGGTGCCAGTTCACTTTGTGGGTTGTTGTTCCTGTCCAGGCTGTGGTCTGAGTATGGCACGGAGTTTCCATTATTAATGGCCCTTGGGTAGTCCTCCAGGGCTGTGGGTCTCTCCTGAGAGGGCTCTGAGCTGCGGCTAAGCCTGGCCATGGTGTGTCGGGAAGACAGGCGTGTGGGAACCACGGGCTTCCCCCCAGAAGGGGGCTGGTCCTGATGGGGCTGACTGGGGAGGTCTGGCTTCTGGCCCACCAGGAGGCCTGAGGAGTCACCAGGGGAAGGCTGTCTGGGGTAGTGGTGGAGGGGCTTTTTCAGCCGGAAAGGAAGAGGGCTCATTAGGTAGATGTTCCTGAGGAGGGTGCTCTTGTCCCCTCTGGCATCCAGGCGCCAATCGGGCTGTCTAGAGGTCTGCTGCCGCTCATGCTTCCGGATGGTGGTGAAGCGGGTGTATGAGGCTGGGCAGGTGCCCTTGCACTTGTTGAGGCGATGTTTGGGGAAATCTCCGTGAACGCTGCTGCCACTGCCTTCTCTGCTGTCAGTGGAGATATTTGAACAGCGGTCCACGTCATCAGAGCAGGTGGAGAGAGGCTCAGAAGGCACAAGGCCCCTGAAGCTCAAGGCATGGTGTGCCATATTGCTACATGTTGGGGAAGCATAGACCCCACTGGAGTTCATCCCATCCATCTCCTTGGGACGGAGCTTGGTTGACTCAAGTAGGGACTCGGCCGAGCGGGCTGAGGTCAGGCTGCCCCGGGACAGCACAGGTGTGGGAGACTTGCTCAGCCGTCCGGACAGGTCCAGGGATGGCATGGAACGGGACCGCTGAATCAGCTGCTCAAAAGCGGTGATGCGGGAAGAGACGGTGTGCTTGGGGATGTGTTCCGAGCCCTCCTGGCTGGGGCCCAGCTCACCCCTGGACAACGCCAGGCTACTCTTTTCAAAGTGGGAGGCAAGATCCCGCACACTCGAGGAGGAGGAGATGGAGCCCAGGAAGAGGCCAGATCGGTTGATCTGGTGCATGTCCCGATAAAGCATGGTGAACTGCATCCCAGCCTTTCTTGAGAGAGGACAGGGCCTCCTACCACTGGTGGTGTACTCCTGGAGGCTCATGGTACTGCTCGACTTGCTGTCATAATCCCGTCGGGAGCGCATGAGCAGGTTCTCAATGCTCCCTCCCACTTGGAGGGGGAGGCCTCTTTTGGAATCATTCAAAGAACCAGAAACACAAAGGTTCTCACAGCTTTGAGCCTTCTCTGAGGGTAAGAGGATACTCTTCTGTTCCTGCAAAAGAGCGCTGGGAGCAGAGAGCCTGGGTTTGAATTTGGAAGGAAGGATTTCCGAAATGCAGGCCTTCGCAGCTGACAGGGGCTTCTTGTGCTTACACACAGGGCCTAATGCATTGCTAGTGTTAAACGTTCGGCTATGGACTGAAGATGAAGAAATCATGTGAGCATTCCCACCTTTACGATCCACTGGTAAGCATGCAGAATAAAATAAATAGACCCATTAGGTTAAAGCTGAAAGCTGCTAAAAAGAAAAAGGAGAGGTAACATGCTCATTTGTCATAAGGGCTTTTAAAAAATTTCCAGTCGATGTCCGGAAGCAAAATAATCTGTGCTGCAAAGCAGGTGCAAGGATGCAACAACAAAAAAAATGACTACCCTGCTAGAGTTAGGAATGGCTAAAGCTCAGCTAATTTCTAAGAAAAGGTAATTAGAATGAGAGAGAGAGAGAGAGAGAAAGAGAGAGAGAGAGAGAGAGAAATCTTGAAGGAGAGCAAGGTTGGGAGGTCAAAGGAACAGAAACTATTAAAACTAGAAAGAAAAATGGCCGGTAAGAAAATAGGGGAGGGAATTTAAGAGGGCTCTGAGGCCTGGATGTGGGTCTGAACAAGGCAGGACTTATCCCCATTGCTGGAGGTTCACCACGGCCGACGCTCAGTGAATGGAGGTGGATGGGAGACAGAGGCCTGCAGGCGTCACCCAGTTAATTACCTTTAGTGGAAGCAGAGCTGGATGGTCGCTTGAGCCCACTCAGGCCCTGAAGAGGGATGTCACCACCTTCCAAGACACTTTTATAAATTTGTCTCTCATTCTCCAAGCTAGTGAGATCCCCAGGAGCCCCATCTGATTCCCTCTTCACTGCATGGAAGTTGGAAGAATATATACTATGAACAGGTAATTTTGAAAGAAAGAGAGAAAATGGAAAAAATAAAGATAAGAATAGGAGTTAGTGCTTTTAACATTTTTCAAACAGCACATTACCTGCTGAGGACAAGAAATATACCTGGTATCCTAATCAAGAACTGTCCTTTTTAAAGAGTGCTCTTATTTAGACAGACATTTCTACAGACAGGCCCATGGAGCCCTAAGTGCTCAGGAATCCTGCCCAAACACCAAAGTTCTCTAATCGAAATGGCTACACTTGTGCTTTAAAAGAAAAATTCTGTGGAACGCTGCCTGGGGAAGAAGGGTTGGAGGAAGGATGGGGGACAACAGGGGGAGGATCACACATAGGGGAGGGCAGGAGGATCCAATGGCTGCACGCAAGATGGTGCAGTCAAGGACATGAGTAGTGCCTCTGTCACATAGCCAGGCAGTGTCAGCTACTTCAAGTCCACTACCTGGATTATTTTTCTTGGTTATTCTTCATAAGCATTTGGAATATAAAATCATCAATGAAAGGGGGAAGCCCAACTGTCTTGAGTCTCCAGGAAAATCAGTGACAAAGTGAAACTGGAATCTGGGATTCTATGGGCTCTTAGTATTATTACAGCCACATTTGCACTCACTTCTTTCGAAGTTTGTGTTCAGAAGATTATGACATGACATGTAGTATAAGCATAAAGGATTGCTCCTTTATAGCTTCCATTTATTTTTATCTTGTTAACATCGAGGTATTTCTGCAAGTTACCACAAATTCCTTTTGGAATGAGGTGAGGCACAGAAAAAAAAATTAAGGGCACTTACTCACCGAGTCCCTCCCCTCTCCTAATCCCACTTTTCTATGCCTGCCACTAACACACTGTCATTCACACACGCAAACACAGACATGCACACACACGCACAGACATGCGCATATACACACACACACACACACACACACACACACACACACACACATTTCTCAGTTAAGTGAATGACTCCTGTCCCGCAGAACCACATAGGCTTCTGCTGAGCTTCTTTTATTTCTACCCAACTCAGGTTACTGGTATCAAAATAGATTTTTCAGCTCTGAAGACCCATTGCTAGGTGGAATTCCTTCATCCCTCTGTTTCATTGCGAACATCAACTAACATATAGAACAGCTTAAAGAATTAATTACAGCGTGAACACCCATATTCCCCCCAACTAGCTTCTACGGGGGCCACAAACTGTGACTGCTTGATCACACATCTGTCCAGCTATATTTTCCTCTACCCATCCAGCAACAATCAATAATGTGATGCTTTTACATTCCGGGAAACTGGCCTTTCGTTCTGTGCATAATTGCAGCCTCTGAGTCCCCATGGTCACTGATAATGACAGCAAAAACAACTCTACACACCTCTTGGTGAGGCGTCCTATGTGGCAGGCACCGTGCCTATTATCATTATCACTTCAATCCTAACAATCCTACTTCTGCCATTTTTAAGGTGAGGAAACAAGGCACTGAGAGATTCAGTAACTTGTCAAAGTAGGCAGGTTAGCAGAATGGCAGGGCTGGAACTTGAACCAGGCCATTGAGCACTACACGGATAGTATTCTCTCTCAGCTCCTGTTTTATTTTACTGCTTATTAATTTATCTTTTTGCTGGGACAAGGTCTTACTCTGTTGCCCAGGCTGATCTTGAACTCCTAGCCTCAAGTAATCCTCCCACCTTGCCCTCTGAAAGTGCTGGGATTACAGGCATGAGCCACTGTGCTCAACCTTCAGCTGCTGTTTTATTAACAGATACAACATTTTCCTACAACTCAGGAGGCAGTGGCTTGCACACACAGGAACCAGAGGGAGCTCAGGGATGCTCCAGCTCCATACACACCATCACTGCTGAGTGTTACTCACCACGAATACACCCCTAAGATGAGCGGCACCAGACACACGAGTCAGAAATGGAAAAGAGGTGGGGACTCTGGTAGAATACCTCGACATCTCCACCTTAGAATAATAAAGTCCCCTGAGCAATACTATTGCTTCTGGCGCTGGTAATCCCCTCGCAGAGCTGCCACTTACTGAGCCTCACCTTGTACCCACCTGGGGCTAAGGGCTTTATATACCCTATTTCAGGGGACTGCCGAGGGTGGGGGTCAGAGCTCCCCCAGGGCCCTCTTCATTCACTCTGGCCTGGATGTGGAGGTCAAATGCTTTTCCTCTTTACTTAGAGGAGATGGAAGAACCTAAGGGTAGCTTGCAAGGCTGTGGCACCATATGCCAATTTAAATAAATGTGAGTTGATCTAAACTGGCTTATAATTTTGAGTTTCCTAATTAAAAATAAATATGTCCCTTTTCTAAATTTCCTATTCATTATCCACCCTCTTCCCTTTGGTTGCATTTTCTGATTTTGCCCTTCAGTTTAATGCTATGTTTCCTCTTTTCTGTATAACTTCAACAGCAAAAACATCCATGAATAGCTGTCCTTTATCTTTGTTGACCAAAAGCTGTGGTGACTGAGATCTCTTTTGAAGGTATGGTGTCTGAAGCCCCTCCCACCTTGGTTTGGGGCTACCACACCTCCTTAAGCATTGGAGATTAGTAAACTAAATTGGGCTTGAGGCTGCATCCATACTTTGAGTTCCTATTCTTCTGCAACCTAACTATGTAAACAAACTACAATCTAAGAGTATGCTCTTATAACAAGTAGCTGAGTCTCAGCCAATCACAGCAGCCAAGCTTCAGCCAATCCCAGGCTGCCAACTGATCAGCCCACGTCTATATAAATGCCCAAATAGGCAACTGTGAAGTTGCAACCAATCCAGCTGTAGTTGTACTCGCTGTCTTTTGTTGTTTATAAATGCTGCCTGCCCATGTTGCTGGGTGAAGCTCTCTGAACTGCCCCTGGTTCTAAGGGCTGCCTGAACATAAATCCTTCTATGCCTTAAATAAATCTGCTAAATTTAATTTGTCTAAAGTTTTTCTTTTAACAGAGTGATTGACAGCAGCTTCCATTCTGCTGTGCCTGCTATCCTTTGAATTGCCTCAGCTTTGGCCAGAACTTTTTTTGTTGAGACAGAATCTCACTCTGTCGCCCAGGCTGGAGTGCAGTGGCGCCATCTTGGCCACTGCAACCTCTGCCTCCCAGGTTCAGTGATTCTCCTGCCTCAGCCTCCCTAATAGCTGGGACTACAGGTGTGCACCACCACACCTGGCTAATTTTTGTACTTTTAGTAGAGACAGGGTTTCATCATGTTGGTGAGGCTGATCTCAAACTCCTAACCTCAGGTGATCTGCCCACCTTGACCTCCCAAAGTGCTGGGATTACAGGAGTGAGTCACCACGCCCAGCCTGGCCAGAACTTCTAAGCCATCTTCCTAAGTTCCTAATAACTTTGTTCTGTCATGACTCTTGACTATAACTGGCTGCCTGACTTCACACCTCTGCTCTACCTCACCAATAGTCAGATCTCACCCCACCCCAACCCCTCAGCCACCTCACTCTCTGGCCTTATTCCACCCATTATCACCATTTTTTCCTGCTTCCTACCAGAATGATAAACTAGCACTCAGGAAATCTCTCAGAATGGATTTGCCAAGCCAATTGTTTTTTTTTCTGATACCAAAGCTAACAAAACATGCTTTTTCCAGATGGGTAACATTTTGAAACCAAGGCACTCCTTGTTTAAAAACAATACCCAAGAGCTCTACAACAATGCTGTGTCACCCAGGCTGGAGTGCAGTGGTGTGATCTCGGCTCACTGCAACCTCCACCTCCCACGTTCAAGTGATTCTCCTGCCTCAGCCTCCCAAGTAGCTGGGACTACAGGTGCCTGCCACCACGCCTGGCTAATTTTTTTTTTTTTTTTTGTATTTTTAGTAAAGACAGGGTTTCATTATGTTGGCCAGGCTGGTCTTGAGCTCCTGACCTCATGATCCTCCCGCCTTGGCCTCCCAAAGTGCTGGGATTACAGGCATGAGCCACCATGCCCAGCCACAACAATATTTTTAAGTGTATCATATCCATCAGATCTTCTAATGTTGAAGAGAGACCATTTGTTTCACTGTACAAAAGGGGAAACTGAAGACCAGAATGTCAAAGGCATTTGCCCAAGGTCACAGAGTACTTGCTCTGTCCAAGTGTACCAGAGAGGATGAGAGAAGCAGCCTTATCCCCTCAGCTGGTTGAGAAAGGCCCAATCAGGAATAGCACCTGAGTACTTAACAAAACAAGTTAAGTTCAGAAGCTCAGCTCTGAGCAGCCTTGATTAAGCCAGATTTTGGTTCAGGAAGAGCAAGCAAGAAGAGCTAGCACAGAGAATTCAGCCTCTGGCTAAGATGCAGAGCTGGCTGCTGAGTTTCAAGGGGATTCAACAAAAACACACTCACTGGAAGAGTAAACTGAGAGAACAGAGCAATCATCCTAGGGGCAACTGTTTCCAATTGTGCTAATGGGCAGGCTCTGGAGGCAGTGGACAGAGTCCTGGAGACTGGGATTCCTGCCTGACTCCAGCAAGGAATGTGGATCAGCGGAGGCAAACCGACTCTTGTTTAAAAACTTGCGAACAGTCTATTTCTCTTGGCCGCAATTTCTTTCACTTGCAAAACTAATAGGCATGGGGAGATTGTACAAGAAATCCACCTGCAAATCTGTTATGTACACAGACCCTTCTTTTGAGCTCCAGACACATACATTCAACCGCCTTCTAGACATCCACCTGAATGTTTCTCAGGCATCTTAAACTCAACATGTCCCAAACCATCTTCCATCACACAACCCAGAAAGCTCAGGAAATCGGTCCCCTTCTTTCTCTCCTTGCTCCTTAAGCCTAATCAGTCACCAAGTCCTGCTTCTTCCCTGTCTTTGACACAGCTCACATTAATCCCTCTACTCTCCATCTCCCGCCTTATCATCACTCACCTACAACTGTACAACAAACACACATTGCTCCCCAAGTCTCCAGCCCTGATGCCCTCCAGTCATCTCTGTCTAGAAAAGATCTCATCATGTCATTCTACTGCTCATTTATTCGGTCAACAAATATTTACTGAGCATCTACTAAGTGTCAATCGCTCTCCTAGGTGAAGATTCAACAGGCAACAGAACGGACAAAAAGTTCCAGCCTCATAAAGCTTACATTCACCATTCAAAATAATTTAGTTATTTCAAGAAGAAGAAGAAAAAAAACCTAACTGTTGTTAACTGTGGCTTTGTGGGAGGAAGTCTAGATAATCCTCTAGAAGTTTCATTTTATAGCCTTTTGTACTGCATGAAAAAAATTATATTTATAATGATATTGTTATTCACATTATATTTGCACCTCCTCTATAAAGCTTAACATTTCTTCCTCCACAAAACAATAGGTGCTCACTCCTCCCTCCTGGGCCCCATCATTGCATTTACCCCACTGGACTCTGGTTACTTACAAATCTGTCTCCCCTATTACACCTGGAACCCCTTGAGGGCAGGGAGTTTATCTTCTTAATCCTTGCATGTCTGTGGTAACTTGCATGGTTGTTCAATAAATATTAATGGAATAAATGATTCTATAAGATTAAATGCCTATATGCATACAGATTTCTGACACATTTGTAAAGTCCAGGAGGACCTCTACTGTTTCATATAGTTCTTCAGGTTATGATCTGTGTTTGGTTCTCAAATCAGATTAAGGGGAAAAAGCGTTTGCTAGTCTACCATCACCATACGGGGAAGAACAGCTTGTTCTTGAGTGCCACCTGCTGGTCAAATAGAGTAAAGCTCTTTGGTTAGGCAAGGAAGTTAATCAATGCTGAAATACATTGAAACGAAAGTAATGAGTAGTTTCACCACTACTGATTTATAGATCTGAAATGCTAGGAAAATAAAGTACAAAACTGGACACACACTGTGATGTTAATTATAAAAAATATATATATTGAAGGCAAGGACTTGTAGTTGTATTAGGATATTGGGACTATGGGTGAATTCCTCTCTGTTCCCAGTTCTTTTAATATTATCATATGTAATCAGTGTTAATTAATAAAATTATCAACTGAAGTCTGTCCAAGATATTAAAGTGGACTTAAAACAACGCCATCACTTCTTCAGTTGCCACAAAACTGTGAACCTGGGCCACCTGTGACTCCTCCTCCTTCACTCTTTGGGTTAAGGTCAAGTCCTGCCAATGTTTCTGACTACACATCATTCCTGTCCAACCAGTAAAAGGCGCTAGGTTCAACTTACAAGCTGCTTGCCTCAGTGCTAACCAAGTTGGATTTCAGTTAATTAAGATTTACAGATCCATCCATTCATTGAGCAAACATTTACTGTACGCTTTCGTGTCAGGCACCCCATTTAGGCTGGTTCCTCACCAATTCCAGATATAAAAAAACTTACTCATTTGGATAAACTGGGGGAAAACCAAGCCCGATTACTGAAAAATCCCCAAATGGTAGAATAGCAGGAGGAAAAAACTCATTTATTCCTGCCAAGTATTTCATGAGAGCTGAAAAACAGAGGCTTTGAAGACCTATTTTCAGTGATATAAATAAGAATTCTTGGTAAATTAACAGATTGAATATCTTCACGCACATTCACAGTGTCTGAAAACAATTTGCTCTTTTAGTCAGCTTACATTAGTACCCTCCAATCCTGCTAACCCAATATCATAAATAGTTGCTTAAATTGTGTGTGTGTGTGGGGGGGTGTTTGTTTTTTGGTTTTTTTTGAGACAGAGTCTCGCTCTGTCACTCAGACTGCAGTACAGTGGTGCGATCTTGGCTCACTGCAACCTCCGCTTCCAAGGCAAGCAATCCTCCACCTCGGCCTGCCGAGTAGCTGGGACTACAGACGTGCGCCACCAAGCCCAGCTAATTTTTAAAGTATTTTTTGTAAAGAGGAAGTTTTGCCATGTTGCCCAGACTGGTCTTGAACTCTGGCCTCAAGTGATCCTCCTACTTTGGCCTCCCAAAGTGTTGGGATTACAGGCGTGAGCCACCATGCCCGGTCTAAATTGTTTTTTAATAGCTCGAAAACATTAAACCTTAGTATATCTTCTGCTAACTTATTACCAAATTTTGAATCAGTATGGGGCAGATGAGAGTTTAGTGCCAACCCTAGTCCCTTGGTCTAGAGCGTCACTGTCCCTAATCTGGATATGGCTCTGCCCTGAACCTGCTGAGGAACTATGGCATTACACTGCTTTGATGTGCCTATTTCCTCATCTATAAAATGGGGATTAAAAATAATGCCTCATCCTGGAATGTTCAGAGGATTAAATGAGGTAAGGTAGATAAAATACCAAGCACAGGACCTGGCAGGTAGTAAATGCCTGATAAATTGTTAAAATGATGTTATTCAATACCTGTGCTCCTTTATCCTGACTGCCTGTGGTAGCATTTGCCACTTGGCCTTTTCATTTACTAACCTTATTTGTGTGTGTGTGTGTTTTGTCCCAAAACTACTAAGGGACTATATCTACATTCCTATTAGAATACAGAGCTTAGTGCCTTGGATCCAGTAGAGCTAGGGAATTCACTCTGCCAGCTGCCCCATGAAGCCCTTTCTGTCTTGTGCAGTTTAGGGGGATGGAGGTGAGTAGGTAAAGGAGGAGAGCAGGCAGCAGGGTTAACATGGGCAGTCAGGACTGCCAAAGTGACAAGCTGAGAATAAAGAGGTGGCCTGGGGGACCAAGGAGAGCTTGCTCGGAGCTGTGGCCTTGAGGACACACCCTTTATCCGCAGGTAGCCTAGGGTCATCTGGTGGGCTTCACCTCTGAAGGCACATCTCTAGGATCTAGAGGACCTGTGACTTATTGTCATTTTTAGAGCTGAAGGCCCGGCTCAATTGGAAGCTCTTTAAAAGGGAGTGAGCTGCAGAGCCAGAGTAGGAGACACGGGTTCTGATGCTACACCTGAGCCCTGACACCTGTCATATTGGTGACTGAGTCACCAACCTCACAGTGAATGCAAGAGACTTTACACCAGTCCTTCTCCAAGGTGGGAACTGTTCCCTAAGGCAGTCCTTCTCTAGCTGCTGTCTTAATGTCTTCTTAATTTCTTCTTATGCTCCTGGGTATATTGATCATGAAACACACATATTTATAGAAGAAAAATTAACATGATGGATCTAGCTAAAGCTTTTGATCACTACCCTAAAAAGATTAAAGTTTTTCCATTTTTCCACCAAAATACCCAAATCCCTGCTGACTTTCAAATGAAACTCTTCCTGTAAAGCACATTCTCCAGCAATGTAGGTAGGATATGTCCCAGAGACCACAATATCTGTCAAAGAAAACCTTATACACTCAGCAACTCTGCTCATTGTGGATTTATCCAACCCTACTAGAATAGGTAATAGGTGTGTCTTCCCCTCATTGTCATATTTCAAAGAACAAGACACAGATGTGATGGTGACAAAATAAGAAAAGCTCCTACCAGAACAAGCTCCTTTCCTAAATTCACTGGGTGCACCAGGCACTGTGAAGACTGGGGCCTTGCCCTTGAGGAGTTTATAATACACTAGCAATTATAAAAATACAAGAGTATATGTCAGGTATACAGCAACAGAAGTAAGGGCCATAGAGGTACTAACGTGAGCCTGGGTACAGGAAGGCTCCACGAGGGCCTATCTATACAAGCTAAAATGTTTGCTATTTATCACATATAGAACAGGAGGTGAGGGTAGCACTGAACATTTTCAGCTGGGATAACAGCTTCACAGCAACGTGCTGAGAAAGGCAATCTGCTATAGGATTCAGGATGGTTTGGCAGGGGAAGAGGCTGGTGGCACCCCACAAAGGAGTGGGGTATGCATGCATCATCCAGCCAGAGTCCTAAGAACTGACAGAGGAAAACAGATGCCCATCTATATGAGAATCAGGTAAATTAGCCCCTTCTCGGCACCTCCCTCCCCCCATCTTTTTTTTTTTTTTTTATATGGAGTCTCACTCTGTCACCCAGGCTGGGGTGCAATGGCGCAATCTTGGCTCACTGCACCTTCCGCCTCCCAGGTTCAAGTGATTCTCCTGCCTCAGCCTCCCAAGTAGCTAGGACCATGCCTGGCTAATTTTTGTATTTTTAGTAGAGACAGGATTTCACCATGTTGGCCAGGCTGATCTCAAACTCCTTACCTCAGGTGATCCATTTGCCTCAGCCTCCCAAAGTGCTGGGATTACAGGTGTGAGCCACTGCACCCGGCCCCCTCCCACAATCTTTACACCAGATGTGGCCTGTCTCAGTCACACTCACCTTCCCCGTAAGAATCAGCAAATGAGATTTTTTTTCTTTCTTTTTTGGGACAGTCTGGCTCTTTCACTCAGACTGGAGTGCAGTGGTTCAATCTCAGCTCACTGCAGCCTCAGTCTCCTGGGCTCAAGAGATCCTCCTGCCTCAGCCTCCCAAGTAGCTGGAACTATATATAGGTGCATACCACCATACCCAGCCTTTTTTTTGGGGAGGGGGGGGTAGAGACAGGGTCTATGTTGCCCAGGCTGGTCTTGAACTCCTGGGCTCAAGTGATCCTCCTGCCTTAGCCTCCCAAAGTGCTGAGATTACAGGCATGAGCCACCATGCCAGGCAAGAACTTTGATTCTAAACTTAGACAAATAAACTCCCATTCTAAAGGTAAAGACGCTAAAATGGGGAAAAGTTTATGAAAGGTAATACAAATCATCACAAAATTAATTTGGAAGAGGAGGAAGACAGAACAGATGAAAAATAATTTGAAGACTATAATTAGATCACTTCTTATCACCAAACTGTACATCATTCAGAGCCATTAGGCTGATACAAACAAAACACACTCTGGGTCCAAAACATAAGCTTCTCTCTTCCCATTTCTGACATTTAACATAGTAAGCAATGTAAACAAAATAAAATGGCAACTTACTATCCAGGAGTCTCTGAAGAAATTTCTGGAGTAGGGCTGATGGCTGAGCTCTGTAAATGTCCAAAAAAGAAAAAAAAGAAGAAAAAAAATAATGTAGATGATTTATTTTGACTCATATGTTTCAAGCCAAGAGGAAAAAGAGAGAGGTCAATTTCTTTTCCTAGTTTAGATCAGGACCTCTGGAAGTCAGGGGGGCTGGAAGGAAAAGGTCTTCGGTGCTGGTGGAGGGCAGTGCTCTTTCTCTGGGAGGAGAATGTATGGGCAGGTGGGCTCTCCTACTCCTGGTCTTTTGCCTTCCAGTAGATGCAGCCAAGGCCCTCTGGGTGGGTCAGGAGAAGGCCTCCTGGCTCATACTCATCTTCTGTCACAGGTCACTGGGCAATGGAATGGCCCACTGTGGGCCAACATGCTTTAGTGACATGGACAGCACATCCTCCACCAGCTTCTCCACAGCCCTCAGACCCCCCTCTGAGCCCAATGCAGAGCCCTTCATGCACCCCAAATGCCACATCCAGAGAGAGGGTCACCCAACACTTTAGGTCCAGAATGTACAAAAGCATACTTTAAAATACCACACTGTATTTAGATAACTTGTGTATGCCTGCAAATTTAGGAGCGAAGAAATGGGGAGAAATGCAATTTCACCAACCATATTAATGATCACTTCAGCATGAATAAGGGAATGCTTTATAAAATTACCAGGCACCACACAAAAGGAAGAAAACAACCAAGAGCTACATGCAGAGAAAAAGCAACATAATTCTGTAGGGTTTCTGTTGTCTTGGAGAGAAAAATGCAAATGCTTTGATATGCTTGTTTTTAAAAATAAGGGAGTAGTTGAATAAATCAATGCAAAGGTTAATTTTAAAGATACTTCTACCTTAAATAATAGCCTTATCTCTAATAATGACCATTTTAAGAAAAACTAGCTATTTGGAGAAGAGAAATTTAAGGAAAGGACAGAAAGAAAAGGAAGAGATTGTGAAAGAGAGAAAAGGAAATGACAGGGAAGGAGAGGCAAATTCACCCACTAGCCCCCTGCCTGCTGAAACATGTTGGGCTTGTGTGTTTTCATTTCTGAGGGCACCTCTGCTCTGGGATGAGGACTGTACCCCATGCCACCCCCATTATTCCTGAGACAGCACACCCCTCTTACCTTCACATCCATCCTCCAGCCCTTCTGGCTGCACTGTCTTGCCTGCCCATCGTCTCCTTCTTGAGTCTCCTATCTCTGAACACCTGTCCTGTCCGGTCTTCTACCTTGAAAAAACTTTGACCCTGTAGAGTCCTCTGGGAACACTCCCCTCCCTTCCTTCCTCCCACGGCCATATCTTTTCACTCAGTGCTGTACCTCTGCAGGCTCCAGATTCTTTGCCATATACTGTAACTCCCAAGAACTACTCACCCAGCAACCTCCAAAGCCTTTGGAAACATCTTAGTCATCACATCCACTGACCTTCCTGGGAGTCCACCTTTCTGGACCTCTGGGAAGATCTCACGCTTTCTCCTCTTGCTCCATCACTCGCTTTTCCCTCCGCCTCCGTGAACTCTTTCTCTCCCTCTCCCCTTCTCCTGTTCCACATCACCCAATGTCCCCATGGGTAGTTCTTGGTTTCACATCCTTTCTCTCAACACAATTCCCTCTTCAATCTTTCATCTACTCCCTAGTTGGGTGTCTTCTTCTACTCCCAGGGCTTCAACCATCGCCTCTCCTCAGGCGACTCCAATCCCCATCTTAAGCCCATGCCTCTTCCAAGAACTCTAGTTTTAGAGTTCCAACTGCCTACCGGATATTACCTATATGACACCCAATCAACACCTCAAAGGTCAATTACCTAAAGCCAACTCCCTCACCTTGCCTCTGCCCTGATTTTCTTCCCAGCTTTCCTCTGTGACGTGCTCATATCCTCATTCTTCCAGCTGCCTGGCCAAAACCCTAAGGTTGTCTTTGTCTTAATCCCATCCCCCAATTCTTTGCTCTTTACACCAGTTAATTAAAGTATCCCACTGCAACATCCTCAGTGACCTGGCTTGCATCTGCCCTCCTCACTGCATGCTGGCACACCGAGCAAGGGCTCTCACCACAGCCACGGTCACCATTCTCACTCCAGGGCTAGTTGTGATCTCTTCTCACCTGGGACCTTCAATTCCACAGTGGCTAATCTGGTTCCTTCACCCTAATTGGAAACTCAGCCCCTAACCCCACCCCGCCTGCCCCGCCCATCACCTGTCTGCCTCACCCATGTGTGCAGTGCCTCTGGTGGCTCCTTCAAGCGCTGAGGGAGAGCTTGAGCCTAACCCCTGGCCCTGCTGGCTTCCTCATGCTCTGCTGTCTCTGGATCCCCAATTCCTAACACCCTCAAGCAACCTGCAGCTCCTTGGCTCCTGACTCTCTTGTCCCAGACCAAATCCCCGGTCTCGTCACCCCTTCCCTGGTTTGAGTCTCTGCTGCTCTCATGACTTTTGTGCCCAAGTCACTGGGGCTGGAGATCTGTCTTGGTTCTGCTTAAGTGTGGCATGGGTCCATCAGCAGTTTCCACTTTTCCTGTCATGGTTTGTGGACCCTTCCTGGCCTCCTCAGCTCTATATTCCTTTTGTATCTTTTTTTTTTTTTTTTTTTTCTGAGACGGAGTCTCGCTCTGTCACCCTGTCACCCAGGCTGGAGTGCAGAGGTGTGATCTCAGCTCACTGCAAACTCTGCCTCCCGAATTCAAGCAATTCTCCTGCCTCAGCCTTCCAAATAGCTGGGAATACAGAGGCCTGCCACCATGCCTGGCTAATTTTTGTATTTTTAGTAGAGACTGGGTTTCGTCATGTTGGCCAGGCTGGTCTCAAACTCCTGACCTCAAGTGATCCACTTGCCTCGGCCTCCCAAATTGCTGGGATTACAGGCGTGAGCCACTGCGCCCGGCCTCCTTTTGTACCTTCTCTAAAGATACCTTTTCCTTTTAAGAGTCTCTTTTGTTTTGTCAGGGAGCCCTCCAGGCAGTTCTATGAACATTTGGTTTTTTCCTCCTTGGAAACCTACTTACCATGATGTCTTTCTCTCTCTCTCTTACTCTCTCTCATATACCCTCTAATAAACCACATTTTGACATAGCTCCCTTTAAAATATCAAGGCAGGCTCAGTTTCAAACACTTTTTTTGTGTGTCCAGGCCATCTGACCTCTGAGTGCATTTTTCATTGAGAACTTTCTGACCTTTAAAATGACAAACACTACTACTCTGAGAGCGTCATGCACATAAAGGGTACCCAAAGCACTGCTGCTGAGTTTTTGAAACTGATCTTTGAGGTTGGTATCTCCCAGGGCTGCAAAAAAGACAGGGAAACTGCCAAAAATGGCTCCCTGAAAATTCAGAGAAGGCAGACAGAGGCAAAGGAAGGGAACTTAAAAGGTCGCCCCTGGAAAGCAGAGGAAGAGAATAAGGTGGGAGAGTAGTTTCAATCAGCAGCCTCTCTGCATATATTTGAAGAATCCCCTTTAAGGAAGATGCCAAGCTCAAAAGAAAACCAAGCAAAAATGAACTGGGTAGGGGTGGGGGAAGGAGACTAAAACAGGAGTCAGAAAGCCATGCAGCCTAAAATAGCCAGCATCACCGTCTGTCACCTCAACTACATCAAAAACCATAGAACAAAGAAGAAAACAAAGCACAGCTTGAAAAGGAACTGATGGCATGAGAAAAACTAGGAAATACCTGTGGCACGTTTGCACTGGGTGCTTTATTAAGCGTCTCCATTTTTTCTAAATCTGCCTCTAACTCTGTCTGGCAGAGGCTGAGATCTTTGTCTAGATTAGTCTGGTTCAAGAAAGAAAAGATGGGAAAGAAGGTTTTAGTTTAGAGGAAAGGGAGAAAGAATGGAAGGTTAAGTTTGAAAAAAATGAATTTTTTTCTTAGTGTTATACTTTCATACGGCCAAGATAGCATGATTAAAACACAAGAGCTCACTGGAAATTAGTTGAAGACATGAAAACAGAGAATGTAACATTAGGCATATAAAGCAGAAATCCTGAAGTCATCAGAGCTTCAAAAAGCTATTCTACTTGCTAAAGAGAACTACAAAAACCTACCTTTAAGGAAATGGCTATTTGCTCTTTTTTCAGAGTGTGGTGATGGTAACAAATACTATGTCAGAAGAATACGTAATTGCTTTAAAAACCTCTAAACATTAGTATATGTCTTAGAGAATTTGTTACATAGTTGTATTACCAAACCAAAAAAAAAAAAAAAAAAAAGCATCAAGTTTTTTCAAAAGTGATTTAAGAAAACAAACAAACAAACCCACAACACACTCACACTAACCAAGGCTAGAGAGCACACACAGTCCAACGGAGGAGGCACAGCGGAATTACCTTTCTATCCTCTCTAGGAAGGATAGAGCAGTCTCCAGGAGTATAATCCCATATCTTTTTGGGAGGCTGACGGGAAGCAGAGGAGGAAATGAAGAAATGAGCATAAAGACATAAAGACAAACACGGAGACTGGCTCAAACAAGGAGGGGCACACTGGGAGAACTGTATCAACACAGAAAGCTGAACTCAAAAGCAAGGGGAGTGGGTGCTGCCTACGGACACAAGGCTGCCTGCTGGAGTGGAAGCCTGAGGATTTGGGAGCTGGGACCATTACCTAGGAAGTCTGTTTCTATGTCTATGTTTCAAGAGCAAATCATCATTGGATTCTAAATATTGAAAACTTAAGAAAAGACGGGGGAAAAAAAGAAAAAAAAAGCATTAACAAATTTGAACAAAAATAGAAACTTTTAAATTCCTCATTGTTCTCTTCAAACTAAGATTGACACTGAAGATTCTACATTTTTGAGGCAGTCTTCTGCTGTAAAATTCATTGTGTATTAACATGTGTGTGAATCTAGAGGTTTGGTCAACAGACTGAACCAAATGTACTTTCTGTGGTTTGTAGCAACGAAATCCATGTATAAAATGGGTGTTAAACAGTGCACTAGACAATTTCATACCAGTAGTTTTAAAATCTCCTTTTACAGTTTAACTAGACCTTGATAGTGGTAGAGACATACTTTTCATCCCCCTTAGAGAACAGAGTTTAAACCCAGAATTTAAAGAGGGAACTGTAAGGTTATTTTTGTTTTGTCTTTTAACTCTGCAAGTCAGATTTACAGCTGCATTCCTAAGACAGAAATTTGCCAAAAGATTGTTGTAAGTTTAATGAGGGAAGAGTCCAGAGGGTGGAACATTCAGAGGTTACAGGTGACTTCTAACTCTGGATCCTCTCTTCCACTTGTTCTGCCTATTTAGACTTGAATTTTCTTACATAATGACCTCTAGGGTGATAAGAAATAGGAGATCATTAATAGCTCCTAAAATTTTGTGCAAATTTCATTATAGACAACTCTATGGAAGCATTCAAATTGGTTTACATTGTGAAATTTTGACTTGCTCTTACATATAGAAATCATGTCAATTTCTATAGAAATTAGAGGAAAACAACTCTGAAGAAAAAGCTGATTCCCAGGCTCTTTGTAATAAATCTGCAAATGAGAAGTAATCTGATTCCAAGGTGTGTTCACCACTGACAGCAACAGGTCAGTAATGTCATCTCTGCACATGTATATTCTGCATTTCGTAAAGTAAGTGATATTAGCAATTACCATTCATCTTTAAGCACTTAATACACTTGGACTGTTCATCTGCAGAAGTAGACTTTTTAAAGCCTAATGACTTACGATCATTTCTTTCTTTACTGCAATAAACAGGGCAGTGTTTACAAATTAAACTGGTTTTAAATAATCTGTCCAAAAATGGTCCCTGGAGTCTTGAACGATTTGCTATTCTAACAACTTGTTGGAGCTAAAAAGGTATCTTTTTAGTCAGGATCTTGCTGAAATTTCAGTTCATTTTGGGTGGCTTAAGCAAAGGGGTGGAGGAAGCAAGGAGTTCAGGGTAAATGTCTAGTGTCAAAGTTCTGGTAGGCTTTACTCGGGGAAAGTGGTCTCCAGTTGGTGTGAGAAAAAAAAAGTAGAAATGCTGATTCCCATGATCTGGCAGGAGTTTTGATTCTGCTTCTGAAAGGCTGAAAAGCTTTCCAAAACAACTTCCATGGTTTATGCCACTTTTATTTATGTCTCTTACTCTTTTGTGGCAGAGTGGTTGGAGTAGGAAGTGAAGAAAAAATTTATCCTTACCGCACCTTCCTCCCAAACCCTGTTAGCTCAACTAGGTAATAAGCCCACCATTAGGATGCCTCAGACCATAAGGAGCTGTTCATTTCAGGGCTGTTCCTCAGGATATGGGCATTGATTTAGTTAATTTGGCAAGTCTTCACAAGTATTATCTTTTAAAGTAAGATCTACACAAAAAGAAGCAGTCTCATTAGAAGAACTCTGAGGCCTGTGCAAAGAATGCATGTGGCTTCAGAGAAAATGCTACTTTGAAAAAGCATCTCTGAGTCTTTAAATAATTAAGAGGCTGTTAGAGCAATGGGGTAGGGATACAAGCTAGAGGAAGGCCCCAGTATACAACTGGACTGTGTTCTCAACATTTGTTTGAAGTTAGCTGTGTGGTACCTGGAGTGAAGTTTTTGGCAGCAATACTGTTAATTTATCAAGCTATGCATGGAGACTATTTAAATGTATGCTGGTATTAAAATACTATATATTATCCTCAAAAATTATTTGTCATGATAGATTTAGTAAAACAATCACAACTAATTAGGGAAAAAATTCCACCATTTTTCCTGAAAGCTAATATTTTAGATAAAACTAATTTAGTTGTTTGGCAGATGAGATGGGCAGAAATGTGTGGATTCTGAAACAGACTTCAAAAATCAATGGCATGGACTCTATTAAACATAATTTAATAGCTTTTGCTTTCCTTAGGTATGGCATTATTGTTTCATATACCAATCATGGTCTGTTTTGCGGGTGGGGAGACAACTACACACAGCAAAAGCTTTTTTTGGTGACATAATTGACCAGATTTTAAGAAAAGGAGAAAAGAGAAAGGGTTAGGATACTGTTAAATACTGCATGTGGAAAAGATTGCCTGAGGTAGATTTAACTGATGTCTGAATGGTGAACAGCAGAGGGGAAAAAAAGAAAGGAGAGAAAGGAGAAGAAATGAGGTGTGCACCAATGCTTTGGGGAGGGGAGAAGGAGGGTGCAGACTTTGGGTCAGATGCGTCCCTCTCCACTGGTCACTAGGTGGCGCTGTTCATCCAGGACAGCTCGGCTGCTATCGGGAGACAGTGTCTAGGAGGGACCAGAAGAGAGGAACAAGCAGGCTGTTTGCAAGTCTGGTGCTCTTAACTCAGAAGATGCCTGAACTTTCAAAGCTCAGCACTGCCAAATCAAAGAGCAATTCCTAAGCACCAGCTTAATTTCTCTTTGTCTTTGTTTTAATAAAAAAAAGGTTCAAACATTTTACTCAACTATAAAATTCATTCCTCTCTGCAAATAAAACTATCATCCCAGACCATAGAAACTCAAAAGCTGGATCCAATGCTTAAAGTCTCATACAATCATTGAATAAAATGTGTTTATACACTTAACTCCTCTACCTGTAAATTCTTTTTGCAGCTGTAATAATTAAGACTTTAAAGTAACTAGAGTTTTAAAGTCAGTTTCCAGTTATCTCTAGAGGAAGGATGAGCTCAACTCTCCCTTCTATTTTATATTCCTTTGGGTGCAAGGCTAAGAAAATCCTCCTTTAAGTGCCAAAAGTCAATTTGTGCCAAAGCCAATTCAGAGATATCATGGGGCAACTGTAGTCTGAATACTAAAGATGCTAGAATTCCTTACTCCCATTTCAAACTTTGGGAAATATCCTACATCATGGAAATCATTCCCTAAAAGTCACCTATAATGGGGTTGCATTTGTGGGTCACATCTGCATAAAGAGGTCCTTTTGGCCTGCTCTGGGACTTCATTTACATATGTGCTTTTAAAAATGCTATTTAAAGCAGAGACAATGCTGGTCTTCTCAGTGTGTAACGCATTTTCAGCTTGTCTTTCACAGGCCATAAAGACTTTGGTCAAGGAAGTGAAACAATGGCTGAAATAATGCCATCCACAAGGTATGTGGTACTTGTTGTTAGTTGGGAGAGGTCTAAGACAAGCAATGATTATTTGTGTTTCTCTGGGATATTCCAGCAAGATACACTTTCCAGAGCTCACTATCCTTTCTCAGTGAAGTAAGGCAAAAGAAAGCTTAGAGGTTGTAGTGAGAAGAGACAATCCCACTACGGACAACCAACATGACTGCTCCCCACTTTCTGAATCCCTTACAAACATCTGATTCTTTAGCAGCAACAATGCATCCACAGCATTAGTTTAAAAGGTGTATAACCACTGAAGCTATTAAACTTACCGGTTTCCCAAACTCCAATTCCGAAAAGAATTTATACCAAGGTTCATTCTTTAAATCTATCTCTTCTGGGCTTATATCCCGACTCTATAGGGGTTGGTGATAGGGAAATGGAAGAAAGAGAAGGATAACATTATGCAAAGATTACATAGGAACAGGCCAGTAGAGATGCAGTGGTTTCCAGGTATATGCAGGAGCTGCATTCAACAGCAGCAATCATCTGTTTTTACTGACAACAGCAAAAACAGGAGGGAGAGGATGGGTTTATAAAAACAGGGAAATTGAGGCAGGGAACAGTGAGTGAATCATTCTCAGCCCTAAGGCAGAGGAAAATGGACTATAGATGGACAACTCTGCACCACACTGCTGCCTACACAACAAGTCTGAATCTGGGCATAACAGCATTCTGCAATAATTTTCAGTAATGTGGAAGAAAACAAAGCCCTTTACAAAGAACTATTAGTTATGAGCAAATTACCTGGTGAGCACACCAAACATTTAGCCATCTATGCCAGTTGAGTAGAGCAGATTTTTATGGGCTAGTACAACTTTAGTACTTATTTCCAAAGCTACCTTAAGGTTTTCGAAATAAACGCAAATATTGACACTTTATAAAAGCCAATTGGTTAATACTGCATCTTTAATGGCACATGAGTAGGTAGGAAACCATGTCCCGTACACAGTAAAGTGAAAGTGAAAAATGATATAAGTAAAGATAGAGGACACAGTGAAAAAACATTTTAAACAAGTATCCGTGGCAGATGAATACAGACAGAATATACTTCGTGTTTTAACAAATAAATGTTAAAGAATTGGGAAAAAATAAAGTGAAAGAAAAGCTAGACAAGACAGAAAACAGAACAAAGGGGAAAAAACTTCTGGGTTATGTGACAAACATAAGTTAGATTTCTCACTTTATATAACACTATGAGGTATCAATAGACCGATAATTTGATTCCATGGGATATAATATTTAACCAAATAAGTATAAAGTTCTGGCACCTTATTTCATGGAATAACATGTGTTTCTAGAAATAACTAGTTGGAAAATGAATCCGTGCAAAGCAAATCACGTTTTCCCCTTCATATATTGGAGAAATGTTTACATCAGGGAAAAGTGTTTGAGGTTCATGACTAATTAAATATGTATGTATGTTTCAAAAAACATTGATAATCACGAAAAGACAGTTGGGGTGATTTTCTACAATAACCTGAAATATAAAATGCATACACTTTCTACTGAGATTCAAAACACTGCGCAACAAACTTCACTACTTCTGGGCTATAACATCTGAGGGAGGGGGTTTACCATGTCTGGTGTGCAGGTCTTTAATGCTAGTGCTTCACAAAGCAGCTCTTCTTGACTGTACTTTTCTCACAACATAGTTAACATCCCCTTTGCAGCTTGTAGAAATGGCTGCTAACTTTCTTAGTGACCTTTACCAATCCCTTTGTCTAAGATCTTTAAAAGAGTCTTTAGCTTTACTTTCACTTTTGCTACAGGTAGAGGACGATATGGAAATATGGCAGGGAAGCTTCCTTTAACTGAAATCAAGCTAGGTTGAAATCGGAGGGAAAATCATACTGAAACACAAGGTCTGTCCTCCTGCATCCAGATAAAACTTCCTCCAAATGTCTTTAGGGACTTAGGGTTTAAATCCTGAAGGAGAAGTCTTGCCCTCCCTGTAGTAAATGGATTCTATATTTACTCAGTTCAGTGAAAGGAGGTACAATACCTACAAAAACACAACTATTCAGTAGTGGCAATTTAGACATTGGGACTCTCTAGATCCTAATATGATGAGGTTTCATGAAATCTATTTCATGTTTGTTATTTTTACAAAGATTATTTATAAACTGCCCTCTGGGAATGGTTAGGCTTTTTTTCTTTTTTCTTAAATAAAATGTGCCAGCTCTTTTGGGAAACTGCCTGAAAGTTTTGGTACTCATGATCCTGAAGTAATTAACTCATTTATTCCCAAAGGTTGTCTGCAGATTGTTTTACTGTGGAGGTTAATGCTGTGCCAATAATAGAATCAGGAGGTTATGTCAAACAGCGATGGGTGAGAGCAACCAGCCTCAGTCCTTTGAGCTGCCCAGAGATAAAGCTAAAAACGTGATACCACACAGCCCTCACATCTGCATTTGATTTTGCCAAGTATAACTCAGCTGTGGATCCTGTTATGGAACAGACCAATAGAAAAACATCCTTCTGGACACAGAGCAGGAACTCTGGCCTGGCAGACAGGGAAAATTCCATAATGCCTGGCAAAGTTCTTTAGTACCACAGGCTATTCTCCCAGCTCAAAAAAAAAAAATCCTTGGAAAAGGGCAGGTAACTCACCAGAAAAATGCCAGCTTCCCCTCAAAGACAGTTTTGCTTCTTGAATGGAAGCCAGAGACCAGCTTCAAATTCCAATTAAATAAGTCACCTGAATATGGTATGTCTGTGTAGCACTTCATAATATTCACAGTTATTGTACCCATATTATCACATTTGACCCACCTCATCTTCCAATTCCTAGTCCAGTGTTCTTTACACTACACCATATTCCCCTTTTCGTATTCCACATGACAGGGGGGCAGGCCTATTAAGTTTGCGATGACACCAAGCTAAAGCAGGGCTAAATGACCATGCTGAAAAGCCAGAAAACGAATGCAAAGTGAGGATGAACTGGGAAGAAACCAAGCTGGGGAAATCCCCCCGTTTTACACTTCCAAAATGTACACTGTGTCTGTAATCACTCTTTTAATATCTGTCCGTCCTACTACATATATATATATATGTATGTGTATGTGTATATATATATATATATATGTATGTATGTATATATTTAACTGAACTGAACTTCTGTAAGAGACTTAGAGGAAGGTATAAAAGAATGAGTCCTGAAAAAAGCCATCTCTGACAAAGCAAGAACTGACCAACAGATCTCCAATTCCAAGGCTAAAAAAGAAAAAAGCATCCTACTACGATAAGAGGGGACCAAGTAGAGATAAAGACCCACATACGTGCCAGGTTTGGTGGCTCAAGCCTGTAGCCCCAGCAGTTTGAGAGGCCAAGAAGGGCAGATTGCTTGAGCCAAGGAGTTTGAGACCAGCCTGGGCAACATGGTGAAACCCCATCTCTACAAAAAATAAAAAATTAACTGGGCCAGGCATGGTGGCTCACAGCTGTAATCCCACACTTTGGGAGGCAGAGGTGGGTGGATCATTTGAGGCCAGGAGTTCAAGACCAGCCTGGCCAACATGGTGAAACCCCATCTCTACTAAAAATACAAAAATTAGCTGGGCGTGGTGCTGCATACCTGTAATCCCATCTACTCAGGAGGCTGAGGCAGGAGAATTGCATGAACCCGGGATGCAGAGGTTGCAGTGAGCTGAGATTGCACCACTGCACTCCATCCTGGGCAACAGAGCGAGACTCCATCTCAAAAGAGAAGAAAGAAAGAAAGAAAGAAAGAAATTAGCTGGGCATGGTGGTGTGTGCCTGTAGCCCCAGCTACTTGGGAGGCTGAGGTGAGAGGATTGCCTGAGCCTGGGAGGTCAAGGCTTCAGTGAGCCATGATCACACCACTGTACTCCAGCCTGGGTGATAGAGTGAGACCCTACCTCAAAAAAAAAAAAAGACCTTCATATGAGTCTTTCAAATAGATGACTAGGTCATCAAGGTTGTAAGTCTTCTGTAGGGGGTTTTGAAGGCAGTACAGTGTTTCTTTCATCTTTCTGGAATTATTTAGAGTATGCTCCAGGGACAAGGTGAGCTCTAGGGCAACCTCTCCTGCTAACCATGCATAGATGTGCCTATGAAGTCACAATTTAAATTGCCAGAGTTAAGCAGACATAAGTACCTCAAATGGAAAAAGCATTTTTTCTCCTAAAATGAGGTGGTGCATATCTGAGAGCAGACTTAGATTCTACATCTGTCACTAGTTAGTAGACTTACCCACAGTTAACAATGCAAGTGTGTGTTTTGGGGGATGGGGGGTGTATGCTCAAATTCCGGCAAACCAGATACTAGATACCAAAAACCAAGACTCACATGCTGAAACTCACACTTCACCTTTTCTGTCCATGTGATAAAAACAGCAGGAAATAAAATCAAACATAAAGGATGAATTCAACTACTGTGAAGGGCAGACTGTCAAAAGATTAAGATTCAACTGAAACTTCTCTTTGGAGGAACAGAGCTAAATTGGGTGAAACTATTGGACATTCCTACTCCTCCTTGGCCTGCCTTTGGTGTTCACGCCCCATGAGTGGCTTGGCTTAGGGCTTGGTACTACACAGAGGAGCTTTGCAATCCATGTGCATGCTCACCACCATTCTCCAAGAGGGCCCCGTGGGGCACTATGTGTTACTTTTCAGGGTTTGTAAAAACAACGTCAATGATCCCAAGAACTGTGGTATGGAAGATTCTCATAAACTATTGTGGTATCAATGAGAAAAACTAAACTATGTTGTTTTTCCTAGTTCTGAGTAGTGGTTAAATGATTAAGAACCAGGGAAAGGAGCTGGAAACAAAGGAGAAATTAAGAAAAGGGAGCCTTCGGTAAGAGCCATGAAAATCTATGAACGGTGATACTGCCAAAACAAAAACACTCAAAGGTCTACAGAGTCCCTGAAATCATGTAAATGTATTAATATGTAATGGTGGGTCCCAGACTTATTATTAGTGTTGGAAATAAACCCAAGGAGCACGACTTTCTTTGCAAGAGCGCCTGAGTGCAAGGTTACCTTCTATGTTTCTTACGTACAGTATCTTCTAACAGCAGACAACCTCCAAAGAAGGGCAGTGGTGGGGAGAAGGCAAAATTCTGTGCTCCTCTCTGAACTTTCTGCTTGAAATAACTGGTGCAGAGTAAACGCTGAAGAATGACAACTCTAAGTATTTCTGTGACCTGTTGACCTTTTTTCCTAATTAAAATAACTTATCCTTCAGTGCTTTTAGAGATGTCACATTTTTATCTCAATAGAAGTCAAATCAATTCTTCTTTCAAAACATGTAGAGCCGACGAGGTGGAGGGAACATAATTTGAGCCTGCATTTCAGAGGGCTGCTTATTCTGTAGACATTGTGGTGACCGTATTTTAATAAAAACCAAACCCCAGCATAATAATTCCATCCTGCTGTCCTGCTGGAGGACTGCAATGTTTATGGAGCTTTGGAGAACCCCTTAACCAGGATCACAATTCCAAACCAGCTTTTCCTAATGAAGGGTTAATAAAAGGATGCATGATTGGCAAGTATGAAACTAATCAATGTGTAAGAATTCTTCCTGTTTCACAGAAGAGGCCGCTTTTCCAGGGTGGTCTGCTATATGCATACAAACCATTTTCCCCACTCATAATTGCTTAGAGATGTGAACTTGTATAGGGAATCATAAACCAGGTCGAATATGAAATTAGTCCTCAATATTGCACTTGTCAAAAAAGGAAGACCTAAAAGATATATTCTAACAGCCTGGGGCCTTTTTTCCAAGTCACAACATCCTATTAGTTATGTAGCTTTTAATGACATTCTAGTAACTTGTACAAAATTTATGCCTGTTCAGAGTCACTTAAAAAAAACTGGACTTCAGTCCACTTAATGACAAGCCTGATAAATGAACACTTAGACATTTAAAAAAAGACAGCAGCAAAATCAATCTTTATGTTAGTAGAAAAATTAATATTAGTTAAAACCATGCACAAAAAAAGCAACAGAGCCACAAAAAAAGGATTTTTTAAAAGCAGACTCGTGGGACTTATTTTATGAACACCTGCAAAAATGAAAAGGGTAAAAGTACTTCATTTTTGTCATTATCTTCAAAACAAAGCAAGTCTATCTCAAGGGGAAAGAATGTAATCCAACTGCACGATGTATTCTGATTAAAGAACATGGGCAGGGTGAGACAAAAGAACTTTAATATGCACATTACCATCTTTTCGTTGGTCAGAACGGAAGACTTGCCCGGCTGATATTCGTAAATGCTTTTGGGCTCTGCACGATATTTTCTTGTATCTACTTTCTTATCTGGGGGTTCCCAGTCATTTCTGCAGAAAAAAAATTCTATTAGAGCTATTTTCATGACAACTGGCATTAGCTTCTGACACGGTCTGACTTTGGATGACTGTAGTGTAATCAAAGAACTGTTATATCCAAAGCATAAAATTGGAGTCAGGGTGAACAACTGAGTTGTGTTGGTTTGCTTCTCAAAACAACCAGTTAAAGTTTGGTGTTCGCTTCACAAAAGGCTTGAGATGTCCTGTGCTCAAAACCAGGCACCAGGAAGGGGAGAGGAGAAAGCAACAGGAAAAAGGGCAGCAGCAGCAAAGCTGGCTCTGGAAAAATCTTTCACCTTGCTTCGCTCTATGGGCTTTTCATTCCACAGACATGCCTGTACTTCCCACTCACACTAGTGCAGTGAGAAAGAACACAGGTCCTGGAGCCAGGTGACTGTGGTTCAAATCCTGCCACACCCCTTGCTAACTAGGTGATCTTAGACAAGTATTTCACCTCTTGGTATCTCAGTTTCCTCATCTGAAAAATGGGGTTGTTGTAAGGACTAAACAATTTACATGAGACAGCACATGTAATCAGTGAGCAGAGTGCCAGGCCCATAGTAACCACACAATAAATGTTAGCTGCTACCATAATTGCATTCTTCCCTGTTCCACACTGGAATAGGGAAGAGGTAACTGTGGGTTGAGACCTTAGATTCAAGTCAGTAATCGATTTTGGTTTGATTTTTATATATGGTGAGAGATGGGGGTCTAGCTTCATTTTTCTGCATAACCAGTTTTCCCAGCACCATTTATTGAAGGGTCTGTCTTTTTCCCAATGTATGTTCTTGGCACCTTTGTGGAAAATGAGTTCACAATAGGTGTGTGGATTTGTTTCTGGGTTCTCTATTCTGTTCCATTGGTTTATATGTCTGTTTTTATGCTAGTACCAAGCTGTTTTGGTTACTACAACCTCTAGTTTGCAAATTTTTTATTTGTGCATTACCGTACTTTGCACTGTGATTATATTAAGTTTTTCATCAAGGCTGTAAACTTCTTGAAGGCAGATACAATGATTTATATATACCTATATCCTTCCATGATATATGGTTCAATCTGCAGAGAATACACCCAGTGGGTTCTGGATGAAGGCAACTATAAGGGATTTGTTGGTATACCCAGCTTTCTTTTCAAATTAATTATCAAACTCCTCAGGTAGAGGCCACTTAAGTTTGTGTGGTGCTTTTAAAACAGCCGTTAATTTGTCTATGAGGTTGGAAAAGGTACAGAGGTGTCAAACTGGATGTGTATTTAAGGAAGAAGTAAGTAATTTTGTTTGGCCAGAGCCTTTTGTGTGTTGAGAAGTGTGAGAAGTGGTGTAAGTTGGGGCTGGAAGATGCATGGAACTCCTGTCCAAATAGCATGAGAAGATTGCTTCAGAGGGCATTTTTAGAGATAAGAACTCAAGTCAGGTGTTTGGGACCAGCCTAGCCAACACGGCGAAACCCTGTCTCTACTAAAAAAATACAAAAATTAACCGTGAGTGGTGGTGTGCACCTGCAGTCCTAGCTACTCGGGAGCCTGAGGCATGAGAACTGCTTGAACCTGGGAGGTGGAGGGTGCAGTGGGCCAAGATCACACCACTGTACTCCAGCCTGGATGACAGAGCAAAACTCCGTCTCAAAAAAAAAAAAAAAAAAAAAAACTCAAGAAAAAGAAAACTATGTTGTTTGCTGCAGGCATTTTAAGAGATTTATTAATGCTGTCACTAGAACAAGTCCAAGGTTTATGTCTCAATAATACATGTTGCATGAGTAAATGGACATTAAAAAGTGTGGCTTCTTTTTAAAGTTATAGTCATTGCTATGAATATGTGAACACAGTATGCACAAAGAATACGACAACACGTGACAAATCTTGCAGTTAAGATTTCTCTTGTGAAAATGTAAAAAGATATGATAATGATAGTCAATATTAATTAAGCCCATACTCTGAGCCAAGTGCTACCAGGAATGTTTACATGTATTATCTCATTTTATCCTTGCACTATCCTTACTAGGAATCATGCTATTTTTATCCCCATTTTACAGAGGAGGACATTGAGGCTAAGAAATAAGAAGTCACTGCTAATAGGTGACAGGGGACAGACTCAAATTCCACATTCCTAAGAATGGAGGCTCCTAGGTCTCAATGAACACCGACAAGGCCCAGGCTGAATGAATGAGAGACAAGTGGGCACTTACCTTTCTGGGCTTGTCTTCAGTGAGGAAGAGCGGGCTGGGAGGGGTAGTGTGGCCGACCTCTTGACTACCTTCTCACCATCAATGTAGCTCATCTCACTTTTTGAGCGAGGCACAGAAAGGGGAGATTTTGCTGGAGAAAGACAGTGCAGACAAAAGACTTAAAACTCATGAAAACTGAAAACAGGGCGATTATCTTCCCTCATCCACCACTTTCCCTTCCTCCCCCACAACCAGGTTATTTGAAGTCACTTACTGTCTTCAGAAAACGAGTATCTGGGAGAGTACAGATCTGAATCATCATCTATTGAACAAAACAAAATGTAGTCAGGAGAAGTCTGGCTAAGGTAAGAGAACCAAGTTGTATGTTCCCAATTTCCACAGTCCGGTACGAGCATCCAGCCCCACTAGGGATCCCAGCGGAGAGAAGAAGAGTGAAGCGCCAGAAGCTACACCACGGCAGAGCACGTTTGAGAGGAGCAAGATTTGTAGAGCACACCCAACCAAACCTGTAGTCCAGGCAGGACAGTCACAACTGGCGGATGCTGCTGCCTGACATCAAGAAATGCATGGGGACAAACAGCCAAGGGTCACCCTCCAGAGAATCCACACAACCAAAGCTGGAATGCAGGGTCTGGGTCTGGCTGAGTGGGAAGCAGGGGCTGAGATGGATCCCCGGCTGCACCAGCTCAGTGTAAGGTTAAGCTCACCGAGTTCAACAGTGTCTTGAAAGACCTCTTACCAGGGCCTCGGGCTGCTACTGGATGGGAAGGAGAGGCCCAGAGGGTGGGTTTTCTAGCTCCTTGCCTCAGCTTTGACCTGTTTTATGTGGTAAGCTTTCATACACATCATTAACAAAGAAGTTCTGCAGCTAAGAGAAGAATTTGAGAAAACCCTCATCAAAATTTGTTTTGATTCCACCTCAATCTGGTTCCCTGAGTAGATTTGTTTCCTTGGAACACAACAGACCCATGGTCAAACGGCTTCCTCTGCAAAGGTACTATTCGGAGTGAGTATCATCTAAACTGCATCTCTGGAGCAAATCAAACTCACATGTGTCTCTATGGTGGGAGGTGGCTTTCCAAAGGCATGACACACAGCCCTATGTAGGCTAGATACTGGGTTCTAAAACTTGCAGAACCTATACAAGATCTGAAGCCCTTGTGGAAGTGGCTGTATCTTCTGAACTAAAAATCAGACCATAGGCACATTGATGGGAACAGGTTTTTAAAGTGGGACTGTCCCGAAAATGCACTCTCTAGTCACTACATCCATGATGGTCCCTCCAAAGCACTACACCAAAAAGAGTTAGTCTGAAATAGTTAGCCTTTCCCATTTCTAACATCTTGCTAATCTGGATTCAAAATTCACATACATGGAATGAAGACCCAATTCCTTCCCTAAAGTTCATGACAACTTTAGGAAAGCACATGAACTAACCTGCAAAGACAAGTCAAAGAATCCACTGTATGGTGGTAACTTCGTGTTAATCAAGTCCTTGTTTCTATGCAAATCATTTTAAGTTTCAGAATAGACAAGGCCAGAATATTTTATGAAATATAAATAAGCTAACACTGCTATTATTTTGAATAAAGTATTATTCAGACAGCCTCTCTAACAACCACTCCTTCTTGTCCCCTCTTTTCCCCATTTTTATTTGTCTCAGGTCTCCCTTGGCCCACATAAGGGACAGGCATCAGTTACCAAGGTGCCTTTTCCCCTACTTCCTTCCCTCACTTTCAAAAATTTATCAATATCAAGGTTGAACGGGACTTAAGGTTTTTTCCTACCAACATAGCCAAGCCTTTCACTATTTTAAATTGAGTGTGTAAGCTTATTTATGTTATCTTCTGAAAATAGAACAGGGGAAAGAGAGAAAGTGGGATCTAGAAAAAGATTTTTTTGAAAGATTATTCTGAAAAATTGTGTGTTGACAGTTTTTTGTTTTTTTAAACAGAACCTCTGATTATACTGACAAAATGCCATGATGTCAAAGAAAACTAAAAATGAGCTTTGATTACAGGGACTTGATTAGAAAAAATGCTGCAATGAAAATGCCCAAATGAAAAGTTAGCTTAGTTAGAAGCAGATGTATGCACTGCTTAAAATGTAGCCTAGCATTTTAGCTCAAAACCCTGTACATCTCTGAATAATGGAGAAATTATAGCTTATCAGTAGATGATAAGATGAAGGTTAATTTATAACTATTACCTGGTTCATGAAGTAAGAAGCAAAGTTTTCACTGGGTGGAGAGGAGTGGCATTTAAATATTCAGTTTTGTTTTTTTTTTTCTTTTTAAGCCTGAGCTCTTTAAAAAATGTTTCTCTCTAGAGCTTTCTAATGTGGAACTCTAGAAGGTTTATTAGAAGAAAATGAGATATACTGGTTGAGCGTGGTGGCACACGCCTGTAACCCCAGCACTTTGGGAGGCTGAGGTGGGTGTATCACTTGAGGTCAGGAGTTTGAGACCAGCCTGACCAACATGGTGAAACCCCGTCTCTATTAAAAATACAAAAATTAGCCAGGCGTGGTGGCATATGCCTGTAGTCCCAGCTACTTGGGAGGCTAAGGCAGAAGAATTGCTTGAACCCCAGAGGCGGAGATTGGGGTGAGCCAAGATTGTGCCCCCGCACTCCAGCCTGGCTGATGGAGTGAGACTCTGTCTCAAAAAGAAAAAAAAAAAAAAAAACAAAGTAAGAAGAAGAAAATGAGAAATAGTTCTTATAAGATGGGGGAAAAAACAGCACTACTTGGGAAGTTTAACAATGTATGTACTTTGAAAAGGACAGGGAGAAGCAGGAAAGTTGGAGTCGGGGGAAGCAGGTAACAGAAGCGTCTGAAGAACTGAATGTGCTTAAAGCTCCTTTCTTGGATGGGCCTGGTGGCTCACACCTGTAACCCCAGCGCTTTGGGAGGCTGGGGTGGGAGGATTGCTTGAGGCCAGAAATCCAAGACCAGCCTGGGCAACATAGCGAGATCCCATCTCTACAAAAAATTTTTAGAAATTAGCGATGCATGGTGGCACACACCTGCAGTCCTAGCTACTTGGGAGGCTGAGGTGGGAGGATCGCTTGAGTCTAGGAGTTTGAGGCTGCAGTGAGCTATGACTGTACCACTGCACTCCAGCCTCGGTGACATGACAGAGCAAGACTTTGTCTCTAAAAAAAAAAAAAAAAAACAAAAAACAAAAACACTTGTTTCTTATTCAGTGTCGGTAGAGAAATCTCACCCACGCCAGGCTAACACAGGGCAGGGGAGTCTGTGAACAAGTTTTCATTTCTCTCAAAGGGTCCACAGGTTCTGATATGTGGATTTCAGCTCATGAACTTTTAATAGGACAAACAAGTCATACAGATTCATCCGAACAACTATAACATAGGACAAGTTCTAGGGCTTGTAAAATCCATTATTTTAATTTTTGATGCTTGTCTTGTAAATCTAATGGAAGAATATTTTACCTCAGCTTATGAATAAAAATAATAATTGTAGCTCCCATTATTAAGTGACTAACAATGGCTGGTAATTTACTAATGTCATCTCACTTCAACCTTGCAAAAAACCAAGAGGAACTAAATACCTCATTTAACAGACAAGGAAACAAAAGCCCAAGTAGGTTGAGAAGATTTGCCCTTAGCTGCAGAGTGAGATAGACAGAGCAGAAATGGATTTAAGGTCTTTCAGATTCCACTTCCCTATGTCATCTAGTAGCCCGTGACAGAGACGCCTACTATGTTCTTTCACCCCAGCTTCATCTGCCCAATCCCGGGAAAGCTGAAAGACTGGCTATTCTATTACCATGTTATTATGGAAGAGGCAGAGAAAGATGTCGTCTTGAAACTCAAGGCATGCACTGCACTGTTGGCCGGGCCAATTTCCAGCCCCTGAAGCCTTTGCCCGATTTTTGCATCCCCTCGCCCTCAGTGATGTTAAGCAAGTTTTCTGAGTTGCCTCACATTTCTAGTTTTCCTCTTGCTGGTCTCCAGGGACAATGGATAACACTGAGTCACTCTTGCTACACCTTCTTTTTTTTTTTGAGACAGAGTCTCACTCTGTTGCCCAGGGTGGAGTGCCATGGTGCGATCTTGGCTCACTGCAACCTTTGCCTCCCGGGTTCAAGCAGTTCTCCTGTCGCAGCCTCCTGAGTAGCTGGGACTACAAGCGCCCGCCGCCACCACGCCCAGCTAATTTTTGTATTTTTAGTAGAGACGGGGTTTCACCATATTTGTCAAGCTGGTCTCGAACTCCTGACCACAGGCGATCCACCCGCATCAGCCTCCCAAAGAGCTGAGATTACAGGCGTGAGCCACCGCCCGGCCTCTACACCTTCTATTAATAGTGGCTGCTCCTTGCTGCCTTCTCCTGGGAGGCTAAGTCAACACTGGGGAAGATGGGTATGCAGTTAGAAATACCAAGGAAAAGGAAAACAGTGTAAGGAGCATGTCTGCATTTCTCCACACTAGAGCCAGCCAAATGGGACAAGTGTGCTCAACATAGTTAAGACACGTTAAATGAAATGTTTCTCAAATTGTCTATTACCTAGCACCTGAAGCTCTGCCTTCAGTATTTCTCCAAAGGCCCTTTAAAACAATGCTAGAGTGGGCTCAGCTGTGCAGAAATCCTGTGGTTTCTGCTCATGGTGGAACCACATGCTAATTGTGCTCCTCAGAGCTCCAAGCAGCAGACATCAAACCTTGGCAGCAACACTCAGACCTTCCTATGCCAGTGATTTGCAGGAAGCTGTAACACTGCACGGGATTTACACAGGGTAAACAACTCACTTAGGCCTCTGAAGGTCCAGCTGGGCTCTAATGTTTACACAATGATTCTTCTCTGGGCTTTGGCAATCTGTCCTTGGTAGCTCAATTTGGGGACAGCCACTCTCCTACAACTGCCAGGAGCCACATAATTGCCTTTTCAACCACAATGACTTTAAATGAGCTTCCAAATCACTTTTTGTTCCTGTTTCTTTTTCTTTAATTTATAAAAATCTCAAAGACAACTGAAGAAAGTACTGGTTGAAAGTTGTTCTAAAAAACTGCCTGACTGAAATGGGAGGATGAGCAAAAATCATTTGTATAACTACTTGCCTATATCAATTAAATTTCAATTTTATGCATTTCTCAGGCCTTTAAACTTAAAACAATTTTCCAAATATTAATGGCTCATTTTTGACACAATCTTTCTTCCATTGCTCAACCTAAATCCTCCTCTGGCTTTACCCCTCACACTTAGGAAGAGAAATGATAAAAGGGTAAAAGATAGTCATACACGACCCCCATGAACAAAAATAGTAGTCAGGGGAAAAGACACAGATGTAGAGTTGGGTACTGAATCTGGGTGGGGTGGGAAAGGAAGAACAAACAAAAGGGCAAGGACGTCAGGAAGCCCAGAGAGCTTGGGGGAAAGCATTACAAAGCTGTCTACGTTTTAGTTAAAGGCCATCAAGTTCTTTTTTTTTTTAAGAGACAGGGTTTTGCTTTGTTGCCCAGACTGGAGGGAGTACAGTGGTGTGATCGTAGCTCACTGAAGCCTCAAAATCCTGGGCTCAAGTGATCCCCCTGCCCTGACCTCCTGAGTAGCTGGGATTACAGATGTGGCAATCAAGTTCTAAAGAATGCAAAAAAAGACCAGGATAGGGTGTACAGTGGTTGTAGAAGACATAGAGAAAAAAATAGAACTCTGAGGAAGAGAATGAGGTGGAGCAAAATATAAGTTAAAGGAGAAAGTTTGGGAGAACCATAGGGTTAGAAAAAGACTCACCGTCTTCATCTGCTATCGAACTCCTGGGCTGTGAAGGTGGAAAGGGAGTAACTGCTACTGTTTCTTAACTATCCCACAGGCCAGTCAATGGCTTTTGCACTTGCTAGGCAGAGATCTCCTGGGAAGCTCGCGTTAGGAGAGCGACTCAGCCCCTCCCCTGGGCAGTACTGGGCTGGAGTCTGGGGCAGGAGGCACAGATCCTGGCCAAGCATCTTCACAATAGAATTATTTGCTTGAACTCAAGCAAAACAAAGCTATCTTACAAATCCTGTAAGGCCAGTAGAGAATTATTTTAACTCAACTACAGCTGTGCCCGAGAAGATGAGCCTCTTTAAATCCTTGCCTTAGTGCAATCTCTTCTAGAAATGAGGAAGAAGCACTGAGACAGACCATTTTGACACCACAACCTGGGGATGCCTAGAGGTGGTGTCTTGAGTGACATCACCAAGAGGTGGCAGTGGCCACCACCAGCCTGAAGTGGTAGAAGAGACATCGGAAAGCATGGGAAAAAAGCTGGTCTCTGGGGCTTCACCTGGACTCACCTTCCCATTGACACGGTCCAGGAGGTCCTCACAGGCCACGGACCATGAAGTAACATACCAGTTATCTGGTTTTGCTGCAAATTCTGAGACATTATTTGAAAATATTTTCCCTCTTCTTGACATCAAATGTGCCAAGTGAGCCAACATCATTTGGGCGTGTTCAGAGTAGGGGGCGCTAATTCTGTAAAATCTGCATTCTCCATTCTCATCCTATATCCATATTCCCAAAATTGCGTCTGGCCAATTTTCTTCATCTCTTTTTGGGGGCTGGGAAACAGTCATAGTTCCCCATCCCAGTGGTTCTCAATCCTGTCTGTCAATCACTTGAGGAGTTTTCCTAACTATATATTCATTTTTTTTTTTTTTTTTTTTGAGACAGAGACTCACTCTGTCACCCATGATGGAGTGCAGTGGTGCGATTTTGGCTCACTGCAACCTCTGCATCCCAGATTCAAGTGATTCTCTTGCCTCAGCCTCCCAAGTAGCTGGGATTACAGGTGCCTGCCACCACGCCCGCTGGCTAATTTTTTTTGTATTTTTAGTAAAGACAGGGTTTCACTATGTTGGCCAGGCTGGTCTCGAACTCCTGACCTCAGGTGATCCACCCACCTCGGCCTCCCAAAGTGCTGAAATTACAGGCATGAGCCACTGTGCTGGGTCCCTAACTATATATTTCCAGGCACCATCTGGGAGGTACTGGCTTAGCAGACTGAGGCAGGACTGACTCAGGGGAAGCTGAATGCCTGGAGTCGGGTACCAGAGAGCCTCTGGACAAGAAGGGGACAACCAAGAACACAGAGTCAGGAAGGGGAAAGGAATCTGCAGGGCAGTATAGCAGCGTGAGTAAAAGCCTATGTTTACAGAGCCCCAAACACCTAGGTTTGAATCCTGGTTCTGCTACTTACTATGTAATCTTGCATATATTACTTAATCTCTCTGAACCTCATACTCCTCATTGATAAAATAAAGAGTTACTTCATGGGGCTGCTGGGAGAATGAAAATGAGATAACAATAGTGATATATTCAGCACAGAACCTTGTATGTGGCAAGGGCTCAATTAATGACAGCCACATAGTCACTGAGGTGGTGGTTATGTCATTATAAGACTATTATTATTAATAGGATTACCACTCTGGGCTGCTGAGATGTTGGCCACCACACTGCTGTTCCTTAAAGCAGCAGGGGAGAAGGTGGGGGACTGCATTTCTGAAGCTGTTTCTGCACAGTTTGCCCCCTCCCTTCTGCTAACATCTCTTCCGTCCCATAGACAGCAGTCTCTAAGATTACAAAATGATTAAAAGTGACTGCCCCTTCTTGGAATTTCCAAAGTTTTCTTTTTTTAAAAAGAACATTTTAACCCTCATTGACTGAGACATGATAACTCTATTTATAGTCTAAAAGTCTGGCCAGAAGTTTGCTTTTTCACTGTAGCTGGGGGAAAAAAGAAGGTTGCTAAGCCAGCATAAACAAACTTTCACACAGTCCCTTACTATTGAGGAGGATCAGCTTTGAGATCTTTAGAAATGTATTTTTTATACCGTATAAACAACTAGAATTTAGATAGAGATGGCAGCCCTTAGGCTAGGCTTTGATAGGTTTATTACAAATGATTCTAGTTCCAAATTCTGAATTAAAACCAAACAAAAAACCCCAGCAGTAAAAACAAATTTCTCCCCAGGAGAGAGACTCTGGAATGATGGCTCAGATTTCTCAGTAACGCTGTTTCTTAATGCACATTAACATCTGTGGGTAGAGCTTCCACTCGGTGCTGATCTGTCTTGAATGCCTTTCTTTGAAAGGCATACATCTTTCCTATGTTAAGAAGGATGTGCACAGAGCGCAGGGCCACCTATCGGGGAGCACAGGGCTGGAGCAGCACCACGGACAGGGCTGATGAGGCCCTGCTGGAGCTCACAGACAACATGAAAACCACAAATCAAGGATCAAGAAATCCAGAGACTCTCTTGAAATGGTTTAAAAAAAAAAAAAACCCTCAAAACCAAAAATCCTGTGATTATTTAAAATGATCTAGCTCAAATGTTTCCTTCACTTGTAAGAAGCCTTGATCTAATTGAATACATCAGTGATCTATGCCTGGATATGTCATCTAGGCAGGAGTGGGGGCGTGAGATGGAATTTACCCTATTTTTAAAAGATCTCCAGGGAGGATGTCTTTTTAGAAACTTGTGTTAAAGTCTAATTATCTTTGCTATTAATAATTTTTTTATGTCCAACCTAATTTTTTCCTTTTTATTCTTTAAGACTATTTCTTCCTTTCAGTCTCTGAAAATAAAAAAATAGTTAAGGTTTGCTTCTAAATTATATGTGATAAGTTATCATGACATCCCTTACTGTTTATGCCTCTATGCAAAATAAATCCAGTTCCCTCATATGCTAGACTTGATGCATGCCAAAAATCAGACGTGATCGTCAGCAGGGGTTGCTAGGTGTGGTGGCTGATGACACAGGAGCTCTGGCTGTGCAGCCATGAAACCCTGTCTTTGGACCAACAGCCAAGCTGACTTTGGAAGCTGTGGGTGCTGCCTGAGGCAGGCCTAAGGCAGTCTTCCAGTCTGATGGGAGCCACTGTTCCTCTCCACAGGATTTCTTCAAGTGGGCCTTCCTATGCCTGTGTCCGTGGGATACTGTGCCTTCTGCACACTCTGTGCTTGTTGCCTTGAAGGAAACTCTTATCTTGCGAGTTTGGCTGGGTTCGCAAGTCCAAATAAAGCACAAATTGAAAATTGCAACTAGTCAAAATTACTCTGAAAAACTCCCTAACTCAACTCAGTCAGTTGTTTCTTCACCAATGCTTTTGTGTGGTAATCAGCACCATTAGACAGAAAAACTGCACTCTCTACACCAAATAGACTCTTCTTGGCCTTGAGGAAGTCACTGATCAGAATTAAATTATCAGCTTTTAGTTCTGTAAGTCTGGGTTTGTTTGGTAGACCTTTCTTTTCATTCAAAATAGGCCCCAGGCATGAAATGGTTGGAAACCAATTACTGGGGCATAGGAGAGACCAAAAATGGCCTATGGTATTTTAACACATCCCAGTGTGTCATCTCATATATGACTGATCAATAAGAGTTTGGTGAATGATTGAATGAACAACTTTACCAATGATGAGAAGGGCTGAGAGGGATGGTCTGCTGAGCAGATTAGAGCAGAGAAGCATCAAGATTGTGGCACTGGCATTCATCCCTAAGAAAGAACTCTGGCTCTACAGTCCAAAGCCTTCACTCACCAGTGTTTTCCAGGTATTACTGAGGGCCCACTGTGTGCCAGCAAGGTTTTCTGTGGCGTTCTGGACACATGCTCTCACAACCGCCCCCACACTGGACACAGTAAGCTGAAGTGACCTTGCTGAACTCTCTGTCAGATGGGAGCTTCTGAGGACGGGGTACATGTCCTATTACTTCCAACGACAGTGCCTGGCACACAGCAAGTGTTCAATACTACTTGAATGAATGAAGTTCAGAGCACTCAACATCTCATCCTAGAACAGTATTTAACAAAACTTCCTCCTCCATACCATATCTATTCACCCTCTTCTGGATTACTCATCCAAATCAGATAATCCCTGCTATTAGGATAATTCTCAAGATGTTGCCCCTAACTCACATTTTAGAAACTTCCTTGACACTTAGACTTTTTCCCCAGAAATAATATTTCTTAGACACAAATGTGGCTGTCTTCCCCAGCAGGTACAAATTCCTATCCAGCTCTTTCATTAAATGTTTACCAGCTTAGCTAAAACCCTTATTTTCAAGAAATGTCATCTCCCACTATGACTGAATCTTATACCTGGATACCTCTTTAGCAATTCCCTACCAAAGAGAGATACCCTGAGGTCCCATGAAAAGAGTTAGTTGCAGGCATGAGAACCGGGTAATTTTCCTGTTGATGGTTGCAGATCCACCTCCTGCCCACCCACTATAATGACTCAGCTTCCCTGAGTCACTGCTCAACCACCAGCATCAGGTGACCACCTCAGGTACAAAGCCTTGGGCAGTTGGGTAAAGGCAGCTTTGACCAGAGCCCCACATGTTCAAAGCATTATAACTAAGCTAACACTGGCTACCCCGTTAATCACGTAAACCCTAGGGAAATAGGACTAAAATACCATCTGGATAGACTCCGGTGATACAGTCAGCAAGGAGTGAGACACCACCACAAAACACAAGGTTAGAGGGAAGCAAATGACGGGGAAACAGCCCTTAGCCACCAGGCAAAACCCCAAGATAAAAAAGAAAGTAGCAGCACCAGTACAAAGAGAGGCACACAATTTTCCTTTAATTACCTTCAGATTTAGGACTAGGAGTAGATGCAGGAAACTGGTAGGTGGGAGTGTAAGGATTGTCCTCTGTAGCAGAGAAAAGCAGTGGATTTTGAAACTATCCACCAGGAAGTAGAGGAAGTGACAAATCCCAATTGACTCTTTCGAATGATTGATTACCTATTTTAGTGTTATTAAAGCACACGGGCATCACACTTAAAAATAGATTAATGAATTAGAAAGGATTTAGTTATTTTAACATAGCACACCATGCAAATGAGTGAAATAAAATTTTCACCAGCCAAAAACGACTATGAAAATAAAATCTAAAAGCCCAAATCTTAGGCCTACAATGGAACTATAAGAATTAATTTAAAGCTCGGACAACAGATATGCTGTCTAAGTTTATGGTACCTTCGGAAGTTTGCTGGATTTCAGGAAGTTCAGGGAATTTGTACGTAGGGAAATAAGGGTTTTCTTCAGGAGTGTCTAGGCAGAGGAGCAGGTTTGGGAGAGAGAATAGAGGAAGATACAAATGGAGAGAATAAACGAGTAGGAATCCACATACAATTTAGGCTCCTTGAATTCTGGAACATACTAAGCTTCACTAGTGATATGAAAGAAATTCAAACTGCTTTTAAAAATCCCGTCCTTTTGCCTGAATTACCGAGACACATCGAAAGAGACAATACCATTACTCTTCTTGGACAAAGAATTGCCATGAACAGGCTCCAATGGGCAAGAAACATTTAACATAAAGCATCAGGTTTTTACTTTTGATAGGCAAGAAATATTAAGTATGATAATAAATAGTATGTAATAAACATGCTATCCTAACATGATTTTTTTAAATCAAAGCTTGTGTTGTGGACATTCAGCAAACAAGTAGATCATTAATTTTTCAAATATCTTTGCCTACCATTAAGGCAGGTAGTTTTGTTTAGCACCTACAATTAGCTTAAGAACTATAACATGAGAAGACCAAAGCTGCCTGTGGGGCAAAATTACATATTTTGCACATTTACATGCATTAATGTCTCTGCAATTAGGCTTCCAAAGCTGGGTCTAAAGGCGAGAGAGTCACAGATTGCAAGACAAAATGGGCAGTGACTTCAGGAAGTGATGAGTGGAGCTGACTCCATCTGATCACAGAAATCCAAGCATAGTTTCACCACTGTGACCACGCTCATCCACCCAACCACAGTGGATTTACTCTTCACTGGAAATGCTCCAACACCTCAATATTTAGAGCACTTCGATATTTAGAAACAGTTTGAACAGGGGCACACCCAGGTTCACTTTGAACCCAGCAGTAGTTAATTAACAGTGGTGTTAGCTAGCATCCGCAGCTCATCAGAGAGATTGGGCTTAGGTGGGAACACTGACCAGAACACTTTCTCTTTGCCTTCATGTGTCATCCATGCCAGGCAGCCAGACTGGATATGGGTAAGGGGAAGGGCAGGATGCTCTGCCCGTGGGAGAAGTGGTACCCTTCCCACGGTGCAGCTACATCCCACCTATCAGCTGACTGGTGGCACAGGCAGCAATGGGAGCCGGTGGGGTCATGTCCTGCCCAAGCACTGGCCTGCGGTTCTCCATGCTGGGTCACCTGCTGATAGCCCAGCCGGCATCTAATTTGGAAGCGCTGCTCTTTCAGCTTGAGCGGGCTCTGGTGTGTCAGCTCCTGACTGACTTTCAGGGCTACCTGCCAAGGGCTGGCTTTCAGCTGGGGAAGATTATTGTTCATATTAACACAGCCTGAGAGGCGTACTATGCATTCTACTTCACAAGGCCAAATGTGTTCTCCTTTAGACCCTGTGACATTCTCCGGAGGAAGGGAAGCAGAACAAACACAGAAAGGTACGTGATTGGTCCAAGGTTTACCCGAGTGCTTGGGGGACTCAAACCAGGTGAGAACATTTTTTTTTGGAGACAGAGTTTCACTCTTGTTGCCCAAGCTGGAGTGCAATGGCACGATCTTGGCTCACTGCAACCTCCGCCTCCCGGGTTCAAGTGATTCTCCTGCCTCAGCCTCCAAGTAGCTGGGATTACAGGCATGTGCCACCACGCCCGGCTAATTTTGTATTTTTAGTAGAGATGGGGTTTCTCCATGTTGGTCAGGCTGGTCTCGAACTCCTAACCTCAGGTGATCCACCCGCCTCAGCCTCCCAAAGTGCTGGGATTACAGGCTTGAGCCACTGCGCCCGGCCAGAGAACAGTGTTCTTAATTTCCAGTTCAGTGCATTCTCAACTCACTCTGCCCACAAGGCAGTCATGGGCTGACACACGGAGATATACCTAAAGCTGGAAGCAGGTGGGTGTTGGAGCTGCTCACATCCCAGGCAGACAGATGCTGGAGCACAGGCAGAGTGCTGGGCTCAGCCTGCTGCATTCCACATCTGGGAGGAAGGATTTGAGAGCAGATCTCAAATTCCACCTCTGAGGCAGGCACACAAGTGCTTCCTCCCTCCTATGCTCTGAAGGTGCATGGCTGGGCTCAGGCAGACCAGTACCTAATGAGGTCCAACTGCAGGACCCAGTCTTCTGGCATCCTAGCAAAGTGAGTTCAGGCCCACAAAACGTGTATTGGCACATAGCACAGCACAGCTTCTACAAATGAAAATCAGTACCTCTGTTTAGTTTGTGTATCTGTTTAAACATAGTCTTGTACCAGTCTTTTGATCTCTCAGTGTTCTGTAGAAAAACAAAGAGCAAAATTAAATGAATATCTTGACACATTTCAGACTTCCTATGATTTCAAAATCAAAATGGAAAGTAACAATATCTGAATTCAAAACTCAGCCACATTTATCTTTTTTAAAAAGGCAAAACTTTTTAGAAAGAGAAAAACCAAGGGTCCCAAACCTCAATCTGCAGGGTAATATTTGGCTGAAAGGATACAGATTTTGAAAACAGTGGATGAGGATACACTTGAAAGGTATCCATTTTTAAATTTTTAAAATTTCACTTTTAGATAGAATCTCTCCGTATATAGACTGTGCCAAACTGAAGGAAAGTCTCCTAGAAATATAAAAGACAAAGGATATTTGCTTATCATACTGTTTCCTCAACCATTCTAGATTATTCAACAGCAATGTATCCGAGTCACCTTGCATAGGGCCAGATTTGGAATGCATACATTAAAACATAACTCATTATAGCATCCACTGCCAGAGTTTTCACCCTAACCACAAAGTTGGAATGGCTGGGCTTTTTTTTTTAAGATAAAAATAAAACAAGGAAGGTGACAGATAGGTGGCTAGATATTTTCACTCCCACTTTACAGAAGAGGAAATGAGATACAGAATGACAAAGCGAACTGGCCAAAGTCACAGAGCTGATGAGAAGGTGAGTGGAAGGGCCATCCAACGCGATGGTTAGGGGTAAGGGTTTGGGAGTCAGGCAGACCATTCTGTCACCCACAAGCTGTGCAACCTTGGATGAGTAACAAATCCCTCTGAGTCCCCGCTTCCTCATCTATAAGATGGAAATGATATTAGTATCCATTACTCACTTGGATGAGTGATGCTTAAATGAGATAATGTACTCAGCAAATGGTAGCTGTGATTTCTCTTAGGAATAACTCTCCTTCTATATTACTACTTAGGGCCAGAGAAGAGTTATTTTGAGGCTTAGTCCACTGTGGTTTCTATTGGCCGCTTCCAAAAGGACACATTTTTTAAATGGAAATCACAGTGGAACATATTGCGGCAATGGTCTAGTAGACACATGGAAAAGAATGGAATTCACCCAAATCCAGTTCCAAAAGTTGCCCAGCTTTATGTTAAATGTTTCTTGCCCATTGGAGCCTGTTCCCTGGAATTCCTTAGGGCCTGCAGGACTGGCAGGCCTGTGCTGCCGGGGAGAGCTGGGTCAGGGATGCCATGAGACCTGCTCTGTCCTGGAGGCTTGGCTGGTGGAATCCATTCTGAGGTTCCCTTAGTGTTCCCTACTCACTTTGGATGACACGTGATCTCCCATCCAGGGAGATCTTCCTGAACCTGTCAACAGGGACCTTGGGCCTCACACTCTCCCCAGGATTCTCTTACCCTGGACCAGGAAATTCTCAACATGCTCCACACAGAGCAATAATGAAGGAAGACTGCCCATAACATTGTCCCTAGAACACTCACATACTCAAAGCCTCTGAAAAGTTCTACAGCAGAGAAATCTCTCTGACTTGGTCCCACCCAGCTTTTCCTCACATTTACTTGACCACGAAACCCTTTATTCATAGGACTTATAACATCCAACACCCACTTTGGGAAAAGCTGTTGTACACCAAGTCTGGAGCACAGCTTCTGGGGGATCTGGCACTCATGGGGCTTACAGAGACGATGGTGTGATGGGGTTCACATGTACTCAGAGTGTACACTTGTCACAGCTTAAGATGAAGCCTAAGAAGGACCTCTAAGTCAATAGACATACCCGGAGTGGGATGCCCACTTCATCCATGGAAACATCGCTTAAGTCCTGAGTGCTCTTCACCACCCGCCTACTGTCATCCTTTGCTCTTTTTTCAGCAGCCTTGCCAGGTGAGGTGGGTTTTTCCTGGGTTGGTGCTGAGTCCTGCTCTCCCACTCTTCTTTCTGAGACAGGATCTGGAAATGAAAAGCAATTGTTAGCTGAAGCTCTTTTGGTAGCTGCAAAACAAAACACTCCTGAACAGGCTAGCTGGGGGGAAGCGTGTCTGCTAATTCTCAACTGGAATTAGTTCTGCTTAGAGCAGGGGTCAGCAAACTTTGGCCCATGGGCTGGTTTTACTGGAACACAACCATGCCAATTCCTCTACATATTATTTATGGATGCTTTTGAACAACTATGGCCGAGTTGAGTAGCTGTGACGGAAACCATATGGCCTGCAAAGTCTAAAATATTTATCATCTGGTCCTTAAAAAAAAAAAAAAAAAAGGCTTGCCAACAGTGTGATCAGAGCTTTGCAGAGGTATGCACATCGTGCTCTGGTCAACTGAGTAGTTCTGACTGTTCTAGAAATTAAGGAGCAGGTAGAACCACAGGATGGGGCTAAACATTACTTGAAAGTTTTCGATTCCTCTTGAGGAAGTCACTTAACTTTTCCATGCCTCAGTTTTCCCATCCAAAAACAGGGATAACACTTCTATTGGCAAGCTCACAGCAATGTGGTGAGAGGACTTATCAGGATAACTTATGCCAAAGTGTTCAGCAAGCTGTACATTGCTAAGTATACATTATAGATTATTTTTGTTCAAGATGGGAAGATATAGAGCACTAACAAAGATACCGCATATGACCTAAGATTATAAAATTACTTAATAGAATCTGGCTTCCAAGCTATGACATTTATTTATTGGGCAGACATTGCGCTCTGCCTTGTGGACATGAAGGTGAGCATTCCAGAATCTTAGCCTTCAGGGAGCTTACAGTCTAGTGGGCAGAAAAACCAAGTGAGCCAGCAATGAGAATGCAGGGTGACAAGGGCCGATTCTCAGAAGAGAAGCCAATCAGACTCACAGGAAGTGAAGGGTGCTCCAGAGGAACAGCTTAAAAAAATGCTTGGGGGCCTCTGGACTACTGAGCTAATTATGTGCCAAGCAATGCACTAAACTCTTCATTTACATTCTCTCATTTTATCCTCCCAAAGATCTATGAGGAAGAAACTATTATCGCCTTTTTTTTTTAATAGTTAAAGGATCAATACAAAGAGAAGTTAAAGTACCCTGCCTGTGGCCACACAACCAGCTCATAGCCAAGCTGTGATGTGGCCTAATGTCCACCTGACTCTAGCAGTCCTCTCTGAACCACATCCTGTCTTGCCTCTTTCAAAGGTGGTACCAAGGTTTCAAGTCTGGAAGCCCGGCCTAAGCCAAATGGAGAAGTTAGAATTGGGTTAGGAAAGGGAGGGCGAAATGGCTGCTTCCACTTGGACTACGGTAACTTTGAGAAGACAGCAAGATACTCAAGTAGGAATGCCCTAGAGACCCCTAGAGGAAATATGGAGGGGCCCAGGTGAGACACCCTGACAGGAGTGCAACTTTGGAGGCATCAGCCCAAAAGTGATGGCTGACGCCAGGGAGATGTCAGAGCTCAGTGGTGGACAGAAGCAAGGCCAGAGTAAAGTGCTAAAGTCATGCATGGAAGGACACCACAGTTATAGCTGCAAGGCAAAAGAATCCCCAAAGTGATGCAAAGTCATCCGAGGGACAGGAGATGAACCAGAAAAGTATACAAGGTGCCACTGAACCAGGGAAGACAGAACTCCAAGAAGTGGGTGGCTAAATGTCTCAAAAGAAAAAAAAAACACAAAAAACCCAGAAATTGAAGCAGAGGAGGAGGCGGCATTAGATTAGGCAAGAGAGAAGTCACAGGAACACTCTGAGGGAGCAACTTCAGGAGGGCAGTGGGGGTGGGTGCCAGATTGCACAGAGGGTTGAAGGTGTAAGCAAGAAGTTGGGGGAGTGAGTGGGGAGTTCAGCACAGAGGAAGGAATGTGCTAGATGGTAATTCAAGAGGTCAAAAGATTAGGGGCAAAAAGGTTTAAGCTGGCTGGGTGCCACGGCTCAAGCCTCTCAACATATCAGGAGGCTGAGGCAGGAGGATTGCTTGAACCTAGGAGTTCAAGACCAGCCTGGGCAACATAGCGAGACCCCATCACTACAAAAAATTAAAAAATTAGCCAGGCACATGCCTGTTGTTCCAGCTCTTGGGAGGCTAAGCTGGGAGGATCTCCTGAGCCTGGGAGTTCGAAGCTGCAGTAAGCCATGATCATGCCACCACACTCCAGCCTCAGCAATAAAGCAAGACTCTGTCTCAAAAAAAAAAAAAAAAAAAAAAGTTTAGGCCAAGGGAACCTAAAATCCTATCAGTGAGAGTGAGACCCAAGAGGTAAGGATGAAGGGCATCAAGATGTGCTGTGGCAATTAGTAAGTGCTCAGTTAAAACCTGCTTATTGATTGACTGTGGACAGGTTCTCGTCTTTGAGAAAGGAAAAGGTGCAGACTGCTGGCTGGGGAACTACACTTGGGTGAAAAGGAAGAATGTGAGGACACATGCAAAGTTGTGACAAAGTCAGAGATGTCTGTGAGTGGAGGAGACGCTGTAGAAGTGGGGGAAACAATGACTCCAGCATGCTCAGGTTTTACAACGTTCATTCTCCTCCATGGGGTCGTGACTGCCCACATCCAAATGATTTCTAAGCTTGGTAAGTGCTTCAGAAAGCCTGATCCCTGGCGTCATCACCGTCAATGTCAAAGGATGTTAAGACCAGATTGGCTTTATGGAATGAGTTCTCATGCTTCCAGAAAATTCCAACGCCAGGCCAAGGACTTGGCAGGAAGCCTGGAAGTGTAGAGGGATTTCGAGTTACCCAAGCCCACCCTTAATGCGGCTCTGCTGAACATTCTCCTCCCACCTGGAAAGGCCTTCTGCCGAATGTCAGCAGGAAGGAGCAGATGAGGCTGAGTTCAAGCTCAGTCTTACATGGTGCTTTAAGATCACGGTGAGGATCACAGACATGCCATACTCAGGGTCAAGGCAGGTGACTCTAACAACAATCACATTCGACTGCAAAAATCAGGCTGACAGTCCATGGATTTCACCTAAAGCTGTCAGTGTCCTTTTGATCTACAAAATTTAGCCCTGAATTGTTTTACTCGAAAGCTTGTGGTCATGTGACTCATCACTGAGTGGATTTCAATATACAGAGAGCCCCTGAAGAAAAAGTGTCACTTTATATAATGAAAACCCAAAGTGACACTTAACTGTACCATGCAGGTGACAGGGCCAGGTGTTGACATCCATATTACAATGAGGGCTTGCTATTTTCTCAGTAGGAAAATGCTGATCCTTCACGTGACATCCTGGGGGCATTTCTTCCTAGTCTTTTTTATTTTTCTAATTACACAGGGTCTTGTTCTCTTACCCAGGCTGAAGCGCAGTGGCATGATCATGGCTCACTGCAGCCTTGACCTCCCTGAGCTCAGGTGATCCTCCCACCTTTGCCTCCCAAGTAGCTGGGACTACAGGTGTGCGCCACCACACCTGGCTAGTTTTTTTGTATTTCTGTAGAAATGGGGTTTTGCCATATTGCCCAGGCTGGTCTCAAACTCCTAGGCTCAAGGAATCTGCCCACCTCTGCCTCCCAACTGCCCGCCTCTGCCTCCCAAAGTGTTGGGATTACAGGTGTGAGTCACTGTGCCTGGCCCCAGCTAATTTTTTGTATTTTTTTTTTTATAGAGACGGGGTTTCACCATGTTGCCCAGGCTGGTCTCAAAGTCCTGAGCTCAAGCAATCTGCCCGTCTTGGCCTTCCAAAATGTTGGGATTACGAGTGCAAGCCACTGCAAATCTAGCCTCCTTCTAGTTTTATACTGTGCTTTAAAAGGGAAGGTTCTGGGCCACTAAATAAATGACAATATTGACAATCTCAGATGGGGCCTGTTTGCAGGAGGTGGGATAGCTTCCCTTTTCTTCACACTGAGAGCTGGTGACTGAGGATTACAGCAATGCTCACACTTCTCTGCAGAAGAACGATGGCCTCTCTACACCCTACGCCAGCCTCTCTCTCCCAGCCCTTATCTTATTATCCCATCTGTCTCCCCAAGGGGACTGAGAGGTACCTGAGAACACCATGTAGGCTTCATTCCCAGATGACTCTCCCTGAACATCAAGCCTCATGGAGACTCAACAAAAATCTGCTACAGAGAGGGAGGCTGGCAGCCCTGGAGTCCCATCCCCATAGGTGATGGCTAAGCCTTACTTGCTCTAAGAGACTAGAGAGTGCCAACCCAGCCAGCCCTCTCTCTTTCAGGAGCTCCTGAACAAAGCAGTACTACTTCTTTTAAAGCATAAACTAATATTTAGTGAGCACCTACTTTAGGCCCCATTCTATCAAACATCATCAGCGGATCTGTCCCAAAACTCAGGGAAAGCGATAGCATCAGTCTTATTTTAGAGCCAAGGAATAAGCCTGAGCTGCCAGCACGGTGGAGCCACCCTCACTTTTTTTTTTTTTTTTTTTTTGAGACAGAGCCTTACTCTGTCACCAGGCTGGAGTGCAGTGGCATGATCTCGGCTCACTGCAACCTCCGCCTCCCAGTTTCAAGCGATTCTCCTGCCTCAGCCTCCCAAGTAGCTGGGACTACAGGCACGTGCTACCACGTCCAGCTAATTTTTGTATTTTTAGTAGAGACGGGTTTTCACCATGTTGGCCAGGATGGTCTCCATCTCTTGACCTTGTGATCCACCTGCCTCAGCTTCCCTAAGTGCTGGGATTACAGGCATGAGCCACTGTGTCTGGCCCACCTTCGCATTTTTACATGTCTTTTCCCAATGCACAAAACATCCTCCTCATTCCTGTCACAATAACACCTCCTCCAGGCTGGGGCAAGGATTACCACCCTTGTTTCCCATATGAGGAAACTGGCTTAGAGGGATGAAGTCCAAGAAGAAAGAGCTAGGACCAAACTCTGCATCTCCTAACGTGTGGCTGGAGACCTTTTTCATCTATTTTACCCTTCTTTCAAATTCCCACCAACAGGAAGGAGCCCACAGGAGCCACCTTCTTTTTTCAGCGCCACCACTCTTAGCAACCTCGGCTGGGGCCAGGGAATGAGGTGGGCTGGAGAGTGGCAGCTGGAAGAGGGACAGCCAAGGGCACCTTGAGGTCAACCACAGCCTGTCTTGGTCTCAGAGCCAAGTCCTGATAAGGCTGAGAGGGTGTGAGAACCCCATGTCCTCCCCACCCAGGCTCGCCACCAATCACAGAACAGCAGTGGCATGAAGTTGCACAGAAATCATGTAGCAGCTGTTCGGAAAACAGTGGCTTTTGTTATCCACCAATCAGCGATTCTGAACCCTGACATTCATGAGTGTGTGCAAATCCATAGAAATCATGTGCACAAGTGCACATGTTTACACGTGTGAGGCTTTTTTTTTTTTTTAGAATCAATCTATTGCCTTCAATAGCTTCTCTCAAGGAGTCCATTAAAAAAGAAAAGTTATACACTGTTGCACCACACTATTAGCAGCTCAAGGGCAGCACAGTTCCCTGATGTAGCCTCAGAGTCCCGCGCCGTGCAGGATACAAAGGAGGCCCTGAATACAATGGTAAGTGAACCCACAGAGCGCCGCCTGGTAACAGGAATGCACATCTATCAAGCCATGCATCTATTAAGCAGCAGCTCAGTGCTGAGCTGTTAATGAGCAGAATCTCATCTGATCGTCACACCACCTGGGAGGCACTACTGCTTTCCTCACTTGACAGTAAGAAAATTGAAGCCCAGAGACTTAGACAACCTGCCTGAGGCAGCACCAGACCCAGGATTCAAAGCAGAATGGCTACAGGAAGCCACAGGAAATAGCTACACATTCCCCTTCCTGGGTTCCCTCCCTACTCTGAAATGGTCCCAATCCTACACACTTTATCAAGGGGTGAGCTAATTATATTTGTATATGTCTGATTATATTTGCAGTCACTCCCCACCATTGTCAACTCTTGCCACCTGCCACACTTAAGTGTGGTCAGCACAGAGGGCACCATTGGCATCACCAGGGAGCTGAGCAGAAATGCACATTTTCTTGGCCAGGCACAGTAGCTGGTGCCTGTAATCCCAGAACTTTAGGAGGCTGAGGGAGGAGGATTGCTTGAGGTCAGGATTTGACACTAGCCTTGGCAACATAGTGAGACTCCATCCAGCTCTACAAAAAAACTTAAAAATAAACTAGCTGGGCATGGTGGTGCACACCTGTAGTCCCAGCTACTTAGGAGGCTGAGGTAGGAGGATCACATGAGCTCAGGAGTTCAAGGCTGCAGTAAGCTATGATTGTGCCACTGCACTCCAGTCTGGGTGACAGAGCAAGACCCCGTATCAAAAAAAAAAAAGAAAGAAAAGAAAAGAAAAGGAAAGAAAAAGAAATGCAAATTCTTACCCATATCCACCATTAAATCCAAATCTCTAGGGGGATGGCCCAGGAATCTGAGTTTCAACAAGCTCTTCAGGAATTTCTGATGCCTGCTCAAATTCAAGAAGCAGTTTTCTCACACTGTCTTCTGGGCACTGCTGGTCTGAAGGTTCTCACCTGGACCCACCACCCCAGGGGCATCTACTGGCATTTGGGCTTGCCACCCAAAAAGGAGAGAACTTGCCCATATCTCCCAACCCCTGACTCCTCACATCCAGAAGGGAGACAGAAGCAGCAGAAAGATGACCTCTTCAGAGAGGCCTGCCATGAACACTGCATCTAAAGCTGGACTCCTGGTTCTTTTTAACCCAGAACATTCTGTTCTTACCCATCAAGGCCCTTATCACAGTTCCATGGGACATGTTTACTAGTGTGGCTCACTGGTCTGGTCTGTCCACCACCCTGCAAGCTCCAGGGAGGCAGGAATTATGCCTATTTTCATCATCTTGGTAGTCCAGCAACAAAGAGTCTCCCCAAGACATCAGAGGATCTTGGAAGATATTGCTGATTGAATATCGGGCGGTGACCGGAAGACGGTTTCAACAGGAACAGGGGTTAACACATAAATAAATATTTCTCACCTACCTGAAAGGCTACTGAGTCGTTTTTGCTGTTCTGTGATAAAAGAACACACAGTGTAAGTAAGATTTATACAGCACATAGTAAGACCAAGAAGCCCTGGCATAACTCGTTAGGATCTCAACCCTGAGTCCTCACTGTCCTCTGGACATAGATGGTACAATGTGCATGCAGCCAGCTGACTGCAGGGGTATTAGCGTGGCTCCCATTATGCCAGTGTGGTGTCTTCCAGCCCGCCCCGCTTCCAGATCTACACTAGGATTCAGGGGACTGCCACGATTTTCTAGCTGTTTACATCTTATCTCAAGATGATTCCATCATAGAAGGGAATCCACCCAACCCTCCAGCTTCAAGTGAGCAAGGCCTTACATGACCCCAGTCTCGGTACCTTTTGAGGGAAATGTAATTATAATCACAACCATGACAGTGACCGTCTCCTGAGAGCTTGCTAAATGCCAGACGCTGTTTTAGCACTTTTGCAAATAACACTTGTAAACTTTGCAACAACTCTACTAGTTGGGTACGATTATTCTTTCCTATTGTACAGAGGAGGAAACGAAGGCCTGGCCTTAGTCACTATAGTAATCTGGCTTGTCCAGAGTACAAAAGAAATCCTTAGAAAATCAGCAATGGCCGAGAAACTTCAGATAAAGGGCACAAATCACTCAAGATAACACCGAAAATCAGCTGGATCTAGAACCTGGATCCCTGACTCCTAGTCCAGAGTTCATTCCAATTCTAGTCATCAAGACCTTGCTGGTCCTTGGCATTGAAGCGTTATTGGTTTCTCGCCATCCTGGGCACTCATGTGGAAGGGAAGCCACATCTCCTTTGTGGAGTCCTATGTGTACGTGCTATGAGATGAGAGCACAAAAATGACCTTTACCTTCCACAGCTGCTAAATATAAAGCAGCCACATAGATAAAAATAGAACATTTGCCAACCCATGGGTACTGTCATCATTCCCCTTGGCTGCGTTCCCACCCTGCTGCTACAATCAGTGTGAACCAGAAGTAAACAGTGAGCAGCCCAGGAGCTCACAGCCTGGGAAGCGGTGCCTGGCCACCTCTGCCACGTGGATGAGGTTCGTACTGGCTGAACACGCAGAAGCCCAGTGCAGCTCTGGCCTCAGCTCTGCCAGCAACTTTCAGATGACAATGGCGCATTCACTAAACCTCTCGGCCTCAGTTTCCTTGTCTGTTATGTCAAAGGGCCCTATTGGTACTAAGGGGACCTACGGTTCCCACACACTACACTGAAGGCTGCTGAGCTCCAGCTGGCAGAAGTGAACATATTCCACTTAAAAGATCATGTTGCCAACATGGCGAAACCCCATTTCTACTAAAAAATACAAAAATTAGCCAGGCGTGGTGGCACACGCCTATAATCCCAGCTACTCCAGAGGCTAAGGCATGAGAATTACTTGAACCTGGGAGGCAGAGGTTGCAGTGAGCCAAGATCAGTTCATGCCACTGAACTCCAGCCTGGGTGACAGAAAAAGACCCTGCCTCAAAAAATACATAAATAAATAAATGAAAAAGACCATGTTGGCCAGGCACGGTGGCTCATGCCTGTAATCCCAGCACTTTGGGAGGCCAAGGCAGGCAGATCCCTTGAGCCCAGGGGTTCAGGACTAGCCTAGGCAACATGGTGAAACCTCATCTCTACAAAAAATATTTAAAATTTAGCGAGGTGTGGTGGCACATGCCTGTGGTCCCAGCTACTGGGACCACAGGCTGAGGTGGGAGAATCACCTGAGCTTGGGAGGTTGAGGATGCAGTGAGCCATGACTGCACCACTGCACTCTAGCCTCAACAACAGAGTGAGACCTTGTCTCAAAAAAAAAAAAAAAAGACTATGTTGTCTCCAGTTTTGAGGTGTGAAATGGCCTTTCTTTCATAGGATGACATGCAACACAGATAACAGTAGCTACTTTCTAGTGGTGTTATTTTAAAGCATTAGAATGAAAAACCCTAGGGTGATCCCTAGGCTGCTTCATGTGTCCATAAGTCTGGGAACCTCTGAGCTCTAGTTCTTAATGTGGTCGGTGGGCCAGTGGCACTGGTATGCCTAGCAAGCTCGCTGAAAATGTAGAATCTCGTCTCCTTCACCCCAAACATTTGAGGCTGAACCTGCAAGTTAACAAGACTCTCAGGATCCGACACACATAGACTGAGAAGCCCTAAGCAAGGGGACCCATGCACCTCTTTTCATCCTGAGAGTTTTCCGATTCAAAGCCTCCCTCCCAAACAGATGGTAAGTGATTCACCTTCATACCCATGTGGTGTGAAAACTCAGGAAAGAGGGGGAAAGGGCTGTGTTGTTCACAACCATCAGCGCCAGGCCAGAGGCTCAGTGCCCCTCTGTTTCTAGTAGGGGTAAGCTGGCTTGGAGAGACAGGATTATTGCCACACTACGCCCTGGGACAGTCTAGGCAAAAAAAAAAGGGTGGGGAGGGAGGCATTTTTTAGGATGACAAAACTAGAATTCCAGAAGTAGAGTAAAGTTATTCCCTCAGGAGACTTTGCAATAATTGAGAAATTATTTTTATGGGTACTGTTTATGAAGCAAAGCAGAGCTGCCAGGTTAGGCAAATTCCAAAGCAATGCCAAAAACACTTGACCTAAACCTCATTTATGATTAGTAATACGGGGCTGGGCCAGTGAGGCTCTTCTATTCTCAACTCTTCCTGCCCCACCTGCTTAGTGAACATATGGTTTTGCTCTTTATGGAAATCTATCATTTAATTCCAAAAAATGAATGTCATTACTTGTATCCTTTTCTGAAGGATGTGTGTCTCAGGCTGCAGAATTCTGATTTTTAAACCCAAGGGCAGGACTTGGACAACAGAGAAAGGCAAGAACCAAAGGCATTTGGGTAAATAAAAGGAATCCATCTATTCAAGGAAGAAACAAAAAGGAACTACAGGCATTTCTGTGCCCAAAGATGTCTCACTAGGTGTCATCAGAGGGACTTGGCAGAAGCAGCTGACATTACACTTGGCATTTCCCAAAAACCAAGTTGCCTTGGGAATAAATCCCATTTTTAAAGAAACTGCCTGTCCTTCTGGGAACTAACTTAATTCTGTTTGACTGAATTTTTTTTTTAAAAAATACGAGTCACAAGGAAGTTCAGAGAAACAAAATTTCACTTTGTCCCGCATTACAGACACTTTCTGGGCAAGGAGAGCCACTGCCAGTAAGGGGCATGGCACTGCTGAAGGAGAATGGGCTCCTGCATGGTTCCGTGTGGGAGCTGGGGCCCTTTTTTCAAGAACCCAGATTCATGGGTGAAAATTAATACAGGAGCCACACATAGTGAAAAAATAACAAAACTACTAAAACCACCTTAAGATTTTAGTGGAAAGATTTGAAGTGAAAGAAAATGTTTTATTCATCTGCTTTTCAAGTTAGAAGCAGGAAACAGAAAAACTCTATTTAGTATGGAAAACAATTAAAAATAGACTCCAGTCCCATTCTCATTCAAATTAATGCAGAGAGGAAGGGGGAGGGGGGAGGAGTGGAGGAAAACTATGAAGTCAGAGAGCACAGTCAAAAGGAAGATGTGAGCTCTGAACAAAATAATTAAACCTCCACTGTTATCAGAAATTCAGACTAACGAGCCCTTTCTACATGAGGAAACAGCTTGAAAACCTTACATTTCATGCTGCAAAGGACTTTTGTAAAGAGAAAGTTTATTCCTGTATGGAATTCCAAAAAGGAAAGCTTGGGATTTAGAAACATCGTCTGGAATTTTAAAGCAGAAGGGTCAACATATACCCAAAGAACTTCCGCTTCACCCCACCTCAAAGCTTCTCTGCTTTCCAGAGAAGCAGAAAAACCAACCAGAAGCAGTCAGAGACACTACAGAAAAGAAACATGAAAACTCTAAGCAGAGCTGCCTAGAGCCACATAGTATAGAGACAAACAGCTGGCAAGAATGAAGGCCAGTGAGTCTTCAAGAAAAATTCAATAGTCTCTGTTTTCAAGGTACAAAAACGTGTTTTACATTCCAGAAGATTTTCTACATAATATGTTTTCTTTTTTAAATTTGATACTCAAAATTCTGCTCTCTAAATTTCATTATGTCAAATAACTAAATCATTTAAGATGTTACTTAAAAGAGGTATTATTGTACCTAGATTTTCAAAGTTAAATCTCTATTACCATCAAGAGACACAAACTTTTTCCTTTCTCCTTTTTTTGGTGTTATGATTTGAAGAAGACAACCATGAACACCCAAGAAGTGCAACGAACCCAGCTTACTTATTCAGACACCTGATATCACCTCAAATCAGGGGCCTCTGTCTGTCTGCTGGGGTTTATTTTATGGGCCACAAGAGTGAGTAACCTGGGGCAAATGGCCTTGGGAAACAACGGGATTTGTGAAAATTTCTGTGAAATAACAGAATTTCTGACCCAGGTATCATGGAATAGCTATGTTGATTCCAGTGGGCTGGGAGTGGGGCACAAGCCTCTCTTACCTCGATTGTGTTGCAAGAGCACAATAGTAGGATTGACAATTGTTGTGGAGGGATAGGCGGATGAAGGCTTGCTAACTGGTGGAAAGACTTGGGAATCAGTTCCAATAAGTGAAGAAGAAACTTCATTTAGTAGAGGACTGGAATCCTGAAACGAACAAACAAACAATGTAACCAACTGTAAATATAAAAAGCTAGTGTTAATGTTTTTTAAAAACAAGAAATTTAAAGCTTTACAATGATCTTAATTATAAAAAGAAATGCAATCAATGACATACATTGTATCATTAATTCCAGTTCGAAGTTTAAACCGGAATGCTTATTCTCTTTGTTGGTATTAGTATGGGGCGGAGGAGAGACAGACGGTGAATGTTACTGCAAGTCTCAGCAACATCATTCATTAGGTCCACCTGCTAACAGTTGTGGGTCAATCTGGTTACTGAAAAACCAAATTCAAATCCAAGTAGAATAACATGCAAAACCCATGCAATTCCAAATGCGATCCAAGAACAAGAGCTGGTTTAATTGGGAAAAATCAGGGAAGTTTAGTACACTGTACAGAGAAATGTAAGACAACATGAGGACAAGAAGACATCAATGTAAGAACAGGGAGGAGTTGAGCAACAGTTTTTTCAGAAAGCTACTCTTAGCATCAGCATCACTGAGCAATTTTACTGATGCTTGCTTCTGAGATTTGGATATTATCCTATCCTACTGTGACATTTTTTTCACTCTAATATTAAAGTGACAAAGATCCCTAAGACTTGTGAGAATCCTGACTTTAAAAACCTGAGGGCTCTGCCAGAAATACCAATAAAATTATTAATACTAACATCATAATCTGTATAGTGGGGATGATGCCAGTCTTTTAAAACAAAATAAGACCCCAAAAGGTACTAAGAATATTTAGACAGTTTCCTTCATGATATCTATACATTTCTATTTTTGAGTTTATAAACCATAAATTGAGGATGCTCTTCTTAAAGGGCTTTAAGAACAAGATTTTAAATAGTTACTTTTGAAGCAATAATTATCTTGAAGCAATAATTAAAGATCAACTCCTGTGAACGTACCCACAAGATGAGGGCCACCCCCTCACTCACACCTAGCCCAATGCCCTGCAGATAGCAGGTGCTAGTAAATGCCACGTGAATGACAGGCGGCATCTTTCAGCAATGGTGTGTCTGAGCAGATGTTTGTAGCAAGAAAACAAATGCTTATCAAAAGAGAATATGGGCATCAGCACCCGGGACAGCTCCCAACACACAGTAGGAACTTCACAACACCGCCTAGGTCAGTCTATCTCTTCTGAAAGTCCGCTAAATAGCCTCCGCTATTTAGTTATGAGGGGCAGCTCATGTCATGAATAAAACCTTTTCTCAAGACTTAAGAAGCACAGTATGATTTTATACAAAAGTGCCTCACCTTGATTCCTCCATTTAGAAAGTGAAAAATAATTACACTTTTCCTAATTTATCTCCAAAGTGATATAATTATGATAAATGACGTATCATTAAAAACTGCCTGAATGCATCCAAGAAACACAAAGTATCAGGCATACAGCTCTTTAAAGTATAAATGCCTAATGTTATGTTTGGGTGGATCATATGAGCATTAAGCACTTTACAAATTTTATTTTGTGTCTTATTTCTGGAACATCACAAAAACAACTATTGATTAAAATAACTCAAGTCAATTAACATGACTTTTATTCTTCCTTCTTTCTCTCAACTAGCTACAGATGGAGCAGGCATCAGCTCACAGCTCAGACACCATCCACAGAGGCTCCCCCTCTTGACAGAGGAAGAAGAGAGGAATCCAAGTAGTTTCCTTTTTCACCTGTTACCCAGGGCCAAACCCAAAGCTTGATGGCCAAACTGAGGTCCTTCTGGGAGGTCTACACCAGGCTGATTAGTCAGGTTTGAGAAATCGAGGACACTGTCCCAATGAATCTGTCCTGGTACACCTAAAACCAACTCAATATGAAAACCTAGGTCTACACAAATAAATTATAGAATACACAAACTACTCACAGTGGTCTATGAGGACACTAAACATAAGACACCTTACCTGCTACTCCAGGCAAACATAATCTGTGTCAAAGGGAAGATGCCTGAACTCTCCAAAACAAGAGTGGCTTCTGAATTCTAAGTTCAGCTGAAGGTAGAGGGGAATAGATCACGGAACCATCTAGCATTTTTCTCCAATGGGACTGAGCTGCAAAATTCAAAGCTAGAAGGATATCCAAGCCCATGGGCCACATTGGGCCTGGTGCTGACCTAACTACACTGCACAGCACTAGAGATCTCAGAACAGGCCCCAGCTCAGGACGTAACGGTTCCCAGCTTTGATGTGTTTGATGCCTCATTATAATTTATCTAATAAGCCAAATAAAAAGTTTCCTTCCTGATTTCTGCATGACTGGCTTCAGCTTAACAAGCCATTTGGAACAGTTTTGCAGGCATACATCTTTACACAAAGGGATGTCAGTAAACGCTTAGTTCCATCAGCCAATTGCATGACCCACTACATGACTTTATCTCAAAATGTAGGGTGTGCATCTGAAACCCCTGAGCATTTGCTACCAAGTGAGATTCCTAGGCTCTTCTCCAGACCCACTCAGTCAGAAATTCTAGGAGTATAACCTGAGGGTGACGATTTAAACAAGCCTCCCTGATCCTCAGATGATCCCATGTACACAAAGCTTGAGAAGTGACCTCCTACTCCAAAAATCCCTTTGAGAACAAGGCCCTGACTCATGGTTGTACCCAGGGTACTTAGCAGAATGCCTAGATCATGGCAGAAACTCAATGATGAATTGTTAACTAACCAGTTACTTGCTTTTGAGTGACCCTGGCCCTCATTTGCCAGGCAAGTCCTCAACAACATAGCTAACATTCACTAGGCACCTTCTCTATGTCAAGCCCCATAACAGGAACTTTAACACTCGATCCTACTGAACCCACAGAGCCCTGTGAGTAGATTCACGTATTCCCATATTACAACTCGCAATGAAGTTATCAGATTCTCTCAATTCCCAGGTCTCCTAAGGAAAAAGGAGACCCAAGCACTTTGACTCAGCTTTTTCTCTAAGCAGTTGGGCTTTCCCGGCTGTGATGGGAACTCATTCCCCCACCCACAGGATGGGACCTGAGGCATCAGGGCCCTTTGACTTCCTGTGACCACTGGTGCACTGTTTTGCCACAAAGGCTCCTGGGACCTTCTCCTCAGGGGCCCTAGCAATTGCCTGCCTTTTGAGGTAAAAGTCCTAACATTTCTACAGGGCTTTCAGACCCACTTGCTCACTTAAACCCAACTCTCTCACAAAAAAAAAAAAAAAAAAAAAAATTCCCGGTCTCTGTCATTTCTGTATACTACAGAGAGTTTATTTACTCACTAGGTCAACAAGAAAATCTCTTCCTCCCCAAGATCTCCCTGCTCCCTGGCAAGTAGCACCCACCACGCCTGCCGTTGCTTTTCCCCATAATTCTTCAGCTTTCCTCAGCTCTCCACATGACCCCCCGCCTGGCCTGTGAAAAGCATGGCCAGTCAACATAAAGGCCACAGATGTCGTCTTTTGAGGGAGAAAGATGTGCATTCCCAACAGGACAGAGCAGACGAGGCACTGCAGAGATGGGGCACAGCCCCGAAAGACCCAGGGAAGACACACGGGAAGCATGCACGCTAGTGACAGGGGACACGGCTCCAGTCATCACACAGGCACAGCGGCAGCCAGTGCTGTCCTCAGAGCTCAGTGCTTCAGTGAGAAAGGGAATGTGACTGCTGGGAGGAGACATTCAGAAAAGCCGTGAGGAGGGGAGTCCGGCAAGCTTACGGTACTCGAAACAGCTCCCGTGAGGTCAGGCTCCGAGACTCTGCGGAGGTCCTCCGGGGCAGGAGGGACCAGCGGAGGTGGTGGTGAGAAGGATGGTGGCGTCTGGCTAATGGGGGCAAAGGAGCCAGAGGCGCGGGCTGGCTGGCTGTGGTGGGGCCACCTCTGCAGATGAGGGGGAATGAAATCATCTAGAGTCGGGAAGGTCAGAGGTGAGGCGGCAGAGGCGGTCGCTGGGATTGTGGGGACGCAGCCAAGATGCCCCAGAGGTGCTGGAGGTCTGGCAGTGCCTTCTTGCCCTCTGTCAGTATTAACCAGGTAGAGAGGGACAACTATTACCTCCGGCTGGGCTGCACTGGAGGAAGTGGCATCCTGTGGAAATAAGGGGGTTGTTATGGAAAGGGGTATGATATAAGAATTCCATATTGAAACGGTTGAGAGTGGGCATGCAGTGAGGTACTCTGAGAAATATTTAATCAGTGCCCTTTCCTCAGAGTACATGAGACAGTCGGAGCTGGCCAGCTGGCCTTCTGACACTCCATGACACAGAGGGAACCCCATCCAACTCCGCTTTTCATCCATCTATTTTTGAATCCTTTTAACACTTTATGAGAGAGAAAGAGAGAAGAACAGAACAGGCAGGCAGGCTGTGTTTAACCCCACAACACCACCATAGAGCCTAAAAGCTTGGGAGTAAATACAATTTCTTTGGCACCTTGTAATAAAACATGAACAATGAGTTTCTCACCATGTTATTAGTCTCTGGATTCCACGCTCCAGCATACTTACACATTGACAGAAAAGAGAGACAGACAAAGAGAGTACTGTGCTGAGAGGTTCAGATAGAAGAATTCGGGATTCAAGCCACAACAACATTAATGAGGAAAGGGAGGGTAGGGCAGCCCAGTGAACAATGAGCTGCTCGCATCAGTTTGGAAAGAGACAGTAGAGAAGACACACAAACATTCCTAATTTCTTGCCTTGGCTGGATAACTCGGCTGCAAAAGGTAAGATTCTTTGCTCTTCCGGTTTTCGGGATCAGAGGTAACCCGGGGGCCTAGCACAGGTGGTCTCACATCTGGGAACGAAGCCCGAGTCCCCAGGGAAGGACTCTCGCCACGGTTAACGGCATCTTTACGGATGTCAAAGAATAGCTTGGGAGGGTCAGGAGGAGGAGCAGGGGGTGGTTTTCCTGTGCCGGCTGTGCGGGAGACAAGGCCGGGAGCCGGTGCTCGGGTGCCTGCAGCCTCCGAGGGAGTGCCTTCGGCAGGGTCACGTGCAACACGAGAGGAGTTTTCTGACGCCGCCAGGCAAATGTTATTGGATAAACAAGGTACATATAAGCTGCTGACCTTTTTAATCCCAACTGCCTCATGACATGGGTTAGAGCTCACATTCTTATGATAAACTGTCCTGGTGGCTGCATAGCGCTGCTGGGGTTGGGATGAAGCACTGGGCAATGTGGAGTCCGGAAGCAAGGAACCAGGGCACACCACACCTTTGGGAGCCGATTCAGCTGCCAGGAGGACAGAGCTGGGCTGGGGTTGTGAGGGGTTCTGCTGGCTGGGGGTGGCAAGTGGGACATAAGGCTTTGGTGAGCTCAGGTAGAGGGAATCCTTGTAGGTATTGTGGATGGTGGGGGACTGCCATGCAAAGCGGTCCTTTTGAAGGAGAGGAGGGCGTGGGGCAGAGAGAACCTTTAGCAATATTTTCAAGATATGTTATCAAACAGGGAAAAAAGAAAGAGGAGGGGAAATGGAAAGAAGGACGATCATTAGAAATGACAGCATAACATGATCCAAGCAAAAACAATTCTTAACACGTTTTTCAGCACATCCTCAGGTTAGACTCCTGGTAGTATCCACAATTCTCTCTAAGTGAAGCCAAAGACTGAATCCCACTCACCTGGAGAGGTAGGCCTGACTCTCCTTTGCATCCAGAGAGGCTGAGCCCAGCCCATAGCAGGCCACATGCTACATCAATTGTGACACCAATCCTTGGCTGACTGCATCTTTATTAGACATCCTGACTCAAGAAGGGAGCCAAGTGAACTAAACACCAGTGGGAGAAGTCCCAAAGCCCCCAACTCCCTCTCAAACCTCCTTCCCTCAAGATTTATCTTTGAGCCTTTGGCCTTAGAAGTTTATGTTCACTGGAACTCTTTTGAGTGCCTTTCATTCTTTTCCTTTAGGAAAAGGAGAACTGGAAGAACTGTCCTTGTTTGTGTTCACAGGAGACAGATGTCTTAATTGAGTCACTGAGATTTAGCACTCAATTCCATAAGCATAACAAATTAACACGCCCTAAGAAGAGAATGCTAAGGATTTTTGAATACACATGTGCTCTTTTCTCAGAGGAAAGAATTTGATGAAGCTAATTATTAGAAGGAAGACAAGCATGAGATTAAAAGCACACAGTCTCCCATTTTTGATGTACACAAAAAAGGGGACCAGGCAATGAAGGACTGAATTGGCCTCTACCGGATTGGACTGTGCCTAGTTTCTCAAAATCTAGCCCCATGCCCATCTCACCCAGCCTACCACCACACAAAGGGAATCAGCCCCAGAGGTAAATGATCAGCCTCAGATTCACAGCTTAAGCCCAAAGCTCTGGTTGCAGGTCCAGAGGCTCACACAGCATCCCTCTCTTCTCAACACTGCTCCTCTTTGGGTCTCAGTGGAGAAGAGGGTCAGGAAATGGGGTGACCCTCCAGTCTGATCCTCATGTCAACAAGAGTCATCTGCCAATCTGCAGCTCAACTGGGAATTAGACTATGAGATGAGGAAACTTCATTTTGCTAGATTTTCTTTTGTTTTGTTTGTTTTGAGATGGAATCTCGCTCTGTCGCCCAGGCAGGACTGCCGTGGCGCGATCTCGGCTCACTGCAACCTCCGCCTCCCGGGTTCAAGTGATTCTCCTGCCTCAGCCTCCCAAGTAGCTGAGACTATAGGCACATGCCACCACGCCCGGCTAATTTTTTGTATTTTTAGTACAGACGGGGTTTCACCATGTTAGCCAGGATGGTCTCGATCTCCTGACCTCGTGATCTGCCCACCTTGGCCTCCCAAAGTGCTGGGATTACAGGAGTGAGCCATCGCACCTGCACCTGGCCTAGATTTTCTTTAATGGCTTCTTTTTTTTTTTTTTTTTTGAGACGTAGTCTCACTCTGTCACCCAGGCTGGAGTGCAGTGGCACGATCTCGGCTCACTGCAACCTCCGCCTCCCAAGTTCAAGCAATTCTCCTGCTTCAGCCTCCCGAGTAGCTGGGACTACAAGCACATGTCACCACACCCAGCTAATTTTTTGTATTTTTAGTAGAGACGGGGTTTCACCATGCTGGCCAGGATGGTCTTGAGCTCCTGACCTTGTGATCCACCTGCCTCGGCCTCTCAAAGTGCTGGGATAACAGGCATGAATGGCTCCTATTTTTAAAGATATCCCAGTTCTAGAAGAAAACCAGAACTTTCCTCCAAATTACACAAGTGAAGTATATTAGAGTTTGATCAATATCGGTAAGTGAATTCTGACCAAAAATGGGGAGGGTGCAAGATCTGGGTCTATTTTGAATTGATTTTTCCTTTTATTTCATTCTTTTTTTTTTTTTTTTGAGATGTAGTCTCACCCTGTTGCCCAGGCTAGAGTGCGATGGTGTGACCTTGGCTCCGTCTCCCAAGTTCAAGCAATTCTCCTGCCTCAGCCTCCTGAGTAGCTGAGACTATAGGTCCGTGCCACCACACCCAACTAATTTTTGTATTTTTAGTAGAGATGAGTTTTCACCATGTTGGCCAGGCTGGTCTTGAACTCCTGACCTCAAGTGATCTGCCCTCCTTGGCCTCCCAAAGTGCTGGGATTACAGGTGTGAGCCACCTTCCGTGGCCAATTTTATTTCATTCTTTTTTTTTTTTTTTTTTTTTTTTTTGAGACGAAGTCTCAGTCTTGTCACCCCAGCTGGAGTGCAATGGCACAATCTTGGCTCACTGCAACCTCTGCCTCCCAGGTTCAAGCGATTCTCCTGCCTCAGCCTACTGAGTAGCTAGGATTATAGGTGCCTGCTATCACACCTGGCTAATTTTTGTATTTTTTTTTTTAGTAAAGACAGGGTTTCACCATGTTGGCCAGACTGGTCTCGAACTCGTGACCTCAGGCGATCCACCCACCTCAGCCTCCGAAAGTGCTGGGATTACAGGCATGAGCCACTGCGCCTGGCCTATTTCATTCTTATATTTGTGGCATACAGGTGGCAAGAAGAAAGAATGTTAGAAAGGGTGAATAGGTGAAAAATATTTAAAAGTTGTATGGGTTAGGCACTGTGGCTTAAGCCTGTAATCCCAGCACTTTGGAAGACCAAGGCAGAAGGACCACTTGAGTCTGAGACCAGCCTGGGCAATACAGTGAGACTCTGTCTCTACAAAAAATTTAAAAAAGAAATAGCCAGGTGTGGTGGCACACAACTGTAACCCCAGCTACTAAGGAGGCTGAGGAGGGAAGATTGCTTGAGCCCAGGAGGTCAAGGCTGCAGTAAGCTGTGATGGCACCTCTGCACTCCAGCCTAGGTGACAGAGCACGACTGTCAAAAAAAAAAAAAAAGTTTTTTGAGTCCGGATTAGAACATCAACCCAGAAACAGTAAATAACCTATTCTTTAAACTCAGTTTTCAAGGCACACATAAGCTCATTGGAGAAGCAGCTCATTTGGATACGCTTGACTAATTCAATGCCTATCCTTTCCACAGGGCACCCATGGCAGTGCCAGTGAATATGCACCAGCCAAAAAAACCAAAACGAATAGCCCCTCTCTAGTATTCAGCAACAGCAAAAGCTTTCAGGTGAACTCACTTGATTTCAGTGAACATGTTTACAGACTAAACGATTCTAGAAACAAAACACTTGGGGTAGCACGCACCAAAGGGACTGGCGGGTATGCTGATAATGGCAGTAGGGAGGTAAGCAAAAGATCATTTTGATTTGAGCTCAGATTTACTTTTACTTTCAGCTCAAATGTCCCATATGTGATTTCTGCTTCTCCAAAGATAGAAATCAGCTTCAGTGAGTTTCTAACTTATTTTGGCTCTAGCCATTTATGGTGCCAGGGATGCATTACATCAGGCATGAGCCTTCCCAGGGCCTTGACCCTGTAGAGAGGACGCTTCCCCAGAGCATCAACAGTGCACTCAGATCCAAAGGTCTCCTGCCCTGGGGCTTCTTTTAGTCCTGAAGAAGAAAGGGGATAGGCACAGTGACTTTACATGCAGGGAACTACTTTTTGTTGTAAACACTGTAGGAACCACACAGGCAGTCTGCATTCTGCCCAGTTGGCTATAAATGAAATTCTATTTATCTTTTCAGAAGGTGGGTCAGTGAAAATATGAGGCTTCTGGAAAATCCTGGTATGTTTATAGTTTATACAGTTCCATAAACTACCAATTCCCTCGTCTAAGCCAGTGCATACTTACAGCTCTGGCAATCACTATATAGACAAGAAGTCATGTTTCCATTCAGAAAACACACCTAAGAGGTAATGCGTGACCTAAAAGTTCCTGAAATTTGAATGGCTGATTTTACATTGAATATGCAGGATAAAACCTCTTTGTGAGCAATTTACCAGGTTCCTTAAAGAGAACCCCAGTAAAAAGAAAATTCTTGGATAGTGACAGATAAGAAAACATACTTTGTAAAAGATATTATAGGATGTTCACCCTTACAAACCTCTTGAAGGCAATGTTTCACACAGTGATCTGAACACCATGGAGATGCTCAATAGAGCTGTGTTAAATAAATTTTAAAAGAATTTTTATTTACTTCACATGCTTTTAAAATTGTCTTTTCAAAAGAGCTGCTTAAGAAGCCAAAAAGAATTACTGAGTTACCCTTTGAATTAAGTCACTGATAGTAGAAGAGGACATGCTTCTAAATTTGCTTTGAATTAATCAGCACTCTTTCTTGATCTGCATAGAGCTGATGGCATTCATTCTTGAGATGGCTGAAAAGAAGTATGTCTGCCACAGGCAGCACATTTATACACTGTGAAAGGGTTTAGGGATGGGAAAACCATGGCACGTCATTTACCGGACAAGTGACCTCCCCAGTCCCTCTGTCTAATGAGGACTTCAAAAAGCCAGGCTCATTCGCAGCTCCTGGTTCTAACCAGTGACCCAGGATGCATATGGCTGTACCTAGGGAGGCAAGTCATAGCAGGTGGCAGAAAGGATAAATGTGTTTGTTGCTCAGCATACAAGGCAGTCAATTAAGCAACCAATTCCACACTGAGGAGGATAAGCATCTGTAGAGAGGGAGAAAAACATCATCTCTGATTCAGCTTCATTTCAGCAGCAAGTGCCTTTTTACATCCTCACAACAGGAACCAGAGGATCATTGGAGAAGTGGGGTGGGAACTAGGAAGGACCTGCAGAATTTCCAGACTCCTTGTGAGTTCGGGGAACACCTTCACAGAAGGAAGCCACGGGGAAGCGGACCACACAAGGAACACATTTCTGCAATAGTTTTTGAGCAGCACAGCTTCCTTTAAGAGAAAGGACTAGGCTAGGTGTGGTGTCTCACACCCATAATCCCAACACTTTGGGAAGCCAAGGTGGGACAGTGGCTTGAGGCCAGCCGTTGGAGGCTTCAGTGAGCTATGATGACATCATTGCACTCTGGCCTGGGCAACAGATAGAGACCCTGTCTTAAAAAAAGAGAGAGGAAGAGAGAAAGAGAGAGAGGGGAGAGAGACAGGGGAGAGAAAGAGAGAGAGAGGAGGAGTAGTCGATTCCACAGATGTGGCTCCTGTATGCAAAAATGTTCATCACAGATCACCTAAATTAAAACATGGTCTATTCCCTTCATCAAAATGACAAAGTAACAACAGGAGAGGGAAGGAAGAAAAGATCAGGAAAGCCACCTAGGGGGAAAGACTTAAGCAAAAGTATCCTTACTCCATTTGTACAGCTTTGGGGGATTTTCTTTTGTAGGATACAGCCGGGCTGTACTGCCATCCATTTTGCCTGTTCCTGGGCTGCTGGACTTAAGGCCTGGCCACAGCTACCTGATCTTAATCTGTAAGGATACTGTTGCTGGAGTTCTTACAGCACCATCTCCAGAAAACAACTGGAATAAACACAAGATGCATTCTTCTCTTGAATATTACACTCTAAAGAATTTTTTTGAAAAACATGTCAGACCTTTTTCCTACGTATCCAAGGCTAAATGAATTCCCTCTTTCAGAACACTTCTACATACAGAACAAACCTAAATAGGCATCAAGGCCTATTTCCAACACCCTGGTACAGACCAACCTCATTCCATGCCTCTGCTCCCCTTGACCCCAACTTTCCCTTAGCTAGGTCCTTGCAGAGCCTATCCAGAGTTGTCCAAAAGCTTGAAACCTATTCCGTTATCCAGTTGGGGAAGCAGGAAGTCACCAGTCTAAGTTAAGAGACTCAAGAACAGGTACCACGCACCAGTCCCCACCCTGCCCTTGGGCACATGCCTACCTGGGACTTGTCGGAAGGAAGGTTGGGATGCACACTTCTGTAGCCCTTGGCAGCGAGTGAAGAGGGCTGGGCATTTCCATTGGCATCAGCACTGGAAGAAAGCCTCCACTCATCTGAGAAATAGGGAGGAAAAAACCTCTCACTCACAGGGAATAACTCCCTGGTTCCCCTGTAACTCCGGGGTCCTTGGTAGAAGGCCAGAAAGGTGAGAATGCAAGAGAAGCCATACCTGCTGAAGAAGGCTCTGGCTCCAGACCTACACGTGGTGCAGAAAGGATGAAAACAAGAAAAGGGGAAAAACAGAAATGGTTACATTTGCAGGAAACAAGCATGGAACTGCATAGAAGGTTGAAAATCCAGCACCCCGTTGTTTGACACAAAATGCCCTCAGTCACGATGGCCTGATTACCATAGGAACCCACTCGAAACCATGATGTGCTCACAGGCACTGACCTTTGAAAATACAAGGCTCACATTCACAGGGATGAAGAAACAATTGTTACTTGACATTCTTATTTTACAGACAAAAAGGCAACAGAATTCTCTACTGTCCAGTCTCTACTCACTGACTCTCATTCCCCTTCCTCGAGCCTGCTGTGGGCTCAGAATGACCACTCCCAACCAACTAACAGGCCCAGGAGAGAGAGAAGTGGATAAACACTTTTTCCAGGGGTGCTGGTGCTGGACTAAGGGGCAGAACATGACTTAAGCTGGGAGGTATCTGCTGCGATAAAGACTTTTTTTTTCTCCCTCCCTGCTTTTCTTCTTTCCATTAAATGAGCCACATAAACATTTCAAAATCTAATCACCCTTCCTGAGTGTTCATCACATCACAAAGCACCCTTGTCTCCCTTCAGCCTTCCCAGCCACTGCCTGATGCATTTCAGCCATCCTAAACTTCTAGTTTGATCCACATAGCACATAGCACCATGAGGCAGCAGAGTGCAGTGGTTACAAGCCTGACTGGAAAGGCAACTGGGCCTCAATTCATATCCTGGGTCTACCACCTAAGGGTTCTATGACCCCGGGCAAGTTATAAGCCTCAGTTTGCCCATCTGAAAAACGGAGATAATGATATGCCTGTTTTATAAGTGTTGTTAATAAGAACATTTATGTATGCAAAATGCCTACCACAGTGCCTGGCAAAGCTCAGAAAATGTTTGCTATTTATCATCTTCTGTATCATCTCTTGTCTCTACTCTCTATCCTTGATCTAACCCAGGGGTCCACAGACTTTCTTCTATAGAGGGCCAGATAGTAAATATTTTAGGTTTTATGGGCCATATGGTCTCAGATGCAACTACTTGGCTCTGCTATTGTAGGACAAAGGCAGCCACAGATGATATGTAAATGAATGAGCATGGCTGTGTTCCAACAAACCTTTATTTATGGACACTAAAATCTGAATTTCATAAAATTTTCATGTGACATACAATACCATTCTTCTTTTGATTTTTCTTTCAACCATTAAAAAATGTAAAAGCCATTCTTAGCTCGAGGGCTGTATAAAAAAAGGCACAGGCCAGATTCCACTCACAGCCACGGTTTGCCAATCCCTAATCTAGCCAAGCCTTAACCCCTTGTTCTCCCAGGCTGCCTCCTCTTGACTCACCATGTAGAGAAAGAGGGACTAATACTGCAGTCTCACTGCCCAATCCTCCATTTCAATGTGGGTCCCTCAGGAGCTAGACATGGGCTTTCCAGATGCCAAGTTGAGATTTACAGACATTTACCGAACACCTCTCTAAGTGCCACTGTGAGTCACTGTTACGCCCATTTAGTTTTAGTTCAGTGTACACAACAACTCTGTGAAGTAGGTAATCACTCTCCTTCATGGATGAGGAAACAGAGAGGCCAACTGACTTGCCCAAAGTCACACAGCCAGGAAGTGACAAAGCAGTCAGCCCAAGTCTCCAGAATCCAAACCTAGCACTCTGCCTACCACCCCCACAGCCACCAGCCTCCCATCAGCCACGAAGTGGATGCTATGCTTCAGAGAGGTGGTGGGAGCCAAAAAGAGCTGGAGCAGAAGGCAAGGTAGGGTAAAGGTTCCGAGTGATTGGCATTCACGTATAGCAGTGGTGTGGCTGCATCAGGGCTTGCTGAAACACAGGTGGCTGGGGCTGGATCTCGGCACTTCTGATGCAGTAAGTGTGAGGTGAGGCCCAAGAATCTGCATTACTAACAAGTTTGCAGGTGATGCTGAGACTGCCAGTCCGTAACCGACACCTGGAGAACCACTGATAAGAGGCACACTCAAAAACATCCTTATTCTGGAAAACTAGCTGTATCCATTTTATTTTTTCCCCTTTAAAACAGTTTTTAAATTTAGCTACATATTCTTTTAGCAGGTTGCCTGTTACATTTCTGCCACTTCCTTACAGACAATTCACTGCCATTTGTCTTCTCCACCCCACAAAAACTGCATGCAGTCGGCCCTCCATATCCACGGATTCTGCATCTGTGAATTCAACCAACCGTGGATCAAATATTGGGGGAAAAAACACAAAATAAGAAAACAATAATAATACAACATTAAAAAAATACAGAACAACAACTATTTACATAGCACTTAGGTATTACAAGTAATCTAGAGATTATTTAAAATACACAGGAGAATGTGCATAGGTTATGTACAAATACAATGCCATTTTATATAAGGGACTTGAGCATCCTCAGATTTTGGTATCTGTGACGGTCCTGGAACCAATCACTGGCAGATACCAAGGGACAACCGTAGTTGGGAAAGGTACAGGACATGTGTTTTGCTCACATTACTGCAATGTACCGGCTTGTATGACCAGGAGCAAGTTCACTAGCCATGCTAAATTTTACTTTTCTCATCTATAAAATATAATCCTTACCCCATACTCCTCACAGGGAGTATGATTCTTTGATTCTCTCCAATCGAAGAATTGGAGAATCTTTGAGAATCAAAGATCAGGTACATGAAAGTACCTCTGAGTGCACCACACTCCCTGTCGCATCCAGACGGCTCCCTGGCCCAGAGCTCCCCTCACTCCTGGCAGGCCCTTAAACACCTGGTGACATGCCGTGACAATGGTCCACTTCTTCCCTCATAGCTATCACTTTTACCGTTCCATCCTCTTTACTAAGTTGCTATTTCTAGTCCACCTTTGTTAAATAAGTCTATCAAATTTATTAGATTTATGCATATACTAACGTCAACAGGTTCTGAGTGAAGAGCTATCTAATGAAGGATGTAAACTTCGTACATGGAATTGGGGACACATTATTTTGCCCACTTTCTGGTTCTCAGTTGGGTTGGTTCTATTCAAGTGACACTAGGAAACAGCTATGTCATGGAAAGCTGAAATGTGAACTGTTCTTCCAAACCTCCAGGTATCATGAACGGATCATCACTGTGACATAAGATTGCCTAGTTTCAGCCCTGAGTCTCTATCTTGCTAACTGCATATCCTGCGGCAAATGACCTGGCCACATCTGTGAAATGGAGATAATATCTACCTCTTTTGAATCATGAGGACTAAATGAAAGTATTTGGCATAAAGCATGTGCTTTGCAAAATCACAATTCAAAGCATAAGGGGGGAAAAAAGCCATGGACAAAAATGAGCATTGTTGATCTCTGCCATGTGATAAATAGCTTTAAGAACAAGATCCTTAGGGATAGATCCACTTTTTCTTCTCATTCCAAGTCTTTAAAACTGTTCCCCTTCCCCTACCCCAAAAAGGCAGTTCCCAGGACCTCTTAAATGTTCCTCTCTTCCTTGTTAAAGGAGAGCTGTATTTCTGACATCTTATCATCCTTCATCTATTACCTCATCTTCTGAACCTGGAAGGTTGGTAGCAGCCCAGGGCCATTTGTGCCTGTGTGCAGAAGTATGAAATTTTGCACACATGATCATCCATTATTAACTCCTCATTGAAGAGACTGTCAAAATGCTTCTTTCAATAAACGTTACCTTAGAGCTCCCAAGGTCGGGGGAGTGCCTCAGAAAGTTGGATCCTAGAGAGCTTTTGCAGTCCTGAGAGACCCACCCTTTCTGCAAGAAGCATAATTTACTTTGCCTTATCTTTTCCTCCAGCTGTTCTTTATTTGCAATCTTTTCTGGCCTGTGGCTGTAGCCTCCTGATATTTTATTTTATCTCATCTCATTCTATGCTAATTTCATTATGACTTGTTTTAAAGTCTTTTGCTGATCAGTCAATTCTTCTTGGGATCTTAGGATAATTTTCACTGAGTGAGTCTTGATGTGTTCTGGTAAGAGTATTTAAGAGGTAGATGACAGGTGTTAATAGTAAGTCTAAGGGTGTTCCAAATCTTATTTGTGTTTATTTTGTAGTCCTACTGTACAGTAGAGAATTTAACTTTATCCAAAAAGAGATCTGGCGTTGGCCCTCAGCTTCTGGGATGTAATCTCTGAGCTCCTGGAAAGTCATGCCTGATAGGAGTGACTTTGTTTATCTGGGGCTTTGAGTCACACCAATTATGTGACTTGGGGTGGGGGCTTTGAGCCACCAGGAGCTCAATCGATTAAGAAGTTGGACTGGAGATTGAGATCTGCCCTGTGGGCAGTGGATCATGCTTATGTAATGGAGCCATGGTAAAAACGCTGAACACAAAGGCTCGGGTACAGTTCCTGGTTGAAAATGCTCTGAGAACACTGTCACACATCACTGCTGGGAAATAATATGTCCTGACTCTCCACGCAGAGTAGGCAACAGAAGCTCCGCATTTGGTACCTTTTCCAGGCTCCAGCCTATGCGCATATTCTCTTGCCTTTTTTAATCTGTATCCTTTCCCTATAATAAACCATAACCCGGAGTGTAGCAGCTTTCAGTAAGTTGTGTGAGTCCCTCCAGCATTGTACCAAACCTGAGACTGGTTTTGGGAATCCCCTGAACTTGCAGCTGGTGTCAGAAGGGAGGGTGCACTCTTGTGAGGACTTTTCCCTCCAACTTCTCAGCTGGCCCTAATTCTCACACATGTACTCATCAAAAAGACTCTAATTTAATGGAGGTACAGGGTACCTTTAATTGCTTCAATGTTAACCTTCTTATGGTATCTTTTTGCTACTGCCATTCCTGGAGAGCAAATGTGACAGTCAAAACCAGAGGAAATAATTTGACTGCAGGTCCAAGAATCTTTACGTCCAAAGCTAACTTTGCATTCAAGAATCAGGCAGTAAGGACTGGAGCCAACTGGTACAGAATTAACAAAATATAAGGGCTGAACTGGACCCTGGCATCTAAGTCAGAACACAGGAATTGATATATCAAGCCACAAGATCTTTAGACTATACCAGACAGAAAGCTTGGTAACACACCCACCACCAGCTCAGGCTCCCTGTCTGGAGTGAAAACACCCTGACCTGGGACATGATCTGAACCAACATGGCCAACGCTCAGACCTGGTGTGGCAATGAGGTCAGGAGGCAGGGATAAGGTGTTGAGGTTTCTCCTGGGGGCAGGGAGTCGGTACTAAGATTACTGCCATTCCTTTCAGATGGTACTGATCCAAAAACCAAGGTCCACATTCAGAGATGAGGAGGCTGATCAGGAAGCTGTGGTCAGGGATCTTGAGTTAAGCCACCACTTGAATGGAGGAGTCTGGAGAATGAGTGTTAACTGGGCAATTTCAAGGGCTCTCTCTGTCATTCCACCCCCGAGAATGTCTCCATTCTCTCAAAGTTCATGTGGATGCAGATGGCTTCCAAATCCACACATTGGACTCCAAATTTCCAAATTCTCATTAGAAACATTCTCCTGGAAGTCCTTCTCTTGCCAAGAAACTCAACATGTCAAAAGATGGAATTCAACATTCTTTTCAGCACTCTTCACAAATCCCCCCATCTCCATGAGTGCCACAATTACTCTCCTAGCCAACCAGGGAAGACATCTCCTGGGCCACATGGAGTCTTACCTCTCTGTGGTCCTTAAATACATCACAAGAAGCCCTGGTCATTTCATTCTCCAAAAGACACTTTGACCCTCAGCCTCTGCTCTTCACTCCCATTGCCACCATGCTAGGGGTGAGGCCCTCATGGCTTCAAACTGAAATTATTTCAAATCTTTAACAAGCCTCTTGACCTGCAGGAACTAGAATGGTTACTCTTAAAAAGCACTTGCTTTGGGCCTGTGTCAAATGCTTGACATGAAAGAGCTCATTTAGCTGGGTGTGGTGGCTCACGCCTGTAATCCCAACACTTTGGGAGGCCAAGGCGGGCGGATCATAAGGTCAGGAGTTCGAGACCAGCCTGGCCAACACAGTGAAACCCGGTCTCTACTAAAAATACAAAAAAAAAAAAATTAGCCAGATGTGGTGGCACACACCTATAGTCCCAGCTACTTGGGAGGCTGAGGCAAGAGAATCGCTTGAACCCAGGAGGCAGAGGTTGCAGCGAGCTGAGATCGTACCACTGCACTCCAGCCTGAGTAACAGAGTGAGACTCCATCTCAAAAAATAAAAAAAAAAATAAAAAGAAAGAGCTCATTTAATCTCAACAACTCTGTTATGGTCATCTCCAATTTACAAATAAGGCAACTGAAGCCCTGTAAGGTGGAGTAATTTGTCCATATCACAAAGAGAGTAAGTGGCAGTGCTCAGCCTCAGTAGAGAACTGTGTGAAACCAGAACTATATCATCTCTCCCAGGTGAGGGGGTTGGGACAAGGACTAGAAATAGGGTGCACTGCTGAAATGTGGGTATCAGGGGGCCAGGTAGGGACTGGAGCTTCCAGTCCAGGCAAATAATCAGCAACCTGGACACCTATAGGCATTGAAGAAGGTGGCAAACAGGGCGCAAGTCAGAGAGGAAGCAGACAGAGCAGCTGGGGGACAAATGCCGTCCCTGGTGAGAAGGGAGGGAGCCAGACACCATCTGACATTAGCTATCTGCAAAGGCATTGGGAGTAGGAAGCAATCCTTGGCAAGAGCCATCCACTGCCTCACACTTGGGCTCCCAGTCCAGACTGGGCTTGGCTGTCTGCAAATACCGCTGAAAACTGTTTTTATGAAGCCAGGGAAGGCCCAGGAGCTCCTAGGCCCCAGGATAGGACAATAGACTGGTATGGACCAGCAAGTTGTCAATCTGGAGGTTGACATAGACACTGTCAGAGTCAAGAGCCAGCAGGATGCTAGCCAATAGGTAGCAAGGTAAGGGGACAAGATTCCCATTCCTGAATTGTCTATACTCACATTCTCATTTTTTTTTTTCTTTTTGAGATAGAATCTTGCTCTGTCTTCCATGCTGGAGTGCAGTGGTGTGATCTCACTCACTGCAACTTTCACCTCCCGGGTTCAAGCAATTCTCCTGCCTCAGCCTCCCAAGTAGCTGGTATTACAGGGGTGCAACACCATGCTTGGCTGATTTTTGTATTTTTAGTAGAGATGGGGTTTCACCATGTTGGCCAGGCTGGTCTCAAACTTCTGGCCCCAACTGATCTGCCCACCTCGGCCTCCCAAAGTGCTGGGATTACAGGTGTGAGCCACTGCGCCCGGCTTACTGACATCCTCTTTTAAGCCCACTCCCCAGTGTTAACTCATTCTAGTCTGCTTTGTATATTTAATGAGCATGTGGGGTTTTTTTGTTTCCTCTACTCAAACCCAGTTTGTTCCTTTACATCCAAACTGCCCTCCTGTACCATCTTAAATTTATCACCAATCAAAGGGATTCCATTTGTGTTAGGCTAATTTCCAAACTTCCTAAGGTCACAGAGCATTCTGGAGCTAGAAAGGCTTGGAAAGCATCTGGCCCAAGTTCCTCGTACTTGATATGGACTCAAAGCCACTAGGACTTACCCACAGCCCGAAAGGAAGATGGATGACTACAAGTCCACACCTGACTCCTCTTGCAACGTACTGCCTTTTGCCCTCACCTAATGCACCTAGAATTGCTCTCTTTTCCTCCTTTCTCATCACAATTCCAAGTGACTCACTCAGCACCTGGCACATAGATAATGCTGAATGAATGTATGCTTATTTGGATTCGATGATCTCAGTTCACAAAGATGAATTTACTGTAAGGTGTGAATGACTGATAACTATCCCTTAATTCTTCCGAGTACAGTATTTGCATTTTAAAACAATCTGATGATGGTTTGGTGAAAAAGATGTGGTGAAGTTTCTTTTCACCAAATTAGCTGGTAGAAATATGTAAGACATAAACGTATTTTGGGACAAGAGAGTGTTTCCAAAAGTGCCTCAAATCCACACACGGGGCCGGGCATGGTGGCTCACACCTGTAATCCCAGCACTTTGCCAGGCCGAGGCAGGTGGATCACTTGAGCCTACGAGTTCAACACCAACCTGGGCAACATGGAGAAACTCTGTCTCTACAAAAAATGCAAAAATTAGCCAAGTGTGGTGGCGTGCACCTCAGCATCTTGGGAGGCTGAGGTGGGAGGACGGATTGAGCCCAGGAGGCCGAGGCTGCAGCAAGCCATGATTACATCACTGTACTCCAAGCTGGGCAAGAGAGTAAACCCTGTCTCAAAAAAACAAAACGAAACAGAAAAAAAAACAAATCCACACACGGTACTGGTAGCACAGGCGTGCACCTGGTGGGCATTGTGTTCTACGTCAATGCCACACTGTAACCACTAGAGGGAGCTCCAGGCTCCCTCTCCACCACCTCCATTTGCTGCCAGAGGACGGGACAGCTGGTTTGTAAGGTTATTTGACTGGGCCAGGGGACTGCACATAAAGCCTTTCTCTTTGCATCATCACTTAGGATTCTCTCTTCTCCAAATGCTCTCTAGCTTGGGAGTGGGTCGTCCCAGTTAGGCTTGGAGAGGCTGGATGAGGTTAGCCTTAGAATAAAATAACTTTGCCTTCTCTCCTCACCCCCACCTTTCCAGCGGGTCAGGAGTCAGGGCTGGGCTCAGGGATGCAGGACCAAGAAGCTACTCTGTTGACTTTTAGGGCTGTGGGCTGCTCGGGCCTGCCCTCAGCCTAAAGATAAAGAAGCCCTCACGGGACCAACATCACCAGAAAGGGGTTTGTGCTCAAACCCTAGCCTGGCCTCATCCACCAGCATGTGCCCCGGCACCTGTTATGGGTAGCTGGGAAGGAAGAAAGTCAGTTTCCAGGACGCTAGGTCTGGCCATTTCCATCCTACATATCATATCTGTCTGATCACAACACACCACTCCCGCTGCACCAGAAGGGTCTGCATACCCTACTGCCTAGCCTCTCTGGTCCCAAGGGAATGGTCCTCCCCTCCATTCCATTTCTCCCTCCCTTTCCTTTAAGAAAGCAAGCTCCCATCCCCTACAGCAGCAGCTCTCAGATGTGGTCCTTGCACTAGCAGCATCGGCATGAACCTGTCAGAAATGCGAACCTTCAGACCCTATCTCAGACCTGCAAGTGGGAACCCTACATTCTAAAACTCCGGGCTGGGGCCCAGCAACCTACCTTTTTACTCCAAGTGATTCTGATGCAGCTAAAGTGTGAAAGTCACTGCCCTACAGAGTGGAGAGGTGCTGTCTCACCCTAAACTAACTGTGCCTGATCTCGAAGTCAGCATTTGCCAACTACCAGAATACTTGGGCTGTGCAAAGTCGTCTCTGGAGAGGCCAAAATAATCTAATCATAATCAAATAGCAGCTAACATCTAACAGTCTATTCCATGCCACCAGGCATGATACACAGCACTTCATACACTTCTTCCTCACAATAATCCTATGAGGCAGATGCAATTATCAACCCCATTCTACAGTTCATTAGGATTGAGAGAGAGTGAATAACTCGACCAAAATCGCACAGCTGACAGGTGGTGGGGACAGGGTGTGCACAGAGATCTACCCAGTTCTGAAGTCCCAGTTCTAAACCTCAATACCTCAGGTTTCCCAAGTGATGGGTTAAGGTGGGGAGATGGGCTTCATGTGGCTTCTTTGATCTCCCTTTGCTCCTAGTTTACACTGGGCCTTTGAACTACTCTCCTGATCCTGCTCCCGCAGCTGGCTGGTGGCCAATCCCAGGCCTGAGCCCTCCCCACCTCTGCTTTTCCAGGAGCAAGGTCACTGAGTCATCCACACTTCTCAGTCTCCCCTGGCTGCACCTCCAGCCCAGCCTGGACAGGTCACAGTGAACCTCTAAGGAAGCAGGGATGAGCTCTGAGAAGCCCAACCTCTAGCCCATCGCACCGCTTACTTACCCCCCATGCCCTAAGCTATTTCAGTCTGCATGAGAGCAGTCTGCAGAGCACTGGCTCTGGTCACAGGATGACCTGCTCAGTCAAAGCTAACATAAAGTGTGGTTATTGCTGTGCCTTCATCTGCAGCATGTGACTGTCAGTTTGAGGCTTTGACCACTACCCATCCAAAGGATTTGACTGTCCCAGGGGACCCTAAGAGAACCCAGAGGTATCTGATGAACTCACACCCTCCTGAGTAAAAACACCAGAGCCTCCTCCCGCCCCTCCCAGGTGGCTTTGAACAGCTTTCCCTAGCTTTCTCGCACCTGGTTTGCTTTCGTGTTGCGGGGTTTCCTGAGGGCTCGCAGGGCTACTGCTTGGGGTTTCCCTGTAGGAAGACGAGGCCCGGAGAGTCACTGCTCCCTTCCCAGTGCAGATTTTTGTAGGATCCATGTCTGAAAAGAAAAGGTCCAAAATTGAAGACTGAATCCAAGACTCCTGAAGGATTAAAGGACAGTTGGTTAGCAAATTGTTACAGCCGGGGAATGAGATGAACCTGGTTACAGCCACGCGAAGTCTTTGAACACTTGTGGTCAATGAAATTAATCTGTGGGTGGTGGAGAGGGGCAAGTTTTCAGAGGTTTACTGTGCATCATGAAGTTAGGGGAACATGACGGCAATGATGAGTTCTGAGTAAATGGATGAGTTATACTATCAGCTGAAAACATTTCAAAATGAAAGCAGGTTTATTCCTTTTATTAAATGAAGTTTAGGTTGGTGAGCAGACTTCTGACCAGTTAGTAAGGCACAGTTCAAGAAAGAGTTTATGAAAGATGTTTCAAGCTTCCAGACCGTACTTCTCATTGAAGACCAAGTTGGCAACTAAGGAAGTGGGGGGGTGGTTCCATGGAGAACAACTACCCCTTGCAGTTTTCCAGTGGGAAAAGGAAAAGCAAATCTTGGATCAGCAAGTCAAGACTCCCGAAATGCTGAGACAGAAGGATATGCTGCCTGGCAAGAAAGCTCACGAGTGACAGCCTCACTTTCCAAACGTAACAAAACTCACAGCAACAAAAACGACTCAGAAGGCTAAATCCTTCAATGAGCAGTGTCCACCGCGCCTCAGCTGTCTTCACAGGGTCCTGGCGTCTCCTACAGTTTCACTAGGGCCTAATAACAGACCCGGGTCAACTTTGAGAGTTTCCTTGAGAAAGATTTCAAAATACGCTTCAAAAGATCTGAATGCCATCCTGCAGGAAATCAGTCACGGAGGCAGGGAACCGGGGCAGACCACACAGTTCTGGGAGGCACACGCACTGAGTGTTTCTTTATGTGCAGCTGAGCTATGCAGAACGCCACAGTTTTGTTTTGTTTTCAAATTGCTCACAGCTTAGATCCCTGACCTAAAATTGTTACAGTTAGGATTACAGGTTGACAATTCAGGGTGTGTGTCTGGGCAGGATGTGAGTTCAGACATCCAACTCATCCCCATTCCCGTCCGAGGGCAGAGAGAAGCAAAGCCTCTTCTCTCCTTCCTTTCCACGCCAGCAGCCCCCTTCCAACAACTCAGGGAGAATGATCACTAGCGTCAGACAAGGGAATGGACCTGCCTCGTCAGCACCTCTTGTATTGAACACAATGCACGAAACGCACAATGTGTGGCGGGGCAAGCGTCAGCCTTGGAGAGCATCTGACTTATCCAACTCTATCAAGAGGCTAAGCGACTGATGTCACCAAACTATTGGGAAAACTGGTTCACAGTCACTTCAAAAGGATGAGGGGCACACTGATGGATGCAGCCCATCCATAGGTTCCTGGACACACAGCCCAGTTACTTCTGAAAGCGCCACTGGATAAAGTACTGTGTAGGCCTCATGTGTCCCACTTTGTAGAGAAGGAAGCGATGAGCCAGAGCTGACATCTGAACTGTACTCCCCCACCCTCTGGAGGGGAGAGGCAGGAAGTGGCTGCAGGTAAAATTGGGGAAGGCAAAGGGGATGCTCTGGGATGGCCTGGTGAGCATCAGAGGCGAATCTAGGTTGGGCACCTAAGGGCAGCTGCTTCAAATTCAGCTGAGTTCAGAGGTTCTCTGTGAGACCAGGTTAATTCTCAGGGAGACTGCAGTTTTTGCTAAAGAACTGGGAGTTGGAAACCTCCAGGGAGAGCCTAGGATGTCCATGCACCTCAGACCCATCCCAAAGGGAAAGATGAGCCTCCAGATTGACCCTCCTCCTAAAGAAAAGAGGGGCAAGGCCTCTGTCCTCGGTTCTTCCCCACATTCGCTGGCTCCCAGGAAAATGCACACACACATTCACATACACAGAGGAAGGAAGGAAGCAAGCTGAGGAAGTGAGACGGAATGCCTCCTAAACATGCAACGATTCAGCTCAAAGTGCGTGTTAGAAGAAAAGAAGAAAGGAAAACCATGCCATGATCTGCTCACAATTAGAGAAAATCAACCGACCCAAGGAGATACCTGTAGGGAGAACTAGGCCTGAGGCGTTTTTCACTGTCTTCACAGGAATGATTTTAACAGCAGAAATAGAGCGTGCGCGTAAAGGGTCGGCAGTTGCTGAAAACACAAAAGGGTAAATGGTGCATCCAGAAAGAACATTTGGGAAACACTCAGGCAGTTGAGGAACTGGGCAGGGACAATAGGAGGAAGTCGCCCACACAACAAGAACAATACAAAGGGCAGTAGATGCAGTAATTAAAAATAACCTGCTTTCTCTCTTTAGAGTTCTAGGCCAAGACAACAGACCCCTCCCCTCCAACTATTACCCAAATACAGCTGGTCAGTGTTGATCGGTGCCTCCTGCCACACCAGGAGCTTGCCAAGGCTCTGGACAAAGATTTACAGAGGCACACAGATGGCCTGGCAAACAGAGGAAGGGGAGAGCACTCAGGGTCCACAGGGCCTCTTGGGAGAATGCTGGGGAGTGGGTTCCGAGGAGGAGGGCTGTGGCCCATGGGCTCCAGATGAGTGGAAGAACGAAGGAATGAGATCGTGAGTTGCCTGGTCCCTTCAGCCATCAGAGCTACTTCCCCCATAGCATAACTTCCGGGGTCTTGTGCCTGCTCCGACAATTGTAGCCCTCTGGCCCCAAGCAAAACAGAGCCCCCATCTGTTAAACAGCAGATGGCCTTGCTCAAACCCACCCTTTCCTGGTCAGGAGGTGCCAAGTGTCCAAGTGCATATGTAGTCTGTGGGCAGCACCCAAGTGCACAGCCCAGAACCCCAATGCCCAGCTGAGCTAAGGCAGAGCAGGGATGCCTGCCTGGGACGTGGTGAAGGCTACCACTTGAACATCCTGGGTGCTCAAACTTATCTATCTTCAGGGTCTCTGGGCTCCCTGCCTGCCCAGATTCTGTAATCTCATGGTAGGCACGTTCCCTAACTCTCCTCACACTGAGCCTGTTGTGAGGCCTCCCCTCGTCCTCTCTTTCAAGGGCAGCACATAAAGAGGGATGGGAGCTCTGTGTGAAGGTGCCAGAGTCGACTGTGGCCACAGATCTACAGAAACACAACAGGTAGGGCTGTCTGGGAACAAGACCGCCCTGCAGTCAGCATTGTGTTGATGAGCCCATCAAGGCAACAGAAAGGAGGCATGTCGGCCAGAGACAGTGCACCTTCCAGTCCATCCTGCTGTCAGCTCACCTCATAAGGCATGGGGCAGTCACACGGCGCCTGGCCATCAATGACTAGGTTGCCAACGACGCTACTGCATGGATTAAGACACAAATGTGCTCTCACAGCATCCTCCTGTCTGCTCCACCTGGGAGATGGGCTTGGGGGAGACTTTTGTAACCATTTTCAGAGGAAGAAGCAAGAGGCTCAGTGAACTGCTCAGGCTCATTCAGTTCTCAAGCGGAGAGGCTGAGACCGGAGCTCAGCTATCCCAGCTCTGGTTCAGTAACCTCAGGCCACCCTGATGCCCTTCAGGTCACCCCTGCCTGCTTGTTTGCAGAGAAAGGTGAGTCTCACCAAGGAGAGAGTGGGACCATTCCACCTGCCACCTTCCCCCACACGCCTTAAGTCTCTTGTATAAATGAGTTCACATGGATGGGGTCAATGACCCCACAGGTTTTAAACTAATAGGGCCCCCACCCTCCCCAAGCTCCTCACTGGATGCTAAACACATGCCTGCAGCCACTCCACAGGCACTGCCCCTCAGAGCTCCCTAAGTGCAACTTGGTTGAGACTGTCCAGGGCCCCACACCATGGGTGCAGAGGGGCGACCAGGCAGGGAGGCAAGAACAGGAGCATGGCAGGTCCCCTCTGGCCACCAAGGAACCCACTCCCACACCACCTGGGCCCTGTACCCCAGCCCCTCCTAGTCTCTGGACATACCCTCTATGGCTGGTTCCTTTCACACTTTGCCTTGTCTTAAAAGGAACACTTTGTTGACCCAGATGGAAATTACAAAGATCAAAATGCCAAATTGTTTGGAATTATTCTTTGAGATGCATCTTGACTTAAATGCCCAATGCAAGGATTCTGGCCCTTCCTCTTGTATACCATAAAATTTAGTGGGATGAGCATTCATTCCAATTTTGAATTTGAAGCAGAAATAAATACAGCAGATCATAAATTCCCTCATCTTGTAGATAAGGGAACCCACACCCACAAAGATAAAGGGCCTCTCAAGATGTCCTGTTCATGAGTGGCAGAGCTGGGACTTGAACCCATGCCTTGTCACTCCAGCTTGAGCGTCCATCACACCACACAGTAAAAGTGGCACCGTGAGCCCCGTAGCCAGGCTATCTGTGCAGCCACACTGAGGTCAGGATGAAAGTCTCCAGGCTAAGCAGGACCTCAAAGGTCATCGCATCCATCATTCATTTCACATTTAAATCTTTTATCCTAAAAATTTTAAAAACCGAAACTATGAGAGGATGTGCATTAAATTAATGCCACTGAAATAATTTATTTTAATGATTTAGGTTCTTGCCTTAGGGTCAGGACTGTGAACACATCACTGTTTATTATAGGTGAAGGTAAAAGGCTGAGCAAGGGATATTTCAGGCTAATAAATGCCATCTGTACCAGGCATGAAATATGCCTTGGTCCACGTATCTGATCTGTCATTCACAGCATCCTTGTGAGCTAGGGAAAGTTTTTAATACCTCACAGTGGGAAAATGGCAGCCTCAGACTCTCAAAATGCAGCAACAGGCTCCAGGTCTCAGAAAATCGGTGTAGGGAACAGGTCCCCAGTTTACGGCTTGGTTAGGCCAATGATGTTTGCACCAGGCAGATGGGATGGCCCCGGCCTGACGTACTCCGCACCTTTAGAAATGCTTTCCAGTACCAATCCAGACTTCTCTCCAAGAACCTTACCTTTGTCTTGCCCATTGCTGCCAGGTGCCAAGCCATTCACCACAGCTTTGGAACCACCATCACATTCTGCAAGAAAGAAAGAGAGCATGAGGTTTGTGAGTAAGCTGCCCCAGCACTTACTGAGTCCTGTGTGGCACGAGGTGCTGGGGTCAGAGGCAGGAGGAAGCAGAGGGGTCCTGCCCAGATACTGTCAGACCTCTAGGCCTTGGTTCCTATGAGGCCCTCTGCCGAGAATGCCTCCTCCTCCCTTCTCACCTGATGGAAATTCCACGCATCCCTGGGGCTCCCCTTGGATGTCATGTCCTCTGTGTTGGCTGAGACTTTCCTGAGTTCTGCTCAGTTACAGAAGCTGAGATCCTCCCTGCTCACCTGTAGCCTAAGCCCCGTCCAGGTCCCCATCCCAAAACAGATAAAGGCAGGCCAGGGAAGGAAGGCCGGCAGGCCCTGTCGCCCCGGGACATGTGTGCTTGGAGGAACCACTCCAAGCCCAGAGTTAACCAAGCTACAAACATAATCATGACTAGCTATGGGTTTTTAAACACTGACTTGCCTGGTGTGAGGATCCATGCTTAGCATTCCATAATTAGCATCTCATTTTATCCTGAAGACCCAGACCTCCAGAACTAGGAGTTAGGAATGCCTATTTTATAGATAAGAAAACTGAGGCAGAGAGGATTCCAGGCCTGCCCAAGATCACTAGGCTGAAATTTGAATTCTGGTCTGCCCATCTCACAGCTCATCTTCTTCCTCCCCAAATGGGATAAACATTTGGGTTTCCTGATATATATATATATTTTCTATTTCTCCAAATGCTGGGACTGAAGCTTAGTCCCACACCCCTGTAATTCATTAGGCTGAGACTAAGTCACCTTACCTAGGCCCTTTAACAACCAGCCTCCCAAAAGGGGGGTCACCTGCTATAAACCACACTGACAGGCCAGTCTAGATGCTGCCTGTGGGCCATACAGGAGCAGGGCCACTGCCCCACCTGGTGCCTGGGCTTCCCCATTCTGGCCCCACAGGCTGCGGCCTGTTAATTGCCCACACCCACCTATAGGTGAAGGCTAATTCTCCTAGATGTCTGAGTCTCCCTTGAGCTCTGATTTCTGAGATGGGTGTAAGAAGGGTGCTGGTGAGAAGGCCAGAAATCCAAGTACCTGCTCTAGTTCCCTCTGTGACTGTAGGCCTCGCTCCAGGCCTCCCCAAGCTAGTGTGGGGCAGCCTCTGAGCTACCAGCAGGCCCAGCCCCATGTTCTTCCTTTCTTTTAATTAAATGTAACAACCAAACTTGAAGAAATTTTGGAAAGGTATTTAAAAATTAGTAACTCCATGTCCTGAAACTCAAACCTCTGCAGCACAATGTTGGTGTCCAGCTTCCTGAGTTTGATTCAGCAACAGTACACACTAGCTGAGTGATCCGAGCCATATTATTAACCCCTCAGGGCCTCAGTGTTTCCATCTGTGTAATGACGGTGGCAAACCACGCCCCACCTGTGAGGGTTTTCCAGGAGAATGTAACAAGATCACACAGGTAAAGCACTTCCCCCGGTGACTGGCAGCCCAACCCAAACCTGGAATAAAAAGAATCCACCATTTTCACACTGCTCTTTCCACCAGTGATTAAAACAAATATTTCCCATGTAGCTACTTTTCTCCTAATGACCATTTTAACAGCGGCATAATATTCCATCAAGTAAATACACATAACGTACTTACTTGTACCCCCACTTCATGTGGGTGATATTTTTTGTTTCCTTGGAATTAAGATAGAAATTCCCAAGAGTGGGATCATCAGGTCAAAGGCTCCAGAATTTCTGAACTCTTCCTAGGCAACACCTCCTTCCAACCCCCACCTGAGAGAGAGATTCTGGGGTGAAGTCTCCTGGGCTTTTCCACACCCATACCCTTCTTCCAGGCCCCTCCCTTCCTCCTTCTCTGGCCCTTGATGCCAAGAGAAGTAAAGCAAAGTGAGGCCAGTTCTGCCGCTGGATGAGAAAGTAGATTTAGGCTACAGAGAAAAAGTTAAAAACAAAATAAAGCAAAACACCATGGCCTATTTTAAATGACAACAAAAGCAAAAAGCCAAAGAGACAACAAAAAATGAGTGACGAAGCAGGAGCTACTGGCAGTACCTGAGCCTGCTTAGAGGGGAAAAGGTGCACGGCCTCTTTGCACACAGCAAAAGCACTCAAGGAATTGCTGAGAAGCCAAGTCCCTGGCTTTGCAGGGAGGAACTCTGAGCTCATAACAGTAAGAGCCCAAAGATGAAGCACTTGCCATGCCTTGGACACAGAGCTCAGCACTTTAAAAGCACTGCCTCAGGCCAGGCACGGTGGCAGAGAGGGGTGGATCACCTGAGGTCAGGAGTTTGAGACCAGTCTGGTCAACATGGTGAAACCCTGTCTCTATTAAAAATACAAAAAAATTAGCCAGGCGTGGTGATGGGCACCTGTAATCTCAGCTACTCGGGAGGCTGAGGCAGGAGAATCACTTGAACTCAGGAGGCAGAGATTGAGGTGAGCCAAGATCACACCACTGCACTCTAGCCTGGGTGACAGATCGAGACTCTGTCTCAAAAATAAATAAATAAAAGCATTGCCTCACTTAATCCTCACTAAATCCCAATGAACTGGTGTTTTTATTATGTCCATTTTGCAGAGGAGAAGGGTCCACCACAGTCCCAAGCCTATGCAGCCAGTAAACAATGAGGTGAGGGTGTGGGCCTCAGCTATTCCACCCCAGAGCCTTCCTAGGTCTGAACTACATACTGTCCTGCTCAGAACTTGGCTAAAAGGGCATTGTATGCAAATAAATGGAAAAGGGTGATTTTTAATCCACAGAGGTCACTGACAACACTCACGAAATACTGCAGGATTGGGAGACCCCGGAATGAGATATCCACATGGTCATCTTCCCACCCCACAGCCTGCCCCACCTGCAGGTCTCAGGAGGCTCCAGGGCACGCCCAGTAGCCTAGGTGGGGCTTAATCTCCAGATGGAAACTTCTCTGCTCCAGTTCTGGGTTGGAAAGCTGACAGCTCTTAGCTGCATGATGAGCAGGGATCTGTTCCCATCTCTGTCTTCCCTAACCCACATTTTCTACCTCAGCTCAAAACTAAAAATACTCAAAACTGATTATTTCTTTAGGTCTTGACTTTTACTACCAAAGACAAAGCAAAAGAGGGAGCAAACTGCTCAACTAGCCTAGATGAAGGAAGCATTAGATTAGTTCACATCCTTGGGCAATTATGGCCAATTAGTTTACTTTTGCTGCAGTCACCCAGACTAAGAAATGCCATGAAGGTGTACACATATGTCAAATTTTATCAAACTGTATACTTAAAATATCTGTGGTTTATAGTATGCCAGTTACATCTCAATAAAGAGAGGGCTAATGTGCATGTAAAGTGTATAGCACAGTTCTTTGGCAATAGTAGTAGGCACTCAAAAAATCATTAACCATGAAGGTGATGAGAGTGATGATGACAACTTATGACAAAGCTTTGGCATTCACCCAGGTGGCAAAAAATAAAAAATAAAATGCCAGAGTGGGGCCTTCAGGGTGCGTGGGAAATCTGGGTAAACTGCCCAGTTTGGTAGATAAGAGAAATATGAGTTTAAAATGACTTACCAGAACTCATGGTGGTGGCAGGACAAGTCGTCTGCAACTGGGGCTCTGAACTGCTCTGTAGAAAAACAAACACCACACAATGCAATTGATGAATGGCAGGTTCGCGATAAATCCCAATGGTTAGTATTAAAAATGCAAACACTGTAACCCTTGATAAAACAGAGCTGAACCAGGAGTCACCTGGCCAGGCTTCTGGTTTGTGGTCACCCACATATTATTGTGACCTTGGGCACATCACTCAACCTCACTGGTTTCAGTTTTGTTGCCCATACTTGGTGCTAATGTTATCCAAGATCCCTTTTAGCTCTAACATTCTATTAAAAACCTCAAGCTACATGAGTTCACGTGGTTTGAAGAGAGGGTAAAGGAAAGGGAAAAAAACACATTTTAGGAGAAAGAAGTAAAATCACAACACAAACTGATTTGAGAACTTACTGATCATACTGAATGCTTATATATAGCTTACTATGCACAAGGAAATGTTCTAAATGCTTTAAATATATTAATGCATTTGACCCTCACAACCCTAGGAGGTAACCACTAATGTCAGGTTAGTTTACACAGATGAGAAAACCGAGACACAGACAGGTGAAGCTGTGTGCTTGCTGCAGTGGAGGAGCTGATACTGGAACCCAGACAGCCTGACTTTCTGGCCCAAGTTCCTATGCACTGTGCTCTACCACCTGGAGGTGGGAACCAATCCCTGATGTTCAAATGGATAACCCCTTACTTTAGTAGGGTCTCAAAGAAAGCTGAAATTGTACTGACAATGCCCCAATATATATCCAGATCTTTTATTGAGTTATAGTTTGCATATAACTGAAAATATCCATTTTAATTGTACAATTCGATGAGTTTTGACAAATATATACATCCTATAACCACCACCACAATCACAATATACAGCCTTTCCACCACCCCGAAAAGTTCCCATGTGTGTCTCTACAGCCAAGTACCATCTCAGGTCCCTATTAAAGACTGATCTGCTTTCTGTTACTATTGTTTTACCTTTTCCAGGATCTTATATAAATGGTATCATAGTATAGGTAATCCTTTGTGTCTGGCTTCTCTCGTTTAGCATAACACTTCTGAAAAGCAACTGGTTAGATATGGCTGGGTCAATTTCTGGACTCTTTTCTGTTTCAGTGAGCTGTCTTTAATAACTCACTGTCTTGATCACTATAGTTTTACATAGCCTTGAACTCAGGAATATGAGTGATAGAGTTTAGATATTTGTCCCTGCCCAAATCTCATGTTAAAATGCAATCCCCGATGTTGGAGGTGCGCCTGGTGGGAGGTGTTTGGATCATGGGAGTGGATCTCTCATGGCCTGGTGCTATCTCTGCAATAGCGAGTTCTCACAAGACCTGGTCATTTAAAAGTATGTGGCACCTCCCTCACCCTTACTTACGCTCTTGTCGTGTGACACGCCTGCTCCCGCTTTGCCTTCTACCATGATGGGAAGCTTCCTGAGGCTCCCCAGAAGCCGAGCAGATGCCAGCACCATGCTTCCTGTACAGCTAGCTTACAGAACTGTGAGCCAATTAAACCTCTTTTCTTTATAAATGACCCAGTCTCTGGTATTTCTTTATAGCTGTGCAAGAATGGCCTAATACAGTGAGTCTTCCAACTTGAGTTTTTTTCCAAAATCATTTTGGCCATTTTAGGTCCTTTGCATTTTCATATAAAGTTTAAAGCCACCTCATCAATTTCTACCAAAAAAAGTCTGTTGAGATTTTGACTGGAATCATGTGGAATCTATAGATCAATCTGTGGAAAACTAACATTTTTAACAATATTGAGTCTTCCAGTTCATGAGTATGACCTATCTCTCCCTTTTTCCAGGACTTCTTTAATTTCTCTTGATAATGTTTTGTAGTTCTTTCAAAGTACAAGTCTTGTACATACTTCGACTAATAAGGTCTTACTGAACACATCTGAAGGTCACACAATCTGAAAAACAAGTCCTCAGAATATGTAGAACCTTGATATTTCAAGTGTGATCCACAGGCCAGCAGCATTCACATTAGCTGGGAGCTTACTGAAAATGCAGAAGCGGCCGGGCGTGGTGAGTCACGCCTGTAATTCCAGCACTTTGGAAGGCCAAGACGGGTGGATCACCTGAGGTCAGGAGTTCGAGACCACCCTGGCCAACATGGTGAAACCCTGTCTCTACTAAAATACAAAAATCAGCCGGGTGTGGTGGTGGGTGCCTGTAATCCTAGCTACTCGGGCGGCTGAGGCAGGAGAATTGCTTGAACCTGGGAGGCGGAAGTTGCAGTGAGCCAAGTTCATGTGTGCCACTGCACTCCAGCCTGGGTGACAGAGTGAGACTCCATCTCCAAAAAAAAAAAAAAAGTAAAGAAAATGCAGAAGCTCAGACTCCATCCTGTACCTACTGAATCAGAATGCGCATTTTTTAACAAAATCCCAGGTGCTCCCTTTGCATTTTAAGGTGTGAGAAGCAATGATACAGAGGAAACCCCTGGTTCACGAATTCTGTAATAGGGATGTGAAGATATGGTATGAAGGTCTGCAAAAGGAGACATGCTTTAGCTTCTTCTTTTAAAAAAGCTGAAGTTGGACACTGGTTTCCTTTCTGGATGGTTGCTTTGCTTACTGTCCTTGTAATTAACAGAGTAGAATGCTAGGGATGAACAGGAAATCATTCTAAGTCCATCTCTGCAGCCCAAATCAGCAGTAACTTTGCCTCTGTCACTGTCAAATACATCTGAGACTACCTATGACCTTCAATAGCTGTCCCCACAGATGGTTCTCTAAGCTGTGGAAACATTTGTTCTTTCGATTGAGAAACACACAACCTGCTGTTATCTGTATGTCCTCATGTTTTCCAATCCTAAGTTTTTGATACCTTAATTTGCCTCCCAGGATCAAAAGGGTTGTTGTGATACCATCCAAATGCTTTTAATTTTATAAATAATTTTCATGAGCAATTGTATTATGTTAAGGTTTTTATTCCTTATTTTTATTTATTTTTGTTTGTTTGTTTTTGAGACAGGATCTTGCACTACCACCCAGGCTAGAGTGCACTGGTGTGATCACGGCTCACTGCAGCCTCAACCTCCTGGGCTCAAGCGATCCTCCCACCTCAGCCTCCCAAGTAGCTGGGACCAGTCATGCACCACCACACCTGGCTAATTTTTTAAATTTTTATTTTGTGGAGATGGGGTCTCTCTATTGCCCAGGCTGGCCTCAACTCCTGGCCTCAAGCGATCCTCCTGCCTCAGTCTCTGAAAGTGCTGGGATTATAGGTATGAGCCACCACACCTGGCCTTTCCTCAATTTTTAAAGCATTATTGAAGAAATCTTCACTGTGAAGCTATCTTAACTGAAACTACTTTCATTCTTTCATAAGTTCTTTCTAGCCTTTAGATACATAAATAGCATGTACACTGTTGTAAACATAATATCTGGACAGCTTTGTGTTCTAATTTTTAAATCAAGTATTTCATGAACATTTTTCTGGGATTCTATATAGTCAGCATATCCATCATTTTAATGGCTGTATTTCATTGTAATAACATTCCATAATCCATTCACCGATTCCCTTTGTAGAGTCTAATTCATCTTAATTTAAAAAACAAGTACAAAGCACACAGCATTCTTAGGCTGGAGAAGAAATGAATGGAGATGTCTTATGAACCAAACAAAAAGGATACCTCAACTCATACATGATGAGTAATCACTGTCATATGCGGGTAGCCCTTTGCACATTTCACATTTCTCAATATAGAAACTACTAACTTCTAAGTGTCAGCCCCCTTACTTACAAACTGACCTAAAATAGACACAGTCAGGGATAATCTTCAAAATATTTAACCATCATTTTGCCACAAATGTCTACCAACTGGAGCAGACACCAGTTGTAGCACTCTTTGGGAGGCCCCTCCCTGTGCCTGCTATTAACCATTTAATGGCTGGATGCTGAGAGGGCAGAAGGAGAATGGATCCTGGGTGTTAACAGAATACTTTGGTATTTTAAGAGCTAGTATGACGATAGTACGTTGACAATGACAATGCACAGGTGAGTACCAGCTCTTGCACACGAGGACTTTTTGAGTAGCAGGTTCTGTTGTGTGTTCTCACTCTGGTGATTAAATCTGCAGCAGGTGATACTAACAAACAAGGGATAGTTTAAAATAAAATTAAAAGTGCTGAGGATGAATGGGCTGATTGAAGAAAAGGAACTTTAGCAACGGCAGCAGTGCCAAGGACAGTGCCCTGTGTCCAGTCCTCCCCTGTGGTGGCAACAGCAGCAACATCCTATCCAGACTATTCCAGGGCCTGATTCTGGCTCTGATCCCAGCCAGCTCAGCCTCCTGGAATTCCTGCCCCAGTTCTGAGTGCAGTTCTCCAACCTTCCATAAACTCCGTGAACTACCCAAGATCTTGCCAATAAATCCCTTTTCAGTTTGAGTTCACCAGAGGTGGTTTCTGGTTATCTGCCACCCAAGAACCTTGACCAGCAGAAGATGGGAGGGAGAAGTCCCCAAGGTTTCATCTGAAGAAGAGAATCTCCTCCTCTCTCCTGACATGAGGCTGACCAGATCTGAATCCCAAGTGGCTCGGCAGTGGTTGTGTCTCTACAACCTTAAGTCCTCAGAGCCTGGGCAGTGAGGACGCATCCATGAAACTACACAAACTGAGCTTGACCAGAACACTGAAAGCTTTGAAAATCATAGTCTAGTCCATGCTGTTTATTTAGAGATAATATGGGCCATTACAATCAGATGAGAACTTGAGAGTTTATTTTACATAAAAACCTCTAACACTTAATATTTATTTAAAAACTACGCTGTAAAGAGCCTGATTTGGTTGAGTACATGATGGCACGTCTTTGGAATGTCTCTTACAAGTCCCCTCCAAATGAGCCAGGCACGTTTGGGTAAAAGCCAAAAGGACGAACAGTGTACCATCTAGTGGCAAAATCAGACAACTGCAAGTGGGCAGTAAATTCCCTTAGTGAGTTGCAGGAACCTATGCAGTGTCACAGCTTGGGTGTGCCAGCGGGGAGTCAAACCGCCATTCCACGCTTTGAGCTGCTTGGACCTGCCATACTTGGTCAAAGTACCACGGCATCAACACAGACATTCCATGAGAAGAACAAGATGTGAAGTGGCCAGAGTTGTTAAGAAAGCATCCAGATAATTAATCGTTTCATATTGTTCCCCCACCCCGCCAATTCCATGACCCTATAATTCTAAGATAAGTTTTGATGACATAAAGTGATTAATTACTAAAAAGCCAAAGTTATACTCATGCTTCCAGCTGAAAAACAATCAACTAAATATGGGTTGGTTACTGGGAAAGGAAAGAAGGTCCTTATATGGATAGTTTAGGGATATATGACTAGGGAGAAATTGAGTATGTCTGTAAAAATGAATTCAAGGTCCTGCAAAGGTTCTTGGAAAATAAAGAGCCTTTAAATCTCCTAGCCAGCATGCTCCAGCTTCTCCTACGCACTATGGTGTTCTCCTCCATGGCTCCCCCATTCCCAACAATAGATTGTAAATATCTGGAAAGGAAAAACTGCATCATCCTCAGCACTGGGCATGCAGTAGGTGCTCAGTCACGGCCTTTGCTCTTGCCTCTGTTTAACCTTCAGAACTTAACTTCAGAGTCTTACCTTCAAGATAACCAAGAGCCTCCTTAACTCCACCGTGGCTCCTTAAAAGGGAGCCAGCTCCCCACTTGAACAAAATGCTGGTTATGCCTTAGCTTTAAAATCCAATCTTGGGCCGGGCGCAATGACTCATGCCTATAATCCCAGCACCTTGGGAGGCTGGTGCTTGAGGTCAGGAGTTCAAGACCAGCCTGGACAACATGGTGAAACCCTATCTCTACTAAGAATACAAAAATTAGCCAGGCATGGTGGTGGACGCCTGTAGTTCCAGCTACTCTGGAGGCAGAGGCAGGAGAATCACTTGAACTCGGGAGGCGGAGGTTGCAGTGAGCTGAACTCGCACCACTGCACTCCAACCTGGGTGACAGAACAAGCCTCTGTCTCAAAAACAAAAACAAAAATAAAAAGACAAAAAAAACCAGTCTGGTACTGGGCGCCATGGCTCGCACCTGTAATCCCAGCACTTGGGAGGCCGAGGCAGGCAGACTGCTTGAGTCTGGAGTTCAAGACGAGCCTAGGTAACCTGGGGATGCCCTGTGTCCACCAAAAATACGAAAAATTAGCCGGGTGTGGTGGTGCACACCTGTAGTCCCAGCTACTCTGGAGGCTGAGGTGGGAGGGTCACTTGGACCCAGGAGGCCTCAGAGGTTGCAGTGAGCCAAGATTGCGTCACTGCACTCTAGCCTGGGTAACAGAGTGAGACCCTGTATTTAAAAAAAAAAAAAAAAAAAATCTAATCTGGGACTTGATTTTATATACGTACAGCTACTTCCAACAGCTTGAAAAGAATAGAGACAGCGCACAGAGCCCCAGAATAAATGCTTGGCCTTATTTCTTTGTACTTTGCAGATCCACTAGCAGAGCCACATTTCTCCAATTTTTCAACAGCTCCTTCTCTTCTCAATCTCTATTAATGTCATTTCTCTTCAAATGCACCCTCTACATTATTGCAAAGGGTGCAGAAGGCTCTTCAGAAAGCCAGAAAGAATAAACACTGAGTCGCTGATACTTCCTTTCAAGGGGAAGAAAGTGGGATAAACTTGACCCTGACATTAACTTCAGTCTAGAATCCCATGACACTCCTGGGAGCTCAGAACACAACAAGCACGAAGTTTCTGTAAAAAGACCAATGTTTCTGGAGAGGGAGCAATAGGAAAACACATCAGAAAGGCCATCCTCCACATCCTCTCATTTCCTCCTGGAGTCCCTCCAACTCGGTTTCCGTTCTAACCAATTATCTGAAATGGCCTTCAGAAAGGCTTCCAGTGCACACGCATGGCCAAGTCCAACGGTTTCTGCACTGGTCCGGGCTTCACTGATCTTTCCACTGCATTTAAGACAGTTAACTTCTTCCTCCTCCCCACACTTTCTGGTCTTGATTCTAAGTGTCACTGTGAACTGATTTACATTGGGCCATGAGGATCCTTCTAGAACAGGGCCTCTGCAGTTCTTCAGGAGTTTAGGGAGCCAGAGGGCCCTCAGCTGGTCTTTATTCTGTTCCAACCACATGCTCACTTCTTTAGAACCAGAAGCATCTATATAGGTTACCCAGCCCATTTTCCTGGTTTTCCAACTGTGTTGGAAGGAGGTTCCATGAGCCCCCTCCAGCTACGGTGCTGGCACTCACCTATGCACTCCCCAACTTTCACTTCAACCTGGGTCAAATTTCAATGGGGAAAAAAATTCCGCAGGGCTCCTATACACTCAGAGGGGTTGGCTGGGCAGTATGGCAGGCAAGGGAAAGGCAACAAAGCTTCCGGGAAAGAATATTATATCTAAAACACAGGCCCGATGATACAATTCAAAAGCATTTCTTTAGTACCCACTTTGCACCCAGGAAAGTGCTTGGCCCGGGGGGACCAACATGATCAGACAGGATTGCTGTCTTTGAGGCCAACACAGGGTTGTAGGTGGCAGGCAGGATTGCTGTCTTTGAGGCCAACACAGGGCTGTATGGTGGCAGATGTGGTCCATTTAAATATAATACAATGGGATAACCCTTCTGCTAGCAATCTGGCTTAAGTGTCATGGGAGCACAAAAGGAAAAGGAATAAATTCTGCATGACAGAGAGAATCAAGGAATGAGTAAATACCAAAATTTTCCAATGTTCAATGACATACCTTCTAAAATCACCTCAAATGTCACACTTTTGGAAACACTGATCTAAAAATTCAAGTCCAAATTTAATGTGCCATAAGACCCTGCAGGATCACGTCCCAGTTATTTTTCCAGTCTCATCTCCCTCACATCCTCCCATGAGCCCTAAACTCCACATGTACCATACTTGCTATTCCTACGGAATTCTGACAAGAGTTCCCATTTCTAACCCTTTAATCTCGTTGCTTCCCATTAATGCCCTTTCCTTCATCTCCCCAAATTTAAGGCCAATACCTATAGCCAGATGCACTGGCCCAACAAAAACTAAAGGTTTTTATTTTCATCTAGTTTTTATTTTATTTCATTTTCTTTAGTTACACTAACTAGAAATAGTTTTGGTTTTGATCCCTATTAAAAGTCACGAAGATTAAGAACTCTTTTATTTTGGAGACAGAGTCTCACCCTCTCATCCAGGCTGGAGTGCAGTGGCACAATCTCGGTTCACTGCAACCTCCGCCCCCTGGATTCAAGTGATTCTCGTGTCTCAGTCTCCTAAGTAGCTGGGGTTATAAGCACGTGCCACCTTGCCTAATTTTTGTATTTTTAGTAAAGATGGGGTTTTACCATGTTGGCCAGGCTGGTCTTGAACTCCTGACCTCAAGTGATCCACCCGCCTCGGCCTCCCAAAGTGCTGGGATTTACAGGCGTGAGCCACCACACCCAGCCAAGAACTCATTTTAATAAGACCTATTTATGATCACAATATTCAGAAAGCCCATGCCCAAACTCCACTACCAATATCAAACTCTCGTTCCAGGTCCACGCCAGAGAAGGGGCAGATCTGGAGCTAGAACATCACCACCAATAAATCTGCAATCGTTTTATTTTTTTACCTTTTATACTTGAGTGGAGCCTTTAAATAAATATAAAATGTTGACTTCCAACCCAATAAGCAAATTCAACCCTCCAGTTTCAAGTCTTATAAATGCAGTATTATTTGTGCTTCAAACAACAGAATTTAGGAGATAATTTGTAATTATATACTACATTGTCTAACGTATTAAAATGCATGGCTTGCAGCAAACAAAATAGACGGGTTAATAACCTTAATCTAATGTGATCATACTAATTGCCAAGAAAAATATTTTTAGATACATGAAGAAATGATTCCCAGAAGACAAAATGCAAATAATAAACAAATCTATGAGAAAATGTTTACTTAACCCAACTAGTTAAAAAATATATTAAAATAATGACTAACCATTTTTTCTAATTCTTACATTAGTCCAAAAATTTTTTAAAACTAACAATGTGGGTAAATGGAAAGACATTGGCTTTTTCCTACACAGCCAATGACACTACATTTTTATCATCATCTTCAGCAATAAACACCAAGAGCTATGCACCTCATACCCCTGTGCTTTAGGAGAATCTAGTCTAAAGAAAGAAGCTTGAATGACAATAATGCTATACATACAGAAATGTTTACCGTAGCTTTATTAGTAATAGTGAAAGCCTTGAAATCCTCTGGTGTTCAATAACACAGGGGCTAATTACCTGACCACATACCCACTGCAGGGACTGTTGAACAGTTATGGAAATAACTAACATAGACCATACAACATGTGAAAAGACTTCTCATAAGATTAGGTGACTACAGCAGGTTATAAGTCTGTGTGACATTTGTGATTACAATTTTTTTTTTTTTTTTTTTGAGATGGAGTCTCACTCTGTTGCCTAGGCTGGAGTGCAGTGGCACGATCTCTGCTCACCGCAACCTCTGCCTCTTGGGTTCAAGCGATCCTCCTGCCTCAGCCTCCTGAGTAGCTAGGACTACACGCACACACCACCACGCCCGGCTAATTTTTGTATTTTTAGTAGAGACAGAGTTTCACCATGTTGGCCAGGCTAATCTCGAACTCTTGACCTCAAGTGATCTGCCTGCCTCAGCCTCCCAAAGTGCTGGGATTACAAGCATGAGCCACTGTGCCCAGCTCTGTGATTCTAATTATATAATAGGCAAAACGCATATATATAGTAAAAAGAAAGTATATCCAAATTCTAATAGTGATTGTGGTAGCATGGAATTATGGGTAACTTCTTTTTTCTATTTTCCAAACTGTTTATAATGTGGTTATAATACATTTCTTTTCTAATGACAAGTATCCTTTTTAGCTCCTACATGACATTTGATATGCAATTGTGTAATATTTAGAACCTGAAAGAAAAAATTCTAGGAGACAAGCTAAAAATGCCACTGACAGTCATGTCCATTAGAACATGGCAGAGCCACCTGATGCCATCTTCCACAGAACTCGTGGGATTCTAACATTCATCATCAGTGATTGCTTTTGTTTAATGAAGCCAAACTACTCCCATGAAGTTCCTTAGGAGGATGAAGGGGGCAATAAACTGACTCGACTGTTCAGCCAGATTTCCTAAAGAAGCAATCGCACCAAAACATTTCATCTTAAAATAGTCAGCAGGAGCTGCCAGGTGACAACACACAAACTACCCCCATTGCTCCCAGTGCCTGCTCACTGCCAAGTCCCTGCTTCTAACCCAACTTCATGGCATTCCAGAGCCCTGAGCTCCTTCTCAAATCCTTTATATGTAAAACTCTGGGCACACACAGTTTCTAAAACACGCATTGTTAACCAAGACAAGTCTTAAATGAAAAAACTGGCCTATTTGTGTTTCCCAAATATGGTTGTGTCTACAGAACCAAAACAAAGTTGTCTAATTGTGGCATTCAGCACATTTGGAGCCTTCTCCTTAGACAATCCAGATAAAATAGGGCAGATTCTGAAATTCATGAGATAAAAGCAAGACATCTTAACTCTGTTTAAATCATAAATATATAACCTCAAAATAATAAAGTCAAGCCCAGGACACAGAGCCATTTTTCTTCTGAAGCAGTCGCTATACAATGTCTACCAGTGAGAGGTCATGAATGAAAGCATTTTGGATTCTCAGGAGAATCAAGGTAGGGCCATAGTCCACAATATAGGTAAACAAGATGAAGAAGTACTGTGTATGTCTGGAAAAAAAAATGGTAAAAAGCTGAAAAGCAGTCTGTTAGAGCTTGAAAATGGGAAAGCAGGGTGGGTTTGATACGGCAGGAGAGGTCTCTGCTCTTACAGACAGTCCACAGTTCCCTCTCAACTTTTCTTTTAAACCACAAAATCCCTGAGGCTATGTATTTACCACATCATATATTATACAGACATCTGCAGTACAGACCCATACCATGCTCAGGAATGAGGGAACAGAGGCTCCATTCAGTAAAAAGACTGGGTCTTTCGCTAATACATAACTTAAATACTTCAGTTCATAATACCGGCTTGTTCAGGAATTGCTTCTTTTCCTTAAAAAGTTTGGAACTTATAACTGAATATATACTAACCTACCAAAAAGGTAATACAAAACACTGCAAACACCACCTTTTCTGAGAAAACCTCTTCTCGGTGGCATTTGTTTAATAACTGAGGTGGAACACATATATACAGGCCCAAAATCAATAATCCCTGAGCACAGGCTCTGAGGCCATGGACCACATCAGATCATTAGCACCTCACTGGAATAAATGCAAGACCTTGGCTCCCATCATTCATCCAGTGAATATATCATATTAGCTACTTTTATCTATCCTTGTTTATTTTTACCCTAATTTTAGGCAATTTTTTAATATATCAGGTATAAAAGCACGACATCCAACCACTGAAATTACAATACAAATTTCTGTAATGAGTTTTCTTCAAACCAAGATAAAACCACTAAAACATTCAATATAATATCAAGCTCACAGCAAAAATTCAATGAAAGTATTTTTTTTAAATCTATATTGTCTTCCAGACTACCTAGAAATAGGTTGGCATTATACATTTATATATTAATATATAAAAATTAGTCTCTGTTTATATTTACACAAACACACATATAAACACACACACACACACACACACACACACACACACAATTTGCCTATATTATAGGCTTACAAGGACTCTGGCTCAGTTGGCATCTGGCAAACACTTCTGACTTGAGTTGTATACGTGCCTGGTGGCTGCAGGAAAGCAACAAAAAGCCGGGTAAGAAGAACTCAATTTGAATCCAAACTTTGGCAGGGATGTGCAAATTGAGAAGTCCCTTAATTTGTCAGCCTCGGTTTACTCATCCATAAAAGGAAATTAAAACTACTTTAGTCCGGGCACGGTGGCTCACACCTATAATCCCAGCACTATGAGAGGCCAAGGCAGGCGGATTACTTGAGGTCAGGAGTTCGAGACCAGCCTGGACAACATGGTGAAACCCTGTCTCTACTAAAAATACAAAAATTAGCCAGGTGTTGTGGTGCACGCCTGTAGTCCCAGCTACTTGGCAGGCTGAGGCATGAGAATCTCTTAAATCTGGGAGGCAGAGGTTGCAGTGAACCAAGATTGTGCTATTGCACTCCAGCCTAGGTGACAGAGTAAGACTCTGTCTCAAAAAAACAAAAACAAAAACAAAAAACCTACTTACATTAATTGTTTTTTGTTTTGTTTTGTTTTGTTTTGTTTTTGAGATGGAGTCTCGCTCTGTTGCCCAGGCTGGAGTATAATGGCACGATCTTAGCTCACCGCAACCTCCACCTCCCATATTCAAGCAATTCAGCTACCTCAGCCTCCCTAGTAGCTGGGATTACAGGTGCATGCCACCACGCCTGGCTAGTTTTTGTATTTTTAGTAAAGACAGGGTTTCACCATATTGGCCAGGCTGGTCTCGAACTCCTGACCTCAGGTGATCCACCCACCTCGGCCTCCCAAAGTGCTGGGATTACAGGCATGAGCCACCGCACCCAGCCCACTAAGTTGTTCTTAAGATTAAATTTTAAAATACAGTTGACCCTTGAACAACACACATTTGAGCTGTGAGGGTCCACTTATATGTAGATTTTTTTCAACCAAACTCAGATCAAAAATATAGCATTTGTAGGATGTGGAAGCTGCATATGTGGATGGCCAACTTTTCCTATATGTGAGTACTGCAGAGCCCGCTGCAGGACGTAAGTCTGCTCAGATTTGGGTATACGTGGGGTCCTGGACCAATCTCTACAGCATATTGACAGATAACTGTATATATGAAACACTGTAAATTGTTGTGTTATAAAAGGAAAAGTATTCTAGCAAAGGTATTGGGTCTATTCTTTGTTATCCTTTGTTTATTAAGAGACTAATGAATGTGATCATTGTATATCTGATTATAATGTTGATATTACCAATACTTACCTGTACCAAACATCAGGTTTTATGAACTGAAGCAGGATTCAAGAACCAAACAGTCAGTTTCCAAGTCTGCCTTCCTATGCCAAGTCTGGCAATGAAGGACATTCTTGATAAAAAGCATCATGTTTTAAAAGACTTCACAGTTGCTCCCTCCTTAGGTTCTGGTGCCAAAGAACCAAACCACTAATCAAAACACACTGATTGTGTACGCATTCTATGCAAGGCCCTGTGCTCACACTACAGAAGCAGAGGTGAACCATCTCTTCATTTCCTAAATGCTCACTGTGAACCAGCCACTTGACACATCATGTCATTTTTAATCTTCGGAACACCTAGTAAGGTTTCTACACCTATTCTGCAAATGGAGAAACTGAGCTTCAATAAAAGTTAGAAGGCTCATTGAAAAGTCTTGCAGAAGCAAGCGGGAAAGCTGGAATACAGGTCCTGGCTCTGGCTCCTCAACCCAGGCTCCTTCCACTTTGCCACATGACGCCAGCCAAGGAGACACAAAACAGTCCCTGCCTGCAGCAAGATGCTCTTGTGTACAAAGGTTGCTTGGAGAACATACAGACCTAAAACAAAGACAAACGGATCGTCTTTGGGGGCTTTTTCATCCAGCTGTGGCAATAAAATTATCGAAGTTATCAATCAAGATAAGGATGGTGCTTGCCCTCAGAGACTTTATGTTCTAATTGGAGAGATAAGGCTAACCCTTGAAACCCTGATGAGCCACTACAAACAGCATGGAAGAGTATCCATGGACTGCCCTCTACTGCAGGAATCTTCCAGCTAAGAGAATGCCAAGCTTCACAACTTACCTGGTGGAAAACACCCAGGCACATGCTGACAAAAGCACAAAATAGCCCGTAGTTCTCATGGTATCAATTTCTTTATAGAAAATCTTCATTAGGGGAAGTTAAAAGGGAATAAGATCACCTACAGCATTTTCTAACAGACTTTAGGAAGCAACAACACCCAACAACATCCCTAGACTTAGTATAACTTGGATTTGAGTTGCTGTTCTGACGCTTACTGGATGTGTCTTCTGTGGTTAGTCAGTTAACCTTGCTAAGCCTCAGTTTCCTCATCTATAAAATGGGAATAATAACAGCCATCAATCTCATAGCATTATGGTGAAGATTAAATAAGATTCAGTACATCCAGTGCCTATTACAACGTTGGAAAATGCCTAATAAATTTTAACTGCTTTCAGCATGATCCTCATCATCAGTAGCATCTGGGGCGGGGGTCGGAACCACTTTCTCCTCACCTGGTTTCTCTGAGTAGCAGCAGATGTTCTATTCCCACCATAGAGAGGTGAGTCTTTTCAAGTTAATTAAAAGAACAGTCTTGGTCAGTGCTCCTTTTAAGAGCTTACAGCACCTTTCTCTCCCTCATGAGGTGACATGTCCTGTCTTTCCCCAAGAGCACAATCTTCTCATAACTTTCCATAAGAAGTAAAGCAACTAGTCTCCTCTTTCTCCCCACAGTTAATACTCATGGATGTTACTGGCTACGTATCACTTGATTTACATGTAAAACTTTTTTTTTTTAACTTTACCACTTCCTCCAGGATATGCAAAACCTGTCTTCCACATTGCGTGTGGCAGCTCATGCCTGTAATCCCAGCACTTTGGGAGATCGAGGTGGGTGGATCGCTTGAGCCCACGAGTTTGAGACCAGCCTAACCAACACAGTGAAACCCCATCTCTACAAAAGTATAAAAATTAGCCAGGCATGGTGCCGTGTGCATGTAATCCCAGCTACTCAGGAGGCTGATGCAGGGGGACTGATTTTGAGCCTGGGTGGTCAAGGCTGCAGTGAGCCATGATTCTGCCATTGCACTCCAGCATGGGTAGCAGAATGAGACCCTGTCTCAAAACAAACAAACAAAAACTTGTCTACCATGTCTTTTGCTTTTAACAAACTGTTTTCCTCACAAAGTGTCTAGAGTTTCCAAAGCAATTCTCACATAGGTACGTTTAGAACATAGCACAGAACACACACAGAATAGACCCAAGTCCAATTCGGTTAATGCAAAGGGTTTGTATTGCAGCGTATATGGAAATAACATTATGTAGATGGTGTACACAGACCACAAAATGGCCTTGAATGCCAGGCAATGACATTCTGTTGGGCCATGAAACCAAGGAGAGTTCTGCAGAAGAGAAGTTTTCAAATTCAAGATTGCAAACGTTTGAAGGTCTCCTCCAGGGCTCATGTTGAAATCTAGTTGCCATTGTGATAATATTAAGAGGTAGACTTTTAAGAGGTGATTAGCTCATAAAGCCTCTGCCCTCATGAATAGATTACTGTCATTATCAAGAGAGTGGGTTAGTTATTGCCAGAGCGGGCTCCTCATAAAAGGATGAGTCCACCATGTTATGATGCAGCAAGAGGGCCCTCACCAGATGCGACCCCTCCATAATCTAGGACTTCCCAGCCTCCAGAACTGTGAGCCAAACAAACTTCTGCTCTTCATAAATTACCCAGTCTGTGGTATTCTGTTATGCAGCAAGAAACAAGTTAAGACAGTGATTGATCCAGCTGAAGCAGGCAGAATGCACTGTAGAGGGGGGGCCCTGGGGCAGAGAGAGCATGCAGGCTGACTGCCTGTGAGCGGGCTGGGCCACAGGAGGGGCAATGGTGCCCAGTGCTTTTTATGAGACCAAAAAAAAAAAAAGAAATATGCCTCAACCATATATACCCTCTCTGCCCAGGAGAGGAGCTCCCAGCAAACTTGTTCTGCTCATTTGGCTGTGAAAACTCCACAGAAGCCTTGATGGCAGCAATCACAGGTGACAGTTTCTACATTTGTATTCTCTTTCTTATGGGTAGCAAAAACTGCTGCTGAGAGAGAATCTGATTTTCTGAGTATACTCCCTAAATCTCATTTTGCCACTTTTGTCAACAGTGAAGCTTTTTTTCTGCCCAATTGCCTTGATGGATGACAAGATAAAATTATCAGAAAATAAAAGGTGTTGAAAAATCCTTTAGAACTCAAAGAAGCTTATTAACTAAATAAAGACACTACGATATCAACCACTACAATGGAATAAAAGGTGACAGAGTTAAGGATGTTTAGATCATTTCCAAACTAACAAATGTTAAAGAGAATGGTTCTCAATACAAAATGGCCTTGTCGCCACAATTCACAACTTGTATCAATAGAACACACCATGTTGGAAGAAAAGAACTATGTATTCTATTCCAATCAGTGTAGGATGTTTACAGCAGGGGCAAGGGAGGGAGTGTGTTGAGATCTTAAGAGACTAATTAAATTATTCACACACAACCCTGTTAGCAAAGAATTTTACGTGCTCAGGCAGTGACGCTACCACTGTACAGCTTCCCTACATGCAAAATGGGAATAAAAGCAGCACTAACCTCCCTGTTGTGAGGATTAATCGAAATAACCATTTACCCACATAGCACAGTGCTTGACACACAGGAAGAACTCAGTAAATGGTCACCTATTGACATAATTTGTTTATTTATCCTGTTCTAACTCCAAAAATGAAGTGTGAGAAGAGTCAGAAGTGGGAATCCTGGTTAATAAAAGGCTCTAGTTAGTCACTGTTTTACTTTAACAACAATGTACTGGACCCTGCATGGAGACAAGGGCATTGCCAGGAATGAAGGCTTTTGCCTTGGGCAGAGAAAACTCAACACAAAGCTTGTAGTGACTCCATCCAGCACCCTGATTTGTGCAGAACTTTACAGGCGACAGGACAGCAGTGCCCTTGGCTGTCTGCAAAACAGGCCAGTAATTGAGTTCAATCTCAAAAAAACAAGAACAAAAACAAGGCAATATCATCTTTAAGAATGTTTCATGAGGCCAAAGGACTCAGAGCATCATAGAATTTCAAGGCTGGAGACTTCACCACTATGTAATATATCCATGTAATACAACTGTATTTGTACCCCTAAGTCTATAAAAAAAATCCCTACCAAAAAAGAAAAAAAAGCATTTCAGGGCTGGAAAAAAACACAGTTTCCAAATGTTATGGGCTTTACAGTCCTGATCAATACACTGAGATGAGAAAATGCAATGTCCAGGTATACGTCCTCCCTAAAACAAAGAACTCTCATCCTGCCAACCCCTTCCAACAGGACAAGAGGCAAGCCATGTCAGGAGGAGATGTTACAATTACTATGTCTGTAGTCCTGCTCTGCTTTCTAGATGTTACACTCCCTGAAGACAGTCATCTATGTTTGCTTGTATGATGTTTGTTCAGTCACGAGGGCACTAAAATATTTCTAAATTGCTTTTAAAATTTCATTGTGGCATTCCCTTCCTCTCTTAAAAAGGAAAAGCCAGAAGTTGAGAATTAAAATCTAAGGTTTCTTAACATTTATATAGGTCCAAGTGTCTCTAAAACTAAAGTCATATATACAAGTACTGATTGGAGCATAAATGGCTATCTAGCTATGTCTATCTATCTAGAGAAAAGGGCTTTGTTATGTTGCCCAGGTTAGCCGTGAACTCCTGGCCTCAAGTGATCCTCCCGCCACAGCCTCCCAAGTAGCTGAGACTACAGGCATGCACCACCTTGCTCAGGTCAGCTTTCTCCTAAAAAAAAAAAAAAAAAAAAGAAAGAAAAATAAAAAAAATCCTTAACTTACAGCAAGTCCACAAACAAATGTCCTTTGGTGCTTCTGAGCTCATTCATTCAGTAAAAGTTCACTAAATGTGAACTAAATGTGGAGCACTGAATAGTGGATCTCACTGTTTAAATTTATATCTTGAATATCTAGAGAGCAAACCATCAAAAAGTCTGACAGAGGGCATGTTAAGAAGACTATAGAGATGGGGGAAAGGATAAAGGTCCCATACAAGAATCCCCACCTCACCTCCCCTGCACCTTTTTTTTTTTTTTTCCAAGTATGCAACAAAAATCCTTCAGGAAAAACGTAGCTTTAGAACTCCTGGGCTGGTTCCCAATATGCTTAAAGGGAGCTTTGGTATTTGTGGAGTTTGGTGAATATATTACACTTCTGGAGGAAATCCAGCTTAAGAAGCATGTAATTGTAGACTTTTTCCTATCTGTTTAATAATAAAAGTACAAAAATAAATAAGCTTTTTCTTCTGTAAGAATGTAAAGCCTAAGTTAAAAATATTTTTATACACTAGATTGTAAGGGAGAAAAACTAAAATATGTGTTTTAAGCACTTACTAAAAACAGAAATAAAAAACACTTGAACTCTCAGAATGGTAATGAAGCATTTCAAATCCCCCCCTGCTAATATCGCAGCTCTAACAACTAACCAGCAAGCTCAAATGCAGAGAATCAGGTGCAGGGAGGCCTTAGGTAGCATGAAATCCGGGATGGCTACACAAGTTTGCCAACAGACTTTGATAAATTGACCAGTGGATAGGGACAGAAAATCCTAGCGACTCCAAAAGTTACATCTACATGTGATTTAAAATACATTCCTTGTTCACTGCTGGTTACACTGAAGTCCAAAGAGAAAGGAGGAGCAGGCGGGCTCAGGAATGTGCCCTAGACACTGACCACATGGAAACTGGCTGGAAAAGCCCTTCCTTAGAGTCACCCAGCAGTCAGCATTTACTCTTTTAATAGGGACAAGCAGCAGAGTCCTTCCAACAGGGGAAACCCTTCCGTGGCCCCTCAGCTCTGCAACCTCATTAAGTTCAGAGTGAAGCCAGCTGCCAGGAAAGCAAAGGGTGACCCAGCCATGGCTCTAGAAATTCCTAGCAAAGAAAATAAATTGAGTGCCTGAGAGCTCATAGATCACAGTGCTAGAAGGGAGATTTCAGGCAACTGTCAGGAAGATAAGGAAATCATCCTTAGAGTGTGCCTCTTCCAATGTGAAGATGCCTTTGCAGCGTTGGGGTTGCCTCGGAACTGCAAAACCAAAATGCTGCCTAGTCAAGTACTTCTGATCCTGCCTGGAAACAAAGTGTGGTTTCTCTATAGGATGTGTCAGGTCCACATTCAGTCTCCTTGACCCCATTGCTGCCAAGGAGGGACAGGAGATGGAGGAAGATGAGACATAGGGATGAGGAGTCCCCAAAGACAAGCAAAACAGAGGGGATGAAAAAGAGACCAATGTGTCCCAGCCCAAACACTGTTTCAGCAGGGGAAAAAGAAAGACCAATTTGTTGCAAGAATCATTAAAATTATAAAGACAAAAATATATATATAAATTTATTCACTAAACAGAGGGTTAAAGTTTTATTTAAATCTTATTTCTTCTATCACTGCAGTCTACACAAGTGACACTAAGAAATTATATTTAAGCACAGATACATTATGTGAGATCACTTTTAAACTCAAAGAAGTTTTAAGATATTCAAAGTGATTGCTTCTCTCTAATCCCAATTGTCAGTCCCTTAAAAATATCTTTAGGCCAGTCGTGGTGGCTCATACCTATAATCCCAGCACTTTGGGAGGATGAAGCGGGTGAACTACTTGAGCTCAGGAGTTTGCGACTAGCCTGGGCAACATGGCGAAACCCCATCTCTACAAAAAATACAAAAATTAGTCGGGCATGGTGGGTGGTGGTGTGTGCCTGTCGTCCTACCTACTCAGGAGGCTAAAGTGGGAGGATGGCTTGAGCCCAGGACATCGAGGCTGCAGTGAGCTGTGATCGCACCACTGCACTCCAGCCTGGGAGACAGAGAAGATCCTGTCTCAAAAAAAAAAAAAAAAAAAATTAATAACTTTATACAGAGTGTGGCCAGACACAAACTGACCCCTTTTTGGTTTTGATTTCTTTATTTTAAAAGCCAAAAATGCTGCTTCATGTAAGTATGTGGTTGGAAGACCCTAATAAAACCATCATCATCTCTTTTGCAGATAACTGAATGAATATTGTCTTTACTTTTACCCTCAATTATAATTATTGAACTAAATATTAGTTATAATCCTTGATATAACATTGGGTCTCTGTCTTCGTCCCTTTTTCTCCAAATTTACTGTTTTATGCATTCACAAATGATTTAATAATCAGAGATTTTCTCAAATGCGAATTTTCTTATTGATATTGAGAAAGTATTTTAAATGACTACTTGCAATGCTGTTCTAAGTCAACTCTGATGAGTTGGAGAATTCGGAAAAACAGCAAGAGCATTTTTAAATTATTCTCACATGTGCCCTTCAACTAAATTTCTAACTTGTACTTTGAAAATTAATTTTATTGCACAAATTGAAGACACTACCCACAGTGCCTTGAAGTCTCAAATCTCGCTCATAAGTAAAAATATGGACCCAAAATAAGTCAGCTTTGCTCTCAAACTTTCATTATACATTTGTATTCTCTGGATTTAAAAATAAGTATCTTAAATTGAGATAACAAATAATCTTCGCAAACGTTCCCACTGTACTAGAGGGCCTCAACAAAACTGCTTTACATGGATCACCTGGGGAGGCACTTATTTAAAACGCGGATTACAAGTTCTGCAGCCAGATATGCTGATTCTGAAGTTCCAAGGGGACCCTGGAATTTGCATTTCTGACAGATGTCATTTAGGGCTATACTTTGAGAAATGTTGGTCAATACAATCAAGTGACTGCAACACCAAGTATTAAACGCTGATGCTCAACCCCAAGCTGTCACACAAAGCTGGAAATGTTCATTAATTCGTACCATCACTTTAAATGTAATTTATAATTTGTACTGATCGCGTCAGAATTGCATTAAGCAGGGAGACAGTTTTTCCTTTTTTTCCTGCAAAAATGTTCACAGTGAATAAAACAATGTGCAAATGTGATTCCACTTGCTGGGCCTGCCAGTCATGACTGCTGCCCCATCTGCACACAGTCTGGCACAGGGTTTCCAAGTGAGAAGTTTACTAGGACTATACTCATCCATTAACTTAAATATTTCTAAGCCTGGATGTTTACGAAAGCAAAGAATTGAAATGCACCCTACCTTTAAGACTATTTCATATCATAATCCATAAAATGACTATAACTTAAAACATGGATATATTTGACACATCTGTGATGCCATCTAAAGAGCAAGTGTTTACTTTTTAATTAGACAGGCTTTGATTTCTAATAGTCCATTAATACTTTATCCTATCATATTGTTTTCAAAGGAAAATTTCCATTTTGCATCAAACTCTTAAATTCCCAACTTCTCGATGTGTTTTCACTAAGTATAGTCTTTATAATTATTCAGCAACAGAAAAAGTTTCTTAAAGAAAACAATTGGAAAAGCAATTAAAACTAAAAAATTCAAAAACAGCCATTCAAGTATCAAACTTCTTGTAAGAAGACTCTTTTTCATCTCATTTCAAGAGTGAAGCTTTTTTTGAATAGGTTTTATTTTTGAAAGCATTTTTTAAACTACAAAAGAAATATAAGCACACAACTAAACATCTGAAAATGAAATAAAAAGATCTATAATGTCACCACCCTAACACAATCTCATTATTTGCTGAATTCCCTGTAATCTTTCTTTATATTATCTGGTTATGTTCACAGTATATGTATAGTATTGTCTCATAAGTATTTTTCTTCTTGCTATAAAAGCTTTGAAATATGGTTCTAATTCTGCATGTTTTCTATATAAAGAGTTTTCCAGACTTCAGAAATCTGTTGAACTACATTTCCACAACGACCACTCATATCCTGCTGAACTTGCCTCTGATCCAGGTAATTGCAAAACATTCAGTATTATACCACTCTGCAACATGCAAACTTTTTTTCTTTGGTCAGGGAGGGGGCATATACACAAGTTCTGCTTCCCACTTCTTTTGAAGGGCAGCTAAATTTGATGTATTTATTGCTAGGGAAAAAAAACCCTACTGTTATCATCAAGAGCCTCCCCTCATGTTTAGCACATTACATACAATATCTTATTTAATCCTAGGAGCCTTACGTATAGGCACTGTTACCAATTTAGAAAGGAGGCAATGATCCAGTGTCTTCTCTAGGGTCACCCTACCAGTAAGTGGCGGAATTGTGATGTATAACCCAATCTATGCCACCCTAAATCCCAGGGCTCTTAACAACTAGTATGCCTTATACTACAAAGCTGTGCCTTGCAATGCATTTCCCTTCCTTGTACTCACCTCATTTTAAAAACATCTTTCCATTGCATTTGTTTGTATGGTGATTAAAAGAATGTGCTCGACAAATATGCCAAGTGCTCATGGAGTGTCTCCTTGGTACCACATGCTGTGCTCAGTGCCAAGCTACGGAGATGAACATTATCACTGCCCCTCAAGGAGGCAGTGGTCTTATAATCCAAGGCACAGAGGGTGCTTAAAAGCAAGACACTGATTTTCTTTTTAAGCCATGTGATGCATGGCCAGTGTCCCACTGATGATGGCTGCTGAGAGAGTGACAGTGAACAGAAGTTTGTCCTGAGCCCCATGAGCAGATACAAGTGATCCCTTCCATCCAAGAAATAAACTGAGAGCTAATGAGGATGCTTCACATTGTTCACTCTGACCCTTTCACAGCACAAATTCCAAAACTGAGAATTTTTGGTTCTGCAAATGGAGGCACTAAAAGGAAAATACCAAGTTTAAAGTAAAATCAAGTTTTGGAAAATTTGGAAAGGGATTTTTAAAGCCTTTGTATAGTTATACTATTGGGGTCACCCTCCAATCCCAAGTGGCTGTTTCAGTCCAGCTGTTTACTACCTTGACTTGGCTCTGGTCAACTCAAGTGGAAAAGATATCCCAAGTTCCAGTAAACACAAGGCTCTTTTTAGCACCGGCAGAGTGCTGGAGGGGGGCTGGCAGGAGGTTTTTCTGGCCAAGCGCTCTTTGAGCCAGAGTCTTAATAGAGAGGCAGTATCCCCCAGGGCCCACAAGGCAGTGACATGTAACCAAGGTGAGAGAACCCTCAGGAAATGGGTCCACCTAAGTAGCCCATGGTCATAAATGTCCCGTTCTCCTGCCATTGTTAACCTCTGGCAATTCCATGCTTTCCTTTAACGAGAGAGTCCTGTTTCTTCTCTCTGTCCGTGCCTTCATCTTTTTTCTTAGAGGCAAGGCAATTAAGAATGTAGGCTCAGGTGAGGGCAGTGGATCACACCTGTAATCCCAGCACTTTGGGAGGCCGAGGTGGGAGGATCACTAGAGGCCAGGAGTTCAAGACCAGCCTGGCCAACATGGCAAAACCCCGCCTCTACTAAAAATACAAAAATTAGCCAGGCAAGGTGGCACGTGCCTGTAATCTCAGCTACTTGGGAAACTGAGGAACGGGAATCACTCGAACCCGGGAGGCAGAGGATGAAGTGAGCAGAGATGGCGCCACTGCACTCCAGCCTGTGAGACAGAGCGAGACTCTGTCTTAAAAAAAAAAAAAAAAAAAAAAGGCTCAAATTCAGATACCAGCTCCACCACTTACTGGCTATGGAAACTTGGGCAAATTATCTTGGTGTCTTCATCTGTAATACAGGGTAAACACAGCACTCCTCTCATGTGGTTACTACAAGGCTTGATTAGAATAGTATAGGTAAAGCAATTAAAAGCACCTGGCAGAGTTGGGGATGGTGCAAGTGTTTGATAAACAACAGCTGTCACTCAGGGCGCTCGCTGTCTAGCCCACTCTTTGTTCCACATATGTGACAGGTCCCGTATCATTTATTCTTCTCCAAGCCACGCATAACTCTCTGAAGGAAGGGCTGAATACTCTGCACACTCTGGCATTCTCTCTGCTCTTGCAGAATGGCCAACAAACATGTTTTCTTGGTTTACTTATCTATGAGGGACCTTTGAAAACACCCAGGTGTGAAATGCTCTCTTAACAGTTGGAACTATCTCAGGACCCTGTGAAGTGGAAAGTAGTCAATAAAAAACACTGTTGGGTTTACTATGTTGTGAAAGACCTTAGAAATGGTCTAGTTTGACATCTTCACTGTATAGAAGAGGAAGCAGTCCAGGTGGAAAAGGAAAAAGTCTACCCACAAAGTCAGTAAGCTTGGGACCTGGACAGGAATGAAACAAGGGCTCTACCTTTCAACACAGCACTGCTTCCCCCAAAGGATGCTGTCCTGAGTCAAGTCACAGATAGCTAGCTTTGCCTTCCTACAGACCAAATGGTAAGGAGAACGTCATGCTAGTGTCATGTTTAAAGAGAAGCAAAATTCTTTAGTCAATGCAAATATGCCTTCTGAATTTTAACACGGTGCCTTGGATGAAGTAAAGGGGCAAGAGACATTTTGTTGCTTTGATTTCACATAAAAAGGCAAAAGAGGCCAAGCGTGGTGGCTCATGCCTGTAATCCTAGCACTTTGGGAGGCCGAGGAGGGCGGATCACGAGGTCAGGAGATCGAGACCATCCTGGCTAACACGGTGAAACCCCGTCTCTACTAAAAATACAAAAAATTAGCCAGATGTGGTGGTGAGTGCCTGTAGTCCCAGCTACTCGGGAGGCTGAGGCAGGAGAATGGCATGAACCCGGGAGGCGGAGCTTGCAGTGAACTGAGATCGCACAACTGCACTCCAGCCTGGGCGACAGAGTGAGATTCCGTCTCAAAAAAAAAAAAGATACTAGGAAATATACCCTCACTTTTGAAATTTCTTCTCAATTCAAACACTTGCCAAATACAGAGTTAATGGAATGTTCTAGATAATGAAATACACTGGTAAATTAGCAAGTCCAATTTTTAAAGAATGAGAAATATCATGAAACGAAGTATGCTAGCATCTAAATATCATTGAATCTTCCTATGGGCAAAAAGGCATACATGCAGCATCACTTTGGGCATTGATGATCATGATTCTGTGATGTACACATATTCCAGACTTGTTAGGACAGCCCCAGCTCAAATTATCTATCTCTGTCCCAATAATTAAAAATTCTGGGCTGGGCATGGTGGTTCACACCTGTAATCCCAGCACTTTGGGAGGCCGAGGCGGGCAGATCACGAGGTCAGGAGTTTGAGATCAGCCTGGCCAACACAGTGAAACCCCATATCTACTAAAAATACAAAAAAATTAGCTGGGCGTGGTGGTGGTTGCCTGTAATCCCAGCTACCTAGGAGGCTGAGGCAGGAGAATCGCTTAAACCCGGGAGGCAGAGGTTGCAGTGAGCCAAGATCACGCTACTGCACTCCAGCCTGGGCAACAATGCAAGACTCGAAAAAAAAAAAAATTCTGGCCGGGCACAGTGGCTCACACCTGTAATCCCAGCACACTGGGAGGCTGAGGTGGGCTGATCACGAGGTCTGGAGTTCGAGACCTGCCTGGCCAACATGGTGAAACCCCGTCTCTACTAAAAATACAAAAAATTAGCTGGCTGTAGTGGCAGCCGCCTGTAATCCCAGCTACTCAGGAGGCTGGGGCAGGAGAATCGCTTGAACCCGGGAGGTGGAGGTTGCAGTGAGCCAAGATCACGCCACTGCACTCCAGCCTGGCGACAGGGCAAGACTCCATCTCCAAAAAAAAAAAAAGAAAAAACTTCCCAAATTCCAACTTTTCAGGAACTAGTAACTGAATAAATCAAGACAGTAAGCATTATAACTAGAAATAAATCTAAGCCACAACACTGAAAAACCACAAAAGGAAGGAAGGCTCACGGGCTCATGTACAGAAGCATGTGCACACGAAAGAGAGCTCGTTAGATCTACAGCTATAGATGTGACACATATTTGTAAGAGCCCCAATGTGCAGCCAATGTGACAGCAGACACAGCTTGAGCAACAATGCAAATTCTGCAACCAGAATCTTTAATTACCCATATTCATGAGAAGGAAGCAAATGGCAAGAAAGGTGGCTGTCGCAGATTTCTTTTTTTTTTTTTTTTTCCTAGAAAAAATAATCAACTTTATAGGTGTATTCTGGTCAGAAAACACTGAACTCCAACTCCTATACTTCCTACATATTATCAGACTGAACCATCTCAAATTAACTTTTTAAAGTAAAAAATAGTCAAATATTGGAATATCACGTTGTTCAAACTAACATATAGCATTATGAAGAAACATAAGACCTCAGTCATCAAAGACAGCCTCTAACATGGGTTCAGAAAAATCATCTCTATTTTTAAATTATTTTCTTCAATGAGTTCTGGGGTAGAAAAAGTAGGGTGATTTGGGGTTAACAGTTGTATAAGTTACCAAAAACTCCATAGACTAGAACTCTTCATTTTCTAAGCGTTCCTATTAAAGTTTTACTGCAGAATAATTTATGAGATGTCTGAGGCATGTTGTGAAAAAAAATATGTCTGACATTTAAGACTATTTTAAAACATCACTCTTGCAAAAAGAGCGAGAGGTGTGGCAAGTTTGGGCCTTGCTCATGCCTTGGGGAGAGCTGGGGTTTTCAGCAGTTTGGGGCAGGGAGCCGGCCCAGCTTCAAAGGCAGAGGCTGGCTCTCCACGCACCCTGAGGCGCTATTGGGCAAAAACAGCAACTGTGTTCCTATCTGGGGCCCCAGCCCTCTGTTTGCCCTTCAAGGTTCCCTGCTGCCTGAGGAAACATGTGAAATTATTTCCGTGAAGGGCCGGCTGTGTGGAAGCAACAGGAAATAAAGGTTTACCCCAGTGACTTCCCACTAACCAAGAGGCGGGGGTCCATTTGAGAATCACAGTTTTCCAAGTGACTTGTTATTTTTACCAGATGTTTTCAAAGGCAGGTCTTGTGTAGAGGATTTGAGAGGTGTTTTTGTTTTTTGGAATAGAAAGTACTTAACCATAAGAAGTATTCTAATTGAGCATTTAAAGCCAACCCAAATTTAAACTCACAGTGGGGAAAGAAACCTCCACAGAAACATGACTTCTAAATTATCTTTGGGCTTAAGAGAAACTGAGCATTCATATACTCTGAAACTTCCCAAAGGAAGCAAAATCAGTTCTTAGAAAATTCAACCTTTAGCATCTTCTTTTTTTTGAGGCAGAGTTTCACTCTTGTTGCCCAGGCTGGAGTGCAATGGCACTATCTCGGCTCACCACAACCTCCGCCTCCCGGATTCAAGCGATTCTCCTGCCTCAGCCTCCGGAGTAGCTGGGATTACAGGCATGCACCACCAGGCCCGGCTAATTTTGTATTTTTAGTAGAGATGGGGTTTCTCCATATTGTTCTGGCTGGTCGCGAACTCCCAACCTCAACTGATCCACCTGCCTCGGCCACCTAAAGTGCTGGGATTAGGCGTGAGCCATCATGCCCAGCCCTTTACCATCTTCTAACAAAGGTGTTAGGCTAAAGAGACTTCACTGGAACAGCACGGCCCAGATGTAAAAACTGGTAGTCAGCAGCCCCCTCAGATCCCATGGTGACCCTTTCTCCAAACCGCCCGCACTGCCATTTTGTTAAGGTACCCACAAAAGGAGCACCCTTGCCTTCCACTCTCACTGCCAGGCCTTCCCCGAGCAGTGCCCCCTTGTCTGAAAAATTTTCCCTCTCCCTCTTCCCAGCCCTTACAAGTTAAGCTGCAACATCATGTCCTTTACATGGCTCCCACCTCCTCCAGAAAGATTTTCTAGGATGGATGGATCCTAGGAAAGAATGGATGACAGATTTCCACAGCCCCAACTCACCCAGACATGAAAATTCGTGTTTATGATCTTTCTTTCTTTCCCACGTATGGAACCTGAACGCTTTTATTATTAATGTATATATTTGCCTAAGGTGCTATTTTCTCCTGTCTACTGATTGCTCAGTGCAATGCATCTAGCTCCAAATATGAGCTTCTACAAAGCAATGTTTTCAGCCTCATTACATACAGAAAGACTGAAGGAAATAAGCGGGCTCAGCCTAAAGAAATGTGAACCAGGAGGTACAGGCTGGGGGCCTGACAGGGCAGAGTGGAGTTCTGCCTCCTCCATCTCAGGTCCTATCTAAGGGCATTTTGCTTTGCCTCTTTGGGCTTCACTCCTCTTCTGCAAGGAATGAAATAATAAGACCAGCTTTGGGGCTATGACGATGACAATGTGATACGTATAAAACCTTAAGTACACAGAGGAATCAAGTCCTGCGTCATTGCTGATGCTTTTCCAAAGCCCTGCCCACACCCCTTATAAATAGTTCCTTCATTAAAATCGCCTTAAATTACCTGATTTAAATGTGCCATATGTTTTCTGCCAGGCCTCCAAAACGCTCAGTAAATGACATTTTCCTTTCCTTATCTTCCCCACCTTGCCCCTAATATGCCATTTTCTACCTAACAAAAACTCACTTCTTTTAAAAATATAACCCTTTATTTACTCTCTAATGTTTAATTACTTCCATATCATCTCAATGTTGAACTTGCTCTATAAGTCTGGTTTACCCAAACTATAGATTCTGGCACCATGTCTGACTAAATCTGTATTTGAAGTTTCTAAATGTCTCACTGATTTACAAGGTCATAAAATCTCAAGGCTCAAAGCACCCTTAGATTAGCTAAGCCAACATTTCCCAAAATGTGTTCCACAAAACACTGTGTGTTCCCGGAAAAGTTAGCAGGTATGCAGCTGAAAATGTGTTCCAGGGTCTCACAAGCTTGCAACATCCACGGAGACTCTCAGAGACCTTCAATGACATACTTAGGCATCTGAAAAGTCTTGCCCAAAAGAATCCTATTTAAATTAGCCAAAGCAGCATTTCACCAACTTATTTGGCCACAGAGCCCCTCACCCACCCCAACCCTTAGGGTACCCATTAACATCCTGCATCATAAATGTTCATAAAATACCCCTAGAAGGGGAGAGAAGACAGACAAATTCACTTTCCCAAAGTCAGAGAGTAAATGGTGAAGCTGGCTTCAAACCCAGGTCTCTCAGACCCTCAGTCCCCTGCTCTTATCACTACCCTAAATGTTCTCAAAAGTCAGCATACAGCACAGTCACGAGCAGGGCTTGTTAAAGGGCAGACTGCTGAGCTCTGGCCCCAGACTTTCTATCTACTTCAGTGGGTATGAGCGCATTTCTAACTAGTTCCCAGGTGATCCTGCTGCTACGAGGCACCTGTCGAGAACCACTGAACTACATCCATCTGTAGAGGTACAGGAGATGGGTAGCACCTTGCCCTAAAGAATAAAGATCTAGTGGGTGGCCGAGGCATAAACACGTGAAAACGCCTAAATGACAACAGGTTTAAGGAACTACACTTCAACATACAATGCCATATCTAACTAACTGCCAAAAATTCCAGAGTCAAAGAACTACAAAAGTTAGTGAGAACTGAGCTAGACCTTAAAGGACAGAAAGGTCTGTATAAGAAAGAGATGAAGAATGGGAAGAGCATTCCAAGTGGAAACAATGGTTCCTATTATCCCAATATTTGTGTTTGTAAAATCATAGCTTTTGGAGCTGGAAGAGACCTGGCCTGTATGTCTTTGGAAAACACTCTAGTTCTTACATTTAAATATGGGTGTGACTGCTATCTCAAAAATTCACAGCAAAACACTTAATGCAAAATAGAGTAGTTCCTCTACAAATAAGTGATTTGGAGGAGTTAGCAAAGGTCTTCCTGCTCCCTTTCCATCTGCAGCTTTACTTCCCCAGGTCACCACCCCCACTGCCTTGTAGTCCATCCACAACAATCTAAACCAAGGACCACTAAATCTGCAAGTCAACGGTTCATGCTTTCCTTGGAAAGTGGGAAGCAAAGGAGTCAAAGTAGTTCTCACGCAAGTGCCTTTCTAATAGAGCTTCGAGGAGATGAAACAGTTTCTTGACATTGCCTCTATGTCCTGCCACATTCCCCAACAACAAGCAATAGAATCTGGGGAAAGGGCGGGGCACAGTGGCTCACACCTGTAATCCCAGCACTTTGGGAGACCGAGGCGGGCGGATCACCCGAATTCAGAAGTTTAAGACCAACCTGGCCAACATGGCGAAACCCCGCCTCTACTAAAAATACAAAAAATTAGCTGGGCGTGGTGGCAGGTGCCTGTAATCCCAACAACTCGGGAGGCTGGGGCAGGAGAACTGCTTGAACCCAGGAGGCAGAGGTTGCAGTGAGCCGAGATCACGCCATTGCACTCCAGCCTGGGTGACAGAGCAAGACTCTGTCTTGGAAAAAAAAAAAAAAAAAATCTGGGGAAAGGATTTTGTGAGTGGGCCATGGCAAAATGCTTCAAAGGAATAATCAAGGTTGAAAATACCATGCTCTATTATCACTTCAGGGGCTACCATACACCACTGTGCCCTCAATTCTGATTTCGCAAAGCTGTTGCTAGTTACTGCTGTCAGAGAAATAGTAATGACCTCCTTGGAGTAGGGAGATGATAAGCCTGCCTCTAATTCACTCACGTATAGGCATTCATTCATTGAACATTTGGTTAACATTTAAGGTAGGATGCTATTGACAACAATTGAGCTGTAAACTGCCCTCCCCGTAAAGGCAGAAAAAGCACACTGGTAAATCATAGGGCATGAGTCAGGAGGAGAGTGGAGAGGAAGAACACTGAGGTTAGGGTGGAGGAGGGTTCAGGCGCAGTGGCTCACACCTGTAATCCCAGCACTTTGGGAGGCCCAGGTGGGAGGACTGCTTGAGCCCAGGAGTTTGAGACCAGCCTGGGCAACACAGTGAGACCCCATCTCTACAAAAAATAAAAATAAAAATTAGCTGGGCATGGTGGTACACGCCTGTAGTCCAAGCTACTTGGGAGGCTGAGCAGGAAGATCAGCTGAGCCTGGGAGGGTGAGGCTGCAGTGAGCTCTGATCACACTACTGCACTCCAGCCTGGGAGACAGAGCAAGATCCTGTCTCAAAAAGAAAGGGTGAAGGAGGGTACTTCCAGGGGACCGTGGGGCAGTGACAGGAGGAAGTGGAAGGCAGGAGAGAGAAGGGAAGAACAGATGGCCCTTGAGCACCTGCCCTGTGCTGCACACTGCTGAGTCCTTCACCTACTCTCTCCTGTTATCCTCATAAAGCTCCATGAGGTGGAACCATTTGTAAATGGAGAACCAAAGCTTTGGAAGCTTAAGTGACTTGCCCATGGTCAGACAGCTAACAAACCCCGATGGGGCAATTTTAGCTCTGGTTTGTCTAAATCCAACTGATAGTCTTTTAAGGTGATGTAAGGCCCTGGAACATCCACCTCCAAAGTCAACTAAAACAGGGTAAGGACACTTTGCAGTCTTTCCCAAAGATTCAACTTATAACTTAAAACACGACGAAATAATTCACTATTGAGACATACATACACATGAGCTATATATTTGCCTAAATGTAAATATTTAAGTATTGTAAAGTTCTAAATTAACTATGAATGGAGCGGCAGCCAAGGGAGGGGGGAGTCAGACCATTTGTTTAAAATTATCACCATGGACAATACATTTTATACCTCTAAAGGGGTTTGAACACATGAGTACAATGGCCTGAAAAATCATCTTCCTTATTCTCCAGGATGTTACACAAAAGTAACAAGGGAATGATGAAGGACAGGAGGACAAACGTGACATCTGAATAAATCAAGGAGACCGATATAACCCACAGACCTAACAACTGTGGTATGGCTTCTGAAAGCTACTGAGATGGTTCAGAAACATGCAGAGATAAGAACAGCTTAGGATTCATGTGTTTCCAGATCATATGAAATAACACTAGTAAATACAAACAGGCCTGTCTACATGTCCAGCACAGGTCTATAAGCTTTAGACAGACTAGTGTTTTCAACCGTTACATCCTACCTACAAGATAAATACTATCTTACAAATGAGGACACTGAGACACAGATAGATAAAGTAACTGGCCAAGACCATATACTTCAATAGTAAATGAAGAGCCGGGCGCAGTGGCTCACGCCTGTAATCCCAGGACTTTGGGAGGCCGAGGTGGGTGGATTACCTGAGGTCACGAGTTCAAGACCAGCCTGACCAATATGGTGAAACTCTGTTTCTATTAAATACAAAAATTAGCTGGGCGTGGTGGCAGGCACCTGTAATCCCAGCTACTCAGGAGGCTGAGGCAGGAGAATCGCTTGAACCTGGGAGGTGGAGGTTGCAGTGAGCCAAAATCACACCATTGTACTCTAGCGTGAGCGACAAAGTGAGACTCTGTCTCAAAAAAAAAAAAAAAAAAAAAAATTGTAGATAATATGTGCCATTTGTATGAACTATATATAATATATATATACACACACACATACATATTTATAAATATCTAGAAAATCTCCAGAATAGTATAGAATAAAATGGTGCTCAGGATTTCTTCCAAAGAGAGGTACCTAGATCCTAGATATGAGAGAGGTAGAAGATTTACTTTTCACTGAAAACATTTTTACTAATTTTTAAATTTTGCACATGGTCAATTTTGTATATCACCTACTTATTTAAAGCAAATTCAAAAACAAATTAAAACTGTTTTCCAACCTAATGCACAGTTTTGGGGAAGATGGATAGAATAAAAGTAATCAGAACAGTCTCTTATGACAGACATCCTCTATCCATTCCTTAGAGAGAAGTGAATAACTTCCTGCAATTTTTCACAGTAGGGATTCTGAAATGCTTAGAAAAAAAAAAAAAAAAAAGCCATTCACTTTCCTCAGCCCAGACATTTGTTTCTTAAAAATGCAGTGGACAGATAGCAGGAAAGAGCTCCCTGTATAGATTATAGGAAGAGAGAGTCTCCCTGTATAGATTATAGGAAGAGAGAGTCTCCCTGTATAGATTATAGGAAGAGAGAGTCTCCCTGTATAGATTATAGGAAGAGAGAGTCTCCCTGTGTAGATTATAGGAAGAGAGAGTCTCCCTGTATAGATTATAGGAAGAGAGAGTCTCCCTGTATAGATTATAGAAAGAGAGAGTTCAATGTTTGTGCGTGGGGTATATGTGACAGATCATAAGAAATCCTTAAAAAAAATAAACATAGCAGGTAATGAACCAGCGCCACCACTGTGTGGCTGAAATAGAAATGGGTATGTCACCTCCATGCCACCAAAGAAACAGAGTCTCTCATGTCCTACAAAGCATGCGAGGCATCTTGCCTTGCCAAATTTAAACAGGGATATTATTTTTAAGCTACTATAATTAGTCTCCATTTGTCTGTGAATCAGCCTTTATGAGGCAATAGCATCTAAGCCCCATCAGATGAAACATGAAGCCACATCATGTCTGTTTATTATTTTGAAAAGAGAGGGTGCCAAGTTTCCTGTAACACCCAATTCAAACACTGAAATTTGGAGGACAGAATGTCCTGTTGTCCACGTTTGAAGATAGGAATATATTTTCATCTAATACATCAGAGTCCCAGGTTCAGCTGGCAACAGGAAGGAATTGAATTCCACAGCTCAAAAATAGGACTTAAGTACTAAAGCACCTTTCTTTGCTCATATAGGATAATATTTATGTTTTAACCCCTCATGTGGCAGCATGTTTTAAAGTGCCCATGTTTGTGAACAAACATGAGAATGTTTCAATCTAAAGATAACTGCCTAGGTGACAAGAGATTGGCAAGTGTTTTAAAGCTATGTTTACACTCCCTGATATATGGTTCTCCTAATTAAGTTTCTCAAGAGCAATAAAGAGTTTCTATTGCAAATAGAAAGGTAGGGGGAGGGGAGCATTCCTATTTAAGCCTGAGCTTCCCACAAATGACATGGCTCCCCTAAGGGGTTCTGAAATCAGGTATTGGAATATAGTAGAATCTTCTAGTCTCCAAAGGAAGTCCAGCCAGAGAGCAGGTAACACTAACTTTAATGCAGTTAGAATCTGGAAGAGGTTTAAACTGGCTGCCTTAGTAAGCCCCAGAGACCCAGTGAGAGGGCACAAGCTCAACGCCATCATTCACAAAGAACATCAGTTAGCAGTATGCCAGCAGATCTGGCACATGGTGGTGGTGGCGGTGGTGCAGAAGAGGGAGATACACTAGTCACTTGTCTTCAGATTTATTACAGTAAAGCCTTAATATCTTCATGCCCTCGATAAATGTGTATAGGCACACCTGTATCTTTTATAACAAGTACCATGGGTTCTAGTTTCAGTTATAACATTTACTTGCCAGGTTCCCTTCAGCAAACCACTTTAACCTTTCAGAACTCCATTTTTCCCCCTCAAATACAAAACAAGCAATAACAACAAATAGGGAATGAGGCAGTGGGGAGTAATACTTGCCCTGTATCTAACCTCACAGGATTTCTGTAAGAACCAAAATGAAATAATTAATAATAGTTTCACAGTCTTTAAGGTTTAGAAAACATGTATATAATGTTTTCTTATGGCTCGGATGAGGTGCTTGACAATTCTCACGTCTAACAACCCTCTGATAAGGGTACTATTATTATCCTTGTTTTGTAGATAAGAAAATTAAAGCCCAGAGAGGTTCAATAACTTGCTGGAAGTTATGATACTAGGAAGGGGGATTTGAAATTTAGCAGCCTGACTCGAGTTTGTGGTACTATATACCACAATATGCAGCCTGTCATAATTATCATATGAACATTAATATTATATAATAACTAAATTTATGTTTATCTCAATTTCACAAATGAAGAAAATGAGGCTCAGAGAGGTAAGTCACAAGCCAAGATCGTCGAGCAAGGAAATGGCAGAGCCAGGATTTGAAACTGAGTCTATGTGACTGCAGACCCTGAACTCTCAACCACAAAGTTAATAAACTTCAATCCACAAATATTGACTCTGCACCTACTGCACTCCAGGCTCCATGTTCTAAAACACTATTCTTTTTTTTTAAAAAAAAGATAAGGTGGCAGTTGTTCGCCCAGGAGCTAAAAGGTTTTCACATCATCTCCAGGCCAGATCAGCCCCACCCCCACTCTCCAGGGCAAAGTCCCAGCCTCAAACAGCAGGTGCCCAGTGATAGCTGATGCCAATAACGACAATGATGACAGAAATATTTTAAATGTTGGGCTTTCGCTTCAAAAGGGAATTAGACTACTCAATTTCCAGGGCAAAAACGTCCTACAGGGCAAAATGCTGTTTCTAAAACAATGTGAACAGGTGTGGCCTATCTCAACAGGTGAAATATTTGAGGAACATTGTTCAGTCCTACCAGCCTTTCAACTCCCGAGGCAGGTTTGGCCCAACTCAACCTGGTTCTTCCCGGCCTTTCCTGATGGTCTTTTTATCCCAGGGAAACCCCTCAGTTGGTTGCCCTAGAGGGCAAGGACTAAGTTTTATACTCTTGACCAATACAAACACACACAGTGGTTCTAGCACAGTGCCTTGCAAATAAAAGGACCTAATGTCTTAGTGGATTCAATGGATGGAACAATATTTTATTATTTTCAAAGTACACTCATTTCCACTTCATAAGTGTTGCCAAGCAGCAGTCCCTGCACTGCTAAAATGATGATGTGAGAATCATTTTAATTAGCACTTTCATTGTTTGTATGCAAATGCACATTCCTAAAGTGGGTTCTTTAGAAAGCTTTCCTAAATCGACATCCCTCACAGTGATTTTTCCCTTAAATCCTTTTCCATAGACAGTAAAGAGATAAATTTCAATCCAGCCTGAGTCTTAATGATCCTGAATCTTTAATAATGGAATTAAGGTGCTTTTCTCTATAGGAATGGCAAGTCTAAAATGAGGAAATGTGAGGCACTTCCAGGCACCAAGATAGAGCTACTCCTTTGACTCAGTCATCCCAAAATAGGATGGGTGACTCCAAGAGAAAGCACACTCCCAACACCGAGCTGCAGAAAAGTGAACAGTTTGGCGGCCTGAGTCCCCGGGGACAAACCTGAGAGTCTTCAGAGTCATCACAAACTTTCCAACCTCCTCCTCTTTTCCCTTCCCCAAATACTCCCGCTCAGGGAGCCTGAACTCTCCGCCAGCCCACCCCTAGCCTGTTCCTTCCTTTAGTCTCTGAACTAGGGGCTGGGCAGCCTTGGTCTTGTACCTCAGCTCAGGGAGAGGCCCAGATGGTCCTGGAGAACTCAACCCTGGCAGAGGCATTGGTGGACCCACCCAGCCCTGCCCTGGGTGGGAGTCCTGAAGAGCTGGTCTCTTGGGGAGTAGGAGTGGGAATAAGTTCTGGGTGGTCAGCACAGCTGAATCCTGACCTGAGTCACTAACTCAGCCCTGTATGGTTATGCCTGGCAGCCCAGAGGGCCAATCACAGCTTAAAATTAGAGAGAACACCATGGTGAGAAGCAAAGTTTTTGGAAGGGCAAATGAGGAGTCAGAGGTTATCTGAGCTTGGAGAAAAACTCTGCAGTCCAAAGAGGGTGGGGAAATTTGGGAGCCAGGAAAGCACTAGAAAATCTTTTAAGGGGCTGCAAAGCACTCCTAACGTTGGAATGCCCTATTTGCATGTCTGGGACAGAGGAAGAAGGAATGGAGTCAAAGCTGAACAAAGGACAGCAGCATTTATGGTCAGATGAAAGTCCAAAAGGCTTCCCTGGGCCATATTGGAAGAAGAAGAATTGTTTTGGGCCACACATAAAATACACTAACGCTAGTGATAGCTGATGAGCTAAAACAAAACAAAACACACACACACACACATCCCATAATGTTTTAAGAAAGTTTACAGATTTGTGCTGGGCCACATTCAAAGCTGTCCTGGGCCACATACAGCCTGCAGGCCTTGGGTTGGACAAGTTTGGTCTAAGGTCTGGGAAGAGTTAAAACATAAGAAATTGGAATAACCATCAGGTTTTTTGTTTTGGAGGTTCTTTTTTAAAAATCTATGATCAGACCAAGAAGAAAACAAAGCGTATGATAACAGACCTGCTTGAAGAAGCCCTCGTCATATCATAAGAGAAGCCACTCTTCCCCGTGTTGTTTCCACCTCCACCAACTATGAGAATGATCTTACTGGAAAGGGAGACTCTGGTAAGAGGTGACTGAGGCAGAAGACAGGTGTGGAGCTAGGAGAGTCGCAGCCCCTTTAAGTGAGAGCTACTCCTTTTTGGGTTTTCAGGCTCAGGTGAAACACATCCATAGACGGCTAAAAGAATCTGAACTGTCACTGATGAATCACTATCAGTAATCCTTCAGAAACCTCTGAGAAAAGGAAAGGTGATGAAAATTGAGGAACTAAATAATTAACACTAAGAAGGGTCTAGAAGTATACAGTAAGAAGCTTGGAATCAACATCCTGAAGAATTTTAGCCTGGAATATTAAACAGATGAACAGCTACGAAAAGAAAGTGGTGACTCTTTATTTTGGTGTCACTCCAAGAACTGACACAGGCTCACTGTGAAAAGGTATCAATTAATTTCCCTTTTTAAAAATAGAATTAGACCAATAGCTCAGATGAGCGTAACTTCACAGACAGGATCCCAACACAGTTCTGGGACCCCCACAGAGCCCCTTCTCTCTCATTTATAACCACAGTTCCCTGGCACCACACAGGAAAATTATGCACACCTGGAGGAGAGGAGAGCTTGAGGTTAGGGTGCAAGGAAGGCCACCACTTAGGATATTCCCTAAAGGTCACAGCCAAGCAGTGTGATGGCTGACACCTTAGAAATACATGCTTGTTAAGGCCTGCTAGTCCAAGCTGGATCAGTCTCTGGACTGTCATTCTCAAAACTAGCCAGCATAAAGACCACTGCTGGCAGGAGGGGAAGGGGGATGTCAAGAATATTTTAAGTGTGGTGACACCCTTTTCACTCAGTGACCTGTGACTGCCAAGCCAAGATCCCTGAATGGAAACGCCTGGTTGGAACTCCTTCTTAGCTCATCAGTCAGACAAGCATCTTTGGAGCTATTTTTTCCAAGGAAGGGGACGTCCCTGAAGGAAATGAGTAGATGCCAAGCAGAGAATATAGCAAATCAAAATACTTCCTGACACAGCCAAATCCTTGGCTGATGTACTTCCAGCTCAATGCCTGGAACTCAAGACCAGCCCAGGGAGGATCAGACACAGGCTCCCATGTGGCTAGAAGCAAAGAAGGTCCAAAGTAGCTTCAGAAATCTGTAAGACTGAAGACACTGGGCTTCTTCCAAGCCATAAGATTTCCAAGCTAAAGGGAAGATTATACATCACCTTCTTACTTTAAAAAAAAACAAAAAACAAACAAACAAAAAAACGGTGAGGGGAATATACAAGTGCTAAGGGAAACCGTATTGCAGAGCTCCTTAAAGTAGTGAAGGATTTAAAGACTGTTCTCCAGAGCCCTTTTCCCCAAAGTAGACATTTTTAGCCATGCACTGTTTAGTTAATTAACAGAGGAGACCAAAGGTTCAAAGCAATCACCCCCACTCCCAGCACTCAGTCCTGGAAGTGACCCTGAGGTAGTTCAGACCAGGGTGATGGGGAGAGAGGTCAGATGATCCGCGGCGATCTGGAACCAACCTCACAAAACTGCGTCATCCATGGACAGGCTGTAAGGGAACTAGCCACACCCCAGCCTCAGTCACGCTGCAAATTTAACCCTAAACAGAACATACTAAACATTGGTATTGCTGAAAAGCTCGGAGACACACTTTGGAGAAGGTAGGTGTAAAAACAAGCATTTCTAGATGGCCGTCTTGTATGCCATCTTCCAGGGATGGGTCCAGAAACCAGCAGATACACTTTGGTTTGTTTTTTTTAACTGACACAAAATGGTTCGGAGACGTGCCCACTCTCTCTCTCTCTCAAAGATTCCCTTTTCAATGCTCTGTCGGTCCTTCTGCTTGCCCCAAGAAAGAAACCTCCATCGTGCACTACCAGTCTTCAACACATGCTAAATCGGGGCAATGTGGAGACAGGGGAGGCGGTGATGGCAGCCAGGAGGGGACCGGCTGAAGCAAAAGACACTGAATATTTGAAACCACAAATCCTGAATCTGCAATTCCTCTATTTACTTAGAAACAGTTGCTGATGCTTACCCTGCCCAAAGATAAACTAGGACAAACCGGAAAGGGAAGGGGAAGCAGTGAGGTAAGGGCTGTTGTAAACCAGGCACCATGCATGCAGAGGAAAAGCTCCCCGCGTGGTCAGGACATAGTTTTCCTCCCGATGAGAAAAGTTAGATAACAGTATGAATAGTGTTATTAGGCTGTATCCAGGCACTAAGCAGAGGCAGAGGGCTGCTGTCTTCACACACATAAAAGACATTTGGAGACCACTGTGGTGTGGTGGAAAGAGCATGGCATTTGGAATCAGAAGAGGTGAACTTGAGTCCTGGCTCAGCCTAGGACAAGCTGTGTGACATCAGGCCAGGCCTTCAACCCCTCTGAGTTTCAATTCTCTGTGAACTATGACACAAATGACTTACACTAGCAGATCTTGTAGGTGTCTTTCAGCTGTATCATTCTGTTATGCTACTAATGATGCAACAAAAGAGTTATGCATCCACTCAGCAAGCATTTCCTGAACACATTCTGCATGCCAGGTCCTCCGCTGGATACGAGGCACAATCTTGCACCCAAGGAACCTTCCAATCCACATATGTGAGAGACTTATAAATGAGTCTCTACAGTACAAAGGGAGAGATGTGTGGACAGGGTGAAGGGTTCCAGCAGAGAGGGCAGACAGCAACCAGAAACAGTTGTCCAGGAGTGATTCCTGGGCTAACACTTGAGGTAGGTAATTAGGCCAAAGGAAAGAAAAAAAGGAACAGTATGTACACATGATAGTATGCACTCAGGAATGGCCCAGTAGGGCATGCGGGGTGGGAGGAGTGCTAAGAGATCAAAGGCCTTATAAGCCAAACTAAGAAAAGCTACTTCCAAGCACCCCCGGGCCCCTGTACCTCCCCTGCTGTTCACCTCAACAACTCCCTATATGGCCACATCAGGGTCAGAAACAGCTCCTCCAAGTCCCCTTATGTCGACAGCCAAGCAACCATCCCATCCCTGCCCCCAGCCCTCTCCTTTTGTCCCTGAGTCTCAACTAGCTCCACCTGCCGCCCTGCACATCCAGGCCACACCTGCTGACACAGAAGCTTCCACTAAGTCACCCAGCAGGCCTTGCTTTCAGCTCTTGCTCAGCCCCCAATGCCCAACCCATGTCAGCTGTTCCAAATAGTTTCCATCTTCCTCAAAGCCACAGTCACATCCCTCCCACCCACCCCACTCTCATGCTTAGTCGATGATTCCTACCTCCTCTGTTCCTGGGAATGACTGTCCAGCACAACTCCCATAGCAACCCTCCTGCCCACCTGTCCTAAGTTCCTTCCTACATGGTGCAGACAAAACCACGGGTATCTCTGCTTACAAGCACAACAGAGAGCAAAGAGAAAAACTCTATGAAGAAATAGAGATTGCATTCATCAATCAATGCAGGCTGTTGCCCACGCCTGTGACTGGGCTCTGAAATAAGCACACTTAGGTGGGATAAGGTATATGAATGTACTCCGCATGCCAAAAGGCCCTGTGTAAATATTAGAGCTACTCCATATGTGTTGGTTGAATAAATGAATAAACAAATCAATGAATTTGAGGCAATCTAAAGAGCTGCAAAACACACAGTATTATCAGGCTTAGGAACAAGGAATGCAGTCTAGAATTCGGCCAAGAAGATCCTTTCTAAAACCAGAGTTTTCAAAACTCTGGTCCCTCCTTTGCTCCTACACACACAGCCCACTTAATGCCAATCTGAGCAGTGCTGAATCATTTTAATGATGTATTTTGGCTATTTTGGAAATAACTTCCTAAAACAATATATTTAGTATAAAATACAAGCACAACAGGTTTAGTATATTGCACATATAGTACACTATACTTTGTGGGTGTGTATATACATTTGTACCATGCTCTAAATGCCATTATAAGCTCTTAGCCAATGACTGCTAACACAGGCCCACAGCAAAACACCCCCTGCAGCCTCCATTACACCATCCTGTGCTGAGCATGTTCTACAAAATGTTTTATTTTCTCTGCTAAAGCCTCTGTGCCATTTATTTTTTGTCCTGGTCACAATTTTGACTCTTCACAGCCAAGAGATGGTGTTCAACTGGCTTTGGACCCACCACAAAAAAAATCAAGAAACAATATAACCCAGGATCGTAAAATCCAAGTATTAGGGTAGTCCAAGTCTCATGAGCACTGGTGAACACGGGTAGGCTTACAGACCTCAGAGCTCTAGTCATCAGAAATACTCTGCAGGATGACAAGAAGATGAAAACTCTCTGCCTGGGGTTTACTCTGTACCATCTACTAAACAGAGCTACAGAATTTCCTCTCAGTGCGGCAAGTTCAGGATGATACCATGAGCTGGTGAGTACATCACTCACTATATTTAGTTCTTCTTTCGTGTTTATTACAGGCAGCCATGAGAAATAAACGATGATATTAGGAACCCATCTCTACTGAGACTCTGCCCTTTGAACCCCACAGAAGTTGTTACATGGCCAGTACTCCAGGTTTCCCCAGCACTAAGTGTGTGCAGTATGTGACAGAAGAGCAGAATTCTAGAATGTCAGAGCCTGAGGAAGGCTCAGACGTGATCTCATTTATCTCAGAAACAACTAAAGCTCAGAGACAGCAGATTGCTGTAGAGTTGGTGGCAAGTCACGTATACCAACAGTCTGATGAACTCTCACCCCAAAACCAAGAAGCCAAAAATGAAAAAGGTTGAAATTCAGTCTCCATCTGGGCTAGCATTCAGTCTTCAGCAGTCTATGAGAATGATTTCAGAAAGGAAACGACGACATGAGAAGAAACAGAAACTGTGGATCATGATGGCTCATAAAATAGGAATGATTCGGATTAAGTTCAGTTATTCAAGTTTTAGGTTGGTTGGGCTTTTTTGTTGGTGGTGGTGGTGTGAAATTCCTTTTCTAGAATCTAAGATGCTTTAGAAGGTACCAGACCCAAAAACTAATTCTTTGTTTCATTAAAACACTGGTGACTTCTGTTGTCCAGTTTTATATTTTTGTCTGACTATTAAAAGGAAAAAAAACTTAGAAACATTCAACTCCTTTGAGTTCAGTAGTTCATTTCTATTTGAAAAATAAAATGAAAATATTTCAGAGCAAATGTAATTAGTAAATTTGTATAAATGTTCCCAACATGGTATTTTTATGAGCAAATCACATTATACAAAGGACATTATATGTTTCAAAACTAATATAATGACTTGATATTTGTAAAGAATACTTTTAAAAAATTACATTATTGCTTTCTTTCCTTCCCCTTAGTTAAAAACACACAAATTTCTTTCTTTCTTTTTTTTTTAAGATGTAGTTTCGCTCTTGTTGCCCAGGCTGGAGTGGAATGCAATGGCGCCATCTCAGCTCACTGCAACCTTCGCCTCCCAGGTTCAAGCAATTCTCCTGCCTCAGCCTCCCCAATAGGTGGGATTATGGGTGCCCGCCACCACGCCTGGCTAATTTTTTTTTATTTTTAGTAGAGACAGGATTTCACTATGTTGGCCAGGCTGGTCTTGAACTCCTGATCTCAGGTGATCCGCCCACCTCCGCCTCCCAGTGTTGGGATTACAAGCATGAGCCACCAGGCCCAGCCATAAAACACACAAATTTCTCTATAGAAAAAAATATTTGTTTTACCCTACTGTCCCAACACTTTTTTCCCTATCATTTAAATTTTAGTTTCCTTATTTAAAAAGAGAGGTATCAGGCCAGGCGTGGTGGCTCACACCTGTAACCCCAGCACCTTGGGAAGCTGAGGTGGGCAGATAGCTTGAGGTTGAGACCAGTTTGAGACCAGCCTGGCCAACATGACGAAACCCCATCTCTACTAAAAATACAAAAATTAGCCGGGCATGGTGGCGCACACCTGTGGTCCCAGCTACTGAGGAGGCTGAAGCATGAGAATTGCTTGAACCCGGGAGGCGGAGGTTGCAGTGAGCTGAGATCACACCATTGCACTACAGCCTGGGCAACAGAGTGAGACTCCGTTTCAAAAAAAAAAAAAAAAAAAAAAAAGGTTGTTTTGTTGAACCTAAAGATCTCTTGATTTTTTAGGATAAGATTTTAAATGAATAGTAAGTTGGGGTGACAAAACCAAAAGCCTGAGAGGATCAAACAGGTAGCAAACAGGTGATGTAGGGACCACAGCAAATTGGACTCCCTCCCGAGGGGACAACCTCTGTTTCATTCCAGCCCACTGTCCCATGCAAGAATAGAGCCCAGTACTGCTAGATATTCTAGTTTTTCACCAGTAGCTAGAAATTGAATTTTGTAAAATTTTCTGATTTTTAAAACTCTGGCCACTAGTTTAAAAACTTTTAAAACACTGGTGTTTTGTGGCCAGCTAGCTTGCAACCCGGCCACAGAAGACAAACTGCTATAAACATGTTAATTCAGGGCACAAATAAATACAATGTCTAGAAACATGAAATCTGCTGGAAAACGAAATTAGCTGTTAGAAAACAAAAAGGGGCTGGGCATGGTGGCTCACACCTGTAATCCCAGCACTTTGGGAGGCAGAGGTGGGTGCACAGCTTGAGCCTAGTAGTTCAAGACCAGCCTAGCCAACATGGTGAAATCCTGTCTCTACAAAAAAATACAAAAATTAGCTGGGCATGGTGGCACACACTTGCAGTCCCAGTTACTAACGGGGCTGAGTGGGAAGATTGTTTGAGCCTGGGAGGTCGAGGCTGCAGTGAGCCATAATCGCACCACTGCACTCCAGCCGGGACAACAATGCGAGACCCTGTCTCAAATAGAAAGAAAACAAAAAGTGTAAAAGGTGTTTCTGCTTCCTCTTTTAATTAAAAGGATTAGCAACTCATATAAGAGACTATTTCCAGCTTTTGAGTCCATATTGGGACAATTCTGGAAGTTTTATTGAAGTTAGGCTGCCTTGAACATAGCTATCTTCCCCAGTCTTTCACCTAGATCTAATCAGAAAAGCCACCTTTTACAGCAGGCACCTACCTGCCACACAGAGCTATCCAGAAGCAGACACATTTAGAATGGGATGTGTGACTAAGCATGATAACTGGGCAGGGGAATGTCATCTCCTAAAAATGTAGAAATGTTATATATGGAAATTGTATACGTGCATATATACCTTAAAGGGGTTCCTGATCCTTTATCCAAAAAGCCTAAAAACCAATACCTTTCTGATTATAATAGTGAATGCTGAATTATCCAAAGTTCAACAAGCACAAATAATACAATCATCTTTTTCAAGCACACCTCTGCAGGAATCATTTTTTATTTAATCACTGCCGTAATCAGTAGACTAGAGAAATTCTCTTTGAGTGAGAAAAACATGGAGTGAGTCATCTCTATGTTGATAAGAAGACAGCAGGATGAGGGCACTGCTGTGAAGTAGGCATCAGATGGTGCCTTGTCTAAATTAGTCAGTGGAACAATCAGAATGATTTCTCCCCATGACGAGCAGTAATCACCGGAGATGATGCTCATCTCCTTGTTTTAGTGACGACCCCAACACAATTTAATGTTTACTTCTCCAAACCAGGGAAAAAAAAAAAAAGGAAAGACAAAAAATGTATTCCACTCTCTGTTTGTAGTCACTAGATGGAAAAAGAGAAAGTATCTTGTTTTTACATGTGGCTGGCAAATGTGCTAAAACTTCCTGTTTGTTTAAAAAGTACAAATACAAATGTGTAAATCTCTTGGAGAAACACCAACACCTAAGAGATGTCGCTGTTGCGTGAAATGGATATCATGTCATTGTAGGTCACAATAACTTTGGCCAGAAAGTGGCCTTATGAACCTCTGGTGATATAAAGCAATATGGCAGCCCAGGGAGATACTTCTAGACAATGACCCCTGAGAAGCTGCCCCCAACCGCACACACTCCAAACAGCAGTGTGGTGACTGGCATCATTGGTTCTGGACACTGAATTAGAATTCAGTTGCCACTCTACTCTTTCAGAGAGGTGGCAACTTATACAAATTCTATTTTGAGTATTTTCCTAGGGTAGCTGGAATTCTTAAGATAAAGAAAATGGGTTTGGATTGCTTTTTAATTTGTCTGAACTCCGCGGTTAGAAACTATCAATCACAAAGGATTCCAAATCCTGTTCTGTTCCACAATGCAAGAAGACCTTGTCTAAAGGGCAGCAGTGAGACGTTCAGTTGAAATGGCCATAATCTGCGGCTCAACTCATGGCAACCACCTCATTTCAAATCCATATTCGTCTAAAGCTGCTGAAAAAAGAAAATATTGAACACAAACAGCTTTAAATCCTTTTTAGAAATAAGGGAAAGGATGGAAGAAAGAAATTGGCCTGACATATCCTCATACATGCAAAATTTGAAACTCAAGTCAAAGTACTCTAGTCCCAAGTTGTTAATGAATGTGAAGCCTCAGACCAATTAAAGGCACTGTGAACAGGCAATGTCCTCAATCAAAAGACACATTGAGCAAGAGGAGTTATAAAACCAACTGGTGAGGAAACTTTCAATGTTTCTAGATCATTTATAAAGAATAAAAGGGATACTATTATTATCCTTTTTAAAGATAATACATAAACATAACACACACAAAAATTTTAAGTAGCTACCCATCTCAGGCCTCTCCTCCTGAGACGGTCTACAAATATACAAGCACTGAAGACTATTCTACAGCCTCAGTGGTTTTTTTGTTTGTGTGTGTGTGTGTTTGTGTGTGTTTAACTTAAGAAGGATACCACTAGTTTTTTAATGTCCCACCACTCTAAGTCTCCAAGGGCATGGGAAGATCCCATATATTTTTTATTCCTGAAATCACTTACTGAAGGAGGAATCAGAAGGAAAAATCCTCCCCCTATGAATGCCAGTAAGTTTCATTCTTTTTAATTTTATTTAAGTTCCACTCTGTGAGAAAAGACAACAAATGAAAACCAGGGTTGATGCCATTCATTATAAATACCGTTCCACTGAAACCCTCATTTGCCATAAACCGTTGGTCATAGACAGAACACTACACAATTAACGTCCATTTTCTAGAGATTACATGTTCCGGAAGTACCAGAGTGTACTTTTCACTCAAGCTGGGGAGTCTTGAAATACATGTAGAAGCAAGTCAGCACTGCCCATGCCCACGGGAGGGACAGACCCCATTCTAGAATGCTGCTGATCACCCTGCCCTCTCTCAACATCATTTCCACAAAAGGCCTGAGAAGACCACATGGGGTTGGGGTTGAGGGAAGGATTGAAAATGTTTTCAAAGAAGGAAATTGTGAGGATATTCAAAAGCTTTGAGGGCAGGGGGATTGGGGGGTTCCTAAACTGAAAGGCTCACAAAGGCAGTCAGACGGAGGAAGGCTCACAAAGGCATTCAGACGGAGGAAGGCTCACAAAGGCAGTCAGACGGAGGAAGGCTCACAAAGGCAGTCAGACGGAGGAAGGCTCACAAAGGCAGTCAGACGGAGGAAGGCTCACAAAGGCAGTCAGACGGAGGAAGGCTCACAAAGGCAGTCAGACGGAGGAAGGCTCACAAAAGCAGAGGGAGGAGTAGGCAAATAGGCTTTGGAGCCAGTGATGGTGGGAAAAGGCAAAAATGTCTATGGCAGCTAGAGACTGCAAGACTAAAGGAACTCACTAGGAGCCTCAAAATGGGAAAACTAAGGCGCCCAACGAGAAGATGGAAGAAGCTCAATGGGACGATTTGTCTGGGAAACAGACAAAGCAAATATGGGGCAGCTGCATTTTATGCCAGAAGCCCACAAATAGATGAAGATGTGCATGAATCAGAACTGATTTTCTCGTATCAGTCGATGGCAGTTGAGGGGTACAGGTGGAATGCATACATCTACCACAACCATTACAGTATATTTGTTATCCTGTAGCATTTATCCTTGATATTTTGAAGATAATCATAAATATCTTCTAACTTCTAGCCCTGTAAATCACGGTGCCTGTTTGGCCTTCTTCAGAAAATTTTATCATTTCTAACTTCTCATTGCAAAATTACTGATTTTCAGGTATGTTTTCACTTAGTGAACCCTCAATGAACTTTTGGATGATATAACTATTGAATGAGAAAAATATCTGAAATGTAATAACAGTAAATTAAATTTAGTCATTGAAATGGCTTGTAGAAGTTCCAGTGCCTAAGAGCAATGTAGCTTACAGGCTATTGGCAAAGGCTGCGGGATGTTCTTGCTTGCTAATAATTCACTCAGCTGACCAGATTTATAATTATTCAATCTTGAAACTAATTTTCTTGATTTGGGGAAGTCACAGCACTTCAAACTTTTTACATAAGGTGAGGCTTTATGACTACTTTTATACCATATTATCTCATTTGTATAATTCATATTTGCATAAAATGGAAACCATATTCATTAGCATGTCTTTATTTACTTCTTAGTAGGGACTCTATATGGAAAATATACCCTTTGCCTTCGCCTTCCCTCTTCCCTCTGTCAAAAATCCTACGCATCTCTTCCTTTCTCTCCCTAGATGATCTCATTCAGTCTCATGGCTTTAAATATCATCTATATGCCGACGACTCTGAGAGATACCATTTCCAGCCCCAGCCAACTCTACATCTTTATGGGAATATCGAATGGGCATCTCAAACCTAAGATGGCCCAACAGAACCCTTAGGGTCCCTCTTTGCTCCTTATCTCAGTGAACGGCAACGTCATTCGCCTAGCCAAAAACACTGGACTAATCCTCGACTCTTGTTTTTACTCACACCCCACATGCAACCTAGAAGGCTCTACCTTCAAAATGTATCCTGAGCCTGACCGCTTCTTCGTATCATTCAATCATCACTACTCTAATCCAAGCCACACCCTAATCTCCTGCCTGGACCACTGGAAGGACCTCCGATAGATTATACAGATTTGATTCTTGCCCCTAGAATCTATTCTGCACTCAGGATCCAGAGGAAAAATGTTAAAGCACAAAGAAGATCACATGGACTATGGCATCCAATCACTCTCAGAGTAAAAATCAAACTCCTTACCATGGCCTACAGGGTCTGGCTCCCACCTACTGCTCTTATTTCACATCACTCTCCCTCCCTATAAACACCCACCAGCCCAAGTCCAGCCAAACTGTTCCTCTACTAAGCCAAGCTTATCCTACGTCAAAGGCCTTTCTTTTCACTTGCTATTCCCTCTGCCTGAACACTCCTCCTCCTCTGGTTCCTTTACTCCACTCAGGTCTCTGCACAAAACCAATCTCCTTCTTTTTCTCTCTCACATACATAGAAGCCTTTTTAGACCATTCTTTCAAAAAGAGCCCCGCCAGCCCCTCACCTTGTTTTACTGTTTTCATACCACTCATTACCACCTGAAATTATACTGTCTATTTAGTTGTTTGCTTCCTTCATAAGTATTGCTCACAATACTTAGTGAACACCCATCAGGTGTGAGGTGCTCTTCTAAGAGCTGAGGATACAACAGTGAACAAGACAAGACAAGCAAAGACCCCTGTCCTCACAGAGCTCACATTCTTATGTATCATTCCCACTCAAATCTAAGGTCCAGGGAGGCATAGACACAGTCTGTCTTATGACCACTGAATCCCCAGAACAGTGCCTTGGCACACAGCAGGCATTAATACATATTTGTTGAATGCATAAGTGTCCTGCTACCTGATGCCATCTGCTTCCCTGAGGACTTCCACTACAGAGCCCTTCCTGCCTACCAGATGGGATTCAGGTTCTGGGACTCAGAATGTCACTGTGTCCCCTTGGACAGGGCAGTCTGGACAGCCAGCCTCCTGTGGCTGATCTGGTTCCCTAATCCTGGGCCTGCTTACCTAACTGACTGCCCTTCCTTCCTGTTCCAACCCCCAGCATCCTGCCAACTCACCAGTGGCCATCCCACTGGGATCTGTCTCAGTGGGTCACAAGAGCACCTGATCCACATCATAGGAGCTGACCAGGTAGTGTTAAACAGGCCAGCTTTTCTCTACAAAGAGTAGCTGAAATAAAGGTGCATGGGTTCTTCAGCGTCCCTGGCTCATGGTGGTCCTGTCCCTCGATATCTCACCTAAGACCTCCAACATCAACTAGCTGTCATACCTGGAGGCACTCTCACCTCAGCACTGGAACACATTGTTACTAAGGACATATTTTTGCCTCTTTCAACTGTCATAGAGGCAAGATGTGTACCTGCTGTGATGAGTAATTAAGTTTCTTTCAAAAAAGGAAGAACATTTGTTAACTGTGAAATTCTCTGATCTCAAATAAAAATGAAGGTAATTGTGAAATGTCAATTCATCTTTCAAGAAAATGGTAGCTATACTGGTAGGAAGGGAAAAAAAAAAGAAAGAGAGAATGGAAATCTCTTGAAGAACCACTCTGGAAGTCTCAGAAAATAAGTATTTAAAACCCATTATTTCCAACATATCAGTTTCACACTTTAATGTATCTGTTGGCTCAGAAGTGCCCTGCTTGAATACCCCTATGAGACTGGCAGATGAAGGTGTCTATGAACATCACAAAAGTCAAGGCAGGAAGCCCCAAACTGGTGGTCAGTTGAATTGGGCTGACTATGGCAGCCACACTGTAACACTTATATCTGGAATTCCAACTTGAAAAGTGTGTTAATAAAGTTAATAAATGTAGCAGATAGGAGGAGAATTGCCTTGCTCTACATCTCAGAGCCAAACAGTATTACCTTCTATTTGCCCAGGACTTTATTCTCCCTGGGCAAATATAAGCATTCGTGCATACATTACTTCTTGCATAGATTATCTCTTTTAGTCTGCAAAGCAAACATATCCTGTAAACAGCAGAATATGTTTCTCTGTCTGGGGCCTGGGAGGTCAAAGAATTCACCTACAATCCCACAGTAAAAATGGCAGAACCAAGTAAGTACCAAAACCCAGATATGCCTAGGCCCAGCCCAGTACACTTCCTTCTATAATAGGAAAGGACAGCATAGTTCTCTGCAAATCGCATTCTACAGTTAACAAAGTATTTCTCTTCACTGAGAAGAAGGAAAAAAACACATACATTCACCAGTGGTTTAAGGTGGTGGGAAGATGCATTGGTCCAGGAGCTCTGGGCAGAAAGGTTTCACCAACTCTTCCAAAGGATGCCAACTCCTGCAATGACAAATGTACAAAACACCTGGTGTGAATCACAGGCACCCTGTGGCCTCTCCCCAACGGGACTCATTTAAACACCATTTGCCAGGCAATTTAGGCGTAAACCCCTATCTCTTGTAGCCCGATTTCCTTCCCCACTCTGACTTCCCAAAGTAGAACAAGGATCTTTAATTCACCAGCTGAAATGGTCCCCATTAGAATCACAGGATCTTGGGCAGAAGGCAGCTTTAGAGATCATCTTTAATGGAGATTAAAAACCGAAAGCACAAGGGGTGACATCCAGCCTGTGGAAGTGTTACATTTCATCTATGGATATGTTTAGAAAATCTGAGCCAAACGTAAAAATCAGAGCTATCACACAAAAACTCAGATTTCTGGCTTCTCTTAAAGAAAGAAAAAAAAAAATCAGACCTGTCAACATGGCCCACATTTATGTCTGAAAATGATCAGGTGGTGCTAAGCATTAAAAGCAGTCACCCTTCATAGGCAGGCTTGGCTGCTCCAATATACCACAGTCCCCACCACTCCCTACTGTCTCCTCAATACAGAGAAGAACTGGGGTTGTCATTAGTCATTGCCCTTGCATTATTGTTTTTCTTGTGGTACAGAAATATTTTCTTCTACTTACAATTCTAACAAAAGTGGGAAAACAAAAGCGGCCTAGTTCCAAGAAAAAAAAAATGGTAGAGCACATATAGTAACTCAAGTTGGTAGCCTCACTCCTGTAGACATTTGCAACCCCCGAAGAAGTACAACATTCCCACTTTACATGAATTAAATGTAAGCAGGAAACTGACTTGCCCACTCCCATAGTTAGATGCAGAGGTCAATCTAGGTCTCTCGACTGCCTAATCCACGACTCTTTCACTATGCTGGACTACATACTAGTCTTATACTATTAAGCAAAAAAATTAATACAATAAACAAGTACACACACACGATTAACTAATTAAAAATACTTATCAAAAATACTTTCACAGAAGTATTAAAGTCAAGGAAATACAGTTCAAGCACCCCACTTTCTACTAAAATGCTTGCCATACATCAAAAGTGCTCAGTGTCCTAAACAGTCTGGAATACTCTTTATGCTAGAAAAATCTCCCTTAACATGCATCTTCAATACAAGACTGTAAATAAGTTTATGTGCAAGGTAACAGCACTGTAATAAGTAAGCAATGTTCAACAATAAGATCTTGATAGTACTTATTTATATCACTCCCACAAAGAATTTATTGATTCATTCACTTAACAAATATTTATTGAGCCCTATTACACTCCAGGAAGTATGCAAGGTGATGGAGATACAAAAGTGAACAAGACCCTCAAGTTGATCTGAATAAAAGATAAATCCAGACACTCAAAATGAATTATAAAATAATGGGTAATTGTAGTGATCTGCAGTCAAATGCTCTACCCCTGAGCTAAACCCTCTACGGTAAGTGTAGTGATCTGAGTATGCACCTGTGTTATGGGAGCACTGAGCAGGGGCACCTGATGCAGTGGAGGTGAAAAGATACTTCCTAGCATGGACAAAGGCCTCAGGAAATCCTAAAGGTTGGATGGGAGTGGACCAGGCACAGGGAGAAATGGAGGACAATGGAGGCAAAAGCAAGGAGGTGAGAACAGCCCCTATAATTTGGTCTTGTCGAGATCTCCTATTAGCTCTGGGTCTTAAAAGCCCCTGCCTGATGCCACGTGACCCAACATCTGCTGGGACTTGATCCACAGCCCTACTTATGCACTTACAGAAGTTTATCTTGACAAGTGCCCATATTAAAAATGTCACGGATTCAGCCCTGCTCCCTGGCAATGCCTACCTATGACTCCCTGGAGTCTGCTGTCCCAGAGTCTACAGGGCCTAAGAAACACAGTGGTAGAAATACTAAGCCTTCAGGCGCAGTGGCTCACACCTGTAATCCCAGCACTTTGGGAGGCCGAGGCGGGTGGATCACGAGTTCAGGAGTTTGGAGACCAGCCTGACCAACATGGTAAAACCCCATCTCTACTAAAAATAAAAAATTAGCTAAGCATGGTGGCATGCACCTGTAATCCCCGCTACTCAGGAGGCTGAGGCAGGACAATCGCTTGAACCAGGGAAGCAGAGTTTGCAGTGAGCCAAGATCATGCCACTGCACTCCAGCCTGGGTGACAGAGTGACACTCCATCTCAAAAAAAAAAGAAAAAAGAAATAAAGAAATACTAAGCCTTTCATGATGGACAAAAGACAGTAAATAAAGATGTTTTTCTCATACCAGTCACGAGGCTGCCCTGTCTATCTCCACCCCAGGGCCTGGATTTCCGCAGCAAGAAGCTACTACGTATTTGAGCCTCAAGCAGGAAGCTTTGTGAAAAAATGTTCCAGAATATCTGCCCATCAAAATCCCCACATGGAGTTCTCCTTTTCTTCATAGATAAGAAAGAAGTGAGTCACCAGCCCTGATCTAGGCTGAGGCAAAGCCGGGGAAAAGCACTCCAAAATACAGGCTGGAAAGCAGCACACAGAGGAGTAAAGACCGAACACGTGGTCAAGGGTAGGATTCCGGTTCAAGGCCCGTATGAGGAAACAAAGACGCAGAATTCACCTGAAGAATCGGAAGAGCTTCCCTGGATCAGTAACTAGTGGGCAGGTTCCCAAGTATGGCTGAAAATTAGAAACACCTGCAGAACTACAGCAACAAAATAACCCCCTATGTACCAGAGCCATTAAATCAGAATCTATGGTTTAGAGGTCCAAGCACTGTCCAGGACCTCCTCACAGGTGATTGTGATGTCCAATATGAAAAGAGTGTATTTCACCCAGAGGTCTCAGAAGCTCCAAAACTTCTTCAAGGACATGAATTCAGCATCTTCCAGGAAAGAGCCAAGGATCCAGATCTTTAGGGAAGTAGCACATCCCTGGTATGTTTACCCACTCTCTGCATCACACTATGACAACCACCACAACTTCTTTTAAATAAATGTGAAAAAAAAAAAAAAAGGAATGCCAGCAGCCAGAATAGCAAATGGGTAAGTGAAGTGGCCTTCCTCTTTGCCCCCATCCCCTATATACCATGACCCAATGTCAGTGCCTCTTGGTAAATGATTGGGGGTGTCCAATCTCAGCAGTGGATCTGAGCCTTCATACACCTGTGTGGGTTCACTGCTCTGGCAGAACAAAGGATGTGGGAGCATCCAGTCATTCAGGTGGCCTTCGAGGAATAGCTCCAAAGCACAGAGCACTCTGATCAGGTCCTTCCTGCCCACCAAAGCACAGGACTCTACCGATCAATGCAGCGCCTGCAAACCTGCCAAGCCCGGCTGAGCACTTCTCTTTCCAGATTTCCACTTTGTGGTCATGTAACGACCTGAGCAATCTCGAGCTAAGACTGGCAAAGTAAATGCCGTGTACCGCAAAGATGACAGACGGATCGGAGTAAATTGGCTCCCTGAATGCACCAGCCTGCAGAAATCTCTTCCCCCAACATTACAAGGTGCCACGAGGTGACCTTCAGGCAGCCAGCACCAGAGAAACCCACAGCTGACCAAGGTCAGCCTTTCTGATTGCAAGGCCCAGCAGCAATCCATACTATCCTTCCAAGGAACAAGGAGACAGGCAGGTGTCCCCATCAACCTAAGGATCCTCCATGTAAGCCATAATGCAAACTTGGAAGAGCATGGTGGAGGAGGAAGTTTAGGAAAAGCTCAAGATCATAATTTGCCCCCTCTTGGTGGTCCTCAATTTATTTATTTATTTATTTATTTATTTATTTATTTATTTTGAGAAGGAGTCTTGCTCTGTCACCCAGGCTGGAATGCAGTGGCGTGATCTCAGCTCACTGCAAGCTTCACCTCCCAGGTTCATGCCATTCTCCTGCCTCAGCCTCCTGAGTAGCTGGAACTACAGGCGCCTGCCGCCACGCCCGGCTAATTTTTTATATTTTTAGTAGAGACGGGGTTTCACCATGTTAGCCAGGATGGTCTCAATCTCCTGACCTCGTAATCTGCCCGCCTCGGCCTCCCCAAGTGCTGGGATTACAGGCGTGAGCCACCGCGCCCGGTGGTGGTCCTCAATTTTTAAAAGATCCACTAATTTTCCCTGCAGCACGGTTATATTCTGGCCTAAAACAAGACATTTCTCTGTCCCAACCCCCCAAAAGACTTCACAAGAGTTGTCCCAGGCCCTGCCAAAGACCTCAAACCATCATCTCCCTTATTCATCCCCCATCCCAAGAATACAGATCAATACCAACCATTGTGAAAGTCACCTCTGCCACCCTTATTCCTACCAAACATCAATCCAGACCACCCGACCCCACTCTGGACCACTCTGGCCTCTCCTGTTACAAGTTCTCAAAGCCCCATGTATCTCTCCTTCCTAGCATGAATCACTTATATTTTCACATTGTTGTCCCACTAACCTATATATGGACAGGGATCCATATAATCATTTCTGCTTTGCTTTGTTATTGCTGTTGTTTTAAAATTTTAAGGGGTCTTTGTTTGATGGCTCACTGTATCCCAGTATAGTACCTTGGAGCCCTCTGGTTTCCTTCAAAATACACCTCAAATTTCATGCCACTCAGCTCAGACTTAGTCCCTCTCTCCTTGTTCCAGATCCAAGGCCCAAGCTGCTTTCTGAGCTCACGACATACTCTCTTCTCCTTCTCCCTCCACAAATTCCAACTCTTCCATCAACAAACACAGGCAGTCCAGGGGAGCAAATGCCCAGCTGGCCCTGAGGCTGACCAACATGGGAAGGAAACAAATCAGAAGTTATCTATTTCATGTTTGGGCAGTGTTTTTTTGTTTTTGTTTTTTTTTTGAGACAGAGTCTTACTCTGTCGCCCAGGCTGGAGTGCAGTGGCATGATCTCGGCTCACAGCAACCTCTGCCTTCCAGGTTCAAGCGATCCTCCTGCCTCAGCCTCCTGAGTAGCTGGGACTACAAGCATGCACCACCATGCCCGGCTGATTTTTGTATTTTTAGTAGAGATGGGGTTTCACCATGTTGGCCAGCCTGGTCTCGAACTCTTGACCTCGTGATCCGCCTGCCTCAGCCTCCCAAAGTCCTGGGATTACAAGTGTGAGCCACCGCGCCCCACCATGGGCAGTGTTTTTTTAAATCACACTGCATTATTTTATTTAAGATGATGTTCTAATATGCAAAATGAATCCCTTTTCTGACCTTGAAAAAGACTTCTCTCTTTTCCATAACAAAACCCACCGGGGCCATAACCGGTGCCAACATCTCTAGGACCTGAACCCTGCTGAAGCTTCCCGGGTGCTCAATGATGAGGTGGCTCCCACTTCCCAAACACCTCTTGGCTGTGTTCCCATTGCCCAGCTGTCCTCCTCCTGCATCCATTGGCAAAGGAAGATGAATCCTCAAGAGCTTTTTAAAGCTCTTCCACCTACTCCACTGATTCAGTAGGAGGGAGAATGAATGTTTCCAAGTTCTCTGAATGACACAAAGCTCATAAAGTATAACAAAATTAGTTGAAAAATAACAAAATGAGTTTAGCTCTCCCTTCAGAAAAAAGAAAAAAAAGAAAGCATGCCTACTTTCAATGATTCACAATGACTTCACAATTTTTCCTCCACTAGGATATGTATTCTTCCTCCCAAAGCTAATGGTTCTCTCTCCTCCCCTCCCTAAGACAGCATAGGAACAGATCTCCGGAAACCTGCTCTATCTGATTTGAGACCCCCTGAAAAAAATCTCAACAAAGTCCAGGGTACCCCATGCCAGAGGGTCCTTCCCCAGTCTTTGCATTTGCTGTTCTGCCTGCAAAGCTCTTTCCCTTTTTCTCACCAGGGAAAGAGAGCATTCTCACTTTTGAGAGCTCAGATCAAATATGCTTTTTCACTGGGGCTAGCCCAGACTCCCTAACCTTACTCTCACCAGTAAAAGCTGCTTTCCTTGTAGACCCTCTCACAATCTGTAATTATCTTATTTATCCATATTTCCCTTTACGGGTTAGAATGTTGCCCAACTTGTTTACTGCTGTACCCCCAGCAACACAACACATAGCAAGTACTCAGTAAAACGTTGCTGAGTGGGTTGGCAGGCAAACAAGGAGGAAGAGGCAGGCCAGTGGGAACAGAGCTGACAGCCCTTTAAAGATGCCCCATGGCATCTTCATCATGGCATGAAGCATGGGCAGGACTTAATCATGGCCTCTAGAATGGGTCTCTTGGTTTCTCTTGCCTTGATTCTTCTCAAGTCTGTTGCTACTTAGATACTGGTTCCACCACCATATACCCCTGACTCCACCCCAATTGTTCAGACCTGGGTATTTCCCAGGAAACCCAGTTCCCATGTTTGGCTTCTCTTACTCTGCCTCCATTCAGCCATCCTCAGCTTCAAAAATTCAGACATCCACAGGGGTGTCTGACCTTTTATGACTTCAAGACCCTCAAGAATCTGACCTAAGCCCACCCCTCAAACCATATCTCCAATACCCCACTTTGCCCTCCATCACCACCAATGAGCTCACGGCTCAGCTCTCTGGATCCATCATGCCTAAACCTTTGCTCAGGTCTCTACTGCTTAAAACATCTTTCTGCTGCCTCATTACCTGTTAGCTTCCTTCCACCCCTTAAGTCATCCCTCACCACCACCACCACCCCACCCCCAGGCTAGAACTGATACCCTTTCCCTCTGCCCCACAGTCATATTTGCCCTCAACATCTGGAAATTATCTTTAATCTCTTTGTTTCCCCCAAATGACTGCCCCTTGATGGTTGGGACCCATCCAATTCATCCCTGTTGGCCCAGAGCCTGGCACATAGTAGGCACACAATAAGCATACACTGAACTAAACTACCTTGTTTTCTCCTTGACAATTCCCATTTCCAAAATGACTCTTTGCAGAATGTTAATACTCGGAACAAGTAACAGAAATATTCTGTTATTACGCATGCTTACTTAAGCCAACTTATAAGAAATAGCTGGGGTGGTAGTTTTATCACCATCATCATAAAACTGAAGACCTGAATGCTAACAGGCAGAAAGGTATGGTACAAAGAGTTCTGGGTTCAAGTCCAGACTAAGGCACTTGCCAGCAGTATAATTATGGGCATGTTACCTTCCTTCTCTGGCCCTAAGTTTCTTCCTCTGTAAGATAAAAGGCCCAGTCAGACACGAATGGTCACATACTGTATGATTCCATTTACATGAAATGTCCAGAATAGATAAATTCATAGAGACAGAAAGTAGATTGTTGGTTGTCAGGGAAACGGGGTAGAGGGGAACAGGGTGAAAATGCTAAATGGAGCTTCTTTTTGGGGTGACAAAAATGTTCTGGAATTAGTAATGATGGTTGCCAACCTTTGTGAATATACTAAAAAAAAATTGTCTACTTAAATGGTTAAAACAATGAATTTTGTGTCATGTGACTTTTATCTGACTAAAAGAAAGAAAGAAAGGGCTAGACTAGAACAGAGGTTGAAAATTGGAGGTCCAACGGGCCACACCAGGCCTATGGCATGTTCTTTAGACCTAAACAAAGTTTTCAATATGTTATATTTGCACAAACAACTCAAAAGCCAAAGATTTTCTTTTTAATTATTTTTTTTTTATAGTGATGGGGTCTTATTATGTTGCCCAGGCTGGTTTCAAACTCCTAGGCTCAAGCGATCCTCCCGCCTCAGCCTCCCAAAGTGCTGAGATTACAGGCATGAGCCACAGCACCCAGCCTCAAAGGTTTTCTTGATTATAGTGGTGATTATACAAATCTGCACGGGACTACATACACGTGTGCACATACACAAATGAGTACATATAACACAAATGATATCTGAATAAGAACTATAGATTGCAGCAATGTCAATTTCCTGGCTTTGATGTCATACTATACCTACATAAAATATTAACACTGGGGAGGTGGGGTGAAGGGCACACAGGATCCCTCTGTACCATTTGTTGCCACTTCCTGTGAGTCTATGATGATTTTTTTTTTTTTTTTTTTTTTTTTTTTTTTGAGATGGAGTCTTGCTCTGTCGCCCAGGCTACAGTGCAGTGTCATAATCTTGGCTCACTGCAACCTCCACCTCCTGGGTTCAATCAATTCTCCTGCCTCGGCCTCCCCAGTAGCTGGGATTACAGGCGTCCGCCACCATGCTCAGCCAATTTTTGTATTTTTAGTAGAGATACGTTTTCACCATGTTGGCTAGGCTGGTCTCAAACCTCTGACCTCAAGTGATCTGCCAGCTTCAGCCTCCCAAAGTGCTGGGATTACAGGCATGAGCCACCATGCCTGGCCTTAGAATGATTTTTAAATTACAATAACATTTATAAAGCCAAACATTTTATAATTTCAAAATGTGGCTTCTCCTTAAAAATAATAGGATCTGGCAACACTGGGCCTCAAGGATAACAACTGGATGGAGCCAGGTAGTAGCTGCTGCCCTGTAAATGGCCATGGCTCTCCAATTCATCTCCCTAACACCAAAGCTGAGTGTTGGCTGCCACTGATCCCAGTTGCATGCACTGGTTTTTCTCTTACAAAAGATAAATATTTATCTATCAAAAACAGGGAAATGAAAGGTCAAGAGTCTTATATTTCCAGAAAAAAGGAAGACCACAACATTTTTGTGAGTGAGGAGAACATTCCTAACAGTTTGGTCTTCAATCTCTTACCCTTCATCTCGTGCTACCTGCCTGACCTCTGAAGCATTTGAGGTTTAGACTCCCGGACTCTAACTCTTTTGGACCAAATTTCTTACTAAGTCAGCAAATAAACTTTAAAATCAAACCACTGGAAAAGAACACAGCTTAACTACACAATATCTCATTCTCCCCTAAGTATGTTGGTTCTTTCATCTCGCCTTTCCTGAGAACACAGGATCCCACTCTCAGCCATCAAAAGGAATAAGCCACCCCTTATGCAAGATCACATCCAGAAAAATAAGCAGAATTTCTTTTCTCCACTGAAACTATAGTTCTATTTAGTAAGGTAGGGAAAAGACCCTTAGAGTGTGCATTCCCCCACCTTTCCTACCACCCCACCATCCCACCCACTCGCGGAGAACGTGCTTAGAATGCAACTGTCCCTGAAAAGGGGGCGGGCATAGTCACAGACAACCCAAGTAAATTGCCAGTGAATGTTTTTAGCATAGCCATTTCCAATCAGGTTACACAAAAAGATCACCTGGGGCTCCAGGTGGAATTTTAATATCCTCTCCTCAGGTGACACGCATGCAGTCTGCCCAGCATGAATCCATCCTGGAGTGCCTGGAAATCAGTGATCTAGAAAACTCCGACCCCTGGCTACCTGGACAGCAGGGTAGGACATACGTCTCCAGCCACTAGCCACAGGTGGCAATTGAGCCCTTGAAATATGGTTAGTGTGACTTGAGATGTGTTGTAAGAGTCATGTACACATTGGATTTTGAAGACTCAGAATTTTAAAAAAGAATGTAAAATATCTGAGAGTTTTTTTAATGCAATTACATATGGAAATGATAATATTTTGGATCTACTGGGTTAGAAAAAAAGTGTTGTTAAAATTAATTTTGTCTGTTTCTACTTTTTTAACGTGGCTACTAGAAAGTCTTAAATTACCTTTGTAGCTCATATCATATTTCTACTGCACAGCCAGACTCAAGGAGACACTCATCATTCTAGAGTGGGGATTACAGTCATAACTAAAAAGGCAAGAAGGCTGGCCACGCTGGTTTCCACCTACCAACTGTGTGATGTTAAACGAGTTCTCAATCTCTGATGTTCAGTTTCCTCCCCTGTACACACAGGCATAACATCCACAACCTGGGCTGCTGCTGAGCGCACATAAAAGAAGAGAGCTGGAAGCACTAACCACGCATCTTCTTCCAGCTGGTACTCAACACCTGCACACTGCCAGCCCTTCTTCCTTCCCCGCCTTCCTTAAGGACACAAAATTTGAGTCCAGATCATCTGGCTTCAAATTTACTAACCACAACGTCCAGTTCTGCACGGTGGCAGCAAGTAGGACAGTGGTTCTCCATCTACAGGGTAAAAGGAATCACCTGGGAAGCCCAAATCTCCCAGAGATTCAGACTCTGTCCACCTGGTATGGGTCCAGGTATACACATTTCCCACAAGCATCTCAGAACATCCTGATGCCTGGGGTCTAGAAGTTACTTTGAGAAACACTGACACAGCTGAGAAATTGTGACCAATATCGGCAAGACTCCCTGGGGACTTCCCCAGCCAGTCAGACAGACCAGCCTCAACAAGGCAGGTGTGACCCACGGAGAGACCAGGAACTGGTCATAGGCCTTTTCCCAGCAGACGGCTGCCTTCCTGAGATCTTTCAAACCTAGGAAGGCAATCACCGTCTGCCCTGGGCACTGCTTCAAACATCAGAAGGCAGCTGATATTTTCTGCCCTCACACAAGGCCCCTCGAGGTAGTCAAAAATATGGACAATTTCAAGGTAACCAACAGCTTGGCCATTGGGCTAAAAAGACCTTGTTGAAGCCAGGCATGGTGGTATGGGTCTGTAGTCCCAGCTCCTCAGGAGGCTGAGGCAGGAGAATGGCTTTAGGCCAAGAGTTCAAGGCTGCAATGTGCTATGATCGCACCTGTGAACAGCCACTGCACTCCAGCATGGGCAGCATTGCATGACCCTGTCTCTAAAAAAATAAATAAATAATAAGTAAATAAGACTGTGATGCCTATTTACTTACCAGCAGTACCAGGCGGGTCTTTTTTTCTGCCCTTGACTGGTACTCTTGCCTGAACATTCTGAGTGTCAGTCTTCTGGATGTTACTCTTCCGCAGAAACATTGCTCTGCCCTTCTAGGAGCCGACAGAAAGAAGCTCCATGCACAGACCTGCAAGTCCCAGCAGGCTGTTTGTTCTGGGGCCTTTAGCCACTCAAAGAAGTCATCTCACTGAACGTGAATGTTGGACAGGCGGCTCACACAGATCGATTCGACCCCAGGAGGCACAGACAGAAGAAAGCACTCTCTTTATCTAAGCCAAACAGTCACTGCTCCTTCCCTTGGTTTAAAAATCCTCTCTGTGCTAAACCACCTCCACCTCAAAGCAGTACAAAAGAGCAATTTCTTGGAGAACAAAAATTAAAATATCCTTCCCCAATAATATTTCTGTCAGTAAAATGTGGCCTAGAAACTCAACCTATTCTCCCTTCTCAAAGCAAATTTCCTTTCTATTTATGGAAAAAATACAGTCTGAATGAATTGCCAACATTTCCCCACTAAATTCAAACTGCTTCAAATTATTTTTGAAGATAGGGTATGAAGTAAATAAGCACTGAATCTGAGAACTCTGACATATTTCTTTATTTTTAACACAGGAAAATGATCTGGGATTTGTGCAGAATGAAGTAACACTAAACACACGCTGACTCCAGCAAATCAGCCCCAGGCCCCCTGCCACAGAGCATTTCCCCCATCACTCACCTTCCAGAGTGTGCTTCTCACATTCTACTGCCTCACCATCCTCTGTTCTATGCCCCAGATAGAACAGACCAGTGTTGCCTGAACATAACTGGGTCTCCATGTAGCCCAGTGTCCACTTGGTGGCCATACAAGGAAGCAATCCAACTCAAACATAAAAAAAATTAACTTAAAATGTTAGGGGATCTCTTGTGGCGCACCAAAAGGAGGGAATTAAATTATTAGCGCACAGGAAAGTATCTTCAAAATCCTTTCTCCTTCTCTACCACTTGATATCCTAAACACAGACAGCTCCTCTAGAAACTTCCTTTTACTTTTCATCTCCTGTGCTGATAAACACTTCTTGCCTCTCCCTCCTCCTTTCCTTTGGCCTCCATTCTCTCTTCTCACCTACAAGTATTGGCCCTTTCAGATGCCAGTAGCTGCTTACACACATATACATACACACACATACACAAACACACACACACACACACACACAAACACTCTGACCATCCCTACTTCCTAGTTCTCTAATTCAGCCTCTACTCATTGCCCTGACTCCATATGAAAAAGGCCCAGGCACTAAATTAACCAACAGAAACTTCTCCTTAGAAGGTAGTGTTACTAGGAAAGTTGAGTAATAGACAATAGAATTCTCTTTTGCAGAGAGAAGAGGAGAAAGTCCATGAACACTCACAGTGGCATGTGGCAAGAGGTGGTGATGCTAGAAGCTAATGCCTAGTAGTGCTAAATGTCACCACTCAGATCAGCTGGGCCCAGCTTCAGAAAAGATGCTCTTTATATCCAAGTTAGACCTCTGCTGCAGAGAGAACCCCAGCACAGCCATTAATAAACCACACCACCCTGACCTCCAAAAGTTTCTCAACACACTGCCTGGCTATATCCATCTCTACATTAGCTGGGATAATGCAGTAAATAAAGAGGGGTATTTCCCAGGTCTCTGTCTATAGCAGAGATTCATCTTGGTGCTCGGAGAAGTTAACAATTACCTGAATATGAGGAACTGTGGGCCTAGCACCATGAAGAACTTCTAAAATAGCTCTGCTTGTACAAATAGTTCGTTCCTTCACTCTCCATGCACTGAGGAAGTTTGGGAGGCAGTGAGGACAAAAACAGAGAAACTATGATGAATATGACCCAGCCTCTACTCCCATGGATTAGCTGTGTGGCCTTGGGCGAGTTTCTGCACCTATCTGAGCCTATTTCCATTTCTGCACAATGGCATGGCTGGCCATAGGTGATCAAGTTCCTTTCCAGCACTGCCGTTTCACAGCTCTGTGATTTTAAGGATACCTGCCATGGGGGTCACGGCCAAACAGGTGGGAAGAAGGGCAGACAGAAGAGGGAGTACAAGCTATTACAAAATCTTAATTATTACTGATCACGGTTTGGAGCTCTAAGAAAACATTCACTGCAACTCCAAAAACTGCAGGTGTCAAGTGTGGTCAGCAGTCACAGGCCAGTTTCTGGGACCCCTAATCTTAATAAGAGAAAGATGTGCACACTATAGCAGGCCATTCACTTATGGGCTGCAGGAAGACACATTAAGGGCAGTGACTTCCTCTCACTGTAGCAAGACCCTCCCAATCCTAGTGAAGTCCAGAGTTCATTCTCCCTGGTCTGCAGATGAGTGCACAGGGTCTGAATGACTCCCCAAAGTCGCAGTTTGGTGGTAGCAAAACCAAGGGAGAAGCTCAGATTGACTTCCCAGCTCACATTAAATGCCAATTAGATAACTGTGTGGGATCACTGCAAAGCATAGACACTTAGAAACCCACACGCAGACTCACCTAATTGTTGCAAGAGGACGGGGGAGGACTCTGCAAAAGGGGAGCCAAGAGCAGCCTTTCCCTTCCTTTACCACCCTGACAAGCAGGTTGGTCACCAGCCCTGGGGGTTAGTATCCACCTGCTACCCTGTTACATGTGCAGTCATCTGTCTTTAAGTGATTGCGGGTGGTGGCTCATAATCTAGAGCTGAAGATCTTAACCTGAGTGCCAACTAAAACTATATGCAAAGACTCCACCACTTTTTATACGTGTATCCCTGGACAAATCTTTTAACACCTCAATGGCTCAGTGTTCCCATCTGCAGAACAGAGATAACAGTGCCTACACCTCACAGGGTTGTGACGAGCATCAAAAGAGGTAATACACCTAAGTGCTTAGCACAATGTCTACAACATAAATGTCAGTTATTATCATATAATTTTTCTGGAAAAAGTGTCCAAAGCTTTCATCAGATTCTCAAAGGGGTCCATGTTCCAATAAAAACTAAAAACTCTTGTTCTACACCCTATCCTTGGAATGGAACTGAGGTCATCCTCTAAGAAGAGAAGTGTCCCCTCTAGCTTCCTTACCTGTCCAGATGAAAGGGATGGGAGGCTTTCTATGCCCCACTACTCCTGGAGGGCTGGGGAGAGTGAGGAGATGAAAAGTAAAAGAGTTTCTAGAGGAGCAGCTGCTGTCGTGTACAGGTTACCAAGTGGCAGAGAAGGAGAAAGGATTTTAAAGTTATTTTCCTAGGCATTAATAATTTAATTCCCTCCCTTTGGTGTTCAACAAGAGATCCACTAATAATTTAAATTAATTTTTATTATGTTTGAGTTGCTTCCTTGTATGGTTACCATTCTTTGTTTTCACAGTTCCTCAGCAGGAGGTTCAGAAAAGGTGACCAGAAAACTGGAATGCAGGGCTGGGAAACGGTGCCAGAAGCTCCTCCTCCTGCGTTCTGCGGGACTCCATGGGAGTGGGCTTATTCCCGAGTATGTGGATGCTGGAGTTGGGGAATTTGGCTCTCTCCTTTCTCATTTAGATTAGGACCAAAAACGGTTGGAGGAGACATTTCCCAACCACAAAAATGCCTATTTCTTGCCTCCAGTGTCAGAAGGAATACAGGGATCCTGGGTCCAAAACACAGAAGAGCTCTAACTGCAGAGCCTCAGCCTTGGGTCCACAGCCAGAAAATTCCACTCAGGTAGAAATGAATGTGGAGGACATAAATGAATCTCAATTCAAATACCACACGTCTTTACTCTCAGCTGGAACAGTATCAACTCCATTAAGACTCGGGTAACTCTAATAGGCAGTTAAGTCTTTCTTCGATTGATCAAGAGTGGGGAAATATATTATTACTTAATAAACATGGTGTTGAGTTTGATGAAATTTTTCAGAGCAAGGGGTATTTAGAAGAAAAATAAATAAGTATAAAAACAAAAGAGGGCGTCTCTGATGACAAAAAGGCTGGGAACAACAGTTCCCATGGCAGCCATGGCTCCTGACGTCCCTAAGCTCCAATCTGTCATCCCTCCTGTATTCTCTACCTTGTTATCCCATCGGCAGACTGAGAATGAATTTCAAAGCAACCATGCTTTTTTACAAATCATTTTCTCTAATATAAAAGTAATACATGTTAATCATAGAAAGCTGAGAAAACAAAGGAAGTCTCAAAGAAAAAACAAGAATCTGTCCACCAATGTTAACATGTTAATTTATTGCTGCCAATCTCTCTCTCTCTCTGTCTCTTTTTCTTGGTTTGAAGCAAATTATTTTTATCTTTATTTAAAGACTTAATATCACACTAAATTTCCTAAGATAGCAAGCATCTCTGAAGATTCAGTAAAAGCAGAAAGTCCAGAAAAGCTTAAAACTTGTTGGCAAAATGAAGAAGTGCAAATGTGAGTGTGTATGTGCACATGTGCACACACATACACACACACATACACGTGCAGGTCTTGCCTCTCAGAGGCCTCTTAAACTCTCACAACACAGGATGGTCACTGGCCACCCCTAAACTAAGAAGTTTAAACTTAGAGGATCAAAAAAGAACTCCACCCACTAAAACAATGCTCTTTAAGTATCAAAAAGCCTAGCATTTCCAACAAGTATTTTTAAAAACCTAAAACCTATTATGTGTACCTTGGCACCAATCTGGATCGGTTCCTGGTGGGGTTCCAGGATAGAATTTCAAAAGATGCTGTAATTATTCCTCATGTCACTGATACCATTCTATCAGACTCAAATAAATCAAAATCATAGTAAGAAAAACAAAACTGAACCTCTGGCAATACACTCAGTACTTAGAAAACAAGAGTTTTCTAAATACTGAGAAAACCAGCTCCTTTTATGTTTGCCTCATAAAACCATTTCTAATGAGACTTATGCCAGAGCTATGGGAAGAATAATTTGCTGATCAGTTTCAACAAACTGCACCGAAGTGATTTTTCCAAAGAGAAAGCATTTGAGGGCGAAGGTAAGAGAAATCCTAGGGCAGGTGGGAGAATGTGTAACAGCTGCATGGTTTTTTTGTTGTTGTTTTGAGACGGAGTCTCCCTCTGTCACCCAGGTTGGAGTGCAGTGGCATGATCTTGGCTCACTGCAACCTCCACCTCCCAGGTTCAAGCGATTCTCCTGCCTCAGCCTCCCAAGTAGCTGGGATTACAGGCATACACCACCACGCCCAGCTAATTTTTATATTTTTAGTAGAGACGGGGTTTCACCATGTTGGCCAGGCTGGTCTCAAACTCCTGACCTCAGGTGATCTGCCCACCTCGGCCTCCCAAAGAACTGGGATTACAGGCGTGAGCCACTGCTCCCCGCCAACAGCTGCGTGTTGGACTCATTTTTATCAAGACTCAAATACAGTTAGAAGATACTTGTTCTGGTATTTACAAAACTGGTCCTCCTCCCTAACCATATCTCGTCACAGGTGGGTGAGGACTTGGGAAGCAATACAGGCACTTAGAGGTGAGGGATGGGTAGGCCCTGGGATTACAGAGCCGCCACCACTCAGAAAGCCTGTTCTTAACCATTCTGCTATCCCTTCATCAAAAACAGCGTGATCTTCCCTTGCACAAAACAGGATATTTTCCTCCTGGAATATATCAATTAATAAAATGTATAAGTAATTTAATCTTCAACTTCAGAATTTCATTTTTAAAGGTATCATAGTTAGCTCTTAATATCTTTCTTGTCTCAAAAAAACAGAATTTTAAAACTAAACATATACACATGATCACACAGAGGGAGATATGTGAAAAACAAAACGGGACACACAGAAATTAAAGGGCAGCCAGGCACGGTAGCTCACGCCTGTAATTGCAGCACTTTGGGAGGTCAAGGAGGGCGGATCACCTGAGATCAGGAGTTCGAGACCAGCCTGGCCAACATGGCGAAACCCTCTCTCTACTAAAAATACAAAAATTAGCTAGGTGTGGTGGCACGTGCCTGTAATCCCAGCTACTCGGGAGGCTGAGGTAGGAGAATCACTTGAGTCAAGGAAGCAGAGGTTGCAATGAGCCAAGATCATACCACTGCACTCCAGCCTGGGTGACAGAGTGAGACTCCATCAAAAAAAAAAGGAAAGGGAAAGGAAGAAATTAAAGCGCATCTAAGCCAAAACAGTAGTGGGCCAGACTTTTTTTTTTTTTTTTGGAGACAGAGTCACACTCTGTCGTCCAGGCTGGAGTGCAGTGGCGTGATCATAGCTCACTGCAGCCTCAAACTTCTGGGTGCAAGAGAACCTCCTGACTCCACCTCCCAAGTAGCTGAACTGTAGGCATGCAACACCATGCCCAGCTAATTTTTTTAGTATTTTGTAGAGACAGGATCTTGACATTTTGCCCAAGCTGGTCTTGAACTCCTGGGCTCAAGCAATCCTCATACCTCAGCCTCCCAAAGTGCTGAGATTACAGGTGTGAGCCAGCACACCCAGCCCAGACTATTCAGACATATAAATATTTGACACTTTTGTGGAATAAAGGCTGAATATGGTATTTTTCTACACTGACTAAATCTCCAGAAAACTCTTTCCTTAAAAGGGTCACTGCAATGTTCTCAACTAATGGAGTATATGATGCTGAAAGTTCAAGTCAGACTCATCTAAGCCATAAAAGCCAATCAATAATGTTTCTTGCATTTGTATAGTGCCATTACTTTTTCCAAAATGCATCTATTACCTCATTTTATACCATTTATGTCAGAACAAAAGGAAGAGTAATGTGTTGACTGGTTGGACAAACTGTACCGTCAAGAATGCTCCTATCCTCTGAAATGCATGAAAGTTCCAGACAAGAATGTCAGATCAGCAGGAAAGAGCTTTCCAATGAGAAGAGCTATCCAACATTGGAAAGAGTGGCTCCTAGAGAGTGAGTTCCTCATTGCCAGAGGTACACAAGTAGAGCTGTTAAAACCATGTGGCTTCCAACTGCTCTAATAACTTTAAGATTCAGAGTCTTCAAGTTTCTTACAGTGGAAGCCATGGGGGCATTGTCCTGTTGTCTTCTCTCTCATTCCTCATTAATGAGAAAGATGTTAAGCTCACTGACGTAAGTCCCAGTGAAGTCTTCTCCAGAACTCAGAAGGGCCATAAATAGAGAGACAAAGGACAGGAGGTGGGAGTTATTCACCAGCATGGAAGAAGCAGGATAAGCCCAGAGGAATGGCCTCTGGAATTATACAAAGAATTTGGAGGTGACTGGGGGTGGCCCTGGGAACAAAGTAAAACTGTCAGAACTCAGATAACAGTCCACGTTCCTGAGATTGGATTGTAGCAGCCCTTCTGGAAAAGGGGCACTTCTTGGGACTTTATACAAATCCAGCTGGGTCCCCCAGACACGGGCATCTCCACCACTGCCTCACATACCCTGTACATCACCAAATATGAACAGAAGCCGTCTTTTGAGAGTTTCCTGAAACTGAGAGCTCAAGGAAGGTGCCTTCTAGGACTGCCCCCCGGCCCCAAGTTTTCCAGAAGCCAGCAAACAATGAACTAGGGTTGTATATTTTCTCCACACTCTATTTTTATGAACAAAGCAAAGGATAATAAAATAATTGGTAATCTGTAATTTGGTCCAAAAAACAACCTCCAGGAGATGCCTTAAATTCAATCCAGATTCTGACAATCCCCTGGTTTTATTTGGTCTACAGAGCTCATAGCAACACATGGCCCAATTCAAGCCAATAACTTAGAATTTTGGAGCAGACTTTAAAAGTCTTATTGGCAAAATTACAAAAGTCCAAAGAATGCACATGTTATTCCAAATAAGGAAACCTTGTCCCTCTCGGATAAGGCCTGACACCAAGATTTTCAGAGAAGACAGGATTTTTCTTCCTCAAAAAAAAAAAAAAAAAAACGAGGATGGGAAGGGAAAGGAAAAGAGAACCAAATCTTCATCTTACATGATGATAAGTTAACAGATGATGTCCAAAAGGTAGTAAAACATACAGGTTACTATCAAATGTGGAAGTAAATATCAAAAGAATCAGCTAAGATTTTAAAGTGGCTGCCACCGGGGCAGCAGGGGGCTAACGGTGATGGTGTCGGAGACTGTGGTCCTGTAGACTAAATACTGGATTCTTGAAACTCTATGCCTATGTAACTTTGGTAAAAATTATAAATTTTAAAAGCTAGAAAGCAGGGGAAGGGCTAATATACACTAAATGCATGCATTTCCAAACTTAAGCTATAAAAAGTAAATAATACTTTAGGTAAATAATAATACTGTATTTAAATATTGTTTATCCATATGTTTCAACCAGAGCATTATATCTTAATAACTCCTTTTCTGATAAAGAAATATTGTTCACTGTTTTTAAAAAGATAGAAAATAACTCACCCTTCCCCCCACCAAAAAAGAAAAAATAGTCATAAAATTACCACCCAGAAAAAAACTGCTGGATAATATGAAAGTATTTCCTTTTCTCTTTTTATGTATGTGTATATGTATATTCACGTATCAATACAGACAATTTTCAGTTTTCTTTAACTCTTTGGGCTCATCTAAAGACAATAAGGTTTTTGTTTGGGGGAGAAAAAGCTTTTTTTTTTGAGACAGAGTCTCACTCTCCCTCCCAGGCTAGAGTGCAGTGGTGCAATCTCAGTTCACTGCAACGTCCGCCTCCCAGGTTCAAGTGATTCTCCTGCCTCAGCCTCCAAAGTAGCTGGGATAACAGGCACCTGCCACCATGCCCAGCTAATTTTTGTATTTTTAGTAGAGACAGGATTTCACCATGTTGGCCAGGCTGGTCTTGAAGTCCTGAGAAAAAGCATTTTATTTTGAAGATTATTAAATAAATTGGGTCTTTGCTTCTTACAGTACCATCAGTCAGTATCAAGCATTCATTCTAAAAGGACAGGTAGGTATGTCAGGTTGTCAAAAGTTTTTGGAAAGTGAAGGTATTACCAGGCATGGTGGCTCACACCTGTAGTCTCAGCTACTGGGGAGGATCACTTGAGCCTAGGAATTTGAGACCAGCCTGGACAACATAGTGAGACCCTGTCAAAAATTTCTTTTTAAAGTGGAAAAAAAATGAAAGCGAAGATGTAATTTTTCAGAATTTCTGGACATAAATTACAGCATTAAGAGAAGACCCTTACTACAAACTGGTTCCAGCTCAAATTGTGCTGTTTTCTAACTCTGCTCACAAGCCCGCTCATGCACGTTTATCTCGTTCCATGCAAGCCTCTCTTTTTGCTTTCTCCTTCTCCCCACAACCCTACTTGTCACTAGCTTTCCTCTCCACCCCAACTTCCTGTTTTATTCCACTCTCTCACACCTGTACCTTTTCTGTGCCACCTGTAACCTGATGCAATGTGGAACTAAGATCACATTCTTATTACTTTACATTTGCAAAATCGAATTAAATCCTCCTTATTTTTAAGTTATAAACTGAAATGCAAAGCCTTCTGTTTATAACTTTTCTTTTTCTTTTCCTGAGCAACAGGATCTCACTCTGTTGCTCAGGCTGAGGTGCAGCGGCAAGATCATGATTCGCTGCAGCCTCAACACCCCAGGCTCAAGGGATGCTCCATGCTCCCACCTCAGCCTCCCAAGTAACTCCAACTACAGGCATGCACCACTACACCCAGCTAATTCTAATTTTATTTTTGCAGAGATGGGGTCATGCTATGTTGCCCAAGGTGGACTCGAACTCCTGGCCTTAATCGATCCTCCCATCTTGGCTTCCCAAAGTGCAGGAATTACAGGCATGAGTCACCACGCCTGGCCTGTTGATATGTCTGTCTCCTAAAGTCTATGTTGCTGCCTTGTTTCTTGCTTGTTTTTGTTGTTGCTGTTTCTCAACATCAAAGGCAGCTGCAGCCTTTGGGACTGAGTTGGAAACTCTCAGAAATGAGAAAAGCCCTGGCTCCTGCCTGGAGAAGCCAGTATAGACATGGAAGAGGCCTTGCATCAGGGAGAGGGTAGTTTTCTAGAGGAGAGACAGCTAGTAGGAAGAGGGCTAGTGTCAGAGCCAACTTACTCTTACTCCTGAGGTACCAGCCCAGCATCACCCCATTCAGGAGAGTCAACTGCCCCAGAAGACAAACCCAAAGCTATCAGAGCATGCTGCTAAAGAACCACCTCTTCCTCCAGCCCTCTAAGAAGGGCCTTCTCCTTTTTCTGGTCATCCAAAATGGCTAAGTCTTTCTTCACAAGGGCTTCTTTAAAAATCAGGTCACCCCCATCCTATACATATAGGATTTTTTTGTAACCTAGATGCTAGACACATGTTAAAAGAGCTGTTAGGTGCTGATCATTCTTTGAAGTTTAAGCTCTCTCTCCCAGCTCTGAGAGATCTGCCCACTTCACAGGGCTGCCCTCCAGAGCTCCAGTGTCTGATCAAAAATGACCAGGGCCAGGCGTGGTGGCTCACACTTGTAACCGCAGCACTTTAGGAGGCCAAAGCAGGCAGATTACTTGAGATCAGGAGTTCGAGACCAGCCTGGCCAACAGAGCAAAACCCCAGCTCTACTAAAAGTACAAAAATTAGCCAGGCATGGTGGCGCATACATGTAGTCCCAGCTACTTGGGAGGCTGAAGGCCCAAGAATCGCCTGAACCCAGGAGGCGGAAGTTGCCGTGAGCCGACATTGTATCACCGCCCTCCAGCCTGGGCAACCAACTGAGACTGTGTCAAAAAAAAAAAAAAAAAGACCAGGATAGGTCCAGGCACAATTCTAAGTACCATAAGAAGCTTCCTGAATCGAGGATGTAAATCTGATCTAATAATTCAGCCAACAGTGCATCTAGCTGTAGCCTTATCATCCAGCCCCCACATCCTATTTCAGCCACAGATTCCTGGTTAGATGCTCTTCTGGTTAGATGCTCCCCTGAAATCAGCCCACCTGCTACTGTCTGCAGCACATCCCTGAGTCCATGACAAAAACAGAATCCGAGCCCTTTGACATGGCTCACGCTCCAGGAAATTAGACTGGAGTACACAGCTGTATTCTTCTTGGTAACTATTTCCAAGCCATCTCCTTATGAAGATACATGGGGGACAAAAAAAAAAGGAAGACAAGGAGTGCCAAAAAGGCAGTTCAGCTTTCTCTAAAAGAAACTCAGGCAAATAGCTCCTGTTCTGGGAAACCAGTAAATTTCCAAACAGTAAGTTTTCCACAAATGATATTGGCAACTTAGGGGGTCAGGGAGATGTAGTGGACCAGTTCTCATTAAAGAGCAGCAAGATGAGACGAGTTTCATACAGTGGCAAATGTTACTTTTGGACTTGCTTCAAACCTGTGTGTGGGCTGATTCTCTGAAATAAATTCTCTTGTATAAGGTTATGGGGTGACTGAGAGGGTGAGGACTCTGATGGAAAGAAATCACCCACAAGTCACCTTTGCCTAAACAGGAGGGTCAGTTCTGCCTGCCCTGGGTCTTGAGGCAGTGAAACCTCAACAGGGATGTGGGGCGCATCAAAGTGTCCATGTAACCCAGATGGACGGGTATATGCTACAGTTAAGTTCAACTGCACCCTTGACTGGTATGGCATTTCAGAGCATTGAGACACCTTTCGATCCAGCAAAGAGCCAATCCTGGCTTCAATCAGCACCCATGAGCCGCTGAGGTAGGCACAATGTCCTGAGCAGCAGTTGGCCAAACACATGTGAGGGAGGTGCAGCTGCCAAGCCCTTCATGTTTACCAGGAAGAAAGAGTGTTGATTTTGCAGATTTTTGATAATGTTTTCACAGCCAGTGTTATTCCCAACCCATTTTTAAATGCAATCTGAACAACACCCCTTTCCACACCGGATTCCTTGTACTTAAATGGTTCCATCTACCTCAGGCCTGAGAAACCTATTTCTCTCTATAGGCCACACCTCAGTTTGGCTGAGGGAAGAACAGAGAGAAAGCAGGATCACAAGGATGGCAGGTGCAGGGCTGGAAGAAGAAAATTAAATTCACCAGACATGGGACATCTGGGCTTAGGACCCTTACACCAAGGAGCTCAAGATCTCCGTGGGCCAGATGGGACCATCTAGAAAGGACTCTTTTAAGTCTAACCATCTTTGGGTCTGTGGTTGTACTGCATTGATTCCATGTTCTCACTTTAAGTGAGCTAACAAAATGCAGCAAGCCATGAAAATTTAAAAGGACTAGAATGAATTGAGAAGTTATTTACACTGAGAGCAAAGAACAGGCAAAGCAAGTGGCAATCTTGTTGGATAGATCTGGCACGCCACCACACAAGCAACCCAGGCTAGAAAGAGCCATTGACAAAATGCTGACAGTCTGCCCAGGCCCTTTTGAATACTGGGTTCTTGGATTATTTCCTAAATTTTTTTTTTTACACAATCTTGAACATTGACTATTATGTAAAAAAAAAGAAACATCTGAGGGGAAAAAATACATCCTCGGGAGACACAGGAAGAATGCCGTTTGAAGTAAGAATCTTTTTTCTCTCTGTCTCTCTCTGACACACACAAACTCATACACACACATTCAACTAGCCTTATGAGTCATCTTCTGCCATGACTGATGCCAGCTAACTCTGTCCTGCCAGCGGCCTCTGCCACCCACTGATGCAGTGGAACAGTGTTTGACCAGCTCCCTTCCTGATGCTGGTTTATTTCTGACTAAAACCTCCGGTTTCAGTTAGGACCCAGACTTGTCTGGGGTTCCCCCTGGAAGTACTATTTGATGGCACTGATACTCAAAGCCCTATACCTAAAATGTCTTTGCATCTAAGAGATACTGTGGAGATCAAGCCAATTCTAGACCCTTACTGCCATGGTTTTGATATCTGTCAAACCAGGTATCAAACAGTGGTCACTCCACCCCAGAAACATCACGGTGAACCAAGTTATCCATAATCGTCGATAACTGTATGCCCAACACCATGCGGACCCCACAACCTCCATGATGCTTACAATATAATTTCAGAGATAAAATCAGCCCAAAGGAAGCTAATCAGACAGCCATACAAGGCAAAAGAAAAACCAGAAGACCCATCATCATTCATAGAGAAGTTGTGAGAAGGAACCAAGTATGGGCTACAAAAGTCACTTCGACTTCAGATTTCTACTGGGCCTTGAGGCAGAAGTAGAGTGTATACGAGGCAGAATATCGATTGAAGACACTGCAGGTAAAAAGACCTCTTTACAGGCCATAATGGAAACTCTGAAGCTGGCTCACCAAGAAGGCAACCATTAAGCAAGCCCCACTCCCCTCCCACACTACGGCTTCGTCTCTCAAATATGGGGTATAGGCTTTCAGGCACAGACTCTAAAGAGGACAGATGTCCAAGCAGGGGCTCGTGGGCGCTGGGTAGCTGGAGTAAAGTGGTATCCACATGTCAGCAGACTGAAAAGCAAGTCCAGTTCTCTTGGATTATGTCAGCAGACTGAAAAGCAAGTCCAATTCTCTTGGATTATCTCCCTAAGTATGTTTCTCAGACCCCTGCATCAGAATTGCTGAGATCTCTCCAGACCTGAGAAATCAAAACCTTTGAGGGGATAGCCAGGGAATCTGCATCTTTAGCAAGCCACTCAATATGACAGGTAAAACCCACTGACCTTGGTGGAGGGTGGGTGTGGATGTCAATTCAGGGCTATCGTGTGGCCAGACAGAGCTGAGTTGGCATTGGCGACCTTAGGTCAGGGACTGTGATGTCTGGAGTAGGGTGGAGGCAGCTACTCTGCTCCCTTGGGTCCCTCAGGACTTAATATGGCCACTGGCAGTCACCATTTCTCGGGGTGACTTTAATGATCCCACTCAATATGATCCCAAAAGTACAAAAATTGCTGTTAGCCTGCTCCAGCCTGCCCTCTTCTGAAATGGGGGGTAATTTTTTAAAAAGTTGTCTGTCTCAAGAAAGAGATTTAAGCAGAAATCACACACGGGCCGGGGGGCAGGAAGGAGTGTGGCTGGAGTAGGAAGTAGGAAATCTCTTAGGATGAGGGACAGGATATGAGAGACAGGATCAGCCCCCCGGCCCCATAGGGAAACTCTCCCTTTACTGCACCCTTGGAAAATCATTAGAAAGAAGGTGATTTCTTTACAGAAGCCCAAGGGGGCTTGAGTTTGGATGGAGCAGAGTTAGCCTCAAGAATGAAGGAGTTCACCAATGTGGATTGGTCTATCCAAGTTTGGCCTAAAGCACCCTACGAAAGAGGTACCTTCTGCACCATACACCATAGCCCCGAGAAATGGTGACTGCCAGCGGCCATATTAAGTCCTAAAGGACCCAAGGGAGCAGAGTAGCTGCCTCCACCCTACTCCAGACATCACAGTCCCTGACCTAGGGTCGCCAATGCCAACTCAGCTCTGTCTGGCCACACGATAGCCCTGAATTGACATCCACACCCACCCTCCACCAAGGTCAATGGGTTTTACCTGTCACTCTCTAGGCCTGAGGCACCAGCTGGGCCTGGTGGCTCCAGATCTGGGTGGTGTAGTTCTTCAGGTGTGGTCACCAGCCCAGCAGCATTGCCTGGGAACCTGTTAGAAATAAAAATCCTCTGGCCCCACCCTAGAGCTTCTGAATCAGAAATTCTGGAGGAGGGGCCCAGCAATCTGTGTCTTAACAAGCCTTCCAGGTCATTCTGATACAGCTCAAGTTTAAGAACCAGTGTGTTGTGCTATTAATAATAACATGAACCACGGTGGTAAATCAACAAAAGTAGCATCGTATACACAGGCCTACAAAACACTTTCAAATGTATTATCTTAATACATTTGATAATATATCAAATGTTGATACCCTCTTCTAATCCTAAGGCTCTGTAGTTCATTTGAATCTCACAGCAATGCTGAAGTAGATAAGCTGCATTATCTCATTTTACAGAGGAGATTGAGGCTCAGATAGATGAAGTAACTGGCATAGATTACCCCTGCCCAGAGCCCACTCATTAACAAAGCACATGAAAATTACAGACTTAACTCTAAATAATTAAAAGTTACCAGCCCACACCCATTTCTCTTCCCCACGCTCCACAGGGATACTGGCCGCAACAGGGGTGAAATTGACTTTCTTTTTATCTGGTCTATTGTTACTCACCTCAAGTGACTATTTCCAAGACCATCTTCCATTAATTTTGGATTTGAACTGAAAAAGTGATTTTAAAACCACTGCAAGACAGATCCACTTAGTCTCCATGCCAGTCTGACACAGAATTAAGACAACAGCCCTCAACCGACAAACAGGCCATGTGCCAAAAGTTCATTTTCAAGTTGGAGGGTTGGAACTCAAATTGCATTTTCCCATGGACGTGACATGGAGATAGTTGTTGGATCCCCAGGTCAAGCCACAAAGCTGTCTGTGAGAGGGAGAGGCAGAGGACACAAGAGTGTTTGGCAATGGGCCAAAGGGTTAAAATCCCAGCTTTCTAATCAGTAACCAACATGAGACAAAAGCCGAAGTTACTTAGCCTTTCTCCAAACCGCCTCAGTTTCTTCACCTGGGAATCCTAACACTGACCTTCCAGGGTTGAGAGGATTCAATGAAAATGCATACTGTGTCTGGCACACAGTTGATATTCAACAAGCGGCTGCATTGTTGCTGAACTCCTAAAGTAGAGGCCATATTCTATTTTTGCCCCGAAAACTATGCAATTGAAAAGAAATAGCATACATCTGAAATTATAACAACAAGACTGACTGCAAGAGGATTAACTGCCTCCTAAAGGACCAAGGAAAAGAAGGAAGGGTGTTGGGCTCAGGGGATGGCACAAGAGTCAGGTCCGGCCCTCACCCACTCCTCACACCTTTGGCCTTCCTTCAGCTCACTTGCCGCTTCTTTGGGAACCTTCCTTGGACTTCCAGCTTAGGTCAGATCTCTCTAGTACCTGCTTCAGTAGCCCCATGTACTTGCTCTTCATAGCCTTACACTGATTATAATGTTACCCTCATTTGCTTAATGCCTGTTTTCCCCACAACCTCACAAAGCCCATGAAGTCAGGGCTCAGGTCTGTTTCTGCTCATCAATGTATCTTCCCCTGGTACTTTGTCCTGTGCCTGGAACACAGTAGGTACTCAAATATTTGTAGAATGAATCACACCAGAGCAGCTGGGCAGGGAAGAGGAGGTTGTGCGCAGCTGACTGCGCATATGTGCAGATAACAAATTGGCGGTCTGTGATTCAGGCCTACCCGAAGAAGCACACAACTCTTTTTCTGCCCCAATAAAATCAATCTGCTGCTGCCATATCACTCAGCCAAAAAGGCTGATTATTAAACGCACAAGTTATTAAACCCAAAGGCATCCTCTTTCAATGGGTGCACATGCGCCAGGTTGCTCAAAGGGCATGTGCTGAATGAAGCAAAGATGGCACAGGAATCCAGGCAGGTCTGGGATGTGCTGCAGTTCTCCCTACCTCAATCTCAAAGTAGAGGGATGCCAGCCTCACCACAGCTGGCAGCCTCACTACACCTTGGAGCTCTACAGCAAGGTATGGAAAATAATGCTGCCAGTTGCAATGTACTGAGTGTCTACATGTACTAAGCAATAGTCTTGGGTAATCCTCAAAACCTAATGCGGTAGTTATGGTCCCCTTTCTACAGATGAAGAAACTGAGACTCAGGGAGACCAGGAACATACTCATGATCACATAGTGAATAAGTAGCAGAGCCAGAACTATTAATAGAACCCAAATCAGATCGCAAAGTGTGTGCTCTTAGCCATATTCAGCTATCCATCACCATATTAGGTATAAGTTTCTCTAAGAGTCTGTGAAGGATGTACAGACCTTGGAGACTCAATGCAACATGATATAAAACAGAAAAGAGATACAATTCTAGTGTGGGATCTTCCACTACTATGTGACCCAGAGTAAGTCATTTCGCCTCCCTGGGCCCCAGGGAGGCTTCCTCCCCAGTAATGTTAAAGAATGAACTAGATGGCCATTAAGAGAAGAGATAGGATGATGTTGAGCACATAAAAACACATGCCAGTTAGAACCTATCATGAAACCACATCTGCCTGGCCTTTACCTAGGACCCAGCCACACTGCCTCTCAGCTCTCTCTCACCCAAACTGGAGGTTAGCTGGAAACTTTGAGCTTTCTGGTAGGGAGGGAAGGAATGACAGAGGACACTTACTTTTCTACTAGGCCCCCTGAAACTGGCTTGGAATGAACCAAAGATAAGTAATAAGGGAAAGGAGACTGTTTACCATACATTTAAATATCCAAACCTCCCTCCCTCCTGCGGAGAACTGAAAAAATACCATATGCTGCAAAAGAAGCAGGTGTCAGTCTCCAAGTCTCCCATGGGCTCATGCCCATCAGCAGTCTTCTATGCAGTCCCATCTCCCTCTGGGATGTGTTCAACATACACCCAAGACCAACTGCAGGGACTGCTTTCAGAGGCCAAGGCCATCCGTCCAAGTAACAGATCCTCCCTCACTTCAACCCCTGCACTGCTGTACAGACTGATCTGGAATTTACAGTCTCTTCTACAAAGCCTTACAAGGTCAAAAATGCTCAAGTTGTGTGATTCCTAGGATGAAAAGGCTGTGAAACAGAACAGGCTAAATGGCCGATACAAACGACACATCAGAAAGCCAAAAAACCCAACAGCCAAATGCAGTCAGCAACGGGCAGAGCTAGAGCCAAGGCGCCTGGTGCTGGCCAGGCTTCAGCAGCACACAGGCCTGCGCTGCCACCAGCACCTGTGGATGTCACCACCTCCTGCTGGTCCCCTCCAGCACACAGACCGGTGCTGCCACCAGCACCTGTGAATGTTACCACCTCCTGCTTGTCCCCACTAAGAGAGAACACAGTCACCCCAGAACCAAAATAGGAGTAACAAAAGAACTGACATCCATTTTTATATGACTCCTGAGCTCTATACTCCGCAAAATCCATACTGACTTTTACAAGTATGGCAGGGTATGGAGGAAATGGCCAAAGATACTTTGTAAAATGTTCGTCAAAATAAAACCTGAATTTTAAGCAAGAGCAGAAGGGGAGGAGTGGAGGAAGGAAGGAAAATCCCTCTTCTTTACCATAATCCTAGATGCACTAAATCCAGCAATGTATATGAAATATTTCAGGAGCAGGAAAGTGGGGAGAAATGAGGGAAAGAAAGAGGGGGAGAAAGAAAAATACAGAAAGGGAACAGTGTAAAGAGAAAGCCCCATGCTAAGTCATCCCAACCTGAAGCTGCCTCGTAGCCTTGGTCCTGCTCTCCTCTCCCCCTACTTACCAAGGCCTTTCAAAAGGGAGTTCTGCAATTCTACTCTAACCATCAAACACCAAAAACACAACAAAACCTGACAAAATAATTGTACTAAGTCAGCGCCCAATCTCCTGCAAAATCAGAAAAGCAAACTGACAAATATTAAGTAGACTATCATAAATACCAGACACAGAATTTGAAGACATTTCCAGCTTCTTATAAAAAGCTTCTAGGCTGGGCACGGTGGCTCACACCTGTAATCCCAGCACTTTGCGAGGCCGAGGCAGGTTGATCCCCTGAGGTCAGGAGTTCAAGACCAGCCTGACCAAAATGGAGAAACCCCATCTCTACATACAAAATTAGCCAGGCATGGTGGTGCATGCCTGTAATCCCAGCTACTCGGGAGGCTGAGGCAGGAAAATCGCTTGAACCCGGGAGGTGGAGGTTGCAGTAAGCCCAGATCACGCCATTGCACTCCAGCCTGGGCAACAAGAGCGAAACTCCATCTCAAAAAAAAAAAAATGCTTCTAGGCCAGGCATGGTGGCTCAGGCCTATAATCCCAGCACTTTGGGAGGCTGAGGTAGGCGGATTGCCTGAGGTCAGGAGTTTGAGACCAGCCTGGCTAACATGGTGAAACCCCATCCCTACTGAAAATAGAAAAATTAGCCGGGCATGGTGGCGCATGCCTGTAGTCCCAGCTACTACCTACTTGGGAGGCAAAGGCAAGAGAATCACTTGAACTGGAAGGCGGAGGTTGTAGTAAGCCGAGATCTCGCCACTGTACTCCAGCCTGGGCGACAGAGCAAGACTCCATCTCCAAAAAAAAAAAGCTTATAAATGCCTAAATATACTTAAGCAAACCCCTTCAAATTAAATAGTAAAATGCAGCTTTATGAAATTAAAATTTTAAGGTATTTAAAAATAAAGGAAGCGTTATGCATTCATACTCAAAGGGCACAAAATGCTCCCACAATCTGGCCATAAATGCCTGGGGGCCTAAGAGAATGCAGAAAGACTGAGAATCTAATCTATTAGATCTAGCTATGGTTTTCCAAATTAGGGAAAAGGGTAGTTGGCAGCTAAGCTGAAACCAACAGACTTTTACTCTCTGTAAAATTTGCTAAAATGGACATTTCTACAAAAAGATGTTTAAAGTGTTTTTTTATATATTAACTTCAGTACTCTCAATACCATCTGTCCTACTGCTCAAATATATTTTAAAAACAACACACACACAAAGAATGGTTCCAGTTCTATCCATGCCCTGAATTCATAGTAATTACCACAGACGGATTCTGAACCAGAAAACCAGACAGACGAGTGTTTATTAAACACCTACTATGTGCCAGACCTCAGTGCTAATAAGGTACCCCCTTTGCCTGACCCTTTGTCTTCCCAGTCCCCAATGGCCATGATAGGTTAAGAATGAAGAGGGACTGAATGCCATACCACACCTTCAGATACAGCCGATATTTACCAGCAGGCAGAGGTGAACAGCACACAGAGAGCTTGGTGCTCGGTGCAACCGAGGAGCATGTCGGCCCTAAGTCATCCTTTCTCATCTTAAGAGGCTGACAAAAGTAACTCTTTCATCTTCCTTTCTCTCTTAGCATTTTTTTTTTTTTTTTTTGAAATGGAGTCTTGCTCTGTCTGTCGCCCAGGCTGGAGAGCAGTGGTGCGATCTCGGCTCACTGCAACCTCCGCCTCCCGGGTTCAAGGGATTCTCCTGCCTCAGCCTCCCGAGTAGCTGGGATTACAGGCGTGAGCCACCATGCCTGGCATTCTCTCTTAACTTATAAGCCTATCTTCCCACGCTTCAGGCCTTCCTGATTGACGACAGAGCTTCCTCCCATAATTTTTTTTTTCTTCTTTGAGACAGGGTCTCACTCTCTGTCACCCAGGTTGGAGTGCAGTGGCATGATCACAGCTCACTGCAGCTCAACCTCTGGGGCTCAAGCCATCCTCCTGCCTCAGCCTCCTGAGTAGCTGGGACTACAGGCACCCACCACCATGCCCAGCTAATTTTTGTATGTTTTGTAGAGACAGGGTTTCAATATGCATTGCCCAGGCTGGTCTTGAATTGCTGAGCTCAAGTGATCCCCTTGCCTCGGCCTCCCAAAGTGCTGGGATTACAGGTGTAAGCCACAGCACCTGGCCTTCCTTCTCTAATTTTATCTTGTTTCTGGTCACCAATAAGACTGAATCTGGAATTTAGTAGAATCTCAGAGTGGTAGAAAAGTGAAAATGGGGGTGTCTGGAAAAAGGATGAAGACACATCACTAACTTCAAGAACACAAGTTTTCCAGGCCTCATAAAGCTCAGAGCCAGGTCCCAGTGTGGTTATAGGTTAAAGAGAGAAAGGAAGGGTGCAGAAGCTCTGACAGGGTCCCAAGGCCCAACCGAAAGGTGCCTCCTTTTCTCCCTTTCCTTCTCCTTGTTGCTGATTATTCCCCTTTTGTTCTTCTATTCAACCCATACTTGTTTCTTGAGTCCCTGCTTAACATATGCATGTTTCCCAGTCTAACACTGCCTTCATCAACATAATGCCGTCACACACATAGCACCTGACATTTCATGAACACAACCCTTCAGCAATCTTACAGAAAGCCTTTTGTGAAAAATAATCTCTAAAGAGAAATGTCACTGAACATTATTTTGGGTTGCTGGACCACAAATCCCACTAGTGCCCACCAACTTCATGTCAATATTCAGAACCATGGGGCAGATCATTCATATGGGTGCAAAATACTGATAATGAATGCTTGGCAAGAGTTCTTTCTGCATGGCCACTTAGGGGACACACAAGAGCCGATTTCCAAGGCTGGCACTAACAATCAAACAGTAATAATGAGTAAAAGCAGCCATGCTGTATTGGGTACCTGTTTATAGGTCAGGCATTAAGCTGGTGCTTACATACATTATCTGGTTCAATCAATCCTTACAACTGAGGCCAATTTTATCATCCCAATTTAATGGAGAAGAAAAGCTGAGCTCCAAGACTTTGCCCACAGTCACACAGCAAGTTAAGAAGCAGCACTAAAATCTGGACCCTAGGCAATCCAACAACTACACTTCTCCTTTCCCCAGAGGTGGACAGGAGTGAGACAGGACTTTAGAATGTCTGGAGACCCTCCTCAGTTCTGGGTGCCCTCTCTTCTGCCTGTGGATAAGGCAGGTGGGAACAAATGCTGGGGATGGGAAATCTGTGTGTCAGAAATAAACGTGTAAACATTTTCTCTATGCCCTGAATAATGTCACTTACCTCCCAAACCATTACCTCATGCTTTTGCACTTGAACATTTTTTTTAAAAGCAAGTAATTCTTTGCTAAGTAAAATACTTCAGCACGGAAAAGCAAGGTCTCACCTATTCAGACTGGGTTTCAAAGAAGCAATCTGCACTACTGTATTCGAGTTATATTCCAAGATTTGTCTAAAACTTTCAGGCTCCAAGCCTAAGACTAGACTACTCCCAGGGCTAGGCTATCAGAGAATTATTAGATTCTCTACTTCATCCTCAGCTACCACTAATGAAAAAGACAGGGGTGCATGGAACACGGCTCCAAAATCCCTGACCCTGCAGCAGACTGCAGCCAAGCTCTGCAGCCCTGAGTTCCTGAGGACAGGGACATGCATGTGTTGCATTAAGAAAAATAATTATAAAAAGCAATAGACTCCCATTTGGAAACCCAGAGAAAATCAAACCACATTCATCAACATTCCAACCACAATATTCTAACCACAGTATTATTTTAGGACAGTTCCCTGCAGTTTTTAAAAAATACATTTAGCACATGGTTGTAAACGTAGCCCATATGCAATTCTGTTTTGTTTCAACTACTTCTACTTGATTACCAAGGGTCACCTGTTCTATTGTGCCTTTCCCAGACATCCACTTGTTCAGGTGAAACAAACCCCTTTCTCCTCTATGCCTTCACTATCCCTTAAACACACATGAATTGTGCCCCTCTAAAAGGTTAAGTAGCTTACACATCAGGCTCCCCCTATAAGCCATACCCCTTCCAGAGTGATATGATTGTGAGCTTTGATTATTTCTCATGTATCTGGCAAAAGCAACACCAAAATGTTAGCGAGGATAACACTGGAGCAGCAAGGCCATGGCTGATTTCCACTTTTTGATGTGGCTCCAATTTTTCTTTCGACAACATATAATTTCTTTCGTGCATATTTAACTGATTATAAAACTTTCTTAGAACTGCTATTGATCAACTTCAAAACCACACAAAGTTCGGGGCCTAAGGGTAGGAGACATGAGCCAATGTCTCAATTTTAAAGCAGGAAAGTGGGTGATCCCTACATCTACAAATAAATAAACCTGGACAACTACAGACCAATAATGGCTCCTGGCAAAATTATAGAACAAATGGTTTGGGAACATTTTGAAAAAAATGTGAATGTTGGGAAAAGGCAATGTGTGTCCACAATGACAAAGGCACGCCAAAACCAGTCGATTTTTCTCTTGTGGTTACCAGGTTGGTAGATCAGGTGAGATGCCAAAGATATCATGCACCTAGATTTCAGCAAAGCATCTAGAAAAACCTCCTATGATTCACTTGTAGATAAGACAGTGAAACAGAATGAAGCTGCTTGCACTACTGTCTATGTAGCCAGGTGGTTACTATACCACTGACCATACATCACTCCCTCCTTTGGGCCACCATTGTGCTCTGTGCATACGCTCTCAGAGCACTTATTAAACTTGATTGAGTTACTTGTCTTTCTACTAGACCAGGTGTCAGCAAACACACTCACAGGACTAACCCAGCCCATCACCTGTTTTTGCAGTTTTATAGGAACAGCCACGCCACTTGTCTCCATCTTGTCTATGGCTACTTTGGTGCCACAATGGCAGAGCTGAATAGTTACAACAGAGAATGTACGGCCCGCAAAGCTGACAATATTTACCATCTAGCCCTTTAGAGAAAAAATGTGCCAATCATGATCTCTTTTCAAGCTGACGATCTCTTTCCAGGCAGGACAGTTGTCTTATTCCTTTGTACCTTCAGCACTGGCATAGTGCCTGGCACATAATGGGCACATAATAAACATCTGGTGAGTAAATGTATACACTGGCATCACTAATGGCTTGATGACAAGCTAGAAAAGGGTCACTGGTGGCATGACGCAGGGTTCAGTTCTTAGGCACACACTGTCCACTGTCTTTTTAACAATGACTTGACTAGAGATAGACATGAAGGGCAGGCTTATCAAACCCTCAGATGGCACAAAACTGGGAAGAAGAGCTAATGCTATAGATGCCAGAATCAAGATTCAAATGACCTTAATAGCCCAGCATTCTGGGCCAAAAACAAAGGCAACTGTGCAAAAGAACAGGCTGGGGGCAGGTCTAAACTTCCTGAAGACCAGGCGACCTGCCCTGGCAATCATTCATGGGAAACAGAAAAGGGTGCCATCCTGACCACAAGGTTCATCAGAGCCCACAGTGCCCAGAGTAATACAATCTTCAATGGCATTAAAAGTAGGACAGCATCCGGTTCACAGGAAAAATGGTAATACTCACACTGTACTCTGCTGTGGTCAGGCCATAAGTGGAGGATTCAGCTCAGGGCACCACACTTCTTTTAATGTATTGTTTTTAATAGATTCCAATCACATGGTTTAAAAGACACCCAATGGTTTATAGTGAAAAGTCCCTACTCCACCCCCAAGTCAAAAGCAACCAACATTACCCATTGCCTTTGTACCCTTCCAGGTACAGTATATGCACATACAAGCAAATGTCCTGTCCTGTTTTTGCACAAATGATAGCATACCATACAGCTTAACATTATTTTTTCACATAAAAAATATATGCTACAGAGTCCCATGTCAGTCCTTGAAAAGCTGCCTCATTTCTTTCTGTGGCTGCACAGTCTTCGATTGCATGAAGACGCTATACTGATGGACATTTAGGTTTTTCCGGTCTTTTGCTACCACAAACAATGCTGTCAGAAATTGACATACATCTTTTTTCACATATGCAGGTATATCTGTAGGACAGATTCCACAAAGTGGAATTATAGGATAAAGTGGGTATCTTTGTAATTTTGATAGATATTGTCTAATTGGATACCACCTTTTAAAGAGAAAAACGGACAAAATGGAGTTTTCTAAAAAGGGGGGCTGGAATTTATGTCCCGGATGGAAGAGCTAAAGAGGCTTAATATGGAGCAAAGAGGGCTGCAGGGAAAGATAAGCACCATCACCCTCAGATACCCACAGCTACCATCAATAAGTTCAGTCCTCCTTCACCAACCCTGTGCCTGACACATGCTTGCAGGTTTGCATACATCATCTCATCGACTGTCATAACAACCCTGAGAGATGGGCATTTTTATCCTCACTATGCAGATAAGGAAACTCAGGCCAGAGTCCTCTTGCCAAAGGCCACAGAGCCAGGAAGGGGCAGAGCTCAGACTCAAACCAAACCAGGTAACTCCAAGGCTGCTGCACCTTATCTTAACCCCCTGTCCCTCCGGGCTGGGCCCTGTGGCCACAGCAGCATTCTCAGACCTGGCGCATCTACAGATCACCAGGGCAGCCTCTGCACAGGCCCCGCCACAGATCCTGATCTAACTTTTGAGGGGAGTTGGGGGAACAGACATAGTTTTGAAAGCACCCCCCTCTCTCAGGCACATCCAATGGGCGGGCAAGGATGAGAATTATTGCTCTAATTCACAGCAGTAGTTCTCCAACTAGGAAAGGCATCAAATTCACCTGGATTACTTGTAAAAAAGATTTTGGGGCCGCCACCCTGTGAGTTTCTGAATCAGCAGGTCTGGGGTGAGGCTGGAGAATGTGCACAAGTTTCCAGGTGATACTGATGCTAGTGGTCCAAGGACCATGCTTTAAGAACTACTCTACAGAAGCAAAAGCTACTACTACTCCTCTTAGTAATACATAGCAATTAACATTTTTCAAGGTACATTATCCCAGCGAGCCTTCCCTATTCTGGAAGGTCCAATGGGATAATGTCCTCTGTTACATGAAGTGAAAACTGATACTCAAGTGTCTTAGCCAAGTTTATAAGTGTTACATAATCTTCATTTCTTCTTTTCTTTCTTTCTGTAAAATTCTTTGGCTTATACTTAGGTTTTCTGACATATAGTTCAATCTTCTTTCCACTGTACTAACACCAGGCTCTAAATTCCAAGAGGGCAAAAACCTTATCTATCTTGTTTACTCGTATTCCTCCTGAACCTAAAACAGTCGGTGCTCAATACATATGCTTGAATGACGAAATGAATCATGGGGTGTAAAAACTAGTGTGACATGGGTTCTAAACGAGAAAACTGTATTACAGGATGATTTCAGCTCATATGAAAGAATTTTAACAATTAGCCGGACGCAGGGGCTCACGCCTGTAATCCCAGCACTCTGGGATGCCAAGGTGGGCAGATCATTTGAGCTCAGGAGTTCGAGACCAGCCTGGCTAACATGGGGAAACCCCATCTTTACTAAAAAAATACAAAAATTAGCCAGGCATGGTGGCAGGTGCCTGTAATCCCAGCTACTCGGGAGGCTGAGGCAGCAGAATCACTTGAACCCAGGAAGCGGAGGTTGCAGTGAGCCGAGATCACGCCACTGCACCCCAGCCTGAGCAACAAGGTGAGACTCTGTCTCAAAAATAATTAATTAATTAAGAATTTTAACAATTAAAATAATTCAAAAAATAAAATGAACTGACTCAATAAGTAGTGAGCTCCCCGTCCTTGGAAAGATGCAAGCAGAGGCCAAATAGCCATGTAACAGAAATGTCACAAAGCAACTATACACCCCAAGACAACGTATAGTTGACCTCCATCACCTCTAATATTTTTCACAAAGTTAAATTTAATTCCTGTGTGATCCAGTAGAGAGGCGGCACTCTATTAATCCTTCTTGACTACTGGTCAGCAAGCCCGCCAACAGCTTCACTACATAAGTTTACACCAACTGTTACACTTCTCAGCCTCAATTTCCCTGGACACAAAAGGAAGGGGTTTGTCAATCTCTTGGGACTGTCTAACAAAGTGACTGGCAAATAATAAACAACTAACAGAGGTACCCAAGAACTTAAAATGCATACGACGTCTGCCTTTTCCCCTCTCTGCCATTCTGCATTGCAACTAATCCTGCACCTAATTGATATCTCCATGAAAATTAAACTTGAGGAAGAACCAAGGGCAAATTCAAAACCACACTGAGCCACCCTTTGAATTCCATACCTTTGCCAGTTTAATTATCAGTCTACTATTTTTTGAAAGTCCATTCTTCTAACAGCCACTTTCTGGGCACCCCCTGTGGGCATAACACTATGCAAGACCCTTGGAGAATACAGAGAAGGCTCACGCCCTGCTTTGCCTTCTTGGGTGTGTACCTGCATCTACCACATTGTTCAAAGATAGCTCTGAATTTCCCCCACCTGGGTAATGTCGAGGGATTCATCAAAATTTACTAGTGTAGAGCTGTGTTTACAGATTGATTTCATCAAGGAAAACCAAGACACAGAATAATAGAATGAGGAGTGAACCAAGATCCAGAGGAAAATTTTTAATTTTTAAGATCTAGGATACCAGTTGTCAAAGTTTACCTCTTCATAACGGGTCAGAACACAGTGCTGTGCCTGGCCCACCCCTTGTCCAAAATCCATTTCACTCATACCTGAATGATATAAAGGGGTCATCCTGAGAGTAGTTCTTAGGCAACAGCTTCTCAATATCACCAACACTGTGAAGTCTTAGAGGCAACTAGATTTCCAAGGGGAAAGGATAAGAAACTGGGGAAGACTCCCAGGCAGCCATATAAAGCTTAAGACTCTTTATTTACTTACTTTGTATATTAAAAACTGTTTCTGGCTGGGCGCAGTGGCTCACGCCTGTAATCCCAGCACTTTGGGAGGCCAAGGTGGGTGGATCACCTGAGGTCAGGAGTTCCAGACCAGCCTGGACAACATGGTGAAACCCTATCTCTACTAAAAATACAAAAATTAGCCGGGCATGGTGGCACATGCCTGTAATCCCAGCTATTTGGGAGGCTGAGGCAGGAGAATCACTTGAACCCAGGAGGTGGAGGTTGCAGTGAGCCGAGATCGCACCACTGCACTCCAGCCTGGGCGACAGAGCAAGACTCCGTCTCAAAAAAAAAACAAAACTGTTTCCACAGACACGGTACCAACAAATGAGAACCCACACAGCAGCTATTAAAACACTGAGAACTCCCTGGAGGGCCCTACAAAGATGGTCAGTTTGGAACCAAAGTGGAGATTCCATTTGTCAGAGAAGTTGAAACCTTTGGCTCCCATGTTAGACAATGCAAATGACCTCCTCAGAATGCAGGAGGCCAAGAGAGGATGACTCAGAAAAGGGAAGCCAGTCATATACTCCAAAGCCAGAGATGAAAGGCTGAGATGAGTGTTTGCTGTCATGATTCAGCTCTTAAACAGATTCTGACAGCCACATTCAGGTGCCTGTTAACAAGGCTTTTCTTCCTTAAGGAATATCAAAAACAGCCTGCAAAAACAGTTCATAAGCACACATTGTCAAGATTCTGGACACTTAAACTACGAAGTAGTTTGCCCAGGGCATCATTGCAACAATAAAACATTCAAAAAGCTAACATTTTATTTGTCCAGTTCCTGTAGACATACAGCTGAGGAGATTAGGGAGGAAAAGATTGCAGGTTGAAATCTTGTAGCCCAGAGGTCCCAAAACTCTAAGATGTTTAACAATCACCTGGAGTGCCTGATAAATGCAGAACCCCAGGCCCAGCCCTTAAAGAGGCTAACTGTACGAACGCAAAAAAGGCACTGCCCCATAAGGACTCCATATTTCAGTAAGCACCCCATGCCATTCAAAGGTAGGTGTTCCCTAGACAACTCTTAAGGAAACGCTGACCTGGTCCAATGGGCTATTTTTGTAAGTAAGAAAAATGAAGCCGAAAGTAGTGAAGTGACTTGCCCAAGTCCAACTTCCTAAGTCCAATAACGGTTCCACAAGGAAGAAAGCTAGAAATAAGAATAGATGCCTCACATTATAACCCAAATTTCTGAAGAGCATGGTCAACCCCTAGGGCAGCAGACAGCAAGCTAGGTCCTTAAACAGAGCCTCTTCCCAATGAAAGAACCTGCAAAAGAGGTCCCCTGGAAGGAAGACTGATAAGCAAATAGCAATAACTGGATTCAGCAGGGCCCCTGTGTTTCTTGCCACGGAACTCTGTCTACACCCCAAACACTGTCACCTGCACCGCCATTTCCTATTCACCTGACTGTGAACACCTGCAGGGCAGGGACTGGGTCCTATCAATCTCTGCATCACCATTGCCACATAGAAAGTCTTCATGAACTCTTTTACTCCAAGAATGAATGCTGTTACCACCCTCTGCATAGAATGCCTTCCAAGAGGCTGGTTCACCTGCTGCATTTCCCTTCATCCCAGCTCCAGCTCAGGTGTCACCTCCTCCCACCAGACACAACCAGGTGTTCCTTCCTACCTCTCCCAGAGGACCCTGTACTTACCTGTTAGTACTTATCACACAGCTTTGTAATCATCTTGTTTACCTATGCAACAACTCCTTGAGAGCAATGATTTTGTCTTTGAAACCTCAGCCACTAGCTCAGCTTGCCATGCAGAAGTTGCTCAACAAATGTTTAGAAGGTGTTCAATAAAGGGAGGGAGGCAGGAAGAATGCAAGGGAGAAACTAATCTAAAATATCTCACTACAGACTCAAAACCCTACAAAGTTGTAGACGTGCTCTGCTGGGGTAAAGAAATACTTCGGTATTTCCTCTGCTCAAATCTGAAAAGTCAAGTCACCTTCTCTCCAGAGCCGCCACGCTCAGAGGGTTGTATTGGCGGCACTTGGAAAGGTCCTCCCCTGTCAATACCCCAACACACCTGTGGTCCACCCTCAACACATTCCTTCAACTCCCTCCTCCCAGCTTAGCCAGAGCTTCCCGAGCCTCAGACCTTCCCACAGCTGCCACAGTCTGTACCTTCTGTACTGAGAACTGAGCACTTATCTCTGCCCACCCTGTACATGTTACCTGCCCTGGGGCATCTGTGGAGGCATCGGTCCCCACACAATACTCCCTGGTGCACAGGCCAGGCAAAGCACCAAGGGAGGTTCTCCAAACATCCAGAGCTAGAGAGGGGCTTTTCAGGCAAAGATGATTTCTCTTTGAGAAGTCAAAGCCAGACTTTTGCCCTCAGCCTGCTCTGCCATGCTCTGCCACATCCCCGCGCTCTAGGCAACTACCAGCTCACAGCCAGGTAGAGTGGCACTAAACTTCCAACTCAGAGGTGCCAACTCTATGGTTTACACCTGCTACTCCTTCACCTTTGCAAGGCCTTGTGCAGCTGGCCAGGCTCCCTATGCCCACCAAACTGCCAGCCAGAGCCCCATTTCACATGTGCAGAAACTGCCCTAAAAGGCTAAGCGACTTGCCAGAGGTCACACAGCTCAAAAGCAGCAGAACTGGGGCTCACAGCGAGGTGTGCAGACTTTCCACTCATTGCTGCCACGGTGGCCACGTATATCAGTCGTCTCCTGGACCCAGTATGGTTTTCTCACCGTCTTAACTGGGGCCTTCCATTTTCAAAGCCAACAGCCCCTGAAGCCTTTTTGAGAGTTTTCCCTATTTGCATTTTAACTGCTATATAACAAACCAGATTTCCTGATTCTTTCTTGTGTTTGTTATGTTCACGATATTTTTTCCTAATGCTCTGAGAATTATTCCCATAGGAAACATTCAGCTCATTTGGAACTCTTTTGACACTAAAACCTCTTTCCCTGAGAACCTGCCTTCAGGGGCAAAACAAGGCTGGCGGCTGCTGATAAGCCACAGCATGGCATGGAGAAGCAGCACGGACTTTCAACGAGGCAGCCCCCCGTCACGGGTCCACCCCCGACGACAAGCTGTGCAACCCACCACAGTCAACTTCACCTTCCCAGGTCTCAGTTTCCCCACCACACAATACAAATAATAAAACCTAACTTAAGGGACTGTTGTTAGGATTTAAGATAACATGCACAGGGGCCAACATGTGCAATGTGTGATCTTAAATCCTAACAACGACCTCTTAAGTTACGTTTTATTATTTTAACTCCCTCCCTGAATAGGAACTGATATTATTTCAATTACTTTCAGGCAAAGTCAACTTGGAGAGGGGAAAACACAGTATACATATTTTTCTCATGCCCTGAGATTTCGTCCCATAGGAAATACTCAGGAAGGCCTCCTGCCACAAATAAATGCAGTCATGGAGGAGAAATCAGAAATGAAGGGGGCAGCTTGGACACCTGAGGAAGGCAAAAGGGGATGGTTACTCTCTTGGGGCTAAAAAGGCCTCTCAAATGCCCCAGGTTCCCTCAGTCCCAACCCCCACAACCTACAAGGCCTGTTATCTAAGACAAGCCACTAACCCTCACTGAGCCTCACTTCCTCATCTGTGCGACACAGATAACCTCACCAACAACCCCCAGCTGTCCAGGATGGTGGAAGGAAGGGTTTCTCCAAGGGTGGCCTGCACACCACCTGCACCTCAGGCCCTGCTGGGAACCTTCCTGGCCTCTGGTTCCTGCTCCTTCCTTCCTGACAGAGCCTCCACTCTGTTCAGGTACCCGCCCCACCTCCAGATGGCTCAGGAAATGGGATCCCCTTTCAGTCAACAGTGATTGACTCAGGGAAGACATGTAACCCAACTCCAGCCAAGAGGGCATGATGAGAAGAGAGCTGGTGGTGCCTCCAAAAGCTTCCTGACTCCTAAGAAGCAGCGCCAGAATCCATTTATACCCTTCTTCCCAAGAATGTTGTGTCTGAGATGCTTGGAAATGCTGTGGCCATCTCATTCCCAGCTTGCAAATGAAGATAATGCCAAGGATGACAGAGATGAGAAGAAGCTGGGGTCTTGTTGACATCACCAAGCCACTGAAACAATCAATCCCAAACCCGCCCAGTGTCTGGATTAAGAATGGCCCCATTGCACAACTCCAGGGGGCATGATTCACATTGCAGTGCACATGAAACCACTCATGTTTGAAAGACAATGAATTTCCCTATTGTCATCCTGTGCAGGCTAGACAACTCCATCTTGAATGTTAATCCATCACATTGACTTCTGATTAACCACTGTTCATGGAAGGCCTCTAAGATTTCCAGTGTATCGGTTCTTCTTTGTCTAAGAGAGTGTACATAAATCCTGCCCTTAGGTGAAAACAACCTTGATGTTTTCATGCTTCAAATGTGCTACACACCCCTTCGTAAGTCACTCCCTCCCTATGGTACCGTATATAAACCCTGGGTCTAGGGGGTAATAGCACAGGGATCCACCATCTTGTCTCACCACCATCTGAGACACACACACGGTTTCTGTTCATAAGTCCCTATTGAATGTTTCTTTCTGAGAAACTAGATATATCAGCCTCTTTCTTCAGCCTCTCAGCATCCTTGAACTTTGGGGGTAGGTTCGCATAGGCCTGCCCACTGCGGAACATAGCCAATCTGATTTAGGGTTTCTGACTTGCAGCTGAAAAAATCTGGGTATGACCTGCATAACCTAGGGAATATGTTAAAAATCACAAGTTTTGGGTCCCTTCAGAGAGTAATATGCATTTTTAACAAGCACCCCAGGGGATTCTTATGCTCCCCAAGTTTAAGAACCAGTGATTTAATGGAATGTAGAGATGTCTAGTGCAATGCTAGGCACACAGACAACACTACGCCATAGTCAAAAATGGACTTACCAGAGAAACACCATCCCACTTTTTCACTTCCCGTGAAAAACTGCAGAAAGAACAGATGAGGACAACCGAAAGGGGAGTGTGAGCTGTCAAACAAATAGCACCTCTTCCCCTAAAAGGCTGCTTCTGCATGGTTTTAGGAAACCATCTGCTAACATTCAGCCAAAATTCTCTCCCAGGACAACCCACTGCTGCTGGTTGCCTCCACAGCTGCACAGCTGGAGTCTACCTGGACCTCTGTTCTTGTGGACCTCAGCACACAGCACAGCAAACAGGCTCACGGCCACATGACTGGCTGTCCCGCTCTCCCGGTGGCCCTTTCAACTTTATTAAAAGGTCATTTTCCTGGCCTGGCTCTCTCTTATCCTGGACAGATCACCCCCTGTGGCACCAGGAAATGGCAAAGGAAGCTGGATTTATTAGAAGAAGATAAAAGAAGGAGCTGGCTGAGCCACCAGGCTGTCTAGAAATCATTGTTTTTGAAATGTCAAAAATCCAGAAATCCTAAGGGGTCACAGCTATGCCCCCTAATTCCAAGGGTAAACCAAGACCAGAGAGGGGGCAGGGGGTGGGACTTGGGGCCCCCAATCATGCAGCTTTTTCTTTTTTTTTTTTTTTTTTTGTTGAGATGGAGTCTAGCTCTGTTGCCCAGGCTGGAGTGCAGTGGCGTGATCTCGGCTCACCGCAACCTCCGCCTCCCGGGTTCAAGCGACTCTCCTGCCTCAGCCTCCCGAGTTGCTGGGATTACTGGTGCCTGCCACCATGCCCAGCTAATTTTTGTGTTTTTAGCAGAGATGGGGTTTTACTGTGCTGGCCAAGCCGGTCTTGAACGCCTGACCTTATGATCTGCCCTCCTCGGCCTCCCAAAGTCCTGGGATTATAAGCATGAGCCACCGCACCCAGCCCATGCAGCTCCTTCAACACTAGTCAGAGTCATAGGGGTTTCCTACCATGGCAATGCTAAGGGATGATCAGGGGGCAGAGACTGTGTGGCGTGGATAAAAGGAGACTGGAAGGAGGCATCAGCACCAATTTAGAGAAGCCCTTTCAGGACATGAGTTGTGTGAGTAAACCATGAAGGCCAAGGGCAGCAAAGAACATCTCACCTGCTCTTTTTGATGTTAAGATCCTTCGGGTAGGCCTATTTAATTCATTTTGGCTTTTTTCCCCATTCAATAAGTATTTAAGTGACTATTAAATGAAGAAGACTACACTAGGGGTTGCAGTGACAAGGGAGGGGGCCAGAGCTGAAGAAAGCATGAAGCATCTCAGTCTAACAGTGAGGATAAGGCAAACACAGAGGAGAAAGTGAAAAGCAAGTCCCATTAGGGGAAGTGTCCTCTTCAGAAGACCTCCCTACCCTCCCAAGTTCAGTGATCAGGCACCCTCCACTCTGTGCTTCCCCAACACCCTTGGCATATAACTATCATTGCAGCTACCGCACTGCACCATATCTGTCTCTGTCTCCCGTAGCAAGAGGCTCAACATCTTGTTCATTCTCATATATCTAGCACAAGTCCTGGCACAAGGAGGGACTCTGTAAGCACTGGTTGATGAAATGGATAAATGAATAGATGGATGATGGGTGGAGAGATGGATGGATGAGTGGATGGATACAGATGCCCAGGAATTCTGGCCAGCAAATCAGGGAAAGCTTCATGAGGGCTAAGGCATCTGAGCTAGACCTTGAAGGATGTCAACAAGTGGAGATGAACAAGAGACCACTTCATCCAAAGTGCCTAGTATCATGTTAGGGAGGCATAAAGTTGGTGCTTCATGAATGCATCCTGGATGGATTTACTACTGAATTGGGTTTTCCTAAGTGAAGGAATCTGCCTTCACTTCCTATAGCCTATCATTTCTCTCTAGCTAAAGAGAAGCAGGCCCTAAACAGCAATTAAACTGATAAACCAAGGGAAAGGCAACTAACTATCAGTCCCTACAAACATTACTCTCCAAAGACAGTTTAGCAGAATGAAGACACTCCATTTGTACTGATAAGAGTTTTCTAGGATCCATTGTTAAGAGGCAAAAGCAATATATATATTATACACATTCCCCATGTATGTATCTGCATATAGAAATCTTGGAAGGATACACAAGAAACTGATAAAAGTAACTACCTATCTGTTGGATAATATATAATTCATCACCTAAACTGGGACACTTTTGAAAATGAAAGAGGGTGTGATTGATCATTCACTGGAACAAAGAAGGTAAACCGGAACTGCTCTGGACAAACTGGTTCATTCCAGCTAATGGGGGTGGGGTGAGGGAGGGAGTATAGGGGACCTAGCGGGGTAAGAATGAAATTTTTCAATGTATACATTTTTACAGTGCCTTAATTTCCAAACCATGTGTATGTATCAAACTATTTTTACATTTAATAATCTTTTAATGGAAAGGAAAAGGCAAAAGAATTTAGCCTTCCAACTTGCTTAGACAAGGAAGCTCATTTGCGGGCACCACTGAATAGCCACCCTGAAGGGAACCCCTAGATATGAAATGAAATCACCGCTCATCGCACAGCCCTTTGGCAGCACACAAGAAAACAGCCTCAAAAAGAGAGAGCCGTACATGGCCTAAAAAGGCTGGGACTCTGCAGGGCCGGCTGAGACGGGGAACATCAGGGGAATATAAACATTGTAAGACAGACGTAAAGCAGTTCAGGTTTTACACAATCATGGCAACAAAGTGAGATTGATTCGGGGCTGAATTAAGCTCTTTATATTGTTTCTACTTAAAAAGGAAATGTATTGACTACAGTCCTCCTCACAGATTTATCTTTCCTGACATCAAGCACATTCATAACCTATTTTGAATTCCAAGGAACAATGCCGGGGTTTAGGAAAGTGAATACCAGTGAGTTCCACCAGGCCATTTTGGAGGCTGGGCAGAAGCTTCTCTTAACTTCTAATTGCTCAGGAAGTGGGCAAATGTTTTTTTGTTTTTTTGGGTTTTTTTTTTTTTTTAATCAGTCATAACCTCAAGTTAGAAAAATGCCTGTCCTGGATCCCTGAACTTTAGAATGGGTCTATCCTGGAAGAGCCACTTTGGAGCCTTTTTAGAGACCATGTGTGGGTGTCACTTGGATTTTTAATCTCTTTTGTAACCATCTCCTCCTTTCAGAAGTCACTACAGCTCCTCCAGCTCAGGCCTGAAGTGCCTAGACCAGGGAACATCTCATCTTCTGCCCCTAGGCTCCAGCAGGCACTGTGGACACTGACCTTCCTAAGACCAGCTTGACAATGGCCCACTGTGAAACCTTCAGGAGTACCATATGGCCTTGAGGATTGCAAGACCATGTAATTTATCATCCAAGCAGGGACACTTGAGAGGAAAAGGGGGCACTAGTAATAGTCACACTGGGACGAAGCACCCTGGGAAACTGGACCACAAGGTCATCCTACTATATAGAATAAATCCAATCCCTCTAACGGCTTGAATTCAAGATTCTCCACCATCTGGGCCCGACTTACTTCACAGTCTTTTTGCATTCTGACTGTGCCACATGGTCTAATCACAGTGGGCCTGCAGGTGCCCAGCATGCCTTGGGCTTCACTGTCTCTGTCCATTTGCTCACGCCAGTCCCTCCTCCTGCCTCCACCCATCCCCATCCCCCACCAGTCTGTAACGCCCCCTTATCCATCTAGGTAGGTCTAAATCTCATCCTGCATTCAAAACAGAATTTAACTAGTATCATTCATGACTGCATTCATCCAGCAAATATGTACTGCCTGCTTATTATGGCACATGGTGAATAAGACTTAAAAAATTCCATCTCCCCGGAACTTTAATTCAAGTGTTGGGGGAGGTGCATGCACACTCACATAACCGTGATAATTGGTCCTAAGGAAGACACAGAGTGACATGCTGGAGAAGCTACCCTGTTATGGTTTTGAACAGACACAACCACCACCCCACAAGGCTGTAAGCTCCTTGAGGGCTAGGCCAAAGAGGTCCATTTCCCACCCCTGCTGAACCTATCACATGCCCCTGGGTAGAGTGGGTACTCAACAAACATTTGCTAGGTGAAGAATTAATATTAAAGAAGCTTACTTACTTAATCTGAAGAGAGTTTGCTAACAACTAGTTCTCAATTCTCCATTAATCCGTATGAGATCAAAGGAGAACCTGAATTTCCACTGACCTGAGAAGAACAACACCCCAGGTCCCACAACTATGACTCTCATTCCACCCTGATGCTGGAAGGGAAGTGATTCAGTGCTGTGCTGCTTCACCTGCGGTCACATAGCTAGTGAGTGGCTGGGCCACCGGAGAGGTCAGAAGGTGATCCAGGAAAGACTCAGAATTTAATGACTGGATAAAAAGCCAAAAGAGGCCGGTGCAGTGGCTCACACCTGTAATCCCAGCATTTTGCGAGGCCAAGGTGGGCGGATCACTTGAGCTCAGGAGTTCGAGACCAACCTTGGCAACATGGCGAAACCCCATCTCTCCAAAAAAAATTAGCCAAGCATGGTGGCTCACACCTGCAGTCCAGTGACTCGGGAGGCTGAAATAGGAGGATCACTTGAGCCCGGGAGGTTGAGGCTGCAGTGAGCCATGATCGCACCACTACACTGTAGCCTGGGGGACAAAGTGAGACTTTGTCTCCAAAAAAAAAAAAAAAAAGGTGCTTGGGAAGGGACACTGTTAGTTGGAGGGATCAGAGAGCTTCATGAAAGAGGCCTTGGGGCGAGTCCCAGGTGATAGAAAGGAAGTGGCCGGCAAGGTGAAGGCAGGGCCATAATGATGTGTCTGTGGCCAGAGCAGATGCTTGACAAGGCAGCGCTAGCACTCAATCAGTGTTACAGAGGGAGGGGCTGCGCTGGGGCAGAAATTTAGGCCTGGGGAGGTCAACATCTGAGACATGCCCACAGAGCCACCCTTCCATGTCTGACCTGGAAGAGGGAGCGGAAAGCAACAGCAGTCAGGGTAACGCAGTGGCCCCTTTCCTCAGCACTGCCCTCAGGAGAGGGGCTGCTCTGACTGACCAGTTCAGCATGGGAGGCTCCAGTAAAAGCCAAGGGTCCTGGGGCTCCCCACATTTGTGCACAGTTCTCCAAGTGGATAGGGGCTGACTAGAGTTAGATTAAACAGTAACTGGTAACAGAGGAATTTGGCAAGCAGCATACTTGTATCTGAGTGTATCTGCAACATGTAACCCTTCCTCAGAGGTTTCTGATGCTGAGTAGTCAGAGCAATAACTTAATTTTTTAAAAAATAGCACAATTACAGCACTTTGGGAAGCCAAGGCAGGAGGATCACTTGAGCCCAGGAGGTTGAGGCTGCAATGAGCTGTGATTGTGCCACTGAACTCCAGCCTGGGTGACAAAGCGAGACCCTGTCTCACAAAAAAATAAAAATAAATTTTACAAAAGCACAATTAGGTGCATCTGAATTCTTATTTCGGTTGCATATGAAGTGAGCAAATCAATTCTCAGTGGCCTGGAGTGGACCCAACCACCTCTCACCTGCTACAACTAAGATGCAGCCCTAGGCCACCATGGCTGGTCACACCTTGCTAGAATTTTTCTTTCCAGCCTCTACCCACGACTACCCCCACCCTGGCCCATCAAGTCTCAGTCAGTGACAAACCCAAACTATAAATATTCAGTAAGGTACAATTTAAGTCTCTAGAGCTCAAGCAACAACTCAAGTTCTTCAGATGGGACCTTCCACTAGCACTGTGCTATGAGTGGTAACGATACAACCAGGATCCCAAAGGCCAGAGTTTCTCAACCTCAGCACTACTGACATTCTGCATGGGGTATCTCTGTTACGAGGAGCTATCTTGTGCACTCTAAGATGTTCAGAAGCATGGTTGGCCTCTACCTATTATATGCCAGTAACATTTGTGACAACCAAAAATGACTCTAGACACTGCCAAATGTCTCCTAGGGGTAAAATCCACACCCCCATGAGAACCATTGCCAAAGGATGACTTCCCTAAGTTTGCTATTTCATATATCCTCATATGCTCAGGCACCTGGGAGCACCCAGTCCAATAAAATGCTTTGGGAGTTAAAGGGAGAGTTTAGGATCTGTTGAGTTGGAGTCCTGGCTCTACATTGTACTAATTCCATGACTTTAAATAGGTCACTTAGACTCTTGGAGCCTCAGTTCCTTCATCTGCAAAATGGGAACAATTAAACAGCACCTACCTCATGGGGAAGCAACGGCAGTTACATAAAATGACATGTAAAGACTGCCTGGCACAGTGGGTGTTCAATAAACGTTAGTGATTATTTACAGGCTTGGAAAATTCCTTTTATCCAAGCCTGGAGTTTAGTCTTCTATTTCTGTGGCTTCTGATCTTCCCCCTCCTTCCTATGCTCTTTCCACCTGTTAAATGCCTTTAGTCTTAACCTTTGGTCTGAAAGAATCCTTCCTGCTAGTTCAAAGGTATCTCAGGTTAAAGCAAAGGAAAGAAACACACACACACACACACACACACACACACCCCCTTTCATATTCAACCCTGGTCAGACCAACCCTCCAGACAAAGGTTCCCATTGTTGTCTAAAAACAAACTTTTACACAGGGAGCCTAGGGAGCCTTTAAACAGCCACAAGCGCCAAAGTCTCCAGACTCTTCTAGTTCTCATTCCCATTCTGCCCCTGACCTTGGCACATTCTCTTCTCCTTTGTGGGCCTCAGTTTCCTCATCTATAAATGAGGGTTTCAGACTCCGAGGAGCTCTAAGGGCCTCCCATCACTGGTCTCTAAGGTCTTGCACAGTACTGCAAAGCTGCAGCAGGGGTGGCAGCCGCAGCTGTGTTTTAGGTAAGTGTTTAACTTGGGAATAAAGAAATGTAGACAAATCATTATCTGTTTTTCCTATATTCCCAGAGAGCCAGCAGAATATAATGGCATGGGTATTCGTTGCCATTGGAGTCAGAAATCTGAATAAAATGAAATCCCACCCTACCACTGAGACCTTGGGCAAAGTAGTTCACCCCTCTAATCCTACTGCCTTATCTGTAACATGGGCTTAATAAGAGAGGCAGAAATGGTGTAAAGATAACAAGACAAAGATCGTGAAAGCACCTGGCAAACAGAGCTGGTAGGCAGGCATACTAGGTATTCAAAAAACATATGCCTTCCTTTCTGGAATCTCTTCTGTGAATTTTGCATGATAACTCCATGTCATTCTGGAAAGTTATTTCTTCTCTCCTTTCTCACATACTATTTATCCTTCATGGCTCTGTCCAAGTCCTCCTCTGCCAGGAAGACCTCCCTGTAGACTCTGTCTCTCAAGACCCAAGGCCTTAGGTTTCCCCAAGACTAGCTTTGTGGAGGTTAGGTAGGAGGTCACTAGCCACCAGTTCCCTACCTTGAGAATTTCCTTTCTGCAAATTCAGGAAGATTAACCCCCTCCCTGCTGTGCCCCAGAATAGTGCACGTACCTCAACATCTGCATAAACTTAGAATTCGCACACCTCTTCGTCAAAGAGTCTCAAAACCACCCTGAGATGGGCTGGTTGAGTCAGGACAGCCCCTTCTTCCCCACAACTCCTCATCCAAGCTGGTCAGCCAGAGGCCCTCCCCCAGGCTCCTGCTCACTCCAGGAGAACAAGGAACAGGACAATGTGCTTCTTCTCTCACCTCTAAGGGATGGCCTCACAAATCCTCAGCCTAGACCCTTCCCCTCGCCTGAGCCCAAGGCTGCAATGACTGCACTGAGATGAGATGGAACCGTAAAGGCAGCGACTCCTGCTGACAATGAAATGGAGCTCAGGAGATGAAGGCACTGGCCTGAGGTCTCTCCGCTAGATCACAACTGGGGGTTAGAACAGGGCTCTTGGGGCCCTCAACATACCAAGTCCCCACTCACGTCCTCTTTCCCCAACAGCTGATACCCCTCCTGTCTCAAGTATTTCCATTCTCCCAGGCTGGGACCTTGCAAATACCTCCAGCTCTTCCCTTGCCTTATTTTTCTCATCCTCTCAGCACCAAGACCAGAACCCTTCTGTGATGAGAAACTGCAGAGGGCCCCAACCTCCCAAGCCTACTGCCTGGTCCCTACCACCTCATGCCCAGGAGCTGAGGCTGAGCTCCCCAGAGCCCATCCCACCCACCAGGGCCAGATTCCTCTGGCCCTAACATGCCTTTTTCATGCCACTCACCTGTCCAACGATCTGCCATGGCTCCCCTATCCCACTGGATCAATCCTGTGCTGCCCAACACGTCCAACCCCCAGAAACCAGTCTTACCCACCCCTGCCAAGCTGGTTTCACCCTGCTCCCCTATGTACCCCTCTCCTCTTGTAGGGATTATCTCCTCTCTAATCCCTCTCTAGGTACCCATGTCATTCCCTTCCTTTGGAGGGTCCTCCCGTCTCCCCTTTCCTCCCTCCTATTGGTCCTTCAAGGCTCTGTCCAGGTTTCCCTCCACAAGGAGGCCTCCCATGACCTCCCAGTGCTCTCTGACTCCTCTGCACACAATCCTCACCACACACTCAGGACCTAAGCCTGTTGGCCTCCTGGCTGCAAGTTGTCACTACGCTGTCTGAGCTGTACAAGCTTGACCTCATCACCAAACTGCAGAATGACCACCCACCAATATGGCCATGTTCCTTCTGCCTCCAACCTCAGCCTGGCATTCATTCCACAAATATTATCTGAGTGTCTCTAATAGACCCAGAAAGTTCTTGTCCATGTTCTTGAAACCCTCCTTACATTTCAAAGCACAAGTTAAATGCTACCTGTTCTGTGAATCCTTCCCCACAACCGCCCCCCACCCTGTCCCCAGGAGTCATCTCTCCACTTTACTCTCAGGCCCTATTTCCCCATGTCCTCCTTGAGATCTAGGACTTCTATTCCTTACTCATAGCTGGGCCTCCCACAATACCCTACACCAAGAGGATGCTCAATGAGTGGCTTTCACAGTGAACTGAAACTGAATCTGTCCAATTCTGAGGCCAGTCTGGGCTCCTGGGTGGCCTCAAGCTCCCTACATCCAAATGACCTCTCACTGTTCTTCCAAGATTGGATTTGGGCCCAGACTGAGTCAAATGACCTCTTATCATTCTTCCAAAATTAGGCTTTCCTCTTTAATTACACCTTATCTCGCCATACTCTTTGTGGATTCTAATTACGTAATTACTTCAAGCCCTGGGACTTGAAAACAAAAAAAGAAAAGAAGGGAGTGTGCGTGATTACACAGGTAAGTAAACACACCAAATATGCTTATTTACATATACCATATGCCATTTTCTTGTTCCTATACAATGTTGTAACCTGCAAAAGAAAACCTGAGGAGGGGTCTAAATCACATTAGGATAAAAATCCCACTGGGTAGAAGGAGACCAAGGAGAATGTCATTCTCCTGAGATGGGCTTTAAAGAGCCTTGAAGTCAACCTCCAGCACGCTCCTCTTCCCCTTCTAATGAAGAGAGGGGCCTCTGTGATCTTGAGCATGTTCCATTTTTAAAGCAGATCCCTCCTAAGCAAAATATATACCCTCTTCTGAATGCCAAGTATTCCTCATGCTGTGTCTCTCCTAAGGCACATTTGCACCACTGCTAGACTATGCCCATGCTGCAGGCAGGGGCCCAGTCTCATCTCTCTTAGTAATCCTAACTCTTAACCCCTCCCAATCCCAGTAGCAAGCCCTCCTCCTGCCTTACTAAAGTATGTGCCCTTCTCCCAATCCACTAAGCCTGCCCTTGCATGTGCCAGTCCCTCTGTCCTCTGGTTGGATTCCAGCTCACCCCCCAACCCACGTGCCCTTATGGCACCCTGTACTTGCCCTAACATATTGTTCATCATGCTTTGGCATAAAAACCCTTTCGACTATAATCCCAGCTACTCAGGAGGCTGAGCCAGGAGAATCACTTGAACCTGGGAGGCGAAGGTTGCAGTGAGCCAAGATCGCACCATTGTACTCCAGTCTGGGCAACAAGAGAGAAACTCCGTCTCAAAAACAAAAAACAAAAAACAAAAAACAAAAAAAAAACCCTTTCATTTTCCTACCTCTCCCTTCAGACCAGTAGTCTCCAAACTTTTTGATCACACCTTCCTATCTGTGAAATAGTTTTGAGGATACTTACAAAGTAATTATAAATCTGTACTCCTATAAATAGGAAAGCTGAGTCTTTCCTTTAGTTAAAGCATAAACAGAACTCCAACTGATAAAGCTTTCTTCCTGCCCTCAATGGCTATCTTGAGTACTGCTTATCTACTGCTCTAGTTTAGGAGCTCGGTGAGGACAGCAGGGGTGTTTTATTCTTGTAATCCCAGGATCTCTACCGAACCCAAAACATAATAAATGAAAAAATGAATTAATTTACTTAACAGATAGTGGGGCCCCTCTGTAGGCCAGGCCCGTGCTAGGTACTGGGGACATACTGGTGACAAGAAAGAGCCCTGGCCACTGTCGTCATAACCCTACAGGCTGGTAGGGTGGGCAAACATTGATTTTCCAAAAAAGTGTAACAAAGACCACCGAACCATAAGAGCCCTCAAACAGGAGAGTGTCACCTAGGAAGCAGGGCCAGAGATAATTTCCCCAGAACGTGACGCTCCAGGTGAGATCTGAGGGGTAAGAGGCACGAACCAGCTAAGGGAGGAAGGCTCCCTTTACATTCCAGGCTAAGGAAACCACACGCGCAAAAGTCCTGAGGCTGGGCAGAGAACGGTAGGCACCAGGGACTAACAGAGGCCAGTAAAACAAAACAAATGCATAAACTCAGCAAGCCCAAGAAGGACGCTGAGCTCTCCTTCTCCCCTTCACTCCTCTCCACTTGTCAAAACAGACCACCCCCGACTACCACCTTCTGAGGGAGTGGCTCAGCCCTGCTACTGCCCAGCCTCTAAGCCAAGCAGAACAGGTGGGCTCTTGGCCTCCCAGCCAGCCCTCCCAAGACTGGACCCTCACATCACCCCTAACCCATGGACCCCCACATCACCCCTTCTGAGGAGCCCAGGGACTCCAAGAAGACACTCCTGAAAACCATGTATGTTGCCATAGGCACCAGCAATCAAAGGTTCCTGGACAGTTAATTTTTTAAAGAGAGCGTTAAATATTTTACATCTTCTAACAGCACTGTTTCTTCCTTGCCTACGATAAAACGGAACACCCTATATTCCTCAAATTAAGGACTCACTCAAAATAAATGCCAATCTGCAAGACAGCCCAGGGAGGTCTGCACCCTACTGTCAAGGGCATCTTACAATGTCCTCATGACATCCTTGCATTCCTTGAGGGAAGCATCTGGAGAACCCAGAACCATAGGCCACCAAACCCCTTTCCTCCTGGAGCTCCTCCAGCCCCAGGAAGGGAAAATTACTCACAATGATGCTTCAGGTGAGTATTTAAATAGCCCGTGCCTTTAATAATTAAAGACAAAACCAAGAACATAAACTGTAATGCAGGCTGGCGGCTGCAGAGCCTCCTCCCGGAGCAGCTGTCTTGATGAGAAGCCGTATCTTCTATCAGTGCTCAGGCATGACTAATATTTCCCAGTTCCTAGGGGGCCTCACCCCCTCACACCTGCCATTGCAGGCTCACTAATGTACCATGTCCAACATAGAGGCCCTGCGAAGCAAACACAAAATAGTCCTAAAAGGCCTAACATTGCCTTGGCCTCGGTTCATGGGCCTGGCAACTTGATTTTCAGCAACCACCACCAAACCCCGCTTAGGCCCTCAGCTCTCGCAAGCCCCAGCTTTCTCCAGCTACTCTCATTTCTGTCCCTGTTGGGATTTTGCTTTCTTTCTCCAGAGCCTCTATTGACTTTGTCCTGCTTAAAAGCAGTTCCCACTCCTGCCTCGCCTCTCCACCCAGATTCCCCACTGGCAAGGCCACTGGGGCAGCGACTCAGATCTCCCAGCTCCAGTTCCAGCCTTTCTTACCTCATTCCTGGCTTCTAGACTCTGCCCAGTCTCCTATCACCAGCCTCCTGTGTGCACTGTCTACAAAGAAAGGCCCTGTGGTCGCTCACGCCTATAATCCCAGCACTTTGGAAGGCCGAGGTGGGCAGATCAGGAGTTCGAGACCAGCCTGGTCAACATGGTGAAACCCTGTCTCTATTAAAAACACAAAAAAGTAGCCGGGAGTGTTGCCAGGCGCCTGTAGTCCCAGTTACTCAGGAGGCTGAGGCAGGAGAATCACTTGAACCCAGGAGGCGGAGGCTAGAGTGAGCCAAGATCATGCCACTGTACTCCAGCCTGGGTGGCAGAGTGAAACTCCATCTCGAAAAAAAAAAAGGGAGAGAAACAAAGGTCCAAGCCCAGAAGAGTCAGCACTGTATATCTTACAGCAGCACTGGAAAGACTCCCTTACATCAACGTACCAGGCAAACAGTCCCATTTTCCTCCCTGTCAATTTGTTATAAGCAATTACAACCCCTGGCCATAATTCTATGCTCACAGGAAACAGTCACCCAACACTGGATCTGCCCCAACTGAAGACAAATTCTAAGTGGAGAAAAGCAATATGCAAATGAATTATCTTTTTACACATCAGACATACTGCTCGTATGCTCAGCCACCAGGTTCTACACAGACTCCAGGCAATAAGAAAAACTGAATTTCACAAGGTATGTCCTAGTGGCCTTTCATACTAGGAAACCGAGGTCAGCCCACAGGCTGATGTTAATGATCAATGCCATTATATAAATGTGTAATGAGCTTTCACACTGACATGCAAACAGAAGGACAATTCCAGGATCTACTAAGCACACATTCCTATCATAACTGTTATAAGCTAGACCACCACCCAAGATGATGGAACGTCAAGGCCCAAACAAGAATGGATTGGCAAAGCCAGTTACAGTCTGTATCAGTCCTTTCTTGTATTGCTATGAAGAAATATCTGAGACTAGGTAATTTATAAACAAGAGAGGTTTAATTGGTTCATGGTTCTGCAGGCTTTACAGGAAGCATGATGCTGGCATCTGCTCGGCTTCTAGGGAGGCCTCAGGAAACTGACAATCAAGGCGGAAGGTGAAGGAGGAGCAGGCATGGAGCAGGCATGTCATATGGCCAGAGCAGGAGCAAGAGAGCAAAGAGGGAGGGGCTGCGCACTGTTAAATGACCAGGTCTCACAAGAACTCACTCACTATCATGAGGACAGTACCAAAGGGATGATACTAAACCACTCATGAGAAACTGCCCCTACAATCCAATCCCCTCCCACCAGGCCCCCCTCCAACATTAGGAATTACATTTCAATATGAGATTTGAGTAGGGACACACATCCAAACTGTACCATAGGTGAAGCCTCAAGCACTCAATACTTCTTTTTTTTGTTTGTTTTTGAGACAGAGTCTTGCTCTGTCGCCCAGGCTAGAGTGCAGTGGCATGATCTCTGCTCACTGCAATATCTGCCTCCTGGATTCAAGTGATTCTCATGCCTCAGCCTCCTGCATTCAAGCAATTCTCATCCCTCAGCCTCCCGAATAGCTGGGACTACAGGCGCATGCCACCACACCTGGCTAATTTTTTTAATTTTATTAGAGACAGGGTTTCACCATATTGCCCAGGCTGGTCTCAAACTCCTGAGCTCAGGCAATCCATTCACCTCAGCCTCCCAAAGTGCTAGGATTACAGGTGTGAGCCACCGCACCCAGCCAAGCACTCAATACTCCTGATCACTGGTACTCAGGGAGAACCTGTATTTCTATGCCACGCTGAGAATCAGGCTTGCTAGGAACAGTCTCCTCACAGGTCAGCTCAGGGTTTGCCGCTACTAGACACCTGACCTCAGATACATCACTGGCCTATTATAGTACTTTCCCCGTGTGCCTCGCCTGGGTGAGGCAAGGTGCCACATCCATTATGTACCTCTAGAGCACCCTTACTACCTGCACCTCCACACGCACTGTATCATACTAGAACCTTCCTATTTCATAGCCTGAAATGCATTGTTGATGTCTATTGGGGAAGACAAGAGCCCTGCCCTCTGGGTGTTAATGAAGAAATAAACTCCTGCAGGGTGGGGCCCATGTCTCCAGTGTTGATGAGACTGCTCCGTTAAACTACTTCTTGGCTGGGCGCAGTGGCTCACACCTATAATCCCAGCACTCTGGGAGGCCAAGGGGGGTGTATCACCTGAGGTCAGGAGATCGAGACCAGCATGGCCAACATGGTGAAACCCCACCTCTACTAAAAATACAAAAAATTAGCCAGGTGTGGTGGCGGGCACCTATAAGCCCAACTACTCAAGAGGCTGAGGTTGAACCTGGGAAGCAGAGGTTGCAGTGAGCCGAGATCGCGCCACTGCACTCCAGCATAGGCGACAAGAGCAAAATGCCGTCTCAAAAAATAAATAAAGTATTTCTTAAGCCAAAGTTCCACATATAAGCAGAGATTTACCTACCCAATGGGGCACCCTCCCATCCCTGGGGCTAACATCAGAGCTCTCTTTCTCCTCATGCAGTAAAATGGGGCACCCCTAAAACACTGTGAAACACTGAGCAACAGAGGGAATGACACCAACAAGAGATACAAACCTCCAAGAAAATACCAGTGCCCAGCTGGGCTTCTGTCCCTGCTCTCTTCTGCATTCCTTCGATGCAGCCCGCTGCTCCATAGGGGTGATGGTAAATGTCCCACCCATTCCATGATGGAGATGTAGTGAGGGGAGAAGAAATGCATGGGGACAGGGGAAAGGGCTGTGGGGACCAGCCTACATGCAGGCAAGCCAGGAGAAAGGAGATACTGAAAAGATCCTTATTCAGAGGACCCAGTGACCAGTTGTGACACTCAGAGGACTTCGTGAACATACTGGCATTTTCACAGCAGCTCACATGACTAAAGCAGCCCCTGGCTGAGAAACATTCCATTAGGTATCCCTCCCCAGGTGGTCGGTCAGCTCTACAAGCATAGCCTTTCCTGACAACAATCTTTCTCCACTCCACTCTGCTGTTTGAAAATGCCTCCTTGGCTCTCCCAATACCTTCTGTCCCCTTCTCAGTCTCAATAATAGTAACCAGAATTTACTGAATTATTACTACTTATGTGTCAGGCATACTTCTTTTCTTTCCTTTTTTTTTTTTTTTTTTTTTGAGATGGAGTCTTGCTCTGTTGCCCAGGCTGGAGTGGTATAGTGCTGTGATCTTGGCTCACTGCAGGCTCAACCTCCCAGGCTCAAGAGATCCTCCTACCTCAGCCTCCCAAGTAGCTGGGACTACAGGCTTGCACCACCACACCCAGCTAATATTTCAAGTTTTTGTAGAGATGGGGGTCTCCCTATGTTGCCCAGGCTGGTCTCGAACTCCTGGGCTCAACTGACTCTCCCACCTCCACCTCCCAAAGTGCTGGGATTACAGGTGTGAGCCACCAGGCCCAGCCCATAGTTCTAAAGACTTGAATGACTGGATCATCTAATCCTCCCTGCAATCCTGTGAGGTAGGTGCTATTACTTCCTCCATTTCACAGGTGATGCAACTGAGGCACAGGGCAGTGACTTGCCCTAAGACCTAAATCTAGGAAGTAGCAAAGCCAGGATTTGAACCCAGGCAGCCTGAGTGCAAAGACTATACTCTCAGTTGCCCTACCTCACCTCAGGGAGAGAACAGCCACACTCAAAGATAAGAGACCTGTTCCTAGCTCAGTCCCATCCAGCCACATAATCTTAAACAAATGGCTTTTCTGTGCCTCAGTTGCCTCCACCATGAAATGCTAATCATAAATGTCGGGTCTAGAAACACAGAATCTTAGCTCTATGATCAGCCTGCCTAAGAGTTCTTCCTGAGATTACAGAAACACTCTACAACTGCCCATGCCGACCGTAGGGTAGTCACTAGCCACACGTGCCTACAGAGCATTTGTGGCCAGCATGACCGAGAAGCTGAATTTTTAATGGTATTTCAATCTAATTAATTTCAATAGCCACATGTGGCTACTAGCTACTATACCGGACAGCTCAGCTCTAGTCTATAAATTCCAAGAGGGAAGGTGCCATTTCTCTTTGTTCACTGCTATATTCCCAGAGCCCAGCATGGATGCTGGTCTATAACTGGTGCTCAATAACTATTTGATGAACAAATCAAAAGCAAAGGACTTTTCAGGTGCTCTAATAGTACCTCATCTCCCACACAGGCATCGATTCTTCATGTTCTCTGGCGAGTGGACATTTAGCCTTGGCTTGACACAGAATTCAGGGCTTCCTAATGCAGTCTGGTAGGGAGTTGCTCTTACAATAAAAAACATCTCCCACTGAGCTAAATCAATCTCCCTAAAATTTCTAGTTACTAGTCCTGGCACATAAACTCAGAAGTGCGGGAAAACCAAAAGAAGTTATGAAAAAACATTTGAATGTTTTTAAACACCTTAATGCAATGCAGGGATACATCTATAATTCATTTTCATGGTTAAGATGAATCTGATCTTAACTGGTAACAACAGTCTTTCTCCGCTCCACTGTGCTGTTTGAAATGAATATATGACTACTATCTGTTTGGGAGAAAACAATCCTCTAGTGTCAAGGCTGTGGTCTAGAACTGCTGTCTCCATTGATTTTAATACCAATGTTTTTGAGTCCCCCAACTCCATAAGTGGGCCAGAGAATGTGCAGCTAGGCCCTCAACAAGCTAGGCTTGTTCTCCAAGCAGGGTCTGGGGATTCTGGCAGAACAACTCACATTTTCATATTTCCTACATACCTCCTATGTACCAACGACTGTGGTAGACACAGGAGATACAGAGGATGGCGACGAGGTACTCACAAGGAGCCCTCAGTTTAGAAAAAGGGAGAGTCAAAATGTGCAGAGGACTTACTTTGTACAAGGCACTGAACTAAGCCAGGAGAAAGACATATAAACCAGACACAATCAACTCAGTGTGGCCCATGCCAAAACAAACATACATACAAAACACCACACTGGCTGCCTTAGAAGAGACACGTAGAGAATCCTAGCACCATGGCTTGCACATAACAGGTGCTCAATGGAGAGAACTGAATCAAACCTTGACCAACATCTCATTTTAAGGCTGGGAAAACCAAGGCCCAGATAGGTTAAGGGACTTCTCAAAGTGACTCAGGTAGTTACTGACAGGGCTGAAGACAGCAACACTCTGTAACACTGTCTTCCTCCCAGTGCGTCTTATCCACCACTGCACGGGGAGAATAGGCAGGATCTGCGCCTATTATTACGTCTATCTCACAATAAGCGACGGATTTATTTTTGCAACACTGTATGTTTGGGTGTCTTGAAATATGATGACTAAATGTACACATATCATCTTAGGAACGGGCTTTCAATCATTTAACAAACACTTATTGAGAATATACCCTATATCAGGCACAAATTTAAGTGTGTGAATGAAGAAATGAAACAAACTTTTGGTCAAATCAGAGAGCTGAACACCCATGTTTATCTCTGCTCTCTTCTGGACTCCCATTAAAAGGACAGTAGACGGATGCGTTTTTAATGAAAAAAGAGACACCAGCAGATGAGCTATGTCAACAGCAGTGGAGAGCTGACCACCATGCAGTAGCTGATTGAGGTTTCTGCGTTTTCTGCTCTGCTAAGCGCAAGCAGAGCAGGAGCCACTAGGCAAGTGCCCAACTCATGGCACAGAACCCAAAGACGGTTCAGGAACTGGAGGCACCAAGGACTCTAAAGGGAAAAGCAGGGTGGAGCTAAAAAGAAGGGTGCCTGCCTGCAAGTTGGTACAAAGAGCAGTCAGACCCAGGGTCCCTCTTGCAGTCTGCTCAGCCTGGTGATTTCCCTGCCTCAGCCAGCAGAAGGTGGAGATCCACTGATCAGGTAACTTACACCAGAGACACAGCTGAGGGAGGGACACAGCTGAGGGAGGTAGAGAGATGGGAGAGAGGGATGGCGGGTGGGGGCAACTTTCAAAAGACCCAGGGATTGAGTGAAAGTCTGCATATCAAACAGACTAATACCTAGCCCCTTTCCCCATGGAGGCTCCCAGAATGCAGGAAGGCCAGGCTGTTTACCACCCCACCCCACCCTACCCCACACCCAGGTAAAATCCTTTCCAAGAAAGCCCTATCCAGGAAAGCCCCAGAGAAAAGATCTACCGGCACTGATATCTAGGTTGCTCCAGTAGAGAAAAAGGGGGCTGTCTGCTGGATCACTCTACAATGAAGTTAACGAGTTCCTTCCTTGTGGCACTGATGCCCAATCAGCATTTCGGTGTCCATTCTTAAAATATACATAGACAGTCAAGGATCAGCACGCATGGAAGGATAGCTGCAATGGAAGATACAGTAACCAAAACAAATGGAAAAAGGGACTTGGAGGAAACAACATCTTCCAAGGGACAGCAGGGAACAGCAGAAAACCATAAAAAAAAATAAAAAATAAATTAAAAAAAAAAACCTTAACATAAAGGAATTTACTGCACCCATGAAACAAGAATAGAATGTCATCTAAAAAAGAAAAGCAAGTATTCAGAGAACTAGGGAGCTCTTAGAAAGTAAAACATGCAAATATGTTTCATGTAAACACACGAAAGCACAGTTAAAAATGGAAAAGAGTTGAAGATAAAGCTGAAGATAGCTCTCTGAAAGACAAAAATATAATAAAATGAAAAAAGGAAATAAAATGTTTTAAAATTATAAACTTGCTCCAGGAAGTCCAACATTCAGCTAATAGGCATTCCAAAGACAAAACACAGAAAATGGAGAAAATGAAATTATTAAAAGATATCTACTTAAGAAAATTTCCCCAAACTGAAAGACGTCAATCTTCAGATCAAAAAGGCACACACCGGCGGGACGCAGTGGCTCACATCTGTAATCCCAGCATTTTGGGAGGCTGTGGTGGGTGGATCACCTGAGGTCTGGAATTTGAGACCAGCCTGGCCAATGTGGTGAAACCCCCATCTCTACTAACAGTGAAAAATTAGCCGGGCGTGGTGGCACGCGCCTGTAATCCCAGATACTTGGGAGGCTGAGGCACGAGAATCGCTTGAACCCGGGAGGCGGAGGTTGCAGTGAGCTGAGACTGCACCACTGCACTCCAGCCTGGGCAACAGAGTGAGACTCCATCTCAAAAAAAAAAAAAAAAAAAAAGGCACACACCAAAGACCCAAGCCAATCATTTTTAAAGCAAGGAGATTTCAAATACAGGAAAAGAGAGAAGATCCCAAAAACTTTCAGTGAGAAATCAGGTTATCCATAAATGATCAGGAATCAGAATGGTATCCGAATTTTGATACCAATATTGGAACCTAGATGACAGTGGAATGATGGCTTCAAAATTCTAAGGGAAATGGCTTTCGACTTCAAATTCTAGATGAATCAAATCACCAATCAAATATGAATGTAGAATATGAACATTTTCAGACCTGTAAGCTTAAAGTGATCAACTTCCATAGACCCTCTCTCAGAAACTTGTGGAGGAATAAATCAACAAAGGAAACAGGATCCCACCCAGGATAAGGTGAGGGAATTCCCAGGATGAGTCATGCCACAGGCCTAGAGGTCAATGGGCAAGAACAAAGGAGAGAGAATGGAGGCCTATAGGAGGGAAGTCTCCAAGCAGGGCCGGCGGGGGGCGGCAGGGAACAGTAATAAAAGAAAAAGGAACAAGCGCAGGCACGGTGGCTCACGCCTGTAATCCTAGCACTTTGAGAAGTTGAGGAGGGAGGATTGTTTGAGGGCAGGAGTTAGAGACCAGCCTGGGCAATGTAGCAAAACCCCATCTCTACCAAAAAACTTTAAAAATTAGCTGGACATGGTGGTGCCTGTAGTCCTAGCTACTCAGGAGGCTGAGGCAGGAGGATCACTTGAGCCCAGGAGGTCAAGGCTGCAGTGAGCTACAATCGCACCTCTGCACTCTAGCCTGGAGGACAGAGCAAGGCCCTATCTCAATAAATAAATAAATAGGAACACATGTTATAAAACAAATGTCTTAAGATACTGTCAAATACTTTGAGAATTAGCAATAAGTACATAGAAACTAAGTAAATAGAAAATGTAAGATAATTATTAACTCAAAAAATGTACAAGAAAGAAAATATTATAGTATACTATACGGCTCTGTCATGAACGCTATTTACACAGCCAAAATAATGTAAGCACTAAATATCAATGTAATCAAAAACTGTGATATATCTATAATGAGAGGATAGGGAGAAAGGGAAGTATCGGGGGGCAGAGGAGAGGATCTAATCCATAGTAAGACATCAAGACATAACATCTAAAAGTAACCCCTAAGCTGGGCATGGTGGCTCACACCTGTAATCCCAGAACTTTAAGAGGCCCAGGTAGGAGGGGTGCTTGAGGCCAGGAGTTAAAGTCCACCCTGGCCTCAAGCAGGGTCTCAACATAGCAAGACCCTGTCTCTACAAAAAGAAAAATAAGGAAAAATAAAAATAATATCTAAAATGAACAATCAGAAAACAGCATTGTAAGCAGGTAACAATAAATATGATAGTAATATCGGGAGAAACAGCTCAGTGCATTAGAAGTAACTGTTGTAAACAGAGTAACAGCAGCCCCTCAAGGATGTCTATATCCTAACTGCCATGCCTGGCTAATTCTTTGTATTTTTTGCAGAGATAAGGTTTTACTATGTTGGCCAGGCTGATCTTGAACTCCTGGCCTCAAGTGATTCGCTGGCCTCAGCCTCCCAAACTGCTAGGATTACAGGCATAAGCCACTGCGCCCAGCCAGCCTTTATATTTTTCTAGTAGTATTGACTTTTTTTTTTTTTTTGAGAGAGGGAGTCTGGCTCTGTTGCCCAGGCTGGAGTGCAGTGGCACAATCTCAGCTCGCTGCAACTTCCGCCTCCCTGGTTCAAGTGATTCTCCTGCTTCAGCCTCCAGATTAACTGGGATTACAGGCGCCCGCCACCATGCCTGGCTAATTTTTCTATTTTTTTAGTAGAGACAGGGTTTTGCCATGTTGGCCAGGCTGGTCTCAAACTCCTGACCTCAGGTGATCTGCCCACCTCAGCCTCCCAAAGTGCTGGGATTACAGGCGTGAGCCACCACACCCAGCCTATTTGTCTTTCAAAACTCTGTGTGGGGCGGGGGTGCACAGTGGCTCAGGCCTGTAATCCCAGCACTTAGGGAGGCCAAGACAGGCAGATCACTTGAGGTCAGGAGTTCGAGACCAGCCTGGCCAACATTGTGAAACCCTGTCTCTACTAATAATAAAAAAATTAGCTGGGGGTGGTGGTGGTCTCCTGTAGTCCCAGATACTAGGGAGGCTGAGGCAGGAGAATCGCTTGAACCCGGGAGGCGGAGGTTGCAGTGAGCTGAGATCATGCCACTGCACTCCAGCCTAAGCGACAGAGGGAGACTCTGTCTCAAAACAAAAAAGAAACTCTCTGTGTACACACACACACACACACATATATATGCGAAAGTTTTATACAAATTAAAATTTAATTTAAAAAGAGAAGAAACACAGACTCACTCTATTCCCAGAACTCACAATATGGGGGAGGAAACAGACAAGGGAACCAGCAATATCAACAGAAGTAGAAAGCTGAACACAAGAAGAAAGGCATCTCTTTTTTTGTTTTTTTTTTTTTTGAGATGGAGTTTCGCTCTTCTTACCCAGGCTGGAGTGCAATGGCGCGATCTCGGCTCACTGTAACCTCTACCTTCCAGGTTCAAGTGACTCTCCTGCCTCAGCCTCCTGAGTAGCTGGGACTACAGGCACGCGCCAGCACACCCGGCTAATTTTTTGTATTTTTAGTAGAGACGGGGTTTCACCATGTTGGCCAAGCTGGTCATGAACTCCTGACCTCAGGTGATCCACCTGCCTCGGCCTCCCAAAGTGCTGGGATTACAGCTACCGCGCCCAGCTGAAAGGCATCTCTTTAAGACGTGAGGGGAGTCTGAGGGGAGAAGGCATCAGCCAGGAAACGCAGAAAAAGGCCTTCTGGTGAGGGAACCAGTCCTGGTGGGGGGTGCAGGGGGGCCTGGCCTTTGGGGACATGGAGTAGGGAATGACTGGGCATCTGGTGGTTTGGCAGAGCCAGCAGGAAAGCATGGAGGGGTGGTTCTCAGCACCAGCAGGTTTGATGCCTACCCTACCCCCGGCTTCTCCAGTTGGGGTATGGGACTGATATGCATATTTAGGGAGGGCTGGGACAAATGAGGGCCCACGATAAACACATTTTCCTAGAACGTCAATTGTATTCAACAGTAAAGCAACTTAAATACTTTTATACTAAAACCAGCACACATATATTACAGAGAATACAAAACTAATGTGACAAGGTGACTTCTTGTTTGCAGGGCCCACTTTAGATACTAAAGTACTTGCTGACCACTGAGCATCAAAAGTCAATCCTCTCTGTAACTAATTAGAGTCAGAAGAAAATCATAAAGCGGTACAGCATCCATTCATCAAAGAATCCGGGAACTTTACACCAGCAACTGTTGGTGGATGCCCACCCTCCCAAGGTGAGCAGAAGACATACCTTGGGTCCCACTCAACACTAATCAGAAAGTTAATAAGCATCTCATTCTTTTCCAAAAGGGTCTGGGTCCTGCTACAGCCACTTAGGTTAGCTCAGCCTGAGGAAACAGAGAAAACAAAGATGCTAATTCTTCCTAGATATACTCTCCAGGCCATAGCCTGCCAGCTCCTATTCTAAGCAGTACCGCAATCACTGAGAAGAGCCCCACCTCCACCATCAGCACCCCAACCCCTTACAGTACAGGCCTCTGTTACAGAATGCATTAAAGACACTTTTTCCATGGAAGGAAGTCTAGAAACAGGGTACATCCCTTGAGAGAGGGTGTCCCTTGTGGTCCACAATACAAGGATGGAAACTTTTTTCTATTGTTGTGAAAACAGTAACCGCATGACAGAGACCTGGGAACTTTTTTTTCTATAAAAAGCCACTGCTGACCACAGAAGAAGCGGGGGGGGCGGTAAATCAATGGAAGACCACACAGAAGTAAAAAGCAATTTAGTTGGATTTGGTTCATTTGCCTCTTTTTTGTTTTGTGTGTAAAACACATACACATTCAAAAAAGACTGAATTCAACTGATTTTATTTATTTATTTATTTATTTATTTGGATGGAGTCTTACTCTGTCCCCCAGGCTGGAGTGCAGTGGTACAATCTCGGCTCACTGCAACCTCCACCTCCCAGGCTCAAGCAATTCTCTCTGCCTCAGCCTCCTGAGTAGCTGGGATTACAGGCACTCATCACCACACCCAGCTAATTTTTGTTTTTTGTTTTTTTTTTTGAGACGGAGTCTTGCTCTGTCGCCCAGGCTGGGGTACAGTGGCGCGATCTCAGCTCACTGCAAGCTCTGCCTCCCGGTTCATGCCATTCTCCTGTCTCAGCCTCCCTAGTAGCTGGAACCACAGGCACCCACCACCACGCCCAGCTAATTTTTTGTATTTGTAGTAAAGGCAGGGTTTCACCATGTTGACCAGGCTGGTCTCGAACTCCTGACATCAGGTGATCCACCTGCTTTGGCCTCCCAAAGTGCTGGGATTAGAAGCATGAGCCACCTTGCCTGGCCCTCAACTGATTTGAAATGAAGAACAGAAAACATGAAATTTTAATGGCAATAGATTAAAAGAAACTACAAAGATATATTGTTGATAATAAAGAAAGAATGAGGGAGGAGGGCAAGGAGAAAGAGGTAAGAAAAAGAAATGGATAGTGGAGGGAGACGTAGGAAAAGAAGAATGGGAGACAGCAAGATTCAGGGACGGGCCCACATGCCTCACCGCACACAAAAAGGGGGAGCCACCAAAGGACCCACAGAGACACTTCCTAGGGCTTGAAGAGTTAGCCAAAGTCAATTACATTGTTCATGGCCAGCTGTTGGCTGTAGCTCCAGACCTTGAACTATTATCACCCTTTATCCTTGCCTTTGAATGGTTAGTGCTCTGGTCAACCACTGTTCACAGCTCTTTAGTTGCTCATTGAAACATTCTGAGGCTTAGCTTAGGTCACAAGCCAGAAGCTCCCCCAAATGAGCTACAATTCAGTAAATCATTCATCTCCAAGTATCTCCTCTGAAAAGGGAGTATGCGAAACACCATCTCATAAAACATTCAAAGCACCGATGAAAATCCAAGGAGAAAATGCTGCTTGCACCGAAACGAAATCCATGGAAAAGTGTTTTGAGTTTTGCATTTACAAAAAAACCGGGACTTCAGCAGAACTGAGTCCCACCTCAGCATCAGCCAGCATCACCACTTGCACACCTGACTTCCCACATGTCCACATTCTGCATGCTCCCGTGGATCTAAAGGCCTCAGTTGGCCCTGAAACTAAGCAGCCTCCATGACACTGCAATCTGAGGGTCAACAGGAGCAATCCCAAGGAGATTCCAAGTGAGGCTCAGGCTGAGAGGCTGAACTCTCAGTCCACCCCCTCACCCCCGATCCTAGTCTACCAAACCTCTCCTCACTTCACCCCAAGGGCTGCAGAAGAGCTCCACTGTTTCAGAGACAATAGAGCCTCCCCCTTTCAAGCTCCATCGTTTTCTCCTCCAAGCTTGGTTTCTGTGTTTTTCCCTTCCCCACATAATCTGTCCCCAGCCTCCTACTTTCTCTTGTCTGTTTCTCCAATCTCTCTCTTCTTGTGCTCCTATTTCCTCCTCACGTTTCCCTATTCCATCTTAGAATCATTTCTCTCAGAGGAAGAGGGGGTTTAACAGATACATATAGGCCAGGCACAGTGGCTCAAGCCTATAACCCCAGCATACTGGAAGGCCAATGCAGGCGGATCGCTTGAGTCCAGGAGTTTGAGACCAGCCTGGGCAACACTGCAAAACTCTGTCTCTACAAAAAGTACAAAAATTAGCTGGGTGTGGTAGTGCGTGCCTGTGGTCCCAGCTACTCGGGAGGCTGAGGTAGGAGGACTGCCTGGGGGAGGTCAAGGCTGCAGTGAGCCATGATTGTGCCACTGCACTCCAGCCTGGGTGACAGGTGAGACCCTGTCTCAAAACAACCACCACCACCAAAAAACAAAACAAAACAAAAAAACCCAGATACATCTGGAAACAAGATCTACAATCTATCCACCCGAGTTCCCACCGCAGCTCCACATCTGGCTAGCTGTGCGACCTTGGAAAAATGGCCAAACCACCCAACCCCTCAAATTCCTCAGTTTGGCGGGGGAGGGGGCGGAACATGGCAATCACAGAGGTCTTTTATAACTCTCATCTTCTAGACAGGTAAACGTTCACCTGTATAAACATAAATAAACCAGCAAGTTAAACATCCACAGGGAAAGAGAACAAATTACAGAAACTCCCTTTCCTCAGCAATCTATCATCCCATCCTCATCTCCCACAGACAACCACTCACTCTGGGGTCTGTGCCTCTCACTCTGAGCCATTCTAGCTCTGAATTATTTACGTACTTACAGTAAAACCTCACAAATCACACTAATCAAGGAAAAGGTAGATGTGAATCCAACAGAAGCCTGCGTCCTAGAATGCTTCTTCCATGCCATTGTGCAATACTTTGAATTTATTATCAGTTTAGCAAACAGGAAAGAACCTGAAAATGCCATCACAAACTGTGACTCTAAGAACAGTGGAGTTGTCAGGAACTCTGGAAGACCCTCTGCCCTATCATCCTCCACTTCACCAGCAAGGACACAGGCCCAGAGAGCAGAAGCCATTAGCCCAAAGCCCAAAGATTGGTGGCCAGGACCAAAGCTAGCTGTCCTGCCTCTGGTCCAGAGCTCCTCCATCAAAGCTTTTTGAGACCGCCCATGCCTTTCTCCTAGAGACAGGACAAATCCTAAATTACCATAGAGTGCCCTCTACAGCAAATCTATCTCCACATCCAGGGAGGGGTCTGGAGATAAGTTTGGATGACCTGATCATTATCAATGCTGCACAATAAAAACTTTCTTTCCTGGCCCTGCCCTTTCATTCTTTGCAAAGAAAACCCTAGACTCTGCTATCTGTATTGAACTCTATTTTAGAGAAGGGGAAAGAGGGGAACAGCTGAACACTGCTTTGTTCTGCCAGGAAGAATCTGCTCATCCTTTCCCATAACTCCTACCCACTCCCCAATATGCCCAATCTCTTCCGAAAAGTTTACAGAAACTCTCCAACTACAACAAATGAAAGCAGCTAGGAGAAGGAAAAGGTCAACAAGGTGGGTGTCCTCCACAAGATGACAATACCCTCCCAACTCTTTACCCCACAGGGTAGACAACACTTCATTTCAGTTGCTAATTCCCTGCAGGGAAGTCGCCAAAGGAGTGGTCTCAGGGCCCTCCAGCTGAGAAATGTGCTCTCTGCAACCCCTGGAGAACCAACCCTTTCCTAACCATCTGCTCCAACAGTGCCTTGGACAAAAGTGCCAACAGACCAACCCTTCCCTTCTTTCCCCTCAGGCCAAGAAAGAGACATCAGAGCTTGGTTGGCAAGGGGCTATTTAAGGCAGCATCCAGAGGGCGGGGCAGAAAACTGCTGGAGGCATCCTCCTCCTCCACCCCTCCCCCTCACAGCCCAAACACACGCCCCTCACTCTGTAGACAGCCATCTACCTCATCGGTGTCTGAAGGCTGTAGATATGTCCATCATCTGTTTTCTGTCATTGATGCTGCCGACCCCTCTGCTGTCCACCCCACTTTTAATCCAACCCTCCTCTCTTCGATCACCACCAAGATACCTTTCCAACCAAAAACACAGAATTGAATCTAAGCAGAGGAGCTCAAAACACAAGAAGAGTGAAGACAGCCAATCTATCCCCCGCCTCCACTTAAGAGCAAAAAAGGGCGCGGGGGGTTGGGCGGGGGGGTGTTGAGGGGAGAGATGGAGTCAGAGGCCTGACACGCCAGATAGGTTCCATGATGTCTCTAGATGAACCTCCCTCCTATTGACGGTGAAACCAATTCCAGCAATTTCAGCAGGTCGGCCCTGTGACAACAGGGACATCCCAACGCTCAGTATTTAAAACAAAAATCCAAAGGCTCGCCCAGAACATGCTGGGAAAAACCGAGGACTGAATAAAACGAGCCATGCTCAGTGGGATCCCTTCTGCTTTTATGTAGCAATGTAATAGCGTAATAAATTCTTGTCTGCCTGGAGAAAGCATGCACTGGTGAATTTCAAAGCCATCTTACGACAGCGGATGCATGGGGATGCAGAATTCGACAGCACATTCCCCCATGAAGGAAACATAATGACTTCAAGCCTCTTTCCCCTCTATCTTGAATGGCGCTACCATGTATCAAGGAAGCCACGTCGGAAAGCAGCGAGGTGGTAGCAGGGGATGCCCGAGGAATTCGGAGAAAGGAGTTGCTTGCTGTCCATGTCGGTGATGAGCTGCCTAGCAAGATGCTGTCAGCCACTCGGGGAGAAGAAGGGGCACGGGCGGCACGGGCAGGCGCGGTGTCCCCGGCGCATACTAGTCCCCGTTCATTCAGGCGGGTCCGACCAACCGCGTCGTCCTTGCGCCCCTCCCGCCGCCCTCTCCAGGGGATGCTGATGAATGAACACACCTGAGATGCCTCCATCCCGCCGCTCGCTCCCTCCGCCTTCCTCTGGCTGCTGCAGAGGTGCCCCTCCTCGGTAGTTTCACTTTACAGCACAAACCCATCCGGGCTTTGATGTCTCCTCCACCCACCCACATTGCAGCCACCCTGAGACGGGCGGACATTCTCTCCTAGCAGAGGCCATGATCGCACTACCCCCCACCCACCAAAAAAGGAAATTTAAAAACCCCCAACCCTGGAAGCCCCCAGATCCTCCGCACCCTGGGGAACTTTCCTTGAAAGACTGGGGATTCGCCGAGCAGGCAGGATGGACGGTTCGGCCGCGAGAGACCACCGCTTTCCCTGTGCCCATGGGGGGATGCTCTGGGGGAGGGGGTCCCCCAAGTCCCTCCAACAGCTGGCCCTTTAAATGCGCCTCCACCGAGCGCGGAACAAAGGCGCCGCCCGCGGGGGCCGGGCAGCGCACACCCTCGGCGCTGCCGCCGCCGAGCGGCCAAGCGCGGCCGGGCGGGCAAGCGCGGGCTTACCTTGCTGGTCGCCGGGCGGGCGGGCTGCGCGCGTCCGCCCCACTCGCACTACACGCTGCAGCTGGCCCCGCTCTGTTTTTCTGGGACTCAGCGCTGACTTCACCGACACTCCGCGGACAACCAATGGGCTGCGGTGCCCGCCCCCTCATTAGCATGCCTCTGGAACCGTCCACTCTGGCAGCGCCCGGCCAGCGGGCGGTGCCAGGGGGTGGGGCCGGGCCCGGCCGTGACAGGAAGGGGCGTGTGCGCGGATGGGAGGCGAGGAAGCGTCCGGCGCCCGGCTCCTGGCACTGTGAGCCCGCCGGCCTCCGCCGGTAACGGGCGCGCGGGCCTAGTAACCCTTTCCGTCCTGGCCGGGCCGGACGCTGGCCTGGCGCGCCTTCTGGTCCTTCAGAAGGGTCGCCCACGGGGAGCTTGGAAGGAACCTTAGACGTAAAATAACAGTGATAAGTTATTTAACCCCTGGGCCTCAGTTTACCCATCTGTAAAATGGCATAATAGTACCGATTTCGTAAAATCTAGTGAAGATTAACATAGTTAACATAGGTGATGCATTTAGATCAGTGCCTGGCCGTCGTGCTACATAAACGTTTGCTGTTGGCATTCGTGTGCTCTGTACCAGCCAGTGTGCTTAATGCTTCCCGGATATTTCCTCATTTGATCCTCTTAGCCTGATAAGAGAAGAACGATTACTAATCCATATTTTTCTAGTGAGAAAACTGAAAATAATTACTATTTTAATGCAGGAAAACTGAGGTGTAGTTTAAGTGGCTTGTCCGAGGTCACACAGCAAGTGGTGCAACCAGGATTTGAACCCAGGCTCTGAGATTTCACTCATGCAACACACATATATTTAGAGGCTCTGTGGCAGTGCTGGACCCCGGTGTTAACTGCAGAGAACAAGACAGGCAAGGCCTTTTCCCTTAGGAAGCTTCCATTTTGGTGGAGACAAGTAAATACATAAGATCCTCTGCAATGTGAAAAGTAGAGTGCATACAATGCAACAGCGTCATTGCAAGTGGGGGGAAGGCACTGTGTTAGATGGGGTTCAGAGCTAACCACTGTGCTATACCATTCTCCTGACCTCCTCTAGTCCCCCTCAGAGTTACAGAAAAGGAAACAGAGACAGGGATCAGAGTGGGGAAACTGCTGGCCCAAGGTCGCAGAGCCAGCAAATACTGGTCTGGAACTTGCTCCCTCCATGCCTAGCTTCCCACATCCCTAAAGATAAGACACTCGCCCGTTGGGCTGAGCACAAATGATTTTTGTCAGCTGCCCTTGCAAGAATCTTCAGCCAGAGCACATTCCCGGTGAACAGGCTGTGGGTGGCAGGGTAAAGACTGGCCTTGATGACTGCACAGACTGATCGGAAACTCATCAGCAAAGATTCTTAGATGTCAGGGAACGGTGACAAGTCTTTGGTGACCACCTGGTGTCCTCTGCTGTGTATTAAAAAAAAAAAAAAAAAAAAAAAAAAAAGAAGACTCCTAGCCGTCTGGAAGCTTACTCTATAAATGAGAAAACACTGGGGAACTACTCAACCTAGGGAGCCCCCAGCCCACGGCCTTCCCCTATCTGCACCTCATCCTGCAGCTTTTCAAAGAACACTTCCCCGGCTCTCCTATTTATTTGCTCCACAATCTGTGTAAGACAGGTCTCTCTGGGCTATAAAGTAATAAAACAGCTAGTATTTATTGAGCACGTCTAGGCTGCTATGCACCGTACTATACTTGTGCTAAGAGCTTTACATGTGTTAACTCACATCCACCACACGACCCCAGGTGGGAATAGTATCGTTATCCTGAGGTTATCCACAGAGGTGGAAAACAAAGGGTAGAGAGACTAGTTACTTACCCAGCAAATTCAGGGCAACACCATTTTAGAATAGCCAAAAAAAAAAAAAAAATCAAAACAATCCAAATATCCAGTTTGAGTGCATTGGTTAATGATAGTACAACTATATGACAGAATATCATATATTAATAGCTACAAAAAATGAAGAGGTTTATTGACACATAAAGATGCTCATAATAGGCTGGGACTGGTGGCTCACGCCTGTAATCCCAGCACTCTAGGAGTCCCAGGTGGGCAGCGGTGGATCACCTGAGCTCAGGAGTTCAAGACCAGCCTGGGAAACATGGTGAAACCCCATCTCTACTAAAAAATCCAAAGTTAGCTGGGCATGGCGGCCTGCACCTATGGTCCTAGCTACTTGGGAGGCTGAGGCAGGAGAATCCTTGAGCCTGGGAGGCGGAGGTTGCAGTGAGCCAAGATGGTGCCACTGCACTACAGCCTGGGCAACAGAATGAGACTCCATCTCAAAAAGATAAAAAAAAAAGATGCTCAGATTATTGAATGGAAAAATAGGTTGAAAACTAGTTTTATACTGCAATCCCATTAGAACTATTCTTATGGGATTGCAAGTAATTATTTTTGCTCATCTATAGTCTTCTGATTTTTTTCTTCATAAACATCTACCAACTTGTCCAATGAAAATAAAACAAAATAATTTTAAGATGAAAAACCAGACTCTATCAATGAAGATTTCATCTATATCATCTCAAGGAATCTTAAGGGAGGCCTAAGGCTTCAAGTCATCCCTCAAATATTGAACCTCTCTGCTGTTTCCAGTCTGTGTCACTGTTGCATGTCTCACTGTAAGGCATAACATTGCCATTAGGATTTATGAAAGAAATGGAAAAATAGTGGAAAGTCAAGAGAGAAGGAAAGTGGAGAAAACAGAAAGAAAAATCCTACTGGTGGCCAGGCGCGGTGGCTCACGCCAGTAATCCCAGGACTTTGGGAGGCCGAGGCAGGCGGATCACGGGGTCAGGAGTTCGAGACCAGCCTGGCCAACATGGTGAAACCCCGTCTCTACTAAAAATACAAAAAATTAGCCAGGCGTGATGGCACGCACCTGTAATCCCAGCTACTCGGGAGGCTGAGGCAGGAGAATCGCTTGAACCCGGGAGGTGGAGGTTGCAGTGAGCCAAGACCACACCAGTGCATTCCAGCCTGGTGACAGCGTGAGACTCCATCTCAAAAAAAAAAAAAAGAAAAGAAAAATCCTACTGTCCTTCAGGACTCATCTCAGGTGTCTCCTCCAAGAAATGTTGAAAGTCATGGTCTTTCGATGGGTTGGGTTTTTGTTTTTGTTTCTGTTTTTGAAACATGGTTTCACTCATTCCTGTCACCCAGGCTGGAATGCAATGGCGAAATCTCGGCTCACTGCAGCCTTGATCTTCTAGGCTCAAGGGATCCTCCTGCCTCACCCTCCCAAGTAGCTGGGACTACAGGCATGGGCCACTGTGGCCAGCTAATTTTTTGTATTTTTGGTAGAGACAGAGTTTCACCATTTTGCCAGGCTGGTCTCAAACTCCTGGACTCAAGCGATCTGCCCCCCTCAGCCTCCCCAAGTGCTGGGATTACAGGCGTGAGCCACCACGCCTGGCCAGTCTTTCAATCTTTTAACACTGAAAGCAACCCCAGAAATAATCAGGTGTAATCGTGTCAGTTCATCCTATCTCCAGTCATTCATAGATTCATCTGGGCAGCAGGCCCTGAGCTAGGTGCTGGCTACAAGGTGGTGAGAGAGATACTTGCTCCCTACTTCCCAAAGGTGAGCCCTAAGGAACCAGAGGCCCAGGGAGGTTCGTTTGGGCAGGGCCAGCCCTGTGCGGATGCAGCCTGTGCTGAGGAGGGCCCCACACTTGATTACATGCTCTGCTGTCACCATCTTGAAATTCTTCATTTTTGAACAAAGGGCCCTGCCTTTAATTTTTGAACTGAGCCCTGTAAATTATGTAACTCGTCCTGGGGAGGGTGAACCTTGAGGCCTTGTCAGTGCATCAGTGACTGACCCTTGAGTAAAACAGTAAAACTTCCTGTTCTCCAGTCTCAGTCTCCACCGTTTCTCTTAAACCTGGGTCCCCAGGGAAACGGGAGGACTCCTGCCTTCCAGCCCTACAGTGCTTCATTTCTTCCTTTCTCATGGAACTTGCCATATTTGGCATAAACTCCTGTATATTTGTGTGTAGTCTTATCCCTCATTTCCTCTCCCCAGCAGATTGTAAATTCCATGAGGTCGTGCCTTGTGTCTGCTCATCTCAAACAGTGCTTAGTCCTGTGTTTTACACGCTGTTTAAAATGTGCTTAAGTTTAATTTAATCTTATTAGTAACTCCTCGTTTTCTCTTCATGTGTATCAGATTATTCCCAGCAGTCCTTCCACTGTTGGAGAGAATTAAAAATATCAGGCAGAGAGTCATGCACACAAACCAGGATCATAAACATGCTGTGGGAAGCATCCCCCAAGCAGGTCATAAGTGTGAGGAATTAGGAAAGGAGGGAGCAGGATTTTTCAGAGGACAGCCCAGAGTCGTCAGCCTTTACTTCATCTTCAGAGCCACACAGATTGGGAGAGAGGGAAATAAACTGGAGGCCCTGGAGCTGGCAGTAGCATAACGGTTAAGGCTGCAGGCTCCAGAGACACCTGGCAGAATCCTAGCTCCAGTGCCTAGTGTGCAGACTTCTCTCATCTGTAACCTGGAGAAAACACAACCCTCCGTAGGTTTACTTGCAAGCTGAAGATGAGATCGTGCATGGACAGTGCCTACACACTGCCTGACACACATAAGCATCAATAAGTGAATATTATTTTAACATTACTAGGAGGCAGTGTTGAGAAAGACGCCTTCTTAGAATACGTTGGTTTTGGTAAGTTGTCTTCTCAGTTACCTGAAATATTGACCATAGTCATGTTCAGAGATGCCATGCTGGAGAATGCCAGGAAAAAAGAAGAAAACCAATGAGAGAAAGAGAGTTATGAATCAAAGAGTTTTGCTGCTGTATCACCAAAAACCCCTTGATGATTTTTGTCTAATGCCTTCTGTAGCATCTTACAGAAAGCGAAGCAAGTAGTGGAAAGAGAAAAACTCCTTAAATAACTAATTGTCTTGTTTCTTACTGATTAATTACTGAGAAAAAAGCAAATCTACAAACGCGTGCCTCAGGGCACGGAACTGATTTGAAGATGATGGAATGCCCGAGCCAAGAATTCCACATTCCTTAGAGGTCAATGCTGGTGGATGATGCTTTAGGGAAGTTTGGTGAAATGGTGGAGGTTGATTAAGAGAAGTCTATGGGGCCAGGTAGAAAACCAGAGGAGTAGGAGGGATTGCTGTGCTTGGGAAGCAGGGATAGGATGAGTATGAGTAGCCCCAGGACTCTGGTCACAGGGCCTCTGTTTATCAGTCTATAAACACTGGCTCTGGCTGGCACACTGGTGCGCGCCTGTAATCCCAGTGCTTTGGGAGGCTGAGTTGGGAGGTCACTTGATCCTAGGAGTTTGAGGTTACAGCGAGCTATGATTGCACCACTGCACTCTAGCCTGGATAAAAGAGCAAGATGCTGTATCTAAAAGGTAATAAAAATAAAAACACTTGCTCCAGTGTGTCTTGTGTTGTTGCTTGGGAGAAAACTTGTACACATAATAGCACCCCAAATATTGTACTGTATTTGACTAAATATCCAAGGTTTGGTTTGGAGATTATTTTATGCTATTAGATAGTCAAAATAAAGACATTTAAAATGTTGGCCTGACCAGGCACAGTGGCTCATTCCTATAATCTCAGTGCTTTGGGAGACTGAGGCAGGAGGATCACTTAAGGCCAGGAGTTTGAGACCAGCCTGGGCAACATAGCAAGACTCTATCTCCACAAATAAATTTTTAAAAATTAACTGGGCAAGGCCAGGCACGGTGGCTCACACCTATAATCTCAGCACTTTGGGAGGGTGAGGCAGGCGAATCACTTGAGGCCAGGAGTTTGAGACGAGACCAGCCTGGCCAACACAGCGAAACCCCACCTCTACTAGAAATACAAAAATTATGCAGGCGTTGTGGCAGGTGCCTGTAATCCCAGCTACTCGGGAGGCTGAGGCAAGAGAATTGCTTGAACCCAGGAAATGGAGGTTGCAGTGAGCCGAGATTGTGCCACTGCACTCTAGCCTGGGCAACAGAGTGAGACTGTGTCTCAAAAAAAAAAAAAAATACATAGATATTAGCTGGGCATGGTGGTGTGTACCTGTAGTCCTAGCTACTTGGGAGGCTCAGACAGGAGGATACCTTGAGCCCAGAAGTTCCAGCCTCTGGTAAGCCATGATCACATCGCTGCACTCCAGCCTGGGCAACAGAGCAAAATCCTGTAAAAAAAGAAGAAAAGAGGGAGGAGGGAGAGAGGGAGGGAGGGAGGGAAGAAGGCAGGCAGGCAGGCAGGCAAGCAAAATCCTGTAAAAAAGAAGAAGAAAAGAAGGAAAGAAGGGAGGCAGGGGATGGGAGGGGAGGGGAAAGAAGGGGAGGGGAGAGGAGAGGGGAGTGGGGAGCAGAGGGGAGGGGACAAGAAGGGAGGAGAGGGGAGGGGAGGAAGGAAGGAAGCAAAGAGGGGAGGGGAAAGGAGGGGAGGGGAGAGGAGGGGAGGGGAGAGGAGAGGGGAGCGGGGAGCAGAGGGGAGGGGACAAGAAGGGAGGAGAGGGAAGGGGAGGAAGGAAGGAAAGAGGGGAGGGGAGGGGAGAGGAGGGGAAGGGAGAGGAGAGGGGAGGGGGGAGCGGAGGGGAGGGGACAAGAAGGGAGGAGAGGGGAGGCGAGGAAGGAAGGAAGGAAAGAGGGGAGGGGAAAGGAGGGGAGGGGAGAGGAGGGGAGGGGAGGGGGGGGAGTGGAGGGGAGGGGACAAGAAGGGAGGGGAGGGGAGGAAGGAAGGAAGGAAAGAGGGGAGGGGAAAGGAGGGGAGAGGAGAGGAGGGGAGGGGAGAGGAGAGGGGAGGGGGGAGCGGAGGGGAGGGGACAAGAAGGGAGGAGAGGGAAGGGGAGGAAGGGAGGAAAGAGGGGAGGGGAGGGGAGAGGAGGGGAGGGGGGAAGAGAGGGGAGGGGGGAGCGGAGGAGAGGGGACAAGAAGGGAGGAGGGGGAGGGGAGGAAGGAAGGAAGGAAAGAGGGGAGGGGAAAGAAGGAAGTTGACCTCAGTGGGCCTTTGAGAGAAATTACAAGTACAGAATGCACTTCTGTCAACTTCTACTGTGTCAATGGAAGGTTGGGGTTTGGGAGAGGGTAACACAAGGTGCCAATCTGAAGGCAGCTGCTGAGAGATCAGTTTCTTTTTCTGACTGGGGCAGGGGATTTATTGGTTAGAACATGCTGAGTTTACCTTAGAAGACTTCCTACTCTAAAGTAATTACATTAATGAAGTGTTTACTTGAGAAAACCATGTTTAGGTTGGAGGATGCAACTGATAACTGTGAGAGCCATTGTGATTGAGGCTGGAGAGATGAGGAGAGGTGCCAGGAAGGACGAATAAGGAGAGAGAGAGAAGGAAGAAGAAGGTGGCACAGGGAAATTGGGAGAGAGCCAGAGAAAGTGAGATCATCTTGATGGACTGAGAAAAAAACTGCAGCTTCAGAAACCGAGCAACTAGCCTCACTAATATAACCCTAACAAGGTTAAAAAATCAACGACAATGGTGTTAAGAGAATAACTGATGTTCTGGAAGCTGCTGGAAGCTTGTCAGAGGTGATTGGAACAGTTCACTGAGGGAACTCATTACACAGGACCAAATCAAGTCACAGGGGTGCCCTGGGAAGGCTAATTCCACTTCTTCAGCGTTTCTCAAGTGGAGATGCAGAGTGCTGGGGGGAGTGGGGGAGGGCAGAAGTGAAGGTGGCTGGGCCGCGCATTGGGTATCAGCCCCTTCTCCATTCCCTCAGCAAGTCTGTCCTGTCCCCGAACTTGCTTTGCCTGTCCCCTCTCAGCAAAGCCTAAACCTTGAGTTACCTCGACCCACTTTCTTGAAGGGCAGTTTAGTAACCATCTCTGGTCACCTGGCCATACCCCATAGGGATCTTACCACCTGCTCACCCAACTGTCTGAACCAAGTGGTTCATTCAAGTGTACATAGGCTGTCTCTCAGAGGAGGTCTGGGAAAGTCCTCTGTTTCCAGGGATGTTTGGAGCCCTCTTTAAATGGACAAATCTAAGCCATGCTTGCATGACCTACCTGTTTCTGCGGCTCAGTTTGTAAAAAGGAGATATTCTGAAAGAACCATGTCCTACAGCCAAAGGGAGTGAGGGCAACTGGACTTTGTAGATGGGAGAATTGGACAGAGATACCTATCTCATCCCTTAGGCCAAAAGAACCAAGGACTTCTTCATTTGACCTTGAAGGAGAAGTAGAGCAGAAATAGAGAGCATGCTAGAACCAGGTTTCCAGAACCTGTTGCAGCCCAAGCTGCCTCCTCCAGAGAAGAAGGATTATTCACAGTGAATCCTCCAACAGGAGCAAAGTAAGGACTCCCAAGGGGTCAGTGGCAGCCCCTTTACTTGGTCTTGGTGTGGCCTCTATTGACAAGGCTCAATAAGTTAAACAATGTGGTTCCCCCAGTTGGTATACAAACCATAGGCTGCTGGGCAGATGAGGCCTACTCTTTGATTCCAGAGGATGTTATACCTGGACTAGGGCTGCTAACTCCCAAATAGTTCTCAGAATATGGGGAGCAGCCAGACAGGTGGCCCTGGGATTGTAGAAAGAGAACTCTCAAACTGTTCAGTTAACCAACATCATAGGCCTATTGTGTTCCAGGTCTCAGTGTGGGAGAACCAGAAAATAAGGACCCTATCCTGAAGACACAATTGAGTGGAAAGACCGATAAATATACAGTCAATCACAAGACAATGTGATAAACAGACTCTTCTCTTTCTTTGAGCTACAATTCACATACATGAAATTTATCTTTTTAAAGTGTATAATCCAGCGGTTTTTAGTATAGTCATAATATTGTGCAACCATCACCACAATCAAATTCTAGAATATTTCATCACCACATGCACAAAAAGTTATATCTATTAGCAGTCACTCACCATTTTCCTTCTCCCCTAATCCCTGGTGATAACTAATGTACTTTCCATCTCTATAGATTTGCCTATTCTGGATATCTCATATAAATGGAACCATATTATCTGTGGCCTTTTGCATCTGGCCTCATTCATTTAGCATAATGTTTTCAAGGTTCATCCTTGTTGTAGCATGTATCAGTGTTTTGCCCCTTTTTATGGCTGAATAATATTCCATTGTACATATATACCACAATTTATTTATCCGTCCGTTCCTCAGCTGATAGACATCTGGGGCTGTTTCTACTTGTCAGCTGCTATGAATAATGCTGCTATGAACATTTATGTACAAGTTTTTGTATGAACATATGTTTTCAAGTTTCTTGTGTGTATACCTAGGAGCGGAGTTGCTGGCTCATATGCGAACTCTATGTTTAAGTTTTGGAAGATCTGCCAGACTGTTTTCCAAAGTAGCTGCACCATTTTACATTCACACCAGCAATGTATGAGTTGCAGTTTCTCCAAATCCCCACCAATACTTGTTATTGTGTGTAATTTTTATTATAGCCATCTCAGCAGGTATAAAGTGGTATCTCATTCTGGTTGGTTGGTTCCTTTTTTATTTTTCTTTTATTTTTATTAGAGACAGGGTCTCTCTATGCTGCCTAGGTTGTAGTGCAATAGCTATTCACAGATGTAATCATAGCACATTGCAACCTCAAACTCCTGGCCTCAAGTGATCCTCCCGCCTCAGCCTTCTGAGTAGTTGGGACTACAAGCACTCACCACCCTGCCTGGCTTCTTATTGTGGTTTTGATTTGCATTTCTCTAATGATCAATGATGTTGAGCATCTTTTCATATACTTATTGGCCACTTGTATATCTTCTCTGAAGATATGTCCATTCAAATCTTTTGCCTTTTTAGCTGGATTATTCGTCTTTTGATTGTTGAGTTGTATGAGTCTCAGTGGAGAGCATTTATCCAAGAATGAGGGTAGAAATGATGAATAAAGGGGTGGTTGCTTAGGGAAGGCTTCCTGGAGGAGATAATATCTGAGCCAAAACTAGAAGGATAATTAGGAAGAAGTAGAACCATCATTCCTGTATTCCACAAATATTTACTGAATTTCTCCTCTACCGGGCACTGAGGCTAGTACAAATCGATTCAGTCTTCACTCTCAAGGAGAGGGTCCATGATAGGTCAATGATTTCACATTCCGCACAGGTTCTACAGGACCCCAGCATGGCCCCACCCTGCATCTTCTCTGTTAGGCTGGGCCTTGGATCTCAAACCTCAGTTTGCCGGCCATCCTTGGGTTTAACCTGATGACCCCATAGGGGAAAGTGGGTGGACATTTATCCCCAGTGGTTGTGGTGGAGCTAGCTGACTGATTAGGACTGTCAGACTTAGCTCCTTGCCTGGGACCCAGTTTCAGCAGTACACTCCTTATCTAGGATCAGACTTGGTGTTTCCTGATTCCTTCCCCACTTTTCTGAGGCAAACCATCTATTCTAATCAGGCCTCTCAAGAAGCAAGTGGGTTTCTGAACATACAGGGCATCAACAGAGGCTTTACCCATCCAAGCAACACTATGACGGCAGAAAAGGCCTCTTTATTATAGAATAGGCAACTCCAATATATTACAATTTTTTTAAGTAGGTTATACAACAGCCTGAATCACATGATCTTATTTTTTAAATAATTCTGCATGGAAAGAAATTTGGCAAGTATAAATAAAATTTAATAGAGATGAGGGGCTAGGTGTGGTGGCTTACACCTGTAACCCTAGCGCCTTGGGAGACTGAGGGTGGAGGATTACTTGAGGCCAGGAATTCAAGACTAGCACGACAACATAGCAAGACCTCGTGCCTACAAAAAAAAAAAAAAAAAAAAAAAAAAAAAAAAAAATTGGCCAGGCATAGTTGCACAAGCCTGTAGTCCCAACTCTTTGGGAGGCTGAGTGGGAGGATTGCTTTAGCCCAGGAGTGCAAGGCTGCAGTGAGCTATGATTGCACCACTGCACCCCAGCCTGGGAAAGACAGCAGAACTCTGTTTCTAAAAATATATATAATAGAGGCCGGGTGCGGTGGCTCACGCCTATAATCCTAGTACTTTGGGAGGCCAAGGAGGGCGGATTGTCTGAACTCGGGAGTTCAAGACCAGCCTGGCCAACCTGGTGAAACCCCCGTCTCTGCTAAAAATACAAACATTAGCTAGCTGTAGTGGTGCATGCCTGTAATCACAGCTACTTGGGAGGCTGAGGCACAAGAATCACTTAAACCTGGGAGGTGGAGGTTGCAGTGAGCCGAGATTGCACCACTGCACTTCAGCCTGGGTGACAGAGCAAGATTCTGTCTCCAAAAATAAAAAATAAAAAAAATAGAGATGACTTAATTTTTTTAATTTTGCTTATCAGTACTTTTTAAATTTTTTGCAATGATCATATCTTGCTAGTATAACATTTAAGGAAAAATAAACTTAGTGGCACAAAAATGATAGGATTTTAAAAATATTACTCTATATTTTGTGTGTTATAAATGTGAATTAATTGTATAATACTTTTGTGATTTGCTCTCTTACAAAGTTCATAATCATATTATTTGCTAATTACATTGCCTAATACAAAAGATGGTTTAGAAACAGAGGTTAGTGTTGTTTACAAAACAGAAAACCTTTGCTTCTTGCACATATTGGCTGCCCAGACCTCCCAGTCTTAGCCATCAAATCTTGGCATTTACCAGCCTCTGGAAGCATAAAACCCTGAGTGAGGGAGTTCTCCTGGCCTGGTCTACAGAAGCTTAGACAAGAATTGCCACAGAAGCATCAAAACAATAGAATGTGATGTCGTGGGCATCCCAGGGGGAAATAATGCTAGATTGAAATGAATTTTTGCATCACTGATTTTCCCTGCTGATTGAGCCCTGTTTATCTCATTTGGCAGATCAGCCTCAAAGTGCATGAACTATTTGTGCCTCATTAGTTTCCAATAGATTGATTTTGCTAGGATTGCGAATTGGCCATCTTGAATTGCAGCCTGCAGAAGCCGGCTCAGGCTCAGCCTCAGAGGGACAGACACTCGGAACAACAGCCGCCACTGCAGCCACCACACTGAAAAAGAAACTGGAGAGCTGTTCTAAGGCTACAAGGATAATAGTACCTTAAATCTTCTCTGGAACCAGACAGCATAAAATATGGACTTCTAAGAAAGCAAACAAGGGTCATCTCTGCTTGCTTTTCTTTCTCTCTCACGTATTCTCCTTGGCAACTGTCTCATCTCTCCCCCAATCCCTCCCTCCCTCCGTCTCTCATCTTAGCCCCTTCTTCAAATGTTAAAAAACATAAAAACAGTTTTAAGAGAAAAACATAAACAACTTGAAGACTAGTTTATAAAACAGTGAATGCTGAACTACTTACAATATAGTGATTAGAAAGAAAAGCAGAATATAAAACCAAACATACAGTACAATGACATTGCTTTACAAAAAATACGCATACAAAAAAGGATTAAATTTTAAAAAGCATGCCAAATGTAGACAGCAGTAAGTTTGGCTGGTGGGGATATGGATGATTATCATTTTTTTCTTTAAACTTTTCTGCATTCAAAACTGTCTAAAATTATTAACAGCACACTTATCCTCAGAAAATTTTAATAAAAATACATAAAGTAATAAAATGGCACACATGTAATGAACTTAAAAAGCCCTTTTTTTTTTTTTCATTCAGTAAGGTGCATTAGCCTCTATAGGATATTTGCTGGCTTGGTAATTAAAATGTTAAGGGTAAATCTGGCTTTAGGCAAAATTTGATCCAGCAATCCAAGAGCCATTGTCAGAGCTCTCTCTTTTCAGTTCTGACTGCTTTTCTTTGGGTGTTGGCCATATCCTCTCCTACTGCAAACCAGGACACCTCCACCTTTTTCCACTTGAAGGGGAACTTGGAGGTCCCAGATTCATACCTTTCCACTTCTGGGAACCCAGAGGTGAGATGTCTTTCCCCACCAGCTTCAATGCGACAAATACTAGGAAAAGACCGGGGCTGGATGAGTTGGGGTCATGGACCATGATGAGTCATCCCTGGAATAATCAATGTGACAAGGGGATTGGGTAGTGTGAATGTCAGGTCCAGGTCACACGTCATGGTGGGAAATGGACATGGAGGAGGGGATGCATAAAGCACAAAAGCACCCAAACAAAAATGTCCCTAAGACAGCACAGTCTCCCCTGCAAGGATTGTACGATCTAGTTAGAAAACTAAGACAAGCACAGAAAAGGGTAAAACAAAAACAAGGGATAAACAATAAGTTTATTTAAACATGGCACAAGGCAGAACATGATTAATTTTCCAACAATAGCATAGACAGTAAGTCCTAGGCCAAGAATTCAGGGGTGGGATGACCTGAGCAAACTTGGTGGAAGGGAAGGAATGTGAGCTGGGTTCTGAAAGATGGGAAGGTTTGGAGTACAGATGGAAATGGCAACATCAGCTCAAACTAAGAGAATGGCCTGAGCCTAGCCACGGAGATGGTCAAGTAAAAGATGTGTGAGAACAGAAACAGGGGCAGCAATGTGAGTAATTTTAGTCACACGCTAGAGATATTAATTGGGGCTGGAGTGCAGTGGCTTTGAAAGCTAAGCTCATGACTTTGAATTTGTGTGGTAGCCAGTGAGGAATCACCAAGGTTTTTAAACAGGGAACTGGTGAGATGCAGGTCATACATAAGGACAACCTGCCTGGTGGCAGGAGCAGAAGGAACTGGAGCTGAGAAAGATCAGAGGCAGAACAACCAGTTGAGAGGTTGCTGCAATAGTCCACGTGTGAGGTAATAAGGGCTGGAATGAGGGAGGTGACCATGAGGAATGGAAAGGAAGAGACATTTCATTCATCAACTCATTCATTCATCCAACAAGCATTTGTTAATCACTGACAACCAGGAACTCTACTAGATTGGCCACTAAGTTCACCAAGGAAGGTGTGGCATGGCTTGCCTTCTGCTGGAATACCAGGTCCTAGCCAAAGGTGACCAAAGATATCCCCCTAGGTGACTAGGACCACGGTGTTACTGTTAAGAGAAATAGCAAAGTCAGGAGAAAGCACTAGTTTGGGCATCTAAGAACAAATAATTCTGAATCTAGTTTGACGGTACAGCAGGACAGGCAGATGGAACTATCCAACAGGCAGGAGAAAATGTAGGACTTGACCTGGAGAGGGAGGTCAAGACAGAAGGTTGAGATGTGGGTACCTCTGTGCTCAGGGGAGCGTCACCTCCACAGGAGCACTGTGACTTAGGAAGGTCTGAGCCAGCCTGACTGAGTTTTATGCCGAGCTCAGAGCAGGGACAGAAATGGAGATCTCTTTGCCTGCCCCCTCTACATTAGGTGCAATATAAACCTGATACGAACTTCTGCCTCTTTCCTGTGATTCCTGACACGATGGCCCATCAGCATCACACATGTTGAGATGATTTTTCAGAAGCTGATTACTTAAAATCTCTAATCCAACTCCCGTTTCACCTCTGGATTGAAGAGTGCTCTTCTCCCTCTGTCCCAGCTAGAAAAGGGTGTGCTGCAACCAGATGGTAAACCGTGGACAGAAATAAACCCTGTTCACATGTAGCAAGAATATTTATATCCAATCCCATAATATCACTGCAGGCATAATTATAGCCAATCCTGCAATTGTGCTGCGGGTATCAGGCATCAGAAAAACCAACCCAAAGTGCCACAGAGAGACAAGGGAGATATGGGAGCTGCAGAGGCTGCTGCTGCCCCTGAGAGACCCCTGGGCAGAAGTAGGGTGGGGCTATTTAGAGATTACGGAGGGGCTCTGCCAACGGTGGTGAAGAGGGACATGATAATTTCACAGATTACATAGCTCAAACTCCAGTTTCAGTAGTACTGCATGCTTTTATTTGTAACTTTTAAGAAATTATAAAATCAGATCACGAGGTCAGCATATCAAGACCATCCTGGCTAACACAGTGAAACCCCGTCTCTACTAAAAATACAAAAAAATTAGCCGGGCGTGGTGGTGGGCGCATGTAGTTCCAGCTGCTCGGAAGGCTGAGGCAGGAGAATGGCGTGAACCCGGGAGGCGGAGCTTGCAGTGAGCTGAGATGGTGCCACTGCACTCCAGCCTGGGCGACAGAGCAAAACTCTGTCTCAAAAAAAATAAATAAATAAAAGAACCTACCAACATGGCTGTAACATTTTACTCTCCCATTAGCAGTGTGTGAGAATTCCAGTTGCTCCACATCCATGCTAGCACTTGGTACTGTCCGTAATTTTAATATTAACTGTTCTGGGGAGAGTACTGCTGTCCTATTATGCTGTTGTCATTTTTTGAACAGATAGGGTCTCACTAAGTTGCCCAGGCTGGACTCAAACTCCTGAGCTCAAATGATTCTCCCACCTCAGCTTCGGAGTAGCTGGAACTACAGGTGCATGCCACCACACCTGGCTCCGTTGAGTTTTAATGTGCATCACCCTGAGTGAGGCAGTGAATTTTAAAGGAGCCTCCAAGAATCCTCCTGCCCAGGCCAGCCTGCCCCCCCTCCCAAGCACCCTGTTGCCTGGCATGCTGCATAGAGAACCAACGGGACTCCTTCCTGAGGACTCACCTGTGAGCCTGGACGTGCAAGGCAGCGCTACGGACACGGGTTCCTCGCCCAGAGGTCCACACTCCAGGGTAGTGAACGGCCAACTCTTTCTGTAAAGAGCAGCTGGTAAATATCTCAGGCTTTGCAGGCCATGCAGTCTCTGTTTTGGCTGCTCACCTCTGCTGTCGAAGGGTGACAGAAACTTAGACAACTGTAAATGAATGAGAGAAGCTGTGTCCCAACTTGATTTACGGACACTGAAATTCAAATTTCATATCATTTAAAAAAAAAAAAGAAATTATAAAATCAATGCCTATTCATTGTACAAGGTTTAGGAAATATGGGAAAGTGTCTATAATCCCACAATCCAAAAATAGCATTGTTGCTGGTATGGTGGCTTATGCCTGTAATCTCGGCACTTTGAGAGGCCAAGGTGGAAGGATGGCTTGAGGCCAGGCATTGAGGACCAGCCCAGGCAGCATAGTGAGACCCTGTCTCTATAGAAGTAAATAAAAGTAGATAGCCAGGCATGGTGACATGCACCTGCAGCCTCAGCTACTCAGGAGGCTACTACTCTCTTCAGCCCAGGAGTTCAAGGCTGCTGTGAACCATGCTAGTGCCCTGCACTGTAGCCTGGGCAACAGGGCAAGACCCTGTATATATATAAAAAAAAAAAAGTGGCCGGGCACAGTGGCTTATGCCTATAATCCTAACACTTTGGGAGGCCAAGGCGAGTGGATCACCTGAGGTCAGGAGTTCGAGACCAGCCTGGCTAACATGGTGAAACCCCGTTTCTACTAAAAATACCAAAAAATTAGCCGAGTGTGGTGGTGCACGCCAGTAGTCCCAGCTACTCGGGAGGCTGAGGCAGGAGAATCACTTGAATCTGGGAGGCAGAGGTTGCAATGATCCGAGATCGCACCATTGCACTCCAGTCTGGGCAACAAAAGCGAAGCTCCGTCTCAAAAAAAAAAAAGCATTGCTTGCTAACATTTTAAAATTTGTTGTTATAGTATTTTACTTTGCATATATGTGTTTTGTGCCATACTGTAAATAACATTCTTCATCTTATTTCATTTAATATCATATTTCCTCATATTGTTAAGATATATTCCAAAACATTATTTTATTGTGGTATTTCAGGGGGAAGAAGGTAACAAAAAAAACCACAAAACATTATTTTAAAACCTTTTTCTATAGTATTTTTATGAAATGGAATACTATATAGCTGTTAAAATGAATAAACTAGAGCTTCCTGTAGCAACACAAATAATTGTTAATATAAGGTTAATAAAAAGGTAATTTGCAGAGCCAGGTATTAATATATAACTCAATGTCATTTTTGAGAAGTTAAAAGCTCTAAGGCCAGAAGCAGTGGCTCACATCTGTAATCCCAGCACTTTTCAAGGCCCAGGCTTATGGATCACTTGAGCCCAGAAGTTTGATATCAGCCTGGGCAACATGGCAAAACTCTGTCTCTACCAAAATATAAAAATTAGCTGGTGTAGTCACAGCTACTCCAGAGGCTGAGGTGAGAGGATTGCTTTAGCCTGAGAGACAGAGGCTGCAGTGAGCCATGGTTGTGCCACTGCACTCCAGCCTGGGCAAAATGGCAACTCTATCTCAAAAAAAAAAAAATCTGACACAATATTATACATTGTTTATGTTGACTTACATGTAAAAAGTATAGAGGTCTGCACAGTGGCTCATGCCTGTAATCCTAGCACTTTGGGAAGCGGAGGCGGGCGGATCATGAGGTCAGGAGATCGAGACCATCCTGGCTAACACAGTGAAACCCTGTCTCTACTAAAAATACAAAAATATTAGCTGGGCGTGGTGGCGGGCACCTGTAGTCCTAGCTACTTGGGAGGCTGAGGCAGGAGAATGGCATGAACCCGGGAGGCGGATCTTGCAGTGAGCCGAGATTGCGCCACTGCACTCCAGCCTGGGAGACAGAGCGAGACTTTGTCTCAAAAAAAAAAAAAAAAAAAAAGTATAGAAAATGTATGGGAAAAATTTTCTGCAGGGAAAGAGGAAACAGGTTGAAATTAAGGAGGAGTATAAAGGAGCTTTGACTGTTTCTGTAATTTGTTTTTTGGGTTTTTTTTTTTTTTTTTTTGAAACAAGGTCTGGCTCTATCTCTCAGGCTGGAGTACAGTAGCACGATCTTGGCTCACTGCAACCTCTGCCTGCCAGTCTCAAGCCATCCTCCCATCTCAGCTTCCTGAGTAGCTGGGGTTACAGGCATGCACCACCACGCCAGGCTAATTTTTGTATTTTTTGTAGAGACAGGGTTTCCCCATGTTGCCCAGGCTAGTTTTGAACTCCTGAGTTCAAGAGATCCTCCACCCTGGCTTCCCAAAGTGCTGGGATGACAGGTGTGAGCCACTGCGCCCAGCCTGCTATTTCTTTTAAAAAGATTTAAAACAAATACAGCAAAACCTTAAAATGTATTAAATCTGTGATGAATAAATGTGTTCTTTATAGTCTGTATTTTTCTGCATGTTTGAAATATAGACATCATTATGTTTTAAATTAGTAGTATTCATTTTTTAGAGAAGTTTTAGGTTTACAGAAAAGTTGAGCAGAAAGTACAGGGAGTTTCTTCTTAAATTCCCACCTCACAGTTTCCTCTATTATTACCATCTTGCATTACTGTGGGTCATTTGTTACAACCGATGAGCCAATATTGATACCTTATTATTAGCTAAAGTCCACAGTTTTCATTAGGATTCACTCTTTGTATTACACATTCTATGGATTTTGACAAATGTATAATGACATAGATCCACCATAAAAGTGTCATACAGAGTAGTTTCACTGCCCTAAAAATCCTCCGTGCCCCACCTATTCATCCCTCCTTCCACCCAAACACCTGGAAACCACTGATCTTTCCACTTTCTCCAGTTTTGCCTTTTCCAGAATGTCACATACTTGGAATCATACAGTGTGTCTTTTCAGATAGGCTCCTGAATCATTTATTTTTTAAATCAAAAATTTAAAGCCAACCACAATGAAGAAAACAAAAATCATCAGAAACTTCACTATTTCAAGATAATCACTATTAACCATACACACGATTTATTTTTTTCATGTAAATGGGATCATAGTGTGCAAAATATTATATTTTCTTTCTTTTCCACTTAACAACATGGTATGAAACTACGTAATTCAGGATTTTTCTTCTTTTTTTTTTTTTAAGTCTGCAAGAATGTTTCACGATGTGGATTAAATTAGTGAGCTAACTGATCCTTTACTTTCAGACTATTAGGCTTTCACCTTGGCATGAAGTTTTCCTGGCTTTGAGGATCCCCTCTTAAACTAGAAAAGGCCCTTGAAGTCTCCAGAGAAGTGGGGATATAAGGCTATTGGAAATACCTTTCTAGATATGTGTCACCTGTATGACATGTTTGACATTAACTGTGAGTTCTCAGCAGTCAAGGACATTGTCAACCACTTCTCCCCTCATTGCCAAACACATGGGGCAGGTATTGATGAACACGGTGGAATGGATCCAACTTGCCCTGCAACAAGTCACTTTGGAGTCATCTCTAAGGAAATTCTCAAGCCACACAGGGTGCTGACTCCTTAAGAGCTGGTGCCGTACACTAGGAACTAAGAAAGACACCAGAGTGGTAAGAGGGTGCCCTGTTTTGTGGAGCAGAGCAAGACAGATGCTATGAAGAACTGGGACGACAGACTGGGTGGGGACAGAGGGCAGTGGGTGTGTCTGCTCAGAGAATCTGGAGGGTGGGAAAGTGAGAGCCCAGCACTACCCTGCAGCCCGGTAGCCATGAGGGGCTGGAGTTGGATGTAGATAGAGGAAGTCCACAGGCTCCTCGGAGAGCATTTACTCTTTTCAGTCAGTTTATCACACTGGTTGAGAACTTGGGTTCTAGTATGGGACTTCTGAGTTCAAAACCCCAGTCAACCACTCTCTGGCTATTTGGCTTTGGGCAAATGGCTAATCCACGATGGCTCAACCCCAGAAGGGGCAATGTAAGAGTTGTTGTGAAGGTTAAGTGAGATTATATGTGCAAAGTACCTGGCACTTAGTGAGTGCTTGGTAAATGCTAGCAATAATAATGATGATAGTGATAATAAAGCTTAGCACCTGTTCTTTTAAAAAGAAAGGCAATCAGTCACTGAAAGCATAAGATAGCCAAGCCAAGAAGATCAGCATGAGTCTCACACTGACACTCCCACCTAGAGAAAAGCCCAGCACATTTCACCAAGGCAGGCACGGCCTGGATTCAAGTGGGTGGGGCACTGCAGGACCAGAAAATAGGAACACCCCGTTAGATAACTCAAAAGGAATTTGAGCAACTTCAATGATTTTTGCAAGCTATCTGCCAGCCTATATGTATGTCCTCTGTGTTCATGTTTGTTCTCTTGTGTAAACATCTCTAGCTCCTACCTTTTGTTCGGTTGCTGAATCCAGCCATTGCAGATGGATTTTCAAATGGATACATGGCCTTTGAAGTCACCTAGTTCTACTTCCCACCAATGAGGGGATTTCTGTGCAAAACACTTCTACATGTCCTCGTCTAATCTAGGGGATATCCTGGATTCCTCCCTTTCCTTAGGCCACTCCCAAGCAAACCTTGTTTCTATCTTCAAAAAAGATCTTAGATCTCTCCTCTCCTGCTAGCACCATTGGCACTCTCCTAGAGTAAGCCTCCTTCACCCCACACCTAGGCAGCTAGTCCTTAATAGACCTACTGGCTATTCTTCCCCAGGAACCAGGGTACTTTCTAAAAATGTAAATCAGATCATGACTCTCTCTCTATCCTAGGCTGGGTTCCCAGAAGCAGACCCTGACACAGAAATTCATGAGCAAGTGTTTTATTTAAAAAGAGCCCCAGGCAGAAACTGGTAAGAAAGTAGGGAAAGCTGGACAGGGAAGTGGAATATATCAGGCAAGGAAAAGTCTGGAAGCCTGGATTTCAGGCCCAGACCCAGCCTCAGCCTGATTCCTCAGGAAAACTGCGGAATAAATTGCAGCCAGAACTTGTTCCTCCTAAACATAATGGGGCTGGGCTTTCGCACCCTCACCTGACTAGCTGAGTGCTTGGCTAAGGAGGCTTTCTGTGCATGTAAGCAAAGAGCTCTGGTAGCTGAAGGGCTACCCTTGGAACAAAGTTGTATGTGCCCAGCCCTTAAAAATGAAAGCATACAGAAGCTGGGCACATAAAACTTTGATGCAGCATATCAAAACTGCAAAAGCGATTCAAGAAAACCTCAGCAGAGCATCAACCAACAGGATCAACTCCAGTTCCCTCCCTTATTTCTTATCTCAGACCCTTGTTCATTTCCTTTATAGAACATGTCATGGTTTACAAGTAATTTGTGTAATTATTTGTCTCTATCCTTGTTTGTCCCCAGTAAAACCTCCAGGAAGTAGTGTTTGTCTTGTTGCTTTTTGTACCCCAGTCCCTAGAACAGAGATGACATATTGTGGATCTTCCACAAAAATTTGTAGGAATGAATGAATGAATCAATGAATGAATGAATCAATGAATGAATGATGGGACCTTGGTTTGGACACTTTCAGTGATGGGGAGCTTCTACAGCATGTAGCAGCTCATCCATTTTCAGAAAGCCTTAATTGAGGGTTGGACCCAAGACTGAATCGTAATCCACTTCCCTGTCATTTGCACCAACTGATCTCTCTGGAACAACTCAGGAGATGATTGTTTCTTCTATGTCTGTACTTTAGCTATCCAATGTCCCAGCTTTCTCTCATCCAGACTAATCAACTCCAGCTCCTCCAAAGTTTCCTTACTTGACATGGATTTTGTACCCATTGGCATCCATAAGTTTTTACGTCCCCATAAAATGCATAGCAATCCCTCCCATATTACCCTGAATACACCCTATCTTGGAAGAGAAACTGGGTCAGGTGAGACAAGGATTTGGAGGAGGGAAGCTGAGATAACCCAGCCAGAGCTCTAGAGTCAGCAGATCCAAGCACAACTGAATCTCAGCTCCACTTGCTATTGAAAGACTGATCCTGGGCAAAATGCTTACTTTCTCTGAACCTCAGTTTCTTCTTCTGTACAATGGGAAAAATAAGGGCATCCATATTGCAGAGTTATTCTAAGAGTTAAATAAGACAAGAAATGCAAACCACTTTTAGCAGAGTGCCTGCCACATCTTTAAGGACTCAGAGCTTCTGCAAACTTTACCTCTGACCTAAATGGCTCTCCATGCCCCTATAAGCTCCATTTTTCCCAGTCAAACCTTTCTGTTGGCCGGGAGCGGTGGCTCACGCCTGTAATCCCAGCACTTTGGGAGGCTGAGGCGGGAGGATCACCTGAGGTCAGGAGTTCAAGACCAGCCTGGCCAACATGTTTCTACTAAAAATACAAAAATTAGCCGGGCATGGTGGCGGGCGCCTGTAATCCCAGCTACTAGGGAGGCTGGGGCAGGAGAATCACTGGAACGCGGAAGGCGGAGGTTGCAGTGAACAGAGATCACACCATTGCATTCCAGCCTGGGCAGCAGAGTCAGACTGTCAAAAAAAAAAAAAAAAATCTTCCTGTTAACCCCCAGCTCTGTCTTGGACACCACCACATTTTTTTTTTTTTCCATACGGAGTTTTGCTCTTGTTGCCCAGGCTGGAGTGCAATGGTGCCATCTTGGCTCACTGCAACCTCCGCCTCCTGGGTTCAAGCAATTCTCTTGCCTCAGCCTCCCGAATAGCTGGGATTACAGGCACCCACTACCATGCCCAGCTAATTTTTATATGTTTAGCAGAGACGGGGTTTCACCATATTGGCCAGGCTGGTCTCGAACTCCTGACCTCAGGTGATCCACCTGCCTCAGCCTCCCAAAGTGCTGGGATTACAGGTGTGAGCCACCGCGCCTGGCCCACCTCCACACTTTTTCAGTCATGATAAGCTTCTAGGTGATTTCCTGACTATTTTTCTTCCCATTTTCTCATTTCATTTTCCACCTACCTCTCCGCTCTCCTCATTACTACTCATTCATGTATCCACCACATAGCCATTCTCCCTTTCTCTTTTATGTGTCTTTCTTGCTCAGTTAATTCTCCCTTGCTTATTTTCTTTCCTCTCATCTTTCTTCATAGCATGAAAACTCTAATCAGTAAAATCACAAAAAAAATTCTCCCCTTCTGTTCTGCCTTCTACCTTGGCTGCAGATAGCTGAGAGGAAATAATCAACATGGTAACAGTAAAATCAGTAAATGCTCATTTTCTTTTTTCTTTTTTTTTTGAGATGGAGTCTTGCTCTGTCGCCCAGGCTGGAGTGCAGTGGCACGATCTCGGCTCACTGCAAGCTTCGCCTCCCGGGTTCATGCCATTCTCCTGCCTCAGCCTCCCAAGTAGCTGGGACTACAGGTGCCCGCCACTATGCCAAGCTAATTTTTTGTATTTTTAGTAGAGACAGAGTTTCACCATGTTAGCCAGGATGGTCTCGATCTCCTGACCTCGAGATCTGCCCACCTCGGCCTCCCAAAGTGCTGGGATTACAGGCGTGAGCCACCACACCCAGCTAGTAAATGCTCATTTTCTCATCACTTAGGCATCTTAAGCTGCAGGCCATTTTTCATCTGCTCCTTGCCACAGATGGAAAGGTAAAAATCCAGGTTGGAAGGGAAGCAGTCAGCACAGAGAAGAACCAGAAAACTCTCTTTCCCTTTCACCTGTATGAATGTTTCTGATTTCTTACCTGTTGTAATAGCAAAGATCTTCACTACAGTGATAGCTGTCCATCTTGTTCTAACTTTAATGGAAATGCCTTTAATCTTTTGCCATTAATTATGTTTTTTTCTAGGTTTTGTATCAAACAGTCTTTATCCAACTGGGGGGAGATCTCTCCTGTACCTAGTTAGCTAAGCTTATATAATATGTAGTTGTGATTATCAAACTAGAGTTTCTAGGTAGAAATTCGAGCACTGAAAGTCAGGGCAGCAGGGTGATAAGTAGGTTGGCATAGGAGGTATCCTGGGCTGGGAATATCAGAAGGAAGAATTGAGGCCAAGTGGGCAGGCTGGGACATGGTGGAGAATCCTGTCCTGAGGGACTGTCATGGTGCTAATAGTCACTGCTCATAAACTAACTGAGATGTTGCAATTCAGATTTCAGGTGACCCTTGAGTGGAGTAATGACAAAACCAGGCTCTAGTTATAGTTCTTGCTTCTTCTTTTATTAATTTATATAAGCAACTCTGGATTTTCCAGGAGATTTTTGGTAAGAATTGGAGCAAATAACTGAAACTACATCCCTTTTCAAGTGAAAGCTTTTTTGGAGGTGGATCTGATGCTGGTTTTCCATTCCAAAAAGTGCTGTGAAAGCCACTTCTTGTTCTTGCTATGGGCAGATCAAGCTTCTTTTTCTCCCTGATGGAAATTCAGGAAGGAAACCAAATAATTCCCAACAGAGACAAGAGTTGACCACAGTACCATCCAAAAGGGCTTTTAAAGATTTCAATCTTGCATGTGAGAATGTTGGCAAGTGAGGTTGGTTGCTCACACTACATTGTCAGCTTGATGAGAGGCTGGGAAGGAGGACATGAAAATTGTTCTAAGGGAGAGGAGGTTGCAAGTGAAACATTGATGAGGTGCACTTAACACTCGAAACATCTCAGTAAAAGTGTTTGTGATAAGCATCCAAAATAAAGCACTAAACACTCAGATATAGGCATCTCTCAGTAAACCAACCTGCACATACTGTGGGACTGGTGAAAGGATGGACATTCTAACATCAAAGCTTCCTGATGTGGGCTGGTACAAAGGTAGTGGGGTAACTCAATTGATTGTTCAGTCAGTTACAGATCGAAATCCTTGTTCTTTTTTCTTTTTCTTTTTCTTTTCCTTTTTTTTTTTTTTTTTTTTGAGATGAAGTCTTGCTCTTATACCCCAGGTTGGAGTGCGATGGCGCAATCTCGGCTCACTGCAACCTCCGACTCCCTTGTTCAAGGGATTCTCCTGCCTCAGCCTCCCGAGTAGCTGAGATGACAGGCACGCACCACCACGCCCAGCTAATTTTTTGTATTTTTAGTTTTAGTTTTAGTTTGCTAAGCTTATATAATATGTAGTTGTGGTTATTAGACTAGAGTTTCTAGGTAGGAAATCGAGCACTGAAAGTCAGGGAAGCAGGGTGATAAGTAGATTGGCTTATCGGAGTTTCACCGTGTTGGCCAGAATGGTCTCAATCTCCTGACCTCGTGATCCACCCGCCTCGGCCTCTCAAAGTGCTGGGATTACAGGTATGAGCCACCACGCCTGGTCCGTACTCCTTGTTCTACTCCTTCCCCACCTTCTCACTACTGCGCTTCACCAGTCTTAAAAAAAAAAGTTACCCAGTGTGGCATGTACTGATTGCTATTCTATCCCTACCATGTAGCTGCATTTGTTTTGTTTTGTTTTCAGCATGATTGATGGAAAATTGGCCATCCTGCCCTGGGATAACCAGGAGTTCACTGTGCTTGATTTCTTTTCTAGCTCCCTTCTTCACTACATGGGGTGAAGAAAGTAAGTGCTCAGCAACCCGTCATAAAGCGAAAATTTAAATTGACACAGGTAATGTGTCAGACAGCTTTGGGATGGTCTCAGAAAGTGGAAAGTAAAGAAAATCTATGAAGAAAGGCTGGGCGTGGTGGCTCCCAGCTGTAATCCCAGCACTGTGGGAGGCCGTGGTGGGAGGATCACTTGAGCCCAGGAGTTTTAGACCAGCCTGTGCAACAAAGTGAAATCCTGTCTCTACAAAAAAAAAAAAAAAAAAAAATTAAGAAAAAAAAATTTAAAAAGAAAAGTTGAAGAAACTGGCATCAATTAGTCTTAAAAAGAGAAGCTGACAGGCTAATATAGTGACTGTTTCTAGTTTGTAAACTAGATCAGCTACACACTCCAAAACACCATCTGTGCTCAGCCCGTGGTGGTGCACTGGACAAGCAGAAGAGTGAGTTCTAGAACTGGACTCCAGTCTCACCTCTGCCAATGCGTGTGGCCTGGGCAGTCTCCCTGTCTAGGCCTCAATTTCTGTGTCTGTAAAATTAAAAGGCTGGGCCACGTTGGGGTTCCCAGTCTTCCCTTAAGACTTCACAAAAGAAGAAATGTTTGGACACACCACAAAGAGTACTTTTAAATTATTACATAATAAATGCATTGGCTGGGCATAGTGGCTCATTCCTGTAATCTCAGCACTTTGGGAGGCCGAGGAGGGCAGATCACTTGAGGCCAGGGGTTTCAGACCAGCCTGGCCAGCATGGAGAAACCCTATCTCTACTAAAAATACAAAAATTAGCTGGGTGTGGCAGCATGTGCCTGTAATCCCAGCTACTTGGGAGGCTGAGGCACAAGAATCGCTTGAACCTGGGAGGTGGAGGTGGGAGGTGCAGTGAGTCGAGACCACACCACTGCACTGCAGCCTGGGCAACAGAGTGAGACTCTGCCTTATAAATAAATAAATACATTTATTAGGTGATGAGAATCTCCCAAACACAGGACTCATGAGGGAAAAGAAAAATAAAATAGGTGCTCAGTGATAAGAGTTTGGGAACCAGACTGAAGTCACTCTAGAGCAGGGATGGTGATGCATCATTTTAGAATCCTTAACACAGTGCCTTCTTAGCACACACACCCATGAAGTGCTCATTATGTTTCAAGCACACACATGAAAAGGACACGTAGTAGACTCCCATGCACCCATTACCCAGCCCCAAGAATCATCCCTCAAGCCCAGTCTAGCTTTTCTATGCTCCCATCAGCTGACCTCTAAATATCCCAAAGATTATTTTGAAGCAAGTGCCAGAAATCATATAATTTCACCTACAAATATTTCAGTATGTCACTCCGAGATAAGTAATATATAAATATAGCCACAAAATCATTATCAGACCTAAAATGTTAATAATACTTCCTTAAATATCATTTTTTATCATTATGATTTTTTTGAGACAGGGCCCGGCTCTGTCACCCAGGCTGGAGTATAGTGGCATGTAGCCTCAACCTCCTGGGTTCAAGTGATCCTCCCAACTCAGCCTAAAGGTACACACCACCTTGCCCCAGCTAATTTTTTTTTTCTATTTTTTGTAGAGAGCAGGGTCTCACTTTGTTGCCCAGGCTGGTCTTGAATTCCTGGGCTCAAGTGATCTTCCTGCCTCTGCCTCTCAAAGTCCTGGGATTACAGGCATAAGCCACCATGCCCAGCCTCCTTAAATATCATTTAATGTTAATTGCATGTTCAAATTTCACTGATGGCGTCATACAATTTTTTTTTTTTTTTTTTTTTTTGAGACAGGGTCTCACTCTGTCCACCCAGGCTGGCGTGCAGTGGCACGATCTTGGCTCACTGCAACCTCTGCCGCTCTGATTCAAGTGATTCTCCAGCCTCAGCCTCCCGAATAGCTGGGATTACAGGCATGCGCTACCATGCCTGGCTAATTTTTGTATTTTTAGTAGAGACGGGGTTTCGCCATGTTGGCCAGACTGGTCTCGAACTCCTAACCTCAAGTGATCCGCCTGCCTCGGCCTCCCAAAGTGGTGGGGTTACAGGCGTGAGCCACCGCACCCGGCTTAGCTTTTTGTGTTTCCATCAGGAGGCACATAATGCCCAGTTATCTTTCTTTTTTTGATGTTAGCAGCTATTGATGATCATTGCCTAGCTCCATTATTTCATTAAGAGTTGCAAAATTCCAATATGCAAAATGTTGATATGCTAACATTTCTTAGCTTCTTTTCTTCTTCATTTATTAGCTAGAATGTTTCTATAAAGAAAATCATCTTCTTATCAACTATTTGGTTATCATGACACACAGTTGGAAAAGAAAAGGCAGAATCAATGCTGTTTCTTTTCCTTCCTTGTCAGTTTCAAAATAATAGGTTGATTTCCTAGCATCCTTCAAAAGATGACAAATGAGGGCTGCTTTTTTTTTTCTAAGTGTCATTAAAAATTCATGGGTTTAATATATTTAATGAGTTTGAGTTCAGTGAAGTTATAATCCTCATTGATTCTTCTACCACTGGCCAGTGGGACTGTGGGGATCTCTTAATTTGCTCCTGAGCTCTCTTGACCCAACTCCATGGTGTTTGATAGGTTCTTACTTTCTGTGAATTTAACTTCTGAGATAATCTCTAAGGTCCTTCTTAGTTCTGCCCTCAGATCAAGCAAAGAATAGAGCCCGTCCTTGGCCTCATATACTATACACATTGAGACACAAAGGTTTTTTTCTTCTTGGGTCTTACAGGAAAGTTTTCTGAAAGGTAGGAGGAAGAGGGTGTGTGTAAACCCAACTCATCTCCTCAGGCTAGAGGAGGAGGCCTGAGGCTGTCAGTGAGAGTGGGGTGGGGGTGTGGAGTAGGGGGACAGAATCACAGCTCTGTCCTGGGAAATCAGGGAGAGAGTGGTTGCTTCAATTTCAAGTCATCTCCTCAAATCAACCCAAGTGCGTGTCTCGACAGAACTGATTCCCTGTAACTACTTTCCTGCCGATCCTCTCTTCCCTACTCCCTGCTCTTCAGTTAGGGTAGTGTAGTTTGGGGAGGCACATAAAAACGCCTGGAGATCCTAAGTTGGAAAAGTAAGATGTGAGGAAGGTAACCTGGCCACCCTGGCAAAAAAGAGAGCTTGACTGAGTCATTCCCTATCCCAAGATTGGGTGGATCCAGTCACCACCCAAGAGTCCTGGGCCTGAGGCCAGCTTCTGCACTGCCCTGCCCTGTCCCTGCATAACCAGGGTATGACAACTCAAGCATCCAGGTGGAAGGAATGACACAGACAGAACCTGGCTCATTTAGCTTCCAAGACTCAAAGAAGTGAGCTTTGCGAGAGGGAAAAGCCTGGTTGGGAATGTCAGATAGAGGTGGGCATATCTCGATTTATAGCTTTTAAGCACTTAGACATTTGTCACATGGGACAATATTTGCACTTTTGCAAACACCGGGGCAGTGTTGGTCCTTCTGGCTTGGGCATTCCAAGTGAGTGTCTGGATGCCCCAAGTGAGGACATCTGGTTAGACTTCATGGTCCAGGCTAGTCCCTTGTCCAGCTTTTTCTTTTCCTTTCCCAGTCACCATAGAAAACAGACCACCTTTGGCATTACTGAATTCTGAGCATGTCCAGAATTTGGCTTGGGGCTGCTGCTTTTTATGTAAAGTTAGGGGAACACCTGCAGTTTTGGAAAAGCATCTAGGAGCAAGAGATACATCTTGGGTTCTTCCTTCCTTCAGAAAGGTCCTGATAGCCAAGGATGGTCCCTTTCAATTACCACATCTGTATGTCCCTGCCCCTTGGTCAAAGCTGATTAACACAGTGCAGACACCTTGCCCAAATTTCCTTATCTGAGAGCTCCAAAGAGAGAGGGATGTTCAGAGGATGAGAATTTCCGAAACTTAATTCCTTCCTTGCCTAAATCTTTGCTGTTCATCTTTTCCTTCAATTATGTGACACACTCCATACCCTTCAAAAAAAAATGGCTTTTTGCTCATTCGAGCTAACCTAAGTCAGTTTCTGTTGTCTGCATCCACACACAGATGCAAAACCCTTAACTAAAATTACTGTTCAATGGTGCTCTGGATGAAGAGCCCAGGCACCTAAATTCATCCCTTTCCCTCTGACTCCCCCATCCCCATCATCACGTCTTTAAATCCCAGACTCATTATCCTCTGCTTACAGCTAGAACCGAGGCAATAAGGGGAAATAAAAATGAGAAATAAATGATGATGATAATAATAATATTTATTTTTTGAGCACCTTTTATACCAGGAATTGTGTTAACTGCTTTACATAAATCATTTTATTGAATCAAATCCTCATAAACAACTCTGAGTTTGTTAGGATGCTTTTGACTCCATGTAAGAGAAATCCCAACTCAAAATAGCTTAAACATGAGAAAATGAGTTATTTTCTATGTAATAATAAGTCCCTACCGGGGTAGCTTTAGGGTTGGTTAAATTAGAAGCTTGATGTTGTCATCAGGGACCCAGGTTCTTGCCGTCTTTTCACTCTGCCATCCTTAGTTGGCTTGGATCTTCAGCCTGGGTACCCTTATGACCACAAAATGGCTGTTACACTTTCAGGCATCCCATCTGGACATGATAGTATTTAGCAGAGGGACTATTTCTTCCTTGTATCTTTTTTAAGTACAAGAAAAGCTTTCCAAGAAGCCTCTAGTTGATCACCCCTCTCATCTCAGTGGCCAGAACTGGGTCATACATGCATGCTTAATCCAACCATTGACACAAAAGTGGTGTTATTGCAATGGGCCTACACCAAGCATAATTCACCCCTGAGTTGAGACAGGAAGAGATAAAACACTCTGAAAAAAAAAAAAGAAAAATGAGGTCTGGCCGGGCGCAGTGGCTCACGCCTGTAATCCCAGCACTTTGGGAGGCTGAGGTTGGTGGATCATGAGGTCAGGAGATCAAGACCATCCTGGCCAACATGGTGAAACCCCCTCTCTACTAAAAACACAAAAATTAGCTGGGCATGGCAGCGCATGCCTGTAATCCCAGCTACTCGGGAGATTGAGGCAGGAGAATCGCTTGAACCAGGGAGGCGGATATTACAGTGAGCCAAGATTGCGCCACTGCACTCCAGCCTGGTGACAGAGCTAGACTCCGTCTCAAAAAAAAAGGTATTTTTCAGCAAAGAAAAGGGGAGGAACCCATTCGGTAGTTAACCAACAGTGTCTGCTGCAAACCTTCAAGATACACATGAGCAATTCAAAGGGGTAGAGTGATTTGCCCAAGGTCAAACAACCAGTTAATTGCAGATATGGAGTCTGAATCCAGAACTGTCCATCTCTAAAATCTACTCTTTTAACCTATATTCTGGGAGGCAGTTAGTCCACACTAAATTCTTTTGCCTTTGAGAAACTCAAGTTGCTGAGACTGTCCTGATTATTTCATGAAAACACTGGTGTAGGAGCTACAAATTGATCAGATTCAGGAGACCAAGCCACACAGCAAACTCATCTAGCCTCACTAAATCTGTTCCCTACTGGCTCACTCAAGTCTCCTCAAATACAGTGGTGAGGAAACTTAAAAGCAGCTCAATTCAGCAAACAGCAGGCTTCAGTCTTAGATATCTGGCTTTCAGAGTGGGCATCATAAGTGAACAAATATCCTTTCCGTGTCCTTCCACATCTCCTCTTATTGGTATTGCCCCCTTTGGGGAATTCTTTCTACCCAATTTCATTTATTTGGTTCTGATAGGGACTTCCAGTGACAGTACCAAGACAAGACATCAAGTCCCAGCTATTCAGGAGGCCAAGGCAGGACGATCACTTGAGCCCAGGAGTTTGAGACCAGCATGGGCAACACAGTAAGAGCTCATCTCAGGCCAGGCGCGGTGGCTCATGCCTGTAATCCCAGTACTTTGGGAGGCTGAGGCAGGTGGATCACGAGGTCAGGAGATCAAGACCATCCTGGCCAACATGGTGAAACCCATCTCTACTAAAAGTACAAAAATTAGCCGGGCGTGGTAGCACATGCCTGTCATCCCAGCTACTCGGGGCTGAGGCAGGAGAATCGCTTGAACCAAGGAGTCGGAAGTTGCAGTGAGCTGAGATCACACCACTGCACTCCAGTCTGGTGACAGAGCGAGACTCAGTCTAAAAACAAAAAACAAAAACACCCTCATCTCTATCAGTCAATCAATTAGTCAGAGATGACATCAAAATCAAAATAGTTAAACAATGGGAAAGCACAGACACCAACCAATCACAAGGGACACTTGCAGCAGTGGCAAAGCAGGCTCCTGAATGCTCCTGGCTGGGCTAGCCATTAACTCTTAATTGTTGGGCCATGGGGAAGTCCAGGGTGTCCCAAGGAGGTCCAGGATGGCCAGGAGATGAGGACAGGGAACTTAGGAGTCTTGGGCCAGTAGGTATTTACCAACAGCTGTTGAAATATTTCACTTAATGCATTCTTAATTACAAATATTGCATGTTTCAGTTCTAGAATGCCCATTTGATTCTTTTTTTATAGATTCGAATGCTCTGTTGAAATTCTTTATTTTTCATCTATTGTACTATTTTCTCTATTTACCATGTTTATAATACTTATTACAAAGTCCTTGTCTGCTAACTCAAATATCAGAATCATTTGTGGGTCTGCTTCTATTGCCTGCTCTTTCTCTACTTTTTTTTTTTTTTTTTTTTGAGGCAGGGTCTTGCTCTGTTGCCCAGGCTGGCGTATGGTGGTGCAATCATGGGTCACTGCAACCTTGACCTCCTGGGCTTAAACAATCCTCCCTCCTTAACCTCCCAAGTAGCTGGGACTACAGGTATTGTGACTAAGCCCAGGTAATTTTTTTTTGTTTGAGACGGAGTCTGGCTCTGTCGCCCCAGGCTGAAGTGCAGTGGCACAATCTTGGCTCACTGCAAGCTCTGCCTCCTGGGTTCATGCCATTCTCCTGCCTCAGCCTCCTGAGTAGCTGGGACTACAGGCTCTCAACACCATGCCCAGCTAATTTTTTTGTATTTTTAGTAGAGATGGGTTTCACCGCGTTAGCCAGGATGGTCTCGATCTCCTGACCTCGTGATCCACCTGCCTTGGCCTCCCAAAGTGCTGGGATTACAGGCGTGAGCCACTGTGCCCGGTCACCCAGGTAATTTTTTAACTTCTTCTTTTTTTTTTTTTTTTTGAGACAGGATCTCGCTCTATCACCCAGGCTGGTGTGCAGTGATGCGATCTCTACTCACTGCAACCTCTGCCTCCCAGATTCAAGTGATTTTCCCACCTCAGCCTCCCAAGTAGCTGGGACTACAGGCATGTGCCACCACACCTGGCTAATTTTTCTATTTTTAGTAGAGATGGGATTTTGCCATGTTGCCCAGGTTGGTCTCAAACTCCTGAGCTCAAGTGATCCACCCACTTCAGCCTCCCAAAGTGCTGGGATTACAGGCATGAGCCACTGCACCCAGCCTACTTTTTTCCTTTTTCTTTTTCTTTTTTTTTTTTTTTGAGACAGTGTCTCACTTTTGTCACCCAGGCTGGAGTGCAATGGTGCGATTTTGGCTCACTGCAACTTCCGCCTCCTGGGTTCAAACGATTCTCCTGCCTCAGCCTCCTGAGTAGCCGGGATGACAGGTGTCCACCACCACGCCTGGCTAATTTTTATATTTTTAGTAGAGACAGGGTTTCGCCATGTTGGCCAGGCTGGTCTCGAACTCTTGACCTCAGGTGATCCACCCACCTCGGCCTCCCAAAGTGCTGGGATTACAGGCGTGAGCCACCGCGCCCAGCCCCTGCTTATTTTCCTTATCAGTCACATTTTCCTGCTCTTTGCATGCCTTATAATTATATAAAAGAAAACAGAGGCAAAAGATGATGCTATTTTCCTCCAGTGATGAACCTCTTCTGTTAGCAGATGGGGTGAGGGACAGATCACCTTAACCTAGTCAAGAATTCAGCTGGGTTGAGGCTGGGTTGCAGTCTTAGTTAGTCCCAGTCCACCTCTGAGTCATCACTATTCCTTGGATGGAGCCCACTCAAGCTTTTCATTGGCATGTCTCTGTCTTCTCATCCCTAAAAGCCTATGGAAAATTCAGTTCTGTTCTTAGGAGCTCCAGCTTAGCTCTAGATTCTAACATTACACCAGATAACATTGATCATCAAAAACTCTACCAGTTTCTCTTTGCCCCAGTAGAGACCCTATGCCTGGGTCAAGCCCTATCCTTGGCCTGTGCACAGATTTGACAAATACCCCCGGGAAGAAAATGGTCAGAGACAATCAGCACATTTAGAAAGGGCTCTTTCCGACCAGGCACAGTGGCTCACGCCTGTAGTCCCAGCACTTTGGGAGGCCAAGGCGGGCAGATCACCTGAGGTCAGGAGTTTGAGACCAGCCTGACCAACATGGTGAAACCCTGTCTCTAATAAAAATACAAAATTAGCTGGGTGTGGTGGCACATGCCTGCAATCCCAACTACTCGGGAGGCTGAGACAGGAGAATCACTTGAACCCAGGAGGCGGAGGTTGCGGTGAGCCTAGAACGTGCCATTACACTCCAGCCTGGGCAACAAGAGTGAAACTCAGTCTCAAAAAAAAAAAAAAAAAAAGGAAAAGGCTCTTTCCTCTCCAGAATTTCAGTTCATTAGTCCTCATTGATGGCACAACTCTGCAATGTCTTAAAAAGGTGATTTCTGTAACTTACTCTGTTTTTTCTAGTTGCTTCAGCAGGAGTGTTGGATTGTTCCTACATATACATTCTATCCAGAAGAGGAAGCCCTCTGAAACCCTTTCAACATTTAACCATGGTGAGATCATCCAGGTATATATGGCTGAATCAACCCAGAGCATACCATGGCCCCTGCTCCACACCTCTACTACAGTGAGGACAGGTGGCCCAAGCAGACAAGAGTCTTTTTGCAGTGAAACTGGGGACCATGAGCCTTTTTATTTTTACAGTGGGTGGAAAGTCTGACAAAGCTGTGAGAATAAGTCTGGAAGCTTTCAATGGCTATGCCCCATGCTCATGGAAGAGGCCAGTCTTCAGCAGGAGGAAATGAAGCCCTTCCACAGAAAGGAGAGGCATTGGGAGCACCCAGGGGATGTTGGAGTCCCTGATTCTAGTCACTTGCTCCTGCTGTGGTTTGGTTACCGGAGCCACATACTTCGCTTTTCTTCCTGAGCTAGTTCCAGTTTCTTTTTTAAAAAATGTATTTGTGTATATTTATGGGGTACATGAGAAAATCTGTTATATGTATATAATACATAGTGATCAAGAAGGGGCATTCAGGGTGTCTGTCATGTGAGTACAACACATTTTTGTTAAGTTTAGTCATCCTTAACTTTTGTTAAGTTTAGTCTGCTGTGGAATATTGAATTTATTCCTTTTATCTTACTGTATATTTGTATGTTTTAACACTTCTCTTTATCCGCCAGCCCCCCACCACTGTCCCTTCCATCTCTATTATCTGTTTTTCCATTCTTTAGCCCCATGTGTTCAATTTTTTTAGCTCCTACATATAAGTGAGAACATGCAATATTTGTCTTTCTGTGCCTGGCTTTTTTCACTTAAGAGAATAACCTCCAGGCCTTGTGGCTCTCTGAGCAGCACCATGGTGGTTGGCAAGAACAAGTGCCTTACAAAAGGCAGCAAAAAGGGAGCCAAGAAGAAAGTGATGGATCCATTTTCTAAGAAAGATTGGTATAATGTGAAAGCAGCTGCTATGTTCAATATAAGAAATATTGGAAAGACGCTAGTCACCAGGACCCAAGGAACCAAAATTGCATCCGATGGCCTTGAGGGTTGTGTGTTTGAAGTGAGTCTCGTTGATCTGCAGAATGATGAAGTTGCATTTAGAAAATTCAAGCTGATTACTGAAGATGTTCAGGGCAAAAACTGCCTGACTAACTTCCATGGCATGAATCTTATTCGTGACAAAATGTGTTCCATGGTCAAAAAATGGCAGACAATGATTGAAGCTCACGTTGATGTTAAGACTACTCATGGTTACTTGCTTTGTCTATTCTGTACTGGTTTTACTAAAAAACGCAACAATCAGATACGGAAGACCTCTTATGCTCAGCACCAACAGGTCCGCCAAATCCAGAGGATGATGGAAATGATGACTCAAGAGGTGCAGACAAATGACTTGAAAGAAGTGGTCAATAAATTGATTCTAGACAGCATTGGAAAAGACATAGAAAAGGCTTGCCAATCTATTTATCCTCTCCATGATGTCTTTGTTAGAAAAGTAAAAATGCTGAAGAAGTTTAAGTTTGAATTGGGAAAACTCATGGAGCTTCATGGTGAAGGCAGTAGTTCTGGAAAAGCCACTGGGGACAAGACAGGTGCTAAAGCTGAATGAGCTGATGGATATGAATGACCAGTCCAAGAATCTGTTTAAAGTTCAGACTTATAATAGTGGCAAATAAAAAGTCCTATTTGTGATGAAAAAAATAATGATAATCTCCAGTTCCATCCATGTTGCTGCAAATGACATGATTTCATTCTTTTTATGGCTAAACAGTATTCCATTGTGTATATATACCAGATTTTCTTTATTCTACCATTGATGGACACTTAAGTTGATTCCATATCTTAGCTATTGTGCATAGTGCTGCAATAAACATGCAAGTTTGCAGATATCCTTTTGATACATTGATTTCTTTTCCTTTGGGTAGATACCCATTAGTAGGATCACTGAATCAAATGGTAATTCTACTTTTAGTTTTTTTAAGAAATCTCTGGCCAGGCATGGTGGCTCATGCCTGTAATTCCAGCATTTTGGGAGGCCAAGGCAGGTGGATCACATGAGATCAGGAGTTCGGGACTCACCTTGCCAACATGGTGAAAACCCATCTCTACTAAAAATACAAAAATTAGCCAGGCATGATGGCAGGTGCCTGTAATCCAAGCTACTCGGGAGGCTGAGGCAGGAGAGTCGCTTGAACCCGGGAGGCAGAGGTTGCAATGAATTGAGATTGCACCACTCTACTCCAGCCTGGGCAACAGAGTGAGACTCCGTCTTAAAAAAAAAAGAAATCTCCATACTGTTTTCCATAGTGGTTGTACTAGTTTACATTCCCACCAGCAGTGTAAAAGAGTTCCCCTTTTTCCATATCCTCACCAAGATTTTTTTTTGTCTTTTTAATAAAAGCCATTCTGATTGGAGTAAGATCTCATTGTGGTTTTGATTTTTATTTCTCTAATGATTAGTGATGGTGAACATTTTTCATATACCTGTTGGCCATTTACATGTCTTCTTTTAAGAAATGTCTATTTATGTCCTTTGCCCGCTTTTTAATGGGATTATTTGTTTTTTCCTTTTTGAGATTTTTGAGTTCCTTTTATATTCTGGATATTAGTCCCTTGTTGAATGAATAGTTTGCAAATATTTTCTCCCTTTCAACAAGTTGTCTCTTCACTCTGTTGATTGAAACAATCAACTGCTCTTCAGAAGATTTTTAGTTTACTATAGTTCCGTTTGTCTATTTTTGTTTTTGTTGCCTGTGCTTTTGAGGTCTTAGTCATAGTTCTTTGCCTAGGCCAATGTCCAAGAGAATTTTTCTTAGTATTTTTATAGTTTTAGATCTCATGTTTCAGTCTTTAATCCATTTTGAATTTACTTTCGCATATGGTGAGAGAGAAGGATCCAGTTTCATTCTTCTACATGTGGCTATCCAATTTTCCCAGCACTCTTTATGGAAGAGGGTGTCCTTTGCCCAGTGTAAGCTCTTGGCACCTTTGTTGAAGATCAGTTGACTGTGTTCTCTAGTCTGTTCCATTGGTCTGTGTGTCTATTTTTATACCAATACCATGCTCTTTTGGTTACTATAGCCTTGTAATATATTTTGAAGTCCTGTAACATGATGCCTCTAGCTCATGTTAGAGGCATGAGAGGCTGGACCATCTCTATTTTCTTTGCCCTTGGGCTTTATAAGACACCCCTATGTCCATATAATACATTATCCTTTTCTTCTTAGGCAGGGCAGAGGTGGTTTATGTTACCTGTAATTCAACGAGTCTTAACTAAGACTACTTCTTTAGTGGCGGGGCAGGTTTAAAAGGGTCCGGTGAAATGTGTCTCCCTCATTGCACAGAAGGAAGAGAAAGAGGATGAATGGTGATATTTCTGAGACCACAACTTTGAATCATGAATCCTCAGGCCAAGGTGAAACTGATGCCTCTGGATTCTGATCACTCTACTCCACCATGGGAAGAAATTCAGACATGCCTAAGAAGTTGTCTGAATCTGTCGTCCAAAGCCAACCTGTCTTACCTTAATCTTTGATTAAAGTAAACTGCATTCCCACCCCCAGACAATATTTAAAAATGGAGGGAATGGAAACAGGGGAGATTCCTCTGTTTGTACATTTCACTTACTCCTGGGGGTCCCGAGTTGCAGATGAGCCTGAAGTTTACACCAGGGAGTAAACAAGATAGCTATTTGGACATCACACACCACTTTGCCAGTTTCCGTTCTCTTGAATTATTTACCATTTAATTGTCTGCATTGAAACAGAATCTGGAAATACAGAGTCAGAGTTGTAGCCCTATTTGCAAGTTACAGAAAGAAAACTAGAGTTCAGTGAAGTACCTGGGGCAGAAGCACTTCATGAGTTTCTGAAGTTCTCTTACCTTGGGAGGGCTGTGAATGCAGGGGGTGAAACCAGCACAGCAGCAAAGAGAAAGACAGCCTCAGGCTGGAAGGGACCTTAGAAGTCACTAGTCCAGTCTCCCGTTTGAGGTCACTCTCTCCCTCCAGTGTAGAGGTCTGGCATCTAGTCTGTACTTTCCCCTGAACTGGCTGTGTCACCAAGAGCACCTGAACCTTGATTTCTTCATCTGTAAAGGATAGAATACAAAGAAGGATGGGATGGAAAATAAACCTGTCTATAAATTTAAAAAATTGTTATCACAAATTTTATTTTCACCATTGTACCAATAATTTCTTCTTTCTTTTCCTTTTCTTTCTTTCTCTTTCTTTTCTCTCTCTCTCCTTCCTTCCTTCTGTCCGTCCTTCCTTCCTTCCTTCCTTCCTCTCTCTTTTTCTTTCTTTTTTATTTTTCAAGACAGGGTCTCACTCTGTGGCCCAAGCTGGAGTGCAGTGGCACTATCTTGGCCCACTGCAGTCTCAAACTCCTGAGCTCAAGCAGTCCTCCCACCTCAGCCTCCCTAGTAGCTAGTAGCTAGGATCACAGATGTGCACCACCATGCTTGGCTACTTTTTTTTTTTTTTTTTTTGAGACGGAGTCTTGCTCTTTCGCCCAGGCTGGGGTGCAGTGGCGTGATCTTAGCTCACTGCAACCTCCGCCTCCCAAGTTCAAGCAATTCTCCTGCCTCAGCCTCTCGAGTAGCTGGGACTACAGGTGTATGCCACCATGCCCGGCTAATTTTTGTATTTTTTAGGAGAGACAGGGTTTCACCATGTTGGCCAGGCTGGTCTCAAATTCCTGAACTTGTGATCTGCCCGCTTCAGTCTCCCAAAGTGCTGGGATTATAGTCATGAGCCACCGCGCCTGGCCCATCCTCAGCTACTTTTTGTATTATTTTTCTTTTTGTAGAGACAGGGTCTCACCATATTGCCCAGGCTAGTCTCAAACTCCTGGGCTCAAGCAATCCTCTGCCTAGGCTTCCCAGTGCTGGGATTACAGGTGTGAGCCACCATGCCTGGCCTGCACCAATAATTTCCCATAGAAAGAAATATTAATAGCAATGAAAATTTTAAAATAAAGTAGAAAATTTAGAAAAGTATAATGACAAATAAAACTCACTTGTCTCACTGCTCAGTAGAAATCACTCATTAGCCGAGCATGGTGGTGTGTGCCTATAGTCCCAGCTACTTGGGAGGCTGAGGCAGGAGAGTCAGTTGAATCCGGGAGGCAGAGGTTGTGGTGAGCCGAGATCGCGCCACTACACTCCAGCCTGGAAAACAGAGCGAGACTCTCTCTCTCTCTCTCTCTATATATATATATGTGTATATATATATATACACATATCTCTTTTTTTTTTTTTTTGAGACAGGGTCTCACTCTGTCACCCAGGCTTAAGTGCAATGGCTTGATTATTGCTCACGGTAGCTTCGAGCTCCTGGGCTCAGGAGACCCTCCCGCCTCAGCCTCCTAAGTAGCTGGGACTACAGGTACACATAACATGCCTGGCTAAGTAAAAAAACAATTTTGTAGACATAGGGTCTTGATATGTTGCCCAGGTTTGTCTTGAACCCCTGTCCTCAAGTGATACTCCAGCCTCAGCTTCCCAAAGTGCTGGGATTACAGTTGTGAGCCACTGTGCCCAGCCCATAATATTATTTGATACATTGTCTTCCAGTCTTTTTCTAACTAAATATATATAATTGAGAAATTTTAATATACTGTTTTATAGCTTAGTTTTTTCCTATTCAATATTTTCTAGTGCATCTCTTCTCCATGTCAGTAAATATTCTTCAAAAACAAGAATTTTGGCTGGGTGTGGTGGCTCATGCCTGTAATCCCAGCACTTTGGGAGCCTGAGGTAGGCCGATCATGAGGCTGGGAACTCAAGACCAACCTGGCCAACATAGTGAAAACCCATCTCTACTAAAAATACAAAAATTAGCTGAGCATGGTGGCGCGTACCTGTAGTCCCAGCTACTCAGGAGGCTGAGGCAGAAGAGTTGCTTGAACCCGGGAGGCAGATGTTGCAGTGAATCGAGATAGTGATACTGCACTCCAGCCTGGGCAAGAGAGCGAGACTCAGTCTCAAAAAAAATAAAAAATATAAAAAAATTAGATACAGGGTCTCACTATATTGCCTAGACTGGCCTCAGACTCCTGGGCTCAAGTGATCCTCCTGCCTTGGCCTCCCAAGATGCTGGAATTACAGGCATGAGCCACCATTCCTGGCCAAGTTATGCATTTACTAGTTAGGGTCAATTTACACCACCAATTTCAATGGAAATCAACATGATTTTTGATATTTGCAAGGAAAATGGTCCACTTCTTACAAATAGACTTTGGGATGAAAAATGAAGATGAGGCAGACACATCTACAGTGAGGAAAAGGATGATGCCTCCTTTTTCCTCATAGGCAACTGGGGGGAGGGGAAAGGAGATAAGTAAAGGCATGTTGGGGAAGTCAGAGAAGCATCTACACCTGCTCATTATATCAAGTGTCTAGAGACTCTCTAAATAATTCAGGCACAGTTGGCTCCCTCCAGGGGCAGGTGTTGAGGAGAGTTTCCAGACAAGCAGCTCCTCTTGCAAAACTGGAGCAGACTGAGGATCTGATTACATGAAAAGGGGTCCAGTTAGTAGCTATGGCAACCTCCTTCTTCAGCCTTACAACTTGCCTTTGGGATAAGGTACAAGAAGCTTCTGGGAAAACACTACTGCTACGCCCCCTGTGGTGGTGAAGCGTTTTGAAGCTCTGTTGTCTTGAGTTCAAATCCAGTTCCTCCACTACAGTGTGATCTTGGGGAATTTACTGATTTTTAAGTTCTATACCTGTAAAATAGGGGTAACAATTCCCCTACTCAGATTATTGTGGCATCATACATAATTCATCTAGCCCCCTTACTATGATGCTTAGTACATGGTGCTTAGTACATAGTAGATCTGTCCTAAGAATGTCCTCACTTTATGTCCTAGGAATTGATGCTTGGACTTTAAATAAAAGAGAAATGTAGGGCCTGGTGTGGTGGCATGCACTTGTAATCCTAACTATTCAGGAGCTGAGACAGAAGGATTGCTTGAGCCCAGGAGCTGAGTTTGAGACCAGTCTGGGTGACAGAGTGAGACCCCTGTCTCAAAGGGGGAAAAAAAAGCAATGTCGAAAACTAAGAGAAAGCCATTCCTTAGAATCATAAATAGTAACAGCCAATAGTTATTGAAGGTTAACCATATGCTGAATACTGTGCTGAATGCTTTACATTTACTCTCGCAAAACCATTTATGGATACGTGTTATCAAAATTCAGAGAAGTTAAGACACTTTCCCCAGGTCAAACAACTAGCAGGTGTTAGAATCAAGGTCCAAACCCTATTCTGCCTCTAAACTGAAAAGGCCTGTGCTCTTACCCTGTAGGTAAGAGGATCTCTGAAAGTTATTTTACTGATCCGGCACTTCATTTCCAGGAGAGCAGCCTGAGTATTGGGAGGGGATAATTTGCTGGGCATTGAGGAAGAGCAGGCCGACTTCCTTAGGTCCATGGGACCCGACTGCCCTCTAGCGTTAGAGGAATCCTGGGGCCAGATGGAATAAAGAGCGAGTTGGTTTTCTTAGGTTATGGTGAATCCTCCTGCCTTCAGCATGGGATCATATCTGTCCAGTTTGGTGTTTTCCTATTGGCCAAAGTGTTTCTCCTAGGGATTAGGGTAAAATAGGCTGTAAAGGGCGGGAGTTAAGGATAAGAATTACCTGAGTTTAAAGCAGCAATTCTCAGACAGATCAACGTTTGGACCATCAGGTGGAGGGAATGTCTCTTATCCCCAGCATCTAGCACATAGTGGGTGCTCACTGGATACTGAATGAGGTTTTAAAATCTCATTCTCACTAACAGCAGAGTTCTGTAAAATAGAAGAGATCTGCAAACTTAAATGAGGTGCCCTTAAGAGTAGTTATGAAGCTATTCATCGAGTTTTGCCAGAAGTGCTAGTGGAAAAGACATTGTAACATTTAACTCAATATCCACTACAGGAGACTCCACAGGACACTTTCATAAGGAAGAGAGAACAATGACACTCCTCAGTGGTTTACAGATAAGTTGGGGTCAGGGACGACTTGATCGTCTTAGACTGCCAGCCTCATACCAGTGTCCCTAATGGTCCATGGATCTCAGAGAAAACCCCCTCCATCTCTATAGCTCTGCCCAAGTAGCCTGTTTCAAAGCTACTCAGTGAGCATCTGTGTGCATTGCACCTTGCTGGGCTCAGTGGGGGATACAAAGACAGATATACCAGATGTGGCTAATTGTGGCCAACATGGATGGTACTTCTTCCATGAGCTAGGTGTCCAGTCCGTTATCTGATTATTTACTGACAGGAATCTTCAAGGTAAGTATTAACTGTCTACTTTTTTCCAAATAAGGAAATTGAGGCTCATTGCAGCAAAAAACAATCCTGCAAGTTCCTACAATTTATAGATTGGAGTGCAAGTCATATGACTCCCAAATCCACACTCTCTCCACTATGCCACTCTGGCCAATTCTTTGAAATATTAGGACTCCTTTTCTAAAATGCAGGTATCTCCAAGACAATTATTCCTGTTTTTGTCTGCTTTGGCTGCCATAACAAAATATCATAGACTAGGTGGATCAAACAACAGAAATTTATTTTTCAGTCTGGAGATTGGGAAGTCCAAGATCGAGATGCTGGCCAGTTCGGTTCTTGGTGAGGGCCCTGCTTCCTAGCTTGCAGGAGACTGTTTTGTCTTCTCACTGTGTCCTCACATGAAGGGCAGGAGGTCAAGGTCTCTAGTGTCTCTTATTTTACTTTTTACCCAACAGTTTGTTGAGAGACGTGGCGTCTCTTATGAAAGCACCAATCCCACCATGAGGGCCCCACCCTCATGACCTCATCTAACCCTAATTACCTCCCAAAGGCCCCATCTCCAAACACCATCACATTGAGGGGTAGGGCTTCAATGAAGGAATTTGGGAAGGGCACAAACATTCAGTCCATAACAACCCCCATCAAGCCATCAGTTTAAAAACAGATGGCTTTTCCTATACTTTGTTTCTTACATTTAGCTTTCTCTAGCCTCATTTCCTACTGACCCTTAGTCTGTAGCCTCTGCCTAGGGCAAGTCTACAACTCACTTTTTTTTTTTTTTTTTTTTTTTTTTTTGAGACGGAGTTTCACTCTTGTCACCCAGGCTGGAGTGCAATGGCACGAGCTCGTCTCACTGCAACCCCCATCTCCCAGTTCAAGAGATTCTCCTGCCTCAGCCTCCCGAGTAGCTGGGATTATAGGCACCTGCCATCATGCTCGGCTAATTTTTGTGTTTTTAGTAAAGACAAGGTTTCACCATGTTGGCCAGGCTGGTCTTGAACTGCTGACCTCAGGTGATCCATCCGCCTTGGCCTCCCAAAGTGCTGGGATTACAGGCATGAGCCACTGCACCATCCTACAATTCACTCTTTCCTCTCCAAAACTGCCTGGGAATTTTGTCTTTTCTTCACCTCTTATGGAGCACTTCAGCTTTCCCATATAAACTCGCATTACAAAACTCATCATTGAGCTCAAGGGAACAAAAGAGCCTTCCAAGAAAATCTACTCTTTGGAAAGTCACTAGGGGTAACTGTACCTAACATCGCTACCCTCTAGTGTAGTAGCTTACCCGATTTTTATCTTCTCCTCTTCCTCACAAAGAGGATCTTGATTTTTGTTTGAGCAGGAATGTGCCCAGCTGTAAAACTCTATTTCCCAGTCCTCACAGCTACAGTTGCTCATGTGGCCACAATAAACAATTCCTCCTGATGAGAGGTAAGGGAAGTCACTGACTGGGGCTTCCAGGAAAGCTCTTTAAATGTGGGTGTGTTGGGCGAACTCAGCTGTGCATGCCTCTTTCCCCTGCCCTTCTTCCTGACTGGGACATAGATGGAACACAGGTGTAGTGATGGAACAGCCATCACGGTGCAAGGGAAGCTGCGGAGTTAAGAATGTCAGGGCTGAAAGTTGGAGATTCTGGGTTCCTAATGGCATCACAGGGTTGCCCTGTTGGTCTTGAGCTACTTCTGGACTTCTCATTGTGGAAGAAAAACAAAACTCCCAGGTTACTTACAGTAGTGGTAATGCTGGGATAAATCATATAAGGGGCTAAAAATTCCAGTTCTTTGCCCCACCCTCAGAAATTTTGGCTCAGCAGATCTGGGTGCGGGAATCTACAGTTTTAGCTAGCCCCTGTGGTCATTCTGTTACAATGATCCTTGAACCACAGTTTGAAGTAGTCTGAGGCCCACATATACAGCAAATTGCTAGCAGAGGGGTGTGTGTGTGTGTGTGTGTGTGAAGAGCGGGTCAGTGATGTTGGGTTTTGCTTTGAATGCCTAGCAAAGACTTGGCCAGCTGTGGGTGTCAGATTAAAAAAACACCTTGTTCAGCTAATTTGCAATTTAGTGATGAAGAGCTTCCCACACCCCCATCTAACTAGAAAGCTTATCCAAGCTCCCATTTCGTGAGTGTGGAAACTGAGGCAAAAATGTTTAAGTAGTTACCCAAGGTCACAATGCCAGTCAGTGACAGAGCTGGAAAAAAATTCTGGAGTCCCAGTTCAGTGCTCCCTCCATTACACTGGGCTGCAAATAGCACCATGAAACTTTAGTGTCTGCTCACCTCTCCCTCCCATTTCCTCTGTCAGGCAGTGCAGTGGGACATTGTGGCTACCTCTCTGGCCGCCATCCCAGCCCTCTTTTATTCTCCAGCAGCCCTACTGTTTAGGTGAATGAATCCTGCTCTCAGCTCCATGAATCAATTAGGATAATCTTCTTCCTCTATCTGATTTTCCTCCTCCCTTACCAATAGAACCCTTACTTTCTTGGAGCTGCAATGTGCCCAAATAAAAAAGCTACACCTCCCAGATCCCTTTTAGAGAGGGTAGGTCATGAGCTAGTTTTGGTCAAGCCACTGGGCCGGGGGGGTCTTCTTGAAATGTCACTTAGAAGGGGCAGCTGGCAGACACTCCTCTGCCTATGGTTCTTCCTTCTTCCTGCTGGCTGGAATGCAGTCCTGATGGTTGGAATGCCACTACCACGTGGACAAGAGCCTTACCCTAGGACAGAAGAGCATAAACCAAAAACAGCCCCAGTGCCTGATGGCCTTCATGGAGGCATTACCTCAGCCTTGAAGCCGCCTACTTCCAGAGCTCTTTTTACATGAGAGAAAAAGGAATGATCAAGTTCAAGCCCCAATTCTTTGAAGTTTCTGTGGCATGCAGGTCAACTCAATGTGTGCATTTATAGCAATGACTGATGCAGGCCAGTTTAATGAGCGAAGCTTGGGGTTTCTGTCTGATGATGATAGTGGTCTTTCTCAGGGCCCAGATGCAGGCCTGCCTTCTCAGTGGTCTTCCCCAAGGGCCCCAGCTCTCTTGGGCTGCCTTCTATTTAAGATTCCTGGGCATTTGTTGTCTGGTTGGGAGCTCATTGTGGTATTTGTGACAGTTTCAGGCAGGACTGTTTATAGCCTTTTCAGGCAAGCTATGCCAGAACTCCTCATCCAGAGGGCAGGGCAGTCAGGGTGACTTGCCAGACCATGTAAGGGTCTGGAGAAGAGGCAGGCTGTGCAGCCTGCCTGGGAACATGTTCCACACGACACCATCATTCTTGTGCTGGTAAAACATCCTCAGAGGAAAAGCAGCAGCATTGTAAGCGAGTACTTATTTCTTTAGGAGGCCCCCATGAGACAAGAAATCTTTCAACTGCAGACTGTCAGGCATCAGGGGCCCTAAGGACAGGAGCTAGAGATGGAGGGAGAGTCGGGAGGGTCCCAGCTGTCAGGTGATCCTGAGGCAACAGGACTGGCAGGGAGGAGCTGGGGGGATGCAGTGAACTAAGGATGTCAGCTGGGGCTATGTGCCACCGTGGGAGCTCGCTCAGGTCGGACCCCACCAACTTCAGACCCTCACCACACTTTTAGTCTTCAAGCTCTTGGGTCTTAATCTCCTGTTTTCCTTTCCTGTCTCCCCGTCTGAGTCCCTCTGTGGGGTCTGCCTATGTTGCTTCCACCAATAAACACTGTTGAGGCAGATGTCTTGTCTCCCCAGACAGCTTCCAGAGAAGAGACCATGCCCGCAAGCAGGGCACGAGGGTCACAAGAGAGGAAAAGGAAGGGGGTAACAACAAATAAGGGAGAAAACTTCAATCATGCACAGGCTTTTCATAAAAAAACTTTATTTCTCAAAAAAGGGGGAAGAATCCAAAGTATTAAAATAATCCTCTAATTTTTGTTTTGGAGGAAAAGGGTAGGATGACAAAATAATTCATACAAAAATTTCAAGCATCACTGCCGTAGATATTCCTCCGTCTCAGTGGGGAACATCCTGAAACTTGCACCTCCTGCTGCAGCTCAGGTTCCAGCTGCATCATGGGGAACACAGCATCTCCTGGATGCAGGAAGCTGCAAGCATCTGGAATGCTTAATAATTTACCCCACAAATAAATACAAAAGGTCAATCTTCCCAGTGGAAATGATTCCATCGATTTTTGTGACTTTCTGATAAGAATGCTAAAAAGAAGAGTTGCCCCTTTTCTAAAATTCCAAATCTTTCCTTTTTGAAGATGACTACGTGTGAAAGAAATAAAATGTGAAAAGATTTGTTAAGGATGACTGGCTCTAGTACCAACTAAATGCCAAGGGGGACTGTAACTCACTGAGGTGATACAAAGCAGCCATGGGTTTTCCTCGCCTTTTATATGGGGAAAACGCACCTTTCAATCCTAGAAGATAATTGGACTTGGCAAAGTCCCTATCGGTAGCAATTATTTTCTTACTTTAAAAAAAAAAAGGGTGAGCTGGGAGCCAGACTGCGCACATCAGCCAAGATTGCTATTGCCAAACAGAGCCCAGAAGCATCCAGGTACACTTTCCAACAGGCAGACCCTACCACGAACTGGGAGACAAGAGCGGGCTCTCTCCTGAGATAAGACAAGTTTAACTGTGAAGACCTTTTGGAACATTCCCGGGTTTTCCTGGCTCTTTTCAGTTGGTGTTTCTCTGAGGAATAGGGAGGTTCTCATGAAGATATTTTAAACTTCCATGCTCTGAGAAATCTGAGACCACGTGGTCCTTCCCTCGCAGCAGCCACTTAGTAGTAAGCAGTCCCTCAAGTCCTACTGGTCCCCGGGCGTGGATTCTCGATGTACTGATTCCCACTTCAGCTCCTGTGAAAAAGCATGATAAAAGATGTGGCTTTTCCCAGCCTCTGCTTCCTGTCCATGCCCCAGACCCACCCTGCTGCTTTCCCCTCACTTGGTACCCTCTCTTCCTGCTAACTCCTCATCCATCCTCCCCAGGAGAGCTGAGTCACCCTGTTCCCATAAACATATTCTCCGGTTACTACAAATCATGATACACTCCTTCTCGTGAAACAGTGTGTGGACTCCTCTTCTGTATTTTATCCCTAGTGCATTTTGACAATGCTATTAATACAAGTGCTGTCTCTTTTATCAGTTTAGCGTCTGAATTGCATACCATATTTTGACATTTGGGCATGTTTTGAGGGGTATGACAATGTTTACCATGATGGTTTTACCTCCTCAAATACTCTTTAAATCTTAGAAAGAAAGGGACATGTTCTTGGTATCCCCTAGAAGTCTTAGCACAAGGGACTCATTAGACAGTTACTGAATACATCAAAGGGTTACTGTTCATTCCCTTTCCTCTTGCTCCCAGCTCAGACCTAGGGAACGTCAGGGGTTTTCCTGGGCCTGGCTTGGTGTTCTGCACTGTATACAGTGGAGGCAGGGTTCCCTCAATCATCACAACTTTACTGAGCACGTACTATGTACTAGGCACTGTGTTGAGCCCTGGGGATAAAGTGGTGAACAACAGATACAAGGCCCTGTTTTTGTGGAGCTGATATTATAGCAGGCGAGGCAGCCAAAGGACAGGTGAGTAAACAGTCTCCTGTGGTGCTCAAGTGCAGTGATGGGTGCTATGATAGAGGTTGTGTGGTGGAGCTGGGGACATGCTGGCTAGGATGGTCAGGGAAAGCCTCCCTAAGGAAGTGCCTTTTGGTTGGGACCTCAACAGTGAGAAGGAGCTGGCTGGAGAAAACCTGACAGAGGTGCCGCAGGCAGAGAGAAGAGCAAGTACGAGACATGGTGGGGGCGGGATGTGCCTGGGGTAATGGTTGGCAAGGAGACTGAAACCAGCAGGATTCAAATTCTGGTTCAACAGCATAGAGACCACATGACTTTGGACATACTACCTAACTTCATGTCTCATGCCTCAGTTTCTTCATCTGGAAAATGAGAATTCATTTTGCAGAATGAAGTGAGAGCATGCCTGCGACACATTTAGCACAGTGCTAGGAATGTAGTAAATGCTCAGTAGAATCTCTTACTGTCATTAATGCATTTCACAAGGAATTTAACTCAACCAGCTTTCACTCTGAGCTGGTGTGGGAAGGACAATGAAATGATCTTTTGTTCTTCCTTCATCCTGGATTTTCATTTGAATGCTGGGTGCCCCAGCCCTTAAAAATATGTTGCTATTTCTTTTTCAAGTACATGGAGTATAAAGATCAGTGCAAGTGATGTGATAATTACATCAAAATCCCAACATAATACAAATGGGGAACTAAAGAGTATCATGATTAAGAATAACCGAGTTAAATTCCCTTTCATAACCTTTTAACAATTCGGTGAGAATTATTTCTCTAGGCAGATCATCTACTCAAAAAGTTCAGGATTAAAATGTGTGTCTTTCTGTTTTGTTTTGTTATACAGATAGGGCCTCACTCTCTCCCAGGCTGGAGTACAGTGGCACCATCTTAGCTCACTGCAGCCTCGAACTCCTGGGCTCAAGGGATCCTCTTGCCTCAGCCTCCTGAGTAACTGGGACTACAGGCTCACACCATCACACCTGGATAATTTTTTCATCTCTGTAGAGAGGAGGTCTCGCTGCGTTGCCCAGGCTGGTCTCGAACTCCCCGACTCATGAGATCCTCCTGCCTCAGCCTCTCAAAGTGCCGGGATTACAGGTGTGAGCCACTGCGTGTGGCCTAAAATGTTTTGAGTTGAAATAATTCTCAAATATTCAGAAAACGTGTCATAAATGCATTATTGGAGATTTTTTTTCTGTTTTTTTTTTTGAGATTGAGTTTAGCTCTTGTTGCCCAGGCTAGAGCGCAATGGTGTGGTCTCGGCTCACTGCAACCTCTGCCTCCCAGGTTCAAGAGATTCTCCTGCCTCAGCCTCCCGAGTAGCTGGGATTACAGGCAAGCACCACCATGCTCAGCTAATTTTGTATTTTTAGTAGAGACGGGGTTTCTCTATGTTGGTCACGCTGATCTCGAACTCCCGACCTCAGGTGATCTGCCCGCCTTGGCCTCCCAAAGTGCTGGAATTATAGGCGTGAGCCACTGCGCCTGTTCTGGAGTTTTATATACTGGTACCCCTGAAAACCAGAGACTGTCCAAATAACCCCAACACGACAGACGGCTGGAAATTTTATACCTAATGGAAGGGGACAGAAGTGCCCTTCTGAAGCTTTTTATTTCAAGGTCTGCTGTAGAAGGTAACCTTGTACTTCTGGCTGGCCTGTTTGTTTTGATGCTGGTACTTAGGCCCACGGCACCTTCTTTTGTCCTACCATTGTGGGGTTTCCTATCTCTGAGGCAAACTGGCTGTGCCACTTTGATGAAATAAGTCTGTAAAAGGAGTGCTCTCAAGGGACGCAGCATGTATCTCTGGCACAGCCTGTGCAAAAAGGCAGGCTGTGGTCGCCCACGCTGTAGCGGGAGAACCCAGGCTTTGGACTTACTCAAGTTTGGGTCTGAATGCCAGCTGTGGGACTTTGGGCAAGTTACTATACTTCTCTGAATCTCATTCTCCCTCTATGAAAAATGAATACAAGTACCTGCCTTCTTAGCATGTGAAATGCTTAGAAGATAGGCCTTCCACCAATTCATGGGAGGTTTCATTAATTATTCTCCCTGATGATCCTACCTTGCCAGAAGTCTGTCTCTCTTTTTTTTTTTGAGATGGTGTCTCACTTTGTCCTGCAGGCTGGAGTGCAGTAGCGTAATCTCGGGCTCACCGCAATCTCTGCCTCCCGGGTTCAAGCAATTCTCCTGTCTCAGCCTCCTGAGTAGCTGGGATTACAGGCATGCGCCACCACACCTGGCTAATTTTTTGTATTTTTAGTAGAGACAAGGTTTCACCATGTTGGCCATGCTGGTCTTGAACTCCTGACCTCAGGTGATCCACCCACCTCGGCCTCCCAAAGTGCTGGGATTACAGGCGTGAGCCACCGCACCCAGCCTGTCTCTCTCTTATCTTGACCAACCATGTGACAGTCAAGGGGAGGCGTCTTCCCCACCTCCACATACCCCTGGACCACACAGTGCTTCCCAAGGAACTTCTTTCTTCCCAAGCAGAGTCCTTCTTACCCAGTCCAAAGCGGTAACCATCAGAAAAGCGAGTGCTGGCATTCCAGAACACACAGGCACTGTCTACATGCTGCAGGAAGAACTCCGCTGTGTTTTCTGCAGGGTAAAGGAGAAACCAAGTTAGGATGATACCCAGAGAACATCCCCGTTTCCAGCCATTCACTGGTGACAGATCAGGGCAGGGTCTGGGTCCCCACTGGGGCCTCCCCATGTGTTCTCACATATTAAATATTCAGGCTTGTGAAAAATCTCAACAGGAAGAAGACAAGTTAGCTTCATCAATCACAGCGTTGTGGAAAGACTGAGTTGGAATCCAGATCTCCCATGCAGGTGACCTGCCTAAACTTCCTACTTATGGGCTCCAGAGCCAGACCGCCTAGGCCTGAACTCCAGCTGTACACCTGCTGGCTTTGTGACCTTCTGCAGGTGTATAAAACTCTCTGTGTCTGGGTCAAAAGGGACTTACAACATTACCTAGCTGATAGGGTTGTAAAGAGGATGAAACACCGGGGAGTACTCATCCTAGTGCCTAGCACACAGTGAGTGCTTGGTAAATGTTGGCTGTTAATACGGGTGGTACTGCTCTGGTGACCTAATTAGCTGACTGTAAATTCCTCGAGGGGGCCCTACTGGCATCCTCCACCATTGAGGCTCCAGTATCTGACACCCAGGAGTGTCCCTGCATACATATTTGTGGAATAAATGAATGAGTGAATGAATGAATGAATGAATGTGCAGAGTTGGTTCTGCCCTTAATCTCCTGGGCCTTGGTTTCCTCGGCTGTAAAATGGGTTTATTTTAACTACCTTGTAAGATTTGTTGCATGCATTAAATGATAGTGCCTCTGACAGGGTTAGTCATCTTCGAAGCAGAGCTAATGATCCCTGCACCTCCTCCTCCGGCTGTGACAATATAATAAAGTGATGTGAAAGCACTCATCAAAGTACCAAATGCAACCACTACTAAACATTACCATAAGCCTACTCAAATGATGTTTTTCTGCAGCCCAAGAGGGGCTAAGAGGAGCAGGATCAGAAAGCAGCAAAGGCAGACACTGTATGCGGGAAGCATCTGGACACTGACCGTTCTCTGTGACGATGACATCCGTGTGGGAGCTGCCGTACTTGTGGATGTGGTCAATGGCATCCTGAACGTTGTCCACTACTTCAATGCATAATTCAAGGTCCCCATACTCAGTTCGGAGTGACTTCACTTCGGAAGGGCTGAAGGTCAGATAGGAGGCAAATTTGGGGCCTGCGTGAATTTTTACCTGGAACAGAGGAAGACCAGGGGCAACAACATAAAAACAACCGAAATAAGCAAGTTCTAGGATAGAACAGAAAGGTTAGCCTGTAAAACCATAGCCCAAAGTGGCTCCTGTAGCCTCGACAACTGAACTAGTCCTACTTTCCTCCCGCCAGCATGATCTGACTGGCCACTTGCCAGCAATGGGCCCTCAAGACAGTTGGAACAGGGATTGAAGCAGGAAGCCTTGAACGTTAAGGATGTGCAAGGTGGGCCGGGCGTGGTGGCTCATGCCTGTAATCCCAGCACTTTCAGAGGCTGAGACAGGTGGATAACTTGAGGTCAGGAGTTCGAAACCAACCTGGCCAACATGACGAAACCCCATCTTTACTAAAAAAATTAGCAGGGCATGGTGGCAGGTGTCTGTAATCTCAGCTACCTGGGAGGCTGAGGCAGGAGGAGAACTGCTTGAACCTGGGAGGCAGAGGTTGCAGTGAGCCGAGATCGTGCCACTGCACTCCAGCCTGGGGGACAGAGCAAGACTCCGTTTCAAAGAAAAAAAAAGAATAAAAAAGAATGTGCAAGGCGTTTAGTGGGTTATCAACACAAGGGCTTGACTTCTGGCATTTTACTAAAATGAATACTTGACAATAAAGATCCCAGTCCCTGCATATGGTACCTAGGCACTGGACTCGTGTAGAAGAAGGGAGGTGCCACATATATATTCCTACTCCCTGTACCCTAGCGAAGTCCCAGGTTTGCTTTAGAGGTAAGCAGTACTTGGTCAGGTTCCTTCAGCACCTCAAACTGTGGCTACTCGTTTGATTTCCAACTGTGTCAGTCTGGCCCCAACTCTAGGTTCAGCTCAGCCCCAGGCTCTGGCTCTGATTCTGCTGCTGGTTAGAGGAATTTAAGGACTCTGAGGCTGGTCACCGAGGATCCCAATCACAAGCTGGATCCCACTTAAGCCTTGTTCTCTGAGACATCCCCAGGACAGGGTTCATGCCTTGATTCTTTGGGATCAAGCTTTTGCCTTGGCTCAAGTTATAAGTGGTGTCTGCCTTATCCTCATGATTCCTGAGGCCCTGCCATTGTTTCCTATCTGGGATCTCACTTCCTCCGTGTTCCTTGAGGACTGGAACCCCAACCCTGTGCAAGTCATCCTTCTAGCTTTACTTTTTGCCATCCAAAAGTGCTGCATGAAGTACACACAGTGACTCATTTTGATTTGGAATTTCAAGGCCATTCTCATTTTAATGACTGAGGATACCACTGGTGTGTTCAAATTAGGTCTGAGGCGGGGTTTAGTCCTGGCTAAAGGAGAGCTTTCCTCCTGTCTAATCTAGTTCACTGTGGTGCTTGGCAAACACAGGTGCCCAATCGACAGGCTTCCTTACCAAAGTAAAGTAAGGCCCCCAAACATGAATGACCATGTGATCTAACTTCCTTGTAATCCATGGAGTACAGTTTCATTTTCAAAACAATTCTTTCCAGTTCTCACTGGGACCATGCCACATTTATAAGCTAACTGGAGCCTTCCTTTCCAGTCAAAGGATGGAAGGGAAGAGACACATGTTCAGAGTCAAAGCAACCAAGGCCAACAAGCACCTTCTCTACTGCCATGCTGGTTTATATAATTCTGAAAGTGTACTATGACATCAGAAATTAAAGCTTAAAATGCATCCATGCAGAGAGTTTAACAGATTGTCCATTTTTGCCTTGAGGGCATCTATTATATTTTCTTGCAGGCATGAATTTAGGACACAGCACAACTTTATATTTGAAACTTACTGGCTTTTGGTTTGTTTACAAGCTTAACAACATAGTAAAAACATAATCCAGGGAGACATTCTACAAATTACTGAATCCCAAATATCACTGCATTAAGTACACTAATATTGGTAACCAAAGACACCAAGGGCAGGCAGTGAATGTACATAAGTTTTTGGTTTGAAACATTTCTGCACCATCTTTTCAAATCAAATCCAAAAAATAATATATGCTTGGGAACACCTTGACATGTGAATAAAAGATTGCCAGAAACAGTTCAGTCAGCATAGTGCCATGTGGTCTGTCTTACCTTTGAACCCTCTTTAGCACACAACATATTCCACTTTGTAATAAAGCTATTTGTGTATTGGTTTGGTTCGACTACTAGAGGGCAGGGGTTGTGTTTTACTCACACTTTACTTAGCATGGAACTTTGTACACAGAAGATATTAAAAAATATTGTTTCTTAAACTGCCTTATATGGTATGGCTGTGCCTGGTTTAATTCCACAGGCTTCTAAGACAGGAAGTAATGTACTAGTCCTGTGGAACTCTTACCTGTTCCACTCTCAGCATATCAATGATCTGGTCAAATAATGGTGTCCTGAGCAGATCCCGGTGGATTAACAAAGTCTCCAAAGCATTACAGGCAGCTGGATATTCACATTTAGAGTCTCTGACTGAAAGAAGATGAGCAAAGAATTGTTTCCATTGACATGATCCAGAGCTGCAGAGGATGTAATATTTCCCCCTTGTAAAAGAGAAGACCCCACCCAGCTCACCTAGCCTGGTGACCTTATCGACACTGGCCTCGGAATCCACATACATGTGACAGATCCCTTCGCTGTGCCCCATCACTGGAATCCCCTTAGCAGCTTTCTGGATGTCTCTGACCAGCTGGGAAGAGCCACGTGGAATAATCAGATCTATCATTTTGTCTAGGCGGCAAAGATCTTCAACTTCTTCTCTGGTATTCACCTTTAGAAGGAAAGAAGAAAAAGATAAAGATGACATCTGACCACACAAAATATAAAAACAGCAGCTTCCCTTTTACAGATAAACATCTGTACACTCTGAGAACTAAGTGAGACACTGTGAAAACTTACTCTAAAAACAAAATTAAGTTCCCGATCATGAGAATCAAAAAGTTGTCCAGCAAATGCTTATCAAACACTATATATTCGGTGCTGTGCTCCACATCACATATCACGCAGGACAATGCATGCTGTCAAAGAGCTCAGCGTCGAGTAGGGAAGGCAGCACTAGGGTACTGCTAGCCATAATATAGGGCAGACAATTTTAAAAATGCCAGAAGCAGCGCAAAGGGGTATCTATGAAGGTTAAATGCAGTACACTACTCCAGGCCATGAAGATCACAAAAGGGAGTGGCCTCTCTCTTGGTTTTCTATTCACAGCATTGAGGAAACGTTGGGTTGGTCTTGCTAGGGAGTCATGGTTCTCATGACTTCTGATGGCAACTTCTACCCTGGGATGTGGATTGGAATGACTTAAAGAGCCTGTGTGAGGACACTGAGATTATGGGCATTTTGTTTTCTCTTGATTTTTAATTTTTCTCCATATGGTCATATTACTTTTATAACAAATATATATGTGTACCAGAATGTTCACAGCAACTTTATTCCACATAGCCCAAAACTGGAAACAACCTAAATATTCATCAACAGAAGAAAAGATGAACTGTAGTATATGCAGGTAAATGGAACACTACCCAGCAATTAAATGAGAAAACTACTGCTAGATGCAACAATGGGAATGCATGCCACAGACATAACGAACAAATGACAGGCAACATAAACGTGTGTTTTGTTTGATCTCATTTATATAAATTTCAAGAATAGGCAAAAGGCCGGGCATGGTGGCACATTCCCAGCACTTTGGGAGGCTGAGGCAGGCAGACTGCCTGAGCTCAGGAGTTCGAGACCAGCTTAGGCAACATGGTGAAACCCTGTCTCTACAAAAAACAAAAAACAAAAAAACCACAAAAGTTAGCCAGGTCTGGAGGCACACACCTGTAGTCCCAACTACTAGGAAAGCTGAGGTGGGTGGACTGCTTGAGCCTGGGAGGCTGAGGCTGCAGTGAGCCGAGAGCCGAGATTGTGACACTGCATTCCAGTCTGGGCAACAGAGCAAGACCACGTCTCAAAAAAAAAAAAAGGCAAAAGTAATTCAATGTGACAGAAGTCAAAAAAGTAGTTTGTGGGGAAGGGGGCTACATATTGACTGGGAAGGGCACAAGGGGGCCCTCCAGGATGTTGGACTGTTCTGTATCTTGATACGGCTGGTGGTTATACATGTGTGTGTGTGAACAGTCACAGAGTTGTTCACAGGATCTGTATACTTTACTGTACGTATGTTACACATCAATAGGAAGAAAAGGAGGGAGAGCGCCTATATGTAAGCTAGGAAGTGGTGGGGCTGGGATTTGAATCCCTAAAATCTGCGCTCTTTCCAACCACTATGTTGGCATAAGAAAAAAACCAGATTCTGGTCACTGAGTGTGTAATGAGCAGGTTTGTAGACATTCTCCCAGTAGCCAACAGAATCCTGGAATGCTGGAGCAAATGAGCCAAAAAAAAAAAAAAAAAGGATCTGGAGTCAGCCTAGGTCCAAATCTAAACTCTATCACACACCATGTGACTCTTGGGGAATTACTTTACCTCTGAATCTGTTTTTTCCCAATGTAGAAAATGAGTCTAATAATTAATGATATTTTCCTTATGGGACTGCTGTGACGATCAAATGAGTTAACGGATAAAATGAGCCTTGCACATAGTAGGTACTCACCAAGTAGTAGCTATTATTATCAAACTTCATTTGACAGTTGAGGAGAATGAGAAATGGTCAGTTAAAGTAATGACCTTAATAATAATAGTGATAACAGCATGATCTCATACTCAACACACCACATGACAATTTATGACAAACTTTCGTAAAGTTTCTCATCTGACTTACCCTAGATCACTCTGCCAATGACAGGAACCTAGGCCTCACACTCTAGGTCTGGTACTCCTGCTGCCTTGTGACCCAAAGAATGAAGGTCTAATTGACACTCTTGTAAATAAATAGTGCCAAGACGCAGCTATAAGGGAGGGGCCTTCCTAAGCCACTGAGGACCCATCTGGCTCTGCAGAATGGCCTAAAGTCTGTAGGCTCACAGGCCTGCTGGAGTGTCAAGTCTGCTTGTAGTAGTGTCTTGGCTCTATGAGGCCTAAGTTTTGCTTTAAATTCCCAAACACCTGATCTGGCCCCTCTGGGCCCGACTTGGTGCATTCCCAGGAACATACCAGCTGCACGGCCTCCTTGACTCCATGGATTGAGAGAGCCTCCTGGGTCAGGAGGTGGAGAATCCGGTTGCTGTGTGCAGCCTCCTTCCCTCCTTTGAGTAACAAGCCGTTACCACTTGCGATAGCCAAAGCTGCCACCTGCAGATCAAAGTGAGAGCAGTGGATCAAAGGAGACAAACAGTAATAGCAACAGTGATGTTAGCATTGACAAGCACTCCTTCTGTGCTAAGCACTGTGTTCATCATTTTATAAGCCCTATGCTGTTTCATCTTCACAACACTGCAGTGAATTAAGTGCCTGTTTTATCCCCTACTTTACAGATAAGGGCACTGAAGCCCAGAGAGGTTGATGACTCCCCACAGTCACACAGCTTACAAATAACAGGGCTGGGAGCCAGACTGAGGTGGTTTGACTCCAGAACAAACCACTGGATTTTAGCAACTAAACTATATGGCTTCCTTAGCACCATTAGCAAAGAGAACTGAGTTGGCCAGGTGCGGTGGCTCACGCCTGTAATCTCAGCAATTTGGGAGGCCGAGGTGGGTGGATCACCTGAGGTCAGGAGTTTGATACCAGCCTGACCAACATGGTGAAACCCCATCTCTACTATAAATACAAAAATTAGCCGGGCATAGTGGCAGGTGCCTGTAGTCCCAGCTACTCAGGAGGCTGAGGCAGGAGACTTTCCTGAGCCTGGGAGGCGGAGGCTGCAGTGAGCTGAGATTGTACCCATTCACTCCAGCCTGGGCAACAGAGTGAGACTCCGTCTCAAACAAACAAACAAACAAACAAATAAAGCAAAGAGAACTGAGTTAAGTGACCAGGGCCACATGGCACCTCCCACCGTGGAGAACAGGGTCTTCTGCCACCTCTGTAAGGAAGCACTTGCTTCATCTGATCAGGCTGAGGCTGGGCAGCTCCTCTGGCCACATCCTGCTCTGGCCTTGGAACTGTTCTGAGAGCTCTAAGTGCTTGGTGCTAAGAACCTAGAGAAGACCAGAGCTCCTGCCAGCCCCTGGGCAGCTGTGGTAGAGACTGCTGAGAACAGAGTCTTTTTCCCACATGCCTGTCTGGGGAGGAAAATGCCTGTCTGGGGAGGAAAATGTAAACTATCCAGGAGGAGGGCTAGTTGCCTTGTTAGAGCAAAGAGTGAGTGACACTGACCTGATCATCCTACCTCTTATAAAAGTTAAGTAAATTTTCTCCAGACATAAACACACAGAATACTGCATACAATTTTTAGGATTCATGGATTCTGTGAAACCATCCAGGGCTGAGTTCAGATGAGGAGCCTTAGCTGTAGTTAGCCAATGAGGTATCAGCTCCTTGTGAGGTATCAGCTGGTATGGATGAGTGGTAGCAAAGAAAGTTCATGGATATAGTCCACACAGAGACTTAGGCCCATTTCTATTAGCAGAGGTGAGTTTGGCAGTCATCACTGTGGCATTTCTGCAAGACAGGTATGTGGCCAGAGAGGCAGTGTGCCAGCATCGGCCAGGGACTGAGGATAGGCCTCAGTGGTATGGGAGTCCCTTGGTGAACACACTGGTTTTAGGAGATGTCAGAGTACCCTTCACAGAGCATTCCAGATTCCACAGTCACCTATGTCTTATAGTAAAGAGGTGCTAGTTTTTTGTTTTTAAAATAGAATTTCCCTTTGAGACTTTGGGGCTAGTGCAAAAGAAGAGCTGGTATCCTATAGGACAGTCCAGTGGGGGAAATGCTCCCAGAATTCTGGGAGGCAGTTTAGGGTAATAAAGTGGGGCCACTCTCTAATGACACCTTGTATTTCCCAGCATGGCTGCTTGGCAAGAACTTTAACGCATGCTTTCTCAACCGGAGGCTGTGATATGTCAACTTGCTTAAACAGGATTGCATTCTTTTCTCTTTTTTGAGATGGAATCTCGCCCTGTTGCCAGGCTGGAATGCAGTGGCACGATCTCGACTCACTGCAACCTCTGCCTCCTGGGTTCAAGCGATTCTCCTGTCTCAGCCTCCTGAGTAGCTGGGACTACAGGTCCCACCATGCCCAGCTAATTTTATATTTTTTAGTAGAGACAACGTTTCACCATGTCGGCCAGGATGGTCTCAATCTCTTGACCTCGTGATCCACCTGCCTGGGCCTCCCAAAGTGCTGGGATTACAGGTGTGAGCCACCGTGTCCAGCCAAGAGTTGCATTCTAATTTCCATTAACTACTGAAAGTTCTTTTTCCTAACAGATGTACTTATAGGAAGCCATCAGTGACGCTGACAATAAAGGGGTCCGTTTCACATGGGCCAAGCCAGTTACTCATGAATGAGAGCAGCAGGCTAACAGAGACTTGTGGTCAGAGAGCAAAGTGAACCACAGGCTAAGATATTTGGAAATTTGCTCCTGCACTGTGGTATGGTAGGTTGATTTGGGCTCCAGTCCCAGTTGCACCTTACAAGTGTGACAGGAATATTACCTTCTATGAGGTTCAGTTTCTCTAGCTCTAAAATGGACATCTGAACAACGACTTTAGGATACTGGAGGAATCAAGAACGTATATTACCTCAAGAACAACCTGAGAATAAAGTCTCAAAAATTATCTTTTTTTTGGTTAAAAGACCTTCACACACACACAACTGTCTTTGGGAAACCTATCTCCAGTATTGAAAATATATTCTTCAGGATACAAAATCAATGTGCAAAAATCACAAGCATTCCTATACATCAATAACAGACAAACAGCCAAATCATGAGTGAACTCCCATTCACAATTGCTACAAAGAGAATAAAATACCTAGGAATCCAACTTACAAGGAATGTGAAGGACCTCTTCAAGGAGAACTACAAACCACTGCTCCATGAAATAAAAGAGGACACAAACAAATGAAAGAACATTCCATGCTCATGGATAGAAGAATCAATATCGTGAAAATAGCCATACTGCCCAAGGTAGTTTATAGATTCAATGCCATCCCCATCAAGCTACCAATAACTTTCTTCACAGAATTGGAAAAAACTACTTTAAAGTTCATATAGAACCAAAAAAGAGCATTGCCAAGACAATCCTAATTCAAAAGAATAAAGCTGGAGGCATCATGCTACCTGACTTCAAACTACACTACAAGGCTACAGTAACCAAAACAGCATGGTACTGGTACCAAAACAGAGAGATAGACCAATGGAACAGAACAGAGGCCTCAGAAATAACACCACATATCTACAACCATCTGATTTTTGACAAACCTGACAAAAACAAGAAATGGGGAGAGGATTCCCTATTTAATAAGCGGTGCTGGGAAAACTGGCTAGGCATATGTAGAAAGCTGAAATTGGATCCCTTCCTTACACCTTATACAAAAATTAATTCAAGATGGATTAAAGACTTAAATGTTAGACCTAAAACCATAAAAACCCTAGAAGAAAACCTAGGCAATACCATTCAGAACATAGGCATGGGCAAGGACTTCATGACTAAAACACCAAAAGCAATGACAACAAAAGCCAAAATAGACAAATGGGATCTAATTAAACTAAAGAGCTTCTGCACGGCAAAAGAAACTACCATGAGAGTGAACAGGCAACCTACAAAATGGGAGAAAACTTTTGCAATCTACCTATTTGACAAAGGGCTAATATCCAGAATCTACAAAGAACTCAAACAAATTTACAAGAAAAAAACAACCCCATCAAAAAGTGGGCAAAGGACATGAACAGACACTTCTCAAAAGAAGACATTTATGTGGCCAACAGACACATGAAAAAATGCTCATTGTCACTGGTCATCAGAGAAATGCAAATCAAAACCACAATGAGATACCATCTCATGCCTGTTAGAATGGCATTCATTAAAAAGTCAGGAAACAAGATGCTGGAGAGGATGTGGAGAAATAGGAACGCTTTTACACTGTTGGTGGGGGTGTAAACTAGTTCAACCATTGTGGAAGACAGTGTGGGCATTCCTCAAGGATCTAGAACTAGAAACACCATTTGACCCAGCCATCCCATTACTGGGTATATACCCAAAGGATTATAAATCATGCTACTGTAAAGACACATGCACACGTATGTTTATTGCAGCACTATTCACAATAGCAAAGACTTGGAACCAACCCAAACATCCATCAATGATAGACTGGATTAAGAAAATGTGGCACATATACACCACGGAATACTATGCAGCCATAAAAAAGGATAAGTTCATGTCCTTTGCAGGGACATGGATGAAGCTGGAAACCATCATTCTCAGCAAACTCTCACAAGCACAGAAAACCAAACAACGCATGTTCTCACTCATAGGTGGGAACTGAACAATGAGAACACTTGGACACAGGGCGGGGAACATCACACACTGGGGCCTGTCGGGGGGTGGGGGTGGGGGACTGGGGGCGGGATAGCATTAGGAGAAATAACTAATGTAAATGACGAGTTGATGGGTGCAGCAAACCAATATGGCACATGTATACCCATGTAACAAACCTGCACGTTGTACACATGTACCCTAGAACTTAAAGTATAATTAAAAAAAAAAAAAAAGAAAATATATTCTTCCTCCAATATCCACACCAGCCTCCAATGGCAGGGTATTTATTCACCCGGGGTATATACACACCTGGGGTAGACAGTCAGGACGAGATTCAAAGATCACCAGCAGAACTCCAATTGGGACAGTCACTTGTTCCAGTTCCAGGTTTTTGGCGATTCGGGTGCGGCGCAAAACACGTCCCACGCTGTCCTGGGAGGAGGCTGCGATCTGTCGCAGACCGATGGCCAGGCTGTTCAATTTGGATGTAGAGAGGCTTAAACGTTTCAGCAGAGGAGGTGCAAGTCTCCCTGAAAAGCCATTAAGAGGACATGATGAAGTAGCAGACCTGGCAGGCTACAGCTACCAACCAAGGGGCCTTTTTTTTTTTTTTTTTTTTCCCGAGACAGGGTCTCACTCCGACGCCCAGGTTGGAGTGCAGTGGTATGATCTAGGCCCAATGCAACCTCTGCCTCCTGGGTTCAAGCGATTCTCCCACCTCAGCCTCCTTAGTAGCTGGGACTACAGGCATGCACCACCAGGCCTGGCTTATTTTTGTAGAGATGGGGTTTCACCAGGTTGGCCAGGTTGATCTTGAACTCCTCAACTCAAGTGATCCACCTGCCTCAACCTCCCAAAGTGCTGGGATTAGAAGTGCGAGCCACCGTGCCTGGCCCAACTGATGTGTCTTGATGTTTTACTGAACATGTGGGACTGCATTAGGAACAGACTTGGGAAGACAATGACATGCCACTTAAACGGTCTTTCTTGGGGGTTCATTTGGTAGTACACAGCATCATGTAAAGCTGTGTACCCTGATACCCTTTGTCCCAGCAATTTCAGTTCCAGAAATTTATCATTTGTATGAACAGGCAGGCATGTAATAAGGATACTTACCATGGCATTTTTGTAATGCTGAGAAACTGAATTCTACCTAAATATTCAGACAATGGTTTATAATTGTTATTATAAATAATATATCTAGGTTCACTGACATGGAGAGCTGTCTAGGATATAGTCTACGAAAAAGGCAAACTATAAAACAGCATGTATGATATGATCCTATTTATCAAACACTGCACATATATGTGTGCAAGAGAAGAAATCTGGAACACATCCAGAATAGTAATAATCTATCTTTCTATATTTTTTTTTTATAATGAGTGAATTATTTTTATAATCAGAACCAACAAAGATGTTTTCTTCTAAAATCAAATGTTAAATATTTTGGGAAGGAGAACAGAATTTTAAAAAAGAAGACTTTTTTGCTTTTTTTCTTTTAGAGACAGGGTCTCAGTGTGTCACCCAGGCTAGAGTGCAGTGGTGCAATCATAGCTCATTGAAGCCTTGAACTCCGGGGCTCAAGTGATCCTCCTGCTTCAGTCTCCAGAGTAGCTAGGACTACAGGCATGTATCACCATGGCTGGCTAATTTAAAAACATATTTTGTAGAGATAGGGGTCTCACTATGTTGCCCAGGCTGGTCTCGAACTCCTGGGCTAAAGTGATCCTTCTGTCTCCACTTCCCAAAGTGCTGGGATTACGGGTATGAGCAACAATGCTTGGCCAAAAAAAAATAGAATTATGGCAAGCTCATATGCAGAATTTTCTATTTTTTTGAGATGGAGTCTCGCTCTGTCGCCCAGGCTGGAGTGCAGTGGCGCAATCTCGGCTCACTGCAAGCTCCGCCTCCTGGGTTCAAGCCATTCTCCTGCCTCAGCCTTCCGAGTAGCTGGGACTACAGGCGCCCGCCACCACGCCCGGCTAATTTTTTGTATTTTTAGTAGAGACGGGGTTTCACTGTGTTAGCCAGGATGGTCTCCATCTCCTGACCTTGTGATCTGCCCACCTTGGCCTCCCAAAGTGCTGGGATTACAGGCGTGAGCCACCGCACCCGGCCCAGAATTTTCTTTAAAAACAGTAGTATGCATGGTGTGATTCTCTCTCTCCACACACAAACATGTACGTACATATTCATATATATACATGTATATACTCAGGAAGACCATTTGAAATCATATATCACAAATCATTACTGTGGTCAATGTTGAGATTACAAAAATTTTCCCTTTCCTTTTTTTACAGTCACAGCCACCAAGATAAAATAATAAAAAGATTTCCGCCTTGGGGGGAAGCAACTGACCTTATATTAAGAAAAAAAATTAAACCATCTTTCTACCAACCAATTATACAAATTAATTAATGTTCTTTACTTTTCCCCATATGCTAAAAAAACAAGTTTTAATTATAGTGTATGTTAAATGTTACATCCTGGCTTTTCACCTCACAATGCAAGTATATTTTCCATGTTGCAAAAAATTATCTTAATTACTACTAAATATTCCATTAATTTGATACAGCTGAACGCACTTAACTACACCTACATTATTAAATGCTCAGCTTGTTTCCAGTTTTTCAGTGTGATAAATCTTGCTCTAAGTATCTTTAGATAAAGAGCTATTTTCTTTTCTTTCTTTCTTTTTTTTTTGAGATGGAGTCTTGCTCTGCCGCTCAGGCTGGAGTGCAGTAGCGCAATCTCGGCTCACTGCAACCTCTGCCTCCTAGGTTCAAGCGATTCTCCTGCCTCAGCCACCTGAGTAGCTGGGATTACAAATGTGAGCTACCACGGCCAGCTTTTTTTTTTTTTTTTTGAGATGGAGTTTTGCTCTTGTTGCCCAGACTGGAGTGCAGTGGCGCCACCTCGGCTCACGGCAACCTCTGCCTCCCGAGTTCAAGCGATTCTCCTGCCTCAGCCTCCTGAGTAGCTAGGATTACAGGCATGCGCCACCAAGCCCGGCTAATTTTGTATTTTTAGTAGAGATGAGGTTTCTCCATGTTGGTCAGGCTGGTCTTGAGCTCCCAACCTCAGGTGATCCGCCCACCTCGGCCTCTGAAAGTGCTGGGATTACAGGCGTGAGCCACTGCAGCCAGCTGTAATTTTTGTATTTTTATAGAGACGAGGTTTCACCATGTTGGCCAGGCTAGTCTCGAACTCATGACCTCAGGTGATCCGCCCACCTTGGCCTCTCAAAGTGCTGCGATTACAGTCATGAGCCACTGCGCCCAGCTGTAATTTTTGTATTTTTATAGAGACAAGGTTTCACCATGTTGGCCAGGCTGGTCTTGAACTCAGACCTCAGGTGATCCGCCCACCTTGGCCTCTCAAAGTGCTGGGATTACAGGCGTGAGCCACCGCACCTGGCCTAAACACCTATTTTCTTTAGAAATAGTTTTTGAGGATAAACTCCCCGAACTGGGATTGCTAAGCCACGCTCATGTATACCCAGGGCTTTGTTCTTAACCCACTGTGTGTCCTTATGCATGTTCAGAGAGGTATAGCTGGGATCAGGAGTCAAAGTTCTGCCAACAACAAGCTGTGGAACCTTGGGCAACAACAGGTTTACCCTCTGTGGGTCTTAATTCTTTTACTTTAAATTAATGAGTGGATAGTATCAAAGATTTCTTCCAGTTCTGAAAATCTATTTTACCTTTTGTAATACTATAAAAATGAGATATAAATTCTAGAGGAAGTTCTAAAACAATGGTTCAAAACTGTTTTAAGGAATGAAAGTAACATTGTTGAACCTTGCAAAACTTCTTTGAAAGAAACACCATTAATATGGATGTTCAAGATAATGCAAAGGAAATTTAAAACCCCATAAAATCAATCCCTATTATTTTTAAGGGGGAAAAGACAGGATTAAGAAAAAGAAGAGAAAGAGTCAGGGCCCTGACTCTCTACATGTCTAAGTGTTTGCAATGTGAATTCAACATCTTACTTTACCATTAGCACCTCAAGGGTATTTCTGGATGGCACCTGGTGCTAACTCAGGGAAGACAAAAGACTGGTTAATTAACTAAGAAACAAGCTATCTTTCTTCACAGGCTGCACAAACTATTTCTACAACTCTTTCACATGTACAGTCCATCTGTGTTTAAATCCTGGTCCATCACTGACCATATGGCTTTGGGCAAGTGACAACTTCTCTGAGCTTCAGTTTCTTTCTCTGTCAAATGGGGATAATAAGTAGTAGCTATCTCAGAGGCACTATGTTATGAAGATTAAATGACATACTGACTGCATAGCCCTTAGCACAGTGCCTGTCAATACAGAAAGGCTTCAATGAATGTTAGCTATTAGCTGAATGTCTTAAGCGGTGGGGTTTTCAATCTTGTTCTTTTTTGTCCTGACAGCCATAGTAGCCACAGCTTGTGACCTGTGGGGAATGAAAAAGGCTCCTCTGGGGGTTGTACTAAAGTATCTGGGGAAGGAGAATACCAGCCACCCATCTACCCTCAATAGAAATGATACATAATGTACAATTTCTTTTATAACAATCCTTATCTTTAGGCAGACATAAGAATTATTAGTAAAACTAAAAACCAAAATAACGCACACCCGTCCACAACATTGACTCTAAATTGCCTGGTCTTTACCCTCTGCTTCCTCCAAGTCTTTTTTGTTGGCTAACAGGATCTCATCACGCTGGTCCGTCAACAGATCAGCCAGATGATGGATAATTTCTGCTCTCTAGAAGAAAGGTACACCATTAAAAAAACAGAGATGTTAATCCAAGAAGAATGCACACCGCAGTTTTTAAACCTACTCTTCTGAGAGTGCCAGGCCTTGCTCCCACATCCACGATCATCACCAGTTGAAATCTCCTGAATTCCCATCACTTTCCACCACTGCTCCCCTTATTTCTTCCTTCCTCTCTCACTGCCAACCTCTAGGTCACATCTTACTTTTCCTCCTTTTTTTTTCTTATGACTCCTGATTATTATAATTAGCAAACCATGGCTAATTATAATAATCAGGAGTCATAAGAAAAAAAAAAGGGGGGAAGGGGCATGATGGATACAATCTGTAGGAGACTGTATAATCTGTAGATTACGTAACGTACAGGGGCCAGTACTTTGAATTAACATGTTACATAGAGTCTTACATATTTAATGTAAGTTTATTACATTAGTTAGTTTATTTCCAGGTAAGTTTTTACATCTGGTTCTTCCTTGTAAATTATTTATTTAATGCATTTAATCAAAGTGAAAAAATTCAGTCCTAGGTACTTGAAGACACCCCAAACCTGACCCTGCTAGATTAGGAAATGTGGCAAATCAGTATGCTGATTATTGGAGGAGCAGAGGGAAGTGGTTTGAAACGGAAGCCAGGCTCCTCCTTGGCTTTCCTTTCTCTGCCGTTGGAGTTACTTTCTCTTTTCTCAGGCCAAAGGATTCACTAGTATAAACCCCCATACATCTTCACTCTCAAATCTGTCCTTGACAACATAACCCCTGGGGGACTAGCTCCCAGCTTCTACCTGACCTCCTCACCACTTCCAGCCTCATCATGTTTGCTACTTAGACTAATTCAAGCCAGACAGGTCAGGGCTACCAACTATGGAGCAGGCTCTCGAGCTTCCCATCTTCTAGGCAAGTCAGGGGATTTGGAATGGGTTGGGATAAGTAATTTTCCCACATTTCCATGCCCAGTATGTGGCAGAATTAGGTAACCTTCCTAATCTCATCATTTTTATGATGCTTTTGATCAAAACATCATAGCGATGAAAAGTTATCTTGGGCCTCTGTCTATAAACGATAAAATGGAAAATAAAATTAAGAAAAAGAAAAAAGGCAGAGCAAATTTGAATCAGACTTGTAACTCAGATAACTCTGTGGCTCACTAGGAATAAAGATGGAGTCAGCAGGTTTGACTCCTGTAACCATACAGCATGACTCACTCTGAAAACTATAACAATATTATCACCTAAGGTTATTACCTGCTCAGGTTCCAAGGTGGCCAACATCCTTCCTCCAGATCGAGCCATTTCTCCCTGCTGCTCAACAGTAGGGCCTGCAAGAATATATGCAAATATCAGGTCATGGTCACTTTAGTTCTGTCTCTAGTTCTACTACTACTACAGAGAGAACTACCAGCACATGCACAAGCTCGTGACACCCACAGAAGGAATACATGATGTCCTGGTATGCTTGTTTCACACAGGGGATCACCATGACCAATAAAATAGCAAAAGAATGTGCCAGATTCACTCAGGTATAAACACAAGAACTTGCCTGTATTTCTGGGGCAGACAATATACTTTGTTTTCTAGAATTCTTCTGAATTCCACTTCGGCGATATTTTTTAATGTGTTTACACTTCTGAATGCAGATTATGAGGCAATTCTGTCCTTTGTGAACACTCGAGAGCACATACTGTATCATATGCATCTTTGCATCTCTAGTGCTTACTAGCACCTGGCATCTAACATAGGCCTAGCAAATGTTTCTTGAGAAAATCAATGCTTATATATTTTAACCAAGTGATTTTGCAGAGAATAGGTCTAGATAGGCAGGTTAGATAGAATTTCACAAAAGCAAAGCAAAATCCGATTTTGCAAACAGCGTTCAAAACAATGCCATATTTCATAATATTAGCATATCAATTTTGTGATGTCTAACTAAGCCAGGTGTCACTAGTTTCCATCACAGGCCTTGGGACCTCATGAAGAACTATTTACCTGCAGGCTTTACTTCTGAAAAGAAGGTACCAACTTTCTTCCCCTCCACGATGTCTGTGATGACGTGCCCAGACACCTTTGGGTGGGTTCCATTGGCAATAACAACAGAAGTGCCACCTTGCAAAGCCCAGAGGGCTGCTTTCACCTAATGAGACAGGTTAGATCCAGTAAAGATGAGATTCAGACCTATTCACCCACATTTTAAACTTGCAAAAAGATATAAAATACAAGTTGATATTGAACAACTTAAGTATATGAGAGAATGTTTTTAAAAGCTTAGAAGCTCTGAAAACATATAACAGCTCACACACTTTCCAGCTTAACCTTGGCATGTGTTACTTAAAGGTAAACCAACCTATCCTTTGTTTCCAGTCTGTTCTCTCTTCAGTCTCTCTAGTATGGGACTCATAACTTCTACATTTGATTTACTGTGCCTCAACTTAGAAACAACTAAGTACACCAACAGGCTGGAGTTTGACCAGAGTCTTATCTTGAGTACTTTTGGCTTTTCTAAGTGGGGGTCTTGTCCTCATCTGTGCTGTTGATACATGTGATGCTGTACCTTACGGGTATAACTTCTAAGAACAATTAATGGGACACAATTTTTGAAAGATTTCATCAAGAAATATTTGAACTGATGAGAGATTTATGAATTATGAAAAATATATAGGCCCTGCCCTTGCAGAGTTTACAACATGAACACACTGTTCATATAATATTAACGAGAAAACCCACACACACAGACATAACTACATAACTAAATGTTGGAATGCAACACTCATTAAATCTGTATTTAGGTATGTACATATTTAAGTGTGTATGTGCCTCCTATCTGAACCATTAACCCCCAAATAATTACAAAAGTAAAAAGGATACAATATAGTTTGGGCTTTAAAATTGTTATAGGCAGTTAAGGCACCAGATTCTTACCTTGGCTTCCATGCCACCCATTCCCACTCTAGACTTGGTTCCAAATGTCACAGACTGCTGATCTCCAGGATAAAATATATCAATAAGCTTTGCATCATCTGACCCTGGGGGGCTGTCAAAAAGGCCTAAAAAATAGACAAGAGTCAGTAATACTGCTTTGATGGAAGTGTCTCCAAGACAGGCCTCCCCAGGGCACCTGCCAATCACTCAGTACTTTACTCATCCAAATGAATTCCACTGCACTACCGCCTGCTTTAACCAGAAAAAGAGAACAAAGGATTCGACACTGACAAACAGCTCCAGGAAGACTCATCTTACATATTTCTATAACCTGGCTTAATAAATAAATGTTTCCCAACATCAGACCATGGCCATATCCTCGGCACAACATTTATTAGCCCTGCCCATATTCCTGGCAAGGTGTCCTTAATTCTGCCATTGCTACTTATGATGCTGTGCTTTAAGGACAGAACTGAAAAAGAAGGGTGGCTATTGCAGAAACAGCATAGCAGCCATATACTGTTTAATGTGACTGTTTCCAAGCAGGATGAAATGCAACAGAGGTACTCATTAACTCTCACAATACCCTTTGAAACAGTCACAAATTTACACTCCCAGGTTTATGAGTGAGTCACTGTAGAGGTTAGGCTGAGTCAGCAGGAGAGTGCGTGACTCTTGGCATTCAGTCTGGATTTATTACCATTAAGTGTATGTCCCTTTTGTAACTAAGTGGAGTGACATAAAATAGTTACCTGAAACGTTACATGCATACAATCCAAGATGAAAAAATCCTCAGAATTTCACTTTGAAAAAGAGTAAGTAGGAGCTTGGGCAAGAAAAAGTGGGGGTAAGAAAGGGCTGAGAAACTGGAGTTAAATCAAGACCTAAAGTGGACACAGATGGGGAGGCTGGGGACTGGCTGAAGGACATTTTGGGCGGTGATTTTTCTGGTTTCAAGTTACTGCTTTTCCTGTGCTATAATACACCTCTCCCCTCTATTATTCCAAACCTTTAAGACAATCTTGCTACATACTACCTCTCTGCAGGAGTAACTGAATCAGGGAAGTGAGGAAATCAATGCCTATTGTAGAGCAAAGCAGTGGCAACCATAAACAGTGCAAATTATTACAGGAAAAGAAAAAATAACCTTTCACAATCTGTCAGTCTCAACCCACTACTCCACAACTCTCCAGGATTTAGGGTTAGGATCTTCCCAGAAGATACAGTGCTATGAGATCACAGATTTAGATTTGGAAGCTGTTTCAGTTTCATATATTAGTATAGGAAAGATTGGACAATTCTAGCCAAACCTTCTCCAAAGACAGTGAGGGGTTCCTAACATTCTGATAATGTGCCTACTCCTCTTTTCCCCTTACCCCACCAAGAGCATAGTTAAAATTCAGATACTGTTCTAAAAAATCCACACTCCGTAGAAAACAAATTAGGATAATCACAATAAGAATGCCAGTCTACCAATGACCTGATTTTGGTGCTTGAAGCTGCATCAAAACGATTTGCTAGAGTCTTGTTCAAACTGGGTTTTATAAATTAATCTCGAAACCTTACATTTTTTTTTTTTACCTTGTCAAGCAGTATAAGAGATAAGGAAGAGTGTAGCTTTTTTAATTGAACAGACTCACATTTGAAACTGGCCTCTGTCAAGCACTTGCTATGTGACTTTAGATATACCATTTAATAGATCTGAATTTAATTTTAAATTAAATTAAAAAAATTATTTCTTCTTCTTTCCTCCCTCCTCTCCTGACAGGGTCTCTGTTTCTGTCACTCAGGCTGCAGTGCAGTGGCATGATCACAGTTGACTGCAGCCTCAACTTCCTGGGCTCAAGTGATCTTACTGCCTCAGCCCTCCCAAGTAGCTGGGATTACAGGCATGTGCCACCGTGCCCAGCTTGAACCTAATTTTTAATTTCTTCATCTGTAAAACTGGGTTAGCCTACCTACTACCTACTTTGTAGGGTTGCTACAAAGATTGAATAAATTACATTTATCAAGCACCTAGCACACTATGTGCTCATACTAGAAATTCAATAAAAACTTGCTGATTGGCCAGGCGCCGTGGCTCACGCCTGTAATCCCAGTGCTTTGGGAGGCCAAGGCAGGAGGATCAGGAGGTGAGGAGTTCAAGACCAGCCTGGCCAACATGGTGAAACCCCTTCTCTATTAAAACTACAAAAATTAGCCAGGCGTGATAGCACGCACTTGTAATCCCAGCTACTAGGGAGGCTGAGACAAGAGAATCACTTGAACCCAGGAGGCGGAGGTTGCAGTGAGCCGAGATCGTGCCACTGCACTCCAGCCTGGGTGACAGAGCAAGACTTCATCTGGGGGTGGGGTGGGGGGAATGAATACATAGAAAACCTGTTGATTAACCAAAATGCCTTTTTTCTCTAGGGTGGCTCACACCTACCCCAACTTAGCTGTTCCTATCCTGGGACTTCAAATTACAGTGGATAACACAGGACTAGACTTCTTACAGGTAAAGATATTGACATGTAGGTGTCGTATCTCTGACTTACCACATGGGCAGAGACAGATCAATTCATCTATGTCTGCCCCTGCCTCCACTAGGTAGTCCCTGCTCTTACCTCACAACTGCTTGAGCATAAAACAGAGCACAGGTCCTGCCATGTTAACCTGCCCTGGTGTGGGCTGGGAATTAAGTAGAGGTTTTCTAACCTTCTGGGAATGTTAACAGGGGACTTTCGGAATCCTAGATTTTGGACACAGCTACTATATTTCTTATGGGTCAGAATGTGAAATGGAAATAGCTTAAGAAAGCTTGAGAAGAGTGAATGGAAAGACATATTAGAGCCAAAAGTGGCCCCTCCAGGAAGAAGGGAACAGCAGAGAAGAAAAGAGTAACATATAAGATTATGGTACCCAGATAGCCTAGACTTCTACAGTGGCTCCAACTTAAAACAATCTGAACCAACAAAGAAAAAAAAAAAAAATCCACAATCTGTCCTATGGTTTACATTAAAAACTGAAAGTAATCAAAAGTACGATAAGATATTACTTCACACCCATTAGGATGGCTATAATAAAAAAGGCAGATAAAAACAACTGAATAGGCCGGGCCCGGTGGCTCACAACTGTAATCCCAGCACTTTGGGAGGCTGAGGCGGGTGGATCACAAGGTCAGGAGTTCAAGACCAGCCTGGCCCAAATGGTGAAACCCCATCTCTACTAAATATACAAAAATTAGCCAGGTGTGGTGGCAGGCGCCTGTAATCCCAGCTACTTGGGAGGCTGAGGCAGGAGAATTGCTTGAACCCGGGAGGTGGAGGTTGCGGTGAGCCGATATCGTGCCACTACACACCTGCCTGGGTGACAGGATAAGACTCTGCCTCAAAAAAAACAACAACAACAACTGAATAACAGCAATGATGTAAACACATTAGAACCTTCATACAATGCTGGTGAGAATGTGAAATGGTATACAGCTACTTTGGAAAACAGTCTAGTAGTTCCTCAAAAGTCTTTTAAACAGAGTTACCATATGACCCTGCAATTCTACTCTTAGGTGAAATAAAAACATGTTCACACAAAAACGTGTCATGAATGTTCATAGCTAATGTCCATCAACTGATGAACTGATAAATAAAACATGGTATATCCACAGAGTGGAATATTATTCAGCAATAAAAACAAATGAAGTATTGATACATGCTGTAAAATGGATGAACCTTGAAAACATGCTAAGTGAAAAAAGCCAGTCACAAAGGACCACCATAGTATATGATGCCATTAAAATAAAATGTCCAGAACAGGTTAATCCATAGAAACAGAAAGTATACTGGAGACTGCCTAGGGATAGGGAGTTTGGGTAGAAGTGGGGAGTGACTGCTAATGGTTATGGAGTTTCTTATTTGGGTGATGAAAGGGAAAGTGTTCTACACATGACTGGTTTTGGTTGCACAATTATGTGAATATACTAAAAATCACTGAATTGTAAACTTTTATTTATTTATTTATTTTTGAGATAGGGTCTCGCTCTGTCACCCAGGCTGGAGTGCAGTGGCGCGGTAACAGCTCACTGCAGCCTGGAACTCCCAGGTCCAAGAGATCCTTCTGCTTCAGCCCCGAGTAGCTAGAACCGCGGGCACACACCACCATGTCCAGCTGACTTTTCTATTTTTTGTAGAAACAGGGTTGATCTCGAACTCCTGGGCTCAAGTGATCCTCCTGCTTTGGCCTCCCGAAGTGTTGGGATTATAGGTGTGAGCCACCACGCCAGGACAGAATTGTCAACTTCAAATAAGTGAACTGTACGGTGTGTGAATTACATCTCCATAAAGCTGTTATTTAAGAAAAACAACTGAAAGCACCTGGAAGTAACATTTCAGGATTCAAACGACATCTCTTAGACTCACCCACCCTGTTTTGAGTTATAAAAGTCCTTTGTCAGAACATATGGCTAATGATCTATAGCAAAAAAACATCAGAGGGACTCAAGGAAAGAGGGAAACTCACGTGCTCACATATGTAGCATTTAAAACAAAGGGCAGATAAAAGAAAAAAGCATTACTTTGTACCTTCTACATCTGAAAGAACAATCAAGAGATCAGTTTTCATTTCCACAGCCAGTCGGGCAGCCAGGCTATCATTATCTTTAACACTAATAACCTAGAATGCAGATCAAAAAGTCGTCAGTGAGTGAGCTAAGCAGTCTAAAAAGAAATTCATGGAAGCACCCAGCCAAGCTCAGGCAAAACCAAGCTAGGATCACGCAAAACCAATGAACCCAAATATGCAGATGACAGCTCCTGCAGGCCCCTTCTATCTGCAAAACACACTGTCTACTGGCAATCCCTTTTCTAAACATGCAGTCTTCTAGCCACTGAAATATACAAGCCATGCTCATCGCACCATCTAAAGTGACTATAACACCTCACCCTGTTGAATGCAACCCCGAGTTCAGAAGAGCTTATGCAGTCACTGCTCCATGACAAGTTTCTCTCACAACTTTTCCATCTTGTTTATGCCAAACTTCCGGTGTTAGTGCATGCAGCATAGCATGGTGTTAGTGTCTCCAGCATGCTAAACCCTTGGAAATACTTTACCCACATTTACCCCCTGCAGGTCACTGTTGGGCTCAGCTGGGGGTACAACAGCATCATTTGTGTTGACAATGGGGACAATATTCATTCTAAGGAGTTCATGAAGTGTTCCATTGAGGTTCCGGCGCTTCTGCTCATCATGGAAATCCAAATTGGTCACCAAAATCTAAAAGGATTAAACAGATGGAAAATGCATGAGGGAAAAAAATGCTAAACTTCCCAGTATACAAAAGACGCTAAGAGTAGGGGAGTTAAACTTTAGGTTTCTGGGGCCCCATACAGATTAGAAGATTAGAATGAAATACACATAACTGGGTGCTATCCAATTCTTTTTTTTTTCTGAGATAGGGTCTTACTCTGTCGCTCAGGCTGTAGTGCAGTGGCATAATCTCTGCTCACTGCAACCTCCACCTCCTGGGTTCAAGCAATTCTCATGCCTCAGCTTTCCAAGTAGCTAGGATTACAGGCACACACAGCTAATTTTTGTATTTTTAGTAGAGATGGTATTTTGCCATATTGGCCAGGCTGGTCTTGAACTCCTGGCCTCAAGTGATGGGATTACAGGTGTGATCCACTGCACCTGGCCCCAATTCTTGTAGAGATAAAAAAAAATTACAATAATCTGAAAGATTTATTTAAGAATGTTCAAGACTTCTTGCAAAAGTACTTTAATCCTCAGAAAGCTACCAAATCCCAAAATCTCATCCATTTACAAAATTAAGAAAATTAATGTATCTATTTTAGAGGGATACTGGGGGAATCAGTGATTATCCATTAATTTCTTTTCTTTCTTTTCTTTTTTTATAGAGAGGGTCTTGCTCTGTTGTCCAGGCTGGACTTGAACTCCTAGTCTCAAGTGATCCTCCCACCTCAGCCTCCTGAGTAACTGGGACTAAAGATGCATACTGCTGTGCCCCAGCAATTTCTAAAATATCTCTGTATCCTAGGATCTGATTTAGGGCTTGGTCATAGTAGGCCCTTAAATATTTGGCGAGTGAGTGAATAAATTATTTACCCTGCTTAGAAAAGTGTGTTAGACAAAATGGAATAGGGCTGTGTTGTCACTGCTCTTGCTCTGAAGCAGACTATTACTGGAGTTAACTAAGACTGTGTGAGCATGTGCGGTTAGTCTGAGAAATTTATGGAAGTTAGTCTTTAGTCACAAGCTGAAAGAGGGGCAGAACACAAATTGGTTCAAGGGAGGAGATGAGCATAAGGTGCTCAAAGGTAGAATGGAGAGCTGGGTGTGTGGGCTAGTAAACAGCTCTGCTTTCTAGCTTGAATCAGAATTTTATGCAATGTTTAGGAGAAAAAGATAAATGGGTAAATGGAGATAGCAAGAAACTAAATGGCAACAAACCTTGAGGCTCAACAATAAATAATGTAATCTCTCTAATGTTTACGGAAGAGGGTTCTTGCTGTGTGGGGCAGGATGAGGTAGGGAAAGTTGGAAGCAAATAGTAAAGAAAGCAGGCACTGAAACAGTCAAAGTGAGGATGGTTAAGGGTCTGGCTATGGTAACTGAGAAGAATATAGCAATAAAACAGTAGCCTTAATGGTATATAAAACACAGGAAACATATATATAGAAAAATAATTCACTCACTCGATAAAAAATTTGCTGAGTACCTCTGAAATGCCAGGGTCTGGCTGCTGGAATGGAGAATAAGAATGTTGATGTCTTGGGGAAAAATAAAATGGAGCATATTTTTGAAAGGGAAGATCATGAACTCCTTTTCAGAAAAGCTTAGTGCTGTTGGACACAGGACTAGGTCAAAGCTGAACACATAGATTCTAGTCACGATGGTGAAAGATCAAACAATTAATATAAACCCGTGTGTAGGAGAGACAAGCAGGAGGTTTAAAGGTCCAGGAAAAATACCTGTCACCAAAATAGCTTCACAAACATGGCCTGAGGATCTCAGCATGAAGGTAGGAGATAAAGAGTCCCAAGAGGGAAAAGTATGTGTTTAGACAAGCACAATCTGTTGAGGGAAAATCAGTTTCCCTTCTATGAAGAAAAAACAAGCTGTTTTAAGTGTTTAAGTCTTTAACCTGGCTACTGGAAATTTTCAAAAGCCACTGATAATGGTCTTCTGTGTAGGATTACTGAAGAAAATAAGGAACCACAGGACAAAGTACAAAGGGCAAATATTTTCTGTAGATATGATGGCCTTGTGGGAAGACACAGGTGTGAGAGGAAAAGAGCCCAGGGATTGAAGCTTGTTGGGAACCGGAGGGGGCAGGGCTCTTCTTTCACTCAATGTAAATGGAAACAATGGCTGATGCTGCATGGACTCTTAATGCTACTGTCATTCAAAACAAAACAAAACAAAAACAAACTCTCAAAAAGTTTCATCCCTGGGAAAAACCAAACCAAAGCAAAATCATAGCTCCCTGACTTGAGCTTCCTCACCTGGCTCCAGGCACTTTAAAAAAATTAAAGACCAAAATTGTCATTGGACTGTGAAGAGAAAGCAAATAATAAAGAAGAGTGATAGAAATAGAGATTTATATTGTATTTATACTAAGAGAAAAAAAGCTAAGACTACAGAAAGTGGGGTCCCAGCCATAGGCAATGGGACAAGTCCATGCCTTTCTGTTTTACCTCACTGACTTGAGGATACTCTGGTGTAATACCAGAACATCACTCTGGGTACAAACAGGCAAATGATGGAAAAACAAAAAATTAACAGGAAATGAAGAAGCAAAACCTGAAACAATATATGTATATATAACAATATCACCTGTGTAAAATAACATCTGTGCATGTAGTGTACATGTAAAATAATATCCATAATATAAAATAACAGCTATTTTACATCTTTACAGGTAAAGGAGTTTCAAAATAAAATAATTTGGGAGTTAGATTTTTTTTTCAGTTGTTTCTTGAAGTGACTTTGTTATTGAGATGTCTCTAGTGTGTAGTTGTACAGTTAAGAATATAATTCAAAAAAATTCAGGAGATTTAGGTAAAAATGAAACAATGTAGAAAGAAGGGTCTAGAACATTTAGGGGTAGCCACCAAAAATTCATAAGTCCCATGAGGACTGGAATCATGTCTGATTTGTTCACCACAGTATCCCCAATGCCCAAGACTGCTAGGTACACCACAGGTGCTCAATAAATATTTGCTGAATGAGTGAAAAACCAACCAATCACCAGCATTCCTCTTTCCCTTCAAAGCTTAATAAATATCTGCTATAAAAGGCAACCAACCAGGTGCAAAGAGAAGCAAGCCACCTGAAATCAAAGAAGCCAGTGAAATAAAGACATTTAACTTCTATATCTTCAAAAGTGTTAGCAGTTGTAATCCTAAGTTATTAGTGTAACAAGAGCTGATATTTACTGACAATGTATTATGTACCAAACACTGTACTAAATGCTTTTCATATATTTTCTCACTGAACCCTTCCAAAAATTATCTGAAATAGGCACTGATATTATCCCCATTTTCAGATGAGGAAACTGAGGCACAAAAAGGTTAGATAAGAAACTTTCTTCAGATCTCTCAAGTAGCAAGTGATGAAGCTGACACCATATTCCAGTAGTCTGGCTCCAGACCCCTTTGTTCCACAAGAACCACCCTCACAGGTCCCACACCCATTTCAAAGCCCAGCCTCTCACCTGGGCAGCACAGATGCTGTACTGGGTAAACATAGCCTCATACAAGGCCATCAGCCCACTCTGTCCGGCAGCTGCACAGGCTCGTGCCTCTAAGACTGGAATTGCCTGTAACATACCAATGAGACAAGGTGTGGTAGGGAATGAGGGAAGAAGACCTGAAGATCCATTTCAACGTGTGGGGAAGCAGCACTCACCATTTCTTTCAGCTGGTTCTGCCCTGAGTGGAGGGCCTGCCGCACGCTCTGAGACAGAAGGATCTCATGGCGCAAGCGTTGTTTGCCAAAGGCTACGGCTCCACTGGTCACCAGCATCATCTCTCTGCCCTGATTCTGCAGCACTGATACCTGGCAATGAGAAAGGAAAGGGGACCATAAGCCACTGTACTGTCTCTTTCATCTCTTCACAAGGGATGGAGGTAGGGTGGACTATTGAGTAGATTCCAAATACTGGTTTATGAACCAGCGTGTGGCTGGCTCTGGAAGAATCAACCAGATTGGTAAAAACACAGATTCCTACATCCTGTCTCAAATTTCTATTTGGCAGGTGGCAGATAAAAATCAGACATTTTAATTTATTTTTTAATTAAAACAATTGGCTGGGCATGGTGGCTCATGCCTGTAATTCCAGCACTTTGGGAGGCCAAGGCAGGCAGAATGCCTGAGCCCAGGAGGTTCAAGACCACCCAGGCAACATGGCAAGACCCAATCTCTACAAAAAATACAAAATTTAGCCAGGCATGGTGGTGCACGCCAGCTACTTGGGAGGCTGAGGTAGGAGGATCACCTGAGCTCAGGGAGGTTAAGGCTGCAGTAACCCATGATTGCACCACCACACTCCAACCTGGGCAATAGAATGAGAGAGATGCCGTCTCAAAAACAACAACAACAACAACAACAAAAAACCCTATGAAAAAAAATTTTTTTAAGACAGAGTCTTGCTCTGTCGCCCAGGCTGGAGTGCAGTGGCATGAATGTGGCTCACTGCAGCCTTGGCTGCCCAGGCTCAAGTGATCCTCCTGCCTCAGCCTCACAAGTAGCTGGAACTACAGGCTCATGCCACCATGCCCAGCTAATTTTTCTTTTTTAACACATTTTTGTAGAAATGGAGTCTCACTAAGTTGCCCAGGCTGGCCTCAAACTTCTGGTCTTAATCCATCCTCCTGCCACGGCCTCCCAAAGCATTGGGATTACAGACATGAGCCACCATGCCTGGCCTAAGTAAGACATTTTTAATAAGGAAATTCTGGTGTGTAGCCAAGTTTGACATCTATAGGACTTGATTGTATTAGGTTGGTGCAAAAGTAATTGCAGTTTTACCATTGACAGTAACGGCGAAAACCACAATTACTTTTGTGCCAACCTAATATTTGCAGGGAGTGTGTAATGCAGAAGGCCTAGTTGCTCCAAGAAATGAAGCCCAGAATAAAAGTCCGCAGGTAGGAAATGCAATGCAGACTCAGCAGATGGCGTCTCAGGTTCTAAGGCTTAACCTGGGAAAAGGAGGCTGTTCTGGTGGCATGTCTAATCCTATGGGTTGCCTCTGCCTACACCAGGGGCAGATGCTGACCTTGTTCTGCTCTGTCTGCCCAGAACCAAATGTGGTCACTTTGTTTCCTACCTTATGCAGACCTACATGAAAAAATTAAAGACTCAAGATGCAATAAAGTCAATATTCCTAAACTGTCCTTTCCTTCTGATGTCTGAACCCTTTTAACTGGTCCAGGAACTCACAAACAGCTATGATAAACCATGATTTAAAACAATAATAACTTTTTTTTTTTGAAACAGGGTCTTGCTTTGTCACCCACGCTGGAGGACAGTGACACACTCATGGTTCACTGCAGCCCTGACCTCCAGGACTCAAGCAATCCCCCTACCTCAGCCCCCTGAGTAGCCACCTTGGCTTCCCAAAGTGCTGGGATTACAGGTGTGAGCCACTGTGCCTGGCCCCGACAATATTATTTTATCACAGAAAGTTTCAGCTGGCTGAGGTGGGACGATTGCTTGAGGCCAGGAATTTGAAACCAGCCTGGGCAAAATAGCAAGACCCCATATCTATGAAAAATTAAAAAAAAAAAAAATAGCCAAGTAGCATGTGCCTGTAGTCCCAGCTACTCAGGAGGCTGAAGAAGGATGCCAACTGAGCCCTGGAGTACAGGACTGCAGTGAACTATGATTACACCACTGCATTCCAGTCTAGACGACAGAGCAAGACCCTCTCTCTAAAACAAATAAATAAAAATTTAAAAAAAAAGACAATTTCATACTTAACCAAAGTGCTGAGAATAGTATTATAAATCCCCATGTACATACCACCCAGTTTCACCAACTGTCTCTCATGGCCAATTTCCCACTCTCCAATAACCCCTCTATACCCTCACCATTGTTTTAATACAAATTCCAGGCAACAGACATGTTATTTCATCTGTAAATAGCTCAGTAATAACTGCTAAAAGATAATCACATATATATTATATATAATATATAATTATATATATTTCTCCACAAATCCATTATCTGAAATATTTCAATGATTTCCTTCATATCAAATAGCCAGTTCATATTTTCCCAATTTTTTTAGCTTGCTCAAATTGAGATGCAAATTAAACCCTGCATTACAAATTAATTGAAGTGTCTCTCAAGTCTCTTTAATTCATGGGTTCCCCTCTCCATCAGTTTTCCCCCTTGTAATTTTTTGTTAAACTGAGTTGTTTATTCTTTAGGATTTCCCAGCCTACATTTTCCCAACTGTGTCCTTATGGTATTAATACTGAGCTTTTTATACCCTATAAACTGCTGTTTGGTATGAAGGCTTTTCTTTTTTCCCCCAACAAGTCTTTATAAGTTGTGGTGTATATGTCCATGAAGGGGATACATAATGCCTGGTTATTTTTCTTTTTGTGATGTTAGCATCTGTTGATGATCATTGCCAAGATCCATTATTCCATCAGGAACTGCAAAATGCTGATACTCTAACTCAATGACTCCTTCATTTATAATCTGGAATAATTCTAAAAGGGAAACTCTCCTTTACCAACTATTTGGTTACCCTGAAGTACAGTTTGTCTATGAAAAACAGGACAAATGTGTGTCTCTTCCCCTTTACTCATCCATTTTCGATATGAGTAGCTTCTCTAGTGCCCTCCAAAAATGGCCAATGAGTTTTTTTTAAGTGTAATTATGAACTCATGGATTTAAACATATTTTGTTGCATTGTGCAGTGATTCCCCCCCCTTTTTTTTTTTGAGACTGAGTCTCACTCTCGCCCAGGCTGCAGTGCAGTGGCATGATCTCATCTCACTGCAACCTCCGCCTCCCAGGTTCAAGCGATTCTACCGCCTCCGCTTCTCAAGTAGCTAGGATTACAGGCAGGTGCCACCATGCCTGGCTAATTTTTGTATTTTTAGTAGAGATGAGGTTTCACCATGTTGGCCAGGCTAGTCTTGAACTCCTGACCTCAGGTGATCCGCCCGCCTCGGCCTCCCAAAGTGTTGGGATTACAGGTGTGAGCCACTGCGCCCAGCTGTGATTCCTTTTCTTGATGTTTAAATCATCCCATTTATGGCCAGTGGAAGCCACTTTAAGTTGGCTCCTGAGTCCATCTGACATGATAAGATGTCTATTAGGCAGGCCCTGATGGAGACAGCTCTTCCATTAGGTCCACACGCAGCCCTAGAAAGAAAGCTGGTAACCTACGCAAACCTTTACCAGGTTTTTCCTACCGTTTTCATCAAGTTTCTCCTCCGTTCAAAATCTTCAGTTGGCTTTTGAGACTGAACTCCAACTCACCTAGTTGGCTTCAGAGCTCTGCCTAATGGAATGATCCACTTTATTTTTCATTCTTCCTAATGAGACCACCACCTCTGCTTTCCAGCTTGTCTCCTCCCTGGCCCACAGCATGCCATACTCATTCCTGTCTGTCCTCTATCTGGAATACGCTCCTAGTGCCTGTCCCTTCCCCAGAACCACTGGATTGCACAACTGCAGGGGCACCAGTCACACTGTGTACTTAGTAGCATGAAACTTTTCCCCTGTTTGTGCAAATCCCATCAGTTGTAAAGGCCCAGGCTGAGTTCCAGCTCTCCCAGGAAGCCCCAGGAACAACCATACTCTCATCTGAGTTTCCCATCTCTGGACCCATTGCTCACCATTATTTGGGCCCACTTATTCGGATATTTACTGCCCTGAACAGTCACCTTAATGTCTGGGGAGTCCCAGTTCTGGCTCCCAAAGGGTAGAGACTGTTATGTCTCTAAGGTAGAGAGGCTAGTGCCCCTCACAGTGTAGTCTCTTGATAAATATTTTTAAAATTTATCTGACGAACTCAATCTGGGAGGTGGGTTTGATCACTGCTGTTGTTTTGGGTGTTTTTTTTTTTTTCTGCTGCGGGGGTGGGGTCAGGGTTTCGCTCTGTTGCCCAGGCTGTAGTGCAGTGACTTTATCATAGTTCACTGCAACCTTGAGCTCCTGGGCTCAAGCAATCCTTTTCTCAGCCTACCAAGAAGTTAGAACTTTTTGAGACAGGGTCTTGCTCTGTCACCAAGGCTGGAGTGCAGGCGCATGATCATAGCTCATTGCAGCCTCAATCTCCCAGGCTCAAGCAATCCTCCTACCTCAGCCTCCCAAATAGCCGGGGCCACACAAACGTGCCACCATGCCTGGCTAATTTTTTAAAAATTTTTGTAGAGATGGGGTTTCACTATGTGGCTTAGGCTGGTCTCGAACTCCTGGGTTCAAGCAATCCTCCCGCCTCAGCCTTCCAAAGTGCTGGGATTACAGGCGCAAGTCACCACGCCCAGCTGATTTTATTTTTGTAGAGACAGGGTCTCACTTTGTTGCTCAGGCTTGATAATTGTTTAGGATAGAAAATGTAAGAAAAAATTGTATCAAGTTTCAGGTTAGCAATTTCCCAATATTAACGCCTCAGGAAATAGTTTTTTAAAAACTGAAAATTTAATTATGAGGGTAGTGTAAAATTTCAGCTGCCATGGAAGAGCTCTTGCTTTATCTGTGAGATGCCTGGATGTCTGAATTTTTACTTTTGGCCAAATCTGGCATGCTGCTGGTTTTTGTAAATGAAATTTTATCAGCTCACAGCCATGCTCATTCATTTATGTATTATCTATGGTTGCTTCTGCAGAGCTGTGTAGTTGAGACACAGACCTTATAACCTACAAAACTAAAATATTTACTATCTGGCCTCTTGCAGAAAAAGTCTGCAGGCCCAGCACTTTGGGAGGATCACTTGAGCCCAGCAGTTGGAAACCAGCCTGAGCAACATAGCAAGACCCCCAGCTCTACAAAAAATACAAAAATTAGCTGGGCATAAATTTTGTGCCTGTAGCTGCAGCTACTCGGGAGGCTGAGGTGGGAGTACCCTTGAGCTCGACAGGTCGAGGCTGCAGTGAGCCATGATCATGCCACAACAGTCCACCCTGGGTGACACAGTGAGATCCTCTCAAAACAAACACAGCTGCTCCATCCCAGAGATACTTATTAAATGGCTAGGTGTGAAGCCCAGGCATCTCCAGGCCTGAGATGATTCTACTGCATAGTCAGAACTAAGAATCTCTGACAGAAACAGCTCTTTATCAGTAAGAAGTCTCAGGCATGAACTGCATGAAATCACCCCTACTCCTTAACACCCCCTTTTCTTGCCCTAAGATGCCGTCTCTCACTGGCATCTACGTTGGGAAACAGTTTTCACATTGGGTTAAATCTACTGCACTGAAATCACAATTATTTTTATAAGTTGATAAGCAACTTAAACCCAATTTGAACTAGCAACTTAAAAACCCAATTTTAGTACAGCATAATTTCTATCTTGGCAATCACCTGCTCAACAATAGATGCCAAGCGCCCCAGGGCCAGGCCACATTCATCCCCTCGGGTCACCACGGCACTGCCGAGCTTCACCACGATTCTCTTGGCATGCTTCAGCTCACTGCGGTGGGCAAAGGACTTGCCATGTGTACGACTGAGGGGTACAGTGATAAAGGGGATGTTGCTCCAAGAACGAACATGTCTGATGACTGAAGGCTGGATACAATCTGTAGCCATCAAAGTCAAATGCAAGAAAAAAAGAAATACTCAATATAGTTTTTCAATAAAAACATACATGCTCAGTATTAACCAGTTTAGATACCAAAAAATAGCATTATCATTATTAACTGTGTAAAACTAGCACAGTATATCAAAAGCTCTATCTAGCATATTCTTGTTTTAGTATTGTATGGAGTTTACACCCAGTATGCAGGTCATAGGCACGCTCAAATGCTGTTGGTGAAGAGTACAAACAAAGTAATCTCTCTTGAAGACAGGTTGGCAAATTTATCAAAAGCCTTAAAAAAAGTTCTCTAAAAAACAGATTTATCAGAAAGTTATTCGTCACTGTGTTATTTATTATCAGAAAAATCAGAAGCAGAGTAAATTTTGGATAAAGGGAAAAAGATTAACATTTTTAGAATTTTTAATAACGTAGAAAAGTATTTATATGTTAATTTCATATACATGTATAAACACATAGATGGATAAAATTAATGAAAAATTAATATTTTATCTCAATAGGATTATAAGCAATTTTAAATTTTCTTCTTTGTTCTTTCTTAGATTTTCCAAGTTTATGCAGTAAAGATGCATTTTTTTTATAATCAGAAAAATATGGGTGTTTCTAAAGAAACCATATTACTATAAAAAGAGGAAAGAGCCGGCCGGGCATGGCGGCTCATGCCTATAATCCCAGCATTTTGGGAGGCCGAGGCAGAAGGATCACCTGAGGTCAGGAGTTCAAGACCAGCCTGGACAACATGGTGAAACCCTGTCTCTACTAAAATGCAAAACTTAGCCGAGCGTGGTGGTTGGCACCTATAATCCCAGCTACTCAGGTGGCTGAGGCAGGAGAATCACTGGAACTCGGGAGGCAGAGGTTGCAGTGAGCCAAGATCGTGCCACTGCACTCCAGCCCCGGCAACAGAGTGAGACTCCTTCTCAAAAAAACAAAAGAGGGAAGAGCTTGATTAGCAAAGACAGTAAAGAACAAAGTAAGTGTATGAATAATACAAAATCTCAACTAGTCTACCTACAATTTCTGTCTTTGATGAATCCAGATGCCTGTAACAATGATCAGAGAAACCAGAGAGCTTTCTGAAGGAAAAGCGATGTTAAAGTCAGATACTTTCTAACACCTTGGACATCTGCCTCTAACCAATTCTTTCCTGATTCTTTTTCTTGTAACACTGTACAAGATTACAGATAATTTGTACAGATGAACAAACAAACAAACAAAAATTGTACAAGATTTCTAAGGAGGAAAAAAATCTTGATTAAAAGCCAAATAGATACCTGCATAAAGCCAAAAGTAAAAGAGTAAAAGCTGAATGTGAGGCACAGAACCCCTTCAATACTTCTTATGGGCCCAACACCTCCTGCTTAGCTGCTTACTACTTACCCATTCGTCCTTTCTCACACAATTACCAGATCTCCAAGTATTAGCCAGGCACACTGCCACCAGTCGAAAGACTACATTTCCCAGCCTTTCTTGCTCAGGTAGACAGGACAATGTGACCAAGTCTGGCTAACAAGATACATGTGAAAATGTTATGTGGGATTTCTAGGAACTTAAAAGAGATGTGCTTTCTTCCCTTCATCCCCACTGCTGCTTGGAACATGGGTATGAAGGCTGGAGTTCATTCATTCATTTTGGACTAGAAGGAACTGTGAAGCAACAAGAAAGAATGAGCAGGGATCCCTGATGATTTCACAGTGCTATTCTGGAAGCCCTGGACTGCCTACCTTCTTGCAGGGCTGCCAGGCTTCCTTCAGGAGAAAGAAATACATTTCTATACTGTTTTAGCCATTATTATTTTGAGTTTCCTGCTACATGCACATAATTGTAACTGACACAGGAGAATGAGTGCATAGACAGATGGGCTGTGTGAGGCCTACATGGGAGAGAAGATGCTGTCAACCAGTGGGGGTGGAGGAGCACTTAAGCAAATAGACCTTCCTCCCTGATAGCAAGAAGCAAGACAAGGTGGGTAACATAGGTTCTCAGCAGGACTAAGCTTTAAGCAATTCCCTGCAAAGACTTTTCTATATCTCATTACAAGCAACTCATAAATATTTGAATGAATTACTAAAATAATCATTCCAAGCCACCTTTTGAACCACTGTTCTATAACTTTATTAGAGAGTTAACTACCTTCACTTGAACCATTATCACTTCCCTTTATATTGTCTGTCTATAAATTACAGACAATTTTCTCAAAATTTCTTTAGACCTTCTGACTCTATCTCCTGGCCACTAACTCACTCCTTAACCACAATCTACTGATGGTGGGTAAAGCAGGCAGGACCTTATTCTCATGAATGGGAAGGCGACTATGGGTTCTCCTCCCTTCCTGCCTCCTTCACACACAAATCTTAGAAAGAACATTTCTAACGAAGTAGTAGTCATTTCTGCCTTTCCTTAAATAACCATTTTTCAAGTGACTATGTTTCATGTTTGTGGAGATATAAGAAAGATAATATGATCTTTTTTCACAATAGGCTTGGCATCTAGATCCTGGCACAGAGCTGCTTGGTAAGCCATCATCTGGGATGGAACTGGGATTCTGACGGCATTGCTGGATCTACAGGTGAATGGTCTCTTCCTGCTGTGGGAGTCCCTGGGACTAAAAGGCTGGTTTGTTGTTGAGGCTAAGTTTTGTGGAGTGCTACTTTCCTTCATTGGGTTAATTATTAATAATACAGGTACCCTACTCTGCTTTCAGGAATATTATCCTGAGCAATATGTACAACTAAGTCTTAAGTTTAAAAGTTGTACACATAATGGTTTGGTCTTACTGATCTGCCAGAGAGAAGGGTGGTGGAGGGACAGGCTTACTCCCCCAGGGTTTGGACCAGGGATCGTCAGTGGTTGTTTGCAGAGCTCAGAGCTATGCCAAGTATCATGTATTATCCCTTTGGTAGCTGTCAGATCCAGGCTTTCTGGCTTTCTCGCCTGTCTGCTAGAGGGCCTATCCTGACCTGGAAGGGTGGTGAGCATGGGTGGAGCAGTCTGAGACGGTACCTCAGGGACACAGGTAGTGGCATGCATGTCTGTCCAGGTGATCAAATGGTAGAAGCCAATCAGAATCTAGCAGCCAAGCTAGCATGAAGGAGGCTAACCCACAGTCTGTATCAGGAGAAGAGGGTGGGTCGCATGGCTCAGTGCCAGGTAGTCAAGGGTCATTCTGGCTGGAGACAATAGGGTAACAGCAGTAGATAAGGCCTGTTAGGGTTCAAGAGGAGGTCACCACTATCAACAAGGTTTCATGCAGTTGACTCAGTCAAATCCAGTAGGTTCTAGCACAAAGGAGAGCTTCAGGGGACCCAGGGCTTTTTGGGTTTCCTATTGAACAACGCCTTTTACCTTCCAAGGTCGACCTTACCTTTCTTGGGGGTATTTTTTTAATGTTCCACAGTGTATTATACTTGTTAGGGTCCATACTGAAAACTGAGAAGGCCTTGATTAGTTAGGAAAATTCAAGGCTTCTAGAGAAATAATCGTTTCCCATCTTCTAAGGAACTTTTAGGCTCTAAGTTCCAAAGAAAATCTGTCCCCTCCTAGTAGGTATGAGGGCATAGTGAGGTGTATGTGTGTACAGGTGTGGCGTGGTGGGGGATGGGCGGGGTGGTCCATGTTCTTCTTAAGGGCCACGGATTATACTCTTACTACTCTTACAGAGGAGAACCCTTTACTTCTTCAGCATCACAGTCCTTATGCCCAGTAACCAATGAGTCTGTGTTCCAGGCCTCAACAAGAAGGGACCCTGATATGACTAATCTTTTTCTCTCTGGCCTTCCATTGCCTTCTCTTTTTGTCTCCATAAGCTTTCTCATTTTGCCTTTCTTTTCTTTTTTTTTCATTCCCCCTGCTATTCTGCTTATCATGGTCAGTGAAAGAGCTCCAGGTTCCAGAAAATTCCAAATCCCCAAATCCAAAAACCTAGGGAAACAATTAGAAAGTGCCTCCTTCTGTGAATGAGCCTGATAAGGATAAGTATCAATAATAAAAATACTGAAGTGAACACTTACTATATACCAGGAGTTGTGCTAAGTATTCATACACCTTCTACAGGAGTAAAAAGGACAAACGTTGGCTCTGGAGCCAGACTGCCTGAGTGAAATTTCAACCCCTTCACTTACTTGCTGTCTCCTTAACTATCTCATAAGGTTGGTATGGTGGATAAAACAAGTTCATGCACGAACAGAGATTGGCACAAAATAAATACTCAATGAATATTAACTGGTACTGTAAAAAAAGTGTTACTTATTGTGACACGACATATATATCCATGGTCCCTGGCTTATAACTCTAATAATCCTTTCTACAGTCTTTTGTTATAATGTTGGTGTAAGGAAACAGAATCTCTCTCTCTGATATTCTCCTGAACTCCTTTCACCTGCTCAAGGCAGGACTCTAATTTGATTGTGGGTTGTAAGACCCTCAATCCAGAAAGGGTCCTGCCCCATACCTTGGAGGAAGAAATATTGCACAGGAAGACCAAGACAAAATCTGAATAGACAGGCCTTGCTGGGTTACCCCACTCGCTCTATTAGTATCAGGTCACATTCTTTTTGTTCAATCACATTTCAACACAGTTGTCCATGCTTCAGTCATGCCTATCCAATAAGTCTCCATAAGAGGTCCAAGGGGACAAGGTTCGGAGAGCTTCCAGAGAGCTGAATATGTGGAGGTTCCTGGAGGGTGGCGTGCCCCGGAAAGGCATGGAAGATCTGTGCCTCTTACCTCACACCTCACCCTACGTATCTCTTCATCTGTTTCCTTTGTAATAAATTGGTAAATCTAAGTGTTTCCCTGAGTTCTCTGCATCACTCTGGCAAATCAATCAAGCCCAAAGAGGGGACTGTGGGAACCCCAACTTGAAGCTGGTCAGTCAGAAGTTCCAGAGGCCTGGACTCAGGACTGGTAGGAAGGTGGGGATGATCTTGTGGGACTGAGCCCTCAACCTGTGGGCTGTCCTCAGGGAGACAGTGTCAGAATTGAATTGGAGGATACCCAACTGATGTCCACTGCAACCCCCACACATTTGGTCACAGAAGTCTTCTGTGTTGATTGTTGTTATGGAGTGAGAGCAGAGGAAAAATAGTTTGAGCTTTTTTCTACCTTCATCATCATCATCATCATCATCATCTTACTGAATTCTCATGAATTAAGTCTCATAAGTTAGGTATTATTATGAGTTCATTATTATCATTATTATCCCCATTTTATAAATAAGGAAACTGATGCTCAGAGTAACTGAGTAATTTACCAGCGTTGCCAGATTACAAAAATGGCCACAATCCTTTTGCAGCTTCTCCATTAACAGGTGAGTCAATTTTCCAAACTTCTTAAATTTGGGCTGGCCTTGTAACTTGCTTTGACAAATGTGGCAGAAGGAACAGTGTATAAATTCTGAGTTTACATCTCAAGAGGACTTGTAGCTACCATGCTTGCTGTTCTTGGGAACCCTGCAAGCATCATGCAAAGAAGCAACAAACAGCCTGCTGGAGGATGAGAAACCACATGGAATGTAAGTGATGTATCATCCCAGCAAAGGCCCCTTCATCCCCAAAAATCAGCCCTAAGTCAATCTGAGACCTGACACAGACACAGAACCACTGTGCAGCTGAGCCCAGTCCAAAATACCATCCCACAGAATTGTGACCTAAACAGACAGTTGTTTTAAGCTACTAAGTTACTTCATAAGGAGAAGGGCTAGTTTTAAAAACCCAGGACCTGGTGCCAAAACCCGAACTTTTAGCCCTTATACTCTACATGAATAGGAAAGAGATTTTTCTGTTTAATGATAAGCTTGATTAGGTGATCGGCAAGTCATCTTGCAATGAAGCTTGGAAATGGACTACTGATAAGATTTAGGTGATATCAAGGAGCTAGCCAACTCAAAACATCACAAACAGCCTTTCAACAAATGATGCTGGAACAACTAGTATTAAAAGTTGAAAGATGAACACTGACCTAAACCTCACACCTTATACAAAAATTAACTCAAAATGGATCATGAAGTTGGGTGCAGTGGCTCACACCTGTAATTCCTGCACGTTGGGAGGTCAAGGTGGGAGGATCTTTTGAGCCCAGAAGTTCAAGACCAGCCAGAGCAACACAGACTCCATTTCTACAAATTTTTTTTTTTTTTTTTTTTTTTTTGAGACGGAGTCTCACTCTGTTGCCCAGGCTAGAGTGCACTGGCGCTATCTCGGCTCACTGCAAGCTCCTCCTCCCAGGTTATTGCCATTCTCCTGCCTCAGCCTCCCGAGCATCTGGGACTACAGGCGCCCGCGACCATGCCCGGCTAATTTTTTGTGTTTTTTAGTAGAGACGGGGTTTCACTGTGTTAGGATGGTCTCGATCTCCTGACCTCGTGATCTGCCCGCCTAGGCCTCCCAAAGTGCTGGGATTACAGGCGTGAGCCACCGCGCCTGACCAAAAAAGTTTTTAAAAAATTAAATGTGCCAAGACTGGGCAACATGGCAAAACCCTGCCTCAACAAAAAATATAAAAATTAGCTGGATGTGGTGATGCACGCCTATAGTCCCAGCTACTTGGGAGGCTGAGGCAGGAGAATCGCTTAAGCCTGGGACGTTGAGGCTGCAGTGAGTAATGATTGCACCACTGCTCTCCAGCCTGGGTGACAGAGCAACACCCTGTCTCAAAAAATAAAAAATAAAAAAACCAAAGAAAAAAATTAGCCAGGTGTGGTGGTGCACACCTGTAGTCCTAGCTACCTGGGAGGCTGACATAGGAGGATCGCTTGAGCCCTGGAGGTTGAGGCTGCAGTGAGCCTTGATCGTGCCACTATGCTCCAGCCCTGGGTAACAACAGAGTAAGATCTTGTCTCAAGAAAACAAAAAAAATGGATCATGGATTTAAGTATAAAATGTAAAACTATCGAACTTTCAGGAAAAAAAATAGGAGAAAATCTTCAGTATATAGGGTTATACAAAGAGTTCTTAGACTTGACCCCAAAAGTACAATCCATAAAAACAAAAGCTGATAAATCTGACCTCATCAAAAGAAAAACTTTTCCTATATGAAAGACCCTGTTAAGAGAATAAAATGACAAGCTATGAGACTGGGAGAAAACATTTGCAAACCACCTATCCAACAAAGGACTAATGCCTGGAAGTGCTATGGTTTGGCCCTTCCAAGTCTCAGGTTGAAATCTGATCCCCAGTGTTGGAGGTGGGGCCTGGTAGAAATTACGGGGGTAGATCCCTGATGAACAGCCTGGTGCCATTCTCAGAGGCAATGCATGAGTCCTCACTCTTAGTTCCCATGAAACATGGTTGTTAAAAAGAGCCTGGCCCTTTCTTTTCTCTCTCTTGCTTCCTCTCTGGCCATCTGATTTTGCACACACCAGCTCCCCTTCATCTTCTTCCAAGAGCAGAAGCAGCCTGAGGCATTCACCCAATGCAGTTATTGGTGCTATGATTTTTGTGCAGCCTGCAGAACCATGACAAATAAACCTCTTTTCTTTATACATTACTCAGCCTCAGATATTCCTTTATAGCAATAAAAATGGACTAAGACAGGAAGATACAGAGAATTCTCAAAATTCAATAGTTTAAAAAAAAAAAAACAACTTTCCAATTCAAACTGAGCTGAAGGCCAGGTGTGGAGGCTCATGCCTATAATCCCAGGACTTTGGGAGGCTGAGGTGGGGGGATCACTTGAGGTCAGGAGTTTGACACCAGCGTGGCCAACATGGTAAAACCCTGTTTCTACTAAAAATACAAAAATTAGCTGGGCATGGTGGTGGGCACCTGTAATCCCAGCTACTCAGGAACTGAGGCAGGAGAATTGCTTGAACCTGGGAGGCAGAGGTTGCAGTGAGCTGAGATTGCGCCACTACACTCCAGCCTGGGTGACAGGGCAAGACTCCATCTCAAAAAACAAAAAAAAACAAAAAAAATGAGCTAAAGACATGAACTAACATTTCACTGAAGAGGATATAAACACATGAAAAGATGTTCAATATCATTAGCTATTAGGGAAAGGCACATTAAAGCCACAATGTGATATCACTACATACCTATCAAAATGGCTAAAATAAAAAAGAGTGACCACATCAAATGATGGTAAAGATGCAGAGAATGTGCATCACTCATACAGTGCTAGTAGGAATGTAAAATGGTACTGTCACTCTGCAAAGACAGTTTGACAGTTTCTTATAAAACTGTGTTAGGCCATTCTTGCATCGCTGTAAAGAAATACCTGAGGCTAGGTAATTTATAAAGAAAAGAGGTTTAACTGGCTCATAGTTCTGTGGGCTGTACAGGAAGCATGGTGCTGGCATCTGCTCAACTTCTGGTGAGGCCTCAGGAAGCTTATAATCATGGCAGAAGGCAAAGGGGAAGCAGGCATCTCCAATGGCGAGAGAGGGAACAAGAAGAGAGAGTGAGGGGGTGGTGCCACACACTTAACCAGATCTTGTGAGAAGTCACTCACTATCTCGAGGACAGCACCAAGGCATGAGGGATTCACCCCCATGACTCAAACACCTCCCACAGACCCCACCTCCAACAATGGGGATTACAATTCAATATGAGATTTGGTAGAGACATACATTCAAACTATGTAAAAAAACTAAACATGTAGCTACAGTCTGACCCAACAACTACACTCTTAGGCATTTATCCCACAGAAATGAAAACTATGTTCACACAAAATCCTGTACATCAATGTTCATACCAGCCTTATTCATAACAGCCAAAAAATGAGAGCAACCCAGATGTCCTTTAATGGGTGAATGGTTACACTAACTGTGATACACTCATAGCATTAAATACTTCTCAGTAATAAAAAGGAACTAACTGATACACACAGCAACTTGAATGAATCTCCAGAGAATTATGCTGAAGAAAACAGAATCCCAAAAGGTCACATATTGGATGATTCCATTTATATAACATTCTTATAATGACAAAATTATAAAAATGTAGACCAGATTAATGTTGGCCGGGGTTAGTAATAGGGAAGAGGACAGTGGCTGTTAAAGAGAAATAAAAAATCCTGTGGTGATTGAAATGTTCTGTATCTTGATCGCATCAATGTCAATACCTTGGTTCAGATACTGGGTGAAATTGGGTAAAGGGTATAAGGGACCTCTTTGTACTATGTCTTAAAATTGCAAGTGAATTTATAATTAGCTCAAAATCTAAAACTCAATTACAAAAAAAGAGTAATGAACAAAAATAGCATGGGGCCGGGCATGGTGGCTAACGCCTGTAATCCCAGCACTTTGGGAGGGAGGCCGAGGCGGGCAGATCACCTGAGGTCAGGAGTTCGAGACCAGCCTGGCCAACATGGCGAAACCCCATTTCTACTAAAAATACAAAATTAGCTGGGTGTGGTGATGGACACCTGTAATCCCAGCTAATTGGGAGGCTGAGGCAGGAGAATCGCTTGAACCTGGGAAGCAGAGGTTGCAGTGAGCTGAGATTACGCCACTGCACTCCAGCCTGGGTGACAAAGTGAGACTCAAGAAAAACAAAAACATGTAAAAATTTATTTGGGGGTCAACTTTATTGACACAAACACTGAGAATATTTCACCAGGAGACTACCTCTTTGCCTCCTTGCTATTTGGCAGAATTTTGTCCAATTCTGCCAAATTACATCTTTTTTTTTCTCTCTCTCTCTTTTAAACCTTTTTTCTTGGCTGGGCATGATGGCTCACGCCTGTAATCCCAGCACTTTGGGAGGCCAAGGCAGGCAGATTGTTTGATCTCAAGAGTTCAAGACCAGCCTGGGCAACATGACAAAATCCCATCTCGACAAAAAATAAAAAAGTTAGAGTCAGCATGGTGGTGTGTGCCTGTAGTCCCAAGTACTTGGTGGGCTGAGGCAGGAGGATTGCTTGAGTCCAAGAGGTCTGGGCTGCACTGAGCTGTTTGTGCCACTGCACTCCAGCCTGGGTGACAAAACGAGACCCTGTCTCCAAACAAACAAACAAACAAACATCTTTTTTCTCTTTGAAAATCTTGTTGAAACACACTTTGACTATCAAACTTCCAACATACTCATAAGTTTTCTATGGTACATACGAGATCTGGAGATGGTTGTACACTGGACCCAGGGCAGGAGATGTTGGTTGAAGGGCTGGAACCCATAGCGGTAAACTTGACTCAACATGCTGCGATGTGGTCACTGACCAAAGTATCTGCAAAACACATTTTTTAAAAAATGAGTAATGAAAAATACTGGACAATTCATTTTATTTCCCTCTACTTCCCCTTACCCTCGGAGTAAAAATCTGACTCTCCTGCTCCAAACTCCTCTGTATTAGGGAAACTCCCACCTCCTCTATATTATAGAAAAGAGAGAAAAAGTAAGTGGCCTACAAAGGCCTCAACCATCTTAGTTTTTATGTAAGCAAATAATAATGCAGGGTTAGGAATATTTTGAGACACAAAAAATATCTGCTCTTTTTGGTACTTCCAAACTAAAAAAAAATCTTTCAGGTGCAATGCTTATGTGTTAATACTAAATCTTCATATAATTCCTGTAACAGATCCAACATCCTAAAGCAACCATGTCCACCTTTCTGCTAACACCTCCCAACAGAACTGGGAAATGCACCTATTTGAAATGTCAGCTTGATCCTTGCCAGCCAGCCATGAAAAGCAAGACGAAAGGTCAGAGGCTGCTGCCACGTCTTTCTTCCTGATGCCCACAGGATTACAAAGTAACTCTTGTACCCCTGGAAGGCAGTGGCAATGCCTACAACTGGCTAACCTCTTAATCCTGTGGAGGATGAGAATATGGCTACAAATCTCGGTTGAGAACATGAGGCAGTTATGGGCATTTCCTCACCCTGGGTTAAATTTGAGACTTTAGACAAAGAATAGTTTATTTCACAAAAAAGTAGGACACTCCTTCCTATATGTACAGGGAGAATAAGCCATTCATTATTGTAGCTTTTTTTTTTTTTTAAGATGGAGTCTTGTTCTGTTGCCAGGCTGGAGTACAGTGGAGCGATCTCGGCTCACTGCAACCTCTGCCTCCCGGGTTCAAGCAATTCCCCTGCCTCAGCCTCCCGAGTAGCTGGGACTACAGGCATGCGCTACCACGCCTGGCTAATTTTTTGTATTTAGTAGAGACGGGGTTTCACCATGTTGGCCAGGATGGTCTTGATCTCCTGACCTGGTGATCCACCCGCCTCGGCCTCCCAATATTGTAGCTCTTTTTATGCTACAGAGAGACACTGATGTTTTCACAAGGTAAGAAAAATACTTCACTTTCTTTGTTTGTGGGCCTCCTTTTAACTTCTGTTTCATGGATTGGTGGATATATCCCAGCCCTCTTAAATGTGCCTCAAGAAGACTAGCATTTAGCCCCATAGTGAAGAAAAATTAGGAATGGTGTTATTGCTTTACAATTTATACTGCACAAAGGCACTGAAATGGGACAGAGAAGAGACTGGCAGGATACAGCTGTTCTAAAACATATGGCATCTAGTAGGCAACAGAAAGTATTAATTGATCTTTGTTATTTCAACTTTTTCGTAACACTGAAGTATGATTTTAGCACGTGATCTAAATTTGCTGCTTATACAAATTTCTTCAATAATGGCTGCTAAACAATTATTTACATGTGAATTCTCCAAAATAATTACAGAAGAGCCAAAGGGTAAAACAATCAAATTCCAGTTCCACCTCCCTAAGAAACCTTCCCCAGCAACGCTAGTCTTCACAGCTGGATATAATTCTATAGGTTAGCTTTTAAATAGCTCATGACTACTGCTTTTCCCATCTGGATTACAAACTTTCCATTAACAATATGGCAAAAACGATGAGGAACAAGGCCTTTGAAATTGGCCAGACTTGGGTTCGAGCTCTGCACTTGCTAACTGTGTGTCTTGTGGAGAGTCACCCAGTTTTTCTAAGCCTCTGTTTCCTCACTTATAAATCAGGAATACTAACACTATGGATCTCATGAAATTATAGTGACAATTAAATGAGATAATGCGTGGAAAGTGCTTGGGTACAATAAATGGTCAGTAAATGTCAGTTTTCCTCCTTTTGTCTTTTAGGCACTAATGATGCCTTACAATTATTTCTTCCTTAATTTCCTTCAAGACCCATCACGGGAACAAAGAATTCAACGAATATTCACTATTAGATACAATCACACACATATATTGACTGACTGTTTACCTCTCTATTAACCAAGAGTGACTGAAAGCTCTGAACACTTACGGTCACTGAAATAGAGATTGAAGACTGACGTAGAAACCAAGCCTCCTGGCCTTTCCCCTGTACCACCATCTCTGACTGACCTCGGAGGTTACATCTACTCTGTCACTGCAATGGATAGCTCACCCTGCCAGAGTGTATTACGCCCTCGACAAGCACACAGTTGATCCCAAGAAGCAAAGAGAGTGTGTGCGTGTGTGGTGTGTCTAGACTCGTGTCTAGATTCGTGTGACTGTGTCTAGACTCTGTGTGTGTGTTTAGACTCCATATCATCAGTTGAAAAAAGTTTTCATGTTTTGACTCAAGACATTTCTCAAGTATCTCTCTACAGACTAAACAGAAAGCCCTTATCTAACAGATTTGAACAGAGAAGTGAACTTCAGTCCCAACATAATTCACCCACAAACACATGCTAGGTATATGGCTCACCACTTAAATACAAAGATCCAATGGGCCTCACCACCTCAGAGGGCAGGGGACAATGATGGGGGAAGGATGAGGTGGGGCATCTGGGTGCGCCCTGCTGTAACAGGAAGACCCTAGCATACACAGAATGCCATACTGCAAAGGGAGTCTGGCTTTGAGGAGGGAATCACGAACGCCCGGAGGGCCGCGGGGAACTAGAGACCCAGGCCCCTGAGAGTCGGCGTGTGGCCAGCTACAACCCGCGGCATCCCGGCGCTGCCACCACCGCCACCCACCAGTGCAGGCTCCGGACTCTTGGACCGAGAAGGGGCCCGCGGATGCCTGAAGTCTCCACTTGGCCCAGTTCCTCACATGGTGTACCCAGGGGAGGCCGGGGAGGTCAGGGCCCGTAGCCATCCGTAGATCCCGGGGCTGCCGCGCAGCGGCATATGGGAGCGCGCCAGGGTCTTGCAGCGCGCCCTGGGTGGCCTGATGCAGCCGCCATCCCTCCGCCGAGGCCCACACCTACCCACGGGCCAGATCCCCGGGCCCCGGCACCTGCTCCGGCAGCGTCCTAGCGCTTCAGCCTGGGCGCGCATCAGTTTCCGCAAAGACGCGGGCGCCTAGCCATCCCCGCCGCTTGCCGCGTACCTGCCTCACCGCCGCGGCCGCCGCCGCCGCCAGGCACTACCGCGGGTCCGCACTCCACGCCGGGCTGATTCCGGCGCTCGCTCACTCTCTTTTTTCTTCCGTCCACGTCTCGCACGATGACGTTACGTCAGTGGCGTAAGAGTAAACCTGGGCAGCCGGGCCTACGCTGTTGACGTGGGGAGAGCGCCTTGCCTGGAGCTGCGGCGCGGCAATGGCGTAGGCACCTTTCGAGAATCAGGCCCGCGCTCCACGTGGCGGGCCAGCCCACCAGGCCGCGGCAGGCTGGAGGAGGCGGGACTTGAGTTCAGGGGGAACGCCCACGTCCCGGGAGGGGACAGGGGCCGGGGACAGGGGCCGGAGACAGGGGCGTAGACAGCTTCCAAACGCCGCCCCAGCAGGCCTTCCAGGGAGGTAGAAGAGGTGCCTGGCACCCTCAGCTGCTGGTAGATTTCATAAGGTGTGTTTGTCATTGTTAACCATTTATATCCTGGGCGCACCTCGGAAATAGGTTGGATCAACTTACATACATTAGTTACTCCAGGCACATCCTGGGAATAGATTGGATCAGTTTACACACATTTGCAAACTTCGGCTCCTTAAATGGAAGCATTTTGGCACTGCAATCAAATTACTTGCCCCCTAGTCATCTGGAGGTTTCCCCAATGGTCCCATCTCAACTCCCTTTCATCAAAGGCAGTTGTAATAATATTGCATTTTAAAATAGGATATTCAATCTCTGACAACTAGAACTATTCCAAAGGTGAATGCAGACTCACCTTTAAAGAGAGACCACAAAAACCTGGCACTGTGGTGTGTGCCTGTAGTCCCAGCTACTCGTAGGTGGAGGCAGGAGAACCACCTGAGCCCAGGAGTTCAAATCCAGCCTGGACAACACAGCAAGACCCCATCTCTTAAAAAGAAAAAGAAAACAAGTGAAAACACAGATTTTTCTCCCTCTTTCCTTGCTGTGTTTTGCTCAAAGGACACATTGCTGCACAGGCACATAGTGCTGGGTGGCGGGAGGGTAGCACTTGATAGGAGGTTAGGCACAGAAAGGCATCATGCCCTTCTGTCGTCCCTGATAACACTGCTAAGCCTATTTATTCATTTTCTTGTTTATTAAACACTGGCTACTGCTATGGTCTGAATATGTCCCCCAAAATTCATATGTTGGAAACTTAATTCCCAATGCAAGAATATTGGGAGGTGGGGCCTAATGGGAGGCATTTGGGTCAAGAGTGCTCCACCTTTATGAATAGAGTGACCCTCATGAATAGATTAATGCTGCTATCAAAAAGTTTGTGGAGGTGGGTGTCCTCTTCTGCTCTTCTGCCCTTCTGCCCTTCCACCGTGTGATGATACAGCAAGAAAGCCCTCACCAGATGCTGGCACCTTGATCTTGGACTTCCTAGCCTCTAGAACTGTCAGAAATAAATTTCTATTATTTAAAAATTATCCAGTCTGTGTTATTGTGTTTTAGCAGCACAAAATGGACTGAGACAGCCAAGCATTCCCTGGGTGTGGAAGAAGACATGGTTTAGTTCACAGCCTTATGGAAGAGAGAGATATATGAGCAAATAATTACAATACCATGTGATAAATACTAAAGAATGGGATGGCCAGACATTCAGGGATGGCTGAAATGGTTTGGCTTTGTGTCCCCACCCAAATCTCACTTTGAATTGTAATTCCCATAATCCCCACCTGTGGAGGGTGGGACCTGATGGGAGGTGATTGGGTCATGGGGCTGTTTCCCCCATGCTGTTCTCGTGATAGTGAGTTCTCATGAGATCTGATGGTTTTATCAGGGACTCTTCCCCCTTCACTGGTTTGCTCTCTCCTGCCTGCCACCATGTAAGACCGTGCCTCTTCCCCTTCCACCATGATTGTAAGTTTCCTGAGACCTCCCCCGCCATGTAGAACTGTGAATCATCTAAATCTCTTTTCTTTATAAATTACCCAGTCTTGGGTATGTCTTTATAACAGTGTGAAAACAGACTAATACAATGGCTTTAAAAAGAGTTGATATTCAAATCATGCTTTGAAGCACTAGAAGTAAGGGGTTTACCTAAAAGAGGAGAGGAGTACAGGATCTGAGGAAGAGGGAATAAGGGAATGATATATGCAGAGGTGTGAGACACCCTGTGAAAAGAGGCTACTTGCAGTAGGACATGACAGGAAAGGGGTGTGGCTGGTATCCTAACTTACAAAGGGTTTTTTGTGCTATGCTAAAGATTTTTAATTTTATAATCCTTAAAAACAGAGAGACATGACTTTTTAAGTGCTGGAATGGTATGATCCAATTTTTGTGCCAGAAATCAGTAAAGAGGCCTAGAGCTGGAATGTTGGTTACCCTATTGCAAAGGCCCAGGTAAGAAATCGTGGCCCAAAAAAAGGCTCCAGCAGAGGAATGGGTAACAAAAAGGAGGGAAAGCTGACAGCACTTACTCAAAGTGGGAGAGTGAGAGAAGAAGAGCAGTGCTTGGGAATCTGATGGTGCTGCAATACCATGAATCAGGAAATCTATGAGGTGAGTTTTCATGAGATCTGATGGTTTTATAAGGAACTCTTCCCCCTTCACTGGTTTGCTCTCTCATGCCTGCCACCATGTAAGACATGCCTTTTCTCCTTCCACCATGATTGTAAGTTTCCTGAGACCTCCCCAGCCATGTGGAACTGTGAATGGGGAACAACAGTTCTTTTGGGTGAGGAATGAGAATACAAAATGTGTTAAATGTGGAGCATTTTGGATTTGCAGTAGGGTAGAAAAAACAAAGGAAATTAAATTTCCCTCAATTAAGTTATATCTGGTACCTCGTCTTTTGTTTTAAGATTTTCATCATGTACTTATAATGAATTAGATGACTGTGGATATAGCTAGAGCCAAGGGACAGGGGCCTTCACTTTAGAAGGCCTGTTCTGGTTCTTTTCTTAACTCACAGATTACCTTATGGTAACAGCTTGTCTGCTTTCCCTGCTAAAAGATAAGCTCCTGAGAACAGGGAAGTATATTCATGGAACATAAGAAATATTCAATAGATATTTGATAAATAAATAAAATTAACTACCTTTGGTTTAGTTTTCTCAAATAAGAAATTGGGCTAATGACACCATCCTTGTCTATCCCATAGGGTTGTGAAGAGTATAAAAAATGAAAACCCTTTAACATTGTACAGACATTTTCTATTTTATCACTCTTGTTTTTATTACTATTTTACTACTAATATTCTATTCCATCAATAAGGAGAAAGGAGTGGGATATCTAACTATGGATTAGGAAAAATTAAATTCCAGATATATGAGCTAGTTTTTCCCTCCATAGAAGTCAAGGAAGTAATTCAGCTATGATATTTTTCCTGTGTATGATAAAAAGACTGATTCTTTTTTTGACTGGAGGGATTTAGCTTTTGTCTCAGCAATTAGAAATAAGGCTGGACATGACCATACAGTCACATAGGAAGTGGGACATTTAGTATTGGTCTATAAGAATGCAGGATTGAGAAGTGCTTCTTTAGATGCCATCTAAATTGTTTTAGGCTTAAATTACCTTAATCTCAAGTTATTTAATTGTAAAAACAGAAACTCATTCAAACAAGACAATTTACTAGAAGCAGTAACTTATAGTCTCCAAAGGCAGGAGGTAAAATTGGGTCTCACAAGGGGCAGGGACAAGAAACTGGAAAGTAAGTAATCAAGATGGTTCTCCATCTCTAATCTCTTGCTAACACTTTTCTTTGCCCATCTGTTTCCTTTTCTCTACTTTTCCTTTAAGATAGAATCTCCATTAGTGAACATTTGGTGGAAAATGGCTTCCCTAGCTCTAAAAAATCTTTCCAGTTAGTGCCCACTTGTGACTCATTTCAAGTCTTGGTCTAAATTCCAAGTTCCTGGGAGAGAAAATTGTACCAGCCTAGACTGGTTCAGGACTCCATTCTTGGTCCAGTCATGCATGTAATGGAAAGATGGAGGCTGTCCCCTCCCCTCCTTAAGCAAAGCTTTGAGCAGTTGGAATTCTTTTTTTTTTTTTTTCCTATAATCAACAATTATTTTATTTTTGGAGAAAATAATGTTTAATTATTATTACTTTTTAAATTTTATTATTATTATACTTTAAGTTTTAGGGTACATGTGCACAACGTGCAGGTTTGTTACATATATATACATGTGCCATGTTGGTGTGCTGCACCCATTAACTCATCATTTAGCATTAGGTATATCTCCTAATGCTATCCCTCCCCCCTCCCCCCACCCCACAACAGTCCCCAGAGTGTGATGTTCCCCTTCCTGTGTCCATGTGTTCTCATTGTTCAATTCCTACCTATGAGTGAGAACATGCAGTGTTTGGTTTTTTGTCCTTGTGATAGTTTGCTGAGAATGATGGTTTCCAGTTTCATCCATATCCCTACAAAGGACATGAACTCATCATTTTTTATGGCTGCATAGTATTCCATGGTGTATATGTGCCACATTTTCTTAATCCAGTCTATCGTTGTTGGACATTTGGGTTGGTTCCAAGTCTTTGCTATTGTGAATAGTGCCACAATAAACATACGTGTGCATGTGTCTTTATAGCAGCATGATTTACAGTCCTTTGGATATATACTCAGTAATGGGATGGCTGGGTCAAATGGTATTTCTAGTTCTAGATCCCTGAGGAATCGCCACACTGTCTTCCACAATGGTTGAACTAGTTTACAGTCCCACCAACAGTGTAAAAGTGTTCCTATTTCTCCACATCCTCTCCAGCACCTGTGGTCTCCTGACTTTTTAATGATTGCCATTCTAACTGGTGTGAGATGGTATCTCATTGTGGTTTTGATTTGCATTTCTCTGATGGCCAGTGATGATGAGCATTTTTTCATGTGTTTTTTGGCTGCATAAATGTCTTCTTTTGAGAACTGTCTGGTCATATCTTTCACCCACTTTTTGATGAGGTTGTTTGTCTTTTTCTTGTAAATTTGAGTTCATTGTAGATTCTGGATATTAGCCCTTTGTCAGATGAGTAGGTTGCGAAAATTTTCTCCATTTTGTAGGTTGCTTGTTCACTCTGATGGTAGCTTTCTTTTGCTGTGCAGAAGCTCTTTAATTAGATTCCATTTGTCAATTTCGGCTTTTGTTGCCATTGCTTTTGGTGTTTTAGACATGAAGTCCTTGCCCATGCCTATGTCCTGAATGGTATTGCCTAGGTTTTCTTCTAGGGTTTTTATGGTTTTAGGTCTAACATGTAAGTCTTTAATCCATCTTGAATTAATTTTTGTATAAGGTGTAAGGAAGGGATCCAATTTCAGCTTTCTACATATGGCTAGCCAGTTTTCCCAGCACAATTTATTAAATAGGGAATCCTTTCCCCATTTCTTGTTTTTCTCAGGTTTGTCAAAGATCAGATGGTTGTAGATATGTGGCATTATTTCTGAGGGCTCTGTTCCATTGATCTATTATCTCTGTTTTGGTACCAGTACCATGCTGTTTTGGTTACTGTAGCCTTGTAGTATAGTTTGAAGTCAGGTAGCATGATGCCTCCGGATTTGTTCTTTTGGCTTAGGATTGACTTGGCGATGCGGGCTCTTTTTTGGTTCCATATGAATTTTAAAGTAGTTTTTTCCAATTCTGCGAAGAAAGTCATTGGTAGCTTGATGGGGATGGCATTGAATCTATAAATTACCTTGGGCAGTATGGCCATTTTCATGATATTGATTCTTCTTACCCATGAGCATGGAATGTTCTTCCATTTGTTTGTATCCTCTTTTATTTCATTGAGCAGTGGTTTGTAGTTCTCCTTGAAGAGGTCCTTCACATCTCTTGTAAGTTGGATTCATAGGTATTTTATTCTCTTTGAAGCAATTGTGAATGGGAGTTCACTCATGATTTGGCTCTCTGTTCGTCTGTTATTGGTGTATAAGAATGCTTGTGGTTTTTGTACATTGATTTTATATCCTGAGACTTTGCTGAAGTTGCTTATCAGCTTAAGGAGATTTTGGGCTGAGACTATGGGGTTTTCTAGATATACAATCATGTCATCTGCAAACAGGGAAAACTTGACTTCCTCTTTTCCTAATTGAATACCTTTTACTTCCTTCTCCTGCCTAATTGCCCTGGCCAGAACTATCCAACACTATGTTGAATAGGAGTGGTGAGAGAGGGCATCCCTGTCTTGTGCCAGTTTTCAAAGGGAATGCTTCCAGTTTTTGCCCATTCAGTATGATATTGGCTGTGGGTTTGTCATAGAGAGCTCTTATTTTGAGATACGTCCCATCAATACCTAATTTATTGAGAGTTTTTAGCATGAAGCGTTGTTGAATTTTGTCAAAGGCCTTTTCTGCATCTGAGATAATCATGTGGTTTTTGTCTTTGGTTCTGTTTATATGCTGGATTACATTTATTGATTTGCGTATGTTGAACCAGCCTTGCATCCCAGGGATGAAGCCCACTTGATCATAGTGGATAAGCTTTTTGATGTGCTGCTGGATTCAGTTTGCCAGTATTTTATTGAAGATTTTTGCATCAATGTTCATCAAGGATATTGGTCTAAAATTCTTTTTTGGTTGTGTCTCTGCCAGGCTTTGGTATCAGGATGATGCTGGCCTCATAAAATGAGTTAGGGAGGATTCCCTCTTTTTCTATTGATTGGAATAGTTTCAGAAGGAATGGTACCAGCTCCTCCTTGTACTTCTGGTAGAATTCGGCTGTGAATCCATCTGGTCCTGGACTCTTTTTGGTTGGTAAGCTATTGATTATTGCCACAATTTCAGATCCTGTTATTGGTCTATTCAGAGATTCAACTTCTTCCTGGTTTAGTCTTGGGAGGGTGTATGTGTCGAGGAATTTATCCATTTCTTCTAGATTTTCTAATTTATTTGCGTAGAGGTGTTTGTAGTATTCTCTGATGGTAGTTTATATTTCTGTGGGATCGGTGGTTGTATCCCCTTTATCATTTTGTATTGCGTCTATTTGATTCTTCTCTTTTCTTTTTTATTAGTCTTGCTAGCGGTCTATAAATTTTGATGCTTTCAAAAAACCAGCTCCTGGATTCATGAATTTTTTTGAAGGGTTTTTTGTGTCTCTATTTCCTTTAGTTCTGCTCTGATTTTAGTTATTTCTTGCCTTCTGCTAGCTTTTGAATGTGTTTGCTCTTGCTTTTCTAGTTCTTTTAATTGTGATGTTAGGGTGTCAATTTTGGATCTTTCCTGCTTTCTCTTGTGGGCATTTAGTGCTATAAATTTCCCTCTACACATGAGCAGTTGGAATTCTCAGAGAAACAGTGGACATATTCAGGAGTTGTCAATGATGGGACCCTTAAATGAAACCAGTTTCGGCCACACTATGCAACATCACATAGTTTCACAAACCAAGCTGCACATCAGAAGCAGCTAGAAAACTTTACAAAATACAGATCTTGGAGTCCCCACTTCCTAGACCTGCCTCTTCCACCATTGATTCAGAATCTCTAGGGGAAGGGCCCAGGAATCAGTATTTTTATAAAGCACCCTAGAAGATTACTTTGTGACTAACCTTTGGGAACCACTGCTTTAAAATACCCAGAATACTGAACAAATACAATGATAAAAAAGGGAAGTTACTCATAGAGTATTACATACAATACACAAGAAGTTGAGTTGTTTGTTTGTTTGTTTTTGAAACAGGGTCTCACTCTGTTATCCAGGCTGGAGTGCAGTGGCATGATCATGATTCACTGCAGCCTCAACCTCCTGGGCTCAAGTGATCTTCCTACTTCTACCTCACAAATAGCTGGGACTGCAAATGTTCTGGTGATGGTTGTGTAACTCTGTGAATACATTTAAAACCACTGAATTGTACACTTTAAGAGGATGAATTTTATGGTATGTGAATTATACTTGACATATAATTTGTTTAAAGACACAGAATGGTCTCAAAGCACTTCGGAATGAGGCTAAGGATCTGAATCAGGGAGTAAGAGGGACCGGATTCTGAAAGGGGCAGGTAGCCTGTCAGCAGTGGACTGGATGTCTGCTACCCCATAGATGAGGATGAGTTGTCACATATTATTTTCCTTTAAGAAGCCCAAACTTAAATATTCTATTAGCTTTGTGGTCAGTTTTACTACAGGTTTCCTCGGAGGCGGGTTACTGAATTAAATGTCTATGAAATGGACTATGGTGGGATCTGTGCTATCAGCTTCCCAGCTACCGACTTCCCCTTGTACAGAAACACCTCCTCTAATTTAATAACAACTGCTCAAAACTTTGCCTTTTCTTTCAGGGAAATGGTTACTTTCCAAGTGTTTTGGAAAAGGGCAAAATGATAAACCAGTCAGAGATGATGTTTACAAATGAGCATTTTCTTCTCATGAAGCAGGATTACAACTAAGCATATGCTTTATTAAAAGGCAATTTTAATTTCAGAGCATTAATATGCTGTGAAGAAAACCAAACTATCTCCCAATTCTGTCTGACTTTCAAGTCCCCACAAAAGGAGCTGTCATCCTGCTTATCTTGGCTGTTTGGCCCATTCAGTGTTTCTACTACAGTCACTTCAGGCCCCAAACCCTCCTGCCCATGAAAAACCCTGGGCCTTCATGAGGGTTGTTCTAGGCTACTGGGATCACCTCCCTCCCACTCACTCTCCCAATCCCCTACATCCTGCCACGTTAGTTCCAAACTTGCCCCTCACTAGTCTAGGCCACACTGATTGTTTGCTTTTCTGAACAAATGTAGTCTCCTGTGTTACGTCAGTCTTCCCCCACTGAGTTTTTAGGTCACTGAGGAGCTGCACCTTACAATTCCACATTTCAGAGTTTCACTGAAGTTGTTCTACTACATTCTATTCTTTAGATTCAATTCTTTGTAAAATGGATTTAAAGTTTCAAACAAGTAGATTTGATATCTTCCACCAAAAATTTGCCTTAATTACAAGGCTAGCATAATTCTGCCCCAGGCCTAAACCTTTTAATGTTTTCTATCATAGTTCCCAACCAATTCCTACCCACCCAAGAATGATAACAGGAAATTACCTTGTTTTCTCTGCAAGCCAGAATCTCTGAATTGGCAGGGCAGGCAAGGCCCTTTGTAAGCTGCCACTGCCTTGTGCTAAAAAAAATAATTTTATGCTGAACTCACTAATGTCAGTGTCACAAAACTGGGGTCTTCAGAGTATATCTCCAAGGAAAAGAACTGAAGTCCCCTGATTTAAATGCTATTGCGTATTTATGAAAGTTTTATCCCTCCCTGCACACCCCCCACCCATTTTTTTGAGACAGTCTTGCTCTATTGCTCAGGCTGGAGTACAGTGGCATGATCATGGCTTCCTACAGCCTTGACTCCCTGGGCTCAAGTGATCCTCCCACCTCAGCTTCCTGAGTAGCTGGGACCACAAGTGTGTGCCACCATGCCTGGCTAAGCTTTTTTCCTTTTTTTTTTTTAGACGGAGTTTTGCTCTTGTTGCCCAGGCTGGAGTGCAATGGCGCAATCTCGGCTCACTGCAACCTCCGCCTCCCTGGTTCAAGTGATTCTCCTGCCTCAGCCTCCTGAGTAGCTGGGATTACAGGTGCCTGCCACCATGCCCAGCTAGTTTTTGTATTTTTAGTAGAGACAGGGTTTCACCATGTTGGCCAGGCTGGTGTCGAACTCCTGACCTCATGATCCACCCACCTTGACTTCCCAAAGTGCTGGGATTACAGGTGTTAGCCACTGTGCCCAGCCAGCTTTTCATTTTTTGTAGAGATGGAGTCTTGCAACATTGCTCAGGCTGGTCTCGAACTCCTGACCTCAAGCAATCCTCTTGCCTCAGCCTCCCAAAGTGCTGGGATTACAGGAATGAGCCACTCTACCCAGATTTTTTTTCCCCAAACCTCACACACATAGAAGCATAATCAGGAGGCAGACCACAGGTCAGCTGCCTTCTACCATGCTGCTGGAATTAGTACAACAAAGCTCTCAACCAGTTTTATTTTTCCTCACAATGAATGGAAGAAAAAGGCAGAAATAAATGGTAGGGTCATTTGCTAGTAGAAAAGAAAGCTGGGATTCCCCATTTACTTTGGAAACTGAGGAGAAAGAACTGCTTTCCCCACTCGTGTCTGGGCAAAGGGTGTGCCCAGATGTTGGCAAAGGAACCAGACAAAATCAACAGCCAGCAGTTTTCTGTTCCAAACAATTAGCTCCTCTATAGTCCAGAGGGAAGCTATTCCTGAGTTCACTCAAGGTGACAGCAGAAGTGTTTCTTTCTGCTTGGCCCAACTGTGCCTGAGGGCAGATGGATCCAGACCTTGTAAACATTCAGCTAGGTGTAACATAACCAGAAAGGCTGGAGGAAGGCTCTTGGCCTTCCCAGCTTGAGAAGTAGAGGGCCTCATGTGTACCTGGTGGCCTGCAGAGCCCAAAGCAGACAGCTATGATGAATAAAATATTTTTGTTGCTTTTCTAAAATAACTCCTTTCATATACAAGGATTCCTTCAGTTAGGTCCTCCTAAACGCTCTCTGGTCATGAGCAGGTGAGGATCTATTTAGCCAAGATAAGTGGCTGCCTCAGAGTTTCCCATAGGGAAAACTGAAATCTGATTATTTTCTTTTCTTCACGTAGTCTCTAGGTTGAGAACTCCAAGTAGTAAGAGGCACAGGATAAGGATGGGACAGACTGAGCATTTTTGAGAGAATACTCCTCTGCTGAATGCCATTTCGAAGGGAAAGAAGTCGAATGGCAATTTCCAGTCCATTTTGGGTTGGCCCCTTGGAGGCTCTGGCTTCTGGGTAATGTCCACAAAGTTCACAAGAGTTGTCAAAGATACTTCTGTAACTTGTTGAGAATCCTACAGGAAGAAAGTCAATGACAGGTCAGCGCTTGGTACCCATTCATATAGAACTCTAACTCGGCTATTATTATTACTTTCCCTGAAGAGAGAAAGGAATTATTCTAAGCAAGATATACCTTTATCTCATATTGGTCCTACATAGTTCTCTTTCAGTGAGACACAAGGAAATGAATTATCTTAGCAACAGTCAATGATAGCAGAACTGAACAGTTACACCTACCTAAACCCTGACTCTAGCTTCCCCTAGCTGGGGAGCTGCCTGATATCAGAGAGGCCACATGGCAAAACTGCTGCTCTTCCGTGTTTAGCAGTTCTACTCTATCAGAAGGCTCCAGGCTCTGAAACAGCACATATGTACAAGTGGAAGTAGTAGTAGCAATTCTATTCCTTCTCCAATGGCAGGAAAGAAAGGTCACTCACAGACTCTCAGGGTTGGAAGGATCCTTCCAACTATCCACGAATTCATGTCAAATAAAACAGATGTTCCTAGAAGAAGGGATCTTGTCATACTGACTCAAGCATCTGACCTAACAGATGTAGCTTTGGTAGATATGGCTGCAGCCTGATGATGTCTGGAATCATGTTTATCTAAAATGAATTCCCTTTGTTTTGACTCAACTCAACAAGCAAACTTTTTATTATAATTTTTGGACAGTAAATAATTATTTTGTTAAACTTGAAGATTTTCTTCATTCACCTTCCTTCACTCTGATGAACATATTATGCATTTGCTGTGGTCTTTGGCGACAGTAAGTACCAAGCTCTGGGAACATAATTTTGCCTGGAATAACTCTCCTAGGGACTGTCACTTGTTTGTTTTTAGAGACAGGGTCTTGCTCTGTCACCCAGACTGGAGTGGAGTGGTGCAATCATAGCTCACTGCAGCCTTGACCTCCTGGGCTCAAGTGATCCTCCTGCCTCAGCCTCCTGAGTAGCTAAGACTATAGGAGTGCACAACCACACCTGGCTAATTTTTTTTTTTTTTTTTTTTTGAGATGGAGTCTCACTCTGTCACCCAGGCTGAAGTGCAGTGGCACAATCTTGGCTCACCGCAACCTCCTTCAAACTTAGGCAGGGAAAAAGAGTATCAGTAGCCTCCTCAAACTCCCAAATCAGGGAATTTCTGTATCCTTGAGGTCATCCCATACCCAGAATTGAACTCTAATATAACTATTAACCCAAGAAAGCAACCTTTAGGCCAATGTCTGCTCAAGTATATATATTAATATCTTTATAGTGGTGTTTCAGTGGCTGAGACACCCCACATGACAAAAATTGTTCGAAATGAGTTGTTCTTTCAGAGTCACCCAGAATATGTGCTCATTAAGAGCTACTACTAGATTTGAAGACAGCGGCATAAAGACATGTCTTTTCCCTCTATATCTTAAAACCACTCCAATCCAACAAGAAACAAGATACAAAAACTCCATATTCACTGGAATGGGGAGACATCATAATATGTGAAAACAGAAAGCAGACGGCAGCAAGGTTTAACAGAGGGAAAGAAGGCCAAACCTGAAAGTTTTCAGAGACTAGACACAAGCAGATTTTCTCTGTGGAACTCTAAAGACTCAGTGACAGGAGGTAACAGAGGAAGGGATGAGGGATGGATGGAAAATCATTACTGAATGATATCCCTTCAATGCAATCAGGCAACTATTCCTTCTCCCCCTCAACAAGAGACTAAACAACTTAAGCCAGAGAAATTCTGGACTCAGGGACATTGGGCATAGAGAAGGACAGAGTGAGGCATGGAACGAAAAATGGGGAATTATCCCTTCTCTAATTTAGCTCTAAAATGCTTACAGATGGTTTTACACCCATACCCTTCAGTCAGGAGACTAGAGAGTTTTCTCTGGAAAAAATTAACAGTTTCAGCAAAGACACAAAGATACTAACTCCTCCACAGTGAAGGCCACAAGTCAGTCAGTGTCACCCACAATCACAGAGCTTTCAGTCAGCTTAACAGCTTACTCATATTTTGAATAGAGAGTTCAAGATTGACAAACATGGGGAAAGTTTCTCACCATAAAGAGAAAAACTGTACCAAATGAACAAAATAAACAACTCTGAGGAAACACAGACAATGAAAGATGAAGATGCAAAGTTGTTAGTATCTTCAGAGATACATGAAAAAAGATATTATAAAAAGAAACAGAATAAGAAAGAGCTTAGGTATTAAAAATCTGATGGCCAAAATAAAAATTCAGTAAAAAAGTTAAAAGTTGAGGATCTTTTTTAGGAAGAAAAAAAGATAAGGAGATAGACGACGAGAGAAAAGAAAAAGAAACAGAGATTCAATCTAGTGACACCCTAACAGATTAATAGGAGTTCCAAAAAAAAAAAAAAAAAAAAAGAGAGATCAGAGAAAAGAGTGGGAAGGAAATTATTAATCATGTAATAATAATAGAAAATTCTCAGAACTGAGTTTCAGAGTAAAAAATTTGGTATAATGAATGAAGAAAATATCTACTCAAGGCATACACTTGTGAAAACTTCAGACTACTAAGAATAAAAAGATCTTAAAATGGCTTCTGAACAGCAATATTGGAAACTAGAAGACAATGAAAGAATGCCTTCGAAATTGTGAGTGAAAATAATTTTCAATCTAAAATGTTCTATCTAACCAAATGATCATTTAAGCATGATGATGATGATGATGATGATTGAATAAAGATATTTTCAGACAATGTGAACTAAAGAAAATAATACTTTACATGCATCTTCCCCCCCAGATTATTAGACTCTAAGCTCTATAAACACAAGAGAATAAACCAAGAAAAAGGAAGAAGTAGTGTCCAGTAAACAGTGAATCTAAGACAAGTAAGAATAATTCCCTAGATAGCAGTACAAGGAAAGTCCCATGACCACTGCGGGGCAGCAACTAGTCCACACTACATCAGGTTATGGGTTTATGGAGGTCTCCATGAAGAAAATATGCAGGAAAATGTGGAACTGATAGATAATATGGCAAGTTCAACTGTTTGAAAAACTGCATTGAGAGAAATTTTACAGAGCTGTTGAAGAGTGTGAGAAGCCTTAGCTATTAGCTCAAAGAAAACTAAGAGTGAAATAGGTAATTATTAATTTCAGAAAAAATAAAAAGTTCCACAAAAATTGAATACTTGCCACAGCATGCATATTTACATAAACATCATGATGAAACATTGAATACTGATTTAATAATTTGATGTAAATACACTGGGAGAGTGGTGGGAGGGGTAGGAGGAAAATAACTGACCTACAAAAATAGAAAGTCATTATCTGTGAAACAGGTAAGTCAAGGATAACTAAGTGTTCAACAGCATAGTAGGGTGACTATATTAATAACAATATATTGTGTATTTCAAAATAGATAGAAGAGGAGATTTTAAATGTTCCCAACCACAAAGAAATGACAAATGTTCAAGGTGATGGGTATCCTAAATACTGATTTGATCATCACATAGTGTATGAATTTATCAAAATAACACATGGATCCTTGACTCCTTCCCCCCTCAACCTCCACATCTACATAGTCAAGTCTTACCTGTGGCATCTCTAAATCTGAATTCTGTCAATTCTCAAAGCCCTCCAAACTCCCACCCAAGTTCAGGCCTTCAGTATCTGCTGGTGAATGTCTACACAGATTAGAACTGTTCACCTCAGGGGTGCCTCACACCTTCCATGGATGATGTCTATCTGCTTCACCTCTCTATAACTAGTTTCAGGCATAGTACTTGGCACACAGTAAGCACTCAATAAAGATTTTTTTTTTTAAACAAATGAGTGGAGATTTATTTTGGAGGTAGGGAACTAACATAATAAGAGATTAATAAATCACAAAGTAGAAAGTATGTCACAGGTATTTAAGAGTTAGCAATTACAGATCTATTTGACCCTTTTTCCTTCCCATCACATGGTAACAGGATCTTAATGGTTGTGCTTAATTAATTCATGTATTTATTAACAAATATTTCAAATGAAATGCTTATTCTGCATTTATTTTTAAAATTGCCTCCATAATTGTATAGAAGTTTGGAGTAAATGCAGCCTAGTAGATAGTCCAATTAAAAGGAGCTTAAATTGCACTTACTAGGTAACCAGATACTACCGAATGTTATTGACCTATTTCATTTTATTTTTATTTATTTATTAAGACAGGGTCTCACTCTGATTGCCCAGGCTGGAGTGCAGTGGTGCAATCTTGGCTCATTGCAGCCTTGACCTCTCCTGGATCAGGTGATTCTCCCACCTCAGTCTCCCGAGTAGCTGAGGCTCAGGCGTGTGCCACCTCGCACAGCTAATTTTTTGTATTTTTTTTTTTTAGTAGAGATGGTGTTTCGCCATGTTACCTAGGCTGGTCTCAAATTCCTGCACTCAGGCAATCCACCTGCCTCTGCCTCCAAAATGCTGGGATTACAAGTATGAGCCATCACGCCTGGCCTATTTTATTTTTTGAGACAGGGTCTCACTCTGTCTCCCAAGCTGGAATGCAGTGGTACAAACACGGCTCACTGCACCCTCAACCTCTTAGAATCAAGCAATCCTCCCACCTCAGCCTCCCAAGTAGCTAGGACTACAGGTGCATGCCACCATGCCCAGCTAATTTTTTGATGTTTTGTAGAGATGGGGTCTCACTATGTTATCTGGGCTGGTCTTGAATCCCTAGGCTCAAGTGATCCTCCCACCTCAGCCTCCCAAAGTGCTGAGATTACAGGTGTGAGCCACTGCACCAGCCTATTGACCCGTTTTAGAATTTTAGTATCACATGAAGAACAAGGTTCTTTGAGTATATTCAGTATGTTTTATTTTGATTCTCAAGTCTAAAGTTTTTCCATTTGTGTTTTAAGAGTTACAGCTAGGCAAAATTAGAGAATTCACTGTTTATTTAGTGTGTGCAACAGGAAGAGCACTGGGGAAAAATAACTCCCTCAAAATCTGGTCACCTCATTTCTTTTATCAAGACAGACAAAAGATACATAGCCCAGTCAGCACATTTCATTTACTGTGGGTCCAGTTCTGTTATGTATGGTTGACTTAATTTATTTCTACTTTAAGCTATAATATTTCATGATGTTTACTTAAGAAATTACCACCAGCAATTCTGTTTTAACACTTTGTAAAGTTTGGGGGGTTATTTGCTTCAATTCAATTTACAGTACAATAAAATCCTTTGTCCCAAAATAAGATTTACTTTGTAACAACATGAAGAGCTTAGATTAGGTTACATTAGGCTTTGGTAATAAGAAGTATACCCTATATATTACATCTGCATGATCACAATTTTTAAACCATTATATGTTAATACCCTATGTAAAATCAGTACAAATAAAAACTATTAAAGAAAAAGTTGTGGATACTATCTTTTAGGTGTGTTTTTGTAGCTGCATTCAGACTATCAACTAGAACAAATTCATCTTTGGTACAAGTGTGTAACTCATTAATGAGCTGTAAGAGTTCCTTATTTTACATATACAAGAACTTTATCAGACACATATATTACAGACTCAGGCGTGTGCCACCTCACTCAGCTAATTTTTTGTATTTTTTTTTTTAGTAGAGACAGGGTTTCACCATGTTGGTCAGGCTGGTCTCAAACTCCCGACCTCCGGTGATCCGCCCGCCTTGTCTCCCAAAGTGCTGGGATTACAGGCGTGAGCCACTGTGCCCGGCCTCTCATGTTTTTTTAAATGTCTTTTGGTTGGTGTTAATATTTTTATTGAGGTATAATTTATAAACAATAAAATATATACATCTTAAGTATTTAGTTCAATGAGTTTTGCCAATTATATATGCTTTATAGCCAATACCCAAAGCAAAGTCTGGAGTATGTCCATTATTTCAGAGCTCCTTCGTGTCCCTTTCCAGTCTATTCTCTGTCCCTTTCCCAGAAGTAGCCACTTTCTGACTTTTATCATTAAAAATTAATTATTATTATTATTATGTGTGTGTGTGTGTGTGTGTCTGGTTTCTTTCACTAAAGATAAATGTTTCTGACATTCATCTATGTTGTTCTGTGTATCAGTAATTCATTCTGTTTTACTGCTAAGTAGTATTCCATTGTGTGAATGTATCATAATTTGCACATTCTCCTCAAGATGGATATTCGGGTTGTTTCCAGTTTTGAGCGATTATGAATAGGGCTGTTATAAACTTTCTTGCACAAGCCTTTTTTGGGGCATATGTTTTAATGTCTCTTGGGTAAACACCTAGGAGTAAAATTGCGGATTCATACGGAAGATGCATTTGTAAAAGTTTAGACCAATTTTCATATCTACTAGCAATGTATGAGAATTCCAGTTGTTCTACGTTCTTGGAACATGATTGTCAGAGTCTTTTTTGTTTTAGCCATTCTTGTGGGCATGAAGTAGTAGTGCACGGTTTTAATTTGCATATCTCTAATGATTAATGATGTTGAACACCTTTCCATGTTTATTGATCAATTGTTTATCTCCATTTGTGAAGTATCTGTTCAAATCCTTTTTTTTTTTTCTTTTAAGATGGAGTCTTGCTCTGTCGCCCAGGCTGGAGTGCCGTGGCATGATCTCGGCTCACTGCAATCTCTGCCTCCTGGGTTCAAGCAATTCTCGTGCCTCAGCCTCTGAGGTAGCTGGGACTACAGGCATGCGTCACCATGCCCAGCAAATTTTTGTGTTTTTAGTAGAGATGGGGTTTCACCATGTTGGCCAGGCTGGTGTCAAACTCCTGACCTCAAATGATCCACCCACCTCAGCTTCTCAAAGTGCTGGGATTACAGGTGTGAGCCACCACACCAGGCTGAAGTATCTGTTCAAATCTTTTGCCCATTTTTAGTTTGTCATTGTATTATTTATTTGTAAAAGGTCTTTTTATATTCTAGATATGTGTCTTTTGTCAGATAAACTATTGAGAAACTTTTTCTCCCAAACTAGCCTGTTTTCTCATTTTCATAATGGTATCTTTTGGTGAGCAGAGATTTTTAATTTTGCTAAAGTCCAATTTATCATTTTTAAAGTTGATGGTCAATGATTTTTTTATTTCTTGTCTAAGAAATCTTTGCTTTCTTCAAACTTATAAAGATAGTCTCTTATGTTTCTTTTAGAAGCTTTATAATTCTGGATTTTATGTATTGGTCTATGATCCAGACATAAGTACTCTATGTCTGGACTGAGATACAAGTTAGAGTTCATTTTTCCCCCATATGTTCACCCAGTAGTTCCAGTTTCATCCAGTTGTTCCAGCACCAACTTTTAAAAAATTGCAATAGTTTTTGAGGTACAGATGGTTTTTGGTTACAGGGATGAGCTCTTTAATAGTGATTTCTGAGATTTTAGCAGCACCAACTGTTAAAAAAAGAAACTTTCTTTTTTTTTTTTCAGGGCAGGTGGCTCATGCCTGTAATCCCAGAACTTTGAGAGGCTAAGGTTGGAGGAACACTTGAGACCAGGAGTTTGAGACCATCCTGGGCAACATAGTGAGACTTCATCTCAACAAAAAATTAAATAGTTGGGCATGGTGGCATGTGCCTGTAGTCCTAGCTACCTCGGGAGGTTGAGGCAGGAGGATCACTTGAGCCCAGGAATTCGAGGCTGCAGTGAACAATGATGGCACCACTTCACTCCAGCCTGGGCTGTAACACAATAAGACCCTGTCTCTAAGAAGTAAATAGATAAATACTTGAAAAAATTTTTCCCATTGAACTGATGTGATTTATGAACCTATTTTTGAACTCTATTCTGTCCCATTGGTCTATTTGTCTATCCTTATACTAGAGTACCACTCTGTCTGAGATTTGGAGTAAGTCTTTAAATCAAGTACTGTAAGTCCTCCAACTTTGTTCTTTTTCAAAATTGTTTTGGCTATTCTAAGTTCTTAGCATTTCCATTTAAATTTTAGAATCAGCTCATCAATTTCTATAAAAATGCCTTCTAGGATTTTATTGGGTCTGCATTAAATCTACAGATCCATTTGAGGATAGAAATCTTAATGTTAAGTCCTCTTCATGAACCATTTATTTAGATCTCCTTTATCTCAGTGATGTTTTATAGTGAAGAGGTCTTGCATCTTTTTGCTAAATTGTTCCTAAGTAATTTTTCCATGGTATTGTAAATGAAACTGAATAAATTCATTTTTAAATAACATCTAGTTATTTTTAGAGTTTCCTAGTGACTTTAAGTTTAATTTTACAAAAGCAGTAAATTATAAAGTTAAAGAATATAAAAATAATAAAACCATATTTCTACCACTAAGAATACCATTATTAATATCTACATTTTATCTATACACACAGATATCCATATGTATATTTTTAACCACATGAGATCATACTGTACAGGCTGTTTTGTAATCTGCTTTAAAAAAATAGCGTCTACCTCTTCATGTCAATAACATTTCTTTCTATCTAAAATATAGTCCATATTCAAGTTTCCCTAACTATCCCAAAAGGTGCTTTACATTTCTTTGTCCAAATCAGACTCCAAACTGCATCTGTATGTTATATCTACAAGTCTCTTTTAATTTAACACAATCAGATATGGTGATTTCTATTATGAATGTTAGACTTTATTTAATAAAGCATATTGCCACTCCAGCCAGAGAGACAAGCAAGACCCCATCTCTAGAATGAATGAATGAATAAATAAATAAATAAATAAATAAAGTGTGTTGTAAATGTCCATGTAAAGGTAATTTTTCCTTAAATATCTCCATTTTTTTTCCTTAGGGATAAACATATTTGAGAGAGAAGCCAATGAAAATCTGTAAATTCCCTAACTTATTCTAAAGATGTCAATGAAGTTATCCAAATTTTCAAATGAGTCATTGAGAATGAATATCTTACAGGATAAAGGTGGTTAAATGTCATGTATCAGGCAGAGATTTCAAGTGGTTATATGTTTTATTTTATTTGGATTTGAAACAGGGTCTCGCTCCGTTACCCAGGTTGGAGTTCAGTGGCGCGATCAAGGCTCACTGCAACCTCCGCCTCTCGGGTTCAAGCAATTCTCCTGCCTCAGCCTCCGGAGTAGCTGGGATTACAGGCATGTACCACCACGCCCGGCTAATTTTTGTATTTCAGTAGAGACAGGGTTTTGCCGTTTTGGCCAGGCTGGTCTCAAGCTCCTGACCTTAAGTGATCCATCTGTCTCAGCTTCCAAAGTGCTGGGATTACAGGTGTGAGCCACCACGCCTGGCTGGTTATATATTTTAACATAGGAAACATTAAGCAAACTTTGAAAAGTTCTTTTTGAAAAAAGGTAATAAAACAATTAAAAAATAAACCCCAGCTGAATGAACTAGGTCAGTTTCTTCAATGCTAGCTATTAGGAAACCACAGAAGGAGGCAAAGTACTTCTATAGTCTAATAGTTCATTAAGAGATAAAGGCAAATAGTAGTTGATTGATCCTTGTGAAAGAAAGATTTCAGTGACAGAAACTACTGATGAGTCATGGTTATTAAGTCTACTTACTGGTGGTGCTACAACTGTCCCTTATTGGAAGAGAGGTCAGTTAGTATTCTCCAAGACATTAACAAAAAAGAGAAAGAGAATCCCTTCTTACTAATCCCGTCACTTCCTAGCCCTTTCTATTGTAGTAATTATTTCTAAAATCTAATGTTGAATTACTCTTAATTATTGTTTCTTATCTTTCCTAGCATGCTGCCTGTTTAATTACAAGATTGTGGCAGAGGTTCTTAGCCTGGCTTCAAAAAATCAATAATCCCTGGAACAACATAAGGAATGTTGCATGTCTGCATTTTTCTAGTAAGTCAATAGTGTTAAACAGATTCTGTCGATGGAGTCCATAAGATTCAGAACCACTAAGACAGGCAGCTAGATTGGCAATTTTTCTAGCATATGTTACTTGACTGTGGTATAAAACATAGCCAACTTTCAATTATAATAAATAAAAGACATTTATTAAATGAAACAGTTATGAAATATAGTCAGAGATGTATCCTCTGAAAGTGTTTTTCAAATTGCAAATTGTGACCCACTAGTGGGTTGTGTTTAGCATTTAAAAAACAAAAACAAAACCAAAATAAACCAGAATAGAAAATATCTTTTTTTTTCTTTCTTGAGAAAAAGTCTTGCTCTTCGCCCAGGCTGGAGTGCAGTGGCAACATCTTTGCTCACTGCAACCTCTGTCTCACAGGTTTGAGTAATTTCCAGGTAATTTTTGTATTTTTAGTAGAGACAGGGTTTCACCACGTTGGCCAGATTTGGTCTCGAACTCTTGAACTTAAGGGATCTGCCCACCTTGGCCTCCGAAAGTGCTAGGATTATAGGTGTGAGTCACTGTGCCCGGCCAGAAAATATCACATTTTCTGTTGTGATACTGAAAATCACAAATTGTGGGTGCACTGGGTATAGTAAGGGCATTGTTTCATAAAACTTTTATGCCTATTTTATGTACATGTGTGTTGTAAACTCGGTCATGATATAAAATATATTTTCTTACCATGGATGATAGTCAACAAAGGTTGAAAAACATTGCTTTAATACCTGCTTTTCTCTTTTGTTTTGCCTCAAAACTTCTTGATACTCCACTTCTATAGAAGCTTGGAACCAAAAAAGTTAACGATGATAAAATTGATAATGATGATATCAAGAGTAATATTTACTGAATATATACTACGTGCCAGGAACTGTGCTGTTTTACTTTAATGATTTCATTTAATCTGTACAACCCAATGAGTATTATTAATTTCCATTTTATAGAAGAGAAAACAGATTTAGAGAAGTAAAATAACTTGATTTATACCTAGGTCTGTCTGACTGAAAGCCCATGCTTACCACATAAACTGCAGACAATGGATCTCTTGATAATCTAAAGAGTAGATGATTCACTTGGTGATAAACATGAATTAAATATTATAATTTTAGAAAGGTTTAGAGCCACGGTCCTGTGATGCTACATTGCCCTTTAAATTCACTTATTGTTTTGGTTTCAGTTGATACTGCATATTCCTTAAAACTAGTTGTTTCCTAGAGATATATTTTATTTTTTAATTTAAAAGGTTTATATGTAGGCATGACATATGATGTGTTTTATTAATTCTCAAATTTAAAGATCCCTTTAGAACCCTAAATAATATAAAATTATAAGTGGCAGAATACCATATGAACAAATGCTATTTACCTCATGGGTTTGTTGTGAGAATTCAACACTTACAAAAAACACTGATAAAAAATACCACTAGTATCTGTCACACAGTAAATGTTCAATAAATGTTTATCTATTATAATAATCATACAAAAAGATAGTGAAGTCTACACAGTTGTTTGTTTGTTTGTTTGTTTTTCTGTATTTTCCCTCTACTTTACTGTTTGTCCTTGGGAATGGTCCAAAAATTTTGCTACTTCACTTTTTATAGAAAGAGGAATTTAAATGTTTCTATAGCTATATATTTACAATGAAAAAGCATGCAGATAGTTCAGTTCACAATGCAACTGACCATCTAGCAGCTTGAGTTCAAGGTTTATAAACACAAATGCCTACCAGCCTAAGCAGATAACCTGAAAGAGAAGCAGGATGGTGAAGGGTGGGTTGGCTTAGGTTGTACGAATGCAGAACAGGGTAGAGTACTCTTTCTAAAAGTGGGTATCACCATTCAGCAACTGAAGATTTTATGCCATGCAGGAATATAATAGGGTTTATACTGTCAGATTTTCAATTGAAGTTGGAAATCTGGATGTCTGGGCAAATTCTTGATTCTTAAATGTTGGCATAAACTTAAATAACAAAATGCTTTGGGGGCCAAACAAAACAAGTCTATAGACTAAATGCAGCATATAGACTGGCAGTTTGCCACTCAGCTTTAGTTTTATGCCATCACTTAGATATTCTAAGCTGACCAACACAGCCTAGGTAAGAATATCATAAACTACAAACTTTCAAAGGGTGTCCAGTGGAGTAGGGAGAAGCATCCCAGAAGGTATACATTCTGCAAGTGTAACTCCTCTTTTTTATTTTAAAAGCTTTAGATGTACACTAGCTTTCTTTTGATAAGCTATTGCTATTCTGAGAAAAAAATTTCACAAAAGGCTGGGCATGGTGGCTCACGCCTGTAATCCCAGCACTTTGGGAGGTCGAGACAGGTGGATCACCTGAGGTCAGGAGTTTGAGACTAGCCTGGCCAACATGGTGAAACTCCGTCTTTACTAAAAATACAAAAAATTAGCTGGGCGTGGTTGCAGGTGCCTGTAGTCCCAGCTACTCGGGAGGCCGAGGCAGGAGAATCACTTGAACCCGGGAGGTGGAGGTTGCAGTGAGCCGAGATCACGCCACTGTACTCCAGGCTGGGAAACAAGAGTGAAACTCTGTCTCAAATAAAAAAAAAAAAAAAAAATTCACAAGATGTCCTAGACAAAAAGCCTGTGTGGATAGAGAAGTGATTTCAAGTTAAGGACAAATAATCATAAATGCATAAAGAAAAAATGAGTATGTTTATCTGACTTCTGGAGAAAACGTGCATTCGAGATTGAAGAAGTAAAAAAATTTTCTTTATTATAGAAGGAAATGCTTGCATTTGATAAACTTTTATAAGTTTCATATAAGTATGAAATGATACTTTTAAGATATGTTTTATTATAAGCTTATTATAAGCATTATAAGATATAAGTATCATTTCATAACTCCTTATACTTTTATAGGAGCATAGCATCTTTCATGGGGATGAGCTGGTTAGCCCATAAAGTGAAAATTTTTACACAAAATTACCTTTGCAAATCACTCAAATCACACTTAGTAAAGGAACGTGGTTTTGTATATACCATACCACATCTTAATACATTCAAACAATTAATTTTTACTTAATAATTGGAACAGATAATGTTTCTTCAATTGAATGAAGCACAGCTAAAATTCTCAACTCTCGCCCACTTAGGCCAGTTAAAGTGAATGACTGTAGTGTGGTTTTGTAGAGGGGACAAACTAACCTGAAAAGCTAACTTCTGCTAAATACTAGAAAAAGATATCAGTTAAAATACCCAGACAAAAAAGAGGCACTGAGTGACTTCAATGCCTAAAGTAACCAGAGATGTGGAAATCCACAGTGAGCAGTCCCCTGGGTATCTTTCCAAACAACACAGTAACTAAAAAATATAATTGAATGTTCTCATTAATACAGTTTCTGGTAACCTGAGTGTTGACCCCATTTCTAGGCAAAGAGAAATAACTTGCCCAACCCTGTTGTGAGGGAGACTCAAAGGTATTTTACTTCTGACCTAAATGTAGTCTCAAGTTTACTTCATTTCTGGGATGTTAGTACAGTGCAACAGATAAGAATTTAAATGTTTGATTTTCATTATAAGTTACTAAATTGGCATGCCAGTTTATATGTGAATAACTTCACCAGGACCTAGTCATTTCTAAGTAAAATGAAAATACCATGTTTTTAAACTTCTATAGCTAAAGATTGGTTTAAACACCAAGGCAGATGCTAAAGTTCTCCTAAGGCACATAATAAACAATAGGTATATGTTTGCTACAGATTAAAAGTGTTCATTTAATGGAGCAGATACAACCAAGAACTGGTGGCTATAAACTAGTCACAGCGGTAACTTTAATCACAATCAACAGGCTCAGGGACTCACATATAACTGTGTGGCTGACAGTTTGAACAATTATGAAAGGTGTTTTCTGTGGTTGAATCAATCAGAATAGTAATAATGGTAGGATTACTGAAAAGAAATTAACCTGTACTGTAATCTGGGGTCAGATTTTTTTTTTAAAAAAGGATATAAGCTGTATTCATGACAACATGTTAATTTCAGTAATCAGGCAGGGTGAATAGACTTGACAATTAATTATGTCAGCTCACTTTAAACAAACATTGGTTGCTAACATAAATTAGCTCTTGGAAGGTAAAAAATGATTTGGTTAACAAATGACTGATAAGACAATCTAGGCTTTGCAAGGCTTAGTAGTCCTTTATGAGCCATGACTTACCTGTATGGACTGGCAGTGGTATAAGAATCGAACTCCTGATACATGAGCTTGTGGGTTGGACAGGAGACCTACATATGCCCACAATACCTGGATCTCCAGGGAAACTGGTATGAGACAGCAGGAAGTACAGTTCATAGCCTGCAGAAGGGTAAAGAAGCATCTGCTTGAATTGCCTGATGGTTGCCTGTAGTCAATCACCATGCATTAAGCCATTGTTTCTTAAGCATTATTCAGTAATAAGGAAGGCAATGTAGCTTAGTGGAAGAACACAAAAGTTCACAATAAGACTATGTTATTATTCCTGATCTTTTTTTTTTTTTTTTTTTTTTTGAGACGAAGTCTCGCACTGTTGCCCAGGCTGGAGTGCAGGGGCGCGACCTTGGCTCACTGCAACCTCTGCCTCCCAAGTTCAAGTGATTCTCCTGCCTCAGCCTCTCAAGTAGCTGGGATTACAGGCGCCCACCGCTACACCTAATTTTTTTTTTTGTATTTTTAGTACAGACAGGGTTTCACCATGTTGGCCAGGCTGGTCTTAAACTCCTGACCTTGTGATTTGCCTGTCTTGGCCTCCCGAAGTGCTGGGATTACAGGCAAGGCCCACCACGCCTGACCTCTGATCTGTTTTTTTTTTTTGAGATGGAGTCTCGCTCTGTTGCCCAGGCTGGAGTACAGTGATGTGATTTCAGTCCACTGCAACCTCCGCCTCCTGGACTCAAGTGATTCTCCTGCCTCAGCCTCCCCAGTAGCTGGGATTACAGATGCCCGCCACTATGCCTGGCTAATTGTATTTTTAGTAGAGACAGGGTTTCACCATGTTGGTCTGGTCTCAAACTCCTGACTTCAAGTGATCTGCCCGCCTCGGCCTTCCAAAGTGCTGGGATTACAGGTGTGAGCCATGGCACCTGGCTTCATTGATTAATTTAAATAACAGTTACTGAGTATCTCCTATGTGTGAGGTGCTTAGTAGGCACTGGCTTGAGCAGATCATGTGGCTAAAGTAAAGGATTTGAATACAGGAGCACTGTAAAGTCAAAGAAGATGATACATAAGGGTTAGATTATGAAGTGCATCCAAGTAGTCTGGAAGCCATCAGAGAACCTCAAAAGTTTCTAGAACAGAAACATAGTATACCTAATGCAGTACTCCAGGAGGATTAATTGCAAGATGCACAAAGGCATATCATTCTATATGGTTTCGATTTTTAACCAGATAATGCATTTTCATGTAAGTAATTGTAAAAATGTAAATTTTTATAATTACAATAGAAAGAGCACAATTTTAACCTCATGAAACTCTGTGCTGACCAAATATTCAGGAATACAAAATATTTGAAATATATGAGATTTTTGAACAGAAATCTGTAGATCATCTGCCTTCAAATTTTTTTCTAAGTAAGGAAAATACATTAGGTGTTTTAAACCTAACCTGAAATAATGACTTCAGGCTGGGAACAGTGGCTTATGCCTGTAATCCCAGCACTTTGGGAGGCCAAGGCAGGAGGATCACTTGAGCCCAGAAGTTTGAGATCAATCTGGACAACATAGTGAGATCTTGTCTCTACAAAAAAATCAAAAAATTATCTACGCATGGTGGCATGTGCCTGTGGTCCCAGCTATTCGAGGGGCTGAGGTGGGAGGATAGCTTGGGCCCAGAAGGTTGAGATTACAATGAGCCATGATCGTGCTACTGCACTCCAGCCTAGGTAATAGGGCAAGATCTTGTTTTAAAAAAAAAAAAAAAAAAAAAAAAAAAAGGCCAGGCGGAGTGGCTCACGCCTGTAATCCCAGCACTTTGGGAGGCCGAGGCAGGTGGACCACAAGGTCAGGAGTTCAAGACCAGCTTGGCCAATATGGTGAAACCTCGTCTTTACTAAAAATACAAAAATTAGCCAGGTGTGGTGGCAGGTACCTGCAGTCCCAGCTACTAGGGAGGCTGAGTGAGGCAGGAGAATCCCTTGAACCCGGGAGGTGCAGGTTGCAGTGAACTGAGATCACGCCACCGCATTCGAGCCAGGGCAACACAGTGAGACTCCATCTCAAAAAAAAAAAAAAAGGCTTCAAGTGGGCATGATTTCTTATACTCTTCCTTCTATGACAAACACATTATCTATGGAGACAAGACTGGTTTTAAACTTACTATCCATGATTTACAAAGGGGTAAAAATGAGTCTTCATCAGAAAGTATATTTCTCTCCTTACTGAAATGCTGCAGTGCCTGTTGAGGATCCTGGTCCACCCTCCTTTCTGGACTGGGTCAGCATTACCAAAGATGGCAACATGCTCTGGTCTGGGCGTTCCACGAAGAGTCTGATAAATCTCCTGCTGCAAGTGGCTGCAGTCTGCTTTCTTCAACCTATAATTAAATACCATGGAGGCTGCAGTCCAATGCTAACATAATAATATACCCATATTAGTACTGTATATCTAACCAGACATTGGAAATAATATAAAATAGACCAGAGGGTATAATCCTTAGTAGGTATTAACGACTGCCAGAAAACTTAGCAATATCAACACTATTTAGACTAAAAGACTATTCCTGACTAGCATCTTCCGAACTGTCATTAAAAATATAAAAGTTACCATATCAACATATTCCCTACATATTCCCGATGAAATTGCAGGAAATGATGCGGAAGCAAAGAACTACCTGAGCTTGCATCCAGATATTGCATTCACTCCAAACTGTACTTCATGTCTGTTAACAGAGCAACTTCCATTACCCTGGCTCTGTAAGAGGGTCATCCAAGGCGGAAAAGTGATGATCAAGGACATCATAACAGAAAAAAAAAGGAGGCAGCATTGCAAAATTTATGTTCTCATTCTCCTTTAATGCTATTTATTTTGTATTACTATCATAATGTTCGAGTCACAAATTTGTTTTTTTCCTCAAAAAACCACAGAGAGACAACTAGATTCCAAAAATGATTAATCATATATTAGTATATAAGTACCTCATTAAAATGAACAAAAAATTCCTCACCTTTGGCTAGTCTAACATAAGTTTGAAAGCCTTTGCAACTTTTCTCATTAGGCTGCAACAGGCCACCCAGCTCTAAAAAGGATACTGAGTAACTTATATCACCAGTCAGAGCCAAGAGTGGCTTCCCAACTATATAGCCAGGATTCCCACTTCTAGGACTGGTGACAGAAGCAGCTGTGCTCTGTTGAAAAGCCTGCAGAAACAGTGAAGAGAAGTCAATTATGGAGGTAAGCATACTTTCCCACCTCCCACTGCTTGGCTTCACCATACCCTTCGTTAAGGCAAGGAAATGCAGTAAGTGAGCTACACTGAACAATCTGGCTTCTTTCCACAGTGTAACATTTTCTTCTTTCACTTTTTTTAATTCACTAAAATAAATCCTTCATAATCTGAATATTGAATTTCACAATATGCTACTTTTACCAAGGATTACAACCAAGAATCTACTAAGGATCCCTTAACCCTCTTTCTAAAAAATTACTAGCAATTGAGCAATAATAACACAGCCTGGTTAAAATCTGAAGAATTTAAATGCAATTAAAAATATATATATTTTAATTAACTATAGATGTTCCAGAGACGAGCTCTGAGAGACACAGCAGTTGGTTGATCACCTGACAGTAGAGTTGAGAAAATCTATGCTGGGTTCAAAAAGAGGAAAGAAGTAGCAGAAAGCCAAATGGCGCTGATTAAGACTGAACACTCAGATTAAGTGGGAAATGAGTAAAATGCTGACTGCCCAGAAATATGAGAAAAGCTAGTTAAAGAATTTTTGTAGGTGTTGGCTGAATTTATGATTCAAAATGACTATAAAAAAAGTTTTGATTTGAGACTGAAGTCCTGCTTTGTTGGGGGCCAAATAGAGAATTGGAGAAAATGTTAATGAGTAAACACTTGTAGAATAACTACAACTTGTAGTAAAATTATGGAATATTAAATGTTGAGGCCTCAATCGACAGACTGAACTAGGCCTTCATGTTCTTATTCTATTTCACATGTATTACAGAAGCAAAGAAATTATTTCTAACCCGATATTTCTTCCCCTCTAAATCCCCTATAAGAGAAGGGCCCTAACCCTGAAGTGAAGGATGAAGTGTTGCTGTAAGGAAGCGCCTGGCTCAGCAGTCAGGTTGGTTTGTCCCAAACTGACAGAAACCTTCTGGATTCCAAAAGTCCCATTGGTCTCTATCTCATAGGTGACCTGAAATGCAAAAAAGAATCAATTAATAAAAAGTAGTTATTGGGCCGAATATGTTTAGGACAGAAGATTTTGTCTTCAAGGGTGTTATTATAACTAAATGAGGCAGACTGAAACAGTAATGTTAAAAATGCCAAACACAAATACTATGAAAGATAAAGATGATTTCATATTATATTTGTATATAAAAAAGAAACTGGATAGAGCTCTTTAAAAGGGTTCATGGGTAGGTGAGTTTTTGGTAGGAATTGAAAGAGAAGAAAAATAAGTTGATTACGGACAGAGGAGGGCAAGTAGAAACAGGCAGAGGTGAGCACGAAACAGAAATCCGGTTTACTTGGCTCTCACAATGTTTGAGAATTAATAAAGATAGTTGCTGGGGATACAAGTTGCAGGCAATTGAAATTTCTGAGCATAGTCTTTAAGAAGATGCTTTATGATAATTCTTACTTTTTAAGGTTAGATTGTTTAGAGAACAGAGGAATAGAAGTTGATTAATCTACTTCAGAGTTTCAGATGATACTGTGTCAAGAGAAGAAAATGTGGTCAGTCAGTAAGAATCAGTAACAGACTGCAGGTGGGCAATGGAAGAGGTGTCAGAAATAATTTTAATGTCCTGGACCTGAAATACTGGAGGATGGTGGTGATGGAAATAACTGAAACGTGGTAGGGAGGATAATGGGCTCAATTATGGACAAGTTTAATTTCAAACTTGTTGGGAATTGTTGAAATTCACAATATGCTACTTTTACCAAGGATTACAACCAAGAATCTACAAATACAATAAGTTTGCATTCCCAACATTGTTAGAGAATGCAAACAAAATTCAGTGGGGTCAGTCTGATACTTAATGGAAGATGAGGCACCTCTGGCAGTGTTGTTCAACATACATCAGTCCAGAATCTGAGGTCGGTATCCCTACCTGAGAAACTACATTCTGACAAGTGTTTCCAGCCAACAGAGGAGCATGAGCCTGTGAGGTAAGTATTACAGGAACCTGGAACTAGCAATGAAAAGAAGCAAATTAACTAAAACTGAAGGCGGTATTTTGTCTTTATCTATTAATAGATATCATGCTAAGATGAGTATTTTTCCTTCCCCTTGACCACCCTCTTTCTCTCTTCTTCCACTGCCAGCCAACAACTTAAATTCAAAAGTCTTTCTAAACCAGCACTTTTCAAAACTTCTCAGAACACTAGTTCTATTAAATATAAAACAAGGGTTCCATAGTCAAATAATTGTTAGAAATACTATATTAGTATTCCCCTTAGAGATTAATAAGGCCCTCTAGCAAATTAAAGACTCCAGGAGGGGTGAGATGGCTCACACCTATAATCCCAATACTTTGGGAAGCCAAGTCAGGAGAATTGCTTGAGGCCAGGAGTTCAAGACCAGCCTGGACAACATAGCGAGATCCCCATCTCTAAAAAATATTAAAAAATTAGCTGGGCATGGTGGCACATGTCTATAGTCCCAGCTACTTGGGAAGCTGAGGTAGAAGGATTAGTTGAGCCCAGGAGGTTTAGGCTGCAGTGAACTGTGACCGTGCCACTGCACTTCAGCCTGGGTGACAGAGCAAGACCCTGTCTCTAAAAAAAATTAAGAAGCCCACCCTAAATATAGTTTATTTAACCCAATGTTTACAAACTTATCTAACACCTTATGGATCCTGGTTTCATACGAGGCTATTAACTGTATAGGACGTACTTGCAAAAGCACCATTTTAGATCCCTACTTAATTGTTTGCTACATCACGCTTACATTTATCTTTCAACAGTACAACTTAGACTAAAATTGCCTCAGATGCAGAGGAGCCAAATATTCTTTTTCCTTTTTCCTGGTACAACAGCGTCATACCTCCATATTCTGTGGATCGGTCATGCCTCTTGGAACCTAGGAGAACAGCAGGGACAAGAGTGTTCATATACCTTACCAAAAATCACCAGGAGCTTGAGGTTTCATATTACTAACAATAGGCTTTGGTTTGGTGGGCGGGGGAGTCAATATATTAGAATGATTTACTTCCTCTATTCCACCCGACTCTTCTTTACACTAAAATGCCAGGAAGTGGAGCCAGGCAGGAGGGTGACAGACTGTGATGCCTATTTACTCTGACAGAGCTCTACTGAATAGCAAAAGCAAGAAGTTTGGTGAAATGGGTGTTTTCCCCCTTCCACCCTCGCAAGCCAATCCCATTAGTGAAAAGGGTGATGATCTCTTATCCTGCATATATATCCCCAATTATTTCATTTGTCTTCAGATATGGTTTCCAGGCCCTCTGTCTTTTACGTGGCTCCTGGGGATTCTGACTTTTATTCAATGCTCTTTCCACAACCCACAACAGTGAGAAGCATGTTCACTTCAACTTCATAGTAGTGACAGTGTAGGGAGAGAAAGGACACCTACCTTTAAGACTGTGAAGTTATAGTAAGAGGCAGCATTGAGGGCTGAATCCAAGGTACAGCTACTAGCCAGGTTCTTGAAGAAACGAGTGCAAGTTGTACTTTTACTCTCTAGGAAACCTTAAACACAAATAATTAAGAGAGTGGTAAATGAGAAAGCCTGTTTTAAATTGAATGAAAAGGTTGGTACTTTTGCTCTGGATTCACCTGCAGGATTGCGTTCAGCACAGAGTCCCCCAGCTCCAACTCCTGCAGGTTGTCTCAGCAAGCTTATTACAGACCACTTGGGGAAGTAAGTAAGAATGGGGTCCCCAGCCTGAATAAAATATAAAAGAAACTTTGTTCACAGTGAGACTGGACTAAACTACAACAGAAAAGAAAGAGTAGAAACAAGGTTAACTCAAGGGCATGACTACATGGACAGTACTGCCCTCCAAAGAGCTGACAATGGTTTAGCTAGCTGCAGGGTAGTGCTGCAAAGATACCTTGTCAGCTGTCTGCTATGAGAGTAAAAACCAAACCAAACAATCCCACCCCCTTCCCCAGGCTCACCCTGTAAAAAGATGGTGGTGACTGAGTTTGGAATGTTGAAGTGAATGATTCGCCTCCAAACTCTGCAGCCAGGGCCTGGAAGTTGGTTGCATTGACCTTTTGAAGCTTCTGGAAATAGTTTAAGTTTGCTAAAATGTTTTTTAAAACAAAAAGGGTTTAGATAAAAGAAAAACATGCCAAGTATTAAAAATATTTTAAAAATATTTTTATTGAAGCATAATATACAGGGTGCAAATCTTAAGTGTAAACTCAAAGAATTTTTACAAATTTATATACTTGTATTACCACTACCCAGATCAAGTTACAGAATATTTCCCCAGAAGGCTCCCAATCAATACTCCATCTCCAGAAATAACAATTCTGATTTCCATCACTTCTTAATTTATTCACAATCTACTAACTGAATTATTGTTTTAATATGAAGATCTGAGATAAGAATATGTTCATGAATGCCAGTCAATTTCAAGTCATTGATGGCCAAGAATGTGTATGATCAGCAATTTGTAATGAAAATAGGAAGCTCAGCCAGGCGTAGTGGCTCAGGCCTGTAATCCCAGCACTTTGGGAGGCCGAGGCAGGTGGATTACCTGAGGTCAGGAGTTCGAGACCAGCCTGGCCAATATAGTGAAACCCCATCTCTACTAAAGATACAAAAAATTAGCCGGGCATGGTGGCAGGCGCCTGTAATCCCAGCTACTCAGGAGGCTAAGGCAGAAGAATTGCTTGAACCTGGGAGGCAGAGGTTGCAGTAAGCCGAGGTCGCACCACTGCACTCCAGCCTGGGCAACAAGAGTGAAACTCTGTCTCAAAAAAAAAAAAAAAAAAAGAAAATAGGAAGCTCAATAATGCTCATGTCTGCCCCATACCAGGTGGGTCTCTAATAGAATCGCACTATTTCCATAGGAACATGGGACAATTAGAAACAATTATGACAATTATTTGATCTGTCCTTTCCAAATCTTCCTGTTTCCTCTACACTTCAACTGACAAGTCCTAACAACAACTGACGAGTCCTAACAGTTTCCATCTCCCAAGTTTAGAGATTCGTTGCATTTTCTTCCTTAAGCCTTATAATTCCTCCATTCAAGATTTTAGATACTTCAAAAGGGTATTTTCTGGAAGAATTCTATAATTTCTATGATAGCAATGTATAAATCTACTGAAACTCCTGCAGTCATCTCTTTATGGCACTTCAGAACCAGTAAAGAGATGTAAGAAAAGGGCTGTGATGCTGTCCCCTGCCCAGAGGATGGCAGGTGATTGACAACACTCTGTCTGCTTTATTACTCCAAGTCTGCTAAATTGAAAAAAGAACATAGGGAAACATTCCCCTTGCCAGTTTCATTCTTCTGTAAGTAATGGTCATTTGTACAGAGCAAAAGAGGTTACAATACCTGCATCATTGAAAGCAAATGAGGATTCCACGTTAAATGAACCTGACCTTTATCCTCTGTGATAATGGATAACATCTTAATTATCTGACTTTTCAGCCTGCTGAAAAGTCAGCATGAATGCAGCTCTCAATTCTGGGGCCTTTCAGACTACTCACTCTCCACACATCTCCTAGATCCTTCTTATTCAAAGTGGGGTACACACATTAGTAGCTCCAGCATCACCTGGGAGCTTCTCAGAAATGTAGACTCTCAGGCCACTCCCCAGACCTGAGTCAACATCTTCATGTTAACAAGATCTCCAGGTAATGTGTATGCATATTAGAATTTGAAAAGCATTGCTCTGAAACAGGTGATGTTGATGCTGCTGGTCTGTGGGCCACTTTCCACCTCTGATCTGAAATCTTCAAATCCTAACACTTCCAAGAGCTATTTAAACATTTCCTTCGGAACTCATACCCTGAAAACCACATGGAAGAGATATTTACCTCATGTAAAATGCAGTTATTTGTATCTTTATAAATGAAATAAAAGTTAAAGTTAAGCTAAGAAAGAAGGTGAACTGAGATGGCAAAATATCTATCTGGCTATTTTTTCATGGCTTAAATGAATAAGAGAAAGTTTACATTTTGTCTCTCACTTCAATGCAAAGATATTGGCAGTAGTGATGGTAAATATAGGCTAAGTAGAATTTTTGCCTAAAATTTCTACCATCATAGATGATATATTACACCTAAAAGAGCTTAAAGGTATTTAGATTTCTATTACAATTTCAGATGTCAAAGGAAGCCTAAAGACCATCTGACCTAATCCCATGAGGAAATTTGGATCCTCAGAGGTAAAAGAGTAGCAAAAAGCCAGAGGGCCAGCTTGCAGAGCCAAGAGTAGATTGCAGATCTCCTATTCCTCGTGTTTTTTCCCCACTCCATCATGCTGTACAGACTTTGACTAAAAACATAATTTACTGATGATCATTATCAGTAGATACATATTTTTTTGAGTTTTATTTTATTTTGGAGACAGGATCTCACTCTGTTGCCCAGGCTGCAGTACAGCTCACTGCAGCCTTGAACTCCTGGGTTCAAGCAATCCTCCTACCTCAGCCTCCCAAGTAGCTGGCACTACAGGCATGCGCCACCACACCCAGCTAATTTTCCTATTTTTTGTAAAGACTGGGTCTCGCTATGTTGCCAGGATTGGTCTCGAACTCCTGTGCTCATGCAATCCTCCTGCCCTGGCCTCCCAAAGTGCTGGATTACAGGCACCAGCCACCATGCCTGGCTGTACCAATAGATACTATACACCACAGGGAAACAAAGATATGGTCCATCCTTTCATGGTGTTGACAATTTACCTGGAAAGACATGATGTTTACATAAACTAATAACAATATAAGAAATCCTATAGGTTCTAAGAGGGTAACTCAAACAATAAATGCTTTAGAACTTCTGAGGATGGGCTTACTTCCAATAGATGAGCAAGAAAACACTCATGGAAAATACAGGTATTTCAAAACGCAAAGAGAAAAAGGAACTATAGAGCCAGAAAGAAAAGCAAATACGAACTTGGGAAAAATACAGGGCATATCTTGAGGACAACGAGTAGATGAGTTCAGCCAAAGCAGAGGGTCAAGTAGAGAGTAATGCTAAAAGAGCCAGGAACACTAAGTTGGATCAAATAGGAGGTTTGACTGGCCGGCTAAGAAGCTGGACGTTATTTTATGGATAGTGGGAAGTAATGGAGGTTTCTCAGTAAGGAAGCAACATAATGCAATGTTATAGAAAGATTTATCTAGTGAAGTGATTCTCCACAACTGTGTATACTGTGTGTATATGTGAGGAAGGTAGGTAAATAATCAGAAACAAAGGGAAGTTTTTGCCTTTTTCATACTAAACATGAATGTACACCCCACCCTCGTTCAGGGAAAAGTTCATTGATGTAATGAACCATAATTACTATTAGAAGTGGCCATATTCCTCCCCCAGGTGTTGCTGGTTAAAGAAAGTTCAGATCCACTGATCCCGAAGGAGTGTGCAGGATGGTGTGGGAGGCAGGAGTGGGGATCAAAAGCAGGGAGCACCAGGTAGGTGCCATTGCAATAACCCTGGAGCATGATCATAAGGCTGGATTTAAAAGGCAGTAAAATGTTTGGAAAAGAAGAGACAACTTTATCTTTTTTTGAGACAGACTCTCGCTCTGTCACCCAGGCTGGAGTGCAGTGGTGCAATCTCAGCTCACTGCAACCTCCACCTCCCAGGCTCACGCGATTCTCCTGCCTCAGCCTCCCAAGTAGCTGAGATTACAGGTGCCCACTACCATGCCTGGATAATTTTTTGTTTTTTTAGTAGAGACAGGGTTTCACCATGTTGGTTAGGCTGATCTCAAACTCCTGACCTCAAGTGATCTGCCCACCTCAGCCTCCCAAAGTGCTGAGATTACAGGCGTGAGCCACCACACCAGGCCACAACCTTATCTTAAAATGAAGTATTCATCTTGTTCCCTTTACCCTATTACCATCTAAATAACCACAAGGCTCCTGATAACTGCTTTCAAATTCAAGTCCCCCAAAACCAAAAACTGGTTGTTTTCTGAGACAAATATAGTTTTGCAATTCTTATTAACAGTGAGATGAAATCAGGATGAGGTGACTTCCAGGATGCAAGAGACATTTAAATTCATTTTGTGCAGGAACATTCTTTTGCTTCATAGACATTTTTAAAAAGATAGATTAGCTTCGTATCTTTAGAAATGTCATAGCCATCACCAGCAAATTTCTAAGTCCACTAACCATCCCTAATAATAATAACTTCTAATCTTCATTGTACTCTACAGTTGTAGAGCACTTTCATATACAAAGCCAAAGATATCATTTCTCACTATACAGTTGAAGAAAGAGCCTGGAAATGCTAAGGGATTTGCCCAAGTCTGTATAGCTGGTAAGGAAATGGCAGGACTGAGATCCTAATCTAATGCTCCTCCTACACTGTTGCCTCATGAAATGAAAATAAGGTTGGCATAGACTCATTTGTCAAAGATGTTCATTCAAACATTATTTGGTGCTTACTATGTGTTAGGCATTGGGGATTCAGTTAGTACCCTCATGGAGATTGTAGTAAGTGGGGGATATAGTCTATCTGTGATTATCCGAGTTAAGAGGAATGATTAAAAGGATTGAAATTAAAGTTCTTTATGAGTTTTCTGATCCACAGCCAATAGAACATAAAAAGTTGCAAATATGGCCAGGCACGGTGGCTCACACCTGTAATCCCAGCACTTTGGGAGGTCGAGGTGGGTGGACCATGAGGTCAAGAGATCAAGACCATCCTGGCCAACATTGCAAAACCCCGTCTCTTCTAAAAATACAAAAATTAGCTGGTCATGGTGGCACGCACCCATAGTCCCAGCTACTCGGGAAGCTAAGGCAGGAGAATCACCTGAATCCGGGAGGTAGAGGTTGCAGTGAGCTAAGATTGTGCCACTGCACTCCAGCCTGGCGATAGGGGGAGGCTCCGTCTCAAAAAAAAAAAAAAAAAAAAAAAAAAAAGCAAATATATTCGGCAATAAGAGAGAAGAGGCAGAAAGATGCGTAGAGATTCAAAGGACAAAAAAAAAAAAAAAAAAGTTTAAAAAAAAGAGACATGGAAAAAAGGCCAGAATAAAAGCCAATTCTCAATAAATGTTAGACCAAGCTTGTCCAGCCTGCAACCCACTGGCCACATGCAGCCCAGGACGGCTTTGAATGCAGCCCAACAACACAAATTTGTAAACTTTCTTAAAACATTATGACTTTTTTTGCTTTTTTTTTTTTTTTTTTCTTTAACTCATCAGCTATCGTTAGTGTATTTTACGTGTGGCCCAAGACAATTCTTCTTCCAATGTGGGCCAGGGAAGACAAAAGATAACACTCCTGTGTTAGAAAATGAGAACAGCCAACATGTTTCTACTCACAGTTGTTCACATGGACACAAAACTGCCTGATTCCATTAGAATCCATGAAAACTCTTGAAGGAAATGGGGAATTACTCCTGAAGATAAGAGAGTTGTCTACACAAACCCAGCTTGAAGACCTGTCAGCAAAGAGGAGGGAGAAGATATATTTAGAAGGGGCGGGGCAGGTCCAAAAAAGAGTGTCCCAGCAATATCGGCCAGATGCCAAAGAGAGGACTCCTTGGGCACCTATAGGACGACACGAAGATCTTATTCTACTGGCCAGCCCTGCTCTAGAGAATCAGAAAAGGCAATTCCTAGGAAAAACGAAGGGAATGTCCTAGGAGTGGAAGTACGGGTGGGAGGCACAAAGACTAACTCTTCTTACATCCAAATGTTACCCATTGTAGGCCCCAATCCCCTTTAGGATTCAGTCTGAGCAACGAGGCTCACCTTACGCTGCCAGGAAGGCAGAAGGAGAAAACTGTCCTCGGATGGAGAAGATAGCAGTCCCTGTCGCAGCAGCAATTTATATCGCAGGCTCCAGGAGTCAAGTCACAGACACAGATCGGTAAGACTATGAAAGTACAACACAGAGTGAGTGGGATGAAGATCCCCAAACTCTCCCAGGTGCTCATCCTCCTTCTTCCAACAGCCCCACTCCCGCTTTGTGGCAGCTCAACTTTGCTCACAGAATTTTAGATCTCAGAAGTAAGTTTCCACCCCCACAACGTTTTCCCTCACCTGGGAAGAGGTCCACAGTCCTATTCCCAGGCGCCGAGGGAGTCACGAGAGTAGGGACCACTGTAGAGATTCCAGGCACGGCCGGGCGAGTTGCAGTTGCCTCTGAAGGGGACTGGAGGGTTCCGCCATCCGTCCCTCGCTGCAGCTCCAAAGACGTGGGCACTGCCCCTGATGGGGAGGAAGAGGGCTGAGGCCGGACGCCATCGGGGAACATCAGAAAGAACACTTGCAGGAGCGCGAGCTGTGGGGTGCGCATGAGGCATTGAGGGACCTCGGGTCCGACGTAAGCCTCCGCAGTCTCCAGACGCGTTGCCAGAGCGTGGGTGGGAGGAGTCGCATAGTCGCATAGCGTCTGACGCCATCAGCGTGCCTCTTCTCATTGGCTCATGAGAAGTCTGGGAGCTCTTCAGCCAATCGAAAGTGGGGTCGTTACAGCTCTTTCAGTGTCCTTCGGTCTGCGCCCTCCTCCTTAACGCGGGCCGGGCCGTGCCTCCGTTGCCTGGCAACCGTCAGTGACGAAGGAGCCCTTGCGCCTTCCCTCCGCTAGGTGGCGGTAGGAGTGCGGCGGACCGAGAGGTTCCGCGCCCACTTCGCGGCCCAGAGGACTGAGCCCGGCCTCCGGTGCAAGGAAACCCCAGAGGCCGGAACTAGAATTGCAAATTTTTTTTCACCCCGGATTCCAACGGTGAGAAACCCTTTCTGTGGAAGAATAATGTTCTCAGGTGGGGGGAAACACACCTAAGATCACATACCTTAAAAAACAGCCTCCTCTAAATATGGCTTTTTTTTTTAAACACATTAGAAATAATGTTCATTCAGCTCCTTACATTTTAACATTGAGAAATTTTAAAAACCCTAAAGAAATGCATCAAATCATTAAAGATGGACTGCATGTTTGTTGTCAGAAAAAGCAGTGAGAGAAAAATAAGAAAAAAGGGTAGGAAAAATGTGAGAAAATAGGGAGAGAAAGAATAAAAAAAGAAACATTGTCTAGGAGGTAAGAAAATAAGATGGAGGAATGGAAATGGAAGATTTTTTTTTCCGTGTTAATGGCAAATTTTTTAAGCCTCTCTAGGAGGTTTTTGTTCTTCCGAGGAATGGCGTGCCTCTTCTGATTCCCCACAGCAGCGCGGGCGATGGGACTTTCCTGCAGTATTGGAAATGTACCGTAGCTGCCCTGTCCAGCATGGTAGTCACCGGCCTTATGTGGCAATTGTGCGCTTGAAATGTGGCTAGTGTGACCGAGGAGGTGATTTTTTTTTTTTTTTTTTTTTTTTTTTGAGACAGAGTTTCGCTCTGTCGCCCAGGCTGGAGTGCAGTGGTGTGATCTCAGCTCACTGCAACCTCCGCCTCCAGGATTCAGGTGATTCTCTGTTTCAGCCTCCCGAGTAGCTGGGATGACAGGCACGGGCCACCACTCCCGGCTAATTTTATTTTTATTTTTATTTTTAGTAGAGATGGGGTTTCCCCATGTTGTCCAGGCTGGTCTCGAACTCTTGACCTCAAGTGACCTGCCCGCCTTGGCCTCCTAAAGTGCTGAGATTACAGCTGTGAGTCGCTGTGCCTGGCCTGAATTTTTAATTTTTAAATTGTAATTAATTCAAAGTTAACCACAGACGTGAGTAGCTACCATATTGTACAGTGGGACTGTAGATGATCAAAATCTTGCTCCTCCTAGACCCAGTATTTTCCTGGGTCCACAGTTCTGACATCTGGATTATTTTGGATATTTAGTTTTAGTATATAAATTAACATCTGTTAAGAGTTATCTAAAATCTAGTACACTTACCTAAAATCTGGTCAATACCTCCCTTTACAAGTGAATCATTTAACTCAGGTAAGTTTTAGGACATTTGACTTTACTTGCATTCTCTTACAAGATCTTTATTTTCTAATGTTTTGAAGTCAGTAGCTAAATGTATCTCTGTGTTATAAATATTTTCAAATATGTTTTTATGTTGTTGTGTGATAGACAGCTATGGAAGATATGTGTTTGGTCTTAAAACATTTATTTACCTTATTAGTAATTTCTATAGGAAAAGGCCAAGTTCATATTATTCAGATTATATGATCATATGTATATACTAGAATGTAAATTCCAAAAACAGTGAGTTTTGTCTGTTTTGTTTATTGAAATATCCCCATGTCTAGAACAGTGTCTGGGACATATTAGATGTGCATTAAATATTTTAAAAATATATTAAAAATTGTTTTGTTGAACTCCTTAGAATTAATCCTTAGGAATATTTTTAGTTTATTTTATTTCAGGATTGTATTTCTTTCTATAAAATTTCTTCTTTTTGCAACCAATTTACCATGTAATGATCTTTCTATAAAATTTCCATTGTACATCTGATCAGAGACTATTTTAGATTTCAAAGTTTGGAATTTAAATGGCAACTCTCAAATAGTGTTAAATTATTTCTGAATTTATTAGCATTGGCAAAAGACTGTTGGTTGAAGTAATTTTAGGGATGAGTGGTAAGGAAATAGTGTTTCAGGACCTTTTTGAGTTGCTTTTTCTTATTTTTGAATTTTAACACAACTTTTTTTTAGAAAAGTTATTTTTTCTCTTTTGTTATAGTTAAACAAAAAGATTATTTGTATTGCTGTTTTTTAAACGTGTTTTATTTATTGATTTAATTAATTAATTAATTAACTTACTTGAGAGAGTCTTGCCCTGTCACCCAGGCTGGAGTGCAGTGGCGCCATCTTGGCTCACTGTAACCTCCACCTCCCAGGTTCAAGCAATTTTCCTGCCTCAGCCTCCCTAGTAGCTGGGACTACAGGTGTACCCACCACGCCCAGCTAATTTTTGCATTTGTAGTAGAGATGATTTCACTATGTTGGCCAGGCTGGTCTCAAACTCCTGACCTGAAGTGATCTGCCTGCCTCAGCCTCCCGAAGTGTTGGGATTACAGGCATGAGCCACCGTGCCTGGCATGTATTGCTGTTTTGTATTTGTAAGAATCTCTGTAATATAGAACTCTCAATACTTTTGAGATCCAATATTAAAATCTGAAAGATAATTTTGTGGATGAAGAATGAAATTTATTCACATGTGTCATGCAGATGTCAGGTTTAGTGGGGACCAAGTCTTAAATTGAGATCATATAACATCATCTCAGAAGCAGAGATTTCCAAATTAGATCATATGATACTAGCAGTTGTCTGTGTTTGGGATTAAAAGAGTTTAATATGTAATTGGAAATTTAGCAAGGAGATTGTATTGAGATGGCAGACAAAGAACAAGTTCTGTCCTTTTCCCACTTCTCCCCCCTTTTCCAAAAATCTCTGAAAATTACAGAAAACTTAGATACACACACACTTGTGCATACATGAACATGCCCAGAATTGAAATACATGAAGGTGTGCTCTCATGGGCCAGACATTATAAGAATACTTGAAAAATAGAAGGCACGTGGGATTGAATTGAAGGTGGACAAACAACAGTTGCATAATAAAGGCCTTATACAGAAATGGAAGTGACTCTTGGAGTGCTCTAAGCACACAGAAAAAAGGTATTGGTTATCAATAGTGGCCCTTAGACAATTCTATGAGTTATTGATTGAAGTACCACTGTAGGAAGAGCCAGGTCAGCCTCTCAAGCTTATCCCTACTTGTGCTTGCAGTGGATGGCAGAAGAATTTTCCCCTAAAGGTGGTGGTGGGGGTGGCGGGAGGCAGTCCATGTATACTTTTACTGAAAAGGCAGGACAGTGCCCTGGATGGCTTCTGACATTTAGGAGGAAGAGAGAGGCCCCACACGTTGAGATTGGTCCTAGCCCACTGCTAGGTTTGCGTGTCTCCTCCAAAATTCATTTCAAAACTTAATCCCCAATGTGCAGTATTGAGAGGTGGGACCTTTAAGAGGTGATTTGATCATGAGGTCTCTGCCTACATGAATGAACTAATCCATTCACGGGTTAATGAATTAATGCGTTGTCATGAGAGAGGAACTGGTGGCTTTACAAGAAGAGGAACAGAGACCTGAGTTAGCAAGTTAACATGCTCAGCTTCCTCACCATGTGATGCCCTGTGCCGCCTTGGGATGCTGCAGAGAGTTGCCACCAGCAAGAAGGTTCTTAACAGATGCCCCCTTGACTTTGGGCTTCCCAGCCTCCACAACTGTAAGAAATGAATTCCTTTTCTTTATAACTTATCCTGTTTCAGGCATTCTGTTATAAGCAACAGAAAATGAATGAAGACAGAAAATTGGAACCAAGAAGTGGGATTTTGCTGATGACGAATACCTGAAAATGGGGAAGCAGCTTTGGAACTAGGTAATGAGCAGGGGCTGGAAGAGTTTGGAGGAGCAGGCTATAAAGTGACTGTATTTCAGTGAATGGAGTATTAAGGGTGATTCTGGCAAGACTCAGAAAACAAAAAGACAAGGGAACATTTGGAACTTCTTAGAGATTTGTTAAATGATTGTAACCAGAATACGGATAGAAATATGGACAGTAAAGGCCATTCTGCTGAGATTTGAGATGCAACTGTAAAAGGTGGTATTGGAAAATGGAGTAAAGGCCATCCTTGTTATAAATTGGCAAAGAATGTGGCTGAACTGTGTCCATGCCTGAGGGCATTGTGGAGGGCCAAACTTGAGATTAATGAACTAGGGTATCTGGCAAAAGAAATTCCTAAGCCAAATATAGAAGGAGCTACATGATTACATTTGACAACTTATGCTGATATTCAGGAGCAAAGGAATAATTTAAAGGTAGAATTTATCATGAAAAGGGAAGCAGAGTGGAAGGATTTGGATAACTCTCAGCCTGACCACATAAAGAGTAAAAAAGCATGTTCAGCAGAGGAAACCAAGGGTGCAGCCCAGTGACTGTTTGCTAAAGAGATTAGTTTGTATAAAAGGGAGACAGGTGCCATTCCTTTAGACAAGGGAAGAAAGATCCCAAAGGCATTTCAAAGATCTTAGAGGGTGCCCCTCCCATCACAGGCCCAGAGGCATAGGAGGACAGAATAGTTTCAGAGGACAGGTCAGGGTACTCTCCACAGGCTCACTGCCCAGGGCCACCTCAAGGGAGTCCCACCAGCAAGGTGGCTCTCACCAGGTATGCCTCTTTGACCTTGGACTTCCCAGGCTTCATAGCTGTAAGAAATAAATTTTTTTCTTTATAAATTACCCAGTTTTAGGTATTCTGTTATAAGCAACAGAAAATGGACTAAGATACACACCTTGTCAAACTCCACATCTACCATTTTCTTCTTCAAAAATCCTGCAGGTGGAATGTAATAAGCAGATCCCACCTGTGCATAGGCTAACAGGGAATCTCAGTTAACAAGGTGAACACACACTCAAAAGATCTACATTTAAAAAAGAAAAAACCCAGCAAACAAAAAAAGGGTATAATATTCAAGAAACATCAAAACCTGAGGCCAAGTACAGTGGCTCACACCTGTTATCCTAGCATTTGGGAAGCAGAAGCAGGAGGATTGCTTGAGCCAGGGAGGTTGAGGCTGCAGTGAGCCATGATCACACCAGTGCACTCTGCCCTGGGTGACAAAGTCTCTAAGTAAAGGAAAAAGGAAAAAAAAAATTAAAAAGGACAAGTTAGAAAAATAGTTTAGAACAAATATAATTAACATTTGTAGAGAGACACGAGAATTTTGCCTCTATTAAAGAGGAATCAACTAGGAATTGTGATTAAAGATGGAAGAAAAATGCACATTTGGGCCAAGTATGGTGGCTCATGCCTGTAATCCCAGCAGTTTGGGAGGCTGAGGCAGGGTGATCGCCTAAGTTCAGGAGTTAGAGACCAGCTTGGGCAACATGGTGAAACCCTGTCTCTACAAAAAATAAAAATTAGCCAGGTGTGGTAGTGCACACCTGTAGTTCCAGCTACCCAGGAGGCTGAGGTGGGAGGATCACTTGAGCCCAAGAGGTTGAGGCTGCAGTGAGCCTTGATTGTGCCACTGCACTCCAGCCTGGGTGACAGAGCAAAATCCTGTCCAAAAAAAAAAAAAAAAAGAAAGAAAGAGAGAGATTGAGAGAGAGAGAAAGAGAAGGAAAGAAAGGAGGTAAGAAGGAAAGAAAGATGCACATTTGACCCCTCTTTTGAAATTTTATTAAAATACCTCTTAAAAGACTTAAAAGGGTATATATTTATAAAAACAAAAAGTAGGAGATGTGGTTGACCATCAGCATGGTCAGTATGGAAGATTTTTCATACATTTTTGAAGAAATTGGAAGGATATTGACTGAAGAAGCAGCAGCCTAGAATATCCATGGAAAGGGACTGCAGCCAAAGGAGGCAGCTGCCTTCCAGCAGAATACCACAGAGTAGCCAGAACTAGCGATAGCAAGTAAGAGAGAAGATAAAAGGTAAAGTTGATGGAAATCAAGAAAATACATTGAAGGTCTATATGGTATATGGAATAGTTTGCCTTTGTACTCAAAAGGACCTATAACTAGATATTTTCCTTCAGGAAAAAATAGAGAATTCTTTCTAGAAATTGATACACTGTTTAGTTAATATCAGAGAGATTTGAGAAGTAATCAATAAAACATTCATGAGAGCAGAATATTTGGCAAAGGAGCAATCAGAATAAGAGAGAGCTCTTGGAAATTAAAACTATTAATATGATTACTGACCTTAACTTTTTTGTTTAAAATTTTGGAAGATAAATATAAGGACATCTAATCTATTGAACAAAAAGATAAATAAATAGAAAATATGAGACACTGAGGATTAAATCTACAAGTCCAACGTTTGATTAATATGAGTTCCAGGAAAAAAAAAGAAAATGGAAGAATTAAATTGGTTAAAGAAATATTAGGGGCTCACACCTGTAGTCTCAGCACTTTGAGAGGCTGAGGCAGAAGGATCACTTGAGGCCAGGAGTTTGAGACCAACCTGGGCAACATAGTGAGACTCCATTCCTACAAGAAATGAAAAAAAATACCTGGGCATGGTGGCACGTGCCTATAGTCCTAGCTGCACAAGAGGCTGAGTTGGGAAGATCGCTTGCACCCAAGAAATTGAGGTTACAGTGACCTATGATCACAGCACTGCACTTCAGCCTGGACAATAGAGCAAATCTCTGTCTCTATTAAAAGAAAAGAAAATGGAAAAACAATAAAACAAATAAGTCCAAATATATAAATAATTACAATAAATATGAATAAGTTTAATTAATCTATTAAGAAGTATATTCTTTTTTTTTTTTTGAGACAGAGTTTCGCTCTTGTTGCCCAGGCTGGAGTGCAGTGGCATGATCTCAGCTCACTGCAGCCTCCACCTCCCTGGCTCAAGCAATTCTCCTGCCTCAGCCTCCCAGGTAGCTGGGATTACAGGTGCCCACCACCACGCCTGGCTAATGTTTTGTATTTTTAGTAGAGACGAGGTTTTGCCATGTTGGCCAGGCTGGTCTCGAACTCCTGGCCTCAGGTGATCTGCCCACCTCAGCCTCCCAAAGTGCTGGGATTACAGGCCTGAGCCACTGTGCCCAGCCAGAAATAAATTCTTAATAGGCAAATGCTAATAAGGAGGAAACAGATGTGGTAATAGTAATGACAGTCAAAATAGAATTCCAGCCTAGTGCAGTGGCTTGTGCCTATAATTTCAGCTACTCAGGAAGGGAAGTTGAAGCAGAAGGACTGCTTGAGACCAGGAGTTCAAGACCAACCGGGCAACATAGTGAGACCTTATCTCTAAAAATATAAAGATAAAAATAAAATTCTAAGTGAATTATATTTAAGGGCAATATATATTTCATCTTTATAAAAGTTACAGACTACCTAGAAGATGTTAAATTAATGAATCCTTGTGGATCTAAAGACATTGTTTTAAAATATAAAAGCAAGTAACTAGTGGAAAGAGTAGACTAGGTAAATCCACCATCAGAGTAAAAGATTTTTATCATACATCTTCTATAAATAGATAGATTAAATAGTAAAAATAGAGAAAAAGATTTAAATAAGTGATTTTAAAATTCTCAATTTAATATCTATAGATGGTGTAGAACTTGAACCTAATAAGCAAATAGTACTAATTATTTTCAGTCCTACTTGGAGCATTGACAAAAATTGACCATGTATTATGCCACAAAGGAAATCTCAATGAAGACAAAAAAGGCAAAGATTTTATAGTACATTCTACTTGCCACAATGCATTAAAATTAGAAATTAACATAAACGGACAGCAAAAATATCCTCTTGGAAATTAAGGGAAAAAATCACATTTTTGAATAAATCTTGAGTTAAAAGAAAATAAACACAAAAATTACAAACTAATTAAAAATGAAAGTTAAACAACTAGAATACATAGAACAAAGCCAATAGAACTTAGAGAACTTTTTATATTTTCAAGTACTTTTATTTTTTAAAAAGAAATATTTAAAATAATCCTAAACTTAATCTTACAATTTAGTAAGCAAATAAATTACAAATTAAAAGATAGTGAAAGAAGAGAATTCATAAAGATAATAGAGGAAATTAAAAATTAAAAACAAATAAAAAATCAGTAGAGTAATTGATAAAACCAGTAGCTGGTTATGTGAAAAGATAAAGAGACAAATGTTTAGAAGATCAAATTAAAAAACACAAATTAATAATATTAGGACCCAATAAAAGGTCATAACAATTGGTATAGACTTAAAATATATATATGATTAATATCTATTCAGTAAAATAGCTGACAAGATGGAGAATTTCACCAGAGACTGAAACCTATGAAAATGCATCAAATGTAAATTCTAGAACTGAAAATACAATAATGGAAATTGAGAACTCTTAGATTGGTTTAACAGTGGATTAAACACAGCAGAAGGCAGGATTAGTGAACTGAAAAACTAGTTTATTTGTTAAGATCTAGTATAAAACATGGGAAAATGTGTTGAAAATTCAGAAAAGAATGTAAGAGACAATGTGGGGAGAGTAGTAGAAATACTGATATGTAATTGTGCCCCAGAAGGAAAGGAGAGAGATAATGGGGTAGACACAGCAATATATTAGGATATTTTGGCTGAATATATTCCCAAATAAATGAATGTTATCAATCTGTAGATTCCAGCTCTACAAAACCCAAACAAGATAAATTTAAAAGAAAATAATACATGGGGATATCTTACTCAAATCCCAAAAATTGACAAAGAGAAAATCTTTAAAATGTATAGCTTAAAAAGACATATTACCTTCAAAAGACCAACAATAACAACTGACTTTTCTTGAGACAGAGTCTCACTCTGTCGCCCATGCTGGAGTGCAATGGTGCGATCTCGGTTCACTGCAAACTCTGCCTCTGGGTTCAAGCAATTCTCTGCCTCAGCCTCCTGAGTAGCTGGGATTACAGACGCCTGCCACCACGCCAGGCTAAATTTTTTTTTTTTAATTTTTAGTAGAGATGGGGTTTCACCATCTTGGCCAGGCTGGTTTTGAATTCCTCACCTTGTGATCCACCCGCCTCAGCCTCCCAAAGTGCTGGGATTACAGGTGTGAGCCACCGTGCCCGGCCTACACCTGACTTTTCAACAAAAATAATGGAAGTTATAAAAAGTCGAATATCTTTAAGGAAGCTAACCTAAAATTGTATACCCAGCAAAAGATTCCTCAAAAATGAAGATAAGATAAAAATGTATTTATAAACCAAAAACTGAGGGAAAAATTACCACTAACAGACCCACACAAAGAATTGCTAAAGGGAATTCTTCATGCTAAAGAGAAAATTATCTCAGATGGATGCACGGAAATGCAGAAATAAATGAAGAGCAATGGAAAGAATAAATATAATGTCAATATAGAAAATTCAATTGTATTCCTATATTATAGCCATAATAAAGTAAAACTTTTAGATGATAAAATGTACAATTACCTGAAGAAACACTAAATACACAGGAATAAATCTGAAATAGTATAAGATCTCTACATATCACTGGGTGTGGTGGCTCACGCCCGTAATCCAAGCACTTTGGGAGGCCAAGGCAGGTGGATCACTTGAGGTTAGGAGTTTGAGGCCAGCCTGGTTAACATGGTGAAACCCTGTCTCTACTGAAAATACAAAAATTAGCCAGGCGTGGTGGCAGGTGCCTGTAATCCCAGCCACTCGGGAGGCTGAGGCAGGAGAATCACTTGAACCCAGGAGGCAGAGATTGCAGTGAGCTGAGATTGTGCCACTGCACTCCAGCCTAGGCAACAGAGCAAGACTCTGTCTCAAAAAAAAAAAAAAAAAAGATCTGACTGGGCGCGGTGGCTCACACTTGCAATACCAGCACTTTGCGAGGCTGAGGCGGGTGGATCCCCTGAGGTCAGGAGTTCATGACCAGCCTGGACAACATGATTAAATACTATCTCTACTAAAATACAAAAAATTAGCCAGGTGTGGTGGTGCATGCCTGTAGTCTCAGCTACTCAGGAGGCTGAGGCAGGGGAATCGCTTGAACCCGGGAGGCAGAGATTGCAGTGAGCTGAGATCGTGCCACTGCACTCCAACTTAGCAACAGAGCAAGACTCTGTCAAAAAAACAAAACAAAACAAAACAACATATCAAAATATATAATATTTCTGAGAGGAATAACAGAAAACCTAAATAAATGGAGAGCTGCACCAAATTCATGGCTAGAAATACTTATTAATGAAAACATGTGAAGTCTTCCCAAATTCATGTATAGATTCATACAGTCCAGTAAAATTTTCAGCATTTTTGGGTAAAAATTGACATGCTGATTTAAAATTTACATGTAATTTCAAAAGGTCAAAAATAGCCAAGAGAATCTTAAAGAAGAACAAGGCTAGAAGGCCTCTACCTACTAGATATCACATCTTATTATTAAGATAAAATAATTGTTAGAATAAAATGGTATCGCTTTGTCTCCAAGATCGACAAATAGATCAATGGAAAAGAATAGTGTCCAGAAAAAGATCAACACATATGTAGTCACCTGATTTGTGACAAAGGTAATAGTACAGTACAGTGAGGAAAGGGTGATTTTGTCAATAAACTGTGCTGTACAAATTGGATATTTATAGGGATGACAGTGTATCTGTACTCCTACTTTACCTATACCCAAACATCAATTTTACATAGATTTTATACTTAGGGAAAAAATAAAGCTTCTAGAAAATGTTATAAGATAATACGATCCTGAGGTAGGCAAAGGGTTTTTAAGCTGGACAAAAATCACTGATAATAAAGAAAAAGGTTGTTTAATTGTGTCTTGTTAACATTGAGAATTTCTCTTAATAAAAAGACAGTATTAAGAGAGTAAAAAGGCAAGCTACTCAATGGTAAAATATTATATATATATATATATGTAAATATACACATACACACATATAAAACAAAGGATTTGTACCCAGAATATATAAAGAATCCATGTACAACCTCCAAAAAAATTGACCAAAATTTTGACCAGACTTTTTATAAAGGAGGATATATAAATGAGTAATAAACATAAAAGAGCAACTCAACATCATTCTCAAAGAAGTTCAAATGAAGACAATAATAAGATAGAATTCCATATCTTTTAAAGCGGTTAAACTTTTTAAAGGTGGAGGATATGGAGTTACTGGATATTTGATTTGCTACTGATAGGGGTATAAATTGGGGCTACCATTTACTGTTGGGCTTCATATATTAAAGCTAAACATATACATACCCTATGACCCAGCAAAATATACACTTTTAGGTGTATACCCAGTAGAAAATGTGTGTGTGTGTGTGTGTGTGTGTATGGTAAATATATATATTTAACAAAAGACTTGTATGACAACATTTATAGCAGCATGATTTAAAATAGCACCAAACTACAATCAACCTTATTATCCATCAAAAGCAAAATGTATATAAATTGTAGTATACTCATACAATGGAATAATAATATTGCAATGAAAATGAACAAAGTACTGCCACAAAACAATTTTTTTGTTGTTGTTGTTTTTTGAGACAGAGTCTAAGTCTGTCACCCAGGCTGGAGTGCAGTGGCGCAAACTTGGCTCGCTGCAACCTCCACCTCCTAAATTCAAGTGATTCTCCTGCCTCAGCCTCCTGAGTACCTGGGATTACAGGCGCCTGCCACCACACCTGGCTAATTTTTGTATTTTTAGTAGAGATGGGGTTTCGCCATTTTGGCCAGGCTGGTCTTGAACTTCTGACCTCAGGTGATCTGCCCACCTTGGCCTCCCAAAGTGCTGGGATTACAGGCATAAGCCACTGCACCAGGCCAACTTGGACAATCTAAATGATAATCATGTTGATTTGGCCAGGCATGGTGGCTCATGGCACTTTGGGAGGCCAAGGTGGTTGAATTTGCTTTAGCTCAGGAGTTTGAGACCAGCCTGGGTGATGTAGTGAGACCTTGTCTCTATGAAAAATTAAAAAATTTAGTTGGTTGTGATGGCATGCACCTATAGTTCCAGCCACTTGGGAAACTGAGGTGGGAAGTTCACTTGAGCCTGGGAGGTCAAGGCTGCAGTGAGCAGTGATCACGCCACTGCATTCTTGCCTGGGTGAGTGAGTGAGACCTTGTCTCAAAACAAAAACAAAAACAAATATAATGTTGATCTAAAGCAAGATACACAAAAGAACATATTATATTATTTCATTTATATAAAATTCAAAAAATAGGCAAAACTGCCTTATATTATTAGAACGTTGGACAGCGGTTATGTTATGGGATCTTTGGGTTGTCAGTTTTCTTCCTAGAAACCTCTGTGGCCAGTAGCGCCTTTGTTCAAGTTCTTGTCCTGCGTCCAGGAAGAATGAGGTACACAGACAAGTGAAGGATGAACAAGGCAAAGATAAGCTTTACTAAGTGTTAGAACAGCTCAGGGGAGACCCTCAGTGGGTGGCTCCTCTCTGCAGGTCCTCCTGTCAGGTGTTCAGCTCTCAGCATAGAGGAGGCCCTGGAGAGGGTAGCTCCTCTCTGCCTGCTGGTCGTCCCATCATCTGCTGCTCTCAGCAGAGAGGAGGCCCTGGAGAGGGTGGCTCTTCTCTGCAGGCAGGTTGTTTGGAGGTCTCTGCAGGCCTCTCAAACTGTCAGCAGATGGTAGCTCTTCTCTGCAGCTGGTCGTCCCTTCATCTCTGTCCTCTGCATCCTCTATCCTGCTCTGTCCATCCTCTCTAGTCCTGTGGCTGAGCCCCTGGCTTTTATGGACCTCATAGGGTAGTAAGTGCATGCAGATTGGTCCATGGGTGGCCATAGGCAGCAGGGAGTCCCCACTCTGGTGTGTGGGACTGGTGGCCTGGCCCTCAGCTTCCAGGCCCTCCATGGCCTGAAGGTGGTGCCTTACTGGGGACCCCACCCCCTTCTGCCCAGCAACCTGTCTGCCTCCCACTGCCATTCATGGCCCGGGTGTTCGGCCCAACCCCACTTGGAGAGATCTGAGCAGGTGCTGGGAGAGAAGAGAGGTCAGGCAGTGGGAGCAGACACTCCTAAGCCTGCAGGGATTGTGGGGGGGCACCTTCCTGGGCACCCGAGGGTGCAGGCTGCAGAGATGCCTGGGTCCTGTGCCTGGGAGGGTGGCCACAGCTGTACCTGGGAGCTCCTGCCCTGCCAACTCAGGGATCCCGCTTGTTCCCAACTCCTGCCTGCTCCATGCAGCGGGGCCCTGGTCTGCAGCTGTTGGTTGCGGGGGCTGCAGCCGCACCCGGGAGGGCAGATCCTGCCTGCTCCTGGCCTCCTCCAAGAGCACAGGGAGGCTTGGATGCACAGCCATGGTTTGGGCAGCTGCAGCCCTGCCCAGGAGGGCAGGGCTTCTACGGGCTCCACAGAGCATGAGGCCTGGGTCTGCAGCCGCAGTTTGGGGGGCTGCAGTGGCACCTGGGTAGGTCCCACCCCAATTCAGAAAGGGCGGGCCTCCCACCAGCTCCATGGAGTGCCCAGCCCCAGCAGGGCCTCCCTGCTGCAGCTGGTGTGATGGTAGCAGCCGCTGCCATCAGTTATGTTTGAGAGGAGTAGTGACTGGGTAGGAATGCAATGGAGATTTCTGAGCTGGTAGTAATCATGTCTTCAAATGGGCTAGGGTTACATGGGCAGGCTCACTTTTTTTGTGGTTTGTTTGTTTTGTTTTGTTTTTTGAGATAGAGTCTTGCTCTGTGTCTCAGGCTGGAGTGCAGTGGTGCAATCTTGGCTCACTGCAACCTCCACTTCCCACCTTCAAGCAATTCTTGTGCTTCAGCCTCCTGAGTAGCTGGGATTATAGGCATGTGCCACTATGCCCAGCTAATTATTGTATTTTTAATAGAAATGGAGCTTCACCATGCTAGCCAGGCTAGTCTTGAACTCCTGACCTCAAGTGATCTGCCCACCTCGGCATCCCAAAGTGCTGGGATTACAGGTGTGAGCCACCTCTCCCAGCCATCACTTTGTAAAAATTAGTTGAGCTATATATACATTTGATTTATGCATTGTTCTGTATTCATGTTTATACTTCAACAAAAAAGTTTACTTTAAAAAAGATACTAGATTTTTCCAAATTAGATTGTCAACAATGATAAAGTTTGATGACATCAAATGATGATATAAAAAAATGGGTACACTGCATTAGGAATGTAAACTGTTATAGCCTTTTTTGGAGGGCCATAGGTCAGTATCTATTAAGTTTTTATATGCATATGCCCCTTTATTCAGGGATTTCACTTCTTTTTTTATTTTTATTTTATTATCATTTTTTTGAGACGGAGTCTCACTCTGTCCCTAGGCTGGAGTGCAGTGCCATGACCTTGGCTCACTACAACCTCCGACTCCCTGGTTCAAGTGATTCTCCTGCCTCAGCCTCCCGAGTAGCTGGGATTACAGGCATGTGCCGTCACGCCCAGCTAATTTTTGTATTTTTAGTAGAGACAGGGTTTCACTATGTGGGCCTGGATGGTCTCAATCTCCTGACCTTGTGATCCGCCTGCCTTAGCCTCCCAAAGTGCTGGGATTACAGGCATGAGCCACTGAGCCCAGCCCAGGGATTTAACTTCTTGATAGCTATTCTGGAGAAATCCACACAAGTGTAGAAGAGGCAAATAAAGCATATATATTGGAAACAATGTAAATGTCCATCAGTAGCAGAGTGGGTGAATAAACTATGATGCATTCGTTATGCAATACTCTGCAACAACAAGAATGAGGTGGTTCTTTATTTAGTGAAATGGAAATATCTCCAAGACAAATACATGAAAAAACCAAGTTACAGAACAGTACACAGAGCATACTATCATTTACACTAAAAAAGGCACATTTAAACTCTTAACCCAGTGTCTAATAAAAAGTTAAACAATGTTTGTGTGGTAGTATGTATGTTGTGTGGTAGGTAGATTTTGAAAAACGTTAATAATAATTTCGTGAAAAAAATTCTGCTCTGGTAGCAAAAGAACAGTGGTGAGAGCTCTCTCAATACAATAATTATAAATTGAGCATTTTTTCATTTTTAAAAAATTAACTGAATACTTGTAGAATCATTTTCATTGGCTGAGACTTTTTAAAATTAAATTTTCTATTTTATGATAGATGAAGTTGTAGGTAATGCAACCTACAACCTTCAGGTAGATGCATGAAGTTATAGGAAATTGAGAGTACTCAGAGCAATCCTGTGTACCCTCAAAGGTAACACTTCGTGAAACTGTCATACAATATCACAAGTGGAATAATGGCATTGATACAACCCAACAATCTTCAGGGTTTCCCCAGTTTTATTTGTATGTGTGTGTATATTTAGTTCATGAAATTTTAATGCATGTGTAGTTTCATGTTTCCATCACCACAGTAAAGATACAGAGCAGTTCTGTCTCCCTGAAAATCTCGCCTCTTTTCTTTTTTTTGTGTTTTTTTGTTTGTTTGTTTGTTTTTTTGAGATGAAGTTTCACTTTTGTTGCCCAGGCTGGAGTGCAATGGCCTGGTCGGCTCACTGCAACCTCCGCCTCCCGGGTTCAAGCGATTCTCCTGCCTCAGCCTCCCGAGTCCTGGGATTACAGGTGCCTGCCACCACGCCTGGCTAATTTTTGTATTTTTAGTAGAGACGAAGTTTCACCATGTTGGTCAGGCTGGTCTCAAACTCATGACCTCAGGCAATCCACCCACCTTGGCCTCCCAAGTGCTGGGATTATAGGCCTGAGCCACTGTACCCGGGCCTCTTGTCTTTTCATAACCAAACCCACCTTTCTTTTCCCACTCCTGCTCCCCAAGATGCAGTGTTTTTTTTGTTGTTGTTTGTTTGTTTGTTTCTGAGACAGAGTCTCCCTCTGTCATCCAGGCTGGAGTGCAGTGGTGCCATCTCAGATCACTGCAACCACCACCTCCTGGGTTCAAGCGATTCTCCTGCTTCAGCCCCAGTCCCCCGCACCCCCACCAGTAGCTGGGATTACAAGCATGTGCCACCATGCCCAGCTAGTTTTTGTATTTTTAGTAGAGAGGGGGTTTCACCATGTTGGCCAGGCAGGTCTCGAACTCCTGACCTCAGGTGATCCAGCCCCCTCAGCCTCCCAAAGTGCTGGGATTACAGGCGTAAGCCACTGTGCACAGCCCCCAAGATGTAATTTTAAACCATCATTAATTTTTATAATAACCATGATAGGCCAGGCACGGTGGCTCATGCCTGTAATCCCAGCACTTTGGGAGATGGAGGCGGACAGATCACTTGAGGGCAGGAGTTCCAGACTAGCTTGGCCAATATGGTGAAACCCTGTCTCTACTAAAAATACAAAAATTAGCCGGGTGTGGTGGTGCGGGCCTGTAATCCCAGCTACTCAGGAGGCTGATGCAGGAGAATCACTTGAACAGAGGAGGTGGAGGTTGCAGTGAGCAGAGATTACACCACTGCATTTCAGCTTGGGCAACAGAGCCAGACTGTTTAAAAAAAATTTTTTTTAATGATACTCATGATTAAAATAACTATGTAATTTATCTAAATTATTGTTTACAGGCATTTATCTAAGTAAATTGAATACGCAGTGTCTACATGTTTAGTAGAAAACAAATGTTTACTAGCTCTGGCAGAATTCATCTCCTTGCTTTTATTTAAGAGATTAATAAACAATGAATACATTGTAGAGGAAAGAAGTATGTTTTTACTTTGAAACCTTTTTAAAAATTTTTCTTTAGCCATTTAGTATTAATAACAAGCAAAGAGGGGTTTCTACTCCTTTTCTTTTTTTCTTTGCTCTTCTTCCTCATTTCATTCTTTGGAGACTGTCTATAGTCCCACATTTTGTCCAGTTCTGAATCTGTGTAACTTTGACTCTATGGCAGAAACTGTTTATTGCTGACTATATATTTGTTCTCTCTTCTCTCAAATAAACAGAGCCCCAACTTTTTACTGAGCACGATATAGCCAAAAGATGACATTGCCTGGCCTCTTTCGCAGGTAGCTGTGGCTATTCCAGGATCCCAGAAAATGGTAGCCACAAATGAAGGCCTCTGAAGCAGAGCTGCCCTGGATCTTTACTGTGCTGGTGCCCTCTCGGACTTTCTCTTGCCCTTCTGTCTCTGGCCTCTCATTCTCTCCCAAGACATGGAAACTAGAATTCCTCTTCCCCCAGGTGGGTCATAGAAGCCAGCAACAAAACCTAAAAATATCACTTTAACTTTCTCTTTCTCCCGGCCTTTCTGTATAGAAACTGTCCATAAAGAAATGATCTGACCTGCCTCGTTTGACTGTTCCAGATTGTTGAAACCCATTCCGGAGAGGCTTCTACCCCACATTTAGACTGTTGAATCCCATTCCAGAGCGGGTCCTGTCCCACATCCAGAAGGAAGGAATGCACAGAAGTCAAGAAGAATCTAGATAGACAGCATTGCTGAGTTTCTCCCACTCAGTCTATAGCATTAGATCATACTCTTTTTTTATTCCGTCATATTTCTACATGGCTGTCCATACTTGGTTGAACCTAAGCATAAAAGTGGACAATTTCCCCCGTATCTTTTATTTATTTTATTTATTTTCATTTTTTTAGGGACAGGGTCTCACACTGTCACCTGAGCTGGAGCTCGGTGGCACCATCACAGCTCATGCAGCCTCAAACTCCTGGGCCCAGCATACCTGGCTAATTTTAAAATTTTTTGTACAGATGGAATCTTGCTTTGTTCCTAAGGCCGACCTTAAACTCTTGGCCCCAAGGCATACTCCCTCCTCAGCCTCCCAAAGTGCTGAGGTCACAGGCATGTGACACTGTGCCCAGCCTCCCCTTCAGGTCTTCATTCTGAAGTCTCCTGTGTACGTGTAAAATTATGATCAAATAAATTTGTATGCCTTTTCTCCTATTAACCTGCCTTTTTTGTCAGCGATTGTCAGTGAAACTTCAGAGGGCAAAGGGGAAGTTTTCCTTGGCCCCTCCAGTTTTGGTGTCGTGAACAGGATACCAAAGCTGCTCTGTTCTTCTGGAAGCTGCAATGAAGGGAACCAAGGACCTGACAAGCCAGCAGAAGGGTAAGAAATTCTTACCAGTCAGGCTCCCGGCCTCTCTCCCTCTGTGGAATCTGGTAGAGCTGATGGTAAAAATCACTGTTTGTCTCATTTTCATCTCCAAAACCTTGATTAATGGGAAAAAAGGATTTGTGTGACTAGTTTTGGGTGTAGCGACTCTGATGTCCTTTTTTGGTATGAATATTCACATTGTTCGGTCCCTTTCCTTCCAGAAATAGTCTTTGTCTTTCCGTGTTGTTGTGTCATAAAGAAGGATGCCATAGGGTAGGACATGGGCCTAAAACCCCGTAAACTCTCTATTTGAGCTGGCACTGCAGAATGATCAGTTTTGCGGTTCTGACTAGACCTGTGTCTATCTATAAACTTTGCTGTAGTCCCCAAAATAAAAACCAGATGAAGTTCTCCTATTGTCTTGTTTCCTGTCCGTATAAGACCTTGACTTTTGAGAGCATTTTCTCTTGGTCCCTGCCATTTTGGGGAGCATGATTTTTGGGTCACATTAGGTGACCAGTCTAAAAATGGCTGGTCACATAAGATTTTAAGCAGTATACTTTTTGTTCCAACTATGTCAAGCTCTCAGGGGAGTTTGTCTTAATAAGTTCCATCTGTAAGGGGCTCCTGTTGCCTGGTTAGGCTGGGAAAATTCTAATCCCAGGAGGGCCTACCTGGTGCCAGTGGATTAACGGGTCTGTGACTGGTGGCCCCTGGCAAATTTGTTGGTTACTAGTGGCACCATATGCACAAACACCAGCCTTAATAGTCTGTGGTGGGCTGGACGCTGTGGCTCCTGCCTGTAATCCCAGCACTTTGGGAGGCCAAGGTGGGCAGATCACGAGGTCAGGAGATCGAGCCCATCCTGGCTAACACGATGAAACCCCATCTTTACTAAAAATACAAAAAATTAGCCGGGTGTGGTGGCGGGCGCCTGTAGTCCCAACTACTCGGGAGGCTGAGGCAGGAGAATGGCATGAACCCGGGAGGTGGAGCTTGCAGTAAGCTGAGATCGCTCCACTGCACTCCAGCCTGGGCGACAGAGCTAGACTCTGTCTCAAAAAAAAAAAAAAAAAAAAAAAAAAAATATAGGCTGTGGCGGCAAGAGTCTTTGTTATCTTAAGTCTACTTCTGAGTGAATTTTTGGGGATCATGGAGACTGTCTCCTCCGTATGCTCTCAAGGAACACCTCTTGTTTGTATAGTAAAAACTTATTCTAAACCTGGAAAATTATCTCCTGGACTTTTCATGAAGAGGCTTATTGTTGAGTTGCTACTGGAATTTGTAAACCATTGGCAATTCTAATCATCAGTGGCCAAAAGATGGATCCTTTAAATTAGAAAGAACTTTAATTTTCTTTTTTAAAAAAGAAGATTTTAGAGATCTCTCATTCTAAACAATTGTCTTACTTGTATTTATGGGACAATCAAAGAAAGACACAATAGTGTCTTGGCTTAGAAATTCTCTTGACAAAATTAAAATGCAAAAATCTAACCCAAAACAAAATTAAAATCCTTTGTACACTCAAACTGCCTGCTTTGAATTCCCTGTGGGATTTACAAATAAGGCATTCCACCTTGTGGTGTAGTGGCTAAGATTCTGTGCTTTTACACCTGTGACCTGGGTTTGATTCCTTGTCAGAGAATCAGTCCCTGTAGTACTTGTAAGCTCTTTAACTCAACAGCACAAGCATTTATAAAACTTGGTTTAATATCTGTGTGACTCTTGACTTTTGGGGTACCCATTTGTTATTGATGGACAAATGTCCACAAAAAAGGTAGACAGGATATCCACTGCAGCTGGAGTGAGAGACAAGGGGTGGGTTAGCTCTACCATGAAGCAGCAGCAGAAAGGAAAAAAAAAATCTATCAACTATTTTTATATCCTTCCATATAGCCATCCATCCATTCATCAATTTAAATAGTTACAGCTATTTTGGCGTAAGTCCAAATTTTTGTACAGATGAAAGTGTGGTAAGTCTCTATTTTATTTATTTATTTACAGTCTAGAATAATGGCACCATTATCACAGAAATGACATCTACATTTTTCTTAAGTTAAAGTTTGAGGCCTGGGCTCTGATGGCTCACTCCTGTAATCCCAGCACTTTGGGAGGCAGAGGTGGGCAGATTGCTTGAGCTCAGGAGTTCAAGACCAGCCTGGGCAACATAGTGAAACCCCATCTCTACAAAAAATACAAAAATTAGCCGGATGTGGTGCCATGGGCCTGTGGTCCTGGCTACTTGGGAGGCTAAGGTGGGAGAATCCCTTGAGCCTGGGAGGACGAGGCTGCAGTGAACTATGATTGCACCACTACTACTGCAGCTCGGGCAATAGAATGAGACCCTGTCTCGAAAAAGGAATAAAAATAAAATTTACATAAATAAATAAATAAACATTAAAGTTTGAAAACTTAATTTACCAGTTATTTTTCTTATTTAATTAGTAATACATTACTTCTTTCCAGGTCTCACTTTTGGATTGTAACTAACCACTGTTCTCTTTTGGAGGCATAGTGCCTTAATAAATGTGTTATTTTGTCTACTAAACCATGTGTTTGTTGCCAACTTGCAGTCTAGCAGTAAAGAAGCTAATTTTTTCCTGAGTTTAAGATTACGTTGAAAAATAGAATAGCTTACAACACTTTATGATATTATGTGTTATACTAAACAGAGATGAAACTAAATAAGTTTACAATCTCTTAACCTTTGCACAAATGCTATCATTTATTTATTCATTTGTGCATTACTTTATTTCATGGAATGAATATATTTATCATTTATTTATTTATTTTTCAAACAGAGTTTCAAAAAAATTTTTTTTAGAATATGCAGTGTTTGTAAAACTACAACAGCAGCAGCAACAACAGTTTAAGAATAAGATTAGCCCACATATTATCAAAATAGTATTTTCAGGTCTGCTTTCTTACATCTTGTGAGAATGTACATTCTGGATACTATCTTACTGTTTCAGTAAGCCTTGGAATTGTTTCGCAAAAGGATGACGGGAATGAAAAGAATCATTAAGTTTTCACTGGAGAGAATTATTCCCCTCGGTTATCCCTGGAATCTGGAAACGTTATAGTTTATAAACTTGTTTAAATAAAAGGTTTATGCAATGATTCCTGTTAGGCCTTTTTGATTTCTCCTGGAACTTCACGATAACAATATTTATTTTTTGTGAACTTTACTTAATCAGGAGTCATTTCAGATAACTGAGTCATACCCTCTTGTCTCTTTCTCCTTTCAATTCTGTCAGTATTTGCTTCATGTATTTTGGGGCTCTGTGGTTAGGTGTTATATGTCTATAATTGTTATATTTTCAGATGTATTAACCTTTTTATTATGATTAGATGTCCTTCCTTGTCTTAATGTGCCTTGTCATAAAGTCTATTTCGTCTTATATTCATATAGCCATTCCAGCTCTTTCATAGCAGCTATTTATGCATGCTATTCAACCTACTGTATATTTTAATCTAAACTGTGTTTCTTTTAGGCAACATGTAGTTAGATCTTGTTTTTTTTTAAATATATCCTGACAATTTTTGTCTTTTGATTGAACTGTTTGTTTAGTTCATTCACATTCAATGTAGTTATTGGTATGTTTGGATTTGTCTATTTTGCTATTTCCTTTCTATATGTCTTATTTCTTCTTTTTCCTCTGTTCCCCTTTTACTGCCTTCTTTTGTTTTAAATCAATATTTTAATTCATTTAGTGAGATATAATTCACATACCATTAAATTCACCCCTTTAAAGTGTACAATTCAGTGGTTTTTAGTATATTTATACAGTCATTATCTAATTTCAGAACATTTTAATTACTCCCAAAAGAAATCCTGTATCTATAAGCCGCCACTCCCATTTCCCTTTCCCTCATCCCCTGACAACTACTTATTTGTATTTGTATTTTTGTTTGCTTGTTTGAGACAGGATTTCATTCTGTCACTCAAGCTGAAGTGCAGTGGTGTGATCATGGATTACTGCGGCCTTGACCTCCCAGGCTCAAGTGATCCTTCCACCTCAGCCTCCTGAGTAGCTGGGCCTACAGGTGTGTGACACCACATCCAGCTAATTTGAAAAAATTTTGTGCAGTCGGGATCCCACTATCTGGCCCATGCTGGTCTTGAAGTCTTGGTCTCTAGCAATCCTCCTGCCTTGGCCTCCCAAAGTGTTGGTATTGCAGGTGTGAACCACTGTGCCCAGCTCATTTTTAAGTATATTTTTAAAGTTCATTTTTCAGTGGTTACTCTCGGGATTTTTATTTTTCTTGAACTTCATAACTTTAACTTAAAATCCACTTCAGGTTAATGGTGGTTTACTTGTGATAAGATATGGCAACTTTGCTCCACTATAGCTCAGTTCTCTTCTTTTGGTTTTGGTTGCGAAAGTCAGTCCTTTGGTTCCTATTTGTTCCTGCATTGCTGTGGTTTGAATATCGTTTGTCCCCACCAAAACTCATGTTGAGGCTTGGTCCCCAGTGTAACGGGTTGAGAGGTGGTAAGACTTTAAAAGGTATTTGAGTCATGAAAGATCTGCTTTTATGAAGGGATTAATGCCATATTGTGGGAGTGAGTGAGTTCTGTCTCTTGCAGGACTGGATTAATTACTGAGAGAGCAGGTGGTTATAAAGTGAGGTTTCCTCTCATGTTTTGTCTCTTTTGCACATGCTTGCTTGCCACTGTCATGTGTGCTCCTGCCATGTGATGCCATCTGCTATGTTATGATGCAACGTGAGGCCCTTGTCGGATGTGGCTTCCCAGTCTTAAACTTCCCAGTCTCCAGAACCATGAGCTAAATAAACTTCTTTTTAAAATCAATTACCCAGTCTCAGGTATTCCATTATAGCAATGTAGAATGAACTAAAACATGCATATTCTTGCTGAGCATGACAGACTGCAAGCTTTATTCATCTTCTGACACTGAGCCATTTCTGTAGCTAGTCATATAGTCAACTAGCTGGTCAAGGTGACCATAGAGTGGTACTGTGTCCCTGCTCACTGCCTAAGGAGAGGGAGGGAAACTGGATTTGCTGCTTGCTCAGAAAGTGTTAGGCCCTTTGCCTGGGTTGCAACCCACTGTGTGGGTAGGCATGGGCCCTGTGGGATTTAGGCATAAAGAACTTAGGCAAATATGTTGATGTACATTCTTCTTGCTGTTCTGTGAGTAATAAAGTCTTTTGTTTATGATGCAGGAATCTTGTGTCTTCTGCCTGTATCCATGAGACAGTGTCAGGATAACTGTAAGCTTTAAGTAAGCTACAATCCCAAATCCTTCACCTTTTAAATTTGTTTTCAACAATTCGCCTAGCTGTCTAGATGTGGTTCTCTTTGTGTTTATCTTACACACATTGTTCATTGAGGTTCATTGAGGTTCTTGGATCTGCAGGTTTTTTTTTTTTTTTTTTCTGCTGTTGCAAGATTTAATAGAGTGAAAACAGAGCTCCCATAAAATGGGAGGGGACCCAAAGGGGGTTGCCACTCCCTGCTCAAATGCCTGGGTTTATGTCCCAATCATCGTCCCTCCACCTGTGCTCTCAGGCGATATATGATTTGACTATTTATTTACCTCCTGCTTTAGCCTAATTTGTGTTCTAGTGAGCTCTCTTTACTACCTGATTGGTCAGGTGTGAGCCGAGTTACAAGCCCTGTGTTTAAAGGTGGGTGTGGTCACCTTTCCCAGCTAGGCTTAGGAATTCTTAGTCGGCCTAGGAAATCCAGCTAGTCCTGTCTCTCAGTCCCCCCTCTCAACAGGAAAACCCAAGTGCTGTTGGGGAGGTTGGCCGATGACTGCTCTTAACTGCTTCCTGCTGAATTGGGGCATAGTAGGGTCGTGCAGTTGAGATTTCCTCAGGAGGAGTGCCTTCAATGCCATTAACATCAGAACATGGGCTAGCAGGCCGGTCCAGGGGTCTGCAGTAGATCTTAGTCATGGACTGCATCTGGGGCTCCATTTGAAGAATGATTTGTAATTTTACAGCTTCGATTCTGGAAGAGGCAAACTTAACAAGGAGGTTAAACATACAGGGATTGAAATGTATGGCCTGAAGTGCAGGGGCATATATGGGTGTGGGCGGTGAAAGTGGGGTTTCCTTTAGAAAAACTCCTATATGATGGGGCATCGATATTTCCAGGAAGCTGCATTCTCCATGGAAGCTCTTGGTAAGGGAAGCTACTGGTAGTACAGTGGCACGGAGGAGGTGCAGTGAGAGTGAAAGGTTTGGTGAAGGGTTTTAAGTAATTTCCATTGGTTAGCTGCAGGCAAAAATGTATTTTTCCTTCTTCAGTGGCTAGCCATCCTGAGGGAAGGAAACTATGTCCTCATGAGGTTCCCCATTCTATTTCTTCTGCTGAGTACTGGGGCTTGGTTTCCTGGAGGGGATTACCCCATACTAGGGGTCCTTCTATAAGCATTTCTAATGGAGGGGGTCCTGCCTTGCAGCTCTTCTGGCTTCAATATCCTCTTGGCGGTTCCCTTCTATTTCCCTTTCCTTTCCTTTCTGGTGACCCCAGCAGTGTAAGACTGCCACCTCTTTAGGTTTCTCTGTACAGCCAAGAATAATCTCCTAATGGCTTCCTGATGTTTGATAGGTGTTCCCTCAGAAGTTAGGAATTTCCTTTCTCTCCATATTGCTGCGTGGGCATGGAGGACTAGGTGAGCATACTTAGAGTCTGTATATATATTTACCCTTTTTCCTTCTTCTAATTCTAGTGCCCGAGTGAGGACTATTAGTTTTGCCAGATGAGCACTAGTTCCTGGAGTGAGGGGATTACTTTCAAGTATTCCATTATTACTGACCACTGCATACCCCACTTTTTGAAGTCCTTTTTCTAAAAGGAACTTCCATTAGTATACAAGTTGAGGTTGGGATCAGTTAAGGGAACCTCTAGAAGGTTCCCTCGAGTGGCGTGGGTTTGAGCAATCACCTGTTGACAGTTATGTTCTATCTTTTCTTTATTATTTGGCTGGGTTAAGAATTGCACAAGTGTGCAGTTGCAGCACTGGCCCTTTAAGTAATAGAGCCTGATATTTAAGCAAATGGTTGTCTGACAGCCACAAGTCTCCTTTAGCAGTGAGTATGCTGTTCACATCATGAGATGTCCACATGGTAAGATCTCTTCCCTGTATTATTTTAACTGCTTCAGATACTAAGACTGCTACTGCCACCACTACCCGTAAACAATGAGGCCAACCCTTTGCCACTACATCAATTTCCTTACTTAGGTAAGCCACAGGTTGCAAGCTGGTCTCTCGGACCTGTGTAAGGATTCCTAGAGCTATTCCTCTTTTTTCTGTGACATATAAAGAAAAGTCTCACTCCGTTGGCAAGCTTAACACTGGGGCTTGGGTTAGGGCCTTCTTTAGGGCCTGGAAAGCCGCTTCTGCTTCAGGTGTCCTTCTTACTAAATGGGTATTGGCTTTCTGAGTTTCTTTAATTAGCGTGTATAATGGCCTGGCTATTTTGCCGTACCTGGGAATCCATATTTGGCAGAAGCCTGTTATGCCAAGGAACCCTCGTAGTTGCTTTAGGGTTTTGGGATAAGGATAAGCCAGTATAGGCTGGATACGTTCCTTACTGAAGGCCCTGGTGCCTTTGGATAATTTTAGCCCTAAGTATTTAACCTGCTGTGAGCAGAGATGAGCCTTTGGTTTGGAAACCTTGTAGCTGCAGGTGATGAGGAAATTTAAGAGCATTTGGGTGGCTTGGTGTCACAAGGTTTCCAAACGGGCGGCTAAAAGTAAATCATCCACGTACCAAAGGACAAGAGTGTCCAGGTATGAGAACTGGCTCAACTCTTGGGCTAATGATTGGCCAAATAGATGGGGGCTATCCCTGAACCCTTGAGGTAAAACAGTCCAGGTGAGTTGAGACATTGGGTTCGAAGGTCTTCAAAGGCAAACAAGAATTGAGAGTCAGGATGTACAGGGATGCAGAAAAAGTCATCCTTAAGGTCCAGGACTGTAAACCACTCTGCTTCCTCTGGTGTTTGGGAAAGCAGAGTATAAGGGTTAGGTACAGCTGGGTATGGAGGGACAATGGCCTCATTGATAATCCTGAGATCTTGCACTAACCTCCACTGTCCATTGGGTTTCTGTACTCCTAAAATTGGAGTATTGCAGGGGCTATTGCATGGTTTTACTAGGCCTCGGGCTTTTAGTTTCTTAACAATCTTTTGGAGTCCTTGTTGGGCCTCGGGTGTAAGGGGGTACTGCCTTTGGTAGGGAAAGGAGGCAGAATCCTTTAGTTTAACTTGAACAGGACGGGCATTCTTTGCTCGTCCATATTGTCCTTCTGTTGCCCAGACTTCAGGATTAATTCCTTCCTCAAGCAGGGGGCAACAAACGGGTGTTCCTTTTCCTATGTTCAGGTGTATAATGGCCCCTGCTTTTGTTAGAATGTCTCTCCCTAACAAGGGAGTGGGGCTTTCAGGCATAATTAGAAAAGCATGTGAAAGAGTAATGTTCCCCAGTCACAGCTTAGTGACTGGGAGAAGTATCTAGTGACTGGCTGTACTAGGACCCCTCGGATAGTGACAGATCTGGAGGACAGCTGTCTGGGACAAGAGAGTAAGACTGAGAAGGCCATGCCAGTGTCCAGGAGACAGTTAACCTCCTGGCCCTTAATGGTCAAACATATCCGGGGCTCTGTGAGGGTGATGGCATGGGCTGGTGCTTGCCCCAGGCACCCTCATTCTTGCTGCTGGATCATCTGGTTAGTGGCTTCTGACTCAGAGGACCTTCATCCCCTGGGGCAGTGGCCCTTCCAATGATTCCCTTGACATAAGGGGCATGGACGAGGGGGCAGCTTATTTCTATTTGGACAATCTGTTTTAAAGTGTCCTTGTAGACCACACTGGAAGCAAGCCCTATTAGGCATTCAATTTGCTCAGCCTTTCTGTGTTCCAGAGCCTCCAAAGTCTGCTTGCCTGAGGGCCATGACTAAAGCGGTGGCATTTTTCTTATCTCGTTTGTCCAGTTCCACCTGCTCCTCCTGATCTCTATTATAAAAAACCGAGGTTGCCAAGTTCAATAGGGTTTTTAAGTTTTGCTCCATGCCTAAGGCAGACTTTTGAAGTGTTTTTTTTTTATGTCTGCAGCTGACTGAGTGATAAACTTATCCTTTAAGATTAGCTGGCCTTCGACAGTGGGCGCAGGTCAGTGGGTGAGTGCACCATGCACCAGCCGAAGCAGGGGCGAGGCATTGCCTCACTCGGGAAGTGCAAGGGGTCAGGGAGTTCCCTTTCCAGGGGTGACAGACGGCACCTGGAAAATCGGGCCACTCCCACCCGAATACTGTGCTTTTCCGACGGGCTTAGGAAACGGTGCCCCAGGAGAGTATAGCCCACACCTGGCTCAGAGGGTCCTACGCCCACGGAGTCTCGCTGATTGCTAGCACAGCAGTCTGAGATCAAACAGCAAGTCGGCAGCGAGGCTGGGGGAGGGGCGCCCGCCATTGCCCAGGCTCGCTTAGGTAAACAAAGCAGCCTGGAAGCTTGAACTGGGTGGAGCCCACCACAGCTCAAGGAGGCCTGCCTGCCTCTGTAGGCTCCACCTCTGGGGGCAGGGCACAGACAAACAAAAAGACAGCAGTAACCTCTGCAGACTTAAATGTCCCTGTCTGACAGCTTTGAGGAGAGCAGTGGTTCTCCCAGCACGCAACTGGAGATCTGAGAACGGGCTGACTGCCTCCTCAAGTGGGTCCCTGACCCCTGACCCCCGAGCAGCCTAACTGGGAGGCACCCCCCAGCAGGGGCAGACTGACACCTCACACGGCCGGCCAGGTACTCCAACAGACCTGCAGCTGAGGGTCCTGTCTGTTAGAAGGAAAACTAACAGAAAGGACATCCACACCAAAAACCCATCTGTACATCACCATCATCAAAGACCAAAAGTAGATAAAACCACAAAGATGGGGAAAAAACAGAGCAGAAAAACTGGAAACTCTAAAAAGCAGAGTACCTCTCCTCCTCCAAAGGAACGCAGTTCCTCACCAGCAACGGAACAAAGCTGGACGGAGAATGACTTTGACGAGCTGAGAGAAGAAGGCTTCAGACGATCAAATTACTCCGAGCTACGGGAGGATATTCAAACCAAAGGCAAAGAAGTTGAAAACTTTGAAAAAAATTTAGAAGAATGTATAACTAGAATAACCAATACAGAGAAGTGCTTAAAGGAGCTGATGGAGCTGAAAACCAAGGCTCGAGAACTACGTGAAGAATGCAGAAGCCTCAGGAGCTGATGCGATCAAATGGAAGAAAGGGTATCAGCCCTGGAAGATGAAATGAATGAAATGAAGCGAGAAGGGAAGTTTAGAGAAAAAAGAATTTAAAAAAATGAGCAAAGCCTCCGAGAAATGTGGGACTATGTGAAAAGACCAAATCTACGTCTGATTGGTGTACCTGAAAGTGACGGGGAGAATGGAAGCAAGTTGGAAAACACTCTGCAAGATATTATCCAGGAGAACTTCCCCAATCTAGCAAGGCAGGCCAACATTCAGATTCAGGAAATACAGAGAACGCCACAAAGATACTCCTCGAGAAGAGCAACTTCAAGACACATAATTGTCAGATTCACCAAAGTTGAAATGAAGGAAAAAATGTTAAGGGCAGCCAGAGAGAAAGGTCGGGTTACCATCAAAGGGAAGCCCATCAGACTAGCAGCAGATCTCTCGGCAGAAACTCTACAAGCCAGAAGAGAGTGGGGGCTGATATTCAACATTCTTAAAGAAAAGAATTTTCAACCCAGAATTTCATATCCTGCCAAACTAAGCTTCATAAGTGAAGGAGAAATAAAATACTTTACAGACAAGCAAATGCTGAGAGATTTTGTCACCACCAGGCCTGCCCTAAAAGAGCTCCTGAAGGAAGCGCTAAACATGGAAAGGCACAACAGGTACCAGCCACTGCAAAATCATACCGAAATGTAAAGACCATCGAGACTAGGAAGAGACTGCATCAACTAACGAGCAAAATAACCAGCTAACATCATAATGACAGGATCAGATTCACACATAACAATATTAACTTTAAATGTAAATGGACTGAATGCTCCAATTAAAAGACACAGACTGGCAAATTGGATAAAGACTCAAGACCCATCAGTGTGCTGTATTCAGGAAACCCATCTCACATGCAGAGACACACATAGGCTCAAAATAAAAGGATGGAGGAAGATCTACCAAGCAAATGGAAAACAAAAAAAGGCAGGGGTTGCAATCCTAGTCTCTGATAAAACAGACTTTAAACCAACAAAGATCAAAAGAGACAAAGAAGGCCATTACATAATGGTAAAGGGATTAATTCAGCAAGAAGAGCTAAGTATCCTAAATATATATGCATCCAATACAGGAGCACCCAGATTCATAAAGCAAGTCCTGAGTGACCTACAAAGAGACTTAGACTCTCACACATTAATAATGGGAGACTTTAACACCCCACTGTCAACATTAGACAGATCAACGAAACAGAAAGTCAACAAGGATACCCAGGAATTGAACTCAGCTCTGCACCAAGCAGACCTAATAGACATCTACAGAACTCTCCACCCCAAATCAACAGAATATACATTTTTTTCAGCACCACACCACACCTATTCCAAAATTGACCATATACTTGGAAGTAAAGCTCTCCTCAATAAATGTAAAAGAACCGAAATTATAACAAACTATCTCTCAGATCACAGTGCAATCAAGCTAGAACTCAGGATTAAGAATCTCACTCAAAACCGCTCAACTACGTGGAAACTGAACAACCTGCTCCTGAATGACTACTGGGTACATAACGAAATGAAGGCAGAAATAAAGATGTTCTTTGAAACCAACGAGAACCAAGACACAACATCTCTGGGATGCATTCAAAGCAGTGTGTAGAGGCAAATTTATAGCACTAAATGCCCACAAGAGAAAGCAGGAAAGATCCAAAATTGACACCCTAACATCACAATTAAAAGAACTAGAAAAGCAAGAGCAAACACATTCAAAAGCTAGCAGAAGGCAAGAAATAACTAAAATCAGAGCAGAACTGAAGGAAATAGAGACACAAAAAACCCTTCAAAAAATCAATGAATCCAGGAGCTGGTTTTTTGAAAGGATCAACAAAATTGATAGACCGCTAGCAAGATTAATAAAGAAAAAAAGAGAGAAGAATCAAATAGATGCAATAAAAAATGATAAAGGGGATATCACCACCGATCCCACAGAAATACAAACTACCATCAGAGAATATTACAAACACCTCTACGCAAATAAACTAGAAAATGTAGAAGAAATGGATAAATTCCTCAACACATACACCCTCCCAAGACTAAACCAGGAAGAAGTTGAATCTCTGAATAGACCAATAACAGGAGCTGAAATTGTGGCAATAATCAATAGCTTACCAACCAAAAAAAGTCCAGGACCAGATGGGTTCACAGCCGAATTCTACCAGAGGTACAAGGAGGAGCTGGTACCATTCCTTCTGAAACTATTCCAATCAATAGAAAAAGAGGGAATCCTCCCTAACTCATTTGATGAGGCCAGCATCATCCTGATGCCAAAGCCTGGCAGAGACACAACCAAAAAAGAGAATTTTAGACCAATATCCTTGATGAACATTGATGCAAAAATCCTCAATAAAATACTGGCAAACAGAATCCAGCAGCACATCAAAAAGCTTATCCACCATGATCAAGTGGGCTTCATCCCTGGGATGCAAGGCTGGTTCAATATACGCAAATCAATAAATGTAATCCAGCATATAAACAGAACCAAAGTCAAAAACCACATGATTATCTCAATAGATGCACAAAAGGCCTTTGACAAAATTCAACAACCCTTCATGCTAAAAACTCTCAATAAATTAGGTATTGATGGGACGTATCTCAAAATAATAAGAGCTATTTATGACAAACCCACAGCCAATATCATACTGAATGGGCAAAAACTGGAAGCATTCCCTTTGAAAACTGGCACAAGACAGGGATGCCCTCTCTCTCCACTTCTATTCAACATAGTGTTGGAAGTTCTGGCCAGGGCAATTAGGCAAGAGAAGGAAATCAAGGGTATTCAATTAGGAAAAGAGGAAGTCAAGTTGTCCCTGTTTGCAGATGACATGATAGTATATCTAGAAAACCCCATTGTCTCAGCCCAAAATCTCCTTAAGCTGATAAGCAACTTCAGCAAAGTCTCAGGATACAAAATCAATGTACAAAAATCACAAGCATTCATATACATCAATAAGAGACAAACAGAGAGCCAAATCATGAGTGAACTCCCATTCACAATTGCTTCAAAGAGAATAAAATACCTAGGAATCCAACTTACAAGGGATGTGAAGGACCTCTTCAAGGAGAACTGCAAACCACTGCTCAAGGAAATAAAAGAGGATACAAACAAATGGAAGAACATTCCATGCTCATGGGTAGGAAGAATCAATATCATGAAAATGGCCATCCTTCCCAAGGTAATTTACAGATTCAATGCCATCCCCATCAAGTTACCAATGACTTTCTTCACAGAATTGGAAAAAACTACTTTAAAGTTCATATGGAACCAAAAAAGAGCCCGCATCGCCAAGTCAATCCTAAGCCAAAAGAACAAAGCTGGAGGCATCACACTACCTGACTTCAAACTATACTACAAGGCTACAGTAACCAAGACAGCATGGTACTGGTACCAAAACAGAGATATAGATCAATGGAACAGAACAGAGCCGTCAGAAATAATGTCACATATCTACAACTATCTGATCTTTGACAAACCTGAGAAAAACAAGCAATGGGGAAAGGATTCCCTATTTAATAAATGGTGCTGGGAAAACTGGCTAGCCATATGTAGAAAGCTGAAACTGGATCCCTTCCTTACAGCTTATACAAAAATCAATTCAAGATGGATTAAAGACTTAACTGTTAGACCTAAAACCATAAAAACCCTAGAAGAAAACCTAGGCAATACCATTCAGGACATAGGCATGGGCAAGGACTTCATGTCTAAAACACCAAAAGCAATGGCAACAAAAGCCAAAATTGACAAATGGGATCTAATTAAACTAAAGAGCTTCTGCACAGCAAAGGAAACTACCATCAGAGTGAACAGGCAACCTACAAAATGGGAGAAAATTTTCGCAACCTACTCATCTGACAAAGGGCTAATATCCAGAATCTACAATGTACTCCAACAAATTTACCAGAAAAAAACAATCAACCCCATCAAAAAGTGGGCGAAGGACATGAACAGACACTTCTCAAAAGAAGACATTTATGCAGCCAAAAAACACATGAAAAAATGCTCACCATCACTGGCCATCAGAGAAATGCAAATCAAAACCACAATGAGATACCATCTCACACCAGTTAGAATGGCAATCATTAAAAAGTCAGGAAACAACAGGTGCTGGAGAGGATGTGGAGAAATAGGAACACTTTTACACTGTTGGTGGGACTGTAAACTAGTTCAACCCTTGTGGAAGTCAGTGTGGCGATTCCTCAGGGATCTAGAACTAGAAATTCCATTTGACCCAGCCATCCCATTACTGGGTATATACCCAAAGGACTATAAATCATGCTGCTATAAAGACACATGCACACGTATGTTTATTGCAGCATTATTCACAATAGCAAAGACTTGGAACCAACCCAAATGTCCAACAATGATAGACTGGATTAAGAAAATGTGGCACATATACACCATGGAATACTATGCAGCCATAAAAAATGATGAGTTCACGTCCTTTGTAGGGACATGGATGAAATTGGAAATCATCATTCTCGGTAAACTATCGCAAGAACAAAAAACCAAACACCGCATATTCTCACTCATAGGTGGGAATTGAACAATGAGAACACATGGACACAGGAAGGGGAACATCACACTTCTGGGACTTTTGTGGGGTGGGGGGAGGGGGGAGGGATAGCATTGGGAGATATACCTAATGCTAGATGACGAGTTGGTGGGTGCAGCGCACCAGCATGGCACATGTATACATATGTAACTTACCTGCATGTTGCGCACATGTACCATAGAGCCTAAAGTATAATAATAATAATAATAATAATAAAAAGAAAAAAAAAAAAAAAGATTAGCTGGCCTTCAATAGAGTCAGGTGACAGAGAGGTATGCTTCCTCAATGCCTCCCTTAGTCTCTCCAGAAAGGCAGTAGGATTTTCTTCCTTTCCCTGTGTTATAGTGGACATCATTGAATAATTTATAGGCTTCTTCCTAGGTTTCCCTAGTCCTTCTAGCACACAAGTTAGCAAATTTCTGCCACACCAATTTCCATGTTCTGATTCTGCATCCCAATGAAGGTTTACACTGGGAACTGCCTGCTGGCCTGTGGGGAATCTTTCTCTTTCCTCTGTTGTCATCCTATCATTGACCTGACTGAGATACCAGAGATCGCCAAACTCTCGTCTGCAGTTATGGCGGCAATTCTCTCATTTGGGGTTGGTGTCTTATTTAACAGTAACATTATATTTCTCCATGTCAGATTAAAGGATTGTCCTAACCCTTGTAATCATCAATATAGCCATCAGGGTTATTTGAGAATTTACCTAGGTCTATTTCAATTTGCTTTAAGCCTGACAGGGAAAAAGGTACATACACTCTGACTGGGCCGAATTCTCCAGAATACATCATAGGGGCGTTTTTGCCTTAGGGGTAACGTTTCCCATCTGAAAAAAAAACACACACACACAGGGATGCCAGCACCCCTATTCATTCTCCGATGAGCATTAGTCCTAGAGAGTCCTCTATGGTCCTAATGCTTATTCCTTTCCAGGGTGCGTAACCACCCATGGACCTCTGCTTATTGGGTAAGTTAAGCTCACTGATGTAGCAGTCCTGCACCCCTTTTCCCGCCTTTCTTGACCACAAAGAAAAGGGTCCAGGCTGCTGGATTCTAGTGGTCCTTTACCAGCATGCCCAACATTGCCTTTGTGCTCAGGGGTGAGTTGTAGAGCTGGGCTGGGTTCCTGAATATTTCATAACAACCCAGTTGCCCCATCAAGATGCATTCCAATAAATAAAACAGTTCTTATGCAAGTTTGTGTTAGAGAGGGTGTATGTAACCTTTTGAGTCAGGATTGAGATAGTTTTGTTTGATTCTATAAGTGCTTTAAGACTTGGCTGAGTGAAAACAGCTCCAACATTTGAGCAAACCAATTATTAGGCAATTCTCCTAACTCTGCTTCCACGAGAGTCTCCCTATCAATTACTGAATACCCATTGTGGTTTTTTTCTCAGTCACCTGGGAGGAACCATCTATCGTCCTGTCCTGAAGGGAGTTCCTCCTAGGTCTGGTCGGACCTTTGTATGGTAATTAAGATTTAAATCCCCTGTTAGGAAATCTGCTGGGTTAAGGAAATTTTCAGTGGTTAAAGTTAAATCACCCTTTTCTAACAGAATAGCCCCATACGAGTAAGATTTGAGTTAGTAAGCTACCTTTTTGCTTTTTTGACTTAGGATAATTCTGAACTGGTAAGGGGTGCTCACAATGAGGTTTCCTCTAAAAGTTATTTTTCTACTTTCTTCTGTTAGCAAAGGAGTTGCCACTACAGATTGAATGCATTTGAGCCATCTGTGGGTTACTGGGTTAAGGATTTTTGAAAGGAAGGCTGTGGGTTGTCAGTGGTCTCAGTGTTTTCAGGCTGTTACGCCTTGTTTACACTGACAACAAGATAGTATTGGAGTGTTATAAGGTCACGGAGAAGACCTTCAATGATCAATTATAGGTTTTAAATTTACCCTGGCTTTTAAAGGAATAGGGCACACTGTTTTTTCTTTACTACTTCTATCTTTCTCTTTCTTTCCCTCTTTGACTCCCTCTCTGTCTCTCTTTCTTTCTCTCCCCTCTGTCTTTCTCTTTCTCTCTCTTTTCTCCTAGCCCTATACAAACTTGGGGCCCTGGCAAGGATGGTGGGGAATGGGTCTCACATAACTGCCCATGTCGAGAGCTGTATGCCTAAATTGGGAGGGATACCAGGGACAAGACTCCCTGGGTTCATAGCCTAGGGGCCTAAGGATGCAGTGTAGAGCTCCCTTAGATCCCTTTGGAGATACAACTTGCTAGAGGAAATGAAAGTCTGAACCATTAGTACCTAGGAGGCAGGGATGGGAGGAAGTAGATTCAGAGGTAAGGAGAATTTTGGGGCTACACTTTCAAGAAAGTCGTGGTCGGGACCCAGGAGGTATGGGTCAGAAGGAAAGGTAGGGGCACACACATGGGCAACTGTTGAGTAGAGACTTCTGGCTGCACCATGATCTGAACCAGCTAACACTGGGAGTTCGGACGACAGCTTTCTGCCTCTAGTTGGCCCTTGGCTTCCCCAGGAAAATTGAAAGCGGAAGCTGGTTCTAGGCAGACCAACACTCCCAACCCACAAGGATTGGGGGTTGTTAGAAAGCCCTTTCCCAGGACAGGCACAGTAGCTCATGCCTGTAATCCCAGCACTTTGGGAGGCTGAGGCGGGTGGATCACAAAGTCAGGAGATCGAGACCATCTTGACTAACATGGTGAAACCCTGTCTCTACTAAAAATACAAAAAAATTAGCTGGGTGTTATGGCGGGTACCTGTAGTCCCAGCTACTGGGGAAGCTGAGGCAGGAGAAGGGTGTGAACCTGGGAGGTGGAGCTTGCAGTGAGCCAAGATTGCACCACTGCACTCCAGCCTGGGTGACAGAGCAAGACTCCGTCTCAAAAAAAAAAAAAGAAAGCCCTTTCCCAGATAGCCTCACACCTGAGTCTTAAGTCCAGCGGCCACACTAATCGTTTTTAACTGGCCAACAGGTGCCTGGTATTTTCCTCCAATTCTAAGGAAGGATAGGACAGAATAGCAAGTGAAAGCAGTCGAATATTACCACTTTGGATGTCCCTTCATGGTCGCCAAAATGTTACCGGGGCAGGGTGGTCCTTGTTCTTAGAGCTCCCAAGATGGTGGGCCACTTCCAAGATGGCAGCAAGCCTCTTGTTCTCTGACCTGGGGTTCTTGGCCTCATGGATTCCAAGGAATGGAATCTTGGGCCATGCGGTGAGTGTTATAGCTCTTATTAGAAGCCGTGGGTCATGGAAGAGAACCATGGAACCCAGCAACTAGTGTTCAGCTCGATTAGGATGAACCTGGGCACTTAGCTGTGTAGGAACAATGGCAAGCCTTTAGCCTGATTGGGAGTGACAGTGGGCACCTCGCTGGATCAGGGGTACAGCAGACACTGCTGGATCCAGAGGGGTGGAAGTCAGTGGTGGGTCTGCAACGGTGGCAAACAGCAGTGGTGGATGGCAAGCAAAAGCTCAGCTCGAGCCATAACAAACATGGACCAGAAGAGTGTGCAGTTGCAAGATTTAATAGAGTGGAAACAGAGCTCCCATAAAATGGGAGGGGACCCAAAGGGGGTTGCCCAGGTTAATTTTTAAAAGTAAAACTTGAGAAGCTTTGGGCCTTTATTTCTTCCAGTACATTTTCTGCTCATTTTTTTTCTCTCCTCTTTGTCTGGGACACCTCTTACATGTGTGTTGGGACACTTGAAATGGTCCCATAGATCTCCGAGGCTCTTTTTATTTTTCATCAATCTATTTCCTCTCTGTTACTTGAATCAGATCCTTTCTATTGATATATTCTTAAATTAACTGATTCTTTATTCTGATACCTTCAATCTATTATACTTTTGGGCCCATCTAGTGAATTTTTCATATCAGTTATTTTGCTTTTCTTCTCTAGAATTTTTATTTAATTCTTTGCTATGGCTTTTGTTTCTTATTGATATTTCCTATCACTGAATCATTATCATATTTTTCTTTGATTTTTTAACATCATAATAACTTCTTGAAATCTCTGCTAAATCCTATATATCTGGCCCCATTCAAAGTCAGTTTATACTGACTTCTTTTTTCCCCGTCTGTGAGTATGGGTTATACTCTTATAGTTTTTTGCATATCTAGTGATTTTTAATTAGATACTGGACATATGAACTAATATAGCAACTTGGGATTCAGTTTTATTTTTCTGAGGATTGTTGTTTTCAGTAATTTGTCTGGGATTAAACTGCAGATTCTCTTCTCTGTGGTGTGCAGTTACTGATACCTCTGCTCAGCTTTTTATTCTTAATTTTTAGCCTGGCTTTCTGCAAGTTGCCCTCATGTCTACTTTAGTTTAGTGGACAGCCTACACTTTAGGAGAGGTTGTGTTAAAAAAAAACTGAGTCCATAGGGATTCCACCTCCTCCTGCTTAATCTGTTTGTGAGTTAGGGAATGCTTTCGAAGTTATAGCCAGTTCTCAAATCTCTGGCTTTCACTTTTTGCTAGGCTGCCTTGGATTTCCACTATACACAGGTCAGAGAGAGAGATGTGGAGTGCTTATATCTTCTCAGATAATTCCATTAAATTTTTGGTTGGTCTACTTCACATCCCAACTGGAACTACAAAACCGTGGGGTTTTCCCTGTTCACATCTAGCTGGCAAAAGTGGTTTTCTCTTCCCACCTTGGGTTGAGCCTGCCCTCTCTGGAGGAAAGCTACTGGTTTTCATGGCTGAACTACTACTCTTGCCAAGCTGTGTCCATGTTATGGGTAGAGAGTAAAGGGGAGTCATCCCTGGCAAGCAGGTCATAGTTTCCCATTGTTCTTACCCAAAGTTTTGGAGACTTTTCATGAATAAATGCTTTTCAACTTGTTGTCTGCCTTTGCTCAATTTCTGGTGCACTGAAATGGCTGTGTTTGATAATAGAAACCTTACCTCCCTTTAGATCACTTTACCCTCTTCTATTTATAATGTTCATAAATATATCATCTACATATACTAGAACCATAGTGAAAGTGTTATAACTTTTGCTTCTTTCATCAAATATAATTTTAAAAACTAAAGAGAAGGAAAGCTTGTTATAATTATTCATATTTTTGTTGTGTTCTTCCTCTCTTCTTGTCTTCCAAAAATTCTTATTTAACATTTCTTTTCTGCATAGAAAAGTCCTGTAACTATTCTTTTAGGGTAGATATGCTGGTGATAGATTCTCTTCATTTTCCTTCATCTGAGACTGTCTTAATTTTCCTTTCATTCCTCAAGAATATTTGTGCTAGATATAGGATTCTGTGTTGACAATTCTTTTATTTTAGTAGTTGAAAAATACTGTGCCATTTTTTCTGGCCTCTGTGGTTTCTGATGAGAAAGCTACTGTAAGTCAAATTATTTTCCTTCTATAGGTAAAGTGTTGTTTCTCTCTCTTTACTTTCAAGATATTTTCTTTGTCTTTTATTTTCAAAAGTTTGATGATTGATGTGTCTTGGTGTATTTTGGGGGGTTTATCTATGAGAGGGTTCACTCAGTTTCTTGAATTTTTAGGTGTTTTAGTTCCCAGTATCATCTCTGCACACTGGGTCCTGAGTGACAGAAGTGCTCACCAGAAGTGATGCTTTTTCCCAAATGCATCCTTTTGAACTTTGTGCTCCCAAGGAAGTGGCACCACCTTCAAACTCAGGTCAGGGTCACTGGCTCACTACTATCTCCAGTTTAGAATTTAAAATCCAGAGAGCTCCCAAGAACATGAAGCTCCTTCGTCAGTGTTTCCACAGTAAATTATGCCCCAGCTCAGGTTCAAAAGTTGATGAAATGCCAATTTTTCCCATGTAGTCCAAGCAGTTTAGTCAGGTTATGAGATTTGCTTGGACAAAACATGGAGCTCAAACATTTGGAGATTCACAGTGTGACCTCTCGATTTGAGTCATAGTTTTGGTACACTGAATTTTCCCATTTATTTGAGGAAAAGAAAAGGAGAGACTCATTTAATCAAGACCAACTCTTGTGTTATTAACAAGCCTAGACAACCTCCAAAACATAAGGCTTCTATTCATATTTATTCTCTAGAAATTTTTTCTCTGTATCTGAGAATTGTGGTCAAAATTCAGTCTACAGATGACTTCAAGGTCTCTACCTCCTGTTTGGAAGTTGTCTAGGAAATCCCTTTGATAACTTATATGTGATTCATATTTTACAATCATAAAGATTTGTTTCATTTATTACCCATTTCTTTGTGGAAATAATTCCCTCACTTGTCAATCAGTTATAAGGACTCAAGATGTGCCGTGGGAAGAATGCAATCTCTCTACCTCCAATCTTACCATTTGCTTGTGAGATCAATGTTTTAACTCCTTTAAGCACATGTATTTTCTTATTATTTTAACCTAGAAATGACATATGCTTGCGTTACTTTTCTCATGGTTATTTACAACTAATTGTGGAGTAAATGAATTTAGCCATGTTTAAAAAAATTTAAGATGTCAGCAGGCAAGTGATAGAGGTTGTTTAATAGAAGTTCTCTTAGCAGCATGTTAAAAATAATGCTGAAATAATATCATCTACCTAAATGGTTACTCCTAGCAGTCTGATGCCAAAATCTAAACAAATCTAGAATTTTTATATTTGGAGTGACAGTTGTACAAACATCACAGTATTCACATAAATATTTTGTATAAGTTAAATTATCTAAGTTTATTATTAAGTTATTATCCTTCCCATCCAAAATATTTTTTAAATCCTAAGACAACTTCATTGTAGTTTTAGTTATTACAAACTGGAGCAATCTTTAGCAAGTTTGGGAATATGAAAATAATAGCTTATTTAGGCTATCTAACTATTGAATTTGTTTCATATTTCAGTTCACCCTTGAACAATGTGGGGGCTATAGGCACTGACCCTCATCAAAAATTAGCATGTAACTGTTGCCTTCCCCAAAACTTATCTATTAATAGCCTACTATTGGCCAGAAGCCTTACTGATAACATAAACAGTTGATTAATACATATTTTGTATGTCGTATGTATTATATTTTGTATTTTTATAATAAAGTAAGCTAAGTAAAGAAAAGATTATTAAGAAAATTGTAGGGAAGAGAAAATATATTTACAGTACTATACTGTATTTATGGATATTGTAAGTTTATGTTGTCTGTTTATAAGGTGAATTGTCCATCTGAAATGGTGGGCAGCTGCAGCCACAAACCTCAATTTATGGTACATATCAAGCAATTCATCTTTTGCTTGTAATGGCATGACTTTTCTCTGCTTCTTGGGAGCACTTCCAGCATCACTAGTGGCACTTTATATGGATCCCATGGTATTATTCAAGGTTTATAGTATTGCACTAAACACAATGAAAAATATGTGAGAGCCATGAGAGATCAGTTTTTACTGTGACACACAATTTACTGGAAAGATGAACTGTTCACACAGAGATGATTATTGTCACATGGTGTTTTAAGCAGATGCTTGCAACACTCCTGCTCCCCACAATGGCAACAGAAGGTAGCTATGAAATCATTACAATAGTACAGTATGTTCTACAGTGAATTTTATGAAGATATGATTTAATACTGCATCTTTATGTTTATTTCCATTTCTCTCAACTGCAAATGGCACTATGTATAGCCTGTGTTTGTGTAAGTTTTGATAAATTTTAACTTTTTATAATAGTTACATATATTTTGTAAGTAAATGATAAAATAGACTATCTACATATATTTTATGCATTCATGACATACCTAACTTTTTCTTAATATTTTCAATATTTCTAGGCTTCATGGTTCATCTACATGTTTTTTCAAATTGTTGCAAATTTCTAAAAATTTTTAAAAATATATATATTTTTTGAAATTCACATATAAGTGGACTCTCAAAGTTCAAATTTGAGTTGTTCAAAGGTACTTGAATTCTCTCCAGCCTTTCTCTTTCTGTCTTTAAACACATCAAATATCCTAACATTTTAAATGGAGTTCCTACCAATTATATTCAGAGAAACACAGTATGAAGCATGAAAATTACCTATATGGAAAGTGGCTTATCACTTCATAGAGATTTTTAAAAAGTAATTTCCTTTAACTTTATTGGGAAGGAGGTTCTTCTCAAAAACTTTATTTCCTGGAGTAGTCAGTCTTAAGCTACTGTATGTGTTACGCTTCTTATCAAAGTTCAGGAGGGCACTATCTGTTTCCTCAGGATGGTGCCAAAATGGAGTGTTGGCAGTGTTCCTTATGTGAAGTAAAGAGATAACAGCTAGGAAGCTAATTAAAATAGAGTAGACTTGCTTTAAGGAAGCGGGCAAAACCTTTTCCTTCCCAGAAAAATTTCCTACTCCCACCCACTGCAAAGACTTGAAACAATAGAGTCAGCAATAAGAATGGCAACTTTATGTTCCCTTTTATGAAATTTCTAATTTTGTTTCCTTAAGTCTCTACCTCACTCTATGTTGTCTTGGGTAGGTAAGAATTGACAAATGCTTATTTCCTAGTCGTGGTAGATTTAAAAACAATCTCCCCTGCCCTAATGTTCCTTTTCAAAAACTTTATTCCAGCCAAAAGAGTGACTTTACGTTGGGAGGATCTTAAGACAGTAACAGCGAGATAGCCCTAGAGGAAATAATTGCCTTTTGTTTCATGAATTTCTCTAACTTAGTGATATCCTGATTCCTGATTTGTAGCAAGTCAGAAACACTTAGGAACATTAATAATGTTTTTCCTAATTCACTGGATTTGATTATTGCACACAGAAGCTATTCTTCCCAGTATTTCTTTCTTTCTTTCTGAGACGGGTTCTCACTCTGTTACCCAGACTGGAGTGCAGTGGCACCATTACAGCTCATTACAGCCTCAATCTCCCAGGCTCAAGTGATCTTCCCACCTCAGCCTCCTGAGTAGCTGGGACTACAGGTATGTGTCACCACACCTCGTTAATTTCTGTTTTTTTGTTTTTTTGTTTTTTTGTTTTTTTGTTACAGACAAGGTCTCACCATGTTGCCCAGGCTGTTCTCAAACTCCTGAGCTCAAGTGATCTTCCTGTCTCAGCCTCCTGAAATGCTGGGATTACAGGTGTGAGCCACTGCACCAGTATTTCCCACTATAATCAAGTAGTGCCACCACCATTTGGCTTATATTTCTGCGTTAAAAGGGAAGTGAAAAGAGAAAGGACAAAGAATCAATCATAATCTTGGGCATAATTACTGGGTCATCAGAAATGTTAAAGCATATAAGGACAAACGAGGAAGTGGTTGAAAAAGTAAAGTACAGTGAAAAATAAAAGGAAATAATGGGGAAAAAACTATGACTTTATTAGAAACTGATATATAATTAGAATGTAGATTTTTGGTGAGGGATTAGTGGCAAGAAAATAATTGTAAGGAAATATATGTTATTTATTTATACCCATTCTTATTTTTAAAAAGATATGTGGTGGTAAATATTTATGTAAATATCTTCCTAATTGAAAAACACAATGAAACAAAAATAGTGGCATTTCTTTTTAACAGTATTGTGTTTAACAATGGAATTGCTTCCTATCTGTCTGGAAAAGTGAAGCTATACTAATCCCTCACACTAGTATAACCTTTGTAATTACAGAGCATTTTCCCATTCTTTTGATTTTCATAATAGCTTCATTAGGTCAATAGATCTTATTGTATTATGAAGGTAAGGAACCAGCCCATGCTGCTAAGGACTTGCCTAAAGTGGCGTCATTAATAATTATCAGCACCAGAACTAGAATTTAGGTCTCCTCTTATTTAGGATTTTTCTTCAACTGTTTGGACTCTCGGGGAACTTTTCCAAGATCTTTTCCAGTTTCACTAGTTTTAACTGATATATAAACATGTCATAATTTTTTTATAGGCAAACAGTGCTGTCTGAGATTTTAAATCTTGAAACTTGAGAATGCCTGAAGGCTAGTGTGCTGGATATTCTCTATTCATTCTCCATACTCCTCCACCCTGCTCTGGGTCCTGGGAGACCGGCCAGAGTGAACTGCATTGGGGGCTTCTGGTTAGGTTCAGCGGGAGATCAGAGGCTGGGAGCAGAGCAAGATCTGATATTTATTCCTCAGCTCCTTCCCTGCTAGGCCATGGACAAGTAGTGGCTGTACTCTTTAACTGAAGGTATAGCCGACCCTATGGGCCCCCTCCCCATGTACCCTCAGCCCTCACCATTCCTTATGAATGGTGGTGGCTTCTTCTTTTGAAAATACCTGCCACTCTCAGCCTGATGGCTTTTTCTGGCCATAGAAACATGCTCAGCCCATGCACAGGACTGGCCAGAGGTTCTGGATAGTTGCTTTCTCCAGGGAACACCCCTTAATGAAGGATGTGTAGGAACTGGTGGATAAATATCTCTGTTTCTGTTCCCCTGAGTTGGAACAGCTATGAGCTGTATTCTACACCTGTTTCCCAGGGAGTCCCTATCAAGACAGAACCCCAAATGCACTCAGTGTTATGCATTCTGTGTTGGCTTCTTTCCCTGCCCTGTGTCATTTACCCACTCTTTTTCCAGTGCCTCCTGGAATTGCCATTAAAATTAACTAGTAGTGCTCAAATCCTTGCTTCAAGTTCAGCTTCTAGGGGAACCCAGTCCAATAGAGAATTGTGTAAGACAGCTTGTATAAGACAGCTGCTTCCTATAGCCATAGCTTACTCTACACATTCTGGAAACCTCTTCCTCCTCTGTCTCTTCAAGACTACACTAGGCATAGTCACAGAAACACATTGTTGCTAGCACCAGATGATTCACCATCCCTTGTACACACAACTGCAAGATAGACTGGGCAGTGTAGTCTTTATGCTGAGTGTGGCTAGCATTGGATATTCTTTTAGTTAGGAAGAAGGTAAGAATTAGAAGAGTGGACATCTTTTTTTTTGACAGAGTCTTGCTCTGTCACCCAGGCTGGAATACAGTGGTGCGATCTCGGCTCACTGCAACCTCCGCCTCCTGGGTTCAAGCTATTCTCATGTCTCAGCCTCCTGAGTAGCTGTGATTACAGGAACCTGCCACCACGCCTGGCTAATTTTTGTATTTTTAGTAGAGACGGGGTTTCACCATGTTGGTCAGGTTGGCCTTGAACTCCTGACCTCAGGTGATCCACCTGCCTTGGCCTCCCAAAGTGCTGGGATTACAGGTGTGAGCCACTGCGTCTGGCCAGAGTGGACATCTTTTAGTAACTGCAACAGAGGCATGCTTCAAATACTATACTTTTTTGAGACACATGAGATAATTAAATGATTGACAACAATACTAATTAGGCCAGCAATGATTACAGTGCTATTGCCTTCATAATGCCAGTACAAGGTTGGGGTTATTGGTGGCTGTCAGGATGGTGGCTGTTAGAGAAGAGCTTGTTCTGCCCTGGCTGTATTCTTCATGGAGGCAAAGTTCTTGCAATTTTTCTGTAGTGCCGACCTGATGACACACTAACCATGTACTTCTTAGTTACAACAAAGGTATTCCACACCCAGCCACCTAACCTACTTTGTTTCTTATCTCAGGCATTGCTGTGGCAATAGTTACATTCAGTGGTAGCAAAAATAAAAATTTTCTTTTTACATATCAATGAAAATTTGTAGGGGCTGCTGGGAGGGATTTGCTCTCTCAAATGCAGTGGTCGTGAATCCCCATGCTAAGTACTTTAGGAAAGATAAGATAAGTAATAAACAGACTCTTCCCTTATAGGGGGAACCTGCCCCCAATAATTCAATGTTATTTCACGTAGGTTCTTTTCTATTTCCCTAAGTGTTGGCCAGTCAGAGAAATAAAGGGAAAGGGTACAAAAGAGAGAAATTTTAAAGCTGGATATCCGGGGGAGACATCACATGTCGGCAGGTTCCGTGATGCCCCCCAAGCTGCAAAACCAGTAAGTTTTTATTAGAGATTTTCAAAGGGGAGGAAGTGTATGAATAGGGTATGGGTCACAGAGATCACATGCTTCACAAGGTAATAAAATATTACAAGGCAAATGGAGGCAGGGCAAGATCACAGGACAGGAGTGAAATTAAAATTGCTAATGAAGTTTCGGGCATGCATTGTCATTGATAACATCTTGTCAGGAAACAGGGTTTGAGAGCAGACAACCGGTCTGACTAAAAATTTACTAGGTGGGAATTTCCTCGCCCTAATAGGCCTGGGAGTGCTACGGGAGACCAGGGCTTATTTCTATTATCCCTTATCTACAACCATAAAAACGACATTCCCAGAGCGGCCATTTTAGAGACCTACCCCTGGGAAGGCATTCTCCTTCTCAGGGCTGTTCCTTGCTGAGAAAAGGAATTCAGCAATATTTCTCCTATCTGCTTTTGAAAGAAGAGAAATATGGCTTTATTCCACCCGGCTCTCAGGCAGCCAGACCTAATGGTTATCTCCCTTGTTCCCTGAACATCGCTGTTATCCTGTTCTTTTTTCAAGGTGCCCAGATTTCATATTGTTTAAACACACATGCTTACGAACAATTTGTGCAGTTAACGCAATCGTGACAGGGTCCTGAGGCGACATACATCCTCAGTTTATGAAGATGATGGGATTAAGAGATTAAAGTAAACACAGGCATAGGAAATCACAAGAGTATTGACTGGGGAAGTGATAAGTATCCATGAAATCTTCACAATTTATTTTCAGGGATTGCAGTAAAGACAGGCGTAAGAAATTATAAAAGTATTAATTTGTGGAACTAATAAATGTCCATGAAATCTTCACAATTTATGTTCTTCTGCCATGGCTTCAGCTGGTCCCTCCGTTCGGGGTCCCTGACTTCCCGCAACATTCCCTCTGGAACTCCAGGTTTGGTAGTAATGGAGGATGGGGTGAGAAGCGAAGAGAACTTCTGTGTGGGAAGAAATGATAACACAAGCATGAGTGGCAGAATTCTTTGTTAAGATGTTAATTATTGTGGGTTCCCAGTCCTACCCTGGCTCATTGTCAAAATTATGCAAGCTTCCCTAAAGCAATAAGGTAGTAGGGAGGAATAAAGGGGTACCTTTGAAGACCAAGAAAGAGTGGAAGTTTTGGGTCACTGGAAAGGGGTGAAGGTTGGTGGGTCTATGGGTAATGGGGACTCTTGCCTGTTCCGTGGTCATGTCCTGCTGGGTAATATGTCAGAAAGGACAGCTGCATGGTGTGTCAGAGATGCTCCACTCCAAGCACCAGGGTGTCCAGCTGAGGCAAAGCCCCATCACCACACTCCCCCTTTCCTACTTAGCACTGGGACAGAAAGGTTGGGCAGTGAGAATATCAGGCGGGATCAAGGTAGGTGTGAGATTAGAAACTCTTCTTCCAGTTTCTATAGATGCGCTTTCCCCAGATTCTGGTGTGAGCCAAGGAGGTAAGAGGACTCCAGTAATGACAGATTGGATTTCTTGCCAGCTCAGAGAGCCGGAGACTTGAGATGAATTTAAGTTGATATAAAGAAAGTAAAAGAGCAGAATTTTTTGGACACCTACATGTGGTGGATTCAGATGGAACTTGCTCCATGAATAAAAAACAGAGACAAAAAGGGCAGAATATGGCAAGGGCTCTAGGGGAGGCTAAGCAATGGAATGTAGCTATAATAAATCATGACATGTTATTTGCAATTTGGGAACATTGCAGGCTCTTCTCCACAGAGCTTCTTCCAGCTGGGCAGAGGAAAGAACAGTTAAATGGAGAAGGGGGAAGGAATGATTTTCTCTTGGATTCTTTTCTTGCTTGCTCCGATTTCATAACATAAGGTACAGTAACAAGTAACTGTACATGTAGTAAACGTTTATCAGTCAAGTATTAAGAAAATACTTAGTCTGTTAATTCCTTCTTTTATGGTAGTCATATGTCACACTGATTTTTATGTCACAAAATCCATATTGCCCATCCTCTGGATTATAGAGACAGACACAACATTGTCTGGTGTCAGCGTCAAGGCATCATGGCACACAGGGTGAAGATCCCTTCACTCTTTTAGTTCTCCATCTCACAGACTCCTTTGTCATTCTGCAGGCTTCAGAGCAGAGACCTCTGTGCAATTTCTGTTTTTCCTGGAAGAAATTACAGTTGGGTGGGTAGGGTTACAGGCATTTTTCTACATTGAATCTGTATTTCCTGGATTCCAAAGCACTTAATGCAAACAGATTTTTTTTTTTTTTTTTTTTTAAAGATAGAGTCTTGCTCTCTCTTGCCCAGGCTGGAGTGCAGTGGCACAATCTTGGCTCACTGCAGCCTCCACCTCCAGGGTTCAAGTGATTCTCCTGTCTCAGCCTCCCGAGTAACTGGGACTACAAGCGTGTGCCACCACACCCAGCCAATTTTGTATTTTTAGTAGAGACGGGGTTTCACCATGTTGGCCAGGCTGGTCTCAAACTCCTGACCTCCGGTGATTCTCCTGCCTCGACTGGGATTATAGATGTGAGCCACCATACCTGACAAAAATAGATTTTTAATGTTTGGAATTCAAGATGTGTCTTTCAGTCAAAGTCAAAAGAAATCTATTTGTTTCCAGAGAATCTCAAGTTATGCTGTGTTTGTCATTGTGCACAAGTATGCTTAGTATTTCATAGAAGATACCATTTAATCTGATCGCCAATGCAAATAAGTTATTTGTAACAGTACTTGATGCAGGTAAATTTTAATTTAATTCTAGACCTCCAATTGGCTTTTAAAACCTTTTAAATATTTAATACAATTCAGCAAAAACTAAACTTTATTTATTTATTTGTTTGTTTGTTTGTTTGAGATGGAGTCTCGCCCTGTTGCCCAGGCTGCAGTGCAATGGCGCGATCTCGGCTCACTGCAACCTCCACCTCCTGGGTTCAAGCGATTCTCCTGCCTCAGCCTCCCAAGTAGCTGGGATTACAGGTGTGCACCACCATGCCTGGCTAATTTTTTATATCTTTAGTAGAGAAATGGTTTCACCATGTTGTCCAGGCTGGTATCTAACTCCTGACCTCAGGTGATCCACCCACCTTGGCCTCCCAAAGGGTTGGGATTACGGGCATGAGCCACTGCCCCCGGCTGACTTTATTTTTTAATATGGAAGATTGCCTTTTTAGCTGAACAATGAGTTTTAAAACAATAGGGGTTGTTAGGTACTTTGGGCTATATTAGAACATTTTCAAAGTTTTTTTTTTTTTGAGACAGAGTCTCACTCTGTTGCCCAGATGGGAGTGCAGTGGCACGATCTCAGCTCACTGCAATGTCCGCCTCTCTGGTTCAAGGAATTCTCCTGCCTCAGCCTCCAGAGTAGCTGGGATTACAGGCTCATGCCACCATGCTAGGCTAATTTTTGTATTTTTAGTAGAGATGGGGTTTCCCCATGTTTCCCAGGCTGCTCTCAAAACTCCTGGCCTCAAGTGATCCACCTGCCTCGGCCTCCCAAAGTGCTGGGATTACAGGTGTGAGCTGTCGTGCCCGGCTAGAAAATTTTCAAAGTTTTGAGCAATGTGTGTGACAAATTCGTGTGCTGAGGAGGAGTTTTGCTTGGGAATGGTACATCTATTAAAAGTTTCTAGTTAACCTTTTCCCCTAAAATGTTTATTAAAATGTTTAATATTTAATAGAAATACTATGAAAGTACATAAAGAAAAAGTTAATAAACCCCTTTCCCACCCCTCCAGCCATTTTCTCTACTGTTCCTCCCTCAGAGGAGGATTCTTGTCCATCTTTTTTCATGCTCTTGCATGATGTGCTTATATAGGCTTTTGTTAAAATGCGGCAATGATGGTTGCACGTACACCCCCTGAGATCTCTTCACTATTTCTGTGCACTCCAACTCCTGGTGTAGTTATCCTCCCAACAGCCCAGCCCTGCATCACTTTATGAGCAAATGACCCTCAGGTTACTGGAATGTACTTCATTTATGCACACCAGGGGCCATAAGTGCCTACAAATTTATGCATCCACCCCCCAACCCTTAACTAATGACTGATAGGTGCAAAAATATAAACTTCAGCTCTTTCCCCTTCATCAGTATAATTTAGTCAATTACTCCAGGTAGTTTCTCAGCTTTATTTTGCTTTTTGACACTAAAAATAATGCTATAATATAAAACTTTCTACATATATTCTATATATTTACCAAAAGTAATTTTGTGTGTGTGTGTGTGTGTGTGTGTGTGTGTGAGAAAGAGAGCCTCCACTTGAGTCTACTGAAGTTGAACTAAGCCACTTTCTACAATATTGAGATAAAGTGGTGGAGCTAGAAGTATGAAGAAGGATTTATGGGGGGCTAGGCAAATGAATCTTTGTCCTTTCAACAAGTATTTACCATTCTCCTACTATGTGCACGCTCTGTGTACAGTCTATTATTCCGTGCAGGACAAAACAGAAATGGTTCCTGCCCTTGTGGAGCTCATCTAGTGGGGGAGTAAGATATTAAGCAATGATGTCATATACAAATCTTTGCAAATTGAATAAGTGCTATGAAGAATGAATAGAAGGTGCTCTGTGAGAGTTAATTGGGGGCCTAATTTCGAAATGGAAAAACCTCTCTGGAGAATTGACAGTAGAAAAAAAAATTAAAACTTTTTTTTTTTTTTTTTTTGAGATGGAATCTTGCTCTGTCCCCCAAGCTGGAGTACAGTGGTGTGATCTCAGCTCACTGCAAACTCTGCCTCCTGGGTTTGAGCAATTATTCTGCCTCAGCCTCCTGAGTAGATGGGATTACAGGTGGCTTGCACCACTCCTGGCTAATTTTTTTGTATTTTTAGTAGAGATGGGGTTTCACCATGTTGTCCAGGCTGGTCTCAAACTCCTGACCTCAGGTGATCCACCTGCTTCGGCCTCCCAAAGTGCTGGGATTACAGGCTTGAGCTGCTGTACCCAGCCTAAAAATTAAAACTTTTCCCCAATGTTTAAATTATTTACACAGCCCTAAAATTCATTCTAAAGAATTTCGTTTTGTGTTTATTTGAATTGAATAGACTTGGAATTGAGTTTTGCTCTAACTTGCAATGGCTGTAGAACAGCCACCTTTGTTGCAGAATTCCTCTCAAACTCTTATGATAGAACAACAGAAAATCTATAACTATGATAGGTGGCCAAATTAGCTGGAAAAATGTTTGACTTGTAAATGTGTCATGCTGGGGTACCTGGAGCATCTGAATCCCACCACCACTACCACTCTGTAAGAGGAAAACCTGGTGGAACAAATCAATTGAGGGCTGGGACTTCTGGGTTAGGGAGAAAGGCAGGGAGGGAAGATGAAGGAGACCAGGAGAGGATCCCAATGTTCTGGAAAAGTCCCTGGCACATGGTAGGTGTCCAGTAAATATTTATTGAATAAATGATTGCATGAATGATGCTCAGCAGGGATATATTGCACAGGGACTGCTCAGCAGCCTCATAGGGAGAAAACACTGTTTTGCATTAGCCTCTGGAATCTCTATGTGTGCATGGTAGTCTGATGATTAGATTGGTAATGTCCTGTGCCTGCCTTGATTTCTAGATGGTAAGGGCTCAGATAAGAATATTAACCAGCTTTTCCCAGGATGGGGTAATTGTATGAAGTATGGCAGTAGGCAAACCTAGGGCCAAAACTGAAGTGAGGGAGGCCCCTTGCTTGGCCAGATCAAGAGTCACTGTCCAGAGGCTTAGATCCCATCATTTTCCTGCACCAAAGCTGGATGCAGTGGGCAGTCAGCAGGGAGCCAAGGAGTTGTGTGTGGTCAGGGTCAAGAAAGGCAAAATTCGTCAGAGAAATGCATACCCTGTTGGTGAGATGGAGAAGACCTATTCCTTCTCACCTCAAACCAAGACTCACCATAAATAGGCTATACATAATCATGATGATCTCCTGAGTATTTTGAGTAGCTTGCCAGAAGGGTAAGATGAGAAAAGAGATCTAATTTGCACTTTTTAAAATGGCAATTAGAGGGAGATCGCAATAGCCAAAGAAGATTACCTATTTATTAAGCACATAGGCACACTCTGGTTTAGGTGCTGTGGGATATTGGAGGATTTAGATGTGGAGGAGAGAAAAAGAATTTGCACTCAGACTCAAGAATTTGAAGTCATACTTTGGATTGTATACACCGGTATACTTCAGAGATATTGCAAGTTCAGTTCCAGACCACCACAATAAAGCAAGTTACACAAATTTTTTGGTTTCCCAGGGCATATAAAAATTATGTTTACATTATATTATACGTTATATTATAGTCTATAAAGTGTGCAATAGCATTATTTGCTAAAGTACAATGTATATACCTTGATTAAAAATACTTTATTGTTAAAAATGCTAATGATCATCTAAACCTTCTGTGAGTTGTAATCTTTTTGCTGTTGGAGGATTTTACCTCTATGTTAATGGTTGCTGACTGATCAGCATGGTGGTTGCCGAAGGTTGGGGTGGCTGTGGCAATTTCTTAAAAGAAGACAACAGTGAAGTTTGCCACATCAATTGACTCTTCCTTTTATGACAATTTCTCTGTAGCATGTGATGCTATTTGATAGCATTTTACCCACAGTAGGACTTTCAAAATTGGTGTCAGTCCTCTCAAGCCCTGCTGCTGCCTTATCAAGTAAGTTTATGTAACATTTTAAATCCTTTGCTGTCATTTCAACGATGTTCACTGCATCTTCCCCAGGAATAGATTCTATCTCTAGAAACCAGTTTCTTTGCTTATCCATAAGAAGCAAGTCCTCATCTGCTCCAGTTGTATCATGAGATTGTAGCAACTCAGTCACATATTCAGACTCCACTTCTGATTCTAGTTTTCTTGCTATTTCCACTACATCTGCAGTTACTTCCTTCACTGAAGTCTTGAACCCCTCCAAGTCATCTATAACGGCTGGAATTGACTTCTTCTAAATTCTTGTTAATGTTGATATTTTCACCTCCTCCCATGAATCATGAATGTTCTTAATGGTATCTAGAATGGTGAGTCCTTTCCAGAAAATTTTTGATTTACTTTGCCCAGATCCAACAGAGGAACTATCTATGGTAGCTACAGACTTATGAAATATATTTCTTAAGTAATAAGACTTGAAATTACTTCTTGATCCATGGGCTGCAGAATAAATGTTATGTTAGCATACATAAAAATAACATTCATCTTCTTGTACATCTCCATCAGAGCTCCTGGGCAATCAAGTGCATTGTCAATGAACAGTAATATTTTGAAAGGAATATTTTTTCTGAGCAGCAGCCATCAACAGTTAGCTTAAAATATTCAGTAAACCATGCTGTAAACAGATTTACGGTCATCCAGGCTTTTTTATTCCAGTTACAGAGCATAGGCAGAGTAGCTTTAACATAATCCTTTTTTTTTTTTTTTTTGAGATGGAGGCTCTGTCACCCAGGCTAGAGTGCAGTGGCATGATCTTGGCTCACTGCTACCTCCACCTTTTGGGTTCAAGTGATTCTCGTGCCTCAGCCTCCTGAATAGCTGGGACTACAGGCATGTGCCACCAAGCCCTCCTAATTTTTTTGCATTTTTAGAGATGGGGTTTTACCATGTTGGCCAGGCTGGTCTCGAACTCCTAACCTCAGGTGATCTGCCTGCCTTGGCCTCCCAAAGTGCTGGGATTACAGGCGTGAGCCACTGCGCCCGGCCCATTTAACGTAATTCTTAAAGGCCCTAGGATTTTCAGAATGGTCAATTAACAATGGCTTTAACTTAAAGTCACCAGCTTCATTAGGCCCTAACAAGAGAGTCATCCTCTCCTTTGAAGATTTGAAGCCAGGTATTGACTTCTCCTCTCTAGCTATGAAAAACTCTACTGGTCCCCAGAGGATGAAAGGCCTAATGTGGCATCCAAGTTGGCATCTTCTTCCAAAAGAAGGCTATTTCATCTACATTGAAAATCTGCTGTTTCGTGTAGCAACTTTCATCAATGATTTTAGCATGCTCTTCTGGATACCTCACTGCAGCTTCTCCATCAGCACTTGCTGCTTCACCTTGTGCTTTTACATTACGGAGGTGGCTTATTTTCTTAAACCTCATGAACCAACCTCTCTTGGCTTCCGACTTTTCTTCTGCAGCTTCCTCACCTCTCTCAGCCTTCATAGAACTGAAGAGAGTTAAGGTCTTGCTCTGGATTAGGTTTTGGCTCAAAGGAATGTTGTGGCTGGTTTGATCTTCTATCCAGACCTCTCAGACATTCCCCATGTTAGTAATAAGGCTGTTTCTCTTTCTTATCATTTGTGTGTTCACTGGAGTACTGTGTTTACCTTTTTTATAGAAATTTTCTTTGCGTTCATAACTTGGCTGTTTTCTGCAAGCAGCTTAGCTTTTAGCCTGTCTCAGCTTTCGACATGCCTTCCTTGCTAAGCTTAATCATTTCTAACTTTTGATTTCCAGTGAGAGATGTGTGACTTTTCCTTTTACTTGAACACTTAGAGGCCATTGTAAGGTTATTAATTGGCCTAATTTCAATATATTGTGTCTAAAGGAATAGGGAAGCCCAAGGAGAGGGGGAGATAGTGGGACAGACAGTGAGTGGAACAATCAGACCACCAACAGCAGTTATCAATTAAGTTCATCATCTTATATGGGCATGGTTCATGGTGCCCCAAAACAGTTACAATTTTAATATCAAACATCACTGATCCCAGATCATCATAAGAAGTATAATAATAATTAAAAATTTTAAATATTGCAAGGATTACCAAGATGTGATACGGAGACATGAAGTGAGCACATGGTACTGCAATAATGGCACTGATAGACTTGTTCAATGCAGGGTTGCTACAAACCTTCAATTTGTAAAAACCACAACGTCTGTGAAACACAATAAAGCCAAGCACAAGCAAGTGGAGTATGCCTGTAAGAAACACAAAATATGAAAAATCAGCAGTGTGAGGCATTAAGCAATTCCCAGGTTGCTTGGCACTTATGAAAGGCTCTTAGAATTTGGAGGAGAGAGGGTTAGCTGGAAGACTTGAAAGATTTAAGGTTTGAGCCAGACCCTGAAGGATGAGCTGAGAGAATCATCTTAGGTTAAGTAATTATCTCAAAAGTGTGAAAATTGCTATTACTATTATCTTTTTCTGTTTTCCTATTTCTTCAGACTTTGCTGGCCCCCAGAGGATGAAGGGCCTAATGTAAAGGAGAACAGGAGGCCTGATTTTGGCATTACCTCAAAGATTTGTCACCCCTGGCTGATCTCTGCAAAGGCGGAGGCGTTAACAGCAACATAGGAGCTTCCTGCTATAGACTGTTCTGGTATTGTGGGATATTATTGTCCTCAAAAGCTGGGTGTGTGGGCCATGCTGATAAGGTCATCGGCATCAGTCTAAGGGCCATGTGTTCTTCAAAACTTTCCACTGACTCTTAGGACCAGCAAGGTCCAGAAGTAGAAGACAGAGATTTATGCTGTTTGGAGTCTTGATTGCTTGGCAATATTAATACAATTCTGGGGCACTTAACAGTTGGTTAGTGTAGTAAATTTTGCTTAACACCAGCTTTTCTGCATCTCAGAGCTACTTTAAGTTGTCTGGCAATGTTCCCAAATAAGGGTAACCCAGTCTGGAGAAGCCTAGGCCTTTTCCTTCCTTTTGTTATTTTTTTTTCAAGTGCTGCAACCAGCAGTCGCTACTCCTTCCTGCCCTCCCCCTAGAGTTGCTGACTGCTCTCCAGTGACATGTATTTGGAAACTTTTTAAGATACTAGAAAATCAACATAGAAACTTTCTTTTTCTTCTTCTTCTTCTTTTTTTTTTTTTTTTTTAGACCAATGGGAATATTGTGTGTCGTGGATGGAAAGATTGGAATACTACTATGTTTTCACATTGAGTTCCATGTAACAAGGCCATTTCCGTGTCTTGGCACACAGCCTGAGTTAACTTTGCTTTGCTGGATGTGGATACAATGAATTCTGTTTGAACAAGAAATCATGTGTAACAAATGCTTTTGCAAAATCATGTCATCATTAAAGCAGTTACTTTAATAAAGATGGGCTTCACAAGGGATTTCCGGTACAACAGTTGCAGTTAAATATCTATACACTGTTAACATATTTTTAAAAATAAGCTTTTAATTATAGAATAGTTTTCAATTTACAGAAAAGTTATGAAGATAGTACAGAAAGTTACCAGGTACTCTCTACCCAGTTCGCGGATTATTAACATCTTACATTAGTGTGGTACATTTGATACAATAAATGAACCAATATTGATACCTTAATATCAACTAAAGTCCATACTTTATTCAGATTTCTTTAGTTTTTACCCAATGTTCTTTTCTGTTCCAAGATTCCAAATTACATTTAATCTTCATGACTCCTTAGGCTCCTCTTGGCTGTGAGAATTTCTCAGACTTTTTATTTTTGATGACCGTAGCAGTTTTGAGAAATACTGGTCAGAAATTTTGTATAATGTCCTTCAATTGGGATTTGTCTGATATCTTTCTCATGATTAGACTTGAGTTATGCACTTTTTGGAGGAAGACCACAGAGTGCCATTTTCATCACATCATACCAAGGATATGTGTTATCAACATGATTTATCACTGTTGATGTTAATCTAGATGGCCTTGCTGAGGTAGTGTTTGTCAGGTTTTTCCACTGTAAAGTCACTCTTTCTTACTCTTTTTCTCTGCTGCACTCTTTGGAAAGCAGTCGCTATGCAGGCTATACTTAAGGAGTGGGGAGTTATGCTTTACCTCCTAGAGAGTGGAGTATTTATGTAACTCATTTGAAATTCTTCTGTATGGATTTGTCTATTCTCTCCCATTTGTTTATTTAATAATTCATTTGTTAAATATTCTATTTCATAAATACACTAATAGTCTATTTCAGTATAGACTTTTGGATATTTATTTTACACTTTGGATTATCTTTGAATATGATTCTATTTTATTGTTCAAATTATTCTAATTTTGGCTATTGGAAGCTCTATTGGCTCCTGTGTCACTTTGACACACCCCATCATTGTAAGCTTTTTTTTTTCTTAGTTACTTTCTGGCCCCATAAGATACTCCAGGATTACCTTGTAATATTTCCTGTCCCCAGCCTAGAGTCAGCTATTTATCAGGAGAATTCTGGTTCCTTTTACTGAAGAACGGTTATAGAAACAAAAATCTGGGGGTTAGATGTGCTTATTGCTACTGCAGTATCATTGCTTACAGGCCCACTCAGCTGACAGAGCAAGAAAATATAGATGTATTTTAAACCACACATATATATATGCACAACTATAAATAGTTCTACATTTATTCATATGTATCCCTATTAAGCTAAACCTGAGTTCATACTGATGTCTCTAACCTTAATCCATTACCACATGGATCATTCTAGCCATTTCCCCTTACTTGTCTATAACCTTCCACTCCAACAGTGAGAAGCCTGACTCCTATTGTCTGTCATCCATTTACGTAATTTTCTGATTCCAGTATACACATATAGTGGTTTCAGAATTATGAATCTTGGGAAACAGAGTAATGTACTTTTATACATTTCCTTTTGCTTTTGGTCTTATAGACTTTACTCACATCTAAAGTGACTTAGGGCCGGGAGTGGGGACTCATGCCTGTAATCCTAGCACTTTGGGAGGCCGAGGCGGGTGGATTGCTTGAGGCCAGGAGTTCAAGACCAGACTGACCAACATGGTGAAACCCCATCTCAACTAAAAGTACAAAAATTAGCCAGGCGTAGTGGTGTGCTACTTGGGAGGCTGAGGCGCAAGAATTGCTTGACCCAGGGAGGCAGAGGTTGCAGTGAGCCAAGATCATGCTACTGAACTCCAGCCTCTGTGACAGAGTGAGACTCTGTCTCAAAATAAAAAAAAGAAAAAGTGACTAGGTCAGCACCCTTTTCCTCTACCTCCCTCTGTGAGGTTGTTTCACACATTTGTAATACAGTTCCATTATTTTGTCACAATTTAAATTTCGTTCTGGGCTCCCTTGACTTCCTGAATAATTTTTGAAAACTTTGTATGGGTTAAGGTTCATTCTTTGTGATTTAAATTTCTATAGATTTTGACAAATGCATATTGTCATGTATCCACCATTACAGTATCATACTGAAAAATTTTATCAATCTGAAAATATCCCCTCTGCTTTACCTATTCAACCTTTCCCTACCCTGATGAATCTTTGGTAATCACTCATCTGTTTATTGTCTCTCTTTAAATTTAGCAGTTTTTTAAAAAATTTAAATTTTTAAAAATATTTTTAAGTTTTGGAGTTCTAATAAGTTGATTGGTCTTTCATAGATAATGAGTACTTTGTTTGAAAATGAGTATCTTTGACCTTAAAGAAATTATAGCTTTTATCAGTTATACTTGCAATTCACAGATTTGGGTTTGTGTTTTGAAGCAGCAATAACATCTTACTTTTTTTAAATTTTTTTTATTTTTAGAAATAAGGTCTTGCTCTCTTTCTCAGGTTGGAGTGCAGTGGCACAATCATAGCTCACTGCAGCCTTGAACTCCTGGGCTAAGTGATCCTCTTGCCTCAGTCTCCTAAGTAGATGGGATATAGACATGAGCCACCATGCCCAGCTAATTTTTTGATTTTCATTTTTTAAAGACGAGATCCATTATGTTGTCCAGGCTGGTCTCCTGGCCTCAAGCAATCCTCCTGAATTGGCCTGCCAAAGTGCTGGGAGTACAGGTTTGAGCCACTGCACCTGGCCAATCTTACCATTTTTGATGAAGTGACAGTCACTTATTATCTCTGCAGACCTTTGAGACATTTAGACAAATTGAGGCACTTGATGTGGGGAGTAGGATAAAGGAGTTAAAGGGGATATTTCAACAGAACATGTATGTAAGAGAATCCACTCATGCAAGGCAAGAGAGAGGTAGTAGTTATAGCTAAAAAAACTAAGGTAATGCCTACACAGCACTGACTTCATTGAGTACTAGCATTGGGTTAGATATTTGCCGTAGCATAGGATCTTCATTTCAGTTCAGCAAACTCTCATTGAGTGTCTGCTCTGCTTGAAGCTGCTGTGCTGTGTACTCTAGGCTTACCTTCTCCTGCTGCCATGTTGGGTTGTAGACTTTCACTTTGGAAGAGTTGGCCATTCTGCGACATTCAAGGGCTTCCCCAAGCTCAGTTAGGGCATTCCTCCCTGACTACCTGGAAATAGGAAGACATGGGTGATCTCAGGTCATACTTCACTCCCTCTGCCAACATGGCCTCAGTCCCACAGCTGCTGGTTGAATACATAGAATCACTTAACTTTGGGAAAAGGGGTGGAGAGGCCCTTTGTGCTATAGAAGGGAAAGGACTTTGACTCTCATTTCCTTCAAGTACCGTTAGGTTGCTTCTGAAAAATAAGTGGAAGATATCAGAGGGGGAAAAAGCAAGAGACACAAGTAGAAAAGGCAATGTTTTGTTTAATCTGAACACAGATTAGCGCATAGTGAAGAGGAAGAGAACTCACACTTACTGAGTGCCACCTATGTGCCAGAGTCTGTGTTGGGAGTTCTCACATATTTATTCTCTTTTTTACCTCCAACATGGCTTTGTGAAGTATATTAAAAAAAAAAGACCTTTATTTTATGGATACATTGGGGTTCAGAAGGGCTCACTAACTTGTCTAAGATCATACAAAAAGAATTGAATCCAGATCTTAATGCTCTGGCAGCACTCTAAAATCATCTTGGCCTTTAAAAAAAAACGTGGCTGAAACCTACCCCAAACCCAATTAAATTCCAATCTCTGAGGGTTGGGATGGGCATTAGTATTTTTTATAATTGGGCCAAGTGATTATAGTGTGCAGCCGAAGTTGAGAACCATGGCTCTGACTAAAGAGGCAGTGCCTCTCCTACTACTTTCCACAAGAAGGGACGGGGCATTTTTTGAACAAGTGTGCATTCTGAATACTCTTGGAACACTTTCAGATCCATCCCTTTTTCTCTGCTCCTGCTACCCTGCATCACAGGGTCCGTTTCATCTCTGGATGTCTGTAAGTAAGCAGATGGAATGAGGAGAGAGGTTGTTATTGATAGTAGAGAAATACAAATTCAATTGAATTAATTTAATCAGTATTCCTCTTTTGATAAAACACGTATATGTAGTGCTGATAGACTGTCAAAGTACAATATCAAGTAGTGTCAAGAAAATTTGATATGGTTTTCCAAATTTGTTGACAACTTTGGTTTGTTGAATATGCATTCACCAACACCAAATAGTACTGACTTATTATCTTGGTTTGTAGGGATCATAAAAAAGATGGGGCATGGATCTGTTGCTGGTAGGAAAATAATTTTGAATTCCTGAGATTATATTTGTTAATTGCCATATAACATGTAACATTTTACCCCAAGATTTTTGAAGTATTGTGATTTACCATATCTATGGCATCTCAATTATAAAAATCCATTCTTTTACAGTCTCCTTTTAACCTTGAAATTGACCATGAGCATCATAATATTTTGATTCAAATCAAAATGTTCAAATGTCACAATATTTTGAACACTTTGCCATATGTTATGAAGGACCTCTTCGTATATTCATCTATAACTAAAGTTGAATACATAAACACAGGCATTCTTGGAATTGGCAAAACATGTCATTTCGTACAATAGTTACCTTGGGCATTTATTTTAGGATACATAAAACCAGAGTACCACCTCTCATGAGTTTTATCAATAGAATTCTGTTTTAGTGGAGAACTAGAAACAATATAGAGAACAGAATGCTCGTCTTCCACCCTATCCTACTAGCTCTGTCCTTCCTGTCCCCACTATCTGGCCCCTAGTGATGCAGAAACTACCATTACTACTTAGTCCAATTTATGTGATTCCTGATTGGTCACTGTTGGGTTTATGGAGCATGCCTTAAACCATCAAACCACAATAGCATATTGCATATTGGACATTGTGTATGGTCCTTCCTGATTTCTACACCTGATGTGAAGTTCCACAGGGAAATCTAAGGAAACCTTGACATTGCTGCCTGATTATTACACTACAGACAAATTGCGTGGTGAATATACTTTTCTTGCTTACACTGGTTTAACAGTTTTTTTTTGGCTTTGACAGTTTATTGTTCATTTACTTATATTTTTCTGGCAAATGATTTTTTTTTTTTTTGAAGCAGAGTCTCGCTCTATCGCCCAGGCTGGAGTGCAGTGGCACCATCTCGGCTCACTGCAAGCTCTGCCTCCTGGGTTCACACCATTCTCTCACCTCAGCCTCCCGAGTAGCTTGGATTACAGGCATGTGCCACCATGCCCGACTAATTTTTTTTGTATTTTTAGTAGAGACGGGGTTTCACCATGTTAGCCAGGATGGCCTTGATCTCCTGACCTCATGATCTGCCCGCCTCGGCCTCCCAAAGTGCTGGGATTACAGGCGTGAGCCACCGCACCCGGCCCAAATTATTTCTTTTTTCTATTTGCCCCTAAAGTGAAATAGCCTATTTTGTGAGTATCATCTTGCCAAATTATAGCATTATTTTTAACTACCCAAGTCCATTTTGCATACGTCTACTGACTCAGGAAATATTCAGTTACATTCCTTAAATACCAGTAATAATACCCCATATAACCACTGCATATCATCAAATAATCTCCCACTTTTTCACCAGGATTCTTTTTTTGCCTTTTATTGCAAAAAATTTCAAACATAGAAAGTAGAGAGAATAATAAAACATATCCCCATATACCACCCAGCTTCAGCAGTTATAATGTCATCCCTAATCTTGTTTTATCTGTACCTCACCCATTCCTCCTCTTTTTGAAACAAATCCCAGATTTCATCTGTACATATTTCTGTGTGTGTCTCCAGCAGATAAGGGTTTTGGAAAAATTATAGCCACAATACTACTATCATACCTTAAAAGTTAACAGTTCTATAATATTATAAAATATCTAGTCAGTTTTCAAATTTCTTTGATTTTCTTTAAGTTTCTTTTACATTGGTTTGAATCAGAATTTCAAGGTCCTGGTATTAATTTTGTTGGTATATCTTTTAAATCTCTTTTAATTTATAGGTACCTCATTCTCTTTTTTCTTCTCTGCAGTTTATTTATTCAAGAAGTTGAGTTGTTTTATTGATTGTTTTAATCTAGTCTCCTACAAACCGGATTTTACTGATTGCATTTCTGTTGTATTTTTTTAACGTGTTTATCCGTGCTCTCTTTTCCCCATAAGCTGGTATTAGGTTTAGAAGCTTCCATTTTTGGGAAGACAGCTTCAGAGGATGTGATGTGTGCTTCCATCAGAAGGCACAAAATGAATGTTTGTACCCCCTTTTGTTATGTGAACAGTCATTGACAATTATTGTTTATATTCATTCCTTTGTGAGGTATTGCAAGATGGTGATACCCAAATGCTACCAATTTTAGTCTTTCATTATCTGGAATACTTTAAAGATACTTTTCCCCATCAATGATTTTGTTGTCCTGGGGTACAGTTTGTGCAGCAAAGGGAGGTTGAGTGTTGCTATTATCCCCCTTGTGTGTTTTCACAATAATGAATTGGTTCTAAAGGTGAACAGTGATTTCTTCATAGTGTCATTATGATTATGTGGATCTCAATATATCTGATACATTTCAATCCATTGCAGTTATTCTTTTTATTGCTGCTCAAATGTCTTCTTTTCTTCTACTTTGGCCAGTAGGAGCCACTTAAAGTTGGCTCCTGAATCGTTTTGACACAACCCTAGTAATTTTAGATAGTGTCCTTGCTTTCTGGTATACTTCCTGCCCCAGACTTGGTTAGCTATTTTTCCAAAGGGCCTTAGGCCATTTTAGTAGAAAATAGCATTTAGAAATAGCCATCTTGGTGCTGGGATAGAAGGTAATGATTTACTATAAACCTACAGGGAAGGAGGGAATGAGCCATGTGGATATTCGGGAGGACAGCATTCCAGGCAGAAAGAACAGCATATGCAAAGACTTGGAGGCTAGAGCTGAGGGAGCAAGAAGAGGACAGTAGTAGGAAATAGAGGTGATGAGGAGCAGGCCAGGCAGGGCCTGGTGGGAAGTTGGAAGGACTTTGGCTTTTCTTGGGGTGAGATGGAGCCTTTTATAAATTTTGAGCAAAAGAGTTCCATAATCTTTTGTTTTGTTTAATTTTTAACTGAATTATTATGGGTCCTGGGTTGAAAATAGGCTGAAGAGTTTGAAGAATAGAATCTGGGAGGAGACCAGTGAAGAGGCTATCACAATAATACAGGATACAGGTGAGAGATGATGTTGCTTTGATCAGTGTGGTAGCAGTAGAAGTAATGAGAAGAGGTCAGGTCCTGGATGTATCTGGAAGATAGGACCCGCTGAATTTGCTAAAGGATTGGACTTGGGTTGTAAGGAAAGAGGATTCAAATGTGACTCCAAGGTTTAAGGCCTGAGATGTAAATGAAATTATAAAACATGATAACACGAGTGGCATCTCTTCTGTGGGTCAGCACCATGTTTGTGTCTGTGGGAAAGGAGCGGGGATGGGTCAGGCAAAACTTCACAGGGGATGATGTGGTTTGGATATTTGTCACTTCCAAATTTCATGTTGAAATGTGATCCCCAATGTTGGAGGTGGGACCTGGTGGGAGATGTTTGGGTCCTGGGGGCGATCCCTCATGAATGACTTGGTGAAAATGAGTTCATTTGAAATCTGGTTGTTTAAGAGTCTAGCGCCTCCCCTTTCTCTCTCATGCTCCCTCTCTTGCTATGTGACGTACCAGCTCCCCCTTCACCTTCTGCCGTGATTGTAAGTTTCTTGAGGTCCTCACCAGAAGCAGATGCTGGTGCCATGCTTCTTGTACAGACTGCAGAGCCATGAGCCAATTACCTCTCTTTATAAATTAGCCAGTCTCAGGTATTTCTTTATTGCAATGCAAAAACGGCCTAACACAGGGGACCAGATATTTGAGTCATGAAAGATATATAGGGGACCAGGTGGATAAGAGGGGAAAGAGCATTCTGAGCAGGGTAATAGCTTGTATACATTCGGAGTTGTGGCCAGGCGCGGTGGTCACGCCTGTAATCCCAGCACTTTGGGAGGCCGAGGCGGGCAGATCACGAGGTCAGGAGTTCCAGACCAGCCTGGCCAATATGGTGAAACCCCATCTCCACTAAAAATACAAAAATTAGCCGGCAGTGGTGGCATGCACCTGTAGTCTCAGCTACTCGGGAGGCTGAGGCAGGAGAATTGCTTGAACCTGGGAGGCGGAGGTTGCAGTGAGCCAAGATAGCACCACTGGACTCCAGCCTGGGCGACAGAGCGAGACTCCATCGCAGAACAAAACAAAACAAAAATTCGGAGTTTTACAAGGATTATGGGTTCTGGAATTAGATTCAGTTTTTGGAGTGCAGGAAGCCTATAACAGGAAATGAGTTTAGAGAGGTAGAGAGAGTCCTTACATATTCTATGACAGGAATTTAAATTTTATTTTATGCATGATAAGGAGACTAGAATTTTTAAAGTCTGCCAATGACATTATCAGATACCGATTTCAGAAGGATGAGAGAGTATGCACTATGGCAGAAGTGACAGGAATGGAGAGAGGAGATGAATTTGAGAGATCTTAAGGTATAGAAACAATAGGATTTGGTAAACAATAAGATGTGGGATGTGGGGAGGGGTCTAGGAGGACCCTGAGGTTGCTGGGTTGTGTGACTAGGTGGATGGTAGTGCCATTATCTAATGTAGGGGTTGGGCACAGTGGCTCACGCCTGTAATCCCAGGACTTTGGGAGGCCGAGGCAGCCTATCACCTGAGGTCAGGAGTTCGAGAGCAGGCTGGACCACATGGCAAAACCCTGTCTCTCCTAACCAAAATTAGCCAGGCATGGTGGTGTGCACCTGCAATCCCAGCTACTCGGGAGGTGGAGGCACAAGAATCTCTTGAACCTGGGAGGCAGAGGTTTCAGTGAGTCAAGATCATGCCACTGCACTCCAGCCTGGGCGAAAGAGTGAGACACCGTTTCAAAAAAAAAAAAAATGTAGGGAATACTGGTACTGGATGGGAGCAGATTTGGAAGTAAAGATACAGAGTACAGTTTGGATGCTAAGTTTGAGCTGCTTGTGGGATATTCTCTTGACACCCAGTAGGTGGATGCAAATATGGATCTGGCGCTCATGGGAGTGGACTTGGCAGAAATGTAAAGGCATGAGAAGTTATGACCTAGGTAGAATAGGTGAAGTAGGAGAGAAGGCAAAGGGTGAAGGTCTAGGGAATACATTTACAAGACACAAAAGTTGACTGAAAAGGAGCCATCATACACAGATGGAGGAGGAAAGTCAGACATGAGGGGGTTCTGGAAAATAAGGAGAGATCAATTTTCAAGAAAGAAGGAAGGCCAACAATGGCCCATGCTACAGAGATCCAAGAAGATAAAACACAAAAATTGGTCTTTGCTTTAGAGGCCGGTGGCAATCTTAGGGCAGTTTCATTGGGGTGGTGCGGTGAGAAATGGGAATGCAATGGAAGGAGGAGTAAATGAATGAGGAGAGAATGGAGGTGATGAAGGAAGGCAAAGGCAGACCATGGTCTCAAGTAGCTTGTTTGCGAAGGAGCTGTTTTTGTTTTAATTAATTTTTTAAAAATTGTGATAAAATAGACATAAAAGTTACTATATTGCCGGGCCCAGTGACTCACGCCTGTAATCCCAGCACTTTGGGAGGCCGAGGTGGGTGGATCACCTGAGGTCAGGAGTTTGAGACCAGCCGCCTGACCAACATGGAGAAACCCTGTCTCTACTAAAAACACAAAATTAGCTGGGTGTGGTGGTGCATGCCTGCAATCCCACCTACTTGAGAGGCTGAGGCAGGAGAATCGCTTGCACCCAGGAGGTGGGGGTTGCGGTGAGCTGAGATGCTGAGATTGCGACATTGCACTCCAGCCTGGGCAATAAGAGCGAAACTCTGTCTCAAAAAAAAAAGTCAAGATCGTGCCACTGCACTTTTAATCATTTAAAATTTATTTTTATTTTTGTAGAGATATGGGGTCTTGTTATGTTGCCTAGGCTGGTCTCAAACTCCAGGCCTCCAGACAACCTACTGCTTCAGCCTCCCAAAATGCTGGGGTTACAAGGGTGAGCGAATGCACCTGGCCCATATTAATCATTTTTAACTGTAAACTTAAGTATTTTTAAGTACATTCACATTGTTGTGCTGCCAATCTCAAGAACTTATTCATCTTGCAACACTAATAATCTATACCATTAAACAACAGAATTTGTTTTTAAGAATGAGAATCACTTAAATATTTTATGCATAGGGGGATGAACCAGTACAGTGAAAGAGGATGAAAGTGTAGGAAAAATGAAAATTCTACCATTCTAAGAACTTTATAAGACCATTTCATCATTAAAAGACAGACAAATGTCTTTAGCCCTTTCTAACAACTCCTTCCATCTTTCTGAGTGCAGTTTTAATTTTCTACTTTCATTACAAAAAAAATAAAATTGATGATGATAATTTTTTGTTGAGAAAGATGATTTATTTTTTAAGATAAATTCTGAGGCCTTTAGAAAGATACACACAAACTCCCATCTCTTTTATAATTTTTCTTGTATGAATTGGTGATGATATATACTTAACCATAGTATTTTCATGATGCTGAGGAGGGTGCAAACCTGGACAACATGATTAAATTGTAGCACAGAGCATATTACCATAAAAAGCATTAAATGTTGTCAAAAGGCTCACATAATATGAATTAGGGGTTAAAACTATGTTTCTATTACTCCATATTCAGTTTGGATGAACTTCAAATATTTATGAAGTGCTAGCTATTATAATGAGATTTTACCTCTCCTGGTTAAACCAGAAGTTGGGTACTAGAACAATTTACTTTTTACTAACTCTTTCTCTCCCTGATGAAATGTAAAGAAAATGAGTCAATTGTCAAAGTAACCTTTTGTCGACAACGTCTGATAGAACATGATTGAAGTGACCTTGAATTTTAATTTTGTTTAAAATAGAGAACTGTGGCCAGGCACTGTGGCGCACCTGTAATCCTAGCACTTTGGGAGGCCAAGGCAAGTGGATCACTTGAGGCCAGGAGTTTGAGACCAGCCTGGACAACATGGTGAAACCCAATCTCTACTAAAAATACAAAAATTAGCCGGGCTTAGTGGTGCGCATCTATAATCCCAGTTACTCGGGAGGCTGAGGCACAAGAATCACTTGAACCTGGGAGGCAGAGGTTGCAGTGAGCCGAGATCATGCCACTGCACTCCAGCCTGGTGACAGAGTGAGGCTCTGTCTCAAAAAAAGAATGTAAGAATGTAGTAAAATAGGCCGGGCATGGTGGCTCACGCCTGTAATCCCAGCACTTTGGGAGGCTGAGGCGGGTGGATCACCTGAGGTCAGGAGTTCAAGACCAGCCTGACCAACATGGTGAAACCCCATCTCTACTAAAAATACACAAATTATCTGGGCAAGGTGGCAGGCGCCTGTAATCCCAGCTACTCGGGAGGCAGAGGCAGGAGAATCACTTGAACCCGGGAGGCAGAGGGTGCAGTAAGCTGAGATGGCTCCATTGCACTCCAGCCTGGGAGACAAGAGCAAAACCCTTGTCTCAAAAATAAAGAACCTAATATCCTAATGTAATAAAGTAGAGAACCGTTGCCACAGCACCCACCAAAGTGTGTCTCTCATTGACAAGCTCAGGTACTTGTTTGTCTGTTTCTCCTGCCTACCCCTCAGCCACTCTGGATCTTCCCTTTAATCATTCTTTTCTCTTTCTAGCTTTGATGTTTTGGTTTCCATTCTGTAATTCACACACTATTTTGTGGACATGCTCTTTTCAAATTTCTCTCCAAAACAATAGTACAAAGGCAGTCATAAACCAATTATATTGTTGGTTTTTACAAAAAATCCCATCATATCACCAAAAACCAATTTTATCATAACAGGATGAATATCAGAGCAATATTCATTATTAGAGATGTAGTCTAAACTGACTTGAGAGAAGACATCCATTGAGTCTTTCATTCAGTATAATTAGTTGTTATCATACATGCAAAATCCTATAACTATAAAGCATTTCGGAAATGAAGTATTGTTGAACAGCTCCAAATTTATTAAAGTATAAAAAATGTATTGGGTATATACCATGTGGCACCGTGCAAAGTAACAGAGATGCCTAAACTAAAAGGTTATCCTTTGTCCTTATTAAAGTATGACTGAAAGCTCGCTAGAGAATATAGTTTTTACATAGAGTCAAAACAATCCTTAGGGCTCACAAATTTAATGATTCATATGGTATAACTGGCTTTAGATACAAATTTACATGCCGGACAAGCAATGTAGAAAAAGCGAGAACTAGGAAACAGGAAAACAGATCTACATTTCTGCTTTGCTGCAATTCATTCATTTTTTTCAACCATTCATCAAATATTTATTGAGAGCCCATGCTGTGAGAGAAACTGTATTAGGTGCTGGGGAACATGGTAGCAAATAAGAGAGACCATGTATGTGAGCATGAGCAGGTGGCTTAACCTCTCCACATCTCTAACCTCGTTTAGACTCGATGTCTGAGGTATCTTTCAAACCTGAAATGCTAAGGTTTGCAACAGCCTTGTGGAGGGAGAAGCTGCCAAGTCGCCTTGGGACTTGAGGACTTACCTTCCTTTCAAAGGATTAGCCCTTGTTTTGATTTCAAAATAATTTTGTTACACAGTTTAAAAATAACTTGGGCAGGCTCTCATCTATATTGGGGTAATCTTGACGGTCTGGATGTGGCAATTCATGTTCATTAGACTTCAAAGGTAGGAAGTCAAAGTTGGGAAATGGTGGATGACTTTCATCAATTCATAGCCAGGCAGCGGTTCCCATTGAGCAGCTCCTCTGTGGTTCCACCCAGCCTTCCAACCAATAACGCAGCGTCTCCTGCAGGAAACTCATCGCTTGGGTCACCTGTTGCTCTTTGCTCTAATGAGCCTTGAGAAAGGATTGCTGGTCATGGGACCAGAGGCTTTATGGGAAGGGAAGAATTGTTCTTGACTTTCAGTTTTTCGAGCGGGTTTCAAGGTAACAACTTTCTTATTATCTAGCTTCATAATTGCAGTAAGGAAATAGCTTTTTTTGCTTGCAGCTGAGATGACTTTTTCAAGGGAGAAAAAGGGATTTCTATAACGAAGAGAGGGAAAGAGAGATGAAGAAGGAGGGAGTAAGGGAGAGAGGGAAGAAGGGAGAAAGAGAGAGAGATTTGAATATACATTGCTTCAAGGAAGCAAAAAATTACAACCTGGAAAAGGCTTCGAGTAACTTTAGGAAAATGAGCTGCTGGACTCCTCAGTCAATCTGTCCTTTCTAGTCAATGAAAAAGACAGGGTTTGAGGTTCCTTCCGAAACGGGGCCGGCTAATTTAGCCCCTCCCACGAGCCCAAGGGTCTGTTATATCTCTGTTTCCTTGAGTACCTCTCTCACGGAGACGGACCACAGCAAGCAGAGGCTGGGGGGGAAAAAAACGAGGAAAGAGGAGGAAAACAAAAGCTGCTACTTATGGAAGATACAAAGGGTAAGACCAAAATTGATTTGATCTGAATCCTTAAGAAAAAAAAAATAGAAGGAAAAATAAAAGCCCAGACCAAAAAGCAAGTACTTGAAAGCTGGAGGCAAAAAGCCCTGAATGAACTTTCCCACCCTCTTCCTTCTGAGAGGAGGCAGAGAAAGAGCTTTGGGAAACTTTTTAGGAAGCAGAGTCCAGGGTTGCAGTCAAGGGTGGCTCTAGAGCAAGCTGGAGGGGCTCATGAATATTCATTATCCATTTGTATTGAGAGTTGGTTTTTTAGAGGCAAATGACTTTTTCAGTCCCCTTGCAATTTAAGAGGCAGCTGCCTCATCTGCAGTCCGGACTCATCTAGCCTCGGGTCTGTACCTCAGGGTGTTTGCTTGAAGATGCTGGGCTCTGCGTGTAGATTTGTTTTGTTCTCGAATTTCTTGCATGCTTTCCTGTTGTGAAATTAGCAAAGGCTTCTTTGCTGGGAACAAGACAGAGAAGTTAATGTGGCATAAGGCTGTCACAACAGGACCCCAGAATATGTCTGTCAAAATGCTGAAAGTTTCTTGAGATATGTGGGGGAGTTTTATGTGGGGGACAGAGTGGGGAATGGGGACGGGTAGAGGGAGGAAATAGAATAATTCTATCTTAAAAGGGCAGGTCACATCTGACTACATTTAGATTTTGTCTAAAAACTACAAGAGCAGCCTGGTTTGCACAGATGGTGTGCAGTCTCTATCTTTTACCTCTTTTGGGCATTTTCTGCCTGGACGGAGAGCCAGCTGCTTGCCAGCGTGTGACAGCCAGGAAGAATCTCTGCAGCAGTGAGGGAGTATAGGGTTGTAAACCTCCTTCTCCTCCTTCTTTATCATCTCTAACTTCTAACATTTCCACATACTTATACCGTATAGAACATGGAAGAATAGCATGAGTAGCCAACATATTTCTTAATACTTACAATAATGATAGCTGTTAATGTTGACTAAGTCTTTATTCTGTGTTGGGAGCTATACCTAGCATATTACATGTGCTACTTACTCGTCACATGAACCTTACAAGTGCTATTATTGACATTCCCATTTTCCAGATGGCAAAATTGAGGTACTGAGCGGATAACTTGCCTTGAGATCTCATAGTTAGTAAGGGCTGAGTGTGGATGGAGGTGATCTGAGGCAGGGCTGGTGGGCTTTTCCACTCCCCAATACTGTTTCTCTGCTTTTTCTGGTGCCCTGACATTGTGGATTTCAGATTTGCAAATCCTTGAAGCTATTGGGGAAGTGATACTGGTAAAATCTTAAGTCTGTGAAGGAATTTGTACTTTGCACTCAAGTTCACATACATTTTCCTCATTTGGTGCTCATGGCCATTCTCTATGAGAAGCAGGTATTGTTATTATGGTCTTTTGCAAAAAGGAGAAACTGAGGTCAGAAGGGGTTAGTTAGGTGACACCAGTCACAGCTAGTTGTCAAAAGTCTGGACTGGGGGGCTAGATGTGGTGGCTCGCACCTATAATCCCAGCACTTTGGGAGGCCAAGGTGGGCAGATCACCTGAGGTCAGGAGTTAGAGACCAGCCTGGCCAATGTGGTAAAACCCTGTCTCTACTAAAAATACAAAAATTAGCTGGGTGTGGTGGTGTGTGCCTGTAGTCCCAGCCACTTGGAAGGCTGAGGTAGGAGAATCACCTGAACCCGGGAGGCGGAGGTTGCAGTGAGCTGAGATTGCACCACTGCACTCCAGCCTGGGTGAGAGTGAGACACTGTCTCAAAAAAAAAAAAAAAAAAAAAAAGTTTGGACTGGATCTGTAACCCTCTGCTTCTGGTTTTTCTTTCAATCTACAGAGCAGACCCAGTCATCTCTGAACGTCTGTCCCCACCCCAGGCTGCGCCTCATTGAGTTGCTTTCAGTTCCCCAAAGGAACTGCATCTTTCCTCAGACTGAAGCTAGGCACTTTCTTCTGTTTTAAGGGCCTATCTGGTACTCTGCTTCCCCTTTAGTCTGGAGCCGAGCTGCCTGGATTTGAATTTCACCTCCACCATTTACTGTGTGCCTCAGTTTCATCATCTGTAACATGAAGAGAATAACAATAACATCTATCTTACAGGGTTGTGGTAAGGACTGAATGAGGGATTCATGCAAAGTTTTTAGAACAGGGCCTGATGTATAGTATCGCTAAATAAATATTAACGTTTGCTATCACCCCTTGAAGCCTCATATTGGGTGTTATTCCCCTTTAAGCCTTCTCTAATCCTTCAAGTCTAGATTAGCCCCCATCTTGGATGCTTCTATAGTACCTCATCAGTTATGCCTAAGGTGGCACTCATCATACTTGTCCACACTCCTGCCCTCTGCATCACCTTCTCTCCCTCCCAATTATATTTTCTGTATTCACCTTTAGATCTGCAGTGTCTAGTGCAATTTTATTTTTAGTCTCTAAACTTATGGCAACTTTCTCATCAGTGTGGGCAGAGTGGTGGGAGAGGGGCCTCAGTCATGATAGGGGTACAGGAGGCAGCCACAGAGGGTGACCATATAGCAGTCATAGAGGGCCAGAAGCCATGCAGGAAGTGGACAGATGCTGAGTACTGATTCAGGAATAGCACATGTCATTCAGCAGCCAATGGTTAAGGTGTCAGGTTTCAGTGAACTTCTCCATGAGGTCTGTGAGGTCGTTTGATGTACTTATTGTGGGTCAGCTTGGCAGCCACATTCATCAGCCCCTGGGACACGTTCTTGAATTTGGTGTCCATCTTAGAGAACATCCCAAGCTTTCCTTAGAAGGTGGTACACACCAGGCTCTTGTGCAAGTCGAAAAGGTCCTTGTCAGCCATTAGCACCTTGAGTTCCTTAATGGGAACTCAATAAATATTTAGTAAGTGAAGCATTATTATTTTAGCTGATGCTCATTTGAGACCTTCAAGAGGCTTGTTTAAAAGGGGACCTTTGAGTTTGCAGTAGGGTTCCCCACTGGTACATATAGATCTTTGGCACAATCTGTAAAGACGTCCCTCTATGTGGATACACTGAAAAACAAAATGCATCCCTCTGGGTGGATGATTTTCAGAGCTAATGTAACCCCATGCCAGGGCACCCTGTTGGGCAAGTGAAGCTCTGGCTGAACTTCAGCCCCTACTCCCCGCTCAGCCAAGGGCCAAACTGGAGATTTCAGATGCCTCATAGCCAAATTTTCTTTCTCTGAACAGAACATCTGGTTCCATAAATAGTGTCTTTCTAGCCCTACTTTATAGCAACCTTGCTGTCTGAGATAATGTACTCTGGTAATGAAATAAAAACAAACACTACAGAAGTTGGCCCTGGGAAAAATCATAAAGTACGCTACGTTTTTTTCCAGCACCCTCCCTTTCCTCTTCCTGGCATACCTTCAAACCATTTTGACAAATATTATTGTGTGTCTACCATTTGTAAGTTCCCATGCCACACAGATCCTTGGATAAACAGTTTGCTCACAGTCTAGTGGGGAAGCCTAATAATAATAGCTGGGAAGTGCTAATAATAATAGCTAACATTGATTATTTATTATGTGCCAAACATTGTGATGCTTTATATGTGTTGTCTCAGGTAATCTTTACAAAAATTCCATGACATTGGTTTCCGCATCTTCCAGCTGTGGAAGGAGGTCATTTGGTTAAGGTCACACAGCTAATAATAGGCAGAGGGGAAATTTTGACTGATGTGGTTAGGCTGCAAATTCTGGGATCCTAATGGATACATTCTACCTCCTTAAGAGCTGTAATGTAAGTCTAAACAAAGTGCCATGACACAGTGGTGCACACTTGTAGTTCCAGCTACTCAGGAGGTTGAGGCAGGAGGATAGCTTGGGCCCAGGAGTTTGAGGCTGTAATGTGCTATATTTGCACCCATGAATAACCACAGCACTCCAGCCTGGGCAACATAATGAGACTTTGTCTCTAACAAAATAAAAATAAAAAATAATAATACAAGAGAAAGTGCCATGAGAAGCAGAATAGGGAGTGATGGCTTCTGGAGAAACTTCTCAAAGGATGGGACACTTCAGTTGGATCTAGAAAGATGAGTAGAATCTGGTGCCCATGGCAAGCCCCTTCACCCTCCCAGCAGTGCTTAAAGATCTTTTCTCTCTTTTACCTTAACTATAGTGTACATTTAAGAGTAAAAAGCCCCCTTTTTTCCCAAGCTCTGAGCAGTCAACCTACTTACATGTCCATCTTGGAGATTTGAAGGCAGAAGTACAGAGTTTATCCTTCACTATGGGTTGTGTAATCAAATAAGCCTTTACAAAGCAATCAGCTGCACATTAAATGATTTCCTTAATCATGATTGCACCACGTGGTAATAACGTACATCTGATAAACAGTTTTTATAAATCATTGTGATTGGTATTGACTTTACTTGGTCAAATTACATTTTGAGAGTGCTTTCCCCCTTGTGTTGTCTTTTTGGTTGTTTCTCTGCTCTTTATAACTGGTAGTGGTGCTCAAGGGCACTAGTGTTTAATCCCACCCACTACTGTCCAGAGGTGGTGGGCTCCATCTGTGTAGAGTGAAGGTGAGGCCTGGAGTAAATTACATAGGAGTCTATTCTTTTTTTTTTTTTTTTTTTTTTTTTTTTGAGACGGAGTCTCGCTTTGTCGCCCAGGCTGGAGTGCAGTGGCGCGATCTCAGCTCACTGCAAGCTCCGCCTCCTAGGTTCACGCCATTCTCCTGCCTCAGCCTCCCGAGTAGCTGGGACTACAGGCGCCCGCCACTATACCCGGCTAATTTTTTGTAATTTTTAGTAGAGACGGGGTTTCACTGTGTTAGCCAGGATGGTCTCGATCTCCTGACCTCATGATCCGCCTGCCTCCGCCTCCCAGAGTGCTGGGATTACAGGCGTGAGCCACCGCGCCCGGCCATAGAGTCTATTCTTTTAAGTACTTCAGAGGAAGGCCAAAATCAAGGGCAGCCCCTGTGGTGAAGAATCACTAAATGTCTTGATGGTTTGGTGAAGTGTGCAAGAGTGGAGTCACTTGTTTGTCTTGGTGATTTTGGTGTGTGTGTGCATGTATGTGCATGTGTTCTGAGGCAGTGCTTCTCAAACTTTAACATGGGTATGTATCATTAGAGAACTTGTTAAAAATGCAGATTCTTATCCAATAGCTCTGAAGTAGGTCTACATTTCTAACAAGTTCCCAGGTGATGATAATGCTGCCCCTCCACAGACCACACTTTGACTGGCAATGTGGCAGGGTCATCGCATGCCTTAGTCTCAGGGCTTATTTTGGTACTAAATGACCAAGCTCTTCCCACCCTCTACTCCCTCACCAAGCTGCCACTTCTAGTCACTGGTCAGCTGTCATTGCAGGATGATGGGAAGCCTAATTCGTTTATTCATTCAGCAAATATATGCCCTAGAACAGGAAACTGAGGCTCCCAATTTGCCAAATCCTAGAAACTGGAATCTTCAGCACACAAAAACTACTGTTACACGAAAAGGTCTTGTGATAGATTTCCTACATGTCTCCACCTTTTCTCCATGGCTCCAAGCTTCCCTAAACTTCCCTTATTCTCTGCCTTCAACTTGAGAAGTACTGGAGCAGAATGTGTGGTTGCCTGCAGAATCTTGTGCTGGGTGTTGGAGTCCCAGGGAGCTAGAGGTAGCAGGGACTCAGGGCTCTGAGATTGGGAACAGTGTGCCTGAGGCATTGTCTACGCTCTGCAGAAGAAAGGTGGGAATAATTCTAGGAGCAAAGCAAGGAAAGTGGGTGCAGAGGGAACTGATGGAATTTCTTTAGGCTTGAAAACTTGAGGGGGTTGTGAAGAGAAAAGTTGTTGGAGAAAAAAATCCAGAGTAGAGGTTGTCTAACATGTATGAAACATGCTGTTTTTGTTAGAATATCAAAGTGACTTTAGAGACCCACAATGGCAGTACATGCCCTGTTACACAAAGAGGTGTTTCCTTCCATAACCACTGCTTGGTTTAAAAAAATAAAAAAAGAAGCCAAAAAAAAAAATGAAGTGTTTCCTTTTGATTCATAGGAAGGATGTAAAGCATTGCTTTATGTCCGTGAGGATAAAAGTAACATAGCACATGCCTGTTAAAGAAAACATGATACTATAGAGTACAGTAGGGAAGAAAAACAATCACTTGTAATATTTTGGTGCTATTTCCTGGCAGTTCTTTTTTTTACTATGCCTGGGTTTTTTCTCTCATTTGGCATTCATTTGAATAGGACCTTGAAAAATTATGAGATGGCACCATGATCATTAGGCTATGTATGCAGTTTTAAAGCCTGGTTTTACTGTAGCAGTGAAGCACACGTATTTTCCATTTTATAGCGTGGTCTTTGTTAGCGTAATTTTTATAGTCACATAGTTTATTTAACAGTTCTCCTGTTATTGAACATTGAGGTTGTTTCCATTTCCAATAAATGTCTTCGTGCAGGAAGTTTTTTCCATATGTAGGATTGCACTCTGAGGACAGGATCCCAGAAATAGACTTACTAGATTGAAACTTGTTAATGTTTTTTAAAGTTCTTGATTACTGTTGCCAGGTTGCATTCCCAAAGGTTGGGCCCTTCGTGCTCTCAAAAGCGGTTCCCGTTTTGCGGCATCCCTGACAGCTTTGGTGTTTTTGTTTTTAAATAATTTTATCAATTTTTAGATTGTTTTAGTTTGTATTTCTTTAATTACAGTAAATTTGACATTTTTCACATGATATACTTCTTTTGTATACTTTTTACATCCTTTTCCTGTTTATTATAATACTTACTTGGATTTGATGTTTTTAATCAACTTATGTGCATGCTTTATCATATAAAGGTATTCAAGTTTTCCTGCCATACTTTTAATAGTTCTTCTGTATTTATTTATTTATTTTTGTTATGATGGGGTTTCACCATGTTGCCCAGGCTGGTCTCAAACTCCTGGACTCAAGTGATCTGCCTGCCTAGGCCTCCCAAAATGCTGGGATTACAGGTGTGAGCCACCGCACCCGGCCTGTGATAGTTTTTCTGAATCTGTTCTCACTGTGAATAGATTCAACACATTTTTATATGTGGTGTCATCGTTTTCTAAATAGTTTGACATCACATTTTTATTCTCTGTAGCCCAGGATATTACTTTTAAAAGATTCTAAATGATTTTTATTTTTGTTTAGCCATTATAATTAATTTTTCATTTTTTCCATGATGGTTAGAGAATATGGCTTTATAATTTCTGAAGTTTCCTTGTAACTAAGCATATGGTGGGTTTGTGTAAATCTATGAACACTTGTGAAGAAGCTGTATGTTTTCAGGATATAAAATTGGATATTTATTAATCAATGCAGTCTTTTCAATTATATAGTAATTTATCTCCAACCATAATATTCTCCGGTGGGTAGAGAGGAGCTTAGTCCTACCAACACCTTGATTTCAGTCCAGTGAAACTGATTTCAGGTTTCAGACTTCCAGAACTGTAAGAGAATAAATGTGTGTTGTTTTAAACCACTGAGTTTTTTATGGTAATTTGTTATAGCAGGCAAAGGAAACGAATATGGTAAGTGTTTAATGAAAGGAAGTGCTGGTGGCTTTAGTTAGTTAACACACAGGCTTATAGTGGACATTGGTTCACACACTATTCTAATCACCTTACAGATGTTAATTCAGTTCTCCAACAATCCTAGGAGGTTGGTATTATTTACTGTTAAATAACTCAACTGTTAAAGTCTCTCAGTTGGTAAGTGTTGAAGTTGAGATTCAAATCCATAGTTGTTGATCTTATTATCTGGAGATACAATTCACATATCATACGATTCACCAACTTAAAGTCGACAATTCAGTGGTTTTAGTATATTCACAGGATTGTGTACCACCACCACAATCAATTTTGGAACATTTTATCACCCTGAAAAGAAACCTCATACCTATTAATGGGCACCCCTCATTTCCTCCCTACATGGCCCCCACCCTTCTGAGTCCTAGGAAAACACCAGTCTACTTTCTGTCCCCACAATTTTGCCAATTCTGGACATTCATTTCATAGCATATATCCCATTGAATGCATATACCACATTTTATTCATCAGTTGATGAATATTTGGATTGTTTTTACTTTTTGACATTATGAATAATGCTGCTGTGAGCATTCATGGACAAGTTTTGGTGTGGACTTTTGTTTTTAATTTCTTTTGGTTATATACCTAGGAGCAAAATTGCTGGGTCACTTGTATGTCTATGTTTAACCATTTGATGAACTGCCAGGCTGTTTTCCAAAGTAGCTGGACCATTTACATTTCCACCAGCAATATATGGTGATTCCAGTTTCTCCACATCCTTGTCAACACTTGTTATTACCTATCTTTTATTACAGCCTTCCTAATGAGTATGAAGCAGTATCTCATTGAGGTTTTGATTTGTATTTCCCTGATGGCTGATGGTTTTGAAAATCTATTCATGTGTTTAGTGGGCATTTGTGGATCTTTTTTGGAAAAATGCCTGTTCAGATCCTTTGCCAATTTTTTTTTTTTTTTTTTTTGAGGTGGAGTTTTGCTCTTGTTGCTCAGGCTGGAGTGCGATGGCGTGATTTTGGCTCACTGCAACCTCCACCTCCTGAGTTCAAGCGATTCTCCTGCCTCAGCCTCCGGAGTAGCTGGGATTACAGGCATGTGCCACCACACCCAGCTAATTTTGTATTTTTAGTAGAGATGGGCTTTCACCATGTTGGCCAGGCTGGTCTCGAACTGCTGACCTCAGGTGATCCACCTGCCTTGGCCTCCCAAAGTGCTGGGATTACAGGCGTGAGCCACCACGCCTGGCCTCTTTGCCCATTTTTTAAATTGGTTTACCTTTTTATGATTGAGTTGCAATGATTCCTTATATATTCCCTTTTCAGATATATGATTTCCAAAAATTTTCTCCCATTCTGTGGGTTGTCTTTTCACTTTCTTGATAGTGTTGTTTGTAGCACAAAATTTAAAAGTCTTAAATTTTGATGATATTCAATCTATAGTTTCTTTGGTTCTTATGCTTTCGTTGTCCTATCTAAGAAACTATTGCCTAATCCAAAGTCATCAAGATATACATATATATTTTCTTCGAAGAGCTACATAGTTTTAGCCCTTGCATTTAGGTTTTTAATCCACTTTGAGTTAGTTTTTGTATATGTTATGAGGTAGGGGCCAAACTTCATGTTTTTGTGTGTGAATATCTAGTTGTTCCAGCACCATTTGTTGAAAAGATTATTATTTTCTCCAGTGAATTGTTTTGGCACCCTGTTGAAAATCAATTTCCCATAAGTGTGAGCTTTTTTTCTAGACTCTCAGTTATATTCCATTTCTTTATATATCTAGCCCTATGTCAATTCCGCATTTCTTGATACTACAGCTTGGTAGTAAGTTTTGAAATCAGGCAGTGTGAGTCCTCCAATTTCATTTTATTTTTTAAATATTGTTTCGGGTACTATGGGTCCCATTAACTTCCATATGAATTTTAAGATCAGGTTGTCAACTTCTGCAAGGAAGCCAGCTGAGATTTTGATAAGATTGCATCAACTCTGTAAATCTATTTGGAGAATATTGCCATCTTAAAAATATTAAATCTTCTAATCCATGAACATGTGATGTCTTTCTGTGTATGTAGGTCTTACTTAATTTCCTTAATATTTTGTAGTTTTCAGAGTGTAACTTTTGTATTTCTTTTGTTAAATTTATTCCTAAGTATGATTTTCTTTTTGATGCTATTATAAATATAATTGTTTTAAAATTTCATTTTTGGTTTGTTATCATAGATTTACTTTTTTGTTGTTGTATTAATTTTTTTATTTTAAAATGACTTCAAAATTACAGAAAAGTTACAAGAACAATTCAAAGAGCATTTCACAAATATTCACCAATTTAAAAAATTCTGCCACATTTACCATTCTCTCTTCCCTTTTCTATCTCTCCCACACACAACAGTCACATATAGTATTTTTCCTGAACCATTTGAGAATAAGTTGTATATATAATGTTCCTTTACCCCTAAATATTTCAGTATGTATTTCCTAAGAACAAAGATATTCTCTTATATAACCACAGTATAGTAATCAAACTCAGGAAATCTAACACTGATAAAATACTTTCAATTGTAGTCCATAATCAAATTTTGTTAATTGGTCAAACAATCGTTATCATAGATTTACTTTTAACCTCAATTACGCTCAATACTATATTCCTCATAAGTTCTTAGATTCTTTAACAGTGCTTCAAATAATAATGACTTCATGCTCTTAATGCAATTAAGATTCATTTAATTCAATACAATTGTCTGTTGTCTATTTACCTCTACTCATATTTTGTATGTTTTTGCAGTTCATATTTTGATAAAATATTGAAATAACTCCTTTTTATCTACTTTTTTAGTCCTAAATTCTGTTCCCCCTTCTCATTTGGCTGATATATTTTGTCCATCTTTATTTTTAATCTTTCTAAATCCAATTTGATTCTCTGTTTTAATAAAGGAATGTAAACAGTTCACATTTATTTTATCTGCCTTTTCTCGTTTTATTCTCTTTAGTGTTTAATGTTTTTTTTCTGTTATGCTTTTTGCTATACAGACTCTGGACTTTGTTATTTGTTTTTATATTTCCACAAAACTGTGAATAACGGACATCTTACTTTTAATTGTACTTGTAGCAATCTTTTTTTTCTTTTTTCTTTTTTTTTTTGAGGCAGGGTCTTGCTCTGTCACCTAGGCTGGAGTGCAGTGGCATAATCATAGCTCAATGTAACCTTGAATTCCTGGGTTCAGGTGATCCTCCTGCCTCAGCCTTCCGAGTAGCTAGGGCTACAGGCGTGTACCACTATACCCAACTGATTTTTTATTTTTTGTAGAAACAGGGTCTTGTTATGTTGCCCAGGCTGTGGAAATAAAAGAAAAGCATTCCATCCTGGCTAACATGGTGAAACCCCATCTCTACTAAAAATACAAAAAAAAATTAGCCGGGCATGGTGGTGGGCGCCTTTAGTCCCAGCTACTTGGGAGGCTGAGGCAGGAGAATGGCGTGAACCTGGGAGGCAGAGCTTGAGTGAGTCGAGATCATACCACTGCACTCCAGCCTTGGAGACAGAGCGAGACTCCATCTCAAAAAAACAAAAAAAGAAAGAAAAAAGGAAAGCAAAGCATTCCTGAGCTTAAATTTATCTTAATATCAAAGTGAAATTAGTAATTTTTGACCACATTATGAGAGAAGCATTAAGAGTTTTTGTGTCCCTGTGTCCTCCTTTTTCTTATTTTAAATATTTAATTTGATAATGTTATAAATTCAAATAGTAAAAATTATGTTAGTCACTTATTTCACAGGATTTTTTCTCTTTATTTGGATATTAATAATCAAACTCATCCATCCATGAATTTAATGAATTTTAATATAGTTCTTATCTCACTATGCCTTTCCCCATTCTTGGGTCCCTAATCTTGATTCCTTTCATAATGATCTAGTAAGCATATTAATTTTTTAGAAAGGGGATCAGTGTTATAAAAGAGAGACAACTTCTCTTAAATATAGCAATCTTTCTCCCTCAAGTCATTGGAAATATTCCTCCATTGTCTTGAGAAGTTTGATGCTGTAAAGAAGTTGCTATAGTTTGAATATGTCCCCCCAAAAGCATATGTTCAAAACTTAATCCCCAGTATAACAATGTTGGGAGGCAAGACCTACTGGGAGGTGCTTGGGTCATGAGGGCTCCACCCTGATGAATGGATCAATGCCAATAGTAAAAGGACTTGAAGCTGTGAGTTTGTTCTCTTGCTCTTATGCTCTCTTGCCCTTTGCTTTCTGCCATGGGATGACACAGCAAGAAGGCCCTCGCCAGATGCTGGCCCCTTGATCTGGAACTTCCCAGCCTCCAGAACTGTGAGCCAAATAAACTTCTGTTGTTTATAAATGACTCAGTCTGTTGTAGCAGCACAAAACAGACTCAGAAGTTGAGGACAACTGTTTTTTAGCCTGAATGGTTTTTGTTCCCCATTTCTGAAATTTACAACTTTCACGATAAGATAACTGGGTATAGACTTCCTTTCAAAAATTTTTGCCTGGGATATGGTAAATCCTCTTGATTTCCAAATTTAGGACTTATTTAGGATCAAGAAAGATTTCTTCTGTCACAACTTTGATTAATGCTCCTGTTTTGTTTGTTTGTTTGTTTTTTCTTCTTCAGGAACCTATTATTTGGATCTCTTATCTCTAAATTGCCTGCCTGTGGCCTGCCTGCCTGCCTGCCTCCCTTCGTCCCTCCGTCCCTCCCTCCCTCCCTTCCTCCTTCCCTCCCTCCCTTCCTCTTTCTTTCTCTCTTCCTCTTTCTTTCTTTCTTTTTTTTTTCTTTCTTTCTCTCTCTCTCTTTCTTTCTCCTTCCTTCTTTATTCCTTTCATTTTCTTCATTTATTTTTCATTGCATTCTGAGACTATTTTCCTAAGAATTTCCTCTATATCACTGATTCAATTTTCCTTAACTATCTGCAGTATAAAGTTTCATTCAGTTACAGTGTTTTTGGCTTCCATGAAATCTTTTATTTTAGCTTGTTTATGGCAACATCCTCTTGTACAGAGTTCAAAAAAACAAATGATTTCCATCTATTCCTGCTTCATATCTATTTTAGAGGCAAGCTTTTCCTTCGTTGTTCTTTCTATTTTCTTGCAAAATTTATTTAATCTAAGGCCTTATCCTTGAAAGAAAAGAGATTCCTTTTGTATGTATGTATGGATGAATGTGTTTTTCACCTTATCCTAAAAAGTATTTAGGATGTATTAGGGGAGATTTATCCCAGTCTAACGTTGATATGGATGGAATGCATAGTCTGCCCATGGCTCCTTCAGGTTCTGTTCAGGTCTTGGAAAAATGCAATCACCAAATGCTAGATCCCCATTTAAGTATGAGAAGACATCTAAATCCTTTAGGCAGAAAAATTCACTCAGGCCCAGGAAAGAAGGCAAAAGTCTTCTCACCGTGTACAGTAGTCATGTTCCAGAAGATAGAGTGACTAGGGCTGTCAGAGTTCTGTCAATATGGTTGTCCAGAGGCATAAAGGTATTCAGGAAGGAGCCTTTGCTCCTTCCCCACTGAGAGCAAACCTCTGTTGAATTAGGGAGTGAGCTCCTGTTCCACTGCTTAGCAGTTTTCCTCAGCCTTTGTTGGATATCATTTCTAAGATCTCTTTAGACTTGTGGTAGCATATGGCTGCTAGTGTGGCTGTTTCTGTGAAGAACATTCCACGCAGAGGAACCAACATGTAGAAAGTCCTGAGGAGAAATTAGGTGTTTAAGAAACAACAAAGAATCCAGTGTGGTTGGAGTGGAGAAAGCAAGGAGGTGAGAGCTGAGAGGTAGATTTGGCCTAAACAGAATGTCTAGCATCCTGCAGGCCACTGTATAGCCTTTGGCTTTTACTTATAGAGCAATGGGAAACCACTGGGAGTGTTGAGCACAGGAGTGACTTTATCCAATTCATGTTTTAATAGGATCACTCTGGCTGCATTGTAGAGAACAGACATAAAGGGATATAAGCAGAAGAGAGGCTAGTTGGGAGACTACTGCAGTAATACAGGTAAAAGATGATGGTGTCCATTTCCAGGTAGTAGCAGTGGACACGGTGAAAAGTGATTGGATTTGGGATCTAATAGAGCCAATAAAATCTCCTAGTTGGATTTGGATGGGAAACAAGAGAGAAGGAAACTTGACTCCAAGGTTTTGGGCCTTCCAAGAAACTAGAAGGGTGGAGTTGCCTTGAGATGAGAAGACTGTAGGAGGAATAGGTTTGAGTGGGAAGATCAGGATCTCAGTTTTGGGTGTGTTAGTGTTCAGATGCCTATTTGACATGGGTCTTTCAAATAGAGCAGATGGATATACAAATTTGGAGTTTGGGGAAGAAGACTGGACTTGAGATATAAATTTAGGTCATCAGGTGGTGTTTAATCTGAGTGAGACAGGATTTAAATCCAATGAGACTGGGTAAGTGAGTGTAACTAGAAAAAAAAAATGACAATGTTCTAAGGACTGAGCCGGATACTCCAAATTTAAAGGTTGGGGATAGGAAGAGAAACCGTCCAAGAAGATTGAGAGAGAGAGAGAGAGAGAGAGAGTGTGTGTGTGTGTGTGTGTGTGTGTGTGTGTGTGTGTGTGTGTGTGTTGGAGTGGGGGAAGGGGTATAAACTAGGTAGGTGAGTATGGTGTCCTGGGAGCCATCAGAGAAAAGTGTTTCAACTGGGTCTAACTGGGTCTAATGCTGCTCATGGGTAAAATAAGATGAAACTGAGAATTGACCCTGGCATTTGGCACAGTGAATGTTGAAGGTTGTTAGTAAAGATTTCACAGGCAGAGTAAGTCTTTTAGGGATGGAAATATTTACAGAGAGGTGTGTAACTTCCTGGTGCTGATGTCCATCCAGACTGCAGACATTTTCTGTGAAAGAAAAGCCAGAGCTCTTTCAGGGCCAGGAAGTGTGGTCTTTTTCAATTGTGTTTTTCTCTAAAAGCTTGCTCTAAGATTCACATTGTGAAGACAGCCCAAACTCCAGGCCCCTATCTACTGTTACTCTTCCCAGAACTGCCTTATGGCTTCAGAGAGCAGATCTGTTTGCAAAACTAATGGAGGATTAGGGCTGGGGAGGAGTAGAAGATCACATTTCAAATGTGGTGTAGGTATCTGTGCATTTGGCTTTTTTTTTTTTTTTTTTTTTTTTTTTTTTTACTGTAAAGACACATGCACACGTATGTTTATTGGAGCACTAATTACAATGTCAAAGACATGGAACCAACCCAAATGCCCATCAGTGATAGACTGGATAAAGAAAATGTGGTACATATATACCATGTAATACTATGTAGCCATAAAAAGGAATGAGATCATGTCCTTTGGAGGGACATGGATGAAGCTGGAAGCCATCATCCTCAGCAAACTAACACAGGAACAGAAAACCAAACACTGCATGTTGTCATTCATAAGTGGGAGTTGAACAATGAGAACACATGGACGCAGGGAGGGGAATACCACACACTGGGGCCTGTTGCAGAGTCTGGGGCAAGGGGAGGGAGAGCATTAGGACAAATAACTAATGCATTCAGGGCTTAAAATCTAGGTGATGGGTTGATTGGTGCAGCAAACCACCATGGCACATGTATACCTATGTAACAAACCTGCATGTTCTGTACATGTATTCCAGAACTTAAAGTAAAAAAAAAAAAAAAAAAAAAAAAAAGACACTCTGACACATGCTACAGTATGGATTAGGTATCTAAAACAGTCAAATTTCATAGAGAGAAAATGTAGAATGGTAGTTGCCAGGGGCTGGAAGAGGGGAATGAGGAGTTACTATTTAATGGGAACAGAGTTTCAATTTTCAAAAATAAGAAAGGAGTGGTGATGGATGGTGATGATGGTTGCAAAACAACGTAAATGTACTTAAGACCAATAAGCTGAATATTTAAACATAAAATGATCCTGATTCATAGAAATCAGTAAACAAAACATGAAAACTTAGTTTACCTATATAAAAATAATATTAATTATGGTTGCTTACTCAAATAGCTTATATTTCCATAACATGTGGTATAGAAACTATTTTGCATATAATTATGTTAGATTAACTTTGTTGTAAGTTGGATTTGGTTATAAAATTAAACTAGAATCAGGCTCCACTTTATCAGCTGTTGTGCATGTGGCACAGATTTCCTACTCACAATTTTAAAAGGAAACATTAGAGAGACCATTTCTTAGGAGCTAGAAAGGTGCCTTTTGTTTTATCTGTTAAAATTATTATTTCCCAGGTTGGAAATGTGTGCATTTATGGAATCAATTGGTAGGTGAGAGGCTGTGAGGCAAACTGGAAGGTGGTTAGGCTTCAAAAGACAGAAGAACTTGGGCTGGAATCCCAGTACTTTTACCACTTGCAAGCTTAGCAAGTCCTTTAAACCCTGGCCTTCACGAACTTCACTCTTTTTTTTTTTTTTTTAATTTTATTTATTTATTTTTATTTATTTATTTATTTATTTATGAAGTATTTATTGATCATTCTTGGGTGTTTCTCGGAGAGGGGGATATGGCAGGGTCATAGGATAATAGTGGAGAGAAGGTCAGGAGATAAACACATGAACAAAGGTCTCTGGTTTTCCTAGGCAGAGGACCCTGCCGCCTTCTGCAGTGTTTGTGCCCCTGGGTACTTGAGATTAGGGAGTGGTGATGACTCTTAAAGAGCACGCTGCCTTCAAGCATCTATTTAACAAAGCACATCTTGCACCGCCCTTAATCCATTTAACCCTGAGTTGACACAGCACATGTTTCAGAGAGCACTGGGTTGGGGGAAAGGCCATAGATCAACAGGATCCCAAGGCAGAAGAATTTCTCCTAGTCAGAACAAAATAGAGTCTCCTATGCCCACCTCTTCCTACACAGACACAGCAACAATCTGATCTCTCCTTCCTTTCCCCACACTTCCCCCCCTTCTTTTCAACAAAACCGCCATCGTCCTCATGGCCCGCTCCCGATGGTCGCTGTCTCTTCGGAGCTGTTGGGTACACCTCCCAGACGGGGCGGCCAGGCAGAGGCGCTCCTCACCTCCCAGACAGGGCGGCCAGGCAGAGGCGCTCCTCACTTCCTAGACGGGGCCACCGGGCAGAGGCGCTCCTCACTTCCCAGACGGGGTGGCCGGGCAGAGATGCTCCTCACCTCCCAGACGGGGAGGCCGGGCAGAGGCGCTCCTTACTTCTTCCCAGACGGGGTGGCAGCCAGGCAGAGGCGCTCCTCACCTCCCAGACGGGGTGGCCGGGCAGAGGCGCTCCTCACCTCCCAGAGGGGGTGGCCAGGCAGAGGCGCTCCTCACTTCCCATATGGGGTGGCGGCCGCGCAGAGGCGCTCCTCACTTCCCAGATGGGGCGGCCGGGCAGAGGCGCTCCTCACTTCCTCCCAGACGGGGTGGTGGCCAGGCAGAGGCGCTCCTCACCTCCCAGACGGGGCGGCCGGGCAGAGGTGCTCCTCATCTCCCAGATGGGGCAGCTGGGCAGAGGTGCTCCTTACTTCCAGACGGGGTGGCAGCTGGGCAGAGGCACTCCTCACCTCCCAGACGGGGCGGCCAGGCAGAGGCGCTCCTCACCTCCCAGACGGGGCGGCCGGGCAGAGGGGCTCCTCACTTCCCATACGGGGTGGCGGCTGGGCAGAGGCGCTCCTCACTTCCCAGATGGGGCAGCCGGGCAGAGGCGCTCCTCACTTCCTCCCAGACGGGGTGGTGGCCAGGCAGAGGCGCTCCTCACCTCCCAGACGGGGTGGCCGGGCAGAGGTGCTCCTCATCTCCCAGATGGGGCAGCTGGGCAGAGGTGCTCCTTACTTCCAGACGGGGTGGCAGCTGGGCAGAGGCACTCCTCACCTCCCAGACGGGGCGGCCAGGCAGAGGCGCTCCTCGCCTCCCAGACGGGGCGGCCGGGCAGAGGGGCTCCTCATTTCCCATACGGGGTGGCGGCTGGGCAGAGGCGCTCCTCACTTCCCAGATGGGGCAGCCGGGCAGAGGCGCTCCTCACTTCCTCCCAGACGGGGTGGCGGCCAGGCAGAGGCGCTCCTCACCTCCCAGACGGGGTGGCCGGGCAGAGGTGCTCCTCATCTCCCAGACGGGGCAGCCGGGCAGAGGTGCTCCTCACTTCCTCCCAGATGGGGTGGCGGCTGGGCAGAGGCGCTCCTCACTTCCCAGACGTGGCGGCCGGGCAGAGGCGCTCCTCACTTCCCAGATGGGGCAGCCGGGCAGAGGCGCTCCTCACTTCCCAGATGGGGCAGCCGGGCAGAGGCGCTCCTCACTTCCTCCCAGACGGGGTGGCGGCCAGGCAGAGGCGCTCCTTACCTCCCAGACGGGGCAGCCGGGCAGAGGTGCTCCTCACTTCCCAGACGGGGCAGCCGGGCAGAGGTGCTCCTCACTTCCCAGACGTTGGGCGACTGGGCAGAGGCGCTCCTCACTTCCCAAACGGGGCGGCCGGCCAGAGGCGCTCCTCACATCCCAGACGATGGGCGGCCGGGCAGAGACGTTCCTCACTTCCTATACAGGATGGCGGCCGGGCAGAGGCGCTCCTCACTTCCCAGATGGGGCGGCCGGGCAGAGGGGCTCCTCACATTGCAGACGATGGGCGGCCAGGCAGAGACGCTCCTCACTTCCTAGACGGGGTGGCGGCGGGGCAGAGGCTGTAATCTTAGCACTTTAAGAGGCCAAGGCAGGAGGCTGGTAGGTGGAGGTTGTAGCGAGCCGAGATCACGCCACTGCACTCCAGCCTGAGCACCATTGAGCATTGAGTGAGCGAGACTCCGTCTGCAATCCCAGCACCTCGGGAGGCCGAGGCAGGCAGATCACTCGAGGCCAGGAGCTGGAGACCAGCCCCGTCAACATGGCGAAACCCCATCTCCACCAAAAACACAAAAACCATTCAGGCGAGGCGGCGCGCGCCTGCAATCCCAGGCACTCGGCAGGCCGAGGCAGGAGAGTCACAGGAGCCAGAGGTTGCAGCGAGCCGAGATCACGGCAGTACAGTCCAGCTTTGGCAACAGAGGGAGACAGAGACGGGAGACGGGAGACGGAGACGGGAGAGGGGGAGAGGGAGGGGGAGGGGGAGGGAGAGGGAGAGCGAGCTGCATTTGGCATTTTAAAAAGACTCAGTGGATTTTAGTGCTAGAAGAGACTTAAATATCCTCAAATCTCTTAATTAAAATGAAATCAATTGCATTTGCTGTTTTAATTACAAAAATAATACAAGTTTATAACAAAATTTAGACTATATAAAGAATAAATAAAATAAAAATTTGTGTAAGTTTATTACTCATAACTCTGTCATATGACTTTTTAGTCTTTCTCTTGTTCCCTCTCTTTGGCTTACTTTTTATTGTTTTTTAGTATTTATTTCCTACAAATTTGGATCCATGTTATGCATACCAATTGTAATCCTCAATTTTACTTTACAGTTTGTCATGACAATTGAATGGCTTTTACCATATGATCTTTTAATGGCTGCATATAATATTCCATCATTTGAACATGTACCATATGTCTATTTAACCATTTCCTTTTGGGAAACATTTGAGAAACTTTCAGTTACTTTCCAAATTACTTTTCAAAAACATTTGCAAGTTATTTTCCAAATATATAATTATATTATAACTTCTGTGGATTAATCTCATTTCACATCTTTGACAGTTTCTTTAGGATCAATTCCTAAAAGTAGAATTTCCAAATTTCTTTCCAAATTTCAGCAGTGTATGAGTGATAGAAACATTGAAGTCCTGAGGCGGGAAGGAATGTGCTCATGTCGCACAACTGGTTGGTGGCTGAGTGTGCCCAGTTCCCTTGCCTTTTCTTCCTACCGTGCTTTCTATAGCATTTCAGCCTCCTTTTAGTGATGTCCCGTATGACTCCTTGGACCTTGATGACATTTAACCTTTTCCTGAAAACTCCTGGCTCCCACTAATCCCAAACTAGTCCCCCAGTGTATCTCTGGGCATGAACTCTGAACAATTAGAGATGTCCTTTTTCATGAGAGAAGATGTGCGCTTCTCAGATACATTTTCTCTTTAGGGGTACAAATGTTTTCCCATTAGTCAAGAACTGCCACCCATTAGATATTCCTTCACGTGTCTGAAGGCTTCCTGGAATTTTCCTGACTTCTTTTTAGCTTTACTGGTCATATATTTTCTCTCTAAAATCTTACTCACTGTAATACAGACATACTTCAGAGTTATTGCAAGTTTTGTTCCAGACTGCTACAAAGGAAGTAATGTGATTAAAAGAGTAATATGAATTTTTAGTTTCCCAGTGCATATAAAAGTTATGTTTACACTATACTGTATCTATTAAGTGTACAATAGCATTATGTCTAAAAAAATGCACCTTAATTAAAAATACTTTATTGCTAAAAAAATGCTAACAATCATCTGAACCCTCAGTGAGTGGTACTCTTTTTGTTGATGGAGAGTCTTGCCTTGATGTTCATGTTGCTGACTTATCAAGAGTTGGTTGCTGAAGGTTGGAGTGGCTGTGGCAATTTATTAAAAGAAGACAACAATGATGTTTGCCACATTGAATGACTCTTTCTTTCATGACTGATTTCTCTGTAGCATGTGGTGCTGTTTGATAACATTTTACTAACAGTAGAACTTCTTTCAAAATTGGAGTCAATCCTCCTCCAGCACTCCTGCTGTTTCATTGAGCAAGTTTACATAATATTCTAAATCCTTTGCTGTCATTTCAACAATGTTAACAGTATCTTCCCCAGGAGTAGATTCCATCTCAAGAAACCACTTTCTCTGCTCATCCATAAGAAGCAACTCCACAACTGTTCAAGTTTCATCACGAGATTGCAGCCATTCATTCACATCTTCAGGCTCCACTACTAATTCTAGTTCTCCTGTTGTTTCCATCACTTCTGCAGTCACTTTCTCCGCTGAAGTCTTGAGCCCCTCCAAGTCATTCATGAGGGTTGGAGTCAACTTCTTCCAAAATCCTGTTAATATTGGTATTTTGACCTCCTCCCATGAATCATGAATGTTCTTAATGGCACCTAGAATGGTAAATTTTGTCCAGAAGGCTTTCAATTTACTTTGCTCAGGTCCATCAGAAAAATCATTATGTATGATAGCTATGGCCTTACTAAATGTATTTCTTAAATGAGACTTGAAAGTCAAAATTACTTTGTTTTGTGTTGCTATAAAGGAATACCAGAGACAGGGAAATTTATAAAGAAAGAAAAGTTTATTTGGCTCACAATTCTGATGGCTTGAAAGCTCAAGATTGGGCATCTGGTGAGGGTTTCAGGCTGCTTCCACTCTTGGAGGAAGGTGAAGGGGAGCCAGAGTGTGCAGAGATCACATGGTGGGAGAGGAAGCAAGGTATAGAGAGGCTGGTGCTAGCCTACTTTTAACAACCACTCTCATGGGAACGAATAGAGTAAGAATTCACTCAACCCCAAAGAAGGTCATTGATCTATGCATGAGGGATCTGCCCCATGACCAAACACTTCCCATTTGGCCCCACCTCTAACACTGGGGATAAAATTTCAGTATGAGGCTTGGAGGAGACAAATATCCAAACCATAGCACTCGTTGATCCATAGCCTGCAGAATGGATGTTGTATTAGCAGGCATGAAAACATTTATCTTCTTGTATATCTTCATCAGAGCTCTTGGATGACCAGGTGCATTGTCAATGGACAGTAATATTTTGGAAGGAATTTTTTTTTTCTGAGAAGCAGACATCAACAGTGGGCTTAAAGTATTCAGTAAACCATACTGTAAACAGATTTATGGTCATCCAGCCTTTTTTGTTCCATTTATACAGCACAGGCAGAGTAGATTTAACATAATTCTTAAAGGCCCTAGGATTTTCAGAATGGTCAATTAATAATGGCTTAAACTTTAAGTCACTAGCTTCATTATCCTTTAACAAGAGAGTCATCCTGTCCTTTGAAGCTTTGAAGCCATCCTTTTTTATGGCTGCATGGTATTCCATGGTGTATATGTGCCACATTTTCTTAATCCAGTCTATCACTGATGGACATTTGGGTTGGTTCCAAGTCTTTGCTATTGTGAATAGTGCTGCAATAAACATATGTGCGCATGTGTCTTTATAGTAGCATGACTTATAATCCTCTGGGTAGATACCCAGTAATGGGATTGCTGGGTCAAATGGTATTTGTAGTTCTAGGTCCTTGAGGAGTTGCCACACTGTCTTCCACAATGGTTGAACTAGTTTACACTCCCACCAACAGTGTAAAAGCATTCCTGTTTTTCCAAATCCTCTCCAGCATCTGTTGTTTCCTGACTTTTTAATAATTGCCATTCTAACTGGTGTGAGATGGTATCTCATTGTGGTTTTGATTTGCATTTCTCTGATGACCAGTGATGATGAACATTTTTTAATGTGTCTGTTGGCTGCATAAATGTCTTCTTTTGAGAAGTGTCTGTTCATATCCTTTGCCCACTTTTTGATGGGGTTGTTTTTTTCCTGTAAATTTGTTTAAGTTCTTTGTAGATTCTGGATATTAGCCCTTTGTCAGATTGCAAAATTTTTCTCCCATTCTGTAGGTTGCCTGTTCACTCTGCTGGTAGTTTCTTTTGCTGTGCAGAAGCTCTTTAGTTTAATTAGATCCCATTTGTCCATTTTGGCTTTTGTTGTCATTGCTTTTGGTGTTTTAGTCATGAAGTCGTTGCCCATACCTATGTCCTGAATGGCATTGCCTAGGTTTTCTTCTAGGGTTTTTCTGGTTTTAGGTCTAACATTTAAGTCTTTAATCCTTCTTGAATTAATTTTTGTATAAGGTGTAAGGAAGGGATCCAGTTTTAGCTTTCTACATATGGCTAGCCAGTTTTCCCAGGACCATTTATTAAATAGGGAATCTTTTCCCCATTTCTTGTTTTTATCAGGTTTGTCAAAGATCAGATGGTTGTAGATGTGTCATGTTATTTCTGAAGCCTCTGTTCTGTTCCACTGGTCTATCTCTCTGTTTTGGAACCAGTACCATGCTGTTTTGGTTACTGTAGCCTTGTAGTATAGTTTGAAGTCAGGTAGTGTGATGCTTCCAGCTTTGTTCTTTTTGCTTAGGATTGTCTTGGCAATGTGGGCTCTTTTTTGGTTCCATAGGAACTTTAAAGTAGTTTTCTTCCAATTCTGTGAAGAAAGTCATTGGTAGCTTGATAGAGATGGCATTGAATCTACAAATTACCTTGGGCAGTATGGCCATTTTCATGATATTGATTCTTCCTATCCATGAGCATGGAATGTTCTTCCATTTGTTTGTGTCCTCTTTTATTTCCTTGAGCAGTGGTTTGTAGTTCTCCTTTAAGGGGTCCTTTACATCCCTTGTAAGTTGGATTCCTAGGTATTTTATTCTCTTTGAAGCAATTGTGAATGGGAGTTCACTCATCATTTGGCTCTCTGTTTGTTATTGGTTTATAAGAATGCTTGTGATTTTTGCATATTAATTTTGTATCCTGAGACTTTGCTGAAGTTGCTTATCAGCTTAAGGAGATTTTGGGCTGAGACTATAGGGTTTTCTAAATATACAATCAGGTCATCTGCAAACAGGGACAATTTGACTTCCTCTTTTCCTAATCAAATACCCTTTATTTCTTTCCCTTGCCTGATTGCCCTGGCCAGAACTTTCAACACTATGTTGAATAGGAGTGGTGAGAGAGAGGGTGTCTCTGTCTTGTGCCAGTTTTCAAAGGGAATGCTTCTAGTTTTTGCCCATTCAGTATGATATTGGCTGTGGGTTTGTCATAAATAGCTCTTATTATTTTGAGATACGTTCCATCAATACCTAGTTTATTGAGAATTTTTAGCATGAAGCGCTGTTGAATTTTGTTGAAGGCCTTTTCTGCATCTATTGAGATAATCGTGTGGTTTTTGTCATTGGTATATTCTGTTGATTTGGGGTGGAGAGTTCTGTAGATGTCTATTAGGTCTGCTTGGTGCAGAGCTGAGTTCAAGTCCTGGATATCCTTGTTAACCTTCTGTCTCGTTGATCTGTCTAATATTGACAGTGGGGTGTTAAAATCTCCCATTATTATTGTGTGGGAGTCTAAGTCTCTTTGTAGGTCTCTAAGGACTTGCTTTATGAATCTGGGTGCTCCTGTATTGGGTGCATATATATTTAGGATAGTTAGCTCTTCTTGTTGAATTGATCCCTTTACCATTATGTAATGGGCTTCTTTGTCTCTTTTGATCTGTGTTGGTTTAAAGTCTGTTTTATCAGAGACTAGGATTGCAACCCCTACTGTTTTTTGCTTTCCATTTGCTCGTTAGATCTTCCTCCATCCATTTATTTTGAGCCTATGTGCCTTCGTTGCACATGAGATGGGTCTCCCGAATATAGCACACAGATGGGTCTTGACTCTTTATCCAATTTGCCAGTCAATGTCTTTTAATTGGAGCATTTAGCCCATTTATTTTTAAGGTTAATATGGTTATGTGTGAATTTAATCCTGTCATTATGATGTTAGCTGGTTATTTTGCCCGTTAGCTGATGCAGTTTCTTCCTCGTATCGATGGTCTTTACAATTTGGCATGTTTTTGCAGTGGCTGGTACCGGTTGTTCCTTTCCATGTTTAGTGCTTCCTTCAGGAGCTCTTGTAAGGTAGGCCTGGTGGTGACAAAATCTCTCAGCATTTGCTTGCCTGTAAAGGATTTTATTTCTCCTTCACTTATGAAGCTTAGTTTGGCTGGATAGGAAATTCTGGGTCGAAAATTCTTTTCTTTAAGAATGTTGAATATCGGCCCCCACTCTCTTCTGGCTTGTAGAGTTTCTGCTGAGAGATCCACTGTGAGTCTGATGGGCTTCCCTTTGTGGGTAACCCGACCTTTCTCTCTGGCTGCCCTTAACATTTTTCCCTTCATTTCAACCTTGGTGAATCTGACAATTATGTGTCTTGGGGTTGCTTTTCTCGAGGAGTATATTTGTGGTGTTCTCTGTATTTCCGGAATGTGAATATTGGCCTGCCTTGCTAGGTTGGGGAAGTTCTCGTGGATAACATCCTGAATAGTGTTTTCCAACTTGGTTCCATTCTCCCCATCACTTTTAGGTACACCAATCAAATGTAGATTTGGTCTTTTCACATAGTCCCATATTTCTTGGCGGCTTTGTTCATTTCTTTTTACTCTTTTTTCTCTAAACTTCTCTTCTCGCTTCATTTCATTCATTTGATTGTCCATCACTGATACCCTTTCTTCCATTTGATCGAACTGGCTAATGAAGCTTGTGCATGGGTCACATAGTTCTCATGCCATGGTTTTCAGCTCAGTCATTTAAGGTGTTCTCTACACTGTTTATTCTAGTTAGCTATTTATCTAATCATTTTTCAAGGTTTTTAGCTTCCTTGTGATGGGTTCAAACATCCTCCTTTAGCTCGGAGAAATTTGTTATTACCGACCTTCTGAAGCCTACTTCTGTCAGCTCGTCAAAGTCATTCTCCATCCAGCTTTGTTCCTTTGCTGGCGAGGAGCTGTGATCCTTTGGAGGAAAGAGGCCCTCTGGTTTTTAGAATTTTCTGCTTTTCTGCTCTGGTTTCTCCCCATCTTTGTGGTTTTTATCTACCTTTGGTCTTTGATGTTGGTGACCTACAGATGGGGTTTTAGTGTGGATGTCCTTTTTGTTGATGTTGATGCTATTCCTTTCTGTTTGTTAGTTTTCCTTCTAACAGTCAGGTCCCTTAACTGCAGGTCTGTTGGGGTTTGCTGGAGGTCCACTCCAGACCCTGTTTGTCTGGGTATCACCAGCAGAGGCTGCAGGACAGCAAATACTGCAGAACAGCAAATATTGCTGCCTGATCCTTCTTCTGGAAGCTTCGTCCCAGAGGGGTGCCCGCCTGTATGAAGAGTCAGTTCGCCCCTACTGGGAGGTGTCTCCCAGTTAGGCTACACGGGGTCAGGGACCCACTTGAGTAGGCAGTCTGTCTGTTTTCTGAGCTCAAACACCATGCTGGGAGAACCACTGCTCTCTTCAGAGCTGTTAGACAGGGACGTTTACATCTGCAGAAGTTGTCTGCTGCCTTTTGTTCAACTATGCCCTGCCCCCAGAGGTGGAGACTACAGAGGCAGTAGGCCTTGCTGAGCTGAGGTGGGCTCCGCCCAGTTCAAGCTTCCAGGCCACTTTGTTTACCTACTCAAGCCTCGGCAATGGCGGATGCCCCTCCGCCTGCCAGACTGCTGCCTCGCAGGTTGATCTCAGACTGCTGCACTAGAAGTGAGCAAGGCTTTGTGGACGTGAGATCTGCTGAACCATGTGTGGAGTATAATCTCCTGGTGTGGCGTTTGCTAAAACTGTTGGAAAAGCACAGTATTAGGGCAGGAGTGTCCTGTTTTTCCAGGTACCATCTGTCATGGCTTCCCTTGGCTAGGAAAGGGAAATTCCCTGATCCCTTGCGCTTTCCGGGTGAGGCGATGTCCCGCCCTGCTTCAGCTCGCCCTCCGTGGGCTGCACCCACTGTCCAACCAGTCCCAGTGAGATGAACCAGGCACCTCAGTTGGAAATGCAAAAATCACCTGTCTTCTTTGTCAGTCATGCTGGGAGCTGCAGACTGGAGCTGTTCCCATTCGGCCATCTTGGAACCAAGATGTTTCTAATGACAGACAGGGAAAAGAAAACTGACAAGACCCAGGCAGTTGACTTGACTCTTGTTAGAGCTCAACAGGTGGTTTGTAGTTGAGGAAGTGTCAATGGCTAAAAGATACAAGAAAATATCCAACTTCACTGGTAGGCAAACAAAGTAAACTAAAACAATGAGGTACTATTTTTCACATACCTAAAAGCAAAGTTTTTTTTCTTAATATCCAGTGTTGTTGAAGATGTGGGGAAACTAATATTCCCTAACTGTTGGCTAGAATGCAATGGATAAAATTTGACATTTCGCTCTACTTTTTAGGATATGTCCTCAACCTTATCTTTTAACCTTTTTGTTAAAATTTCTTATTTTGGTTATTACTGTTTAAATTTCTAAAAGCTTGTTTTTATTTTCTGATAGTTTATTTAAATAAAATTGTACACTTTTTTGGTCTCATGGATGCAATATTTTCTCCTCTCTCTGATGATAGTAATTGTTTTCTTCTTTGTTTCCTCTGTTTTTTTAACTGTGTTTTTAAATTTTCATTTATGTCTTTCATGTTGAAGACCTTTTCACATATTATCTTACTTAATCTTCACTCAGTTCTATCAGGTTGATATTATTATCCTTGTTTTATAGTTAATGAGTCTTAGAGAGTGTATCATTGTTTTATTTCTCTTACCATGGGCAGCTGAAAAAATTGTTGGTCGTAGACCAAAAGTACTGGTCACAGACCAGCCAAATCCACAGTCCAGCTTCTTAATCTAGTTGGATTCTCTGTTGAATCCTTAAAATCTCTCCTCACCACCTCCCTAACCCCAACACTTGTCTCACTATATTAGACAACTTTGTTAGAATTTTTTCCAAGTTGAATTAAAGTCTTTCTCCTTCCCTTTACCTTTCCACTGTCATTAGAATTAGTTCTGCCCTGTAGACCATAGAGATCCTCTCCCATTTCTACATCTCCTTCCATAGGAGATAGTCCCTCAAATATTTGAAATGATACTGTCATGATTCCTCTACATCTGCCATTCCCCAGCCTGAAGAGGCCTGGTTCTGCCTACTTTATTCTGCACCTTTGTGAAATTCTGCTTGGCTAACATTTTTGGAATGCTTTGGACCATGTTCTGTCAAAGTCTCACTTTAAGTGTGTGTCTATAACTTAATATAGGGTCCAGATATGCTCTGAAAGACAACCTCAAATGGGATACTGTCATTTTATTAATGTATCCTGGAGTTGGCTTAGTTTCAATTTGAGGAGTTTCATGTGCTGCAACTTCTTTTCCTAGAAAGTGATAATTTTGATGTTTCTCACAAATTATAATTTCTAGGACTCTGAGCTGCCTACTTCTACTTACTCCTTTTTAGTTAGGGTTGTGTGTGTGTGTTGTCCTTACTGGTTACTGCTTTTACCTCCTAGGGTCTTTTTTTCAAGGCCATTTTCACTTAATGTTAGCTATTAAGCCCAAGTGGAGGTACTAAGGTGATTTGAAAAATGGAAATATCTTAATTTAAATTGCACAAACAAACACTATCGTGCATATTTGAGAAGGAAAATACAATGTAAATGGGGGCTTTTCAGGCACCATGTTAAGCACTTGGTATACATTATTTCATTTGGCTTTTATAACAGCATTATGAGGTGAGAACGGCTGTTATTCTCAATTTAGATGTGAGGAGGTATGGCTAGTTCGATACAACTAGGAGGGCCAGAGGTGTATTGCAGACCTAAACATACCAGACTCGAGACTAATACTGCTGTTACCCACAGAAATGAAGCTCACATATTGTATTTTATGCCAATTATAGCTGATGTTGTTGGATGGAATTATATAATCTACTGAGGTGTATTGCATACTTCTCCTCTTTAACAGAACATACCAAACATAAAAACTTTTATTTGATAGGTTGAGGTGATGATATTGAACATCTGTCCTCCCATGTTCATTGTAGCACTATTCACAATAGCTAAGATTTGGAAACAACCTAAGTGTCTGTCGAACATTAATTTTTGTGGCCCTTTAAGTATGAATAAATGTGTGGCCCTATAAATATGAATCTTATTTATATTTGTATAGACAGTGCCAAGCATATTATGGGCAACTATGATTCAAATCACTGCACACATGCATATTGAATGAGTACATGAATGAATCAATGAAGTTATAAAACAGCAATGACCTCAAGGTCTATTAAAGTTTTTAGAACTATTTGCCACTACACTAAATCTTTTATAAACTATTTTGCTTTATGAGTCTATGTGTCTGCTTTTTGTAATTTTTTTCCCTTCTCCCTGTCAGTGTAAATAGAATATCTATGGACATGAAATGTGCCTGAAGTTCTTTGCAAATGGAAGACTAAAAGGAAGTTGCCCCAGGCAATTCAGATCATTGTGTCCAAGAGAGGAACAAACTCATGTTTGATCCAGGTCATGACTGTATTCAAGGGCTTTGATCATAGGTGTAGGGTCCAGCTGTAGGGGCATCAGGGAAGTACATTCTTGGTCTGTGTCCAAGTCCTTGGTCAGGGAAGTCTGTCTTAGCACCATGGAGACATGGGAAACTGAATTCAGACCTTATGTGACAGGAGTGGACTAAAACCAGTGCACGCATACGATCCAGCAATTTCATGGCTAAGTATACACCCAAAAGAAAGAAAATCTGTATATAGAAGAGATATCTGCCCTCCCATGTTCATTGCAGCATTATTCACAATAGCTAAGATTTGGAAGCAACCTAAGTGTCCATCGACAGATGAATGGATAAAATGTGGTACATATACACAATGGACTGCTATTCAGCCATAAACATAATAAAATCCTGTCATTTGCAATAACATGGATAGAACTGGAAGTCATTATGTTAAGTGAAATAAGTCAGGCACAGAAAGACAAACTTCACTTGTTCTCATCTATTTGTGGAGCTAAAAATTAAAATAATTGAACTGAGAGAGAGAGTAGAAGGATGGTTACTAGAGGCTGGGAAGGGTAGTGGGGGCTGGGTGGAATGGAAAAGGGGACGGGTAGTGAGTACAAAAAATAATTAGAAAGAATGAATAAGACCTAGTATTTGATAGCACAACAGGGTGCTATCAAACCTATTGCATTGGTTTGCAATAGGGTGACTATAGACATTAATAACTTAATTGAACATTTAAAAATAACTAAAAGAGTATAATTTGATTGCAACACAAAAGATAAATGCTTGAGGTGATGGATACCTCATTTATCCTGATGTGATTATTACACATTGCATGCCTGTAACAAAATATCTCAAGTACCCCATAAATATAGATACCTACTGTGTATCCGTAAAAATTAAAAATAAAAAAATAAAAATAAAATCAGCATAGGGAGCCAGTCACCTACTAATTTGGTCAACAGTTTAGGTCAGGTTGTAGTCTTAAGGGTGGAAATGAAAAGAGGGCCAGGACCTTGGTAGCCATACCAAAGTTCACAACTGTGTTATATACTCTGGAATGGATTTAGCCAAGGAGGTTTGCCCAGATTCTCCCATAGGTGATGTTAAATTCCTTCCAAGACACTTGACCCCAGGCCTGGGAGTGATGGTGTGTTTACAGGTGCTCTCCCACTAACGCAAAAATGTCCATAATATATTCCAGGAATTAGGTGAGACAGAGCCTCAGGAAACAAGCCTGTTGTGCCTTCACCAAGGCAGGGCAGAGCTAGATAAGGGTGAACAGAAAGGGACAAATTGTTGATGACAATTCTGTGAGTAGAAACTCCTTTCTCTTCTTTAGAACTTCTGCCTCCAGTTTGTTAATGCCACTTCCAAAATACACTGCTCTGAGCTGAAGATAATACTGCAGATAGAGTGCCATGAAGGCACTGGTTTGCAGTGATCTATAAAGGACTAATGTGCCAGGCTTTGTGTTAAGTGCTTGACTTTCACTACCTTGTTTACCCCTACAACAACAATTTTTAAATTGCCCTATTAAGATATAGAGCATTCTATCATTCTAAAATGTTTCCTGTGATTCAGTATATATTTATTTACTTTTTGGTTGATTTATTGAGTGAAGAACTGAAAATCACTTTATGGGTAGTACATTTCCTTTTTTGTATCACATCTTAAGTGAGATATTGTCAAACTGGGTGGGTATGTCCAGAATGGGGAAGGATGCAGAGACTATGTCATATAAGGAACATGTGTCAAAGGAGGTAGTAAAAATGAATATGACTGGGGCTAGTAGTTCCAATAAAAAATTGGAGACGTGCTCCTGGCTCATCAGAAGGTTTAGCTAAAATATTTTCAGAGCCTATCACGTGAACCTGATAAAAACAACCCAGTATTGGGCAAAAGAGTTAGGGCCATTTGAGGAAGTCCTGGGGCCTAGGCTAGGTGGTGATGAACAGGGAAGATGTGAAGGAAAAAGAAGAGAGAGAATTTTCCCCCTTGCCTTATTGATTTCATCCTGCATTAGTTCATCTCAGCTCTTCCTGTTGTTCCCCCAACCCCAACAGTTTTTCTATTCTTTTATCTATTTTTGAATTGATTCTCTAAAAGTGCTAAGGCTGCGTTTTCAGCTCCTGGTCATCCGGATCACTATCGGTTTCAGGATTCTTAGGGATAATGGGATGGAGGCATGGAAGGAGAATGTCTGGGTTAAAAAGATACTGAGGTAGAAGTAGAAGCCTTGGTTGAATTTTACACTCAGCCACATACAGGTTGGGCAAGTTGCTTTGCTCTTTAGCTTCAGCTTTTGCACACCTATAAAACGGAAGCGGTGTGTGTGTGTGTTTGTGTGTGTGTGTGTAGTGTATGTATCCTTTGTCTCCTAGGGAGTTTCTTTGAGGATCAAAAAAGAGAGTGGACATAAATGAATTTTGTAAACTGTTTTTGAGAGCATCTAAATGTAGTTTCATGAGTATCATTGTTACCATTGTCGCTGTTCTATTTGCTGAATCTAGTTTAATTTGGAAGCTCCCTAATTCACAATGATTTGTATAGTGGGGTCATCACTCTGTAGGAGCTCTAAATGGAGACTTTGTCCATGATTTCCAAAAGGTCATCCACCCCAGAGTCACATGACACTAAAAAGCAAATCTTTTTCGTTAATTGGCTTCAAATACTTTCAGCTTCAAATGGAGGTCTCTAAGGGTCCTTGGCTGGCACATCAAGGGGGCATTTCAAAGAAAGTGGCAAAATCTTGACTAAACTTCAGAGCAAACACGCACTCTTTTCTTTGCTACTCTCTTTCTAAAAAGAAAAACAAATTATACTGGTCTGGGTTGTGTGAGCATGTGTGTATCAGATTGTCCTAATTCTCTTTTCCCAACCCCTTCTTTGCTTGTCCCATTTTCAAGATAGGATAACACCCAGGTTTTTATATTACTTTCTATGTTAGGACTTTCTTAGGATTCCTAAAAATTTTGGCTAAGTAGCATTAGGCCTTCTCTATTTCACAGGTAGGCATTAAAAAAAAACAAAACAAAACAGTGCCCGCTTCTTCAAGACATTATCCAATTCTTCCTGGCATTTTGATGGTAGGAAAAATATCTGAAGTTATTTTTAGGGCAAGTCACATGGCAGAAAGAATAACAAGTATTTATGGTTGCCTGGAGAACTCAGCTTGTAGTTACTACTGATTATGGGAAAGAGGAACAAATTTTAAGATGAGGCAAAATTGGTGACCAAGAACTAGAATAGCAGATGGCCTGGGAAGAGGTGGGGGTGAAAGCAGGTAGAAAATCTATGCAAAAATATAGGCTCCCAGTCATTTTTTTTCTTTTGTCTCTTTTGATTACTATATCCTGCCTTCCTGCAGGAGGAATGTAGTGAGATGGTTTGTATAATCAGGTGCTTTGCTTGTTCTTTTTTTTTTTTTTGATTGTAGAAGGATCAGTGTAGCAATTTGACCATTTGCCAAATTACCCATAAGATAGGGTAGGCATTAAAAACCCAGGGACACTGAAGTCAGGAAATCCAGCTTTTTGTATTCCTGGATCTTTCTTGGAACAGCCTGTCACATATGACATCTAATGATGTAGCACCAGCTGCTCACAAATACAAGTTCCTTAGAGTATATAGACATTATGGGGCCACTAAAAATGTCTTATATGGCTTGCTGCCAGCATTTTCAGCACTATCGCTCACCAGCAGCCACTCTCTGTTTGCTCTAGCCAAGCTCAGAGACATGGGAACTCCTATGAGCTCTGTTGTCTTGTGTAGAGAATTGGGCTAACTGTAGAGTGTGAAGGCCTCGGGAGAAAAACTCAGGCTGTGTTTCCTAGTCACCCCAAGACCTTGTGGACCCAGGAAGTAGCAGTTCCAGAGACCAATTGCTATATGGCTTTCTGCATGCCCACTGCCTTTGTCTTGATGTTGTCACAGGAAACATCTGGTGTACATCCAGTGCACCCAGAGCCTTTTGGAAAACACCTATCGGCCTCAGTACTCTTTTCCCTCAGGCTGGCAGACAATGAGGAAGGAGGAGAGAGAGCTACCCATTGGAGGAGGAAGTAAAGCTGGAGGCTGGGGTAGTGGCAAGATATGAGCATTCAGGTCTACAAAGCTTCAAGTCTCTCATTACTTCACTCCATCAGGCCAGGACGATCATGGGGGTTTGGCGGGAGTGGCACTGCAGGGAGTTTAGGCCTAAGGGAGTGTATGTGTGAGGCACAAAGTAATAAGGACTGGATTTTTTTACCTGAGGTGATGAGGGTGACAGGCCCACATGGATAAATCAGGAAACACAGGCAACAGGTTCTATAGCTGCATATCAGAGACTCACGGAGTGGAAATCCCTTTGATGAGGGCAGAGCAGCAGCCCAAATGACCGGATAGCCACTGTGGAAGTCATCCCCTCATCACTTTTTCATTCCCAAGACTCAGCTCTTCTCTGACTCTGTTACTTTGTCAGCATCTCCTGTTGCAGTGTCTGGGCAATTTCTCTCAGTTGTTACAACTTGCATTCAAGGGCATCTCTTGTTCCAGGCCAACTCTATTGATCTCTGAAAAAATGGGAGGTAGAACAGTGTTCAAGCATTCAGATAAACCTACCTTCCAATTGTAGTTCTGCTTCTTACTAGCTGTCCCACCTTAGGCAGGTAAGTTAACTTATCTGAATGTCAGTTTTCCCGCTTGTAAAATGCAGTTGGTATTAGTACTTAATTTAAAGCTTTGTTAGGAGGATTAAATGAGATAATGCAAGTCCAGCCTATAGTTGACTTTGGCTTAAGCAGCAGTTGTTGGAACAATCTATTGTGGCCAAGATCATAAGGTCTCAGGACACAAGGTTGGCCACAAAACCAACCCAGCAACTTATGAAGCAGAAACCATCTGTGGTAACTTTTCTCAGAAGGTGGCTATGTAAACTGGCCTCATCTGGCTGAAGGAAGTTGGGAGGTGGATAGGTGCGGGAAATAAAAGAGAAGAGAAGAGTTAAATGAGTGTCAATGTCTCCTAATAATTAAAAGCTTAGAATCCCTGGAGTCAGACAGGCTTGTGTTCAGATTCCAGCTCTGTGCTTACCATTTGTGTGACCATGAATATGTTATCAAACTTTTGGACCCCAGTTTTCTCAAGTGCAAAATAGGCTAATGATATCTATGGTGTTGTGATAATTTGATGAACAATGAGTATAAAGTGCTTAGCACAGTGCCTGCTACCCAGTAAGCACATAACAAATGGGGAAGAGGATGATTGTGAGGATGGCAGGCGTTTTTCTTGGCCTAGCATCCGGTGGTGCTGCTCTTGTTATCTAAGGCGGCAGGAAGGAGACAAGAGTGGGCACTTGGTAAAACTGGATGCAGGTGAAAGAGATGTGTTTATGTGAGGGCCTCATTTCTGAGCCTCATTTCTACCTCCTGACTCCTTATGTCCTCCCACCCTGCTACCCAGTGCTTGGGTGCTGCTTAAAGCACTTTGTTCCAAACTCCCTAGGGACGGTTTGCCCCTCCCCTTCCCATAATGACTCAAAACTTCTGTTCATTCTGTTCAGCTTTGCCACAGCCAGGTTTTGGTGAGAAGGACCACACAGCTCCCTTTGACTTTAAGGCCACCAGAGGTATTTCTTTTTAACTCCACCAAATTGGATATTAGTAGAGCAATAAGCAATGGAGGATGGAGGTTACCTTGAGCACAGAGACTTCCACATTGCCCTGAAAAGGAGCCTGAAAGACAAGCTTGAAGGAGGGGCAGGGTCAGTAGGGGAGGGAGAAGGAATGCATATCCCTAGCTTCCATATTGCACTACCGTCCTTTGCCTGAGAAAGTGAACCCTGGTTTTAGAATCTGAGACTAATATTGTTCCCCAAGGAGGAAGGCAGCTCAGGACTGGTTCCCACCAAGCCAAGTGCAGTCCTAGATTCTGGCTCCCTGTGCCCACTGTCAGCAGAGAAAGCACCAAATCTAGTGAGAAAAATTTCAGCATATGTTAAAATGACAGAAACCACCTTATCCAACCTAGACTTTTCTGCCATGGGAAAAAGATGAAACCTGGAAATCTGGGAAACTTAAAATTTTCAACACCGTTTATAAATATAAAAAGCCTCTGGTTACTTGAGTGTTGCACATTTAGGCATTTGATTTTGTATGTTGATTACAAATGGAGTTGTGGCCTTGTAAACCATCATAATCATCATTATAATCATTGAATTTATGGTTCATGTGGCAGTTTCTTATACATAATTCAATTTACTTTAATCCTCTTAATGCTGTCAAGTAGGTATTACCATTAATCCTCATTTTACAGCTGAGGAAACAAGGTGGAAAAGGTGACTTACTCAAGATCCCAGAGCTAGTAACCTCGAGGTTTTGTTTTGCTCTTTGGTTTTGTTTTCAATTTAGGTAATGAGCTACCAACATTAGAATGATGCATAGAAAGGTGCTGGGCCATGGTCTTTGCATCTTCCAATAAAGCATAATAAGATATATTAATTTCCAGGAAAAGAGCTGAGGGAGAAAAAAGGGGGAGTATGATTTATTGATACAACTTTTAGGGAAATTTGATCAGCGTAATATTCCAAGCTTTATTTTGATCATTTTCAAACCAAAGTTTAATCTGTTAAAATAGACATGCTTCTTTTACTCTGTGTAAACATGAAGCTCCACATATTACAAGAGGGCTTGGAAGGATGGGCCTACTAATTGGTACAGAGCAACAAAGTCTATTTTTTATTTAAAGATATAGATGTTTTAGGAAGGAGAGGGGATGTTAAATATAGTATTTGGCTGTATGAAAATATAGAAGTATGAGACTGGCAGCTCTGTAGAGGGCTTTGGGTGAGAGAATACAAAGAGAGAAAGTGAGAAAGACATTGTTGTATGAATATAAGATAAACCACCCCAGTTAAGTGCAGACTCTGGATGAAGTATTTCTATTACAAATGACAGACCTAGGACAGAAGCAGTGTAGACTGTTGATGCAGTATCTCGAGGGGAGTTTGCACACTGGATATGTAATCATTATTGTTTAAAGATATTCTTCCATCTTGGGGAAGTTGCTTAACCTATATTATTTGGATTTTTCTTATTTGCAAAATGGGACTAAAACAGTACAGTTCTTACCATATGTAATCTTTGAGAGTATTAATGAAAAAAATTATGTGAAGTGCCTACTACAGTGCTTGTCATAAAGAAGGCTGCAGTGGATATGGCAACACTTTCCTCCATCAACCCCCACCCCCAAATTCCTTTCAGTTATGAAAATTCTGAAACACTGTAACTTTACCTGTATATTTATTGGATATCTACTTTTCGAAAAGTAGAACATGTGAAGAATTCTTGATTTTTCCTTGGCGATACCTTTGCAAGTTAGAGGAAGATATTAGTGCCTGTCTTCCTTGGTTTAATTTTAATTCAAAAGAAAGACATGATTGAGAAGGTAGGAGAAATGACTGACTAGTTCATTTAGGCATTAATAGTCCTAAAAGAGGGAACTGTAAGGCAACCAGACATATGGCCTCGATTTTTTAAGAAGGCAGATTTAAAAATAAATACATGCATAAATAAAATTTTAAAATAAAACCAGAAAAAATGATAGATGAATTCTCATGATCAAATTTACTAAAAAGAATATGGCTTTAAAAGGTGAGTCTAGGCCAGGCACAGTGGCTCACGCCTGTAATCCCAGCACTTTGGGAGGCTGAGGTGGGGGATCATTTGAGGTCAGGAGTTCGAGACCAGCCTGGCCAACATGGTGAAACCCCATCTCTACTAAAAATACAAACATTAGCTGGGCGTGGTGGTGGGCGCCTGTAATCCCAGATACGTTGGAGGCTGAGGCAGGAGAATCGCTTGAACATGGGAGGTGGAGGTTGCAGTGAGCTGAGATTGCACCACTGCACTGCAGCCTGGGCGACAAAGTGACACTCTGTCCAAAAAAAAGAAAAAAAAGAAAAAAGCGAGTCTAAAAAAGACATAACTGAATGAGAAATCTGATTATACAATAATAAATAATCATAATGGATGAGAAAAGTGAAAAGCAGTTAAAATACTTATTTGATCAGAGGAACTTTACAAGGAGGCGAGAAAGTATGGGTGAGTTTAATTTTCTTATATATTATTTTCTGTATTTTCTAAAAATCTCTATGGTGACTATAGCTTTTATAAAATAAACAGCTTTCCCCCAAGGATTTGTACAATAGAGAAAGGGATGGCAAGTAATTGAGAAGAACGTTTAGAAGCTAGGAGAATTCTTTTAAAAGTAGCATCACTTGGACTAAATATCTGTTGGCGATGAGGCATGGAGGAAAAAATGCTAAAGATAACAAAAGTTATTTTGGTTACAGTTCAGTGCAAGAACATGAACAGGAAGAGGGATGCACAGTGATCATGGATGATGCAAAGGAATTGGAAACTCTGAACTTCTATTTTGCTTCCATCTAGAAAAATGGAGTTCAATCAGTACAAAGTAAAACATACACAATTAAGAAGTAACTGAAATGGATGAGAATTTGTTGAGAGCCCTTGACTTTTCTAAATGAGTTTAAAGAATTTTAGAGAGATATGCTCTTTAAATTATTGGAATTGGTAATCTAAATAGTAAAAGATGAAAGAGAATGGATCCAGGAAACTCTGTATGAGTTGATACGTGGCAAAGTCTTAAATATGGAAGATTTGTTAACACCTAAAAAAGAAAGCTCCAGTCACTTGAAACTGGCATGCATTTATTGAATCAACTTATATCAAATTACTCTCATTTGTAAAATATTTAGAAGGGCTCTAGGGTTAAAAAATTTTGGCAGTCTCTCAAATTCATAGAAACAGTGTACAGTTGACCCTTGCACAACACAGATTTGAATTATATGGGTCCACCTTGCAACAATTGGAAAAACTCAAAGATGAACCATATAGCCTAGAAATATTGAAAAAAATTAGGTAAAAGGTATGTCATGAATGCATAAAATATCTGTAGATATTAATCTATTCTATCATTACTACCATGAAATATACACAAATGTATTATAAAAAGTTAACATCAAAGTTTACACAATTACAGACCATGCATGACACCACTTACAGTTGATAGAAATTTAAACAAATATAAAGATGCAGTATTAAGTCATAACTGCATAAAATTAACTGCAGTACATACTATACTACTGTAATAATTTTGTAGCCACCTCCTCTTGCTATTACAGTGAGCTCAGGTGTTGCATGTGTCTGCCTAGAATGCCATAAATTGCATATTGCAGTAAAAAGTGATCTTTCATGGTTCTCAAGTATTTTGAGTATTTTTCATTGTGTTTAGTACAACGCTGTAAACTTTGAATAACACCATGGGACCCATTCAAAGGACCACGAGTGATATTGGGAGTGCTCTCAAGAAGCAGAGAAAAGTCATGACTCGTGACATTACAAGAAAAAGTTGAATTGCTTCATATGAACTGTAGGTTGAGGTCTGCAGCTGTGGTTGCCCACCACTTCAGACAGATGATTCATCTCGTAGATGGGCATCTTGCAAACTTACCATATCGATAAATACAGTGCAGGGTTATAAACGTATTTCCTCTTCTTTTTGATTTTCTTAATAACATTTTATTTTATGTAGCTTACTTTATTGTAAGAATACAGCATATAATACATGTAAAATAGAAAATATGTGTAAATTGACTGTGTATGTTATTGGTCAACAGACTATTAGTTAAGTTTTCGGGGAGTCAAAAGTTACATGCAGATTTTCAACTCCATGGAGGTCAGTACCCCCAACTTCCATGTTGTTCAAGGGCTAACTGAAGTTTATTTCACCAAGAGTTTAAAATGTTTTTTAGTTGTAGAAAATTTCAAACAAATACAAGATGAAAAGAGTAATATAATAAACCCCTGTATACCTATTACCCATCATCACAAACTATCAATATTCTGAGTGTTTTTGTTTCATCTATCACTTTCCTCCCAACCATATCTTTTTGCTGTTTTTGGAATATTTTAAGCCAATCTCAGATATTATATCATTTTACTTGTAAGTACTTCAGTATGAAAAAAATGTATAGCAGAGTCTTTCATGATATGCCAAAAGATGAGTTGGAGAAATAGAGATTGGATAAGAATGAACTAAAAGGATTGGTACTAACATGAACCATGGCCAAAACATGTTGATAAATAGTTTGAAATCTACCTTGAAGAAAGGTGGTAGGGAAATATACTACAAGATTCTGTCCTTGTTGTTGTCTTATATGGCACAATTTATCAATGACATGGCCGAAAATTTAGAAAGCATGCTTAGCAGATTTGCTAACAATACATAGCTTTTAGTGAGACTGCAATGTATTACATAAAAGGATCAAGTATCATCAGGCTGGAAAAATGAGCTGAAACCATAGGTTGACATTTAATCGATACACACAAGGTGAGATTCCTGACGTGGAGGTAGTTCATGTGAAGATCTGTAGGTTTTACTAGACCCATAGCCCTCAGTATGAGTATCTAAAATGATGAGTCATATTTAAACAGTGTTAATGTTTAGTTTCCAGATGAAGGGCTATAGTAACTTCACTGTATCTGCTATATTCAGTTCAGAGTAATGTATTTTGAGAGGGACATTACAAACTGAAGGGCGTCTAGTGGAAGGTAATTAGGGTGACATAAAATCTGAAAATCATAATCATGATATGTAAAGAATGGTAAATGGAACTGGAGCTATTTAGCCTGGAGAATAGGGGACTTGAGGATGGGGTTTATAGACTGCCCATGAGGACTTGAAAAACAAATTTTTAATGAAGTAAACAAATTCTAATTTGTTTTGTAGCTTCAAGCTGGGATCAGAGAGTGGAAGTTAGAATGAAACAGAACTTAGGTCGAGATAGATTGCTAACAGTTAGACATGTCTGGCAATGGCTTGGACTATGTGGATATGCACTTCTGTCCCATCAGTGGAGAATTTTACTGCAGAGGGTAAATACCCATCTTTTAAATAGGATTGCCACTTGGAAGGAGTTGGACTAAGTCAGAGGTTCACAAGGGAGAACCTTGGCTGTACATTAGAATCACCCAGCAGGGGGTGGAGGTGTTAAAAGTGAACGGTGCCTGGGCCCTATGCCAGAGATTCTGATGTAATTGCCCCAGGCGAGACTACCGAAAGTCCCCAGGGAACTCTGGAGTGTGTGAACTCTAAGGATCCTTTCAACTTTGAGAGTTTTTTTTTGGTTTGAAAAAGAGAAATCGTATTCATGGGGGATATTTTAGAAGTCAGCATGGTAGAAAACCTGAAGATGACAGTGAAGTCAGGCACAAAACTGAACTCAGGGGAGTAAAGAGAATTGCTTAAGAGAGACTAAAAGTGCCAGAGTTTACCAGGAGACAGAGAAGCTTAGAGGAGAGGGTGCCTTGCATAGTTAAAAAAACATCAAAAAAAAGTGAGACTGAGTGGGAATGGTATTAGGAGAAGAGAGCGCGGCTGAAGAAGAAGGGAGTGTCCATCAGACAACCCACCCTGCTTTGCCTGGGACTGAGAGGTTTCTTGGGATGCAGCACTTTCAGTGTGGAAACAAGGACAATCCCAGGCAAACTGGGATGGTTGGTCACCCGAGTGCCCCACAAGCCCCTGTCAAAAGACAAAATTACAACAAATTTAGTTTAAAGATCTCAATAGTCTTTATTGCAATTTTAGAATTAGGCAACACTTCATTCCATAAAATAGAGTAAGTGTTCCAATGAGTTGACCAGAGGCAGCAGGCTTTCTAGACAGAGAAAGGGCTGAAGAAAGCAGAAACAAAGAACAAAAAGTAGATTGGTCATTTCAAAGTTACTTTCATTGTGGGCATAGGGAGATAGAAAGATGGAAAGATAACTGATTGGTTAACATCAGGTTACTCTGTTGTAAGAATTAAAACAGAGGGAACTTCATGATTGCCAATTGAAGACTGAAACTGGCCTGTTGGGAAATTAGGCTGTTGCCTCTCTCTCCTGATTTCACAGAAGACCAGATAACAAACTCAAGGTTTGGAGAAGCAGAACCTTAGATAAGTGACTCTATTTTGGTTTTTAGGCTGATCTGTTGGGGCCTAGTGCAGGAGTTTAGTCCAAAACAGTGGCCTCCTATAATTTTTGTTTAACACCCATAAGTGAAGGCAGCACAGGAAACCATTTGTTATCCTGGTCACTCTTACTGCAGAGTAAAGATGTGCTCTGCATTCATCTGAATTCATGGCTTTGGTGTGCGTAACTGCAAAAGCTGAAATGTGTTCACTCTGGCCACGTATTCCAATCATAGTACCATGCTTGTGTTTCCAGCATCTTGCCAGGGTGCTGGTCTTGGACTTACTCTGCTTTCTTTGGGGTGCCTTGGGATTCCTTACATCATTGCTTCCTCCCAACACCAGCTGAAACCTCCTGAAGTGATTTTGAAGCTTGTTTCTTTGAATAGCTTCTTAGCAATTTCCTCAATGCTATTTCAGTTCCCCTCCCACCATTGTGTTAAACAGTGCCAAAAGCAATTTCATTAAACTGGCTGACTTCAAGGATGGTGAACTAGAACTGCTTCTAAAAAGCAGGCTAATGGTGACTGAGGAAATTGCCTAATAAGGAATAGACTGGAGGCATGCTGCCCCTACATAATCTCTTCCTTATAAAAAGAGAAATATGGTTGGGATATGTTGAGTTGTTTATAAAAAATAATGAAGGGAAAATCCCCCTAAAATTATGGGGAAAAGGCCCCTGGTTGGGCTTTAAGTATAGAGAATAACTTGGGTAGTCTTCACCCACTGTATCCCTAAAAGGCCTCACAATTGCTCTTCACTCTCTTTCTCCCCCTCTCATCTGCCATTAATTAGGAGGTTACTTATGTGTGTTATGAATTAAAGCAGTGGTTCTCAAAGCGTAGTCCCTGGACCTGCAGCAGAGCATTACCTAGCAACTTGTTAGAAATGCAGATGCCCTGGCCTCACCTCAGACTTACTGAATCAGAAACTCTGAGGATGGGGTCAAGCAGTTGTAATAAGCCTTCCAGGTGATTCTGATGCAGGTTTATGGTTAAGAATTGGATTAGAGAAACTATGTTTTTAGAAGGTTCTTTAAAGGAGAAGTCCAGGGCCTACCCTCTGACATGGGGTTGAACAGGAAAGCAGCAAGCAGAAGAAACTTCAGAACTAACCACTGAGCCATGGTGGGTGGTGGTTTGACATTTATGTGACGAGACAGTTAATGTGACAGGAGAGAAAAATGAACAGAGAATTGTGAAATCAAATAGGATCAGAATGATGTCACAGTGGTCAATCCAATTAATTCATATCATTACAAAATTAGAAAGTCACTAATGACTGTCATTTCTAATATATATCTGCATAAAAGGGCATTGTATGATATGAATTGGATTTTTAAGTATACTGTATTTTGTTTCATTTTGGAGATATAGCTTTTAGTAAAAACATGTTCAGTAGGTTCTAGTCAATCCTTAATTGAAGCTCTATGTTGACAGGAAAATAGAAACTCACTGAATTTTAAAAAGATGATTTGGCTACTACAGTTTTTTTATTATTATTTTTTAGAGTTCTGTGGCAAAGAATCACAGAGGCCAAAAATGTGAAAAAAAAAGTCATATGGCTTAATGATCTTTGTAATCATAACCCTATCACAACCATAACAAAAACAACAATCATAAGTACAGTTGCCATTTATCGAGTGCCTAATCTGTGCAGACACTGTTGAGTGCTCAGCATGAGGGATGAAGTCATGGATAAGCAGCAGACGTGGTCCTTGCCCTCCTACCCAGTGATTCCCAACCCTGGCTGCACTTGGCACCAGGGAGCCATTAAAAAATGTCAGTGCCCAGGCCCCCCAACCCCCAAGGGATTCTGATTTAATTGCTTTGAGATGGGACCCCAGAGTTGGCATTTTTACGAAGGTCTCCAGTGAACCTAATGTATATATCCGGAATTGAGGACTGCTCTGGTGAAAGACTTACACATGTAGACAATTCATTATAATAGCCTTAAGTGCTATGAAGAAAAAGCTCAGAGTGCTGTGAAGGGTACCAGTTAGTGTGGGGTGCAGGGTAGGATTTTCTGAGGCATCCTTGAGGAAGTGACTTTCTGCTGGGATCTGAAGGGTAAATAGAAAATAGCTAAGCAAAGAGGATGGGAAGAGAATGTTCTAGGCAGAGTACATAAATTGTGCTAGGGTTCTGGGCGGGGACAGCATAGTGAAGTGGGGGCTGAAAGGGGGCAAACAGTGAAGGAAACGTGGTGATGAGAGAAGTGGAGACCCAGGGAGGGGCCAGAACATACAGGACATATGGGCTAGATAAAGGATTTTGTTCTTTCTTGTAAGAGTAATGGGAAGCTATGAAGTGACTAGTGGATGATGTGATTCTAAGTGACTAGTGGATGATGTGATTATATAGACCCTTTGAGAAGATTACTCTGGCTGTAGTTGGAAAGCAGATTGGTGATAGGTAAGAGTGGACGCAGGGGACCAGTTAGGGGTCTTCTGTGGGAGGGCATGATGATGGGACTAAGAAGACACTAGAGTGATAGAGAGGGTTACATGGCATTGAATCTTTGGGAGGTTCCAAGACTTGGTACAAGGCCTCAGGGACATGTGCTGAATTAGTGAGTTGCTTGGATATAAAGAGTGAGGGTGGGGAAGGAATACAGGATGATGCTGCTGTTCTTGGTGTCAGTAACTGGATGAGTGGTGATATTCACTGAGCTGTGAATATTGAGTTATAGAAAGCTGGAGGAGAAAGTTTTGCAGAGGAAAGGAGAGCATGAATTCTGTTTGGGCACAATAGGTTTAAGGTGCCTGTGAGACATCCAAGTTAAAAGGTGAAGGAGGCAGCTGAAAGTTCAATAAAACATATGTCTGGACCAAATATAGAGTATTTCCCACATATGGACAGTAACTAAGACCATGGGGTCCAGTGAGATCATTCTAATCATTTTTTCACACAGAGCTCACTATGTCTTCATGTCAACTTACCTAAATAAGTTACGTCTTTAAAATTTTATCTAGAACATGAAAACTTACACAGGTTAAATAACTTGCCTGGGTCATGCAGCTAGTAAGAGGCAGGGTTGAGATCCCATTTAACAGGAGATGCATCAGTACCTAGTCATACTGCCTTTCCTTAATCAGAATGACTGATTCTCAGATACAATGGAGAGTTAACCATGTTTGCTAAGGAATGACCAATGACCAGCTGAGTGTATATTTTCTTCCATTATAAACATGGCATTTGGGTCTACTATTCTTGGAAAGTCAGTGAAAAAGTATCCCATGGAGTTTATGATTAAGCTCTGAGATCCAGATTTTGGGTTTACCGCCCAAACATCTGTCTCCTTGCTTCCTAGAAAACATGCAAACTGAAGTTGAGGTTGCCTGGAAGCTTACTAAAAATAGTGAGAACCATGGAATTGAGAAGTTAAAACACATTTGAAGTAGTCAAATATATACCTCCACTTTTTTGATGGAAAACATTGTGTATTAAAAGTCTAAATCCATTTCACCCATTCAACTGACATATGTAACACTGCTATAGGCCAGACCCTTTGCTGGGCTCTGGAGAGGCACACCTTGTTCTTAAGGTGCTCTGTCTCATAGGGGAGACTGACACAAGTTAAAGGCTATTATAGCATTGTGAGAACGGTGCTATGAGAGGATTGCAGAGGAGGGTATTTCGTTCATCATTAGAGAAGGGGAAAGCCTTTCTCAGAAAGACTTCCTGGAAGTGATAACACATAAACTAACTACTTGAGCCTCAATTTCCTCATAAGGTAGAGTTAGTTAGATAAATAAGAGAGGAAAGAATACTGTTTCAGGTACAAGAAAGAAACAGGAACATTTTACCATAAGGCAGGAGGATAGGAAAAAAAGACCCCATTTAGAGACCAACACCTTAAAGTACACATGGGTTGTGTGGTTAGATGGTTAGCATGGCCTTAAAATTGTTGCTGGAGTTTGGCTTTTGAGGGACATAGAGGCATAATTGAAGAACTTCATACTGGTTAGGGCCACATACTGAGGTTTGCATTTTTAGGATGACTATGTTAGCTTTTAAGTAGGTGATGGGTTGGAAGGGGAAGCACCTAGTGGTGGGGAGGACTCTACAGAAGTTATTGTAGGAGTCCAGGGAAGAAATACAGAGAGAAATGGACAGGGCATGGTGGCTCATACTGGTAATCCCAATTATTTGGGAGGCTATGGAAGGAGGGTCACTTGAGGCCAGGAGTTTGAGACCAGCCTGGGCAACATATTGAGACCCTGTCTCTACAAAAAAATTAGCCAGGCACGATGGTGCACACCCGTAGTCCCTAGCTACTCAGGAGGCTGAGACAGGAGAATCACTGAGTCCAGGAGTTCAAGGCTGTAGTGAGCTATAATTATGCCACTGCACTCCAGCCTGGGTGACAGAGCAAGACTCTATCTGAAAAAAACACAAAAACAAAATAAGGAGATAAACAAATAGATTTGAGAGGTATTTAGTGGGTGGAATCAACAAAACTTGGAGATTAGAGGGAGAAGTGGGAATATAGGGGGACTTAGAGGGAAAGTGGTGATCTTTACTTAGCTGATTATGCAAAAAGATTAATTTAGAGTGGGTAAAAAGTTAAATTTTAGACATGGTGAGTTTGGCCATAGAACATCCAAGCAGATATGTCCAGTAGGTGACTAGCATTATAAATCTTGAGCTCAAGAGAAAGGCCTGGGCTGGAAATACAGATCAGGGAGTCACGGCCATAAAGACTGGGGACTTGTCATCATAGAGATTAGGAAGTTATCCTCGTAGAGATCAGGGCATTGTGTTAGTCTGTTTGCATTCTTTAAAGGAATGCCTGAGACTGGGTAATTTATGAAGAAAAGAGGTTTATTTGGCTTATGGTCCTGCAGGTTCAGCCTGTAACATGGTGCTTGTACACAAACAGTATAGTGCCAACATCTGCTTCTGGTGAGGGCCTCAGGAAGCTTACAATCGTGGCAGAAGGCAATGGGCATATCATATGGTGAGAGAGGGAGCAAGAGAGAAAGGAGGAGGTGCCAGGCTCTTTTAAACAACCAGCTCTTGTGTGAACTAACAGAACAAGAACTCGCTCATTATTATGGAGAGGACACCATGCCATTCATGAGGGATCCACCCTTGTGACACAAAAACTTGCCACTAGGCCCACCTTCAACATTGAAGGTCACATTTTAACATGAGATTTGGAGGAGGAAAACATCCAGACTGTGCATCATCCCCATACAGAGTAGGATGTCATTCCTATAGAGGTTGGGGAGTTGTCCTCAAAGAGATTAAGGACTTGCCATCCTCATAGTGAGTAGGGAGTCATCACCATTCAGTTGGCATATGTAGATAAAATGAGATGAACCAACATCCCAAGATGGAACACTGTGGATCATTCATATTTAAAGGGTATGGTGTAAAAGAGAAGCTGGCAAAGTAGGGGAAGTAGGATGATTATTGGAAGAACCTGGTGTCATGGGAGCCAGGAAAGGAGAGTGCTCAGGTACTGAGATGTCAAATGTCAGATTGCACATGAAATGTAGATACTGAGATGTGTCCACTGGATTTGGCACTATGAGGTTGTTGGTGATATTTGTGTGAACAGCTTTAGTGGAATGGGGGCAGGAGCCAGATACAGTGGGTTCAGCAAGTAGGGAGGTGGAGTTTAGAAAGGCACTTACTGCCAGGAGAATTTTTAAAAAAAGCAAGTTAGAGAAAGTCAAGTAATAAGAACTGGTGTGGCATGGATCAGCTCTCTGGGAATGCCGGAGGGAGAGAACTGAAGGGGAGAGAAGTGGAATAAACACTATAAAAAGCTCTGAGAAGAGAGGATGTGGCTTCACCCCACCCAATCCTGAGAGAATGGCTGGAGGGTGGGCCTAACATTGTCTTGTTATCCAAATATTGTCTTTACCAGCTATCCTTTCCCTAAAGATGGGACAAGCCATTCCCAGAGGTCAGTTCTAGGCAACAAGACCTTCCCAGAAGGTGAGGTAAAATTTTCCTCATTAACTCATGTGTTCTCCAGAGTCTTTGGGTTTTTAGGAATTTCTATAAAGAATTTCAAATATTTTACAAGTCATTTCCAAGTACCATAATATATTCTTCCTTCAGTTTGGTATCTCAAGCTTTTGTTAAGGTAGAGACACATTTTCCTTCACTCAGAACATTATTGTAACTCTGAAGGAGAAAAGGCATGTGGAATTACTGTTGTCTGCATTGGCCTTCCTTCTGTGGCTGCACCACTCCTACTTCTGTGAATCTGAGCAAATAAGAAAACAGACCACCTGCATGTGAGCAAGAAGCACACAGATTTTGCTGAATATGTGGTTTCAGTGGTCTTCACATTGCTTTTGTGTTCTATAGGTAGCTCCAGTTTTATACAGACAGACAATCTATTTCACCTGATGGAATGAAAAGAATGAGAATCATGTGAAACCAAACACATAAGAGATGGGTGTGTAAGGCATAATACCCATTTAGGGATTAATAATATCAGCTCATTTTTTAAACTTTTAAGTTCAGGGGTACATGTGCAGGTCTGTTATATAGGCAAACTTGTGTCATGGGAGTTTATTGTACGGATTATTTCATCACCTGGGTATTAAGCCTAGTTCCCATTAGTTATTTTTCCTTATCCTCTCTCTCCTCCCACCTTCCACCCTCCAATAGGCCCTAGTGTGTGTTATGCCACTTTATATATCCATGTATTCTCATCATTTGGCTCTCATTTATAAGTGAGAATATATGGCATTTGGTTTTTTGTTCCCGCATTAATTTGCTAAGGATAGTGGCCTCCAGCACCATGCCTGTTCCTGCAAAGGACATGATCTCATTCTTTTTTATGGCTGTATAGTATTCCATGGTGTATATGTACCACATTTTCTTTATCTGGTCTATGATTGATGGGCATTTAGGTTGATTCCATGTCTATGCTATTGTGAATAGTGCTGCAGTGAACATATGTGTCTTTATGATAAAATGATTTATATTCCTTTGGGTATATATCCAGTAATGGGATTTCTGGGTCAAATGTTGTTTCTGTTTTTAGGTCTTTGAGGAATCACTGCACTGTCTTCCAAAATGGTTAAACTAATTTACACTACCACCAATAGTGTATAAGCGTTCTTTTTTCTCCACAACCTTGCCAGCATCTGTTATTTTTTTACTTTTTAATGATAGCCATTCTGACTGGTATGAGATGGTATCTTATTGTGGTTTTGATTTGCATTTCTCTAATGATCAGTGATGTTGAGCTTTTTTTATATGATTGTTGGCCACATGTATGTTTTATTCTGAAGAGTGTCTGTTCATGTCCTTTGCCCACTTTTTAATGGGGTTGTTTTTTCTTGTAAATTCGTTTAAATTTCTTACGGATGCCAGATATTAGATCTTTGTTGGATGCATAACTTGCAAAAATTTTCTCCCATTCTGTAGGTTGTCTGCTTACTCTGTAGATAGTTTATTTTGCTGTGTATTGGGGGAACCAGCCCTCAATATTTCAACATACGTTCTTTCTATTTTCCCTAAGTATTGGCCGGTCTGAGAAATAAAGAGTACAAAGAGAGAAATTTTACAGCTGGTCTTCCGGGGGTGTCATCACATATTGGTAGGACTGTGATGACGACCCTGAGCTGCAAAACCAGCAAGTTTTTATTAGGGATTTTGAAAGGGGAGGGGGTGTACGAACAGGGAGTAAGTCACAAAGATCACATGCTTCAAAGAGCAATAAAGGTCACAAGGCAAGGCAAAATTAGAATTACTGATGAGGGCCTATGTCCCGCTGTGCATGCATTGTCTTGATAAACATCTTAACAGGAAACAGGGTTTGAGAGCAGACATCCGGTCTGACTAGAATTTACCAGGCTGGAATTTCCCAATCCTAGTAAGCCTAAGGGTACTGCAGGAGACCAGGGCATATTTCAGTCCTTATCTCAACTGCATAAGACAGACACTCCCAGAGTGGCTGTCTTTAGACCTACCCCCAGGAATGCATTCCTTCCCCAGGGTTACTCCTTGCTGGGAAAAGAATTCAGCGATATTTCTCCTACTCACACATCTGTCTATAGGCTTTCTACAAGAAGAAAAATACGGCTCTATTCTGCCCGACCCCACAGGCAGTCAGACCTTATGGTTATCTTTCTTTGTTCCCTGAAAACAGCTGTTATTCTGTTATTTTTCAGGGTGCACTGATTTTATACTATTTAAACACACATGTTTTACAAACAATTTGTACAGTTAACACAATCATCACAGGGTCTTGAGGTGACATACATCCTCAGCTTAAGAAGATAACAGGATTAAGAGATTAAAGTAAAGACAGGCATAAGAAATTATAAGAGTATTGATTGGGGATGTGATAAATGTCCATGAAATCATCACAGTTTATGTTCAGAGATTGCAGTAAAGACAGGCATAAGAAATTATAAAAGTATTAATTTTGGGAACTGATAAATGTCCATGAAATCTTCACAATTGGTGTTATTCTGCCTTGGCTCCAGCCTGTCCCTCTGTTCAGGGTCCTGACTTCCCGCAACAGCTGTGCAGAAGCTTTTTAGTTCCATTAGATCCCATTTGTCAATTTTTGCTTTTGTTGCTATTGCTTTTGGTGTCTTCCTCATGAAATCTTTGCCCATTCCTATGTCTGGAATGGTACTGTCTAGGTTGTCTTCCGGGATTTTTATAGTTTTGGGTTTTACATTTAGGTCTTTAATCCATCCTGAGTTAACTTTTGTATATGGTATAAGGAAGGAGTCCAGCTTCAGTCTTATGTGTATGTCTAGCCAGTTATCCCAGCACCATTTATTGAATAGGGAATCCTTTCCCCATTGTTTGTTTTTGTCAGGTTTATCCAAGATCAGGTGGTTGTAGATGTGTGGCCTTATTTCTGGGTCCTCTATTCTTTTTATTTTTATTTATTTTTTATTTTTATTTATTTTTGAGATGGAGATTTGCTTTTGTTGCCCAGGCTGGAGTGCAATGGTGTGATCTCTGCTTATTGTAACCTCTGCCTTTGGGTTCTCTATTCTGTTCCATTGGTCTATGTGTCTGATTTTGTACCAGTACCAAGCTGATTTGGTTACTGTAGCCCTGTAGTATAGTTTGAGGTCAGATAGCGTGATGCCTCCAGCTTTGTTCTTTTTGCTTAGGATTGCCTTGGTTATTTGGGCTCTTTCTTGGTTCCATATGAATTTTAAAATAGTTTGTTCTAGTTCTGTGAAGAATCTCAATGGTAGTTTAATAGGAATAGCATCGAATCTATAAATTGCTTTGGGCAATATGGCATTTTAATGATATGGAATCTTCCTATCCATGAGCATGAATGTTTTTCCATTTGTTTGTGTCATCTCTGACTTTTTAGATTGCTGGGTCAAATGGTGTTTCTAGTTCTAGATCCTTGGATCACCACACTGTCTTCCACAATGGTTGAACTAGTTTACACTCCCACCAACAGTGTAAAAGCATTCCTGTTTCTCCATAGCCTCATTGGCATCTGTTGTTTCCTGACTTTTTAATAATTGCCATTCTAACTGATGTGAGGTGGTATCTCATTGTGGTTTTGATTTGCATTTCTCTGATGACCAGTGATGATGAGCATTTTTTCATGTGTCTGTTGGCTGCATAGATGTCTTCTTTTGAGAAGTGTCTGTTCATATCCTTTGCCCACTTTTTGATGGGGTTGTTTTTTTCTTGTAAATTTGTTGAAGTTGTTTGTAGATTCTGAATATTAGCTCTTTGTCAGATGGGTAGATCGCAAAAATTTTCTCCCATTCTGTAGGTTTCCTGTTCACTCTGATGGTAGTTTCTTTTGCTGTGCAGCAACTTTTTTTTTAATTAGATTCCATTTGTCCATTTTGGCTTTTGTTGCCATTTCTTTTGGTGTTTTAGTCATGAAGTCCTTGCCTATACCTATGTCCTGAATGGAATTGCCTAGGTTTTTTTCTAGGGTTTTTATGGTTTTAGGTCTAACATTTAAGTCTTTAATCCTTCTTGAATTAATTTTTGTATAAGGTGTAAGGAAGGGATCCAGTTTCAGCTTTCTACATATGGCTAGCCAGTTTTCCCAGGACCATTCATTAAATAGGGAATCCTTTCCCCATTTCTTGTTTTTGTCAGGTTTGTCAAAGATCAGATGGTTGTAGATGTGTGGTGTTATTTCTGAGGCCACTGTTCTGTTCCATTGGTCTATCTCTCTGTTTTGGTACCCAGTACCATGCTGTTTCGGTTACTGTAGCCTTGTAGTATAGTTTGAAGTCAGGTAATGTGATGCCTCCAGCTTTGTTCTTTTTGCTTAGGATTGTCTTGGCAATGTGGGCTCTTTTTTGGTTCCATAGGAACTTTAAAGTAGTTTTCTTCCAATTCTGTGGAGAAAGTCATTGGTAGCTTGGTGGGGATGGCTTTGAATCTACAAATTACCTTGGGCAGTATTGATTCTTCCTATCCATGAGCATGGAATGCTCTTCCATTTGTTTGTGTCCTCTTTTATTTCACTGAGCAGTGGATTGTAGTTCTCCTTGAAGAGGTCCTTCACATCCCTTGTAAGTTGGATTCCTAGATATTTTATTCTCTTTGAAGCAATTGTGAATGGGAGTTCACTCATGATTTGGCTCTCTGTTTGTCTGTTATTGGTGTATAAGAATGCTTGTGATTTTTGCACATTAAATTTGTTTCCTGTGACTTTGCTGAAGTTGCTTATCAGCTTAAGGAGATTTGGGGCTGAGACTATGGGGTTTTCCAAATATACAATCATGTCATCTGCAAACAGGAACAATTTGACTTTGTCTTTTCCTAACTGAATACCTTTTACTTCTTTCTCTGGCCTGATTTCCCTGGCCAGAACTTCCAACACTGTGTTGAATAGGAGTGGTGAGAGAGGGCATCCCTGTCTTGTGCCAGTTTTCAAAGGGAATGCTTCCAGTTTTTGCCCATTCAGTAAGATATTGGCTGTGGGTTTGTCATAAATAGCTCTTATTATTTTGAGATACGTTCCATCAATACCTAGTTTATTGAGAGTTTTTAGCATGAAGCGCTGTTGAATTTTGTTGAAGGCCTTTTCTGCATCTATTGAGATAATCATGTGGTTTTTGTCGTTGGTATATTCTGTTGATTTGGGATGGAGAGTTCTATAGATGTCTATTAGGTCTGCTTGGTGCAGAGCTGAGTTCAAGTCCTGGATATCCTTGTTAACCTTCTGTCTCGCTGATCTGTCTAATATTGACAGTAGGGTGTTAAAATCTCCCATTATTATTGTGTGGGAGTCTAAGTCTCTTTGTAGGTCTCTAAGGACTTGCTTTATGAATCTGGGTGCTCCTGTATTGGGTGCATATATATTTAGGATAATTAGCTCTTCTTGTTGAATTGATCCCTTTATCACTATGTAATGGGCTTCTTTGTCTCTTTTGATCTGTGTTGGTTTAAAGTCTGTTTTACAAGAGACTAGGATTGCAACCCCTACTTTTTTTTGCTTTTCATTTGCTTGTTAGATCTTCCTCCATCCATTTATTTTGAGCCTATGTGCGTTCGTTGCACATGAGATGGGTCTCCCGAATATAGCACACAGATGGGTCTTGACTCTTTATCCAATTTGCCAGTCAATGTCTTTTAATTGGAGCATTTAGCCCATTTATTTTTAAGGTTAATATGGTTATGTGTGAATTTGATCCTGTCATTATGATGTTAGCTGGTTATTTTGCCCGTTAGCTGATGCAGTTTCTTCCTCGCATCGATGGTCTTTACAATTTGGCATGTTTTTGCAGTGGCTGGTACCGGTTGTTCCTTTCCATGTTTAGTGCTTCCTTCAGGAGCTCTTGTAAGGCAAGCCTGGTGGTGACAAAATCTCTCAGTGTTTGCTTGTCTGTAAAGGATTTTATTTCTCCTTCACTTATGAAGCTTAGTTTGGCTGGATATGAAATTCTGGGTCAAAAATTCTTTTCTTTAAGAATGTTGAATATTGGCCCCTATTCTCTTCTGGCTTTTAGAGTTTCTGCCCAGAGATCCGCTGTGAGTCTGATGGGCTTCCCTTTGTGGGTAACCTGACCTTTCTCTCTGGCTGCCCTTAACATTTTTCCCTTCATTTCAACCTTGGTGAATCTGACAATTATGTGTCTTGGGGTTGCTCTTCTCGAGGAGTATCTTTGTGGTGTTCTCTGTATTTCCTGAATTTGAATGTTGGCCTGCCTTGCTAGGTTGGGGAATTTCTCCTGGATAATATCCTGAAGAGTGTTTTCCAACTTGGTTCCATTCTCCCTGTCACTTTCAGGTACACCAATCAAATGTAGATTTGGTCTTTTCCCATAGTCCCATATTTCTCAGAGGTTTTGTTCATTTATTTTTACTCTTTTTTCTCTAAACTTCTCTTCTCACTTTATTTCATTAATTTGATCTTCAATCACTGATCCCTTTCTTCCACTTGATTGAATCAGCTAATGGAGCTTGTGCATGTGTCACATAGTTCTCGTGCCATGGTTTTCAGCTCCATCAGGTCATTTAAGGTCTTTTCTACACTGTTTATTCTAGTTAGCCATTTATCTAACCTAAGGTTTTTAGCTTCCTTGCGATGGGTTTGAACATGCTCCTTTAGTTCGGAGAAGTTTGTTATTACCGACCTTCTGAAACCTACTTCTGTCAGCTCGTCAAAGTCATTCTCCGTCCAGCTTTGTTCCATTGCTGGCAAGGAGCTGCAATCCTTTGGAGGAGAAGAGGTGCTCTGGTTTTTAGAATTTTCAGCTTTCCTGCTCTGGTTTCTCCCTGTCTTTGTGGTTTTATCTACTTTTGGTCTTTGATATTGGTGACCTAGAGATGGGGTTTTGGTATAGGTGTCCTTTTTGTTGATGTTGATGCTATTTCCTTCTGTTTGTTAGTTTTCCTTCTAACAGTCAGGCTGCTCTGCTGCAGGTCTGTTGGAGTTTGCTGGAGGTGCACTCCAGATCCCGTTTGTCTGGGTATCACCAGCGGAGGCTGCAGAACAGCAAATATTGCAGAACAGCAAATATTGCTGCCTGATCCTTCCTCTGGAAGCTTCGTCCCAAAAGGGGACCCACCTATATGAGGTGTCTGCCAGCCCCTACTGGGAGGTGTCTCCCAGTTAGGCTACATGGGGGTCAGGGACCCACTTGAGGGGGCAATCTGTCCATTTTCAGAGCTCAAACACCATGCTGGGAGAACCACTGCTCTTTTCAGAACTGTCAGACAGGGATGTTTAAGTCTGCCGAAGTTGTCTGCTGCCTTTTGTTCAGCTAAGCCCTGCCCACAGAGGTGGAGTGTAGAGGCAGTAGGCCTTGCTGAGCTGTGGTGGGCTCTGCCCAGTTCGAACTTCCAGGCCACTTTGTTTACCTACTCAAGCCTCAGCAATAGCGGATGCACCTCCCCCAGTCAGGCTGCCACCTCGCAGTTGGATCTCAGACTGCTGCACTTTCAATGAACAAGGCTTCATTGGTGTGTGACCCACCAAGCCAGGCACGGGAGAGAATCTGCTTGTCTGCCGGTTGCCAAGACCTTGAGAAAAGCACAGTATTTGGGTGGGAGTGTCCCGTTTTCCAGGTACAATCTGTCACAGCTTCCCTTGGCTAGAAAAGGGAAATCCCCCAACCCCTTGCCCTTCCCAGCTGAGGTGATGCCCCGCCCTGCTTCAGCTCACCCTCTGTGGGCTGCACCCATTGTCCAACCAGTCCCAGTGAGATGAACCAGGTACCTCAATTGGAAATGCAGAAATCACCCGTCTTCTGGGTCAATTGCGCTGGGACCTGCAGACTGGAGCTGTTCCTATTCAGCCATCTTGGAATGGATCCGTCCTCTGACTTTTTTGAGCAGTGTTTTGTAGTTCTCCTTGGAGAGCTCTTCCTGCTTTGGCTCTCAGCTTGACTGGTGTTGGTGTATGGAGTGTTAGGGAGTTTTGCACATTGATTTTGTATCCTGAGACTTTGTTGAAGTTGTTAATCAGCTTAAGGAGCTTTGGGGCTGAGACCATGGGGTTTTCTAGATATAGGATCATGTTGTCTGCAAACAGGGATAGTTTGACTTCTTCTCTTCCTATTTAGATGCCTTTTATTTCCTTCTCTTGCTTGGTTGCCCTAGCCAGGACATCCAATACTATGTTAAATAGGAGTGGTGACAGAGGACATCCTTGCCTTGGGCCAGTTTTCAAGGGGAATGCTTCCAGGTCTTGCCATTTAGTATGATGTTGGCTGTGGGTTTGTCATAGATGGCTCTTATTATTTTGAGGGATGTTCCTTCAATACCTAATTTACAGGGAGTTTTTAACATGAAGGGGTGTTGAATTTTATAGAAATCCTTTTCTGTATCTATTGAGATAATCATGTGGTTTTTGTCTTTAATTCTGTTTACAGGATGAATCACATTTATTGATTTGCTTATGTTGAACCGGCCTTACATCCCAGGGATAAAGGCTACTTGATTGTGGTGGAAAAGCTTTTTGATGTGCTCCTGGATTTGGTTTGCCAGTATTTTGTTGAGGATATTTGCATCCATGTTCATCAAGGATATTGGCAGGAAGTTTTCATTTTTTGTTGCATCTCTGCCAGGTTTTGGTATCTGGATGATGCTCATATGCCTCATAGAATGAGTTAGGGTGAAGTCCCTCCTCCTCTATTTTGGGAATAGTTTCAGCAGGAATGATACCAGGTCTTCATTTTTTACCTTGTAGAAAAATTGACATGGCAAGATAGCTTGGTAGAAATGAAATCAGAAGTGGGGGAGTTAGTCTGATTATCTTAGAGGAGGCATTCTTCATCACTGTAGGGGAAAAAAACTTTCAAGGAAATGGTGTACTTGAGTCCACATGCCAAGGCACCTTCTTTCCCCAGACCATGCTAGAGATACATTGACAGATTATTTTAGTTGCCTTTTTTATTCTATGTAGATGACCCCATCCCCACCATATTCACATATTCCTTCTTCACTCAGGGTACAACATTGAGTAGGACACTACTTTCTGAGTCATATACTGGATTTGAGGAGATACTGAAGCCACAAGACTGAAAGAACTTTTGAAGTGTGGGTGATTTGGCTAAAAGCTACTCTTATGTATTATATATTCATCTTACTGGTTTTGCTCTCAGAGGAAATTCCTGTTTCCAAGGTAAAGGAGCCTTTCTCTAACTCCACCTACCTTCCTCCTCACTAAATGGGTACAGAAAATATGCTTAGAAAAAAACGCAGAGGACCCTGATATTGTCATTCTGAAATATCAGTAGTATCTGTCACATTTTGACAGGAACTAGATACTAATCAGTTTATAAGATTGAGTTTTCATGTATCTAAAGTGCAGATACTCTGTGTTGATGGTTAAAGAGAAAGCCAGCTGGTTAGGTGTCAGATGATCTGTGACAGTGTTACCATAGACATTTAATTGCATGACCATATCTTATCCAGATGGCATTTCTCGCTTACACTGATACATAACCCCAGAGGGGCAGAGGCGGAGATGTCAAATTTCCCTCAAAATAGAACTTTGAGTCCACCCAAAGTCTACCAAGTGAGACTTCACAATTCTGCCCAAAGAGTACAGAAATTACACCGATCTGGCAAGAAAGAATGAATGGGAGCCCAAAGGTAGCTGCTTGAGTTAATCAGGTTGGTGAGTGGCTGGCAGGGTGCTAGAGTGGGCAAAGTCAACATTAAACCACCAGCGCACAACTTCCTATGTACCCAATGTTCATCTTCCCAGCTCCTATCATCTTTGCCACTTTACTCTGAACTGGAAACCCTCTGTGCATTTTTTCCTCTTTAACTCAAAGCCTTTAGAACTCTCGAGCTCAAGCAGTCCCCTCCTGCCTCAGCCTCCTGAGTAGCTGGGACCACAAGCACACGCCACCATACCTGGATAATTTTAAATTTTTTGTAGAGATAGGGTCTCTCCCTATGTTGCCCAGGTTAGTCTCGAACTCCTGGGCTCAAGTGATTCTTCTGCCTCAGCCTCCCAAAGCACTGGGGTTATGACCCACCATGCCTGGCCCCGCATCTTGCTTTTCACATAATGAAATGTTTTGAAGACAGTTTGCATCAACATTCATAGGTCTAGCTCAGTCTTTTTCATGTCTGCATAGAATTATGTATTATGAATGTGGTAGAATTTATATATCCAGACACCAGTTGATGGACTTTTAGTCATTTTTAGTCTTTTGCCATTACAAACAATGCTGCACTGAATGTCGCTGTTTATGCACCATTTTTTTCACATATTCATAAGTATATCAGCAGGTTAAATTTCTAGAAGTAGAATTCTTCAGTCAAAGGATATATGTGCTTTACCCTTTGATAGATGTTACTCAATTGCCTCCCCGTCAAAGAGGTTCTACAAATTTTTACTCCTACTAACATACAAGAAGTATCTGTTTTCCCACATCTTTGTCAACATATATAATTTCTTTACAGAATTTACAGTAAAATTCACTTTTTTAAGGTGTAAAGTTCTATGAATTTTGACAAACATATAAAGTCATTTAACCACCATCACAATCAAAATCTAGAATATTTCTATTATTTCCAAAAGCTCCTTTGTGGCCCTTTGTAGTCAATCCTCTGTCCCCATCCTGAGCCTTTGCCTACTGATCTAATATCTGGTCTTAGTTTTGCCTTTTCCAGAATATCATATCAATGAAAGCATAAAGTAAATAGCCTGTTTGAGTCTGGCTTCTTTTACTTAGCATAATGCTTTTGAGATTTTTACATATTGTTACATTTATCAGTAGTTTATTCTTTTTCTTTATTGCTGAGTAGAATTTCATTGTATGATCGTTCCCAATTTGTATACATTTGCCAGTTGCTAGCATTTGGATTGTTTTGAGGTTTTGGCAATTATGAATAAAGCAGTTAGAAATATCTAGGTACATGTCTTTGTGTAGACATAGGTCTTTGCTTTTCTCAGGTAAATACCTCAGTGTGGGATTGCTCAATTTTATGGTGAGTTTATATTTAACTTTATAAGAAACTGCCAAACACTTTTTCAAAGTGGCTTTGTTATTTCCCATCCCTAGCAGCAAGGCATAAGTGTTTCAGTTGCTCTGCATTCTTACCAACATTTTATATTGTCAATATTTAAAAAATTTTGGCCATTCTAATAAATGTGTAGTGAATATTATATATTTATCAAACTTTAAAAATGTTGCTATTCTGAAAATTATTTTTTCATTTACATTTCTTTAATTAAGGATAGTTAGAATACATTTAATATGTTGATAACACATATTTCTTTTTCTTTGAATTGCCTAGTCATCTTCTATGCCATTTTTCTATCAGGTGAGCTGATCATTTTCTTAATGATTTTTAAATGATGCTTATATATTAGTGAATCCAACTATTTCATAATTGTTGCAAACTTTTTTTTGTCATTTTTTACTTTGATTTGTTAACTTACAGAAATACAATTTACAAATTTTGAAGAGAAGAGGAGACTTTATTTCTTATAAAAGGTTACAGCCTGCAGGATGGCCATTTTGACAGGTTGGGAAGTATAGCCTCCAGTCAGAAGCCAGAAACGTACTTGGAGGGAGGGGAAAAGGGAACAGGAATTTACACAGAGCTGGTGGCCAAATATACATATTCAATAAGTTATAGAAGGAGTCATGAATATTTATGAAGGGAGAACCGTCTGCAAGTGTAATTCAGCCTTCTGCTTCTCCATGTTCAAAAAATGGTGATGATCTTTGGTGGAGTTTTTGGCCCTCTGACATCAAAAGGTGAAGCAGAGGATGTGAAAACACTAGCTGCCTATTCTTCATGGACCGGCCAGAACCACCCCATAGTTAGTGGTCTCTTATCAGGCAGAAAAGATGGGGCAGCATCAGGGAGTCAGTTGATATCAGCGGTGGAGCCTTTTGAAAGGGCTGGTTTCTGTTAGGCCCTTGAGAAGGAAAGCCTACTCCTGGTTAGCAAGGGAGAGGGTCTGAGCCCCTCCCACCCTCCATTCCATCTTGGCCGAGAACGCAGTTTTCAAGGTTTCTCTGGGGTCCCCTTGGCCAAAAAATGGTCTGGTCAGTCAATTGGGGGGCTTAGAATTTTATTTTGTATAGCTTATAGCACATTTTTCTATAGTAATATTTGTATGTAACCTCTAAATTTTGTACCTCATTGGTGCAAAAATAAGGTGATATAAATGAGAGAGTTTATAAAGGCAAGGTATACAAGACAAGACTATAAGGCTAGGCACCCTGGTTGAGTCAGTTCACCCTGCTTCCACTATTATCCAACACTAGAGATGCATGGCCAATACAGATTTTCTTGCTTTTTCTCACCATCTGCAAATAACCAAGGCTTGTTGACAAATGCAGCTTCTTTGAGAAAGGGTAGAGTCCCCAGGGCACAATTTTTCAATTTCAGATGTGGAAGAAGACTCGTTTAGTGGAAGCAATGTGCTTATTGCTGAGGCCATCAATACACCAGATTGTTATGCCTTTTGGCTGGGACACAGGGAATTCCTGTCTGCAGTGTCAGTGACATCACTTTGCCGGAAACAGCCTTCCTCCCTGCCAACCCTACACTTATACATGGGATTCCACACTGACCACAAAGGCCTATTATTCTCAATGCAATCTATGGGCAAAAGAATTCAAGAGAGGCTAGAAGGGGTGGGGGCAAGAGAGAATGGATGGTTTGGTCGGAGGAAGTGAGAAGAATCAGGGAAGAGGACTCCTTTGCTTCCTCATTTCCCACACATAGAGCTCTGTCAGCATTTGATTTTTGCGATCATTAACATTTTTAGAGTCAGGTACAACCAAGTGCAAAGTCAGTTATGTTAGTTATGTGCTGCTAATCTGAGAAGAGCATGTTGCCCAAGAATTGTGGGTGGGGAGCCTCAGGTTGGCTGAATCTGATTTGCAGGAAGAGCTTGTTCTGCACCCCCACCCACATCTACACTATTTGGATGTCACCAAATAAGCTCTCCCCACCCAAAGCTGAGTCTCAAGGGTGGGGAGTCTCAGTATCAGCCAGGCTACGTTGTTAAGATAAATGCAATTGTTTTCTAACTAAGAAGCTGCAAACCGAGAACAATTGGCTAATTAAAAGTTCAAAGAGTGGAAATAAAATAGTATTAAAAAGAGCCAGTAACTTCCTCTGACATCTGTGGTTCAAGAGATCAGTGGAACAGCACATGGGTTATTTACTCAATTACCTTGTCTTTCTACCTTTCTTTTCATTCTCACCCCCACCCGTTCCCTTCCTTCTTATTTCCTGGCTCTATTTTCTTGCCTGTGTCTCCCAACCCAATGTCCATCTTATTTTTCCTCCTTCTTTTTTGCCCTTTAACTAACTGGTTGTCATTGAGGTCTTTAGGATCAAAGTTTGTCTTTAGCAGTTGTGTTTCTATTGATGTTTGTGCCGACTTCTTTAAGTAAAATATAGGCAGGAAAAAAACCCGCTAAATTAAACTGCTTTATCCTTGAATGTGACTCTGGATTGGTTAATTGGAGAAATATGGGGTGGGGGTAGAATAAGACCTTTCCATTTAGATAGAATTTTGGACTAGTGCTTTTGCATTGGGTCAGCTGAGAAAGAATAAAACTGAAAAATTTCTACGCATCTCTAATGCAACACAATGATTTAAGGCATCGAAGTGGAACTGAGACACTTGGATCAAATCCCTGTTCTGCCACGTGTAAGGTGTGTGACTTGGGCAAGTCCCTTAAGCTTCCTGAGAAACACCGTCTCAGCCTTTCATCACTTAACTGTAAGCTTCTGACTGTCACGGATCAGATTCATGATTTCAAAAGGTAGGACATTGGTGTCCTCAGTGAGAACAGTCCAGACAAACCTTCCAGCCAAATCCTCAATGTTGGTCACTTTTTATTTCTGGATAATGAGATTGGCTACCACACAGCAGTACTGGTAGCACAGCCCAGGCACTGTATGAGCCTCAGTCATGTATTGTAGGGTAGGGTGCTGGTTAAAAGCCTGGACCTTGAAGCCAGAATGCCCGTGTTTAATTCCTGGCCCTGTTACCGGTGGCAGCTATCTGAGTTACTGGCAGTGTATCCATACGGGTCTGCAGTAACCTCAATTCTTGCCTCGTCAGAAGAAAGAATTTGAGGGATATAAAGTAGAAAAAGAAACTGAGTCAAGTTTCAGAGCAGGACTGGAAGTTTATTGAAAAGGCTTTAGAACAGGAAAGAAAGGAAAGAACCGTTGGAAGAGATCCAAGTGGGCAACTTGGAGAACAAACAACGTGTTCAACTGTGATCCTAGGACTTTATAGGCTGCCATCTTGAGCCCTTTTCCTGTGATTCTTCCCTTAGGGTGGGCTGCCTGCATGTGCAGTGCCCTCCTTACCTCCTTGAGCACACAGTGTGTTTAGGAAGTTGTGTGCATGCTCATCTGAGGCTTTCTTTCCTTTTCCGGTGGAGTGCTCCCGGCAAGTCATCTTCCACCATTTGTCTCTTAATGTGCATGCCCAGGAAGTTGCTTCTCTCTGGTGCTTGAATTCAATTAACACTTTAATGTTACAGCTGTGGATCAGCAGATTTTCTCTACCTGGCTCCAACTGCCAAATTATCATTTTTAGAGAGGCAATGTGATAATTGTCAAACCATCACCTGACATTTCTAGTTGGTAGGGGAGAAGGGCCCTTTCCTGCCATGTGTGTCTAACTACATGTAACAGCGCAACATTTACATCAGTGTAACTTTGGGAAGTTACTTAATCTCTCTGTGACTCAGTTTCCTCATCTGTAAACTAACAATAATGATAATTATAATAGTGACTGTGCGTGTGACTTTATTTGGAAATGTAGTAGGGTGTTCGGTGATGTAATTAAGCTAAGGATCTTGAGATGAAATCATCTTGAATTTAGGGTGGGCCCTAAATCTGATGACTGGTGTCCTTATGAGAGAAAGGAGAAGGAAACTTGACACAAAGAGCAACAGGGGAAAAGGCCATGTGAAGACAGAGGTGGAGATTGGAGTGATGCAGCCACAAGCCAAGGAATGCTAAGAAGCTGAAAAAGACAAGAAAGACATCTCCTCCAGAACCTTCAAAGGGAGCATGCCCCTGCTGATACCTTAACTTTTGGACTTCTGGCCTCCAGAATTATGAAAGAATACATTTCTGTTTGAAGCCAGCAAGTTCATGGTGACTTGTTGTGGCAGCCCTAAAAAACTAATACAGATTTTATAGAGAAGATGATAGTATTACGTGTACCTTATAGGATTGTAGTGAAGGCTAAATTAATGGCTGCATTTAAAGTGCTAAGAGTAGAATCTGGAATATAGTAAGAACTCTTTAGTGTAGGCTATTACGTGTTGTTAGCTCATTGAACCTTACATAGCAACGCTATGAAGCAGATACTATTGTGACTCCCATTCTGCACATGAGGAAATGGAGGCTTACAGAGACTAAGCAAAGGTAAGCTTATCTGAACTCTGCTCTAACTTGAACCATCCCCAGAAGTCTGTGGAGTTTGACTAACTGCTGATGGATCCTGACGATTGTTGGCTCGGTGACCCTTCCTGATGATGGTCTCTCAGAAAAGACTCTCCAGTGCTGAGCTATCAAGAAGTCTAGAAGGCATTGAGAAGACTGTCTCATGTGATTATGTTTACTCCTCCTGGATGCGTCTGCCCAGACCTGGTTTTGGCACAAGCTCTGCTCTGATGGAGCCAGGATCTGTCCACACTTGGCTGTGTGGCCTGACCTCATTTGGGTAGCCTCAGCACATCATTACCACAAGAGGCAGGGATGTGCCACCCTAAAAGGCCACACCCTCTCTCTCCGGTGACTTCAACAGCCCCCAATGGTTCCTTGTTCACCCCTAAGTTGCTGAGCATAGATTATATGAATGACTTTAGAAGTAAGTCACATCACTCAGAATAAGGCAAAGCCCTCACTAGTGCCCTCAAGGCCTTATGAACAGGGGACCCCACTGATCCTCTGACCAGTTCCTACTACTCTCCCCTCAGGGCCTTTCTGTGTACAGTTCCAGTTGCTGTAAAGCTCTTGCCTCAGAGGTATGCAGGTGTTCTCCCTGTGATAGAAATCACCTACTCAGGCCAGTCCTAATCACCACATCCTTCCTTTGTACCTTCCTTGCTTTTTCTTCCTCCTCAGCACTTGAAATTATGTAATACACTGTACATTTTATTTGTTTATCTTGCTTATTGTATTTTTCTCCCAACTAGAATATAAGCACCATGAGGATAGGGACATTTCTCACTTTGGGTTATTGCTGTAGCTCAGAGCCTAGGGCAGATCTAGTTCATAGTAATAATGTATTCAATAAGTAATTATTGAGTGACCAATTGAAAAAATGAATGAGGCATAGTCCCCTCTTCAACAACTGTAGAACTCCCAAACTGAAATGGTTCAAGCTATATCTAGAGGTAGCACATGAAGAGGGGTCTACTGACATAACTGAGCTTTGTAGAGTATAGGGGGAACATAGCTTCCAACTGAGCTTGATTTTGAAGGAGACAAAAAGACTTGGAGAATGAGGGGAATGGAATTACAAATGAAGGAAGTCCCACACTGAAAAAAATTCAGAGAATCCACAATTCATTCATTCATCCATCCATTCATTCATTCATTCATACAACATGGGATATACCAATGAACAAGCCAGAAAAAAGTCCCTGCCCTAAGGAGCTTACATTCTAGTAGTCATAATGTCAGGAATTCTCATCTTGGACCCAAACATATCTGTTGGTTGGAATGGTAAAATGGGAAGGGCTGAAATTTCTGAAGGGCTTGGAGGTCTAGGTAGACCAGTGTAGCTTTCATCTGGCACACAGCAGGCCATAGGTTCTTGATAAGGTAGAGTCTTAGGAACATCAATTGTGGAAGATTTCTATAGCCACATGAAGGAGGGATTCTGATAGGGAAGAGAATTAGGAAGTGTGGGAGTCACCAGAAAGGGCCATTGTAGAAGTTCAGATATGAGGTAAGGGTGACTGGAATCAGGGGATGTGGATATCACTATAGAAGAAGGTGGGTCTAAGGGGCTTGGGATGAAATAACTAAGAGAGGATCTTCAAGCCCCTGAGTGTGAGAACAACCTACATATGTATCCTCAAGAAGAGTTCCCTGATGGAGAAGAAGGAAGGTAGCAGGGGTGGTGTGGAGACTTTGACTCTGGGAGTTGGAGGAATGACAAGGCCAGATTAGGACCAGTCTTCTGAGCTTCAGTGATTGTTCCATATTAGGCTATGTAAACACAGGAAGGACCACAACATTCCTTGGATGTTTGCTCACCAATGCTTGTCCACATTTGCTGTTTTGTTCTCTATATGACAAGAAAAGTTTAGTCCAGATGCGACTCATAACAAATTGGAAACAATTTGAATCTAGTCAGTCACATTGGATCTGCAAAGCAAAACTTGTTTTTGCCTGAAATCCACCACATCTGTCAACACCCCAAATCTGTTTATTAATGGAGTAAAATTTTAAGATGTTATATTTTTGTTATCACAGAGTAGCAATGCTGGGATTTCTCTGTACAACAGAATTTTGACTATGGACAAAATTAAATAATTTGTTTGTTTGTTTTGGAGACAGGGTCTCACTCTGTTGCCCAGGCTAGAGTGCAGTGGTGTGATCTTGGCTCACTACAACCTTGGTGTCCTGAGCTCAAGCGATCCTCTCACCTCAGCCTCCCAAATAGCTGGGACTACAGGCATATGCCACCATGCCTGGCTAATTTTTGTATTTTTTTTGTAGAGACAGATTTTCACCATGTTACCCCCCCAGTCTCAAACTCCTGGACTCAGGCGATCCGCCCACCTTTGCCTCCCAAAGTGCTGAGATTACAGGTGTGAGCCACTGCACCCTGCCAAGATTAAATAATTTTGATTTTCACCTTAGTATGATTATAACTGGACATCATGATGGCTGTTTCTATAAGAATCAAAAGAACCTTTGCTTCCTTTGATTTGTATAAAAATCTTGAAGGTATTTTTCCTCTGACACAGCTAATTGGCTTGAAATCAGCCTGTGTTTTTTCAAAGCTTGGGTTTCCTTCAGTTTTATCTCTGTTAGGTGAAGAGTTGAAGTTAATATTACCTTGCTCTCTCACTTTAAGCCAAAAATTCCTCTCCCTTGTCACATCACAAGAAAAGAAAAAAATGCAAAGGAAGTAGCAGTCTTAAATTCTCCAGTACAGTAAGCCAATTCAAAGGGAAAACAATGACAACACTTTGCCATTGGATATTTTTGGTAAAATCGTTTGTTGAAATTCTGTTTCAAAATACCATTTCACATTGTATGACAGAAACCACATTTCTGTTATCCACAAGGCAAATTAAGGGCTTTTCAGGGGGAAGACAATCAATGTGAATTTTCCATAATAGAGCTTGACTGTGGCAGTCATGGGATCTGAAAGCACTCTGGGGGTCTAAGAAGAAGGGGCAGTTACCTAAGTAATTCTCTTTTTATGAGCACATCCAAGATATGTCAACCTGCGCCCCACCTCTAGCACCTCTTCTTTGGCGCCACTTCTGAGATGACTCTCCTGCTTCCAGGATGTGATCAGGGCTTTTGAAAACTGGCTGACATATAGTCCATGGAAGACAGCATTTTAATTACTGCTCTCTGGGTAATGTAGTCAGTTACATGAAAAACAAACTTAACCATTGTGGGTTCTTTTGGTAATAAAAACATTTGAAAAATCATGTATGAAAAATTCCTAAATTTTCTCTCTGACCTAAAAATATTTTTCTTATTATATCTTTAATAAGAAATAAGAGTAGGATGAAAGGCTGCATATATTCTGGTAACCTGGATATCATTGCAAAATCTGGGAAAATGTGGAAAAGTGTACATCTAACTCCTCAATGACAAGAAGAAGTTAGTAAATTTTCTCGTTAGGAAAAGGAAGAAATAATTATAGTCACATCAAGTTGGTTCCCACCTCTGGGTTCTTGCAGTTTCTGTTCCTTCTTCCTCTTATGTTCTTACTCCCTCTCCAGGCTGGTGTTTTCTCCTCAGATGTCACCTTCTAGGTCTTGGCTCAAATGTTATCTTCTGAGACAGGCTTTCTTGACCCTCAATCTGATACCTTTCCCTTCATTCCCAATTCTACCGCAAGTCACTCTATCATGTTCCTTGGTTTGAATTTCTTCTTAGCACATATTGTGACCTGAAATCACCTATTTATGTTCTTCTTTTCTGGTTTATCTGTCTTGCTAACTAGATTGTAAATTCCAAAGAGCAGGGGCCTTACCAGTTTTTCTTTTTTTATTGTAGTAACTTGGATGCTAAGAATAGTGCCTGAAATGGCCATGGAAGGAAAATGAGATAGCAAGATTGTCATATTTACAAAAACAAAAGAAGTTAACAGGTAGACCTTGTTGAATAGCTTGAGGGAGTAAAACATTCAAAATTTTATTATGGTAGAAACATTGCTACAGTTTGTTTGTTGTTATATTTATAATTGGTTGTTTTATTTATAATTGCTTATCTAAAGGACATGCTGCTTAGGGCTGTGTTTGTCAACATCACAACGTTGGGAACCAAAGTGGGGTGCCCTTAGAGGGTTCTTTTCCAGATTCCAGAACACTGGCATCAAAGAGGACATCTCTCCCATACCAGTTTTATCAGGATGTTTTAGCTTCACGTAATTAAAATCCTGACTCTAATTGAGTCAAAGCATAAGTTTTATGGAAGGATGGGCTCAGCCTTTGTTGATTTAGCAGCTTAAAATGCCATCAAGGACTCACGTTCTCTACATCTCTCTGCTCTGCCATCATTGGATGTCATCCCTTCCAGGCAGGACGATGTTTGAGGATGAAGAGAGAATGTTTTCTTTCTTCCCTAGACTTGCCCCAGAAGACTTCCTCCAGGGTCACATGGGCCATAATTAGGTGGCATACCTATTATTAAACCAGTCACTGGTGAGGGAATGAAATTACACAGACAAGTCCATCCCTGAGCTTGGGGGAAAGGCAAGCATCCGAACAAAATGGAGGTTCTTTTGGGAAGGGAGAAGCAGGGAAGTGCTGAATATTTCATCTGCTCTTCCTTGTTTGGAAGCAATAGATAATGATGTTGCTAAAACTTTTTCTCCTAAATTTTGTATTGTTTGGTCTGATGGTTAAAGACTGCCTCAAAATTCTGGGGATTGAGGTGGATTGGAGACCCATACCTTAATCCAAGCTTAGACTTGGATTAAGTTCAAGCTTCTGCTCAAGAGCTTCAGGGAGAGCTCCCATTTCAGCGCCCAGCCAGCTTCTACTGACAAAGGGGGGAAGAGAAAGAGGAGACTTGGGTTCCTCTTTTAGCTTTTTGATCCTACCCTCTGTTCTTAGAGAAGTATAAACTATTCTAGAGAACCCATCTCATTTCCATATGCTTTTTAATTATGTTATCTTGTCCTTTCTTCCCAAAGCATAAGAAAAACGTTTGGGAATAGTTTGGGGAGTTGAGAGAGAAGGAGGTTGAGTTGTCAAAATGGAGGGAATGGTGCAACCATTTCATTTCCTGTTCACTTCCTCTATGCATCTGTTTACATCTGACCAAAGTAGCTTTTGCCTTTTTTTTTTTTTGAGAGGGAGTTTCGGCTCTGTCTTCAGGCTAGAGCACAGTGGTGCAATCTTGGCTCATAGCAACCTCCGCCTCCTGGGTTCAAGTGATTCTCCTGCCTCAGCCTCCTGAGTAGCTGGGATGGCAGGTGCACGCCACCATGCCCATCTAATTTTTGTATTTTAGTAGAGATGGGGTTTCACCATGTTGGCCAGGATAGTCTCGATCTCTTGACCTCGTGATACACCTGCCTCAGTCTCCCAAAGTGTTGGGATTACAGGCGTGAGCCATGGCACCTGTTTTTGGTTATTATTTTTTTGAGATGGAGTCTTGTTCTGTCACCCAGGCTGGAGTGCAGTGGCACAATCTTGGCTCACCGCAACCTCCGCCTCCGGGGTTCAAGCGATTCTCCTGCCTCAGCCTCCCGAGTAGCTAGAATTACAGATGCCCACCACCATGCCTGGCTAATTTTTGTATTTTTAGTAGATATGGGGTTTCACCATATTGACCTGGCTGGTCTCGAACTGCTGGCCTTGAGATCCACCTGCCTCGGCCTCCCAAAGTGCTGGGACTACAGGCGTGAGCTGCCGTGTCCGGCCACTTTTGCCTTTTATATAATTCTACTATTGGAGCTTTTCTAATGTCCCATGACAGAATAAGACTAAAGACAAAATAAATAAGATAATATGAATTATGATCCAAAATGTTCAAGACTCCTCAGCCTCTATGCCATTACCAATTGCTTACTATATAAGGGTGGTTTAAATGCAAGGGGTATGTATGTCAAGCCAGGAGATGTCATGGAATAGTGGGATTTGTTGTTTGATGATACATTCTTAATACTTTTTAACATCATAAACATTTTGTGGTAGATTTCAAAAATGAGGAGGGGTATTCTTGTTTTTTCTTATTTGTTACTTCTACCTTGATAGATCTGTATGAACTGTTAAACAGCCAATTTGGGGCTCTTCTCACTCCTCATTCCATATCTGATCACTGACCTAGTTTTGTCCTTGCCACAGCCACTAACTCAGTCTTGGCCTTTGTCAAAGTACAAACAAATCCTTTTGTCCTTGAATTATTTCCCAATTACTTTGTAAGTACCTCATTGATAAAAAAGATTGGCTTTTAATCTGTCTCTGATGTCTCCAGGTAGCCATTACAAGACCAGACAGAAAGGGGAGGAAAATCAGTGTTTTTGATTTCTTGTTGGTATTTTTTTCTTCTGCTTTTGGTTTTAGAGTCTAACGTGAAGACATTTTGCTCCAAGAATATCCTAGCCATCCTTGGCTTCTCCTCTATCATAGCTGTGATAGCTTTGCTTGCTGTGGGGTTGACCCAGAACAAAGCATTGCCAGAAAACGTTAAGGTAAGTCAAATATGTGTGTGTGTTTGTGTGTATGTAAGAGGGGATCTGGGTGGGACAGGAGGAGGAGGGTTAAGGTATGTAGAGCACAGGGGAGGAGTTGAGGTTCTAACAGCCCAAGAACAAGTCAATTTCCACTGGATTGGGGAGTAAAATGGAAATAGGTGCTCATTCTAGAAGAGTAAATGCCTTGAATCATTGGTGGTGGGAAGTTAACTGCCTTTATGATTGTTTAGTAAACTCATTAAATTGATACTCTAGCAGAGATGAATGCTTTATTCACCTTATCCAGATCTGTGTAATACTATGCCAAGATTCTATATTCTAGTATATTTCCACTTCTTCATCATGGGTGAATCACAGTACTGCACTCTGTTCTTTTTACTTCATTATTATCACTATCACCAAAACAATAACGTTTATTATACAACTCTGTATAAAGTACTTTGGAAGTCAGAGATTGAGGAGAAGACATGTTTCTTATCTCCAGATATAGTAAAGAATCAACAAAATCAATAAAAGCAAATCAGAAAACATATATGTGTATCAAGTATAGTCATTTGAAATGAATTCATGGATAGGCAGATTTCTTGTGACATTTCTACATTTGAACAACTAGTTAATATCATTAAAGATCATTAGGATCATTAACTTTAATGTATTTCTGTTTTCTTTCCAGTTCATCAAAGTAAAATTTCAGACATGAATATCTCACAAGTACTTTGTAATATGGTCATTATATTTTTTAATCTGTTAATTAAAAAGCATGTGGTAAATAAAAATTTATACTATAAATACACCATTTTAAACTTTCACTGAAATTATAGTAAACAAATATATAAGGGCCCAGATGATGCCAATATGCTAATAAGCATGTATGTACACGTGGGCAGTAATATATCCACAAGTTAACTTGACCATGGAGGCCTGGGAATACGTGTGTAGAAGTATATTCTCTTGTATTTGAAGATGTTGAACTGGGAGCCTGGAAGGATGGTTGCATATGCCAGGCCTCTGAAACTTTTGCCATCCACCCAGATCACTGTATAGCAGAGGCGTGGGTGTCACACTGGCATCTTTTTGTCAAGTTCAACCCAGTGGTGCTGTGTACAGCAGTCCCTTTGTCAAGACAGAAGGCTGATACTATCTCATTGTTAAGGGTCGCTTGCCTTTTAATGTTGAGTGATGTTGTTTCCTTGGCAAAACTTCACTCACAGTTGAAGCCTCATGACATCTTGGTTCCATTATTTGTTTACCAGCTCCAAAAATACATGGTTGCCTTCTTAATTTGACCTTTTTACATGTTCAGTATTGCATCATTGGAGAGGGGGATGCCTAGGAGGCAAAATCCATGACAAACTTGAGTTATGTTCCCAAGAATATGTGTGGTCATGGACGACCTTTCCTCATTCACAGTGGTCTCCTTTAAGTCTCTTGTGCTTCTGCATTGTTATATGGGCCTGGCAAAATGGAACACGGTCTTTGGCATTCTTTAAATAAAAGGTAGGAGTATTGAGCAGTCATTGGCATCTGAAGTGAATCTTTTTAATAATATCACTGATTTATTTTATACAAAGATAGTTTTATATATGCAAACTAGCCATTTGTTGAGGTTATTTAATAATTTTAGTAAGATTCCTGGCATATATTGGAGGCAAAATATTTCAGGAACTTGTATTCTGGTGATGGCTTTAAACCAGATGTGCTGTCCAATTTGATAGCCACTAGCCACATGCAGCGCTTTACACTTAAGTCAGTTAAAATTAAATAAAATTAAAAATTCTGTCCCTCTGTTGCACTAGCCACATTTCAAGTGCTCAATAGCCACACATGGCTGATGGCTACTGTATTGGACAACACAGATATAGAATATTGCCTTACTGTAGAAAGTTCTATTGGACATTGCCACTTTAAAGCATACTCTTGAATGATAACTCTGAAGTCATTCAAAACTAAGTTTAATGAATAAGGTGTATGATAAAACATTTTATAAAATCTAGAATAAGAAACAAAAATAACTTTTTTTCTTGCATGGTTTGTAAACTAGTACCAGGATCATCCCAAATATCATGGGCTACTAAACTGGTTTGAGTAGTTTATTGAAATAAATATATTTGCTTCCAAAAATGACCATTTAAAAGATAACACTTATTTGGATATTTGTACTGATACATGTGTTTTTTGTTTGTTTGTTTTTTGTTTGGGGTTTTTTGTTTGTTTTTTGAGATGGAGTCTCGCTCTGTCGCCCAGGCTGGAGTGCAGTGGCGCGATCTCGGCTCACTGAAAGCTCCACCTCCTGGGTTCACGCCGTTCTCCTTCCTCAGCCTCCCAAGTAGCTGGGACTACAGGTGCCCACCATCACGCCCGGCTAATTTTTTAGTATTTTTAGTAGAGATGGGGTTTCACCATGTTAGCCAGGATGATCTCGATCTCCTGACCTTGTGATCTGCCCGCCTCAGCCTCCCAAAGTGCTGGGATTACAGGCGTGAGCCACTGTGCCCGGCTGATACATGTGTTTTAAGAACACACAATGACATGACTTCATGACCATACCTCATTCAGCAGTTCTTCATTCATTTTTTATAAATTTATGCATCGACAATTATTTATTGCACTCCAGCCTGGCTGACAGAATAAGACTCTGTCTCAAAAAAAGTAAAATAAAAAATATTCATTGTCTGTGTTAGGCACTGGGCTACACAATAGGGAAGCCAGTATATAGATATGACTGAGCTTACCATCTGGGGAAGCAAACATATTTAATAACACAAATTATTAATTGTAATTGTGATAAATTGCCACCAAATGAAAGTTTTGGGGCCAGGCAAGTCTTCCCTGAAAAAGTGATACCAAAATAATATCTGAAGAATGATTGGAAGTTAGCTGGGAAAGACGTAGATAAGGGGTAGTCCAGGCAGGGCCGAGCACGGTGGCTCATGCCTGTAATCCCAGCACTTTGGGAGCCCGAGGTGGGCAGATTGCCTGAGTTCAGGAGTTTGAGACCACCCTGGGCAACATGGTAAAACCCCATCTCTACTAAAATACAAAAAATTAGCTTGGTATGGTGGCACACACTTGTAATCCCAGCTACTCGGGAGGCTGAGGCACGAGAATCACTTGGGCCCCAGAGGCGGAGGTTACAGTGAGCGAAGATCTGCCACTGCACTCTAGCTTGGGCTACAGAGTGAGACTCCATCTCAAAAAAAAAAAAAAAAAAAGTATTCCAGGCAGAAGGAAAGCAGGTGTAAGAGTCCTGAAACAAGGAGTTGGATATCTCCTAGGAACTAGTTGGAGAGCAGGAGTGGGCCATGTGTTATATAAAGATGGGGAGGTAGGTGGTGCAGGCCCTGCAAGACAGGTTGAGGATTTCAGTTTTAATCCTAAGAGTAGTGGGAAGCTGGTGGTATGATTAGATTTGTTTTTGCAAAGATCACTCTGATTTCAATGAATTAGAAGAGGATGAGATGTAGGAGGATACCAGGAAGAGGCTACAAGAAAAATTTGGAAGGAGGGGGAGCCTTTGGGTTCAATTTTTGAAGAATTGTTTTGAGTGTTGGAAAGCCAATGGGAAATGTCAAGAAAGCAGTTGGATAATCAGATTTGGACCTTTCTTTTCTAAGCAGATGTCTACTGCTGTGCTCAATAAAAATATAAAACAAGCCAAATTTTAAATTTTCAAAGAGCTACAATTTTAGAAAGTAGAAGAAAAGAGGTGAAATTAATTTTAATAATATATTTTATGTAGCCCAATGCATCCAAAATATTATTTCAACAGTTCATCAAAATAAATAATTGTTGGCTGTTCGCGGTGGCTCACATTTGTAATCCCAGCCCTTTGGGAGGCTGAGGCGGGTGGATCATGAGGTCAGCAGTTCAAGACCAGCCTGGCCAACATAGTGAAATCCCGTCTCTACTAAAAATACAAAAAAAATTAGCCAGGCGTGATGGTGGGCACCTGTAGTCCCAGCTACTTGGGAGGCTGAGGCAGGAGAATCGCTTGAACCTGGGAGGCGAAGGTTGCAGTGAGCCAAGGTCATGCCATTACTCTCTAGCCTGGGTAACACAGCAAGACTCTGTCTCAAAAAAAAAAAAAACAGTTGGTTTTTGTTTTGTTTTGTTTGTTTGTTTTTTGAGACGGAGTTTCGCTCTGTAGCACAGGCTGGAGTGCAATGGTGCGATCTCGGCTCACTACAACCTCTGCTTCTCAGGTTCAAGCAATTCTCCTGCCTCAGCCTTCTGAGTAGCTGGGACTACAGGCATGTGCCACCACGCCCAGCTAATTTTTGTATTTAGTAGAGATGGGGTTTCACCATGTTGGCCAGGATGGTCTCCATCTCTTGACCTCATGATCCGCCCACCTTGGCCTCCCAAAGTGTTGGGATTACAGGTGTGAGCCACCACCATGCCCGGCCAAAAAAAAATTGTTAATGAGATATGTTACATTCTTTTTTCATACTATCTTAAAATTTTAACTTATGGCATATCTCAATTCCAACTAGTCACATTTCAAGTGCTCAATTGCCAGCTATTTTTTACCCTGGTTAAATAGCACAGGCCTAGATTAAAGCTATGTCTCTGATGGCATTGATTGACTGAAGCCTTAGAAATGGACGAGGTCATCTAGGATGGGATTATAAAATGAGAAGAGAGTCAAGGTCCAAGTCCTGAGAAACTCTATCATTTAAAGCAGGGGTCCCCAACCCCCAGGCCATGGACCAGTACAGCAGGAGGTGAGCAGCATGTGAGCGAGCAAAGCTTCTTCTGTATTTACAGTTGCTCCCCACCGCCCACATTACTGTCTGAGCTCCATCTCCTGTCAGTTCAGTGGCAGCATTAGATTCTTATAGGACCGCGAACACTATTGCGAACTGCACATACGTAGGATCGGGATTGTGTGCTCCTTGTGAGAATCTAATGCTGGATGATCTGTCACTGTCTCCCGTTACCCTGATATGGGACTGTCTAGTTGCAGGAAAACAAGCTCAGGGCTCCTATTGATTCTACATTATGGTGAGTTGTATAATTATTTCATTATATATTACAATATAATAAAAATAGAAATAAAGTGCACAATAAGTGTAATGCACTTAAATCATCCCGAAACCATTGCCCCCTCCTCTCCACCTCTGGGTCTGTGGAAAAATTGTCCTCCAAGAAACTGGTCCCTGGTGTCAAAAAGGTTGGGGACCACTGATTTAAAGGGTGAATAGGTAAAGAATTCCTCCTAAAGCATAATGATAACATTATTTAGTGCTTTACAGTTATAAATCATTTCCACATGCATTTCCATTTTTTCTTCCCATGAATACTGTGAAGAATGGAACGTTATCCCCATTTTTTTTTTTTTTTTTGAGACGGAGTTTTGCTCTTGTTGCCCAGGCTGGAGTGCAGTGGCACGATCTTGGCTCATCGCAATCTCTGCCTCCTGGGTTCAAGCGATTCTCCTGCCTCAGCCTCCTGAATAGCTAGGATTATAGGCACACGCCACCACACCCAGCTAATTTTTGTATTTTTAGTAGAGACAGGGTTTCTCCATGTTGGTCAGGCTGGTCTTGAACTCCCAACCTCAGTTGATCTGCCCGCCTCGGCCTCCCAAAGTGCTAGGATTACAGGCATGAGCCATCGCGCCTGGCCATCCCCATTTTATAGATAACAAAATCAAAGCCTTAGATGTTCTCTCACCCAAGGCAGAGGGGGAGCTAAAACTAGAATCCAGTTTTCTGATCCAAAGACTAATGTTCTTTTCATTTGTCTTAGTGAGTTTTTCCAAACAGCACATCCTATTAACAGAAATTGCATGCAGGATGTTTATTTTGGGAAGTGATTCCAAGGAAACAAGGAAGGAGGGAAAGAGAGAGTTAGGAGCAAATTACCACATTGGGCAACTGAGGCTTGATCCTCCCAGGGACCCTCTGAAGAGCTGTGGAGAGTGAACTTTAGAAGTGTCTGCCCTGGGGATTTATCCCCTGGTTCTCATCACCTGTTGGTCAAGAGTTGCTCCCATCTGGTGTTAAGTCCCTGTCACTTCCAGGTTTGCACGTGTGTCAGAGGGGCCATGTGGGTACCACAGGTGACAACCTAGGCAGCAGGAGAGAAGCTCCTGGGCAGAAATAGAGAGATAAGGAGATACTGCTGGGGCTGGAGTAAAAAGTTGACCAAGATGTAAAATGGCCGCAAGAGGTATCTGAAGTATCATTGCACCTCCCGATTTTTGTGGAGGTGAGGGTTCTTTGTACAAATAATTTCAATATAATAGAGATATATTCATGCAGAGACAGTGCTATGGAAGCCCAGAGAAAGAAGCCGCTAATTGTGCCTGTTTACATGGAGGCTTCACAGAGAAGGTAACCTTGGAGCTGAGTCTTAAGTGCTATGGCTTGAATGATGCCTCCAAAACTCATGTTGAAACTTAATCCCCAGTATAATAGTATTAAGAGGCAGGGCCTTTAAGAGGTGGTGGTCATGAGGGCTCTGACCTCATGAATGGATTAATCCATTCATGGATAAATGGATTAATCCATTCATGGATAAATGGATTAATCCATTCATGGATAAATGGATTAATCCATTCATGGATAAATGGATTGAGTTATCACAGGGTGGGTTAGTTATCATTAAAGTAGGTCTGTATTAAAAGCTAGTTTGGCTCTCGGTATGCCCCCTTTGCCATGTGATGCCCTGTGCCACCTCAGGACTCTGCAGAGAGTCCCCACCAGCAAGAAGGCCCTCATGAGATGTTGCCTCTTGACCTTGGACTTCATAGCTTCTAGAACTGTAAGAAATATATTTATTTTTTTAAATAAATTACCCAGTATCAAGTATTCAGTGATAGCAACAGAAAATGGACTAAGACAAATGGTAAGGAGTTTTCTAGAAAGTGGGATAGGACATGTTCCAGACAAAGATTATATCATGTGTTGAAGAGTGACAGCTTGAACTCATATGCAATCCCTGGGGAATCAGCAGCTCAGTATGGTTAGATTCTTGAATATGGGGGCAGGAAGGAGTGGTGGAAGAGGAGGTCCAAGTCTGAGCTTAGTATTTCTGGCTTAAAAGTGGGCATCTCATCCATTAAACTGCAGTGGTGTTCAAGCTTGGACCCATATTAGAAGCACCTGAGGAGCTTTTCAAAAATATGGCTGGGCCCCATCTCAGGTCAATTAAATCATTTTTGGAGGTTAAAGTTAAATAAAAATGGTTCAAAATATTGTAGATCACCGGACGCGGTGGCTCACTCCTATAATCCCAGCACTTTGGGAGGCTGAGGCCGGCAGATCACTTGAGGTCAGGAGTTCGAGACCAGCCTGGCCAACACGGTGAACTGTCTCTACTAAAAATACAAAAATTAGCTGGGCATGTTGTCAGGTGCCTGTAATCCCAGCTACTCGGGAGGCTGAGGAAGGAGAATTGCTTGAACCCGGGAGGCAGAGGTTGCAGTGAGCCGAGATCATGCCACTGCACTCCAGCCTGGGCAACAGAGCAAGACTCTATCTCAAAAAAAAAAAAAAAAAAAAAAAAAAGCCCAGGGACTGATACATTCTAAAATCTTCCATGTGATTCTAATGAGTAGTTTTGATTGAAGACCACTGCTTTAAAGGGTTTCATACAAGAAAGTGATGCCCAGATTTGTGTTCCCAAGATTCCTTTTGGCTGGAGAGCAGATTAGAGGAGGAGAGACCAGTTAGCATGCTCCTGCCATGGTCTAGGCAAGGCAGGCGAGGCCAGAATTAAGGCATTGTCTGTGGGGTAAGGGGAGGGGATAATGTGAAAGACACTTGGGTTGACCAGATCTTCGTGACAAAATTCCTTTGAGGACCTTTTAAGATTAAGATGGAACAGGTACCTTGGGACGGTTAATGCTGAGAGAAAACTCCGAATGCTTCTGTTTAAAGAGAGTGGTGGCCACAAACCTCTCTTGGTGCAACTTCATACATGGAAAGACTTTCAGCTGTCCTGTACTCACTTCCTCTGATTTGTCATCCCTGTCCTCTTGCAGGGATCATTATTCTGCCTGCCTAGAGTACAACACAACATGGGCCATGGACTCACACTGCCTTGGGTTTGAATCTTCGCTGTGCTCTTAGGGTCACAGGAGTTAACCTCTCTAAGCCTTAGTTTCTCCACTCATATGATGGAACTGATGATTCTTCTCTTCTAAGATTACTGTGAGAATTCAGTGGGATAAAGTACATGCAAATATGAGTCCAGAGCAGAAGGCCTGGCCCACTGCAGACACTCAGTGATTGATAACTCATGTCTTATCATTTTTGCAGCTTACTTGCGTTAGTGACAAATTGACAGTTATCTTTATTTTATTCCCACTGTTCCCCATCTGACTTGCCCTTGTCTAGCCCATTTCAGGTCAGCCCACCCACGCTGATGATCCAGTCTTGTCATCTTCCTGCCTGACCTAGTTTGGGTTCAGCCCTGCTGGGGAGATAGTGGCCTCATGCCTGGGCCACATGTGGCATAACACAGCAAGAACTCTTTATTGTTCTGAAATGTTTACTTGCCCAGCTACCTAAAAGGTTATAAGCACATTGAGGACAGGGAATGGATTTCATTTGTCTTTGTTTGCATTTTATTTATTCATTGACTCCATTCATTGATTTAACAAATAGCCATTGAACATCAACTCTGTTGTAGGCCCTGGCATATATTAGTGAGCAAGATGGGCAAATTTATTATACCCTTGTTGAACTTATAGTATAATGAGGGAGATAATTGTTAATCAAATAATCATAAAATAAATGTTAAATTACAGCCAGCACAACATCTGATTTAGATAGTTGCTCCAGAGAAGTTTGCTGACTCTGAATAGAGTAAGCACCTTGAAGAGATAAAACTGCTCCCTCCTTATATGTGAAGAACCCAGGACCAGCCTGGTAGCCAGGCAGTGTCAGTGAGGGAAGCAGACCTCTGCCTCAGAGTTCTCTAGAGATCCTAGTTCCCCACTCTTACCCTCAGAGCCTTCTCAGTTTAAACCTCCAGAGTGCAGGGCCTCAGAAGCTACATGTGTTAGCAGGCATCCTGGGGTGTCCTCATGCCACTGAAGTCTATGAACCACTGCCTGTGAGACACAATGAGAACTTAAAAAAAATAGCCCAACTTAAAAAAAAATAGCCTTAATGAACTGAAGAGTCATTAGCTGTACCCAAGACTCCCCCCGGGAAAGTACCTTTGTTCTGGTGGACCTAGGTGGGGAGGTAGCTTTGACGTCTGCTTGGTTCCCCACTTCCTTGTCTACTCATAACTGAACAGTGGCAGTTAGTGGTTGTCAGATATTCCTTTTAGCACAAACGTTCCACATTTTGGCACACACTGAGTCTCTGTCACACAAGCACCAGACTGACCCAATGCTAAACAACTAGCCTTCATTAAACGCTGCCTCTTCTGTGAATGCAGGCTCAGGGACCAGACGACTTTGATTTTAATCCCAGATATGCTACTTTCTAGCCGAGACTTTGGGCAAAAAATTCTCTCTATGCCTCCCCTTATATGTAAAATCAAGATAGTAATAGTACCTACTTAGCATATGATTGTGAGAATTAAATGGTATAATACAAGTGACTTAATTGTCAGAGTGACGAGCACATCAGAGGTCCTCAATGGAGACTACCTGCTTTAATGAAGATATGTCCTATGGAAGGCCCTTAGCTATTAGTGTATTATGGTCACTGAACCAGTACTCTGCAGGATTTCCAGCTTCTGTTAAAGGGTAATGACCTTTCCTCATGCATCTGCTTTTTCAAAATGAACAAAAGTGCTGTTCTTAGATAAGCATTTGTGATTTTATCTTTTTATGGAGACTTTGGAAAGATTTGCTCTGATTTCCAACCTCAAATACTCTTGGAAAATATCTGTATTATTTTTACTCTATTGGATTTTAATGTGTGTTTTAAAAAACAACATCTGCAGATAGATGGTGTTGCACAACGATGTGAATATCCTTAATACCACAAAACTGCACTTAAAAATGCTTACAATGGTAACTTTTATGTTATGTGTGTTTTACAGCAATTAAAAAATAAGTCAATAACAGACCTGTGGTTTGTATTAAAGATCTAGTAACTCTAATTAAAGAAAAAGGAAAGGAAGAAAATGGTCTCTAAATGTTTATAGGCTCTGCTAGCATCTCTGTAGCTAATCTGGTTTGTTTATAGAGTACTAAAGTCTTACTCAAAATTATAAGCTTTGTTTATAAACCCAAGCTCACTGAGACAGACTGGTGAGGCTGCTGAAGTTACCATTAAAGCTACAGGAAGTTTTAAGAAAGTTTTTGAAGACAAACTGTGTCTGAAAGGACCATGAAAAGTTAATGATCATACTTGCCTGTGTTACCAGATGTCTTAGTCTGTTTTGTGTGCCTGTAACAGAATGCGACACACTTGGTAATTTATTAATATAAAGAACAGAAATTAATTTTCTCACAGTTCTGGAGGCCAAGAAGCCCAAAACCAAGGTGCTGGCAGGCTTGGTGTCTGGTAAGGGCCTGGTCTCCACTTCCAAGATGATGCCTTAAACTCTGCATCCTCTGGAGGGAGGAATGCTGTTCCTCACAACGGCAAAAGAGTAGGAGACAGCAAACTCACTCCCCAAACCCCATTTAATTGTGGCATTAATCCATTTAAGAGGGTGGAGCACTTGAATACCTAAATACCTCCCACTAGGGCTCACCTCCTGATGCTGATGCATTGGTGATGAAGTTTTCAACACATGAGTTTTGGAGGGGAAAACAATCAAACCATAGCATCTGTCTTATGGGCTTTTTGGGGAAGGTGTAGGAGAACTCCAGTGGTACTACTTTATATTAGACAATGAATATTAACCTCTTCTAGGGCTGGAAGGAATTTAGGAACCATCCAGTTCCAACCCCCTCATTTACCTATTTGATTCAATAATGATCTGTTGAATTCTTTCTCTGTGCCTAATGTATAGTAGGATATACCATCGTGGATGCTGTATATACTGTGGTAAACAAAGTAGACCTGCCCTCTTGTAGCTTACAATCTAATAATAAAGATAGATATTAATCAAATAGCTGCATAAATATGTAATTACACCATGTAGCCAGTACTGTCTTTAGAAGGAAAATACAGGCATTCTGATCAGGAGGGTAGGATCTAAACTCAGGAGGTCAGAGAAGGCTGAGATGTCAAGTGAAGGGCTTTCTGGGTAAAGGCCCTGGAGCAGAAACCATGAGACCTATGGGCAACTGCAAGCAGGGCAGTTCCACCAGAGGTGTTTTCTGAATGAGAAGAGGGTGAAATATTCTACTTCTGTGGAGCCAGGAAGCAGGCTGTCTGATGCTCTAGTTTCTCTTTCTTTCTGCTTCTAAATAGACTTACCCAGAAGCCTGGTACTATGACATTTGTGTAGGTAGAATTGTTTCCATCCTAAGGAGATATCAGCCCCACATCTATATGGTCTCCAGTCTCAGTGAGCTTAGGGTCTGTTGCGCCTACATTTCCAGGTCTTCACCAAGGCCCCTGCATTGGTGTTTCCATGAACCAAGCAAGGTCACTTCTACTGTTCCTCTTTCTGGACCACCACTTCTATCCATGCAACCTAGCTCATGAAGATCAGTCATAACCGATCTTCATGAGCTAGGTTGATCATGCATTATGTGCATAATCAAAAGCCAGCTTAGAACAAAATTGTATGCACAGTAAAATTACAACTATATAAAAATAATATACTATTTTTAAAAATTTAAGGCCGGGTGCGGTGGCTCACGCCTGTAATCCCAGCACTTTGGGAGGCCGAGGTGGGCGGATCACGAGGTCAGGAGATCGAGACCATCCTGGCTAACACGGTGAAACCCCGTCTCTACTAAAAACACAAAACATTAGCCGGGTGTGGTGGTGGGCGCCTGTAGTCCCAGCTACTCGGGAGGCTGAGGCAGGAGAATGGCGTGAACCCAGGAGGTGGAGCTTGCAGTGAGCCCAGATCGCACCACTGCACTCCAGCCTGGGCGACAGAGCGAGACTCCATCTCAAAAAAAAAAAAAATTAAAAATTAAATTTATTTTTAGACTCATGGGGCACATGTGCAGATTTGTTTCATGGGTATATTGCATGATGCTGAGGTTTGGGCTTCTAATGATCCTGTCACCCAAGTAGTGAACATAGAACCTGATAGGTAATTTTTCAACCTTTGACCTCCTCCCCACCTTCCCTCTTTTGGAATCCCTAGTGTTTATTGTTCCTGTCTTTGTGTTCATGTGTACCCAACGTTTAGCTTCCACTTATAAGAATATGCAGTATTTGGTTTTCTGTTCCTGTGTTAATTCGCTTAGGGTAATGGCCTCCAGCTGCATTCATATTGCTGCAAAGGACATGATTTCATTCTTTTTTATGGCTGCATAGTATTCCGTGGCACATATGTACCACATTTTCTTTATACAATTCATCATTGATGGACACCTGGGTTGATTCTATGTCTTTGCTATTATGAATAGTGCTGTGATAAATATACAAGTGCAGGTGTCTTTTTGGTAGAATAATTTGTTTTCCTTTGGGTATATACCTAGTAATGGGACTGCTGGGTCAAATGGCAATTCTATTTTTAGTTCTTTGAGAAATCTCTAACCTTCTTTTCACAGGGCTGAATAAATTTGCATTCCCACCAACAGTGTGTAAGCATTCCCTTGTATGCACAATCTTGCTAGCATCTGTTATTTTCTGACTTCTTAATAGCCATTCTCACTGGTATAAGATGGTATCTCATTGTGGTTTTAACATTCATCTCTCTGATGACCAGTGATGATGAGCATTTTTTCAAAAGTGTATTGGCCACTTGTATGTCTTCTCTTGAGAAGTGTCTATTTATGTCTTTGACCCCCTTTTTAATGGGGTTATTTATTTTTTTCTTGTTGAGTTGTTTGAGTTCCTTATAGATTCTGAATATTAGTCCTTTGTTGGATACACAGTTGGAAAATATTTTCTCCCATTCTGTAGGTTGTGTGTTTACTCTGTCACTGGTTTCTTTTGCTGTGCAGAAGCTCTTTAGTTTAATTAGGTCCCAATTGTCACTTTTTGTTTTCACTGCATTTGCTTTTGAGGACTTAGTCATAAATTCTTTCCTGAGGCCAATGTCTGGAAGTGTATTTCCTAGGTTTTCTTTTATGACTTTTATAGTTTGAGGGTCTTACAGTTATGTGTTTATTCCACCTTGAGTTAATTTTTGTATATGGTGAGAGGTAGGGGTGTAGTTTCATACTTCTGCATATGGTTAGCCGGTTTTCCCACCACCATTTATTAAATAGGGAGTCCTTTTCCCATTGTTTATTTTTGTCAGCTTTGTCAAAGATCAGTTGGTTGTAAATGTATGGCTTTATTTCAGGGTCTCTATTCTGTTCCATTGATCTATGTGTCTATTTCTGTACCAGTACCATGCTGTTTTAGTTATCATAGCTTTGTGGTTTAAAGTTAGGTTGTGTGATGCCTCTGCCTTTATCCTTTTTGCTTAGGATTGCCTTGGCTATTTGGGCTCTTTTTTGGTTCTGTATGAATTTTAGAGTAGATTTTTTTCTAATTCTTTGATTTCTTTGGGCAATACTATGCATTCAAAAAAGACTTGGAAGGAAATAAATAAAAATAAAAGTGATATCTAATTGGTAGAATCTTAAACATCTTTTTTTACTTCATTTTATAAGTGATATTTAAGAAACTTTTAGTACTCTGAAAATAGAAAATAATATTGAAATAATCCCGAGGGAGTGTCAGATCTCTTCCTTACCACATAAATCTTGCTGTTTTCTTTAAAGGATGTACTCATAGGGACTTTTGGAAATATTTAAATATGAGCTACAGAGAGATGTTGGGTTTCTCCACTGCCAGACTTTGAGGCATTCACTAGCTAATGGGCTTGTGAGCCCAGGAGGCAGAGAGAACATGAACATTCTCCAGACTTCTGGGAAGCTTTATTTACTGAAGCCCTTGTAGGCCTCGTACTCTCTGGAACATGCATTGGAAAATGCTGGTGTGGTGGAAAGAGAACAAAATGTTGTGGCTACCTGGGCTCTGATGGATTTTATAACAAAGAAAGGCAAACTCCCCAAATGCTCAAACTGAACTTTCAGTCAAGCTTTATCTGTCTCTCAAGCAGCAAACAATGCTAGTTTTTTATTCTGCAAGCCATTTTAGGAGACAAAATGTTTGGCACAGTTGCACAGGTTAGCATGCTAGTGTACTGTGTACACAAGATGAAATGTCTTCAATTTCTGTGTTAAAATATGCTTTACCCCCTTCTCAAACACTTGTCAAATGAAACGTAGTAAAAGCTTTTGTTTCTCAACTACCTCAATGTGTAAGTAAGGCCTTAGAGAAAACAAGCTGACAGAAGCAAGCCTGGTTCTTTGGCTCTATGGGAAGAATGATTTTCATATCAACAATGTTAGAATAAAATGTCCTGATCCCAGATAAAGACTACTTGCTGCTTCTACCTCGCCAGTTTTTGTCATAGGCTGCTGTGGTTGGAACATTTTCTGGCAGGAAGAAATCAGGGGCCCTGTTAGGCAACAACAGAATTTTCTGCCATGTAATTCCTGAGCCTCTTTCTCCACTCTGGGAGGTTTCTCAAGGGTCCAGTGGCCCCAGACCTTAGTCAGTGTTCCTCTCTGCCCACAATGGCCATAGCCTAAGCCATTTCTTGGATTCCTTTCACTGCAAGCCTAGCTGCAGAGGAGTCTGTCCAGCTTGCTTCCTTGCTGTGCCCAAAGCCAGCATACAGGCCCTTTTCTTTCTAAAGGCATAATGCTAATTACTGGAGGGAATCCCCACTGTGTGTAACTAGGAAGAGAACACTGTGGAGGTTATGGCAGGTCAAGGGTCCTCACAAGGTCTGCACGGTGATACTCCCTGGTCTAGTGAAATGGAGTAGAGTTTGACACTCAAAAGGCTCTACTTTTAGCTTTTCCTAGTGGTCCAGGGAGGTCTTTTAAATCCTATTTCTTGTCTTCTTTTCTCCCTGGAGTCCCTTAGATTCATAGCAGATGATATATATACCCATTGCCACCTACATTTTCAGGTCTTCACTGGGGCCCCTACATTGGTGTCTCCATGAACCAAACAAGGTCATTTCTACTGTTCCTCTTTCCAGACCGCTGCTTCTGTTCATGCAACCTAGCTTATATATGTAGGGAGATTCACACACACACACACCACACACACACACACCCACACACACAGCTAAATTAAGCATTTTTAAAATGGCAGACCATACTTTGAGGTCTGCAGCTTAAATAAGCAGCCACGTGACAAGTGTCTCCTGCTTCTCTTCCTTTTGCTTCCCCATTTACTTCCCTCTATGTTTCTTCTCTAAGGAAGATTTAAAAGCACATGTGCCATCATGCTCTTCTCCCAAGTTCATGTCAGATGTCATTAATCAATCATGGCATTTTTTAATCCTGAGTAAGCCCAGAGATATAACCAAACATGACTATCAGTTGATCAAAATGGGCATTGAGCAGTTTACTTCTGGGTAAATACCCCCAAAGAAATGAGAGCTTATTTCAACAAAATGAAATGCATATGAATGTTTCTGGCAGCTATATTTCCAGTAGCCCCAAACTGGAAATAACCCGAATGTCCATCAACAGTTGAACAGATAAAAATATAGTATATCCATATAATGAAATACTCTGCAGTGATGGAAAAAGATGAACTACTGATATACACAGTTTGAGTTCATCTTACATAGTGTAAAGTGAAAGAAGTTAGACCTAAAGGAGGCATACTATGTGAGTTCATGCATTGCTGTTCAAAAACAGGCAGAACTCATACATGGTGGTAGAAGTTAAGATAGTGGTAACTGACTGAGAGGGGCACTGGGAAGCCTTATGAGGGCTAGAATGTGTTCTCTATCTTGATCTGGGTGGTGGTTATATGGATGTGCACATATGCAAAAATTTATTGAGGTGTATGCCTAGTATTTGCACACTTTACTGTAGCTACCCCTCATTTAATGTCCTTAAAAGGGGGCACCAATTTGAAAATTATTGCCCAGCACTTGCTTCTATGTTTCTGTGTATAGTTTCTGTTTCTAGTTCTTTCTCCTGCTGTCATCTATCCTTCTTCTCCCCTGCCGACTTTCTTTCCTCCTTTTTTTCTTCTTTTCATCTCCCCCTACTCATAAAGCCAAAAACATGAAGTTTAAGTACATATATTGTAAAATATATTAAATACAATTTTACAGTTATATTCATAATTTAAAAGTGAGTGTATTTAGTGTTTTTTACACTTCTCCTTAAAACAAACTCTGCATTTATTGAACTAAAATTAGATGAAGATATTTATTATGTCTTACTGGCACTCAATGGAGTAACTCAGTGGTTCCCAAACTTATCTGCACATTAGAATCATGTGGGACCTTATAAAAATTCCAAAGCCCAGGACACAATACCACATCAATTAGATCACAATACCTGGGTCTAGGACACAAGCATCAGTAGCCGTTGAAGCTTTCCGGGTGAGTCCCGTATGATTCCAATGTGTAGACAAGTTTGGGGACTATAGATTAATGGCTTTCTATTCCTTCCATAGTGTCTCAGCCACTTCAGCATGTGGTTCTGAATCTTGGCTGCACATTAGAATCACCTAAGAAGCTTCTAAACAATACTGCTTCTTGGGCCCTGTTCTGCATAAGGTCTGAATATTTCTAACATGCAACCAGCATGAAGAGCCCCGTTCTAGCAGGGTTGTTGTCCTGGTAGATCTTGTGATCAGAGTGACTCCAGTGCCATCCTCTCAGTGTTCCTCTCAAATACTTTCTCCTCATGTTTTTGAAAATTCCAGTCCTTTCTCTTGCAAGCCTAATATGGAGATGAGTGATGTGATACTGATAAGTTTTTGGTCTGTTTTGCTTTCAGTATGGGATTGTGCTGGATGCAGGTTCTTCTCACACAAGTTTATACATCTATAAGTGGCCAGCAGAAAAGGAGAATGACACAGGGGTGGTGCATCAAGTAGAAGAATGCAGGGTTAAAGGTAAGATGAAGACCAAGTGAAGGGGAGGCCAACAGTGAGGCATGAGAACATGAGAGGTGTATGACCAGTAGAACACAAGAGAAAAAGGAGCCCCACGCATACGAAACCAAGTGAAGGAAGCAGTGCAGCTGCTGTTGTTATGTTATCGTTACAGAAATCATATTGAAATCAGTCCTTAATGATCAAACCCTAAGAATAAACACACATAAATATAATTAATAGTAGCTCCCATCAACAGAACACTTCTGCATGCTATGTACTTAGTACTGAGCATGTGTTACTTCAGTATACCCTCATAATCTCCCTTTGAGGTATGCATTATTATACTAATTTTTTAAAAATGAGGGCACTGAGGTTGAGAGAGGTTATACCACTTGTTTGTTACTCAAGCTAGTAAGTGATGGAGCTGCGGTTCAAACCAAGTTCTGCCCGACTTCAAGTCTACTTCTTAGCCAGTGCTTCTCAAACTTGCATGAGCTTGTTAAAAACACAGATGATGGGTCCCATCCCCTAGAGTTTCTGAGTCAGCAGGTCTGGAATGAAGCCTGAGAATTTGTATTTCTAAGAAGTTCCTAGGTGATGCTAATCTGTCTGGTTCAGAGATTTATTGGTCTCTTAATCTTTGTACCCTGATCTGCAGCTTGGAAGATATTTTTCAAAGCTTTCAGCTTCTGTGTAGGCAGGAAAGACCAAATTATAGGCTCTTAGGGCTGGGAAAAGGAACTTACAGATCGTTTAAATTTTGTTTCACAGAGAAGGAAACAAAAACCTGGAGGATTAGTGCCTTGAAAGTAGCAACAGAATAGAGACAAGAATCTAGGTCTCCTAATTACACTCTAGGCTTCCTGCTACTCTGAGCTGCTGCATTATATATCAATAATTTTTTTCTTTTAAGGTCATAATATAAGTTAGAGTGGTTGACATTCAGCTTTCACTCCCTTTACCCAGTACCCTACCATGCACCATTGTACCACAATCTCTCTGACTTTTATCTCTCTTAGCCTTTTGAGCTGGGAACCCACTGTTTATTTTTAGTCAGACTGACAGCCTAGATCCTAGAAGATAATTGATTTTTAGTTTGATAGCCTGTGGAATCCACTGATTTTCATAGGTTGTCAAGAAAGTAGTAGAGAGGAGATAATTCCAAGAGAGCAAGTCATTCTACCCAGTAGCCCCATCAATACTGAGACTTTGGCCCCATCTGAGAGAGTACTTCTGGCCTTTCTTAAAGCCCAAATCCCTCATTTTATTGGCTTTTATTTAACCCACTGCCTTCCATTTTTAAAAGCTATTTTAAGGGCCGGGCACGGTGGCTCACGCCTGTAATCCCAGCACTTTGGGAGGCTGAGGTGGGCGGATCACAAGGTCAGGAGATGGAGACCATCCTGGCTAACACGGTGAAACCCTGTATCTACTAAAAATACAAAAAAATTAGCTGGGCATGGTGGTGCACACCTGTAGTCCCAACTACTAGGGAGGCTGAGGCAGGAGAATCACTTGAACCCGGGATGCGGAGGCTGCAGTGAGCCGAGATCGCGCCACCTGGGCAACAGAGCAAAACTCCGTCTCAAAAAAAAAAAAAAATCTAGCAGATGTTCTTCTTCTGAGACTTATCCCATGAGTGTTTGGCCTAACAGTGAAGGATTTTTCCCTCTCAAAAGGGAGAGTTCTCTAGTTAATCAAATATTTAACACCAAATTTTCTGAATCGAAACAATCAGCTGGTAACTTAGAGCTGATTTTCTCATGGGTATTAGGCTGTTTGAAAACCTGTGAATGATCTGGATAACTTATTTGAATAATTATCTTTAAAGCAATTACTCTGCTATGAAGCACTGATAGTGTAGATATTTATCTTAATGTGAGATGAAAGTGTTGTTACAACTTCAAAAAGCTTAAGGAATCTTGGCTCTAATCCTCCATAGCAACAGTCAGTTTTGCTCTAAAACTGGAAAAACAGTTTTGCTAGGGAGGCAGGATATCGGAATGGAAAAGTCACTGAGGAGACGTAGATTCTGTTCCTCTTTCTTGTGACAGGAAGCAACTCCACCTCAGAAACTTTAAGGTGCTGGCCAGGATCAGATAGCTAGTTAGTGGCAGCTTCCATCTTTTCAGTAAAAGCCAATTTGTCTGCTGCTTAATTTTTATTCTAAGTGTCATCTTTAGGTCTTTTAGGAACTAGTGTCATTAATTACAATGTTGTGGAGGAAATATCAAAAAGCAGCTAACAGAGTAGCTATCTATAAGATCCCCATTAAAGGCTGAGAATGTTATGCAATTGAATATGAAATTGCGCCATCCAGTGGCAGAATTATTGAACACTGGACAGACCCAACTTAAAGTTTGGAAATTAAATCCTCTCAAGGCTAGGTCCAGTGAATTACCCTCTAAGTACAATATCCTAATGTATAGTACATCAGGAAATTGTTTTCTTGTATTTTTTTTCAAAACACCATATTTTGATCTACTATTGTCAAGGTATGTATTATAACTTTTTTTAAAAGATTGTTATCTTCTACATCTTTTCCTAGGTCCTGGAATTTCAAAATATGTTCAGAAAGTAAATGAAATAGGCATTTACCTGACTGATTGCATGGAAAGAGCTAGGGAAGTGATTCCAAGGTCCCAGCACCAAGAGACACCCGTTTACCTGGGAGCCACGGCAGGCATGCGGTTGCTCAGGTATAGCAGCATGTAGGGACCAAGAGTATCTGGAGTTAGGCTTGGCAGTGAAAGAGCCTCTGAAGTTATGGGAGAGGGCCACACTCCCTAATACCCCAAGTTCTACACACCCAAGTCCATACCTAAGAAAGGATATTTCAGTAAGTGAATAAAACGTCCAAACTCTTAGTATATATAGGGGTAGGATTTCATGTATGTTAAAAAAAAAAAAAGCCCCCTTGTGCATCTCCCTATGGAGAATTCAAGGGGGAAGGGGCACAGGGAGAGAAAGACTGGACCCGTATACTCTGGGGTTTGGGGCTACAGATTTAACTATTCAATATCTGGGAGGAAGAGGATAAGAGGAGACTCATAGACATCCCAGGTCATAAATATTCACAACTAGCACATCTTTATATCACTTGATACCTGTGTGAATTATTTGTTCACTTGTTCATTCATTCAGCACGTAGTGCCTGCTCTATCCAGAATATGAAAACTCAACCCTCAAGGAAATGTTTCAATGCAGGGTGATCAGTGTTTTAGTAGAGGAGTACTCAGAGCTGCTATGGGAGCACATTTGGCCCTGCCCAGGGTGAGAGGAGGTCAGGAAGACTTAGAGGAAGGGATGCCTGAACTGAATCATGAAAAATGAGTTGGAGGATTGGGGAACAGCTTTATCAGCAGAGCAGACAGCATGCATTCAGTAACTGATGTTTATTCAGCACCTATTATATGTCAGGCACTCTTGTAAGTACTGAGGATACAACAGTGAATAGGACAAAGTCTCTGACTTCATGGAGCTTGTGGTCTACTGGATGTGCAAAGGTAGGGAAGTGTTGTCAGAGGCATATTCAGAGGACTGTAAGTAGTTCTGCATAGATAGAAGATAGGTGAGTAGTGTAAAATAATAATGATAATAATAGTAGCAGCTCATATTTATTGAGCCCTTCCTATGTTCTTAGCACTGCGCTAAGCACTTAACTGAACCGTCATAACAACTCTATGAAATTAACTATTATTAACAAGATAAGGAAGCTGTGGCTTACAAATATTAAGTAACTCACCCAAGGTCACACACCTGGGAAGTGGTGGAGCCAGGATTCTGAGTGGGATTCTGAAAAGGAAGGGTCTAGGTCACAAAGTGCCCTATGGGCCATGCTAGGAAGTTTGGAGTTTATCTTAGAGATAGTAGGAAGCCATTAAAGAATGCTACACAACTGGTGACACTGGTAGAGAAGATGGATTGGAGGGGAGAAAAGCTGGGGATAAAAGGAAGGCAGTTAGTAGGTGTGGAAGCCATTTAGATGAGAGATGGCAGGGGCCTAATGCCAGCTAGAAGGTAGCATCCTCTCGCTCAGAGACTCCCAGTGTTGCGTAGCCTAGATCTTGGAAGCAATTGCATCCCATCTTCATTAAGACAACCCTGGAAGATTCCTTCTTTAGGTCTCAAGGTTTCAAACAGACCCAAGAACTGAGCTGTAATATGAGGAAGATCTTTCCCACTCTGGCAGCAGAGGAGATTGGATGTCTATTCCAGGTCATTTGCCACCTGGTTTCTACTAGAACCCTAATTAAAAACCTGGAGCAGAGTCTGGCCATGTAACCAGCTAGGAACCACCCACAGTGGTTAATATAGCACACATCAGCTTCAGGTATGGTCATCAAACCATACCGAGCTATCACCACCACAGTAATTTTAAGAGCCTTTGATAACTTTTTGAGCCAGGCAACTTCAGAACAAAAATGGTATTTTAAGGAAAACCAACCTATGAAAGGATTGGAAGGATGTGGATTTGGAGAGAGATGAACAAAAGATTAATTCCGCCTCATCCAAAAGAAGGGTTCCTTGGACAGCTATGTGCGAAGATTCCCATCTCTCCATTTATTCCAGGGTATTATGGTTCACTTCTTAGTAGCACTGTGTGGATGCTGTAGCTGAAATGGGTAATGTAATTATTAAAACAAAAATGATAACCTCAGCTCTTCCTTTGTACAGGATGGAAAGTGAAGAGTTGGCAGACAGGGTTCTGGATGTGGTGGAGAGGAGCCTCAGCAACTACCCCTTTGACTTCCAGGGTGCCAGGATCATTACTGGCCAAGAGGAAGGTGCCTATGGCTGGATTACTATCAACTATCTGCTGGGCAAATTCAGTCAGGTGAATATCTCACAGCATCCATGGAGGTGGCTCTCTGGAGGCCAATGCCATTGCTATCTCAGGCAGTACTTGGGTCGCTAGCCAGAATGAGTGAATGAATGAATGAAGGATGGATGGATGGATGGGTGGATGAATGAATTTACTCTCACATTTGTAAGGGTCACCAGAGGTATAATTCTCTTACAAGACCTTCTACTATTGGGAGAATAAGGACATGTCTTTACCTTAGGGAGGCATAAAGGAAATTAAAAATTTATCATTAAAAATTAGAATAGCTAACATTTGCCTTCTGCTATGTGTCTCATGCTGTGCTCAGCACTTTTTCATGTTTTCTCTGATTTCATCCTTAGAACAACAGTATGAGGTACTACATCATCCCATTTTAGAGCCCCATATCGATGCCTAGAGAGGGTAATTATTCTGCCCATGGCTGTACAGCTAACAAGCGACTGAGTGAGAATTTGAACTTGAATGTGTCTGGCCTCAGACCTCTTGTTTTTAAATACTAGTTACACTGCTTCTATGTCCGGCAGGCTGAGCTATGTCTTTTAAGCCCCTTTTTTCTTGCTGATAATCTGTTGTAGATCAGGAGCCTCTAGTGAGCTTTGCCTCACCTTTATGCCCCTGTTTCTTTGCCTTAGGAAATCCCTGACTCCAATAGATGGTATGAAAAGCAGGTGTCCAGAGACTTCTAGCACTGGTAACTGTACTGTCTTTCAGAAAACAAGGTGGTTCAGCATAGTTCCATATGAAACCAATAATCAGGAAACCTTTGGAGCTTTGGACCTTGGGGGAGCCTCTACACAAATCACTTTTGTACCCCAAAACCAGACTATCGAGTCCCCAGATAATGCTCTGCAATTTCGCCTCTATGGCAAGGACTACAATGTCTACACACATAGCTTCTTGTGCTATGGGAAGGATCAGGCACTCTGGCAGAAACTGGCCAAGGACATTCAGGCAAGTATAACTCAATCCAGACCTGCCCTCTTCATATCTGCACCTCCAGCCCCCACATCCTGTTGTTTTCTCCTTCAAATTCAGTAGTTTGTCTGAACTTGGTTATTGTACTTTCCAAACCTTTTTAGGCAGGATATTGAACTACATCTGGTTGACTCCTATAAATTGTTTCAGTCAGACATCCCCTCCCATGTTTGTTTACTGTGTTATCTCCACAGACACAACTGAGATCTTCTCTCAGGAAATAATTTCTCACCCTCGTGGGGTTGATAATGAAAATTATGTGGTAGAATATTGTTTGTTGGAGGGGGAATTGTAATTTATAAGCTCTGTTAGACCACTTTTTAAAGCTCCCTTTCCTACAAACTACAAAAAAAACAGAGTTGTTAGAAATGACCTGGAGAGGAGAAGGAAAAAAAAAACACTTCAGGAAAAACACAAAATATATCAATTGACACTTCAAATCTTGTCATCTCCCCCAGATGCTTTCTGCATTTCAAAGACAAGAAAAGTTAAACACACTTTGGGAGGATGAGGTGGGTGGATCACTTCAGGTCAGGAGTTGGAGACCAGCCTGGCCAACATGGTGAAACCCCATCTCTACTAAAAATACAAAAAAAAGAAAAAAAATATTAGCCAGGCATGGTGGCACATACCTGTAATCCCAGCTACTTGGGAGGCTGAGAAAGGAGAATCACTTGAACTGGGAGGTGGAGGTTGCAGTGAGCCGAGATTGTGCCACTGCACTCCAGCCTGGGCCACAGAGCGAGACTCTGTCTCAAAAAAAAAAAAAAAAAAAAAAAAAAAAGAAAAGAAAAAGAAAACAAAAGTTAAACATACTCAACATCATGTGAGTACCAGGCACACCCTGACAAGTAAACACAAAGCCAGGATGTCACATCCAGCTGTTCCCTGTCTCCACTGAAAGGATAACCAGTTCTCTGCTCTCCTCCAAAGCATTCTCTCTGGTTTTCAAAACCACTACCAATAAGATGGTCCTGGGAGTAGGAGGCGCTGAGAGACATCCACTGAGCCTCAAAGCTCCACTAAGCTTCTTATCCACAGCAGCCTCCTTTCTTCCCTAGTAGGTTGTGGGTTACAAATTATTTTTATTGGGCCAGGTGCGGTGGCTCACGCCTGTAATCCCAGCACTTTGGGAGGCTGAGGCGGGTGGATCACTTGAGGTCCGGAGTTCGAGATCAGCCTGACCAACATGGTGACATCCCGTCTCTACTAAAAATACAAAAAATTAGCTGGGTGTGGTGGCACACACCTGTAATCCCAGCTACTAAGAAGTCTGAGGCAGGAGAATCGCTTGAACCTGGGAGACTGAGGTTGCAGTGAGCTGAGATTGCGCCATTGCACTCCAGCCTGGGCGACAGAGCAAGACTCCATCTCAAAAAAAAAAAAAAATTATTTTTCTTGGATAGGAGAATGCTTGAAGAAGAAAAAAATTTTTTTTAATAATTTTTAAATTATGTAGGCTCCTGGAGAACTACCCCCAGGCCCGAATTTTTGACAACCTTGAGAGTTTCCTTGTGAATTTGCTCCTGACCTAGATGATTAGGACTAAGCACTCAGGGACATTTCAAACTAATGGCATTTCTGGGCCCAATTTTAACTACATCAGCATTCTTTGACTAGCCAAATACATTTATATCTGATACCACTTCTGGTGCCTGTTACACAAATCAATTTTTCATATTTATTCCTAAGGGTAAAAAGACAGGGCAGGACATATTGATGCCAATACCAAGTGGTGGGATGTTGTACAGTGCCTACATATTGATTAAGTCAGACTGTGTCTTTTGTATCCAAAGCGTTCACACATGATGCTTTCAAGTGATTTTTCCATTCAGGTTGCAAGTAACGAAATTCTCAGGGACCCATGCTTTCATCCTGGATATAAGAAGGTAGTGAACGTAAGTGACCTTTACAAGACCCCCTGCACCAAGAGATTTGAGATGACTCTTCCATTCCAGCAGTTTGAAATCCAGGGTATTGGAAACTATCAACAATGCCATCAAAGCATCCTGGAGCTCTTCAACACCAGTTACTGCCCTTACTCCCAGTGTGCCTTCAATGGGATTTTCTTGCCACCACCCCAAGGGGATTTTGGGGTAAGTTTGTGAAATGATGAGGTATAGGATGTCTTGTTTACAAGTTATAGAATATGTGCCTACAAAAGATTTAAATAATAGGATGTATTTTTCTCTTAATGTCTTGAGGTAGATGATTAGGGGTTGGTTCTTTAGCTCAACTATGTCAGAACTTGGGATCAGTTTTTTCCACTATCTTTGTGATCTTTTTGTGCTAAGGTATGTTACTGCTCCAAGCACCATATCACTAGGTTGCTGCCTCCTTTTTGGCTCTAGGCAGCACCTTAAGCCCAGGTTCATCTCCATTCTAGTCAACAATAGGAGTACTGCCTTTCCGGAATAGGGGAGGTCCCAAAGAGGTTAGCCCCAGCAGTGTGGGAAAACTGATTAGGGGGTTATGCCCAGGGGACCTTGTGGGACAGACCTCCTACAGCCACAGAACAGCCACTCTGATTTGGCATCTCCTTTGGCCAAGTGACAGAGCAGAGTTCCCAGGGCTGGGGATGCTAAATCTGCCTCTTCCTTGTCTCTGCCTGTCCCCAGGGACATCTCCCTTCAGGATGTCATGATGCTTACTGTGGGTTAAGACAAGGACAGGTTTCCTGCTAGGGAACCCAGGATGGTGGGGAAGCTGATTGTCTACCTTGATCTCACTTTTTCCAGTGTAGAAATTGTGAGTTTGGGGGAAATTTTCCACAAGCTTGGTGTCAGGCAGAATCGGGGGAGAGGTGACATGGATGTGGAAGTTTGATTATCTTCCCGTCTGCTTGGAGTTTTTCACTTCTTTGTGGCCCCAGGAACTGTCTCATCTTCATATTTGATTTCTGGGATATTGCTGGTGATAATCTCAGTGCTGTACATTTGTTTCTGGTTGTCTGTGGTTGGGGAAAATGAAGCCAGCTTTCTTCCATGCTGCCATTTTGGAATCAGACATCCAAGCATCATATTTTCTTTCACATGCAAAGCCAAAGCAGGAAAGACGTTTAAGGTTTTCCTTGCACACATCTCTTGCACACACATTTTGCAGAAGTGCCGACTGACATCTTTTCAGATCCTGCTGGCCAGAACTTGGTGAAATATATACTCTAAACCAATCTGTGATAAAGAGAAATGGATTAATATGGTTAGTTTAGACTAATTATTGTTTATCACCTGAGGAGTCATTTTTGAGCACATTGCTTTCCTCTACTTGGGTAAAATCAGGACTTCATAAGCGAGGAAGAAGGGGGCTAGCTATGGGGTATGTACCTGTTACAGTCTGCCATAGGTGGCTTATCAAATGTCAGAAGGAGGAGGAGCAGCAGTTAGATGACACGGCTGAGGGTTTTCCTCTATAAAGACATTTAGGAAGTAGAAACTCAGGAAATCCCAAAGAAACATTGAAGATAACATCATTGTCATTATGTTTTGAAGAGTTGGGGGATTATTTGAATCCTAGCTCCAAATTCCTTATTTTCTTAATAACTCCAGAGTAAGATAAAATATTTGAGCAGAGGCAGAAGAGATGGCTCTTAATTGACTCAGTCTTCAAATTTCATATTTTGGTCCCAGAGGCTGAGCATTATTATAATCATAGTTTAGTAGCATATTGAAAAATTAGCTACCATCTGTCAAATGCCAATTATTGACTAAGCACTATATGTATATTATCTCATTTATTCATTCAAGATATTCAAAGAAACAAGGCTTTTGCCTGCCTTCATGCTTTCTCCCTTTTCAGAAAACAGATCAGCACGTGAGAAGGGAGGTTCAGCTCCTCCCCTCCAGGACCCCAGCAAGAGAGTTTCTCCTAAGGTCACCTGGCCTGGCCCAAGACAAAGCTCTAGAAGAGAACATAGGCACTGTTGTAATCAGATCTGATTCTACTTCTGGCTTCTTATGAACTGTATGAGCTCTTCACTTTCTTGGTCTCTGAGAAAACAATAGGTAATGCCATAGATCCAGACTTACCTTAACCATGGTCCAAACCACAGTCTCCCCTCCCCTGAAGGTTCCTGAGGGAAATACATGACAAGACAATGACTGGCAGAGTAATATTTGGTTATTAGTTGGCTGCAAACCCAAATTCAAAAGAAACTGAACCTCACTTGAATGCCCTGTGGCTGAGCTGGCACTGGTTCTTCACCTTGGACCTTTTTTGGGCCAGGGCCCTTGCCTTAGATTGAACTCCTTGAAGAGGAAGGAGGGTGCCACCTTGGCCAAGGGCCTTTTTCATTCCAGTCACTGCGAGGATGTAAATCTAAAGTCAATCAACATACCCTTGTGTCTTGAGTTTGTAACTTCTCAGAAAGTTTCACTTCCTGGGAAACAGGGCCAATTCCTGCCTTCAAGCTTGAGCAAAACTTTCCTCCTTAGGGGACTGGAATTTCTTGCCTTTGAATGTGATTCATCCAACCAAAGCAGGGAGAGATAGGAGCTGGAAAAGGGTGGAGGAGTCTTGAACTCCCCCTGGAAGCTTTTCTGTTTGATCCCTTAGTTCCTCATTGAGATTGTTCTCCCAGCCTTCTGAACCTCAGTTTGGCAGTTCCTGAGACTATCGCATTGCCTGCCTCTATGCAGGATCTTTCTCCTCTAGATACAGCCCTCAGGGTCAGGACTGTCCTGTCCTGATTTCTGCACTGGCAGTTTCCTTCTGCTTCAGATTTTTGATGTTTTTTGTTTTGTTTTGTTTTATGCCCTCTGTAATGTATCCCTAAAACCTAAGGTTTTTTTGGTCTGTTTCCTCATCTGTACAATGGGGACAGTAATATCTACCTCACTGATAGTTGTGAGCCAGACAAGCAGTGATGGTCTGGGAAATGTCTAACAACCACCTCTCGGGGTATGGGGAGCTGATTTGCAGCACTTACCAGTTTCCATGGTGTAAGTAGTTCTACAACAGCCTATTTCAAGCTATCAACATGTCAACTGGCTCACAAAAATCTGGAAATTTTAAGAATCAGCTCTTGTGACTACATAAGAAAGAGTCAGCTCCAGCACACCACTGTAAATAACAAAAAGCGGGCATACCCCAGCCACCACCCTTAAAAAGGTTAGGTCTTTATCCTAGCAGTCTTCATTCTATGCTGTCCTTCCTGCAGGGAGTTCCTGTTATCGAGTCCTGCCTCTTGAAGCATTAACTATGTGCAACACAGAAATCCAGTTTCATTCCCATTCTTTCCAGAACTAGTTAGCCTGGATGTTCTCAAGCCACAGAGAATTTGTTGGGGAGAGAATTTTTGCCACAGTTGCATTCAGCACAGATGATCTGATTCTTAGTCGGTAAATATGGTATTAAAAATTGTCATTGCTTTAGTCAGTCTGGCTACACTGTAGCCTTGGTTGCTAAACAGAATCCAATGTTGTGGGCAAATTAGAAACACTAACAAGAAAGAGGGAACATCTGTAGGGAATTACTTATGAGGTAATTTAGAAATTATTTTTAAAGACCACATTGTGCTGTTTATATAAATAAGAGAAGAAACAAGTTCAATAGGAAACTGGAATTAAAGAACATTAAAAACATATTTGTTTACATATGTATACATAAATGTGAGTGTATATTTATATTTATATTTATTTATATTTATATTTATATTTATGTTGGTGCAAAAGTAATTGTGGTTTCAGACCATGAATTTTATTTTATTTCTTTATTTTTTTGAAAAGTACTAAATATATAAATATTCACAAGTTCAACAAAGCAGAGAAAATAACACCAATAAAATTCCCAAAAACTTAACAATACATTAATCTAGGTTGGATGATCATTTATCTTTTATTATACTTTAAGTTCTAGGGTACATGTGCACAACACGCAGGTTTGTTAAATATGTATACATGTGCCATGTTGGTGTGCTGCACCCATTAACTCGTCATTTACATTAGGTATATCTCCTAATGCTATCCCTCCCCTCTCCCCCCACCATGCATGACAGGCCCTGGTGTGTGATGTTCCCCTTCCTGTGTCCAAGTGTTCTCATTGTTCAATTCCCACCTATGAGTGAGAACATGCGGTGTTTGGTTTTTTGTCCTTGTGATAGTTTCCTGAGAGTGATGGTTTCCAGCTTCATCCATGTCCTTGCAAAGGACATGAACACATCCTTTTTTATGGCTGCATAGTATTCCGTGGTGTCTATGTGCCACATTTTCTTAATCCAGTCTATCACTGATGGACATTTGGGTTGGTTCCAAGTCTTTGCTATTGTGAATAGTGCCGCAATAAACATACGTGTGCATGTGTCTTTATAGCAGCATGCTTTATAATCCTTTGGGTAGATACCCAGTAATGGGATGGCTGGAACAAATGGTATTTCTGTTCCAGATCCTTGAGGAATCGCCACACTGTCTTCCACAATGGTTGAACTAGTTTACAGTCCCACCAACAGTGTAAAAGTATTCCTATTTCTCCACATCCTCTCCAGCACCTGTTGTTTCCTGACTTTTTAATGATTGCCATTCTAACTGGTGTGAGATGGTATCTCATTGTGGTTTTGATTTGAATTTCTCTGATGGCCAGTGATGATGAGCATTTTTTCATGTGTCTGTTGGCTGCAAAAATGTCTTCTTTTGAGAAGTGTCTGTTCATGTCCTTTGCCCACTTTTTGATGGGGTTGTTTGTTTTTTTCTTGTAAATTTGTTTGAGTTCATTGTAGATTCTGGATATTAGCCCTTTGTCAGATGAGTAGATTGCAAAAATTTTCTCCCATTCTGTAGGTTGCCTGTTCACTCTGATGGTAGTTTCTTTTGCTGTGCAGAAGCTCTTTAGTTTAATTAGATCCCATTTGTCAATTTTGGTTTTTGTTGCCATTGCTTTTGGTGTATTAGACATGAAGTCCTTGCCCATGTCTATGTCCTGAATGGTATTGCCTAGGTTTTCTTCTAGGGTTTTTATGGTTTTAGGTCTAACATTTAAGTCTTTAATCCATCTTGAATTAATTTTTGTGTAAGGTGTAAGGAAGGGAACCAGTTTCAGCTTTCTACATATGGCTAGCCAGTTTTCCAGCACCATTTATTAAACAGGGAATCCTTTCCCCATTTCTTGTTTTTGTCAGATTTGTCAAAGATCAGATGGTTGTAGATGTGTGGTATTATTTCTGAGGGCTCTGTTCTGTTCCATTGGTCTATATCTCTGTTTTGGTACCAGTACCATGCTGTTTTGCTTACTATAGCCTTGTAGTATAGTTTGAAGTCAGGTAGTGTGATGCTTCCAGCTTTGTTCTTTTTGCTTAGGATTGTCTTGGCAATGCAGGCCCTTTTTTGGTTCCATATGAACTTAAAAGTAGTTTTTTCCAATTCTGTGAAGAAAGTCATTGGTAGCTTGATGGGAATGGTATTGAATCTATAAATTACCTTGGGCAGTATGGCCATTTTCATGACATTGATTCTTCCTATCCGCGAGCACGGAATGTTCTTCCATTTGTTTGTGTCCTCTTTTATTTCATTGAGCAGTGGTTTGTAGTTCTCCTTGAAGAGGTCCTTCACATCCCTTGTAAGTTGGATTCCTAGGTATTTTATTCTTTGCAGACCATGAATTTTAAATCATTATAACTAGGCTGAAACACATCTTTATTAATCATAATGGGAACCACTACAATCAACACATTTTTGCCAACGAGAAATAAGTTTATTTATTCCTGTAGCATGAAAATCTGTGCTTTGGGATTTGATGAACTCTTGGAGAGCATTTTCTGCACATCCTGCTGGTTGCAGAAGTGTTTTCCTTGCAAAAAGTTGCCGAGATGCCTGAAGAAGTGGTAGGCGTTTGGAGAGCGGTCAGGTGAATGTGGTGGATGAAGCAAAACTTCATAGCTCAATCCGTTCAACTTTTGAAGCACTGGTTGTGTGATGCGTTGTAGGGCATTGTCATGGAGAAGAATTGGGCTCTTTCTGTTGACCAGTGCCGGCTGCAGGTGTGTTGCAGTTTTTGTTGCATCTCATCGATTTGCTGAGCATACTTCTCAGATATAATGGTTTTGCTGGGATTCAGAAAGCTGTAGTGGATCACACTGGCAGCAGACCACCAAACAGTGACCATGACCGTTTTTTTGGTACAAGTTTGCCTTTGGGATGTAGTTTGCAGCATCTTCTCGGCCCAGCCACTGAGCTGGTCATCACCAGTTGTTGTATAAAATCCACTTTTCATTGTACGTCACAATCCAATTGAGAAATGGTTCATTGTTGCATGCAATAAGAGAAGATGACACTTCAAAACAACGATTTTTTTTTTTGGTCAGCTCATGAGGCACCCATTCATCAAGCTGTTTCACCTTTCCAATTTGCTTCAAATGCCGAACAACTGTAGAATGGTCGACTTTGAGTTCTTCAGAAACTTCTCGTGTAGTTGTAAGAGGATCAGCTTTGATGATTGCTCCCAGTTGGTTATTGTCAACTTCCGATGGCCAGCCTCTATGTGCCTCATCTTCAAGGCTCTTGTCTTCTTTGCAAAACTTCTTGAACCACCACTGCACTGTACATTTGTTAGCCGTTCCTGGGCCAAATGCATTGTTGATGTTGTGAGTTGTCTGCTACTTTACAACCCATTTTGAACTCGAATTAGAAAATCGCTCAGATTTTCTTTTTGCCTAACATTATTTCCATAATCTAAAATAAACAGCAAATAATAACTCATTAGCAAAAAAGCATAAAGCAAGAGATGCCCATTAAAATGATGTATAACATAACCACTTTATTTAAGAATGTATTCCAGCATCACAGGGCAAATTCCAACAATGCAAAAACCATGGTTCCTTTTGCATGAACCTAATATGTACCCATGGGTTATAGATACCAATCAAGTAAGGATTATCAAGTAAGGGTGACTTCTAGTATGGACATTAAGGAGCAGATCACAGATTTTGACTTCAGTGGTGGAGCATCTCATTGACATCTAAAGGCAAACTCGGGAATTCGTAGAGCTGAGTCAGTATTTCCCTCAAGAGTTGGCTTTGGGTCCATTCTGGCAAAAGAACACCTGTGGGATTGATTCCCTAAAACCTTACCCTAAAAACAGGAACAGGATGATTCCTAAAGACTAGACTTTTAAAAAGAGTCATCCACCTCGGTCACAGGAAGGAACTTGGTGATGTGACCTTGAACCATCTGATCTTGAGCAATGTATTTTCCTGGGGTATTAAAAGAAGATAGTTTTTGTTCTTCAGTATAATTCTTGGGATTAAAAATGGAAGCATTCTAGACCATTCTTTTTTTAATTTTTATTTTTATTTTAAGTCCTTGGATACATGTGCAGAACGTGCAGGTTTGTTACATAGGCATACATGTGCCATGGTGGTTTGCTGCACCTATCAACCTGTCTACTAGGTTTTACACTCCGCATACATTAGGAATTTGTCCTAATGCTCTCCTTCCCCTAGTCCCCAACCCCCTGACAGGCGCCAGTGTGTGATGTTCCCCTCCCTGTGTCCATGTGTTCTCATTGTTCAACTCCTACTTATGAGTGAGAACATGCAGTGTTTGGTTTTCTGTTCTGTGTTAGTTTGCTGAGAATGATGGCTTCCAGCTTCATCCATGTCCCTGCAAAGGACATGAACTCATTCTTTTTTTATGGCTGCATAGTATTCCATGGTGTATATGTGCCACATTTTATTTATCCAGTCTATCACTGATGGGCACTTGGGTTGGTTCCAAGTCTTTGCTATTGTAAATACTGCTGCAATAAACATAGGTGTGCATGTGTCTTTTTTTTAATTAATTAATTAATTAATTAATTATTATTATACTTCAGGTTTTAGGGTACATGTGCACAATGTGCAGGTTAGTTACATATGTATACATGTGCCATGCTGGTGCGCTGCACCCACTAACTCGTCATCTAGCATTAGGTATATCTCCCAATGCTATCCCTCCCCCCTCCCCCTACCCCACAACAGTCCCCAGAGTATGATGTTCCCCTTCCTGTGTCCATGTGTTCTCATTGTTCAGTTCCCACCTATGAGTGAGAATATGCGGTGTTTGGTTTTTTGTTCTTGTGATAGTTTACTGAGAATGATGATTTCCAATTTCATCCATGTCCCTACAAAGGACATGAACTCATCATTTTTTATGGCTGCATAGTATTCCATGGTGTCTATGTACCACATTTTCTTAATCCAGTCTATCATTGATGGACATTTGGGTTGGTTCCAAGTCTTTGCTATTGTGAATAGTGCCGCAATAAACATATGTGTGCATGTGTCTTTATAGCAGCATGCTTTATAATCCTTTGGGTAGATACCCAGTAATGGGATGGCTGGGACAAATGGTATTTTTAGTTCTAGATCCCTGAGGAATCGCCACACTGACTTCCACAATGGTTGAACTAGTTTACAGTCCCATCAACAGTGTAAAAGTGTTCCTATTTCTCCACATCCTCTCCAGCACCTGTTGTTTCCTGACTTTTTAATGATCACCATTCTAACTGGTGTGAGATGGCATCTCATTGTGGTTTTGATTTGAATTTCTCTGATGGCCAGTGATGGTGAGCATTTTTTCATGTGTTTTTTGGCTGCATAAATGTCTTCTTTTGAGAAGTGTCTGTTCATGTCCTTCGCCCACTTTTTGATGGGGTTGTTTGTTTTTTTCTTGTAAATTTGTTTGAGTTCATTGTAGATTCTGGATATTAGCCCTTTGTCAGATGAGTAGGTTGCAAAAATTTTCTCCCATTCTGTAGGTTGCCTGTTCACTCTCATGGTAGTTTCTTTTGCTGTGCAGAAGCTCTTTAGTTTAATTAGATCCCATTTGTCAATTTTGGCTTTTGTTGCCATTGCTTTTGGTGTTTTAGACATGAAGTCCTTGCCCATGCCTATGTCCTGAATGGTATTGCCTAGGTTTTCTTCTAGGGTTTTTATGGTTTTAGGTCTAACATGTAAGTCTTTAATCCATCTTGAATTAATTTTTGTGTAAGGTGTAAGGAAGGGATCCAGTTTCAGCTTTCTACATATGGCTAACCAGTTTTCCCAGCACCATTTATTAAACAGGGAATCCTTTCCCCATTTCTTGTTTTTCTCAGGTTTGTCAAAGATCAGATAGTTGTAGATATGCAGCATTATTTCTGAGGGCTCTGTTCTGTTCCATTGGTCTAGATCTCTGTTTTGGTACCAGTACCATGCTGTTTTGGTTACTGTAGCCTTGTAGTGTAGTTTGAAGTCAGGTAGTGTGATGCCTTCAGCTTTGTTCTTTTTGCTTAGGATTGACTTGGCAATGTGGGCTCTTTTTTGGTTCCATATGAACTTAAAAGTAGTTTTTTCCAATTCTGTGAAGAAAGTCATTGGTAGCTTGATGGGGATGGCATTGAATCTATAAATTACCTTGGGCAGTATGGCCATTTTTCACGACATTGATTCTTCCTACCCATGAGCATGGAATGTTCTTCCATTTGTTTGTATCCTCTTTTATTTCATTGAGCAGTGGTTTGTAGTTCTCCTTGAAGAGGTCCTTCACGTCCCTTGTAAGTTGGATTCCTAGGTATTTTATTCTGTTTGAAGCAATTGTGAATGGGAGTTCACTCATGATTTGGCTCTCTATTTGTCTGTTATTGTATAAGAATGCTTGTGGTTTTTGCACATTGATTTTGTATTCTGAGACTTTGCTGAAGTTGCTTATCAGCTTAAGGAGGTTTTGGGCTGAGATGATGGGGTTTTCTAGATATACAATCATGTCATCTGCAAACAGGGACAATTTGACTTCCTCTTTTCCTAATTGAATGCCCTTTATTTCCTTCTCCTGCCTGATTTCCCTGGCCAGAACTTCCAACACTATGTTGAATAGGAGTGGTGAGGGAGGGCATCCCTGTCTCGTGCCAGTTTTCAAAGGGAATGCTTCCAGTTTTTGTCCATTCAGCATGATATTGGCTGTGGGTTTGTCATAGAGAGCTCTTATTATTTTGAGATACGTCCCATCAATACCTAATTTATTGAGAGTTTTTAGCATGAAGGGTTGTTGAATTTTGTCAAAGGCCTTTTCTGCATCTATTGAGATAAGCATGTGGTTTTTGTCTTTGGTTCTGTTTATATGCTGGATTACATTTATTGATTTTCGTATGTTGAACCAGCCTTGAATCCCAGGGATGAAGCCCACTTGATCATGGTGGATAAGCTTTTTGATGTGCTGCTGGATTCAATTTGCCAGTATTTTATTGAGGATTTTTGCATCAATGTTCATCAAGGATATTGGTCTAAAATTCTCTTTTTTGGTTGTGTCTCTGCCAGGCTTTGGTATCAGGATGATGCTGGCCTCATAAAATGAGTTAGGGTGGATTCCCTCTTTTTCTATGGATGGGAATAGTTTCAGAAGGAATGGTACCAGCTCCTCCTTGTATCTGGTAGAATTCGGCTGTGAATCCATCTGGTCCTGGACTTTTTTTGGTTGGTAAGCTATTAATTATTGCCTCAATTTCAGAGCCTGTTATTGGTCTATTCAGAGATTCAACTTCTTCCTGGTTTAGTCTTGGGAGGGTGTATTTGTCGAGGAATTTATCCATTTCTTCTAGATTTTCTAGTTTATTTAAGTAGAGGTGTTTATAGTATTCTCTGATGGTAGTTTGTATTTCTGTGGGATCAGTGGTGATATCCCCTTTATCGTTTTTTATTGCATCTATTTGATTCTTCTTTGTTTTCTTCTTTATTGGTCTTGCTAGCAGTCTATCAATTTTGTTGATCCTTTCAAAATACGAGCTCCTGGATTCCTTGATTTGTTGAAGGGTTTTTTGAGTCTCTATTTCCTTCAGTTCTGCTCTGATCTTAGTTATTTCTTGCCTTCTGCTAGCTTTTGAATGTGATTGCTCTTGCTTCTCTAGCTTTTAATTGTGATGCTAGGGTGTCAATTTTAGATCTTTCCTGCTTTCTCTTGTGGGCATTTAGTGCTATAAATTTCCCTCTACACACTGCTTTGAATGTGTCCCAGAGATTCTGGTACATTGTGTCTTTGTTCTCGTTGGTTTCAAAGAACATCTCTATTTCTGCCTTCATTTCGTTATGTACCCAGTAGTCATTCAGGAGCAGGTTGTTCAGTTTCCATGTAGTTGAGCGGTTTTGTGTGAGTTTCTTAATCCTGAGCTCTAGTTTGATTGCACTGTGGTCTGAGAGACAGTTTGTTACAATTTCTGTTCTTTTACATTTTCTGAGGAGCGCTTTACTTCCAACTATGTGGTCAATTTTGGAATAGGTGTGGTGTGGTGCTGAAAATAATGTATATTCTGTTGGTTTTGGGTGGAGAGTTCTGTAGATATCTATTAGGTCCGCTTGGTGCAGAGCTGAGTTCAATTCCTGGGTATCCTTGTTAACTTTCTGTCTCGTTGATCTGTCTAATGTTGACAGTGGGGTGTTAAAGTCTCCCATTATTAATGTGTGGGAGTCTAAGTCTCTATGTAGGTCACTCAGGACTTGCTTTATGAATCTGGGTGCTCCTGTATTGGGTGCATATATATTTAGGATAGTTAGCTCTTCTTGTTGAATTGATCCCTTTACCATTATGTAATGGCCTTCTTTGTCTCTTTTGATCTTTATTGGTTTAAAGTCTGTTTTATCAGAGACTAGGATTGCAACCCCTGCCTTTTTTTGTTTTCCATTTGCTTGGTAGATCTTCTTCCATCCCTTTATTTTGAGCCTATGTGTGTCTCTGCATTGAGATGGGTTTCCTGAATACAGCCCACTGATGGGTCTTGACTCTTTATCCAATTTACCAGTCTGTGTCTTTTAACTGGAGCATTTAGTCCATTACATTTAAGGTTAATATTGTTATGTGTGAATTTGATCCTGTCATTATGATGTTAGCTGGTTATTTTGCTCGTTAGTTGATGCAGTTTCTTCCTAGCCTTGATGGTCTTTACAATTTGGCATGTTTTTGTAGTGGCTGGTACCGGTTGTTCCTTTCCATGTTTAGTGCTTCCTTCAGGAGCTCTTTTAGGGCAGGCCTGGTGGTGACAAAATCTCTCAGCGTTTTCTTGTATGTAAAGTATTTTATTTCTCCTTCACTTATGAAGCTCAGTTTGGCTGGATATGAAATTCTGGGTTGAAAATTCTTTTCTTTAAGAATGTTGAATATTGGCCCCCACTCTCTTCTGGCTTGTAGAGTTTCTGCCGAGAGATCTGCTGTTAGTCTGATGGGCTTCCCTTTGTGGGTAACCCGAACTTTCTCTCTGGCTGCCCTTAATATTTTTTCCTTCATTTCAACTTTGGTGAATCTGACAATTACGTGTCTTGGAGTTGCTCTTCTCGAGGAGTATCTTTGTGGCGTTCTCTGTATTTCCTTAATTTGAATGTTGGCCTGCCTTGCTAGATTGGGGAAGTTCTCGTGGATAATATCCTGCAGAGTGTTTTCCAACTTGGTTCCATTCTCCCCGTCACTTTCAGGTACACCAATCAGACATAGATTTGGTCTCTTCACATAGTCCCATATTTCTTGGAGGCTTTGTCCGTTTCTTTTTATTCTTTTTTCTCTAAACTTCTCTTCTCGCTTCAATTCATTCATTTTGCTAGACCATTCTTAAAAGAAGACATACAAATGGCCAACAAACATGAAAAAATGCTCAACATCACTAATTATCAGGGAAATGCAAATTAAAACCACAGTGAGACACTACCTTACTCTCCTGCAAGAATGGCCATAATTTAAAAATCAAAAAATAATAGATGTTGGCATGGATGTGGTGTAAAGGGAACACTTTTGCACTGCTGGTGGGAATGTAAACCAGTACAACCACTATGGAAAACAGTATAGAGACTCCTTAAGGAACTAAAAGTAGAACTACTATTTGATCCAGCAATCCCACTACTGGATATCTACCCAGAGGAAAATAAGTCATTATATGAAAAAGACACTTGCACACACATGTTCACGGCAACACAATTCACAACTGCAAAAATATGGAACCAGTCCAAATGCCCATCAATCAACAAGTGGACAAAGAAAATGTGGTATATATATATATATGTGTGTGTGTGTGTATCACATTTTCTTTGTATGTATATATATGTATGTATATATACATATATATACACATAAATGTATGTACACACACTATGGAATACTACTCAGCCATAAAAAGGAATGAAATCATGGCATTTTCAGCAAAGACACATGATGTATTAAGTAAAACAAAGCAGTATTATAAAAAATTTTGTCTAGTATCATATTTAAGTTATATATATACACATACATATATATAATTATATAAATATATATTCACTATTTTCTATTACATATCTATTTGCTATAGATATTAAACAGTAAATTGTTAAAATGTGTACATCTCTAGAGGATGGTTAGATTAAGAAGAGACTTCCATTTTTAACTTATATTATTTAAATTCTATATAATAAACATGTTTCTTTTGAGTAAGTCAGCATTTTAAAGACATTTCTATTTTGAAGGAAAAGAAATGAATAGGAAAACTTCATGTGTTGAGAAATAAATAAGAGCAAGATTCTGAGATGCCAGAGGGAGGCTTCTGAAGGTCATGGGAGATTTTTCAAGAGCCCATGGCATGTAGTGTCTTGGGGGGTTGGAGGTGGCATGGACCAGGAGGCCCTGCTAAATTGATCGCTATGTATCCTACTGAAGGCTCAATATGTTGCTAAATCTACCTCACAGAAATTTTTTGTTTCTTGATCTGTTTTTTATAATTTGTACTTACTTTATAAAGCAAATGTCACTACTTAGCAAAAGCAAGAGAATTTCTAGATGCTTACCTCATTGAGACTTTTGCTAATAGAAAAAGCTCTAGGACTAATTTCAGAAAGTCTTTTGAAATGTAACAATTTAAGGAAATATTTATTATTGCTTTATTACATGCTCATTATTAAAAAAACTGTACAAAAAGCATAAAGTAAAAACTAAAAGGTCTCCTCTCCCTCTCGCCCCACCATCAGTTCACTAGAGGAAAAATGAGGAATAGTTGTAATAAACAGGAAGAATTTTTCCAGGCATTAGCTATGTGAATCCAAGCATATATAAATTTATCCAGATTTAACAGAGATTGTTGTGCCTTAGGAACTAGAGAGAGAGCAGTTTTCTGCCACTTATTTACGGAGCACTCACATATGCCAAGTGCCATGTTAGTGAGGGCAGATTCAACCAAGAACAAGGGAGATTCCATGCCTGCCATCACAGAGCTGGCATTCTAGAAAGCAGGCAGACATGAGACCAGAAACACAAACAAAGGCAAATCCAACTGCTGCAAATCAAAAGGAACTGCTGGGGCCGGTCGCAGTGGCTCATGCCTGTAATCCCAGCACTCTGGGAGGCCGAGGCGGGCGGATCACGAGGTTAGGAGATCGAGACCATCCTGGCTAATGCGGTGAAACCCCGTCTCTACTAAAAATACAAATTATCCGGGTGTGGTGGCAGGCGCCTGTAATCCCAGCTACTCGGGAGGCTGAGGTAGGAGAATGGCGTGAACCGGGACGCGGAGCTTGCAGTGAGCCGAGATCGCGCCACTGCACTCCAGCCTGGGCGACAGAGCAAGACTCCATCTCAAAAAAAAAAAAAAAAAAAAAGTAACTGCTGGGAAGAAAGAGACAGTCCTGTGAGAGCAGATAACAGAGGGTCCTAGAGACCCCTCTAAGGAGGGGAAGTGGAAGTCCAGGGAATTCCAGCAGAGGGAATAGCAAGTGTACAGGTTCTAGGGGAGGAAAGGCTTGGCAGGGATTGAAAGCCAGGGTGGCTGGGTATGTGGGCATGGGGGCAGGGCTAGAACATGCCTGGTTTTCAGAGACCTTGTAGGATTTGATTTTTATTCTAAGTATAATTAGGAGCCACCAAAGGTTTTAAGCAGGGGAGTGATATGATCAGATTTGTTTTTAAAAGATTCCTGTGACTGCTGTTTGTAGGATGGGTTGGACTAGAACCAGAAAGCTAATGTGGAGACTAATTAAGAGGCCATTACAGTGTCCACACGAGATGACAGTGGCTTAGGTTAAGAGGGCAGAAATAGGACCATACCACGATCTTTTTCTACACCTGGGATACAATGATAATGGAAGTACTGGAATTCCTGATTTCAGGGCATATGGAGGCTCTCCAGTTTCTGCAGAACTCGACTTCCTAGAGGAATGAGCATACCAGTTCAGAGGCTATGTGTATTTATACCATTGCTTATAGGAGAAATTGCTGAAAATCAGGAGAATATCTACCAGTAGAGAGTTGTTGAATAAATTAAGATACATCTACACTGTAGACTCTTATGTGGCCATTAGAGTGGCCCCAGCTGACTTGGAGGGATTTCTATAAAGGATTGTTAAGAAAAGCAAGATGAAGAATCTATTTAAAATTTCATTTCTAAAACAAACCCTTTATATGTGTGTGTTTGTATATGATTATAGGAGCATGGGAAAAATGGAAGGCTTCATATTAAGTTGTTAGTATGAACTCCTGTTGGGACTGAAAGTGGAAGAAAAAAAATCAAGCCAAAAAAAAGAAAATTTATTAAAAAGGACTAATAGCTCACACTTATGTTATTAGATATATATGTATAAGAATATTGAAAAATGCAACTTTTAAGAAGCTGGCATTGGGTTTATGTCAATTGGAACTGAGGCATACGGCCTGTTTGCAGCAGGAAATTGCCTGGTGGAGGATATTTTTCCTCATCTCTGAGTCACAGTGAGCCCCCAGTGGGATCTCTGCCTACCTCCTGTTTCTTTGCCTACCAAAACTCTGTTTCTTTGCCTACGCGATTACACTTTGGGAATCACATTTTCTTTCTACTTTCACTTCTAGTTAAGTAATTTTACAGAAGGCAAATTATAATCCCCAATCTAACCGTGTTTGCCACAGGGAAAACTTTATGCCCCCCCCAAATAATCTCAGTAAACTATGACTCAGCACAGTGTCTAGCAAACAGAGCTCAGTGTGTTTGCTGAATGAACAAATGATGTGCTCCTTTAATATCCAACATGATTTCCCCCTAAAAACTGGCACCTTTTTGGGTAGGAAAGAGGAAAAGCACTAGAGTTGGGTTTTGAATTGCCTCATCTAGAAAGCTCTGCTCAATTATTTTTTTCCCTTTTAAATTATGCTCTATTAAAAGAGTAAAAAAGGCAGTTACAGGGTGGTATGAAGTATAATAAACATTATATATGTATCATAGAATGAGAAAAATGCTAGAAGCCTATATACTATATTTAATAGCAGTTGTCCCTAAGTAGTAGAATTTAGAGGTCATTTTAATAGAATTTTTTTTGTTTTACTGATTTGAACTTTTAACTTTTTTTATAGTTCTTATGTTTGATGATGATAATGATTTTTAAAAAATTTCAGTTGTGTCTAAAATAGTACCTAGACCATAGTAGACCTGTAATAAATATTTGTTGAATAAAGATGGATTTTTTAAAGGAAAGCAGTACATATTCATTATAGAAAATAGGCAAAAAATAAGCACAAGGGGAAAAAACCAATTTTGCTACTCAGAGATAACTCAATATAGTATTGTATAGAATTTTCCAGTTTTTTATATTTATTAAACATTCATATGTAGTACATAGTATTTTTAAATGGGATTTTTGCAACCTCTTTCTCTCTCTTTTCTTATTCTCTTTCCCCATTTTTCTCTCTCCCTGACTCTTCTATTACAATTATGGAGAAAAGTAACTGCCAGGTGGCTTAGAAATGTGTGTCAGCAGCAAAGTGGCTCCTCTTTCAGGAAGGAAACAGCTCTTGGGCCTGCAATATCACTTTGTGTGTTAATTTACTCAGCAGAACTTTCCAGGCACCTGCACAAGGGATGCGGCCTTTAGGAGAGCAAGTTGGCATCCCTCTGTGTGGAACACAGCCTAAAACTGCAATTTTCTCTTGTAGGCATTTTCAGCTTTTTACTTTGTGATGAAGTTTTTAAACTTGACATCAGAGAAAGTCTCTCAGGAAAAGGTGACTGAGATGATGAAAAAGTTCTGCTCTCAGCCTTGGGAGGAGGTAAGTGACTAGGCACAGCAGCTCTAACAGCATGAGTGCCCTGTGCTCTCGCTGATGCAGAGGATGTGAGTCTGCTCTGAAACTCCTGCTGGTTTGTCCAAGATCCAGCAAATGTGTTAGGGAAGACCAGATGGTGGACTCAGGAATGAATTTATCAGCATTCCTTGATAACTTGACATCCAGTGGCTTAAATAAGATCTTATATTTTTCTCACCTAATACAAAGTCTGGCAGTAGGCAGCTGCTGGCATGGGGTCAGCAGCTCTGCTCTATCTCAGCCATTGCTTCTTCAGCTCTGCTGTTGTGCCTGTTTCTTCATGGACACAAGATGGTGGCTGTGGCTTCAGGCATCACAGCCATGTTCAGAAATGTCAGAAAAGGGGTAGAACCAGATACATCTGTTCCTTTTTACAAGAAAGCAAAAGCTATCCCAGACTCAGCAGTCTTCCCCTTATATCTCAATGGCCAGGATTGACTGGGAAAACCAGGTGCAGAATTTTGTGACCGGCTTAGAGCTTAGACCTATCATGAGCCACTGCCTCGAGCTGGGCACATTGTGGCCCACTCTCCTCCTTCAGTCCCCAAATCAGAGTTCTGTTAGCAAGAAACAGGCAATCTGCAGAGTCTGCCACAGATACGATTGCGGTAAAATCCTCTCCATTTCCCAGGTCCAAGATATCTCCTACTTATTCATAAACTTCAAGCACAATTTTTTTCTTATCAGAGGCACTGAGCCATTCAACATCCAGTGCCACAAGATGAAAATCCAGGGATGGGAGGTATGGAATCCACTCTGATTATAAAAGACATAGCTCAAAACAGCAGCTGTACTTAAGTTGACAGTTGCAAAAGTGAATGGTGTTTTCATTCTTAAGAAATACTATTAATTAAAAATAGATGCTTATCCCTGACTGCGCTGACGAGGGGGAAGAAAGGCTGAGCAAGAGCCTGGAAGCTTGCCATTCTCTCCAGGTATTTTGTCTAGAACATGAAAGAAATGTGGTCAGGGCCTTCATCAAGAGTTGTTCAAATGTGTCTCAGCACTTTACAAAATGCTTAGCGGTGGTTTTTTGCATCTGGCGGTGATCTGTGGAGGAAGATAAGCATGTTAGAGTGGAGGCAATTTGAGACCAGGCCTACATGTGGCTGCTGAGGAAGCAGATTTAGGCTGCTCTTTGAAAAAAAATTACTTCTGGTTTAGATTAAAAGTTCTCATCCTGGCTAACATGGTGAAACCCCATCTCTACTAAAAATACAAAAAAAATTAGCCAGGCGTGGTGGCAGGCACCTGTAGTCCCAGCTACTCAGGAGGCTGAGGCAGGAGAATGGCGTGAACCTGGGAGGTGGAGCTTGCAGTGAGCCGAGATTGTGCCACTGCACTCCAGCCTGGGTGACAGAGTGAGACTCCATCTCAAAAATTAAAAAAAAAAAAAAAAAGTCTGTCAGGTTTCCTCTCTTATCCACATCTCATTTTTTACTTCATAAGATTATGTTAGGCTGGGAATGCTTATATTTAGACCTATAGTTCTGCTCAGGTAAGTCATGTGGGGAATTGTTCAGAGGCCCTGGAAGTAAGCTAAGAAGGGCCTGCATTTGGGAGAATTCCTGAAGCATTTGGGGAAGGGGTTGCAGGGTTAGACCCCTGTCTTCACCCAGAGCCTACAGCATTGAGGTGGATGTTATGACCCAGGGTTCACTTTCCCAAGCTGCATCATCCACCCAGGTAGAAAGCATAGTTTTGTCAAGTACATTGTTAGAAGGTGACTCTTTCTTCTTTCCCTCCTAACTTCATCATGGACTGCTACTCCAGTATGGCTTGTGTTTGGGAATGTTCCTCCTAAACACCTTTGGTAGAGAGATAATTAACAATGTTTAAGCATGTACTATGTGTTGACAGTGGTGGACATTTGCTTTCTGTGCTTTATGCATATCCTATCATGCTGCCTTCCCCTGCTTTGGCAAGGGAAATAAAATGCAAACCACGCCTGCTGACAGTCAGGTGCCTGAAGCCACTGGGTCTCTGAAGTGGAGAGACCAGGAGAGTGAGTGGAAGGGAGACTCCATGGTTGTCTTCTGGCAGCTTCATTAGAGGGCTAGTAGAATCTTTCAGCAGCCGGAACACAGCCAATCTTCTACTCTGAAAATCTGGTCATCCAAGATCTGGTCAGCCCAAGTGAACAATGTGATCAGATTCTATGTGTACTGATGACCAGTTATATTTCAGTGTACTCTGGATCCTCACATTCAGCCACATGAATATTTAGCCTTTCTAGGGAAAGGCATCCCATTCTTGAAGATCCGTCAATGCCCCTTTATGTGGAGGGCAGAAAGAGGATATCCATGAAGGGAAGAGAACCTCGTCATGTTCCACTGCCCTGGGAATAGAAAGGAGAGAAGAGAGAGGGGAAGGTGGGAGAGAGAGGAGAGAGGAGAGTAGACTTCCCCTCCCAATTTGGAGAGCACATAGTGCTCCACCCACAGGCATGAGCATGATCAATTCTGGATTGATGAAGAAGGTGGATGCCTTTTTGGCTTCTATATTTTTGGCTACTATCATAACCTTCAGGAGGCCAGACTGCACAGCCAATGTACAGATTTCCAGAAGGAGGAGGAGATTAGGAGTATTAAAGAATTCAGGGAAATTAGGCCAAAATGGCATCTCCCAGCCCCCCACAAGGGATAGGCCAGGCTTCAAGCACCTACAGGGGCTCAGCACTTTCAAGTTGGACCTAAGTAGATTCTTGGGATTTTGTGTCCCATAGGCATCCTTCAATTGACAGGCCCAAGACTACTTCAATAGGGGAGGAGGTCTTTTCACAAAGGGAAAGCAGAATGCAGTGACTGAAAGGAAGGGGTAGGAACCTGGACAGGCAATGCCAACTGATGTCCACACCAAGGTCTCAAGAGGATGTCACATGCAGAGGAATCAATCAAAGGATAATTTCCAGAACTGTGCTGAAAAGACAAGCTCCAAGCTGGGTCATTCTAAGAATTTCATCAGAGCAAGACAAGGCAGTCTAGTCATGGACTTATCCTTCCAGAAACTGGGGACAGGCAAGAACCAAGTGAGAAACAGACCCCAGCCAGCGGTTAGGATTTGCATATGGGTTAGGACCCACAGAAGGGAGAGAAATTTGGGAAAAGAGGGGTGTGGTTTAGGCATCCAGGAGATACTACATATAAAACATCTGGCATAGTTCCAGATGGTACATGATGCATGCGTAACAAATGTTCTCTCTCTGCCAAGGGTGTCCAGGAGGGAATGCCTATCTGAAGGGCTGAGGAATGGGGCAGCAGACAGAAGTCCAGGCTGAACTAGAGAGGTCCTGGCCTGTTGTCCTCAAATTGAGGGCAGGAGAGTTGCAGAGCAGGCTGTGGGTATCTGGGTGTATATTCACAACAGCTAGGCTAGGTAAGGGCAAGGGATGGCAAGCAGCTCTTAATATTTTTAGTAGGGAGTAGGATGAGTAAACATAGGAAGGACTCAAGGGAACAACCACTTTGCATGACTCAGATGCAAAAAAAGACATTAGAAGATAGAAGGTGAGATGTTGGCAGTGCTAGCAGTCCTCAGCAAAATGCTGCCTAAACCGTGTCCAGAGCTGTGTTTCTCAAACTTTACTGTGCACATGAATCACCTGGGAATCATATTGGAATGCAGATTCTGAACTGGTAGTTTTAGGATGAGGACTAACCAGCTCCCAAGTGATGCTGATGCTGCCAGTCCAGGGACTAAAGTGAGTGGTAAGGCTTTTTATGGCTGTGGGCCAAAGGCTCTGGTCAAGAGCATATAGAAAACTCAGATTAAACAAAGTCTAGGGCATGAACAGAGGTACTGAAATTTAGTGTTTCAGAACCTACTAGACCACAGGAACTACTTTTTTCCTGGAGGACCTATTATTATCTCATGGAAGCCTGTGCAGGAAAAGCTTGCTTAAGAGACCCTAAACTATAAAACCCTGCTCCCACTGAAGGAGTGCTGCACCACCCCCAAAGCCCTCTGGAAGAGGCCAACCTTCAGGTGCACTGGAGCTGGGGCTTTCCCCTCTCTTCATCAGGGCTAGTAGAGAAAAAGAGGCCCACAGAGAGGTGCCTATCGTACGAGTATGATCTCCCCCTCACTTCACTTCTAGATAAAAACATCTTACGCTGGAGTAAAGGAGAAGTACCTGAGTGAATACTGCTTTTCTGGTACCTACATTCTCTCCCTCCTTCTGCAAGGCTATCATTTCACAGCTGATTCCTGGGAGCACATCCATTTCATTGGCAAGGTAATTTGGGGGCCTGTTGGGCTGGGGGGAGGTTGGGGTTCGGTGGTAATGACTGAAGCAGTTTGGGGCTTGAAAGAGGGGGGAGTCAGCCTGGTGTAGCTTTGGCTTGATGTCCTGTTCTGCCATTCTGCTTCAAACCCTGGCATTGTGTGTCAAGCCCTCCTGGGTCTGTTGGCTCACTGTGAGCATCCTCTCTAAGGACAGCTACTTGCATTTTCAGTTGCACCTTCCCACATAACAGTGACTAATTCCTTACAAAACAAAACACAAAATGAGATATATTAAAGTAACAGCATTTCAGCAGCTACAGTGACTCTGTGTGCTGACTTCAGCAGCCCTCTGAAAGGCCCCTTCCATAAGCTGGGAAAGTATGATCATGGTTTCAACATCCTTGTTGGTTATTACTTCAAGGTTGACCTATCTGAAAGCTCTGTGTGAAGAAGGGGACTGAGTGGCTGTGAATGATGAGACCGTTGTTTAGAAGCCAGGCTTAGCGTGAGTCCGGAAGAAGCAACCTCAATGCTGTGCTTTACCATAGCGCCACCTGCAGGTATCCAGGAATAGAGAACCCAGCTGAGCGACTCATGCTCGACCAAAAATACCCGGAGCAGTGTGTCTCTACCTTTTTAAGCCCATGCTCACTAGTGGGGAAAACATTTTACCCCCTGTATTAAATATGGTGATTTCAAGCAAAACAAAGCATTGAGACAGAGGGCTGTAGCACGCCTGAGGATAACAGTGTCCTTACACTCTTGTCAGTGCTGATCTTGCTAATTCAAACTTAAATCTTTTCCTTGTTATAATATTCCAGACTTCCTTTAATTCCAGCAGTTTATTTTGTTTGAAAGATTATACCTATGTCAAATTTAGGACTGACACACGAGGTAGTCATGATGTATGTGTGTGTATATACTTTTTTTTAAGAGACATGGTCTCACCCTGTCACCCAGGCTGGAGTGCAGTGGTATGATCACAGCTCACTGAAGCCTCAAACTCCTGGGATTAAATGATCCTCCCCACCCAGGCTCCCAAATAGCTGAGACTACAGACATGTTCCACCATGCCCAGCTAATTTTATTTTTTGGAGAGACAGGGTCTCACTATGTTGCCCAGGCTAGTCTCAAACTCCTGGCCTCAAGTGATCCTCCCTCCTTGGCCTCCCAAAGTGCTGAGATTTACAGGCATGAGCCACTGTGCCCAGCCAGTGATTTATATTGTTTGAACTCTTCCAATGCATGATCCAATAATTCTAAGCCCTAGGTGATAACTCCTCTAACTCCTCCAACCACAAACAACAGACTTTCCCCACTGTTTGCAGATCCAGGGCAGCGACGCCGGCTGGACTTTGGGCTACATGCTGAACCTGACCAACATGATCCCAGCTGAGCAACCACTGTCCACACCTCTCTCCCACTCCACCTATGTCTTCCTCATGGTTCTATTCTCCCTGGTCCTTTTCACAGTGGCCATCATAGGCTTGCTTATGTTTCACAAGCCTTCGTATTTCTGGAAAGATATGGTATAGCAAGAGCAGCTGAAATATGCTGGCTGGAGTGAGGAAAAAAATCGTCCAGGGAGCATTTTCCTCCATCGCAGTGTTCAAGGCCATCCTTCCCTGTTTGCCAGGGCCAGTCTTGACCAGTGTGAAGCTTCCTTGGCTTTTACTGAAGGCTTTCTTTTGGAGGTATTCAACATCCTCTGCCTCAAGGACTTCCAGCAGATACTGTCTCTTTCATGAGTTTTTCCCAGCTACACCTTTCTCCTTTGTACTTTGTGCTTGTATAGGTTTTAAAGACCTGACACCTTTCATAATCTTTGCTTTATAAAAGAACAATATTGACTTTGTCTAGAAGAACTGAGAGTCTTGAGTCCTGTGATAGGAGGCTGAGCTGGCTGAAAGAAGAATCTCAGGAACTGGTTCAGTTGTACTCTTTAAGAACCCCTTTCTCTCTCCTGTTTGCCATCCATTAAGAAAGCCATATGATGCCTTTGGAGAAGGCAGACACACATTCCATTCCCAGCCTGCTCTGTGGGTAGGAGAATTTTCTACAGTAGGAAAATATGTGCTAAAGCCAAAGAGTTTTATAAGGAAATATATGTGCTCATGCAGTCAATACAGTTCTCAATCCCACCCAAAGCAGGGATGTCAATAAATCACATATTCCTAGGTGATACCCAAATGCTACAGAGTGGAACACTCGGACCTGAGATTTGCAAAAAGCAGATGTACATATATGCATTCAAACATCAGGGCTTACTATGTGGTAGGTGGTATATACATGTCACTAAGAAAAATACAGTTACCACTCAGGGTCACAAAAAATGCATCTTCCAATGCATATTTTTATTATGGTAAAATATACATAAATGTAATTCACCATTTTAACATTTAATTCATATTAAATACGTACAAATCAGTGACATTTAGTACATTCACAGTGTTGTGCCACCATCACCACTATTTAGTCCCAGAACATTTGCATCATCAAGAAATTGTCTAGAGACAAGACTATCCTGGGTAGGCAGAAACCATAGATCTTTTGTGTTTACAGCTATGGAAACCAACTGTACCATAAAGATAGTTCACCGAGTTTTAAAGCCAAGCCACATATTATTTTTCCAAGGTTTAATTTAGTGAGAGGGCAGTATTAGTGTGGAGTGGCATGCTTTTGCCCTATCATGGAATTTACACATCAGAATATGCAGGATCCAAGTCTGAAAGTGTTGCCACCCATCACACAACATGGGCTTTGTTTGCTTATTCTATGAAGCAGCAGCTATGGACCTTACCATGGAAACATGAAGAGACCCTGTACCCTTTTCCTTAAGGATTGCTGCAAGAGTTACCTGTTGAGCAGGATTGACTGGTGATGTTTCATTCTGACCTTGTCCCAAGCTCTGCATCTCTAGATCTGGGGACTGACTGTTGAGCTGATGGGGAAAGAAAAGCTCTCACACAAACCAGAAGCCAAATGTCCCCATATCTCTTGAATGAACAAGTCACTTTTGACAACAGCCAGGTGAATATAAAAACTTAATAAAGCTGTGGGAAGTAAATCTTAATCTTCTTTTCTGCTACTTAGAGTTAAATTCACTAGATCTTGATTAGGAATCAAAATTTGAATTGGGACATGTTCAAATTCTTTCTAGTGGTAGTTGCCTATACTGTCATCACTGCTGTTGGTTGAGCATTTGTGGTGTACCACGCTGTGTACTCAAGGGTATTACATTCATCTTCTCATTTAATCCTCACAACAATCAGAAGAAGGTAGGTATTACCATCCCACTTCATAGAAACAGAAGCTGAGGTTCAAAGAGGTTAAGTCATTTGCCCAAATGGCTGAGCCAAAGCCTGCCATCCACCTAACCATTATTTTCTTTCCCGAACATACCAGGCTGTCTCCTCATAACTTCCAAGCATGCACTTAAAACTCCACACGAATACAAGGTTCATGGGACATGGTATTCATAGAAAGGGAGGCAGAAAGCTGGTCTGTTCCTGATAGGCTTGTAATTTAATATCGTTCTGTTCATGTGCTTTGGATGGGAGCACATGTGGCATATGATGCTAACCAGTGGTTCCCATACCCCTGGCTTCCTAATTTTAATGTTTGCTCACAGCATAGTAGATTGACATCAAATAGTGGCTGATGATGATGAAAATAAAGGTCAAATAAGTTGAGCCAATAACAGCCCCTTTTTTCCTTCTGTCTGCGTATACAAAGCACTGTCATGCACACAATCTATTCTGACCCTCACAACAACCCATAAGGGTGTAAATAGTATTTCCATTTTACAAATGAGGGTCACACAAACTACTACATGGCAGAGCAGATACTCCAACTCACGTATTCTGGTTGAAGCCTATTGCTTTTTCTTTTCTAAACACTTTCCCTCAGCAAGTTGGAATTAGACTTCACAAGTCTCCTTCAGAGAACACAAATCTTTTCTTATTCCATTCCTGTTTGGTTGCCTACGTCCAATCTCCTCCTCCCCAGAGACGCCAAAAAAAAAAATCCTTTAAGGTATTTGGGAGCCAAACTCCACTTGTTAAAATCTCAAATTATGGAGACAATCAGCAGACACAACCTAACCCCAATTCTTTTGGAGGGAAGGTTGGTTTAGAGGCAGATCCAGCAATCTGCTTTGGGCCACTCTGGGTGGGGTAGGTGAAATAAGATGGGTCACTGTTAACTAATTTTAATATTGGATTGGCCATTGGTTATAACTGATTACCATTCTCCCCTGGATTTTCACCCAGGACTGAAAACTTGGTTCTGCTAACCCTGTTCCTTTATGAGGAACATTTTAAAGGTTCCTTTATAAGGTGGGAGTTTTTTTTCTATGAACCTATAGGGGAGAAAAAAGATCAGCAGAAGTCGTTACTTTTTTTTTTTTTTTTTTTTTTGAGACAGAGTCTCACTCCGTTGCTCAGGCTGGAGTGCAGTGGTGCTATCTCGGCTCACTGCAACCTCCACCTCCTGGGTTCAAGCAATTCTCCTGCCTCAGCCTCCTGAGTAGCTGGGATTGCAGGTGCCCACCACCACACCCGGCTAATTTTTGTATTTTTAGTAAAGACAGGGTTTCACCATGTTGGCCAGGCTGGTCTCAAACTACCAATCTCAGGTGATCCACTTGCCTTGGGCTCCCAAAGTGCTGGGATTACAGGAGTGAGCCACCATGCCTGGCCAGAACTGGTTACTTCTGTAGACAAAAGAATACTACTACTTAATTAGGCTTTCTGTGTGACAGAAAGAGAAAGAAAATATAAAAGTTTCAATTCATCCAATTCTTAATAAGAAATATATAAATAAAAGTTTTTAAAATTACACTTCATTTTAATGTTATCAGTCAAGGTCCCTGCAAGAGACGGATGGTATGGTACACTCAAACTGGGTAACACAGGAGAGTTTTAAGAAAGCAACTAAATCCAAAATACTATCAAGGAATCAATATAAAAATTGTTAATATTTTTCACATACTAAGTTTTCAAAATATTTTGTGTATATTACATTTACAGCACATCTTAATTAGGACTAGCTGTGTGTTCACCTCACATGTGGCTTGTAGCTACCATACTGGACAGCACATGTCCAAAAAAATACACATAAAGTTAAAGTTTAAAAGACACAGGAACTAAGCCCTCATTGTCTTTCCCTTGGAAGGTAGTTTAAAGAGCTATAGATGCTGTAACATTCTTGCTATTATTTATTATACATGACATTATTCCTAAAAAAGCTTTTGAGATCCTAGGTTGTATTCTTCAGGTTTTGTTGCCTTCCCATGAAGATTTGAAGGCAGGGATGCCTGTTATTCAGTCCAAGATGCATGACGAGAGACCTTGGGAAAGTTTCATCTGGATTTAAAGATAATTCTTGATGCTTACATTCCATACTCAAAATGTAAATTTGAATATTAAAATAAAGATGATTTTTTTTTTTGGAGCTAGTCTTGCTCTGTTGCCCAGGCTGGAATGCAGTGGCATGATCATGGCTCACTGCAGCCTCGACCTCCCAGGCTCAAGCAAGGCTACAGGTGTGCACCTAAGTAGCTAGGACTACAGGTGTGCACCACTATGTCTAGCTATTTTTTTTTTCTGTAGAGACAGGGTTTTCCTATGTTGTCCAGGCTGGTCTCAAACTCCTGGCCTCAAGCAATCCTCCTGGCTTGGCCTCCCAAAGTGTTGAGATTACAGGTGTAAGCCACTGCACCTGGCCAAGATGAATATTTTAATAGCTCACAGAACAAAGTTTGCCACATAATGATAAAATTACTATGAAAATATATTCCCTTTATTGTCAGTTTAAAAGATGAACTGAGTTTCACCCAAACTGGTCTGGCCCCTCTCTGATTCAAATACCAATAGTTGCTCTGATTCAAATTCCAACTGTTAGAACATGACAGTTGCTCATAACTAGCTTTGCTTACTAACCATGTTTCTTTCCATTTGTATTAGGTTCTTTACTTTTTATAACAGCCTCAGAGTTTCATGAATTGCTGCAATAAACACTGATTTTCATGTTTGTGAGTCTGCAAGCCAGCTGGGCAGCTCTACTTCAGGTGGTAAGGGTGGATCAGACCTATTCCATATACCTGTTGTTCTCCTTGTCCAGTGGTTTCTAGGGATATGTTCTCATGATGAACCCCGCAGAGGCTCGTGAAGGTGAGAGGAAACTAGGATGCCTCTTAAGGCCTTGGTCAGGATGGGGTCTCATGTCACTTCCGTCACAGGCTATTGTAAGTCATATGAGCAAGCTCAATAAAATATAAACAAGTTAGAAAAACAGTGGGAGGAATGGCAAAGTCATATGGCCAAGGCCATGAGTGATTAATTTTAACACAGGAAAAAAGTGAAGCATTAAACACAATTATTTAATATACAGTGTCTTATTAACTGAAATATAAAATGTGTTTACTGTAAAATATAATCTGTTTATCTCACCAAAGAAATATTATCTTTAAAAAATATCATTACTTCTAAGACATCATCAGTCTGCAACTTCTTTCCATAGCCTTAATCAGGATGCTCTGGCAGCTCCCACATTAGCCTTGCATTCTAAACTGGTAGATGTCCTAGGAAACCATACATCTATTTATTTTTCTTATTTTATACGTTTAGGACAATGTATAGCTAATTGCCCAACTTTTTATTTGCATACAAATCTAACACAACTGAACACAATCAGTTTTATCACAGGTATAATGGATTTTTCAATAGTGAAGAGAGAGGTGCCTCCATGAGCCTTCTCTTTAGAAAAGTGGCATTCAAGACTCTTCATTTGAAGTGAAGATTGCTATGTCTTTTGCATTGCTCTATTTTAGATAAATTAAGTTATAAATTGACACTATAATCAACTGACACCATGATCAGTGATGATGATCACCCTCATCAGCACTAGAGTTGACTTTTCATTTTTATAACCCCTTTGCATGTATGTTGAATGGCAAAGTTCATCAGAGAACATGTATTAGTCAAAGGGAAGTAAGATACCCTCATCTAAGAAATAACATCACCTCTTCTAATGAAGTTCTAAGAAGAGAGGGAAGAAAAAGTCTTGGGAGCTAGTCAGGGAATAGTGTGTATTTGCAATTACCTAAACTGAACTCTATCATTACTCCTAACCCAGTTCCTCCTCCTGTGTTTTACATGATTAATGCCACCCCTGCCTCAACGAACCAAGATCAGCTTCATCACTGGGACCTCCCCATTCTTCCTGTGCAATATTTTTCTTTTTTATTTCTCCTTCTAATATTACTGTTATTGCTCCAGTAAAGATCTGTAATATATTTCACCTGGACTGATACCAGGAATGGTGGTGTTGCTTCCAATCTGTTGCTGCTAGATTAATCTTTGCAAAGTACAGGCTTAACTTCATTGCTCCTCAACTAAAACCACTGGTGGTCCATTGCCTACAAAATAAAGTCAACCTCCCCAGCAGACATTCAAGGCTTTCAATGATCCATGGCTGTCAGCTCTCTCCAGGCTCACATCCCACTCCACTCCTCTGATGTTTCCTACACTACACTACACTACAGCCAGGTAGAATGACTGTTCACCCAACACCACTCAGGTTGTCTTCTCAACTTGGAATACTCTTGCACCTTCAAAGCTCAGTTCAAATGCCCCTTCATTTGTGAAGCCTTCTCCAAATCTCCAAGTCAGAATGTCTCTTCCTTGTGCTACCACAACCCTTTACCTGAGCCTCCATTAGTGCACTGAGACCATTCTGTTCAGTGTCTGGGTGAAGCTTCTTGGTGCAAAATATGTTACCTATTTCTTTCTGAAAAGTTGGATTCAGGGATATTTTAGCAGGACCTAAGGTAATAGTTCTAGCCAACCTCCCTGTCCACTGCCAGGCCGACTACAAACCCTTCTGTTGCTGGCGAGCTGGTCCACACCACTAGTTCTGCTTCATTCTATTTATCTCTTGATGTGACCATCTTCTTCCTCCAGGTTTTAAGAACCAGCCCAACTCCTGGTTCCCTGATGAAGCTTTTAGTCCTCTAGCCACATCGAACTTTTCCTTTTTGGAACATGCCTTTAGTTTCTGTGTAGTTTGCCATGCAGCACTTCATTGTACACATTATTAAAACAGAATTTTAAGGATTAGTATGAACCTTAAAAGATCATGCATCTCAAAATTTAATGTACATACAAATTACCCAGGGATTTTCTTGAAATAAAAATTATTTAATTTTAATTAATATAAATAATTCAGTAGGTCTGGGGTGAGGCCTGAGGTTCTACATTTCCAACAAGCTGCCAGGTAAAGCCAATACATCTGTCCAGGAATCACACTTTGAGTATCAAAGGTCTAGATGACATTATCATTCCAAAGAGTTTCTTTTACAGGCTCTCAGATCAGTGTTCATCCACTACCTGACTGCTGTCATTCATAGGCAGTCTGTTCCACAGCGGGCCAGCTAACATGGCATTTACAAAGCTCACTCCTCTTATATAACAACCCAAGTGTTTCTTTTGTCAGTTGTCTGTGCCCCAGGAGATCCCTCTCTGCCTTGCCTTGCCCTCTGCCTTTGGGGGCCAGCACCTCACACTCAGTGAAGGCCTGGAGTGCTTAAGAGGGATTTCTTCCAGTTCTCTTGCCCTGGCCTTCAGTGTATTAGGTGTATGACCTCCATGCTCTCAGTAGAGGCCCATAGAAAAGAGCAGGTAGGTTATGCCAGCTCACACGCATCCTTTAAAAATGGTTTAGAAGTTTAGCTGGTTTCTTATTATTCCTGACTATGGATGTTTCCTTCTGTCACTCTACTAGGGATGAAACAGCTAATTATGTTCAAGAGTTAAATTTAGATTGGTTTTTAAAAACTATGATTGTATTAGTTCGTTTCCATGCTGCTGATAAAGACATATCTGAGACTGGGAATAAAAAGGGTTTAATTGGACTTACAGTTCCACATGGCTGGGGAGGCCTCAAAATCAGGTGGGAGGCAAAAGGTACTTCTTACATGGTGGCATCAAGAGAAAAATGAGGAAGAAGCAAAAGCAGAAACTCTTGATAAACCCATCAGATCTTGTGGGACTTATTATCATGAGAATAGCACAGAAAAGACTGGCCTCCATGATTCAATTACCTCCCCCTGGGTCCCTCCCACAACATGTGAGAATTCTGGGAGATACAATTCAAGTTGAGATTTGGGTGGGGACACAGCCAAACCATATCATTCTGCCCTGGGCTCCTCCAAATTTCATAATCCTCACATTTCAAAACCAATCATTCCTTCCCAACAGTTCCCCAAAGTCTTAACTCATTTCAGCATTAACCCCAAAGTCCACAGTCCAAAGTCTCATCTGAGACAAGGCAAGTCCCTTCCACTTACAAGCCTGTAAAAGCAAGCTAGTTACCTCCTAGATACAATGGGGGGGTGGGTACAGGTATTGGGTAAATACAGCTGTTCCAAATGAGAGAAATTGGCCAAAACAAAGGGGTTACAGGGTCCGTGCAAGTCTGAAATCCAGTGGGGCAGTCAAATTTTAAAGCTCCATAATGATCTCCTTTGACTCCATGTCTCACATTCAGGTCACGCTGACGCAAGAGATAGGTTCCCATGGTCTTGGGCAGCTCCGCCCCTGTGGCTTTGCAGAGTACAGCCTCCCTCCTGGCTGCTTTCTCAGGCTGATGTTGAGTATCTGTGGCTTTTCCAGGCACAAGATGCAAGTTGGTGGTTGATCTACCATTCTGGGGTCTACCATTCTGGGACTGTGGACTTCTTCTCACAGCTCCACTAGGCAGTGCCCCAGTAGGGACTCTGTGTGGGGGCTCTGCCCCACATTTCCCTTCCACACTGCCCTAGGAGAGGTTCTCCATGAGGTTCTCTGCCCCTGCAGCAAACTTTTGCCTGGACATCCAGGTGTTTCCATATATCTTCTGAAATCTAGGCAGAGGTTCTCAAATCTCAATTCTTGACATCTGTGCACCCGCAGGCTCAACATCACATGGAAGCTGCCAATGCTTGGGGCCTCTAACCTCTGAAGCCACAGCCCAAGCTCTATGTTGGCTTCTTTCAGCCATGGCTGGAGCAGCTGGGACACAGTCCCAGGGACACCAAGTCCTAGGGACACCAAGTCCCTAGGCTGCACACAGCACAGACACCCTGGGCCCAGCCCACAAAACCACTTTTTCCTCCTGGGCCTCTGGGCCTGTGATGGGAGGGGCTGCCATGAAGGTCTCTGACATGACCTGGAGACATTTTCCCCATGGTCTTGGGGATTAACATTAGGCTCCTTGCTGCTTATGCAAATTTCTGCAGCCAGCTTGAATTTCTTCTTAAAAAAAAATGGGTTTTTCTTTCCTACTGCATCAGGCTGCAAATTTTCCACTTTTATGTTCTTGTTTCCCTTTTAAAAAAGAATGTTTTTAACAGCACCCAAGTCACCTTTTGAATGCTTTGCAGCTTAGAAATTTATTCCACCAGATACCCTAAATCATCTCTCTCAAGCTTAAAGTTCCACAAATCTCTAGGGCAGGGGTGAAATGCTGCCAGTCTCCTTGCTAAAACATAACAAGCGTCACCTTTACTCCAGTTCCCAACAAGGTCTTCATCTCCATCTGAGACCACCTCAGCCTGGACCTTATTGTTCATATCACTATCAGTATTTTTGTCAATGCCATTCACAAGTCTCTAGGAGGTTCCAAACTTTCCCACATTTTCCTATCTTCTTCTGAGCCCTCCAGATTATTTCAACACCCAGTTCCAAAGTTGCTTCCACATTTTCGGGTATCTTTTCAGCAATGCCCCACTCTACTGGTACTATTAGTCCGTTTTCATGCTGCTGATAAAGACATACCTGAGACTGGTAACAAAAAGAGGTTTAATTAGACTTATAGTTCCACCTGGCTGGGGAGGCCTCAGAATCATGGCAGGAGGTGAAAGGCATTTCTTACATGGCAGCAGCAAGAGAAAAATGAAGCAGCAGCAAAAGCAGAAACCCCTGATAAACCCATCAGATCTCGTGAGACTTATTCACTATCACAAGAATAGCATGGGAAAGACCAGCCCCCTTGATTCAATTACCTCCCCCTGGGTCCTGTGGGAATTCTGGAAGGTACAATTCAAGTTGAGATTTGGGTGGGGACACAGCCAAACCATATCAATGATTTTGTACTTTAACCAGCTGAATGGAAGTACAATCTCTTGCCATATGCCACAATAATTATTTGCAAAATGAGTAAACATATCATAAGGAAATTATTTTTTACAAGGTTTGAAACCTGAAATGCAATCTATTATCATACATAACTAAAAATAGAGCCTCAATAAACAGATTCCCAGTTTTGAAAATGCAACATTTGTACTCCACATTGTCAGTTTTCTTAGGTATATTTATAAATACTCCTATAAAAATGTAAAGAAACACATAATGTAGATTGCTAATTTTATAATAACACAAGTTGATTTTGACATCCAACTTATTTTATTAATTATGAAATGACTTTTGGCCTAGTAACAATGAAAAGGGGGGCAAATACAGATAAATGATAATTCTTAGAATGAACTACTCAGCACCAATTCTAAGTTTTTCTCGATGGTAAATCATAATGTTCCCTTTCTCCTCGGTTCTGCAATCTATAAGCATACCATAATTGTAATCAATAGCTTAAAAATATGTCTCTCTGTCCTGGTCTGTTTCTGTATCTCTTGGATTTTTACCTTTGCAATAGTCAACTGAACCCAACCTTCTTGGAGTACTCATGAAGATGGAAGTCCATGTGGAGAATACGGGATGAATCCACTCTGTCTCCTGCAGTGAAGTCTATTTGAAGGATGTATTTGGCTGTCTTCTGGACAGGCCATTCTAATAACAGAAACAAGTTATTTTAAAACTTATTGGAATATTCAAATATTAACCAAAGTAGAAAAATATAATACACATCCACGTGCCCATCACACAACTTCACTGATTATCATCATTTAGCCAGTCTTGAAGAAGCAAGTGCTAATTACAATCACAAATGAAACAAGATTCAGACTTCATGAAGAGCACTGCGCTATAATAAAAGAAGAAATGAGCACATACATTCTTTTACTGACAGTCAAATGGTGAAGGTCGGCAGAATCATTATGTGATGCAAAATGGCAAAAGTATACAGACAGTGCATCCAGAGGAAGGTACCTTGCTGAATGACTAGAATGGAAGTAGGAGACATTTTGCAGGCCCCCTTCATCCTGCAGGGAGAACCAGAACTACAGCAGCTCTATTTGCCTATTTCTCTTTAAATTACAAAGTTAAAATTTGGGAGTAGTAGAAAATCAATTGGTTATCTTATAGAGTCTCCTAGAATATTTCATTGGCATTGAGAAGGTGGAAAATGCAAACAAATTATATACTTTAAAATGTAATTTGCTTTTCACATATGCTTAAAGCCTAAAACCTCTTAATAAACTTCTTCCGAAATATACATTTGTGGGACAATTCTAGTATGTTTTAAATGTAACTCTTTCATAGTGTTTATAGAGAACTCTATTTTTTTCCAACTGCAATCCCTTCTTACCCAAATTTCTAACATGCTGTATTGTATGGATCTGTCAGTAGTGGGTCAGTTAAAAGGAAGAGGGTAGGAGGAATCCTGTCTTGACTGTCATCTGCCTTATTTTTTCTTAGGCCAAGGCTTTTTAGGCTAACTAGATTTTTCCTTTAGGTTTCTCCACTTGATTGGAATACCTTTGAGTCATTTTAATCCTGTCTATAGTAGATGAAGAAATTAGGGAAGTAAGAAAAACTTGGTAATTTGAAACAAAAACTTGAATCTGATTTTAAGAGAGTAGCTTAGTTCAACATGGAATATCCATTTATATTGAAACTCATTCTTTCCTATAGTATACTTGTAACCCTGACCCCATATCTGGTACTGAGTGACAAGAGGGAAGAAAAAGGAAGGCTTTTGAGAAAAGGCCTTTTTACATGCTCTCTTTGGAATACTATAAAATTCCTAACCCAATCCACCATCAGTAATAGAGGTTTTCCTAAGAGAAGTAAGGAATTTTTATTGACCAGCATTGTCTTATCTTGTACAATGGAAGACAGTGGGTTGGAGTTAGGGTGTAGAATTATAATGGTGGAATAGAGCTATATTATCATAAGGGAAATGAAACTTAATTTCTGGTTTAACTGGTAGCAACTGCTAGCTACTGGAAACCTAGGTACAGATAAACGGATCAGTTTTGCAACCCCAAGCCATGAAGGAGAAGTGACAGTCATTTCAAGAGGTCCTGGCCAACCTCTGTAGAGGTTGTATCTAAACCCTGAATATGTGTGAATTCATGAAACACTTGTTTTCTAACATGTTTACATATCAATGGGAGTGATTAGGGATAGGGTTGAGAAAGATTATCCCATAGCTCAATCAATATTTACCTCTGACTTCTGCCTCTGCAATTATCGGTACCAAGATTCCTGTCAAGTGAAGAAGGTGAGGAAGATAGATGAGATATTAGTAGAAAAGTTATGAGAGAAAAACTGAGTAGTCTCTGAAGAAATACCAAAATAATCCAAACTAGGTTCAGGCAGGAGTTAACATCTAACCAGATATATACAGAATAATGTCATAGATAACTGGAGAAAATAAACTGTAAATCGGGGAAAGGCACATAATGACTTTCTCTATACACCTCTTTGTGTCCCTTCAACCTTTTCTCTCTTCTGTGGCCTTATTTTCTATTCCAGTTTTTCTATTCCAGCACTTCTCTTTTCCTGACTTGTCTTTTGATTTCTATACCTTTTTGTATCCTTCCTTCTCTTGTTCTTTCCCTTTAGGGTGTCATGCTTTACTTTTCTCCTTGCCTTGCACTTCAATTTCTGAGTACAGTGATCTGCTAATGCTCTCACCTAAGTGGTACAGATTTTAAAACTACTGAATGATAGAAGAAAGGACTACTGGGTTGTGTATGTTAAAAATATTTTTTGTAGCATATCTATAAGGAATATTTTTAAGGCCCTTGTCTAAAAATCATGGCCTTTACATTTATGTTTCTGATTTTTTTTTTTTTTTTTTTTTTTTTTGAGATGGAGTCTCTCACTCTGTTACCCAGGCCGGAGTGCAGTGGCACAATCTTGGCTCACTGCAACTTCCGCCTCCTGGGTTCAAGTGACTCTCCTGCCTCAGCCTCCCAAGTAGCTGGGATTACGGGCGCCTGCCACCACGCCCAGCTAATTTTTGTATTTTTAGTAGAGACAGAGTTTTGCATTGTTGGCCAGGCTGGTCTCAAACTTCTGACCTCAGGTGATCCGCCCACGTTGGCCTTCCAAAGTGCTGGGATTACAGATGTGAGCCATTGTGCCTGGCCTGTTTCTGATACTCTTTATGGTCAAGAATTAAACTATTTAAATGTAAGTTATATTTACTTCAATCCTAAGAAATAACTTAATGGGGTATTTTCAACTCATAGCAATCAGAAATAACCTCGGTTGTAAATTGAATCTATAGCGCAACAAATATTGAGTGATAATTTTATACCAATTTTGAATGTTCATACAAATGCCCTAATTTGAAAGAAGTTTGAGTGTTTCATTGAAATAAAATACCATTCCTTAGTGTAGAGAACAAAATGACTGACTTGTTTAAATACCAATCAGGATTTATGTTAACAGGAAGTGGGTGGTCCTGAAAAGATCTTGGTCTTTGTAAGAATGTTTCTTGGGGCTGGGCGCGGTGGCTCATGCCTGTAATCCCAGCACTTTGGGAGGCCGAGGTGGGCGGATCACAAGGTCAGGAAATCGAGACCATCCTGGCTAACACGGTGAAACCCTGTCTCTACTAAAAATACAAAAAATTAGCCGGGCGTGGTGGCGGGCACCTGTAGTCCCAGCTACTCGGGAGGCTGAGGCAGGAGAATGGCGTGAACCCAGGAAGTGGAGTTTGCAGTGAGCCAAGATAGTGCCATTGCAGCCTGGCCTGGGCGAAAGAGCGAGACTCTGTCTCAAAAAAAAAAAAAAAAAAGAATGTTTCTTGGTCAAAGTCCAAGTCTTCTGACGGCATTTATTCTTGTGGCTCACTCGGTGGGTGGTAATAGTAAAATATTTGCCTTGGTCCAGTTCCATTGTTGAAAACAAAATTTCTTAACTCCATTTGTTTTTGCAATTTTTGAGAAGGTGGCAATCTTTGTCCACAACCTCTATTAACACATTTTTTCAAGGGCATTTTCTCTGAAAAATCACTGTTGGAATGATCATATAAAAGTCCCAGTGTATGATCTGATACTTCATCAGTACATTCTAAATCTTCCAAATTCATTTCATCATAAGAATAGTGTTGGTGGAAAGGTCTTTACCTTTGCAAACCACTTCAACTGAAGTAATGAAAACCTTGTCCAGGTAACTGGTTCTGAAAATCCCCATGAGATGAGTACTCACAGCTATATGGTAGACTTGTTTTTATCTCCAGCCTCAACAAAACCAAAATCTTTCATTGGAAGTGTTCCTGAAAGTTACTATAGGCCTGGTTATGAACAGTATGCATCTTTTGTCTACAAGCTTTGCTAACAAAATCAAAATCATCTCCAGGGTCTGGTTCATGGAGGTCACTGTGAGGCTGGTGATCATTAAATGGTCTTGGTTTTGTTCTAGGCACCCAGTTAATGAACTCCATCTCCTCTTGGGAGACATTGTAACACTGATGATTAGCAAAAAAAAAAAATGAACATCTTGATCCTAGTCCCTTGCTAGCAAAATCCCAGTCTCTCAAGTGTCTCTTTTCTGGTATGCTGTCGCTACACTGGTATTCATCAAAATCCCTATGCCTTTGGACAGGTTCACTGTTGGCATAATCATAATTCTTTATCTGTACACCATTTTGAGGGTATTGATCATTAAGAAGCCTTGACTTTTTCCCAGACCCATGTGTGGCAGGGGAAATATGCTATAAATTCCCAGTATTTTAACAATAAATAAAAGATAAATGCTATGCTATTAGCAAAATCTCCCTTTACCCAATTCAACAGGACACAAGATGACTTTGGTGTGATGTGTCCTAAACTGGGTTGTGCCTCATTTTCATTTCTCCTTTTTATCTATTTGTGAGCCCAAAACACCCTCCCACTGAAGCAGCCTCGTTGTCTGGGGTGACACCTGAGGTTTGCTGTCTGACAGCCACAGAGATCAAGGATGCAGACACACAAAGAGTGAGGTTAAGATCAGAAATTTAACAGGCAAAAGAATAGCTCTCTGCTACAGAGAGGGGTCTGCCAAGGACTCTTTTGCCCTCACTATCTGCCTAAATAATCTCTATCTCCTGTATCACTATCAGCTATCAGCCTGTAACTATAAGCTTTAAAAATTCCAAACTTGTTTTGGTGTTAAACAATAAATTTTTAGTAAAAACTGGTGAACACATTTCACGGCATCTTTTCATTTAAAGGAAATGTGTCATAACCAGGTCACTTTTACTGTAATTTGATGCATTAAAGAAGTAATCTTACAAATATGGCTGATGACATGCTGGTTTATTGTACTGACTTCATGTCAGAAGAAACAATCAAAATATAACTTACTCCTAAAGACATTCAGCTGATAACATAAAATATTTATTATATAAATAACATATTTGGGCTGTTTCTTGTTCTTAGTTACTATAAATAAAGCTGCTATGAACATTCATATCAGATTTATGAGTGAACAAAAGTTTTCATTTCTCTGGGATAAATGCCCAAGAGTGAAACTGTTGGGTCATATGCTAAGTCTGTTTCTATTTTTATAAGGAACTGCTAAACTGTTTTATAACATAAAAAACACTCCAACTTGAAATAGAGATAAAAAAGAATAGATATCAGTTAGAATGAAAAAAGATAACTTTTAAAGACCTAGGATAAGATACTATAATTGACCACAAATTAGAACTGTGCTTCCTAGCAACAAGAACATAAAATTTCATTAAAAAACAAAACAAAACTCAACCTAAACAAAAATAACCCTCCAAGCCCCACAATATCACCTGAAAACAAGCCAACCGATTTCTGGCACTAACTTCTTTTTTTTTTTTTTTTTTTTTTGAGACAGAGTCTTGCTCTATTGCCCAGGTTGGAGTGCAGTGGCGTGATCTCGGCTCACTGCAAGCTCTGCCTCCTGGGTTCACACCATTTTCCTGCCTCAGCCTCCCGAATAGCTGGGACTACAAGTGCCCACCAACACGCCTGGCTAATTTTTTATATTTTTAGTAGAGACAGAGTTTCACTGTGTTAGCCAGGATGGTCTCAATCTCCTGACCTCGCGATCTGCCCTCCTTGGCCACCCAAAGTGTTGGGATTACAGGTGTGAGCCACCACGCCCGGCCTCTGGCACTACCTCCTAAGAGGGATTTTCCCAAGGATTTATAAGAAACAGGAATATAATAGTTATTTTCAATGTTGAAGATAAATGCTTCCTCGGAATGGGAGAGCAGAGATTGTGTGAGGGAAAGGAACTGTGTCAAGGCAATATGAAGTGCTGTGGGAAGTTGAGCTCTGTATACCCTTCCTGTATGTTATGTCCTGTGAGGCTAATGCCTAACAGTGCCTGGCATTGCTCAAGTGCTCCTTCTCCTAGGAAACAGAAAATTCAGAATTGTGTCTGTTCTAACTTGTATTAAATCAGTTCACAGTAGATAATCTCAGTGTATTGAAAATAAGTTATATATTTCATTTTTTTCTCAAAAAATCAAACCAAAGACAAACACAAACTATTTCTTATATTTAAACTAGTACTGTGTATTCTGAAATTAGTTTTATAGAGAAAAATGCCACCAGAGTGCAAAAACTTTTCAAAGATAGGGAAGATTGCAAGATTTTTTTCTATTGTCTCTATCAGTTTATAAATACACACACACACACACACACACACACACACACATCATATGTGAAAGTCATAGAAGAGATTCTAGTACCATTTGGTAAACCTTAATTCAGTTTCTGATATATTGGTAGAATAAATATAAGTTATTACTAAGAATCATAGCATTTTAGATTTTGAAGAGCATAGAGATTATCTATTTCAACATTTCCCAGTTTGGAGAACATTACTGTCCCATATCATAATGCTTGTTCTGTGGGGGAAAAAAGTGAGTTCTGTGCTAAATAAGTTGGGGAAATGCTGGGCTAAATACAATTTAATAAATTTCTTAAGGATTTCTAATGCTTTTAATGAGTGAATGTTCATGGTCATAGTGGGCTGCATTTCCCAAACTTATTTGACTTAAAAAAAACCTTTTTATTCCTGTAAAACTAACAATATCTCATGAAACACTATGTTTTTAGAATACAGCATAAGAATAGCTAACTGATCTGGTCCAACTCATGTATGTTATAAATTAAATATCTGTGGCCTAAAAAGGTTATCACTTACTCTAGTTCACATACAATTAACAGGTGGCAGAGCTAAGATTTGAACCCAAATTTCCTGATTCCCAATCCTATGGATTTCCCCCACTACTCTGCTATTATTTAAAAAATATGTTTCATAATTTTTATAAAATATTCATTTAAAATCATGTTACTAATGCCATGAAAGTCTTTATTTGGAGGCTAGTCTCTGGATTCTTCCATAGAATTATTGGTTGGGGGATTTGCATCTTCATCTGAACCCCAGACACCCATTCCAAGATTACTAGAAGAAAAATATCAATAAACAACAGAAACTTAAAATTCAATCAGAAACAGTCATAGGCTTTTAGAAACGTAAGTTGAACACAAAATAAGAAAAAGGCAAATCTATACACCATTCATATCTTGGGAATCTATAGATATGTTGCCATTTGTCATAGTGGAAACAAGAATAATACATCATCAAGCACAATTTTAGAGAGTATTTTCAATTGTTAGGATATACCCATTATCTCCTGTGGCCAAGAGAGCATAAAAATTATTAGGGGTTTAAAGAATAGGCACTATGAGGAAAGTTTAAAGGAAGTGATAGAGAGGAAGTGGGAAATAGGTTATGGGTACTGAAGTACTGAATTAACTAATGAGCCCTTATAAGTATTTTTAGCTTCACCAAAATATAATCAAAACAGTATACAAGATAATAATGGCATTTTAATATCTTTAATAGTGGAGATTTAGTACTAATTTTGCTTACTATTCCTCTCTTCATTAGAGACTTTTCAAGAACTCTTGCTTCAATAGATGGTTATAAATTCCCTTTTTTTCTTGTTGTAGATAATACACAAGTATCCCATGACTTTAAACATGTTTTTACTTAATCACTTATAAGATGCACATAATCAATCTGAAATTCTACAGAAAAAATTATGCATATTATAATTTTGTTTAAAAGGAATTTTAGCTGGATAGGAATTCCTGTACAGTCCTTTAGTACATAAGTAATGACTATTTGAGGTATAAATCTCAGAGCTAATAGCTAACACTTATTGAGCTCCTACCATATTTGGCACTGTGCTAAGAGCTTTACTTGTATTAACTCATTTAATTCTTACAACAACCTGTGAGGTATTATCTCCATATTATAGTTCAGAAAACTGCAGCATAAAAATCATAAAGTGGAAGCAGTGAAATTTAAACATAGGCTTTCTGGCCGTGCAGCCCATGTTCTTAGTTAATGCTATGGATTGAATGTTTGTGTGCCCCTAAAATTCATATGTTGAAGTCCTAATCCTCAAGTGTGATGGTATTTGAATGTGGAGACTTTGAGGAGTAATTAGGTCATGAGGGTGGAGCTGTCATGAATGGGAATAATGCTCTTATAAGAAGAGACATAAAAGAGATGATCTCTTTCTTGGATATGTGAGGATACAGCAAGAAGGTGTCTGTCTGCAAACCAGGAAGAGAGCCTTCACCAGGAACTGAATGAGCTGGCACCTTGATCTTGAACTTCCCAGCTGTCAGAACTGTAAGGAATAAATTTCTGTTGTTTAAACTACCCAGTGTATGGTATTTTTGTTACAGCAGTCTTAACTAAGACAGCCAAAAAGTTATATTGTCTCTTTCCAAGGAGGTAATTGATTTTAAGTACAAAGCAGTGGCCAGCCCTGTTCTATTCAGTACATGAGTCAACATGAGTTCAGGAAAATTTTACTTAAGTCTAATCTATTCCTAATTCAAATTATTTCTGGCCAGTTTGAATAAATCCTCCCAGATAACTCTAGTTTTCTTTCCAATACTGACCTCTAAATTACTTGAGCAGGACCTGCCTTTTTCTGAGGACTACATTTAGTCTGAAATATCTGGGTTTTTTTGTTTTTTGTTTTTTTTGAGACAGAGTTTCGCTCTTGTTGCCCAGGCTGAAGTGCAAATGGCACGATCTTGGCTCACTGCAAGCTCTGCCTCCCAGCTTCAAGCGATTCTCCTGCCTCAGCCTCCAAAGTAGCTGGGATTACAGACGCCTGCCACCATGCCCGGCTAATTTTTGTATTTTTAGTAGAGACAGGGTTTCACCATGTTGGCCAGGCCAGTCTGGAACTGCTGACCTCAGGTGATCCACCCACCTCGGCCTCCCAAAGTGCTGGGATTACAGGCATGAACCACTGCATCCAGCCCTAGTCTGAAATATCTTGATACTCACCCTCTACAAGCCTTTCCTCTTTCTGAGCTGTAGCTTACCTAGACACCTGAATTTCCTTTTCAGCTATCATTCATTGGAACCCAGACCTGGTAGGTGTTTCTTAAAATTTTCAGGGAGTTTATTTTCATGTTAGCTCTACAGCCTCACAGAAAATCAAAATCATGTAAGCAGTAGTATGTAACCAATATTTGGGTCCTAGAAGTACCCAAGCGTATTTTAAATGTTCATGGGACCTTGCAATCATCAAATCCAAATTTTTCATTTTATAGATAAGAAAAGTGGGCCAGGTGTTGTGGCTCATGCCTGTAATCCCAGCACTTTGGGAAGTTGAGGTGGGCGGATCACCTGAGGTCAGGAGGTTGAGACCAGCCTGGCCAACATGATGAAACCCTGTCTCCACTAAAAATACAAAAAAAAAAATTTGCCAGGCATGGTGGTGTGCGCCTGTAGTCCCAGCTACTTGGGAGGCAGAGGCAGGAGAATCGCTTGAACCCAGGAGGTGGAGGTTGCAGTGAGCCGAAATCGTGCTACTATCCTCCAGCCTGGGTGACAAGGCGAGACACTGTCTCAAAAAAAAAAAAAAAAAAAAATGACTCCCAGAAAAGACAGATCACTTAAAGCTAGACAGTGGGAAAACAACAAAAGTGTCATTTGTGGGTCCCCAAGACCAGTGTCATCCTTTTAAACTAGACAAACAAACGCTTAAACCTCATATTTTCAATTCAGTCCAACAAATATTTATGAAGAACCGAAGTAGTATTTGATCTAAAAGGGCTAGTCAAAGCTGGTCCATATTTACTATATTGGAATATAATTTCTGAAAACTGGCTGCAGTAGGCAGAATAATGCCCCTCCTCCCAGAAAGATATCTACATCTTAATCCCTGGCACCTCTGAATATGTTACCTTATATGGCAAATGGGAATTGGCAGATGTGACTAAGATGGGAAGATTGCCTGGATTATCCAGGTGGGCCCAATCTAATTACGTAGGCTCTTAAAACTGGAGAAACTTTCTGGCTGTGGAGATGTGACTATGGGTGAAAGGTACACAGAGATGCAAAGTTGTTGACTTTGAAGATGAAGGAAGGGGGCCAATATCCACGAAGTGTGGGTGGCATCTAGAAGCTTCAAAAGGCAAGGAAACATATCCCCTGTAGGGCCTCCAGGAAAGAATGCAGGTCTGGTGACACGTGATTTTAGCCCACTGAGACCCTCGTTGGACTTCTAACCTACGGAACTGTAAGGTTTTTTAAGCCACTAAATTTGCAATAATTTGTAATAGCAGCAGTGGAAAATCAACCCATTGGCACTGATAACAAACTCAAATTTCCAATTTCCTCTCTGGTCCAAGTATCAGCCCAAAAAGTAGGGATGTAAAATAGAACTCTGATTCATGAGGGCAGTGAATCTAGAAGGTTCTCAGACGTGGGTACATGAAATGATCACTTTTTAATTTTGATGTAATTGCTCTTGGGTGGGACCAGACATCAGGTTAAAAAAAAGTCATATAAATTCTAATGTATAATCAAGTTCAAAACTCTATTCTAGGAACAAAAGAATATAAGCATCTGAATTGCCTGTTAAGGGAATAACTTTGTTCTCTAATAGGTACCCAGGACTTTTTCTTTTTTTGAGAGACAGAGTCTCACTCTGTCACCCAGGCTGGAGTACAGTGGCACCACCATGGCTCACTGCACCCTCAACCTCCCAGGCTCAAGTGATCCTCCTGCCTCAACCTCCCAAGTAGCTTGGACCACAGGTACACACTACCACACCCAGCTAAATTTTTATTTTTTGTAGAGGTGGGATCTTCCTATGTTGCCCAAGCTGATCTTGAACTCCTGGGCTCAAGTGATCCTCCTGGCTCAGCCAAAGTGCTGGGATCAAAGGTGTGAGCCACTGTGCCTGGCCAGTAGCTAAGATTTCTTAGAAGACAAACACGATATCCTTACACCCAAACTGGTACAGCTAGAAGTTTTATAGACAGCAGTCAGCACAGGTTGCCAAGATGAGCAAAGCTGTGTTTCATTAAAGCATTACAAGGGTTATCCTTCAGATTTTAGCCAAAGGACTACGTACACAACTGCAGTCACCTGTGCCCCAGCAGTTCAATGACTTTGAGAGCTGGTGAAGCTAAATATCTCCTCTCTACATAATGCATCAACCTGGGTGATTGGTACCAAGTGAGAAACCTGGGAATCAACCCATTCCTCCCCCCAACTCACTCACCTACATCTCTTTGCCATTATTTTAATAAGTCTCTCTTTAAAAACCTCCAACTGTTTTCCTCACCATCTCTTCTGCCACTGCCTTAGATTAGGCCTTAATTAATTTTTCCTTTAATTTCTGTAATTGTTCCCACACTAATCTCTGTGCCCCAACCTACTTCCATTCTTCGATACTGTGAAACATATATTTGGTTATAGTCAATTTCCTGACATACAACTCCCAAAACCCTTGGAATCTCCAGAGTGGTAAGAGTGCCTTTTGTATACTACTGAGATGACTGGTGATTGGGGCCCCTGATAGCCTCAGCACGGGGACTGGTCCTCAGAAAAACCAAGGCAGGATTAAAGTGTTGGGACTTTCAGCTCTATCCCCCAACCTTTGGGGAGGGGAGAAAGGCCGTAGGTTAATCTCCTCACCAATGGCCAGTGATTTAATGCATCATCCTACCTAACGAAGCTTCCATAAAAATACAAAAGGCTTGGGTTTGGACAACTTCTGGATAGCTGAACATGTGGAGGTTCCTAGAAGGTGGCTTGCTTGGAAAGGGCATGGAAGCCTGGCTCCCCTTCCCACATACTTTGCCCTGTGCATCTCTTGTCTGGTTGTTCCTCTGTATCCTTTGCAATGTTCTTTTTAATAAATGGGTAAACATAAGCGTTTCCCCACATACTGTGAGGCACTCTAGGAAATTAATAGAATGATTTAGGAGGGGTTGTGGGAACTCTGATTTATAGCCTGTTGTCAGAAGTACAGACTGCAACCTGGGGCTTGTGATTGGCATCTGAAGTGAGGGACAGTTTTGTAAGACTAAGTCCTCAACCTATGGGATCTGATGCTATCTCCAGGTAGATAGTGTCAACAGAATTGAATTAGCGGACACCCAGATGGTGTCCACAGCAGAACTACTTGATGTGTGTGGGAAAATTCCCACACATCTGGAGTCAGAAGTGTTGAGTAGCTGTGTGAGAGCAGGGAAAACACCTTTTTTCCTACATGTAACCTATCTATTCGAATCTATCTTACTCTCTGGTGCCAGAGTGATCTAAGATACATAACTTATTATGTGACTTCTACATAAAATGCCTCCATGACTACATTTTGCCTTTAGGCTGCAATTCAAATCTTCATAAGACAAGTCAGCTCCTTGGAGCTCTCACCATTGCTATCTGCCCCTAGGTGAACCTATAATCTAGGCATTCTCACTACTTGTGAATCCCCCATGTGCCACGCTTTCACACCTCTGTGATCCAGCTTACATTGTTTTCTTTGCCTAGCCAACTCTTCCTTTACATTTTTGCTCAGACATCAGAATACTGACTCCACTTCTCCATTAACCTTCTCTGAGTACCCATACTTTCACTATCTGAAATTGCCTTATTTGTTGAATGCCTTTCTCCAGCACCATCCACACATTCGTTGTTTCATCCCATCATCAAATGTGTTTTAGGTGCCCAAAATATTCCCGATACCGTTTAAACACTTAGAGATACCAAATCAATCAAAGTCCCTGCCCTCAAGAGGGACAGACCAAAAGCAAGTACACACATCATTTCTGATAGTAATAAGTGCTTTGTAGGAAATCAAGATCATACAATCAACAGTGACTAAAAGAGAGGAACAGCACTAAATAAGACAGTCATGGAAAGCTGGCCCTCTGAGAAGGTGACATTTGAACTGAGCCATGCAAAGATAAAGCATTCTAGGCAGAGGAAACAGCAAGTGCAAAATCCCATCATATAAGGCCTTGCAAGTCCACACAGATTTACAAGCTTCATGGCCTGGTCTGGGTTAACCTGAAATAATCAAAAGGATCAAAATCCAGTCGAGTTTATTCAAGTAAAAAGCTGGGAATAGCCATCTGGGAGACACAGACTCCAGAGAAATAGAGTCAGTGTTCCAAAGTTCCAAGTTAAATTATTGTATATATAGGCAGAAAACAAAGAAGTTTAGTAGGTTTATAACATTTTCTAGAAGGCTAGTTTATGAGTTTCTTTTCTGTATGGCTTGTTTTCTTTACAGTTGGTTTTCATTTCCTTTCTGATTTAAAAGAGGTATTTAACACTCCATCTTAACACGGTGTGATAGCCATGAAACCTTTGGATGAGAAACTAAAAGAGAAGTTAATCTATAATAAAAATCAACAGTAACAGGGAAGGGGTCTTTCCTGGAGCCCTTTAGTCATTTGTAACATTTTGTAAAACAATGTAAGCAAGGAGGAAGGTTAATCTATAATCATAGAAACAAAGATTACAGCTTCCCAGGTTACAGCTGCTTGTAATGTGACTCAGGCCCCATAATCACATTTCTTTAAAGCTCAAAATAGTTTGGAGTTCCAACAGCTTAGATTTTGAATTACTTATTTTCACACCTGTCTTATTCATTGCTGAATCCTCAGAGCTAAGCAGAGTGCCAGGACACAGTAGGTATTCCATAAATACTTGTGGAATGGATAAAGTGTCTATTTGCTGGTTTACTTACCTATCTCCTTGAGGGCAAGGGCTCCTTCTGACCTCTGTAGGTCTAGTGTTGAGCTGTATGCCTGGCACATAGAGGTGCTTAACAGAGTTGCTAAGCAGCATACAAAAGATGTTGCTTGAGTACCATACAGCACATAAAAGATGTTGCATGAATACCATTATCTTCATTAGAGAAGATAAAATTAAATGGAAAGTATTCTTTAGGAATATGCCACTGAGTTTAGGCTAAAAGACACTAAGATTTTTGAATTGTTCCAGTGTTGTTCAGTTTAATAAAGTAGAAAACTGACACCCAGGCATGTTATAAAAGCAATCTTCTCAGGGAAAAATTACATATTAGTATCTATAAATAGCAATCACAACCTTAGATGGATATTAATGTTGACATGAGCTCAGAAAATGACTTATATGAATTCTAGTAAAAGATCCCCAGAGTTAATTTTCTGGTATTGTTAATTTTCAGATGTCATCTATTGGGAAGAACATTTCTTTAGGTAGGGACTAAAAACAAGCACAAGTAAAAGGTTGCGAAGGGAAGAAGACTATAAGGAGAGAACATTTAATCAAGCAGCTCTTATAAGAAATTAGTAACCAATAAATTTTCCTCCCAGAATACCTGAATAAATACTGAGAAGGAAATCCCTAGCTTTCAGGCAAAATTCAGTTTCTGGTTTGATTTTATTTAGCTTATGAAACACTGAAAGACCATAATGCAAACAAAACAGATGTGGTGTCAAAGAAACAAATATACATAAAACATTCATTCTTTTTATGAGCTATATAAACTATCCCAAAGACCTGTGATTTGAAGAGAAAGTGTTCCTTAGAGAAGTGGGGATTTTGTACATAACTGAGGTATGAGAAACATTTAGGGGTCATCTGGCAGACATGACAGCCAAAGTGACAAGAGAATGGGAATAAAAGCAAAGCCAAAGAAAGAGTTTTATAAAACCTCTACAGTGAGAAGAATAGGAGACAACCAAAGTGATTGAGAGCTATCAGAAAAGAGGCAAACCTGGATAATTACTGTGTTCAAAATAAAAAAATATAAGTACAGGTTGAGGATCCCTCATCCGTAATGCCCAGAAGAGTTTCAGATTTCAGATTTTTGTGGATTTTGGCATATTTGCACTATGCCAGTTGAGTATCCATAATCCCAAAATCTGAAATCTGAAATGCTCTAATGAGCATTTCCTTTGAGTGTCAGGTTGGTGCTCAAAAAGTTCCATATTTCGGAGCATTTCAATTTTCAGATTTTTGGATTTGGCATTCTCAATCTGTATGTGTAGATGCCAGATGCTGCAAAGAAAAGGCTGCAGGATTTGGCTAGGTTGTTGGTGATTTCTGAGAAGGCAATTTCATTAAGTGGTGAAAACAAACCACACATTTAAGAAGAGAATGGGACAGTAAAGAAATGGAGGTGTGATCACAGACAAGGTGTTTTCAAATGTTTGACAATAGGCACAACAAGAAAGTGGAATAGTAGTTCATACAAGAGAATAGAAACCAACAGAATACTTCTAGGTATATTTGAAAGCAAGAGGAAAGCGACAAGGGAGATTTAAGATGCCAGAGGGGAAAGTGATAGGGACAGTGAGATCCTAGAGCTAAAAAAGAATCACATTCTGTAGAAATGAAAGATTTTTTTCTTTAAAAAAAAAAAGGAAAATTTTTCTAAGAATAAGGCAAAGACTAATAAAAAGGGAAATGGGGTAGTGATCTATTCTTATAGTGATAATTAAATTCTATTGCCAATAATCTTAAGCTTTATTGTAAAGAATCTATCTAAATGGGATAATGGCAGAAAGCCACTCAGGAATACAAAATGCAAATTATAAATAGGGAAATGCAAATTAAAATCTCAATGACATACCCTTTCAAACCCACTAAAATAATAAATAAAAACGATAGACAATAACAAATATTGGCAAGGATGTAGAGAAATGGCTAAACTCACTTTGGAAGATAGTTGGGCAATTTGTTTAAAAGTTAAATATAAATTTACCATATGACCCAGAAATTTCACTCCTAGATATCAATCCATGAGAAATGAAAACATATATCCATACAAAGACCTCCATATGAATGTTCTTAGCAACCTTATTAACAGTAGCCAAAAATGGGAAACAACTGAAATGTCCACTGTGAACCCTGAATATCTGAGATGGGTCTCAGTTAATTTAGAAAGTTTATTTTGCCAAAGTTGAGGCCGCGTGCCTGTGAGACAGTCTCAGGAGGTCCTGATGACATGTGGCCAAGATGGAGCACAGTTTGGTTTTATACATTTTAGGGAGACATGAGACATAAATCAAATATATAAGATGAACACTGGTTTTGTCTAGAAAGGTGGGACAACTCAAAGCTGGGAGGGGGCTTCCAGGTCATAGGTAGATAAGAGACAAATGGCTGCATTCTTCTGAGTTTCTGATTAGCCTCTCCAAAGGAGGCAATCAGATATGCATTTATCTCAGGGAGCAGAGGGGTGACTTTGAATACAATGGGAGGCCGGTTTGCCCTAAGCAGTCCAGGCTTGACTTTTCCCTTTAGCTTAGTGATTTTGGGGCCCCAAGATTAATTTTCCTTTCACACCACCTACTGATGAATAGGTAGACAAAATGTGGTATATCTATATAATGTACTATTAGTCAGCAAAAACACAAACGAACTACTGATATATGCTGTATATCATGGACGAACCTCAAAAACATTATGCTAAACGAAAGAAGCCAAACACAAGAGACCAATATTGTAATGTTCCATTTATATGAAATGTCCACATGAGACAAATCTCTAGAGACAGAAACTACATTAATTGTTGCCTGGGGTTGGGGAATAGGAATGAACGGTTCATGAACATGAAGGATCTTATTAGGAAGATAGAAGTGTTTTAAAACTGATGTACAGTAATAGATGCATAAATAGGTAAATTTAATAAAAATCATTAAAGTGTATCCTTGAAGTGGGTGAATTATATGGTATGTTAAATACCTAACCAACAAACAAATGGAAACACATCCCATGTACATGGATGGGTAGATTCAATATTGTGAAAATGACCATACTGCCAAAAGCAATCTGTAAATTCAATGCAATCCCATCAAAATACCACTGTCATTCTTCACAGAACCAGAAAAAACAATCCTAAGATGCATATGGAACCAAAAAAGAGCCCACATAGTCAAAGCAAGACTAAGCAAAAAGAACAAATCTGGAGATACCACATTACCCAACTTCATACTATACTACAAGGCCATAAGAACCAAAACAGCATGGCACTGGTATAAAAACAGGCACATAGACCAGTGGAATAGAATAGAGAACCCAGAAATAAAGCCAAACACTTACAGCCAACTGATGTTCAACAAAGCAAACAAAAACATAAAGTGGGGAAAGCATACCCTATTCAACAAATTGTGCTGGGATAATTGGCAAGCCACATGTAGAAGAATGAAACTGGATCCTCATCTCTTACCTTATACAAAAATCAATTCAAGATGGATAAAAGACTTAAATCTAAGAACTAAAACCATAAAAATTCTAGAAGATAAAATTGGAAAAACCCTTTTAGACATCGGCTTAGGCGAAGACTTCATGACCAAGAACCCAAAAGCAAATGTAACAAAGATAAATAGATGGGACTTAATTAAACTAAAAAGCTTCTGCACAGCAAAATAATAACAATAATAATAATCAGCAGAGTAAACAGACAACCAACAGAGTGGGAGAAAATCTTTGCAAACTATGCATCCAATGAAGGACTAATATCCAGAATCTACAGGAACTCAAACAAATTAGCAAGAAAAAAACAAACAGTCCCATCAAAAAGTGGGCTAAGGACATGAATAGACAATTCTCAAAATAAGATATACAAATGGCCAACAAACATATGAAAAAATGCTCAACATCACTGATTATCAGGGAAATGCAAATCAAAACCACAATGCGATACTACCTTACTCCTGCAAGAATAGCCATAATCAAAAAAAAAAAAATAGATGTTGGTGTGGATGTGGTGAAAAGGGAACACTTTTACACTGCTGGTGGGAATGTAAATTAGTACAACCACTATGGAAAACAGTGTGGAGATTCCTTAAAGTACTAAAAGTAGAACTACATTTAATCCAGCAATCCCACTACTGGGTATCTACCCAGAGGAAAAGAAGTCATTATACAAAAAAGATACTTACACACACTTGTTTATAGCAGCACAATTCACAATTGCAAAATCTGCCAAAATATGGAACCAGTACAAATGCCCATCGATCAACGAGTGGATAAAGAAAATGTGGTGTGTATACACACACACACACACACACACACACACACACACACACACACACACACTAGGGAATACCACTCAGCCATAACAACGAATGAAATAATGGCATTTGTAGCAACCTGGATGGAATTGGAGACAATTATTCTAAGTGAAATAACTCAGGAATGGAAAACCAAATATCATATGTTCTCACTCATAAGTGGGAGCTAAGCTATGAGGACACAAAGGCATAAGAATGATACAATGAACTTTGGGGACTTGGGGGAAAGGCTGGGAGAGGGGATGAGGGATAAAAGACTATACATTGGGTACAGTGTACACTGCTTCAGTGATGGGTGCACCAATATCTCAGAAATCACCACTAAAGAACTTCTGCACGTAACCAAACATCACCTGTTCCCCAAAAACTATTGAAATAAAAAATATTAAAATGAATAAATGTTATGTATAATTTGGTTTATCCAGTAAATGACTAACTTAAGAGAAATTCACAAATTGATTTTAAATGATTTAAATTTTTGTAACAAATTAGAATCCCTTGTGCTTGATAAAACAATTAGTAAAACTAAGTAGAATCAAGTAATCTTTTCTGCATTTTAGTTTTCCTGATTCTTTTGAGCAAATATAGAAGGCCTGAAGACAATTTCATTTTAGAGTTTAAGAATTCTTCAGAATTTGATCCAAATCCCTCCACGTACTGGGGTCACTTGTGACAAGAAAAAAGAAAACCTTGACCATGGTCACATGGTAAGTCGGTAGCAGAACTAGACAAAAACTCAGCTCTCCTGATTTGTAATCTAATACTTTTTTCATTATCCCATGCAACCTCCCACACTTTCAGAACAGAAACAGAAAAATTAGAAGAAGGGTAACCCAAACTCATAGGACTGTATCTTTTTTGGATTCCTATAAATACTCTTGAGCTTTGTTTCAGGAGGCAGTTACTTGGAAACAGTTTGATCCTTTCAGGTCTCGCTGTTAAAACTTATTAGGTCAGATCAGAGTAGTGTTTAGTCCAGAGTTCATCATTCCCCACTACTGAGACAAGGCCCTTCTGAACGCTACCCAGTATCCTGTGAATTATGAGGTTTTCCATAGATCAGAGTAGTGTTTAGTCTAGAGCTCATTATTCCTTACTATTATGAGGTTTTCCATAGATCAGAGTAGTGTTTAGTCTAGAGCTCATTATTTCCCACTATTGAGACAAGGCTCTTCTGAATGCTACCCAGTATCCTGTGAATTATGAGGTTTTTCATAACCTCATAACGGCTGGTGGGAAAAGTCACTATTGCCAGCCCTATGTGAGCTCCAAGTACTGTTCCTTCTAACCTTCTAGAGTAGCTTTCTCCAGCCTCAGGTACTTTCCTGAAATGCAGGGAAACCTTCTGCATTCCACGAAAGTACCTGAGGCTGGGGAAAGAGTACTCTAGAATACTCTCCCTGGGCAGTACTCTCTTGTCCAGTGCTAGCTGCCTTGGTTTCCCAGGCGTCTCAGTTCTGTCCCCTTAACTTGGCAGTGACTGGCTCCATCATGATTCCCACTTTCTGCACCATGACCTGGAAACTCTCTCAAGGCAGCAAGCTGGGACATTTCTCAGAGATCACTGTCCTTCATTGCCTGATATCCAACTTCTTGGAAATTGTTGTTTCATATATTTTCTTCACTTTTTTTTTTGTTTTGTTTCAGGTGGGAGGGTTAATCTGGTCCCTGTTACTTCCTCTTATCTGAAAGCAGAAGTCCCAGTGGTGTCATTTTTTTTCCTACTCTGAAATCTTGGGTCTAACAACTCTCTCCTACTTTATGAATTGGCTAATAACAATTCCTTTTCTTTTAATAGCCTTTTCTTTTATCTGTTCTCATAATGAGAAGCACAATTAAATGCTTATAAAGCTTTGGTAAGAGGTACTTGGCAAAAATAAACAATTTAAGTATGATGACTACTGACAAAGACTCTCCTTAAGCAAAATTTAGTCAGGTTCCTTTGAGCCCATTTTCTACTAGGCCCGGTACTTGGGCCTTGTCCTCAAGAGCAAGAATCCTGTTAAGTCAGTTTCGTAAGAATCCCATCCTCATATCTGACCTCCCTCAATATCTGATCAAATTCCTCATCCTCCATTGCCCCCCAGGTATTGTCTGATCATCCTGGCCTGCCTTCAACAAGAATCCTGTTAGGTCTGTTTAACCAGAATTACCTCTTACCTTGATGTTTCCTCCTAGGAATTTTCCATCCACTGACCCCACTCTGTTCCTTGGTATGAATCCCCCCTTATTCTTGTTGTTTTCAGAACTGAGCACAGTTCTATACTCAAGTCCCTTACTTTATTGCAATAGTTCCTGAGTAAAATCTATTTTTTACTGCTTTCTTTACTGTCTAGCTCTGGTTTTAATACTATGTCTAATTTTACATAAAAATCCTTTATCACATATTCCACACTTTGAAACTCTAGCACTATCAACACCTAAGCTGAAAATGGTCTCTTAGCCCTTAAAATTAAGGTTGTAAAAGTATTAAACTAAACAATAAAAAAAAAATCCACGTTGTTGCCATTGGCCCTAATTCTATATACTCCAAATACAAACAACTGTAGTGATTATGTCCCATTTAAGATTCTCTGCATTCCCTTTCCACATATTGGGAATTACTTCTATAAAGGCAGTAAGCAGGGTCAATGAAAACTTTAATCATTGCATTTTGGAGCCAAAGTGGACCTCAGAAAATCAATTTCTAATTGCTGTCTTTGTGGAGGTCAAAAACTGAAGCCTTGAAAGAATTTAACTATCTTACTACTATATTATAGGAGACATGAGACTCAGTCATTATCCATCTTGAATTTTTAGTTATTTAAAATGTAGTATTATAGGCCGGGTGCGGTGGCTCACGCCTGCAATCCCAGCACTTTGGGAGGCCGAGGCGGGCGGATCACAAGGTCAGAAGATCGAGACCATCCTGGCTAACACGGTGAAACCTTGTCTCTACTAAAAATACACACAAAAAATTAGCCGGGCGTGGTGGCGGGCACCTGTAGTTCCAGCTACTCAGGAGGCTGAGGCAGGAGAATGGCATGAACCCGGGAGGTGGAGCTTGCAGTGAGCCAAGATCGCACCATTACACTCCAGCCTGGGCAACAGTGCGAGACTCCATCTCAAAAAAAAAAAAAAAAAAATGTAGTATTACAATTGAACTCAACACTTGAAAAATGGTAGAACCATCCACATGTATAGTAAAACTACTATTTCCTTTGACTTAAATCTGGAACTTTAAAATATCAGACTTTAAAAGTGCATTAGCTTTTTAATCAGCGGCATCATACTGCATCTAGTAAAATTCCGCTTTTTCATATGAACTGCTAAGACAGATGCTTTCATATCTTGTCACTGCAATTTTTAGTTTTTTCATAAGGTCTAAGAATTATTTTCCTCTAGAGAAGGGTTTTAAAATTCTGCTCTCCAAAGTGTCCTTCTGCCCCTTAGCCTGTGGGTGGAAAAGGGAAGGAAGGAGAATAATTATGACGTCAAGTGGACTGAGTCCGGATCCTCAATCCCCTGCTTCAACCAACACAACTCCCCACTTACCATATCTGCTTTATATGACGGGCTTTGGAGCAAGATTTAATTGAAAGATTTCTCTTTTAAAGTTCAAAAACTACTGTTGTAATACCCATCTCACTTACATTTTTATTTCTTCTGTTTTCATCATATTGCTGTCTTTCCCTCCTTTTGTTTCTCTGTCCCTTTTTCACTTTTCCTATTTGCAACTACATTTCCTTCTAGTAATTTGGCTTTTTTAAAAGGATAAAGTCCATTGTTTTTTTCCTCTTCGCACAACCAATGGTTTTTAGAAAAAGAATACTGTATATGAAGGACTAAAAACATTGCTAAGAGATTATTCATAGGCAATTCTGAAATTAATATTAAAATAACCAAGAGAATATCTTAATTCACTTTCCAAGTGCAGTATTAAAAAAAAATTTCTTGCCAGGTGTGGTGCCTCACGCCTGTAATCCCAGCACTTTGGGAGGCCGAGGTGGGCAGATCATCTGAGGTCAGGAGTTTGAGACTAGCCTGGCCAACATGGCGAAACCCCATCTCTACTAAAAATACAAAAATTAGCCAGGCGTGGTGGCGGGCGCCTGTAATCCCAGCTACTCAGAAGGCTGAGGCAGGAGAATCACTTGAACCCAGGAGGTGGAGGTTGCAGTGGGCCAAGATCGCTCCACTGCACTCCAACCCGAGTGACAGAGCAGGACTCTGTCTTAAAAAAACAAAATAACAACAAAACAAAAAACAAACTTTCTATTTTAAGACCTACCCATGATAACAATATACATTTGCAACTTTACCTTAACTTCATAATATCTTGTGGTGTATGTTAAATCAATAATTAATCCGAGCTCCTCATTTAGTGCTTTTATTGCGCTAATCAAGTGTTTTGGTATAAATTTCTGGGTTGGAGTAAGTCTCTGATTAACTGTCTATAATGAAAAATGAAAAATAAGGTTATAAAATGCAGATAAAATATTAACATTAAACATAGAACAAGGAAGAGAAAAAACATAAGACAATAAAAAGACTTGGTGAAAACGTCATAGCATAAGAATATTGACAAGCTTTTAACTAACTAGAGCTGTACAAATTGCCTAAACATATTCACATCCTTTGCCTCAGTGATTTCATGTCTTGGAAATTATCCTAAGGCAAGTATCAGAAATATTGGGGAAAAAGAGTTTGGGGGTAACATTCACTGCAACATTATGTATAATAGAAACACATTGGAATATCATGTTGCTGTTAAAAATCACATTTCTCAAAATTATTAATATTATTATTATTATTATTATTATTATTATTATTATGAGACAGAGTCTCACTCTGTCACCCAGGCTGAAGCGCAGTGGCGCAATCTTGGCTCACTGCAAGCTCCGCCTCCCAGGTTCACGCCATTCTCCTGCCTCCAGCCTCCCAAGTAGCTGGGACTACAGGTGCCCACCACCATGCCTGGCTAACTGATTATTATTTTTTTAAATGAGGTCTCACTCTGTCACCTAGGATGGGGTGTAATGGTGCAATCATAGCTCACTGTATCCTTGAACTCTTGGGCTCAAGGGATCCTCCTTCCTCAGCCTCCCAAGTAGCTAGGACTACAGGTAGGCACTACCCTACCCAGGTATTAATTTTTTTTTTTTTTTTTTTGGAGACAGGGTCTTGCTATGTTGTTGCCCAGGCTGGTCTTGAACTTCTGGCCTCAAGTGATCCTCCCACCTTGGCCTCCCAAAGTCCTTGGATTACAGGCATGAGCCACCATGCCTGGCCACAAAGACTATTTAATAAGGAAAAATCCTCAAAATGTTACATAAAGATCACATCACAAAACTTTTACATATAGTGTTATTCTGATTTATTTTTGAAGGGGTAGGGAGAAGGAAAATATGTCACTATTTTAAAAGTGGAATTTCAATTGTTTTTCTTCTATACTCATATATTTTCCATTTTTTTTCTATTTCCAACAGAAACTTTCTGTAAATGCTACTGTCATTACAGGATAAACTTCAAATCTACTGTGATTCTTTAAGGCCGTACACACACAGACTTATCCATATATTGAGTCTTACCTTTCACCACAGATCCCACCTGGAAACACTCTCCAATCCAGCAGCTCTCCTTAGAGTCCAACAAATACATTAAGTTCGTTCCTCTTTCTGTGTCTTGTACCTTTCCTTAGGCTCCTTGATCATCTAAATCAGGGTTTCTCAACTGGGCACTAATATTTGGGGTGAAAAATTGTTGTGGGGCTGTCCTGTGCATTGTGGGACATTTAGCAGCATCCCTGGCCTCTGCATATTGAATGCCAGTAGCACCCCCTCCCCAAATCCTCCAAGTTATGACAATCAAACATGTCTCCAGACATTGTCAAATGTCTCCTGGTGGACAAAATCACCCTGGCATGACTCACTGAAACTAATGCTTTAAGTAATTAAGGTAATATAGTCCAAGTACATAAGTCTGAGTGGTCCAGCTTGATCCATAGGGAGTGATGAATGGACTGTACAGTCTTTAAATGACCTTCTGCAATAATACTTCTTTCAGCCAAACTTTTGAGAAAAAGTTAGGAAGGACAATTCTAGATTCTACTCTCTCATAAGAATCTGATGTGCTGGTGTTTTATATTGCTTAAGAATGGATCCATACAAATTAGATCTAACTCCTACTCTCACTTCAAATCCTAACTCAAATCCTATAAGAAACCTCCAGCCAACATAACCCATAGCTATCTCTCCCTTTTCTAAACCTATATGAAGTGGTTATTTGTTTGAATGATGAATTTTTTTTCAATGTTTCTTGGCTATAGGTTCCAATAGAACTAGATTGCATGTACATATCTTTATAATTGAAATAATCTAGGTCAGAACATATATCATTTACTAAAATTTCCAAGCAGTATAATATACTCTGATATCTTCAGAATATTATGAATTTTTAAAGCTCCTAAGGAATTGAAAATTAACTTGTCAGCTAATGTGGTAACTTAACTAACTATTCAAGTGAATAATGGGACAGAGGCATAAAATCTTAACTGCATTTTTCTTCATTTATTGAAAGCAATTTCAAACACAGGACTTCATTCTACTTCCCATCCCACTCTATAATCTGGTGATCAAAGTGTTATTAACACTGTAGTAATAACTTCCTATTACAGTGAACTGAAATGCCAGACATTTGACTCAATTTGGCATATATTTTACTTATTTCAAAAAGAATTTAAAGCCACTTAAAATACAAATAAAATTTAAGTAGTAAATAAAGAACATGTAAACATTAAAAAAATACAGATCATAAAGACCAGTCTGGATGTTAACTGAATTTCACATTCACCTCTCAGCGTCCAAGAAGCAAAAGCAAAAAAATAAAAAATTTAAAAAATTTAAAAAGGGAAATCATTTATATATCACACAATATTTAAATATCCAAAAGAAAGCATTTTTTACTACTGAATCCTAAAAGATACCATTCATGTGACTGGGCATGACATTTAACATGACTGGCATGACTCACTGAAACTAATGCTTTAAGTAATTAAGGTAATATGGTCCAAGTACATAAGTCTGAGTGGTCCAGCTTGATCCACAGGGAGTGATGAACGGACTGCACAGTCTTTAAATGACCTTCTGCAATAATACTTCTTTCAGCCAAACTTTTGAGAAAAAGTTAGGAAGGACAATTCTAGATTCTACTCTCTCACAAGAATCTGATATGCTGGTGTTTTATATTGCTTAAGAATGGATCCATACAAATTAGAGGCCCACAGATATGAAAAGCAAACCCACAGTATCTAGCATTTGGTAAGCAGTCACTATTTTTTCTTAAAGCCAATTAGACAATAAGGCTGGCATCTTACTGAGCAAGAAAAGAAACTAGAACTCTTACCTAGATAGAAGAGTTCCATCTAGAAGAAGACTTGATACTAGAGAACTTTTATACATCACCAATCCTAACTGCCCCTTGAGGCCACTCCTAATTTGCAAAGTAAAAGTATGTTATCAGTGTACTGAAGATAATTACGCAGGAGTATGCACACAGTTCATTTAAAAGCTGTAAATGGTTAGATTCACATTGAAAGGAATCCAGGATAGTCTTATTTTGCACTTTTAAAAACATGTATTTAATCTGCCAAGATGTCTGCTATCTGTAGTGTTATTAAAATGCAGGTTTTCATCATTCTCAGCAAAGTAACACAAGACGAGAAAACCAAACACGGCATGTTCTCACTCATAAGTGAGAGCTGAACAATGAGAACACATGGACACAGGGAGGGGAACATCACACACCGGGGCCTGTGGGGGGGTGGGGGCTGGGGGAGGTATAGCATTAGGAGAAATACCTAATGTAAATGATAAGTTGATGGGTGTAGCAAACTAACATGGCACATGTATACCTATGTAACAAAACTGCACATTGTGCACATGTATCCCAGAACTTAAAAAGTATAATTTTAAAAAAAGAAGAAAAATGCAGGTTTTATAGAAACATCAGTTAATTCAAGTATATATTAAGTTTATGCGACTTATAACTACTTACTATCTACTAAAACAAAGGTCAATGTAAGCTGTGCACAACAAAATATTAAATTTTGAGGGAGGAGCCAAGATGGCCGAATAGGAACAGCTCCGGTCTACAGCTCCCAGCGTGAGCGACGCAGAAGACGGGTGATTTCTGCATTTCCATCTGAGCTTTGAGGAGAGCAGTGGTTTTCCCAGCACGCAACTGGAGATCTGAGAACGGGCAGACTGACTCCTCAAGTGGGTCCCTGACCCTTGACCCCCGAGCAGCCTAACTGGGAGGCACCCCCCAGCAGGGGCAGACTGACACCTCACACGGCCGGCCAGGTACTCCAACAGACCTGCAGCTGAGGGTCCTGTCTGTTAGAAGGAAAACTAACAGAAAGGACATCCACACCAAAAACCCATCTGTACATCACCATCATCAAAGACCAAAAGTAGATAAAACCACAAAGATGGGGAAAAAACAGAGCAGAAAAACTGGAAACTCTAAAAAGCAGAGTGCCTCTCCTCCTCCAAATGAACGCAGTTCCTCACCAGCAACGGAACAAAGCTGGACGGAGAATGACTTTGACAAGCTGAGAGAAGAAGGCTTCAGACGATCAAATTACTCCGAGCCACAGGAGGATATTCAAACCAAAGGCAAAGAAGTTGAAAACTTTGAAAAAAATTTAGAAGAATGTATAACTAGAATAACCAATACAGAGAAGTGCTTAAAGGAGCTGATGGAGCTGAAAACCAAGGCTTGAGAACTACGTGAAGAATGCAGAAGCCTCAGGAGCCGATGCGATCAAATGGAAGAAAGGGTATCAGCCCTGCAAGATGAAATGAATGAAATGAAGCGAGAAGGGAAGTTTAGAGAAAAAAGAATAAAAAGAAACGAGCAAAGCCTCCAAGAAATGTGGGACTATGTGAAAAGACCAAATCTATGTTTGATTGGTGTACCTGAAAGTGACGGGGAGAATGGAAGCAAGTTGGAAAACACTCTGCAGGATATTATCCAGGAGAACTTCCCCAATCTAGCAAGGCAGGCCAACATTCAGATTCAGGAAATACAGAGAACGCCACAAAGATACTCCTTGAGAAGAGCAACTCCAAGACACATAATTGTCAGATTCACCAAAGTTGAAATGAAGGAAAAAATGTTAAGGGCAGCCAGAGAGAAAGGTCGGGTTACCCTCAAAGGGAAGCCCATCAGACTAACAGCGGATCTCTCCGCAGAAACCCTACAAGCCAGAAGAGAGTGGGGGCCAATATTCAACATTCTTAAAGAAAAGAATTTTCAACCCAGAATTTCATATCCAGCCAAACTAAGCTTCATAAGTGAAGGAGAAATAAAATACTTTACAGACAAGCAAATGCTGAGGGATTTTGTCACCACCGGGCCTGCCCTAAAAGAGCTCCTGAAGGAAGTGCTAAACATGGAAAGGTACAACCGGTACCAGCCACTGAAAAATCATGCCAAAATGTAAAGACCATCGAGACTAGGAAGAGACTGCATCAACTAATGAGCAAAATAACCAGCTAACATCATAATGACAGGATCAAATTCACACATAACAATATTAACTTTAAATGTAAATGGACTAAATGCTCCAATTAAAAGACACAGACTGGCAAATTGGATAAAGACTCAAGACCCATCAGTGTGCTGTATTCAGGAAACCCATCTCACATGCAGAGACACACATAGGCTCAAAATAAAAGGATGGAGGAAGATCTACCAAGCAAATGGAAAACAAAAAAAGGCAGGGGTTGCAATCCTAGTCTCTGATAAAACAGACTTTAAACCAACAAAGATCAAAAGAGACAAAGAAGGCCATTACATAATGGTAAAGGGATTAATTCAACAAGAAGAGCTAACTATCCTAAATATATATGCACCCAATACAGGAGCACCCAGATTCATAAAGCAAGTCCTGAGTGACCTACATAGAGACTTAGACTCCCACACATTAATAATGGGAGACTTTAACACCCCACTGTCAACATTAGACAGATCAACAAGACAGAAAGTCAACAAGGATACCCAGGAATTGAACTCAGCTCTGCACCAAGCGGACCTAACAGACATCTACAGAACTCTCCACCCCAAATCAACAGAATATGCATTTTTTTCAGCACCACACCACACCTATTCCAAAATTGACCACATACTTGGAAGTAAAGCTCTCCTCAGTAAATGTAAAAGAACAGAAATTATAACAAACTATCTCTCAGATCACAGTGCAATCAAGCTAGAACTCAGGATTAAGAATCTCACTCAAAACCGCTCAGCTACATGGAAACTGAACAACCTGCTCCTGAGTGACTACTGGGTACATAACGAAATGAAGGCAGAAATAAAGATGTTCTTTGAAACCAACGAGAACCAAGACACAACATACCAGAATCTCTGGGATGCATTCAAAGCAGTGTGTAGAGGGAAATTTACAGCACTAAATGCCCATAAGAGAAAGCAGGAAAGATCCAAAATTGACACCCTAACATCACAATTAAAAGAACTAGAAAAGCAAGAGCAAACACATTCAAAAGCTAGCAGAAGGCAAGAAATAACTAAAATCAGAGCAGAACTGAAGGAAACAGAGACACAAAAAACCCTTCAAAAAATTAATGAATCCAGGAGCTGGTTTTTTGAAAGGATCAACAAAATTGATAGACCGCTAGCAAGATTAATAAAGAAAAAAAGAGAGAAGAATCAAATAGATGCAATAAAAAATGATAAAGGGGATATCACCACCGATCCCACAGAAATACAAACTACCATCAGAGAATACTACAAACACCTCTACGCAAATAAACTAGAAAATCTAGAAGAAATGGATAAATTCCTCGACACATACACCCTCCCAAGACTAAACCAGGAAGAAGTTGAATCTCTGAATAGACCAATAACAGGAGCTGAAATTGTGGCAATAATCAATAGCTTACCTACCAAAAAAAGTCCAGGACCAGATGGGTTCACAGCCGAATTCTACCAGAGGTACTAGGAGGAACTGGTACCATTCCTTCTGAAACTATTCCAATCAATAGAAAAAGAGGGAATCCTCCCTAACTCATTTGATGAGGCCAGCAGCATCCTGATACCAAAGCCTGGCAGAGACACAACAAAAAAAGAGAATTTTAGACCAATATCCTTGATGAACATTGATGCAAAAATCCTCAATAAAATACTGGCAAACCGAATCCAGCAGCACATCAAAAAGCTTATCCACCATGATCAAGTGGGCTTCATCCCTGGGATGCAAGGCTGGTTCAATATATGCAAGTCAATAAATGTAATCCAGCATATAAACAGAACCAAAGACAAAAACCACATGATTATCTCAATAGATGCACAAAAGGCCTTTGACAAAATTCAACAACCCTTCATGCTAAAAACTCTCAATAAATTAGGTATTGATGGGACGTATCTCAAAATAATAAGAGCTATCTATGACAAACCCACAGCCAATATCATACTGAATGGGCAAAAACTGGAAGCATTCCCTTTGAAAACTGGCACAAGACAGGGATGCCCTCTCTCGCCACTTCTATTCAACATAGTGTTGGAAGTTCTGGCCAGGGCAATTAGGCAGGAGAAGGAAATAAAGGGTATTCAATTAGGAAAAGAGGAAGTCAAATTGTCCCTGTTTGCAGACGACATGATTGTATATCTAGAAAACCCCATTGTCTCAGCCCAAAATCTCCTTAAGCTGATAAGCAACTTCAGCAAAGTCTCAGGATACAAAATCAATGTACAAAAATCACAAGCATTCTTACACACCAATAACAGACAAACAGAGAGCCAAATCATGAGCGAACTCCCATTCACAATTGCTTCAAAGAGAATAAAATACCTAGGAATCCAACTTACAAGGGATGTGAAGGACCTCTTCAAGGAGAACTACAAACCACTGCTCAAGGAAATAAAAGAGGATACAAACAAACGGAAGAACATTCCATGCTCATGGGTAGGAAGAATCAATATCGTGAAAATGGCCATACTACCCAAGGTAATTTACAGATTCAATGCCATCCCCATCAAGCTACCAATGACTTTCTTCACAGAATTGGAAAAAACTACTTTAAAGTTCATATGGAACCAAAAAAGAGCCCTCATCGCCAAGTAAATCCTAAGCCAAAAGAACAAAGCTGGAGGCATCACACTACCTGACTTCAAACTATACTACAAGGCTACAGTAACCAAAACAGCATGGTACTGGTACCAATACAGAGATATAGATCAATGGAACAGAACAGAGCCGTCGGAAATAATACCACATATCTACAACTATCTGATCTTTGACAAACCTGAGAAAAACAAGAAATGGGGAAAGGATTCCCTATTTAATAAATGGTGCTGGGAAAACTGGCTAGCCATATGGAGAAAGCTGAAACTGGATCCCTTCCTTACACCTTATACAAAAATCAATTCAAGATGGATTAAAGACTTAAACGTTAGACCTAAAACCATAAAAACCCTAGAAGAAAACCTAGGCATTACCACTCAGGACATAGGCATGGGCAAGGACTTCATGTCTAAAACACCAAAAGCAATGGCAACAAAAGCCAAAATTGACAAATGGGATCTAATTAAACTAAAGAGCTTCTGCACAGCAAAAGAAACTACCATGAGAGTGAACAGGCAACCTACAAAATGGGAGAAAATTTTCGCAACCTACTCATCTGACAAAGGGCTAATATCCAGAATCTACAATGAACTCCAACAAATTTACAAGAAAAAAACAAACAACCCCATCAAAAAGTGGGTGAAGGACATGAACAGACACTTCTCAAAAGAAGACATTTATGCAGCCAAAAAACACATGAAAAAATGCTCACCATCATTGGCCATCAGAGAAATGCAAATCAAAACCACAATGAGATACCATCTCACACCAGTTAGAATGCCAATCATTAAAAAGTCAGGAAACAACAGGTGCTGGAGAGGATGTGGAGAAATAGGAACACTTTAACACTGTTGGTGGGACTGTAAACTAGTTCAACCCTTGTGGAAGTCAGTGTGGTGATTCCTCAGGGATCTAGAACTAGAAATACCATTTGACCCAGCCATCCCATTACTGGGTATATACCCAAAGGACTATAAATCATGCTGCTATAAAGACACATGCACACGTATGTTTATTGTGGCATTACTCACAATAGCAAAGACTTGGAACCAACCCAAATGTCCAACAATGATAGACTGGATTAAGAAAATGTGGCACATATACACCATGGAATACTATGCAGCCATAAAAAATGATGAGTTCATGTCCTTTGTAGGGACATGGATGAAACTGGAAATCATCATTCTCAGTGAACTATCGCAAGAACAAAAAACCAAACACCGCATGTTCTCACTCATAGGTGGGAATTGAACAATGAGAACACATGGACATAGGAAGGGGAACATCACACTTCGGGGAGCGTTGTGGGGTGGCGGGAGGGGGGAGGGATAGCATTGGGAGATATACCTAATGCTAGATGACAAGTTAGTGGGTGCAGCGCACCAGCATGGCACATGTATACATATGTAACTAACCTGCACATTGAGCACATGTACCATAAAACCTAAAGTATAATAATAATTAAAATATATATATATATTAAATTTGACAGACCTACCCACAAAATAGGTATACTATTGCTCTATAAATCTACAGATCAAGAAAACTGATCTATAGATTGATTTATAGGTCAATAGTATGGCTATATTTGAATCTCATTGCTTTTCATTAAGATAAAGTGAATTGAGAAGCAAGCAAAATAGTGTTTTACTGGGCAACATTGGTAAATATCAGGGTCTAAATTTAATCTGAGGAACATAAAAATTCCTCAGATTCTTTTTGCAACTATTCATAATATGAAAAGTCAGATTTATGCAGAGAATCAAGATCCAATTACAGAGCAACTGAACATAAAAGCTCTATAAGCCACACACTTTAGAAAATGTATCAAAAGCAGGTACTACCAAGAATATACAGTTGCTAAAATTGGGGAGGTAAATACTTTGTTCAACTCCAAACCATTAATTGCTGACAGTATAAATTTCTTTAAGCCACATTCTTCTTGCCAGGAAAGAACCTGGGTTCAAGGAAAACTCAGCTGCTTGCTACTGATTTGAGCTGGAAGAATGAGCCAAACTAACATTCACTTCTGCAGCAGACAGCAACCCTGTTCACACCTTTGTCTTAAGTTAGGTGAGGGGGCATCAACTACCCTTTAGGACACCTACAATCCTATGGTAAAATGTCAGCAATAAGCTGGGCCTTGTTCTCTTTTGGGGTCTCAGAGTGGTCTTACCCTCAACCACTAAACGTAAAAGAATCCCTTTGAAAATCACCCCCCAACTTTTGAAAATGAATGCTGAACTGAATAGTATTTTTTTGGAGTGAGGTTTTGCTAAAGAATGAGCAATAATAAATTTAAGCTTCCATTACTTTTTGTGCTATTGCTATATAATTTTGAGTCAGTTCATTTTTTAAGTAACAAAGATGAAAATCACAAAAGATTTATTGAAAGCTGTTTATGGCAGCATATACTAATACGTAGATGCAAAGACAGTTCCTTTCTCATTTTGGAATCAGTATTTATTCTTTTCTATCAGCCCCCATCCCTGCCCATCTGTCTCTTCTTGTGTGTTTGTTTTGCAGGGGAAAGCAGAGGGGGAAGTAGAGACCTTTCTTTTTTTAGGTTAATACAGTGAAACTCCACTTAAAATGGACTTCCTGGATTCCCTTCCAGAGATTGGTTCAAAAACTCTGTGATGGAGTTCAGGAATCTGCATTTTAAATAAACACTCCTAATAGCTTTGATGCTGGTAGTCTATGAACAACACTGAAAAGCAAGGTGCATGGATAAGTATAGTGTTTTGCTAGGTGGAACAGTCCATTCTAGGCAGAGAACAGAAGCAAAGGCATGATGGCATCAATGTGCATCATGTGCCTGAGGAACAGGTACTTAAGGTCCTTAACTTTGCTGGTCCTCGGTTTCTGCATCTGATAAAAGAAGAGCTGACCTACATTGTTTTTGAGGTCCTTCCCAAAGTTAATATTTGATCATCACCCAAAGTACACAGGAATAATGGTTCACTGTTCACAGATGATACTGTGCTAATTGCTACTCATTTATTCAACAAACAAATGAAGAAATTCAGTGTCAGCCCTCAGTTTTCAGTCTGGTGGAGAGAGAGACAGATGAGTAATTACTATACAGTGCCATACAGAAGGAATTAGTGATGGCATCACAAAGAAAGTAATGCTTGAGCAGAAGCTTTATGGGGAAAAGCTGACAGGATTCTAGCAAGGAATGGCTCATGCAAAGAAAACTACATGCTATGCCCAGGATACAGTTAATGGTTTGGAATGGTTTTAGCACAGTGTGCATGCTGGAGAATGGCAGAAAAACAAAGTTTTGGAAGAAAGGAGCTAGTTCATATATGTCAGGCAGAGAGCTCAGATTTTACTATATGGAGGAACTGAAAGCAGGGGATCAGGTCTGCACTTTAGGAACATAGTTCTGGTGATAATATAATGAAAGAAACAAGAAGGAGATAACTGGGAGACAAGTCAGTTAGTCAGTGAATGTCAAGAGATGCTGGCTGCTAAAGCACAGCCATGAGGACAAAGACAGGCTCCAAAGAACAGCTATTCAGGCAGCAGAATTAACCTGCTGAATGTGTGTGGAATGACTTAAAAAAATGGAATTTCAGGATTGTTCTTAGTTTTCACTGGGGTGACTGAACAGATACTGGCCTCATTCACGAAACAGGAAACACAGGGAATAAGTCTGGGGAGGGAAGGTTGGTTTTGAACTCTATACACTTCGGGTACTTTGGGTACTGGGGTAAGGGTGTCACCGTCAGGAGCTCAGGTAAGAAGCCCAGGCTAAAGAGAGATTTGGGAGTCATTTCCCTAAACTGGTGGTTGAAGCTATGAGATTACTCATAGGGAACATTACAAACTGAAAAGAGAAAAAGATCAAGGACAAAACCCTAAAGAGCAACAACTGCGGGGAGGGGGACAGAGGAAAAGGTTTGTTTATTTTTATGACAAACTTCAACATGTTTAGATGCCAAGGAGAAGAAAATGACTACAAAAGCATAGAAAAGGTACTAGAGCAAGCTTGTCCAACCTGCAGCCCACAGGCTCCATGTGGCCCAGGACTGCTTTGAATGTGGCCCAACACAAATTTGTAAACTTTCTTAAAACATTTTGAGAGTTCTTTGCAATTTTTTGTTTTTTGAGCTCATCAGCTATTGTTACTGTATTTTATGTGTGACCCAAGACATTTCTTCTTCTTCCAATATGGCCCAGGGATGCCAAAAAATTGGATACCCCACATTAGAACAAGATCCCAGAGGAACTGGTACTGCAAATTTAAAATGACCTAAGAGGTGGGAGAAGAATGGTAGAAACTGATGCTTGCAAAAACAATGAAACAAGGAAAGTTCAAGATTGGAAAATGGTCTACAGAGGCAAGTACAGAAAAGAAGACTAAGAAGATATTTTGGGGTTGGCAATTACAAAGTCCTTGGTGGCATGATTAGGTGGTGGAAGCCAGAACTCTGTGGGTAGAAGAGTTAACAAGTAAGGGAAGGGAAAAAAGATTACCTTTTTCTCTAAATGTGGCTGTAAAAAAGGAGAGAGAGAAGAAATCTGAGAATAATCCCAGTGGTTGGTTTTTCTTTTTGTTTGTGTTTTGTTGGACAGGGCAGATAAAGCCAGGGGAGGGAGGTGGGGAAAGGGTATACTGAAGATAAAAAGGGAGGGTTAAATGATGAAATACGGCCCCAGAGGAGACAGAATGAATGGGATCTAGGACATATATTGGATCATCTGTAGATAGAAAAAAACAAAAAAAGAAATAAACCAAACATACCTCTTCATCTGAGACAGGATATCTGCTGATGTTAAGTTGGCCTGGTGGTCAGTGTCACAGTATTCATGTCTGAGAGTCTCTGTTTCCTCTGAAAAAGCAAAGCCAGCTGCTGAAAGTACAAGGTCAAAAGTAGAGTAGAAGGTTTAAGGAACGATAAAAGTTAGAATAGTAGCTGTGGGTGAGAAAGGAAAAGAATGGCTGAGCTACATTATGGACCGTGCCATATCATCATGGCAATAATCTGGTTACATGATTTTCACTAATACAATTACCTTTCTATATGAAGAGAGAAAGCAAATGGCTAGACTAAACTAGAATAATAGGTATGCTGGACAAAAGTGGAAGAAACACAAAAGGCAAAGAAATTGTGGATACTGATGTGGGTAAATAATAAAACAAGGAGTGTGGGCTAGAAAAGGAAGAAAGTCAATGTAGGTAGAGGCTGATGATGACAAAATAGTCATCAAGGGACAGCGTCTTCATGAGGTCAGGGATTAAGTATAGAAGAATAAGGGAGAGGAAGAGATGAAAGAAACAGGAAGATGAGAAGAGAATACTAGAGTTCATGATTGTTAATATGGAACAGTCTTAGATACTACAGTCCTGCAGTCAGTCAGTCATGGCAGTAAGTTAAGGGAATATGGGGTGCTGGACCTGTGATGCACATGACTGCTTTAGTCCCCCAAGAACCTTGTAGCAATTGAGTATGAAAGAAAGACCGGCCAGGCACAGTGGCTCACGCCTGTAATCCCAGCACTTTGGGAGGCCGAGGCAGGTGGATCACCTGCAGTCAGGAGTTCAAGACCAGCGTGGCCAACATGGTGAAACCCGGTCTCTCCTAAAAATACAATTAGCTGGGCGTGGTAGTGCCTGCCTGTAGTCCCAGCTACTCGGGAGGCTGAGGCAGGAGAATCGCTTGAACCCGGGAGGCAGAGGTTGCAGTAAGCTGAGATCACACCACTGCACTCCAAACTGGGCTGACAGAGAATCCATCTCAAAAAAAAAAAAAAAAAAAAAAAAAGACTTGAGTTGGGTACTAAATTCCTTAATGAACATAAGTGACCACGCAGCTGGTAAATAACAGTGAGGAGAGGGAAAAGGGCTCATTAGAGAAGGGTTTCTGGTAAGTTTTACAAGGGTGGAATGGAATGGCGTAGCAATGGCCATGAGGAGATGGCGAATACAGATACCAGCTCCAGGTCCTGGGGTGGAATGGAATGGCCTAGCGATGGCCATGAGGAGATGGCAAATACAGATACCACCTCCAGGGGGCGGGGGGCGCGGGCAGGCACGGCTTTCGCTGTGGTGAATTGCTGGGAAAGCAGTGTCTTCAGGAGAGAGCCAGGTACCCAATATCACAAGGAGGAATGTTTTGTGAACCAGAAGATATAAAGATATAGAGGGGTGAGAACATGCAGTGTTTGGTTTTTTGTCCTTGCGATAGTTTGCTGAGAATGATGGTTTCCAGCTTCATCCATGTCCCTACAAAGGTCATGAACTCATCATTTTTTATGGCTGCATAGTATTTCATATGGGAATTGAACAATGAGAACACTTGGACACAGGAAGGGGAACATCACACACCGGGGCCTGTTGTGGAATGGGGGGAGGGGGGAGGGATAGCATTAGGAGATATACCTAATGTAAATGACAAGTTAATGGGTACAGCACACCAACATGGCACATGTATACATATGTAACAAACCTGCACGTTGTGCGCATGTACCCTAGAACTTAAAGTATGATAAAAAAATCTATATATATATAAATTTTAAAAAAAGATATAGAGGGGTTTACATATGGGGAGTCTAGAGAAAGAGTTTACAGTTTCCAGAAGAAGGCAGATAGACGATTAGCAGATGGAGAAGGTGTAGGAATGAAGCTGCAAGAAGGGATAAATTATCTGGGTGGTTACCAAGTACGACAGACTACAGGCAGGGTGGGATTTATGGTCTCAAATGACACTGTGCCAAGCTGTCAGAGACACTGGGACTTTATTTTGCTTACTAAGGTTAAACACTAGTATTACTTTTGGTCACCATACTATTAAAAAATAAAGACAATCCTACGAAACTTAGGCAATTAATATCAGAATAAAGAGGTTAATAATGTTTATTCTCTATTAACATGTACATTTAGAAAATAAAAGCAAAGTTTAAAAATGCATGGAAGGCTTACACAAGACGACTGTTGGGGCACAATGCCTGACACAGAACGCAGTTAAACACTGTGGAAAGCTTGAATGAGTGAAAGCATACAAACCACCACCGTGCGGCTCTCTACACTAGCAAGTTTCCGAAGTTCGTCCCAGCCGGTTTCCCTGAACAAGTTCCCAACCGCATCACGTTTAGTTTATCTCGTTATTTTAACTCGGAGCGAAGCAATGGGAAAAAGAAAAACAATGAAAGCAGTACTCTGTTTATTAAGCGATGAATGACGACACATGGGTGAGCGTGTCTGGCATGCCCTATTTTAAGACTTTAAACATAGTACATTAGTACGCTAACAGCAAGCTCTGGAAATAAAAGGAACCTCTTGCATATTTAGGGGGCTCTTTTGGAAGTCACAAAGGTAATCACCTGAAGGCAAAGCTCCCCTCTTTTCCTAGCAAGGCAGGGCCGACGGCAAAGAGAAAGTAGGTCCCGGGGCGCTGCAACCCGTGCAACTGGCCGGCTGGCGTCCCCCCGCCTCGCGCCTCCACGCCCAGCGCGGGCGACCGCTCTCGCCACAGCGGTGCCCCGCAGCGTCCTCCCCTGCGACGCTCGCTCAGCCGGGAGCTCGGGGCCAGTACTCACCCGCTGGGTATACTCTTCTTCTTCACCATGACAAGAGGGATGAGAGCCCCACGCCCCAGGCAACCCCGCTCTCAGGCCTCCTCCAGAACAGACCCCAGGGGACGCTACAACTCACACGCGCACGGGCAGAGGCGAGGGGCGGGGGTGATAGACTCCGGCGGCGAACAGACTTTGCGCACCTAAGATTCCCGAAGGCGCGTGCTCCGCTCCCTCTGGGTCCTGGCAGGCCAGGGGCCGCAGCGCGCATGCTCCTGGGTCGCCGTGACTTGCGGCCCGCGGGCGCCGTAGGGCTGGCGCAGGGTGCGGTGGGGCGGTTGGTGATCATCCTAGCCTGCAGTAGATGGTGCGCCCTGCCTTCGCTGCCCAGACGTAAGGAAAGTGCACTGTCCGTCCACGTGAATGTCGGGCTGCTGGTGAAGGTTTCTCTGATTCTTCCCTGTCAGACATTCCCGCAGTTTTGTGGAGCTCTGCTCCATGGGCAGAACTAGCTGGGCTGGGATAACCGGAGCCGGGGCCGCGCAGGCCGCTGGGACTTGTAGTCCCGGGGCCTGGCCGACCCGTTCGTTAGCCAATTTGGGAATGAGTAGAATTGAAAATCACTCGAGAGCAGTGTTTGATTTGCATCAAATACGGGTCGGCATATTATTAATTCAGTGCCTATGTGTGTGCTGAACACCTTGCCTTAGTCCTGGTCTTCACATTAGGATAAGCAGAAAGATGAACTTGCCAGGTAGAATGTAATGAACAAAAATTCGCATTACGAACTACAAATGCTGTTGGAGATCAAGAGACAGAGTTAGAAAAAACTTCCTGAAAGACGTGGAGTTTGAATCAGCCTTTGAAACACGGAATGCTATCCATTTGCGGGGAACTTGTAAAAATTATAGGATAGAGATGCCAGGAAGAATAAACAAGAACTCCATCCAGCTGTAGTTGAGGGGTTATGTTGGAGAGTGGTCAATGTTGGAGAGTGGTCACTGCGGCTTAGATGGGGAAGTGGATGTGACGGTTTTTTGGCTTCACTTTCAGAAAGGGCCTCCTGGTTGACTTTCTCTCTAATTGAGGCTATAAGTATAGACACAGAGATACATCTTCAGGTTTGAATAAAAAACATTACAGTACTTAATTGTTTAGAGCTTCTGGACCTCCTGGCCAGTGGTTGCTCTAAGAATTAATACATTTTTATAAATCTTGTAATTCACTTTTGAGTAGCAAAACTACATTGCATGGTGTGTGTTAGATGTAAATTTTCAAAATATAATATGATAGTTTTTGTAACCTGTTTCCACATTAGTTTTCATGTACCAGAAGTCCCAAGATAGAGAAGTGGGCCCAAATCTTTCTTGATCTGCAGGAGCAGGACATGATGACTTGGGAACTGGTCCTGAGAGCAGTGGGTGATTTAGTTTTGTTGCCTTTCGAAGACTTAAATAAATTCACAGATCAGAAAATCTTTTGTCACTCCATTTGTTCCTAAGTTTTGATTTTGGAAAACAAGACAACAGTTAAGTTAATTTTTAAACTTGCCAGTTAATGCAATACATGGAAGTCATAATGTTTTTTGTAGAACACTGTGAAATACTGCTATATTCCACTTAACTAAGTAAAGAATTGTTAAGTTAAATTCCACTTCTTCCATATCCTAATAACAATAAAGGGTAGCTGGTGCCATATATTTAATAGATTATTTTTACAAAATGCTATTGTTGCCTTAATTACATCATAACTGTGAATGAGACCTTAATTCTGGACATAGCATCCTAATTCAAATTAAGTCTGGAAGGCATCATTTAAGAAACATTGCTATAAGAGAGTTCAGAAAGGTGTCATCATACTATGTGACAATAGATGAACTGAGATAAAGATAAAATTGGATTTTGGTCTGAATTCAGATCTGCTAAGGAAGGAAAGTGCATTAATACATTTAGAAATATTTCTAACAAGAGCCAGGGGAAGATTAAAGGGAGCCAATTTTCTGATTGGATTGCAATTAAAGATATGTTACTATATACTAGGATATGCATTGTGTAATCATTTCCACATGCTAGAGGTTTTTCTGTGGTTTTATTTTGCTAGCACTCCTGAAACCAAATGGCATGTGACAGAAGTAACCAAGGTGACTGAAAATTGTGCCAAAAAGAAGTCTGTGCTGATTCAGGGATCCACATAGTCTTGTGTCCGCAGAATTGATTTAGAAATTTGTTTAGGCAAAGCGCAGTGGCTCATGCCTATAATTACAATGCTTTGGGAGGCTGAGGCAGGAGGATTGCTTGAGGCCAAGAGTTTGAGACCAGCCTGAGCAACATAGCGAGACCCTGTCTGTACATAATAATAACAATAATAATAATTAGCCGAGCCTTAGAGACACATGCCTGTAGTCCTAGCTACTCAAGAGGCGGAAGCAGGTGGATCGCTTGAGCCCAGGAGTTCGAGGCTGTAATTAGCTGTCATCATGCCACTGCACTTCAGCCTGGGTGAAAGAGTGAGACCCTGTCTCTAAAAAACAAACAGATAAACAAAAACTTGTGTGGCATTCTAGTTTCTACAAATGTCTGGGGAATTGCATGAACTTGCATTTAACCGTCATGTTGAATAATACTCTTGTATTAGGCCATTCTTGCGTTGCAATAGAAGAATACTGGGTAATTTATAAAGAAAAGAGTTTTAATTGGCTTACAGTTCTGCAGGCTATATAAGCATGGCTCTAACATCTGCTGCTGGTGAGGGCATCAGGGAGCTTACAATCATGGTGGAAGGGAAGGGGAGCCAGCATGTCACATGGCAAGAGAGGAAATAAAGGAGAGAGGGGGGAGGTCCTAGACAGACTCTTTTAAACAACTAGATCTCATGTGAACTAACTGAGCAAGAACTCACTCATCATGAAGGGGATGGTGCTAAGCCAACAATGAGGGATCCACCCCCACAATCCAATCACTTCCCACCAGGCCACATGTCCATTATTGGGAATCACATTTCAACATGAGATTTGGAGGAGACAAACATCCAAATAGATCTCTAGTATCTATTAATAGCCTTTTAATCAATTTCCCTGCCTCCATAGAATATCTATATTTAATCATTGCTTCTTGGCCTTTTGGCTAAGATCAAATGTATATTTAATCAGATCCTTTTTTTCTTACTGCAAAGTTTTATACTTTTGGGGGGAAGGGAATTCATACATATTTTAATTAAAATAATTCCTTAGTATTTTGAAGTTTTTTTTCGGTACTCTTTTTGTGAAAGTGATTTTTTTCTAGTACATTAGCATGTAGGGAAGATACTGACTTTTACATATATTCTCTTTTATTCTGCCAATTCCAATTTTCTAATTATGTCTAAACTTTATTTAGTCTTTTGGGTTTTTCATGTATAAAAACCTATCATCTACAAACAATGATAATTTTGTTTTCCTCTTCTAAGAGTTACACCTCTTACTTCCTTCTTTTGCACATCTTATTGCATTAACCAGGATTTCTATTAAATACTAAAGGTGACCAAATACAAATATGAAATAATAAAAGTGATAGTATATCTGTTTTGTTTCTTGTTAAATTAAAAAATTTAAAAAGCATACTTTTAACCTCAAGTATCACAAGTCAGTTTTCTTATGATATGTCATTCTCAATAACATTTCTTATTTATTTAGAAAGTTGAAATAAAAGGACCATCATGAAAAATATCTCAAAGAGAAGATATTTTTAAAAAGGTAAGGTATTAATGGAGTTTATAATATTTTGATTATTCCAAATAGCCCTGTTGTAAATGGGGGATAATCCTGATAAATGTGATACATTTGTTTCTATATACAAATCATAAATTCATTTGTTAAAAAAGAAACAATAGGAGAGTTTAGGGATGAATTGTATTCTTATTTGGTCTGTGAGTTATTTAATAAGATGAATTATTTATGTATGTATTTATTTAATCTCTTACTTCAATATCTATTTGTTTATATGTTCTCTCACCTAGCCAGCAAGCCATTCCCTGCTTTGCTAAAAAAGATGTTTGTCAGTGAGTTGAATCTATATAGGAGCAATATTTACATGTCTCTTAGAGTAACTGCAGTTAAGATTCACATTTTATCCCTACCTTCTAGATAGAAATGAGAACTTATGAAAAAGTATACAGGATTCTGGGAATGGTGGGCAAGATATTTGGGAACTAATAAGGGAGACCTCTATCAATTACTTGCCAGAATTGTTCCATTATACCTTAAGGGTTGCTATCCCCTGGTCAAGAGTAGAATTAGGTATTTTTTATTGTCTCGAGGTAGGTACTGAAGGTTAAATAAGATGTAAGGGAACATCGTAGTCCGTGTTGACCTTATTCAGTAGTTTTTAATAGTGGTACAAGAACGAATAGAAGATTTTGAAGTTTTTTCGGAAAGTTTATAGACTGGGCTCTTTTTATGATGTTTTAACTGTGATCATGTCAATAGCCTGCTTTGGTTTTTGACACAAATTCATGTTTTTACTGTGATTAGAAAGCTTGAGCTTTCCAACTGCACATTAGTTTGGTTAGCATGTACAGTTGTTATTTCAGGAGTCTTTGCTATTATATTTTTTAGCATTAAAATTAAAAATAAATTTATAACCATATCATTCTAAAAAGGGTTTAACATTGCTAGAATAGTTTACCTATAGAATATTGAGGTTTACAAAAACTGGAAAATAAATGCTTATTTTAACATACTGAATTTTTGTTGATGATACAACATTCAACTAGAATTACCAGAAGTCAGCTAGAAATATGATTTTGATGCTTAGGAGAGTGAAGGCTGGAGACACAGATTTGGGAATCCATGGGAATACATGCACCCTCCAAAGCTTTGGAATGTACCCCACATTTAGGATATAAAGAGGTATGACTATTGAAGGATACAGAAATAAGTGGCCACAGAGGTAGAAGGGTAGAGGGCAAGGATATATAAAGTTTTCAAAAAATAAGGTTGCTGAACGTTGCCACACGCTGCAGGGTAATAAATCAAGTAATAGCTAACACTAGTATAGCATTGAATTTTCAAAGTATTTTCATATATGTCTGATCTCACTTGACCTTCTTAAAAGGTACATGAAGTAGGTAATACATGAACACTAAGAACTAACTCTTGGATTTTACCATTAAAAGGCCTTTTTTATATTCCAGAGAACAATTTCTTTTTGGAAATTTTTAATTTTTATGGATACACAGTAGGTATATATATGTATGGGGTACATAAGGTATTTTTATACAGGCATACCATGTGTGATCATCACATCAGGGTAAATGGGTTATTCATTACCTCAAGCATTTTTTTCATTTCTTTGTGTTATAAACATTCCAATTGTATTCTTTCAGTTATTCTAAAATGTACTATAAATTATTGTTGACCATAGCCACCCTTTTGTGCTGTAAAATACTAGATCGTATTCATTGCATTGTACCTATTAACCTTCCCCATTCCCTGCCTCCCACCCAATACCTTTCTCAGTCTCTGGAAACCATCATTATACTCTCTATTTCCATGAGTTCAGTTGTTTTAATTTTCAGTTCTCACAAATGAGTGAGAATATGCAAAGTTTTTCTTTCTGTGCCTGACTTATTTCACTTAACATAATGACCTCCAGTTCCATCCAAGATGTTGCAAGTGATAGGATCTCATTCTTTTTTTATGGCAGAATAGTACTCCATTGCATATATATATATATATATATATATACCACATTTTCTTTATCCATTTATCTGTTGATGGACACTTAGGTTGCTTCCAAATCTTGGCTCTTGTGAACAGTGCTGCAACAAATATGGGAGTGCAGATATGTCTTCAATATACTGATTTTCTTTCTTTTGAGTATATACCCAGCAGTGGAATTGCTGGATCATATGGTAGCTATATCTTCAGTTTTTTGAGGAACCCCATACTGTTCTCCATAGTGGCTGTACTAATTTACATTCCCACCAACAGTTTATTAGGGTTGCCCTTTCTCAATGCTTTTGCCAGCATTCATTATTGCCTGTCTTTTGGTTAAAAGCCATTTTAAGTGAGTGAGATGATGTCTCATTGTAGTTTTGATTTGCATTTCGCTAATGGTCAATGACGTTGAGCATCTTTTCATATACCTGTTTGCCATTTGTATGTCTTCTTTCGAGAAATATCTATGTAGATTTTTTGCCCATTTTTAAATCAGATTATTAGACATTTTCCTATTGAGTTGTTTGAGCTCCTTGTATATTTTGGTTATTAATCCCTTATCAGATACATAGTTTGCACATATTTTCTCCCATTCTAAGGGCTGTTTCTTTGTTGATTGTTTCCTTTACTTTGCAGAAGCTTTTTAACTTGATGTGATCCCATTTGTCCATTTTTTGCTTTGATTGCCTATGCTTTTGGGGTATTACTTAAGAAATCTTTGCCCAGACCAATGTCCTGGAGAGTTTCCCCAATTTTTCTTTTAGTAGTTTTATACTTTCAGATCTTAGATTTAAGTCTTTAATTCATTTTGATTTGATTTTTGTATATGGTGAGAGATAGGGGTCCAGTTTCATTCTTCTGCATATGGATATCCGGCTTTCCCAGTCCCCTTTATTGGAGAGATTGTCTTTTCCCAATGTGTATTTTTGGCACCTTGTTGAAAATGATTTCATTGTAGATGTATAGATTTATTTTTGGTTTCTTTATTCTGTTCCATTGATGTGTGTGTGTGTGTGTGTCTGTGTGTGTGTGTATGTATTTTAATGCCAGTGCCATGCTGTTTTGTTTAGTACAGCTCTGTAGCACAATTTGAAATCAGTGGTATGGTTTGGCTTTTAGTATAGCTTTGTAGTACAATTTGAAGTCAGGGATATGGTTTGGCTGTGTCCCCATCCAAAATCTCATCTGGAATTATAATCCCCGTAATCCCCAAGTGTCAATGGGGGGACCAGGTGGAGGTAATTGGATCACAGGAGTGGTTTCCCCCATGCTGTTCTTGTTATAGTGAGTGAGTGAGTCTCACAAGATCTTATGGTTTTATAGGTGTTTGGCATTTCCCCTGCTTGCACTCACTCTGTCCTGCTGCCCTGTGAAGAAAGTGCCTGCTTCTCCTTTGCCTTCTGCCATGATTGCAAGTTTCCTGAGGCCTCCCCAGCAATGCGGAACTGTGAGTCAATTAAACTTCTTTCCTTTATAAATTACCCGGTCTCAGATATTTCTTCATAACAGCATGAGAATGGACTAATGTGATTTCTCGAGTCTTGTGTTTTCCTGCTCAGGATAGCTCTGGCTATTATGAGTCTTTTTAGCTTCCCTATAAATTTTAGGATTACTTTTTCTATTTTTGTGAAGAACGTTCTTGATATTTTGATAGGGATTGAATTGAATATGTAGATTGCTTTGAATAGAATGGACATTTTAACAATATTGATTCTTCCAATCCATGAACATGAAATATCTTTCCATTTTTTGTGTATCCTCTTCAGTTTCTTGCATTTTATAGTTCTCATTGTGGACATCTTTTACTTATTTGATTAAGTTAATTCCTGGGTATTTAATTTGATTTGTAACTATTGTAAGTGGGATTATTTTCTAGATTTCTTTTTCAGATTGTTTGCTGTTGGCATATAGAAATGCTACTGACTTTTGTATATCGATTTTGTATCCTGCAACTTTGCTGAATTTGTTCATCATTTCTAATTGTTTTTTTGTGAAGTCTTTATGTTTTTCTAAATACATAATTATATCATCTCCAAACAAGGATAACTTGAGTTCTTTCTTTCCAATTTGGATGCCCTTTATTTCTTTCGTCTGATTGCTCTAGCTAGGACTTTCAGTACATGTTGAACAACAGTGGTGAAAGTAGGCATCCTTGTCTTGTTCCAGATCTTAGACGACAGGCTTTCAGTTTTTCCCTGTTTGGTATAACATTAGCTGTGGGTCTGTCACATATGGCTTTTAGTGCATTGGGGTATGTTTCTTATATACCCAGTTTTTGAAGGTTTTTTCATGAAGCGATATTGAATTTTATCAAATGCTTTTTCAGCATCAATTGAAATAATCATATGGTTTTTGTCTCTCATTCTGTTGATATGATGTATCATATTGATTGATTTGTGTATGTTGAACCACCCTTGTATCCCTGTGATGAATCCCATTTGGTCACAATGAATGATCTCTTTAATATGATGTTGAATTCAGCTTGCTAGTATTTTGTTGAGGATTTTTGCATCAATGTTCATCAGATACATTGGCCTGTAGTTTTCTTTTTTTGATGTCACTTTGTCTGGTTTTAGTATCAGGGTAATACTGGCCTTGTAGAATGAGTTTGGAAATATTCCCTTGTCCTCTATTTTTTGGAACAGTTTGAGTAGGATTGATATTAGTTCTTTAAATGTTTGCCAAAATTTAGCAGTGAAGCCATCAGGTCCCAGGCTTTTCTTTGCTTGGAGACTTTTTATTATGGCTTTGATCTTGTTACTTATTATTGGTCTATTCAAGTTTTGGATTTCTTCATGGTTCAATCTTGGTAGGTTTTATGTGTCTAGGAATTTATTCATTTCTTCTAGGTTTTAAAATTTATTGGCATATAATTTCTCATAGTAGCCTCTAATGGATCCTTTGAATTTCTGCAGTATCAGCTATAATGTCTCCTTTTTCATCTCTGATTTTATTTATTTGGGTTTTCTCTCTCTTTATTTTAGTGAGTCTGGCTAATGATTTGTCAATTTTGTTTAACTTTTCAAAAAAACAACTTTTTGTTTCATTGGTGTTTTGTATCTTTTTATTTTAATGTGATTTATTTCCTGCTCTTGTTTTTACTATTTCTTCTAAGAATTTTGGGTTTGATTTGCTCTTGCTTCTCTAGTTCTTTAAGACGCATCATTAGGTTATTTGAATTTTTTTCTTTTAAAAAATTTTTTGACATAGACACTTATTGCTGTAAACTTTCCTCTTAGTACTGCTTTTGCTGTATCCCATAGGTTTTGGTATGTTGTGTTTCAATTTTCATTTGTTTCAAGGAATTTTCTTAATTTCTTCATTGAGCCACTGGTCATTCAGAGGCATATTGTGTAATTTCCATGTGTTTGTATAGTTTCCATTGTAATCAGAGAAGATACTTGATATGATTTCAAAGTTTTTGAATTTTCAAAGATGTATTTTGTAGCCTAACATATGGTCCATTCTTGAGAATGATCCATGTGGTGAAGAGAAGAATGTGTATTCCTCAGCCATCGGATGAAACATTCTATAAATATCTATTAGGTCCATTTGGTCTTTAGTGTAGATAAGGTCTGATATTTTTTGGTTGATTTTCTGTCTGGATGATCTGTTCAGTGTTGAAAGTGGGCTGTTGAAGTCTCCAACTATTGCTGCATTGGTTGTCTATCTCTCTGTTTAGCTCTAATAATATTTGTTTTATGTATCTGGGTGCTTCAGTGTTGGGAGCATATGTATTTACAATTATTACATCCTCTTGATGAGTTGATCCCTTTTATATCATGACCTTCTTTGTCTGTTTTTGTCTTGAAATTTTTTTATCTGATATAATTATAGCTATTCCTGCTCTTTTTTGGTTTCCATTTGCATGGACTATCTTTTTTCATCCTTTTCAGTGTTTATGTGTCTTTATAGGTGAAATGTGTTTCTTATGGGCAACAGGTCATTGAGTCTTGATTTTTTTATCCATTCAGCCACTCTATGTCTTTTGATTAGAGAGTTTAGTCCATTTATATTCAATGTTATTGTTGATAAGCAAGGACTTTATTATTGCCATTTTGTTGTTTGTTTTCTGGTTGTTCTGTCTTCCTTCCTTCCTTCCTTCCTTCCGTCCGTCCGTCCGTCCGTCTTCTGTTGTTGGTGAAAGCGATTTTCTCTGGTGGTATGTTTTAACTCCTTGCTTTATATTTTTTGTGTATCTGTGGTAGGTTTTTTGTTTGATGTTACCATGAGGCCTACAAACAACATCTTACAACCCATTATTTCAAATTCATGACAACTTAACTCTTATTGCAAAAACAAACTAACAAACAAGGAGAAAACTAATTAAAACTCTACCCTTTAACTTTATCCCCCCTGCTTTTTAACTTTTTGTTTCTATTTATATCTTCTTATACTGTCTGTGTCTTAAAAAGTTATTGCAGTTATTATTTTTGAGACAGAGTCTTGCCCTGTCACCCAGGCTGGAGTGCAGCAGCATGGTCTCGGCTCACTGTAGCCTCCACCTCTGGATTCAGATGATTTTCCTGCCTCAGCCTCCCAAGTAGCTGGGTTACAGGCGCACACCACCACACCTGGCTAATTTTTGTATTTTTAAGTAGAGACAGGGTTTCACCATATTGGCCAGGCTGATCTTGAACTCTTGACCTCAAGTGATCCACCCACCTCAGCCTCCCAAAGTGCTGGGATTACAGGTGTGAGCCACCGTGCCCAGCCTAAAAGTTTTTGTAGTTATTATTTTTGATAGGTTCAATTTTCAGTATTCCCATTCGAGATATGAGTAGTTTACACACCACAATTATGGTGTTATAATATTCTGTATTTGTCTGTATACTTAATTACAAGAGAGTTTTGTACCTTCAGATGATTTCTTACTGCTCGTTAATGTCCTTTTCTTTCAGACTGAAGAAGTCCCTTTAACATTTCTTGCAGAATAGATTTGATGTTGACAAAATCCCTCAGCTTTTGTTTGTCTTGGAAAGTCTCAATTTCTCCTTCATCTTTGACAATATTTTCACTGGATACAATTTTCTAGGATAAATTTTTTTTTCCTTCAGCACGTTAAATAGATCATGTCACTTTCTTTCAGCCTGTAAGGTTTTCACTGAGAAATGTGCTGCCAGATGTATTGGAGTTCCTATCTATGTTATTATTTTTCTTTTCTCTTGCTGCTTTCAGGATTCTTTATCTTTGACCTTTGGGAGTTTGATTATTAAATATCTTGAGGTAGTTTCATTGGGTTAAATACGCTCAATTTTCTAAAGCCTTCTTGTATTTGAATATTAACATCTTTCTCTAGGTTGGAAAGTTATTATCTTTTGAATAAACTTTCTACTCCAGTCTCTCTCTACCTCCTCTTTAAGGCCAATAACTTAGATTTGCCCTTTTGAGCCTTTTTTTCTAGCTACCATAGGCATGCTTCATTATTTTCTATTCTTTTTCTTTTGTCTCCTCTGACTGTGTATTTTCAAATAGCCTGTCTTCAAGCTTACTGATTCTTTCTTCTGCTTGATCAATTCTGATGTTGGGAGACTCTGATGGATTCTTCATTTTTTCAATTGGTTTTTTCAGCTCCGGAATTTCTGCTTGATTCTTTTTAATTATTTATATCTCTTTGTTAAATTTGTCTCATAACATTCTGAATTCTTTCTCTGTCTTACTTTGGATTTCACTGAGCTTCTTCAAAACAGTTACTTTGAATTCACTGTCTGAAAGGTCACATATTTCTGTTACTCCAGAATTGGTCACTGGTGCCTTATTTAGTTTATTTGGAGAAGTCATGTTTTCCTGGATGGTCTTGAAGCTTGTGGGTGTTCATCAATGTCGGGGCATTGAATAGTTAGATATTTATTCTAATATTTGCAGTCTGGGTTTGTTTGTGCCCAACTTTCTAGAGAAGGATTAATAAGTATTCAAAGATAATTTTGAGTGCTGTGATCCAGTTATTTGGTCATGCAACCATAAATGCATTAAGGGGCACCCCAAGTCCAGTAATGTGGTGACTCTTGCAGACTTGTAGAGCTACTGCCTTGGTGGTCTTGGGAGAAGACAGAGGAGATCAGGGAGAATTCCCTGGATTACCAGGCAGAGTTTCTTGTTCTCTTCCCTTTTCCCCAGAGTATCTTTCTCTCTCCATGCTGAGCTGCCTGGAGTTGGGGAAGGAGTGATGCAGACACTCCCATGGCCACCAGCACTGGGACTGTGCTGGGTCATACCTGAAGCCAGCATAGTACTAGGTCTCACCCAAGGCCTGTTGGTGAGAGTCCTGAGAGTCTTGATGTTTATTCAGGCCCCAAGGGCTATTTAGTGAGCAAATGATGAATCCTGCCGGGACTAGGTCTTCCTCTTCAGTGTAGCAGGTTCCTTCCAGTGAAGCAGGTTCTCTTCTGGCCCAGGGTGGATTTACAAATGCCATTGAAGGGTGAGGGCCTGGGGTCAGGGGTTTTAGGAATTTGTTTGGTGCTTTATTTTACTGGGGCTGAACTGGTACCCAGGTTGCAAGACTAAGTCCTCTCTGCTTTTCCCTTTTCTTTCCTCAAGCAGAAGGGCTATCTTTCCTCAAGCAGAAGGGCTATCTGCTCATGGGCACCACTGCCCCAGGCCAGTGGTGACTATACCCTGAGTACCACTGATGTTTATTCAAGGCCCAAGGGGTTTTTAGTCAGCAGTTGGTGAGTCCTACCAAGCCTGGTTCTCTCCTATCAGAGCTGCAGGTTCCTTTCTGGCCCAGGATGGGTCTAGAAATGCCCTCCAAGACCTAAGGTCTGGAATTAGGGACTTCAGGAGTCTGCTTGATACACTTTATCTGACTGTGGCTGAGCTGGATACCCAAATGTGTAGTCCATCCTCACACTGCTATAAAGATAGTACCCTTTAAAAAGTAATCTATAAAGGAAAGAGGTTTAATTGACTCACAGTTCCACATGGTTGGGAAGGCCTCAGGAAACTTAGAATCATGGTGGAAGGCAAAGGGGAAGGAAGGACCTTCTTCACATGGTGGCAGGAGAGAGAAATGCAAGCAGGGCAAATACCAGACCCTTGTAAAACCATCAGGTCTCATGAAAGCTCATTCACTATCATGAGAACAGCGTGGGGGAAACCACCCCCATGATCCAATCACCTCCCACTCGGTCTCGCCCTCAACACCTGGGGATTACAATTCAAGATGAGATTTGGGTGGGAACACAAAGCCTAATCATATCACCAAGTTGCAAAACAAAGTCATTTTACTCTTCCTCCTCCTTTCCTCAAGCAGAAGGTGTCTCTCACTGTGGCCACCACAGGTGGAAATGTGCTGGGTCACACCTGAAGCCAGCACAATACTGGGTCTCGCCCAAGGTCGTGATGACTACTGACTGGCTACCACTGATGTTTATTCAAGTTGGGGGAGGGGTGATGCAAGCACTCCCTTGGCTGCCCCAGCTGGTGTCTCACTGGATCCTGTCACCCTGAGTCTACTGGCTGTGAGCCCTGCACAGTATCAGGACTTGCCCAGGAATTGTGGTCCTTGTGGGCTAGACTGCCTTTCAGATTTGTTAGGACCCCAGAGTGCTTTAGCCAATGGTGGTGGGGCTAGCTGGAAGTCAGGTTCTGACTGCTGGGATGGACAGTTCCCCTCTGGCTAGGGCTTGTGTAAATGCTCCCTCTGTGGGCGATGGCCAAATTCTGCCCTGTATTGCTTTCCGCTATGTTAGGGGAGCAGTGAGTTCCAATGCAAAGTCCCCCAATCACTTTGCTATCCCTCCCCCCAAGTGCACAGATTCTCTCTTCCTGCCATGCTGCTTGGGGATGAGAGAGAGGTGGTATAGGCAATTCAAGATCATCTTTCCTACTCTCTTCAGTGCCTCTTTCCTTGACATGATGTTAAAACCAGGCACTGATTGCTTACCTGATTTTTGGTTCTTGTGAAGGTGCTTCTTATGTGGATAGTTGTTCAATTTGTTGTTCCTGCAGTGCAGATGATTGCTGGAGGATTCTATCCAGCCATCTTGCTTTACCTCCTAAGAGAGAGTAATTTCACCATATATAAAGAGCGCATACAAATTGATAAAAAGGTGAAATTTAAGAAAACAAGTGAAATCTGTGAACTGGTATTTTAAAGGAGATGATGTTCAAAGGGCTGACGAATATTTGAAAAGATGTTCAATAATGAGAACACATAGACACAGGGCGGGGCACATCACACGCCGGGGCCTGTCGGAGGGTGGGGGTCTGGGGGAGGGACAGCATTAGGAGATATACCTAATGTAAATGACGAGTTGATGGGTGCAGCAAACCAACATGGCACATGTATACCTATGTAACAAACCTGCATGTTGTGCACATGTACCCTAGAACTTAAAGTATAATAATAATAATAATAATAATAATAATAAAAGATGTTCAATGACAAAACAAGATGCAAGTTTAACCCTCCCTGCTTTTTTTGCAGATGTCAGAACAGATGGATAACATTACAGCTGAAGAAATTATAGACAAGCATCTCCAAAAAGGTTCTCAATAAGTATACCATAACTCTGATACTCTTCATTATTATTTTTAAAAGATGTAAATGATTAATCCTGTTCCAGGGTTTCAACTGGGAACACAAATTTCCTAAGGAATCAGTTTAAAGAGAAATTAAACTTCCTAAATAAAACAAGATGGGCATAAGGAAATACATAGAAAAGTCAACGGATGTAATAAACCTGAATTTCATTTTATTTTTGTCACTGCAAACATGGAGATTCCACTGGCGGTGAGACTGTTTTAGACCACAGAGATACGTAGGTGCAGACCCTGCTTCGGCAAACTTCAAATCTCAGGGAGAAAAATACATAAATAATGGTTGAGCTCTGGTTCATTCACCAAGCAAATATTTATTGAGCATGTATTATATGCCATCTGCCATTCTAAGTTATGGGAATAGAGTATAAACAAAATCAACTAGTAATTTTTAAATTTTACCAAGGAATACTGTGGTTAAACATGAAGATTCTCATGACCTATAGTTACTTATTTAGCTCTATGCTTACCCTTTATTTCTACAAACTTCTGTGTAACCTTTAAGCACTCAAAGGCAGGGAATAGAAAAAGTAAAAAGCAAGGCAAAGTGATCAATAGGTCCTCAATTTTTTACTGTACCTAGGATTGCATGATCTTGCATGATCTCTTTCATTCCATCAGCAAACAAGCAGAAAATAACACATGCCTTGGAGTACACACAAGGGCTTGAGACTTTTTTTTTTTTTTTTTTTAAGAAACAGAGTCTTGCTCTGTTGCCTAAGGCTGGAGTGCAGTAGTGCGATCATAGCTCACTGCAGCCTCAGACTTCTGGGCTCAAGCGATGGTCCCACCTCAGCCTCTCAAGTAGCTGGGACTACAGGCGTGTATGTTAATTTTTTTTTTTTTGAGATGGAGTTTTGCTCTTGTTGCTCAGACTGGAGTGCAATGGTGTGATCTCGGCTCACCACAACCTCCACCTCCTGGGTTCAAGCGATTCTTCTGCCTCAGCCTCCCGGGTAGCTGGGATTTACAGGCATGTGCCACCACGCCCAGTTAATTTTGTATTTTTAGTAGAGATGGGGTTTCTCCATGTTGGTCAGGCTGATCTCGAACTCCTGACCTCAGGTGATCTGCCCGCCGCGGCCTCCCAAAGTGCTGGGATTACAGGTGTGAGCCACTGTGCCCGGCCCCCAAATTTTTTTTTTTTGTGGAGACAGGGTCTTGCTATGTTGCCAAAGCTGGTCTCAAACTCCTGGCCTCAAGCAATCCTCCTGCCTTGGCCTCCCAAAATGCTGAGATTGCAGGCATAAGCCTTCTTTATACCCAATAAAACTTTCCTTTTCTCTAATAGCTGGAAAAAGTAGGGGTCAGAAGTGTTATAATGATTTTACAAAACTATCATAATTAAAATGGGTATCCAGAGACTTATCACTCTTCTTTTTTAGATTCCTGTCTTTTCAGTTTAATAAAATTCAAGTAACCAGGCTTTGATATTTGTGTATTAGTATACTTCACAGAGATGTCTCACAGATTTTTAAAATCTGAGCTTTGTTTTTGTTTTGTTTTGTTTTGTTTTTGGCCAAAGAAGGGCTCTGGCCAGTAGCTGAGGAAGCAACAAAAGAAGGTGACAGAGATCTACTATGTACCCATGATAATTAAAAATTTAAAAAAGAGGGCTGGGCACGGTGGCTCATGCCTGTAATCCCAGCAGTTTGGGAGGCTGAGGTGGGTGGATCACCTGAGGTCAGGAGTTTAAGACCATCCTGGCCAACATGGCGAAACCCCATCTCTACTAAAAATACAAAAAAGAAAGTTTGCAGGGTGTGGTGGCGCATGCCTGTAATCCCAGCTACTCGGGAGGCTGAGGCAGGAGAATCGCTTGAACCCGGGAGGGGGAGGTTGCAATGAGCCAAGATGGTGCCACTGCACTCCAGCATGGGTGACAAGGGCAAAACTCTGTCTCAAAAAAAAAAAAAAAAATTTAAAAAAGGTGACAGAGGATAGAAAACTTGTCACAAAGAAAAACAAAAATCAGTCCTGAATGGGTGAAAGTATTTATTCCAGATGGAAAAGGGGAAAGGACATCTATTGGTCTTAGATTCTAAGCTCTCATAAGACAATAACCGAGTTTTCATAATTGTCATGGGGCTTAGAAATGCATGCAATTAAAGAATTTAATAAATACTTTTGCTGCTATTGTTGTTTAATTATAATAAAGTGTCATAAACTCTTTATTATGTTGGTTTCCTGATAGATTTAGATGCAGAAGAAAATCAAAATGTAGTAAAGACATTGAGAGGCAAAGTGAGAGAAAAGCTAAAAATTTCTAAGGTAATGCTTTTTAAAATTTCCTGTTTTCAAATTTACTATTTTTTATTTATTTTATTTTATTATTATTATACTTTAACTTTTAGGGTACATGTGCACAATGTGCAGGTTAGTTACATATGTATACATGTGCCATGCTGGTGTGCTGCACCCATTAACTCCTCATTTAGCATTAGGTATATCTCCTAATGCTATCCCTCCCCCTTCCCCCCACCCCACAACAGTCCCCAGAGTGTGATGTTCCCCTTCCTGTGTCCATGTGTTCTCATTGTTCAATTCCCACCTATGAGTGAGAACATGCGGTGTTTGGTTTTTTGTCCTTGCGATAGTTTACTGAGAATGATGATTTCCAATTTCATCCATGTCCCTACAAAGGACATGAACTCATCATTTTTTATGGCTGCATAGTATTCCATGGTGTATATGTGCCACATTTTCTTAATCCAGTCTATCATTGTTGGATATTTGGGTTGGTTCCAAGTCTTTGCTATTGTGAATAGTGCTGCAATAAACATACGTGTGCATGTGTCTTTATAGCAGCATGATTTATAGTCCTTTGGGTATATACCCAGTAATGGGATGGCTGGGTCAAATGGTATTTCTAGTTCTAGATCCCTGAGGAATCACCACACTGACTTCCACAAGGGTTGAACAAGTTTACAGTCCCACCAACAGTGTAAAAGTTTTCCTACTTCTCCACATCCTCTCCAGCACTTGTTGTTTCCTGACTTTTTAATGATTGGCATTCTAACTGGTGTGAGATGGTATCTCATTGTGGTTTTGATTTGCATTTCTCTGATGGCCAATGATGGTGAGCATTTTTTCATGTGTTTTTTGGCTGCATAAATGTCTTCTTTTGAGAAGTGTCTGTTCATGTCCTTCGCCCACTTTTTGATGGGGTTGTTTGTTTTTTTCTTGTAAATTTGTTGGAGTTCATTGTAGATTCTGGATATTAGCCCTTTGTCAGACGAGTAGGTTGCAAAAATTTTCTCCCATTCTGTAGGTTGCCTGTTCACTCTGATGGTAGTTTCTTTTGCTGTGCAGAAGCTCTTTAGTTTAATTAGATCCCATTTGTCAATTTTGGCTTTTGTTGCCATTGCTTTTGGTGTTTTAGACATGAAGTCCTTGCCCATGCCTATGTCCTGAATGGTAATGCCTGGGTTTTCTTCCAGAGTTTTTATGGTTTTAGGTCTAACGTTTAAGTCTTTCATCCATCTTGAATTAATTTTTGTATAAGATGTAAGGAAGGGATCCAGTTTCAGCTTTCTCCATATGGCTAGCCAGTTTTCCCAGCACCATTTATTAAATAGGGAATCCTTTCCTCATTGCTTGTTTTTCTCAGGTTTATCAAAGATCAGATAGTTGTAGATATGCAGTGTTATTTCTAAGGGCTCTGTTCTGTTCCCTTGATCTATATCTCTGTTTTGGTACCAATACCGTGCTGTTTTGGTTATTGTAGCCTTGTAGTATAGTTTGAAGTCAGGTAGTGTGATGCCTCCAGCTTTGTTCTTTTGGCTTAGGATTGACTTGGCGATGTGGGCTCTTTTTTGGTTCCATATGAACTTTAAAGTAGTTTTTTCCAATTCTGTGAAGAAAGTCATTGGTAGCTTGGTGGGGATGGCATTGAATCTATAAATTACCTTGGGCAGTATGGCCATTTTCACGATACTGATTCTTCCTACCCATGAGCATGGAATGTTCTTCCATTTGTTTGTATCCTCTTTTATTTCATTGAGCAGTGGTTTGTAGTTCTTGAAGAGGTCCTTCACATCCCTTGTAAGTTGGATTCCTAGGTAGTTTATTCTCTTTGAAGCAATTGTGAATGGGAGTTCACTCATGATTTGGCTCTCTGTTTGTCTGTTATTGGTGTATAAGAATGCTTGTGATTTTTGTACATTGATTTTGTATCCTGAGACTTTGCTGAAGTTGCTTATCAGCTTAAGGAGATTTTGGGCTGAGACAATGGGGTTTTCTAGATATACAATCATGTCATCTTTAAACAGGGACAATTTGACTTTCTCTTTTCCTAAGTGAATTCCCTTTATTTCCTTCTCCTGCCTAATTGCCCTGGCCAGAACTTCCAACACTATGTTAAATAGGAGTGGTGAGAGAGGGCATCCCTGTCTTGTGCCAGTTTTCAAAGGGAATGCTTCCAGTTTTTGCCCATTCAGTATGATATTGGCTGTGGGTTTGTCATAGATAGCTCTTATTATTTTGAGAAACGTCCCATCAATACCTAATTTATTGAGAGTTTTTAGCATGAAGGGTTGTTGAATTTTGTCAAAGGCCTTTTGTGCATCTATTGAGATAATCATGTGGTTTTTGTCTTTGGTTCTGTTTATATGCTGGATTACATTTATTGATTTGTGTATATTGAGCCAACCTTGCATCCCAGGGATGAAGCCCACTTGATCGTGGTGGATAAGCTTTTTGATGTGCTGCTGGATTCGGTTTGCCAGTATTTTATAGAGGATTTTTGCATCAATGTTCATCAAGGATATTGGTCTAAAATTCTCTTTTTTGGTTGTGTCTCTGCCCGGCTTTGGTATCAGGATGATGCTGGCCTCATCAAATGAGTTAGGGAGGATTCCCTCTTTTTCTATTGATTGGAATAGTTTCAGAAGGAATGGTACCAGTTCCTCCTAGTACCTCTGGTAGAATTCGGCTGTGAATCCATCTGGTCCTGGAGGACTCTTTTTGGTTGGTAAGCTACTGATTATTGCCACAATTTCAGCTCCTGTTATTGGTCTATTCAGAGATTCAACTTCTTCCTGGTTTAGTCTTGGGAGAGTGTATGTGTCGAGGAATTTATCCATTTCTTCTAGATTTTCTAGTTTATTTGCGTAGAGGTGTTTGTAGTATTCTCTGATGGTAGTTTGTATTTCTGTGGGATCGGTGGTGATATCCCCTTTATCATTTTTTATTGTGTCTATTTGATTCTTCTCTCTTTTTGTCTTTATTAGTCTTGCTAGCAGTCTATCAATTTTGTTGATCCTTTCAAAAAAACCAGCTCCTGGATTCATTAATTTTTTGAAGGGTTTTTTGTGTCTCTATTTCCTTCAGTTCTGCTCTGATTTTAGTTATTTCTTGCCTTCTGCTAGCTTTTGAATGTGTTTGCTCTTGCTTTTCTAGTTCTTTTAATCGTGATGTTAGGGTGTCAATTTTGGATCTTTCCCGCTTTCTCTTGCGGGCATTTAGTGCTATAAATTTACCTCTACACACTGCTTTGAATGTGTCCCAGAGATTCTGGTATATTGTGTCTTTGTTCTCATTGGTTTCAAAGAACATCTTTATGTCTGCCTTCATTTCATTATGTACCCAGTAGTCATTCAGGAGCAGGTTGTTCAGTTTCCATGAAGTTGAGCAGTTTTGAGTGAGTTTCTTAATCCTGAGTTCTAGTTTGATTGCACTGTGGTCTGAGAGACAGTTTGTTATAATTTCTGTTCTTTTACATTTGCTGAGGAGTGCTTTACTTCCAACTATGTGGTCAATTTTGGAATAGGTGTGGTGTGGTGCTGAAAATAATGTATATTCTGTTGATTTGGGGTGGAGAGTTCTGTAGATGTCTATTAGGTCCGCTTGGTGCAGAGCTGAGTTCAATTCCTGGGTATCCTTGTTAACTTTCTGTCTCGTTGATCTGTCTAATGTTGACAGTGGGGTGTTAAAGTCTCCCATTATTAATGTGTGGGAGTCTAAGTCTCTTTGTATGTCATCAGGACTTGCTTTATGAATCTGGGTACTCCTGTATTGGGTGCATGTATATTTAGGATAGTTAGCTCTTGTTGAATTGATCCCTTTACCATTATGTAATGGCCTTCTTTGTCTCTTTTGATCTTTGTTAGTTTAATGTCTGTTTTATCAGAGACTAGGATTGCAACCCCACCTTTTTTTGTTTTACATTTGCTTGGTAGATCTTCCTCCATCCTTTTATTTTGAGCCTATGTGTGTCTCTGCACATGAGATGGGTTTCCTGAATACAGCACACTGATGGGTCTTGAGTCTTTATCCAATTTGCCATTCTGTGTCTTTTAATTGGAGCATTTAGTCCATTTCCATTTAAAGTTAATATTGTTATGTGTGAATTTGATCCTGTCATGATGTTAGCTGGTTATTTTGCTCGTTAGTTGATGCAGTTTCTTCCTAGCCTCAATGGTCTTTACAATTTGGCATGATTTTGCAGTGGCTGGTACCCGTTGTTCCTTTCCATGTTTAGTGCTTCCTTCAGGAGCTCTTTTAGGGCAGGCCTGGTGGTGACAAAATCTCTCAGCATTTGCTTGCCTGTAAAGGATTTTATTTCTCCTTCACGTATAAAGCTTAGTTTGGCTGGATATGAAATTCTGCGTTGAAAATTCTTTTCTTTAAGAATGTTGAATATTGGCCCCCACTCTCTTCTGGCTTGTAGGGTTTCTGCCGAGAGATCCGCTGTTAGTCTGATGGGCTTCCCTTTGTGGGTAACCTGACCTTTCTCTCTGGCTGCCCTTAACATTTTTTCCTTCATTTCAACTTTGGTGAATCTGACAATTACGTGTCTTGGAGTTGCTCTTCTCAAGGAGTATCTTTGTGGCGTTCTCTGTATTTCCTGAATCTGAATGTTGGCCTGCCTTGGTAGATTAGGGAAGTTGTCCTGGATAATATCCTGCAGAGTGTTTTCCAACTTGGTTCCATTCTCCCCGTCACTTTCAGGTACACCAATCAGACGTAGATTTGGTCTTTTCACATAGTCCCATATTTACTGGAGGCTTTGTTCATTTCTTTTTATTCTTTTTTCTCTAAACTTCCCTTCTCGCTTCATTTCATTCATTTCATCTTCCATCACTGATACCCTTTCTTCCAGTTGGCTCCTGAGTTCCACATTGGCTCCTGAGGCTTCTGCATTCTTCACATAGTTCTCGAGCCTTGGCTTTCAGCTCCATCAGCTCCTTTAAGCACTTCTCTGTATTGGTTATTCTAGTTATACATTCGCCTAAATTTTTTTCGAAGTTTTTAACCTGTTTGCCTTTGGTTTGAATTTCCTCCTGTAGCTCAGAGTAGTTTGATCGTCTGAAGCCTTCTTCTCTCAACTCGTCAAAGTCATTCTCCGTCCAGCTTTGTTCTGTTGCTGGTGAGGAACTGCGTTCCTTTGGAGGAGGAGAGGCGGTCTGCTTTTTAGAGTTTCCAGTTTTTCTGCTCTGTTTTTCCCCATCTTTGTGGTTTTATCTATTTTTGGTCTTTGATGATGGTGATGTACAGATGGGTTTTTGGTGTGGATGTCCTTTCTGTTTGTTAGTTTTCCTTCTAACAGACAGGACCCTCAGCTGCAGGTCTGTTGGAGTTTGCTAGAGGTCCACTCCAGACCCTGTTTGCCTGGGTATCAGCAGCGGTGGCTGCAGAACAGCAGATTTTTGTGAACCACGAATGCTGCTGTCTGATCGTTCCTCTGGAAGTTTTGTCTCAGAGGAGGACCTGGCCGTGTAAGGTGTCAGTGTGTCCCTACTGGGGGGTGCCTCCCAGTTAGGCTGCTCGGGGGTCAGGGGTCAGGGACCCACTTGAGGAGGCAGTCTGCCCGTTCTCAGATCTCCAGCTGCGTGCTGGGAGAACCACTGCTCTCTTCAAAGCTGTCAGACAGGGACATTTAAGTCTGCAGAGTTTACTGCTGTCTTTTTGTTTGTCTGTGCCCTGCCCCCACAGGTGGAGCCTACAGAGGCAGGCAGGCCTCCTTGAGCTGTGGTGGGCTCCACCCAGTTCGAGCTTCCCGGCTCCTTTGTTTACCTAAGCAAGCCTGGGCAATGGCAGGCGCCCCTCCCCAAGCCTCGCTGCCATCTTGCAGTTTGATCTCAGACGCTGTGCTAGCAATCAGCGAGACTCCGTGGGCGTAGGACCTTCCGAGCCAGGTGCGGGATATAATCTCCTGGTGCGCTGTTTTTTAAGCCTGTCGGAAAAGCGCAGTATTAGGGTGAGAGTGACCCAATTTTCTAGGTGCCATCTGTCACCCCTTTCTTTGACTAGGAAAGGGAACTCCCTGACCCCTTGCACTTCCCGAGTGAGGCAATGCCTCACCCTGCTTCGGCTCGCACACGGTGCTCTGCACCCACTGTCCTGTGCCCACTGTCTGGCACTCCCTAGTGAGATGAACCCGGTACCTCAGATGGAAATGCAGAAATCACCTGTCTTCTGCTTTGCTCACTCTGGGAGCTGTAGACCGGAGCTGTTCCTATTCGGCCATCTTGGCTGCCAGACCCAAATTTACTATTTAAATGAGACATTTAGCCCAATAAAGTTTTCTTTGTCAAAAGAGAGCCGAAATTCAGTGTTAATATAGCTCCTTAATTCCTAAAGGCTTCCTATATATATATATATATTTTTTTTTCCTTTTGTCTCATAACATCCTTATAATGTCAAACCTAAAGCCAAGAAGAGCTAGGTGATTTGGTCATAGTAATTATAAATGACATTTCAGTATGTCTACTGATATTTCATGTACACATACCACACTTTTTAAAAGAAAAACATTGCAAAGTATTGATAGTTACAAATTTTGGACAAAAGACTTATGAGCACAATTATGTCTATTTCTGTAAAGATTTATTTATGTTGTGTTTCAGATTAATAAAGGTGAAAAATCTTCAACTGAGCAGCTCATTGATAGCAAAATATATCAAATGTCCAAGGTGAATAACTTTTCTCTTTTTTTACTTTTTAAAACAGCTTTATGGAAATATAGTTTACATAGCAAAACTTCACCCATTTAAAGTGTATTATGACTCGATTTCTAGTTAATTTACAGAATTGTTCAATCAATACCGCAGTTTAGTTTTTATCACCCAAAAAAGATTCCTCTTTATCAGTGATTGCCCATTTGCAATCACTCTTTATTCTTACTTGGCATTACTTTTTATCCTAAAAAAATTATAATAAAATATTGTTAAAAGATAAACTTAGGAACATTAAAATTTTAAAGAGTTTATTTGAACAGACAACAATCCATGAATTGAGGAGTGCCACTGTGCAGATGGTTAGGGCTCCACTGAAGGGGCATGCAGAGAAAACTTTTAAACGGTGCATGCGGAAGCAAGGCAAAGAAAACATTGATTGACTAGAATGGAGCAGTAGCCTTAAAGTTCCTAGTTAGAGATTAGTTGGCAGTTTCTGATTGGTAAAACTAAAGTTACATTTTCCTTGGATAGGACCATTCACACTGAGTTGGGTTTTGGTTTGCTTACATAGGAACTCAGGGCCCTAGAGCTGCTTCAGTCTAATGGCCTCCCAGTTAATTATTTTAACAATGTTATAGGTGACATCCAACTTATAGATTTTTAATGTGTAATCAATATTTGAAAATTCAATGTGTAATCACATATTTGGAACTTGAAATGACAAAACAACTCATATTTTTAGAGAGTTATATTATTTAGAGTACAAGCTAAATAGCTGTAACAAAAAGATTCAAAGTAAAGTGTTTTCATTAAGATAGAAGTTTCCTTTTTCTCTAATGTAACAAATCAGCAATCAGGGCTGATAGGAGAGTTTTGCCATCTCCAATATGTGATTTCCATCCATAAGTCCAATGGCAAAGCTGTAGTTTTCCATTTGCTAGCAAAAGGGAAGTGGGGAAGAAAGAACCAAATGATTTTAAGTTGATCTTTTAGGGGACAAGACCGGCAAACTGCACATATCATTTCCACCAAATGAATGTGGAAGAAGTGTCTAGGTTCTACTATTAGAGATGGGAGAAAAGACTGTAATGAGCAACTAATAGTTTCTGCCACAAGCACCTAGAGTATTTAAGTGCAAATTTTAAAATGCAAGGGTTTTTTTAAAATTTATCTTTGGCTCCTCCACAGAGCCCCTCTTAGGTGCTTAATAAAAATTATTTTAATTAAATGTAAAGGTAAAAGCAGACTAAAAAGTGACGTTTATGTGCATGTTATTCACTCAACACATGAATTAAAACATACCTAAATTGGATTTAATTTCACTACGAATAGTAAAAACTATAAAGAGTTACAAAGTTTGTCAAGGTCAATCCATTGAGTATCAGGAAAAGGGGTTAAAAGGAAGAGAAATTGGCTTCTAAGAAACACGATCCCAATTACCACACAGGAATATCTGCTCAGGAAGCAGAAGATTTTAGCAAGCGATTTTGAGATGTGCAGAGGTGATGGGGGGTAAAAGTATATACTGACAATCATATAAGCAGCATTGTTACAAGGTGAATAACTTTTAAGTTAATATGATGGCTACAGTGTAGATACAAACAATATAAAGATAAGCTTTTATCTTACAAGATAAAATCTTATAATTTTATATTTTATAAAATTATATAAAGTTATATCTTATAATTTTATATTTTACATATTTTAAATTCTTTCATTCCTAGTAACTATGAGTTTTACTTTTTATTATAGAATTGATTCCTTTCCCAAGCCTTCCTTAAAACATTTCATTTTAATATGTGCATGAGAAAGAAGTGATTTATCAATTCAAAGAGTCAGACAAGAGTGAAAAATGAGAGCTTCTTTGTCAGCAGGTTTACAACTAAGAATATACCACTTTTCAGACTTTTAATTGCTTCTAACTCCATGAAAGATTGTGGGCTGAGGTGGCAGTTTGTGTGTGTGTGTGTGTGTTTGTGCACACACACGTGCACGCGCCTGAACAGGACAACACCAAAAACAAGGAGAGAAAAGAAAGTTCCAGTGGAGCCAGCATTTGGTCAGACTCTTACCACCCAGACTAGAGTGAGGAGATAGTTTGGGAAGATGGAGAAGATTCTGGCTGTATATTCTGCCTTTTCTTGCAGTTACCAGAACATTAGAAACAAAACAAAAATAAAAACTCATGAACCAAACAGACTCAAAGCTAAATATACCTTGATATTGTCTGCCTTGGTGCTCCCTGTTTGCTAGAGAGATAACAATTATGTTTACCATATTACAGAAAACTATTTCCTTTACTTATAAGCAGAAAAAGTATTTATTTCAACACTAAATACTGGTTTATCATAGTTATCTCCACAGACTGAAGTCTCATTGGATGAAAGTCTTTCATTTTTCATTCTGAGTGGTGAAGAAGGTTCAGCTTTGGGCAAGTCTTCAGAGCAGGTTGGATTTGTTCGCCTCCCTCCCACCATCTCACTCTCAGGAAAAAATGATTCTTTATTAAAAGTGCGGAATGAAATACTTGGACGGGAGATGAAGTTTTATTATTGTGCCTTCATCTTTTCTTTGAATTAAGAAGCTGTTCATAATAATAAAATCTAGCATTTATTGAGTGCACTCTGAATGCCCAGTGATTACTAAATTTTTAACGCGGATTGTAGCAGTCAATCCTCATCTTAACCCTGTGAGGCAGGCATCATGCTTATCTTTACAGGTAACGAAAATCAAGCAAAGTGGGTTAAGCCTTGATACAGCTGGAAAGTCTAGGCTGTCAGCTCAAAAGCCTGTGTTTTCTTTTTTCGTTCTTTCTTTCTTTTTTTTTGTTCCTATCCTTTCCAAGGGCCCTACATTGTTCTCCATAATCTCTACTACTCCTCGTGGTCTCCTCATTCTTCATTCCTCCTAATCCAATCCCAAGCACTCCTTCTAGTCAGTCCCTCTCAGTCCCCCTCAAACTGTTTAGTCTCCCTGTTTCCCTGGGGTTGCCCTTTCCTTCAGTCCTACTTAGCCTCACTGGTCTTTCCCATTTCCTCCTGACTTGTCTCCCTATCTACTCTTGTTCCTGGACACTTTCTTCAATTCCTGTGTACCTTCCAGTCTCCCTACAGTTTTCTTGAGCCCCCTGCTACCCAGTACCTCCTATTCTCAGTAGTTCTACATACTGTCTTTTGACACCTCTTGGTCCCTCCAGATCCCTCAGGTCCCCCTGTCAAGTCCCTCTGAGACCCCCATTTGCCTTCCTACTTCCACCTCCCAGTCTCTTCCAGTCACCTTTCTTTGCATTCTGCTCCAGTCCTTTCATTCTCATTTTGTTATTGTTTTTCGCACAATTAAAAAAAAACTTTTAAAATTTTGGACAAGTAAAACATACACAGTATAAAAACGTAATGCAGAAAGCCACAAGGAAGAAAATAAAAATCACCTGAAATCCCACTGCCCTAAGATAGTCACTATTATCATTTTTTCATACTTTTCTCTATGCTTAGCCCTGTACATGAACACACACAGTTTGTATTACTATTATACTTTAAGTTCTGGGATACATGTGCTGAACTTGCAGGTTTGTTACATAGGTATACAGGTGCCATGGTGGTTTGCTTGCACCCATCAACCCGTCATCTACATTAGGTATTCTCCTAATGCTATCCCTCCCCTCGCCCCCCACCCCCTGACAGGCCCTGGTGTATGATGTTCCCCTCCCAGTGTCCACGTGTTCTCCTTGTTCAACTCCTACTTATGAGTGAGAACATGCGGTGTTTGGTTTTCTGTTCCTGTGTTAGTTTCCTGAGAATGATGGTTTCCAGCTTCATCCATGTCCCTGCAAAGGACACGAACTCATCCTTTTTTATGTCTCCATAGTATTCTATCATTGATGGGCATTTGGGTTGATTCCAAGTCTTTGCTATTGTGAACAGTGCTGCAGTAAACATACGTGTTCCTGTGTCTTTATAGTAGCATGATTTATAATCTTTTGGGTATATACCCAGTAATGAGATTGCTTGGTCAAATGGTATTTCTGGTTCTAGATCCTTGGGGAATTGCCACACTGTCTTCCACAATGGTGGAAGACACTCCCACCAACAGTGTAAAAGCGTTCCTATTTCTCCCCATCCTCTCCAGCATCTGTTGTTTCCTGACTTTTTAATGATCACCATTCTAACTGGCGTGAGATGGTATCTTATTGTGGCTTTGATTTGCATTTCTCTAATGACCAGTGATGGTGAGCTTTTTTTTCATATGTTTGCTGGCTGCATAAATGTCTTCTTTTGAGAAGTGTCTGTTCATATCCTTCGCCCACTTTTTGATGGGGTTGTTTTTTCTTGTAAATTTGTTTAAGTTATTTGTAGATTCTGGATATTAGCCCTTTGTCAGATGAGTAGATTGCAAAAATTTTCTCCCATTCTGTAGGTTGCCTGTTCACTCTGGTGATAGTTTCTTTTGCTGTGCAGAAGCTCTTTAGTTTAATTAGATCCCATTTGTCAATTTTGGCTTTTGTTGCCATTGCTTTTGGTGTTTTAGTTATAAATCCTTTGCCCATGCCTATGTCCTGAATATTATTGCCTAGGTTTTCTAGGGTTTTTATGGTCCTAGGTCTTACATTTAAGTCTTTAATCCATCTTGAGTTAATTTTTGTATAAGGTGTAAGAAAGGGGTCCAGTTTCAGTTTTCGGCATATGGCTAACCAGTTTTCCCAACACCATTGATTAAATAGGGAATCTTTACCCCATTGCTTGTTTTTGTCAGGTTTATCAAAGATCAGATGGTTGTAGATGTGTAGCATTATTTCTGAGGCCTCTGTTCTGTTCCATTAGTCTATATATCTATTTTGGTACCAGTACCATGCTGTTTGGTTACTGTAGCCTTGTAGTATAGTTTGAAGTCAGGTAGCGTGATGCCTCCAGCTTTGTTCTTTTTGCTTAGTATTGTCTTGGCTATCCAGGCTCTTTTTTGGTTCCATATGAAATTTAAAGTATTTTTTTCTAATTCTGTGAAGAAAGTCAGTGGTACCTTGATGGGGATGGCATTGAATCTATAAATTACCTTGGGCAGTATGGCCATTTTCACAATATTGATTCTTCCTATCTATGAGCATGGAATGTACTTCCATTTGTTTGTGTCCTCTTTTATTTCATTGAGCAGTGGTTTGTAGTTCTCCTTGAAGAGGTCCTTCACATCCCTTATAAGTTGTATTCCTAGGTATTTTATTCTCTTTGTAGCAATTGTGAATGGGAGTTCACTCATGATTTGGCTCTCTGTTTGTTATTGGTGTATAAGAATGCGTGTGATTTTTGCACATTGATTTTGTATCCTGAGACTTTCCTAAAGTTGCTTATCAGCTTAAGGAGGTTTTGGGCTGAGACGATGGGGTTTCCTAAATATGCAATCATGTCATCTGCAAACAGAGACAATTTGACTTCCTCTCTTCCTATATGAATACCCTTTATTTCTTTCTCTTGCCTGATTTCCCTGGTCAGAACTTCCAATACTATGTTGAATAGGAGTGGTGAGAGAGAGCATCCTTGTCTTGTGCCAGTTTTCAAAGGGAATGCTTCCAGCTTCTGCCCATTCAGTTTGATGTTGGCTGTGGGTTTGTCTTGAAAAGCTCTTATATACATTCCATCAATACCTAGTTTATTGGGAGTTTTTAGCATGAAAGGGTGTTGAATTTTATCAAAGGTCTTTTCTGCATCTGTTGAGATAGTCATGTGATTTTTGTCATTGGTTTTGTTTATGTGATGGATTATGTTTATTGATTTGCATGTGTTGAATCAGCCTTGCTTCCCAGGATGAAGCCCACTGATCGTGGTGGATAAGCTTTTTGAGGTGGTGCTGGACTTGCTTTGCCAGTATTTTATTGAGGATTTTTGCATCGATGTTCATTAGAGATATTGGCCTGAAATTTTCTTTTTTTGTTTTGTCTCTGACAGGTTTTGGTATCAGGATGATGCTGGCCTCATAAAATGAGTTAGCGAGGAGTCTCTCTTTTTCTATTGTTTGGAATGGTTTCAGAGGGAGTGGTACGAGCTCCTCTTTGTATCTCTGGTAGAATTCGCCTGTGAATCTGTCTGGTCCTGGGCTTTTTATGGTTGATAGGTTATTAATTATTGCCTCAATTTCAGAACTTATTGGTCTATTCAGGGATTTGACTTCTTCCTGATTTAATCTTGGGAGGGTGTATGTGTCCAGGAATTTATGCATTTCTTCTAGATTTTCTAGTTTATTTGTGTAGAGGTGTTAATAGTATTCTGTGATGGTAGTTTGTATTTCTGTGGGATCAGTGGTGACATCCCCTTTATTGTTTTTTATTGTGTCTATTTGATTCTCCTCTCTTTTCTTCTTTATTAGTCTGCCTAGCGGTCTATTTTGTTAATCTTTTCAAAAAACCAGCTCCTGGATTCATTGATTTTTTGAAGCGTTTTTTGTGTCTCTATCTCCTTCAGTTCTGCTCTGATCTTAGTTATTTCTTGTCTTCTGCTAGCTTTTGAATTTGTTTGCTCATGCTTCTCTAGTTCTTTTAATTGTGATGTTAGGGTGTTGATTTTAGATCTTTCCCACTTTTTCCTGTGGGCTTTTTGTGCTATAAATTTCCCTCTAAACACTGCTTTAACTGTGTCCCAGAGATTCCGGTACATTCCGGTACTTTGTTCTCTTTGGTTTCAAATAACTTATTTATTTCTGCCTTAATTTTGTTACTTACCGAGTTCAGGAGCAGGTTGTTCAGTTTCCATGTAGTTGTGCAGTTTTGAGTGAGTTTCTTAATCCTGAGTTCTAATTTGATTGCACTGTGGTCTGAGAGACTGTTATGATTTGCATTCTTTTGCATTTGCTGAGGAGTGTTTTACTTCCAATTATGTGGTCAATTTTAGAATAAGTGCGATGTGGTGCTGAGAAGAATGTATATTCTGTTGATTTGGGGTGGAGAGTTCTGTAGATGTCTGTTACGTCCACTTGGTCCAGAGCTGAGTTCAAGTCCTGAATATCCTTGTTAATTTTCTGTCTCATTCATCTGTCTAATATTGACAGCGGGGTGTTAAAGTCTCCCACTATTATTGTGTGGGAGTCCAAGTCTCTTTGTAGGTCTCTAAGGACTTGCTTTATGAATCTGGGTGCCCCACTGTTGGATGCATATATATATTTAGGATAGATAGCTCTTCTTGTTTCATCGATCGTTTACCATTATGTAATGCCCTTCTTTGTCTTTTTTCATCTTTGTTGGTTTAAAGTCTGTTTTATCAGAGACTAGGATGGCAACCCCTGCTTTTTTTTTGCTTTCCATTTGCTTGGCAAATCTTCCTCCATCCCTTTATTTTGAGCCTTATGTGTGTCTTTGCATGTGAGATGGGTCTCCTGAATACAGCACACCAATGGGTCTTGACTCATCATCCAATTTGCCAGTCTATATCTTTTAATTGGGGCATTTAGCCCATTTACATTTAAGGTTAATATTGTTCTGTGTGAATTTGATCCTGTCATTATGATGCTAGCTGGTTATTTTGCCCATTAGTTGATGCAATTTCTTCATAGTGTCAGTGGTCTTTACAATTTGGTATGTTTTTGCAGTGGCTGGCACTGGTTTTTCCTTTCCATATTTAGTGCTTTTTTCAGGAGCTCTTGTAAGTCAGGCCTGGTGGTGACAAAATCTCTTAGCATTTGCTTGTCTGTAAAGGATTTTATTTCTCCTTTGCTTATGAAGTTTAGTTTGGCTGAATATGAAATTCTAGGTTGAAAATTCTTTTCTTTAAGAATGTTGAATATTAGCCTCCACTCTTTTCTGGCTTGTAGGATTTCTGCATAGAGATCCACTGTTAGTCTGATGGGCTTCCCTTTGTGGGTAACTTGACCTTTCTCTCTGGCTGCCCTTAATATTTTTTCCTTTATTTCAACCTTGGTGAATCTGGCGATTATGTGTCTTGGGGTTGCTCTTCTCGAGGAGTATCTTTGTGGTATTCTCTGTATTTCCTGAATTTGAATGTTGACCTGTCTTGCTAAGTTGGGGAAGTTCTCTTGGATAATATCCTGAAGAGTGTTTTCCCACTCAGTTCCATTCTCCTTGTCACTTTCATGTACACCAATCAAATGTAGGTTTGGTCTTTTCACATAGTCCCATATTTCTTAGAGGCTTTGTTCATTTCTTTTCATTCTTTTTTCTCTAATCTTGTCTTCATGCTTTATTTCATTAAGTTGATCTTCAATCTCTGGTATCTTTTCTTCTGCTTGATCGTTTCAGCTGTTGGTACTTTTGTATGCTTCACGAAGTTCTCGTGCTGTGTTTTTCAGCTCCATCCGGTCATTTATGTTCTTCTTTAAACTGGTTGTTCTAGTTAGCAATTCCTCTAACTTTTTTTCAACATTCTTAGCTTCCTTGCATTAGGTTAGAACATGCTCCTTTAGCTCAGAGGAGTTTGTTATTACCCACCTTCTGAAGCCTACTTCTGTCAATTCGTCAAACTTATTCTCTGTCCAGTTTTGTTCCCTTGCTGGTGAGGAGTTGTGATCCTTTGGAGGAAAAGAGGCGTTCTGGTTTTTGAAATTTTCAGCCTTTTTCTGCTGTCTTTTCCTCATCTTCGTGGATTTATCTACCTTTGGTCTTTGATGTTGGTGACCTTCGGATGGGGTTTCTGTGTGGACATCCTTTTTGTTGATGTTGATGCTATTCCTTTCTGTTTGTTAGTTTTCCTTGTAAGAGACCCCTCTGCTGCAGGTCTGCTGGAGTTTGCTGGAGGTCCACTCCAGACCCTATTTGCCTGGGTATCACCAGTGGAGGCTACAGAACAGCAAAGATTGCTGCCTCTTCCTTCCTCTGGAAGCTTCATCCCAGAGGGGCACCCACCAGATGCCAGCCGGAGCTCTCCTGTATGAGGTGTCTGTCGACCTGTGCTGGGAAGTGTCTCCCAGTCAGGAGGCACAGGGGTCAGGGAACCACTTGAGGAGGAAGTCTGTCCCTTAGCAGAGCTCGAGCACCGTGCTGGGAGATCTGCTGCTCTCTTCAGAGCTGGCAGGCAGGAACGTTTAAGTCTGCTGAAGCTGTGCCCACAGCCTCCCCTTCCGCCAGGTGCTCTATCCCAGGAGATGGGAGTTTTATCTATAAGCCCCTGACTGGGGCTACTGCCTTTCTTTCAGAGATGCCCTGCCCAGAGAGGAGGAGTCTAGAGAGGCAGTTTGGCTACAGCAGCTTTGCCAAGCTGCAGTGGGCTCTGCCCAGTTTGAACTTCCCCGTGGCTTTGTTTACACTGTAAGGGGAAAACCCGCCTACCCAAGCCTCAGTGATGGTGGACGCCCCTTTCCCCACCAAGCTTGAGCGTCCCAGGTCGACTTCAGACTGCTGTGCTGGCAGTGAGAATTTCAAGCCAGTTGCTCTTAGCTTGCAGGGCTCCGTCGGGGTGGGATCCACAAAGCTAGACCACATGGCTCCCTGGCTTCAGCCCCCTTTCCAGGGGAGTGAACGGTTCTGTCAGTTCTGTCTTGTTGGTGTTCCAGGCACCACTGGGGTATGAAAAAAAAAACAAAAAACAAACAAACAAAAAAACCTCCTGAAGCTAGCTCAGTGTCTGCCAAACAGCCACCCAGTTTTGTATTGAAACCCAGGGCCCTGGTGACATAGGCTCCCAAGGGAATCTCCTGGTCTGAAGGTTGAGAAGACCATGGGAAAAGTGTTCCTCATGGCACAGTCCCTCATGGCTTCCCTTGGCTAGGGGAGGGAGTTCCCCGACCCCTTATGCTTCCTGGGTGAGGCGATGCCCCACCCTGCTTCTGCTCACCCTCTGTGGGTTGCATCCACTATCTAACCAGTCCCAGTGCGATGAGCCAGGTGCCTCAGTTGGAAATGTAGACATCACCGGCCTTCTGCATTGGTCTTGCTGGGAGCTGCAGACTGGAGCTGTTCCTGTTCCGCCATCTTGCCAGCCACCAAAGTTTTTTGTTTGTTTGTTGTGTTTTGTTTTGTTTTGTTTTGACATGGAGTCTTGGTCTGTCACCCAGGCTGGAGTGCAGTGGCACGACCTCAGCTCACTGCAACCTCTGTCTCCTGGCTTCAAGCGATTCTCCTGCCTCAGCCTCCCGAGTAGCTAGGATTACAGGAGTGTGCCACCACACCTGGCTAATTTTTGTATTTTTAGTAGAGATGGGGTTTCGCCATGTTGGCCAGGCTGGTCTCAAACTCCTGACCTCAGGTGATCTGCCCACCTCGGCCTCCCAAAGTGTTGGGATTACAGACGTGAGCCACCACATCTGGCCATGCAGTTTTATATAAACAGAATCACAGTAGTAAATGGCAATTCCATTTTTCCAGTTGCTCAGTTGAACCTTGGTCTCATCCTCAGATTTCCTTTTACTCACATGCTTCAAATCCAATTTCTCACAAACTCTGTTGGTTCTGCCTTCAAAATATTCCCAAATCGGACCCACTTTTCACCAGCCTCTCTGGTACTTCACCATAGCGTCTCGTCAGAATCACTGCCACTGTCTCCCTCTGTGTTCACTATTGTCCTTGTAGCCCATTTTCCATACCATACAGTCATCACAGTGACCTTGTTAAAATCTAAGACAGATTTTTTTTTTTTTTTGCTTACACTTTCTAATGGTTTCCTACCTGATTCACAATAAAAGTCCTTACAGTGGGGACCTGGTCCCCTTAGCACCTCTCTGACTTTATTTCATTTTTCACTACTCTCCCCTCTGTCGTCTAACACCAGCCACATTGGCTTCCTTCCTGTTTCTCATTTACAGCAAGCTCCTGCCTCAGGGCCTTTGTACCGAGGTGTCTGCCTAGAAAGCTCTTTCCGTTTCCATAAGCTGTGTCCCCCACTAACTTTGGATTTCTGTTCAAATGACATATTATTAAAGATGCTATGCCTGACAACCTATCTAAAATAGTGCTCCGAACCTACCCAGCCCAGCATTCTCTATCCTCTTACCCTGCTTTATTTTTCTTCATAACACTTATCACCACTTAATGCATATTTCTGTGTCTATTTGTTTATTTTCTTCCTGAAATATATTAGGCACACAATGAATATTTGAATGAATATTGATTAAATGGGTATCAAACTTTCCTATGCTTTTAATCAGTCATCTGACTTCCCAGCATCCCACAATTTGGGTTAAGATAGGCTTTTCTGGAAAAACAAAAGCGGGCCGTGTCTCTGATCCTCCCACCCAGCAGAGTATGCCCGGGCTAGGCGCTGTGGCTGTGGCCACTTTTCCTTCTTGTAGGGCAAGCATAAAGATATTAGGTCAGTAGGAGTAAAGAGTGGGGCAAATGGGCTTCTTGGGTATGAGGAAGTCAAGGTTTAGATGTGAGCTGTTTAGAGAAGTTGTTTGGAAAAGCTATCTGCCCTGCAGCTGGTGACTACTGTCCCCATCATAGAAAGGAGAATGCTACTCCTTTTGTAAGAGGCTGAGTTTGAGTGTGGCGCCTTCCTGCTGGGAGAAAGGGGAGCCCTCGTTCCAGATATCTCATCTGGGCAACCCAGAGTGAGGCCTGGGGTTACTTTCAGAAGGTTCTGCTTGTCACACCACAGTTAACAAGGCATGTTCCTGTGAGAAGGGGCAGGGAAACTACCCCTTTTTTATTGCACAAAAGTCACTTGTATCCATCTAGACTTATATCTTCTGACCCCATTCACCCTATCACACAATAGCCAACAGCACACACATTGCTCTGCTGTGAGCTGCATAGTGAAGACCAAGAAAGTGATCTGGGATAGCAGCTGGACTCAGACTAAGTGAGGAACATTTGAGCAGGTAGGACTTGTATTGGTCCCGATCATAGCTTGTCTCAAGCTAAAAATATAGGCAGATTGGGTAGGGCTCATAAAAAAAGGACCCACAGAGTCATAACTCAGAGGCTAGAGTCCAAGATGAGAGCCCGATGTAGTCTACCATCAGGGCAGACCTTAGCTCTGAAGGCAGGTGGAAAGCCCTGGCCCACAGAAGGTGTGTTATAAAGGAAGCTTGATTATGAGAGCTCCAGTTGGAGCAGAGAGGCCTTTGTAGTCTATGACTGGAATCTTCAAAGAGAGCCCCTATGTGGAGATTCCCCAAACCTTGCTCCTAGATGTTGGCATACTTTATTTGAATTCTGAAAAGGATATCATGAAGATTTCTGGATATAAAATATCCTGATTTCATGGCAGGGATATAGGAGGGAGGGTATGATGATATGATTTTATATGAACCTAGTTGATGTTTAATGACATTACTTAATTTAACTTTGTCAGTATTGATTGAGGCCATGTAGGATTATCTAGTCAAAGGAATTCTGTGATTAAGTTTTTAAATTTTATTATTTACCCTAAATGTGTGTTTTTGAGAATCGAGGGATTTTTGTCTGACTCACACACTGTCTCTTTTGTTCAGTATGTGTATATTTCAAATTAGACAGATAAAATCATCCAAAATAATGATTTTGCTTTCATGAATAGACTCATATTAAATTTATGAGTATGATATATTCATTTTAATACTTAGTAATTTATCTGTTTCCACATCTATGTTCAAATTGTTTATAACCTTTATATATATCATATATCAGAATTTCACTATAATCACTCTGCTAGACTTCTATGCTGAGTCTTTTCTTTCTTCTTTCTTTTTTTTTCCTGAATACCTTGTAGAAAAAAGCATGCCTACTCTACAGCACTTTAAGTGGTACTGTTTTCTGAATGATGGGGAAAAAAAGGATTTAGGGTCACATGGTCTGATATCTTTGGACCCTTCCCTACACTGTATATTCTCAGTAGTTGAAATATTACAGTTTAGTATCTCAGAACGTTTTCCACAGGGGAGGAAGGGCTATTTCAGCAGTCTTTCAGTGAAGAATTGCAAAGATGGGCTATAGAAAAATCATATTGTATAATACTAAACCTTAAATGAGTTCTAAATTCAGTGAAATTTCATTGTAACACAAGTTGAGCTAGAACTTGGTCTGTGGGTGGCAGGATCAGACGCACAGTTCACAGTAAGGTTCCAGTACATTTCGCTTATTTGCATATTAATCACTGGAGACAAGCATGTAAACTTATTTTCCTGTTGGTATTCAACAGAGACCAGTAAACCACAGTTATCCCAAATGCTTTTCACTTGGTGTTAATTTACAAAATGTTGCTGAGAGTGAAGATGAAGAGTTTATGAAAGAATTCATTTTGACAGATTTACTCAAAGTAAAAGCTGCTGACTATGAAGATGATCAAGAACAAATAAAAAAACAGAAGGCAAATATTTTTGTACCGAGTAGTTCTCCAGGTAACATTCTTTTCCAGTAAAATATTCAAGTCATTAATGAATTATGTTATGGGATAATAGCTTTTCTGTATGCTGGATAAATAAAAAGTACTGATCTAAAATTATAGTAACTTTTCTATATTTGTTTTTCATGACTTCCCTGAATTAAGGGAACTGATTAAGAGAACTCATTCTTCATTTAAAAAATGTACATATATAGGCGTATGTATTTATATCTATATATATAGAGAGAGAGAGAGAGAGTGAGAGAGGATTTCTGCTAGACTTCAGTAGTAGGGTGTAATTATAGTCATTTGTACTACTTATTTGGTCAATATCCATTTAATATTTTGGACTTTAAAGTAATACCTAAGTTTTATTGTTATTAAGTGGTCAACCAGCGCAAACTGCCAAAAGATATGATGCCACGTATTTTAGAAGATGAAGGATTCTATATTCAGAGAAAGCCAGAAATATATAAAAAGACCTGCAACAAGATGGAAAATCGCCTGCTTAAACTAGAAGAGGCAAGTGCACCAGCTAACAAGTTAAAACACTGGCTACTATGTGACTTATTTAGCAAAATATTTAATTACTATACTTAAATATTTTTGATAGGGAAAATGTTGGTTTGGAGAAAGTGGAGAAATAATGTCATTACCTACACCTATTAAACAGTCATGGAATTTCAGACTAAACGTAAGGAAGGAACCTGTAAATCCATTACTTAAGACCATATACAGGAAGGTAACCAACAACAATTTATTTGTAATTATGGTTAAAATTTTTGTAATATCAATTATAGCTGGTGGTTTTGTGGTGTTGATTTATCCTTTAAAGATACTAAGACTACTAATATAATGTCTAAATCATGATGAAATGTTAAATAGCCCTTAAAATTATAGTTTCAAGGAATATTGAATGATATGGGGAAATGCTCAAAATAAAATCTGAAGTGAAAAAAGCAGAATGCAAAATTATGTATGGTGCTAATTTTACAAAAATAATGAATAAATGAATGATACTCAAGGTAACCACTATTATAACTTCTACCACTATACATTACTCTTGTCTGTTAGTTTTACCTATTTTATATAAATGGAATAATAGAATAGGTACTCTATATTGTTGTGTACAGCAATAGCTTGTTCATTTCTGTTGCTGTATAGAACTCCATAGTATGAAAAATACATTTATTTATTTATTAACCATTCTTTTATTGATGGATATAAGTTACATCCAGTTTTGACTATTACCAATAACACCATCATGAAAATTTGCACATCTTCTGATAACTGTGTGTGTATGCATTTTCTGTTGGGTAAATATCTCAGAGTAGAAATGCTGGGTTATAGGTTTGTATATGTTTAGTTTTACTATATAGTGCCAAATGATTTTCTAAAGTGGTTGTACCAAACTATACACAAACTAAGAAGTGTGTGAGAGTTTCAGCTGCTTTATATTCCTGTCAACATTTGGTATTATCTGTCTTTTAAATCACAGCCATTCTGGTGTACATAAGTTGTATTTCATTGAACTTTTAATCTGCATTTCCCTAATGACTAATGAAACTGAACACCTTTTCATGTCTGTTGGTTATTAGGACAGCCTCTTTTATGAAAGCTTGGTTAAGACTTTTACCCATTTTTTTCTTATTGGATTGTCTGATTTTTCTTATTGATGTGTTGTTTTCTGGATGTGAGCCCTCATATAATGTACTCGATGGCTAATCTTCTCACTGTCTGTATTAGTCCATTCTCACACTACTATAAAGAAATACCTGAGACTGGGTAATTTATAAATAAAAGAGGTGTAATTGGCTCATGATTCTACAGGCTGTACAGGAAGCATGATGCTGGCATCTGCTTGGCTTCTGGGGAGGCCTCAAGAAACTTCTGGGAGGCCTCAGGAAACTTACAATCATGGTGGAGGGCAAAGAGGGAGCTGGCACTTCACAAGGCCAGACTAGGAAGAAGAAAGAGAAGAGGGGAGGTGCCACCCACTTTTAAATGACTAGTTCTCATGAGAACTCTATCACTAGAACAACCCCAAGGGGATGGTGTTAAACCATTCATGAAGGACCCACCCCCATGATCCAATCGCTTTGTACCAAGCCCCACCTCCAACATTGGGGGTTACAGCTCAACATGAGATTTGGGTGGAGACACAGATCCAAACCATATCACTCTCTTAATTGTGCTTTTTGATGGGATATTCTTAATTTTAATGTAGTATAATTTACCATTTTCTTTTTCTTTAGGGTTAGCACCTTTTATAGCCTGTTTAAGAAAGTGTGCTTACTCCAGGTCCCAAAAGTATTCTTCTGTTTTTATTCTAAAAAGTTTATTGTTGTACCTTTCTCATTTAGAGTTACCACCCATCTGGAAAGTACTTTCTATGTATAGAGTTAGGTAGGGGGTCATATTTCATTTTATCTACATGGATATCCAATTGACTTAGTACCATTTATTGAAAAAAATCAATAAACCTTTTCTCATTATAATTCATTGTCATCTTTGACATTAGTCAGCTGACCATCTGCGTCTTTAAAAATAAAGGACTAGTCAATGGAAAGACATCCCACGTTCATGGGTTAGAGGACTTAATATTGTTAAAAATATCCATACGACCCAAACTGATCTGCAGACTTAGAGCAATCCATTTCAAACTCCCAATGACATTTTTTTTTACAGAAATGGAAAAAAATCCAATAATTAATAAAGAACCACAAAGGACCTTCAAGGTAGAAGCTTTATATTCCTGACTTCAAAATATATTACAAAGCTACATTAATCAAAACAGGATGGTACTGGCATAAAGACAGACATATGGACCAATGGAACAGAATGAAGAGCCCAGAAATAAACTCACGTATATACAGTCAAATGATCTTCAAGAGGGTGCCAAGACTACACAATGGGGAAAGGATAGACTCTTCAACAAATGATGCTGGGAAGACTGGACATCCACATGCAAAAGAGTGAAATCAGACCTTTATGTTACATCATACACAAACATCAACTCAAGATGGAGTAAAGACTTAAAAACAAGACCTGAAACTATAAAACTCCTAGATGAAAACGTGGAGGAAAGCCTTTATAACATCGTTCTTGGCAGTGGTTTCCTGGATATGACACCAAAAGCATAGGCGACAAAACAAAAATAGAGAAATGAGACTACAACAAACTAAAATGCATCTGTTGCAGTAAAGGAAACAATCACCAGAGACAGAAGGCGACCTATGGAATGGGAGAAAATATTTGCAAACCATATATCTGATAAGAGATTGAAATCCAAAATATATAAGGAACTTATTTAACTCAATAACAAATTAAAAAATGGGAAAAAGACTTGAATAGACATTTCTCCAAAAAAACCAAAGATGCATACAAATGGCCAACAGACATATAAAACATGCCTAACATCACTAATTGTCAGAGAAATGCAAATCAAAACCATAATAAGATATCACCTCTCACCTGTTAGGATGGTCATTATTAAAAAAAAAAAATCCCCTGAAAATAACAAGTGTTGGCAATAATGTGGAGAAATTAGAACCCCTGTACACTGTTGGTGGGAATGTAAAATGGTGCGACCACTATGGAAAATGGTATGGAGTTCCTCTGCAAATTTAAAATAGAACTGTAATATGATCCAACAATCTCACTTCTGGGTATTTATCCAGAAAAATTGAATTTAAGATTTTGAAGCGATGTTTGCATTCCCATGTTCATTGCAGCATTATTCACAATAGCCAAGAGGTGGAAACAACCTAGCTGTTCATTGACAGTTGAATAAAGAAAACATGGTGTATGTAGCCATAAATAATAAATCTTGTCATATGCTAAAACATGGATGAAGCTTGAAGATGTTATACTCAATGAAATAAGTCAATCACAGAAGAACGAATTCTGCATGATTCTGCTTATATGAGGTATCCAAAGTAGTTCAGCTTCATAGAAGCAGAAGGTAGAATGGCGGTTGCCAGGGACTTGGGGAAGAGAGAAATAGGGGGTTGCTGTTCAAAGGGTATAGAATTTCAGTCATGCAAGATGAAAAAGCCCTAGGGATCTATGGTACAACATTGTGCTTATAGTTAATAGTACTGTAAACGTAAACATTTGTTGAGGGTAGATCTCATGCTTTGTATTTTTTACCACAAAAAATAGGACCATTCAGATTTTATATTTTCTCTAATTTGTCTTCTACTTTTGCTGTTTAAAAAATTATCTTTTCTCTCTGAATTTTAGTTTGCATATATTCTATTGACCTGTCTTACCATTCACTTATATAATTTTCTGCCATATTTTATCTCCAGTTAAATCCACCCAATGAGTTCTTTCTCTTTATTTCTTTTATATGTTTAAAATATCCCCTTCTTCACCTTAAGAAAAAGATTTGGTAGTGTTTATTTGCCCTTGTGTTCTTTCTAGTATAGGCTTAATTTCTAAATTTTAAATTTTTTGCCATTTTCTTTCACCTAATTTCTCAGTTTAATTCTGATTTATGTTTTTAAATGTCATATAACTTCCATATAAATTCAGCTCACTGTGAAAACCACATTTCTATTTTTATCTGGTTTTGGATACCTTTCTGGTGTGCTTTGATTTCCTGTAGGCTGTTATTTTGCTGTTTATTCTTTTTTCTTATAGAAACTTTGATGGATTTAATCTTGATCCTTTTCTGCTGCTTATTTTTATATAAAATTATTTTTCCTAAACTTTTATAAAAAGGCTCAGTTCAAATAACTTTTCTATTTTCACAGACCTGTTGTTTTTGTGTCGTGTTAAAATATATTGTGGCTGGATTTCTGAAATGTCTTGGCTCTATTCCCTTCCCCAGATTTTTTTCTGGATCTCCTCTTTCCTTAATTCCTGTGGTCCCCCTACTTCTTAGTTTCGATTTCACTCCCAGTAGTTTCTATTCAGTGTGAAGCCTCATTCTGAAAATTCCTGGGAACTAGATTCCTGCAGCTCCTTCAGTCCTTAACCCAACCATCCACAATTGGAGTAGACAAAACCTGTTCCAATTTTAGCTGCTGTTTTTAAGTTGGCCTGCTGTACTTTCTGGTGCATTTCTGTTGGCTCTTTTGGACCCTCGTAAGGTCTATCAGATGTTCCATTGCTTCTCTCTGCTATCTCCCACACAATCGTCAATGCTATTCAGACCTTCTGAATATTGATGATTTGTCTTCACTGACTTGTGTTTTGGGTTTCATGAGGCATTTCTTGAGAACTACTTCTGTTATAAATCTTGTCCGTGGATTTTTGGTTTTGCTGTCTAGTTGCTCTGCCTCTTTTAACATAGGAATTTGGGAAGATCTAAAACTGTACTGCCACCATATTTTCAGACCCATCTGCTGACTTCTTAATTTTACATATTTTCAATACATTTTTTGCTTGAAAGTGTTCATTTGACATTTAATTCTTCTGTAAATATTCTAATTTTCTTGAGATGTATTTAGTCTTTTCATGGGTTTTTGCTTCTATTTTTAATACAGTAATAATAGCAACTTTAAAGTTCATATCTGGTAACTCCAATATTTAGATCACTATGAATCTTTTTATTATCTATTTTTTCTCTTGGTTTTGCTCATTTAGTCTTGCCTCTTATTATGACAGGTGATTTTAAAAATTGTATTCTACATTATTATATATGAAAAATTAATAGAAGCCCGCGATGATGTTATCTTCCCCCAGAAATGTTCCATCCTTTGCTTTGTTAAGCATATTGAGGATGATCATCTTCATCAAACCAGGGACTTAACTGATTTAAAGACTGAATTACAGTTTTGTTAAGGCTCATTCTATATCTATATTTTCTGTTTACCTAGTATTTTCTCTGCTTGACTGCAAGCAGGGCAGGGTTTTTGTTTTGTTTTATTGGCTTGTTTTATAATTTATTGCTAACACCTACCCAAATGCCTAGCATTGAACGAATGCTTATATTATTTGTAATAGAACTCATCACCTCAGTCACTGTGTGCTTTTAGGGTCCTAATATAATTTAGAAGATAAAGACTGTCAGAAGAATTTCACTGGCATAATCTTAGAAAATGTTATTTCCTACAAGGTGCTTATCATACCATGAGAGACTAGCAATGTCTCTGCCCCATCCTAATTCATAGTGGAACACAGTTGTCAAGATTTTATAAATGGCACCACCATACCAAACATTACAATATCTTCATGTATTTTCCCAGTTGGTTTACTATAAAAGAATCTATCACCATTAAAATATAAAAACATAAAAGAATAAAAGAGGAGGGAAAAGCCCTGCTATTTATCTTATTCTTTGATATTATGTGGCATAATTTCTAGACTTTATAGTGACAATGCATTTTATCTAAATTTTGCTCCAGATATAGCAGAGATATTTTGGTGTAATTATCTGGGATCATTGCTTTTAGGAGAGAGGCCTTTGAAACAACAACAATTTGTTGAATGAATGAATAAATGAACAAATGCATCATAAAAAGTAAATGCATAATTTACAATTATTGAAGAAATATTAACCACCATTCAGGTTAACCTTTGTAATAATCTAGAATCCCAAGTTGGAAACCACTGGGTTGAACAAGTAACTTTCTTTTAGTGCATCTGTTCTAGCTTCATCCAAGCACAATTACAGTATTTCATGGACTGCTATAATTTGGAAAAAATGTAAAGGCCATCTCACCAACTGTTTAAATTGAGTTTTAAAATTTACTCTTGCAGCTGCTGTGATTTGAATGTGTCTCCTCTAAAATTCAGGTTTTTTCAATGTGATAACATTAAGGGGTAGGACCTGTAAGAGGCGATTAGGCCATTAAGGCCCCTCCACTATTGTCAATGGATTAGGTGCCCTTATAAAGGGACTTTTGCCCTTCCACCATCTGCCATGTGAGGACACAGCATTCTTCCCTTCCAGCGGACACAGCAAAAAGGTCCACACTAGACATGAGATGTGGTGTCTTAATCTTGGACTTCCCAGCCTCCAGAACTGAGAAATAAATTTCTGTTCTTTATAATTTACCTAGTCTCAGGTACTCTGTTATAGCAGAACAAATTGACTAAGACAGTAGCATCCTTAACAGATCATGTCCTAGATTTTGTGTCAGACAAATGCCCCTACCTGCCTTTCCCTTCTATCTTCTTCACATTTTTCGTGTTGCCCAGCCAGCCTTGAAGGAAGAGCTGATTTACAGTCTCTCACCAGAATAAATATAAGGGCAACCAAGGTAGATATAATGGTTGTATGCATATCAGAGTCCTGTCTTTGCTGCTGCCTCTGCCAGGTACTTTAACAGCTTGTTGTACCTCTACTATCCCAGGTACCCTATTTGCCTGTTATTTGTGATTAGTTTCGTCTGACCATTTGACTATGACCTTCCCTCTGCTCCCATTTCTAGCACTCTTTTTATATATTTACATAGATTTTTTATATGTCAACCAGCTTGGATGTTTTTGTGCTTTTATGTAGCCTTTGATTCGTTGTTGCCCAAATCTTTATGCTTTTGGTATAACACACTTACCTAGTTCTAGAAGCCTACTTAACCCACTTGGTCAAGTGCTGCTTTTAACCAATGTGTCAGGGAGTTTTCTACCTCTCAAAAGAATTCATTCTAATTTTGGACTTTTTTTTTTTTTTTTTGAGACGGAGTTTTGCTCTTTTTGCCCAGGCTGGAGTGCAATGGCACAGTCTCAGCTCACTGCAACCTCCGCCTCCCAGGTTCGAGTGCTTCTCCTGCCTCAGCCTCCTGAGTAGCTGGGATTACAGCTGCATACCACCACACCTGGCTGATTTTTGTATTTTTAGTAGAGATGGGGTTTCGCCATCTTGGCCAGGCTGGTCTCAAACTCTTGACCTCAGAAGATCCACCCGCCCAGCCTCTCCCAAAGTGCTAGGATTACAGGCGTGAGGCACCACTCCCAGCGGACAGTTCTAATTGTTCTTTGTTTTCTGTTGTTGAAGTCTGTCTCCAGGTCAATTCTACTTATTTGACCTTGTTTGGCCATAAGGAACATATAAAGTACTTCATCTATGTGACAGCTCCTCAAATGTTTGAAGCCTACAGTCACTTCCACCTTTAGTTTTTGCTCTCCAATCTAAATTGCCCCCTTTGGTTGTTGTTAGATATTCCACCACCTCATTTACCCTCCTCTAGCTTCTTAGCACTGTAGTCAGTAGGTGCTGAAGAGGACAGGACCAAGGGCAGAGGCTTGTGTCACTCTGTTAGAAACCCAAAGCAACTGAGCAACACAGTTATTCAGTCAGTGCTGGATCTGCTTAACAAGACAGGATTCTCTAGCTTAGGAACTTTAATTTTCAAAAGTTCATTTACAATTTAGTTGTTTTAAACTGAAAATGATTTTTCCTTTGTGTTTTCTTTCCTGTTTAATGGCCAGTTTACCAACTTATTACCAATTGTCTAAATCCCTCAGGTGAAATCAAGAGCACGTTTCCCCTTTTATGGGCTGGCTCTTACAATACAGAACAAAGACTTACCAGCCATAAACAAGCTTTATTGCTGTTTGTCTGCCTCCCTGAAACCCAGTAAGGAAGAAGGAAAGGTTCCTAACTCAGGAAAAAATAAGGAGGCAGAGATTTAGGCACCGTACCAATGGCTTTCAGTCCTTGAGGAGCATTGGGTCTGCCACACCAGGTTAGGGATGAAACAACATTAGGTGTAATAGCAATGGCACAGACTGAAGAGCATATCATATTACACCAGACTGATCCAGAGAGTGGGCTCAGTGTGCTCCTATTTGGGTTGATGCATTCATGGCTTTTGTCAGGAGTGGCTAGGCATTGATGAATCAGGCTGCATATGCTAAGTAACTCACCAGCCCTCGTAAATAGCATTACTGAAAACCAATGACATTGAGCACATGCATATTCAAACATGTGCATAAATTAAAAATAGTGGACTCAAAAAATATATATATATATATATTTTGCTCCAGATATAGCAGAGAGATATATATTTTTTGAGACAGAGTCTCACTCTGTCACCCAGGCTAGAGTACAATGGTGTGATCTCAGCTCACTGCAACCTCCCTTCCTGGGTTCTAGTGATTCTCCTGCCTCAGCCTCCTTAGTAGCCGGGATTATAGGCACCCAACACCACATCCGGCTAATTTTTGTATTTTTAGTAGAGATGGGGTTTTGCCATTGTTGGCCAGGCTGGTCTCAAACTCTTGACCTCAGGTGATCCACCTGCCTCGGCCTCCCAAAATGTTGGGATTACACAAGTGTGAGCCACCACACTCGGCCTATTCCTTTACTTTCTTAATAACCGTGGTGGTCAGATGCGGTGGTCAGATGCGGTGGCTCACCCTTGTAATCCCAGCACTTTGGGAGGCCAAGGCGGGCAGATCACGAGGTCAGGAGATCAAGACCATCCTGGCCAACATGGTGAAACACCGTCTCTACTAAAAATACAAACATTAGCTGGGCGTGGTGGCACGCACCTGTAGTCCCAGCTACTTGGGAGGCTGAGGCAGGAGAATTGCTTGAACCTGGGAGGTGGAGGTTGCAGTGAGCCGAGATCGCGCCACTGCACACTGCATTCCAGCCTGGTGACAGAGTGAGACTCCGTCTCAAAAAAAACAAAAAAAAGATGGACTAAAACAGATGAATCATTTTCCATATGATCTAAGGCCTATGAACTTCAAAAATTTAAGAACAATCTGGTATCCAAATGGAGACAATCTCATATACAAAAACAGGTGCTCTTCTTATAGGAATTGTTTAGAGGGCCCAGGCTCCTGAAGATAATTTCCCAGAGGATCACCAGTGTATTCATTTATAAACAATGTTTTAATAAGTAATTCTTATTTAACTCTGGCCCACGGTTCTAAACACCATTTGTCATAGTGTTTCTATAGGAAATTATTTTTGGTTTTATAACTTGAAAGTCCAACTTCCATTCCACCAGCACACAATAGTGAGATAGATGACAATAGTTAATAGCAAGATGATTAAAATGCTGTAATATAAATATATTTGATGAAATTAAGGGCCATAATCAATTTAAGGAAAAAGAATAAATTATTATTTTTTGTTTTTCTATATCTCTTGATTTTCCTACAATTGAAATGTTACTTTTGTAAGGAAAAGTTACTTATAATTTCAAAAGAAACTGAATCAAATTAACATTGTGCACTTATTTTTCTTTAAAAGGCAGTCAAATATGACCTGGGAAGTTCATTTATAAACAAAATGGAAGGTTCAAAGGAAATATACCAATTAGACCTCAACATTGTGGGTTTGCAATTCAGCCATCATCATCTCTTCAATCAAGAACAAGTATTATGTGCAAGGCTTCTCCAACTTTATGAATGTTTTCAGGACAGGCAGCAACAGAATATATCTCAGCTGCTTTATGAGAAGGTGAGAATGGCTTTCATTATAAAGCTAAACATTTAATATTGAAAGAGAAAAAATTCCTTGTGCAGAGCAAATTATCAGAACATTTTCTAAATATTTAAGTAGAACAATGGTTCAATTTCAGTTTCTCTGAAAAGAAACTGTAGGAATCGACTGGCTGGGGAGAAAGCTTTAAATATATCCTATGGGATATTTATTTACCACAAATGGTTTACTAATCAATGGTATTCTTGGTCCTATAACTCAAGAAGAGTATTTGAAATGATTATTACTGAAAAGAGCCATGTGGCTGTTTTAAGTCTTATAATAAAGTATTTTAATTAAAATATTAGAAATCTTGAATCCCATAACAAACCTGAAGAGTCTTGGTCTGAAGATGATTAATCCAAACAGTCATCTCATGACATCATGAGGGGTATATGAAGTCTGAAGAGAAATAGAAGGAGTACCCACTGATTACTTTTATAAACTTGTGCCTCATTTAAACTCTCTACTAGGTTTCTGATATATGAGCATTTTGTTGACTAGTGTTCTCTTGGGAAAGGTATTTTGATAGTATGTCTCACTCAACTAATGAATACATTTGAAATCAAATCCCCTCTAAGCTATTTAATGAAACATTCAATCCTGATGGAGCCACAAAGCCATCTCAATAAACTGGACATGAACTAATTATGAACCTTCATAAATATCTGTTATGAACCTTCATAAATATCTGCTTTTTTTTTTTCTTTTTGAGATGGAGTCTTGCTCTGTCACCCAGGCTAGAGTGCAGTGGCGCGATCTTGGCTCACTGCAACCTCCGCCTCCCGAGTTCAAGCGATTCTCTTGCCTCAGCCTCCTGAGTAGCTGTGACTACAGGTGCCCACCACATGCACGGCTAATTTTTGTATTTTTAGTAGAGATGGGGTTTTGCCATGTTGGCTGGACTGTTCTCAAACTTCTGACCTCAGGTGATCTGCCTAACTCGGCCTCCCAAAGTGCTGAGATTACAGGCATGAGCCACCATGCCCGGCTAATATCTGCTTTTTAAAATATAAGTTTAAAACCCACAGGACTTAATCCTTTTTTTTTTTTTTTTTGAGATAAAGTCTCATTCAGGCCGCAATGCAGTGGCTCAATCATGGGTCACTGTAGCCTCAACCCAGGCTCAAGCTGTCCTCCCACTTCAGCCTCCTGAGTAGCTGGAACTACAGATGTGCACCATCACACCCAGCTAAAGTTTTTTTCTTTTTCATAGAGCCAGGCTTTTGCCATGTTGCCCAGACTGCTCTTGAACTCCTGGGCTCAAGCGATTTGCCTGCCTCGGCCTCCTTAGGGTGGGATTACAGGTGTGAGCCACCATGCCCAGCCAGGAGTTAATCTATTTGATTTGATGGAGCAATTGTGTGGGAGAACTTAATAGATGAACACCATGCATTAGCAATATCAGAATATTTCCTAAAATAAATATTGAATATTCTAACTGTTAGTAAAATATGGCCATTTTTTAAATGAATGAAGGAAACAACTCAGATTAAAATGCAGGTCATTTAAAAAATGATTTGATCTACAGATTTCTGCTTTACAGAATTTTTTCCAACAATATTATAGAATCTTTAAAATCTGATCTAGCAATATCAATTTTAGTTTATTAGAGTACCATCTATTAAAGTATATATAGACTCTGAGTTTATTTTTCATGTATATGCATGGCTGTCTGCATAAAATAAAAACTTTTGGGGTTATTATTTACAATATGTTTCAGTATTATTATTGTATTAGGAGCCAAATGTAATTTCTTAGTGGATTTTTGCTTTTTTTCAATTTATTCTCTTATGTGAATGTAAACATTTTCTCTAACCTCCCAGTAAATTGTAAAAAGAGAAATGTGCTTGGAAGTGTGTATAATCTTCTCTTCTGAGGTAGAGAAGAGCAGTGGGGAACAGAAGAAAAGGCCAGGTGGTGCAGAGCATGTTCATTGGCCTCCCACCAAAAGATTAATTTCTTAAACATGGATAATTTAGTCCGTGGGTGTGAAATGTATGGCTTTGCCTGTTCCCAGTGTTTTCAAACCAATTCAGAGTAGTGGAAGAGTCACTGGCATCCAAGGAATTCTTAAACTGAAATATGCTCCTTTATATGAGTATGAATTCCAGTTAAAGAACAAAGAGGGATGTTGCTGATAGTATGAGAGAGTAGAAAGGATGCTCAGCTATGCAGACTTCTGCTCTTTTTCCCTCTAGCTTTAAAAAATTGTACAAGTAATACCGGAATACATTCTCACTGGAAAAGATTAATTATAGAAGTGTCAAGATGTGAAAGCCCTACTTTGTTCTTTACCTCATGGTTTGGACATCCTTTAGTTCTTTGAGTACATCCTTAAAGTTCTCCTCTCCCTGTATTTCTATATGTATGTATGCCATGATTGTTTTTAACATAAATTGGATCTTACCATATGTATTATTTGGCAACTTGGTTTTTTTAGATACAGCGTCTTGTTATGTTGCCCAGGCTGGACTCAAACTCCTGGGCTCAAGCAATCCTCCCACCTCAGCCTCCCAAGTAGGTGAGACTACAGGTGTGCACCACCATGCCCAGCTGGTTTTCTGAAATTAATACTCTATCTTGGAACTTTATATGTATCACTATATATATAGGTCCATAATATAGGTTTATTTTGATATATTTAATCGCTCCCATTCAATGGCACTTAGGTCATTTCTTTATGATTAATAATGAAGCAGTGAATATCCTTGTACCTATATATTTGAACATATATATGAAAACTTCTATAGGATAGATCCATAGAAGTGAAGTTGCCTGGTCAAAGGTAAGGGTATATGCAGTTTAAATTTTATTAGAAAGTGATAAAATGCCTTTCCCAAATGTTTTTCCAATTTGAATTTCCACTGGCAAGGCAGGACAGAGCCCACTTCCCAGAGCCTTCACCAATATGCAATATTTTTTCTCTAGCTTTATTTTTAATTAATTCACAAGTTAAAAAAAGAATATATATATTTTTCTAGATGTAAGTCCATAAAAGAAGTCTGTCTTTTAAATATGTTTTGTATATTTTTGTCCTATTCTGTTACTTGCTTTTAAACTTTATTATATATTTTGGCAAACATTTTAAATTAAAAAAAATTCTTTTTTGAGAAAGGTCTCACTCTGTCCCCCAGAGTGCAATTATAACTCACTGCAGCCTCTAACTCCTGGGCTCAAGTGATGCTCTCACTCAGCCTCCCGAGTAGCTGGGACTACAGGTACATGCCACAACACCCAGGTCATTTAAAAAAAAATTTTAAGAAACAAGGTCTTGCTATATTGCCAGGCTGGCCTTGAAATCTTGGCCTCAAGCAATCCTCCTACCTCAGCTCCCTGAGTTGTTGGGATTACAGGCGTGAGCCACTGAGCTTGGCAAGCATTTTACATTTTTACAACGTCAAATCTGTTCATCTTTTCCCTTGTGAATTTTAGATTTTCTTGTTTGCTTCCTAAGCTTCCTAAGACCTTCTGTACCCCAAGTTAATCAATTAGCATATTTTTGGTTACAATTCATGGAAAACTTCATCTCAGTTACTTCAGACAATAAGGAAAAGGCATTACCTCATATTATCCAAGTTAGGGCAGCCCTAGGTTTGGTTAATTTGGTGTCTCAACAATATTATCAACAACCCTAGCCTTTTCTGTCCTTCTCTTCATCTTCAGTAAGTTGACTTGGGGTTAGCTCTACTTATGGAAGCTAACCAAGTGGCTACTCCAGTTGAAGGCATGCTGGTCAGACACACAATATGCAGCATAGTGTCTCACATTGAGAGCCTTCTCCAATCTCTCTCCTGCCCTGCAGCAGATTTCCCCTAATATATCATTGACTAGAATTATTTTGCATGATCATGCCTAAACCATTCATTGGCAAGAATGAAATTGCTGCAAATAGCTGCACTAATCAGTTTACCTCAAAAACACATGGAAAATGATTGAACAATTGAACAAAATTGGTGTTCTGCCAACCAAGAAAAATGATCCTTTAAGGGCAATGAGTAGTGTCTGACAGACCAAAATTATAAAGACTTCCTTTTATATATCCTTATGGTATATATTATATATGTATTTGTGTATGTGTATACATATGGATTTGTGAGTATATAAGTGTGTGTCAAAGGGCATGTGTGTATATAATTTATCTAGAGTTTATATCTGTGTCTCAGGTAAGACTGGGCTCCAACTCCACTCTTTCTCCCAAAAGATCAGCCTAATATCCAAATACCATCATTTATTTCCCTATTGATTTAAAATACTAACTTTATCCTATACCAGCTGCATATATTTATTAATATATAGGTTTGCTTGAGGACTATCTGTTCCTCATATGACATATTGGTCTAGTTCCATACTGTTTCATTACCATATTTAATTATTAAATTATATGTCATAGCACAAGTGCCTCCTCATTGTTGTTCTTTTCTGGAATGTTTTTGGATACCCCATAGGTTTTATCTTCTATATGAACCTTAGAATTAGCTTGTCACCTTCTATTTTTAAAACCCTGTTACCATCTTTATTGTGATTGTGTTGTACTGTTAACGTTAATTTTGAAAGAAATTTGATCCTCATAAAAATTGGGTTTCCTCTTCTAGGAATACAGTTTGTTTTCCTATGTTTAGGTCTTCTTGTATGTCTTCCAGTAAAAGTTTATATCAATTGACTCTAGTCTTGAAGTTCCCACAAATTACCTCCAACTGTGACAGATGTCTCCTTTATGTGTTTTAGGGCCTAGTTTCCTCCAGTTCTATTGCTCTATGGATGTTACTCTGTTTTATACCTTCTGCAGTATATTTTGTTCTCTTGATTTTATTCTTCTTGTTTTCCTACATTATGCACTTATCCATAAAGATAGTTATCAATATATGTATATAGATATGAATGTGATGGCAATGAATGTGGATAAAGACAGACATAGATTTTTTCTGTAACTGTGGGATTTTAGGTGAAAGATAAGATTGATACCTGTGCTCAATATGCCTTCTTGATCTAATAGCATTTCTTTATATCAATTGATGAACTGATTTTCTAGTAATGTTCAAGATGCTAGATGTTATTAGATACTAAATTGATGTTTATTGCCTACACAGATATTGAGGCCTTTCTCAGTTCCTCCCCAAGGTGCTTATATAAAATATATTGTGGAAGATAAGCCAATAATACACACAAAGTTATACATTGTTCTGCTGCTGCACACACCTTGACCTACAGGTGAACTGGATCAATGGTAACAGGCAGATAAAATATACCAAAGAGCTCTTTTTTTTTGTTATAGCTGAAAGCACTGACAGATGCTACCAAATTGTCAAATGAAAATTCAGAAATAAACCAGCTGACCAGAAAATCTTTACAAGATTATTATTGGCAAATAAGGTAGGTTTTGAGCCATTCATGTTCATCAAGCATTTGTTAAGTAACTTCTTTAGACAAAGTACTGCACTTGCTATGGAAGATAAAGAAAAGTACACAATCCTTACTTTTTAGGCGATTACAGAAATGGTTTCAATCTTTTTTAAGACCCATGTTTGTGTAAAAACATTTCACAGGGGTGCCATGTGAAAATAGTTCTGGTTTTAACATCCATTGATTTGTTTTAAAAAGTTGAAGAACTATGAGTTCATGAGTACTTTGAAATTGACTTGGATTATATTGATCTGAAGTGTTAGTATATATTTGAGAATTAGTGCACATTTACACATGTGCAAGATATATTATTATTTCAGTCTAAAGACAATATTTCACAAGTAGTGAATTTAAGGACCCCTGTAAAAAGCATGGTCTACAAGTTGGGAGCCATTGGCTTATAGACTGGAAAGCGAAGTTATGAAAATATGAAATAACTGGGAAAGTAATTCCAAGACAAAACATATTCATGTGTCACAGAATCTCTAAAAGCAGGAAAAATCACTGGAAGGTATTCATAATCAGAAGACAGCCTTCATTCAGACTTCTGACATGAATTTATACAACTTATTTAGCCTAAAATCTATCTCAGATTTAGAATTTAACTTAAAATAGTCCCAGATTGGCATTGGCACCAAACAACTGGCAAAGCAAATACATATTTTTTCTGAAAGAGCACAATTTTAATCCTAGCTCAGAGATTATTCAAAGATATAACATTTTAAGAAACATGAGCTTACAGTTTACAACCTCTTCTATCACACACACACAAAGACAGCATGAATAAGAGCCAGTAGAAATAATAGAAGGCTCATACAAGCAAAAGCTTAAGAAAATAGAATTATCAAATATAGAAAATAATATAACTTTTTAAAATATGATTTAAAAATAAAAGACAAGCTTGAAAATATGATCTACAAACAAGATATAGTAAATAACTGAGTACTTCTTGAGCTATTTTTATATAAGAAGAACCAAAGAGAATTTATAGAATTGAAAAATATAAAATGAAAATTAAAAAATTTAATGGAAGGAGTTTCTAAGAAGATGGAAGAAGAAGAAGCACTAGGAATTAATCTCCCCACCTAGACAACAGTTGTAGTAGCAGAGAACCTGTCTGATGTAACTGCAGTTGTCCCTCAGTATCTGCAAGGGATTGGTTCCAGAATCTCCTACACACACCAAAATTCATGGATGTTCAAGTCCCTTGTATAAAATGACATAGTATTTGCATATAACCTATGCACATCCTCTCATACACTTTAAATCGTTTCTAGATTACTTATAATACCCACTACAATGCAAATGCTATGTACATAGTTGTTCTACTGTGTTTGTTTATTCACATTATTTTTTACTCTTGTATTGTTATTTTTATTGGCTTTTTAAAAAATGTTTTAAATCTGAGTTTGGTTAATCTGTAGATGCAGAACTCATGGATATGAAAAGCCTGTATTTTGGAACTCTGGAGTCTATTGAAGGCTTGCAGCATCCAGAGGAAGGCTTGGGTGGTAAATTGGGGTTAATTTTGGTCAATGTCAGCTCTTAGCACAGTAGCAGCTATCCCCCCACCCCTGCCCCTCAGCCCCATGGCAGGCAGCTGTGTACATGTTCCTGCAGTAACCCACACATATTTTTCAGGAGCCCAAGGTAAGCAAAAAGGACCTTATCCTACAAATATTGGGGACCTGTGCTCTGATCACTGCTTACTTCTAATCACAGAGGTGCAATGAGAGGGGGACCATTATTGTTGTACTTTTCCCCGTTGTTGCAAGCCCCTCTATCTCTGGCTAAGGTGACTTCCAGAGGATTTAAAAGGCTGGTGCCCCTTCTCCTCCTCTTCATTATTTCTTTTTCCTCTTTTGGGAGCCGGATATTAAAGACTATCACATTTAAAAGCAACTGCATATACAGGAAAAATTAGGAATTGACCACACATACCCAGGGAAAGGCATCAACTCAGAAAAGACTGGAGAGGAACTTATGTTTATACCTCAGCCTGATCCTGGGCACAGAGACAGCTGACAATGATTTTTTTTTTTTTTTTGAGACAGTCTTGCTCTGTCACCCAGGCTAGAGTGCAGTGGCATGATGTCGGCTCACTGCAACCTCCACTTCCTGGGTTCAAGCAATTCTCCTGCCTCAGCCTCCCGAGTAGCTGGGACTACAGGTGCGTGCCACCACGCCTGGCTAATTTTTGTATTTTTAGTAGAGACAGGGGTTCACCATGTTGGCCAGGCTGGTCTCAAACTCCTGACCTCAGGTGACCCACCTGCCTTGGCCTCCCAAAGTCCTGGGATTACAGGTGTGAGCCACCACACCTGGCCATGATTAAAAAAAATAATAATAACAATAACAAAAAACAGCAAGCCCTGGGAAAGGAGGACAATGTGATTTCTAGAGTTACCACATTATTAGATTCAAATATCCAGTTTTCAACAACAAAAAAACATAAAGGTGTACAAAGAAACAGGAAAGTATGGCCAACTCAAAGGAAAAGAAGAAATCAACAGAAATTATGCCAAAAAAAAAAAACCTACTAGATAAAGACCTACTCGATGGCAGATCTACCAGATAAAGACTTGAAAACAACTGTCATAAAGATGCTCAAAGAACTAAAGAAAGATGTCAAGAAAGTCAAGAAAACCATACGTTAAACCATGCATAAACAAAATAGGCCGGGCGCATTGGCTCCAAGCCTGTAATCCCAGCACTTTGAGAGGCTGAGGTGAGCAGATTTCTTGAGGCCAGGAGTTCAAGACCAGCCTAGTTAACATGGTGAAACCCCATCTGTACTAAAAATACAAAAATTAGCCAAGTATCATGGTGTGCACCCATAGTCCCAGCTACTCTGGAGGCTGAGGTGGGAGAATTGCTAGAACCTGGGAGGCAGAGCTCACAGTGAGCTGAGATTGTGCCACTACATTCCAGCCTGGGTGACAGAGTGAGACTCTGTCTCAGTAAATAAATAAATAAATAAATAAATTAATTAATTAAATAAACCACTTATAAACAAAATGGAAGTAACAATAAAGAGATAGAAAATTAAAAAAGAGAATGAAGCTGAAAAGTGTAACTGAAATGAAAAAGTCACTAGAGAGATTCAAAGGCAGATTACAGCAGGCAGAAGAAAGAATTAGTGATCTTGTAGATAGGACAATGTAAATCAGTGAATTTGAGCAACAGAAAGAAAAAAAGATTGAAGAAACACTAACAGAGCCTAAGAGACCTGTGGAACACCATTAAGTGGAACAACATATTCAGTGGAGGAGATTCAAAAGGAGAAGATAGAGAGAAAGAAAAGAAATTAGGATAAAGGGTAAGAGGAATGAAATAACAAAGAGATAAACAAATTAATAATAAAACTATAATAGAGAAAATCAATACACTCAAAAGTTGGATAAAAATTGATAAACTCTGGGAAAGCTGATCAAGTGGAAAAAGTGAAACAGCACAAATATACAATGTCGGGAAAGGAAAAGGAACATTACTATAGATGCTGTATATTTTAAATAACTATGCTAAAGAATGTAAACATTTATATGGAAAAGACAAATCTACACAAAATACAACTAATCAAACATATTCAAGAAGTGAAAGACAAGAAAAAAAAACCTTAAGTAATTCAATAATTGTTAAAGAAATCAAACCATTAATTTGAAACCTTTCTGCAAAGAAAACTCCAGGCTCAGATGACTAGAGTACTTTCTAGAACGTTTAAAGCAGTGGGTCTCAAAGTGTGGTCCCCAGACCAGCATCATCACCTTCACCTGGGAGTTTGTTAGAAATGCACATTATCAGGTCTACCACAGACCACTGAATTGGGAACTCTACAGGTAGGGCCTGGCAATCTGTGTTTACCAAGCCCTCCAGGTGATTCTGATGCACAAAAAAGTTTCACAACCTCTTATTTAAAGATAACTACTATTCTTCACAAACTCTTTCAAATAAAAGAAAAAGAGGCTACATTTTCAGCTCGTTTAATGAGGTTACAGTATCCTTGAAATTGAAACCCGGCAACCGTATCAAAATATTGCAACTGACTTTCACTCATGAACATAGATACTAATGTACTAAACAGAATTTTATCAAATAATACATTATAACCAAATTTGGATTATTCCAATTTGGAATTAACCAAATTTGGATTAATTCCAAATTGGAATAATCCAAGGAATGCAAGGATGGTTTAACATTAGAAATTAATTAGTGTAACTTAACATACTAATACAATGTGTTGATTAGTGTAATTTAACATACTAATATAATGTGTTTGCAAAGTTATGAAACACAGAAGAAACTTTTTTAAAACAGTATGTTACTTCAATATTCTAAAAGTATGATTATTAGCCTATCAGGCAAAGTACCTCTAAATTTGAAGCAATATTCTAATTGTTACCTGAAAAAAGTGTAATAAATACATTATACAATTTCCAGAAAATCTGGAAATATATGGAGAATAGTGTATTTATTTTATTATTTTCTGATTAATAATTTGATCCATTGCTTTCAGTTTAGAGGTACTTCATTCAAATAGGTGTCAGGAGGTTGAAGAAAAATTGAGCATATGAAGACCCAGAACACTTAAGCAGTTTCCTTAAGTAAGTTGGAGAACCACAGTTAACACTGGGTTTGTCTGACTCCAAGTATCTTGCTATCCTTTCTACTGCATCACACTTATGGCATTTACTCAAAATGACCACACTCCTTTAAGAATTCTTGTTTCACACTTCAGCTATGTGAGTGGATTGGGAGGTAATGGAGGCTTACAAAAAATGTTGGTAACATTTACAATATACACCTGTTATCCTGAAGTACCCTGAACCTTGAAATCACACGGGGAAACAGACATTGAATGACTTATTACAAGTGTGATGAATATTTAAAAGGAAAAGCATGAAGAGATATAAGAAAATTTAACTTTGTTGTGGGGGTTTTCAAGCAAGGCTGTACTGAGGAAGTGATAGATATACACTGAGTTTTGAAATACATATTTTCTTTTTTTTGAGACAAGGTCTCCCTCTGTTGCCTGGCCTGGAGCTCAGTGGCACAATCATAGCTCACTGCAGTCCCAACCTTCTAGTCTCAAGTGGTCCTCCCACCTCAGTCCCCTGAGTAGCTGGGACTACAAGTGTGCACCATCATGCCTGGCTAGTTTTTGTTACTTTTGTAGAGACAGGGTTTCACCATGTTGCCCAGGCTGGTCTTCAACTTCTGGGGTCAAGTGATCCACCCCACCTTGGCCTCTAAAATGCTGAGATTATAGGCATGCACCACCATGCTCGGCCCTGAAATGCATATTTTCTGCCTTCATGCACTCTAACTAAGTAAGAATCCCTCCCCAGCACTTTCTTAGAGTGACTCAAACTCTATGGTGCTAGGCTACCACCATCCTTTCCTATCAAGACCTCTTGAGATTCTGGCATCCTTAATCTAAGCCAATCCCTCACCAGTGGCTTTGGAACAATCCAAATAGAACTTAGGTGGCAAAAGTTGTGGGAGCATCACACTGCACCAAAGTATTGGAAGGGACATGCAGCAGCTGGTTTGCATCTTCTTTTTTGTAAATAGTGAAGTGCCAACCAGAAATTGACTAAATCTGAATAGATAGCAAGCACAATTATCAAAACATAGGGGCTTTCCACTCCCTTTCTTTTATTGCTCCTTTCTTCCACCATTGCTCTTCTCTCTTTGGTACTTCAGAATCTTGTAGAGTTCTGGCAGGGCTCAGTGGCTCATGCTTTTAACCCCAGTGCTTTAGGAGACTGAGGCAGGCAGATCACTTGAGGTCAGAAGTTTGAGACCAGTGTGCCGAACATGGTAAAACCCCATCTCTACTAAAATACAACAATTAGCCAGGCATGGTGGCACATGCCTATGGTCCCAGCTACTTGGGAGACTGAGGCAGGAGAATCACTTGAACCCGGGAGATGGAGGTTGCAGTGAGCTGAGATCGTGCCGTAGCACTCCAGCCTGGGCAACAGACCGAGACTCTCTCAAAAAAGAAAAAAAAAATCTCGTAGAATTCTAGCTAGGCTATTTCCTTTCTCAGAAGCATTTGCATTTTAGCAGGGCACTTTTAAATAGTGAAGAGCCATTAAGTCATAAAGGAACAAATTTTTAATGGAATTGCAGTGGGTAACATAAAATATAGTAAGATGGGGTTCAGATGTGTATAAAATGAAAAGAACAAGGTGGGGAGGGAGTTCAGAAGAGTTATTGCAATACATTCTTCCATGCCACTTTTGAAGGCTTTTAGTTCTAATCCACTGACAAATTTTTGCTCTGCCATTTTTGTTGTAGTAATACAAAACAGATGTATGACTTAGAAAGGGGAAAGGACCTCTCCCTACTACGCAGTATATTACGAACTTGGAAACAGATTAAATCTCTTCGACATGGGCAAGGGTTTACAAGCACCCCAATAAAGTTACAGGTTCAGAGGTAAGTGGCTGCTCTATTTGCTCTTATTGGTCTCCTGAGGAACTGCTCATGAATAACTGGAAATTCACAGTGACTAGGAAGACATCCAGAAGCTAGGCAACTATTCCACGTAGTCAACAAAGAATTTGTATCTTAAATATATAAACATATATATATATGTATATATATGTTGAATATATAAAGTGGAATTCTTACAACTTAAGAAAACCCAATTAAACATGGGGAAATGATTTGAACAGACACTTCACTCAAGAATGTATATGGATGGGAAATGAACACATGAAAAGATGCTCAATATTGTCATGTCATTCTCTATTGATTTGTCAGTAGAGAAATGCAAATTAAAACCACAATGAAACAGTGCTACACACCTATTAGAATGGCTAAAATCCAAAACTAAAGGAAAGAAAAGACAAGACATTAACAAATGTTGGAAAGGATGCTGAGCAATAGAAACTTATTCATTGCTGATGGGAATGCAAAATGGTACAGCCACTTTGGAAATAGTTTGGCGCATTCTTATAAAGTTAAATGTGGAGCCAGCAATCATACTTTAGGTGAAACACATTTTAGATAATTTGATAAAATCATAAAACCATGTCTGATGGAGGAAATAATTCAAACCCAAACACTTAAGCTGTTTGTGAACTCACAGGGAAATAACTTAATTTTCTCCCCACAACCCATTGTCCTGGGTCATTTGGTTTTCAAAAGTATGAAAGGTTAGTATAATTTCAGGCAAATAAGAAAAATGTTTATTTTGTTGATTTTTTTTTTCCTGCTGCAGTAGTTTTTTGTTTTTTGTTTTTTGTTTTTAACAAAAGTGCTCTGGAAGGTTTCTAAACCTAAACCCAGCATTGAACTTTATCTTAGACTCCTAAACTAATGTAAATGTAATGACTTGCTTCTAATCCTTTAAACCAACCTGACACACCCATGCATCATGAATCCCTGAGCAACAAAGAGGAGACACAGATGTCGTAGGGTTACCCAGAACAATGGCTCTGGACCCATATTACCTGCTCACCACTAACTCGTTGCCACTATTCTGAACTCCAGTCCCACCTGAGGCCCTTTGCGTTTGTTCTTCCTGACATTCAACTTTTCCAGCTGACTTTGGCTTGAATTCGTCTCTCCAGACTGCCTCTCAGCTAAATAACCACACTGCCTCTCAGCTAAATACCACACTGTCAGTCACCAGGCTGGCCCCAGCTGGGGTAGCCCCAGCGACCCTAAATTGGGCATTTAGTTTAAGCAGTTAAAAGTATCATTCTGATCAATTGGAGAAGCTATCTGTTTGAAGATGTTCCTCGGAACTGTTTCCTGGCCAACTTTACCACTGTTGACCTCACAATACACCTGGTCCCTGTGAGCCCTAACTGAATAAACTTGTAGCTAGGCTGCCTGGAAAGATAGTACTCATGATAAGAAGGCCTGGTACCTAGACACTGAGCTCAGGTTATCATTTCGTCATGTATTTGGTTTGGGGCATGTTGAAGTTGATATGCCTTTGAGATATCTCTAAATAAGGCAATTAAATGGGCAGCTAGGTGCATGGTTTGTGGCACAGTAAATAAGCATAGTTGAAGCCATGGGTGTGCATGAAACTGCCTAGGGAGAAGGCAGAGAATAAGATGAGGAGAGACCCCAAGCACCAAGTCTTGAGAAATTGCTTTGAATGGCTTGGTAGAGGAGGAGAAACTAGAGGAGGGACAGAGAAGTACCCGTTAGAGTATTTTTTTTCTTTTTATTATTATTATTATTATTATTATTATTATTATTATACTTTAGGCTCTATGGTACATGTGCGCAACGTGCAGGTAAGTTACATATGTATACATGTGCCATGCTGGTGCGCTGCACCCACCAACTCGTCATCTAGCATTAGGTATATCTCCCAATGCTATCCCTCCCCCCTCCCCCCACCCCACAACAGTCCCCAAAGTGTGATGTTCCCCTTCCTGTGTACATGTGTTCTCATTGTTCAGTTCCCACCTATGAGTGAGAATATGCGGTGTTTGGTTTTTTGTTCTTGTGATAGTTTACTGAGAATGATGATTTCCAGTTTCATCCATGTCCCTACAAAGGACATGAACTCATCATTTTTTATGGCTGCATAGTATTCCATGGTGTATATGTGCCACATTTTCTTAATCCAGTCTATCATTGTTGGACATTTGGGTTGGTTCCAAGTCTTTGCTATTGTGAATAATGCTGCAATAAACATACGTGTGCATGTGTCTTTATAGCAGCATGATTTATAGTCCTCTGGGTATATACCCAGTAATGGGATGGCTGGGTCAAATGGAATTTCTAGTTCTAGACCCCTGAGGAATCGCCACACTGACTTCCACAAGGGTTGAACTAGTTTACAGTCCCACCAACAGTGTAAAAGTGTTCCTATTTCTCCAATCCTCTCCAGCACCTGTTGTTTCCTGACTTTTTAATGATTGCCATTCTAACTGGTGTGAGATGGTATCTCATTGTGGTTTTGATTTGCATTTCTCTGATGGCCAGTGATGGTGAGCATTTTTTCATGTGTTTTTTGGCTGCATAAATGTCTTCTTTTGAGAAGTGTCTGTTCATGTCCTTCGCTCACTTTTTGATGGGGTTGTTTGTTTTTTTCTTGTAAATTTGTTGGAGTTCATTGTAGATTCTGGATATTAGCCCTTTGTCAGATGAGTAGGTTGTGAAAATTTTCTCCCATTTTGTAGGTTGCCTGTTCACTCTCATGGTAGTTTCCTTTGCTGTGCAGAAGCTCTTTAGTTTAATTAGATCCCATTTGTCAATTTTGGCTTTTTTGTTGCCATTGCTTTTGGTGTTTTAGACATGAAGTCCTTGCCCATGCCTATGTCCTGAATGGTATTGCCTAGGTTTTCTTCTAGGGTTTTTATGGTTTTAGGTCTAACATTTAAGTCTTTAATCCATCTTGAATTGATTTTTGTATAAGGTGTAAGGAAGGGATCCAGATTCAGCTTTCTACATATGGCTAGCCAGTTTTCCCAGCACCATTTATTAAATAGGGAATCCTTTCCCCATTTCTTGTTTTTGTCACGTTTGTCAAAGATCAGATAGTTGTAGATATGTGGCATTATTTCTGATGGCTCTGTTCTGTTCCATTGATCTATATCTCTGTTTTGGTACCAGTACCATGCTGTTTTGGTTACTGTAGCCTTGTAGTATAGTTTGAAGTCAGGTAGCGTGATTTCTCCAGCTTTGTTCTTTTGGCTTAGGATTGACTTGGCAATGCGGGCTCTTTTTTGGTTCCATATGAACTTTAAAGTAGTTTTTTCCAATTCTGTGAAGAAAGTCATTGGTAACTTGATGGGGATGGCATTGAATCTGTAAATTACCTTGGGAAGGATGGCCATTTTCATGATATTGATTCTTCCTACCCATGAGCATGGAATGTTCTTCCATTTGTTTGTATCCTCTTTTATTTCGTTGAGCAGTGGTTTGTAGTTCTCCTTGAAGAGGTCCTTCACATCCCTTGTAAGTTGGATTCCTAGGTATTTTATTCTCTTTGAAGCAATTGTGAATGGGAGTTCACTCATGATTTGGCTCTCTGTTTGTCTGTTATTGATGTATAAGAATGCTTGTGATTTTTGTACATTGATTTTGTATCCTGAGACTTTGCTGAAGTTGCTTATCAGCTTAAGGAGATTTTGGGCTGAGACAATGGGGTTTTCTAGATATACTATCATGTCATCTGCAAACAGGGACAATTTGACTTCTTCTTTTCCTAATTGAATACCCTTGATTTCCTTCTCTTGCCTAATTGCCCTGGCCAGAACTTCCAACACTATGTCGAATAGAAGTGGTGAGAGAGGGCATCCCTGTCTTGTGCCAGTTTTCAAAGGGAATGCTTCCAGTTTTTGCCCATTCAGTATGATATTGGCTGTGGGTTTGTCATAAATAGCTCTTATTATTTTGAGATACGTCCCATCAATACCTAATTTATTGAGAGTTTTTAGCATGAAGGTTGTTGAATTTTGTCAAAGGCCTTTTGTGCATCTATTGAGATAATCGTGTGGTTTTTGTCTTTGGTTCTGTTTATATGCTGGATTACATTTATTGATTTGCGTATATTGAACCAGCCTTGCATCCCAGGGATGAAGCCCACTTGATCATGGTGGATAAGCTTTTTGATGTGCTGCTGGATTCTGTTTGCCAGTATTTTATTGAGGATTTTTGCATCAATGTTCATCGAGGATATTGGTCTAAAATTCTCTTTTTTTGCTGTGTCTCTGCCAGGCTTTGGTATCAGGATGATGCTGGCCTCATCAAATGAGTTAGGGAGGATTCCCTCTTTTTCTATTGATTGGAATAGTTTCAGAAGGAATGGTACCAGCTCCTCCTTGTACCTCTGGTAGAATTTGGCTGTGAACCCATCTGGTCCTGGACTTTTTTTGGTTGGTAAGCTATTGATTATTGCCACAATTTCAGCTCCTGTTATTGGTCTATTCAGAGATTCAACTTCTTCCTGGTTTAGTCTTGGGAGGGTGTATGTGTTGAGGAATTTATCCATTTCTTCTAGATTTTCTAGTTTATTTGCGTAGAGGTGTTTGTAATATTCTCTGATGGTAGTTTGTATTTCTGTGGGATCGGTGGTGATATCCCCTTTATCATTTTTTATTGCATCTATTTGATTCTTCTCTCTTTTTTTCTTTATTAATCTTGCTAGCGGTCTATCAATTTTGTTGATCCTTTCAAAAAACCAGCTCCTGGATTCATTGATTTTTTGAAGGGTTTTTTGTGTCTCTATTTCCTTCAGTTCTGCTCTGATTTTAGTTATTTCTTGCCTTCTGCTAGCTTTTGAATGTGTTTGCTCTTGCTTTTCTAGTTCTTTTAATTGTGATGTTAGGGTGTCAATTTTGGATCTTTCCTGCTTTCTCTTGTGGGCATTTAGTGCTATACATTTCCCTCTACACACTGCTTTGAATGCATCCCAGAGATTCTGGTATGTTGTGTCTTGGTTCTTGTTGGTTTCAAAGAACATCTTTATTTCTGCCTTCATTTCGTTATGTACCCAGTAGTCATTCAGGAGCAGGTTGTTCAGTTTCCACGTAGTTGAGTGGTTTTGAGTGAGATTCTTAATCCTGAGTTCTAGCTTGATTGCACTGTGATCTGAGAGATAGTTTGTTATAATTTCTGTTCTTTTACATTTATTGAGGAGAGCTTTACTTCCAAGTATATGGTCAATTTTGGAATAGGTGTGGTGTGGTGCTGAAAAAAATGTATATTCTGTTGATTTGGGGTGGAGAGTTCTGTAGATGTCTATTAGGTCTGCTTGGTGCAGAGCTGAGTTCAATTCCTGGGTATCCTTGTTGACTTTCTGTTTCGTTGATCTGTCTAATGTTGACAGTGGGGTGTTAAAGTCTCCCATTATTAATGTGTGGGAGTCTAAGTCTCTTTGTAGGTCACTCAGGACTTGCTTTATGAATCTGGGTGCTCCTGTATTGGGTGCATATATATTTAGGATAGTTAGCTCTTCTTGTTGAATTAATCCCTTTACCATTATGTAATGGCCTTGTCTCTTTTGATCTTTGTTGGTTTAAAGTCTGTTTTATCAGAGACTAGGATTGCAACCCCTGCCTTTTTTTGTTTTCCATTTGCTTGTAGATCTTCCTCCATCCTTTTATTTTGAGCCTATGTGTGTCTCTGCACGTGAGATGGGTTTCCTGAATACAGCACACTGATGGGTCTTTATCCAATTTGCCAGTCTGTGTCTTTTAATTGGAGCATTTAGTCCATTTACATTTAAAGTTAATATTGTTATGTGTGCATCTGATCCTGTCATTATGATGTTAGCTGGTTATTTTGCTCATTAGTTGATGCAGTCTCTTCCTAGTCTCGATGGTCTTTACATTTCGGTATGATTTTGCAGTGGCTGGTACCGGTTGTGCCTTTCCATGTTTAGCGCTTCCTTCAGGAGCTCTTTTAGGGCAGGCCTGGTGGTGACAAAATCTCTCAGCATTTGCTTCTCTGTAAAGTATTTTATTTCTCCTTCACTTATGAAGCTTAGTTTGGCTGGATATGAAATTCTGGGTTGAAAATTCTTTTCTTTAAGAATGTTGAATATTGGCCCCCACTCTCTTCTGGCTTGTAGGGTTTCTGCGGAGAGATCCGCTGTTAATGGGCTTCCCTTTGATGGTAACCCGACCTTTCTCTCTGGCTGCCCTTAACATTTTTTCCTTCATTTCAACTTTGGTGAATCTGACAATTATGTGTCTTGGAGTTGCTCTTCTCATGGAGTATCTTTGTGGCATTCTCTGTATTTCCTGAATCTGAATGTTGGCCTGCCTTGCTAGATTGGGGAAGTTCTCCTGGATAATATCCTGCAGAGTGTTTTCCAACTTGTTTCCATTCTCCCCGTCATTTTCAGGTATACCAATCAGACGTAGATTTGGTCTTTTCACATAGTCCCACATTTCTTGGAGGCTTTGCTCGTTTCTTTTTATTCTTTTTTCTCTAAACTTCCCTTCTCGCTTCATTTCATTCCTTTCATCTTCCAGGGCTGATACCCTTTCTTCCATTTGATCGCATCGGCTCCTGAGGCTTCTGCATTCTTCACGTAGTTCTCGAGCCTTGGTTTTCAGCTCCATCAGCTCCTTTAAGCACTTCTCTGTATTGGTTATTCTAGTTATACATTCTTCTAAATTTTTTTCAAAGTTTTCAACTTCTTTGCCTTTGGTTTGAATATCCTCCCATAGCTCGGAGTAATTTGATCGTCTGAAGCCTTCTTCTCTCAGCTCGTCAAAGTCATTCTCCGTCCAGCTTTGTTCCGTTGCTGGTGAGGAACTGCGTTCCTTTGGAGGAGGAGAGGTACTCTGCTTTTTAGAGTTTCCAGTTTTTCTGCTCTGTTTTTTCCCCATCTTTGTGGTTTTATCTACTTTTGGTCTTTGATGATGGTGATGTACAGATGGGTTTTTGGTGTGGATGTCCTTTCTGTTAGTTTTCCTTCTAACAGACAGGACCCTCAGCTGCAGGTCTGTTGGAGTACCTGGCCGGCCGTGTGAGGTGTCAGTCTGCCCCTGCTGGGGGGTGCCTCCCAGTTAGGCTGCTCGGGGGTCAGGGGTCAGGGACCCACTTGAGGAGGCAGTCAGCCCGTTCTCAGATCTCCAGCTGCGTGCTGGGAGAACCACCGCTCTCCTCAAAGCTGTCAGACAGGGACATTTAAGTCTGCAGAGGTTACTGCTGTCTTTTTGTTTGTCTGTGCCCTGCCCCCAGAGGTGGAGCCTACAGAGGCAGGCAGGCCTCCTTGAGCTGTGGTGGGCTCCACCCAGTTCAAGCTTCCAGACTGCTTTGTTTACCTAAGCGAGCCTGGGCAATGGCGGGCGCCCCTCCCCCAGCCTCGCTGCCGACTTGCTGTTTGATCTCAGACTGCTGTGCTAGCAATCAGCGAGACTCCGTGGGCATAGGACCCTCTGAGCCAGGTGCGGGCTATACTCTCCTGGAGCACCGTTTCCTAAGCCCGTCGGAAAAGCACAGTATTCGGGTGGGAGTGGCCCGATTTTCCAGGTGCCGTCTGTCACCCCTGGAAAGGGAACTCCCTGACCCCTTGCGCTTCCCGAGTGAGGCAATGCCTCGCCCCTGCTTCGGCTGGCGCACGGTGCACTCACCCACTGACCTGCGCCCACTGTCTGGCACTCCCTAGTGAGATGAACACGTTACCTCAGATGGAAATGCAGAAATCACCCGTGTTCTGCGTTGCTCGCGCTGGGAGCTGTAGACCGGAGCTGTTCCTATTCAGCCATCTTGGCTCCTCCACATTCCCGTTAGAGTATTTTGCCCCAGAGTCAAGGAAACGGGAGTATTTTAAGTAGGAGGAAGTGGTTAGCAGTTATTATCAGTTAAGTTCACTACTAAAAATGTTCATTGGATTTCCTGACATGGAGGTTATTGATAATCTCAGCTAGAGCAAGTTTTATAAAGTTACAGCGGCAGAAATGAGGTAACAGGAAGTTGAGGAGATAGCCCTGTCTTCTCGTTCAGGTGGCAAACTCTCCTTGTTAATTAAATGTTAGCAACACTGCATTTAGCTTAGAGAGACTGGGTGGGTCAGTCGCTATAGATGATAGATTGTATTTTCTTCTGCCCCTGAACCCAAACCACAGCACTGGCAAATAACACAGAGAATCCAGATTTCTTATATTGTCTTCACTTGTGCTCTCTGTTTGGCACTGCCTACGTGGAGAAGATTCAGATAACTGCCAAAGAAACTTAAAATGAGAAAGAAAGTGCAAGCTATGCAAGCAGGAAATGCAACAACATTTGATAAAATAGCATCAGGACCTTCATCATTTCCCAGAGTCATTTGGCTCAGAATAGAAAGGAGGAAGCTATAGACCCTGCTTCAATAGTTTCCCTCAGAAGAAAATCTGGGTATAACACCTATTGTCTAAGTTACTCGTAACACTTATTCCCTAAATTATTATAGGCTGAAATCACTTAGGAATTTCTAAAAACGACTGTTCTAATTTAATTAGTATGGGGTATGGTCTGGATATCATGAGTTTTAAAATACTTCCCTGGTGATTTTAATATGTAACAAAGGTTAAAAGCCATTGTATTACAGAACAGCAAGTTAATTGATGTCATATTGATTGCCCTGAATCTGAAGAAAATAATAATAACATTTATTAAGTGTTTGTTTTACTCCAAGTCCTGGGCTGAGCACTTTACTTAAATTAGTGCATTCAATCCTCACAACAACCTAATTTTCAGATGAGAAAAGTGAGGCATAGAGTTCTTAAGTAATTTGCCCAGATTCTGTAGTGCCATTAATGGGGCTGGGTTTTCAGCCCAGGATACTACCATATAGATAATATCTGCACTTAGTCCCCTATATTCTGTTTCAGAAGGCAAAAAGCATATAATTGCTTTGAAACAGCTCTATTGAGATATAATTCACATACCATGTGGTTCACCCATTCAAAGTCTCCAGTTCAATGGTTTTTAATAAATTCCCAGAATTGTGCAACAATCACTGCAATTTAATCTTATGATGTTTTTGTCACCCCCCAAAGAAACCATCTTCCCATTAGCGGTCACTCCTCATGTGTGCAGACATAGGCTTTTCTTTCTTTTGGGTATATGAGTGGAATTGCTGGGTCATATGGTAACTCTGTAGTTAACATTTTTGAGGAACTGCCAGACTGTTTTCCAAAACAGCTGCACCATTTTACATTCCCAACAGAGCATATAATATTTTACCAAAGGATTTCCTTCTTAAATGATTAAAATGGAAAACAAAACCTTATACCGAAAACAAGAAATTTTTACACTATCAGAAAAACTTGAATCCTAGATCAATAATTTTCTGACACTGTTCAGATAACTGAGATTTTATTGAACTACTAATAAAAGAGGAATAATAGTACTTACTTCATAGGGTTGTGATAATTAAATCAGTCAATACATGTAAAGTATTTACACTATTGCCTGGCACATACTTAGTAAGTACTATATAAGGATTAGCTAGTAGTAGTAGTAATAGTAGTAGTAGTAGCAGCAGCAGTGGCAATATGCTAATGCCATGAACTGTTTACTGTTTATGCATAAACACCAACTATGATTTACTACTTAGTATCACCATGATCACCTGCCCTTATACGTGCTCAGGTTCTCACAGCTTAAAAAATATGAGAGAAAGAAAAATGAGAGGAAACAGGGTATGTGTCCTTGAATTTTTATCTCCCCATTCCCCTGTTACTTATTCTCACCAGAGGAAAGGTTTCTTGATGCCCTTAGAAAGGGCTGTAAACACTAATGGTAAATTTACTGAGTAGGGAGAAATATCTTAAAGCCAAGAATAAGCTTATAAAGTTTTTAAAATATTTATCAAATTGGTAATTTCCTTAGAATGTAAAATTACTTGTAAGAGATTGGTTTTTGTGTGTGTGTGTGTGTGTGTTGGCAAAAACTCGAACAGCTCTCAAATACCTCCATTATTTCTGCTTTCAATAATTCTGTTTATTATTAATTAGGATTAAAATGAATAAATGTGATGAACAAGAGCAAATCTCAGAAATGTCTGAAACTGAGAAGAAAAATGAAGGAAAAGAACTTAAGAATGGGAAAAAACAGGAGGTATTTATGTTGCAAAATAACATTAAACTCAACTAGTTATAATATTTTATTTTTTTATAGAATGTGAAATCGGTATTTCTAAAAGTTATCCAACAAAATGACAAATACAAGAAATAAATGAATTTTAAGAATAAATGTCCTACACAGGGATGTACATGGCAAATTATATATTTATTTTTTGATTTCTAGAGCCTCTCATATCTAGCTTCAGACGAAACAGAAATTGAAAGAATAAAGCCAATTACCTTGAGGCCACAACTTTCTTTCACTGCAGAATTAACAAGCTTATCCAAGTGTTCATTGTAAGCATGTTTAAATAATTATTTCTTTATTATATATTGTCTATTAATTGGATTGTTTTTAATAATAAAGTGGGATTTCTTGGTTGAGTACCATATGCCAGGTACTGTAAGTTTTTAAAAACACGTTTTCACATTTAATTGTCACCATAGCTCTACAGAGTTCCATATTATCCTCATCTTAAAGAAGGAATGTAGCTTATGGGAAGTTAAATTGCCCAGGTTCACACATCTAATACATGCCTGAGGTGGGACATAAACCAGTTTGGTGTTCTATAGAAACTGTGATATCTTCATTGCTAGGCTTCATATATTGATAATTTGCAGGGGTTTTTTTTGTTTGTTTGTTTTGTTTTGTTTTGCTATGTTAGTAATTTTTGTTCAGGTATAGATAGGTGAGATATAAAGGCACTGTAAAAAGTAATATACCATTGTCTTTGCTTGTTAAAGGAACTCTGGCTCTCATAAAAACTATTTCACATCAAGAGGGCCCCCTAAACAATTTTCTTCTTTGACATTACAAACTTCTTTACTTCACAGTTGTGATTTCTTCCTTGAGCTATAATGTTTTCTCTCTATGCCTGGAAAATTATGCAAAAACAGACATCATAGGTAACCCCATTTCTCCATCTACTAGGCCTATGGATCCCATCTCCCTTAAAGAGGATATGGCAACTTAGAGTACTAGGTCTAACTTTTCAACATCTCTATCCCATGGCACACTTGGTACCAGTCCATCTTTGAGTACTGGGAATGTGCATCATTTAGCAGTGTTGGAACATACTGGGTAATCAATAAATGTTTATATATATTAAATGAATGAATGGATGATTACATTAACAACCAAAAGAGCAGCAGACACAAAGTCACAATTATCGCCACCCACTTTCTGACCAGAGAAGTGCAGCAGTGGAGAAATCCTTTATTTGTTCTGTATCTTCTTCCAAAAAGGGCCTGAGATATTTTATTATGTAGGACACCCATATAAAAAGACTATCTAAACAAGGGGAAGAATACAGAAGCCATAAAATGAAAGTTGGAGGGAGAGAGAAGAAAGAGGAGGAAGAAGATATTTGTGCTGGAAAACCTAGACTAAAACTTAGTGGAAGTCAAGGCAAAAGGATGTATGGTGTTTTATATCTTTGCAAAGCCATTGCCATCCGATAGCATTGCTGTCATCTATTTAACACACCCAATTGAATCCATAAAAGAATAATATGTCGATATAGAGGATAGAAGTGAAAAGAATACAGAGATTAGAGAAGAATTAAAGAGTTTACAGGTGAAGAGAAAGGCAAGATTTCCTGAAGATAATTATAACCCCGAATCAACAAATTTTTAAAATCAATTCAACAAATTTTTAAAATCAAATTCAGATTTTTAAAATCAATACTTTTAGAGGGCAACAGAAAGGGTAACTTTTACTTAGATATTTCTTGAAAGGTAATTGGGAATATGATCGAAAGAGGCCAACAGGGAGAGAAGAATAGGTAATCTTTTGTCCCCTAACTCTTTGAGAAGGTTACAGAGATGGACAGATAATAGGGCAGGGACATACTGGGCCCACAGGGTGATTAGATTGGGGAGCAGAAGGGGATTTTATGTTTCAACTTAGGGTTTATCTTCCACCTAGCCTTCTCCCTTCTGAAAAAGAGGGTCAAGTCTTAAACATCATTAGGTCAGTTCTCTTGCCGCTAGGAAGATATTCAATAAACATTGGTTGAGTGAATTAAACAATGAATGAAAGACTCTAGGAGTTTTATATCAGTCAAGGGATCAACTTATGCCTCAACAAGTGTTTCCCCCAGGGAAGTAACCTGGCTTGCTCCTTTGATCTTTGGGTTCAGAGATAGGGTGGCTTCCCCACTGTCCTGGAGAAAAGGGGTACACAGCCTAAACCTTAAGGTGGTTTACAAAGACCTTTAAGAGGACACAGCAAGCCTGTTGCCTTAGAGCCACATCTTTGAAGTTATTGACAACATGGTGTGTGGAGGGTTGTGTGTTTGTGTATATAGTCTATGTGTGTGTCTTTTTAAAGTTAGGAAATATTTTTAAATTCTTGATTCAATCTCCTCTCCCCATTCCCAAGCCCCTCAGTTTTTTCCTCTCATAAGACATCTGGTAGATATGTGCTGTAATCTCTTTAAATTGTAATTTAGTAAAATAATAGTTGAATGATTTATAGGACCTTGATTTTAGTTCTTCTATTTTTGAATACATATTTTGAGTACATCTCTTTCATTAAAAACATTTGACTGGGAAGAAGAAATTTTTATCCACATGTAGACAAGTGTTATTTGATGTAAAGATAACATTTGTCCTCTGAAATTATCTTCTGTTTAACATGCTAACATACATTTTGAAAGAACAATATGTTATGTCTATTGTACTTTTTAAGGGTGATTTAAAGGTTTGTTTAATTTTTAGGCATGAACAAAAAAGAAGAGCCAAAATTCAGAAGCTCAAATACTTTATTAAAATATTTTACAACAATAAACAGGTTTCTTGTACTTCAGTATCTCCCCTACAGTTTGATTTTAAAGTCATGTTTCAGCAAATTTTCAATATTCAGTTAATATATTGGCCTGAAGTGATTTGTTTGGAGGTATGCCATTGTCATTTACTTTTGTATCTTATTTTATGCCATACATAATTTAGAATTTTTTGTTAGCTACAGTTATATGTGATAAGTAATTTCTTTGATGTTGAGATGGACTGATCTTTATGTGTAGATGATAAGATATTTATAAATGTATAATTCACCACTAGTCTTTTATGCTGTAAGTACAAAGTTATTTGATTTGTAGTGTTCCAAATACTCATCTCCTGCTAAAATTTCTGCACCCCTGGATGTGCAGCATTGCTATTCATTTGCAATGAGGTGGAAAAGTGCTGTTTACAGTATAATGAGTAGCATAGCTATTTTAAGTGTTGAATGATTTCTATAATGTGAACTTCCACATCCCTGACTTGGTGGCTTCAGTCTCTTGCTGTATTTGTTCTTCCTTCTTTTTTGGATTTTTAGATCCCTCTAAGAATCAGATGAAAGAACATACACACAAAAGACCCCCAGTCTCTGTGCAAAGATTCCACTGTAAGAACCCCCACTCTAATGGAAGAAGAAAATAGGATGATGGAGAAAAATGAGAGACAACAAAGGAGTCTAGACAAGAAGTCCTGGTGGCTAAAAATGGGGTTAAACTTAAAGCTATACTTGAAAAAAATGTTAGGAGGCAATAAAGATTTGTGTGTAGGAAGGGAGGCGCTTGAGGAGTAGGGAGAGAATTGTAGTTACAAATATAAATCAAAATTATTTTTATAATGTCGAGAATAATTTTGTTCTCTCCCTGATAGATGTTCTATTCATTATTCATGTATTCAGGTTTCCACTGTCTTACAATGTCCCTCTGTTGAAATTCCTACATTAAAAATATGCCTACTTTCCACACTGAATTCCTAATACAAAGAAAAAAAAAACAAGAACTATACTTTCCTACTGTTGTCCCTAAAGTAAATTGTGATATAATAATCCAATCACTTGAAGTTTAAAATCTGCCTCCCCAAATAGGTAAATGTGTATTTTGAGTCCTTTATCATCCTATCACTTAGCATATGAGCCTAAGAAACTAAGAGGCAGAGAGGGAGAGGAATCTAGTTAGAGATAAATTCACCATTAGCAAATGCAAAAATTGCAAAATAAATCAATATGCCCTAGCCTAACAGACTTTAACCTACATTTTTAATTCTTTTTTTTTTTTTTTCTGAGATGAAGTCTCACCCTGTTGCCCAGGCTGGAGTGCAGTGGTGCGATCCCAGCCACCACAACCTCCACCTCCTGGGTTCAAGCAATTCTCCTTCCTCAGCCTCCCAAGTAGCTGGGATACAGATGCCCACCACCATGCCCAGCTAATTTTTGTATCTTTAGTAGAGATAGGATTTCACCATGTTGGCCAGGCTGGTCTTGAACTCCTGACCTCAAGTGATCTGCCTGCCTCAGCCTCCCAAAGTGCTGGGATTGCAGGCATGAACCAACACGCCCCGCCTTTAGTTCATTTCTTATTACTCCTCTTTAGTCATTCATCACTTCAGCCAAACTGAGCTGCTTGTCTTTTCCCACACGTGCTTGTAATTTCCTACCTCTAAGCTTTTGTGCATGTTAGCTGCTCCGTTTAAAAATGCCCATTTTCATTCTTACCACTTTTAAGATGCTCAATCTCATCTGCATCATGGTGTTGACAGTTGTCATCAGGGGACAAGACTGGCTCCTGGGAGCCCTCAACTGATAAAATTCTCTATCTCAGTACACTTACCTTGCTCTCCAGGGGCTGGCTTCCAGCCTGTAGTCCAAGAACCTGGGTTTGACAGTCCACTGAGAATGCATCCTACATACCCTAAGCAAATTCACAAGGGTGAAGTGTAAATGCCAACTCAACATTTGAATATATTTATCAGTTCATGTTCTCTGAAAGTTAGCCAATTTACTGATTTACAATAAGAAATATTTCACAGAGCTACAACTCCTACAAACATTTCTGCAGTAGGTATGCCTTTGTCAAAGGGACCAGTGTGGTGTCTTAAATTCTCTCTTACAAGGAAGTAAAACCAGATAACTAGAAAAAATATGTGCCTCTTTGACTTTCCTTTTTCTTTGCTTTCTTGGCTAATAAGTCATCATTTTGATTGGCACATTCTTTCTTATCTTTCAAGGAGCAGTTTTCCCCTCTGATTTCCTTCTTAGAGCTCATATCACTCTTTTCCCAAGCACTGACAACACAATATAGGTAAAAATAAGATTTTTTATTGAAAAAAGTTTGCTTAGACTGGGTGTGGTGGCTCACACCTGTAATCCTAGCACTTTGAGAGGCTAAGGCAGGCAGATCACCTGAGGTCAGGAGTTCGAGTTCAGCCTGGCCAAAATGATGAAATCCTGTCTCTACTAAAAATACAAAAATTAGCCAGGCGTGGTGGTGGGCACCTGTAATCCCTGGTGCTTGGGAGGCTGAGGCAGGAGAATCGCTTGAACCCAGGAGGCGGAGGTTGCAGTGAGCGGTGATCCCACCACTACAGTCCAGCCTGGGCAACAGAGCAAGACTCAAATCTCAAAAAAAAAAAAAAAGAAAGAAAGAAAAAGAAAAAGAAAAAAAAGTTTAGCTTATAGTTATGGCAGTAAACTTACACAGAATTGTAGTAAAAAACACACCATATAGAATTAGAAGACCTCTATGGGACTGTCTACTCAGCACCCCCTTTTCCTTTCTTCTGGAGCTTTTCCTCCCTCACTGCTCCCATAGCTTGTTTAACTCATCCTTGAATTTCATGACCAATTACCACCTTTTTCCTAAGCAATTCAACCTGAGTCTCAACTACTTATAATAACAACAAACATATTTTCATATAGAGCTTCCATTTCTTCACTTATAAAATGAGAATAATATTTATTTCCTATAATTTTTATCAGATTTACATGAGATAATTTTCAAAGTGCTACTCAAAGTTAAGTTACTATGATATTATGTTATATGTACCTCATATATTTATTCTCAGAACTGTATTCATAATCCCTTGTATTCAATTCATTTTCTATGAAGCCAGTAAAAGGCATTACACTTTCAAGGACATGACTGGCTGCTTTTCTCATAATCATGTGGATGAAATGCTATAGAGCAATACTTATTTTATATTCTGGTATTTTAAAAAAAAAAATAAAAATATGTTGTTAAGGGTGCTTATTTTTTCCTTTTTCTATGTTGTATTTTTAGTGAGCTATCAGCCATTTCTTTTACATTTAGGTTTATGAAAAAAGTAAAAGGACAAGCTTACTGGCAAAACTATATTTACCTTTACCTAACTACACAGAGCTGAAAGGCAAAACTGTTTTGCAATATGTAGAGTTTAGCTCTGATAAGCTGGTCATGCCTGCCGATGGAGAAGTAGGAAGCAGTGAGTTTATTAAAAATATTACATTCCCCCTATTTTCTTCCTGAGTACCATATTCCTAAGTGACCCTGGCTCACTCACATGAGTACAAAATCCTGTATTTACAATATTTTTTTTTTTTTGAGACAGAGTCTCACCCAGGATGGATGGAGTGCAGTGGCTCGATCTCAGCTCACTGCAACCTCCACCTCCCAGGTTCAAGCAATTCTCATGCCTCCAGTAGCTGGGATTACAGACCCCCGCCACCATGCCCATCTAATTTTTGTATTTTTAGTGGAGACGGGGTTTCACCATTTTAACCAGGCTGGTCTCAAACTCCTGATCTCAGGCGATCCGCCCCCACTCAGCCTCCCAAAGTGCTGGGATTACAGGCGTGAGCCACCGCGCCTGGCCTTGTGTTTACAGTATTCTGTTAAAAATGAATTAAATTATTCATTCAGATGTTAAACTAGATTGTTTAAAGCTTTGTCTTGGGTTAGATTTTTGGGAAATTTCAAATGAGCAGTTAGCACCCACGCTTTTTGTAGGCCATCCAAGGCAAGGACAGAACGCTGTCTGGAAAGCGAGCTCTGCTTTTGAGTGGGCTGGCTGCTCTGCCTCAACTTCTTTAGTGAACCTACAGGTGCTCGCAGACATATGGGTTTGTCTTTGAACTGTATAGGGAAGGGAAGAAGAAAATGAGGGAGGGAAGGAAAGAGGGAGGGACAGAGAAAAGGAGAGAAGAAAGAAGGGATGTTTCTGTTAGTTGTTTTTCAATTGATTTTACTCCTCTTATATGGTTAAATGTAAGTTAACGTGTCTCTGAGAGCACTGTCATTCCTCTCCTTCTCTCCATTATTCCTTTTTTCACCTTCCTAGGGGTTTTGAAACTACTTGAGCCTATTTGGTGAAAAGTAAGGAAGTATGAACAAATGAGCAAGGAGGAGAGAGGGGGAAAAAAAGGGCAGAGAATGAGGGAAGAATGGAGTTTGCTTTGAGTCCAGATGAAGCAGAAAAATAAGCTTATGGAGACCCGGGAGAAAAGACTCAGGACTCAAAAAATTTAGGGAACACTGGGCACTCAGCAAAAGTTTTAAGAAGTATTGTTAAACTCTTTGGAGATTAGATGCAGAAGACTTGGGAATGTAGGGAAAGAGGAGAAAGAACAGCTTGCTGGCCTCTTTTTCTGCTGCCAATGGTCCTTTCTTGGTGGAAGCCACTCCCACAGAGAATGGTTAAGAAGCCTCCAGGCATAAAAGGAAGAAAATCGTGATATTCATCTCTACATATTCATCTCAATCTTTACCTTCTCTTTTGTAGTCCTTGAAGGATCCTAGAGAGGAGATGAGGGAGAGCACTAAGATAAGAGTGGGGTTAGGGCCGGGCGGGGTGGCTCACGCCTGTAATCCTAGCACTTTGGGAGGCCGAGGCAGGTGGATCACCTGAGGTCAGGAGTTCAAGACCAGCCTGGCCAACATGGTAAAACCCCATCTCTACTAAAAAATACAAAAAATTAGACAGGTGTGGTAGTTGACAACTGTAATCCCAGCTACTCGGGAGCCTGAGGCAGGAGAATCATTTGAACCCAGGAGGTGGAGGTTGCAGGGAGCTGAGATCACCCCACTGTACTCCAGCCTGGACAACAAGAGTGAAACTCTGTCTCAAAAAAAAAAAAAAAAAAAAGTGGGGTTAGCACAGATCTTCCTTTGTGTTCCTAGAGTTCCACAAGTAAAACTCAGGAAAAAACCCACAATGTGCTTCAACTGCACTTAAAACAATTCATATGTTTTTAATGCCTTTTATAAACAGATGTGCCTTTTCTTCTTGAGGGAAATGGAACTGAAGAACTCTGTCTTTTGACATCAGGAAAACTTAGCTATTCTCTATCATGGAGCTTAGATGAAAATGGTCTTCCTCTGATACCTATATCACAGTCATTAAGATCTTCTTACTGCAGGTAATAAACTTTTATCTTTGAAAAATAATGCCAGGTCTCAGCAAAGCATCACACAAAACATATTATGTGTAAAAGAGAAAACTTGAGCAGCAATAGGAAGAGTTTAGTTTATTTGAATGTTGATTTATCTTTTATTTAAATCACTCTACTAAGGCAGTATGTGTATTTATATGTAAGAGAATGTGTCCCTTCAATGCTTGGAATTATAGCCACACAGATGATGAGAGAGGCATTCCCAGAGTCCCTCGCTTGTAGGCAAAGGTCAAGACTCCCAGGGACTTTATTTCTGGGGCCTGTATATCTCCCAGTCATTCTGGATTAGCAAAGAATCATTTATGCATTATCATCATTTTGGGAGTTCCCAGAAGAGTTGGGGTTAATTTTCAGATTAATTATTTGTGGGATTACTAGAAATAAGTACAGGAAATTCTATGAAAATGATGATAATGCTGGCTTCCATAATGTACTATGTTTGAGGGAAATGGTAAATATAAAGGAAAAAGTTTATTTCATCATTTAAAATAATGAACAATGATAACAAAAAGATATCCTCTCCCCTCCCCATCTTAACACATATTTTTAAAAATAAACGGAAATGAAAAGCTTCATACAACTTATAGCATTCTAGAAAGGGCAAAACTATGGAGACAGTAGAAAGATCAGTGGTTGCCAGAGGTTCTGGGGGGAGATAAGAATGAATAGTTGGAACACACGGGATTTTTAGAGTAGCGAAACTATTTTGCATAACATTATAATGGTGGATACATGTCATTACACAGTTGTCAAAACCCACAGAATTTACAAGACCAAGGGTGAACCCTAATGTAAACTATGGACTTTGAGTGACAATGATGTGTCAATGTAGGTTCATGGATTGTAAAAAAAGGTACCACTCCAGCGAGGGATGTTGACAGCTGGGGAGGCTGTGCATGTTTATGGGGATGGGGTACATGGGAACTCTCTGTGCCTTTTGTTCAATTTTGCTGCAAATCTAAAACTTCTCTAAAAAATTATCTTTTAAAAATATTATAGTTTTGAAAATTGTTATATATAACTGGATTAAACGGAAAATCAAAACTGAAATTAGAGATTGTTTAAAAAAGAACAAGGAGAACATTATATATAAAAACCAGTAGCGTATGGCCAGAGTCATAGTAAGAGTTCATAAATGCTTTTCTTTGGTATGTAAGAAACTGAAAGAGAAAGAAACTAAATGGCAGTAGCACAAGGAGATCATTAGTATGGAGGAAACTGAGGTAGTGGGGGTAGTTTACTTACCAAGGAGTTTGACAATAAAAAATATGCTAAAAAATAACAGAAGACAAAAGAATCAAGATACAGATTTCTTAAAAATTGGGGCCATATTTATCTTCTTAAAATAAGTGATTAAAAGTGATGAGCTTACAAAAGATTGAAATCAGTGGGGAAAAAGACCCAATATATTGGAAAGAGTATGAGGTCCTTCAGAGTCAGGAAGGTATCAAACCAGAACCCAAGTGAATAACTATGGTTCTGGAGAAGAGAAACTCTCTCTTCCTCAACTCAGGGAATGGGACAGTCATCACTATGAAAACAGAAATGGAACTTTGATGTATAAGGTGTAAGGAAGGGATCCAGTTTCAGCTTTCTACATATGGCTAGCCAGTTTTCCCAGCACCATTTATTAAATAGGGAATCCTTTCCCCATTGCTTGTTTTTCTCAGGTTTGTCAAAGATCAGATAGTTGTAGATATGCGGCATTATTTCTGAGGGCTCTGTTCTGTTCCATTGATCTATATCTCTGTTTTGGTACCAGTACCATGCTGTTTTGGTTACTGTAGCCTTGTAGTATAGTTTGAAGTCAGGTAGCGTGATGCCTCCAACTTTGTTCTTTTGGCTTAGGATTTACTTGGCGATGCGGGCTCTTTTTTGGTTCCATATGAATTTTAAAGTAGTTTTTTCCAATTCTGTGAAGAAAGTCATTGGTAGCTTGATGGGGATGGCATTGAATCTGTAAATTACCTTGGGCAGTATGGCCATTTTCACGATATTGATTCTTCCTACCCATAAGCATGGAATGTTCTTCCATTTGTTTGTATCTTCTTTTATTTCATTGAGCAGTAGTTTATAGTTCTCCTTGAAGAGGTCCTTCACGTCCCTTGTGAGTTGGATTCCTAAGTATTTTATTCTCTTTGAAGCAATTGTGAATGGGAGTTCACTCATGATTTGGCTCTCTGTTTGTCTGTTGTTGGTGTATAAGAATGCTTGTGATTTTTAGATGGATTAAAGACTTAAACATTAGACCTAAAACCATAAAAACCCTAGAAGAAAACCTAGGCATTACCATTCAGGACATAGGGATGGGCAAGGACTTCATGTCTAAAACACCAAAAGCAATGGCAACAAAAGCCAAAATTGACAAATGGGATCTAATTAAACTAAAGAGCTTCTGCACAGCAAAAGAAACTACCATCAGAGTGAACAGGCAACCTACAAAAAGGGAAAAAATTTTTGCAACCTACTCATCTGACAAAGGGCTAATATCCAGAATCTACAACGAACTCAAACAAATTTACAAGAAAAAAACAAACAACCCCATCAAAAAGGGGGCAAAGGATATGAACAGACAATTCTCAAAAAAAGACATTTATGCAGCCAAAAGACACATGAAAAAATGCTCATTATCACTGGCCATCAGAGAAATGCAAATCAAAACCACAATGAGATACCATCTCACACCAGTTAGAATGGCAATCATTAAAAAGTCAGGAAACAACAAGTGCTGGAAAGGATGTGGAGAAATAGGAACACTTTTACACTGTTGGTGGGACTGTAAACTAGTTCAACCATTGTGGAAGTAAGTGTGGTGATTCCTCAGGGATCTAGAACTAGAAATACCATTGACCCAGCCATCCCATTACTGGGTATATACCCAAAGGACTATAAATCATGCTGCTATAAAGACACATGCACACTTATGTTTATTGCGGCACTATTCACAATAGCAAAGACTTGGAACCAACCCAAATGTCCAACAATGATAGACTGGATTAAGAAAATGTGGCACATATACACCATGGAATAATATGCAGCCATAAAAAATGATGAGTTCATGTCCTTTGTAGGACATGGATGAAATTGGAAATCATCATTCTCAGTAAACTATCGCAAGGACAAAAAACCAAACACCGCATGTTCTCACTCATAGATGGGAATTGAACAATGAGAACACATGGACACAGGAAGGGGAACATCACACTCTGGGGACTGTTGTGGGGTGGGGGGAGGGGGGAGGGATAGCATTAGGAGATATACCTAATGCTAAATGAGGAGTTAAAGGGTGCAGCACACCAGCATGGCACATGTATACATATGTAACTAACCTGCACATTGTGCACATGGACCCTAAAACTTAAAGTATAATAATAATAATAAAAAAGAAAAAAAAAAAAAGAAATGGAACTTTGATGGATGTCCTTGTTTTGCTAAGTAAATAAGGTCATCTTCTTAGAGACCTGGAGAAGGTCATTTTAAGAGCAAATCTTACAGCTATTAAAGGTAATTCATTTTGGAGCCAGTGGAAAAGTTTTTAATACCTAGAACTATTATTTTGCTATATTTCTTAATATTTCTCTAGCATAGTCTCCACAGCAGCTATTCCTAATCTTTGCCTCATCATAATATTGTTTGCATTTTTCTTGGAGTGAGATGTTTGTCCTCCTCACTCTGAGGCTAACTTTTATGTAGGTAATTTGGAACTCTCTTTTACAATTCTTCGGATGCATTTATATCTTTTTCTTCCATTATCTTCAACTTGTCCATCTCCCTAGGCTGTTGGTCTTTTGTACCCAAAAGCCTTCTTTGTTTTAAAACAAACAAGCAAAAACTCAAGCACCTGATTAAATCCTGAAGCCCATTTTGGCTAGATTTTTCCTGCCAGAGTTCTCCTATGTGTAGCCTACTGGACTGCATACATTCCCTCCACTTTCTGTTCACCCATTCCCTTCCTAACCCTACCACTTGTCACTGAAGGTTACCAGCAAGTGACCTTCAAGCCATATTCATTAGCTTGTCTCCGTTGTCTTATAATTCCTATTACTTGGAAACTCAAGCTTACAAAAGATTGAAAACAGTTACATGCAAGAGTGGGACAGATGACAGGTTTCATCAGGAAGTAAATTGCAAAAGAGGTTTTCAAAGTCCAGGGCCCTCTCTATGTCAAACTTTACAATTAGAGGAAGTTACAGAACTTTCCCACAGTTCTGTTGTGGCAGCTCAAGGACTGGCTCTGAGCAGTAGGTTCTAGGGATTGGGATGGGTGCTCCAGAGGGCAGGACTGACTTGTGGAAGTCAGAGAATGAAGCCAAAGGAGAGCTGAAAGGCAGTTTTGTTACTCATTCACTTACTCATTCATCAAACACTGACTGAACTGGAGATAAAGTAGTGAACCAAAAGAGAGTCTCAGAAAGCTTTGATGCTTTTTTTTTTTTTAAGACGGAGTTTCGCTCTTGTTGCCCAGGCTGGAGTGCAATGGTGCGATCTCGGCTCACTGCAACCTCTGCCTCACTGGTTCAAGCAATCCTCCTGCCTCAGCCTCCAGAGTAGCTGGGATTACAGGCATGCGCCACCAAGCTCGGCTAATTTTTTGTATTTTTAGTAGAGACGGGGTCTCTCCATATTGGTCAGGCTGGTGTCAAACTGCTGACCTCAGGTGATCCGCCTGGCTCCACCTCCCAGAGTGCTGGGATTACAGGCATGAGCCACCGCACCCAGCCCAGCTTTAGTGCTTTAATACCACATTAAACACATCTCTCCAGCTGGGCGTGGTGGCTCACGCCTGTAATCCCAGCACTTTGGGAGGCCAAGATGGGCGGATCACCTGAAGTCAGGAGTTTGAGACCAGCCTGGCCAACATGGTGGAACCCCATCTCTACTAAAAATACAAAAATTAGCTGGGCATGGTGGCACGCACATGTAGTCCCAGCTACCCAGGAGGCTGAGGCAGGAGAATCGCTTGAACCTGGGAAGCAGTGGTTGCAATGAGCCAAGATCATGCCATTGCACCCCAGCCTGGCGACAGAATGAGACTCTGTCTCAATAAACAAACAAATCAGAAAACCAAAAACAAATAAACAAACAAACAAAACAAAACACCACACCTCTCTAACCTAAATGATCATTGTCTAGAGTTTTCATTTTTAAACATGAAACAGTTTTTCTTACACACACTAGTTAATGAAATTTTTAACATAGTTCATTGACTTTTATGTTTACCTTATTTCTTATTTCCCATCCTTCATTCTCGATTTACTTTTCATGCTGAAAGCATGCTCCTTTAATGATTCTTTCAGTTAGTTTCTATGGATAGCAAAATTCTTTAGCCTTTCTAGATCTAAAAGTGTCTTTATTTTGTCCTCATTCTTAATAGTTTAGGTGAGTAGAAAATTTGAGGATGTTATTTATTTCCCTTTAGCACTTTGAAGCTGTTACAGTACTGCATTATCTTCTGGGATTTATCATTGCTATTTATAAGTCTGCTATTGGTCTAAATGTTGGGCTTTTATAGGCTATCTTTTCTCTCTGATAATGTTGAAATATTTCACTTTAATTCAGAGACAGAAAGTGGAATAAAGGTTACCAGGGATGGGGAAGGGAGAAATGAGGAGTTATTGTTTAATGTGTACAGAGTTTCAGTTTGGGATGAAGAAAAAAATTCTGGAAATAGGTAATGATGATGGTTATACAGTACCGTGAGTATACTTAATACTACTGAATTGTACACTTTAAAATGGTGGTAAATTTTATATTATGTATCTTTAACCTTAATAAAAAAGGAAGAAACTGCCATTTGAGTCATGAAAAAAATTTTGCTTTATCCTTAAAGTACTGAAATTTTACTATACTGTATATGTGTGGATTTATCATTATTCTTCTTCCTGCTTAGCAGAATAAATTTCATGTTTAAAGCCTCACATCTTTCATCAATTACAGAAACTTCTCAGCCACTATTTCTTCAAATATTACTTCTTCACCATTCCCATTCTTCTCTCCTTCAGGATTTCTTATTCAATTTGTATTGGAGCCTCTTGGCCTATTATTCATTTATTTATTTTTGAGACAGGGTCTCACTCTGTCACTCAGGCTGGAATGTAGTGGTGTAATCATAGCAGCCTCAAACTCCAGGGCTCAACAACTCTCCTTCCTCAGCCTCCCGAGTAGCTGAGACTGTAGGCAGGTGCCCCCACATCCAGCTAATTTTTTTCTTGCTTTCTTTGTTTTCTTTTTAAGAGATGAGGAGGTCTTGCTATGTTGCCCAGGCTGATAAACTCCTGGGCTCAAGTGATCCTCTCACGTTGGCCTCACAAAGTGCTAGGATTACAGGCCTAAGCCACTGAGCCCAGCCAAGCCTCAGCCTATTAGCCACATCTCTTACCTATTATTTCACATTTTTATGTTTTTATTTCATCTGCATCCTGGGTGAATTTCTGGGTACTATTTTTTAGTTCCTTAATTCATTATTTGTCCAGTATAAGGTTTATTTGATTTTTATGTTATAATTTTTACTTTTATTTTCTGCTGCCAAGTTTTCTGTTTGATTCTCTTTCATATCTACATTTTCTTATTTCATTTTGGCATTTTGTTCCATTATTTCTTGCATTTAAAAGTGAATTATTAGTTTTCATTTGTTTTTACATCTTAAGCATACTTCATTAAAATGTGTTTGGCAGACTTTCATAAAATGAATTTCAACTAGAATTAATTTATGTTCTGATAGTTGATACTGTTGATTATTTTTCTGAGCATGGTTTCTTTGCTCAGAAGTTTTGGTTAGCAGGGTCATTTTGAGTTGGAGAACTTTTGGGTGATTTTGATTTATAGGTTTCTGGGCTTTTGGTGTTTTTTTTTTTTTTTTTTTTTTCCTCTCTCTCCTTCTGTATCTACCCCTCCTTACCTAATGGTTCTGAATTTGACTTCATCTGTCCTCCTAAATCCAGAAGCGGGCCGTAAGCCTACTTACTGGGTAGGTTGGGAGATTGGGTTGTTATACTGGGTTGCTATTGGAGTCATCACAGATCTAGGCGTCTGGTGAGCTGTGAGCCTGGTTCAGTTCCTCATTATGAGGCAGTGTCTGTGCCCTTTTCCCTCTCTAGACTCATAGCTTTCTAAAAGCCACAGCCTCATGCAGTGGTCAGTATTTTTTAAAGGTCTCTTTATTTCAGTAAAGTTCCCCCCAAATCTTTGGCTTAAAATGATAAGTCTGGTGCTAGTTCCCTGTCTCAGGAACTGAGCCCACAACCACCATGGACTGCTCCTAGGCCTGAAGCCCAGCAAGCCCACAGTGCTATCCCCACTCACCACTCTGCCTTTCTTTTCCATTTCTGGTTCACAGGAATTTTTATCTTAGCTCTCAGCACAGTTATATTTTTAACTGTTTTTTAACATCTTTATTGAGATACAATTCACAAACCATAAAATTCAGCCAATTAAAACATACAATGCAATGGTTTTAATATATTCACAGGCTTGTACAACCATCATTACAATCTGGAAATGGATGGTGGTGATGGTTGCACAACATTGTGAGTGTACTTAATGCCACTGAATTGTGTATTTTAAAATAAAGTGGTAAATGTTACGTATATTTTACCTCAATTTACAAACATGATGGCTGTGGCCTTGTATTTGGGTGTATAAGCCAAGGTCTTGGGGCCTGCTAGAATTAAAGCTCGCCTCTTTCTTGGGGCCATGCTATACTTTGATTCTTTTGTCGAAAACAAGATGTAAATGTCAGGGCTGCATTAGATAGACAACAATCAAAGAATTTCCCATGCCTTTTATAAAGTACTGCTTCCAGCTCTCCATCACCAAAGTAGAAATCTTCAATCGAAAAGAAGAGGGAGGGAGGAGGAAGGAAGGAAGGAAGGAAGGAAGGAAGGAAGGAAGAGAGGAAGGGAGGGAGGGAGGGAAGGAGGGAAGGATAAATCTTCAATCATTTGACTGGTTTTGACCCAAGGAACAGCTAAACGTGTATAGGAGCAGCTGGGGGAATCATTGTAGCAAGTCTCTGAGATTTTTATTACTTTCTCTGAGGCAGAAACCATGGGACTATGTTGAAATTCAATTACAACTTTCTTTGTTGTTTGTTGTTGTTGTTGTTGTTAAAGGATATAATGGGAAAAGTTTCTCTCTGATCTATTAGTTAAGGTTTAAGCTTTACCTGAGGCTGTCTTCTAGGTGATCTGGGCTAAGACTGTTTCAAGAAGGAAAATGTATTACATGATGGTGTCAAGGGTGTCAGGTCCTAGTGATCTCTTATGACATAGATATCAAAACAGTTCAAAATGAGGGCAGACATGGGAAGCAAAAGAAAAGAAGAATATGCAAACTTCACCTATTTGTAATTTTCCTTACATCTTACCATATCACACATTGGCTTTTGCAGCAATAGCCTCAGAAGAATCATCAAAGAAATATGAACAAATGAGAAGGAGACAGTATAAAATGTGTGCTCATGTTTGGGCTAAGACATTGTTGAATCTGTGTCAGAACTGTATTTCTGGAATCCCAATTTATAGACAGGAATCTTTCTGGACTACTTTATAGAAAGGATTGTAGAAATTTGGATTATAGTCCAAATTCCTCTAGTTACACATGATAAGACAAATTCTCTATGAAGAGACAGATTAAATAGCTGGGATAATTGATGGCTCTAAAGAAATCCTTACTCATTAGGGTTGAATTCCTTTTGCACTTAGTCTATAGCTAAGGTCACTAAGAATATATTATGAGTCTAGCCTATCTTTTACAGCTTTCCAACTTTTAAGATTATCTCATGGCGGGGCACAGTGGCTCATGTCTGTAATCCCAGCACTTTGGGAGGCCGAGGGGGGTGGATCACGAGATCAGGAGATTGAGACCATCCTGGGCAACATGGTGAAACCCCCTCTCTACTAAAAATACACAAGTTAGCCAGGCGTGGTAGCACTTGCCTGTAGTCCCAGCTACTCGGGAGGCTGAGGCAGGAGAATCGCTTTGAACCTGGGAGGCAGAGGGTGCAGTGAGCCGGGATCGCGCCATTGCACTCCAGCCTGGCAACTGGCTACAGAGTGAGACTACGTCTCAAAAAAAAGATTATCTCATATGACCAAGGATGGTCCTCTGGCACATACTTACCCAGTTAATTGCATTACTTTCTATTATGTTTCCACTGTAAATATGTAGCCTAAATGTGGTTTTTATTTTCTGTGCTTTCTTGATTTTGCTTAAGTGAATATTTTGGTTAAATTTCAATATTGTGCATCCTGTGAAAAGAAAACATTTAATAAATTACTATGCTTAGGGTTTACATAATACATCCCATAAGCACCATTCATTTAAGCATCTACAATATTTTAGCTGTTACATACAATATAGATGGCAAAGACGAATATTTACAGACTATTCTTAATAAGGTTATTGTCTCTTATAAACATTTATCAAAAAGCTATGATACAAGTTAGAGTGAAAACTAGGAGAGATGTCACATCTCAACTTTCTATTCTATCCATAAATACAGAGGATGGATAAATTTTATCTTCAAATACCCAGAATGGGTATGTTTTTACCCTATATAACAGTGTATTATATATAATACATATATTGTATATTATATGCAAGTTCACAAAATATTTTCTCTATGTTAGTATGTTAAGGAATGTAGATGCAAGAAGTGTTCCTGGAATTCCATGGCTCATTAATAAACAGAAGCTTTTTGAATGGGCAAATGAAGTCAGAATTGATCCAAATAATCCAGAATATTCTGATTTAATGGAATTTGTTATGGTGAGTTAAAGCAAATATCAATACTGTAAACATATTCTATTTCCTAAGCTCTACTTAGGAAAGTATAGTTTCCCCCATAGTTTGCTGTATAGTTTTCTAGGCTGTGGGGGTTATGTAAAAGTAAACCTGAGGACAGAGACCATTTTCAACCAGTGTACAATACTGTAAAGGCAATTAGAAACTCAGCAACTGAAATAATTCCTCCTTTAGGCCTGATGGATGGTCCTCTGCCACTACTTAGCAGCCACAGCCCATCCGGCAGTCTTTTATGCTAACATCTATTGTGCAGTTACCATGTGCCAGCCATAGTATTAGATACTGAAGATATCGAGATGATTTATAAACACACTCCTTCTCTCAGACTCCATTATATGGTCACCTCTACTCTTCTTTATAGCCAACTGAACTGCTTTATGTACCTCACACATGCTTTCTTCATACCTTTATTCATGCCACTGCTCTGCCTAGAAGGGTATCCATAGCGGTTATCTTATTCATCCTGCAAGTCTAATAAATGCTTCCCTGGTAACCTCAGTTAGGCACCACATCTTCTTTCCTTGCTTTCCTGTTAACCTTTCTTCTTCTTTTTAAAAAAATCAACTCTTATGACTCTAATTTCATTCTACCTTTTACTATAGGTTTTTTTGTTTTTTTGTTGTTATTGTTGTTTGTTTTTTTAAGATGGAATCTTGTTCTGTTGCCAGGCTGGAGTACAGTGGTGTGATCTCGGGTCACCACAACCTCCGCCTCCCAGGTTCAAGCGATTCTCTTGCCTCAGCCTTCCATGTAGCTGGGATTACAGGCACGTGCCACTGCGCCCAGCTAATTTTTGTATTTTTAGTAGAGAGGGGGTTTTACCATGTTGGCCAAGCTAGTCTTGAACTCCTGAACTCAGGTGATCCACCTGCCATGGCCTCCCAAAGTGCTGGGATTATAGGTGTGAACCACTGCGCGCAGCCTACTGTAGTTATTCATTCATATATTTTATTTTTCCTTGTGGAACTACAGCTAATAAATCTGTGTCTCTCTGATGGCAGCTAGCACTATTCCTTGCATGTACTATGCACTCACATTTGCATTTGTTTAATAAAACAACCCATAGATTAGATTGCTGCAAGTAAACTCCCTAGATTAGAGCTTCTCAGCTGAGGTGCAGAATTGGTTATTGGTATACAGAAGTATTGATCCTCTCTCAACTCAGGACGACCAGAGAGGAACAGTCTCATCTGCACTATCAGTGTACAATACAAAATTCAGTGTTCAGTACAAATATTTTCGTTTTCCTCGTAAGTCATGACTGGGAAAAGGTTGGAAAGCCACAAAGGCTGGATTCTATTTTGTTTTGTTTTGTTTTGTTTTTTGTATGTTCTAGACTACAAATTCAGTTGTTCCATTTCCTACTTATATTGCCACTCAGATCTCACAGTTGGGGAAAAAGTCTTTTGAAGTAATTCCTGAATTTAAAAAAATTAATATTTTAACTAAAGACTTTGCGTTTTTATGTTTTACAGTACATGAGACTTAAGGGGCAGGATATTTCAACGTATTTTCGTCTTGAACAGTTGCAAGATGAATTTAACTTCGTTTCTGAACAGGAAATGGCAAAGAGTAAACGTTTCCAGCTATTGCGACTTAGAAATGCAGGTCAATTAGATAATTTTCTTCTACAGCAAATGCCCCTCCATGATACAGAGATTCCAGATTTAGTCTTCCAGGTATTTGGTTTCTATTTGAATATGGCTTATTATATGGTAAAGTTAACATTTTGCTGCTTTAACTCTATCTTAATTTATTTCTTTTTTTTTTAAGCTAATAATCTGTAGACAGATTTCCTCCCTTCTCTTTAGGCATTAAAAATGTATGTATCTCCCAAATTCCAGAAATTCTTCAGCTTGACTTTACAATTTAGTGTTGTCCAAACAGTCTATTCAGTATTCAGCATTCAAAATCCTTTAGGCATATTCTAAATTTATGTAACTATTATATTTCTGTTATCATAAAATGTATCACCAATTTAAAAGCAGCTTTGGGAGTAAGGGGGAGAGACACTACCGCAATAAACTTAAACATTAATTATAAGGCCCATCTCAATGTTAGAATCTTTAAAATATTTCTAAAAGAAAACAAAAGCTGGGATGCACAATAGGTTCTCACCAGCTGGTGCCAGCCAGGTCTAGCACACTATCAAATAAGGCTAGCTTTTCATATTAATTGCTTTAAGTTTGCTACTTGGTGAGATTTGGATATGGATCAAATATTAGATAATATTGGAGAATTGCTGGTGGTGCTTACGGCATTGTGGTTATGTAGAAGCATGTCCTTAGTCTTTGGAGATTCATGCTGAAGTATTTATCTAGAGATGCTTAAAGTGTCATCATGACTGTAATTGAGAATATGTTAGCCAAAAATAAAATAAATAAAAACAGATAAAACAAATATGATAAAATATTAATTATTTAATCAATGGGGTAGAGATATGGACTTTAAAATTTCTCTTTTTCAGCCAGGTGCAGTGACTCATGCCTGTAATCTCAGCACTCTAGGATGCTGAGGCAGAAGGATAGTTTGAGTCCAGGAGTTTGAGACCAACCTGGGCAAAATAGTGTGACCTCATCTCTACAAAAAAATAAACAAAATTAGCTGGGCATGGTGGAGCACACCTGTAGTGCCAGCTACTTGGAGGCTGAGGTGGGAGGATCACTTGAGGGCAAGGCTCCAGTAAGCTGAGCTCCTGCCACTGCACTCCAGTCTGGGCGACAGAGTGAGACCCTGTCTTAAAAAATAAATAAATTACACACACACCCACAGACACATGTGTGTGTATATATATTTCTACTTTTCTATATGTTTGAAAATTTGAAAAAATTTTAAACAAAAATAAATAGCATCTAATATACCAGTAAAAACCCACTAAAAATGTAATTTAACAAATATATCACTTGTAAGAGCAATAAAGACTGTAAGATACATAGGAATATATTTGACAAAAGTTATGCAAAAACTCAACAGATAACATTTTGAAATATTTTTGAATGATATACAAAAGAATCTGAGTAAATGTTCATTGATAGGAAGAGTCAACATTGTAAACTGCCAATTCTACCCATATTAAACTGTAAATATAGAAATGCAATTCCCAACCAAAGAAATAGAATAGACTTATTATGCATATGTGGAAATTTTATATTTGACAGCATTTTCATTACAAATTGTTGCAGGAAGTCAGGGACCCCAAACGGAGAGACCGGCTGAAGCCATGTCAGAAGAACATAAATTGTGAAGATTTCATGGACATTTATTAGTTCCCCAAATTAATACTTTTATAATTTCTTATGCCTGTCTTTACTGCAATCTCTGAACATAAATTGTGAAGATTTCATGGACACTTATCACTTCCCCAATCAATATTCTTGTGATTTCCTATGCCTGTCTTTACTTTAATCTCTTAATCCTGTCATCTTCATAAGCTGAGGATGAATGTTGCCCTAGGACCCTGTGATGATTGTGTTAACTGCACAAATTGTTTAAACAATATGAAATCTGGGCACCTTGAAAAAAGAACAGGATAACAGCAATGTTCAGGGAACAAGGGAGATAACCATTATGTCTGGCTGCCTGAGAGCCAGGCAGAACAGAGCCATGTTTCTCTTCTTTCAAAAGCAAATAGGAGAAATATCGCTGAATTCTTTTTCTCAGCAAGGAACAGCCCTGAGAAAGAGAATGTGTGCCTAGGGGTAGGCCTCTAAAATGGCCGCTCTAGGGACGTCTGTCTTTTACGGCTGTACATAAAGGATGAAATAAGCCCCGGTCTCCCATAGCGCTCCCAGGCTTGTTAGGATGAGGAAATTCCCGCCTAATAAATTTTGGTTAGACCGGTTGTCTGCTCTCAAACCCTGTCTCCTGATAAGATGTTATCAATGACAACGCGTGCCCAAAACTTCATTAGCAATTTTAATTTCGCCCTGGTCCTGTGATTTCGCCCTGCCTCCATTTGCCTTGTGATATTTTATTACCTTGGGAATCACGTGATCTCTGTGACCCACACCCTATTCGTACACTTCCTCCCCTTTTGAAAATCACTAATAACAACTTGCTGGTTTTACGGCTCAGGGGGCATCACAGAACCTGCCGACATGTGATGTCTCCCCCGGATACCCAGCTTTAAAATTTCTCTGTTTTGTACTCTTTTCCTTTATTTCTCAGACCAGCCGACACTTAGAGAAATAGAAAAGCACCTACGTGAAATAACATTGAATTACTGGGGGCAGGTTCCCCTGATAATTCAACGTGGGCTCTTTTCTATTTCCCTAAGCATTGGCCGGTCTGAGAAATAAAGGAAAAGAGTACAAAAGAGAGAAACTTTAAAGCTGGGCATCACGGAACCTGCTGACATGTGATGTCTCCCCCGAACACCCAGCTTTAAAATTTATCTCTTTTGTACACTTTCCCTTTATTTCTCAGACCGGCCAACACTTAGGGAAATAGAAAAGAACCCACGTTGAATTATCGGAGGTGGGTTCCCCCAATAACAAATCAGTTGGAAAAGAATGAAGGATGCATTAACTGGTTCTGGAATTGTTATTCATACATGTGGAAAGAAATAAAATTAGATTCAGACATCAGAAAAGAAATAAATACCATGTGTAGTGAAGATTACTTGTGAAAAGCAAAACTTCAAATGGGCATTTCAATTTTGGGATACAAAGGTATTTCTTAAATAAGACACAAAAAGTATAAATTATAAAGAAGAAGATTAGTTAGTTTTTCTTTGAGATGGAGTCTCACTTTGTCGCACAGGCTGGAGTGCAATGGCGTGATCTTGGCTCACTGCAACCTCCACCTCCTGGGTTCAAGTAATTCTCGTGCCTCAGCCTCTGTAGTAGCTGGGGCTACAGGTGTGCGCCGCCACACCTGGCTAATTTTTGTATTTTTAGTAGAGACAGGGTTTTGTCATGTTGCCCAGACTGGTCTTGAACTCCTAACTTTAAGTGATCCGCCCGCCTCGGCCTCCCACAGTGTTAGGATTACAGGCGTGAGCCACAGTGCCTGGCCAGATTAATAAATTTTATAACATTAAAATTAAAAACCTACAGATTAGAAAAGTTATTCTGAACATATATAAAAAATTAAAATATTAATATCCAGAGTATTGTGTTAACTCCTAAAACTTAATACTTTAAAAGTAAATAAAGTGATATGAGGCCAGGTACGGTGGCTCACACCTGTAATCCCAGCCCTTTGGGAGGCTGAGGTGGGCAGATCACAAGGTCAGGGGTTCAAGACCAGCCTGACCAACATGGTGAGACCCCCGACTCTACTAAAAATACAAAAATTAGCCAAGTGTGGTGGCGCACACCTGTAATCCCAGCTACTTGGGAGGTTGAGGCAGGAGAATCACTTGAACCCAGGAGACAGAGGTTGCAGTGAACCGAGATTGTGCCACTGTACTCCAGCCTGGGTGACAGAGTGAGACTCTGTCTTAAAAAAAAATGTAAATAAAGTGATATGAAATGGCAATATAATATTTTGTTAAATAAAAGTTGTTACTTGCAAAAGAATTAATTTCAGGATTTCTTATGGATAATTAGAAGGACAAGTAACTTACCTTCAGATAATGAGCATGCGTTGTTTCATGGCTGAAGATTCTAAAGTATTTACTTCATTATTTTTGTATAGTCTTTAATAATATCTATAATATAAAATCATTTCCAAGTGCATTGGGGATATATAATACCGAAAATGCATAAATAACAAATGCAAATTTACTTTATTTAGATGAAGCATCCTGACAATCTTATACTGACTATATATGTAATATTAAAATTATTTATTATAGTCAACACACATTAACTACTTAGTATATGCCAGGCACTTTGCAGATATTATTTCAATTAAGTCTCACAAACATTCTTGTGACAGAGGTATTATTATTATTATTGAAGAGGAAACTGGGGTCTGGAGCAGTTAATCAACTTTTCCAAACCACACAGTTAAGTAAATGCCAGGGCCAACTTGAACCTAGGACTGTCTGCCTCCAGTGCCCATGCTCTTAACCACTTATTTTGTTTTTAGTGATACCGGGCAAATGCATACAGGAAGAATCTTTTCTCAATCCTCTTCACTTTTTTAAAAAATGATTTTCTCAGTCACAAATCTTGTTCTTAATCATTACTCTAATTTAAAAGATGAATGGACTTCAATCTAGACCCAAACAGAATATAGTTAGAAACTGGTTTTTAGCCTAGCCTCAGTGGGAGAATCTAAAAGAAATGTTTTCTTCTGTCAGTCTCAGAATGTTTCCAATGTCTTACACATGGACTGAAGTGACTAGTGATATTTATTGCAATGTGTCATATGTGAACTCTTTGTTACATTCAAGAAGCGAAACTAACAATTCTGTATTTAGGAGTATGAAAGTCAGAAAGAGAAGGAGGTATCCATTTCAGATGTAAATTCTATTACAGCACAAAGGATTAATTCTGCCAATTTTCTGACAAAGGTAACAACACAGTATTATCAATATATTTGCATTTGTTTTTGTGAAAACTGGTCTGCTAGATCCATGGTATTATAGTCCTTCCAGAGTCAGATGGACGAATCCACTCACTCGTCACCTCTTTCAGATCACTGAGGAGTTTTCTGTTCTTTTCAGACCTCTTTTTGAGAGTTAGGTTACTTCATGGACAGTGAACTCATTATTAAAGCACATCCCAACCTTTTCTGTTTAAACGTAAGTTTTAAAGACTTCCCATCTCTTCTTTGACTCTGAAAGTTCACCTTGAGAGATACCCCAGCATTTTGCCAGAACTTATATTTACTACTGGTGCCTCGTGATGTCAAGGACTATAGCAATTCAGGAGACGAAGGGATGAAGGAGCTACCAAAGGCACACAGACAGTGTTAGAAAAATAGATATGCTTTGAAACAAAGCCAAATAGTGAACATTTACAAAACACTCTAGCAGAGCCTTAACCAGGTTTGAGTGGAATCCTTCACTGAATTTCATGCCTGATTTCTATCAACCCCTCATCACGCCACTAGACTTAGAAGCTTAGTGCAGGGGCGACATCTACAGATCCTTAGTTTCTAGCTTAGTATCTTACACTTAGAAAATGTTGATAAATGTTTGAGAAATTAATGAATTAAAGGACGGGAGTTGAGGTGATTTCTATAACTCCTACAAAAGTAGACTCTTACCCACCTACATCTTCTTTGCTGTAGAGCACCAGTGCAGCCTTGCAGGGTAATTTGAAAAGAAGCAAGGAAAGCTACGGAAAGATCTAAGAGATACATTCCAGATCCCTCATGGGGACAGGTAAGAGGCAACCATGTATAGCTAGTAGAGCCCCAGGCAGGTGTCTGAAGACCTGTTCTTACTACCCTGTGTGTCACTGGCAAGTAACCAAATCACCAAGTCCCACTTTATTTTTTACAAAAACGGACAATATTAATGCTTGCTTTGCTTTACGTCCAATGTGAGGGGCAAATGAGATCGAACTGCAAGTGTTCTTCTAGTTCATACACCATGACTGTGAGATGGAATGTGGACCGCTGTAGCTCTCCCAAGCATGAGACAGCCCCCTTTATCACTGGCAGCTGTTTTTCCCACTCATCCCCGCCTCTCTTACTTCTTTACTAGCTTGCTCTATTTTTTAAGTTGGGATGTGCTTTAATAATGAGTTTGTGGTCTCGGGAAATAAAGAAGTGTTCTTGCTTATAAGAAAAGAGAACACATATCCTTCTTATCCTGTTTCTTCTTTTTTATGTAAGGAGAGGCCCAGGAGGGAGGGTAGCAGAGGGTTAGGAAGGACGTAAGAGAGCAAGTATCTGAGGATGCTTGAACTTCATACAGGAATCCTGGAAAGGCACTTTCCAAACATTTTGTGTTTAGATTTTAACTCCTTGTGAAGACTTCTTTGCTATCTGAGGACAGTTTAAAACTGCAGGTTTGAAAAATAAAATAAAATGAAACTACAGGTTTGGTAGTTTCATGGGATAATTACTGTAATCAAAGATACTGGAAAAGTTTGCTTCTGGAGGCCTATTAGGGCCATAGGTACCTAAATCCTTCCTTGAGAGAAACTCATGGAACTGTGAGTTATGTGCATTACATTTCCTGCTGTGTTACTGGAGTCAGTGATGGCTGAGGCCAGGATTACAGCAGTACAGAATGAGGTCCCAGTAGTCTCAAATATTACTAAAGTTTTTACTGAAACATTTTCTCTAAGAGGGTAGCACATCTCTTCAATCTGTCCATTTCATTAATTTATTCAACAAATATTTATTGAGCACCTATTATAATCCCTGAGCTCCTTGAGTATATATTCTATGAGTCAGATAATGGGAAACACATTATTAGTATGTTACAGAGTGAAAGGTGCTATGAAAAATAAAGTAGGAAGAGAGAACAGGAGTTCTGGGGGGGTTGGGGTGAGTAGGGGCACAATTTTAAATAGAAGTGGTTAAAGAATCCGGTAAGAAGGTAACACTTCTGCAAAAGACCTAAAGGAGATGAGGAAGCTAGCCATAGAAGTTTAGAGAAAGAACATTTAGGCTGATGTAACCCAGCGTAGAAAACTCGGCATAGAAGCACACCTGGCTTGTGGGAGGAACAGCCAGGAGCTCAGCCTGCATCGTGTCAAGGGAAAGTGAGAGAAGAGAGAGAGTGTCCAGTGAAGGGGCCACCGGGGTCTTGTTCACCTTCAAGGGAAACAATTTGTTGTCCGTGTGGCAGGATAATTTTTAGGAGTTAGTTATGTTTCTCCCATTCGTCTCTCACCACTCCATTTTCCTACCCGCTTCAAGAAGATAACTAGGGTCTAGATTACATTGTCTCCAGAATGATCTTTGACAGGACAGAAAGCAGAAAATTGCCTCCAGACATGCCTCTGCCTGCTTTCGTATCTGAAAAACTAAAGACAGGATAAGAGGAGAAAGGGAAGGATTTCCTCAGACTAAAAAGGAGATGTTCAGAGTCCTTGGAGGAACTAAGGTCTGTGGGTTCTCCAAGTAGGAAGAACTCAGGGAGATGGCTTCCTTCAAGCACTGACTTTCTTGCCAGGCTGCCAGAATGAGGTCTTAAAGTCAGAATAGGATTGACTTGAAGGAAATACAGAAATGGGATCACATTTCCTTGGGTTTGTAGATCAAGACTCATATCCATTACTAGTGGCTATTGTAGAAGTGGATTCACAGGGCAATTGTCTCCTTTGGTGAAAACTAATTCTGGCCACATACACTGTGAGTTAGATGAAAAAAATAAGAGAGCAAAGAGTTTAGGATGAGATGAACTGGATGTAGAAGGACAAAAAAAAGTGGAAATAAACTAGGTTTGGTGTGACAGTGTCAAAGTTGGAAATGACTTTAATAATGGCAGCAAACAGAAGAGTATTTCACTAATCTCCTACTCCATTCATTGCTTGCAAAAATTAGGAATAAAATATACTGGCACCGGTAGCATTGTAAATACTTAACCTTAAAATATAAACAATACTTTTTTTATTAAATTCTAAATTTTTTTTAGGTGAGAAGGTTGATAATGAAGAGAATTGTTAAAATTAGCAAATGTAACTTGTCAGATATTGTGACTGATTATGAAGAAATTGTATCTACAAGGTAATTGCTAAAGACTATTAAGTATGAAATATAAATCTTTAAGATAATATCTTTATAAGTTCTCTATTTTTATTTTAATTAAGCCATATGTCAAAAGATGCGGTTTCAGATCATAACATGAAATATAATGATTTAAAATATTTGGTCAATTTAAAGTTGCATTTTGGGATCTCTACATGATATATTTTCAATTATATAGTATTTGGGGGCAGTTTTTTGCCCTCTCCTTAGACAGGTTTTAGGGCAAGAAAGAAAAATAAAAGAAACACCTTTGTCCCAAATTAGTTTTGCCCTAAGATTTCCTGTCCTGAGACTGCTATAGGAAAAGTTGTTGCTGCTAGCACCATGTTAAGCCTGTAATCACCCCTTTGCAAAACAGAGAATCCTCAGCTGTACAAAGGTACTGAGATCCACAGGCAGCAGCTGGGGGAGTGTTTGCTGAAGTAACTCAATTCTCATACTGTCCTATCTGTGAACTAAGGGTAGGAACAGGGCTGTCTCTGGGAAAACTCCCTGGAGGCCACATGCAGACTCTTGGAATGATCAGTAAGGTTTTAACAGGTTTAGGATGCTGAACTCTGTTGTGTTTTACTTTTCAGTCCTTGAGGGGAAAATGAGTGTGACCATAAAACTGTAATTCTATGGATTTGTGTTGCCCGGGTTGGCAGCATATATAACTAATTCTAGTTTCAGAGCCATGGATAAAATGTTAATATTCGGGCACTTTCAAGAGAATGATTCCTGAACAATGAATAATCTTCCAAAAGATCATCATGTTTCATGGCTTTACCTCTCCATGTCCACGTCTCTGTTTGGACCATGTACCCAAAGGGCAAGGAGCAATCACAGTCTCTCTCAACATGAAGGAACATAGCATCTCTTCCTTCCTATGCTAAGAAAAATATTTCTCCTTGAGTTTAAGACAATTCTGTCTCCCCTCCATAATGCAGAGAATATGGTTCAGAATAATGGTCTCATTTCAATTACTCAAAAGACTGATATCTTTTAAAACCAAGAAAACGTAAACGAGGCTAACGATCATTTTTTTACTCTTTAGCCAATTGACAGATGCAGTTTGTAAGTTTGTTGAACCACGGAGAAAGTTAAAACCTCAGAGGAAAGAAAGGAAAAAAGTCACAGCGCAGATGATCTGTGACGGCGATATTAAGATTCTTATCCGAATAGTGAGGGCCTATAATATTCCTACCAGAAAAACAACAATTAATAGGTAAAGCAATATGCCCCAATTTTTAGAGTTGCAAAAGGTCTATTTTAAATATGATAATTCTCCATGCTGTTCTATTTGTAAACCTTTGCACTTTGTTAATGCTCCATATACATAAAATGTATGAAAATTGAAATCTTCATTTGCATAGTTATACCTACGGTCAATGCCATGTATTAAGAGTTTTCTGAGGTTCGAGATTCCCAGAGTAAGTTTAACATGTATATTTTGAGGGTATTGGCTTCATGCTCACCTTCTCATACTGTATCAAGTAAATGCCTTTGTCTCTATTCCCTGTTGTGAAAATTCTGAAGCTTCTGCTGCCAACTGCCCTATTCCATGCCACTGACTCTCTCAGTACTGGAAGCAGAAAGCTGGAGAAAATGAGTGGGACGTTAATTTTGTTTTGGGAAATGCCCCAGGAAAGCTGTGAAGCAAATGTGGAATGATGTGTAAAATCAGAATTGCTACAGTTATACCCTGCTCTATTTTAGACCTGTTATTTTTAGGTAACGTCTACAAATTATATGTGCCCCATTGGGTTTTATTTGTGTTTTGGGGGCAGAGGATACATGGGGCCAGAGTGGACATCACCAGTGAGTGGGCAAAGTACAGCATCATGAATATTAAGTGCCCATGTGTATTTAGTGTATCCTGGATATTTAGTGTCTCATATATGTAGTGTCAGTATGATTTATATATTACTAATATTTAGTACCCAAATGCCTTAAGAATGTTAGGCATTCCCCTCTGTCTGTGTTCAATACATGTGCCCTGCTTGCTTACATTTATACCTACCACAGCTCATAAATTCTTCCTATGGAAAACAAATGCTTTGCTTACTGGCTACTAATCTGTAGTTAGCATCTCTTAAAGGTTTTGCCAATGTCTTACAAATTACTGCCTTGTTCATCTAAAAGAATTAAATATGCTCAAAACAAATGCATATTTCAAAGGCTGTTTTGTGAAATAAAGACATATAAAATCACCACCATTTTCTATAAGCATCATGCTGCTAAAAAAAAAAAAAGAATATTGTAACACCAAAAAAGGAGGGATATATTCTTAAAGTATAACTTGTCATATATATATAGAGAGAGTGTATATATATAGAGAGTGTATATATATATAGAGAGAGAATATATATAGAGAGAGTATATATATAAAGAGTGTATATATATAGAGTGTATATATATATATAGAGAGAGAGAGAATGTATATATATATATGTGTATATATATATACACATATCTATATAGTACAGTCCAGCCCTACAGGGCTTAGCAGGTGTTCTCCCTGTGTGCAGAGACGAGAGATAGTAAGAAATAAAGACACAAAACAAAGAGATAAAGAGAAACCTGCTGGGCCTGGGGGACCGCTACCACCAAGATGTGGAGACCAGTGGTGGCCTCGAATGGCTGGGTGCACTGATATTTATTGCATACAAGAAAGGGGGCAGGGTAAGGACGGTGAGTCGTCCAAGTGATTGATAAGGTCAAGCAAGTCACCTGTTTGTGGGACAGGGGGCCCTTCCCTTTTAGGTAGCCAAAGCAGACAGGGAAGGCAGCATACATCAGCATTGTCTTCTGTGCACTTGTAAGAAAGATCAAAGACTTTAAGACTTTCACTATTTCTTCTACCGCTATCTTCTAAGAACTTCAAAGAGGAACCAGGAGTACAGGAGGAACATGAAAGCGGACAAGGAGCGTGACCATTGAAGCACAGTGCCACAGGGAGGGGTTTAGGCCTCCGGATGACTGAGGGCAGGCCTGGATAATATCCAGCCTTCCACAAGAAGCTGGTAGAGCAGAGTGTTCCCTGACTCCTCCGAGGAAAGGAGACTCCCTTTCACGGTCTGCTAAGTAACGGGTGCCTTCCCAGACACTGGCGTTACCGCTTGACCAAGGAGCCCTCAAGCGGCCCTTATGCGGGTGTGACAGAGGGCTCACCTCTTCCCTTCTAGGTCACTTCTCACAATGTCCCTTCAGCATCTGACCCTATACCCACCGGTTATTCCTTGGTTATATTAGTAATACAAAAAGAGTAATATTAAAAGCTAATGATTAATAATGTTTATACTAATGACTGATAATGTCCATGATCATCTCTGTATCTAATCTGTATTATAACTATTCTTATTTTAACTATTTTCCGTATTACACTGCAACAGTTTGTGCCTTCAGTCTCTTGCCTCGGCACCTGGGTAATCCTCCACCCACAATATATATTTTAATTGACATCCATCGTGAATAACTTGCCTTTTCTTCCCCTTTTTCTGAATACCTGTGAATATTTTATCATAGACTAGATCTAATCCATAGTTCAATATTTAGGAGTTGCACTTCCAGAGTAGTAATTATCAAATGTTTAGCTGTAACCACACATGATAAGACAATTCAAAGCAAACTCAGTAAGAACCAGAGAAACTGACTTATATATCTTCATAAGCACAGGAAAAACCCACCCACTCCTACCAAAACTAATATTAAAACTAATTAAGGTGTATGTCTCTATATTGTTTTTCCTGAAGAGCCTTGGATATGCCTACTTTTTCGAAATCATCTATATCTTGCCCCAGACATAAAGAAACAATCAAATCAGTAGCCTCAGATGAGATCTTACGTGAGATAAGTATTTAATACTTCTATAAAGTATAATATTGATTATGTTTGTTCTGAATTACAATTGACTCAATTCATCTCTCCATCTATATTTTCTTTGGCTTCCAGTTTATTTTCCATGACATAGTAAAGGTGGCCTTTATAAAATGTAATTCTAACCATTTCATTCCCTGCTTTCAGGGTCTATATGATAAGGTATAAGCTCCTTAAAATAGCTACAAAATCTTCAGGCATCTGGCCCATGCCTACAATCAGCCTCATCTCTCTCTATCCTGTAGGCATATCATGCTACTCCTTGTTCTACGAGGCCTCTACTAGTTGTTTCCTTTGCCTAGAATGGCCTCGACACATATCCATGTTATTGTCCAAATGAACTACGACTTAAAGTTTCAAAGCACACGCTCAAGCAATGTTTTCTCCATGGTGCTCTCCTTGTCACCCCCAAAAGTTAATCATTCCTTTTCCTGAATAATTTTCGTACCTTAAAGATATTTCTCTTATTTCTCACATTTCATTGCACTTGTTTGTTTACCTGTATATTTTCCCCTGATAGACTTTAAAATCCTTAAGAGAAAGTTCTGTTTCTCTTTAGATCCTAGAAAAGTACCTGATATAGAATAGACCCAGTAGATGTTTATTCAATAAATAAATAAATAATGCTCGTTTGAAAAACTAGAAAACTTAAGCCACACATTTGCCAAGTAATTTCCTAGGCTTCTACCTTTATCGACTATATACAGTATTTCAAAATCTAGTCAATGTTTATTATGTGTTTCAGGATACTGTACATCCATTCGTGGAAGTTTCTTTCCAGCACACTGTATACCAAACCAATACAGCAAGTGGATCTCATCCATGCTGGAATGAAGAAATTAAAGTAGATTTTGTGTAAGTTGGAGTTCATTTTTCCATAGCTCCTAAAAAAAGAGCAATAATAAAATTATTTTCTTGAGCCACTTATTGAAAATAATTACTGAAATAGGCTTTATTTAAGCTTTTAAATTTTGAAATATTTCATGCACATAAACTAATACATAATGTATATTTTATAGCATAATATATAATCTATATGTATATATAAACATAAGTTCTAAAGAAAAGTAATAAAATGAATATCTATGTATTTACCATCCAGCTTAAAAAAATGTAATATTACCAACACCTTAGAAGTCCCATTGTGCCATTACGTAATGGCATCTTCTTTCTTTCTCCCCAGAAGTAATAACCATGAATTTGTGTTTATCATTCTTTCTCTCCTGTATGATTTTACTTCATAGGTATTCATCCCTAAGTGTGTATTATTTACTTATGTATGTTTTCAACTTTATATAAATTGAGTTATATTTGTTTATTCTTCTGTAATCTTGTTTCTTTAATCTTAATTATTTTGAAAGATTCATCCATGTTCATGCTTGTAGCTGTTTGCTGTGGCCTAAATGTGCTCCCCAAAATTCATGTGTTGAAAACTTAACTCCCAATGTTGGGAAGTGAGGCCTAATGGGAGGTGTTTGAGGCCATGAGAGCTCCACCCTTATGAATAGATTAATGTCATTATAAAAAGGGCTTGCAGTGTGGGTTCACTTTCTTCTACTCTTATGCCATGTGAGGACACAGCATTTGTCTCCTTTTTCCCTTCCACCTTCCACTATGTGAAGACACAGCAAGAAGGCCCTCACCAGACACCAGATGCTGACATCTTGATTTTGAACTTTGCAGCCTCCATAATTGTAGGAAATAAATTTCTGTTCTTTATAAATTACCTAGTCTCAGATACTCTGTTATGGCAGCACAAAATGAACTAAGACATTGTTATTTATTTATTTTTACTTCTATATTGTATTCTGTTGTATAAAAATGCCATAATTTATTTATACTTTCTTCTGTTGATGAACATTTGTCTTTTTTCTAGTTTTTGCCATTGCAAGCAATATTGCTTTGAATATTCTTGTACTTGTCTTCTGGAGCACATGTGCAAGAGTTTCTTTTTAAGACAGTGGCTCTCAGACCTTTTTATGTATTCAAATCATCTACACAGCTTTTTTTAAAATTAGGACAGGATCGCACTCTGTTGCCCAGGCTGAAGTGCAGTTGTATAATCATAGCTCACTGCCTCAAACTCCTGGGCTTAAGTGATTCTCCTGCCTCAGCCTCCCAAGTAGCCGAGACTACAGGAATGTACCACCACACCCAGCTAATTTTTTTTTTTAATTTTTATTTTTGTAGCACTAGGGTCTCACTATGTTGCCCAGGCTGGTGTCAAACTCCTGGGCTCAAATGATCCTCCTGCCTGGCCTCCCAAAGTGCTGGGATTACAGGCATGAGCCACCACACCTGGCCTGCTGCTTAAAACACAGATTGGTAAGCCCACTTCTCTAGTTTCTAATTCAGTAGGTCTGGGGTAGGGTCTGATAATTCCATCTTTAGCAAGTTCCCAGTGGTTCTAATGCTACTAGTCAGGTGACACTTTGAGAACCTGTTTTCTAGGATATGTGTTCAAAAGTGGAATTGCTAGGTTGTAGCTGAAGTCAGCTTCAACTTTACTAGACAATACCAAACTCTTTTCTAAAGTGATTATATCAATATACACTCCCAACAGCAGTATATATAATTTCCTTTTGTGCCATGTCTTCATAATATTTTGTGTTTTCAAAATTATTTTTCTCAATATGGTGGATCTAAAATTATATTCTCATTGTGGTTTAATTTATAATTTCTTTTTAAAGAGGCAGGTTTTTTTCAATTTTTTTTTAATTAAGAGACTATTTTTAGAGCAATTTTAGGCTCACAAGAAAATCGGATGGGAAGTACAGAGTTCCCACAAATGCCGTCACCACAGCACACACACAGCCTCCCTCAGCATCAGCATCTGCATTGTGTGATACTTGTTACAATCAATGAGCCAACATTGATACATCATTATCAACCATAGTCCATAGTTAACATTAGAGTTCACTCTTGGTGTTGTACATTCTATAGGTTTTGACAAATGTACAGTGACATGTATCTACCATTATAGTATCACACAGAATGCTTTCACTCCCCTAAACATCCTGTGTGCTATGTCTATTCATCCCTCCCTCCCCCTGGAACCTTGCCAACCACTGATCTTTTTACTGCCTTCACAGTTTTGCCTTTTAAAGAATGTCATTGTGTACATCAAGGTTCTCCAGAGAAACAGAAACAATAGGATGTAGACAGAGAGAGAGAGAGATTTATTTTAAGGTATTGGCTCACATGATTATGGAGGCTGGCAAGTCCACAATGTGCAGGGTAGGATGGCAAGCTGGAGACTCTGGAGAGAGTTGCAGTTTAAGTCTGAAGGAAATCTGCTGGCAGAATTCCCTCTTCCATAGGGGAGGTCAGTCTTTTGTCTATTAAGGCCTTCAACTGATTGGATAAGGTCCACCCTTATTATGGAGGGTGATCTGCTTTACTCAAAGTCGACTGGCTTAAACTGTACCTAAAAAATACCTTCAGAGGCCAGGCGTGGTGGCTCACGTCTGTAATCCCAGCACTTTGGGAGGTCGAGGCGGGCGGATCACTTGAGGTCAGGAGTTTGAGACCAGCCTGGCCAACATGGTGAGCCGTGCTGGTGGGTGCCTGTAATCCCAGCTACTTGGGAGGCTGAGGCAGGAGAATCGCTTGAACTCGGGAGGAGGAGGTTGCAGTGAACAGAGATCACGCCACTGCACTCCAGCCTGGGTGACAGAGGGAGACTCTGTCTCAAAGAAAAAAACAAAAAACAAACAAACAAACGAAACCTTCAGAGAAACATCTAGAATAATGTTTGACCAAATATCTAGACACTGTGGCTCAGCCCAGTTAACACATAGTTGGAATCATACAGTAAGGAGCCATTTCAGATTGGCTTTCTTCCATGAAAAACACGCCTGTAAGTTTTCTCCATGTCTTTTTATAGCTTGATTGCTTACTTCTTTTTACCCCTGCATAATATTCTATTATATGGATGTATCACAGTTTACTTATTTATCCACATTGAGCTTCTTTCCATAGGGTCATTGGTCACTGGTATTTTCTTTTCTGTGAAATGCCCTTTCATTACTTTTGTCTACTTTTCTTTTTGGAAATTATTTTATTTCTTCCATGATGATTTAGAGTGACTATCTTCAAACCAGTACGAATATTTCATAAATAATATCTGACTGTTTTCTAACCAATTGAGTAATTTGTTGCACAATAAGCCACCTCACATCTAAGCAAAAAATACATTAAATTTGACTAGTAAAGACATTGCATAATGAATTAGGACACAATTAAAATTTGCTTTAAATATTTATTTGAGGGAGAGGACACCACACTTCTTCTCAATAAAGATAAACATTTTTACAGTCCAGAGGTCTTTTTTTTTTTTTTTTTTTAACACCAATTACGCCATGACTTCATAGGGAATAGGTTCCAGCAGCTCAGGCTCCTTCCCACTGGTTCTCACAAAGGGTGCTTCTCTGGGTGGAGCAGGCTGGCCCTTCAGTTGAACCCAGCTACCTTTCTCTCTGGCTTCTTTTTCTGATCATTTTCCTTCACGTGTTTCGGGAAGCTATCTCAGCTCTTAGAGTGCTTCTGTGCTCAATACGCACATTAATTCTCTTGGCAAGAATCTTGCCCTTCTTTGTTTACAACAATGCCAACAGCATGTTGGGTAACATTGTAGACTCTTCCAGTTTTGCCATGGTAACACTTGTGGGCATTCCTTTTTGAACAATATCCATTCCCTTGATGTCTACAATATCACCTTTCTTATAGATTCACATATACACGGCCAAAGGAACAACTTCATGTTTTCTAAAAGGCCTAGAGAACGTACATTGGGTGCCTTTCTTCTTTTCCTTTGTGTTCGTCATTTTGGCAAATTACTGGAAGATGGCTTCTCCAGCCAAAAGGATACTTTTCTCTATTTTTCTATTGTTTTGTCTGTCTCTATTTATTTATTATACTTATTTATAATAATATATAAATAAATATAATAAATAAATAAATAAAATGTATTTATTTATTTATTTTTGAGGTGAAGTCTTGCTCTGTCGCCCAGGCTAGAGTGCAGTGGCATGATCTGGGCTCAGTGCAAGCTCTGTCTCCCAGGTTCGAACCATTCTCCTGCCTCAGCCTCCCGAGTAGCTGGGAATACAGGTGCCTGCCACCATGCCCAGCTAATTTTTTTTTATTTTTGGTAGAGACGGGGTTTCACCATGTTAGTCAGAATGGTATCAATCTCCTGACCTCATGATCCTCCCGCCTCGGCCTCCCAAAGTGCTGGGATTACAGGTGTGAGCCACCGTGCCCGGCCTGTCTTTATTTTTTTTTAAAGCAGTCCTCTATATATTATGGATACCAGCCCTTTGTCAGTTATATGTGTTAAAACTATCTTTCCCTAATGGCTTGACTTTTCATTTTCTTTATGATGTATTTTGATGAAAAGAAGTTTTAAATTGTACCGGTCCTTTCCTTTATGGTATGTCCTTTTAAAAAAATCTTCTTTAATAAATAGTGGTCTTCCTTTACTTTCCTTACTTTAAAACATATGTCAACTTGCATTAAAATTTTAGACCATTGCATTTTCTGAAGAATGAGTGAGGATATCTTTTTCAATAATATTCCTGTATATAAAAGTATTTTTAATTAAAATAGTTAATAAATCAGATTTTTAAATCCAAAAAGAAATATACACCCATGTTCCTGCTTGCTACCAAGAAGGAACAAAACAGATATAGACTAGAATAATCCTTTATGTGGTGTTTAGGAACACACACATACACACACACACGACCCAGTAAAATGGATCTAATTCCATTGCCACTTCCTTTAGTATTGCTATGCTTTACTGCTGGGTATAAATTTCTCTCATGAGCAGGTATGTGTAGCTATTAAACATCTAAACATTTTTTCAAATAATATGTTTCTTTTTATTTTGAAAGGTGGGAAAATTGACTTCTTATTCATACACATAGAGCAGGATTGTCTTATGGATTAGCCATCATTTTATATTATTTTTTATAATTTATTTTCTATAATTTCCTATATTTTATATTTCATGTTTTCATAGTTTATATGATTTTATAGGATTTCTATGCTTTGTCCGAAGCCTATGTTAACGTATATCCCCCACTAACAAAGGCTAAAGGAACTCAGAAGAACCGACATAATCACTTGCATATATGTGATGACATCTTGGAGGCTATATAAACATTCACATCCCAGCCACCCCTTCTGAAAGTGAAAGGCTTCAGATCCTAAACAGGATTTGCAAGGAAAGGGAGACGCTGTTTATGCCATTATTTCAACTTAGGGATAGGGGAACTATAAGGAAGCACACCTTAGAATTTTGTTAGCTTAGATGCTATGGAACTTCTGCTATTAGCAGAAATCAAATTTGTTCTTCCGGATTTAACATAGGCTCAATTATATTTTCAGAGTCATTGGCCAGAGTTCCTAAACAGATATTCTTGTTATTTGGCTGCCTGTCTGAATCTTGTACCTCTCACTTTGCCTTGTTCTCTGACACTTGCTTTCTTGAACTATTTATTCTTTGTGTGTGAAGGAAATTATTGACTTAAAGGGAAATCTATTATATAATATCATATAATATCAAGTTAAATAATTAACATATAAAATGTATTTGTTTGAAAAGTTTGTAAATGTAAAATATGTGGTCATGTGTGTTTGCAAATATTTGGAATATTAATGTAGACATTAGAGTTAGAAGAAATATACTGTATTAAATAAATCTAGGAGAACATAAAACAGTCAATCAGATACATAAACTTATAAGTGAACTAATGAGAAGACTTGGGAGTGTTTACATCCTTGCAATTATAGCAGTGAAATAGGCCAAGAACAATGTGGAGTACAACCAAGTGGATCAGAGGCTTTGGGTAAGGCAAAACCATCCAGCTACTACTTTTTGTTGCCTCTGATACGAGACCCCAACTCCCCTCTTCTTGTGACGTTTTAGTGAATAAAAACCACAAGCAAATGGATAAGTAGTCATAATAAATAATATTTATAAGTAATAAATAATATTAAATAATTAGCTCTGTGAGCCCTTTCTGGAGGAAGAATTATGGTAACATCTGAAGAACATTTTAATAGAATACAGAATGCAAAATAATGCAGAAGGACTTAAGTGATGTCAGGAATATACTAAGTTAACAAGCTAAAAAATGTTGTAAGGATGACAGTTGTCCTTTCTCCTGCTGGCGCAGTGTTGTAAATAAATATTGCCTCCCCCGCCCTTTCTTAGATTCTGGCAACATGAAAGGAAATCCTTGAGAAACAAAGTAGGGGAGTCAGCTAGTTATTTTATCACTGCAAAATATAAGGAAACTTCCACTTAAAATTGTTCTCTAAACTCAACTAGCATTTTTCAATCATCATTGCTTGTAGGTTTCAGAAAGTTAGAGAAGCTGTTGAAGATCCTTTGAAATAGTGGTTGCTTCCTTAAGCAACAAGATTCAACAACTAATGTCAGTGGCAGCTGTATAGTGAAAAGACCTGGTCTTTGGAGTTTGTCAGAACTGGGTCCAGCCAAGTGTGGTGGTACAACCTGTAGGCCCAGCTACTCGAGAGGCTGAGGTAGGAGGATCACTTGAGCCCAGGAGTTCAAGATCAGCCTGGGAAAGATAGACCCTGTCTCTAAAAAAAAAAAAAAAATATATATATATATATATATATATATATATATATATAGAAATAAACTAAATAAAAATATTAAAAAGAAGAAAAGCTATGTCCAGATCAGGCTCTGTCATTTGCTGGTGGCATTACCTTGAGTAAGTTATTTAACTTCTCTGAGCTTCAGTTTTTCTGTGTAAAGTAACCTATTGTACAGGTGAGATTTCCATCACTGTTAAATGTTTGATGGAGATTCGGTGCACAAGCTGGAGCTGAGAGTGAAAGTTCATTGCTCATGATATACACTACCCTTTCAACTACCTCCAAAATGTACCTAATCAAGAATGCCATCAGCAGACAGCTTGCAAAATTAAATGCACTCCATTATCCCAGTTTCTGCTTGGAGAAAATTAACATGGGAAAGAGAATAAATTCTGTTATTTATTTATGTATTTATTTATTTTGAGATGGAGTTCTGCTCTTGTTACCAAGGCTGGAGTGCAGTGGCATGATCTCGACTCACTGCAACCTCCACCTCCCGGGTTCAAGCGATTCTCCTGCCTCAGCCTCCTGAGTAGCTGGGATTACAACCGCCTGCCACCAGGCCCGGCTAATTTTGTGTGTGTGTGTGTGTGTGTGTGTGTGTGTGTGTGTGTGTGTGTATTTTTAGTAGAGACAGGGTTTCGCCATGTTGGCCAGGCTTGCCTCGAACTCCTGACCTCAGGTGATCCACCCGCCTCGGCCTCCCAAAGTGCTGGGATTACAGGTGTGAGCCACCGTGCCGGACCATAAGTTCTGTATTTAAAATCATATCTATTAACTGAGAATAAAAGAGCATTTTATCTCTATGTGTCAACTAGCAGAAACTAGCAGAATTTAAGATAGTTGAAAACTCTATACAATACTTCAAAGAATCTTTGCAATTGATAGCTATAGTGAAAGCCCTTCTGTTCGACACTTAAACATTTTTATTTTTCATCTTAAGAGACATGTAAATTACAAAGCACATGTTGGCTGTAATGAAAGGTAGCAGCCAGTCTTCAGAACATAGAGCTTTTTCTTAGTTTATACTTCATAAAAGAAAACAACACAGGTAATTTTATAGTTCTTTATGAATAATGCTCTTAGGAAATAAGTCGATTTTGAGAAAATTAAGCATTCAAATATGTTTCTTATTTGCAGCTCACCAGGACATGATTATAGCTTCTCAAGCTTATCTAAAATAAAAGATAATATATATATCAACATTTTTGATGAAATGATGACTGAAAAACATGAGGTAAAGTAGAATAATTACAATAGCCAATGCTGAAATAATTCTAAGGTCAAACTGAATGAAGTCTAGTAACATGTTTGTAAATATGCTTTTAGATGCAATGTCTACATCCAACATTTTCTTGAAAGGATTTGAGGCAATTTGCAATAAAATCAGACATATAATAAGTCAGTTCAAAAATAACAGAGATCATAAACCACATACAGGAGGAGGAGGAGGAATAAATATATCAAGAACTTGGGAGAAGTAGGTTTCTGCAATTGAACATTACATTTAAATGTGAGCTTCCTGTAGCCAATACAGAAATATAAACAGAAATAGGTTACATATTTCTCATTATCTGATCAAAGAAAATACACCACTCCTACAAAAGAGATCAAATTATTCCTAAGGCTAAAATTCAGTTCTACTTAATCTAATTTCTAAAATTACTGACTGTCATCCTCATAGATGTGTAAAAGTTCCTAGTACAATGCCCAGCACCCTAGCAAGCTCCAAAATAAACGTTAGTTTCCTCCCTATTGAACTTGCTACTAAAAATATAAAGATGCATACCCATAGTATCTACTCTTTTAAGGTATGTAGATTAAATGCTTTAATAGAAACGTTTTCCAAATTCTATGGCAATGCTACTGAAGGAGCAATTAATTCTACCTGGAGGGACTGGGGATCCATGTTAGAGAAGTTGAACAAGACCTTGAAGAGTAAGGTTCAGGAACAAGCCTTCTGTAAAAACCACTGCAAATCATAATGGCTATGTTTTCCAACCCAGTTTTCCAGGAGATACAACACACATTCTTATTAAAGAAACTTTAAATCAACCATGATAAATGCTGAGGGTAAAATATTGAGCAATAATTTGGTGATAGCTTTTCTCCAAGGAGTTAAACTGAGTAGTGTTCTGATGATCGAAACTGGTAACGGGTAAAGCTTAGAAAACCCAAAAGAATGTCTAACAAATTTTCTCTCTCAAAAGTGAATTATCTCAAAGACTAATTTGATCAGAACTGAATAGCAGTTGATTAACAACTGAACCCTTGAAAGTGCTTTGCATTGTTATTAAAGTGAGATTGTTGTTATTGGAATGAGATCCACATGCTTTAGGTATCAGACTTGTTTGTGACAATATTGGCATGCTCTTTAAAAAAGGAAAGGGCCTTGCATTCTTGTCCTCCTCTCATGGACAAGGTTTTAGGGTAGCTATGGGCCAAAACATTCCATTGTCTTGTAAATGACTAGAGCTAGGCTGAGCCCTGAGATAGCCACACAGTTGAAAGAAGGTTTTAAGTTATCACTGAACATTATTTTGTCTAGAAATGTTTCATTTTTCCTCTTTTTTTCTCTGTGCCCCTCCTGTATATTTTCTTCCTGCTATCAACTGTTTTCTTACTTCCCACAGATCTCCCTTTCTTTAGTTATGTATTAGCAGAAAGCTGAAGACTTGGAACTCTCACAGACACGTAGCCTATTTTTAACGCTCGGCATGAAAGAGATGGACTGAACTGCCTTTGGAACTGGCAGAGCAAGCACCATGCATACTCCAGATTTAAAACTTAGGTTAACTGAAACTCTAACAAAAATCCCAGTAGCCACAGAAAGACCTTAAACTAACCCAAAACTCAGATATTGGTTTTAATACTTTTTAAAAAAAAATAGTTGTTTTCAAGATTTAAAAATTTATTAGCATATAAATTTTCAGCATAGTCTCATAATTTTTGACTTGCTATTATCTACTCTCCTCTGGTTTCTAACCATGTCTTTCAATTTTTAAAAAAATTATTTAATTTGGAAGATGTTTGCCTATTCCTTAAAGAACCAACTACTGAAATTGTTTTTACTTTTCGCTTTTTTGGTTTTCTAATTCATTTATTTCCACTTGTATTTTAATTATTTTTTTCTCCCTATTCCCCCAGGACTATAATTTTTGTACTTACTTTGGCCAAGTATTGAATGCCTAGTTTGTTTGATCTCTTGCCTTCTCATGAATAATAGAAACATTCTGAGACTATAAATTTATCTCTGTAAACATCTTAGACTATGTGTTCTATATTTAGTGACTTATTTTTTATTTTATATATGTAATATATATTATATACATATAATTTATATATATATATATAACATTTTCTTGCTTGGCCTAACAGTCTTCTAATACTGTATCTTTGCATTTTCAAATGTTTGAAAGGCTTTTGTGTAAACTTTGGATTTTAAATTTCAGTTTTATTACCTTGTGGAAATCATACTGTACATTTGAGCCTTTAGTCCATGGTTCATTTAGTCAAGCCACTGTCCCAACTCTATGACTGCTAATTAACATACAAAGATGTTCCTCCTGATGACAAGATAAGGGACCCTATTGGGCAAGCTATGTTGCTCACAAAGAAATTATCTTCCAGGACAAAGATGAAGGGGTTACTTTGATTTACAAGGGATTGAGAGACTAAATATACAGACATCTGAGTTTTATTTATATGAGTTATTTAAAGAGATGGTCCAATCTTAGCAGCACCTCTTCCACCATTTAACCATCAGAGTGCCTGGCCCTGCTTCACCTTACACCAGGATATGCAGACTCACCACATACACATTATAGATCCGGATATTAAGTTTTCTTTTTATCACTTGATATATACAGTTCCCATACTAACAGATTCCTTAAAGGTTGCTTCATATATAATTCATATTGTTGATCTTAAAATTCTTTCATTGCTTCTCAGAGAGGATGCATAAGGAACTAATTTTACGTACTTTTTATTTGTATTTGACTTTGAAGTTCAGGGGTACACATGCAAGTTTGTTATACAGGTAAACTTGTGTCATGGGGGTTTGTTGTACAGATTATTTCATCACCCAGGTATTAAGCCTAGTATCCATTAGCTGTTTTTCCTGATCCTTTCCCACCTCCCACCCTCCACGCTCCAGTAGGCCCCAGTGTGTGTTATCCCTCTCTATGTGTCCATGTGTTCTCATCGTTTAGCTCCCACTTATAAGTGAGAGCATGTGGTATTTGGTTTTCTGTTCCTGTGTTAGTTTGCTAAGGATAATGGCCTCCAGCTCCATCCATGTAGGGAACTAATTCTAAAGTGAACCTTGATAGAGCTATAATCTATAGCCTGAGGCAAGGTAGACCTAAGAAGCCTCCAGCATCCCTGGGACTTAGGATGGAAAGATTAATGCAGTTGAGAGCACATCAGTCAGAATTCCAAGGACTTGATTCCTACAAAGCTACCTAAGTGTGCCTATTACCTTTTAGACTAGAGCAGCACAGTCCATCTTGCTCAGCTCTGTTGTTGCTGGTTAGCCTCTGGATTTAAAAGACCCTTCTCATTCTCTGCTAAGTGGATGGGGTAACTTCTTAAGTACAAAAAGTTGGAAGGGCTCCTAATGTCCAAAGCAGTGGTTATTAACTAAAGGTAGGAATAGGGGTTTTGGCAGCTTTTTCAAACTTCAGCTATTTTCTTTCACTTTCCCTAGATTCTCTGGCCTTTGGTTGATGAAATGAAAAATATAAGTGGCCGAAAGTGGAGTAGACATAGGGTGCTGCCAATGGGAGGGGTGGTGGTGGTAGTGAATGCCAATCCCTTTTATGCCTAATCCCTGCTTCTCCCTACTACGAATACTTTCTCTAATTTTGGAAATAGTGTTATTGAGGAATGATTAGCATACAATAATCTGCACATATTTAAAGTGTATAATTTGACGTTTTGATATATGTATATACCAATGAAACTTGCATCACAGTTAAGATAATAAACATATCCATTACCCTCAAAAGTATCCCCCTGCTCTGTTGGCGTATCTACCTCCTGCCCACAACCAGTGATTTGTGTTCTGTCACTATCGTTTCTATTTTCTAGAATTTTATTGAAAATGGAATCCTATGGTATGTGTTCTTTTTTTTTTTTTTGGTTTTGCTTTTTACTCAGAAAAATTATTTTCAGATTCATTCATGTTGTAGTTTTATCAAATAGTTCATTTCTTTTTATTACATAGCAGTATTCCATTGATAAACATGCATTTCATTGCTTGTTTATATATTCACCTGTTGATGGACATTTAGGTTGTTTTCATTTTTTGCCTATTATAAATAAAGCTGCTATGAACATTTGTGTAAAGTCTTTTTATAGACAAAAAAAAAAACCTCCACAACAGATCATTTTCTCTCAGACTATTATTTTTGCTTTAAATAGTTATCTTTCAAAGAAATTAAAAAGCAAGAAAAACGTATCTTTTCTATTTACCTTTTGATTTCTTTTTTAAAAGAAAGAGAATGACTTTTTATATTTACCTGTGAGTTTATAAAACTATTCATCACATGATATTAAGTAATAAAAAATTATTTATTTTCATAGGATCACTGTCTCAAGAGCTGTAGTGGTCACTCATATATAAGAAAGAATTGGCTTGGATCCATTGTCTTCCCTTTTTCTGCTCTTCTGCAACAATCTGAGGTAAGAGAAAATGCTTCTTTGCTCATTCTAAGTTTTGACCTCTGGCTAATAGAAACACTTTCTGTTGTCTTTGAATCAGACTCTGTGATTGGCAGGCTGGTAGGTCAGTTAAGATGATCCTGTATTAGAATGTTCTGGGCTTTTGAAGTGTTTGAAGATTTGAACTGTCTGTAGACAGTTCTTTAGAGTGTTCACTAACAAAGAATAGGATAGTATCTTGGGAGTGTTTACCAACAAAGAATAGGAAAACTAGGCTTAGGTCTTAAAACAACATTTATATTTGCATAGAAGAGTTCTATAAGATCAGATTCATGAAACATTCTGATTAATGGTGTTTCTTTGTAATCATGGGTACCAGGAGTTTCAGCTTGTCAACACTGTTTATTGACAATGGTAAGACCTATGATTTGCACCAAGTCTCTGTGAGACCCTCAGAGGGCTCTGCTGTTGGGTTATTATGTAGCAGGAAAATGCCTACATGACTAGCAAAGTAGAAAAGCCCCAGCCCAGACTCCACTGTTACTTCTTCACTAAGTGATGGTAGGTGAGGCACTTGACATCTCTGACGCCATGCCATACACTGGAAATGTGAAAATTCAGAAATGAATTTTCTACCTCAATAAGTTCACTGTCTATGGAATAAAACTAACATTTCAGTACAATGTGATAATGCTGTAGTGCTTTCATAGAGGTATGAGATAGGTACATGGGAACATACAGTAGGGAGTACTTTACTATTCCTGGGTTGCAAGTGGAAATGCCGGGGGAGTGGTTCAGAGAGTTTGGTAGATAAGAGGAGACTAAGGAGGAGAATCAAAGATCAAAGAAAACTTAACATAGGCGATAACTTTTGAATTAAGTCCTTAAAGATGAATTTGTCAAGAAAATAAGGGCTTGACAAATTGGTCAAGCAAATAAGGGCTTAATTTAGATTGCCTTTTGCTACCCTGCTTCTCCATCATGGGTTTCTTCCTGCCTATGTGTCCTGACACCCAATTTCCAAAGAGATAACAGTGCTCTCAGATTTATTTCAGAGACAATCATTTAAAAAATATATACAAATCCTAGCTCCTTTGCTTGTCAAGGATTGTGAGCCTTGTTTATTAATTGCACGAAGTCACCACTGTACAGTGTCATAGTAGTACATAAATGGCTGCCATTGTATACCAATTAAAGTGTTAATGAACTTTCTGTTCCCACTACCTGGCTGTCATGTTACCAACTAAAGCTATTGGTAAGGAAGTGGGAAAGAACGAATATCAGGTAGGAGAGTAGAGGTGCCTGCACAATGTGCAATCACATGAAGTCATGACGGCACGTGCTGCCAAGACCGGAAATAGGAGTAGACATTGTTGGAGGTACAGCTACAGGGCTTCCTACGTTTTTAAGTCCCTGTGGACACTGCTCAGTCTCAGGCCAGACTGCAGGATACAGTGGTAGGTAAGAGTGTGGGCTTCAAAGGTGGACACATCTGGGTTGTAATCCTGGCTCCACTACTCATTACTTTTGTGATCTTGCACAAATACTTCAATTCTCTGACCCTCAGTTTCCTTATTTGTGAAATGGAGATAAGGGCAGTGTCTACTCCATTGAGTGATACGATCTATATCAAGCACTTGGCACAGGGTCTTGCACATTAGTAAGCACTCAGTAACTATTAGCTATCATGCGTTTTTTTTTGAGACAGCTCTCACTGTGTTGCCCAGGCTGGAATGCAGTGGGACAATCATGGCTTATTGCAGCCTCAGCCTCCCAAGCCCAAGTGATCCTCCCACCTCAGCCTCCTAAGTAGCTGGGACCACAGGTGTGCACCACCACTCCCAGCTAATATTTATTATTATTATTATTTACCTCTTACACGCACACACACATACACACACACACACACACACCTTTCTCCTACTATGGACCTCAGGGTTGTCTTTCTTGCTGTTACATATTTTCTCTTTCTGGAACCAATACAAAATGTAACATGATCTTTTAGCTTCTTCTCTGAGCCGGCATTAGATTTTCTAAGAGCTTTATCACTGGTATCGTAACTTGCTTCTTTGTTTCATTCCTTTCTTACTCCTACCCTCTCTACATAGTACATATTAGGCAGGGACACAAGGTGTCAAGGGTGCCTATGAACACATCACCACAGAGAACCTGCTCATTCTTGGGCAAGTACAAATGAGTAGAAGCCCATTCACGCAAGCAAGCAAGCTTTCTGTGATGGAGTGGACTCTGCTGGGCCTTAATATTTGACTGATGTTTATTTTCATCATGCATAATCCATTATACTGATATACTCTTTCAGATTAGTGGAACATTTCAAGTAACTATTCCACCAGTTTTGCTTGGGTATACTTGGAGTAATACTTATGTATTTCCTAAAGAAGATTCCAATGAGCAGAATTTAAAAGAATGTACATTCTTAAATATTTTTGCTACCATTGAACCTCAAATATCATATGTCACCTGTAATCCAACACTAGATAAGGTAGGTTTTACACTGAATTTCTTTTATATATACCATCAAAGAAGTATAAACTATTTTAAAAACCAGTAATAATAATTTCAAAGATGGCAAAAATAAACATTGGTTCTTGATATTTTCCTGTGAGAACAATATAGTACAATGCTGAAATACTTTAAATTTTATTGTAGTTTTTAGATCAAACAGAGGTCTTGCAGAGAGCACAGATTTTTAAAAAGAATTGTAAGGCAATGTTTCCCAACCGAAGAATCATAACTACTGTTTTTAATGATGAAGGGATACAGTTCTTAGTCACAAGATATATCAAGGCATTAAATCCACCTCAGCAACTTCTGGATATATTTCTTCACAATTCTAATGCAACATTTGTAAGTTATAATTATTTTTAACATCTTCATTGTGATTAAAGGGCATCTGTGAAGAATCACTTTTACCTTTTGTGTATTTGGGTTCAATCTAGTGAGTTGTCTGTCCTCAAAATATTTGTACTGTTTATGAGTCATAAAGCTCCCTTAGCTGGACTCTTTAAGCTAAAATCAAAAGTTCTAATTTAGATTGCCTATTGCTACACTGCTTTTCCATCATGGGTTTCTTCCTGCCTGTGTGTCCTGATACCCAATATTCCAAGGAGGTAATAGTGCTCTCAGATCTATTTCAAAGACTATCTTTATCTTTTAAAAACTATGTACAAATCCAAACTCCTTTGCTTGTCAAGGATTGTGAGTCTTGTTTATTAATTGCATGAAGTCACCAGAGGGTCATAATGGCACATAAATGGCAGCTATTGAACATCAGTTAAAATGTTCATGAACTTTCTCTGTTAACACATTGTTTATTTGCACCCCTTTCTCCTTTCCTAGATTAGTCTGAGTCTTTGTCTCCAGCACTATAGGGGAAAAATCCATAGTATAACTTCTATTGTTTGAGAAAGCACATTGTACTACCCTAATATCTCCCTGCTGCAGCAGCTTATAATAAAGTTATATTCACAAAAATAATTGTGATAGATTTTGAACCAAAAAAAAAACCTTTGCTATTCTTCAATATCTTAAAATTTTTTAACAGTTGTACTTTAAAGTACATGTTTAATGTGGAAACATATTATTGTAATATTTAAAATTTTAGTAATAAATTATTAAATAAATAATTACTAAATAAATAAATATAAATAAAACATAATGGTTACATGTACCCTGTGCAGTCAGTCCAACTTGGGCTCAGTTTCCCAGAGACTTCACATATTGTATTAGCCATGGAACCCAGGGCAAGATATTTTATTACTCCAAGCTTATTTCCTCTTCTGTAATACCAGAATAATAATAGTGTCTACTTTTATAGGCTTAGATTATATGCTAAATGAGACAGTGCACGTAAAGCATTGTGCTAAGCGATGGACATACAGCACACACTCAATAAATGTGAATATTATTCTAGGACCTCATTGCTCGATTTGTATCTTTGATTCCTTTTATGCCTAATACACCGGATGAAAATGATGGTTCTGATATATGGCTGACATCAGAGGTAATAAATTACATTTTATAATTAAAATGTATAGTATTTCTTTTAAGGAAACCTTTTAAAAATATTATGTGTTTATGTATTACTTTGCCTTGTGAAATTTAAAAGTGTTTGATAATTTTATACATCATCTTCAGCTCCTTAACAATCTATGGAAATAATTCATGAATACCAAAAATATTTTCAACATTCTAAGTGGTAGCTCATGAATATTTTGACTCAATGGGAATTCCAGGAGTATAATATTATGCCATTCTCCAGAGAGCAGTATGACTTGTCACTATGGAGTTGGTCAGACCCTGAAGTCTCATGCAAGCGCTGTCACTTCCCAAAAGCTTTCCCCCGTCACCCCCATCTGAGTGAAGAGCTCGTAGAACAGTGCTCTTCCCTAGCACTTAGATTAAAGTCCTCTTTGGTCTGATTGCCAAATAAAATACAGGCCCCATGCAATATTCAGGACAAACTTTTAGTAATAAATTATTTGTTGTTTATCTGAAATTCAAATCTAACTGGGCATCCTATAAGTTCTTTTCAAGTCTGGCAACCCTAAGTAGAGTATTTAGAGTATTTCTTCCATTTCAGCTTAAATCATGTTTGTGTCATAAACCATGAGTGTATGACTGATTCAGTTTCACAAGAAAAGAATTATTTTCTCTCACCTAACACACAGTCTTTGGAGTAAAACAAACAAACAACCTTGGTTCAAATCCTAGTTCAAAGACTTAATAGATGTGTGACCTAAGATAAGTTAACCTCTTTGGACCTCAATTTCCTTATCTATGTCATACAGGAGTTTTAACAAGACTAAATGTAGTAACATGCAAAGTATCTGGACCTCAAGAAAACTTAGTTCCCTACTGTCATCCTCTCCCTACTCCTCTTATAAAATCCAGAACCTCCTTGGCCTGACAATGAAGACTATTGTTATTCTGCCCTTAGCTCACCTGTTCACACTGTTCTTTCAGAAGGGCCTCCTTAACTATCCTCCCTAACCCCCATCCTTCACCATCAGGTTCAGCCAATGCACACTGATAGGGCCATATCAGTTGTTAAAACATTGGAATGCTTCCATACTGATTGGTAAATAGTCATTGCCATGAGCTCTCTAGCTCCCCACCTCTTACCCCCACCTCCCTGGCCCCCACAGCCCCTTCTCAGGGACTGTATTGAACTGGAGAGTGCATGTCACATCATTTTTTTTTTTAAATGGAGTCTCGCTCTGTCGCCAGGCTGGAGTGCAGTGGCACGATCTCGACTTACTGCAACCTCTAACTCCCTGGTTCAAGCAATTCTGCCTCAGCCTCCTGAGTAGCTGGAATTACAGGCACGCACCACCAGGCCCAGCTAATTTTTTTTTCTTTTCTTTTTTTTTTTTTTTGTATTTTAGCAGAGATGGGGTTTCACCATGTTGGCCAGGATGGTCTCAATCTCCTGACCTTGTGATCTGGCCACCTTAGCCTCCCAAAGTGCTGGGATTACAAGCATGAGCCACCGCGCCTGGCCATATGCCTCATTTAAATGGTGTAGCCACTAGTCAGCAACAGATTGTTGCCATCTGAACATTTGGACCCAAGTCTTTGCTAGAGTTTTTTTTTTTTTTTTTTTTTTTTTTTCCAACAAAATCCAGAAATCTAGAGTTTTCTAAGAAAATGTTCTCTCTTTTTTTGACATTCTGGGAGCCAAACAAAACACACCTGTAGACTAGAACTAGGTCATAGACCACCAGTTGGCTACTTCTGCTATACTTTTTCTCCCCTGCTATATTGCTGTGCTTTACTGGGCACTCTCTATTTGATCTATTACACCCTGCTCAGCTGTTCAGCTCTTTGAGTTGAAGACGTTTCAGTCACTTTTCCTGATTAACATCCAACTCAGATTTCTTCCTTTCTTTGAGTTGACAGTACTACATTGGTACAGGACAGAATGTAGCTCCACAGCCCAAAGGATCACTTCCTACAAATACTATATGATTCCCTATCAGATAAGGTTCCTTGAAATACCAGTCTATATGTCCCTGCTTGCCCAGGGCACTTTAATATTTGTCCTAAACAAAAACATCCCATTTTGGGTATAAATTGTCTGGTCACTCTATACAATATCTACATTAAGTGTGCTATGATAAAGGTGGCCCCAATGCTCCAAGTCAATGTTCTCTTCCTCTAATGCCCTAGCAAAGCTGGAGCTGTCTGCTCTGCTGTCAACTTAGCAACTTGGTAAAAATAAATGGTTTGGAACTGGAGTGAGTATAGGTGCTCCGTATCAGTTGGATGCTTGCATTACTCAACTTTCCCGCTCTTTTCTTTTTTTGTTCCTATTGCTTTTGTTTTGTCTTAGCGCTGCATCAGTTTCGCTATTGGAAATAAGGAGGAGCATGCCATCCTTCTCTGTAATTTCTTTCTGTATTTTGGAAAGAAGGCACTGGTCCTCTTGGGAACCTCAGTGTTAGAAGTAAGTGCTGGAGTTCATATTGAAATAATGTAAGCAAAAGGAAATCAGATTTCAGCTGCAAGTTTAGAAGACTTCAAACCCAGGTTTCCATCTCTTCACAAACTAATTTGGAATTTCATGGGCAAGCAATGATTAGTTAAGAGGATAATGTTGGTTCATCAAAATTTCTACAATGTAAAGAGTGATTTCCTTTTGCTTTTCTCCCTTGTAAAAGAGTACTAAAAATAGTGCTACATCATAGAGTTACTGGGAGTATTAAATTACTTAGTACATATTAAGGGACCGAGAGCAGCACCTAGACTCAATAAAGGTGGTGGTGATGGTGGTGGTACTGTAGTAATAGTTATAGTGTAGTTGTGGCAGCTGTTATCCATCCTTACCACCACGATCATTATATGGTTTTTGTTTTTATTTTTGTTTTTTGAGATGGAGTTTTGCTCTTGCTGCCCAGGCTGGAGGGCAATGGTGTGATCTCGCCTCACTGCAACCTCTGCCTCCCGGGTTCTAGTGATTTTTCTGCCTCAACCTCCCGAGTAGCTGGGATTACAGGTGCCCACCACGCCCGGCTAATTTTTTGTATTTTTAGTAGAGATGGGGTTTCATCATGTTGGCCAGGCTGGTCTTGACTCCTGACCTCAGGTGATACACCCGCCTTGGTCTCCCAAAGTGCTGGGATTACAGGCATGAGCCACCGTGCCTGGCCCATCATATGTTTCTAGTAAGTGTATTTTAAGATCTGTAAAAAAAATACTTCTCCTCATGCTCCATTGCTGAGGTTTTAATCTTATAAGAAGTGAGCCAGGAATTAATGTTTCCCTATCTGAAATGTTTACATCTTAATTTATATGCTTCTTCTACATTTGTACCACCAGAAAGCTATTATTTCTGAACTGTTTCTAGCCCTACCATGAGTATCTTGCTAAGTGCCAGTATTTACAGTCTTGCCTTATGGTTTTTGTCATGATGATTTATTTCCCTGTATTCTCTCGGCTTCATTTACTATTTCATTGCCAAGCTTGTTAACTAATAATAGAAGTTCATTCCCTCTATATGATCTCCTGCCGTAGTTGTAAGTGCCACTAGATGGCAGTAAACAGTCAACAATATTTTGGCAACTATTTGTGTTAGTACTTGTGGACCAACACTGCAGGAGGTAGCCCTGCACAGTTTCACCTCAGCCATGTGGTTAAGGTAAAGCCTCCTCTTTACTATAAAGATGATGAGCACAGAGACCAACAGCAAGGGCTGTGAAGTCGAGGAGAGCAGGCTGCACAGTGTAGTTTTAAGTATATGGGTTTGGGGGACAGTCAGACACAGGTTTAAAATGCAGCAATTACTGAGCATGGTGGCTCATGCCTATGATCCCAGCACTTTGGGAGGCTGAGGAGAGAGGATTGCTTGAGCTCAGGAGTTCAAGATCAGCCTGGATAACACAGGGAGACCCCACCTCTATAAATTAAATAAATAAATAAATAAATAAATAAATAAATAAGCCAGGCATAGTAACACATACCTGTGGTCCCACATACTTAGGAGACTGAGGAGGGAAGATCGCTTGAGCCTGGGAGGTCGAGGCTGCAGTGAGCTATAATGGCACCACTGCACTCCAACCTGGGCAACAGAGCAAGACCCTGTCACACACACAGACAAAAAACCCAGCAATGCCACTAACTGTATGATCTCAGCCTTGTTTACTTCTCTGAGCCTCAGTTACCTTCTCATGAAACAGGAGTAATGCCACTCATGGGCTCTTTTGACAAGCCTCTTAACCTCTGATTCTTTATATGAAAGATGGGCATAATAATCAACCCTTCCTCCCAGAATTTGGAGTGAATGAAAGTGACAAAGTTAGTGTTAATTCTTAGCATAATATCTGATGCATATAAATACTCAATAAATTAAATAGTCTCATTATTATTATTACCTAAAAATTTTTATTCTTTGGTAGGATAGGCTTACACTACAAAAGGTCTTATCTTTCAGAGTAAAATAACAACAACATAATAACTACTTTTTATTCCTCAGACTGGTTTCCTGCATAGTTCCCTTTAGCTTCTAATTGCAAATCTTGTTCCCAAATTTAATTTAATGGCTTTTTAACTTTACTTGGTTTTGTCAGAGCCTTAAGCCAATTTCCATTTCCTATCTCTGCCTGGTGTTCACCCTCAGTCTCCAAATATATTCTAACCAAAGCAGGGATAGTCCATATAGCATCTTGTATGAATTAGACAAAAGTGCCCTACCTCAAAACACTGCAGTACTATCTGTTGGGAAATCGTTGTAATGCACTGATTTGTTAAAACAACAGCTGTGTTGCCATCAGGGCACACTCTGCAGGACCATACATGACAGCACTGGCTCACAAGTTCTTTCATCTGAATCCTCATGCTAACCTGGGGCTGAGGATTTCTGGAGCTTTGGTTTTTTTTTTTTTTTTCATTTCAAAGAAAATGTAAAAGCCCTCAAAAAGGCTTTTATTTTTGTTGTTTGTTTGTTATTGAGACAGGATCTTACTCTGTCACCCAAGTTATAGGGCAGTGGCATTATCACAGCTCATTGCAGCCTCAACTTCTCAGGCTCAAGTGATCCTCCCACCTTAGCCTCCCAAGTAGCTGGGACTACAGGTGTGTGTGCCGCTGTGCCCAGCAAATTAAAAAATTTTTTTTTGTGTGATAGATACAGGGTTTCCTTATGTTGCCCAGGCTGGTCTCAAACTCCTGGGCTCAAGTGATCCTCCCACCTCAGCCTCCCAAAGAGCCAGGATTACAGGCATAAGCCACCACACTCCACTAAAAAAGGCTTTAGAAATCAGAATCATCACGTATAATTTCCATATACAGAAATTATTTAAATCCACCAAAAATTACTTTCTTTTTTCTCATACAGGGGCATGTGGCTTATGTAGTAACTCAAGAAACTAATGAATATTTGCTTTGGAACCCATCAACTGGCCAATGTTATAAGCAGTTTGACCCGTTTTGTCCCTTAAAAAGTGTAGATTGTTTGTTTGATGATAGAAATGTAAGTATATGGGGAAAAAAAATCTTGAGTTATCTCCTCAAGAGGCACCCTGGCTACACGCTAGAATCACCTGGGGAACTTTAAATATAGATAGTCTATCAGATTACCTAGGGCATGGGGCTGGGGCAATCTTTTATCCCTAAAGCTCCTCCAGGTGATTGTGTAGTGCCTTCAAGGATGAGAACCATTGAGGTAGTCTAATGACCATGAAACCCTAGAATCTCTTTATCTCCTGCCTCAGAACCCCGCTGGGATTCTGCCACTTCATTGAGTAGTAAGACTGTAAAATTTTGCTCCTTCCTTACCAACAGTGGGCCTTGTGTTCCTATGGACCTACACTAATGTTATGTTAATGTTTTCATAGGTCTGGTTTAATATTCAACAAAATAATACACCAATGGCTGTATTTTTTGACTATTCAAAGGAAAGTTTCTGGAAGCAGTTGCTTCCAAAAAATGTTCAAGGAACAAAAATAAAAAGCATACAGGTAAGTCATATTTTCCCAGGGGTGTCTGTATGAGAGTTACCATTGCTTCTAATTTTTACTAATTGTGACAGCTCTTATTATGTTTTATAGTTGGTTGGTTACTGAAATATTTGGCAATATTAATTAAAAAACTAGTTTTCTCTGCCATCCAGCTCACAGGCTCTTTCCCCTACTTGCAGAAAAAATAAATTGAGAAGAAAGTGACATCTCTAATGCAAATTTAGATGCTAAAATAGAATTTAAAATTTTTTCATCATAAAACATAACATATAATGTTCAAGATGTGTAGTAAGTTCTTACTCTGACCTAGCCCTCCTGCGCCATATCTATGGTAAGGATCAAATAGAAAAATTGACAAACAAAAAGCTTTCTGGACTCCCAACCATGATAGTTGTCTCATGGAATAGAAACAGGACAGAAACACTAGCAGTGAGTAGGCTGGAGCAGGGATGGCAGCAAGATCTGAAAATGCTTCATGAAAGCCAGAGAACCAGAGCAAGCATCACTTTTTAAAGACAGGGACTGTGGTGGGGCTACTTTACTTCCCTATTTCTGAAAGGAGATGGGCAGGAAAGCTGTAGACTCACTGTCTGGGGCTCAGGGGACAGGAGACCAAGAAGTAACTCAATCACTACATGGCTTGGCTAATGGATCTGTGATGTACTCAGTATTACTTTGGGAAGGCACTAGAAATACCATGTCAACAGCTGTTTCTGGATTGAGGGCCAAGCTGTGGCAGGGTGTTGGCAATTGCAAAGTCCACAAATGAGGAGACAGGAGCCCGGAGGAAGGGAGGGAGAGAGAGAGAAAGGATAAGAGAGAGCAAAAGAACAATAGAAAAATTAGGCAAAAGACAATTCATAGAAGCAGTAACTTACATGCTAAACCTCACTCATAATCAAGGAAATACAATTTAAAACAATAAAACCATTGCTGGACATGGTGGCTTATGCCTGTAATCCCAATACTTGGGGCGGTCAAGCCATGAGGATCACTTGAGGCCAGGAGTTCGAGGCCAGCCTGGGCAGCATAGCAAGACCCTGTCTCTAAAAATAAAAACAAAAGAATTACCCGGGCATGGTGATGATGTGCAAGTGTAGTCTCAGCTACTCAGGACACTTAGGTGAGAGGACTGTTTGAGCCCAGGAGGTTGAGGTTACAGTGAGCTATGATCGCACCACTGCACTCCAGCCTAGGAACCTACTGCAAAACCTTTTCTCTAAGATAAACAACTAAAACAATAAAATTATTTCACATGCATAAAATTGGCAAAAAAAATGTGTGATCATACTAAGTGTTGGCAAAGAGGCAGAGAAGTGGTGGGAGCATACATTTCTGTAAATGCTTTGGAAAACATGTTGATAATACCTGGTAAAGGTGAAGATGCTCAACCTTTGATCTGCCAATTCAAACCTCTCAGTATATACCCCAGAGGAACATTCACAGGGAGACAAGTACAACAACGTTCATTAGAGAATTGCTTGAAATAACAAAAATTTGAAACAGTTCATCAACTAGAAATCAGTACATGAGTTGTGAAGTACTTATACAATGAAATCTTCTGTACAGCAGTAAAAGATGAATGAACTGAGCCAATTTACAGTTGTTCCCAATTTGACTGTCAGTGCATTACATTACAATCTCTGAGGGTGGAACCCACATGCCAGGAGCTTTGAAGGCTCCCCAGCTGATGCCAATGTGCAGCCAAGGTTGAGAATCACTGGCCAAGAGTCATGCATATCTACATGAAAGAATATAAAAAATGTAATGCTGAGCAAAATAAAAAGACATGAAATGACACATATAGTACAAAACCATGTATGTGGAGCTTGAAAGCTGTATATTGTTTATGTATACATAGATATGTGGTGATGTAGAAAAGCATTCATGGGAATGATAAATACCAAATTCAGATTAGAGGTTACTTTTGGGGAGAGAAAAAAAGGAATGAGATCAAGGAGCAGTATACAGAGTACTTCAAGTCTGTCTGTAGTATCTTACTTATTTTTTAAAAGTCTAAAACAAATATGGAAGAATGCAAAGATCAGATGTAGCTAGGTGGTAGGTATGCTAGGTGGATGTTCATTACATTATTCTCTATGTTTGCCTGTATAGATTCAAGGCGATTCACACTATCAAAAAGAATGCATGGTGGCTGTGGGGGAAGAAATCAAAGAGGGCCCAAGTGTATAAAGTGATGGATTTCTGGCTGGGTGTGGTGGCTCACGCCTGTAATCCCAGCACTTTTGGAGGCTGAGGCAGGTGGATAACTTGAGGTCTGGAGTTCGAGACCAGCCTGGCCAACATGAAGAAATCCCGTCTCTACTGAAAATACAAAAAAATTTAGCTGAATATGGTGGTGCACACCTGTAATCCCAGTTACGCAGGAGGCTGAGGCAGGAGAATCACTTGAGCCCAGGGTGGCAGAGGTTGCAGTGAGCTGAAATTGCACCACTGCACTCCAGTCTGGGCAACAGAGTGAGACTGTCGAAAAAAAAAAAAAGTGATGGGTTTCTTTCTTATTCAACATATCTTTCCCACTCTCAAAGAAGTCACTGTCGGTAGTTTCTTGTGCATCCTTCTAACATTCTCCATGCAGATGCAAGCATATATTGGTATTTTTATATTTTCTATTTGAAAAGTCATTTTAAAGAAGGGGAAATGTGCTTCTCTCTCTTGAGCAAGCCACATTTAAAGCCTCTACAGCCCATACCTTGCTTTGCCCATCCCAAAGCTGTGACCAAAGCATTGATGCCTCCTAGGGGAAGAATAATCTATTTTGAGATGAGGCTCTTGTTTGTTTAATGTATAATCATTCCCTTGTTCATTCAGGTGATACTTATTGATTTCCCACTATGAGCCAGTGTTACGTTAGATGTAGATACTACAAGAAAAAAGACATATCTCAGTGTTCTTGGAACTTGGATTCTAGAGGAAGAAACAGAAGGGAACAAGCAAGTGCAGTACAGAGTAATGAATGCTGTTACAGAAGATATGATGGTGCTTTGGGGAGTGCACAGCAGGAGGTCCTGAGGGAGGGGAGTTGTAGGAGCTTCCTGGGAAAGAGTGATGAGAAACATGAGTGAGGAAGGGTGAGCAGGAGCTGGCCTAGATAAAAGTCAGGAATGAGAATGGTCCCGACAGATAGCAGGAACAGCGAATGGGAAGACCTGTAGTGGCAAGGAGATATCTGTCCAGGAGCTGAAAGGCCAGGCTGGCCAATGCTGGAGTGGACAGTCCTGGTGAGAGTTTGGGCCTTTGTCCTCAGGGCAGACAGAAGCCAGCATCTTTAAGGCAAGGGCTGCTGTGATCAAAATTGTATTTGTAAAAGCTACTCTGACTTAGGGCTGAAACTAAAGCCTTCTGCCAAGTTGAATCTATAAATATAAAACTCATAGTTGTGTTTAGCTTGTATCTCTACTTCTTTCCTGTGGGTTCATGGCCCTCCATCTTCTGCCTTGCCACATACATCCCAGAATAAACCACTATCTAGAGTGAACACTATTACACACAATTGTGAACACAAATTTGAATGTGTGTGAGGAGAATGTGGGTACTCAGAAGTGGTATTAACAGGGAAATCCCCTTGAAGTTTTGAAGGACATGAGTGCCCAGAAAGAAAGAGGCCTTTGCCAGAAAAGGAAAGGATAAACACACCACAAACTTCTCAAGTCAGCATAAACCAGGTCTCTTTTTCAGGCCTGAAGGTGGCCTAACTAATCCACAGGAGTTGCCCAGTGAGGAGCAGACAGCCGTTGGTGACAGTAATCAGAGAATTCCATTCACCTATCCTGTGTGAGATAGCTGCCCGCTCCTGCAAGATGACACAAAGTCATCCTTCCCTTCCTCAGTATCTCCCGTCTCCTACCATGCTGTACTGTGGGGCTCCTCCCTGTGCCTGGGACCATCTCTAATCCAGTGCTCCTCCACCATGGCAGGCATCAGAGCCAGCGGAAGGGGAGCTTGTTAAAACACAGGTTGCTGGGCCTCACCCCCAGAGTTCCTGATTCAGTAGATCTCAGGTGAGGGCCAAGAATTTGTGTTTCCAACAAGTTCCCAGATGTGAGGTTGCCAGTCTGGAGGCCACACTTAGGAACCTAGAGGCCTATCAAATGTTGCCTCCTTTTTACACAACCCTCATTCCACTCACGAGGGGGGAACATCTGTCCCTGTCCCTACAGCTGCCTCTTCCTCAGCTCAGGAATACCCAAAGTAAAAACTGTCTAAACCTAGCCCCTCACTCTTGTCCATGTGAGCCCTGCAAGGAGTTGAGGGTTGGATTGGCAAGGAACTTGAGAAGTCCTCTCCTCCCAGAAAATCCTGCCCAGGAAGGGAACTGGAAGAAACGTGGAATAGCACTGTTCCAGGCAAAGGCTTGGAGACAGGGGAGGTTGAAATGGATTCTGTGTATGTGCGTGTATGTGTGTGTGCATGCACATGTGTGCATACATACACATAAGCACAAAGAACTGGCTTCTTCTAGCTGAAAGAAACAAATAATCAAAGAAGGAAGATGATCAACCATGTTAGAATAATAATAATATCTGATGTTTGTTGAGCATTCCATATGTGCCAGGCTTTACATGTATTACTTTATTTTAAAATCTTCACAAAACCCTAGAGCAGTAGGTGCTATTATTATCCCTATCTTAAAGACTCAGAACAGAGAGGTGAAGACTTCGCCAAGGTCACAGTGGAAGACACCAGTGCAGCTGCCGAAGATTATTTGGTAGCATCCATAGCGTGTCAAATGCTTGTTTGAAAAATGAATTGGGGCGTCAGGTCTGTTTTACCCATGAAAATATGTACTTTCTAAACCCATCCCCCATCCCCTATTCTCGTGAAGCAGTGTGAAAATAAAAGAAAATGCTGTGGTCTGCATGTTACCTATGGAATTGAGTGTTTTTGCCACAGAAGCCTGGTTTGTCTTCCTCCTCATTATAGCTGGCATTCCAGGAGTGACTGTCATGTAAACATGGTCTCTAGAATCTATTCTAACTTTTGGTTGTCTATTTCAGCCTGAAGAAATAATTTATTTTGAAACTGATAAAAGCATGGTAGAAGATCTAAGGAATAGGTACTGTGTTTTCCCCTAATCTCTTGTTGGGTTTCCTTTCAATCTTCTGACCCACCCATTCAAAATACCTGCTAGATCAGCAACAGAAACATGAAAAAGGAGTTTATAATATTTCCAGCTGGCCCAGTGGCTCACACCTATAATCCCAGTTCTCTGGGAAGCCAAGGTGGGAGGATCACTTGAGCCCAGGAGTTTGAGACTAGCCTGGGCAACATAGGGAGATGTCATCTCTACTAAAAAAAAAAAATAGCTGGGCATGATGGCATATATCTGTAATCTCAGTGACTAAGAGGGGGAGGATTGCTTGAGCCCAGGATTTTGAGGCTGCAATGAGGTATGATCACACAACATACCACTGTGTTTCAGCCTGGGTAACAGAGTGAGGCCTTGCAAAAAACAAACAAACAAACAAACAAACAAAAAAAAAGTTCCATTGAACCACCTGGCTCTTGGTACATCCATGGAAAAGTGGCCCCTCTGCCATCCAGGGCATTCTTTGATAGGACAGACTAAGTTAACTCTGGAAACATTGTGGGCTACCACTGGAAAATTCTCAACATAGATGTCTGTTGAGCCTATAGTAATAATAATGCAGTAGCCAACACTTCTTGAAAGGACATGAAGGTAAATGACCCGTGACTTGACGTCTGGTAAAAACATCCCAGTTAGGCAGTAGAAACGGCAGTACTGCCACAGCTGGACACTGCCAGCCTCCCAAGCACCTACACGTAAGTGCCTGAGGAAGTCAGTCAGTCAAGCCCAAAGGGCCACAGGTTTTGCAGCAGGACTGGCTCCCAGGCCATGTGTGTCAGGGGCTTCTAGATCTGACTGCCTCCAGTGGCTCACACTCACATAGCAGGCTGTCATGGAAGCCACTACCAAGCAAGCAACACAGAGCATGACCAAAGCAATTTTACCACTCCCTTTCTCACTAGCACACATCTCCCCCAACCCTCCACCTGTCGTTCTTACTCCTCATTTCCCAGTTCTTAACAAAAAAGGAAGAAATGCAATAGGGAAATGGTTCCCAACTGGTTTTTATTAGAAACGCTTATAGAACTATTTAAAAATACAGGTGTCAGCGTCCCTGGATCAATATCTGGAGGTGAAACATTTTGATAAGGCGCTACAGATGATTCTGATGCATAGCCACTGTTGAGACCCTCTACAAACTCCAAACTACTTAGTTGCACTATAAACTCAGCTAAGAAGAGACCTCCAGCATCTTCTTCTATAACATACACTGCAGTTAGAGAATCAATGTCACACAATCATCCTGCACAGAGAGGCTTTTCAGGAGAGCCCCATCAACCAACCCACACTGTGTTCCCTCTCTCTCCTCCCTGGCATATTCATCCCCAGGCACTGTTCTAGGGGCTGGATATATATGGGTAAAAATGCCTGCCCTTATGGAGCTTACATTCAAATAGGGGGAAGCTGATCACCAAACTTACCTGTCCAATGCCTTGTTTCCGCCCAACTCTGCTTGCTAAATTAACTTATGTAATAATCCCATCCCTGCTAACATCATCCCAGACCAGATGTCTGGATTTTCATAAGGGCAGTTTCTTGGAAACAAAATGTCCAAGTTAAGGGAGGGTCTTGAAGAGTAGGAATGTCAACCCAGTAATCGGATGGTAGGTGTTGTCAAATCACACCCAGTAGGCAGCTGCCTACACACGGGTAACTGGAAAAGAGATGTGCCTTGGAGAGTTAATTGCTGGCTATCCCCAAGAGGCTTCTTGTCTTCCCAAGCCAAGTAAGAGCCTGCCTCTCCCCAACTTCATTAATGTGAATGGTGGCAGACACCTCCAGCTATAGAGGTCTGGTTTCCTCCTAAGGCCAAAAAGTACCATTCTCATACGTGAATAAAAGTCACAGGCTGGGCACGGTGGCTTACACCTGTAATCCCAGCACTTTGGGAGGCCAAGGAGGGCGGATCACCTGAGGTCAGGAGTTTGAGAACAGCCTGGCCAACATGGTGAAACCCCTTCTCTACTAAAAATACAAAAGTTAGCCAGGTGTGGTGGCAGGTGCCTGTAATCCCAGCTACTCGGGAGGCTGAGGCAGGAGAATTGCTTGAACCCGGGAGGCGGAAGTTTCAGTGAGCCAAGATCTGGCCATTGCACTCCAGCCTGGGGGACAAGAGCGAGACTTCGTCTCAAAAAAAAAACAGTCACAAAACTCTTATTACATTTACCAAATAAGTTATAACTTGTCATAAAATTACCTTTGGATTCTTACCTTAGGATCGAAAGGACTCTGAAGAGTAAAGTGATGGAATGGCGACCTAAACACCCAACACATTGGAATCGACAGTGTACTTTTATTTTGCGACAAATCCTTCCTAAGCTGGAATTTGGCATAGGAAGCTTTGTTTCATCTGAAGGAGATAATGAATTTGAAAGAATACTACAATTGTATTGGGTTTGTATATGATTTAATGCATTAATGACATTTATTTTATATATGTTGTTAATTGCTAAATAATAGCAGTCTTAAATATTTCTGAAATGTGTTTTATCTTGATCCTTAAAGATAGATGCTATAGCATTAAAATACACTTACTGAAGAATCAATATTGTTAAAATGTCCATACTACCCAAAGCAATCTACAGATTCAGTGCAATCCCTATTAAAATACTAATGACATTCTTCACAGAAATAGAAAAAACAATCCTAAAATTTATGTGGAACCACAAAAGACCCAGAATAGTCAAAGCTATCCTAAGCAAAAAAAACACAAAACTGCAGGAATCACATTACCTGACTTCAAAATATACTATAGAGCTTTAGTAACCAAAATAGCATGGTACTGGCATTAAAACATAGACCAATGGAACAGAATAGAGAACCCGGAAACAAATCCACACACCTAAGTGAACTCACTTTCAGCAAAGGCACCAAGAAAATACATTGGGGAAAATACAGTCTCTTCAATAAATGATGCTGGGAAAACTGGATATTCATATGCAGAAGAATGAAACTAGGCCCCCATATCTCACCTTATGCAAAATCAAATCAAGCTGGACTAAAGAGTTAATTTAAGGCCTCAAACTATGAAATTGCTACAAGAAAACATTGGGGAATGCCTCCAGGACATTGATCTGAGCAAAAATTTCTTGGGTAATACCCCATAAGCACAGGCAACCAAAGAAAAAATGGACAAATGGGATCACATCAAGTTAAAAACCTTCAGCACAGCAAAGGAAGCAATCAACAAAGTGAAAAGACTGAGAGAAAATATGCGGAAACTACCAATCTGACAAGGGATTAATAACCAGAATATATAAGGGGCCCAAACAACTGTAAGAAAAAAATATAATAATCTGATTTTTTAAATGGGCAAAAGACTTGAATAGACATTTTTCAAAAGAAGACATACAATTGACAAACAGGCATATGAAAAGGTGCTCAACATCATTGATCATCAGAGAAATGCAAATCAAAACTAAATGAGGTATCATCTCACCCTAATTAAAATGACTTTTATTCAAAAGACAGACATAACAAATGCTGGAGAGGATGTGGAGAAAAGGAAACCTTTGTACACTGTTAGTGGGAATGTAAATTAGTACAACCACTATCAAGAATAGTTTAGAGGTTCTTCAAAAAACTAAAAATAGAGCTACCATAGGATCCAGCAATACCACTGCTGGGTATATACCCAAAAGAAAGGACATCAATATATTGAAGACATGCCTGCACTCCCGTGTTTGTTGCAGCACTGTTCACAAGAGCCAAGATTTGCAAGTAACCTAAGTGTCCATCAATAGATGAACAGATAAGGAAAATGTGGTGGATATACACAATGGAGTACTGTTCAGCCATAGAAAGGATGAGATCCTGTCATTTGCATCAACATGGATGGAACTGGAAGGTCATTATGTTAAGTGAAATTAGATAGGCACAGAAAGACAAACATCACATGTTCTCACTTATTTGTGGGATCTAAAAATCAAAACAATCAAACTCATGGAGATAGAGAGTAGAAGCTTACCAGAAGCTGGGAAGGGGAGTGGGAGTTCAGAGGGAGGTGGGGAATGGGTAATGGATACAAAAAACAGACAGAATGAATAAGACCTAGTATTTGATAGCACAACAGGGTAACTATACTCAATCATAATTTAATTGTACATTTAAAAATAAAAGTGTATAATTGAATTGTTTATAACACAAAGGATAAATGCTTGGTGGGATGGATAGCCCATTTTCCATGATGTGACTATGATGCATTGCATCATTGCATGCCCATATCAAAATATCTTCTCATGTACCCCATATATATATATCTATATATGTACTATGTGCCCACAAAAATTAAAAATGTTTTAAAATGCATTTACTTATAAACCAAGAAACTTCAAATGTGTTGAAGAATTATTACTAGGACCATGTTGCATGGCATTAACTTGGAACCAGTTATATGTTTTATGATGTATAAATCACAGGTTTTGCAAAGAGATGTCCAAAAGGAAACCACTCTGCAACTAAACAACTAAAAAAAAACTCTAGTAGTAGATCAATTCCCTGTTATTGGTTCTGGGCAAGAAGACTCCAGGCAAGCTTCAATATCTTCTACATGCAAATTACAGTGGTCCCTTGGTATCATTAGATTTATCTCAGGACCCCCACAAATACCACAATCCAGAGATGCTCAAGTCCCTTATATAAAATGCCATAGTCTTTGCATATAATCTATGTGCAACCTCACACAATAGTTAGGTATTATAAGTAATAATTATAAATAGTTACACTATATTGTTTTCTATTTGTATTATTTTTTATTGTTGTTTTGTTTGTTTTTTTGCGATGAGGTCTCACTCTGTCACCCAGGCTGGAGTATAGTGGTGTGATCATAGTTCACTGTAGCCTCAAACTCCTGTGCTCAAGCAATCCTCCTGCTTCAGCCTTCTGAGTAGCTGGGGCTACAGGTACTTGCCACCATGCCTGGCTAATTTTTAAAATATTTTTGTAAAGATGGGGTTTCATTATGTTGCCCAGACTGGTCTTGAACTGCTGGGCTCAAATGATCCTCCAGCCTTAGCTTCCCAAAGTGCTGGGATTACAGGATGAGCCACTGTGCCCAGCCTGCTATTTTTTATTTATTTCTGGATATTTTCAATTTGTGGTTGGTTGAATCCTCAAATGCGAAACCCATGGATATGAAGGACCAACCATACTCCCAAATTTATACATTCAGCCAGGCCACTGACATCTTTTTGGATGGTAAAAAGACATCTCAAACTCAGCAAGTCCATAAACAAACATGGTGGGCATCTAGTATATTGTTAGCGTGCTCCTTTCCTTCTCCTACTCTACCCCAAGCTCTGGGCATCCTTTCAACTCTTCTTCCCTATAAACTGGCCCAGTGGGTTTTTGAAAACCTCAGCCTCCCAAGAGTGAGACTCCTTCCCCTTACCATGCAATAGACTAGAGGGTGTCTGCTAGGGAACTCTCTGAGATGAAGTAAGGAATCTATTGGGAGTTGAGTACTTAGGTGGGGAGGGAGGGATCTACAGGCACTATTCACTCATGAATATGGAGGAAGTTGTTTTTGCTTTGCTTTGCTTTGCTTTATTTTAAAGCTTATAAACAATAGAAATTTATTTCTCATGGTTCTGGAAGCTGGGAATTCCAAGATCAAAGTGCTAGCAGAAAAGGGGCTCTTGTATATATAATACACCTTCTTGCTGTTTCCTCATATGGTAAAAGAAGTAAAGCAGGTTTTGCTTTGTTTTTAGTAGAATTAGGAGATAAACAGATAATAAAGCATAGTTAAATATAAGCCGAGGTTTAAAATGTGGAGTACCTATGTAAAATAATCAATTTAGTAATACATAGTCTACAATAAAACTGGACTAAACCCTGCAGCCCATGCTCAAATCCTAGTTTAACTACTCAGTAGCTTTGACCTAGGGCAAGTGACCGAATCTGTCTATACCCTCTACTCCATTAGCAAACAGGAATTAAAAAAAAAATTAGCTATTTTGTCATTGTCTTGAGGATTATGTGAGTTAATAATTACCATGGCACCCAACATCTAGTAAGTATTTAGTAAATGCTATCTATTTTTTTTCTTCTATGTGCCAGGCATTATGCTGGGCACTGGAGTTATAGTAGTACACAGGACAGATACAGTCTTGCACATCTGCAGAGATTATGGGTTAGAGAGAAACCAGAAAACAGGTAATTGCAATATATTTTATTAAGTAAGCTCTAGGAAGGACAGTGTGCTACACAACCACATGGGAGGAGCACGTAAACAGATTTAAGGATCAGGAAAATCCTCCTAAGCTAAGCAATTACAGTGTGAAAGAATGGTTGTCATCTATGTATTATTAAATAGGTAATTTTCCATGGGACCATGTTCCACAATCCTTTAATCCCATCACGTACTAGTTGCTTAGTAAACATAAACTGAACCGATGTTGAATAAATTGTTCTGAAATTCTCACTTAAATCCCCCATATGTAGAATCAAGTAATTTTCTCACCAGCAGTTTGCTCTCTAGAAAGTTTGTGGAATGTTACATGTGCAGGCTTTGGACTCAGACCTGGTTGTGCTCCTCTCTATCTGTAAAGTAAGGATTATAATAATACCTACCTCATAGGGTTGTTTGAGGATTAAATATGTATGTGAAGCATTTAGCTGTACCTAGAACATAATTTAGCACCCACAGACAACTATTATAGTATTTTATGAGTACTATTTCTTTGAGGCTTTTGTGATCTTTTTGCATACAGTAATTCCAGATTACCCAGTTGTAATGTGGGTTTATGTGCTGTTCTGTCTTTGATCCAGGTCACGGGATTTCCCATCCAGATGCCATACACTGATGTACAGTCAATTATTGATGCTGTTTATCAAACTGGAATTCACTCTGCTGAATTTCCCCAGACAGAATTTGCTTTAGCTGTATACATTCACCCATACCCAAACAACATATTATCTGTGTGGGTCTATTTGGCTTCTTTAGTTCAACATCAATGAAAAGGAAGCAGAGCAAAGTAAAAGATTGTACTATAGTCCTCTAGTACCAACAAAAACTTTTCTGGTACCTTGAGATTTTGCTGTTTATTCTCAAGTCCAGCTAAGTGCTGGGCCCAATTTTTGATTCACTTACAGAGCTGGGCACTATGGAAACCCGCACCCCTGAGTGAGTCTTTGAGGAGGAGTCAAGATGAGCTTCTCACCAGAGACCTCTCCAGGGAGGACCTTTGGATAGTCTGGCTTTCTTGGGTCACTGTCTGCAGTAGGTCTTATTCTGGGAAAGGAGCAATTTTGGCCTCTTCTCCTAAGACCAGTGTTTCATAAATTGTAGAATTCACACCACCTCCATTTGAATCATCTGGAGAGCCTTGTTGAAAATGCAGATTACTAGATCCTCCTCAAGACCGATTGAATCAGCACCTCTGGGAGTGAAGCTACAGACTGCATTATTTTCAACAAGCTCCCCAGATAATTCTGATGCACTGTTATGAGGGAGAGCCCAGCCTTATAGAATGTTGTCACTACTAAACTAAGGCTGGTACGTTTGATGCTGGGTCTGATACAATTCCAGATGGAAGCTGCTCAAGTGGAAAACTAAGGTCATTGCCTCTCATGGATAAGATGTTATTTCATTGGTAAGGAAAAAAAAAGAAAATCTACCATGTTGGGCTGATGTTGGCTTCTGGAAGCTTCTCAAAAGTTTGCACTTGGTATGCTACTGACATGAAATTCTTACAGCTCCAAGTATTTGGAAGGAACTCCCAGGAAACTCTAATCTAATTCCTCCCAATTCTGTGCGGGAGGAAATGGTCTTGACAAATCTCAGGACTCTTTTTTTCCTTAGTAAGCAGTCCCCAACTCTGCCTCTGGCACTTTTTGCTGCCTTTCTTTCTTAGTAGTGGCTTATCTAGATCCTAAGAGCCCCTCAAGAAAGACTGGACAGGGGTCTAAGTAGGAAGCACTATACTTTCTTCTAGTTGATTGTTTTGTCCTTCATTAAAAGTGTTTATATAATTTACTTACATATGACAAAATAACTTATCAAAAAGAAATAATCAAGGAATATGGATTTCCAAAGGTTGACCAGAGCAGTTTTGTATGAGGTAAAGATAAGAGAACATTCACCTCTCCCATTGCAGAACCACTGGGGTTTCTTGGTTCAGTCCCACAAGCAGAGAGCAGAGACCCCAAATGTATCTGCAGGGAATACCCAATCTGTATCTGTTTCCTAAATGTGCATGGGCTGGTGCCAGAAAAGGCCTCACTTATTTGTAGTGATGTTAGTCTTGGACCAAGCTTGAGATTACTAGAAGAGGCAAAGTAGGGAAATGGGTGAAGGAATGTTTTTTTCTCCCAGGTTAAAACCTAACTGTATGTGTCTTGTGGCATGCATAAGAAAACTGATCAGAATTTTTACTTTTATTTGAATGTTTTTGTTTAAATTTAATATGAAGTTTTATTATTAAACAAGTCCCCCACTTTGATTGATTTAGCACAAAATGATGCTGATGGAAAGATGAGGATGCCAAAGACAGACTGAATTCATGCAACTCATTTCTGTACAGCTTTGAATATTTACATAGCTATTTTATTAGTTGTTCAGGGTTTTTAGAATTGATAGGCTGCTTAAGAGTAGGGTAGCAAGTGTTCATAGGAAAGCATGGAGGACCTTTCTATATTGTATCCTTTTTACCTGAGTGTTACTTTTTCAATTAAATTTTTTCCTGAAAGTCATGAAATTATCTGTAATGAATCTTTTTTTCATGAAAATGTTTGAAAAATATATGATTTTAAGTGGAATGTATAATTGCAAAGTTCTTTATATCACTCCATAAATAATTACAGGGTATCCATTACATGCCAGATACTGTGTATTATCTATTTAATAACGTGCTGGAGCACAGTGGTGAAAAGACAAAGACTCTACCAGTGTGAGGCTTACATTTTTAAGGGAGAAACAAACCACAGCAGGTAAGTGAGAAGATTTCAGGGTGTGATGAGTGCTCTAAAGGAAACAAATAGGATGGGATGATAGAGAAGGACTTTGGTGGGGATGAAGGGTATAAGCAGAGCAGTCAGGGAAGGCCTAAGGAGATAACATTTAAGCTGATATTTTAAAAATGATTTAACATTAGAATTGCATTCAGTTGCATGTGACAGAAACCTAACCACAGTAGCTTAACCAAATAGGGATTATTTTTCACATATCTGCGAGTCCAGAGAGGCAGTCCAAGTTTGGTGCAAGAGGCCTACTAACTTCATCCAATTTCTTTGCCATCTCTAAAGAGACTTCTATTTTCTAGCCCAGTGGCTTTCAAATTTCAGCAGGTATAAAAATCACCTGAAGGGCTTGTTGAAACACAGATTGCTGGGCCCCACCCCCAAGGTTTCTGATTCAGTGGGTCTAGGGTGATGCCTGATAATTTGCACGTGTAAGTTCCCTGGTGATGCTGAGACGGCTGATCTGGGGACCACACTTTGAGAACCTCAGCTCTAGCTTCACAACCATTTTCATGGCTTAAAAATGCAGAAAAGGAAGGGGAAGACAGAGGATGCCAACTGGTTCCATTCTTTTAAGAAAGCTTGCCAAGAAGCCATGCCAGTAACTTCTACTTATATTGCTTTGGCCAGAACTGTATCACTCCTAGCCATAAGGGAGCCTGGGAGATCAAGTACTTTAAATGGACATATTGCTCTCCCAACTAAGTCAGTATCCTATTGGTAAGGAAGGAGGAGAGGGTGGCTGTTGGGTAGGCAAATCACAGAGTCTGCCACAGATGAGAGGAAGCCAGTCATGCAAAGACCAGTGGCAAAAATCATTTGAGGTAGAGGGAACTGCAACTGTGAAGTCCTTCAGTCCAAAAAGAGACTTGCCTGGGGAGGGGAGAGTAGTAGCACATAAGTCTGGAGAGGTAGATAGGACCAGATCACGTAGGTCTTGATAAAGAGTTTGGATTTTATTTACAGTGCAACAGGAAATCATTGAAAAGTTTTAAGCAACTGAATAAAATAATATTTTTCTTTTTTATATTTGAAATTACTTTAAAAACTATTTTTTACAGATACTCATTATTTTATATAAGTGCATAAATGTCATCATGTTTTTTGAAATGCAGGTTTTATTTTTCTTTTTTTTGCTTGGGTCTCTGTCCACTGCTGTCCTCTCCCCACCCACATTGTTCACTTCTTCTACCTTCTTACCAACCATGTTGCATGTATCCTTTCACTTCACCAACATTCTCAAATATTCATATGCCAACACACACACATATGCACATATATGCATCTGTTACTGTCTTAGAAAAGTGAGATGACATGATGTATGTTTTTCTGCATATTGTTTTTTTCCTTCAAAAATAGTAAAACACCTCCAAGTGAACTATTCATGTTTCCTAAAGGATGCATAACATTCTACAGTGTGGGCAGGACCACTGCATACACTTAAGGAGGTTATGCACCACATGACTAGAAAGTTTATGTGCAAGGACCCCTAGAGTTGTGTAGTATGTAGAAACCTTGGTTGTAAATGTTATTTATTATAGCTTATTCAAACTATTCCCCTACTGATGGGAATTTCTTTTGGTCCATTTGGTTGACATGTTGTTTATTTTTCCTATATCCTTGCTACTTTTGTGTCTATGAGTTCTATTACTGAAAGAGGAGTGTTGAAGTTGCCAACTGTAATTATAAGTTTCTCTATTTCTTTTTTTTTTGAGAAGAAGTCTCACTCTGCCACTCAAGTTGGAGTTCAGTGGCACAATCTCAACTCACTGCAACCTCCACCTCCCAGGTTTAAGTGATTCTCCTGCCTCAGCCTCCTGAGTAGCTGGGATTACAGGCGCCTGCCATGATGCCTGGCTGATTTTTGTACTTTTAGTAGAGATGAGGTTTCACCATGTTGGCCAGGGAGTTTATTTCTTCTTTCAGTTTTGTTAGTTTTTGTTTAATGTATTTAAGTTCTGTTGTTAGATGGACACACATTTAGGATTTATGTCTCCTTGATGAATTAACTCTTTTATCATTACGCAATGTCCCTCTTTAGTCTTAGTAATTTTCTTTGCTCTGAAGTCTGTTTTGTCTGATGTTAATGTAGCTACTCCAGCTTTCTTTTGATTAGGGTTTATGTGGTATACCTATTTTTATTTTTAACATACCTATATCATTATAGTTGAAATGAGTTTCTTGTAGACAGCATATACCTGAGTTATGGTATTTTTTTGTTGTTGTTGTTTTGAGATGAAATCTCGCTCTGTCGCCAGGCTGGAGTGCAGTGGTGCAATTTCGGCTCACTGCAACCTCCAACTCCTGGGTTCAAGCAATTCTCCTGCCTCAGCCTCCTGAGTACCTGGGATTACAGGTGTGCACCACCATGCCCAGCTAATTTTTTGTATTTTTAGTAGAGATGGGGTTTCACCATGTTGGCCAGGATGGTCTTGATCTCCAGACCTCATGATCTGCCCACCTCAGCCTCCCAAAGTGCTGGGATTACAGGTGTGAGCCACTGTGCCCGGCCTATAGTATTTTTTATACCCTCTGATAATCTTTTTAATTGGTGTGTTTAGACAATTTACACTTAATGTAATTATTGGTATGTTTGGACTTAGGTCTATCATTTCATTATTTGCATTTCATTTGCTCTGTTTCAGTTCCACTGTTTCCTCTTTCCTGCTTTCTCAGGTTTTTGAACATTTCTTAGTATTTCATTTTAATGTCTCTATTATATTTTTGACTATATGTTTTTGTATATATTTTCTAAAGTTTTTCTAGGGATTATCCTAATACACATTTAACTTTTCACAGGCTACACAGAATCTACTTTTTACCACTTTTAAGTGGAATGTAGAAATCTTACCACATATTCTTTTGTTCTTCTGCCTTTATGGTATAATTGTCTAATATGTTGTATCTGTTGAAGTATATGCTGAAAACACTAGAAGACAATGTTCACATTTTTGCTTTTAACCATCAAATGTATTTTAAAGAACTCAAGTGGAAAAGAATGTTTACCCAGACATTTATCACTCTGTTGTTCTTCCTTCATTCCTGATGTGCTAAGTTTCCTTCTGGTATTATTTCCCTTCTGTTTAAAAAATGTCCTTTAGCAATTCTTTTAGAGCAGGTTTACTGACAACAAATCTTTGTTTTCTTTCATCTGCAAATGTCTTTAATTTCATTTCTGAATGATATTTTTGCAGGATATAGAATTCTGGGCCTGAGAGTTCTTTTCTCTCAGGACTTAAAATTTCAACCTTTATTTTAGATTAAGGGGGCATATGTGTAGGTTTGTTACATGGATATATTGAATGATGCTGAGGTTTGAGATATGAATGAGCCCATCACTCAGGTAGTGAGGATAGTAACCAACAATTATTCAGTCCTTCCCCCCTTCTCTCCCTCCCTGCTCCAGTAGTACCCAGTGTCTATTGTTGCCATCTTTATGTCCATGAGTACCCAATGTTTTGCTCCCACTTGTGAGAATGTGATATTTGATTTTCTGTTCCTGCATTAATTCACTTAGGATAATGGTCTCCAGCTGCAACCATGTTGCTGCAGAGGACATGATTTCATTCTTTTTTGTGGCACCTCAGCATTTAAAAAATTTTGTTCTACTTCTCTCTGGTCTTCTTGGTTTCTGGTGAGAGACCCACCATACGTTGAATTTTTCATTCTTCCCCTATAAATAATGCTTTGTTTCTCTCTGGTTGTTTTCAATTTTTCTTTTTCTCTAGTTTTTAGAAGGGTTTTTTGTGTGTGTTTTTGTTTTTGACAGAGTCTTGCTCTGTCACCCAGGATGGAGTGCAATGGCTTAATCTTGGCTCACTACAACCTCCACCTCCTACGTTCCAGCAGTTCTCCTGCCTCAGCCTCCCAAGTAGCCGGGATAACAGGTGCACCTCACCACGCCCAGTTAATTTTTGTATTTTTAGTAGAGATGGGGTTTCACCATGTTGTCCAGGCTGGTCTCAAACTCCTGGCCTCAAGTGATCCACTTGCCTTGGCCTGCCAAAGTGCTGGGATTACAGGTGAGTGACTGTGCCCAGCCTAGTTTTTAGCAGTTTTATTATGTGTGTGGGTATAGATTTCTTTGGGTTTATCCTTGTTAGCATCACCTGAGTTTCTGAATCTGTAAGTTTTTGTCTTTTCTCAAATTAGAGGAATTTTCAGCCATTATTCTCCCAAATATTTCTGTACCATATTCTTTCTCCTTTCCTTCAGACTCCAATGACGTAAGCATTAGACCACTGGGTATTATCCCACAGGTCTCCAAGTCTCTGTTGTTTCCATCTTTTTTTCAGATTGTACTATTTCTATTGATCTACCTTGAAGTTCGCTGACTACTCTGACATCTCCATTTTCCTAATGAGCCCATCCAATGAGTGTTTTTAAGTTTTGTTTTTTTCTATCTTTTTAGTTATAAATTTTCCATCTAATTCTTCTTTATGTATTCTATTTATTTGCTGAAACTTCTTATCTTTCCATTCATTTCAAGAAAGTTTTCTCTTCTTGGAGCATTACTATAATAGCTATTTTAAAGTCTTGTCAAATAATTCTCTGTCATCTTAGTGTTAGTATCTGTTGACTGTCTTTCCCATGAGAATTGAGATTTGTTTTTGTTCTTCATAGGCTGAGTAATTTGGGTTGTATCCAGGGCAATTTGAATATGCTGTATGTTAGGAGATCTATGTCTTACTTAAATCTTTTGGAGCATGTTGATGTTTTTTGTTGTAGCCAGGAATCAACCTGGTTGAGTTCAGGCTGCAAGTTCTGGCTAGGCTTTTGTGGGTTGTGGTTTCGATGTCAGGTCCATTTTCAAAGTCTGTCTGTGCTACTCAGATCTGTCACATATGTGTGCTGCTTAGTGGCCAGCCAGTGCTCTGGGCAGTTCTGAGTTTTTAGTCTTTTGGTCAAATATTATTCTGGGTGTGTCTGTGAGAGTGTTTTTGGATGTGATTAACATTTGAATGTTTTTAGAGTGATCTATGTATGCACAACTCAGAGGTAAGCCCAGTTGTTCATAAGCACTTTGTGGGATCATTTTCCAAAGCTGTTCCTCCCTCTCCACAGTCTCCCCAGTACTTTTCAGTTCCCTGGGCCTCCCTTTTTCAGTTCTCCAGCCATAAAGCTGTGGTTTTTAGTTACACCTCTTTGCCCACACTTCTCATTATTGTACCTCCATCCAGTGGGAAGACAAAGGAAAACAAACAACCACAGCTGTTCTGATCAGATAAGAGGCTTTCCTTTCCTAAGTTTTCGGCACCTCTTGGCCCCTATTACCACTGTTGTGGCTACCACCAATCTGCTGAAGAATGCCTGGGGGCTACAGCAGGAGAGAGAGAAAAGAAAAAAGAAATAAATGGGAATTGCCTCACTCTGATCATTAGGAGACTCCTTTGCTCTTCCTTATAACAAAAGGGAATTCTCCTAGGGCTCTCCCTTTCTGTGCCCTGGTGCCCATTTCTAGATTTCAGGCTTCCTGAATCCAGGCTGGGGGATCCCGGAGGAAGAAGGGGTAACTCACCACCAGTTTGGTGATATTTCAAATTAAGGTCTTCCTCCCCAGTTGCCTGCTATTTACTTTACATTGTCTTCAAATAGCTGCTCATGCAGTCTGTCCAGATTTTATAGTTACATTCAGTGGGAGAGACAGGGTGGAGCTGGCTTAATCCATTGTGTTAGGGTTCTCCAGAGAAACAGAACCAACAGAATGTGCATGTGCATATGTGGGTATTTACCTATCTATCTGCATATATATGTGTGTATATGTGTATATGCATATACACAGAGACATAGATATATAAACTAAGGAATTATATCTATACCCATGGTTATATATCTATATCTTACATGATCATAAAGGCTGAGGAGTCCCAAGATTTGCTGTCAGGAGCTGGAGACCAGGAGAGTTGACAGGTAGTTCCAGTCTGAAAACCGGCAGACTCAAGATGCAAGAAGAGCTGATGTTTCAGTTTCAGTCCGAAGGCCAGGAAAGACCTATGTCCCAGCTCAAATAAGTTGGGCAGCAGGAATTCTCTCTTCCTCAACAAAGGTCAATCTTTTTATTCTATTCAGCCCTTAAACTGATTGGATGAAGACCACTCACATTAGGGAGGGCAATCCGCTTTACTTTTATTCAAATGTTAATCACATCCAAAAACACCCTCACAGACACACCCAGAATATTTGACCAAATATCTGGCACCCAATCTTGGCCCAATCAAGTTGACACATAAAATTAACTATCACATTCATCTTCTCCAGAAATAGAATCTTATATAGCATTATAAAATTTGGAATATTTTTCATAAATTACAGATTACAAATATCTGTGATTACAAATACCTGGAACGAATTTTTTATAAAGTAGACTTAAAAACTATCCTTAACATTGTTCGACATGCTAAAACAGTTTGGAAATGTGATCTAGGAACTCTTGACTATCAAGCTCAGATGTGATTTACCTTTTTATGACCACTCCAACTACTAGGTGATGAATATTTTCAAGAAGGACAGGAGTAGTTGCAATAAGACCAGTTAAGAGACTATTGTACAAGTCCAACTGAGAGATGGTGGATATGAAGAGTAGTTGCAATGAGTTGAATACTACAAATAGCAACAAATCAAGAACCGAGAACCAGAGCCCAGGGCTTTTGGCTCCCAGGCCTTTGCATCCAGTAGAATATGATGCTGCCATTAAAAGGAATCCTGGATGTCATGTTATGGAATGTTTGCCGGAATATTCTGTATGACAAAATCTAGGTACACAACAGAGCATGTAACATACTACCATTTGTACACAAAATGAGGCAAGGGAGTTTATATACATATGCATGGTTATAAGTACCTGGATATCCCTGGAAGGCTACAAAAGAAAAGAGTAATGGTGTCGCCTCTGGGAAAAACTGGGACCAGGGGAGGGAAAGAAACAGTCTTCTATGGCTTGAAATCTTCTACCCTTTTCATGCATTCATTTTAAAAACTTAAACAATTAAAAATCAGTGGTTTTCCACTGCCTAAAGTTCTGTGAGTTACAGAAGCTTTCCAGAGAATCTGGTCCCACCTCATCTCTTGTCAAATCTACCTGTGCCTTAATGCTGCAGTCACAATGGACTCTGCAGTTTCCCTATTCTGCCCTTTATATAGATGTTCTGCCTTTTTTACTTCCATTTCTTTCATACCGTTGGTGATCAGTGCTTCCTTGACTTAGAACGTCTTTTCTATCTCCTCTTCACTCCAGACATACAGTGGCCTCTATTTTCATTCCAAACATGCCTTCACTTTAGAGTCTTTGCGTGTACCAATTCCCTCGGCCTGGAACACTCAGCCACCTGATATGTACCTACTCTCTCACTTCCCTCAGGCCTTTGCATGCCTTACCTTATCATGAAACAAAGTCCACCCATGGTCACTTTCTTTCTTTTTTTTTTTTTTTTGAGACACAGTCTGGCTCTGTCGCCCAGGCTGAAGTACAGTGGCACAATCTCGGCTCACTGCAACCACCGCCTCCCAGGCTCAAGTGATTCTTCTGCCTCAGCCTACCGAGTAGCTGGGATTATAGGCACCCACCACCACACCCGGCTAATTTTTGTATTTTTAGTAGATACGGGGTTTCACCATGTTGGCCAGGCTGTTCTCAAACTCTGGACCTTAGGTAATCTGCTGGCCTCAGCCTCCCAAAGTGATGGAATTACAGGCGTGAGCCACTACACCCAGCCCACCCATGGTCACTTTCTAGCCTTTTTTTCTGTTTTTCTTCACATCGTTTGTCACCATGTGATATGTTTTTTTGTTGTTGTTCATTGTATCGCTCTTCCTAGTGGAATAAAAACTCTATGACAGCAGAGACTTTATTTAGGAGTTAAGTAAATACCTTAATTGTGTCCACCTTGCTCTAAAGGAATTAAATAAATCATAAGTAAATCCTTAAAATGCAAAGTTCAGATTTACATCTAAGACACACTATGGCAAAATATATGTGTAAAATGAACATCAATCCATAAAAGGAAATGGACACTGAAGTCTTCTCATCACAAGGCAAGTCCAGAAAACAATAATGATTTCTGAACAAATATATCCCAGTGAACAATATTTTCAAAGTAGAAACCATAAATACAGTCTACTTCTTATACTAATGATTATAGTCTGTGCCCCATTTTTCTAAAAGTGTTCTTAAATAGGCCCTGGACAGTTAAGTCATTTAGAAGCCAAGTTATTATAAGGTTGTTTAATAGTCATGAAATTGAACCCAAGGAGGTAGACACTATATAAATGCCATTAAAAATGGCATGAAGCTTTTAGCCTGATGTGTCTACCTTCACTCTAGAGGACCCTGCAACTGAGAGACAGGCCAGGGCAGCCTTCTCCCTGGACTATGTCGGGTTAGGCTGGGATCTGCCAACTTCAGCTTCTGAGTTTCCCTTTTCTTGCCTGTGTTTCCTGCGGGCCTGCTCTCCTGGGTATAAGCATCGTCTATGGATAGGGTACAGCTCATATACATGTCTGCTGCTGATCTTCAAATGGATGAAGATGGCACCCAGAATCACATAACATGTATTTATCACTTTGTAGTAGTTCTTCATCATCATGTATCTTTTTGGACAAAGGATTCAAAGTAAAAGGGGTGAAGTTTTAAAAATATTTACGTTTTACTATTAAGAGATTGATCTACAGTCTCAGAAAAGTGGGCAGTCTCACTGTCCTAGGGTTACCATCCACCTCTTTTGTGATAATCCACCAAAGAGGTTAAAATACAATTGATTAGGTTTCCTCTAATCACATTTCAGCCCCCATATCACCTCAATTGACGTCAGAGTGTTCTCACAGTTTTGCAGTTTCCTGATTTACGAGCACAGATGGTTAATTACATCCACCATGGGTGTGACAAGCAAGGTTACTAGAAGTAATCTTAAATGTCTTCATTCAAAGCTCTTGGGAATCCCTACAGCAACGAAAATAAGGAGGGGGAAGAGATTAATTAGATTTCTAGAAGAAAGGTGGAGTTTGAGGTGGAATTTAAAAAGAGAGCATAATTTCACAGGGGAAAAAAAAAAACGCTTCAGGGGCTGCAGAAACAGCTAAAGCACATTTGGAGGGCCTGATGATCCACGGAGCAGCCCCTGGGATGGAAGGGGCTGGTGCAACGTGAAGTAAGCCAAACCGAATCCATGCTGTGAAGACTTTTAAACGCCAAACTGAGGCGTCGGAACTTTGCTCCGCGGGCATCGAGGAGCCATCGAAGGTTCTCAGCAGGTGAGTGGCCTAACTGGATTGGTCACTGCAGTGATCCACGTTACAACTTCTCCGGCGCTCTCTGCAGACCCCAGCCCGCGATCAGGCCGGCTTCGCAGTAGGTGGCTCTTGAGCGCCCTGGCAACCGAAGCGCCAGGCCAGGCCACGCCGTGCCGTCCGGGATGCTGACCCTGCCCAGGCGGGAGCCGCCACGCCGCCGCCTGGCGCTGCACCTGGGCCCGGCCCGGCCGCCGATTGGACGGCTCGGGGCGACCCCGCTGTATCGCGAGACGAGATTGGCAGCGGCGGGGCCTCAAGTGCCCCCGCGCTGGCTTTGTATGCGGAGCCGCCTGCCGGTCCTTTAACAATGGGCGGCGCGAGCGTCCAGGCGCTGGGCCCTAGCTGAGGCCGGCGCTTAGCGGCCGACTGTCCGCAGCATGAGCGGGGCCGGCGTCCGCCGCACGCCGGCGGGGCTGGGGCTGTGAGGGCCGCGGTTCCGGGTAAGGGAGCCAGCTTGGGGCCGGGCGGCCCGGCAGGCCTGGGGTAGGCGCGGGGCAGCGGACCCTCCTGGGGTGAGGCGCAGAGCCTGGCTGGCCCGGCCTTTTGTTCCCCTTTCTGAGACCGCGCGGAACGTGCGTTTCTCGGGGCTCCCGGAGAGGAGCAGGCTCCCGACGGCTACGCGGAGACCCCCGGCCAGGCAGACGCTCACCCCTGGGCTTTGCCATGGGAGGGTTTCCCCTCAGCGGGGCTATGACTGTGTCACCTCTCCCCGCTCCTCAGGGAGGGCGGGAGAGCTCCAGCCCCGGACGCAGGGAGCCCCAGCCGGGCCTCCTCCAGCTCTTCCCGAGCTCGCACCTGGCTCCGCGCTTTAGCAACTCAGGGCCCGAGTGGATCCCCTTTTGCCCGACACACAGTCGGGCAGGGAGTCTCAGAGTCCTTCGGCTCTTCCTGCGGGGGCAGACCCGGCTTCGCGTGTGGCGTTGGGGGAAACGACTCGGGTCGGGCTGGGTTGAGGAAGAGTCAAGTGAAGATGAGCAGCCACACCGGGTGGCGTGAGGTCACACCCCCCGGGGAGGGGGCGCAGAGGGTCGCGGGGGAGCCGGCAGTGACCGCGCCTGGGGTGTGTCTTACAGACTCAAGTTGCCGCGTCGGGCTGGGCGCGCCGCCGGGTCCCATGGAGCTGGAGGGGCAGTGGTGGCGAGGACAGCTGGCCGCCGACATTCACCAAGCGCTTCGCTACAAGGTAACTCCGAGGCCCGGCCTGCCTTCTTCTGTGTCTCGCGCCAGTTGTTCTGAATCTCGGCTCTCTAGAAGGTCTAGTCAGGTTCTTTACTCACTATCTTCCGGGCCAGAAAAGGCGAGTTTGCTCATTTGCTCAAGGTTAATTAACTTCTTGGCTCCTTCTCTGGGATGTATCAAAAGAACCTGCAACTTGAATGAGGAGGGAGATGGTAGTTGGGCCAGGGAAGGTGGAAAGGGGTGTTCTGATTTCCAGGTGGATCATGAATTTGATCTTGTATTTTAAAAGATATATACACTGAATTTTTGTTGGGCCGAACAGCCCTCTTTGTTCGAGAGTTGCCGTTGCATGCAGCCAGTTTAAGTCGCTTTTGTACATAAATTCCTCACAGCCTTTCCACTAACTTGCTGTGAGACTTGGGACAAATGAAATTTCTATTTCTTGATTTCCTCATCTGTAAAATGAGGAATAATAAGAAGTGTGCCTTATGATTCTGGGCGATTGTGAAACTTAAGTTAGTACTGTACATGTGCTTAGAAACTGCTCTTGGTATATAGTAAACACCAAGTGATAACTTCTTATCACTTACCTCTCAGGATTTGGGCTGTTCAAAAGCCCTAAAGTGGAGGGAGTTGGCTGCCCCTTCCTGCTGATATCAAAGGCAGAAAGTAAAATTAATAGATATTGGAAAAAAATACTTTTCCAACACAAAGCAAAGTCTGTGTATTGTTGCTATTAAGTAACGATTTTACTCTGCATGTGGCAAGGCAGATTAATGAGACATTTCTGCCTCTTCGATAACCAAAAGAGAGACCAGATCCAAAATGATCTCTAGATTAACTCAGTTTCACCTTGGATAAAGAAAGCCATTTGTTAAATGTAGAAAACTGAGAAAGAAGCAAAACAGCTGACTGTTTCAATAAAAAGGATTCTGACTCTTGGGGTTGAGATCCTGGAATGATAATGAACTTTTATCTTGAGTTTCTGACCAGGTCAAGTAGATTGGAAAACCTAATTCTGACTTAAATTGTTACCCTTTTCTAGGCCTGAGATTTCTAAATGCTACTAATTCTGACATTCAGTCTCTTAGATTCACTAAAATACAGTTCAGCCCCCTAGGAGATGGTTTGTACCACATAAAAATTCTAACTAATGGGATCTCTAGAGTGTTAGTTAGGAAAGAGTTGCAGGTTCTTGGAAAATTGTCCAGATACACTTTTGATCTTTTTCTTTGGCAGATGTCATCTTTCAATGTGAAATGTTTTCTTTTTTAAAAAAATTAATATAGTTGCACATATTTTGAAAAGTAGTTTCAGTGTCAGCCTTTTTATCCCTCTGGTATGTAGTGAAATTAATTAGTTGATATTAACAGTACTTTTTTTTTGAGTTGGAGTTTCACCTGACTTCAGGTGATCCACCTGCCTCGGCCTCCTAAAGTGCTGGGATTACAGGCATGAGCCACTGCGCCCAGCCAAGAGTACATTTTTTAATTGGCATGAAACTTAAAAGGTTTTTCTTGGTGATTTCCATAGTTTTCAATCATTTTATGTGTAGATCATTTTAATTCGTGAGTGATTATCTGAATTAATTTTGTCAATTGAGGTTGGACATGGGTTCTTTGTTTTTTTGTTTGTTTTTTCTCTTAGATTTAGATTTGTTGAAGGCTTTTGTGGATTAGTTTCTGGAGCATCCAAGGCATAAGACCCAACCTTATACTCACTCAAGTTGCTTATGAACTATCAGAGGACAAGGTAGCACAGGGTGTGAAGGAATGCCACTGAAAGTTTTATTGGGCCACCTATGGCCTACTGCCCTGGGTTATCTTTATGTTTAAGCATTATGCAAACCATGGTTCTTACTGGCAACACTTTATAAAAGAATTTACATTAATCTGTAAAACTTAAACTCGTGGACTGGAGAGACCACTGTTTGTAATACACTGAAGGAAACTTAAAATGGCCTTTTCTCCTAGAAAAGACGTGGTAATTCCAGGCTATTAATTGGTGATTCAGTCTGGTAGTCATCTGTTTTTCTTCAACATGTTGATTATTTATGACATACATGATATCATGCCAGGTGTTAGGGCAATAACAGTGAATGAGACATGATCCTTGCCTTCATAGTCTAACCTTATCTATAATTTAGAGCATCCACATTTAGGTCTTCCTTTGGGCAGTTGCCATTGAGATACTGCGGAAGGTATTCTATGTTTAGGCCCTGGTTTGTGGAGAAATATTTGGTGTGACTAGCATTGTGTTTACTAGGGAAGAGTGAAAATGACAATGAATGGAAATCATGCCAACTATCCACTCCCTCAAAAAACCCCTACAAAGCAGCTGTCACCTTACACCCTTTTGTCTCCTTTCTTCTCATTATTTTGCTGTGTATAGTTAGTGTCATAGGCTGTTTGGGAAAGTGTTTTTAGGAGCCTTAATGACAAATGGGAACAATTCTAGCTTTGTGAGAAACATTAAGAAAGTGAAGTCCATTAGTGTTTTCCAGGTGCTTCCCAGGGAGTCTTTAAGACCATGTTCAGGCCACTTTTTGGGAAAACCTGCTCTGGTTTTGCCTTTTTTCCCCAACTCCCTAATCCCTGAGCTAAGTTAGATTTTCTTCCTAGGTGTTGCCATAATAACCTGTGATGACTATATTGTGTGATAATCTCTATATTTGATTCACCTGGTAGAGATAGGCTTGAGACTGTTTTTCCAGCTTTTATGCCTGGGTTAGTATAGTGTCTGCTACATGGGAGATGCTCAATAAATGTCACATGATGGCAGCAAAGGTAAAGTTGCAACTCACTTACACCATTTTAAAGATCCAAAGAAAACAGTTAAGGAGAAAAGAAAAATCCTAGGAACTACATGAGAAATCGGCATCTTCCCTTTATATGGAAAAAAAAATTTTTTTTGGCGAGGCATGGTGGCTCACACCTGTAATCTCAACACTTTGGGAGGCTGAAGCAGGTGGATCACTTGAGTCCATGAGCTCGAGACCAGCCTGGGCAACATAGCGAGACCCTGTTGTACAGAAACTAACTGGGCGTGGCAGTGAGCACCTGTAGTCCCAGCTACCCCAGAGGTTGAGGTGGTTGGATTGCTTGAGCCTGGGAGGTGGAGGGTGCAGTGAGCCAAGATGGCACCACTGTACTACTCCAGCCTGGGCTACAGAAGGAGACCCTGTCTCAAAAAACAACAACAATTGATGTATTCTTTGGCTACACTACTCAATTACATTGACTATTTTCTCCATTTACCTTAGGTAATATTAAGTTAGGTGAATATATAACTTCCCTTTTTTGTTTATTGTAAAATGTATCAACATAAAACTTTTCTCCCCAACTTTTAAGTTCAGGGGTACGTGTGCAGGATGTGCAGGTTTGTTACATAGGTAAACATTTGCCGTGGTGGCTTACTGCACAGATCATCCCATCACCTAGGTATTAATCCCAGCATCCACTAGCTATTCTTCCTGATCCTCTTCCTCCTCCCATCCCCACCCTCTGACAGGCCCCAGTGTGTGTTGTTCCCCCCAACATGTGTCCATGTGTTCTCATCATTTAGCTCCCACTTATAAGTGAGAACATGTGGTATTTGCTTTTCTTTTCCTGCATTAGTTTGCTAAGGATAATGGCCTCCAGCTCCATCCATATCTCTGCAAAGGACGTGATCTTGTTCCTTTTTATGGCTGCACAGTATTCCATGGTCTGTATGTACCACATTTTCTTTATCCAGTCTATCATTGATGGGCATTTAGGTTGATTCCATGTCTTTGCTCTTGTGAATAGTGCTTCAGTGAACATACACATGCGTGTGTCTTTATAGTAGAATGATTTATATTCCTTTGGTTATATACCCAGTAATGAGATTGCTAGGTAAAAGGGTATTTCTGCCTCTAGGTCTTTGAGGAATCACCACACTGTCTTCCACAACGGTTGAACTAATTTACACTCCCACCAACAGTGTAAAAGCGTTCCTTTTTCTCCACAACCTTACCAGCAGCTGTCATAACATAAAACTTACCATTCTAACCATTTTTAACTGTACAGTTCAGTGACATTAGGTACATTTGCATTGTTGTCACCACTATCTATCTTTACAACTTTTTCATCTTCCCAAACTGAAACTCCATACCCATTGAACGATTACTCCCCAATTTCCCACCCTCTAGCTTCTGATAACCACTATTCTACTTTCTGTCCCTGTACTAGGTAACTCATTAAGTGGAATCATACAATAAATGTTCTTTCGTGACTTTCATTTAGCATACTGTCTCCAAGGTTCATCCATGTAGCATATTATCAGAATTTTCTAAGGCTGAATAATATTCCATGTATATACCACATTTTGTTTATCCATTCATCTGCTGGTGAGCATTTGCATTGTTTCCACCTTTTGGTTATTGTGAGTAATCCTGTTTTGAATACGTGTGTACAAATCTCTCTTCAAGTCCCTGCTTTCAGTTCTTTTGAGTATGTACCTAAACGTGGAATTGCTGGATCATATGGTAACTCTGTTTAATTTATTGAGGGATTGCCATACTGTTATCTGTAACAACAACATTATTTTACATTCCCACCAGTAATGTACAAGGATTCAATTTCTCCACATTCAAGCTAACACTTGTGATTTTCTGGTTTTGTTTTGTTTTGTTTTGTTTTTTGATAATAGCAATCCAACTAGGTGTGAAGTGCTGTTAGTGGTTTTGATTTGCATTTCCTAATAATTAATGATGCTGAACAAACATCTTTTTCATGTTTTATGACATTTGTTGGGCATTTGTGTGTATCTTCTTTGGAGAAATGTCTATTCAAATCCTTTGCCCATTTTTATAATCAGGTTTTTTTGTTGTTATCCAGTTGTATAAGTTACTTATATAATCTAGATATTTACCCCTTATCAGATATGATTATAAATATTTTCATCCATTCTGTGGGTTGCCCTTTTACTGTGTTGATAGCATCCTTTGTTAAACAAAAGTTTTTAATTTTGTTAAAGTCCCATTTCTCTTTTCTTTTTTTTTTTTTTGCAGGGCAGGGGAAGTTCTGCTTTTGGTATCATATCCCTATTATTTCTTCTATTGTGATACCTGTTGGGTTTAGTATCAGTATTATGCTGATCTTATAAAGTGAATTTGGAAGCTTTCCATCTTTCTCTATGCTCTGGAAATATTTTAATAGTATAGAATTTTTCCAGTTTTTAAAAAACAAGTTGATATAATATAGTCCTGAGATTGAACAGTGATTTTAGGTGTATGAGAGGATGATGGGAAAGGGCAGATCATAAAACTGTTAAAAGGGAAACAAAATTAGAAGATACTAGAGGAAAGGTACTGGTTTCTACACTGTTGCAAGTATAATACTGTATGCAGCATATCCACTTATCTATTACCTTCTAACCAAAAGTTCTGAGCATCTTGGATAGGTGTAGGGGCATGTGTGTGGTATGTGGTTGGTTTTTTTGTCAGGGATGTTGTTCTGAAAACACCTGGTAGGGAAAACAGGATTCTCTTATTAAAAATCTTTGTAGGATGTATCCATTCTAGAAAGCAAGAAACAAGAACATCTATAATTGTTCACATCAGAAGTGGTTAAGAGTAAGGAGAAAAATTTGGTTTTAAATGTCATTCATTATCCCTCCACTTAACTTTTTCATTTTTGTATTCCAGTCAAGAAAAGTATGTTTTAGGCACTTGTAATACTAATATATTGGAAAAACAATGTTAAGTCATTGCCTTGTGGGGATACGTCTACAGATAGGTCAGACTAAATGTTGTTCCTTTTGACTTAGGAGCTGAAGTTGCCCTCCTATAAAGGCCAGTCCCCTCAATTAAGTCTCAGACGGTATTTTGCTGACTTGATTGCCATTGTGAGCAATCGCTTCACACTCTGCCCTTCTGCCCGCCATCTTGCTGTCTATTTACTGGACCTGTTTATGGACCGCTATGACATCTCTATCCAGCAGCTGCATTTAGTTGCGCTTTCCTGCCTGCTTCTAGCAAGTAAGTATGAATCTGATTTACCTGACTGGAAATTTCTGATGTTTATATAATAAAATAAATTTATGTAGAGCTCAGTGAAATATCATCAAATCCCATTCATTCCGGTTCACTAGTATCAAGAAGCTTATATTAAAAGTGCTTCTCAGTGTAATAATTCTTAACCAGGCATTGAAAAATGGCTTTGGAGCCTGTTAAAAACATGTGCCTAAGCCGTACATCCTTGGCCACTCCAGATCTACTAAGACAAAATCTACATAATGGGTACTGGGTATTTTTTAACTTTTCAAAAAAGTTCCAAAGGTGATTTTGATTTACCTTTCCAATTGAGAACCATTGTCTTAAAGCAGTGGTTCTAAACCAGGAGCAGTTTTGTCCCACAGGGAACACTTGGCAACGTGTACAGACGTTTTGGTTGTCACATCTGGTGATAAAGTGGGAGATGCTTTTTTAGCATCTAGTACATAGAGGCCTGGGATGCTGCTAAACATCCAGTAGTGTACAGGACAGTTCCCATAACAAAATTCTCTGTCCCAAAACATCAGTAGAGCTAAAGTTGAGAAACTGTCTTAAAAGTACCATATTCTTATATTAGAATACTTTCTACTGACTAAATAATGAGTTGGCTTAATGAACTAAAAGTTAATGTGCAACTACTACAAATGTGAAAACTTTTGCTTATGCATTAGACCAACTATGTAGTAGGCTCCAAGATACAATCTGATACAACCATATTTGTTACTTAGTACAGAATATACTGGTGGACCTTTTGGCCCCTCTTTCTCTTTACATCTTCCTATACCTCATTTCATTGCTTATTGGTACTCTCACTGAAGATAGGGCACATAAAGGAATTGAAATTGTGTTTTTTTCTTTTAATAATGTGGAAGATTGTATTTGATATGGAAGTTGAATCAGTAATAGAGTTTCTCTATATTCATGTTATTACAATGAATTTATAGTATGTAGATGTATTGATAACCTTCACTTTTAACTCTCACTTGAGGGATAAAGATTGTATTTGATATTGAAGTTAAATCAGTAATGTAGTTTCTGTATTATCCATGTCATTATAATAGAATCTTAAAGTAGTATGTAGATATACTGATAACCTTCACCTCTAACTCTCACTTGAGGTTTTGGGGTCAAATATGGCTGGGATGAAATAAGGAACATTCCCCCTATATCCATGCCACCAGAGTTCTTTAGCACTTCTATGCTTGGCTGCTTATAATCTAAAACCAAATGTAGTCCTGTGTAGTATCATTTCTGGTACTAATCTCTTCTCAGATTTTATTTTCTGACCTTTATTCTTCCTTTGATCTGATGACCTCAACTACTTATTTTGTCCCCTGGAATGTCCTTTTGTAAGTTATTTCAGATCCATTGTAGAACCAGGCTGAATGTAAATAAAACACAGCTGCAGCATGACTTCCCACTGCCTATATGTTAAGGTGGAAACTGCTTAATGTAGTGTTTAGAATCTTTCATCTGGACCCAGCCACCTTTCCAGTCTCATTCCCATGTACGTTGAGCAAAATTCTTAGAATACCATTTACTTCCTGAATATCTACATTTCCCCTTTAATCTATTGTTCTCTAAAATTCAGACACTTCACTCATCCCTCATACCCCCACCCAGGAGCCAGAGAGGTAATGCTTGTACATTTATAATTAACCTTTAATTTAGCCTTTAATTAAAGTTTCATGCTCATAAGTAATCATGTGTGTAATACTATATGTGTTTAATCACTGGCTGTGAAGCCCTTTGGGGTTTAATAGTTTGTATAAGATTGGAAAAGCTCACACTTGACAGTTTAGACGTGTGAGTCCACAAATAAAATGGCCTTTTGTTACTGTACAGAATGTTTATTATAGAATCAGTTTACAGTAGAGTGTCACTGGAAATCAGACATGCAAGTTAGATTATTTTAAAAACTTGGTATCATTAATGGAAAGTAACTGTGTGGCCATCACTGTCATTTTAACACTACCACCTGCTCTATGCCTGTGATTTTTAAAGTGTAGTGTGGGCCAAGTGGGAAGGTCATCTTTGTGTACCATCTTAGGTTGGTTGGAATGGAGTTTTCAATTGTTCTTATTTTTAAATTATATATTTCTATTAGTTTAAGGTCATGAACAATTTATTTTATTGAACTATTTGGATTAATATCAGTGGTAAGATGTAGTTATTTGTGACTCTTTCCAGTAATTAGGCATTAGGATCTGTATTTGCTAGGGTTCAAATATGAATTATCACCTATTACTGAAAGAACTGGATACCTCCCTCCTTTTTCTGCTGATGCCGCCTGATTTCCCTTTCCTTGAGGGAAGAAGCAATTCTTCCCTCAAGGGAAAGTAATGTATGTGAGGTATTCTTCAGGATTTCTGCTCCTCCCAAGTAGCAAGTTGTTCAAAAGAGTTTGAGCTATCAGCTCTACACCAGGGTCAGGAATTGAAGAGGTTGGCCCTTAGCAGGCAGCAGTCTCTCTACCCTTGCCCCCCAACCCTAGTCTGTAACTTTACAGCAGAAGAGCTTAGGATTCTTATAAACTGATAAACTATTTTCAGTGTCTGATTCCTGTTTTAAATTTGTGGAGTTCATTGTAATGGGAAGCTGTAGGTGGTTTGGCCAAAGATGAAGCATACCTTGTAAGTTCTAGAAGCAAATGCTTATGTCTACACTATCAGAAGAAGAAAGGGCCTACAGATTATCTCTGATTGGAGAGCTATGTATAGTGTTTTGGAGCAATGACCATAGTGATGGATTCCCTGGGTTGGAATCTCATCAGCAATATGAATTTCAACAACCCTTGAATCTCAGGTTATTTCTTTATAAGATGGAAATAAAGATACCTTACAAAGTTGTTCTGGGATCAAGTGGGGGTAATATGTTTAAAAGCATGTAGGAAATGGAAACATTAAAAGATTAGCATGGTAATTACTAATTCCCCCATAAGTTGCTCTGTTACCTTTAGCCTGCCTCCTTTACCCTAAAGGTTTTGACCTATTTCAAACTGGACCCTAATTTGTCCAGGGACGTTCTCCTATTCCAACTCTTTCGCATGTATGCCCTGGCTTCCCTTGGCTTCTGTGACCAACATTACATTTATGGAGCATGTGGAAGTAATCTTGGAGATAAGATTTCTCATAATTTGCTCAAGATCTTACATAACTAAGAAATGATCTTAGAGTCAAGACAAAGTGAAAAGTAAGACAGAGGCTTTTAGTAGTAACAATTGGTAACAAGTGCTTGTTTCCCCTTGCCAACCAACACTGGGTTAGCAAAGCTTTTTACTGATCTGTGAAAATTTATATCTCACAGTTAGTTTAATTTACATCTCAATTTTTAATGAGCTCAGAATTTTTTTCTATGAATTACCTTTTTCTTTTCTTTGCCCATTTTTATATTAGATTCATTTTATAAATTTGTGATAATTCTTAGTGTATGTTAGGGATGACTTTTTTTCCCCCTACTTAGTAATAATAAAATAGAATGTGGGTTGGCAGAGCACTCGGTGACATCTGATCCGTGCCCTATTCAGTATATAAATCTTCTCTACCACATACCTGCTATTCACTGCTGGCTTTGAAAATGTGTTGGTTTCCATGGCTGATATGAACATATCCTATAAAGGAAAGACAACCCAGTGTTTTTGTTTCTGTGGCCTCTAATTCTTTATTTTCTGGGAAGCAGATATGAATTTCCTGTGCCCTTATTTCCTATTTGGGGCCTTTATCAATATAATCACATGGCTTCTGGTATTTCCTTTCAATTGAAGAAACTGATCTTTGTGATCTGTGTAGTAATGTGGATAAGTAAACTTAAAATGAACATACGCATAGCAGCACAACAGAAACTATAGATAGGAATGCAGGTACTCAATTGACGTTATCACACTTTTTGAAATCTTTTAATATTCATGTATCTGAATATTTATTACTATACATAATGAAAAAGTTCCAAAAAAATTGAACCCTGAATTAAAACCCCAAGTATGGTTGTTTATTCAGAATCAGATTATTCTTAACTTTGCAAGATCAGTATGCAAAGTCTTTCACACTTTTAGTAGCCAAATATTTTATAAATGTAAACATCCCATAGATGCTTAATAATACAGAAATCTGTCAGTTCTGGTCTAGAAGTGCAAATTTGGGAATTCAAACATAAATTTTCCTTTTGGCTTCCATTTTTGGTTTGATTTAACTTATCTGACCTTAAATGGATTAGCCAACCTCACTACCTTGGTTTTTGAGCAGTGAAATTGGTCATATGCAATTTTTTTCCGAATGGTGAAGATTTCAAGGAGATAATATGAAACATTCTTGCTCCTTGAATTATGATGTGTTAATTTCTTCAAAGGAACTTTAAGCATAATATAAATAAACTCATTAATTTCTACAGTATTCCTTTGAAGTATTCTGCCAGTATTGCTGTTGCTACACAAATGGCAGGGTGCTTGAAGGCTGTAATTATTCATCCAGAGACACTGAACTAAATTCCTAGGTCATTCTCCTTCTGAAGAATTTCACTTCATACTAGGAACACTGGTTTCCTCTTCTTTTTTCAGGCAATATGCTGGATAACTATGTCATACAGACCACTTTAGTGCTTTCAACTTTAAGTATTTGCTATTGGCAAAACTTGTTAAATTGATCTTTATGTGATTTTAATTAGGAAGGGCTATCTAGATTCAAGTCTGAATTACTTAAGTTTGGGATCAACTTCTACCTGCCGCAATAGAGTGGTTTAGATCTAAGGAAGTTCACCTCTCTGCCATCACTCCTGCTTCTTTGGGCTTAGATTCTTCACAACACATGAGCTTAGAATCTCCTGGCATAGGCATAATATGATGGTTTTAAACCTTAAATCTAAAATAGAACACAATAATAGGAGCTTTAGTTATATTTCCTTTCTTCTGTGGACCACCATGGAACAAAGACCCAAAGAGGCTTGATGACAACTCTGGTTCTGTTGCTGCATCTGGAAAATCATAATAGTACTTAATAGTTTGTAAATGTTCTCCAGCCATCAGTTCTAGAAATACTTTCTAAGATGAAGGCTTTATATATAGAGACAGTAAAATGCATGTTTGGAAAGTAAAGTGTAAGATGGTACATAATCTATAGAAACATTCTGGGGCTGGAAAGAGAATCTTATTCTTCAGCTGTGCATAGTTGAAATCTTATAGATGGGTATTTCCAGAAAAGAAATTAATCCCTTTGAATAATGTTCAGCCATCATATTGTCTTTACTCCTATTCTGCTTTCAGTAAGGGAATTTAAAAGCAGATATAAACTATCTCCCCCATGCCCCTTTTTTCTTTAACAGACTAGATTTTTGTTTTGAATTCAGAAGAAGTGGGGGATGGGGCTTTTTGTGGAATGATAGTGCTTGTGTTAAATGTTCACCCAGTTTTTCCCTTCAGTCTCTCTCTGGAATTGAGATTATGTTGATGCCAAGATGAAACAATTGGAGCTTAACTATTTTTTATTTCAGATAACGCTGTGACATTAAATTGTTAAAACTATCTCCTACTCTTGGCCGGGCGTTGTGGCTCACACCTGTAATCCCAGCACTTTGGGAGGCCAAGGCGGGCAGATCACAAGGTCAGGAGATCAAGACCATCCTGGCTAACATGGTGAAACCCCGTCTCTACTAAAAATACAAAAAATTAGCCAGGCGCGGTGGTGGGTGCCTGTAGTCCCAGCTACTTGGGAGGCTGAGGCAGGAGGATGGCATGAACCCGGGAGGCGGAGCTTGCAGTGAGCCAAGATCGCGCCACTGCACTCCAGCCTGGGTGACAGAGCGAGACTCCGTCTCAAAAAAAAAAAAAAAAAAACAAAACTATCTTCTATTCAAATCAAATAATTTATTTTACCAGCTACCACCCACCTGCAAAAAAAATTTCCTGAAAATATTCAGCTGATGAGATTGAGTTATTTTTTTCACTGGTACATGACTATTTCCATTCTATACTAGAACACTGATCAAAATGTTTATGTATTTCAAGCATTTTTTTTTTTAGGAGATTGGGGAAAGGTTGGGGATGGTGGCACTGGGAAAGAAAACAGGGTTCTGGCATAATTGTATCTGTGTAAGGTAAGTACGTCTTTGGATCTAAATCCTGGCAATAAGACAGCAAATCCCATTTTACTGACTAGACCTATAATGATCACTTGCCTAACATTTTCTCTCCCCTCCCATCCCCTTTTCTTATAAGGTAAATTTGAAGAAAAAGAAGATAGTGTGCCTAAGCTGGAGCAGCTCAACAGCCTGGGTTGTATGACTAATATGAATCTAGTATTAACAAAACAAAATTTGCTACATATGGAACTATTATTATTAGAAACCTTTCAGTGGAACCTCTGCCTTCCAACAGCCGCCCATTTCATTGAGTATTATCTCTCTGAAGCAGTACATGAAACAGATCTTCATGATGGCTGGCCAATGATTTGCCTGGAAAAGACTAAACTCTACATGGCCAAATATGCAGATTACTTCCTGGAAGTATCGTTGCAAGGTGGGTTGTTGTGAATACCAGTAAGTGACTTGTGCACTTGTGACTCGTGTATTCTGTTCCTTAAGTTCATTTTTGGTGTCTCCACAGATTATGCCTTTCTAAATTATGCACCTTCTTTAGTAGCTGCTGCATGTGTGGCTTCTTCGAGGATTATACTTCGTCTTTCTCCAACGTGGCCTACAAGACTACATCGTCTTACTGCCTACTCTTGGGATTTCTTAGTGCAGTGTATTGAACGACTATTGATGTAAGCCTTTTTATTCTTGTGTTTGTACTTTCTCATTAACAGTTTTCTTCATGTATGAGGTGCCCTGAAAACAACTTCTGAAAGGCACAGAGTTCCTAGGTTATTTGCTTTTGGCAGCAGTTACTTGCTGCCATGAGCAAGCCCATGTATGAGCAGAACTCTAGGGAAGGAGAGTCCCTTTTGGCCATTAACCAGTTAGAAGGTGTCATTGCTAGAATAATTCTGGGCACATGATAAGGAAAGGAGCTGCTTTTGTGTGTCTGTAAGTCAGTAACTCTGAGATCAGTCCAGGCCAGCCTTGCCTCATTCCTAACATCTTTGAATTTTGGGGGCCACCAGGATGTTACCAAAGTGGCAGCCACACTTAACGTGCTTATTATGGACACATCTCCCAAACTGGAAATAATCCTCAAAGCTACCAGGAAGGTTCACATCAAGGGAAATAGCTTTAGAAGGACACAAGCGAGGTCTCACTGTTGTTGGAATTATGGTGCAGTGACTGCTACCTGGATAGTGGTGGCAGGTGGTGGAAGAAGCTGTTGAGGAATTGGGGATGGGGCATGATTTTCTTGCAAATTCTTCTCAAATAATATTTTTAATAGTTGCCTTTCCATGTTTCAGCGCTCATGATAATGATGTGAAAGAAGCAAACAAACAGAGAGGGCAAGCAGGACCTCAGTCAGCGCAACTAAGTGTATTCCAGACAGCCTCCCAGCCATCACGGCCAGTTCACTTTCAGCAACCTCAGTATCTCCATCAGACACATCAGACCTCACTGCAGTATCGCCATCCTACATCAGAACAACCAAGCTGTCAGCAGATTGTATCGACCACACACACCTCATCTTACACACTACAGACATGTCCTGCTGGCTTCCAAACTAGTGTTCAGGGCCTTGGGCACATGCAGACTGGTGTTGGGATGTCATTGGCAATACCAGTAGAAGTTAAGCCCTGTCTGAGTGTTTCTTATAACCGGAGTTATCAGATAAATGAACATTACCCTTGTATTACTCCATGTTTTGAAAGGTGATTATGTGTGAAGCTGGTAACTGACCCAGACTGCTTTGTGACATGAAGCTATGGGTAAGCATTTTGTAAACTTCTGTTCAAAAGGAAAGGGATCTAAGTGACATCAGAACTCTTCAGGTACCAGCACCAGGAAGACTGAATATCCCTTTTAATGCACCATGAATCCTGGGAGGACTAAGCAAATTAACAGTATGTCAAATTCTGTTACAACAAATCCCTGTATGACAAAAATGTTCAAGTCCTGGCTGATGGTCCAAATATTTCAAAAATATTCAGTACAACAGAAAATTTGGACAGACTTCAATTTGCCATTTTGAGATTTGACCTGTGGTAGTATCTGGGCCTAATGTTGGCTTGTAAGTCAAAGACTAAATGTTTATCTTATCTATGGACTTGCCAAACAGTCTTTTATGAAGGAAAGTTACAGTATTAATTTTTGAAAAGGTTTTTTTTATTCTGCAATTTTTTATTTTTGTTCTACACATGAATTTTTGACTAAGTTTAAACTCATGAATTGTTACGCTATACCAATCTGTGCAGTAAAAAAAAATTTTTTAGATGATTCTATATAACTTCGTCTCACAAATAGTATAGGTATCTGGATTTATATACTAAAATTAAGGGTGGAGAAGATCTTATTTTTTAAATCATGGTCATAATTTTTCTTTTTTTCCCTAAGTGATCAACCTCAAATTTTTAGAATTAAAATACATTTAACTCAGGGAATTTGTACTACTTGGAAACACTTAACTGTAATGCAACATGCCTTGGGAATGTTATAGTGTGAACTACCTTTATAACATAGGTTAAAATACACTTGCTAGGGTGTGTTTTCAAATGAGAACATAATATTATAGCTCAGAATGAAGTGGTAGTTCCTGTGATTCATAATACATATGTAGGTTTTGCATATCTCCGTGCAATCCGTGATTTATACTCAGAATCGACATTCTTAAAAAGTTATTTCAAGGGATGGCATAACTGTAAGAGGTCAGTGCTAGAATAAAGTCCTGTAGGTTTATTTTGGAAGGGACTGTGGCCAGGGTAGTTCTCAGGTTGTGCTAGAGCAGCACTTTGTTATGTGGAAGACAGGTTTTTTAAGCAACCTTTGAATCCAGCTCTAGTCAGTCTAAGCAGGCAAAGGTAACTGATGACTAAATTTCAGCAGCTACTTTCATTGGATTGACCCTACAACTGCCCTGGGACATTTCACTGTACCGGTATTAACTGCAAACAGCAATAATTGTCATTACAGCAAGGGCAGTTTGGGGGTAAAGCATTTTGGAGGAATAACCTTAAAAAGTTAAAAAGTCATTGTAATGACTGATAAACTGTATACATCGTGCTCCTTTCTGTGGGAGAAGAAAGATTTGGTGGAGGGAAGCTGGTTTAAAAATTAGTAAGGTGTGTCTTTTTGTGTTTTTTTAAGATAGCACTTGAATAGAAGGGAATCTGCATGGCAGATATGTGACTGCCACAATATGCATTGAAGACAAACTTACTATAAAGATGTTGTGGGTATGCAGCAGGAGTCTCAGTAATCAAGCCAATGGCCTTTGTCAGGAAGGGAAGGGGCTCAACACAGTGATGGACTGATCCAGATGGCTCCCGGGGATGAATGTGGGTGGGCAGCTTCTGTCAGCATGAATGCTTAGAGAAATATCCTTTCCTTAAAAAGAAAATAACTTTTATATTTAGAGTACATAGGGCAGGATGTGGATTTATTAGTCTGGTAGATAAAATGAAAAACCACTCAGGTAAGAACACTCACTCATGGCAGTTTTTAAGCATGAAAATTGTTTTTCTGAAAGTATCATCACTTTTCCTTTTTAAAGAAGGCTGCTAATTGGATTTTGGTAGTTCTTACCTCAAGAAAACTTGAATTATTTGGGGGAAAGTAGGCTCAAAAGAGAATATATCTTTCACATTCACATTCAGAACCCAGCAACCTGGAGTCCAATTTTCAGTATTTTAACTACCTCAATAATACTATGAATGTAAGATATTGGGATAGAGATCCCAACTTGAAACAACAGCCAGTGCCTGTGGTAATTTAATGTCTTGTCAAATACTTTTATTGATTGGTTTATATGCCATTCTTGTTATAGAAGAATATGCCTTTTAAAAAAGCTTATTAATAACACTTTCCCAATTTATATTTTAAAAAGCTAAAGAACACTGGATTAATAATCTTTTGGGAGGGTAGAATAAAATAATTGATTACTATTGCTGCATACCCGGGGTGGGATGGGGTGGTTGGAGAACCAGAACTATTTTTAAAACATTAGGTTTCAATATAAATACAACTCACAACTGCTAGCTTTGGGGGGGGTGGGGGAGCATTGTGTGGGTTTTGTTTTGTTTAATTTATTGATTAGTCTTTAAAGTAGGCTTTTTTTTTTTTTTTTTTGAGAATACTGGACCATCATTAAATGTGTACTGTGAAGAGATTAATATGTATGAAGGGCTTTACCAAAGTCCACTAAATAAACACTACTCAAGTACAGACTGCAAACCAAAATGTATCTGTGTTATGACATTAATTGCAAATAGCAAGTATGGTGCTAAAGTCTACACCAATGGAATTAGATGAGTGCTATGCACTTAATTTTAAAATAAAACTAGTTTTCAGTAAAATGGCTTTGGTATTTTTGTTTTAAATACAAACTTGTATATTTGTAGCTCTAGTGAACCATCTCATCATGTAATTCAGACTTGGAATCATGATTATATTTACTAAAAGCCATCAAGATGTAGAATATAGCCATTAGTGGCATAAAACATCTGTTCATTACGTATTCCATACTGAGCATTAAAGCCCACAAAAGTATACTGGACACCACTGTTGCCTTTTGAGCTTAAAATCAGTTGTTAGTACATTAGCAACTACAGATTCTAATTTATTCAACAATCATGCAAGCATCAGAAAATTTGAAGTTTGATCTCAAAAGTAGGGCCACAGAAAATGGTTAAAGCTGTGAGAAGGAATATAGGGTCTACAGTGAGTGAGAATGGTCTGTTTACCTGAGTATAAATATCATTTGCTACTTAATTCAACTCAAACCTTAGCAGATGGAATTTGTTTTGAAAAGTAAAATTTAACAGGTTTGTACAAGTCGGTTAGGAATTTACACTGCCTTTTTTAAAAGCATTTTTGAAATTAGTCTCAAAAGTATCGTATCGTCACTTGTTCTGGCACAGTGCCAGGGTTTAGCAGCCCTCAAGAGTTAATATACCATGTTCTTTAGGGCTGACTTTAAGAAAAAGAACAAGCATTCCAAACCAGGCCAGGTAGCTTTGCCTTGAGGTGATCTGAGCCCCATGTGGCAAGTTTATAACCAACAACCGCCTCTCAGGCACATGGTAAAAGCCTCCCTAGCCTCAAGCAGCTTACATCTAGTTTGATAAATACAACTAGCACACTTGAAGCGATTAGGCTAGTAGAGGCCCGCACGGTGGCTCACACCTGTTGTAATCCCAGCCTGGAGTTTGAAGCCAGGCTGAGGCCAGGAGTTTGAAGCCAGCCTGGGCAACATGGTGAAACCCTGTCTCTACTAAAAATACAAAAACTAGCTGGGTGTAGTGGCACGTACCTGTAGTCCCAGCTACTCAGGAGACTGAGGCACAGGAATCACTTGAACTCAGGAGGTGGAGACTGCAATGAGCTGAGATCACACCACTGCACTCCAGCCTGGGCAACAGAGCTAGACTCTGCCACTAAATAAAATCAGGCTGGTGTAGTCTGGAACTCGGTTTAATATCGTGTTAGTTTAGGAATCACTCAACATTCATTTTTCAATCCCTTAGATTTTAAAGTAACAAGTACAGTCAGTTGACAGCATAAAGACCAGGCTCAGGGATCATATGGGAAGGACACCTGCTATCCTATCCTTGCTTGACTACCACTCTCTTTCCTCCCATAACACCCTCTGCCTCCCAGGTAAGCATCACCACCCTGAATTTAGTTCTTAAGTCCATGAAGCCTTGACATGGTATGCAATTTATATGTAAATGATTTCCGCTGTTATTAAAGTTTTGTCTACTCAAAGGGACCTGTAATTAAAAATGGTAAGAGTCACTGTCTTGTATCCATTTACTTGCTAGTTTCTCCCTACTAGAACCTTGGTTAGGCTGTTCTCGCATTGCTATAAAGAAATACTCAGGACTGGGTAATTTATAAAGAAGAGAGGTTTAACTGGCTCATGCTTCTGTAGGCTGTACAGGGAGCATGGAGCTGGCATCTGCATGGCTTCTGGGAGGGCCTCAAGAAACTTACGGCAGAAGGGTAAGCAGGAGCAGGAATCTCACATGGTGGGAGCAAGTGGGGGTAGGCGAAGGTGCCACACACTTTAACCAGATCTCACGTTAAGTGAACTCACTATCACAAGGACAGCACCAAGCCATGAGGGATCTGCCCCCATGACATAAACACCTCCCACTTGGCCCCACCTCCAACACTGGGGATTACATTTCAACATGAGATTTAGGTGGGGACAAATATCTAAACTATGTCAAACATATCTTCCCTCTGTCTGCCAGGCTGGAGCGCAGTGTCGCCATTATGGCCCACTGCAGCCTCGATCTCCTGGGCTAAAAAAATTCTCCCACTTCAGCCTCCTGAGTAGCTAGGATCGTAGACACACACCACCACATGCCTGGCTAATTTTTACAATTTTTTGTACAGGTGGTGGTTTGCCATGTTACCTAGGCTGTCCTTTTTTTTTTTTCTTAAGATTTTTAATTTTAGAACAGCTTAGATGTATAGAATTATTACTAAGATAGTACAGAGTCCCCATATATCCCACAGCCATTCTCTCATTATTAATATATTCAGATGGTACATTTGTCACAATGAACCAGTACTGATGTACTATTACTAACAGAAATCCATGCTTTATTCAAATTTCCTTAGTTTTTCCCTAATGTCCTTTTTCTCTCCCAGATTCCTATGCAGGATATCACATTACCTTTAGCACTCAGGTCTTAGGCAACTCTGGTTGTGACAGTTACTCAGACTTTGTCTGTAATGACCTCGACAGTTCTGAAAATCCGTGGTTAGGTATTTCATAGAATGAACATACGTTTCTTGAGAGCAGGGATTTTGTCTTACTCATCTTATGCCCCTGTGTGTGATAGGGATCTGATGTATGATAGCATATCATAGGCTCTTGGGATGTAGGTAACAAAAAATTGGCCAGCACGGTGGCTCACACCAGTAATGCCAGCACTTCTGGAGGCCAAGGTGGGTGGATCACTTGAGCTCAGGAGTTCAAGACCAGCCTGGCCAACATGGCAAAACCCCATCTCTACAAAAAATACAAAAACTAGCTGGGCGTGGTGGTGTATGCCTGTAGTCTCAGCTACTTGTGGGGCTGAAGCAGGAGGATTGCTTGAGCCCAGGAGGTCAAGGCTGCAGTGAGCCATGTTTGTGCCACTATACTCCAGCCTGGGTGACAAAGTGAGACCCTGTCTCAAAAGAACCACCACCACCAAAACAAAACAAAACAACAACAAAAAATGCAGTCCAAAAGTAGGCAGTGACTAATAAACAAATGCTGCCTTGGGTTGATTTAAAAAGTAGAGTACTCTGATCATAGGAAGGCACAGTCCCATCAGATTCAGCACTGGTTAGATTGTATCTACAAAAATCTTGTGAACTGAATTTTAAGTGGAATGGTGATAAACCCAAGTTTTGCCACAAGCTGGTGATGGGTCCAGGAATCATGTTATATGAGTAACAACTGAAGGAACTGGTGGTGTTTTCACCTGGGGAAGCCTAAGGAAAGGTAAAATGCTTGTCTTCCCAGATGTGAGAAGTCCTATTACTGCAAAGGGCAGAATTAAGTCAGTGGTCCAAAGTTTCTCACATTTCAATGAATAATAAGCCAGAATGTTACAAACAGAGCAGTTCTGCTTTGAGAGTTCCTGAGTTCCTAGTTAACAGAGGCCCCTGACATGGGATGGAAGTAATCCTTGAACTTGGGTGTAAACATCTTCCAATACTCAAGAGCTTCTGAAGCTCTAAAGAGTTTCTGGAGAGTTTCTAAAGGCTTTATGGACCTGGGACTTGAGCTGGGTGTAGAAAGAAGGGACAAGCTTCAGCTAGACTAAGGCAGTCATCACCCCTAGTGTTGGCACAAAGCAGACTGCACTAGCCTGGCTGAAGCCCTTCCCTTCTTATATTCTCAGCTCAATTGCTGGACAGTGAGGGCAGACTCATTGAGAAGTTGCAGAGGAAATAAAGTTGAGTGAGTAGAATGAGGTTGGGTTATGGAGTTTTGAAAGCCAGAGGAGAATACAGACTTTGTGGGGTTAGAGATATCGCTGAGGATTTGTGATATGATACTGGTGATTTTAGGAAGAATGATGATTTTAGGAAGATTGGTTTTAGAATAATTATTTTAGAAAATGGTGGTTTTAGCAAGAATGATCTGACAGTATCAGGGTAGGTTAGTAAGAGGAGATGGGAGTCAGAAAGCTTTCTGCAATAATGACAAATTGAGTAAGAGTGGTACATGGATATTTAATGGTACAAAGGTAAACCCTAAGAAAGAAAACAAAATTGATAGAATTGAGGGATAGAATAAAGGAAAGGAAATATACTAATTCTGTTATTACTTATAAAAGTGAATTACAAATACTGAGATACTGGCTAAACAGAAAACAGAAATACTGATTATACAATCGGTATTACAAAGTTAACTACAAGAACAAACACACAAAGCTTCCTAATTATTAAAAGAAGGAATAAAACAAAGCGAACTTTCCATATAGTAAAGTATACTTTAAAGGTATAAGTAGCAAAAGTATAACAAAATAATCTGACAGAACTAAGTCCAAACATATCAAATCAATAAATGAAAACAAACTCAACTATTAAGAGAAAAAGAACTTCAGACTGAATCACAAAGTGAAACTCAAATCTATGTTGTATGAGAGACAGGTCTAAAATAAAATGATTCAGAAAGGTTGAAGATCAACGAAAAAGTAAAGAGATACCAGAAAAACTCAAACAAAAAGCAAGGATCAAGATCTTAATAACAGACAAGGCTGAATTTTGGCCAAAATGTATTAAACCAGATTTTTAAAAGGGCACTTTGTAATGCTAAAGGTTACAGTTCATGATAAGGATGAAGAGTTATTAATACTTCTGGATCAAATAACTGTAGCAATATTACGCAAAAACTATAAAGGTTTTACAGAGAAATAAAAGAAAAACATGGGGCCGGGCGCGGTGGCTCGTCCCTGTAATCCCAGCACTTTGGGAGGCCGAGGCGGGCGAATCACGAGGTCAGGAGATCGAGACCATCCTGGCTAACACGGTGAAACTCCGTCTCTACCAAAAATACAAAAAGTTAGCCGGGTGTGGTGGTGGGCGCCTGTAGTCCCAGCTACTCCAGAGGGTGAAGCAGGAGAAAGCTCCAGGAGGCGGAGCTTGCAGTGAGCCGAGATGGCGCCACTGCACTCCAGCCTGGGTGACAGAGCAAGACTCTGTCTCAAAAAAAAAAAAAAAAGATGGCAGGTAACAAACTAATTTATTTCTCTAAGTTCATGACAGATCAGTAACATTTAAAAAAAAAAGCAAGGATATACAAAACCCTAACACACCATTATGGTACATCTAATGGACACATATTAGATGTTCTGAGAAGGAAATGGTACAGACCCAGAATAACAAAGATGGCAGAGAAAACAAAGGACACTGCCAGATGTACAGAGATAGCCTGTCACGCATGCCAACAGCAAAATTCTGTCTTCTAAAGAGTCCTTAGATAACTGAAATTGCTTTCTTTGTTGACCCATCTAGGTGCCTGAGATCAGAATATCCTTACTGGCCTCTTTGCTAGCTACCAGCTAATCTGCAGCTTATCCAGGGAAAATAAAATTCATGGTTTCCAAACTGCAAAAACACTTCCACTTTTGCCTTTGTTAGATGAGGTCAATCCATTACTGGATTTCACTTTACACAACAGTATACTAATAACTGACTATATTTCTGTAAGTTTTCTTGGATAATATCAAACTCTAATGTGAGGTTTTACAAAACTTGACTATGTATTAATCCACCAAAAAACTGCATCAATTCCAAAAAGTAGAATTAATACAGAAGACATATTCTGATGAAAATGTGACTAAAAAGAAATATGTAATAGGACCAAAGAACTCAAATAATCTTTAGGTCAAATAAGAAATCGAAACTGAAATTTCAAAGTATCTAGAAAATCACTTGTAACAAAAATTCTACATATCATGAGCTCTGGGATAAAACTAAAGCAATGCTCAGAATAAAATTAACATCCAACTGAAAAAGTCTAAGAACAAGAAACCAAACAAAAGCAGGAGGAAAGAAATAAGACAAAAGCAGTAAAAGTGAATTATAAAAGAGAAAAAGAAAAAAACTAATACCTACCTACACACGCAATACAACTAAACAAGAGAAAATAAAATACAGCTTAAACATTGGGAAGGAGGAGGTAAAATTACAACTATTTGCAGAATCAATGTATACCTGGAAATGCAAGGTAATCAACTGAAAAACTATCACACGTGATAAGGAAATTTAGTAAATTGGCTGGCTACACAATTAAAATAGCTCTCATATATACAAATAACAACCAGTTAGATTTAATGCAAGATATACTCAATTATAATGGCGACCAAAATAAGACAAAATGCCTGGCAATAAATATAAGACATGCACAAGATCTATATAAAGAAAACTCTAAAATACTTATGACACAAAAGAAAGTTGCACAAGGCATACCATATACTTTTATAGAAAGTGTAAACTTTATAAAGATGTCAATTGTCCTTAATCTATAAATTTAACACAATCTAACATGGTAATTTCTTTAAATTACCTAAATAAAGAATAATGAATATAGAAAAACCCCATGACATATTAAAATATATTACAAATCTATAAAACATAAAACACAATGGTACTGGCAAACGAGTTGACAGACAACTCTGTGAAACAGAACAGAAATTCCCAAAATAAACATATTTAGAATTTATTATATAATAAAGGTGGTATCTTAAATTAGTAGAGGAAAATAAATATTATTGAATAAATTGAGTTAGGTCAACTGGGTAGCCACCTAGAAAAACAAATTTGGATTCCACACCTCAAAAAATTTAAGTTTTAGGCTGGGCACAGTAGCTTATGCTTGTAATCCCAGCATTTTAGGAGGCTGAGGTGGGAGGATTGTTTGAGGCCAGGAGTTTGAGACCAGCCTGCGTGATATAGTGAGACTCTCGTTTCTGTAAAAAATACAAAAATTAGCCAGAGTAGTGGTACATGTCTGTAGTTCTAGCTACTATGGAGGCTGAGGTGGGAGGATCACTTGAATCCAGGAGTTCAAGACAAGCTTGAGCAACACAGTGAGATCCCATCCCTGCAAAAAAATTTAAAAATTAGCCAAGCATGATGGTGCATGCCCATAGTCCCAACTACTAGGGAGGCTGAGGTGGGAGGATCGCTTGAGCCCAGAAGTTGGAAATTACAGTGAGCTATGATCTCACCATTGCACTCCAGACTGGGCAACAGAGTGAGACCTCATCTCTTAAAACAAAATTAAATAAACAAATAAAACATTTAATTTCTGACCAAAAAGAAACCATGGAAGAATTACTTTATAACATCAAAGACAGAACGTGTAAGAATACAAATGCAGGCTGGGCATAGTGGCTGCCTGTAATCCCAGCACATTGGGAGGCCGAGGTGGGTGGATCACCTAAGATTAGGAGTTCGAGACCAGCCTGGCGAAACCCTGACTCTACCAAAAACACAAAAATTAGCCGGGTGTGGTGTCATGTGCCTATAATCCCAGCTACTCAGAAGGCTGAGGCAGGAGAATCACTTGAACCCAGGAGGCAGAGGTTACAGCGAGCCAAGATTGCACCACTGCACTCCAGCCTGGATGACAAAGTGAGACTCCATCTCAAAAAAAAAAGAATACCAATGCAATAAAATTTATATAAATTTTTCAAAATTTTCTACAAGGCAAAAATCATCATAATCAAAGTCAAAAGACAAATAACAACATAGGTCAAGTATTTGCAATTAATCTCCAGACAAAGGGAGATATGTTTCCTTAACATATAAAGATGGAAAGATATGAACAGGCAGTTCCCAGAAAAAGAAATACAAATGTCTCTGATGAAAAGATATTCAGCCTTATCTTAGAGTTTGGTAACAGTGTTGGTGAGGGTGTAGGCATTATTCTACATTACTTATGAGTGTCTGATAGGTCGAATTCTATGAAAGGTAATTTGGCAATATATATCAAAGTTACAAAAGCAAAAATATTTTGACCCAGAAATTCCACTTCTAGGAATGTACTCTACAGGTAAGAGTCATATACATGTGAAATGGGATAGGTACAAATTATTTATTTCACCATTACCGATAAGAGCAAAGATGAGAAACAACTTAAATGGTCATCCATAGGGACTCTGTTTTGCTATTATAATGGCATTAAAAGAACAAAATATTTCTCTATACTCATTGGTATGGATGATATCCAAGACATATCAGAGTACAGAGTATGCTACCATTACACCAATGCTTACAGGATCACATGAGGTCTCTTTTTTTAAATTTATTAATTTTCACTGTTTGTTTCTGACTGGTCAACATAGAAAATTTGAAAAATGGGCTGGGTGCGGTGGCTCACATTTGTAATTCCAGCACTTTGGGAGGCCAAGGCGAGCAGATTGCCTGAGTCAGGAGTTCGAGACCAGTCTGACCAAATGGTGAAACTCTGTCTCTAATAAAAATACAAAAAAATTAGCTGGACGTGGTGGCGTGCGCCTGTAATCCCAGCTACTTGGGAGGCTGAGGCAGGCGAATTGCTTGAACCGGGGAGGTGGAGGCTGCAGTGAGCCGAGATTGTGCCACTGCACTCCAGCCTGGGCACGCAGCAAGACTCTGTCTAAAAAAAAAGAAAGAAAATTTGAAAAACGAAAAATATAAAGCAAAAGGGCACAACTGGCCAGGCATGGTGGCTCATGCCTGTAATCCCAGCACTTTGGGAGGCCAAGGCAGGTAGATCACTTGAGCTCAGGAGTTCAAGACCAGTCTGACCAACATGGAGAAACTTCGTCTCTACCAAAATACAAAAAAAAATTAGCCAGGCATGGTGGCACATGCCTATGGTCCCAGCTACTCGGGATCAGGAGGCTGAGGTGGCAAGATTGCTTGAGCTTGGGAGGCAGAGGTTGCAGTGAGCCGAAATTGCACCACTGCACTCCAGCCTGGGCTACAGAGTGAGACCCTCTCCCAAAAAAACAAAAAAAGGGGGCATAACTAATCATTTGCTTTGAGGATCTTTCCTGTACACACATATATTATTTCTACATGGACTGCATATTAAATATGTAATTTTGTAATATATTTTTTGTACTTCACAATGTATCAGCAACAATATTTTTTCATGAAATTAAAATATATCCAAAGAATATTTTGGAAGGGTTGGCCATATGAATTATATGAATAGAATATATTTTAATCATTTTCTAATGTTTTGAAATGATTTAATATGCTCTAATAAATATATATTTTTATCACACTTCTTCAACAACAGACATTATTATCAAACGATTTCATCTTTGTAAATATATCAGGTAAAAATATCTCATTTTTGTTTTTATTAGCATTTCTTAAATTCTCAGTACAGATGATCATTTTTGCGTGAGTGTACTGACTACTTATACTTATTCGATGAAATAGCTGTTCATTCCTTTACCAATTTTCCTTTGGTTGTTAGTTCTTGGTTTTAAAAAGCACTCCAAATAGTCAGAAATTAGCCCGTTAGCTATTTTACCTGTTACAAATATTTTTACCAGTTAACATTTTTTTTACCCTTGCTTGTACTGTTGGGGGGACATGTTCCTATCAAAATACATCTTCCTTTTTCTTTTTTTCTTGAGACAGGGTCTCTCCCCTCACTCTGTCGCCCAGGCTGGAGTGCAGGAGTGTGACAAAATATATCTTTCTGTGTATTGAAATCTTCTTGAATGACCCTCAGTACAATCTTTACGTTTTCTTTGTATAGATATTACACATTTCTTAAGTTTACTTCTGGATATCTTACCCTTTAAAAATAATTACCGGCTGGACACGGTGGCTTACGCCTGTAATACCAGCACATTGGGAGAGTAAGGTGGGTGGATCACGAGGTCAGGAGTTCGAGACCAGCCTGACCAACATGGTGAAACCCAATCTCTACTAAAAATACAAAAATTAGCTGGGCGTGGTGGCAGGCGCCTGTAATCCCAGCTACTCAAGGCAGGAGAATCACTTGAACCCAGGAGGTGGAGGTTGCAGTGAGCTGAGATCGTGCCACTACACTCCAGCCTGGGTGACAGAGCGAGACTCCTTCTCAAAAAAAAAAAAAAAAAAAATTACCACAACTGGGAATGAAATTTGTTTTTCCACTGTATTTTATCTGGTTATTGTTTGCATATATAAAAAGATGATTTATGTTTTAGAACCATATTTTACTTTCAAGGTGTTTTAAATACACTAACAATACATGAATACATGCTTATATTTAAACATGTAGATGAGAATAAGCACAGAGCTGGGCGCAGTGGCTCATGCCTGTAATCCCAGCACTTTGGGAGGCTGAGGCGGGCGGATCATGAGGTCCGGAGATCGAGACCATTCTGGCTAATACGGTGAAACCCCATCTCTACTAAAAATACAAAAAATTAGCCGGGCATGGTGGTGGGCGGCTGTAGTTCCAGCTACTCGGGAGGCTGAAGCAGGAGAAAGGCGTGAACTAGGGAGGCGGAGGTTGCAGTGAGCCGAGACCGCACTACTGCACTCCAGCCTGGGCAACAGAGCAAGACTCGGTCTCAAAAAAAAAAAAAAAAATTACTGGGTCGAAGCCAGCAAATTAAACAGAAAAAAACAAAACAAAAAACAACAACAACAAATAGAAACTGTAAGATTACACTGCTCTAGTAAGTACAAATATTGTTTTTACTAAACTTATTTCTAACTCTAGGTCAGAGTCCAAAAAGCTTGAGATACACTACTTAGTCCTGGGTTCTCAAATGGGGTACATAAGAATCATCTGCATCTCAGGACCAAAAGATTCCAATTCAGTAAATCTTGAATAAGAATCAAGAACCTATATATATTTTTTCTTTTATTATTATTATTATTATTATTATACTTTAGGTTTTATGGTACATGTGCCCAATGTGCAGGTAAGTTACATATGTATACATATATTTTTAAAAGACACTACAGGTGATTCTGATGGAGAAAGTCTTGAGGCCTACTTGAAAAACTATGCTCCATATACATGCATGTCCTTCTCTAAAAGGTTCCCAAGATAGCGGGTGACAAACTTTTGCCATGGAAAGCCACCCCAGTACAGAAGTGCAGGATTGGATGGCATGGGCCTACAGAATGCAGCCATGTTCTTGTAATGGTCTGCAGATTATTCCTGTACCGACCTCCATTCCATTGAGTTACATCCATACTGGGTTACTGGGCTAGGGACATGTCCCAGAAGGGTAACAGCCAAGGCTAAGGTCTGGGTCTTTTATACAGTTTAGAATCATCAGAAGTGAGCTGGTATCAACATATGACCTCATATGACCTGAGTTCTCTTTGACCTTGATTATTAACACAATTGTTAATACCTTCATTCAATACACCACTAAACTACCGCATTTCAGGCACTGTGGTGGGCACTAGTGGAAATACAAAGATGATTGTCCCAGGAGTCTTCACACTCAGCCACCAACACTATCCCCTCTCCCAACACACCGAAGGCAATAAATAGCTCAGCAAAGGTTCTGTGTCTTTCCTTTTGGCAGAGGTACCTCATGGGTTTTAGACACCAGAGAGGGGGCCTGTCAGAGCCTGAGATAAGGGGACCATATCCTCCAATTTCACACTTCTCTGCCTTCACATACCTGAGGGAAACACTGTTCATGTCTTTCAAGGACTATGGCCTCTGTGGGTCTCATATCAAGGCATGGAAAAATAAAAGTTAAATCTAGAATCCTAGAAACCATGCTCTCTAAGAAATAGCACTGAGAAATATATATTAAAAGGATTGTTAGGGTATGTGCTACCGTATTAGCAACTGGTACATTTAGTAAGACTCATATTTTACAGATATTCCTTCTAGTAAGGTGCTAAGTGAAAGTAGTCTTTGATTACAGAGAAGCTGAAAGCCCTCCCTTATTCACAAGTCATTTCCTGGTAGTTTAATGGGTATGTTTAACTGATTCAAAGACAACTAATTTAATTTGATAATCTGAAAGGATGTCTGTCAAAGGGTCATCATAGTTACTGCTGGGTAGTGAAAATGGATGATTTTTATTTTTGCCTTTGCAAATTTGTGTTTTCTAACTTTTCTACAGTAATCATGGATTACTTTTACAATTGAGAAAATATATCTTTTTTAGGAAAAAAAAGCTTCTTAGATCAAAAAGTAGACTGATTTCATTACATCTTAGAGCAGGTTCTAGATAAAAGCCTTAGTAGGTATTTGTGCAGATATTGCTTTTTTCAGTTTTAAAAAATCCAAAGGTTCAAGTATTAAAGACCTCATTCCAAGAGAACCTTCTAACTCTTGATATACAACAAAATTTGGGCCTTTTCTGGCTCAAGTAGAGAGAAGCCTACAAAGGAGCCTACAAAGATGCAGGGAACCTACAAAACTGACCTGGTCTAAGACCACTTCCTTGTAGACTCAGAAAAATTTGTCTAGCAGATAACCTTTTCACCTCTGTCCTGTTCTATAAGGATCTCTCATGGCTGCATGAATTACGAGTCACACTCAGCATCAGTGCCTCTCCCTACTATTGGTCCTGAAGAAGTGAGCTTTCTTTTGAAAATTCAAATTTATTGAGGTATAATTTACACACAATAAAATTCACATACTCAGTAACTTTTGACATCTATGCAACCACCACCACAACCAAGATACAGAACATTTCCATTACCCTAAAAGGATTCTTTGTGCCCCTCCCACTCCATCCTCCCTGTATCCAAGCCCCTGGCCCCAGCAACCACTGAGAGAAACACCCATGAGATGAAGTTTCAAGCAAACGGAATTATACACGATGTTCTCTTTTGGGTGTGGCTTCTTTCATTTGGCATACTGTTTTTAAGGTTCATCTATGTTGTTTGTTTTTAGTGCTGAGTACAGTACTATTTTGTTTGTACTCAGCAGTGAACGAAACCAAACTACATCATATTAGAAATTCATGATAAACGGTATTTGGGCTCATTAGTTACTTCATTCACCATACATATTTTCAATGATTCATTTTTCCCTCATTCCACAAATTCTGTTGTAGTATTGCCTTTTATGTATCAGGCAATGTGTCAGCCATTGGTTAAACGTAAGCTGCACAGTTGCTTCTGGGATCATGTACCTAATTTTGATCCTGGGAAAAAAGAAATAATCTGTGTAATATCCAATAGTAGCCCTTCTTATCTATGTGAAAACTGTGTGGGGCAGTGTTAAACTTACATGGCTGGGCACCCAGTGTCTCAATGTTCTTTGTAGACTTCATGAATAGTGTATTTTGTTCCATCATAAGAATGAGGTAAGATGGCGCAGCCAAAATAGTATGTCCATGTTCAAGATAGGAAGAGCTAAGAAACATCTGTCACTGTTATCAGAAAAGCAAAATCTTCCCAGAAGCCTCCGGCAGATTTCCTCTTATGATTCATCCACTAGAACTGGGTCACATAACCATCCACATCTGCAAGAAGGCCAATGAGGGTCTTGCAAAATGAAATAAGATGGTTATGACTGACACATATGAATCATGACTCACAGACTGAGGCTGGCAATTGTTATCCCAAGCAAAATTGAGGTTTCAATAACAAGAAAGATGGAATAAATACATACTGGGTAGGCAATATGTGTGCTGTGTCTACCATGGCTTCTCATGATGATGTCTGCAGGGAGCCTTGGGATGACTCTGGCACAGACAGGGCCATGTGAGTCATAAAGTGGAGAATGGAAAAAGCATTCTACTAGATGGGTACAACCTTCCCTAGCCCACACTAAATAAGATCTTTGGAGACTTCCAAAAATATCATACACAATTGGGACGTTTACTTTTGTTAACAAATGGATTCATGCTCATAAAATCATAATTACGAACTTTCTCCCACTAATTATAAGACAAGATAAAGACAGATAACTTTTGCAGTCCCTGCCAAAAGGCACCAAAGCTTGAGTAAAGCACAATTTATAAGGGGAAGCCAGAGTCATATCATCTTCCTTGAGCCTTATTCCCCATCGTGCTCCCTCACCTCACATGTGTGCCCCCGGAGACAAGGAAATTCGATCATGATTCTATTCTAGGTTCCAGGGGGCTAATAAATATCACCCTTTTCTTCTCCTCCCCAAAAAGGGAGAAAAGTCAGATCAATGCACAGATAAAAATGGGAATAAGGCAGATGAAGATCAAAGTATCAGCTTTAGAACTAATAAAACCTACCTCAAAGGGCATGCCTTAGATGTGTTATCTCAGTGGGTGACCTAACAGATACTTTACCACAGAATTCAGTATTCCCAACCAGACACAGGCGGGGCAGGACAACTGTAGGCCTTCCCTACCAGAACAGGCTTATTGCAATAAACTTCCTGCATGTATGAGTGAACCAGACATGCTCCCCTCTACCAATGTGAAGATCAGAAGGGGAGAGAAGCCAAACATGCCTACTTCCTTATCCTCAACTCACAGGTCATATAGTCTCCCTCCTACCCTGCAGGCGGGAAGTGGCTGAAAGTATTCCTCACTCCTCTTTCTCCCTACGGACTGGAGTAGAAACTCATACCCCCTGTGAAAATAAGAGAAACAGTTCCTCTAACACTTCTGTTTACAAATACCCTAAAACTGTTTGGTCACTAAGTGGATTTTTTTTTTTTTAAGGAATAAATAGGGCAACAATAAGAACATTAAATGTGAAGATGACTCTGGAAAGTTCCTCTAAAAAGTAAGATCTCACAGCCCCTTTATTAGCTAAGTAGTAGAGATTTCATTCATGCTAACCTATATACATACAGAATATATTATTTCGATGAGGTAAAATGCTAGTTTGAAAAACAGAGACAGTCAGCTATCTGGAGATTTAAAATGCCAGGAGATTTGGGGGAGGGGTGTTAGAGAAAGCCATTGCTAGAATCTTTCAGGGGTACAGTATATAAGTTTATTTCAGGATCTGGGCTCCTTGTTTAGAAGGACCCTTTAGCTCATGGCACTGGTCTTCAAATATGTTACAAATTGATTTTGTTTGACCAATCCAGCATGAATGGGTTTATTTGTAGCACAGTGGAAAGAAGTTCATTATTGTTATATATGATACTAGTCTACAGAACAGTCAATCTTAAATGCCAGTGTGCATTAATCAAAGAACTAATTAATGCAGGCTCCTAACAGCCTACCCCAACTTCATAAGGTAAGTCTGGGACAGTGCCTATGAATCTGCATGTTTTAATAATTACCCTGGGAAATTCTGATTCAGATGTTGGGAGGTCCATATTTTAAGAACCACTGCTAAAGAGATGAGGTGAACTTGCATCAACTCCAAAACAGCTCTAGTTTCTTCTACTAGCAGCCAATCCACGCTCCTTTAACCTTCTTTGTCAAATATATTGTTAAATGCTATCTGACAAAAGAATGACTTCTTAATGAGCCTATTAGGTCAGTAGCTTTTTAACTGTGTGGTCCACTGGTAGAATATGAAGCAGCTGTCTCATTAATCGCCCCCCTACTTTTGGTGTGTACTGTTCTAATCAAAGAGCTTTGAAGACAATAGAGGTATTAGAGAAGATTCAGTTTGCCTACCCTAGCATCCATTTCTCCTTTTTTCCTTCTAATAGAAGCTTGATTTGTCATGTGCCCTTCCCCCCTCCACATCAACATTGGAAGCTGAACCTGCCCTCAATTACAGGGAGAGGATTTAGAATACTAAGAGTAATGCATTTTCTTTGCCAGTGCTTGGTTCAGAAACTGGCACGTGAGGCCAGGTGCGTTCACTCATGCCTGTAATCCCAGCGTTTTGGGAAGCCAAGGTGGGAGTATCAATTGAGGCAAGCAGTTCAAGACCAGCCTGGTCAACATAGCAAGACCTTGTCTCTACACACAAAAAAAATTTTTTAAATTAGCTGGGCATAGTGGCTCATGCCAGTATTCCCAGCTACCCTGCTTGAGCCCAGGAGTTTGAGATCACAGTGAGCCATAATCATGCCACTGCACTCCGGCCTGGGCAACTGAGCGAGACCTTGTCTCTAAAAGCAAAAAAGGAAATGGGCACATTTAGAATCTGGCCAATAGGACACACTGAGGAACTCTGCTGGGAGGATTCTAGAAGTTTTCTAACAAGGTGAGCAAATGTTGCCAGCTCTGGATGTGATGCCTGGAACTGCTGCAGCTGTCTTGCTACAGCTTGAGGTTGAAGTCATAATTACATACTTTCACCCACCAACTGTAACATAAAATATGACAGAGAATTGCAAAGAATCTGTGCCCTTGATGACATTACTGTGCCAGTGAATAAAGGCAACCAAGCCTCAAAGCCTACCCTATAGCTGGAATTCCTGTCATCAATGAGTTAATTTTACTATTTAATCTTCTTGGAGTCTGGATTTGTTACTTGCTGCCAAAAGCACTGTAACTGATATAGACATCTTTGTATCGTTTCCTGTATTCTTCTCCAATACGGCCAGATACGTGTACATTTTATTGTGCCCTCCTCAAAATGCTATCTTTTGGATTTCTGAATATTCTGATTTTTTATACACATGCATAAATACACACAGACACACGCAGACACACACACATACACAGACACCTCTCTTTACTTTTCTTAAGGTTAAGATGTTCATACTTCCCATGTCTTTTGAGATGTGTTATATTCGTGACTCCTGCGCTGCAGCTGCTAGTGCTCCTAAGGTTGTGAATGCTACTGAACCATGATTTTTGAAGCAAAAAATAAAATTTTAGCTAATTATACCTACCCACCTGGGTGCTGTAATTTATGCATATCCAAACCAATTAATATGAAGAAGCTGCACATCTTAGAAATTCAGCCATATGTATAAAGATAGTAAGTAATCTTGTTGTTCAAAGCATGCTGGTGGCACTCAAGTGAGAAACCCAATAAACCTTCACTATTACAGAAAACACACTGAGAAAGACAAACACCCTCTTCCTGCAATTTTACCACAGGTCTTTAAGTATCACATCTAAATCTGCATTTGAATTAGAGTTGGGTACGGTTATAAAATGAATGTCAGTAAGGGAATCATGCAGAATACTAACAAAAGACTGTTCCATTAGCCCATCTAAACAAGCTAAATAATCTCAACCCTGGTTATAAAAATTGCTTTTAACATCAAAGAGATACTTTTTAGTTTGAAGATTGATTCTCAAAGGTCCAAGACTCAATTTTCTCAAAAGTAAGGCTTAGTTATTCATATTCAATGGATGTAATAGGCTTCAAGGAGGGACTGGCTTGTGCATCAGTGTACAGTCTTCCATGACTTTTTAAAAGTACATGTACTTTTGTGCCCTTGCCCCAACTTGCAACAACTCTGAAGGGCCATCCCAGCTCCAGAGTGCCCTTGTAGGATCCCCTTACATCTTTGTTGTGACTGCATCATAGCTCAACTAACTCCTTCTTTTGCCTATTTCTGCTTCCTTTACTCCCTCACTCATATTACACCCAAGAATCCTCCTCATTAAGCCACCTATAGCCAAATCACTGTCTCACAGTCTCTTTCACAGCAACCTCAACCTACAACACTTTTCCTTAATCCGGAGAGTTGGAGGCCTGCCCCGCCTCTCTTAAGTCAACCCCATTCCTCTAAATCTTCATGACAGCAGAATGGGGGTTGAGACTTCGACACACCATGTTTTATAGTTTCTGATTCTTATTGTATAACAAAACCCTTCTCTAGGCACTTTCGAAGATTGTGTGGAGGGCAGTGGAGATGTCTTCACTGACTGCCCCTTGTCCTTTGGTATATGGGAAGAATATTTTTAGGCTCCTCCCAAATAAAAAGAAGAAACTTTGCGCAATGACCAGTTAGATCTACGGTTTGGTAAAATTCTGCTTGGAAATTATGAATTGATTTATTTGCTTAGCATTTGTCTCTGCTCTTAACCAATTCAATGAGAATCCCTGAATTAATATTTACAAAAGGCTTTAGAACTAAGAATGTTTTGAATAGGTAATAAATACACATAGCAATATTCAAAAGGTAAAAAAGTATATATATTTTTATATATACACACATAGATACACACACTTTTTTAAACTAATAATTCTTATTTCAATACCAAAAGAAATAGTCAAATTGTTTCTGCTAAAATACTAGCAAACAATTATATACAATCTAATCTAATACTCATATTCAAAACCAATTACCAAGTACTAAATACAATCAATGTCTTAAATTTCCATCCCCACTACCTGGGTCCTAGTTACCATTATCTCACGCTTGGATGACTGGTCTTAGGTCTACTCTGCCCCACTCTAATCCTTGCTCCAATTGCAGCCACGGAGATCTCAAAACTCGAATCTGGTCTCAAGTGTCATCTCCTCCCCCTTCTCTCCCCTCTGACCACTGGCCTTTCTTCTGATACCTATATTTGAATGTTCTTTCCTATCACAGGTCCTTTGCATATATTAGCCCTTTTATCAGGGGCACACATTCCTTCCCTCTTCATTTGTTAACATTTATTCATGTCTTCAGATTTCTGCTTGATCATCACTTTAGGGAGACTTCCCTGATCTAACAAAGTCAAATTCTCTTGTTATAGACTCTCATAGAAACTTGTGCTTCTTTGTAATACCTGTTATATTTGCATTTTTATATTTGTGATTATCTGGTTACTGGTGATCTATAGAAACTTGTGCTTCTTCCTAACACCTGTTACATTTGCATTTTTGCATTTGTGATTATCTGACTACTGGTGATCTGTAACATTAAACCATCAGCTTTATGCACAAGGGTTTTGCCTGCTTTTACTCACCATTTACAAGCCCTCTGTTGGAGTAGATGCTCAATATGTATTCACTGGGTGAAAACATTGGCAAATGTTTTATCTCCTACAAAATAGCCCCCAAAGCAACATGAATTTCACCATCTTTTTTCCCTAGTTGTTTCCAGCGATCGAAAAAACCCCAGTAACAAACCTTTGGCTAGAAGATTCTTTTTTAAAATATATGTTACATGAGGAAGATGGGGCTGGATCTTCTTAGCACCCACCCATTTTGGAAGAGGGTTGTAAAGCACAGATGACATAAAGGGATAGTGCCCAGAATGCAGATATTGTATTACTTGTATCCACAAGATATCAACACCAGGACCATTTCCTTCTCTTGACATGAAAATAACTTCATCAAATGAGGAATTACTCACCCTCTTGTCTCCACCCCTTCTCTGAAGTTGGTATTCTATCCACCATTTGAACCCTGGTAGATGTGAGAACCCTATTCAATCTACTCTCAAGTAAAGATATCAGCTCTTATAATTCCATTTTCTCCTCTTCATGGATGGGTTAAGTCTCTTTCCTGAATTGTATTCTTATGACACCAATCAAAGCATATGGGAGTAGGGGTTGGAGGGAGAAGGGGAAAAGTAGATTGTTCACAAATGTTAGGTTGAAAGAACTTGTTTAGTCTTAATGCCTTGAAGAAAATTTCCAACTGTAGCAAAATCTTTTTCTGGGAAAAACTGTTTTCATTTTCACTTTCCATGGGCTTTAAAAAAAAATTTAAGCCTCTTGGGGCAGTTTTAAAAAATATTTCTATAAAAGTGTCTGGCCGGGCGTGGTGGCTCATACCTGTAATCCCAGCACTCTGTGAGGCTGAGGCGGGTAGATCACCTGAGGTCAGGAGTCCAAGACCAGCCTGGGCAACATGGTGAAACCCCGTCTCTACTAAAAATACAAAAATTAGCTGGGCGCGATGGCACGTGCCTGTAATCCCAGCTACTTGGGAGGCTAAGACAGCAGAATCGTTTGAGCCCAGGAGCGGAGGTTGCAGTGAGCCAAGATTGTGCCATTGCACTCCAGCCTGGGTGACAGAGCGAGACTCCATCTCAAAAAAAAAAAAAAAAAACTTTCTGCTGAGATAATTCGGAGGCCCTGAAGCAAGATTCTAGAGTGATATGCATGTATTTAACACTGTGTGAGAGGCTTGAAAATGTATGCCAAATTTTCAGTGTATGTTTGGGAGTATATTTTTCTGAAGGAAGAGTCCAGGTATTGCTTCAGATTCTCAGTCTCCAATACTTAGTATGCTGCCTGGCATGTAATAAATGCTTTATAAATACACAAATAAAAGGATGAGAGAATGAATGAAGGCAAAGCTCTAAAGACATTCAAAAGAATGACCACAGAAGTAAATTATTTGATGCCAGGAAACATTGGTGTCAGTGAAGCCCAAGGAAAAGAAGATTTCAAGAAGAAAGTAGATAAACTGTCACACTGGACTCAACAGAGGTCAAGTCAGATAGGGTCTGAGAAATACCCAGTGGATTTAGAAATGAAGTGGTAGTTAGTGACTTTTAAAACTGGTAATTTCAGTTGAGATAAAATATTGCAGTTGGTTGAAGAATAAACAGGAAGTTCAAGGAAATAAACAGTGAGTAAAGACAACTTTTTCATGAACACTTGTCTGTGGACAGAGAGGTATGAAACAGAAGACAGAGGGGCAAATTGGTGTAGGATGGTTTTATTTTTTTCTTCTAAGATAGAAAAGATGTGAGAATGCCTAAATGCCAGTGGGAAGGAGCCATAGCTAAGTAAAATGAGAAAAATCCTAAAGAGTAGGAATGAATGGGAAGAGAGCCAGAGGCTTGGACCAGAACAGGATCACCCTTTCCACTGTGCAAGGAGAAAAGGACAAAAAAAAAAAAAAAAAAAAAAGAACAAAAATGGGTTATCAATGAAGTAAGTTTGAAGGTTTGGTCGCACTAATTTGCTAAAGTTGCCATCTTATGTTTTCTGTTTTCTCTGAGAAAACGGGAGGTAAAATAATCTGCTGAGAATGAAAAGGTAGGAGATCTAGTGAACACATAGGAAAGGGTCTAAGGTCAGCAGAAGTTTAAAACAGCTCCTGTGGAGAATGGGAAAGAGAAGAATTGCCAGGCAAAGTCAAGAACATAAATGTCATACTATTAGTTTTCACCAATGTGTGATTTTTCTCTAAGAAGTCTTTTCGAGCAGAAAGGGGTTTCTAAGAAAAATCCCTGCCACCAGAGGCTACCTTATCTCTTGTGAGTGAGAATTAAGTCGAGTGACTTAAATTCAGGTTCAAAATTGTGGTGGAAATACATTTATGTGAGTATCACATGCAGAAATTATGGTGAATCTGAAAATTATAGGAAGTTATTGCTATTATTTTAAATATCTAGAAAATAAAAGTTTGCCTCTTTAAGAGACTAAGAATGGTGACGGGAAAGTTTTTTTGTACAGGGAAATGAAAACCATTGTTGAGGCCGGCGCAGTGGCTAACACCTGTAATCCCAGCACTTTGGGAGGCTGAGGCAGGAGGATCACCTGAAAACAGGAGTTCAAGACCAGCCTGGGCAATGTGGTGAAACTCCATCCCTACTAAAAATACAAAAATTAGCCCAGTGTGGTGGTGCACGCCTGTGGCCCCAGCTACTCAGGAGGCTGAGGCAGGAGAATCGCTTGAACACGGGAGGCGGAGGTTGCTGTGAGCCAAGATCGCGCCATTGCACTCCAGCCTGGGCAACAGAGCCAGACTCTTCTCAAAAACAAACAAACAAAGAAACAAAACCATTGTCAAAACAAAGCCCTAAATTAATTACAGTCATCATGCACTACATAACAATGTTTCAGTCAACAATGAACACAGTATATACACTGCTGGTCCCATAAGATTAAAATGGAGCTGCACTATATAGGTGTATTAAAAAACAAAAACAACTTTTATATTGTATTTTTACTGTACCTTTTCTATGTTTAGATATGTTCAGAAATGCAAATATTCACCATTGTGCTACAATTGCCTCCAGTATTTAGTACAGCAACATGCTGCACAGGGTTGTAGCTTAGGAGTAACAGGCTATGCCATACAATCTAGGTGTGTAGTAGGGTACACCAGCTGTGTGTGTAAATAAACATGATGGTGAATTCACCTAATGACACATTTCTCAGAACGTATCACCACAGTCAAGTGATGCATGACAGTACTTAGACAGTCCCACAGGTGACCTAATAACTGAAGCAATCAGCTCTCAAAAGCTTTACCCTGTCACTTCAAGTGACAATGTCAGCATCAACAAATCCAGAACAAAAGGAAGGACATCTAGAGAGAGAAATCCACAGCAACGACTACTTAAGAGTGGTTTTCTCAAAACAGATAGAGATGGAAGGCGACAAGAGGGACAAGAGGGTGCATGTTTCCCAGCACATCTCTCCAGGACAGCTGAGCCAAGCCTCGGAGGGCAATGGAGGTCCTCAGCCCGTCAGCCATGACATACATATACATGACATAATCACTCAGACTCACCTGAAATTAAAAACAAACAAACAAATGAAGGACTCTCTCATGCCTATTCTACCAATTTTAAGTCAGTTCAGTCTCTAATATTCAGTAGGTCATCAGGCAAAGGTGACATCACACTCAATCCCCAAACTGATGCCTATTCTCTTTAGCTTTTCTTCTCCCTCTGTCTACAGACACCCAGAAGCAGCTGGTGACATTAAATACCTAATCACTGTTACTTCCCTCTAGTTTTCTGCCTTTGCTAGAGGCCTACCAAAAGCGTTAGTTACACAGCCAAGGTTTAAGATGAGTGCTTTCAACACTCTCCACCTAGCCAAACCTACTCTGTCCTGAAAACAGTACAGCAGTCCAAGTGGGGAAGCAGAAAGACAGCTGTTTTGAAACGCAGTCTAAATAAGTGGTTAAATGCACATTTTCTAAGGGCAAACTTCTAGGGTTTATATCCTACTACAGTAGACAGAAATTGAGCTTTACTTTCCTCATGCACAAAATGGAGATAACAGTGCCATTGAGAATATTAAAGGAGACAAACCAGGTAAACTTAGAAGAGTGTCTGGAGTACAATAAGCACTCAGCGTGTGTTAGCTATTATTATAATTTCTGACCTAGGGTTGTGTTTTACTGGGTAGGTCTAACAGAGGGAAAAGGGTGCAAGAGTGTAATGGCTGAAGTGATGGAAGCTGACTGGGAGAGAGAACAGCCCAGGGACTGGAGTTCTTGAAGCTGAAGTACAGATGCACTGGAAGTCATTCAGCTAAAAAGCTAGAAAAATGGGCAAAGAGCAGAAGAGTTTTTTAAGTTTTTAAGGGTGTAGCTGCTGACATAAATAATTATAAGATTCAGAGACTGGGTGGCTTCATGAAAAGGTAAAGGTCACTAAATTTGAGGTCAAGCAGTTGAGAGCCAGGATGTTGGTTTAGCTAACCACATGGAATTTGAAGTGACCATCATAAAGGTGGGACTTGGGGAGAAGAGGGGAACTATAAGCCAGGTGCAAAGTCTTCAGTGAATGAAATGAAATGAATGGGAATGGCAGGGACAGGAAGCTCAGAAAATAATAAAGTCATATTGTACAAGCACATCTAAAGAAGGATGCCAACTGCTCTCCCCAACTCCAACTGATGCTAGCTGGTAGGAAAAGACCACAGACCCAAGACTGCTAAATATCTTGCAATGCTTAAGAGAGTATAATGACAGTACAGCAAACTGACCTATCCAAAATGTTACTACTGCTCCTGCTGAGAAACACAGCCATCAAACTGTTTAGAGTGCCTTCTCAAAGAAGCCTGGCTATTTCGCATGTCATGGTATCTCTGAAGCCCTTTCAAAGGATCATTTGTGTCCTCTCTCTACCCCCACACATACGTCCACCACAGTATGGTTCATACTTTATGTATTTTTTTTCTTGACTGATTGATCGATTGGAGACAAGGTCTCACTCTGTCACCAGGCTGGAATGCAGTGGCAAAATCACAGCTCACTGAAGCCTTGACCTCCTAAGCTCAAGCGATCTTCCCACCTCAGCCTCCTGAACAGCCAGGACTACAGTTGCAAACCACCACACCTGGCTAATTTTTTTTATTTTTTGTAGAGATGAGATCCCTATGTTGCCCACAGTGGTCTGAACTCCTGGCCTCAAGCGATCCTCCTGTCTCAGCCTCACAAAGTGCTAGGATTATAGGCATGAGCCACCACACCTAGCTACATGTATACATTTAAATGTCACTCTCCCATAGGTACTTCCAGGGCTGAGGCAAGGTGTAGTCATCTTTTCATGCTTATCTCTTAATGCTGTGTAAGCACTTCATAAATGTTATAAAAGAGTTCTCACAGTCACCAAATAGGGAACAGAGCATAAAAAGAATACTCTCCTTGAAGATGGGTCATGAAGCATTTAAACTTTGACTATAAAGAATGGTTTTTTTCTGGCTGGGCATGGTGGCTCATACCTGTAATCCCAGCACTTTGGGAGGCCGAGGGGGGTGGATCACTTCAAGTCAGGAGTTCGAGACCAGCCTGGCCAACATGGTGAAACTCCGTCCCTACTGAAAAAATACAAAACTTAGCTGGGTGTGGTGACGGGTGCCTGTAATCCCCTCTACCTGGGAGGCTGAGGCAGGAGAATCGCTTGAACCTGGGAGGCGGAGGGTACAGTGAGCAGAGACTGCGCCACTGCACTCCAGCCTGGGCAACAGAGCGAGATCAAGCCTCAAAAGAAAAGAAAAAAGAAAAGAAAAGGAGATTTTCCAATAAAGATTAGAAAGGAGATGTGATATTTTTTCACCAACTGGTAGGATAACATTTTTAAATACTCCCGATGAGAAGTCATGGCTGACACCTAAAAGTAAAAACTCAGGATTTGGAGAATAAAATTGTTAGTTAACTTGGAAAATCCTTTACCCAGCACACTAAACTAAAAACGACGACGTCTTAAATTAGCAAAATCCCTTTGTATTCCTCATTCTCTAAAAACTTTTTAAAAATTTACTTACCCTAGAGTTTAAATGAGATGCTTATAAATTCATCTTTGCTGTAGGTAAGTAATGAGAGGGTTTTAAAATTTTGTTTCTGTTCCTCCTTGCAAGTGTCCCATGCCTTTCTCTTTTATTTTTTTTTAGTCACTGAGATTATCTCCAAATGTCAAATTTTCAAATTAATCTGTATTTGATATAAATTCTTGAACATGTAGAAAAAGTAGGGAAAACAAAGTGAATATATCTTATGATTTCAGCCTAGGTGAATTCACATTTTGTTAGGGTGGGGGGTTTACTGTTATTCGTTCACAGGAAAACAGAAAGATGGAGAAAAACGGTGTGGAAATAATAAAAATTTTAAAGGAAAACAATTTTCAGGGTAGTACAAAGCAATCCTTGGGTACTTAAAAAATTATTGAAAGAACATATTTGCTCCAAATTTAATGATATCACTTCTCTTTCAGTCTTCAAACTTGAAATCTTTGATTAATAAGCATAAACTTCTGTGAAAACGTCATAAAATGAATTACTTTTTTGGACTCATAAAATAATTTATTGTAGGCCCTTGGCCTTATTCTCCTTTGGGTTTGGAGAACTCAGTAAAGTATACATTACAAAGTCTGTACAAGGAAGTAAGTACTAACAGAAGTGAATACTATTCCCCCTCCTCATTACTGCACAGGCATAACTAAAGAATAAAAACTTTGTGTTTTCTGTAAAAAAGGACTCTGAGAAAAGGAAATTGATAGTGAAAATTCCAAGATGTTCATGGTTAATGTTCACTCAGTAATGAAGTGCTATCATGTGATACAGAGTTTTATTTTAGTGGCAGGAATTTTTGTAATTATGTAAATGATTTTACTCCTATATTTGGTCTTTAAAAATTGAATATACAGGCATATATCCTTTACAGAATTATGTAAGTAAAATTATAGCCATAATCACATTTAACAATTGAAATGATTTTAACATCTGGATTATGAATATAAAATAATTTCCTGTACCTCATGTTTAAACACTGTGTTACTTGAGGGTAAAATTTTTTTTGTTAATTTTCCCAAATCCCTTCCTGATGATACCTCACACACTGGCTTTTCTGGCCACAGCACAAAACTCAGCTGATTATCTACAGAGAACAGTCTACAACTCTATAATTATTCCTGTGCCACCTTCCTGGTTCTAATCGAAAGTACAGACTATCAGACATCCATAATTATGGTTGGAATAATTTCTCCTGTTACATTATTCTTACACTTGCCCACCCGAAAACTTGGAACACTTTTCTGCCCACTGACATAATTTCAATACATCTTTCAATTGTAGTTTATTTTTATTGTTCATAACTCAGAAATATTCAACATTATTTGTATACTAGGAAAGACAGTATGCCTAATCACCTCCAGAATACTCACAAAAATTAAATAAGCTATCAAATCACATTTTTAAAACTTTTCTTACAATGAAGATTTCTAAAAATTAAGTAATGTTCCTATACTTTGGCCAGTTTAAAAATAAATCAGTTAGATTCTTTGTTGGAAAGTCTATAAGCCAGCATTTCAATTTTTACTATAACTCTTCAAGGAACAAAATATACCCCATACTTGATGACAATCAACAATAATCAGCAGAAGAAAAGATATTTGGAAAGAAAGACAGTTTACAACAGTGAACTTCTGAATGCAAAAAATTTCAGTGCAAAATATTTTTGCACTATTAATACTATTGCAGTCATGTGCTACATAACGACATTTCACTGATGGTCCCATAAAGTTATAATATTTTTACTGTACCTTTTCTATGTCTAGACATGTTTACATATGCAAATACCATTGTGTTACAACCACCTATGGTATCCAGTACAGTAACATGTTATACAGGTTTGTAACCTAGGAGCAATACGCCATACCATACAGGTATGTAGTAGCCCATACCATGTAGATTTATGAAGTACACGCACAATAACAAAATCGCCCAACACATTTCTCAGAATGTATCCCTGTCATTAAGCGATGCATGACTGTGTATTTTATGTCTAATTCAAGTCAAACACAATTTTTTAATGTTGTATTTGTAATATGAAATGAAGACGTGGCAGGGCACAGTGGCTAATGCCTGTAATCCTAGAACTTTGGGAGACTGAAGCAGGCAGATCGCTTGAGCCCAGAAGTTCAAGGCCAGCCTGGGAAATATGGTAAGACCCTGTCTCTACAAAAAAATTCAAAAATTAACTGGTGCGGTGGTGTGTGCCTGTAGTCCTAGCTACTTGGGAGGCTGAGGCGGGAGGATCAGTTGAGCCTTGGAGGCAGAGGTTGCAGTGAGCCAAGATCGCGTCACTGCACTCCAGCATGAGCAACAGAGTGAGATTCTGTCTCAAACAAAGAAAAAAGAAGTGAAGACTTGTTTACTTCATTGAGTAAATGTTTACTGAACACTCACTATGTCCCAGGCATGTTCTCAATATGGGGGATTCACAGGTGATAAAGACAAACATGGTTTCTACTTTTCCATTATCATGAAGCCCAAATTTTTTAAAAATTTATTTTGCAGATGTGATCAAATGAAGTCTATGTTTTATCGTGAATCATTTACATTCAAAAATACTTAATCCTGCAATAAAATGTTAAAAAGTCACAGATGTTACAGAGTCAGGGTTGAAAAAGAGCTCATTAATTTCAAGATGCACATTATTTTACATTTTGACATCTCTGAAATCAGTTACATCTTACAATGTGATTAGACTAGACAGCAATGGAGATGGAGTTGGCACTGCCTACACGTGAATCAGAATTTCAAAACTCAGAATGAGCACTAGCGGTTTGGAAGAAAATCCCAGGTTCAATGGTAAAGGCACCATTTCAAGGATTTTTTTTTTTTTTTTTTTTTGGTAGAGATGGGATATTGCTATGCTGACTGACCAGTCTGGTCTCAAACTCCTGGCCTCAAGCAATCCTCCCATCTGGGCCTCCCAAAGTGGTGGGATTACAGGCGTGAAGCACCACACCCAGCCTTAAGGATTTTTGATGATTCAAGATTCAATAAAATGTAACAGTTCAAAGTTTTCATTTATTATAGGTGAGGAAAATGAAATTCAGAGTGGTCACACGACTTGCCCTAATTTACAAAGCTGGATAGGTAGAACAGAGTCCGGGTCTGTTTTCTACAGTCATTCACTCTTCTACCAGTGTTCAGTTATATGGAGGAAAAGGGTGTCATACAAAACAAGTAGATAAGAAGATGGCTCTAAGTTACAAAGACGGATTTGTAACTTAATCCGTCCTTGCCTCAGTTTCTCCATCTATTAAAACAGGGATTTAACAAACCTAACTCACAGTACTGCTGTAAGCATTAAATAAAATATGTCTAGCAATTATCACAAAGATTGGCATATGGTAAGTACTCCATAAATGTCAACTACTTGAGATCAAACTTTACATTTATTATACACTAAGTCAAGCCCAAATATAGTTGTTTGTCTAAAGCACTTGAAAACTAAATAAACTGGTCAAATGTTTGAAGTGATAAATACAATGAAAATTTCCACCTTAACAATGTTTTGTCCAGGTACTATGCCAAGAACCCAGTAGACCTACCTCCAAGAAACCATACAAAAAGCAAGATTCCAGGCTGGCATGACGATCAAATTATGTACTTCAATGCGTGTGAATGCATTTATAAGCACAGTCTCAATACATAAACAAGAAACAAAATATTTAAAATGTATAAACAGATCATTTCTTTTTGCTTTCTTTAAAATACTATATCAGAATCACCTGAGGAACTTAATAACAATTTTTTTAAAAACTATTATAACTACGTATATTAAGCCTGCTTAAAACCACAAGTTTTAGAGATTTAAGCCTTATTAGGTCAGCTCTTCTGATTTTGAGAGTTTAAGTGAAAATTTAAATTATAACACAGAATGTGGAGTAAACCTGCTTCAAATATTAGTTTCTACATTATTGTTTCTATAAAAATAGTAATCTTCTGTATTTTAATATCAACTCATCACATATTTAATATTTCAGTCAAATCAAAATTTCAGTTGAAATCTTCAATCTAAAAAATACACAGTTAAGCACTTAAAAAGTAATTTTAACCACTAGGAAATGTTAATGATTAACTCACATTTGTTTCTGTTTCACTCCATGACAAAGTCTATAGGACACCCTGCAGAGAGGAAAACTCACATTAATATATCCATAATTTCATTTTCAGAAGCTTCTGGTAATCAAAGCCTTATTATGAGTGGTCTTCATGTTACCACTGCGCAGTAGCAAACTTAAAATATTCTAAAGATTAATCTAGTTTCTCATGGGTTTTTTTTAATGCTTTTGTTAAAATCTCAACAAGTACTAACATGTTATCTAAATTTAAACCTTAAAACAATAACATGACCCAATATGTGAACTCTGCCTACTAAGTCTAAAACTTTTAATAATAGTTTGCTTATGTTTGAGACTTAAAACAAAACAATAACATACTGCACTACGCCCATCCTAGATATTTTCCAGGATCAAAGTCTATCTGGAGCAGGGCAAGCTGTGGCTGAGGGTGGTTGGGTCAGCAGGTAAGAGCCTTATGACCAGCTCTGAACGCCTGCATGGTGAGGAGCACCTAGAGTTAACACACCAAGCACCAACACCAAAGGGTGGAACAGCTCAAGGTTGCATTTAGGAGACTCCAGCCTCGGCCGCCCGTGACTCCTCGACGAGCCCCACCTCTCTCGGTTCCAGCATCCGGCCCGCCCCTTCCTCCCAGGCTACCACAGTATCGCCCGCCGAGCTCCCGGGCTGCGGGAAGTGACGGAAATAAAAACTTGGTACACAAAGAAGGGCTAGGTCCGAAGTGAGGTCCCACCCTGGCAAGAAGGGCGACTTTTCTAGAAAAACTTAGCGGCAAGTTAACGGGAAGCGCGGCGACACAGTTCCTAGGATTGTGGGGGGCACTCTGCCGCCAGGCAGTCTCATCCTTTGTCCTTTGAGAGGCCTCCTTGAAGCCGAAGGGTCTAAGTGTCTCTGGGCAACCCTTGACTCGATCTCCATTACGGGCCCTCACTGACAGTAGCCATGACGGTTGCGTCCGGATATGTTGAATCGCCGCGGCCAGAGTCTCCCGGAAGTGACGCAACGCGGAGGGATCCGCGTTCGGCTGAGGAAGCCCGAAGCGAAGTGGTTCCTGGAAGCGGCTGCAGCTGGGCAGCTGCTGGAGAGGCGGGGGTAGAGTGGGGAGAGAAGTTGTGGGTTTTACAACCAACCAACCCCAACACGTTTTACGTGTCAGGCACGCATTGTGCTGAACACCTCATTGGCAAGTCATTTAATCCCTTTCTTACAATCCCAGCAGTCAGAAATGTATCACTTACATTTTATATATGGAGAAACTAAGGCTAAGAGAGGGCAAGTAAATTTGTCCGAGAATGTATAGCTGGTACTTGGTGGACGTGGTCTAACCCACACACTGCGTTCTCCGTGGTGACTCCATTTTGTAAAACCAGAGCCGCTGGCGCGTGGCATCCTGGTAAGCCCCTTTAAGTTAGGCACTCTGTTGCCCAGAGAGGGGCCAACTTGTAGTCTCTGGGCCAACTTGTAGCCAGTATGCTCTTTATGGTGAACACAAGGCCCACCTGTGTGCCTGGGTCCCCTTGGCTGAACCTGGGATTTCACTTGGTTTCTGACACCTGGCCTTTGCAGCGTTCTCTGTCTTTGCAGCGCTGGTTACCTGAGGAAACTGTCAATGATTGCTAGGCTCTGGAGAGCATTTTAGCTCCGAGTAGGCCCTTTTAAATCCAGGACTAAGACAATTGGAGGCCTCTCACCATCACCGGATACTCTAGCTGGCCTTAACCCAGGGCCAAGGACCATAATCTTGGACTTTCCACCAGATCAAGTGTTTGTTTGGCTTCTGTTTCTTTAGAATATGACTGAAAACCAATCTATCGTTTGTTTAGTCTTCTTTCTGCATTGACCAGTACTCACATAATAAAGTGGGAATAGCCACTAAGGTTATGTTTTTGTAAAAACAAATTATGCCTAGAAAAACACAAGAAATACATAAAAATTAACAGTGATAGTGTTTGAATAGTGGGTGATTTTATTTTTTTCTCTCTGCTTTCTCTTTTGCATATCTGCTATAATACCCTTTTAAAATAGAAAAATAAGCAAACTGGCTATGGTAAAAACATTTTTAATTGCCTGCCGTTATAATGACGGCCAAGGCATGTTGTCACATTTTGATAAATGACCGTCCTTGATACAAATCACATAGAGAAATCCTGTTTGACTAGAAAAGCATTGGGTTTTTGTGAGTCAGTGTATTCTCAAAATTTTCGATATTTTGTTTTGGTTCTACAATCCTCACAGGAAAAGTAAAAAAGCAAATTGATGTTTTTCACACACTTTTGTATGAGAATATGCTACCACCAAAAGTCTTCCCTAAAACAAAGTTGCAGGGGTCAAGGCACGTGGGGCGTTTGGGTACTTGAAATGCTGGAGAACAAATATAAAAAGCTATTTTTATTCTGGCTGCTTTGGGGTACAGTTTTAAGCAATTTATTTCAGACTGCCAAAGAAAGCTTCATTCTTTATTCACATACTCTACTTCCCACTATTGCTTATTAGTGACTTCTAAAGCAGTGACAAAACAAGTAAAAGAAGATAGAAAGGAAAAATGAGAAGGGATCACGGGAAGAAGAAAATGTGGAGGAACAAAGACAGATGGTGATATTGGGGTTGGAGTTACTTTGGAACTCCAGGGTAGCATGTAACAGCCTTCTTATCCAAGTCCTGGCACAGGCCTGGTTGCCTACTAAAAGGTAAATTAGCATCTATGATGTTCCTGCTCACATACTCAGCACCCACAGTGATAACTCTTAGTAAAAATTCATCTTGATGCTCATTCAAATTAGACATATATTTTAACAGAAATGGAGTGGTTGAACAACAAGAAATGTAAAGTAAAATCCCATCATTTTTCCTGTTTTTTTATCTTACCATGTCATTCATTCATCCTGTGGTTAGTAGCATAACTATAAACTGGAAGTTCTGTCTGCAGCATTATAAAGCAACAACTATAAAACGCCAAAGTGAGGTGCTGACAAGATGCATGTTTTCCAAAGAAATGTCTTTACATTAGTCTGGCTCTGATGAGAAGTTGTTATGATGGGATTAAATGTGCAACAATTTTATTAGAGGAAACACCTGTGAGAGAGAATGGGAGGGAGCCAAGCAAGGCTAGGAGAGGCTGCAAGTCTGAAACTGAGTGAAGGAGAGAGAGAGGGAAGGGTGGTGGAAGTTTCCTGGACTGCCAAACAGTCTAAGCAAGATTTAGAAAGGCTATTGGAAATCCTCAAGCCAAGATCACCTGTCAGAGGAGTCCTTCTTTTAGGAACCAGCCTGCCTTATTATCTGTGCTGCTCTCAGTCACCGGCTGGAGCAGCCCATGGATGAAAATGTGGCCAGGGAATTCAGAGTGCAGCAAGCATCTGGAGCCCTTGATCAGTTTTGCTCCCTGTATTGGCAGCCACAGTCCAAGAACTGGTTTTGCCACTGTTGAAACCTTTCACCAGTTTCATGGGTTAAAAGAAGATGTTGAAAGAGATGAGTTTATGAGAAGAAGTTTTGGGGAGAGCCATTGTTATGCTTCCCCACTCACCTTCAAGTCTAGTGAAGGGGGCTTCAATAGCAATACTCAAGAGAACTTGACATGCATTCCCTGGGTTTTGAGAGGTACAGTAGTATTGTGACTCACATCTGGGAAATCCCAGGGGTAGCAGAGATGGGCCAGTGAGAATTTTGGCATAGGAGTGAAGGAAAGTTGCTATGTTGGGATCTGTAGTCACTGCCGTAGTTTGTCAAGGCAAATGATGCCTGAGTGTTTCTCATGCAGCAGATGTGGGCCACGTGAAAAAAAGAGAAAGTTGGCCTGAGACATTTTTGACTCTTGTGTATGGAGAGAATCTGTATGGTATGGATTATTAGAGAAACCATAGCTGTAGATGGAGCAATAGCTGGAGGAATAGAATGTATTGCCTATCTAGAGTGACCAACTTGTCCAGTGTGCCTTGGACTTTCCCTGCTTTAGTACCAAAAGTCCCAAGTCCCAGGAATCCATGTTTGATCATTCTGTGTCATAGGAGTTGCAGCATCCAACGAACCTAAAAATCACCTGTGAGAGTGAGTCAAGTTTAAGTTTCAAGCAGGTCTAGAGTGTAAAACCAGCTTATGACCATGCCAGGATTAAAGTAGATTTTAGCAGAGGATAATTGGAAAATGACACTGAAACAAAAACTTCTTCACACTCTTTTTTTGGAGTGTGTATTAGTCTGTTGACACAGCCAAAATATCATAGACTGAGTGGCTTACACACAGAGATTTATTTTCTCACCATTCTGGAAGCTCAAAGTTCAAAACCAGGGTTTTGACCAATTTGCTTTCTGGTGAGGGGCATTCTTCCTGGGTTGCAGCTGGCTGCCTTCTCACAATATCCTCCTATGGCCTTTCCTCGGTACCTACTTGAGATGAAGAGGCATGGGAGAGAAAGAGAGAGAACTTTCTGGTGTATCTTCTTATAAGACACTAATTCTGTCAGATCAGGGACCCACCCTTATGACCTCATTTCATCTTAATTACTTCCTTAGAGGCCCCATCTCCAGATATAGCCACAGCGGGGGTTAGGGCTTTAACATATGAATTTGAAGGGCACACAAACATTCAATCCATCACAGAGTGTGACTCTGCAACACAGAGATACCTTTTTTGCATAGGGGCAGTCATGAGAACATTAGGTGTGTGTTTATGCCTCACATTCTTAAGGAGAAGTTATGCTATGGTGACTTTGCAGCCCTGTATCTTTATGAACAAATGTAAATATGATGTCTAGAGATCGTTTGTGACACTTTTAGAGCTCTTTAGACATTATTTTAATCTTGTCAAGGAAAGTTGGATACCCAGAGGACCCTGTTATTTTTGTGTTCTGCAGAGCAGAGGATGTCACACACTAATGTTCACACTACTGAACTCATGAGGAAACCCACAACAGACTCTGTGTACACAGTGATCAGAACTTGGTCTAAGCCCTGGGGCTTGTACTTAGCTACAGGGACTTAGTAAACAGTGGAACTGTTCTGATAAGGGATATGGCACTGCTTCTATTTATGAAATTTGATTTTTTTAAAGTTAACACAGGATTGGCTAATCAGAGAATATATCCTCTTACATCTTTCTTACAAATATGAACTCAAGTAGTTGTAGGACTCCAGCTTAAAAGGCCAGTATGTTAAGAATGAATTGCTGTTAAACAAAACAAAACAAAAGAAAGACAGACATAGATTTGAGCCTCCTTTAGCATCCACTTGATCCTTCCAGGAGGCATAGCTGTTTTTTTAATTCCTTAAGGGGTATAATAGTTGGAATTATGTTCAGCTATGAGGAAGTAATAGAAATTTTCAAAATAAGTTTATTTAAACATGACATAAATTAATTTTTTTTCTTTTAAGAAGTCTAGATGAAATCAATTTAGAGTTCGTACAGTTATTCATGGGGTGAGGATTCCAGGCTCCCCCTATCTTGTTGCTCCACTATCTGTGGTGTCCATTTTCCAAGGTAATTTCATGATCTAAGATGGCTGTTAGAGCTGTAGCCATTCCAGTGAACAGGAAAGACTAGGGGATTCAAAGAAAAGCACAATTGTTTCATTTCAGGATAGTTCCCAAATGTTACACACAATCCTCTGCAAGACATATGGAAAAGGTAGTATTTTATTTTCTGGTACGCCAGTGCCCAGTTAAAAAATTAGTTTTTATTACTCTATAACAAGGGTCAGCAAATGATGGCCAATTGGTGAGTTGCCTGTTTTTATAAATAAAATGTTACTAGAACACAGCCATGCTCATTTTACCTGTCGTCCATGTCTACATGTTCTTTTAAATGATTTTATTGACATAATTCACATTATACAATTTGCCCACTTAAAGTGTAAAATTCAGTGGCTATTAGCATTCACAGAATTATGCATCTATCACCACAATCAAGTCTAAAACATTTCCATTGTCCTGAAAAACCCCACGACCTTTAGGTATCTCTCCAATCCCCCATATCTGCCACCCATAATCTTTCTGTCTGAATAGATTTGCCTACTTTGGACTTTTCATGTAAGTGGAATCATACAATAATTTGGGTATTTTGTGTCTAGCTTCTTTCACTTAGCATAATGTTTTCAAGATTCATCCATATTGTAGCATGTATCAGTACTCCATTTCTTTCTGTGGCCAGATATTCCATTATATGGATATACCACAGGGTGTTTATTCATTCATCAGTCGATGGACATTTGGGTTGTTTCTTCCTTTTAGCTGTTGTGAATAATGCTTCTATAAACATTCATGTACACATTTTTTTGTGGACATATGTTTTCATTTCTCTTGGGTATATTCCTAGGAGTAAAATTACTGGGTCTTGTGGTAAATGTATGTTTAACCGTTTCAGAAACTACTAGACTATTTTCCAATGTGACTGCACCAATTTCCCATCTTCAGAGACACGTTTGTATCTGAATGCATATCTCCTAACATATGTTTTAAATAAATAAATAAATATATGCAGGGAAAAAATAATAGATCAGAAAGAGAGAGAATCCCATTGTTATTCTGGTTGTCCTTAAGATTTGCTCTATCCCTCTCCTATCTGAGGTTTGATTATTATGTGAGCGAATAAATCCTCTTTGTGTGTGTGTGTGTGTGTGTGTGTGACAGAGTCTCACTCTGTCACCCAGGCTGGAGTGCAGTGGCGTGATCTTGGCCCCCTGCAACCTCCTCCTCCCAGGTTCAAGCGATTCTCTTGCCTTAGCCTCCTGAGTAGCTGGGATTATAGGCACATGCCACCATGCCCAGCTAATTTTTGTATTTTTAATAGAGACGGGGTTTTGCCATGTTGGCCAGGCTGGTCTTGAACTCCTGATCAGGAAGGTGATCAGCCCACCTTGGCCTCTCAAAGTGCTGGGATTACAGGCGTGAGCCACCACTCCTGCCAATCCTCCTTTTTATTTGAGCTATTTTGCATTAGGTCTCTGATACTTGCAAACAAAGGCAACTTGCAACTAATACAGACTGCGAACCTGCTAAAACAGTTGTACAGTCATGACATTATTCATGCTAAAAGGAGGTGGCTATTAGAAATAAACACTTGAAAAATACAACTTTCTATCAACTGTGATAGAAATCAGTAGTGACAACCAATATCAGTTTCCTCCTGTTATTTTTGGGCATGCAGCTAGACTATGTTTCCCAGATCCCCTTGTACTTAGATAGGATTATATGACTAGATGTCACCAGTGGAATGTGAGAAGTGATGGGTGTCATGATTAGGCCAAGCAATAGAGAATAAAAGCCATCAGGACCAGGAAGGAAAGTTAAGAAGTGGTTAAATATGGATATTGACTTCTTTTTCTACTTTCCTTTTCTGAAGGCCAGGTGTGGAGAATTGAGAGGACTCTGCCTCTTGGGGAAGGTGGAGCTACTAGATATTAAAAACTTAGGTCCCTGAATGACTGCATGGAATACAACACTTTCATTATGTCTGTTAACCCATATTGGACTGGGACATGAAAAAGCAATAATCCTTTATTCTGTTAAAATACAAAAGTAAAACAAAAACAAAAATAGCAGGTAGCCTACTTTAATACATCAACAGCCTTAAAATATTCCCTTATGGATTTTGATGGGCCTGGCTAATTTGGCCAAAAAATACGGCATAAAATATCAATCATCTGAATAAATGTGATTAAGATTTAACCAAGGTCATCATGAGAAATACTATAGTAGTATAGCTATTGGTGGTACCTATTCAGAGGATCACATACTAGTTTCCATATCCAGTTTGTGGAAGTCTTCGAAGCAATGTTTAAAGATGAGTTACCTAGAGATTGTGTGAACATAAAAATGTGGATGATCTAGAGGACAGAATCAATTACCCTGATGAAGATGTAAAAGTTGTCACTATGAATGTCTATCACTGAAATCTCACATCATTTGTATTATTCAAATGTGTGTCCAGTAAGGCAAAAGAACTCATGGTATTAATTTGAATGCCACATATTGGTTCTTTAGAAATCATTTCCCTCCTCCTTTAGAAATCACTTCCTCCTTCACCTAGGACAAACCACAGATAACTGCACAGGCTCTGTAAATGGTTCTAAGAAGTCTTCAATGATGCCCCTAAGAACATATTTGGTTCCCTTCTGGTAGATTAAATGCTACCTAGCCTAAAGAAGGCCCCCTGCATACAAGTATTTTTCTCCTACCATGAGTGACATACTGTAAAAGCATTAGGCATCCAGATGTTCTACTTCTCATTGCTTTTCTAAATGTTTTATTGAGATATACCTTCTACTTTAAGATGACTCATTGTTAGGCATTATTTATCAAGCAGCTATGCCAGTTATCAACAGATTGCCTGTCAGCCCCAAATTTACCTTTTTGCCTGATCAGTAAACATGGACCTGGGTCCTTGAAATATTTTTCCTTAGCCAGTGGGCATGATGTTAATCTTCTTAAGAAATGGGAGCTGGAGAGACATTGCAGGAGGAGGAAGTTTTCCTTCCTGGTCCTGATGGCTTTTATTCTCATTGCTTGGCCTCTATTCTCTATTGCTTTTATTTTCTATAGCTTAGCCTGTGTAGTTTTCTCCGGTATGAGGTACCTAAAGGAGGCAGATTTCTCTAGTGGCCACTGTGTCAATTTCTAGACTTGGGTGGCAGAGGCATAGCCAGGAGAATGGCATGAATTTGTGCCTTCCCAGGTCACTGCTCTCTTCACCCATTCTTCAGACCCACAATGTATACATGCCTGGAGCCCTGCAAGCTGGCTGTGAGGAGCCCTGCAAGCAACCCTAACCCTGGCTCTAGTGAGCCAGCCACCCAAGCTTTGCCTATGCAGCTGCCCAGAGCTGCCCTTGTCCAAACCACACACAGAAGCACTAGTTTCCTGTAACTCCCAGTTCCAGCAGCATCCACAGTGGTGCTCTATCTTGTTCTGTGCACTTGACTTCCTGCCTAACACCCTCCTACCAGTTTGAGCTTGCCTGTACCCTCCTGCTTACCCAACAACTAGGCATAAATACATCTTTACAACTTTGCATCTTCCAATTCATGAACATTGTATATTTCTCCTTTTATTTTGTTGTTCTTTAGTGTCTTTTACTGAAGTATTATAGTTTTATCTACAAATATTTTACATATTGTTTAAACATCTATTCCTAGTATTTCATATTTTAATGATATAATAAATGGCATCATCTTTAAGTTTTTAATTTTTAACTATTTGTTTGGAGTGCAACACATTTTTATATGTTGATTTTGTATATCCAGCAACTTTGCTAAACTTTCATATTAATTTTAATCATCTATATATAGGTTCTGTTTAATTTTCTATATCCCAAATCATGTCATCTGTGAATTCTTCTTTTCTAATCTTTATGGTTTTATTTATTTTTCTTGCTTTATGTACCTACCAGTGAAGACACAAAATATAACGTTGAATAGAAATAGTGTTAATGTCTGCTGGGCATGGTGGCTCACGCCTATAATCCCAGCACTTTGGGTGTCCGAGGCGGGCGGATCCCGAGGTCAGGAGTTTGAGACCAGCCTGGCCAACATAGTGAAACTCTGTCTCTACTAAAAATACAAAAAAAAATTTAGCCGGGTATGGTGGCACGTGCCTGTAGTCCCAGCTACTCGGGAGGCTGAGGCAGGAGAATCGCTTGAATCCTTCTCTTTTCTTTTTCTTTTCTTTTCTTTCTTTTTTTCAGATAGGGTCTCACTTTGTCACCCAGGCTGAAGTGCAGTGGTGCAATTGCTGCAGCCTCAAACTCTCAGACTCAGATGATTCTCCCATCTCAGCTTCCTGAGTAGCTAGGACTACAGGTTGCATCACCACACCCAGCTAATTTTTTTGTATTTTTTGTAGAGATGGGGTTTTGCCATGTTGCCCAGGCTGGCCTCAAACTCCTGGACTCAAGCAATCTGCCCACCTCAGCCTCCCAAAGAGCTGGGGTTATAGGCTTAAGCCATGGCACCCAGCCAGAAGTTTGGGATTTTTCAATCTGGGCCTGGAAAAGACAGATTAGTCTTTCTCAACTGGTAGAGAAATTATCAGGACAAAAAATTTTTTGCAGTGAGATAAAGCTGACATGTAAAGAGAAGCTGAGATAGGAGATTGATGGGAAGAAATCTGAAAATTTTTATATCACTGTTTCTGGGATCTCCTGAGACCCAGTATTACGTGTTCCCTTTCAGTAACTGTGTATTCAACCCTTCATTTCATTATGAAGATATCATACCTTGATATTTTTTCAGTAAATTTATATTTTAAGCCTAGTTTGTTTGCAACCATAAGGAAGTCTCAATGCATACATGATGGTTGCAAAAAAAAAATAACAAAAAATTATCAAGCAAAAGGCAGGATTTTCTCCTCTCCTTCTACCTTACTGTTCTCATTATAGTATTAACTACTCGCAACAGTGTTCTTAATATCTTTCCGTGTTCTTTCTATGTATATTACACATGTGAAATTATATATTTATAAACTACTTTCATCACTGTTTCACTCAGCGTTATGTTGCAGAATTCTGTGTCAAGATACAGAAAATACACTTTTACCTTTTTAGTAGATGTGTTGCATGGTTGTACCCCTATCTGTATAACTAATTTCCTATTGATAGATATTCAAAAGATGTTCCCAATTTAGTGATATTACAAAACAAAGATATAAAATTCTTTGCTTCATTTGTTAATTCAACAGAAATACATTGCCCATATTACGTGCCAGACAATTTTCTTGGCAAGTAATTTTTCAAGCTTCTATTGGTAGAGAGGGGAAGAAATAAGAAAACAAATACATGTGAACTAAATAATTTCATCTAGTGATAAGTTCTGTGAAGACAAATAAAACAGGGAGATTTCATACAAAGGGAAAGATGTGGGTGTAGAACTTCTTCAGAAAGGGAGCTGGGGAAGTAAGCAGTGGCTCACACCAATGGAGTCCCAGTGCTTGAGGAGCTAAGAGGGGAGGATCACTTGAGTGCAGGAGTTTGAGAACAACCTGGACAACATAGCAAGACTGTCTCTCCAAAATTAAAAAATAAAAAAAAATTAGCTGGGCATGGTGGCATGCTCCTCTAGTCCCAGATATTCAGGAGTTCAGGAGGCTGAGGTGGGAGAATTGTTTGAGGCCCGGCCCAGGAGATGGAGACTATAATGAACCATGATCGTGCCACCCCAGCCTGAGCTACAGAAGGAAACCCTGTCTCTTTAAAAAAAAAAAAAAAAAAAAAAACCCGGGAGGCGGAGCTTGCAGTGAGCCGAGATCGCGCCACTGCACTCCAGCCTGGGCGACAGAGCGAGACTCCATCTCAGAAAAAAAAAAAAAAAAGAAAAAAAAAAGGAGGAGGATCTGGGTTGTTTCTGCTGTAAGGTGGGTGATATTTGGCCTAAATCCTGAATGATACAAAGAAATGGGCCCTGTGTGATCAAGGCAGACGAACATGGAAAGCAAAGATCCTAAGGCGGTAACAACTTGGCAGTTTGGAGGAAAAGAGAGGTGGCCAGTGTATGTGTTAGACTTCTTGGAATCAGTGGAAACCAATATAACAGTTTAAGCAGGAAGATAATTTATTGAAAGATACTTGGCAGCTCACAGAATCTCCGGGATGGCAAAGAACCATCTTGGAGACTGGCCTACCAAGACAAATTCCCAAAAATCACACTGTGGAACTGGTCTAGAGGTGGCCAGTGTATCAGTTAGACTTCTTGCAATCAATGGAAACCAGTATAACAGTTTAAGCAGGAAGAGAATTTATTGAAAGATGCTTAGCAACTCACAGAATCTCTGGGGTGGCAAAGAACCATCTTGGAGACTGGCCTACCAAGACAAATTCCCAAAATCACACTGTGGAACTGGTCTAGTGGGAACATCACTACTGTGCTTGCTGGTTATATATGCTATTGCTTGCACCAGTAATGATACTGCTACTGCTGACTCTTAAATTTCCATGTATCTGCCACCTTACCCTCCACCCTTATTTACGACACTAGTTTCCAATTTAAAGTCTGCAGAAGTGACTCCCTCATGTAGATCCTATATGTGTTTGTACATTTGTACTGGTATTTTTAGACTAAATTCCAGAGGAACAGTTGAGTTTAAGGAGAAGCATATTTACATATTTTTTTAAGACAGGGTCTCACTCTTGTTGCCCAGGCTAGAGTGCAGTGGTGCAATCATGGCTCACTAGAGCTTCTACCTCCCAGGCTCAAGTGATCCTCCCACCTCAGCCTCCTGAGTAGTTGGAACTACAGGCACGCACCACCGTGCCCCGCTAATTAATTTTTTGTAAAGGCAGGATCTCCTTGTGTTGCCCAGGCTAGTCTTGAACTCCTGGGCTCAAGCAATCCTCCTGACTTAGTCTGCCAAAGTGTTGGGGTTACCCAACACTTGTTATTACTCATTAACTCTAGATTTATGTTTCAGGGTAGGATTGCAGAGCTGCATATATTTGGACTTCATTCTGGCTCTGTAGCAGTAATCGTGCATCATTGGGCAAATTAGTCTACTTCTCTGGGCTTCATTTACCTTGTGTATATAATATGGAAATGACTACCATGTTTCTGAGACTGCCAGTTGTCCCCCAGTATCCTCTTTCCCCTTCTATGTGCACAGAGCCCCAAATTTTATCTAGATCCATACCTATGCAGAATCAATACTAATTTACTCTTTTCCCTTAGTCATAGCCAGCATTAAAACCTGTTGAGCCAGTGTCAGCAATTTGTAAGAAAATCCCAGAGGTTAATAATGAAGCACTTTTTAAAAATGCTGCATCACAAACTTTCTTTGTGGTACATGGGATGATACTGGATAGAAAAACAGATATTTGTGCCACTGAGTTAAAGTGATTGAACACAAATGTAAATGTGAAGAAATTTTAGAAATACCTTAAATGATTTGTTTTGCTTACATATTTCTTTTTATATATACAAAAATGATACATAGTTGAGTACATGTCTAAGTAAATCAAAAAGATATATTTCAGTAAGCACACAATAAAAATCTTGATAAAAAGGCATGTCACAATTTAATTGAAAGCATTTTTAAAATTTTTAGATTCAATTAAAAATAGTAAATGTGGTACATATACACTATAGAATACTATGCAGCCATAAGAAAGAATGAAATTATGTTCTTTGCAGTAACATGGATACGGTTGGAGACCATTATCCTAAGCAAACTAATGTAGAAACAGAAAACCAAATACTACGTTTTCACTTATATATGGAAGCTAAACACTGGGTACGTACACTGTTTTACTCAACATTTTGGGAAGTAACTGCCTCTGACTTCAACTCAAGAAAACACTTTTTTTGTTGCTAATGTAATCAATTTTTGTAATGGCGTCAGCAAATAAAAGTATGCTTATTTTTAAAAAAAACAAATAAGATTAGACATAAAGATGGGAACAATTGACACTGGAGACTACAGGAGTGGGAAGGGAAGGAGAGAGAAAAGGTTGAAAAACTACCTATTGGTTACTATGCTCACTATCTGAGTGACGGCTTCAGTCATACCCCAAACCTCAGCCCCACACAACCATGAAACAAACCTGCAGGAGGATCACTTGAGGCCAGGAGTTCAAGGCCAGCCTGGGCAACATAGAGAGACCCCCATCTCTTAAAAAAAAAAAAAAAAAAAGTAAGAAATTTGCCGGGCATGGTAACACATGACTGTTATCCCAGCTACCCAGGAGGTTAAGGCGGGAGGATTGCTTGATCCTAGGAGTTCAAGGCTGCAGCGAGCTGTGATCACGCCACTGTACTTCAGCCTGGGTGACAGAGTGAGAATCCGTCTCTATTTTTTTTTAAAGCTGATGTTATAGGAACAATGTTCTCTGACAAACATGAAATAAAATTAAAAATCAATGCAAATAGTTAAAAATTAGTTGTGAAAACAAAACCTTACTTCCAAACAACTCAAGGTCCAACTAAGAAATCAAAAGATAGTGAAATCACTCCAGATAAACAACTGGTGCAGTGCAGCTAAAATGGAACTTAGAGGGAACTTGATAGGCTTTACATTTTAGAATACAATAAATAAAAAACAATAAATAAACCGAGCACTTAATTCATGAAGTTAAAAATAAGATAGAATGAACTCAGGTAATATAGAAGAAAATAAACATGAGAGTAGAATTTAATTATTTAGAAAACAAAATAACAGAAAAAGAGATAATACCTCCAAAAGTTTTTTTTTTATTTTAGAATAATAATAAACAGACCAATATAAAGATAGAGACAAAAAGAAGGAAAACATAAAGGATCAAAACAAGAAAAACAGCTATAGTAGAGACTTAAAAAGCCTTAGAAAGATAATTTGAATAGCCATATTCAATAAATTTGTAAAACCTAGATGAAATAGATTATTCTCTATGAAAATATAAGTCACCAATAAAGCTTAGAAAAGCTGAGCAAATAAATAATCATTCAAAAATAATAATATTAAAATGTCTACCTTCTATAATAAAGATGTTATCTGTATATAGATTTATAGGCAGTCTTAACAAATGTTCAAGAAACAACTAAACCTCATCTTACACAAACTGCTAAAAGGTTATTGAAAAAAATTTCTTTTAAAAGGAAACATGGCCAGGCATGGTGGCTCACACTTGTAATCCCAGCACTTTGGTAGGCCAAGGCAGCCAGATCACTTGAGACCAGGAGTTTGAGACCAGCCTGGCCAACATGTTTAAACGCCATCTCTACTAAAAATACAAAAATTAGATGGGCGTGGTGGTGGGTGTCTGTAATCCCAGCTACTCAGGAGGCTGAGGCAAGAGAATCACTTGAACCTGGGAGGTGGAGATTCCAGTGAGCCAAGATCGTGCCACTGCACTCCCACTCCAACCTGGGCGACACAGCAAGACTGTCTCGAAAAAAAGAAAAGAGGAAACACGACCTATTAATTTTTTGAGACCGTATAAGAACAAGGAAAAAAAAATTATAGCCACATTTCACTTATGAACATGGATGTAAACACAGTAAATGTATCAACAAGTTGAATCAAACAACATATTAAAAAATAGACTGTGACAACTTTACATCAGAAACACAAGAGTGGTTCAACAACTAAAATTATATCGTAACTCACCATATTAAGGAATCAAATTTTAAAATGTGACCATTTTAATGGTCAGTGGATAAGGAAAATCTGTTTGATGATATTTAAAACCTATTCATGATTCTTAAAAAACAACAACAACAAACAAAAACTTCTTAGCAAAAGAGGAAAAGAAAGACACCTCTTAATGTCATGATTGACATCAATGCAAAACCCATAAACACATATTAATGGTTACATTTAGAAGCATTTTAATAAAAGTTAGGATGTTATATAGATGCATGGATATTTTCTATTACCATTACTACTCAAGATTACATTGGAGACCTTAGACATGTTCAGATTGGCTTCTTATTTTATTTTATTTTATTTTTTTGGCTGGAGTGCAGTGGCGTGATCTCGGCTCACTGCAACCTCCCGCCTCCTGAGTTAAAGCAATTTTCCTGCCTCAGCCTCCCGAGTAGCTGAGACTACAGGCGTGCGCTGCCATGCGCCACCAATTTTTTGTATTTTAGTAGAGATGGGGTTTCACCATGTTCCCCAGGTTGGTCTCGAACTCCTGAACTCAGGCAATCCACCCACCTCAGCCTCTCAAAGTGCTAGGATTACAGGCGTGAGGCACCTAGCCCAGCCCAGATTGGCTTCTTTTATCAAGCAATATGTACTTAAGTTTGTTCCAGGTCTTGTGGCTTGATAGCTCATTTCCTTTAATGGCTAAATACTAAATAATATTTCACCACATGGATAGATATACTACAATTTGTTTATCCATTCACCTTTTGGAAGGACATTTTGGTGCTTCCAGTCTTTGGCAATTATGAACAAAGCTGTAATAAACATTCCTAGCAAATTTTATGTGAACGTAAATTTTCAACTCATTTGGGCAAATACCTACGAATGCAATTCCTGAGCTCTATGGTAAGACTATATTTAACTTTGTAAGAAACTGCCAAACAGTATTCTAAAGTGGCTATACCACTGTGCATTTCCACCAGTAATAAATGAGAGTTTGCATTGCTCCACATTCTCCCCAGTATTTGGTATTGTCAGTTTTTGGATTTGAGCCATTCTAATAGGCGTGTGGTTGTATCTTGTTGTTTTAATTTGCATTTCCCTAATGACATAAGGTGTTATTATGTCATTAGGTATATGGTGTATGGTGTATGTGGTCTCATATGTTTATTTGCCATCTGTGTATTTCCTCTGAGGAGGTGTTTTTCAGATCTTTAGCTTATTTTTTAAATTGAGTTCTTAGTTTTCTTATTGTTGAGTTTTAAGACTTCTTTCTATATTTGAATACAAGTTCTTTGTCAGATATGTATTGTGCAAATATTTTCTCCCAGTCTGTGGCTTGTCTTTTAATGTTCTTAACAGTGTATTTCACAGAGCAAAAGTTTTAACTTTAAGCGAAGTCCAGATTACCAATTTTTTCTTTCGTGAATTGTGCTTTTGGTGTAGTATCTAAAAAGTTATCACCAAACACAAGGTCACCAAGATTTTCTGTTATGTTATCTTCTAGAACTTTTAGTTTTGCACTTTACATTTAGGTATATGATGTGTTTTGAATTATGAGTTGTGAAATGTGTGAAGTCAGTGTCTATATATATCGTTTTAACATGTGGATGTCCAGTTGTTCCAGGAGCAATTGTTGAGAAGACTACCCTTTCTCCGTTGAATCTCGTTTGCTCCTTTGTCAAAGGTCAGGTGAGTATATTTGTATGGATCTATTTCTGGGCTCCCTATTCTGTTCCATTGATCAATTTGTCTATTCTTTTACCAATACTACACTTTCTTGATTACTATACACGTTTGCTAAGCCTTGAAGTCAGGTAGTGTTAATTCTTCCAGTTTATTCTGCCTTATCAGTACTGTGTTGGCTATTTTGGGTCTCTTGGCTGTCCATATAAATTTGAATTTGTTGATATCCACAAAATAGCTTGCTGGGCTTTTTATTTGAATTGCATTGAATCTATAAAGTTGGGAAAACCAAACATCTTCTGTAAATAGCTAGCCAGTTATCCCAGCACCATTTATTGAATAGAGAGTTCCTTCCCCATTGCTTATTTTTTCAACTTTGTCAAAGATCAGATAGTTGTGGGGGTGCAGCATTATTTCTGAGTTCTCTATTCTGTTCCATTGGCCTATGTGTCTGTTTTTGTACCAGTACCATGCTGTTTTGGTTACTGTAGCCTTGTAGTATTGTTTGAAGTTGGGTAGCATGATGCCTCCAGCTTTGTTTTTTGTTTGTTTGTTTTTTGTTTTCTGTGTTTTTGTATTTGTTTTTGTTTTTGTTTTGCCTAGGATTGCTTTGGCTATTTGGGCTCCTTTTTGGTTCCATATGGATTTTAAAATAGTTTGTGCTAATTCTGTGAAGAATGTCATTGGTAGATTGACAAGGATAGCATTGAATCTGTAAATTGCTTTGGGCAGTATGGCCATTTTAACAATATATTGATTCTTCTTATCCATGAGCGTGGAATGTTTTTCCATTTGTTTGTGTCATTTCTGATTTATTTGAGCAGCATTTTGAAATTCTCCTTGTAGAGATCTTTCACCTCTCAGTTAGCTGTATTCCTAGGTATTTTATTCTTTTTTGTTGCTATTGTGAATGGGATTGCATTACTGATTTGGTTCTTAGCTTGAATATTTTTGGTGTATAAGAATGCTACTGATTATTGTACATTGATTTTGTATCCTGAAACTACGAAGTTGTTTATTAGCTTACGGAGCTTTTGGGCAGAGACTATGGGAATTTTTAGGTATAGAATCATGTTGTCTGCAAACAGGAATAGTTTGATTTCCTCTTTTCCTAGTTGGATGCCTTTTATTTCTTTATCTTGCGTGATTACTCTGGCCAGGACTTCCAGTACTATGTTGAATAGGAGTGGTGACAGAGGGCATCCTTGTCTTGTTCTGGTTTGCAAGGGGAATGCTCCCAGCTTTTGCCCATTCAGTGTGATGTTGGCTGTGGGTTTGTAATAGATGGCTCTTATTCTTTTGAAGTATGTTCCTTCAATGCCTAGTTTGTTGAGGGTTTTTAACATGAAAATGTTAGCAGAAAGGGGTCCTGATCCAGACTCCAAGAGATGGTTCTTGGATTTCATGCAAGAAAGAATTCGGGGCAAGTCCATAGAGTAAAGTGAAACAAGTTTATTAAGAAAGTAAAGAAACAAAGAATGGCTACTCCACAGGCAGAGCAGTGCTTGAGCTGCTCAACTAAGGATACTTATTGTTACTTCTTGATTATATGCTAAACAAGGGGTGGATTATTTATGAGTTTTCTGGGAACGGGGTGGGCAATTCCAGGAACTAAGGATTCCTTTCCTTTTTAGACATTCTAGAGTAATTTCCTGATGTTGCCATTGCATTTGTAAACTGTCATTGCACTAGTGGGAGTGTCTTTTAGCATGCTAATGCATTATAATTAGCATATAATGAGCAGTGAGGACTTCCAGAGGTCACGCTCATCACTATCTTTGTTTTGGTGGGTTTTAGCTAGCTTCTTTACTGCAACTGTTTTATCAGCAAGGACTTAATGACCTTTATGTTGTGTTGACTTCCTATCTCATCCTGTGACTTAGAATGCCTGACCTCCTGGGAATGCAGCCCAGTAGGTTTCAGCCTTATTTTACCCAGCCCCTATTCAAGATGGAGTCACTCTGGTTTGAATGCCTCTGACAAAGGGATGTTGAATTTTATCAAAAGCTTATTCTGCATCTATTGAGATAATCATGTGGATTTTGTTTTTCGTTCTATTTATTGATGAATCACATTTATTGATTTGCATGTGTTGTACCAATCTTGGATCACAGTGAGAAAGCTGGTGGATTAGCTTTTGATGTGCTGCTGGTTTTGGTTTGCTAGTATTTTGTTGAGGATTTTTGCATCTATGTTCATCAAGGATATTGGCCTGAAGTTTTCTTTTTTTGTTGTGTCTCTGCTAGGTTTTAGTATCAGGATGTTGCTGGCATCATAGAATGAGTTAGGGAGGAGTTCCTCTTCAATTTTTGGGAATAGTTTCAATAGGAATGGTACCAGTTCTTTATACATCTGCTAGAATCCGGCTATGAATCCATCTGGTCCTAGACATTTTTTTTGGTTGACAGGCTTTTTATACTGATTCAGTTTTGGAACTCATTATTGGTCTGTTCAGGGATTCAGTTTCTTCCTAGTTCAGTCTTGGGAGGTTGTATGCATCCAGGAATTTATCAGTTTCTTCTAGGTTTTCTAGTTTGTGTGTGTAGAGTTGTTCATAGGCGTCTCTGAAGGTTTTTGTATTTCTGTGGGGTCAGTGGTAATGTCCCCTTCATCATTTCCGATTGTGTTTATTTGGATCTTCTCTCTTTTTTTTCTTTATTAGTCTAGATAGCAGTCTATCTATCTTATTATTTTTTTCAAAAAGCCAACTCCTGAATTTGTTGGTCTTTTGTATGGTTTTTCGCATCTCAGTTTCTTTCAGTTCAGCTCTGATTTTGGTTGTTTCTTGTCTTCTGCTAGCTTTGGGGTTTGTTTGCTCTTGTTTCTCTAGTTCTTCTAATTTTGATGTTAGGTAGTTAATTTGAGCTCTTTCTAACTTTTTGATGTGGGTGTTTAGTGCTATAAACTTCCCTCTTAACACTGCCTTAGCTGTGTCTCAGGGATTCGTGTATGTTGTGTCTTTGTTCTTATTTGTTTCAAAGAATTTCTTTATTTCTGCTTTAATTTCATTATTTGACCCAAAGTCATTCAGGAGCAGATTGTTTAATTTCTTCTCTTTTTCTTTCTTTCCTTTTTTTTCTTTTTTTAGCAAGAGGTTTCAGTTTTTACTTGTTTAAAGAGTGTAGGTGGTAGTTTTAACAAAAGACTTTTGGTAAAAGCAGCTAGCAATAAGATCATAGCCATCAAAGCAGTTTCTTTCAGAGAAAATGGCCATTCCTTTAAGTGCTACATGTTTTTGGAAGTTTCTTAGAACAGTCTTAAGGTTGTTTAATTTCTATGTAATTGTGTGGTTTTGAGTGATTTTTTCAGTATTGATTTCTATTTTTATTGTGCTGCGGTCCAAGAGTGTGGTTGGTATAAGTTAGTATTGTGTTATTAATTTCACATTTCAGTTGTTCACTGCTGGTATATAGGAAAGCAATTGACTTTTGTAAATTAACATGGTATCCTGTAACTTTGCTGTAATCACTTATTAGTTCTAGCATTTTTTGTTTGTAAATTAACATTGTATCCTGTAACCTTGCTGTAATCACTTATTAGTTCTAGCATTTTTTGGTCAATTATTTGAGGTTTTATAATAGATAAATATGTTATCTGTAAGCAAACAAAACTTTATTACTTCCTTCTCAATCTGTATATTTTTTCTTTTCTTTCTTTGTCCTACTGAATTACCTAGGATTTTCAATATAATATTGAACAGAAGTGGTGAGAGGGAACAATTTTGCTTCACTCCTAATTTTAGTGAAAAGCATCTACTTTACCATCATTAAGTATGATGTCAGCTATGGTATTTGTAGATGTTCTTTATCAAGTTGAGAAGTTCCCTTCTATCCTAGTTTGCTGAGAGTTTTTATCATGAATAGGTATTGGATTTTGTCAGATGTTTTTTCTGCATCTATTGATAGGACTATATAGTTTTTCTTTTTTAGCCTGTTGATTTGATGGATATAACAGTAATTGATTTTCAAATACTGAATCAGCTTTGCATAGTTTGTATAAATCCCACTTGGTCACGGTGTCTTTTCATCAATTATAGCGATTTTTAGTGGTTATTTCTTCAAATACTGCCTCTCCAGCATTTTTTTTTTCCTACTAGAACTCTGATTAGACAGGTGTTGAAATTCCCAGTCTTTCTTCTGTGTATTTTACATCCTTTTCATTATTCTCATCCCTTCGACTTTCAATGCTGCACTCAGGAAATGTTTCCAGATCTGTCTTTCACTTACTTTTTCATGTGTTTTTAATACTTAGTTTAATCCACTTCCTGAGTTTTAATTTTCAATTACTATGTTTTTGTTTTTTGGAAATTCTACCTGGTACTTTGTTAACTTCTCTGGCCAGTTTTGATAGACTCTTGGATTTTTACCTGAGGGAAATTTGCAATTTTTAACATAGATGATTAGGCAAGATAGATTCAAACAGAAAGCACTAGTGCCACTGGGCTGAGGAGACAAACAAATAGAAATTGAGAGACAAAATATCAGAGCAGAGAAAATCAAGGAAAGTATATCCAAAACTTGCATGTCATCTTCCCTCAAGACATTTGCCAGTTGCTAAGTTTTACATGCACAAGATGAAAGTTCAAGAAATCCAGTTAAAGAAGCATCTTTGAGGCTGAAGAGCTGAACAGGGATTTCAGCAGCTTTGGGGTGGTAGGGACACAGAGGTTCAAGTTAAAAAGATTGGCAAAGGTGGAAAACTATATAAATACCACAGACTTTTAGAAGATACCACAGAAAGCCATATCCTAGGAGTAAGGGCAAAAACCAAAACAAAACAAAAAACTGAATCATCTTTTACAAAGCCTAAAACCAGGCCTATATAGAATTAAGATAATCTGTCCCATCTGTCAGAAGAAAACTGACTTAGGAAGGAGAAAACATTATTTAAACCTTTTACAGTTTTAATACACAAGGTCTGGCATTCAGTAAAAATTATGAGGCATGCTATAAGAAGGACCACATAACGAAAAAACAAATTTAAAACAGATGGTAGAAATATCCTCACAGTGATTCAGATATTGAAGTTAGCAGACAGAGACTTTAAAATAATAATGATCCATGTTTAATTGCTGATCAAAAAGAAAAAAGAAAAAAAAGTTTCTAAAAACAGTGATTAAGATAGTCAATAGAACAAAGGGAAAGACAAAATTTCAGCTGACACTTGGAATCTATTTAAAAGGTCAAATGGAAGTTTTAGAATTGAAAATAATCTGTAACTAAAATTAAGAAGTAAGTTGATGTGTTTAATAGCAGATTTGACACATCTAAACAGGATATTTTTACTGGAAGACATATGACTAGAAATTATCAAGATTAAAGCACAGAGAAAAAAGGATGGAAAATACATAACAAAGATAAGAATATATAGAACATGGTGACATCTTCTGACTTGTGTATAAATCTCAGAATAAGAGGAGAGAGAATAGAATAGTAGCAGTATTTCAGAATATGTTGGCTGAGAATATTTTCCTACTGCTGAAATATATCAAACCACAGATTTGAAAAGCTCTCTAAGAACAGAGGTAAGATAAATACAGACGATCACACTTGGGATCAGCATAGTCAAAGACAAGCAAATTATAAAAGCAACTTGAGAAAAATGAGATGTTTCTTTCAAATGGGCAGTTGAGTGAGGGAAGCCAGATAAATGACTTTTCAATAGGATCAATGAAAGTCAGAAAACAATAGAGCAATATCTTTAAGTTGTTGAAACAAACTATCCATAAAGCTAGAATTCTACAACTGGCAAAAAAATTCTTCACAATTAAAAAAATTAAAAAGCAAAATAACGACATTTTCAGGCAAAAAAGTTGAAAGAATGTATTGCCAGCAGATTTTCACTAAGGGAAACATTAAAGGGAGTTGCTCAAAGAGAAAAGAAATGGTCTCAGGTGGAAGTACAGAATAGAAAAAGAAATAAAGAGTGCTGGGAAGAGTAAATATGTGGGTATATTAGAGTGAATATTGACTTTATCAAATGACAAAAATAATGCCTTGGGCTTAAAATATTTATAAAATGAAATCTATGACAACAGTAGGACAAACTGGGGCGGTAAATGGATTTAAAATTTGTAAAGTTCTTTCATTGTTTGTGAAGAGATAAAATTACTAATTTCATAGGGGCTCTAACAAGTCAAGAATATATAATGTAAATACTAGGACTGCATAATAAACTAATAAGGGGAAAATAAAATAAAAATACTTGAGTCATCCAAAAGAAGAAAATAATTAGTAAATTAACTAGTAAACTTTAAGATATGTCAGAGAAAAACATCAGAAGAATAAGATACCAAGAGAAAAAAGAAAATATTTAGAAAAGTTTAAGAGGCTAGGGAATAAAATGAAAAGGCATTTCATGTTGTATAACATGTTTGTATTGGAGTCCCAGAAAAGGAGGAGCAAGAGAATGGTACAGAAATAATGTTTGAAGACATAATGGCTGAGATTTTCCCAAAACTGAAAAGTGATCTCCAGGCTTAGAGATTTCCACAGTGATTTTCACCTCCTGGTATTCTCTCCTCCTATATAGTTTTCTCCCGTATTGCAGAGGGCTAATCTGTATAACCAATAAAAGAGTGCAGAAAGGATGGAGTGTGCTTTCCAAGGCCAGGCATAAAGGATATTTCACCTTCCATCTTGCTGTCTCAGATCACTTTCTCAGAGAAGCTAACTGCCATGTCATGAAGACATTCAGGTAGCCCAATGGAGAGATCCATGTGGCAGGAATTGAGGCCTATTGCCAAAAAACAGTACTAACTTGGCAGCCAATTGAGTAAGCTATGTTGGAAGCAGATCTTCCAGGCCCAGTCAGACTTTCAGATAACTGCATTCTTAGCTGTCTTCTGGTATTCAACCTTAAGAGAGACCCTGAGTCGCGCTCGCTTCGGCAGCACATATACTAAAACTTGGAACGATACAGAGATTAGCATGGCCCCTGCGCAAGGATGACACGCAAATTCGTGAATTGTTCCATATTTTTTGTATGTGCTATTCAGTTGTGAACTGGTGGGCCGTATGTAACAGCTGACCAACATGTGAAGATACTGGTACTTGATAGCCTCTAAGGAAAATTTGCTTCCAAATTCTAAGCTGGAAAGTCACTGGAATAACTTTTAAAAAGAATTACAATACATGGCTTTTTAAAATTTCATTACGTATGTTAAGAATTGTGTACAAATTGAAATGTCTGTACTGATTCTCAAGCAATAAAATCTCAATTATGAAAATAAAAAAAAAAGAGAGACCCTGAGTCACAGCCATAATCATTAAGCCACTCCCAGGTTTTTCACCCTAAATAAACTGTAGGAGATAGTAACTGTTGATTGTCTTATGCCACTAAGTCTGGGCTAATTTGCATGCAGTGACAAATAACAAATACAGATTTTTGAGGCCTGGAGTTGGAGTGCTGCTGTAACAGAAACCTAAAATGTAATGGCTTTGGAACTAGGCAGTATATGGAACACAAAATGGTGAAAACCTTGAAGAGCTTTTAGGTGTTTGTTAGTAGAAACCTGATGGCATTTTAGGAGACTGCAGGTGATAACTTAAAATGAAAGGGAGGTAAATTTTGCTGAATATTGGAGGAAAGGAAATCTTCCTTATGTAAAAACAAAGTTTAGCAAACCTAGTACCTTCAGTAACATGGAAAGTAGCAAACATACCAGATGAGCTAAGTGATCTAGCTAAAAAGAATTTTCAGGCAAAGTATTGTGTGCCTCCTTGATTCTTCATTTTGCTTATAGTAAAATGTGAAAGGCGAGAATAAGCAAAAAATAGAACTGTTTTAAAAAAGTTGAGTGAGGGAAGCCAGAAATCATTGGATTTGAACATTCTCAGCCTCTCCAAATGACACAGAATGCTGAAATTAACAAATGGCTTCCAGACAAAGGTCAAATTTAAGGCACTTTGAGAAAAACCTGGTCTAACAGATGAAGCTGAGAGTGTGCCTGTAAAATCCTTTTAAAGATCTCAGAAGGATCCAAGGTGATGCTTTAGATACTTTTAATCAGAGAATAAAAGTTATGTGACTCTTAGGTGTGCTGTCCCCAGCAGCATCAGTGGAAGCCCAGTGTAGAAAAGGGATCACTTCAGTGAGATTTGTGGGTGTGGCTTTTGCTTAGTAGAGTAAATCCAAGAACTTTAACAGAATACCCACAAAGTTTTAAAGATACTTATATTGGTGGAAACACCACTAGCTTGGACTTAATGGGCCAGAAATAGAAAAAAGGAAAATAAGTCCTTGGATTTGGAAACATTTACAGGCATGAAATAGGCCAAGAAAATCATGCAACCAAAACCAATGATAGTGTTTCATGAAAAATGAAGAATAACTCAAAGAAAAGAATCAAGAGCCCAGATGGTAAAGCCAAGAGATATGGAGAATTGTTCCTGTGCAGGATTAGCAATGAATTCCGATCAAGGACTTTAAAAATTTGTCCAGGTGAATTTCAGAATTGCTGTGGACTGTCTGCTGTACTCATTCCCCCATCCTTTTAAACAGGAGCATCTATAGCAGTTATCCTTTGCCTGTGCCACCATACTGTTTGACATGGGAGACACTAATAACTTGTCACTTTAGTTCATATGCCTTCAGACTGAAAGGAACAATACTTGAGCTTTTATGAAAGAACTACACTCAAGAAGATTTACCCATATCTGGACCCGATATAAAGTTTTGTACTTCGAGCTCGTGCTGTAACGGATTAAAACTTTTGAGGGTGACTATTTTTTCATATGAGAGGGACATGAATAATTGGGTTAGAGAAGGTGGAATGTGGTAGCTACCCACCAAGATGACCTCCAGTGATTTTTGTTCCTTGGTATTAAACTCTTGGGTAGTCCCCTCTCATTCCGAATACAGTTGGCCTCTGTAACTGATACTTCTGAGACAATATAATAAAAGACAATGTGGCTTCCATCTTGTGTTCTTTTAGATCACTTGCTTTGGTAGAAATCAGCTGCCATGCTAGGAGTATACTCAACCAGCCCAATGGAGAAGTCCATGTGACATTGCATTGAGACCATCTGCTAATAGTCAGCACTGAATCAGACACCCTGGAAGTGGATCTTCAACCTTAGTCAAGCCTTTAAATGACTGCAGTCTTAGCAAGCATCTTGACTGCTATCTCATGTGAGACTCTGTGTCAGAAACACCTAGCTAAGCTGCTTCTAGGTTCCTCTAACATAAACGCTATGAGATAATAAATGTATTTTTATTTTTCTAAGAGACAGAGTATATGTTGCCCAGGCTGGCCTTGAACTCTTAGGCTCAGCGATCTTCCTGCCCCAGCCTCCTGAGCAGCTGGGACTACAGGCATACATCACAGTGCCCGGCTTGATAATAAATGTTTATTGGTTTTACCTGCTAAGCTTTGAAGGTAATTTTTAAATGCAGCTATAGATAGCTAATAACATAATTTTTTTCCAAAACCGAGGGGGTTTTTCCCCGAAAAACAACACGAAGGATAAATACATGAAATGACATAAGAACCAAACCGCTAAAATCAAAGACAGGGAAATTTTTAAAAGCAAAATTCTGTTCATATAAAGATAAAAAACATATTATCTTCAACAGAACAAAAATTGAATAGATAACTGTGACTCCTCAAGAGAAACAATGAAAGTCAGAGGCACCATAAAGTTATCTTCAATGTGGTACAAGAGAATAACTGCCAACCTAGAATTCCATAACAAACGAAACTATCTTTCAGTAATGAAGGTGAAATAAGTACATTTTCAAGAAAACACAAACAAAAAGCTTTATCACCAGCAAACCCACACTAAAAGATCAAGTGTTTCCCCCCTCACCCCTGCAAGCAGAAGAGAAAGATCCCAGATGGAAGCTTGGAGTTGAAAGATATTAGGAAAGCATGTAGAAGTAAATCTGAATCAATTATGCAATTATGTCTATGTAAAGCAGTAATAACAACGTCTATTGGGGCTTATGATAGAGAGAAAATTATAATATATGAACAATAGCACATAAAGTAGGAAAGATGGGATTAAACTGAGTTAAAATGTTCTCTTCATTGGCAAGAAAAAAGAAAAAGTACTCATGTACATTAGACATTAATAAGCCATGGGTAAATAATATAAACTATGATAAAGCACTTAAAGACAAGTAAAGAATGAATTACTACAAAACTGATAAAAGGAATAATAAAACATCCAATCAATCCAAAAGAAGAAAAGAAAAGGAGAAAAATGATTGTGGAAGAGGTAGAAAAAACAAAAAAATAGATAGTAGATTTAAGTTCGCATATATCCCTACCTAATTATATTAAGTATAAATGACTGTATTGTCCAGCTAGGAGCAAATCATTTTCTTAGGAAGAGAAACTATGATCTGCTGTTTGTAAGAGACAAACTGTAATGAAAGAAAAGCTTAAAGATAAAAGGTCATGTCATGTAAACACTAACTTAAAGAGACCTGGTATAGATATATATCACTCTCAGATAAAGTAAAATTCAAGAAAAAAATGTCTGACTAGAAATACAGTCCTATTTCATTAAGATAAAACTAATTTATCAGGAAGATGTAATAATTTTAAAATTATATGTGCATAAATAACATTGTCTCAAAACACATAAAGCAAAATAACAGAACAACAAGGAAAAAGAGACACATCAACAATCATACTGGGAGTTTTAAAGATATTTATCTCAGTAAGTGAAAAAATAAACAGACAAAAAAATTTTGAAAACCAATGAAGATATAGGAGTAAAAACAATGATTTAAATGCACCTAAGAGACATGCACCGAACACTACACCCATTACCATGGAATACACATTCTTTTCAAGAGCACATGAAATATTTATAAATATTGACCATATCCAAGGCTATAAAACAAATCTCAATACAGTTCAAAGAATTGAAATTGTGGAATACGTGTTTCCTGATCACAAGGGAACAGAGTTGGAGATCAATACAAAAACAACACACAGAAGTAAACAGTAGAAGAGAAAAAGGAAAGAAACACCATGTCTTTAGAAATTAAACCATACATGTCAAAATAGCCCATGGATTAAAAAGAAATCACGATGGAAATTTAAAAATAGTTTGAACTCAGTGTTAATTAAAATACTGCAAATCAAAAACTGTAGGATATAGCTAAAGTAGTGTTGGAGGGAAATTTATAACTTTGCATGCGTAAGAAAGGAGAATGACTGAAATCAGTTAGAGATTCCTCTCAAGAAGCTAGGTACTGAGTAACAAATTAAACCAAAGGATATACAAAGAAGAAATAATATAAATAGCAGAAGTGAATAAAATAGAAAACAAATATTAAATATAGAAGATCAACTTACCCAAAAGCTTGGTTCTTTAAAATGACTTAACAAAAAAAAAAAAAAAAAGAAAAGGAAAAATCTCTGGGATAATGATTTTGAAAGACAGAGAAATCACAAATAATATCAGCAATGTATAAGGGGATATCAAAACATATCCTACAGATGGGAAAATGATGAAATTGCATTGTCAGTAAATTTGCCATTTAAGAAAAACTGGACAAAATCTAGGAAAATATAACAATAAAATAGACACAGGAAGAAATAGCTGGTCCTAGGATAGAAGGGTTTTTTTTTTTTTTTAAAAAAAAAAAAAGGGAGAAGAAACAGCCAGAATAAATGTACGCAAAATGTATTTGCAACTCAAGGATGTCACCGTTGACACACCATTGACACACACTTTGTTTTGAAGATTGCATTTTTTAAAAGTCATCAAATATTACTTCATTTTTTACCTTTCATTTTAAATAAACTTTTATCGATTTTGGGGTAGTGCTTCAGTATTTTTAATGCGTTATTTTTAGTTATTGCTTTAAAAATTTTATTTGAGTGATAGGCATGTTTAAAAATGTGTTTTGCATGCTGTTTTATATGTTTTTAAGTTATGTTTGAAATGTGCTTAATATTTAGCTTTTCTATTTTAAAAATGTTATTAATCTTGGAAATTTTAAAGAAAATACCCATCTTCACTAATATTTCAATACTATATGAAATAAGACACAACTCTTTCTATATTGTTATTTTGTCCTAGTTTTACAATCTCTAGTTTGCATGGTGTTGATTCTAGGAAAGGTGTTGAAAAAAAGTGTTCAAGTTTTGTAAATATTCCATTTATTTATTGTCAGCTTAAGTGCAGGAGTATATAAATTAGTTTGAGCTTACTGATTTTGTTGTTGAAATCTTCTATATCCTCACAAATTTTTTAATCTGCTTGCCCTATCAGTTTCTAAAAAAGGTGTATTAAAATCTTCCTCTATGATTGTAGATGTCTCAATTTTTTTCTTTTAATTGTTAGATTTTACTTTATAAATTCCAATCTTATATTGTTAATTATAAGTTGAGGATTATGATACCTTATTCATTAATAGTTCCTTTTATTATTACTATGCAGTGACTGTTTTCAATCCTTATTAAAGCTTTTGTCTTTAAATGATATTTTGGACTCATGCTAATAATTTTAACCTATTGTAACTGAACCAGACCAATTGGGTTCAACTTTTATGTAACAGAGTTGCGAATTGCTTTTCAGTTGCTATGGACCTCCCAGGTTCAAAGTCATGTAACCTGAGCATGCCCAGATGAACCAAGTGTGCAACCACTGGTGGAACCTAAATGCTCAGACCGAGGAACAGGGACTAAAGTAAGAAGCAGACACCACTGACATCATGACCCCCAGCAGCAACTCATTGCAAGATTCAATCGGATCACCCCTCATTATCCTATACTTAAAAAAACCCGACCCAGGCTGGACGCTGGTGACTCATGCCTGTAATCTCAGCACTTTGGGAAGCCGCGGTGGGTGGATCGCTGGAACCCTGGAGTTCTAGACCAGCCTGGACAATGTGGCGAAACCCGGCTCTACAAAAAAATACAAAAATTAGCCGGGCGTGGTGGCATGCTCCTGTAATCCCAGCTACTTGGGAGTGGCACTTCAGCCTGGGCGACAGAGCGAGACCCCGTCTGAAAAACAACAACAAAACAAAAACCAAACCAAAACAAAACAAAAACCTGGCCCAACCCCCAGCTTGGGGAAACAGGTTAGAGTGTTTCCTCCTCCCGTCTACTTGCCAGTCCGGTCACAATAACCCTTTCACGTTGCAAAAACCTGGTGCTTCCGTGTTCAGCTTTGTGTTGCACAGGCAAACTAGCCCGGTTTGGTTTGGTAACGCCATCTTCCATTAGTTTAATATTTTCTTGGTGTATCTACCTAACTTTTACTTTCAAACTTTATAGTTTTGTTATCTTCTCTTGTAAGCAACACAGTGATGGAATTTGTTTTTGAGATATATTGTGAGGATCTATCTGTCTCAATATGTAAGCTTACTCTGTTAAAATGATTGATGAACTTATGTTTATCATAATATTTACATTTACATTTTCTGTTTACCATCTTTTATCACTGCGTCTTTATTTTTTCCTTCCTTAGATTGGATTGAGAAACAAAATGTATTGCCTTTTGATTCCTCTCTTGGCTTAGAAGCTATAGAATATATTTCTGTTCTTTTAACAGGAACCCTTAATATTTGATGTACATAACTACATATAAATTTTTCTAACAATGTCTGTAATTACTCAATTTTTATTTTATTATTATTATTTTTTTGAGACAGAGTCTCGCTTTGTTGCCCAGGCTGGAATACAGTGGCTTGATCTCGGCTCACTGCAACCTCTGCCTCCTGGGTTCAAGTGATTCTACTGCCTCAGCTTCCCAAGTAGCTGGGATTACAGGTGTGTGCCACCAAGCCTGGCTAATTTTTGTATTTTCAGTAGAGATGGGGTTTCACCACGTGGGCCAGGCTGGTTGAAGTCCTAACCTTAAGTAATCCGCCCGCCTCGGCCTCCCTAAGTGCTGGGATTACAGGCGTGAGCCACCACGCCCAGTTTGTGATTACCCAATATTTCTATCTTTCTTCTGAATACCACATGACTTTTATCCATTGAGCATCAAGACCAACTCCAAACCTTGTAATTGTTGCATAGCATTTTAGCTTCAACTTTTCTCGAAGATTAGATAATGTTTTCTTGAAGAGTTCATTAATTGTCTCACATATTTTGTAAGTTTCAAAACTCAACATTTTTGCTATATTTTATACTTTTCCTCTTGATTTACTTACCTTCTGGCTGAAGTTCATTATTTAATATTCCTTTGCAGAGAATATTTGGAGGTAAATTTACTTAATCTTTAAATGATGGCAAATATCTTTAAAATTGCCCTTATAACAATAGTTCAGCTAGGTATGAAATCCTATATACAGTCATCTTCTCTCACCACTTAAAAAAATTATGATGTTGTCTTATAATATCTATGAGGTACTGAAAAATTCTATTTTTAGTCTAATTCTTTTGTATTTAATCTGTCTTTTCTTGCTGTTGACTTAAAAAAGAATTCTCTTTACTTTTTTATTTTTGTAATTTTACTATGGTGTGTCCAGGTATGTTTTTATTTATCCTACCCAGTGCTTGTAGCACATTTTCAAATGGGGATTCTTTTATGTTTTTTTGTTACAATTTATTCTTTTTTTAATTTTTAATTTTTGTGGGTACATAGTACATGTATATATTTTGATACAGGCATGCAATTCACAATTACATCATGGAAATTGGGGTGTCCATCTCCTCAAGCATTTTCCTTTATGTTACAACCAATCCAATTATACTCTTTTAGTTATTTAAAAATGTACAGTTAAGTTATTATTGACTATAGTCCTGTTGTGCTATCAAATACTAGGTCTTGTTCATTCTTTCTCACAATTTTTTTGTACCCATTAACTATCCCCACCTCACTGCCATCCCTGCCACCCACCCCAGAGGAATCTTGTGTTTTCTCCAATTCAGAAACATGCTTAGCCTTTATCTCTTCCAATACTGCTTTTCTTCCATTAACACACTTGCATGCACTCCTATAACAGGTGTATGTTGAAAACGCTCAATCTATTCTCCATGTCTATTAAAAGCTCTTTCATGTGTTTCAATGTGTTTGTTTCTCCTTACTGCATTTCAGAGAAATTCCTCAGGGCTATTTTCACATTGATTCTCTTTATTATAACCACTGTAGGCTTTATTCCATCTGTTAACATAATATTTCAATGGCTATATTTTTTTATTTCTAAGATTTCTAATTATAATTCTAATACATTCTCTTAAAATATCACTCTACTGGTGCTTCATTTCTGCCTGCTTATTCATTGCTTGCTGTTTTTAATAACATCATTTTTTCATTTACCTTTTTGTAAGACAGTTTAGTTTCTTCTGGAGTGAACTTACATTCTAAAGTTTGATTTATTGGCTACTTTCATAGCATTAGATTACTTTATGGGGTTTGGAGTTAAATTTGCAGAGTCAATTTGAGTAGGAAGTTTATCCTTTCTTCCTTCCTTCCTTCCTCTCTCTCTTTCTTTCTTTCTCTTTCTTTCTTCTTTTCTTTCTTTCTTTTTTTTTTTTTTTGTGACAGAGTCTTGCTCTGTTGCCCAGGTTGGAGTGCAGTGATGCCATCTCAGTTCACTGCAACCTCTGCCTCCAGGATTCAAGCAATTCTCCATCTCAGCCTCCTGAGTAGCTGGGATTACAGGCGCCCGCCACCATGCCCGGCTAATTTTTTTGTATTTTTAGTAGAGACGAGGTTTCACCATCTTGGCTAGGCTAGTCCTGAACTCCTGACCTTGTGATCTGCCTGCCTCGGCCTCCCAAAGTGCTGGGATTACAGGCATGAGCCACCCCGCCCGGGCATTCTTTCTTTCTTTCTCTCTCTCACTCTTGCTCTTGCTCTCTGCTCACTCTTCTTCATTTAATTATTGTTAAGTTGTCTTTCTTAGACTATCCCAGTCCCTCAGGGTGAAACAAGATTTTATATTAGATTTTATATTACTCTGTTCTAGAGTAAATTGAGGCTAACACAGTTCCCTGGAGAGCCAGTGGATAATTTTGTTTTGTTCCTGGTACTTCCTTTTTCTATTATTCTGAGATTTTTCTTACACTTTCTCCTGACTTACACTTCCTATTGTCTGATTTCTGAGTTTTACTCTTTCTTGATTTACTCCCTGAATTTTAGTGAAGCATTACCTTTTTGGGAAAAAGTTCAAGAGAGGTAAGTTTTAGAGCATTTCCCTTCCTAAAAATGTCTTGAGTCTACTCTTATGTTTAATTGTCTAATTTGCCTTAGAATGTAAAGGTATTACTCCATTGTTGTCTAGTTATTTGTGTAACTGTTGAGAAATCTGATTTTATTTCTATTTACAGTCTTTTGCATGTGACCTCTCTTTTCTCTCTGTAAGATTTTAGGCTCTTTATATCCTGATGTTCTAAAATCTATAGTGATGTGTCTTAGCGTTGTCATTTTGGTGACATTCAGTGTGAAATTCAGTATGGAAAGTGATATCCTCCAGTTCTAGGGCATTTTATTGTATTTGTTTAATAATTTGTTCTCATTTCTCTTCATGGAAAAGAGGGGCTCCTATTACCTGGATGTTAGGTTTTACTTTTTTATGTTTTCTATTAGTTATAGTGAATAATGCTGCTATGAACACAGTATACAAATATCTCCTCAGGATTCTGTTGTTAATTCTTTTAGGTATATACTCAGAAGTGAAATTGCTGGATCATATGGTAATTCTATTTTTACTATTTGCATGAAATGTATTTTTCCATCTTTTCACATTCAACCTATTTGTGTCTTTGAATCTAAAGTGAGTCTCTTGTGGACAGCATTCAGTTGGATCATGTATTTTTATCTATTCTTCCAATTTCTGTCTTTTAATTAGAGAGTTTTATTTATATTTAAAGTAATTACTGATAAGGAGGGACTTTGTTATGTCATTTTGCTTTGTTTTCTATATGACTCATAACTTCCTTGTCCCTCATTTCCTGCCTTACAGTTTTCTTTTATCTTTAGTTGACTTTTTATAGTGAAATGTTTTAATTCCCTTCTCATTTCTTTTTGTGTGTATTCTATAATTATTTTTGTGGTTACCATGGGGATTATATTTAACATCTTAAAGTTATAACACTCTAATGTGAATTTATACCAGATTAACTTCCAATAGCATACAAAAAGTCTGCTCCTTTACAGCTCCATGTCCACCTCTTTTTATTATTGATGTCACAAAATTACATCTTTATATATTGTGCATCTGAAAACATAAACTAGTCACTGGTTTTTAAAATTCATTAGTCTCTTAAATTATGTAGAAAATGAAATATGGATTTACAAACCAAAGTTATAAGAATACTAGCTTTTAGACCAATAATTGTTTTTTAATTTATTAGTCTCTTAAATCACATAGAAAACAAAAAGTGGAGTTACGTCAGGCGCGGTAACTCACACCTGTAATCCCAGCACTCTGGAGGCCGAGGTGGGCGGATCACAAAGTCAAGAGTTCGAGACCAGCCTGGCCAATATGGTGATACTCCTTCTCTACTAAAAATACAAAAATTAGTCAAGTGTGTTGGTGGGCACCTGTACTCCCAGCTACTTGGGAGGCTGAGGCAGGAGAATCCCTTGAAGCTGCGAGGCAGAGGTTGCAGTGAGCAGAGATCGCGCCACTGTACTCCAGCCTGTGCAATAGAGTGAGACTCGGTCTCAAAAAAAAAAAGTTGAATTACAAGTCACTGTTGGCCTGATATGGTGGCTCATGGCTGTAATCCCAGTACTTTAGGAGGCTGAGGTGGGCAGGTAGCTTGAGCCCAGGAATTTGGGACCGGCCTGGGCAACATGACGAAACTTCATCTCTACGAAAAATACAAAAAATTAGCCAGGCATGGTGGCACATACCTGCAGTCTCAGCTACTCTGGAGGCTGAGGTGGGAGGATCACCTGAGCCTGAGGTCAAGGTTGCAGTGAGCTGAGATCACGCCACTGCACTCTAGCCTAGGCCACAGAGTGAGACCCTGGTCTTAAAAAACAAACCAACAAAAAACCAAGTTATTGTTACCATAAAACTAGTTTTAATAATTGCCCATATATTTATCTTCATTAAGAGCTTTATGTTTTCATATAACTTTGAGTTACTGTCTAGTGTCCTTTTATTTCAAACTGCAGGAACTCTCATTAACATTTCTTGCAGAGCAATTTTTGTTTTGCTTATTTCTTCCCTGTGATTGTGTCATACTTTCCTATATCTTTGTATGCCTTGTGATTTCTTTTTGAAAGTTGGCCACTGGAATCTAATAATGAGGCAGCTGGTAGTCAGAGTCCTCCACATTCCCACAGGGTTTGCTGTTTTTTGTTGTTTGAGTTTTGGTTGTTGTAGGCTGTACTCATGCCAAGCCAAGGATCAACCTAAGGTGTAAACCTAGGGTCTCCTCAGGTGTTTTCTGAGCCTGTGTCTTTTCCTGGGCATGTGCGGTGACTTTCTTATTTCCCCTGGATATGCAGTTGCCTTTGAATGTCCTAGTCTTTAATGTTTGGCTTCCAAAAGGGCAAAAAGGAAAATGAAGGAGAGGAAAAAGGCGCTGGCCCTTTAAGTCTCCTGGCAGTTGCTTCAGCCTGAGTGGGAGGGACTTGCCTGCCACCTTGGAGGAGGGGTTGGGTGGTGGTGGTGCAACAATGGCTGTCCACCTCTGTGCGGACACTCCTAGGATCAGAAGTAGCAATCAGCAGTCAGAACACAGATCCCCAGTATTTGGAGGATGAGTACTTGCTCCTTATTGCCACCCAAGCCCAGCAAACTGCAAGCAAGGGACTCCAGGAACAAGTGCACAGCTGCCTGGCTGGAGGCTACAGGGTGGGGGATGGTAGCTATTGCGGAGCTAAGAGCTGAAATTGACAGAAACTGCAATTTACCTTGCAAGGCTTCTATAGATGCCAGAGTTCCAAAATAGTTACATCAGACATATCCTGCCAGTACCACCTGTTGATAGATTCCTGCTGCTTCCTATGTTGCCATCTTCCCAGAATCCTCTCCTAAAAACTTTTCTTCTTAAGTCTTTTTGGTTTGGTTTTGTTTTTTGGAGGGGAAGAAATTTTATCTGTACCCCATGAGTTTTATTAGTGATTTTTATTATTATTTTTTAAATTAATCTTTCTGTGTCAATAATTGTATAGGTCCAGTCCTCTTAACTCCCTTTCCTATTTATCTAGCAACTGTTTGAATTATTCTGTCAGACTTTAAGCTAGGAGCTGGATGTTGATAGTTTCTATTTTTCAGTTACTCAGCTGCCTGAGGAGGTTGGGGAGATGGGAAAAAAAGGGAGTGAGGTAATTTCTGTCTACATAGGGGCATTTTTCATTTAAATCTGTTGAATCTCTGCATTTTGTCCAGAGGGTCAATTCCTTTTGCCATATCTCTGCTTTCTTGTCTTTAAAGAACATCGTTAATCTTGGTGACAGGATCAGTTAAAGTGAAGACCTATAACTTGTGGACATACATGAAATGTGGTCTTATATTTCATCTGTAAATATTTCAGCATGTATCTCTAAATGATAAACTTTGAAGACATAACAACAAATATATTACATCTAAAAATTAACAAAACAATTTAATATAATCAAATACCCTGTTTTCAAATTTCCAATTGTCTTATACATGTCATAAATGTGTTTTTGTCTATTTGCTTGAATCAGAATCCAAGTAACTTCCACACATGATGATTGATTGATATATAATTTGTCTCTTTTAATCTATAGGTTTTCTCTTTCATCTCTTTTTTCTGTGCAACTTTTTGTTTGGTTGAAAAAACAGGTCATTTGTCTTATACAGTTTCACAAAGTTGATTGTGCTCATTGTGTAGTTTAGTATGTTCCTCTGACCTCTGTAATTCCTGTGAATTGGTAATACTATAGGCACTCTTGTTTTCCCATAATGACTGGTTTTCTCCCATTTTTTTGTGATATTGACAGATGTCAAACGTTTTTATATGCCAACCAAAAGTTATTCATCCTTCCTCCATGCTAGTCAGAACTACTATTTTGCTCAGTTGTCCATTTGCCCAGTCCCAGGGTATAAATCATGATTGGTTTGAATCAATTACAACAATACTGTTTTTCTTTACCATCAATTTGTTCTAGAGATGAGTATGTGATTCCATGTTGGCAAATGAAATATAAGAAGTTCATTAGAAAAGGTTTTTCTCTCCAGTAAAATTTGAAAGTGTGACAAGATCTTTTTTTTTTTTTGCTTTTTCTCACTTCTTCCTGCTTAATATACTGCTGAGGGAGGATACAATGTCTGGTGCTGTGATAGCTACATGATCTCAATCTGATTCTTGTTCTGTATAAGTGATCTTTTCATCTCTGGAAACTTTTAGAAGTTCCGCTTTGTCTTTGATATTCTTCAATTTCATTATAATGTATCAGGGTTGAGTTGTTTTTTTTTTTTTTCATTATGTCTGTTGCTGGACACCCCATGAACCATCAAACTTTTATTAAAAGTTTGCCTTAAAATGTAATGAGACATAATAATCTACTTTTACAAGTTCTCAAGTATAATTTATTGGTATTAACATAGTCCATATGGCATTGATCTCACAGAAATCAAATTTATCTTTTAAACCACTTTAGACAAAAAAAAATTAATCTCCACTAACAAAAAAGAAAAACCCTATACTTTTTTATTCTTTTAAAACTTTAAATAATGAAATGTTCTATGCATATACAAGAGAAATAAAGGAGTATATATAACATATATGTGTACCAGGTTTGTTCTTAAATGTAATTAACAAGTATTCCACTTAATTCTTTTTTCTTTTTGTAAGGACTTGAATTAACTGTGCTATCTATTATCTTACGCTCAGGATGCAGAGAGTCTTAGGAAGAATTTGATGTGATTAGGGGTGGGGAGAGGTACCCTAAAATACTTAGGTAAGACCAATATAGTTTATACAGTTCATTTTAATGTTCTTTATGGTTGAATATAGTATCCATGAAAAGAACTAAGAAAGAGGGACTGTGTCTTTCATAAAAACTTAATAAAAATGTCTTCGTCATCTAAGAAGTGTGAATTGAGAAGAAACTGTCAGGGATGCCAACCTAAAGAAAAATCTTTCTCATCCTGTGTTACAGTGTCTGAAATCTCATCTTTAGAATTGCTTTGTTGGATCATAGAATCTTTTAAATATTCAAGAAAATTCCATTGAACTGATGGCTCTCCATGAGGAATCATGTCTTATTTATTGCTAGCAGTTTCTGGCACATAATAGGTATTCAAGAAAATGTCTGCTGAATAAATATTAAATAACAAAATTGAAAAGAACGTTGAGAAGAATAATACTTAAAGATCATCTAACACTTGTATGATAGATTGCCACAAGTAATTAAGCCATATCTTTGACCAAGATGTGTAACCACTTTATGCTGTATCACCCAGACTCTTTGTATCTCTTTTTTTTTTTTTTTTTCCCAATTCTGGTTGCACTTGATTATATTGTTGGGGGTAGAGAACCTGGGCTTGAGTTCATAGATCAGCAAAAAGAAGAGAGACATTTTTAGAGACTCTTACTATCCAAATTAATATCATTTAATCTTTTATTATCATAGTGCTTATGATGTACCAACTTACCTATGTCTTAAAAGTATGTTTACATTGTTGTAAGAACAAATATAAGTTTGTTGGTATGATTTACAGGTGAGAATCCTTAGAGATAAATGAATTTCCATTTATATATTATTTTTTAGGAGAAAATTTCACTGTCTTAAAGTGAGCTGCTTTATGACACAGTGTCCATGAGTTGTACATATATTTTTTTATCCTTCCACCTCAGCCTCCTGAATCGCTGGGATTATAGGCACAAGCCACTGCACCTGGCATCAGTTGTATATTGAAAAGCAGAAAGAGGTTTGTAATCAAGATGGAAACTTCATTACTACCACCACCATCATCACTTTTATCATTTCCATTACACTCTTGGTGCAATGGCGTTGAGTACTGTCTTCAGTCTATCAAACAATATATAACGTGTTAGTTATACGTTGCACAGATCTGAGAAGCTCAGAGGTTAAATGCTGTCAGCTAGTAAGCAGTAGTAAGGGCTTCGGAGGGATCAACTATTTAAAGCATTAATCTAGATGTCCTATCCCCACTAACTATCCTTCTCAAGTAAAAAAGTATTCCAGAATCCTTTTCTAAGCTATGATTTAGCCTTCTCCCCTTTGTATCTTTTTCTCCCTTTTAATCATCTTCCCTTCCTTCTTGATTCACTATCCTATCTCCTCTCCTCCCTCACCACCCGACTTCGGCTTTTTTTTTTTTTCTTGCTAACCAATATGTTCAAAACCTGAAAGGATATCAAGAGAAACCTTTCAGGTTTTGAACATAAGAGGTTAGCAAGAAAAAAAAGGTGATATGAATGGTGGAAGAGAAAGGGGAAGAGATAAGTCTGACTAATATTTTAATTTATTTTAACTTTCTCCAATTCTTCTATAACATAAATGCAGGTTTGCAAGGTTTTGTAGGTGAATGTATATGTAGAAGTAAAAATAAAGTTATAATGTGAATACTGTGGGGAGGGATGCAATATCTTAATCTGAAAAACAAAAACTACATCAAAACACAGAACAAACAACTTTGTCCATTTTTCCAAACTAACATCGTTTTTTGTTATTAAAAGAAAAATCTTGTTCTCTCTCTTTCTGCTGTGATGTGTGTGCATGTCTGGCTTGCACAGAAATGAGGACCTGAAGGTGATGTACGATGTACATCACATTGTACAAATTGTAAACATGTTCTTCATTCCCTAATGGCATCCCCTTTGGTATTTACAGATTTCTCCTTGTGTGTTTTACACAAGCATAAGTATGACTAATGTGAATTTCCGCTCATTCGCCTTTTCTAGGTGGAATTGTGTAGCCCAATAAACACAATAATAAAGAAGGCTTCCTAAAGACAAAGTGAGGATTTCTCAGTGTGCTTTTTATAAAAGGATGGAGAAAATCTTGCATTTGGCTACAGGTTGACATTTTCAAAAGCCTACCCTAAGACAATAAAAAATATGTATCATACACATATTTAAAAATTTTTTTTTTAAATTATAAATGTCATACATGCTACTTAAGAAAACACGGAACATTAAAAAAAGTGAAAAATCTGATCGTAGTTTCACTTTTTAATTTATTGGTATATCCTTCTGCACCAAGGTTTTTTGTTGTTGCTTGAACGTTTGCCGCCACTTATTCCCTCCCCACATTTTAAAAGGAACATAATTTATGTAAAATTATGTAGAAAGTGAGGTATCAATTAGTAGGTTGGATTTATAAAGAACAGAAGAGGAGCCATACTGGCCTTTGGGGTAAAGCCAACCATATTAACTGTCCAGCCGTGTTGTCAGAGAGGAAGTATTCGTTTGAGGGAGATGCGAGCCTCCCTCATTGTAAAGACAGTTGTTGATCAATTATTCAATAGGTACATGTTTGGAGTTCAGTATGTCTTCTAGAACTACTGGCGGCAGCTTCTTTCGTTGACGTGGGCTACAATGGTTGCTAAAACCTGCGTGCCAGAAGCCAGGGGTGGGGAGGCGCCATTTGCTAAACCGGAACTGGTTAAAATCTCAGGGTGGAGACCATTCCCAGTCAGCAAGGGCTAGGGAAGTGCATACAGTTCCTGCTCCTGGTGTCTACTGTGAAGAGCACAGAGTGGACGTTTGTCTGCCATTTCACCGGCAGTAGGATCAGCAGCTGCTGGTAAGCAAAGAGGTAGTAGTGAGTCACTGGACTGGTAGGCGCCGGGGCCGCGCGCTAGGTGGAGAGGTCAGCGGCGAACCCAGCTCCATGGCCTAGTCTCGTCAGACCGAGCGCGGACCTTGCCGGCCTCCGTTCTCTTCCGCTTGTCTCAGGTAAAGCGCAGATCCCTCCGCCGCAGCGTGCGCTCCTGGTAGCGCTGCGATCAGCTTTTCGGCAATACCCGGATGGAAGTGTAATGGCCGCCATCAGGGACTCGCAGGCAATGGGGACTACGACAGGTACTCCCCGTCAGCGGGACTGCCCAGACCTTTTAGGATGTCAGAACTTCTAGAGGGCCACCCAGCAGGCAAATGGCGAGTTTGTGGACCGTCAGGGTCCCCCAAACAGGTCCAGGGATCCGCCTCTCGTGAGAGGAAGCGCGAGTTAAATAGTCCCGGCCATTCAGCGCTTCCGCTTAACTTGCCGCAAAGTTTTTCTGGAGAAGTCGGGGTTTTTTTGCCGAGCGCTTTTGCCGACTGCTAGAGCTGACCCTTACTTTTTTAACCTGGGGTTGTTTTACGTCCGGGCTTTTTGAACTCTACACTCTACTACATTCTAGGAGCTGGGTGGGAGAAGGACACGGTGTGCCTCCGCGCTCCCCGCGGGGCAGCCGAACCCGGGAGGAAGGGGCGGATCGGGCGCGGTGTTTGGGGCGAAGCTGGGCGCGCGGCGCTCGAAGCACTCACTCGGCGGGTTTCGTGGTTGGTGGAGACAGCAAGGGCGCCCCGCAGACCGCACCCCTCGAGCTATAGGTTCGCAGGCCCGACTCGACGGCGTCCCTATTGCTGGCCCAGCCTGTGGTCATTGGGGGCCATTTCTTGCAGAGATGCCCTGCTCCCTGACGCGCTCGCTCTTCTCCAGAGTTGGCCAAAGGTGCTCTTCCCCGCAGACCCTAACCACACCCAGTGGCAGTTGGATTTATTTGTAATTGGCTTTCTCACATGTAGGGTTCATTTTGACTCTATTCTTTACATGGTGTCCTCTTTGTCAAGTAGACAGTCTCTTCCTAGGTGGCTGTGGTAATTGAAAAGTACATAGAGCGAATGTATATAAGGAAAAATGTTTTAACTCTTAAGCGGACCGATCAAACAGATGTAGCTTTAAAGTTCAGAATACAACAGTTAAGACTCAGTTTTCTTTTTAGGTTTAAATTTGAGAGCAAGTAGTGTATGTGAGCTGTTTTAGTGCAACATTGTTGAGTATGTTGTCAAACATCTAAAAAACCCTAGAAAAATAAAATAAATCAATGTTCAGGGAATTCATAAGAATGTTGGAATTTGTACGGTTGTCACAGTGATAAAACATGAAGACACCAAACTGTCAGGGTAGGAATTCTATTAACTTGAAAGTGTGCATGTTAGATCTAGTTACTGGTAATTGTTGAATTGCTTTTTCTGCAGCAAGGGGTCTGATTTGAGTGTACTGTAAGGTTGGTATTCTCAGGTTTAATTTAAAACATTTAAATTGATTCAGTGAAATTTCCTAACATTTTCAGAGTTTAATTGCAAATTTATAGAAATGCATTCACTACCTTTCAGCAAAATTATCTTTTCTGAAATTTATAGAGAGACATTGCGTTCTGTTAACACTTTGAGGGTGTTGGGATTTCCTGGGGAAGGTAAGCATAGTAAACGATGTTGATTTTTGCTATAAAAACTGTAAATTAGATCATCCCTAGATACAGAAAATTGTCAACAAAAGGAGGAGGAGAATAAAATGTAGGTATGTTACACAACCAAATGTTTCCTGTTTGTTGCAGTGAAAATAAGTATAATTACTAATTAAAACGTTTTATGTCTGGTTTTATGGAAGGACAAAAGACAGTAACCACTATGAACACCCACTATGTGCGTTGATAATGTATGAACTTTTAAATGCTTCAATTTTTTGCCATGGTCACACTTTGGATTCTGTTCTAGTCTCTCTGGTAATAGTATGCTGTAATCCCAGAAGTTTCTATATTTTGAAATATTACAGAGGGACTATACTTTAGCCTAGATCTGTAATTTGACTTCAAGATATGCTTTAAATGCCCTTTAAGTGTATTTTTGTTTACTTTTCTGTTTATAGTTGTTTAGAATTGTTCTCATTGAGGCATTGTGATATTGCATACTTTAGAGCACTTAATACAACTTTTTTTTTTTTTTTTTTTTGGATAGGAGACTTGAATCTTGCCCACATTCCTTCAGGTATGCTACTGAAGGTTTTGTGGCAGAGTGCAATTAGCAGAAGAAAAAGGTTTTAACACAGTCTTGAAATTTTTATTTATTATCTGGTCCCAGGTGTGTAGGCTGTATTTCAGTTCTATATGGGGTATTGGCTTCTCATGGTGAGCAGTTTTCATGGCATATTAGATACCAGAAATGAGTATTAAGGGTTAGTATTGTGGTGGTAGGATAACTGAGTTGGAATCAGATCCAGTTATTATTTCTAGTTTTGTGACTTTGGGCAAGGCTCATTTTCTTTTTCTTGTAATAAATGAAGATACTGAGTTAGATTGATTCTAAGCTTTAGGTTGTGACTTTTGCAAATTTATGACATGTTATCACTGGTCATCAATGATGTATGCTTAAGTGTATAGAAGTTTTTTTTTAGTTTTTTTTTTTTTTAACATTTCTTTATACACCTAAGTTGAATGTGAAGTGTAATTGAACAGTTTTTGTGGTCAAAAGTTTTAAAATCTTGGTCTTCATTTCCAGATATCATCTCTTCTTTTGATCACTGTTCCTGATTGTGACATTGTGCAAGTGTTAAATTGTGTGCCTTTTGTTCCTGAAGAAAGAGGTATGGTAAAGATTGAAATACTGGAGTATATAGTCTATTAAGTAGTGTAAGTTGGTATGTTTTAATATTGGACTAAATAAAGTAAAATACAGGTTAAGTATCCCAAATCCAAAAATCCAAAATGCAAAATTTTTTGAGTGCTTACATGATGATCAAAGGAAATGCTCTTTGGAACATTTTGGATTTTGCATTTTTGGATTTGAGATGCTCAACTGGTATAATGCAAATATTCTGACATCCTAAAAAAGAAAAAGAAAAGAAGAATGAAGCTGTTCTGTTCCCTAGCATTTCAAATAAGAGACACTCAACCTGTAGTTTACATATACATGAGTTTTAATAAGTTATATAAGTTATAGTTTTATTTTTTATTTTTTGGCTAAAATAAAATACTTAAACATGAGTTTTCATTTTAATCTAAGCAAAAAAAGTAATTTTTGGTTTCATAGTTTATTACTTAACATTTTATTAGAGATCCAAATATGACTTTAACTGTATCATCCTTCTAAATAGAAAGGTGGCATTAAAGCCTTCTGGGTAATGAACAGTGGAGATAAAGGTGGTAGATAGATGTTTCAAAGCTATATGAATGGCCAGAAGAGTGTGGTTCTGGTCTAGTAAGTGCAAAGCAATGTACCTAAAGAAAAATTATCTGATATGTGTTTATATTACGACTAATAGCATCTTCATTATGAATCAGGAAAGGGACTTGGGAATCACTATAGTGTTATGATTGGTTTCTTGAAGACAATCATGTGAATGTCTGGGTGTAGACAAAAAAGGAGGAAAAATATGCCAACAAATCTATGGTATTATAAGGAAAGCTTTGGAAATGTAGTGGAAAATATTGTACCCATGTAAAAAAACATGTTTTTTCTACCCTCAAAACACAGATGTCTCTTACTGTTTGTGTTGGATAGGTCCTGGGATCTTTGAAATCCTAAGATTCTTGGATACCACAGTATCATAAAATTCCTCTAAATGCAGTAAGTATACACATAAGTATAACCGTAAATTAGGAATAAGATTATTTATGTAACTGTTGAAATAGCTGACGTAGACTATACCACCTTAGAGTATTGCTTTAATTATCATAATAACCATGTTCTTCCCTGAACTTCACCAGCAAATGGATTTCTATTCAGGGCCATTTTTTACAAAGGCATGCATTTTTATTTTGTCAGAAAATAATGTACATTGAGTAGAGAGCAGTAGAGCTGAGTTGAGGTACCACGTTATCGTTTATGTCATTAAGTAACTTTTTCCTATATAATATTTGTTTGACTTCTACCACGAGATTCACATGGGTACTGTGTTATTCCTGAAGAGATAAAGTAATTGTGAATGCTAAGAATTTTCCTAAAGGTTGAGCATCCCAAATCTAAAAACCTGAAATCCAAAATACTCCAAAATCTGAAACTTTTTGAGTGCTGACATGAAGCTCAAAGGCAATCATCACTGGAACATTTTGGATTTTGGATATTCAGGCAGTAAGTAATGCAAATATTCCAAAATCCACAAAAATCTGAAATCTGAAACACTTCTAGTTCCAAGCTTTTTTGTTTTGTTTTGTTTTGTTTTTTTGAGACGGAGTCTCACTCTGCCACCCAGGCTGGAGTGCACTGTCGCGATCTCAGCTCACTACAACCTCTTCCTCCCGGGTGCAAGCAATTCTTCTGCCTCAGCCTCCCGAGTAGCTGGGACTACAGGCACATGCCACCATGCCTGGCTAATTTTTTTTTTATTTTTAGTGGAGATGAGGCTTCACCATGTTGGCCAGGTTGGTCTCGAACTCCTGACCTCAAGTGATCTGTCTGCTTTGGCCTCCCAAAGTGCTGGGATTACAGGGGTGAGCCACTGGATTACAGGCATGAGCCACTGTTCCCGGCCTATTTCCAAGCATTTTGGTTAAGGAATATTCAGTTTGTACTATTTGAGCCAGACTACTCAGAAAAAGTAATGTAATGAAGAATGAAAGCTTTAGTTGTAGTGAAGTAAATAAGAGACTGCTATGTGATGACTGACCAAAACGATTTGTATTAATTTATCTTGAAAAGTTGTGAGCAAAGTCTGACTAAAAATTTAAAGTTGTGACTGGTATGGCTGCATGAAGCAAGTGTCAGAATATTAGAATGAAGGTACATGATGTGAAGTTTCAGAAAATTAAGTGGGCTTCATGTAGGTCTCATTTCATGAGGAAAGTCAAATAATTTCAAAATGTAGTAAGCTTATCGTCAATTCCTGATTAACATTGGTTTGTTGAAGGTTGTGGCTGGTAAAAGACATATCATATATTGTTTTTGTCAACTCAGTATCTCTTCATTTAGAGAACCACCCCTCCCCTATTCTGAGTGGTTGGTGGGCTGTCCGTCAGTCTTACTGTCTTATAACCTGAGCTTGGTCATCCCTATTGCAACAGTGATTGCTGTCACTCATGCAGAGCCAGTCAGAATCCTTTTTTGAAATTTATGGTTGAATGCTAGGACAAAGATACTACCTTTTCTCTGAAATTGTTAATCTGGGAAGGTGCTGGTGACATTCTTTACCACGTGTATGAAAAGCGCATCTGTGTAGTGGGAGAAAGTGAAGCAATAAGGAGATGGGAGATGGATGGTGGTAGTGCCAGTTGCAATCTCAGGGAACATGGTAAGTGGTACCTACTTTTCTTTGATTTTGATTTTGTGAACTATCCTGGTGTCCTTCTCAGTCCTTGTGCCAAAATTCTTTGTGTAAATTGGTTTGAATTGTATTGCAGCAGAAAGTGTTCTGATGAATATATGGCCCTTATGAATTTAAGGTCTAAAGTTTCAGATTGATCATTCACATCCTTCTGTAGTTTGTCACTTTCCTATACCTTATAAAAGGTTCTCTTTATTCATCATTTGTGCATTCAATCTACTTTCACTCAACCTACAAACATTTTTTTGAGTGTCCACTATGTACGAGTATGTGCAACTGCCTGGATAGGCAAGATTATATATGCTAGACTGAGTGGATGGTGGATATATAGCATATTTTTATTTATTTCTGGTGCACAGATCAATAAGCATGTGTTGAGAATAATGACTGTGGTGCTTGGCATCTAAGTAATATGTAAGAACAAGAAGAATTCCTTGTCTTGGAAGTGCTTCTAGTTAAGGAATTCATATTAATATACAGCAAACACAACAGAAAAAACAGATAAATGAATGCACAGTTGTATTTTAAGTCAATTTTGATGGGAAGGAAGTGAGCAGGTTGACCCATTTAGGAAGATTTCCTGAAGAATATACAACTTTAAATGTATTTCTGCTTATGAATGTGGCTTTGATAGGCACAGATAATAATTGAAGAAAGGGTGGAGTTAAAAATGATTATAGGCGATCCAGGTTGGAGTGGAGATTTGTTTCACTGTAACAATATGTGTTCTTTGGAAATGAGGTAGTGGAAAATAAGGTGACTGTTTTAGGTAAATCTATGTATGAGGCATTTGGAAAGCCAAGCAGAAATTTTGGCCCTTTCTACTAAGATGGAGATTTCTTTGAAAAAAATGTGTATATTTCTTTTCATATAATTTCATTTTTGTATGCTAAAATATAAATAAAGTATGATGAAATACTGTAAAATTACTCATTATGGCAAAAACCTTTGTTATTCATCTGTCTTGAAGATTTTTTAAAAATAGCAATTAACTTGGAATGCCGATTTATAAATATGTATATATAACCTTTCTCAAAAAGGGAAAGATAAGAAGAAATGTTATACATATTTATTTATTTCTTCTTACCTTTCCCTTTTTGAGAGATCTCTTAGTAATAGTCAAAGCCATACCCTATTCCTTAGTGATAAAGCCAGTTTGAAACGAATGTAGCAATAGATGTAAAAACATTTAAAGGCTGAGGAGGTGGTTTATGCCTGTAGTCCCAGCACATTGAGCAGCTGAGCTGGGAGGATCGCGTGAGCCCAGGAGTTCAAGACTAGCCAGGGCAACATAGTGAGACCCCATCTCTATTTAAAAAAAATGTTTTTAAAGATCAGGAACAAACTTAAAGTGATGATTGATTGCTCATAGAATGTTCATTTTGGGCTCCAGAAACTAGGAATGATGTAGAATTTATTGTTGTGTCATTGTCTCATTAAATGCTGTAGTTTCCTATGTCCTTGCCTACCTTCTTTCCTCATAGCCTCACATCTGACCCTCAACTCAGAGAGTAGCAGTTGGATTATTCCATTATACCAAGGTTGGCAAGCTTTTGCTGTAAATGGCCAGATAGTAAATATTTTAGGCTTTGTGGGCCATATGGTTTCTGGTGCAACTATTGTAACACAAAAGAATCCATAGGCAATATGTAAATGAGTGAGTGTGGCTGTATTCCAATGAAACTTAATTTACAAAAACAGGCAGCAGGCCAGATTTGGCCCACAGACTGTCATTTCATTCCACAAACTCTCTCAGTCACATCTGCGCACCTGCTAGCATCTTTATTTATCCTTCCCTCTAGTTACTATAGATGGATCATGTTTGCTCCTTTCTAAGTTCACCTCTTCAACTCGTTCACTAGATTCCATCCGTTCTAACCTGAAGGTCTTCACTGCTGCATTTCTTTCCTATCTTCCATCATCAATTTTTTTATTTTTACTAGATCATTTTAATAAGTGTGCAGTCATACTGTAATTTCTCCCACCTTTAAAAAACAAAAAATAAGATGAAACAAAACAAAACAACTCCTTTATCTTAAAACTCCTTGAAAGAGTTGTCTGCACTACATCACTACTTCCTCTCTTCCCATTTTGCCTTACATCCAAGCTTGTCAGCCTTTCTCTTCTACAACTCCACTGAAACTGTTCTAATCCATGGTACCAGTGATCTTCACATTAAGTCTAGTTAGTCATCTTCTTACTTGACAGAGTTGTTCAATCCCTTATCCAGTAAACATTTTCTTCATTTTGCTTTGAGAATACCACATTCTTGATTTACCTTAAGTCTTATTGGTAATTTCTTTTCTGTCTCACTTGCTCGTTCTTTTTAATCTCTTTCTGTTGAATGTGCTGTAGAATCTTGAGGCTCAGGCCTTGGACTGCTCTTATTGTTTATTCCCCCTGGTGATTTCATCCTGCTCCAAGTACTTAAAAGTACATATGTACATATACACACACCGATAACTCCCCAAATTTCATCATCCACCTAGCCCTCTGTATTCTATATCCAGCCACACAGTCCACATTTCGTCTTGGCTGTCAAATAGACATCTCAGATGTTACATGCCTAAAATGGAACTTTTGATACACTTTCCTACTACTTCAGCAATCTTTTATATCTCAGTAAATAGCAACTCAGTTCTTTCCATTGCTGTCAGAACTTCCAGAGTTATCCTTGACATGTCTCTTTCTTTCAGAGAAAGCATGTCAGGATATCTTGTAGGTGCTAGCTTCAAAATATATTCAATCTGACCATGCCTCATTGTCTCAACCAAACCACCATCAACTCTTACTTGGATAATTGTACTGTGTATTCTTTGTCTTTACTCTTAATCCCTCTTGAATACTCTGTTCTTAGCATAGCAGCCCAAATGATAGAAGTAATTCAACTCATGGTAATTCTCTGTCCACAATGCTCCAGTAGCTTCCTCTCTGATTCAGAATAAAACCAAAGCCTTTACAGTTTCTATCAGGGCCCGTTTCTGTCCCCTTGTTACTTCTCTGACCTCATCTTCTAGCTTTCCCTCTAATGCTTTCTGTTGTGGTCATACTGATTTTCTTGCTGTTCCCCAGATGTGTTAGGCACATTGCACACTCAGGGTCATGGCACTTACTGTTTTCTTTTCTTGGATTGTTGGCTTCCTCAGCTCTTGAAGATACTGACTCCAATAAGACCTTTTCAAGTGAGGGCTCCCTGACTTAATATGTAAAATTACAACACTCTGATTCTGCCTGTCTTTGCTTTATTTTTCTCTGTAGCAATTGTTGCCTTTGAATATACTTTATAATTTACTTACTTTGTTTATTACCTAAATAATCAGTAAAATGTTATCTCCGTGAGGGGAGGGATTTTTGCCTGTTTTGTTTACTGCCATATTCCCAATGCTTAGAACATAGATGGGGTGCTAGCTACAAGCCTGGCACCATCCCACATGCTGGTGATATAGTAAAGATGTAGTTCTCACCCTTACACAACTTATATTCCTTACACAACTTAAATTGGCAAATAAATAAAATATTGCCAGAGATATTAAGTGTTACAAAAAAGAAATAGAAAAGGATAAAGTGGCGAATAATTTTTTTTTTTTTTGGAGGAAGGGATGGTTTATAGGGAAGGGCCCTTCTGAGGTGGTGGCATTTGAGCTGAGACCTGAAAGATGAGAAAATCTAGCCTTTTGAAGAATGGAAGAAAGCACATTTCAAGTAGGGAACAGCAGGTGCAAAGGCCTGAGATAGGATGGATAGGAAGAATATTTGAGGAGCTGAGAATCTGTGGCAGCTTGTTGGAATATATGTACAATGGGGAGAGTGGTGTGAGATGAAGTTGAAGAAAAAGGCCCAAGACCAGATACCACTGTTTCTTGCAGGCCTTTGTAAAGAGATTAAATTTTATTTTAAGTGCCTTGTTGCTATAGACTGAATGTTTATGTCCCCCTTCCCCATCCTCAGATTGATATATTGAAACCTATTCTCTAGTGTGATGGCATTTGGAAGTGGGGCCTTTTTAAGAGGTGATTAGGTCATGAGGGCAGAGTCCTTATGAATGGAATTAGTACCCGTATAAAAGAGACCCCAGAGAGCTCTATTTTGTCATGTGAGGACAGAGTGAGAAGATAGCCATCTGTGAACCAGGAAGTAGGCCTCCTCAGACACCAAATCGCCAATGCCTTGATCTTAGACTTCCTAGCCTTCAGAATTGTGAGAAATAAGTCACCCAGTCCATGGTACTCTGTTACAGCAGCCAGAACAGAGTAAGACACTTGGGCAACCACCAGGGAGCTTTAAGCAGGGGAGCTTTGTGATATGTTTTATTTTAAGAAGAACATTTGCTCCTGTGTGGAGGATGGACTCAGAGGAGGGTGGTGGACAAGGTGGAAGCATGGATGCCAGTTAGGAGGACATTTTCATTCATGTTAGAAATGGTGGTGGCCTGGACTAAGATGATGACAGTGGATAGGAAGAGAGGAAGGGAAATACAAGATCTGTTGGTTTTGTTTTTGTTTTTGTTTTTTCAAGACGAAGTTTTGCTTTTGTTGCCCAGGCCGGAGTGCAATGGTGTGATTTCGGCTCACTGCAACCTCCACCTCCCGGGTTCAAGTGATTCTCCTGCCTCAGCCTCCTGAGTAGCTGGGATTACAGGCGTGCACCACCACATCTGGCCAATTTTGTGTTTTTAGTAGAGGCGGGGTTTCTCTGTGTTGGTCAGGCTGGTCTCAAACTCCCGACCTCAGGTGATCCACCTGCCTCAGCCTTGCAGAGTGCTGGGATTACAGGCGTGAGCCACCTCGCCCGGCCCAAGATCTGGTTTTGAGATAGAATTGACCAGGCTTGCTTATGGATTAATGTGGGGAGTAAGGGATGGAGGAATCAAGGATGAGTCTTGATTTCTGGGTCGTGAAACTGTATGGATTTTAGTGCCATATACTAAGATGGGGACATCCAGGGAGTGGAACTTCTAATCATGGAGGCAGGTGCTGTGTAGACCTAGAGAAAAATTAAACCATTTATATTATTTTGTGAAGCTGAGTAGGAATGGATCACATGATAACATGTTCTCCCAGCAAATAGCAGTACATCTTTTGATTTTCTTCCCTCCCCTCATGTATTCCAAATCAAAATCTGCCTATTCTAAATCACTGTTGCAGCGAAATGACAAACAGAAAAAGAAAAGAGCAAGAGATGAAAATAATCCCTTTCCTATATGAATTCAATGGTCCTTATGTCACTTTGGACAAATTAGTTCAGATTTTTCTCCCAATTCCTACCTATTAAAAAGGTGATTTCTGCCAGGGTGTGGTGGCTTATGTCTGTAGTCTCAGCACTTTGGGAGGCTGAGGTGGGCAAATTGCTTGAGACCAGGAGTTCAAGACTAACCTGGGCAACATGGTGAAACCCCATCTCTTAAAAAAAAAAAAAAAAAAAAAGGAAAAATTAGCTGGGCATGGTGGTGCACACCTGTAGTCCCAGCTACTTGGGAAACTGAGGTTGGGAAACTGAGGTGGGAGAATCAGTTGAGCCCAGGAGGGTGAGACTGTAATGAGCCATAATTGTGCCATTGCACTTCAGCCTGGGAGACAGAGTGAGACCCTGACTCCAAAAAAAAGATGGGGGGGGGGGTTGTGGGAGTGATTTGTGACCCTGTGTTTTAAGCCAAGTTCCAAATTATTGCAGCAAAAAAGTTTACATGCTCTTTGAAGTTTGCTAGAAAGTGATTTAATCTAAAATCATAGTCATATATTTGATTTGAAAATGAGAGAATGAATCGCTTAAAAATATATGGGTTAGGTACCTGTGTACCCAGCCTTCTGGTTTTTGTGAGGGGAAAAATGAGAAATATTAAGTAAAACTTGCATTTAGGAAGCTTATAAATTATTTGGGAGGTAAAACTTAAATAATGAAATTATGTAGTAGTATAAAGCAATTTGTAATAAATGGTGAGCACTGGCTACTCTTTAAGTGGATACTCAGAGAAAGGAGAGATTTAGTGTGTATTGTAGAAGGTTACATGTCCCTATAGGAAGCAGAATTTGAAAGGAAGTTTGAATAGTATTGAATTTAGATAGAAGGAAAGAGATGCCATGCCTGGTGACCGAAAACTATATGAACAGAACAAAGGTAAATAAAGGTGTATGTGTGGGTAAGCATCTTTTATATTGGGCACAGTGAGAAGTCATAGTTTCAGGGAGTAATAAAGAATAAGGTTTACCTGAACCAAGAACTGCTTCTGTATTTTAATTTTTAATTTTAAACTCCTTTGTAATTGTATAGCAATATCAATTGCATACCAGAATGTTATGTGACTCACAGATACACTAGAATTTTGAACATTTCTAGATCTGTATTTAATTACTTTTGCATATTTAACCCTACATTTCTTTTTTTCTTCTTCTTCGTTTTTTTTTTTTTTTTTTTTTTTGAGACAGGGTCTAGCTCTATTGGTCTGGAGTGCAGTGGTGCTTGGCTTGCTGCAACCTCTGCCACCCAGGTTTAAGTGATCCTCCCACCTCAGCCTCCTGAGTGCCTGAGAATATGGGCACATGCCACCACACTTGCCTAATTTTTAAAATACTTTTGTAGAGATGAGGTCTCACTATATTGCTCAGGCTGGTCTTGAACTCCTGGACTCAAGCATTTCTCCTGCCTCTGCCTCCCAAAGTGCTGGGATTATAGGCCTGAGCCACCATGTCCAGCCTACATTTCTTTTCTATGTTTAAGTTGTTCATTAGACCACAGTGATTTGGAAGGAGCTAGCTTTGGTTACATATGTAAACTGTGTACAACCATTTCTTGCAGTCTTAAAATGTGATAGGCATTAGTCTCTCAGGTAAACTTTTTGAAAACTTGAAACAGCTGCAAAAAGAAGTAAGCCCAAAATGTTTGTTTCAAGTCATGAATAGATAATAGTTATTTTGAGAGCACTAAAATAGATTCTGCTTTGAAAGTAATATTCTTAGGGTTTTCTCTGTGTGTGTGTGTGTGTGTGTGTGTGTGTGTGTGTGTTTCTAGATTCCTTTTAGCAGAACCTTATATTTTTCAGTAAGCTTTTACTGTTACATGCTGCTTTGGTCTGATCACCACTCATGTATTCATTCATATGACTGTTTTGCCTGTATTTATCTGCGGAAAAAGGATTGAATGACTTAAGGAATGCAGTAGTTTTTTATGTGATGAGACAACTTACAGAGCTACATGCTGAGTCATGAATATAGCTAAGCTAAAACTAGAGTTTTTTAGTTTTTTTTGGTGTTTAAGCAACTTGAATATAGTTAAGTAGCAGATAGATTCTTCCTTTTTAGACTCCATAGAATGCCTTTGACTTTTAATTATTTTAGAAAGCAAATATAACTGTCTAGGAATGTTGCCTTTTGATGAACTCTTCAAATCTTCCTTATCTTTGGCATTTTACTTTGGGAATTATCTTTTAAAAATCTTTCTGGACCCAATGTGTGATTTCTTTTTTTTTTTTTTTTTTATTGCGACAGAGTCTCGCTCTTGTCGCCCAGGCTGGAGTACAGTGACGTGGTCCCGGCTCATTGCCAACCTCTGCCACCCGGATTCAAGTGATTCTCATGTCTCAGCCTCCTGAGTAGCTGGGATTACAGGCACCCACAACCATGCCCAGCTAACTTTTTGTATTTTTAGTACAGATGGGATTTCACCATGTTGGCCATGGTGTTCTTGAACTCCTAACCTCAGGTGATCCACCCGCCTTGGCCTCTCAAAGTGCTGGGATTACAGGCATGAGCCACCACTCCCAGCCGTGATTTCTGACCTATGTATGTTAACATTACCAGTTCCTTGGCTCCTCACTTGTTATTTGGATTGTCACTCTAGTCATTTAATTTCCTCATTTCTATTTTTACTCTTTCTCCAGTTTATCTTGCTGTCTAGTACCCTTCTAATATTTCTAATGTACTGCTTTTATAACTTTTTTCTGTTCTTAAATTAATAATTGCTTCTGTTTACCTTTCATTTCCAGTTCAGATCTGTCCTCTATAGTCTGTTCTCACTTAACCTCCCCATCGTGCATTCTCTTTTTCATCTAGATCCTATGGTACCTTAGGAGAAAAATACTTTTATTCCATTGTTTCTTTATTCTGTTCTTCTGGTTTAGATTGCCTTTGCTCCTTTCTTACATGTTTAAGTCCTGCTACTCTTTAAAGGGTCCTCATAAAACCTACCTTTCTGTGAAGTAAACACAGTCATCGTTGATTTGTCAACTTTCTGTAGTACGTAAGAAGCCTTTGATTACAAACAGTAGAAACCAATGTGAGCTAGCTTATGTTGAAAGGGGGGATTATTTTAAGGATACAGGATTTCCTGGAATTCAAGAATGGGAATATATAGGCAGACCTCATAAAGGCTTGTGGTGGTGACATTGCCCTCTTGGTTTCAGTCAGGGTTCTTAGGAGAGCTGATGATTTTTCTCCTATTGATTTGGTTTTCTGGTTTGTTTTTTGCTATGCCATGCTGTCATTTCTTTAAAAAAAATTAAACTATTGTCAGTAGTTTGGAGGATATCCTTCTGCAGATCTGTGCTTATATGCACGTATGCTTATAAGATCTTTCCTCTTAGCCTGAAAACGAGGATCATTTCTCCTAATTTAAAAATGTATTCTGTGCCTCAGTCTGCAGCTTCCTTCGTTGTTTTTTTAGACAGGGTCTCGCTCTGTCACCTAGGCTGAAGTGCAGTAGCATGATCACGGCTCACTGCAGCCTTGACCTCCCAAGCTCAAGCAATGCTTCCATCTCAGCCTCCTGAGTAGCTGGGACTACAGGCGCATGCCACCACACTCAGCTAATTTTTGTATTTTTTGTAGAAATGGGGTTTCGCCATGTTTCCCATGCTGGTCTTGAACTCCTGAGCTCAAGCCATCCACCCGCCTTGGCTTCCCAAAGTGCTAGGATTATAAGCATGAGTCACCATGCCCAGCCTACAACTTCCTTTCTAAAAATTAAAAAAAAAATTGCTTAGAATAAATACTGTTCCAAGTCAATTCCGTACACATACTTCTTTCTGTATAATTTCACGTGGATGTTCCGTAATTTTATAATTTTCCTATTCTGGGCATTTAAGTGATACTGATATATCCATGTTTATATGTTATGCTTTTTTGGTTGAGGGGGAGGATATTCTTAAAAGTGAGGTTTTTGTGAGTATACAAAATTGAGTATTTTCAAGGAAAATATAAATTACCAAAGTGACTCAAGCAGTAGAAAATCTAAAGAGCCCAGAAACCATAGAAGAACTTGCAAAGGTGTAAGGTCTAAAAATCTGAAGTGTTACTAGGTCCATATGGTGTTCTTGGTGCAGTCTGTATAATTTTAAGGAAAGAACAAAAATTAAACTATTGTCAGTAGTTTGGTTAGTGAACTATTTCAGAGCAGATGAAATAGTGGTAAGTACTCCAATCCATTTTACAAACCCTCTGTAATACCACTACCAAAACTGTTATATAGATAGCAAAAAAAAAAAATTCTAAATAACATTTTGTCAGATGAAATTCAGCACTTTATTAAAGAATAATATGCTGCATATTGCAAAAATAGTTCAACATTATGGTTGCTATTCATTTCTTTGTATAGCATATAGAAATAAATATATAGGCAAAATTAGGTTGGTGTTACAATTTTTAGTATTTCTTTTAACAGTATCAAGATCAGGAAACATATTATTAGTTGAATACCATTTGTTTTTGTATAAAATACATGTATCTTTTTATTTTTTAATTTTTTTATTGAGATGGAGTCTCGTTCTGTTGCCCAGGTTGGAGTGCAGTGGCATAATCTCAGCTCACTGCAACCTCCACCTCCTGCGTTCAAGCGATTCTCCTGCCTCAGCCTCCCGAGTAGCTGGGATTACAGACATGCGCCACCACACCCGGCTGATTTTTGTATTTTTAGTAGAGATGGGGTTTCATCATGTTCGTCAGGCTGGTCTTGAACTCCTGACCTCAGGTGATCCTCCCGCCTTGGCCTCCCAAAGTGTTGGTATTAAAGGCGTGAGCCACCGCTCCTGGTCGCATCTTTTTATTTATGTAACAACACTGCATACATAACTGCTATTCTGGTTGTATTAATTCCCATTACTTTTTAGGTAGCCTCATTCCTCACAAATTAATTGTTAAATAAACCAACTAAAAACACTTCTCTTATAGTATGAATTTATGTAGCATGAATGAAATTCAGTAACATAATTCATCATTCTCTTGAGTGTTTACCATTAACTTTGACGCTTGTGTTAAAGTGTTCTCTGCAGTGGTATGACTGGGTACGTGTGTGTTGATATGGAGAACACAGAATTGAATGATACCTATATTGTTTTGATCTCTTCTTCACCTTTAGTGTCAACATTGATCTATTTTATACTGGCAGCAAGTATATTATTTTGAGTTTGTTTAAGAAAAACTCGGTTTACCACAGAAATCACTTGCTTTGTTTGAGAATTTGCATCATGCCACTTTTTCATAAAGTTTCATAAAATTGCAGTCTAGAGGCAAAAAGATTGCTGTTCTCACAAAGTCCAAATGTAAGGTGTTTGCTTGTGCTATCATAAGGTAGTATGCCAGTGTGGAGGCCATGGTGATCTAAGACAGCATTTTATGAAACACTGACCTAAGAGTAACCAGTGATCACTAGGAACATTTTTGTATGTGTATTCTTCTTGACTTTTAACTTTTCACGCATTTGTTTATCCATTCTCTATCCATCTATCAGTATTTGAACAAATTAAACTCTATATGTCTACTGTTTATTTTTTTTTCACTCAAGGTATGTTAGATATCATTGTGTTAATAAATGTGAGTTTACAGTATTGGTTTTTAAATTGCATAATATTCCCTTAAAATACTGTAATTGATTTAATCATTATTTATTGGTGGACACTTATTTTTAATTTTGTGATTTTATAAACAATGGCACAAATAATATTTCTGATTATTAGCTTTAGGATGCATTTCTAGAAGTGAAGCAGAAGTTGTATGCCTTTTCTCCAGACTTTTTATGTATGTATTGCAAACTGTTCTTTATAAAGGTCATGCCAGTTTTTATCTCCATCATTAGTATATCATTGTGCCTTTTTTCCCTCACTGACCAACACTAGGTATTAGAAATATGTAACATTTTTTGCAATCTGATTGGCAGAAGTTTTCTTGTTTTTATTTGTTTTGAATTCTAGTGAAGTTGGGCATGTTTTCACTTATATTTCTCTGTGACTTTCTTCTTTGGGTCTTTTGCCCAGTTTGTAACTTGTTTTTATTCTTATTATGAAATGTGTTCATGTACAAAATGCACACTATGTATGTGGTTTAAAGATAAAACAAATATCTGCATACCAACTATTTAAGAAACAGAAGCTCCTTTCCTCTACCTTCATTGTGTTCTCTCTGGTCATATCCTCCTCTCTGCTCCTAACGAATATGAAACTACCATTCTGACTTTTGGTATTTTGGTGACTATAAACACCAAATTGTTTAGTTTTGAAAATTTGGTAGCAAGCCTAAATCTGGCTATACAGTGAAAAGGTAACAGTGCCACTAGTAGATGAAGGCTCCCAGGGGAAGTTAAGGTAACAGCATACCTGGATCATAGTCTGGTTTTAGCTTCTCTGGAGTTTATCAGAGCCGCTTTTGGGGAAGTCTAGGTAAATCATGAGTGAATCCTAGCAACCTTAGGGCTCACTGTAAGCAGAGAATCTGGCAGGCCCAGAGTATACACCAGATAGTGGATATCTGAGAGAGGCTGCTCTAATTTTGGTTTCTAAGCTCACCATGTAGTTGATCTGGATATAAAGGTATGGAGGGAAAAGCAGGAACATCATGAGTTTATGTCAATACAAGCCAAATACAGATGAGAATCTGGGCCAGGCTTACCTGGGGATTCTGTCCAATGGTTGAAAAGATGGTACAGTGTCAGTGACGTTTTTGGTGATGGAAGTCCTCAATGTGTCTTTTGATGTCAAAGATGTCTTGTCTTTGGACTGACAGGAGCATGTGATCTGTGGTCCAGCTGTTTGTTATCCTGGTATTTCCCTTTACTGTCATCTTGGGGATATTATTTACTTCTCTCTCCTCCATTTGATCTCCCAATGCATATTATGTCGTGTCTTTCTCTTTCTCGGTTTATTCTTTCATTTTGCTGGAGTATATCTTACAATCTTACAGTAACAACTTGGGGAAGGATGTCTGGCAGGTAAATTTTGAGATATTGCATGTCTTCATTTTACCCTTATATTTAGACCCTTGGCAAAATGTAGAATTCTCAGTTGAAAGCTTTATGCCAGAAGTCGAAGGTATTGCCCCTTTGTCTTTGTCCATCTGTTATTGTTGCTGAGAAATCTAAAGTCATTTGATTTCTAATCCTTTGTTTTCTGACCTTTTTTGTTTCTATTTAGAAACTGGATTTTGTCTCTACTGTTATAAATCTTTGCAATGATATGCCTGCGTACATTACACTGAGCACTTGGTGGACATTATCATCCTGGAAACTGATTTCTTACAGCTCAGTACTTTAAAAAGTTATTTTATTGATGATTTCCTTCCCCTTTTTCTTTGTACTCTCCTCCTGCCCTCCTGTTAGTCCAATGTTAGACCTCCTAGATTGCTCCTCTAACTTTCTTACCTTATTTCTCCTATTTTTCATCTCTGTGTTTTGTTTTTTTCTGAGAGGTTATTTCACCTTTACCTTACAGCCCTTCTGTTGCCCCTTTTTGGTTCTTTATGTTTTCTTATTTCTTGGAGTTCTTTTTGTTCTTTTGATGTTCCCTTTTTTGTGGTATCCTGTTCTTATTTCTTATATCCCTAGAAATCAATGAGTTTTAAAAAATGTTTTGTCTTGGCCAGGCACGGTGGCTCACGCCTGTAATCCCAGCACTTTGGGAGGCCGAGGTGGGTGGATCATCTGAGGTCGGGAGTTCGAGAACTAGCCTGACCAACATGGAGAAACCACGTCTCTACTAAAAATACAAAATTAGCCTGGCATGGTGGCACATGCCTGTAATCCCAGCTACTAGGGAGGCTGAGGCAGGAGAATCACTTGAACCTGGGAGGTGGAGGTTGCGGTGAGCCGAGATCGTGCCATTGCACTCCAGTCTGGGCAACAAGAGTGGAACTCCATCTCAAAAAAAAAAAAGTTTTGTCTTAATACATAGTCTCAGTTTCTAACAGATTGCTTTTTTTGATTTAATTGGTTTGGATCTTGAACTAATATTAGAGGGTTTTCTCAGATGTCCAGTAATCCTTGGCTGTCTGCTTGTGTCTCAGAAGCTCATGGAAAGCCCTGTCTGAACCCATAGAAGGGCTTGTAACACAAGGTTTTGTCTCCCACCGTGGGGAGCTCTTTGGGCTGGGCCAGGCACCAGAATCTGGCCCAGTGCTTCTCCAACTGGTGAAGCTCCAGGAATTTTTGTGTGTGTGTGACGGAGTCTTACCCCATTGCCCAGGCTGGAGTGCAGTGGCATGGTCTCAGCTCACTGCAAGCTCCGCCTCCCAGGTTCACACCATTCTCCTGCCTCAGCCTCCCGAGTAGCTGGGACTACAGGCGCCCACCACCACACCTGGCTAATTTTTTGTATTTTTAGTAAAGACGGGGTTTCACCGTGTTAGCCAGGATGGTCTTGATCTCCTGACCTGGTTCTGCCCGCCTCGGCCTCCCAAAGTGCTGGGATTACAGGCGTGAGCCACCATGCCCGGCCTGATTTTTTTTTTTTTCTTTTACCTCAGTCTATTACAGCTGATAGTTTTAAAGCATAATAAAAATAAATTGCCAGAATAATGAAATTTTAAAAATGAAGACATACAAAACATAAGTACATATTTTTATTATTAGATTCAACAGATAAGCCTAACTCTGAAAATTCCTGTAATAGTTTATAAATGTTTATTTTCGGTTTTGGTACTTACCTTGTCATGGACTGGTGACAGATGGCTTATGGACCATCAGCAGACCATAGTTTAAGGAGCATTGCTGTCGCCTAGGAGCCAACTTAGAAGCAGAAAAAAAGGGGGTATGAGGTGAGGGTTTGTGTCTCATATATATGGTCGTTTAATCCTCTTGGTTTGGGCATAATGCCTACTCTTTCCCCTGTGCCTGGTCTCCCTTAAAACAAAGATTCTGTTTTACCCACTGTAGAGAGTAAGCCTCTAGACTTCTGTAGTGGGGAAACAACAGTAACCGATAGCATGATAGAGTGGGGAAGAGAATCTTAGCATCTAACTAAAAGTCAACCAGCTTTCTCCAAATTTCTTTCTGTTTTAGCTTCTCCCTCCCTCCTTCCTCCCATTTCAGAGTTGCTTGGTGCTGCCAGTTCTTAGGCCTCGTAAAGATTCAGAATGTAAAATATGTTAGTTCCTAGCTTTCCCAACTGACTGCAAGGTCATTTATCTGCTTTTCAGTATCCAAAATTTTGTTGCTATTGCTTCCTCTTCTGTTTTCCATTGTGAATTTTGCTGTAAGGGATTCTAAATATTTGATGTCACAGGTGTTCTTTTTCTCCATCCAGTCTTTTCTGCTTTCTTAACTATATTAATAACAATGTTTATATTCATTTCTATGTTGTAGGTTATATTGTTCACAGATATTTCTTCTATATTACATTTTTTTGAGTTTTCTTTGTGATTTAAATTTGAATTTGCTGAAGTATTTACTCAAAACTTTTTTCCTCAAAGAGTACATATGTAGTATATTTTCTGAATCTTTGCATATCTAAAATTGTGCTTTTCCCTCACATATGGGAGCTTTTCTGGATGTGAAATTAATCTTGGGTTACCTCAGAACTCTATATAAATGTTATTCCATTGTCTTCTCGTGTTCAGAGTTGTGAATAAAATGTCTGATTAATATTGGTGTCTGGGCCGGGTGTGGTGGCTCACGGCTGTAATCTGAGCACTTTGGAAGGCTGTGATGGGCAGATCATGAGGTCAGGAGATCGAGACCATCCTGGCTAACACAGTGAAACTCCATCTCTACTAAAAATACCAAAAAAAAAAGAATTAATCAGGCGTGGCAGTGGGCTCCTGTAGTCCCAGCTACTTGGGAGGCTGAGGCAGGAGAATGGTGTGAACCTGGGAGGCGGAGCTTGCAGTGAGCCGAGATTGCACCACTGCACTCCAGCCTGGGCGACAGAGTGAGACTCCATTTCAAAAAAAAAAATTGGTGTCTGATTAAAGGTGGTGTTGCTGATGAAAAATCCTTTTTTTTTAGGTAACTATCACCACCTTTTTGGATAGCATTTCATTTTTATCTTTTAAGCTAAAAATTTTTACAAGAATAAGTTGTAGATACTGAGGTTGTAATCTTGCCTGGTATTTGGAGAGCATTTGATTTTTAAAATTCAGATCTTTTTTGGAAAAAAAAAAAAACCTAGGTACAATTTTTTCTCATTTTCAAAATCATATTCCTCCCGCATCTACTTTGTTCTCTCTTTTATGACAGTCAGTATGCTCTTTTTTTCAATATGCTAGATCTTACTGAGGTTGCTAGTTATTACCTGATTTTTTTTTAAGTTTTTTTTTTATTGCAGCAACTTTCTTTTTTTTTCGAGAGAGAGTCTCACTCTGTCACCCAGCCTGGAGTGCAGTGGCGTGATCTCGGCTCACTGCAATCTCCACCTCCACGTCCCAGGTTCAAACAATTCTTGAGCCTCAGCCTCCTGAGGAGGTGGGATTGCAGGCACCCACCACCATGCCTGACTAATTTTTGTATTTTTAGTAGAGACGGGGTTTCACCATGTTGGCCAGGCTGGTCTCAAACTCCTGACCTCAGGTGATCCGCCCCCCTCGGCCTCCCAAAGTGCTGGGATTACAGGTGTGAGCCAGCACGCCCAGCCTTACTGCAGTAACTTTCGTTATGGTCACTGCTGGATGGGAGAACGGGAGAGGTTTCTCTGAGGGTTCAGATTATTTTCTCTTTTTAGAGCTGCTGCATCCAGTGATGTTTCTGCCTGCTTATCTTTGTTGGCATTGGTGGTTGAGATGAATTCCTAAAGAATATACCAAGATTTTCTCAGTGTTTTTGTTAGGAGAAGGGGAAGTTGAGAGTTAACCTCATTTATTTTTCTTACAGTGTAGAGATAATTCAGTTATGTGGCGAAAGGACAGGGCTCTTAAGCAGAGGAAGATAGCCATGGGTGTAGGAAGATTCGTCTTTGTTCAGAAATAATGTCCTCTTTGCATCTCTCCTGACAGTTGGTGCTAGCAATCCCCTACTCTGTCTGGCCTCTGGACCTAGCTTGAAGTTCTGGATTCATTTCCTTCTTCCTTGTACCTCAGCCTGAGCCTTCTGTCACCCAAAGGGCTCCAGCTGGTTTTTCACTCAGGCCTCACTTTATCTTCCAAGGTATGTTTAGGGGAAGGAGTAGGCAGAATTATGTCTCTCACTTCCTTACTTGGGCATAATGGGCAGATCCTCATTAAATATTGATTGGATGAATGTTCCTAGTGAACTCCCTCTTTAAAAATGGTGGCTGGCAGTTGATCGGCTTTGTTTTTACTCCCCTCTCACCAGACTGTTTCCTGTCAGACACCTTGCCATATGTATATGGAATGTTTTTCTAGTTCCTAGACATTTTGTAGGAGTTTCTAAATTATATTTTTTGGTCGTTTCAATGGGCAGTTAGGAGAAGGAGGAAGTGAGATGTTTTCAGTTGCCATGTTCGTATAGGAAACTACAGATTATTTTAATACTTTTACAAAATTGTATTATTTCAAGACTTATTGAGATGTTGGTCAAGTCTTATGCTGTAATAATACATATATAGAAGGCAGTAGTTTAAATAGCACATTTAAAACCAGTAATCTGGGCTGGATGTTGTGGTACACACCTATAATCTCTACACTTTGGGAGGCCAAGGCGAGTGGATCGCTTGAGCTCAGAAGTTCAACACCAGCCTGGGCAACATGGCAAAACCTCATCTATGCAGAAAAATACAAAAATTAGAGGACTGTGATGGTGTATACTGTAGTCCCTGTTACTTGGGAGGCTGAAGTGGGAGGATTACTTGAGCCTGGGAGGTTGAGGCTGCAGTGAGCTGAGATCACGCCACTGCACTCCAGCCTGGGCAACAGCGAGACCCTGTCTCAAAATAAATAAGTGAATAAATAAATAAAACCAGCAATCTTTGTTGGTGGGTAGAGATTGGACTGTAGTAAAAAGAGCATTAGCTCATAGGTTGGAGGATTACAACTGTAATAAAATTTTTCTTTTTTTATGTTGATATGTTCACAACATGCCAACATTTTTTGTCCATACGTGGCAACCTTAGTATAAATTGTTGTCAGATATCATGTTTGTGTATTAGTCAGAGTTCTCCAGAGATGCAGAACCAATAAGATACATACACAGTCGTACCTTGTTTAACGATGGGAATATGTTCTGAGAAATGAGTCATGAGGTTATTTTGTCATTGTGTGAACATCAGAGTGTACTTACACAAACCTAGATGGTAAACCTGTTACACACTTAGGCTATAAGGTATAGCCTGTTGCTTCTAGGCTACCTGTATAGCATATTACTGTACTGAATAGTGTATGCAAATGTAACACAGTGATGAGTATTTGTGTATCTAAATGTAGAAAAGATGCAGCAAAATTACAGTATTATAATCTCATGGGACCACGTTTGTTTATTTGGTTCATTGTTGACCAAAACATAATTATGCAGCATGTGACTGTATATAGATTGATTGATAGATATATAAATACATGAGAGAGGATTTATTAGGGGAATTGACTCATGTGATTATGGGGGCTGAGAAATCCTGTAACAGGTTGTCTGCAAACTAGAGACCCTGGGATGCTGGTAGTATGTTTCAGTCCAAGTCCAAGCACCTCAGAACCAGAGAACCCGATGGTCCAATTCTCAATCTGAGGTTAAAGGTCTGGCTAAAGCAGGGCTGCTGGTCTAAGTCCTGGAGTCCTAAGGCTAGAGAGCCTGGAGTTCTGATGCCCAAGGGCAGGAGGAAGAGAGTATCCTTGCTCCAGGAGAGAGGCAGGGGAAATCCTTTTCTCTCCTTTTTTGTTCTATCAAGGCCCCTGGCCGATTGGATGGTGCCCACCCACACTGAGGCAAATCTGCCCCACTCAGTCTGCTGACTCACATCCTGGTCTCTGGAAACACCCTCACAGACAAACCCAGAAGTAATGTTTTACTGGTTTTCTAGGTATTCCTTAATCCAGTCAAGTTGATACCTAAAATTAACCATCACAGATTGCTTCCCCATGCAACAAGTTGAACATAATTGAAGACATAATAGACTCTCTAGAGAAACTTAAAATTTGAGGGCAAATAACAAACCCCAAACTACCTAAAATACAAACTCCTCTAATGCCGTATGGCATATGCCATACATTAAATACAAAAAAGATTGACATTCAACTTTATTTAACAGTTACCAAGCTTAAGTAAGAGCTAAGTGGATTTCTTAATAAGATGGTCTCTTTTATCCTTATTGTTATGCCATTTTTTTGACTTACAAAAATGTTCCCAATGAAGCTTTTGAACCTCTTGTATTTGAAGTTGAAACTAGTGAAAACACATGAAAACTCGCATAGCACAGAACAGGTGTCAAATGTGAAATAGGACATAAGCAGTGTAAATACTGAGTTTCCATCTCCTAGGCATCTAAAATCTTTTGATACTCAGAAACAGAAAAAGTATGTATTACATTTTAATAACCCTATTCTCAAGGTCTAAGTGAGGCATTATTAGAGAAGGAAGCCAAAGCTGTCTTATGTTTTATTTCACAACCATTTTGACTCCTGAGTCACATACTAGAGTATCTTACAAGTTTAGACAGTTTGATTTCCTACCTCTTCATATATTCCATTTCCCCACTCTTGCCCTAGTCCCTGAAGGAGAACTGAACACATGATTTAGTTACACTATTTTCTTTTTAATCAACTTATGTAATTCTTTCTACACCCAGCCTGGGCAACATGGCGAAACCTCATCTCTACAAAAAATACAGAATATTAGTTGGGTATGGTGGCGCATGCCTGTAGTCCCTGCTGCTCTCGGGAGGCTGAGGTGGGAGGATCACCTGAGCCTGGGAGGTCAAGCCTGCAGTGAGCCGTGATGGTGCCACTGTACTGCAGCCTGAGCGACAGAGTGAGACCCTGTCATCAATCTTTTCTTTCTTTCTCTTTCTGTGTTTCTTTCTTCCTTTCTTCCTTTCCTTCCTTCTTTCGTTTCTTTCTCCTGCCTTCCTTTCTTTTCTTTTTTTTCCCTTCTTTTTTTTCTTTTCTTTTCTCTTAACAAAGCAGTGAGTTAAAACCTGACTGTTGGATTGTAGAGCCTTCAATTAGTGTCTAGTTCATTCTCCTAGAAAGACAAGTGCTCTGCTTGGCTAGTCATTCTGAAATCATCTGTAAGCCCCATCTTAGTTTGAGAATAGCCATCAGATAATTCTTCTCAGCCTTTTCCCCTGGTTTCCTGACAGTTGAGTTACTTTTTCAGCTTTTCTTCTTTTAGGGCCCTAAAAACCCTTCATGAGGCCTTCATCTTGTATTACCTTTTCTTTGTAATACTAAAGTTTTATGACAGACATTCCATTCTGGATTCACATTTTACTGTATTAGTCATGGCATGTAAAACAATTCAATAATTAGTACCCTTCTGATTAATTTATTATAGATCTCTTAATATGTAAGTAATTCAACTTTTAATGATTCCCTCAGTAAAGGATTTCTAAAACAGTAAAGTTCGTAGGTATTTAGATTAACTGAAGTTTAAAGCTGAGACCTTTGGATAGACATTATGGATGAGGAGCTTAATGTGATTTATACTATGTTTTGTTTAGCTTATCTGATTTTGTCTATTCATATATATATATATATATATATATGTAAAGCACAAAATTAAAAACATGTAATTTTTCTAATAATACAGTTTGATATATTAATGACTGAACCTTCAGTATTCAGATTCCTGTCTCAACAATATATTGTTATGTCCCATACTTGGTAATCACATAGAGTAATAGTGGTAACTATGATTTATATAGCACTTTAAAGGATATTTTTACATATATTTTCTCATTTTATCTTCACAACAACGTTGTGAAAGACATAGGGGAAGTACTAATTTTTCCCCCCATTTTACAGATGAAGGAACTGAGACACAGAGGTTGAGACTTGTCTAAAGTAACATGACCAGTAAGTGCTTGAATTAATGCAGGTAGGTAGTGATGGGTATGTTCTAATCTGCCAAGGGCTTTTCCTTGCTGTCATCTGGCTTGAGTTCTAAGGATATAAATTCACATAGCCAAAATGGTAGGGAACCAGAAAGGTAATGAGTAGATGGACTTTAGGACTACACTAGGGAAATGGTGCTGCTGTTCTTTTTAATTTCTTCCTTTTTGTTCTTTTTGTTTGGTTTCTAACCTGTTAGTAATGATAAGCAGATACCGTCTTTGGTTGTTTCTGTTAGATGAATGAAGCTTTTGTTTTAACTGTAGATTATCCCTGAGGAACTAGGGAAATGGGAAATCTGGAGAGAAGTCTGTTGGGATTCTCACAGGGAATAGCTATTAGATCAACTAAGCAAATGAAAAAGTTAATAGTATATGGATAAACCACATGTGTGTAATTGGAACTTTTTAGGATTCTAAGATTTTTAAAATCTTGTTTAAAAACTGTATTATCACCTTAATATAAAAATCTTAGCGCTTGAGCGTTACTTACCCAACTGTGGTTTTCTTTAGATGAGGAAACTGAGGTCCAGAGAAGTTGAAGCTTTCCCAAGGTCACACAGCAGAGCTGGAACTAGAGCTTGCATTTCCTGACTTCCAGATTAGTGTTATTTTTACTTCAAACTATTACTTCTTGGTAAGCTGTTCTTAAAATACTTAACAAGTCTTTTGTATATTTAATTTATGTTTTTGATTAACATTCCTACTTTGTGCCAAAATAAACTTACAGATAGGAAATTTACTATTATTTTTGTGATGAGAATTTCAATTCTTTGTTTAATTTTAGGTGAGTTATTGTGGGAAAAATCCTGTATATTGAAGATGTCTCTACACAGTATCGTTTCCTGTTTAAATTACAGATAACTTCAAGAGTTTTCAGAAAAAAAGAAATTGGGACTTTTTTGGTTAAATCATGCCATCTGAACAGAAACAGTTATTTTGTGATGAAAAACAAACTACTTTAAAAAAAGATTATGATGTGAAAAATGAGATAGTTGATAGGTTGGCCCCTAAACCAAAAATTTCAGAAAGTATTCATTATGAACTAAAAAATGTGAAAATTGATTTGCCAAAAATAAATATTCCAAATGAAGTCCTATTGAAACATGAAGTTGACAAATACAGAAAATTATTTCAGAGTAAACAGCAGACTGCAAGAAAATCTATCAGTATAAAGACTGTAAGCTGTGTAGAGGAGTGTACATTGCTTCATAAGTCTGAGAGAGCTGAAGAAGAGGGTATAAAAATGTCTGCAAAAATACTCAATTTCAGCTGTTTAAAATGCCGAGACAACACTCGATATAGCCCAAATGATTTGCAGAAACACTTTCAAATGTGGCACCATGGCGAATTACCTTCATATCCTTGTGAAATGTGCAACTTTTCAGCAAATGACTTTCAGGTATTTAAACAACACAGACGAACCCATAGAAGCACTTTAGTAAAATGTGAGATTTGTAACAATGAGAGTGTATATACTTTACTGAACTTGACAAAGCATTTCACATCCACACATTGTGTTAATGGTAATTTTCAATGTGAAAAGTGTAAGTTCTCCACCCAGGATGTTGGCACATTTGTTCAGCACATTCATAGACATAATGAAATTCATTATAAATGTGGTAAATGTCATCATGTATGTTTTACCAAAGGAGAGCTTCAGAAGCACCTTCATATTCATTCTGGTACTTTTCCCTTCACTTGTCAATATTGTAGCTATGGTGCCACCAGGAGAGAACACCTTGTAAGACATGTTATAACTTTGCACAAAGAACATTTATATGCAAAAGAAAAACTGGAAAAAGACAAATATGAAAAAAGAATGGCAAAGACTTCTGCAGGACTTAAGCTAATACTGAAAAGATATAAAATAGGTGCATCAAGGAAGACATTCTGGAAACGTAAGAAAATTAACAGTGGAAGTGACAGAAGTATAGAAAAGAACACTCAAGTGCTTAAGAAAATGAACAAAACACAGACTAAATCTGAAGACCAGAGCCATGTTGTTCAAGAGCATTTAAGTGAAGAAAAGGATGAAAGACTACACTGTGAGAATAATGATAAAGCCCCTGAATCAGAGTCAGAGAAGCCAACTCCTCTGTCCACTGGGCAAGGTAATAGAGCTGAAGAGGGACCAAACGCTAGTTCAGGTTTCATGAAGACTGCTGTACTAGGACCTACACCGAAAACTGTAATGCTGAAAAATAATAAAATAGCAGTTCCCCCTAACTATAGTGCTAAGTTCATGGGCTTCAAGATGATGGATGGAAAACAGCATATTGTATTAAAATTGGTGCCTATCAAACAAAATGTATGTTCACCAGACTCACACTCAGGTGCTGCAAAGGACAGTACTGCTAATTTGCAGGCGCAGACTTTGGACACTAATGGATTTTTAACAGGAGTAACAACTGAGTTAAATGACACAGTTTATATGAAAGCAACTACTCCATTTTCATGTTCATCTTCTATACTTTCAGGGAAAGCAAGTTCAGAAAAAGAAATGACTTTGATATCTCAAAGGAATAATATGCTTCAAACAGTGGATTATGAGAAAAGTGTATCTTCTTTGTCAGCAACATCAGAATTGGTTACAGCATCAGTGAATTTGACCACAAAATTTGAAACAAGAGATAATGTTGACTTCTGGGGAAATCATCTCACTCAGAGTCACCCCGAGGTATTAGGTACCACCATTAAAAGTCCAGATAAAGTCAACTGTGTTGCCAAACCAAATACATACAACAGTGGAGATATGCATAATTATTGCATTAATTATGGCAACTCTGAGTTACCTGTTGAATCCTCCAACCAAGGATCATTACCTTTTCATAATTACTCAAAAGTGAATAATTCTAATAAACGTCGTAGGTTTTCAGGAACAGCAGTGTGTGAAAACCCTCAAAGAGAATCTTCATCCAGCAAAACAGTTGTCCAACAACCAATTAGTGAATCATTTTTATCACTAGTGAGGCAGGAGAGCTCAAAACCAGATAGTCTGTTAGCATCTATTAGCCTTTCAAATGATAAAGATGGGACTTTAAAAGCAAAATCTGAAATTGAAGAACAGTATGTTTTAGAAAAAGGACAAAACATTGATGGACAAAACCTGTACAGGAATGAAAATCAAAATTTAGAGTGTGCGACTGAAAAATCTAAATGGGAAGACTTTTCTAATGTCGATTCACCTATGATGCCTAGAATCACATCTGTTTTCTCTCTCCAGAGCCAACAGGCATCAGAATTTCTGCCACCTGAAGTAAACCAATTGCTTCAGGATGTATTGAAAATAAAACCTGATGTAAAACAAGATTCTAGTAACACTCCAAATAAAGGCCTGCCACTTCATTGTGACCAGTCATTTCAAAAACAGGACGGAGAAAGCAAAATTGTTGAGTCTTCGAAAGATTTCAAAGTGCAAGGCATCTTCCCGGTTCCACCTGGCAGTGTGGGTATAAATGTGCCTACAAATGATTTGAATTTGAAATTTGGAAAAGAAAAACAAGTTTCATCAATGCCACAAGATGTGAGAGATTCAGAGAAGATGCCTAGAATTTCAGGTTTTGGCACATTACTTAAGACTCAGTCAGATGCGATAATAACACAGCAGCTTGTAAAAGACAAACTACGAGCCACCACACAAAATTTAGGTTCTTTTTATATGCAGAGTCCACTTTTAAATTCAGAACAAAAAAAAACTATAATTGTTCAGACTTCAAAAGGATTTTTAATACCATTGAACATTACTAACAAGCCTGGGCTACCGGTTATTCCTGGAAATGCACTTCCATTGGTTAATTCACAAGGTATCCCTGCTTCTCTTTTTGTAAACAAGAAACCTGGGATGATTTTAACACTTAATAATGGGAAACTTGAAGGTGTTTCCGCTGTCAAAACCGAGGGTGCCCAAGCTCGTGGAACTATGACTAAGGAGCCTTGCAAAACACCTATTTTGAAGGTAGAACCAAACAGTAATTGTCTTACACCTGGACTTTGTTCCAGCATTGGCAGTTGTTTGAGCATGAAAAGTAGCTCAGAAAATACTTTGCCATTAAAAGGCCCTTACATTTTGAAACCAACGAGTTCTGTGAAAGCTGTTCTTATTCCTAACATGCTATCTGAGCAACAGAGCACTAAGTTGAATATCTCCGATTCAGTAAAACAGCAGAATGAGATTTTTCCAAAACCACCTCTTTATACCTTCTTGCCTGATGGCAAACAAGCTGTTTTTTTAAAGTGTGTGATGCCAAATAAAACTGAGCTGCTTAAGCCCAAATTAGTCCAAAATAGTACTTATCAAAATATACAGCCAAAGAAACCTGAAGGAACACCACAAAGAATATTGCTGAAAATTTTTAACCCTGTTTTAAATGTGACTGCTGCTAATAATCTGTCAGTAAGCAACTCTGCATCCTCATTGCAAAAAGACAACGTACCATCTAATCAGATTATAGGAGGAGAGCAGAAAGAGCCAGAATCTTCTAGAGATGCCTTACCCTTCTTACTAGATGACTTAATGCCAGCAAATGAAATTGTGATAACTTCTACTGCAACATGCCCAGAATCTTCTGAGGAACCAATATGTGTCAGTGACTGTTCAGAGTCCAGGGTATTAAGGTGTAAAACAAATTGTACAGTTGAGAGGAACTTCAATAGAAAAAAGACTTCCAAAAAAATTTTTTCAAAAACAAAAACTCATGGAAGTAAAGACTCTGAAACTGCCTTTGTATCTAGAAACAGAAACTGTAAACGAAAGTGTAGGGATAGTTACCAAGAACCTCCAAGAAGAAAAGCAACATTGCATAGAAAGTGTAAAGAAAAGGCAAAACCTGAAGATGTCCATGAAACATTTGGATTTAGCAGACCTAGGCTTTCAAAAGATTCCATCAGAACTTTGCGGCTTTTCCCTTTTAGTTCTAAACAGCTTGTGAAATGTCCTAGGAGAAACCAACCAGTTGTAGTTTTGAATCATCCTGACGCAGATGCACCAGAAGTAGTAAGTGTAATGAAAACTATTGCTAAATTTAATGGACATGTACTTAAGGTTTCATTGTCGAAAAGAACTATAAATGCTTTACTGAAACCGGTTTGTTACAACCCTCCTAAAACAACTTATGATGATTTTTCCAAGAGGCACAAAACATTTAAACCTGTTAGTTCTGTGAAAGAAAGATTTGTGCTAAAATTAACACTCAAAAAGACAAGCAAAAACAATTACCAGATTGTGAAGACTACCTCTGAAAATATTTTGAAGGCTAAATTTAACTGTTGGTTTTGTGGTAGAGTATTTGACAATCAGGATACTTGGGCTGGTCATGGGCAGAGACATTTAATGGAAGCTACTCGGGATTGGAACATGTTAGAATAGTTTACCATAATTACCAAGGAAAAGAAAAGTAAAATTACCTTAGAAGAAAACAACGGGTTGAATTACCATAATGCAGACATTTTCTACTTCAGTATAATACCTGAAATTGAACATTTTAAAAGTTGATTATATTTCTGTGGAAGAGTAAAAGTTGTATGTATGATATTTGAAAATGGTATCCCTGCACTCAAAAGTTTTGAAAGAAACTAATCACAGCACAGAAGTACCTTGATTTAATTTTTTAAACATGTGTTCTTGGGAAGTTAGGGCTAAAGAAAATTTTGATAAAACAATTTTCCCACTTTAGTTCTTTAGTGACTCTTAGTAGAGGGTAATGGCTGACACCCCCATTCCCTCTCTTCTTCCACCAGCCTTACGCATCTAAGTGTAGCTCCTCTGGAGATGGAGAGCTCTTTCATCATAGAACTGAAGGAGTTTCTCACATTTGTGAAGATACTTTGAGAGAGCTTGGGTAAAGAAGTCACTCTATGTCTGCTAAATATAGTTATTTTGAAGGATATTAGGCTCCTTGAAATTACATTTAACTCACTACAGTTACACCTCATACAATGCTTGAAGAGTTCTTGGCAAGTAAATTTTTTTTCCAGTTGAACTCTGTCACTTGTTAGAGATTGGGAATACTCTCCCAAGGTGATTTTCTTTTTCTAAATGACTATGTCAAATGTTGCAGTAGATGGGCAGCTTCAAGAGAAGAATTTAAACTCTTTGTCTCATTGAAAGTTTGGTTAAAGAAATTGAACATAGTTCTGAATTTGATTATATTCTCTGATGATCCCCTTGCACAGAACTATGCTTATCTCATTTGTCCTCCATAAACAAATGGCCATTTTTTTCTTCTTGGTTCCCATCCGTTTAAAAAGAATGGAACATAGGAGCACTTCCAAGGGAGTGGCTTTTCTTGAAAGTTAAAATTTTTTACCAAAACAGTATTTTGAAGCAAGATCATATTTTTGTCTGTATTCACTTTATTATTTGAACATGTCCAAATTAGGACAAAGCATTTCTGTTAGCTGCTTCTCAGTGTGACTGACAACCCAAAACATACACAGATTGTTGGCATTTGAAAAAGGAAGCATCAATAGTGGACCCAGAGGCAGTGCATAAAACCTTAGGATAGATTCCTAAGGGACACGCCCAACAGAGTTTTAAAATGGATGTTTTCATGATGACAACAGAATCATAGATTTAGATTTTTCACCTTGTAAGTTTGGATCAAATTTTGCTGGATCTTTGGATAATGGAGTTCTTGTGTTAAAAAATTACGTGCTATATGATTTTTTGTTACATTGTTACAAGTGTTAATGACATTTTCATTAATGGATGAAAACTTCAGGGCTTCTTTTCTGTATATAACAAATTAAGTCTGTACATATTTTTGTACCTTTTATGTAAATTTTGCACAGACATTTTTGGCATAAGTTTATTTTCTTTCAGTTTAGTTCAGTGCATGCACTAATAAAACTGGTTGTTTAATTTAAAAGGAATATATAAGACTTTACCCATGTTATTTTTTTGGTTTTTATTTCAGATGTAGATTTTGTTTTTGAGGTAAATTCGTTCTTCAGGGATTGAACACTATTGTTAGCAAGTGCCTAAAAAAGATGTGAAACAGTTTACATATGTCAACTGTAACAGTAGGTCCCAAATGGGCCCATTCCCCTAATAGTTTTATTTTAAAGAAAGCCATACATAGAATGCTTCAAGCTATCTTGCTATGCACATTATACTTGTACTGTTTTGTGCAGTTTGTCTACTTTCTTAGTGAAGTATTTTTTGTATAAAATGTTACAATTGTGTTTCTTAAATTGAGCCTAAGAATGGAGTTAATTGGAAATATACAGTATATATTAATAATGTATATGGTGTTTAAAGAATGGTAAGCATTGTTAATTTCTGTAATGAACATTTTCAATTAAATTTATCTTAAGTTTGTGTTTACACAAGAATTTTTTTACTGTGCTAAAATCTAATGGAAATTTTGTTCTTTAGGAAATACAGATTTTAAAGTGATGTGTTTTTTCAATGCTAGTTAACTATACGAGATAGATAAAGTGTGGGATTTTTTTTCTTCCCATAATCATAGATGATATATTGTTTAAGAAAGGTAACATATACCATAATTTTACTATCATTATGCTGGCAAGGTAAGCCATAGAGAGGCTTATAGACTTCAGTATCCTAACAGCAATAAAATTAAAATGCCCTGTTTGTCACATATAGATCTGTTATGAGGCATCACCTGCTGTAAATAGCAAGGAGAGAGAAGGAACTTTCCTGCTAATATTTGCAGCACTATAAAATTACATTTCAGAATAGCCATTTCAGGAAAATGTCGAGATACGTACTTCTTGCCTTAAAGTTTTAACAGCCATTTAAAGTAAGCTTTGTGCTCCAGATATTCTAGTTGGAACTTTTTCTGATTTTGTTAACTTAGGTTATTCTGAGGGAGGCAAACCTGCTTAGAGCTTCATTATTGCCATTGCAGAAAATTCAAAACAAAAGCCTGTATCCTTTATTTTTTTGTGTGGCTTTCCAAAGAGGGCTTTCCAAAATATGATATTCAGTAGTTCGAGGTTCTTATTACAATTGAAGAGTTAGTTTTAGTTTTGCAGTTGAATTTCTGGGTGAGGAATTTGTTTTATTTTTTCCAGTCCATCTCCACTGAAATGGGTTTCTCACTATTTGGCAAGTACTTAAAAAACATAATTCACTTTTCAAAGAATTTATCTTGCTAAGTATTCAGTAACACAAATTGAAATGTAATAGTTTTTTTAATGGAAAATATTTTCATTGAGGGGTTAGCAAATTTTTTCAATAAAGGGTCAGATAAATAAGCTTTGTAGGCCTTCTAGTTTCTGTCCTAACTACTCAATTCTCATAATGCAGAAAAAACCATAGACAATATATAAATGAATTAGTGTGGCTATGTTTTAATAAAACAATTTACAAAAACAGGAAGTGGGCTGAATTTGGCCTACCAGACATAGTTTACTAACTGTTGCTTGAATTCCCCAGAGTCTGCTTTCAGAATGGGATTTTTGTTTAAAAAACACAAGCTTGATAAGTTTCGTGATGTACCTCACCTGTGTAAAAGAGCTACAAAGTACGAACTGAAATGTATGTATGTAAAGTTTCTAGTATGGATGTACTTGTATAACAACAAAGAGACTGTAAATATAATGAAAATGGTTAGTGGGTAAAATAGGTCATTTGTGTGCTAAGAGTAGTGCAACTTATGAAGGGATTAAAAATGAGATAGAGCAGAAATGCTGTGAGAATTTATGTCCAGGTTAGATGGGAAAAGGACTTAGATATTCTTTTAGTGATCTGAAATAGCTGTTAAGAAAAAGTTATAGAAGTTCTTGGGATGGGAGAAAATGAAGGTGAATTAAAAACAGAATATTATATATTAATTCCATACAGCTTATCTTGATTTTTTAAAAATAAGATTCGTTTTCACCATTGACATCTACTTCCTTAACCTTCTTAACAGACCCAGTTGGGGCATTGGCTCTGTTCTTTGCCTTAGCAACTTGTTAGGATCCTTGCTCTCAGCTAACTACTTGACCCATTGGGGATGTCATCTAGCAAAACTTACTGGGGGGATTTTTCAGGGTGGTATTTGTCGCTAAATAGCAGAGTATGGCATTAGTGGAAACTTTTCCCTATAATGGAGAGTTGAAATGGTTGAGTTTGATGTTTATTAATTTATGTATGCCTCTCTTAATAACTGGAGAATTGAGAAGTAATTAGTATCTTGGAGGAAGTATTTCATGAAGTCATCTTTGAGGTGCTTTTTGACTAGTTTAACAAAGCTTCTGTTAATGCCTCCAAATTTAGGAATCTTTTTAAAACAAGAATAATTGTTACAAGAGTGGAAACTTTCAAGTAAATAGTGTGGAAAAAATATAATGTACATCAATTTTAGAAGTCATGAATTTAGGAGATGCCAAGAATGTGCTTAATTTAAATACTTATTCCTAGTAAAGACATTTCTAATGTGTTAAAATAAGAATTTTTCCATATACTTTAAAGTGCTTAAACCAAAAGTGAGGGTTATGTTTGTGTGGCAACTCTTGAAATACATCTTTCAATTAAGGAGCGAAATGTTGCCTGCGATCATCAATTACATCATAAGCTATTGCTAATGTCAAAGAATGGAAAGCAAAATGAAAGTTAAATTTGGGAGAGAGACCAAAATACTCTTGTTGATGACTTGCTTTTAATATCTTTAAAGTTTAAAGGAGTACACTGAAAATTAGTTACTTTCCTGAACAATTAACAGTAATCAACTGGGAAACAATAAAAGAAGACCCATTTATTTATTTTTCGAGATAGAGTCTCACTCTGTTCCCCAGGCTGGAGCGCAGTGGTGCAGTCTTGGCTCACTGCAGCCTCTGCCTCCCGGGTTCAAGTGCCGCTCCTGTAGTGGGATTACAGGTGTCCACCATGATGCCCAGCTAATTTTCATATTTTTAGTAGTGATGGGGTTTCATCATGTTGGCTAGGCTGGTCTTGAACTCCGGACCTCAAGTGATCCACCTGCCTTGGCCTCCCAAAGTGCTGGGATTATAGGCGTGAGCCACCACGCCCAGCCAGTAAGACCCGTGTATATAATAAGAGGCACAAAATAATACAAGCCTGCCAAAAAACAACAACCAAAAAAGAAAAAAAACCAGACACCAAACCAAACCTGTAAGATGTAACTGGGAGATAACATAGTATTTCTGAGTGGAAGACTAAATGTACCCGCTTGGCAGAAAGAGCTGATTTACCATTCTTTCTATCCTCCAGCTGTTCCGTAGCATAAAGGTACAGAGGTTCTGTTCAGTGGGGGGTTGGAGTAAGCTTCAAAAACTGACACATCATTACAAGAGGCCTGAATTAGGGTTTTTCAGAGATACGAAACCAATATAAGAGGGCAAGTCTTGAGGGAATTAGGTTACGTAATTATGGAGGCTAGGAAGTCCCACACTAGGCTGTCTGCAAGCTAGAGACGTAGTGATGGTGGTAGCATGACTCAGTCGAAGTCCAGAAGCCTCAGAACCAGGAAAACTGATGGTGTAACTCTCAGACTGAGGTAGAAGGCCTGAGAACCAAGGGGCCACGGGTGTAAGTCCTCGAATCCAAAGGCCTGAAAGCCTGGAGTTCTGATGTCCAAGGGCATGAGAATAAAGCTGTCTCAGCTCCTGGGGTATAGGTTTAGGCGTGGGGGGGAGGAGGTTAGTGGAGAGAGAATTAGCTTTTTCTCTTTTCCTTCTGTCCAGGCTCCTAGCTGTTTGGATTGTGCCTCAATCACATTGTGGGCAAATCTTCCCCATTCAGTCTAATGGCTCACATGCCAGTCTCTGAAAACACCCTCACAGACACACCCAGAAATAATGTTTTACCAGTTCTCTAGGTATTCCTTAATGCATTCAAGTTGACACTGAAAATTAACTGTCACAGGGCCTGACTTTATTTGTAACAGACTTCAGAGTATTGTAGAAAACAGTAGAGCAATCAGTAACAGTGGAGGTTAAACAGTTGCCAGGTCATTCCAATAGATAACCAGAAGCTTAAAGAAAGGATCAGGGAGGCCAGGCGCGGTGGCTCACGCCTGTAATCCCAGCACTCTGGGAGGCTGAGGCGGGCGGATCACAAGGTCAGGAGACCGAGACTATCCTGGCTAACACGGTGAAACTGCGTCTCTACTAAAAATACAAAAAAATAGCCAGGCGTGGCAGCGTGCACCTGTAGCCCCAGCTACTCGAGAGGCTGAGGCAGGAGGATGGCGTGAACCCGGGAGGCGGAACTTGCAGTGAGCCGAGATCGCGCCGCTGCACTCCAGCCTAGGCGACAGAGCGAGAGTGTCTCAAAAAAAAAAAAAAAAAAAAAAAAAAGGATCAGGGAAAGAGACAAAGAACCTAGATAAAGCTACAGACATCCCTTGTGATCAGGAAGACTGTGCATGCTGAAGGCTGCCATCTCAGAGGACTGACCAGAGAGAACTTCTAAACTACAAGTTCCTGGCCAAATGCAGGGCAAACTTGTAAACTCCCTAAGTAGTGAAAGCAGTCTTCAAGCCATACATTAATTAGTCAAGCCAAGTCACTAAGGGAAGATGATCAGTATGCAGAGATCTGTTTTACCTAAAATGTCCAGTTTCAACACAAAAATTGAGATATGCAAAGAAACAGAAAAGTATGTGTCCTATATGACAGAGAAATGTAGGAAATATAAAGTTGTTTTGAGGGATACCAAATTTAGGATAAATGCTAAGCGGCTGTTATATGTTCAAAAGGCTGGGTGCAGTGGTTCATGCCTGTAATGCCAGCAGTTTGGGAGGCTGAGGTGGGTGGATCACTTGAGGCCAGGAGTTTGAGACCAGCCTGGCCAAAATGGTGAAACCCCGTCTCTACTAAAAATAAACTGGCCAAGCGTGGTGGTGGGCGCCTGTAGTCCCAGCTACTCAGAAGGCTGAGGCAGGAGAATCGCTTGAACTCAGGAGGCAGAGGTTGCAGTCAGCCGAGATTGCGCCATTGTTGTCCAGCCTGGGAGGCAGTGAGACTCCACCTCAAAATAAATAAATAAACCCAAAGGGCTAAAGAAAGCCAGATGTAAAGAATTAAGGAAAGTATTCTAATGTCTCACCAAGTAGAGAACATAGAGATAGAAATTTTTTTTAAAGAACTAAATGAAAATTCTGGAGTTGAAAAGTACAATAACTACAATTTTAAAAGTTACTAGAAAGGCTCAATACTAGATTTGAGATGGCAGAAGAATGAATCAGCAAACCTGCGGATAGATTGATAGAGGATGTGCAATCTGAAACTGAGGAACACTGAAGAAAAAGTGTTCCTCACACTATGTACTCAAAAATTAACTCAAAATGGATCATAGACCTAAATACAAGCAAAAACTGTAAAACTTACAAAAAATATAAGTATTTGTGATAATTCTCTAGGCAAAGCTTTCATAGCTATGACACGAAAAACAAAAAAGTGCAATAGATAATTTGTTTTAAAAGACAGCATTTTTATTACAGGAGATTGTAAAACTAGTCTGTTTTATCTCTTTCAGATTAACCTCAACTTAGTAATGAAAAATTTGCTCTGTATGCCTTCATTCTGCCCATGCTGTTATTGTCACAAACTACATCTTTATAATAATTATGTGTCCATCAACATAGTTTTTAATTATGCAGTTTTAAAAATCAGGTAGGAGGGAAGAACAAGAGTTACAAACAGATATACATTGTCTTGCTGCTCCAAAATCTGCAATGTAAAAGGCCCCATGCACAAGGGCGATGTGCTAATTCTGTTGGAGTCCTGAGTGAGAGGCCCAGAGGTTGCACCTCACTTGGCTGCTCACTGGGTCTTGGATGCAGGGTTCAACCACTTGGCCAGTGGGAATGGTGTGCCACGATCTGCTCCTTTATTTTATTTTTGCTCACCACACGGGAATTGCGATGCACCGTTAAATAAAGCATTTGTGTTCCAAGTTAAAAAAAAAAATACATTGTCTTATGTTTATTTGTGCTGGTGAATATATTTACCTTTCCAGTGGTTTTTTTTTTCCTTCATGTGAGTTCGAGTTACTGTCTAGGGTTCTTTCATTTTAGCTTGATACTCCCTTTAGCTTTTTTTTTTTCTTGTAGAGCAATTCTGCTAGCAACAAACTCAGCTTTTGTCTATCTATGAATATCTTAATTTTTCTTTTTGAAAGAATAGCTTTGCTGGATATAGAATTTTTGGTTGACAGGTTTTTTGTTTGTTTGTTTGTTTTTAATTTTCCATTCAACACTTCTAATATGTCATCCCACTGCCATCTGGCCTTTGTGATTTCTGATGAGAAATCAGCTGTTAATTCTCCTGGGGACCTTTGGATCTCACTTCTTTCTGTCTTGCTGCTTTCAAGATTCTCTTTTTGTCCTTGTCTTTCAACAGTGCGATTATGATGTGCCAGTATCCATAACTTTGAGTTTATGTTACTTGGAGGTTCTGGAGGTTTGTAGAATGGTAGATTAAGTTTCGTTAAATCTCATTTTTATTTCATTAAATTTGAGAGGTTTTCGGTTATTCAAATATTCTCCCTGATGAATTCTCTTTTTTTCTCTCTTTCTGAGACTCATCTTATGGGTATGCTGGTATTATTACTGACTTATCTATTTATTTTAGAGAGGCAGGTTCTTGCTCTGTTGCCCAGGCTGGAGTGCAGTGGTGCAGTCATAGCTCGCTGCAGCATTGAACTCCTAGACTCAAGCATTCCTTCCACCACAACCTCCCAAATAGCCCAGCTAACTTTTTAAGAAATTTTTGTAGAGATAGAATTTTACTGTGTTGCCCAGTCTGGTCTTGAACTCTTGGCCTCAAGGAATCATCCTTCCTTGGCCTCCCAAAACACTGTGATTACGGGTGTGAGCCACTGTGTTTGGCCATATGCTGATATTCTTCATGGTATCTTACAGATCTTTCAGGCTCTGTTCGTTTTTTGGTTTTCTTTCTATTTCTCAGACTGTATGTCAACTGATCAATCTTAGAGTTCACAGATTCTTTGTTTTGCTAGCTTATGTCTACTGTTGAGCCCCTTTATTGTATTTTTATTTCAGTTACTATGCTTTTCAACTGTAGAATTTCAATTTGTTTCTTTTAATAATTTCTATCCCTTTACTGATGTTCTCTATTTGGTTGAGCTGTAATTCTCTTTAGTTCTTTAAACATGGTTTCTTTTAGTTCTTTGAACATATTTAAGATAGCTGAGTTGAAGTCTTTGTTCAAAATGTACAGTGCCTTAGGGATAATTTCTACTGAATGCTTTTTTCTCTATGTATGGGTCATACTTTCCTCTTTGCATGTCTCATTTTTTTGTTGTTGTTGAAGAATTTAAAAGTATGAATTTTGTAATGTGACAACTGAAAATCAGATTCTCCCCTCCAACCTCTCAGGTTTGTTATTCTTACCGTGTTTTGTACTTGTTATCTAGTGACTTTTCTGAACTGATTTTGTAATGCTTGTATTCTTTGCCATTTGTGGCCATGAAAGTCTTTGTTCTGTGAGTTTAATGGTCAGCTAATAAGTAGACAGAGATAAACACCTGGAATGAATAAATCTTCCAGTGTTTGCTAAGGGACTTGTGTGTTTTCATGACACATCAACATTCAGCCAGGTGGCTTACAACTCTGCCTTCACCTTCAGCCTCCAGGTTGGCCATTGTGAGAGTTTAGTGCCTTCTCACATCTTTTCTAAGCACACATACAGCCCTGGGCATGAGTGTGACCTTCTAGATTCTCAGGAACATGTTAAAGCTTTACAAAGTCCCTATGGACATCTCATTTCCCGGCTTTTCTTCCAAGCTTTTTGGTTAGTCTGTTGCCTGCGCCAGTTGTTATCTGTCACCCCAGGCAGCAGCAAATAAAGCATTTGGCTGCTAATATTTTAAACATTACTGCTAGTCAGCAACTTTAGCTCTGGACCAACTCCAAGTTAGGCAAAATAAAGACCTTCTGAGCTGGCCTTCCAGGGAGCCACCAGACAGGTCAGTATAAATAGTTAAAGTATTTGTGATTGAAGACTCTTCTTCCTCTAGTACTGGGAATGAGGGCTGTTATTTTCAGTGCTGTTGCTGAGGTGAGGAGTGGAGAATGAGACTAGAGTAACTTAAAATACCACAAAGCTGTTGTTCTGAGATACAGTCATTTTTCTTGGATAAGCACTTCCTGGGATGCTAAAAGCTTTTGATTAGTTTCAAAAGTTCCAAAAAAGTTGATTGTGACAGTTTCTTTGCCAGACTTTTAATTGCTTTTATGTTAGGGCAGAATTTCAAAGTCTTTGCTATTTTCACTGACACCACATTATAGATAAATTTAACTTCATTGAAATTTGAAAAAAATTATTGCTTCAATGGATATCATCAAGAAAGTGAAAAGACAACCCACAGATTGGGAAGAAATGTTGTATATCATACATCTGATTATGCATTTTAATTTAGAGTAATGAACCCTTACAACTTAGAAGACGTAACCCAATTTAAAGTGGGCAAAAGATCTGAATAGCATTTTTCTAAAGAAGATATACAAATGGCCAAAAAGCACATGAAAAGATGCTCAACATCATTAATCATTAGGTAAATGAAAACCAAAACCATGTGAGGTACCATTTTTTACCCTCTTGGATGGGTATTAAAAAAAAAAAAAACCCCAGATAATGAGGCCAGGAAGAGTTTGGAACCCTCCTACACTGTTGGTGGGAATGCAAAATGGTACAGCCATCTTGGAAAACAGTATGGCACTTTCTCAATAGGTTACATGTAATGTTACCCTGTGGCCCAGAGCTGCTTCTCCTAAGTATATACCCCAAATAATTTAAAACAGGTGTTCACACAAAAATTTATACAAGGATGTTCGTAGTGGTATTATTCATAGTGGCCTTAAAGTGGAAACAACCCAAAGTCCAGCAACTGATGAATGCATACATAAATGTGATATATCTATACAATTGAATATTAATCATAAAAATAAATGAAATAGTAATTTATGCTACAACTTAGATGAATGTTGGAAACATTAGGTTAAGTGAAAGAAGCCAGTAACAAAAACATGAGTCCATTCATATGAAATGTCAAGAATAGGCACATTTACAGAGAATGAAAGTACATTAGTAGAGGTTGCTTAGAGCTAAAAGTGTTTAAAGGAAATACAGAGGGGACTGCTAAAGGACAAGGAGTGATAAAAATGTTCTAAAATTGTGATTGTTGTGTAATTCTGGGAATTCACTAAGAAACCATTGAAGTGAACATTTTATATGTGTGAATTATATGGTATGCAAATGATAGTAAGCACACATAGACACGTATAATGTGGGACACCATTAAGGGCAACATGTGTAATGAAAAATTTTTTAAGTAGTCAAAGAAATAATGACTAGAAACTTCCCAAGTTTGGTGAAAAACATATTTCCAGAAGCTCAACATACTCCAAGTAGGATAAATGCAAAGAGATTCAAAAGTAGGCATGTTATTGTCAGAATGTTGAAAGACAAAAAAAAATATTGAAATTATCATGAGAAAAATGATGCATGGAACCCCCAATAAGATTAATAGCTGACTTCTCAGCAAAACCAAGAAGGCTAAAGGGAAGTTGATAATATATTCAAAGTTTTGAAATAGAAACAAAACTGTCTTTCAAAATTGAAGGCAAAATGGATATTTCAAATAAGCAAAATGAGAATTCATTGGTTGCAAACCTACCTTTCAGCAAATACTAAAAGTTCTTAAGACTGAAAGCAAATGACACCAGACAATAATTTGAATTCACAGGAAAAAAGAAAGACATTATATGAAAGTAATTAAGTAAGTATAAAAAAGAATATAATTGCATCTTTATTTTCCTTTCTCTTAAAAGGCAATCAAATAAAACATTATGCATATAATTGTATTTTGGGGCCAATAGCAGAAATGTTATAACAACACAAGGAAAGTAGATGGGAACAAAGCTATTTTGCAGTAAGGAAATGACACCAGATAGTATCTCAAATCCACAGGAAGAAGTGAAAAGAATCATAATAGTAAATAAGAAGGCTCATATGAAAAACTCTATAAATGTATACTTGTTCTTTTTAAATTACCTTTAAAAGACAAAATTATTAATAAGTATAAGTTTATTCTCGGGTTTGTAACATATGTAAACCTATTGTGGGTAACAATAATAAGGTGGGGGAGGGAATAGAGCCATATAGTAGTAAAGTTTTGATATTTCACTGGAATTAAGTTTGTATTTATCTGAAATAGATTCTGATAAAGATGTATATTGTAAGCCCTAGAGCAACCACTAAGAAAATTCCTCAAAAATAAAACATCATTAAAGGGATTAAAATTTATTTTAAAATAGCCAAAGAAGACAGTAAATGAGAAACAAATTAACAAAAAAGGAATGAAACCTATAAAAAACAAAAGCACACTGGTAGACATAAATCCAGCCATATTAATATAACATTAAATGTGAATGGATTAAACAGTCCAATCAAAAGGCAGAAATTTTCAGACTGGATAAGTAAGATTCATGTGCAGTAAACTCTCCATGTCTGTGGGTTCTACATTTGCAGATTCAATCAATCATGGATCAAAAATGTAGTTAGGCTTATGATGATTGTGTCTGAACATGTACAGACTTTTTTCTTATTCCCTAAACAATACAGTATAACAACTATTTAGATAGCATTTGCATTGTATTAGGTATTATAAGTAATCTGGAGATTAAAATATACAGGAGGATATTTATAGGTTATGTGTGAATACTATGCCATTTTACGTAAGGGATTTGAACATCCGTAATTTTAGTTTCCACAACAGCTTCTAGAACCAGTCCCCCATGGAGGCTAAGAGACAACTGTTTATATTATGGAAATTGGCAACAGATACAAACCAGGGCTTTTTACCACCCCTGACCAAGAGAGCTGATTTCACCAGCACCCTCTGTGGAGATCACAGTTCTAGTTTTTGTCCCATGAATCTGAACAAATCATTCTGTCTACAGGAGCGACACTTTAGACTCAAAGATATTTAATAGGTTGAAATTTTAAAAATGGAAAAACATGTTGTTTCAGTCATTTTGGGCTGCCATAACAAAATACCATAGACTGAGGGGATGAAACAAAAAAAATTTATTTTCAAAAAACATTACTAACTATAAAGAGGGAAATTTATTAACAGTAAAAGTGTCAACTGATCAAGAAGCTATAACAATTTTAAACATATATGCACCTAATAACAGAACCACAAAATCCATGAAGCAAAAACTGACAGAATTGAAGGGAGAAGTAGACAAGTAAAGAATAATAGTTGGAGACTTTGATACTCCACTTTGCATAAATGAATAAAATAACAACAAAAGATTGGCAAGGAAATAGAAAACTTGAACAGCACTACAAACTAGATCTACTATGTTTATGAAATCCACTCCAAAACAGCAGAATAGATATTCTTTTCCAAAGTACATGGAACATTCTCCAGGATATACCATATAAAACAAGTCTCAATGAATTTGAGAGGATGGGAATGATACCAGGTATGTTCTCCAACCACAATAGAATTAAATTAGAACTTAAAGGAAATTTTGAAAATTCATAAATATATGGCAGTTGAACAATACTCATAAATAATCAATGAATCAAGTAACAAACTTTCTTGAGGTTAATAAAAGAAAAAACATAACCTACCAAATCTTGTGAGATGTGACTAAAGCAGTGCTTAGAGGGAAACTTATATCTGTGAGTACATTTAAAAAATAAAAAAACTTACTGCAACAGAACTGTACCCTTAAAAATGGCTAAAATTGTGACTTTTATGTATATTTACCACAATAAACAAGAAGAAAGATTTCAAATTAATAACAACTTTATAAGGAACAAGAAAATAAGCAAAGTAAACCCAAAGCAAGCCAAAGGAAGAAAATCATAAAAATGAGATGAAAGGAAATTGCATTGAGAATAGAAAGACAATAGAGAACATTAAGGAAACCAAAATTTGGTTCTTATCAAAGGTCAACAAAATTGACAAGCTTTAGCTAGACTGGCCAAGAAAATAAGAAGACTCAAATTACTAAAAACAGAAAGAAACAGTGGACAATACTACTGCTCTTACAAAATGAAAATGAATGTAAGGGAATACTATGAACAATTGAATGCCCAGTAGTTAGATGACCTAGATGAAATTGACAAATTCCTAGAAAGATAAACTATTAAAAAAAATGGCTTAAGAGGAAATATAAAATCGGAAGAAACCTATGACGAGTAAGGTATTGAAATGATACCACAAAAATTGTAAGAAAAACCCAGGTTTAGATGGCTTCAGAATACATTAGTAAATTCTACCAAAAAAATTATAGATAGATCGATGATAGATAGATAGATAGCAATTCTTTACAAACTTACAAAACATGGAATAGGTGTTATATGTTGAATGTTTGAGTCCCCCACTCCCCCAAATGCGTATGTTGGTGCTTTAACCTCCAATTAAGGTATTAGGATGTGGGGCCTTAGGGAGATACTTAAGTTTAGATGAGGTCATGAAGATAGAGCCCTCACAATGGAATTATTGCCGTTATAAGAAGAGTAAGAGACAGCATAATTTTTTTTCTCTGCCATGAGGATACAACAGGAAGTCCCCATTTGTAAGGCAGGAAGAGGGGCCTCACGAGAACCCATCTATCCTGGCCGCCTGGTCTCAAACTTCCCAGCTTCCATAACTATGGGAAATAAATGCCTGTTGTTTGAGCCACTCAGTCTATGATATTTTTGTTATAGCACCCAGAGCTGATTAAGAAATGTACACTTCCCAGCTCATTCTATGAGGCCAAAGACATCTAGAGAAAATTTCCTTATGAATATAGATGCACTAAAGACTAGTAAATCAAGCCTGGGGACATGTAAAAATAAATCACTGCAAGACATTAGTATCTGGGCCACCACTTTGTACTTGGGGCAATTCATGCCTTACATACCCACAGGATGGGTCCTGATTGCCAGCTGGGTGATGAGTAATCTGGTCCCAAAACCTCATCTTTACTTCCTGCTTTCTTGGACTACTTTAGGTACTAACTCTGTCAGTTGGGTCTTCTGGATAAGATGCTGACATGGAGTTTGGAATGCAAGAAGTTTATTGGGCAGTAATGCTTGGGAAAATTTAAAGGAGAGGGAGGAGGATTGAGTTTAAGCAAAGCCTGCAAACCATAAGGCAGGTCTGATAACTGGAGAAAGAAAGGGGTTGGTGAGTGGAAGCCGCATTGGTTATAGAGAGTCTCAAGATTGTCATGCATCTCATATACAGTCAGCCAACCCAATGGGTATTTCAGGTCAAAATCTGTCTTTTAGAAGAGTTCCATGTTGGGCAAAAATGTAGACTGAAGGGTGCTCAGGAAGACCATATATTTGTCTTGAATCCTGAGACAGATTCTGAAAGCCCTAATAGCTAGTGGCTGTCAACCTAATTGCACTCCTTGCAGCTGAATTACAAGTATTCCCTCCCTCCCTCCCTATCTCCCTCCCTCCCACCCTTCCTTCCTTCCTTTCTTTCCTCTTTCCTTTCTTTTGTTTTGTAGAGATAGGTCTTACTCTGTCTCTCAGGCTGGAGTGCAATGCAATCATTGTAACCTCAAATTCCTGGGCTCAAGCAATCCTGCCTTCTGAGTAGCTAGGACTTCAGGTGCATGGCACCCTGCTTGGTTATTATTATTTTTTAAGTTTTTGTAGAGACAGGGTCTGTGTTGCCCAGGCTGGTCTTAGACTCCTGGCCTCAATTGATCCTCCTGCCTTGGCTTACCCAAAGCAGTGTTATAGATGTGAGCCACTACACTCAGCCTATAAATTTTTTCTTGAAGGGAGATCCAAGCTGTACACTTCCATGAATGCCACACTATAGGGCAATATCAAGTAGTAAAACATTTATGTAACTGGAGTCCCAGAAAAGGAGGAGAAAAGGGAGAAAAAAAATATTTGAAGCAATAATAACTGAAAATTTTCCCTAAATTTTATGAAAATGATAAACCTAAAGGTCCAAGAAACTACGTGAAGCCCAAGCAGGAAAAGCATGAAGAAAACCATCCCAAACACATCATAATCACGTTTCTGGCTGAGTGCCTATAATCCCAGCATTTTGGGAGGCTGAGATGGGAGGATCACTTGAGCCAGAAGTTTCAGACTACCCTGGGAAACATAGTGAGACTTTGTCTCTACAAAAAACAAAACAAGGGTGGACACAGTGGCTCATGCCTGTAATCCCAACACTGGGAAGCCAAGGCAGGCAGATCACATGAGGTCAGGAGTTTGAGACCAGCCTGACCAACATGGTGAAACTCCATCTCTACTAAAAATACAAAAATTAGCTGGGCGTGGTGGCAGGCACCTGTCATCCCAGCTACTCAGGAGGCTGAGGCAGGAGAATCACTTGAACCTGGGAGGCAGAGGTTGCAGTGAGCTGAGATTGTGCCACTGCATTCCAGCCTGGGTGACAGAGTGAGACTCTGTCTCAAAACAAACAAACAAAAAGCAATAAAAACAACTTAGCTAGGTGTAGTTGTGCATGCCTGTAGTCCCAGCTACTTCAGCAGCTGCAGTGGGAGGATACTTGAGCCCATGAGGTTGAGGCTGCAGTGAGCCATGATCATGCCACACTGCACCCCAGCCAGGGCAACAGAGTGAGTCTCTGTCTCAAAAAAAAAAAAAAAAAAAAAAAAAAAAAAAAAAAAAAAATCACATTTCTGAAAGCAAGTGATAAAAAATTTAACAGAAGCCAGAGGAAGAAAGTACACATATGTGTTGAGAAACAAAGATAAGAATTACTGCAGACTTACATGAGAAACTATGCAATCCAGAAGATAGTGGAATGATATTTTAAAATATTGAAGGGAAAAATAAGTCATCCTAGAATTCTATATCTAGTGAAATCATCTTTCAAGAATGAAGACAAAACAAATACAGTTTAACATAAGAGAAATCTGAGATAATTCAGCACAACTGCGCTACCTTAAATATTAAGATAAATTTTTTAGATAGAAGAAAAATGGTATCTTATCTACACAAAGGAATTAAGAGCACTGGACTTTTCCCTCATTGTTTAATTTCTTTTAAAGAAAATCATTGAAAGCAAAAATAATAATATATTTTAGGGTTTATTACATGTAGAAGTAAAATGTATGACAACAGTAGCACAAAGGCAGGGAAGGGGAAATGGAGGAGTACTGTTGTATTTGAAGATAGACTGTGATAAGTCACATGTGTGTATTGTATAGCCTAGAGGAACCATTGTAAAAAACATGTAATTACTAAGAGAATATTGAAGATAAAATAGATTTTAAAACCTCAAGCCAACAGAAGGCACAAAATGGAAAACAAAAACTGGTGGGAAAATATAGAAAACAGAGATGGCAGCTTTAAACCCAATTATATCAATGTTATAAACACTCCTATTAAAAGGCAGAAATTTGTCAGGATAAAAAAATGTAGACCAGAAAAAAATGATACTAGGGATAAAAAGAAATACCTCAGTGATAAAGAGTTCCATTCATTAAGAAGATATGACAATCCTAAAAGTCTATGCATATAATACCAAAGCTTCTAAATACATGAAGTAAAAGCAACAGAACTATAGAGAGAAATTGACAAATCTACAATTATAGTTAGCTATTCCAATACTCCTCTCTCAGTAATTGATAGAACAACTAGGCAAAAAGAAATCAGTAATGACATAGAAGACTAGAGCCATATTATCAGTCAACTTGAACTAAACGATTTTACAGAACATTCCATCTGAAATTAGCAGACTATGCCTTCTTCGCAAGTCCATGTAGAACATCCACTAAATTTACAATTTTCAATAAATTTAAAAGGATTGACTTCATGAAGAGTATGTTATGTCCTTAACAGAATTCAATTAGAAATCAATCTCAGAACAATCCTTGGAAAATTCCTGAATACATGGAAATTAAACAGCCCTTTTATGATTAACCCATGAGTTAAAGAAGAAGTCACAGGGGAAATTTAGAAATATTTTTAAGTGAATGAAATTGAGAAATCTATATTACAATTCATTGAATGTTACTAAACCTGTGTTTGGAGGGACATTTTAAGTTTCAAATACTTGTATTAGAAAACAATAAAGGTTTATAGTCAATTATGTAAGCTTCCATCTTAAGAAAGTATGTAAAGAAGAGCAAATTAAACCCAAAATGAGCAGAAGAAAGGAAATAATAACATTATTTATGGTAGTCAATGAGTAGAAAACAGAAAAACAATAGGGAAAATTAACGAAATGAAAACTTGGTTCTTTGCAAAGGTCAATAAAATTGATAAACCTTTAGCTAGATGAATCAAGAGAAAAAAGTTAAAGAGGGGACATTACTACAGATCCAACATATCTTAAAAGCATTATATTAGAATATATATTAGACTATGTTATACAAATAAATTTGGTATCCTAGTTGAAATGGACAAATTCCTTGAAAGACAAATTAACAAAACAAAAATAGAAAATCACAATAGCCTATATCTATTAAAAAATTGAAATCATAATTGAAAACCTTCACACGAAGAAAGCTCCAGCCCAGATGGCTTCATTGGTGAACTCTATCAAATGTATTAGGAATAAATAATATCAATGCTGCACGAATTCTTTCAAAAAATAGAGAGGGGAACATTTTTATATCATTTTATGAGTCCAGCACTATCCTGATACTAAAATTTGATGAAGACATTGCAAGTAAAGAAAACTACAGACCAGTGTTCCCTATGAATGTCTATGTTAAAATCCTTAATATATTAGCATTAGAAACCCAGCAATATATAAAATGGATACTGTATGTTAAATAGGGTTTACTGAAGGCGAGAAAAATAAAATAATCACAATACCTATGTCTGTCAAGGGACTTATGTCTAGAAAATATAACATTTTTACCATTTAATAAAAAGACAACCTAATTTTTAAAATAGACAAAGGAACAGATTCCTCAAAAAAGAGGACATATGGGCACATGAAAAGATACTCAATATCATTAATCATCAAAAAATTGCTAATTAAAGCCACAATAAGATACTACTACACAGCTAGTAGAATGGCTAAAATTAAAACTGACAATATCAAGTACTGATTAGGGTGTAAAGCAACTGAACTCTCATACATTGCTGATGTATGAGATAAACATCATGTATGGGGTTTATGATGATAAACCCCATAGAGTTTATCCAAAGTACATCCACTTTATAAACATTTTGGCAGTTTCTTATAAACATGTACTTTCTATGTGATCCAGGATTATACTCCTAAATATTTTTTCTAAGAGGAATGAAAACACAGAAACTTCCACACAAAACCCTAACATACATACTGACAGACATACAGCAGGCTCAATAAATGTTCACTGGTTGAATGAAAAAATAACACTTTTGAATCTTTTACAATTCTTCTTCTCCTTCTTCTTCTTCCTCTTCTTTCTTCTTCTTCCTCTTCCTCTTCCTCTTCTTCTTCTTCTTTTCTTCTTTTTCTTCTTCCTCCTCCTCCTTCTCCTCTCCTCCTTCTCTTTCTCCTCCTCCTCCTTCTTCTTCTTTTCTTCTTTTTTTCTTCTTTCTTTCGTTTTTTTTTTTTTGACATGGAGTCTCGCTCTCTAGCTCAGGCTGGAGTGCAGTGGCACAACCTCGGCTCACTGCAACCTCTGCCTCCTGGGTTCAAGCGATTCTCCTTATTTGGCCTCCTGAGTAGCTGGAATTACAGGCACCTGCCATCATGCCTGGCTGATTTTTTGTATTTTTAGTAGAGAGAGGGTTTCACCCTGTTGGCCAGGTTGGTCTTGAACTCCTGACCTCAGGTGATCTGCCTGTCTTGGCCTCCCAAAATGCTGGGGTTACAGGCATGAACCACAGCTCTCAGCTTCTTTTTTTTTTTTTTTTTTTTTTTTTTTAAATAGAAATGAAGTGTTGTTATGTTGCCCAGCCTGGTCTCAAATTCCTGAATTCAAGTGATACTCTGCCTTGGTCTCCCAAAGTGCTAGAATTACAGGTGTGAGCCACTGCACCCAGCCTTGAGCTTTCGCAATTTTTTTCATCTTTTTTTTATATATATACTTTAAGTTCTAGGGTACATGTGCACAACGTGCAGGTTTGTTACGTATGTATACGTGTGCCATGTTGGTTTATTGCACCCATTAACTCGTCATTTACATTAGGTATTTCTCCTAATGCTATCCCTCCCCCATTCCCCCACCCCACAATAGGCCCCAGTGTATGATGTTCCCTGCCTGTGTCCAAGTGTTCTCATTGTTCACTTCCCACCTATGAGTGAGAACATGCGGTGTTAGGTTTTCTGTCCTTGTGATAGTTTGCTCAGAATGATGGGTTCCATCTTCATCCATGTCCCTACAAAGGACATGAACTCATCCTTTTTTATGGCTGCATAGTATTCCTTGGTGTATATGTGCCACATTTTCTTAATCCAGTCTATCATTGATGGACATTTGGGTTGGTTCCACGTCTTTGCTATTGTGAATAGTGCCGCAATAAACATACATGTGCATGTGTCTTTCTAGCAGCATGATTTATAATTCTTTGGGTAGATACCCAGTAATGGGATGGCTGGGACAAATGGTATTTCTAGTTCTAGATCCTTGAGGAATCGCCACACTGTCTTCCACAATGGTTGAACTAGTTTACAGTCCCGCCAACCGTGTAAAAGTGTTCCTATTTCTCCACATCCTCTCCAGCACCTGTTGTTTCCTGACTTTTTAATGATCGCCATTCTAACTGGTGTGAGGTGGTATGTCATTGTGGTTTTGATTTGCATTTCTCTGATGGCCAGTGATGATGAGCATTTTTTCACGTGTCTGTTGGCTGCATAAATGTCTTCTTTTGAGAAGTGTCTGTTCATATCCTTCACCCACTTTTTGATGGGGTTGTTTGATTTTTTCTTGTAAATTTGTTTAAGTTATTTGTAGATTCTGGATATTAGCCCTTTGTCAGATGGATAGATTGCAAAAATTTTCTCCCATTCTGTAGGTTGCCTGTTCACTCTGATGGTAGTTTCTTTTGCTGTGCAGAAGCTCTTTAGTTTAATTAGATCCCATTTGTCAATTTTGGCTTTTGTTGCCATTGCTTTTGGTGTTTTAGACATGAAGTCCTTGCCCATGCCTATGTCCTGAATGGTATTGCCTAGGTTTTCTTCTAGGGCTTTTATGGTTTTAGGTCTAACATTTAAGTCTTTAATCCATCTTGAATGAATTTTTGTATAAGGTGTAAGGAAGGGATCCAGTTTCAGCTTTCTACATACGGCTAGCCAGTTTTCCCAGCACCATTAAATAGGGAATCCTTTCCCCATTTCTTGTTTTTGTCAGGTTTGTCAAAGATCACATGGTTGTAGATGTGTGATGTTATTTCTGAGGCCTCTATTCTGTTCCATTGGTCTATCTGTTTTGGTACCAGTACAATGCCATTTTGGTTACTGTAGCCTTGTAGTATAGTTTGAAGTCAGGTAGCATGATGCCTCCAGCTTTGTTCTTTTTGCTTAGGACTGTCTTGGCAATGTGGGTTCTTTTTTGGTTCCATATGAACTTTAAAATAGTTTTTCCAGTTCTGTGAAGAAAGTCAGTGGTAGCTTGATGGGGATGGCATTGAATCTATAAATTACCTTGGGTAGTATGGCCATTTTCATGATATTGATTCTTCCTATCCGTGAGCATGGAATGCTCTTCCATTTGTTTGTGTCCTCTTTTATTTCGTTGAGCAGTGGTTTGTAGTTCTCCTTGAAGAGGTCCTTCACATCCCTTGTAAGTTGGATTCCTAGGTATTTTATTCTCTTTGAAGCAGTTGTGAATGGGAGTTCACTCATGATTTGACTCTCTGTTTGTCTGTTATTGGTGTATAGGAATGCTTGTGATTTTTGCACATTGATTTTGTATCCTGAGACATTGCTGAAGTTGCTTATCAGCTTAAGGAGATTTTGGGCTGAGACAATGGGGTTTTCTAAACATACAATCATGTCATCTGCAAACAGGGACAGTTAGACTTCCTAATTTCCTAATTGAATACCCTGTATTTCTTTGTCTTGCCTGATTGCCCTGGCCAGAACTTCCAACACTATGTTGAATAGGAGTGGTGAGAAAGAGGGCATCCCTGTCTTGTGCCAGTTTTCAAAGGGAATGCTTCCAGTTTTTGCCCATTCAGTATGATGGTGGCTGTGGGTTTTTCATAAATAGCTCTTATTATTTTGAGATACGTCCCATCAATACCTAGTTTATTGAGAGTTTTTAGCATGAAGGCTGTTGAATTTTGTTGCAAGCCTTTCTGCATCTATTGAGATAATTATGTGATTTTTGTCTTTTGTTCTGTTTATGTGATGGATTATGTTTACCGATTTGCGTATGTTGAACCAGCCTTGCATCCCACGTATGAAGCCAACTTGATCATGGTGGATAAGCTTTTTGATGTGCTGCTGGATTCAGTTTGCCAGTATTTTATTGAGGATTTTTGCATTGATATTCATCAAGAATATTGCTCTAAATTTCTTTTTGTTGTGTCTCTGCCAGGCTTTGGTATCAGGATGATGCTGGCCTCATAAAAAGTGTTAGGGAGGATTCCCTCTTTTTCTATTGATTGGAATAGTTTCAGAAGGAATGGTACCACCTCCTCTTTGTACCTCCGGTAGAATTCAGCTGTGAATCTGTCTGGTCCTGGACTTTTTTTGGTTGGTAGGCTATTAATTATTGCCTCAATTTCAGAGCCTGTTATTTGTCTATTCGGGGATTCACTTCTTCCTGGTTTAGTCTTGGGAGGGTATATGTGTCCAGGAATTTATCCATTTCTTCTAGATTTTCTAGTTTATTTGTGTAGCGGTTTTTATAGTATTCTCTGATGGTAGTTTGTATTTCTGTGGGATCGGTGGTGATATCCCCTTTATCATTTTTTATTGCATCTGTTTGATTCTTCTCTCTTTTCTTCTTTATTAGTCTTGCTAGTGTTCTATCAATTTTGTTGATCTTTTCAAAAAAACAGCTCCTGGATTCATTGATTTTTTGAAGGTTTTTTTGTGTCTCTATCTCCTTCAGTTCTGCTCTGATCTTAGTTATTTCTTGCCTTCTGCTAGCTTTTGAATATGTTTGCTCTTGCTTCTCTAGTTCTTTTAATTGTGATGTTAGGGTGTCAATTTTAGATCTTTCCTGCTTTCTCTTGTGGGCATTTAGTGCTATAAATTTCCCTCTACGCACTGCTTTAAATGTGTCACAGAGATTCTGGTACTTTGTGTCTTTGTTCTCATTCATTTCAAAGAACATCTTTATTTCTGCCTTCATTTTGTTATTTACCCAGTGGTCATTCAGGAGCAGGTTGTTCAGTTTCCATGTAGTTGAGCGGTTTTGAATGAGTTTCTTAATCCTGAGTTCTAATTTGATTGCACTGTGGTCTGAGAGACAGTTTGTTGTGATTTCTGTTCTTCTGCATTTGCTGAGGAGTGCTATACTTCCAACTATGTGGTCAATTTTGGAATAAGTGCGATGTGGTGATGAGAATAATGTATATTCTGTTTATTTGGGGTGGAGAGTTCTGTAGATGTCTATTAGGTCTGCTTGGTGCAGAGCTGAGTTCAAATCCTGGATATCCTTGTTAACCTTCTGTCTCATTGATCTGTCTAATATTGACAATGGGGTGTTAAATTCTCCCATTATTATTGTTGGGTATCTAAGTCTCTTTGTAGGTCTTTAAGGACTTGCTTTGTGAATCTGGGTGCTCCTGTATTGGGTGCATATATATTTAGGATAGTTAGCTCTTCTTGTTGAATTCATCCCTTTACCATTATGTAATGGCCTTTTTTGTCTCTTTTGATCTTTGTTGGTTTAAAGTCTGTTTTATCAGACTAGGATTGCATTTTTTGCTTCCCATTTGCTTGGTAGATCTTCCTCCATCCCTTTATTTTGAGCCTATGTGTGTCTCTGCACGTGAGATGGGTCTCCTGAATACAGCACACTGATGGGTCTTGACTCTTTATCCAATTTACCAGTCTGTGTCTTTTAATTGGGGCATTTAGCCCATTTACATTTAAGGTTAATATTGTTATGTGTGAATTTGATCCTGTCATTATGATGTTAGCTGGTTATTTTGCCCATTAATTGATGCAGTTTCTTCCTAGCATCGATGGTCTTTACAATTTGGCATGATTTTGCAGTGGCTGGTACTGGTTGTTCCTTTCCATGTTTAGTGCTTCCTTCAGGAGCTCTTGTAAGGCAGGGCTGGTGGTGACAAAGTCTCTCAGCATGTGCTTGTCTGTAAAGGATTTTATTTCTCCTTCACTTATGAAGCTTAGTTTGGCTGGATATGAAATTCTGGGTTGAAAATTCTTTTCTTTAAGAATGTTGAATATCAGCCCCCACTCTCTTCTGGCTTGTAGAGTTTCTGCTGAGAGATCTGCAGTTTGTCTGATGGGCATCCCTTTGTGGGTAACCCGACCTTTCTCTCTGGCTGCCCTTAATATTTTTTCCTTCATTTCAACCTTGGTGAATGTGACAATTATGTGTCTTGGGGTTGCTCTTCTTGAGGAGTATCTTTGTGGCATTCTGTGTATTTCCTGAATTTGAATGTTGGCCTGCCTTGCTAGGTTGGGGAAGTTCTCCTGGATAATATCCTGAAGAGTGTTTTCCAGCTTGGTTCCATTCTCCATGTCACTTTCAGGTACACCAATAAAATGTAGATTTGGTCTTTTCACGTAGTCCCATATTTCTTAGAGGCTTTGTTCATTTCTTTTTACTCTTTTTTCTCTATACTTCTCTTCTCACTTCATTTCATTCATTTCATCTTCAATCACTGATACCCTTTCTTCCCTTGATTGAATCAGCTACTGAAGCCTGTTCATGTGTCACGTAGTTCTCATGCCATGGTTTTCAGCTCCATCAGGTCATTTAAGGTCTTCTCTACACTGTTTATTCTAGTTAGCCATTCATCTAATCTTTTTTCAAGGTTTTTAGCTTCCTTGTGATGGGTTCGAACATCCTCCTTTAGCTCGGAGAAGTTTGTTATTACTGACCTTCTGAAGCCTACTTCTGTCAGTTCATCATAGTCATTCTCCATCCAGCTTTGTCCCGTTGCTGGCGAGGAGAGGAGCTGCAATCCTTTGGTGGAGAAGAGGCGCTCTGGCTTTCAAAATTTTCAGCTTTTCTGCTCTGGTTTCTCCCCATCTTTGTGGTTTTATCTACCTTTGGTCTTTGATGATGGTGACCTACAGATGGGGTTTTGGTGTGGATGTTCTTTTTGTTGATGCTGATGTTATTCCTTTCTGTTTGTTATTTTCCTTGAACAGTCAGGGCTCTCAGCTGCTGGTCTGCTGGAGTTTGCTGGAGGTCCACTCCAGACCCTGTTTGCCTGGGTATCGCCAGCAGAGGCTGCAGAACAGCAAATATTGCTGCCTGATCCTTCCTCTGGAAGCTTCGTCTCAGAGGGGCACCCGGCTGTATGAGGTGTCAGTCGGCCCCTACTGGGAGGTGTCTCCCAGTTAGGCTACATGGGGGATGTTTAAGTCTGCAGAAGTTTCTGCTGCCTTTTGTTCAGCTATGCCCTGCCCCCAGGGGTGGAGTCTACAGAAGCAGGCAGGCCTCCTTGAGCTGTGGTGGGTTCCACCCAGTTCGAGCTTCCAGGCTGCTTCATTTACCTATTCAAGCCTCAGCAATGGCAGACGCCCCTCCCCCAGCCAGGCTGCTGCCTTGCCGTTCAATCTCAGACTGCTGCACTAGCAGTGAGCAAGGCTCCGTGGGCGTGGGACCCGCTGAGCCAGGCGCCGGATATAATCTCCTGGTGTTCCATTTGCTAAGACCATTGGAAACGTGCACTATTTGGATGGCAGTGTCCCGATTTTCCTGGTACAGTCTGTCACAGCTTCCCTTGGCTGGCTAGGAAAGGGAAATCCCCTGACCCCTTGCACTTCCTGGGTGAGGCAATGCCCCAACTTGCTTTGGCTCGCCCTCCATGGGCTGCATTCCAACCAGTCCCAGTAAGATAAACCAGGTACCTCAATTGGAAATGCAGAAATCTCCTGTCTTCTGCATCGATCACACTGGGAGCTGCAGACCGGAGCTGTTCCTATTCGGCCATCTTGAAATGGACCAGCTTTTACAATTTTTAATATGCTCATGGAACAATAACATAAAGTAGGTTGCTTTTTTTGTTTGTTTTTGATGGAGTCTTTCTCTGTCACCAGGCTGGAGTGCAGTGGCATGATCTTGGCTCACTGCAACCTTCGCCTCCTGGGTTCAACTGATTCTTCTGCCTCAGCCTCCTGAGTAGCTTGGACTACAGGCATGTACTACCATGCCCAGCTAATTTTTGTATTTGTAGTAGAGATGGGATTTCACCATGTTGGCCAAGATGGTCTTGATCTCTTGACCTTATGATTCACCTGCCTTGGCCTCCCAAAGTGCTGGAATTACAGGTGTGAGCCACTGTGCCTGGCCTAGGTTGCATTATTATCTTCATTTTACAAATGGAGAAACCAAGACAAATAACTTTCCCAAGTTCACACAATCTGTTATTGGTCAAGCTGGGATTAGAATTATTGCAACTCACACCAAATAACTTGCGCTAAACCACAGCAATATCCTTCTCGTCTAATGGAGGAGTTACTTTTAGGGTCATTCACATATTTAGTAGAATAATATGTCCATCTTGATGCATCAAAGGTTAAGAAAAATGTTGAGCCCTTAGTCTTGGATGTTTGGATCTTTTGTCCATGGATAGGCCCCAGAGGCCCAGGAATCTCATGATATTTGATGTGAGTTCCCGTGTATATACATAAATGAATTTTTCCTCAGGCTGAAGACCCATAGTTCTCATCAGATTCTCAAGAATTTTGTAACTACTAAAAGATTAAGAACCACAGATGTAAAGAAAATATTTGAGATTTTCCTAATACACAATTATAATTACTAAATGTTCTAAAATATTTATAGATGGGTTCATTTGAAGAGTTATCCACAGATCACTTTTTATGTCTGCAAAGAAGATTTTGGTTAGGGGACTAGGAGGTAATGTTTATCAGGCACAACTAGCTTACTTTAGCTCTTGAATCATTACTGGAAAAATATTGTTTACCCTTACCTAGAAATAGAGGCTGAGTTATATGGTGTCTTAAGACCATTTTGAAGGAGAGGAATTCAGTCCTGTTTTAAGAACATGTCTCAGGTGGTGCTGGTTTTGCCTCACATCACTGAATTCTGTTCTCTGGGACTTCCTTTTAGGCAAGACTATCCCAGCTACTACAGTAAGAGTAGTTTAGCTCCCAGAGTGCAAGGTCCCCAAACCATTGCCCTGGCTAACTAATGATAACACAATTCAGGCTTGTGCTGGACACAGGCCTAGCTTTTTCATGTCTATTGTCCTTTTGAACAAACTTGAACAGCCTTCCTACTACCATAGCTGCAATCTACTTTGCAACAGAAGACAAGAACTGGGGTGTGTTTTTTTTTCCTTCTTCAGCTGCTACACATGTACTTCTTGACTAGTGTCTCCTATTCCACCACCTAGCTTGCCTGAAAATTTCTTTATGCAAAACCATTTGTTTGTCAGCCATTGAGACATTGAGATCACAGACAGGTGTTTTGAAATTTCTTATTTATTTATTTTGAGACAGAGTCTCACTCTGTGGCCAGGCCAGAGTGCAGTGGCATGATCTTGGCTCACTACAACCTCCGCCTCCCGGGTTCAAGTGATTCTCATGCCTCAGCCTCCTGAGTAGTAGCTGAAATTACAGGCAAGTGCCACCATGCCCAGTTAATTTTTTCTAGTTTTAGTAGAGACGGGGTTTCCCTGTGTTGACCAGGTTGGTCTTGAACTCCTGGCCTCAAGTGATCCACCTGCTTCGGCCTGCCAAACTACTGTGATTATAGGTGTAAGCCACCATGCCCAGCCTCTTAAAGACTTTTCTAATCTCACCAAGAATACCACCTGCAGAGATGGGCTTTAGAGAAGCAGGTGGGATCACCCTCAGTGGACTCTTCTGCAAGATGAGGGAAAAGACTGGCATGTTGGATTGGGTATTTCTCCCAGCTTTGGGGAGGAGTAGAGCCCTTAGCAAAGAATGGCCTATCTCTCAGAAATTCTCCCAGCCTCTGCTCCAAGAAATCCACCACACAGTACTGTATGTCAACCAACTGAGGATTAGTATAATCTTAACAGCTATGCTGATCACCTAGCTGGAGTAGGACACTTGGAGGAGGAGAGGAAGAATGAGGCAGAAGAGGTTGTTATAGAGCCAGGGTTGCTGTGGTAGCAGTGGGAATTAATGAGGATTTACTTAAATAGAAAATAATTCCATGTAACACTGAGGAAAACTGAAACTAGAGAGCTGATGCCACATACTACAAACAGTTGCTTTGCTTTACCAAAAAATTACCCCAGTTTCCCAGTTTAAATTGTGAGTCATCCTTTCTAGTACATTCAAAATGATTCAATGGTTTTCCTAAAAGGAGAAAAAAAACTTTCCATACAAAATTTCCCAAACCTCTATATACCTGAATGTAAAAAATGCATATAAATTTTATTAGGTTTCTATGGCCGTCATAATAAACTGGGTGGCTTAGAAGGCCAGAAATTTATTGTCTTCAAGTACTGGACACTCAAAGTCCAAAATCAAGGTGCCATCAGGGCCATGCTCCCTCTAAAACCTGGAGGGAAGTCTGTTCTTGCCTCTTCCTAGCTTATGATGGTTTGCAGGGAATCTTTGGCGCTCCCAGGCCTACAGATGCATCACTCCAGTCCCTCATCTTCATGTAGTAATCTTTTTTTTTCAATAGAAACCGTGCTACTTTATTAAAATGCCGAGTTTTAGTTCACATGTATATTTTTGTCTCCCCACCATTTCCATGTCTGACCACTGCTACTACTATGTCCTGTCATAACATTCCATACATATTTAAAACAAAGCAAAGGGTGGAGTTCCATCTTTAATAATGAAACAGGCATTTTGGACAACACATTCTTGGCAATGGAACCTGGACAACATTTATTAAACACGGTAGGGAAAGTTCTCACTCTGCATTATAGAAAGGACAGCCAGATATTGACTGTTACAGAAATGAAATAAGATGGAAAATTTTTAACAAATTGTTTAAACTATTTTCTTAAAGAGACTTCCTCCACTGCCAGGATCTTGAATAGCCTCCTGGTCAGTTGTCCGGAAGCAATTCTTCACATAATTGATGAACTTGGCTTCCACTTTGGGCAGAGAACCACCTTTTTCTATACTTCTTGCATTTTTGCTTTAATGTCTTCTACAGAACTAGGCCCTTTTGGTGTCTTACGAGTTTTTTCCTGTTTTTTGAAGGATTCTTGTCCTTTTGATCTTGGTGTTGATGATGGGTTTGAGTGTTTTCCATTCTGATTTGACTTTTGTACATTTTTGTCTGGAGTATCTCATATAGATTTCTTCACTGGTGCTTTTTCTTCAGTTTCCTCATCATCAAAATCATCATCATCATCATCATCAGCATCATCATCTTCATCAGCAGCAAGTTTTACTTTTATTCTCTGGAATCTTGCTACCACCTCCAGGGAAAGATCGCTTTCCAGATATCCTTAAGACTTTCACATCCTCCTCCTCTTCATCTTCTGACTGCATCTTCCTCCACAGCTACTAAGTGCTGTCCACTAATATGCACTGGCCCTGAACCATACTTCAACCATAAAAGCACTGGTGGTGTTATTTCAAAGCCCCCAAGGGAAACCGTTGGCTGTACACACATTTTCAAAGTTGCCAGTGTTACTTTAATTGGACTGCCTCTGCTTCAACAATATGCAATTCATCCTTTGCACCAGCCCCTAAGCTGACCATTCCTAAAGATAACTGGTGCTCATTTTCATCATTATCTATCTTAAAGTGATAACTTTTGTCAGCCTTTAGTTCACAACTGAAAAGATAGTTCTGGGCCTCAGGGGGCTCATGTCCATGTCCATCGAATCTTCCATCAGGTGGTGGCACACACTTAGGTGGGGGAGAAAGCAGACGGAGATAAACCACCACTGCTCAAGAGAACAGCCGTACAGGATGGAATCATGCCAGTAGTATTCTTCCTGTGTGTCTCTTCATATAGTCTTCTTTCTGTGCCTGCATCCAAATTTCCTATTTTTATAAGGACACCAGCCATTGTATTAAGGCCCACCCTACTGACCTCATCTTACCTTGACTACATCTGTAAAGACCTCATTCCCAAATAAGGTCACATTCTGAGATATATGGCCTTATGGATTAGGACTTCAACATATCTTTTTGGGGGGACCACAATTCAATCTCTAACATAGGTGGTAATTATGAAAGTGTATGACATTTAAATATACAATTATCTTTACAAGTGAGTCATGAGTTACCCAGAAATTATTACCTTCTGGCCTTTCAAAATACTTTCATAGATTGCTATCTTATGCAGTGGCCAAGTGTGTTCCCCATTTAATTATTAGACTTAATTAGCTGCTTTATCATTTCAGTGCTGTCTGAAGTACACAGTAGAAATAGATGACAAAGTATGATACATTTCTGGGATGATCTAAGACCTTGGACCTGATTCTCCATGATGGTATCTCTTTTATTCCTTGGCGTTCACCAATGTCTGCTTTTCTGCTCCTGTTTTGTGGGATATTTCTCTAGGAACTGGCTTTTAGTCTAGGTTTGCTGTCCTTCCACTTTGAAACTTGATATGGTTTGGCTGTGTCCTCACCCAAATCTCATCTTGAATTGTAGCTCCCATAATCCCCACGTGCCATGGGAGGGGCCTGGTGGGAGGTAACTGAATCATGGGGGCGGGTTTTCCCATGTTGTTGTGATAGTGAGTAAGTCTCATGAGATCTGATGGTTTTATAAAGGGCAGTTCCCCTGCACATGCTTTCTTGCCTGCCACCATGTAAAACATGCCTTTGCTTCTTCTTCGCCCTTTGCCATGATTGTGAGGCCTCCCCAGCCATGTGGAACTGTGAGTCCATTAAACCTCTTTTTTTTTTTTTTTTTGTAAATCACCCAGTCTCGAGTATGTCTTTATTAGCAGTGTGATAATGGACTAGTACAAACCTCATTCAAGTTTAGGTTCTATTTGATAGACATGCAGATCAAAGAGGGTATAATTATCTTTAGTAAGCAAAACTAACAGCATAATCCTAGACAAGAACTTATAGAAAGTTCATATCCATATATATTTCCCATGGTTGAGAGTGCTCACAAAAAGGAACCATTACATCCTTCTTGCCTGTACTTACAGATATCATACATTACCTGTAATACCTTATTTTCTACAAATTAAAATTTTAACCGAGACTTAATTGTCAAGCATTAGCAGTGGAGAGCCCAGCTACATTAGTGTACCAATGATCATTGCGGAGGTTTAAATTTCCAGCCACTTTGTTTTATGCAAGAGCATTATTATTTTGATAATATACTTTACACTTATTTTTAAAAATAAAGATATTTATTTGGAAAATATTAGTAGCATGATAACTCATCCTCACCAGATATTAACAGTTCATCAGGTCAGGCAATAGGTAGAACAAGTCCACGTGAGCTTCTTAAAAAGAAATGGATGACCACCTCAATAGCTGACTCTATCTTCCATTTTATTATTGGATGATTCATAATCCAAAATATGAAGTTTTGGGACTTTTTCTCAAAAGGAGAAACTTGGGGAAAGTGTCTGAAGCAATGGTATTGATCTCTTTTTTTTCCTTTATGAAACTTTAACTGCATACTTCAGTCTGGTGGAATCTTTTGTGTTATTCTGACTGTCAATAAGAACCAAAGGACTATGTTGATGATTCTTGATGATTTCAGCAACACTTCCAAAGTACTAGAGGAAGAAAACATAGATGAATTATACATTGGCATTTGTGTTAACTTTGAGCTCCACTCCTCCCATCTTCTCTCATTCTCAAGTTAGTAAAAGTTATTACGCCCCAGCTGACATTCTGCACAAAAAAATCTAGTTTAACAAAGGCTGTAACCTTCAAGGTGGCAGACCTTGGACTTTGCTGTATTAAGTACGAAGAAAAACACACTGACAGCCTCAATTAGCATAGCTACTTAGAGAGATTACTTCACTGAGTTATGATAAAATATTATAGTATATTGCTTTTTATTTACTGTTAAATGTAAAACTATCATACAACGCATTTTTCTACATTCTTTACAAAACATAGATCATCTCTTACTTTGCACAAGTCTCAGATTCAAGAATTGATGTAATAAATTAACCTTAGAATTTAGTACAAGGAAATAGTCATCTCCTAAACAAAATTATGTTTTGTTTTCTTTTTTAAACAAATAAAGCTTTATAAACCTTCATATTTCCATTTTTACTTGGTTCCTGGTAAGCTTAGAGTTAACTTAGTGCCTAATTAATAATGAAATTTCATGCTAGGCTCTCTCCATACATACTTATTTTTCCAAATTTTGATCCTGGTTGTCTATGGGTTTTAATTTAAAATTATCACAAATTTTGTTCTGAAAAATAATTAAAGTTTTGAAGGAAAGATAAAAACAAGTGTAACACAGATCATGGAATTAAATTCATTGAGTATACAAAAGTGCTACAAGTTCACACTCATTAAATGTATTTAGAATCACTTTTTTAAAGTGGTGATTGTTTTACAACAGTGCCATGAGTTTAGCAGTTACTATCAATTGATTTTATTTTCTCGATTTTTTAGATAAAGACAAACATCTGCAGTAACATTTTTAAGTGTTTATTAATTGTTTGGATGACTTCCAAGTATCTACATATTGAATAAAGTAAAATATTCAGAATATTGGCCAACATTTTCAAATGAAATACCAGTTGTCTTTTAGATAATTGGCTAGCTGAATATTGAGTCAGGGAGAGAGGTAAGAGACAGGGACTTTCAAATACCTTTAGTCTTTATTCTTTACTTGCTATTCAATCATTCAGCCATCTTGCAATTGCCAATGAAACTCTTTCATTATAAATCCCATTAAACATTCATTCTGCTTGTTTGGCATAATATGTTGCTAAACCAAATGCAGTTGAAAGTTAAAGTTATGGACTCAAGGGCCAGAAAATGAAATAGCACAATCTCTTTGAAGTGGATTACAAGGGAAAAAGTGTGTCCTGAACCTAGGAAGCATAGGAGAGGATTGCTGTACTTATACAAACAAATATCTCATTCCGTCCCTCTAGTCCCTGAATATTTGTGAGTATTGCCTTGTTGTGGTGTTTGGGGATTGAAGTGTTTGCAGTAGGGAGTTGAGCTGAGTTGAAACATTTGAAGTAGGGAATGAAGTTGAAGAATATTTGTGATTTAATTTAAAAAAGAATTGGGCGTAACATAGTTACAGCTTCCCTTCACTCTCCTTTTTTTCTGTTTTTATTAATTCAGTGTATTTGAGACAGATACATTCAGTGTATTTGTGGACAGAAAAACAACGTATTGGCCAATAAGATAAAGCAGACAGTTGTCAAAACTGTAAAATTACTCAATATTGTATCACACAATGCCAAAATAGCCGCATAAACAGTTAAATAGTTAATGAATTGGTTACTTTTTCTAGCCATATACACACAAATACACACAGACTTTTTAAAAAACATCCACATGATTGACATCATGTAACCAACACTTTTTTTCCATTCAGATGTTCAGTGTATAGAGGACATAATCTTTTTATTATAGATACTTTAAGTAAGAGTTTTAATTGACTGTCAGTACCTCCAGATGCTATTACAGTAATATATTACTTATTTTGGAATCCATAGGCTGAATATGTTGGAAGTGAGGTGAAGCTCTAGTCTATTCATTCTAAAGTGGAGATGAAGATTCATTAGGCCAAGAGGAATTCCTGTTTACCAGAGTTTCCTAGCAGGACAATGAAATCCAGAGCCCCTCAGGGAGTTCAAAATTTGTGAGAGAATTTCAGGGCCTCGAAATAGGACAGCTTCTTCACCCACCCTTAAGCCTCTTATGCTAGACTGCTGGAGAAGCTTTAGGATGTTAAATGATAATACAGTCTGCATTTTAAAACCAAAGATTGGTCTTGATTAGTGCCCTTAGATTCAAGAGTTTTGCATTTTAAAATTATCTGAGACTTTGTTAAAAGCAAAATAAAATTCCCCCATATAAAAATTCTAGAAGAAAATGTAGGGGGGAAACATCATGACACTGGATTTGGCAGTGATTTTTTGGATATGACATTAAAAGCATAGGCAAAAAAAGCAAAAATAGACAAGACAATATCAAGCTTAAAAGCTTTTGCTCAGCAAATAACACAATCAACAGAGTGGAAAGGTAACCTATGGAGTGGGAAAAATATTTGCAAATAATTTATCTGATAAAGGGTTAATATCCAGAAATATAAAGAACTCCTAAAACTCAGCAACAACAAAAATCAAATAACCTGATTATAAAATGGAATAGACATTTCTCTGAAGATGACCTACAAGTAGCCAAAAAAGCATATGAAAAATGTTCAACATCACTAATCATCAGAGAAATGCAAATTAAAACCACAATGAGCTATCACCTCACACCCATTTGGATGGCTACTATAAAACAACAACACAATTCAGAATATAATGAGTGCTAGTGAGGATGTGAAGAAGTTAAACACTCGTGTGCTGTTGGTGGAACTGTAAAATGGTGCAACTGCTATGGAAAAAAGTATGGGAGGTTCTCAAAAAATTAAAAATAGAATACCCATATCATCCAGCAATCCTACTTCTGGGTACATACCCCCAAATAATTGAAAGCAGTGTCCTGGAGAGATTTGCACACCCATGTTTATAGCAGCACTATTCACAATAGCCAAGAGGTAGAAGCAACACAAATGTCCACTGATGGATGTTAGACACACAAAATGTGGTATATAGATACAATGAGATACTATGCAGCCTTAAAAAGGAAGGAAATCCTGACACATGCTACAACATGGATGAGTCTCAAGGACATCATGCTAAGTTAAATAAGCTGGTCATAAAGGACAAATACTGTGTGATTCCACTTGTATAAGGTATCTAAAGTATTCAAATTCATAAAAATAGAACGTCATTGCTAGGGGCTGGAGGGAGGGGGAAAAGGGAAATTGTTGTTCAGTGGGTATAGGGTTTTAGTTCTATAAGATGAACAAGTTCTGGAGATGTGTTTCACAACAATGTAAATATACTTAACATTACTGAGCTGTACACTTAAAATGATTAAGATGGTAAATTTTATATGTGGTTTTTTAACCACAATTGTCTAAAAGGCAAAATAAAGAATACACATGACTTTTTCAGTTTGTTTTGCAAATGCTATTCTCCTGCCTGTAATCACTCAACCAAATCATTCAGTCACTTAATAATTATTTATCAAGTGTACACTGAAGCCAGTTACTGTGCTCTGATTCTGGAAATACAGAGATGAAAAGACATTGTCCTTGGCTTCATGCAGTGGGGAAGACAGACACTTCAGCAATCATGACACTTTCCAACAATTCAAATATTTTCTAGCAGGTGCTGAGTTTGGAATGGTGTCCCTTTTTCTGAAGGAATCTTGAAAGTAAATATTTCTTACCTTGAATTTGTTTATGCTATTTTCTCTGCATAGATTGTTCTTCCCATTTTTCTCCTTCTCCTTCCCTCCAACTTACATTCTACCCATTTAAATTCAACCCATAATTCAAAACCAGAATAAGTATCACTGTATTTCTAGACCATTCATGGGTTACTCCAGCTCATATTTCAGGGTTCATTTATAGAAGCAGGCTGGCTAAACTGAGATATGGTAAGCCTTGAGTTTGGTCCAGATTAAAGAGGCATTAAAGTTAATATTTGGTTAATATTTAAGACCCATGTGATTTTTTTTTCTTGCCCCAGGCCCATAAGCTCATTCTGGTACAAGGGCTATAGTCTAATGTTTTAACTCAAGTTTCTGCATCTCTTCTGGATCCTTCCCTAGTAACCTACCTTGGTACTTGAGTTGAGATTTTAGGTCTTGACTTTGGAGGTCTGGAACTTGACCTTAATTCTTACAACCTTAATTCAACTTGACATTTCAACTTTGATTTATATTTGCCCCTGGACTAAAATCTTGGGTCAGACTGACCTCATTAAATAACTGAATGAAAGGACTAGGATGTACATCACATAACTTTTTCCTTGTCTGTGTTCTTATAGGATATACTGCCTAAATATAGTATTTTATCTTGTTCTCTATGAAATTTATGCAAGCATTAGAACAAGTACTTTTGTATCCTTTCTCCTCATCTCTAGCATCTAATACAGTATTTGATGTCATTATACTCAATGCATAGTTATAGAATTGAATTTAAAAAGAAATCACTGACCTCTTCACCATTTTTCTTTCTGCCCAAGGCATATTGTTTCGTTGCTTCAATAAATCGCACAGGAATATTATATACTCGCTTATTAAAGAATACAACCAGTGTATATGGTTGTTTGGAATCATGGCCAGAGCTTTTCCGAATAAGAAATGATCCATCCTGTTTAATTTTTTTTAAAAACATAATTATGGTTAGTGTTACTTATATTTCTACAGGTTCAAAAAATCATTTTGTGAAGAACACCTATATTACATTCCAAAGGTAAATTATTTAGCTACATTATTTTTATTATTGATTAGCGCTTGTCCTCTTATTTTCTAAGAAAATAGTCCAGGAAAATATATACTCATAGAAAATCCCGAGTGAGATCAATGCTTGCCATTTTTTAAAAAAAGGTAATAATTAATTTATTATTTTTAGAAACAGTCTCACTTTGTTGCCCAGGCTGGGGTGCAGTGGTGCAGTCACAGTTCACTACAGCCTGGAACTCCTGAGTTCAAGCGATCCTCCCACCTCAGCCTCCTGAGTACCTGGGACTACTGGCATGCACCACCATGCCCAGCTAAATGCTAGCTTTTTAATGTGCTAAATGAGGTTTTATGTTTATAAAATTTAGAAATATGTGAAGGGACACATTAAGATCAAATCTAGAGGACTCTCTTGAACTGGGAACCATAGCCACCAGTTGTCTTTGAAAAAAATGTAGCAAACAAATTCCATTCATAAGTACTATAAGAAGAAAACAGAAGTTGGGAATCAAAACTTTCATTTTATATTTGCCCCTGGACTAAAATCTTGGGTCAGACTGATCTCATTATGAAAATTCTCTCCTCAAAGAACTTTTATAAGAAAAAAATCCCTAGCCGGGCATGGTAGCGGGCACCTGTAGTCCCAGCTACTCGGGAGGCTGAGGCAGAAGAATGGCGTGAACCCGGGAGATGGAGTTTGCAGTGAGCCAAGATCATGCCACTGCACTCCAGCCTGGGTGACAGAGCGAGACAACATAAAAAAAAAAAAAAAAAAAAAAAAAAAGAAAGAAAGAAAGAAAGAAAAAATCCCAAAACTGTAACACAGTAATTCAAATTTTATTAATTTTTTTATAAAAATATTTAGAGTCATAAAATAAAAAATTACGAACAAAAGATGGACAAAAAGCAGAATGAAATGCAACAAGAGTTGATCAAACTCAGGAAAGAAACTGAAGAAAAAGACAAGCCTATCTCAAAAAAGAAAAAATTATAAGATGTCCAAGGGACGAGAGCTTCAAATGAAGATTTAAGAAATGACACTTGAAGGAAGGTGTGGAAACAACCAGGAGAGAAAATGGGATTTAATAAAATAAATATCATAGAATCAAAGACAGTGATGAGAGAAAAAATGACAAAAAAGATCCAAAATGCATATAAATTGAGTGCTTGCAGAAGAAAAACAAATAAGGGAACAGAACAACCCTTTAAGACTACGATCTAAGAAAACTTACTGGATATAAGAGAAAACTTAAATCTACATATTGAAAGGGCTTCTGTCTACTTGAGAAAATTGATTTGGAATTATCAACTCAGATATATTCTGGTAAAATGATTAGACTTTAAAAACAAAAAGTCTGCAGAGCCACCAGACTAAAGTATCAAATTATATAGAAGGGCAAGAAATTCACACTGGTATCAGACTTCTCAAGAGCTTCATACAGAACAACACAATCTAGTGGAGCAACACTTTTCAAACTCAAATTAAGGATTTTATAGCCAGCCAAGATTTCTTCCAACTACTAGGATATGAGAAAACAGTTTTTTAACTCTCTCTTTTTATTCCCCCACAGCAGTCTCACTCTTGTTGCCCAGGCTGGAGAGCAGTGACACGATCTCAGCTCACTGCAACCTCCGCCTCCTAGGCTCAACCGATTCTCCTGCTTCAGCCTCCCGAGGAGCTGGGATTATAGGCGCCTGCCATCAATGCCTGGCTAATTTTTGTATTTTCAGTAGAGATGAGGTTTTGCCATCTTGGCCAGGCTGGTCTCGAACTCCTGACCTCAAGTGATCCACTCACCTCGGCCTCCCAAAGTGCTAGGGTTACAGGCATGAGCCACTGCGCCTGGCTGAGAAAATAGTTTTGAATGTGCAAGAACTCAGGGAATAATGTAAACACAGTTTTTCCTCAGAATCTACTACAGGTACACTTCATCAAAGGAAGGAGACAACGGTGGAAGTCCACCAAAGGACTGATGGAACACACTAATATATTTACTTGTAGAGCTAGGACTAAAACAAGGGTGAGGAAGAACAGTATGTAAATGCTATATATTCTGACAAAGTAGGGTTCAAGAAAACAAACAAACAAAAAAAAAGGGAGGAGAAGAGAGAAAGAAAAAGTGTCACTTTAATCTTGAATTGTCCAAGCTGTCCCTGGTGTTCCTACATGATTGAAGTTGGGCTCTCCAAACATTTACTTCCAGGTACTTTTTGTTTGTTTGTTTGTTTGCCATCTTGACTCAAATTTTTAATCCTGCACATTGATCCAAAATAGCCTGTCACTGTTCACTCCTCAGTGGAGCTCATGCAGCACCAAGCCTTCCATAGACCTCCCCTGGAGCTTTCTTCTCTCCCACTGTTTGGAGGGCAGTGGAGGCTGTGGGTCCTTGCAGAGATAAAAGGACAAGTAGAAATGAGATGGAGGAACTTGAAAGAGAGGAGGGGATAGCAGTTTCTCTTGAGTAAGTAAAGGAAAAAGATCCTTGCATCTACACTTGTTGCAATTATTTAATTAGCATATCATAAGGACGACAACTGTGTCTATTATAGGCTGAGGGCAAAACGTGTGATTTAAAAATGATCAGACCTTGGCCGGGCGCCGTGGCTCACGCCTGTAATCCCAGCACTTTGGGAGGACAAGGCCACCAGGCAGATCAACTGAGGTCAGGAGTTCGAGAGCAGCCTGGCCAATATGGTAAAACCCCGTCTCTACTAAAAATACAAAAATTAGCCAGGTGTGGGGGCACAGACATGTAATCCCAGCTACTTGGGAGGCTGAGGCATGAGAATCGCTTGAACTCGGGAGGCAGAGGTTGCAGTGAGCCGAGATCGAGCCACTGCACTCCAGTGAAACTGTGTCTCAAAACAAATAAATAAAATAAAATAAAATAAAAATAATAAATAATACAAATGATCAGACCTTGTTTGATCTGTGCAATGCCTCTTCAGCAGACTTTCGATCACAGGCTCCAGCATACCATGGCTTGCAGAGAACGCCAGCTTCCTGTGAAATGGAGGGCACTGGTCAGCGTGGGATGGTCCCTACTTAACTCTAATTTCTGTGTACTAGAAACAAAGACCTATTTGCATTACCAAGACAGGCCTCTACATTTAGACCAATAATTTTAAGATGAGTTTTATTTTTCCTTTGATCAAACACAAGGATTATACCATTAACTTGTTTTTTGTATTTTTTTTTATTTGGCCTTAGCTAGGTTCCTGAATTATTTCTTTCTTTCTCCTAAATAAGTAATAATCCCCCTTTCCATTGTGCTCTTATTGCTTAGTTTGTGGAGTGCTTTACAATTTCCAAAGCATTTTTACAAATATTATCTTATTTGATTCTTGCAAGAAAGGATATATGCCTTCTCTGAAGGCAAGAAAGACACATGCTATTATCCGTATTTTACATTTTTACATATATTTTTATGGAAACTTAGAAAGACTTGCCCAAGGGCACACAGAGTCCTTTCTCTGTCCCTTTATAAACTGTGCTGTCTTATATGTGATTTAATATTATCAGCCTCTACAGATGTATTTGGAGGAAATTACAAAGTTTAAATAAAATCTATGTGAGAGGAAGAATAATGAAAACACATTTCCTTGCTAGTTTTGAGGAAACATTAACTGGAGCAATGTCTTAGTCACTGAAAAAAAACAACTGGGTATTCTGTCTCTATCACCAAATGACAGTTCACATAATGATGTAAAATACAGTCTCTGTTCTCAAGGTTCACTCCAAGTGCCCTCTTCTCAGAAGACATGCTCTTTCCTGCAGTTTCCTGGTAACAATTTAGTGACATCAAGAGTTCATTTCATACCTGTTCTGAAATAGTGGAATTAGATGAAAAGCTGGGTAGGGGCCCATCCACAGTTGGGTTTCCCCCTTCTGTAAATCCTGAAAGGGATCAGAAAAGTCCTTCAATTAATCTTCATATTTCTTGAACTCTTTCTTTGCCTATACCCTAACACTGTACTAGGTGCTGCCGGGGACACATGCACCAAAAAAAATCCTTAAGGCAATGGTTCCAAAAGTGTGGTCCAAGGACCCCTGGAAATCCTGACAATCCTTTCAAGTGGTTCAAGAGGTGTTTTCTTTTCGAATTACCTATCACTATGAAACCCAATCTTCTTCATGTAGTTCCACCAGAAAAACATTGCAACAGATTAAATGTAGAAACAGAGATGAGAATCCAGCAGTCTCTGTTATGTTGCAGTAACATACATTAAAGAGATTTACAAAATGTAAACTAATGCCACTCTTTTCCCTAAATTGTTTTTGTTTGGAAAATATAGTTATTTTTCATAAAAATATTATTTATGTTAACATGTAATGAGTTTAATATTATTTTTTAATGGATTAATAAATGTTTTAAATGTCTCAGTTTTAATTCTTAAAATACTAGGTATCAACAGAAACATGTAAACCAAAGCTCTTTGGGTCTACAATTATTTTAAGAGTGTTAAAGTGGTTCTGAGACCAACATGTTTGAGAATTGCTGACTTCAGGCATCAACTCCCTCAAAGAGTTTACAGTCTAAATGTGGAAACATGTGAAATACGGAAAAGACTTATCTGCATTCATTCATTCATTCATTCATTCTTGTTTCTCTGCCGTGGGTCAAAGGCATTGGGGATATACAGCAGTTAACAAAACAGCAAAATGCCCTGCTCTCCTGGAACTTAAATTTTAATGGATTGAGATGGGCAATAAAGACATAAGTAAAAAATATGTATATAATATTAGAGGGTCATAAATGCTATGAAGAAAAATAAATCAGGAAAGGAAGAATATTTGGGTGAGTTCTGCAGGTGGAGAGGGAGGAGGCACTGGACATCCCAGGAAAGAATGTCCCGGGTAGAGGGAGCTGTGAAGGCAAGGCCTGGCATATCTAAGGAATAGCAAGGGCGCCACTGTGCCTGGAGTACAGTAAGAAAAGGGGAGAGGAATAAGAGAGACAGTCAGACAGGAGGCAATGAAGGGACCAGATTTATAGGACTTGGTGGACCCTTAACATGACTCAAGAGCCGTAATGAACATGATAAGGGACGCTTTTGGAGGGCTTTGAACGGGGGGTAACATGATCTGCCTGTCTTTTAACAGGGTCATTCCAGCTGCTGAGCTGGAAACAGAGGGTGGCAAGAGCAGAGTGGGGGAGGCCAGTTCGGTGTTCTTGCAGGAGATGACAGTGGCTTGGACAGATCACAGCAGTGGAAGTAGCGAGAGTAGTTGGATTCTGGATCTATTTTGAAGGAATAGCTGGAAGGCGTGTGAAGAAAGCAAGTGAGAAGTCAAGGGTGACTAAGGTTTTTGACAAGAGCAACCAGAGTTGTCCTTTATTAAGATGGGGAAATCTGCAGGAGAAAGAATTCTGGATAAACTAAGTGCTTCAGATAATTGTGCCCTGGATGTTCAGAGAAGGCAGCCACCATTGTAAGAGGAGGGGGCAGTGAGGGCTTGGCAGGCCCAACAAAGATGGGCCAAAAGGAAGGATATATTCTAATAGGAGGGGAACAGTACTCCCAGGTGAGAGCAGCAAAGGTGAGTGAGCAAACAGACTTTCCCTAGGTGCACAGTGCAGGGCGGTTGGTGGTTTCTGCAGTTCTGGCAGTTGGAAGAGTACCCATGGCTAATATTTTCTGACACCTGAATGTGCTAGGCCTATTCTGTTTTCAACATGTGCGCATCTCGTCCTTTCACCAGCTCTTTGTGGAATGACCTATTATTCCCATTTTATAGAATAGGCCTTCTCAGACCACCCTGTCTACAGCAGCAGCCCTCCCTGCCTCCGTTACTCTCCGCCACCCACCCCTGCTGCTGTGCTGTATTTTTCTTTATAGCACTTTAGCATTTACCTGATATGATATTATTTGTGCGTTTATTTTTACTCTCTGTCTCCTTCAATAGAATATAAGCTTCATGAGGACAGGGTCTTTATTTGTTTTGTTCATCCTTGTATCTCCTGTGCCTAGAACAATACCTGGCACATGGCATATGGTCACTAACAACTGAATGAATGACTTGGTTTGAAAAACGGTAAAAGGTATAATAAAGCTTTTTAAATAATGAAAAATAAATTTCTGTAGCCAAATCATTTTCACTTTGTGTTGTCAGAATTTTTTTAAAAAACTAGTAAAAGTTTCATTTATTTAAGATGAATATTATTAAAAATCTAAAAAGCCAATTTATGTTTAGTAAAAAAAATGCATATAAATTTTGCATGTGGACAATTACTGTTTATTTAAATGGATTTAAGCTTGATTATTTTGGAATATACCCCAAATTATCTATGTAAAGCAGAGTTTTTTTCTTCCTTTTTTCCCAGATTGAGTTGCAGGCAAATTAAGGTTTGGGCAGTTACGTTCTGTGAGCCTGACTTATCCGATTCATATATTTTTAGGGTGATGTTTGCCTTGGAAAAATTATCCAGATATTTGCTGTATCTTCTTTTTAAGGTACCTTTTGTAGATATATTTTGTGATCTTTAAAATGTATTTTGACTTAATTTAAATCGGGATTATTTGTTTAGAACCAAACACTATAGCTGGTGCTTCCCATATGTTGTTTTACTTGATCTTATTATTTTGAAAACAGCTGTATTGTTTTTGTAAAAAAAAAAAAAAAAAAAAAAGTTAAAAAAGGATGCATGATCAGTAAAATATTAAATCGCTACTAAAAAAAGTAAAAATTGCCTCAAATATATTTACTTTTCGAAACAACTCTGTGAAATAAACATTCTTGGCCCCATTTTACAGGTAAGGAAACAAGTGGGAGAAGATGCCAGGATAACGCAGCTGGAAGTGACAGTGCTGTGTTAGAACCCAGGCCTATCAGACTCTAGGATCCAGCCTTGACCACTCCTGATACACTGCATGGCTTCGTTGTACTTACTTGGCAGAGGTATGGGTTTCTGGTGGATTTGTCTGCAAGGAAGAATTTCAGATAATTAAAGGACAAAGCATAATATGAGTAAGTTCGACTTTTTGTTTACACTGATGATGCTGTGAACAGGCACATCACAAATAAATCAATATAAATGGCCAATAAAATGTATCTAAAGATAAAAGAGGCACCAGAACCTTAAAGATAAGTAAGAGTCTTTCTTTTAGTTTTGAAAAAGGAGGAAATCTTGACTAAAGTATTGTATTTTAGTCAAGTTCAATAATTAACCCAATTAGTAGGTCTCTGCAACTCTACACAGTTATTTTAAAGTTGCTTAACACCTATTAACATGTAACTGCAAAACAATGAAATGTTGGATTTTTACCTAGCACTACAAGTTGGTGTCACTGTGCAGTGAAACAATGCACATGTTAATTCCTGCAGCAACAAGAGGAAACTGATCTTTAAAGGAAAGGATTCTTACTTCTGGGCAGGAGGAAACACTGGTGACTGCACAGCTTCTTGTCTGTGACTTGACCCTCGGTGGCGTTCAGCAGGTATAGGTTTTTCTGGATCAGGAAAATTATCATATTAGGATTAGAGTGAAATGTCTGTCCTCATCCCAAAACCCAGCAACATCAGCTGAGAAGAACCAAATTTGATCAGAAGTCTTCCCGGGAACATGTCTTTTACTGAGATGGCATGGATCTGTGCACTTGCCAGTCTGTTGAAGTGGTTGTGCTATTAGGACCAGGACTCCCTCCCAGCGGTGTTACAGGTACATCCTACCACCTCTGCATTCATCCACTGGCAATGTACATAGAGACTGAACCCACAGGCCCTGAAACTTTAGGTGTGTGAGTATAGGTGGAAGCCAGAAGATGAGAACATTTTAGCCACCCTCGAAACAACTCACCCTCTACTTTCCATGTGGCCTCCACACAGGTGGAGACAACACCCTGGTGGGTCTTGATTAGTCATAAGACGTGGTATAAGCAGTGTGTTACTGATAAGAGGCACACTACTGAGTTCATAAATGATCTCTTTTTGCAAAATTAATTGGATCAAATTCAAGGTTATCCCTATAATAATGTAAATCTCACTTGCATTTCAGTGTTTTCCTGAGCAGAAGAGGAAAGGGTGGGAAATGAGCATAAACCTGAAGTGTAAGAAATTTATGTTGAAGCCCATAGTGAACTCTACTGCTGAACCATTAATACATGTGATCACAAATTATTTTAATATTTACTCTCCCTCAAATTTGTCCTTGGGGGATGGGGTGTGTTAAAATCTTGGTATGTTCATGTGTGAGTCTGCATGGAAGAAAGGCTGAGAACTACAGAAACCTCAAAGAAATAAAAGTAGTAAGAACTCAAAGATTCAAATAAATGGTAAGATAGACGTCAGGGTTTCTTGCCATTCAGTTGTGCACTAAAGCTTGGAAACCTTGACCCTCTGAAGATTGTATTTTGAATTTGTGGCAAGCTACTTCAAACCTCTATGTTAGATGTTTTGCTCATGACATTAAAACTTGGTAATTTCAGAAGGAGAAACAATGAACACCTTAGGTCTTGCCAGCCTATAAGCTTTGACCACACCTGCTCTGCCTCCGCCATCCCGATTCCTTCCTAGGCTAGTAGAGGCCACTCATTCACTTTGCGTTTGGATAGTAATTGCCTATGCTCTTGAAATAAATAACAAAGTTGGGGGCATGCCTGGCAGGCTCCTGTACTGGGAGCCCTTTGAGAATGAGGACACCTAAGCAGCAGGGGACATGCCTTGGGCCCCGCTTCTCTCCTGGGTTTTGGAGGCTCTTGTAGCCATGAAGTCCGCACAGGGTTGTACTTACTTCCTACAGATGCTCAGAGCCCCTGAAGTCACTATCACTCCACAACCCGGACTCAGCAGGTCTGAGAGGCTGCAAGGAATGGAAGGACAGAAAAGACAAAAGCCTCAAAGGGAAGGCAGAAGAAAGCAATACAGCAGAAAAGGGGTGATGCCTCAGAAATAGCCTAGGGAAGCAAGATATGGGAGACAGGATGAAAAAACCTAATGGCATCATTAAAGCAGAGAGGTGAGTTGTAGTGCATGCTGAGAAAAGATCCACTGTCCATCATCAGAGAAAGGAGAGTGCTTTATGTAGATATACGCACATCAACTCAGGGAAGAGGGAGAATACTCACTATATTTTTAACCCTGGGTATCTTCAAGTATGGAATTAAATGGGTACAGGGCATGAAATTCTATATAATGTTTTAAGTGCTGATATTATAGATGATTCTTCTATTTTTTTCCGGTAATTTCCAAACACAATTTTTTTTAACATGAGCAGTTTCTAAAAATATATATAAGATTTTTGAGTGATGATAAAGGAAGAAATTCTAAATTACCCAGGAGGCTGAGGCAGAAAGACAACTTGAGCCCAGGAATTTGAGGCTGCAGTGAGCTATAACTATGCACCACTGCACTCCAGTCTGGGCTACAAAGTGAGACCCTAACTCACAAAAAAAAAAAAAAAAAAAGGAAGAAAAGCAATTGAAGATGTACTAAGAAGACAGACATTTGAACTTTGAAAACGTTATCTTGAAAACTTAGCAAAAGAACTTGTTCAAATAAACAGATTTTTAAAATTTTCATTACTTTAAGTAAGCTATTAGTTCTAAAACATGTGACTGGCTCTACATTAGTTTTCACATCTATGTAAGGTCCTAGCACTATTGCCTGGCAAGTCATATCTGTCTGCCAACAGGCAGGTTTTTGCATGCATTCTGTAGCCTACTCTAAAGATGCTGAGGTTCTGAGCTAGTTTTGCTGTTCATTGCTCATTGCAAAAACTATTTTGTTTAGAAAATTGAGTTTCATGTTTACAATTGCCCCAAAAATAATGTAATAAATGTGTATATACAAACCCTTAATTAAAATAACTTTTAGAGGACATGCTTATCCTTCAAAATAATAGATTTTACCTTCACAAACACTTGAAGCATTCTGTTGAGAGGCAACTGGAGTCTATGTAAAAGAAAAAGAGGCAAGGATATTCAATATAGCAGAATGTGGAAATAAATGTCAGAGCAATATTATTAAAATAAATATTTTGGCAGCACTTTTCTTTGATGCATTGCTATTCTTTCAATCATGACAATTACAAACCCACAGTCCCTAGCCCAACCTTTGCATTAAGCAACAAACAGCCAGAAGTGTCCTATGAAGGAGCAATGTCACTGTGGTGCAGAAACCTCCCTGCCTTGTCAACAGGGTTGATGGAAATCATGACCCCCCAGCAGCTGCCACATAGTAGCCCATGTACAGCAGGCATCTGGCATCTGCTTTGGTCTCATGACCCCCCCTTCTGTGTGTTTGCTAAATGATTGTAAATGTCAGGCTTCACAGTAGGGACTAGGTCCAGGTGGGCTCCCTTACGTAGTGTTGTGGCCCAGGTTCACCATGTTCTGGCCAGAATCTGAGTTTAGTGAGGCCTATGTGTGCCTGGTACACAATGGTCTACCATTAGCTGTGGTGGGGAGTGGACACAGGGGCTTCCTGTGGGGAGGGCAGGGAACCTGGCTTCCCCTCTGATCTGCTGCACACACTCAGTGAAGCTGCCAGGATCAAGAGAGGATGAGCTCCTTCTATGCTCCAGGGAGGAGCATCCTGCCTGGCTACCTGAGGATTTGAAGCTTCTCTTGGATTGCTTGGGCAGCAACTTCAGTTGCTAAGATTTCTGTGTTCACCATAGCTGGAAGCATTTTCAACTTTAAATAATTGGATAAGAATAAACACTGCAGGAAATACGAAGCACTTTTAAATGCAAAATTAACTTACTGTTTTCAGTGGTGTCATTGGTTTTTTCCTGGGGAATAAAAAGAGATGAGCTTTGTTAAAACATAACGAAGACAAAATGGAGCTATTTACCATTATTTTAGTCTCAAATTTAAGCTAGAATTATGAAAGCGATACGAGTGTGTAGAAGACTATCCTTGCAGGGTGGAGAGGGATGGAAGTGGGATTTAGTTATGATCCTCCTAGGCTCAGATGGAGTCTGCTGACAGATGGGGAAGGGGTCAACTGGGGATAAAGTAGGGCACCAGTTGCCAGGGAACCGGCAGAACTGGACTCTTGCACCAGTTGCACTAATTACTCCACGGGTGATCTTGGGCCTGTTTGTCTTGGGTGTGAGGTTAGATTCCTCACCTGTCAATTGAGGACAAGGATCAGTATTTTCAGTGTTTCTGTGGAGCCCCCTCTTCCCCAACAGCTCCCTGTGGGGGTTACTGTCCAGGACAGAGGGTAGAGGTAAGAGGGTGGTCCAGCAGGTGAGGTTGCAGCTGCGCTTGCCCACTCCAGCTTCCTCCCTGTCTCTAGGGACTATTCTCCACTGTCTTCTGTGCAGGCTTTCTTTCAGAGAGATGCGAAACCAAAACAAGTTTGAAAACCACTAATGTGTGGTCCTGAAGGTACTTCCCTGCACTAATATTCTAGTTTGCAAAATGATTCAGGTGCTGGAGCTTCTGAAAGTCGGGGTGTCTTGTGGAACACTGTAAGTCAATGAACTCAAGATTCCAATAGAGACTGGAGTCTAATATTGGTAAGGTTGTATGCGCCTTTTCTGTGTGTTAAATTTCTTAATTTAAAAACCCTCACCATATCTCTCTCTCGCTTTGTTTTTGGCTGAGAGCTGAAGTGTGGGGGAAGAACACTAAGAATTCCTGAGCACCTGTAAGATGCCTGGCACTGGGTTAGGCTCCTCAGATGTTATTTAAACCTTACAGTGACATTTTAAGGTGAGGAAACTGAGGCTCAGAGAGACGAAGTAGTTTGCCCAAAGTGATACAACTGAACTAAGAGTGACGTGTGCAGAGTTTTGGTTAATAAGCCTTCAACATGGAGGCTTTCTTTGGTTTACACAGAGACAGAAATAAGCTTAGAGCCATTCAGGCCAGCTTTAGACATATTTAAATTTGCTTTCCAAATAACCTGTTGAGCCAATATAATTTTACGGGGTGACGTTTGTAATATTAACACATTACAATCCTCACCTGACTGTTTACAAAGCCCTTCTAAATTCAATAAGAAAGAATGACTGTCACTTTCGAGAGGAACTTCAGTCGTATGGCTTTGAGGGAGTGCCCTGGTATGGCCAGCACATGGTATATAGCTACACACTTATTTACAGACCATAAAACTGAGCAGTAGTAAGTAAAGACAAAACCTGCTAGAGGCTCTGAAAATGATTCAGGTGCTGGAGCTTCTGAAAGTCAGGGTGTCTTGTGGAACACTGTAAGTTAGTGAACTCAAAACTTAATTAAACTTCACAGGAGGAAATACTCCTAGATTGATTGATTGATTGATTGATTGATTGATTGATTCATTCATTCATTCATTTAGTTATTTGAGATGGAGTCTTGCTCTGTTGCCCAGGCTGGAGTGCAGTGCTGTGATCTCAGCTCACTGCAACCTGCAGAGTTTCAAGTGATCCTCCTGCCTCAGCCTCCCAAGTAGCTGGGATTACAGGTGTGTGCCACCATGCCTGGCTAATTTTTGTATTTTTAGTAGAGACAGGGTTTCGCCATGTTGGCCAGGCTGGTCTTGAACTCCTGGCTTCAAGTGAGCTGCCCGCCTTGGCCTCCCAAAGTGCTGGGATGACAGGCCTGAGCCACCATGCCTGGCTCATTTGATGTTAGCAGGGCTCCTTACTCTTGGTCCAAGTTGCAGCCTGCCATGGGAAGAACTTCTAATGAAGTCAACAGGGCAGTGGGGTATCACCATCCTCACTCCCCAGATCTCAAAAGCTGCTTCCTGCAACAGGTACTTACCCAGCCCGTGGCAACGGGGATGGTGCAGCTGGTGAAGGTGACTTGGTTTCCCAGGCCCCACTGTTTCGACCTGCGCAAACATATACACTACTCAGTCCCCAAGTCCTGAACCGGGGGCTGATGGTCACAGTGAGGCTGGCCTTTCTGGCAGACTCAGAAATATTTGCACATATTGTGTTGCTTTCAGTTAAGCACATATAGGTAGTTATATTGAAGCTATTAAGGAAAACCTGTGGGCAAAGTTGATGACACATTTTAAAAGTGTCAGTGTATAAGCTCAGAGCTGGGATGGGGGTTAAGGACTCCACCTTAACATTTCTAAAGGACCTTCTCCTTACCCGCCCCCTGCCCCATGGGGCAAGTCCTGAGCCCACTGATTCTGAGGACTCAGTGAGGACCCCCACAGAGGTCCTTCAGGAAGGGAGCCAACAGCTCACACCTGCATCTGTGCACACTGCACAAATGTGCATGGCAGAGGTGCCCAGAGACAGAGGCTCCGACCCACCACTCCTGACACAGACCTCAGACACTGCTCCTTTATAAGCACACTTAAATACAGTAAATGCCTCTAACTTCACATTCAGAGGATATTTACTCATTCATCTCTGAGTTCTCAAGGGCTTTTGCTGACAGGTTTTCCTTAATGGACAAATTGAGACAAGTGTAGGCTGCTGCCCGAATCTCATCTTCTCAAGTCATAGAAGGGACCCAAAGGGTCTTGTCCCCTGCACCCAACCTCCCTTCCTGTACCTGAAGATGGATGCCAGACAATCATTATGAAGGAGGAAGTGAGAGAGAAGGAAGATGGATCTTCACTGTGGGACAGAGGGCAGGCTGGGAGGGGAGAGGCCAGAGCTGAGCCAGCCCCCTCAGCATCCCCTGGCTGCCTCTGACATGATGCTCACCTGCTTGGACACCGTTGCTCAGTGAGACCAAGGGGGCTTTTCATGAGGCTCTTCATTAATTTAACTGAACTGAATAAATATTTTGTTAAGAACTTACTACACATACAAGTCCACAATTCCCTTTTTTTTTTTTTTTTTGAGACAGGGTCTTGTTCTGTCACCCAGGCTGGAGTGCAGTGGGGTGATCACAGCTTACTGGAGGCTTCAATCTCCTGGACTCAAGTGATCCTCCCTGCTAAGTAGCTCCTGAGTAGCTGGGACTACAGGCGTGCACCACCACACCTGGCTAATTTTTTGTCAAGATGAGATTTTGCCATGTTGCCCAGGCTGGCCTTGAACCCCTGGACTCAATCCATCCACCTGCCTTGGTCTCCCAAAGTGCTGGGATTACAGGCATAAGCCACGGTGCCTGGCCTACAATTCCTAATGGATTTATAGGGCATTCTGTAAGTACAGCCTGGACCTGCTGCCCTCAGTCTGTACTTTTTTAGTTTATGAGATAGAGCACAGATAAGCACATATTGAAGTAATGATCCATTACCAAGGATTATCGAGGACTTGGTACATGTAAAGCACATTAAGGCACCATGTTAGGGGACGAGGAAGAGGTGAAGAAGCATACATAGGCCTCTGCCCTCTCAGAATTTATAACAGGGAAGATACATGCACCCCCATATCATCTCATCCAAACACAAACAAGAAAAAGAAAAGGCCTCAAAAAGTATTGAAATAGAGATCAAGAAGTTCCTTCCCACGTATGTCACTGGAGAGAGGCCCCCAGGCTTCCACTCAGAGCCCACTGACTCTTTTCCTAAACCCTCAAGGGTGGGAGCAACAGCAAAGAGTGGGTGGTGTGGATTGTACCCGGCAGCCTTCCCTAGCACCCTGGGAAGCCATGCCCCCTCCATGACAGCTGTCTTCCACAGTACCTGAACTGGCTCTGATTTTTTGAAACATTTTGGAAAAGAGATTGCATTTGGAATGTTTACATTTCATGTGACAACACGAAAACAATAAACTGAAATGTCACCTGAATGTGTAATAGGAGTCTCACTGTGTTTAAGTAGCTGGTGTATCAAATTGAATACTTAAGACTGACACCATTAAAGTACCCTTGACTACTCATAGAATTTGATGGAAGATCTCGGGGGAGTGGAACAAAATCTTGTCTGAAAAATAAGGAAGTAGAAAGAAGGTCTAAGTCTGAATTTCATCCCAGGGGTTTTCCCTCTTCTGAAATGTTAAGGGCTCCTTTGGCCACTATATTATCTTTGTCAGACCTTCCTCCTGACTTTTCTACTATGCTTCCTTTTCTTGCATATCTCAGAATTGTCTGCCAAAACCTTCCTTTTCCTTTCCCTCCCTATACATAACTTCTGGCAATCAGAGGATAGCATGAGCACTGGTGGAAAGCCTATGGTCTTGCCTCAGGAAGACAGAGTTCTAGGGAAGGATGGAGCATGACTCTTCTATTTCATGGGCCAGTGACCCATGAAACAATATCGTTCCCTGATAATATCTGCCAGAATGGTCATGGATCAAGGCAGGTTGAACAAGGGATTCTGAATAATAACAATAATAATAACAAAGCACTAGCATTTTATGAGTGCAAGTCATCTATATTGAGTCACTTAATTCTCATGATATCTACTCATGATACCCCTAGGCATAGGTGCCATTTTTTCAGAGGAAGAAACTAAGAAATAGAGATGACTTCACTTGTTCAAAGTCCAGCACCTAGCAAATGTCAGAGCCAGGACCTAAACCTCTGGCTTTGGAGTTGGCTAAATCCATTCTACTGGCTTCTCAAGCACAACGGGGAGGGCAGGGGCTGTCACTACACCAGATTTACTATATCATCCTCGGCAGGCACCTTACTGGCTATCAAAGGACCAAGAGCAATATTGACCAGAGGAAATTGATGTGGTGTGGTGCTTTGACAGAAACACCAACTAGGCACCTGATGGACACTTTTGTGATGCCCACTGGGGGACTATCTGAAGCCTTTAAATGGGAATGGATGGTTATTCAAAGACACAGGCTAGTAGTCTGATCATTTCTTTTGTAAAAATAATCTCTGAAGGTTCCACTGTTTGCACACTCGGAAACTCACTCGGACCATTTAGGCTTGTCCCTTCAAAACTATTTCACTTCTTCCCCCCTCTTGTAGGTGTTCCCACCTGTATGTGACAATCACATAACTAGGACATTATTTTCTTGTTTAGATTTTCTTTCTTCATCTGATGTCTCTAGTATTAAAATATAGCTATACCAGGTTAATAGCAAACTTATGAGTAATAAATCCAGCTGGCTAATGCCCCCTTGGTGATTCTTTAAATATTTAATACAACCAGTGTTTGAGGACTCATTCACCCTCTCAACCAACTGACCCCTCCACAGTCTCGGCACCTCCCCTGAGCCAGATCCTGGGGTAGGCCCTGGAAACAGCTGTGAGCAAAGAAAGAAATCTCAGGGCATGTGCAGGGCACTAGAGGGATCTGTCCCAGCGTGGGGCCAGGTAAAGCCTCCTGAACAATGACATTGAAGGCAAGGTCTCCAAGGAGCTTGCAATGTACTTAGGAAGCGATTAGACTGAGACACAAAGTAATTAGGGAATAAGTACAGGCTAAGTGTAAGGGGGAAGAGACTTCCTGCAAAGGAGAGCTCTCTGAGGGCTACAGAAACCAGAGGAGGCTTCCTGGAGGTGGAGGCCTCAAGCTGGGCCTTGAAGGATGAGTAGGATTAGGTGTCCTAAAAGTGAGAACACAAAGACCAAGAAGAAAAACCCGTGAAATACAGGCTGATTGGAGTACTGGGTGTGTTTTAGGAAGAGGAGGTCCCTGTAAGACAGTGTATTTTAGGAAGAGGAGGTCCTTGTAAGGCAAGTAGAGCTTTGTAAGAGGCAAACACCAGATATTAGTAATCTATTTCTCTAAAGGAGGGTTGAGGTCTTCATTTATTTATTTGTTAAAGGTTTTCTATTCCAGTAACAACAGCCCTCATCCTGAGTTATCGGGAGTTAGGAGTCTCCATTTCGGCTAGGGCCTAAGCAACCTGGTCACGATGTTTTAGATTGGCATGTTTGACCTTTGTCTCTCCAGAGGGTAAGATGAGCTGGCTAAGATGGCTCTGAGCTCCACTCCCCACTTACAAAGCGCTTGTGGGTTCTGAGGAGAGGATAAGAAAACCAGAACTTGTGAAGAAAGTGAATAATTTCACAAGAAATGAGTCCAGGAAAAGATTTTTAAAATACTCTTCTTTCATTTTCTATGAAGGAGCCTGTCTCTGGAAGCAGCGCTCAGCCTCTCAATGACTTGTGTTCAGCTCTGTGAGAGAAGAGAGTGTGTGTGTATGAATGCGTGTGCGTGTGTGTGTGCGTGCATAAGTGTGCCTAGGGGAGAGGGACAAGGGGAGAGAGGGAGAGGAAATGCCCGTGAGAATGCTGGAGAGCATTCTCTGTGCTGTTAATGGGGGTCATGGGCACCCCTCAGTATCTTGCGCTCAGCCTTGCGGGTTGCCAAAACCTATGGGAGCAACCAGGAACATTCATGGTTTGGGGGTAGGGGTGACATGGCAAAAACTAGCTTTGTGGTGAGATGAAACTGGTAACATCTGGAGGAGTTCAGCGGCTCAGTCGTTGTCACTGAGGAGAGAGCCGAGAGGCAGGGGTGTGGCTGCTGGACAAGAAGGTGCAAGGTGGCTGAGTGAAGAAAGCCCAGACTAGGGTGGTCACAGCTAAAATGGAACAGCAAATTCAGGAGAACAAAAAGCAGGATTTGGAGCATGTGGCCTGGAGGCTTTACGCATTGAGAAACAGGGGTGCCCGCAGGGGAGGGAGGAGTGAGTTTAGAGTCCTGCGTGGGAGCATCAAGGTGTTCAGAAAGGAAGTCAGGTCGGGGTTGGAAGCCAGGGAGTTACCAGTGTAGACTTGAGACATGAAGCCAGATTAATCGATGAACCCTACAGAAGTGAAAAATCATTCTCTCTCCTCAGCACTTAGTGTGTACCAGGCACTCATTAAGAGTTTTGCATTCACATTTGCAGAATTCTCCTGTCACAGAGTAGGGGCTATGAGCACCATTTATAGACAAGAAAATCTGATGCTTGGAGAGGTGAAGTACAAGCCCAAGGTGGCATAGCTGGTAACAGGGCACACTGGGGTTCCAACCAAGGTCTGTCTGGCTCAAAACCAAGCTTGTAACCATCATGATGTTCTGAAAGAACTGTGGGTTGAGGGTTGAGGGCTAAACTCTGGGACCCCCTCAGTCAAGGGAGGGGACACGGAGAAGCCAGCAAGGTGCCCAGGAAGGTAGGGTGAAAACCAGAACTTGTCTAGCAGATGCCAAAAGGCCTGGGGAAATGGCCGGTTCCACACACATGCCACCAGACAGTGCATGAGGATGAGGACTGGCCGTCTGTTCCCATTATTAAGACATTTGGAAATACAAGTGATTACTCTTCATAGTTGATCTGTTTTTCTTATTTGAAATAGACATAAAACTAAACCAAAGCACACATACACTTTACCTGAAGCTGTTCCTGGAGGAGAGGCGGGCGTTGAGGAATTTGGCTTGGTTGATCTATTCACCATGGGAGCTTAAACACAGAAATGTATGTATGTATATATATATATACACATAAAACCATTACAGATACATGCCATTGAGGAAAATTCACACTCAGGGAAAAATGATGACCAGACCAGAGAATTTGCAAAGAATGAGAGACGCACTTATTAGACACACAAACCAATAAAAGAAGTCTTCTCAGAAGAAACATCTTTAGAATGGAAATATCAGTGACAGATTCATAATTTGATATATTATTATTTGATTATTTGATGATAGAGATCTTGTTAAAGTGAATAATGGCTTCGAATTTCATTTGCCAAATGGGAGGTCTAAGAGATAAAGGAGTTTTATTGTTTTTGTTTTTCATCAAGAGTGTATTGAACCCCTTACTGGAGGGGCCCAATTAATAGCTCCACCTCCCCTACCAGATGCAATACACACCATTGCTCTGGGATTTCATGGGTTTTTTTCTTTTCTTTTTTGTTTTTTTAAAGAGGGGTTGGTAAGGAGGGAATGTGTATTTGTTGTTTTGTGGTAATGGGTGGCTTGGGAATTCAGGTGGGTCTTGAAGCTGCTGGTGATAGGTACGGAGTACGGGAGAGGGTTGCTACATGATGGCGGACTGAAACCTGAATATGGCTACCATGGAGTTGAGAGTAGTAGATGAGTAATGTTACCTGAAGAGGTATCACTTGTACTGGATCATATTCTCCATAGTGACTATATTCAGAGTAAACATACCCTGTTTCCATGCCTAATCTTATGCAGCACTGGCTTTTTAAGGTAATTCATTCGTCATAGCATTTGCTGTTCTGTGAAGGGTTTACGGATGAAATGTTTCATAGGCCTAACATACTACTAAATTTAAAGAGCCAGGACTCAGGGCATATTTCACTCTTTCATTTTTTCACTCCTCTGCAGAAACTGTTCTTGGTGCAATGTTTACAAGGCCAACATGGTGGCTTGCGACATTGTATTAGGTTTTATGAGAAATCCATTTGAAGCGAGGGCAGCTGAAGAGAACTACCCAGGTGCTTTCATAATGTGAGATGGGAAGATTAAATCATGGAAGAGGAAGGGGAAGGCAGGGAAGGGCTATGACACACAGAGATGGGTTGTCACTGATGCTGTCTGCCCAACCAGCCAAAGAAGCACACACTGTGGCCCAGGGGAGAAAGTCCTGGGCACTGTCATTTCTGAGCCTCTAAGTGCTTACTACCAAATACTCTTGAACATCCTGATCAACTGCTAAAAATTTTCAGGTGCTTAAGGCGACAAACTCTTACCTTTTTCAGGTGGAGGTGAACTGCTTTCTGTGGGATGAATATAGTTTTCATCATTATCTTCCACGGGGACCACATAATCAGCCTAACAGAAATATAAAACTGAATGAGAAGAATGCTGTACATTCATAGTTGACTGTATGGGAGGGAGTGATTTTTTTAAAAAGCATTATTGAGATGCAATTCACACACCATAAAATTCTACTATGTAAATTGTACAATTTGGTGACTTTTAGTATATTCACAGATGTATACAACCATCACCACAATCTAATTTGAGGACATTTTTATGACCCCCAAAAGAAACCTTGCACCCATTAGTCACTCCCCATCCACCGCTCCCTTGACCTAGTCGACCACAAATCTACTTTCTTTCTCTGTAGATTTTGCCCATTCTGGACATTGAATATGCACGGAATCACACAATCTGTAGTCTTTTGAGACTTCTTTCACTTAGTATAATGTTTTCAAGGTTTTCCTGTGGTATAGTATGTATCACAACTCCAGTCTTTTTATGGCCAAATAATATTCTATTTTATGAGTATGCCACATTTGTTTATCCATTCATCAGCTGATGGACATTTGAGTTTTTTTCCACTTTTTGACTGTAATGAATAATGGTGTCATGACTATTCATGCACAAGTTTTTGTGTAGACATGCATTTCTCTTGGGAATATCCTAGAGGTGAAATTGTTGAGTCACATGGTAGCTCTAAGTTTAACAGTCGGAGAAACTGCCAAACTGTTTTCCAAAGAGGCGGCACCATTTTTCATTCCTGCCAGCAATGTATGAGGGCTCCAGTTTTTCCATATCCTCACCAACACTTGTTATCATCCTTTTTATTACAGCCATCCTTGTGTGTGCAAAATGATATCTCATTATAGTTTTGATTTGCATTTCCCTGAAGACTAATGATGTTGAGTATCTTTTTATATACTTACTGTCAATTTTTGTATATTCTTTGGAGACATGTCTATTCAAATCTTTGCCCATTTTTAATTGGGTTGTTTATCTTTTTATTGAGTTTTATCTATATATTCTAGTTATAAGTTCTTCATCAGATATACAATTTACAAAACTTTTCTTCCATTTTGTAGGTTGCTTTTTTACTTTCTTATTGGTATCATTGGTGGCACAAAATGTTTAAATTTTGAAGTCTGTTTTATTTATTCTTTTATTGCTTGTACTTTTGATGTCATATCTAAGAAACCATTGCCTAACCCAAAGCCATAAAGACTCATACCTGTGTTTTCCTCTAAGAGTTTTACAGTTTTAGCTCTTACAGTTAGGTCTATGCTACATTTTCAGTTAATTTTTGTGTATGGTGCGAGATTAGAAGTCCAGTTTCATTCTTTTGCCTGTGGATACATCTAGCACCATTTACCTAGCACTATTTGTTTTAAAAAAGTATTTCTCCATTGAATCGTCTTAGCACTTTTGTCAATAATTAAATGACGATAAATGTGGGGAGGGAAAGATTTTATATTGACAAGACACAAATGAGGTAACCAGATCTCAAAACTGGTTTTTACCACCTGCCCTGGTGGGCAGCCAAGAAGGGTACTGGGAGAAACAAAAACAAAAATTTATTGCCAGGTGTTCTTCTAAGTGCTTTACATGTTTTTTTTTTGTCTCATTTAATCCTTCTAACAACACAATAAGAGAGCTATCACCATCGGCTCCATTTCCAGATGAAGAAACTGAGGCACAGAAAAATTAAGTAGTTTGCTCAAGTTGTCAAGTTTAAAAGTGGTAGACCCAGAAGGGCACAGTGGCTCGTGCCTGTAATCCCAGAACTTTGGGAGGCTGAGGCAGGTGGATAAATAGAGTCCAGGAGTTCAAAACCAGCCTGGGCAAATGGTGAAACCCTGTCGCTACAAAAAATATAGAAAAATTAGTCAAACATATTGGTATGCACCTGTAGTCCCAGCTACTCTGGAGGCTGAGGTGGGAAGGTTGCTTGAGCCCAGGAAGCTGAGGCTGCAGTGAGTTGTGATTGTGCTTGGCAACAGAATGAGACCTTGTCTCCAAAAAAAAAAAAAAAAAAAAAAGTGGTAGATCCAGGATTTGAACTCAAGCAGTTCAGTAATTTAGCACCCATACTTTTATCCACCACATTCTAGTACCTTCCATCCTCCCCCTCCTCTTTCTGTCTTATCTACCCTGTCTTTATTTAATTGCTATTTCTTATCTCTTTCTTCACCTCTGAAGCTGGCCGAGAGGCACCAGAGAGTTCTACTCACACGTCTCAATCTGCAGTTATATTTAGAGATGATCTGGCTGAGGGAGATGAGGCTTTGGAATCATACAGACCTGGGAGGAAATCTGTGCTTGAGTCTTTTCTAGATGTATGACCTGTGGGGGAGTTAATTGCTGAATCATCGGAAGTTCTCCTGGATTCTGCCATTCAGAGGTGGGCACTTGCTCCTCTGTGGCACAGGGAACCTGGTCCTCATCTCTGCTTCGTCTCTGGCCCCACAGTGTCAAACTATGAACTCCTGAAGGACAGGGCTTTCTCCTTCTCTGTGTTTGTGTTTCCAGTGCCTGGCCAGTCAAATGCCTCACTAAATTGAATTGAAATTGCCTAACCCAATAGCCAAGGCTGGGATGGGCTGACTTAGCAGCTTTGAATAGGATGTTGAGTGGCTGCGGTATCCCTGCAGGACCTTTTTGGTTCTATGGGTTCACCTTTTTGGATTCATTAGTAGCCAGAGTGACATGCTTTATAAGAACCCAACTTCTCTTCTAGGCGTTAGTTCCTATAAAAGGAGAGGCTGAGCCCCTAGGAGGCATGCCACCCTCTTAAACCCTGTAGTCAACAAAATCCTTAAATATCTTATGTCTGAACACAGAATATTGGTATTGACACTTGGCAATGATGCCTGAATGGATATAGGGAAGTTGGAAGCTCCAGGCCCTAACGCAGTCCTACTTAACCACTTCAAAATTTATTCTTTCCTCTGTATTCTTAATTTTGTACTTGTTTTGTTCTGCAGTGCTTGATTACAGAAAATGTTTTTATCTGCAGTGTTTAGAATCTGAGCTGTTTAGAGTCATGATGATATAGGAGTTAAGAAAAAATTACTTAGGCAGATAGTGAGGGTAAGATGTCGTTGGTAAGGTTTTCCTTTTAATAAAAAGCAGCCCCAAAATCATTTTCTTTTCTAACAAAGAGCAGCCTGTAAAATCAAGCTGCTGATATAGACAAGCAAGCTGGAAGCTTGCATGGGTGAATGCTGGCAGTTGTGCCAATAGGAAAATGCTACCTGTGACTAGGCATGATCAAAATGGTGGCTCTGTCTTCCCCTCTCTTTGCCAGCCACCTGTACAGTAAGGAGCAGACAAGATGGCACTGGCCAAGTAGAAAACCCATTTGTATAATAAGATTAGGGTGGGGCGACCAGCCTCTTCTGCACCATGTAAATGTCACTCCTGATCAAACTAATCTGTGGACCCTATGTAAATCAGATATCACCTCCTGAAGCGTGCCTCTAAAATCTGCTGTGGTCCACCTCAGGCCTGGTTTTCCCTTCAGTTTCCACTGTCTTGCAAGAGAGAGAAAGATGCTCTCCTCTCTCCTTTCTTCTGTCTATTAAACTGTCTGTTCCTTAACCCACCCACACGTGTCCATGTCATTAATCTTGTCAGTGCGAGATGACGAACCCCAGGTATTTACCCCAGACAACGATGCCACTTCAATGATATTTCTGGAATGGAGACATTTGTATTCCCAAAGAAGAATGATAGGAAAAAAGACTTGATCCAATCTCAACAAATTCTGTTTGTAGTGTCTGCCCAACTCTCTCATCTTTATAGGGTTTTAGGAGAAGGAATGTACAACGTATATTCCCAGCATTGCGATTCAATGCTTTAACGTTGTTATTGCTGAAATAAGTAAATGACCAAGAACCATCACATTTTATATCCTTTATTAGGACATAATGTGGTCTTACTGACCACTTTGACATTGCTGCAGTGTTTTAATATCAACCCCCTTATTTCATGAACAAAACACAAAAACTTGACTTTAGTGAATCAGTGATTGGTCTTTTGAAGCCAGATAGATTATTACACTACCATGACCTACAGGTATTAGAAATCCTTCTTCAATTATTACAATGACATGATTCAAAATTAAAAATAGATTAAAAATCATCTAAGATCAACTCTAATGTTTAGATGTTTCAGTATTAATAAGACATTTGTCATAAGTGTTTACATGTTTGCCTCCCCCTAGGACTACAGATTTGAAAAATAGGAGTAGTGTGAATTTATCTTATTTTCACTTTCCTATTGGCTCATACCCTATTACTTAGCAGGAGTCATTTTGATTAGCTATTAAATGCCCACATGAGCTGCATCCTCATTACCACTCATATAAGCATTTAAAAGCTTTCCACACGTTATTTTATTGAATTCTTATAAAAATACCCTCTAAGTATATTCCCTCTGTGACCTTGGACAAGTTTTTTAGCCCCTTTACACCTTTGTTTCCTCATGTGTAAAGTGGGGCTGATGATGGACTTCATAGGGTTAGTGTGAGGATTTAATGAGATAATGGATACAAAGTGCTCAGAACACCAGTGGATACACAGCATTCACCAAGTGTTAGCCTGTCTCATTATAGCACAGATGCTCCTTCCTCCTAAATGTCTTTGCCCCACCTCCAGCTCTCTGTTTAGCCTGTATCTCTGTATTTTGCCTATAACCTGTAGAGCAGGGTTAAACACTTTTATTTATGCTTGTACTTGACTTCTTCTTTTCCCAACTAATGGTTCAGCCATATCTTAATGTTGGCTTCTGTTTGTTTGTTTATTTGTTTTTACACCTCTTTCTTATATTGGCTCTCTATCTGCCCATTCCAGAATGCCCCCACTTTCATACTTCTCTTTTTCCCACTGGTGCAGACTTGCCTGAGCCACCTCCACAAGGCTGCTATTAGCAAACCTCTGCCCTGCCTCCCTGGGGTCCATTCTCAGTTATTTACAGAAATGAAGAGCCTTACATAACCCACAGTATTCATTTGCATTCTATATCTGAATTTGTGTCTTCATGTGGAATTGTCAAATGCTGAAATAATTTACAGTAAGACCCTAACAGCTGGTCTCCCCATCCTGTCCCCTCCCCTGCTCAGCTTCTCTTTGCCACCCTATTCCCACCCTTGAAAGGACAACATCGCCTCTCAGATGGGTAGGTAATAGTAAGAAGGAGTGTGTGCAGGGTGAGGCTGTGTACATGCACTGTGTGCATTGTGGGAGCTATGACAAATCAAAAAAGAGACCAGGATTCACAGCTGAGAGAGAGGGGGATGCCCTGGGGCCCAGTTGCTTTGAGGCCACGGCTGGCCTGGTGTTGCTAGATCTTCAGTTTTCAGAAGAAACTAGAAAACTGGATTTTGTCAAGACTCTAGAATATGGTAGAAAGGAATCTGACATGTATTAAACCCCTCTGTGTGTGAGGCACTGTATTTAGTGCTGTACATATGTTCTTTTATTAAATTCTCAAAATAACAGAGATGAAAAACAGACTCAAAGAAGTTGTCTAGCTTGCCCCAAATCATACACCTAGAAGGGCCAAAGCAGGAATTTGGGCCTAGATGCTGCATCTATTTTGATTTAAAAGTCCATCTTTTCCATCTCCTGCTGGGCTGCAAATTTTATAAAGGCGGAATGAAGGTCACTTCACATGTGTATAAGCCATAAGTTTTATCCTCTACAGGCGAGTTATTTCTTAGAGAAGCTGCAGGCTGGTCTCTGTCCTTATTTAAAATGCAAGGACCTCTGGGAGCCATAACGCATTAGGCTTTATCAGTTACTACAACAGTTTGGATGAGTTTACCTATTCATTTTCAAATAGGAGCTATTTCATCGGGAAAATGACACAAAGGGCTAGGTGCTAAGAGAGGGGAGATTGAGGAGGTAAACCCAGAGTTGGATGCTGGGCCATCTGAAAAGGTGGGTCTCTGGACACCTGGTGGGGCAGGGCAGCTGTGGGGAGGGAGGAAGTGAGAAGCAAGAGCTGTCAAAGGGAAGTGAGGGATTAGCTCCTCCACAGGTTGTGCGGGGTACCTTACAGACTAGCTATCTCCATTGTACATCCTGGCCCATGTCACCCTCTGCATCTGAGAAGAGGGAAGTGGAGGAGCAGAGAGAAAAGAAGGTGGAGGAAAGAAAGCAAGGTGGCGACAGTGTTACAGTGGATATAATAGCTAGTCAGGCATGAGCAGGGCAGGAGAGGGCTCCCCTGCCCCAGGAATGTCAGGAGACCATCAGGTGATTGTCAGGTGGTTGTTAATTGTCTCTCTAAAATAATAATTGGTTACAGCCAGCACCAGGGAAAGGCGGTCTCCCAATAGATAGAAAAAACCTGAAACTGGTGATGAGCAGTTTCCCGATTAAGATCTCAGGAGTTGAGCAAGTGGGCTCAAGCATGCGCATTAAGAGGCAAAATGGCAGAGTTTAAGTGGTATTTGACCTTCCAGAAACATTCAGCTGGTAAGGCAAGAATGCTTCAAGGGATCGTGCGTACAACTCCGGTAAGCACACTGCACATGCTCACCTCCCAAATGCTAGCAGGGCACTGCACAAGCGGACAGGCCACACAAAGGAAGAATCAGGGGAGAAGGGACACAAGACCCCGGAAGTGTGCCAGTGTATAAAACCCCAACTCAAAGGTCAAACAGCGCACTGGATCTCTCAGGTCGTCCACTTGGCCCTCTTCTAAGTGTACTTGACTTCTTTTCATTCCTGCTCTGAAACTTGACTTGGGCTCTCCTTCTGCCTTATGCCCAGGAGGCAAGAATTGAGGTTGCTGCAGACCCTTATGGATTTGCTGTCAGTAACAACAGGACAGAGAAGCAAAGGAGAATAAAGAGAGGAAGAACATCTTAGGAAGGAAGGAAGAGATTCACAGGAAACCACAGGGAAGAAGGAGGGGATAATATGAGGGGCACAGACTCAGTATTGATATTTTACCATACACCTCTAGTAAACTGACATATTTACAATAAGCCATTTTGGAGAAAACCAAGTCCCTTTGATATAATAGTGGAGAGCAGCGGGCAGCCAGCGGGCAGGCTGTCCTGGTCGCTTGTCCTGCCCCCTTCTGTGTCCTGGGAAGCCTTTGGCACAGATATACTTTACCTCATCCTCAAGGAGGCCTTTGGGTTTGGGTGGGACTTGAGGTTTCTGCAGAGCAGTCAGGGCCGGCAGGGTGGAGGTGAGCCTTGCTTTCTCTGAAGGCCAGCTGGGCTTACTGGGAAGTGTCTTGCTGAAGGGCGGGGAATGCCTCTGGCTTGATCGATTGTCTTGAAAGGAACAAACAAAAAACATAACATAAAAGAGGCTCCAGATCATTTCCTGGGTGGAAGCCATTGAGATCTAGAAAGTATAAAACCACGGGTGTCTATGTAGCCACAAATGATCCACGGGGCATTCCCTTGGAAGAGTAAAGTGAAATGTTAGGCCAAAAATTTCAACTGCTCATTGACTTAAATGACAAAAACTGGAAGAATATCCTCATTAAAAACATCCTTCTGGGGCAGTGATGGACACCCAGAGGTTCAGGAGAGCCAACAACCCAACACTTGGCCACACAGAGGGGATGGAAGCTGCACTGGAGGGTGTGGGGTGGGGGTGAGGTGGTCCTGGCTTTTAAAAATGCCAAGGCCTAGGCTCCACCCCAGCCTGACAATGTTTGAACTCCTCAGGAGGAGCCTGGCATTACGGGTTGGAAAAGTTCCCCAGGTTATGCTAAAGTGTATCCAGGTGGTGATTACTCACGTGGATCAACTTCCATACTCCTTCCCTCAGTGATTTCGCTCCATTTACAGGGAATCTGTGGGATCCCTTTGGTCCAGGACTGTCCTTCTCAGCAGGTATCAGAAAAGGAGTCAGGCTCTAAGGCCAACTGGATCTGAGTTCTGTCCCTTGCTCTGTCACTCACTAGCTGTGCTCTTTGGGGCTGGTTATTCAACCTCTCTGGGACTCACATTCTTCATTGTTATTTTTAATTTTCTAATTTTTTATTTTTTTGAGACAAAGTCTTGCTCTGTTTCTCAGGCTGGAGTACAGTGGCGTGATCTCTGGTTACTGCAACCTCCTCCTCCCAGGTTCAAGTGATTCTCCTGCCTCAGCCTCCCAAGTAGCTGGGATTACAGTCACCCACCACCATGCCTGGCTAATTTTTGTATTTTTAGTAGAGATGGGGTTTTACCATGTTGGCCAGGCTGGTTTTGAACTCCTGACCTCAAGTGATTCACCCACCTCAGCCTCCTGAAGTGTTAGGATTACAGGCATGAGCCACCACGCCCGGCCAACATTCTTCATTTTTAAAATAAGGATCCTAATATCGACCTTAGAGATCTTGTGGGGATTAGGAAGATGGCAGTGAAGGCAGTAGGTACAGTGTGTCTGCCTAATAAATAGAACTTATATCACCTGTGCTGTGTGAGAGAGGCCTTAGGCAGCCTCAAGTCTACCCAGCGATTCAGTGAGCTGGGCATAGATTCAGACTGATGTGTTCTAGGAAAATCTTAGCATAGGAATAACCTGGCGTGTTCTTGATACTGGGAACAGCACAGGTGGTAGCACTGGCCTCTGAATTGCATCACTGGCTTCTTGCTGCTTCTTCCTGTGACAGCCCCACCTCGCCTGGTGCAGCTGTCCTTGCCTGTTAGGCCTCCGTCTCTGTGCTCCTGGTGCCTGCCCCTGCCCTCGGCCCTCACTCCTTGGTAAGGTATGTGATTAACTTCACCTCCGCTGCCTCCTCAGAAGCCTCTTTCTGGTGGTGTGGCTGTACTCAGGCATGAGGGCATCCTTCCTTTTATGCCTATAACTCTTGTCAGTTTTATTTGCAGCTCCTGGAGTTTACTCCGATTTCTGAGTAAGCAAATATTTAATGTAATATTTAAGCCCATCAGAAGTAGCAAAACACAGGAGACAGGCTTTGAAGAGTGTGATTTTTTTTTTTTTTTTTTTTTTTTTAGACAGAGTTTCATTCTTGTTGCCCAGGCTGGAGTGCAGTGGTGCGATCTTGGCTCACTGCAACCTCTGCGTCCCGGGTTCAAGCGATTCTACTGCCTCAGCCTCCCTAGTAGCTGGGATTACTGGCATGCACCACCATGCCCAGCTAATTTTTTTGTATTTTTAGTAGAGACGGGGTTTCGCCATGTTGGCCAGGCTGGTCTTGAACTCCTGATGTCAGGTGATCCATCCACTTTGGCCTCCCAAAGTGCTGGGATTACAGGTGTGAGCCACTGCGCTCGGCCAAGAGTGTGTTCTTGAATGGGCCACTTAACCACCCTGAATTTCAGTAGCCCTTTCCTCCCCAGGGTTGTTGTGATGATTGAAAAAGGTCATTCACCAAGTGTGGTGAGTGGTGCATAGAGCAGAGTTGTGATGATACCTGGCTTGTATCCCAGCTCATCACTTAGAGAATCTTGGCCCAATCAGTTCACTCCTCTGACCTCTTTCACAGGATTATCGAGGAGGTTAAGTAGACCCCCAGGGGAAAGCACTAAACTATAAATTAGAAGATCTCTGGGAATATGTGCATCTTGCGTGCAGCTGAATGCTCAGTGCTTAGCATACTTCTGGTGCACAGCAGGTGCTCAACAGATCAACTGTGGCAACCCAGTAAGCCCAGCTGGCCTTCACTTTACTTTCATTCAGTGAAGCAAGGAACAGTGCCTGGTACAATGAAAGGAGGGGGTTAATGGCAATGAGATGTTACATGTAGAGCCGGTCCATACAAATGCTGGCATCGCCATGACCATCACGGACATACTTGCTCTCTGAACCTTTGGGGAACTTAGTCACCTGCCAAGACTGGAACAAAGACAGGCATTAAAATGCATACTTGGGGCCAGGCGCAGTGGCTTATGCCTGTAATCCCAGCACTTTGGGAGGCCGAGGTGTTTGGATCACTTGAGGTCAGGAGTTCGAGACCAGCCTGGCCAACATGAGGAAATCCTGTCTCTACTAAAAATACAAAAGTTAGCCAGGCATGGTGGTGGGTGCCTGTGGTCCCAGCTACTCGGGAGGCTGAAGCAGGAGGTTGAACCCATGAGGCAGAGGTTGCAGTGAGGCAAGTTCATGCCACTGCACTCCAGCCTGGGTGACAGAGTGAGACTCTGTCTCAAAAAAAAAAAAAAAAAAAAAGCATACTCAGCCAGACCCAAGCTGTGTCCGTTATTTAACCCATGAGGCTGATTCTAGGCTTGGGGCTCCTGACCACCTGTACCCCCTGATAAAACCCCCACAGTCTGGACTAGGCATGGGAGGAAGGTGAGGCAGACCCTGGGATCCTTGAAGGTCATTGTTCTGTATAGACTTCTTAAGAGAAATCCCAGAACCTTGAGCACACAAAGCCCTAAAAGTGAGACTAATCTCAGGGTTGCTTTCCCTTGGAGTGTTGGGCGGGGGCGCAACCATCAGGGTATGCTGCATTTGTTTGTTTGTTTATTTATTTATGCCTGCTTTCAATGTTCCCGATCTAGGAAAGACGCCTCTTCCCCTGGAATGGGAAAGCCCTACAGCTTGGGATCATTTACCTCAGAGCCCAGATCCCCTGCTTGGAGGTGGTGGGAGCAGGAGGCAGGCAGAGGCCCTCAGGCAGCAACCAGGTTTGTCCCCACCCTGCAATCTTGGCCACCCCCACCTCCCCATGGGCCTGGAAGGCAGAGTGCCCAGGTCTGCAGGGAACCTCACCTATATATTCGCCCCTGGCGAAGGGCAGGGCTGGGTGAACCGGCCTGGTTTCCTGCTCTACTGGAGGTGGCTCGTAGCTGTCATCAGCGTTCTCCTCGGCGGGCATCACGTACATCTCTGAGTCCGAGTGCTCATCTGGATTTTCATAGTCGCTGTCCTGTAAGTGCAGATGCAGACACTGTGCTCAGCGTCCCTGTCTGTGCTGCCTGGCCGTCAGGACCATTCCTGCCTTTGGAGGCCAGAGCAGTGACAGGAGACAAGGCTTGGAGAGGTTGACTTCATAAGGCTAGGCAGCCGATAAGAGGCAAAGCTGGGGTTTGAAGCAGATCTTTCTGCCTCCAAAGTTTATTGTCTCCACCACTGCGCTGTCCTAGGGGGACACAGGAACTACTTAACGCTAACGGGAGCTGACACTCTGTAGATCCACAAACAGTAACAATAGGAAATAATAAAACATATTTTTAAAAGATAGAAAAAGGACCCAATAAAATAGAATAACCAATGGGTTTTATCTATTATGAATGCTGATCACTGAAGAGAAAGTAGGTTTAATACAAAGAGGGTGAGGAGACACATAGGGCCAGCTAGATATCTTTCAGATGAGATTTTTTAAAAATTTCAAGCATAGTTGGTAAGCTGCAGGGTCAAGCCTTCAAATGGACTCTTTGTTTTTGTTTTTTCTTTTTTTGAGCTAGAGTCTCGCTCTGTTGCCCTGGCTGGAGTGCAGTGGTGCAATCTCAGCTCTCTGCAGCCTCTGCCTCCTGGGTGCCAGCGATTCTCCTGCCCCAGTCTCCCAAGTAGCTAGGATTACAGGCATGCACCACCGTGCCTGGCTAATTTTTTTTTGAAACCGAGTCTTGCTTTGTCACCCAGGCTAGAGTGCAGTGGCAGGATCTCAGCTCCCTGCAACCTCTACTTCCTGGGTTTAAGTTATTCTCCTGTCTCAGTCTCTTGAGTACCTGGGATTACAAATTGCACCACCATGCCCGGCTAATTTTTGTATTTCTAGTAAAGATGGGGTTTCACCATGTTGGCCAGGCTGGTCTCAAACTCCTGACCTCAGGTGATCCGCCAACCTCGGCCTCCCAAAGCGCTAAGATTACAGGCATGAGCCACTGCACCTGGCCTGTTTTTTTTAAATCCACGTTTTATTTAAGTCCACATTGAAAATACATTGTCATGGTCTGAAGTACAAATGGCTCAGAAGGATATAAAGTACAGTTTCCTTCTCAGCCTCTCTGCTTCTCACCACAGAGGCAAAAAGAGTTACTAGGCTTCTTGTGCATGTTTTTCAGAGGCAGTTTATGTATATACCATTTGTACATACATTAATGTGGAGGAAATATTTGACTCAGGACATAAGAGGTCCTCTGGCCTCTGTGTCCACCTCCCCCACACTCTGCCTATCACATTGCATGATCCGTACATGACTTTCCACTTGCTCTTTGGCCTGTCGCCTTTCATAAGCAATTTTATATAGCAGGATTTTTTTTCCTGTTGGTCTTTTAAAAAAAAGAATTGTAGGGGTACATAGTAGGTATATATATGTATGGGGTATATGAGATATTTTGAAACAGGCATACAATGTGTAGTAATAATGTCTGGGTAAATGGGGTATCCATCACTCAAGCATTCATCTTTTTTTGTGTTATAAACATTCCAATTATATTCTTTTATTTTTAAATGTACAATAAATTATTGTTGACTGTAGTTACCCTGTTGTCAAACACTAGGTCTTATTCATCCTAACTATATTTTTGCACCCATTAACTGTCCCCATTTCCCTCCCCCACCTGCTGCCCCCTCGACCACCCTTCCCAGCCTCTGGTAAACATCATTCTACTGTCTGTCTTTATGAGTTCAAGTGTTTTAATTTTTAGCTCCTACAAATGAATGAGAACATATAGCAGAATTTTTTTTTTTAAATCAAGAAATCCTGGAGACTTTATTAACAAGCCTGGATTTCATTCTGCGTGCAGTGGGGATCCATCTACTGAAGTCAAAAGAGCTGTGAGTGAATGCTTACTCAGTCTTTAGTACGGCTGGTATCTTCATTTTGGTTGTTTGATTTTGGGGCAAGTAATTCCCTCCTCTCCAGGCTGATTTTACTTTGTGCTTTCTAAGTTCCCTTGTGTGCTCTTTTTCATCCAGCCACGTTGCTCAGTTTTCTTCTCTTACCTCTGGATGTGGACCAACCAATTTCTTTGCTTTGCGTGTGTGTGTGTGTGTACCAACCAATTTCTTTGCTTTACGTGTGTGTGTGTGTGTGTGTGTGTGTGTGTGTGTGTGTGTGTGTGTGTGTGTGTGTGTGTGTGTGTGTGTGTGTGTGTGTGTGTGTGTGTGTGTGTGTGTGTGTGTGTGTGTGTGTAGCCAGCAGGGGGCGCAGCTGCAGTGCATCTCAGGGAGCTGCGGCCGCTGGGCCCCAGGAGGAGCTCCATGACCAAGAGATGGGCAGAAAAGTCACTCCTTCCCTTCATTTTTCTTTTATTTTTCTGCAGTTGAAGAAGGAGGAACTCCTGTCTTCTGAGACTCTGCATAAACTCCAGGTAGTGTGCACAGCCCAGAGCTGGGCACAGGACTGGAGGTCTGAGTCCTGGGTTCTCATTCCACTGAACTGGGTGATTTTCATTCTTTTGGCCTCAGTTTTCTTACCTGTGAAATGGGTATTTGGTTGTATGGAAGGCTTCTTGGGTCCCTTCCAGATCTAAAACTCACAGGTTGGAGCAGGCTAACATCCTGGATGAATTTGATATAAGTGAGGAATAATTATTGTGAAGAAAAGTTTTTAGGATGTCAGGCCTTGCAGATTTCAGAGCTACCTCAAAGAGGTAATTCTGATACAACATCCCGAGTGTCATCATGGCCATGTCCCTCTGTGGCTCCGGAGCTCTGCTAATGTTCTGTTGATAACAGCAAGGTACCTTGGTGGCAAAAAGCCTGGTCCTGAGATCTGAGGGCCTGGGTCTGAACTGTGGAACTGCAAGTGACTGAAACTTTCTATACCTTGGTCCTGGAGGCCCCCTGATGTGCCAGACACTTATTCTTCAGTTGCTGGTTTGTTTGGGGCTCCTGGGCAGGGGTCAGGCAGTGATGGGCACTGGGGAGTTTAGGGCAGAGGCATTTGCTAACTGATATGGAAATATTTAAACATTTTTACACCTGTTTTGGATGTGCTGGTGAGTACTCTGAACACCAGCACTGAAAGTGGGCATAAGAACACCTACCTCAAAGGTTTAAATGAGGTTATGTGTGGAAAGCTCTTAGCCAGGCGCACACTGAGTGCCAGTCAAGTCAGCTGGTATGCAGTGTGCCTTGCCTGTAGGTGACCTTTCCAAGTCTTCCCTCTTGGGATGTGCGGCTGACCACCAGCATGTAATTCAGAAATAAGACCTTCAGAAGGCCTCCCATGGGACCCTGATGCCCTCCTGGTCCCAGGAGCAAATACTTACAAAGTCATCGGACCACTGCTCCTCTTCGTCAGCGGGGCTCTCTGCAACAGCAGGGGAGAAGCAGAAGGCACAAGTGTGAGCCTCAGCTGGCCAGCCCCAGCCCATCCACACACATTTTGCACCTGCCTTCCCTTCCCTTTGGGCTTTCTGGTGCCATATATTTGACCTTGGGTTGGTTACTACAATCATATGTTCACTTGCTTTTGACTTTTTAAAAAATATTAATTCTCAAAGCATAGAGAGAAGTCCCACTGGGCAGAGCAATGTGCGTCTGATCCATGTGTGGGCTTTGTTAAGGGACATTTCTGGGTCCCCCAGTAGAGACCTACAATTCATACTATGTGGCTTCTAAGGACTTCAGAGGATGGCGTAGTAGGAACAGCACCGGACAGGGAATCAGACAGACCTAAGTTCTTATCCAGGCTCTGTTCCGAATGCGTTGGAGTGTGGGCAAGACCTCTAACATCTCTGAGCCTCAGTTTCCAGATCTATACAATGAGGGGATCATTTCTGTGATCCTCTCTGGCTCTTACTTTGACTTTTCTTGTTAAAAAAAATTATCCAATGCCTTACAATATTATCAGAACTTTGCCATCTTTTAGCCCTCTCAAAGACCCTGTGAGGGGCTGAGCGTTGGGGCTTATGCCTGTAATCCCAGCACTGTAGTCCCAGCACTTTGAGAGGCCAAAGCAGGAGGGTTGCTTGAGCCCAGGAGTTCAAGACCAGTCTGGACAACATGGCAAGGCCCCATCTCTACAAAAAATAAAATAATTAGCTGGGTGTGGTGGCCCGTATCTGTAGTTCCAGCTACTTAGCAGACTGAGATGGGAGGATTGCTTGAGCCCAGGGGGTCGAGGCTGCAGGGAGCTGTGATTGTGCCATTGCACTCTAGCTGGGATGACAGAGTAAGACCCTGTCTCAAAAAAAAAAAAAAAAAAAAAAATCACCTAAACCTTGTGAGGAAACTGAGGCCTACAGCAGATAAGTCACATGCCCAAGGTCAGATAGTGTAATAAATGGCAGAGCCAGGAGTTGAACCCTACAGGTTGCCTTCCACGGGCATGTGCTGAGCCCCCACATGGTGCTGCCTCGCTCCAGGGGCAGGAGGTGCTGTCCTGGGCTCTGCATGGGCATAGAAAAATGGATATGACAGATTGTGGCCCTTAAGTAGTTTATGAGCTTGTAGAATAAAATAAGTCTGAATTATGACAGCCCAGCCAAATATTTGACCCCTTTCCCTCCAAAACACATTTAGAGTATGAGAAACTTAGCATCTAGCCTATCACATAAACTGACCTTAGAGGTTAAACGGGATTCACTCTGCTGTGTAGGAATCAAGCAGACACAGGCCCATGTGGCAGAGTGGCTCCATGACAGTACCACAGAGGGTCCCAGCTCCCTCCTGCCCTGCTGAGCAGCCACTGCCACAGAGGACCCAGTGGATGTTCCTAAATTCCCCAGAACCTCAACAGAACATTTTCTAGTTTTATTTTTATATTTTTGCTATTTCTACCCCTGCCACAGCAGATCACCGGACTCCAGACAGTCAAACATTTGGGGTCTCCAGAGGCACCAGCAAGGAATTGCAGAGGTGAAATGGGGTCAGGGAGACTGTGGGATCGGAGTGGCCACATTTTAAGCAATGGCGGCAGCAGCACCCTCTTTTGGGAAAAACATGATAGGTGCTAAGAAAGAGCCTCACTCTACAAGCCAAACATGGGTCACACTTTGACGTGAACAGAAAAGAATTCTTACGTTATTCTTTGGGTTGACTAATGCTGAATTAGAGTGTACTGCAATCACTGGGGTTGGCCAAGAAACTCTAGAAGATTGGGTGAATAAATCCTCTTCCCAAAACGATTACCTGGCACAATGGGGGAGTACGTTTCTTTTTCTTTTCTATTCTTTTTTTTTTTTTTTTGAGACAGAGTCTCACTCTGTTGCCCCGGTGGGAGTGCAGTGGCACAATCATGGCTCACTGCAGCCTCAACCTCCTTGGTGCAAGCGACCCTGCTACCTCAGCCTCCCGAGTAGCTGGCACGTGCCACCATGCCCAGCTAACTTTTGTATTTTTTGTAGAGATGGGGTTTTGCCATGTTGCCCAGGCTGGTCTTGAACTCCTGGGTTCAAATGACTCACCCGCCTCTGCCTCCAAAAGTGCTGGGATTACAGGCATAAGCCACCGCATCTGGTCAATATGTTTCTAATACCTTAAGTTGGGGGATCACTGAAGATCAACACTTAAGATGGCAAGAGTTTTTGTAACAACCATTTAAATAGAAACCTTTATAAAATGCCTTTATGAAATCCACTTCCCTGCCTGGATAACTGCATTTGCTCCACCCTTTCTCAGTGAGTGGGGGCCTACTTTATGATCAGTCACTGGTGAAAGTAGTGCATTAGCCATCTAACTAGTGTCCCTATCTCCATTATCTTTCTTCTCCAATCCATCCATCCTACTGTTTGTAGTTATTTTATTAAAACAAAGTTTGGATTATGCTGTTCCTTTCCTTAAGAGTCATCAGTGACTCCCTATGGAATCAAGTCGAGGTTCTGTGTCAACACATTCCAATGCCTCCGCCTTCTGTCCCACCACCGACTTCTTGTGGTAGGCTCCCACGCTCACTGACAGTAACACCAGACAGCTTCCTCCTCCCATCGTGCACTTTGCTGATTCTCTGCTCTGTTCGTGCCGTTCCTGCAGCCCATCTTCCTTCTTCCATGGAAATCCCTATCACTCCTCCTCCACAAAGTCTACCACAGTCTCTTGTCATAATCAATCACTTCTTTTTCTGGGCCCTCTTGGAAGCTGGTGGCACCGTGATGTCACATGTATTTCGTTCTGTCCTGTGCTGTGATTAAGTTGTTTGTGTCTCTCTATACTGAAAAGTAAGGCCTGTCTAATTTATCTTTGCATCTGGACAGAATTTTGCATTTGTAATTAATGTATTAATAAAAGTGTGAACTAATAAATGACTCAAAGGAACATTAGGATAGCAACAATAGATTCCATTTACTGAACACTTCCTATGTGCTAGGTGCCAGGCTAAGTGTTATAAAAGTATATTCTTACAACAGCACTATGTGGTAGGTGTTATTTTTATCTCTATTTTACAGTGGAGAAACTTGGTTTTGAAAGAGGTTGTAAAACCTGCCTGAGGCTACTTGGCTAGTGAGTCTGGGAGCTGGATTGGAAGCCAGGCTGTGTTGGCTCCTGCAGCTGAAGTCTCATGTGAGCCACTTAGCCCTCTGTTGAGCACTTAGATAAAACTTTGGTGAAACGAGAATGACCCAATCCAGACATCTTGGCACATGGAGACAGAAAAGAGAGAAAAGCATCATATGGTATGGGATAGAGGTTGTTTGTTGGTGCCCCATTGATCCCTAGCTAGACTATCTACTTCAGGTCCCAAGTGCAGCTTACAGCATCATATTCATAAAGTTACAGCCTTGCAGGCAATTGCCAAGACTAAAAAGCATGGGAATCCAAGGTATTACGTCCAAAACAGTAGTCAGTTTTCCAGTATCTCAGGGAGCTTCCCAAAGTGCACAGGTGGTAGTTTAGAGCCAGGCTTTCTAGGTTCAAATCCTGGCTCTGCCCTTTACAAGCTGCTTGGTCTTGGACCAATAATTTAATATTGTTTAAAGCTTCATTTCCTCATCTGTAAAGCAAGGATAAGAACAGTGCCTGCATCATATTTTTGTGCGAATCAAATAATAAAATACATCTGAAGCTCTTAGCAAAGCCTGGCACACAGTAATGATTTAGTAATGTTACCGTCATCTTGAGCATTGCAAAGAATGCCTCAATTAACACTCAAAACACCACTGATTCTAATTTACTCCCACATCCATCACACACTATGGCTACCACAAAGGCATGGATCCAAGAAAGCCTCTATTGTAGTGAGTAAAATTTGGGGGAGGAGAAGTTCAAGCTTCATGTGGGCCAGGTGCTTTGATTTTGTGTGTGTGATTCCATAGTCTCTGCCAGGAAGGTGAGATCCTGGGCGGGCCCTCTTGTCAGGCAAAGCCTTTTCTATGGTGTGGTTTACCTGGTTTGGGGTTTATGCTCCATTTACTATGTCATAATCCCATGCCACACAATAGAGGGACTCCTCCCTTTGCCTGACCCAGGTTTTAAGATTCATGTAGCCCTCCCCAGCCTGTGAGCACAGCACCAGACACGAGGAGATGTGAGAATGGCCACAGCGGCCCACATTTGGGCTTAGGCTCTGGGGTCAGACTGCCTAACTTAGAATCCTTATTCTGCCATTTTCTAGGAGTGAGATCTTAGCTGAATTGCTTCACCTCTGGGCCTCAGCTTCCCCTTTGCTAAAATGGACATTATTAATTGTGCTTAGAAGAGTATCTGACATAAAGGGCTCAATGAATGTTAGCTATTACAATGAAGTTACAGTCTCTGCAATTCTCAGAACAATCTAAAGGATAGGTATTCTTATCCCCAGGTCAGAAATTGGAGGCTCACTCAAGTTACAAAACTGTTCCAAGTTCACACAGTGCTTAGGGAGCAAAGCCAGGATTCCAACCCAGGCCTAAAGGACCTCAGAGTCCAAGGTCTTCTCACCAAGCCACGCTGCATAATACAAATAAAGACTAAGGGCCAGAAGAACGACCACATGAGACTGAGGACAACTCAGGGCCATGTAGTTTTCTGAGAAATGTCCCCATACCTGGAATCATTGCCAGGAGCAGGGAAAGTTCAGAGAAAGATGTGCCCAGTGATAGCCAAAAACTTGCATGAGGCCATGTGCCCAAGGTGGGGCCGAATGGGGCCTTGAAGGATGAGCAGGATTTGGGTGAGAGAATAAGGATGAAGGAGTGTGTCCTCCTCCATCATCTGAGAGAGGGGCTTATGTGTCAGCCCCAGAAGCAGGGCTTAGAGGCAGATGTGTGCAGAATGCATGCGCTGGGCTGGAGAGGGACAGGAGATTCTGCTGAGCGCTCACACAAGCCTGATGTGCTGCCGGCCAGTGGGGGCTCCAGCCATAGTGGACACTGCAGGCTTCCGTGACAAGCTGAGATGGGGAGGTGATGAGGTTGTTGTTTAGGAACTCAGGCATGGAAAGATGAAAGCTGATCCAGACCAGGGGGTCTGGGAATGGGAAGAGATTGCTGGAAGGACAGTACAGGACTCTGTGGTGGTGGCTGGGGCAAAGGGAGTATGAATCCAGCCTCTCAGTTCTGAGTCAATAGGAGCACCAAAGCCCCTGGGGCAGATGCTGGTGGCATCACAGCATGTCTGACATTCTGCCTCAGCTGCAGCCCTGATCCTGCTCTGGAGGCTACCAGGCCGCCAGACCCTGCCCATCTCTCCCCCAACAGAGCAGGTGGTGGCATGCAGGGAATCAGCGGGAAGACCGCAGCAGGACACAGAAGGAAGGAAAGAGGGAGGGTGGGCCGGTTGTGGTGGTGGGGACAGACACCGAAAAGGAACAGAAAGCAGAACTACAGAGGCTGCAGGGGAGGCGGTGGGTGGCCAGTCCCACCAGTGCCACCCTAAGAGAAGAAAGGGACATGATTTAATGTAGGGAACTGAGGACAAGACCCAGATTCAGGCTGGCTGGGAGAGGTGTTCTGAGTCTAAATACTTAACATCTTAGGCCAGGCGTGGTGGGCTCACACCTGTAATCCCAGCACTTTGGGAGGCTAGGGCAGGAGGATCGCTTGAGCCCAGGAATTTGAGAACACCCTGGACAACATAGTGAGACATTGTCTCTACAAAAAAGATTTTAGAAAATTAGCCAAGCACGGTGGCACATGCCTGTGGTCCCAGCTACTCAGGAGGCTGAAGCAGGAGGATCACTTGAACCCAGGAGGTTGAGGCTGCAGTGAGCCATGATTGTACCCCTGGACCCCAGCCTGGACCCCAGCCTCAAAAAAAGAAAAAAGAAATACTTATCATCATAGAAACTCCCTTTGTCTGTATGTCTATTCATCTCTTCACAGGATCATTAACAGAGGGGTGGGGGTACAGCAATGGGGGACATAGTCCTGGCTCAGCCGTCACCTTACTGCATGACCTCAGGAGTCACTTTGCCTCTCTGGTCTCCAGTTATTCCTAAAATGAGAAGCTTGGGTTGGGCAATCCTTCAAGACTTTCTAAGCTTTAAAATACCTTTGAGCCCAAGTGTCATTCCTCTATTCTTAGTTCCCTGTGGCAGGACTGATGTTGGATATAGCTCTCTGTAAGACCAGTACCTCCAGGGAAATGTGGACAGGGAGACAGAAAACCAAGTAAATGCTGGCTCTACTAGAAGCACCAGGCCCATGACAAAAGCAATATTAAATCTCACTTCTTTAGTGGACAAACGATCGTTATGCATACCTCATACTTCTGTGTGGGCATTTACCCAGGAATCCCTGTCCAAGTGCCTTCTCTGCTCTGGATTTTTATTTTTTCCATGTAAGTGTGTCTGCCGCCCCTCCACCCCATATTTGCTCTGATCTCCTCCCTGCGTGATAGCAGAGCCAGAGGAGGAGTCACAGGTGGACCTCCCAGGGATGCCACCCCATCAGAGCCCTGGACATCAGAGCCCAAGAGTGCAAGAGAGGGGCTCTGTTCAGTTCTGACTCCTCAAGGACTTGTGGGGTGACCAATGGGGCATCTGCAGTGATCCCAGCAGACTCTCAGGCACCATGACTGGTCTCCCCCTGACCTCCATCCCTAGCCAGACCTCAGACTTCAAAGATACCGAAGGCTGTTCAACTGTGAAAGCTCAGGAACTGGGAAGCGAGTTCTTGCGTTAATGTCAGGAGCTCTAGTGCCTTCAGAATAAGAAAAAATTTCCCCCAAAAGCATAAACACTTGAGCTTGGGTCAAAGCAAGGAGCTGCAAAATGGGAGTCTGGGATGGGTTTTTCTCTTAGTGGCTGCAGTCACCTTGGACAGGATACTTAATGTCCTTGAGACATATTTGCCTCATCTGAAAACCGAGATCGTAATTTCTATATAACGGTGCTAATGAGAAGATTAAACGAGAAATGTCTGTGAAGAGCTTAGCTTAATGAGAACAGAGTCAATACTCAACAGATTTTGGATATCTTCCTTTCCCACAGCAATGCCAGCTGCTTGGGGCAATGCACTCTGCCCAGTGGGCCAGCAGTTCCTTAAGGGCGATGTTTCCTCCTCAGGAAAAGACTGAACTGGGATTGCTGGGTCTGAACTGAAGGCAGCAGGCTCCACACTGGCCTGACCTGCATCCCTGGAGGAGACCCAGGTCTCCATTCTTTGTGTAATTCAAGCTTTGTCCTTCTGTACTCTAACTAGGGAAGAGGTTATGGTGACTCTTTTACTGACCTCCTGCGGGGCAGTGGTTGGTCCTTTCTATCTTCTGCTCTCTGAAGGTCAGCATCACCAAGGTCAACACACTCTTGGCTTAGAGGGTTTTGGGAAGCCATTTGTTTCCAGAACTGGAAAGAGGACATAAATCCAACGTGTAGGGGGAAAATGGCTGGAGCATTTCAGGAGCCTTTGGTGGATCAAGTGTTCCATAGGGCATGTGATTGGCCTCCCAGGCTCAGGAGGTCTGGTGGGCTCTGGCGTCCACACACTACGGTTTCCAAGATCCTAAAGACTCCCCAGGTTCAGGAGGAGCTCTCAGGGCTAATTTCTGACGCCCTGGACATGCAGCTGTGCAGAAACCTCAAGGCTCAGGGGAAGCAGCTGGAAATGCTCCTGGGACGTGAGCTGGGGTGGGGGAGAGAACGGCAAGGGAGGATGCTAACTGCAGGTGGTGATGGTGGTTTTGGACCATTTCCGGGGATTGAGTGTAAGAGCAGGGGAAACTGGGCAAGGCCCCAGTCATCTGGCAAAGCAATAAGATGCATTTCTGAGACCCTGGAACTTCAATGGATTTGCAGGGGTCAGGGATTGAGGGAATAAAATCTACTTGTCTTTCAGTTCAGGAAAGGCAATAGGGACAGAGATGGTGGTTTATAGCAGGGTTTCTTAAGTGTGATTTACGTTCAGATCCCCTGGAGATCTTGCTAAAATGTAAGTTCTGATCCAGTAGTTCTAGGGTGGGGCCAAGAGTCTGCATTTCTAACAAGCTCCAGATGAGGTTGATGCTGTCTTGCTGGGAATCAAACTTTCTGTTGCAAAGGCTTAGAAGATCCTGTTGGGCCACACTTCTGCATTCCAGGAGAGATTAAATGTTCTGACATCAAGACTATTTGGAAGGGTTCCAGGAAAGGGAGCAGGTGTCTGAGGCCAAAAACAGAACACTTCAGAGCATCAGGGATATTGGAAGATGTGAATTCCTAAAGCCAGGGAATGTTAGGAGAGGCTCACTTCATCAATGGGCCCTGAGTCCCAGAGATCTGTGTTTCTGCAGGAGTGCAGAACAATTAGTATTAGAGGGGACCTGACAGATCTTCTAGTTCAGGTCTGCATAATATAGATGAGGAAAGGAGCATGAGATGCCCAAGTTTACACAGCCAGTTAGTGGCTAAGCTGAAAGACCTTGTATGTGGGCTCAGTGGTTTGCAGTTCCTCTTGTTGGCAATGTAGAGCCATGAAAAGATTTAAAGAGAATTTTATTTCAGAACAATTTTGTGGTGGAAGTTGAGAGGACCACATGCAATCAGGAATTAAGCAGATTACTTAGAGCCTTCTACCCTAGGACAAGCAAGAGATGATGAAGGCCTTAGCTGTAGCAATGGGAATAGAGAAGGAAAAAATATTTAAGAGGCATTTAAGAGCAAATCAATGAGATTTGGAGATTAATTTTTGTAGAAGGTGAGGGAAAAGGAGGCATCAAGGTTGATCCCAAATATGTGGGTTAGGCAAAAGGATGAATAATAGATGGATGCTACCTCCCTTTTCCCCACGCAGAAATAGAGGGAAAGGAGAGGGCCTGGGTGGGTGGATCAGCAGGCAGACAGGTGAGTGTGAGGGGACAATCAGGAGAGATGTCCACCCTGAAATCAGATATGTCAGTCCACTTAGGTTTCCAACAATTGACTCTGAACTCCTGGCATCTGTGTCCAGCATCTCTGATGCTGTTGGTTCATCTAAAAGTGGCAAATATTCCTGCACATTTGTCCCCGAATCCTCAAATTAAATGTCACCTTTTCAGACAGACCTTCCCAGACCACCTAAGCTCTTCTCCTACCCCACACTGATTCCCCATCACTGCACTCTTCGATCTTCCCTCACAGCAGGTACCATGTTTGCTAATTTATATTTACCTGTTTGCTTTCTTGTTTCTTATCTGACTCCCCACTAGTCATTCAGCACTGTAAGGTCAGGGGTTGTATTTTGTTCCCCACTCCAGATCTAGCACAGTGAGAGTCACACAGGACACACTCATGAAACACGTGTTGAATGAATCAGAAAATGTGCAAAACAGCTGAAGCACCTGGAGGTGTTTATCCCAGAGAAGAAACTACTCAGATGGCCTAACTTCTTAATTCTCTCCTTTGAAGTTGCATAGGACAATTCTATTTCTATTTTTCTTAATATTTTTTTCTTATATTTTAAGGGATGGGATCTCGCTATATTGACCAAGCTGGTCTTAAACTCCTGGCCTCAAGCGATCCTCCCATCTTGGCCTCCCAAAGTGCTGGGATAACAGGTGTGAGCCACTGTGCCTGGCTGTACTTTTCTTAATATTTAAAGGCTTGAACTGTGTGGCCATCAGGATAGACATAGGAAGTCACAAGGAAATGGATTGTATCTATAACCAGCCAGGGCTGCCTGTCCCTTGCTAGACCATGGGAAACCATCACAGAAAGTGTCCAAGCAGAAGCTGGGCCTTGTGTGTGGAGGTGCATGGTGGTGGGATAGGGGTTAAGCCCTGGATCAAATATTGTTCTACATGACCTCTGGAGTTCCTTTTAAACCCAAGACTCCATGATTTTATAATCTTCCCATCAAACTTATTTAGTTCTTTAACAGGTTGAGTCTGCTTTGGTTTCTTTTCTTTATTTAGAACTTGGAAGGAAGAATGTGTTTGTTCTCATGTAACTAGGAAGCTTCCTTGACTTATTGATTAGGTAGATATGAAAGCCCAGAACAGAGTCCCTCTTTTAGTGCCAGACTGTACTGGCATCCCCTGACCAACTGTCTAAACTTGCTGACTGATTGGCAGGATGATGCCAATAATTACTCTGTGAATTAGTGAGTGGTCCAACAGGCCTGTAACCAGACTTGGGCAGGTTGGTCAGCATTTCTCAGTGTGATAAGATTCCCTTAGGAGGAACTGCACTATCTGACTTATTGCTATCTTGATTAGTGGCAGAAAAAATAAAATAAAATAGTAAGCGTCATTTAAGGTTATGGTTTGGTTTTAAGACTGTTGCCCTGTTGAGAATCATCAATGATGTCTGTAGCTCTGTGGTTTTCACTAAGGGATATTCAGGAAATCTTTATAATTAATGCTATAGAAAGATTTTAAAACTATCCTCCAACGTATTTGTTCTAATAAAGAAATGTGTATTGAATATTTTACTTGGCTCACCACTGCCAGAAACACTACAAATCTCAAAACTAACCCTTCTTTCCTGCCAGAGTTGATCCTAGTTGGAACGAGGTTGCAGGCTAAACTTGGAGAGGACTGAGTGTCAGCAATGTGCCAGCAATAATTTATTACCCCCACCCCTTCAACAATCCTCAAGTATCAATTTAAACAGCTTTTGATGGAGGAAGTAGTCTCTTCCCCACTTACCCCACACTCCCAGCCACAGATTAGATTCATTAGTGCTGCTGTGGAATTCCACAGAACTTTGTGCTTCCCCTGTCACTGAATCGTAATTACTTTTCTTTTCTTTCTTTTTTTTTTTTTTTTTGAGACAGGGTCTCACTCTGTTGCCATGGCTGGATTGCAGTAGCATGATCACAGCTCACTGCAGCCTTGACCTCAGTGATCCTCCCACCTCAGCCTCCTGCATAGCTGGGACTACAGGTGCATGCCACCACACCTGGATAATTTGAATTTTTTGTAGAGACAGGGTTTTGCCATGTTGCCCAGGCTGATCTCAAACTCCTGGGCTCAAGCAATCTGCCTTCCTCAGCCTCCCAAAATGCTAGGATTGCAGGTGTGAGCCACTGCACCTGGGCCTATAATTACTTTTAACATAATTGATATGGTTTGGCTGTGTACCCCTCCAAATCTCATCTTGAATTGTAGCTCCCATAATTCCCACATGTTGTGGGAGGGACCTTGTAGGAGATAATTGAATCGTGGGTGCAATTTCCCCCATACCGTTCTGGTGGCAGTGAATAAGTCTCACAGAATCTGATGATTTTATCCAGGGTTTCCCCTTTCTCTTGGCTCTCATTCTACTGTGCCTGCTGCCATGTAAGACGTGCCTTTTGCCTTCCACTATGATTGTGAGGCCTCCCCAGCCGTGTGGAACTGTAAGTCCATGAAACCTCTTTTTCTTTATAAATTACCTGGTCTCAGGTATGTCTTTATCAGCAGTGTGAAAACAGACTAATACAATAATCTATCTTCCCTTCTAGACTATAAATTCCTCAAATGTAGACTCTATCTTTAACTTTTAGCACTGTATTCCTGCCTCAGATCTGTGTGTGCCTGGCACATGGAAGATGTTTAATAAGTGACCAATAAATAGGTGGGTGGATGGATGGATAAAAAAACTACATCTCCGCTGTAGTCAAAATGCCTAATAGATTTAGTCATTCTTGAAATTAGAAAAGATACCTTTTGTTTTCAAATGAAGATAGCATATTTCCCTTTCCATAAGCATAAATGTAAATATGAACATTAAATTAGTCAAGAGTCAGTTAAAGTATCTGAGAAATACTTTACCTGAAGTGTAGTCCCTTCGAGGAACCCTTGGAGGTGCTTTGACTTTTAGCCTGGAGGTAACAACCATGAGACAAAAGGTCAGTGAGCAGAATAATGATGGTCAAAGCCGATGCTAGAAGCTGATATAGAGAGAATAGATAGACAACTAATAGCATAATGGCTTCTCTTGGACCCATCAATGGACAGATTTGATGTATTGTAAATGTAGTGAAGCCATTAGTCAGGGGTTTTCCACCTCTCCCCATCTCCCCAATGCATGCACAATGTGGCTATGACTTGGCAAAAGTGAAGTCAGGTGGAGAAGGGCTCAGAGAGGTCAGAATATGATAATAGTAAGCACTGAGTTCAGAGGTTCAAGGAAGATAAGTGTTGATTGGTTGGTAAGGTAAGTGTTGATAAGAAGGTAAGATAAGATGAACTGTATTTTAATGACTTACAAATGTTTAACAGGAAAAAATCAGCTACAATAAGCGTTTTGGTTGTAGGTTGGGCTAAAATCATGTTTGCACCATTTTAAAAACACAAATAAGCCAGACACACTGGCTCATTTCTGTAATCCCAGCACTTTGGGAGGCCAAGGCAGGAGGATCACTTGTGCCTAGGAGTTCAAAACCAGCCTGGGTAACATAGTGAGACTTCATCTCTCCAAAAAAATAAACAAAATGAGCCAGCCATGGTGTCATGCACCTGTGGTCCCAGCTACTTGAGGGGCTAAGGTGGGAGGATCACTTGGGCCCCAGAGGTCAAAGCTGCAGTGAGCCATGATCACGCCCCTGCACTCCAGCTTGGGTGACAGAGCGAGACACTGTCTTTAAAAAGAAAAAAAAGCCGAACAAGTGAACAGTGAGTGTCTCAGGATTGGAGATTATGAGACTTAGCATATTTAGTATTCAACTTGTTTTAAGCACTCTCAAAACTTTACTAAAGTAAAGGTACTTTAGTACCTTTATGCACATATGAAATGTGCTAAATAGTCACAATCCTTCTTCATTCAATAAAAGAAGAAAATTGAAATTACATTTTAGAAAACTATTCCAAGTTTTGTAAGTTCTGATACCTCCCTTTCCACTACTTGAAATGAGTAAGGTTTATAGTCAATTATTTTTAATAATTATTACCCATTTTAACTAAGAATTATTTGCTTAATGAAATTTAAAATATACATAAATAAAACTTATATCCAGTAGCCTTTATTTACTAAAATATCATATCCTTCTATAGAAGCAGTATAACTGCTATTATATACAAACTTTTCATGTTTTGAAAAAAAAAGCATAGAAATTTGTGTTTGATTAAAAAACTCACACAAAAAGAATTTACAAACCAAAATTGTAATTTGCAAAAATAACTATACGTATATTTACATAGAAATTCTGGTTTTCTTTTTCTCATAGGCTCTCAATATCTATTATTTCATTCAATTCTCTCACAAGCCAGCAGGGTGGGCTGGGAAGATACTATCATTAGGCCCATGATGAGGTATAGAGACAGAGATCATCCAAGGTGTTACAAGAAAGAAAAACAAAAACAAAACTGGGTCTGGTGCCCAGGTTGGTTCAAGGAATAGTAAAATTTCCAAAAGCACAAACTACCTGTTATCCATTATTACTATCATTTCATAAAAGAAAAGGAAGGGTATTTTAACACCCCCAAATCATCTCAGAATAAAGGAAAAACTCACTAAAGGACTGTTGGCCACTCAACACTAGGAGTAAAAGGCATAGTTGAACTTTACTCTGTAGCTGGCTGCTGCACACAACCCCCAACACTTCATGGTCCTTATTTTCTCACGCGGCCATAGACCAGTGAAAACTCTGTCACAGTCTTGTGTTAGGGAACCAGCGTGTTCAAGCGTGCTTCCTCCGTTCAGGGAAGCACCTGTGGCCTGGCTTCAAGTAAAAGTGTAACTGCAAGTCACTTTGAGCTAAAGGGCCCCTGACGTCACCCGGGGTAATGACTATGGTGGCCATAATTTCCAGGCTGAGAAGAAACATGGTTTGTCATGTAAAAGTGCTTTGGTCATCCAATGCGCAGAATGTTTGAAATAGAGGCTGTTAGAAAAAACTTGAGCTCCACAGCTGCTGTAAATATGACTGGCCATGGAGTAGAGAGACATTTTATGCAGAGGCTTCATGTTATTGAGAACTGGTGTATTGTAAAACTGGCAACTGGGGGCCATGGAATAGAGAAGCATTTTATGCAGAGGCTTCATGTTATTGAGAACTGGTGAATTGTAAAACTGTCAACTAGAATTGCTAGTGATTTTAACAAGGACTATCTCATAAAGAGTGAGATTCTATCTGTAGCAGAAATAATAAGCGAAAATCATCACACACCTCTCCCACTCATCAGACAGAACATGAAGCCAAATTCTCCTCCTCTGTAAGACGACCACCACCTCACAAGCAGAAGGCCATTTATGTTTTATGATGATCACTTATGCATAGAGACTCATTTACATTTCATAGTCTGGAAATACCACCAAAAGTGATTTCTTATTTTTAATTTTAGCATAGATTAAAAAAAATAAGGATGCTCTTTTGAATGCATAGAGAAATGAACTTCTATAAACTATTTTTTGGTCCAAAATTTGGGGAGAAAAATTTGGTAATAGCAATTAAAACTTTAAGGACACAGCTTCTTCCATTTGGAAATTTCATTTTAGGAATTTAGCCTACTGGTATATTCAAGATCTGCAATGAACATTTATTAAAGTATTATTCATGACATTTAAATTGGAAGAAACAACCAGAGAATTTTGATTGCTATTATCAAATTGCTATCCAAAAATGTTGTACCAGTTTAAATTCAAATCCCCCCTTAAAGATGGCCACCAATATATAGCTAGTTAATTGAATTGTAATATATTTAAGGTAGACTATTAAATCATCTGCTCAGAAACGAATATGGTTAATTTTTACTTACTAACAAATAAAGATGTCCATGAAATAGCTTAAGTAAAGCCAGCAAAGCAAATTGGTAGAATGGCGTATGCACTATGATGCCATTTATGATGAAAACGTATGTGTATAGTATGTACAATGTCAGTGTATGTATGTATGTGTTTAAGCACACACATACATATATACATACTTATACACACATACATACATATATATACACACACTGAACTTACCATGACAGTGTCCCTTTCTGGGGAGTGGGTTAAGATGGAGATATAAGAAAATGGGAGATTTTGACATCATACAATTCTGGCCTTTTTGATTTTTTTCCCTGGTGAATCTGTATTAGTTTTATTTAAAAAATTTAAAGACTTAACAGAACACCATTTCCCATTTTCTCTTGAAAGAGACTTACCTATTAAGGTATATAAGACCTACTAAGGTACGTCTACCTTAGATTTTGAGTGGCAAATGCAGATATGTACAATTTTTATTCTCTTTAAAAAAAAAAAACTTTAGAGTTTTTGATGTACAAGGAGTTTTGAGATGCTAGCTTTCCTCTCCAAGTGCCAATTGAAAAGTTCATTTTCAGGTAATAATTCAAAAAGCAGAAATCAAAATATGGAAAACTGGCTGAGCACAGTGGCTCATGCCTGTAATCCCAGCACTTTGGGAGGCTGAGGCGGGCGGATCACCTGAGGTCGGGAGTTCAAGACCAGCCTGACCAACATGAAGAAACCCTGTCTCTACTAAAAATACAAAATTAGCCAGGTATGCTGGCACGCGCCTGTAATCCCAGCTACTCGGGAGGCCAAGGCAGGAGAATTGCTTGAACCCAGGAGGCAGAGGTTGCGGTGAGCTAATATTGTGCCATTGCACTCCAGCCTGGGCAACAAGAGCGAAACTCCGTCTCAAAAAAAAAAAAAAAAAAAAAAACCACCAAAAAAGGAAAACTCACATGGCATCTTGAAGAAGCTAGGGCTGTGTTTTGTAACTTTTCATTTGGATTTCTCCATACATGTTTTCATAGCCCTTAGCTAAATGGTTATAGAAATGATTTTCCTCCTTTGACATTTGTTAGGCACCTTGAATGGGCATAGCTCACCTTCCCTGCAGTGAGAAGGAAAATCAAAGTCCACTGAGTACCACTGCACTCACTTGTCCTGTTCCAGAATGTAGACCTGGCCACCATGGATTCCAGCCAATAGTAAAGAAGGGTTACATGCTAAAGAGGTTGAAATTTCTCATCCAGGTAACAGAGAAATTTGTTTTCTTCCATGTAGCACATATTGACTTATTTTATATAATTAAGTATTTAAATAGAGGCGAACTTACTTTTTTATTTTATTCATTATTCCACCTTCATTGTTTTTAATATCATGGACCATCTTTTGAAGCTGCCTGTAAAAAACAAAATTAAACAAAAGATATTAATAACCAGTCTGACTTTTTAAAAAAAGTCTTCTACTCTTCTCTAATACAAAAAAGAAGGGGAAAAAACCCCACCAAAACAACCTCCAAATGGGATGAATTATATTGTATTTAATTAAATTGACCATCTGCTACTTTAGCAAAGGAGAAGCATGACTGATTCTATAAGGAATATGGTCACTGGGCTGTGTCCCCCTCCGTTGGGATGCCTGGACCAGTCTCAGGCTGTGAAGAAAGATATTCTGATTCCTTGCTCATTGTCTTAGAGCATCCACATTACAAAGATAGATGCTACTCTGTGGACATAGCAGAGGCTTCAATCAGGCCCAAGGTTCTTTTTTGTTAAATGTTAGTAGGTAGCATCTATTAAAACTTCCGTTTAAAAGTTACTCCTACCTAGGAGTCATAAAGAAAATGACTATTAAATCTGGCTGATATTTGAAACTTCTGTAGAACAAAAAGTAATATTAAGGCAGGAGAATAGGGTCTGGAGGCAGGGAACCTAAGGCCAATTTGCACTGACTTCCTAGAACTGAATCAAATGGAAAACCCCACCTCTCCATGCACAAGTAACAAAAGGATCAGAGGCTACTACCTTTGCACTGTGTTATAGATGAAAAATGGAAAGTGCCTCTGATTGATCCCCTCCTGTAACCAATCAGACTGGTCCCAGGCCAGGTCTTCCTGTGTAACTTTGTACCTTAACTTCAGCCTCTGATTGATCACCTTCTGCAACCAATCAGACTGGTTGTGGGCCACTCCTTCATTTACATAGGATGTAACCAAGTAACCAATGGGAAACCCCTTGAAGGAAAATTCTGTAACCAGTGCTCTTGAGCCACTTGGTCAAGCCCATTCCCACTCTGTGGAGTGTACTTTCATTTCAGTAAATCTATGCTTTCATTGTTTCATTCTTTTGTTGCTTTGTTTGTGCATTTTGTCCAATTCTTTGTTCAAAATGCCAAGAACCTGGAAGACTCATGGTCAAGACCCTCCCCTGGTAACAATATGTATCAAGACCCTCCACTGGTAAGAATATGTACAAAATCAAAAGATAAATGACATGCTGAAAGAAATATTTGCAGCATATAGTAATAATAAGAAGAACTACATATTAGTTTGCTGCAAAAGTAATCACGGTTTTTGCCACTAAAAGTAATGGCAAAAACTACGATTATTTTTGCACCAGCCTTTCTCGATTTACAAAGAAATCTTACAACTCAGTAAGAAAAAGAGAAATAATTCAATAGAAAAATGAGCAAAAGATATGAACACACAGCTAACAGAAAACAAATACAAGTGGCCAATAGACCAATGAAAATATATTGAACATCACTTATATTTAAACAAATCTAAATCTAAACAACAGTGAGATGTCTTTTCGCCTATCAGACTGACAAAACATAACAAGTGTGATAATATCCAGTGTTGAGAAGGTAAATTGTTACAATCAAATCTATCAAGATTTAAAACATCCATGACTTTTGACCCAGCAATTGGACTGCTAAGAATTTGTCTTATGGAAATGGTCACAAAATGATATCAGTATATACATATAAGCATGTTTATTGCAGCATGATGTGTAAGAACTCTCTAATCTTCTCCCTGCTTCTTCTGCCCTCCCCACAACCATAACTCCGAAAACAACCCAATGCTCATCAATCATTAAAAGGGAACTAGTTAAATGAAGTCTGATAGATCCATGCAATGGAATGCCACAGACCCCTCAAAAAAAGAGGAATATACATCTATATTGCTGCCTGGAACTTCTACTTTCTAAAAAGGGGATTATTACTTTATGATGCTTTAAAATATTTGAATTTTTATAGCATGTGTAGATATTTGTATTATCTGTGTTATATACAAATATGGAGAAAAATATTATAATGGGAGGATAGGGCCATGTTATGTTTTCCTCATAATAATTTTCTGACTTAAAAAATGTATAATAAAATTTCACATGGTTCTTCCCTGAAAGAGTAGGATGTTTTAATTCACCTTTCAGGTAAATGTTTCCTTTGTTCTGAGAAAACTATTTGACTGGACCCTTTAGATAATGAGCTGTACACAGCTATTGTTCTTGTAGGAAATGGTGATTTCCCCCATAATCCTGAAAGCAGATTTCTCTGACTCTGGGAGCTAGGCCTTGGGTTAAGTAATAGAAATAGTTTAGCATAGGTCTAGGAAACTGTTGGTTGAGGACATCTGGGAGAAATACTACCTTGGCCCTTTGTGAATTTAGAATGCCCGTGCGGCAGAAGGGTTACTTTTTGGTGCAGCAGTGGAGCAGTTTAGAGGGTAAGAGGACAGCTTCTCAGAAGAACTCTGCCTGGGCGGGCCTGTGGGTGTCCTCTACCAAGTGTTAATTTAAAGCTAAACAATGCAGTGATGCTGGTGCTCTGCCGGGTCTGCTCTATTGAGGGCAGGCCCTCTAGCACTTAGGGAGTGGAGTGAAATTTACTGGATAGGGAATTGGGAAAAGGGAGATTGCTCAAAGGTAAAATGGGAACTTAGGCTGCGGATTTTGGGGAGATCTCTCTCCTTCTAGGGCTAATGGCTGTTAGGCGCTAGAGTGCTGAAAAGCACAGACAAACCTGAGGGATTTTCAGTGGTGGGGGTTGGGGCGATGGCGGGGGTGGTAGCCCTGAATCTGAGGCTGGGTCTGGGCCTCTGCTCTGAGAAAAGCCATAGCCAGAGCCATCGCTAGCTATTTTCAACCACATAATCCCTCTCTGCTGTCCCTGAATCTTCAGTAAGATCTTGTAGTAGCTGCAGCCCGGCCTCAGCTGGGCCTTGGGGAAGAGAGTGTTCTACTGGCATGGAAGGGTGGAGGGAGGACAGGCTGGAGTGTGAAGTAGAAGGATAGGAGAAACTTCTTTTGGGACAGCCGTATGGCTGCATCTTGGAGAATTATCTACATAAGTGAGGGACCCACTGAGGGGCCCACGTTCAAATGTATGTGTCAGGGGTCTGGTGCCAAGTCATTGTAATTTGGGTAACAAAGGAAATCAGACCATATTTTATACTCCCTAGCTAGGGAGGCCGCGCACACTGATGATACAAGTGTAAGAGCTCAGGAAAGAGCCAGGCACATATTATGGGCTCAGTAGCAGAGAGAAAAGGATGATTGAGAGACACACAGAGGGTCCCTCAGATGGGCCCGTGAGTTGCCCCAGAACTCTACAGTTTTCTAGAATTTGTTCACATATACTTTATGCCAAACGCTTTTCTCCTTTTCCTGAGGAACTATAGAGAATCTTCGAGATAGAGGAAAGAAGGAAATGAAAATAAGGGGTCTGGCAGTGGGGAGAAAGAGAGAGTGAGAGACAGACGGGGGGCGGGGGAGAGAGAGAGAGAGAAGAAGAGAGAAAGGGAGAGAGAGAGAGAGAGAGGTTGAAGTGGACTGATTGCAAGGAAATTCAATAATTTCATGTGGAGGGCAGAGGGCAGCTCTGGTTGTAAGCTGACTGTAACTGAATGGAGTATCTTTAGCTTAAGTTAATGCTTAACCAGGTTGAGGAGCAAAATGAGCCAGCAGTGAAGAATCCTATCAGAAATTTGTCAAGAGTGGGACACAGTCAGAGTAACAGGGAACCAGGGGCCAATTTGCATAAGTGATTTTGCTGTGGATATAAATAAACAGATGCAAAATGTTGCAAAAGAATTGGATGCAATTTTGTCATTTGCTCAATTTGGCATTTGGTGCTTCTTGGCATTTCCTAATTACTTTTTATTGTGTATTATTATAACAATAACAATTATACTATGTAACTATATAATTACAGTAAGTTACTGAAGTGTTACATAAACTATACTTTTTAAAGTTGATGCATAATAGCAGTAGATATTTATGGATGCATGTGATATTTTGATACATGCATACAATGTGTAATGATCAAATAAGGGTAATTGGGAAACCCGTCACCTCACCTCAAACATTTATCATTTCTTTGTGCTGAGCACATTCCAAATCTTTTCTTCTAGCTATTTTAAAATATACAATAAATTATAGTTAACTATAGTCACCCTAGATAAATTATACTTTTTATATTTTAAAGTTTTCTTCTCTGTCTGTATCTCATTCACACAAATTCTGATGTCTATAGACTGCTTTGTTACAACTGCCAAACTTCTGTGATCTGGTAAGACATAGTGACCCCAAACCAAGATTTGCTGTGATGCTGTTAGCTCATTATGTCAACTGTCCACGCATCTGGTGACGCACAGCTCTGCTGCTGTCTAGTATTGGCCATTTCATTTTGGAGTGCTTTTTGCTCCTTATTACAACTTATAGCACATGCCATAGCAAAAGAATGCACAACTGGTCTGTTCCAGGAGGGGTTGTTCTGGATTCAAACAGCAATCCTTTTACTGAGATGAGTTGTGTGTAGGTAAAGATAGGTAAGGCATAAAACAGCTTCACTTTGATTATCTCATTCAGAGATATCCTTCCATGGTGGGGAGATGGATAATAAGGTCACAATGTCCTAATCTTCTAAAGTCATAGAGAGAGAGCCATGCTCATGTAACAAAATAAAATGAAGAACAAAGCTTATCTAATACATGTTTTAAAATATATAAGTATTGTAATTTTAAGTAGTATGGCATTTTGGTATTTAAAAATGGTGAGCAGGTCATATAAATAATTATAATACTTACTTGTGTAAACCAAATCAAATTTTATATTCTCTCTTTTGTTTTTAATTTTCAAGCTTTTGAATTAAGACACGTAACTTAGTCACACTGTAGTAGTGTGACCCTGGGTAAGTCTGAATCTTGAGAGATTTAAATTCCAGGAAGCACTGAGAGTAGAAAAGTCACCATTTGAAAGTTACTGCGGTTTTTTGCCTTTAAAGTGCCTTACTTTAGAATCCGATAGACCTCAAGAGGGCTGTTGGACCACAACTGGCTGGGCCTCACCCCTGGAGATTCTCATTGGGTTGTCTGTGGTGCGTCAGAAAATCTGCATTTATTTTTTTATTTTTATTATTATTATTATTTTGAGATGGAGTCTCACGCTCTTTGCCCAGGCTGGGGTGCAATGGCATGATCCCGGCTCCCTGCAGCCTCCGCCTCCCGGATTCAAGTGATTCTCCTGCCTCAGCCTCCTGAGTAGCTGAGAATACAGGCACCTGCCACCATGCCAGGCTAATTTTTTGTATTTTTAGTAGAGACAGGGTTTCACTATGTTGGCCAGGCTGGTCTTGAACTCCTGGCCTCATGATCTGCCTGCCCCGGCCTCCCAAAGTGCTGGGATTACAGGCATGAGCCACCATGCCCAGCCCCTGCATTTCTAACAAATTCCCAGGTGGTGGTGATGCTACCAGTTTGCAGACCATCCTTTGTGCATGACTATTATAGATCATGCCTTTTTCTATTGTGGGCCTTTTAGTTGTGCCCAAGTAAAGCAAATACCTGTTTGGGGGAAAAACTAAGTTCTCATTAACTCAAGTGCAAAGTTTCAGACAAATAAATTGGGTGGTCAATTGGAAGCATAATTTGGGTGTGTGCTTTTCCGTCTGCAGCTTCTTTGCAGGACTGTTGACTTTTCTCTGTATGAATTCAGACTAACCTCTGCCTATATATTTTAATTTATTTTATAGTCATGTACTTTCTTCTTGAGCCACAGTTTGCAAAAGCTATAGAATGGAGATGAAGTGACTGCAGGCAGAACATGCTCCTCTCCTTGCGTGACAATGGAAAAGGGACTAGCCCTTCTTGGAGCAGAGTACCATGGTCGGGACCATTTTGCCATTGCTATTATAATATGGTGCTCTAAGTGACTAACACAGAATGCAGTGGGGGTGGCACTAAGACTCCACCTCATCCCTGTTGGTGGGGGATGGGCTGTCTTTGCTGTCACTAATCCTGCAAAGACTCCAACCTAGAAAAAGGATGTAAGAAAATGAGGATGTGGCAGGCAGGCCTCAGGCTTGGTACTGTGATGTTTCCTGTCTTCCCGGGGCCTCCTGGTTGTTGGTCCCTGTGCTGCAGGTTGAATAGAGGAATCTTCTAGAAGGATTCCCATTGAATAACCTTCCAATTTTTACTACCCATGCATAAGATGTACAGATTTTACACAACTAAGATCACTCTTGACATTTTGAAATCTGTGTGTTCCACTTACTATATTGTGAATATTTTCATAAGTGAGCACCATCCTTAGACTTTATCTGCATCTTTCCTTCCTCTGCAAACTGAGGGTCTTTTAAATACCTGAAACTCTGATCCAAGTAGGCGTGACAAGAAGTAGTGAATCAGGACCCCTCAGCTTGAGGGAGCAGAGAGATGACCAGACCACATGGCAATCTGAGTCCAGGAGAAGCAAAGGCTGTGTGAGAATAAGTGCCGAATGCCTTGCTTCTGGGAGCCTGGGATCAAGAGGCTTGGACCTCAGGGGCAGGGAGGGAGGGGACAATCTCAGGTTCCCTCTCGTGCCTTCAAACCCAGCCTCTCTTCCAGATCACCCTCTGAAACAGTGTTTTCTGGAGTAAGGTCTAAAGATTGCCTGTATTTATTTATTAGAAATTCAGATCACTGGACCCTAAACCATATCAATAGAATAAAAATTCCAGATAGGGCCCAGCAATCTGCTTTTTAACAAATTTTCTAGGCCTGGTGACTCTTATGCACACAGAAGGTTGAGAGCCATTTTTAAAGGATTAGGCCAGGCTGGGTGCGGTGGCTCACGCCTGTAATCCCAGCACTTTGGGAGGCCGAGGCGGGCCGATCATGAGGTCAGGAGATTGAGACCATCTTGGCTAACACAGTGAAACCCCGTCTCTACTAAAAATACAAAAAAAAAATTAGCCGGGCATGGTGGCGGGCGCCTGTAGTCCCAGCTACTTGGGAGGCTGAGGCAGGAGAATGGCGTGGACCCAGGAGGTGGAGCTTGCAGTGAGCCGAGATCGTGCCACTGCACTCCAGCCTGGGCGACAGAGCAAGACTCTGTCTCAAAAAAAAAAAAAAAAAAAAGGTGGGGGAGAAAGAATTAGGCCAGGTTTATCCCCTTCTAGGCTAAGTTTAAATGGAAAGAGCAAAAGAGACGACTTCCCAACCTCCAGAGTATCTTCCCCCATCCACCATAGCCTGGAATAGCTTTAACAACAAACCTTACTCTTTTCTCCTTAATGAGTGGCCAAAGGCTTACCCAGGCATTCTCCCCAGGAAAGGAAAGACACTGGCAAGGGAATTTTAGTCAATGGTATGATGTCTGCTTTCAACAAGGGGAAGACAGCAGAAGGAATCGGCTGTGGTTGCCAATGGCCAGGCATTCACCTTTACCTGGACTCAGATTAATACAAGTTGGGCACAGTGATGCTTCCAGCCTGCCTGCCTTCTCTTCCCAGGCAGCCTGGTGTCAGAGCAGGGACTCTGACACCAGGAGCTGACTGTATACAGCCCAGCCTTCTTCAATGAGTCTTTTTTTTTTTTTTTTTTGAGATGAAGTCTCGCTCTTGTCCCCCACGCTGGAGTGCAATAGCGCGATCTCAGCTCACTGCAACCTTCGCCTCCCGGGTTCAAGCGATTCTCCTACCTCAGCCTCCCGAGTAGCTGGGATTACAGGCGCCTGCCACCATGCCTGGCTAACTTTTGTATTTTTAGTAAAGACAGTGTTTCACCATGTTGGCCAGGCTGGTCTCGAACTTCTGACCTCAGGTAATCCGCCCACCTCGGCCTCCCAAATTGCTGGGATTACAGGCATGAGCCACCACACCTGGCCCTTCAATGAGTCTTTTATGAATTGAAGTTTCGACCTTACATCAATTGGCAGTCTTTGTACATCTCCTTCTTGGATGAAAAGGCAGGTTAAAGAAATGGTCTTGACTTTGACAGCACATTAGAATCACTTAGGGGACTTTTAATAATCTTGACACCCAGGCCTTGCCCCCGACCATTTAAACCAGAGTCATTGGCTCTCAGGGGATCCAATGTGCAGCCAAGTTTAAGAACCACTGATAGTGTTATCAGGATAGGAGAACTTTGTACATACCCCAGGGAAGATCGTCTGGCCAAGAGAGCACAAGGAGAGGAATCCATAGTGAGAATCCACAGAAGGGTATCTGCAGACTGAGAACAGCCCCAGGCACATAGAAGGATAAACAAGTTCAGGAAGGATGGAGTTGGAAGACATTGAGCTCTTCCAGGGCCAAGAGGGCACGGGGAGGGCAGCTGCATGCAGATATTTTGGCCAGATCACCAGAGGTGTCCAAGAAATTACATATTTGACAAAAACACTTTTCCAATAATTTTTATTAAATACAGGAGATGATTTAACAGATGATGTTATCTGTAAGAAGTACTTTTAAAAAAAGTTTAGTAGAAATAAGAAGATCATAAAACATCTTATTTTCCTTGTAGCTCTTTAGTGCTGTCACAGAGGACAATGAAAGGCAGGTTTCAGGATTTTTTTTTCATTTGTCTTTCAGAAAGGGTGGAATGCAAAGCATTGCTAATCAGAGAAAATCCCTGTTTAATCTGCATGTAGGAATGGATTAAAGAGTGTCTCAGGTGAAAGTGACTCTTTGTAAAGAAACAGAACAAATAAATCCTTCCTTCTTCATCCCCCGCATCCTAACCTCAGGTCCAGTTCTTGAGTTTCATCCTTTCAGTGTTCATAGGGCTGGTCCTCCTCTTTGAGCCAAGATCTAAGCCTACACTTTCCCCTTTACAACAGGAAGATGCAGCAACTGGCAGCAGGGACCTCCCATCCATGCTGTGAGAGCTTGTTAGGGCCTCTTTCAGAGAATGTTTCTAAAAACCTGGATTTCAACAGATCACTCCTTCCTCAAGAGTGCAGCAGCTCCCCGGTGTCTACTGAATCAAGCCTGAGCTTTTTGTCATGGCTCAGTCACTCAGTCTCACCCTGAGCTCCATGCTCATATAGAAATTTTATTTTTGTTACTAAATTTTAAAACAGCTCGATGATAGAAAATTGAAAACTGCCAATAAGAAAAAGGAAAAGGGCCGGGCGTGGTGGTTCATGCCTGTAATCCCAGCACTTTGGGAGGCTGAGGAGGGTGGATCACTTGAGGTCAGGAATTCAAGTACTGCAAGAACCCCTGGAGGCTGCTGGCTCAGCCCTTTGCTTTATCCACATATACTTGGGTATCCTTAGAATACCTGTGCTGGTACAATTGACCTGGTGTCTCCAATTTATATGTTTCTAAAATCAATTTGGAGTAGAAATCTCTGTAATGTTTTCTTTGGCCTATATAGAAACAAAAATGCATCCATGAATACTTTTTACTATGAACGGATTTTTAGAAACACTTTTTTAAACTTAAAATTTAAATACATTTAAATGCATTTAATTTAAAAATAAAAAAATTAATGATCATCATTAGATCTGCTGATTCTCTAGTTGACTTCCTCCTTTTTTAGGTGTTTAATATAATTGACTCTGAGTTTCTTTTTAAGATGCTACTAATATAGTATATTTTATTTTTGTTACTAAATTTTGAAACAGCTATATGATAGAAAATTGAAAACTGACAATAAGAAAAAGAAAAAGGGCCGGGTATGGTGGCTCATGCCTGTAATCCCAGCACTTTGGGAAGCCAAGGAGGGTGGATCACTTGAGGTAAGGAGTTCAAGACCAGCCTGGCCAACACAGTGAAACCCTTGCTCTACTAAAAATAGAAAAATCGGCTGGCAGTGGTGGCGTGTGCCTGTAATCCCAGCTATTTGGGAGGCTGAGGCCTGAGAATCACTTGAACCCAGGAGGCAGACATTGCAGTGAGACAAGATTGCACCACTGCACTCCAGCCTGGGCAACAGAGTGAGAATCCATCTCAAAAAAAGAAGAAGAAGAAGAAGAAGAAGGAGGAGAAGGAGAAGGAGAAGGAGAAGGAGAAGAAGGAAGAAAGAAGAAGAAGAAGAAGAAGAAGAAGAAGAAGAAGAAGAAGAAGAAGAAGAAGAAGAAGAAGAAGAAGAAGAAGGAGAAGAAGGAGAAGAAGGAAGAAAGAAGAAGAAGAAGGAGAAGAAGGAGAAGAAGGAGAAGAAGGAGAAGAAGGAAGAAGAAGGAAGAAGAAGGAAGAAGAAGGAAGAAGAAGGAAGAAGAAGGAAGAAGAAGAAGAAGAAGGAAGAAGAAGGAAGAAGAAGAAGAAGAAGAAGAAGAAGAAGAAGAAGAAGAAGAAGAAGAAGAAGAAAAAGAAAATGGAGTTTATAAGCTGGCATCCTTGGATCTTCAGGCTTGAAACTTCTGAATGTTCTTTAACCCTTTCTCTCTCTCTTTGACTCTTCATCTCACATCTCTAGTCACATCAAAAGGGTGAGGAACAGCAGCCAGGTATCAGGAACAGCAAGTGCAAAGGCTCAGAGGTGAAACTGTCTGAGATGTTTCGGGTCCAGTGAGCAGCTGAGAGTGGCAGGAAAGTAGGTGTTGAGAGGATGTTTACAAGACGAAGATGAGACCGCTGGGAGCAGAGACAGATAGTCAAGGGACCTGTTAGGCCAAGGAGATGGGGGGTTACAGGCGTCCTGCTGGAAGCCCTTGGAGACCTTTCCTCGGGGTGTGTCATGATGCGGTTGGAAGAAAGGAAGACGACCTCGGCCTGGGACAGTGGTGGCTGGGACACCAGTATGGAGGCAACTCTGCCAGGCCCAAACCTCAAACTCATGACAGCATGGTACCAAAGGCAATGGAATAACACTAGGAGTGCCCTGTGGGCCTCAGCTGTGCGAAAGGACCAACAACTCTCAAAGAGGACATTACTGAGACAAAGTGCCATGTTGGCCATACTGGGGCCTGAGATAAAATAAATCAGCAGGACTGATTCTGTCTTCGTTTAAAATTCCGGTAGTTTCTTCATCATGGATTTTTGGGCATTCATTTTGATTTTTAAAATATTATATTAAATACTATTTGTATCAATTTATTAATGAGGGTTACCCCTTAAAATTTAATGTCATGATTTGCTGTTTTATACATGACTCATTTTGTTTTATTCCACAAATATTCAGTGTGTGCACACTGGGCATGGCACATGCAGGCTACAGAGCTAACCTGAACACAAACCTGACCCTCTTGTAATGCAGGAAAGGGGCCCCTTTCACCACCTTATCACATGACAGAAACCTTCTGGCCTATGTGAAGCCAGGGGACAGATATAGGCAGACTGGAGAATTCTCTGATTCACACAAAACCTCCTCCTGTCAGGTCACTTCTGTCTTAAAGCTGAAGTCTTCAGCCACCAACCCATCGTTTTGAAGCAGCATGATACTTTTTAGTGACTATCCTGTTATTTGCATGCAGCAGGACTCTTACGACAACTTCTCCCCCTCCACTCTTTCTAAAGCCTTGTCCATTTCTGGCACCGGCTTCCTAATGCTCACTTCCTCCAGCCTGGCCTTGCTATGAAATAACAGGAATTATATTTAGATTTGCAAATTCAGCACTGGAGGCTGCTTCCTTCTGGAGAGTGAGCTCATGGTGGAGCTGGCAGAGTTTTGACAGCTTTGGCAGTCCATTCCATGGTGTGATAATGTGAACAAGCCCCTCAAGGTCGAGTTAGTGGCCTTCTCCTCCATTTCACAGATGCAGATACTGAAGCCCAAAGAGATCAGAGATCATGAGCGTCTCAGACTATACAGCCGACTCCGAATTTTGCCTATAATTAAGGTAGTCACAGAAATTTGGAAGTGAGAGAGACTTTGGGAATATCCTGGGTCAACCTCCTCTTATGCCAAGGGAGGAAATTAAATTCCAGGGAAATTTTGTGATTGCCCTGAGATTAATTTAGTTGAGGACTCCTCCAACTCTTTTAGTCATACCTTTCCTTGCCCTTCCACACAAGGCTCGAGCCCCCTGCTAGAGAAGGTGGGGGGTACCTCCATGGCCAGATGTAACCCCCACCTTCTTATGCCACAGTTCAGAGCTGTGATTATAGTACAGTAAGCCATTGTTGAAAGAAGCGTCATGCATGCCAGTGATCAGACTTGGAAAATCAATAACGGTAAAAGCCAGCATTTATTGAGCATGTGCTATGTGCTAGGTACTTTGTGTGCATTATCTCATTAACCCTCATAACTACCCTGTGAGGGAGGTCCTATTATCCCCATGTTTATATTGTGATAAAAAACACATAACAAAAAATTTAGCATCCTAACCATTTTTAAGCGTCCAGTTCAATAGCATTAATATATTCACATAGTTGTAGTTATCCCTGTTTTTATAGATGAGAAAATTTGACTTAGAGAGGTTAAATAATTTGCCCAGATCCTACAGCAAATAAGTGATAGAGCTGGAATTCAAAATCAGGTCTGATTCCAGAGCCCATGCTCTCAACCCACTCTGGATGATACAGGCTAACTTCTTTCAACTTGGCCCCTCACCAGGGCAGGCGACTGGCTTCAGCACCTATGGGCCTCTCTGGATACCTTCCTCTCTGCCCCTGCAGACAGCATCCATTCCCTCTACCAGCCCAATAATCTTTACTGTGACACATGTGCCCCCACCCCTGCCTTGCTATTGGTCCCCAAGGTTAGACATTGTTCTAGAGGGGAGCGTCGGCTCTTAAGGGCCTGTTTCAGACTTTGGGAGGAAGAGGGAGAGTGGAAAGAGGAAGGGACAGATGGCACGGGAAATGGGAAGGAGAGGGGGTAGGGCATGTGGGAGTCAGGAGGGTATGCGGTAGCGGCCCTCTAGGGTTTAAAATGTGCTCAGAAGTAGGGTGGCTGAACAGAGGAACTGGAAGAACACCACCATAATCCATGCATCCTTTCTCAACACCCAAGGCAGAAAGGCCCCCTGAGGGTCCTGGAGTGGAGGAGCTGTGTTCCCTTACACACAAGCATCTTGCTGCCAGGGCTGTTTCTTACTATCCACTTATTAACCGTATAAAGTAATTTATAAGTTTCTCCAAGCAGTTCACACCCTACCTTTTTTTTTTTTTTTTTTTTTTTTTTTTTTTTTTTTGGCTTGTTTCTTTTTTTCCTACTGAGATCTGCAAATATTTTGTGGTAGTCTTTGGCATGTCTGAACAGCTGAGCTTGGTTATAAGCAGTCAGAAACTGGGCTGACTTGGCACAAGCAGGAGTAGGGATGATTCCACTAATACCCTGTGTCCTTCAAAAACCCTGGTACGATTTACCCTATCAGAGGCAGTTAGGCATCAGGCGCACCACCCTGAGACTGATGAGATGGCAAGGAAATGATGCTATACCTGCCTTAAGAAGTTCTTAGAAGCTTTGTCACTTGATTTGACAGCTGAAATTGGCATGGCCCTTCCCCTCTCTGACTTTAGGGGCCAGAGGTCCTTGGGGCTTCCAGGGATACAACACTTTCCTTTCCTTTAGCACATTGGAATGCTTGCTGGACCCTGCTTTCACCACCCATCTGGCAGAGGTCTTGGATAAAGGGAAACTTCCTCATAAAAGCAGATTGCAAAAACCAAAAAAGTTAAGGGAGACTCCTGTGTTCATAGATGACACAGACTCTTGGGTTTGGAAGAACACTAAGAGGTCATGTCATTTAGTCCCTTCTCTGTGTCTGACTCTGATGTGCTCATTGTTCTGATGAGGTGCTGACAGCTGCACTGTGCATGTGTTCACTGTCTGTCCTCTACCAGCATAAAAATGCGAAATTGACGTCTCTTAAATCGAACGAGCTGCCAATAAGTTTGTAAAACCAAGCGACTGATAAGTAGTTCTAGTCATGTTTCTGAAAATGCAGTTCTACATAATTCCAGCAAATAAAAGTGTCTTAAGAATTTGAATATGTTCTTTTAAAAAATTAACTTAATGGGGGAAACAGGAACTTTGGCTATATCTACATGGCATGATATATATAGTATTGTCATCTACTTGTCCTGGCATCCATTTCTGCAGGTAAAAGCAAAGATATTTTCAGGAAGTAAAGAGTGATTTTGAGGGATGGCATTTCTCATATATTGAAAAAGTTTGACCCAGTTAAATTCTTCTTGGCTCTGAGAAAACAAAGATATTGGGAATGTCTTATATGTAGGGGTAAGGGTGAAAGGAAGCATTGTAATTCATTAAAAGCATCTACAAATGTTTGTCAATAATACATTTAAATAAAAACCTTGAAACAATATCTTTTTTTTTGAGACAGGGTCTCATCTTTTTTCTTTTTTTTTTTTTTTTTTTTTGAGACAGGGTCTCACTCTGTCACCCAGGCTGGAGTATAGTGGCGTTATTTCGGCTCAGTAAAGCCTCAACCTCCCTGGCTCAAGTGATCCTCCCACCTCAGCCTCCTGAGTAGCTGGAACTGTAGGCATGTGCCACCATGCCCAGCTAATTTTTTGTATTTTTTGTAGAGACGGGGTTTTGCCATGTTGCCCAGACTGGTCTCAAACTCCTGAGCTCAAGGGCTTTGTCCACGTCGACCTCCCAAAGTACTGGGATTACAGGTATGAGCTTCTGTGCCCGGCCAACAATATCTAGTGGGTCAAAAAAATATATAATCATGGGTCCCCAAAATACACTCGTTTATGGTAAATATAGGAAATTGTTTAATTATCAATTTTTAAATTGTGGTGAAACATACATAATGTAAAATTCACCATTTCACCCATTTCAAAGTGTACAACTCAGTGGCATTTAGTAAATTCACAATATTGTGCAATCACCACCACTACCTAGTTCCAGAATATTTTCATCACCCCTAAATAAAACCCTAGACCCATGAAGCAGTCATTAGCAATTTTAAAGCAGATTTTCAAAATAATTTACTTTTGAGGTATTTTCATGAATAGCTTTTGTTTTCGTCATGCTAAGAGGTTGTTAACAGAATTTACCCTAATAGGTAGCATCGGGTATATTAAGCCCAATCATCTAAGGTTGGTTTGGCAACTGTGATGATCTTCGAGTATGAAGATGATGTGAAATCAGAAGTCCTGCCATGGTAAAAAAGAGAACTTTGACCCTGAACAGGCTGTAAAGATCATCTAAAAGCCAAAACAATCATATATATGTAGAGAGTTCATTTTTTTCAATGATTTTGTATTACATTTGCCATTTTCTTTTTTGAAATTATAGTTCTCATGTTTGTATGTGATTCTCATAGTTATTTGCACTAAAATGAAATATTCTTTCCTTCCTGGTATGTTCAATATTGAGTAGGGACATTAATACACTTTCTATGCTTAAAAATTATTTTTCATACTGAAGCTTTTTATACTTTGAACCAAGTAAAGTTGTAAAATGAAGGGGAAAAAATAGAATGGAGCTGGGGGTCATTTCACTCTAGGTATGAGCTCAGACTTTCTTGTCTTCTACTCCAAGGACCCTTGGTCATAGCCTCCCTCTGGAGAACTCCCATTTACTTAGGTGTGGTCTCCCACCTCTGGCCTTTCCCTCCTTCTTATCACCATGTTCCTGAACAATGTTCCATTTATCCAGCTAAACTATTGATTGAACCACCTCTGTGAGTGGGTAGGAGAGTTCTCTGCCCCCTTGGTCTGAGTTGGTTATCAGATAAATGAGTCCTGCGTAGGTTCTTGTGACAGATGACTCAGTGCCTGAACCTATTACACTTAATGATGTTTAATTTTGAACCAGAACATTGAGACACTGCCGTATCCCATGTAGATGCCTCTCTAACAACACAATCCAGGGCACCAGGGAAGCACAGACCAGGAGGAAGTGGACATTCATTGAGCTCTTACTCTCCAGTATACAGAGGTACCGTTCTAATACCCCTGCTTTATGTTATATATTATTGAGATATTATGATTCCCATTATTCAGATGAAAAACCTGAGGCTAAAAGGGATTAAGTGATCTTCTCAAAGACCACGAGCTTAAGTGCAGAGCAAATGTTCAAATCCACGTCTGCCTGATTCTTTCTTTTCAGTAAGACAAAAACACCTTCCAGGGGCACCTCTTAAAATACCACGTTGGTGCCATGTGCTTGGTCTGTATATAAGACCAGCTCTGCTCTTCATAATTATAACTCACTCTCAGATTACCTGAACGATTGTGGGAGCATTCTTTGCAAAATATATAGCAGTAGGATACCAGACACGCCTGAGTCAGTGTGGAATTCAAGTTTGGGCCTGGAACACACAATTGCCTGAAATACTGACAGCAGGAATCCTCAGAAGGCTTTCTGACTAGTAAGTGACTGCTTTTTTAATTTTAAAACAAACGTCCATGAAAAGTAAAGAACACAGACAAAGCTTGAATGTTACATTGGCCAGTAAATTACACAGGCAGACATGGAGGGGTCATTCTAGAGCTTGAACAGGTGACCTGGCCTCTCTGGGCCTCAGCCTTCTCATCTGTGGAATAAAGGGGCTGGAGAGATGTCCTTTCAGTCCTCGCAAGGCGAATCTCTGTGCTTCTCCATGGAAGCCTGTGTCTCTGCACATTGTAGCAGCAGGCAAGGCCCGAGTCCTCATGGAACCCACGACCAGCACTGGCTGCATAATTTCTGGGGCCCAATGTAAAATGAAAATGCAGGGCCCCTTGGTTGAGATTGTTAAGAATTTCAGGACTGCAACAGCAGAGCATTAAACCAGGCACAAGCTCTGAGCACAGGACCGTGTGCGACTGTATGGCCACACGCCCAGGAAGCTAGGGACCTGTGCTGCGTGTTCCCTACAATGTGTGAAGGAAGGGAATCTGGAGTAGGTCTGGGGCCCCCAGCCAGCATGGGAGGCAGGGATGCTCCTGGGGTAATGAGAGCCTTCCTTAGGAAACTGGCCAACAGAGAAGTGTGGCTCAGCTAGCAGTCACCACATGTCCTTCAAGCTGGCTTCTTTGTCTTGCTTTTGAAATTAGCATTGAAATAGCCATGCTGGGCTGAGGGAAATGATCTGTTTGGAGGCCTAGACCATAGTGCTGCAAAAGGGTTGTGAAAACATCAGGTTAAAAAATAAGGCTGCAGGTGTAGCTTCTGGTGGACTCCCTTTCAGAAGGGAGGTGAAGGCAGGACAGGTAGGAAAAGGTGGTGAAATAAGGAGGAAGGGCTTGTGGGGAGGGCTCTTTATGCGGGAGCAGATAGCCCTCAGCTGTGGAACAAAGCACAGGGAGGAAGGAGGTGAAGTCAGACTTTCTTGCTCATTGCTGGATGGAGACAAATACGCCAGTAATGAGGAGGCTCAACACACAGTGAAGAGGAGCAACCTCCTGAGAGAGGGTTTCCACCGCAGCAGCCAACCCCAATGTCCAGTGTCAGCCCAACACAAAAGCTGCTTCCCTACAGCTGTGCTGGGGAACCCTGAGGTCATGTGGGACCTAGAGGACGGCAGCCAGCATCACACTTCAGGGTGCTCTGCTCTCTTGATCTGGAGCAGGGACTTGGGTAGGGGCTGGAATTCCACCCCATCAGCAGGTGAGGCCCATTTCTGGAGCAACAGGTGAATCATACTCTTAATTCCTAATAATGTGCATGGTTCCTAGGGGCCTAGGAAGCCCAGCATAAACGTGGAATGAAAAAACTAAGGCTGCCTTTGAGCGCTTAAACCTCAACATCTGACAGAGCAAACACAGAGAAGCAAGGTCACCCTCAAGAAGCAGAATGGCCCCAAGTCTGTGAGATTTAAGGGGGACCTGATGGAATGTAATCACCAATCCAGAGACACAGGGTGTCCAATGGGAGGCAGTAGCGGTACCTCTCTGACCTCCATTCTGCAGAGACAGAGTCTTGGTTAGGTGGACTTAAAAGGCCTCCTTAGTGAGGCTCTGTCTACAGTGGGCAAGAGCAACGCAGCCCTGCAAGCCTGGAGGCAGGATTACCCAAGAGCCTTGAGCATCTGACATTGCAACAGACAGCACAGGCTCTTCTGAGCACAGGACCCTGGGTCCTTCACATAGACCTCCTCTCATCATTCCTAATATGCAGAACAATCACAAAAAGCGTTTCCTGAGATCCAGATACAATCAAAACCAATTTAAAGAGTTATTTTGGAGGGGGACAGGGGAGACATAGAAATGCTTAATAGAGCTGGAAAAAAGTCTTTAATGAAAAAGATTGAACGCTTAAAACCTACCCATTGGTTTCAAAAAAACATATACACACTGGCCAGAGGGAGACCAGACAAGACAGGGTGAATCCTGCTCCAGAAACTCTCCCAGCTCATGGAAGAATTATTCCAAATACATTCCTCTTGGACACTGCCACAGAATTTTCATATATAACCAAGAAGATTAAAGGATGGACAAGCAAACGCATTTCATCTCTTCTCCACCAGCTGCTTTGTCTTTTATCCAATGTCTTCAGGCAACATATTCTGCTCTAGGACAAGCACAGTGTGTGCACCTCTGTCCAGAATTTGGCCTTAATATTATTAATATTATTTTTGAGACATGGTCTCATTCTTTCACCAGGCTGGAGTGCAGTGGCATGATCTTGGCTCATTGCAGCCTCAACCTCCTGGGTGATCCTCCCATTTCAGCCTCCTAAGTAGCTGGGACTACAGACACATGCCACCACACCAGACTTATTTATTTATTTATTTATTTATTTGTTTATTTATTTTTGTAGAGATGGGTGTCTCGTTATGTTGACCCGGCTGGTCTTGAACTTCTGGCTCCAAGCAATCCTCCTGCCTCAGCTTCCCAAAGTGCTGGGATTGCAGGCACGACTCACTACACCCAGCCAGAATTTGGCCATTGGATCAGACTCACAAGCCCTTGAACTTCTTAATGGCTGTGTTATCACATAATATGCTTTTTACCTCAACATTAAGAATTTCCACTCCAGATTTTCTCAGTCCACTTGAAGAAGTGGAAACAGACTATTTATTCCAAGATGACCTTATGTCTGGAAATCTTTTCCTGCTCTCACTTTTCTACCCAGGAGAGAGCAACTTATACCTCAATGGTGCATATAGTTCATGGGATCTAGTTTTGTTTGACACAACTTTTTAAAAGGAACATCAAATTGAAATGCAGGCCTAAGGATTTATTGCCCCTCCTCTAGGCAATCCCTCATCCAAACCATCCCAGACAGGAAACCCAGTGTGATCTGAGCAAAGACCACAACAATGGCAAAGATATGTATTGCCTATTCTGAATTTTAAATACATATTGTCACTATAAGCAAATAGAAATGAATATTTGCTTATTGTTCTGAAGAGAACATTTCACTTAGTCTGAATCAGGGTTTCTCAACAGTGGCAATATGGACATTTTGGGCCAGATGATTCTTTGTTGTGGAGACTGCCCTGTACAATGTAGGATGTTTAGCAGTATCTTTGGGGACTAACTACTAGTGTCTGTAACACTCCCCAGTTGTGACAACCAAATGTTCCCTAGGGGATAAAATTGTCCCTGATGGAGAACCATTGATCAAAATGATCCAGCTATGTCTTGCAGGAGGCTGGGGAAGGATGCTTCTGTGGAGTCTATTAAGAAGCCAAAGAAAGCCAAGTATTTTAATTTCCCTAGAACAAGTTAGCCTTTAATTTTTCTCTCCCTTTTTTTCTTGCTCATGTAAGACCTTCTTTGAAAATGAACCAAGCTGATAAATTCTCCCAAGAACAGATGGGGTTAAATCACCTGTAGGGAGAAAACAAGAGATCGTCTGTAAATACGTGCCTGAACAGTTTGGCACCAGCCCAGTTCTTTTCAATCCAGTAATCTAGGAGGCAGGGCTGGAAAATAACTGTGATTTGGTCCTTGGAAACCTAATCGATTGTATCATAGTCCATTTGGAAACATGCTGTGTGAAAAGGAAGGTGCTGTTCAGCCATGGTACACAATCATTGGGTCCAGAAGAGAGGTTCCTCGGACATGTGGACTCTGGTTTAGGGTTTTCCTAGCACAGCCATGCCCAGAGTGGGTGAGGAAGTTGCCTTGCGTTTTCTTGGCTGATGACTCTGAAGTCCACTCGCACTAAGCCAGTTTCTGATAACGTGGCTCCCATGTGGCTTGCCCACAGGGAGGAAGAACCCTTCTCAGCTGCTCTGGGTAGTCCATCCACTGGTGTGGCACAAGATGGTCCAGTTAAGTGGCTTCTCATCCAATGGGATGCAGGTAGGCAGTGTGAGGGGATGGGAAACCAGACTGTCCAGGAAGTGGATCTAATCTCCACCACTACATGCTGTGCCTCCTGCCTGCAGCTCCCCTGAACTTTGCCACCCCAGTTAAAAGGAGTTGGAACCACAAATAGGAAGAGCAAGAGAGACAGCAAATGCCACTCAGCATGGGTGGGTTGAGGTACTGGTGGTTGTGTTTGCTTTTTATTGACTTGGTATACTGACTAAGTGGCAAATACTCTTCTGGGAACTTCAGTCCATGTTGTCTCACTTAGTCTTCACACAAGCCTGTGAGGAAGGCATCTCTAGTTTCGTCTGGCAGCTGGGAAAACTGAGGTGTAGAGAAACTGAATGGCTTCAGCTAGTAACTCTCCATTAGAATCAGCCCTGTTGGGCCCCAATGGCATGGTCCTTCTAAATATATCAAGAAATATTTCCTGAGAGTCCTGAGATAAAATGGTAGCCTTCGAGAATGTAACATAGGTCGAACATGGTCTCTGTGCTTAAAGGATCACAGCATCAGAGCTGAGAGGGACTTTGGGAAATGTTCTCATTTTGTAATTTGAACCAAACAAACATAGGGGACATGGGGGAGCTAATAACCTATCCGGGATGTTGTGGAAGAAAAGGAAAGAAAAGGCATATATGGAAAAGCCATAAAGAAAACCTGCAGGGTGTGGTAGGTGAGTGGGTATCAGCTGAGGTGGAGAGGGAAGGGTGACTCAGTGTGAGGGCTGACGAGGATACCATCGACCAAAACAGGGAGGATCTGAGAGGCAGCTAGTTGTGGAAAGGTGAAAAGAAGGTGAATTTGTTTCTGAAGAACTGAACCAGAAAAATCAAGGAAGTAAAAACTCCAGTTGAAAACTCCAAGCCCTGAGAAGAGAAGGCATGTCTCAGAATCCATTAGATAAGGTCTCAGTGAGACCCCTACCAGGAAGACCCAGACACCCACGGCAGGGCTCTGTCATGCTTAACATTATTAGTCACTTAGATGAAGGCAGAGAAGGAATGTTTGTCACATCTGCAGTCCATGCAAAGCCAAGTGTCACAGATGTCAGAATCAATAGACAAAATAGTCAAAATAGCCAGAAAGAAGAAATGGAACCAACATGAAACTAATCAGGGATCAATGGAAAGTCCCTGTTTATCTTCAGAAAATCAATTACAGAACTATAGAATTAGAATAACAACAGTAATGATATTAATAGCTACTATTTTAAAAATCCTATAATCACTATGTGCCAGTTGCTTCACAGAAAAATTTATTTAAACCTTACAATAGCCCTACGACATTGGTACTGTTATTATTATCTTTATCTTACAGGTGAGGAAACCAAGGAGATTAGGCAATCTTGCCTAAAATCACAAAAATCTTGATTTTTCTAATGGAAAAATGCCATACTCTTTAATCAATAAGATAACTGGGGAGACCCGATTTGACCACACTTGTGTCAAAGACGTTTTCTAGTTGTAAAAATGAGCAGGAATGTGTTTGTTTATGCTACAAAGAAAAATACACAAGCACAGATGATGAGTCAATTGGGAGGTTATTAAAAACTAAACATTTCATTTTCAAGTTAGTTTTACTAATTTGAAAAGGGATATTTGCAAAGTGATTCAGGATTGTAAATTTTGAAGTGTTCCCCTAGAAAGGTGAAGTTTTTATGATCATAGGAATGTTTACTGTGGAACGATTAAGAACCCAGGGCTTAATCAACTGAAAGAATCAACTGAAAGAACCTAAGTTGATTCAGTAGGAATCAACTGAAAGAACCTAAGTGTCTATGGACTCCTACTAACAGAGAAGCCTACTTTAGCAGGCCTCGGTGGGAGCAAAAACATGAGAATCTGTGGTCACAAGCAACTTAGCCATCTCACCTATCTCTATTCTTATACAGCAGAAACTCTCAAGGTGATGACCCGTCCCCAACTGGGTTCATCCAGAACATTCCCTTTCTTCTTCATTTTGAGAATTCCTTGTCTCCTTCCAATCCTGCATGCCCTCCTTTCCTTGGATGACTCTGCTTCCCCTCTCCTCCTAGTAATTCCTTCTGCTCCACTCTCTTTTCAGTCCTGGGAATATACTCCCTGGATCAAGGTCATTTCTTTCAGTCCTCTGGATGGACACTCACTGTCTTTCTATTTTTGTGGCTAAGAATTTGAGCAAATTCTCACCTAAGCCTAAGAGTATAAACATAACTGTCCACTTTTATGGTCATCTGGTGCCAAATAATTACACGGTTAATCAACCTTCAGAATTGATGTCAACCAGTCAGGACAGAGGACACAAATCACAGGAGCAAGTATTTCATCTATTGACTCCTCACCATCCCATCTATCTAATTATGGAAAAGAGTTAAGATGGTGCTTTGAGCCCATTGAGTTTACAATTTCATTTCTTTGAAAAGTTCCACGTCAACAGTACATTTTACCACAACAGGATGATTCTATAAAGACAACTGAGTAATCAAGTGGAAAAAAAGTTACTTTTATGTAAGCAGATGAGTGTAGTGTATGATTATCCATGGTATAATTTTGGTTTTCTATCCCATAATCTATGGTTGTATGTTGCCCATCAACTGCTCTGTGATCAAGCTGGACTTTGTCGCAAAGGGAGGAATCATAAAATGATTTAAGTTCTAGCACCTTTACTTAAATTCCCATCTGGATTCCCTGAAAGAGAATGCGTTTCTGTATAGAATATGTCTGAAAAAAAAAACATTTGGAATCCTCCTGTTCATTCAGAGGAGGGTGCCTAGTTAGTTTCTTTGCCATGTCTTTCTGCCCTCTCCTTCCCTCTTCCTTCTCACTGCCATGTCCCAAGTCCAGGCCTACAACCCTGGATGCTTGGGTTACTTAAGTGCTCCTCCCTCCCACCAGATCCCTGCCTCCAGTGTCCCTCCCACTCCAACGCATCCTACCAGGCTCCTTTAAGCCTACTGTCATGACATTGCTAACAGCTAACAGCATAACCTGTTCTCCAACTCCCTATGGTCAGGGCACTCACCATCCTTTGCAACCTGGACCCACCCTATGTGTCAAATCATACCAGGACCTTCAGGTCCCACATTCCCTACTCTTTAGTTTCCGCTGGACAGAAAACTCTCCTCACCATCCCACAAATGGACCATACTTGTGTTAAGCTTTGAGTGACAGCCTCTGTATTTCCTCCCTCCCAGCATATAACATGTTTCCTCCAATTTTCCAGTATTTTATAATTTTACCCACCTCTCAAAGCCTACCTCTTAAAAGTATCTTCTCTATGAAACCTCCTCCTGCTACTCTAAGTCTCTTCTTATATTCCTTCAGTCACTTACAGCTTCCATTGTATCACCCCCGCCCCTCATGAGGGTGTAGCTATTTGAGACCAAGGGCAAGAATGAGGTGCCTTCTTGTCCCGTCAGTGCTGATCACACAGCAGCACTCAACAGCATGTTCTTGAAATGGTTGAATGCAGCTGATGTTGCCTACTGATCCCAGATCATTGGTGCATTTCACATTACCTTTTACCAAGCACCTCCTAGGCATAAGACCTGTATTCTACTGTGAAGGTTGTCCCTCTGCCAATTCCAGACTTTCGCTTAAATATTGTCTCAAAAGCTTCAATTCTCTGGCTCCTTGTTATCTGTGATTACTTGTCTGCTACATGTGTCACATCACCCCCTGAACATTTGGCTAAGTTCCAATATGTAGTCAGAATAGAAAACACTCCCTGAACGGAGGGGAACATCACACACTGGGGCCTGTCAAGGTGGGGGACTAGGGGAGGGAGAGAATTAGGAGAAATACCTAATGTAGATGACAGGTTGATGGGTGCAGCAAACCACCATGGGACGTGTATACCTATGTAACAAACCTGCACCTTCTGCACATGTACCCCAGAACTTAAAAGTATAATTAAAAAAAAAAACTGTTTAAAAATGTGAAAAAAAAAACGCACTCCCAGAACTTTAAAAGTTCCAGTCTCTGAAAGCCATGATGCCATTACAATGAGACAAAAAGAAGATCTTCAAAAGCAAAATTTGGGGAAGTTGTCTTTTCCATAGCTCCTTGACTCATGCCCATGGGGCCGCTTCTGGTTTATTCTTTTTAAGAGGCTTGTTATAGATCACTGTTACGTTGACATGAGGGCATTGGAAAGAGATCTAATCCCTCCAAACACACTTGTCATATACACCCACAAAATAAATGAGACAATAAAACAATGAATAACAAATGATTATAGCTATCCTTAAAATTAAATAGTAACCGGCAATAAAATGGGTGAGGACTCAGTTTAGAGAAACCCTTCCTTAGAAAAGTTGGTTGCATTCAGATTCTAAAAGTTGACCTTCAGTAGAATCTAAGCCCTTGGCATTTGTTTTATTATCTTTCCAGAGCTTTACACTTTATTGTAAGAGGCAGCTAAAGCAAGTCTCTCTTGTTCCTACACATTTCTTTAAGAACTCAGTCCACTTCCCTATAGTAAGTGCCACCCACTGGAAACTAGCAAAGCATTCCAGGATTTCAGTATTTCTGAGATGCCATAAGAGCACTGGGGGGGAAAAAAAGGAGATGAAGAAGGGTATTGGGTGGGGAAAATCTTACCTCAACTTCTGACTGGCGGGGACGGTTATTTTATTAAGCTTGTCCATTCTGTTTGGTAATTGTAAGAGACAAGAATAACTGTCCAGTGGTCCCGTCAGCAGTTCCTGGCCCTCCTAGGGAGCAGCATGGTAAGCCTCTGGTCTCAAGGGTTCCGGCCACTCAAGTCTGATTTCTGAGAGTGCAGGCTGCTGGCAAACACCCCTGCTCTAGGGAGAAGTAAAACTTGCCCGAGCACATAGTCAAGTTTCATGTTTCTACATAATCATGTGATCTGGATAGCCAGCCAGCTTGGTGATTACTCCACTTTGTGTAAACTTTAATAATGAAACCTATTGGGCATGCAAATTTCTTTCCAGCTGCTTTCTTTTACAATCAGATTTGTAACCAGGTTAGGACAAGTTTCTGGCTGGTCACTACTTCCTGTTTGTCCCAAACACATATAGTCTGTTTCCAGCAGGTGCGTGCTATAACTGGGAACTTCCTGGGCTCAAGGAAAAGCAGAGTAATCAAGTCCATCTGAACCTCTCTTGGAGACTTTCTGCTTATTTGCATAAAGTCATGGATAAGCTTTTTCTACTTATAGAACCATTATATAAAAATGGCATTTTTGTGCTTTTTCCTACCCCCTGATGCAGGCAATACATTTAAAAATAAATATCAGGTTGGCAGTGGCATGGTGGTAACAGTTTACTCAGAGAATTAGAGTCTCTCTTTTTCTGGAGCTCTATTTAAAATGGGATGGGCAATTCTCTGTTCATCTGGGGGTAGGGATGGATGACTCAGGAAAGGGGAGATGAACTCCATCGTCAGATGTGCAGCCTCCTTATTGCCTGATAGAGTCAGGAGTTACCTTGCCGATAGCCAGATGCTTTCAAACAAACCAGGATGTACCCAAAAGTCAGATGAGAACAAATCTAACAGTTTCACAACAATGCAATTCCTACATCAGGCCATTCTGAAGTCCTAAAAGCAGAACGCCACTCCCCTCCTTGCATTTGCCTCTTCCTGTCCTGTCCACCACTTGCTCATCACACCCAGTGACAACGCCAGACACGAGGCCATCTCAAGCTCTGACAGGTGGGGTGAGGCTGGGAGGAGGGAGCCATACCTGCAGGGGCTGAACCTATTCAGAGAACTCTACTTCCCTCCTGGAAGACTTTATATTTCCTTCTGCCTAATCTGAAAAATGCTGATTTATCTGTTGTTTAAAGAGCAGCCCGCAGTCCAGGGTCAGGGAGGAAGAAAATGGCAGGGAAGGGACCTTTTGTACCTGGACACACTTTTCTGCAGCCATCGAGAATGCCCTGCTCACCCTTGTGGAATAAAGTACACATTTCCAACATTTATCAAGGGAACCAGTCTTCTCCTGGGTCAGAATACACAGCGGGACAAAGTAAAGAGCTCTCAGTTACCTCTCCTGTTGCAGACCCAAGATCTGGCTGAAGACAGTGGGGAAAGAGGAGAAGACAGAAGAAGAGAAGGAGGTGGAGGAAGAGGAGGAGGAGGAAGAAGCGGAGGAGGAGGAGACAGAGGAGGAGGGGGAGAAGGAACAGTGGCAATAATAGAGGTGGAAACCGTGGATGGATTTCTTCCCTCCTGTGCCTCTTCTTTGCACAAATGGATGTTCTGTCTTTCTCCAGGTAACCTTGATTATTCACATTCATCACTGCCTATGAATTTCTGGTTTGACCAGATGTTTAGGAGCAGAATCTTCAGAGCTATTGAAGGGTGGCGCCCTTCTGCTTGGCCAGGACACTGACTTGGCCAGGCCAGCAAGAGAGCAGACAATGTTGCATGAGAAAAATGCAAGTGCTTGTCTCCTGCCATCATTCATCTTCCCCAATCTGGCCGCTCAATTTTCTAGCAGTGCATCCTGAAGGAGCCCTAGACCCTGCCTCCTCCTCTCCCATAGTTCCTAACTGAAAGAAACAAGTAGACTAGGATGGTAAAGGCACATACAATGTCATCAAAGATCAGGAAATTCAGGCTTCACTGAATGAGATGATAATAGTCAGCTCGTTCTTTCTTAATTATTGTAAAATGCACCCCATAAGTCACTTGACTTTTCTCTCCACCAACAACTTTGCTCAACACCTGGCTGACAACTTCATATTTCCCCAGAGAAAAAGACCAGAGGCAAAGGTTACACTTCTGCTTTTTCTTTTTACAGCCACTTGTCTTTCTTCTTTTTACTGTATTTAGTCTAACATGATGAAAATGAGAGACTGCGTTTCCAGACTGGACATTTTGCCCCATGTGAAATACAGTGTGACAGCCTAATGTTCCAGGCCTGCCACAACTGCTTTGGCTTCTAAGTTGCTCCATGACTAAATGAAAATTTTAAATTATTTGACTCTAATTTTGAAGCGGGGAAAATCTTTTTTTTTTTTTGAGACGGAGTCTTGCTGTCGCCCAGGTTGGAGTGCAGTGGCATGATCTTGGCTCACTGCAAGCTCCGCCTCCTGGGTTCACACCATTCTCCTGCCACAGCTTCCTGAGTAGCTGGGACTACAGGCACCCGCCACCATGCCTGGCTAATTTTTTGTATTTTTTAGTAGAGACGGGGTTTCACCATGTTAGCCAGGATGCTCTCGATCTCCTGACCTCATGATCCACCTGCCTAGGCCTCCCAAAGTGCTGGGATTACAGGTGTGAGCCACCACGCCTGGCCGGGGAAAACCTTTTTAAGCAAAACACAAAAAGGAAAAACAGTGATAAATCTAGATATATATAAATTTAAATTTTTATGTGACAAATGCACCACAAATGAAAGTCAAAATACAAATGACAGGCTCCCATAACTGGATTATCAAAAAGGTTAATGCAAAGATGGAAACTGATACCAAGTCTTAGTTGGTAACTTATAAAAGGAATAGACCACACAACGTGGTTCCACAGCGCACACAGAACAATATACCATGATAAGCCTTCAAGGTCAGTCTGCATAGCACAGTGGACGTGGAAATTAATGATTCACTAGATTCACAGATGAGAAATTGACAATCCCAACCTTAAAGAAAATTTGGAGTGCCTATACACTGTTGCTAAAAGTATAAGGTGCAATCACTTTGGAAACAGTTTGGTATTTTCCAATAAATTTGATGGCATGCATACCTATGACCCAGCATGGATCACAGATGTTGCAGAGCACTCCTAACTGTGTATATCAAAGCATGTGCTAGAATTTTCACTGAAGCACCATTTCTTTTCTTTTCTTCTTCTTCTTTTTTTTTTTTTTTTTTTAAGACGGAGTTGCACTCTGTTGCCTAGGCTGGAGTGCAATGGTGCGATCTTGGCTCACTGCAACCTCCGCCTCCCAGGTTCAAGCAATTCTCTTGTCTCAGCCCCTGTAGTAGCTGAGAATAGAGTTGCATGCCACCATGTCTGGCTAAGTTTTGTATTTTTAGTAGAAACGGGGTTTCACCATATTGGTCAGGCTGGTCTCGAACTCCTGACCTCAGGTGATCCACCTGCCTCAGCCTCCCAAAGTGCTGGGATTATAGGCATGAGCCACCATGTCCGGCCTAGCCACCAAGCCCAGCCACCATTTCTAATAGGGGAAATAATCCAATTGTCCATCAACTGGAGAACAACTAAATTAATTGTGACATCTTTTCATAATGGAGTACTATTCAACAGTGAAAATGAGTGAACTCCAATTGCATCAGTATGGATAAATAACAAAAATAATTTGAGCAATAAAGGCAAGCTAAAGAAGTGTATGATCCCATTTATATTAAGGTTAAAGACATGTAAAACTAAGTAATACGTTATTTAGGATAAGTACATCTATGGTAAAACCAAACAAGGGAATGAAAAATGAATGTCACCAGGGAGCAGGATTGGAGCGAAGGGACATGCAGGGCTTCCAAGCAATTGTAGTATATTTCTTAAGTTGAATGGTGGGTATAAGTGTTCATTTTATTGTTATTCTTTATATCTTATACATATTGTAGGTATTATATATTTAACACAAATAAATTTTAAAAGGTCTGATCTATCTTTGAACTTGTGTTGTAATAACAACAATAACAACAACAAAAAATCTGGTCTAGAATTATGGGGCAAAGTCAAGATAGCATGCCTAAACCTAAGTCAGATGGTGGTGATCCACCATCTCTGTGAGATGAGACTTGAGAACAAGAAGATGGATTGTACTGCTTCTTGGGGTTGAGACCCAACCAGCCCTGGTTTTTCTTGGGCTCTTTGCCTTGCATCTGTGGATGACAACTACAACACCATGTTTATTGAATGCTTTCTGTGTTTCCTTTACTATGATGACATTCATTTTACATGTGAAAAAATTGATTCTGAGAGAGGCTAAGTAAACTGGTCTAAAGTTACACCACTCATCAATGGAAAAGCTGGGATTCAAACCCCAGTCTATTTCCATAGTCTAAGCTACTACTAATCATAGACTCTGCCACTGCAGGAGAGATTTTCTGTGATTCAGCAGACAGGCCTGCTCTGGCATCAGGCACCAACTTAACCACGAACTTGGGCAAGTCTTTTAGTCTTCCTCACCTCAACTTCTTACCTCTAGAGCAAGGGATTCAAAGAGGGGCTGGGGCTCCATCTGACTTGGAATCTGGACATTGCCAATGTGCACAGAAACTGGTTAGTGCCAGTGGAAACATTCTCAGAGTTTTTAGAAGAGAAGTCTTTAATTCTCTTTACTAGACTGCTTCCCAAAGAAGGGCTCAGTGGCTGTGGCAGTTTACAGTGCCTTGGAGGGAGTCCAAGTCCTCACTGGGACTGGAAAGTCAGGCACAGTTCACTATCTTCTCTGCTACCCACGCACTGATGGCTTTTCCCTTGCCAGGGCCAGTTTAGGCAAACTGCCACAGGAAGTTGGCAAGGTGTGATGTTGGTGCTATGCAGTCTGGTTCTATGCAGAACTATAACCTGTTTCCAAGAGGCTCAGCTTCACAACAACTCCATGGGGGTAAAGGGTACTATGGTCATTCCCATTTTATGATGTGAAGTCTGATCCTCAGAAGGGTGACAAAACTTACTCAAGGCCGCCCATCTTCTTGACATCTGAGCTAGGGCCTTTAGCCCCCAAACCATTCACCCTCCTTTCCTTTCTTGTGCTGGCCCCCTTTCTCAGGGTTGGGACAGGGATGCATCCTGCAGCAACCACAGACCCAGTAGCTTTCTCACGCATGCGGGCCAAAGTGGCAGGAGCTTGCAGATGGACAGGCCCGTGCCTGGTTTTCTCAGCCAGTGCCAGTGAAGAGCCAGAGGGAAAAAGGTTGGGAGGAAGCTAAGGAGCCTGGGTAAACCAGTGGAGGAAAACAGCAGAAGAGACTAGGGAAAGGCAAAGACAGACAAGGAAGCGTGGCAGATGCTGGCAGTGGTTTTTCTGTTCTTCTTTTTTGTGGAGACAAGGGAGAAAGAAGGAAGAAGAGAAGACATCTGAGACTTGAGCAAATGGGCAAAGGCCCTTTTAGGCTCAAGGCTTTACTTTCTGTGAGACAAATTAGTTCCCTATTTTATCTGTTCAGTAAACTCAACATTCTATACATCAGATTGGCATGGAGTGGGCATCTATTTTATTAGGAGAATGGCTCAGATGAAAACACCATTTACTCATTGCATCCAGCCCAGCCTCTATTGGCAAGAACATTACAATAGCCTAATATTGGGATGGACAACTCCTGGCCTACGTGTCATCTTTACCTCCTCCCTTACCTTCTGTCCTCAGAGCCGATCTGCCAACAAGATTCTCCTTGGAAATATTTCCACATTTACCCTGCTCTAACTATAGCCCAGGCCCCCACTTGGTTCACTGATCAGCCTCTTGCTACTTCTCGGTAGTGAGATCCACCCCCAGTCTCATCCCCATGCCTCCAGCTACTGACCCTTCTTAAGGACCTCAGAGGAATTTCCTTTCTTCTAGAACCAAGTACCAATGTCATTCATGCCTCACTGTGACTGAGTCTCCTTGATGCTCCATCTTATTCCTCATTAATTCCCAGCAGGTGACCATCCCTTTAGCCAGACGGGTCATCAAACACACTTTTCTCCTCATCAGTCACATGGCCCAGCGGCTAGTCAGAACCACGACCCAGAAGTGAAGAAGCAGATACACAAGGCCTTAGGAAATCAGGAGTCCAGGTAATTTCCATCAGTCAGGGCCATTATGGAGCCAAAGAGCAGGCAAGGGTGGAGAGGCAGTTTTCGGTCCAAGGCATGGATGTATCGGAGATGTGGAAAGCTGAGATAACACTCATGGCCTCCAAGAGGTGAGGGTCTATGATATGGTTTGTCTGTGTCTGCACCAAAATCTCAACTTGAACTATATCTCTCAGAATTCCCACGTGTTGTGGGTGAGACCCAGGGGAAAGTAACTGAATCATGGGAGCTAGTCTTTCCCATGCTATTCTTGCAGTAGAGAATAAGTCTCATTAGATTTGATGGGTTTATCAGGGGTTTCCACTTTTGCTTCTTCCTCATTCTCTCTTGCTGCTGCCATGTAAGAAGTGCATTTCGCCCTCTGCCATTATTATGAGACCTTCCCAGCCATGTGGAATTATAAGTTAAATTAAACCTCCTTTTCTTCCCAGTCTCAGGTATGTCTTTATCAGCAGTGTAAAAATGGACTAATACACTCTATCTGCTCTATGTCCTCTGTAGCAAATGCTGTGGCTGTTGATTATCATTTTCTGTTACCTGTTATCTGATGAAGCTTGACTAGTCTCCCAGTCTTTCTACTTAGGCAGTCCATCTGGATTCAAAGGGCCCCCAAACAAAAGCAGAGCAGCCTTGAGCAAATATTTTATGTTCTTAAAGATTCCATTGTCTCCAATTCAATATATGTTTGTGATCCCAATCCCATCATAAAGATATCATAAAGATTTCCCTTATCTCCAATTCAATATATAAATTTAACGTGATCCCAATAAAAATACCAAGAGGATCCTCTCCCTCCTCCCAACCCAGATCTAGACAACTTGGTTCTAATGTTTCTGTATAAAAATAAACAAGAAAGAATAGCCAAGAAACCCTTGAAAAAGAAAATCAAGGAATGGGAAGGGACTAGTCTTCCTAGACATTAAAATACAGTATGAAGCCTCTCTAATAAAAACAGCATGGTATTGCTGCATGACCAATGGAAGTAATGAGAAAATATGTAGATAAATAGAAGATTATAAGCAAATTAAGTATATTATGAATGTGGCATATCTAATGGGGAAAAATAGGCTTTTCAATAAACAGTTCAATTGCACAGCCATTGGGAAAAGTACAAAACTTAGATTCATACCTCAAATCACTTGCAAGAGTAAACTGCCAATGGATCAAAAATCTAAATGTAAAACATGAAGCCATAATATACCTGAAGAAAACACAGTTAAATTTCTTTATAACCTTATCTATGATTTAAAATCTAGAACTAATAAAAGAAAATCTTAATAAATTTAACCTGAGAAACATAAAATTTTTTTCATAGCAAAAAACACCATAAGCAGTATCAAAAGCTAAAAGATAAATTGGGAGTCAAGAGTTGCATCATATATCACAGAACTGAAGGCTAATATCTCCTTAATACGTACAGATCCTAAAATTTGAGATTAAAAAAAAAAAACCGACTAGACAAAAAGTGGGCAAAACCATGAACATGAAAGGCAGGAGGGCTTTAAATGGATGAAAAGTATGCTTAACCACACTCCTATTAAGAGAAAGATTATTATAATCATGCTGAAGAAATATTTCAGATCAGCAAAAATCTAAAAGTCTGATGATGCTGTTGTTAAAGCTGTGAGGAAAAGACACCCTTTGCTTGCAAAATGTTACACTCCCCTAGGAGAGGATTTGGCAATGAGGTAGGAGGTGGGGCTTAGACACCAGACCAAATTGAGGACTATATAAAACAAGTCAGGATGGAAGCACCTCCCCATAAGACACACCCACCAGTGTGCCGTGTCAGTTTACCATTGCCATGGCAACACCCAGAAGTTACCACCCTTTTCTCTGGCAATGACCTGATAACCTGGAAGTTACCACCCTTTTCCTAGAAATTTCTGCATAAACTACCCCTTAATTTGCATCTAATTAAAAGTGGGTATAAATACGAGTGTAGCTCTGCCTCTCAGCTGCTACTCTGTGCACACCGTCTATAAGTAGCCCTGCTCTGCAAGGAGCAGTACTTCTGCTGCTGCTGTAGGCTGCCGCTTCAATACAAGTTGCTGTTTAACACTATTGCTGGCCCTTGAATTCTTTCCTGGACAAAGCCAAGGACCCTCTCGAGCTAAAGCCCCGATTTTGGGCTTGTCTGTCGTACATCAGCAATACCTAATAAAATTACTTGAATTTACCTTATGACCCAAGCAACCTCAATTCTAGGAACCTATCCTGAAGATACACCTACATATGCAACATCTGCACACATTTATTGCAGTTTTATTGGCAATAGCAAAAGATCAGAAACACCTAAATGTCTAGCAATGGGAGACTGGTTGAATACATTTTGTGTATTCACGCACACACATACACAGGCACTTGTTATTGCAACAATAAACACCGGAAGGTAAGTCAGAAGCTAATGAAAGTAGTCACTCATGGGAGGCAGAAGGGAGCTGGAAATAGTGGGGATGTGATAGTGATTAGATAGATTCTCTGGATCTATCTGGATCTATCTTTTTTTTTTTTTTTTTTTTTGAGACAGAGTCTCATTTGTCACTCTGGCTGGAGTGCATCAGGCTCACTGAAGCCTCAACCTCCTGGGTTCAAGCGATCTTCCTACTTCAGTGCCCGAGTAGCTGGGACCACAGGCAGACACCACCATGCCCAGCTACTAGTTTGTGATTTTTGTAGAGATTGGGTCTCACCACGCTGCCCAGGCTGGTCTCAAATTCCTGGGCTCAAGTGATCTGCCCGCCTTGGCCTCCCAAAGATGTGATTACAGGCATGAGCCACCATGCCCTGCCTGGATCTATCTTTTTATTAAGTTTTGTCTTTTAAACTATGTGACTGTTTGACATAAACTAAAAAAAAAAAAAAAGGCAAAGAAAAAAAGGCAAATCTAAAAGACAAAAATGAATTTAGATGGTAACATATCACAGAGGAGAGAATTATTTCAAGTGACTCTTGAACACAGTCCTCTGAGCATTCTCTGTTAAACTTATTCTAAGAATAAAAATAACTGCAAAGAAATCTTGAACTTTACTCAGTATTTTTATTTTTAGTAGTAAAACTATGGGTTTTGCTGTTTGAAGTGAAATCTTGTATATGGTATGAAAAATTAGTGGGAATGAAGATTTTTGGTATAGGAGAGGAAAGTAAAAATATAAAATCAAAGAAGAAAAAAGTGGTAATCTCAAATTTAATGGAAAATATCAATCTGAACTTATGATTTTTCTAGCACCAGACACTGAAAAGTCCTAGAAGTAATGACGGTCCAAATTTTACATACATCAAATATGTTCAATTACAAATATAGTAAGAAAAGGATTCTCCACTAAAAGGAACCAGGTTCTCCTTGAAGAAAGAGTTGATTTCAGGGAAAATAGAAGGTGAACCTGGACTACCTTGTGCCATAAAAGTAGTCACCCATGGGAGGGAAAAGGAGCTGAAAATAGTGGAGAAGTGATAGGGATTAGATAGATTCCCTGGAATTTTTTTTTTTTTTTTTTTTTTTTTAAGACAAGTTCTCACTTGTCACTCTGGCTGGAATGCAGTGGCGCCATCGTGACTGACTGCAGCCTCAATCTCAATCTCCTGAGCTCAAGCAATCCTCCCACCTCAGCACCTGAGTAGCTGGGACCACAGGCACGCACCACCATGCCCGGCTAATGTGGTGCAGATCTTTGAAAGAGGCACATAGGAGCAGATCCTTGAAAGAGGGTCCAGTAGACAATTTTGGGACAATTTGAGCATTTATAAAAAATGACTGTAATTTATTTTAAAACATGGAACAAATAAAAATCCACCAGTCCATAAAAACATAACCAAAAAACAAAGTCATTTGCCAACACTGAAGGTAACTATTCCATCAACTTTTTAATTGAAAATGTAAAAAATTAAATCAGTTGGAAATTAAAGAAGAATAAAGCAATTTTCCTGATGCTTTTAGGAGAAATTAAAAATCCTCAATTTTCACAGAATACTAGCTAATAAATGTAGAATGAATGATAGAATTAGAAAACTACCATTTTGCAACCCCAGATGAAGAATTTATTTAGGCAAGGATCATCAATTAATGCTAAAACCAGTAGGTAAAATGTTGTTGGGGAGCATCGTATCCTTATGACATCACAAGGTATCAAAGTCCCATGCCCGAGGCTGCTGGCTGATTGCAAAGTTGACCTTTACAGAGTTGACAGCTGACTGGTACTCACGTGATCAAATTCAGCATTATCTATATTGCTTCCTGATGCAAAATGAAGTACATCTCACCTATGAAATATCTCAGTTTAATCAACTTTTAAATCTAACTTCCAGCTTATACAGAGTGAACATATAATGAATCATCCAAAGTAGGGCATCTCTGGGAGTGAAAGAAGACTCAACCAATAATTATAGCAGGACTGCAGGTGTAAACAGAGAGGACATTCCTAGGCAAACTGGAATGTGAGATCCTGCTAGGTTTATAGGAAATAAAGGGGATACAGGAACACGTTGAACAGCATTAAGAGAAAACAATTATAATAATTTAAAAATCCAGATGTAGAAATTCTACAAGACTACCACTTGGTCTTCTTAATGTTAGGAGACCAGGAATGCTAGATGGTATTAAGGAATTGTTAATGTTCTTAGGTATGGTAATGGTACTATGGTAATGTAGAGGAAGATCCTTATTAGGATACTTTTGGGAGGTGCACACTGATGAATGTAAGGTTTAAGTGTCATGATGTCTGCAACTTATTTTCAAATGGTTCAAAAAAATGTTAGCAATGATCAAAGTTGGGTGATGAGTGTATGGGTATTCATTGTACCAGTCTTTCAACTTTGCTACATATTTGAAAATTTCATGTAAGAGTTTTGAAAATGGCAGGACTTGAAATGTCTCTAACCTTCAACCCTTTCTAGAGAGCCATCTGGGCTATTGGAACTGCCTGGTGCCCCAGGCCTCCTCATCAATGCTGTTTCCATTAAGGAAGAATCCTGATTGGGGCTCTCCTGTCATAGTCATCTCATCTCCCAAATATTGTTCCAATCTTGACCATTTTCTTATTTCTCATGGCCTGTCCAAATCTCACTCACCATCAAGGCCCACTTTCTTTTGGAAGCTTTTCCTACTTCCTTCTAGTCCACTTGGGCCTCTGCTCTGATCTCTTCTATCTCCCTGTCTTTTGACCATAGTTTTGACTTATTTTTCATAAGTATATATCCTGTTACCATGATAAAATTATAAACATTCCCGCAAAACGACTATATTCTATTTCTTTGGTCTTTCTCTATGGCAAGCACAAAACTAGACCATTCTTCGTATAGAATAAATATTTTCTGAATTAAATGTGGAAGTTATTAAAAGACATCAACAAAAAAAATAGTTGTGAGATGCAACTACTTTTCAAACTCAGGAACTGAATTGATGTTGAAAATCATTGAAATTCTAATAGTTTACCTATGCCGAATGGGGAACTACATGGCCATGGAAGCCCTGCTTTCCAATCACAGTATTTCTTTCAACTGAGCCTGGTCATAAACTAAGGGTCCTTTTCAAAACGTGTTCAGGAAGTCGCTGCTAAGTACTCAGAGCAGACAGTCCAGCAGAAATATATTTGTCAGACTGTCCAAAGAGAAGAGTAAGGAATCAAACTTCCATCTCCTAGAACTTACCATCTGTCATTAACGCCAGCACTACCGTCTCTTTCATATTGTCTTTCTGACTCCACTTGCACGTCTTACCTACCTCCAAATTCTACTTCTAGTCCCCTAACTGTCCAAACGGATCCCTGGACTCTCCAGGCTTCATCAGCATTTCCTTTACTATCATCCCTGGAACAGTCTCCATTGGACAATGGTATCCCCTGCAGTATGGGACCCAGATTCCCTCAGCTTCAAAGTGCTGTGATATTGGACTACATTTTATGCCCAGCATTCAGTCATAATTTGACAGATCTGGAATTGGCCTTTGAGAGAAAGCTTCCAGATTTAGCAAATAAGAATACAGGATGCCTAGTTACACTTTAGATAAACAATGCTTTTTTGGTAAAAGCACATCCCAAATATTGCATGATGTCCTGTCCTTTATCTGGCAAATCCGAGATGAGAAAACCAAGGCCCAGAGAGTGGACTGACTTGCAAAAGTCCATTTTAGAGAAAAACCCCAAGCCAGAAAAAAACAAGAGCAGAAAGAACTAAGATCTCCTTACTCCTGACCCATGTATAATTTTTTGTGTGTGTGTGGATGTGTAAAAACAACAATGTCTGTAGTCAAGATGTGTTGAATCAGTACAAGGAAGCAAATTTCTCATGAAAAAAATCTCGTACATGTTTTCTATTAATTATTTAGCCAAATAATTTGGGCCCCTAGGATGAAATGGCTTAAGGAAATTCTCAGATCTCCAACCTGAGATTATCTGAGTGGAATAATTCAAATTCCTTCTTAAGAAATGGCAAACCAAAGACTGGACAGACTGGAAATATCAAAGAATGTATGTGGAGCTGGAGTGAGGGAACTGAATGCGTCACTACCATCCTTCCAGACCACGACTGCCAATCTGTGTGATTTCAACGTTCTGCTTTTTTACAAATGAGAAGACCCTGTATATAAAGTGTAACAAATATTTATAGAAAGCCACTTTTTATGAAGAAATCTTTTTAGATATTCTATAACATTACTGTCTTTCAAAACAATAAGTAACTAGCTAATATTCCAATAGAAAAATGAGCAAAGAACACAAAAGGTTAATTCACAAGAGAAGAGATCCAGATGGCCGATAAAAATATAAACTAGCTCACAATCCCACTAAACCAAAGAAACACAAATTAAACCAAGTATAAAATACCACTGATTCTTTAACCTACCAAAGTAAGCTTTTAAAAAGTTATAAAATTCAGGTTTGGCAAAGGCATTGTTAAGTGGGTGCTCTTGCCACTGACCGGACAACAAATTGATAGAAACTTCCTAGAAGGCAGTTTGGTTCTAGGTATCAGGATTCTTAAAATGTTCATATGCTTAAAAGAAAAATATAAAATTTTATTAATTTTTCCTAAGTGTAGAATTATTTATACCAGTATAGAATTAGAAACGATGTAAACATTCAACAATAATATAATAACTTCATAAATTATGATATAGCCAAAAGTGGAATGCTCTGCAGCCATTAAAAACAGTGTTTTCAAATAATCTGTAACCATATAGGAAAATCTTTACAATGGACCAAAAAAAAAAAAAAAAAAAAAAGGGCAGGGCCTGAAACTGTCCATATAGTTTGATTCAGGTTTTATAATCTCGCACACAAACACAAATGAAAACACACTGATACATTAAGTCTAAGTGTGATTCTCTCTGGGTGATTATCATGTCCACTTAAAAAATGTTCCTAAATTTAAAGAATCTTAAAATCTTAAGATCTTTGGATTTATTTTTAAATTACAGTAAAAAATTTGAAACATACTTTGTGTACAGGTAAAATATAACTGCTTTGTATAAGTTCCTTACAGCTTCCATAACAAATGACCACAGATATGGTGACTTAAAAAAACAGAAATTTATTGTCTCACAGTTCTGGAGACCAGAAGTCTGAAATCAAGGTGTCAGTAGGGCCATGCTTGCTCCAAAGGCTCTGGAGAAGAATCCTTCTTTGTCTCTTCCAGCTCCTTGTGGCTCCAGCCACTCCTTGGCTTGTGGCTGCATACCTCAAATCCCTGCCTCTGTCTTCACATGGTCTTCTCACTTCTTTCCAAGTCTCTCCTCTATGTTGCTTATCAGGACACTTGTTATTGAATTTAAGGCCCACCCACTTAATTCAGGATAATCTCAAATTGGCATCCTTAATATAATCAAATCTGCCAATACTCGCTCTCCAAAAAATGTCACATTCACAGGTTCTAAGGGTTAGGCAGTAGACTTATCTTTTGGAGGACTATCATTCAACCTGGGGTAGGAAGTGGGACTGGACTGCGGAGACGGGGCTCTGACACCAGACCAAATTGAGGGACTAGCTAAAACAGGTCCGTGGCAGAAGCACCTCCCGCTACGGCACACCCAACAGTGTGCTCTGTCAGTTTACCGTTGCCATGGCAACACTCAAAGGTTACTGCCCCTTTCCATGGCAATGACCTGACAACATGGAAGCTGCCATCCTCATCCTAGAAATTTCTGCATAAACCACCCCTAAAAGTGGGCATAAATATGAATGCTGCACTATCTCTGAGCTGATGCTCTGGGCACACTGCCTATGGTGTAGAACCTCTGCTGCTGCTGTACACCGCTGCTCCAATAAAAGTTGCAGTTTAACACCACTGGCTCACCCTCGAATTCTTTCCTAGGTGATGCCAAGAAGGCTCCCAGGCTAAGCCCCAATTTGAGGGCTCGCCTGTCCTGCGTCAAACCCACTATACACCGTAAGATGGTAGTTTTACTTACAAATGTCAAATATATAAAAAATATTTGCGTTTCATTTAGGACTCTTTTAACTGCAAGTAACAGAAAGCCCAACTCAGGCTGGATTAAAAAAGAAAGGAAATTGTTGGTATATCCAAATGTGCTGCATCTGAGCAGGCTTTAGAGTTTAGGAACCAAACACTATGGCTAGGACCATTTTTTTCACTCTCTGTGAGTCTTAGCTAATTTTTTCCTTAAAGGTGGCCAGCTGGCTCTGGCTCAGTGGGCTGCTGGATCTAGCTCATATCAACTATTCAGAGAAAATTGTTAAATTTTCGGAAATTTTGTAATCTATTGTTAACACAGCCATTATTTGAAAACAATAAATTATATAAGATTACAATTCAATAAATTATATTTTTAAAATGTTATAAATACTCAAAATTCATGTCTTCCTATTTTACATTTTATATTTTCTATGCTCTTGAGGTGAGTTTCATCTATTGTACTTATGTCTACAATGGAAAGACTATAATGGTCAGCAACATTATGTTAGAGCTTGAAATCAGCGTGGTGGAGGTGTTTCCACCACACGAATTGGCAAATGCTACAAATCAGAGTTGTTTTTTGAGAGCCAGTTGTTAAATATTCACCACCACACCACTATTCCAGCTGCCCCAGACTCACAGCCCCTCAGGTTCAAGTACAGCTGGATAAAGATGGCACCCTCAAAAGTAATGAGATTCACCCTGATTGGATATTTTGTCTGTCTTTCCATCTCTGAGCCAAACACCAAAGCCAGAGGGAAAGTGATACCCTATCCTCCATTCTGGACCTAGGTCAGCACACACCCAAGCCTATATATTTAGGGTGATCACTCCATGACTATCAGGAGATGTCACTGGAAGAAGGAAAAAATGGCTGCTGGGGAAACGTCAAAGTATATCCACCATAGTTGTCAAGCAGTAGCTTACACATGGTCTCAAGGTCTCCTTCTTTCATTCCTCATTGATAAGAGGCATGTGGTTCTGGACCAATGAAGCTCTGGTAAATGGGGTGAAATGGTCAGGTTCTGGTGCAGATCTCTTCCCCATAACCCCCAACCTCTCTTTTTGGTGGGATGATGTCTCCACTCTCTTCTCCCTCAGGCCTGTTTTTTTTTTAATGCTCACAGCTTGACTCCAACTTGGATGAATGGAGCATGCATTTATAGGTTGTGTAGGTTCCTGAGATTTTTTAAAAAATGAATTTATTTCTTCCTTTCGAGGGGTCCCTAGTCAAATGGAGGAGACATATACAAACAAATAATGACCAAATGATGTAAAGTGTGCTTTCACAGACATATGGAAAAGCTGCACTGGGGAAGTTCAGAAAATTAGGGACAGACTCCCAGAGAAGAGGACATCAGCGAGCTGGACCTTTACATCCAAATAGGAGGTTTCCTGTGTGGCTAGAGGAGCACAGAGAAGATGTTCCATTCCAAAGGAACACAGAGAGCTAAGGTACCACAAGGTCACCTGGGTTCCTTTACTCCACCCTTTTTCCAACACCCTAGACACCCTAGAAAGATTTCCCTTCCTCTCTCACTCTCTTTACCATTGTGAGCCAAAAATAGAACCCAAACATGGGAGCGACACAAAAGCACTGCTGAATGCAGACTGGTGTGGAGGATGAAGAACATGCCCAGGCTTTAAACTGAACACGCAAAGAGCCTGGGCCATTGGAAAGACCCACAGGCACTTTGGAAATCTCCAGCTGCCTCCACCACCACATCAGGTGAAATCCATTCCTCTTCGAGTATGAGCATTCAAGGCCAACCATTCCTTGCTTTGTTAGCTTTTCTTTTTGGCTCAATTACTGTGTCAGCACAGAATCATTTTCTATTTTCATCTCCAGGGCAGACGTTTCTCCAACAGTCTTTTGAGCCTGGGGACCAAAACACCATTTATAGCTTTGCTTCTATGGGAAAAAGTGCTTTTAAGTACCAAATAACTGACTTACAAATAAATGATTAAACTCAACTGACCTTAAGCAATGAGCTTCCTGTAATGTTTTGCACAGTTCAGTGCCAAAGGCTAATAATGTGTGTGTGTTTTAACATTTCTAAATATGGGCGCCAGGTGTTGCATTTTCAGACTGACCAAGTGTAACTTTTTTCTTCTTAAAGCAACAGAGTCGTTTTTTTTAGTGAACATGTATCTGTTTAAAAGAAAAGGTGAAAGAAACGGCAGGGGCCACAAAAGAAAAGCTACACTGAAACTTTAGTGGAGAAAGATATATTTGCGCAATATAAGAAAAGAGGTTAATTTATTTTTAAAACTTTATTATTACAGATTAAGGCAAGCCTCCAAGCGTAGGGAAAGTTCAGAGATCAAAGCCTCCTGCACAGCTTGGTTTTACTTGGAGTCCAGCAACCCAAAAAGATCTGCACGATGAGGTTTCTAGTCTCTTTCAAAGCAAGCCCAGATGAACAAAAATTTTAAAAGCACGCTGTGAAGATAGTACATAAACTGTGTCCCTGATAAATCAGTATCAGGGTGACCCCATCAGAAGGAGTGACCATGCAAATTGCTTTTTTGCATCAAAAGAAGACGACAGGGCTTAGTGCTTGATTCATTTCAATCTCCCACTCTTTGATTCCTCTCTATTTCTTTTCTACACCCTTGACTGATCTTCTGTTCTCAGTCTTTTCGTTTCTTTCTCACTTCCTCTAACAGCAGGGTATGATATAGTGAGAATTAATACTCCCAAACAAAAAAAAAATTAACTATATATATATTTTTTCCTTTCAAAACAAAACCATTTCTTTACTGCTGTTCTTTCAAGATTCATGACCTTTGTGTATACTGGCATGATGAAGCATTTTTCCCTGTATGCACTGGTATATGATTTTTCTATATCCCTGAATGGTAGGTATTTTAATAATACTGATAACTATCAAATTTTTAAAAACTTGCTTGTGGCCAGGCATGGTGGCTACCACCTGTAATCCCAGCACTTTGGGAGGCCGAGGTGGTTGGATCACCTGAGGTTAGGAGTTCGAGACCAGCCTGGCCAACATGATGAAACCCCATCTTTACTAAAAATACAAGAAATAAGCCGGGCCTGGTGGCAGGCGCCTGTAATCCCAGCTACTCGGGAGGCTGAGGCAGGAGAATCACTTGAACCCAGGAGGCAGAGGTTGCAGTGAGCCGAGATCAGGCCACTGCACTCCACAGCAAAACTTCATCTCTAAATAGATTAATTAATTAAGTTAAATTAAATTAAAACGTAAAAACTTGCTTGTGTTTTTGAACAAAGTCCAATATTTCATGGAGCGCAGGACCGGCTATGTATGTTGTGAGATCCAGTGCAAAATGAAGATGTGAGTCCCCTTCTTCGAATTGTGAGACAAGGTGAGAGTCTTCTGAATGTAGGGCCCTCTGTGACTGCGCAGGTCCAGGTCCATGGAGCGGGCTCTGTGGGTGGGTTTTTATTCATGAGAGCACACACACACGGACACACGTACAATTCTCTAGACTAGGATAGAATTAACCAAAATTCACCATGAAAATTAAATCACGTGACCCCCATCAAAAAGGCCAAAGTATCCTGTGCTGGTTTCCAGTATGCTTCCTGAGAATTCACTTACCATCACTGACAGAGAAAATATTGTTGTAATTCGTTACAGCACCGGGACCAACTGATGAGTGGGGTGTTTTGGGTAACTTGTTTTCAAATTTGTAAAACTTAATAAGCATACGCAAAATGTACTCAACAGAAAAGGAATTTTAGAGCCACCTTTCCCTCAGGGCTGGGAGCATTTGTAATACTGTGTGTGGAGGGCTCCAGCGCAGGGAACCATGATTGACAGCAGCCACCACGTGATGGATGGATGACCAGATTGATGTATCGATAAGGCCGGGCTTGCAGAAGAGAACTCTGAAGAGCAGGTTTTTCTGGCTCCAACAAATTAAATCAGAGTCACATTTTTCTTCGATTAGTGACCCATATCTGTTTTCACTTTTTCCCAGTCCTTCTGCTGGTCCCATGGATGCCCCCTCCCCCTTAAGCCACCACTCATTGTCCCCACCCTTTGTCATCTGGACACTTTTCCTTCCCCTGTGATAGTGGAGTCATCATCCCATGTCCTTTCTTGCAAACTTGACAGGGTATTAGAGGCATCTTCTTCCTCCCAGGATTCTGTTGCCTTTGAAGTGAGGTGGAGCATTTGTCTATGGGATGGGGAAGGGTGAGTGTCCGGATTCCAGTTGCACCTCTCAATTGCAGACAGTTTCTACTGCATCTCCCAAGGGCAAACACAAGTCACCATCATGAATTTACACTTTGTTCTCAATTGCCCACTCCAACCTCCTATCTAGAGTCACATGAGCATGAGAAATGAATGGTGTCTCATTCAATCTTTATAATCCCTTAGGCACAGATGAGAAAAAGGCTTTGGAGAGGTTAAATAACTATTAATAAGAAGAGGGATTTTGATTCGATCACTGCATTAACTGACTCTCACCATTGTTCTGTACTGTCCACAATACTTTACTATAAAGTAAATTATAAAACAAAAGTTTAACTAGGTAATCATTATATATACAAGATTCTAAATAAGCTAATTCATTCTCCGTATGGTTTCCTATTTTCTACCTCCTTCCAGATCATTCTTCCAGGTGCGGCCTCAGCTCCCTCTCCCTCGAAACCCAGTGGATGGTTCTAACTTCCCGGTCACCTCTTCCTTTCCTACCAACCCCCCACTGCCACTCAGATGCTGTCAGAAAACACATTTAACCAAACTAAAAATAGCAAACCCAGAATACTCCCCAGCAAGGAGAAAGAAGCTAACCATCTTCAAAGAAGCTGAAAGGATTTCAAGAATGGTGAAACATTCACAAATCTAGAATTGTGTTGTATAAGTTAACTGGCAATGCTGTACCACCTTGTAAAAATTCAAATAACAACTCATGTGCCTGTAGTCCTGTGTAGTTTATAAAGCACTAATGCACTTTAACTGTACAGCATATTATGGCATAGATGCCATTATTAGGTCCATTTTTACAGAGGCGAAAGCTGAGGCACACAGCAGTTGCATGACTTCCCCACAATTAGTCAATATGAGAAGTGAAGTCAGGTTTTCTAACTTAAGAGCCTGTGTTCTTTCCACTCTCCCACACAGCTACTTGTTGAATTAAATTTTCAGATCAATGCACTTTTATTTCTTCTTTTTCCAAATAACAAGAGATACAATTCAGAAAGAGCTAAGAGCCTCGTCTAACATTCTGCAGCTTAGACATCCTCCTGCTGCCAGATTTAGAAGTCATGGACCTTCGTGTATTCTTTCAAAAGTTAACTAGGTTTTAAATAAGTGGAGAAAATATGGATTATTTAATAAAAGAATCTAGGACAAGTAGGAAGCTACTTGGGGGAAGAGAAACTTGGATCCAATACCTCACTTGATACACAAAAATAAATTCCAGTGGATTAAAGATTTAAATGTGAAAACAAATCCCTAAAAAACCTAGAAGAGAACATCATTCCCATCCCTCACCATCCCACTCCACCCCATCCCACTCCACCCCATCCCACCCGCTGCTGCTTAGGGTTTAGAATCTCTGAGTGTGAAAGGGCTAAGTATGACACAAACAGGGAAGCCATAAAGAATAAGATTGATATATTTGACTACATTTAAAAGATCTGCATGTTTAAAAGCCACCACCATTAACCAAGTCAGAAGTCAGAAAACAAATTGGGGGAAGTATTTGAAACCTATACGCAGGAATAAGACTAATTTTGTCATATATAAGCAAATCACACAAGTCAATAAGGAAACACCACACACCCAATAAAAAATATGCAAAAGATAGAAAGGATGGTTTGTAGAAATACTCATAGCCCTTAAATAGATGAAAAGATGCACAACCTCACTCATATTGAAGAAAAAGCAAATGAAAACTCCACTGGGATAGCTTCTTCTACATTTCATATTTGCAAACAACCCAAAGTTCGACAGTACACCATGTGTGATGAGCGTGAGACAACGGGCCCATCACCTCTCCGGTGTGTAATCTGATTGTAAACTGGTACATTGTCAATGGAGGGCAATTTGCAGATTGGCAATAGCTATACAAATTTAAATGCACAGATAGAGGATTTAAGCAAATTATCTGTCATCAAAATGCCATCAAGTGTAAATGATGGAACTTGGATTTGACTCCAAACCCCATGCTATTGGCACAGCCCAGAGCTGGAAGACTACACAACCAGAGCAGCCTCTACCTACACATTAAACAGCTATTTAATATGTACCTATGAATGCAAGTAACATTTTCCATTTTTAATATTTAAATTTTTCTATAGATTTAGGGAGTATAAGTGTTGTTTTCTTACATGGATATAATGCATAGTTATAAAAAGTCCAGGCTTTTAGTGTAGCCATTACCTGAATAGTATATATTGTACTCATTCAGTAATTTTATAATATCTCCCCCTCTGTCCCACACCCTTCCAAGTCTCCAATGTCTATTATTCCACTCTTTAGATCCATGTGTACACATGATTTGGCTCCCACTTATAAGTGAGAACATGCAGTATCTGACTTTCTGTTTCTGAGTTATTCACTTAAGATAGTGGCTTCCAGTTCCATCCATGTTGCTACAAGAGACATAATGTCATTCTTTTTTTCGTGGCTGAGTAGTATTCCATTGTATATATTATATATATCACATTTTCTTTATCCAATCATCCATTGATGAACACTTAGGTTGATTTCATATCTTTCCTGTTGTGAATAGTTCTGCAACAAACATACCGTTGTAACACCTTCAATTTTTTAAAACAGACTTATTTTTTAGAGCAGTTTTAGGTTCACAGCAAAATTGAGCAGAAGGTAAAGAGATATCTCACACACCTTGTGCCCTCACAAATGCATAGCCTCCCCCATTCTCAACATCCCCCACCAGAGTGGTACATTTGTTACAATCGGTGAACCTACCCTGATACATCATCGTCACCCAAAGTCCATAGTTTACACAGGAGGATTCGCTTTTGGTGTTATACGCTCTATGGGTTTGGGTAAACGTATAATGACCATTATAAGTGTCATACAGAGTAGCTTCACTGCCCTAAACATCCCCTGTGCTCTGCCTAGGCATCCCTCAACATCTTTAATTTTCATGATAAAATTGGAAGAAAAGTGTTTATTATGTATGTTTTATGTATGACGAGACTGCAGCTCAGAGAGGTTAAGTTTATTGCCCACAGTCACATCGCTGCTAAGTGGCAAAACCAGGCTCAAAGCCAGGGCTAGCCTTTCTTTCTACAGAACTGCTGCCTCCAACAGCTGCCTCTGCCCTGAGCATGCTGCCCTCTAGAATCCGAAAAGCTCTGTAGGCGGAGGGACTTGTGTTACAAGATGCTGGTCCTCAAGATTTGTTGGTCAAATGAATGAATGGTGTAATTCTGACGTTCGCCTTTGCAGATAGAGAGAATGCTGCCTTTTTTCTGCGCAAAGAAAAACAATTACAAAGCAGAAAACAAAGCAGTGAAGGCTAAAAGGAATATTAAAATCTTCTGAAATAAAGTTACTTATTCACAGTAAAATACTCCAGACTTTCTCCAACAGGGCCTTTGCTTTGTAACCCAGAGGCCTTTTAGGATAGAAAATACTGACACCAAATGGTGACAAGTAGAACTCCCATGTCCGGGACAATAGAAATATCTGAAATGAACTCTGCTGTCTGGCCAGCTCACTGAATGACTGCACTAGTTCCCAGAAAAATTGTCTTGTCAACCACGCCCAGCGAGTTTCATTTTGTGGCATTTCTCGCACGTGTATGTCAGGATTTGCTCCCAAGAAGCTGGTATTCCTTCTCTGCCACAAGAATCCCAGAACATGCCAAGTGCGGCCCACTGTTGGCTGCACTCCTAAGTCCTAGTTTTCTCTGCCTTGGTCTACAGTGCATGGATGTGCATATCCACATATGCACACGCAAATGGATGTATGCATGTGTATATTCATAAACTCATGTTTCAGGGTCCAAAATCCCTTACCTTTCCTTATATATACAGAGAAAATGTGAGCTTTGTTATTTTGTCTATAGAAGAGCTGATTTACTTTCTTCTTGCTGGGATGTGGGAAAAGAACTAAAGCTTAGTTCCATCTTGCCATTTCAGTCCAATCCAATAGTTTTAACTGTCTCATCAGATAATTCAGTTTTCTCTGCTTTGATAACTTCAGGAAATGTAATATCTTTCAAAGTTCTGTCCCCTCCCTTCAAGATGGTATCCGGGTACATGGGAGAAGCATGTGGCTATTTGTCTTTGTGGCATTGTAGAACACTGTCTCATGGGTTGGCTGGTGAAGTGGAGCTGGTACTCAACAGGGAGGCAATACCTTCCAATGCCCTGCTTTCTGCCATCTGGCAAGGGCTTGGTGGTGCAAGTTTGAGTTGTCCAGACTATAGAGGAAAATGCCCCACCAATTAAAAGTAGTTGTTTCATTTAATAAACACAAATATCAATAGAGAGTAGGGAAGGAGTCTATGCCTCTCTATCTTTTTAGCTTTACATGAAGGAGGACAAGTAGCGTTATCCATCTCAGCCGTGCTCAACAAATATTCTAAACCAGGGGTTTTTCAAGGTTGGTGGCACAGGAGGATAACTATGGAGTTTGTAAAAAACATGAATACTCACCCCCACCCACCCTTTGGGGTTCAGATTCTATTCATGTGCAATGGAGCCTGTTCACTGGTATTTTAAAAACTCAGGTAGTTTATTGTGTAGCCAGGGTTGTGAACCAAAGTTCTACACAGAGAACAAATATTTATGTAACAATGTATTCATGTAACAGGCAAACTGGTTTTTTGTTTGTTTATTTTTGCTTTGTATCCATTGCTCTGGACTGAATGTTTGTTTCATCCACAAATTCACATGTTGTTGCCTTAATCCCCCATGTGAGATTAGAAGTATTTGGAGTTATGCCTTTGGGAGTAATTAGGACATGAGTGTGGAGCCCTCCTGAACGGGATTAGTGCCCTTAAAGGAAGAAACATGAGAGAGATGATCTCGTTCCCCACCATGTGAGGATACAGCAAGAAGGTGGCCATCTGCAAACCAGAGCGAGTGCCCTCACCAGGAAACTTTTCAGTTGGCACCTTGATGTTGGATTTCCCAGACTATAGAATGGAGAGAAATAAACTTCTATGGTAATTTTGTTATAGCATTCCGAAGTGACTAAGACACCCTGGTGATCTGGGAGACTCCAATGTGTGGAATTTACCTAGTTTTCCTCTAAGAGCTGCCAGCCTCCTCTTGGATTTTCCTGGCACTCTTCCCCTTCTCTCCCTGTGCCCTCCTCCTAAGTTATCTAAGGCAAACCTCTTCCTCCAGTAGAAGTTCTTTCTGTTGGACACTCTTCTGCCCTTTCTAATAGAGCTGAGATTTACTAGTAGTACATAGGTTTACTTCCTCTGAGAATAAGTAACCTGCTCTCTCAGAAGCTTTGGAAAGGAGCTAGGACCTTTTTCACCAAGTTAAAACATTTCAGTTAAATATAGTCACACCATTTAGCACCTAATTATAAACTATTACCTCCACAATTTAAAAATATTGAATATGAGATTTTGTTATTTTTAAAAAGTAAATAATTACTCACAGAGCTTTATAAAAAAAGATTACTATATTGAAAGTGAGTCCCCACTTCCCCCTACCCCCATCAAATTATTCTGTCTGAGAAACACATGTTTAAAATAAATCTCAAATTCGTTGCATTGAAAGCTGAGTTTGGTACCAAATTCACGATGTGACATTGTTTCTGCTGGGCCGTTGAACCCCTTTTTCCTCCCAGGTGGTGATGAAAGACTTTCACTTCCTGGCAAAGAATAAGAGAGGGTTTTGGCTGCATCCCCAGCAAAACCAGCTTTAGATAAATGGTTTGGCACAAACACTTGTGGGCCTGAGCTCTCTCCTTCTATGCATTAGGGGTGTGTCACTGACAGAATTCCCACTGGTCTCTCTGGATGGAAGAGGAATGGTGTTCACAGCCTATACTTTGGGCTGTCATCTATGTACAAAGACATGTGCTAAGCCCTCTAAGGCATACAAAGAAGATTACACTCTAAATGGGAAGACGAGCCATATTTGTCTACATAAAGGAAGGTGGTCAGGGGCAGAAGGTAATTAAAATAGGGTAAGTATCAACAATGTGTTATTAGGGCGAGTTCCCAGGAAGCCAGCCCTGAGATGGGAATTTGTGTGCAGAAGTCTATTGGGGATGCCCTTGGGATCATCATCTATGGCAGCATGAAGGAGTAGATTGGGCAGAGAAAGAGTTGAACCACGATTTGGTTATAGTACAGATCTCAGCCAATCTAATAGGATGCTCTAGAGTTAGGCTGGCCCTTCAGAGTTGTCACCCCTTGAAATGAGATGACCTGGCCTTTGTAACCTTCCCCCGATCATTGACCAATAAGTGGAGGGGTCTGTCCTTAGGCAAGTGTCTCTCTTTGTCAGTGAGCCATCAGCTCTGCCATTGTCAGTGGCAGAAGGAATGGTGACTCCATCCTGAGGGGGTCTCTGGGCAGCTCACCACAGCATCCACTACAGCGGGAGATCTGTGACCTTGAAGATAAAAGTGTTTTTTTTTGTTGTTGTTTTGCTTTTTGTTCTTTGAGATGGAGTCTTGCTCTGTTGCTCAGGTTGGAGTACAGCAGTGCAATCTCGGCTCAGTGCAACCTCCGCTTCCCAGGTTCAAGTGATTCTCCTGCCTCAGCCTCCTGAGTAGCTGAGATTACAGGTGTGTGCCACCATGCTCAGCTAATTTTTGTATTTTTAGTAGAGAGAGGGTTTCACCATGTAGGCCAGGCTGGTCTCAAACTCCTGACCTCAGTTGATCCTCCTGCCTTGGCCTCCCAAAGTGCTGGGATTACAGGTGTGAGCCACCGTGCCTGGGCCAAGGATAAATGTTTATAGCACAAGGGAAAAAGGGTACATTACTAAGGCACTGGGAGTAACTGGGGAATCTGAAGTGTATTGTTATGATCAGTTTCTATTTGCTATTCATTTCACTCTGATAAGACCATCTCAATCCCCTAGTGTTATAAACACTACAAATACTACTATAGCATAAAATGTCCTCCATAAGATCCAGTAAAGAATAGCTGAAATATTTAACTGACACTTTTCAAACCATAAAGGTCAAACACATTTCAAGTTTGGTTTAATTCTATTTTACAATTTTGGTTTTATAACCCAAAACTATTATTTTCCAATTCACTGTCTAAATAATTGTGAGATTCTGTCTCTCTCTTTATTTATTTATTTATGAAATAGGATCTGGCTCTGTTGCCCAGGCTGGAGTTCAGTGGCACAGTCATGGCTCACTATAGCCTCAACTTGCTGGGTTCAAGCAATCCTCCTGCTTCAGCCTTCTGAGTAGCTGCAAAGACAGGCATGCACCACCACACTCAATTAATTTTTTTACTTTTATTTTTGTAGAGATGGGGTCCTGTTTTGTTGCCCAGGTTGGTCTCGAACTCCTGGTCTCAAATGATCCTCCTACCTCAACCTCTCAAAATGCTGGGATTATAGGCATGAGCTTGGCCTCAATTTTTTTTTAAGGTAGACTTTTTTTTTTTCCAGTAGTTTTTGGGGAACAAGTAGTGTTTGGTTACATGGATAAGTTCTTTAGGTGTGATTTCTGAGACTTTTGATGTACCCATCCTCTCTCCTTTTACAATGATTTCTTTATGATGTGCCTCCTTGGTCTGGCACATTTATGCCTGTTTCCATCACCATCATCATTAGTTTCTTTCAGATCTTTGCTAAAATGTCACCTCCTCAATAAAGCCTAATTGGATAATCTTAGACTGCCACCCCAACCCTGGCATGTGCTGTCCCATTTATTTCTCTCTACAGCATTTATCACCATCTGGCTTTCTTGAGATTCTTGAATAATTTTATTTATTGTCTGTTTCCTTCTAGTAACAGACAAGTATGTAAATCCCATGAGGCAGGGGTTGTTTTATTCACTCTGTATTACTAATGCCTTTTAGAAGTGCCTGGCACATAGTAGGCACACAGTCAATATGCATTGAATGAATGAATGGTCCCAGCTGAGGCTTCCACGGTTCTCTTCTGGCCATTTGCAATAGTGACCCAGCTGTAGTAGCAGCTTCAGCTCTCTGCACCTTCCAGGCGTCCCGTTTTGGACCACAGTATATACACATCACTGCAGGGCTGCCCTCTGTGGCCCTGCCTTGGGCCTGCCACTGTCCTGCTCAGAAGCTCCCATGACTTCTCAGTGCCAACTCAGGCTCTGGGTGGTCTCCGAGGTCTGCTCCAAACCTAGCTTCTCTCCTTCTCCCCCCATCTGCTCAAATCCTTCCAGCCCTCCTGGCCTCCGACAGGCTCCCTCTCACGTGAGTGCCCTTCCTGCCACCCTTTCCTGCCCTCCTCTGAATTCCTCCAGCAGATGGGTATAAGGTGGCAAGTTAAACATCTTCCAGGGCCTTCTGAAGAATGTGAGGATAAATGGTAAAGCATTTCACAAAGCCTAATGTCTTTAGAGATGACTATTATTACCAGTATGTCATGATAGTAGTATTGTATCATAAACTTCTCAATTCAGTAATACATGTCTGGGAGGTTGGAGCTAAAGCATCAAGCCAGATTCTCCAGTTTACCAGTAATAAAGCTGATCTTGTGACTCTGGTCACAGTGGTGTGCTGGAGTCAGCTGATGCCAGCTCACGAGAACCCATGGCTAGATGTTCTGGAACTCTGCGAGCCGGCTGCTAAACATTCACATGCACCCCACTGCCAGCTGACCCATGCTTGTTTTGCAGTCAGTTCATAAGCTGCAGGAGAGAAAGATGTGTTTAACTGCTTACCTTAGAGACATTATCGGTCAAGAAAAAGAATGAAAAGGATCTGGTGACAGAAGTGAAGGAGCAGTTTGGGGAGTGATCATGAGTAGTTCTGTTTCAGGCATTTTGAATAATATTTTTCAGTGGAATGTAAATGGGTCTGGTGCTCAAGAGAGAGAAATGGGCTAGAGATAAAGATTTGGAAGTTATGGGGTATTGGCAGGACTGGAGGATTTTACCCCCGGATACCCAGGAGCCATGGCCCCAACCACTGATCCACAGCACAACGTCTATCATCTCACCCAGGCTCTGTTCTCATTCTCTTCAGGGGCCCCAAGTCACATCTTATTATAATTGTCTCCTGATTCCTTCCGTTCTTTCTCCCTCTTCAATTCACCCCATTCATTATTGCCTGATTAATTTCCCTAAGGCACCATTTTGATCACCTTCTGTGTTTGCTTAAACACATTCAACAGCTCCTAACTCTTTGCAAATAAAATCCCAACTTTCCTATTCAAATTTGTCCTTGAGGCAAATCCCTGTACTTTCTCCCTTCCATGGCTGATATTCATGCTATCACCCATAATTTTGTATACAGCTAAGTTTAATAAACGTTCTGGAATAAAGACTAGAAGTCACAAATAAGCTGCTGTTGTCCATCAATTCCATTGTTCTAACTCTCACTTCTCACCTTGTAGATGAAGGTGAACCCCTGTTATAACTAAAATATAGAAATTTCTTGTACTTGTTAGGCACCCAACATATATAGCTACCAAATGCTTCTTAATGGCAAGAAACAAATTTTCCAAGGTTTATTTTTCATTCAAGACACTCTACACATGTTCCTGGCAAGGCAGTTCTAAGCTCCAGAAGACACTTGCTGCCAAGAACCAAACACAGCTGTTCAGCCAACAGAGGAAGCTGGTGCTCAGTGAAAAACCAAACCAAAACAAAACCCTGCCCGCACATTTGAGGATGGCACAGGTCCCAGATCTACACCTTGAAATGAATAGATGATACAAGATATTTGATATAAAAGAAAATAAAAGTGCCGGAAACAGAAGTTTTCTCTCTCAGACTGACTTCCTCCAATGTGCACAGAGAGTAACAACGGACTCCTAAGGATAAAAATAATGTTTGCTGATGGGAAGAGGGCTGCTTCTCCACTGAACCATGGAAAACCTAAAATCCTCCCCATTGTTTCCTGCCCCATACACTTGTACTCAATAAAGATCTCTAAGAATGATCATGTGGAGACTAAATATTACCCAAAATGGAAAAAATTTAAAAACAATCCCGAACTAAGGGGAGCAGTGGCTGCCTGGGAGCATCAGCATGGAAGCCAGTGAGCAGCTGTGTTCTTTGTTTCCTCATAGCCATCATCACCTGAACAGGCAGGAGCATTGGCCACATCTGCCAGTATCATGGGAGTGGCAGCATGAAGGGGAGGACAGAAGAGTGGCCCAGCTCCCATGTGGACCAGGCAGGCAGTTGTCATGCTATCTTATTCATCACTTACAATGTGAAGAAGTTGGCACTATGACTGCTATTTTACATGTTGGAAGCTGCGAACCCCCCACGGGGTAAGGGAATGGCCCAAGCTCATACATCTGGTAAGTAGCAGGTGGTTCAGGCTTGTGTAGCTCCTGAGGCACCAATACTTCCAGTTGCATTCAAAAGGGTGCTGTAGGTGTTCTACAAAACAAACAAAGAAAAGGCAAGCATGTTGAGAATACAGTGGGTGAACACAGTTTATTACAAACCTTTAATGTTCTAACACACATTGTATAGAGTTTCTCTGGTTTCCCTACACTTAATTCACTACAGAATTTTTGTTTTGCCTGGAACACTTCATGGGACCAGTGTTCCCATGAATCATTGCAGGACACCCCTCTGGTCTCATTAGAGTCCTAGGTCTGTTTTATTTTTTTTTGTCTTGTTTTGTTTCCTTTTATGAGACAGGGTCTCACTCTGTTACCCAGGCTGGAGTGCAGTGGCATGGACAGGGCTCTCTGCAGCCTCGACCTACTGGGATCAAGTGATCCTCCTGTGTCAGCTGTTCCTAAGCGGGCTGGCACCACTTTTGGAAGAGTCTAGGGAAAGCAAAAGGCCATTGGGAAGGACTGTGACAGGATTACCTACAAAGTATATGGGAACACAGGGAAGGGAAGGGAAGGGGGAATAAGGAGAAACCTGCACTATTACAATAGCAATGGACAATTCTGGGAACTTGCATGCCAGTGTTCTTTGAAGTGCTTTAGTCCTCATGGCCACCTGTAAGATAGAAATCATTCTAACCCCCATTGCAGAGATAAGGGAAATGAAGCACAGAAAGGTTAGGTTTTGAATTCAGGTAGTCTGGCTCCTAACACCTGTATTCTACTTGCTCATATTGAAGAGACATCTAGTTGGGATGTTTAAAATGGAGAAAGGTGGTCATGGCAGAAGATTTATATTACAGTTGCCCAAACAGTGTAAAAGCTTAATAATAATATCAACGACTGGGTGCAGTGGCTCATGCCTGTAATCCTAGCACTTTGGAAGGCCATGGTAGGTGGATCACCTGAGGTCAGAAGTTCAAGACCAGCCTGGCCAACATGGTGTAACCCCGTCTCTACTAAAAATACAAAAATTACTCGGGCATGGTGGCACGCACCCACCTGTAATCCCAGCCACTCAGGAGGCTGAGGCAGGAAAATCACTTGTACCTGGGGGGTGGAGGTTGCAGTGAGCCAAGATTGCACCACTTCAGCCTGGGCAAAAGAGCGAGACTCCGTCTCAAAAATAAATAAATAAATAAATAAATAAATAAATAAATAAATAAAATCAACTTACATTTGAATTTGAATTTGTTCTTCAAACACTTACTAGTCAGCCTACCTTACCAGGTACTGTACTATGGTGTTGGGGATTCAGCTGTGAATACAGCAAGACTTATAGTCCAGTGTGTGGTATACACAAGGGATTAGATCATTACAACACAGGATGGTACATGCTTTTATGGGCAAAGAGGCACAGAAGACTGTGGAATCAGGAAAGGCACCTGACTTAGGATAGCCCTTTGATGCTATATTAAGGATTTTTCACTCTAGATGTTGCTCAAAAGGAGGAATGGATGGTACGGAGGTGTTTCAGAAGGACCACACCTTCTTGTCCACAGGTCCACACTAACAGCTTGGAATTCTAGAAAGGCCTCAGAATGGCCTGACCACTGCACACTGTGGTCCTCCTTTTGAAAGTTCTTCTCCAGGAAGTGCAGGGCTCTGGGGCCTCCCTGCTCTCTGCCCCAAGCTTAGTGCAGATGTAGTAACAATCCCTTAACTGGGAGTCTCCACAACCATCAACCAGCACATCATGTAATCCTGGGTGTGGCAAGAGTAGGAATACTTCCTTCCAAATTCCATGTGCTCCCTTGCGTTTCCAAGCCCTGCTGCAGTTAGGTGGGACTGCATGACTAATTCTGGCCTATGGGCTACCAGCAAGAATGTCTATCATTTCTGAGACAAAGCTTTTAATTGCTGATGCAAGACATCCTCATCTCAGTGCTCTCCTCCCTGCAACGGTGACTGAGATGGGCTCATAGCTCAGGTGGTACAGGTACACAAATGTGAAACCTCCATCAGCCTGAGTCTTGAATGGAGCAGAATTCTTCACTAAGTAGCATAAACAAATAAACTTTTGTTAAGACACTGAGATTTGGAGATTATTGACCAATCTAATAGATCAAGGAGAGTGCTCAATGTCTGATGCAAAGAGCTTCAGAAAATTATAGTATAGTAAGAAGAAATCAATTCCTGCTATTGGCAGCAATGCCAAAGAGGATAAGAGAACTCTGTATAGTGTTTTATTATTTTCAAGGCACTTCATGAGCACCATTTAATTTAGTTCCTGAAAAGGCAATGAGACATCTGTGCTCTCAGACCTTATTTCACACCTCCCTTCACCACAGGGGATTAGTTTAACAGACATTAATGGCTGAAAAAGCACAAAGAGGACATTGAGGTAACTCAGAGAAAGAAACTGCAAGAAGCACACTACACCACTGGGCTGGAGCAACAAAGGGAGGGAGCGGGGATTGTTGAAAACTGGAAGTTTGGAGCAGGGCTCCCATGGAGCTGGAATGCAGATCTTTAACAAGGAAGTGCTGCCTGTCGCCCCTGGTGCCATAGAAGTTCATAGGGAAACCTCTGCAGAGCTGGGACTCAGACCTTTGAGGAGATGTCACCTAACTGGTACTGATACCTCTGAAGGGTACAGTAAGGCTGGGTCTGGTTGTGCAGAAAAGAAAAAAAGAAAAAGAAAAAAGCTAAAGACTGGAACCAACCACTGCTGTCTGAGTAGAGAACCATTACTGCAAAGACCCTGACCTTTGTAGCAGCAAGCAAACAAAAAAGGTCACCTCTTTCCTCTTATCTAGACTTTCGGTCTCCCTCTGGTATCACCACTGGCAGAGCCTGACATAAAGTCAGCTGGCAAATGAGAAAGAGAATTTGCTCAGTCCCGGCCTCAACCTCATGGAATCCACCAGAAAAAAGGTAGATTTGCAGCTGAGAGATGACAGCCTGATAACCAGACAGGCATCAGTACATTTGAAATTTTTGTTGGTAATCTTTTCAATACCAGTGACTCAAAGCAAATTAAATATGACATTGGTTAATATGATATTTTGATGATTTAGTAGTTTTACAAAACATATATATCTGATTTCAGATTGAACTGGAATGTCTCTAAAAACAACATAAATTACTACGAGCTGACATTTATTGAAAGTGCTACCTTTGTGTCAAGCACTCTGCCCTGCAGGTTATGTGGGCTATCTCAGTCCTCATTTTACAGATGGGGTAAAGCTGAGGCTTAAAGAAGTTAAGCAACTTGCTTTGAAGCTTCAAAGCAATAGAGACAGAATTTTTATGGGCAGCCTGACAAAGCCTGAGCTGTTAGCCACATCTCAGTACTACCTCCCCATTCCCTTTACTGCTTAGGTGGTGCGCCCTTACTATTAGGTGGCTATACCTTGGGAACGAACACAACAATCCCAGACTCTTGCTAGAATCATTTAGTTACTCCCTGCTGCAGCACCATTTGGTAGCTAAAAATGCATTCTAACATGAAGCATTCAGCTCTTCAGTAAGCAAACACATAATAGTGAGCGTCAAAATGGACTCTCATCTCCCAGTTGATCTCTAGCAAACAGTCATAGCATCCGGGAATTTCAGGGCTGCATTATAGGCCCTTACCAGATGTCTGAATTCCCTTCTGTTACAGCTCAATAAACAGTTATCCAGCATCTGTTTGAATATTTTTCATGACTTGTAACACACAACTGTATAAAGCTGCTCTCTGTATATTTTTAGACAGCTGAGTTACTAAACAGGTCTTACTTGCGGAGAACTGGAATCTATTACTCTACAATTTCTACCTGAAGATTTCTGATTTTGCTTTCTTGAGCAACACAGAGTGCTTTGCCCATGTCTTAAGGCAGCTGTCACATCACTCTTCCCCTAATACGGTTGTGAGGTGCTCACGTGCTTTTGGAGATAGCAAAAGTCTCAAATAATATGGCACAGATGGCCAGGCATGGTGGCTCACACCTGTAATCCCAGCACTTTGGGAGGCCAGGGCGGGCCGATCACCTGAGGTCAGGAGTTCGAGACCAGCCTGACCAACATGGTGAAACCCCATCTCTACTAAAAATACAAAAATTAGCCAGGCATGGTGGCATGCACCTGTAATCCCAGCTATTCAGGAGGCTGAGGTAGCAGGATCGCTTGAACCCAGGCGGCGGAGGTTGCAGTGAGCTGAGATTGTGTCACTGCACTCTAGCCTGGGCAACAAGAGCGTAACTCCATCACCAAAAAAAAAAAAAAAAAAAGGACAAAGGGTGAGCAGAGCTCAGATTAGTTATTGGAGAAGGCAATACAGAGGAAGGCTCCTTGGTGGTTAAGAGTATGTCTTTTAAAATCAGACAGATCTGAGTCCAAATCCTAGCTCAATCATTTCTCAGTTGTGAAAATTCAGTAGCTCTGTGACCTTGGGCAAATTGTTTAGCCAAATGAGAAATGTAGGACCACCTGACAGTGGTATTGTGAGGATCCTGTCAGCTAAGGCTGGTAGGTGCTTGCCTTGGCTGTGTAGTAGCTGCTCAGGAAATGAGATCTATAGAGTGTATTAACAAAAGACAAATTTAATTTTGCACATCAAGTTATGAAAATGTCTCCTTATGGCAGTGATTCTCATCTAAAAGTCATACCATCCCACTGAAGAAGACCTATTTTAGGGTTTATAACAGACTACTCTCTAGACAACCTTAATCCACTTAAAAAACTAATATATGCATACAGCATTTGGAATCCAAAGAACTGAATTCAAGATCTGGCTTGGCCCCTTATTCTGTGATCTTGAATAACTGAGCCTTGGTTCTCTTGTTTATAAAATGTACCTATGTAAGTGAGCAGGTGGTAATACCCACCATGAAATACTATGGAGCAGTTAGAAGCAACAGAGCAATTAGAATACAGACCTGGAAAACATAGTTCCAAGTGAAATAAAAAGGTGATTGGCAAAATGAGAAATGTAACAATGCCATTATGTAAAATCAAAACAACCACAAGCAGAATATAACACCCAGGCAAATCACAGACATCTAGTACAGTGTAATGATTGTCTACAAAAGGAGGAGAATTCAAGTGAGTTGGGAGGTTTAAAAGGGATCAATAAATAAAGACCACAGAAGGGCCTCAGTACATTTAGAAATAAATAACATGCAAACAATGATGCTTCCCTACCTTCCTCACGAGGTTACTTTGAGGAGCTAATTAGATTGTGCGTATGAAAACAAAAGTTAATTGACTGTCTTCATTATGATCTCCATATTGGACAAATGAACTGAACAGAGATAAAAATTCCCCATCACACTTTGGCAGGAAGCTGTTGCCAGGGCAGCACCCGTGAAGCCCTGCCCTGGCTTCAGAGTCTGCTGGTGAGATGACATCAAAACCCTTCGTGTAGGAGGGTGGCAGTCTCCCTCCCTTCTGGAGACACCACCAGATGGGCCAGCCAGAGGCAGCAGCAGCCTCTTCCCATGGATCCACCACGAGCGTCCCACTTGAGCCCTCGGAAGAAGAGACCCCGGCAGACGGGTGCCTTGATGGCCTCCTCTCCTCAAGACATCAAATTTCAAGATTTGGTCATCTTCATTTTGGAGAAGAAAATGGGAACCACCCGCAGAGCGTTCCTCATGGAGCTGGCCCGCAGGAAAGGGTTCAGGGTTGAAAATGAGCTCAGGTAGGACAGCATCGATCTTGCTTTGTAAATAAGCAGAGGCTTTGTGAACAGCTTCTTGGGAACCCAAGGAAACTGTGTTTTCTTCCACATGTGGAAGAGGTGATCTTCCCACTGGGAGAACAGCAGATTTGAAATCAAAGAACAACTAGTTAAGGAAAATGAAATAAGTGGGGACTGAATACAATTATATTGAAACTAGTTGACACCAAAAGGTGAGATAAATTTTTTGTTTTTTCTTTTCACGCCTACGAGATCTGTTATTTAGGGATGATAAGCAGAACACTAATTGGAAAATTTAATGCTGAACCACTCAATTCTATTCCTGACCAAATTGAACAAAGTATCACTGAGTTCAACAAAAAAGTTTTGGCTACTTTGATGCAGAAAGATGATTTTGTTGCTTGGTTCTTACCTATACATCTGGGCGTGCTAAGGCAGCTAGCATCTGTGGTGGGTGAGGATGACTAGCCAGCTTGCCACAGGCACCCAGATGTGGCCTTGATCACATTTTTCCAAAGAGCGGTCCTAGTGGGGTTCTTAGAAAGAGAGATGCTAGGTAAAGATGTATTCACTGTTAAGACAGCTCTGTCCAGGGGTGACACACATCACACTGAGTAATCAGAGCCCAGGCAAGGAGGCAATAGAAGCATTTGGACCACCTAGATTGGTTCACTCACTAATCCACTCACCTTGGACAGCAATTATTCTTGTTGTTTTTCTAACTGCTGTGTAAGCTCTTCACTGGTCTCAAATAGATGAAGAGAAAACAAACAAAATCCAGAAACAAATGGTATTAGAACCTTAACATAAGTGATGGTTCTGGATTAAACTGTTAAGGGGCTTGCAGTGAAGGAGTAATGATTTATGCAATTGACTGCTTTGACTGTGCAAGAAATAAATTGACCACAAATTTTCAGGCAAAACTATAAAAATTTTATGTGAAAGGACATTTTGATTGTAAAAATAGTCTTTGATATTTGAAAATAAAACTGACAAGCATGTCATGCAGAAGAAATGTCAGCTTCCATGTGTTGAAGAGACATATTTCAAAAGTCAATTTTCAGATATGTTAATGTTCCCAACACCGTGATTCATATGACATTGACTTTTCATTCATTTTTTGCTAAAATGCCCCATTCAGAAATTCCTGAGTTTCCTATGGCCTTTCTTCCACCTGATTTCTCTTTGCAAGGTCTCCTTTTCTCTCTTGCTGCCTCTTTGTAACCTCCTACAGCCACTCTGAATCTCATTTTCTAACATCCTTTCCAAGAAAATCCTAGATTTCATCTAACTGTTAAGCCTGCCTGATCTTACAGACTTACATAGAAGGCTAGAATTGGAGAAGGCAGGAAGATTATATAGGTAAAGAAGCCAAAAAAATAGATTTTTTTTTTTTTGAGACAAAGTCTCGCTCTGTTGCCTGGGCTGGAGTGCAGTGACACAATCTCAGCTCACTGCAACCTCTGCCTCCCAGGTGCAAGTGATTCTCCTGCCTCAGCCTCCCAAGTAGCTGGGACTACAGGCATGCGCCACCACAATCAGCTAATTTTTGTGTTTTTAGTAGAGACGGGGTTTCACTATGTTGACCAGGATGGTCTCTATCTCCTGACTTTGTGATCCGCCCGCCTTGGCCTCCCAAAGTGCTGGGATTACAGGCGTGAGCCACCACGTCTGGCCAAAAATAGATTTTTTTCAAAAAGAAATTAAAAGCCTTAGCAAATATGGAACTGCTTTTCATGGTAAAGAAATTTGACAAGGGTTAGGCAGGAAGGAAAGAACCAGAAGCGCCACTTACTGGAAAGCTCTCCATTGAAACGTCCAAGCTTCCAGCAAGGACCCGCTGATTTATTATAGATACAGCAATGAATACATACAAGGCGGCTGAGGCAGGCACTCAGGGAGATGATGGGAAGTAAGTTTCTTCTGTTGGCAGGACAGCTGAAGAGGCAGCTACATGCCCCAGATGCCTGCTGCCAGGGACCAAGCCCAGCTGCTCAGGCGGCGGAGGAAGCTAACTGGTGCATGGTGAGCAAACTGCTGCTGTGCATGTGATGATGGCAAAGTTCCCAGGCTGGTAGCTCAGAAGACACATTAAATACAAATGTGCTCTATGGCGCAAAAATAAACCACAGGAAGTAGAAGTCCTAGGTCTCAAACGGAATTTCTGTGCATAGATATATAGACTTTAATTGGATAGAAAAATAAAAATTATTGTAGGGGAAAAATCTCTAGATACGAAATTTAGAAACCTCAAATCCTGGCTCTGAGCCTCCCCAGCCATGGGGTATGGGACAAGGTCCCCTCTCTCCCCATTGATTTTAATATCCTGATAAATGGCCTATCTGATGTGATCACCAGATGAGATAATGCATGTCAATGTGCTTTGATAAATTAAAACAGTTAGACAAATGTAAAGTGTATTTTCTTGTGAATTGCTGGATCCATTGACCTTTACAGCAAAACCCTAAGGAAAGGGCTCTCCTTCCACAATATGAACTAGGTCAAATGATATCAACAAATAGAACAAAGACAGGAAGGAAACCCGTCAACATGTTATAAGTGGTTTTTTGGGGGTGGGGGTTATTAGGGAGAGATTATGGGTGTTTTTATTTTCTGTGTTTTCCAATATATATATATATATATTTTTTTTGAGACGGAGTCTCGCTCTGTCCCAGGCTGGAGTGCAATGGCGCGATCTCAGCTCACTGCAACCTCCGCCTCCCAGGTTCAATCGATACTCCTGCCTAAGCCTCCTAAACAGCTGGGACTACAGGCATGTGTCAGCACGCCCAGATAATCTTTTTTATTTTTAATAGAGATGGGGGTTTCACGATGTTGGCCAGGATGGTCTCGAACTCTGGACCTCGTGATCCGCCCACCTTGGCCTCCCAAAATGCTGGGATTACAAGCGTGAACACCGTGCCTGGCCTCCAATATATTTTTTACAATAAGCATATATATATGTATGTGTGTGTGTGTGTATATATATATATGCATGTGCGTGTGTGTGCACATATATATATATATATATATATTTTTTTTTTTTAGACAGGGTCTTGTTCTGTCACCCAGGCTGGAGTGCAGTGGTGCCATCTCGGCTCACTGCAACCTCCGTCTCCCAGACTCAAGGGATCCTCCCACCTCAGCCTCCCAAGTAGCTGGGACTACAGATGCAGGCCACCATGCCCGGCTAATTTTTGTAGAGATGGGGTTCCGCCATGTTGCCCAGGCTGGTCTCGGACTCCTAGCTCCTGCCTTCGCCTCCCAGAGGATTACAGGTGTGAGACACCGTGCCCAGGCTATAATAAGCATGTATTTTAAAAATAAAAATAACAAAGAAAGCTGTGTTTTCAGCTGATAGGCAACAGTTTTCATTGTTCCTAACACATTCTTTGGCTGTCAGGAGGATTAAATTAGAGAAGAAACCTGATTCCTGCTTTACCTGGGCCTGAACACACAAATTAGAAATGGTGTACCTCAAAGTGTTGCACTGTCTGTAGCTATTTCATTCTGCAACATGCATGCAACATAACTGGGTGGAGCTTCGCTAACATTTATGCTATATTGCAAAATACGTGCCATTCAATGTACCATAGGAAGCTGGTCTTAAAACGTAGATCAGGGAAAGTATTAAAACCCTTGAGGCATTTTTGCATATTTATGAAAAGAATACTGAATTTTATTCCATGGCTAACTTCCTAAATTTTAGAGCAATTTGTCACCCAGGTCAAGCTGGAGAAGGATCAGAACCTACTGCTTGTCACTTTCTTATTTCATCCTGGGTTCCAATACATGGAGCTATTTTAAAATTTCATTCTGTCATCAACCCTCTTCCATAAACACATTAGTGTCACTCGAGTCCATGTGAAGAGACCACCAAACAGGCATTGTGTGAGCAACAAGGCTGTTTATTTCACCTGGGTGCAGGCAAGCTGAGTCTGAAAAGAGAGTCAGCAAAGGGTGGTGGAATTATCATTAGTTCTTATAGGTTTTGGGATAGGCGGTGGAGTTAGGAGCAATGTTTTGTGGGCAGGGGGCGGATCTCACAAAGTACATTCTTAAAGGTGGGGAGAATTACAAAGAACCTTCTTAAGGGTGGGGGAGATTACAAAGTACATTCGTTAGGGTGGGGCAGAAACAAATCACAATGGTGGAATGTCATCAGTTAAGGCTATTTTCACTTCTTTTGTGTATCTTCAGTTGCTTCAGGCCATCTGGATGTATACGTGCAGGTCACAGGGGATATGATGGCTTAGCTTGGGCTCAGAGGCCTGACAATTAGTTAAGCTTACTCTCTGTGTCTTGACCCAAATCATTGATGCTGAGGAAGAAAATGCACGGCCAGGAAGGCTGGCTCTCCACCTTTGCATCTACCTAGCCATTTAACACTTGCCAAGTTCCATTGTTCAAGCAGCTTGACACCCACCAGAGCATACTGTCATCCTTCCTAGACTTCCATAGTTTATCTACAAGGATGCCACTGGAAGGCATTGTCTTCAGTGAAAGCAAGATGCAGCATCATGTCATCACCAATAAAGGGCTTTGTTAGTGCCCACTCTGTGCAGTATTTGTCAGGTTGTGGAGACACAAAATAATGGAAGACATGAGTCCTGCAAACAAGGAGTTTACAGTCAGACAGGAAAGTCAGGAATTGTACCTTTGTTGTCACCTGGAATTAAAAAAGTAGCATAGCATATATTCCAAGTTTGAACAAGTTTTCTTTAAAAAAAAAAAAAAGTTAGCATTTGCCTGCTCATTTTTTACTTTTAGTCTTCTAGTATAATTTTGGTCTAGTTTTATCTAAACTGGCTGCTTGCCCTTTCCATACAGTCATTACATAATGTTTAACATGTGGATTCTGTCTCACTCATTATCCCAAAATCATTGCCTCCCAAAGTCCCTGGCAATCTCGTGGTAGTAAAATGCATTATCTTTTTCCACCTGAATGTTGGTAAAGACTCTCCGCTTGACCAAACTGTAGCATGGCTTCTAGCAGTTAAGGCCATGTCCCTAGGATGGCCCCCTTTAAAATGCCTGCCTGAGAAAGTTCATCACTGCCAGGAGAATGTCCTATTTATTCTAGCCAAATGCAGGCAATAGGCAGCTGTCCCATGAACCCTCTCTTAAAGCAGTTACTTTAGAAAGTTGCAATGATAAATCCTTTCTCTGTCCCTTTGAGATGTAAATCTTCTAACCATCCAGAACTGTCTTCCAAGGACCTGAGAAAAGAAACCCTTCAAGGAGATAACTCCGACTTTCAGATTCTGTGGGAGGGAGGGCCTAACCTCAGAGGACCTTGCTCTAATTTACACCACAGAAGTTTGCTTCTCCTCCAGATAAGCTCCAATTAACAAACCCAGATGGCCTAGTCACAGGGACCAACCCCCCTACTACCCCTCAGGGGCACACCCTTCCCCTAGCAGCACACCCCAATTTTTTTAAAAGTCTCATGCCTTTTGTTCCCATAAAGTTGAGTTCACTTCACACTGGATCCTCTTTCCTATTGCCATCATTATGACTGAATATAACCATCCTTCCCACTTTAACTAGTGTCCAGCTTTGTTAATCTTTGGCAATGTTCTATTCTACACTTCAAATTTATGGTGTCTGAAATCAAAATATTCAAGGTCATTGTTTGCAAAATAAACAGAACATCAGTTGAAGGAGGTCAGTTACCTGCTCTAGAAAATAAAAGTTGAACTGGCCACTCTCCAGGCCAGGCCCAGAATCCAAACACAGATTCCCTGGTTTTCTTTACAGTTTTTCTCACTCTCTCCCCACCACCTTGAGTGCCTTCTCCCTTTACCTCTCTGCTTCCCAGACCTTAGACTCCTGAAAGCCCCCAGAGAAGCCTTCCTCCCTAGTGATTCCTGGTGGGAATCACTGCCTAGGGTGGGCTCCTAGCTTTTCCTTTTGATGAGAAAAGGCTCTTCATCTCATCCAATTATCCCTTTCTGACTCCACAAGGCCACGTGTAGACCTCATCTACAGACTTAGACAATTTTCTTTCACATACAAGGCCTCAAGAAATATTTGCTCAGGGAATGATTTATCTGGTGAATATAAAACCAGCCCAAGGAACTTGTGTTTACCAAGAGTAATTTTTGTAATGAATTTTTTTCTGCAATGCATGAGTATTACTTTTGTAATCAGCAACATAATAAATATTTTATTTTTATAAATTCAAGAGCATGAGCATGGGATGTAAACTTTAGTCTTGCTCCGATCCAAATTACTTTGTATTTCAAAATTTGTGGCTTTAAATTAATAAAAATTTTCTTAATCCCATTTAAGGTGGGCCAAAAAAAATCGAGGCAAGATTGTCTCAGTCATAAGTACAGCAGGGCTGGAGACAGAAACCTGTCCTTAGTGGTGGTAGGTGCTAGTAAGAGTTTGCGATGAAACCAAACAAAACTGCATGATCTTTCTGTTCTAAGGATCCTGAAACAGATGAGTTGCTAAGTGAAATTGGTAGAAGGGTTTTTAAACTGTAAACAGGTCAGTTTAACTGTAAATGACTATTTAAGTCGTTGTTTACAAAATAAGTCCTATATCAGATGGGAAGAATCAGGAATGACCTCTCCCTGGGAAGAAGACAGCAGGTGACCATCCATGAGGATCCAGAAAGTCAGACAGAGGGTGGGAAGGAGTCTACACCCAGGCAAACAAAAATAGCTGCCACTTTCCTCGTGGAGGGTTTTTCTAATTATACTTGGTGAGAGGCAGGATCAACTAGGAAAAGAAAGACAGGAAGAACAGGGAAATTGTTGCCTGAAGAAAAAAATGCAGAACTGAAGCCTGTGAGTTAATTCCATAACCCAGGGCTTTTCAGACATCTGAGTGCCACAGTCATGATTCTTGTAATATCTTTTACCACATCTGTTATTATAATATATACGTGATCTGTTTCTTTCGTTTGTTTGTTTGGGGGGAGACAGGGCCTTGCTCTATCACCCAGGCTGGAGTGCAGCGGCGCGATCTCAGCTCACTACAATCTCCACCTCCTGGGTTCAAGCGATTCTCGTGCCTCAGCCTCCCGAGTAGCTGGGATTACAGGCGCATGCCACCACACCCAGCTAATTTTTGTATTTTTAGTAGAGACGGGGTTTCACCATGTTAGCCAGGCTGGTCTTAAACTCTTGACCTCAAGTGATTCGCCCACCTGGGCCTCCCAGAGTGCTGGGATTATAGGCATAAGCCACCACACCTGGCCAGTGTGTTTCTTTTAATTGTCCCTAAACTGACTCATTTAAAATAAAATTAGCCTTGTTCTAAGGAATCATATCCATAAAACCTATGATCTGAGATGCATAATTTAAAATATAGATATAAATAAACACATAAGCCTTTTAAATGTTCAGTTGTGTACCTCCTAAAATTATGTCGCGTACCTGCAGAGAAACCAGTACCATGTTGGAAAACACAGCTGTCATTGAAGCCAAAGGCTCGAGTGGGAGTCAAATCTAGGCTGAGGCAGTTCAATAGAAAAGATCTTTCTCTACAGTGGTGTTTCTCAAAGTGGAGTTCTTGGGCTGTGGGGTGGTTTTAAAACATAGGTCCTCCTGTGGAGAGGGAGGGGCAATTTCCCTGACCTTTGCATCTGAGAGGGCTGGTGACTGATTCAACCAGTAAGGTACAGTGGAAGTGACACTGTGTGACTTTCCCTGGAACACAATCTCTGGGACCCCAGAGCCTCATGTAAGACATTGGTGCCTCCTCTTAGACCACATTAAGTTGCTTGGGTCCCTGGTCCCTAGTTGCACTGAGCCCAGCTTTCCAGCCATCCTCACCAAGGTGGCAAAATGTAGAACCACAGGGAACATCAGCACCTCAGCAGAACAATACAGGGCAGAGAGATCACCCAGCCAAGCCTACTTGAAGACCTGACCCACAAAATTGTGACATATAATAAAATAGATGCTTTTTAAGCCATTACATTTTGGGATCACTGGTTATGCAATAGTAGATAACGAAAACAGACTGACTATATCAGAATCACCAATGGAGCTTGTCAAAATGCATATTCCTGGGCCCCAGGTGCAATTCCCCAGGGATTCTGAAGTCTGGTAATGGGACCCAGTAACCTGAATTTTAACCTAGCTTCCTGGATGACTCTGGTAGACACCAGAGTTTGAGAGACATTCCTTTAGAGCTATTCATTCATTCATTCATTCATTTATCCAGTCTACCATCATCTTTTTACCATTACTATAAATCTGGCCATGTGCTGGGTTCCAGGCATAACCCAGAGACCATGCCACTGTCCCTGCTCTCAGGGACACCAAGGACCAAGCTGGGCACCTGACAGTCAAGCACTAGTTGAAGGAGGAGACCCTGAATCTTCTTCCCTGTGGGAGACTGAGGACCAATGCCAGTTCCCTCAGAATTGCTATAATTGGTTCAAGACCTCCCAAACTTAGTCCAAAGCATTAACAATTGGTCGTGGCCAATAAATTAGGAGATTGAATTCACCGATATTTTGGGAATAGCCATCTCAGCAGAACCTTGGGATCTCTGAGGTTGAGGTTGGCTGCTGGAGGGTTTCTGTCACCTTTTATTATAAGAAGGAAGCCAAGGTCTCTGTGGGCAAGGCAGAAACAACTTCAGCCGCAATCACAGATTCATTTGCCCTTGAAAATGACATTCATGTATATTTTCCCCCAAGTAGAAAAGTGACCATAGATAGTTCATTACAGAAAATGAGAAAATAAAGAAAAGCATTTCAAACACACAAACAAAGCCCTCCTCAGGCATCTAACCACAGTCTAGCAGAACGTTAAGAGATTGCTTGAGTCAGGCACACCTGGGTTTGAACCTCGGCTTCATGTAAGCTCCCCCAGGGTTGGTTTTCTCCTCTGTGATTATATTGCCTACTGTGCAAGACTGTCGTGAGGATTAAGTAAGAATATCTGCACATGTGTGTATGTCATTATCATTATCTTTGCTAATAGTCACAAGTATTTCTTTCTAGTCTGATTCCCTTTATATGCCAGTATTTATTGTTTGTTACTTAATAGTGCCTTGAGCAGCCTCCCATCTGTACTCCCCAGCATTCTAATGTCCCCATCAGAGGTAGGGCTGTGTCCAGAGGAATCCTAGGTGGAGAGATGGTGGTGATGGAGCAGGGGGGTAGGAGTGGATGGTGACAGGCCAGAATTTGGACGATGAGTCCAGGGCTCCCCCTTGACACGTCCATCTCCCTCAGAGGTTTAGGGAAAACCCAGAGCCCAGGGAGCCTGACAGCCTCCCTGTGGCTGCTCTGTCTTGATGTGTGGCTATGGCAACTGTTCTTTCAAGTTTTCTGGGGCAGTTCTACATGTCCTGTAGTCTAGTTTAGTCCATATAATATTGTACATAAAATAGCAAAACACAAATTCTATGTGGCAGCAGCAAGGCAATACATTTACTGGTGTTATATAGGAGGTGCTATTCCATCTGTATTTCTGCCCTTGGGAGGAAATCGGTTTTCTTATTATTATCATACCTATCCAGATGTTACTCCCTCTGCAACAAGAGGAAGTGAGCAGCTCCCTCCTTTTCCAAAGAACACAAAGTCATGGATGGCCAAGCACGTAGACTTTGATGAGAACAGCAATAGGATCAAATCCCTGCTCCACCTACTAATTATTCACTGGGTGAAACTTTTAACGTCTCCAAGGCTATCTCTTCCCTTTTTTTTTTTTCTTTTTTTTGAGATGGAGTTTCGCTCTGTCTCCCAGGCTGGAGTGCAGTGGCACAATCTCAACTCACTGCAACCTCCGCCTCCCAGGTTCAAGCGATTCTTCTGCCTCAGCCTCCCTAGTAGCTGGGACTACAGGCGCGTTCCACCACTCCCAGCTAATTTTTTGTATTTTTAGTAGAAACAGGGTTTCACCGTGTTAGCCAGGATGGTCTTGATCTCCTGACCTCATGATCTGCCCGCCTCAGCCTCCCAAAGTGCTGGTATTACAGGCATGAGCCATCGCACCCCGCCTCTCTTCCCATTTTTAGATGGGGATGATCATATCTATCTCATGGCATTATTGATAATTAAATGAAGTGATGTATCAAGTGTGCCTATCAGAGTATCTAGCACATAGTAATATTCTAATATTGTTAACATTTCCAGTATTGGAGTGTTCAGAGCAGAGAGAAAACCACTGTACCAGCAAATAGACAAACAGTTGCCACAAGATAGTGATAAGAAAGTATCAGCAGAGCACACTAGAGGCCGTGGGTCTCCTTAGTAATACTGCTCAGTAAGGGCTCGGAGCTGAAAGTGAACAACACACAGACTGTGAATTGCCTGTGAGGGGCTGATGGCAACCCCGACACGAGGAAGCACATCACAGCCCAGATCTAGCTGGCCACATGCAGAGGATCAGCCAAACTCAGGCAACACAAGACGATGGGAAATACAGTCTGGGCCACAACAGAGATTATTCTCTCAACAAAATTTCTTAAATTATTTGTGGCAAAGGACCAGTTTTCAAAAAATGTGTTGAAGACCAATGCTTCTTTTTTTTTTTTTTTTTAAAGCCACAATAAAACTATTTTGGTGATGTCGAATTACAATTAAAGTTTCTAAATGCTGACTTACAATTTCTGAACTTACCTTGTTGGGAACTAGTGGCAACCAATACGGAGCTCTGAGTAGCATTGGCTTAAGAAGTTTTGTTTGACTTTTTGGTTTTTGTGTGTGCTTAAGATTGTTGTTGCTATTTTGTTTTGTTTGCTAGTTGCTTAATGAGCAGGAAGTGGGAGTTTAAATCAGAGTCTTCCTTCATATGACGTACAGCCTGTCATCCACAAATTTGCTTGTATTAATTAAGAAATGCATATGGTTCTCGCCTAACAATGTGAGCGCAGACATTCCCACACTGTCTCAGAGAATCCCAGGAGAAGAGTCAGTAGGGGGAGTGGTAAGAGTGTAGGTGATTAGGGGTCCCAGGGTTCCTCTTTAACATACCCTTCTCCCTCTCAGGGTTAGGTAAAACTCTATTTATTGTAATAATATTATCATAAATAATAATGTATCATAAGTATAATAATATAATAATAATTTTTCCCTCCAAAGGGCAGAAATACAGATGGAAAATATAGATGGAATAACACTTCCTATTAATCCTTGATCCAAAGAATCCTTCAGGAATTTTATTGTAAATAAATTTTGAAATAATATGGATCTACAATAGGGAAGTGGTTATCCATCTTCCTTTAATTCTTGTAGAATGTTGCTTTGCCATGACTTATTTCTGCTTGGGCACACCCTGCCATCCAGATGGTCTCAGCTCTGACCCCAGCCCACACCTCTCTCTGAGCACCAACCTCAGATCCCAACTGTCAACCAGATATTTTAATTTGGATCTCCTGCTGTCCTTCAAATGCAGCATGCCTGAAATAAACTTCAGTTCCACTGCTCCACCCCTTCCCCCAAAGAGACGCAACTTCCTAAATCTGATTTCTACCAAAAGTGCCATTACTTTACTGTGATTAATATGCTGGAGTAATATTTGACTCCCTCCCTGACTTCATCTTTCATAGGTGAGCTGATGCAGATGTCCACCATATTTCTCCTCTGCTTTTCTGTGCCACACTGGGTTAAAATCATCTCACACTTACACTATCGTTTCATCTTCCTAAGTAGTTCCCCAACCTTCCCTACCCCATTAAGCTCTCCTACAAATCACTGTATGTACCAGACTCGTCTTTTAAAATAACACTGTAGTGCTATCAATGTTCTGCTCACAAAAGCCTTCACTGGCTCCACAACCCCAGAAAATAAGATCAAACCTCCTCAACAGGCTTTTAAGACCTTCTAGAATGTAGTTGTCCCTTCGAATTCAGCCACATCTACAATTACTTCCCAATATAAACTCTCCACTCCAACCCAGGCCATTATCCTCCCTGTCCTTCTGGCCCCTGATCCTTTTCTTCCAGGAGAACCCTAAGTTCTGCCTTTTAGGTGTGTCATTCAGGACTAGGCACAGTCCCAGCTCTGCCACCAACCAGCTGCCTCTCCCAGCTTACACCATGTTTTTTTCCTTCTCTGAACATGGCAGATCTTCATACCTCATGTCTTGTCATAATTCACATCATAAGCCATCTGTTCCATGTAACATACTAGTGTCTAGGAACTTCCTTTTTCTTCTTTGGTCCCCAACCTCCTCCTACTACCATCACCGCCACCACTGTCACAAAGAATCTAGGGTTGTGCATATAATAGTAAATTTAAAAATACCTCATGAATCAGATTCTATCAAAAAAAGAAGATGGAGAAAGAGGAAATCAAGGAAACAAAATAGGAGGAGAAAGAGAAAATATTGCTATATTTTCTCTTCGATGCTTGGGTATGCTGTGTGCTCATGCTATTGCTCAGATTTATAGACTATTTGAACTGAAAGGATCTTAAAAATCACTGGGTCCAATAGTATAATGCTGACTGTGAAGACTTCTTAAAAACTAGAAATAACATATCTGGCCCCCCCAAAAAAAAACAGTAAAAAAAAGGTGAGTATCATTTACCAACTGTGTGACTTTTAGAATGTCACTTGACCTCTCTGTTCCTCAGTTTCCTCATTTTTGAAGTGTGAATGATGTAACACTTATTGAGGAGCTAAATGAGATGATGTAGGTAAAGCACTTGGCCAATGTCTTAAACATGGTAAGTGCTTAGTACCTGTTAAGAAAAAGATCCCTGTCCATGCTTTGAAAACATGTAAATCAAAATTTCTTGAAGGCTGGTTATAAATAATTAATTTATTATTAATAATAAACTGTGAGATCATTTAATGGGGTGTTTCTATGGTCTGAATATTTGTGTCACCCCAAAATTCATAAATTGAAACCTAATCCCCAAAGCGATGATATTAGAAGGTGGGGCCTTTGGGAGGTGAGTAGGTTATGAGGGCTCCACCTAGTGAATGAGAGATTAATGTCCTTAAAAAAGAGGCCCGAGACAGCTGCCTTCCCCTTCTGCTATGTGGGACACATAGCGGGTGCCATCTATGAAGAACGGGCCTTCACTGGACACCAAATCTGCCGACCCCTTGATCATGGACTTTCCAGCCTCCAGAACTGTGAGCAATAAGTTTCTGTTGTTTATAAATTACTCAGTCTAAGGTATTTTGTTACAGCAGCCTACATGGATTAAGACAGTTGCTTAATCCATGTAAGCATAGCTACATCTGTACCTATTTCTATGTCTACTTTGGATCATAATATAAAACATATTTCTAACTGTGGGTCACTGTCAAACAAGTTTGAAGGCCATTGGATTATTAAAGTCCTCCACTAGTAAAAATGGAGCAGCATGCCAAAACCTCATGTGGAATGCTAGGTGCTACTTTAAGAGCAATTTTATCTTCCATCTTCTCTGGACCTTGGTTTTCCATCAACACCTCAGTCCTGCTAATGTTGTCTTTATTTTTCATGCATCTGACATGTAACCCAGACCACTGTTGCCATACTAATTAATGTAGAGAGAATTCCCTTCCACGGAGTCCTAAATTCTCCACACCTATGGTTAGGTCTAGCATGTGTCTTTCTCCATCAGATGGAATGCTCGGAAAACTTGAGGAAAGAGGAGAGCTTCTGATTTTGAAAGAGTTTCAGCTGGTAACTCTGTCTTGCATTTTGCAGTGATTCTGTCACCCACATTGTAGCAGAGAACAACTCGGGTTCGGATGTTCTGGAGTGGCTTCAAGTACAGAAAATACAAGTCAGCTCACAACCAGAGCTCCTCGATATCTCCTGGCTGATAGAATGCATAGGAGCAGGGAAACCGGTGGAGATGACAGGAAAACACCAGCTTGTTGTAAGTGTCATGGGTGTGATTTTCACTGTTCTTTGCTTGATGGTTAAGAACATAGGCTTAGGATCAACGGAACTGGGGTAAACCCTAAATTCTCTGCTTACTTCCTGTGTGACCTTGGGCAAGTCACTTAGCTTTACTGAGCTTCAGTCTCTTCCTTTATAATATGACATAACAATTATGCCAGCCTCACAAAATGGTCATGAAGATTAGAATAACACACATGTAAAGCGCTTAACACAATGTGTTAAGTATAGTAGGCATCTAACGAGTGGTAGCTATTTTCCTGAACACATTTATACAGAAAAGCAGGAGATTCCTTTTTTTCTCTCACTGTGATCATTCAGAAAACAAAACACAAAACAACAAAACAAAAAGTTAAGCTCTCAATTCCAAATATTTGAGCAATTACACTAGAATCTTTGGGAAGAGGGCTTGGACCATAACTACATAAATTCATAGAAAAGGAAGATGATACTTAATTGATAGGTCTTTTCATGTTTTTTTTTCTGATTTCAAAAATAATACATGTTGATAATAGCAAGTTCAAATATTAGAGATGTATATAACATAAATTTTGAGTCTCCTATAATTTTATCCTCCAACCACAGACAACTACTTCCAAATTTTTTCCATACATATCTATTATTACTATTAATTTTTATTGAAAATGGATGCTTATGCATTTGTTTAGGTGAGAAGAGACTATTCAGATAGCACCAACCCAGGCCCCCCGAAGACTCCACCAATTGCTGTACAAAAGATCTCCCAGTATGCGTGTCAGAGAAGAACCACTTTAAACAACTGTAACCAGATATTCACGGTAACGGGACTTTACATCAACACCCAGGGCAAACGAACGGCTTGCAGCTTCTTTCTGTGGATCGCAAATTAAATTATAAATTTTTCTGAAAACCTGGGAAAGTTTTCCTCCCACCTACCCACAGCCCTAGCCTGATCTCTCTCTGATCCTTCTATCCTTCTTCTTTCTATCAAGAATGGGTCTCCTTCCTTCCTGGAAATGGGCAAATACATTTAGGTTATATTCTTTGGAGACAGCGGATTACTATTTACAGAGGGTTGTCATTAATGGGCACAACACTTGTCAAAAGCAAATATTCTGAAAAACCAAATACTGGAATTAGTCCAAAACATAGTAAGAGCAAATTACATAGAAATGGTAACAATACATCAACAGCCTTTGCTGGGAAACCAAAGAATTGAGCAAACCTAGATTCCAGCCTTTCTGATATTCACTAGTTTGGGCAAGTCGATTTCTCTCTCTGAGCCTGTTTCCTCATCTATTCAAAAAGAAATTGGATGGATCATATCTAAAGCTCCACTCAGCCCTCAGATTGGTAATTGTGTTTTGAATGGCCCTAAAACCCACAACTGCTTGTCTGCTAGCCTAGAGTCAGTGGTTAGCTGGATGAAACATGTAGTAGTAGATCAATACAAAGCTTCTCATTTCTAGACTTCCAGCTCCATGTCTGTGTTGGAAAGACCAGGAAATTGTAGCTACTGGATATGCTGAGCATGAGATCACACAGCTACAGCTGCTTCCTCCCCTGCTAGAAATACAAACATGCCTTACCTTAAATAATCCTGGCTCTGGGTCTGTGTGACCTACGACTACACTCATTCATTCAACAAGCCTGTGTTAAGTGCTGTGTTTTATGGGGATGCTCAGTGATCAAGGCAGAATTCTAGCCACAGGCTAGTGGGAAGATAGTATAGAAGGAGGGATTATGCTGAGTCATGACTAGCAAGATGCTGTGAGCACCAAAGCATTTTTTAGTTAAATCATCTGTGAATGTTTAATAGCAGTGTACTCCAAGTTTCCGTATAATGCACTCTGGTACCTGTCTTTTCAATTCAACTCTACTCCATGACACCAGAGAGGAATACAAGGGTATGGGAGACCCCATCCTGACCTAGAAGGAAACACGCAAGTGGTATTCCAATATTTAAAGGAGAGCAAGAGGCGTTTGTGAGTGACCACTGGCTCAGGGGCTTGGAAGCAAATCTCTTGCTTATCTGGTTTTATCCTTCAGGATGCCTTTGATATACTTGCTGAAAATTGTGAGTTTAGAGAAAATGAAGACTCCTGTGTGACATTTATGAGAGCAGCTTCTGTATTGAAATCTCTGCCATTCACAATCATCAGTATGAAGGACACAGAAGGAATTCCCTGCCTGGGGTCCAAGGTGAAGGGTATTATAGAGGTAAGGGTGAAATGGGATTTGTCCCACTTCCCAATAGGTAGGTGGGGATGGGGGAGAGAGAGATGTAGCTAACAGATTTTCCTGTCAACTATGTAGATGTGGTGTACATCACAAATTTTCGTTTATACATATTCCTCTCTCTCTCCTCTGTCTCTCTCTCTCTGTGTTTATTTATATATATATACACACACACACACATATATATGTTAGGGGTTGTGAATATCCTAGTCACATGGCACCAAAATACGTTAGTGGTGGCAGGTGTCAAGAGTTACTGATAGTGAATTCGTTCGGGTCTGCAGCAACCCCAATTATTGCTTCCGCAGAAGAAAGAATTCGACTGAAGGGCATAAGGCAGAAAAAGAGACTGAGGCAAGTTTCAGAGCAGGAGTGTAAGTTTATTAAAAAGCTTTAGAGCAGGAAAGAAAGGCAAGTACACTTGGAAGAGACCCAAGTGGGCAACTTGAAGGACCAGTGCAGCGTTTGACCTTTTGACTTGGGGTTTTATACGTTGGCATACTTCCGGGGTCCTGCGTCACTTTTCCCATGATTCTTCCCTTAGGGTGAGCCACCCGCATGCACAGTGCCCTCCTTGTGCTTGGGAGGGGAGCATGCGCAGTGTGTCTACTGGAGTTGTATGCATGCCCACCTAAGGCATTTTTCCCTTTTCCGGTGGAATGCTCTGGAAAGTCATACTCTGCCATTTTGTCTCTTAATGTGCATGCTCATGCCCACTCGCCCAATTCCTGAGATTTTAATGGAAGCTGCTGATTACCAGTTTCAAGTGTTTTTATCTATTGGGAAATTGCCTCTCCCTGGCGCCGGCTGTGACTAATCATTTTATAGGGTGACACCTGCCAGACCATCAGGGAATTGCCTCTCTCTAGCACTGGCTGCAACCAATTATCATTTTAGAGAGACAGTGTGATAACTGCTGGACCATCACCTGATGGTCGCCTGACATTCCTGGTTTGGAGGGGGGAGCCCTCTCCTGCCCCACTCATGCCTGACTAGCTACCTACTCTAACATATAAATAGATAAAGGTGTGTTATTTATAATTCATACCCTAATATTATCACAGCTGGAGCTACATGGAACCAGCTAGTAGAAACAGAACTCTCCCATATTGTTATTAATCACAGTGAAAGACTCAAGTGGCCGAAATCTTGACAGCAGGGAAATGGTCTGATTTCCCTCAGTTCCACCTGGGGGCGCCACCTTAGAGCAGTGGTGCATTTGACATGAAGTGGAGGTGGTTCTACATCTCTCCAGGGAGAGTGTCAGAGGTTGTGCTTATTTAATGAACGGTGTTAAGGGTTTCCCCAGCAAAGCAAGTTGGTCATCTGGTAGTAAGTTTCCGTATAGTCAAGTGCAAGGTATATTATTCAAGGACAGTTATCCCAACTCTACTCAGAGGAGGGGGGCTCTGAGCTAGACATCACAAGGGCTTGAATGTAGATTGGCTTTTTGGTGGGTCCAAAATTAACTTTCTCAATGGAAAAGTCTTCTTATTTCAGTAAGGTCATATTCATTGAAGAGAAAATTATCACCAATATTTGGACATACATTTTTCAGTGAATATTTTGGTTTGGGGTTCTGTAGATCTCGATTCTAACCATTTGTATCTTTGTTCCTAAGGATCGTAAGGGGGTCCTTGGATATATGATGAGCTAGCGTTTTCAAGATTGTAGGGAAATGTCTTGTTTTCTCCAGATCAATTAGGGAAATACCCCTGCATGTGATGCATGCACATTTCATGAGAAAGCAAACTACTAGGTCCATGAATTTGAGAGTCTTAGACAGTAATTGTCCAACATCACTAATTTAAAATATTTTTCAACTGTCCATTAGGAGATTATTGAAGATGGAGAAAGTTCTGAAGTTAAAGCTGTGTTAAATGATGAACGATATCAATCCTTCAAAGTAAGTGATTTTACATATATTTATTGAAAATGGTTTTTCAGTTAATCTTATTACTTATTCTGGCTGGTTGTATTAGTCAACTTGGGCTGAGATAACAAAATACAGAGATGGGGTGGCTTAAACAACAGAAATTTATTTTCTCACCATTCTGGAGGCTAAAAGTTCTGGATCAAGATGTCAGCAGGGTCAGTTTCTGGTGGGGGTTCTCTTTCTGGCTTCTTGCTGTGTCCTCACATCCTCCCCTGCTCACATGGTGAGAGAGAGAGAGAGAGAGAGAGAGAGAACAAGCAATCTTTCTGTTGTCATAAAGACACTAATCCTGGGCCAGGCACCATAGCTCATGCCTGTAATCCAAGCACTTTGGGAGGCTAAGGCGGGTGGACTTGAAGCCAGGAATTCGACCAGCTTGGCCAACATGGTGAAACCCCATCTTTTTACAAAAATACAAAAATTAGGTGTGGTGGGGCATGCCTGTAATTCCAGCTACTTGGGAGATTGAGACATGAGAATCGCTTGAGTCTGGGAGGCAGAGGTTGCAGTGAGCTGAGATCACGCCACTGTACTCCAGCCTGGGTGATAGAGTGAGACTGTCTCAAAAACAAAACAAACAAAAAGACACTAATCCCATCATGAGAGCCCCACTCTCATGACCTCAAAGGCCCTGTCTTAAATACGGTCACACTGGGGATTAGGACTTCAACATACAAATTGGGTTGGGAGGGGGAATTCCGTCCATAGCTTTGGTCTAGGAAGAAAATGCCTAAATAAATTCAGTTGCCCAGATTATTGCCATGCTGTCGTGATGTACAAATTGCCTTACCCTCCAAGAGTCTGTCACTCATGGGTACAAACATCATGGGACATGAGGACGATGGGGGGTTGGTGGGGACAGGACGGAACTGCTCTTAAAGAGCAGATTTGTGTCTGAAAATCTCCTTACTGCATCTCCATTTACTTGGAAGCAGGGTTTATTACCTCCCAATTTTCCCTACCTTAGAGTTGCAGGTGGAAGGGACTTCCACCAGTTCCTTCAAAGCAAAAGTGAGGTACAGGCCTAAAATATGGCCATGAGCAGGAGCACAGGCTTGGAGTGTAAATAGACTGGGGTTTAAGTTTGGGCTGTGCCACTTCCCACCTGTGTGATGGTTGAGAAACTATATAACCTACATGAGCATCTCTTTTCAAAATGTGAGGGTACCTATGCAGAGCATAAGTGTCGGTAAGAGACCCAGCAAAGGGGAAAGCCCTGTAGAGATAGCGTATCACTCATGGACAGCGCAGGCAGGCCATCAATTAGACTGTATCTAAGCCCTGCACAGGTGCCAGAACCTGCTTGTTACTTCTGTTTCATTCTGTAATTCCACAGGTCGAGAAAGGACTCACCTGAAATAAAAAATGCCCTTAAAAATAACCATCACCCACCTGCTCGTCATATTCAGGAGAAACTAAGTCAAAGATTTGCTTACACTTTTTCTTCATTGCCTGAGACCTAGAAAGGGTCATGACTCAGATGTTATAACGATTATTTTAGAGACTGATGGCATGCCTTTCCCTTCATTTTAGCTCTTTACTTCTGTATTTGGAGTGGGGTTGAAGACTTCTGAGAAGTGGTTCAGGATGGGTTTCAGAACTCTGAGTAAAGTAAGGTTGGACAAAAGCCTGAAATTTACACGAATGCAGAAAGCAGGTAAATTGTCTCTCCTAAAGGTCATTGTTGCTATGGGCTGGTCAGGTCGTGGTGGAGCTCTAAGTCAGTTACACTGCAACTCCAATCTGGGAGAGCTGGGACACTTCTTTGATGTCCATTGATGCTTGGATCTAAATCTTAGCTCCAGCAGTTTCCAACTGTGTGATCTTGAGCAAGTTAGTTAAAATCTTTGAACCTTAGTTACCTAATCTATGAAAGGGAGATAACATTGATACTTAGCTGAGAAGTCAATCAGATAATGCAGGCAATGCCTCAGCACTGTGTCTGGCACAGAGCAAAGGTGCCCTCCACGGTGGCTGTTGGTGGTCCTTCATCCAAATGTCAAGCCAGGTTGTGCTGCTGATCTGGTCCTTACTGACTCTTCTGGACATTGGGTCCTGGCTGTCTCCCTGGGTAAGAGTTGTGGGTGAAGAGTCAAAGACAGAAGGGTTGGCTGCTAAAGAATACTTGAACAAACAGAGTTGTTGCCTGGCACAAATGTGAAGATGCTCTAGAAACTGTAAAACACCAGGAAAATAGAAGGGAAATGGTGGAAATCTAGGCACAGGGTTGATATACCCAACCAGGACTCTTTAGCCTAAGAGAAGACCGTGGTGGGACATGAGTGCTGTCATCACCCACCTGAAAGCCTGGCAGGGCCTCTCAGAGGTTGAAGGTAGCCTGGTCACTTCCATTTATGAGGCTCCCAGTAAGTTTTTTAAAAATGAAGGAATGGCAATACAGTGTGAAAAAAATTGTGTGTTTAAAAAAATGTTTACTTTTAACAAGCAATAAAAATACAATACAGTTGTGATTCAAAAGGGAGTCACAGCCACAGTCCCTACTCATTTTTTGTAAAGTTGCTAATCTTTGAAAGATTGCTAATCATACAATGCCACATAGGAAATAAAAGAGTCTAAGAAAAAAAGAGCCAGTATTTATATTCCAGGACTCTGAAAGCACATGTTTATCAGGCATGATATATACCAGTTCTCGAGATGCCATTCAAAAGAAATTTAAATAAGTATTAAACATAAGTAGCAAGTAAATGGTTTGGAATGATGAGTAAAGACTCTCAGTGCTTAGAGAGAAATTGGGAGGCAATATAGTGTTTCATTTGGATGAAACTTATCAAATGACGTCCAGTGCTCTCAGGATCTAAGGGCTTCTAATTCCCTAGCTTTGTAAACTGGATTTTTGCTCTTCCTGTTGAGCTTTTCCAACCCTTTGAATGAAGGGGCTTTATTCATTTAGTCAATCAGTGATTTCCATCGAACTGTTTAATGCTACCAGTTCTAAGCAGAAAGCAAGGAATGCCCTCCCATTATACTTATACCCCCACAAGTAGTTATAGGCACCCCTTGGAGCAGCACTACAATGAATGGAATTGCCAATGGGAATAGCTTAGAATACTGTGAAGGGTAAGCTAATTGAACATATTGAAAGGACAATTCATGGGTCAGATGGATAACCTGATTTGGTTTTACTTATATTTGCACTTGATTGCAGTTCCCTGAGGCTTGAGCATGCACATGCCACGTTTGCCTTGAAAAGTCAATTTATGAACTATAGCAGCACATATTTAACCTTATACTGTGTGATATTTCCTGTAATAAGTTAGTCGCCTTGCCATACCAAAAAGGAAAGCCAATTAAATTACTTTCATGGATGTCAACAAATCATCATAGTCTTACATGTTCATTCCTGATAGCTGCACATCTTCTTAAAGAAATAGTTGTGAATCCTGACTTTTGGATCATGTATATCACTGCATAAACACAGGTGTTTGTGGTTACACAGTGAGTTGTACTTCGAGTATTAGTCGTGATGACAGTTTCTGTATTAGAGCCTAATAGAGCATTGCTTCTTAGATCAAACTCCTCATGCTCACAAAAATGGCCATGTTGCAATAATTTTTAGAAATGTGGCTTTTTAATAAAAATAAAAAGTAAGTGTCATATTGAAATAATGAAAGTAGTGTTCCACAAGTGGTGTGGTTTGGTATTGGACACAGTTTATAGGTGTGTTCATATGAATACCATTTCCTCTTGGTCTTGCCAGCATGTTTCTGTGACTGTCCCCATTAGAGAGAACATGGGAAATTTGGCAGGGTGTGCAAGCCAAATGGCCACCCTGCTGCTTCCCTTCCACAATCCCAGGGTGAGAAACAAGGACCAGTAGATTTACTCTTGTCATTTCAGAGGGCCAGTGGTAGGTGAAATCGCAAAGAAGTAGACTTAGGCTTTTCAAAAGAAAGAACTGGTGCAACAGAGTTTACAATTAGGAAACAGGCTCCTCTGGAGGTATCAGAGTTCCCCATTATTAGAGTCAAGCAGAGTTTGAATGGCCCCCTCTTGGAGACCCTAGATAGGAGAACAGCGATGCTGAAGCATGATTTGATGTCCCTCAGGCTCTATGGATCTAATCACGAGGCTCATCTCCTCACCAATACTTCACCCCAATCCTTGGAGATAAGCCTCCCTTCTCCTTTGCTCTTTCCCTCCAAATCTCCCTCCACACCGCTCTGTGGGAACCACCAAGTTAGCTTTTCATCATAACAACTCTGAACTTTCATTAATTCATGCTGGTCAGGCAAAGAAGCAACAAGCTAAACCACCTAAGATATTTCCTGCCTTGCTTCAGACACACGTCTACTCTGCTCCTATTCTTGACTTTAATTTTTTAATGGATCCATCACCTTCCAACTCTGAATCTCCTCATTCCAAGTCTTTATGCGTAACCTTTTAAAAAACAGTAGGACACAGCTTATTGATCAAGAAGGCTGGTTCTTCAGTAGGAAGTCAGATCTGAACAGTTTGGATTCCAGAGGGATGTGAAATATTGTCTCCTTCTTAGGAAATTGTAAGCCTCTAGGTTAGAAAGCAAAGAACCACTGTTACCCTGAAAAATTCACAACCAGGAGAACCACATGGATTATTCTGTCTCTGTGGGAATGGAGTTCGGTGTTGATGACTGTAGTCATGTTAGCTCTATTGTGGGGACAGAATCCCCTTCTACTGAGGGCTGGTTGTTTCACACACGTGTCACTCTCTTCATTGACCTGTCAAATGGCCTCTCAGGATTTCTGTATTATGAAGACCTTGTCAGCTGTGTGACCAGGGCAGAAGCAGAGGCTGTCAGTGTGCTGGTTAAAGAGGCTGTCTGGGCATTTCTTCCGGATGCTTTCGTCACCATGACAGGAGGGTTCCGGAGGTAAATAACTTGGGTGGCTTTGCCTCCTCTGCCCTAATACTTCAGTGGCTCCCTGACTTGGACAGGCATCTGAAATGGCACAAAAGGCTTTTTGTGATCTGGTGCCAGCTTCTTTCTGCAGCTTTATCTCCTGCCCCTCACATTTCATTTCAGCAACCCCAAATGGCTTGTCATCCCCTGCACATTCAGAGCTGTTTCTTGCCTTGTTGCTTTGCTTACTCAGACTTTTCTGCTTTGACTGCCATTCCTCAAATTGTCGCTTGGCTGACTTCCCCTCATTCTTTAAGACTCAATTTAGATGGCACCTCCTCCAGAAAGCCTTCCTTGACTCCCTCCTTCTCCATGCTGGATTAGTGCCCCCTCTTCCATGCTCCCTGAATACCTGCAAAGCCCTTGATCCACAGAGTTACAGTGATTTGTTCCTGTGTGTGGTTTCTCCACTAAGTTTGTAGAGCTTAGTTCTCAGCAAGACTAGTGCATGATGCCTAGCACAAAGTAGGTGCTCAAGAAATCTTGGTTGAGTCAATAAATGACTGACTGAATGAATTCATGAATGAGTGAACGCTTCACAAGGATGTATGCTGTTGTTGGATATTGAGGCCTACATTTCAGAAAGGGATTTCTTTCCTCCCACAGCCTCCTCTACCTCTTTCTCCAGCCCTCTTACCTGGTGGCTTTTGGCCATTCTAACAAAATAGGTTTGGGGCAAGGAAGAAAGTAAGAGAAGATCAAATCTAAGATAATGCCTTTACTCCATGTCATAATTCCAAGAGCGCTACCTTGTATTATGTGAATACAATTCTTGGTTTGCTTGTTGTCATGCTTGTCTCCATGTGTGTATGTGTGGGTGCATGTAGGTTTGTGTGAGTGTGTAGAATAAATAATTTTTTTGTTATTTTTTGCCTTGATATACATAATCAGATACATGCTATACATGACTTTTTCTGTGTCATAAATTTATTTTGTAAGGAACAGAGTGTCTAACCAAGGATATTTTGTTTCTTAAAAAAAAGTCAAGAACCTTCTATGTTGCAAATCTTAAGCATAGGGCATAGAAACAAAGGTGATTTTTTAAAAATGAAGACTAAAATCTAATTGATTTCCATTTTATACTGCTTTTGAAAATTAGGGGTAAGAAGATGGGGCATGATGTAGATTTTTTAATTACCAGCCCAGGATCAACAGAGGATGAAGAGCAACTTTTACAGAAAGTGATGAACTTATGGGAAAAGAAGGTGAGAAGAAAGACGAAAAATACATGCACACTCAAACATTATGTTAACACTTGAATTTTGCACATTACTTGCCTTATAATTGTGTAATGACCATCTAATCAATTCTCAATTATTTGTGGCAGCTTATACAAAGCCATATGACCTACAATAAGACTTTCCTGTTTGGGGTCCTAGAGAACATGTTATGAATATGTCCTGTATCTTGTTTATTTATACTTACCCTATTGCCAACAGGGCCAAGGGTGGCTATGCATTTGTGTTTGACATGCAGAGGCATTAAAGCACCTAAACAAAGTAAAAAGTATGCACTATGAAGACCTGGGAAATGTAAGCCAGAAAGCTGCAAGCTTGGGTGAGGGGGCAGGACTGCAAAGACTGGGATAATATCAGTCTAAAAGGTGTTGATAGTGCCTTGAATTCTATGCTGGTCAATTACCATCTTGACTTTGTGCTGAGATGGAATGAAGGAAACTAATGAGGGCAAGCTGAGCCCTGCAGAGGTCATGGCTCAGAAGCCCCCATACATTGCAGAGATCAGACTTGTGACAGGCCTATTTCCTGGTGGAGGAAACCAAAGTAAGCTAAGCTAACCGTGCAGCCAGAGCCACATGCAGGCCCTGACTCCTGTCCAACTCTAGTGAGAGCCTCACTTCCTAGAGAGACCAGAGAGTCCCACCCTTGGGACCTGTAGATAGGTCTGGGTGGGCTGGTGTTTCTCCTCACGGCTTCATCCTTCCTGAGTAGTTTGTGTCTATTGGGTGCGGACCAAGCTTATTGATATCCCAGAAAAGGAAAACCTCAGATAAAGTGAAAATAAAAGCTAGAAACACAACCCTAGGGCCAGGGGCACTGGAAGTGAAGACTCAACTTTAGAACCAGATCCAAACTGACATGAGTTTGAATACCGGGCGTCGAGTCTTCCCAGAAGGAGTTGGAGGGAATTAGAAGCGAAGGGCAGGGAAGGGCTCCTGGCTAGACAGCCTCACACTCAGCCTTGCAACCCTCCTCAGAAGGCACCTGAGACTAAATTCGGATGGAGCCTTCCTGTGGGAGGTCAAGCTGAGTGCATCTCCCTCCTGCCCCAGAGCTCTCTTCCTGAGAACTGGCCGCTCTGTACCCTGGGGAGGATGGGAGGGACGGAGAGGCAGGGAAATGCCTCCTCCTAGTCAGGAGTTTCTCAGTGTCCAGTAGGAAAAATAAAAGAACATGCTGATGTAAATATTCAGTCAACCAGTGGGTATTGATGGGGAAGCCAGAGCCCAGAGGGCTGCCCTGTAGATAGCCAGGGCTGGAGATCTAGAGGTGGCATCAGGGGTTGTGTGCATGTTTGACAACTGTGGCCTGCTGCAGACAACCTTCTGAATATGCAGACAGGAGCATTACGTTCGAGGATGCATTCTCAAACACCTTGCAAAATTCAAGACAAAACCCAATAAAGAATGGCCCATTTCTCTCTTACCCACCAAGTGACTCCACCATGTGGCAATAGCACAAGCAGAGTTTACTGTTAGGAATCCAGCTTTGTGGGCTTTTTTTTTTTTTTTTTTTTTTTTTTTTTTTGAGGGAATGTGTGTTATTACAAATTTGGCTTTCATGTGAGACTTGTTCATATTTTTTATATCTCCTTTTTCAAATTTACATAATTGAAATTTACACAAAAGGCTGCTATTCTGTACTAGTTTTAGCAAGTTTCCTTAAAAAGTGGAATTGTGTTTTCCTGAGCTGGTGATTAGAGGTTAACCACGGCAACATCTACCACCTCCTCCAGAGGTTCTTCCTAACATTAGTGCTTCCTCCTTCAAATGGTGTTTTTTTCTTCAAGGCGTTGAAGGGTGAAGAGTTCCCTCTATTGAGGTTAACAAAATAAAAAGTATCTTTTTGAATTGAAATAATGTCTTGTGCAGGTTTGTAGAAGAAAGGCAAAGCATGATTCCTAACAATAATTAATTTACCAATGATGCTCAAAGTGTGGTCCCTGGCCCGGGAACACCAGCATTGCCCGGGAACCTGTCAGAAATGCCCTCCCTGCCCCTCCTGCATCACTCTGGGGACAGAGCCCTGCAAACTGAGCTTTAGCAAACCTTCCAAATGCTTCTGATGATAGAGCTTTTAAACATCTAACCTAAAGAGTACATGGTAACAAATCACACATCCCAGTAGCTTGATGACATTATTTGAGATTTACTTCCTGTTTTTGTTGCCAGATTTAGTGGTTGCTACCATGTTTCTCTCTCCCGTCCCCACATCTGCCCTGTGCCATCAGGAACTCCCACCAAGAATGGCTACTCGATTGGGCACATCTTAGAATCACTTGTCCACTTTCTGGATAGGCAACTTTAGGTGAAACATGTGTCGTTAACTTTATCCCACTTTCTCCAAGGCAGGTGGAGTAACACTCTCATGAGAAAGAGACTCCCAAGTGCTACCTAGAAATAGCAAGTCATCCTGCCCCAAAGTTAGACTCCGCCTCCAGCCACAATGCTTTCAGCTGGTTAAACCTGGTCATCAGTATAATATAAAGGGACACTGCCTTTGTCCATTTACATTGCTATAAAGGAACACCTGAGGCTGGGTAATTTATAAAGAAAAGACATTTACTTGGCCCATGGTTCTGCAGGCTGTGTAAGAAGCATGACACCAAGCATCTGCTTCTGGTGTGGCCTCAGGGGGCTTACACTCATGGCAGAAGGCAAGGAGGAGCTGGCAGGTGCAGAGGTCACAGGGTGAGAGAGAAAGCAAGACAGAGTGGGGAGGGGCCACGCTCTTCGTAACCTCCAGCTTTCATGGGACCTAACAAAGTGAGAACTCACTCATTACCATGAGGATGAGGACGGCACCAAGTCATTCATGAGAGATCTTCCCCTATGACCCAAAGACCTCCCATTAGGCCCCACCTCCAACATTGGGGATCAAATTTCTACATGAAGTTTAGGGGGACAAACATCCAAACTATAGTAGACAGTAACTCAAAGCTGCCCCCCCCAGAAACAATATGAATTTTTTTATTTTATTATTTATTTATTTTTGAGACAGGGTCTTGCTCTGTTTCCCAGGCTAGTGTGCACTGGTGTGATTATTGCTCACTGAAGCCTCAGCCTCCCAGGCTCCAGGGATCCTTCCACCTCAGCCTCCTGAGTAGCTGGGACTATAGACACGTGCCATCATACCTGGCTAATTTTAAAATTTTATGTAGAGATGAGGTCTCATTATGTCACCCAGGCTGGTCTCAAATTCCTGCAGCATGGCTTTTTGTTTATGGTTTGTTTGTTTTTAAAGGACTGAGGAGAGCCCAGAGCACTAGCTGAAGTTCAGAAGTGAAGAGGGAGATTTTCTTGCAGTTTTGCCATTAAGCAGCTTTGCCTCAGGCTCTTTCATCACTAAATTCCTTTTCCCTAAAGGGAAGATCATGCAACCACTTTCTTAGTGTTTTCTCCTAGTGTTTGCAGGTGGGTCTTTAATGCAAGGCCAAACACATGTCCATGTTCTGCTCGAATCTGTAAAGATTTCATTAAGAATCCAGTGTTAAATCATAGATCTTCTTCATCAGGGCCTTTTCCTGATGCCATTCTGTTTCTTTTCAGGGATTACTTTTATATTATGACCTTGTGGAGTCAACATTTGAAAAGCTCAGGTTGCCTAGCAGGAAGGTTGATGCTTTGGATCATTTTCAAAAGTGCTTTCTGATTTTCAAATTGCCTCGTCAAAGAGTGGACAGTGACCAGTCCAGCTGGCAGGAGGGAAAGACCTGGAAGGCCATCCGTGTGGATTTAGTCCTGTGCCCCTATGAGTGTCGTGCCTTCGCCCTGTTGGGATGGACTGGCTCCCGGGTAAGTGCTACATGGACCCATGGGATGATGTTAGCTTTCTGAAAGACGTAGGTCGAGTCTACCTGGGCCCAGGGGAGAGATGATGGCAACAGGGGCCGGGTGACAGGGGAGGGGCCAGTACCCAGAAACCTCTAACTCAAGGCATCCTGTCCACACATGGTCAAGTATGACAGATTAGTTTAGAACAGTTATTCCCAGTGTGTGGTCCCCAACACCAGCAGCAGCAGCCTTACCCAGGAACAGGTTAGACATGAAAATTCTTCACCCCACTCCAAACCTATAGAATCAAATCAGCATCTCTGGGGATTTCAGCCCAGGAATTTGTGTTTGGAAAAGGCCTCTAGGTGTTTCTGATGTAGCTCAAATAGGAGAATCACTGAAGTACAGAAACCAGCAAGGGGGTTGAAATAGGAAACAATAAAGTGGAGAGGCAACTCACAGATTGGGAAAAAATAACTGCACATCATACATCAGCTAAGGGCCATTATCCAGCATATACAAGGAAACCAAAAGACTCAATAACAAGAAAACAAATAACCCTATTTAAAAATGGGCAAAGGACTTGAATAGATATTTCTCGAAAGAAGACATATAAATGGCAAGCAGATATTGCCATCTTGCTTAACATCTCCAATCATCAGAGAAATGCAAATTAAAACCACAATAAGATGTTATCTCACATCTGTCAGATTGGCTATTATCAAAAACATGAAAGAAAGCAGGTGTTAGTGAGGCTGTGGAGAAAAGGGAACCCTCTTATATTGTTGGTGGTGTTGTAAATTACACATTTTGGAAAATAGTATGGAAGTTCCTCAAAAAACTAAAAACAGGGCTACCATATGATCCAGCAATCTTACTTCTGGGTATATATCCAAAGGAAATGAATTCAGTGTGTCAAAGAGAGGTCTGTACTCCCGTGTTCATTGCGGCATGATACACAATAGCCAAGATATTATTAAAACAACCTAAGCATCCGCAACAGATGAATGGATTTTTAAAATGTGGTTTATGCACAGTGGAGTATGACACAGCCTTTCGAAAACAGGACATTCTGTCATTTGAGACAACATGGTTGAACCTAGAGGACATTATGTTAAGTGGAATAAGTCAGGCACAGAGAGACAAATACTGTATGATCTCGTTTCTGTATATGTAGAATCTAAAACAGTCAAACTCGTAAAAGTAGAGAATAGAATGTAGAATGGTGGTTAGCAGAGGCTGGGGGATGGGGCAGAAAATGGACAGGGAAAAGGGTCAACAAGTACAAAGTTCCAGTCAGACAGGTGGAATAAACTCTGTTCTATTGCACAGTATAGTGACTATAGTTAATAAAAGTGTATATTTCAAAGTAGCTAAAAGGGAGGATTTTTAATGTTCTTACCACAAAGAAATGGTAGATGTTTGAGGTGATGGACATGCTAATTAGTCTGATTTTATCATTCTGCAATGTATATAGGTGTATCAAAATATCATATTATAACCCACAAATGCATACAATTATTATATGTTAATTAAAAATAAAATCAAGTTATAAAATTTTTCTGAAAGAGCACAAGTTGAGTTCATCCCAGACCTGGTTGCAAGCTGCTGCTCTGCTTCTTACTGTTGGGTGATCTTGGACAAGTTCCCTATATCCTGTAAAACTCAATTTTCCCATCAGGAAAATGAGGACGATGACCTTAGCTACTTCCCTGGGTTGCAGAGACATTAGGTGACATGATGTTCTCAAAGCCTTGGCACCAAGCCAGCACGTGGCCAGTACTGGATAAGCAGTAGCTTCCATCTCCTGTCACTCACAGGAGAGGACACCTGTGATTTGAGTCCCATTCGCATGTGTTCCACCCTCCCAACTAAACACCTCACCCTGTTTCTCCTGTTTTCCCAGGTAGCTGGTTTTGCTTTGAGTGAAATGAGTTCGTAGAGGGTTTTTTATACAGATGAATGACACAACACAAATTAATTGTTCTCAGCCTTGGGTTAAATGTCAGGTGTCTTTGCTTTGGGGTGGAATTAATTCAGCACAGCATCTTAGCACTGGGATTTCTTACTCCAATCACAAATGTTGACTGACAACTAAATGCTTCTTTCATTCTTAAAAAAGGGGGAAGAAAAGAAAAAATATATCATAAATGCAACTTGTCTGATAGACATAAATCTTTGGGAACACATAGTTGATTGAGAAATGGGAAAGTTCCAGAAAGAAGTCCTTGGTTATGCAACGTCATGCCAGTTAAGCATCACTGGCTGAAGTGGTTGACCTTTGCCCATTTTATTTTTAAGACGGACATATTTTCAGCACATTCTAGTCTCTTTTCTCAGAGTTCTCAGAAAATTGTTGCTGTTGGTTCTGCAAGGCACTGGCAGAGAACTAAGCTCTTTTGCTTTTTAGCTGGGTGACTTTAAACAAAGGACTTCTGATGGCAAAGTCCATCTCCTCACCCATCCCGGGTTAGCTTTCCTAAAATAGCAACTTGTTCCTTACCACTAGAGGGCACCAGTATCCCAGGCTTGCTCCCTAATCCCACATGAAGAGGACAAAATTTCTAGATTGTGTTTCTCTCAGGAAAACTAGTCTCAATGACAATTCATTGCCCTTGTTCCTGTCCTCTGTCTTAGGCTTCATGTATTGTTCCCTTCAGTCTCAGAGCCCATTCCTGACTGTGGGAGATGTCATCCAGGAGCAGTTGATTTAGACGGTCAGTTTCACGGCATCTCAGTGTGAAAGGATGTTAAAACCAGAGGGAGCCTTAATCATGTCCTTCCTCCATCCTTTCATTCACTCAGCCAAGACTCAGGGAGTCTGGATGACTTGACAGGAGATGCACAGCCAGGCAGGGACAAAATCCAGGCTGGAATGGGTTCCCTGACTCCTCCATCCTCTTTTACAATAACAATATTCCAAATCATTTAAAACCCACCAAACTAGTATTTATCCAGCATTCACTGTGGACCAGGCATTATTCTGGTACAATGCTCACACTATTCATTTATTCACTCAATAAAACATTTGCTATACATCTTCTACATGTGAGGCACTATTTGAGGGAATACAGTTGTGGACAGAACAAACCAGGTTCCTGCTCTCACAGAGCTTACATTCTAGTGTGCTCATGGGAGCATGGACTTCTGTCACCAGAGAAGTTGGCCCTAGGGGAGGAAAATCACTTTGAGAATGTTTAGTGGAGTTAGATATTTCACTAGAGGGATGTAGCCACCTAATACTGAAGACATTCTAGACGTGCTAATAATTTATTTTAACTATTTCCTGTCCAGCAGTTTGAGAGAGACCTCCGGCGCTATGCCACACATGAGCGGAAGATGATTCTGGATAACCATGCTTTATATGACAAGACCAAGGTACAGTTCTCTTCCTAAAATGGGCTACTTTGATCCTCATCCCCAAGGCTGGCCCCCGAGCTCTTTTCATGAACTGATTTTAGTATCCAGGTATAGTTTCCTTTGCTATGCGTGTTCTATTTCCAGTTGATCATAGTTGAGGGCAGCAGGAACGATTTCCACAGACTCACAGTTTCCACTCAGCCTAGAATGCACTTCGAGAGCTTTTAGCTGAAAGATGATGAGCTATTGGGCTTCCAGAACAAGTCCAGCAGTGAACATTAACTGGGTTTGGTATATCCTTGGTGTTGGCAATGAGTAACTACAAAGTAAACCAGGGATCCCCAGAAATCACAAATACTACTTGTGTATCCCTCAAATGCAGGGGGCAGTGGCATTTTGAGTGGCCATGTGGGCCATTAACAACAGTCTCCTGCAAGAAAGAGAGCAACAGAGCTGCCCTGAGACATAAATGAGCATCTAGCTAGTCTCATTGACCAGCCATGTCACTCATGTGGCATGCTAGTCTTCTTGTGGTCATGATCCAATTCATCCCTCAGCAAAATGATAGATGCCTGTAGAAGTTAGAAGAGTTAAATATCCAACTGTTAAATCCACAGTACTAAGGGCTACTCTTCTTACAGTGATCAAGGACACCAAAATAGGCTCCGGGGGGAAGAAAACTCAAAATAACTAGAAGTAATGGTACTGGCCAGGTGCAGTGGCTCACGTCTGTAATCCTAGCACTTTGGGAGGCCGAGGCAGGTGGATCACTTGAGGTCAGGAGTTCAAGATCAGCCAACATGGTGAAATCTCGTCTCTACTAAAAATACAAAAAATAACCAGGTGTGGCAGCTCTCACCAGTAATCCCAGCTACTTGGGAGGCTGAGTCAGGAGACTCACTTGAACCCGGGAGGCAGAGGTTGCAGTGAGCTGAGATCACACCACTGCACTCCAGCCTGGGCAACAGAATGAGACTCTATGTCAGAAAAAAAAAAAAAAAAGTAATGATCCTTTCCCTCTGGGAGCTTGTAGTCTAAATGAGGTGTATTCAGTTAGAGTTGTCTCAGTTGCAAATGTCAGAAATCAAATCTAAAGTGACATAAACAAAAAAGGGAACTTGGGTTATATACTGCAATATCTAAGGGTTCAGGGGCAGCCAAATATGGGTGTTCCGGCAGGCTTCCCTCTGTATTGCCTTTATTCTCAGGCAGGTTTTCCCATAAGTCTCACTCTTCCAGCTACTTCAACAGAGAAGAGCCTGTTTCCTAATAGTTCCCCCAAGAATCCTACCTGATGCTCATTGGCTAGGCCTGGGTCATGTGCCTATCCCTGAACCCATTACTGTGGCTCTGATTGGCCAGACTTGGGTCATGTGCTTCTTCTTGGAATTGGGAGCAGCTCCACCTAACCCTCCTGGACTGAGAGTCAAGAGGAATGGTTTCCCATAGAAAAATCCAGGTGCTGCTCACAGAAGAGGGGGCTGTGGATGCTGGCAGGAAAGCTCCGGATGCTAGGCATGTGGCTGAAGGCAGATTCACATAGTACAATGAAGGAACACTTACAAATTAATACATTCTAAATAGTTCAATGTAGGCAAGTACCTTCTATGTGCCTAGCACTGTGCTATGTACAAGAAGGGATGGAGGAGAAGAGCTGCTTGGTCTTAAAGAGATCACAGGGTGGGATCCTGCTGGGGTTAGAGGCAAGCATGGAAAGCTAAGGAAAACCCAACACATACAAGTAGCCTATAATTACCAGCAGTACATAATTATAACTGTATGTTAGAATTACCCAGTGCGTTCAAATAGATTGATTACAAGACCTCTCCTGAGCTTCTGATTTCACTGGACTGGGGTATGGCTCAAGCGTCAATGTTTATTTTTTAAACTCCATCAGGTTGTTCTAATAAACATCTGTGGTTCAGAACTACAGCCCGTAGGAAAAATATCCAAATGGCCTTTGCTGAATATGTTAAAGCTGTTATGATTTTACTTTAATTCATTTAGTACCATATTTTGGAAAGTCAGTTAAAATGACTTTTTGTACTCAGAAGCAGGGAATTATGTTTGGGCTATAATTCATTCTGACAAGGTAATTTTATAAGTAACACTTTCACTGTGTCCACACCATGGTGCTTATGAAAAATATCTGAATGCACATATTTCTTGTTATGTTTTCAGAGGATATTCCTCAAAGCAGAAAGTGAAGAAGAAATTTTTGCGCATCTGGGATTGGATTATATTGAACCGTGGGAAAGAAATGCCTAGGAAAGTGTTGTCAACACTTTTTTCCTATTCTTTTCAAGTTAAATAAATTATGCTTCATATTAGTAAAAGATGCCATAGGAGAGTTTGGGGTTATTTAGGTCTTATTGAAATGCAGATTGCTACTAGAAATATGTAGCTTTGGAAACATGGGAAGTCACCACTGGTAATGGGTAAGGTTCTAATAGGCCATGTTTATGACTGTTGCATAGAATTCACAATGCATTTTTCAAGAGAAACGATGTTGTCATTGGTGGCTCATTCAGGGAAGCTCATCAAAGCCCACTTTGTTCACAGTGTAGCTGAAATACTGTTTAATAAAAACGGGAGGAAACAAGATGATGGAATCTGTTTTTCTTCACTCAAATATTATAAACTATTTTAAAACACAAGTGTAACCAAGTGGAAGAATAAAGAGCTTACAGTTTGTCTTAAGGGGACAAACAGGTTTAATTAGAAGATGCAGAGATTCCAGAGGGGATTTGGGTCCCTTCTGGAGTTTGTGGAGGAGAAGTGCTGCCTCTGGGCTGGCTCAGCTCGGCTCAGTGCCTGCTTCTTCCCAGCCATCGTACAGCTGGTTCCCTAAGCATCTCAGCACAGGACCACATAAAGGATGTATTCTCCCTGCCATCATGCTGAAGGAAAGACAATGTCCTAAACCACCAAAGAAATATCTCCCTCTTTTTTCCATCTTGGAGCTTCTGTCTACACTTTATGGCTCAGTCTGTCTCAGGAAGTCAGTCTCTCTTGGCTTCTTCATCTGAGGGCACCCAAGGAAAGGGAGGGAGCCCTGGCTGAGGGAAATTATGAAACTCCCAGGCTCCAGACCCGTTCTTTCCTCCTGCCTCCTCCAGGTGGCATAGACCCTTTGCCTTGAAGGGAATTAACAGGTCATCTGTTCCAGCTGCTTCCGTGTCTTCAGCCTGCTAACGAGCTGGGAGGCCCATGACAACCCTTTTCCCTTCCTTCCAGACCCTCTGGGAAGAGGATATTGGGAGATACAATACCTTTTGGCTATTGTGACTAATGCTGCTATGAACATTGACCTACGAGTATCAGTTTGAGTCCCTGCTTTCAATCCTTTTGGTAGGGACCTAGTAATAAAATTGCTAGAGTCAATGGTTATTCTATACTATGTTTAACTCTTTGTGGAACCACTACTGTACTGTTTTCTATAACAACTGCACCATATTACATTCTTAACCAACAGTGCTCAAGCGTTCCAATTTCTCCACATCCTCAACACTTGTTATCTTCTGCATTATCTGTTTTATAATGGATGTCTTAATGGGTGTGAAGTGGCAGGTGAAAACTTTTGCCCATCCTAGAACCCAAAGACAGTCCAGGCTGAAACTAACACACTGAAAGGGCCTCAGATTGTGTGTGTGCATGTCACATCTTGAGTTGATGGCTAAAAAAAGCTGGGGACAACAAGAGGGTGGACAGCAGCCACCCCCACTGGCCTCAAATCCCAAAATCCACAAAGTATTCTAGTCTTTTCTGCTGCCCAGTGTTTCCCAGTTATGACATTCAAGATTATTCTAGGTAGTAAGTAGATGAACATTTTCATACTGATATAATCAATAAATATTTATTGAGTGCTTACCATGTCAGTCATTTTTCTAGGCACAGGGCATAGAAAAGATAACAAAACTGTCAAAAATCTCTGCCTGTATGATTATAAGCATAAAGCTTATGTTCTAGGAAGGTGTTTATTTGTGTTCGAAAGGTGTTAAGAAAATGGTTCCTTATTGATGGTAGTAATATAAAGCTTCCTTTTTGGAGTAGGCTTATTTATATAAGAAAAGCGACTCAAGGTCAGGGAAATCATTTAGGAAATATTACCAGTGGAATGGGGGTGTGGCAAGAATGAGGAGAGAGGGACGCAGGTGGCTGACATTTGGGAAATGTGCAGGTGGCCTTGTCGCCTTCACTGAGCAACTCCCCAGCCCTGTTCCCTGGAGGTCCCCACCACACAATAGCCCCAGGAGGTCCATGCCGGAGGAGTTTCCCCATCAGAGAACCTCACAGATTCTAAATGCTACTTTCCTTATTTGAAAAGGCATGTTGGAGATTCCACAAATGCCATGTCTTTTTTTTTTTTTTTCTTTTTTGCTGTAAGCCAGAATTTTTATCAGTTCTGGACATGTTTTTTTTTGCTGTAGGCCAGAATTTTTTTCAATTATTGTGGTGACTAGTTACCAGAACTCAACCTTCACCAGTGCCTCCTACTTTGGCAGCAGAGCGCCCTCTGATGGCTGACAGAAGAACCCTTGGAGGCAAGCACAGTATGATATAGCAGATCAAGTAGGAAGCAGATTATCTGTTAAAAACATTGGAACTATATGTAAGAAGCCATGGATCACCGATGCTCTATTTGTTCACTTTTTTCCCAGCCTTTTAAATCTGTGTTTTATTTGGGGTAGTTTTTATTGCTGTATCTTCAAGTTTACTAATCTTTTCTTCTGCAATGTCTAGTTTCATTAATCCTCTCCAGTATTTTATCTCACACATTATAGTTTTCATCTTTAGATGTATGAGTTAGGTTTTAAAAACTATCTTCCATGCTTCTATTTAACATATTCAATTTTTCCTCTAGCTTATTAAATACATGGAATATAGCGTAACTGTTTCAATGTCCTTGTCTACTAATGATATCATCTGTGTCAATTTTGAGTCAGTTTATATTAACTGAGTATTCTCCTCATTATGGGTCACGTTTTCCTCCCTCTTTGCAAGTTTGGTAATTTTATATTGGATTCTAGACATTGTGAACATTGTGAATTTTTTCCTGGATATTTTTGTATTCCTGTTAATATTCTTAAACTTTGTTCCAGGATGTGGTTAATTTACTTGGAAACAGTTGGATGTGTCCTCATCTTGCTTTTGAGCTCTGTTAGGCAGGGCTCATCTTGCTTTTGAGCTTTGTTAGGCAGCACTAACATAGTCTAATCCAGGGTTAATATTCTTCCCCACTACTGAGGCAATACTTTTCTCAGTGTTCTGCCTGATGCCTGGTGAATTATGGTGTTTTCTACTCTGGCTGTTTGGGAACAGTCACAGTTTCTGGCCTCCCACTGAGAGGCCTGGCCCATTAGAGCTTAGGGTATTGTTCCCTCTAATCCCTTTGTGTGGTTCTTTCTCCAGCCTTGGGTAGTTTTCTCACATGCATATGCTGATCAATAGAATAATCAAGAGGTCTCCTCTGTCTCTGTGCAACTCTCTCTCCAGTACTCTGCCCTGCAAATTCTATTCACCTTGGCCTCCATGGACTTCCAGCTCTATCTCACTAACAGCATGTGCAAAAGCCATGTGGTGCAAGGACCATGGTGTCAGAGAAAAGGCCTGTGTGGCAGGAGGGCCATGGCATAAAATGAGCAGAGAGAAGGCTCTTGCAGCTGGAGGTTCCCATGTGTCTGAGTTGCAGAGAGAAAGCCTATGTTTGTGGACAGACCATGGCATCTGAAGGGCCGAGAGGAGGCCTAAGTGGTTGGGGAAGAGAAACTAGAAGAGGTAGGACACAAGACTAGGCTTTCCCCAGCTCTCAAAACAAAGACCCATATCCTTACCTTGGCTTTCATAAGTGGGTAATCCCAGGCCAGGCGAGTCAATAGTAATCACTGTTTGACTCTTCATGACAAAATCAGTCACATTTATGGTAGAATTTTGTCAACATGGTTTGTTCTCGCTCACAATCAAATCTTTCAAATCATTTTAGCCTGGAAATGAAAGTCTATGATAAATTGATTCTCTGTCATTACAAATCAGATTTTACGCCCCAGGTTACACTCAGCCTGTCCTCCAGAGGCCCCTTTCAGTTTTAGAAATAGTTCTACAGCCCATTGGACAGACTCAGCCAACTTCCAAAATGTTCCCCAGTCTCACCTGTCCAGTTTTAGTATTTTTCACCCCTTAACTTATTGGAGTTCAGGTAGCCTCTCTATAGGATGGAGGAGAGAGGTTTTTTTTTGAGTTTTACTTGAAGGTACAGCACTTTAATGTATGCCCTGACATAACCAGACTTTTCAGCCATTTGGAATTCTCAGAGGATTGAAGTGCTGTGCCCATTTCTCCTTCTCCTCTAACTTCAGGTAAAGGAAAAAGAAGGAGAGTATAGATTCTTATCTCATTGGAGCCCGAGAGAGATAGTTTTATGTCTTTGAGCTTAGAGGCAAAGCACCTGTATAAAAGCTTTCCTGATATTATTTCCTTGGATGGAGCGTCACATTCAATTGGGTAGAGAAACGTTTCCACAAACACCCAGTTTAGCATTTTCATTATGCCCCCAACATTGTCTTAGGACCTGGCAGATTGTCTGACATTGGAAGGAAGCCAGTGCACATTTGTTAAATCAATTCACACATTAAGCAGTAATTCTCATCAAGATGGTGGGAGTGCGAAGATTATATGACTTCGCAATCTTTCAAAAATTAGTTATCACTTTTTTGTCTTCAATTAACATCGCAATGTTGCAGGGAGAAACACCTTAAGCAAAACTAATAATTGTTATTTCTTGGCAAAATAAAGAAGAAGTGAGTATCTCTCTCCACCAGCAAAGTCAGGAACTGAGAAGAATCATAGAGGATATAGAAGGCTGTGCTGATAGGAGTGAGGAACAGGCAGGCAGAAGGAGTGCTTTGCAGGGTTTGGGGAAAATCAAAGTAGAATGTTTGGACTGGATGGATGTAACTTTAGAGATAAACCAATTCAAACACCAGAAGATACAGGAGGAAATGAGACCCACACACATCATGCAACCTGCCTAAGGTCACTCTTAACTTACCAGCAGCTCTGGGTTAGGGAAGCAGAGCTTCTGACTTTGGGTCTCATCATTTTGCTTACCACACAGGGCTGCCCTCCATGAAAGACTGAACGTCTTCTAGCCTGGCAGAGAAAGTGCCAATATCGGGAATATCCCTGGGATAATCTTGGTTCCAAGGACAGGGCCAGTGTTCTCTAATATAGGCAAAGAAAAGCCACAAACGTTTTGTAGGTTCATAAGAATGGCCATTTTACTTTTCACTTCATTCCAAAATAAGTTCTTATGTATCAAAGCAGAAGTAAATGACAGAAATGCTGAACCTTTCTAGTTTAATAGAAACAATGTTTAAATAAAGATTCTAAGCCATGGATTATAAGTAGAATTAAAATAAGTGATCCAAGATACAAGTCATCCCTCAATTTATAGCTACATGGCTTAGTCACATGCGTATTTCAATCCAGCTTCACAACCACCCCATGGGCTAGGAGGATGAGAACTGCTGTCTCCACTTTACAAGTACAGAACTGAGGCTCTGGATGATCAACTATCGGCCCAAGGGCTGACACCTGTAAGTATCAAAGCCAAGGCCACGGCTGAGTTCTCAGTAAATCCAAGGTCCTTCATGACATGTAAGAGAAGTACAAGCACCAGGATGACTGGGAACGTCTGTTTAAAAATGGCTAAATCTGCTTGTTTAAGGTAATTAGATCCAGAGGACTTGGCACAAAACTGAGTTTCAAAAAGGGCTTTGAAGAGCAGGTGTTGACATGTGGCCAGAGATTGGATTTATAGAACGTGTTCTTGGTTATTCAGGGAAGAGGGGCATGTTTCTGAGTAATCAGAAGCCCTGTGTGAGAAAGGAATATTTTCTAGGATATCTGTGTGGCTCGTGGAGCTGGTGGATGAACTTAAGATTCCCTGGACCCAGGCCTTCCCACTGGGAGGCCTGGCCTGCTCGAGGGCAATGGCTATACATGGGGGAACCAGGCTGCCTGGAAGCTTTCTCATGGGAGTGAAAGTGAAAGCCTGTCCCAAGCTGGCTGAATGGCAGGCACATTGCTCCTTGGCCCATTGCTGTGGTCCTGTCTCCATCCACTTGGGTCCTCTTGATTTTTCTTTCTGCCAAACAGCTTTCCCCCATGATATCCAAGGACTTGGTTCTTTTCTCCATTCCCACAGAGTAGATGCAGCCCTCATTTCTAATAATCTCTTGGAGAAACTCTTGCCTTCCCTGCGCCCCCCCATCTTTACTTTCAACACACACAGTCCATCGCAGAACTGCCCTCCTTAAATACTCTCTGATTACAGACACAAGTAGGAGCAATGAATGATGTGTCTCCTAGGCCAGGTGGGTGGTAGGGTAGCTGACACATGCTAGAAGGAAGTCTGCCCAAAGTCACAGAGGAAATGAAATTCATATTGAAGGCAAAAGAAGAGTACAGAAGAAAACAAAAAAGAAGGCTGGCGATGGATTGGAAAATGGGAAGAGGAATTACTGGGATAAAAGAAAGCTGGAGGGTGGCCTAACCTGGAGTAATCCACCCAAAATAAGGCAACCTGGTTATAGTTTGCCCAATAGGTTCAATGGGCCAACACCATTTGAAGCGGCCTCTCCTTTTCCATTTGGACTCCTTGGAGACAGTCCTCAGCAAGCTGAAGCGGCAATGCTAGGCATGGGCTTAAGGGCTCTTGTTTAATCTGAAGCCTTTAAAAAATAAAATAAAAGAAGCTGTAACTTTAACAACTATCCCTAAAGCACAAAAGTTAAAGTTATTTGAGGAACTGCCATCAGAGGTATCGTAATGTCTTACTTTAAAAATTAAGCAAAATGTTTCATTGTAAAGACAAAGTGTTGTTTTAATATGAAACATGAATTTCCATCAACATTAACATCTTTAAGGTTAAATGTAACACCACCAGTCTCTGTATTTGGAATTTGGAACTTGTAAGAACCTGCCTTTTCCTGATTCATATGAGGACACAATCACACCTAGATTGGAAGATTCACATACTACCAGCAACACCTAGAATCATCTTTAGATAACAATTTGGATCACAGACCATGGAGAAAGTTTGCCCTAAATGTTCCCTTGTGTGACCCTGTGACTACGGGGAACAAATACTGGTGATTAGCTATTTTATCAGGCAAGCAATATGGGAAGAGGTAGGAGGAAGGGGGTAGAGAGAGAGAACTAACATTTTGACTGGCAACTAAGTAGCAGACACTTCCCTTTATTTCGTATTTAATCTTTTCAATTATGACATGAGGCAAATATTTCCCCTCCTTTAAAAAAGCAAAAACTGAGGCTTGGAAATGTTAAACAACTTCTCCAAAGTTGTACAGCTGCTCAGTAGTAGGTGTGACTTAAGAGTCTGTATTCTTTCCACTGCTGTGTGACATGATTGAGCCATATGCTTCCCTGTGGTCAGGGAATGTGTGGCTCCACATGATTTCTACCCTGCGATATTCAGAAACAATTAACTGCTTCCTCTCACACATCCTGCATAAGTTTCATTTGTATCCCAACTTGCACCAGGCTGACCTCAGCAACACTTCCATGAAAGTCAGATCTGATGGCTTTTTTGAGAAAAAGGATATGAAAAAAAAGATGAGAAGGCAAGACACTCAGAAACCAAGCCCCTTTCCCAAAATGACAAAGAAAAGCAAATTCCCACTGGGAGCAGGAACAGGATCTAAGGACCCCATCTAGTGAGTCAATGTACTAACTAAAGCACAAGATCTGAGAGTTGGAATTAACCATGTTGGGGATGTCCCCCTAAAGAGACAAATCAGCCCCAAAGTGTTCCAGAGCTGTAAATGAAATTTGGATTGATTAAGAAGCAGCTTGGCATCTCTCCTCTCCAAGTACAAAACCCTGGGTTTTCAACCCTGTTCCAGTGCCAGGTCTGCTCCTTGACTGAGCTGCATCATTCCAGGCTCAGTCTGGGCACAAGCCACCACAATCCCCTCCTTCTTTCCATTTCTATAGTAGGACGGTAACGGTCATGCACAGGTTCCTCGCTTCCTGCTGCAGTCTTCACATATATGTGGGCCTCTTGTGCTCCCATCGTATTCTTCTCATGTGTGGGTGATCTCCTAGGATTCTTAAGGAAACAAATAGGTTTTTTTAAAAACTACAGCAGAGAATTCTCCCATACAAGATGGACTAACAGCAACCACATTGACCCTCCCACCTGAAATAACCAAAATCAGACACAACATTTGAAGCAATAGTTTTCAAGACACTAGACAACAGGCAAGGAGGGACAATGGTCCTGGAGAGACAGAAAACAAATGAGGAGAGACCCACAATTGCCTGATCTTACTGCTTTGGGAGAGCTTTCAGGCCACTCAACTATCTTTTGTTGTTAACAAAGTTTCTCATTTTTTGTCTTTTAACTGTTAATCTATTTGTGTATTTATATTTAAAGTGGGTTTTGTAGGCATCATATGATTGGACCTTGTTTTTATAGCCAATGTGAAATTTCTTCCTGTTAATTCGGGTATCTAGACCATTTACATTTAATGTGATCATTGATATGGTTGGGTTTAAATCTACCATCTTGCTCTGTTTTCTGTTTGTTCTACCTAGCTGTTAGTTGTGTCTTTTTAACTCTTTTTCTACTTTATTTCATATAGATTTTAGAAGAACCTCATTAAGTTCTATGAAAAAAATTGATTGGGATTTATATTGAAATTACATCTGTTATACAGATCAACATTGTTTGACATCGTTATGTTATTAACACTTTCTACCCAGGAGCATGGTATGTAACCCCCATTATTTAGGTATTATTTAATGGGTTTTTTAACCAAAGTTTTACTATTTTCCATAAAGGTATTACATATTTTTGTTAGATTTATTCCACAGCATTCTACATATTTAAATACCAATTACCATCACAAATGGTAATTTTTAAAATCACTTTTTCTAATTGTTGTTGATGTTGAAAGTGTAAATTACTTTTGTATATTGATTTTTGTATCCAGTGAACTTGTTAAAATTTCTTGTTAATTCAAGTAATTTTTCTGTAGATTTAGCTTTTCTTTTCTTTCTTTCTTTCTTTCTTTTTTTTTTTTTTTTAGATGAAGTCTCGCTCTTGTCCCCCAGGCTGGAGTGTGATGGCGTGATCTCGGCTCACTGCAACCTCCGCCTCCCAGGTTCAAGCAATTCTCCTGCCTCAACCCCCAACAAGTAGCTGGGATTACAGGCACCTGCCACCACACCTGGCTAATTTTTGTGTTTTTAGTAGAGATAGGGTTTCACCATGTTGGCCAGGCTGGTCTAGAACTCCTGACCTCAGGTGATCCACCTGCCTTGGCCTCCCAAAGTGCTGAGATTACAGGCGTGAGCCACCGCACCCAGCCAGATTTAGCTTTTCTATGTCGACAATCATACCATCTGCAAATAATGACAATTTTGTTTCTTCCTTTTCAGTGTTACACTTTCTAATTTTTTTTTTGAGATGGAGTCTTGCTCTTGTCACCTAGGCTGGAGTGCAATGGTGCGATCTCAGCTCACTGCAACCTCCACCTCCTGGGTTCAAGCGATTCTCTTCCCTCAGCCTCCCAAGTAGCTGGGATTACAGACGACCGCCACCACACCCAGCTAATATTTTGTATTTTTAGTAGACACGGGGTTTCACCATGTTGGCCAGGCTGGTCTCAAACTCCTGACCTCAGATGATTCACCCGCCTCAGCCTCCCAAAATGCTGGGATTACAGGCGTGAGCCACTGCACCGGACCTATACTTTCTAATTTTTAAAAATCCTACTTCATTGACTAGGATGTAAAGTATAATATTGAATAGAAGTGGTGTTAGTGAAGATCCTTGTTTTATTTCTGATATAAAGAGAATGCTTTCAACATTTTACTGTTAGGTATGATGTTAGCTGTAATTTTTTGAAAAAGACATCTTTCAAGTCAAGGAAGTTCCCATTCTGTTTTTAGTTTGCTGAGAGTTCATATCACTGTTAAATTTTTTTGAACTTTCTTCCCCTATTGAGATGGTCACATGAGTTTTCCATTTTAGTTTGTCAGTAAACTAAATTATATTAAATTGATTGTCTAATATTAAAAGGAGCTTGAATTTCTGTTCAGCCAATAAAAATGCACTGAGAACCTCCTTTGTGCTTGAGCTTCCTCTTGGTCATCTCTTTTCCACATGTGCTCATACTGTGCTTCTTTTGGTGAAAGGCTTTCAGACACTTAGCTTGTTTACTGTGTGAATGGTATATAGAGAGTATAACCAAGAGTTCTTACCTCAGATATCTTGGGATTGTCATCAATTTCTGAAATTTCACATGGTCTGTCACTTTCCTAAATTGGAAAAAATATAATAATAAAAGAAAGAAAGAAAAAGAAGTGAAGGGTTATAGCATTTGACCGTAACTATGATTAAAATCAGTGGTTTTTAAATCTGAGTGTACATTAGAACAAACAAAACAAGCACAGAGGCATCTAATAACATCCCCCCTCAAACCAAACCAAACCAAACCCATACCTAAGCCAAGAAATATCATTGTGAGTTATCAAAAATAATCCAGGGTGAGAGTAGAGATGAAAAAATATTGGCCCTGAGTTAATAATTGGGTTCATTATACTATCCTCTCTACTTTAGTATATGTTTGAAATTATAATTAAAAAGTTGTTTTTGTTTTTTCAAGATCAGTGCCACAGCTTTGTCATCCAGAAATTCTGATTTAATTGGCTTTGGTGATTGGAAATTTTGAGCTTCCTAAATAATTTTAAAGTGCACTAGAGGTTGAGAAACTATTAGTTAAACAATACTGCCACTAACCACAATACTTCTTGATGTGTTTAAAATTTACAGCTTGTCAACACATCTTTACATGTAAAGATGTTCATCATCCATTATCTCATTTCATCCTTATAACTTTCCCTACATCTTAAAATAGGGAGGGTAGTTTCTATGACTCCTATTTTGGAGTTGAACTAACCAAGACATATTAAATGTTAAGGCACTTGTCTAGGATCATACAAATCATAAAGTGGCAGAGTCAGGTTTAGAACCTCAATTTTCAGTCTCTTAATTAATGTTTACCCATATGATAACAACCTCGAATGTCAATAAATAGAGAATAGAATTAGAACCCAGAGTCCACATGACACAGTTGTGTCACAACCATGGAACCTTGTTGGATATGGGTCTAGGTGGCCTTTGAATTCTAAGCATAGTCCCCAGAACAGTCTGGCATTGGAGGGGTGGATTGGATGGGGAGGATATAGATTCCCTTGCGAATTATACATTTTCAGATGTGTGAAAAAGGCAAAGATAGATAGAGCCACATACTTCTGGATACATCCCTATCACGGACACCTCAGCCCCTCTTCATCTCCTATCTTTCTTAACGTTATCTGCATCCGTTCTTTGTGAAGCTTGTGTGCTTTTGTTTCTCAACTTTAGAAAGCACACCCACTGTACAGACATGTGTTTGCCATGGCAACAGACGTCCCTCTCCACTGCTACTTTTTGTTACCCCAAATACCATCTTTGCCAGGAATTCCTCAACTGACCTGAAGGTTTTATGACAAATCAGCTCTGTCTGGTGCCTAATGTCGTGTCTGCAGTGGAAATTATGGCCCAGAAACTTCCAGCATCCTGTCCTCAGGAAACAGACATGGGCCCTGAATTCTGATACCCTTAGTCCAAAAGCCAGTTCACTGAAATACTGATGGCTGCCTATACATCTGGACCCAAAGAAGCTGGTAATCACCTCCATGGCCTCAATGCTGCTTCTTCTTCGGTGAATCAAAGTAAATAGTAAAGCCACCAGCAGGGCTGTGGCCACCAGCGATGGTATGCCCGCCGCTAATCCAAGAGAGGGCCCGCAGTCCTGGCACAGAATGAAAAACACAGGGTCAGGGGAAGCCCAGAGTCTTCAAGAATAAAGGAAAAATTCAATAGAATAAAAATAAAACAAAGAATCTGCATGGATCATAAACGTCATATACAAAATCAAAAGGGTAATGAAATACTGTGCAAAAATGTTTGTAACACACATGACAAATGATTTACTTTCATAGGACTTAATTTACGCAGTTTAAATCTATTGGAAAGAGTAATGATCAAGTAGAAAAATGGGCAAAGGATATGAACAGGTATTCTTTAGAACAGAAATACAAATGTCTCTTCAATGTAGGAAAAGCTGAGATACAATTCAGAGCAACAATTCGATGTCATTTTCATCTGTTTGGCTAAAAATAAAAGCTTTTATTATATGCCACACTTTTTTTGTTTGTTTGAGATGGAGTCTGGCTCTGTTGCCCAGGCTTGAGTGCAATGGCACAGTCTCAGCTCACTGCAACCTCCGCCTCCTGGATTCAAACGATTCTTCTGCCTCAGCCTCCCAAGTAGCTGGGACTACAGGCACGTGCCACCACACCCAGCTAATTTTTGTATTTTTAGTAGAGATGGGGTTTCACTATGTTGGCCAGGCTGGTCTCTAACTCCTGACCTCATGATCTGCCTGCCTTGGCCTCCCAAAGTGCTGGGATTACAGGCTTGAGCCACCGTGCCTGGCCCTACCACACTATATTAATACGAATTTTAAAAAATTTATTTGCACTTAATGTAAATGACGAGTTAATGGGTGCAGCACACCAACGTGGCACATGTATACATATGTAACAAACCTGCACGTTGTGCACATGTACCCTAGAACTTAAAGTATAATAAAAATAAATAAATAAATAGAAGTGACATTTAGCCTTTCAAAAAAAATTTATTTGCACTAAATGCATTAACCTATTAATTTTCAAATTCCCATTTTGCTTTGATCGGAGTGGAAATAGTTATGCTTTTAGTTACATAAGTTTTCAGATTTGCAGACTATCTGGAAATATTGAAGATAATCTGCAGAAACCCTATAAAAGTGCAACTGTTATTGAATAATGGATTCACCTTCACTTTAGGTGGGAATTGATTTTATTGAAGAATAATAAAAGTATATGAATCACAAATATATAAGTTGATGACTTTTCACATGAGGAATACACCCATAAGACCAACACCCAGATCAAGAAACAGAACATTAGCAGCATCTCAGTATCCCCCTCAAATCCCTTCCAGCCTCCTTGTGCGTGACCACTATTCTGAAATCTATAGCCATAGAGTAGTTTTGTCTGTTTTTCAGCATAATATAGATGCAAATATAAGATATGCACTCTTTGTGTCTGGCTTCATTTGCTCAACACTTTGTGAAATCCATCTGTGATTTTGCATGTTCTCCCTCACTTTTGAGCGGAGCTGGTCAAGAGTAATTGTTAAGCCAGATTCTGTGCTTAGTGACAGTTCACCTATCAAACTTTAAAGCTCGAAACAAATGCACAAGATGGATGGAGCATTATTATTATCCCCATTTTATAAATTTAAGTGATATAGTTACCGTTTCTTTCCCACCTGTAACAGGAGAGGACGTCTGTATGGAAAAAGAACATATATTGTAAAAGAACAAAAAGTCTATGGAATATACATTATACAAGACAATCTGCCAAAGGTTAGGCTATAAAGCCTAAAGTTTATCCCTCTGCTAAACTTTCTGTTAACAACTACCAAACAGAACCTAACTTGATTGCTTCCCAGGTAAGAATTGGAATAAAATTTAGCTACAAGGAGAAAAGAATTAGGAAATTCAGGCAATGTCTTCATCATTCACCCTGTGGATGTGCAGTGACACATTTTACAACACAAAAGGGCTTCCTCCTGTCCCTAGTCAGCACACCTGGCACACTTTGGGCCTACTTGTCCCCATTGCTAGAAGGGAAACACATATAAATAATGGTGGAAGCAAGGCTCTTTAAGGAAGCCCTGCTTGTTTTCAAGTATGTGATGACACAGACGGCAGAAGTTGTCAAATATCCATGCTCCTGGGGATAATTCTACATGAAATGAATGCATTACATGTTTCTGGTCCACCTCTTAAGCAAGGTTATTGGATTTCACTCATTTATAAGATATTTCAGGCAAGAGTTTACCTTGATTAAGAAATCTAAAGGAACAAAATTCTGCATGGGAAACTATGTAAATTACACTAAGTGGTATGCTGTGGGATTAAGAGCACAGGTCCTGGGCTCACACTGCCTGCCATAGAACAGCCATTTCTCAATTCACAAGCTAAAGGGCTGCATGTCTCCATCTACACAATATCTACAGGGATAGTAGTAGCTGCCTCTAGGGTTATTAGGAGGATCGAATGAGGAGCAGAAGTATGAACTCTTGTCATCCCTTTACACTTTGCAAAGCTCTGTCCAGATCTGTTATTTATTTAATACTCTCAGCAATCTCATCAAGTATATTGGAGTCCTGGGGCTTGGACTTTTGACAATTATTAACTGCATTTTACAAAGAAATGTAATAGATCTCAGAGAAGTTATGGGACTTGTCCAAGGTTTCACAGATAATCATAACTCTAATCTGAACTTGGATGTTTGACTTCCAAGCCCAGACCTCTTTCTCAGAAAGCTCCCATCAAAAGAAGGTTTTGATGACCAGGCACTGAAACTTGGTACTTAAATGGTTGTCCTTTGACCTAATCACAATCTCCCCCACCACCACACCCACATTACTTTAATCCTGCATTTCCCTAAGGTGCTCTGTTTCTAAGGGTAGTAGGAAGAATCAGCCATTGTTTCAGGTAAGGCTTCCTGTCTTCAGAGTACAGAAAGACACTCAGGGTGGCTTTCACCAAAAAAAAAAAAAAAAAAAAAAAGGGAAGGTGTTAACTCTAAGAGTATGGGAGTGTCCCATGGAGCCCAAGGACAGGTGGGAAGCTGGTCTCTCCAGGGACTGGAGCTCGGAACGGGGAACTTGTGTGAACCGAAGGCACCCTCCTTTCTCCTTCGCTCCAGAGTAGCATGGCCTTCTGCCTGTACTGTTCTCTGATGTTTGCTTCTCTCTTTCTCTCCAGATGGATTTTTCTGCCCTGATAAACTCCTGCTAATTGTACCAGCTAATGCCATGGAGCACTTAGGATATGCCAGGCTGTTCAAGAATTTTTCCCATATTGACTTATTTATTCTATACAACTGCCAGTGAATAGTAACAGGACTATGATGATCTCATTTTACAGATGAAAGGAGCAAGGCACAGAGAAGTGAAGTAACTTGTGTGAGATCACACAGCCCTAGGTGACAGCCCCCAGGCAGTCTGGCTCTGGGATCCATGCTCTTAACCACTGTGCTACATGGCCTCCATGGCCTAATGCATTGTCTTAGTCCCATTTTTCATACTTGACAGTTCAGTATAGACTGAACTGACAAATTGACTGAACTTGACATTTCAGTCCTCAGCAGGGACTGGCCAGCAGGGAGCCCTGTTACAAACTCCCCACAGAGAGGGATCCAGGTGCCCACCTCTGTCCCACTTCCCAGGGCACTGGCATTCCCAGGGCACTGGCATTCCCAGGCTACCCAGCTGCACTGAAGTGGAAGGGTTGTGCAGTAGAAACATGACTTCCAGGCAGGATGACCTACCATCCCCATTGTCCAGAGAGCTGCCCAGGACTTTCAATGCTAAAAACTGACAACACCAGGCAAAGCAAGATGGTTGGTTGCTCTACACGGGATCAAAGGGGTGAAGAGACAGTTCTCAGAGAAATTAGCTGTTAACCAAGAGAGTACTCCAAAGGGTGATGACTGGCCGCATAAGGGCCCTCTTCCACCGCATTCACCCCCACTCCCCAAGAAATGGCTTCTTGCTGCTCTTGATGTGATGGGCCAAGATAACACAGAACCTGGAGTGTCTGTGGACCTGCTGGGTTCCAACAGCCAGGGGAAATTTCCATCAGTGATTGAAGGAAAAGGTTTTCACAGGAAAAAGAGGAAGAATTAGGGAATTTGCCTGAAGCCAACAGCCAGAAGCTGAAGCAGGGAAGCAGAGCAAGTTGGGGAGGTTCAGAAGTGCCCACCAGAGGCTGGAGCAGGTGCCAATGTATTCAGTTCACAGAGGTCTGGGCAGACAGTGGTGGGCACCACAGGTCCAGCAATAAGTCACAATGTTCTAACTTTATGCTACTCTCTAGAACTATGCCCCCATGTTTCAGTAAAATGAGCACTGGCTTAGGAGTCCTCTTACGAGTAAGATTCAGTTTATTTTCTTTGAATAACTAGACAACTTATCAGAAAAATGTGGCACAGCCAAGCCCACTAAAAAACTGGGCCAGAAAAATGCCTTGCTCAACCATAGCAGCACTACTGATCAGATAACAATCTTGGCTCTTAGTGTTATCTATATGCAATGTGCAAACAGAAGATGGAGGATCAACTGTGGATTGAAACTCTACCATCAACAATTGAAAACCTCAATTTTGACTTGCAACTAAATGCCATAATCAAGAGCCATAAAATGTTCATTCTTGTTGACCCAATCATTCCCGTTTTAGAATACATACAAGGAAATTATCTTAAATGCAGATAAGGATTCTCTAAAATGCCATGTATCACAAAGTTATTCCTAATGATAGTTAATCAACTAAAGAAATAATTAACTTGAAAAAATATTATGCGATCATAATATGATCACATGATTATGTGATTAACCATATAACAGTTCTGGTTATAAAGACTAGTGGAAAACATTTAGATATAAAATTATATGTAGAGTAAGAAAACAATAGTACAAAGGCAACAAAAGTCAAAATTTATGTAACGCCAAACAGGACAGGAAGGGTTACACCAGTTTTCTGCTGAGAGAGTTTAGGTGTTTTATTGTTGTTGTTGTTTTCCTATTTTCCTTTTCAAAATGTGTATTTATAAGTTTTATAATAGAAATAAATTCTCTCAGCATCTCTCAACTATTCCTGAGTGTGTTTTGAAAGTTTATGTAAATGGCCTATAATCCCAGCACTTTGGGAGGCTGAGGTGGGCGGATCACCTGAGGTCAGGAGTTCGAGACCAGCCTGGCCAACATGGCAAAACCCCGTCTCTACTAAAAAGTGCAAAAATTAGCCGGATGTGGTGGTGCGCACCTGTAATCCCAGCTACTCAGGAGGCTGAGGCAGGAGAATCGCTTGAACCCAGGAGGTGGAAGTTGCAGTGAGTCAAGATCATGCCACTGCACTCCAGCCTGGGTAACAGAGCAAGACCTTGTCTCAAAAAAAAAAAAAAGAAAGTCTGTGTAACTTATCACCGTGTGTGAGGTTTATGTGAGTTCTGGAGACCTACTGTAAATTCTGCACTGGTCTTCTCTGCGTTGCCTGGTGAATGGGGGCTGCTGTACTTACTGTGTTCGCCGGCAGGGTGAAGTTCAGTGAAAAACTCTGCAAGACAGAAGTAAACATTAAAGCTCCCAGGGATGGTCAGCAAGCTCCTGACTTCCTCAAACTCACTGACCCTGGTGGATTCCGAGAGGTCATTGATCCTATAGACTCAGCCAGCCCCCATCATCATGCACAGTCTTGGCCCCAAAAGAAGGAAGAGGAGGCAAGGAGCCTGTCATGAGTTCCTCCCTCAGCATCAAGTCAGTCTTGCCACTGCCCCCAACCAGGTCCTCGACCAGGATCAGATGAAGAGGCAGCCTGCAAGGCTATTACCTGAGGGGTCCCATTCACAAGGGCAGCAAACACATGACTAGAAAGTTAGCAAAAGGCTAAAATTATGTTTATTCCCCCTAGAACTCCTTTGAGACAGAAAACTGTTGAATTTAGAAGTATTTTGTGTTTTCTCCTTGGAGTAGAAGGTAAGACCCCCAAAGGGCATGGTCTAACAAGAACACCTGATCCTTACCTGGGAAAGGGAAGGCTTCTGTTTTTGCTGCAACTGAGGCAGAGGTTCTAGGCTGCTGGAGCTGAAGTGGCCAGGAGGACAGGGGAACAGCAAACCCTTCTCTTTCCTCCCCTCACTTAATAGCTGGTCTCAACTCTCCCGCAAATATGGAGTCCAAATTTAAAGATCGTGGGCTCAGTAGGGCAAGTAGTCTGCCCAGGGCCTCAGGTGGCTCCTTTTCTCCTCCCTGTCCCCAGCCCCTGTTACTCCAGCCTTTCCAGGCTGCTCCTTACCAAGTCCTTTCCCTACCTAGATTGGAATGATGGGTGGACCTGTTCTGACTCGGCCAGTGAAACTATTTTCCCCTCTTTCCCTGGGTAGAAGTGGTCTTGTTCCCACTTTCTGGACTCTCAGCCCCCTTGGGTCCAGCCACCCTGGATTAATGCCTCCTGGCTGGGCCCTCCTTCAGCCTCAGTCTCCCTGACCCCCAGATATTTCTCTGGGCTTGGTCTACACCACAGCTTCCCGTCTTTCCAGCATCCCAAGACCAGATTCTGTCGTTCTAGAAACAATGCATTTACTAAGTTTTAAAATGAAATGTTATCCAACAATAGGAATGTTGTGAAACATTAAAGAATCCAAAAGAATCATGTTTCACACCTGAATTACCTGAAAGATCATCTTTCTTAAAACCCTCATTTTCCAGCAGAGGAAACTGAAACCCAGGGACTCAGAAATCACCTCATGGGCAAATGAGAACAGTTGGAGCCTATATCTCAAAACCAGCCAATGGGCCCCGGTCTATGTGACTCAACCCCAACCCGAAAGATGGTAACAGAGGATCTCATCCCAACATATGAAAACTGACAAAACACCTATTTCAGCTGACTTACTGATGGATTGGAATTCAGATGGGTTAAGGAACAAGAAAATCTTTTGTGAAACAGAAGTGTTTTAAGCACCTAGAATGTGTAAGTCCCCCTAGCTTTTGCCCCAAATATTATATCCTTCAATCAAGGTGGCCCTGCTCGACTAGCACGCTTCAGTGGTGCCTCTGTCACTTCTCCACCTCCTGGCAATAGGACGCCCACATTTTATAGAGAATAAACCAAGCCTCAAAAATTTGAACAGGTTTCCCAAGTCCAAACAACTACTTAGCTGTCACCAGAACCTGAGTGTCCTGGTGACAGCCTTTTTCCGCCACTCTGCAAGGCTTCCCAGCAACTCCAGTAGTCTCTGTGGATGAATCAGAGCACCCAGGCTGACAGCACTGTGCACCTCTGCTTCTGGGATGACGGTGGAACACAGGGACATCTGGGCCTCTTAGGTCAGGGTCCTCTTGCTCAAGGGACCTAACCACTGCTCTTCACGCTAGCACCAGACCAACAGGTGCTGCAAGGACACTGGATGGTCGCTGCACTGAATGCAGCTGCCCAGAGCCTTATCTCATCAGTGGGCACTGAGGACTGACGTCAGCAGCCCTAAGACAAAGCTTCCTTTGGGAGGACAGTAGAAGAGGGGGTGCAGCAACAAGTGGGCCATTGCATGTGTTGTTTATCAACATTTGGATGACGGAGATTTTGGCCAATTTTAGAAAGACACTCATATTTTGTAAAAACACAGTACAGTGCTCTCATGGAGAGAAAAACATCACACAAATTAGGGTAGAGAAGAATCTGATGCAGTGCCCTTCAGAGACACAGCTGAGTGGGGTGATGCAACCCTGAGCTTGGAGCCACCTGATCTAAATTCGAGTCCAGACTTAGCCACTTAGGAGCTGTGTAGTCTTGGATAAGTCACTCAAACCCTCTGGTCTCCATTTTCTCACAACAAATCTATTCTCCAAGGCTCAGTTTTCCCATTCTCAAAATGGGATACTATTAACTTGCCTTGCCCACTTCACAAGGGAATACCGTACAGCTGTCATCTGTGGCAGCTCCTTTCTCCCAAACTGTAAAACACCCTTTGTGTTTTAGGGATCACGTGGTAGCATATTCTTTATGGCCTGGCCAGCACAGAGCTAAGGATAGGAAAGTTCTTGTGGAATGGAATTGCAAGCATGAGTTAGCGATAATCAAAGTACTAGAATTTGATACAATGCAATTATTGCTTACTGCTGGTCTGAGCACTATGCAGTATCTACACAATGATTCTGAAGGCATTTTGGGATCTCAGTGGCTGAACGTCCTTCATTATAAGTTTGCAGTTTGTGAGAGGAAGGAGGAAGAGACAGGATAAAAACTTACTGCTTTTGAAGGTGTGCTGGGTATAAGACCCCATACTCACAACCTCCCCATGAAGGGAGCACTATTATTCCTATATTATACCTGTGGAAACTGAGACCAAGATAGGATTTGCTCACCAGCTTTTAAGTGGTAGAGATCAGGTTAGATCACAGATCTTCCTAACTCCAAAGACTGAGCTCTACTCCTTTTAATAATACTTTTTGTAAAAAAAAAAAAAAAAAAAAAAAAATTTCACAAGGAAGTGAGATTACACAATATTCTTCTTTTTGTGTCTGGCTTATTTCACTTAGCATAATGTCCTCCAGGTCCAAATAGGACAAACGTGGCAAATGGCAGGGTCTCCTCCTATTCTAAAGCTAATATTCAGTTGTATATATACATATAAACCACAGTCCCTTTATCCATTCATCCACTGATGGACACCTAGGCTGTTTCCATAATTCTTTAGTAAATCACAGAACCCTCTTCTGTTTTCTCTTCTAACTTAGCAAACTTCATTTGATTGAGCCACAACCAAATATCTATCACAAGTAAACAAGAAAGATGGAAAATTTCTGATCATTGATGACCATTCATGTTGCTGATGATAGAACAAAAGGCCAGATTAAACAAGTAAGACAGATAAAATCGTTGATTAGATCCATTGCTTCAACTAGAAATGGAACATAGATGAAACATCTACTCTGTACTCTTGTATGTGGGAGTTTAAAAACAAACCTTAATACCAAAATAAAAGACAAGATCAGCAAATATTAGGTGAGAAGTTTAAAAAATTATTGATATTTTGCATATAGGAAAATAATTTAAAATAAAGTCCCTTTACTTCATTGTACATTTAATTGAATTTGGAGGTTTTTTTATAGTAAGAAGTGAAAGTTCGATTGAGAAGAGATGCCAGCTCTCACTCACCATTTTTGACAGTCTCCCAAGAACCTTCTTCGTACACTGCCTTTGGTAAGCTCCTTTCTCACTGGCTTTATTGGCTTGTGTCTTTCATTTGTAGGAACAGTTAGCTGACAAAGCTGTGGAGGCAGGCTGAGAGGTGGCTCCAAGAGAACCCTGGCCAAGCCATTTATGGTCAGGGGAGTAGCCAAGCCCTCAGTCCATCCCTCAGGAAAGATGGGCTGCTGCTCCATGGCCACCGTGTATGGCCTGGTTCACCCACCCTCTTTGCCTTGATTTTCTGTCCTTCTTACTTTTCAGGCTGCTTTCTTGGCTATACCTCCATCTCAGCAAAGAAGCCACAGCTGGCCTAAGAGCTTGGGGGCTTCTGCAGCCTGCAGCCCTTTGGAAACAATGGGTTACACAAGGCTGAGGCTGGCCACTCCATCCCCAGCTGACAGGAGTCCACATTAACCATGTTACTGATAATGATGGAGTCATTGTGTTACATGGACAGCAGCATGGACGTTCAGGATGTCTGGAGGAGGGGTGGGGGCCCATTCTGTTGCAGGAGTCACACTGCTGGGGGCTCCAGCTGCCGCAAGGTGCTGCACTCACTGGCCAATGAGCTGCCTGGTGTGAGTTTGGCCTCACCCCCTCTCTGTTTTTGTATTTTGGGTGGGAAGCTCACTAGACCTGGAGGAAGCCATGGACTTGGGCTGCTTTGTAACTTACAATTTCCCTGTTAGGGATTTGCCTCTTTAAAATGGTGAATGAGTTGCTAATAAAACAACAGAATTAAACCAATAATTTGGCCACTGAAATGAAAACCACTGTGAGAGGAGCAGATAGGAGTGTAAGGAGAAAGCGACTCAAGTGACAGAGGAGGCCGTTGCTTTAGATGACTCTGGGAGATGGCACTGAAGCTGTGCATGAAAGATGAGAAGAGGGCAGATTTGTGAAGGCTTGAGGGAGGAGAGCCCCAGGCAGAAGCCACAGCAAATGCTAAGCCCTGCAAGCTCGGTGCACTCCCAGAACCGGCAGGAGGCCGGTTGGCTGGAGCAACATAAACCAGGGAGTGACCCCGGAAGGGGCTAAGGACGGAGTGAGTTTGAGCCCTTTTGATGTGGCATGGGAGGGCATGGTAAGATTTTCATCCTTAGAGCCTTTCCCAAGGGTTTTTCAGTGGGAGAGATGCATGATGTAATTGCTGGTGACGAGGATTGCTAGGGCTTCTCTGTGGAGCGAAGATCACATGGGAAGAGAGTGGAAGCAGGTGGCTGGCTAGTGGAGTCCAGGTGAGCGATGAAGGTGGCTGCTGTAGGAAGAGAGCAGTGAACGAGTGTGTTCTCTACTGTGGAGGTGGAGCCACTGGGATTTGATGATGAAAAAAATATGGGGCAGGGGAAGGCAGAGGTGAGGGAAAGAGAAGAATAAAGCCAACTCCTGGGTTTGGGGCTTGACTAACAAAAATGGAGACGCTATTGGCTTACGCAGGTAATACTGGAGAAACAGATTACCCTTACACCTGAGTAGCCTAGGGGCTGTCCAAGTGTAGGTGCCAAGTAGGCGATTGGATAAAGGGGATCTGGGGCTGAAGACGTCCATTTGGGAGTGGCCGGCCTGTGGATGGTTTTAAAGCCACCAGTGTGCATGAGCAGGTAGACAGGGCAGAGGGCCAGGACAGCTGCCAGGGGTTCACAGACATTTAGCAGCCTGGAAGAAGAGGTGTCACTAGCAAGGAGAGTTGAGTGAGGCAGGAAAATCAGAGAAGTTTGGGGGTCACAGGAAAGAAATTTGATTCAAGAAGGGGAGTGGATGTTGGTTAATTGTATCAACTACTGCTGAGAGGTAACCTCCAAAGAGGTCAGAAGAGCCTTCTGATTCCCAGTATGGGGGTTGCTGGTGGCCTTGATGAGAGCAGTTTAGTGGCACAGTGGAGACCAGATTGCCTTTAATCAGGTGGTTTTTCCATCCTGGTTACATACCTGAATTACCTAGGTGGTGGTAAGGGGCTGATTATAAAAACTCTTGATGCCTAGAACCCGCCCCCAGAGACTCTGACTTAATTGATCAGAGTGAGGCAGGGGCATCCCCAGGGGACGCTAACGAGCAGTCAGGGGTGACAGCTGCTGTTCTAATCAGTTCTTAGACTGTGGTAATCAGCCACCTGCAACATGGCAGACACGGATGCTATCCTAAACAAGACCAATGCAGCCTCTGCCTTGTGGGCTTCCAGTTTCCAAGACTCCACAATGACAGCCTAAACTGAACCTACTGGTGACAACATGGTCTAGAGAGACCTCTGTTTAGAGCCGCAGCTGCCCTACTGGAAGCTGCATGGTCTTAGGCAAGTGAAATAACTTCTTCCATCTGAGTCTTTTAATCTACAAAGCGGGGATGATACAATTTACAGCAATTAGACTACTTGAATCAGCACAGCTCGTACAAATGATGCTTTTAATTTTCCTTGACTGGCGTAGAATCAACCTGGACCACAGAACTCCAGTTTATGGCCCCAGCACTCCCTGGCAAGGCTGTTTGTGGATGGGGAGGGCCACTGAGGTCCTTTTCGGCACTTTTGTTTGCTGTGCATCCACTGATCTATAACTCTGCCTTCTGATGGACACATTATCTTTTTAGAAGAATTGTTGACATCTTCAGGCAAGTGGTACCCCTGCCTAAGTGTCCATCGGTCGTGATTGCCCAGTCACAAGCATCAAAACCAGACTCTGCTTAATTTTTTAAAAAGGAAAATTTGGCCGGGCACAGTGGCTCACGCCTGTAATCCCAACACTTTCAGAGGCCTAGGCGGGTGCATCACCTGAGGTCAGGAGTTCGAGAACAGCCTGGCCAACATGGTGAAACCCCATCTCTACTAAAAATACAAAAATTATCTGGGCATGATGGCACATGCCTGTAATCCCAGCTACTCGGGAGGCTGAGGCAGGAGAATCGCTTGAACCTGGGAGGCGGAGGTTGCAGTGAGCCAAAATCATGCCATTGCACTCCAGCCTGGGCGACAGAGCAAGACTCCATCTCAAAATACAATACAATACAATACAATACAATACAATACAATACAATACAATACAATATAATACGATACGATACAATACAATACAGAAAAGGAGAATTTATTGACTGAGTATAGTGGAGCTCTCAGAAAGGACAGAGGGCTAGAGAACCAGGCTCTGGAAGGACAGAGTGAGGTTGCTCCCAAACCTTCAGCAGCAGCAACTCCCAGACAATCTTTTGGAGGTGTCCTTCCAGGGAAACTGAGCTCCAAAATATCTCAGCCCTTTTGCCTCTCTGATCAGGACTCCAGTCCCAGGAAGAGGATTTGGTTGGTCTGGCTTGGTTCATATGGCCAAGGATGATGTACCACCTGGCTAACAGTCCCCCCAGTGAGGGTCCCTCCAATGGAAGAAGAGGTGGTTCTGCAAAATGAATTTGGCATTGTTACCTAAAGGAGAAGGAACGGATGAAGTGAGTAAGCTCTCCTTCTTTGGAAGTTGGGCCTGAGAATCATCTCCTTAGAAACCATAGATGGAATGCCCTTAGTGGGTGAAAGATTGGGGCCACCAACTCTGAGAATCTCGGATCATTTATATTTTGTCACCATTTAAATTTGTACAAGCCCAATCACATGGATGGTCTTCCCTGCAACAACTGGTCAGCTTAAAAAACTGGACTATTCTAAATGACAGGTGGCTGTCTTAGTCTGTTTGGGACGCTAAAACAGAGCACCACAGACTGAGTGGCTTATAAGCAACAGAAAGTTATTTATCACAGTTCTGGGGGCTGGGAAGTCCAAGATCAAGGTGCCAGGAGATTCAGTGTCTGGTGAGGGCCTGCTTCCTGGTTCCTAGGCAGCTGTCCTCTCTCGGCGTCCTCACATGGAGGCTGAGGGATCTCTCTGGAGCCTCATAACCTAATTACGTCCCAAAGCCCCCACCTCTCAATACTATTACATGGGGGGCTGGGATTTCAATATATGAATTTTGTGGGTATACAAACATTGTTGCAGTGGCCTCATTCTAATTTTTAGAAATCTTTATCTAAAATGTTAATAATAAGGTAGGGATAAAGTGAGATTTTAGAACAAACAGAAGAATTATAGTCATTTTCCTATCTACAAATGTCACATGTGAGACTCATTACTGCTGCCCACCAATGTTGCTAGTTTGTCTTGTTCTTGTCATGAAGTTAAGGACATCCATGTGACTTGCTGTGATCAATGAAATGAGTAGAAGTAATATATCATTTCCAGGCAGTTTTAAGAGCCAGTGTGTCATGTGCCACCCTTTCTTTCCCTGTATTATAAAACCCAGCAATGTTCTGATGCTGCTGCTTCATCAGCCTGGTCCTGACTGAGGATGATATGGAAGAGTTTCCAGACGACCAGAAATGAATGTGTAGTGTGGACAAGAAATAAATCTTATGTAAAGCCCCTGAGATTTGGGGGATAGTTATTGCAGCATAAGCTAGCCTATGCTGACTGATATACCAGCATTCATAGCCTTGCACCACTGGTACTCACTGTTAGGTATAGAAGATAAACCTTGCTGAAGATCTATAGCCTGCTTGCTTGTTTTTTCTTTCTTTCTTTCTTTTTTTTTATTAAGTATTTATTGATCATTCTTGGGTGTTTCTCGGAGAGGGGGATATGGCAGGGTCATAGGATAATAGTGGAGAGAAGGTCAGCAGATAAACACGTGAACAAAGGTCTCTGGTTTTCCTAGGCAGAGGTCCCTGCGGCCTTCCGCAGTGTTTGTGTCCCTGGGTACTTGAGATTAGGGAGTGGTGATGACTCTTAAAGAGCACGCTGCCTTCAAGTATCTGTTTAACAAAGCACATCTTGCACCGCCCTTAATCCATTTAACCCTGAGTTGACACAGCACACGTTTCAGAGAGCAGGGGGCTGGGGGCAAGGCCATAGATCAACAGCATCCCAAGGCAGAAGAATTTCTCCTAGTACAGAACAAAATGGAGTCTCCTATGCCTACTTCTTTCTACACAGACACAGTAACGATCTGATCTCTCTTTCTTTTCCCCACATTTCCCCCTTTTCTTTTCAACAAAACCGCCATCGTCCTCATGGCCCGTTCTCCATGGTCGCTGTCTCTTCGGAGCTGTTGGGTACACCTCCCAGACAGGGCGGCCGGGCAGAGGCGCTCCTCACCTCCCAGACGGGGCGGCCGGGCAGAGGCCCTCCTCACTTCCCAGATGATGGGCGGCCGGGCAGAGGCGCTCCTCACCTCCCAGACGGGGCGGCCGGGCAGAGGCGCTCCTCACCTCTCAGACGGGGCGGCCGGGCAGAGGCGCTCCTCACTTCCCAGAGGGGGCTGCCGGGCAGAGGCGCTCCTCACTTCCCAGACGGGGCGACCAGGCAGAGGCGCTCCTCACTTCCCAGATTCGGCAGCCGGGCAGAGGCGCTCCTCACCTCCCAGACGGGGCGGCCGGGCAGAGGCGCTCCTCACCTCTCAGACGGGGCGGCCGGGCAGAGGCGCTCCTCACATCCCAGACGATGGGCGGCCGGGCAGAGGTGCTCCTCACTTCCCAGAAGGGGCGACCGGGCAGAGGCGCTCCTCACTTCCCAGACGGGGCGGCCAGGCAGAGGCGCTCCTCACTTCCCAGACGGGGCGGCCAGGCAGAGGCGCTCCTCACTTCCCAGAAGGGGTGGCCGGGCAGAGGCGCTCCTCACATCCCAGACGATGGGCGGCCGGGCAGAGGTGCTCCTCACTTCCCAGACGGGGCAGCCGGGCAGAGGCGCTCCTCACTTCCCAGACGGGGCGACCGGGCAGAGGCGCTCCTCACATCCCAGACGATGGGCGGCCGGGCAGAGGTGCTCCTCACTTCCCAGACGGGGCGACCGGGCAGAGGCGCTCCTCACTTCCCAGACGGGGCGGCCGGGCAGAGGCGCTCCTCACTTCCCAGACGGGGCGGCCGGGCAGAGACGCTCCTCACTTCCCAGACGGGGCGGCCGGGCAAAGACGCTCCTCACTTCCTCCCAGACGGGTGGCGGCGAGGCAGAGGCGCTCCTCACCTCCCAGACGGGGCGACCGGGCAGAGGCGCTCCTCACCTCCCAGACTGGGCGGCCGGGCAGAGGCGCTCCTCACCTCCCAGACTGGGCTGCCGGGCAGAGGCGCTCCTCACCTCCCAGACGGGGCAGCCGGGCAGAGGCGCTCCTCACCTCCCAGACGGGGTGGCGGCCAGGCAGAGGCGCTCCTCACATCCCAGAGGATGGGCGGCCGGGCAGAGACGCTCCTCACTTCCTAGACGGGATGGCGGCGGGGCAGAGGCTGTAATCTTAGCACTTTGGGAGGCTAAGGCAGGTGGCTGGGAGGTGGAGGTTGTAGTGAGCCGAGATCATGCCACTGCACTCCAGCCTGGGCAACATTGAGCATTGAGTGAGCGAGACTCAGTCTGCAATCCCAGCACCTCAGGAGGCAGAGGCGGGCAGATCACTCGGTGCCAGGAGCTGGAGACCAGCCCGGTCAACACGGCGAAACCCAGTCTCCACCAAAAATACAAAAACCAGTCAGGCGTGGCGGCGCGCGCCTGCAATCCCAGGCACTGGGCAGGCCGAGGCAGGAGAATCACAGGAGCCCGAGGCAGGGAGGTTGCAGCGAGCTGAGATCACGGCAGTACAGTCCAGCTTCGGCAACAGAGGGAGATGGAAGAAAGAAGGAGAGGGAGACCGAAGAAAGAAGAAAGAAGAGGGGAGAGGGAGAGGGAGAGGGAGAGGCTTCTTTCTCTTTCTTTCTTTTCTTTCTTTCTTTCTGTCTTTCTTTCTTCTCTTTCTTTCCTTTCTTTCTTTTTTTCGTTCTTTCTTCTTTCATTCTTTTTTTGTCTCTTTCTTTTCTTTCTTTCTCTTTCTCTTTTTCTTTTTCTATTATCGATCTATCTACGTATCTACCTATATCATCTATTTATCATCTATCAATCATCTATCTATCATCTCTATGTAATTGGTGACTGCAAATGGGCAGAAAAGTCATAAAATCTTGAGACTATGTATAGCACAAAACAACTGCATGTGTTAAAGGATTTTGCATTGAGAGCAATCTGAGTGCTTCTAAAAACACAGTTGTATAATTACCCTTCTGTAATATAACCCACAAAACTCCAAACATACCCCAAAGCCTCTTCATCTAATCAACCTGAAGAGGGTGTCCTTTATCAGATGGAGTCCCTGTCTTTGTGTTAGAAATAACCCTGTATCAGTCAGGTTCCCTGCAGGAGACAAGTAATGTACACTCATTACTACATTTGAAAAGGACTACCTATAAAGGTTTCCCTTGAGGGAAGTGCAGTACCCCAAGGTTAGACAAGCAGGGTGTCATTATCACCCCAAGCCTGAAGTGGCAAGTGGAAGGAGGAACTTCCAGGGCCCCCAATGGGGATGGGAGTGTTCACCTACTGGGAGCCATAACCTTCAGTCTCGGGTGTCAGATTTAGTCCTCAGACACATGTCAGATAGAGGAGGGTGGCGATGGGAGCTGAGGGGCAAATGGAAGATGTCTACCACATCTGGATGGTTTCAGCAGCAGACGTCTTCACAATTAGGTTGTAAGATTTTCAGCTTGTTTTGGTGTAAGAAAGGGAACAAATTTGAAAGCCATCTTTAGCTTTGCTCATGACTTTCTGGGTCCATTAGTGAACTCTGTTCTGGAGTACTTGGGTACTAACCAGAGAGTGGAAGGCTGTAGAGAAGGGCCCCCTTTTAGTACTCTCTCCCAAGCTCTTGTGATATTGGAGAAAATTAGCACCAAAAGGACCCATCTGGTCTGAATTAGCAATACAAACCCAAGACACATCAATAAATCCACATTCTTTAATGAAACCATCCTTTCTAGGTAGAGACATATGTTAGGTCCTCTCCACTTTCTCTTTGAAACTGACATCATTTCATGAAATGTAAAATTACACAAAATAAAAAATACCCATATGTTTACATGTAATACTTTAAACAGTTTTCCTTTTTAAAAAGAAAATTTTAGGCATTTGGGATTACTGTTCAGAAGTTCGGTCTACAAAAGAAACTTCAAAAACATCTGCTAAAGCCAAGGGAACATTCGTTCACAAATGGAACACTAACAATACCAATCTGAAAGCTATCAAAGGGACCCAATCACTAGAAAATCTCAATGTGAATTTGCTAGTTAGCAGGATTTTACAAATTATTTAAATCAGCTGAGCAATTCGTGAGTGATATGAAATTTTACAGCAGGGGTGTCCCATCTTTTGGCTTCCCTGGGCCACACTGGAAGAATAATTATCTTGGGCCACACATAAAATACACTAACAATAGCTGATGAGAAAAAAAAAAAGTCACAGAAAGAATCTTACAATGTTTTTTAAAAAGTTTACGAATTTGTGTCGAGCCATATTCAAAGCCGTCCTGGGCCAAGGGTTGGACAAGCTTGCTTTAGAGAGAAATTATAAGGTAGAAATAAAAAGGAAACTTTACCTTACAGGTAAATACCTCTAAATATTTACCTTAGAGGAAAATAGAGGGAATAGTGGATCAATGAACAGCCTCTCTTTCTCTGTTTGAAGAAATTCCACTGGCTAAAGTTAATTCCAGATATTTTCCTGCCCTGCAACCCAGGCTTAGCTTTTGCTAGACCAGGCTACACCAGAACGGAGCCAGGCTAAAAACCCAGACCCCAAATCCTTCATTAGCCTTTTGTCCTAAGACAATTCTCTGAACTAAAACTATTCTTGCAACTCATTGTCATCCCCAAAGCTTGGTACCCAATTAAAGCACAAAGCAGGCTGCAGCGATATCTTCTACCTCTGCTGTTTGCTTCTGGGGATGCTTGCAGGCAGGTCACTGAGCAATTGGAAGCACCAAGGCAGAGGCCTGGGTCTTTCTGCTGAATGGACTCTCTCTAGTGAAGCCAGCCTCTAGTTTCTTTGCAAGAACATGTGTCATGCCTAAGTCCCCACAAGTGTGGGCTTCCAGAGGAACGGCCCAGCTAGCCCCAGCTGAATCAGAGCTTCTCTTTTCCTTGGATACATCACACAGAAGGCCTAAATAAAGGTTTTTCATAAGAGTCCCATTGTTGCAAATTGGCCATATGGTGACAATTGTTGAAGCTGTGTGTTTTTGAAAATGTTCATACTAAAGAGATAAAAAGAAGTATCATTGTTTCACTGTCCTGCTGAGCAGCACCAACTCTGTTTCTGACTCCCTCCCACTTTTCTATGAAATTTGTTAATCTTGCTTAGACTTCTACAGGTTAAAACTGCAGAATTTTTATTTCCTTGGAGAAAGAAACATAACACCCATCTTAGGTATCCCAGTTCCAGTTTCAACTCTCATAGACAAGATGAGATCAAATAAAACCTCAGAAAATACAAAAATCAGATAAATGGAATCTACCCTAACAGGCAGGTGGGATTGGAGCCATGAGGTCAGCTGCTCCATTTGCCGTATCAAAGCGCACGCTGGGCAGGGTCTGCCATATGCACAATATGAGCGTGTAGGCTAAGCCTCAGTCCAGGGCCGAGAAAGGCCAAAACAGAGCTTGGTGAAAGGAGAGGCAGGAAATGGAGAGCCAGTCCTGCAGGGCCCACAGTAAAGCAAGGACCAGGGGTTGGCATTTTCCACACTGCATTGATTAAGGCTTTGACAGCTGATCTTTTACATACATACATATATACAGACATATATTATTAATAATACTTTAATTTTTTTCTGTTTTAAGGAAAAAATATTCCCATGCATTTCTCTGACCTTTCTTTGTATCATTCTAGTTTTTGCTCCCAGCAATCACTTTAATGAGACACAGTCCTCTGGTGCCATATTCTGATCTGTAAAAAATATAACCTTTCACCTTTTACAAATACTTTGTCTAAAATGATGCTGATTCATCCCAAAGGAATTCTGGTGCATGGGAGCTATCTTGGCTCTAACCAAAAACACTCATGTGCCGCCCTGGGTCCAACACCAACCAAACAGGACTTACAGTTATGTAAACATTATTTAAAAATTATTCCAACATAAATACTCTTTTAAAGCTAACATACCACAGCTTTTAGCTCATAATGCCCATAGATGCCTTAATGAAATGCCATTCAAAACTACCTCACTGTTTAAATTATACCTTGAGGTGCTAAAATTATGTAAACATCATCCTCTACACTTCTCTAGAACAAGTGCCAAGTGTTATGAATTCTGACTGCAAGTTGGTGATTGAATACTAGTTGATCAGAGCAAAGTTACCAATGCACTCTTTAACCTGATTGGCTACAGGAAGCTAGTCACTGATTGACTTGTTCCACAAGGCGATGATTCTTACATAATTTATAATTAACCAGTCTTCAACAGTGTTCACCCCATAAGGGACCTGAATTGGTCCCTCATAAGAGGTCTTTGCACATTTTGCAAATGCAGTTTGAATTGGATGTCAAGGAGTCCAGGTGTGCCATGGCAAGTGCCTCCAAAGCTAAAAGAAGAAATGTTCTTCAAAGCCTGTGGAATTCCAAGCACAGGTGGAGTCTTCTCAAAGTCAATGAATGAAAAAATATCAGGACGAGCCACAATATTGTCTTCTCAGCAGACAGGACTCTCGCCAGCAAATGTTCTGCTGTATTCATAATGGATGCCTTAGCCCCCACTGCAATTAGGGAGGGGGGAAACCAAAGGGACAAGGAGAGCGAATGACTCTGAGAAATGGCTTTGTGGTCTCCTAACTTCATGACAATGATTGTTATACTCGAAACTCCCTCTGTGCTCACTGCTCACTGTGATGCCTTTTTCAGTCCTGACATCCATCCATATTTTCAGGTTTCTTGGTTGACATGTCCCTGGCAGAGAGAAAGAAAATGATTCCAGCCAAAGCTGTGAGCCACACATTAGTCTCAGCCAAGTTTTCATCCCTTATGCCCAACATAGACAGAAGACAGCCTGGCACCTTTGCAAGCAAGTCCAGATTAGAGGAACGGCCAACCCCAAGGCTGGCCTTTTGCCACATAGGAGCAAGGGACAAGGAGAATAGGTAGGAACAAGCATAGCTTGAATGGTCAGTGACTTCAATCCGAATCTTTAACACTTTAACAGTTCATGAGTGATAACATTGCAGACAGAAGCAAAAGAACATTTTCTCTCCACCTTGTTGGCCAAACTTACATGACTTTCATTCAAATATATACCTCTAAGGCTGGATTCTGAGTTTTTGTTTGAGAAAAATACTGTACACTGTTTTAGGGCAGATTTTCAAGGTGCTATTGTTGTTACAAACAAAAAACAAAACAAAACATTCTCAGTTTCTGTCTTTCAAGAACATTAGCACTATTTCTTCATGTGCAGGGCATCCTGGAACTTGGTGCTGGTGTATCGGGCATGAAAGCCTTTCTTGTTGATGGTGTCATCTGTGTGGAATCGAATCATCAGGGAATCGCCTGCAGAGTAGATTTCTTCTAATGGCTGAGGAAAGGAGAAAGGGAAACGAGAAGGACTTTAGCTGTGATTGGAGTTGAAAATGAGGAGGATGGGACAGGATCTTATGCAAGGACACAGGATGTGTCCCTGGTACCAGAGACTCTGAAGGGCATCCAAACAAGCTCCTCTTCAAAAGAAAACATTGCAAATTCTGCTCCAGGGAGCTTTGCAGGCCCTGCTCTTCCAAAGATGATCCTAGGTGCATAGCTCATATAGAATCTATTATTTATTAAGTACACAGGTGGGTCAGGTGCTGCGCTAGGCAATTCCAGATCTTATGTAAACTTTACAGCAACCTTATAAGGCAGGTACCATCCCCGTTTTTCACTTCAGGAAAACGAGACTCAAGTTCTCACAGGTAGGCGGGACCCAAGCTCAGGTCCTTCTGACAGTAAAGGATGCACCATGAATCACTGAGCTCCAGGGTCACCATTGTGATGTGTCTCCCGGGAGACATGAAACAAAGACCATGGTTCAGGCCTCTGTCCTGTCCAAGGACAAAAAAATGGGATGGCGCCACCACATCGGTCAGAAAGGTTTTGCCAGGTGGTCTGTGAATGGGAGCCGCGTTCCAAGGCTGTTGCCTGCGAGGTTCTAGTGGAGGCAAAGTGGGCTTCCCCCACAGTTAACTGCTCAGGAACCTCCAAGGAGTTCCTTTCCACAGACCCCACAGTTTGAAAGATTTTATCAAAGGTAGTGCATTGGTTAAGTGCCACTTTGTCATTCTTCCTTTTTTAGAGGGTGAAAGAAGATGAAGGGAATTATTCAAAGAAATATAAATGCCAATTTGAGTTTCTGTTTAGCACAAGGACCACTGGTGACTCAAAAATGATGTGATATAAGTCCAGCCAATAGCAAAGAAGCTTGAGCGACCAGGCCTGGAGGCAACAGAAAGGAGGGGGCTGGTGCCCAGTATGGGCAGTGTCCAGTGCGGTGCAGCCAGGGGAGTGACCGGGACACTGTACTGGCCAGTGTGCAAACTCCCACCAAGCACCAACTATATGCCAATCCCTATGTCGGGTGCTGGAGAAACAGCAAACACAATAGGCCCACTAAAAAAGTCAATAATGAGAACATTGATAATGACCTTGAGCACAACTATTGTGTGTATAGTAAGTGACTTGTAATTTTCATAGGCATTTGGTTTTGCTTGAGGAGAGAAATGTGAATATAAGAAATATATAAAAGCATAATTAAATATTTTTAAAGCCTGAAGGCCAAATAAAAATGGAGGAGAGCGGCTGCATGTGGTGGCTCATGCCTGTAGTCCCAGCACTTTGGGAGGCCGAGGCAGGTGGATCACTTGAGGTCAGGAGTTCAAGACCAGCCTGACCAACATGGTGAAACCCTGTCTCTACTGAAAATACAAAAATTAGGTGGGCGTGGTGGCGCATGTCTGTAATCCCAGCTACTTGGGAGGCTGAGGCAGAAGAATTGCATGAACTCAGGAGGCAGAGGTTGCCGTGAGCCGAGATCCAGCCTGGGCGACAGAGCAAGACTCCGTCTCGGGGGGAAAAAAAAGAAAAAAAAAGGAGGGGAGAGGGAAAGCCTTTGCAAAAATAGGTGAAAGTCCCAAAAGGAAAAGTGCTCTTCCATGGCTGGCCTCAGTAAGGGGCCTTCAAGGACTGGTCCCTGGCTGCCTCCCAACCTCCTCTCTGACAGTTCTTCCGCTTCCCACTCTGCTTCTGCAGAACGTGCCTCCTCGCCGTTGCTCCTCAGTGGAGGAGATGGCCAGGACTGAAACCCGGGTGTGTCTGACTCCAAAACTCCTGCTGTGAATCATCACACTCTGCCCCGGCCCCAGTCTCCGGGACTTACCCCAGAGCCACAGAAGCGGCCGAGCCTGGGCGCTGAGCTGTCGTAGCCGTCGTAGGCTTCCATGTAGTCGTAGCCGCAGTCGGCCTCCTCCTCAACCTCAAAGGTCCGGAATGTCAGCTCCACGCCGTAGCCGTCCTCTGCCACGATCAGCCAGTCGCAGTGGGCCTGGCTCGGGTAGTTGTTGTCCCCAAACTGGGCATGGGAATAGAGCTCTTTGGTCTGCACTTCAGCCTTCAGCCTGCCCCCGCACTCTGGAGCAGAGAGAAGTGAGATGTCCCTTCAGCACAAGACACCCTCGTGCCTCCCGCCTGCGTCTGCTCAGCTTTCTCTACAGAGCCTGGTGCGTGCCTGGCAGGAGAGGCCAGGTAGTCTCGTCACCCCCATTTGATGGAGGAGTACACAGAGGCCCCTGGCTCCCAGGTCAGGGCTCCCTCGGGGGTGCAAAGTGGCCCTTACAAGCCAAGGTCCCCTGTTCCCAGCTTGAGAATACGTCAGCATGCCATTGAAAAGAGCTGGCTGCTTTTTGCTTTTTCCGGTTATGAAGACATGGAGCCAGTGGATGGTTCACCTCACTGGTCGCTGGGATGTGGGTGGATCTATTTGCCACTTTATTCCCTGGAAGTGTTGGATGCATCTGAGAAGGGCTCACACTCGCCCCACTGACTGACTGTAATTTGTCATTTCTGCCAACAGAGGGCGATAAAAGCACATCAGAACCGCGGGTAAGCTCTCAACCCTGGAAACTTCAGACCCTAATTGACTGGTTCTTGCAACTGAGGGCATTGACTATAGGCCAAATTTGAGATCCTCGTGGGTGTCACAGGTGAGCTGCACCTCAGGCTCTGGGCTTGTATTCTGTAGCCTTTGTTTCTGGGTTTTTTATTATACAAGGACAGTAACTCTGACTGGCCCTGGTCCTATGTATAGTACCTTGTGTCTTGGACACTTACGCCCACATAAAATAAAATCGATATTGGCCGGGCGCGGTGGCTCATGCCTGTAATCCCAGCATTTTGGGAGGCTGAGATGGGTGGATCACTTGAGGTCAGGAGTTTGCGACCAGCCTGGCCAACATGGTGAAACCCCGTCTCTACTAAAAGTACAACATTAGCTGGGTGTGGTGGTGGGCACCTGTAATCCCAGCTACTCGGGAGGCTGAGGCAGGAGAATCGCTTGAACCTGGGAGGCGGAGCTTGCAGTGAACTGAGATTGTGCCACTGCACTCCAGCCTGGGCCACAGAGCAAAACTCCATCTCAAAAAAAAAAAAAAAAATTAAATTAAAATAATAAATAAATAAATAAATAAAATAGATAGAGAAGACTGGTCTAGATAAGCAAGCACCAGAAATTCTGGAGTCAAATTCTTGCACAGCCCCTCCCCGGTGTGCTCCATGCCCCCGAGGGGCCCAGGCAAATGCTGTTGTAGATTCTGGGCTGCCTGGCTCCTAACACTCCTAGGCCCCGCTGGAGCTCCACGCCCTGCCTGGCCCCAGTCCTGTCTCACTGCCCATTCTGAGTCCTGTGTTGGCTCTGGCTTAGAATGTCTTACAGGTCTAACCCGTCTTTGGGAAATTTCAAATTCATGAGAGCTGGGTGGTCTTGAAGGGAGCACAGAGCAGGGCGCGACACCTCCCCTCCATCCCGCCAGACACCCCCACCCTCCCCACCTGCCTGGGCCCCGTGAGGCGGACCCCTGGCCTACATCGATGACCTCCGTGCCTTCTGCTGCAGGTTCAGCCATGGGGAGCACCAGCAGATCAGAGGGAGGAAGGAGAGACAGGCCAGGGTATTTAGTCTCCTGATCGCCACAGCTTTTCTTCCACTTAGGTCCCAGCTGCAGCCAGAGGGCCTCTGCATGCAGCCCTCTCTGTCTCCAGCTTCCAGGAACTGCTCCCTCCTCTCATCCTCTGGGCCTGGAGTTGCAGTTCCTAGCTCTGGTGGCTTCGCTGTCCTACAGTGTCCCATACTCTCCTACCTCTTTGTAACCTGTCCCTTTATTAACTTCTCCTCAAATAATGACTCTGAATGTGCCCCCATTTCCTGCCGGGACCCTGAAGCACCTAAGTTCCTGCTGGTCTCTATCTGCAGGGGCAAGAGGGCTTTTAAACTTCCCTGGAGGAAGCTAGAACTCCTCAGGGAGTTTGACAGGGTTCCACAAACCATGCAGCGTTTTCTGCTGTGCAAGATGAGGCTGAACTGCCTCAGGATGCTGGTCGCCATTTTGTTTGACCTAATTTATATCTTCTGGTACTGAAAAAAAAACTGGGGGTAGGGGCTGTCAAAAGGATCACAGGGTCCCATGATCGTGAGCTCAGACTCAGCATTACAGAAGCCGAGTGGGCTTTGGGTGGTCACCGGCTCTGACAAAGGACACAATTGTATATCAGGATCAAAGGGTCAGATTTGCTTCCGTGGGCCCTAGTCTCAGGTGGCAACATTTTAGTGGCTAAAGAGCAGAGCCAAATTTCTTCTTGACGTTCTTCTACTTAACGAAGTAGATAATATAAGTTATAAGCACATACATTTCCCACCAAAGGACCTAATAGTGCTATTTACATTTTGAGTGGAAGAAAAAATCACGGGGAACAGAAACATTTTTCACTTTCTAGAACTGGTCCTTAGAGGGATAAAAGGGCTGTTTTCACCACTCAGTTACCCAACTTCTGGACTTCATAGACCAGCAAAATACCTGGGCCGGAGTGCAGTGGTGTGATCAGAGCTCACTGAAGCTTTGAACTCCTGGGCTCCAGCAATTCTCCTGCTTCGGCTTCCAGGGTAGCTGGGACCACCACGCCTCGCTATGTTTTCTAGTTTTTATTTTGTAGAGATGTGGGGGTGGTCTCACCATCTTGCCCTGGCAGGTCTTGAACTCCTGGGCTCAAGCAATCCTCCCCACTCAGCCTCCTAAAGTTCTGGGATTACAGGTGTGAGCCACCGTGCCCGGCCAAAATATATTTTTAAAAGAGAGGAAGAAAGGAAGGAAAGAAGGAAGGAGGAAAAAATGGGGCACTAACAAAGGATTGTCCATTTCAAATTGCGTCAATTAAGGACATTGAAAGAAGACAGCCCTTTTCCCTGTGGTTGCTGATGCTTCATTTTATTTTGTTATTTTTTTAGAGACAAAGTCTCACTCTATCGTCCAGGCTGGAGCGCAATGGCACGATCTTGGCTCACTGCAATCTCTGCCTCCAGGTTCAAGCAATTCTCCTGCCTCAGCCTCCTGAGTAGCTGGCATTATAGGCACCGACCACCATGCCCAGCTAATTTTGTATTTTTAGTAGAGACAGGGCTTCACCATGTTGCCCAGGCTGGTCTCGAACTCCTGACCTCAGATGATCCGCCTGCCTCGGCCTCCCAAAGTGCTGGGATTACAGGCATGAGCCACCGTGCCCAGCTTGATGCTTCATTTTAATAGGACATTTTATCACGCACCTTCCTCCCCTCACCCTCCCCCAGTCAGAATAAAAGGCAGTCCTTGTCCTGCCTTCACCATCTCTCTGTCTCCTGTCCAAGTGCTCATCAGCTGGAAGCCAGTGTCCCACCCCAGGTACCTGTGCTGTGCACTGCCTGGAAGCCTTTCCTCTGCACTGAGGCATCCGAATAAAACCTGAGAAACATACTGCTGCCCGAAGCCACCATGGGGTCTGGTTTCTTGCTTCCACAGAAACGGCCCAGGATGGGGGCCAGGCTGTCCGGCCCGTCGTACATTTCCAGGTGGTCATACGCACATTCCTGGTGCTGCTCGATCTCAAACTCATTAAAGGTCTGGGGACAGAAGAGCAGAAAGTAAGGCAGGGGCCTGAGGTTCAGCTGGGGTGGGGGCCTCCTTTCCAGTTCTGGGAGAGGAAGGGGCGAGGCAGTGCAGGGAGACGTCCAGCTGGCTGTGCAGGGGGTGTGTGGCCATGATGATGCCTGGGGACATCTGTGGAAAGGGTCTCAACCTCCGCCTTGCTTTTGGTCCAGCAAGTGGCCCTATGAGGTAGTTACATGAGCTGTTGCTACAATGACCACACTGCAGATGAGAGAGCAGGGGTTCAGAGATTAAATGCTTGACATTTTGACAGCTATTAAGCGACAGAGCCAGCCTTTACACAGCCCAAATCTGTCTTCCTTCCATCCCATCACACAGCGTCTCTCTCACTTAGGGCTAAGAGCCAGCAAGGGCTGAGTGCCCACTCTGTCGGCAGCTGTTTTAACTGCTTTACAAGTATTGCCTCATTTAATCTTTACACTCCTGTGATGTGTCTAATCTCCGCTTTACAGGTGAGGAAAATGAGGCTCATCGCTGTCAGATGACTTGCCCAAGGTCACATACTGAGAGTTGGGCCATGATCTGGCGCTCTGGCATCAGAGACCCTGCTGTTGACCGGTGCACTCTGCTGCACGATCCTTCAGTACAAATGACGCTGGTGAGGTTGCATGAGGTGCACGCTGCTCCGGGCAGCACCCTCATGGTGGCTGACACTCATTGAGTGTTTATTCCAAGCATTTATGGGCATTTTCTCACTTACTTCTGGTGATGCTGTGAAGGAAGAGCTATTGTTATTTCCAACATGCAGAAGGGGAAAATGAGTCTTAGAGAAGCTGGCTGGCTTGCCCAAGCTCACACAGCTGAAGACAGATGAAGCTGAACTTGACCCTAGCCAGCCTTCTCCAGCCCCCACTGCTATCAATCACCAGGTTATGCTGCCTCACTTCTCCCTGATCCCCCTAAGGACTGTCCCCTAACACTGGCCAGGGGAGCCCCACCATTCCAGGCTTTTCAGTCCTGAATGCAGGTGCTGGGTAGGTGGCCGACTGATGGCAGCCCCAGCATCAAGGGAGATGGGATAAGGTGAGCAGGGACGGTGTTAGATGAAGACTTGGACCAAATGACAGAGCAGGGAGACAGGACATTAGTTGGGGGGGTTTCAATTCAAAAGAGCGGGGCTGGCCTGGCAGCGCAGAGATGGAGGTTGGGAGGGGGAAGGGACCAGCACGGCAATGCAGGCTTTCAGAAGAATGACTCCCACACACTAACGCACTTGGGCAAAGCTCTCCCGCCTGTGAGATAGGGAGCGCTGGGGCCAAGGTGGTGGGTAGAGACACGGGACAGGGGAGCAGTGGCACCGGGACGGCCATGCAGTGGAAGGGAGCCTTAGGCTCAGCAGGCAGGGAGCTCCCAGGAGGTCCATGGGGCACCCTGTCCCCACCCACATGCAGTGAACACCACCAGCTTCCTTGAGAAGTATTCAACTCACATTCTATGGTAAAGAAAAGAGCGCAATCAATATATCCACCATCCGTTTCCCAAGGGAACGCCTTTTGGAAACTACCACGTGTGTGTATGAGCCTCGGGCAAACGCTTCCCATTGTGCGTTTGCGCGCTCCCAACGCCAGAGGGCGCCTCCCCCGCGGTCCTCGGGGCTCTATGTTGCCATTGCGAACATTTCCCAGCAGATGTCGGTCTTGGAGAAGCAATGCCTGTCCCTAAGGCGCTCTCCAGTTCGTCCTCACCCAGATTCAAGGCTGACCCGGGACACCTGCTCCTAGCAGAGCAGCAGTTTCCCCACGGGCAGCCCAGCATGTGAACTACCCGCTGGGAGCACCCTGGGGTCAGAGGCCCTGTCTTCACCCCTCGACGCCCTGGGGGCCCATTCGCCTCTTCTGCTCCTCACTCATGGCTCTCACCAATAAACATCCTGCAAGTCCCTGCGCCATAGTCTATTGATCACGGACTTCTCCCTCTCTGTTCTCTTCCATTCTCCCTGAGTTATCGTCCACAGTTCATAGGGTCAATCCTACTTACCTCTACAGTCAGAAAAACCCATTTAAAAAATGTCCGTCTGCCTGAAGTACAATACATTCTCCAGCTGGCAAAAGGGTTTCTTTATTCTCCAAAGTGTGGGAGTCCCTGGGGGTTGAGAAATGAGACTCCTAGGAGATTCAACTCTCCTTTGAAATAACTGTGCAAACCACACATCATATACGTGAAAAAGACTTCAAATAAAGGCTTGGGGAAAATTTTTAATTCAAGAGGGAATTTGCATAAAGAACTTAGTCTCCTATTACTAATGGAAAAAAAAGTAAGTTGTAGAAAAAATACAAATGGGATTTTATTAGAGGAATTTGAGTAACAAAAACACATATATTTCCCTGTGCACTGACAGTCATGATTGTGCACAGAAAATTTCTGGAAGGATCCATAAGAATGTGTTTAGAGTGGTCATTTCTAGAGTGGAAATGGGGGCTCTGGGGTCTTTTGATTTCTATTTCCAACCTCCTGTACTGATTCATCTTGTTTTCAATCGTGAGACTGTATTGTCTTGTAAAAAATTAAAACTGGAAACAAGTGAATCTCAAACAGCACTGCAGATGTGGGTGGTGGATGCCGCTTCCTGCTGGTCCCACTATGCCCAGGTGTGACCTATACAGCTTTTGTGCGTTGTCTCTTTTAATCTGCACAACAGCCCGAGGAAGTGGGCTTCATTAGTATCCATGTTTTCCAGATAATGAAACTGAGACCTGGAAATGTTGAGTAACCTCCAAGTTACAGAGCTGGGAAGCGGCAGAGCAGACACTCAAACGCACATCTGCCTGATACTCAAGTCCACATTCTCAATAAACTACAAAAATGACTCACGAGTTTCACTCTGTGGCCTGCAGTCGAAGAGATGTTCCAGGTGCACTCCCTCCGGCTGGGGTATTTGTCAGGCCAGTTGGGGCTCGCCAGGGTCCCCTCTGCACTGCTGATCTTGTGTGCACAGCCAGCTGGGGGTGGCAGGGGGACACATACAGAGAGAGAAGTCATTCACTGTGGGCAGCACAAGAGGGATTCTAGGGGGGTCTCCTCCCCTCTCTCCTAATTGTCTCAGGGTCTTTATCGAATGTGGGGGTGGGGTATCCTGAATCAGGTGTCTCCTGGCTCAGGGATGTGCTGGTTTACTTGCACTGGCTTTTCTGCCTTCCTGGCCATGGCTTGGGGGCCAGGCTATCTTTCTATTCCTATCCACATTGCCATTATCCTTGCAAATATGTTAAAAGCACTGGCAGTGGGGTCAGGTGGGCCTCAGCCCATGTCCTGGTTCTGCCACCTACAATCTTTTGGACTTGGGGCTCTTATGTAAGCTTCGGTGTCCTTATTTGTAAAAGGGTGCCACTCTAGTCAGGGTGATATGTGATCGAATGAGATAATGCATGGGAAAGGCTTAGGGCATGCCAGCCCATGGTAAGTGCTCAGTGCATCTTGGCTAACAGAGGTCTCCTTCATCATCCATCCATAAGCTTCTTTTAGTTTTTCAAAGCGGCTTTATTTGGAGTCTACCAAGTTTGTCCTGGTTACAGTGATTTGCCAAGAGTGGTCCCACAACTTGTTCAATGCTTGATATCTTGGCCAATAGCTGGCATTTCTCTTCTTCTGTGTTGGGCACTGTGGTCAGCATTTTCCATGCATCCTCTCCTTTAGTCCTTCTCACTTCCCAAATAAGAAAATAGGTTTGGAGAGGGTCAGTGCCTTGCTGATAGGGGGCAGAGCTGGGACTCAAACTTGCCCTGCCTGGCTTTGAGGCCAGTGCTACCACTGCTTAGAAAGCACGGTGGACTGTATCACAAACAGGGAGGCTCCACGCTGAAGAAGCTGGAGAGGCAGATGAGAAGAGCCGAGGGGGAGGAAGGGGAGGAAGCAGCTTCGAGGAGGTTCCAAAGTGATTTGCCTCTGCTCAGTGCTACATCTGCTCTGCAGCCACGCAGAGAACAGGTGCTCAAAGGGGCAGTGGCTCGGCTCCTGGGACATTTGCTTGGCTCCTGGGACATTTGCTCGGCTCCTGAGACATTTGCTCTGACACCCCCTGCCCTTGGGGTCAACCCACACGAACGCAGCCACTATTCAGGGGTGGGACCCTGGGAGAGTTGACGTCACTCCTGTCCTCTCCCACACTGCAGGAGGCAAGCCTGGTCCTGGCCCGGGCCCATCTCACAGCGGCTTGACTGTTCCTTCCCAGCTCGGTTCTTCCAGCAGCCTCCCACCCAGCCCATCCGCCACCTGTGACCATGCCCTAGGGCTGGGCTTGGAGGGTGGCCACCTCCTCCTGAAGATGTGTCAGCGCCTCCTTTAACATTCTAGGCAGATCCTGACCAGACTCTGGGGTACACAGCCAAATCTCCTAACTCCAGACTGTTTATTCCAGAGATCAGGGCGTGTGTCTTCCACATCTTCCTCCACCCTTGACTTCCTTTGCAGGGTTCTGTGGCTGGAGCCAAGGCCTGGAAGCCTGTGTATTTGTCATAAATGTTCAGACTCCCTTCACTGGGCAGGGTAAGAACAGAAAGAAGGCTTTTTCCAGAATAACTGGACAGTAAAAGCCACCTGACCCTGAAGAATTCCCCACAGTGAATGGAGAAAGGAGCAAAGCTTTCCCCAAATCCTATTTTCCAATGGGACCTGCATATGGTAGTTAATATATGACAAAGATATAAATGGCTGATCTTTATTGACATTTGAGGACATAATATGTGTCAGAGAGTCTGAAATACTTTCTAGGCATTCTTTTAATCCTCACAAAAACTTTAAGAAGGAGGTAGGTTTAGACCCTTTTAACCAAAGAAAAAACTGAGGCTCAGAGAGGTTAAATAGCTTGCCCAAGGTCACAGAGCTAGGGAATGGCAGAGCCAGGATTTAGACCTACGTAGTTGGATTCCAGAGCCTGCAGGCTTAATCACTTACAAAAATAACAGCCTAGAGCACCTGAGGCCCCCAGGTGTCTCCTGAAGGAGCGAGATGCCCTGGGGAAAACTCTCCCGCAAGGACAGCAGTTGCTGGGCCTCAGCTCAGAAGGTAGAAAAGCTCCTCGCCGCACCCCCTTACTCATGCACATGCACACAGGGGCATGGGGTGCAGCGAAGGGCAGCCTGCCCCCCCAACAACTGGAGGTCCAGCCTCACCCTCTTTGCAGTCATGCCCATTCTCGTGGAGCCGGTAGCCATTTCTGCACCTGCACAGGTAGCTCCCGAAGGTGTTGACGCACTCATGCTGACACCCGCCGTTGTCCTTGGCACACTCGTCCTTATCTGGGGAGATCAATGAACTCTTCTAAGAGGAACCGCCAACTTGCAAATGTCCCTCAGGGCTCAGAATCCTACTTAAAAGTGGCCTCCTCTGGGAAGCCTCTCTGATTGCTCCCCTTCCCCCTCTGATTGTTCCCTCACTGGAGGAGTGAAGTGGGAAGCATCTTCACCTCAGGTTTCTTGGGTATGTACTTGTTTAATTTCCAAGCACTTGGCCCTGGTATGTGTTGAATTCTCCAAGTACTTTATGTATGTTCTCTGCCCCGCTCCCTGCTCAAAACAAGGAGTTCCCTAAAGGACAGGCTAGTATTAATCACAATAGTAACAATAATAACAGTAATTCCCACTTACTGAGTATTTATTAGGGAACAGGCACAGCCCCAAGCACTCTATGCATTATCTAAGTTAATTCTCATCCAACCTTAGGAGGGAGCCGTCTATCCGCCAGTCTTTACAAGTAAGGAAACTGGCCAGGCATGGTGGCTCATGCCTGTAATCCCAGCACTTTGGGAGGCTGAGGCAGGTGGATCACCTGAGGTCGGGAGTTCGAGACCAGCCTGGCCAACATGGAGAAACCCTGTCTCTACTAAAAATACAAAAATTAGCCGGACGTGGTGGCGCATGCCTGTAATCCCAGCTACTCGGGAGGCTGAGGCAGGAGAATTGCTTGAACCCAGGAGGCAGAGGTTGCGGTGAGCGGAGATCGCGCCAGTGCACTCCAGTCTGGGCAACGAGAGCAAAACTCCATCTCAAAAAACAAAACAAAACAAAAACAAGTACGGAAACCGACACTGAGAATGGCTAATGTGGTCAAGGTCACTCAGTGAGCAAGCATCCTCTGTGGCCTGGGCTCAAGTGCTGCGACTCCACCCCGCCCTCTGCACGTGGAGCAGCTGAGTGTTGGGGATGCACAGCAGAGGGCCAGCCCTACTGCACCACTTCTAGCCCTTGTGGCCATGGGCAGTTCCTGCCCTCTGTGCCTCAGTTGCCTCGCTTGTAAAATGGAGACAGTAATGGTATCCTCATTTCACAGGTTGTTGGGAGGGGTAAATTAATTAGAGCAGCATCCAGCCCACAGTGTTAGCTGTATAATTATTATGTGAGAACTCAAGTGCTGGCCCTTGTTAAACCTGTGGTCCTTGTATGCAGCCCTATCCGAAGCCAACTTGTTCCTGCATTTACCAAAGATCAGCCTCCCTCCCCTGCTTCCCTGCCATCACCAGAATGACTTTAGGGGTCAGCCCTGTCTTCCTCCCCTCTCTATATCCTCTTGTTCACCATGGTTAATGTCTCCTTGAACACTGTATTTCACCTGCTTATGTTATCAGCACAACTAAGAGCCCTTGTAAGACCCTTTGCTTTGGGAGGCTGAGGCAGGCGGATCATGAGATCAGGAGATTGAGACCATCCTGGCTAACACGGTGAAACCCTGTCTCTACTAAAAATACAAAATAATAATAATAATAATAATAATAATTAGCCAGGCGTGGTGGCGGGCACCTGTAGTCCCAGCTACTCGGGAGGCTGAGGCAGGAGAATGGCGTGAACCCAGGAGGCGGAGCTTGCAGTGAGCGGAGATTGCACCACTGCACTCCAGCCTGGGCGACACAGCAAGACTCTATCTCAAAAAAAAAAAAAAAAAAAAAAAAAAGAATGCAGAAGAGAGGCCAGGCGTGGTGGCTCACATCTGTCATCCCAGCACTTTGGGAGGCCGAGGCAGGTGGATCACCTGAGGTCCGGAGTTCGAGACCAGCCTGACTGACATAAAGAAACCCCATCTCTACTAAAAATACAAAGTTAGCTGGGCGTGGTGGCACATGCCTGTAATCCCAGCTACTCAGGAGGCTGAGGCAGGAGAATGGTTTGAAGTCAGGAGGCGGAGGTTGCGGTGAGCAGAGACTGCGCCATTGCACTCCAGCCTGGGCAACAAGAGCGACACTCTTGTCTCCAAAAAAAAAAAAAAAAAAAGGATGCAGAAGAGATGAAGCCGCCCAACACCCAGCACTGACCCACCTCTCTCCCTTCCTTCCTCCAAGTCCTTCTGCAGATGACTCACAGGTCCTCACCTCTGCTCTGACCCTCTCCCCTGTGCTCTGGTTTCCTATTGCAAATGTGGAGCTGCCCTGCCTGTGAGGCTCTGCTACATCCTTCTCTGAGTTGGCTCCTGCCCCCCGCCTGCTGCCCTGGTCCTCCAGCCTCCTGGCCCTCCCAGCTCTACACTGCCTGGCGTGGCTTGGTCAGATGACAAGTTTAGGCTTCCCCTGCTCAGGAACCTGCAAACAGTCCCCCTTCCTGTTTCATTGGGTCCCTACTCTTCAGCCCAGCGTTTAAGGTCCCTCGTGACCTGGCCTTCTCCAGCTTGGCCCATCTCATGCCCTTGGCTTCCCAGCATGGGTCAGGGCTCCGTGCAGGCCCATCTCATCTCTGTCTGTGTGCTCTGTTGAGACCTTAACCTGTGCTCACACTGCCTCCCCTACTGGTGACCCTGATTACTTTCTCTCTAATCATCCTATCTCCACCTCCATGTCTTCCATCCTTTAAAACCTGGCTTAGACCACCCCAAATCCTGCAAAAAGTCTTCACCCACTGCTCCAGGCAACCATGGGCTTCTCTTCTTCAAACATTAGCCCTTGTTGCACCAGCCCACCCCACAGTGCTCCAGGCTGGGACTTAGCAGGGTGTGTATTCCTGGCTCCCTAGCTGGCATGTAAGCTTGTCCAGGGTTGGGGTCACTTCCCTGGCAAAAGCTCTGAGCCTAGTAGTGTACTGTGCCCACAGCAGACACTCAGAACAAAAAACATGACTTGCTCAATGAGAGACTGCCAAAAAAAAACCCTATGGAGATGGAACTCTGGGTATCTATAAAATCAACAAATAATTGGGTCATTTCTATGCCAAGCATTAAGACTATAAAGATAACCAAAGTACAGTTCCTGCTTGCAAACAGTTCACCCTCTAATATGATGTGACATGCAGGACCTGCCACACAATTTGCAAGGCTCAGTGCAAGATCTGAACTTTGTTCAAACACTATTATGAATTTCTTTTTTTTTTTTTTTGAGACGGAATCTTGCTCTGTCACCCAACCTCTGCCTCCCTGGCTCAAGCGATTCTCCTGCCTCAGCCTGCCGAGTAGCTGGGACTACACGTGCGCCAGTGCACCCAGCTTATTTTTTGCATTTTTAGTAGAGACGGGGTTTCACCATGTTGGGCAGGATGGTCTCGATCTCTTGACCTCGTGATCCACCCGCCTCGGCCTCCCAAAGTGCTGGAATTACAGGCATGAGCCACCACACTCGGCCATGAATTTCAAGATGATGACAACAGAACCTTAAACTAGTGTGGGCCCTTCCGAGAACAGGCTCTGTGCTATTGCACAGGCCACAGGCCCATGGAGCTGGCCCTGGTGACAAGAGCCCTAATGGAAGGGAAGGAGATAGTGCTATGGGAACACTGGTGAGAGAACAATCAATGTGCTAAGAGGGTGCTATGGTTTGAATGGGTCCCCCAAAGTTCATGTGTTATAAACTTAATCCCCAATGCAACAGTGTTGAGAGATGAGGCCTTTAAATGTGATTAGGTAATGAGAGCTCATTACTGCAGGAGTGGCATCCTGATAAAGGATGAGTTTGACCCCCTTGCCGCTCTTTGTCACCCATGTGGTACCTTTCACCTTGTTATGACACAGCAAGAAGGCATTTGCCAGATGTTCCCCCTTGATTTTGGACTTCCCAGCCTCCAGATTCATTAGCCAAATACATTTCTGTTCACTATAAATCACCTAGTCTGTGGTACTCCGTGATAGCAGCACAAAATGGACTAAGATAGAGGAATAAAATGAAGCCAGAGAATGTTACAGAAAGTGGCATTGTGAGTCTTCAGGTTGAAGTAGGAGTTTCCTAAGTAGGGAGGGAAGAAGGATATTCCAGGGAGAGGGAACGCCACAGGCAGAGGGTATGAAGACAGAGTGGGATGGGGGTTTAGGAGTAGAAGGTGATGGCGTGGGGGAACAGTGGGGGGATTATTCGTGATCAGAGCACAGGGCACCTGCAGAGGGAATGTGGCTGGCAGAACAGGTGGGCCAAGGCAGTGTCCAGCACCAGATGCCACGCTAAGGAGAATGGGCTTTTTCTACAGCTGCTGTACTGGCCCTGAGGGTTCATGGCCTTCAGTTTGAGAAGTAAGGTCCAATGGGCTGCTGTAGTGGGTTTAGTAGTATCTTCCCAAAATTCCTGTTCATGTGTGATATGGTTTGGCTGTGTCCCTACCCAAATCTCATCTTGAATTGTAGCTCCCATAATTCCCACGTGTTGTGGGAGGAACCCGGTGGGAGAGAATTGAATCATGGAGGCGGTTTCCCCCATACTGTTCTTGTGGTGGTGAATAAGTCTCATGAGATCTGATGATTTTATAAGGGGTTTCCCCCTTCACTTGGCTCTCATTCTCTATTGTCTGCAGCCATGTAAGACGTGCCTTTGCCTTCTGCCATGATTGTGAGGCCTCCCCAGCCATGTGAAACTGTGAGTCCATTAAACCTCTTTTTCTTTTTTCTTTTTTCTTTTTTTTTGCCCCGAGATGAAGTCTTGCTCTGTCACCCAGGCTGGAGTGCCGTGGTGCCATCTTGGCTCACTGCAACGTCCACCTCCTGTGTTCAAGCGATTATCCTGCTTCAGCCTCACGAGTAGCTGGGATTACAGGCACACACCACCATACCCGGCTAATTTTTTTTTTTTTTTTTTTTTGTATTTTTAGTAGAGACGGGGTTTCACCTTGTTGGCCAGGCTGGTCTAGAACTCCTGACCTCGTGATCTGCCCGCCTCGGCCTCCCAAAGTGCTGGGATTACAGGCATGAGCCACCACACCCAGCCTAAACCTCTTTTTCTTTATCAATTACTCAGTCTCAGGTATGTTGTGAAAACAGACTAATACAATGTGGAACCTTAGAATGTGATCTTACTTGGAAATAGAGTCTCTGCAGAACTATTAGTTAAGAATCTTGAGATGAAATCATCTTGGATTTAGGATCAACCCTCAATCCAATGACTGGAGTCATTCTAGGAAAAGGAGCGGACACAGAGACCCAGAGAAGAAGGAAGGGCATGTGGAGATGGAGACGGACATCAGGATGATGTAGCTACAAGGCAAGGAATGCCGAGGACTGCTGGGAGCCACCACAGGCTAGGAAGAGGCAGGGAGGGATTCTGCCCTAGAACTTTCCGAAGCAGCATGGCCCTGCGAACACCTGGATTTTGGCATTCTGGCCCCCAGAACTGTAAGAATAAGATTCCGTTGTGTTAAACCAACCAGTTTGTGGTAATTTGTTATGGCAGCCCTAGGAAACTAACACAGCCACCAACAGATATATAAAAGCCCTGGATCCAGCACGGCCCCTCCAAGGCAGCCATACCTGGAGGGATGCAGGAGCAAGCAGAGAGAGAGAGAGGAGGGGGCCAGGGACCCCAGAGCCTGGAGTCTGCAAAGCCACCTCACTCGCACTGCATCAGCCTCACCTCTGAACCCGCATACCTGAGAAGAAGTGGGCCCTGAAGCCGCGCTTGGAGACGGTGTTGTCGGACTTGAACTCCACGTGCATGTTGTTGCTCTGCGAGGTGATGACCTCGGGCGTCTCAGAACCGCAGAACTTGCCGTGCAGCTTGGCGTCGGGGGACAGGCCGCTGCGCACCTCTACAAAGTCGTATTTACAGACCTGCAAGGGAGCATGATGGGGAGCTGCCCAGAGTCCCTGTCCCCACCCCAGACCCCCAGCACACTGCTGCACCTGCTTCCTGAGCGCCTCACCCTACGTGTGTGTGTGGGGGAGGGTCCCTTGACTCTTGCTACGCCAGTTATTTGAATGAGTTCCAGAGGGCATAGGAGGACCCCTGGCTCTCCCACTGAGGCTCTGTGGGGGTGCCATCCCCTGGCACAAGAGCACAGGGCTCCCAAACCTGCATCCCCATAATTGTAGACTTGCTTTAATTTATTCTATATATTAGGCTTCCGCATGAAATTTTACTTGAAGAAAGGGCCCCACTGCTAGAAGGAGAAGAAAAATAAGAAGAGGAGGAGGGAGAAGCAAGAGGGAGAGGAGGAGGAAAAATCTGCAAACCACCGACAGAATCTGACTCCATTTTCAGGCAGGGAAACAAGCTCAGAGGGGGAAAGACATTTGTCTGAAGTCACATAGCTCGGCAGTGCTGGAGCTAGGACTAGAATTCATGTTCCCTGCTGTAGCAATGATTTTTCTCAAAAAGAACTTCACTGCTAAGGGGTCTTATCAATTGCTTTCAAGGATTATTTTTTTCTGCACAATATTCACTTTGGGGTGACACCCTCATGGGCACCATGGTCTCCATGCATTGGGGTCGTCAGCATTGAGGTCTCCTTCCAGTACCCCGAAGGCCTGATCAGGTGAGAGCTACACCAGTACTGTTCTCAAGGTGAGACCCCCAGCTCAGCTGGGGTGGGGAGGGGAGTCTCAGGAATGGCTTGTGTGCCCCAGGGTGTCCCTCCAGCCTAAGGTGCAGACGTAGGCATGCCTGACTAGCACTCCAGCTGTAGGGTGCTACCTGGACCTCAGCTGACTTGATCATCCATGATCACTGCCCGAAAGAGGAAACAGGCTGTCTGTAGTGTCCTTGTCCCTAGCTGATCCTCACCCCCTTTATTCACCTCAGCTGCACACCAGCTCCCCAGATTCACAGCCCAGTCCTGACACCTCCCATCCCCAATATCTGCCTCTTCCACTCTTGTCCCGATTCTCCTTGGATGTATCAGCGACAAGAGGGCCAGAGGTGCTCTATCTGCAGAGGGCGTGCGGCTGAAACTGCTGGAGAAAACATTCCCCCAGATTCTGCTAGCGCACGTCCTAAGACTGTCCAAAGCTTCAGTTCCAACACAAGCCATCTCCCTCCCCTCCCAGCCCCTCACTGGTTTCCAGCTCTGAGTCACCCCTCAATACAGTCCCCAATCAATTAGAGCATGGAGACATACGTCATTGCCTTCCAGTTCAAACACTTCAAACTGAAGGGAGATCCGATACTGAGCGGGGGCCACCACCTGCCAGACACAGTTTTTGTTTGTGGGATACTCCTTCGGCCACCCAGGGCTGGTGATGGTTCCATTCAGCTTGGTAATGAAACCGCCACAGGCCACTGCACGGGGGAAACAGAAACAGGATTCATTTGGCTTTGGCTCCAGGTGACTATGATTTCCCACCAGGAGCAATAGAGCCGTGCTGTTCTGTAATAATAATTTTAAAATGTTAGACAATTCAGTGTCCGTTGTTCAAAACTAATGGTTTCAACTGAATATTTGAAGGAACAAAATTGGGGATAAATCTTTACTGCTTTTAAAAACAATGAATGCATTTGTGCTTTCCTTTCACCCAGTGGCAGAGCTGGGGGCTCCCTATGGCTTGGGCCAAAGGAGAATTAGAAATGTTTGCAGCAAGCTACTCACCATACCAAGCTTGCATGAACAAGCAGATTCATGCACGTGGACAAGGAAGACGGAACACAAGCCAGGTAGAAATAGGATGGATGAAAAGTGCTATCGGTTGAGTCACTGGAGTGCTCACGGTTTTTCTTTGCTTTTGTTTCCTACTTTAATAATCATGTCAATTTCACACAATCATAGAAGAAAATAAACCATGGCTTTGATTTCAGTCTCTAGGGCAGATTCTATGTAATTTGGGCAGTTTTCTGACATTTGTGACAGCTGTCAGGCTGTTTCTCCTTCTAGGAAGTAGGTGGGTCTTCCACCATGTCTGCCTATTGCCCATCATTCCTACACAGCCAGCTGGTTGCCCCATCTCTGCCCCACTTCCCCGAAGACTTGTCCCATATTCCCTCTCATTCCAGCTTGGCAGGTCCCACACCAACCTTCACACATCTTCTTATCGGCGGCCAGCTCGTAGCCAGGGTCACAGGCACACTTGTAGCTGCCCAGCGTGTTCATGCAGCGATGCTCGCACCCGCCATGATCTGGCCAGGAACATTCATCCACCTCTGGTGGGGAAGGAAGGAGACCCCGGTTACATTGTCATGAAGCCTCCTGGCTGTTCCCAACTCTTCCACATCCCAGTGTCACCAGCAAGTGTCCTCTAAGAAACAGGAGCCACTCCTGGTGACTGCCTCCCAAAGAGTGCCATGTCCACCTCTGAAAACCAGGCAGCAGCTACTGTGAAGGCAGGACACTGACAACACGAGCAGGAACACCTTGTTAGTTGGGGTGGGCTCTGCCAAGAGAAGGCCAGGCCTGGAGAAGTGAATTCTTTAAGGTGTTCGGTCATCGGCCATTTGAGACTTCAAAAAATCTCACAACATTCCATACCAAAGACTTCATCCATTTTAAAGCCATGGAATTGAGGACTTCCCCTGCCCCCATAAATATGCAACTTCTCAGAGATATTAAATAAAGGGTGAAGACAAAGAACATGTTGCTAGATGAAGATGTGTTAGTATTCTCTTAGAGACAGAATCTGTTATTTAGGAGTTTTAGAAATACTCTTAAGAGAGGTATGCACAGGGAGATATTCAAGGTTACAGAAAACACGGGCTCTTAGGTTAGCCAGTGCTCCCAGGAAAACCTGCTGGAAGAGGCCATAATGAGGCTGAGTTAGCAGGGGCGTTGGATGGGATTCAGCACCAAGTGCCTAGTGATGCATTTGGGGCGACTAAGTAACAGCATATAGCATGCCATCGGTGCTGTTCAGAGGGAGAACCTGGAAGTCATTAGAGACGCTCCCCAGACACATTAACCCACGTGCCACTGAAAAAAAGAAAAACCAAAACAAATATTAGAAATAAAAGGAAAAATATGATTACCTGTTGCCAGCTATGCTAGCCCTGAAAGAGAGCATGTGGGATGTGGCCTAGCAGACCTAGAGAGGAGTCTAGTGACGGGACAACTAAATGTTGAGACATCTTTTTCAAAAAAGTTGAACGTAGGAAGAAGAAAGGATATGGGGAGAAGTGGGAAGGAGAGTTCTGGTCCACAGCACCGTGGAAGGTAGGAACACGGTAAGCATAAAGTTGTTGGCCAGGCACTGTGGCTTACGCCTGTAATCACAGCACTTTGGGAGGCCGAGGCGGGTGGATCACAAGGTCACGAGTTCGAGACCAGCCTGGGCAACATGGTGAAACCCCGTCTCTACTAAAAATACAAAATTAGCCTGGAGTGGTGGTGCATGCCTGTAATCCCAGCTACTCGGGAGGCTGAGGAAGGAGAACCGCTTGAACCCGGGAGGCGGAGGTTGCAGTGAGCTGAGATCATGCCACTGCACTCCAGCCTGGGCAACGGAGCAAGACTCTGTCTCAACAACAACAAAAATAGTTGTTCACCAAATCTTGAAATAACTCTTTACACATAAACTAAAAGAAATTAAGAACATCTATGAGTCGGTAAAGATCTGGAAAGTTACCCAGTCATGCCCTCTCAGGCAGGAATCCTTTCAATAACGTTCTGGAGAGATGGCTCTTCAGACCCTGCTTGAAAACTCCCAGAGACAGGACTCTCACTACTTTTCAAAGGTATTTATCGGGACAAAAGTCTGACTCCTTACAACTTCCAATCCACTGGTCCTCAGGAAACACAAACCCTCCAATCATCCAGCTTCCCTCTACCCTGCCCTTTTCCAACTCAAGTATACCCCTTTCCTTCCAGTCGCCCTTGTCTGCGATGCACAGACTCCTCATCAACCTGGTTGCACTTCACTGGGTAAAGGAGGGTTTGTAAATATCCCATCATTTCACATAGTGGACAGTGAACTTGGGTAACTCTAATGGTGATGTACTCTTGGGCTCAATAAAAACTTACATAAATTAATTGCTTATTAGGGGAGATTGGGTTTAGAGAGACAATCCAGGCAGGGAGCTGAAGTTGCCCATCACCTCAAATAAATGTAAGTAATAAGTATGCTAAAATAGTAACAAGTGTGCAGTTACTTTTTTATCACCTTACCATATTGAAAATATTTTCTTAGACATTCGCTAAAAAGTACAGAAAGAAGAAAATAGTTGATAAAAAGTAGCGGAAAGAGTCCAGGCTTTAAAGTGAGTCAGACCTGGGGTGGATCCTCCAGCGGATCTTCCTCCAATAAATTGGGTGACTGCTTGTGATTTAGCCTCACTGAGCCTCCCTCCTGCTTTAAAGCGAGAATGATAATATTTACTTTTAGGGTTGTGACGACTGAAAACGATGCATGTGAAGTACCTGGCATACAGACCATCGACACACAGAAGCCATCATGATAGACAGCAGCAGAGCTGCTTTCAAATTTCCAGTGAGTAGAGAGACACAATGATGGGGCAGTGAAAAGATAAGGTTCCCTGGGCATACCTGGACCAGGTGGGAATGGAGCAGTGCAGGCCTGAGGAGGGAAGGGAGACAAGGCAAGAACAGAAAGAAGGAAAATGCTTCAAGGATGGGCCAGTGGAGGAAGATGGATGGGCAGGAGGGCAGCACAGCAGAACTCAAGACACTGGCTGGGGGACCTAGGGAGGAGGCAGAAGGAAACAGAGGAAAGAGCCCATTGGGAGAGACAGATAGACAAAGGACCAAGGCTGAGGGCTACCGGAGACTCTGATACCAGAAGATGCTGTGGCTGTAGGCAGGACACATAGGCAAGAAAGAGGCGCACAGAGGAGCAAGTCTCTTGGCACCATCCTAGCCAAGTGAAGGGAGAGAGTCCAGTGGATGGACCTAGGGCGAAAGCAAAGAAAATACAATTCCTCCAGAGACTAGAAGGTAAGGTGCTTGGCTTTGGGAGGTAGATGAAAGGCATGCTTTTACACCTGAGCTCTCTCTAGCAAGAGCCGTGAGATGTTTGGCCAGTTACAGCCCTGCTTCAGCTTGGCTGGATGGCACAGAGGTGCATGGGGCCTCCCACTGTGGTAAAGCAGCACCTGCTCCAAGCCCACCGGCTCGTGCTTGCTCTGGGCTGCAGAGGCCAAGGCCAAGGCCAAGCCTCCCAGAAAAATCTGGGAGAGCGTGGCAGTAGAAGAGACTGGAAGCAGCGTTCAGCTTAGCATAGCAGGAGCTCTGGAGTCTTCTCATGGTCCAGGTGGAATTAGCGAAAGAAGGAAGTAGTTAGATGATGAGATGGCTCAGGCAGGATCCCAAAAATTGTTTCAGAGAAAGTTAAGAAAGGGAAGGCAGGGCATATTCTTAGGCTTTTGAAGAAATCCCTTGAGGGAAGCCAGTCCCCCTACCAAGCCCTTCATGGTGACCTATCAGCACTGGGATAGGGGGATGGAGGGATCGAGGTGGGAATCCTTTAATTCTTTATGTGGGGGGCATAGGACCAAAATGGCCCTGCCAACCCTTGAGTGCTGCTGCCTTCTCCCAAAGTAACCAGAATTGTAAGGTGCTCTGCTTGCTGCCAGCCAGTATGCTCTGAGAGGGGCTGCCATCTGGCACCAGAATCGGGTGCAGAGACCAACTGGCACCCTGGCCAGGATCAGGCGCCAGCTGGGCCCTGGGCAGAGCACCTGCCAATTGGCAACAAGGCAAGAGCTTCTTTGGCTTGCTCCAGCTCTTCTGCTGGGCCTTTGAGCTCCTCTTCCAGCTTTTTTCACTGGAGAAGTTCTGACACACGCACTAGGTACGTGGTGTTCACAGGGCATCTGACTGATGGCCTTGTTGGGAAAAGGCTGGGCTGGGGAAGCTGGCTGGGTACAGTCTCCTGACCTGCGCTGTCTGATACTGCAGCCCCCAGCCACATGTGGCTACTGAGCACCTGAAATGCAGCTGGTCCAAGTGGAGATGTGCCATGAGCATAGAACACACGCTGGATTTCCAAGACTTAGTGTGAAAAACCTAAGATCTCTCACTAATATTGTGTATATTGATTACATATTAAAATGATATTATTTTGTACAATAAATAAAAATATCATTGAAATCAATGTCACTGGTTTCTCCTTTTTTGTAAGGCAGCTGCCAGCATATTCAAGGCCACCTACGTGGCTTCTGGTTGGGCCTCACATCCCATTTCTGTTGGACAGTGTTGCACGAGGCTGTGGTCTCTCACCCACTCTTCTTCCAGAGAGTCTTGCAAGGGAGGCAGAGCAGGCAGCAGGATGCCCACTCCACCAACAGGGAAACTGAGCCCCATTCATTCATTGATCCGTTCTTTCATTGCTCACTAGGTATTTACTGAGCCTACTGTGTGCCAAGCACTGGGACCACAGTGAGGAGCAAAGCAGGTATAGGCCGGTCGTAGAAAGGAAAGCCGATCTGCAAGAGAGTGAATACCTAGTAGGGAACATGGGACCAGCGCCTCAGACTCCACTTGCCACGTCCAGAGCCCTTTTGCCTACACCCCTGTGGTATCAGGAAGGCAGAAAGGTGACCAGGGTCAGAATCGAATCACAAACACTGAGGAAAAATTCCACCCCCTTCACATTCCTTCCCTGTGGCTTTCAGGTCTCCTTAGTGGAAAGAGAGTGGATTGTGGAATCCTACAGATCCAGGCTCTAGTTCCAGCCCAGCCATGTTAGGAATTCAGCTTCCTCAACTGGAAAACGGGGGCAATAATAATTCCTACCAGGGGATTGTAATGAAGAAAAGTGAGATAACCTAGATCCTGGCACGTGGCCAGCATTCAGTAGACGTCCTTTCCCTGATTTAATAGGTCTAGATGAGGTTTCTATTAATCCTGATTCCTACTTTAAGATTCATGGTCAAGATCAATGTTGTATAATTCTTCTTTTCTAAATGTTCTTCTTTGCCGTTGTTTTAACCATAAAAAAGTCAAGCTGGGTCTGTGCACTAAGTCACTTTGGGTGGGTCTTAGTCCACACTTTGACAGGCATCTGAAAAGATGTTTGCAAATTGAAATGCCCTCCAAGTAGGACACTGGGTAACCTGGGCCCCGTCGCAGACTGAGTCTCACAGCCTCCACCAAGGTCCACACCCACACGGCAATGTCATTGCACATTTGCTGCTGATCTCCTTTACCACCTTGGGCACTTGAGGACAACCACTGTGTGCTTTCCTCGGCGTCTCCAGCCCCAGCACCAACACATAGACTGATGAATGTTGAATGCACACTAGATGAGGGGGAGGGAGAAGGTGGCGTCTTCTAACCAGCAAATGGAGCCAGCTATCATGGTTACTTGAGCAGGTCCAGGCACTTCCTCGGTCTCTTACAAACCAGTTTAGCATCAGAGAAATACCTTCCATTGCCCTGACTGGCATCTCCAGTAAGTTTTCCACAAAAAATTCAGGAGGTTCAGTTACATTTGACTTTCAGATAAACCATCAATCACTTCCCAGCGCAGTATGTGATAATTGGGACATATAATTAAAAAAATCATTCTGTATCTAAAATTCAAATGTAACTGGACATCCTGTTTTGTTTTGTTTTGTTTTTTTAATTTCCTAAAGCTGACAAGCCTAATCTCCAGCTTTAACTGGTACTCTCAAAACTGTGCATTGCTTATCACCAGCAGCATCAGCAGTGAGGTGTGGATGGTCAGTGGTTACCAGTCATCCCCCTGGAATGGAGCCCCAGCACCCAACTTACAAAACCCGGGGTGGAAGTCAGGGGAGGAGAAGGCCAAGAGGACTAGAATAAACAGAATTAGAATGACAACCTCATAATCATTCATGACATGTGGTAGGCAGAATAAGGCCTTCCAAAGCTGTCTACAGCTTGGCCTCTGCAACCTGTGAATCTGTTACCTTAATGTAAGATTCTGCAAGTGTGGTTAAATTAAGGATCTTAAGTAGGTGAAAGAAGGACTCTGCAGGTGTGGTTAAATGAAGGATCTTGGAGATGAGGAGATTCTCCCGGATTATCTGGGTGGGCTCAATGTCAACACCAGGTCCGTGTAAGGGAAAGAGGTGGAAGGAAGTTAGGGTCAGAAGGAGGAGATGTGCTGACAGGAGCAGTGGTCTGTGATGCAGCAGAGAGAATGTGGCATGAGAATTACACACTGGCCATTACTGGCTTTGACCATGGAAGGGGACCATGAGCCAAGGAATTCAGGCAGCTCCTAGAAGCTGGAAAAGGCAAAGAAATAGATTCTCCCTTAGAACCTCAAGAAGGAATGCAGCCCTGCCATCCCCTTGATTTTATCCCAGTCTAACATGGGATAAACTTCTGACCTCCACAGCTGTAGGATAATAAGTGTGTGTTGTTTTAAGCCACCAAGCCTGTGGTAAATTGCTACAACAGGAATAGGAAACCAGTCCATCACAATAGCAAGAAGAGATTGTCGCATCGGTTTTTCCAGAAAGAATAACCACCTCAAAGATTCCTTCCCTAGCAAAGACAATGAACGGGACTAAACACTACACTGGGTGTATTGACTTGCACTATTCCATTTTCTCCTGATGACAACCTTGCAATCACCTGGCAGCATTGTCTCTCCAGGTAGAGAGACTGGAGCTTGTGCAACAGAAGCTGTGCAATTGGAGAAATCATGCAACTTGCTTGAGGCCACCCAGCCAGTGTCACTGCTGCCAAGTCAGACAGGGGCCACCCCAGGCTGGGAGACACCAGGCATGTGCAGGCTGGGCCAGGGTGGGGTGGGGGCTGTGAATTTCCAGGCACCTCAACCAAGGCTGTCATATCTTCCCTGTGCAATCACAAGCTGACCTGCTTTCAAAATACACTTGCTATGGTCGGTCGGGCTTTTTTTTTTTTTTTTTTTTTTTTTGGCTTGAGAAAGAAGCAACTCAGTTTTGTCTCCAATCCTTCAGCGCCATCATGATTCTTCCTCTGCTGCTGTTTGGCTTTTGCTCTTCCCCAATGCCTCAAAATAGGAAAAAATAACAGCCCCACCCCTTGTTTGTCACTTCAGCTTTTAAGTGCCTCCACAGCCATCCTTTTTTGGGGCTTCACAACAATTGCTTAGGTACAATGGGCAGACATCCTTCTTCCTATTTTACAGAGAGGAAAACTGAGGCTTCAGTAAGGACTAATGGCTGCCTGCTCTGGGTGACACTGCAGAAGTGGGTTCTTCTGACACCCAGGCTGTTCACATAGAACCTGGGAGAAGGTCTAAGATGGGGCAGAAGGGGAGAATGGGAGCAAGGGAGGGACTGGGATTTCTGTGCTGGCTCAGCCAGGAGTCCTAGGAGAGGAGGGAAGAGGAGAAAGCAGGCTCTGGGCAAGCACAAGTGGTAGGGGGGCTGGGGAAGTGGGGTCACTGATTAAGGGGCCACAGCAGCAGAGGACCGAATGTCTCTACTCAAGGGCTGCTGCTGTGCTCCTGGGCGCCCAGGCCCAAGGCAGTGGGGAGCAGCCATGCTTCCCTCTTAGGGTGTGGTCTTCAGGGCTTTCAGGGGCCTGACGGCAGAGAAGGAGAACCTGCCCATTCAAAGGAGGCTTGGAAGCTGGCTCTTCTGGCGCCAGGAAAGCTGCGCCTGCCGGTGCCATTCTGGGCCTGGTTCCATCAGGACCCTACAGAGCAGCAGGTCCCTAGGGCAACACGGAAATTTGTTCCCAGAGTGCCACCCCTTATTCTCCTCCCGACTCCCATCATGTGGGGGTAAGCATGTAGTCTAGGGGCACTGATGTTCCAGGAGCTGAACACCTGGGTTGCCTCTCTGGCCCACATCAAGGAATAGTGGCAATGTTGTAGAAAGAGTTTGAGCTTAGGAATTAGGCAGACTGAATTAGATCCCTGATCTGCCACTTAACTACCTGCGTGATCCTGAGAAGCCCTTCCCAGCCCTGATCCAAACCTAACTCACAGGGTTATTTGGGGAATTAAATGACATTATGTAAGTCAAGTACCTTACACAGTTCTTGGTACACAGTAGGTGATCAATTAATGATAGCTGCTATCCAAATATTTGCAGTTATTCCATGCTCAGTTTCACTACCGTGTAGTTTGGCCCTTGTAAACTTATTAGATCTAATTTCCAAGTATAGAACTTCCTATTGTGTGTAAGCCAAGGCTGAGCCTGCTCCTGATCAGTTGGGAACTCTGCTGGGGGCCCACACCCAGCTCTAAAATGCGTCGTTGCCTTTTCTCTGCAGGGAGCCTTGTTTGGTGGTAAGCTTCCATACGGTTTTGTGTGTCTTAGGCCGGGGGAGCAATATTTCTTCTTGTGCCTAAAAGTGGAAACAAACTGCTAATTCATACCCTTGAAAAAATTGGCCGCAAAGCCCGCTTTATTGATAGAGCCATCGGACACAAACTTCATCCACAGTCTGTTGGAGCTGGATTTCACATCCTCCGGCTTCTCATAGCCACAAAAGTGGCCGATCAGGGCACTCTCTTCCGTGGGGCCATCCCGGACTTCCAGGTAGTCATATGCACAGCTGTCGTGCCTTTCAATCTAAAAGAAGAAACAGAGGCAAGGTGGATGGCAGATGGTTCCGCTTTAAGGTTTTTGATTTAAGAAGAGAACCCAAATATCATTCTCAAAATCTAACCAAGAGGCCAAAGGACCCAAGTGTGTCCCAGGTCTCTCCATGCTGCTTCCTAGTTCACTCCTTACTTGCAGAAGTCAAGGGTGAATCAAGCTGAGAAGATTCTAAGAGGATAAACAGAGAAGAATAATTCTACCAAACTTCCCTGGATCCCATCCTGAATTTTCACTTAGATTATTATTTTCAATCTCTCTTACTGCCCTCAGAAAGGTGGCGAACCCCATTTCAAAGCCTGCATAGATGCTGACGTCAGATGTCAGGGCACAATTCACCATGGGCTTGAGAATGGCCTCTTAGGTTCCTGTTTTTAGCCAAAAATGAAAACCCATCTTTACAGAGTGGAGGGTGTCTCGCAAAAGTGCCGTTTCCTTGGGAAGCCGGTCTGAGCAGCACTCACCTCAAATGCTTGGAAGGTAAGTCCCACGTGAAACCCCTCCGAAACCGTAATCCTCCAGACACATTCCTTGGAAGGTCTGTAGTCATCCGGATAGTTGGGAGATTGAATCTGACCGGCATCTTTGTTAATTTCTCCCCCGCAGGTAGCTTTAGAAAGAGACATCAGGAGAGGAAGACGGGGACCCTGGTCAGATCTTAGGAAGGAAGGTTGGGGGAGGGAAACAGCGCTTGCCACCACTAGGTGGCTCCGCTCACCAACATTTTCATCTCCACTGCACAAACACCGTGCCTCCAGAAAGGCACGATTGCATTTGTCTTTAACTCGGAATTTTTTTCATATAAAGAAAAAACCACGTAAAGCAGTGGTTCTCTACCTTCGCTGTGCATCAAAATCGCCTGGGGGAGTTTGCAAACTGTGGAAGCTGGGGCTACACCCCCCAGAGGTTCTGATTCCAGTGGGTGTGGGGGAGCCCTGCGCAGCCGCGAAGTTCCCCAGGTGATTGAAGGTAGAGGGTACAGGATCGCTGGTAGGAAAGGACCCGTGCGCACAGACGTGCACACATGCGCACACATGCACATTACTTATTTTACAAAGACAAAACTTTGGCCTCTCTAAAATTGTAATAATTTAAGGCCAAAGGACCCTTGGTAATGTAAGGCCAAAGGACCTTTGATAATTTTCTGGTAGTTTCCCCATTTTTTTTTTTTTTTTTTTTTTTTTTTAGCAGAGGGTACGGTGGGGTGGGGAATGAGCCAGAGAAGCTCAAGACATAGAAGAAATAGAAGCACCATCGCCTGGTGGCAGCTGCCTAGAGCCCAGACCTATTGGTTCCCTCTACTCAGCCACCAGGGTAGCCTCAGAGGCCCTTCTAAGAAACGCAGTTGGAAATTCCTTGATGTTGCCCAAAGTCTTCTTTTCACAAAGGAAACAAACAGAGGCCCAGAGAGGTCAGATTCTTTGCTTAGGCTCACACAGCAATTCAGAGGCTGCTATCATTTCCACAGGGTTCTAGATCCCCCCAGTACCATCCTGTATGGGGGAAGCCAACTCCTCAGCTGGCCTGGAATGAGGGTTGAATGGGATGGCGTCAGAAGGATGGCACTACTTCTGAAGTGGGCACAGCTGGCCTCTGCTTCCAGAATGTCGTGGGAGGGGCTGTGGAATCCTCTGCTTGCCCCCTGCGGTAGCTGCCCCCACCCCCGTGACTCTGGCCTGGAGTGTCTGGGCTGAGAGAGGGACAGTGGGCTGTCTGGGAAGGACAGAGCTTATGAGGGGCCACCGAGCAGCCGCTTTCACCACGCACAAACCTTCGTACACTGCAAAGAAGCCCTTGCCCAAGATGTTGCTGCTGCTGCGGAACTCCACCCAGAGCCGGCTGTCCGTGGAGACCAGGGGCTCCGGGATCTTATCGCCGCAAAACCTGCCTGGAAAGTGGAAAAAGAAGCAGTTAGGAGCCCTGGGGACAGCAAGAAGGCACTGGCTTCAGGCTAGGAGGAAGCTGAGGTTCTTCACACGTGGTTTGAAGTGAGCAATAACCCTGGCTGGGACAACTTATCCTGTAGCACACACAGGATCAAAAGATGGGATTGGAAGAGTCACACAATAATGTGTGACTTAATTCTTTTTCAGGCTGACTTCAGGAGAATTCCAGATTCCCGTCAAAGTATCCAGAGAAGAACCCAGGCAGCCTCTCCCCTGCCGAGGGGTGTTGCTGAGGCTCTGAAGGTGAGGCGGGGGAAGAATGGTGAGAGAATAGCGCAGATTTCCTTTCCTGGTATTTCCTGTTGCATGTATACCCTTCCCTTTTGGGGGCATTAGACATTCTGCTTTCCTTGCCTTGGGAAGGGATGCCAGGGAAAACACAGCAAAGAAATAAAACCATCTTGGCATTTACATTTTACAAGCCTAGTTGCAATAGCAAAGATTTGGAAGGATGCACCATATTTTCCCCCATCCTGGTAGCCATAGGAGGGTTCCTAGGATGGAGGAGTGACAGGACTAGCGGGAGAGCAGCAGGGAGCCCCTAAAAGGACCCATTCTCCATCTCACCTTGAGAAAGAGATCCCAGGTAGGTTTAAGAATCTAAGAGAAGCACAAAACTGTGTCCTCTGTCCTTGGGCAGAGTCCAGAGTGGCAGCAAGACCCTGGATTCCCCTGTTGTGCCCACCCCCCAAGGTCAGCATAGAAGTGTCTATGTGATTGTCCAGACATTTGGCCATGAGACAGGCATGCAGAGCTCTTCAGGCAAAGTGTGGCAGGATGGCAGCAACATGATTCCAGGCCCAAGAGGGGGACGGAAGTGACTTTCTCACAGCCGAGAGGATTAGGGGAGCCATATAATGTCTCCCAAGCTTCTAGGGGAATGTAGACCTGCACCATTCTGAACTGGCCTAGGGTTGATACAAGGAGGAAGCCCAGTAGCCTCTATCTGGACAAAGGACTCATTGGTTGGGGATGAGGACATCCCAGCAATGCCAGTCAGGGTGGCAGGATAGACGCCCCCTGCCACCACCATGCCTTGGCATAAACTATGCCCCCAACCAGGACATACAAATTGACCAAAACTGGAAAGGGGGATCATCATAGACAAACTTTTGTTATTGGGAAAAAAAATAAATACATTTGTATTTCTTAGACACTTGGGTGCATGGTCTGAAATCTGGAGCCTCCACAGAGGCCTGGTCTTCCAAGTACCTGGTCATTCTTGGCCATCTAATCCCTACTGCCACGTCAGGATGGCAGCCCAGGGCGAGGTGGGAGATGGGTTCATCTTTACTGACTGGTTCAGAACACAGGCCAGCCACGGTCCATTTGGACTGGAAGACCATGGTTCTACCAAGCACCTATTGCATGAGTCACTCAGAGAATGTATTTAGCTATGGGGGGCAACAGGGAATGGGAAGTGGCTGCTAATGAGTATGGGTCTTCTTCGGAGCGACGAAAATATTCTTTTTTTTTTTTTTTTTTTGAGACAGAGTCTTGCTCTGTCACCAGGCTGGAACACAATGGCGTGATCTCAGCTCACTGCAGCCTCCACCTCCCAGGTTCAAGGGATTCTCCTGCCTCACCCTCCCAAGTAGCTGGGACTACAAGCGCGTGCCACCACGCCCAGATAATTTTTTATATTTTTATTAGAGATGGGGTTTCACCATGTTAGCCAGGATGGTCTCATTCTCCTGACCTCATGATCTGCCCGCCTCAGCTTCCCAAAGTGCTGGGTTTACAGGCATGAGCCACCGCGCCCGGCTGTGATGAAAATATTCTAAAATTGATTGTGGTGACACAACTCTGAGCATGCTAAAAACCATTGACTGGTATACTTTAAATGGTGAATTGTATGGTCCAGAAATTATATCTGAATTTTTTTTAAGTCCATTTCACAGATATGTCGTGGGTACTCTTACTGCCAGTGCTATGTTAGGCAGTGGACAAACCACTTGAGGCTATGAGCAGGTGAGGTTAGGGGAGGAGTAAAGGCCACTGTAGGCATCTCCTAAGGGCCAACTGTGTTGTACATGGTTTGGGGAAACATGGGGGTAAAGGCTGCTAATCTCCTCTGCTTCCTTCCAATTCTGACCACCTGTAGCCTTTTGGATTTGGGGAGATTAATATTAAGTGAGATGAGATGAAACTCCTGCCAAGAATTTGGCAAGAAAAAATCCATCAGAAGCCTCTAAATTTTCAGTAATGGTTTCTCTGGCACGGCCAATTAGTGTCAAGTGATTTTTGGAAAATGACAGGCAAGCCTGGGGAAGTACTGCTTACCAATGAGGACACGGAGCAATTAGACAGTGCCGGTTCACAAAAGGAATTCCTTCTTAGCCTAGCCCAAGTTTCAAATCCAAGTTTCTCCTTTTAAAACCCAGCTGTCACAGCCACTGAGGCTTGTTTCCAAAAGAGAAGGAGACTTTCACTGCCTCGTCTCCTAAGGACCTAAGCAGATGAGATGAACCACGCACCACCCAAGGGCCATTAGACAGCCTGTCTCTGCTGAGTACTCGACAGGAGGCAGGAATTGCAGCCTGAGGTATATTTTACAGCCTTGGCAAAACTAGACTTCGTAGAACAAATTACAAATTATTCCTAAGCACTCTCCCCAAATCACTTTGTCACTCCTAACTAGAATCCTCTACTTTGTCCCTTAACTGATGTCTCAGTGTTCTCATCTTCACCATACTGGTTCTAATAAAAGCCCTTTTTTATTGACTATGTCTATGCCAGACACTGTCCTAAGCACTTTACATGGATTATCTATTTCATCCCAATACTCTCTGAATTAGGTACTATCATTAATCCCATTTCACAGACGAGAAAACTGAGAGTCAGAGAATTTAAGTCTCAAAGCTATAAGTAAGAGCAGGATTTTAACCGGAGCAGTCTGAGACCTTCATCATCAGTATCACCTTTTTCATCATCACCACCACTACCATCAAAAAAAAAAAAAAGAAAACCTTCACTGACTGAGGTACGGTTCTGAACATTGTACAATTTTGGATAGATAGACATCAAATCTACTCTCTAGTAATGTAGATGTCATCCCCATTTTCCAGTTTGGAAACAGACAAGCAGGAATGAAGATCAAAGCCTCAAACCATAAAGCAATTCTGTGGAAATGCCAGGCTTGGCTGTTTGACTGACTGCATCATTTCTGCTCATCTGGGAGGCTGCCCCTGGCTAGGGAGCCTGAGTAGCTGGGCCACACGACACTGATTGGCCAGCCTGGCCTTTCTGAACTTCCCTCTCCCTATTTCAGGGAAAGAGGGAAAAAGGGCTTTTGTGTGCATTGTGGTGATACAGAATGCCCAAAGACAGTTCTGCATACAAAAGTGCATTGTTAGAGTAATTCCTCTAACAGAAATAAGGGAGAGAATCCAATTTACAGGACAGAATTTAAGATTACTGGATGAGCTCTCTCTGCAGCCAACTTCCTCCCCTCTTTAGGTGCAATATCATAAGTGACCCCCAAAACTGACAAACCAATTTGATATCTTTAACCAGCCATGAAATGTTCTCAATCGACTTTTCCCTTTAATCACTATGTGAAAACCTGGGTCTCGAAAAATAGCCTCCTTCCAAGGAGACTAAGCAGGATGGAGAGAAACTGGACGAGAGAAAAGGTGTCAGATTCCTGCACTGAAATCCGGTTCCTGGATTTAGAGGAGGAGTTTAATAAGGATATCAAGAAGAGGAAATGCAGATGAGGACACTACAAGTGGGCTCCATGGGGAGTCATAAAGGGTTCATTCATAAAAAGTTATACGTCCATTATGCCTGGATTTTCACACACTGCCCTGGGAAAAAATGCGATGCACAGTTTTCAGAGCAAGATGCATACTTTCACAATCCGCCCTAATCCGCTCTCCCTCCTGCCAAAGGGGCATTGACCTGCCTCCTCCCAGCAGATTTCATGGCACTGACCCCTCCCAGGGACCAGCTCGGCCGACACAATGCACTTGTTCCAAACACAAAAGTTCACTAACAACTGCATTTGGAAACATCAGAGGAGGCCAAATAGTTGGCAAAGGAGAACTGCAAATTTAGAATGACGGTTACAGGCGCTGGCACTCTACACACACACACACACACACGCACACACACACAGAGTAAAAGTGGGTAAAATATGAGCCAAAAAAAAACCTCAAAACGAAAAACAAAACAAAACAAAAACCATCACCACCACCAACAAACGGCAAAAGTCCCAATTCATTAATGAAATGTAGCCAGAAATGCCAGGATCTATAATGAGAAAATCTTGTTTCAAGTTCAAGAAAAAGGAACTCCTGGAAATCTCTCTGCCTGTGCCCATTCTCAGGAACGTGCCTTGGCCCTCTCTGGGGAACTTCAGTAACAGACAGCTTCCTCCTCTTAAGCCTTTAAATCTATCCCATTCCTGGGAGGTGGGGGTAGAGAGTTGCCAGATTTAGCAAACAAAACTCAAGGAAGCCCAGTACATTTGAATTTCAGATAAACAACAAATAATGTATTTTATCTGGCACCCCTTGGGTTCAGCAGTCACCTCTCCCCTTCACCAGGACATCAGAATTCTGGTCTGATCTCAGCCACTAGCTGTGTGGCCTTTGAGTTAGTCCACATTTGGGGAGCTTGGTTTTCTCATAAAAGTGTGGGATTAAGTGACTGTAAGGTCTCTGCCAGATTGCGGGGTCTGTGATCCGATGTTCTCACGAAACTCCTCCCACATAGCTCTTTTTATTATTTCATTATAGAATGACACCTGAATGTGTTCTTACAAAAGACTCAAACAATGCAGAAGTATACAAAACAAAGTTTGAAGCTGCCCACCAACTCCGCGCTTCCTTCCTCAGAGGTAATCACCTTCAGCAGTTAGATGGGCATATTTGTGGTCCTTTCTACATTTGTGGTACTAGATTTGGGCACATGCCCTTTTATATAAAGGTAAATAGGATCATTCTCTGACCCGACTTGTGGGGATTCCAATTCACGGTCTCCCAGGAATCTGTATTCATAGAAATCTTCCCAGGAGGTTCTGATGTCCAGCCAGGTTTGGGAACCTCTGCTACTGGGAATCCAGCCCTCTGTCTTTTGCCACAAGCAAACAGTGCTACCTGTAAAGCCAGACCCTCCTTCTGGCTGCTAGACAGCGCCATGCCTGCTCGTGGTAGGCAGGAAACAGAAATCCAGGCAGGCATCCTCCGCCCTGCCACTGTGGGGCGGACTCCACTGGTCCTGCAGTAGACGCGCTCCTGTCCGTGCTTGGCCTGGGGATCACTTTCTTCGCTTGTCTACCTGGACAGCTGACTACCTGACTGACTTCTCCTAATGCTGGCAGTCTGGGACCCCTCAGTCATACGAAAGATTAATGTCTGCCAGGCTACCTTGAGTCCAGCCAACCCCTCTGTCCAGCCTCTTCTGACCTACCTCAGCCTTGGCTCCCCAGAATCTGGCATGAAGTCAGGGCTCGGTCTAGCAGTGACACGCCCCAGCTTAGCCCTCTCCCTTCTTTCCTATCTCCATCTCGGCCAACCATCCCATACCAGCTCACTCTCAGGCTCGTCAGTTGCAGCATAACAAGTTGGGCTTTCTGCTCACATGAATATGTGCCAGGGACAAAGTCCTCACTGAGCGCTTAGACTTGTCCAAGCCAGAGCCCACCCTACAGACCCCTCTACAAGTAAGGACAATACACTCTCAGCTGAGACCCTCCCATCTGGCTCCTGGTCACTTCTGCCTCTCTCACCAGCTCCACCACGGCTGCCATTCCTGGGCTGAATGAGTCCCAGTGTCTACTCCCGAGACACTGGAGCCATTGGTCCTCTAGGCAAAGCTAACCCTCCCCTGTCATCCACGAGAGATGTAGGGAAAAGAAAGAGAGATCAGACTGTTACTGTGTCTATATAGAAGGGGAAGACATAAGAGATTCCATTTTGAAAAAAGACCTGTACTTTAAACAATTGCTTTGCTGAGATGTTGTTAATTTGTAGCTCTGCCCCAGCCACTTTGCCCCAGCCACTTTGACCCAACCTGGAGCTCACAAAAACATGTGTTGTATGAAATTGAGGTTTAAGGGATCTAGGGTTGTGCAGGACGTGCCTTGTTAACAAAATGTTTACAAGCAGTATACTTGGTAAAAGTCATCGCCATTCTCTAGTCTCAATAAACCAGGGGCACAGTGCACTGCAGATAGCCGCAGGGACCTCTCTCTGCCCTTGAAAGCTGGGTATTGTCCACGGTTTCTCCCCATGTGATAGTCTGAAATATGGCCTCATGGGATGAGAAAGACCTGATGGTCCCCCAGCCTGACACCCATAAAGGGTCTCTGCTGAGGTGGATTAGTAAAAGAGGAAAGCCTCTTGCAGTTGAGATAGAGGAAGGCCACTGTCCCCTGCCTGCCCCTGGGAACTGAATGTCTCGGTATAAAACCCGACTGTACATTTGTTCATTTCTGAGATGGGAGAAAAACTGCCCTATGGTGGGAGGCGAGACATGTTTGCAGCAATGCTGCCTTGTTATTCTTTACTCCACTGAGATGTTTGGGTGGAGAGAAACATAAACCTGGCCTACCTGCACATCCAGGCATAGTACCTTCCCTTGAACTTAATTACGACATAGATTCTTTTGCTTACATGTTTTTTGCTGACCTTCTCCTTATTATCACCCTGCTCTCTTACTACATTCCTTTTTGCTGAAATAATGAAAATAATAATCAATAAAAACTGAGGGAACTCAGAGACCGGTGCCGGTGCAGGTCCTTGGTGTGCTGAGTGCCGGTCTCCCGGGCCCACTGTTGTTTCTCTATACTTTGTCTCTGTGTCTTATTTCTTTTCTCAGTCTCTCATCCCACCCGACTAGAAATACCCACAGGTGTGGAAGGGCAGGCCACCCCTTCATCTCTGGGCTGAACTAACCTTTCTTGTTACACTACCTGCCCACTATGTCTCACTCAAAGCTCCAAGCTAACTTTCCATGGGTGAGTTCACGCCCTATTCATCTCACCAAAACAATACACGCTCATCATAGAAAAATTGGAAAATATAGCTAAACCAAGAACAACAGAATACATTTTAAAAATACTCTATCACCCTGAAATAACCAGTGTGTTATCTACGTATATTTATAATTTTACTTGAGATTTATATTGCAGATCACAAAGTGGTGTCTTCTAGTTAATTCAGCCTGTACACATGTTTTAAGTCATTTTGGTTTGAATAATTTTGGACAGGATATTTAGTGTTCAGTTCACCACACTCCCCCCACCACTCCTTATTTTATTATACAAATCCCATCTCCTTCATTTACATGTTATCCTTGAAGCCATCTACATTTGCAATGCCTGCATTATATATATATAAAATACATAAAAGTATTTTTTAATCAAAATGGAATCCTACTGTTTATTCTATTTTTATCACATACTTTTTTGTGTGTAACAGTGTACCATGAACACCTTTCCGTATCAGTAGTCAACTACAACTTCATTTTTAATGGCTGGGAAGTTTTCCAATAAAAAGATGGATCATAATTTATTCAGCCAAACCCTACTGTTGAACATTTAAATTGCTTGCAATTTTTCCTGCTTCAGTGAACATCCCTGTAGCTAGAGCTTTGCACACTTCCTTAATTAGTTCCCTAGGATGAATTCCAAAAAGTGGAATTGCTGGGTCAAAGGGTATTTGCAGTTTTAAAAGCTTTTAACATGTGTGGCCAAATGGAGTGCTCAGAGTTTTACAATGATAGAGGCCCTTGAGAGTTTCCTGTGACCGCTGTCAAGGTGGACCTTCCAGACATTAACAGCATCCCAGGGAACATCCCATCACTCCCCTCTTAACGGTGTCTAAAGTCAACTTACCCAAAAGGGGGGCTTTTCTCCAGTAACCATCCCGGACCTCCACGTAATCATACCAGCACAGCCGGCTTTTAAACAAATCCATGGATGTGAAGTTTAATACGATCTGTAAAGAATTACCATAAAGTGAGTTTTGGCAGCAAAGCCTGAGGAGTTTGGGAAGATATATCTTGCATACTGGTGTTCTCACATTACCCTTTAGCATGCAGAACTCTCAGACCACAGTAGGAGTGTTGTCTCCAAAGCATGCTCACAGGAAACCTAAGGACATTAAATAATAAACCTTAAGCAGGATGGGGAGTAAACAGAAGGAGATGGGTCCTTCGGTTCTGTCTGGGGAATCACTTGAGCTTTTGAAGTCACTAGGTGGTTTACAGAAAGCGAGATGCATTAAAAAGACTGGCCAGGGCGCATGGAGACTGGGGATTTGGAAGGAGGTAAGGGGTCAGCGAAGTTCAGAGATACAAGAAGATCTTATAACATCATCAATCATTCCAAAGGGTCTGGGGTTAGCCTGAGTGCATCTGAACATCTCTGTGATGAACCTCCCCTCAGCCATGACCTCACTCTCCTGAGGTGTGGTGTGTCTAACGACCTTCCTACAGTTAGTCCATTCTTTCATTCATTCCACCATTGTTTGTTGACCACCTTCTGAGTGTCAGCCTGTGCTAGCCAATTGAGATAGAAAGATCAGTAAGACAGGGTCCTTTGCCTTTGGGGAGCCCAGAGAAGAGGGGAAAGGCAGATGGGCCAAGCCAATGGGAACACTATGGTATAAACACTGAAAAGAGAGGGATTGTCATGAGGAGCATCTTGGCAGCCCTGTCTGGACATCCCTGAGGTCAGGTAGTGGATGCTCCCATGGCCAAACTGGTGACTGCTTAGTAGGGGGATGGGGAGGGCTGGGTGGTCCCACGGGCTGGGCCTCAGCACACAGGTGCTGTACCCATGAACTGGCTCTGGTCCCCCTGCAGCCCACCAGCTGGGGGTTCCCCTGGCAGATGGCCCAGAGCAGAGTTCAGATTTCCCCTGGCCTTTCACCCCCATGCAAGTTCCACTAAACCAGGTGCCTGTGGCTCCTCCCACTGTCCTGAGGTGCAGTGGCTTGTCTGGCCCAGGCTCACCTTTCCTCATGCCCCACACACCTCTGCTCCATCATGTCTCCATTCTTCCTGATCTCCAGCCCTGACCCAGCCCCTGCATCCCTGACTCTATTCCTTTTCCAACCCCGGGGGACCTTGCTCTCAGCAGTTCCTCTCTCTCCAGCATCTCCACTCGCTGCCCCTCCACTAGCCACTTCTTTATATTCAAACAGCCCCAGGGGCCCTCTAGCTCTAAGTAAACCCTTAGGCTGGAAGGCTTCCTCAAAGGTTCCCATTCCCTCCCCACCAAATCTAAAGGACTGTTATTTGTCCTTGTGCCCCATGACCCCTCTGCCCAGAGCTTATCCTTTCTGGTTTTCACCACACTGGCCTATCTTCTCCCCACTGCTCTTGCTCCTGTGCCCTTCTCGCTCCCTACTAGGTGAGAGCACCTCCAAACAAAGCATTTCCTTTCCAGCCTCCTCCACTGTAGAAGACGCCATTGCCCCATTGGTGAAGGAGCCAAGCTTTGGTATTATCTTTCCTTCATCCTTACTGTTGATCCCCCATATCTGTTCAGCATCCATGCTGCAGCTCTTTTTACGATATCCGCATCCCTCCCCTCTAACCCCATTTCGCTCCTCCTGCCTCACCCCGTCCTGGATTGCTCCCACATGATTCCTGGACTCCTCCCTGCTGTGGCCCAATTTTTTCTACACACTGGGGCTTCTAGATCAATCTTCCACTCATGTCTCATGTTTACCAGACCCCTCCCAATCTTCCATTCATATATCATGTTGACCAAACCCCTCAGGAAACCTCAGTGGCTCCCTGTGCCCCCATCTCATGAATTAAATTCTGCTTACTCTCCACACCCCCAGGACCTGTCCTGTGCAGCCTGTTTCCCAGTGTTCCCTGATAGTCCCATGTCAGAGAAACACTCCCCAGGCCTGCTCAAGTGTCCCCCTCCTCGAGCCTGTGTCTGATTGCCCTGATGAACACGATTGATCTTTGCCTCTTTGGAACGCCCCACCCTCTGTTTTATAATGATTCTAGAGCCGGTGTCTTTAGATCTACCTAGATCTGGATTTGCTTCTCAGCTCCATCTACTAGCTCTGGAGTCTTGGGGAAATACTTGCCCTCTAGTTTCCTCATCTGTAACACAATACACACATCACTGTGCTATTGAGGGGACTGTGCGAGAAACCATATATAGAGTGTATATTGCTATGCCTGGCACATCATAGGCACTCGATAAATAGCAACTTAAAATACCAGGCAGTCCACATTGAGTGTACACTTAGCATACCACAACTAACACTAACCACACCTCGAAGGCTGCCCATCTTGATTAGTGTTGAGTGCCCATCCCTTCCCTTGGGCCCATCCCACCCAATGTTTCATCTCAGGACAAATCACATCTTCCACAAAGCCCTGCGATCTCCTAGGAAATGAAGAGTCAGTGCCAGGAAAAAACAGGTCAGATCACCTTCTGTCATTGTGTGTGTGCGCGTGCACGTGGGTGCGTGCATGTGTGAGCGTGTGCATGCATGTGTGTGTGCGCACGTGTGTGCGTGAGTGTGTGTGCATGTGTGTGTGCACACTGTCACTCCTCCTTCAAACTAGACTGTGTTTTTCGACCCTACTTGCACATTAAAATCACCTTTGAAGCTTTGAAAAAAGCTCGTACCAAGCAAACACCCTTCCTTCCATTAAATCAGATTCCCTGGGAGTGGGGGGAGGGGGACCCAAAATAAACACTCAGTCTTAAGACGGAGGTGTGCCTTAGATTTCTGTCCTATCCCACACCGTGCTCATATTCAGGTGGTAGAGCTTAGTAACACCTGTAAGCTGGTTGCACAATAATTCTTTAGCCTTTGCTTTTTTAAAATTACAGAAAGGAAATGTTAGTACAACTTCCTTGGTAACACATTCATGATCTGAATGAATGGGATAATTATTCAGGCTAATTATTTTAAGTACGTTAGTGAACCATAAAGACCACAGGGGAAAGAGGTAGTGAACAAGAGGTGATACTCGAATCAATCAAGTTTGCTAATTACTTGCAGCTCTGGGGAAGGCTGGGTGAAGCAGAAATGGAAATAATTGGTGCAGAAATTTCAATGATGTGTATTCTCTCTGTCCCCAGTTAGCACTAATAATTAAGGCTTGATGAAGTTTACACAGTTCAAACATATCACACACCCTCTGCTGTGCAGGGCAATTCAATAATTTAGAAATTACCAGACCTCTTCCTCTTCCCCCTTTCTGCCTCCCTCCTGTTAGCCTCCAGCAGGCACATGGATTTCACATCTACCCAAGGCAGACAGGTCTGGGGTCTCAGATACAAGATGACAGCCGTACTTAATGTCTTAAATGCTTAGAGCCAAAGGAAGGATGTATACATGTGTGCCCACACATGTGCATTCATGTATGTGTATAAATGCACGTTCAAATGTCTATCTACTAGCCTGACCCCTTTGTGTAATAACATAAGAAGACGGTCAAGCATTCAGGCTGTCAGAGTCCAATTGCCTGGGTTCAAATCCCAACTCTGCAACAAACTTAGAAGCCTTGTGCAAGTCCAATTCCTTACCTGTAAATAAGTATGGTAACAGAACCTATTTCACGAAGTTGATGTGAGGACTAAATTAGATGATCCACATGATATGCTAAGGATAGTATCCGGTCCACAGAAAATGCTCACAGTGATTCCTAGCCATTTGTCTCTAGTTAGCACACTGTGCTTAACTTGACATTTAGATGGACATTTTAAAAAGTTATAAATTAGAAATACCTGAAGGTTGGCTACAGGTGCCTGAAAAATTCCATCACACCCACTGCCAACTGCTAGTGAAAAACCCTAGCTGCATGTTTTTCACTCAGCCCCTCATCCATCCACATATCCATTCAACAAATACTTGTCAGGTGACCAGTCTGTGCCACAGACTGTGGAGTGCTGGGGCCCTGGGGGTGGACGATCTCTAACCTTAATGAGCTTAAGATTTAGAAGTGGGACAAATAAATCAGTAGTGACTATACCGTGAGACATGCTACAACAGGTATGATTACAGAGAGCTCTGGGGACACTGGGGGTATCCCCTAACCTAGACCTAGGGAACAGAGTTTCTCCAAGATAGTTGCATCTAGTCTGAGACAACTTGAAGAACACTCAGATTTGTAGAGACACGTAGCAAAAAGATAAGCTTTGGAGAGCAAAACCTCAGTTCTCAGTTTCTAGTTCGATATCTTACCTTGACTTTTGGCACTTTCCTTAATGTTCAAGCCTCAAATTCCTTATCCAGATAATGGATATAAGAGTATGTGCCCTGCAGTAGGGTTGAAAACATACCACCCTTGGACCAGATTGAAAGAGATCCTTGCCCTAGGCTCAGCTCTAGGGGGTCATGGAATTCTTCAAGACTAAAGGGATGTGTCCACCCAGAGCTTGCCCAGGTCCTACACCACACTCCAGGAGCCCAGGAATTCCCTGTCCACACAGCTCTGAGCCCACTGCCAGGTCATGCAAGGGCCTCTGCCCTGGATTCATCTTCTTGAGTGTAGACTGCACGCCTGGCCAGTCCATCCCGCTGGAGGGGCAGCCAAGGAGTGAATGTTTGCAAAAGAGGAGTGTGAGATGCTTAGGGAAGTGGGCTGGGATGTCAACAGGGATGTTCTTTAAGCCCCAAATGCTGAGACGGAGGCTGGGGGGAAGAAAAGCCAGCTGTGGGCTGGCTCCCTGTGTCACCATCTTCCAGAGCAGCAATCCGAGGTGTCACAGAATTCTAAATTCCAGGATATTATAATAGTGTATTTATTAAGGTTGGAAGGAACTGTGAACTTGATTTATAACTCAGTGGATATTTAGTACATGCCAGCCTTCATTTGTATGGGTGAGACTGATTGAGAAGTCCAGAAATAATGAACATACAGCAAACAGCACCATGCCTGGCACACAGTGGATGCTTATAACCAAACAACTGTTATTTTTACTATTAACAATAAGAATTCCTCCCACCTCACCCTCATCACCTCACCTCAAGGAGTGCCATCCCATTTGCCGAGGGGGCTTCCCACCTACCTTTTCCCCTGGGGTGACCGAGATCCTCCAGACGCAGTGGGAGTAAGATGGGTACCCATTTGGGAAACCAGGTGCAGAAAAGTTTCCCGTTGTGTCCTGCAGGGTCTCCCCACACGCTGCACAAGCAAAATCACAACTGTGATGTGGCATATGCACCTCTCCCAGCCCAAGCAGCTCCCGCACAGGACAGCGGAGTAAACATACCCCTTTACCAGCCAAAGCCCTCGGAACAGGTTGGTGAGAAGTGTAGCAAGCAGATTGATGTTTTCTGGCTAACAAAAGCACAAGTAGGACCTGGGAGCCAAAAAGGAACGCCCAGGAATTTCTTCTGAGGCTCTCAGGACTGAGCATGGCCTAGAGGTCATGAATCTTAGCTCTCTGGCCAGCTGTGTGGCTTGGGCAAGTTTCCTAGACTTGCTGGACCTTAGTTTTCTTATCTGTAAGATGGGCAGGACCTACCTGAGAGGGTTGGTGAAATCGTGTGCATTACATGAAATGGATCAGCTCAGTGCTTGGCACGTAGTGAGTGCTTCATATATAATGCCATTATTATTGCTAATAATAATATCGGTGGCAGAGAGAACATGAAAATGCAAGTAGAGGCCAGGCGCGGTGGCTCACGCCTGTAATCTCAGCACTTTGGGAGGCCAAGGCGGGTGGATCATTTGAGGTCAGGAGTTCGAGACCAGCCTGGCCAACATGGTGAAACCCCATCTCTACTAAAAATACAAAAATTAGCTGGGTGGTAGTGGCGTGCACCTGTAATCCCAGCTACTTGGGAGGCTGAGGCAGGAGAATCACTTGAGCCTGGGAGGCTGGGAGGTGGAGAGTGCGGTGAGCCGAGATTGCACCACTGCACTCCAGTCTCCAGTCTGGGTGACAGAGTGAGACCCTGTCTCAAAAAAAAAAAAAAAAAAAAAAAGTGCAAGTAGGTAAGACAAAAAGAAAAAAATGCTTTGAAACTTATTTCAGCTGTTAGTTTAAATCTTTACTCTTCTTTTTCTGCTACTTATCTCTGAAAGAACTATCAAGCAGTCAAGAAAACAAAAAAATGCAGAGGCATAGGGAGCTGGAATCTTCTGTAGCAGGCTATTCTGCCCTTGAATGTTTGAGGGTTGGTTATGAGTCTAGAACCTAGTCTTTATGTATGTGAAAAGTATTTCCCCTAATTTGTCCTCACAAATGAAGGGTACCTGTATGAATCCTTGGAAACTACAGGTTTTGTATTTCTCTAATGCCTGGGGATTCAGACTCTAAAGACAAAGACACTGGTTTGCTGAGAGCCCCTCCTCTTATGTGGCCAACCCTAACATGGAGATCCAGCATCCTTAGGCATCTTTTCCTTACATGCAGTTCAACCTCTGCATGGCGACTGACTGAGCTTTCAGTTACTGCTCGGAACTACTGGAAGCTCCATATTTTTTGGAGCTGCAAGAAGGGGTATGTGGAGAACCGCCCATTATCGGCCTCAGGAAATCCTGGATGTCGGGACTTCAATATCACGTTACTGAACAACTGCCAGGCATCATGAGGATTATGCCTGGCAGTCAACACCCCCAAGGGTTCCATGGAAATTATTTTAGAATAATCATCAACATTCTGCAAGAACAGATACATTACTGTGTGGCTCCACGGTATTTTGCTGTGAATCCTTTTGGGAAGTAAGCAGCATAAACATTATAACTGAATAAATACGATGGCATTTCCCAGGGTATGCTATAAGGTTTCCCATTCAATTCAGCAAGGTTATATGATATGTGTGTCCTGTATTTCAGCCCTAACATGCCCCCAGATGACTAATAGCTGGATGGACATATTTTCTAAAGTTTCTTGAGGAAGCAAGCCCCACACAGCCCTTTGCATCCCTCGGGTCCTGCTCAGTAAGGTAATGTGACAGTCCAGATTTTCTAAGATGGTCCTCACTTCAAATACTTCATCCCATGATCTAACTCTGTGTCTGGTTTGGAAGTTTGGGAAAGGCTATTGGTAATGGAACTTCCTTCTATCCTCCTAAAACCACTGAAATGGATTCTGACCCATCAGTAGTAAAAACTCAGCTGCCACAACCAGTGCTTTACATTGAGGCTCAAGAGCTGAAAGGGATCTAGAAGAGCTCAGATGGTGTGCATATGATGATGATGCTGAAGCCAAGGGGATGGAACACAAACGGGACAAATCCAAGGGGAAGGAACGCTTCCAAATGGGCCGGGGGACGGGCATTTGCTCCAATCCCAGTGTATTGTCCCATCTTCAATGGCAGACTCCTGGCCACTGACCAGCACCTTGGATGGCCAGGAAAGCCCCAAGACCAAAGCAACAAGCTCGTTAATAGCACTGAGACGCCCTCCACCTTGCAGCATTTGGGAAACTGACAGCCATCCTCCCAAAAGCATTCTCCCTCACTCTTTGTCTTCCTGCAAAATCCAGCTTGGTTCTTGTTTTTCCAAACCCACATCCCCTAGTCCCAGAGAAAGGAGAGGTGCTCTTACTGTTATGGGGTGCACACTGCAGTACACCCCTATTTACTGTTGTTCTGTTATGCCTTCTTCCCCTTGTGGACACAAAGGCTTTGCCAGAGAAGTCTGAAGCCTCTCATGAAATCGCCTATGGACTCTAAGACCCATTATTCCCTTCACTGCCTGTCACCATGTCACCTTTCTATACTGCCTAGCACCTCCTACCAGGACACCAGAAATTAAAGCTGCCAAGGAATAGTCCCTTTAGGTCCCCCAAGTTGTTTTCCCGGCACAGGGACTGTGCTTTGGAGATGCTAGGGAGGAGCTGGCAGTCCCCACGGCTCATAGTTACCTGGGCATTTGTACAGCTTCCGGGCTTGAGCTATGTCTCCCTGACTGAGCCGCACACGCTGACCAATGGTTGGCCTGACGCCATTGTCATCTCGACGGGGAAGGATGGTGTCTAAGAAAACTCCTCTACAGGAATGAAAAAAGACAGAGAAAAAGAAAAGTCAAGGCCATCAGGCTGTCTGTGCTGGGATTTCTAGGCTTCATTCCCTTGCCCATAACCCCATAAACATTCCTGCCCCTTGGCCTGCCTCTCCCGGGCTGGCATGACTGAAGAGGTTTCCTTCGCTCATGCTAGCATTTTCACATTCCATCTCATCAGCTGCCTACTCGCTTTCCAGTGGGAAGATGACTCTGCCAAGTGTAAAAATATGCCCTAGTGCGGTAGCCCAGGAGCTTCCTTAGGGATGTGTCCTGAGCATTTTCATGAAGCCCTGACAGGTCCTGACCCCGGAGAGACCACGGTGTGAGTGGCGCCCCCTGCAGCTGTGCATTGGGAAGTACTGTGTGTAGTTAAGTCCTGGAGCCACCCCAGGGAGAGCTTGGGAACTGGTCCAATGTGAGACTCTCAGGGGCTGGTCAGCAAGTGCAGGTTGATGAATTGGTGGTCCCAGTTTGAAGGCCCTGCTGGTAAGAGGGAAATCAGATGGAAAATGAGATAAATGCAGAGAACAAGAAGTAGTGAAAAAAGCCCTGGACTAGAGATTTCTACACTAGGCCTGCGTGTGCTTGGACAAGACCCTTCCCCTCTCTGAGCCTCTCTAAGTCTCAGTTTACCCCACTAAACAATAAGAAATTTGTTGAGATGGTCATGGCAACTCCTTCTATCTCTAACATCTTATTCTACTCCTACTTGACTGAAATCTAATGACAGCTCCATTTCTAAACTAGACAAGTGGAAATCAGGTTGCCAGTTGAGCACTGGCCCTGTTGTGGGCATGGTTTACACCCTGCCTGCTGCTTTGTCTGCTGCCAGCTCTGAGCCTCCTCTTCTGCTTCCAGACCCTCTATCTGGGGCCTCTCCTGGAGGTTTGGCCTCTCCTTGAATCAGCGCCTCCTCCAGTCACCACCTTGTTTTTTTCCTTCCCTTCTTAACCAAGTTTCTAGAAAGTATTGTCTCCATTCCCCAACTGCTCACCTCTGATTCACTTCTCAATCCAACTGTGATCTGACCCCATCGCAATGGTCACCACTCATCTGCCAGTAGACACCTTCCAATCTCCGTCTGCCCTCTCTCCAGCACTGACCTCCGATGCCCTCCTCCCTCCTCACTGTCTTCTCCCTGGGTCCAGGCCACGGCTCTCTCTGAGCAGTGAGACAAGAACCGCTTCTGCTTCCCCTTCAATGATGCCCCTTGGGTTTCTGCCCTCTCCCTCTGTCCTCTCTCTCCATGTTCCATCTGCTCCTATGGCTTTTAACCATCATCTGCAGCCTCACAGCTAATCCTCTGTTTCCAGCCCAGGATCCTCTGCTGAGCCCCAGATGCCTCGTAACACCTCCTCTGGACTGCCCTATAGGCCTCTTATATCCAACATGCTCAAAACAAAATTTATCACAATTCCATCCTTCTCTTGCTCACTCCATGATCCTTGTCTCCTGAGCCTGAATCTGAGGGCATTCTCAGCTCCTCCCTCTTCCTCACACTCTCCTACCAAACCAGGAGCCAGGTCCTGTCCACTATACCTTTTTTGCACCCCTTGAACCCATACCCTCCTCCTCGTTCCCAGACCATTGCCATAGCTCAAGTGATCAACACTCCATTCCTGAACTCTTTCCAGTAGCTTCTTAACTGGCCTCCCTCCCTGTAGACTCAGCCACTTCTACTCTACTGCTCCCCTTGGCCACAACGCTGCAATGGAATCATCCCAAAATGCAAGGGGAGGCACGTGCCTTCTTTGCTTAGAACCCTTCACCAACTTCCAGTCACCACTTGGATCTCTAGGCTGTTTGCTCACTGACTTCTGCCTTCCTCTCCAGCCTGACTCTTTAATCCCATAACCAAAAGAATACTTAACAAGAATAAAGCATATGTCATTATTTTAAGCAACACTAAGCTCCTTGTAGGCCCCAAATATGCCCTCGCACATGCTATCCGCTCCCCAGGCTGCCCATGCCCTCTGTTTTTTTGTCTGTTTGCAAACTCCTATTCATTCTCCAAAACCCCATCAGATGTCCTTCTCTATTAAATGCCTTCCCCAAGCCTTTTCTACTCCTCCCGTCTGGAGTTTATCATTCCCTGCTCTGGGTCTTAATCATTTGTGTAGTCTCTTCTTATCATACTGTATTGTCTTTTTTAAGGAGTGATGGTATTTGTCTTCTTTGCTAAAAGTAAGTTCCTCAAGCAGAGAGACTGGGTGTTTTATCTCTGTCCTTAGAAACTAGAGCACAGCAGACCTCAAAAAATGCTTCTTGAATTAAATTATGCAACCAGGATAAAGCACTGTCTTTTAAAAACTTTGCAAAATAGTTTTTTACATCCAAAATGGAAGCGAAAATGTACATATGTCACCTAGCTATTAGCTGTGCATGCTCGCTCGCTCTCTCTCTCTCTCTCTCTCTGTCTCTTTCAAGCACTGTTTCTATTTCCCTAAATTCTGCACTACATTAGAAAATACCTATTACTCCTGGTTCTTCCTGGTTACATCACTTTGTTATCTTTTTGTTTTTGTGCAGACTTTTTTTTTTCTAAATCAGATTTCAAGCTCACGTTCCAACCTTAGCCTGTGGGAGTCTAGATCATCTGCTGATTTCCTTTTCAGCATCTCTGTACCCAACATGTAACCCTTGACCTGTCTTTCTCTAGCTCCCATAGCCTCATTTCTGAGTCTGGACTCCTGTAGAGAAACTTTAGTGGAATCCTTGGCCTCCCTCACTGACTTTAACACATTTTAAACCACAAGTGATGACTCTGCGGAAAATCCTAAATTCAATCATTAGCTACTCCAAAAACAGGCACTTCTGCCCTAATGAAAGGTGTGTCCTTTTGTAATTATTTTCTTGGTTCCCTTGCAGAAAGGAATTCTGCAGCACAAGCATAAGGATCACACAGTCTCTAAGCACCCCACGCTACCTGGCCACACCATGTAGATGACTTTGCCAGTGGGCCTGGGGCATAGAAGCCATGTTCTTGCACTTACTCATTGTTCATAGGACTTTCTGATGTGCCAGGCCCTGCACTGGGCACTTTCCCTGCACCATTTCATTTCATCTTCATAATACCCTAGGAGTCAGGTGCCATTATCACAAGAGCTCTCACTCTACAGGGGAGAAGACTGAGCCTGCAGAGCTTAGTGACTTTCCCAGGGCCCAGAGCTAGTCATGGAGAGGCAGGCCGGGAGCTCACTTCTGGGAATCCTTCTCCTTCCAGCCAGTGTTTCCTGCTGCTCAAGGAACAGTAGGCCTTGTGATGTATTAAATTATAGAGCTAAGAACATTGCAGACTTCAAAAACCAAAACATCAGGAACAACACTGGCTCACACTCAGATCGCTCTTTGGTGCTGGATGTCCTCCCTTGCATATCCTAAGCAGCCAGCAAGAGCTTCCAGCTGTTTACTACAAGAGCCGTCCCCTGTGTAAACCACAGCGGTGACGTTCCTTCCCTCTTTCATGTAGGACAACTCTTAGCATTGACATTCTGCTAAACCAAGACAGAGTTCAGCAGATGCCTCAGGGAATAAAACTGTCAGCTCTGAGTTCTGAAACAAAGAGGCCCCTGTACAAGAGAACTGTCTCCTCATCTCCTGGATCTTTGCCCAGCAAAACCTCCAAAGAGACCGCTCCCCACAGCCTGGGTCCAACCAAGGGGGAGGGGAGAAGAACTGCAATAAACTAGAGAGAATAAAGTTGGAAGGAGACAGCTCAATCGTAAAGAGACACAAGGATTGAGTTTCCCATCAGCAGGGTATAGCATTTGCCCACCTCCCCAGATCAGCATATGTTCCATGGGCTCTATTCTGCTCTTTTACAGAATCCAACATGAGGTACAGGCCAGCTTCAGGGTCTTTGTGACCAGAAGTAATGGCATGGAGGTGGGAGTGGGGAAACTATTGACAAAATGCCCATAGAAAAGCCCCCAGTAAAAACCTAGTGAACAAAAGTGTTTTCCGAAAATCCAGGTAAAAAGTTGGCAGAAAGGACCATGCAGTTATCCAACTGCAACAAAACAGATTTGCTGAAACCATTCTGAACTCTGGGGCAGAGGTGAGAAGGTAGCAGTGGCAGATTGTTAAAATCAAAAATCACTCCTCCTAACAGCCATATCCTACTGCAACGTGCCATACCTCCCAGTAAGAGGTGCAATCTATTTCTCCACTCGCTTGAGTTTGGGGCTGGCCTTGTGGCTTGCTTTGACCAATAGAATGTGGCAGAAGTGATGTCATGCAAGTTCCAGAGCTGGGGCCTTAAGAGGCTTGCAGCTTCCCCACTTGCCCTCTTGGAACTCTGAGTCCCCATGCAGTGTAAAGCTTGGTCTAGCCTACTGGAGGATGAGAGGCCACATGAAGGAGAACCAAGGGGCTCCCAGAGAGAACAGAGGGGCATGAACAGGCAGCACCAAGTGCCAGGCGTGTGACTGGTCATCCTGGACTCCCCAGCCCAATCAATCTGTCAGATGACTGTTGCTGTGAGTGATCCCAGGAAAGACCAGAGAAGAACAAACCTGACTAGCTAACCCACAGTATCATCAAAAATAATAAGCTGCTGTTTTAAGTCACTACGCTTGGGGGTCAATTGCTCTGCAGCAGTAGCTAATGTAACAGTAGCAGGAGGGGCTGCCTGCCTTCGGCGAGCTGCTCTGCTCCTAGCTGCCCATCCTCCCGTGTGCTGCCCCTGCTGATCTCCCTCGTAGAGATTCTGGGGAATTTTGATGAGGAATTTTTATTTCATGGGTTTGGCCCATGGATTTCCACTGGTCTGGGCTGATGGTTCACACTGACAATAGCATTAGAAATGGTTATCCCCTGAGGGACAAAAGGCATGGCATTATGAGCTAGCAATCCTAGAAAAAAAAAATACATATATATATTTCAAAAAGAAAGACAAGAAAAGAAACGCTGGTGCTGGAAGATCCTCTGCCTGCATCCTGTCCTGGCCTCTGGCTCCAGAGCTTGTGCAGTGCCTGGCACAGAGCAGGCGATGAGAAGGCAGTGCAGTTCCTACAGCACACAAATGCCCTACATGGTACAGACTTATAGATTCACCTTAATAAAGTAGCCATCGCATTGGCGAGCACATGGAAAGAACTGCAATGAGCATAATGGAAATTTCTACCCTCACCTATTCCCCAACATTGCAGGTCCTCCTGGCCCCTTTGAACTCATTCATTAACGTATTCATTTAGCATATGTCTATTGAATACCTACTAGGTGCCAGGCACTATGTTGGGTGCTGGGGACTGGAAGAGAATGAGATAGTCTCTGTCCTCAAGGATCTCAGTCTACTGCCAGAGAAGGGAATACAACAGATACATATAAATGTATATGAATATATACATATGAATATATATGTATGTATATATGAATATATACATATGAATATATGTATGTATATATGAATATATAAATTAATATATGAATTTATAAATCAATAATTATTAATAAATTAAATGATATTGATTTCATTTGAATATATAAATTATATGAATATATAAATTGAATATATAAATTAATATGAATATATAAATTAATAATTATTAATAGATAAATTAAAAAGCAATATGAAGAGGTATGGCAGCTACAGAAACAAGACCCAAGGAAAAAGCTTCTCCCTTGGGCCAACTTGACATAGATTCCCTGACAAAATTGATACTTGGTCTCTAGTAGCAGCCTGTAACTCCTGGATGATGGGGTGGGCTTTTGGCTATTCCTTGCACCATTTACCAAACAGGTGAATCAGCCTACCCCAAGACCCAAGCATCGCCTCCCCCTTGGATATTTGCACACTGCACTGGCGTCCTGAGACTCCCTGCACACAGCCTCAGGGTGGATCCCTCAATGTCTCAGTTTCCTAATCTGGAAGAGGAGGCCCTTCCAGTTTCAGATTTCCTGTATGGCAGTGAATGAGATCATATCTGTCAACCCCTCACCCATCTGCACCAGACTGAGAAATTGCAACATGAAAGGTTGGAGCTGGAAGGGGCTCAGAGAACATCTAGTCCAACCCTCTCACAATGAAACCAAGGCCTGTGGAGGTGGAGATTTAACCATCACACAGCTGCCCCTAATTACTGTCTGCCTCCCTCAAAGGCAAGGGTCACAGGAGAACTATGACTAGAACCCAGCTTCTCCCTCTCAGTTCGGTGGTCTCTTCATCACACCATGTTTTTTTTACTATCTTTGGAAAAGAGCCAGGAGAAGGTCAAAGAGGCCAGGAAGGCTCAATTTCACGCCACTCCCAAGTGCTGTCAAAGATGCCAGCTTTAACACAACTCCACCCATTAGAGCTCATGTCTAGGTGCAGGATAGAGATCATGACTAAAGCAGTTGTGTGGCCGGAGGAACAGTACCCCCTGAGAACTTGGGATGCTGAGATTTAGAGGATTTCTCCCATAGTCCTATCAACAAACTCATCAACAGGATGCTTTCGGCAGCCTTACCCAAGAACCAAGGAGCCCTTGGCAAACAGTGTCCCTTTCACTCCCAAGAGCCATATGTTTTCTGAGCAAATGAATCCCTTTCATCTTTATGGACATGGAGACTCATGGAATGGATTATTTCCCTCTTTGCTGTGACTGCTAGGAAGCACAGGGCAGGATTTGCTGCCAACTCTAACCAAGTGTACATGACCTCACAGCATATACTCTGAGCACTAAACTTATTCTGGGCCTCAACTTAGCTTTCTAGCCATATTTTTTCCTTCTCCTTTCCCCCAGTTTTCTCACCTATTATTTATCTTTGTTATCCCGTGTGTATATTGGAAGTCACCACATATCCTTTTGGGGAAATGACTAAATAAATAAACGAGCAAACAGCTGGTTTTAACAGGAAACTGAAGAGAAAGTGCCAAGAGAGAAAATATTTGTTCCCCGTGCCTCCTTTAATTCAAGGGTAGAAAGAACTACAAAACTGGGACAAGTAGGGAAAAACTTCTGCACACAAAGCACTTACAGGGTCTAGAAGCAGGGACAATACTGAAAATCTTTAATGTCTGCTAGGCACAGCACATCAGAACAGCTCATCAGAACAGACCCTGCCCATGCCAGCCATAAATAAACGGCCCAGCCCTACTTGAATACAGCAGCTTCCATCATCTGTGACCTGCAGGTGGGAACCTGGATTCTTGCTCTCACTCCAGTCCTCAGCTACCTGTGCATCTGAGAGCTGGCTGGAGCCTCATTGTCTTCACCTCTAAAATGAATCGATGATTTACAGCCCTCCCAGCCCTGACACCGGCTAGTTTCCAATAAACCAAACCTCTGCTAGGAGAATTGGTGAGCACCACCATGCTTCTACAAAAGACTCCCCCCACCCACTGGAAATTTGACACAGAGCCTCTAAGTTATTATCCCAGCCAACCTCTCGATAATTTCCCTTTTCCAGTTTGCTGCTTGTGACATTAGGGCATGATGGAATGCTAGCTTCACAATGGGATTCAATCTTATTAACGGGAACCTGATTAGATTATATTTCACTGCAGCCCAGAGGCCACTGTATTTCAAGGACAGACAGGCCAGCCGTGCTAGAAGCATGCAGAGACCCACTCTCCGCAGACCTCCAGGAATCTGACCCAAGCCTGCCGCAGGCACAGTAAAACATAGACGAGGCAAAAGCATAGATTCCGACCTTGAGAAGGTGTTCCGGGCGTAGTGCATGATGCTGTCAAAGTCGTATGTCTCTCCCAGAGAGCTCACTTCCCCAGCTTCCATTTTTAAGAAATTATACTCCTGACCTGTGACACAACACTGTGTTAAGCCCTTTGAAAACCTGAAAGGAGGCAGAGGAAGGAGAAGGAGGGCCCGTAACAACTTCCCAGGGCTCTCTTGGCCCAATCAGTCAAATAACAGGGCTTGTAGTGGTTCTTGTTGTTTTCAACAATTAGAAATTTGAAACTTCCAGCAAGCCCTGTGTTCTCCCAACCCCACCACCCAAGACCTATCCCCAAATGCCACTCAAACCTCTTAAAGTAAGTTTGCAGACAGATTAGTTATCAACTTGCTTGCCCCCGCAAAAAATAAAAAATAAAAATAAAAAACTCTGGGCCAGGTGCTGTGGCTCACACCTGTAATTCCAGCACTTTGGGAGGCCAAGGTGGGTGGATCGCCTGAGGTCAGGAGTTCGAGACCAGCCTGGCCAACATGGCGAAACCCCGTCTCTACTAAAAATACAAAAAACTAGCCTGGCGTGGCGGCAAGCGCCTGTAGTCCCAGCTATTTGGGAGGCTGCGGCAGGAGAATGGCGTGAACCCAGGAGACAGAGCTTGCAGTGAGCCGAGATCGCACCACTACACTCCAGCCTGGGCGACAGAGCGAGACTCCGTCTCAAAAAAAAAGGACAAAAATTAGCTGGGCGTGGTGGTGGGCACCTGTAATCCCAGCTACTCGGGAGGCTGAGGCAGGAGAATCGTTTGAACCCAGGAGGCGGAGGTTGCAGTGAGCCAAGATCACGCCACTGCACTCCAGCCTGGGCAGCAAGAGTGAGACTCCGTCTCAAACAAACAAAAAAACAAAACAAACAAACAAAAACCTGATCTTGCAATTCGAAGAAACAAAAGAAAATGAATCAGAGAGTTAAGTTCAATCCTAAATAGCTCACAATTCAGATTCTCTAAAGCATTTGTAAGGCAATCATATTCTTCAACTAGCTACTTTCATGCTCAATATTAACTTGCATATAAAATTATTTGACATAAGAAAGTATTTTTTTTTAATCTAGATACTTTATCTGCCTTGGGGCAGAATGTTTCGAGGCAAAAACACTGTTTTTACATGTGTTCATGTCCTAATTGTATTTCAGTTTCAGAAAATATGTTGCCTAAGTCAGCAAAAATAACTCATAAAAGCAGCCAGGAGAACTCTTTTTTTTTTTTTTTGGCTTATCAGCGCTGATGCTGTAACAGTGTTCTGGTCGACCGTGTTCCTTTCAGGAAATGGAGTTAGATTTCAATGTCCTTTAAAACATGGAAAATCATTTTGCTTCTGCTCCAACCTACAAGCTATGGCAGATGACCTCCCAGGAAACCACAGAGCGACAGTGGTCATACTGGTGAGAAGGGCCTCCACAATAGAGTCATTGCTCCTATTCAGCAATTAGCATTGCTCAGCTTCCAGCAAGTCCCCTCCTTCCCTCCCTCCTGTCCCTGAGGTTGCCACCTTCTCAACTGGTGCCTTCCAGACTCCACACAGGCCTCCTTACCTGGCTGGATGTTTTCCCTGATGATGGTGACATGTTGGTCTCTGTCTGGCCGGGTGTGTTCATGCCAAAACCCAACCACATGGCCCAGCTCGTGAGCCACAATGCCAAACTTGTCACAGTTCTTCCCAATGGATATGGCCTGTGGGCCTCCTCCTCGGCGCCCAACATAGGAGCAACAGCTGGACAATTGCAGGAATACCCACGTCAGCAGGTCAGAAGACATTCAGAGCAAGAGGCAAGTCCCCCCTCCCACTCTGTATGTGTGTGCGTGTGTGCATGTAAAAGAAACAGAATTTCAGGCCGGGTGCAGTGGCTCACGCCTGTAATCCCAGAACTTTGAGAGGCCAAGGTGGGTGGATCACCTGAGGTCAGGAGTTTGAGACCTGCCTGGCCAACATGGTGAAACCCTGTCTCTACTGAAAATACAAAAATTAGTCAGGTGTGGTGGCGTGTGCCTGTAATCACAGCTACTTGGGAGGTTGAGGCAGGAGAACTGCTTGAACCCCGGAGGCAGAGATTCAGTGAGCCAAGATCATGCCACTGCACTCCAGCCTTCATAACAAGAGTGAAACACCATCTCAAAAAAAAAAAAAAAAAAAAAAAAAGAAAAGAAACAGAATTTCAGAGGTGAAAGTGCTCTCATTGTCCAACTTCCCACCCAATGACCCAATGCAGAAATTCCCTCCAAAAATGGTTCTTGAGCTTTTTGTGGTTATGAATCTTCTTGAAAAGCCGACAAAAGATATGGTCTCTCTCTGACATAAAGTCCATACCATACTCCACCCCTCCACCTGCAAGGTGCTGGAGTCCCTGCTGGGCCATTTTTAATGAAAAGGAGAAGAGTCAGGGGAAGGAGGCAGATGAGTGTCTATAATGCATGCAACTTGGTGTCATTATCAGAGGAGAGAGATGACTCCCTTCTGGGCACAATCATTTTTTTCAAATAATATTTATATACATTTTTGTAATACCAAAATTTATTTCATCAGTCTTCTATTAATGTACATCTGGGCTGTAACTCCAGTTTTTGCTATTTTAACAAGGCCTCGGGGGAGAGGATGACAAGCAAAACAAATAAAAACAACAGCAACTGAAACAAAGAAATGGTAGCGTAAATTTCTACCAATGGGATTCATGGATAAAAGGATATGTGCATTTGAAATTTTAATAGATACTGTCAAAATGCACTCCCAAAATGTTGTCTGTTTATATACTCACTAGTAAGATATTAAAAGCCCTTTTCTCTTTACCTAAAAGAAAGGAAATCAGTCTATTGAAGAGACAACCGCACTCTCATGTTTGTTGCAGCACTGTTCATGATAGCTAAGATTTGGAAGCAACCTAAGTGTCCATCAGCAGTTGAATGGATAAAGAAAATGTGTACACACAGAAAATATGTACAAGTACACAATGAAGTACTATTCAGCCATAAAAAAGGATGAGATCCTGTCATTTGCAACAACAGGAATGGAACTGGAGATCATTATGTTAAGTGAAATATGCCGGGCACAGAAAGACAAACATCATATGTTCTCACTTATTTGTGGTAGCTTAAAATTAAAACAATTGAACTCATGCAGATAGAGACTAGAAGGATGGTTACTGGAGGCTGGAAGGGTACTGGGGGACTGGTGGGGAAGGTGGAGATGGTTAATGGGTAAAGAAAAAAAAAGGAAAGCATGAATAAGATATACTATTTGACCAAAAAAACAGAGTGACTATAGTCAATAATAACTTAATTGTGTATTTAAAAACAACTAAAAGAGTGTAACTGGATTGTTTGTAAGACAAAGGATAAATGCTTGAGGGGAGGGATACCCCATTCTCCATGATGTGATTATTTCACATTGCATGCCTGTATCGAAACATCTTGGGCACCCAACAAATATATACACCTACTGTTTACTCACAGAAGCTTAAAAAAATGTTTAAGTCCTATTTCCCTCATCCTGGCCAACACTGGTTTTATCAAACTATTTTGCCAGTTGGATAGGTAAAAAATAAGATTTCACTGCACTGAGGCTGGATAGTTTTTCACATATTTTAAGTGACTTTTTTTTTTTTTCTGTGAACTATGTGATCACCTCTTACCCCTGTTTTCTTTTGGGTTGTCCATTTTTTTATGATTGAAATTTAAGAACCCTTTGTAAATTAGGGAAACTAGTCAAGAGTGTTGCAAGTATTTTGCTCACTTTGTTAGTTCTCATTTGACTTTGTTTTTATGTATTGTTTTGTTTTCTTTTTGCATTATAAAAGTTTTTAATGTTAGTATTATAAAAGGTACTCATTTTCTTATGTGCTGCTTAGAAAGGTCATCCATATTTCAAGATTATAAATAAAATCTACTCTTGTTTCCTTCTTATACTCTTCGATTTTTTCTTTCTTTCTTCCATTTCTTTTTCTTTAATACTTACATCTTTGATCTAGCTAGAATAGTTATTGGTATAAGAAGTGAGGTAGGAGTCCAGCTTTTTTTTTTTTTTTTTTTTTCACAGAGAGTTATCTAAATTATCCCAATATTCAAATATCCCAATTGACTAATTGATCTTTCTCCCACTCATTTAAAATGTTACCCAAATTTGTGTATAGGTATATTCATTTTGGACCCTTTTTTATATATCTCTATTTTTCCCTTAAGTTCCAAACTGTTTTGTTATTATCTTCCCTTTGCATTTTAATATTCTGCATGTTTGGTTAGACCATTAGATAGCTACCTCTGTCATTACTGTTTTCTCTCTCTCTCTCTCTCTCTCTCTCTCTCTCATTATTTCTACATGGTTGTTCCTCCAGATAAACTCTAGTATCATTTGTTCAAGTTCTAAAAATATGTATGCATACATACACATGTATGTATATATCTATAAATGTTGGTGTTTAAATCAGAAAGGCATGAATGTACAGCTTATTTTAGGGAGTTCTGACATCTTTACTATGTTGAGTATCCCTACATCAGGAAGCAATATGCTTTCTATTTTTACTTTTTTTTTTTTAGGTTCCTGGGAGTTTTAGCATTTTCTTCCTATAGGTCTGGCACATTTATGTTTAGTCTTAGATATAGTATCTATTATGTTTCTATTAAAGTTGTGATTTTTTCCCATCATAAAAGTGTATCAAACTATTTCATATATAAAGAAAAGCAGTCACCTATTTTTGTTAATTAATTAATTTTGTGGTCACTTAATAGAGTCTCCTTGTGTTTCTAACAGCTTTTCAATTGATATTCTGGAGTTTCTAGGCACACAATCACATTACCTCCCATCAGTGCAAACATTGCCTTGTTCCTGACAATATTCACAGTGTTTCTTTCTTTCTCTTGTCTAATTTATATTAATTAGTAATTCCAAAACAATGCTAAATAATTGTGGTAACCCTAAACATCTTAAACTTGTTCATGATTTTAACTAAAATTAAATGCTTCTAGAAGTATCATCGATAAACATGATATTGGCTTTTGGTTGGAAGTTATTTATATAAATGTATATTTATACTTATATATATATAATGTAAGAATCTAGCCTTGACATCTATTTCTGTGCTACCTTGGTTACTTTTTTAAAACAAAAACTGCATGTTGTATTGTACAGGTGCCTTTTAGCATCTATTGAGATATGAATATAGCTTCTCTTCTTTGACAAATCAATCTTGAGAATAGATTTCCTAATGTTGAACTAATCTTGTATTCCCTAGATAAATGTATTTGGCAGCCTCCTCTTCTTTTCTTCTGCTGCTGAATTCTACGTGCTAACATTTTATTTAGAATTTTGCGTGGCTATTCACATGTGAGATGAGTCTATAATTTTTTCTTTCTTATCTTTTTTATCATGTTTTCCTTTCTTTCTCTATTTATTTGGTGCTATCCTTTCCAATTCAAGGTAGCAATGCCATAACAGTTCCTCAAAAGTAATTTGAAAGCGTTCATCTTTCTCTATGCTCTAAAAAGTTTAAGTATACCAGAATAATCTGTTTTTGAAGTTTTGAAAGAATTCACCTGTGAAACTCCGGGTCTGGTGCTTTGTGGGAGATGGCTTTTTCCCTCCGTTCTTCAATTTCATTCAAAGTTCTTGGTCTGTGCCAGTACTTTATTTTTACCTTGAAGACTTTCACATTATCCATATTTTCACACTTCTTGCCCTAGAGATTTGCAAACTACTCCTTTGTGATTCTGCTGAATCTGTGGCTATTTCTCCCATTTTCATTTCTAATTTTATGTATTTCTATGGGATCATATTTTGTCTCAGTTAAACTAACAAGTGGTTTATCTATTGTTTTGTTTGTTTGTTTGTTTATTCAAATAATTTACTCTTGAATTTGTTAGCCCTGTAATGTTTCACCTTGTCTGTTTCCTTGTGCTCTCCTTAGGTTTATTTTGTTGTGGTGATGGTGGTGGGTTGTAAGTATTTATTTTTACTAGCTTCTTTGAATTGAATATTTCATTGTCATTATTGTCAACGGGTGATGTGGATATTTAAGTCTGTGGGTTTTTGTCTGGACATAGCTTTAGCTATATCTCTTTTATTTTGAACCATAGGGCTTTCATTATCTAGACATTCTACAATTTTAATCTTGCTGTTTTTATGACCTAAGAGCCATAAAAACGGAAGCATGGGGGGACTTTTAACTTACCAGCTAATGTTTATTCTATTTTTGTTATTATGTTATGTCCAGTTTCACTGCTTTGCAATCAGAAAATATCCTAAGGCTATTTCTGCCTTTAAGAATTTGTTAAGATATTCTTAATGCTTAATAGATGGGCCATTTAAAAAAATGTGTTATGAGGTTATAGAATCTGATAGACCCATAGAATCAACTCTATTAACTGTATTTTTCAAATCCTCTGTGAATCTCTACTTATTTTTTGGTCAACGTGACACTGACTTACTTGGGCTGACAGAAATGAATTAAGTCTAGTGCTACTGAGCATTTCTGTCAATTTCCCCTTGAATTCCCTGGGGCTTGTTTTATGACTCTTGATGCTATGCTATTTGGTGCATGAAGATTTATGACAGTTATATTCTCACCGTCGCTTATACCCTTTCTCATTATAAAGTGTCTCAGCTTTTGTTTTAACATTTTCTGACTTTAAAAACAAAAACAACAAAACAATGAAAACCTAGTCAATGACTAAAATTGTGATCCCAGCTTTCTTTTTGTTAGCATTTATCTGTATGGCTTCTTTCCTTTTACTTTTAAACCTCTCTAGGTTGTTTTATTCAGTAATCATCTTACGTATAGACCACGTAGTTGGGTTAGGTTTTTTTGTTGTTGTTTTTTTGTTTTGTTTTTTTTTTTTGAGATGGAGTTTTGCTCTTGTTGCTCAGGCTGGAGTACATTGGCTCACTGTAGCCTCTGCCTCCCAGCTCCAAGCAATTCTCTTGTCTCAGCCTTCCAAGTAGCTGGGATTACAGGCATGTGCCACCACACCCAGCTAATTTTGTATTTTTAGTAGAGACGGGGTTTCACCATGTTGGTCAGGCTGGTCTGGAACTCCCGACCTCAGGTGATCTGCCCACCTCGGCCTCCCCAACTGCTGGGATTACAGGCGTGAGTTACCGCTCCTGGCCGGGTTTGGGTTTTTGATCCAACATGAGAACTTTTTCTTTCAGTAGGAAAGTATATCATACATATTTATTGACATAACAGATAACTTTAGTCATAAGCCGTCATTTTATTATATATTATGTTTTCTGAAGGAAGTTTGTAAACCTGTAGAGTCCCTGAAGTTAAATGCAAAATTTTACATACATATTCATCTATTCTTGAAGAAGGAAAGCCCACCGCTTCATCAGATTCTAAATGGGAACACAAACCCCAAGAGGTTAAGAACCACTGCCTTAAGTGTTCACGTGACACACCACCAGTTCCTTCTGTTGCTCTCCTAGTAGCAGGACCCCTGGTCTTCATGGAGTCTCCTGGAATCTTCCTCTTGACCCACCAGCTTTGCCACTGGATTGTAATTTCACCGAGGGCAGAAAGTTTCTAGCAAACCCTGGACTCCTCTAAATAACAGTTCATTGGAAATACTTAGGTTTACAGAGAAAACTCAAGACTCATAAGCCATCTGACTGATTCTGCAGAGGTGGTGTTGCTTTCGTTTACTTACCCACAGGTTCTGTAACTGAATACAATAAAGCTTTCCTCGTCCGTCCTTTCTATGAAGGTCACACAGGTGTGCTTCTCCCAGTGTCTCATGGCCTGCTTAAAAATGGCCCTCTGGCTCCCTGAAACAACAGGGCAAGCACTCGACTTCAATCATGGGTCCGTACTTTCTTTAGATGCTTTTTTTTTCCTTCGAAACGGAGTTTTGCCTTTGTTGCCCAGGCTGGAGTGCAATGGTGCGATCTCGGCTCACTGCAACTTCCGCTTCCCGGGTTCAAGCGATTCTCCTGCCTCAGCCTCCCCAGTAGCTGAAATTACAGGCATGTGCCACCACACCCGGCTAATTTTGTATTTTTAGTAGAGATGGGGTTTCTCCATGTTGGTCAGGCTGGTCTTGACTCGTGACCTCAGCTGATCTGCCAGCCTCGGCCTCCCAAAGTGCTGGGATTACAGGCATGAGCCACGGCACCCAGCCTCCTTAGATGCTTTAAAGCATGCTGAGTTAAGACAAAGGATGTTCCAACAATTAAAAAAAAAAAAAGATTGTTAATAATACTGTATTGTTTACTTGAAATTTGATAAAAGAACAGATTTTGTGTCCTCACCAGCCCCCCAATGTAAGCATGGGTGGTGACGGATGTGTTAATTAATTTGATTATGGTGATCGAGACATAATATATCAAATCTTCGCGTTGTATACCTTGAATATATACAATTTTTATTTGTCAATTAAATATTTTCAAAAAAAAAAAAAAAAAAGCTTATTCAGAATACAAATGCTCCAGGAATTTTCAGGAATCAGGATTTCCCTTGCTAAAAACACAATGTAACTTTTCTGAGTTGCCAAAACCTAGAGAGTAGGAGTTTGTGGATTGGAAGGGAGGGTAAAAATAGATTTTCAAAATATCCTGGGCTTCCCAAATTTTCCTTTGTATTGAAAGTATTTTCCAAACTTTTACAAAACCTTATCCAGGTTTTTTGATTTGGAAACTGCAGGCTTTTGAAGTAGGGGGGAGTCAACTCCAGCTCACCAGCACTGCACTTCACCCCCTCATTTTCTTTTAGACCTGTAGGAGGGTGCTCCCATGCACTCTAAAATTTCTATTTGCATATACATCTGTGTACTTTTGCACAGGGTTTCAGTGTCTTGTGGGGAATCCTTGGGCCTAATTTTTCTTCCAGGCCTTTGAAAATAGGTGAATTTCATACTTTCTCTGAACCTGTCTTGGTATTTCCTTGAGTGGAAATTTGCTGAATAATAAAACTCCAGGCTGACAGTTACGTATAGTCAGTCAGTTCTTTTCAAAATCTAGAAGGAAGACTGTTTAAATTTTCCTAGAAGCAATGAGAAGGATCTAGGAAAAAACAGTTGTCTGGGAAGTATGAAGGATGGTGGGAGTTGGAGGTCTGAGTTCTACAGGGCCCTCATTGCAAAACAAAAACAAAAATTACAAGCAAAACAAAACAGCTGACATCACTTGGATGTTTGTCCCCTTCAAATCTCATTTTGAAACATAATTCCCAGTGTTGGAGGTGGGCCTGGTGGGAGGTGTTTGGGTCACGGGGATGGGTCCCTCAAGAAGGGCTTAGCACCATCCCCTTGGTGAATGAACTCTCGCTCTGAGTTCTTGAGAGATTGTTGTTTAAAAGTGTGTGGCACCTCCCCCAACTCTCTCTTGCTCCCTCCCACCATGTGATGTTGTGGCTTCCTGTTGCCTTCCGCCATGATTGCAAGCTTCCTGAGGCCTCACCAGGAGCCGATGCTGCCACCATGCTTCTCAGACAGCCTGCAGAGCCGTGAGCCAAAACAAACTTCTTTTCCTTAGAAACTACCCAGCCTCAGGTATTCCTTTAGAGCAACACAAATGGACTAGCACAACAGCACTGGGGGAGGCTCCCATCATTGTCTACAGGATGTGGGGATGGTATCATATTGTTGTCCCCAAAAACATTCATATCGAATAAAGAATAACAGCTGGGCATGGTGATTCATGTCTGTAATCCCAGCACTTTGGAAGGCCAAGGCAGGTGGATCCCTTAAGCTCAGGAGTTTGAGACCAGCCTGGGCAACATGGTGAAACCCTGTCTCTACAAACAATTAAGAAAAAAAATTAGCTGGGCTTGGTGGCACACGCCTGTAGTCTCAGCTACTCAGGAGGCTGAAGTGGGAGGATTGCTTGAGCCCGGAAAGTTGAGGCTGCAGTGAGGCGTGATCATGCCACTGCACTGCAGTCTGGGCAACAGAGTAAGACCCTGTCTCAGAAAAATAAAAGAAAGAAAGAAGAAACAAACAACAACAACAAAAAATAGAATAACTTAGCTGTCCATTTTTTTTCTGACATCTTGACATTTTTTGCTCAAATTGTTTATAGCTCACTCACCAAAAATAGCAACCCTACTAATTACCTAATAACATGAAATACTTGTGTCAGCAAAATTCCTGTATATAAAATTAGTTAACTTTGATGAAAGTAATATAAATTTTTGGTCAGAAAAGCACACCAGATCTGAAAGAACACAGTTAGGATACCAAGGAACAAAACTCTGTAGCGGTTTATCATTTCTATTTTTTTTCTTTAGGCACTCACCTTTCTCTGCTGTGAGAACAGACCTCCTTGAAGGCAGGATGAAATCTTAAGTCATCTTTTTTACCCCCAATCCCTAATTAAGCACCTGGCACTAGGAAGCCGTGGATCAATGCTGCAAGAGCGAAAGGGAACTGCAGGAATTCCGCTGCCCTGCTGCTGAGGTCTTCACCGTTCCCTAACTTACTCATCAGCGATTCTCAGTGGCTTTGGCAAATCCTCAGGGAATCTGCCTTCATCAGCCACCTCTCAGAGTAGAGGTCACAGAGCCACAGGGAGGGGAAGGACTTGTAAGTTGCACTGAGAGCCCGGGAAAGTCTCTCGGTATGGCTTGTCACTCAGGTTTTCCATTGACATTGGCCGCAGGTGCGCAGTGGGCATATTTGCTACCCGCCTAGGATGTGCCGGGCCCTGGTCTAGGTGTTGGAGATACGGAAGCAGAAATGAGACAGAAAAAAGACTGCTGCTCCCACAGAGCTTCGACAGAGACAAAAATAAATGAAACAGAAATAGAAGTAAAGAGTTCAGGTCATGGTAAGTGCTGCCAATGTTATAAAGCAGGGTCTGGGGACAGGGAGGCGCTGGCAGGGGGAGGGCGGAAGGCCTTCCTGTGATGTGTCCCTTGACATAAGACTCAAATGATAAGAAGAAGACAGCCATGCAAAGACCTGGGGAAAGGGCATGCAAGGGAGACAGAAGGCAAGTTCAAGTGTGAGTGCTCAGGGGCCTATGAGGGGGGCACGTCTTGGGATGGGCACATGGCTGGTGAGGCCAGAGCATAGGAATGAAGGATGGGAGAAGGGTAGAGAGGGTCAAAGGCCAGGCAGGAGAGGGACAGTGGGGTACTTGAGGGAGGGCACTACAGGCCCATGGTCAGGAATTTCATTCCAGTGGCAATGGGAAGCTGGGGCTGATTCACATATTTTAAAGATAATATTAATATCAGATAATTACTAATTACTATGTGCCAGGCACCACTCTAAGCGCTTTATCTATAGTAATCCATTTGATTCTCAAAACAACCAGATGGGGTAGAAGATATTATCATCCCCATTTACAGAAGAGGGAACTGAGGCACAGAGAGGCTAATTTCCCCAGGGCATTTTGCTGGCAAGTGCTGGAGCTGAGATTTGGACCCAGGGAGTTGAGCCATGTCCACTGGTCCCTTTGGTCACTGAGTGGAACACTGCTTGTGGGTGGTGGCAGGGGACCTCTGAGTCCAGGACGCTCATCCAGGCAGAGGACAGGGAAGCCAACCATGTGCAGTTGCTCAGGGACTTTCTTCTATGCGGAGGGCTTGTCCTTAAACAGTCATCATGCAAACCCCGCTTATCCTTCAAGGTCCTTCCAGATCACTCCCCACATGAAGCATCGGGAGCAAGGTAACCAACTTTGAGGACATAGCCCCAACAGAGATTGCAATTTCCCCAGGACTGGTGGGCCAGGCCTTGCCAGCAAGAGGGGGGCACCATCTGTAGGCCTGCTGTGGTCCCGAACATCTGCTCCATCCCACCCGGGTCCTTCCTAGAAGGACTCTCTGAACCCAGGGAGACAAAGCACCCTAACCCAAAGCAGGCCTTGTCTGTGGCTACTGACCAGTGAAGTTCCCTCCAATGACGTAGGGGATGACTCCTCCAGGCCATATCCTCTCTGTCCTTGAGGTTGTGGCTCTTCGGACCCGGGGAGAGGTCTCGGCTGCCGCATGCAAGGTCCCAGGGCTGTGCAGAAGTGTGGTATTCTCCTGACCATCTGCAAGACAGTCGGGTTAATATTGACTTTGCCCTTTGATCTCTCCTGTGAATTATGGCTGAGGTTGTATTATCCACGATTCCAAAAAGGGGGTGTTAAAACATGTTCTAAAGGGGCTATTTCATCAGTTCAGGGTTTGGAAGCCCTGGGTGGTAGTTTTCCAGATGGGGGAAGAGTACATGTAGTAAACATACTGGGCTATGATAGGAGTGGGTTTGGCTTGTCTGAGGCCTTGAGAGAGGTCACATGGGGCCATAGAATCAAATGGGTGGGGATACCTCACAGCTCTTTGGGTGGGGCTGAGGTAGTCCCAGAGCCACTAGCATTTGGGGAACAAACTGGGTCAATCCCTTGCCTTGATCCAATATGGTCAGTGTTGCATATTTTGAAATAATTTGGCCAGTACAACAAGGAGAGTGGACCAGTCTGTGACACTGGAAAAATTATTTATAAGAAAAACCCTGGAAAAAGCAGACCCTCATAAAACCCCCAACTCTTGGCATCTGGACCCTTAAGACAGGAGTGTGGGAAACACAAGGAGGTTCAATGTAAGGTTCTGAGTCCACGCATTAGGCCCCCTGCAATGGCAGAGATGGGTGGATGGAATAGAATGCTGCAACCCATGGACACCAGTCACTGAATCCGCATGCATTTCATTCATCAGTCAGATAATTTAAAATTTTGTTTTCAGTTGGCTTGCTTAGAATCCCTCATTATTCTAACTTGGAGCATTTTCGCTCTAGTTTTTATACTTTCTCCCCTAAAAATCAGGTTTTGTTTTTGCCAACTCTTTTCTTTGTTTTTGTTTATTTATTTATTTATTTATTTATTGAGACGGAGTCTCACTCTATCACCCAGGTTGCAGTGGTGCGATCTCGGCTCACTGCAACTTCCACCTCCCGGGTTCAAGCGATTCTCCTGCTTCAGCCTCCCGAGTAGCTGGTATAACAGGTGGAAGCCACCATGCCTGGCTAATTTTTGTATTTTACTAGAGATGGGGTTTCATCATGTTGACCAGGCTGGTCTCGAACTCCTGACCTCAAGTGATCCACCCACCTAGGCCTCCCAAAGTGCTGGGATTACAGGTGTGAGCCACTGTGCCTGGCCAATTCTTTTCACTTTTCTTTATTACATTAATGTTATTTATTTTATTACTTCCTTCTATTTTCACTTGTTTTATCCTGACGTTTCCTTCCTAGCTTCTTTTCTCTCTTATTTAAAAAAATTGAGATAGAATTCACACACCATATTTAGCCTTTTAAAGTATACCATTCAGTGGCTTTTAGTATTTTCACAAAGTTGTGAAACCATCACCATTATCTATTTCTACAGTATTTTCATCACTCCAAAGAGAAACTTTGTACTCATTAACAGTCACTCCCCATCTCTGCCTTCTCTGAGACCTTGGCAACCAGTAATCAACTTTGTTTCTATGAATTTGCCTATTCTGGACATTTCCTAGAGATGGAATCACACCACATGTGGCCTTTTGTGTCTGGCTTCTTTCACTTGGCATGTTTTCAAGGATCACTCATGTTGTAGTATGAATCAGTTCTTCATTTTATGGCTGAGTAATATTCCATTGTATGCACATACCACGTTTTGTTTATCTGTTCTTCAGTGGGTGGACATTTAGGTTATTTCCACTTTTTGGCTGTTAGGAATAATGCTTCTGTGAACATTCATGTACACATTTTTGTGGACATAGTTTTTTCATTTCTCTTGGGTACATGCCTAGGGGTGGAATTGCTGGGTCATATGGTAACTCTATGTTGAAACTTTTGAGAAACTACCAGACTGTTTTTCAAAACAGTGGCACCATTTTACATTCCCACCAGCAATACACCAGGGTTCCAATGTCTCCACATCCTCGTCAACACTTGTGATTTCAATCTCTTTTATTATAGTCTTCCTAATGGTGTGAAGCGGAATCTCATTTTGGTTTTGATTTTCATTTCCCCAGTGACTAATGATGTTGAACATCTCTTCCATGTACTTGGTGGTCATTTGTGTATCTTCTTCAGAGAAATATCTATTCAAATTATTTATTCATTTCCTTTTTATTCTTTTTTTTGAGATGGAGTCTTGCTCTGTTGCCCAGGCTGGAGTACAGTGGCACAATCTCGGCTCACTGCAACCTCTGCTTCCCGGGTTCATGCCATTCTCCTGCCTCAGCCTCCCGAGTAGCTGGGACTACAGGTGCCCACCACCACATCTGGCTAATTTTTTGTATTTTTAGTAGAGACAGGGTTTCACCATGTTAGCCAGGATGGTCTCGATCTCCTGACCTCGTGATCTTCCCACCTCGGCCACCCAAAGTGCTGGGATTACAGGCATGAGCCTCTTTTATTGTTGTGTTATAATTAGTCTTTACATGTTCTAGATACCAGGCTCTTGTCAGATATATAATTTCCAAATCTTTCTTCCATTCTGTAGGTTGTCTTTTCACTTTTATAATAGTGTCCTTTGAAGCACAAATGTTTTTAATGAAGTCCAATTTATCTATGATCTTCTTTTGTTGCTTGTGCTTTTGGTGTCATATCTAAGAAACCATAGCCTAATTAAAGATCACAAAGATTTATACGTATGTTTTATTCTGAGACTTTTATACTTTTAGCTCTTATATCTAGGTCTTTGATGCATTTTTAGTTGATTTTTGTATATGGTGTGAGGTAGGGCTCCAACTTCACTCTTTAATATGTAAACATCTAACTGTCCTAGGACCATTTGTAGAAAAGACTAGTTTTTCTCCATGGAATTGTCTTGGCGCTTTTGTCCAAAGTCAACTGGCTATCCTTTCCTAGCTTCTCGAGTTGAATACTTGGTGCATTAATTTTACATCTTTCTTATAAATATTAACATTTTCAAGGCTAAATTTCTCTCTGACATCTTCTTTTCCTGTGTCTCACATTTTGAAATGTATATTTTCAATGTTAGATATTGATACATTCTTTAAATTCCATTTAGACTTTCTTCTTTGACCTCTGAATTATTTCAAAGTATTGGTTTTAATTTCTAAACATTTGTTTCTGTGTGTGTGTTATTGATTTCTAACACTGCACTGTGTTCTAATAACCTATTCTTCACGGCAGGGGTTAGCAGTTTTTCTATAAAAGGCCATATAGTAAATATTTTAAGCTTTGTGGGTCATATATTCTTTGTTACAACTACTCAACTCTGCCATTGTAGTGTGAAAGCAGCCATAGATAATATGTCAATAAATGGACATGGCTGTGTGCCAATAAAACTTTATTTGCAAAAACAGCACGTTGGATTTGGCCTACTGATCATCAATGGCTAGCCCTTGCTCTAAAGTATCAATTCTTTGGTATTTAGGCCTTCCTTGGTAAGCTAATACAAGATTGATTTTTATAAATGTTCCATGTTTTCTTATAATAATGTGTGATGTCTAATTGATGGGTTTCATATGTTGTTCAAATATTCTACTTACAAAAATTTTTGGCTTCTTAATGTATCAGTTACTAAGAAAAGTGCTTTAAGCAAAACCTCCAGAACTAAGATTATGAACTGTCATTTTCTCTATCCTTAATTTTTGCTCTAGATTGTTCAAGGCCATGTTGGTTAAGTAAGACAAGTTTAGAATTGTTAAACATTCCAGATAAATTTTTCTTTTATCATTAATAATCCTTTTTATAATAATAACATTCATTCATAATAATGATTGTTTTGTCTGATATAAATATTGCTATACCTTTTTTTTTTTTCTGAGTCAGGGTCTGGCTCTGTCACCCAGGCTGGAGTGCAGTGGCACAATCTCAGCTCACTGCAACCTCTGCCTCCTGGGTTCAAGCCATCCTCCCACCTCACCCTCCCAAGTAGCTGGGACCACAGGCATGCGCCACCACTCCCGGCTAATTTTTATACTTTTTGTAGAGACATGGTTTCATCATGTTGCCCAGACTTGTCTCAAACTCCTGAGCTAAAGTGATCTGCCCACCTTGGCCTCCCAGAAAGCTGGGATTACAGGCATGCACCACCGCACCTGGCCTGCTATACATTTTTTAATTTTGGTTAGTGTTTGCCTCATATAGCTTTTTTCTATCCATTTTCAATATTTTTGTATAATTATTTTTGTTAAAGTGAGTCATTGAATGGGTGTTATTCTCTGAGTTAATTGCATTTCCCACAACAAACAATACATCAAGCTTTGCAATTATCATAATATTGAGGTTCAATATTATCTTTTCTGGTATATAAAGTGGCTTTTTGTAAATTGAAATTTTTATTTAGATAATTGTAGATTCACATGCAGTTGTAATAAATAATACAGAGATTTCATGTACCTTCCTTTCAGAGATTTCATTTCCTCTAATGGTAACATTTTGTAAAACTACAGTACAATAACACAACTAGGATATGTGCATTGATACAAGCCACTGATTTCACTCAGATATCTCCAGCATTACTTGTACTCATTTGTGTGTGTATGTGTGTAAGACAATTTTATCACACACAGTTTTGTGTATCTACCACCACATTCATGATACTGAACAGTTTCAACACCATAAGTATCCCTCATGTTGTTATTTTATAACAATATCTACCCTCCTTTCCCCTTTCCTCTATCCATTCCAAAATTCTGGCAACCACCAGTCTGTTTCCATTTCTAAAATTCTGTCATTTGATGAATATCATATAAATAGAATCATACAGCATATAATAGGGATAATAATTATGCTCTTCTCACTCAGCATAATTCCCTGGAGATTCATCTAACTTGTTGCCTGTATGAATAGTTTATTTTTATTGCTGAGTAGTAGTCCATGGTATGGATGAACCACAGTTTGTTTACCCATTCACCTGTTGAAGGATATCTGGATTGTTTCCTGCTGTTACAAATAAAGCCATTATGAACATTCATGTACAGATTTTTGTGTAAAGGTAAGTTTTCATTACTCTGGGATACATATCCAAGAGTGGAATTACTGGGTCATATAGTAATTGGGTCTATTTCTGGGTTCTCTATTCCATTGATCTACATGTTTATCACTCTTCCAATGCCATACCATCTTGATTACTGTAGCTACAGAGTAAGCCTTATATGGGGTAGAGTGATTACACCCCTTCAGTCTTCTTTTTCATAATTGTTTTAGTTATCTTTCCATATAAATTTTAGAATAAGCTTATCTATGCCTGAAAAAATGAAAATAAAAAACCATGTTGAGATAGAAATTGCATTAAACCTATAGAATAATCTGGAGAGAACTTGGCACCTGTACTCTATGCATCTTCCAATCCAGGGATGCAGCATGTCTCTCCACTGATTTAGGTCTGTCTTGATTTTTTTCATCAGCATTGTTTAATTTTCATCACACAAACCCTGTACAAATTTTGTTAACTGTATATCCAAGTATTTCATCTTCTTTGGAGTGATTGTGTATATGGCATTGTGTTTTTAATTTTGGCTTCTGCATGTTCATTGTTAGAATATAGAAATGTGAGCCATTATAGAATTTTATATTTCCAATATAGAAATGTGCCGGTCTTGTATTTCTGAAATTTTGTTGAACTCATTGATTGTTCTAGGAGGTTTTTGGGCTTTTCTTTTTTCTTAATAGATTTCTTAGGATCTTCTATGTAGACAAACATGTCATTTACAAAAGAGACAGTTTTATTTTTTCCTTTCCAACTTGTTTGCCTTTTCTTTGTTTTTCATGCTTCACTGCAGTGTCTGGAACTTCCAGAACTACGCTGAATGAGAGTATGAGAGCAGACATCCTTGCCTTGTTCTTGGTCTTGGGAAAAGGCATTTGATCTTTCAACTGCTAAGTATAATATAAGCTGTAGGTTTTTTTCTAGACACTCTGTATCAAGTTAAGATAATTCCTCTCTATTCCTAATTTGTTAAGTTTTTATCGTGAATAGGTGTTATATTTTGTTAAATGTGTTTTCTTCATCAATTGCTGTGATAATAGGATTCTTCTTTACTAGCTTGTTGATGTAGCGGGTTCTATAGATTGATTTTCAAATGTTGAATCAGCCTTGCATACCTGGAATAAATCCCACTGGGTTATGCTGTATAATTCTTTTTTATACATTGTTGGATTTCATTTGCTAATTTTTTTAAGGATTTCTGCATGTAAGTTTAATTAAGTTTTAAGGGTGTCTCTTTTTTTTTGAGACAGAGTCTCACTCTCTTGCCCAGGTTGGAGTGCAGTGGCGCGATCTCGGCTTACTGCAAGCTCCACCTCCCAGGTTCATGCCATTCTCCTGCCTCAGCCTCCCAAATAACTGGGACTACAGGCACCCGCCACCATGCCTGGCTAATTTTTTGTATTTTTAGTAGAGACGGGGTTTCACCGTGTTAGCCAGGATGGTCTCGATCTCCTGACCTCGTGATCTGCCTGCCTTGGCCTCCCAAAGTGCTGGGATTACAGGCGTGGGCCACCACGCCCAGCCTTAGAGGTGTCTCTTACAAGCAGCTAACAGCTAGATTTTTTTCTTATTGTTCAACCTGAGAATCTTCTAACAGATGAATTACATTTATTTTATAACTGATATACCTGGACTTATTCCCTTCCTTTTGTTTTATGCTTTCTTTTATGCTTTTGTTTTCTTTTCCTCCTTTTATTCTCCTTTCCTGCTTTCTATTAGATTAAGAAATGTTTCTATATTTACTTTTTATTTCTATTATGTGCTTTCTATTCTTTAATATTGCCTTTCATGTTTAACATTCATACTTGACTTTTTAAAGTATAAAGAATTAGTGAACTAAGAAGACAGACCTGGGCTGGGTGTGGTGGCTCATGCCTGTAATCCCAGCACTTTGGGAGGCCGAGGCAGGAGGATCACAAGGTCAGGAGATCGAGACCATCCTGACTAACACAGTGAAACCCCATCTCCACTAAAAAATACAAAAAATTAGCCAGGCATGGTGGCAGGTGCCTGTAGTCCCAGCTACTCAGGAGGCTGAGGAAGAAGAATGGCGTGAACCCGGGAGGCAGAGCTCGTAGTGAGCCGAGATCATACAACTGCACTCCAGCCTGAGCGACAGAGCAAGACTCCGTCTCAAAAAAAAAAAAAAAAGAAGAAGACAGATCTGCAGAAACCAGAAACCACAGCCTCGTTCTAAGAAATACAGGGTTTTTAAAATATTTTAATTTGTACGACAGCCTCCAATTTTTCATGTTATTATTTGCTTCCTTTCAAGACCCCAAATTAGTCACCATTATTGATGGCTTATTTGTGTTTGTTTGCAATACAGATTGATATCTGCCTTCATATCCATCCATTCCCTTGCTCACTGGTATTTCGTACATCTCACTTCTCCCTTCTGGAAATGCTTTTGAGTCATGCTCTGTCGCCCAGGCTGGAGTGCAGTGCGATCTCGGCTCACTGCAACATCCACCTCCCAAGTTCAAGAGATTCTCTTGCCTCAGCCTCCCGAGTAGCTGGGGTTACAGACATGTGCAACCATGCCCAGCTAATTTTTGTGTTTTTAGTAGAGATGGGGTTTCACTATATTGGCCAGGCTGGTTTTGAACTGCTGGCCTCAAGTGATCCACCCCAGTTGGCCTCCCAAAGTGCTGGGATTACAGGTGTCTAAAACTTTTCAATAAACTTTCACTCCTGCTCTAAAACTTGCCTGGATCTCTCTCTCTGCCTTATGCCCCTTGGCTGAATTCTTTCCTCCGAGGAGGCAAGAATCGAATTGCTGCAGACCTGTACGGATTTGCTGCTGCTAACATCGCCAGCATCTGAGGCTTCCTTCTGTGAGTTATGTTCCTTACTCTCTTCTGATCATGGCCATTCACCTTTCTTTCCTTTGAACTCAACTCTGTATTTTTCATTTGGGGTGGTGAAAAGGTAATATTTTTTTCAGTGTTCTTCTACTTGTATAAGGGGTTCCTACTCATCTAGTTGGTCATATTTCCAGACCCAGAAAGTTGGTATGTAATACATTGTTAAACCTGAAAATAATTGTCTTACCACCAGAATTTCTAGAACAGAAGTCATACACTTGCAGTGTTGGGATAAACCCAACCCGCAGATGTGTTTCTGTTTGGCCTGGACACTTTTGGCCCACACTATGTTTTTTTAAAAATTTCCTTGTAGGAGCCAACTTTTAAAAATCAAGGGATTTCACATAAGAATCCAGATTTTCTAGTTTTTCTTTAAAAACTGAAAGATTTGGCAACAGCAGGCCCATCTTCCATCATAGTACAACCAGCTGGAGTTTAGAAGCACCTGCTCTCCATAGTCAGAGCACATGTTCTGTTTGCTGGAATCTCTCTCCCCCTTCACATTGTCCTATTCAGCTTACTTCACCTTTTAGATGACCTACCTGCCCTCTACGGAAGATATTCTAATTTGCTATTCCAGTCCTAAACTACAAATTGTATCAAGATGTCAAATGTGAATTTTTCTGGTAGACTGGAAGCTCCACGAGGGCAAGAACTGTTGCCAGCTTGTTCTCCACTTTATTCTCCACACCCTGCATGGTGCCTGACTGGTGGTGAGCATTGAATATTTTTATATTTTGAATGAATGAATTAAAGAAGGGATGAGCTATTCTAAAAACAAACAGCCCAACAGTCCAAACAACTCTGTGTTGGAAACCTCTCCAAAATGTTGGCAACACTGAAGCCCTTAATGTTTACATCCTGAGAATTATCCAGTCTTAAGTAATCACAGGCAGCAATGTAGCAAGTGGAAGTTTGTTACTCATTTCCCATATGGTTTTCAACAAGTCTCTTAATTTTCCTCTGTCGCCAACTCTCCTTTGGAGAATGGGCAAAAATACTTCTCTATTCAAGGAAATAACACTAAGATATTCCGTGTTTCTCTGACAAGCTGTGCTGCACATACATGTGACCTGGTATTATAAGGGTCGGTTTTATGCAGCCGAGTCAGCACGGGAAAATCTTAAGTGCACCTGGAAAGAAGCTAGGGTATAATTTCCAGAAATGGGTTATTGAATGACAGCTTCCCCTTTGGTCCAGTGAGAAATTTAATTTGCTAAGGACTCAACACAGGAAGCATTTGCCGATTAAAAATATGTCTAAACAGATGTTCTGCTTAGCCTGGAAGAAGGATCTTAATGCAACTGTCATTATTGGATTTTCTTGGATTACTACTATCTGGAATCGGAGTCCAAATAGAAGGATGTAATTATTTATTATGGCCAAGAGTCCTGCATTTGAAGAGGAGCTCAGGGCGTCTGACAGGATTTAACACGCTGGGGGTAGGGTTGAGGGGGGATAAAGCCTATTTAAATTCTCTGGCTCTGTGAGCGAGCCCTGTCCTCTCTGAAAGAGCAAAGCGGTTGTTGCTTTTCAATCTTCTATTTCCAGCCGAAGGCACAGCCATGTCATAAACAGAACCAGGCCTGAGCCAGCCTTCTCCAGTGAGGAAGTGCAATTTTTAGATTAGGCAATTGGTCATTCCCACAATGGAAGTAAACACGCTGACAGCTCAGCCATCTGCATAACCGTCACCCCAAAGGTGACGGGTGAATTTGCACCTCACCTGCAGCAATCTCGAAAGGCTGAAGGCCCCTCAGTAAAGGGGAGACTAGATCATTCTGCACAGTGGTTCTCAAACCTGGCTGCACATTAGATTCAACTGGGGAGCTTTTAAAAAATTCTGGTGTCTGCCTTCCTGCTCTGAGATTGAGAATCAATTGGCCTTAGAGTGGAGTCAAGGCACCTGCAGTTTCTAAAGCTCCCCAGGTGATTACAAAGCTCAGTGAAGTTTGGGAACCACTGATACAGCCCAAAGGTTAAGATCAAGGGGTTTGGGGTCAGGGGGACTTAAGCTCAAGATAAATGCTGCCATTTGCTACCTACATGGCTTTGGACAAATCACTTCCCCTTCGGAGCCTCACTTCTTGCTGCAGGGCGGTGGTGACCCAGGTAATGAATGTCAAATGCCTGCAGTGAGTAAGGGCTCAGTGTGAGCTGCCACAATGGCTATGAAAGTCTGCATTTGAGACGGCCTAAAAAGGAGGGCCTGAAGTTCGTTGGGCTCAGTTGTTACACCCAAGTAAACTGACATAAGTGATGCTGGGAATTCCAGCCTCGAGTGCTGTTTTGCACCCAAGTTTGTGGGATGCCTGTCCTCTGGTTCAACCAGATTCCATTATTATTTGCTTTCACACAAAGCCCCTAGGAAATGTTACTGAAAGTGAAAGGTCCATTCTCTTTCATGAATATGGTTCTGGAAATCAGGCTCTATCAAAACAGTCACAGCTTCATTCATGGAGCAGTTGCACACTCCATTTCATTAATCCCATTATCAGCGCTGAAATGCATGCTGAGCTCTCATCTCCAGAGGAGGGAGAGCCTTCTGACCAAAGGGTCTGCCGGAGGGGATGTTGAGTGAGCATTTCAGCCTTTTCCCCCTCCCCAAAGCTGGAGGCACAAATCCCCACCGTCAGGGCTGAGGGGAGCCACATAATGCCAGGAAATAAACCTGCTGCCGAAACTGGGCACTTCCCTCAGATCCTTTCTCCTGCCTGGGCGGTCTCTTTTCCTGGGGGTGGTGGAAGGGGGGCGAGTTGTGATTAAAGGGAACCTGAGATTGACACAACGTGTCTTATCTTTCATTCAAATAAAAGCAAGAGGCATCCAGGGCTGGCGCCGACAGCATCCTGAGGGTTGGGATGGGAAGGATGGAGGGATTGGTTAGAACGGCCTGCCCTCACCTCACTTCGAGATTTCCTTCCTCCTCAGGACTACCCCGGATTCTTAAAGACATGCTTGTCTGCTGCTGTAATGCAGAGTGGAAGGACTGGCCTAGCCTGCACATTCCTTATCCTCTTCGAACAAACCAGGGCCATTTGGGGGAACTGCAGACTAGGGGACTGCTATCATCACCCTCCCTGAAAAGCCCAAGATTCTTTGTTGCAGTGTGGGTGCTGTGCACAACCCCACTAGAGGCAGAATTTTAATGGGCCACAGCTGCCGTCTTCCTTCCTGTCCTCTGTAATTGTGTTTCTATGCAGCTGTTGCACAGCTGTGGAATCCCAGTCCAGAGGTAGATGATGCACTTTCAATGCTGGATAATATAATTCCTGGAGGTGGAGGTGGGGAGAAGGAAATGGAAAAGCTACATTCCTTGAGCCTCTTTTAAGTTCCAGACACCTGGCTATGTGCATTACATAAATATTATTTCTAATTCCCTCTAAACCTCATACAAGCAGTTAAATAACTTATCCAAAGTCATAGCTACTAAGTGGATGAGCTGGAATTCAAAACCAAGTGTGTCTGACTGTCCAAGTTTATAGTTGGGTCATTTTACACCCAACGAACTAGTAAATATCAAAAACTCTGACAATATCTATTGCTGGGGAGCAGAGGCAAAGGGGGAAGGTGGTAGATAGTCTCCAAATATGGCCACCAAGTCCCCTTATCCCTGTGAGGTCATGCCGCTTCTCTCGTGAAGGAGTAGAATCTATTTCTCTCTCCTTGAATCTGGTCTGGTCTTTTGGCTTATTTTGTTAATAGAATGTAGCAGAAGTAGCATTCTTGAAGTTTTGAGTCCAGGCCTTAAATGGACTGGCAACTTCTGCTCCTTCCCTCTGGGAAGCCAGTCACCATGCTATGAAAAGTTTCTGATGAGACAGCTGAATGGTGACAGTCTGCATGGACAGCAGGGCCACAAGGAGGCACATTGGGGCACTGCAGGTGTAGCTAAAGTTTTTTTGGACCTTCCAGACCAGTCCACCTGCTAGATAAATTCAGTCAAGTGAGTGACCCCAGATGGCATCAGCCAAAGAACCACCCCACTGAACCCAGTCAACCCCCAGAATCATGAAAATAACAAACCATTGTTTGAAGTCACTAAGTTTGGGTGTGGTCTTTATGCAACAATAAATCACATAAATAAGGAAGAAAAAATGAGTGTGGCATCTTTGTCACTGCAGTGTGATGACAAACCCTGCTGGATTCATTCACACATGCTCCATTTTTACCACTAAGTGCTGATCATTTGTGGCAAAGTGAAGGACCATTGAGTACCAGATGTCTGGGGAGCCCATAAACTTATAAGTCAAAATACCCTTAAATAAGCAAAGCAGAAAAACACGGATCTGAAAGCAAGCCCTGCACATAGTCCAAACAACAAGCTGTACAGCCAAGAAACAAATGCAGATTAGTTACATGGGTGACTAAAGGATCTGCCTCTCTCTAAAAGAAGTCAAATTGAAGAAGAAGATCAGCAACCCAATAGGAAAATGGGCACAGGACAGGAAGAGGCGATTCCCACTGACAAACATAGGAAAAAATGTTCAAAGGCACCAGCAGTCAGAGGAGTACAAATTAAATATCAATAAGCCACAGCTTACTTGTTAAAAACACTGATAATGAGTTCTCCCTACTGCTAGTAAGAATATGGGAAAGGAGTACATTTATAAGTTGCTATGGAAATGTGAATTGTTACACCTTTTGAAACACAACCTAGCAACATCTATTACAAGCACACTAAATATGTAAGGATATATGTTCAGAAATGTTTACTGCAGTCATTATTCATGATGGCAAAAGCTTGAAGGGAACTGAATGCTAATTGATAAGGAAAACACTGAATAAATTATGATCTGTCCATATCAGTAATATCTACTCAAAAGAATACATTTAGGTTATAACTAGTGCCTTGGAGGGGTTGTGCCCATGAGGTATTGATGACAAAAGCATGATGCAGAAAAAATGTGTATCAAATATGATTCTATGTTTTAAAACAATGACAAAGCCGGTATCTGTATTTATGTTTAGATGTGTGCTTATATACGTATATCTCTGTATATATATCAATGTATGTGCATGGAGAAAAATATGAAGGCTGTATACAAAGTCACTAGCACGCATAACCTGGGAAAGTGTAGAGGGTTGATAAGTGGAAAAAAGAACCCGAAAGGAGGTGGCCACATTAAAGAGAAAAGAAAAAGAAGATAACACTTTTAAAAGTATGATGATATTATCGAATTTATGCATTTGTGTAAAATTACATATATGCAAGTATATATGTAAAAATGTAAAATAGCATGAAAGCTGAAACACAAAATAAATAATGATTTCTATTTCATTCCTACAGAGGTGTCCCTGAGACATACGATTCTGGCATTTAAAAATTATTCCTTGGCCAGGCGCGGTGGCTCACGCCTGTAATCCCGGCACTTTGGGAGGCTGAGGCGGGCAGATCACGAGGTCAGTAGACCAAGACCGTCCTGGCTAACATGGTGAAACCCCTTCTCTACTAAAGATACAAAAAATTAGCCAGGCATGGTGGCGGGCGCCTGTAGTCCCAGCTACTCAGGAGGCTGAGGCAGGAGAATGGCGTGAACCCAGGAGGCGGAGCTTGCAGTGAGCTGAGATCGCACCACTGCACTCCAGCCTGGGCAACAGAGCGAGACTCCACCTCAAAAAAAAATTTTTTCTTTTGCTTTGCTGTGAAGTTTGTGTAGAAGAAATACCACTGCTGACTGTGAATCATGATTCCTGCAGGATGCAGGCCAGACGGAAGTCCAGCAGCCCCTCTCCTCCAGCACTGCTTCTGAAGAGGAGAAGCTTCTCCAAAATAGAAGTGTCCAGTGATCTCCGAGCTAGAAACTCTTAAACAACCAGCAGACCACACTCAGGTCTGAGCATCTGCATACAGACAGGCAGTGGCGGTGCTTCTGGACAGGCTCCTGACTCCCTGCCCACAGCCAACCAGCCCCTTACCTGCTTCCCACTTAGTAGCCCATGGAATCTCTAATCTACACCTCCCCCACAATCCCCACTCCAGTTTTATTTTTCTTCTTTGCCTCCCTCACCCATTCATTCTCTCAGACACTCAGTTCTCAAAGCCACATTATTTGCCACTCCCAGGTCTTCAGGGACATTGACTCATGATCCATGCACAAGGCAGAAAAGTCCAGCCAAGAGAGCAGAGTTTATCTGAGAGCTATGCTGTTCCTGACCACCTTCCATCCCTTTCTGAGAGTTTATCTGAAAGCTATGCTGCCCTTCCGTCCCTTTCGCCAGCAGCACACCAGCCCTGCTCACGCCCACAGACTTCAGTGCTTCTAGTCCATCTCAGCCAGTAAGATAGGAAATGATTCCATAAGAGCTATCCAAGGCCATGGACTAGGGAAGAGAGAATGGGAGTGACTGCTTAATGAGTACAGAGTCTGCTTTGGGGGTGATTAAAAAGTTCTGGAACTCAATAGGGGTAATGGTTACATAGCATTGTGAATGTACTTAATGCCACTAAAGGGTATGCTTTAAAATGGTAAGTCTTATGTCACGTGTATTTTTCCACAACTGAAAGAAAACAAGGTACCCAAAGACCTGGTGAGGGCTCACATTACCCTTTCCAGCTTCCTTGGTGCCAGTGTCCATGGCTGTGGTGTCTGGGCTGCTCTCAGATGCCTGCTCTTCAAGCCCACCTAGAGGAATGGAGAAGAAAGAGGCATGAGGACACATCAGCCTTCTCTGCATCAGCACCAAGGGATGAGGGAGCAAACCTGGTCACCTGGGGATGATCACAATCACCGTGGATTCGTAAGCTTCATTCCACACATCAACTGAGCCCTTACCACGTGGCCCCACGCTATTCTAGATGTGAGGGCAAAAACAAACCTGCTTTTTTTAATAACCACACACATCAGTCACAAATTAATAAAAGTATAACTCTCCTGGATCATTTCAAGGGCACCCAGAATCAAATTTACAAAGTTACCAGGCAACCCCAAAATCAGCTTCCTCACCCCCGCTCCACCTCCATAAGAAAGGCCAAATGCAAATAGGATCCTCTCTGGGCCTGGAGTCCTCCTGGTGCAGAACGCAGGGAGACGTGCCCAGGGCTGCCGAATACTCAATGTGTCCCGTGACTGCTGCCTTTGTTACCCTGTGCACTCTCTCAGTATTTGGGTTTCCTCTGTGGGGTAAGTCTCCGTGTAGGAATCTGCTGTGTTGACCTTATAAATTACGACTCCATAGACACTCTGTTCACGAAGGACAGTGATGCTTCTACGTGTTTGCTAGTAGCCATCATTTATAAACTGTGTTAACACTTGTCTCTCCCAGGAATGTGGCCAATCACCAAATATCTGTTTGACCTACTATGGGCCAGGTGCAGTTCCAGGCACCACGAATCCAGCAGTGAACGAGACAGGTGAGTTCCTGCTCTCAAGAGGTGTCCATTCTAATTGGAAAGCTGGACCATAAACCGCAGGTAAGTAAATTGATGAATGAGATCATTGCAGGTTTGGAAAATGCTCTGAAGAAGATCAAAACCAGTGCGTGATAGAACGTGAGCTGCTTATCTGGTGAGCTGCTTATCTGGTGGTTGGAGAGGGGCCTCAGGGAGGTGGGATGGCAGTGAGATCTGAAAGGCAGGAAGGATCTGGCCATGTGGAGATCTGGCCAGAGCATCCTCCGCAGGGGAAGGATCCAGAAGGAGCCTAGATGGGGATTGAGCTTGTCATGAGAGGGACAGCCGCAGTGGGCAAGTGGGAACAGGGCCGGAGAGGGAGGCAGGCCCACAGGGCCTTGCCAACCAGGCTGTGTTTTGTGACTTTATTCTCTTTGTTACAGGAACCCTGTAGAGGGTTTAAAGCATGAGAGGAATGTGTTTTTATCTGTGTTTTACCAAGACTGCGCTGGGACACAGGCAGACAAAAGCAAAAGCGGAGTGAACAGTTAGGAGCCTTGCAAGTGTCCGGGTGAGACAGGGTGGTGGCGTGGACCAGACACTGCAGTGGAGGTGCTGGGACCTGTCGTGTTAGGGAACAGTCATAGGCAGAGCTCGCAGGTAGGGCTAGTGGATTCGATCTGAGGAAAGACGGGGGCCACCTATGCCACCTGCCCTTGGAGTTTGAATAACTGGGTGGGTAGTGACACCAGGGAGCAGATTTGAGGACAAAGACTATATCCAGGAGAGACTATTACACACACGAAACCACATCAAAGCAACCGAAGGACAATCTATTTTTAAACAAAAAAATTATTCCTTGCATTTATTTAGAAACTTACAGCTTACAAGTCAGTTTCCCAGTCTCCCCTTTAACCCTGATCAGAACATTTTATGTGTAATCCCATTTTCCAGAGGAGAGAACTGAGGCCCAAAATGTTTAACCCAGGGTTGCCCAGCCCATCAGGGAAGATGAGGGCTCAGGACACAGTCTCCTGGTCACACACCCGGTGGTCTTCCCTGTCCTCACAGATAAAGGCTTTCCACGCTGCTCAACCAAGGCTCACATGGCACCACGAGCCCAACCCCTGGGCCTGTATGACCCTGGAGACAGCCACATGGTCCCACTCCCAACTCCTCACATGCAGGCCATCACTTTCCCTCTCTGTGACCGTGACCTGGGCAGTGGCTGCAGCTGCCAGGTCTCCTATACAGAAGGTCCCACTACAGCCAGGCGGAGATGGGAGGCTCCGCGCCTGCATCCTGCTGGTTCCGCTGCCTCCTGGCCAACCTGGAATCCACTCACACACTCCCTGCAGCTGCCGGGTGTTCGCTGCCAGCTCCTGGCCCTCTGGGTATTCATCCAGTTGCAGCAATATCATTTCCTCTCGGGCTAAAGGTCAGGGGAAATCCTGATGGTATGAAATCTCTCAGCAGCAGAGGAATGTACCACCTGTGGCGTGGAGGCGAGCTGGGGCCGACGCTCTGGGTCTAGCTCAGCCTCACTCAGCTGTGCAGCTGTGGTGGGGAACTCGGGTGTTAGTATTTTTCATCTGTCAAATGGGCTATTGCAAGGACCAAATGAGGTAATGGGTTTGTTCAGGCATTCGTTCATTCAACAAATATCTATCCAACACCTGCTACAGGCCAGACGCTGTGTCTGCTGCTTGGGATATGATGCAGAAGAAACTGTGCCCTGACTTCATGGAAATTATATTCTGATGAAGGGTAGGGGAAAAAATGACAAACAAATAGCGAACCAGATATTTAGGTCTGGAGGATGTAGGTGGATATCTGGAGAGAAGCATTTCAAACTATGGGAACAGCAAGTGCAAAGGCCCTGGGGTGGGAGTGTGCTTGGTGGGGGGGAGGTGTGTATGACTGGAATGGAATGAGTGAGGAAGAGAGAAGGAGATGATGAGGTCAGCAGGCAGTGGAGGGTCTGGAGGATCTGCTCATATGGGGCCTTGCAGGCCATTCAGGATTTTGGCTTTTATTCTGAGTGAACTAGATGGGATCCAGAGGACATGAAAGGGCTTTATAACTGCACTGGTTTTGTATATGACAGGGATAATAGGTAGTGAATAGGAGTGGGGAGACCAAGTGCCCCCCAGTGATGGAGGGGGGAAAGAATTAGTGTTTACTGTCCCAATTATGGTGCAAACCATGTGCTAAGAACAGTGCCAAGTGCTTTTCCTCACCTTCAGTTTTATATGTGCAGTCTCATGAAGACCCAATAACAAACGGACCATGAACAGATGAGGAAACAAGGCTCCAAGAGGTGAAATGACTTGCTTGTCTTGAGGAAGCAGAGAGAGTTAGTAAAGGTGATGGCTGAAGGTGGGTCCTGTCTGACCCCCAAGCCTGTACTCCTCTTCAGCCTCAGTCACAGAAAGAACGAAGAGAACAAGGGAGGTGCCTGGTAGAGGCTGCTTATTCAGGGATACAGGGCATTGCCCATCCAGGAGGTCTGTAAGAAGACATATGAAGTGATGGGTCTAGCTCAGCTTGAGATAAGGCTGGAGCCATGGCAGTTAAGAATATAGAGCCCTCCTCTGTCCTTATCAACAAGAGATGGAAGGTTCTGTCTTTTATCTCAGAAAGGAAGCCGGGGACCTACCTGGAGTTAATGTGGCTTGGCCACATTTCATCTCCTGATGAAAACCCTTCCATGGCTCCCCCCTGCCCTTGGGATAGATTCCACCTCCTAACACCACTGATGAGGCCCTTAGTGATATGGCCCTGCCAGCCTCCTCCACCAGGTACCTCAAGCCTCCTCTCCTTCTACTCCCTCCACTGCCACTCTGTGCTCAGCTGCATTAAGTGACTTAGAGTGCCTTGGCTTTCTATTTTCCTCTTATTGCACACTTTCCTCAACCACACCCACCTCTTCATCTGGCCAAACCCTACTGGTCCTTCAAGTCTCCATGTAGATACCACTTCCTCTGAGCATCCGCCCCCCTGCTCCTCTTGGGGTAAAAGTCATTCTCTCTGTTCCCACAGCCCCTGGCCTTATTCACCACCCTCTCCACAAGGTACTAGGATCCATTTACTCAGCTGAATCCCCTATGATTTAGCTTTTCACATCTTGAAGGAAGGGATTTTGTTATGTCTAATAATGAATACCCAGCACCAGGCCTGGCACATGGCAAGTACTGAGTAAAATACAGAACGGATGGATGAAGCGATGGATTGATGGGTAGGTGGGTGAATGAATGCATGGATGGATGGATGGATGGATGGATGGATGGATGGATGGATGGATGAATGGATGGATGGATGGAGTCATGTAGGCATGGAGTCATGCCTACGAGTCATGTAGGCAGTGTTTAAAAAGAGAAATCAATTATTTCTAACTCAGCTTAACTGTTGGAAAAATAATTGTCTTTATCAGCTTTTATGGAGAGAAGGAGGCAGCTATTCTTGGAACAATGGCTCTCAACTTTGGCCGTGATTTGAATCACCTGGGAAGCCTTTAAAAAAATACTGGCGTCTGGGTCCCACCCCCACCCCCGGAGGTTCTTATTTAATTGGTCTGGGGCATGGCCTGGGAATGGGGAGTTTAAAGAGTTCCCCAGGTGATTCTATGGTGGCAGCCAAGGTTTAGATTTGCCACTCACAGCACCCTGTAAGAGGAAGCCTCACCTTGTGCTATTTTCTTACTCCCAACCTCTCTCCTCCTGAGCTCACCAGGAATGGAAGACATGGACTTGGAGACAGACACTTTGAACACTAAGAAAAGCCATGTCTCACGTCGAAATCGATAAAAACTGTTTCTCCGTTTCAATAAAAACCGGCAAATGAGTACGACAGGTGTGGCTCTAGCTATAACTGCAGCTGCAGGCACCATAGAACAAGGAAGAGAGAAACAGCCTGATGCAGACAAAGACTGAGGGCAGGGAGAGGAGAGCTTTCAGGGTATGGGGATGTGTTTTTCCTTGGGTGTGATTGCAAGACAAAAAAAAGTTTGAAAAAAATACATATATATCCCCATATTTGATCTTTGCTTAATTACCTCTTCGGTGAGAGGATATGCAAAGACCTTGTAGATTTCATTAGTCACAGAGGTTTATTCAAACGTCTCCTTTGCATAAGAAACCCAGGCTTACAGCTGGTCTCTGGGAAAGAATGCCCTCCAGGCCTTGAAAAGAGAGCTCCCGGCCTGTTCAAGCTCTCACTGAAACACAGCAGAGGTCAGCGGCCCGTGATGCATGGGCCCGGCTGAAATGTTTCTATCCAGCATTTGCAATTCAATCCCACAGTTTCCTTTATGGAACAATTCACTAAATTCAGAGTTGTTCTTTTTTCTAATTCACCATATAATTCACCTCCCAAGTTCAATTAAGAAGCAATCTGTTAGCAACTTTGGGAGCAAGCTGCTTTTCTTTGGGAAAGCCCAATTTTCTTCCGCTCTCAACAAAAAGTGCCTTAATTAGATGCATCATATGAGACATTGATGTACACACAACGCCCCTCCACCATAATTAATGAAATATTAACTGTATACACCCAAAGACATCTAGGCAGAAAGAGATGGGCTTTTCCAAAGCCCTAGGGGCAAAGCCTTGTGCCATAGATTAATATTGCCCATCTGAACAACAGTGACTATGAATTCATATTCATTAATATCATTCATAAACAAAACTCTATATTAATTATTCCTTTCATCTCTTATTCTTAAAGACTAACATTACTTGGTCCTTGGTTCTCTTGAACACGAGAATACCTACGATTTTTTAACGCCAGCATTTAACTTTAAATGCCAATTCTTTGCAGGTACTTCACATATGTTCTCTATTTAATCCCCAAGCCAATCCTCTAAGGTGGGTATTATTCCCATTTTATATGCAGGGTAACCGAGGCTTAGAGCAGTTAAGACATCACCAGGGACACACCGCCATTGGGTGGAGAAGTTGAGATTCTCTCCATATCGGTCTGATATCAAAGCCCTTCATAGACATTACATACTAAAGAAACCTTGCAGGACGGCAGCCTTAGCTCTCAGGTTTACTCATTTTTTAATACTGTATTTACAGCTTTGACCCACGAGAGCTAAATCTATCATAAAACTGCAGTGCTTTACTTTAAGAAAAAGAAAAAAATATATATCCAGCACAAAATCCTAAAAATCACTTTATTCCTACTCCATTCATTCAGTACGCCTTGGTGGAGCACCTGCTTTGGGCAGCACTGTGCTGGGTTTCTGCAGGCAGTGCCTGCCCTCTTGGTGCCTGCATTCTGATGGAGGGGATGGAAATTAACAATAAATAATGAGATCATTTCGTGGGATTAAGCACTTTGAGGAAATTAAAACAGAGTTGTATGTCAGAGCAGTGGGGGATGGGAGTCCTAGCAGGGTCTCTCAGAGTCGGTGACATTTGAGCTAAGTGATGACAGATGGATATCCATCTGGGGACAGTATTCTAGCAAAAAACAAACAAATGAAAACTGCAAGGAAAAAAGTCCTGAGGAGGGAAAGTAAGAGTCCAGTGTGGCTGGAGCTGGGGCTGGCGAGCAAGATAGGAACTGTCACCTGCGAGGGACACAGGTCCAGCTCAGGGCCAGCTAGAGCAAGGCCCTTGAGTCTTACCTTTCTGACCATGTCTTAGGCCATCTTAATTTGCTGGGCCCTTAGGTCACATGTAATCTGCACAGCAATCCTGTAAATAAGTACTGTTATTCCTCTTTTAAGGAGGAGAAAACTGAGGCTCATGAATAAGTTGTTCAAGGTCACCCAGCTAGTCAATGATTGAATGTGCATTTCAAGGAGGGCCCATCTGACTCCAGAATCCATGCTCACAAAGCCTGCCCTCTACCCTAGACGGGTACAGGTGTGGCCTGAGCAAGCATCCTGGGGAAGGGCAATGAATGAATGAATGAAACATCTGCACAACTTTGTTGGAAAATTACCTGCAAGACACATCAATCAGGTAAAGTATTCATTATTCATTAGAAAAAAAATTAAAAGGCAAAGCCCTTTTAAAAGGTTGATTCAGGAATGAACAAGGCAATCGCTACAGCACTAAAGCAATCAATGTGTAATCTTAAGCAATTCAATGCCAAGTAACTTTTATATCCATGCCAAATTTCATATGCTACAGAAGAGAAAGGGAAAATGAGTTAAAAGATCATTGCCAGATTTTGTTTGTGAAATGATTTAATATTGGCAAGTGTATAATAAAATGGGAATGCTTATACACTTCTGGTGAAGGAGGACTATAAATTGGTAACACTTCATGAGGTAATTTCATAGGACTAATCAAAATCTTTTAAAACAGGCAATAAGGCTGGGTGCAGTGGCTCACACCTGTAATCCCAGCACTTTGGGAGGCTAAGGTGGGCAGATCACGTGAGGTCAGGAGTTCAAGACCAGCCTGCTCAACATGGCGAAACCCCGTCTCTACTAAGAATACAAAAATTAGCCAGGCGTGGTGGCGCACACCTGTAATTACAGCTACTCAGGAGGCTGAGGCAGGAGAAACATTGGAGCCCAGGAGGTGGAAGTGGCAGTGAGCTGAGATCACACCACTGCACTCCAGCATGGATGATGAAATGAGACTCTGTCTTAAAAAAATAAAATAAAAATAAGTAAAACAGGCAATAATATGACTTCTAGATACCTGTATTAAGGAATTAATTGGCAATGAAGTCAAAGGATGTTCATCTCAACATTTTGTATAATCAAAAAGGCTATAGCAACTACACCCCCAACAGGGGTGGTGAAATAAATTATGACATAATAGAACACTACGTAACCTTTTAAACTGTTTTAGAAGGAAGTTTACTAGGTGAGAAAGTGCTCAGATTATAAGTCAAAAAACAGGTTAGGAAATATAATTCAATATAAATTCAGTATAAATTCAGTAGAATCCAGTATGATTCCATCTTTTCTTTAAAAAAATATGCAAAAAACATGCTGAGAAAATGCTGGATGGAAATCACCACACTGTCCATTGTGATTATCTCTGGTTGGTGACTCTGGGGTGAATTTTATTTTCTTATATACTTTTGTAATTTCCAAATTTTGTTCAACATATTACTTTATAATCAGGAAACAGAGGCTTATTTTTTAAAAGAACTAGATTACATCATACACTATGCCTGCACTTTGTAGTGTGCACCTGCACACACACACACACACACACAGTTGTCAGGGAAACCTTTTTCTGATGAGAAAGAAACATAGTTGTGTTTATGCAGATGGAAAAGTTGTAATCCAATCTTTTTTTTCTGCTTTTCTGCTCTGATCACAGAAAGAAAAAATACCGAGTCCACACCTTGGCAAGATGGAGGAAAGAAAAGCTTTTGCGGGGGAATGAGACGGGACCTGCCAGTGCTTTCTCTCCAACAGTGCTGGGAGGGCTCTTCTGAGATCCTATCTCCCATTCTCTAGTCAAGATCACTGGCTCCTGCCTGGGTCCTGGCACTGGCTGATGAAGTCTCAGAATTTGCTCCTGCCCCCAGGCAGAGGCCCTCATGCAAATTTGAGCTGTTTCCAGTGCCTTCAGCCAGAAGTCCATTTTGCTTGGTGTTGGACCCTCCTCTCCTCCGGCATGCCTGTGTCTGCATTCTCCCTGTTCTCTGGTTGTTGGATAAGTGACTGCCAGACGTTCCCCTTAGGCATGCTCTTAGAGTACCTCTATTGCTCACCTGGCATCAAACCTCCAGTTCTCCCCTGGCCCCTGGACTCAGGTATCCTTGTCTACCTGGTCCATATCTATTATATCTTTTATGGCCTTGGCTTCTTGGCTGTACCCATTATTTATTGCTGTATATCAAACCATCCCTCCTCATAGGGTTGTTACGAAGATTGAGAGAGAGAATACATGCAAGGCAGAAAACAATGCCTGGCCTGTAATCAGCACTCACTGAGTTAGTGATCACAGCTATTATTATTATCTTTATTGACTCTAACTGTTCTGAAGTCTGAAGGAGCAGAATAGATTGAAACACTAAGCCATATTTTATACCTGAAGCACCACAAGCTGAGGAAGAAGTTCAAGTTCTCCTCAAAGCAGATTTAACAAAACCAAGTTTAGGCTGAGAACCCATGGACAGTCATTGACAGTGAAAGGAAGGCATCCCACTGTTCCCCAGGCATGGTATTTCTTTAAACCTTTCTCCATATGGTGCTTGCCCATGACAATGTGAGATATCAAATAGCAGTAAAAAAATTAACTAAAGATAAATTAGCCGGGCATGGTGCCGGGAGCCTGTAGTCCCAGCTACTTGGGAGGCTGGTGTGAACCTGGGAGGTGGAGCTTGCAGTGAGCCAAGATCCCGCCACTGCACTCCAACCTGGGTGACAGAGCGAGACTCCATCTCAAAAAAAAAATAAAAATAAAATAAATAAATAAATAATTTATTAAAGATATAATCTAAGAAAGGACTCAAGTGTGACTAGGTTATATGGAGTCATCCTGTTATCCCTGAGACAGTGGAGCTGATTGGCCAAGATACACTGGGTAATTGTCAGAGGCGTTTGAATCAGAGCAACTCCATCTCAAATAGGGGATGAGTAAAATAAGGCTGAGACCTACTGGGCTGCATTCCCAGGAGGTTAAGGCATTCTGAGTCACAGTATGAGATAGGAGGTCAGCACAAGATACAGGTCATAAAGACCTTGCTGATAAAACAGGTTGTGGGAAAGAAGCCGGCCCAAACCTACCAAACCAAGATGGCCACAAGAGTGACCTCTGGTCATCCTCACTGCTACACTCCCACCAGCACCGTGATAATTTACAAATGCCATGGCAACATCAGGAAGTTACCCTATATGGTCTAAAACGGGGAGGCATGAATAATCCACCCCTTGTTTAGCATATTATCAAGAAATAATCATAAGAATGGGCAACCAGCAGCCCTTTTGGGCTTCTCTGCCTATGGAGTAGCCATTCTTTCATTCCTTTACTTTCCTAATAAACTTGCTTTCACTTTATGGATTCACCTCAAATTCTTTCTTGTGCGAGATCCAAGAACCCTCTCTTGGGGTCTGAATCGGCACCCCTTTCCAGTAACGTAATGGCTTCCAAATTGCAGGCTAGAGCTTCACTGAGGAAACTGATCATGTTTATTGGTTATTTTGTACGTGCCAAGGACTGTGCTTGCTACCTTATGAGCATTTCCTCATTTAGTTCTTAGCACAGTCCTGTGAGGTAGAGTCTATCACTAGCTTTAGTTACAAATGAGAGAAGTGAGGATTAGAAAACTTTCAATAACTCACCAATAGGCACACAGGTAGTAAGAGGCAAAACCCAGATTCAATCCCAGGCCCATCTGCCTCTACCGATAGCCTTTATAATACAAGGCTAGGTATTCCAGCCTCAATCCTCGATAGCAAATATCCCAATAGGAAGGGTCAGGAAAATCCTAGCTCCTTGCTCCCTGGGCAAGACAAAAGGTCACCTTCACAAGGAGATCTTTGGGAGTGCATATCTCAGGGATGATTCTGAAGGCTCACAGATACATGTGTGTATTCTGAGGTGTGAAGTTCCCAGGAGACAGGGGCAGGGCCTCTGAGGAAGAGGAGAAGAGAGGAGCTGGCAAGGAGAAGACAGATGACAAATGAAGCCTGAGTCCGCAGGGAAGCTGTCCCTGGTAACCTGCTCTCTGCCTCCCCAGGGTAACTCCATTCCACCAGGCAGCTGCCCCAAGGGCACTGACAGTCAGACCTCTCAGCCCCCAAACCAGGAATCAGACCAGAAGTCCTTGAAGACTGAGCAGGTCCTTCCTCAGGAATAGAAAGTTGTCCCCTCCAGACATCAAGGAGGGCCCCTTCAATTCCGGCTGAGCTCAGAACCACTGGATGCCCTCAGAGCCATCCAAGGTGCAGGCCTCTGGCCAGGGCTTACCACCTGCCTCAAATCAAATCAGATCCACAATGTGCCAGGGTATGTGGGAGACACAGCTGTAACCCAGGCACTGCCCACCTGCAGGAGCCACAAGGCACAAAGAACAGTGCAAGCAACCTGGTGAAGGAACTCGTACTCCCAACCTGGTCCCCAGGGGAGCTTGCTGGAGGCAGCATTAAGGACAAGAAGGTTTTCAACAAATGGGGATGGGAGGGAGTCAGTTAGGATAGAACATAGAAGGGAAACAACACGTCCAATTTGGTAGCACAGCCTTTCTGACCCCAGTGGTTTTGGAAAGATACCTAATTTTTCTGAGCCTCAATTTTCTAATCCATACAAATGGGTATAATAGGTGCTAACTTTTCAGGTTGTGAGCAGCAGCTAATGCTATGTCTGGCACATTGGAGGGACCCAGACATAACCTTACTGATGATTATTTTTGGGTCCCCTTGGAAGGCCTCAACCTCCTGTATCTTGGTGACCACACTGCAGCCTAGGCTGTGGCCAGGACCACGGCTGAACCAGCCTCCCTGCCTCCTCAGGGAAAGCTCTTCCCAGGCCCCAGCCTGCTGCACCCCAGTCTTCCTCCGGGCAGTCCTCGGGCCAGGACTGCCCGGAACTCACCTGGCTGAATGACAGCTTGTCTCTGTCCTACCCCATGGTCCAGACTTCAGCAGGGTGTTCAGAGCACATTCTGGTTTCATTTAGTCGGAAGAAAGGAAGAGAGGGAAGGGAAGGCAGACAAGAAGGAAGTAGCTGCTCCTTCCTTCACAGAAACAACGGTCAGCTGAACAGCCACTGGGGCCTGGCTCTTTTTGGTTCAGTGAAATTGTAGAGGGAAACTCCTTTTCCTCAAGGGCTCTCAGGGGATTCTTAAGGGGCCTCTCGTTCATGCAGACTTCCAGAAGTTTCTAAGGGGGGTGCTTTCTGAAGCAGGAAGGAGTCGGGTATGGTGGCTGTGGAGCTATAGAAATGCTTGGGGGTAGGGTGGGGAGATCAGACCGCAGCCTTCACAGCTGAGGGTGAAGAGGAAGGGACAGCAGGGATCTGGGCGCACAGCGGGACACCAGTTAAATTCTTCCCAGAGATGCTGAAGGCCAAAAATTGGACTGGAGGCTAAAAGCCTAAGAGGAAGATTCTAGAATAAACTTCTCAGCCTCCATTTGTTTCCTTCGTGCCCACTAAGCATCATCGGCAATGATCTCATTTATTCGCTTATGTTTTTATTGTCTGCCTCCCCAACACCTTCTAAAACGCAAGCTCCATCTCCTTTGCTGATGTCTCCCCAGCTCTGGGACGATGCCTGGCCTATAAGAGGTGGTGGCTGCTGGGGGTTGGGGTGGGAGGATTGGGGGGCAGGGGAATAGGGAAAAGGGAGGCTGTAGGATGTGAGGCCAGCAGGACGTGGATGCTGCTCACCAGGCAGGAAACCATGATGGTCTGAGGTGTGGAGAGGGGGAGGAGAGCTGCTTAGGTGATGAGACGACCACTACCCTGCTGGATGGGAAGAGATGAAGGGAAAGCCTTGCTCTGCTCTCAGAGACCTGACAAAGGCACCCACTTGGCCATTCTTCACACTAAAATTTATCCGCCAGGAGCAGTGGCTCACGCCTATAATCCCAGCACTTTGGGAGGCTGAGGTAGGCGGATCACCTGAGGTCACGAGTTCGAGACTAGTCTACCCAACATGGAGAAACGCTGTTTCTACTAAAAATACAAAAATTAGCCGGGCTTGGTGGCGGGCGCCTGTAATCCCAGCTATTCGGGAGGCTGAGGCAGGAGAATCGCTTGAACCTGGGAGGAGGAGGTTGCAGTGAGCCGAGATTGCGCCATTGCATTCCAGCCTGGGGGACAAGAGCGAGACTTCGTCTCAAAAAAAAAAAAAAAAAAAAATCAGCCAGGCGTGGTGGCACACACCTGTAGTCCCAGCTACTAGGGAGTCTGAGGTGGGAGAATTACTTGAACCCAGGAGGCTGAGGTTGCAGTGAGCCGAAATCGTGCCACTGCACTCCAGCCTGGGCAACAGAGCAAGACTCTGTCAAAAAAGAAAAAAAAAAAGAAATCTGTCAATAGAAAGGAAAATTTGGCCAGGAGCAGTGGCTCACACCTATAATTCCAGCACTTTGGGACGTCAAGGTGGGAGGATTACTTGAGGCCAAGAGTTCAACACCAGCCTGGGCAACATTACAAGACCCTTGTCTCTATAAAAAAATTTTAAAACAAAGAAAAAACAGGAAAAAAGAGAGCACAATCAGAGTGATCAACATGAGACTTGGAATAACTTTAATAGGAAATGTGTATAACTGCAAGAGAAGAATTATGCATTTTTATTGCAATTTATGAAAATGATAAATAAGTAACAGAGAGAGATTCCATGTTCCTCAATGGAAGGGGTAAATGCTATGAATGTGTCATTTTCCCCAAATGAAGTTATGGGTTTAATGCAATCATGACCTAAATTCTAAGAGGATTTTGCTGGAATCCTCTCATGTTTTTGTAGAAAATGTTCCTCAAATTCATCAAGAAGAATAAATGAGTGAGACTCTTCAAGAAATTTCAAAAAATCAAGAGCAAGGGCAATGAAGAAGGATGTACCCATCAAATATTAAAACATATAAGGCCGGGTGCAGTTGCTCACACCTGTAATCCCAGAACTTTGGGAGGTTGAGGCAGGCAGATCACTTGAGATCAGGAGTTTGAGACCAGTCTGGCCAACATGGTGAAACCCCGTCTCCACTGAAAATACAAAAATCAGCCGGCACCCCTGTAATCCCAGCTACTCAGGAGGCTGAGGAAAAGGAGAATCACTTGAATCTGTGAGGCGGAGATTGCAGTCAGCCAAAATTGTGCTACTGCACTCCAGCCTGAGTGACAGAGCAAGATCCTGTTTCAAAAAAAAAAAAAAAAAAAAAAAAATATATATATATATATATATATATATATATATATATATAGCAGCTAAAATGAAAAGACACATGGATGGCTGGATATAAATGCTAACCCTATATATAAAAAACACACTCTCTGGTAGAGGAGACATCACGGACACAGGGAAAGTATGAAATAGATGGTATTGAGATTATTATTTAGAAACTGGGGGGTATCAATCCTACCCCAAAATAAAACCCAAATGGATTGAAAGAAAGTATAAGAAAGAAATTTCAAGTGCAAATAAACCATATGGAAAAACTCTACCAAAAAGTAAATTATTTCCCAAAGCTTCAGTAAGAATAATTTTTTTAAGTTCAGAAGTTTAAGAAAATTTGGTTTGACATATTTAACTTCAAAAGCCTTAAAAGTTTGTATAAAATTTCAAAACCTTTGTATGTATTGAGTAATTCCCCAAAATGAAAACAAACCACTCATACAAGGGAAAATATCTGCATTGAAGATAATAAATGATTACTATTCATATTATATAATTTGCCCATGCAAATCAATGAGAAAAACTTTGTATCCAATAGACACATGGAGAGGGGAAATTGGCAAACACATCACAGAAGAAATTCTAATTTAGTAGATGCTATATATAGACTGAATGTTTTTGTGCCCCCTCAAAATTCATATGTTGAAATTGTAACCCTCCAATGTGATGGTATCTGGAGGTGGGACCTTTGAGAGGTCACGAGGGATCAGTCTTCATGAATGGGCTCATGCCTGATATGGTTTGGCTTTGTGTCCCTTCCCAAATCTCATGTCAAATTGTAATGTCCAGTGTTGGAGGAGGGGCCTGGTGGGGTGTGACTGGATCATGGGGGCAGATTTCCCCCTTGCTGTTCTCATGATAGTGAGTGAGTTCTCACAAGATCTGATTGTTTAAAAGTGTGTAGCACTTCCCCCTTCTTTCACTCTCTCCTGCCACCATGTGAAGATGTGCCTGTTTTCTCTTCGCTTTCCTTGTAAGTTTCCTGAGGACTCCCCAGCCATGCTTCCTGTACAGCCTGTGGAACTATGGGTCAATTAAACCTCTTTTCTTCATAAATCACCCAGTCTCAGGTAGTTCCTTATAGCAATGTGAGAACAGACTAACACAGTGCCCTTATAAAAGAGACCCCAGAGAACTCTCTCATCCCTTCTGCCATGTGAAAACACCACAAGAAGATACCATCTATGAACCAGGAAGCAGGTGCTCCCCAGAAACTGAACCTGCCAGCACCGATCTTGGACTTCCCAGCCTCTAGAACTGTGAGAAATCAATTTCTGTCATTTATCAGCCACCTAGTCTATGACGTTCTGTTACTGCAGCCCAAGCCAACTAAGAGAGTAGATAACATATAGAAGACGTTTAGCCTTGAGAAATGAAGATAAAAGCAAAAACAAGATACCACTTTTCAGCTGTTAAATTAGCAAAATAAAAAATTTAATGGTATGGCTCAATCATGAAGACTCTGGTGGAAGTAGACTTTTCATTGCGTGAGCAGTTTATTCAGCAAGTTTGTTATACATCTAAAATGTGCCCATCACAGGACTAGGCACTGGGAATGCACCAACACATAAGAATTCACATACCTCAGGCAGAGTCTATAGTCCAGTGTGGGAGAAAGAGGAAGCAATGTGGGCATCCGGAGGCTGCTCAGAGAAGGGTTGACTGATCTGGATGGAAAGGCAGGAGGGGAGTGGCAAAGACCTTCCACACATGGAGGTGGAGATGAGGGCAGCCTACAGAGGGGAGGCACAAGGCCTCAGCCCAAGCTCTGCCTGAGTCTGATCCCAGCACGCCTTTCCAACTTCTCTCCCCAACTCCCAGGTCCCACCCTCCTGCCAACCACCCTGGACTCTACACTTCCTGTGCTGCTCAGTTCTCACTGCCAAGTTCTCACCTCCATGCCTTTGTTCAGCCTCCACCTTCCACCTGCAATGACTCCCCTGCACTGCAACCCTGATGAAAATCCTTCAAGGCCCACCTCAATCTCTTCCATGAAGCCATCTCTGTCCTCTGTGCTTCTTTTGCATCTCTTCCATGGCCTTGTGCTCATGCATTAATTCCCTCATTCGACAAGCTTCCATAGGGCACCTCTGTGCCAGGCACCATCCCAGGTGCCAGAGAGACGAAAGCGAATCAGATACAGTCATCACCCCCAAGGAGCTCCTGACACTCACCATATCAGGCCCGTAGTATAATTCTGTGTGACCCCATCTAACACCCCTATAAGACGCTCTACTCCTTAAGAACTGGAGCAACATCGTGTGCATCTCCACCCACACTGTGTTCACAGCAGACGCTTACAAAATATGTCCAGGTGAAGTGGACTGAATTGGATTGACCAATACTTGCATATATTACCTCAGATAATTCTCACTGCATCTGTGTGGGCCATTATTATTGTGAGGTATTATTATCTGTAAGTTTTTATTATTGTTATCCTCATTTTACAGATGAGGAGACTGAGGCTCAGTAAGGTAAAGTCCTTGGCCTGTGGTTACTGTGGTATTTAGCACAGCTGAGAGGGTCTGCCTCCCTGCCCAGTCCTTTGCCTCATTGCTCCTTCCCCTAGTGTTCTAACAGGAGCAGAGATGGAGGATGAAAACCTCCAGACAGTGCAGAATATTCAGTGAGGTACTTTTGTCCTGCAGAAATAAGACACTGTCAATTCTCATTACTTGAAGTAGTTATGTTCTCAAAAGTTGTTGTGAATAAATATCAGTGGCTGATAAATGACAGAAATTGATTTCTCATAGTTCTGGAGGCTGGGAAGTCCAAGTTCACTAAACTAGTGAACACCTAACCATTGCTCCCAGGAGATCAATATACAATCTAGTATAAAATATAGTACTGTCTACTATATACTGCACAACATGTAGTATTCTATACTATATTGGTCACGACATTTTCATCAACTGATAGATACATAACCTTGTTTTACGTGTGTTTCTGTTTAAAGACACCTAATTTAACATCTATCATTAGGTCATTAACATTGGATCCCCAGCCAACAGCACTATATTTATAACTCATGCCTGAATGAAATTTATCTAACAGAGGAACTTTCTCCATAAGGCACATCACAGCCGTCTTGCAATTAGGAACACCGCTAGTCAGCACTTCAGCACTATACTTGGGGGCCATGTTAAATAGCAAAATCACCAACAAAAAGCACAAAAATGCTTAAAATATGGCACTAAATATAGCACAAGAAGGACACTTGTATGTGAGTTGAAACAAGAAGGCAGATCATCCGGCCTCAGCTGGGAACATGCAAATTGGGAGACTCAAATTTTTCATTGCTTTGCACATGTCTGTGAATAACCAAAAAAGTGCCATGAATATTGATTTTTAGGGTTACAAATAAATGTTTGCAAGTAGGCAAATTCACGAATATGAAATCTGTAAGGATCAACTGTACCTCACTAAAGAAAACAGAAGGGAGAGGTGTTCGATTTGATGGGTCCAAGGACTCCCATGTGGTTCCCGAAGCCAGCACTGATGGGCTCCTTATGGCCATGTCTTCCGAGGCATTGAGCCTGCAGCTTCCCACTGTGTCAGAGCAGGAAAGCAAACGAACTCAGCAAACGAAGCCAGCTCTCAAGACCCAACGTTCATTTCAGAGTAATAAAGGGGAGCCCCTGAGAAAGGGGCCGGTCCTGGCCCATCAGCTGCAGGTAGTCAGGTATCGGGAAGGACCTGAAGCTGGGGCTCGTGACCTGTGTTCTCCCAGCATGATGGACCAGACTTCGGGACCTCAGGCAAACCAGGGACTCCTCTGGGTCTCCGTGTCGTCAACTGTAAAGGGCAGAAGGATCCTGTTTGGTTCCACAACTGACACAAATCAGAGTTGTGAGGGGCCTTCAAGCACCACCCAATGTAAAATGCCTTTGCCAGGCTTCCAGGCAGGGGGAGGGGGACACTGGGGGTGATCCTCAGTGGCTGTGACAAGTGCATGCTGAGCCACCAGTGCACCCAGCTCCAGCTCCCTCAGGACCTTGGTCTACACATACAGGATGCCATCTAGCAGGGCAGATGCAGCTCACGGCTCCACGTGGGAAGTGAACCTGTCACCTGGCCTCATTAGTTTGTCAGTTTGACCAAATGAGTAAAAACTAATAAATGGAAAACAGTCATCTACTAATAAGTGGACCAGCCAGGGCAGCAGAGCTGAGTCCTGTCAGAGCTGAACTGGGGCAGTGAAGTGGAGATCAGGACCCAGAGCCAACCAGGAATTCAAAGAAAGAAACGAAGAGAGGAACAAAACACCCAAGCCCTCTCTCAGGGCACTGGAGGAGCCCAGAGCTTTGAGGCAGGAGTCCAGAGCCTGCTGAATGGAGACCTTTTCTGTAGAAGCTGCCAGAACAGGCCAGGTACGGTCGCTGACACCTGCAATCGCAACACTTTGGGAGGCCGAGGCAGGAGGACTGCTTGAGTCAGGAGTAGGATTACTTGAGTCAGGAGTTCAAGACCAGTCTGGCCAACATGGTGAAACCCCATCTCTACTAAAAATACAAAAATTAGCCAGGTGTGGTGGTGTGCACCTGTAATCCCAGCTACTTGGGAAGCTGGGGCAAGAGAATCACATGATCCCAGGAGGTGGAGGTTGCAGTGAGCCGAGATTGTGCCGCTGCACTCCAGTCTGGGTGGCAGAGCCAGATTCCATCTTAAAAATAAATAAATAAATAAACAAACAAACAAACAAACATTAAAAAAAGAAGAAGAAACTGCCAGAACATGGAAAGATTCAATCTGTGAGAAGTCACAGCTCTGGCTCCCCTACACCCTAGAATGTTGGCCTTGTGAGCGGCAGCAGTACAGGCAGGGATGGATTGCTCACTTAGCACATGCCAGCCCGGGGCAGGAAGCAGAGTGCCCAGATGGCGATTAATCCAACAACTGTAAGCTCCCTGGAGGCAGAAATGGTATATTCCACCAAGGGTCTTGCACAGTGCTTAACATGATACTGCTTCTGTATCAATAGTGTCTACACCACCTGCTTTCAAACAAGCTTGCAATTCCTTTTAAGAGAAGACATATCCATAATACATGTTTTCAAATAGAAATAAAAATTCTTAAATGTAAACAGAAATGCAAATAAATATACCCCAAAATAAAGTTATACAGTTTGAGGACTGAACACTGAATTTAAATCTGAGCTCTGAAAAGCAGAAAGGGTTGCCTACACTCAGGGATTAAGTCTTTCTCACTACCTGATTTGTCCTTACAAAAAAATCTTAGGATTTTATCACATGGTCTTTGCATAAATGCAATAGATCCAATGAAGATTTACAGATGTCTCAGAAGGCAAGCCAGACTCATTAGGTCATAGAAAGAGTAGCAAGGAACTCAGGAGATCAAAGAAAGGAAGAGACCAACCCCAGTCCTCTCTCGGGGAACTGGAGGAGAGAGGCAGAAAGAGTAGCAAGGAACTCCACCCCCTGTCCTTGACTTTTGCGGGACAGATGTCGGCTCTGTTCAAGAAGAACTGCAGAGCAGTGACCTTAACTTTAAGAGACAATGTCGGTAAATAGAGGTTAAGGTAACTGGTGCTTTCTTGGGGGCTGGCATTTGTCAGTAAAATGCAATGGCCCCTTCGTTTTAGAGAAGTTAATATCTACTAATGTGGTCCCACCTCACTGATTGACTGGGGCAGGAAGAATCTGTCTGATGCTAGCACATGTGTAGGGCCATAAACCGTCCCATGCAAAACACTGAGTGTGTCCTCTGTTTGCCTTTTTTGTGTCCCATCCTACCCCAGTCCCATCCAGTGCCCAGGACATGAGCATCTATATTACAACAGGTGACAGAGACTGAACCCTCAAGAAAAGGAAGAAAAGAGGCACCAGAAGAAGGATCTTCTTCCAGACTACCCGGCAATAGCTGAAGCTCTAGGATCCTTCTCCTTTAATGAAGAAGGGAAAAGCAGCCTTGACCAATGTCATGGGACCTGAATTAGGACCCAAGGTGGTGCCTCTTACCCACTGGCCCCGTATGCACACTCAAATACCTAGAGCTGGCAGGAGGACAGGCAGGCAGGGAGCACTGAAGTGAACGGGGTTGGGTGTGAAGATGAAAAGGGAGTGGTGGGGACTGCGGCTCACCATGGAGTGCAACCCGTTGTTACGCAACTCTGTTGATCGTTGCCATGTGGGATTACTGGACCAGTGTGGCCAAGTCTTCTAGCTTTTCAAGAGAAGCCAGAGTTCTGGATTTTTATGAGAAATCTGATTTTTAAATGTTGGCTGTAAATTAAAAAGATGTAAGCGCTACAAAACAAACAAAACACTTCTGCAGACAAGATTTGGCTGGCCGGTTGACCACACAGGACCTCTCGCTTGAAGGTGAATGGGAAAGTCATGCCTATAGGTGATGGCAATGTCAGAGGAGAGAGGGATTCCTTGGGCAATGGCAGCTAAGGACCAGGGATGAAAGAAGAGACAGAGAACCTGGGAAGCAGAAAGCAAGTAGCAGCAGGAGCTAGAGGTGGGTGGGACCAAGTCCACCAGCTCAGTGCCAAGGCCAGCTGGGCCTTTTCTCAGTGTTTGTGGGCAAACAAGGCTCCTTAAAGAGGACCAAAGAGAAATAGGATGACCAGAACATGGAAGAAGATTCCAATGGCAACTCCACCACCATCATCACCTTCTCTCTCTGGATCTCCTTGGAAACCACAGAAATAATGACCTACAGACCTTGGTATAAACAGCTCCAGCAGAAATGCAGCTGTGTCTGGGCCATCATGCACTGGGTACTAGGATGGGGAGCCTCATCCCAGACTCACATCAGCAGGGTCCCACTGAGGCTCTTCAGGTTGTGTCCTCAGCCCTCATGGCCAGGCCCACTTGTCAGGTGCTCAGTTTCACAGCCTTCATGCAGCCTGGGCTTTCTTCACCTCCTCTCTCCAGCCCACTGTTGTCTGTTGTTTTCTAAGAAGGGATAAAGGAAGCTCACAGCCACATCACTGTCAACACCTCTGGGAGCCCACTAGTGGGTCTCTGCAAGGTTCCTGGCTAGATATGATCTAAGCAGACTATTCTGAAGTTCCACGAGGCATCAAAGGAAGGAGAACGCAGACGTTGTGGTTATCTAATCAGTAATGTATGCAGCAGACATCATGTATCCAGTCCCCATTACACTCAGGGAATTTGGCAAAAGAACCAAAGGACTCATTCTTGGACCTCAGGAAGCTTAGAGTCCAGCACTCCATTTTATAGATGAGGAAACCAAGGTCCCCCAAGGTGAAGTAACATCTTCAAGGTCTGTCATGTCATAGGTAGCCCTAAGAATGGTGGCACTGGTTTTATAAAAAATTAGTTTAGTTCATTATCATGCCCAATAAGAACATGTTTGAGCAGCAAATGCATTTGCAACAAAGGTCAGTTTCCAGCTGTAACAAAGTAGACCCATCTAAAAAGAGGCTAGGAAGTACAAGAGCAAATATATATAGTTTTACAAAAACTAAGATGCTAAGTTTAAAATTTTAGGGATTTGAGGGAGGTTTTTTTTTTTTAGAAACACGGTCTTGCTTTGTCACCCAGGCTGCAAAGCAGTGGCTTACCGCAGCCTGGAAATCCCAGGCTCAAGAACAATCATAGCTCACCATATAGCCTGGAAATCCCGGGCTCAAGCAATCCTCCCACCTCAGCCTCCCAAGTAGCTGGGATTACAGGTATATGCCAACACACCTGGCTATTTACTTTTACTTTTTATTTTTGTCAAGACAGAGTCTTGCTGTGTTCCCCAGGCTGGTCTCAAACTCCTGGCCTCAAGTGATCCTTCTGCCTCAGCCTCCCAAAGTGCTGGGATTACAGCTGTGAGCCACCATGCCTGGCCATAAAAGATCTTTGATTTTGTCAACAAGAATTCACCACAGTATTCTTATAAGTCATGGTAAGAAACATTTTTTCTATATATGACACTATACTGGAAAAATGTATTGGAGGCTACATAAGTAAAAAGCCTTTAGTAGGGTTTATTTCATTTCATTCTGCTTTAGATATCAACTACTATTTAAGAACAAGAAACATAGAATTCCATTCAATAAATACAAACAAAAATACATACACAGTTTAAAAAAGGAAGAGTGGAATCAGATTAAGAAAAACCAAAAGAGGGATGCTTGAGAGGCTGAGACACAGTCTTTCTGTTGGTCAAAGCTGAGAGGCCAAAGACTGAATCCTCAACAGATACATATGATACACGTGATCCCCAGCACTCATGAGACTGTGTCCCCAAGTTCCACGTATTAAGATGGCTGGTGAGAACTCAAAGTATTTTCCCATGACAATGGCATTATAAATGGCCATGTGGGGGTGGTACTCCCAGGCTTGGTCCTTAAAGCCAGGTGAACTCGAAAGGAAGCTGGGCTACCCCGGGGGTCAGTTCACTCGCCCATCACCTCCCCAAACCAGAAGCTTCTCCCTCATTCATTCATTCTCTTGCGCCACAGACGTGGACCTACCATCTGCTCCCATTATTACTTCATTTCCACGTCCTCTCTCCCCAGCACGCCTTGTCAGCCTTCTGCTTCGCTCATTTTATAACCTCCTCCCTTAGAGATCGCTTCCATTATCAGAACTCCCACAGTGCCTTACACAGGTAGCTGCCGGAGGCATTCAGTAGGGCACACTGCAGCCAAGGGATCATGACAGAGGCTCCAGCAGGCTGGCCATGGGGGGCAGGTGCAAGAAGAGGAGACAAAACAAAAATGAGAGGTACTTCGTGGCCCCTGAGAAGAGAGATCAGCCTTGCTCCTTTCTCTCCAATTCCTAGTCCAGTCCCCAAGAGGCCAATTCTACTCCGCCTCTGTTCTTATAGGGCCATGAGAATATACTCTTAAAAGACGCTCCTCTATTTGAGCTATCTTGAGTGGGATTCTGTATCTCACAACTAAAAGAGCCTTGGCTAGAACGTCAGGTACTAAACTCTTGTTTGTCCCAATTTCTTAAGCTCATCTCCCAATTTTGATTCAGGCTCTCAGATTCATGGCTCATGAGGATACCCACTCCCTGGATGGACACTCAAGAGGAGGCACCACCCTTGCCCCACCTGGCCCTGCACCCCACCGTGGCCCCAGGTGGAGTCCCAGCCCAGCTTCTCCAAATCCTGACAAATGCGCTCGTAATAAAAATGAACTTAAAGGTAAATTTGCTTTTCCCAACACTTCAAGTTCTCAGTGAACTCTGGCTTCAATCCAAGGTATAAGTCAGCCTCTGAATGAGGCCCTGGAGGATGAGAAGATCAACTCCTTATGCTGCATTCTTTTTCCTTCCCAAAGAGCAGATGTGCACGTTATCAGATGCCTCCTTATCATCTCAAATCATCTCACTAAATTCAAAACTTTATGGGTGGAATAACCGCCAGGCTGCGCCTGGTTCCTGTGCTGACATCCCCCTCCTTTCCAGCTAGCACCTGCTGATTGCTTTCCGTGGGCTGAGCCCAGCCCTGGCTCTGGGGCCAGACCTGTCCTCTGACAGAGGGATTTCAGGGGTTTGGACTCAACACACGAGAGTCTCAGCAGCACACCAGCCTTCCCTCCGGTCTGACTCTGACCTGGGCTCCGATTTTGACTTGTGGATTTCTGTATTATTTCTGACTCTTGCTGCCATCTTATTCTCTCAGGCCAGCTATCTGCTTTCCTCCCTAATCCTTACTTCCTACAAGAACCAGTCGCTCTTGCCTTGTTCTTTTGAGCTCCCAGCATGGAAGAAGAAGCCTGCTTACAGCCTCTCTGATGGGATTTGCCTGGGTCTCTGGCCCACACATCCCAGCCTCCCTGTGCCTGTGCCTCTGCTCTGCCTCTGGTGGGGCCCTGTGCACCCAGGCTGGACCCCCATCACCAGCCTCTCACCTGGGTGACAGCTGTCACCTGGGGTCTTCCCCATAGGTGTGGGGGAAGCCTGCCATGAGAGGGCAGTGGCTCCCTCAACCCAGTGGGGGCTTTGATCCCAGATCCCACCCTCCAATCTGACCCATTCCTCCAGTGCTCCCAGAGCACGACAATCATCACTCCCATCTTAAAAACACAATCTCCTTAATGGTGGGAGAAAAAGTGGTTACTGCTATATCCTTGGTGCTGAGCACAGAAGAGGTCCTCAATTAGCATATTTTACATGAGGAAGGAGGGACAGAGAGAAAGCAATTCTAATCATGAATTTGGCATCAGAGAGGTAGCAGAGCTGTGGGGTCGATCCCAGGGAAGAGTGTGGGGAATGACAGGCTAGGAGGGCATCATGTGAAGATCAAGTTCTGACCTGTGGGAGCCAAGAACTCTTGTGGGCGAGGCAGGGTGATGATGAGGGCCAGCTGGACATCCCCAAAATTCTGAGAGAGAAAGGCTGAAGTGCATGGGGACCCCAGCAAGCTCTCCCCGGCTTGCAGACTTAAGGACCACATTTTCCATCTGAGAATCTGTACAAAGGGCCCTATAAAGAGAAGCTAATGACCACGTGGCTAAAGGGTCTCCTTTCCAGACACTCCCTGCAAGGTGATGTGGGCCTGCCCAGCTCCATCCCTGAGCTTGAGAATTTCTCTTGCTGCTGGTACCCATCCCCAGCAGGGGGTCGGAGGCATCACACATTCAAACAATCCATCCTACCCCTGACAGCCTCATGGGGGAGCAGGAGAGCAGGCAAGACCATCAGGCAGTCTTGAGCCTCCTGGCTACATCCACAGTTCACACGTGTTTGTCTGGCACCACTGATGTGCCCAGCCTGATGCTGGAACAAAAGAAGAAAGGCCAGACTGTCACTGCTGTTGACAGTCTGGTTGATGGGTCGGGCAGATGCTGAATAAATAATAGCAGGCAGGATGAGATTTAGCATCCGTAAGCCTGCAGAACACATCCTGTGCACCCCCAGCACCTCTCTAGGGGAGTGATGGCGAGCCTAAGTCTTCAGTAGCTCAAGGGAACAGGGTTAGAAGTGATGCCAGTGGCTGTTTCTAGAAGCAATGGAGTGTAGGAGCTAAATGCAGGGCCTCTGACACTTCAAAGACTAGAGTCCTAATCTTCGCTCTATCAATGATTAGCTGTGTGCTCACCGACAGCTTACTTACCTCTCTGAAAATTCATTTCCACACCTACACGTACTAATAGTACCTACCACATAGAACTGTTGTGTAAAGATTAAATAAAATCATGTCTATAAAGCATTTAGCCCATAATTGACATAACAAATGGTACTTGTTCTCATTCTTTCGTTGTTACTACTAAAGAGGAACCAGCATTGAATCCATTCTCAGATCCCTCTCTGGCCAACTTTGTGATGACCCCAGAGTGTGGCTCAGGACAACTCGGGAAGTCTTTTTTTTTGAGGGGGGAGACAAAGTTTTGCTATGTTGCCCAGGCTGGAGTGCAGTTGTGCGATCTCAACTCACTGCAGCCTCTGCCTGCCAGGTTCTAGTGATTCTCCTGCCTCAGCCTCACAAGTAGCTGGGATTACAGGTATGCGCCACCACATCTGGCTAATTTTTTTTGTATTTTCAGTAGAGATGGGGTTTCACTGTGTTGGTCAGGCTGGTCTGGAACTCCTGACCTCAAGCAATCCACCCGCCTTAGCCTCCCAAAGTGCTAGGATTACAGGCGTGAGCCACCGCACCTGGCCACTTGGGAAGTCTTTATGTTGGAGATTGATTTAGAGATTTCCCATGTGCTGGTTGGAATCCAAATCCAAGCATCTAATAGAGCACACTGATACAGGCCCCGCTCCAGAGTCTCCTGCAGGTTCCGGAAGAGTGCTAAAATGAAGAATTCCAAGAGACTTGGACATTTAGGGAGCATGGGGTTTGGGACACAGAAGTTGGGGGTCGCATAGAGAAGAGAAGACAAGAGAGCCAGCAAAGGGCCAACCCTGTGGGTATTACTGTTATTATTTTTGGTGTCAGACCCCAGAATAAGTGCTTTACGTATCACACTTATTTCATCCCCGCTGTGAGGCAGGTATTATTATTCCATCTTACAAATAAGGAATGAGTTGCCCTAAGTCCCACAGCAAATCAGTACAGAGCCAGAGACGCAAACTCAGGCCTGCTGGGCTCCGACACCCATGTCTTCCCACACTGCAGCCCTCCAAGGTGCTGATGCCCACGGGCACAGCTCCAACAGTGGGGAAGCACACCAAAGACAGGACTGGGGTCAGAATTTCGTAACTTGAGATCCATGGATCTCAATGTGAAAACTGCAAGCACGATTGTGTGTGTGTCTGTGTGCATGCGTGCGTGTGTGTGTACCTATGAGAAGGTTCATAATGTTCATCAGATTCTCAAAGGAGTCTGTGAATCTCAAAATGTCAAGCACAACATACTTAGAGAAAAGAGGCCACCAGGACCTTCTTCTTTGGACCCCCTCCTCACCTAGCTTTGGAGGAGACAGTGGAAAGACAGGGATGTGTAAGAGAGCTCCCTGATGGGCCCCTGTGACTCTTCAGATTTCCAGACCTGTGGCCCTGGCAGCAGAGGCCCTGAGATTTCTCAGAGACGGCACTTGGCAATGCATGACGTGGGAGAAGACAGACTTGAATCCAATGAACTGGCCCAGCAAGAGTCCATTCTGACGTTCATTCAAAAAATCGAGACATCGTCCCTTCTGTAGGATTTCACAGGGAGCCCCCCACTGACCCATTCTCATTTGGACACTTGGCAGTCAGTAGCACTCCTACCCCAACAAATAAAACTAGTAAAATGATGAAGCCATGTCTACAAAGCTTGGGGAATGTCTCCACAGGGGTAGAGGCTGAAAAATCACAGCCCCACCTGTAAGCTCTCTCAAGAGCCTCAAAGTTGGGCTGAGTGCAGTGGCTCACACTTGTAATCCCAATACTTTGGGAGGCTGAGGCAGGAGGATTGCTTGAGCCCAGGAGTTCAAGACCAGCCTGGGAAACAACATGACATCTCGCCTCCACAAAAAATACAAAAATTAGCCAGGCATGGTGGCATGTGCCTGTGGTTCCAGCTACTCAGGAGGCTGAGGTGAGAGGATGGCTTGAACCCAGGAGGTTGAGGCTGCAGTGCACCACTGCACTCCAACCTGAGTGACACAGCAAAATCTTGTCTCAAAAAAAAGAAAAAAAAGCTTCAAAGTTAAAAATATGCTGGGAACAGAAACATGTTGGATCTCTTTTTAGAGCCTCAAACCTTGGAAAGCAAAGCCCAGAAACCCTAAATCCAAGTTCTCTGATTCTGGACATTGGGTATCTCTTGGGTATGCATTGGTGTTCAATGCCTACCTTTAGCCCTGTAATGCCTGATAGCCTTTGGTCCCCTCTTTTCTTTAGCCTGAAACACCAGCACTCAAATCCAGAGCTCAAACTGGCTTGAAGGAAGTTAGAATGTGGTTCCATCAGCCCCCACGATCAGATGGGAACACTAAGACCAGGTGAGAGTAATGTGTGCCACTCAAAGTCTTGGACAGAGTACGGATAGGAACTCTAGGAACCAAAGGGTCTGTGGGTAAAGAAAGAATCCAAGGCTGGGCGTGGTGGTTCACGCCTGTAATCCCAGCAGTTTGGGAGGCCGAGGCAGGTGAATCACTTGAGATCAGGAGTTCGAGACTAGCCTGGCCAACATGGTGAAACCCTGTCTCTACTAAAAATACAAAAATTAGCTGGGCATGGTGGTAGGTGCCTGAAATCCCAGCTACTCGAGAGGCTGAGGCAGGAGAATTGCTTGAACCCGAGATCATGCCACTGCATTCCAGCCTGGGCAACAGAGAGAGACGCTGTCTCAAAAAATAAAATAAATACAATGAAAAAAAAGAAAGCGTCCCCATGATTCAGAAACAGGGCTCAGAGAGGGGACATGTCTCAGAGTCTCTCCTGCTAATGTATTATTTTGAACCCGATGCCCAAACCGTTGGGGTTATGCAGACATCCTACACAGATGGCAGGAGTTTAGGAAGTGAAGATTTAGAGCAAGGTTGATTTCTTAAATAGAGATGGACATGGCCCAGTGGCTCAGAATAGATGAGGCAGGAAACATCAACTTCCATCCGAGCCAATAAGTAATTAAAACCATTTCCCCTTTCAAAGTCCTCATTACAAACATCAAGAAATCAGATCCAGATTTCCTCTTCAGGTACATTTACAAAGATGGACGTGCCCAATGCAGACTTCCTGGACTCTTTAGGGAACAAACAAACAAACAGAAAGTTCAAAGCATCAGCCACACAGGCTTCTCCTCCACATCTCCTGTGGCTAACAGGAGAGGTGTCTAAGAACTCAGGAATGGGGCTGTCAGGTTCAGCCACTCTCGTATCGAAGAGGGTGCAAGAGGGTCGGAAAGTGTGTGCGCGCCTGTGTGTGTGTCTGTGTGTGTCTCCCACTAAGTACTTCCTTCACTACACAGCTAATCCGATTAGCAGCTTTAGGAAACTCTGTAATGTTAATTCAAGGGCCCCATTCATAGAACAGCTTGGCCAATGCCTGCCCAGGACTCCCATTCTTCTCACTGCAAATAAAATGCACACAGAAGACTTTCTCTCCCTGAAGAATCCTTTCTTGCCGCCTTGCCCCCACACACATCCAAAATGCGGCTGCCACATCCTCCAGCAGCCCCATGACAAGGGAATGGGCCCATCAGAGAATGTGGGAGAAATAGCGGCTCTCTCCATCCCAAGAACAAAATGAGGCCAATTTTAACAGCACCATCTACCCAGGCCATCTCCTCAAGCTGGGAGGTGTTCAGAGCAAAGAGGCATCACGAATGCAGCTGGGTAGAGATGGATAAAGAGGCTTGAATGGGTCATCCAACCTTTCTGGGGGCCTTCATTTCCTTATGTGTAGAATGGGGACTTTCAGCAGAGGGAGCAGCTAGAACAGAGGCTGTAAGGAAGGAAACTGGGGGCCTGCACAGGCACATCATTGCATTTGGCTGGAGGACCAGGAGTGGGAAGAGAGGCTGGATACGCAGGTTGTGGACATAGCATGAAGGGCCTTAAGAGTCCGACCAAGGAATGTTTCTAATAAGCAAGGGGGAGCTATCGAAGGTTCTAAAGAGCACAGCTATATTCGTTTCCTAGGACTGCCATGCAAACTACAACTGAGTGGCTTACAACAGAACTCTATTCTCTCACAATCCTGGAGGCTGGAAGTCTGAAGGCCGGGTGTTGGCAGCATTCTCCCCAAATGCTCTAGGGGAGAATCCACCTTTGTCCCTGCTTAGCTTGTGGTGGCTCCTGGCAACCCTGGTGTTCTTGGCTTGTGGCTGCATCACTTCAATCTCTGCCTCTGTCTTCACATGGCCTTCTCTCTGTGTCCTCTTCTTTTCCTATAAGCACGGCAGTCAATAGATTTAGGATCCACCCTAAATCCAGGAGGATCTCATCTCAAGATCCTTAACTAATTAGATCTGCAAAGATTCTATTTGCAAATAAGATTACATTCTGAGGTTCCAGGTAGACATGGGTTTTGGGAGGACCCACTACAGTGGTCACAAGGTTGCCAGAAAGATAAGCTAGAAGCAGAATGGAGTAAGAGAGACTAGAGGCAGGAAGACAAATTGGCATGAAATCAACACAGCTCGTGGCCCCAAGTGAACAGAAGACATGCTCCCTGCTGTGAATCCTAAAGCTGTCAGTGGCTTTTTGTGGACACTGCAGTACGCTAAGTGGGCTCTTAAGCCAACCCAGGCATAAGGTCTTGCCTCACCATTGGCACAGAAAGACTCCAGCCTACTTTTCAAGTGACAACAAAGGAATAACCACCTGCACTCTTGTTCTCAACTCCTCTAGCTGGCAATATGACGGGCAGGTTGGTAAACTAGAAGACACAGCAACCCTGGAGTTGACAAACTTGGGTTCTAGTCCTGATTCTGCTACTGAATAAATTTGGACACATCTAGCAAATGAGGCTGACTAGGTCACCTCTAGGGAAACTGACATGATTTCCTTCTGCAGCCAAAAAAGCGGTGCCAAGATCACAGGATAAACAGGCAAAGGAGGCCTCTGGGGTTGCACTGTAGGGTTCTGGGCCCTTCCCCCCATGTCTCCCTCCAGGGACCTCAGACCTCTCCCCTTGAGCCCTCTCCCTACCCTCCAACAAAAGAAACAGGATGGCTCTGTGTCCCCACCCGAATCTCATCTTACAGCTCCCATAATTCCAAGTGTTGTGGGAGGGACCCAAAGGGAGATGATTGAATTATGGGACGGGTCTTTCCCATACTGTTCTCGTGACAGTAAGTGGGTCTCACGAGATCTGACGGGTTTAAAAATGGGAGTTTCCCTGCACAAGCTCTCCTTGCCTGCCGCCATCCACGTAAGATATGACTTGCTCCTCCTTGCCTTCCACCATGATTGTGAGGACTCCCCAGCCACGTGGAACGGTGAGTCCAATTAACCCTCTGTCTTTTGTAAATTGCCCAGTCTCGGGTACACCTTTATCAGCAGAGTGAAAATAGACTAATACACAGAGGCACTTACCAAAGCTTGGAAATGAGATTAACTTGCATCTAAGAATACATCTTCCCACACATTTGGAAGTAGGAAAAGAGGGTAAAGGTTTGGTTCCTTTTTAATGAGATATATATATATATATATATATATATATATATATATATATATATATTTTTTTTTTTTTTTTTTGAGACAGATTCTCACTCTGTTGCTCAGATGTAGTGCAGTGGTACGATCTTGGCTAGTGAAATCGTACTAACAACCTCCACCTCCCGGGTTCAAGCAATTCTCCTGCCTCAGCCTCCCAAGTAGCTGGAATTACAGGCACCCACCACCATGCCCAGCTAATTTTTGTATTTTTTGTAGAGACAATGTTTCACCATGTTGGCCAGGCTGGTCTTGAACTCCTGACCTCAAGTGATCCATCTGCCTCAGCCTCCCAAACTGCTGGGATTACAGGTGTGAGTCACCGCACCCGGCCTATGATTTTTAAAATTAAAACAAATGTTTAAAGATACATGCAGAAAGTTATTTATAGAAACATTGCTTCTAAGAGGAAAAAAAAATACAGAAAAAAATGGGAAACAATCTTCACATTTATCTATAAGGGCTTAGTTAGGTAAATCATGGCAGAGTCGCACATTGAATCACTACTGCCGTTAAAACAAGAGAGACCACAACGTGCTGCATGACAAGATGTCCATGATACAGTGTTAAGTAAAAAATGCAGACAATGCCAAAGCACATCGAGTAAAATCCCTAATCCCTTTTATGTTACACACACACACACACACACACGCACACATGCACACAAACAGCCCGAGCACATTAAGTCTGGAAAGAATCCAGCAAACTGGTAATGCCAGGGATCTCTGGGGCTGGGATAAGAGGGGATTTTCACCTTCCACTTTATACAATTATGAGCTACTGGACTTTTTTTTTTTTTTTTTTACAACAAGCAGCATTAGTTTAATTAACAAAAACAATAAAAAATATTCCCATTCTGACGATAAAATAACTATTCATACTATTCTAGGCAGACGCAAAGTACTATTGGACCTCAGAGAAAAATGATCAGGATAAAAATCACTTTGCCATAAAAACACACTAGAAAAAAAATATCAAGCTTGGGAAGGAAGAAACACCAAGTATGATATATATTTCAAAGGCCTCATTCCTAAGCCCCCACATTCCCTATGTACACAGCAAATTTCCCTCATTCTCCACTTGTTTTAATTTTAATCTTAATTTTTTTTTTTTTTTTTTTGAGACGGAGTCTCGCTCTGTCGCCCAGGCTGGAGTGCAGTGGCGTGATCTTGGCTCACTGCAATCTCCACCTCCCGGGTTCACGCCATTCTCCTGCCTCAGCCTCCCGAGTAGCTGGGACTACAGGCGCATGCTGCCACGCCCAGCTAATTTTTTTTTTTTTTTTTTTAATCCAGGCAGGACGTAGGCTCTGTGCTCTATCAGCTCTATCAGCTCACAGGAGAGAAGGGAGAAGACAGGCCTCCAAGTTCTTAGGTCATGTCCACCTTGAGCAAGTGGCATGAGGGAGAAGACAGAGCTGCTGGGCTTCCTCCACCGCAGCATCCTCAGGCAGCCTTCCCTCAACACAACCCTCTAGCAGCTGGGTGTGCCGCTGGCGTGGTGGCTGGCCACTGCCCTGCCTCTCTTTGGGGTCTCTCACTCCCATCTGCCAACCTTGGGCCCCCAAGGACAGGAGGAGAGCTGAGAAAGGCAACCCTGAGCATTCTTGATGGTGGGCCGGCGTCAAGTCAGTGAGACCCAAACCGGGGAGACCAAGACTCAAAGGCCTTACTGGATCCTGCACAGACACCACTCCTGTCTTCTAAATGAGTATACACCCACTTAGAGCATCAAGTGGTACAACCACTTTGGAGAACTCTTCGACAGTACCTACTAACGCTGAACTGTGTGTGCCCTATGACCCAGCACCCCCACTCCTGGGCACAGGCCCAGTGGAAATGAGTGCTCATGTTCACCAAAACACTACGTCCAAGAATGACGGCAGCAGCTTTATTTATCGTAGCCCAAAGCACAAACTGCTCACATGTCTGTCAACTGAAGAACAAATAAACCAGGGTCCGTTCATACAATAGAATAATGCATAACAATGAAAAAGAGCAACACGGCGACGTGAGTGAATTTCAGTCACAGGCTGCACAAAAGAAACCAGACACAGAGTAATACAGACCGTATGACTCCATGCAGGTAAAAGGAATCTGTGGTGATAGAGGTCAGACCAGTGGCTACTTTGGGATGTGTATTAACTGGGAGGGGTGTGAGGAGTCTCTGGGGTCTGGAATGTTCCTTATCTTGGTCTGGGTGGTGGTCCCATGAGCGTGTACATATGTAAAAGTTCATCATGCTGTATGTTTGAGATACATGAAGTTCACTATTTTTAAGTAACACCATCAAAAAAGTTTTAAAAATATTTTAACTACACATACAAGATTACAGTCAGGTCAGCTTCTCTAGGCCTCCAGGTAAGAACTGGGGAGAAAAGTGTGATTACATGGAGTGGTAGGATTATGCAAAGATGCTTCCTTTGGTTAGAGCTTAAGTAAAGTTCTGAATATATTGGTATTAAAAATAATTGAAAACTCCATTTAAAATGTGAATAGAATTTCAAACCTTATACGAGACCTCAAAAATCCTAAGAAATGACACTCACGAAACAAGACACCATAAAGAAATCCTAAAGTACATAACTGCCCCACCTTCCTCCCAGCCACTCGCGATGAGGTCCCCGTGACCTCCTGGCAATGTCAGCCCTCACCCACCAACCCCTGCAGGGAGCTTTGAAGGCAGGTCCCTGTAGCTGCTCTGGTTCCTCATAAACCCTGGGAGGTGCCCCTGCCCTGGGCACATGCCCACACATTTCCCTCCAGGTTCCAGAGGTCTTCCTGGATGTCACCACATACACGAGCAGCCTGGGAGAGGGGTTGCCTGATACAACCCTCCCCCCAGCACCATCCCCACTGCAATCAGCATAGTGAAGCTTCCCAAGCAGCCAGCCAGGAACCCAGCACCCCAAGGGCATCTGGTGGGCTGCAGACAGCAGGGGGAGAGGGGACTCCATCAGGGCACCCCTGATTTCAAGATGAGCAAGTCACGCTCCTGTTCACCAGAACCCCTACAGCCCAGTGGGTAAAGCCCAAGCTCATGAGTTCAACAGGCAAGCCCTTCACCATCTACCCCAGCTAACTTCTCCAGCCGCATCTCCCGCCACAGCCCACAAAGGGCTGCCCTCCAGTGACTTGCACGTTACCTCTGTTCCTCAAATAAGGAGAGTCCCCCCATACTTCCTGCCTTTGCAAAAGGCTCTCCTTCCACCTGAAATGCCCTTTTTCCCACTCAGGACTCCGACTCACCCTTCAAGACACCACACACAAGTGCCCATTCACATGACACCAGGCAGGCTTCTCCACTCACTCTCTGTCTTCCCACTGCTCTTGGTTTCTCACACACTTGCTATGAGGTGTTATGGTGTTACGGTTTTCTGTTTACATTTCACTTGACTCTCCAATCTGGAAAGTGCTGAACCCCAAGGCCAGGGTCCTAAGAACCAACACCGAGCTCCAGCCTGAACCCTCTGATAAAGAGGCAAATGGAGATTTTCTTAGAAGAATCAGCAAACTTGGAAGCCCCAGCTCCACTGGCTCCAGTGGAGAAGGAGAAGTGACCCCACTGATTTTCCACAAATAGGTGGGCATCGGACTAGCAGGTCAAACACCGATGACTCGTGGTCCACATCTCCCCCTGCTGGAGTCCCTCGTCCCTCCCGTCTGGGCAGGAGAAGGGAGGAAGCAGTACCTACCTGTGCTGTGTCCTGTTGCCCCCACTGTCTGCTTGGTCCAGTCTCTGGCTTTGTCAATGTGAAATAGCTTCAAGTCATCTTCATCTAAGGCAATGTCTCCCCAAAAGACAGCTGGGAAGGAAACACATAAGTGGGTGAATTTATGCTAGAAGTCAAGAAAAATGGATTCACTAATGCCCCAAAGGGCATTGGGTGTTGGGTGGTAAACTTTGGAAAAGACAGCCCATCCAATAAAATTTCTCCTTGAGCCTAAGAGATAGGGCTGGTGGAGGCAGAGGAACAGCAGGTATTAGTTCTGTGCAGCCTGGGGCTGTGCCAACCACCATGAAAATCCAAATCCTAAGTCTGTAAGGTATTTTGAAAGGTCACCTGTCTTGTCCTCGCTCTAGGCAGCTCTGAGCAAAACTACCACAAAAAGACAGCTGCTTCTTTCTTCTTTATGGTTCCCAAGATATAGAAGAAAACGAATAATGTGATAAATTATACTGTTGTTCATAATTTTTGTTGCCCTTCCCTGGGGAAAGATTATAGTACCCTGCCCCATTGGTGTCAGGATTGGCCACACAGCCTGCTCTAATTCAGTGTGAGCAGAAGCTTTAAGAGCTAGTGCATGATTCACTGCGCCCTCTTTGCCCTGTCCCAGAAGACAAGCAATGTTCCAGATGGGGTTCATCTGGGTTCATGGGGATCACCCTAGGTTCTGGAGTAAAGATGATGTATAGCACAGTGTGGCTTATCAGGATGGATATGCAGCATGGATTAAAAAATGAAAACACTGTTTTTTTTTGTTGGGGGGCAGGATGGATTTTTTTTTTTTAAAGAGAGACAGAGTCTTGCTCTGTAGCCCAGTCTGGAGTGCAGTGTCACGATCATAGCTCACTGCAACCTTGAAAGCCTGGGGTCAAGCAATCCTCCCACCTCAGCTGCCCGAGCAGCTAGGACTCCAGGCATGGGACACCACACCTGGCTAATTTTTAAATTTTTTTTGTACAGACAGGGTTTCGCTATGTTGTGCAGTCTCAAATATTTCTCCTGCCTCGGCCTCTCAAAACACTGGGATTACAGGTGTGATGCTGTTTTCATAATCTTCCGAGATTCACGGGCATTCATTACTGGAGCACAATCTCTTTATCCTCACTAATACAGAAATTGCCATCAGAAATAGTATGTTCTGTAACAAAAATCCATTGCCTTTGGGCCAGGTGTCAAGGAAACTGTTACTAGAGGCTGAAAGGAAGTCATCTCCATGTTATGCAGTGACGGTGACGAAGTATTCAGTCAAAGTGTTGCCTGCCTTCACTCGGAAGGCAGATGATGAACTGAATGCGCTATAGTTTCAAATGAAGACATGGAGTAAGAATTCTGATAGCATGCCTTGGTTGTTATTAACTATGTTTGACAAGGTTCTACAAGAAAGAAACGGGCTCGAAAAATGACAATTTTTGTAAGAATGACAAAGAATAGAGAGTCCAAAACTTCAGGGTCTTAGAAAGTTGGAAGAGCTAACCTATCCTCATAACTACAGAAAAAAAGAAAGCTGAGAACTTCGAGTAACAGAGGTTGATGAAAATTCAGCATTGTAGTGTCAAGAACAGCCTTTATGGAAAACTGGAAGGTTCTCCAAAAAGTAACTTAGCCGGGTGCAGTGGCTCACACCTGTAATCCCAGCACTTTGAGAGGTTGAGGCGGGCGGATCACAGGGTCAGGAGATCGAGACCATCCTGGCTAACACGGTGAAACTCCATCTCTATTAAAAATAGAAAAAAATTAGCTGGGCGTGGTGGCTGGCACCTGTAGTCCCAGCTACTCCAGAGGCTGAGGCAGGAGAATGGCGTGAACCCGGGCGGCAGAGCTTGCAGTGAGCTGAGATCGCACCACTGCACTCCAGCCTGGGCGACAGAGCAAGACTACGTCTCAAAAAAAAAAAAAAAAAAAAAAAAAAAAACTGAAAACTTAAATTTATCACGAGGCCCAGCAATTCAACTCCTAGGGATCTTTCCAAAAGAAATGAAAACATATGTTCATACAAAGACATGCGCAAATGTTTATGGCAGTCTTCTTTCTAATAGCCCTAATCTTGAAACAACTTACATGTCCATTAGCTGTGGAATGGATGAACACAATGTGGCATATCTATACAATAGAACTATGTAGCAATTAAAAGAAACAAACTATAGACACAGGCTCCAATATGTATGAATCTCAAAAACATCATATGAAATGAAATAACTGTTGCCAAACACTACATATTATATGATTCAATTGATATGAAATGTCTACAAAAGGCTAATTTATAGAAGTAGAAATATTTGTAATTGTTTAGGACTGGGGGCAGAAACAAGGATTGACTGTAAACGAACATGCAGAAATTTGGAGGTTACTGGAAATGCTCTAGAACTGGATTGTAGTTATGGTTACACAATTATAAATTTACTAAAATCACACATACACTTACAATAAGTGAATTACACAGCATGTAAATTATACTCAAGAGGTCTGTTAAAGAAAAGAAATTCAACCTTGTAGCAAGAACCAACCAAGATGGTACCTGGTAAACCCTTTCAGTTGAGAAAGAATTGTTCAGATAAAGAAAACTAAGAATGTGTTTCTCTCTCAGAAGCTTCATAAGTGCAAGGTAGCAATAATTAAGTCTGGAGAGAGATAGACATGTTTAGAAAATAATTGTATGTGGCTATGGCACACACAGCTGAACCAAACAGATAAGAAGATGATTAATGTTGTAGAAAAGCACAGGACCAAAAAAAGTCATTAGCATGGCCTATAAGAGGCTGCCAGTGTTTGACACTTAAATAAATGTTTGACACAAAATGACCCTCGGGCCTCCATCCTTGTATGGGAAAGAAACAGGCTGAAAAAGCTGCCCCCATGAAGGGCATATTCTCTGATGCCCTCTCCAGACGTGGCTAAGAATAAGGGAAAAGGAAGGGCAGGACCTCCCAGAGTGTGGAGCTCAAAGCCACACGGGGAAAATGAATGGAGAGCTACTGGCAGGAGGTGGCATCAGGGCCTCATGAAGGAACCTTCCCCATCCTAGGCGCCCCTTGCAACATGTGTCCAGCCTGATTTCAGAACTGTTATGGATCAGTGACTGTTGTGCCTCCCAATCTTCCTCTTTCCAAATGGAAGTGTTTGTTACGGTTATCCTGTCCCTTATCTATCATTGTATATTGAGTATGTATTTTGGTGATGGGGTGGGGAAGTATATGATTGTTTTAAAGTTCACAAGCCTCTGGATGAAGAGGAGTCACATCCTGACTTAGTATAGAGATGATCACAAGATCTTGGACTTGGAGCCTGGTACCATGACAGGACAGGACTTTGGGGAAAGGTAAGCATGTTGTATATATGGAAGGAGAAGGAAAGCAAGTATTTGTTACAAGAGGGGAGGAGACCTGTGACAGAGTCTATTATTGTTCATCATTTTTGCTGCTTCTCCTGGGTACAAATTATACTTCCCCCTCTCTCAGATGTCAGGCTTCACCATGTGATTTATTTTATTTATTTATTCTTTGAGATGGAGTCTCTCTCTGTTGCCCCGGCTGGAGTGCAGTGGCACGATCCCAGCTCACTGCAATCTCTGCCTCCCAGATTCAAGCGATTCTCATTCCTCTACGTCCCATGTAGCTGGGATTACAGGCATGCGCCACCATGCTGGCTAATATTTTTGTATTTTTAGTAGAGATGGGGTTTCACCATGTTGGCCAGGCTGGTCTGGAACTCCTGACCTCAAGTCATCCTCCTGCCTCAGCCTCCCAAAGTGCTGGGATTACAGGCATGAGCCACTTCGCCTGGCCCACCATGATTTTTTTCTGGCTAATGAAAGTGAGGGGAAGTGACATGTGTCACTTCCAAGCAGAATCTGTAAGACCGAGCACACGGTTTGCCATGTTCTCTTTTCCCAAAGCCATAAGACAAAGGATATTCCAGAAACAGGCCGCTCTATCAGGCTGAGACGTAGAGTGAAGATGATATGATCCAGGCTGAACATGTAACATGAGACAAAAACTTCTGTGGTTATAAAGCATGGATACTTAAGGATTATTTATTTCTGTATCATAATCTAGATTATAATGATTGACACATACAGCACACAGCCTTTGCAAAATGATCTGTATTCATATTCTGGCTCTGGCAACCTCGCACATATTACTCAACTGAGCCACAAATGATTCATCTATAGAGATAATATTGCCTATTCTGGAAACCTGTTGAGAAAATTAAATGAGATCATGTACACATAAGTACACACACACACACATACCATGGCTTTCTTTTTTTTCTTCAATAGATATAACCTTTCTTCAGTAGATGCAATCTATTGAAGGAAGAAAAATAAAATTTGTGGAGCAATGAAGAACCAAGCCCAGTACTTGACACATAGCTGCTTTCCCTGCAGAGATCAAATATAATTTGAAATTTGAAACCCAAGTAATCCATCCAAGCTGTCCATATTACAAAATCTATAAACTGGCTCATGCTTCTCCCTGTTCTTGGCACATAGTAGGTAATTTCCCCACAGAGGTCAAATACAGCTTTCAAAACTTTGAAACCCATGCCATCCATCCACACTGTCCATATTGTGAAATCTATGAATTGAGACTGATGCTCCTCACAGCATTCATTTTTATATTTCTAGGTCGGAGTTTCCCAGATCTCCATCTCCCTTTCTTATTTAGCCACAAGCCACCAGAGGCTTTTAAAAAAAACAAATGTGCAAAAGAATAAAGTTGAATTCCTACTTCAAGCCATATACAAAATTTAACTCCAAGTGAATCAATGACCTAAATGTAGGAGCTAAAACCATAAAACTATTAGAAGGAAACATCAGCATAAATCTTCATTATCTTGATTTCGCAATGGGGTAGATATAACATCAAAAGCATGAGCAACAAAAGAAAAAATAAATAAATTAGATTTAATCAAATTTATAAATTTTTGTGCATTGTGACATTATCAGAAAAGGAGGACATTATCAAGAAAGTGAAAAGACAACTTACAGAATGGGAGAAAATCTGTGCAAGTCATATATCTTATAAGAGCCTAGAATCCAGAATATAAAATGAACTCTTACAATTCAACAACAAAAAGGCAACCCAATTAAAAATAAGCAAAGGATTTGAAAAAACACATCTGTAAGGAAAAGATATAAATGGCCAACACATGAAAAGATGCTCAAAAGCATCAGTCATTAGGGAAATGCAAATCAAAACCACAATGAAGTACCACTTCACAGCCATTCGGATGGCTAGAATAAAAAATCAGAAAATAAAAAGTGTTGACTGAATGCAATAAATGTCTCTCAATTTAAAGCTTTTCTTGGGGACCCAAACTTTGTACAAGGCAGTCTATCTGACAATTCCTTGAATTCTGACTGTCATCTAGAACTCCCTTGAAATGTGTGACAAGGTTGGTTTGGTCAAAGATGGTTTCCAGCTGCCTGCACTGAGCCCTTCGGCTTCCCACTTTCCTGAAGATTTGGCACAAGACAGTCCACAGTGCAGCAGCATTTTTCCCCCAAAGAAAAAGGGTCCGATGTCAATTATGGCAATGACAATGGCAGACAATCAGGAATACTTCTCAAACATTCTGAGAGAAGAAAGAGGGAAGCAAGGGGGTGGGAGAAGGGAAAAGATGAACAGGCACTGGGAAAACCACCCAAGCCAAAGAAGTAACATAGTGGTCTTCCAACTTCTGTGCTCACGTGTTTCTAAATCATTTTGAAAAGCTACATATCCCTTTGTTAGCCTGACACTTCAGATTTTTCACGATAAGTTTAAATACTTATTTTGCTCATGAGAAGAAAATAATAAATATTTTATAAGATGAGGATTGACTATATGCAGAATAAATGTTTCATGATATGGTTTGGTAAAATAGGTTTAACTACCTTTTGGAATAGCATGCTGAAACTGAAAGAAAACAAGAAAAATGTCCATCCTGGGTTTTATCCACATAGCTTGAAAAATTTAGAGGTCCAGGGATCACTCTAGTTATACTTAAAAGAATCACTATCATTAACTACCCTACTTCAGTTGTTCTGAAATCAAAATATTCCTCCCTGCCCCAAGCATTTCCCTTAATAGAAATTCCTATAGATGAGAAGAGACAGAAGAGCTGCAGGTCTAAGATACTCTGGCTCCTCATCGAAGAAGGCTGCTCTATAACCAACCATTTCTCATTTTTCCTTTGACACTCGGGGGTTTTGTACACAGTGGGATTCCAGATGGGTGACAGGTAAGCCTCTCTCCCGTGAAGTGCAGGAAGGGCCATATGCCCAGCATCCTCCTGCAGTCCTAGTATAGAATCCCAGATGCATGCTTCAGAACCTGGAAGTTCACTCCTTTGAACCATCTGTAGAGAGCACCCCTGGGAAGTCCAATGCTCCTGCACACCGCAGTTTGATGGCGGAGCATGGCAGAGGGGCAAAGAAGGGCAGAGCAGTGGGGGCCGCTCTGCAGCAGCCCCTTCCCAAAGTCACAGGGCTGCTGGGAAACTCTTCCCACACTGTCCCCTGGGCCTGCTCAGCTGACTTGGTCTCCACCTCCTCATGTCCAGTGCTCAGGCATCCTCCTGACACCAAAGGGTGGGAGCCCCAGGCTGATTTCCTTGCAGGGGAATCCTTTACGAAGGCACTTTCTGCCTGCAGTCTTCGTATTGTTCACCTGGGGAGGCAGGCTCATTAAAAGCATGTACTTTTAAGCCAGAAAGACCTGGGTTCCAATTCCAGTGCCATCACTGAAGAGCTGTGTGACCTCAGGTAACTCACTTGGTCTCTCTGAGCCATGGTTTCCTCATCTGGAAATAGAGGTGCCTACCTGGTAGAAGTGTGTGAGAATTAAACAACATGAGGTCTGTTAAGCAGCCGGTGCCAGGCCTGGCCTGTGGCAAGCATGCAGTGAAGAGTGGTGCCACTCCAACCTCCACTTTGCTCCTCCTGGTTCCTGTCTCTCTCCCTCCCCCACCTGTCCTCATCCAGAAGACCCCACCCTGCAAAACTCAACTCAGCTTCCATCACCAGTATCTGCCCTCCCACCCCTATACACTCTTTCCTTTCTCTGTGTTCCTTTAGGACAAATGGTCTCAACCAGACAATATTAACCAGACAGCGGGGGCTAAATCATGCTGCTATACTCATCTAACACTTACTGAGGCAGCACATGCCAGGCATTGGCAGGGGTAGGGCTGGGGGTTGAAGTAGGTGGAGTTGGGGGAGGGAGAGGAGATCATGTTTTCTGTAATGCCTTACAGTTAACACTGGATTGTACATAGGCATCGCTTCTTTTAGTTTTTGCATCAACCCATATTGGTCTCATTCCACTTTTACGGATTAAGAACCTGAGACTCAGAAAAGAGAATGACTTGCTTGGAGTTACAGGGCCAGCAAGCAGCAGAGCCAGAACCCCCAAGCCAGGGTTCTTCCCAGTTCCCCAGCGGCTTCCTAAGTTCTTAGTATCTACTCAACTTCCCAGATTGTGCCAGAGTCTAAACGCCATGACGACAGGCTCCCATGTACATTTCACTTGTGAAATCCCATTTTATACTCACCAAGGAAAGTCATCACATGGTGCAGTATGGGCCTAGTGGCTGACGGTGAAGGAACCGAATCAGATAGCCCCCAGCTCACGTCCTGCCTGGGAAGACTTGGACAAATAACTTCACCTCTCTAAGCCTCAGTTTCTTCATCTTCCAAGTGGGCATAAAGAGTCATAATATCTTCCACATGGGGTTGTTGCGAGCATCAACTGAGATAATGTGGATCCATGCTCAGCACAGAACTGGCACCAGGCCCCACTCAGCAAATATGAGATGGAGGAGCGGCACCCTGCAGGCACTGAGGTCACCGGCCATGGCCCACATCAATGTGATGTGCAGTGAGCTAAGAGACGTTTTTACAGGTTTGATCCCTTTGGGAGGCACTGACTTAGTGCTTGCGTGCCCAGCCCAGGGCAGCCCTTACCCACAACAGCTGCAAGAGGGCATGGCCTGGCCCTTCCGCAGCACCCGCAGGAAGCCCCCATGGTGTGGGACTGGATCCTAGCCCACCTCAAGGCCCAGAGAGCCCCTTCCCCCACCAGACCAGGCTCCCACGCTGCGGTCCTGCAGACTCTTCCCTTGTGTTCTACAGATCCTGCCCCAGGATCCCACAGACAGTTCCTGTGGATCAAAGACAGTACAAGAAGGCCACCTGCCCTTCACTCAGAGGGGAAGCAGCCCATAGCATGAGTCCTCAGTGCTGCCCCTCAGGCTCACAGATACAGCCTTCAAGCCAGAGTGGCTGCACCCCAGAACACAGGTCCAGAATGTCAGCTGGAGTCCCCAAGCCACCACTGCCTTCCATAGAGAGCAGCATGTTCTGCAGGGGGTCTGAGTGATTCATTCAAGGTCACATAGTGAGTCATTTGGCAGAGTGAAGACTCAAGTCCAGGACCACTCATAACAATGGGGTCTGAACCAGCAGGGCCTACATGTATCTGGGAGCCAGGGATGGAAACCCCTGTGTGGAAGGAAGAAGAAACTGCCTTTGATACTCTAAATAAACCAAAGGCTGCTGTGGGAACCTAGACTCCTGACGCAATGCGTTCTTCATAGCAGAGGTCCTTCCATTACATGCAATGTGTGTCTTCAGACAGAAGAGCAGGGCACTAAGGGGTAAGTTCAAAACCAACATAGCCCAAGAACAGCAAAGGGTGCTATGACTAATTGTGATGTGTGCCATGGGCATGAGTGCATAGGGCAACCCTCATGGCACACATTTGCCATCCTTGCCTTCCTCATTAAGAAGGAAATCAGGGTAATGCTGCTGCAGGAGAGAAACCAGGAGTTTGGTATCAAAGCAGCTGCTCTCCTAGATAACCTAAAAGAATAAACTGAAGTGATCCCAAGCCAGGTGCAGTGGCTCACCTGTAATCCCAGCACTTTGGGAGGCCAAGGTGGGAAGATCACCTGAGCACAGGAGTTTGAGACCAGCCTGGGCAACAAAGTGAGACCCCTGTCTCTACCAAAAAATCAAAACATTAGCTGGGCGTGGTGGCACACACCAGTGGCCCCAGTTACATGGGAGGCTGAGGCAGGAGGATCACTTGAATCCAGGAGGTCGGGGCTGCAGTGAGCCACGATGGTGTCAGTTGACTCCAGCCCGGGCAACAGAGCGAAACCTTGTCGAAAGAAAGAAGAGAGAGAGAGAGAGAAAGAAAGAAAGCGATTCCATCAACATGGTCTCCGCTAACCACATGTGGTTGTTGGGCATTGAAATGTGATTAATATGATTGAGGAACTGAATTTTACATTTTATTTCCTTTTAATTAATTTAAGTTTAAATTGCCACATGTGGCTAGCTATATATAAACATAACATAAATAATATAAATTATAAATGATACAATACAAACTACTATATGTTACTTATAAAATAAAATAATATAAAAATTCTATTTAAAATAACATATCTAAGCCGGGCGCAGTGGCTCACACCTGTAATCCTAGCACTTTGGGAGGCCGAGGCAGGTGGATTACGTGAGGTTAGGAGTTCGAGACCAGCCTGGCCAACATGCTGACACCCTGTCTTTACTAAAAATACAAAAATTAGCCAGGCGTGGTTGCGCGCACCTGTAGTCCCAGCTACTTGGGAGGCTGAGGCAGGAGAATCACTTGAACCCAGGAGGTGGAGGTTACAGTGACCTGAGATTTGCACCACTGCACTCCAGCCTGGGTGACAGAGTAAGACTCTGTCTCAAAAAAAATAAAAACTATTGGAAAAAAATTAAAGTAACATAGCTAGGAACAACCTTGATGACAAAAATGTGTTACTAAGTCAAGAAATGTAAAATCGTACTAAAAGCTATAAAAAGTGACTGACAAGACATGTTTCTGGTAAGAAAGACTATAGTAAAGAACCGTTAACTCTTTCCAAATGAATGTGTGCGTTTAATACACTTCAATCAAAATCCCAATTTTTTGTATTACTGGCAAGATGATATCAATGTTAATCTGCACAATCAGGTGAGAACAGCCGAGAAAAAGAGTACCAAAGGAGGACTGGCTTCATTAGACAGCCTGCAATGTAGAATCATTTGAAAGCAGCCCCTTGGTTATATCTAAGAAAACTTATATAGGATAAAACAGGTCTCGCATATTTGTGAAAAGTAGGGAACTAAGCAATGAATGATGTTGAAGCAAACAGGTTAGCTATTTGAGGAAATGTCAGTTGGCTTTGAACCTTATACTATACACCAAAATTAATGTCAAATAAATAAAAAATTAAATCAACAAGTGGACTGAACTATACTTAGAAGCAAATGAGTTATGTCTATGGATTCAACGCACAAAGCTATTGAATTCTTACCGAAAGGCAAAGAGAAGACTTTCAAAGTATTCCCATCACCGCTTCCACTACCAATCTCAGCTATTCAAGGTGTAATCCATAGACCAGCGGCATTAACATTATCTTGGAGCTCGACAGAAATACAGAATTTCAGAGCCCACCTCAGACCTGCTCAGTCAAAATCCGCATGTTAACATCCCTCAAGGAAATCGGGTGCACCCTGGAGTTTGAGAAGCACTGACCGAAGGCACCAAGGACTCTGTTTCCAACTATGACCCTGGGATCATGGGCTCCCCTCCACCTCTCTGTGTTCGACATGGCTGTAGTGAAGAGGGTAGGCAGGGCAATTCCTCACAGAGATGTAGAACTTGAACGTATGGGCTGCAGGTAGCATTTAAAATGCATATCCGGCTGGGCGTGGTAGCTCTTGCCTATAATCCCAGCAGTTTGGGAGGCCGGGGCAGGCAGATCGCCTGAGGTCAGGAGTTCAAGACCAGCCTGGCCAGCACGGTGAAACCCCATCTCTACTAAAAACACAAAAAATTAGCTGGGCGTGGTGGCAGGCATCTGTAATCCCAGCTACTCGGGAGGCTGAGGCAGGAAAATCTCTTGAACCCGGGAGGCAGAGGTTGCAGTGAGCTGAGAATGCACCATTGCACTCTAGCCTGAGCAACAAGAGCAAAACTCTGTCTCAAAAAAAAAAAAAAAAGCACATCCACGAAAATGCTCTCAGCTCCAGTCTTGGCTGACCCCACCAGAGCTTCAACCTGCAACTGAGGGACTCATCACCAGGTGGTAGTGTTTCCTTATGAAGCTCTGGCTAGTAAATGTTTCAGGAATAGATTATGAAGTGCAATAGGAAAAATGTTTTTTGGAAATCAAAAATTGAAATCTTTATAAATTAGTCAAATACAGCTTTAAAGCTGTTATGTAATAAATTTGGAAATGTAAAAGGACTAGCTTTAAAGACACGCTTTCCAGTGATATCTAATCCATCAGTGGTGTGCTGCTATTTAACGATTGGCTGGGGTGGGGGAGAGCCTTGGTTTGTGGTGTTTGCTGATTTCCCTGTGTCAATGCTCCAACTGTGGCTGATTTCAGGTCACTGAACATGGAGTTGGGAAAAGGTGTGCACAGTTGGGCGTCGCAAGGAGGTAACAGCCAGCTCTGGGCCACTGCAGTAATGACAGGAAGTACCTGTAAAGTACCTCACAGTTTCTGAAGTTCTGTTATGTTCCCCATCTGATGCCATGTGTGTGCCTGATTTTGGGGGCTGCAAAAGATGACCATAATCTGAGCCTTGCAGGGAAAGGCTCATCTCTGCAGCTCCCATCCAGGATTTGCACAGCACAGATCTTGCCCTGGCTGTCTTTTCCCCATTGACAGCAGAAGCAAGCAGCACTCACTGTGTCCCTGGGACCAGGCCGAATGCCTTCTACGTATTTACCACAATCTGTCCTCTAACCAGTTTCAAGAGGAGGCCATTTTGTCCCCTTTCTATAGAAGGGAGAGGAAAAAAAAAAAAAAAAGGCCATGAGGGAGGATGAGGGAGGTAGGAACTGGCCAAGGTCATGCAGGGAGGAAGAAGCTGCACAGGTTTTCTGAGTCAATACAAGTCTCTCTGATTCCAAAATCAGATCCCTGCTAGGCGCTGTGGCTCACGCCTGTAATCCCAGCACTTTGGGAGGCCGAAGGGGGTGGGTCACCTGGGGTCAGGGGTTTGAGACCAGCCTGACCAACATGGTGAAAACCCGTCTCTACTAAAAATACTAAAATTAGCTGGGCATGGTGGCGGGCACCTGTAATCCTAGCTACTCGGGAGGCTGAGGCAGTAAAATCGCTTGAACCCAGGAGGCAGAAGTTGCAGTGAGCCAAGATCGCTCCAATGCACTCCAGTCTGGGCAACAAGAGCAAAACTCCGTCTTAAACAAACAAACAAAAATCAGATCTCTTATCCAGTTCTCCCCAAAGTTCCACATTCTAAAAAGTTACTAAGAAATGCTGTTAAACCACCTTCTTAACTGCAGGACTTCCCAGACCCTTTATAATTCTAATAAATATCACGGCTCTCCAAGAGAAAGACTGGGAATGCAGCATTCCCCAACATATTTGCCTCTGAGATCTCCTTTCACTGGGTCTCCTGACCTAAGGAACACATTTTGGAGACTGTTGCACTGCTCCACAGTCCTCCAGGAATGACAAACTTCTAGGACTTGAAGGGGCCATACAGGTCATTGGGTCCAACACTCCACCCAGACACAGGGAGCTCACGCCCTTCCATCACATCCCCATTGATCTTTGAACAGCAGTCTCTATTTCTTCCAAATCTGGTGTTTTAGATCTCCTCTCAGGACCAGCGCACTGAAGAGAAAGGGACTGATGGTTCTGCAGCACCCACACCGTGCAGGCTCCTTCACTCCTCTAGCCCTCAGGACAGCAAACCCGTGCAATGCGCATCCTCATACCCAGTGTCAGGTGAGGACTGTAGGCACGGAGAGATTTAGGCAACTTCCTCCAGGCCCCCTCTCAATTCTAACTCTTAACTGCCATGAGTCTTTGGCTCCCTTTGTAAGATGGAAGCATGGAGAGGAGGAATGACTAACTTACAGCCTTGGAAATGTAGAATCAGGAAAGCCTCACAAAGGGGATGAGTGAGAGGATGATGAGTGAGCTGCAGTTTGGCAGGTGGATAACAAGAGGAAAGGGCATGCTGGCTAAAGGGACAGCATGTGCAAAGGCCCTGGGGTGAGAAAGAGCAAGGCACTGTCAGGGCAGGAGCAGGAGGGGTGCAGTGAGGGTAAGCCAGCTGGAGTGGGGGGCCCAGCCATGCGGACTGCTGTAGACAGTGAGGGTAAAGCAGGACAGCAGGCCAGGGGATCTGACAGGCTCAGCAGGGGCAAAAAGGGATGCCGAGAATCGGGGAATGGGATCCTGGGGCTGTTAGAGCACCCAGGGTGGAGAGGGTAATCAGGAGTCCCTCATTCTGGTATAGCACTTTACAGTATGCCACCCCTTCCATGCACACATCCTCCTCTCCTGCAAACACCCCCCACACCCGAAACCCCAGCATCCAGCACAGGGCCTGGCACTGACCTTCAGAACATTCTCATCCCCAAATCCGTAAGTGAACAAATACCTCCTTGCAGAAGGCCTAGAAGAAGGCAGGAAGGCCACCAGCCCAATCTTATGGGGGAAAGTGAGACTTCAGAAAGTTAACGACTAGCCCAAGTTGACAATCCGTAAGAAGAGGACAGGGCTTGAACTCAGACCTTTTGGCTCCAAGACTCAGAGTTCGGTTCACTGCCCTGCACAGGATGCTGGTCCCAGCATTGGGATTCAAGGTGAGGACTGACCTCAGGGTCAGCAGGAAGTGCTCTGCCAACAGAAGAGCCACCAGCCTGGCCAGCCGGGGGCAGCCCGGGCGGCTGCTTTCAAGGGACAGAGTGCAGGAGGGGTTGGGCTGGAGGAGTCCTCACACCCCTCCGCACTGAAGATTCCAGGACTCTGGTGGGGGGATTTTGGGGGTGGTGAACGGCCCCTGAGTTGGGGTCTGCAGAGCTGGGGAGACTTCGAGGCAGCAGCCAGCCAGTCAGAGGGAGACCCCTCCACTCCACTGCCACCTCCTATCACCACCTGCACTATCCCCAAGACTCTGTTCCCTGGCCCCCAAAGAATGGCAGGCCCAGGGCAGCCCTCTGACCTTCCTGGTCCCTCCTGGCCGTATGCCCTGCCCTGCCCCAGGGCTTGTTCCAAACCAACAAAGACCTGGGTTTTATCTGAGGAGAGTGGCCTGCAGGAGGTACTTACCTTACCTCATCTCACCTTCATCAACCAGGACACTTTCTGATTTTCATTTCTACACTTAGACCTCAGGGCTACACTAAGGCATGGTTTATCGTTCAGTCAACTTCCTACCCGTGGACCTAATCACAAATATTCTGCAGTGGCTTTGTATCTTGGGACATGAAGCATGGTCTACATGGGGGAAGAGACGTGGTCTGCATCTCCACGGTCTGTACTGGAAGCTGTGTGCTTCCCCTGTGAAGCGTTTTCTTCACTCACACAATGAGACAGCTGAACCAGCTCAGTGTTTCTGGAGGCATGGCCCACAAACCACTTACATCAGAAGTAAGTGTCAAAGGAGAGTGTTGACATGCAGATCCCCAGGCCCCAACCCAGATCTATGAAATCAGAATCTCTGAAGTCAGCACCCAGGAATATGCATTTTAATTCATGCCCTGCCCCACCCACTCAGGTGACTCAGATGGACACTGCAGTTTGGAAACCAATGAAGTCCATGGTCTCTGACCTAACATTTGATTTCACTACATTTTCTTTTAGAGAAACATAAGGTATTTGCTTGGGGCCTGCTATTTGTCCACTCCAATGAACAAGCCACTCCAATAACTTCCTCACTCAGGAAGTGAGGAAGACTTCATAGATGTTCCATAAGATAGTCACCTAGAGATAAGCCCAGGTTATTGGAGGAACTAAATATGTAGAATTCAAACCATTGGAATTCCTCTCAGGAAACAGGCTGAGGTGGGGTGGAGGGGCCAGAGGCGGGGAGTGTTACAGGGAAATCCTACCCACAGATGCATTTAGTTCATTGCAAGTTTCCAGAGGAGGGATTTAACAGGTTTAAAGCAGTTTTCTGTGAATCTTTGTCAAGGGAGTGTATGTACAAACAAACAGGGAGGGTTTTTTTTAGTAAAAAGTTAATCGGCTTAAAGTGTGCAACTAAATAAGTAAAGCTTACATTAAAGTGACCCACAGAGAAAGGACCCCTAGAAAGAAAGTTCTAGGAAATACAATATGGCCTCTATGTTCTTTTGTAGTTCCACGCTATAAATATTCATGGGACGGTGTTAATGGGGTCTACAGCTCTATGCAACCACAATAGTTTTTTTGTTTATTCTCAGGACCATGAACTTTGAAACCATGACCCTAAATTTCAGGACTCTGCATTCAGGCGCATTTGCAGAACAGGAGGGGAGAGGTTCGGGCTCTCGGAGGAGAGGAAACAGGCGAGATGTGAATCACGCCTCTTGGATCTTTTGGTTGAGATTAAAGGGTAGGGTCTGTTTAGTATGAGAAGCCTCCTGTCTCCAGGGTCCCCAGCTGCTCCTGCCTGGGGAGACGGCCTTCTCCAGGAATAGATGGCTCAGTTGCTCAAGCATACGGCAGAGAGGAGTGGAGAGATGTAAATGTTTTAATGGGATCAAACAGATTTGGTGCAAGTTTTACATTGAAGACTTGGAAAACTCTAAAAGTGAAGAATTTCTAAGACAGAGAATTTGAAAGTCATCTAAGCGATGTCCTTGTTTTCCATATGAGGAAACTGGGGTCCAAGAAGGTCAAATGACTTGCTTAAAATATTGCATCTAGAAGCCATGTCTGGGACTCCCAACCATGGGCTTTCCCTACACCAGAAATGGCAAATAAGAGACAAGCATGTGCCTCCCCTTACCCACTCTTGCTCAGGACAGATATTCCTAATTGATCACAGCTCTCCTGTCCATTGAGCCTGGACAGTCTCTGAATCCATCTCAACACAGTGCTACAGAGGGCCAACAGAAATGGACAGAAATGGCACATGAGTTGAGACCTATTTGCCACCTATGCCCTACGGCATGCTGGCAACATTCATAATCCATTACCCATTTGTTCCAGCTAAGGGTTTTCCATTTTCTAACTCTCCATGTTAAAGGTCAGTCAGGACCTAGGAGAGCGCCCTACACAGCTAGGTCCTCCACAGCCGCTCTGAAAGCTGACTGCTTCTCAAGAGAACACACAGCCCTGCCCTCTGCCTTGGCTGGCATCATCCTACTTAACAGATGAGCCAAGAGGGTCTGGCTGGTGCCTGGGCTGGCGACCACCTTGCTTAAAGCAGATACAGTCTCCTTCCTCGCCTCCTCATCTGTATCATAATATGGTTGCATCAATACATTTCAGAAATGTCACAGCTTGGCTTTCCCAGCAGGGCTCAGTTGAATCAACAAACACACTTGCTCAGCTAATTTCCAAAAAAGAAAAATTAGCCACAAGATTGGTTTGGGCAGGCAGGCCATATCTGCAAGGCTATTTAAGTTTCACAGCTCCAAATAGGTTTCATTTCACATGCCACCCCACTCAATGGGTGGTGTTTCTTTGAGCACTGTAAGATGACTTCTTGGACACATAGGAAAGAGAACCATGATCAATTAGTAATATCTGCCATTAGCAGGGGGTGTGGAATGGGGAGGGGGTTGCATGTGCCACACATTTGCCATTCACAAATTACATTGTAAGGATACTAAAAACGGCCGGGTGTGGTGGCTCATGCCTGTAATCCCAGCACTTTGGGAGGCCGAGGCCGGTGGATCACTTGAGGTCAGGAGTTTAAAACTAGCCTGGGAAACATAGCGAAACCCTGTCTCTACTAAAAAAATAAGCCCGGTGTTGTGGTGCACGCCTGTAATCCCAGTTACTCGGGAAGCTGAGGCAGGAGAATTGCTTGAACCTGGGAGGCAGAGGTTGCAGTAAGCTAAGATCACACTCCAGTCTGGGCAACAGAATGAGACTCTGTCTCAAAAAACAAAAACAAAACAACAACAACAACAGAAAAATACAGATACTAAAAATATTTCAGTCCAGGTAATAGCTGGGGCAAGGCCTGAACTACGATTAACGTTATACTTTGTACACTTATTCTTCACCCTCTCCACTCTGCTCTTTGTCCAGGAAGCCTGCTTCTGTGGACGGCATCCTCCAGTTTCCCCTCAGGTTTCCTCCAGCTTCTGGTTGCTTTCAACCAGGAAGAGATCTTGGCAGACCATAGGGAAGAGGAGAGAGGCTGTGCATTTCTTCCCTGCTAGATGCTACAGGTCTAGCCGTAGACACATCCCTCCACAACTTCCCCTCCTACCCAGTTCCAGCTCCAGTAGCACTGCTCCCTCCCCTGCCCCTCACCACAGGGATAATGAGCTCATCTCTGGGTGTCTCACCTCTCCTGTTTGTTCCCTTAACCCTGCATCTCTAATTGGCCCCTTCGTGAAGGTCTCTTCATCTGAAACATCCGGGATAAATTCTGTTTCCTGCTGGGACTCTGACTTATAGAGCTTTGCTAAGAAAATCTTTCCATTATTTCCATAGCCAAATAGGAAGATGGGATTCTGGCTGGTAATAGGGATGACTACTTTGGCCTATGCCGACACCTTTCACTGCTTAATTGGGCAGAATATGACTTACTGCTATCTCATGCCTGCTGCGTTCCCACAGCATGAGCTCACACGGGCTCCATTAGGTAATGGAGAGAGGATGCAGTTTAGGTCCTAATAACCCAAAGCTTCTTGGGCTCTAATTTTACATCTTATGTGCTTGATTTGAGGACCAGGCATATCTCATAAGCCCTAATATCTTCACTGTGAAATGATCTTTTGCAGAGCCATAAGTTGCAATTTAATTATGCAGGACTCATTCTGAAGACAATGGCCATGGGAGACCCCAAGTCGCAGAGGATGGAAAGACACACTAGGTGGAGAGGGAAGGAGGACTGGGATCCACCTACGGCCATGCCAAGAGCTATTCAGATGGCCTTGGACAAGTTACTGCCCTTCCCAGGCCTTCAGGGTTCTCACGGGAAACATTAAAAGCTTAGAATAAATAATCCTTAAGATTCCTTCCAGCTTTAACATTCTAGAAGTTTTGACTCAAAGATCTTGCTTGGTGTAGCTGGCTAACTTTCAGTCATAGTAGTGGGCCTGTTGCCATTTTGACTACATTTTCCTCATAAAGGTCCAGCAGTTTAGCTTATTGTGGCAGAGATTGCTCATTGTCCACCAATACTTCTCTCCCTTCTTCCATTTTAAGAGAACCCCTGATTTTTAGCTCCAGGTCCTCCAAAATAAAGCTTTTCCAGACTCCCAAATAGCTGTCTGTGGCCAAGTGACTAAGTTCTGTCCAATGAGATGAAGCACAAGTGACAAATGGCAGCTCCCAAGAAGCTGGTTCTCACACATTCTTTGTCCCTTTTACTTTTCCACCCCTTCCATATCCAAACCATGCCCGTGATGATTTGAGCTCTGCATACCATCTTGACCATGAGGACAGGGACCTCAACTGAGGGAGAGTGGAGTGGCAGCCTGGAAGGAGCTTGGATCTTAGATCTTGAAGGACTTCCTGAAGCAGAACTGCCATATCAGCCCTGAATGGAGACCTCCAGATTTTGATGTGAGAAAAGAATAGACTTCTAGCTTGTTTAAGCCAATGTCCGAGATATCAATATATTGCCTCTTGGCTCCAAATCTATCCTTCTTTGTCTTGCTTTGTGACACTGGATCTGGACCCTGTAAACATTGCTCCTTCACCAATTGACACCATGTTAGGCTTTATCAGTAAAAGACACTGGAAGGATACTGCAAATAGAAGAGGGGATTGCTCTTCCTGGTTCCAGTGGTCTCACCTTGCACCCATGGGAGGGGCTGCCAGCAGTGTTCAGGAAAACCACTGGCACCAACCCCCCAGAGTTTTGCCAATTTCCACTGGGTAATTCCCTGCTGGTCAGTATCTCAGTGAACTCCCCAATTCCAGTGGGCCACAGCCACTCTCTCTTAAGAAGTTAGAATTTCAGCCTGGGATGGTTGGAGGTGGGGGTGGCTTCCTCCTTCCCTAGTAGTTGCTCCTTGCATCTGCTATTTTTGTTTTCTTTAGTGTTCTCTTTACCTCTTTTGGTAGTCAATCCCCTTTTCCTAGTTGATAATTATATTACATTTTCTAATTACTGTTCAAATTACTGGTGTGGTTTCAGTCTCCTAACTGGACCCTGATGGGCACAGCAAATTAACTTGGGTCTGTTGCTAGCAATTTAACTTAATCTGAACTCATACAACCATACAAACATCTCTATGGGAAAGTCAATGATATGGTGCAGAATAAGCCTTCTGCTTTTTAAAAATCCTCTCTCCAAAAATTTGTTTGTGGCAAATATGACAGAAAAATAATGAAAGTCCTTAATTTAGTAGGAAAAGGGTTCCCACTAAATGTTTTTTAAAATTATCTAATTAGAAAAATGAGCAAGAACAGAAGAAAAGGTGCATGAATAGGAATCGCAATTAGCAGAAGAAATAGATACAATCAAAATGTATTTTAAAAGGTTCAAAATTACTGAAAAAAATACAAATTACAATACAAGTGCAAGTTGAAGAAATAGAAAAATACTTTTCTCCAACCAGCAATTGTTTTTTAAAACTAGAATATAAACTATTAATCCTAATGGGAGTGTAAAGGAATAAAAAACTTTTAGCTGGGCACGAAGCCTCACACCTGTAATCCCAGCACTTTGGGAGGCTGAAGTAGGTAGGTCACTTGAGCCCAGGAGTTTGAGACCAGCCTGGCCAACATGATTAAAAAAAAAAAAGAAAAAAAAAGAAAAAAAATCTCTACAAAAAAAAAAAATACAAAAATTAGCCCGGTGTTGTGGTGCGCACCTATAGTCCCAGCTACTCAGGAGACCAAGGTGAGAGAATCACTTGAGCCCTAGGGTTCAAGGCTGCAGTGAGCTGTGATTGCGCCACTGCACTTTAGCCTGGGTGACAGTGAGACCCTGTCTCAAAACACAAAAACAAAAAACAAACAAAAAAAACTTTTGAAGAGTTGTTTGAAAAGGAGAATCAGAAGGCCTAAACGCATTGGTACTTTTGACCCAGCAATTCTACTTCTAGAAATTTATTCTAAAGAGATAATTCACGATGTATATAAACATGTAGCTACAGAGATGATTCCAGCATCATTATTTATAAAAGCAAAACAAAAAGATTGAGGCCAGGTGCAGTGGTTCATGCCTGTAACCCCAGCACATTGGGAGGCCAAGGCGGGCGGATCACCTGAGATCAGGAGTTCGGGACCAGCCTAGGCAAAATGGCGAAACCCTGTCTCTACGACACATACAAAAATTAGGTGGTGCATGTGCCTATAGTCCCAGGTACTCCGGAGGTTAAGTGGGAGGATCACCTGAGCCCGGGAGGCGGAGGCTGCAGTGAGTAGTGATTGTGCCATTGCCCTCCAGTCTGGGTGACAAAGCAAGATAAGGAAGGAAGGAAGGAACAAAGGAAGGAAGGGAGGGAGGGGAGAGATTGAGAAAAAAATCTGTATGTCCAACAATAGGAGATTGCTTAAATAAATTATGGTGCATCTATACAACAGTGTATAAAACAACTTAAATTGGTTTTGTATAAGAATGTTTATTACAGAAGGATCTTTATTGTCATAGAGAGAGGTTCATGGTACTAAGTGAAATTCAAACAGAAGCAGGTTCAGGCTAGTATGTACAGCATTTTCAGGAGAAGAAAAATGTTACAAACATGCCTAGAAAAGGTGTGGGAATATCATACAACAGAATGTTCACAACAATTACTTCTAGGCAATGGGATTACTGGACATTTTTACTTCTACTTGCTGTACATTTTCTAAATGTTTTCCGGTGGATGGGAATTAGCTGTGTAGTTAAGGAAAACATTTCATGTTAAACCATTATCTCCCTTTCCACCACCTCAAGGGCACCCCAGTGCCTGCTGAATATGTTTGAATGAACTCATACATGTTTCAACCACGACCTTGGGGCACATCTCAGCTCAGGACCCCTCCCACCCACAGAGCCACTATCTCTTCCCACCTTCCCTCCCTTCCCATTCTCAAGGCCATAGCCTGTATTCTCATGCTCCAGGACTTGAACTCTGAGAGGTCCCCCTGCTTCCTGCTTCTACAGATCCTAAGCATCGCAGGTCTTCACTGTAACAGTCCTCTGCTGAGAAACCATCAATAGCTCCCCATTGCCTTAGGGATACGTTTCAAATGTTTCAGCTTGACTTCCACTGTTCCAAGCTTATTTCAATCCTGTCATTACCATTCTGCAAAGTAAACCAGAGTAAATCTCCAACTCCAGACACATCACAAACATTCCTCACCTTTGCTGACACCGTTCATTCTACCTGAAATACCTTCTCTTGCATCCCAGCGTCTGCAAATCCAAGGCATCCTTCCAGACCCGCCTTAGAGCTTACCAACTCCCTCACCAGGAAGTCTTCCTTGAGTTGACTGCTACCCTTTCTGAATCCCTCTGGTATCTCATTGACTCAGTTTTCCATTTGACAAATACTAGTTGGGCACCCACCATGTGCTGGCACTGTGCTCGTGACTGTGAAGCAAAATCAGTCTCATTTATACTCCTTGGAGCTCATTGTCCAATGCAGAGACAGTCATTGAACAATAATACTCGCATCAGTAATAGACCCAGTTATAGATTGTAAAGAGTGCTTTTCAGAAAAACGAAGGTGATGAGAAACCTGAAAGGGGACCTGATTGAGACTGGGGGCTGGGAAGGCCTCATGGGGGAAATGACCTGTAAGCTGAGTCCTGGAGGATGAGTCAGAGTTGACCACATATAGAGTCCAGAGACATTTCCAGGCAGGAAGAAGAACCGATGTGAGCTGGAGCCTGGCAGGTAAGGGGAGGGAGGCTGAGTCAGAGGGACAAGCAATGACCAGAGTACCCCGGGGCCTGCTGATTGCTCTTATCTCAAGTGCAATGGGGTGACATTAAAGGATCCTAAGCGGGTCTGATCTTGCAAACATGATCACACATGAGTTTGAGAAAGATCACTCTGCAACACGGAAAACAGATTTTGGGAGGCAAGAGTAGCGTCAAGGAGACCAGTTCAGCCACTACTGCAGCAGCCCAAGTGTGAACTTGGACCAGTGGCAGTGGGGATGGAGAGAAGTGGATGGGCTCAATTTGGAAACAGAATTGACAGCACTTGGGTTGGGTGGGGTGAGAAGAAGAGGGAAGTCAGGTGTCCAGGTAGCAACTGGGTTTCTGGTTTAGGGACCTGGGTGGACTCTGGTACCGGTGGGGTATCTGCACCCATGGGGCCCAGTCCTTAGTGAGCCAAGGAGGAGAGGACAGGAAACCAGCACTGACTCCACAGGGAGGAGAGGCGACCCTGTGACCTGAAAAAGAGTTAAGAAGGAAGGTAGCTTGAGGCTGTTGCTGTGGGAAGCCAGCTCACAGGACTCACATCAACTCCAGGCCAGTAACCCGGGTGGGAGGCAGGGAAAGAGGCTGGGTGCAAATTGCAGGATGAGACAGAAGATAAGTGGCCCAGCTGGCAGAGCAGGCAAAGACTCAGGGCTGAACATCTCCACTCAAGTGCTCATGCGGGCGAGCTTGAGAATATTTATTGGTAATTGGCAGAAGTGGTTAGAGGTGGCGTGATCACAGATAGGTCTGTAACCAATCAGCAGGAAAGCTCTGTTCCTGTTGCTATGTTTGCATCCAGGCAGAACCGTATTATGAGCAGGCTGAGAGGGTACCATGAGAAACCTGCTTCTACACATTAGTTTATGTGTCATCCTCTCCCTGCTTCATGGGTGAGAGCAAGTGAGCTGTGGAGCAATAAATTATCACTTGCCACATGCTATATATCCCAGGAGAACTCTTAGCAGCCCTGAGAGGGAGAGATTAGCATTCACAGGCCAGTGAGGTTGTTACTTATAGGGAAATTCTAAAATAGGGAATAATACTATGAGTGATAATAATAATAGCAAGTAGAAGAGCCAACAATTAATGACTGCTTGCTAAACACTTCGTGTTCACTGCTTCATTTAATCCTCAAAAAAGATTATATGATGGGTTTCAATATCACTATTTTCCAAATGAGGAGACTGAGGCTCAAAGAGATTAAGAGACTTGGTCAAAACTACACAGGAAATAAGAGGGGCAGAAGCAGGTTTAAAGCCATGGGCTGTGTGATGCCAAAAAGAATCTCTACAACAGCATGCTCACTGCTTCTGCTCTTTATCAGCCAGAGCCTCCTTGGGAAAGATTGGCCTTCGAAGTCTTCTCCCTGTGGAGGTGAGGAGAGTGGTTGGACCCATCACCCTCAACTGACCTGATACCCATGCACTGACCCTGGGCCTTCTGGAAGAGGGATAGAGGAACAGAGACAGGGACAGGTGCATTTTGACACCTGGTATTATTCATTTATTCTTCCCTATGCTTTAGGACAGAGAGTACTTGGAAAGCCAGAATTCTCTTGTCCTTGTCAGATTCCTAGACAAGGATAAAGAAAAAGATAGGGAGACGGTCATGGGCTTTGGTGCTCAGGGAACAAATACACAAATGTGACCTTCAGACTGGGCAGCATGGAGAAGCTCGTTCACTGGGGGTGGAAGCAGCCAGGCAAAGCTGGAGGCCCCAGGGTTGAAAAGGTCACATGGCATAGAGGGGAGAACAAGGATTAGAGAGGTCTCAATGTCGTGTGCAGGTCCTAGCCCAGGCTCTCCCCTATGCAAGCACCCTGACCATTGCCTGTAATGCCCCTGAGATCATGTGAGCCCAGGCCATCTCCTGCGAGTGCTCACATCAACTCCTAGGGGTTGGGAGAAGCCATCAGCTGACTGGAGGCTCAGGCCCAAAGCCACTTATACATCTCCAAATAGCCAGGGGCTGGTTTCTTCGGTAGGTCTCAGACACCTGGTTGGCTTGCAGGGAACCAAATGCCTTAGCCTAATGCCATCCTCAGCGAGGCCATTGAGATTCATGGAAGATTTAAGTTTTAGGTCAAAGTCTCTGGGTATAGCCGGGCATGGTGGCTCAGGCCTGTAATCACAGCACTTTGGGAGGCTGAGGTGGGCAGATCACCTGAGGCCAGGAGTTCGAAACCAGCCTGGCCGATATGGCAAAACTCCATCTCTCCTAAAAATACAAAACTTACCCTGGTGTGGTGGTGCATGCTTGTAATCCCAGCTACTCAGGAGGCTGAGGCACAGGAATCACTTGAACCCGGGAGGCAGAAGTTGCAGTGAGCTGGGATCCCACCACTGCACACACACAAAAAGTCTGAGTATAGATGAGCTATCAGAATTGGCACCATCAGAAAACATAAATCCCTTAAAAATCACCAGGCTTTGTGTATTAGTCCATTCTCACACTACTGTAAAGATACTACCTGAGGGCCAGGAGCGGTGGCTCACGCCTGTAATCCCAGCACTTTGGGAGGCTGAAGTGAGCAGATCATGAGGTCAGGAGATCGAGACCATCCTGGCTAACACGGTGAAACCCCGTCTCTACTAAAAATACAGAAAATTAGCTGGGCGTGGTGGCGGGCGCCTGTAGTCCCAGCTCCTAGGGAGGCTGAGGCAGGAGAATGGCGTGAACCCGGGAGGCAGAGCTTGCAGTGAGCCGAGATTGCACCACTGCACTCCAGCCTGGGCGACAGAGCAAGACTCCATCTCAAAATAAATAAATAAATAAATAAAATAAATAATAAAGGATACTACCTGAGACTGGGTAATTTATAAGCAAAAGAGGCTTAATTGACTCGCAGTTCTGCACGGATGGAGAAGCCTCAGGAAACTTACCATCATGGTGGGAGGTAAAGGGGAAGCAGGCACATCTTACGTGGCAACAGGAGAGAGAGAGTGCACAGGGGAAACGGCCACTTTTAAACCATCACGTCTTGCGAGAACTCGCTCACTATCACGAGAACAGCATGAAGGAAACCACTCCCAGGATCCAATCACCTCCCACCAGGTCTCTCCCTTAACACGAGGGGATTACAATTCCAGATGAGGTTTAGGTGGGAACACAAAGCCAGATCACTTTGGTTGTTCCGATATTTAGTTTCCTGCCACTTGGAAACCTTGCTGGATTTCCGTGGGATGATAATAATTTTAAAAATAGTATTTACTGGGTGCTTACCATGTTCAGACATGATTCTAAGTGCTTTCTCTGTATTAATCACTAAATCCTCATAATAACCCTATGCGGGTAGATATTAGTAACCGCATTCATAGATAAGGACAGAGTCCCAGCAAGCCTAAGCAGGTTTGCCTACAGCCGTGAAGTGGTAGAGCCAGTATTTGAACCCAGGAGATTTGCCTCTAGCACCTGCCGCTTTGCCCCCAGGCTGTCTCAGAAGTACGGAAAGCAGTGCTGTTCATACAATTCAGTTCACTCCACACACTTGTTGGGGCATAACAGGTTCTTCAAGGGCCACATAACTCTAGCACTGTATATTTCATATTTATTGAGTGCTTCTGTTTTCTAGGCACGGTACCAAGTGCCTTCATATACAAGCCTGTTAATCAGAGTTTCTGTTAATGGCATGATACACAAACGGACACCGAGGCTTTGAAGGCTGAGGGACTTGCTCCAGGTCTCACCATTAGAAAGTGACAGAGCTGAGGCTGGGCGCGGTGGCTCGTGCCTGTAATCCTAACACTTTGGGAGGCTGAGGCGGGTGGATCATGAGGTCAGGAGTTTGAGACCAGCCTAGCCAACCTGGGGAAACTCTGTCTCTACTAAAAATACAAAAATTAGCCGGGCATGGTGGCAGGCGTCTGTAATCCCAGCTATCCCAGCTACTCGGGAGGCTGAGGCAGGACAATCAGTTGAATCCGGGAAGTGGAGGTTGTAGCGAGCTGAGATCGTGCCACTGCACTCAGGCCTGGATGACAGAGTGAGACCCTATCTCAAAAAAAAAAAAGAAAAGAAAAGAAAAAAAGGAAAGTGACAAAGCTGAGAAGAAAAACCTAAGTCAGCCCAATTCCAAAGCATGGGTACAGAACCACAACATGTCAGCAAGGTCTTTGTTCTCCACAGTCTGGGGAGGGGCCAGGTGCTCAAACAACCATAGTCCAGGCTGGGGAGTGCCCTGAGAATGGCCGGAGAAGCAGTGGTCAGCTGGACGGCCAGAGCTGAGGTGCTGCTGCATGAGATGCCCTGCTGACCTGTCTATAATCAGCTTCCATCTAGAAGCCTCTTCTGCTGAGCAGGCTGAGCCCAGCCCTGGGTAGGAGGCTCCCCAAGGGCAGGGTTGAGTCTAACCAGCACTTAGACCCTCAGCACCCATGCTAGGCTCACATGCCACGTGCACTGCATATCTGGGGCTGTGTGGATGGCTCGGTGGCATCATGCCTGTTCCCACTCCTCTCCTCTCACTGTGCGGGACAGCAGAGGAAAGGACGCTCTCCCAACACACATGCCACCCTAAGGGAAGGGTGTGCTGCGCTGATCACTACACTACTGGGCGGGAGAGAAAAGGAAAAAACGAGTTCCACTGATGTAAGACTTGGAGACCTACCTTTGATTATATTGTTGTTGACTTTTCTGTCTACCAAACATGGGCTCTGTCCACAGAGGCATCAAAGGACCAGCAAGGTCAGGGAGAAAGTCTAGGCCTGAAGCTCAGTTTCCTCATATACAAAATGGCAGCCATTGCAGCTGCTTGTCTGCTCTGGGGGCTGTGCTGAGGGTTAGTGGGTGGTGTTCTTGCTGTCATTCAGCTCCCACAGCAGCCCCCTCCAAGAGGGGCCTGATGCGTCTTCCTTCCTGGTCCCCCCTTTCCCAGACTCTGGCACCCCAGTGTGAGACCTGGCCACTGTTGAGAACTCTAGGCTCTGCTTGGCATTGGATAGCCACACACTCCACACCTGCTTGGCTGAGCTGAATTCTCAGCTCGAGCAGCTGTGCCAGCCAGCCAACTGTTCCTCAGGGGCTAAGGCCATGAGCTTCCTCCACCGGCTCTGCCCCTGGCCCTGCCCTCATCTGCATTTACTTAAAATCTTTATTGAGATATAACTCACATGCCATAAAATTCACCGTTCACTTACTTTTGAGACTCTGTTTAACCACAATGATCAGGTCTGAAATTAAGAATCTCTAACCCTAACTACACTAGATGAAATAAATTATTCATTTATTGCAAAAATTCAATGTCCTCTACAGCATTTCAACAAAAGAGTTCAAGAAGTGCTGTGAGCACCTGCTCTGTACTCTGATAAAGTATATATCAATATATACTTGCCTTGTGCCAGATACTGTGCTCAGCACTTGACAAACATTGTATTATTTAATCCTTATAGCAATCCTGAAAAGTGGATATTACTAGTTCTTTTTTTCCGAGGCTCAGGGAAGTTGAGTAACATACTCAAGGTCACACAGCCTTGCCTAGTTGGCAGATTTGGAATCTAGGTCTGGCCCGCATCAGAGCCTGTGCTCTTATCTGGCTCACACCCTGCCCCATTGCATGGTGGAGTGTGAAATTGTGTAGAGAAGGTGGACTAGATTCTGCTCCTGTATCATCTGGAGAAACAAAAAAGGCAAACATTTAACTCCAATACGGCCCTGAAATATTTTAATTCCATCAAATCAGCACCTGCCCATCAGCAAGGACATCATAACAAGTTAGAATGAAAATAAAGATGTAAAAATATCAGCCACCCTTACCTAGGTGTGGCCCATGGTGTGGGAGTCTGATGGGGGGGCAGGTGGAGTACCAGAGAGATGGCAGCTCACATTCTGGGGATGGGTCATGCCAGGGAGACAAGCTTCCAGGAGGCAGCATGTGAGCCTCATCTCTGCTTAAAAACCAGGATGCCCGCCCTGCCATGAAGGTTGGCAACTCCAGAGGAGCACTGCCCAGGACTCTACAATCTTCCCAATGTCACTCTGGGCACTTTTAGGAGTCCCTGGCACACTGGCCCAGGGCTGCTTCAGTTTCTAGGCTGACAGTAACATGAGGGCTGCTGACAACAGCTGCCCCAGAGAGGGCTCTCAGTGAGCCCCAAAATGAAACCTGATTGGTCAGATGTCTTGGAGAGAATGGCAGAGTGAGGTGAAACACCAAATTCCAGGCAGAAGTAAAGTCTGAAGTGTGGGCTTACCCTCACTACTGGTTCCTGAGCCATAAGACACGAGGGACCACCAGATATATTTATCCTATCCTAACATGGGACCCACAGTGGTGAAGAAGGCCCTGGTATTTACCAAGCCATCCACTGAAAAGTGAAGCCGGTTATCAGGCAGTTCCCTTAGATTTAATAAACCCAACAGGCTATACAGCATTTTCATATCATTTGAGGCTCATGTAGACAATTTTTGAGTCACATACCCTCAGCTCACCTCTGGGCAGTTCCATGCCTCTGCCACATGTCTCCCCACCTTTCTGCTTGAGAACTTTTTCTAAATCCGTAGAGCCCTCTATTCCTGGATATTCAGGGAAGTTAATGCCTCGGGGAATGCGGCAAGTCATCTTTTCCAAAACTGGCTGCAACATCTCTCATTTCATGCGCCCTTTTAACAACATGATATTGACATGCCTCCCACTGGAGAGGTGGGTCTATGCTCTCCCACCTTGAATCTGGGAGGGCTTGTGGCCGTGATGGAAGTGACAATGTGTGACTCCGAGGCAAAGCCATCAAAGGTAACACAGTTTCCATTTGGTTCTCTTGGGATGCTTGCACTTAGAATCCAGCTGCCATGCTTCAAGGATGCCCAGATAGAGAGACCACGTGGAGAAGCCACCTATAAGTGTTCTGGCCAACAGGTCCCCGGCAACAGACAGCCTCAACAGCCAGACACATGAGTGAATGAGCCTTCAGATAACTTCAGAACCCACTTGTTGAGTCAGCCCAGCCTGTAAGTCTTCCTAGCTGAGGCTCAGCCATCATGGAACAAACACAAGCCTCCCCTGCTGTGTCTTTTCTACATTCCTAATCAACAGAATCATGAACATAATAAAACAGAGGTTGTTCTACCCCACTGGTCTGGAATGCTTTCTTACACAGGAATAGAAACCAGAGCAAGGAGCAGACAGTGAAGGGCAGCAGGCTTTGGATAAATGCTGCAGCCTCCTATTCTCTGGGCAGATAATTTGGGAGGCATTCTGTAAGCTCCTCAAAGGAGCTCCCAGTGGGGTCAGGGGCCCATTGCCTAAAGCAGCTACCTTGATTCCACTCCCTTCATTGGATTTCCTTCCTCCCTGTCTCATTCCTCCTGCTCCCTCAACCCTGCTTCCTGGGATCACCTTCCACATGAACTGTCTACACCAAAGTCCTTGTGTAAGGCTCTACTTTCTGAAGAATCCAACTAAAACTGGCCTTTTGTCTACCCTGCAAGGCAAGCAGCTTTTGCTCCCACTCCCATTTTGTAGATGAGCAGACTGAGACATGGAAAGGTAAAATGACTTGCTCAAGGCCACACGGTGAGTAAGCGGGGGCAGGGTCAAGATAAGGACCTAGGCCTTCTGACTTGAAATCAGCTTAAAACTTGTGGGTGAGGATAGGCAGGCAGGCAGGAACCGTCCTCCCAAGCTTTGCTCTGAGAGGCATGGTGGTTGGAAGAATGCCTTGTGATTTACTGCCAGTTGAACCCTTAGCTGTATTGACAGTATCAGAAGAAAAACAATTGGCAGAGCTATGGATGACCAGATAGAGAACACCCCCCAGAAGCCCCACGCCCCTCACCAGCCCCAGGCCAGGAGGGCTTCACAGACTAACTTCCACTCCCCCGTCATTTGATTTAAAAGTCATCCCTTTTTACAGCATCAAATAGATTGTCTATTAGCAAATTTAAATTTTCCAGCTTAAAACCTGCTTTAAGGTCAGCATGAAGATATTCTTTCCATCAGTTTCTAGAAAATCCATTTATAAAAAGTATCTAACTATATTTCAAGCACTGTTCTAAGTACTTTATCAGGAATCATCCCCATTTACAAATGAGGAAGCTAATGCCCAGAGAAATCAAGTGATTTGTCCAAGGATACACAGCTTGTAAGTGGCAGAGTAAATGGTAAAAATGGTATTAAAAATTGCAAAAGTAGTGAAATGGTAAAATTAGAAATGGTAAAATTACCAGTTTGTTCAGCTTCTGAGAGGTTGGGCTAGAACAAAAGATCATAGACTCATAGAACACTGGATAGGAAGCAGCCAGGGGGCTCACACTGAAATGCCTGCAAGGTATGAAGCAGGCCCACGGCAAGACAGTTGATGTGGACCAAGAGCACAAGCTCTCTGGACATGTCACTTCGTAATTCTAACAAGGCAGACATTTTCATTCTGCAGGTAAGGAACTGGGGCCCAGAGAGCAGGGGAATCGTCCAGGTAACACAGATCCTGAGAAGCCAGGAATAGATTCAAGACCCTCCCCTCTGCATTCTGAGTCCACAGTAGGAATGGAGACCCACGCCAAGAAGGGAGAGTGGGAGGTGTTTTAGCTTTGCAGCGCTGAGGCAGGTCCTAAAAGCAGAGCTTCTGGCCAGAAGAGTCAGGGAGTTAGGATTTCACAGAGATAGAACGGGAGGCTGCCCCTAAAGGTTTGCATTAGATATGCAACCAGGAAGTGCAGTGTCCCCCTAGCCAAGAGGCAAGTCCTTTCTCCGAGACTTCAGTACACTGATGAACTGCTTGCTGGCCTTCCAGACAGCTGTTCTCCAGGTCAGGCAATTTCCAAGAGGATGGGCTGACTGGGATGTTACCTTTTCCCCCAGGTTGTCCTTATCATCGCCCTCTTCTGGCCACTCTTAGCATCAGTGTAGCCCAGGGAGAGGTCAATGGGTTGGGAGAATTCAAGGAGTCTGAGGAGGGTGCCTGCAGCTGGCTGAAGCCGCGCTGGCCAGATCCTCTGCCTTCCAGCCCTGCCTGTGCATCCCATTCTGTCTGTGAAGAATCACAGAATATGCCTGCCCCTGGTTATCTTGCATTTTCTCTAAAATTACTGGGGAAAATGAGGCTGTAACACGCAAGCCTGCCTCAGGGTTATCCTCCAAGGCTGAGACCGGGAGCTGGGATGCCTCTTTCACATCTGGATTCACAAGTGCCCAGACCAGCACCCAGCATACTGGAGATGCACAATACATTCCTGAGCAAATCAATCACTTCCCCACTCCAGGCCTCAGCTGCCCACACTGCCTCCCAGAGTCCCCAGCTCACACCCAGCAGGGTCTAGGATCTGACAAGTGTGGGAGGTGGTCCAGCCACTCCCTTTATCCCACACCTATTTTCCCAGCTTCAGTGGCCCTCTTTTCAGGGCCAGGCTGCCATTCCAACAGTGCTCTGGAACCTCTTCTCCCTGGCCTTGAATTAGGTCCCATGAGGAACTCATGGTACCTGGGCCAGGCATGCTACCTGCTGAGGTTTTCTCCAGTTGTCCAGGAACCAACTCCTCTGCCCACCTTCCTAACTCAGAAGCCCCACTAGGTGCAGCAGTAGGTGGATATTCTGCAGGAAACTTCCCTTACTAAGACCAGGCCCCTCAAGACTAGTTCGATGTTAAACCTTCACAAGATTCTCAAGTCTCACAAACTCCTCCTGCCTCCTAGTAACCTGGTCTTCCCCAGACTTTACCCAGTCCTGACCCTCCCAACCCCCAGCCTAGACCCAAGCCACTGCAGTGATAGTAACAATAAAAAATAACGACAATGCCATTATTTCACTTGCAGAGAATTTTCCCGTAAATCACCTGAGTCCTCCTATAATTACTGCCACCAATTTAGAAATGAGGAACCTGGAACTGATAGAGGTTTCCAGGGTGTGAAGGGGCGACCACTGGCCCACAGGCCAGACAGAGACCTGGCCGGCCACAGCCCCGGGAAGGAGCACCTGCTCCGCCGAGGGTGGAGGTCGCGCTCTTCCCTCCCCATTCTTCTCTGCCGACCGCCAAGCGAAACGGGGCCCCACAAAGCCAGAGATAAACACCGCTACCCGCGGGCCACTGGCCATGGGCCAGGAGCGTCTGTGCGAGCTTCTGAGCCCAGCATCTCCCTGGGAGCGTGAGCACCCCTCTGTCCGTGCTGGAACTGCCCCACACTCATCAGCTTGCTGGAATATGCGCTTGGGCCTTTCGGAGGCTAACGCTTCAACGACTCCAGCTCGGAAGCCGCTCCCCTCAGGACTCACGAGCCGGTCAGTGGCCCCGGGGAAGCGGGAGCTGCAGCGCCCGGGCGGCGATTGCGCCCGAAAGGCCCGTACGTCCCGGGGCGCCGCTTCCTGGCGGGATTAGAGCACCTGCCGGCTTCCATCTCCGCCCGCCCAGAGCGACCCTCAGGCCGGTACCGCTACAGGCAAGTTTCCGGCTATTCGAGTCTTGCTCATTCTCCCTCGGCGACCCCTTTCCTTTTGCCCGCTGTGACGCTTTTCTTTTTAAAATCTCCTCCCAAGAGTAACCACGGATCTTGGGAAACTTTGCGCGAAACTTACAAATGCTGTGAAATCGGAGCCAGGAACTCCATCTGAGCCTCGGAGCGCCGCGCCCAGCCCGGCTCTTCTGCTCCGGCCCGGAGCGTCCGGCGGTGGCCAGTGCTGCCCACTCGCTGTCAGGCGGCCCTGGCACCCGCCCTGGCCCCTGGGCGCCCTCTCGGCCTCAGGCACCCGCCCTGATTCGCTTTGGGAACGCGCCGGCTGTCGCCCCCCCGGTGCGCACCGCAAACCTGGGGCCGGGACGTCCCAGCCTCGGAGTGGTTTTTAAGCAGTTCCTCGGAGGCATTGTCTTCCCGGGGAGCCGGGGATCTCAGGGGAGGGGAGAGGAGATCCGCCCCACAGACGGTAGCGCAGGCTTGCCCACCACCTCATTTGCATTTCAAAGGCAAACTTCTGCGGGACTTCCCCGGCGGCGGCACCTACCGGCTTTGCAAGGGTCGTGGTAATGCTCCAGCTGCTGCTCCGTGCCCTCCTCGCCGTCCAGCTCTGAGTAGTCTGTGGTGGCGTCCGGGCGCTCCCCGAGTCCCCCGGCGCCGCGAGGCAGCGGCGGCAGCAGCAGCAGTGACACCAGGACCCCAAGTGCAGTCGCCCGGGGCATGGTGGCGCGGGGCCGGCTGGGGCAGAAGGAGTTGCGTGCACGAAAGCTCAGCTCGGCCGAAAGACGGTGCACACTGGGTCAGTCGGCTCCGGCCGGGACTCGGTGGTTACACAGGGCTGCTGGGCATGGCTCGGGCGCGGAGCAAGCGGAGCGCGGCGCCCCCTGTCTTCGTCGAGGCAACCGGGAAGCAGCCGCTCGGAGCTACTTGCCCGGCGGCCGAGGCTGCGGCGGCTGCGACTGTGGCGGTGGCTGCGACTGTGGCGGTGGCGGCGGTGGTTGGAGCAGTGGCCGCTCCGCCCCTCTCCACCAGGGCTGGACCACACAGCCTTCGCCAGGGGCCCTGGGCAGCCAATCACTCGGGCGCCCGAGGCGAGGCCCCTCCTCTTCCCGGCACCTCCGCAACTTCGGAGGAAGGCCAGCGAGGTGAAGATGCTGAAGCCAAAGGCCGGGGCCAGCTCCGCGCCCACCCAGCCGAAGGCGCCTGCCCGGGGCGCCACCTCGGCCTCTGGCTCCCGAGAATGCTGCTCCTGAAGATCGAGGCTGGGCTTCTCGCCTTGTTTTATTTCCATAACTCACTTTACAACTCCCCGATGCACACGTGGCCAGAATGGTTGGAACTCGGAGCGCTGGACCAGGAGCCCTGTGTACGCGATTCATGTCGCTACCAACTGGCTATGTGCATTAGGGCAGCTGCTTCTCTGCAGGGATGAGTGAATGTCTCTCAGGCCCCTCTCAGCAAAGAAAAAAATATCGAGGATTTCGATTCTCTCAGCTCTCTCCACATCCCGTAGTCGAGCCATGAAGGGCGTTTGCTGGCGTCCCCTAACCTAACCTAGTGGCCGGCGATAGGTAAGGAAAAAAGATTTAAGTCTACAGATTTCCCCTCTCGGTGACCCTATCTTTCAGTAAAACCGTCTAAGATGCTTCATACAGTCAAAAAGAGACAAATGAACAGCTGTACGTGCTATTTATGTTAAATTACAGACATGTTTTTATTAAATAAGCCACTCACCGTTAACTTGATGGAATAAAAATGACCAATTTCTTGTTTTTTTTTTTTTGCCAATTAAAAATATACGCTCAAATAATTTAGGAGACTAATCAAGAGCTATTTGAAACCCACTTCTATTTTGTACCTAAAATATAAAAATTGTCAGAACTGAGCCATTTTGATTTAAAGATATAAAAAGTATTATTACTGTGAGGCTTTTCAAAGATCGTTTTATGCGAGTAAAATGGCCCTGTCAAGTATAACACACAAATGTGTATGTGTAGAAATGTTTTGCATCATGCCCAGTAGAATCTTTTTTCAATTTAAACTGCAAGGAGAAAAAATGGACAACTTTCCTTTTGGATTTCCACATGGTTTCACATACATCAATGACAAAATAGTCAACAGGGAGCCCAGAGCTGGGCTTCACATCTAACTCTGAATTTCTTGCACTTATGGTCATCTGTCTTCTCATCTATCAACTAGGATAACAAGTCCTTCACACAAGTAAAGGGCTAAAAGTTAACTACTGGAAGGATGCTACTCATATTTTGTCCTTGTTCTTAGAAAGAAATGCAATGTTGACCCTGCCTCATGCTGTTTTCATCAAATGGGCACACAACATACAGAATGGAGCCAGACAGGGCAAGATCTGGTCTGGCAGGTGGGAGGAAGGAATCTGAAGGGGATAAATGCCACCAAATGGCAGGAAGGCCAAGTGGCCAGTGCATAGGCAAAGGAGTGGGAGGGGGTTGAATGGCATGTAGTTCTGCCTGAATGCCAGGAGTCAAACCCAACGCCATAGCTCTCTGCATTCACCCCCATGAAGGTCACCACCTCTCAGTAGACAAGTCCAAACAGTCAACATCTAAAAGGCCTAACAAACTTCGGTGACACTTCCCGGTCTCCAGATGGCACTAGGCAAACCACCAACTGGCTTCCTTATTAGAAGGGAATTCCTCTGGAAAATAGACGTGAGAGGCCACCTCTTGTGCAAGCAATGAGGTTGTGAGCTTTTATGACCTCCAATCCCCACCTGGTGAGTAGTGGCCAGGTTTTCTCACCAACACCCTTTGTCCAAATATTTTGAAGACAGTGGTGTTGAAGAATGAACAAGCTGTGCAGTTTTAAAGTAGAAGGCCAGTTTAGTTGCTACTTTGGCTATCAACCAATAAATGGCAACAAAATATTTGGTTCACTAGAAAGATTAGAAAACAATAATTGAAAAGGGACACCATAAGATAGAACTATAAAAGCGAAACTCTAATCTGGGTTTAGATGATTTTTAAAATGTATTTTTAATTTAAAAACCATGAAAAAACTGGAGGTAGAGTAACAGGCTTTACGACATAAAACTGCCCAACTTAGCTCCATTATTACATTCATAATTACTTCAGGGTTTCCTCTGCCCTATCTTTGGGTCCTCTGTGAACCTGAATAAGTGTTTTTCTCCTCTTAGATGTCCATCTCCCACCCAGAGTAACTGGGTTCTCTTGCCCCTTCAAGTCTACTGAGTTTTATCCACCTGGGCCACTTTCTCATTTTGCCTTTCCAAGCCACTATACATGATAATTTGTTCCAGGCCAGCTCATTCCTTCATTTACATTGCTCACCACTGAGAAGATACTCAGTTTTCTGCAGAATGTAATTAAAGATACTACAATTTTTAGCAGCTGCTTAAAACCCTTCCTGGCTCTCCAAAACCTTTATGCAAGTTCTTCAGGGTGGCATACCAGGTCCTCCGTCCACCATCAAGCCTTCCTTTCACCTTTCCAGTCTTGGCTCCTTACAACTTCCACATTCCAATCTTCTGGCATTAAACACCCTGCAGTCATCCTAACATGGCCTTGCTGCTTCACACCCTCCATGTCTCTGCCTGGGATACCTTGATAACCGCATATCCCACATCCTTGTGCCAGCATTGCAGCTACCCTATCTGTGACACTTACCTATCCAGGACTGCCCTACCTTTCTGGTCTATAATTGCAGCAGACCTCTCTGACCAACCCCAACTTAGAACCACCTTCCATGTCTCACTCTCTAGACTCTCCCTTTTCTTCACTGACCTTCAATATTAAGTCTTGTAATCCTAGTGGCTTAGATTGAGACACTAAGAATAACCATAACATTGGCCAGCGCCACTTATATCAATTTCCCCCTGCAACCATCTCCCACATTTTTTTCCTTTGAAATCGCTGTCAAGCAAAGTAATCGTGCAAACTTTGAAAATCATTTTAAATAATCAAGTAATTTAAAATACATTTGTAAACTACACTGATTCCACATGTCCCAATTAGGCTTATTCCCTTTTCTAATGTTATATTGCAGAGTTAACAGTTTCACAAAAATAGTTCACTTGAAATCAAGAAGCTGGCTGCATAAGAGTCCCTTCTGTCCTTAGTTTTCCAACCAGACAAAAAGTGTTCATTAAAGAAATAAAAAGTAATCCAAATTTGTACCAACGATTTGGCTAACGAGAATTGCCAAGTACAGGTGTTGACTGAGGCACCTAATAAAACTAGGGGAAAAGAACCAAGGAGGTTGGTCAGGATTTGAAAAAACTAGTCAGAAATGGAAAAACAAAACATACAAATAGACATGGAGAAATTAATTAACCACTGATTTCAATGTGGCACAATAAAAATAATCTCTTCCATTTGTATAGAACACTAATTTTCAATGCGACTTCTACATATATTACCTGCCTCCCAGGCTAGAGAGGGTGACACCCCCATTTTACAGTTACAATAGTCAAGACAACAGGGCCCTGAATCTTGATGACGTCTGGGCTAAACATAAGAGCACCTTTAGCTGCTGTGGTTTCTTATCCATAAAACACAGCTATCTACTCTACCAGCTTCACAGGATGGTTGTGAGGGAACAAGTGAAACTGCTTTGAAAAAGTAGTAAATGCTAAACAAATGCAAAGAATCATCAATCAGAGGATGGCAGGCAAATAGATGGTAAAGTCTGAGTGTAAGAGTAGAATACAAAAAAGTCAAAAGAATGGCAATAAAAGAAAAATCATTCTTAAGAAAGACCAATCTTATTCACTGGACCATTCTCTCAGCTTTACTGTACATTACAGTTCATTTTTGAAATACAAATTTAAACCTTAAATTTTAAATACATAATTCCAGGGGTTAGCGGACTATGGCCTGCGGGCCGTTTTTGTGAAGTTATACTGGAACACAGCCATGCTCACTAGTTCATGTAGTCTACTATGGCTGCTTTGGTGCTACAATGATAGTTTCAACAGAGACTGTATAGCCCTCAAAGCCGAAAGTATTTACTACCTAGACCTTCACAGAAAAAGTCTGCAGACCGCTGCTTTATTTAATTGTGGAAAACTATTATTAAGTTGTTCATTTGCCTGTCAATAATGGGTTATCCCTTATGCTTGGTTCATGTTTCAAAAAGGAAAGAAATAAGGAATCCAAGGGAAGTACATTTAACTTTTTATTACTTTTTAAAAATCCAAATTCAGATAAATTAACACACTAGGTTAGAACCTCAATGGTATTGGATACATTATATAGTGGATTTCTATTACTAAAAAGCCAGTTGGAATATGGCCTATACGAACCAAAGAGTGTATACAAAATGGAAGTGGTCATCAGGCAATAATTGTTTCCTTGGAACTCTGCACCGACTGTCCATGCTCTGTGGGGACTTACACATTCAAGTTTGACACAGTTGAAAAACCAACTGGAGCTGCTTTTCCAAGAATGTTCTGTTGTCCTTCAAATAGAATTCCATGTTATTTCTTTCTTGCCTTAAGCTCTTATATCTTTCAAATGACCTAAGCTGATGAACTGGAGTAAACACAAACTGCTACAGTTATCAATGAGCAAGCCTAGTTCACCAATACTTCAAAATAAACAGACTTCACAAGTTTATTTCCATTCCTAACAGTGGAATAATAACTTAATTTTGTTTACTTTTGTCTTTGTAGATTTCTGTCTGCAGCTCCAGTAAGAATGCCAAATCAGATGGCTTTTAGGAAATGCTCATAGGAGAGAACTAGTTATTCCTCACACTGAATTTAAGTCTTACAAGATTTCTGCAGGTTCATATGTTAACGTTCTGATTTAGCCTACCTGTAAGTCTAGTTTATTTCTGTACACACTTCCAAATAATCTTCATAAATTTTCACTTCTCTAATTGAAATATAACACCTTGACTGATGAAATATAGTTTCATAACTATAGAATTTTAGTGAAGATATAGAACATTAATGAATACTTGTGTTTTAATACATCACTACTCCTATTTATTACATGTTCCAATAGGCCAATAGAATGAAGCACTAAGACACGGTGAAATCTAAACTTAAAACCCAGATGGAACTGCCATATAGATTACAAATGGGTCTCCCCACCACAGAATTCATATACAAAAGCCCTTCGGTATGTAGCTTTTCCTGAACAAATACATTAATACACTTTTTGTTTTTTACATTTGTAAAAATTCAAGGTTTTAATAACATTTCTTTGCAAGACATTTGGTATAAGGTGGTTAATAAATATTAGAAAACAAACACTGTACCAAAATGGATATGATTTGTGAATAAACCCTAAATAAAGTGGCTTTTGGAAGAACTGGATTTTGCAGCAACCAACTTTATAAAGAGGTCCATCCACTCTCAATGGAAAACACCCAAGCATACCATTCACTAGGTTCGGATATCACCACAATATAATGAATTCTAAGAGTATGGGGTTTGATTTATGGGCAACCCCAGTACAATCTAGGAGCCCAACATGATAAAAAATACTAAAAGAATGCTTCACCATTCCTCAGGCCATTACATTTCCACCTTATCCTACTCTTGTATTAGGATATATGTATATAAATGTCAACTACTAATGTAGTTAAATTTCAGGAGAAGCATGCTTAAAGATACACGAGGAATGTTTAGCCTTAGTTTTTGATAGTATTATCCAAAGTGTCAGTTGAAAGAAATTAAGCAAATAATGTTAACAAATGAAAGACAGATACACAGCAGTAGTGGGGGTATAAAAACCTCACCTTTCAATTAACTTGAATAATGTTCTATTTTCTATTCTACAACTGAGCGCTAGGGAGCTAAACTATTTGTGAATTACATCTTTAAGAAGACACACGCACACACGCACACACACACATACACTTATTCAACCCCTCTATGCAGCCAAAAATCAATACAAGCCCTTTTCTAAAAGACTTTAAAGGTGATTAATATTCATTTAATGCTCTTAATGTATTTGGAAATCAGAAAATTATTTTTCACCACAGATTCCAAAGAACTTCAAATAGAGCTCAATTTAGTAGAAAGAATTGGTGTACCTGAAAGCATTTAACCCACACATTTTCAATAAACCCTACATCTTACCTGCAAGATTCATATCATGAGAAACAAATTTCATTTTATTAAGACAAAAGCTTACTGTCCAATTTATACTCCCATCAGACAGACTATGTATTGGTATGTTAAAAGTACTTTTGAATAAAAGTGGTGAGAAAGAAACCAAAAAAGTACTTTATATATAGTTAAAAGGTTACATAATATAAGCAACTAAATATTAACTTTTAGTTTCTTTTTTATAAGATCTTAAAGGCAAGTCAGAAGGAAGAGAAAATGGAAGTACCAATAAATTACATTTAATATACCATTTTGGCTTCAGAAGAGGATTTACCTACAGCTTCTGATCAAATTTGTTGGATCATATCAATCGTACTTAAGTGGTAAGAAATCATACTTTTCACCTTTTAAAGGACTTACATGTCACAATATAGGATGTGGAGTCCATCAATATATAGATACATATTTTGTAATGAAAACATCTTGTGTAACTATTAATTGCATGATTTTCATATTAAGGTTTAAATACAGGTGTTTTGAGTCTTTCTAAAAATAACAATATAAACTATTGTTTTAGGTGGTCATTTGCATAGCAAACTATTAAACTAGAAACTCAGTGGTTCTAGGAAAACTTCATATTATGAATAGTTCCAGAAAAATGTATTCAAATCACTTCTCTTACAAAACTGTAACCTTTATTTGTTGATCCAACAGTATGTTAACCACTTTTACCCCATCCCCACTTTACACGGTACACCAACCTGAACAGATTTTGTGCCGCAATTTCATTCAAAGGGTTTGTCATTCACTTTATGATTGTGCTGGATAATCCAGATATAAGCAAGTCTGGAGATTTTAAAATATGGGTCCCCTGTATGAGAGTAGCATAGTTTATAGTATACTTTTAAAAATGGCATTCAGTAATTTTGCCTTTTGAACAGAAAGATATCTTCAAATTGCAAACACATCTATTTCCACAGAACAATTTGGTCAGGAAATTTTATTTGAACATTCTAAAGCAATAATGCTTTAGATGTTACTTAAGTGTCCCAGACAGGATTAACAAAATTAAATGTCTCTAAATTACAAATTTGGCTCCTGTAGGAGTCTCAGAAAATAAACAGAAGAAAACAACCCCCCTCCCAAAAGAAGTATGACACACACATTTTGAAGAAACCCCAATGTTTCATGCAATGGTAGGCAAGATGTAAAAGGCCACCCAAATCACACATTTCTACACCAATCATCATAAGAAAAAAGTACTCCATAGTCGATCTGTACATCCAAATGCATTTGGGAATCTATACCTACGTTACATTATTTAATGTTATATACATTTATTACCCACCCCCCTTGTTTTTAATAATTTCTTATGTAAAACCTTCATTCAAACCCAAAAGATGTAAGACTAACTTGGGGGGAGAAAAGATAATCACTTTAGACATTCAGTTAAAATGTAGTTTATCTAAATCTCAAAATGTTTAATAAAAACAAGTATCTTCTCCATTTAACACTTTGCTTTCTAACTGTACAGTAAATTGCATTGTAGAGAGTACACTTCTGTCTTCAAACTGTATCTTCTTTGGATGGAATTAAGATGTAACTGTATAGTTTTAAGATAAATAAATGGGAAGTTGGTCCAACTAAGATGACAGCAGATATATTACATGCAGGATTTAATATTTTCTAATTCTCTCTTTTAAAAAAAAGGATGCAGTTGGATTGGGGAAAAAAAAAAGTCAAAAAAGAACCCAGATTCAATATATAAAAATGTCCCACAATAGGTCGACAATGGCAGTAAAAATAACAGGAAAAAAGTAATCTTTCTGGAACATCATTTTTCAATAACATAGAAACACTAAGTGCCAGGAAGATTCCTATTCATGTAATTTTAGCATCCAAGTTTCCCTCTATTTATTTTATTGGAACAAATGCTTTAAATAAACTATTTGTCCTCTTCACTGAAGAGAGCTGGTCTATTTCATCTTTAATGAGCTAGTTTTTGGGAAGATTAGCCATGTACTGTAGTAATGCCTACTGCATAAAATCCAAGCATTTGCTGTGAACAGTTGGAGAAAGCAGTCAGGAAGAACCTAGGATCAATGGAAATAGATGTTACTTTAAGCCATCGACGAAAGAGAGACCCACAAAGTACCCAGTGTGTTAAAGCCCAAATCTCTTCTTGCGTTTGTTTGTTTTTGCTGTGCAAGTTCCACCCCTATGAAAAAGAAATTGATCCGAAGTTCCAGGTTTTCTTGGGTCTCTAGTCAATTTTCACATTAGTATAGATTTTTCGGACAAAGGCACTTGTTCCCATGTAACCAATCGCTCCTGCAAAGATAAAATAAGATGTTCTGAAACAAATACATACAGAGCAGTATCCATCATTTAAAATCAGTAAATACTCTATGCTCTGGAAAGTTATTCTTTTTCAAAGAAAATATCTTTATGTTAGTATTCTCTCTGAACTTACTAAAACTGTATCATTTGCTCTGCAAATCACCTGATACCATAATACACTGAGTCTGACCATCATACGCCAAGTCTAATCAAGTAGCAATTATTTCTTGTATAATCAGTAACTACAGAATTAAAATACATCTCTTATAAAGCAAGAATAATTTGATAATGGCAAAAGGTTGTTAAATCAAAAAACATGCCTTCTTTGATTTGAAGATATATCATTCTAGGTCATTAAAGTAAAAATCAATATATCTTCCCAAAATCCAATAGATAAATAGTAAGAAGTGACTGAAAATTCTCTTAAGGAAGGACAGGGAACCATGTCCCAATAGCAGTTGAAGCTCTAGAGAAGAGGCATTTTCCAACAGCTTCTTTTTTAAGTTGTAGAAGCTGTGTAGTTGGTAGTAGGGATGACATATTTGCGGGAATAGATAGGACAGAGAGGTAAGTGGGTCAGAAGTTTTGAAATGCTGTTTTTTAACAATTAGCCTCAACCAGAGCTTAAAACACCAGAAATCAGGGATGTTTGTTTTGTTAAATAAAATATTTATCTCCTGTGTCTAAAAGAGTGCCTGGCATATAAGATACTTGGTAAATATTTGTTGAATGAATGAATGAACTGGATGGTTCTTTATTGCAAATATAGGTTGGTGCAAAAGTATTTGCAGCTTTACAACTACTTTTGTACCAACCTACTAAGGGTTCTTTAGGACAATGCAGTTGGTTATTGAACTGTCAGAGAAAAAATCTCCATTGGTCTTAGGAATTTATGATGTCACCCAATATTATTGAAAGCTTAAAAGAAAACCTTCCATTAATTAATAATAGTAAGTGCACACATAAATGCCTAATTAGTCACCCTTGAACCAATCTTTTAGTGAATCTTTTATTCACTAAACTGGTGAATGAAAGGCAAGAATCAAGCATCTCTCCTGTTTCTCCTATATATGAACTATACCCCAAGGCTACCAACTGGTTGATGAAAGGAAGGTTATCCTTATGGAAGTATTCCAGCTAACAAATATAAAAGGAACAATAGAATTAGAATATTATAACCACTAATGAATTATCTGAGCTAGGCAATAACTATCAATGGCTGCTAACTTCACAAAGTAATAGAACCAGAAATTATGTGCTTCCCTGATAAAAGCTTACACACCACCTGTTAAACATTCTTGGACAAGTATTCTTGAGTATGATCAAGCCTACAGATCTAACTACCACTTGAAGAAATTTTAAATGACACTTCAGCAATATGATCAGCAAAATCCAGAGTGTGGAAAATTCTACAGAAATTGTTTAAGTTTTAAAAATAAATTGCAAGTGAGAGAGAGAATATCTATAGATTAAAAGAGCCTTAAGAGACATTTTAGCCAAGCAATGCATGAATCTTAATTGATCTCAAAGCAAACAAACTATATTTAAAAAGAAGTCATTACAAGTGTGGTAAATCTGAACACTAACTGAATTATTGCATCATATTAAGAGATTACATTTATCTTTCAGGGAGAGACATATACTGAAATATTTACAGTTGAAATGACATAAGGTCTAAGATTCATGTCAGAATAAAAGGGGGGATACAAAGTGGGAATATAAATAAAACAAGATAGGCCATGAGTTGATAATTACTGACACTGGGTGTTAGTACATGGGGACTCACTATATATAGTATTGTCCCTATTTTTGTATATATTTGAAAGTTTCCCTTTATTAAACATTAAAATACAAAAAACCAAAGTGACAAAGCAATACTATTTCCACTTATTTTTGCAATGACTAGTCATTTCTTTTATAATAGGACATAACAATATTACATTTTAAAATATTGATAATGCATTTTAGAATAGTTACAATACAATTCTTTACAGGATAAGAGAAAAATCATTCAATTTTGTGAAAATACACCTGAATCCTTACGACATGAAAAGATGTATAAAATTTTAATTAGCGTCAAAAATTTTAATGGTATAATACTAGTCCAATAACCAAATCCAATTTTCCAAATGTACAAAACATTGTTCCCCTTTGAGCAGAAATATGCTTAAAATCAAAACAGTATCAACCTAGAGAATCATTTTTCCTAATCTTATGAGTACCTCAAGAATAAACTTACAAGGGCACGACTTTATAAAAAGAGAATACTGAATATGCCCTCTAGAAAAGTAAATATCTTAGGAATAATAGAGGTGCACTTTTAAACTTAATTCCTCAAAACAAAAATGCTATGCTCATAATATCCCACCTTAATGTAGTCATTTTTTCCTACATTAAAAAAATCAACAAGTATTTTTGTTTTAATATTTGTTTTGTTTTAAATTTGTTTTACTGACTTAAGCATTTTAGCAACATAAATTGATGGATATATATAATTTTTGTATTATGATGACATTCTAATGAGTTCCAGTCTAAACAGTTTCTCCCCACCTGTCCCTGAAAAACGAAGCACTGAAGGCATATAAACCCATTAAAGAATAAATGCTGGGACATTGCCAGAACAGCAGGGAACTGTAAATGTGCCAAGATTTTCAGGCAGCAAGATGAAATTTCAGCAGGAAAAGCACTCAAAAAATTTAGCTAGATTCATTCCATTTTCTTTGTAAATGTCAAGATGTTACCTCTCTGGGTCTTCCTAAGATCACATATAGAAAAAGTCAAGTCAAGAAAAATTTTTTTAACACTCTGCATAATCGATTCTATACCTCACTGAATGCTGGTGATAATCAAGAAAAATCTCAGATAAAATAAAGAGGAGTCCAGTGAACAATACTCTGAAGAAAGGATGGCAAATAATACTGAAGGAACCTTCTGACTGCCCAAGAATAGGGACGTTTCCACCTGACACAATGTAGTTTTAACCTTCAGTCCCTCTCATCTTTCCCTCAAAGTTGGTTACTAATTATCACAGGGAATGGCTATCACAGCAGCTATAAATAAACATGTGACTATAACATAGAGAATGATCTTTCCTTGTGGAATGTTTCACTACTTTACAGACAATCTCATTTGTGTGTGCACACACACGTGATCACATACATAGTGTATATGAACTGAACAGGCTCTTTTGATGGAGAAACAAAGCAATCTTGGTACCCCAAAGGTGTCCATAAATGTCACACCAAGACCTAGCTTTTAATAAGATTACCATATCTTATATATATCTTATATAGCCAAAGGTGGAATTATCAAATACACACATACATACATAAATAGCCAATGGCAAGTAACAGAAAAAGGAGGAAAATTATCCACTCTCTGAAAATGTTTCTACCATGATTAGTCCCGCAGCCTTACATCATTCCTACAAAGTGACTAAGGGATCAGTCTCATTTATCAAGTAAAACGCATCATTCCTACAAAGTAATTAAGGGACCAGTCTCATTTATCAAGTAAAACACTGAACCCGAAAAAAAGTGAGTTACTTGTACGAGTTTCCCTTAAGTTACCTCTGCAGGGACTTAGAGTCATAAAGTTGTTCTGAGATGAAAACACAAGGTGTGGAATCCCACAGAGACTGTGCAGAAACACACACAATTCCAGAGCAGAAGGAAGCCCAAGGACTTTCAGCCTTCATCAATAGCAGCAGCAGCTACCCCTCACTGAGCATCTACCAGCCACCTGATGTTTATCCACATTTAATCACTGAATCCTCTTTATAGCCCTATGAGGTAGGTATTATTTCTATTTTGCAAATGAGTAAAGTTGAGGAAGAAAGGTTAAATAATTTGGCCAGAGTAACATGGCTATTAAGTGGGGAATTCACACCCAGAATAGACTGACCCCAAAAGGCCAGCTCTTTCCATATCTCACCATGTAAATGGCTATCCTTACTACCTAATAACAGTCCCAGCACTACACTTAACACTATTCCTCACAACCACTCTGAAAAGATATGCCCATTTTACAGATAAAAATGAGACTTAGAAAGGTTAATGTGACCTCCATGGCCACAAAAAAAACTGAGCAACAGCATGGACATTTATTCCAGTGCTTTCAGGCTCTCATGCTTATGCCTTTCCCATTTATCATACTGTTTCCAAAAGTTCTTTATTTTCTAGCTATTTCACACATTCTAGAGACTCTATCATATGGTGAAAACTATTACCTCTTCCTTTTAATAGATAATTATGATAGATCCATAAATAGTGGTTTTATCCCCACTTTACAAAAGCTTAGAGAGCTTGGGGAACTAGATCAAGGTGGAAAGCATACATATGGTACAGCTAGAACTTAAGACCAGTCTGTAGATACCCAAGTATGCAATCATAACAAGTAAACTGTGCTGTCTCCTAGGTGTCTCCTGGTTTCTCCAAGAATAGGCTGAGAAGTTTCCAAACAGCAATCATTCAGGCAACACCTTAACATGCCTACATCATGATCTTCCATTGAACCTAAGCTTTAAAAATTGCCAATTCTCAAGCCAGGCACAGTGGCATGTGCCTGTAGTCCCAGCTAGTTCAGAAGCTGAGTCTCTAAAAACAATAAATAAAATGAAAAAGCCAATTCTCAACATGAATGAAAAACTGTGATATGAAATTTTGTGCTACACAGAATTACTAGAATTTCTATAAAAATAGAAATTAATAAGGTAATAAATTATGTTGTGGGGGAGAGTCAAAAGGACTGAAATCAGACTCGGGTTTATTTTGGTGTTTCTGATCAAACAACAGATAAAATTTCTTAATTTCCAATTACTGTATTTTTCTGATTTAGAGAAACTCAGATTTACTCATGATGTTCAAAGAATTTCAAAACTTACCACACATTATCCCCAAGGCTGTGCTAAATACTGCCATATATCCAAAGTAAAATGATGTTTGAAATAAGCCATACATCCTGAAATAAAACAAAATATATATAGGATATCCATTTTTACTTTCAACATGAGGTCTTAAATATTAGTATTTAAAGGACAAATTTAGTTTCCTAAATAAAAGGTGAAAAAATGTCTCCACTTACTTTGTTTTGAAAAAATAGTAGTAAAAGGAATACATGTAAACATAGATTGCAGTTGATGCAGCAGAGAGAAAACTTGTCCATTGCCTGGTGGGGGGAGGGGGAGAGAAGATAAATCTCTTTTGAATGAATGGCACTAAAACAAAGATTTTAAAGCAAAGAATTTAATAAAACATCCTTTAAAGTCCTTTAAAACTTATTTAAAAAACAAACGCATAGACATGGTATTTAAATTTATCAACAAGGAGAACATCTAAGAATTAGAAAGCTCAATCTTGAATTTTGTCAGATTCCTTATTACCAGTGACCATAAATACACCATTTCCTTTTTCATATCTAAGTTTCCTTGTGTTTAGAATGGAGCAATGCTTCTCATAAAACTCTTTTCATATCAAGCACTTTGTAAAAAATATTTCTAAACAGTACTCCATTAATACATTAAAAATTTGATATTGTTTTTTCTCTAAAATATGTATCATTTTTATAACTGGAAAAAAATCCCTATGCTATTTTAAGTAACAACATTTCTATACAGCTCTTTACTCCACTTGATAGATTTCAAAGGAAATCTTATTTTAAAATATTATGGTTCCCCAAATTTCTTTCCACAAATAGGTACTTACCACCTGTAATCTTCTGCATTTAGTAGAAAATATGTGCACACAATAGTCACACAGACAGTCACAATGCACAGGATAACCAGCACCAGCATCATGAAGCCATAGACATAATAGATCTTATATGCCCAGAAAGACGTGAAGATGAAATACCTAAGTAAATGCAATAAAGACACAGGTTTCCAGTCTTTATTCTTAAAGCTCACTCTGCTCTTCCTAAGTCTCACATTTTAGTTCTCATTTTTTTTCACTTAATGACTTTCTTTCAAGTATCTTCCAACAGTTTCTCTTACCATGTCTTCATCAATTAAATCCACTAGAATTCTCTCAAAAAATATTTTCTTGAATAATCTTTGAAAAACTGATTCTTCAGTAGGGCATTCACCTCTACACAAACTGAATAAAACAGAAGCTTAAAGAAGTATAATGTAGAAAAGAACAAATGAAAATAGCTAAAAAATCCGTATTTGTATCCATATTGTTTTGTAGATACAACACAATTCAAGCAATGTAGTTTGTATTTTATTAAATAGAAAATAAAATACTCTATTAAATAGAAAAATAAATTAGAGCAATAATGTATAAAATTAGGAAAAGCAGGCCTAAAGAAGATTCACACTGTCTTCAGAGGACAGCAAGGGAAAAGGCTTTAAGATTTTTAATTAAGAAAAAGATCTTTCACTCTAATCCATTATCAAGTCATCATCAAATTACAACAGAGCCTTTCAGCCTCTTTTCTTTTTCTTGTTGCCCAAGCTGGAGTGCAGTGACACAATCTCAGCTCACTCAACCTCCACCTCCCAGGTTCAACAGATTCTCCTGCCTCTGCCTCCTGAGTAGCTGGGAATACAGGCACGCACGACCACGCCCAGCTAATTTTTTGTATTTTTAGTAGAGACGGGGTTTCGTCATGTTGGCTAGGCTGGTCTCGAACTCCTGACCTCAGGTGATCCACTCACCTCGACCTCCCCATCATTCATTCTTTCAACAAATATTTACAGAGCCCCTATCATGCATCAGGAAAGCAGTGAGAACAGAACAGTAAAGACAACAAAGTCTCTACCCTCAAGAAGATTACTAGCTGGTTGGGAAACACCAGTAAAGACCATGATACACTGTGATATGTGCTACACGAATGCACATAAAGAGCATCTTCCCACTGTAGCTGAATGGGGCTTTATGGGGGAAGAAGAATCAGATAAGGAATGCGGAGGGTAAAGGGAGCTAGAAGAATGTTCCAGGTATGCCAGGCATGGTGACTCACGCCTGTAATCCTAGCACTTTGGGAGGCTGAGGCAGACAGATCACCTGAGGTCGGACGGATCACCTGAGTTCGAGACCAGCTTGACCAACATCATGAAACCCCGTCTCTACTAAAAATACAAAATTAGCTGGGCGTGGTGGCGCATGCCTATAATCCCAGCTACTCGGGAGGCTAAGGCAGCATAATCGCTTGAACCTGGGAGGCGGAGGCGGAGGCTGCGGAGAGCCGAGATAGTGCCACTACACTCCAGCCTGCGCAACAAGCAAAACTCCGTCTCAAAAAAAAAAGAACGTTCCAGGTACAGGAGCAGCAAAAGCAAAGGTGAGCAAATAAAGGGAATCCACTGCATTTTGAAAAACTAAAAGTAATTCACTATGGCTAACGCTTTAAATGAAGGGGAAAGTACTAAGAAATGAAGTTGGAGAAGTGAACAGGGCCAGTTCTTATGCTATAAAGACCCTTAATGGCCATGTTATGGTGTTGGGACCTCACCTCAATTAAAATAAGAAGTGTTAAGCAAAGAAACGACATGACACCTTAAAAAGACCACTTTGGCTAACAAATGGGTAGGAGAATGGGTTTGAAGGTGGACAAAACAGAAGATAAGTTGAAGAAACAGCAGAGAAGTTATCCAGTGGAACACAGTGCCTGGAGAAGCACGAAGACATGTGGTTCAGAAGTACTGGGGACAGGGGTAGAAGGGAAAAAGAAGTCACAGGTCAAGTCTGGATGAAGGCACAAAGCATTGTCAGACTGGAACTAAAGAAGAAGTTCCTGAACTGACTTTAATAAACCACGAGTTACAGAGACACACACTCCAACTCCTAAGGCACTTATGCCCATAGCATATGCAGAGCTGGTAAGTGACAACCAAGAGTTGGTCCATATCTATTTATGTCAGTTGTACCTGTTAGTACCATTAGACTAAACTGACTAAATTAAATGTTACATAAACCAATAAACATCAGAGTAAAAAGGATGTGTGGTTACTATAAAAACTATGTTGAATGCTTTGGAAAAATTCGATAAAGTGAGTCCCTTTAAAAAGTTATAAAATTCGATGTGATTGAGATGGCTATAGACTGGGGGACAAATGTACAAATCTAGAAGGATTCTGCACTTAGAATGCTTCAGATAGGACTTTATGTTCTTGCTTCACTTTAAAAAGGCTGGAAAACACAGGATCTGTACTACGAATGTCAAAGGAAAAAAATGAAAAAATTCCAATGAAAAAAAAGACCAAGGCTCTATATTAAAAAAAAAAAAAAAAAAATCAGTGAAGGACGTACATTTACTTGTCTTAAAATAAAATACTATGTATGTATCTTTTAAAATAATTATCTTACATGAGCCAACTTTTTCAATTAACCAACTACCAAATCCAATTACGTCTGTTAAGGAGACTCCTACCATACAGGAGACAATCAGCAGTGGGGCATCTGGAAACATGTAAGGCTATTTTAAGTTGTCACAATGACTGGTGTTTAGTGGACAGGAGCCAAGAGTGTATAGCTGCAATACCTGAGAAAGTCCCATACGGTGAACTTTCTTGCCTAAAATAACCAGAGCATTCCCATCAGGGGGCATGGGGACACAGACTAAGAAAAGAAAGGCTTTTTTATTTTGCAATGGTGACAAAGGATGCAGATGTAAAGCACAGTAAGTGGCACAAGGTGGCATACCTCTTATCTCTAAATACATACACACTTCCTAGCACTCCTGCAGGCCTCTATGGAAGGAACCTAGGAAATGACTATGCATCAAAAGATGTCAGGGCCTAGACGGACTAGTAGGTAATGGTTTACCTAGTTCCCTAGATCCTCAGAAATAGAAATATTTTTAAAATACAATAAAAACCAGGAATTCCTTAAATCATGCATATGATCAAAGGCTGGTCTACCATTCTTTAACACATAGTTTTGATTTCTAAGATTTCCTCTTAGGTGAGGGAGGTCTAGAATACAATACAAAAAGGTATAAACATCACTTGAATATTTAAGAACACAGCCAACAGCTACCTTTATATAGCCTATTCCCTTTCTGGAATCATGGAATTAACAGACTATTAGATGTTCTCCCAACTGATGACTTTACATGTTCCCTAACTCCTAAATTGTCTTACTATAATCAAATCCCTCAAAACATAAATACATTATCAAAACTTACATTTCAATAAAGATTGAACCAAAAGGTAAAATTCCACCCAGGCAAACAATAACCGCAGGCTCCATGAACCTGGAAAATATAAAAATTAACAGTAAACTTCTAGTATGATTTCCATATTATATCAACACTGATAACAGAAAGCAGGTACTTGACACTTAAAAAATCATCTCTAAAGGATAGAAACAAACCAGTAAAATGAAAAGCCAAAACCCAAAGAGGCACAATACATAGGTGGGACTTCAAATTAGCCATAGGTTATAATCAATATTCTTTCTGCATTAAAGACTGAGACAAGTATATGAAGAACACAAATTACTGACACTGGCAGAACTTGAAAAAGTCTCTAAGTATTCCCTCTGGTTCTACTAGACTCCCATAACTTCTTAGAAATCTACAGGCATTTATTCACAAAAAGCCAAAGGGAAAGAAATGAAGAGTCTAGAGACCTCCATTTGAAATAATGTTTCCCAAATTGTGGCCTTGCCATCTCTTTGCTCACTCTCTCCTTGGTTCTATAATTCGTTTTCCTACAAATTATACAATTAAGGTATTATGAGTTCTCATTTATAATGGCACCAAAGAAATAAGAAACAAAATTGAAACTTCATTCATTCATTCCACAAACATTTACTGACTGTAATTGGTAATTCCCCACCTGGATGCCTTCTCTTGTCTCTTATTTCTCTCCTGAAAGCATTGGCTCAAATGTTCTCCCTTTAAAACCTTTGCTCAGTCTCCCAGGAAGAGGTGGGTCCTTCTCCCATTCTTCCACTGCCTCTTGAAAATACCTCCACCACAGTACTTACCACGCTATACTGTAACTGTCCAATTCCAAATACGTGTGTGTACATATATATAAAAAACCTCACTAGATTATAAACCCTGGCAGGCAGAAGCTATTCATCTAGGTATTTCCAGTGCCTAGCACAATACCTGGCACAAAAAAGATCCTAAACTAATAACTATGAAATTAACAAACTAAAAAACTGAGAAGAAAATTGTAAAATTTGAGAGATTGAAAAAAAAACTTAAAAATCATTTAATGTAGTCTTCTTACTTTACAGGAAGCCAAGACCTCACAGAGGTTAAAACTGATCTGCCCAAGGTGACATAGTCAATGAGAGGTAGATCTAGTATTCAGATTTAGGTTCCCAGGATTATACTCCCCAAAACAGAGGCACACACAAGCCTTCCTATACCTAATTGCAACGCATCTCTGGTGAGGAAGCTCTCACCAGACCTCTCCTTCACTGGCCCTAGTGACTTAGAGGAACTTTTGTGACTTCTGACTATGCTTTTCCTTTAAACTTACCCTTCCCAGTAAGGATATTGATGGGTCCTAACATACTGATTTACAAAAAAAAAATTACTTTAAAAAATAAACTACAGGCCGGACGCGGTGGCTCACACCTGTAATCCCAGCACTTTGGGAGGCCAAGGTGGGCAGATCACGAGGTTAGGAGATCGAGACCATCCTGGCTAACACGGTGAAATCCCGTCTGTACTAAAAATACAAAAAATTAGCCAGGCGTGGTGGCGGGCACCTGTAGTCCCAGTTACTCGGGAGGCTGAGGTGGAAGAATGACGTGAATCCAGGAGGTGGAGCTTGCAGTGAGCCGAGATCACACCACTGCACTCCAGCCTGGGCCAGAGTGAGACCCCATCTCAAATAAATAAATATATATATATAAAAATAAATAAAATAATAAACTACAAAAGTTCTAACCAAAGTCTCTCATAAGCACCAATCTAAGGAAAGAAAAGAATATGACCATTTCAAACTATAGGGGCTATTTTATTCATCCTCCATTTCTATAAATGTCTACATGCCTCCATGTCTAGAAAGGACAGAACAAAATTATCACCTATTTGTATAAGCACCTGAATATGCTGTACTTATAATCTGGTAAAATATCTAGGGACAGAGACTTTATATATATATCTCCGTTATTATAAAAATGTAGAGTCTACTTACTATACAACTGTTCCTATAAACAGGGAATGTAATAAATGTACACTAAATTGTACAGTACTAAAATATCTGGAAAGATAGTAAATATTTCAGATTCTGCATGTGATAGCAACTCTGACATTACTGATGTGCCAGCTCTGATGTTGTACTATAAAAGCAGCCACAGAGAATACGTAAACAAATGGGCATGGCTGAGTTCCAACAAAACTTTATAGATAAAAACAGGCAGCAGGCCAGATCTGGCCTGCAGGATTAGTAAAACTGCAGCTTTAGTTCACACCCACCTCTACACCATAGGAAAGCATTTGACTCAACTGTAAATGGCACGATATTCAGAAAGTGGAATAAGGGTATAATTTATTATTACTCTTAACAATGCAGGTTAAAGGAAATAGTAAAATGAACTTCTTAGGCTCAAACTTAAGATTGTCATTCTCATAAATACATACCAATTCTAAAGTTACATGTACACAACAGCCTTAAGAACTTATATATTGTGTGAAACAATCGCATAAGATTTAGCATTCTCTTTACCATTTTTTCTCCGGTATAGGACGAGGCACAGCATTGACACGACAAGGAAAGTTGGGCTGACCTGACAGATTTCGGCCAAGTATTGTACCAACAAGATTTAGAGGAAGAATAACAAAAAAACAGATGCAACAAACGGCCACCTGTAAATTAAATAAAAATGTGTGATTACTCAGAGACCAATAACATTAATATAAACAAATAAAAGAGACACAATTTAAACACAATTTGATCACAAAAGAAAATGTTTAAGTTCAATATGAGCTAAAATTGTGCAAGAAGTACACTAATGAAAACAAAAAGGTGTGCTTTAAAATATTAGAACTAAACTGAAACAAGTTGAACTAGTTCTTATCCAATTTGGTTTTCCATTCTTTCCTATTCTTCCACACTATCTCTGCCACAATCCCTTTTTCTCCTCTTTCACTCTCAGCTGTCATGCTTTTTTAATATATTTATCCATTGTCTTTCATTATTATAACCAACTTACTTATCTGGCTATGCTTTTTGAGCTCATAATATGCACTAAGAGCTTTATATGTGTTATTTCCTTATTTTACAGATGAAGGAAAGGAGACTCAGAGAAGGATAAGTAACTTCCCATAATTGCATAGCTAGTGGAGAGCCAGACCAAAATTTCAACTCAGATCTGCCAGCCTCAAAGCCCACGCTCTTTTCTATTCTACACTACCTTGGAATCCTAATAGAAGCAGATCGCTATCTATGTGTCACTAGTAAAATAGTACAAATATTTTTCTGCCCATTAGTAGTGCAAAGTCTAAAATTATAGAGAAGACCATACGGAGATTCTAGAACCAAAGTGGCCAATTAGAAACATATTTATTTTTGTGACTTTTTTTCTTTATAAAATCAGCTCTTTTCCGGCCAACCATCTAATTAAGATCATTTCACTCTGAACTTCTGTAAAATGGAGTAGAATTGAATCACCTCTAAGATCTCTTTAAATTACACACTTTAGGTTATAATAAATAGAAAGTAAAAGTGAGAGAAAAACTGAATGAAACATGTGAAGACACTGATTGAGAGAAATGAAGAGATATGGGGTAGGAAATCCACAGTGACTGCACAAGAAGGAAAGATCTCTTTGAACCAATATTATTAAAAATTCTTCCTTAGATCCTTTTGTGTGTGTAGATGTGTTTTTAAACAAGCCAAAGGGTATTGTCATCTCCTTTTCAGATAAAACATAAATATGTGAGAGTTACAGAGCTCCATAATACCATTTTAAACATCACACTCAGGAACTCAATTTATCTGTTTCAGTTTAGGCCTAGGCCTATGAATAATATGAATTTATGCTCACATTAAAATACATGAAACGTGAAAAATAAGCAGGTGTTTTTAAGATAGTTTAAGCATTATGTTATGAACTATACATATGTCGTAAATATGGGGAGTGATAAATTCCATCTCAATTTTTGCTTTTACTTTCTTAATAACTACAAGACTCATAAACCTTAACACATTGTAATAAAGACCTATATATTTTTCCCTTAGTTTACCAGAACTCTAATTTCAAATAAGAATTAAAGAGAAAATGAAGAAAACATTCCTATGTTGAATTACATGGTCTAGAAGAATGGTTTTCAAACTGTTTCAAAGAACTCTCAGGTCCTACTGAAGAGCTTCTGGGATTCCACAAGCATTTGATTTGAGTATCCTCTTGAAAATAGTTTCTTTTAAAATACTTTCAACTGTAATAAGATATATATAGATCAAAGGAGTTCTATACCAAGTATCAGTACACTGGAGATATCATAGCCAGGTTAACTTGTTTTCATGCAAATCTCAGAATAAAGTTTCTCCTGCTTATCTCTGTGTATATACTGAACTGAATGAATTTTGTCACTGATTAGGAAGGCTTGTAATGCTATATTGGTCTTTTATTCTATCTCCTTCACCTCATCCCAATTAAGGCCTGCACATATTTGTTCACTAAAAATTGTATAAGCAAAAGTACTACTACAGCACAATGTGTGTGACAGACAATTGAGTGGCAGCTGAAGTGAGGGCACATCTTGCCTTCTGTGCACGTAACAGTCAATAAAGGAACCTACTACAGTCTCAAAAAGACATTATCAATTGCTTAGCATTTGTCAACATTTTCCCTTTTGTTGTCCAACTTTTTAATATATGATAAAAAATGTGAGCAGTTTGTTAGAAATAGTGATTAAGCTGTGAAACCAGTTCCCTACTCCTTTATGTTCAAGTTCTGGATGAAGTTACTTGAAAAATACTCTAAGATTGCAAGGCAAGCTGTTAAAAAAAAAAAAAAAAATTCACATGGAATGAACTCATTTGTGAAGTAAGAATTTTTCTCAATACTGATAACTAAATAAATTGGGTGCTGAAGATAAGTAATAGCTTACTTTATTCATACCCTTGATATTAGATTTGTATTCATCACAACCTTATTGCTCTTATTAAATTTAGAGTGTTAAAAATACTTAATTTGTAAAATACACTAATAAGATCATCCTTGTATCTGTTTTCTGTCTGGGCTTCCACATTATTTTGAAATGAAATTTAGCAGCTAAGAGGGTCTAATATATTGGTGAAAACCCTGGAACTCAAATTAATATGGGGCTCTCCTCTATTCCCCTAGTGACTGTTCAGAGGAGAGTGAAAGCAGGCAGTGGGGAGAAGAAAGATTTACTCCATGTTGAGGGCCTCCCTTATCTACAACAATAACAAGTTAGAATCAAGTACTGCCTATTGGTGCTTAATACCCCAAAGATCTACATACTGATCACATCTTCTCAATCTCAGACATAAACCAATAATTTGGCTATTACTTATTCTATCTTTGCTTCCAGACTGGCCTACAGGCCAATATCTCTCATAAACTTAGATGTAAAAACAAATTTTAGCAAATGTAATCTAACAATATATAAAACAAACAATATATCATGACAAAGTGAAGTTCATCAAATGAATGCAAGACTGATTAAAGATTAGAAAATTAATGCTTTCACCATATTTTCAGAATTAAAAAAGAAAAATCACCGATCATCTCAAAAGATGCAGAAAATGCTGTTCTAAGATCGAACACCTATTCAAAATTAAAAAAAAAAAAAACTTGCAGCAAACTACAAATAGAAGGGAACTTTTAACAAGCTGATGAAAGGTATCTACAAAAAAATTAGCTATTATTTTAATTAACGGCATAAACTAAATGTATTATTTTAATTAACGGCATAAACTAAATGCCTTCCTGCCAAGATTGGTAACAAAGAAAGGATGTCTGCTCTTGACACTTCTATTCAACATTATACTACAGGTTTTAGCCACTGCAATCAGACAACAAAAAGATAACAGACATACAGATCAAAAAAGAGAAGTGAAACTGTTTAAATAATTTGATAATCTATTTTTTTAAATAACACTATGTACCCACAAAAATTAAAAATAAAAAAATTTTTGATCTATGTAAAAAACTAAAGTAAAGCAACTAGAACTAATAAGTGAATTTTGCAGGGTTGTAGGATACAAAGCCAATATCCCAAAAACTGTTTTCCTACATATAGTCAACACTCAAAAATAGGGTGTAAACTGTTCAAGTCCACTTACAAGTGGATTTTCTTCTGCCTCTGCCACCCCTGAGACAGCATCCCTGAGACACCCTTCCTTCTTCTTCCTCAGCCTACTCAATGTGAAGATGATGAAAATGAAAATCTTTACTATGATCCACGTCTACTTAGCAAATACATTTTTCTCTTCCTTATGATTTTTCTCTTTTTAAGAGACAGGGTCTCACTATATTATCCAGGCTGAAATGCAGTGGCTATTCACAGGCACGATCATGGAGCACTACAGCTTCAACTCCTGGGCTTAAGTGATCCTTCTGCCTCAGCCTCCTGAATAACTGGGATTACAGGCACAAACCGCACACCCAGCTAACCTTATGATTTTCTTAATAACATTTTCTTTTCCCCAGCTTACTTTATTGTAAGAATGCAGTATACAATACATAAAACATACAAAATATGTGTTCATCAGTGAGGCTTCCAGTCAACAGTAGGCTTATTTGTAGTTAAGGTTTTGGGGAGATTTTCAGTTGAACGGGCAGGGGGTAGGGGTCAGCACCCCAAACCTCATATTGTTCAAAAGTCAACTGTACTCTCATGTGCCACATAACAATTTTTTTTTTGGTCAATGATGGACCACGTATCTGACGTTGGTCCCGTAAGATTATAAGACTGTATTTTTACTATACCTTTTCTATGTTTACATACACAAACACCACTGTGTTACAATTGCCTACAGTATTCAGTACAATAAGATGCTGTACAGGTCTGTAGCCTTGTAAGATTAGGCTATAACATACAGCCTAGGTGTGTAGGAGGCTATACCATCTAGGTTTGTGTAAGTACACTCTGAGATGTTCACACAATGAAAAAATTGTGTAACAACTCATTTCACAGAACATATCCCTGGCATTAAATGATGCATGACTGTAATAGCAATAAACGATCAGAATTTGAAATTTAAAAATGGCCGGGCATGGTGGCTCATGCCTGTAATCCCAGCACTTTGGGAGGCCAAGGCAGGCGGATCACCTAAGGTCAGGAGTTCAAGGCAAGCCTGGCCAACATGGTGAAAGCCTGTCTCTATAAAAATACAAAAATTAGCTGGGCGTGGTGATGCACACCTGTAATCCTAGCTACTGGGGAGGGTGAGGTAGGAGAATCGCTTGAACCCAAGAGATGGAGGTTGCAGTGAGCCAAGATTGCACCAATGCACTCCAGCCTGGGCAACAGAGCAAGATGCCGCCTCAAAAAAAAAAAAAAAAAAAAAAACAAACCAGAAATCTAAAAAATATCATTCACCAACAGAATAATATGAAATACTGGAGAATAAATTCAACAGAAGATGGACAAAACCTGAACACTAAAATCTATGAAATGTTGCTGAGAAAAACTAAAGATATCTAAATAAGTTAAGAGATATACTCTGCTCATTAATCAAGACTCAATAATTTTAAGATGTCAATTTTTCCCAAATTGTGCTACAGATTCAATGTAATCACAATCAAAACCCCAGAAGACTTTTTATAGAAACTGGCAAGCTGCTTCTAAACTTTATATGGAAATGCAAAGAATATTAGAAAAGCCAAAACAACTTTGAAAAAGAATTGATTTCAGGACTTTACAAAGCTATAGTAATCAAGACAATGTGGTATCAGCATTAAAAACAAGACAAATTGAAATAGAACAAATCAAAATGAAACAAGAGAAAATCCAGCAATAAAAATCCACACATACATGGTAAACTGGTTGTCAACAAAGGTGCTAAGGCAACTCAACAGAGAAAGGATAATCTTTTCAACAAATGGTGCTGGAACAACTGAACAGTCATATATAAAACAAAACAAAACCCCTCTGACCCTTAACTCACACTACATACAAAATTGGCCAAAAATGGATCCTAGACCTAAACTTAAGAGCTAAAACTATAAAATTTCTAGAAGACAACATATAAGGAAAGCTTACTGATGTTTAGTTTGGCAAAAGACTTCTTAAATAAGAACAGAAAAAGTGCAAAGCATAAAAGAAAAAACATACCAATAAATTAGACTTTAAAATTAGTAACTTTGCCCTTCAAAAAATATTCTTTAGATTATGAAAAGACAACCCACAAAATAGGAGTATATACTTACAAAATACATATAAGACAAAGGACTTGTATTTACAATATATAAGAACTCTTATCACTCAATAAGACAATCTATTAAAATAGGCAAAAGATCTGAACATTCATTAAATAAAATATACAGATGGCAAAAAAGCAAATAAAAGATCTTCAACATGATTAGTCATTAGGAAGTGCTAATTAAAACTGAAACACCACTATATACTCACTAGAATAGCTAAAATTAAAAAGACTGACTATATCAAGTGCTGGCAGTGATGTGGAACAACTGGAATTTTCACAGAATGCTGACAGAAATGTAAAATGCCAAAACTATTTTGGAAAAGTTTAGCAGTTTCTTGAAAACTTAAACTACCATATGACCCAGCCATTCCACTCCTAGTTATTTATCCAGGAGAAATGAAAACATAAGTCCATAGAAAGACTTGCACATAAATACCGTAACTTGATTTGCAATAGCAAAAAACTAGTAAATTACTGGGTAAATGGATACATTATGGTATAACCATGCAATTGAATAATATTGGGCAATACAAAGAACAAACTATTCATAAATGCAACATCAGGCCGGGTGTGGTGGCTCGTGCCTGTAAACCCAGCACTTTGGGAGGCCAAGATGGGTGGATCACCCGAGGTCAGGAATTCAAGACCTGCCTGGCCAACATGGTGAAACTGTTTCTACTAAAAATACAAAAATTAGCCAGGCATGGTAGCACTTGCCTGTAGTCCTAGCTACTAGGGAGGCTGAGGCAGGAGGATTGCTTGAACCCCAGGGGCAGAGGTTGCAGTGAGCCGAGACCGCACCACTGTACTCCAGCCTGGGCTACAGAGCAAGACCCAGTCTCAAAAATAAAAATAAAAAAATGCAACATCAATGAATCTCAAAATAATTCTCGTGAGTGAAACAAAAAAGAATATATACTGTATGAGCTATCATTTAAAGGAAATTCGGTAATGCAAATTACACTATGATAAGAGAGATCAGGCTGGTAGTTACCTAAGAATAGGGGAGAGAAAAAAGAAGTAAAGAAAGGATGAATTATAAAGGTATACAACAAAACTTCTGGATGTGACAAACGTCTTTATCTTGAGTGCGGTAATGGTTTCACAAGTGTGTGTGTCTGTGTGTGTATATATATTAAAATTCATCAAATTGTACACTTTAAATTTATGCAATTTATCATATGTTAATTTTACCTCAGTACATCTGTAAACACAAACAATAAAGGAGAAAAACCATACCCGCTGCTCTCAGAATTAAGCTAGGATTCCTTTTGACAGAAAGGAAGAAAAGAAAAATGGCCCAAAAAAAAGAACAAAAACCCATCATCACCACCACCAGCACAACAACAAAGAAAACTAACTACGGGAGAGTCTTGGTTTTCTGTTCTGTAAAATAGGAATAACCACACCACTAGCTCTGCCTATCTCTTTGGGTTCTTCTGAAAACCAGACAAGACAATGCGTGTGAAAATGCTTTGTAAACTACAAAGTGCTACACAAATATATTATTATTGATCCTTATTATAATTCATCTTCTTAGATTTGGCACATCATTTCAGTCAGGTGAGATCTTTTTAGATGCTGCCTTCATTATTTCATATTACTATTTCATTATTTTGTATTACTAGTTTCTTCCCTAGTCTCACATCCCTTTTCAATTGAATCAGCAGAACACCATGTCTCTAAGTTATTAATAATCCTTTGAATAGGTCACAGTCAAGAATATCTGTCACCTTCTACTAAAGGATAGCATGTACATACTATGGCTAATACTTCGATACTCTTATAAGGTAGAACCCACTTTCTTCCTTTCCCTCCTGGAAAAGTAAATTTGCCTGCCCAGTTTTACAGCACCTCTGCTCTCACACAGTTATTCAAACATTACTTAATATGATCTCTCAGTATCTCTGAAAGATCATTTTTATGAGCAACAAGACTTTCAAGCTAAGGCAGCTGGGTACTCCTATACAATCAACTGCCTTGCGTATCTTAGGCTTCACTTCCCTCTTACCAGGGAATCTTTCCTCTTACTTTTCTTGTTTACGGGTTATATTTTATTTGATGAAAAATAAAGAGGAAGAATGGGATGGAGCCATTCTTTTTTTTTTTTACTTTGTTACATCACTGATCCCACATGAGACTTTGATCTTGATATCTTTATAAAATCCTTTTGCTTGCTTTAGCGTTTGTGAACAGCTCACCTTAGATAACGAAGCTTTTCTAACATTAGTTTTATAGATCTTTCTGTCTTTTTTTTTTTTTTTTTTTTTTTTTTTGAGATAGAGTCTCACTCTTGTTGCCCAGGCTGGAGTGCAGTGGTGCGATCTCAACTCACTGCAACCTCTGCCTCCCGGGTTCAAGCGATTCTCCTGCCTCAGCCTCCCGAGTAGCTGGGATTACAAGTGCCCACCACCACACCTGGTTAATTTTTGTATTTTTAGTAGAGACAGGGTTTCACCACATTGGCCATGGTGATCTCAGGTGATCCACCCGCCTCAGCCTCCCGAAGTGCTGGGATTACAGGCATGAGCCACTGCGCCCGGCCAGTTTTATAAATCTTTCTAGAAAAGAAAGGTGATTAGTTCCCATGGTAGCCTGCCTCTGCGAGTTTTAAAACTCTGTAATTTGGTTCTTTGTCCTTTGGAATCTTACAATAAGATCAAAACTTAGGATCTGAGATTTACAGCCCACGAAAGAAAGACTTCATGTCTAAAACCCTTTTCCAGAAAATCTTGGCGAATCCTTTCTCACTCCCAAGGAACTCTTACAGGACCAAAACCTTTGGGTAGAGCACCTAAATCATTCTTGGACAAATTCCCAAAATAAAAAGTTTTTAGCTTTCCAGAATCAATCTAATTTTTTTTTTCTTTTTTTGAGACTGAGTCTCACTCTGCCACCCAGGCTGGAGTGCAGTGCCGTGATCTCGGCTCACTGCAACCTCTGCCTCCTGGGTTCAAGTGATCAAGCGATTCTCCTGCCTCAGCCTCCCGAGTAGCTGGGATTACAGGCCTGCACTACCATGCCCAGCTAATTTTTGCATTTTCATTTGAGATAGGGTTTCACCATGTTGGCCAGGCTGATCTCAAACTCCTGACTTCAAGTGATCCACCCGCCTCAGCCTCCCGTGCTGGAATTACAGGCGTGAGCCATCGTGCCCAGCCAGATGTGGAAACTTTCATAGAACAGAGAATTAGAGTGAAGATAACCCAGAAAAAGGCCTCAATAGCCAAGAGATCAAAGGAACAGGGGACAGAAAGAGATAAGGCCTGGGGAAGAGCACTTAGGAGGATCTGAAGACTCTGATTCTCAAATTAAGGTATTCAGTTAGTAGGGGTACCTGGCTTCTCAGACACATGGCACCTATGGTCTGGGAGCCTTTTGGCTCACAGATCCATCCCCAGATCCCAGGAACTGGAATCAGGTAAACACTACAGATTGGGTTTAAAGCAGGACAGACTAATTAGCTTGAAAGAAAGCTCTGAGCATTAAAATTTTTTAAATCCCCAAGTGATTCTAATGTGTGCCCAGGGTTGAGAATCACTGAGTTTATGACAATATGTAAACATTTCCTTCAGAATGTCAAGAAGTCAAACAACTAAAACCACAAACTTAAGTAGTTCAAGTACTTAATGAAGAGCTGGGTGAAACATTCACCTCAAGTTCTTCAAGTTCATGTTCTAAACAAGTTTTCATACTCTTAAATGGAGAACAGGAGACGGTAAAGTACATACCTAATTAAAACATGAGGCCAGGGGAATGCCCTTCCCCCAGTATTCCTTCATTAGACTAATGCAAATTAAGAACATAATATTGTAGGAGCCTGCCAAGTATCAACAGTTAGTCTTTTACTCACTAAAGATCAATTTTATAAACCTTCTCTGGCTCAGCACAGACTTTAAATATTATATTCTAATAATTTGTAATTAAATTATCTAAAGGCAAATTACACTGAATATTAACATTTAAAACTCCATTTACAAATTGGTAAAAATTTACAATTTTAGCGAGACAAAGCAACTTTGAAATACCATTTTTACCAATATCAAATTCAAAACTTTCTGAGAAAAATTTTAACAGAATCAGAATTTTAATTTTTAAAGCACTATGAAAATAATCAATTCAGCAGATGATCTTTGAGAAGTAACTTGACTCACTCTATGTACTTTCTGATGGCCTGGAACTACTACAAAGCAAATTCTTTCCCTGTCTAGTGTAATTAATTACCTTTCCCTTTTCTAACCATTATCACTTACTTTGGCTTGAAAAAAAAAATTTCCATTCTGAAACAAGTTTCAAAATATTTCTAACTAAAAGGTATTAAAGATTTAATAAAAATGTATAATATTCAATGTGTCTTTGAAAAAAATTGGACTATAAAACAAAGTCAACTGGAATTTTTGGGAAACTATTTGTTAACTCCCATATAATAGAAAGAAAACCCAAACAAGATTAAAACAGATATTGTTGGCTCTAATGGCAGTTCTATCATTAACTGCTTGTATGATTGTGACTAAGTTATTGAGCCTCTGTTAAAAGCAGTAACCACCCTGCAATTTGCATTGGCATATATATGTATGAACATGTATGCACAAGCGTACATTAAGCCTTCACTCTAGTTTAGGCCTAAAATTCTGTTTCTAGTAAAAAGGTAATACCAAGAAGAATTGAGAGACCGTGGGTTAACTCATTTTATGGGTTCTAGTTTTAATATATTTAAATAATTCAAAGCATTTCCAAGCCTGTGATTACAGGTAAGATATGCAAACACATTTTAACATCTATTATAGCAAAGTATATTATTTACAAAAATGCTTAGTGAGATTCTTTTTTTTTTTTTTGACACGGAGTCTGGTTCTGTCGCCCAGGCTGGAGTACAGTGGCGTGATCTCGGCTCACTGCAACGTCCACCTCCCGGGTTCACGCCATTCTCCTGCCTCAGCCTCCCGAGTAGCTGGGACCACAGGCGTCCACCACCACACCTGGCTATTTTTTTTTTTTTTAATTTTTAGTAGAGACAGGGTTTCACCGTGTTAGCCAGGATGGTCTCAATCTCCTGACCTCGTGATCCACCCACCTCAGCCTCCCAAAGTGCTGGGATTAAAGGTGTGAGCCACCACGCCTGGCCAATGCTTAGTGAGTCTCTAAGAAAAGTATGTTAATACAAAAAAATGTGTCATGGAAAAGCTTTACTTTCTACCACTGCACTCCCCTATCACCTTAAAACACCCATGTTTTGTGATTGTCATTATTCTTTCTCTAAAATATATTCACCAGTTCTTCCTATCTCTGATAAAAAGCTATAGCGCTCTCTTTTAAAGTCAGCCTTTCACTTTACTGGCTCACAGAATCAAGAAAAAATAAAAAGCCAACTATAGGTTTAAACTTAACCAAAATTTTATGGAGGCTAACAACAGTAGTATTCTCCTCATCTAACTTTCCAGGACTGAGTACAAACTGACTGAAACCATCAAAACATCTAACAAGACGTATTTTGGAGGGACAGTAGGTCTCAGTTAGAATGTGTATACTTTTTCAGTTTAAAAGTAAGATTCAAGCAACTCACCATTGTTCCAAAAGGAATGGCTCTTGAAGCATGGTAATAAATGGCTATGAAATTGATGAAGAAGGCAGTGCCACACACCATAGCTGGGATAAGGAATGCCCCAATAAACATCTGCTTTATCCATCTCCTTCCTGAAAAGAAAGGAAACTATGAAAGTTTAATATAATTATTTAGTACCAAATTATTTGTTTGAAATTTTAATATAAAGATCATGAAATTTAACATCTTAATAATTGTTTTAAAACAATAGCTAACAAATACCAAAGATTTTCAAGTACGTATAGTGAAATCACAGCTTCTGAAGTGGGTGCACTGGAAAAGAGCAATGACCTGTAATAAAATATTCTGACGTTTGTCTTGACTCTGCCACTGAACTGCTGTGAACTTTCATAAGCCACTCTCTCTAGGCTACAAGTTGGCCTAGAAAGGGGTTTTTATTACTGGTTTAAAATAAACTGATCAAAAAAAAGAGAAAGGGGTTTTAAAACTATTCCTTGGAGTTCTGGAGCTTCTTGGCATGCCCATGAAGTCACTAGTGAAGAAAAATCCCAGGTCCCCTTACCCCTGCTTCAACCAGAACAATTACATTTCAACAGCTTTACACATTGGAGTTTCATGTAAGTTTTCATTTAAAAAGCAGGTTATACTGCTTTAAAAAGAAGAAAAAAGTCTAAAAACCAGTGAGTTTAAAAAAAAAAGAACCTCACAAGAAACCCACTTGTGATTTTTCAGCACCCTAAGACAGGGCAAAAAAAAATTAAACGTGAAATAAAAAATAAAAAACCCTGAGTTAGATAGCCTCTAAGTGTGTCCTTAGCTCTAAAATTATAATTGTAAATATGTATCTAAGAGCATTTCTATGTGTGAAAAGAAAAAAAACCAATGTGTTTCATAAGCTCTCTCTCAGCAATCAGAACTACAGATTTATAAGTTTTACTATTTCTCTGTACCTCTGTGTATTGCCAAAATTCTATACATTGAGCTCCTAGTATTCAAATAATGAAGGGAACAAATTTTTGAACTATGTAATAAAAAAATCTTCAATTGTGCTCATATAGACCAGAAGAGAAACAGAGAGCTGTCTTTCTAATACAGCAGAGGGTAAAGCTGGCAGAAAATATCTTCAAACAGCTTAGAAACACTGAATCACTATCAAAATTCAATTCCACAATCCGCAACAGGGACCAAACAGAAAGTACCATAGAAAAATAAGCAATACCCTAATTTTTGTTTTCTGCTATATAAAGTTCTTTTAAAACATCTGTTACAGAATTATTACCTAAAATCATAACGTTCCTCCAGAAAAACTCCTTAATTCTGAGTTTTCTCTCCTGTTTCATTTCTTTTCCGGTTTAAGTTTCAAGAACCTCTCCTTTCTAACTGATAGCCAGCATTGGAACAACACAAAAAGGTAGTGATTAATTAAAGTATTACTTCTATTTAATTCCAACACCTTTCTAGCATTTTCTTTTCCTGCACTTTCCACTATCTTCTCAGATTCAGACATGTATCAACAAAACTGTGGCTGGGCGTGGTGGCTCATGCCTGTAACCCCAGCACTTTGGGAAGCTGAGGCGAGTGGATCACCTGAGGTCAGGAGTTCAAGACCAGCCTGGCCAACGTGGTGAAACTCTGTCTCTACTAAAAATAAAAAATTATCCGGGCATGGTGACACGCGCCTGTAATCCTAGCTATTGAGCAGGCTGAGGCAGGGGAATTGCTTGAACCCAGGAGGCGGAGGTTGCAGTGAGCTGAGATCGTGCCATTGCACTCCAGCCTGGGAGACAAGAGCGAAACTCCATCTCAAAATCAATCAATCAATCAATCAATCAATCAATCAATCTCCTTATCCAACTCTCTATTTCTCCCTTTCCTTCTAACAGTCAAAAAGAATCCTGTACACATTCCACTGGGTACAACCAGTAGCCCAAGTATGCATTGCTGTTTCTACTGCTCTTCAAACCCTTGAAGTCTCTGGCTAAGGTCCTGGATACCACTGGCTTCAAACTAGATCTATAGCATTATAGTGCACTGAGGACAGTGTGAAGACCTTGAGCTTCACTGTAGTTCAAATCCTGAGATAAGTCTGAAAAATCCTTGATCCCCTGGGTTGACTTCTACATTAACCTGGTTTTTGAGGCTTGATCAGACAAAATATCAGGACACTATCAGACCTCCTCGGGACACTATCAATCAGAATATAATCTTTAGATTACATTTTGTAAGACTTGATATTCCTAGACCTGAGCCTGAACTCTGTCAGCTTTCAAGAATAAGTGTAGTAAAGGAAAGTTGGGCTGGGTGTTCTTAACTTGCAGTCAGACTAAAAACAAATTTATGTCCAACTTTAAATAAATTTCCTGCTTTAAATAAATCTGTTTCTGCTGTGGAGACTATTTTGAGAGTCATAAACTAAAATTTTGGCCTAATTAATTTCCAGGTCAAATTCAAAGTAGAAGTTACCTCTTGTGTCCTTATTTCCTTAGGATGTAGTCCTATATGATAGGACTCATTTCCCATACCTGTGAGTCGAATTTAGAGACTGAACATCTACCTAAAATAGTCAGGAACCCATAGTGACACTCCCTCAGTCAATCCAAATAATTATCTATACTGAAGGTACAGGTCACATTAAGTCTAGGAAGATTAATAAAAAAGCAATGGTAAACCAAGATATAATCCTAGGCTCCGATTTCCTATAAGTGTTCCCAGTCTACTAAAAGAAGTCAGGATCCCCTAATGCTGACACTGCTTAAGATGGGCTGTGGAAAATCACAACTCCATCCTTGGAAATAGAATTTTAAGGTATTTCAACAACACTTCATTCATAAACTAAAATGCAAATCTACCAATTTTTGTACTTTTCTGACCTCAGACTACTGCAAGGAATACAAGGCATTTCTGAATGCCACTGCAGAAAACACCACCAAGGAGCAGTATCCTTGTATTATCGTATTAGTTCCATCAATTTCAGGTAATAGTAGTAAAGGAGCAACAGGATATTTAAGACAAAGTGCTCTTAGCAAGAGACTGTGACAGTGACAAAGAATAGCAGAAATCTTTGCGAAGGGTCCTTTGATAAAACTAACAGTCAACAGAAATACGTAACTTTCCTTCCTATTCTCTTTCCATTGTCCAGAAACTTTACCCACAGACCATTACACATGCCTTTATATTCCTCTATAAAGCTTTTTTTCTGTGTGGATGCATCACATGGAGCACATCTAGAGCCAGGCACCTCGCACATCTAGAGCCAGGCACCTTAAAGCAAATAGTATCAATAACTTAAATGCACTCTCCTACATACTCCTCAGGGCAAATTACATGGTGCACAAAGGAGATTATCTACTAATTATTCATAATTTTAGGAAATAAAACACGAGAATTCCACAAAAGCAAGATAGAACACACAATAGGTTTGGTAGAAATTATGTGAAATGAGATAACAAAGAATTTTACAATGGCTGTTCTGCACATTTTAAATTCCAAATATCTCACAGTAGGCCAGGCACTTTGGGAGGCCGAATCACTTGAGGTCAGGAGTTCCACAGCAGCCTGGCTAACATGGTGAAATCTCGTCTCTACTAAAAATACAAAATTAGCTGGGCATGGTGGCACACACCTGTAATTCCAAGCTACTCAGGAGGCTGAGGCACGAGAATCGCTTGAACCCAGGAGGTGGAGACTGCAGTGAGCAGAGATTGCACCACTGCACTCCAGCCTGGGTGATGGAGTGAGACTCTCTCAAAACAAACAAAAAAAATCTCATAGTATAATATTAGTATCTATAATTAACAACATGAAGTGAGAATTCGTAAGCTACCTCCTTGTCTAGCATACAGACTTCCTCCAAAATAACCATTCACTGGAGATGTAGCAGCATAGACAAATATGGCTGTACTGAGCATTGATCCCCTCCTAAAAAGGCAAAAAAAAAAAAAAAAATTAAAACCAACAATTTAAAGAAAACATCATACAGTCTATTATATTAGCATTAGTTTAATTTCAAAGATAACTTTAACAGAAACACAAAAATATCACAACCTGGACTACAAATAAAACTCAAAAGATTCTCTATAGTGAATGAATTTGTAGTTAAAACTGCATTTACATGATACCTGGCTGATCCTAATTTTTTTATCCTGCAGTTAAATGTTATGATCTATTCTAAGCAAGTATTTCACATTTATTTGGCAAAAATACTAGAAGCTGACACTAAAACTGTTTTGTGACCCTGTAAACCAATCCCATAATATGGAACAAGATGTTCATCTGTTAAGAAAAATGACTGGAACAGTCTGTTTCATAAGTTGATTCAACTGCTTATGATTCTTGCCTGCAAACAGAAATAAAATAGTAGTATAATCCATATTAAATACTATTATTTTAGATGGAATAACACTGAGACTTTCTCTGTTTCCCTCATGCTGCTGAAAATGATTTTTAGGCCGGGCACAGTGGCTCACACCTGTAACCCCAGCACTTTGGAAAGCCAAGGTGGGCAGATCACGTGAGGTCAGGAGTTTGAAACCAGCCTGGCTAACATGGCAAAACCCCGCCTCTACTAAAAATACAAAAATTAGCCATGTGTGGTGGCAGGTGCCTGTAATTTGAACTACTCGAGAGGCTGAGGCAGAACTACTTGAACCTGGGAGGCAGAGGTGGCAGTGAGCCAAGAACACGTCACTGCACTCCAGCCTGGATGACAAAGCAAGACTCCATCTCAAAAAAAAAAAAAAAAAAAGTAAAAAGTAAAAATGTAAAAATTAAAATCAGACATACAATTTTAAAAAAGCCTATAGGTCCTTCACTTCTTTGTTCACAAATATTCTATGGGCATTCCCTCCCCATGTCCCTCAAATAAACCATTTTTATCTACATTGAAAAACCTGCTGAGGGAGGCAACAGTCCTCCTTATTCATCTCTCCAAGACGGGATGTGGGGAACATCTGAAGAGGTATTTAGCCTACACCTGCCACAGCCTTACCACTCTCCACTTAAAAGTTCCAGAGTAGCAGCAGCAGCAGCACTAACAAGCTTACTCCTCACCTTCTCAAACTCCATGCCTTCTCAATATCACACTATAACAGGCACCCACATTGATACTTATCCCCTACCTTATACCCTCAAAATATTTTTCCTCTGATTGCTATAGTGACCACAGAGGCAAAGTAATTTTTACGTTATATTATCTGCTCTTTATCCTTTAGAATCATTCCTATTCAAGTGATTTATCCCAATTTTGTGTGCAAATTTTTCATTTTCTCACCACTTTGTATTATTATTTTCTCTATTTTCATTTCCGTAACACAGCAAATTAAGAAAAGAGTTCTGGAATAAGATTGCCTAGGTTCCAATCCCAGCTCACTAACACTCTTTACTAATAAAGGGTGCTCATTGATCTCAGTCAGATTATTTCTCTGAGCTTTAGTTTCCTGGTCTGTAGAATGGAAATAGAATAGTTCCTTCATAGGGTTGATGTGAAGATAAAGGGATCAAATGTGCATGAAACACCTAAAGTGAAACCTCAATAAGTTGGCCACTTTTATATAATAATAAATCCTTAATGCTTTTAGTACTTACATAAGTAATGAATTACATTCACTTCAAATAAACAGAACACAGAACAACCACTTACAGTAATTATAGGCTAAAATAACAATGCACGACTTGCCTGCTAATATTATACATTAGTGAGTGGTTTCTTATTTACAAAGGTTGAAGGTCTTTAAGTAGAAGAGCTTCTGCATTTAAAAAAAAAAGAGTTGCCGAATTGTAACATTAACATTTTGAAAAGTAAGCGGCAAAAACTTGGATTCTAGAAGAGATTATCTTCTAGTGGCTCTTAAGACTGTGATAGTACAGCCAATGTCAATTCGATAGTGATTAACTTAATCCAGTGTTTAACGCACGACTTCTTGGTAGATTTGAAATGTTTTCTTATATTTAGGGTCCAGCTTATCTGAAATACATTATGCCCGAAAATATGAACTACTCATCAGAACTCTGAAGTTTAGATTTGGGTTATTTTAAAGCTCATGTGGTAAATGAATTAGAAAGGTTATATTAAAGAAATACAACCAACACTACAGAGAAATAGGTTTGTTGGTTAATACATATTCACTTCAGTTCAACAAGCATTGACTGAATACCTTCCACATGCAAAGCTCCTTATGTAGGTACTTTGAGAATTCAAAGGTAAGTTATGACCTGATCCTTACTCTCAAGGAACTTACTATCTAGTAGAGGAAACAAATATTTAGTATACAGTTAAATATTTAATATGCAACTAAAGAGCCATTCTTTCAGCAAGGATTTATTGCTTGCCCGTCAAATGCCAGGCATATAGAGGAAAGAGTGCATTATGAACTAAAACAGAGGCATGAAATATAACTAGAGAAAAGTGTCATTCTGAAGGAGGACTTCATAAGGCCGCACCTGAAATGCCCAAATTATAATCGCTACCACCCAGGCACCAGAGTGTGTTTGCTTCATAGAGGTTGAGGCTTTCTGAGCACTGAATAGGGACCTGAGATCTTCTGTGAATGTACAACTTTTTCACATAATTCAAAGACCTCAAATTAAGAATTTCTTACAAATGGTTTTGTTTGCAAAGAAAGAATTACCAAAACTCGTGTCAAGATAGGATGCATACTGATCTAGGAGTTTTTTTTCAAAGAAGTCATCAATTATTTTTCTAACCTTATGTGACTTTTTCATCACTCTTTTTACTATTATTTACAGGGTTTTCTTCTACTCTGATGTTTTCCAGTTCTGAAGGTAAATATGAAGTAACTTAGTAACTGAAATTCTTGAACTTCTGATGAAGCTCTAATTGGATCTTCAACTTTAGAAAAAAAAAGCCTATTTACTTTGTCAAACAGCTCTGGATTGAAAGTAACCTCTGTTCATATCTTTAATGGAACATATAACCTTTATAACTAACCACAGTGTTCAGTAATGCTACTAAGTTTTGGCATGTAACAGAAAAATACAGATTACTGTTCATTATTTGTCTGTCTGCATTTATGATATTTATCATAAATTGTAAGATAAAGGAAATAAGTAACAATATAATTATGATTGACTTAAAAGATTCCAGTGATTAAAACTATTCAAGAACAATAAAAACATAATACAGTTAAGTGTAGGCACTTACTCAGTATATAAATCTTCTATCATTGCAACAATAATAACGATGAGAGACACAGCAAATATCTGACATCCAGAACCAATCAGAGAGGAAAATATCAGTGGGTGACTTGATGGTCTAAATACATCTCCATGCACCTGTTTCCATCCATATTCATCTCCTAGGTCTCTATCCTATATACAAATATATATAGAGAGAGAAAAGCAAATCATTCAGAATCAAACTAAAACATAGTAAGTATGTAAAAATTACAGTTGTAAGTTTCCTCCCTCCAAATTTATAGCTACTTAAAGAAATACAAAATATTGAAAAAATATATTCCAAACTTAGAATGATCACTGCCTTAATAACAATGTTAAAATGCTGAGGTTCAGGAAGTTGACTTCTGGTTGTGCTCAGAGAATCTCAAGTAACGGAAAAAGAAAAGGTTTAGTAACAAAAAGAAATGGTAAAATTGGGAGAACAGTGCACTGACTCTCTTAATGTCACTTTCAGACACTATTCTTGCTATTCACATCATAGCTGCAGCTCATATACAATCAGGGGCTAGGTGGAGAAATGAAAGAGAAGAGTATCAAAACCACTACCAGATCCCCTAAGAATGCAGAAATGTCCTTTAGCGCCTAGAATCTAAGAAAACATATGGGGGAAATATTCGATATGAATGTTTTTATTTAACAGTCTATATACATTTTTTTAAAAAGAATTCAATTTTTACTTTGCAACCTTAGTAAGCAAGTGCTCTTTAAACAGTTTCTAACACAGCTTGCTTCTAAAACAGTATTTCCTAAGCAATAGCACTCCCTCAAGGTAATCTGTTTTGGTGGGGAGAATCCTAATCAGATACAGTTAAGAGGCACCAAATGCTTTATCCACCCTCTGATACTTCACAATATACCCTAGTATAGTAAAATTTAAAATTTTAAACTATTTCCCAAGCCAAGCACGGTGGCTCACACCTATAATAACAGCACTTTGGGAGGCCAAGGCAGGAGGATCACTTAAGGCCAGGAGCTCGAGACCAGCCTGGACAGCATAGTGAAATTATCTCTACAATAAATAAAAAAATAGCCAGGGGTGAGGGCTTGTTCCTGTAGTCCTAGCTACTCAGGAGGCTGAGGTGGCACAATCACTTGAGATCGAGTTTGAAGTTACAGTGAGCTATAATCGCACCACTACACTCCAGCCTGTCTCTTAAAACAAATTTCCTAAATTTATTTAATGATACAGTATACCTATACCAAATATCCACTAGCTAGCACTCTATATAACACACTTTTTGTTCTCTAACTTAGTAAAAGAACTTAGAAAACAAATCTTTCCTCTGAACCCACTAAATTGAACATAAATTAATCCTTCTACCCATTCCCTGAATTTTAAGCAGTATTTAACAGTATTAGACATATTCTTACTTGGTGGCAAAACTTGGCTTGAACTAACAAGAGGTTACACTACTTATTTATCCCACTTCGGGTGAATGTTCTTATGTTTTGCTGAAAAAGAGTTAATATTATTTGATTACAGGGCATGGTTACAGACCACACTGGGCATTTTACATCTTTCTTAACTCTAAAAATCCTGAATTGTGGAAACTCAAAGACTTCCGATAAGAAATTATGACCTACCTCCCAACATTTAAAACTTAACACTCAGTTAAAATGTTTCTACAAATATCATGTAAATGTTTACTCACCATATCATCCATTTCTTCCTCTTTACTGTACCGAGCATAATCTTTCCTTAATGTTCTCATTAAAATCATTGAAACTAAGCCCACCAAGAAGATCACCATCATGAAGGAGTTGAAAATTGAAAACCAATGAATCTAAAATAACAGAAAATAAAATGTTACCAACCTGCAATATCAGCCACAAAATTCATAGGTTCCATGAGGACAACTGGATGTCAATGCAAAGAAAAAAAAAAGTCTTTAATTAAATCCTTTAGACAAAAATCCAAATTTCAGACACTTTGAGGATGAGTATTCATTATGCCAAGGGGATTGGCTTTCTTTACAATAAGCTCCCATATGTTGAAAACATGCTACCATTTATATAAATTTTCAAAATCAAATTTATTGTTAAGAAAAAAAAAGTACAATTTGGCCATATAGCCTATGCTATTCAGCATTACATGGAAAAAACGTGGGCTCTGGAGTCAAACATTGCCAACTTTTGACTATGTAACCACGGTTTTCTCATCTGGAAAATGGAGGAGATAATACTTATCTTGTAAGTGATTTGTAGGGCTTAATAATGTATATATAAAGTATGGCACCTTAGATACTCAGTAAATGTTAGTTCCCTTCCCCCTAACTGAACAATCTGAAAACCTCCTTAAAATACTAAGACTAAACTATTATAGCTGGCTGCCATGGACTTAGGTCACCATCCTGAATGATTTGCTTCACTTGCTCCAGGTTAGTTCATCCTCACCCTGTCACCATCATTATTCAGCCCTTTCCAAATCCATGTTCCATAGAATATTGAGGCATCCTTTAGTTCCTCAATGTTCTTGAAGCTCTTGGCTTTGATTTTATCCACATATTTGTTACAATATTACATCTAGATTCTGGTTCATAATCACAAGGTACTACTCAAAATGTAGCACATCTGATTTGAACTAGGTCTGTGGCACTGCTCAGTTATTTCTTTATTTACATTTTAATTCCCAAAAGATCTTTAGGGATAGTCCCCAAATTTCTCTCCTCTCTTCAAGGCCCCAATGCCATCCTTTCTGCTGCCTTCTCTTGAAGCAAATCCTGTCTTCTATGACACAACCTTTCCACATCCACTTTTTGAGGTGTTTTTCCTCTCATTTTGAGGTGTTTCCTCTCATTTTGAGGTGTTTTTCCTCTCATTTTGCATCCCAACCTCTCCACCTTTCACCAGCCATCAGCAATCTCCAAAGGTCCTTACCTACAATGATGTCTACTCCCTGGGGTTGTCATAAAGTTTAAACAATAAAGGTAAAGCAAATAGTATAGTGCCTGGCACATCATAAACACTAAATAAAATCTAAAAGTTATTGCTATTATTCTCTTTTGAAGTGTTTGCTTCATCTTTTGTCCCTCATTCTTTTCATCTTCTCACCTCCCGATCCTTTCAATGTCAATACTTTTCAAAGGAGACATGTTCCAGTTCTTCCCTCACTTCCTCCAAAACACAATACAATCTCACTTTTGCCCCATAAAATTTCTCTCAAAGGCCTGCAATGAACTTCTAAACCAATTCAGCAGCCAATTATCTGCCTCACTCTCCTTGATCTCTCTGCCACATCTGACCTTTCCTGACACTACAGCATCCTACTTCACTGACCGCTGCTTCTCCTCTTTCATCTTCTGTGCTGGCTCCTCCCATCCTTTGTGAACTTCTCCAAAAGCTCCAGTCTTAGTACTCTGCTGTGACTTCTTTAGGCTCTCAGAACTTTTAACCAGCATTCCAATGATGATGATAACACCCTCGCCCCCACCTCCCATCCCACCCCAAATCGCTAGTCTTCTTTCTCACGCAGTTTCAGGCTTTTGCTAACTACAATAATTTCCACTTGAATATCTTTCTGGAACTGCAGACTCAGACTGCCCTAAAGTACACTCATAATCTTCCACCTCATATATAACACTTGTTTCTGATTCTCTAACTTCTGCTAATGGTACTAACATTTGGCTTTGAAATTTTACAATTATCTCTGGCTCTTCCTTCTCCTTAATTCTTCACAGGTAATATTAAGCATGTATTTTTCTTCAAAATAACTTGTATCTATCCATTCTGCTTCATTCCCATGCCATCACCTCCTACCTTGATAGCACTAGTGGCCTCCTGGTTGGCCTTTTTTTTGGTCTCTCCCCTTCCTTTCAATTTATCCTGTAAAAAGCTATCCAGGAAATCTTTCCAAAGCAGGTTCATATATCACTCCTCTATTCTAAAATTTAGAGTTGTACACCCTATTTCTCTCATATCAAATCTAAACTATCTTCTCCAATATTCTATACTCCCTGTAATATGGCCATCTCACCTTATCTAGTCAACTTTTCTTTCCATTATATTCTATATTCCAATAAGGCTTATCCCTCTTCAAGAACCCACAAGCACGGCACACTCACTTCCACCTCTGTATTTTTCTTATAATTTCTTCTCACATAGGATCTACTTCTACTCCCCTTAGCAAATTCTACCCAGTCTTTATATTCCAACACAAGTACCTTCCCCTCCATGAAACCTCTTATCTACATATTCCAGTTCTTCATAGATATCCTCCTGCTCTAAAATTCTACAGGTACATACATATGTATTGCTGTGTATGATTAGGACATATGTTAACTTGGGCTAACGTGCTGAATATGTGCATGAAGCTGAAGGGTAGTCCTGGCTCTGTTATCTACCCTGAGGTTTCAGCAACGAGATAAACTCTATGGCTCTTCTTGAAAAACAGGAGACAGCCTCTTCAGAAGACTATTCCTTACTTCATTCAACAATTTATTTATTGAGTATCCAGTAAAATTATAAAGGAACCAAGAAATGCATTGTTTTTTGAAATGTTTGCTCAAAAAAGATTATATAAATCTGAGTTTATTGTAAAAGTATCATTTAAGGTTCATAAAAGCAGTCTATGATTTTCCAAAGATTTGATTTTGTTCCCACCCTGGGATGTTAACCCAGAAAAGCTCAAGAGGGAAAGAAAAATGACACATATCATCTTTTAGTCAATTTATCAAATTTTTAAAAATAAAATAAGTTTTATATAGTTACTAGTAACTATACTAATCAGACACATGTAAAATGTTGAAATTTCTAACAAGGCTCTGCTATTTTCTAATCTAAGATATACACTATTATAATGTAGTAATAACCTGAAATTTTATAATATTCCTTTATTCTAAAAATTATGAGATGTTGTATAATTGTGAAATTATTATACCAGGGAAAATGCTTCTTAAAAATAAAGAAACCTGGTGTCACAAAGGGGTTTACTAACCCTACTAATTGCTGCATGCCAGCACCCTCTAGTGTCACTAATCCTGAAGCTGCACCCTCAATTTGTCATAAATTTTAGAATGCAACTGGAGATAAATAACTATACCAACAATACTGCCTCTTACCCGCTATGTGCCAAACACTGAACTAGGTGCTTTATATCAACGTGAAATTTCCCAACAGCTCTGCAAGGTACTATAATCCTTGCTTCACTATTAAGGGAACAGAAGCTGAAGAACTGAATCATTTAACCAAGGTCATAGTAAGCAGCAAAGCATCAGAGTTTGAATTCAGCTTTAGCTCCTTTGCCTGTGCTGTTAGTCACTGTATTAGAAGCAATCCCTATACTGGTACAGTACATCATATCCCCTCCTTCTACTTAAGGAAAACGATGCAATATTTCTCTCCTTTTCCTCCTGCATTGCCAGTTTTGCAATCTCCACTGAACCCCATCAGCATATAAAGTTAATGTTTTTCTTACATTTAAAAAAAAAAAAAAAAAAGAAAGAAAGAAAAATCTCCTAATTCCATTTTCCACACTGGCTACTGCACCACTTCTTTGCTCTGCTCCCTTTAGCAGCCAAGCTCCTCACAAGTCCATAACTGCTGTCTCCAATTCCTCTCTTCCCATTCTCTCTTACAGCAGCTCTGTTCAGGTTCTGAATGCCCCACCATTATACCAAAATCATTGTCAAGTTCACCAATGACTCCAGGTTAATCCAAGTCACTTTTCAGTGCTCATCTTACTTGATCCATCAGCAAAAATTCAGAGCTAATCTCTCTATCCTCCATGATACACTTTCTTCTCTCGGCATTCAGAACACCATACTTTTTTTTTTTTTTCCCCAAAGCCTTTAACTCAACTCCCCTGTTCTTCCTAAACTCTTACTACTGCACCTAGGGCTTAGTCCTTGGTCCTCTTCTCTCTCTACATCTCCCTTTCTTAGCAATTATTACTTCCAGTCTGATAGCCACAAATATGATCTAAATGCCAATTACTGCAAAATTTGTATCTCTAGCCCAGACCTCTCTCCTGAACTCCAGGACTGATATATCCAATTTGCTGGTCAATATCTCCATTTGGATATCGTACAGACACACCAAAACGAACATGTCCCAAACTGTATCCTAATCTTCCCCTCTAAATCTCCTCCAAATACAGCCCCAGTGATGTCAGCTCCATTCAGACTGAAAACCCTAGAGTTTGTCTCAACCCTTCTTCACCTTCCTATCAATCACGAAATGCCGCCAGCTTTAACTTCAAAATATACTCACAATCTAACATCTTTTCATCACCTACCCTGCTACCACCCTGATCTGAGTTATCTTACCTCTTATCTGGATTGCTACATCAGCCTCTCCACTGGTCTCCCTGCTTCTACCATTGACTTCCTGAACCCACATAATAATTTGACCCTTTAAAAACAAAAGTCAGATTTGTTACCCCCCTGCTGAAAACACTACAGTGCTCCCCTGCCCCCTCTGCATTCAAGAGTAAAATCTACAATCCTTAAAATGACCATGGATGATCTGGCTCCTGCTACCTCTCTGACTTCATCTTCTTGCTAATCCTCAAACCACAATAAGCATATCCTCACTTTAATAGGCTTTTCAATGGTGTTGCCTCCGCCTGGAATACTCTTTCCCCTAAATATCCACATTCTTTATTTCCTTCAACTCCTTCAAGCTTTTGCTCAACAGTCCATTTCAGAGGCTTACCTTGACTACATAATATAAAACTGCAACTTACCCGACCCAATACTCTTGTTCTGCTGTCTACTTTTTCTTTTCTGACACACTTCTCTTTGAATAAAATGTGTTTTACTTATTGTGTTTATTTCACGTCTCCTCGACTAGAACGTAAGTTCCTAGAGGTATAGATTTTTGCCTTTATTTTCTAATGTATCCTACTTACCTAATACAGTGCTTGGCAGATAGCAGGTGCTCAATTAATATGTGTTGAAGTAATAAATACAGTATACCATTCTATAGTGAAAATACTAAAAGGCAGTCTTTCCCCTAAGTTGTCAATGTCCAGTGGGGCTAGAAACAAGGCAGACCTAAGAGTTCCAGTAGGGAGTGCCAATTAAGAGCCTTCATATCCTCAAATGTTATCTAAATCTTGAAATTATCTGTGTCCATACCCTATTGAGGATTGCCTGAGCATTATACTCGAGGAGAACACACAGCAGGTGGGGTTGAGGTGGGGATTGAGGTAGGGGAGAAAATTTTAGCTCCAAGAGTAGTATGCCAAATCCTTCAGTAAAGACAATCCAGGCAGGGCACAGTGGCTCACACCTGTAATCTCAGCACTTTGGGAGGCTGAGGCGGGTGGATCACTTGAGGTCAGGAGCTCAAGACCAGCCTGACCAACATGGTGAAACCCCACCCCTACTAAAAAAAATACAAAAATTAGCTGGGCATGATGGTGTGTGCCTGTAATCCCAGCTACTCAGGAGGCTGAGGCAGGAGAATCGCTTGAACTGAGGAGGCGGAGGTTGCAGTGAGCCAAGATCATGCCACTGCACAGCCCAGGGGACAGAGCAAGGCTGTCTCACAAAAAAAAAAAAAAAAAAAGACTAAATCCCAAATAGCTTAATTGTTAAAATCTCTGAACCCTGAGGAAGATCAGAAGTAGTGATAGGTTCCAGTAGAGTCCAAGAATGGAACCTAACAGTAATATGTAAATCTGAGACAACAAAAACTTATGGGCCATCTCAAAAATAGGTGATTAATAAACTTTAAAATTCTAGTCTAAAAGATTAGATCAACCGCCCTGTCTGGGAGGTGAGGAGCGCCTCTGCCCGGCCGCCACCCCGTCTGGGAGGAAGTGAGGAGCGTCTCTGCCCGGCCGCCCCATCTGGGAAGTGAGGAGCGCCTCTGCCCGGCCGCCCGGTCTGGGAAGTGAGGAGCGCCTCTGCCCGGCCGCCCGGTCTGGGAAGTGAGGAGCGCCTCTGCCCGGCCGCCCCCTCTGGGAAGTGAGGAGCGCCTCTGCCCGGCCGCCCCATCTGGGAGGTGAGGAGCGCCTCTGCCCGGCTGCCACCCGGTCTGGGAGGAAGTGAGGAGCGCCTCTGTCGGGGCGGCCCGGTCTGGGAAGCGAGGAGCGCCTCTGCCCGGGCGGCCCCGTCTGGGAAGCGAGGAGCGCCTCTGCCCGGGCGGCCCCGTCTGGGAAGCGAGGAGCGCCTCTGCCCGGCCGCCCCGTCTGGGAGGAGAGGAGCGCCTCTGCCCGGGCGGCCCCGTCTGGGAAGTGAGGAGCGCCTCTGCCCGGGCGGCCCCGTCTGGGAAGCGAGGAGCGCCTCTGCCCGGCCGCCCTGTCTGGGAGGTGTACCCAACAGCTCCGAAGAGACAGCGACCATCGGGAGCCGGCCATGAGGACGATGGCGGTTTTGTTGAAAGGAAGGGGGGGGGGAAGTGTGGGGAAAGGAAGGAGAGATCAGATTGTTGCTGTGTCTGTGTAGAAAGGGGTGGGCATAGGAGATTCCATTTTGTTCTGACTAGGAGAAATTCTTCTGCCTTGGGATGCTGTTGATCTATGGCCTTTCCCCCAGCCCCATGCTCTCTGAAACATATGCTGTGTCAACTCAGGGTTAAATGGATTAAGGGCGGTGCAAGATGTGCTTTGTTAAACAGATGCTTGAAGGCAGCATGCTCTTTAAGAGTCATCACCACTCCCTAATCTCCAGTACCCAGGGGCACAAACACTGCAGAAGGCTGCAGGGTCCTCTGCCTAGGAAAACCAGAGACCTTTGTTCATGTGTTTATCTCCTGACCTTCTCTCCACTATTATCCTATGACACTCCCATATCCCCCTCTCCGAGAAACACCCAAGAATCATCAATAAATACTTCATAAATTAAAAAAAAAAAAAAAAAAAAAACAAAACCCAAAGCTCACCTAAATCTGAGTACCCAACAGAGAAGCTGCACATACATGAAATAGCAAATAAGACTGTATAATAAAAAGTGCTAAATTGAAAAAAAAAAAAAAAAAGTAAAAAAAAAAAAAAAAAAAAAGGAAACCACAGATGAAGAACTAAAGGAAATCAGGAAGACAATGTAGGAAAAAAATGAGAATATCAATAAAAAGACAGAAAATACAAAAAAAAAAAAAAAAAAAGATTAGATCAAAAGAAAGCAGCGGCAATTCAGGAAGAAATTCAGAAGAACAGATATATCCCCTTATGCCTTGTCTTTTTATCTCCATCCTTGAGGAGGAAACCACCAAAACAAAGTGTGACTTTTGCTATAAAGAATCAAAACTACCTGTACAAAACCAACACTAATGCCACCGGCTTTATGAACTAAAATTCAGCAAGTATCTGTCGGTGGGGGCTGGGGAAGTGGGGGGCCATTTCTTCCCATTCTTGATGTTTCTTTCTACATGGAAGGATTTCCACAAGCAGAAATTCCTGATCTCAATCTGTTCTCTCATTACCTCCTTCTGATGCATACATTCTGTTCTTTCTCACACCGTAAGTTGTATAAGGGCAAGTGCCCATGTAGGGAAGCCTATACTATACTCTCTCTGAGTATGTTAAGTCTAATTCTGAGTTTCAGTAGTAAGAAGCCCACTTGATCACAGATAGATATAAGCCACATTCTCCAGTATTCACCTCATTAGAAGGCCAATGCGCTATCCATTGCGCAACGCAGCCATCTAATATTCACCTTATTAGTGGTATTTTGGCTTCCCGTATGTTATATTCTTCTTTGTGTATCTCTTAATTGGTTTAAACCACATGCACAAAGAAGGAAGTTTTTGATTGCTCCTCTAAAACTCCCCATCACCCTTATGATTTCAAGCTCATACTTTAAATCACCATTAGCTAAATCTTTCAATCCACAGTCCTCAACACAGTGCCCTGCAAATGACAGATGCTCAATGTTTGTTGAACGAATTGGTGCACATAATCAATGTCTTAAAATATACTATTTACCTACCCGATGTTGAAAAAAGGACGGATCAAGATATTTGTCAAATCGATCTTCAAATTTCACATCTGACTTTTTCCATTTTACCTAAAAAAAAATTTTTCATTTGAAAATAAAGGCCAGTAAACAAATTAATAATCTGATGACAAAACTCTGAGCAAAATATAGATTTACACACACTTAGAATTAAAATTCACTAGAGAAACGGAGGAAAGTTACTTACAACATGAGAAGTGGAAACAGTTATGATAAAACTAATCAACTTTTCTGTTTATTGACAAAACTTAACAACTCTCCTCAGAGGGGTGATTTCAATTCTCAAGGACTGTTTACTTTTGTTGACTTACATATTATGACCTGATAAATGTGATATGAACTGAATTAGTATAAGCTCATATCACAAGTGTCTAAATCAATTAAAATAAGAATCTGTACATCTGCCTGGTGTGATTCTGTCCTGCACGGCTATTCTCTTGAGCAGAAATCATTTATCTCCGTCTGCCTTCTCTCCCACCTAAGTGCATGCTGCCACCCCATGGAAGATTCGATGGAAATGGACATGAGCCCCCTGAGGCCCCCGAACTATCTTTTCAGTTGTAAACTAAAGGCCAACAAAGATTATCACTTTAAGGTGGATAATGATGAAAATGAGCACCAATTATCTTTAAGAACGGTCAGTTTAGGGGCTGGTGCAAAGGATGAATTGCACATTGTTGAAGCAGAGGCAATGAATTATGAACGCGGTCCAATTAAATAACACGGGCACGTTTGAAAATGTGCCAACGGTTTCCCTTGGGGGCTTTGAAATCACACCACCAGTGCTTTTATGGTTGAAGTGTGGTTCAGGGCCAGCGCATATTAGTGGACAGCATTTAGTAGCTGTGGAGGAAGATGCAGAATCAGAAGATGAAGAGGAGGAGGTGAAACTCTTAAGGATATCTGGAAAGTGATCTGTCCCTGGAGGTGGTAGCAAGGTTCCACAGAAAAAAGTAAAACTTGCTGCTGATGAAGATGATGATGATGATGATGATGATTTTGATGAGGAAACTGAAGAAAAACCACCAGTGAAGAAATCTATACAAGATAATCCAGCCAAAAATGCACAAAAGTCAAATCAGAATGGAAAAGACTCAAAACCATCAACACTAAGATCAAAAGGATAAAAATCCTTCAAAAACAGGGAAAAAAAACTCCTAAAACACCAAAAGGACCTAGTTCTGTAGAAAACATTAAAGCAAAAATGCAAGCAAGTATAGAAAAAGTGCATTGAACCGTCCAGGGCACTACTGGTAAATTAAGCCCAAAGATCGGGAGAAAGGAAAAGGAGAGACAAATGTAGTCCATACTGAGTATCACCAACAATCCAGACTGAAGTCTTCTATTTTAATCTCAATCTCCTTTTCTGATTTGCCACAGATGCCTCTTCAGGCTGGAAACAATCTCACTCTTGGTTCCCTAAAGCACTTTCTTCTGACTGCTGTGATTCAGTGAACCTTGCCCTTTGCTTTCTATTACTTGTGCATTCGCCTCTCCTCTGACCATGTTCTGAATCACCTTTGTATCTCCTTAGCTGCTCAATAAATATTTGAATGAATAAAAAAAAGAATCTGTAAATCTTGATATTTTTAGACTGCATTACTTTTATTACAACTATAAAATTTCTTCATTAAGTTTAGTTATACAAGGATTATTTGCATCAGGTACATATGCACAAGGCTTGAAAAACTTTCAAAATTGACTACTAGCAATGGACTCATTCCAGCTACGAGGCAATAACTGGCAGAGGCTACCTACACTGAGTTTCTCTCTCATTTCTACTATTTTTAAGCCTAAGAGAACAGAAATAGCCTGACAGTTGCTAAAAGGCCCTGACAAGCTCTCACTGTGCAGGAGTATATTATTCCAACTGACAGAGAAATCCATAATAAACTATATCTATCCAGCAACTTTCAATACAGCATCACTTCTATCTGCAACATTAAAAAGGAAAGGGAAACAACACGAAGTACTGCAATCTAAAAATGTAACCATAAAGATATGGTTTTTTTTTTATGGTCATAAAAATATGACTGGGTTAGTCTAATTACCCAGTTACAACAGTAAACTTGGCTGTACCAAATGGTTTAGGTCCAGCAAAGGCATAACTGGTATCTAATACTACAGACCTGAAGCAAATCCTCTCTTTGCTTTTAGGAGGCTTACTTAGGTACACTGAGAAAATATAGTTTTAATAATATTCTGTTGCATCCCATTTCAAGCTACATTTTCATTTACTAAAGTTCAAAGCCACAAATTGTTGACATCGGGTCACAAACACTACTTCCTACATTAAACTATTTGAATACTTACAGAATATGACATCTGGATTTTAGTATTTGGAACCAGTTTCACCTTTCCTTCACTAGTTAGATTAACATCAACAATTCGATTTCCATTAAAACCTATTTCAAGTTTTTTGTAGGTCCAAAGATAGTAATCTTCTCCATTTTCATCAGCCTCACCAACAATACCTACGAAAGAAAAAACACTTTATACAAGGTAATACCACTTAATATTTAAAATATCCTACAAGCTAAATGCTCATTAAGTTTGTTTTTTTTTGTTTTTGTTTTTGTTTTTTTTCACCTCTGCCCTCTCTCCCTCCCTGGCCACTCTTGGCTCCCCCTTCACCTTCCACCATGATTGTTAAGTTTCCTGAGGTCTCCCCAGAAGCCGAGCAGATGCCGCTATGCTTCCAATATAGTCTGCAGATCCGTGAGCCAATTAAACTTCTTTTCTTTTTAAATTACGTAGTCTTAGGTACTTCTTTATAGTGGTGTTAGAATGGACTAATACAACTCCCTAACATCTCAAAATTTCAGGGAAGTGCTTACATCACCATCTGCCAAGGTTACCCAGCTATTAGTGGTCAAACCAAAATTAAAATCAAGGTTTCCAGACCCCTAGTCTAGTACTTTCTCTAATAACCTATGATCTATCCATTCCCAGTAAGATGTACACATGTATATATGGGTACCAAAACTTAACATGTCTCCTTTTTATACCTCAACTACTGGATCTGTCCCTGGGAAATCAGCAAAATAAAAGGAGTGGTGAAGATAAATGGTAATAAGGATACAGTTTAAAATTATCACTTCAATCACAATTTGGGATATTGGAAAAAAAAGATCGACAATGTTAGGGAAATATTATAGGTGGTAGCTGAGGATACATCTCTCATGCCCTCAGACTGCCAGCTATTTGTCCAATGTTCCCCACCCAAGCCTAAACAGTTCCCAATAGCTTTATAAGTTACTCCCCCTACACTTTAGTGAGTATTAGGGAAAAATATAATCATATTTATAAGATATTATTTATTAACCAAAGTGATTCTAATTGGTACAAATTCAAGGAGTATAGTTTTGTTTTGCTTGGGATTGTAGGGGGATAATGAAATCCTTCTTTTATCTTTATTTTTTATTGAAACAAGGTCTCACTCTGTCACCCAGGCTGGAGTGTAGTGACACAATCATAGCTTACTGCAGTCTCAAACTTCTGGGCTCAAACAATCCTCCTACCTCAGCCTCTAGAGTAGTCAGGACTACAGGCAAGTGCCACCACGCCTGGGTAAATGTTTTATTTTTTTGTAGAGATGAATCTCGTTATGTTGCCCAGTCTGGTCTCAAACTCCTGGCCTTGGCTTCTCAAAGTGCTGGTATTACAGGCGCCAGCCACCACACCAGCATGAAATCCTAATAACTAATTTTTTTTTTTTTTTTTTTTTTTGAGACAGAGTCTCGCTCTGTTGCTCAGGCTGGATAGAGTGCAAGGGTGCAATCTTGGCTCACTGCAACCTCCACCTGCTGGGTTTAAGCAATTCTTGTGCCTCAGCCTCCCAAGTAGCTGGGACTATAGGTGTGCGCCACCATGCACAGCTAAATTTTTTGTATTTTTAGTAGAGACAGGGTTTCGCCATGCTGGCCATGGTGGTCTCGAACTCCTGGCCCCAAGTGATCCACCCACCTTGGCCACCCAAAGTGCTGGGATTACAGGCGTGAGCCACCGCACCCAGCCAATAATTAATTTCATTAAGGTTTATTTACCTATCTACTCTGAAAACCAGACTTTAGGGGTAAAGACATAATTATATCAAGTAAGAAGCTACTCTCTAAAAGGCATTTAAAAGACTCTGAAACCTTTACCCCACGAAAAGTCAGATACAAAGTTGTTTTTTTTTTTTTTTTTCTGACAAGGATTCTCCACGGTTCAGACATTCAAGGACATCCAAAAGTATTTCCCCAAACAGGGCATATTCTAAAATCCCAGGGCTATAATAAATTTAACACAGGAAAGCACAGTTGCCACTGTTGCTAACGAGCCCCACAGCTATGACTGAAAAAACCTAAAGCATGATGGCTTATCCCTATATAATCCCAGAACTTTGGGAGGCTGAAGCAAGTGGATTGTTTGAAGCCAGAAGTTTGAGATTAGTTGAGGCAATAAAGCAAGACACCTTGTCTCTACAAACACACCAAAAAAAAAAAAAAGAGCCAGGCGTGGTGGTGTACACCTGTAGTCCCAGTTGCTCAGGAGACCAAGAGAGAAGGATCACTTAAGCCCAGGAGTTTGAGGCTATAATGAGCTATGATGGCATCACTGCACAAACCTGTAAGCAAGGAAAAACAACAGGGAAGAAACCTGTTCTCTCAAATATGAAGGAGGCCCAAACCCATGGGTTTCCCTGAGCTACAGGCTCAGAAAAATCTTTAGTGAATATTCAGCACATCTTCCTATCACTGTCAGAGCGGATCAGAGAAATGTCTGTGTTACCATAATAGTAACTGCAGTCATTTATATGATATACTTACTCCATATACCTAATTAACATGCAACACAGTAATGATGATGCATATAATTATCTCTTGATATTAACTTTCTAAATTTCATCTTAGTATGATATTAAATGCTGATCTGATATGTTCAGACTTTGACAGTTTACTGCTCATGATGACAGTAATCTGCTAACAATTTTAAGCATTAGAAGAAACATTCATTATACATAACAACAGATTTCCAGAGACAAAAGAAAGAAACAATTAGAGAAAAATGTGATCAAACATATTGGCCATGACAGCTGGCTATGCTTTGCATTATAAATAATTTAATCAAGTCCAACATAAATGATTTTGGATTATTCATAAATTGGCATTAACTATTCCATAGCTCTTCTCCATTAATATGGATAAATAAGAGCAAAAACATAAACATTTTTTAGCAAAATAAGCCATTCAAGAAACTATCATATCAAGAAACCACACTACCACAGTACCAACACAAGAAAAAGACAGAATGAAACTTCAAAATACTATTAGTCCCTTTAATTGTATTTAAAAGAACAAATTAAGATATTAAAAAAATGGAAGCAGAAGAAATTTTTAGATTGTTCTAAGCACCTTCTCATTCTTGAATCTGAAAAGTTATACTATAAAAAAGTTATATTTTAGTCAAGTTTCATGTAACGCATGGCAATGTCAAAAATTCTTCAAGCAACAGGTGACCATAAAACTGGTATTAAAATCATTCTATAAAAAACGGTGAAAACACATTTACATCATGATCCAGTACACAATCACCTTAACAGAGTCATTATATAAATTCTGATTATGCAAATTTTCCCAAATCTTAAATACAACATACAATACTTACCCCATATTGGTAAATCATCTATGTACATCTGGTACCAGTAATGATTTTTTATGGCATATACAAATGCATCTCTCTTTTCTTTATCTAAATCAATTTCACAGTAAGTGGCTGGCATCACATCATCTGCACAAAATAAAAATTGCAAATTAGCCCACTAGTTTGCAAAATAGTTACTTTAAAAAAAAAAAACAAAAAACAAGAAAAAAGCCAACATTTCCTAAAGTTAAAACTTCCATTCACAATAGCTGAATCTGAGTGATAAATATGTGTGGGTTCAGTGTACTATTCCTCCCTTTTTTTGTGTATCTTTAAGACTTTATAATGAAAAAATTTTAATCATCTTTATTTTCAAACATTACCTAAGTGAAATCATCCCTTATATAAAGAAAATTATGCAAGAAAATTTATAAAGTAACTTTAAAATAAATTCATTTTAAAAACAAAAAAAGTTTAAACACATAACAAAGTTTTTATTTAATATATATATACAAAAGCTCAAGAATATGATCATAAACAGAGATAACCATTTCTAGCTATAAGATCTCTCTGAGATAAACATTGATTTTAACATTCTTGGAAAGACAAGTTACTGGAAGCCACAGATTCTATGAAAACACCCAGTGACTATTCATAAGCAGGAAGATTAAAAGGCAAACCTCTATTCAGCAAGCATCACTGTTTATAAATTGCCTTAAAGTCCCCTCAAGATGAGTCATTTTCCACCCCTGACTGCTTTCAAAAATACTGCTACTATAATTCTATTCAGATGGTTTCTAATGTACCTATGTTTTGTAATGTACCTATGTTTCTAATAAAACAAAAGAAAATCCAAAAAACCTACAAATACTAAACATGTCAATCAAAAGAAGTTGTTTTGGTATATTAAGCAATTAGAAAAAAATTAAGAAATCATTCTGAACAAGAACAAAAAAGCAAGTACAAGTTTGTTTTTAAGTTCTATACTATATTTGTACTATAATATTGGTTATTTGAAACATGAAATGCAATTTCTCTAAAGAAACATTATTAAACTTTTTATTGATCAAAAGTTCTTAAACATAAATTGTAGCTACATCATTTAGTGGCTCAAAGAAATAGCAATCTAATTTATAACTCAAGATGCCCAGCAGTATGTCTCCCCAATCCTTAACAGAGAGAGTAGCTTCCCATATTATAGACCAACCTAAAGTGGGTACCCCAAAACTACAACACCAAAGATGGCAGTAAACATTGAAGTCCCATGGAAGAATGTCAGGGAAATACTCTCTCACCCTCAAAGTATGGGAAGAAAATTAATTTGTCTCCAACAACAACTCCCACATAGATTTTCTTTCTGCCCAAGCCCTCCTAGGCAGCAAGGAATTTAGGATTTTCATGATGGCAACAACAAACAAACAAACAAACAAAAACTCTGAGGCTGACCAGTGAAGCAACAGAGGGTTAAAAAATGAGATTGCTCCAAAGGGTTTCTACAGCAGGAGCTAGAAAAACTGGCAGCAAGAGATCCCCAAATGGGATCTCCATGGAGTATGATAATGAACAAAGGCAGCAGGCAACTGCAGCTACAGAAGGGATATTCAGAACCAAAGGAAGGTCCAGGTTTAAGGGACAACAAATGGCCACAGTGGCAGTAGGGGACCTCACAGCTACCTCTGCAAAGCCATTGAATTCCTTGCCGTTAGAAACAAATATTCATTGATAATGGTCATTAACAATGTGGTAGATTTAAGTAGGAAGCTCTAAGATATATACAGTATGGCTTTTTTTTTTTTTTTTTGAGACGAAGTTTCGCTCTTGTTGCCCAAGCTGGAGTGCAATGGTGTGATCTCGGCTCACTGCAACTTCCACCTGCCGGGTTCAAGCAATTCTCCCGCCTCAGCCTCCTGAGTAGCTGGGATTACAGGCATATGCCACCAGGCCTGACTAATTTTTTGTATTTTTAGTAGAAACGGGGTTTCACCATGTTAGCAGGCTGGTCTTGAACTCCTCATCTCAGGTGAACTGCCCGCCTCAGCCTCCCAAAGTGCTGGGATTACAGGCGTGAGCCACCGCACCCGGCCAATCTGTATAAAGCTTTTAAAAGATTCCTCAGAGTCTGGATTTTAGTCCAACTCTTTGTTTCCCAATTGATGTATCTGCCTCTACGCTCAAGCCAAACTCAATTCCCACACACCCTGTGCTCTCTTGGCCTCTAAACTTTTTTCCTCATGCTGTTAACTCTACCTAAAATGTCCAGTCTAAAATCCTCCCCATCCCCCAGTCCTTTCCTCCACAAAGGAATCCCTGACTCCCCACTCCCCACACTTCTCATACCCACTCCCATACCTCCCTTATGGCACGTAGGCCTGTACCATTTTCTACCTCATACCAGTACCTTGCTCCTCAAAAACACCATTAGGTCTTGAGTGCTTTGTCCATAACTGATTATATCCTTTTTATCTCCAGCCATGCCTGCTCTAGTACCCTGCACAGACTAGGCACTAATAAACAAAAAATTTTAAGAACATAATTTTCCATTTATTTGGCAACGGAAATCACTACACATATTAGGGTATGTACCTATACACGCATCTGTGTATGAATAGTGTCTATGTTTGTACAGAAGGAGAAAATGCCAATTTATAAACAAATGAAATTTTTGAACAGAGTCTCTCAGAAGGATTGACAAAGAGGTCTTGAAGAGTATCTTTAACTCATGTAAAGTCTAGAAACGAAGCGTGTTAAAAGGGAAAATCTATTACTATGACAGGCTATATAAAAAGGGTGTTGGTTGGTCATATCTTAATGAAATTCCTCTTCCAGGCAGGTAGACAAATACAAACATCACAAATAACTGAAGAGTCTCCGGCTGCCCAACTGAAACAGCATTTCCCTCAGGAGGGAGCCAATTTGAAGATAACTAATGCAATGTGTATGAATATGCCAAATCATTATTCAGCACTCTATAGATCTGGAAAACAATCTGAAAAATCTACCAGCATAAATCAGTGCTTTAAAATTATAATAGGCTATATCTTTCGAAGGTGAAACACACATCCATGAATTCTGAAAAAGATGCAATTAAGATTTTACTAATGTAAATAGTTCTTACCAGGGAAAAAAACAAAGTAGTAAAGTGGCAAATGTTAACCTTATTTTTCAAACAGAAAGCAAGGTTAGGTAGATTCTGAACACTACGCACTAATAATCTACCATCAATCCCCAATAAAACTCCAGGCTAACAGTTGAATAGGCAGTGAAAGCACTGAGAAAAGAAAGTAGTAATTATTCATGAGTTCTCTAAGAACACAGTATGCCATACTTTGTTTACTTTCTCTTTTGATAACATTACATTTGGAAAATGAGAAACAGTCTACCTCTAATTCAGCAGCACTTGGCAAAGTCTCTCTTCAAAGAAATCAATATATAAAAATTTATAGAGAAATGGGCAGAAAGGTGAGGTTTATTCTGAGCTCTAGTATCTAGTAGCTATGTGAATAAAAAGCAAGTTATTTAACTTCCATGAACCTCTCAGTTCCCTTAATAGAGACAGCATCTATGCTATCTCCTTCCCAGAGTTAAGAATTAAAAGCATCAGGCCAAGCGTGTTGGCTCACACCTGGAATCTCAGCACTTTAGGAGGCCCAAGGCAGACTGATCCCTTGAGCCCAGGAGTTCGAGACCAGTCTGAGCAACATGGCAAAACCTCATCTTTACAAAAACCAGAAAAATTAGCCAGGCATGGTGGTGTGTGCCTATAGTTTCAGCTACTCAGGAGGTTGAGCCCGGGGAGGTTGAGGCTGCAGTAAGCTGTGATGGGACCACTGCACTCCAGCCTGGGCGACAGTAAGACCCTGTCTCCAAAAAAAGAAAAAAGGATTGAAAGTGCCAATATATTCACAGAAAGTGTTCTTAAGTTTCCTTGGGCCTCACACCCCTTTGAGAATCCAATGAAAGTGATCTTTCCCTTGCCCACCCCCTGAAAATGCACATTCACATACAATTAAGGTAGAATTTCAGAGGGCCTGAAGACCCCAGAAACCAGAGCTCTTGGTTGAACTATGCATACCCAGAGCATACTATAGTGCTGGAATGCAGTAAGATACTCAATAACTGCTGAATTAACTAGAGGAAAACAAGAACTGGAAAAACTGATATATTCACGGTTAATTAAATAACTATATAAAGAGTATTGATTAACTGACCAACCTGACTAGCAGTATAAACAGTGTAATTTTTTCTAAATGACAGTTTGGCAACATGTGTCAACAACTGCCTTAAATATGTTTATACCCTTTGATTCACTAATTCTACTTCCAAGAATTCATCCTAATAACAGATTCAGAGACGTACTGAAATACTTATGTGCAATAGCAGAAAAAGAAAACCAAAGAAGGATGGAAGGAAGGATCAAAATATCAAACAACTAGAAAATGGGAGAAAAGGCCGGGTGCAATGGCTCACACCTGTAATCCCAGCACTTTGGGAGGCTGAGGCAGGCAAATCACGAGGTCAGGAGATTGAGACCATCCTGACCAACATGGTGAAACCCCGTCTCTACTAAAAATACAAAAATCAGCTGGGCGTGGTGGCACGTGCCTGTAATCCCAGCTACTTGGGAGGCTGAGGCAGGAGAATCGCTTGAGGTTGCAGTGAGCCAAGATCACACCACTGCACTGCACAGAGCGAGACTCCGTCTCAAAAAAAAGAAAGAAAATGGGGGAAAAAAACCACAGTATCCAAGTTACACAAGACTATGTAGGCACATTTAAATGAGTAATTAACAGTATGGGGACAAGCGCATAAAATGTCAAGAGAACAAAAGCAGAACAAAAACTACATATAACTTACTAAATGTGTTAGAATGTGCTTGAAACAGTGTCTGGCACATAATATGCACTATATAAGGATTTGTTAAATAAACTTTAAAAAACATATATAGAATGAACTCAACTTTTACATATGTAAAACAATGTGGATAAACACAAACACAGAAGGACTGAAGAAAATACAACAAAATGTCAATGGTAATTATATCCAGGTTTATATTTTCTTGTAGTTACTAAATTGTGTATTTGAACTTGTATCACTGTTAAAATCAGAAAAATATATATGCATATACATTCCTTTAAAAAACAAAAAACAGAGATGCCCATATTTATCAAATCTGCAGTTAGTACAAAGTATAAGAAATCGGTAATAAGAATTGACAAATTTCAGATTCAAATTATTTGGTCTGGCTAAAACACTTCGGTTGAAACCAACAGGACAAAATATCATACCAAGTTCCCAGACTTCCACTTACAAACAAGGCAGATTTAACCACAAGTATATTTCTTCTCTCTCCTAAAACCCATCAAAACGTCAGTGAAGGAATAAAAAGTATGCTAAGTCCACAAAGACAAAGAGAAGAGACGACAGTGGGAAAAAATATATATATATATACAAATATATATATATAAACATATACATTTATAAATATATATTTATATATAAATATATTTTTATATAAATATATATTTATATACAAATATATTTATATATAAATATATATTTATAAATACATATAATTATAAATATATATAAATATATAAAAATATAAATATATATAAATATATAAATATATATAAATATATAAATATATATAAATATATAAAAATATATAAAAATATATAAATATATAAATCTGTATAAATATATAAATATATAAATATATATAAATATATATATATTTTTTTGAAGTGGAGTTTTGCTCTTGTTGCGCAGGCTGGAGTGCAGTGGCACAATCTTGGCTCACTGCAACCTCTGCCTCCTGGATTCAAGCAATTCTCCTGCCTCGGCTTCCCGAGTAGCTGGGATTATTACAGGTCCCCGGCTAATTTTTGTATTTTTTTGGTAGAGACAGGGTTTCACCACGTTGGCCAAGCTGGTCTCGAACTCCTGACCTCAAGTGATCCACCCGCCTCGGCCTCCCAAAGTGCTGGGATTACAGGCCATGAGCCACCGTGCCCGGCCGTGGGAAAAAGATTTTAACAAATTTTTAGGAAATGGAAAACAGTTGTAAGATGACAAACTACTAATAAAGCAGGAAAAACATAACAGGAGAGTGATGCCTGTAAGGGAGGGAACTGGTGTCACAGAACCCAAGAGACACTCAGGACTTGGAGGCACTACAGACCTCAAAAGCTAGGGGGACCGATGTAGGACTGAACACAAAGGGAACTGTATTAAAATATTAAGTATGTACATAAACGGGTTGGATGGCCAGGTCCCCTCCTCTACCCTTCATACAGCTAGACACATACTGTACCCTCAACTTATCCCTGTAGTAGACCAGTGGCACCTTCCTCTAGAGAACTTAAACCAGAGGGGCTCCAGAATCAGGGACAGCAGGAATAGCAGAAGCTAGGGACTGAAAACAGCATGGGGGATTACCTGAAGTAAACATCTTCCTGCTGAATAAGTAAATCTGCCATCCCCCCACTCCCTTTTCCTCACCCTTTGGCAATCAGGCCTATATTCCCCAGGCAGATATATGGAGGGAAATACTGCATAGTGAAGATAAGAACAGCCAAGATTGAGAATCACTGAACTAAAAATATATAAGGCTCTAAACAGCCCTTGGCATCTCTTCCTATCTGCAGTACTCTCAACTTAACAATTAACTCTAAAGAAAAAAATACTTGTAAAATAATTTCAGCCCTCTGTTAAGTTGGGAAATTCAAGGAAGAAAAAAATTCAAGGGAAGATCAATAAAATAAACAGAAAGAAGGAGTCCTGTAGAAGTCACTGATTTTTCCACAATTAACACACTTCATTATACTGCAGAAAATTCTCAAATGGGGGAAGGGGCAGGACGGGTGGGTGGTGATCTCTTCTAGTTAAGAATTACTATTCCAGATCATCTAATGTTCATAATGAACCAATTATTGTAACAACAAGTAGGCACAAACTGTCTGGGTGCTAGACAATTTATTAAAAGCATACTATGTCTTAACAGCTAAGGGTGCAATGGTGAACAAGAGTGCTACTATAATAGGCTAGTACAGCAGTGTGGGGATAAAGCAAAGTCTATAATCAATAAACTAACATTTCATAATCGCAAATACAAAATCAAGTTGGAGCTACAGACCCATGCTATGTGCTATTAGTATTCCTAATTACCACTTTTCGAATATAAACTATATACCAGGAACTTTGATAAATGCTCTACATGCATTCTCATTTAAACCTGACACTTCTATCAAATACATATTATTTCCCACACTCGACAGATAAGCAATACGAGATCAAAGAGGTTGAATAATTTGCCCATGACCACACAGGTAAGCAGAGGCAGAGCTGGATGCATCAAGTCTCTCTGACCCTAAAGCACATCTTCTTTCCACACTATGATGGCAAGGTTCGAAGAGGTACCCTCTAAAACTGGAGGGTACTGAATTCAAACTATGATGGCAAGGTTCGAAGAGGTACCCTCTAAAACTGGAGGGTACTGAATTCAAACCAGGTTCAAGGATGCCTAACCTAAGTCAGCCCTTCTACATTTAATGCATTTTCTTAAAATGGTCTCAATTTAGCATTTTTGTCTAGTGCTAGAATATAAGATTATTAGCAAGAAAAAGTTGTGTATAAAATCTTAAGTGAGAGGCATCCTGTATTAGAGTTAGACTATCATTAGTTCCTTTAAATAGTCTCTTTAGTAATCTTCATTTCACAAAACGATACCAATCCATGGAGCCTGACACAATCTAATAGGTTAAAAAAAGATGTGTGTGTATGTATATGTAAACACGTATGTATGTGTACATATAGTTTTCTCTGGTTTCACATTTCCAAAATTTTGTTTTATTTGAATATGCCTTCAGAAGAATCTTTAAAAGTCAAATATTCAAGAGATGAAAGATTAAGAATACATGGTAAATATTCCTATAGTTCACAGGAGACATAATGTTCCAGTTTCTATTATTAGTATGCTATGATACACCATGGATAAATCACTTTATCTCTGGGCTTCTGGGAGAGGGAATTGGATGACACAATTTCAAAGGTGCATCCTATTTTTTAAATGTTTGGCTAAGTGACAATCTACAACACTTTTCAAAGCATGATCGACTTTATCTTTGAACACAGCAAGCAAAGAGCTACAGTAGAGGGAGAAGATAAATCTAATCAGTATCTACTACTTCATCTGGACCACTTAATTTAGCAGCTTCTTTAGCAGCATATCCATGCTGGAGGTGGAAACTTGGTAAGACCCTTAGGAATCACCAACTCTCAGAGAATAACACTTGGCCAGCTTTTCTTTTTTTAATCTAAAAGTGCTTAGCTTAGTCTGAAAAGAAAATAAATCCCACTTCTTTACCCATGAAAACCATATTCCTCTATTTAAATAATCTCTCCATCTCAGCCTCCAGGAACTAATAAAAGGGGGTTTAAGATTGCCGAATAAGGCACTGGTACCAAAACAGATACATAGACCAATGGAACAGAACAGAACCCTCAGAAATAATACCACACATCTACAACCATCTGATCTTTGAGAAACCTGACAAAAACAAGCAATGAGGAAAGGATTCCCTATTTAATAGGGGGTGTTGGGAAAACTGGCTAGCCATATGCAGAAAACTGAAACTGGACCCCTTCCTTACACCTTAAGCAAAAATTAACTCGAGATGGATTAAAGACTTAAATGTAAGACCTAAAACCATAAAAATCCTAGAAGAAAACCTAGGCAATACCATTAAGGACATAGGCATGGGCAGACTTCATGTCTAAAGCACCAAAAGCAATGGCAATAAAAGCCAAAATAGACAAAAGGGATCTAATTAAACTAAAGAGCTTCTGCATAGCAAAAGAAACTATCATCAAAGCGAACAGGCAACCTACAGAATGGGAGAAAATTTTTGCAATCTATCCATCTGACAAAGGGCTAATATCCAGAATCTACAAAGAACTTAAACAAATTTACAAGAAAAAAAACAAACAACCCCATCAAAAAGTGGGCGAAGAATATGAACAGACGCTTCTCAAAAGAAGACATTTATGCAGCCAATGAACATACAAAAAAAAGCTCATCATCACCGGTCACTAGAGAAATGCGATTCAAAACTACAATGAGCTACTACCTTATACCAGTTAGAATGGCGATCATTAAAAAATCAGGAAACAACAGATGCTGGAGAGGATGGGAGAAACAGGAACGCTTTTACACTGTTGGTGGGAGTGTAAATTAGTTCAACCATTGTGGAAGACAGTGTGGCAACTCCTCAAGGATCTAGAACTAGAAATACCATTTGACCCAGCAATCCCATTACTGGGCATACAACCAAAAAATTATAAATCATTCTACTATAAAGATACATGCACACGTATGTTTACTGCTGCACTATTCACAACAGCAAAGACTTGGAACCAACCCAAATGTCCATCAATGATAGAATGGATAAAGAAAATGTGGCACATATATACCATGGAATACTATGCAGCCATAGAAAAGGATGAGTTAACATCCTTTGCAGGGACATGGATGAAGCTGGAAACCATCATTCTCAGCAAACTAACACAAGAACAGAAAACCAAACACCTCATGTTCTCACTCGTAAGTGGGAATTGAACAATGAGAACACATGGACACAGGGAAGGGAACATCACACACCGGGCCCTGTCAGAGGGTGGGGGACTAGGGGAGGGATAGCATTAGGAGAAATACCTAACGTAGGTGACGGGTTGATGGGTGCAGCAAACCACCATGGCACGTGTATTCCTATGTATCAAAACTGCACGTTCTGCACAAGTACCCCATATCTTAAAGTATTAAAAAAAAAAAAAAAAAAAGATTGCTGAATTAAGTACTCTTCTTTAGTAAATATAGATGAGGATCTCAAAAACTAATGAAATCTGTACACAGTAGCAAAGTAGGATTCAGGAGTTCTGCCTATTCTCTCGTTGGTTCCCCTTTAATAAACTAGAAATATACACCAAATATGGAAAAAGAGAAAGTAGATGATTACATATAGTACCAAATCTCAAAGATCACATTTTCTAGTTTAAGTTTTCTTGTTATTTGTGACTAAATACTTAAATTACCTAATTAAATTAAAACACAAGCCTCAAAGGTATGTTTACAGTGATTCATAAAATTACAGGCCACGCCACTGTGGTTTAAATTTACAACTTAATTTTATAATTAAGCCCCAAAGACTATAAACGGGGGGATGGGGAGGGGGGAGAATGTAAATAGATACAGTATACCTATTTTCAACAATAACTGAGCAATTTTTAAAACAAGAATAAAATTTAACAACTCGAAATTAAAGTAACATTATCTTTGAAATCTCATTGACATTCTTCTCCCCAAAGTACTAAAATAATAACATCTTTAGTACTAAAAATACCAGAAGTCAGTTACTATTCATATTACACATGGAGACAATGAAGTCAAAACTGCAGTAAACAATTTTACTAAAATGAATACAGTACCAAAAAAAAAAAAAAAAAAGAGGAGGATTAAAATCCAAAGCTCCTGTTTACAGGATCCATGATGTATTCAAAAACCAAGACACCTAATCAAAGATCCTGCAAAAATTCAATTACTCAAGCTTCCGTTCACCATGCTAAAAATGCCTGTGCAGGAAATACACTCTCTGACAAACTTCACAGGGAAAAATGAAAGTATAAACACACTCAAAGGACCTGATAAATGGATACCTGCATAATAACTAGATAAGATGAAGTATTTTCCCCAAATTTAACAAGTCTTTGACTTAAAATTTAAATATCCTATAGGTATTAACAGGATAAATTAATACAACACTGATAAATAATACATGCTAAGCCTGTGGTACAAGTTTGAATTTGAGGCTTCACACAAGAATTTTAAGTATCCACGCATCCCATTACAGCCTCAGACCTCCAGAAATTACTTTGTTAAATATCTATGGAGGTCTTCCCGGGCCACATGTGTCTAATCAATAGGGGGTTTACTAGAGAACACTTTTCAGAAGGAAGTATGTGAAGGAAATACAATTTTATTAACAATTATCTATTTTATTATCTTATAAATATTCAAAGGAAATCTTTGTTAATTACTAATATACTTTCCTAAATGCAATATACCTCATTTACAGACTAAAACACACTTTAGAGTCTAAAGTAGTGGTTCTCAACTGGCGGCAATTAGCAATGTCTGGTGACTTTTTTGGTTTTCACAACCGGAAGGTGCTACTGGCATCTGGGGGTACAGGCCAGGGACTCTGCTAGACATCCTAACATGTACATAACAGCTCCATACAACAAAGAATTATCCAACACCAGAGTCAATAGTGCCAAAATATGAAACCCTTGTCTACAATCCGAATTGCACTGTAAGGACTATTAAGGTTTACTTACCTTTAAATTTAATATCCAGACCACTAAATTCCAATTCAACCCCTTGAAGTGCTTCTCCCAGAGTTTCATGGTAATGACTGATACTTTTTTTTGACCCCACACAGAATGGAAGTGAAAAGTACTTATATGTTTCTTGACGATTATGGTAGGGCCCAACAGTATTCATCCATAAGACAACTTCCTCTTTATCTTGATACTGAAACAAGAAAAGCAAACAAGAATTAAAAAAAAAAAAAAAAAAAAACTAATTCAAATTAAGGGAATATTTGTTATGTGTTCTAAACAAAAGTGCATCATCTCTGTTCAGGAAGCTATAAAATAAAATACTGGAAGCTTAATCCGATGATGAATGTCCACATCTTAAAAATGAAACTTTGTGAATTTTAAAATTATATCCTCTGATTGTAGTCTCAGGCAGATACACCTTTCCCAAACTTTGTTTTATAGAAGACAGTGTTTAAGCCCAATAGCTCATAAGAGTATGTCTATTATTTACATTTATACTATCAAATAATGGCAAACCTGCAACCAGCATGATTCACCATGCTAATATAGACAAGGAAGGACGAAACAAAATCAAGTTTATCCAGAACCTCATGTTAATCAATTAAAAAAAAAAAAAAAACTAATGTTGCCAGCAAGCATAAATAAAATTTCATCTCCTTGTGAGACTTTCACACAGCCACTGGTCAAAGTACTACAGAGGACAGAAATGACCAAACACAAGGAAGAAGACTGCTATAGAACCTCCACAAGTCCATTCAAGCCAACATTCTATCTTGTTAGCAGCCTGAAAGACATGCACTATATGCATATTTCTTTGAATAAGTAATTACGGAACTACATATCAGTGAATATTATACATGGCTAAATCTGAAGTGTGGTCAATAACGACTTTGAGTAGTTCCAAGGTACAAGTGGGAGGCCTGTCAAAGATTTCTAAGATCTCGACAAGTTTAAAGTTCCAATGATTCTATGGAAACTGATTACCATGGTAATTTTAAAACTAATAATTCTAAGTAGTAATATAAATTAAAGACAACATTGGATGCATTTAAATCAACTAATAGTGCAGACATTAATTCACTGAACTATTACTTACTAAGTGCTTAGCATGTGAAACAACTGTGTTTATAACTGAGGATACAGCTTTGAACAAGATGTGTTCCCTGCCCTACTGGGGGAAAGATGGGCATTAAACAAGCAATAATAATAAGGTAGGTTGCTATGGAGCACATAATAGAAGAAGTTATCCAACTGGCCCACTATGAAATCCTTATCTCCAGTCCTCCATCTAAAACTAGTTAATAAATAAACATTTTCAATCAAAACCTAACATCTCCAAAACCAAACTCACCTACCCAAATCCAATTCCCCCAGCTTCATTTTTCTAATGGTACCACCATTCTCTCAGACATGGAGACTCAAACCCCAAATCTCTCTGCACTCTAGGGAACCCAAAAACATTAACTTGTATGTTCTTACCAAAAACATCTGCCTTTTTCTTTTGATTCACACGATTATCACCCTAAGACTTAGACCTAGTCATCTCATTTTCAAACATAAATGCCTCACTGTTCATGTAAGACAACAGCCAGGTCATTAAGGAAATAACAAATGATCTCACCTTTTGAACACATGTGACAGGTACCAAGTATCGCATTAGGTATTAAGAATATAAAAGTAAGTAAAATACTGTCGTTTCCTTAAGAAGTTCATAATCCACAGTGGAATCAGACAAGTAAATGATTAACAAAGAAAAAGTAAGTATTATAATTAAGGTAATAAAGGGCTATTGTAGCAACAATAAAGGAATGATTAAATTCACTTTGGCAGAGAAGGTCAGGACGAATAACAATTTGGAAAATCATAAGCTGTTTCAAGGGAGTTCAGAAAAACAACTGTAGATAATCTTCACATAGGAAGTAATGAATCAAAGGTCTAAATGTTAATGTATCTGTATATCTGCATTCATTACTATTCTTTTTATTTGGGGAGACTGACAAATTTATGTATGCCCCCACTCTTCCATCCAATGCTCATGGCCACACAATACTAATCAACCAAGTTACTCCTTTCTGCTGAACATAGATATTGCCTCAGAGTTCTCAAAACAGTGCTCTAAACCAACCACTACCAACTAATGAGAGTTGGTATTAGAATTAAAACTTGTTCATAGCCGGGTACGGTGACTCACACCTGTAATCCCAGGACCTTGGGACGCCAAGGCAGGCAGATCACTTAAGGGTAGGAGTTTGAAATCAGCCTGGCCAACATGGTGAAACCCTGTCTCTACTTAAAATACAAATATCAGCAGGGTGTAGTGGCACACGCCAGTAATCCCAGCTACTTGGGAGGCTGAGGCAGGAGAATCACTTGAACCTGGGAGGTGGAGGTTGCAGTGAGCCTGAGATTGCGCCACTGCACTCCAGTCTGGGTGACAGGGCGAGACTCAGTCTCACAAAAAGAACCTATTCACCAAGGCAAATAGATATTTAATAAATATGATGGGAAAACACTGAAGAAATGCTGAAATGTAAAGTTCATTGGCAACTTGGTAAAAGAAGCTTGAAGTATGTGAAATGATTGATACGTACCCTGACTGTAAGAGTATCTTTTCAGAAAAATAAGGGGAGGTAACATAATTCATCTATTTAAGAGCAGAATGTTGAATGAGACGACCTATTAAAGAGCACCTTGCCATTAACCCTGCTGAGTCTGCAGAAATGTTATAAATGTAACTTGTGAAAATAAGCACAAAAATACTTTTTATATAAATTCCAATACTTTTCCTTTAAAAATAGACAACTTTTTTTTTAAAATAAATACCTTTAAAAATAGGGCATCCATTTATTTTATACAAATTAAAACATAAGGACTAAAATAATTTAAGGGTCCCAGTCGATGTTAAACCACATATTCCGAAGTTACTCATTTTAAACATTTAGGAACCCTTAACAGAGTGGTAGAGTTGTGATGTGATGCCAGTACTGTAACAAAATTTATAACATTTTGTAGTCTAAGATTCTTTCTGGGAAGAGGACTGAAACAGTAATTAGAAATTCACATACTGAGGGTTTAGGGTGAATAGCAAGGCAAAAATAATGCTTCTTTTCTTTTGTTTTGCTCCTTATTATGCAGACTGTGGTTTAGTACAATGAACTTAAAATGTTTACTTTTCATCGCAGCCCTTGATTGTCCCTGAGAATAAGTGCTTCCAAGACAAGATCAAGAAGAGTTCTCTCTCAAAAGAAAATGTTTTAAAATATTTTGAAATTAAAAAATACCAAAAGACTTCACACAACTTCTGAAGGAGAAAACAAAACAAATAAAAACCTTTCCTTTCCCTAAAGCTTTGATAAAGCCCCTGAGCTCCACAGTCTGTGGGAAGAGAGTGCTAGGCCCAGAAGAAGGTGGGGTGGAGTCACAGAAGCACAGCAGTGAATCAGGGGATCCCTAAGCACGATAATAATCCCTTTCAACTGAGGCTTCCCTGGGAAACGGCCAAGTGAGAAGAGGCCAATTCAGGCTACCGGCATTCTTCACCTACTTATTTTCCAGCTCTCAGAAGAATCTCACTGCTACACTTATGTCGTCCGCGCTGGCCAAAACGGTTTATGATATTGTCTTCCTCCCTTTTCTGCCTCATCTTTTTGTGTGTGTGTGTGAGACGGAGTCTTGCTCTGTCACCCAGGCTGCAGTGCAGTGGTGCGATCTCGGCTCATTGAAAGCTCCGCCTCCCAGGTTCAAGCCATTCTCCTGCCTCAGCCTCCTGAGTAGCTGGGACTACAGGCGCCCACCACCACGCCCGGCTAATTTTTTGTATTTTTTAGTAGAGACGGGGTTTCACCATGTTAGCCAGGATGGTCTCGATCTCCTGACCTCGTGATCTGCCCGCCTTGGCCTCCCAAAGTGCTGGGATTACAGGCGTGAGCCTCTGCGTCCGGCCCCGCTTCATCTTCTTTCTTTTGTCATTCCCCTAAATTTAGAATGCCCTCTTTTCTCCACTTAGCCAAATTCTACTAATCCTTCCGAAATGCTCAAATCCTCCTTTTTCAAATCCTCAGGTAAAGCCTTAACTCACCAAACCCTAACATGACATATCTCACCATTTTTGTAATAATAACATCACTAACTAACAATAAATACATACTATGAGCTAGGTATAGTTCTAAGGTCTTTATATGAACATTTAAATAATCGTCTCAAAATTCTATAAAATAGGTCCTATTATTTCCCTATTTTACAGACTAAAAACAAAAACAAAACTAAAGAACAGAGATGTTAAGTAATTTGTCCAAACCAATCAGCATCAAGTTTAAAAGGTTAGTATTTTTGCTAATCCCTAGTCAGCTTCATTCATTAAAGAGCAAAAAACTAAATCAAGGAAATATGAAAACAGTGCCAGGTGTACAAAGCAACTAAAGACAGTCCTGAACACCGAATAACTTTTCCATGTGAGCCTTTAATCTGCCTGAAAGAAAAAAACCTTCTAAGAAGCTATTTGCACTCTAATCTCAAAAGGAATGACCTTTATTCTCAAGAAGTCACCAATGTTGGGCCCCTCTTATTTAAATACTGTTTATGTGTTGGGGGGGTACCAAAGTTTTCCTCCTTGACAGAGGTAATGAATTAATTATTCTCAGGAGAAATGCTTTAGAAGATAATATGCTTACGTGGTCATGTGAAATCTGAATAAGAAATCACAATTTACATAGATGGGCAAAGGACTGAGGGTTCAGAACAAGCAACCAAATGCTATTCTTCACTTTCATACAAAGGGGAAAAATATACGTGTTTACTGCAAAATAAATGTTCCAGAAATCATAATTTCAAAGCCTTTAAATTATTAAAACACACATCAGAATTCTAATACAAATACATTAGAAATGTAATTTTGAATAGTCTCTTGAGATAACTACTCTCTCTCAAAAATAGCTTTGTACCTAAATAAACTTTCAGTCTATCATTGAGTAGAGCTGAAAATAGGACAACAAATTACAGCATTTAACAATCTACATTAGATAACTCAAAAATTCACTTACAGTAAACAGCTTATACTCTTTATAAATTTTCAGTAAGTTTTAAAGAGTTCCTATACTCCCAACGGAGACAAAGACAAACGGTTTCCATTCGCCAAAGTAAATCAAACAAAACATTTCTGAAATCACTCAGTGATATAATACAAAGTATTTATGAGGCAGAGGCTGAGTAAATGATTCTAGTAGGCATCCAGTCTGTCCAACATTAGAAGTCTCAAGATTACCAGAAGTACACTGGGCCACAGAGAAATAGGGAATTTTAGCCTAGGTAGGACCCCCAAATCAAAACAGGAGACTATGCATCTTAAATGAATAACGGCCTGAGTTTGTTCATTGTGCTTCCACACTGCATATCCTTGTCACTAATAGTTCGCTAATTATTCAAGTCGTTCAACAAGCACTGATCAAATACTATTTGTGCCAAGCACAGTGCTTGCGTATGTAACAAACCAAAAAAATAAAATCTGACTTTGTGATCTTGTTAAGGAAACAGAACCCATAAAAATTCAAGGCTACAGTGCAAACCATAAAATGCTCTAAGATTCCTGTGCCCCTAAGTACTGGGTTTCTGCTGCTAACACCTTTACATATTATAACTATGGAATTACATGTACAAGACAGGTAGAAAAGACAAGACTGGCGATCAGGAAGCTCTGATTCTTTCTGTGGCCTTGAGCAAGTCTCTGAACCTGTACAGGCCATTAGGAAAATGAAGAGTTTTGGATTAAATTTTTGAGTCTTTCTAGTTCTAAAATTCTATGATTCTCAATCTGAAATCGTTTTTAATGGAGTCCTTCAGAATCTTAAGAGACATAGTAATCTAACTCTAGATGCTTCCAAGTGCTCTGAGTTTTAGAAAACCAAATAAGCATAAACATACCTTTCACTGAATATAAAGAAGACTATGTCCCTTCAATCACTTATTAAAAGCCTGTCTTCCACAAAAGTGTTAATTTTCATTTCAAACAACGTCTGTAATGCATATGCTTCAACTTTTAAAAATTAAAAGGAACACATTTTTACATATTCTAGATATGTACATACAGTCAATAGCACATTTCCTTTTCAACACTCTTCAGAGAATATTAAAATAACTTTGGATAAATAAGCACATAAAATATATACATATATACCATAGGGTCAGGCACAGTGGCTCACACCTATAATCCCAGCACTTTGGGAGGCCGAGGCGGGCGGATCACCTGAGATCAGGAGTTCAAGACCAGCCTGACCAACATGGAGAAACCCTGTCTCGACTAAAAAAATACAAAATTAGCCGGGTACGCTAGCGCATGCCTGTAATCCCAGCTACTCAGGAGGCTGAGATAGGAGAATCGCTTCAACCCGGGAGGCGGAAGTTGCAGTGAGCCGGAAGTTGCAGTGAGCCGAGATCACGCCATTGCACTCCAGCCTGGGCAACAAGAGCGAAACATAGTCTCAAAAAAAAAAAAAAAAAAGAAAAAAAGAAAAAGAAAAAGAAAAAAAAATACCATATGGGTCAGATAGCCACCTGAATCCTAATTCAAGTAGGTACAGTAAGAGATATCAGGGGCTTTGGGGAATGGGCATAAGGTACGGTCCCTTCTTAGGACAAGCTATATAATTTGTGGGACCCAGTACAGAAAAATAGAGAGCCCCTTGTTCAAAAATTTAAAACTTCCAAGATGTTACAGGACAGCATGAAAACAAGCTCTCACACAGTCTTGTGTGACGACTATTCAGGGCACGTGCCCATGAAGTCAACACTATCGCTCCTTAATGCTAACCCAAAGATCTCAGGAACAACTCATCATGGAGCCACACTCATTCGAGCATTTAAGCACTTAAAAATCAATATAGAGAACCGCTCAATACCTAGTGCTTTACTGTTTTATTTTTAGGATAAAGAAGAATAGAGCATATGGTGGCTCACAGTGTAGAAGACTATCAACTCAGAATGCCTAAGTTCAAATCCCACCTCTACCCCCTACCAGATGTGTGTTATCTGCAGGTGACCTCACCTCTCTAGATTCACTTTCCTCATCTACAAAATGGGCATATTACTCACCTCATAGGTTATTAATAGATGAGTTAATATGTGTAAAATACTTAGAACAGTGCATAGCCAGCAGGGCATGGTGGCTCACACCTGTAATCCCAGCACTTTGGGAGGCCGAGGCAGGCAGATCACCTGAGGTCAAGAGTTCAAGACCAGCCTGGCCAACATGGTGAAACCTCGTCTCTACTAAAAATACAAAAATTAGCCAGGCATGGTGGCAAAGCACCTGTAATCGCAGCTACTAGGGAGGCTGAGGCAGGAGAATTGCTTGAACCCAGGAGGCGGAGATTGCAGTGAGTGGACATTGTACCACTGCACTCCAGCCTGGGTGACAAGAGCAAAACTATGCCTAAAAACAAAAAAAAAACAGTGCATAGCCCATTTTACTACAAAAGACATAGCAGGTATTATCTGGAAACAATCTTCACAGACAATCTAAAAGGCCAGCTTCAGCTTCTAAAAGTTATTGTTTGATAATTCAATTCTACACATATTTACTAAACACCTACTCAGCAACTTCCCCACACCAATGTCTCCTCTTCCTTTAGTATTATTCTCTCTTTACTAGCTACTTCTGCTTCTTTGATAGAAAAAAAATAAATAAAACTCACTTGACCATAGCCTTTTCAGTACTATTATCTGGCTAAGAGGAATGCCTAGTTTTTGAGAAATATTTTCAAGAAATTTAGAAAACGCAAAAGATTTTGGCTAATAGTGAAAAATAATATAAATGACATCTGAATTTTATGCTTATTTTTAGACGCTATTCTTCCTATAACTTTTTTTTTTTTTTTGCTTTTTACAATACATATTTGGCCAGGTGTGGTGGCTCACGCCTGTAATCCCAGCACTTTGGGGGGCCAAGGCAGGCAGATCACTTGAGGCCAGTCGTTTTGAGTTCAAGACCAGCCGGGCCAACATGGTGAAACCCCCTTTCTACTAAAAATACAAAAATTAGCTAGGTGTGGTGGCGCACGCCTGTAATCCCAGCTACTTGGCTGAGGCACGAGAATCGCTTGAGCCCGCGAGGCTGAGGTTGCAGTGAGGTGAGACAGCACCACTGCACTCCAGCCTGGGCAACAGAGTGGGACTCTGTCTCAAAAATAAATAAATAATAGGTATTTAATAATGGGTAACCAAATAAGAGCAGTTCAATGTAGACATATAGTAATATAGATTCTAAATTTTTTGTCTAGCCACCATCTCATATATACCATATTCTCTTTCGTGGCAGTCAACAAAAACCTTTTATCAAATATCTTATATTCAATTACTAGAATAAAAAATTGAAATAGTCCTAGCAATAAAACTGCATTGAAATTACACTTTTAATTTGTAAATTATTCTAAAGCCTTTATATACATCCAATTTGTAAAATTTTAATTGTTTCCCTATTTACAGCAGTGTAAGTCACAAGATTACAAGATTAAAAAGTAGAATACATTACACTTTTGAGCTTATATGCCTGTATCACGGAACTACACATTGAGAGTTCTGAGTTTCATATGGTAAATTTTCCTAAGTGTTTTTTTAATTGGAAATATATTAGTAATAATATCATTAAACAAAAGGATGGATGCCTATTGAAAATTTAAAAATAATCAAAGACCCAAATCTATACATGGTCCCTGTATACCATGTGAAACAATAGCAGTTCTTAAACTTTGAGACAGCTTATCTGATGAAAGAAAACAAAAGGAAATCGTTTTAAGCTGTTTAACCTCCCAACAAAATTATCTTAGGTGAAACACCCCAAGTACAGCATAAAAACATGTCACCAATTCAAGATTTGTGTCTCTAAAGAAATATATACCTACACAGGTAAGAAGTTTCTGGCTGTGACCGAAGGTAGAACAGTCAAAAGTTTAGAGCTTTTATTAGCTAAAATAAGAGCCCAGCTAGCCAAGGGTCCAGCGAAAAGTTTTGTTGATTACAAATAAAATCGGGTCCATTAAATAGATAAGGACGACTGCTTCATTTCCTCACTTACCAGAAATGACATAAGACTCTCTCAGATCTTTCTTATTTAGTACAAACACAATCTCTCATGGAAACTCCTATCATTAACAGTAAAGGTATAAAAAACAATTACTCGTCAAGCAAACTCTCAACTTACCTGACCTTCCTGCCTTGCTCAAGTCTACCACTCTGAAAATCACAGTTACAGCCCTAAGTGAAAGCCACCTGAAGAGTCGTTCACATGCATGTTTTGTTGTGAGAATACCAATTAAATAAACTGCCAGTCACCTTTAGGCCAAATGCAAAAGGGACTGTTTCTGGCCCTGACCTGAAGACTGGGAAACGTCAAGACCCTTTACTGTCAGAAGCTGCCTTAGTTAGAGACTATCGGGATGGGGGTCTCACTTAGGGGCTGGAAGGTGAAGAGAAAGTTACAAAAAAGGCCTAGGAATTGAACGCGTGTAGGTTGGGTGCACTTACAAGTAAGTGTAAACTGCTCTTCAATTCAAGTTTATTAATGCTGCCCCACCCCAGGGTTTTAATCCGGTCTGGGCAGAAGCGGGCGAAAAAAGCCAAAGAGGACCATCAAGTGTAGCATATTTCCTGGTTAGTGGTTGCCGGGTAATCACGATGCATCCATCTTCCTCCGCGTCTCAGCCCTCAGTAGCCAGAAGGCAGTCTCCTTCCCTGGGGGGCAAAAGCCCCGAGCCCAGCCTGCCCGTTGCCCGGCTCCCGCGGTGGATGAACCCCAACCCTTCCCAGGCTCCTTCCTGGCCCCAGGGTCCCAGGACCCCCGAGACCCTGGGGTGCGGCGCCACTGAGGCCCAGGCCGGGGGAAGGAGGCCCTGGCACTCGGGAGCGGAGCCCTGTCCCGGGAGCGCACGGAAATGCCTCCACGCTCCCAAGGTTCCTGCTCCGCCAGGCCCAACCGGAAGGAGTCCTCGGGCCGCAGCGGGGCTCCACCGGGCCGCCGGGCCCTCCGGGCTGCGTGGGGCCTGCCTCAGTGGGCAACTGGGGAGCTAGCCTGGGGCGGCCGCGCTGGCCGGGGCGCCTCACCGTGTGTTCGTGCTCGTCCGCCCGGGTCCGGGGCAGCAGCAGCAGCAGCAACAGCGCGGCGGCCGCCGCCACGCCAGGAGCGCCAGGCAGCGGCCTCATCCTCCGCGCCCCTCCGGCCCGGAGCCGGCCCACCGACTCCTCCTCCGCCGCCGCCGCCGCCTCCGCCGCGGCCGATTCGCATCCACGGGGCGCGGACAGACGCACAGGGCCCGGGCCCAGCCGCTGCCTCCTCTGCCGCCGCCGTCGCCGTCACCGCCCGCTCCTGAGCCTCCCCCGCCCCCCGCGCCTCCTCAGCCTCTTCCTCTGACTCAGCCACGTCATCCGGCCACCCCGGCACGCGCCGGAAGTGCCTCGCGACGCGGGGCCGCCACCGCCGCCGGGCCGAGGGAGGGCCGGGCAACCGCCACCTGCGCGTCGGCTGCCTCTCGGCTCCTGGGAGCCGCGGCGCTACCGGCGTGGTGAGCACTTGGGCGGGCGCCGAGCAGGCTGGGCCCCGGCGCAGTGGCCTGGCCTGGAACGCAAGGCGGAAGCCGCCTCCGGGCCGCGTCCCGGTGTTTCGGGTTGTGTAACCTTGGCTAAAATGCTTAAGCTTTTTCCCTGGCTGCCAAATGGGGCCGATCGTCTGACCTGCTGCCTCCGGAACTTGAGGGATCAGATCAAATAACCCTTTCCTGGCGCTCGTCTGCCGCTGTGAATGAATCACGGGCTCCTGTAATCACCGTTAGGAGAGATTGTTAAACTCGTACAGGGTTGGATGTTTTAAAGTTACTGAATACTTACTGGACCCCTACTATTCAATCAAGACATGCTAAGTTAGCTTGCCATTCTTGTTCATTTATGTGTTTACTTAACTATTTCTGGGTCTCCTCTTCCCAGTCATAAATACCTCTTGGAGTGTAAGCTCCTTGGAGCAGAGATCCTGTTTCCGTATTTCCTGTACCTAGAACAGTGCCAGATCCGTAGTAGAGACTCAAACAAAAAATCTTAAAAAAAAAATAAGAATGTGGCACCACCATTTACACAGGCCTCTAAGCCAAAAATCTGGAACTTGTCAGATTGTCTCGTCTTCTCAGCCATCAGCAGTCAACAAGTTCTAGCATTTGGTCTCTTAAAAGTGGTTCAAGAGTTTATTTTTCCTCTCCTTCCTCTGCCAGTACCAATCAATCTTCCATATCACTATGTATTGCAAGAGTCTCACAAGAGGATATCCATCACTGACTGATCTTCCTCCCCTGTTTATCATCCCCAACAGGTGCCAGAGTGATCTTTCTAAAAAGAAACCAGATTATATCGCTCACTCCCTTGCTTAAAACACTTCTTCAATGTTAGGTAAATAAATCATGGAGTCACCACGAAGGTTTTCATCTGCCAGGCACTATTCTGAACGATATTGGCTCATTAAATTCTCACAGAAACCCTATGCAGCAGATACGGTGAAAATGTTCCTGTTACAGATGAGGTAACTGAAGCATAGAGAGCTTGAGTGGCTTGCTGAAACACCAGACCCGCTCAGTCTGGCTCCATAATAGGTCTTTTTGCTGGTAATGATTTACCAACTATACAGCCACTTTAAAAAAAGGAAATAGGTAAGTACTGGCATGGAATGATAACCAAGAGGTTCTGTTAAATTTTCAAGTTGAAGAAAATAAGAGTTTAATTTCATTTTATATGGCAATATGTTAGTCTGCCCATAGAAAACAAACTGAAAGATTATGACAAACCATTATCAGTGGTTAACTTTCTACTTTGTACATGCCTATAAATGTTTGGTTATTTTTTACAGTGAGCATGTGCTAACTATGTAATCAGAAAAAAAGTTCCCTGCTAAAGGATGAAGTCCAAATTTTTGCCTATTTTATCCCTAATTTATTTCCCTAACTTTACCTTCCACCAATCTCTATGCTCTGCATTCACCCGTATATATTTTTACACCTCTGTGCCTTTGCTCTTTATACTCCCTTTATCTGGAATGCTCTGCTTCACCTTGTGCCTTAGATATTATCCTTTCAGACCTAGCTGATGATCACCTCCTCAGTGAAACCTTGCATGATCCCTTGGGAAATGGAGCATTCCTTCTTTGGGATTTCAATAGCATTTGGCGTGTTGTTTTGTAATTATCTATTCACATTTCCTCTTCTATACTGCATTCCAACCTTTTTGATTGCAGGGACTATGATTTGTTTGTCTTTATATCTGTCCCAGCTGCTGAGATAGTGCTTGTCACATCATAGGTATTCAACTCTTTGCTGAATGAATGAAGACATTAACAAGTGAAAAGTCAAATAGCATAGCAAGATTTGAAGAATGCTTTCTAGATAGTGTAAGAAACATCACAAGGCAGTACATGATTAATTGCTGAATGAATCATACACCAGTAATTGCTGTAGAAATCAGAGGAGGCATCGTATACATCTTTGTATATCCTCCCGAGCACCTAGCAGGGTGACTTGCTCATAGTGAAAGCTCAGTCAATTCTGTGAATGAATAATCACTGCTCTTGAATGAAGTGATGATGTGCAATTGAAGAACAAGCCGTGTAAGTGCTACATTAAGATGGATGTGTAGTTTCTTAAGTATCCATCACCACCCTCCACAGATTTGAGGTAGTATGCATGTGGCGGGTGTTTTGGGGAGGACTGGGTTGGCAAATGCTTGCAGGTAGGGAGGACACAAGAAAAAGTATATTCATTTAGGGAGGAGAGATTAAAACCAGGAAACTACACACACAACAAAGAACAGGCATGACAGTGTACTTCTAAAAAGGAACACAAAAGGTGGCCAACTGTGCAAATGGTCAAACAGGCAGTAAAAGCAATGGGCAATGAGAGAAGTGGGAAGAAACCCTATTTCAGAGGAGTATTTGGGAAAATTTAATGGATGGAAGAGCAGGTAGAGCCGTTAATTCAACGATTATTTATCAAGCATCTACTATGTACCAGGCACTCTGGTAGGTACTAGGGGAATTATGCTGATAAATGGCATTAGGGGATACAAGTCTGACAGCAGTAGGTGTGGAAAGAAGGAAAGGGAGATAAAGTAACTGATTAGAGTAAAAGAAGTGTGGCTTCAAAGATCCTAGGTGCCTGATGACCTCAACAGGACAAAACACGGCTCAGGTCACCATCAAAATTAGGGTTGTTTCACTAACTGGGGAGTGAAAAACATTAACATACCTTATTTCACAACTTATTTTATCTGGGTGAATGACCTCATTCCCTGACACCAAAAAGGATGGCAGCGGTGGGGAGGAAATGCCAGTGAAAGGAGATCCCACCTCCCCCAGTGGCTATACAGCCTCTTTCTATGGTAGCTCTAATAAGACTCCATTTTGGTTAAAGAGCTTATGACCAGCAAGCAATCCAGAAAACAAAAATGTCAGTCTTATTTTCATTCTGGGTAAACATGATCATCAAAACTATTAGGTATGGGGGCTAGGCACAGTGGCTCACCCCTGTAATCCCAGTACTTTGGGAGGCCGAGGTGGGCAGACTGCTTGAGCTCAGGAGTTCAAGACCAACCTGGGCAACAGAGTGACACCTCCGTCTCTTCAAAAAATACAAAAAAAAAAAAAAAAATCTGTGCATGCTGGCACGTGCCTGTGGTCCCAGCTCCTCAGGAGGCTGAGGTAGGAAGATGGCTTGAACCCGGGAGGTGGAGGTTGCAGTGAGCTGATTGTGCCACTGCACTCCAGCCTGGGTGACAGAGCCAGACCCTGTCTCAAAAAAAAAAAAAAAAAAAGTATTAGGGTATGGATTGACCACATATCTTCTGATTTCTATCATCAGCTACTTTTTCTTTGAAATTCTATTTCTTCTATTTCTTCCTTCTACTTTGTTATGTTTGTCTTGCTAGTTATGTACTTCAGCAGGGTGGGTGACAGTTCATCTATTGCTATTTGCCATTTTCCATCTCCACCGTTTCTGTTCTGGCTGTAATGTTCTAGACACAGATCTTCATGATTGCTCTGAGTTCTTTCTTTAGGAAGCCATTACTGAGAACATTTAGTTCTTGGACTGAAGAGCAACTAAGGCCATTAGTTTCTTTGTGTGGTTCCTCTTTCACCGTCTCTCAGTTTTTTAACTGATATAACAGTGAGACAGAGCAAGGAACAGCAGGTGCCACATAATAAAAAGAGCCTTGCCAATTAGGTGGTGATGCCACTAAGGCTGTCTCCCTGCTTCTTGTGATAAAGAAATTCCACACCCTCTTTCTGAGACTTAGACTTAACAGAGTTGAAGAGACCTAGACTGTTACCAAAGACACAACTCTCCACTTCATAGGTGATGAAACATAGAACAAGGTAGTCAAGTTATGTGAGCTCGTCAAGTAAGTAGCACACCAAAATAAAAGACCAGGTTTCCTGGCTTCCAAAACAATCTCTTCCCTATACCATGCTAACTCTTACTGCAGAGACAGCAAAGACATTTTATCCTAAATGGGCTTTGGCGACTAGCCTAAATATTAAATTTGAACTCAATTGAACATGGACACAAACAATGGTCACCAAGTCCCAGAACAGACTGTGTGAGCCCTTTGAGGCATTCATCCAGCGCTGTTTTGGAGAAATCTCTATTTCAATCTATTCCTATACGTTAGTTACTGAAAAACAATAGACAACTGCAAAAACAAGTTGACCTTTTTGTGTTCCTTGAGCCTGGTCACAAAGGGCCCTCGTGACTGGACCTCATGCCAAACAACTAGTTACAAAAAGAGCTAGGGTTCCAGACTGCGCCAAAGCTTCATGAGACCTCTCCTTGTCTGCATGGACGAGTGGCTGACTCTGGAGCCCAGGCTGTTGCTTCCCAGTCTGGTGGTGAATCCTCTATAGTCTGGTGAGTGTAAATACATATATATATCTTTTCCCTTCTCCCTTCCCGTTGCAATTTGCTTATTATATCATTTGCTTATTGTATCATTTGCTTATGTCTGCATTGCCATTTGGGATAAAGCTTGTTTACCCTTAAAGGTATTGTGTGTGTGTCTCCTCCCCACGTGCATTTCCCACACAGAACACCTAAGAACCTATTTTTTATTATTTTTACGAGAAATGAATTCCAAGTTGTGCCTCAGAATTCAGAATATATCTTTCAACCTCCTACTCATCCCCTTACTGTCTGGCCAGCAGGAATGAATGAAGAAGACTATTTTATGTTCTTAATAACTTGCTTGGAAATGAACAGAGCACAATTTATCAAACCAAAGCAAATATTTATACAGGCAGATCCCTTAAAATTGAGGATTAATGTTTAGGAAGAATTTTTTAGAATTTTCCAAATTAACCACTTGTCTTTCTCAGAAATAAATCTGTTACTAATGCTTCCTCCACCAACCAGCTGCAAAACCACACGCTATTCTTTGAAGGAGGAACACAGAAAACCAGCTTACTTCCTGGGGCATTTGGGAGAGGGATCTAAAAATCCTAGTGATATGGGAATGACTAGAACCTTTTTTTTTTTGTGTAACAACAAAGCTAAAAGGGGGTGTGTAACTTAGCTTGACTTGTAAAAATATTCGTAGAAGTCATCTATATTTTACCACTTTGTGTAACTAAGGCAGAGCATTAGAGATTATTCACATCATTAAATATGTCCAGTTAAATTATTAAATTACAACACCAAGCTCTTGTTCATAGTCTCTCAGTCTTCAGCTGGGCACGGTGGCTCACGCCTGTAATGCCACCACTTTGGGATGCCGAGACGGGCGGATCACTTGAGGTCAGGAGTTTGAGACCAACCTGGCCAACATGGTGAAACCCCATCTCTACTAAAAATTAGCTAGGCGTGGTGGCAGGTGCCTATAATCCCAGCTACTCGGGAGGCTGAGGCGGGAGAATCACTGGAACCCGAGAGGTGGAAATTGCAGTAAGCCAAGATGGCACCACTGCACTCCAGCCTGGGTGACAAGAGCAAAACTCTGTCTCAAAAAAAAAAATAGTCTCTCAGTCTTCATACTTTGTTGCTTAGTTGGATTATCTGCTCCTAGGTTTTAATATAAGATGAAATAAAAGTGCTGGCCTAGGAATTGGAGGCCAATTTACCTTAGGGGCAAAGGCAATGGTGGTGAATATACCCAACAGCTTCACTTTCTATGGAGCCAGCTTGTAAAATCTTGGGCAAGGATGGTGGCAGCAGAGCTGTCTGCCTAAGCATCATGTAGAAAACTTTTTAATGGTTTCTTTGGACCCTAGCTTGCAGTGTCATTTCTGATCCTCATTGTATTGGAAATCCATGGTTTTGTTACATAATGTATTCCTAAAAATGTGTACACATGTGTTGAATATGTGGAAGTTGAATATATTTATGTTATAAATGAGCAGTTCTCTTTCTGGAAAATGAAAATTTTCACCTCATCACTACAGACATTCTTTGATAACACAGTCCCAGTGTTTCATCCAAATTCTTTCATTTTCTTCTTTTACATATAACCAACCATTTTGGATGTTAAAGGAACAACCAGTGAGGGCTTAAGATCTGCCGCTTTTGACTTGGCACTCCTGATCAGTTCCATCCGTGTCTCAAGTGTATCACATTCATGAGACACAGGCTTGTCATCAGCAACTTCAATTTTATGTTTTCTACTTAGTTTTATATAAGAATACAATGCAACAAAATATTCATATATTGCACAAACAGTGATGTGCATACAAAGATGCTAACAACATTGGCTGGTAATAGGCTTTACCATGTTACGATCTAAATGCTTGTTCATCAGAGAATGTACAAAATTCTAAATTTGGCATCCAAAAGGGGGCTTACAGTTATTGAATATTCTTCCCAGCCCTATTTTTAATCAAATTCAAGTTTGCCTATGATGAAGACTATAAGTAACAGGGCAAGCATACCAACATCAAAATTCTTCTTCTTATCTCACGTGCCCCTATTTCTCCCAAATAAGTGACAAGGAGAGTAAAAGGATCACTGAGGGAACATTTGAAGAATGCTACTAAGTGCCAGGCCCTGTACAAGGTAATTAATTACTACAAACACTCTCGTGATGGACATGGCCAATAGTGTATTTTATGTCAAAAAACAAAAACAAAACCCAAGATTCCAGAAGCTGTTAAGAGTCCTTGTTTCAGTACTCTTCAGTATGAGTCCTTATTTGCAGGACTGAGGAATGAAATTGAGAAAGAACCTTTAATCATTAGAAAAGGACCCAATAAAACTGTACTTAAATGGATCATTAATGTGGATTTTTTACATTCGTGTGGGATAGAGAATAATCCCATGGGAAGCAAACACATTTCGAATATTTTTTAAAGAAATAGTTCTGATTCTAATTTTACTGTATGTTTAGGCATCATTAAGGACCTCTGATTTGAAGGTAGATTTATGTGCCAGGGACTCCAAATTCATGACATATTTTAAGGCTCCATATTCCATGCAAAAATGGACTTACTGAGCATGGTGGTAATAATAAGTATGTAAAAAAGAGATAACTACAGTCGTACTTTGGTATCCATGGGGGATTGGTTCCAGGATCCCCCAATATCAAAATCCACAAATGCTCAAGTCCCATATATAAAATGGCATAGTATTTGCATATAACCTATGCACATCTTCCTGTATGCTTTAAATCATTTCTAGATTTCTTATAATATCTAATACAATGCCTACACATCACTATATTTACATGAATTCAGCATAGTTCTTGACATGCAGCAAATTCAAGTTTTGCTTTTTGAAACTTTGTAGATTTTTTTTCAAATATTTTTGATCCAAGGTTGGTTGAATCCACAGACACAGAACCCATGGATTTGAAAGGCTGACTGTATTTCTATTTGAGGTTTGTTTTTCCTCCTCAGAACCCTCAAGGAAGAAAAAGTCAAAGGTCCTCCTCTCTCTATGACCAGAAATAAAACCTATAAAGGAAATAGAGCACTAAGTGGGGTCCCTGGAATCCCCAGCTTCTGGTTTCCAATGACTTCTAGATGTTCTCTGGAAACATAACTGCGTTGAAACCATACTGAAGTATAAATTCCCAAACTGAAAAGAAAACAAACAAACTTGGTAGTCTCATGCCTGGGAGATATGGAAGATGGAAAATTCTGGAAGACCAATAGGCACTGATGAATTTCTACATCTGGGCATTTCTTGAGGGAGAGAGGGCCTGGCTATTTGGAGATGGAAAATGTGGTGACCTAGAATGAGCAGGCCCAGTCTAGACTAACCTCTTTATTTAACCAACTGAATTCAGTCTTGGTTCCAGACTTCCGTGGAACCTCAGATTTGCCTTCTGTATAAGAGGAGTTTATACTAATCCCTCTCTAGTCTTTTTCAGTTTGTTGTGTGTGACCAGCCCTAGCACTTAAATACCCTGCTGAATATACAGAAAAAGTAGAAGAATTATTTTAAAATTAGGTCACTTATCTTCTTACTTGAATACTACAAGTCTTACACTATAACCTCTTCTAGAAATGAGGCTGAACTAGCAAATACATAAAGACTAATATAAGTGCATTTCAGTAAAATCACTGGTGAAGTACATTTATGATCATTCTTTTTAGCCTTCTGATATGGCAAATTAGAGGTAAGTATTTCGATTAAGTCTTCATCCTTTTGGCAAACAAGTATATGGTTCGATACACTTGGTGATGGTGAATAAAGCCCTTAGTTTTTCACTTCTTCGTGCCTTAATAAAATCTTCGAGGCAAGCCCAAACCAGCAGGGCTGCAGCATTATCAGCAATGAGAATGGATCTTAAGGTCAACAGTCGTGCTGTAAAACTCAACATGAAGACATCATTAACAGGCTGAAGACTGTGAGTCTTAAAGTCCTGAAGTAGGCAGGTTTTAGGAGGTGGAATCAGCGTCCTCTGGGTGGAACAGGTGGAGGAGGATGGAAGGTCTCCCTGGTCGGAGGCCTAAAATGAAAGATAAGGCAGCTCTATTTAAAAACTAATTTGATTAAATAGTTCTTAGGAATGCACAATTTGTTGCAAACTTGGTATACTATGCAAAGGACACAATCCTCAATGAGACAGGACACACATATGAATGTATGAGTGACACGCATGCTAGCTGTGGCTTGCAATCCTGGCGGCACATTAGAAACACCAGTGGAGCTTTTAAAAATACCAATTCCAAGGATCCATCCCAGACCCATTGCATTCTAAGCTCTAGAGGATAGGACTCAAGCCACAAAGCTTTTGAATAGTTTCCCTCCCCAAACAGCTGTCCTCACCAACCCTTTCATTATCTGATGTTTTGCCATCTTGGGGCCTTGCTGACCCTAGAGAGACTGCCCCTCCCAGGATAAGCTAATTCCTAGAAACAGCAAACAAGCTACCTGCCTTCCAGTGCTAAATATACCTTTTGTATGCAAACCAACCAGTCCAGATGCATGCCCCAACCACCTCCTCTATGGGGCTTTCACACTCCACTTTATGGGGCCACCATCTACTTGCCCTTATCACCCTAGGCCAGGTACCAGACAACTAGAGTCAGCCCTTATGCCTCATAGCCAGTGAAATTATTCAAACCAGCCAATTCTAAATCTCACCCAGGCTCACCTGTTTTGTCCCATGGAAACCACAATAAAAGCTCTTGTCCACATTTTCCCCTGCTCCTCTGCCTCCTCAGTGGCCCTCATGCTTCCCCATGTAGCCCCCTATGGGTTGATGTACCCCTGTTTTGGGATCTGTGAGTATAACAAACTATCTTTTCAATGGCAGTTGTCTCCTGAGCTGTTGACTTTGCCATACCTAAATAATAGTAAAACCTAGGTTTTAAAACACCAGCAATTCTAATAGCCACTTGGGAGACACACTGTAGTAGGGAGATCTGTTGAGAGAGGAATTGGAATTTCTAAAGCCTGCTTCTCATGACTGCTTCCTCATGAGATAACTGTTATCCCAACTGTTACCCCAACTCTGCATCTGCCTTCCTAGAAACTTCCCTCCATGTTATTCTGTATGGTTTTTGAACAGTCTTAAATGACATTCCAGGTAGACTAGGGTGAGTCTATTTACAGACAGGTTCAAGGATTACAGATGGCATTTCCACGTGTGTACTGTAAAACCAATATTTAATTCCCTTGGAAGAAAGTCAATAAGTCAAGAAAAAGAGCTTTGTTAGGTGCTATAATTGAACTGTGCCACCCTGGAGTTGCATACTTGAGGATTGATTGAATCAATGAGTAAATATGTACTAAATGTGTCTTGAATGCAAGGTTTGTGTAAGTCAAGGAAATGACAACTGAGTTGGGAAAAGAGGGGCTGCCTCAGGAGCAAGAGAGGGAGGCAGGAGCAGAAAATAAGAATCACAGACAACCTTGGGAGGTCCCGCCCTAGTCCCAGGATTAGATGGCTTTGTATGGTTGTCACTGAGTGAGTGAGCTTTATACCATGAAAACAAAAGGATGGCCTCCTTCTATCTCTTCAGCCTGCCCTGTGAGTTTGGGGTTATAGGAGAAAGCCAAAGGGCATGATACCACTTTTACCTAAGCAAATTTAGCCTGCCCACCTCTCTGCCACCTTTCTTTCACTCTTTCTTTCTTTCAACAAACACTAATTTACTTTATATCCACTCCTGGGTATGGGATATAACAGCAAGTAAAGTGGTCATGGAGTAGGCCCTCAAGATGATGCAAGTGTGTGGATGAGACAGACAATAGGCAAAAATCAGTAAACTCTACGCAGCATTTTGATAGGGGAGGTTCAGAACCTACAGGAACATATAGCATAGACATTTATGCATATATCTCTGTGTGTGCAAGTTCAACACCTCTGCAGTTGTTTTCTCATCTGCCAAACAGAGGTAAAGATCCCTACGTGGGAGTACCATGTGAGGCTTGGAGATGACAGTAGGAAAGTAGGTAGCAGTTTCTGGCTTGGAGTAGGCACACAACAAGTAAAGCTAATAATATGATAATGATGATTAAAGATCTATTTTGAAATCTGTTCCCCAGGTATGCCCCATGAGCCTTACATTTTATCTTCTACCACAAAGACAACCATGATTTCCTCCCGGCCCCTCTTCGTCTTTCTGCTGCCACACTGTGCAGCTGGGGTGGGCCCATGGGCATACCCTCTCTAGGTTTCATTCTGAGGAACAACTCCACCTAAAGATTGGAAGCTACATCTCAAGGAAACTTATTTATAATTTCAGACCTATAATTATAGTGGGTTTTGTTTGTTTTGTTTTTTGTGTTTTTTTGAGACACGGTCTCACTCTGTCATCTAGGCTGGAATGCAATGGCGCAATCACAGCTTACTACAACCTCAACCTCCCAGGCTCAAGCAATTCGCCCACCTCAGCCTCTCAAGTACCTGAGACTACAGGCACACACCACCACACCTGGCTAATTTTTTTTTTTTTTTTGGTAGAGATGGGGTTTTGCCAAGTTGCCCAGGCTGGTCTCAAACTCCTGAGCTCAAGGAATCCCTCCTCCCTGCCTCGGCCTCCCAAAGTGCTGGGATTACAGGCATGAGCCACTGTGCCTGGCCAAGAGTGTGAAGTTTCTTTCACTCATCTATAACCCCCCTGCATATTGTGGTAGATGACTTGATGGCTACTTTTTTAAGAGCTCCGGAAGTCCAACCCAAACAGTACCAATCTATCCTTCCATCCATTCACTTAATACAGTGAGTATCTTTTAAGTTCCTAGTATGTGCCAGTTACTCTGCCAGGCACTAGGGATAGGAGGAAAAAAATTAAAAATCAAAAATGGTGTCTCACAGGTTCGCCATTCATTGAGGAGACACATCTACACAAGGGTTGCAACACGGAGTGTATTATCAGAGTACAGAATATAATAGAAGTGCTTGGGAAACCAAAAGAAGATTCACTCTGCATGGGAACATTAGGGAGGGCTTCACAGAGGAGGTGATGTTTGAACTGAGTCCTAAAGGATGTATAGGAATTTTCAAAGCAGAGAGTAGAAGGGAGTAGGAAGACAGCATTCCAGGCAAAAGGAACAGATTGGGCAAAGAAACAGTACAGAGTGGCAGAGCTCACTGGGAATGCTGAAGTGGCAGATCATCGGTGAATACAGGAGAGGGGTAGGACTTGAGCTAGGCAGAGCCAAAGAATGCTGAAATACACAGAATTAAACGTGAAGGCTTTTATGCCAGGCAATGGCATCATCAGCTATTCCTGTTCTAGAAAGGGCACTCTGGCTGCAATGTGGAGGAGGGAGTGACTGGAGGAAGGGAGGTAAGTGTGGGCCTTCAAGAATGAACTTAGGCACTGGCAGATGGAAAGGAGGGTGGATCTGACAGCTGAAAGAGCAGCAGAACGGACAGAGCCTGAAGACACTGGATATGAGAGCTGTGAGTGGGGCAGGTATCGAGGATGACTCCCAGGTTTGGGGCTTGGGGAAGGGAGAGAATGGTCCCACTGTCTCAGGCTGGGAACTCATGAGAAGAAGGCAGTTTGGCGTAGAGAATGGTAGGTGGGCTGATGAGTTCAGTTTTGCACAGGCTATGTTTGAGATATTGGTGGGGTCCCTGAGTGAAGATCCCCAGTCAACTGCAGGAAAGAGAAGGCTGAGATGGAGATGGAGACTTGGGGTCTTTGTCTGCTGGTGGCAATTCAAGCTCTGTGATAGCATGTAGAGAGAGCAGAGGCAAGGACCAGAACCGGGATGGAGTGGGATGGAGGCTGTACCACCAGTGCTGTTTGGTTTGGGCCAGGGGTTAGCAGGGAGGTTAGAACACGGGCAGAGAAGAGACGCTGATTCCCAGATCTGACAGTGGAGTCTAGGACACCAAGATCAGCCTTCAATCCTGTCTGTAAGCAGGTCAAACATTGAAGTCATTCTGGAGAGAGTCCCATTTTATTATCTGCTCAAATATCCCCATATTTTATTGTGAAAATTGCATACTCACACGTCTTTTTCACACCAAAAATGCACCCAAACCCCAAGTTCTATCAATTACAAACTGCTTTGTAAGCATTGTTTCTTTAGCAAAAAATGTTTTCCTCCTTTTCTCTCCCCATCTCTATCACAACATGCTTCCAGACTCCTCAAACAACTCAACCACCATCTCTTTTTACACATTTACATGCTTCCTAGTTTCTATCCTTTAATTTTTGGAACCTGTTTCCCCGGTTGTTTTCTCTTTCTCTTCTGTTAACAAAATCCTACCAAAACCTTGTAGCTAAAGTTTTAAACTTGACAACTCTTTTGTCTTGGTACAATTAGACAACTGCCTCCAAAGTCCTCATCTTCAGGAATAAAAGGCCTTGGATCTTGAACCTCCTCCCCTAATACTTAGACTTTCTTGGAGAGGTATAAAACAATGCCTATGAGATGAAGTCTGGCAGGTTTGCCACACAGAGCAAGTCTCAGCCCAATCTCAAGCCCCAGTTTCTACATCTGCAAAATGGGATAACACTAAATACCTACCTCTTAGGATTGTGGAGAGAATTAAACAGGATAATGCATTTAGTATGTTTAACCGAATATCTGCCATATAGTAAGTCTCAATAAATAACAGCATTTATCACCATCACTGCTCTTGGTAAGCCCTCCAATCACCAACTATGTAATAATTTTCAAGCAACAGAGCACAATGCAAATTCGGGGATGGGACTAGATTACTGCTAAGCTTCCTTCCAGGACTAATATTCTAATCCATGCCTTCCAGTCTACACCAGGAAAGCATGCCCGGTGGGTGTGGCACAGCTTGGGCCTGGGCGATGTTTGAGTAGCAAGTGCCAACACACAAATGTTGCTGGGAGCACATGAGAAAGTGATAAATAGCAAAGGGAGAAATGGAAAGATCCTTAGCACAGAGCCAGCCTCTCTTTCCAGAAAACCAGAAGAAAGGCCTCCTTGTTGCACTTTCTCAACAAATTCCACTGATGAGCTTCATCTGAAAGTTTCAAAATGCAAAAATCAAAACAAAACACAACCCTGGTTGAAGAAAAGCTTCCTCCTTCGTTATGCCCCATCAACACATGAACATTTTATTTTAAACATCAAAGAGTTAACTCCTAAGACAAGCCTTGGCTTTTATTCCCAAGGGCTCCTTTCTGCATCTGTGGACACACAGCTAGCTGTGACCACTTTTTCCGTTACTCCACAAGACCGAACCATAAAAAGGTTCCTACCAGAGGCCCAAGTATCATATAAACAAAGGCATACATCAAAATCTAGTAAATTAGTCAAATTCTTTAGTCTAATGCTCATCTCCAAATCCCTAGATATTAACTCCTCTCCTGTTTAAAAAAAAGAAATGACTTATATTGCTGAGTTCTTACTATAGGCCAAGAACTCAATGCTTATGATTCTGCAGGAAGTTCTGTTATTATCCCCATTTTATAGACAAGGAAATTGAGGCTGGGCATGGTGGCTCATGTCTGTAATCCCAGCACTTTGGGAGGCTGAGGCGAGCAGATTACCTGAGGTCAGGAGTTCGAGGCCAGCCTGGTCAACATGGCAAAACCCTGTCTCTACTAAAAATACAAAAATTAGCCGGGCGTGGTGGCAGGTACCTGTAATCCCAGCTACTCGGGAGGCTGAGGCAGGAGAATCATTTGAACCCAGGAGGCGGAGGTTGCAGTGAGCCGAGATCACACCACTGCACTCCAGCCTGGGTAACAGAACAAGCATCTATCTCAAAAAAAAAAAAAAAAAGGAAATTGAAATACATGAAAGTTAAATAGTTCTTGCAAGTTTGCAAATAGCTGCTAGAGACTTGACCCCAGGTAGTGGGGCTCTAGAGTCAGGCTTCCCACCACCATACGATGTAGCCTGTCACCTGCATTTTCATTTCCAATTCCTTCATATTTTCTGTTCCCCAAAAGGCACTGTCCCTACAGTCCAGCCAAGGGAATTAGTTATTGGAGAGTTGAATTCTAGCCAAACAGATAAAAATGATTTTAAAAGTTGGCATTTTTCAATGTATTTCATTTATGAAACATTGCATTTGCTATTTAAAGTATTTGCAACTAAATAATGCATCACTTAAATTAATGAAGGGTCCACACTGAAATGTGTCCAATGGAGCAGGCATTTCAATTAGCTCTGTGCTTATTCTTTTTTTTGAGACAAAGTCTCTCTCTGTCACCCAGGCTAGAGTGCAGTGGCATGATCTCTGCTCACTGCAATCTCTGCCTCCCGGGTTCAAGCAATTCTCCTGCCTAAGCCTCCCAAGTAGCTGGGACTATAGACGTGTGCCATCATGCTCGGCTAATTTTTTGTATTTTTAGTAGAGATGGGGTATCACCATGTTAGCCAGGATGGTCTCGATCTCTGGACCCTGTGATCCGCCCGCCTTGGCCTCCCAAAGTGCTGGGATTACAGGCATGAGCCACTGCGCCCAGCTCTGTGCTTATTCTTTAGTCATCTTAGGTGTTTCCAAATCCTATTCTCCCCTAGGATTCAGAGATAAGGGAAAAATTTCGTATCAGTTTTGATGTTACCTCTGTGAGGCAGCTCTCGGAGGCACCCTGGGGGGTCTCTCGAGGGACATGGTGGGTGTCCCATCCACTTGTGGGGGGCCTGGACTGCGACTTCTGGTAACCTCAGGGACTTCATTGTCCTACAGCAAACAAGATGAGAAAGAAAGGCGAAAACTACATTCAGCAACCAGTATAGCTGGACAACCATAACTCAAAAGCCCCTTGGTCCTCCTTAGGCTGGGGCTGAAGGTTGTTCGCAAATTGATAATCAACCCAGCTTTCCATTTCCTCCTGAAGTCACTGAGGGAGACAATCTGGCCCCAATGATAATTAATTGCCTGAATTCTAATTCTTTGCTACTCAAAGTGTGTTCTGTGGCCGGTCAGCATCAGCATCACATGGAAGCTTATTAGAAATGCCCACCCAAGGACTCTTCTCAGAAGGCTTCAGAGTTGGCAGTGACTCATGTGGCCCCTCCTGCTTGTCCCAGCCACTGGTCCCTGGATCAAGCTAGACACACGTCCCAAATTGGGCCAACTTGGAATGGGGCCTCAACCTAAAGCAGCAACTTACTCCCTGCTCGGAGGCCTAGTGGACTCGGGACTGTGGAGAAGCAGAAGGCAGCGGTGTGAGGGGAAAGAAAGCGGATGTGCAAAGAGAAGCAGAGACCAAAGAGCTTTTGGGCCTGGGATACACAGAACAGTGACCCCGGCTCCCTCTGGCAGGTCCTGCAGCTCCTAATCCAGACCCGGAGCATGGCCCCTAACCCTGGATCCCCTGAGACTCACCTGCTCCTTCCCACAGATGCCCCTTTTGGTTTCACTAGTAAGAGTGGATTTCCAGCTGTCTATTTCCTTCCTTCCTTTCTTTCCTTCTTTTCTATTTATTGAGGTGAAGTTAACATAAACTTAACCATTTTAAAGTGGACAATTCAGTGGCATTGAGTGTATTTACAATGTTGTGCAACCTCTATCTAGTCTTAAAACATTTTCATCACCCCAAAAAGAAACCCTGTGTGATGGTGAATACTGACTGTCAACTTGATTGGATTGAAGGATGCAAAGTATCGATCCTGGGTGTGTCTGTGAGGGTGTTGCCAAAGGAGATTAACATTTGAGTCAGTGGGCTGGGGAAGGCAGACCCACCCTTAATCTGCGTGGGCACCATCTAGTCAGCTGCCAGCCAATATAAAGCAGGAAGAAAAATGTGAAAAGGAGAGACTGGCTTCGCATCCCAGCCTACATCTTTCTCCCATGCTGCATGCTTCATGCCCTCAAACACTGGACTCCAAGTTCTCCAGTTTTGGGGACTCGGACTGGCTTCCTTGCTCCTCAGCTTGCAGGCGGCCTCTTGTGGGACTCTGTGATTGTGTGAGTTAATACTACTTAATACACACACACACACACACACACACACACACACACACGTTCTGTCCCTCTAGAGAACCCTAATACACCTGTCCCCATTAAGCAGTTTCTTCCCATTCCTCCTCCCTCCAGCCCCTGGCAACCACCAATCTGCAAACTGTCTCTGTGGATGTGCCCACTCTGGCATTTCATATAAATGGAAACCTTTTGTGCCTGGCTCCTTTCACCTGGGTTTCTATCTCTTGCGATGAAATGACCCCTAGGACAAGATAAGTGGGGTGGAGTCCCAGCTCTCACCTCGTTGTCCCCTTCCATCCCGCTGCTCACACTGAGGAGGCTCCGGGTGCTGGAGCGGTTACTCGTGCTACCTAAAGGGCAGAAAGAAAATCAGCCGGATTGAGGATTCCTTCAGGCTAAAATAAAATAGAGAACTCTAGAACTTATTTAGTTTTATTGATATAAATAATACATAAGCTGTAAGTATGCGGTTCTTCAAACTTTGGCCATCTTATACTTTTTGTTTTTTTAGAGACAAGGGTCTTGCTAGAGTGCAGTGGCATGATCACAGCTCACGGTAGCCTCAAACTCCTGGACACAAACGATCCTCCTGCCTTAGCCCCCTAAGCAGCTGGGACTACAGGTGTGTGCCACCACACCTAGCAAATTTTTTTTTGTTTTTTGTTTGTTTTTTTTTGTTTTTTGTAGCAACAGGATCTCACTCTGTTGAGCAGGCTGGTCTTCAACTCTTGGGCTCAAGCGATCCTCCTGCCTCAGCCTCTCAAAGTGCCAGGATTACAAGTGTGTGCCACTATGTCCAGCTTTATACCATTTTATTAGAGTTCAGTTTTTCTTTCAGCGTGAAACAAAATTATTCACTTTTTGATGACTAACTTTGGCATTACTGCTACCATTGACTGAGGGCTTTGAAAATGTGATTGCCATTTAACCCCTATGAAAATCCTGTTTGATATTAGTGCTCCAATTTGAAGGACAAGACAGCAAAGGTGTTCTGATTCTCAGCTCTTCAGTGGTATTTCTAAAATCTGCAAACTAACTTTGTTGCTGCAGTTTTTTACTTAGGAATTCTAGCAAACAGGTATGTATCACCCATGCAGACACACCTTGTAATAAGGGGCCAGACCCTTTGACACAAGACAAAATGCAAAGTACACACTCAAAAGTATAATTTTTTTTTCCCCAAGACTGAGTTTTGCTCTGTTACCCAGGCTGGAGTGCAGTGGCACGGTCTTGGCTCACTGCAACCTCCGCCTCCCAGATTCAAGGGATTCTCCTGCCTCAGCCTCCCAAGTAGCTGGGACTACAGGCACGTGCCAGCACGCCTGGCTAATTTTTGTATTTTTAGTAGAGACAGCGTTTCATCATGTTGGCCAGGCTGGTCTCAAACTCCTGACCTCATGATCTGCCCATCTCAGCCTCCCAAAGAGCTGGGATTACAGGTGTGAGCCACCATGCCTGGCCCTCAAAAGTATAATTTATGTTCACGGTCAGAATTGTGACTGTGAGTTTAGGCACTTGAGGCTTTTCAGTTGGGAATTTATCACCTGTACCATTAGAATAGTACCATCCAATAGAACTTTCAGGGCATCTTTTACTGTGTGTTACCCAATATGGTAGCAAGTGGGAAACATGGCTAGTGCAACCAAGGAAATGAATTTTACATTTTATTTAGTTGTAATTAACTTAAAAATGTAAATAACTGCGTGTGGCCAATGGCTACCATACTGGACAGCAGAGCATTAGAATAAGCCCCAGCACATGGTGATCTGGCAGAGAAGAAGAAAAAATAAGAGTTAATCAACAAAAACTAGGAGATCTTAACTTTCATTTTCCAATATTCTCAGTAACAACATAGTCAAGATCTTAGGTTTGCTGAATTTCCACTTCAAATAGCTCCTGATCATGTAAGTTTATAGGTAGTCAAAAAATAGTTTTGACTGCATTCTGGTATCAACTTTGACCGAATTAATTTAGATATTAGCTTGAATAGAGCAGGTTAAGATTATAATTTTGAATTCTTTTTTGGGGACAGATTTTTAAATAAAATAATACATCAAAATGTTTCTATAATCCAGGGGATGCAGAAGTTGTTTATTAAGGGTGCGGTGGCTCATGCCTGTAATCCCTACACTTTGGGAGGCTGAGGCGGGTGGATCACGAGGTCAGCAGTTCAAGACCAGCCTGGCCAAGATGGTGAAACCCCGTATCTACTAAAAATACAAAAATTAGCTAGGCGTGGTCATGGGTGCCTGTAATTCCAGCTACTTGGGAGACTAAGGCAGAGAACTGCCTGAACCTGGGAGGCAGAGATTGCAGTGAGCCGAGATCATGCCACTGCACTTCAGCCTGGGCAACAGAGCGAGACTCCGTCTCAAAAAAAAAAAAAAACAAAAACAAAAACAAAAAGGAACATGTGATCCTGTCCCTTTCTACTCGTTACCCATACACAACACTGTTCAAGGACCAGGCTGTCTTTTTCTCCCTACTCTTCCCAGCCCACTCCTGTCCATAAGTCTAAAACCTCCTCAGTCTCCAAGGCTCAGGACAAATGCTATCAAAACCTCCCCACATTCCCCTAACTAAAAGTAGCCCCTCGGGCCCACAGGCCCCCATCCCTCTGTGGCTAAGCTTCCCCATGCCATTCCTCATTGTTCATCACATTCCCTTACGATGAGCCATAATCCTTTTGAAGGTTATCTACTAGCAAGAAGTCATAAAGCTGCCACAGGCACCGGCTCCATGACTCCGGAAACTCATACCCATCAGTTCCCACTGTCCCTTCTGCTGGCATTCTTAAATCTTCAACCCCAGTGTTTGGCTCTGAACCTTGGCCCTGGCCCTCCCCTCTCCAGGCTGATGACTTGCTTGCCCAAATCCCCTCTAGGCTACACAGTTGTTAGGAGACTCTGGCCCTAACTCCCATCATCTTCACACTTGCCAGGGGGAAGGGGGGCAGTACCCATCCCTTGGTAGGCTTCTACCGTCAGGGGAGAAGTATCGGACAAGCATCTAACGCCATGCTACTCTTGTATGTTCCCTTCTCCGTTACAAGCCTCCTAAAGACAGGCTCTGGTTCTTTTTCATCTTTGGTTCTCTAGCATACAGTCTAGCTCAGTATACACAGAGCTGTCCTCAGTATTTGGTGGATCAATGAGTGAGAGAAAAAAATGACCATATAAAAGTATAATATGATTCTTAAGAAACTTGGTTACACTTGAAACTAGCATCTGTTTTAAAAAAGAAAGAAAGAAAAAAGAAACTTGGGCCAGACAACCTAGGAGGTCAACAGCCTTTCTGTCATGAAATTTTTGTTCTCTTAAACATAACACTAATATCTGGCGCTTGAATTTTTAGTTATAACCAGATTTAACCTGCAACTGTTTTTCTGTGGTTCCCAAGAGATGACAGCTGCACCATAATAAAAACAGTGCTTTTTTTAGGGTGTGATTCAGGGGGTTAAGGGGCAGTTGGTGGATAAGCTGGGCCATCCTCACGCTCCCTCCCTGCCATGGGAACTATTTCTATTTGGAAGGCAGTACACCCCCACAGGTGAAAGCACAGGAAGATATGGATGTGAATCCCAGACCCCCTGCTTGCTTGCCAAGAGACTTGGGGCAAGTCGCCTACCCTTTCTGCTCCATTTTCTTATCTAGAAACTCACAGCACCGTTGTATAAAATGAACCCGAAAATATGCTGACATGCTTGGCACAGGGCATGCAAAGAGAAAGCATTTGATTAATGGAAGCAGCTATCTACACCATTATCCATTTCAAGATGGTAGACTAACCACCAGTGACCCCCAGTCAACCCCCTGCCCAGGATCCACACCTTTATATGCTCCTGCCGCACTCTAGCTTAGCCATGTGACCTGCTTTGGCCAATATGGCATTAGCAAGTGTGATGCAAGCCAAAGCTTGATAGGCACTAGCACACTGGAGCTTTTCCTTTTGGCCTATTCCCTCTCCAGATCTTGTTGCCATATAAAAGGCTATGAATTAAAGGCCACGTGTAGAGAGGCCCCGGAGGATGGGAGGTTTCCTTGGATGTTCTAGCCCAAGCAGGGCTTACTGCTGAATGCTGGCTCATGAGTGACCCCAGCCGATGCCACAGAGGAAAGATGAACCACCGTCCCCACTGAGTCCTGTTTAAGTTGTAGGATAAGGCATAAATAAAGGGTTGTTTTAAGCCACTACGTTTTGGCATGCATGGTTTATTGCATGGCAAGAGATAACGGAAACTGTATAACAGGGGCCGGGTGCAGACTACAGCCACAAAGTAGAGTAAAATCCATTGGTCTGTCATTTAGTAACATTTTCTAACCAGATGAGCCAGCCAACCCTGGGCACTAAACCACTGCACAAGGGGAAAAGTACAGTTTATTCTTCCCATCTTCTTCTCACCCCAGGCTATCCCCCAAAAAACATATACAGAAAATCTGTTCAATTACTCTGGACCTGAAATTAGTGCATTTCTCTTGTTAAATTTCCAGCTGTCACTCTCCTCCCCCACCCTGGGATGCACTGTTCTCACCCTGAGAGGGTTCTACCACTTCTCCTCTCCTCCTCCACAGGTCTGAGAGACAGAGATAGCCACCTGTCCCTTGCCCCTTCTGCCACCTGTGATCCCTGAGGACATCTCTCCCATTCCTGAACTTGTAAGAATTCTCAAATTGCCCCCAGTGGGCTTTGCATACAAATGATCACCCCCATTATGTAAAAGGAAGTTTTCTCCTCTGTCCAGACTAGACTTCCCAGGCAGTCATGTGATAGGCTGTGGGTCTGTTTTGACAGGTAACAATGGCAGAGACATTCACCTGAAAGAGAAAGGAGCTAGGATCTACTCGCACCTTTGCCATTCACTGGCTATGTAACCTTGGGCAAAATTCTCTCTTTCTGGGTCACAAATACCCCATCTATAAAGGATGAAGGAAAACTAGCTCAGAGGTTCTTGACCTAAGTCCATGGGTGGGCAAAATTGTGTGTGTGTGCACACAGACACATGCATACACCTGTGCATGTGTCTCGGGGACACAGCCAAAGTATGTATCAGATTCTCAAGGGGCTTTGTGATGCAGAAAAGATTAAGAACCCCGGGGTTAGATAACCTTCCTGCTCCAACATGCATTATGGGGTTCTCTGCCCGACATTTAAGGAGATATGAGTCCTGAAATTCAGCTGCTCTCTGGCTCTTTTATTGCTTTCCTAGCTGCTTTGTTAGCACTGAAATATATGAAAGAAGAGAAACTCAATCTATGTGGCTTGTGAAACCAATGTGTCTGGAGTCAGCTAACACTGCCCTGGATATGGGAACAAAGCCCTCAGCTCCTGCATGGTGCATCAGGCTGTATTGTCTGTGCAATCAGATGACTATTGAAGCTTTCTAGCCAAAAGGAAGGCATTTCCTAATTAGATCCTCAACCTGCCTGTAAAGTTGGAATGTTCAAATTTGAGTTCATTATTTTCTTTTTTCTTCTTTCTTTTTATTTTACTTGAGTCCATTGTTTTCTGATATTTCTGACTCTGTGCCCTTTCCTTTGCTTTATCATAGTTGAGGAAGCAGCAAAGAATGGTGGCTAAGAGCCTTGGCTCTGTATCCAGAATGAGTTCAAATTCCGGCTATTCCACATTAGCTATTTAACCTAGGCCACAGCACTAAGCCTCTTGCTTCCTCCTCAGTAAACAAAGATGACAGTCCCTATTTCATAGAGCTTCAGTGAGAATTAAATTAGATAAGCTATAAAGAGGCTTAGAATATAGTAAATGCTCAATAAATGTTACCTATTAGTATTAGGTTTTGATATTTAGAAAAGGGCTAGAGTAATAATTATCATGTAACTGGGCTTCATGGGTTACAAAGCAAACCTCATAGTCAAACAGTAACTCGGCCTCACCTTTTATACCTCTCAAACCCAAACCAGCCCCACTGGAGATCTCCTGGGCTCTTAAGAGGATGTTTCCTAAGGTCCAAGGGTACCAGCTGGAGCCCACTCGAGAAGACCCCACCCCCGCACCCCCAGCTGCTCACTTGCTGTGCTGGAGGTGCTGTCTGTTTTCCAGTCTCCTCGTCTCAGCTCCGTCCTGGGGGGAATGACACTTTTCCTGGGGCCACTCTCATAGACTCCAAACTCCACTTTTGCAGGCAGGTGCTGTGAGTGCCGAATTGGGACCGTGATCTCCAAGTCTGGAATTGGAGGAAAGAGGGATAAGCTGTCAAGATACCAGACTGTCACCTGCCAAGCTGCTCAGCGGCTTCCCTCCACCTGCCTCTCTCACAGGAGCCTGCAAGGGAAGGGGAAGGGAAAAGACGATGGGAGAGGGAGGGGCCCTGGGTTGGTGGCCCCCTCCCCTTCAGCACTGAAACTACTGAATTCTGTGTGGCTGTCACTGAGAGACTGAAGAGAGGAATAGAATAATGTGAGAAAGGGACAGAGAAGCACTTCTGCATCAGGGAGCGGAAAGAACAAACCATAAGAGAAAGGTTTGGGCTCTCAGCCCTGCCACTTAGCATCTGTGGAACTCCAGCAAGACAGTTCTCCTGTCTGAATCACTCCCCTCATCTGAGGAGGGGTATGTCCATCCTTGACTGTAATAACAGGCTGCCCTATGCACCAAGCAGAGTTCTGAGAGCTATGGTATTTTTCATTCATTTAACCCCCACAACACCCAATAAATAAATATTATTATCATCAATGCCAGCAAAAACTAAGGTACAGAGAAGTGACGTAGTATGTCCTGTCAAACAGCTGGTAAGTGGCAGAGCTGGGATTTGAACCCAGGCTCCTGAGTCCAGGCTCTTAACCACTGCTTATACAGCCTCTTGCTCTCTGCATAAAGAATGTATGGTGGGTGGGTGGGTGGGTGTGGGCTGGGTGGCCCACACGCACAGTAATGACCCAGAAAGCTAATGAAAGGAGGTCCTTCAGGCCTATGACAGATTTTGTGACTTGCAAGGCCCATGGGGTAAAGAGAGCTGATGCCTTTGTCGAGCAAAGCACTGACCGGACCTTCTTGCTGGCTTAGCCCTGCCCAGAGGTTGTCTCTGTTCCTCCCTACATTTCCAATGCTGGGTTCTAGGAGCAGAAAACAGCAACTCTGATGAGTAGAAAAAAAGTCTGGGGGCAGCAGCACCAACTTCCTCCTGAAGGCAAGATGTGCTCCTGCCTCAAGACTCCCCCGGCTGCCTAGGACCTTCTCAAGCCCAGGGGCAGGGTTTATACAGCGGTGGCTGTACAAACTTGGGTAGAAGAGGTGTTAGCTTTGGGGATGTGTGCTTTTATCTTCTGGTACCACTTCCTCCTCCACCCCTACCCTTCTAGGGGACAGGCGTGGCAGGAAGTTCAGAGAGTCCGGGGCAGAGGTGGCTCCACCTACCAAAGCCAGAAATCTGGCGGGGTGAATGGATAAACTGGAACAGGATGAAGGAGCAGTGAGAGGACAGGGCACACCAAGTCCCCCAGAACATTCTGCACAGAGAATGATCAGAGTGGATTGTTGGCTTGCATAGGCACGAGCCTTCCTCATCTGGAGACTCCGGCTCCAGGTGTAGTGTATGGTCCAAGTGTCCAACCAGCTTCCTAGGGTTTTGTGTAATCCAGGTCTTTTTCACATGCTGGGGCTCTCTTGGCTACAACCATGCCGTGGAAGCACCCACCCCAGCTTGGAGTTACTTGGACAAAAGATAGCCAGGGGCACTCTCACATGGGTGGCACCCACAGTATCTTAGAGACCAAATGAGTGTCAGTCTTTTTTTTTTTCTTCCTGCTCTGACTTAGATTTTTAAAAATCATTGTTTGTTTGAGACGGAATCTCGCTCTGTCGCCAGGCTGGAGTGCAGTGGCGCCATCTTGGCTCACTTCAACCTCTGCCTCCTGGGTTCAAGTGATTCTCCTGCCTCAGCCTCCCGAGTAGCTGGGACTACAGGCACGCGCCACCACGTCCAGTTCATTTTTGCATTTTTAGTAGAGACAGGGTTTCACCATGTTGGCCAGGATAATCTCAATCTTTTGACCTCATGATCCACCCACCTCAGCCTCCCAAAGTGCTGGGATTAGGCATGAGCCACTGCACCCAGCCAAAAATCACTTTTTTAAAAGGGAGATTCTGGTCTGCTTAATTAACTTCAAGGAGGCAATTTTTTAACCTCAACTAGTTCTATAAAGAAGGAAAGTAAAATACACAGGAAAAAATAGGGAGTCAAAAGTTCAAAAAATCAGGTAGAACCAGTCCGAATGTTTATAAAATCCTGATATTCTTTGAATAAAGGTACAATGCTAGGAATAGTTATCATGATTATATTGCATAGTGCTTTCCCAAAGTGCATTTATATGCATTATTATATCTCCTTTAAACTTCATGACTTCTCCATTAAGTAGATAAGTCAGGTTATAGCACCCAGTGAGGAAACTGAGGCACAGAGTGGTTAAAGGAATTGGATCATAAAGTGATTCAGTGACAAAGCAGGAATCAGAACCCAAGTTTCCTGGGACCCGGTTAGCTCCTCTACGTCCTGCTCCACAGGACACACCTAGAACACAAATATTGATTATCTTCTCTGTGAGGCCATGGCTCTCACCAGCCCTTCTCTAATTTCCTACGCCATCAATGCTCTGTACCAGCCCAGTAAGAGCAAACAAATCCCTGGGGTTGGAGAAAAACGGGCAAGTTATTAAGAACAGTCTTAATTTTTAATTCTCTTTGGCATTCTAACCCAAATTAAAGATTACTATTTTTTCCCTAAGGCAAACGAAGTTCTCAAATGAATAGTCAGTCATTGTGTTTAGAATGGGTTACATTCTTAGAAAAGATCCTTTAAGCACAAACATTATTCATCAACCCTAATTTTCCTATAATGTTATCGTGTGTCAATAATATGTCATATTTACTCAACCATAAATGATGCCTTCTCTTTGGCAAATGCTGCCCTTCAACCTCAGCATGCAGTACAGGGTCCAACTTCTAATTGCCTGAGGCTGTTTCTCGTAGCAGAATGATGAGTGCCCCTCCCCAAGCAGGCCTCCACCAACGGCTGATGGGGGCTGGTGTATAAATGTCCCAGCTGTCTCGTTGCTCAGGTGGGTGTTCTCCACTGACTCCTCCTTGTCTCACTTCTCCATCCCCTACCACTTTCCCTGGGATCACCTCCCACACCAGCTATTTGCTCTCAAATCCTTATCAGGGGAGAAAAGTTCTAGAAATGCAAGTGGTAATGCTGGCACAACACTGTGAATGTACTTTATGCCACTGAATTGTGTGTGTGTGTGTATATATATATATATATTTTTTTATTTTATTATTATTTTTTTTTTGAGACAGAGTCTCGCACTGTCACCCAGGCTGGAGTGCAGTGGTGCGATCTTGGCTCACTGCAATCTCCGCCTCCCGGGTTCAAGCGATTCTCCTGCCTCAGCCTCCTGAGTAGCTGGGACTAGAGGCACTTGCCACCACACCCAGCTAATTTTTGTATTTTTGGTAGAGACAAGGTTTTGCCATGTTGGCTGCTCTTGAACTCCTGGCCTCAAGTGATCCTCCCACTTCGGCCTCCCAAAGTGCCGGGATTACAGGTGTGAGCCACTGCACCCAGCCTGAATTATGCACTTAAAAATGGTTCAAATGGTAAATTTTATGTTATGTATATTTTATTACAATAAGCACCACAGACAAGGAGGCCCTTGGGGCTGACAGGCAGAACATTCTCCCATATAGATTGCTTGCCGTCCCCGGTCATTCTTGTTTGGTATCAAATTATATACAGTTTAATCTCTCAATAGTTGTGACATTGATTAAAGCCCCTGATATAAGAAGTACAAATACTTAACACCCGTCTCCCCAAAATATCCTTGTCAGAGGGTCTGCTTCTTGGAGAGTGGGGGATGGGGGCTGGAGATGAGCAAACTAAGACATGCTCTTTTGGAAAAATGTAGACATTGACCATTCTAATTTAGACTATAGCTACTGGTGGGTATAAATCACTTGTTCAGAGCCTGAACAGCCTTGGGTGAACCTTGCATAATGTTTCAGAACTTGTGATTCATTCTGGATGGCCCTGCCTGAGAGGACCTCAGCCAGTGTGTGGGCCTCTGTGTAATCATGTGTGGACACTTTGAGGAGTAACTCCCATGTGCCAGGCACTGCGCTAGGCACTGGTTATACCCTAACTCATTGAATGCTCCCTAATGGGGTGGGCACTTTCACTTTTACCATTTTGCAAAGGAGGACTGAGGCTCAGGGAGGTGACATAACTCGCCCACAGCTCCCAGCTAGTGAGGGGTGAGCAGTGAGCAGGAATTTGACCCCAACCTCGCTGGCCCCAGAGTCCATCCCTGTACCACTCTACTCCTCTGCATGTGCGTCTGTCCTGCTTCAGCACCTCCAGTGGCACCAGGTGGAGCCCAGATGAGTGGTCAGGATGTGATGAGACCCAGAAGGCTCAGGTCTTGAGCCCGGATGGCTGAGCACATGTGACTCCAACACTAGGTCTCCTGGGCCTTCAAACACTGGGTGTACCGCCAAATCACAGGTTTCTTGATGCTGTCTGTATTTAAAAACCTGAAATGTCTCATTCCATCAAGACTTCTATCTTTGGGCTCATGGACTCTAGTTTTAAAAAGCATCTCAGCTCTTTTATCACTGAGACCCCTATTATCTGACCCTAGGATGTCTGTGCAGATCTCGAAACAGCTTTCCTGCCTTGTCTCCTTTCTCTCCCTCTCAACCAGGAGGACCGACAAGTGTGAACTCAGGTACCAGCAGCATAAATTTAAAATCCAGACACCCAAGCAGAAGACATAGGATGACCTCTCTGACCTTCTGCGATGGTTAAAACCTCTTAACCCCTCTTCTCCCAAAATCATTAACATTCACTAGGTTAGTTCTATCTTCAAAACACTGTGTTAGGCATGGTGGAACAGACCCTAGTAGGGAAAGCCAGACCTGTGTGAATACAAAGATAACTGACTCATTAGCTACCAGATGGTGAAGCTAGTGTGTCATAGGTCTCTGTATTTGGCAGGGTGCCTGGTGCTTGTTAAGTGTGGAATGAATGAGTGGTATCACCAAACAGTTTCCTGAAACCGACCATTCCAACACAGCCTTCTAGAACTCCATCACTGTACTGTTCTGCACACTGGGGACTCCACGGAGCACACAGCAGACCAGTTTTTGTCCATGTGGAGCTTCTAGTGGAAGGCAGATGGGGTGTTGGACCATAACCTTGAGAACAGAAACAAAAGATGATTCCAGTCTGTGATATGTAAAAAGAGAGGACGCCAGGGAACAGAAAGTGAGTCACAGAGGGCTACTCTGGGGAGAATGGCAGAGAAGGCCTCTGATGAGGAGATGCTACACTGAACTCTGAAGGATGAAAAGGGCCTGAAGGTGAAGATGTGGGGAAGGGCAGGGGAATGGCAAGTGCACAGGCCCTGAGGGAGAAATGCTCTTGGCTTGTTAGAGCGATAAATAGGAGTCCAGGGACTGCAGCACAGGGTTTGGGGGAGAATGGAGGATGAGCTCAGGGGTCAGATCACATAGGGCCTTGTAGGCTGTGAGCAGGAATGTGTGATTTTACCCTGAGCGGGACAGAAGCCCCTGGAAGGCTTTGATCAAGGGCATGGCATTATCTGATTTTTAAATTTTTTAAACATCATTGGCTACAATGGGTTAACTATAGAGGGGCAAGAGTGAAGATGGGGAGATGACTGAGTGGCTTCTCCCTTAGTCTAGGCAAGAGATGATGTGGCTTGGCTGCAGCAGTGCCATAGGAGATGGTTAGAAATGACCAGATTTAGGATGTGCTTTGGAGGCAGAACATCTGTGGACTGCTGATGGCTTGGATGAAGGAATGAGGTGATAGCAACCAGAGACAGAAAAAGAGAAGTGCCAGATGAATGGAATGGGTGGGAGGTCCCACATATGCTTGAATGAGGAAGGAATACCATGGCCTAGAGTGGTCCAGGAAGGTGTTACTGAGAAGGGGCTGCCAGGGCTGGGTCTTGCAGCCCAGTAGTTTTCATAAAGGTGAGAAGGAAGAGGCATGGCATGAGCAAGGGGCCCATGGCAGGAGAGAATGTCCCCTTTGGAGACCAGGGTGTTACCAGCCCATCTAGGTTCATGGGAGGTCAGGCAGCTGATGGCAGCTGGAGAGAGACTGTGGAAGCTGTGCACAAACAGGGCTAGATTTTAACTTGGTTCTTCATGTAATAGGGCTCCATTCAAGATCTGAGTGCCTCTGAAAGCCTTCTCCTGCATGCTCCTCTTGCTATAAGGCTGGCCTCGGTTAATCACAGAGGCCCACTATGCCAGAGGCTCTCTGTGGGAAGATGCACTGGGGGCAAACGCCAACTTCTTGCTCAAGGGTGGTGATGCCACATGGCTGGCACAGGGGTAGGCTTAAGGGGAGCGGGGGCCCAGTCCATAGTGTGTACCACTGGAATTTGTGGCCCTGCTATTGCACCATGGAAGCCCTGCTACACCTGGGGCATGGGCTTCTGAAGCACTATATGGTGTGGATGCAGATGACGCCATTGCTCACCAGAATCAGAAATAGACACTGGGTAAATGGGATTTTCTCCCTTCTCTGCTTAAAAAACATACGTCCTCCTAATTGCCAAGGGGAGAGTCAGGTGTCTGCAGAGGAAGTATCACCATCCTATTTGAGTGAAAAGATGGAAGGATGCAGAGTTGAATCCACTTATTCACTTCTGGGCATGTCTTATGTACCAGGTACCAGATTGTTTACAGAATAAATAAGATATAACCATTGTCCAAAAGGCCTTTACAGTCTAGTGGGGGACCCAGATCTGTAAACAGTGTGACGAGTGCTGGGCAAGTGGTCTGCCCACTCAGGCCACAGCCAAAAGGAGAGTCAAGGACAACAGATGACAGCAATGTCCCACACAATGCAGCACCCTAGGAAGCCACATACCTGTCTGCTTTCCTGATTTTTGCTTCTCTCTCTGTCTTCGGGTGATGCTGTCTCTTAGCCGTTTAAGATTTTCCTGGAAAAAAATTTGGTTTATTTTTTAAGTGTACAACAGGATGATACCCTCTGGACATGAGCGTTTCTTTCAGATTGTATGCTGTTTGCAGGGTATATCACATTCCAGTCACATTTACAACATGCAAATGAGGCTCAGCGCATTCACAGTCAGCCCCCAGAGAAATCCAAATACTCACAGAATCTGTGCCTGAAGAGAAGACATCTCTTCCACAAGAAAGTGTCTTTCCTGCCCTCTGGTTCCCAGCTCTGTTCTATATGGCCCCTCTCATGTATGCCTCTTAGCCCAGCTCACAAATACTCCACAGGTATTCCTGTCTCTGAGACTGTGTTCTCACATCACTCCCCTGACCTTCAGGGATGTTGGTTCCTCTCCATGAGTCTGGATCAAGGCCCACTTTCTCCCTGAAGCCTCCCCAGATATGCCAACCATCCAGCACTTCGGCTATGCTGCTCCATCATGTGTGCACACTCTTGTGCCTTGCCTCTTTGAGATACTGTGAGCTCTTCAAGGTCAAGAGACCACGTCTTGTACCTTTCCATAATCCTGCCATCTGGTCCATTGTAGTCATTCAATAAATGTTGAATAGACATGTAAGGGTCAAGATTGTTGCTATTTTAGTCAATTAACAATAACACCGAAGTTAAGTGCCTGAGCATTCTAGGTAAAATGTCCCGACAATCTGGCTGGAGCAGACGGTTCATGTCAGGGAGTCGCAGGAGGCCAAACTGGAAAGGGGGGTTGGTCTGCAGCTGCAGGCTGAAGAGACTGAGCTGTGTCCAGGAGGCAGCAGGGAAATACTGAACATTGTGAGCTTGTCATGGCTTTAAGGTTCTAGTGAACTAGAGAAGAAGGAACAGAGGCCAGCAGACCTTCCTGGAGACTATGGAGTATGCCAGATGCAGGCAACAGAAGCTGACCTGGGGATGTGGCTGGGGGAATGGAGAGACAGGAGCAGATGCAAGAGGACAAATGCCGCAGAGCAGGACCAAGCAGGACACACTGCTGACTGACTGTGTGGAAGCACGGGAGAAGGCCAAAGAGACTCTGAGGTCTGATCTCCCTCTCCAGAAGACAATGTGATGAGCACAGAGAGGCTGCTGGGAAAGGAAAGCGGCCTTGAGGGATGGTTTGTTGTTAGACACACACACAGCTCACATGCTGTGAGCCTGGGGCACCTCAGAGGGACAAAGCCAACTGGTGGCTGGAAACATGGAACTGGAGACACAGACTTCATAGAGAAGGAGCTGAAGGAAAGCTTCAATGTCCACTTGTGAGAGAGTGACATGAAGGAGACAGAGGAGTGGACAGAGAGGCAGAGGAAAAGGAAGATGAGGCCTCCACCCAGGAACGTCTCCACACCACCAGCCCCTGGAGGGGAGATGCTCAGGAAGTGCCCGGAGGCTCTCAGGGAACCAAACAATGTGAACCCCCATGAGCTGGGATTCTGCCGTATTGAATATAAACCCGTTGTCTGCTATGCCCAAGAGTTCTGGGCCAGCTCATGGGAAGGGAAGAGGTCTCTTAGATAGAAACACAGAAAGACATGGCACATGTATACCTCTGTAAAAAACCTGCACGTTGTGCATATGTACCCTAGAACTTAAAGTATAACAACAACAACAATAACAAAAAAACCATACTTGGAAAGGATTTACCTTTCTGCAACAATGGACTGGTACATACAGGATGATGGTAATGATAAGGCACGTAAATTATGTTCCCACTGGAAACCTGCCCTGTCCACCCCTTCTCATTTCCCTTAACCTTATCCTCAAACTACTTTAGCTGAGAAGCTTTCCAGCAGACTGAGTTAGTGGTGGCTTATACCTATTTATATTTGTATTAATTGCTTACAGATTATACCTCATATTAGCAATTACCTTACACTACAAGAAAATGTAAAAAAAAAAAAAAGAAAAAGAAAGAAAGACAGCTAACATTTATTATGTATTTACTACATACCAGTCATGCTGCTTACAGTGGCTTATATCACCTAGTCCTCCCCTTTCACATGAGGCACAGCAAGGTCAAGGTCATCCAGCCACAAATAGCAGAATAAAGATGTAAATTCAGGCTGCCAGCTCCAGAGCCCTGGCTGTTCTTAACTACTGTACCACGTGGTTGCACAACTTGGCAAGGAGCAAAAAAACATTGTTTAGCCAGGGCCAGCCTTTTCCCAGCAGGACTGCAGCCTGCTGGGGGCTCCTGACTGAAAAGCACCCGTGATTCCTGCATTCAGCTCTCCAGAGTGCCCTCCCATCCTTCAGGCCCCAAAAGGGAGGGAGGCAGCTGGCAGAGCAGGTGCCCCTGTCTTAAGGAGCACTAAAAAGGCGAAGGTATAGTGAAGGGAGCACAGGCTCTGGGGTGAGAAAGGGGAGGTTTGGACCTTGACTGCCTCTTCGCCTCTCTGAGCCTCAGTTTTCTGTAGAACAGGAGGAATAATACTTATTTCTTATGCGTGTATGAGGAGTGAAAGAGATCAGGTCTATTTAACGCTGAGCACGATGCCTAACATAGCACTGTCACAGGTCAACAAATGCTGCCTGATGACACACTTCCCCACTCTTCACCACTAATCCTGTCCCAGAAGACAGGCTCCTATCTCAGCCCTGGAGGGGTGCTGCTTACTCCCGCCTCGATAGCTGGTATGTCAGATAGCGTAAGAACAGAGATTAGAATACACACCACCAGGGTCTATAGCCATACCACCCTGAACGCGCCCAATCCCATCTGATCTCTGAGAGCAAGCAGGGTCGGGCCTGGCTAGTACTTTGAAGGAAGCAGCCTGGGGAGGTGGAAAGAGAAAGCAATAGTTCCAGTCCTGACTCGGCCCCTCACTAGGGAAGATGCCTTGAACGTGTCCCTTAACCTCCTGAGCCCCATTTCCTCCTTTTTAATACAAAGGCATTAGTGGACTAAGAATGAGCCTCCTAAGGTTGAGTTTGAGTTCTTGTTTTGTTTTTAATTATACATCATGTACACTTATGATACAGGTATGGAGTTATATATTCTCATAAAAGCTTCAAACTATACAGGTAGAGCAAGAGTCTCCTCTGACACCCCAGTCCTCCAATCCCAGTCTTCTCCCAAGAGGTGGCCCCTGGAATGGGCCTGAAGTGGCTGTTTCCAGATCTTTGTCCTTGCATTTATATACACATCCATAAAAATACAGAGTTTGTGTGTGGACGTGTCTGAGTTGTTTTAATTTGGGTGGTTTTGTATCTGCAACTTGTTTTGTTCATTTAATCATATTTCTTGGGAGTTTTCCAAGTTCTCTTTGAGTGCTAAAGTGTGATAGTTATGAGGGTATTTGGCAGTAGGAATAGAGAGAGAGACTCTGAAAAGAAAAAAGCTGGAAAGCAGAAGCAGGGAGCCAAATGCAGAGAGACACAGCAGCAGAGTTAGTGTTTGTAGTTGAGTCTTTGTTCCTGATCTCAAGCCTCATGGCACCTGGAAAAGCTACCCAGCTCTCAGCCAGGGAGCCATGTGGTTACAGACTGAGGTGACACTCATACACACTCGCTGGTTCACAATGAAACTCAAACGTTCGCAGGCACAGCCACAGGTGTCCAGGTACAGCAATACACAAGACAGCCATGGCCCAGCCCTCCGCTACTGTCAAGTGGGGAAATAGACATGAAACAAATTCCATACGAAGCTAGTTACCTGCTGGAAACGAAAGGACTCCGATCGTTTCTTCTGGTTGAGCTGCCACTCTTTGAAGTGGAGCACAGCCTCATCGACATTGACAATGCCCAGCTTCACCTGCTCCTGGAGGGTGATAAGCTGCCGCTGGCCTGGCGTTTTCATCCCCGCAAAAGGGTCATATATACTCGACTGGGGCCTGTCCCTCCATGGTCTGACGGGCGGCCCTGGAAAGGATGGCAAAACTCAGCTTGACACCTCCCCCAGTGGGGACCGCTCACCAGAATTGTAGGGTTAATGAGGCTGGTCACAGGCTCAAGAGGACTCTTCTCAAAAGAACAATTACATGTGGCCAAGAAGGGGGAGATACAACATAAAATCGGGGGAGAAGAATGCAGCTAATAATTCCAAGGCCTATCACACTAAAGTAGACAAGGCTGCAATATTTAAGGGAGGTGTGAAATCTGCTGACTCTCCCAAGTCTTAATTATTATTATTATTTTTAACAGGCTTCATTCATCTCATTTTTCTGGTATGAAAACCCTATGTTGTAGCCACAGCTGGAACCTGAGTCTTCTGCTTAGAGACTCTGGTGTGGGTCTTGAGAGATGGTCAGTGAATTCCTGGTAGGGAAACTTGGTGAATACAGTCTCTTTCCAGAGGTCAGGGATCAAGTTGCTGTCAGTCTTAGAGATGGCATCAAAGGTGGCCCAGGGTAGCAGTGCAGTCCCTGGCCAAGGTGTAGCAGCCATCAGCAGCAGCTTCTTGGGCACAGAGGCCAAGATGATGCTAGTGCCTCTGGGGGCAGGGATGAGGCACACCAGCCCAGAGCCAGTGGCCTGTCACATTGCAAAGGCTGGTGTGCGGCTTGCTGATCTTCTTCCCCCTGTAGCCTCTCTGTGCGGGTCCAATGGAGAGCTTGGCTGGGATGATGGCCCCTTGGATGGCAGTGGCTACCCCCTTGGAGTGCTTAACACCCAGACAACATGGCCATTGTAGTCCTCAAAGGCAACAAACACCTTGAACCTGGTGAAATGGCCAGCATGGGTCAACTTCTGTGCCAACATAATCTTCAGAACCCCATTCTTGAGAGATGACCCCAGGAAAAGGTCAATGATCTCAGACACTTTGATGAGCAGAGAGAAGACAGCTCTCCCAGGACTTGATCTTCATGTCTTTGGCCAGGTGGTCTAACTTAGTGATAGGCGTTGACTGCTTGTTCTCAGCCTTACCTCCATGAGCTCCAGAGCCTTGGCCCCAGCCACAGCCACAACCTTGGCCTGAATGTCACTGCCAAAGCCTCCAGGGAGGCCATCGCAGCCTGCCATTCCAGGACCCCCAGGCCCTCCCACTGCGTCAGCATCATCCACCATTTGGTGTTTTCTTGAAGAAGCAGCCAAGCCTTAATTATTGAGACGCCTTTAGACAAGCATTTCTCAGCCTTGGCACTATTGACATTTTGGGCCAGGTAATTCCTTACTGTGTGGGTGTGTCCTGTGTATTGCAGGATGTTCAGCAGCATCCCTGGCTTCTACTCCTTAAATGCTAGCAGCACCCCCTTCTTTAGTTGTGACAACCAAAAATTTCCCTTATATTGCCAAATGTTCTTTAGGGAGGGGGTACAAAATCACTTCCAAATGAGAACCACTGCTTTAGACTTAAATCCATACCCAGAAGAGAATATACTGGAAGAGTTTAGCCAGGATGCTTCTCTTAGCCCCACTGTCATCCCTCACTGTCTCTAAGCAGCATGGGGCACAGTGATTGTGGACCCATAGGCATGAAATGCCCCAGGAGACTGGAACATCAGTGCAATCCTGACACAGGCCCAATAGCATCAGGTATAAAGTAGGTGTTGGCTTCCAGCTGGCTACCCTTGGGTTGTTCCTGTGCCAACCTCTCTTCCACATTACAAATTCACAGTTCTCTGCTTTGGAGCTTCTGGAGAAATATGAAGCCAACCCTCATCTCTCTACAGGCTGTGACTTCAGTTCTGTGGGGAATGAGCTACTCGCAGCGACCATGGGGCCACTGAGGCAACTTGACGTTTCACTCAATTCATATAAGGCTACTTGAATGTAAATTTCTCCAGCAGGACTCCATTTGGGCATTGCGACTCAGGGACATAACATGAAGAAAAAAGAGAAATGGCTTCAACCGGTGAATACTTAGCCTCAAAGACATTTATCTATCATTCTACCCAACCATTCACTTATCTGTCCACACACACCCACACATCCTTCTCCCAGGTCTGCCCTTGTCAAGGCTCTCTTTAATGGTGTTGGGAGACATGGTGGAGGAAAAAACAAAATGCACAAGCCAACCAGTTCCAGTTTCCCACTACCAGAACCCTTGGGGGATGCCTTCAAATGTTTAGATGGTGTCATGGCTACTTTTCAAAAGAATCCTCAATGGGATAATACTGAGTGTTTCTGTTTAGCACAAGGAAATTAATCAAGAAAAAAAGAGCACTTAGCTCCTCAAACTTCCTTTAAAACTGTTTAGAAAAATAAGACTTCCAAGTTGTTCCCCAATGGCAAGCAAAATACCTTTTAAATAAAAGTTGAATCAAATTATAGTTTAGCTAGTATAGATAAAGTAAGTAAATAGCCCAGAAAGGCTGTATCATTAGGTAAAGACTGAGTGCTGGGCCGCCTACTTTCATCCTGTTGGCATCAACCTCCATTTTTAGATTGTACTTTTATGTGCTTTATGTACCCTTTCCACTAATTAAGGTCCTTTGTATGACCAATTTGTACAGCATCGTAGGGGACCCTGATCTCTTTCCCTCCCCCTTTACCATCAGTACAAGGCTCTCAGACAGTGCCACGCTAAAGTATCCTTGGATCTCTCTAATTAATTAAATAATTTATTTAATTTTTATCTAATTAATTAATTTATTTAATTTTAGAGACAGGGTCTCACTATGTTGCCCAGGTTGGTCTCAAACTCCTGGCCTCGAGTGATTCACCCCCCTCAGCCTCCCAAAGTGCTGGGACTACAGGCGTGAACCATGATGCCTGGCCTAGATCCCTCTATTTTTCAATGTCAAGGAGCTATTGTTACACTTGGAAATCACTGACCTATGAACACTTCAACCACACAAAAGTTCAGTTCATATAACACGTGGCTTACCTTTCCTGATGCTCTCTGAGGAAACATAGAAATTCCCAGGCCGCTCTTGACTTTTTTCTGCAAAAACTATGAGATAAAGAATATTCTGATTACCGAAAAATTATCAAAATCCAGTACAAAATAATAATAATAATGAATCCATACCTAGGACCACTGTATGTGGTTCTGTAAATCAAAATTGTAGAAAGAGGCAATTAATGAGAAGGACTAGGAATTGTCAAGTAATGGCAGACTAAACAGACACAATCTCAAACTAGAAAAACAAAGCTAGCCAGAGGACATGATCAGCATTTACAAGCTCATTGCAGAAAACGGTAATGGGAACAAGCACATGTGCCTGGACCCCTGAGCACCTGAAGCTAGCCACGGAAAATGTGAGCCTTAAAATTAGAGAATAAAAGGAAGTACCATTTAAAATGCCAGCTAGTGCCATAAGACAGAACTCTAAGCAGTAGAATAGCAAAATGTGTGCACAGCTCCAAAGAGATTAAGATGAAGTCACTTATGAGGGACAGATTCATGAAGGTTAGGAGAGAAAACTGGCACATGAGAAATGTGGTAAGATGACATGGTGATTATGGCTCCCTGGGCTCTGAAAGAGGCTGTCTGAATCCAAATACTAGCTCTGTGGCTTGTGAACCATATGATCTTGGACAAGTGGCTTGACTTCTTCCTGTCCCTATGTCTTATCTGTGGAATGAGGATGATAATCGTTCTTTCACTGGATTGTGATGAAGATTAAATGAGTTAATACATGGAAAGTGCTTAGAACAGTGCCTGGCCCATGTAAACACTCAGTGTTAGCTTTTATTATCATTATTCATATCTAAACTTTGAGACTGTTGCCAATAGTCAGCAATACCTTGGCATGCTAGTTAACCCAAGGGATGGCTCTACAATGCCTTACAGTTTATAAAGTACTTCCTTCTGTATTATTTCATCTGACCTTTGCAATAAGGCTATAGCAGAGTATTAGTATGTATTATTAGGACATGTATTAATCTATACGTTTACTATTACAATACCCATTTTATAGATGAGGAAACTAAAGCTAAAAAGGGTGAAATGGCCCAGACATTGTGGCTCATGCCCATAATCCCAGCATTTTGGGAGGCCGAGGCAGGAGGATTGCTTGAGCACAGGAGTTCAAGACCAGCCTGGGCAACACAGCAAGACCCTGTGTCAAAAAAAAAAGAAAGGTGAAATGACTTAGCCAATATCCTATGCTGAACAGCTGGAAAATGCAAGAGCTGAGAGATGAACCCAGGTGTTCTGGCCTCCAAGCCATTGCCCCTTTTGTCATCTCCTGCCTCTCTCCTTTCCTTTGCTTCTCCACAGTTTCCTAGCAAGTCCATCAGGGCTCTTGAGGAATCACCTGTGCCCCTGTCCAAACATCTCCCTACAATGAGCCATGCCATCAATACTGTTCCCTACTCCCTCTGCTATTTAGGAATTACCAGCATATATTTGCATGCTTCTTAGATTGAGTTCCCTCAGAAGCAGAACCCAAGACAAGGATTCAGGTGCAAGTTGTCTATTTGAGAGGTGATGGAGGTGAGACGGGGAAGTGGATGGTGCAATGAATGGTTGGCTATCAAGCAAGTTACACTGTGGGCAACCTAGGAATGACTAGAACGCAAGGTAGAATGAGCAACTAAGAATTCTCCCACCGGAGGGGGACAAGTAAGCTGCGGCACTCATCCATACCTCCTGTCAGGCACTGGTTGAGGGCAGCAACTCCGTGTGTTAATTCCCCAGTGCTTTCAACCTGTCCTATAAGAGGGCAGAGAAGGTGCCAGGTGCCAGAGGAAGCCCTCAGGCCGAAAGACACAGGTGCTGACAGGTAGGGTCCAGCCAATGAGCACAGAAATGCAAAGGGCTAGAGGGACATGGGCAAGAAACCAACAGTGTCTGCTGCTCATGCCAAGGAGATAATACCCAAGGAGACTGCAGGCCACAAGCACTGACAGCACCTGGCAGTACATAATATCTCACAACTGTATTCCTACCCAGTTCAGGGTTGCTGGATTTCGCAAAACAAAAATGTGTCTACTATTTGGGACATACACTAAAAACTCATTTGCCATTTATTTGAAATTCAAAGTCAACTGGGCATCCTGTATTTTATCTGGCAACCCCAACCCAACTACCTAGGGCTCTGGGTGAATGCTACCTTCCCTAGTTTATAATTCCCTTTTGCCACACCTCCAACAACATGATGATACCATCGAAAAATAGAATATAGTTCAGGAGCACAGATCTGGAAATTTTTATTTTTTCTTTTTCAGACAGGATCTTGCTCTGTCACCCAGGCTGGAGTGCAGTGGCTCAGTCTCGGCTCACTGTAACCTACACCTCCCAGGCTCAAGCAATCCTTCCACCTCAGCCTCCTGAGTAGCTGGGACTCAGTGCATGCCACCACACCTGGATAATTTTTTGTATTTTTTGTAGAGATGGAGTTTTGCCATGCTGCTCAGGCCAGTCTCAAACTCCTGGGATCAAGAAGTCTGCCTGCCTCAGCCTCCCAAAGTGCTGGGATTACAGGCATGAGCCACCCCTCCTCCTATTTCTAATACTCTTATAGTACTTGTAACCATATTATTGCAACCAAGTCCAAAAAACAGTGAAACTAACAATGCTATCAGTATCTAACTAATGTCCCAGGGATGATTAAGAAGAAGTCAAAACCTTAATTTTTAATAACATGGGTAGATGGACAGCCTAGCATAGTGGCTAAAAGCCAGGGCTGTGAAATCAGACTCCCTGAGTTCAAATTTTGGCTTTGCTATGCAATGGTTGAGCGACCTCTGTAAAACCTCTATTTCCTCATCTGTAAAATGAGATAATAATGGTCCTTACCTAATAGGTTATTGTAAAGATTAAATGGTGTGTTCCAGATAGAGCATTCTTGATAGATTTCAATAAATGTTAGCAATTCAAATTTCATAATAATATCAAGAAGGGTTTCAGGAGATAAAAATGTATTAGGGTTCTTGTTTACCTGCCTTTGCAACTGTGCGTAAATACTTCCAGGAAGGCCAGCACTGACTCTGGTCATTACTCCTATTCTAGCTCCAGAATCTGTCCCAAGATATGACCCTGTCTCGTAGGGCTGGTTGAAAACCATTTAGAAGGGGATAGTCTCTGAGCAATGGTTCAAAAAGCCAGGTCATCCAGGAAATCCCTGTTGAGAAGCTCCAAAGACTCAACTGGACATCATTCCCTGCCACACTTGCCTTTAAAAATGTATGGTTCGTTGTCAGGCAGCTGGTGAGCACCAGGAGCAGTGGTCTCTGGTCTGGGCACTGGGACAGGGGGCCTGCTGGCCAGGTCCACAGAAAAGGCCTCATCATCATCCACCGTGTGATAAACGTCTTCTTCCTGACCAAGATGGCTCTGATCTCTCTCCAGATTGGTCATTCCCATGCTGTTGCCTAGAAACGCAGAGAAAGGTGACTGAAAGCAGTGGCCAAACAAACTGGGTGATCACCAGTCATAAAGCAGAGTGACTTCTTTCCTCAGTGCTGCCCCCTAGCAAAGGACTTTCCCCAATATCACTTCCTGTATCGTCTGCTCAGAACACCACACAAAGCAACTGAGAAAACACTCATGTCACCTCCATTAACACCCAGCGATGCAGCGAAAGGACATGAGCACAAGGCTTTATCATCTCTGTTTTACTGCTGGGATTCAGTTATTCATCCCATTAGGACTAAGGAAAGTCCTAGGTAGGACTGTCAAAGCCCTAGTTAAGAAAGGTGGGGCGTTCACTGCCAACTGTCCAATAAAAGTGGTACTTCTTATCTAGGGCTTGAAACAGACTGCCCAAGACTCTCCTCTCAGGAAAACTTTTCGTTCTAGAGTTGGGGTCAGCACACATTTTTTTAAAGATCCAAATAGTAAATATTTCAAGTTTTCCAGGCCATAAAGTCTGTTGCAGGTACTCAACTGCTCTTGTGACATGAAAGCAGCCATATATAATACTAAATAAATGGTCGTGTTGTGTTCCAATAAAACTTTATTTACAAGACAGGCAGATGGCCAGGCTGTGGTTTGTCTACCACTGTTTTAGAGTTTTTTCCTTCCTCTTCACTGTGAAAACGACTTTTGTCCCCTTCTGAGTCCCATCCTCTTAGCACTCTGCTTTCTATATCTACTTGATCAACAGACCGCACCATACATTGTAAATGATTGGACAGGGTTGAAGAATTACCCACGCAATTTAACATCCTCCACCTTTGAAACCTTCAATAATAATAACAACAACAATAAATCTTCATTAACTGCTTGTTATGTGCATGGTGGTGCTCTGAGACCTAATGCATAATAACTCATTTAATTATCACAACATTTATCTCATTTTACAATGGAGGAAACTGAGTCCCAGAGGACTTGAGTAACTTGCCTAAGGTTTTCCAGCTAACTGGATGGGAAAATTGAGAATAGATCAGAGTTCATTTTCCTAATCACTATACAACACAGCCTCAACTTAGTATCTTTGTTTATATTCACCTCCTTCACCAGCAAGTAAAGTCTCCTGAGGGCATTGACCATATCTTATTTTCCTTTGTATCTCTAGCCCCAACATCCAGAACAGTGATTTGCACATAGTAAGGACTCAATAAATTTTGGTCAAATAAAAACAACACATGCATTTTAAAAAAGGTCTTACTAGAGGCAACTTGTTTACCCAAACAAGTGGCTTCACTGGTTGGAACTCCTGGCACACCTCTAAAGGGCTGATGGGGGAGCTCAGGGTAGAGGGGTCGGGGAAGGCAGAGTGCCTTTATTCACATCACCTGCCATGTATGCAGCAGCCCATTCCTTGAGGGGAGCAACCCTCATAGAGAACCAGACAATGTCTTGCATTTGTTTCTCTTTCGCTCTTTTGGCTTCCCTGCTCATGGCTATGACTTACCTTCTAAAAACTTGCGGATCATAGAGTCCTTAGTGGCCTGAGAGAAACCATCTCCAGGGATTGGGTTAGATGTACTGGCCTGAAGCATTTCAACATCTAGAAGGAAAAGGAGACTAAGAGTTATCTATTGTTCTCCTCCACAGGCAAGGAGATTTTTACAGATGGAACTATGAGGTTTGGCAACTCTCTTAAGAGATTCAAGCATTCATCAATCTATCCATCCCTCCATCCATCCACCTACTCAAGAAGGACACCCAGTAAGTGTGGGGCATAAAAGAGAGCAACGTGCCCAACCCTCAGGCTCCTCCTTGCACCACAGGTCTCAAAGGGTAAAGATATGCTTATTTGCATTTGAAAGAATGGGTTCAATTTTGACATACTACATCATCGCATTGTTTATTACAGAAAAAAATGGAAGCAGGAATACATTGTGTTTTATATATACATCTATATATATATATATATATATATATATATATATATATGGCAAGGTCCCAGGCTGGAGAGCAGTGGCTATTCACAGGCACAACTACAGCACACTGCAGCCTCGAACTCCTGGCCTCAAGCCATCCTCCCACCTCAGCCTCCCAAGTAGCTAGGATTACAGACATGTACCACCATGCCTGGTTTACAAATTGTGATCTATTCAAACAATGGAACATTATGTAACAATTAAAAAGAATGTACTGAAGCTATTTCTATCAACATAGTTACTTTTCAAAAACATAATGTTGAGTGAAAAAGTTACAGACAGGTATTATGGTATGATATTGTTTATATAAGGTTCTAAGGCCTACAAAAATATAGTACAAATTGTTTATGAATTCATAAATATGCAGTAAACACATAAATATGTTGGGAATGATAAATAATGAATTTCTGGAAGTGGTTTACCTATGGAGAGGGAGAGAGGATAACTGGATTCCGGAGGGGGTTAATAGAGGACTATAACTGGAACCATATTATTTAATTTAAAAAAAAATCTGACATAAAAAAGGAATAGAAAGGAAATACATATTCTTGAAGATTCTGATGAATCTGAAGATTCAGAATCTTCAAAAAATACAATATTTTAGATAATTAATATGCTACCCAAAGGGGGCAAAATTAGATTCTATTTTCGTATTTGCTTATATACGTAAAAAAGAAACTCTGGGCCAGGCATGGTGGCTCACACCTTTAATCCCAACACTTTGGGAGGCCAAGGCAGAAGGATCACTTGAACCTAGGAGTTCGAGTCCAGCCTACGCAACACAGTGAGACCCCATCTCTACAAAAAAAAAAAAAGAGAAAAAATTAGCAAGGTATAGTGGCATCTGCCTATGGTCCCACCCACTTGGGATGCAGAACTGGGAGGATTGCTTGGGCCAAGGAGGTCAAGGCGGCAATGAACTATGATCATGCCACTGCACTCCAGCCTGGGCGATAGAGCAAGACCCTGTCTCAATAACAACAACAACAACAAAAAAAAAAAAAAAAAAAAAAGAAGAAGAAGAAAGAAAAAAAGAAAAGAGAAGAAACCCTGGAAGGAGATATAAGAAATTAATATCAGTGGTTTTCTGGGAACTGAGAAGATGGGGATAAGTAATACAGAAAGATATTCCACTGTTCATCTTCTTATATTTTAGCTGTTCAGCCTATTCAAAAAAATAAAGAAATGCAGTATTCTGACATGTTTGTGTTACCTTATTATCCAAAAAACACACAAACAAAAAACAACCTCCTTATTTCTACTTCTTCAGTTTATGTCTCCTGGCATAGTGGATGCATTACATAAATATAATGTACCTTGATGTCCTCCAGCTCAGGGCACTACAATTCCAAATGAGGAAACAGTAAATGAATCCCGCCCGCCCGCTCTTGTCACCACTGAATTGTATAACAGACTAGAAAGTTTAGGGTAATTGTACTAATCCTGAAGCATACCTAGAGATGCATTCATTATTTTAAACATGTTCTGATAAGAACTCACGCCTAATTCATTCTTTAAAAATTCAAGACCAGAAAAATTCTACTTATATGAGACTTTCAGTTTAATTTGCTTAATTGTGTTTCATGGAACATTTTCCTCATGGAGTTAGAAAACTGGAGGCCGGGCACAGGGTGTCACACCTGTAATCCCGGCACTTGGGAAGGCTGAGGCAGGAAGATCGCTTGAGCCCAGGAGTTCAAGACCAGCCTGGACAACACAGTGAGACCCTGTCTGTATTAAAAAAAAAAAAAGAAAAAAAATTGGCTGGGCATGGTGGTGCAGGCCTATATAGTCCCATCTATTCAGGAGGCTGAGGTGGGAGAATTGCTTGAGCCCAAGAGATCTGGCTGCAGTGAGTTAGGATCACGCCACCGCACTGTAGCCTGGGTGACAGAGTGAAACCCTGTCTCAAAAAAAGAAAAGAAAAATGGGAAGGAACACATACTCTACAGGTGTATGCCCTGCTAAGAGCAGGACCCTCCTCTACCTGACCAAGACTCTGTACTGCCTTCCTTCTTCCCAATTCTTACCCCAATCTCCACTCCCACCGGCCTGACCTTGGCCCCAGTTAATTTTTGAAACTTCAGTTTGAAACTCATCATTAACCCAGCAATGAAGCACCAAGGAACTTATCCCAAGGGAAGACATGCTTGGGTCAGACACCCCTAAAGATGAGGGGAGGGAGAAACTCCACAGACCTGTGGTCCAGCTTTATACTGCCCAGTGCTGAACCCTCTAGAAAACCATACCTGTCTCAGGCCCCAGCATCTCCAAGAACCTTCTCCAGGGCATAGCAACCTCAGGACCATTTTAATCACTAATCACCAAATTTCCCAGGCTGATAATATCAGAGTGCAAACCTCACACACACAATCTGTCAACCCAGTTGACAGAGTGGTAAAAGCCTCATGCAATGGTCCAGCTATTTTCACTAACAACATTCAATTTGAGAGAGTTGATTTGCATATCGGAGAGGTAGGTGCGAAACTGAAGGAGCTATAAAGAGAATTTGGGGAAATAAAATGTGGAAGAAAATAGTAGAAGGAAGAGCAGTCCTGGCTGGGCCTGGCATGCTCATATATACAGATGCAGATTTCCACTCTGGGTACTATAACCCCTTTCCTAATGTGCTCATTTGGGGAGGAGTTAAAGAAAGAACTTAAAAAGAGAAAAGAACAAGCCAGGTGCGGTGGCTCACGCCTGTAATTCCAGCAATTTGGGAGGCCAAGGCGGGTGCATCGCTTGAGGTCAGGAGTTTGAGACCAGCCTCATGGCAAAACCCCATCTCTACTAAAATACAAAAATTAGCTGGGCATGGTGGTGCGCACCTGTACTCCCAGCTACTCAGGAGGCTAAGGCAGAAGAACAGCTTGAACCCAGGAGGCGGAGGTTGCAGTGAGCCGGGATTAACACTACTACACTCCAGCCTGGGTGACAGAGCAAGACTCTGTCTCAAAAAAAACAAAACAAAACAAAAATAAAATAAAATAAAATAAAACAGAAAAGAATGAGCACCAGCAATGAGACTTTCCACCAACTCTTTCCACGAAGAAGGACATCATTTCTATGCATTCTTGCCAAAAATTCATAACCTCGGCCCAATTATAGAAAACATCAGACAAACTCAAACTGAAGGGCATTCTATAAAATAACTGATCAGTGCTCTTCAAAAGTATCGAGACAAGGAAAGACTGAGGAACTGTTGCAAACTGAAGGAGACTGAGAAGAAATAACCAAATGCTTTATAAGATCCTAGAAAGGAGCCTGGAACAGAAAAAGAGTATGAGTGGCACAACTAGAGAAATTTGAACAAGGTCTATAACTTAGTTAGAAGTATTGTGCCAATGTGATTTCCTGGCTTTGGTAATTGTACTATGGTTATGTAAGATGTTAATACTAAGGGAGCCTGAGTGAAAGGTATGCAAGAACTCTGATGTTTTTGCAACTTTTCTCTCTAAAAGTATTTCAAAATATTTTTTTTTTTTTTACAAAAAGGAGAGGAGGAACCACTATAGCAAAACTAAATAATCATAGCTCCTGGGGATGACCCCATGATCCTCCTTTCTGTCTGCCTACACTATCAAGCTAAGTACCTTCCAATGAAACTGTGGAGCACATGTGTGTGGATGCAGTGATTGAGATGGTGCTAAATGAACCACTTGTGAAAAACAAATATTTTTATAGTCACACCTTAACTGGTGGTTAAGAGCAAGATTTTGGAAGCAACAATGTAGGTGGCTAAATATCAGCTCTGTGACTTGGTAGAGTTCTTTGGCCTCCTTGAACCTCCCTGAGAGTGTCTCACAGGATGATTAGAAGCGTGGGCATTAGGATTGAAATGCATAAGTTCCAATTGTGTTTTTCCCACTTCTGGCTGTATTGACTACACATCCACCAGTCCAACACCAACCAGTATTTTTAGGTTCAATCGAACATTCACACTCACAAGATGACCCTGGGACATGCTTGGCACCAGTCCACTCAGAAAGATATAGGACACAAGCTAGCAGGGCAGGGAAGAGACCTGGTCTTCCTTTGAGCCAGTCCTTGCACCTGACCAGCAGCTCAGATGCAAAGAGACAAGATCCATAGCAGGCCGCGCTGGTGAAAAACCTCATGTCCTACAAGAGCAATTTCTCTCATAGCAACTCCAGAGGCGGAGCTTCCAAGGTCCCCATGAGAGGTATGCCAGAGTCAATGCCCTCAGGAAAGCCCAAAGAATGGTGTCCCTTTCAAGTATTTCTAGTTCCTGTACAGATCCTCCCAGTTCCAGATGCAATTTACCAATCAGGAGCCATTTTTATTGTAGGCAATGTTGCCTGGAAACATAGTTGACATTTGGCTCTTATCAGGTTACCGGGGTAACAGAGCTAGGAAGTCAACTGAAGGTCAAAATCTTATGCAGAAAGGGAAATGATAGCTATTATATTTTCTCTTTGCCCATAATTATCTTGGGCCAAGTTTTTAAAATCCTCTCAGCTTATCTCTCTTCTTGTCTGTAAAATGGTGATAGTAATAGTACGTATCTCACAGGTTTGTCATGAGTATTAGGAGATTGCCAACTGCTTAGCACAGTATCTAGCACATAGGAAGTGCTAAAGGAATGCTAGCTACTATTATTAATATTACTATTATTTTTATTGTTAAATTCTATACCCAGGCTAATGTCCTAAACAGAGAACAATTCAAAAAAGACGATTCAATTTACACTTCTTTAAACAGGACCTTTATTTGTTTGAACCCAAGTTTTCTGCCTTCAAAGTAATGAATGCTTATAAGTTCATTGTAATATTTGAATTTCCACACATATTCTCAAAGACTTCATTATTATATTTAGCCTAGTAAAAACTATGCCTACTCAATATATTTATATTTGAATATACCTAAAGCACGGGAGGAATCTTCAGACAACAAACATCAATTCTTTACCATAGAGTTATTTATGGAAATCTGATTCACAGACAAGGCTAGCCAGGTGCAGTTTCTTTATCATGGCTTCTGGACACTAAGTACTGGCTTGACAGAGCCAGCAGGCTTCTTCCCTTCTTGGTGAAGGGTCTGGCCACTGTGGTCCAGACCAGACTTGGAGCTCCCATGCCCATTTGCCTTACACTTCCCTGACACCTATCACACTCTTTATTAGTGGCCCAAAAGTGAACACCAAGGGGCAATTCCAAAAGCTCTTTCACCCCTGCTGGCACCACTCCATGCCACCAAGACCATAGGGAGAGGCCAACCTTCAGGACAGAGCCTAAAGCCAGAGGATCCGAGGCATGGCTGGAAGAACATGATAGGGGCAAAGGTGCAGGGAGGAGAGACAGGGTGGTCTCCAGACACAGGGGAAGACCCGAAGTCAGGAGTAAAGGCACTGACAAGGGCCAGAGCCAATTGAACAGACTGCATGCAGGGAACAAACTTAAGTCAGAGAAAGGCAGCAGCTGAAACCAGGCAATTAATAGAGACCCAGGTGATGGCCACTGAGCAACCAGTGCAGGTCGGCATCACGATCAGAAGCATGGACTTTGATATCTTGGAGACCTGGGTTCAAGCCCTGGCTCTGACTCTTACTAGCTCTGTGTCCTTGGGCAAGTCACTTGACATCACTAAGTTTCTATATCTCCATCTGTAAAGTGAGGATAAGTAACAGTACCTACCTCATATGATGATCATTCAGGCCAAAGGAGACAATGCTTACAAAATGCTTACTAATAATGCCAGGCACTACATTTTCATGGGTACCATTATTATTATATTGAGGCAACTTAGTTGGTATATTAGTTTTCTATGGCTGCTATGACAAATTACCATTTAAAACAACATAAATTTGTTATCTTATAGTTCTGTGGCTCAGAAGTCTGAAATAGGTCTCACTGGGTCAAAGTCAAGGTTTTGTCAGGGCTGCATTCCTTTCTGGAAGCTATAGAGGAGGATCTGTCTCCTTGTCCTTTCCAGACTCTAGAGGCCACCTGCATTCCTTAGCACTAGGCTGTCTTCTGCCATCTTCAAGCCCAGCAATTTTGGGCAGAAAGCTTAGCTGAACTGAGTCCTCCCCTTGATGCCCTCTCTCTGGTCTGTTTTCTGACGCCCCCTTCCACTTTTAAGGACCTTTTTGATTATATTGGGCTCACCAAAGTGATCCAGGATATTCTCTATATCTTGAAGTCAGCTGATTAGCAATCTTGATTCCATCTGCAATCTTAATTCGCCTTTGCCATGTAATCTAGCATACACACAGATTCAGGGGCATTATTCTGCCTCCCAAGATAGACCTAAGCATCAGGCATGGTCAGCCTGCCATGAATTTCCTTCCCATACTGGGCCAGTGAAGGGAAGAGAGGACAGAAATTAGGGCACACTCAAGTGAGTCCATCATGTTTACACACAAACTGGGTAGCCTTGTTCTGATATAGACATTATTGAGTCTCTAGATGTGCACTGCCTTAAATGAAGTTACCCAAAAATGATTTTTCCATTTATATTATAAAGAAAATGATTTTTAAAAATCTTTAGTTGAACATAAATATCTTTGTAGACCAGGAACAGCAGATGCCATACACGGGCCTCCATGCCCCTATTCCATTTTCATGGCAAACATCACTAACCAATCATAGCATTCTTTCTGTCCTTTTCAACACAGCACCCAGGCACTCAATACTGGCCAACTGGGGCCAGTATTTATTACAGGTGCGCTGACTCATGCCTGTAATCCCAGCACTTTGGGAGGCCAAGACAGGAGGATCACCTGACATCAGGAGTTCAAGACTAGCCTGGCCAACATGGCAAAACCCCATTTCTACTAAAAATACAAAAATTAGCTGGGTGTGGTGGTGGGCGCCTATGGCCCCAGCCACTTGGGAGGCTGAGGCAGGAGAATTGCTTGAACCCAGGAGACAGAGGTTGCAGTGAGCTGAGATTGCACGACGGCACTCCAGCCTGGGCAACAGAGCGAGACTCCATCTCAAAAAAAGAAAAAGAAAAAAAAAAAAAGAAAACTAGGCCGGGCACAGTGGCTCATGCCTGTAATCCCAGCACTTTGGGAGGCCGAGGGGGGTGGATCATGAGGTCAGGAGTTTGAGACCAACCTGGCCAACATGGTAAAACCCCGTCTCTACTAAAAACAAAAAACAAACAAACAAACAAAAATCAGCCAGGCGTGGTGGCGTGCACCTGCAATCTCAGCTAAAGAGAGTATAGGCAGGAAAACTGCTTGAACCCAGGAGGTGGAGCTTGCAGTGAGCCAAGATCGTGCCACTGCACTCTAGTCTGGGTGACAGAGCAAGACTCCATCTCAGAAAAAAATAAATAAATAAATAAAATAATAAAAAAAATAAAAAAAATTATAAAAGAAAAAAATACTGGCCAATGGGCCTTGGCATGTGAAATTATTTTTAAAATGCTCTTTTCCATACCTAATTAGGCACTAAGTCCTGGTATTAGCAGATATTATCTTTGTAATAACACTTTTTTAAAAGGTACCTGGTTACCTGGAGTTAATGAGTGATAAAACCCTCTCAGGCTCTAAATATGACAACCCCACATGTACACATAACCCGGGCATACAGTGAACTACACAGAAAACTCTGTTAAGTGAAGGGAGTCTGTTTCTAGACAAAGAGTATTTTGGGAGGGAAATCAGAATAAATCCCTGCATTCCTGGATGCTCAGGGCTTGTACTTCAGATCCTAAGCACTTAAACTTCATGACTTGCAAATTAAAAATAAACCAACATGTACTGAAACCTGCCGGTCTGAGGAGAAAGTGCAAAGTTCTTTCATTTCAGCAAAGAAAAACAACAATAATGACAAGGAGACTCTGGGGCCACAGCCTCCTTCTGGAAAAGCCAGCTATAGAGTCACACTGCACTGTATTTAAGGAGTCAGTCAGAAAGAACCCACTCCTGGAATGCAAGAAGCTTGAACAGATGAGAGAACACCCAGGCAGGCACTTAATTAAAGAATGAATCAAGAGCAATAGTGAATTCTCAAAGACACCCATATGATACTCCTCATGGGACACAGACCACTTAGCTGCAGTGGAAACTCCATCCAGATTATATGCTGTTAATTTAATAGAAAACCAAGTGAGTATATAATACAGTGAAATGTCAACTACTGAAAGACTATTCTTCTAGAAAGGCTTTCAAACCCTGAAAGTAAGCCAAAAGAATTTTTTTCCCCAGCAAGGATCTTTCGTGGTCAAAAAGAGCGCCTTAGAGCAAGGAGCATCATAGCCAAACATTCGAAGAGAACCTGGAACATAATGGGTGAATTTGCCCCCAGGTAGAATGGTTTGACTGACCATGTCAATAAGAAAGTCCAGCTTTTCTGTACCCTAAAGAAGTAATGGGATGGAAGAAAGAGGGAGAGGAAGATGTGGGAGAGATATACAATCACTCACACACACACACACACACACACACACACACTCTGTGATAGTTAATTTATTTTATTTTTTGAGACAGGGTCCCACTCTGTCACCCAGGCTTCAGTGCAGTGGTGCAATCACGGCCCACTGCAGCCTTGATTTCCCAGGTGATCCTCCCACCTGAGCCTCCTAACTACAGGCACGCACCACCATGCCTGGCTAATTTTAAAAAAAATTTTTTAGAAGGGGGTTTTCGCCATATTGCCAGGCTGATCTTGAACTACTATACTCAAGCGATCTGCCCACTTTGGCCTCCCAAAGTGCTGAGATTACAGGCATGAGCCACCATGCCTGGCCTGTGATGGTCAATTTTAGGTGCCAAATTGACTGTATTAGGAAATACCTAGAGTGAGGGTGTTTCCAGAAAAGGAGCATGAGAGTAGAAAAGACCCACCCTCAAGGTAGGCAGGCATCATCTAATCAGCTGAGGGCCCTAATAGAGCAAAAACAGACAAAAAGTGAACTGGTCTCTCCCCAGGGGCTGGCATACACTGCCATACACTCTTCTCCTCCTGGTTGGACATCAAACTCCAGGCTCTCCACCCTTTGGACTACAGGACATACACTAGCTGCTCTCCCCTCGGGTTCTCAGGCTTTCAAGCTCAGACTGAGAGTTACACAATCAGCTTCCTGGTTCTGAGGCCTTTGGGCTACGTACTTTGGACTTCTGAGTTGATGCAGGAATGAATTAAGACTTTTGGGGCAACTGGAATGGAATGAATGTATTTTGCATGTGAGAAGGACACAAATTTTGGAGGCTAGGAGCAGAGTGCCATGATTTGAATGTGTGCCCCAAAATTTCATGTGTTGGAAACTTAATCCCTCCATCCTCATGAATGGATTAATGTTGCTATCATGAGAGTGGGTTTGTTATCACAGGAGTAGCTTTGTTGTAATAGCAAGACCTCTCTGGCTCTCCTGCTCTTGCCCTTTTGCCATGTGAATACTTTCCACAATGTTATGATGCACAAGATGCCAGCACCATGCTCTTGGACTTCCCAGCCTCCAGAATTGTGAGCTAAATAAACTTATTTTCTTTACAAATTGCCCAGTCCATGGTGTTCTGTTATAGCAACAGAAAACGGACTAAGACACACACACCCACACACACACACACACACGAGAATAACAGTGTAAAATTAGAGGGCTAATGAGTGATGGCTGGCATTGGCAATGAAGAAGGGGCTGAGGATAAATAGTTTAGGAGAAGCTGCAAACAAGTTCTGTGGTTTATGCAGACAAATGCCTCAATACAGTACCCCTGGCAAACACAAAGACCCTCTGCCATGCAGGAGTGAGTCTATGGGATGCATTTGTGGTGCTGTGCAGTGAGTCACATGAAGTAGCCCACCTGAACACAGTCCCATCTGCATTCTCGAAGCAGTGTCTTTTTCCTTCATAGCACTGTCACAGTTTGTGGTTATATATTCAGTTATGTGGTGTTTTTTTTTTTAATATCCAGCTCTCTCACTAGAATGTAAGCTTTGAAAGGCAAGTTTCATGCCAGCTTGTTTACTGACTCATCATCACCTGGCACAGCGTGATTTAAACACATGAGAGGTTTGATAAATATTTGTTGAATGAAAGAATGAACGAACTAATAAAGGAAAAGCAAATGAACACATGAATATGAAGGCATTTGGGCTTTGTGAAGGAATCTGGGCATTTCCCAAGCTGAGAAAAGAGAAAGGCAATTTAGGCAGAAGGAAGAGTCAAATGCGTGGGAACATGAAAGAAAAGGCAGCTTGTAGTGACCAATGGAGTTACTGCCACCCTGAGATATCCCACACTCGGGGACATGTAATAGATGTCTCAGTACCACCTATCAGGTGGGTGAGGTCTTTGCACTGGAAGACCGACACACTATTCCACCCACAAAGTCGAGAATTACATCTTATTTTCTGGTAGCTCAAATTCAAGAAATCGTTGAACACCTATTGTGTACAGCACTGGGATAGGCACTGTGGATGATACAAAGCTGTAAGACATGCTTCCTATCGAGGCCAGGAGAGGGTAACCAGAGAAGCACGTATATAACTAGAGCCCAAGGGGATGTGTGTGCAGTGTCCCAAGGAAAGCGTGACCTGCAAGCTGTGCAGGTTCAGAGGGGAGCAAGGTTGCTGCTGGCAATGGGGATTTTATCTTTTAAATGTTAAAACATTCAATCCAGTGTGCTTTCACTAAGTCCCTATGTCCCCAACATAGTTCTTGTATTTATGGAGGAGCAAAAAGCAACAGGAAGTCAAGAGGTACACTGAGCTCGTCTCCCTGCTCCCCAGTGAGTTCTGTCCTTGCAGGTAAGAACTCATGCTGTGCACCCAGGCCCACGGGCCTTGAAGTATCTCTTGGCTCTACTCGCCAGAATCTTCCCAAAAGGGATGGCAGGAGGATGACAGAGCCTCAGCAGTCACAGGGAGGCAGGCTCCTGAGAGAAAAGGATGCAGATAGGAAAGACAGTATGTTTCATAAGCAAACCAGTAATGTAGTCATTTTGCATACAAATCATCCTTCAGTTGGTTTCAGACCTACAGGGCTGGGCTGTGAGGTCCTTTACAGTCCCCAAGTGTGCCCCCAGCTCAGACGGAACCCAGCTTGCAGAGAGGGGCTGTAATCAGAGAGCTTAGGTAAAGAAAACACTGCTGGAAATGATCTGTTACAAAGATGCCAGTTACCAAGGAGGTTGCTAAGGGAAGCTGGCAAGTTAGCTAGAGCTAAGTCAGCTCTCCACTACATAAACACTTGAGCTACAGAACCATGAGGTAGGGACCAGGGGTTCAGAAGAAAAGTTCAATGCAGGGGTAACATGAAGCAGAACAGTCCTCTGGGATTGATTAGTGAGTCTGCAGTTTCTAACGGCAAGATGATAATGCCTTTCTCCTTTCGCTCCTTTCACTTTATGGAAGAAAAATGAGGCTCTCAGGTATTGAAGCAAAGCTACAACCCACAAAGCAGATTACCCTGGAAACAGACTGGACAAGGGCCTCCCAGAACTGCCTCCCAAGGCCATTCTACCCAGAGCCTCAGAGAGGTGACCAGTCACTGGGCAAGCTTTCAACACAAAATTAATTACCTAGGTCCAGGGACCACCAGGACTACCATATCATTCCCCAAGGTAAGGGCAGGGGACAAAGAACTAAGTGAGAAAAAGATGAGGAGATAGTGAAAACACCCACGGACGTTTGCCTTGAGTTTTATTTAATGTTTGCATAAGCTTGTCCTTAATAAAGACATTTTATCTCTTACATAATAAGGTGTGAAGGTTGATGCTTTAAATATGTGGGGTCTTTTTTTTTTAATTTTTGAGACAGCGTCCCATTTTGTTACCAGGCTGGAATGCAGTGGCGCAGTCATGGCTCACTGCAGCCTTGAACGCCCAGGCTCAAGTGATTCTCCCACCAGAGCCTCCTGAGTAGCTGGGACCACAGGCATGTGCCACCACGCCCTGCTAATTTTAAAAAAAAAATTTTGTAGAAACGAGATCTTGTTATGCTGCCCAGGCTGGTCTCGAACTCCTGGGTTCAAGCAATCCTCCCACCTCAGCCTCTCTAAATGCTGGGATTACAGGCATGAGCCACCATGCCCGGCTGATCTGTGGGGCCTTGATCAAAAAATTCTTAAGAGAATTGGGAGCAAAGTTGGTTTGATAACAAGACAAGACACGTAGTTACCACCTGGTGGCAGCATATCTAAACTAAAGACTTGTGAGTGTGACGTGTGTTTGTGTGTGTGTGTGTGTGTGCATGTATACACCCACGCAAGCAAGTTCAGGGGAAGAAGAGATTGGAGCAGAATTGTACAATCTCAGGGTCAGAACCCAACACCTCTCTCCAGCCCCATTTCAATTAACACTGGTAGCTTCCCCTATAACCTTCCAACTCAGGTGGTTGTCTTGGATTCTCTTTGGAGAAGCAACCTCATTACCACCCCTTTCCCAAACTCAAGTCAGAAAGATTTGTCCCAACAACAGTTAGGTGATCTCCAAAGCAGTGATCTGAAAGTGGCCTAAAGCCTGCCACCCTAAAGCCCGTTTGTCCTGTGATTGAATCAATGAGTGAGCAAGTGAGTGAATGAACACAGCCTAATTTCCTTAATATGGTTATTTTCAGGCTCTAGGGTTACCACAGTCAATGGTGGGGCACTGATAAACGTGGCAATCTAGACATTTAGAAATAGCTCCTGTATAAGTGTCCATCTCAGGGCTGACAAATGCAGACCCTAGACGGGCAGGCCAGGAGAGCCCTATATTCCAGTGGGACAGCAGACAGATTTGCCTCCTGGGAATTCGAAGACACAGATTCCTGATCCAGTCCTCCCTTGATGGGACTTAAGTAAGTTACTAAATCTTGGAGCCTTAGTTTTCTTTCCTGTGAAATGGAGATCATCCCATTCACTAAACCCTGGGATGGTCAGATGAGATCACAGAGATACAGGCAGTCCATGGACTTTTAAAGGGCTGCCAGATGTTCCAAGTTATTATTCTGCTGGGCGGTGCTGCAAATACGCATTTTAGATTTAGCAGTTTGTCCTTCATCCTACTCCTTTTTTTTTTTTTTTTTTTTTTTTGAGATGGAGTCTCACTCTTTCGCCCAGGCCAGAGTGCAGTGGCACTATCTCGGTTCACTGCAAGCTCCGCCTCCTGGGTTCACGCCATTCTCCTGCCTCAGCCTCCCGAGTAGCTGGGACTACAGGCACCTGCCATCACGCCCGGCTAATTTTTTGTGTTTTCAGTAGAGACAGGTTTCACCGTGTTAGCCAGGATGGTCTCCATCTCCTGACCTCGTGATCCACCCGCCTCGGCCTCCCAAAGTGCTGGGATTACAGGTGTGAGCCACCACGCCCGGCCTTTTATCCTACTTCTTTATGAATTAAGCTGCCTTGTCACCTACAGAGCCACTGTTAGTAAAATAAATTATTCCTCCCCAGGTCCAAGTTGCTGCTGCTTCTGAGCCAGGAGGTAAGTGATCATTCTTAAGGTTAAACTCGACAGCCACAGAGACAGAAACACAAACCAAACCATGTCTAGAGTTAGAAAATTCAGAGTTCATATAACTGGGGAAATGAAAAATGTGGGCCGGGCACGGTGCCTCATGCCTGTAATCCCAGCACTTTGGGAGGCCAAAGCAGACGGATTGCTTGAGCTCACAAGTTCAAGACCAGCCTGGGTAACATCACAAAATCCCGTCTATATGAAAAATACAAAAAATTAACTGGGCATGGTGGTTCACACCTGTAGTCCCAGTAACTCAGGAGGCTTAGGTAGGAGGATGGCTTGAGCTGGGGAGGCAGCGGTTACAGGGAGCTGAGGTTGTGCCACTGCACTCCAGCCTGAGTAATAGAGCCAGACCTTGTCTCAAAAAAAGCAGAAAGAAAGAAAGAAAAGAAAAGAAAAGAAAAGAGAAAAGAAAAAAAAAGAAAAATTAGTGGGTTTCCTTTTCCCATGCAAAAAGCAGCCAAATTTGACAGCCTGCCTCCCCGCTGGTAGCCTCCTTCCAGCTCCACGGCATCCAGAAGCCCCCTGGCCCGGGTGACTTCACAAGTTGCCAGTTGGCTACAAAACCAGGCTAGCTCCAGAGCACACTGCTGCCTTGGGAAGCCCTGGTAAACCTCACCGATCCTGCTGTGAGGGGCCCAGCAGACCAGGAATAATGGGAGAGACACCTGTGGCATTCCCTGCAGGTTTCCAGTGCTGTGGTGGGAGCATGGCATGTGTTAGAACATCCAGGGGGACAGCAAGTGTAAGGCTCTGTCAACACTAAACTGCCAATAAAGTAGGGCATTCTTTAATTGTCCAGTAGTTTCATAGCAAAGACACAGGGCAGAAAGGATGATGCAGTCTCCAGATTCAAGTGGGTACTGGTGGTTCTCCAAGTGTTCTTTTGTGAGTGAGTCCCTATTCCACAATGGAAAGGACTGGGACTTACCCACTTCCCCGCCTGTATCTCCAACACCCAGAAGAGATCAGTAACTGAAATGTACCAGATGCTCCAGAAATGCTTATTAGGTATATGGATAGGACTATGGGCAAGGCTAGGGGGCACCAGAGGCTGCTTTGTTATCCAATATCTGGAGCTGCAGATAGGGGAGGAAAGGCTATAGAGGCTAGATGGTTTTTCCAAAAGGAACCACGACTAAAATACGTGGTGTTGGATAACAATTTCTGCAGAATATGGTCCTAATGACAGAGAAATCTGGATTCAAATCTGGGCTCTATCACTGATTGGCTGTGACACTTTGGGAATGTTCAGCCCCTCTGTGCCTCTGTTTCCCCATTTGTAAAGTGCAGGTAAGAAAAGCATCCTAGCGGGGTAACTTTCGGACTTCAGGTCCGAAATCAAGGGTGTGGATGGTAGCGTTGGTGCTTTCTCTCCCCACATCCATGCCAAGGCACAGCTCATTCTGGAAGAGCTTCCACCAGCACTTCCAAGCCTCCCAGTAGGGTGCTGGAGAGGAGCTTTTACTGCTCTTTCCCCTAAAGGAGCACCCAATCTGAATGGCAAACACCTAACAACTGCTGGACCACATCTTGCAGGTTCTGGGTCAGTGTCAAAGGCCTGCTGGCATCAAAGACTGCCTCTGGCCCTCTGACCAACCTATGCCTTCTCTCCAAGGCATCGTGTTGGTGCCTGCTCTTCCATGAGTTCATGGATGGGAAAGTCAGGCCTGCCTCCCTGTGGGCCCAGGGCCCTACTGTCTTCTTTTCAGGCTGAAGGCTTGTAATACTCAATATAGCCCATTCCAGAAATTCCCCCATCCATAATGCTGATACCTTGGTGGATACTTCTCTTTCTTGAATCTATTAATGAAAACCAGACAGAAGGAGGGCTAAGTCTCCAGTAGTGCCTCCACGTGCTTAGCATTTGATAGCAAATGATGGTAACACATGAATAAGCTTCTTAGAGGGCCTGCTGTGTGGGTCTCCTGCTTCAACTCCAGTATGTGCGTGGAGATCAGATCCACTGTTACCTAGATCAGCAGTTCTCAAGGGTGGTGGCACTGCCCCCTGGGGGCGTTTGGAAAATCTATGAGGGTATTTTGGGTGGTCACTGAGGAGACGGCATTTAGGAAAAGGGGGAAGGACCCTAGACATCCTGCTATGTGTGGGACAGCCCTGCCCAATGAAGAGATGTTTCATGTCCCTCATGACTTTCAAATATTCCCCTAGACATATATATAAGTTTTAAAAAGTACGTATGATACGTATTTATACTTATGTGTATATTTCTACATATCTGTGTATATGTACAAGTATGTCTGTATTTTTAAATTTAATGTCAGCAGATACAAGCAAAAATATAGACAAATATACCTATCATTTTATTACTAATTATTACCAATGCCATATTGGCTGGGAGTCACAAGTCACTAACTTCTCTCAACTCAGTTATACATTCCTATTGTGTTTTCAGTTTAGGTGTTGGAGGGGAACTTTTACTGCTCATTCACTTTTGCCAAAATGCATTACTTTTGCATTGGAAAAAACAAGATAATAAAAAGTGGGCAAAGTCTGTTAGACAGTTTATAAGAAAAATCATGATCCTGAAGAATGATATTTTGAAAATAAGTTTACTATATATTAATGCAATAAAATCAAATTACCCCTCGCTCCACAAAAAAATCTGCTTATTATTTTCTGAGCCTAGAACCTAAACTGTTTCACATATAAACACATCTTATTTTTGTAAACACTTAATTTTTTAGAAATTCAGTTTCTATGAAAATGGAAAGGAAATCATAAAGAGTTGTTCACCATCTAGGAAAATCCAGGTGCCAATGCCAACATTGTTCCCATCATTTGAGCCACCAAGACTGCAAATGTGTCAGTTAATGTTTGAAGCCGTTGACAGCGATTCTGAGTGTGTCTGCATCTAACCATTTTGTCATGACTTCTAGTGCAGGCATGTTTGAGTATGCCCTCTTCTTTAATTTCTCTTTCCTATTTCAATTAGGGAAGTATATTTGATTTCTGAGAATTTTATATGTAGGTAGGTTATACAATACATAAAGCTCATGTCAGAGTAGGAAAATGTTTGTTATAAAAAGGACCCATGGAGACTGAGGGCTGAGAGCCACTGACTTGGCCTCTCAGATCACGAGGCAATGACTTCATCAATTCTGACTTCCAGATATTTGCTTAAACTCTCCCAGCAGTCATAACAGAGGAAGTTTGGAGAAGAATTCTGCTTGTCACAGCACATGACTCCAGCCCTAGCTTTGTGTAAAACAGGACCTTCATCTCTCTGGGGTGAAGTGAGGGTACGTAGGGACTGCCCCACGCCGTCTTCAACCGGAATGAAAAAAGCTGTTTCTCAGCAGAAAGGTGAAAGCAGAACTCGGCTGTGCTACTTACAGAGGTCTTCAGTGGCAGCTGGGACAAAGGCAGCCATGGACTCATAGAGATCCTCGTCACAGCCAGGGTTGAGCGAGCATTTCATAAGCAGGTCTGTGGAAAGGTGGGCCATGGACTCGTACACAGCGTCAGCCTCCTCCCCTTGCATCAGTTCCTCTTTAATGTGACTCTTGAGCATGTCCACCGTTTCCTGAAAGAGAAGATGAGGCCCACGGCGCCCTGAGGCAGCCTGACTTTCTGGGTGGAACTTGGCCCCTGAAGGCACTTGTGGCCAGCAAAGTAAAGGCTCTCATGAGTCAGGATTACAATTGGTTGTGTGTATTTGTATTTTCCCACCTGACTGAAAGCTCCTTGAGGCCAGGCTTCCCACCTTTTTTAGTTTCTTTCATGTTTTTGTTTTAATCTTCATATCTTCCTACAACACTAAGCACAGAGTTAGGCACTCAGGAAATACTCATTAAATGTCCACTGACCAGAGGATACAAATTAAAAATTACTTTCCCATGGCCTGGTGTGGTGGCTCACACCTGTAATCCCAGGACTTCAGGAGGCCAAGGCGAATGGATCACCTGAGGTCAGGAGTTCGAGACCAGCCTGGCCAAAATGGCAAAATCTCATCTCTACTAAAAATACAAAAATTAGCCGGGCATGGTGGAGCACTCTTGGAATCCCAGCTACTCGGGAGGCAAAGGCATGAGAATTGCTTGAATCCAGGAGGTGCAGGTTGCAGTGAGCCAAGATCGCACCAGTGCACTCCAGCCTGGGCAACAGAGCAAGACTCTGTCTAAAAAAAAAAAAAAAGAATACTTTCCCATGAGTACCTTTTAAATGTCAGGTACAATGCTAGGTGTTTGCCTATACCCTATCTCCTGTAATCCATTCCACTACAGCTTGAGAAAGGTATAATATTCTCTAGTTTACAGACGAGAAAAACAAAGCTCACAAAAATCTAGTATCTTACTCAAGGGCTTGCAATCCTGATTTCTGATCTTTCTTCTACACCCTAGTGGTTCCTCCAAAGGGAAAAAATGACACAAGAAGGTGTGACCTTTATTGACTAGCCACGCAGAAATTCAAATGAGCTGAACAGGAATGCAGCTAAGGTGTTCTTGCCCTGTGTGCAGTCAGAGGTCACTCCGCAGCTTGGCACACTAGCCCCTGTCAGGAACCCTGACAGTTTCCAGGGGTTCCAGCCTCGATTTTATGTCCTATGTGCCCAAAAGGAGAGATGATCTTGGATAAAGTGTCCTGACATCAGAAAGGTTCTCCCCTGCCTCCCACTGCCATCCTGCCTCCATGTGATTGTGAAGCCAGAGAGGTGACTTCCCTGAAACCCCTGCACAACTTTTCCTGGTAAGAAACTTTGCTGTTTCACAATCCTTATTTCAGCATCAACCCACAAAAATCCTCATTTTCACCACCACTGCCCTAAGATAGCTAATCTTTTATTGACACTTCGTTAGTTTCCTCACGAGACCCAATAAACCAGATGACCGCTGTGAAATGTTGGAGATTCAAGATCTCACCTTTGGTTTTGATGTGGTGAAAAAAGGAAATGGGACAGTTCTAAGAGGCCATAAGCAACACAAAGGGACAGTCTTTTGGTCACAATGCTGAAGCTGCATCGGTTGAAGGTGACCATAGGGAGAAAGCAAAGATGCTATGACCTAGATTAACTTCAGCACAAAATGAAAGTGCATCTTTAAACATCCCAGTTAAATACAGCAGGATAACAAACCCTGGCTTCAGTATCAAACTAGGTGCAAATCCTGTCTCTGCCCTGAATAGTTTGTGGCCCTAAGCACAATGACCGTGCCTTTCTAAGCCGCTTTCCTCTTTTGTAAAGTAAGGCTTGCAATACTGTCAACTTCAAAGGATTGTGGTGGGGATTCAATGAGATAATACATTTTAAAATCAAATACATTCAATAAATACTAGTTACTACTATGAACACAGTAGGTTATTAATAAAAACTATTGGCATGGAAATGAAATGCTACATTTGGTACATTTGTGACTTTAAGAAAAAACTGAGTAAATACACCCAGACTGAGAGCACCTTTTAGCCTTATTTGTGTCAGTGATGCCCAAAAAAAGGACTCACACCATTTTTTTAAAAACACTTATACACCTGTAAACACTGGGAAGTCCCCTCTGTGCCTCCGTGAATCACTGTCTTGTAGATTTTCCAACACAGAGCAGAGAGTTAAGTTTCTGGGGCGATATCAGGCTCCATCCTGTCTGGAGGTCGAGAGCAAGACTGGGCTATGTTTATTGCTCCCTGTGAGGTCACAGCCCCATGCGAGAGGCTGAGATATTCTCACGTACCCTCTGGGAGTCTGTGAAGAAGGAGGAAAACCACGAGGGACTGGGATCAGGAAGAGCAGCTGCTTCCTAGGCATCAGAGGCAATATTGCGGCATGGAATAAGATGTAGACGTGGGGTGCGATCAGCCTCAAAGAAGGACCCAAAAGTCAATGTTCGAGGAGGAGCTGAGGGCCCCAAACCAGATGATCAGATAAACTGGGCATACCTGCCTGTCTTAACACGGGACCCAGGCAGAGGGTTAGAAAGAGAGAGCGAGGCTGTCAGCAGAAGGTGCGCCTTAGAGTTGCTGCCCTGATGCCTTTCCAGGTGCACAGCTTTATTGTGGTTTCTGCTGAAGAAGAAACCAAGCCCAATACAGTTCACTGGGGCCTGAAGGTGGGTGAGGCAGCATCCCACCATGGTGCCCTGGAGGCAGGTGAGGAGGTGGGGGGAGATGATCAGCCTCTACCTTCAGCAGATTCACTCTATAAAGGTTTCTGTAAATTCTTTGCGGGTGAACCTCAGTGCTTAATAGAAATGATTCCCTTTTACCTTCAAAAGAACTCTATGACTCGAACTATGATTATCTTCCTTCTGCATATTAGGAAACTGAGAGAGGATACGTGACTTACCCAACGTCACAAGGCTAACAAGTGTTGGTACAGGAATTCGGACCCAGGTCCATGTGACTCCAGACCTCATTTCTTAAGCCCACACATACTGCCCACGGCCAGAAGAGGCACATGAGGACATGCTAGAGATAAAATCTGTTCGTATTTTGGGTGAAAGGGCAGCCATACTACCACAGAGTGCATTTCCAATCCTGGGCCCCTCCTGCCTTGACCTTACCACATACTCGTCGATGAACTGCCGTAGGTCCCTGAAGCCGTGTTTCTCAGCGATGGTGTTGGGGTAGTGGCCATGCTTGTTGGCCACGCTGTATGCCTGCAGGGCTCCTGGGCAGGTGAGCAACAAGGCAGTGAGGTTCTTCAGTCCATACTTTGCAGCAAAATGCAACAGGGTGGGCAGCTCTTCATCCCTCTGATCTGAAAATTATCAAGGAAAACTTAATAGACAGATAAAAATAAAGGCACAGGGTGCCCTTGTTCATGGAGATGAAGCTGCCAAGACTAGCATGGCAACAGAAGGCACTCAGCCATTACTTATTGATTGACTGACCTAACATCTAACAGCTTCCTTCAGGACACCACTGAAGATCATGTCCTCAGATGCAGAGGAAATAATTTTTTTTTTTTTGAGATGGAGTCTCACTCTGTCACCCGGGCTGGAGTGCAGTGGCACAATCTTGGCTCACTGCAACCTCTGCCTCCCAGGTTCAAGTGATTCTCTCGCCTCAGCCTCTCAAATAGCTGGGATTACAGGCGTGCATCACGCCTAGCTAATTTTTGTATTTTGAGTAGAGATGGGGTTTCACCATGTTGTCCAGGCTGGTCTCATACTCCTGACCTCAAGTGATCCACCTGCCTCGGCCTCCCAAAGTGCTGGGATTACAGGTATGAGCCACCCCACCCGGCCATAACATTTTAATTAATTAGCAAATCTAATAATGAATACCCTACCATCTTCTCTAACAGGACTGGAGAATCCTGAGAAAAAGTACCAATTCAAAATATGCCGGGTTTGTTTAAAGGCTTAACTAACAGCCACACAGTACAATAGGAATCATGTTTTGAACTTCTCTGCAAAGTTCAGAGCATGTATTTCTTAAAGCTATTGTTTCGTGCTGATTAAAAGAAAGCTGTTCATCCTCTTAGCCCTTATTCCTAATTTCATGATAAGTACACCAAGTAATCCTGGCTATGTTCCTTAGACTTTCCGCTGCCTTTAGTTCTCAACCAGAAAATACTTCCAGACTATCACAAAAGGACCTGGGAGGATAAGTAAGATAGTATTCAGAATCTTCCTATTCAGGGGAGATTTTGAACATTGGTCTTAATGCACACAAGCCCTGCCAGGACGTCAGTTCACTCTCTAATTGGTGGAAAGCAAAGTACTCCAGAGAGGTGCTAGGTCCCCACGGACCCCTCCACCTACTGACATCTGAATACAGCAAGTTAAACTCAACCAAGAAAATGGACATGTTTGTGTTTGCGGAGCTGGGGATAAATCTCTTTTTTCATAAACGTTTATTTTTAAGCCCAACAACTTTATAGACATATATTTATATACAAATGTATATTTTTTAACATGACAAACCCAGCCTTCTATTCCAAATATGACCTTGGAATGAAGGGTCTGAAAATATTCCCAGGATCTCCAATTGTCAGGCTATGAAATACTTTCTCCTAAGCCCCAAGCTTAATAGAGAATAGTCACATCTACGAAAGTGCTGCAAGAACATTCCATAGTAGGAAAATGGGGAGAGGCAATACGAAAGAGAATCCCCCAGGAGAAGGCCTTGAAAGTCATGCAAACTCATCCTCATGGTTCTCTTAGACTATAGAAGGATGGAACGTAGGCAGAAGGTAACCAGAGACTTGGGTCCCATTTGTGTAGTGCAACCATGGCATGAAGTAACGGTGGTGTCCACAGAAACACTACAATAGGCATCCTGTCCAGAACACCAAGCATCATCCCTGTGCAAGGGGTGTGACTCTCCCAGCTCCCAGCATGTCACATGTGCACAAGAGGCTGCTCCTCCTTCATTAAACAACTACTTGTTTAGAGCCTACAAAGAGCCAGCCACCCAGGAGCAGTTCCAGCCCTCACTGAGCAGACAGCCTAGCAAAGAAGACAGACACAGCTGAGGAGTGCTAGGTCAATGGCACCCAACATGCTGGTGGTCGGGGGTGCCAAAGCAGGTGAATGGAACCTACTGGAGGTTTGGAGAAGGTCTTCTGGGGAAGTGCTACCTAAGCTGCTATAGGGAAGTGAGAGAAGTTAGCCAGGTAAACAGCAACCAAGGCAGGAAGGAAGGACTGTCTTTCCATGAGTCTAAGTGGCAAGAGACAGGTGAAAAAAGCTCATACCTCCTGCAGATCAAAGCATAGAAAAGACAAGGAGTGTGGAGAGAGATGAGGGCTTGTTTACAGGTTAAGCAGTTTGGATTTTATCTAGAAGGCAACTGGGAACCTCCCCTGACAGTACTTAGCTTACCTGCTCCTCATGCTATCCCTATGAGGAATAATCATAACAAGCTCCAGTGGCTTACGCCAAACCAATTTAAAATCACTCATTTCCTACTCCTCTGTAAGCCACCACATGTGTTTTGAGAAGGGGGCAAAGTATTCAGATTTGCAATTTAGAAGAATGAGGCTAACCAGTCAAGAATGAGTCCTTATCACAGGATAGGTTATAGAGAAGGGACCCAGAAGAGTTACAGCAGAAAGTAAACGTGTATGTTGATGGGATGCTGAAACCAGCGTGGGCTGGAATCAGCCCACGTTGGTTTCCTGAGGTTTGACTGTCAACTTACTTGTCATCATATCTTCTTCTTCCAGCTGGTTGATTCCAAAGAGGTGCAGTCCGCTTGCAGGGATATTGTTCTTCAGGGATTCGGTTAGCAGTTTATCAAGGGTCTCTGTGTTGTAGGGCACAATTTTAAAGGCCTGAAAACAAAAGTGAAGATGGTCAGATCTGAAATCCAGCTCTCTTCCATCCCACAGATTCAAGACTGATAAGCCATGAGCAGAAATTACATGCCCAGAAAGCTCAGGTTTCCTCGTAATATCCTTACCTGACACATGAATTCCACAGGATTCGCGGCATTGGACAATAAATTCCCAATTTCTTCCATGTCAGTATAATAGCTGATAATGGTTTCACACACCACTAAGTCCCCAGAATATATCTTCAGAGAAACGTTCCCAGATGAAAGGTCTGAACAGAAGAAAAGACACTATCAAAATTCCCAGGAAAAACAAGCATCCAGGGAAAAGTGGCTGTGGATATACACACTCCATCTGAGTGGTGAGAACACTAATTGGGGGCTGGAAGAAAGATCTTGGAGGTGAGCTGGGGCGGGAGTGACGGAAAGGGTGGAGGTAGCAGGTGAGCAAACCAGCACATGGGCAGGGCTCTGGGCCACAGCAATTTATCCTCATTGGGGTTGCAACTTAATTTTCAAAAAATTTTCATCTTTTTACTCACTACTGTAGGCCCAGTGCCTCAATGAACAGGAAGAAAATTTGGGTTTAAGGCACTTTACACAAAGGCCAGTGGTCACAGAAGGAGGGAAAAACCATGGGAGGTGAAACTGTGTTTCTGCCACATTGGGGCAGCTGAACTGGCTCACTGCAAGTCATGAGCTGCTGTCATGACTACGCGCTCTCCCTGGGGCGGGATGCTATACCACAGGAAGGGGTTTTGAGGGGGCAAGAGAAAATTAAAAATAACACCAACCACAGAGATTCACAAAAGAGGAAATGCGACAATAGAGGCCATGGAAAAATATTTACCCACACTAGTAATCAAAGAAATGCATATGAAAACAATGGACTACTCTTTAAAAAATATCAAAGTAGCCGGGCGCCATGGCTCACGCCTGTAATCTAGCACTTTGGGAGGCCGAGGTGGGTGGATCATGAGGTCAGGAAATTGAGACCATCCTGGCTAACATGGTGAAACTCCGTCTCCATTAAAAATACAAAAAAATTAGTCAGGCGTGGTGGCGGGTGCCTGTAGTCCCAGCTACTTAGGAGGCTGAGGCAGGAGAATGGCGTGAACCTGGGAAGTGGAGCTTGCAGTGAGCTGAGATCACGCCATTGCACTCCAGCCTGGGAGACAGAGCAAGACTCTGTCTCAAAAAAAAAAAAAAAAATCAAAGTAGCAAACATATTTAAGATGATAATACCTGGCATTGGTGGCATTGGTGACAGCATAGCAAATAAGCAATGAAGCCCTATGTCATCACATTCACAGCGGACTACTTACTGGGAGCCTTCACGGAAATGGTGTACTCATTCTCCAGCTTGGCTTCCATCCTTACAGAGGGAGAATCCTCAGGAGAAAACTCTGCTTCCGTCGCCACCCTGTCATCCAACTTACATCTCACAATAACGTAGACAGTGGTTTCTGCCTGAAACGGGAGGCCAGTCATTGTCCCCTCTCCCTCTCAGATCCCCGTAGGGTGTTGGGCCCGAGGTTCTCCCCAGTTCTCTTGCCCTAGCTCTACCTAGTGAGAGTCCTTGGGGACAGGGTGGACTCAGTGGTCCAGTGCTGGGCAGTGAACTGTTTGCTACCAGTCCCAACGAGACAAGTCACAAAAACCAAGAGTAAATATTTACAGCAATTGGATGGAGTCATTTTATGTCTGTTGAAGCTGATAATAATAACAATAATAATAATAATAATAATAAAACTTAGCCGGGCACGGTGGCTCACGCCTGTAATCTCAACGCTTTGGGAGGCCGAGGTGGGTGGATCACAAGGTAAGGAGTTTGAGACCAGCCTGGCCAACATGGTGAAACCCCGCCTCTACTAAAAATACAAAAATTAGCCAGGAGTGGTGGTGGGTGCCTGTAGTTCCAGTTACTCAAGATGCTGAGGCAGGAGAATCACTTGAACCCAGGAAGCAGAGGTTGCAGTGAGCCAAGATCGCGCCACTGCACTCCAGCCTGGGCAACAGAGGCAAGGCTCTGTCTCAAAAACACACACACAAACACACACACACACACACACACACACACACAAAACAAAACAAAACAAAAAAAACCTTAAGGCTGATACTTTATACGCTTTTTTTTTTTTTTTTTTTTTGAGACAGAGCTTCACTCTGTCACCCAGGCTGCAGTGCAGTGGTACGACCTCAGCTCACTGCAACTTCCACCTTCCCAGGTTCAAGCAATTCTCATCCCTCAGCCTCCCTAGTAGCTGAGACTACAGACACCTGCCACCACTCCTGGAAAATTTTTCTATGTTTAGTAGAGACAGGGTTTCACCATGTTGGCCAGGCTGGTCTCGAACTCCTGACCTCAGGTGATCTGTCTGCCTTGGCCTCCCAAAGTGCTGGGATTACAGGCGTGAACCACAACATCTGGCCATTTATATGTCTTTTTATTTTATTTTGCATAGCATTTCTGTTGCATTGTTTTTAATGAAATCATTGGTCCATTTCAGAATTGGACATCTTTTTAGAGTCCTTCGCCACAGATAGCTTGAGAAGCTCTGCTCTAGACCAGTCTTGCTACTCAAGGTGGAGCCAAGGGAGCAGCAGCGTGGGCATCCCCCGGAAGCTTGTTAGAAATGCAGAATCTCAGGCCCCTCCTGGCCCCACTGAGCCAGAGTCTGCATCATAACAAAATGCCCAGGTGACAAGCGTGCACCTTGCAGCCTGAGAGAAGCCCTCCTGAGCTCTGCTCTTCATGCAGTCCTGGATTTTACCACTGGGCAAAAAGAACTTCTCGGGGGATTAATTTTCCCAAACCATCGAATAGGTCTTTTAGCTTGCTTTAAGATCTCACACCAAGCCTGCCAAATGGAGTGACTCTGCTGTGCTGGTTACGTGGGGGAATGAACCTCTCAGTCTGAACTGGTGAGGGCAGGCTCTCCAAAAAACATGAGGAAAGGAGAGATTCCTGGCCATAGCAAATCCCCAGATATTCCTCCTAAGACTCTGCTATAAAGTCCTCAGATTAGCCCTTCATGACAAGGACCATGAGAGGGTGTGGCAAGCTTGGACTTTATGACAGGTGATGTGGGGGGTGATCCTGGCTCCCGGGGCTGCTGAGGCTGCACACACATGTGCTGTGGTGGTCATCCCTCCTGCTGCAGGCCCAGCCTTGTCCCACCTACACCTTCTGCCAGGGAGCATAAGAAGCCAATGAGAATGTGTGTCTCCCCTACTGACAGCCAGGACCCAACCCCGGCCTGCCCCTTCCCCTCCCCCCAGGATCCAGAAGCCTGAAATCGGCAACAAGAATCCTGGGATAACAGGCAATCAAGACAGGAGAAGGAATGAGAGCCTGGAAAAATCACAGAGGAGAGTGAAGGAGATCATGCTTTGGTTCCAACCCTCTTTACCCATGGGCACCCAAAGCCTGACCAGAGGGGCATGGGGAAAGCAGGAAGTGGCATGGGAAGATTTAAAATGGAAATGTCCACAAAGGCATGGCCAGTAAGGCAAAGGAGTGAGATAGGCTGCGTATAAAGAACAGGGACTGTGGGGACCCGCCAACTGGGGGATGCATGGCCCATGTACAGGGTTGCTCAGCCCCCGCCAGTCATCTCAAGCCTAGTATGACCAGATTCTGATTCAAAGGAAGCTGGAAACACAGATTTTTATGCCTAACTTTTTAAAATAAAATATAAAAATAAAGATGGGAGTCTCAGCATGTTGCCCAGGCTGGTCTCAAACTCCTGAGCTCAAGGGATCCACCCGCCTCAGCCTCTCAAAGTCTTGGGATTACAGGTGTGAGCCATTGTGCCCAGCCAATGCCTAACTTTTAAAACACTATGCAGTCTAGACCAGGCATAGTGACACGTCTGTAATCCCAGCATTTTGCGGGGCTGAGGTGAACGGATCACTTGAGGCCAGGAGTTTGAGGCCAACCTGGCCAACATGGTGAAACCTCGTCTTTACTAAAAATACAAAAAAAAATTAGCTGGGCATGGTGGTGTGTGCCTGTAATCCCAGCTACTTGGGAAGCTGAGGCACAAGAATTGCTTGAATTTGGGAGGCAGAGGTTGCAGTGAGCTGAGATCTCACCACTACACTCCAGCCTGGATGACAGAGAGAGACTCTGTCTCAAAAAATAAATAAATAAACACTGTGCAGTCCAAACCAAACATGTCTGATATGGTTTGGCTGTGTCCCCACCCAAATCTCATCTTGAATTGTAACTCCCACAATTCCCAGTGAGAGGAACCTGGTGGGAGGTGATTGAATTATGGGGGGCGGGTCTTTCCCGTGCTGTTCTCATGATAGTGAATGAGTTTCATGAGCTCTGATGGTTTTAAAAAGAGGAGTTCCCCTGCACAAGTTATCTCTCTCTTTGCCTGCTGCCATCCATGTAAGACATGCCTTTGCTCCTCCTTGCCTTCTGCTATGATTGTGAGGCCTCCTTAGCCATGTAGAACAGTAAGTCCAATTAAATCTCCTTCTTTTGTAAATTTCCCAGTCTCAGGTATGTCTTTATCAGCAGTGTGAAAACAGACTAATACAATGTCTATCAGTTAAATCTGGCCCAAAGAAACAGTTGGCAACCCCATGTAGGAAGTGCTTGCCCAATGCCTCATGGCCTCAGCCTGCACAAAACCACCCACAAGGGTGAGGAAGCCAGTGCTGCCCACTGCCAAGGCTCCCACGTCCTCTCGCCTCAAGGAGCCTGCAAAGCCATCTTAGCAAAGAGCTTGTATCCATAAAGGAAGCATTCTGCTGCTCTGAACTATCATAAATGCCACACGTTTTTAATTAGGAAAGGAAAAATAATGAAAAACCATCAGTACTAAGGTAGGATTCAAATGGCAGTGGCTCATCAGTTGGGCCCTCACACTCAAGTCATCTGTAATGTATGCCCCACCCCTGAAAATCTAGTCATATGATGTATGGCATTTATCTGATCCCTTTAAAAAGCAATATTGGCCAGTTGGTTTCAGCCATCAAGCTTCAAGGCACTTCCTTCGGCCATGGCAGTGGCCAGCGATGGAGAAGCAAGCTGTCAGATGCCCAAGATGCATTTCCTTCCTCCCAGCACTAGGCTACCAGGAAGAGACACAGGCCTCTAACTCTAGGGTTAGCGTTAGTGTCTGGAATGCTCCTGTCTGCTGGTCTCCTAGGTGCTCTATGTTATTACTGATCCATAGAACAGAAGTCTTAGACTGATGACACACATCTCCCTGGGCTAGTCTCTCTCTTACTCAGGGGAGCTGGGTGTCTCCAGGGCCCGGGTAACAGGGTACTCAAAAGAAATCCCAAAGGAAGGCTGCAGTTATACTGAGGTGCAATACGAGAACCCACTCTCTTTACTACAACAAATGCATGCATTTGAAAAGCCCAAGTGCTGACATCCAGCTACCAGGCCCCCAGCAGTGCCTACCCCACAGCGAATGCGGTCCGGCTGCACCACCATCAGGTTCCCAGGCGAAGTCACCGTCGGCAGGCTCTGCTGCTTCGAGTAGGAAACAACCTTCTCGTCCTCAGGCTCAGTGTCAGTGACTGAGTCACAGCCAGAATCTACGAATAGAGGACACCGCTGAATGGGAACGGCAGGAAGGAGAACTGGTGGACATGTTCCACCCCATGAGAGCCCCAAATATTGCAAAATAGGAAATGGCTCTGAATGTCAAACTAATACAAGCAGAAGGGACTGACTCAGGAAATCATGAAAGGGGACCTAATGAAGAAAAGCCAACCAGCACGTAGGCCACAAGGCAGGATGACAGCAAGAGGGATGACAATGGTGGAGGGGAAGGCCAGAAAGTCTGAGGCTGCAGGTTTAGTCTTAACCAACGGGTTTCTGGAAGCTTTACCTGCAGACTTCCTGCAGGGATGAAGAGGAGTGAGGAAAGGAAGGAGGCCCTTTCCCCTTAGGTGGGTTCAAGTAGGGACTGTCCACTTAAAGGTCATTCTTGGAACATCAAGTAAAACCTGCACTGTCCAGAAAGCCACTAGGTCTCAGGGTTATGGCTAGCCAATGTATCCCCTCTGGAAGCAAAAGTGAAAAGCAATCATTTTCAACAAACTTTAGATAAATCTAACCAGGCTCCACAGGTAACACCTGTACCATGGAAAGATTGGAGCATGCACAGAGTCAGGGCTGGTGAGCAGGGGTGTGCAAATGTGTGTGGTATTGGCACAGAATGAGATGCTGCTGAGAACCTACCAGAGCTCTAAGGCAGGGGCTCTTAACCAGAATCTGTTAATTGATAGACCTACCTCTGAGGTTGTGTGCAAGACTGTGTGTGTGTGTGTGTGTGTGTGCACGTGCATGCACACGTGTACGCATTTGCCTGCACTTTTCTGGAGATAGTTCAAAGCATTCATCAGATCCTCAAAGAGGGCCAGAATACAAAAATGGTTAAGAATGGTTGAGAGGGCTGGGTGTGGTGGCTCATGCCTATAATCCCAGCACTTTGGGAGGCCAAGGAAAGCGGATCACCTGAGGTCAGGAGTTCGAGACTAGCCTGACCAACATGGTTAAACCCCGTCTCTACTAAAAATACAAAATTAGCCAGGTGTGGTGGCACATGCCTGTAATCCCAGCTACTTGGGAGGCTGAGGCAGGAGAATCACTTGAACCTGGGAGGCAGAGGTTGCAGTGAGCCAAGATTGCACCACTGCACTCCAGCCTGGGTAATAAGAGCGAAACTCCGTCTCAAAAAAAAAAAAAAAAAAAGAATGGTTGAGAGGAGAGAGAAGTTTCATCAGTCTATTTTTTGGGTTTGCTCTTATTCATTCCTTAACCACTTATACAACCAGCCAAATGTGTAGGTACGTGAGGGAACCCGAGGATGAATCAGACACTAACCTTGCCTTCAGAGAGTCCATCATCTAAAAGGACAGGAGAGGTGAGAAGCAAGGGTTAGTTTGGCTGATTCCTGCAGCCTGGTTTCCTGGAAGAAAATTGGCCTCTGCAGAGTTTGTGGCAACTGTCCTGGTAGAATGTTAGGGTTACGAAACAGCTGCTGATAGGCACCCTAGAAAGCTGTAACCGCAGGCTTTCACCCTAGACCCCAGGTCATGCTAGGAAGAGGCTGTGCTTCCACAACCATAAAGGCCGAGGTGGGGGCAGGGCTACAGGGCCTCAGTACCACTGTATCCTATTGCTCTAACTATAAGACACTGACCCCTGGCCTGCTCAGGCCAGCAGAGGGGCCGGGGCTTCTTCCCTAGCCATGCAGCTTAAAATCTCAGTAGCCTAGAGTGGAGGTCCCGTCCCAGAGCCTGGCATCTGACTGCTGAATGTCTATGGGCTGCCCTAAAGAGCAACGGGCAATGAGGCAGGTACTCTTGTCACTATTCCTCCTCCGTGATTTTTCCCAAGACATGCTACTCCAGAATGCCTATTTGAATGCTGCCAGGTCTTTGTCCTTGTCTGTACGTCAGGCAGAATCTAGGGTTAAGAGGTAGAGCAAAGGACCCGGAGTGTTCTAAGCAAGGCGATATGGTTTTTAGCTGGGCATCAGAACCATCAGTCTCCTCCAACTCTCCTTCCTAATCCTCTTGGCTCTCCCCTCACTCCCTGCAAAAGCTAACACAGTAAGCTGCCATTTTCTCTGCTGAATATACCCTTCCCCACACCCTTCTCTCCTTGACTGATGACTTCTAAAACAGCCAGGGCCCATCACCCTGGACAGAGCTATACATGCCACCCAAGCAACCCTCACTCAGCACAGGAGCTTGTGACGGAAAAAGCCAAAAAGATCAGGGACAATTCACAGTCTTCTTCTTAAGGATTTCATGAAGTTTCAGTTAATTATTATTAGATTCCTGGACATACCATTTTAAAAAATATTTCTGAGGTTCTTCTGGGATGAGAAAGTAATCCCATGGACTTGAAACATTCAGTTACTTAAAATAGAAAGAAGCTCCTTGGAACTATTTCTTGCTCCAGAATTTTTTAGATACTATCCTGAGTGGCCACAGTGGCTGGAGTGGCTCAAACTCTTGCCAATTACCTATTCTGATATATCACACAGGTATAACCTCTTTGGGATGGACCCACAGTGCAGTCTACCATTGTTTCAACAAAGACAAATCCTTTATTTCTCCCAAAATACTGGCCCACTAGTCTATATTTTAAGAAATTTTAAGAAACACATTGAAGTGAAAAGTCTACGGTAAGAATTCATATTAAAGTGAGAACTCTGTGCTAAGAAAATCTCAATGCAGCCAGGTGTGGTAGCTCATGCCTGTAATCCCAGCACTTTGGGAGGCTGAGGTGGGAGGATCACTTAAGGCCAGGAGTTCAAGACCAGCCTGGACAACATAGTAAAACTCTGTCTCCACAAAAAAAAAAAAAAAAAAAAAAAAAGCAATTTTAATAGAAAAATATAAAGTATTGAAATTGTCTTTAAAGAAGTAAAAAACCTGACTAAATCAATAACCATGAAAAAAAGTAATAACCATGAAAAAACACTCCTCAGTTTTAAAATAATATTTAGAGTAAAAGCCATACAACCTTCTTTGAATTGAATTTAACATTTTATTTGGGACAATGTTCTTCTTTATAATACTAATTATTTCCTACCCTGGAAAACTCCATTTATATAGGTATTACGTCTTCTAGTAAAGTTTTAAAAAATAATAAAGGATAGTCCTATTTTATATTAAAGTTATTAAAAAACAGAATGGACAGAGCAATTGAATACAAGAGATAGTCCAGAATTAAGGCTTCATTCCCATAAAAACTTAATATGGGATTTTAAAAAGCATTAAAAACCAGTACAGATCTGTTCTGTGAAAGACATTGTCAAGAGAATGCAGAGATAAGCCGTCGTGTGGGAGAAAATATTTGCAAAAGACATATCTAATAAAATACTTGTACCCAAAATATACAAAGAACTCTTAAAACTCAACAAACAGAAAATAAAAAGCCTGATTTTAAAAAAGGGCAAAAGACCTGAACAGACACTTCACCAAATAAGACACATGGATGGCAAAGAAGCCATCTGTATATCTTGAAAAGATGGTCCACATCATATGTCATCAGGGAAATGCAAATTAAAACAGCAATGAAATAGCACTACAAATCTATGAGAATGGGCAAAATCGAGAACACTGACAACACCAAATGCTAGTAAGGAAGTGGAGCAACAAGAACTTGCATGCTTTGCCGAGGTTCTTCTCCTTTTCTGGTAGGAATGCATCCTTTGCCAGTAGGAATGCAAAATGGTACAGCCACTTTGGAAGACAGACTTATAAAACTAAACACAAGCTTACAAAACAATTCAACAATCATGCTCCTCAGTATTTACCAAAAAGAATTGAAAACTTACAGTCACACAAAAACCTGCACACAAATGTTTATAGCAGCTTTGTTCAAAACAGCCAAAACTTGGAAGTGACCAAGATGTCCTTCAGTAGGTGAATGGATAAAGTGCGGTACACCCAGACAATACAATACTATTCTGCACCAAAAAGAAACGAGCTGGCAAGCCCTGAAATGCCACGGAGAAAACCTGAATGCATATTACTAAGTGAAAGAAGTCAATCTGAGCCAGGCATGGTGGCTCACCCCTGTAATCCCAGCACTTTGGGAGGCCAAGGTAGTTGGATCACCTGAGGTCAGGAGTTCGAGACCAGCCTGGCCAACATGGTGAAACCCTGTTTCTACTGAAAATACAAAAATTAGCCAACCATGAGGCTGAGAGGCTAATACAAAAATTAGCCTCTCATGAGGCTGAGGCAGGAGAATCACTTGAACCTGAGAGGTGAAGGTTGCAGTGAGCTGAGATTGCGTCACTGCACTTCAGCCTGGGAAACAAGAGCAAAACTCCATCTAAAAAAAAAAAAAAAGCCAATCTGAAAACACACTGTATGATTCCAACTATATGACATCCTGGAAAAGGCAAAACTATGGATCAGTGATTGCCAGTGGTTAGGAGGAAAGAAAGAATGAATAGGCAGAGCACAGAGGCTTTTTAGGGCAATGAAACTACTCTGTATGATAGTATACTGGTGGGTGCATGTTATTAGACATTTGTCCTAACCAATAGAGAATACAACAGTAGGTGAATCCTAATATAAACTCTGGCCTTTGGGTGAGTGATAATGATGCATCATGTAGATTCATCAGTGGTAACAAATGTGCCACTCTGGTGCTGGATGTTGATGGGGGTGGGAGGAGGCTGTGTGTACGTAGGGGCAGAGCAGACATGGAACTTTGCATGCTTTCCACTTAATTTTGCTATGAACCTAAAACCACTCTAAAATATAAAGTCTATTTCAAAATATTAGCCAGGCATGGTGGCATGTGCCTGCAGTCCCAGCTACTTGGGAGGCTGAGGTGGGAGGGTCGCTTGAGTCCAGGAAGTGGAGGTTGCAGATTATGCCACTGCACTCCAGCCTAGGAGACAGAGCGAGACACTGAGAAAAGGCAAGGACAGGACAGGAAAGGGAAAAGGGAAAGGGAAAGGAGAGGGGAAAGTGAGGGGTACTATTTAGATTCTTCCTAATTCTTATAACTCCAAAATAAAATTTAGATGGATTAGAGGTTAAAATGCAAAATAAAAATAAACAAATTTTAAAAATTAAAAAGAAAATACATGTGAACATTTTATCAGTGGTTTGGGAAAATATTTGTTAATCAAACAAACAAAAAAAAATCACAATCTAAATGAGCAAGACTTGATAACATAAATTTAAAACTTTAGTAAACAAACAAAAAACTAAAGTCAAAATGCTGTAGCAGCATCATTCCTAATAGTCAAAAGGTGGAAACAGCACAAATGTCCATCAACTGATGAATGGATAAACAAAATGAGGTATGTCCATATAATGGAACATTACTCAGCAATAAAGAGAAATAAATTTCAAAACAATATGTTGTTTTATATAAATAGAGACACATTTTCTTATTATAATAGATAAATAAGGCTGGGCGCAGTGGCTTACACCTGTAATCCCTGCACTTTGGGAGGCCGAGGCGGGTGGATCACCTGAGGTCAGGAGCTCGAGATCAGCCTGGCCAACATGGTGAAACCCTCTCTCTACTAAAAACACAAAAAATTAGCCAGGCATGGTGGTGGGCGCCTGTATTCTCAGCTACTCAAGAGGCTGAGGCAGGAGAATTGCTTGAACCCAGGAGGCAGAGATTGCAGTGAGCCAAGATTGCGCCACTGCACTCCAGCCTGGGCAACAAGAGGGAAACTCCATCTCAATAAATAAATAAATTAAATAGATAAATAAATAAAAATGAATGACGTACTGACACATGCTACAGCATGCATGAATCTTGAAAACATTATGCTAAGTGAAAGAAGATAGTCATAAAAGACTACAAATTATATGATTCCAAATATATGATATGTCCAGGACAGGTAAATCTATAGAGACAGAAAGTAGATTAGTGGTTGCTTTGGGCTGGGGAGATTGGCAGGATTGTGGGACAATAGCTAAGAGGTATGAAATTTCTTTCTGAGGTGATGAAAATATTCTAAAATTGATTGAAAATATTCTAAAATGGATTATGGTGAATATTGCACAAATCTGTGAATATATCAAAAAAACATTGAATTGTACACTTTAAATGGATAAATTGATGGTATGTGAATTATACCTCAACAAAGAAACCAATGGCAGGCTGGGCGCGGTGGCTCATACCTGTAATCCCAACACTTTGGTAGGTTGAGGCAGGTGGATCACCTGAGGTCAGGAGTTCAAGACCAGCCTGGCCAACATGGTGAAATCCCGTCTCTACTAAAAATGCAAAAATTAGCCGGGCATGGTGGTATGTGCCTGTAATCCCAGCTTCTCAGGAGGCTGAGGCAGGAGAATCACTTGAACCCAGGAGGCAGAAGTTGCAGTGAGCCGAGATCGCACCACTGCACTCCAGCCTGGGCAACAGAGCGAGACACCGTCAAAAAAAAAAAACACAAAAAAACCCAACGGCAAATCACAAACAGTTTAAAAATTTGAAGTAAAAATGACAAGGGGCTAATCTTCTTAATATATGAAGACATCACGAAATCTCTTTTAAAATACCCCAAGACCAATAAGAAGATAATTCATAAAAGAAGGAATACAAATTACCTCCCCATTCAAACAAATATCATTCATTCTCACTAGTCATCATGAGAATGCAAATGAAAATACAATGCTGTCTTGCTATTTTACCTTTTCAAATTAGAAAATGCTGTGAAGTACACTCAATAAACTTTAAACTTTAAACAGTGCGGGGTTTAAAGGTGACTGGAGGACAGATACTCCCCAGCTGCTGAGGGAAGTACAAACTGCACAGTCTTTCTGGAAAGCCATGTGTCCACACCCAGAGAAAGAGAAGGCCTTGAAAATGTTCACAGCTTTTGCCACATAATTCTATTTCCAGAAGTCTCTCTTAAGGAGGAAAATAAAAGTCCAAAATAAAGATTCGGAACCAAGAGGCTTTGCATCAGTGAAAAAACTGAAAACAACCTAAAAGACTATTAAAAACATTATTTTCAAAGAGTCCTAAGTGACGTGGGTAAAAGCTTACGGCATGCGAAGCGAAAAAGCAGGATATAAAATTATATCTCAGATGCTGCAGGATTTCAATTACATAAAAAAATGCATTTTAAAAGGTCAGAAGAAAATGTGCGGCTGGATTCTGCATGCTTCTTTCCTCTCTCCCTCCCTCCTTCCTTCTACCATTTTATGTATTTTAGTATTTTCCATAGTGAGAAAGCATTTCTTTGATAATGGGGGTAGGGTAACAGAAAAAGTAGCAACTGAATCTATTAGCTAATCTTTTTTTAAAATAGGCACAAAACCAATGCAATCTATTAGCTAATAATTTTGCCCAAGAGCCCAGCTTGACACAAATGAGATTGATGCTAATAGTGCGGCACTTGGCAGATATTTCCCAGCATTCAGACAGGCCATACAAAATAAACAATTCCTTCCAGTAGGTCTATTCATTTAGTCACCTTAGATAGCCACCAGCAGCTCACTCATTTCAGGAAGTTAGGCAGGATGTCATTCATTCTGCAGGGTTATTCTGGTGGCGCTGATTGACAAGCCACAGTGGCCTCTTCCACAATGCACTACGGAGAAGGCAGAATCCCAACAGGGCCAGGGTCCAAGCACTTCAGCAGATTAAAAGTTTCCTTCAAAGGAAATGCCCACTCAGACACAAGCACTGCTCTTACCCACCTGACAGAGTGGGGTGGTCTCAGACCTTCCCACCTGAACATGTAGATCCCTCTTGGACCACTTCCTGCTTTGAAGATAATACCACCTTTACTGTCCTGAGACTCAAATAATAATGCTTGAGCGAAGGTACTCTGAAAACCCCAAGGATCCTCCCCAGTGTAAAGTATTAAGATGCCAATAGCATCCTCACTGCTTTAAAATTTCACAATATCCTCTCAGCTTTTATGAAGTCTAGAGAAACTCTGGAGAAATGATTGAAAAAGACTTTCTGTGTGCATCTGGTTCTTCAAAGTGTCATCTATAGAGGATCCATGTAATAAATACTCCTTGAATTCTATGGCAGGAAAAGTCTGTCTCTTCAGAGAACTTGAGTGCTTTCTCTTATCAGACAAAAGGAACGAGCGAACATTGGTATATTTCACCTTTGGCCCTTGCTGCCGGGTAGCTCGGTGACAAATTTGGTTCTTAGCCTCTTTCACACTGCTGTCCAGGTCCTTGGTCTTGCCTATTTCTCTCTTTTATATTGTGTTTAATGTTTAAGACTGCTTCAAATACTTTGGAGATCCAGTCAGTATATGAGTTACTGTCTCTCAAACCAGTGTCTGGTCTGCGGAAAGTCCTTAGACACGTTCTTTATGAGAATCGGTGTCTGGGCTCTTCATTTAGATCATAATGCCTTTTAAACGGGATGAAAGAATTTTTCAGATTATATGAATGACCATGCTATAAAGGGGGTGCTGCCACAGGAGTCTGAGCCTGTGTTTGTGTCTGCAATCTCTGCAGCTAGGTCATGCTATGCTAAATGTCAGAGGTTACTGAGGAAAGAAGGGGGCAGGATGATATGGAAATGAGACATTTGTGCCAACTGAACACAAGGAGATTTTCCTGTACACTACTTTATATAGAGAAATGTGGTGGGAGATCCAAGCCCCAAAATAACACAGGGGAGACGCAGCAAGACTCCCCACAGATTGGCGAGTACCACAGCCTCCACACAGTGCACAGGACGCTGCCACAATAAACCAGCATCCTCCATGACAAAATGAACGTGGTCGATTTGCCTTTTATTTATTTTATACCTATATTTGTGTCTTGTTCATTTGTTTTGCTTTCGGAGTTGGGAAAGAACAATAAACATAAAGAATTAAATATGTATGACTATCGAACATACAAATAAAAAAAGAGTTAAACAGGCCGGGCGAGATGGCTCATGCCTGTAATCCCAGCACTTTGGGAGGCCGAGGCAGGTGGATCACGAGGTCAGGAGATCGAGACCATCCTGGCTAACATGGTGAAACCCCATCTCTACTAAAAATACAAAAAATTAGCCAGGCGTGGTGGCGGGCACCTGTAGTCCCAGCTACTCGGGAGGCTGAGGCAGGAGAATGTCGTGAACCCAGGAGGCGGAGCTTGCAGTAAGCAGAGATCGCGCCACTGTACTCCAGCCTGGGCAACAGAGTGAGACTCCATCTCAAAAAAAAAAAAAAAAAAAAAAAAAGAGTTAAATATGTCTATGCATATTTAAACAACATCAAAATCATTAATTAGTTGACACTAAAGCTTCGTAATATTTATTTCCTTTAAGGGGAATCTATACACTATTTGGGTCTGAAAAAAACTGTATGAATTTTAAATGTAATAAATATATGTATGCATTTGGACCCACAACTAAGCTACATGGAGTAGCTAATGCTAGGTAAGAGCTGGTGACAGTCATTATTATTACTCATAATGATAATGATCAAAGTTCCCATTTGTTAAATATTATGGTGACTGCTCAATAGTCCTAACCTCATTTAATCCTCAGAACAACCCTGTAAAATAGGAATCAATGCTTATTCCCATTTTATAGATGAAAATCCAGTGCCCAGAAGGAATGAAATTACCCAGCCAAGATCAAGCAGCAGCACAGAGCTGAGGTAGGAATCCACTCCCCACCCCCAGGTGCCACTGCCCTGCCTCCCTTCTAGATGTGGCCCAGGGCAGTGGAAGGTGATATCACTTCCTATTCCTGGTCTGGGGTTGTGACTCTGCAGTTCATGAAACACAACCTGGAGCTTTTGCTGTCACTGACGCCTAAAGGTGCTGCCTTGTTCCGAGCAATGCTGCCCTGGTTAGGTATGCTGTGACTTGCCACCATGGCAAAAGGGCACATTCCAAGGATGGGGTTTAAGTCAAGAAATATTTCATGCCAATGGAACCATCCATGGTCTTTCATGCCCTAGTGGCCTCCAACCCAAGGCTGCACTCTCCCATTTTCCAACTGAGCTTTCACACCACAGTGCTCACTGCCTCTTTTCACTATACAATGTCTGGTACTCGGTCGGCGCTCTGGAAGGGGTGTGGAAAAGAATGACATTTGCTGATCTTGGAGAATATTTTTCAGAGGACACAAACTACTCTTGTAAGGCAGTATTAAACGTTGAGAAATGCATAAACAGGCATGGTTCTTAAAAACAACCAGAACTGCCATTTTTTGAGCAGTTACAATATGCTAGGAACTATGCAAAACACAACATAAATTATTTCATTTTATCACAGCAACTAGATCAGTATCATTCTGCATATTTTACAGCCAAAATCTAAGTACACTGTCCAAGTCACCCAGTGTGTGCTGTAAGGCAACCTGACAACAATTTAACCAAACCCATGCTGTCATCCATCTGCCAGGGTTTCCCATACCATGAGCCATGCACCCTGGTGAGACCAGGATGATTCTAGAGTGTACAGCATCAAGTTGGATGATAAAGAATTTTTTCAAGAAAAAAAAAGTGTACAGCAAACATTCCAAAACACTGAACCACACATTAAGAAAACAGTCCCCTTTCAAATCTTTCAGTTCCACTTAAATCAAAAAGAAAGACTTCAACCAGCAAAAGAATGCCTTCAACACCTCTTTACCATGCATTTCTCCTTTTGCACCATAAAGGGAACAGGGCCTTAAGCCCACAGGCGTCTGTAGGAATCTGTATACCACAGAATTTAATACCAATGTATACTTTTTATTATCTATATTTTTATATCTACCTTCTATAGTCTATATCAGGAGATACTGGTTTTTTCATGTAGAGTGGCAAGGTTTCCTTTTAAAATATACTTACTTAGAAAATATGAATTGACTTAAAGAAAATATTAAGTTAATAGCACAACAAAAAAATTTTGGAAAGAGTGGTGATGGCTGCGCAACATTGTGAAAGTAATTAATGCCAATGAATTGTATACTTTAAATTGGTTAAAATGACAAATACTCTGTTACCTACATTTTACCACAATTTTTAAAAATTAACCTCATACACCAAAAACTGCTGAGTTGTACACTTAAAACGCGTGAATTGTATGGTACATGAATTTAAGAAAATAGTAGCACTATGGTACAAACATAAGCCAAAAACAAGGTTGGTGGTTCTCAAATGACTGAAGTTTGGGAAACGCTGCACTATGCTATTTTGCTTCCATTTCGTTAAACTAATTATTTTTTAGTTTAAATAAGGTAAAGTCAAGGTGGGAAGGCAGGATGAAGGCCTGTAGCATAAACATGCTGAATTCTTTCTCTAAGTTTTAGATACAAGGAAAAAGAAAGTGAGCAGAGAAGGAAACTAAGGAGATAAGTTCAACTGAGAATTAAGAGCTTGCCACCAATCTACTCAAAAACGGAATTAAACAGAAACGGTCACTGGGGCCAGTCAGGGGAACCTGTGTGTCTCTGTGCTGGGATGAAGTAGGGGGGTATCGTGGTTCATGTTCAAGACTTCCAGTGTGGCTGATGAAAAAAAGACTGAAGAAGATTCAAAGATTTCTTAGAAGGATGCAGACAAGCAACCTAAGTATTGGGGTTCACAGAAGAAAGGGCTGTGTTTCCTCTGCATTTGTATTTTAAGTTGAGGACTCAGATTTAACCACCACACGGGGCCAGGCGCAGTGGCTCACACCTGTAATCCCAGCACTTTGGGAGGCCAAGACAGGCAGATCACTTGAGGTCAGGAGTTTGAGACTAGCCTGGCCAACATGGTGAAACACCATCTCTACTAAAAATATACAAAAATTAGCCAGGCGTGGTGGCACACGCCTGTAATCCCAGCTACTCAGGAGGCTGAGACAGGAGAATTGCTTGAACCCAGGAAGCGGAGGCTGCAGTGAGCTGAGATCGCACCACTGCACTCCAGCCTGGGCGACAGAATGAGACTGCATCTCAAAAATAAAATAAAATAAAATTTAACCACCACACAAATGGGGCAGGAATATAGAGTTACCCAAGGTCTGGAGAAGCTTCCAGAGGCTTTTCCACTCAGGATGAAATTTCTCAGCTGTGATGATGTTCATTCATCCTACCTAAGCCACAGTGATGAAACCATGAAACAGCTATTTTTCAAAGCCCCGAATAAAATGTTCCAAAACCTGAGCTTACTACGAAGTTTCCTAGTCACATAGCAAGTGTCTACACAACACATCTGCCACGTTCTAGCACTGGCCTGGATCCCACAGGAGAATTCCAGAAGTGTGTCCTGTACAGCTGTGTCCCTTAAGGAGCTTCCAATGAATTGGGAAGATGAAGCCCCGCATGAAAAAACAGGGAGGCCGGGCGCGGTGGCTCATACCTGTAATCCAAGCACTTTGGGAGGCCGAGTCAGGAGGATTGCTTGAGCTCAGGAGTTTGAGATCAGCCTGGGCAGCATTATGAGACTCTGTCTCTACCAAAAATACAAAAAATTAGCTGGGCGTGGTGGTGTGTGCCTGTGGTCCCAGCTAATCAGGAGGCGGAGGTTGCAGTGAGCTGAGATCGCACCATTGCACTCCAGCCTGGGTGACAGAGCGAGACCCTGTCTCAACAACAACAAAAAAAAAAACAGAGAGAATTATGTGATACCTTATCACCAGGCACCAACCTGTACGATGAGACTATAAATAGAACTAAATTAAGTTAATGTTTCTAAGTGTTTAGAAAAGTGGGGCCAGGTGAGATGGCTCACGCCTGTAATCCCAGCACTTTGGGAGGCTGAGGCAAGCAGATCATGAGGCCAGGAGTTTGAGACCAGCTTGGCCAATATGGTAAAACCCCGTCTCTACTACAAATACAAAAATTAGCCAGGCATGGTGGCACACGCCTATAGTCTCAGCTACTGGGGAAGCTGAGGCAGGAGAATAACTTGAACCTGGGAGGTGGACGTTGCGCCACTGACTCCAGCCTGGGTGACAAAGCAAGACTCCATCAAAAAAAAAATAAAGAAAGAGAGAGAAAGAGAAAGACGAAAGAAGGAAGGAAGGAAGGAAAGACAGACAGAAAGAAAGGAAGAGAGAAAGGAAGAGAGAGAAAAGTGCTTGCACATGAAAAATTCAGAAGTTGAGAAAAACTTCCTAAGAGATGAAGAAGGCAAGCTCCCCTCGGTCAAATAGCACTGGGATGTTGAACTTACCCTTCTGTAAAAAAGGCATGATATTTTCTATTTAAAGTAATAAAATAATTCATTGTTCATTTCCTTATCCCTTCAACAAACACTCATTATTTATCAACGAATAATAAATATTCAAAGCCTATCCCAGGCTCCCCCAAGAAATGGAAGAGTGAGAAAATTTCTGTCCTCACTGGTACTGGAGAGACCACACAGGAGAGCTGGGAGGACTTTCCTGGCAGAGGAAAAGCATGATTAAAGGCACAAAGGCACGAGAGCAAATGATGTGTCTGGGCCACAGGAAACACCTTCTATATGGGGGAAGGGCTGTGTGAGAGGCGAAGGGAGTTTGGGTGTCTGAGAGGACCCTGATTCCCATGCAGGGTGTATACTGGAGACCTGTCAGCAAAAAGTATTCAGGAGAAAAGGAAATTCTGTAAAATACAGATTGAAAATGCAGTTTATTTTTCTTAAGTTGAAAACTATCTTTGCTTGTTTTTGAAATAATTCCAGACATTCAGGCAGAATATATCAGCTCTTTTGTAAAGTCTGGTCAAAATTGAGAACACGAGTGGCTGACCACCCATCCCACCCCGAGCAAGAGCTGCCTCCAGATGCATAAAATAACACAAACGAGTGGCTAACAAAGTGTTACCAAGTCAACATCCTGCTCTATCTGCTTTCAAGAACAAATAAGATGCTATAATTAACCAATGTCTGAAAAGGTACCACAAGCATGGTTTACAGTATGCTTAGAAAATGATTCTGAAGTAGGCTATAAACATGCCTCCTGTTTACACTGCATTTATCTTGTTTACACTGGCTATTCACTCAGAAATTCAGCATCACAGCTATTGTCATGTCCTTAGAAAGCACAAAAGGAAACCTCAGACCTGGCCTTGTGTCCAGATTCCCAGTGTGTGGATCCAGTGAAGGAGCCTTTGCTCTACTGCAAATATATGTGGGTTCACAGGGTTGGAGGTGAGAGGCTTGCAATGGTGGGACTCAAACCTTAAGTTTCAATAACCCCCACCTTCCCCCACCTTCCTGGCAAACATCAAGACTGCTTTTTCATTTTAGTCATCACCATGGGTCTTTCTTCTTTGCTCACCCACCTTGGTTATTGGGTATTGAATTTCCCGTCCAACTAACCCCCTTCACTTACAAAGCTCCCAACAGAGAGTGACAGGTATACCCAACCCACAAGTCACCAGCTACCCCCAAAGTCACATACAGTCATCAGACTGATGGTAAGAGGGTCAGTGGAATGCCAAATTCTTACCCATCAGATGTCTTACTGACACTAAAGTCAGGGGAGGGAGGAGGTGACAATTATTTAGAGGTGTTAGTGTGAGTTAATTAAAGTGACATCAATCATTGTTCTCATCACCGTCGTCATCATCATCATCATCCTCATGATGCCAAAAAGATAAGGCAGAGTCCTACAGATACTTTCCTGACTCAGACTTTAAATACAGTCATGGCCAGGCACGATGGCTCACGCCTGTAATCTCAGCATTTTGGGAGGCCAAGGCAAGCAGATCACTCGAGGCCAGGAGTTCGAGACCAGCCTGGGCAACATGGCAAAACTCTGTCTCTACAAAAAATACAAAATTTAATCAGGCATGGTGCACGCCTGTAGTCCCAGCTACTTGGGAGGTTGAAGTGGGAGGATCACCTGAGCCCAGGGAGGTCGAAGCTGCAGTGGCCCATGATTGTACCACTGCACTCCAGCCTGGGAAATAAAGTGACACCCTGTCTCAAAAAACAAACAAACAAAAAATACAGTCATGGTGGTCACACTGTCTCTATGGAAACAAAGAGAAAGTTGTAGAAACAAAGAAAGAGGAATGAATCCACTCCTTCCCTCCTTCCACACTCCCATGCTAGCTTCCAGAGGTGGTTGGAGCTGGTAACTTTTGGAATGCAGGTGGGCTCACCCATCATACGCAATCGTTTTGCCATCCCAGTGTTCTGTGCCAGATGCAGACTCCTAAGGCTGCCTGATTTCACTGCACATCGGTGAATTTGCAGCGCTGGGTAGAGGGTTCTGGGTCAAGGATCTACTGACATCAGCCCAAATCTTTTCCAGCTCGCACAGACAAGGAACAGTATTTCCTTCATTCATCAGGTAATTCACCTGGCCCTCCTCAAGGTACTTAAGGTTCAAGATCAAGGGAGCAGGACAGGAGGACAGATGACCTCAGGCCTCTAAGACTTTTATCCAGCACTCCGCACCCCCTTAAATAAATGAACTATTAGCTCTAAATGAGCTATTCAAAGTGTTCATTTCTTGTTGCTGTTTTTTTAAAGCAAAGGACTATAGCTTTTCCCTTCCCCTCCCCAACCCACCCTACCTGCTCTTCAGCTTGAGCAAAAATAGCAAAACAGCTGAGGCTGCCATGACAACCAATGAAAGCACCATGGTGCCCACCCTTGTCCACCGATGATAAAACCTGCCTGCGGCTCTTCCAGTCCTCTCCCAGCTGGGGCTGGGGCCTTCTAACTTTCTTCCAGGTTCAACCTTCAGGAAGCTTTCCCAAATAGAGCTGCTCTATCCTCAACCAAGAAGCCAAGGGTCAGTTGGAGTTGTCTCAGCAGCCAGTGCCTCTGAACTTTTTGATTTGTTCTCCTTTGCTCCTTTCCGTGTCTCCAGGCACATGTGACAGAGATGACTGTCTCCATTTTGCAGATGGAAAAATAGAGGCATGGGCCATGAACTGACTGGCCCTAGTTCATAAGCTTCTGGTTTAATGGTAGAACCACATGCAGAATTCAAAGCTCCCAACTCCAGATCTGGTTAGCAGAAGAACAGAAGGAACAGCCACTCTCAGAAAACATGACCCAAAAGGGGAAAAGATTCTGCTAGGTGAGCTGCTTTCCAGCCACAGACTGACATTCCCTCAACCAGTCTCTGGGATATAAACCTGGGAAGGGTTGGAGGAAAATCTACTTCCCCACCATGGTAAATGGGCTGCACAAAAACCCACCTCTATCCTGGATTCAGCGTCTCGGGCTGCATCTACCATGCACAGGCAACCAGAAGAGCACAGGTAAGCTTCCTTGGCGGGGTTTATCAGGATCCTTAGGGAGCACCATCCAACCTGCATCCCATCTCCACACCTGTGAGAAAGTGCTCCCCTCCAGGCACCCAGGTCTGGAGGCCTGCAGGCCCCTGTTTCCTCGTTCAGGAAACCCCAGTGTTGCTAACGAAGCAGGAGCTACCACAGCCCCCCGAAAGGCTTCCTCTTTCTTCATCTCTTTCCGACACTTATAAATGTGCTTCCTCTCCCTATGTAAATTTCGTTCAAATGGCACAACACAGGCTTGTCATGAGGCCATTAATAACTCACCTTTTCACAGGCTCTTCTTGGTTTCCTGGTTCAGGAATCAATTCTTATCTAGACAGACACTGACGTCTGGCTTTACTGGTGTGAGGACGGACAAATGGGCTTTGTTTGGGGCAGGCCACATAAATGTGATTTATTTTCACTAAGTCAAGAACTGAGAGGCTGAAGGCAACTCTTGACAATAACTAAGCAAAGAAATTGAGAGTAAAATTTCTTCCCTTTTGTCTCTCTCCCACTCAATGGTCAAAGTCCCAGGAAAGGCTGAAATGGTGTTTACTTTCCCCCACTTAGGCTGACCCTTCGCATTCTGACCAGCTGAAAGGATGGAAATGGCTGGTCAGTTTCACTTTCCACTTTCAGGAAGGGTAACTTTCTGTTCTCATCCCTCACCATGAAAGGCTGCGTCTGGCTTTGTGGCTTGGTCAAGGCTGGGTGGAGGTGGGGGTGTGATGTTTCTTGGTGAAGGGCTTAAAGAAATATGAAACAAGATGGCATTCCAAATTCTGCATAAATATAGGCCAAAATCAAAACTCCTTTAACCCAGGAGTTGCTGGCCTTAGTGGTCCAATATTAAAATCAGGGCTATTAAGGCCAAGACTCTAAAGATATTCTACAGTATTTCCTAGCAGCACAAACGCAATTACTAACAGATTCTGGAAAAGCACATTCAGCTAAGCCACGGAAGACCTGGATTCAAGTCCCATCTCTGCCACTTCCTGGGTAATCTTGACATTTCTAAGCTTCAGTTTCCTCTCCTTTAAGATGGGTTTATTTATGCCTGCCTGGTCTGTTGCACAGGCTTATTGGAATTAAGTGATCAACATGCAGAAGCCCTCTGAAAACTGAAAAGTGCAAGACAAAGTTAAATCAATTAGTGTTGTTTATCTGTTGACCAAATTGTTCTTCTAATAGACTGTGATTTCTTTGAGAACAGATTCCCTGACATTCATTCATCTTTGTATCCCCAGGGCTTAGAATATAGTGAGAAATCAATAAATGCTTCTTGCATGAATGGATGAATCGATGAATGAGATAAGACCAACCACCTAAGTTACTAGCAGGGAAAGCAACACCTCAGGGAGGACCACTGTAAGGCTTTGTGCCTGGAGGCTTTTAGTGTGGAATCTGGAGAGAAACAGGAAACTGTCTAACCCTCTAATTTATGATACCAGCCTGAACCAAGCTGCCCTGAAAATTCTGCATGGTACACTGTGTTAGTCCCAGTCTTCCGAAAAACAAAAGCTAAAATGAGATTAAACATACAAGGTGTTTTGTTTTGTTTTGTTTTGTTTTGTTTTGTTTTGTTTTGTTTTTTGAGACGGAGTCTCACTCTGTCACCCAGGCTGGAATGCAGTTCTGCAATCGCGGTTCACTGCAACCTCCACCTCCTGGGTTCAAGCGATTCTCCTGCCACAGCCTCCTGAGTAGATGGGATTACAGGCATAAGTCACCATGCCCAGCTAATTGTTGTATTTTTAGTAGAGATGGGTTTTCACCATGTTAACCAGGGTGGCCTTGAACCCCTGACCTCAGGTGATCTGCCTGCTTCAGACACCCAAAGTGCTAGAATTACAGGTGTGAGCCACTGCGCCCGGCCATACAAGGATTTTGTCAGGGAAAGTGCCTGGGAAGGAAAATGGGGAGGGAAGGTGGGAAAACCTTGTAGCTGTCTGAGCCCAAATGAATAAGAAGGGGAAGGAAAGTTGGGTGGAAGCGTCCTAGACCACTGAGCAGGCTAAGGAAAGTTGTGCAAATCTGTCAGGGAGTCTTCAAACAGAAGTTGGCCATTGGCAAGTCTTGCGTCTTCCAGAAATGGGCCTAGTATCCCTGCCATGCTCAGTTATTGACTGGGAGCAGCCTGCAGGAAGCAGGGCCTTGGTCAAAAGCTATGATGGATTCAGAGGGTGGCACAGGAGCCCTTGGTCGGTTCTACTCCCAGCAACTGGAGATCTGCCAGGCATATTCTCATGGCCACCACATACATGGCAGTGCTTCAAAGCATGGAGTTTAGGGTCCATGTAAATGGATTGAGTTCCTGCTATTACTGGATGGCTATCTTGGGCAAGTTACTTGATCTCCTAAAGCCTCATTTTCCTTATTTATAAAATAGAGATTATAATTCCTACCTCTCAGGACTGTTATTGTTGAACACTGTGTCTGCCACACAGTAAGTGCTCAATAAAAGGAAGCTGTCATTTCTCTGACTGTTAATATTAATAACAATAATAATAATATATTATTCACAAAGTACTTCTATTAGCAGTTAGGACCTAAAAACAGCCCCCACTGTTGCATACTCGTATTAGAATTATATAAGGCCATCATAGGGACGTGGGACATGGCCTAAAACCATAGTTTGGCAGTATCACAATTCAAACAACCAAATCAGTTTGCCTACAAATGAAAGGTCAGAGGGACTTTACCAGTTTGGCTCTTTCCATGAGGGGCTGCCAGGGTGGGTTGCATTGTGCCAGAACCTGCCTACAACCACAACTCCTCTCCTGTCTTCTGCTTGCCGTGGTTCACTGGCAGTGTCCTCAGCCTGTCCCGTGCCAGCTGTGAAACCACATCTGTCTCTGAAAGCAAGCATTGTCAGGAACCTTCACCCCAAGAACAGGATCATCCTCAGGCTCTGAGAGACAAGACTCTGCTATGCTGTATCCATTGTAAGCACCTATCTCAGGACTTTTTGCTTGTCTTTATCTGTGTGACCTTGCTTTTTTTTTTGACTTTGGCCAACTGATAGTGGTCATTGCTGGCTACTGCTGGCCGGTGGCCTTACATCTTACCAGAGTCACAGAGCGTCCCCTTGTTGGGCTGGCTATGACCCGAGGTCATTACAGATTTCATGGCCCCAGCTGAGCCAGCTCGGGCCTCTCCCAGCCTTGCTGATCCTCAGGTCTTAGTGACAGAAATGACCAAGAATCTATAAGAAACTCCAGACACATGGAAGCCAGGCTCTTACCTCTTTCACTGCTGCCTTAGAGGCCTTTTTTCCAACTCCCTTTTCCAAGAAGGTCACCAAAAACACACATGGGGATTTTCTGGGGATTTTTTTTTTTTTTTTGGTGTTTTTTTTTTTTTAAGAATGACCTTGAGTTACTCCAACTGAAAGAGTGCAAATTAAACTTAAAAACATTTATTTTGTTTAATAATTAACAGCTTACAAAGCTGGTCAAGCTGTATCTTCCAGAATAATAATCCCCATTCCACAGGGACTTCTTTTCTAGGGAGTTTTAAGTTTCCGTATTGGAGCTGGAATCTAACTGTTGAGCTGCCAGTGTCAACCTGAGATTGGACAGCATAGGGCACAGAGTCAAGGACGGACTGAACCCTCCCAACCAAGCCAAACTAGGCCTTCCCATCTGAGGAAAGAGTGGGTCATGCTGGGGTGGAGGGAAAGCCTCAGGGCAGGAGAACAGGCTGCCCACTTGTCACACAGCCTCCAGCAGGAAGACCGAGCCCATCTCTGAACACGGTTTGTTTTTCTCCACTGGTCCTCCAAGCCAGAGTGAGGAAGGGCTGAGCCCACCTGATGTCAGACATGCCCAGTGTTTGAGAGGGGGAACTGCCATCATCAGGGAGAAACACCGATTCAGCCAATCTTCTGCCCCCGCGACACATAAAAGTATGTGCAAACTCAGTGACTAGCCTCATCACACCACCTTCTTTTGCCTCTTGTTTGCATTTATCCTTCCCACCAATCGAAAAACCAATCATGTTTGGTTTCTTTGCAAATCCAAACTCTTTAAGAAATGATACCCTGAAGTAAAACTTGGGCGTTCTCACACTCATACCCCGAGGTCAGCTGTTCAAAAACCCACCATTCACCACTTGGCCTTGGGTGAGCCACTTCCCCTGGCAGAGTCCAGTTGTCTTCCTCTGTATTAAGACAGAGTGGAAAATAACTATGTGATTTCTGAGGGTCTGTCCTGCCCTGATGCTCTTTGAGTCCACTGACCTTGCTAACTACCTCCTCACTAAGCGCACGCACACAAACACACACACACACACACACACAAAAGGCCTTTGACCTTCTGCAAACATTTATCTCCAACAAACACAGTTTGGTCACATGCAATACAAGACATGAAGTGAGACAACACACTTTCCGGTTTAGAATCACAAGCGTGAGGACAAAACATGGTTTTCACTGTTCATTTACGTACAGTTATAGAAACCACTAGAAACCTAATCAACATTGGGATCAGGATCAAGAAGAATCTGTCCCAGGGGTTCTCATCACCTCAGAGGGAGGTGAGAGTTTTTGCAAAGGTCTTGCCAGAATGATGAATTAGAATGGAGAAATTGTGTAGCTTTTAGAAGCATAGCCAACATTATATTACAACTTTATTTATTTATTTATTTATTTTTAGAGACAAAGTCTTGCTTGCTCTGTTGCCAAAACAGGAGTGTAGTGGTGTGATCATGGCTCACTGCAGCCTTGACCTCCTGGGCTCAAATGATCCTCCTACCTCAGCCTCCCGAGTAGTTAGGACTACAGGCATATGCCACCACACCCAGCTAATTTAAATTAAAAAAAAATTGTAGGCTGGGCACAGTGGTTCATGCCTATAATCCCAGCACTTTGGGAGGCCAAAGTGGGCAGATATCTGAGGTCAGGAGTTCGAGACCAGCCTGGCCAACATGATGAAACCCCATCTCTACTAAAAATACAAAAAAATTAGCTGGGCATGGTGGCATGCACCTGTAGTCCCAGCTACCAGGGAGGCTGAGGCAAGAGAATCACTTGAACCCAGGAGGCGGAGGTTGCAGTGAGTCGAGATCACACCACTGCACTCCAGCCTGGGTGACAGAGTGAGACTCTGTCTCAAAAAAAATTTTTGTAAAGGCAGGGTTTCTCCATGTTTCCCAGGTTGGTCTCAAACTCCTAGGCTCCATGGATCCTCCCGCCTTGATCTCCCAATGTGCTGGGATTATAGGCTTGCACCACTGCACCTGGCCTATACCATAATTAAAATTTTAAACTATTATTTTAATAAATGCACTATAGAAGGAGGGTGTGAGTCAAAACGGAGCATGGGTTAAAACAGGTAGAAAATTCCTTCCTTGGGATCTTGCAACCTATGACCCACCTCTCCGCCACTCCTCTGAGCCTCTGTGCCCACTGCCTGAACACCTTCCTCTTTTTCACTTTTCCTTTTCATGATATTGTAGTCCTTTGTATGTTGTGTTTTGCCAACCCTGCAGTCACAATATAGTTTATTTCCTCTTCGTTCCGGTTCAACAACCTTCCAAAAGTAGAGACACAGACCCCTGTAGGGGAAGAGGAGAGCAACCCACTAATACCAAGTAGGCAAGGAGCACCTGGAAGGTTCTCATACACAAAAACCTCCCCCACCTCCACATTCAACTAATAAAAGCTTCATCTGAGTTATCACACTGAGGATGATGCAAATGCTCTGGGGAAGGTTCAGCTTCACAGACAGTCACACTTTAGTAAGAATTATTTTTGAATCTTAGATGATCAGAATTTGAAAGAACCTGAAGAATCATTTAGTGCAAATCACACTGAAGGATTTTTTTTTATCATGGTCAACCTCTACTTGAATATTACAGAGACAAGAGCCCCCTTCTTGAGTCTACTCCACTGACGTGCATTTTGAATTATTAATATCTGGGCTGGGTGCAGTGGCTCCTGTCTATAATCCCAGCACTTTGGGAGGCCAAGGTGGATGGATCATTTGAGGTCAGGAGTTTGAGACCAGCCTAGCCAACATGGTGAAACCCTGCCTCTGCTAAAAATACAAAAATTAGCCAGGTGTGGTGGTGAGTGCTTATAGTCCCAGCTACTCAGGAGGCTGAGGCAGGAGAATCTCTTGAACCTGGGAGGCGGAAGTTGCAGTGAGCCAAATCTCGCTGCTGCACTCCAGCCTGGGCGACAGAGCGAGACTCCGTCTCAAAAAAAAAAAAATTATTAATATCTGTGAAAGCTCATCCTTATCTTTAGTCCAACCTTGCAGAATCTGTTAAGATAGTTCTGCTGCAAGCAAGAGAAATCCCAACTCAAAATGCCTTAAACATTAAGGACATTTATCTCCTGGAATCCAAAGCCCAGCATTCAGGCAGGTTTGGGGTTGGTAAATGTTCAGCCACAGCACCAAGGTCCCAGGTTCTTCCCATTCCTCTATTCTATCATCTTCAGCACAAACTTCATTCTCAAGCTGGTGGCAAGACAGCTGTGGTAGCCACAGGTTCACTTCACAACAAGGTCCAGAGGAAAAGAGAAAAATATTCCCACGAGCATGGAACAGTAACTCTTCCCTTCATTCTAACTGCTCCAACTTAGTTCACATGACCAGTCACCGTTCCAGGGGAGTGCCATGCAATCCCCAACCTTGTAATCACCCAGGGTGGAAAGAGTGATGGGACTCCCACTATCATGTCCACCCTTCCTGCCTCCCAGCAACCTCCACCTCAAATAGAGATCTCCCTTACCCTGCAACTCAGAACACAGCCTCAGCCCTTTCCAAAAAAATGGCGCATAAATGGTTCCAAGCTTCTTGGCTGTTCTTCTCTGGACATATTCTAGTCAGCCAGTTTCCTCCTAAAAAGGTGGCACCCAGAATGGAACACCATTCTTGGTAGAACATACTGAAATTATTCTAGGACAAAGGAGGCGTTCTCTTATTAAGGTAGCTTAATACTATGGTAGCTTTTAGCGGCCACATCATACTACTGATTTTTTTTTAACTTTTAAGTTCAGGGGTACATGTGCAGGTTTGTTATATAAGTAAACTGATGTCATGAGGGTTTGTTGTACAGATTATTTTGTCATCCAGGTACTAAGCCTAGTATCCAATAGTTATTTTTTCTGATCCTCTCCCTCCTCCCACCCTCCACCCTCAGGAATGCCCTGGTGTCTGTTGTTCCCCTCTATGTATCCATGTGTTCTCATCATTTAGTTCCCAGTTATAAGTGAAAACATGCAGTATTTGGTTTTCTGTTCCTGTGTTAGTTTGCTAAGGATAATGGCCACCAGCTCCATCCATGTTCCTGCAAAGGACATGATCTCATTCTTTTTTATGGCTGCATAATATTCCATAGTGTATATGTACCACATTTTCTTTATCCAGTCTACCATTGGTGGGCATTTAGGTTGATTCTACGTCTTTGGTATTCATACTATTGATTTCTTTTTAACAGGTACTCAACTATAAATTCTGCAATTCACTTTCACATGGTGATGCCATGTTGGATTTCTGCTGTGCTGCACTAGTTCAATTGCATTTATGGACCTAAAAGCAGAACTCAGGATTATCATATTGAACTAGAACAAGATAATGTTGAATAATGCTTCAGTCACTCAGTGTAAAATCTACCCAGTCACCTACGAGTGTTATCCATCAATAAATCTGTATTCATTTGCTAGGGCTGCCATAACAAAACACCACAGACTGTGTGGCTTAAACAATAGAAATTTACTTTCCCACAATTCTAGAGGCCACAAGTCCAAGATCAAGGTGTCAGCAGGGTTGTTTTTTTCTCGGGCCTCCCTGCTTGGTTGCAGATGGCTGGCTTCTCACTCTGTCCTCCATAATCTCTTCCGTGTATGCACACATCTGTGTCCTAATCCCCTCTCCTTCTAAAGACACCAGTCATATTGGATAAGGGCCCATCTATATGACCTCATTTTACCTTAATTACCTTTTTAAAAACCCTATCTCCAAATCCAGTCTGGTTCTGAGGTACGAAGGGTTAGGACTTCCAAATACGAATATAAGGTAGACAGAATTCATCCCATAACAAATGTGATGTCTGACTTCTGTGTATGCCTCAAAGTCAGAGAATAACTGGCCACAAAACCTAAGACCAGGGCTGCTGGCTTTCCTCTGGACACTCCCTCAAGGACGACCATTAATCCAATTATTTTCTCATGTTATGCTGAGATCAGTCTCATGTTATGCTGAGATCTGGAGAGCAGATTTCAGCTAGGTTTGGGAGAGTGTTGACGAGAAAGATCATTCTGGAAACTTGGGCCCAAAAGGGGGCTCTAGTAGGGTGTTTCCACAGTCAAGAGTAGGTGACTCTGGATATGAAGGCGCTGAACCGGAGGCTGCTACGCAGAAGATGAGTCATAATGGAGAAGGGTAAAGGAAGAAGAGCTGGAAGGTTATCAGAAGGCAAATCTGGTGACTTCCCAATTTTACTTAGGACATGGGTAGCAGCAACTGCATCTGGAATACTTTAAAAATTATCCTGAGTGCCTGTATCACAGAGTGACTATGCCTGTATGCAATTACCCAGGAGGGCAGTGATGACCACATTTTGCTCAGGGACTTAAAGATCCAGGTTTCTATAGATGTGTTAATGAAAAGTAATTGGTATACTTTCTCACTCTTATAGACTTTAAAAAATATGGATACATAAATATATGTATATATAGAGAGAGAGATAGAGAGAGAGAGAGAGAGAGATAAACAAGGGAGGGAGGGATGCACTATTAGAGCAACTACACACAAATACCAGAGAATGAAATAGCTAGCACTACAGAGTAAGATTTCGATAAACAAACACCTGTTCATAGATCAGTTACTCCTGATCTTTAAGTGTCCCTTCTTAGATTAAATGGCTTAACTTAAGGGGCAAAGCCTGCTCTCCAGGTCGATTTACAATTCAAATGATTGAAGCTTTAGGGTAACTCGATGTTATTACTCCTCTGCTGATATTTTTTTCTTTCCTTCTTGCTGATAAGAGCAGGTACTCAAAGGATGGGAATCGTGACTGGAGGGTCATCAAGATGGCTGAGTCCAGCTCCTGCATCTGTTGCTTGAAGCTCCTTTCCCACATGCCAAATGCCTACTTCAAACCAATGACACTGGCACATGGGAGTTCACCTTTGCAAGAGCTGCCTTCTCTCCAAGGATGCTTTCCCTTCTTCCGTTTCCTCAAGGAAGAAGTCAAGGGAAAAGAGAAGCACCTTTCTTCCTTCCCTGCTCTAATTTGTACCGTCTCCCCATGATGAGATAAGCCTGTGCCGACTGATACCTGGGTGTGGAGCGAGCTGCATGTGACCCCGTCATTCTTTTTTCTCTTCACCCCATTAATAAATGCTTTTTAGCCACTTCACCAACTGACCCCAAGCCTCACCTCTGGTCTCTAATCAAAACCTTAACAGGGTTTTCCATAAACTGAAATTTACATTCAATCATCACCATAGCAACCATCACACAGCATTAGATACAACTTTTCCATCTCTGATGTAATCTACTTTTTTTTTTAAAAGAGCTGCTTTCCTCTTCAATTGCAAATCCAAGCTATTCAGAAGAAAACCATTAAAAATCTATTTTGAAAAAACTACATTTAAACAGACTGTGTCAAGGTTCTTAAAACAGGTATTTGAAGTGGTTTCTAGACACTTAGTAACATACACTTATTCCCCCAAATGGCAGCCATCATTGCACAAGTCTCCAGGATTTGGTCCAGTGTTAAGAATCGAACAACGCTTCTGTGAAAACTGTCACAACCAAAACTTAAAAGGTGCCCTGAGATAACAACTGCAAGCCAGGGCATACAATTCTGTTAATTTCTAAAGGATGTCCACATCATGTCTAAAAATAAATAAATAAAACAAGGTTGGACTGTACAGTGTGTAACTGGCAAATCCCCCAAAATTTCTGGAATTCACCTAGTCATCCAAGAGGAATTATTCAATTGCTAAAGTGGCTTAAGACTGTGAGAATAGGCAACTGTAAGGAGAGTACGCCACAGATAAAGAGATAAATCCTCATTCAAGAAGTCTAAATGTTTCTCACTCTATGAGTACAATGCTGTAAGAGAGGCCTTGAATATTCAGAGATGTTGGAAACGTATTTCAGATTTAGAAACAGGTAAGAAAAGACACTTTCAGAAAATGTACTGACAAAAAAAAATCTACTTATGACACTAATCCCACTAACAAATTAATGAACCCCAACCCATCTCATCACTTCTATATATCTCATTCCATTGCTACTTAGAATCCCAGAAACTGGGCAATTCAGTTGTATTGAAAATTGAGATAATAAAATCAAGTCAATTTTCCATAAACTAAATCATTTTATTCTATGTATTTACAGCCGAACTGTGATGTAGTGATAGTCCATTCATTTAATTCATTCATCAAGCATTTATTGAGCACTAGATGCTACCACGTGCTGAGAGCTGCATTTAATAAAGATAAGTGACACATCATCCAAGACCTCATTACTTTTCTAATTCATAGGATGGCAGATGTTTTATGCTCAAATGTCAGGGAAGTTGTAATCCATTTCCTCTGAATAAACATTCAAGACTGTGTCTATATATAGGAAGTAATGCTGGTCACATGACTGTGCTACTCATTTTAATAACTCCAGTCTGGACACTTGAATTAGACTGATGGCTAATAGTCTACCACTTTTATTATTAAGACCTGGTAGGCCTCACCACAAGGCATTTATTTTGAGATTTCTGAAAACGCCCTGACTTAGTTCCAGTGCCATTCTGCCATTTAGGAGATAGGGCTGAATTCCACCCCAAACAACAAAGAAGCTCCCCTAAATGCTCCTAACAGTTAAGCACTGTGTAGAGCAAAGAGAAGCCATTCTTTTCTATTAAAGACCATTGGCATAGCTAGTTAGGCAATGTGAGCAAGGAGTGGGTTATTTCCAAATAGTTGCCAAAGTATCTTACATGCCCAGAAGTGAGAAGTCTTGCATATTAAGTGTGATAATATATACAAGAAAAACACTAGCTCAGGAATGGGATGCTGGTTTCCTCCCGGGTGCCAACTCTAGTGGAACGGCAGTGGATGGCCACCCCCCTGAACGAGGCTTGTGCTAAGGCCAAGGCCCAGCTCAGTGAGACAAGATGCCTTGATTCACCAACAAAGTCTGATCTGGGAGCAGACAGGCTGTGCTGTACAATGTGTTCCACTGTCCAAGGCAGCCTGGACCATGCTGCAGAGGGAGAGGCAGACCTATGCCACTGAGTTACTGGAGAGAGTTTGCAGAAATAATCAGAAAGAACATCCCAGTGCATTCAAAGACCAATGAACCTGTGCTGGCAATCTTAAGAAAAACTTTGAGGTGCAATTGGCAGAACTTAAGACAGAATGGGTACCTGCCAAATTGTTGGAAAAGATAAGAGCCAACCAAATGTATTCCATATTGAAATTTAAAAAAAACTTCACCAAGAACCATCAGCAATGGAAAACCTAAATAAGATCACAGAAATTAAAGATCGCAGCAGTTGAGGTGGCACTCTCTGATAGATGTTGCCAATTAACAAGACAAGCTGAGGATAAGGATAAAATCCTTTTGTAAGAGTTGAACCAATACATGCATTGCAACCAACACCAGATTCTTGGTTTTTTGTTTGTGTTTGCTTTTTCAAAAGATCGGTAGGAAGATCACAATCTCCCCAACACAGCCTCCTAGAAATGATGCAGATGTGTGGCTTTTGTGGTGGAAGGAAGCAAAGAATGTTTTGGGTATCTTCTGTAAACTTACTGCTGCTTTTGAAAAATATAAATAAATATATCTACAAAAGTCACAAAATTCAGCTTATGAGTTATTTATGTTACGGTTTTCTTTTTTTAGAGTTCCTTAGATAACCAGTATCAAATCTAAAATGATCCTTTCATGGTTTGGGAGTGGTCATTCCAGTGGTCATCAAATTCAAGATGCACAAACCCATCGCTGGTGTGAACTAGGCAAAGAGAGAGCACCTCCAAATCTCCCCCATCCTGGGACTTCATTGTTCAGGTCCACAAAGCTGGGAGAAGCAGAGGCAGCCAGGCTGCGGTTGGGCAAGAAAGGACACAAACCATCTTCATCTGCCCACAGCCCCTGGAGCCATAGTTGTGCTGGTAGCCAATGCTGATGAAATAGCAGACACAAGCCGTGGGTGAGGAAGGTGGTGGCAAGGAAAGAAGTGAGATGTGTCTCCATTCACTATCTCAGTTACATCTCCCACAGCCCTGCAAGGTGGGCATTTTCACTGCATTTTACCCATAACTGAAATGAAGCCTATGAAAGTCTTGCCCCATAACCCAGAGCTGGTGACTAGAGCTAGGATTAGAGTTCTGGCCTGCCCTGGTCTGAATCTTAGGCTTGCAGCTTTGGCCAACTGAGTTCCTTCATATCCAGGGTCCATGTCCGCATGTCCTTATCCGATGCAGCTGTAGGGAACTAGTTAATTCTGACAACACAGGGCAGAGAATGGAGGCATCTGCAGGGATGACATGTGTGCCCATCCCTGCTGAGTAGTAAGTCCCAGATGCTGAAACTAGCCACCAACAGACTAATGCCCACACACTGGCTGAGCTCCTGAGACCCTGGACAGCAGGGCCTGTCTTTGCTACAGAATCTGTAATCCCTCTGCCACGTCCCATATAGCACCAAGTCCTCACTAAATTCAAAGAGTGGGTGTTTAATAAATACATATTAGTGGGAGGGCAGCAGAAGCACCTGAAGCAAATATGAAAGTGCATTTGACGCTTTATTTAGATCATGAGTGTTCTGAAAGCATTTTTTTCCTTCACAATTCAGGATGTAGGCAGTCAATGCATATTTGTGTCAGATAATGACTGTCACCCTAACCAGACAGTAATTTAATCACTCTGTTCCAAAGCTGCTTCAGCAGAGAACTAACTAAAATATCTGTGCTCCAAGACGTCAACCCAACAGCCAGCCAACTAAACAGCATTTACACTAAGATCTCTGAGAGCTCACACTGTGCTAAGCGCAAGGAAAATCCCACAGAATAATAATACTTGGGCCCTGCTCCTACCGGACTTACACACTCTAGCTTGGGAACCAAACTGGAATTCAGGAGACGATTCGATAAATGAGTGTTACCCGTGGGTGTACCGCAAATGAGCTCCACAGGAGTCCACAGCAAAGAGAAACCACAGGTAACAGAATTTGAGTTGGATGGGCTTGGGTGGTAGGACAAAGGAGAGAGACAAAAAAGATACAGATTTTCCCCCAGCCTCTTAAGAACATAACAGCATTCCACAGTATCCACAAGAGCACCCGTAGCTTTTGTGATATTCACCCAGTCAGCCCTCAGCATTGTGCGGCTGCTTGACTAGGACTACTTTATGCCCCTACCATCCTCTATTAAATACCAGAGACAGCACAGTCAGATTCCTGCAGACTGCGTGTGCAGCTGTGCATCATATCTCTTCCACTCAACATCTAGAATGCAAACCCAAACCAACTTGGTTCATTAACATTTGCAGCAAAAATACATAAAATTTCAACATGGATCCCACATGGGCCCGCTCTGCCCTGTGAAGGGCAGAATGGATGGAGGTGGGTGTGCCCAGGCCGTGCCCAGGCCGTGCCTTTGAAAGCCACTGCCTTGAACACTCCTTTTTGCCTCTGCGTTTTAGAAACTGATCTCTTGATCTCTGTTAGATGACTGATTAAGATCTCCTCCTTTCAAGGATGAATTGGAGCCTTCTTTGATTTTGCATCCCTAGCACAGAGCCTGGTCCACGGTGGGTGTTTGATAAATAGTGAATTAAGGAACACATCCATTTGTCCAGGCCCACCCTGTGAGTGCCAATCTCACACTTCCAAATGTCCACTCTGCAGTGATTTTGGGTTATGTCATCATTACCAGATCAGCACTCCTGAGAGTGAATGCCCAACCCTCCTCCAAAATTAGCTGCCCCTGTAGACTATCATTTCTCTCAGTGACTGTATTCTTCCAGTCACCCACGCTCAAAATCTTATCTTCTTGTCCTGCTTTCTCTATTTTTCCCATTGAAATTCCCTTCTAAATCTCGTACACGTATCTCTTGCTTTCTAATCCCAAGGCCACCATCCGTTGAGGCCCTAACCACCTTCATGCCTGCATTAAAGACTTTGTGCACTAACTTCCTCCACAACTCAGGGAAGCATGTAAACACTAGACCCACCCTTCCTTCCCTTCCGGCTCTGTGGAACTCACCACTGCTCTTCCTTCCTCCGCATGAACTGCACATGGAGTCTGCCCATCCCTCTCTGCCATCAGCCCTGTCCCTGCTTTATCCTAAGGCCTGAACTTGGAGTGGCATCTGGGTAGGCAATGGTTGGGAAGCTAGTTAGGGTGACTTATTCACAGAGCTGGTTTGGAGCAAATCTGATAGGGAGGCATGAAGGGGTGGGGGACAGGAAATTTCCCTTGAAGAAGCCTTGGCAGAGTAAGCACACTCTTTCTCTTCAATGTTATGTTTATGTGCCGGGGAGCTATTGCAGATTTAGGGACAAACAACTCACCCATCCGCCCGCAAGCACCTCATGGCATTTTCACTGTTTATTTGACAGGCACTTCAGGGCCTTTTGCTCCTCCCAGCCAATGTCATTCCCCACCCAGGATAAAGATGAGGCCTTGCAAAAACACACCACCTGAGCCCTCTATAGTTCGTAAATAGTGATAGTAAAGGGGGTTGGTGATAAGAATCAAAGGGCGAGGATAAGATGTCACAGGAACTTAGCACTTGCTACTATCTCAATAAAATATGAGCCCATGGAAATGTGCTATGATATATTCCTCAGAAAATGTTTATAACATGGCTTTCATTTCTTTCTAAAATTAATTTTCTAATTAAAACATAAAAATTACATATATTTACCATGTACACCATGATGTTTAAAAATATGCACACATTAGGCCAGGCGCAGTGGCTCACACCTATAATCCCAGCAGTTTGGTAGCCCGAGGCAGGTGGATCACTGGAGGTCAGGAGTTCAAGACCAGCCTGGCCAACATGGTGAAATCCCATCTCTACTAAAAATACAAACACTAGCTGGTGTTGTGGCACATGCCTGTAGTCCCAGCTACTCAGGAGGCTGAGGCAGGAGAATGGCGTGAACCCAAGAGCGGAGCTTGCAGTGAGCCAAGATCGCACCACTGCACTCCAGCCTGGGCAACAGAGCTAGACTCTGTCTCAAAAAAAAAAATTCAACACTCTTAAAATCCAATCCTTTCTTTCAGTGTCATCCTCTCCATGAAGTTTTCAACTGTCCACACCATTGAAAGCCCTTTCTTATTTTGCAGATTCTATGTACATGCCAGTCCCACAGCAGGCAACTTCCGTGCTTAGGAACTGAACTCACCCACTGAGTTCTCCGTCTTCCCTCTACCCCACAATCATGCACCATGTCCTGCTCGTCCTGTCTGCTTTTTACCCCTCCAAAGTGTTCCTCCTTCTCCTTACTCACTGCCCCTGCTCAGCGCAGGCCCACAGCACCTCTCCCCTGAAAGAATGCAGCAGCCACCTGCCCAGGCTCCAGCCTCCAGCCCTGCCTGACATGGCCATTCCAGGTGTCAGTGTTCTCTCTTAAATCTAGTAGAATTCTATTCTCTGTTACTACTGTCCAGGAATCCTAATCTGCCCTTCAGGGCATCTTCAGACAACACTGTTCTTATTTCCACATAAAAGTCCTTCACATGTTTGAAGGTAATTATCATGTATCTCCTTGGTATTTTCTTCTTTAGGAAGACAGCAAAGTATAAAGGATGAAACTCTGAGTTCAGTGTTGGAGGCCTGGGGCTTTTGATTCTAACCAGTTGAGTATCCTTGGGCAGGTCATTTGTCAATGCTGAGCCTCTGTGCCTCAGTTCCACCCCACCCCAAGTCTCGCTCTGTCACCCAGACTGGAGAGAAGTGCAGTGGTGCAATCACAGCTCACTGCAGCCTTGACCTCCTGGGTTCAAGTGATCCTCCCACCTCAGCCTCCTGAGTAGCTGGGACTATAGGTGTGCACCACCATGCCCAGCTAATTTTTTGTTTTTTTTGTACAGATGGGATCTGACTATGTTTCCCTGGCTAGTCTTAGACTCCTGGGCTCACACAATTCACCTTGGCTCCCAAAGTGCTGGAATTATAGGTGTGAACCACTGCGCCCAGCCCAAAAGTCCAAAATTAAACACTCCCAGTTCTTTCCTCTATTCCTCAGGCCCAGGCATGTTTCCAGATCGCTCATCTTTGTATTGCTTGATAAGAACAGCAATCTCCTTTTGGGAAAATCTTGACCCCTCCACATTCACCAAGTGGTGTGAATGGCAGCTGCCAAGTTTTTAGAAAGCCCACACTCCAGGCTACCAGAGTGGACCAATCATAGTCCTCTAATCTCCTGGCCACAGTTAATCCGCCTAGAGTAAGGCACCTGACCAATTAGATCCTACCCTGAGATTTTTAAATTTTGGGCCAGAGAAAATAAATATTGGTTCCTTTTTAGGGCTGGAGTTGGAAGACGTGAGGTATGGAAGCTCCTAGGGGCTGTAATTCTTCTTCTTGGAGATGACTCATCAGAGAGAATGACGCCAATATTCGGAGACACAGAAATGAGAAGTGGAGAGGTAACCCCACGGAGTTCCAGTCCTTGGCTCCAGGTATCTCTGAGGACCAACTGCACCCCTTCTCTGACCATAGCTTGCTTAATTCCTCTTTTTCCCAGGTTGGAGTTCCCTCTTTCCAAGCAAACAAGCACAAAGCAATACATTAGCCTTTCAAAGCAGGCCTCACATGGAGACAGCTGAGGCTCGTCTGTACCTCCCCCAAACCCTCAAACTAACTCCCCACTCTCCCCACCTCCCGCAAACAGCAACTCCAGATGGGTAAATGGAGTTTGTGTATAATACAAGAAAGGATGTTATATCTTACTATATGGCCACTGTTCCCAAGGGAAACTCAAGATGCATCTTAGAGCAATTGTGCCCCTTGTTGATTCATACTGAGCATGTGGTCACCTCAGAACTTGAGCTCTTTTTCATGTAAACTGTGGAAGCCAATCCTTTCCCTTTGCCATGCTATGATTGTACAGTTGGGTTTTATTTTTATTTTTTTCTTGGATGGGGGAGGTGGTGGGCAAGGCTTGGGACCTAATTGCAATAATTCAACACTTAACTTAGTTAAATGTTATACATTGGACTGGGGCCAGTGTTCCAGCCCATCAAGATTGTTTTAACTCAGGATTCCATCACTGATAGCAGAATTTCCCAACTGGTCTACCAAATAGAATGAATTACAGATGTGCCAGGATATTCGTTCCTTTCATTCTTTGCTTGGTGAAGTGAAGCTTGGGACACTTAACCCAAGTTAGTGGCTCCTAACTCTTATCATTTTCTGAGTATTCCTATTTCAAGTTTCCATAGTTATGGTAACATTGGGAAGGTAAATGTTTTATAACATAAAATTACTTACTAACAAAAAAATGCTCATTTATGAAATCAGTCCCTACTTAAACATCTCTGCTTGCTTAATCTTGGTGCATGTTTTCATCCATCAAGTCATATTTTTGTTGCTTAGTCTCTCCCAGATTTATGATTTCTCCACAATAAACTATGAATGCAATGTGATTTGGTTTTACAGGGTAATTCTAGATTTTGCAAAAGAGAAATTTTTTGCAGTTGATGAAAGTGATGTTGGAAAACTGTATCACAAGTAAAGCTGCTGACGGTTAGAGAGGTTACCTACTGGACAGAAGAAAACCCATACAGATGCTTTCCAATAATCAAAATCGAATAAGATTACATGGTGGTTAAGAGGAGGCCTTAAGAAAATTGTAAAAGTCAAGTGTGTTGTGAATCATATTTCAATACAGCTGTTTTAAAAACCCAAATGTGAACTAAGAAATGTTATATTATGGCTGGGCGCAGTGGCTCACGCCTGTAATCCCAGCACTTTGGGAGGCCAAGGAGGGTGGATTACAAGGTCAGGAGATAGAGACCATCCTGGCCAACATGGTGAAACCCCATCTCTACCAAAAATATAAAAATTAGCTGGGCATGGTGGTGCATGCCTGTAATCCCAGCTACTTGGGAGGCTGAGGCAGCAGAATCGCTTGAACCAGGGAGTAGGAGATTGTAGTGAGCCAAGATCGCCACTGCACTCCAGCTTACTCTGACAGAGCAAGATTCCGTCTCAGAAAAGAAAAAAAAGAAAGAAATGTTATAATGTTTTAGCATAAAATTACATCATAAAAATGTACTCAAACCCTCCTGTACAAAACCTAACAACAATTGATTTAGTCCTTGTGGGGTTTTAGAATTAGCCTATAAAAGGGGTATAGCTCAGTGGCAGAGCATTTGACTGCAGAATTAGCCTATAGCTGAAATTATAATCAAAATTGTGTTAATATAATAAATAAACTTATTTTCTTAATATTTAGTTTTGTTTTTCAAAATAAAAGTCCCAATCAAGAATTTATTTTTGTATTTACTATGAAATTTTGACCCAGGCTTAATTGTATCCACCTTAAGTGAGCTTTTCCCAGGATCAGTTGTCTTCAGATTATGAGGGCTTCCTAAACCTGCCTTGTTGCCATTCCTGCCATTGTTGCAGCTTTCATCCATTGCTCCTTGCCCTGTCCACTGTAGAAACATAGAAAAGGCCCTGCCCCTCTGCTCTTCCATGTGACAGGCCTTCAAAACTCTAATGATAGTTCTCGTGGCTCCAATAAAACTTCTTTTCTTTACAACAAGTTCACTTCCTTCAACTGTTTCTCATCTGACAGAATTTGAAATTCTCACATTCATTCTATTCAATCATTCAACAATTTATTGAGAGCCTGCCATGTCAAGTACTGTTACAGGCCCCAGGAAGACAGCAGTGAGCAATTCCCCCAACTTCCCACCCCACCCTGCTCTTCTGAGGGAGGCTTCCATTCTGTTAAAGGGACAATAAACAAAATGGGCGAATAAATGAATGGATGGCTGGACAGATGGATGGATGGATGGATAACTGGACGGATAGATGGAAAGATGAATAGTTGGATAGATAGATGAGTGGATGGACGGATGGATGGATGGATGGATAGATGGATGGTTTGTGTGTGCACTCCTCAGTCAGCCTGCCACTGAAATGTTGAATACTTCTCCAGATAAGCTGACAAATGTAGGGTAGAGGAAGAGCTTCTTCTCTGATGCCAATACTTCTGTTCATAAACCTTCACGTAACACTTTCTTGGAAGTGACATTGCTCTGTTGACTCATGTCTTCAACTAAAGCCACGAGATCTTACATATGCTACTCTTAAAATACATATCCCTTTATCCTGTTCTTGTGCATCTGTTGGACTCTGTGCAGAATTTTATATTGATCCTTATTACTTTGCAATAGACACATATTTAGAATGTAAAATCTGCAAACTGCAGGAACATATTAATATATGCACATCAGCATCACTGCTGTCTACAAACTTAAGAAGCAAAATGCTAATTTTAAAATTGAGTGCTTGAATAAAGCTACTCTAAAAGTTTAGATAGTCCTAATTACTACTCTGAAAAAATGACTGCCCTGCCTGAAAGCCCATAGTTAACCTGGGCTCTAGGATACCATTAAATAGCCAAGCATGTAACATTTGCCATAATTACAAGCTGGGCCTTTTCTTCTCTTATTCAAGATGGTTGCTCAGGACAGTCATTTTTTTCTTTAAAGGATGCTGTAAGGACCTATCAAAGAGGCCCCCATGATATCACAGCTCTGCTTTATGATTCAAAGGGAGCATCTTTCATACCTCTGGATACTCCTGGCATTAAGTAATTAATAGGGTAACTGGCTGTTTAGTGTCCCTCTCCTGCTAGGACGCATAAACTTCACAACAGCAGGGGGTGCATCTGACTTTTTCATCAAGTCTCCCCTGGATCTTGCACAGTGCTGCACCCATGACAGACACTCCATAAACTCAATAAATATTTGATGAATATAAACATAAATTTACAGTCTCATCTATGCCACTAACTAATATTGGGCAAGTCATCTAACTCCTCTGGGTCCTACTTTGTTCATTTTAAACTAAAGGGATTAGTCCAGATGATCCCAAAGTTTCCTTTTCCCTCCCCTCCCCTCCCCTCCCCTTCCCTTCCCTTCTCTCCCTCCCTCCTTTCTTTCTTTCTTTCTTTTTTTTTTTCAGGGTCTCCCTCTGTTGCCTAGGCTGGAGTGCAGTGGGGCTGTCCTAGCTCACTGAAGTCTTGGATTCCTGAGCTCAAGCGATCCTCCCATCTCAGTCTCTCAAGTAGCTGGGACCACAGGTGCACGCCACCACGCCTAGATAATTATTTTACTTTATTTTTGTAGAGATGGAGGTCTTGCTATATTGCCCAGGCTGGTCTCAAACTCCTGGGCTCAAGTGATCCTCCTGCCTCAGCCTCCCAAAGTGCTGCACTGGCCCTTTTCTAATGTTCATATTCCATATTTCCATCTTGTTGACTCAATGGCTTCTTGCCTCTGTTCCCCATCAAAGACTCTAAAGCTAGATTGTTTTGCAGAGTATGGGCAAGTTTTAATCACATGCATACCCTGGACCATGGGAAAGACTAGGGCAAAACACTCTTTAAAGGATTTCTATAACCTACAGGGACTCCTAATTCAAAGTGACTACAAAAAAAAAATAAATATTTAGGCTGCCAAATAACTATACAGTTATTTCAGCATTACATTTTTCCAGAAAAAAATCTATAACACAAAAATACAATCACAGTCAGAGATCTTTTCTGGCAACAAACCCAGGCTTTGAGCAAGGATATTCAGAAAATTTTAGAAAATAAAAGGAAAACCCTGGTTCAGAACAAGTTAACAGGTTGGTTCCGTTTGGAATACTAAATGCCAGATCCTGCAACAGAAATGTTATCCCACATTTCACATGCTCTAAAAGCCGAGTCAATTGCTAGTGCTAATATTATTCTGTCTGCTAGTTATGATGAACGTCCTTCCTATCTTATTGCAAGCTTTAACTACAACTACAGCCTCAAACATTAGCTGTACGTGTAAAAAGAAACTTATTTTAGTCTAATTTAAAAGTAGAGCATTTTCATTTCATCATCAGCCTCCCCCGCTATTTCCTGTGTTATCAGATGTTGGAGAGTAAACCAGCAGTCTGTGAAACTGGCAAGCTGGTAGACAAAATAGGCACATTCAACCAGCATTTTCTTAAATAAGAACCTAAGATGGTCTGACTTCTTAATGGTGATGGAGAAGATGCACATATTCAGAAGTTATAAACCCAGAAGAAAAAGTACCAAGGAATTCCCAAAATGACTAACCCAATTCTAGAGGTTTCCTCCAAAACTCTATAGATTGCCTCACTTTTATGCTCTCCTTTAAAAAAAAAAAGACACAGCCAATTTAATCTCTGCAGAGACAGACCTATACATATCCCAAGGAACTAACAATTCCAATTGTTAACTAGCTCCTAGACTGGCATACTCAATTCTTCTGTGGGACAGGTTGTTGTATCTGGCACATTTTTAAGTATGGACACAGAAAAATACATGTGCTGTGTAGGCTCTTGTTTGAACTTGAAGAGTAATTTTCTGTTTAGAAACACCCTATGTTACCGAAGACAAATTTGCTCCATGGAAATGGTTGACAATCCAAAGGGCATCAAGCCCCTACATAGGATGCTCATGGGAGGGACATCTTTTCTGCAATTGGGACATTCAAAATGGTCCCAAGAGTTAGGAAAATGGGTAATAACTCATGAATATACTCACTCCTCCAGTCATCCATCCAACCACCATTTACTAGGCATCTACCACACATAAAACATTGTCAGTAAGAGACCAGTATTGTTTTTCTAAACATAAACAGTGAAAATTTTAAAAGTCCCCAAGTTTTCCCCACAGAACAGCAATTTTGATCAATTACTGATTTTGTTCATTTTTCTGTGTCTTAGAAAACCAACTGTCCTATTTCAGTCTAAATTTTACCAAACTGGCTGAAATTGAAAATTTTCTGACCAGAATGAAGACCATATGACAAGCCTATTGTGGTTTCAATAATTTCTCCAATGGGCAGATCAAGAATCATTTAAGGCATTAAATCATCCTCTTTCCTGGGCCATCTCAGACCTACTCTGGGTCATGTGAATGGCTGGTGGAAACCAAATTGAAAAGCTGTGAAAACATCCTGTAATAACAGGGAAATTAACAAACCCATTCTGTAATGCATATTTACCCCCATTTCCTCTGCCCCCATTATCTTTCTATGAACCCACATGCATAAATCTTCATGCAGACCATAGTAAACAGTACATGTAAAATGTTAAATACATACATTCCTTCATACCCACACAGATAATGGTATAATGTGATATACTCCTAAGACTCAACTTGAGCTAATGTCCATAAACAGAAAGTTATTATTAATGCATTTAAAGTTTCGTTTAAAATTCTATTGTGAAGGATAATTGGTTAGCTGAAATGAATATACTACCATACCTTGATAGGATTTGGAAAAATATTAGATCGAGACCCAGTAATGAAATGCAAGGTATGTAAAATCACACATAGTTGGAATTAAGAAATTTCATGGCTGTAAATGTCTGAGATGTCAACATATTTTCCCCATAAGCATTTTAAAGAGAACAAAAATAGATCCAGAGTGGCCAAGTGAATTGCCTCAGGTGGCTCAACCAGTTTCTGTAATCTGGAAATACACACCCTTATTCTCTTACTGATTGTCATAAAGATTGTAGTAACCTAAGAACACATCAGCCTAAATTTGACAAGAGTCAAAATATGACTCAGTGATAAGTAGCTGTTCTCTCTTTATAGGCATTAGCCCACCCCGAGTGAGTGACGGTGCAGTCATTACAGCAATAACACAAACCAATACCACGTTGCTTCCACTTATCACATCACCCTAATGAAGCTAAGGAAAAAGGCCACCAAGTCTGTACACGTGAACTTAACTTGAAGTGCACCCTACTTGGATTATCTGAGTGCAAGCCCAACATCTTCCTCTAGATTCTGTCATTTTTCTCTTCAAAATTCCTAACTAAAACAGGCTGGGTGTGGTGGCTCATGCCTGTCATCACAACACTTTGGGAGGACAAGGGGAGGACTGCTTCAGTCCAGGAGTTCGAGACTAGCCTGGGCAACATAGTGAGATCCTATCTCTACAAAATAATTTTTTTTTTTAATTAGCCGGGCATGGTGGTGCACGCCTGTGGTCCCAGCTATTCAAGAGGCTGAGATGAGAGGATCGCTTGAGCCTGGAAGGTTGAGGCTTCAATGAGCTGTGATGGTGCCACTGCACTCTAGCCTGGGCAACAGAGCAAGACCCTGTCTCAAACAAACAACAAAAAGTAACACATGAACACAGAAAAATTAAAACACTGGAGAAATGTCTAAAACAAAAAGTTCCAAATGTCCTCCATCCACCCAAAGGTAACCACTATCAACAGTTTTTTGTGTATCCTTTCAGGAAAAAAAGTAATGCATATACCAACATAAATATATTTCTTTTTAAAACATACCTAAATCACATTATACTATACACACTCTTCTGTATCTTAGTTTTTTTCTTTTTATAAATCCTGGCAGACTTTCCATATCAACACAAACAGAACTGCCTGGTTCTCTCTGAGGTCTGGATGGTATTCCATTGCATAGACGCAACAATAATCTATTTAACTGGGCCCAAGGCCAAACATTATTTTTTGAAGGGCAGACAAGCAGCCTGGTTTGATTCTGTCTTCACAAAGGCTGCCAGGAGCTCCGTTTCATTAGTTCTGATGGTAAGCTGTCATTTCGAGGACAGAAACTCTATTGTTAATCAAAGCCAATTTTGTCTCAACTAACATTGTATTTCTGGAGCTTGGGAACACAGCTAAACAGGTGACAAAATATAGAAGGGAACAAAGAAGCGGGGAGTGGGAAGGAAAAACAAGAAAGAAGAGGTCAGTAGTGAGGGAAAGAAAGAAAAAAATAGGCCGGACGCTGTGGCTCACATCTGTAATTCCAGCACTTTGAGAGGCCGAGGCAGATGGATCACCTGAGGTCAGGAGTTTGAGACGAGCCTGGCTAACATGGTGAAACCCCATCTCTACTAAAAATAAAATAAAATAAAACAAAATAAAATAAAATAAAATAAAATAAGCTGGGCACAGTGGTGCATGCCTGTGATTCCAGCTACTTGGGAGGCTGAGGCAAGAGAATTGCTTGAACCTGGGAGGCAGAGGTTGCGGTGAGCAGAGATCATGCCACTGCACTCCAGCCTGGGTGACAGAGAAAGACTCTGTCTCAAAATAAATAAATAAATAAATAAATAAGTAAAATAAATAAAGCAGTGTTATACAACGTTCCAGCACCTGGCAGATGCTCATTCAATACCTTTGAAATGACTGAATAAATGAATGAGTGAAGAAACTAGAATAAGTGTACTTTTAACACTTAAAATATTAAAATATTAGGCCCGGCGTGGTGGCTCACGCCTGTAATCCCAGCACTTTGGGAGGCCGAGGTGAGTGGATCACCTGAGGTCGGGAGTTGGAGACCAGCCTGGCCAACATAGAGAAATCCCATCTCTACTAAAAAAACCCCACAAAATTAGCCGGGCATGGTGGCGCACACCTGTAATCCCAGCTACTTGGGAGGCTAAGACAGGAGAATTGCTCGAACCCAGGAGGTGGAGGTTGCAGTGAGCCGAGATGGTGCCACTGCACTCTAGCCTGGGAAACAAGGGCAAAACTCTGTCTCAAAAAAAAAAAAAAAAAAAAATTAAAATATTAACTGATATATGGCTCCTATTCTCTGAAAAGCAAACATTCTTTTTGAGCTTCACTGTCCAATATGGCAGTCACTGGCTACACATGGCTACTGAACATTCGAAATCTGTGTTGTCTATAAAACACATACTAAATTTCAAATATAAAAGAAAGATGTAAAATATCTCAGTAATTGTTATATTGCTTATATATCAATAAGAGAATATTTTAGATATATTATTACATAAACTATATCATTAAATTAATTTTACTTGTTTCTTTTTACTTTTTTTAAATTACTGCAGCTGCTAAAAAATTTTGAATTTCACATATGGCCCACATTATACATTTTTTGGATAGCGCTGGTTTTGAATGTAGATGCCGTCACAGCAGTGACTGTCTTTCCTGCTCTAACTCAGCACCCAACACAGGGCCTTGAGAATATAATAGATGCTCCATAAATAACCATCAGATGAACAGTTGGCTCTGATATCTACATAAGGCAATAACCAGGCCTTGGACTACAAGACAGGAGGCCCTCACCCTGATCCTAGCCCTAATGGAAAAGCAGGTGTGTGACTTTGGGCAAGTCACTGAAACTGCCTGGGCCTTGTTTCTGTCATCTTTAAAACGGAAATAACATTAACATCTGCCTTATAGGGAAGCTACACAGGCCAAATGAAATAATGTCGATAAAAGGGTTTTGAAAGAGGGTAACACAGATGTCAGGTCCCTCCTGAATTCTACTATTCTCTTCTAGTAATAGTTGCAGGAGAAGTGAGATGCAAAAAATACTGAAACAACAGGGTAAGAAATTGACCGATAAAATTCCTACATCTGATGTTTCCATTCTGGCATACATTAGAAAATTCAGACAGAGACAGGTGCAAACTTGAAATTCTCACACGAACGGAAATTTCAGCATTCATGACTCCCTTTTCCCCGTGGCTCACCAAACACAGTTGACATAGGAACTCACAGACACTTCTTTGAGGGACCATGAAAGTGTAACGTGAACAGGAGAAGGCCCTCTCTGGGTGGCCGCCAAAGCGGCAGGAGAGGCCGAGTTTACCACCCCACCAAGAGCTCTCGGCTTTGCAGGAAAACTGTAATCCTGGGCGACTCTGAAGGCTCAGGGGAAAATTTCCATGGGCACAAAATCTATTGTAGGCATCAGTCCTCGTTAACTATTCCAGGAGCAGCAGGCAGTGACTCACAGTTAGGAGTGTGAACAGCCCCTGATTCTGCAAGGCAGTTAGGGTATCAGGCAGGGGAAACCCCAAGTGACTCTTGGACAGGCTGTAGCTTTTTGGTGACATTGGAAGGATTTCACCATCCCAGCTGGTTATCTTCTTCCCAAATCAGAAAGATCATTTCAAAAAGGAAGAGAAAAAGAAAGCGTCCTTCAGCAGGGGGTATTTAAGGAGGATCCTGGAGGAGGCAATTGCAGAGTGGCTTAAACCACAGCAGAGAAAGAGCAAACCCAACAGCCCACAGGCACAAGGCACCAGGACAGCAGCACCACAATCGTTGCTTTCAAGAGATCCAAGCCTAGATTTTCCCCTCAGTCCTGCAAGGTGCCCCATAAGCCCCAGAAGTCATCCATGACTTACCATCTGCAAGGCCACCACACCGAGCAGAGCGCAGCAACTTCCCCTTTGCTCAGAGGGTCTGACTCCCTTCTCTTCTCTCAGGGCTGCTGCTTGTCACGTGCCAAGGCCAAGCTCTGAGCCCCTTGGGACTACTGTGTCATGACCTGCCCATAATAGCCTATAACAGACCACAGGGCCTGAGCTATCGCAGGCTCCTGTGACCCAAAAACCAAAAGACAAGACACCAGGCATGGAGCAAAGCTCAAAGCCGGGCTGCACAGCAGAACCAACTTGAAGGCTTTTTCAAATTCATATTCCCAGGACAAACCTCTAGAGATTCGTATTCAGTAGGTCTGGGGTGCGGCCCAGGTATCCACATTTTAAACATAGTGCAGGGAAATTGCCAATGCTCAGCCTGACTTGGAAATTTATGGCCTGGAGCACTGAGGGAAGCGTCATTTTCTCTGATCCTTTGTCTTCCTTGAGCATTCTTCATTCTTTATCTCAGTGTGGAAGAGGAGGGTGGAGAGGGAAGACTTAGGGGAGAAGTAAGGCCAAGTGTAAGCTTTCTAGGCCCAAAGGCCCTGTGTTCCAAAGTGAGTTCCAGTGCTTACCCCAATCATTTAACCTCTCTGAATCTTAGTTTTCTCATCTGCAAAATGGCGCTGAAACCATCTGTGCACTTGGGGTTGTGGGAGGAATAAATACATGTAAAACACCTGATGCATTACACAGGGTAACTGTCATAAAAACCATTCATCTTCTTATGAATTCTTTCCCTGAGGAGAGGAGGGTACACGTTCTCCATACGACCATCTTTGCAAGAGAAACTACAAATGTAAACAACAGACTGAACCAAGCATAAAGAGAATAAAATAAAATAAATAGCAGTAAGGAAGGCGGTAGATTCAGGTTGCATGGGGGAGGGTGGGGAGATGCTGAGAGCAGGCTTGCAACCCTGTCTCTGGGGGCTCTATAGCAGTATGATCCAGAGGAAATTAACAGAGATTCACAAAAATTTAGGCATGAAGCTGTATGAACATTTATTGCAATATTATTTATAAAAGGGGAAAAATTAGAACTTAAAGGGGTTTTTTTCTTCTTTAACATTATGACAAACACAAATTATTTCAGAAAAAAGTTTCTTTTTAAATTTAAGAAAAGTTACCCAATGGAAGATTTTTCAGCTATAAGAAAGAAGAAAATCTTGCCATTTGTGACAATGTGGATGAACCTGGAGGACACTATGCAAAGTGAAATAACCCAGATACAGGAAGGCAAATACAATATGATCTCACTTATATGTGGAATCCAAAAAAGTTGAACTCATAGAAGCAGAGAACACAATGGTGTTTACCAGGGACAGGGGTAAAGAGGGGGACTTGGGGAGATGCTGGTCAGAGTTGAACTTTCAGTTTTAAGATGAATAAACTCAGGCCAGACGTGGTGGCTCACGCCTGTAATCCCAGCAGTTTGGGAGGCCGAGGCGGGAGGATCATGAGGTCAAGACATCGAGACCATCCTGGCCAACATGGTGAAACCCCACCTCTACTAAAAATACAAAAATTAGCTGGGCGTGTTGGCACGTGCCTGTAGTCCCAGCTACTCAGGAGGCTGAGGCAGGAGAATCGCTTGAACCCTGGAGGCGGAGGTTGCAGTGAGCCGAGATCACGCCACTGCACTCCAGCCTGATGACAGAGCGAGACTCTGTCTCAAAAAAATAAATAAATACATAAACTCTGAGAATCTAGTGTACAGCATGGTGATTATAGCTAATAATACCACATTTTTTACTTGAAATTTGCTAAGACTAGACTTTAAGTGTTCTCACCACACACACACACAATGGTAACTATGTGTGCTGATGTATGTGTTAATTAATTTGATTGTGATAATCATTTCACAAAGTATATGTATAAAAAAACACTTTGTACACCTTGAATATATACAATTTTTATTTGTCAAGTGTACCTCAATAAAACTAGAAAACATTAATTAATTAATTAGTTAATTAACTTAGGAAAACATTTTGGAATCCATTTGATTATAGCTGAAAGCATTTTTAAATATTCCTTTATTTTTCTTTTTCTTTGAGACAGGGTCTCGCTCTGTCTCCCAGGCTGGAGTGCAGTGCCGCAATCACAACTCACTGCAGCCTCAACTTCCAGGGCTCGAGCAATCTTCCCACCTCAGCCTCTCCAGTAGCTGGGATCACAGGCACATGCCACCACGTCCAGCTAATTTTTGTATTTTTTGTAGAGACAGGTTTCCGCCACATTGCCCAGGCTGGTCTTGAACTCCTGGCCTCAAGCAATCTGTTCCCCACAGTCTCCCAAACTGTTAGAATTACAGTTGTGAGCCGCTGCACCCAGCCCTTATGTTTTCTTTTAAACTGTAGTTTAATATTCAGACTAGAACATTAATATCAACAAAGGCAGGCCAGATAGACATATCCCTCTAAATTTTTCCCATGGAAATCAAAGGCAAAATATATGATACTTGTGGGTACCATGAGAGCTTCTGAAACACAATGGGAATGGAGAGGGAGGGGCGAGGCAAGGAGAAAATAATGCATATAAAGAAGCAGACAAGATCTCCACTGTAATACTATTAATAAATAATATTAAGAGAATTCGGTTTAATGCTTCCCTCCACCCTCAACACACACACACACACACACACATCACACGAATGAGAACTTTTGCAAAAACACTCAATATCACCCACAGAGTCCTTTCCCACACAGTCTAACAGAATCTATTTTTATATTCCATTGAGATTTGAAGCAAAGAATAGAGCCCCAGTAAAAAGAGGAAATAATTTCTGTGCTGTACCTGGGGTTTTCTCACTTCCTTATTTTAAAATAATCTTCCAACAAGTCCAAAAAGTCAGATCAATAGTCCAGTCTTCTATGCACAGGTATACATCACTGCAGACATTTTGGAACTAAACTGAATCAGTTAAAAAGGTTCTCGGTAAATTGCCATCTTCTTAGAAAACTTATAATGATATATTACAGTGCTGGAGGCTGAAAGAAACCTTCCAAATCATCTGGTCCAACCCCATCATTTTACAGATGAAGAACTTGGAAAATAAACTGGCTGATCCAACACACTGAAGACTCTAATTAAAACATGTGCTTAATTTTAAGGTGGCTGACAAATTTGGAGATTGGGGTGGGAAATAAAACCTCCAAAACATATTTTAGTAGTAATTTTGATCAAGGGGCTTATTAAATGAAGAAAGAGTAAAGATTGTGATCTCAGTAGCACCCCATCCCAACATCTAGAAACCTGAAAGATTGAAAACTGCCAGAGTGAACGCACCGAATCCATGAGCAGGGTCAAAGGAAGAGAACGCAGGAGCTCTACCCTGAAGTCTGATGGCCTAAGTACCAAATACTGGCCTAATTTTATACCTAACTGATGGGTGTCCAGGAGCTGCCCTGATGTGATGGTGCCTCCATTTCCGGAGAAGTGGAGATTAGAGAAAATACTTCCCATGCGACAGAGGTACATGACCATTGATCTGACAAAAGAAAGGTGGCTTAGACCCCTTGTTTGTACTCACTGGTACCTGGACCAGCAGCATCAACATCACCTGTGAGCTTGTTAGAAATGCAGAATCTGGCCGGGTGCGGTGGCTCACGCTTGTAATCCCAACGCTTTGTGAGGCTGAGGCAGGCAGCTCACTTGAAGTCAGGAGTTCAAGACCAGCCTGGCCAACACGGTGAAACCCCATCACTACTAAAAATACAAAAATCAGCCAGGCATGGTGGTGCATGCCTGTAATTCCATCTACTTGGGAGGCTGAGGCAGGAGAATTGCTCGAACCCAGGGAGGCAGAGGTAGCAGTGCCGAGATTGCGCCACTGTACTCCAGCCTGGGTGACAGAGCGAGATTCTATCTCAAAAAAAAAAAAAAAGAACAGAAAAGAGAAAAAAAAAAGAAATGCAGAATCTTGGCCCCACCCAAGGAGTCAGTATATGCATATTTACAAGATCCCCAGGTCCTTCTGTGCACATTAAAATTTGAGAAGCATTGTTTAGCTAGCATAGCACCAAAAGAAAGTATAATTGACTACCTGTAATCTAAGTTTCAAGAATAAAATAACCTCCTCTACTCTATTACCCACTCCACTCTCTTTGATCTTTAAGCTTTACTTTAAACTTTAAATGGTCTAAAATTTAGCCTAAATTTTAAATGGGCTTAGTGAATATCTCATTAAATAGTCCTTTTTATCAAAAGGTATCTCAAAGTTAAGAAAAATATACATATAGACATGTAAATATTCTGGGACTTTTATCATTTTAAAGGGTTACATAAATTATAAATTGAGGTATTTTTCATGCTATTTACTGCTGGGGTCTGAGTAGGAACATGACCAGTATTTCTTCAGCTGGGAGTCAAAAACCTCAGGTATACCAGGTGAAGGAGGAAAACTGAATTCAGAAGAGAAATGTGTTCCTGGTGAAAAGGGGAACTTTTTGTAAGGGAATGTTATGATCAAAAGGCTGTAAAGGTCACATGGCCCAACCCTGGTCCCAAAGCTAAATCCCTTTACAGCACATCTGCAGTATCTACTCTCTTACTCCTGGAGATGTGGCGCTTACCACTTTCAAAGGCAACCCATTCCACCTTCACACAGCTCTAATAATTAGAAAGTTTTTCCTAAAATGTGTCTCCCTCTAGTTTCAATAGCCCTACAATCAATAACTCCACAATTATTGTCTCTACTATTAATTCATCCCCATTATCAATTTTCCATTGCATTTATTTATTTATTTATTTTGAGACAGGGTGTCACTCTGTTGATCTCCAGGCTGGAGTGCAGTGGCTCAGTCACAGATCACTGCAGCCTCAACCTCCCAGGCTCAGGTGATTCTCCCACCTCAGCCTCCCAAGTAGCTAGGACAACAGGTGCACGCCACCATGCCCAGCTAATTTTTGTATTTTTTGTAGAGACGGGGTTTTGCCATGTTGTCCAAACTGGTCTCAAACTTTGAAGCAGAAATCCTTCTGCTCCAGCCTCCCAAAGTGCTGGGATTACAGGCATAAGCCACTATGCCCAGCCAATTTTTTTTTTTTTTTTTTTTTTTGAGACGGAGTCTCGATCTGTCACTCAGGCTGGAGTGCAGTGGTGCAATCTCGGCTCACTGCAAGCTCCGCCTCCTGGGTTCACGCCATTCTCCTGCCTCAGCCTCCCATGTAGCTGGCACTACACGCGCCCGCCACCTGGCCTGGCTAATTTTTTGTATTCTTAGTAGAGACGGGGTTTCACCGTATTAGCCAGTATGGTCTCAATCTCCTGACCTCGTGATCCGCCCGCCTCGGATTACAGGCGTGCTGGGATTACAGGGATCCCAGCTAGGATTACAGGCGTGAGTGCTGGGATTACAGGCGTGAGCCACCGCTCCCGGCTATGCCCAGCCAATTTCTTATTGGGATTTTTTTTTTTTAACAGAGAAAGTCAAAGAAACAAGTTTCACGTATTTATTTCTCATGGGACTGGGCAGCTGGTGGTAGTAACGTATATGAAAATATTAGCTTTTGCTTTTATTTTGAGGTACCTTAGGAAAACCTCATGTATGCAAGAGGAGTATTTTAAAAAAAGATGGGTTATCACAAGTTATAGGGAATGTACCTAAGGACACAATTATCCCAGAAATGTAGCATAGGGAGAATACTGTCTTTAGACACTGTTCTAGCCCTAAGCCTCCTGGGAGTCAAAGCAGGTATGAAACGGGGCAAGAAGGTCATACTTCAAAAATATTTAAGATTTTCTGGCCTAGGTGAATCACAGATTTTTAGCCTTGGGAAGTGTCTGAGATCAAGTCTAAATCTGCCACTTACAGAAAAGGAAACTGGAACTCAAAGAGGCAAAAGGACTTGCTCAGTACTAGGCATCTGGTTAGCAGCAGAGCCGGGTAATGCAGTGTCCCTAACCCTGGTCAATGCTCTTTTTCTACACTGCCAGACTCTGAGTATCAGGTTTGTTAAGAAAGCCTGTTCAGCAAAAAAAATCAGGAATATGGCATCAGAGTCAAGGCCAACCAAGGGCCATGGCTATGGAATACCCAAAAAGCAAACCCAAGCCATCCTAGCACCGACAGAGATCTTGAATCCCCAAATTCACAAACGTAATACCAGACAAGAAAGTTATATTGAGGCTATAAGCCTTCCTTCCTTCTCTTCTCTTTCTTATAATTCCATTTGTCTCTATATCCATTGATTCTGAACTGCAAAGATATCCCACTAAGCAGCTTATTTTAATCTCTCATTAAAGTAATCTCTTTCTGATGAGAAGTTCCTGCTCTTAGAACAGGAGCATCCTGTAAATGAGTTCATTCTTTCCAAGACACTTGAAGCTAAAGGCTCATAGCATACTGAACTACAGTCTTTGGTAAAAAGTGAAATATTAGAAGAGATCAATTTATCCAGGCATTGAATCACTGGACACATCCAAACAATATTAAAATAATCCTTTTTACTATCTACTTCAAAAAATAACACTACTGTATTTTTTTTTTTTTTTTTTTTTTTTTTGAGACGGAGTCTCACTCTGTCGCCCAGGCTGGAGTGCAGTGGCACAATTTCGGCTCACTGCAACCTCCGCCTCCCAGGCTGAAGTGATTCTTCTGCCTTAGCCTCCCGAGTAGCTGAGATTACCGGCACGCACCACCACGACCAGCTAATTTTTGTATTTTTTTAGTAGAGATGGAGTTTCACCATATTGGCCAGGCTGGTCTCTAACCCCTGACCTCATGATCCGCCCACCTCGGCCTCCCAAAGTGCTGGGATTACAGGTGTGCACCACTGCACCCAGCCACACTACTGTAATATTTTAAAGAACAATCTATTACAGCATACAGTGTGAGATGCCCAGTCAGTGGCAATATATCCATGGTGGGTTCCAGCAGCTGGCCTGCGAGATCCTAATGGACCGATGCAATGACATAAGATCATCCACAGAAACAACCAGTTGTATCTCAGTTTTTTGTAAGTTTGGACAGATCACAATTCCTTCAAAGTAATGAAAGGCAATCATGCAAAAATGAATTATATGCTTTTTCTATCATTGTCTTTCTAACGTAACGATAAGCAAACCCTAGAAAAAGTACTAATCCAGGTCCCGGCATTTCAGGTGAGACATGTTTTACATTCACACTAGTGATTTATGTTACAAAATGAGAAGGAATCTTACTTTGTTAAAAGACATGGTCATATTTATTGGTTTAGAGTAGCCAATTCCTGGGATAAAAGCATCTAGGAAGTTACGTTACCTTTTTAAGGCCACTGAAAATTAGTAAATTCTTGATTTCGTTTATCAGATGGCATGGGGTGGGTGAGACAAATTAACGCCCAAGTCACACCAGGGATAACTGAGGCACAGTTAAATCAGGACCATAATTTTCCAGGCTTCTTTGCTGGCGTCAGGTATATAAGAGCTCATGTGGCAAGAGAACAGAATATAAACGCATAGCCCATTCATAGCCCACAGTGAGGCAAAAATAGAAAACAAAAAGAGGCCGGGTGTGGTGGCTCATGCCTATAATCCCAGCACTTTGGGAGGCCGAGGCAGGTGAATCACCTGAGGTCAGGAGTTTGAGACCAGCCTGACCAACATGGTAAAATCCCGTCTCTCCTAAAAATACAAAAATTAGCCGGGTGTGGTGGTGGGCACCTATAATCCCAGCTACTCGGGAGGCTGAGGCAGGAGAATCACTTGAATCCAGGAGGTGGAGGCTGCAGTGAGCTGAGATCACGCCACTGCACTCCAGCCTGGACATCAGAGCAAGGCTCTGTCTCAAAAAAAAAAGCAAAAAGAAAGCAAAAAGAGGAAGAAAAGCTGTGATATGTGTCCATCCCAGAGCATGTCTTCTGTTACTGTTAATCAGAGTGTGTGTCACACTTCCTGGGGCCACTGAAGTCACTAACCCCAGCAGAAAGGATCGGAATTTTCCTACTCTAAAAGGAGAAATGGCAAAATATAGAAGCTAGGCTGGTGGGAAATAGAGAAGAGGGCTATTTCTCTATAAACATGTTATCGAAAAAAAACAATGCCTTGGCCGGGCATGGTAGCTCATGCCTGTAGGCCCAGCACTTTGGGAGGCTGAGGCGGGTGGATCATTTGATATCAGGAGTTCAAGATCAGTCTGACCAACATGATAAAACCCTGTCTCTACTATAAATACAAAAAAATTAGCCAGGCATGGTGGCATACACCTGTAATCCCAGCTACTCAGGAGGCTAAGGCAGGAGAATCATTTGAACCTGGAGGCAGAGGTTGCAGTCCACTGAGATCACACCACTGCACTTCATTCAGCCTGGGTGACAGCGGGAGACTCCATCTCAAAAAAAAAAAAAAAAAAAAAAAAAGCCTTTTTCTTAACAAAAATGTGAAGGTTGCGTGATGATAAAATGGAAGTAACATGCAAGCAGGAGAGTGGGCAGTCTTGTTCCTCACACCAACAGCAAACTAAGTCTCTGCCTCCCACCCCCACTACTTTCTAGACTGGAACTCTGTCCTGTGTCTTCCAAGGCATAGAAAATTCTAGAAAGGGCTGGGCGTGGTGGCTCACACCTGTAATCCCAGCACTTTGGGAGGCTGAGGCAGGCGGATCACGAGGTCAGGAGATCAAGACCACGGTGAAACCCCTTCTCTACTAAAAATACAAAAAAAAAAAAAATTAGCTGGGTGTGGTGGCGGGCGCCTGTAGTCCCAGCTACTCGGGAGGCTGAGGCAAGAGAATGGCGTGAACCCAGAAGGCGGAGCTTGCAGTGAGCCGAGATTGCACCACTGCACCCCAGCCTGGGTGACAGAGCGAGACTCCGTCTCAAAAAAAAAACACGAAAATTCTAGAAAGAAGGCCTTTGCCCTAGTACAGAAGACAAGGGACAGTGTCCTCTTCCTCTCTTGATAGTCCAGGAGAGCTGTCCTGCCCCTATCCCACCCCAGAAATAGGCTGCTCTAAACCCATAAATATGACCAGGTCTCTTAACATAGTGAGATCCCCGCTCATTTTGGAATATAAACTTACACCTAGGACCTGGATTAGTAACTTTTCTAGGGCTTGCTTATCTTTAGAAGAAATCCTTACCTTCAGAAATGGCTTTTTTCACAGCTGCCACGTAGGTCTCTGGCTCATCGTCACAGGTGAGCTCCTGCCAGTGGGCCCAATCTGGAAAGAAGTCTAGGAACTCCTCGCTGTCCCGCACGCCGCAGAGCAGCCTGACCACGCGGTGCGGAGGATGGAAGGCTCTCTGCAGCAGGGGCAGCAAGGCGGGCTTGTGGAAGTGCTGCACCAGCTCTGCGGACAGCAGCACCACGACACAGCGAGTGCTGAGGAAAAGGCTTAGGTCCTCTGCCGAGAAGGAGGCCTCGGGGCCCAGCCTGTGAGTCAGTATCTTCTGGCTGCGGACCTGCCGACTAGACAGGAACAGGGTCTGCAGGTACTGGCACCATTCCTCGGCATCCGGGCTATAGACGATGAGGATGTCGCATCCTCTGGGCACCCCTGGGCAAGAATGAGGCACAGAAGCATGTTAGCACACCTCCCCTTCTAGGTGGCTCCCGAGAGCCTGCAAAGGTAGAGCATCCAGACGCTGGGTCTGGCACCCACAGTCTTTCATGGTGTGCCTCCAGCACACCAGCATACCTCACTCACGCATTTCTTTCCCCATTAACAGTCTGTGTTCCAATCATACCAGACTCCTTATCTTTGCCCAAACATACCACGCTTTTTTATTATTTATTTATTTATTTATTTAGAGACTGAGTCTCGCTCTATCACCCAGGCTGGAGTGCAGTGGCCCAATCTCGGCTCGCTGCAACCTCTGCCTCCCAGGTTCAAGTGATTCTCCTGCCTCAGCCTCCCAAGTAACTGGGATTACAGGTGCCCGCCATCACGCCAAGCTAATTTTTGTATTTTTAGTAGAGATGGGGTTTCACTATGTTGGTCAGGCTAGTCTTGAACTTCTGACCTCAAGTGATCCACCCGTCCCCGCCTCCCAAAGTGCTGGGATCATAGGTGTGAGCCACCAGGCCCGACCCCATACTGTTTTAGATCCTTGCACGAGCTACTGCTTCTGCCTGGCATGCACCTTCCCCCCACACCTGATGCAGTATGAGATCATAACAATAACAACAATAATAATAAATAATAATAATCGCAAGAGTAAACACTTATATAGAGGTGACTATGTTCCAGGCCCTCTTCCAAGCACATTGCCTACTAAACTCATTACATCTTCACAGCAACTTTAGAAGGTAGTTACTATTATTAGCCCATTCTTTAAAAAAATGAGAAACCTGAGGTGTGACAGGTTAAGTAATTTGCACAAGATTCACAGTGGCCAAGTAAGGATTTGAGTTAAATTAGATATTTCATGTAAACTGCTAAGCATAGTGCTTGTCATATAGAAAACCCTCAGGAATTGGTAGCTGGTGTCATTATCCTCACATGAATATAATAATGTGTCATATTAAAGTGCATGGTAGTTGTGAACTAATGCTGTGACCTCCACAATACAATCTGCAAGGTGTCCCTCACCACACCTGGCCCATAACATAGGTTTTCTTCCTCTAATAAAGCACAAATGCCAAAAAGAGAGTCAAAAAGGGCTTTCAGGGATCACTTGGCCCAAACTCCTCATTTACAGAAGAAAGAAACACTTCATCTAGGAAGGTTAAGGGACTCGCTCAACTTCATACTCTAGATTACTGGCAGAGCCAGAACTGATGCTCACGTTGTTCCCTGGTTCCCAGTCCAGCCTCCTTCCCAACTCACCTGCACCACCCATCAGGAACTATGTCAAGAATCTTACGAGTAATAAGTCATAACTTCCAATTACCAAAGTTCAAAAAAGCTTGGCTCTTAATGTAACTGTTACCACTGTTTTGGGTCATCATCTCTCCATGAATTCAACAAACTGTTCTGTGTGTGGTTTGGAAGAGGTGAGTATAAAGTGTCCATACAACACAACAGGGAACTCAGAGAAGGAAGCTGGTCACATTTTATGAAGGTTGGGAACCACCTAAGTTGTAGACTAAAACAATTAAACGCTAGGCCTGGGCCGCATTTCATTGATGCTTCCTGTTGAAAACGACAGAGGCAGGACTTAGGCAAGACCTAGAGGCTCTGAAAAGATCATAGGATGAATCCTCTTTCCTGCCCCCATCCAACCCACCACTACATTCAAACCAAAAAGCAACATGTACAATGCAAGCCCAACATAGTTCTGATTTCCCCCAGGATGATATTACCAATTTTTTGTTGTTGTTGTTGTTGAGACGGAGTCTCGCTCTGTTACTCAGGCTGGATGGAGCGCAGTGGCACAATCTCGGTTCACTGCAAGCTCCACCTCCCGGGTTCACGCCATTCTTCTGCCTCAGCCTCCCAAGTAGCTGGGACTACAGGCGCCCGCCATCACGCCCGGCTAATTTTTTTTTTTATTTTTAGTAGAGACAGGGTTTCACCATGTTAGCCAGGATGGTCTCGATCTCCTGACCTTGTGATCCGCCCGCCTCGGCCTCTCAAAGTGCTGGGATTACAGGCGTGAGCCACCGCACCCGGCCATATTACCAAATTTTTAAAAATAGCAAATAAAACGAATGTTTGCAGTTTCATTCTTTTTTTGAGCCCCCCTGGTTTTCTGGAGCCCTAATCCAGTGCTAATATAAAGCCCACAGTAGACTTCTCAGCAGGAGCAAGTTAATCAGCCTGAGAGTATTTTTGAAGGGAAGGTGTACAAATCTTTTAAAAAGGCAATCTTAGACAAACAGTATAGAACTGGCGAAAACCAGTCAGCAATTCTGACGGTGCCCTGGACATTTGTGGTTCTGTCACGGTCTGTCCCCTCACTTGTGAACATAATGATCCTTTTCAGGAATGCCTACCCTGATTCCAAAGCTTACACAGATTAAGGACAAAAAGTTAACGCACCCGTGCTGCAGCCTGCCATAAAAATAAATAAATAAATAAAAATCTTTGCTGCTTGGATCTTTTTTTTTCTGTGTAGAATATTTCTTTATACCTCAATGGAAAAATAATTTCAAGACTATAGAAGGTATAACATTGGCAAAGCTACATAACTATGCAACTGACACTGAAAAGCAGAGTTAAAGTATCAGAACATATTTACCTTCTTTCTGTCCTTCCTTCCTATGTGGCTGGTTTATCTTAAGAGGCAAACATTCTTCTAAGTGTGAAGTGTTATTGCAGATGTGTGTGCATGGGCACGTGCCATCAGGTAGGAAAGGTGCAAGACTTTACATTTCATTATAACATTAAGGATGCAATGTTAGTGATGCTGTGCAAGGAGCCTGGAGCATTTTGTAAAAATGCAAAAGTGAAAAAGGGTAGCCACCACCTTCCTCTGCATACATATGCGTATCATCTCAACAATTTGTGCTGTAGGCAGAAGGAGAATAACATCTCAGGAAGGGATGGTTGTGGTCCCATATACTAGTGATGAAGAAACCATAAGTAGTGTTTTCAATAGGGTTGGCAAGTGATGGCAAAAAAGTGAAGAAGAGGGAAGAAGAAAATTTCCTAAGCACAAGAAGAACCCTTAAGAAGGCAGCTTGGGGCCAGGCCCAGTGGCTCATTACTAATCCCATCACTTTGGGAGGCCAGAGCGGGTGGATTGCTTGAGCTCAGGAGTTTCAGACCAGCTTGGGCAACATGGTGAAACCCCGTCTCTACAAATAATGCAAAAATTAGGCCAGGCGCGGTGGTTTATGTCTGTAATCCCAGCACTTTGGTAGGCCAAGGCGGGCGGATCACGAGGTCAGGAGATCAAAACCATCCTGGCTAACACGGTGAAACCCCGTCTCTATTAAAAATAAAAATAATAATAAAAAAAAAATTAGCCGGTTGTTATGGTAGGTGCCTGTAGTCCCAGCTACTCCGGAGGCTGAGGCAGGAGAACGGCGTGGACCTGGGAGGCGGAGCTTGCAGTGAGCCGAGATCGCGCCAGGGCACTCCAGCCTGGGGGACAGACTGAGACTCCGTCTCAAAAAAAAAAAAAAAAAAGGCAAAAATTAGCCAGGCATGGTGGTGTGCTCCTATAGTCCCAGCTACTCAGGAGACTGAGGCAGGAGGATTGCTTGAGACTGAGAGGCAGCTTGGGTTTGGGGGCACTGATTGACTTAGTAGTAAAGCAACAGCTTTACACTGTTCTAAAGACCACATGGCCATGAGCGATTACTCCAATTTTATAAGAAGAATTTAGTGACCCAAAAGTAAGTGAACATTTTTAAAATGATAAACTCTAGGGCCACTGAGGGAATGGGTACTCATTTCCCCCTGGATCCTGTCTCACCAGTTAACAGCAGATCCTGCTCCTCTGTGAACAGCACATCATAATACTTGCTGTTCATTAAAGACTCCAAGTCAAGGGCTGGCCGCGGTGGCTCGCGCCTGTAATCCCAGCACTTTGGGAGGCCGAGGCAAGCGGATCACCTAAGGTCAGGAGTTCGAGACTAGCCTTACCAATATGATGAAACCCTGTCTCTACTAAAAATACAAAAATTAGCCGGGTGTGGTGGCATGCGTCTGTAATTCCAGCTATTCGGGAGGCTGAGACAGAAGAATCACTTGAACCCGGGAGGCGGAGGTTGCAGTGAGCCGAGATCGTGCCATTGCACTCCAGCCTGGGTAACAACAGCGAAACTCCGTCTCAAAAAAAAAAAAAAGACTCCAAGTCATCAAGGAAAGTTTAAATTGTGATTCAGCTCTGTTTCCTGAGCACTGATCATGTGTTAGTCACTCTGTTAAGCATCTCATGTACATTCTCTCATTTAATCCTCAGAACAATCCACAAAGTATATGTTATCAAAAAGCCCCATTTTACAGACACAGACATTAAAACTCGTTGAAGATTTACTGGTGCTGCTGCCCAAGCGCACACTGTTAGTCAGTGCCAGAGCAGGGATCTGACTCCAAAGTCCATGCTCTTAATCTCTAAGTTGCACACAATTTAAAAAGTCAAGGAAATACAGAATATAGTTTAGAAAATACAGTCAATAAAATACATCTAGTGCCATGGGTTTCTCATACCATTCTCCAGTAAAAGGATCCAGAATTCCTTAGTGAAATGATGGATTCTAGGAATGAGTCTAGGATTAAATATTTCCTGGGGCAGGAAATATTCAATATGAGCCTGGAGAATCTTGTAGTGCCAGAAAGTAACTGCTCAAACAAAAATTCAATGACAGGCATATGTCAAAGGAACACGAGTCAACTCAAAGCGCCCAGTGGCAAAAGCTGGAACCATTTGAGCAACAAAATAAATAAAATAATATTGAATTATAACCCAAAGCATAAAAGAAATATACAGGAGTCCATACTGATACGAAATAAATAATTGAATAAATACATTGGGGAAAAAAGACAAATCTCCCATGCATAACAATTCCGAATAATTTATGTAGATAGATAACTCCACCCTCAAGGAGGTAGAGTGTAACTCCTTATACAGAGAACTTAGTGTTTGGCTGTGTCAAGTGAGTTCTTTCCAAGGAGCACAGTGTGGAAAGGGAGAAAAAAAAAAAAAGAGTAAATTTATAATAGAGAAACCCAGTGATCAAGGTCAGCATCGACAGTCACAAATCATGTTGAGAGTGTGTGCCCTGAATACCACGGGCTGAGACTGCCACTTTACCTCTGTGGTCTTCCTCCCTGAAACCCAGCACCCTGGTCTAATTATGGGAAAAAATATCAGACAAATCCCGACTGAGGGCCATTCTACAAAATAACTGACCAGTACTCCTCAAGACTGTCAAAGTCATCAAAAACAAGGAAAATCAGAGAAAATCACAGCCTTGAAGGGCCTCAGGAGACATGACTACTAAATATAACGTAGTACCTGAGATGGGCTCCTGGAACAGAAGAAGGACATTACATAAAAACTAAGGAAATCTGAGGAAAGCCTGAACTTTTAGTTATGAATAATTTATCAATATCAGTTAATTAATTGTCACAAAAACCACACTAATGTAAGATGTCAATAATAGGTGAAACTGGATGTGGTCTATATGAGAACTCTCTGTACTATCTTTGTAGTATTTCTGGAAATCGAAAACTGTATTTAAATAAAATTTTATTTAAAAGTATCATTGAGGCCGGGCGCAGTGGCTCACACCTGTAATCCTAGCACTCTGGGAGGCCAAGGCGGGTGGATCACGAGGTCAGGAGATCGAGACCATCCTGGCTAACATGGTGAAAACATGTCTCTACTAAAAACACAAAAAATTAGCCGAGAATTGTGGCGGGCACCTGTAGTCCCAGCTACTCAGGAGGCTGAGGCAGGAGAATGGCGTGAACCCAGGAGGCGGAGCTTGCAGTGAGCTGAGATCATACCACTGCACTCCAGCCTGGGCGACAGAGTGAGACTCCGTTTCAAAAAAAAAAAAAAAAGTACAATTGAAATAAAAAGCACTTAAATCTCCTATATTTAAAAAACAAACAAACAAACAGAACAGCTATTCAAAATGTCTCATTCCTGGCCAGGAACAGTGGCTCATGTCTGTAATCCCAGCACTTTGGGAGGCCAATGCAGGCGGATCACTTGACGCCAGGAGTTCGAGGCCAGCCTGGCCAACATAGTGAAACCCCAACTCTACAAAAAAAATACAAAAATTAGCCAGGCGTGGTGGCATGTGTCTGTAGTCCCAGCTACTCAGGAGGCTGAGGCATGAGAATTGTTTGAACCTGGGAGCAGAGGTTGCAGTGAGCCCAGATCGTACCACTGCCCTCCAGCCTGGATGACAGAGTGAGACCCTGTCTCATTAAATAAATAAATAAATAAATAAATAAATAAATAAATGCACAGTGTCTCATTCCTGGGGTTCTAGTGTTAAATTCAATTCCCTTTGAGCGAAAGTATTTGAGGAGAAATTAATTACTGCCTCAGACTAGTTAACATTACAACCTATTTGGTCACTAACTTGTGGTGTAACTTAGACCAATTACTAAGTCTAGGCAAATTTGCCTTGATGTAAATGAGGACAATGAAATCTATCACCTTCCCGAATATTGCTGTGCTGGGAAACTGAAAGATGGGGAAGTTTTTAAAAAGTCCAAAGTGAAAGTTCCAGTCCCTTTCCGTTGTGCTGGGTAACAACATAGGACTAAATGTTTTGTCACCAAGTCTGCCTTATATGGGGGAAACTCCTTTCTTCAGCAATAATCCTTTTCCTTTAACCTTAAGTAGTTTTTCCACTTATCCCCAATCACGTCTCTCTTTTTTTTGCTTGTTCATTTATTAAGAGAAATGAAACACATGAGCCAACAAGGAGTCCACAAGCCCTAGACAGAAATGAGGAAGGGTCTTTCTTTGTCCTTGTAAAACATAAAGAACAGATTTGGCTACAGAAGGAGAAAGAAATGGATCACAGCAGAGGAAGGGGAGGCTGTAGCAGCAGGGAGTCCATGGGGTAAAAAGCCGGGGCTGAAAGAGAGGTGCCTTTGCAGGATTCTGAGCCCAATGGAGGGCCGAGCATGGTGGTTCACACCTGTAATCCCAGCACTTTGGGAGGCTGAGGAGGGCAGATCACTTGAGGTCAGGAGTTCAAGACCAGCGGGAAGGTGAAACCCTGTCTCTACTAAAAATACAAAAATTAGCTAAGCATGGTGGCGGGCGCCTGTAATCCCAGCTACTCGGGAGGCTGAGGCACGAGAATCGCTTCAACCTGGGAGGCAGAGTTTGCAGTGAGCCAAGATCGTGTCACTGCACTCCAGCCTGGGTGACAGAGTGAGACTCTGTCTCAAAAAAAAAAACAAAAAAACAAAAAAGAACTCACTGGAGAGAAGTGCAGACAGGAAGTGCCAGAAAGCTTCTCAAACCACTCAGCCCAGACCATTTCTTCAGCCTATAGGTGACTCTGGCACCCCATTCATCCATCCTGGAGCCCCATGTTTGAATCTGAACACCATATTTGAAGAGGGATGAGAGATAGGGAAGGTGACCAGGATAAGGAGAGATGTGGTCAATCATATCAGGAGCTTCCCACCCCAGAAGGTGTTCAAATTTAGGTACTGGCAAGAGTATTGAGAGGCCTCAAGGATCACGTGGAAGTTAAGATCACAAAAAGATTAAAAGTCCCTTCAAGCTCTATGGTCCTGTAAGTCCAGGAACAGTAGAAGGAACTAGAGAGAAGACGAGCCTTGGAGAGAGGGGGCAAGAGATGGTATGAGAGCTGATACACAGAGGAGAGAGTACTAGTCTTTCTTCACCCAGCCACAGACTTGGCCACTTGGGAAAGTCACTCATGGATCCTCTCTCTTTCCTCTCGCTCACGTGTAAATACACAAGATGCCATCAGGGGCCTAGAGAATCTTGTGGAACAGGCCGAGTCCATTTCATTTTATCTTCCTACCCAAGGTCCTTTCAAAGACAGGGAGCGTAACTTCCCCTGGATCTCAACAAGCAAACACGTCTTTCAGAAAATAATATAGATTAATGCTTCCCCTTCAGTGGAAGGGAATTTAAGAATTAGGCCATAAAAAGGAACGAAGTATGATATAAGCTACAGTGGGATGAACTTTGAAAATATTATGCTATGCAAAGGAAGCCGGTCACCAAAGACCACATACTATGTGATTCCATTCATATACAAGCCCAGAGTAGAGAAATCTATAGAGGCAAAGTAGATCTTAGGGCTGGGAGAGGAGAGGAGAATAAAAGGTTGATACCTAAAGCATACAAGGTTTCTTTCTGAGGTGATGAAAATGTCCTAAAATTGACTGTGGTGATGGCTACACATATCTGTAAAGATACTAAAAACCACTGAATTGTATGCTTTAAATGGATGAATTGTATGGCATGTGAATTATGTCACAATAAAGCTGCTTTTAAAAGAAAAGAAGAACATACAGAAGGGTGGCTGGATGACTCCAAAGCCCACAGCATCTTCGCAAGTGGCATTGCTCTCACCACTATTACCTTCCCCCGTGGGTCCTTGTACTTCCAAACCTCAGGGAACCCGAGGGACTCCAGAGACCCAACTCTCAATTGCAGCACGTGGAGTGGTGTCTCGCCACAGAAGACGCAGACAGCAAGACAGTTTGACAGCTCTAACTATTACAGACACCTGCAGAAGCTGCTACAGAGCCCATAAATAGCCCCAGGTTTGCCCACCGGACTAGGGTCCCCCTCTGAACTGGAGCTCGCCTTCCTAGCTCCTTCGGCTGTGCCCACTGGAGAGAGGTACACAGGACGCTGGACAAGAGGAAAAGAGAGGCCATTTTCTCAGACTCTTCCACCCAAAGGCCCTCCCAGTTTGCGGTTTCCTGGACTCAGCAGCCCAGGGCCTGTCCCTGAACATGGAAGGAGGAGGCGGCTTCCCTGGTTTATTATCTGGCTTCATCTCCCTCTGCCCCACAGCCCACCTACTCCAGCCACTCTGGCCTACTCCCTTTCCTTTAACGCACAACATACACTCATTGCTTGGAGCACTCTTCCCCAAAGAGTCTCCTCCCTCTCCTCCTGGAAATCTTGGCTCAAATGTCCCTTTCTCCACCCTGGCCACCTCATTTGAAAATTCTAACCCCAATCTCCCTCACCCTTCTTTATTGTTTTCCCATAACACATGTCATACCAGAGGTTTTCCTTATTAAGTGTATATTACCTGCTATTACTAGGCCTCCTTATTCATAATACAGCTTCTTTTAGCCTCCAGAGCCCAGCTGGAGAGCCAGGAGGCTGTGATTAACTACCTTCCCATCCCCTTTAATGAGCCTGTAGTACCAAATCTAATAGAACAATCACCCCTGGCCTTTTCTACCTCTGTTTCCAAAGCACCGTTACCAGATCCTCACAGGATCTGGGGAGAGCTGGCTCTTCATTCCAGTGTTTGCTCACCTCCTGTAAGAACAGTGCCTTCTCCTGGCCACCTAGATTTTTTCAAGGGGCACCTGCAACCTGTTTTCACGTGTTATCCCTACTAAAACATCATAAAGTGGGCTGGGAAAATACAAGTAAATCCATTTGTAAACACTGTAACTCTACCTCCTTTCATCTAATAATTCCTTGTTTACTTATTGCTTTCCTCTATAGGACCATAAACTCCTGGAGAGCAGAGACTAGGTGTTTCCTGCCCACCATGGACAACATATCAGGTGCACAGTATCCATTGGAGTGCAATAGTAAGGACTCATTAATTGTCTCCGTTATCATCATTATGTGGTTGTCCTGGATCTCCGTCAGTGAGCGACTTGCCAAGTGTATACACCCATGAACCAGAAGGCAACCCAAGACCAGCCAGAAAAGACGCTTAGCACCCTTTGATAAGTACATTTACCCAGTGACCGCCAACTCTCCCCATTCCCCAAAGTTCTGCAAAGGACGCAGGAAAAGTAAAGTTCAAGGAATAGTGTTCCTAGATCCCTAGCAAAGTTCTAGACCCAGAACACAAAGCCTGGGAGGGGTGGAGGAACGGGACTTGGGAAGCTGTCCCAAAGGCCCCCGGCTGATCTCTCCGCACCACCTAGGACTGCCTGAGCGCCCCCTGTGGGTCCACGAAGCCCAGGAGACGCGTTTGGCCCGTAGACCGTCCACATCGCCTGCCCTCTGCTCCTCTCAACTCGCCTCTCGCTTCAGAGTCGGAGGAACAGGGGAAGAGACGCTCAGACACTCCTAGGGCCAGAGGTGGAGGGAGCGAAGGAGACTCTGAAGAAGTGGGAGGGGGTCGGGCCAGGCAGGGGCTGAAAAGAATCGCGCAACAGGCTGGGACGGGAAACACGGGAAAGTTGGAGTGGGAAGTTTGCGACAGGGAACAGAGAAAAGAGCAGAAAGAGGGCAAGATTCCCGCACAGAGGACGCAAACAGAAGCGAGCGGGGGAGCGCGCCTCAAGGGGTGCGGGGGACGAGAGAGGGGCCGGGAGGCCGGGGACCCGCGGCGCCTGCCTACTCACCTGAGGCTGCCATGCCGCGGGGCGCCGCTCACATCCCTGGCTCGCTGCGTGCCCGGGGCCGGGGCCGGGGCCGGCGGCGTCCTGGCTCGGGCTGGAGGGGCGCCGGGCTCCGCGCAGGACTGGCCGCCGCTCTGGCGCTTCCTCCCTCAGGGCAGCCCGGCCTCGCCACGAGGGCGTGTCCACAGAGTCCGCCCCGCCTGCGGGACTCGGCCCGCGGCACCTGCACCCGCGGCCGTTGGGGAGGGGAAGTGAGAACCCCATGCCGGCCGCCGGCCAGCTCCCCCCACGGCCCCCTGCTCGGGGGCAGCGAGAAGGCGGGGTCTTCGCGCCACGTGCGCCCCACTCCTCGAGAAACCAGCCCTGATCTGCCACCAAAGGGCAGCCCGAGGTGGAGGGGGTGTGGGGAGGGGGCGGAGGGGGAGAGCGTGGGGCTGCCAGGCCTCTGGGAGACAGGGCGGGGGTGTGTGTGCGTGTGTGAGCACCAGCTGTCCAAGCCACCTCCTCATCCCTTGGGGCTTTGTCCCTAAGCCCCTGCTGCCCCAGCAGGAAAAGGGAGGGGACAGGAAGGGGAAGAGGAGGAGGGCTGGGCACCTGGCCCTGGGTGCTCGGTGTTGCCCTTGAGTGCCCTCCTGGATCTTTCTCCATTTCCTTGGATCTGGTCTCCTGATGGCACATGAACATTAATTATAATTTCACATGATAAATGTCTAATAGAGTTTATCTGCCATTCATTTCCTGTGTTGCTGTCTGCTGGGCGCTGCGTTTAGCACCTTACACACATTATCGCATTGCATCCTCACAGCAACCTTCTGAGGTAGCACCTATCACTGTCTTTACATTGGAGCCAAAGAAACAAGCCAAATACCTTGCTCAGGCTTCCACAGAGAATAAAAGCTCCCGGAGGTTCAGTACCAAGCCAGTCTGCTTCCAGAGCTAGAGCTCTTGCTTAACCCTTGCCTTCGCCTGCCCTCTTCTTGGACTCCTCCCTTTGCCTGCTGCTGAAATTCACCTGAATAGCACATCCCCTTGGAGTTCTCAACAATCCAGGGGCCAGAAGATGGACCCAGAGAGCAGAGATGAGGGAAGGTTAGGGCTGAAGTCCAGGTGGAAATAAATGAAATGGATTGAAGAATGGAAATATTAGGATGAGGCCGTGCATTCATTTTCTACTGTTGCCATAATAAATTACTACAAATTTAGTGGCTTAAAACAACACCAATTTATCATTTTACAGTTCTGTAGCTCAAAAGTGTGACATGAGTCTCCATGGGCTAAAATCAAGGTGGTGGCTGGGCTGGGTTTCTTTCTGCCAAATAGAAGGGAATCAATTTCCTTGGCTCTTTCAGCTTCTAGAAGCCATCCACATTCCTTGGCTCATGGCCTCCTTGTTCTGTCTTCAAAGCCAGATGGCCCTGCTTCTGTCATCATATCCCTTTCTCTGACTCTATTCTGTCTCCCTTTTCCAGTTTTAAGGATCCTAGCGATTGCATTGGGCCCTCCTAGGTAGGCCAGGAAAATCTCCCTATTTGGAGAACCTTGCCTGAACACTGGTCTTCCTGACTCCACCCTCTTCCTTCTCTCCCCAAAGCCTCTCTCGCTCTTCACAAGTCTCTGGGCCTGGCCAGTTTGTGTTCTTTGTCACAGACATTTCTACTGAGCGTGCATCCGTCTATTCAAGGTCAACTCCCCTAACGTTCCCACTGTTCAAACGCATGTTCCTCCCTTCCAGCTCCGGATGTTAGGGAGAAAAGGCCCTTTCCTTCCTCCTAACCAAGTGCATATGGACAACTTTTAACCTAAAGGATATTTCTAACTTGTTAAACCATTAGAAGTCACCTGCCAGTTGCAGGTAAGGTTTTGGGTGCTAGGTCAGCTATCCAAACTCTGCTCCCACTCCTGGCTAGCAGTGACCACTGGAATTGGAGCGAGAAAAGGACTCAGAGACCAACAGTCCCTTGGTGAGAAGACATGACTAGTCCCTGACTCTGGCAATTTCACTCAACAAATTTCTTTGTATAACAGGTGGAGCCAGATTGGGGAAAGTAATGTCTGTCTGGTTTTGCACCTCCGTATGGCGGGTTTTGCAGAATAGGAGTGGCGGGGATAGGAAGGAGAGCAGCTGCCCCTCTGGAAGACCTTGCTCCACCCCATACACTGGCTCTCTCCAAGTTCTGCAGTCGGTCCCTGCAACACTGGGTGGTAGGTGAATTGGCTTGAGGAATAATGGAGAACCCGAACTTGGCTGCTGCCCTACAGTTCTGTTTGGCCTGGCAAAAGGGAGAGGCTGGAGAGGTAAACATGTGTCATCCTAAGGAATGGGGGCCTGAGGGCAGGGCAGCAGAAATCCCTGCTTTTTACATCTTCAAGGTGTTATTTCATAGCCTCTCAGACCTGGGGATCAGAGCCTTTTCCCTGGTTAGCCAAACCTCCCTTACTAGGACAAAATGTGAAGGTGGAGCAGTGTGTCACCATGGATGCTCATGATCCATCCAAAGTGGAGTACCTTCATGGAGGTACTTTCATGGAGTACCTTCCTATGAGGAAGGTACTAAGAGTATACACATTTTACAGATAAGAAGTTAAATAGGCTGGGTACAGTGGCTCATGCTTGTAATCCCAGCACTTTGGGAGGCCGAGGCAAGTGGATCACAAGGTCAGGAGTTCGATGCCAGCCTGGCCAATATGGTGAAATCCCCATCTCTACTAAAAATACAAAAATTAGCTGGGCATGGTGGCGCGCACCTGTAGTCCCAGCTGCTCAGGAGGCTGAAGCAGGCAGGAGAATAGCTTGAACCCAGGAGGCAGAGGTTGCAGTGAGCTGAGATTGCGCCACTGCACTGCACTGCAGCCTGGGCAACAAACAGAGCAAGATTTTGTCTTAAAAAAAAAAAAAAAAAAGAATTAAATAGCTTTTGCCCAAGGGCACACAGCTAGTAATTTGCAGTGCTGAGTTTTGAACAGGAATAAGGAGTTCGAGAGCACCAGTGCCTGTTTTTGCCTTGTGAACTCCCTGGCTTTATAAAGACTCCTGCCCTTCCTATCTGCCTGAGACAATTTCAACCCAGTTCCAACCCAGTAGGACATAATATCAAAACTCGATGCAGGCAATTTGGGAACATTTGTGGCTTTCAGGAACAAGTATCTTTGCAGATGAAACCTAGAAGCCTACCCCTCCTTCCCTACTCACCAAAATGGCCACTCCCCATGAAGGCGATGCCACTGCCTGTGGGCCCCTGCTTGGGCCATTTTGAGTGGTGGCAGTGCCCATTGCCAGGCCCTGGACCTCAAATTCAGAGAAACAAAATGTTGGGTATCTGCCATGTGGCTCTGATAAGATAATTCACCTGACTCATGATCACTGGGTTAGTAAGTATCAAAGCTAGATTTTGAATTCAAATCCATTTATTATGCCAGAATTGCCTCCCTTGTCATGTGTTGTGATTTAGAAGCCATGACAGTTGTCTCATGGCCATTGTTCTTAAGGGCAGCTGAGGACGACATCTTAGAGCAATTGTGCCACCTTGCTGATTCATATTGAGCACATGGTCACCTCAGAACGCCAGCTCTTTTTCATGTAACTTGTGGAAGCCACGCCTTTCCCTTTGCCACATCACAGTTGTACAGTTGTGTTTGCTTTGCTGGTGGGTGCTTGGGACCCAACTGCAATAATTTAATGCTTAATTAAACATATGGGCCGGGAGCAGTGGCTCACACCTGTAATCCCAGCACTTTGGGAGGCTGAGGTGGATGGATCACCTGAGGTCAGGAGGTCAAGACCAGCCTGGCCAACATGGTGAAACCCTGTCTCTACTAAAAATACAAAAAGTAGCCGGGTGCAGTGTCGGTCACCTGTAATCCCAGCTACTCGGGAGTCTGAAGCACAAGAATTGCTTGAACCTGGGAGGCAGAGGTTGCAGTGAGCCAAGATCGCGCCACTGCACTCCAGCCTGAGTGACAGAGCGGGATTCCATCTCAAAAAAAAAAAAAAAAAAAAAAGAAAAAGAAAAGAAAAACAATGACAACAACAAACATTATATGTTGGATTCGGTCCAGTGTTCCAGCCTGTCAAGATTGTTTCAACTCAGGATTCCATCACTGATGGCAGAATTTAACAACTGGTCTACCAAAAATAACCTTAGCAACAAGGAAAAGGGGTGTCACTGAGATTGCTCATCGCCCACCTAATATTCATTCTCCCCTGGTTTCTTAGGAACAGAATTCCAATTTTATTTGGGGACCACAATGTGCTCCACTAAAAGACTCCATTCCTCAGCCTCTCTTGCAACTTAAGAGGAGGCTGATAAGGTGTAAATGGAAGGGGTGTCCCCGAAAATTCTTTATAAGAGGAGGCTGATAAGGTGTAAATGTAAGGGGTGGCCCTGAAAATTCTTTATAAGAGGAGACTGATAAGGTGTAAATGGCTGGGGTGTCTCCAAAAATTCTTTATAAGAGACTTAACTCTGCTGACAGACATCCTTTTGGCTTATCTCTTTTTCTTTTACTTCCTGCCTGTAATGTGAATGGGATGGCTGGAGATCCAACAGCCCTCTTAGATCATGAAGTGACCATGTAGATGGAACCCATACACTAAAGATGGTAGAGCAGAAAGCTGGGCAGAGCCTGATTCCCTGATGACCATGGAGCTCCCAAACAAGCTCCAGGTTTCACATCTCTGACAACATTTACAGGCGAGGAAAAATAAATACATCTCTGTCTTGATCAAGCCATGATTATTTGGGTATTCTGCTATGTGTAGCCAAACCTCATTCTTCACTGATAAGGGAATGGAAGCTAGCATTTATTGAGCACTGACTATGACCCATGAACTCTCTTATGCTATCTCAGTTAATTCTCACAATAATAACTTCACAAATGAAGAAACTGAGAGTAAGTGAGATTAGATAATGTTTCCTGGATCATTCAACTGGCAGCAGACCTGGAGTTCAAACCCAGATCAGAGCCGGGAGTGGTGGTTCATGCCTGTAATCCCAGCACTTTAGGAGGCTGAGGTGGGCAGATCACCTGAGCTCAGGAGTTCAAGACCAGCCTGGCCAACATGGAGAAACCCCGTATCTACTAAAAATACAAAAATTAGCTGGGCGCAGTGGCGCGTGCCTGTAATCCCAGCCACTTGGGAGGCTGAGGCAGGAGAATTGCTTGAACCTGTGAGGAGGAGGTAGCAGTGAGCCAAAATCGCTCAGCCACTGCACTCCAACCTGGGTGACAGAGCAAGACTCTGTCTCAAAAACAACACCACCACCAACAAACCCAGATCAGTCTGAGCCCAGAGTCCATGATCTTCCCACAGTACAAAGACAGTACAATGACATATTGAATGGCTTCCAGAGAGTTGATTTGAAAGTACTCCCTGAGGGCCGGGCACGGTGGCTCACACCTGTAATCCCAGCACTTTGGGAGGCCGAGGCAGGCGGATCACGAGGTCAGGTTAACCATCCTGGCTAACACGGTGAAACCCCATCTCTACTAAAAATACAAAAAATTTGCCAGGCATGGTGGCGGGTGCCTGTAGTCCCAGCTACTTGGGAGGCTGAGGCAGGAGAATGGCATGAACCCGGGAGGCGGAGCTTGCAGTGAGCCAAGATCGCGCCACTGCACTCCAGCCTGGTGATAGAGTGAGACTCCATCTCAAAAACAAAAAAAAAAGAAAGAAAAAAAAGAAAGTACTCCCTGAGGACATGTGGTGCTGTCAAGTCGGGGCCACCGTGAATCCTAGGCACTTCAAGTCCCGTGCAGATGGTAACTTCATTCATGCGTGAATGCATATCTTGCACATTTCCTACTTCTGCCTTTTGAGGTGCTGAAGCAGAAAGTCTAGGCAGCTGTGACAAAAAATTTTAGGACTTGGCTTCATAGACTCTAGAGTGTTAGAGTTGGAAATCACTCTAATAGGTCATTATTGGACACATGTGGAAACTAAGGCCAAGAGACACAAAGTGACCATTCTAACACCACACTTTGAGTTGGAGGTTGAACCAGGACTAGAACCCTGGTCCCTATTCCTAATCTGGTGCCTTTTTGCTATATCCAGCCACCTACTTTCTCCCTACCAGTACATTCAAAAAGTAACTGTAGAAATTCTTTTCTTGATCTGATGCTTTAACTTTGCAGTTCTTCTCTGTAAATCTACCACTGGCTCCTAGAGGGCTAATCAAACCTTGAAACTCTTACATAAGCCTCGCTTGGGTCATAATATATCATTTTTTTTTATATATTGCCAATTTACTAATATTTTGTTAAAAATTTTTGCAACTATGTTCCTGGAAGATATTGGTCTGTAATTTTCTTCTTTGTAATGCCTTTTGTCAGTTTTTGGTATCAGGGTTAATCTAGCCTCATAAAAGGAGTGTGGAAGTGTTCCTTCTCTATTTTCTGGTAGACAAAGATCAGTGTTTCCTTAATGTTTGATAGAATTAGCCAATAAAACTCTCTAGGTTTAAATTTTTCTTTGTGAGATTTTGCTAGAAATTTCAATTTCCTCAATAGATATGAGGCTATTTGGATTTTATATTTCATCTTGTGCCAGTATTAGTAAGTTGTCTTTTTCAAGAAATTTGTCCATTTTATCTGTATTTTTAAATTTATTGACATAAAGTTATTTATAATGTTTTCTTATTATCTTCTTAACGTCTGCAAGATTTGTAATGATAGCTCCTCTTTCATTTCTTTTTTTTTAATTTTTAATTCTTACAAGTACATAGTAGGCATATATATTTATGGGGTATATGAAATATTTCCTCTTTCATTTCTGATACTGGGAATTAGTGTTTTCTCTCTCGTGTTTGTGTGTGTGTGTGTGTGTGTATCTCTGTCTGTCTCTATCAACTTGGATAGATGTTTATCAATTTTCTCGATCTTTCCAAACAACTAGTTTTTGGTTTTGTTAATTTTTCTATTGTTTGTTTTCTACTTCATTGATTTCGTTCTCATCTTTGTTATTTCCTTCCTTTTACTTACTTTAGTAAGTTTAAGGTTCACTTTGCTCTTATATAGCAAACGTTGAAATTTTGGCCACCGATTTTATTCCTTCCATCTTTTCTAATGTAAGAATTTAAAGTTATAAATTTCCCCAATTTAGTAGTTTTGCTGTATCTCCCAAATTTTGATATATTGTATTTTCATTGTAGCTTAGTTCAACATATTTTCATGTCCCCTGTGATTTCTTCTTGGAGCCATAGGTTATTTAAAAGTGAGTTAAGCTGAGCACAGTGGCCTGTAATCCCAGGACTTTGTGAGACCTTGTCTCTACAAAAAAAAAAAAAAAAAAATTAGCCGGGTATGGTGGTGTGTGCCTGTAGTCCCGGCTACCTGAGAGGCTGAGGTGGGAGGATTGCTTGAGCCTAGGAAGTTGAGGCTCCAGTGAGCCGAGATTGTGCCACCATACTCTAGCATGGGTGACAGAGTGAGACCCTGTCTCAAAAATAAAATAAAATAAAAAGTGAGTTAATATTCATATATTTAGGCTTTTAAAAATATATATTATTGTTATTGAGTTCTAATTTAATTATGGTCAGAAAGCAGACTGTATGAACCTTTTAAATTTATTGATTTTTTTATTCAAATCTTTGTTAAAAATATAAAAGTAAAAATAAGATTCAAAAACATCTATTGATACTTGTTTGATGGCCCAGCTTATGATCGATCTTGGTGAATGAGCATTTGAAAAGAACATATGTTCTGCAGTTACTGGGTACAGTGTCAATCAAATCAAGATGGTCTGGTAATACTGGATTGTACTTGACATTGTACGTGACACTTGTAGAGAATCTGGATTCCATTATGCCTCTGAAAAGTTTTATTTTTAAGCAGGCAGTTATTTTGGCTTGATTCAGACTGCAAACTCTGTCTTCTTTACTGTGGTGGGCAGCAGCAGAACTCGCTGCCCAGTTTTTTCAGCCTGTAATGGGCTGCTCAGAGCCTTCCCTACAGAAGTCGGCCAGAGGTTTGGGCAGAGTTCATGCACAGGGCCTGGAGCTCTCCTCTATTGCTCACTCCTTTCTGAGATAACACCCTCCTTTTGCAGCTGCTGTGTCCTTTGGTCTCCAACGCAGTTACACAGCATAGCATCTATCTGAATTTTAGCCACGGCCCAGGACATGGAATGGGGCCTGCCCTCTGACAAAAAGCTGGAAACTGAGAACCCCAGTGCTGTTCCTTTCTTCTAAGCATTGGCTCTTCTCCAGTGTTTGTCTACTTTTTTCTTGTTCTCCATTGCCTTTAAGTTCTTGTTTGTGTTTCTTTTGCTCAGTTAATAGTGCTGCCTCTGGGATGACTGGTCCAAGAAACAACTTGTGTATTGTTGGGAGCATCTTGAGCCCAAAAAAGAGGTGGACTCACTGAGCAATGCCTGAGGTGCCACTCTGTAAGGAATGCTAAAACATCATAGGAATAAATCAGATATATGGTGCCAATTAACTCAAGTTTTTTTTTTTTTTTTTTTTGAGACAAGGTCTTGCTCTGTCGCCTAGGCTGGAGTGCAATGGTGTAATCCCGGCTCAATGCAACCTCTGCCTCCTGAGTTCAAGGGAGTCTCATGCCTCAGCCACTCAAGTAGCTGGGATTACAGTCAAGCACCACCATGCCTGGCTAGTTTTTGTATTTTTAGTAGAGACGGGGTTTCATCATGTTGTTCAGGCTGGTCTCGAACTCCTGACCTCAAGTGATCTGCCCATCTCAGCCTCCCAAAGTGCTAGGATTACAGGGGTGAGCCACTACCCTGGCCTGACTCAAGTTTCTATGTGTGAGTCCATATCTAATACATGAGATGCAAATTGTTTCCTGATTAAGTAAACACAGTCCTCAAGTGGACGCTTAAGAACAAAGAAAGTCCCCATTAACCTGGACACACTTCTAGGTCAATACACATGTATCTAACTCATTCTTTTTTTTTTTTTTGAGACGGAGTCTTGCTCTGTCGCCCAGGCTGGAGTGCAATGGCATGATCCCGGCTCACTGCAAGCTCCACCTCCCGGGTTCACACCATTCTCCTGCCTCAGCCTCCCGAGTAGCTGGGACTACAGGCACCCGCCACCACGCCCGGATAATTTTTTGTATTTTTTAGTAGAGACGGGGTTTCACCGTGTTAGCCAGGATGGTCTCGATCTCCTGACCTCGTGATCCACCCACCTCGGCCTCCCAAAGTGCAGGGATTACAGGCGTGAGCCACCGCGCCCGGCCTAACTCATTCTTTTTAAAAGTTGTGTAATACTCCATAGTGTAGGTATACCATAATATATCAATTCCCTACTCAGGGAAGTTCAGTTATTTTCCTTCAGGTTAAGCACATCTTTTTGCCCCTACAAAAGCCATGTTACAGTAAATCTCCTTGAACATATTTCTTCATGTGCTGGTACTATTCTTTTTGTAGGATAGATTACAAAAGTATTGCCAGAGGTGTATGAACCAGAACAACCTCATCTTGAATAGGGGCTGGGTAAAATAAGGCTGAGACCTACTGGGCTGCATTCCCAGACGGCTAAGGCATTCTTACTTACAGTATTAGAAAGGAGGTCAGCACAAGATACAGGTCATAAAGACCTTGCTGATAAAACAGGTTGCAGTAAAGAAGCCAGCCAAAACCCACCAAAACCAAGATGGCAACGAGAGTGACCTTGGTCGTGCTCACTGCTACACTCCCACCAGCACCATGACAACTTACAAATGCTGTGGCAACCTCAGGAAGTGACCCTAGATGGTCTGAAAAGGGGAGGCATGAGTAATCCACCCTTATTTAGCATATCATCAAGAAATAACCATAAAAATGGGCAACCAGCAGCCCTCGGGGCTGCTCTGTGTATGGAGTAGCTATTTTTATTCCTATACTTTCCTAATAAACTTGCTTTCAGTTTACTCTGTGGACTTGCCCTGAGTTCTTGCTTCACGAGATCCAAGAACCCTCTCTGGGGGTCTGGATCGGGACTCCTTTCCTGTAACAGTATTGCTGGATCAACGGATATGTGCACTTCAAAATATATATTATTATAATACTTCCCAGAGAGCCTGAAGAAGCTACTTGGGAGGCTGAGGCAGGAGAATGGTGTGAACCCAGGAGGCGGAGCTTGCAGTGAGCCGAGATCGCGCCACTGCACTCCAGCCTGGGCGACAGAGCGACACTCCGTCTCACAAAAAAAAAAAAAAAGAAAGAAATTCTCATTCCACACCCATATCAATAGTCTCACTAATCTTTTCTTATTTTTTGCCAATCTGATGGATTAAAAAAAGTTATGCTCATTATTATCATGCTAATTAGCATTTCCTTGAATACCAGTGGGATTAAGAATCCTCCCCTCCCCTCCCCTCCCCTCCCCTGCCCTCCCCTGCCCTCCCCTGCCCTGCCCTCCCCTCCCCTCCCCTCCCCTCCCCTCCCCTGCCCTCCCCTGCCCTCCCCTGCCCTCCCCTCCCCTGCCCTCCCCTGCCCTCCCCTGCCCTCCCCTGCCCTCCCCTCCCCTCCCCTGCCCTCCCCTGCCCTCCCCTGCCCTGCCCTCCCCTGCCCTCCCCTCCCCTCCCCTGCCCTCCCCTCCCCTCCCCTGCCCTCCCCTCCCCTCCCCTGCCCTCCCCTCCCCTCCTCTGCCCTCCCCTCCCCTCCCCTCCCCTCCCCTCCCCTGCCCTCCCCTCCCCTGCCCTCCTCTTCCCTCCCCTGCCCTCCCCTGCCCTCCCCTGCCCTCCCCTGCCCTCCCCTCCTCTCCCCTGCCCTCCCCTGCCCTCCCCTCCCCTCCCCTCTCCTTTCCTTTCCAATGGAGTCTTGCTCTGTTGCTCAGGTTGGAGTGCGGTGGCTCAATCTCGGCTCACTGCAAGCTCCACCTTCCTGGTTCACGCCATTCTCCTGCCTCAGCCTCCCGAGTAGCTAGGACTACAGGCGCCCACCACCAAGCCCGGTTAATTTTTTTGTCTTTTTGTAGTACAGACGGGCTTTCACCGTGTTAGCCAGGATGGTCTTGATCTCCTGACCTCGTGATCCGCCCGCCTCGGCCTCCCAAAGTGCTGGGATTATAGGCATGAACCACCGCGCCCAGCCAAGAATCATTTCATATTGCCTATGATTTGCATTTTTTTCTGGAAGTGCCTGGGGACATGCTTGCCAAATTCTAATTTGATTGATTGTCTTTTTTTTTTTATTGGTTTGTAAGAGCTAAGGTATGTTAGCAACTTTTCTCCTTTGTCATATATATTCTAAGTATTTACTCTAGCCTATCATTTGTCTCCTGACTTTGTTTATGATTTCTTTCACTGTATAAATATGTTAATTTTTCAAAGGTGATGCGTGACTATTATTGTTAGATGTGACTCTTAGGGTTTCTGAGTTTCATCTTCTACTTCAGAAGGTCTTTTTTACTTTATAATTTTATAAACAACTTCTTACATTTGTATCTAATATTTTTATTTTTTACATTTAGGCTTTTAATCCATCTGGAGTTTATTTTTGCATATGAAGTGGGGTAGAAGTGTAACTGTGTTTTCTTCCAGATGGATAGTCAGTTCTGCTAGCACCATATATTAAGTAAACCATCCTTCCCCCTCTGAATGAAATGTCATCTTTATTTATATCAAGCTCCCATTTGAATTTGTTTCTGGATTCCTTATTAGATTCTACTTGTATTGTTTATTTCTGTGCTATATATATATAGTTTTTATTATAATAGCATTGTAGTAAGTTTTATGATGTAGTATACAAGGTTGAATTGTGTTTGACTGCTAGCAACAGATATAAATAACAGAGGTTTACACAAGAAGCAATTTTATTTCTTTCATGTAAAAGAAGTCTGATACAGGGTCGGGTGTGGTGGCTTACACTTGTAATCCCAGCACTTTGGGAGGCCCAGGCCGGTGGATCCCCTGAGATCAGGAGTTCTAGACCAGCCAGGTCAACATGGTGAAACTCTGTCTCTACTAAAAATACAAAAAAATTAGCCGGGTGTGGTGGTGCACGCCTATAGTCAGTCCCAGCTACTCAGGAGGCTGAGGCAGGAGAATCACTTGAACCCAGGAGGTGGAGGTTTCAGGCAGCTGAGATCTCGCCACTGCACTCCAGCCTGGGTGACAGCGTAAGACTCAGTCTCAAAACAAGCAAACAAAAATAAGTCTGATATAGGATGCCCAGGATTGGCATGGAAGAACCACGCTTATCAGGAGCCCAGACTTCTTCCATTATATTCTTAGCTGTGGTTTTCACTCTTATGATCTCCTCATGCTCCAAGATGGCTACTGAGGGATCTCCAGCCATAAATCCCTTATTCCAGGTAGGAAGCAAACAGAGTAGGGAAGGCCCAAAAGAGCACAGGCCAACTGTCTGCCTCCTTTTTAAAAGCTTTTTTGAAACTCTCACCTAACAGATTTATTTATACTCCCATCTGAAAGGGAAGCAAGGAAATAAAGTCCTTTAGATGTTAAAAGGTACCTAGTTAGTCTCAGCCACATCTAGTTAGGTAAACCCTCCCCATGCCCATTCTTTTTTTGTTAATTGGTTATTCTCAGACATTTATGTTTTTTAATTAATAGATGTTTTAGAATTATGGAAAAATAGAACAGATAGTACAGTTTCCATATATCCTGCCCGCTTCTCATATAACCCCTCCCACCACACAAACAGTTTTCCCTATTTTTAACATCTTGCATTAGTGTAGTACGTTTATTACAATTAACGAACCAATATTGGTACATTACTATTAACTAAAGTCCATAGTTTACATTAAGATTTACCCTGTATTGTATACTTCCAGGGGTTTTGAGATATGCATAGTGTCATGTGCCCACCGTTACAGTATCAAACAGAATCATTCTGCCACATTAAAAGTTCACTGTGCTTCATTTATTCATCCCTTCCTAAACACTCCTGAACTCCTGGCAACCATTAACCATTTTATTGTCTCTACAGTTTGTGATATGGTTTGGCTCTCTATCCCCACTCAAATCTCATCTCAAATTGTAATCCCCATGTGTAGAGGGAGGAACCTGCTGGGAGGTGATTGGATCATGGGGGCGGTTTCCCCCATACTGTTCTCGTGATAATGAGGAAGTTCTCACAAGATCTGATGGTTTTAGAAGTGGCCGTTTCTCCTGCGCACTCTCTCTCTCCTGCAGTCTTATGAAGAAGGTACTTGGTTTCCTTAGGCCTCCTCAGACATGTGGAACTGTGAGTCAATTAAACCTATTTTCTTTATAAATTACCCAGTCTTAGGTAGTTCTTTATAGCAGTGTGAGAACAGACTAATATAGTTTGCTTTTTCCCAAATGTCATACAGTATGCAGCCTTTTCAGACTGGCTTCTTTCACTTAGCAATATGCATTTAAGTTTCCTCCATGTCTTTTCATGGCTTAAGAGCTCACTTCATTTATGATTTAGTAATATTCCATTGTATGGATATACTATTAGTTGGTTTATCCATTCACCTATTGAAGGAGAGCTTGATTGTTTCCAGCCTTTCGCAATTGTGATTAAAGGTACTTATGAACACTTGCGTGGAGGGTTGTTGTTAGTTTTTGGTTTTCAGGGATTTTTTCTAGGCAGGATCTAACTCTGTTGCCCAGGCTGGAGTACAGTGGTACGATCATAGCTCACTGCAACCTCAAAACCTTGAACTCCTGGGCTCAATCAATCCTCCTACCTCCTGGGTAGCTAGGACTATTAATTTTTAAACTTTTTGTAGAGATAGAGGCTTGCTACGTTGGGCTCAAACAATCCTCCTGCTTGGCCCTCCCAAAGTGCTGGGATCACAGGCATAAGCCACAGCACCTGGCCTGTGGGCAGACTTTTATGTGGACATAATTTCAGCACAATTGGGTAAATACCTAGACGCACAACTGCTGAATTATACAGCAATTTGCAGTCCCCTAATGACATATGGTGTTGAGTAGCTTTTCATATACTTATTTGCCATCTGTATATCTTCTTTTGTGAAGTGCCTATTTAGGTATTTTGTCCATTTTATAATCAGACTGTTTGGGGGTTTTTTACTGTTGAATTTTAAGAGTTCCTTGTATATTTTGGATGCAAGTTCTTTATTTCTCAGGTGCATGTCTTGCAGAAATTTTCTCCCAATCTATGGCTTGTCTCTTTACAGTCTGAACAGCGTCAAACTTTCACAGAGCAGTAGTTTTTTGTTTTAATGAAGCCCAACTTGTCAATTTTCTTGTTTCACGCATTGTGCTTTGGTGTTATATCTAAAAAGTAATAGCCAAACCCAAGTAACCAAGCTTTTCTCTGATGTGAGCTTCTCAAATTTTGATAGGTGTGTGCTTTACATTTAGATCTATAATCCATTTTGAGTTACAGGCATACCTTGTGTTATTGCACTTCACTTTATTGTACTTCTCAGATTTTGTGTTTTTTTACAAATGGAAAGTTTGTGACAACCATGCACTGAGCAAATCTATTGGTACGTTTTTCCAACAGCATGTGATCACTAGTGTCTCTGTGTCACATTTTCATAATTATTGCAATCTTTCAATCTTTGTTTTATTGTGATATCTGTTATGGTGATCTGTGATCAGTGATATTAGATGTTACTATTGCAATTGTTTTAGGGCACCGAGAACTGCGCCCATATAAGATAGTAAAATAGTTTGTATCTTTCATGGAATTGGTTAATTTCATCTAAGTTTTCAAATTTGTGGGCATAGAGTTTGTTCATAATATTTCTTTTTTTTTTTTTTTTTTTTTTGAGATGAAGTCTCGCTTCGTTGCTCAGGCTGGAGTGCAGTGGAGTGATCTCAGCTCACTGCAACCTCTGCCTCCTGGGTTCAAACAATTTTCGTGCCTCAGCCTCCCAAGTAGCTGGGATTACAGGCACGCATCGCCGCTGCACCTAGCTACATTTTTGTATTTGTAGTAGAGAGGGGGTTTCACTATGTTGACCATACTGGTCTTGAACTACTGGCCTCAAGTGATCCACCTGCCTCAGCCTCCCACAAGTGCTGGGATCAGGTGTGAGCCACCAGGCCCGGCTGCTTTATTATCCTTTTAATGTCCATGAAATCAGTAGTGATGACTCCTCTTCTATTTTCCTCCTTCCTCCCTCGCTCTTCCTTCCTTCTTTCCTTCCTTCCTTCCTTCTTTCTTTCTCTTTCTCTCTCTCTCTTTCTTTTCAGGGTATCACTTTGTCACCCAGGCTGTAGTACAGTAGTGTCATCTCAACTCTTCACAGTCTCAACCTCCCTGGTTCAAGCAATCTTCCTGCCTCAACCTCCCAAGTCGCAGGAACTACTTACTGTACAACAAGATGGGGACTCCTACAGTGAGCCGAGATTGCACCACTGCACTCCAGCCTGGCAACAGAGAGAGACTCCATCTAGAAAGACAGAAAGAGAGAGAGAAAGAGAGAGCGGAGGGAGGGAAAGAAAGAGAGAGAGAGAGGGGAGGGGAGGGGAAGGAAGGGAAAGGAAGGGGAAGAGGGAGGGAGGGAGGAAGGAAGGAAGGGAGAGAGAGAGAGAAAAGAAAGAAAGAAGGAAGGAAGGAAAGAGAAAGAAAGAAAGAAAGAGAAATAAATTAATTAATTTTTTTTTGAGACGGAGTCTCACTCTTGTTGCCCAGGCTGGAATGCAATGGCGCGATCTTGGCTCACTGCAGCCTCCGCCTCCCGGGTTCAAGCGATTCTCCTGCCTCAGCCTCCCCAGTAGCTGGTATTACAGGCATGTGCCACCACGCCCGGCTAATTTTTGTACTTTTAGTAGAGATGGGGTTTCACCATGTTGGCCAGGCTGGTCTCGAACTCCTGACCTCAGGTGATCTGCCTGCCTCGGCCTCCCAAAGTGTTGGGATTACAGGCGTGAGCCACCGCACCCAGCCAAAATAATATTTTTTAAATTGAGGTAATTCTATCTACAAATGCAGAAAAGACTCCTGTTTTAGCTGCAGACTGCCTTGGTCCAGGGTACCGCAAAGCCTAGTTTAAGAGTCACTGCCAGGTCACACGTCATAGGTCCGTCACACACACTCAGCAGCCCTTCCACCAAGGCAGCCCTGACCTTCTGTTGAGTCTTGCCCCTCGGGCCGTCCTAGGTCTCCAACAGCTGGCCATATGGGTAGGCCCAGATTCTCATGGGGGTCCTCCTACACATGGTCAGTGGGAAAGAAATCAGCTTTCTCTCCTGGGCAGCCCATGGACTTTGCTGGGTGATGAGGGCTCCTCTGTGAACTGTGAGGGAGCTGTTGCCTCCTGAGCCCTTCCCTGGAGGGCCTCCTTCCTCTGGGACTCTCTCGCTTCTGTGTCCCTTCACTAGCAATTGGTCTTGGGTCCTGACAACAGGGATCAGGGCTTGGGGCTATAAGTTTTGTGTGTACATGTCTTCCTCATCTGGCATTTTCTACCTTCCGATGTCCTTAAAGTCCACATATGACTTGCCTAATCCAAAGCTCCTTTTCTATTTAGAATTTCTGCAAGCCTTTTCCACCCCTTCTTCTGTGCCGTCCATTAGCTTAGGCACACTTCCCTTTCCCAGGCTGGCCAGCCTTCTGGCAGAAGTCCCTCAACCATCAGCCAATCCGAGTCTGGCAAGGCTCATGATTTAAAATAAATATATAGATAGACATAGATGATGTAGATATAGGCACAGGTCCCTCTATTAGCGCTTGTTTTTCATCATTCTAAGGAATCCTCAACCACATAGACAGTTGACTAGAAGACCTCACACATGTGCATTGAAATTTCCTCCTGGATATGTCACCTCCCTCAAATTGTTCAAGCTCCCAAGAAGCTGTACAGGAAAGGGTCCCGGGTTTCAGGGTTGGAGGACTCAGCAGGGCGTCCCACGGATGTTTCAACACTTCCCCTTCCCCTTCTGGGCCCTGTGCCTGCCCTGAGCTGCAAAGTCGCCCAGAACAGCCACCTCTCTCTGCCTCACTGACTGCAGCTCTGCCCAGCAACATCTCCTTCCTGGCTCATGAGGCAGCTCACTCCCTAAAAACCTCCCCTAAACCCCCTCCGTGTCCCTGCAGGGTCCTTCTTCCCCCATTTCCCCTGACCACACACACTTCTCTCACTTGTCCCCACATTCTATTTATTTTTCAGTTTATTGTGGTTACTGATTTACTTTTTTTTTTTTTTTAATTTATTTTTGAGGCAGAGTCTCGCTCTGTCACCCAGGCTGGAGCGCAGTGGTGCGATCTCAGCTCACTGCAACCTCTGCCGCCTGGGTTCAAGCAATTCTCCTGCTTCAGCCTCTCGAGTAGCTGAGACTACAGGCGCCCACCACCACACCCAGCTAATTTTTGTATTTTTAGTAGAGACAGAATTTCATCATGTTGGCCAGGCTGATCTCAAACTCCTGACCTCAGGTGATCCACCCACCTCAGACTCTCAAAGTGTTGGGATTACAGGCGTGAGCTACCACGCCTGACTCCCTTATTTTTTTTCTTTAGAGAAATAAGGTATTGCTCTGTCGCCCAGGCTGTAGTGCAGTGGTGCAATCACACAGCTCACTGCCACCTCAAAATCTTGGGCTCAAGCCGTCTTCCTGCCTCAGCCTCCTGAGTAGCTAGGACTACAGACACACACCAACATGCCAAGCTAACTCAGTTCATTTTTGGTAGAGACCGAGTCTGGCTATGTTGCCCAGGCTGGTCTTGAACTCCTGGCCTCAAGCAATCCTCCCACCTCGGCCTCCCAAAATGCTGGGATTACAGGCAGAATGCACCATGTCTGGCCTTGTTTTACTTTTTAATGTAAAACTAATATATATTTATCATGAAAGAGGAGGGGCCGGGCACGGTGGCTCATGCCTGTAATCCCAGCACTTTGGGAGGCTGAGGCGGGTGGATCACAAGGTCAGGAGTTCAAGGCCAGCCTGGCCAATATGGTGAAACCCTGTCTCTACTAAAAATACAAAAAGTATCTGGGCATGGTGGCGCGCACCTGTAGTCCCAGCTACTCCAGAGGCTGAGGTGGGCGAATTGCTTGAACCCGGAAGGCAGAGGTTGCAGTGAGCCAAGATCACGCCACTGCACTCTAGCCTGGGCGACAGAGCAAGACTCCATCTCAAAAAAGAAGAGAGGGGGAGGGAGGGAGAGGGAGAGAGAGAGAGGAAAGGGAAGGGAGGGGAGGGGAGAGAAGGGGAGAGGAGGGGAGGGGAGGTAAAGCAAGCCCTAGTTGAGGAATTAACTAGTTCTGGATATGGACTGTGTTGGTGGGACCAGCTTAAAGACGGAAGAAAAAGAATAGAAAAACCCGCTCCATCTCCTTTAGTGTTCCCTGCCTCCCCAGAAAAATATACTTTCTTAAAGGTACAAATGAAAATTGTAAACCCAATGCTAGCTATGATCTTTTTGAGGTCCACTGAGCAACGCAATATTCTCCTTGGGTTAAATTTGTGTTACATTTATCTGAATCGATTGAAATTCAAGAAACTATAGGCAAAAAAGTATTTAATACTCAGCGCAGAAAAATTAAAACAGCAAAGTCAAAAGGCAAAAATAAAAATAAGCCGCAGTCTCCTCAGTGAGCAGCAGCACCGTAAGAACACAATGCATTCAGGCTTTCCTGATGCTTCTGTATAAACAGGTCGACAGTCTCTCATCTGTAATTCCCCCAGGCAAAAATCCCTGGAACCACAAGGTCGTTTTGTTTTCCAAGTTTGTAGTGAATTTATTTGGCTGCACCACCTGATCTAAACTGATGTGGTGCTATTTATATTCTTTAGTTATCTCACTTAATGTGAATACTCATATGTTTCACTGCAGAAATATTAATGAATTTGGCTGTTGTGAGTTGCTACCTCAAGCACACTAAGGATGTTCTGTAATTATGCACCTTTGTAAAATCTGAAAAAGTTTGAATCACAAAATACATTGACCCCCAAGGGTCAGAACAGTGGACCTGAATACTTAAAAGAAGCCATGATAGTGCTCACTGCGGCAGCCCATATACTAAAATTGGGACAATACAGAGGAGATTGGCATGGCCCCCATGTAAGGATGACAGGCAAATTCATGAAGCATTCCATATCCAAAAAAAAAATTTGTTTTAGGCCGGGCACGGTGGCTCATGCCTGTAATCCCAGCACTTTGGGAGGCCGAGGCGGGCCGATCACTTAAGGTCAGGAGTTTGAGACCCGCCTGATCAACATGGTGAAACCCTGTCTCTACTAAAAATACAAAAATTAGCTGGGCGTGGTGGCGGGCCCCTGTAATCCCAGCTACTCGAGAGGCTGAGGCAGGAGAATCTCTTGAACCCGGGAGGCGGAGGTTGCAGTGAGCCAAGATCACACCATCGCACTCCAGCCTGGGCAACAAGAGTGAAACTTCATCTCAAAAATAAAATAAAACACAAAAATTAGCTGGGCGTGGGGTCATGCACCTATAGTCCCAGCTACTTGGGAGGCTGAGGCACGAGAATCACTTGAACCTGGGAGGTGGAGGTTGCAGTGAGCCGAGATTGCACCACTGCACTCCAGCCTGGGTGACAGAGCAAGACTGTCTAAAAATAAATAAATAAAATAAAAATTTTAAGAATTAAAAAAAAAAGTGATGATAAAACAGTGATGCTGTACAGCATCTACATGTTCTAGGTATTGCCAAGTACTTTGCATATATTAATCAAATGCTTGTAACAATTCTATAGGGTAAGTACTGTTACCTTCATCTGCATTTTACATATGAGGAACAGGATTACATTGTACCTACTGTTTCACGCTTGCTTTCTGCACTTAATATGTCTTGAACATATTTCAATTGAGTGAACATTCATCCACAGCATTGTGGCTGCATCATGCCCTGTTGTGTGGCTGTGCTATCATTTCACCTGTCCTCTGGTACTGGACACTTAGGTTGCTTCCATACCCTTTCTTTTTGGTGCATTTCTCTGTGAGACCCTTCAGTACAGGCTTGTGAGTCATCCCTCTCAAACCTTTGATCATGAGAAGACAGCACACCCCAGTGGCTATTGGCTCCTTGAGAGGAAGCTATATCTTCCTACCTCTTGACCATTTATTTCCCTTTTAATATATTTTTTATTTTTTCCTATTCTAACAGAAATGTGCTCGCTCTTTGTATATCGCTGTCTAATCTCCCAGCATTTGAGAGATCCATTTTGCCATTGTTGGGGCAGGATCTGAGATGGCCAGCATCCCTCACTTCAGGCAACACAGCCTCTTTGGTTTCCTACCCTGAAATCCTGTCAGTTCTACTGACCTACTTCCCTCTCTGTGTGACTTGGTTTCAGAAGGTTAGTATGTCGTCGGTGTGAGGTCTGCATCCCTATTGTCTGATGCTACATATTTAGTTGAATGGGTCCTCTCTTGATGTCTTTTAATCTTGATTCTTTTCCCAGAGTTGCCATTAAATTGTCCCATGCCACTTGTATTAGTTCCCTGTGGCTGCTGTGACACATTACCACAAATTTCATGGCTTAAAACTACACATTTTTTTTTAAATTTTGAGAAAAGGCTTCACTCTGTCACCCAAGCTGGAATGCAGTGGTGCAGTCTTGGCTTACTGTAACCTCTGTCCCCAGACTCAAAGTGATCCTCCCACCTGAGCCTCCCAAGTAGCTGGGACTACAGGCGCATGCCACCATACCCGGCTAATTTTGGGGGGATTTTTTTTTTTGTAGAAATAGGGTTTCGCCATGTGCCCAGGCTGGTCTGAAACTCCTGGGCTCAAGCAATCCGCCCACCTCAGCCTCCCAAAGTGCTGGGATTATAGACATGAGCCACCAGGCCTGAACCAGATGTTTATTCTTTCACAATTCAGGAGGCCAAAAGTCTGGAATCCAGGTGTCAGCAGGATGGCACTCCCTCTGAAGGCATGGAGGACAATCCTTCATTGCTCCTTCCAGCTTCTAGTAGCTCCAGGAGTTCCTTGGCTTGTGGCTGCATAACTCAGATCTCTGCCTCCCTCCTCATATCACCTCTTTTCCCCCTGTCTCTCTTCTATGTCTCTTATAAGAACACTTGTCATTGGATTTAGGGTCCATCCAGATAATCCAGGATGGCCTGGGCGTGGTGGCTCATGGCTGTAATCCCAGCACTTTGAGAGGCCAAGGCAGGCAGATCACCTGAGGTCAGGAGTTCGGGACCAGCCTGGCCAACATGGTGAAACCCTGTCTCTACTAAAATAAAAAAAAAAATACAAAAATTAGCCAAGTGTGGTGGCACACACCTGTAATCCCAGCTACTCCAGAGGCTGAGGCAAGAGAATCACTTGAACCTGGAGGCGGAGGTTGCAGTAAGCTGAGGTCGTGCCACTGCACTCCAGCCTGGGTGACAGAGCAAGACTCCATCTCAATACAAACAAACAAAAAAACCCAACAGATAATCCAGGATGATCTCACCTTGGGATTATATCTGCAAAGACCCTTTTTCCAAACAACATCACATTCACGGGTTCCAGGGGTTAAGATGTGGGCCACCTTTTTGGAAGCCACCATTCAGCCCACAATAATATCACTCTTCCCAAGTCTAGGGATTCGTTTTTTCCCCTTCACACTCTCCAGGTGGGACCTCTTGCTCTCTCACTTCCCATGCAGGACAGCCTATCCCCCTAGGAGATCTGTCAGTGGATCTGTGTGGAGTTAGACTATGGGTATGAGAAAAATGGTTTCTTTCTTCTGCTGAACCATAAAAGAATCCCAAACCAGTCCTTTCACATACATTAAACATATTTTCTTCATCAAATTGGGTGTTGTTACTTATACTAAAACTATGGGCAGTTTTTCTTTACCCCCAAAATCAAAGTTTACATTTCAAGGAGGAAAGAGTTCTTTTTTTGAGTGCTTAGAATACAATAAGTGCTGTTACACTATCTTATTTAACCCTCATAACAACCCTGAGTCTTACAATCCATTTTCTCTTCTTCAGAGAATGGAAAACTGAGGCTCAGAAAGGTTAAGTAACTTACTAAAAATCACACAGTAAATAGCGGGATACAGCTATGTCAACCCCAGAGCTTTTTGGTTCTGTCTCTACACCAAACTGCCTTTGGGAATTTTCCAGATGAGGTGAGTGCAGCACAGACACAATAAATGGTACAGAAAAGCCAGGCATGGTGGCTCAGGCCTGTAATCCCAGCACTTCAGGAGGCCAAGGCAGGAGGATGTCTTGAGCTCAGGAGTTTGAGATTAACCTGGGCCACATAGTGGGACCCCGTCTCTAATAAATAAATAAATAAATAAATGGCACAGAGGTCACTTACCTAATGATGGCAACAGGAACAGAAGCTTGCTCAACTCCCAGTAATTTGCTCTTTCCCCCATACCATATTCTTGGCTTAGAACATAAGGTATCATTTGGGCTGACAGAAAGACACACATCCTGATTAAGCTCAGAAAGAACCTGAACTTTGGAGTGAGAGCCCGAGTCTATTCCAGTTCCTCTGCTTGGTAACCAATGCTCCTGGACCAGTCAGTTGGCATCTCTGATACTCAGTGTCCTTATCTGCAAAATGGTGTAATCATGCATCCACCTCTTTGCATCCCTGTGAGGACTAGGGAATGCATGCTGAAATACATGGTATGTAGAACGTGTTCCACAAACAGCAGCTATGACAACTATTCATATTTCGATTGCATGCCTCTTCAGAAGTAAAAGGCTTTTTCAATGATAAAAGAAAAAGTAATTCATGTTTATGATAAAGAGTATAAAGCCACACCTTCCCCATCCCAAAAGATCCCGGACCTCATCCCTGAAGGTGGCTATTGTTAACAGCACCTTTTGTGTGGTTCCACAAATTTTCTATGCATTTGGAAGTATATATATATTCATCACACAAATAGGATCATAGAAGTTCACTGCTTACTTTTTTCCCTAAGTAGTTGTCCCAGTTGTGCTCCCCAGGAAGCAAACTCTGTGAAGGAATTAAGTGTGCACGGCTGGGCGTGGTGGCTCACACCTGTAATCCCAGCACTTTGGGAGGCCAAGGCGGGCAGATCACTTAAGCCCAGAAGTTTGAGACCAGCCTGGGCAACATGGCAAAGCCCCATCTCCACAAAAAATACAAAAATTGGCCTGGTGCAGTGGCTCACACCTGTAATCCCTGCACTTTGGGAGGCCGAGGCAGGTGGATCACCTGAGGTCAGAAGTTCGAGACCAGCCTGGCCAACATGATGAAACCCCATCTCTACTTAAAAAAAAAAAATACAAAAATTAGCCGGATGTGGTGGTGGATGCCTGTAATCCCAGCTACTCAGGAGGCTGAGGCAGAATTGGTTGAACCTGGGAGGCAGAGGTTGCAGTGAGCGGAGATTGCACCACTGCACTCCAGCCTGGACAACAAGAGCGAAATTCCATCTTTAAAAAAAAAAAATAGAAAAATTAGCCAGGTATGGTGGTACATACCTGTAGTCCTAGCTATTCGGGAGGCTGAGGTGGAAGGATTGCTTGAGCCCAGGAGGTCGAGGCTGCAGTGAGCCGTGATCACACCACTGCATTCCAGCCCAGGCAACCAAGTGAGACCCTCTCTCAAACAAACAACAAAAAAAAGGAATTATGTGTGTGCGATGCATGCTTACCAGGGAGTGCTCCTGGAAGCGCTGCCTGTGGAAGGAAGGACAGAGGGAAAAGTCTGGATGCTCGGACAGCCTGGGAGGTAAATGGACCCTTAGAAAGCCCTGGGCCTTTCCATCTCCACTGCTGTCAGTGGACCAGCCTGGGCTGGGCATGTCCTTGGGCATCTTTGAAGGGGATGACAGTAAAGGGCTGTCTGCTCTCCCTGCTCCCAACTGCCCTGGCGTGCTCCTGGCCGACTTGTCTAACTGCTGAAGACCCAGGCTCTGTCGGTGAGTCTGGCTTCACTAGGCTGTGTTACTTTTAAACCAGTTTTATGTGAGTTTTTACTGTCTGGGGAGAGTCACCATTACCTTTTCTTCTTCCCCTTTTGACAGCAGAACTTCTGGTTCCTCTTTGGCCGCAACCTGAGGTAAAAGGTTATGGGAAGGGAAAGGATGAAGCTCTAGACACATTTCTCTGACAAATATCGAAAACAGAAAGCAGATAAGGATTCCCATCCGGTAAAAGACAAGCACAAAGAGTCATTCACACACGTGACAATGGGCCCATTCTAGCCACTTCCCCTTTCAATAATCTTTTAGTATTTTCCTTTGTTCAGTACTTGATGAATCAACCACCAAGGTGAGAATTTGGAGCTGTTGCCCCACGGTCTGAAAGGGTCAGATGCCACTGCCCTGCCCAGGAAATGCCCACAAAAGGGGCTGCCGTAAAACTCAGCATACTCTATGGACAACCCCACCCCTCACCCCCACTTCCTTCTCTCAAACTTAGGCACCCACTCATTCATAGAAAAGCAAAGATTCCAGCCTGGACAACATAGCAAGACTCTGTTTCTACAGAAAATAAAAATAAATTAGCTGGAGCCAGGCACAGTGGCTCCCACCTGTAATCCTCGCACTTTAGGAGGCCAATGCGGGCAGATCATTTGAGGTCAGGAGTTCAAGACCAGACTGACCAATATGATGAAAACCCGTCGCTACTAAAAATACAAAAATTAGCTGGGTGTGGTGGCGCACACTTGTAATCTCGGCTACTTAGAAGGCTGAGGCATGACAATCACTTGAACCCGGGAGGCAGAGGTTGCAGTGAGCTGAGATCATACCACTGCACTCCAGCCTAGGTGACAGAGAGAGACTTTGTCTCAAATAAATAAATAAATATAAGCTGGGCATGGTGGCATTCACCTGTGGTCCCAGCTACTTGAGAGGTGGAGGCAGGAAGATGACTTGCACCTGGGAGGTTCAGGCTGCGGTGAACTCTGATCATACCACTGCACTGCAGCCTGGGTGACAGAGCAAGATGCTATCTCAAAAAAAAAAAAAAAGAAAGAAAGAAAAAAAGAAAGGCAAAGAAAAGAAAACAAAGAAAAAGAAAAGAAAAGATTGGGAGAGGTGGACCAGGCTGTATTCTAGGGATGAAGACCTTTGTGAAAGCAGAAGTTAGGCCTTAATCCACGCTACAGGTAGAGACGCAAAATGGTACAACCATTTTGAAAATTAGTTTGGTAAGTTTCTTATAAAGTTAAATAAACAACACATGAGCCAGCCATTCCACTCCTAGATAAATGAAAACCTGTATTCACACAATGACTTATACATGAATGTTCACAGCAGCCTTATTCATAATAGCTCAGGCTGGAAACAACCCAAATGTTCATCAGATTAGAAAACTGTGATATATTCTTACAACAGGCTGGGTGCAGTGGCTCACGCCTGTAATCCCAACACTTTGGGAGGCCAAGGCGGGCAGATCACTTGAGATCTGGAGTTCAAGACCAGCCTGGCCAACATGGCAAAACCCCGTCTCTACTAAAAATTAGCAGGTTTGGTGCTGTGTACCTGTAATCCCAGCTACTCGGGAGGCTGAGGCATGAGAATTGCTTGAACCTGGGAGGCGGAAGCTGCAGTAAGCCGAGATCATGTCACTGCACTCCACCTGTGTAATAGAGTGAGACTCTGTCTCAATAAATAAATAAAATAAAAATAAAAAATAAAAACATTCTTACAATGGAATACTAACTAATCAGTAATAAAAATGATGCACTATTGATGTACACAAAACATGCATGAGGCCAGGCGCAATGGCTCATGCTTGTACTCCCAGCACTTTGGGAGGCCAAGGAGGGCGAATAGCTTGAGGTCAGGAGTTTGAGACCAGCTTGGCCAACATGGTGAAACCCTGTCTCTACCAAAAATATTAAAAATTAGCTGTGTGGTGGTGTGCTCCTGTAATCCCAGCTACTCAGAAGGCTGAGGCAGGAGAATCACTCGAATCTTGGAAGCGGAGGTTGCAGTGAGCTGAGATAGTGCCACTGCACTCCAGCCTGGACAACAGAGCAACACTCCATCTCAAAAAACAAACAAACAACAACAAAAAGTGGATGTATCTCAAAAACATGTTGAACGAAAGAAGACAGACACAAGAGTACATAGTATATGACTCCATTTATATGAAACTATAAGAAAATCAGTTCAATCAGTGACAGAAAGCAGATCTATAGTTGTCTGGAGCTATAAAGTTGACTCATGCCTGTAATCCCAGCACTTTGGCAGGCCAAGGCAGGCAGATCACTTGAGGTCAGGAGTTCCAGACCAGCCTGGCCAACATGGCGAAACCTGGTCTGTACTAAAAATACAAAAATTAGCCGGACGTGGTTGTGGGCACCTATAATCCCAGCTACTTGGGAGGCCAAGGCAGAAGAATTGCTTGAACTGGGGAGGCGGAGGTTACAGCGAGCCAAGACTGTACCATTGCACTACAGCCTGGGTGACAGAATGACACTCCATCTCAAAAAAAGAAAAAGAAAAAAAAGAGTATGAGGTAGACCTGGCATGGTGGCTCACACCTGTAATCCCAGCACTTTGAGGGGCTGAGGCGGGAGGATTGTTTGAGCTCAGGGTTCAAGACCAGCCTGGGCAACATGGTGAAACCCTCTCTCTATTAAAAAAAAAAAAAAGAGAGAGAAGAAGAAGAAGAAAAAAAAAGAGCCTGAGGGAACTAGAGACTAATGGAAACATTCTATGTCTTGGCTATAGTGGTTATTACATGTAATACAAATTTGTGAAAATTAGTCAAAGTATATACTTTAAGTGAATGAATTTCATTTTATGCAAATTATTCCTTAAAAACAATTAAAAAATAGAATACATAGCAAGAATATTAAGAAAAATGTGGAAAGTAAACAAAATCAGGTGTTTTTGATTTTCTAGCTATTTTAACTTACTATAATTTACATTAAAACTGTGCAATAGGCCAGGGGTGGTGGCTCACGCCTAGTAATCCCAGCACTTTGGGAGTCCAAGGCAGGCAGATCACGAGGTCAGGAGATTGAGACCATCCTGGCCAACGTGGTGAAACCCCGTCTCTACTAAAAATACAAAAAATTAGCCAGGCGTGGTGGTGGACGCCTGTAGTCCCAGCTATTCGGGAGGCTGAGGCAGGAGAATGGCCTGAACCTGGGAGGCAGAGCTTGCAGTGAGCTGAGATTGTACCACTGCACTCCAGCCTGGGCAACAGAGCGAGACTCCATCTCAAATTTAAAAAAAAAAAACTGTGCAATAAACATTAGAAACACTATTAATATAAATCATTCTGTTAATAAAGGAGTATGACCCTAAGATCACCTCAATAGGTGCTAAGAAGGTATTTAATAAAAATTAAAACTCATGTTCTAGAAACAAAAACAATGAAGAGAAACTAATAATAGCTCTGGCCAGGCACAGTGGCTCATGCCTGTGATCCCAGCACTTTGGGAGGCCGAGGTGGGCGGATAACCTGAGGTCAGGAGTTCAAGACCAGCTTGGCCAACGTGGCAAAACCCTATCTCTACTAAAAATACAAAAAAATTAGCCAAGCATGGTGGCACACGCCTGTAGTCCCAGCTACTCGGGAGGCTGAGGCATGAGAATTGCTTGAACCCAGGCAACAGAAGGTTGTAGTGAGCTGAGATCACACCACTGCATTCCATTCTGGGTGATTGAGTGAGACTCTGTCAAAAAAAAAAAAAAAAAAAAGAAGAAGAAAGAAAGGAAGAAAGAGAAAGAGAGAAGGAAAGAAGGAAGGAAGGACAGAGAAAGAAAGAGAGAGAAAACTTCTTTAACGTGATAAAGATTATCCATAAGAAACCAAGAGTGTTGGTATCCAAGACAATATTAAAATAAAAATTTTTTTAAATTAAAAAAAAGAAACCAAGACCAAACATCACAGGGAATGGTGAAATAGGCATTTTAATGACAAGTGCCTGCTAACATCTATGACTCAGCATTGTACTGCAATATCATTCTGGAATCACCATTGGGTCTCTACAGGGGAGGTACATACACCCTTAGAGATCTATACATACATACCTTCTAGGAAATGTATTGGAAGAATGTGGAGCATATTTGGTTATCATAATGATCAGGGGGTTGATATTTTACATATAAATTCAAGGATTAAGTCCTTTGCAAGGATTTAATAAAACACCGAAAAAATTCCAAGAATGAAACTAGTGCATAGTGTGAGGGAATATTGTACTTTGCTTTTTCCAAATTGTATCAAAAGCTGTTGAGCATTTGGAAAAATCTTGTTACCTGTAGCACCACGGTAGATATTTGAGTAGCCTAGTATCAGTCTAAATTTGTGTTGTCACATTCCCAGTGGTAATGGACATAGATAGAAGTATCTCTGACAGCTTCATTATGGCTGTTAGTATATTTCCGTCCCTAACATTTACATATTGAAATAATACTATCTTATTATGGAATTCTTTTCCTTAGGTTCTCCTTAAGTCCTTATTACCTTATAGCATAATACTGATGGTTTAGAAATTATGAGATTAAGTGGCTTATATTGCCTACAAATTTCATTTTAGATTATTAAAAGTATTGTTACATATTCTTTGTTATAAATGTGATGGAATTAAGAACCACTGTTCTAGGCCGGGTGCGGTAGCTCACACCTGCAATCCCAGCACTTTGGGAGGCTGAGGCAGGCAAATCACTTGAGGTCAGGAGTTTGAGACCAGCCTGGTCAACATGGTGAAACCCTGTCTCTACTAAAAATACAAAAAATTAGCCAGGTGTGGTGGCATGCGCCTGTAATCCCAGCTACTTGGGAGACCGAGGCAGGAGAATTGCTGGAACCTGGGAAGTTTAGGTTGCAGTGAGCTGGGATTGCCCCACTGTACTCCAGCCTGGGCGACAAGAGCGAGACTCTGTGAAAGGAGAGAAGAGGGGAGGGGATGGGAGGGGAGGGGGAAAGAAACACCATTCTAGTGCTATAAGCAAAGTAACTGAGGTAAAATACAGGAAGGAAAAAATAGAAGCTGTTTGTCAGAGATATAATTGTATTAGAAAATTCAAGAGAGGCAACTAAAAACCATTAGAATTGGTAAGAGAGGTCACTATGGTAGCAATATTGGATAAATGTAAAAGGTATGATTGACAATGATACAAACAGCCACTTGTTTTATTTTTCTTTATAAATATCAACTTTCCTTTGCAAACTTAACACCTAACTCTAACCCTATGCTCGGAAGGGTGGGTGGAGGGTGGTGAGGAAGACTAAGCATTGCCCAGGAATGTCTCTTCTGCCACATGGAATGATTTTGTTCAGTATGGTGGTGATTACCTATAGAGGTGAAGAGGGGATGGTGAAGGGGAAAGCAAGGGCCACAGTCTCCCTGTTACACTCTCTCCTCTGTTCCATGGGTCAAAGCTCTCAGCAGGAGACTAGACCAAAATAATGTATGGTCTGCAGGGTAGGCTGTGCCCCGGGACTATGATCTTTCCTCCACTGGGTTCCTTTCCATTTTCATTAAAGAAGAGAGAAAGAAAGAGAGAGAAGGGAAGGAGGAAAAGAGAAAGTAATTTTTTAAGAAAGTAAAGAAAGAATAGTGAAAACAAGCAGAAAAAGAGGGGTACATATGTGCATGCTGGGAACAAAGAAGGATATGCTCCCAAATATTAAAGTACTTGACTGACTTAGGGAAGGAGATGTTGAGGGGCAGTATAGATGACTCTTACTTTATGCAATCCTGTGTTTAAAAATTTTTACAACATGGTCTAGCAATTCCACTCTTAGGGGTATAGCCAAGGGAAATGGAAACCTATGTTCACACAAAAACTTGTACATTAATATTCACAGAAGCATTATTCTTAATAGCCAAAAAGTGAAAATAACCCAAATAGCCATCAACTGATGAATGAATAAATAAAATGTAGTATATCCATATGACAGAATATTATTTGGCAATAAAAAGAAATGAAGCCCAGACACTGTGGCTCACACCTGTAATCCCAACACTTTGGGAGGCCAAAGTGGGAGGATTGCTTGAAGCCGGGAGTTCAAGACCAGCCTGAGCAACATAGCAAGACTTCATTTCTATCTTTTCTTTAAAAAATGAAATACATGCTGAACTGAACATGGATGAACCTTGCAAACATTATGCTAGGTGAAAGAAGCTAGTCACAAAGGACCACAATTTATGAATCCGTTTTTATGAAATGTCCAAAATAGGCGAATCTATGGACAGAAAGTAGAAAGTAGATTCGTGGTTACCCAAGACCAAGGAAATGAAGGCATTGGGGGATGATGGCTAAAGGGTGCAAAGGTTCTTTTTGGGGTAATGAGAATATTCTGGAATTTACTGTGGTGACGGTTACACATACCTGTGAATATACTAAAAGCTATTGAATTATACACTTTAAATGGGTCAGTTGTATGCTATGTGAATCATATCTCAATAATAAAATTGTTAATAAAAACTTTGTGAAGAGCATATATAACTTTTATACTAATAAACAAGTAGTACTTTTATCTGTTAAATGTACATATTATCATATGGATTTGTTAGCGGTTATCTAACAAAAGTGGGAGGGAATACAATGTAGCAATGGCAAAAAAAAAAAAAAAAAGTAAAGGAAAAGAAAAGCAACACACAGCGGTGGACAAAAGGGAGAATCCAGAAATAGACACCACTAAATATAAATTCATTATATGATACTGTAAGCTTTTAAAAACCCTGAGGTGAGGGCATTTTCTTTGAATGGTGTTGGAATAATTGCATAGTAATTTGGGGAAGAAATTAAATCAGATTTCTATCTTAACAACACACTGCAAAAAGAAACTCCAGATGGTTTGAAGTATTCAATATAAAAGTCACATTAAATAAAATTGAAAAGAAATGAGAATTGATTATTTATCAAATCTGTGAAGGATTGGTAAATTTCTCAACTCAGAAAGTATCACTAAAGCCAGACATTCAAATATGCAAAATTTTTCATTTCTACACCTTAACAATTAAGCAAAATTAAGATAAGAAGACATCATATTCAAAAAATAGGCCAGGCGCAGGGGCTAATATCTGTAATCCCAGCACTTTGGGAGGCTGAGGAGGGCTGATCTTTTGAGCTCAGGAGCTCAAGACCAGCCTGGGCAACATGGCAAAATCCAGACTCTACAAAAAAATTTAAAAATTAGCCAGGCATGGTGTCACAGACCTGTGGTCGCAGCTACTTGGGGGCTTTAGGTGGGAGAGTCACTTGAACCCAGGAGGTCGAGGCTCCAGAGAGCCATGATTGCGCCACTGCACTCCAGCCTGGGTGACAAAGTGAGACCCTGTCTCAAAAAAAATGTACATTCATCACAAATATGACAAAGGATTAGTAGGGAAAAAAAGAATTCATAGAAAGGTCTTATTCTAGCTACTAAAAAGAAGAAGAAGAAAAGAACCCAGTGGATAAACGCACAAAAGAACAGACAATTTGCATTAGGAGAATTAATAGTAAACAGAAATATATTAAAAGGCCCATAATTGATAGTAATCAAGAAATGCAAATTACAGCAGCTGCATTCTGAATCCTGGCACTACTGTATTAACCTACATGATGCTTTAGATTCTGAGCCCTTACTTGCTTCAGCAAATACACCTGGTTTCCCTTTCTCTTTCACAGAGCTCAGTTAGTGCCCAAATATAATAACCTCATTATCTATAGGAGGTCAAAATTATCTCCCATTTATTCTTCCTTTCCCCCCACCTTTATGACCCATATTTTTTCTGGAAAAAAAATAGTTATTGAATGGCTGGGCTCAGTGGCTCATGCCTGTAATCCTAGCACTCTGGGAGGCTAAGGCGGACGGAGCACTTGAGCCCAGGAGTTCAAGACCAGGCTGGGCAACATGGTGAAACCCTGTCTTCACATACACAAAAAATACAAAAATTAGTCAGGCATGGTGGCATGTGCCTGTACTCCCAGCTACTCAGGAGGCTGGGGTGGGAGAATCACTTGGGCCCAGGAGGTGGAGGCTGCAGTGAGCCGTGATTGCGCCACTGCATTCCAGCCTGGGCGACAGAGCCAAACACTCAAAAAAAAAAATTGTTGAAAATATATAAAAATACACTGCTTCCAATTCTTTTTTTTTCCACAAGCAAGTTCTAAGTCCATAATGCATGCATATGCGAACTTTTTAACCCATGAGCTACCAGATGTCTCATGATTCCTTGAGACACCTTTTAGCAGACCTATTAAGTGGCTCTGATGAGAGGATGAGAGTGACATCTTCCAGTACCTTTTCAGCTTTCCCTGACTCCCAGCCTATGCCTTGCCCTCTTCCCAAGTCCCTTACCATGACGCCTGCTCACAACACTCCATAAGCCCTTCCTCTTTCCTCTCTGCATCCCTATGACTTGCCTATTATGACACGGGCAGTGTCTCTCTGATACTGACCCTTCAAGCCTCTGTTTTGACTCTTGCCGTATATCCTCAACCCTCCACTTTTTTTTTTTTTTTTTTTTTCAAACGGAGTTTTGCTCTTGTTGCCCAGGCTGGAGTGCAATGGCATGATCTCGACTCACTGCAATCTCCACCTCCCAGGTTCAAGCGATTCTCTTGCCTCAGTCTCCCGAGTAGCTGGGATTACAGGCATGTGCCACCACGCCCAGCTAATTTTGTATTTTTAGTAGAGACAGGGTTTCTTCATGTTGGTCAGGCTGGTCTCGAACTCCCGACCTCAGGTGATCCACCCACCTCAGCCTCCCAAAGTGCTGGGATTACAGGCATGAGCCACCACGCCTGGTGTGCCTTTTTTTTTTTTTTTTTTTTTTAAATAAAGAAAGATATGATTTGTTTTTGTTTGGAAAGTGGTGGTGTTAAGTTAGCCAAAAAGCAAGAATAATTTAATTATAATATTTGATAATACTGTGCTGATACAGTCTCATGCTGCTGATGGACGTAAAAAATGACATAAAGGCCATAAAATTGTGCATTTTTTTTTAGCATTTAAAAGTTGTAAAAATCGCTAAGCGTGGTGGCTCACGCCTGTAACCCCAGTGGGAGGCTGAGGCAGACAGATCACTTGATGTCAGGAGTTCGAGACCAGCCTGACCAACATGGTGAAACTCCATCTCTACTAAAAAAATACAAAAAAAAATTTAGATGAGCATGGTGGCATGTGCTTCTGTAATCCCAGCTACTATGGAGGCCGAGGCATAAGAATTGCTTGAACCCAGAAGGCGGAGGTTGCAGTGAGCCAAGATCGCACCACTGCACTCCATCTAGCCTGGGCGACCAAAAAAAAAAAAAAAATGTAAAAATGAAAATAAAAATAAAATAATTGTATACTTTATATATTTACGGGGTACAATGTGATGTTTTGATCTGCACTCTTTTTGATTCTATGAACGTGTGTGTGTTGTGTGTACAATAGCAAAAAAAATGACATTCTCCAAATGTATAGCCACAAGGAAAGAGTTAAATAAATTGTGACCTGGTCTCCTTGCAAAGATTGATTGGAATAGGGATGGACACTTGACCCAATAAATCCATCAGCCAACAAGTGACCTATAATTTCTGTAGCTTGGTGAAAATAAGGTAAAGTGAGCCTATTAAAGACTCTGTCTCTCTCTCTCTCTCTTAAATTAAGAAATGCTTATTGCCAATTAAGTATAGGTATTAGAGCTGGAATATCATCTACACCAGTTGTTCTCTAACTTTAATGCTCATGAGAATCACCAGAGGAGCTGGTTAAAACATAGATTGCTGGGACCCACAGAGTTTCTGATTCAGTGGATTCAGGGTAGGGCCCAAGAATTTGCTTTTCTAGTGTGCTCTCAGATGATTCTGATGCTGCTGGCCAGAGTGCCACACTTAGAAAACCACTGATCTAGGCGTTATCAAGAAGCAACTATTTCTGGCCATGAGCAAGTAGCAGCTGTGCCACAAGCAGGAAGCCACCGTGAGAAGCAGAGATGAGCCACAGTTCCTGACTACTTTCCTGTTCCCCTGAACCCAGCTGTTCTTGGGCTCCTGATTTTAGAGTTTCTGTGACCTCTTCGAATCTGTACACTAAACTCCATTAATGAGTCCCTTCCTTGCAACATAAAACGCCAGCCTAGAACACAGTTGAGAGAATATCATACCCTCCCATGGAGATAAAGTTCATTATCCCCAACTCCATTCCAAACCACTGGCTGGGCAACCAAAGTTAACAAGTTGGCATGTGTTTTTCCATACCTTTTCTAAGTTCCATATACACATATATCCAAGGGTTTTACTATTTCTTGTTTTTTTTTTTTGAGATAGAGTCTTGCTCTGTCGCCCAGGCTGGAGTGCAGTACTGCGATCCTGGCTCACTGAAAGCTCTGCCTCCTGGGTTCACACCATTCTCCTGCCTCAGCCTCCCAAGTAGCTGGGACTACAAGCACCTGCCACCACGCCTGGCTAATTTTTTTGTATTTTTAGTAGAGATCGGGTTTCACTGTGTTAGCCAGGATGGCCTCAATCTCCTGACCTCGTGATCTGCCCGTCCCGGCCTCCCAAAGTGCTGGGACTACAGGCGTGAGCCACCGCTCCTGGCCTTACTATTTCTTTTATATGCCAAAAATAGATTGCTTTGTGTTAGGATTCAGATTCTGCTCCTGAAATAGATCAACATATTTGTGACTTAAACAAGATGGAAGTTGACCTCTCTCACACATAACATCCTGAGAAAGGTGACCCAAAACTAGTGAGATGGTTCTAAGCTCTCTGAGGTCATCTTGGATCCAAGATTCTTCCATACTACAGCCTCATCATTCTTCGGGGGTTGCCTTAGCCACATTCTCCAGGGTGGTTTACACCATGTCTGTATTCCAGTCAACAGGAAGGGAAAAGGAAGGGGGCAGGGGAAACATTACTTTTCTTTAAAAACAGAATCTCAGCCAACAAACATGTGAAGAAAAGCTCATCATCACTGGTCATTAGAGAAATGCAAATCAAAACTACAATGAGATACTGTCTCATGCCAGTTAGATTGGTGACTATAAAAAAGTTAGGAAACAACAGATGCTGGCGAGGCTGTGGAGAAATACAAGCGCTTTTACACTGCTGGTGTAAGTGTAAATTAGTTCAACCATTGTGGAAAACAGTGTGGCTATTCCTCAAGGATATAGAACCAGAAATACCATTTGACTCAGCAATCCCATTACTGGTTATATACCCAAAGGATTATAAATCATTCTACTATAAAGACACATGCACACGTATGTTTATCGCAGCACTATTCACAATAGCAAAGAGTTGGAATCAACCCAAATGCCCATCAATGATAGACTGGCTAAAGAAAATATGGCATATATACACCATGGAATACTACACAGCCATAAAAAAGAATTAGTTCACGTCCTTTGCAGAGACATGGATGAAGCTGGAAGCCATCATTCTCAGCAAATTAACACAGGAACAGAAAACCAAACACCACATGTTCTCACTCATAAGTGGGAGTTGAACAATGAGAACACATGGACACAGGGAGGGAAACATCACACACCGGGGCCTGTCAAGAGGATTGGGGACAAGTGGAGGGAGAGCATTAAGACAAATAGCTAATGCATGCGGGGCTTAAAACCTAGATGACAGGTTGATAGGTCCAGCAAACCACCATGGCACATGTATACCTATGTAACAAACCTGCACATTCTGCAAATGTATTCCAGAACTTAAAAAAAAAAAAAAACTCCACCACCACCACAGCAACAACAAAAATGAAATCTCAATGGTACACAGATAATTTTTAATCATTTCCCCTTGGCCATAATTTAGAACCATATACACAACTAATTGCCAGGGAGGTTTGGAAACAGAGTCTTTAGCTGATTAGTCATGTGCCTGGTTAAAATTTGGAGGTTCTATTACCAGAGGAAAATAGGGAGAATGACTCTTGGGGGGATATTTAGCAATCTCTGCCACACAGACTATACACAATATTCTTCACTTTGCTTATTTCATGTGTCCCTCTAAGTAAATAGAGAACAAATCTGGTTTAATAGCTGCCTAATATTTCATTGTATAGTTATATCATAATGTATTCAGGCCAGGCATGGTGGCTCACACCTGTAATCCCAGCACTATGGGAGGCCAAGGTGGGTAGATCACTTGAGGCCAGGAGTTAAAGATCAGCCTGGCCAACATGGCAAAACCCCGTCTCTACTAAAAATACAAAAATTAACTGGGTATGGTGGCACATGCCTGTAATTCCAGCTACTCGAGAGGCTGAGGCAGGAGAATTGTTTGAACCCAGGAGGCAGAGGTTGCAGTGAGCAGAGATGGCACCACTGCAGTCCAGCCTGAGTGACAGAGTGAGACTCCATCTCAAGGAAAAAAAAAAAAAAAGGAGTATGGTATTTTCCCAGGAATAAATTAAAAAATAAATGCACATTAAATTTTCAACTTTCAGTTATATTCCACTACTCTAATATAGTAGCTATTTTTAGTTTTTGAAATCTTATCTTCCAGTCTTTATCTGTATAACCCAAAGGTCGGCCTCCTGGTGATCCCAAATTCTCCACCTCTCTAGGGATATTTGTTTTGTTTGATTTTGTTTTCCCCCCTCTCTCTCCCAAGACCCTCTCTTGCATTTCTGACTCATGGTGTTCTTAGAACATTCTCTTGGGCCATCTCTTCTCTTGAAGTCTCTAGCCTCCTGTCCTTTTGCCCACCTTTCTTTCTCTGATCTCACCCTTCATCTCCACCAGCTTCTCCCCATTTCTGCCCACCTCTGCTTGCTCCAGGAAATTAAAAATGTGTCTTTCTTTATTTTGAAGAGCAATGCTGTGTTACTTATCTCACTCTAACCCAGGCCAGATTGCTACAATACTCTAGATTGCTACAAACATGAGGGTCTTTGAAGTATTCAGCACAATTAAGAGAGCTCACTTTCTGAGGATTTCTGCCTCTAGTTTTTCAAAGGAACAACACGTTTTTCTCCCTGCTCCATATGCATAAATCTTACATAATTGTAATCACAGTTTATGTACATACATATTTGTGCTTTACTCTTTTTCATTTGGTGTTGTTTCATAAGTAGTTTTCTCGTTGTGAGTCTTATCTTGTAAAATTGTATAATTCTGGCTGGGCATGGTGCCAGACACCTGTAATCCCAGCTACTTGGGAGGCTGAGGCAGGAGAATCGCTTGAACCTGGGAGGTGGAGGTTGCAGCGAGCCAAGATCATGCCACTGCACTTCAGCCTGGGCAACAAAGTGAGACTCTGTCTCAAAAAAACAAATTGTATAATTCAATCCTGTAAAGGTGACTTAATTCACTTAATCATTTCTCTAGTGTTGAGCATTTAAGATATTTCTACTTTTGTTGGGGAAAATTTGTTGTAAAATATTTTTAAACAACTAAAATCTCTTTCTATCAATTATGTTCTGCTGGGTGCAGTGGCTTATGCCTATAACCCCAGCACTTTGGGAGGCTGAGGCGGGCGGATCATTTGAGGTCAGGAATTGGAGACCAGCCTGGCCAACATGGTAAAGCCCCGTCTCTACTTAAAACACAAAAATTAGCCAGGTGTGGTGGTGGGCACCTGTAATCCCAGCTACTCGGGAGGCTGAGGCAGGAGAATCCCTTGAACCTGGGAGACAGAGGTTGCAGTGAACTGAGATCATGTCACTGCACTCCAGCCTGGGCGACAGAGCAAGACTCTGTCTCAAAAAATTTAAAAAAATACATATTTTCTGAAAATAAACCCCCAAGAATATGCAGAAGGGAGGGAGAGGGGCTACATTTTTATTGCCTTTAATATGTATTGTTAAATTTTACACAGTACAATTCTACCAATTTATAATGCCATTAACAACTAATATTTCTCCATAGCCTCACTTGTGTTGATTTTGTTTTCAAAAAAATGTTTCAAATTTATAGATGCGAAATTACATCTTGTTAATATTTCCATTTTCATGTATTTGATTACTAGTACTATTGAAAAGCTTACCACTTACTTAAATTTGTATTTTCTTTTCTGTATATTGTCTGTGTCCTTGTCTGTTTGTAATTGGCTTCTTGATACTTTTTTTATTTTTTTATTTTTTTATTTTTTTTGAGATGGAGTTTCGCTCTATCGCCCAGGCTGGAGTGCAGTAGCGCGATCTCGGCTCACTGCAAGCCCCGCCTCCCGGGTTTACGCCATTCTCCTGCCTCAGCCTCCTGAGTAGCTGGCGCTACAGGCATCGGCCACCACGCCCGGCTAATTTTGCTTTTTGTATTTTTAGTAGAGACGGGGTTTCACCGTGTTAGCCAGGATGGTCTCCATCTCCTGACCTCATGATCTGCCCACCTCGGCCTCCCAAAGTGCTGGGATTACAGGCGTGAGCCACCACGCCCGGCCAGCTTCTTGATACTCTTAATCATAAATTTAATAAGAGCATTTGCTGATCCTTTATCATATCTGCTGCAGCTATTTCCTCTAATCTCTTCCTTTCCGTATTTATAGATTTTGTATATACTCTTATTTTTTATCATGTCCTAGCAGCTCAACTTTTCCTGTATTATTTATTGGTTTATGCTAGAAGGTAGTAGAAAATAGTTAGAAATGTATGAATTCAAATTCTAACACTCTTATTCCTGCCCTGCCACTCTGGGTGACTGAGCAAATTACATAGCCTCTCTAAGCCTTCTTCCCATCTGTAAGAACCTGATATCACTAATAATGGCACTGAGCACACAATGTCTTACAAGGATTAAATGAGATAATGCAGGCTGGGCGCGGTGGCTCACGCCTGTAATCCCAGCACTTTGGGAGGCCGAGGTGGGCAGATCATGAGGTCAGGAGATCGAGACCATCCTGGCTAACACGGTGAAACCCTGTCTCTACTAAAAATACAAAAAGTTAGCTGGGCATGGTGGTGGGCGCCTGTAATACCAGCTACTCAGGAGGCTGAGGCAGGAGAATGGCGTGAACCTGGGAAGCGGAGGTTGCAGTGAGCCGAGACTGTGCCACTGCACTCCAGCCTGGGCGACAGAGCAAGACTGTCTCAAAAAAAAAAAAAGAGATAATGCATAAAGTGCACCTGGTACATAGCAACTGATAAAAGTAGGTACATCATTGTATTATTACTGTCATTCTTTTATTCGTTCAATAATTAGAAAAATGATTGTTTACCATAGCTGTGATAAATGACTGACTTGCTTTTTTACTAGTAGCTTTGTTTTTAATCTCTTTCATCCCTATGCAGCTCTTTTTTTTTTTTTTTTTTGGAGTCTGGCTCTGTCTCCCAGGCTGGAGTGCAGTGGTGTGATCTCGGCTCACTGCAACCTCCGCCTCCCAGGTTCAAGTGATTCTCATGCGCCACCACACCCAGCTAATCTTTGTATTTTCTGTAGAGATGGGGTTTCGCCATGATGGCCAAGCTGGTCTCAAATTCCTGACCTCAGGTGATCCACCTGCCTCAGCCTCCCAAAGTGCTGGGATTACAGGTGTGAGCCACTGGGATTACAGGAGGCAGCCAGCCTCCTATACAGCTCATTTTGATGTATAATGGGTACATCTGAAGCAAGAGAGGGAGATGGAGTCCAAGCACTAGAGCTCACTCATCAGGGATTCTCATGGGGGCAGTTATGAGGGAAATGGGGAACATTCTCATGGGAGGAGAAAGGCTTATAAATTAAGCTGGAGAAGTTCATTAATAAATAGGCTGTCCACATTAACACCTGTCAATAAACAGGATTCGAAATGGCAGGTGAGGAGCTACAGAAGGTACTGCATCTGGAAGCCTGGTGGGCAATGGCTCAGAGTCTGAGGGCCAAAATGAGGAAGTGCGGTATCAGCATGGAGCAAGCCAAGCCCACGGGGGCAGTGAAATGGGCCAATACTTAATCAGTATGCACCACAGTCTCACCATACAGTGAGACCCAGAAACACATTTGTTCTGCTAGAATGCACATTTCTGTCATGGGAATCAGCTCACTGCAGAAGTAAAATTATAGCCATCATCAGGGAAGGAAGAAGCACTCAGCTCAGCTGCTACACTAATTGCATGAGCCCTTTCAGCTATATTTTAGGAAAATTTCAATGAGCACACACACCCAGGGCCCTCTTCCCCAGCTCTCAGCCAGGTTGCACTGCTTCCTGGATCCACCTGACTAGCACTCAGAGCCCACCACCATCTGCACTCTTTCAACACTTGCCAGACCAGCTCTAATTAAAGTGTTGCCAGCATGTTCCCACTCTATCATATTGAACATTTTAAATATCTACTGTGACAGTCTCCAGCCACACTGAGGCAGTCTGGGCAGTCCAAGTTATCTCCTTATGTGCAAACCACTATTTTTATTAGCATTCTGGTTACAGATTTGCACAGATTACGAGTGATCTGCCTCTAACCCTATTTTCCCCATAAGCCCTATTACTCTTACTGCTTGATTTTGCCGAACACAAGGTTCTTCAGGAATGCCTAAGTGTTGGGTGCTCCACGCACTGCCTCGAATCCTCTTGGCCACACCTCGATTCCTGCTATTATTTGGGGACACAATTCTATGCAGGCTTCAACTCACCTCCTGTGGCCCTGCCTCACCCCAAGCATGCGCCGCACATCTTCCCCGACCCCACAAGGTTCTCCGATGCGGTGGCGTGAGGTGCCTGCGGGAGCACCCCGGCACTCGCTGATGTGAAACCTACAAGCGCGAGGGTGTTACAACCTTCAAGATGACCCTCTGTCAATGCTAAATGGGAGTTCGTGGGGGAACACTTACAATTTCTGCCTTTCATCCATTGGGTGGTCAGTTTGAGGCACTATCTGTACAACTCCTCAGAAGTTTCTGTTGGGATAGAAGCCCCCGTACTCACAGCAGTCACCAACGTGACTGGCTTGGCTTTTTCTTCTTCCCTGGTCAGTTTCCTTAGTTTCCACCCCTGCTGCCTGGGATCACCACTGTCCACAGTAAACTACACACACAGTTTCTTGTTCCAGGCTTGTCTTTCCAGGGGAATAAGACAGCATGTGCTGCATTAAAATGGAAACACCTTTACTTACCTTTACGTACTGTTAATCAATAGTCACTGGCCAATTCTTCCAAGTGGCCTTTACCATCCCTTCTCTGTAACTTCCTGGGTCCCCGTTTGAGACTCCCCCAAAGGAGTAATGTCACGCACAGCAGGAGGCTGCCAGCAGGGGGCTCCAACCCTACAGCAGCATCTGTTCTGAAGATGCATCAGTTGGACTAGTGTTAAATGCTTTAGATTTCACCCTGGCATTGAGATACAGGTAAAGATAAGTGCCTATTCAAGCCCTATGTTCCTTTTACTGGCAATTCATGTAAACCACACTCCTAATGAATTGAGGACTAATTTTTTTTTCGAAGCAGGATCTCTCTGTTGCCCAGGCTGGAGTGCAGTGGCACAGTCATAGCTCACTGCAGCCTCAACCTTCCAGGCCCAGGTGATCCTCCTGCATCAGCCTCCCAAAGAGCTAAGATTACAGGCAGGCATCACCACGCCCAGCTAATTTTTTTTATTTTTCGAAGAAACAGGGTCTCACTATGTTGCCCAGGCTGGTCTGGAACTCCTGTACTCAAGCAGTCCTCCTGCTTTGGCCTCCCAAAGTGCTGAGATTACAGGCCTGAGCCACTGAGCCCAGCCAGGAACTGTTTTAAAAGGCAAGGTCAGTGGACTAGGTATTTGAACTATACATTCATGGCCGGACGCAGTGGCTCACTCCCGTAACCCTAGCACTTTGGGAGTCTGAGGCGGGCAGATCCCCTGAAGTCAGGAGTTTGAGACCAGCCTGGTCAACATGGTGAAACTCCGTCTCTATTAAAAATACAAAAATTAGCCAAGTGTGGTGGCGCGTGCTTATACTCCCAGCTACCTGGGAGGGTAAGGCAGGAGAATCACTAGAACCCGGGAGGTGGAGGCTGCAGTGGGACAAGATCGCACCACTGCACTCCAGTCTGGGTGACAGAGCAAGACTCCATCTCAAAAAAATAAATAAAATAAAATAAAATGAACTATACATTCATTATGCATGACTCAAAAAGGTTGGGTAAATATGAAAAGTAATAAGAGACCTAGCAAGGAAATAAAGAATTATGAGGCCAAAGGCCGGGCGCCATGGCTCACGCCTATAATCCCAGCACTTTTGGAGGCCGAGACGGGCAGATCACGAGGTCAGAAGATTGAGACCATCCTGGCTAACACAGTGAAACCCTGTCTCTACTAAAAATACAAAAAATTAGCCGGGCATGGTGGCCGGCGCTTGTAGTCTCAGCTACTCGGGAAGCTGAGGCAAGAGAATGGCGTGCACCCGGGAGGCGGAGCTTGCAGTGAGCCGAGATGGCGCCACTGCACTCCAGCCTGGCGGACGGAGAGAGACTCCCGTCTCAAAAAAAAAAAAAAAAGGCCGGGCGCGGTGGCTCACACCTGTAATCCCAGCACTTTGGGAGGCCGAGGCAGGCAGATCACGAGGTCAGGAGATTGAGGCCATCCTGGCAAACACGGTGAAACCCCGTCTGTACTAAAAAATACAAAAAATTAGCCAGGCGTGGTGGTGGGTGCCTGTAGTCCCAGCTACTTGGGAGGCTGAGGCAGGAGAATGGTGTGAACCCGGGAGGCAGAGCTTGCAGTAAGCAGAGATCAGGCCACTGCACTCCAGTCTGGGCGACAGAGCGAGACTCCGTCTCAAAAAAAAAAAAAAAAAAAAAGCACTATAGTGGTTCCTCAAAAATTTAAACAAAATTACCATATGATCCAGCAATTCTACTTCTGGATATACATACTAAAGAATTAAGAGCAAAGATTTGAACAGATATTTATACACCCATGTTCATAGCAGCATTATTCACAATAGCCGAAAGGTGAAAACAACTCAAATGTTCATCAACTGATGGATGAACAAACAAAATGTGTGATATACACACAGATATATATACAGTGTGATATACATATTCAAATGTTCATCAACTGATGAATGGATAAACAAAATGCGTGATATACATACAATGGAACATGAGTCAGCCTTTAAAAGGAAGGACATTCTGACACATGCTACAACATGGATGAACCATGGATGAGATATGCTAGGTGAAGTAAGCCAGATGCAAAAGGACAAACATTGCATGATTCCACTTATGTGAGGTAACTAGAGTGATAAAATTCACAGAGACAGGAAGTGTAACAATGGTTACCAGGGACTGGAGTTGGGGGAAGAGAATCAGGAGTTATTGTTTAATGCAGCAGTCCCCAATCTTTTTGGCACCAGGGACTGGTTTCGTGGAAGACAATTTTTCCATGGACAGGTGTGGGAGGGGAAGATGGTCTTGGGATGATTCAAGGGCCTTACATTTACTGTGCACTTTATTTCTGTTATGATTACATTGTAATACATAATGAAATCATTATACAACTCACCATAATGTAGAATCCTTGGGAGCCCTGAGCTTGTTTCCCTGCAACTAGGCAGTCTCATCTGGAGGTGATGGGAGCCAGTGACAGATCATCAGGCATTAGATTCTCATCAACAGTGGGCAACCTAGATCCCTCCTATGTGCAGTTCACAGTAGAATTCATGCTTCTATGAGAATTTAATGCCACTGCTGATCTGACAGGAGGCGGAGCTCACGTGGTAATGCAAATTACGGGGAGCGGCTGTAAATACAGATGAAGCTTTGCTCCCTCACTCATCACTCACCTCCTGCTGTGTGGCACGGTTCCTAACAGGCCATGGACCGATACAGGTCTGTGTACCCTGGTTTAATCGGTACCAGGTTTCAGTTTGGGAAAATGAAATGTTCTGCAGATAGATGGATGTGATGGTTGCACAACAATGTGAATATATTTATGCTACAGAACTATACACTTTTAAAAGTTTTAAAATGTTTTATATGAAACTGATATGTTTTCAGAAAAAAATACATTTCATATTATGTGTAATTTACTACATTACATGAGTATAATAATAAAAACCTAAAACTCAACAGATGGTTGGGAGGCCGAGGCGGGTGGATCACTTGAGGCCAGGAGTTAGAGACCAGCGTGGCCAACATGGTGAAACCCCATCTCTACTAAAACTATAAAAATTAGCCAGGTGTGGTAGTGCGTACCTGTAATCTCAGCTACTTGGGAGGCTGAGGCAGTAGAACTGCTTGAACCCAGGGGACGGAGGTTGCAGTCTGCAGAGATCACACCACTGCCCTCTAGCCTGGGCAGCAAAGTGAGACTCAGTCTCGGAAAACAAAAAACAAAAAAAAAAAACCTCAACAGATGGGTTTATACTTTATTAGCTACAGTCAAATCAATCGGTGAATGGAGCAGGGGTCAGAAGAAAATTCCCAGAACACAGCACAGAGGAACAGAAGTTACCCCAAAGAGTAATATAGAATTTATGCTCTAGTCTCTGGCATTGGTTTTATGAGTCCTATTTTGGGGTTTCCCCTTTTATAGTAGAAGTTAGGCTTAATATGAGCTACCTTACATGCTCACTCAAAGGAAAAAGAATGCCAGCTTTGACATAAGCATGCATGTGCATTGTTTCATTTAATTTAATTAATTTCATTTCATTTCATTTCATTTATTTAATGATTCTAAGAGAGAGGAACCACGAATCCATTTTTGGGATGGATTCTGAAGTCAAGTAGCTTACCCAAGTCCACACACGAAAAAGCCAAGATTCAACACAGGCTAATACAACTCCAAGCCTGTGTTCTTTCTAATACATCAGCCTGTGCCTCAAATGTTTATTCATTCATTCATTTAATAAATAATTACTGTAAAAAATTAATTAAAAAATAATTATCGTGTATCTATTACAAGTTAAGACTAGGGGCCAGGCAAGGTAGCTCACACCTGTAATCCCAGCACTTTGGGAGGCTAAGGCAGGCAGATTGCTTGAGCTCAGGAGTTCAAGACCACCCTGGCCAACATGGCGAAACCCTGTCTCTACTAAAAATACAAGAAAATAATAATAATAATAAGCTGGGCATGGTAGCAGGCGCCTGTAATCCCAGCTACTCGGGAGGCTGAGGAAGGAGAATCACTTGAACCCGGGAGGCAAAGGTCACAGTGAGCCAAGATCACACCACTGCACTCCAACCCAGGTGACAGAGAGAGACTCCGTCTCAAAAAAAAAAAAGAGAAAACAATAAAAAAAAAATCTTTTTCAATGGCTCCTCTTCTTCCCCAACTTATTGACACTGGTTTGGGATTAATATGTTTCAATTTCTTTTTTTTTTTTTTCATGCCCTCCAGGCTGGAGTGCAGTGGCACATTCATGGCTTACTGCCACCTCGACCTCCTGGGGCTCAGGTGATCCTCCCACCTCAGTCTCCTAAGTAGCTGAGACTACAGGTTCATACCACCATGCCCAGCTAATTTTTATATTTATTGTAGAGACGAGGTTTCACCATGTTGGTCTCAAACTCCTGGGTTCATTGATCTATCTACCTTGGCTTCCCCAGCATGCTGGGATTACAGGTGTGAGCCACTGCACCCAGCCAATAAGTTTCTGTTTTGTTGTTGTTTGAGATAGAGTTTCACTCTGTTGCCCCAACTGGAGTGCAGTGGCCCAATCTTATCTCCTTGCAACCTCAGCCTCCGGGGTTCAAGTGATCGCCCACCTCAGCCTCCCAAGTAGCACTTTGGGAGGTCAAGGCAGGCGTATCACCTGAAGTCAGAAGTTAGAGATCAGTCTGGCCAACATGGTGAAACCCCATCTCTACTAAAAATACAAAAAAATTAGCTGGATATGGTGGTGGGTGCCTATAATCCCAGCTACTCGGGAGGCTGAGGCAAGAGAATCATTTGAACCCAGGAGGCAACCCAGTTGCAGTGAGCCAAGATTGTGCCACTGTACTCCAGCCTGGGCAACAGAGCAAGAGTCCCTCTCAAAAAAAAAAAAAAAAAAGAAAGAAAGAAAGAGTGTACTCATTGTGGGGCTAGCCAAGCTGAAGGATGAGAGATAATTCTCAAATCCACCTCATCAAGAATTTGGAGGGTAGGGTTTTTCATGGATAGCTCAGTGGGCAGGGGGTTAGAGAATGAGGAGTGCTGATTGATTGGGTCAGCGATGAAATCATAGGGGATGAAGCTGTCTTCTTGTGTTGAGTCAGTTCCTGGGTTGGGGTCACAAGACCAACCAAGCTAGTATCTTGGTATGGGTTACTGGTCTAAGTGGAGCCAGCTGGTCCATCAGAATGTAAGGTCTGAAAAATACCTCAAACACCAATCTGATGTTTTGCAATAGTGCTGTTGTCTATAGGAGCAATTGGGGAGGCTACAAACCTTGTGAACTCCAGCTACATGACTCCTGAACCATAATTCTAACCTTGTTAGTTTTACAAAGGAGGTTTCAATCCCTGAGCAAGGAGTGCATTAATTTTGGGAAGCACTTGTTATCATCTTTGTTTTAAAGTTAAAGTATAAGCTAAATCCCTCCCATAGTCAGTTTGGCCTACCCCCAAGAATGAACAAGGACAGTTTGTGACGTTAGAAGCAAGATGGAGTCAGTGTTGCATTTCTCTCACTATCTTAATTTGTGCAAAGGCAGTTTCAATCTCACTGTATGCAAAAAAAAAAAAAAAAAAAAAAAGCTTTTTGTGTAATAAAGTAAGAGATGAAGAGAAGTGGTTCCCATGAAAACTGTTATTTTTGCCACACAAGCGTAAACTGAAAAGGTTTCTGCAGTTTGTAAGCCAGCACTGCTTAAATAGACTGTTTCCTGGTTGGGTGCATTGGCTCATGCCTATAATCCAGCACTTTGGGAGGCCAAAGCAAGTGGATCACTTGAGGTCAGGAGTTTGAGACCAGCCTGGCCAACATGGTGAAACCCCGTCTCTACTAAAAAAAAAAAAAATTACAAAAATTAGCCAGGTGTGGTGGCACACGCCTATAGTCCCAGCTACTTGGGAGGCTGAGGCAGGAATTGCTTGAACCCAGGAGGCAGAGGTTGCAACGAGCCAAGATCACACCACTGCACTCCAACCTGGGCAACAGAGTGAGACTCCATCTCAAAAAAATAAAATAAAATACTGTTTCCCAAGTTTTGCAGCAATAAAAAATGAAATTAAGAAGCATGCTTAATATAAACATTATGTATACAAACAGATTTACATAAGTTTGTTTGGACTTGCTTCATAACAATTGGATACAAGAAATATCACATTTCTTTTTCTAAATCAAATTAAACTTAATTCACTCCCTACAAGGATTGATAGTAATTCACCTTCCATCATTTTGGGAGGCTTCTATACTCCCCAAGAACTCAATAACCCAATTTATAGGCACCACTACAGATATTTTCTAATGTACCCTAGCTCCTGAAACTGCGTTTGCAAAAATTATGACCGTAAGAGAAATCTGCCATAGTTGACTCCATCTCGCTTCTGACCTCCAAGCTGCCCTTGGTCATTCCTGCACATAGGTCAAGCTAACTTTGGGAGGAATTTAGTTTATAGTTTTACCTTAAAACAAAGATGATAATAGCCTTTCCCAAAACTAAACCTCCTTTATAAAACTAATAAAAGACCACAAGGTTGGGATTATGAGAGGGGCCTGAATTCTGATAAGATAGGCATAGTTTCTATAATCCCTTACCACTCAGGGGTCATGTGGCCAGAGATCACAAGATTTGCAACTTCCCCAATTGCTCCTATAGATACCATCACTATTGTAGAACCTAAGATTGGATTTTTGAGATATCTTTCAGACAACCCCACCCTGACTTGTAACTAATGACTCAACTGATCCTGTGACTCAATGGATGTGGAGCATTTTCCACATCCTTGTGATTTCACCCCCCAACCAATCAGCAGCACCCATTCTCTAGTCCCCTGCCCACCAAATTTGCCATAAAAACCCTAACCTCTGAGTCTTCAGGGATACTGGTTTGAGTGATAACTCCAACTCTCCCATGTGGGCAGGCCTCACTTCTATCAAACTCATTCTCTACTGCAATGCTATGGTCTTGGTGAATTGATTTGGTCTGTGCAACAGGCAGGAAGAATCCGCTGGGCGATTACATTCCTAGTCCAACTACCATGGTCTATTCAAGAATAGGTGACCTCCCTTGCTGATGTCCATTCCCTTCCAGCTAAGCTTCAAAGCTGGAGTGCCCCAGGCAGCCACATGGTCACAATATCAGTTATCTATTATTGCATAACAACCCACCCCAGCCGAAAGTTTGGTGCTACCATCTGGCTTACTCTGTTGGGTAAATGAACAAATGATGCCCCAGGTAATAGCAAACAGGTGAAAAGGGCACTATTGAACTTGAAAATTGGTGCTTAGCTTTAATTCACATGTAGATTGTCTTATTTGTCTTAACACAATGGCCACTTCTACTACAAGCTCATTGTGCAAATTTGCAAAACATAAACCACAGTCTCTCAATGAAAATTCCTTCCTCAGTATAAGGAAGGTGACTCTGGAGGCTTTTTTTTTAATTCTTCAAGTTCCTAAGAATTGGATATTATTAGGTAAATTACCTATTTGATTGTCTAAATGGCACTCCACTATACTAAAACTCAAAGTAACTCCCCAAATGCCTTCATAATCTAATGGCAAAATTCAATGTCAAGTGTGTCCAAAAACTCATAACCCACTCAACAGATAGAATTCAAATGTGGCTGGGTGTGGTGGACTCATGCTTGTAATTCCAGAACTTTGGGAGGCCAAGGCGGGTGGATCACTTGAGGTCAGGAGTTCGAGACCAGCCTGACCAACATGGTGAAACTCCATCTCTACTAAAAAAAAATACAAAATTAGCCAGGTATGGTGGTGCATGCCTGTAATCCCAGTTACTTGTGAGGCTGAGGCAGAAGAATTGCTTGAACCCAGAAGGCAGAGGTTGCAGTGAGCCGAGATTGTGCCATTGCACTACACCCCAGGCAACAAGAGCAAAACTCCACCTCAAAAAAAAATAAAATAAAATAGGCCAGGTGCGGTGGCTCACGCCTAGTAATCCCAGCACTTTGGGAGGCCGAAGTGGGCAGATCACGAGGTCAGGAGATCGAGACCATCCTGGCTAACACGGTGAAACCCCGTCTCTACTAAAAATACAAAAAATTAGCCAGACGTGGTGGCGGGCGCCTGTAGTGCCAGCTACTCGGGAGGCTGAGGCAGGAGAATGGCGTGAACCTGGGAGGCAGAACTTGTAGTGAGCCGAGATTTCGCCACTGCACTCCAGCCTGGACAACAGAGCGAGACTCCGTCTCAAAATAAAAATAAATAGAAAATAAAAAATAAAAAGAATTCAAATGCAATTTGATCTTCTTACAAAATAGAAAATGTTTCTGGAAGTGTTTCTAGAAAGGGCCATTCATTAAATGTTAAAAGCTATCTAATTTGCCACTAGCTAGTTCATTGGCAGTAAAAATATGAGTTAACAGTAATATATTACAGCAGTGGTTCTCAAATTTTAGCCTGCATCAGAAGCACCTGGACAGATCATTAAAACACAGAATGTTGTTGCCTCCCCGCTCCCCACCTGCTAGGGGTTTTACCTTAGCTCTGGGTTGGGGGTCTGAGAATTTGTGGTTTTTGTTTATTTGTTCATTTGTTTGTTTGTTTTGCTTTAATTATTTAAAAATTTTACTTTTTAAAAATTTTTACAAGTCCACAACATCATGAGAATTTGCATCGTGAACAAGTGCCAGGTGATGCTTAAACTGCTAGGGAATCACACACTGAGAAACACTGTATTACAAGGAAGGGAAAAGCTCTTAGGCTAACTATGAAACGGACATAAATTCTGTTTTATCCAGGGACAAAAGAGGCTCAAAATTTAGCTTTGGCCTGGAACACAGGCTAGTGGGGCTAGTGGTTGTCAAGGGTGCTGGGGACGTGTGTGGAAGGAGTGGAGGCTACATTCTAAAAGAAGAGGATGCTGATGCCATATTTAAATATGAGAAACTAAGTTGCTGGAACCACCAGTTTATCAATGTGGTACATGCCACAGGCATTGAAATCTAACTCCAATCTAGTGCCTACACCCTGTTTTCTCTACCACTACCATCCTTAAAAAATGAAAAAGAAATTATGTTCACTTTAGCCTAACCTCTCAAAGCCCCAGGTGTGAATAGTTTATCTGATGATGAAGCTTATAAAATTTTACATGTGATTTGCCATTATCAGGATGTAAAGCACTTTCACATTTATTACCTTCTTTGATCAAAACAATCCTATGTGGTAGACCCTGTTATTCTTATTATACAGATAAGAAAATTTAATCCACAAAGGATAAATGACTGGCTCAACATGAGAGCTAATAATTATCAATGCCAGTGCTCAAGTCCAGGCTTTTGAAGATCAAGTACTAAAAGGTTAAGCTGTCCAAAGATGTAGATTTTCAGAAATGTAGAAGCCAAAAAGAAAATTTGTTACCCTTATTATTGCTGTTTCTCAAACATGTTAGGAGTAATAACATTTAAATACATGTAACACTGTTTTCACGAGGAGATAGCATAAAAAATAGATACCATCACAACAAAGATGAGAAAAAAATAGAAAGCAGCTGGGTGCAGTGGCTCATGCCTGTAATCCCAGCACTTTGGGAGGCCAAGGCGGGTGGATCACCTGAGTTCAGGAGTTCAAGACCAACCTGGTCAACATGGCGAAACCCCTAAAAATACAAAAATACAAAAATTAGCTGGGCGTGGTGGCACGCATCTGTAGTCCCAGCTACTTGGGAGGCTGAGGCAGGAAAATTGCTTGAATCCGGGAGGCAGAGGTTGCAGTGAGCCGAGATTGTGCCCCTGAGCTCCAGCCTGGGTGACAGAGCGAGATTCCATCTCAGAAAAACATAATAAGAAGAAGAAATAGAAAGCACGTTCTCCCATTTTCAAAATAGCATTATTTAAAGGATATAACTTGTGGCTGGGTGCAGTGACTCATGTCTGTAATCCCAGCAGCTTGGGAGGCCGAGGCAGGTGGATCACTTGAGGCCAGGAGTTCGAGACCAGCCTGGCCAACATGGCAAAACCCTGTCTCTATTAAGAATACACAAATTAGCCAGTTGTGGTGGTGTGTGCCTGTAGTCCCAGCTACTTGGGAGGTTGAGGCAGGAGAATGCTTGGACCCAGGAGGTGGAGGTTGCAGTGAGCCAAGATTGTGCCACTGCACTCCAGCCTGGGCGACAGAGTGAGACCCCATCTTAAAAAATAAAAAATAAATAATAAAGGGTACAACTTGATAAATGTTATAGAGACACGCCAGTGATCATCACCGCAGTCAAGATAATGAACGTATTCATCAGCCCTCAAGGTTGCTTTGTGTTCCTCTGGACCCCCACACAAACCTACCCCGTCTCCAGACAACCACTGAGCTGTTTTCTGTCACTATGCATTAGTTTGCATTTCATTTTTTTTTTTTAAGACAGGGCCTCACTTTGTTGCCCAGGCTGAGGTGCAGTGGCATGATCACAGCTCACTGCAGTTTCAACCTCTCAGGTTCAATCAGTCCTCCCACCTCAGCCTCCTGAGAAGCTGGAACCACAGACATGTATTGCCGTGCCTGGCTAGTTTTTTAATTTTTAGTGAGATGGAGTCTCTCTATGTTGTCCAGGCTGATCTCAAACTCTTTGGCTCAAGAGGTCCTCCTGCCTCAGCCTCCCAAAGTGCTGGGATTATGGGCCTGAGCCACCATGTCCAGCTCCTACAGTTTTATGTAAATGATATCACACAGTATGTACACTTGCTTGTCTGGCTTATTTCTCTTAGCATAATTATTTTGAAATTCATCCATGTTATAGTATGGGTTTTTTAACTTTAATTTTTATTTATTTACTTATTTTAGATGGAGTCTCACCCTGTCACCCAGGCTAGAGTGCAGTGGCGCGATCTCAGCTCGCTGCAACCTCCGCCCCCCAGGTTCAAGTGATTCTCCTGTCTCAGCCTCCCAAGTAGCTGGGACTTCAGGTGCACGCCATCATGCCTGGCTAATTTTTGTATTTTTAGTAGAGACAAGGTTTCACCATATTGGTCAGGCTGGTCTCGGACTCCCAACCTCAGGTGATCCACCCACTTCAGCCTCCCAAAGTTCAGGGATTACAGGCAGGAGCCACTGTGCCTGGCCTATACCATGGATTCATAGTTCATTCCTTTTTGTTGCTGAGTGGTATTCTGTTGCATGGATATGCCACAGTTTCTTCTTCTTCTTTTTTTTTTTTCCTTCAGCCCCAGAGAGTTAGCTACAGTTTCTTTATCTGTTCACCTATTGATAGACATTTGACTTGTTTCTAAATCTTGGCTATTTTAAATAAAGCTGTATCAATAATCATGTACAAGTCTTTGTATAGATATGCTGTATGCTTTCATTCTCTTGGGGAAAATTCTTAGGAGTGAATTTATATGGATCATATGAGAGGTTTATTTTAACTTTTAAAGAAACTACAAATCTGATTTTCAAAGTACTTGTACATTTTTACATTCCTACCAACAACAGAACAGAGTTCTAGCTGTTCCACATCCTGATCAACACTTGGTCTCATCAAGCTTTTGAATTTTGGCCATTCTAATGGGATTGTAGTGGTATGGCATTGGATTTAAATTTGTATTTCCTGATGGAATACTACTTAGCCATAAAAAGGAATGAATTAATGGCATTCACAGCAACCTGGTTGGGACTAGAGACTATTATTCTAAGTGAAGTAACTCAGGAATGGAAAACCAAACATGGTATGTTCCCATTCATAAGTGGGAGCTAAGCTATGAGGATGCAAAGACATAAGAATAACACAATGGACTTAGGGGACTCAGGAGAGAAGGGTGGGAAGGGGTGAGGGATAAAAGACTACAAATTGGGTGCAGTGTATACTGCTTAGGTGATGGGTGCACCAAAATCTCACAAATCACTGCTAAAGAACTAACTCATGTAACCAAACACCACCAATCCCCGCAAAACCTATGGAAACAAAAAATTTTTTCAGCCGGGCATGGTGGCTCACGCCTGTAATCCCAGCACTTTGGGAGGCCAAGGCAGGCAGATCACCTGAGGTCAGGTGTTCAAGATCAGCCTGGCCAACATGGCAAAACCCTGGCTCTACTAAAAATACAAAAAAAAAATTAGTTGGGCATGGTGGTGTGTGTCTGTAATCCCAGCTACTAGGGAGGCTGAGACACAAGAATCGCTTGAACATGGGAGGCGGAGGTTGCAGTGAGCCGAGATGGAGCCACGGCACTCTGGCCTGGGTGACAGAGAGAGACTCTGTCTCAAAAAACAAAAAAACAAACAAGTGGCTGGGCGTGGTGGCTCATGCCTATAATCCCAGCACTTTGAGAGGCCGAGGCGGCCAGAACACCTGAGGCCGGGAGTTCGTGACCAGCCTGACCAACATGGAGAAACCCCGTCCCTACTAAAAAAAATACAAAATTAGCCAGGCGTGGTAGTGCATGCCTGTAATCCCAGCTACTTGGGAGGCTGAGGCAGGAGAATCGCTTGAACCCGGGAGGCGGAAGCTGGGGTGAGCCAAGATTGCACCATTGCACTCCAGCCTGGGCAACAAGAGTGAAACTTCATCTCAAAAAAAAAAAAAAAAAACAAGCAAAAATAACCCCAAACAAGCAAACAAACAAAAAAAGAAAACAAATGACTCAAATTTTTTAAAAGATAAAAGACACTTTAACAGAGAAGATACACAGATGGCAAAATAAACACATGAAAGGATAGGCAACATCATTAGTCATTAGGGAAATAAAAATTTATTTATTTATATCATATATTAATAAAATGTATTAAAACAGTAAGATGCATAGCAATTATTGACATTTATACATCTAATAACAAACCTTCAAAATATCCTCTGTGCTCTATCCATGCCTCTCCACCCTAATGGTTGCTCAAAATAAGAAAACTATCAATGTAATTCATCAGATTAATATAATAAAAGGGAAACACCACATGATCAACTCAACTGATGTAGAAAAGGCTTTGACAAAATCCAATACTCTTTCATAAAAAAAAAAAAAAACTTCCCAGAAAACTAGGAATGTAGGGAAAATTCCTCAACATGATAAAATACCTAAACATGATAAAAACACATCCAATATTATACTCAAGTGTGAAAGACTGAAAGCTTTCCCTCTAAAATCAGGAACAAGACGAGGGTGCTACTTTTACCAGTTTTAAATTATTATTATTATTATTATTATTATTATTATTATTATTATTATTTGAGATGGAGTCTCAGCGTTGTCGTCCAGGCTGGAGTGCAGTGGCATGATCTCAGCTCACTGCAGCCTTCACCTCCTGGGTTCAACTGATTCTCCTGCTTCAGCCTCCTGAGTAGCTGGGACTACAGGTGCCCGTCACCATATCCGGCTAATGTTTGTATTTTTAGTAGAGCCTGGGTTTCACCATATTGGCCAGGCTGGTCTCGAACTCCTGACCTCAGGTGATCCACTCGCTTCAGCCTCCCAAAGTACTGTGATTACAGGTGTGAGCAACCACACCTGGCACCCTAGGGGTTTATTTTCAGAAAAATAATTTGAAGGAAAGAGAATTTTATTTATTTTAGAATATTTTATAACCGTTTTTCCCTATACCAAAAAAAAAGTTAAAGGAATGTCTCAAATGTTTAACAGTAGAGAAATGATTAAGCCAATTATGCCATCTCTACATGACGGAATTATACAGTTTTTAAAGATAAGACTCATGATGAGAAAACTCATGCAACATCAAATAAAAAAGAGAGTATAACAAATTTATATGTATATATATTTGGTAAAATAACATCAAATCAAAGTAGAACACAAATTTGTGTGTACGTAAACTGTGAATACAGGCCAGGTGCAGTGGCTCACTCCTGTAATCCCAGCACTTTGGGAGGCCGAGGCAGGCCGATCACGAAGTCAGGAGTTTGAAACCAGTCTGGCCAACATACTGAAACGCTGTCTCTACTAAAAATACAAAAAATTAGCCAGGCGTGGTGGTAGGTGCCTGTAATTCCAGCTTCTCGGGAGGCAGAGGCAGGAGAATTGCTTGAACCCGGGAGGCAGAGGTTGCAGTGAGGCAAGATCGCGCCATTGCACTCCAGCCTGGGCGACAAGAGCGAAACTCCGTCTCAAAAAAAAAAAAAAAAAAAAAGACTATGTGAGAGTTACGCATATGGAATAGGGAGAAAGAGGTGTTCCTTTGAAAAGCTGGAGGCAGAAATCATCAGAAAGTGCACTCTCTTTGCTGGGCCAAATACTTCATAGACTCTCATGGTTGTAGCAATCTAGAGTTTAGAGCGGGCCCGGGTTAGAGTAAGATAAGTAATACAGCATTTCTCTTCAAAATAAAGAAAAATGGCTGAGTGCAGTGGCTCATGCCTGTAATCCCAGCACTTTGGGAGGTTGAGGAGAGCGGATCACAAGGTCAGGAGATCGAGACCATCCTGGGCAACATGGTGAAACCCCATCTCTACTAAAAATACAAAAATTAGCTGGGTGTGGTAGTGCGTGCCTGTAATCCCAGCTACTTGGGAGGCTGAGGCAGGAGAATCGCTTGAATCCGGGAGACAGAGGTTGCAGTGAGCTGAGATTGTGCCACTGCATTCCAGCCTGGCAACAGAGCGAGCTCCATCTCAAAAAAAAAAAAAAAAAAAAAAGAAAAGAAAAGAAAAGAAAGAAAGATGAATTTTAGTAACTTAGCACAGTGACTCACGCCTGTAATCCCAATACTTTAGAAGTTCAAGGCAGGAGGATTGCTTGAGCCCAGGAGTTCAAGACCAACCTGGGCAACACAGTGAGACCTGGTCTCTACAAAAGAGAAAGACAAATTTTTAATTTCCTGGAACAAGCTAAAGTGGGCAGGAGTGGGAAGAAGCTGGTGGAGATGAACAGTCAGATCAGAGAGAGAAAATGAGAAAGAGTGGACACCGGAGACTTCATATTGTAAAGATGGCAGTGCCCCTCAAATTGATCTGCAGATCCAGTGCAATCCTTATCCATGTCCCAGGTGACGTCTTTGCAGTATAAGCTGATGCTAAAATTATATGAGATATCACAGAACCTCTTTTTTTTTTTTCAGTCTTGAAACAATAATAACAAGTTGGGAGGACTCATACTCCAGAGGCTGAGGTGGGGGAATCGCCTGAGCCCAGAAAGTCGAGGCTACAGTGAGCCATGATCATACCACTGCACTCCAGCATGGGCAACAGAGTGAGACCCTGTCTCAAAAAAGAAGTCTCCCTCGTGACATACAGTTTACCTATATTACAAACTTGCACATGTAACCCCTGGAACTAAAATATAAGTTAAAAAAAACTTTGAAGAAAATATGTGTACATTTTTATGACTTTGGATTAGATGATGATTTCTTAGATATGATACCAAAAGCACAAGCAATCAAAGAAAAAAATAGGTAAATTGGGCATCATCAAAATTAGAAACATTTGTGCTTCAAAGGAAACCATCATGAAAGCAAAAAAAACCCACAAAAAATATTTGTAAATTATATAGTTGATAGGAGTCTAGTGTCCAGCATATATAAAGAAGTTTTACAACTCAATAACAGTAAGACAAATAATTCAATTTTTTTTTTTTTTTTTTTGAGATGGAGTCTCGCTCTGTTGCCTAGGCTGGAGTGCAGTGGCACGATCTTGGCTCACTGCAAGTTCCAACTCCCGGGTTCACACCATTCTCCTGCCTCAGCCTCCCAAGTAGCTGGGACTACAGGCAGCCGCTACCATGCCCGGCTAATTTTTTTGTATTTTTAGTAGAGACAGGGTTTCACCATGTTAGCCAGGATGGTCTCGATTTCCTGACCTCGTGATCCGCCCACCTTGGCCTCCCAAAGTGCTGGGATTACAGGTGTGAGCCACTGCGCCCAGCCCAATATTCCAATTTTTAAATGGGCAAAGGATCTGAATATACATTTCTCCAAAGAAAATATACAAATGGCCAATAAAAAAATGAAAATCTCAACTCCTTTGGCGGTCAGAAAAATGCAAATCAAACCCATATTGAGATACCAGTTCACACTTCCTAGGATGGCTATAATAAAAATAGATAATAAGTGTTGGTGAGAGTGTGGAGAAATTGGAAACTTCATGCACAGGTGGTAGGTAAGCAAAATGGTGCAGCCACTTTAGAAAATAGTTTGGCCAGGCGTGGTGGTTCACGCCTGTAACCCTAGCACTTTGCAAGGCCGAGGCAGGTGGATCGCTTGAGGCCAGGAGTTCAAGACCAGCTTGGGCAACATGGTGAAACCCTATCCCTACCAAAAAAAAAAAAAAAAAAGACCAGGCATGGTGGCATGCACCTGTAGTGCCAGTAGTTCCAGGTACTCGGGAGGCTGAGGTGGGAGGATTGCTTGATCAAGAGAGGTGGAGATTGCTGTGAATTGAAATCACACCACTGCACTCCTGCCTAGATGACAGATCAAGACCCTATCCTAGAAAAAAAGAAAAGAAAAGAAAATAGTCTGGCCATTCCTCAAAAGGTTAAACATAGAGGTGCCGCATGATTCAGGAGTTCCGTTCCTTATGCATATATCCGAGAGAATTGAGAACATATTATATGTTCACACAAAAACTTGAACATGAGTGTTAATAGCTTCATTATTTATAATGGCCATAAAGTGGAAACTACCCAAATGTCCATCCAATGCTATACTTTCTGCCTTATAATTGGGATATTTATACCACACAGGTGGGCACACTCAAAGGGCCATAGAGTAAATATTTTAGGCTTTGTGGGACAAGAGGCGAAATTGAAGCAATTATATAGTCAGTTATAGAAAAAAATTTACCACTAAAAAATGTAAAAACCACTTTCAGTTCATGAGCACTGCAAACACACAACAGACGGCGGGGTATGGTGGCTCATGACTGTATTCTCAGTAATTTGGGAGGCCAAAGCAGAAGAATCACTTGAACCCAGGAGTTTGAGATCAGACTCTACAAAAAAATACAAGAAAAAATTGTACTTGGGAAGCTGAGGTGGGAGGATCACTTGAGCAGGGGAGATGGAGGCTACAGTGAGCCATATTCATGCTACTGCATTCCAGTCTGGGCAACAGAGTGAGACTCTATCTCAAAAAACAAACAAACAAGCAAACAAACCAGGGAACAGCCATGATTTGGTTTCAAGCTACAGTTCACTGACCCCTAGTTGAAACTATTTATATTGAAGGTGATTAGTGATACGGTTAAGTTTAAATCTGTTATCTTGCTATTTGCATTTCTTTTTTCCTCATCTGTCTTTTATTTTCACTTTTTTCCTTTGCCTCTTTTTTGCATTAAATAAATATTTGTTATGATTCCAAGTTATTTTATTTGCGTATTTGCTATATTTTTTTATTTTAGAAGTTGCTTTAGGTTTTATAGTATATATCTTTTACCTATCACAGTTTTTCTTAAAATGAGATATGTTTTCATGTATAGTATAAGAGCCTTATAAAGCATACTTCTGGCCTAGCGCAGTGGCTCACACCTGTAATATCAGCACATTAGGAGGGTGAGGCGGGAGGATCCCTTGAGGTCAGGAGTTTGAGACCAGTCTGGCCCACATGGTGAAACCTCGTCTCTACCAAAAATTACAAAAATTAGCTGTGCATGGTGGCACACATTTGTAATCCCTGCTACTCGGGAGGCTGAGGCAGGAGAATCACTTGAGCCTGGGAGGCGGAGCTTGCAGTGAGCCGAGATTGTGCCACTGCACTCTAGCCTGGGCAACAGAGTAAGACCCTGTCTCAAAACAAAAACAAAAACAAAAAACCATATACCTATTTATTATTATTATTTTTTTTTTCGAGACAGAGATCTCGGCTCACTGTAAACTCCGCCTCCCAGGTTCAAGCAATTCCCCTGCTTTAGCCTCCCAAGTAGCTGGGATTACAAGAATGTGCCACCACACCCAGCTAATTTTGTATTTTTAGTAGAGACGGGGTTTCTCCACGTTGGTCAGGCTGGTCTTGAACTCCCGACCTCAGGTGATCCACCTGCCTTGGCCTCCCAAAGTGCTGGGATTACAGGTGTGAGCCACTGCACCTGGCCTATATATATTATTTTTAAAAAACTGTAAAGGTCTTGGCACAGGGCCAGGCCCAAAGGGATCATACATGAGATTTCTCTACCCTAAAAGAGGACTTGATAGTTAAAGTTGGGTGGTTCTATGTGTAAATTACGTTGGTAACAAAATTATCATGTATGATAAACGTTTTTACATATTTATTAATTTACTTCATCTTCAAATGTTTCCAAATTTTGCTTTTTATGGAGCATTAATGCTGCTGTCATTGAAAGGGCCTGGCATTCTTTTATTAGTGTGAAAGCAACTGGAAACATTTAAAAAAGAAAGGTAAAAGAGCACCATCTAAGAAAGGCAGAGAAGGCCGGGCGCAGTGGCTCATGCCTGTAATCCCAGCACTTTGGGAGGCCGAGGCAGGCAGATCAGGTGGTCAGGAGTTCAAGACCAGCCTTGCCAATATGGTCTGAGGCAGAAGGATCACTTGAGCTCAGGAGTTGGGAGGCTGCAGTGAGCTATGACTACACCATTGCACTTCAGCCTGGGCAACACAGTGACACCCTGTCTCTAAGGAAAAAAAAAAAAAAAATATATATATATATATATATATATGTATATATATATATATGTATATATATATTTTCCTCTGATTAAAAAAGGCAAAGCACCCAGCTCAGCATATATGGTGAAACCCCATCTCTACTGAAAATACAAAAATTAGCCAGGCGTGATGATACACGCCTGTAGTCCCAGCTACTCGGGAGGCTGAGGCAAGAAAATGGCTTGAACCCGGGAGGCACAGGTTGCAGTGAGCCGAGATCACGCCAGCCTGGGCAACAGAGCAAGATTTCATCTCAAAAAAAAAAAAGAAAGAAAGGCAGAAAAATTATTTTCTAAACTTAGTGTATTGTCCACACTGTCAGGCAGCTAAAGAGACCATTCTTTACAAGAAATCTGCCGAGGCTAAAAAGCAGGAATTAAGGAAATTTGCATTTTTAATTGAGTTTGTATTGCAAAATTAATATATGTTAATGATAAACAGTTAAATAGCACAGGAGAGAAAAAGTCACAGCCCAATCTTTCCTCTCAGAGATAACCATGATTAGCAGTTACTTTTTTATCCTTTCAGAAATCAATGACACACTCAAATAAACACACTCCAAAATGGTATAGAAAACATAGTTTTTCGCAAGTTGCTTTATTTTTATCATTTATTTATTTATTTGAGATGGAGTCTCGCTCTGTCATCCAGACTGGAGTGCAGAGGTGTGATCTCGGCTCACTGCAGCCTCCGCCTCCCAGGTTCAAGTGATCCTCTCTCCAAGTAGCTGGGATTACAAGCGTACACCACCACGCCTGGCCAATTTTTGTATTTTTTAGTAGAGACAGGGTTTCGCCATGTTGGCCAGGCTGGTCTCAAACTCCTGACCCCAGTGATCCAACCGCCTCAGCCTCCCAAAGTGCTGGGATTACAAGCATGAGCCATCATGCCCTGCCGCAAGGTGCTTTTTAAAATTTAGTGTATCTTGTTTATCTTCTCTATCATAGCCTAGTGGGCAATCTCAATTAACAGCTGATTAGAATGCCATTCTATGGAGACACCCTCATAGGGAAATCCAAATAGGAACAACAGTCCCCTATTTGTGGACATTCAGGATTTTGCCATTACCAACAATACTGTAGTATATACCTCTTACGTATACGTATGAATGGTGTGTGTGAACATGCACATATATATCCATTTGTCAATATGCATACAATATATGCAGATATATATGCAAACATGTATATTCATGTATGTACATCATATTTACAAATATATTTATTTCAGCTTTGATTTTAATAATCTGTAATTAAATAGTGAATTGTTAGGAGCAAGAGTTCTGAAGACAGAATCCTTGGGTTCAAATATTGGCTCTATCACTCTGCCTTGTGTGACCTTGGGCAAACTACTTTGTGCCTTGGTTTTCTCTTCTGCAAAATGAAGATGTTAACAGTACCTGCCTCTAGGACTGCTGACAGATTCAAGTAAGATAATCAAAGTAAAGCACTTAGCACAGCACCTCATACGTAGCAGAGGTCTAATAAATAGAAATTATTATTCCTATCAAATTTTTTTTCACAGATACCCTCTCAAAAGTATAAAGCTATATGATAAATCCTTAGAATTAAAATGTTGGATGAAACGGTATATGCATTTAAAAGTTACAATAATATCAAATTACTCTCCAAAATATCGTGCTAATTTACACTTCTACTTACAAGGTATGGGATTGCCTATTTCTCTATATCCTCATGGCAATACTTCACATTATCAAACTTTTTAATACTTGTCAATCTTATTGATGGAAAAGTGGAATTCACTATGAATGAGACTAACCATCTTTTCAGGTATGTAAAGGTCAATATTTCTCAGTATGATTTACCTGTTCATGGGCTTTGCCCATTTTGTTGTTAGGGTATTTATCTTTAAATTATTTAATTTTTAATTTTATTTTTTTTTTGGGACAGGTTCTCACTCTGTCACCCCAGCTGGAGTGCAGTGATGCAATTATGGCTTACTGCAGCCTTGATCTCTCAGGCTCAACCGATCCTCCCACCTCAGTCCCCCTGAGTAACTGGGACAGCGGGCATGCTCTACTATGCCCAGCTAATTTTTGTATTGTGTGTAGAGATGGGGTTTCACCATATTGCCCAGGCTGTTATTGAACCCCTGGGCTCAAGCAATCAGCCCACCTTGGCTTCCCAAAGTGCTAGGAGTACAGGCATAAGCCACCACACCCATCCTAAATTATTGATTTTTAAGAACTCTTTCCATATTAAGGAAAGTAGCTCTTACAAATATTCAGGCAGGATGCAGTGGCTCACACCTATAATACCAGCACTTTGAGAGGTTGAGATGGGAGGAATGCTTGAGGCCAGGAGTTTGAGACGAGCCTGGGCAACATAGTGAGAACCCATCTCTTTAAATATATATATATACACATATTTTATTTTGCTGTGCATCTTTTGACTTCAATAGTATTCTTTCCAATAGAAACATTTTTTGTGAGTCAAATTTTCCAGTTATTTAAATTGTGGCCTCTGGATTTAATATATTCCTTCAAAATGACTTCCAACTCCTGGATAATAAAAACACTGCAGCCATTATTTTTGGACTCAATTTTTAATAGTTCAATCTTTTTAACAAGTAAAACTTTGATTCATAAAAAACATGTTAGTAAAGAATAAGGAAGAAAACTGATTTTATATTCTCCATAATTGAATTTGTCTTATCATTATTTACTGAATTATCAATCTTTTCCTTGCTTCTTCAAAATGTCACATCTATCATATAATAATTCCCTTTATGTATTTGATGACTTTGTATATTGTATGTGTCCTTTCTGATTCTTCAGGCCCTTCACTTACACTGCTATTTTTTTTTTTTTTTTAGACAGAGTCTCGCTCTATAGCCCAGGCTGGAGTACAGCGGCACAATCTCGGCTCACTGCAACCTCTGCCTCCCAGAACATGCACCACCATGCCCAGTTAATTCTTTTTTTCTCGAGATGGAGTCTTGCCCTGTTGTCCATGCTGGAGTGCAGTAGCATGATCTCAGCTCACTGCAATCTCTACCTCCTGGGTTCAAGCTATTCTCCTTCCTCAGCCTCCTGAGTAGCTGGGACTCCAGGCACAAGCCACTAGGCCTGGCTAATTTTTGTATTTTTAATAGAGATGGGCTTTCACCATGTTGGCCAGGCTGGTCTTGAACTCCTGACCTCAGGTGATCCACCCCCCCCCACCGGCTTCCCAAAGTGCAGAGATTATAGGCATGAGCCACTCTGCCCAGCCATTACACTGCTATTTTTTAATGAAGTTTTTCCAGGTATTAAAATCATAGAATTCTAGCATGAGTAGGTTGTTCAAAATCATCTAGTGCAGTCTCCAGTCAAATTTAGACATTTATTTCACTTCATACACGACAGATGGTCACCTAGCCCCAGCTTGGATATTTCTAGCAATGGAAAACTCAAACTCCATATGACAGATGCTTCAGTTTTTGATCACTTCTAGTGATTAGAAACTTACATCATATTGTGCTAAAATTAGCCCTCCTGAAATTCCTGTCCACAGCTTCTACTTCTACTCTGACAGCATACAAGACTATCAAATCTACCAACCTGTTGATGTATGAGGTCATTGTCCTCCCTTTGGCCTTCTTGATGGAAAAACATGTTTTTTGTTTGTTTGTTTGTTTTTTAGACAGGATCTTGCTCTGTCACCCAGGCTGGAGTGCAGTGGCGTGATCTTGGCTCACTGCAAACTCTGCCTCCCGAGTTCAAGTGATTCTCCTGCCTCAGCCTCCCGAGTAGCTGAGATTACAGACACCTGCCACCACTCCTGAAAAATTTTATTATTATTTTTCAGTAGAGACCAGGTTTCACCATGTCAGCCAGACTGGTCTCAAACTCCTGGCCTCAAGTGATCCACCTCCCTTGGCCTTCCAAAGTGGAAAAACATGGGTATTGATCCTTCTACCTCCCCTCCCATAGGCTAAACAATTTGTCTACTTTTTGAATAATTAACCAGTTAGTAATGTGATTTCTTTCTTGACACTGTATTTCAAAAAATACATGTCTGTAAAATAAAAATTCATAATCTTCACTTCCTACCTTTCAACCTCCTTCCAATTCCCTCTCATTGAAGAAACTAATGATAACCTTATGAGGCATAAATTTTAATTTTTTTCTATCCATATACAGAAATATGAGGTTGTTTGTTTGTTTGTTTTGACGGAATCTTGATCTGTCGCCCAGGCTAGAGTGCAGTGGCACAATCTCGGCTCACTGCAACCTCCACCTCCCGGGTTCAAGCAATTCTCCTGCCTCAGCCTCCTGAGTAGCTGGGATTATAGGCTCTCACCACCTCGCCCGGCTAATTTTTGTATTTTTAGTAGAGATGGGGTTTCACCATGTTGGCCAGGCTGGTCTTGAACTACTGACCTCAGGGTGATCCACCCACCTCAGCCTCCCAAAGTGTTGGGAGAAAAGCTGAGTGTTGGGAGAGAAGCTGAGGCAGGGCTTGCATGTCTGCTAGACTTGCAGGCTCCTTGCTTCTAGCACTCCCATTATCTCAAGCAGCCGTATGTTTCTCATTCACTTGATACACTGTTTCCTTTCAACTCCGGCATTCTCACCACCTGTTTCTTTGTTTGAGCACCAATAAATAGCGTGGGCTCCCAGAGCTGGAGGCCTTTGCAGCCTCCACACTCGCCATGGGCACTTGGTCCCACTTTCTCTCTCAAACTACCTTTTTCTCATTCCTTTGACTTCATCGGACTTTGTCGCCCCCATGACCTGGTGTTGGGTCTGATCACCCCCACACAAAGTGCTGGGATTACAGGCATGAGCCACCAGACCCAGCCAGTGCTGAACATTTTTCTAAGTCAATGTATATAGAAATCTATAGCATTCTTTTTTTGAGACGGAGCCTCGCTCTGTCGCCCAGGCTGGAGTGCAGTGGCGCGATCTCGGCTCACTGCAAGCTCCGCCTCCCGGATTCACACCATTCTCCTGCCTCAGCCTCCCGAATAGCTGGGACCACAGGCACCCGCCACCATGCCTGGCTAATTTTTTGTATGTTTAGTAGAGACGGGGTTTCACCGAGTTAGACCAGGATGGTCTTGATCTCCTGACCTTGTGATCCGCCCGCCTCCCAAAGTGCTGGGATTACAGGCGTGAGCCACAGCGCCCGGCCTGCATTCTTTTAAATAACTTCAAAATATTTTTTACTATGGGTTTGCCATAATTTATTAAAACATTCCCTATACACATTAATGGTGATTCCAGATTTTTTGGCTATTATAAAAGAAATGATGTAATGCACATCCTTACATATAAATTGTTATATACCAGTGCTTTTATTTCTATAAAGCACATTTCTAGAAGTGGGATTACTGGATCAAAGGGTATGTTCATATTAAATAAGTCATTTGGCTTCAAAGTCCTGGGATTATATGTGTGAGCCACAGCACCTGGCACAGTCTTTGTTAAAAGAGGTTAAGCAAAACAAATGTTCTCTTTTATTTTCTGCTATTTTAATAGTTTTATTTTTTTGTATTGGTACTTTCAATCTCTGTGGGGTTTACTATTTATAGTGTGAGTCATATGAGGCAAAGTTCTAACTTTGTTTTCTTCTAGATAGAGAGCCACCTGAGTAGTGCCTCAGCCTCCCGAGTAGCTGGTGTTACAGGCATGCACCACCCTGCCCTGCTAGTTTTTTGTATTTATTTTTAGTAGAGATGGGTTTCACTGTGTTGGCCAGGCTGGTCTTGAACTACTGTCCTCAAGCGATTCACCTGCCTCAGCCTCCCAAAGTGCTGGAATTACAGGCATGAGCCACAGCACTCAGCGAAAATACACTTTTTTAAAAACAAAGCCAAAAGATAAATTATAGACTGGAAGATAATATTTGCAAGATGTAACAAAGTGTAAATATTATTAAAATATAAATAACTGGGCCGGGCACAGTGGCTCACGCCTGTAATTCCAGCACTTTGGGAGGCCGAGGCGGGCAGATCATATGTATATGATCTATCTATCTATCTATATATGATCTATATATGATCTATAGGTATATGCTTCAAATTAATAAGAAATATATAAACAAGCTCATAAAATGGGCAAAGGATAGGGATAAAAATACACAGAAAGAAATATAAGCAGGCCAGGTGTGGTGCCTCATGCCTGTAATCCCAGCACTTTGGGAGTCCAAGGCAGGTAGATCACTTGAGCCCAGGAGTTTGAGGTCAGCCTGGGCAACATGGCAAAACCCCATCTCTACTAAAAACACAAAAATTGCCAGGCGCGGTGGTGGCTCACGCCTGTAATCCCAGCAGTTTGAGAGGCCGAGGCAGGTGGATTGCCTGAAGTCAGGAGTTCAAGACCAGCCTGGCCAACGTGGTGAAACCCCGTCTCTACTAAAAATACAAAAATTACCCAGGCGTGGTAACGTGTGCCTGTAATCCCAGCTACTTGGGAGGCTGAAGCAGGAGAATCACTTGAACCCGGGAGGTGGAGGTTGCAGTGAGCAGAGTTCGCACCATTGCATTACAGCCTGGGCAACACAGTGACAGAACAAGACTCTGTCTCAAAAAAAAAAAAAGCAAGTGGAAGCATGTTCACAGTGTCGGTGATAGAAGCGATGTTTTCCAAATATTCTGTAACGTGGTTTTCACAATTTAGAAAAGAAAAACGTAACATTCTCGTATTGGTTTTGTTGTTGTTGTTGTTGTTGTTTTGAGACAGTCTTGCTCTGTCACCCAGGCTGGAGTGCAGTGGAATGATCTCCACTCACTGCAAACTCCACCTCCCTGGTTCAAGCGATTCTCCTGCCTCAGCCTCCCGAGTAGCTGGGATTACAGGCGCCTGCCTCCAAGCCTGGCTAATTTTTGTATTTTCAGTAGAGACAGGGTTTCACCATGTTGGCCAGGCTGGTCTCAAACTCCTGACCTCAGGCCATCTGCCCACCTCGGCCTCCGAAAGTGCTGGGATTACAGGCGAGAGCCACTGTGCCCAGCCTCTCATATTGTTTTCTAAGCATGTTGCATGTTCTAGAACCTCATTTTGCATTCTGAATGCAATTTATACTTCTGCCAAATAAATCTTACATTTATTTGGCAGAATTCTTCTACAACCTGAACTAAGAACAAAATTCTCATTTCATAATACTTTCATTTTATTATCTTCTTTACTTGCAACTAGAAAAAGAGGAAGTATGAGGGGTAGCTTTAGAGGGGGATTTTGATCCATATAAAGAAGCAGTCCAGAAAGGGAACCTCAAGTTCACCTGGCTGCCCTTATTGTACAGAAGAGGAAACTGTAAGCTAAGAGAGGCAAGACCTCAGAAACCAGAGAGTATGTAAATGTGTAGCATCTGCTGCTAAACTTTGTCGTAGCTCACCCAAGGGAGTGTTTTACCCTGTTGTGGTCCAGCCCCTTCTCTGCAGTCACACACTTTCCAGAAGGTCCCTCTGGTGCAGGCTCACCACTAGGTGGCACTGTGCACTACTGGGCTAGTTCTGGTAAAATACCCCTCTCCCTCCCTCCCTCCCTGCCTCCCTGCCTCCCTGCCTCCCTGCCTCCCTCCGTCCCTCCTTCCCTCCTTCCCTCCTTCCCTCCTTCCTTCCCTCCTTCTTTCCCTCCCTCCCTCCTTCCTTCCTTCCCCTCTTCTTCTTCCTTCCTTCCTCCCTTCCTTTCTCTCTCTCTCTCTCTGTTTCTCTCTCCCTTTCTTCCCTTCTTTCTTTCTTTTTTTTTTGAGTTTCCCTCTTGCCACCCAGGCTGGAGTGCAATAGCGCGATCTTGGTTCACTGTAACCTTCACCTCCCAGGTTCAAGCAATTCTCCTGCCTCAGCCTCCTGAGTAGCTGGAATTACAGGTGCCCACCACCATGCCCAGCTAATTTTTGTATTTTTAGTAGAGACGGGGTTTCACCATGTTGGCCAGGCTGGTCTCGAACTCCTGACCTCAGGTGATCTGCCCACTTCTGCCTCCCAAAGTGCTGGGATTACAGGCGTGAGCCACCGTGCCTGGCCTCTCTTTCCTTTCCCTTCCCTCCCCTCCCCTCCCTTCCCCTCCCCTTCCCTCCCCTCCCCTCCTTTGCCTTCCTTTCTTTTTCTTTCTTTCTCTTCTTTCTTTCTCTCTTTCTTTCTTTTCTCTTTTCCTCTTTATTTTCTTTTTAATTTAAATTTAATTTAATTTGCAGAGATGGAGACTCCCTGTGTTGCCCAGGCTGGTTTCAAGCTCCTGGGCTCAAGTGATCCTCCCACCTCAGCCTCCCAAAGTGCTAGTATAACAGCCATGAGCCACCGTGCCTAGCCGGAGTTTCAGTTTCTATGGACAGGTGTTTTCGGGCTTGCTAAATCATAATTCTCCAAAATTCCTAAGATCAGCCAATTTTAAGAGCAGTAATTTTTTTTTTTTTAACAATCTTGCTCTGTCACCCAGCTTGGAGTGCAGTAGTGTGATCTCAGCTCACTGCAACCTCCACCTCCCGGGTTCAAGCAATTCTCATGCCTCAGCCTCCCAAGTAGCTGGGATTACAGCCACGCACCACCACCCCCAGCTAATTTTTGTATTTTTAGTAGAGATGGGTCTCACCATATTGGCCAGGCTGGTCTCAAATTCAAGCTATCCGCCCATCTTGGCCTCCAAAAGTGCTGGGATTACAGGGGTGAGCCACAATGCCCAGTTTGAGAGTAAATATTTTTGAGGAGAAAAAATAATGTTCTTAAAGAAATCACAGTCTAGGTCTAACATGAAAATATAGGTGAGGAGTTTTTAAATGAATTGTAACATATAGTAGAGCTGATATTTGGTAAAGATAGATTTTGGTTTGCTTGGAGTAGGGGGGTAAAGAGCTGGACATAAATAATTTGCCAGTGTTTTGTCAGTAGTTCTCAGAGGAAAGAATACACAGTACTGATTTGAGATGGCCAGTCCCAAATTTAGTAGGAATATATTTTAGAGTAGAAGAGAACAATTCCTCTGGTTACCATACTAGAGTTTAAAAGAATAACTTCTAAAAGAACATCCAACTCCTTTTGTGCTCATTCCACCTTGACCCCTGTGATTTTGTCTCCTGTAATCATATCCACTAGAATAATTAAGTCCTGAGCACATACATGTTCCTATCATAGATACTAACAAATGGACCCCAGATCCGTTGGTCAAAAGAGTCCACCACCCTTATTAGATGCTCATCCTGCACTTATGATGTCTTACAAAGAGGTTCAGTCAACCACACATAAACCTGTCTTGGAAGAGAAACTACAACAGTGAGCTTCTGGGAACCCAGGGCACCTGAGGTGTAGGTGGTTCTGTATGGGAGAATTGCTTTCTCACCTATTAGGCTCAAGATTCACATCAGGTAGCCAGCCTTTCCTGGAAGGAGGCAGTTCCTATCAGACCCTGAGGATGTCTTGGGAAAGTTGGCCAGGAAAGGGAAACAAAGTAAAGATAAGGATTCAGGAAATCATAGGAAAATATGTATTTCTTAAGTAATGATGGTTATATTTAGCTTTGTCTAAACTTTAACCTATCATCAGACTCATGGCACTGTAAAATCATTTTTGTGTGTATTTAGGATGTATTTGTATTACTTGCATAGTGAAGTTTTCCTTTTTTTTTCAAAACATCCTGACTTCACCTCAGCAAGATTAGAAGATAGAGTTTCTCTGACCCTTTATCTTTTTCTTCCTTCCTTTCTTTCTTTCCTTCTTTCTTTTCTTTCTCTTTCTCTTTCTTTCTCTTTCCCTTTCTTTCTCTTTCCCTTTCTTTCTCTTTCCCTTTCTTTCTCTCTTTCTCTCTCCTTCCTTCCATCCTCCCTCCCTTTCTTTCTTTCTTTCCTTCCTTCCTTCCTTTTTTCTTTCTTTCTTTCTTTCCTCTCCTTCCTTCCTTCTTTCTTTCTTTCTCTTTCTTTCTTTCTTTCTTTCTTTCTTTCTTTCTTTTTCTTTCTTTCTTTCTTTTTCTCTCTCTCTCTCTTTTCTTCCTTGACAGGGTTTCACTCTGTCACCCAGGCTGGAGTGCAGTGGCATGATCAGCTCACTATAGCTTCAATCTTCCCAACCCAAGCAATCCTCCTACCTCAGCCTCCTGAGTAGCCAGGACCACAGGTGTGTACTACCATGCTGGCTAGGATTTTATTGTTTAAAATTTTGTATTTTGTAGAGACGAGGTCTCTCTCTGTTGCCCAGGCTGGTCTTAAATTTGTGGGCTCAAGCATTCCTCCCACCTCAGCTTCCTGAAGTGCTGGGATTACAGGTGTGAGCCACCATGCCTGACCTAGAATGTTAAAAATAATACTTTTCAGCCCTTTACAATTTGGAAGGATGGTCTCTGACACTTTCTTATTTCAGGCTGTTATATGCTATTGTCTACCCCATCTAAGAGATAAGGAGTCCAGTCCAAGATTAATAACTGATGGTGTAGCCTCCAATGTCCAACCTTGCAAATGGTTAGTAAGATCTTTTTTCAGATCTTTACACTTCAGAACAAGGATGAATTGATGGCACTGTGAGCAGCAATAACCTGAGAAGCAACTGGTTTTCTATGTCTAAGGTTATCCAAGATTTCTTTAATCCGCAGAATTTGGGGCTAAGCCTGTTGATTTTGCTAAACTTTTAAGGTGCTTTTTAATACCTTATTTTACAAGTTGGATGTGACACTTTGGACTGTCTCAACTCTTGCAATTCCTTGCCATTCAAAAATCTTTTTCCTATAATGCAAAACTGTAGTCAATTTCACTTACCTTCTTGGGCTAGTTGCCTAACTGCACAAAGATTGAATTTTATATGTAAAAAGGAAATCCTAACAATATATGCCTTCATAGTTTGTCAAGAGCATCAAATGGCCGGGTGCGGTGGCTCACGCCTGTAATCCCAGCACTTTGGGAGGCCGAGGCAAGTGGATCACAAGGTCAGGAGTTCAAGACTAGCCTGGCAAAGATGGCGAAACCCCATCTCTATTAAAAATACAAAAAATTAGCCGGGTGTGGTGGCGGGTGCCTGTAATCTCAGCTACTCGGGAGGCTGAGGCAGAGAATTGCTTGAACCTGGGAGGTGGAGGTTGCAGTGACCCAAGATCACGCCACTGCACTCCAGCCTGGGCGACAGAGCAAGACTTCATCTCAAAAAAAAAAAAAAAAAAGAGCATCAAATGAAAATCTATATGGGGCCAGGTGCGGTGGTTTACACCTGTAATCCCAGCACTTTGGGAGGCAGAGGCAGGCAGATCACTTGAATCCAGGAGCTCAAGACCAGCCTGAGCAACATGGGGAGATCCCATCTCTACAAAAATACAAAAATTAGTTGGTCATGCATCTGTAGTCCCAGCTACTTGGGAGGCTGTGTTGGGAGGATGGCTTGAGCCTGGGAGGTGGAGGTTGCAGTGAGCTGAGATAGCACCATTGCACACCAGCCTGGGAAACACAGCCAGACCCTGTCCCCGCCACGCCCCCACCAAAAAAAGAGAATCTGTACATGAAAATCCTCTGTGAAATATAAAAAACTACACTAAGACTAGTTGGCTGTCCACACACATGCTTTTGTATATGCACACTTGGCAAAAGTGGTGAGATTTCAGATGATCTTTGGTAGAGTGGGTAGGAATTAAATTAGCAGAGAGGAGAAGAGATGAATCACTTTATGGGAAAAATGACATGACACAATAAAGAACAGTTCATCTAAACCAAATCAAGTTCAAGGAGAAACATGAGATGAATTCCCTTCAGAAGAACGATGCCCACTATTTCTTAATTATAATTATGTACTGTTTTGAAAATTATTTCTATTGCAATAAGATATGAAATAGAAATAAAAGGAACAAACAGTAAAAATGAAGAAACAGATATTTTAGATGATATAGTTTCAGTACTAAAAACTAAAAAGAATTGGTTAAAAGTATTGAAATTAATGTAGGTTTAGTAAAATAGCTAGAAACAAATTAATTTGCAAAGAAGCAATAGCATTCCTGCAACTCATTGGAAAAGATAGTGAAATTTTGCCTACCTGTGATTCTTAATGCAGTTACTTTTCACTTCTCAGTCAAGTGCCTTGTCTAAACCAATTCTGCTCTTTCCCACCACCATCCCCTTGAGCCTACATTGACACTACCCTGAGGAGAATCTCATGTATTGTATACATATATATATAATATATATATATATATTTTTTTGAGTCCGAGTCTCACTCTGTCTCGCTCATGCTGGAGTGCAGTGGCACAATCTTGGCTCACTGCAGCCTCTGCCCGCTGGGTTCAAGTGATTCTCCTGCCTCAGCCTCCCGAGTAACTGGGACTACAGACGTGTGCCATCATACCTAGCTAATTTTGTATTTTTAGTAGAGGTAGGGTTTCACCATGTTGGTCAGGCTGATCTTGAACTCCTGACCTCAAGTAATCCACCCACCTCGGCCTCCCAAAGTGCTGCTGGGATTACAGGCATGAGTCACCATGGCCAGCCTATATATTTATTTTTAGAGAATAAAATTTATCTTCAACCTTCTGTGTTAGCACTTTGGGTGGACAAGGATTGTCTGAGAAGAGAGCTAAAGGCCCTCCATAAAATTTTTTGGTTTTGTTTCTGTTTTTCTCCCTTTCAGTGTCTCCTAGGTCTTGCTTTCCTTCCAACCCTCCAATAACTGTTAAGAAATATAATAACTAGCAGACTTTTGTGATAAGCCTGCAATAAATGCCAGTGTCTGTCTGCACATGGAAGTAAGTGGCTAATTCTCTCTCTCTTCTCCACCCACTTGTTACTTAGGCACAGACTCTGGCAGGGTTAGCAGAGTTCTAGAACCACAGTCTCTCTCAGCCAGTATATCTGCCTTGCCCACCAAGACCTCGGGAGGATTTTATGGCCATAGCCTGACTGCCCGCAGCTTCTGTTGTCAGAGAGGTTGGCACCCTCAGGTCCTTGGTCTAGAGAGTGTTCCTGTCTCTGGCCCCAAGGGGACTTTGGCCCTAAACTTGATTTGAAGTTGAGGAATGTTGGAGGGGCCGGGCTGTGACTGGGAGGGCTGGTGATGGGAACAGAATGTAATTGAGGAGGATGCAAAGTGCCCCTCCCTTTTACTGTTACTAGGAGTCTCCCTACAGGGCCAAACTCGGAACCAGCAAAGGCACATGGTGGGCATGGAGGGGTCTCAGCAGGGGTTTGGTGAGTGGGTGAATTTGATTCCTCTACTCTCTTGTTCCGCTTCAGCTTAACCCTGTTTTTTCCTGTTGAGCAGAGTGCCTGGCCCCGACTGAGCCTTGATCACCTGGTATAAATTGATGTCTTGCTCCATATTAAATGCTGTGCTAGATGCTTTATTGTCAGGTCATCATTTAATCTTCCCATCAAGCTATTGAAATAGAACTATTATAATTCACATTTTTCTGATGAAGAAACAAAAAATTAAAGAGGTTAAATCTCTTGCCCAAACTACCTAGTAAGTGGCAGAATCAGAGAATCAAACTTTGGTATAATTTTTTTTTTTTTTTTGTGAGACATAGTCTCGCTCTGTCAGCCAGGCTGGAGTACAGTGGCATGATCTCCACTTACTGCAACTTCCACCTCCTGGGTTCAAGCAATTCTCGTGCCTCTGCCTCCCAAGTAGCTGGGATTACAGGCATGTGTCATGATGCCCAGCCAATTTTTGTATTTTTAATAGAGATGGGGTTTCACCATATTGGCCAGGCTAGCCTCGAACTCCTGACCTCAGTGATGTACCTGCCTCAGCCTCCCAAAGTACTGGGATTACAGGCATGAGCCACTGCACCCAGCCAAACTTTGGTCTAATGGGCTTTTAAAAAAATAAGCATTTTAGCCAGCCATGTTGGCTCATGCCTGTAATTCCAGCACTTTGGGAGGCCGAGGCAGCTGGATCACTTGAGGTCAGGAGTTCGAAACCAGCCTGGCCAACATGGTGAAACCCTCATCTCTACTAAAAATACAAAAATTAGCTGGGCGTGGTGGTGCGTGCCTGTAGTCCCTGCTACTCAGGAGTCTGAGGCAGGAGAATCGCTCCGGGAGGCAGAGGTTGCAGTGAGCTGAGATCACACCACTGCACTCGAACCTGGGTAACAGAGTGAGACTCTGTCTCAAAAAATAAATAAATAATTAAAAATAAACATTTTAACTGTACAATAGCTTTAGATTTACCAAAAAAAGTTACAAATATGGCACAGGGAGTTCTGTATACCCCATAGCTAGTTTCCCCCCCACTTTTTTTTGAGACACAGTCTTGCTCTGTCACCCAGTGCAGTGGTGTGATCTCGGCTCACTGCAACCTCCACCTCCTGGGTTCAAGTGATTCTCCTGCCTCAGCCTCCAGAGTAGCTGGGATTACAGGCACGTGCCACCGCACCCGGCTAATTTTTGTATTTTTAGTAGAGATGGGGTTTCACCATGTTGGCCAGGCGGGTCTGGAACTTCTCCTGACCTCAAGTGATCCACCCGCCTCAGCCTCCCAAAGTGCTGGGATTAAAGGTGTGAGCCACCACGACCAGCCCCCTATTGTTAACATCTGACATTATCACAGTACATTGTCAAAACTAGGAAACCAACCTTGGCACATTGGTATTAACTAAACTCCAGACTATAAGCCAGTAGTTTTAACTAGTATTAACTAAACTCCAAATTTCACTAGAGTTTTTTTCCCCTAATACCCCTTTTCTGTTTCAGCATCCAATCCAGGATATTACATTGAATTTAGGGGCGAATGTGCTTTTAACCATGATCTAAACCTGCTTAGATGGCTGTTTCCAGCTCCATCCCTGTGCTCCCTTCTAAGAATTTCCATTCAACATAGGGAAGGAGAAGGAACCAAGATCCTAAGAAGATCAGCTCTAAAAGCCACCTCTTCACTTCTCATAAGCATTTCTTGGAAGTACAATCTCCAGAACTAGAATCTAACAAGATGCTCTGTTACCTTAAAGAAAAAGAGTGTTTGTTGTTGTTGTTGTTGTTTTGTTTTGTTTTGTTTTGTTTGAGACAGAGTCTTGCTCTGTCACCCAGGCTGGAGTGCAGTGGCCTGATCTCAGCTCACTGCAACCTCCACCTCCTGGATTCAAGTGATTCTCCTGCCTCAGCCTCCTGAGTAGCTGGGGCTACAGATGCATGCCACTATGCCTGGCTAAATATTTTTGTATTTTTGGTAGGGACCATGTATTTTGGCCACCATGTTGGCCAGGCTGGTCTCAAACTCCTGACCTCAGGAGATCTGTCGGCCTCGGCCTCCCAAAGTTCTAGGATTACAGGCATGAGCCACCACACTCGGCCAAAAGAGTGGTTCTATGGTCAAATAAATTCAAGAAATGCTAGGTGCCAAATCCCTCCTTGAAGAAACAAAGTGCCCATCAACAAGACAAAATTCCTCAGGAGTCCTGCAACAAATAAGCCACGTTATTTGGTTCAATAGACAATTATCTCAAGTCTCAGTCATTTGTGTACTGCCGTCACGGCTTTTGCCATATCAGCAACCTGAACTGTTACTGACTTGATCTTCTTTCTTTAAATCTATTCACCTTTTAAAAGGTACATTCTAAAAGAGCATTTTATATCACTACTATAAGTGGAAAAATGAGGATCATTTGCCAAAATTAGTTAGAATGAGTAAAAATATTAATTTGATCCCAGAACCTGCTCAGGTCATCCCACCTAACACCAGTGAGTGTTCCATATGACCGTTTGGGAAACACTGGTTAACAGAACACCCTTTTCCGTAACACCTGTTAACATCCTGGGGATACTTTGGGAATGCTGGTCCAGTTGGTTTTCCTCTGAGGCCCAGACGATCAGGAAACATGCCTAGGGCCGCACGGGTAAGGTCCAAACTAAAGCTGAAGTCCCCTTCCCACCTCTCTAGTGCTCTTCCCACAACCTTACTCAGGTTCTAGGGTTCAGACATCTCCCGGGCAAGGCCAAAAGGGATTCCATGAGGGCCAAGGTCTGTAATACAGAAGGTTCAGATTTCATGTGATCAGGTTTTGATCTCATGTTTGAGATTTTTTTTTTTTTTCTTGAGACAGAGTCTTGCTCTGTCGCCCAGGCTGGAGTGCAGTGGCGCGATCTCGGCTCACCGCAAGCTCCGCCTCCCAGGTTCACGCCATTCTCCTGCCTCAGCCTCCCGAGTAGCTGGGACTACAGGCGCCTGCCACCACGCACGGCTAAGTTTTTTTGTATTTTTAGTAGAGATGGTGTTGCACCGTGTTAGCCAGGATGGTCTCAATCTCCTGACCTCGTGATCCGCCCACCTCGGCCTTCCAAAGTGCTGGGATTACAAGCATGAGCCACTGTGCCTGGCCTCATGTTTGAGATTTTAAAGAGATCACCACACCCAGCTTAGAAGGTTCCCCATCCTTCTCTACTCCCGGGGAGAACTTGGGTCTGATTCTTGGTCAAAGTAAACAGGCAGAAAGGATTTCTGATCTCAGCTATCATTGCTGCCTACACCCTGGCAACTCCCATCCACAGACCATTGCACTTTGGACAATTCTTCCTAAAGTCATGTTATTTTAAAATTTAATTGTGTTTGAGCACAAAGGTGTTGGCAATAGGGGCGCCCATAGTTAATTAGTAACAGAGAGCAGTAGATAAAACAGATACTTCCAGCTTGGCTGGACACTAGTCAGCCTTCTGCTCTCCCTAAAGAGGGCCCTGAAACATGAGTACTCAGTGCACTTGTGTCTTGGCTGACTTTTCATCCCAAGAAGCTAGACCCCAGTGTCACTCTTCCCTTCTCCATTCAGCCAATCGCTTGATGCCTTGAGTGGATCTGACAATGTAATGCTCACTACTCCTACCCCAGCTGGTATCAAACATTCAGGCCAGATGTGAGCTCCACTGGGCTTGGTAATAGCTCCTACAGTCATTCACTCCTTTCTTCATTCAAAATGTTGAATGAGCTGGGTGCAGTGGTTCACACCTGTAATCCCAGCACTTTGGGAGGTCAAGGCAGACAGATTACTTGAGCCCAGGAGTTTGAGACTAGCCTGGGCAACATGGGGAAACCCCGTCTCTATTTTAAAAAAGGCCAGGCACAGTGGTTCGTGCCTGTAATCCCAGCACTTTGGGAGGCTGAGGCAGAAGGATCACTTGAGCTCAGAAGTTCAAGACCAGTCTGGGCAATGTGGCAAGACCCTGTCTCTTAAAAAGAATTGGCTGAGCACGGTGGCTCATGCCTGTAATCTCAGCACTTTGGGAGACCGAGGCGGGCGGACTACGAGGTCAGGAGATCGAGACCATCCTGGCTAACACGGTGAAACCCCGTCTTTACTAAAAATATAAAAAATTAGCCGGGCGTGGTACTGGGCATCTGTAGTCCTAGCTACTCAGGAGGCTGAGTCAGGAGAATGGCGTGAACCCGGGAGGTGGAGGTTGCAGTGAGCCGAGATCGCACTACTGCACTCCAGCCTGGGCGACAGAGTGAGACTCCGTCTCAAAAAAAAAAAAAAAAGAATTATAAAAATAAAATATCAGGGCCAGGTGTGGTGGCTCACGCCTGTAATCCCAACACTTTGGGAGGCTGAGGTGGGCGGATCACCTGAGGTTGGGAGTTCGAGACCAGCCTGACCAACATCTCTACTATACTGACAACCCCATCCCTACTATACATACAAAATTAGCCAAGTGTGGTGGCGCATGCCTGTAATCCCAGGTACTCAGGAGGCTGAGGCAGGAGAATCCCTTGAACCTGGGAGGCAGAGGTTGTGGTGAGCCAAGATCACACCATTGCACTCCAGCCTGGGCAACGAGTGAAACTTGGTCTCAAAACTAATTAAAAATGAAAAAATAAAATAAAATAAAATATTGGGCCAGCATGGTGGCTCATGCCTGTAATCCCAGCACTTTGGGAAGCCAAAGTGGGTGGATCACCTGAGGTCAGGAGTTTGAGACCAGCCTGGCCAACAAGGTGAAACCCAATCTCTACTAAAAATACAAAAATTAGCTGGGCGTGGTGGTGTGTACCCAGCTCCTAGATTACTTGAGAGCTGGTCATCCCAGCTCCTCAGGAGGCTGAGGCAGGAGAATTGCTTGAACCCAGAAGGCAGAGGTTGCAGTGAGCTGAGATTGTGCCACTGCACTCTAACCTGGGAGACAAAGTGAGATTCTGTCTAAAAAAAAAAAAAAAAAAGTCTGTAATAAGCTAGCCTTCACTATGTAAACCAAAAATAAAATTCCAAGTTCCCCCAACCATTTGAATGGACCCCTTCTCCTGGCCAAGGAGATTCCAAAGTTAACCTGAAAAACTGGTTCAGGTCATGATGGGAAGGGAGCGTTGGACATGCTCCATTATACCCTCCTCCCTTTTGGAATTCAGGAAAAGCCAACCAGCATTGACATTAACACAGACCTTAAGTCTGATAAGAAACATTTACAATCTATTCTCTCTGAAGCCTGCTACCCGGAGGCTTCATCTGCATGATTAAACCTTGGTGTCCACAACCCTTTAATGTAATCCAGACATTCATGTCTATTGATAATAACTCTTTCAACCAATAACCAATCAGAAAATTTTAAAATCTACCTATGACTGGCCGGGCGCGGTGGCTCATGCCTGTAATCCCAGCACTTTGGGAGGCCGAGGCGGGCCGATCATGAGGTCAGGAGATCAAGACCATCCTGGCTAACACGGTGAAACCTCGTCTCTACTAAAAATACAAAAAAGTAGCCAAGCATGGTGGCGGGCGGCTGTAGTCCCAGCTACTTGGGAAGCTGAGGCAGGAGAACGGCATGAACCCGGGAGGCTGAGCTTGCAGTGAGCCGAGGTCTCAGCCTCCCAGGTAGCTGGGATTACAGGCATGTGCCATCACACCAGCTAATTTTTGTATGTATGTGTGTGTATATATATATATATTTTTTCTTTTTTTTGGTAGAGACAGGTTTTCACTATGTTGGCCAGGCTGGTCTCAAACTCCTGACCTCAAGTTATCCACCCTCCTAAAGTGCTGGGATTATAGACGTGAACCAGCACGCCCAGCCTTTTTTTTTTTTTTAATCAGGCAGGCTCTGAAGCCAGTGTAGGCTCAGAGAGACACTCTACTTTTTTCTATTCAGAACTATAATTTGGTATTCCTACACTCTCCCAGCGACTCTAAGTTATCTCTCTTTTTGCAACCCACCAGTAGCTGTTTTCTGCCAGAATTTGTGGATGTTTTCTTGTGCATGTACCACTTAGTATTCAGCCAAAGACTAAAGGAATCCCTTTGTATTTCTTGAGCTCCTTTTCTGTGTACATCTCTACTTTCTTCTATTCTGCTCAAAAATTACAGCCACTACCACTATTTGGAACTCTGATCTTTGCTTCTTCAGCTCAGCAACATATTTGTATTCTAATTAGGCTTCACCTCTCTGCACCCTGGTTTGGAAAGTGCGCTGGGCAGAAAGCTGTGTTGAATACGGAGCACATTTCATGTATTTCCATTTTCTCAAAGATCACAGGAAGCACTATCTGTTGTTCAATGCCTAGAAACAGTCGCTTCATATATTTGCCAATTTTGTTGTTTCTGATGAAAGAGTAAGCCTGTTACTTCATCATGACCACATCTAGAAAGCCTTGGCATTTTTTTTCTTCTTTGCTTCGTTTTTTTAAAATTAAAATTAATTATTCTTTCTTCTTTCTTTTTCCAAATCCTTCACAATGGGCATTCATTTTATAACAATCTGATAATCTCTGAATTTTAACCTCTAACTTTGGGAGGAATTTAGTTTAGAGTTTAATTTGAAAACAAGGATCATAATAGTCCTTCCCTAAAACTAATCCCTTCCTTGCTCAGGGGCCAAAAACCACCTTTGTCAGACTAATGAAAGGCCACAAGAATAGGATTATGGTAAGGGTCTGAACTCTTCTAAGATGTAGACATAGTTTCTTTCTTTCTTTCTTTCTTCCTTCCTTCCTTCCTTTCTTTCTCTTTCTTTCTTTCTTTTTCTTTCTTTCTTCCTTTCCTTCTTTCTCTCTCTTTCTCTTTCTCTCTCTTTCTTTCCTTCCTTCCTTTCTTTCTCTTTCTTTCTTTCTTTTTCTTTCTTTCTTCCTTTCCTTCTTTCTCTCTCTTTCTCTTTCTCTCTCTTTCTTTCCTTCCTTCCTTCCTTCCTTCCTTCTCTCTCTCTCTCTTTCTTTCTTTCTTTTAGAAGGAGACACAGTTTCTATAATCCCTTACTGCTCAGGGGTCATGTGGCCAGAGGTCACAAGAGTTGTCACTTTCCCAATTGCTCCTATAGATAACATCACTCTAGATGTTATCTATAGTGTAGAACCCAAGATTGGTCTTTTTTGAGATGTTTCTCATATTGACCTCACCCAGACTCCTGAGCCGTGACTCAGCTGGTCCTGTAGTCCCACCCAGAGGCAGACTCAGCTCATCTCATGAGGATTGTTTCCACACCCCTATGTTTTCATCCCCAACCAAGCTGCAGCACCCATTCCCTAGCCCCCTGCCCACCACATTGTCCACAAAATCCCTAAGCTCTGAGCCTTCAGGGAGGTTGATCAGGGTGATAACTCCAGTTCTCCTTCATGGGCTGGCCTTGGGTCAACTGATTTCTTTCTCCACTGCAATGCCATGGTCTCAGTGGCAGGCCTCAGTGATTTTGTCTGTGCAGCAGGCAGGAGGAACCTGTCGGGTGATTACATCACTTTCTTTCCTCACTATCACTTTCTGAATCTTGGGTTTTCATTCTGAGACCGTTTTTCTTCTTCCTGAAGTCATTTTTTAGACATTCTTTTGGTGAAGGTCAGCTGTGGCAGATTCTCTCAGATGTTATTAGCCTCAAAATAGCTTTATTTTTCCCTCATTCCTGAAATATAATTCTTCTAGGTACATAATTCAAAGTGGACAATGATTTCTCTAATTCCAGGTTGACAGTTAATGATTTTTTTAGCACATTGAAGATATTATTGATACATATATTTTCTACCTTTGTTGTTATGAAATCTGTAGTCTAGTTGTCATTCATCTATAGGAAATTTTTTTAAAAGATGCTTTTGAAGGCTGGGCGCAGTGGCTCACGCCTATAATCCCAGCACTTTGAGAGGCCGAGGCGGCTGGATCATGAGGTCAGGAGATGGAGACCACGGTGAAACCCCGTCTCTACTAAAAATACAAAAAACATTAGCTGGGCGTGGTGGCGGGCGCCTGTAGTCCCAGCTACTCAGGAGGCTGAGGCAGGAGAATGGTGTGAACCTGGGAGGCGGAGCTTGCAGTGAGCCGAGATCGTGCCACTGCACTCCAGCCTTGGTGACAGAGCAAGACTCCATCTTAAAAAAAAAAAGATGCTTTTAAAATACGTTTACCTTTGTGTTCTGGGGTTTTACTGTGAGGTATCTAGGTCTAGAGTCCTTTTTAAACTTTTTTTTTTTTTTTTTTTTGAGACAGGGTCTCATTTTGTCACCCAGGTAGAGTGCAGTGGCAAAAATCTCAGCTCACTGCAGCCTCAACCTGCCAAGCCAACTCAGCCTCCCAAGTAGCTGGGAGTACAGATGTGTGCCACCACATATGGCTAATTTTTGTATTTTTTGTATAGATGGAGTTTTGCTGTGTTGCCCAGGCTGGTCTCAAACTCCTGGACTCAAGTGCTATGACTGCCTTGGCCTCCCAAAGTGGTAGGATTATAGGCGTGAGCCACCATGCCCAGACTAGAGTCCTTTTTATTTATCAAGCTTGCTATAAATCATGTTTTGGGCATTCATAAATTTATGTCTTTCATCAGAATTGAAAAATAATCATTAATCCTTTAATTATTCCTTTTTCTAAAATTCTCACTAATCTCCCAGAAATTCATAAATTAGATTTATTCTATTTTGCATATCTGTTAATCCCACTTTTATAATTTCCATCTTCTTGTTTTCTCTATTACATTCTAGGTAATTTATTCAGATTCAGCTTCCATGATATAATTCTCCTTTCATCCATGTGTAATCTGCTGTTTCAGCCATGGCTTTATGAGGTTTTAAAATGTCAACAATTATATTTTTCATTTTCACATACACTGTTTATTTCTATTTTAAAAATTCCAATTATTTATGATCGTCTTTGTTGCTTGTTTTGTAATTCCATTTAAAAATTCGTAGTATTTCATATAAACCTATTTTATAATTTGAATATTATAATTCGCATATTTGAAGACCATGGAGGTCTAAATCTGTTGTTTGTTGTTCTAACTTAATCACACTGATTTTTTCTTATGTTTGCTGATCTCTGATTCTTATTGTAAGAACAGAGGTATTTATCTTACTCTTTGGGGATCCTGAAGGCTTATATTGGGGATTTTTTGATGCTTTTACTAAAAGCCAACAGGAACTACCCTTCTGGAACTACTTTAGTTTTTTCCAATATTTTTCCTTATTTAGGAATCTCACGTTCAAGAAACCTATCTGGAACTAGCCCAAAGTTTGTCTCTGAACAATTGTAAACACGCATATGTCTACATTTACCCTTAGGGCAGAATACCAAACTCCAAGCCTCTTCATATTCATGCTCCCGTGGTGGTTTGAGCCTTTTTTTTTTTTTTTTTTTGGGCCATTTGAAGATTTTACTTATTTACTGAAATAAATGTATTTAAATAAATTGAATAAATAAAATGTATTTAAAAACCTTTTCCAGAATCTCCTTGTTTTAGAGTAGCAGTGTGCTTTCTAGTATGTAGCCTGTCATACTGACAGAAGTCAAAGTCCTAGGAAGGCCTCTTTTTAACTTTTTTTGGAAAATGATTTATGCATACTTTAGAATTTTAAAGAAGGTAAAATATACATTTGAAAAGTGATTCAGATATATATATTTCAAGAACAGTGAAATCACAGTAAACAAGATGAAGAAAGGTAAACTAAATGTATATCTTAGTAAAAAAATCAGATATACATTTGAAAAAGAAATGATATCACAGTATTACCAATAGAAAGAGGACTAAAATGGAAACAGATAAGAGTTAGCCTCAGAAGGAGTATTGATACAGAGGATCTAGATACTTTTTTATTCTGGGTATAACCAGAGGCTGAGAATCCAGAGTTGGCCCCAGAGCAGAAGCTCCCAGTACAGAAAACGGTGAAATCAGCTGAGATTTTGGTATACATGTGGAACAGTAGGGAGACAAATTGAATATTTCAGATGTCAAATGGAGGCACGTAGTCTCCCCTGGAAGCCGCGTGCCAAATTTTGAAGATGCTTGGGGTAGGAGACTGAATACCCAATCTGAAAACCTCTTAAGAGCAGAACTTAACTTTCCAAAAACCTTCAGGAAAGGTAACAAACTCCTTTTTCTCAATTTTAAAAGCCCTAGAGGGCCATTCCCAAGGAAAGAGAACAAATCAGAGATAGGCTGAGTCTAATCTACTTCTACCATACCCAGGCCCCCATCCTAATCCCACCCATGCTCAGTATGAGATGATCAGCCCCCTCCTCTATCAGTCCGACAGATTAAAGGGTGAATTCTCTATGATGGGCTATAACACCATCTGGCGCATATATGGTACTTTATATACAATACTGGCATACAGTCAACATTGCCTGCACATGCGAAGACCAAGGCTTTAAAGAAAATTCTCAAATCCACAATTATAATCAGAGTTTTCAATACACTTCTCCGAAGAATTAAGTAGACAGAAAATAAGCAAGGACAGAGCTGACTTGAACAATACTCTCAACTTATTTGACTCTAGCCAACAACAGCAGAATACACATTCTTTTTTTTTTTTTAAGACACAGTCTCGCCCTGTCACCCAGGCTGGAGTTGCATTGGCGCAATCTTGGCTCACTGCAGCCTCCGCCTCCCAGGTTCAAGTGATTCTCCTGCCTCAGCTTCCAGAGTAGCTGGGATTACATGCACATGACACCAAGCCCAGCTAATTTTTGTATTTTTAGTAGAGACAGGGTTTCACCATGTTGGCCAGGCTGGTCTCATACTGCTGACCTCAAGTGATCTGCCCACCTTGGCCTCCTGTAATGCTGGGATTACAGGCATGAGCCACTGCACCCAGCCAGAATACACATTCTTCTCAAAAACATGTGAAATATTTATCGCGACTGACCATATTCTGGACCATAAAACAATCTTAATAAATTTGAAAGGATTAAAATCATATGGTATGTTCTCTGACTATAATGGGATTAAATTAGAAATCAGTAACAGAAAGATCTATAGAAAAACTATAATATTTTGGAAGCAAGGTAATATACTTCTAAATAGCCCATGGGTCAAAGAACAAAATCAAAAGAGAAATTAGATGGTATTTTGAACTTTTTAAAAAGTGATGCATAAGTAGCTGTGCATATTTCAACCAAAGTGAAAACATATCAAAATGTAAAAGTAATTTTAAGTTTACTTTTTAAAATTTTAATCATTTTCTTTTTAGAAATTTTGGTTCATGGCTGGGCGCGGTGTCTCACGCCTGTAATCCCAGCACTTTGGGAGGCCGAGGCAGGCAGATCACAAGGTCAGGGGTTCGAGACCAGCCTGGCCAACATAGTGAAACCCCATCTCTACTAAAAATACAAAAATTAACAGGGCATGTTGGCACACACCTGTAGTCCCAGCTACTCGGCAGGCTGAGGCAGGAGAATCACTTGAACCTGGGAGGCGGAAGTTGTGGTGAGCCGAGATCGTGCCACTGCACTCTAGCCTGGGTAAAAAAGCCAGACTCCGTCTCAAAAAAAAAAAAAAAAAAGGAAATTCTGGTTCATGTTCTCTCATGAAAAAGAATTATTCTGAGTGAAAAAAACAGACAAAGATGAGTACATACTATATTATTTCATTTACATAAATCTCTAAGAAATGCAGTAGTGACATAATAGATTATAGATATAATGCATCATAGATAATAGATAACAGATAATACATATAGTGACAGATACAGATCAATAGTTTTAAGGGGAGGATGTCAAGAAAAGACTAAAAAGGGAAACTCCGGCCGGGCGCGGAGGCTCTCGCCTGTAATCCCAGCACTTTGGGAGGCCGAGGTGGGCGAATCATGAGGTCAGGAGATGGAGACCATCCTGGCTAACACGGTGAAACCCCGTCTCTACTAAAAATACAAAAAAATTAGCCGAGCGTGGTGGCGGGCGCCTATAGTCCCAGCTACTTGGGAGGCTGAGGCAGGAGAATGGCGTGAACCCGGGAGGCGGAGCTTGCAGTGAGACGAGATCGCGCCACTGCACTCCAGCCTGGGCGACAGAGCGAGACTCCGTCTCAAAAAATAAAAATAAAAATAAAAATAAAAATAAAAAATAAAAAGGAAAACTCCGCTTGGGTGTGGACTGGACTTAGTGACTGCATCCAAAGAAGATAGTATAGAAAGAAAATAAGTTTATATTGGAGAAACCTGGCAGATATCATCTTAATGAAGTGATCAAGGTTTGCATCAACCCGTGATCTCTCGTATTGACATCATGTACCAGCTGACATGATCCACAGAGAAGGACACCTCACCTCTTGTGATATTCTTCCTCAAGTCCCATAACCCTGCTGTAATCATTAGAACACGACAGCGAAACCCAAACTGAGGGGCATTCTACAAAATACCTGACCAGAACTCTTCAAAGTTTCAAGGTCATGAAGAGCAAGGAAAGCCTGCCACAGGCTGGAGGAGACCAAGAAGACATGGTGACTAAATGCAATGTTGCTTTTTTTTTTTTTTTTTTTGAGACAGGGTCTTGCTCTGTCACCCAGGCTGGAGCGCACTGCAACCTTGAATTCCTGAGCTCAAGTGAACTTTCCACTTCAGCCTTCTGAGTAGCAGAGACTACAGGTGTGCACCACCATGCCTAACTAATTTTTTTGATTTTTGGTAGAAACTAATTTTTTGATTTTGCCCACGCTGGTGTCAAATTCTTGAGCTCAATCGATCCTCCCGCTTCAACCTCCCAAAGTGGTGGGATTACAGGCGTATTAGACCCCGGAACAGAAAAAGGACAATAGTGGAAAAACTGCTAAAATCTAATTAAAGTGTATAGTTTAGTAAATAGTATTGTTTCAATGTTAATTTCTTAGTTTTGACAAATGTACAATGGTTATGTTAACATTAAGGGAAGTTGGGTGGAGGGTATTATCTGCAATTTTTCTGTTGCATCTAAAATCATTCCAAAACAAAAACTTTATTTAACAATTTTATTTATGGATGGGCCAGCATTAAACAAGTATAAAATGAGTTTCCAAAAGACCACTAAGAATATCATCACAAATCAAATACTTAGGAATAAATCTAATGAAAGATGTGTGAAACCTGTACATTGGAAACTACAGACTATAACAGGGTCAAATTTTAAGACCTAAATATCAGAACGAGGGCTGGGCACAGTGGCTCACGCCTGTAATCCCAGTGCTTTAGGAGGCCAAGATAGGTGGATCATCTGAGGTCAGGAGTTTGAGACCAGCCCGCCCAACATGGTGAAACCCCATCTCAACTAAAAAACAAAAATTAGGCTGGGTGCAGTGGCTCACGTCTGTAATCCCAGCACTTTGGTAGGCCGAGGCGGGCGGATCACCTGAGGCAAGGAGTTCGAGACCGGCCTGGCCAACATGGCAAAACACCATCTCTACTAAAAATACAAAATTAGCCAGGCATGATGGCACATGCCTGTAATCCCACGTACTTGGGAGGCTGAGGCAGGAGAATTGCTTGAATCCAGAAGGCGGAGGTTGCAGGGAGCAGAGATTATGCCATTGCACTCCAGCCTGGGCAACAGAGAAAGACTCTGTCTCAAAGAAAGAAAAAGAGAATATCTCTTTCACCTTGGAGCAGGCAAAACATTTAAAAACAAGACAAAAGCACTAATTATAAAAGAAAAAAATTGGAGTATCTTAAAATTAAGAATTTATGCTCCAAAAGAGAATATATCACAAGAATGAAAAGCCAATGCACAGATGAGAGAAGATATTCAAATTATAATATGCATATTCTACAGAAGACTCATATCCAAAATATATAAACTATATGTAAACAACAACTTTATAAATAAGGAATATACTGTAGTGCCCCCTCGTTCACAGGGGATACATTCCAAGACTTCCAGGAGATGCCTGAAACAACAGATAGTACTGAATCTCATGTATACTGCACTGTGCTTTTTCTGATACATACATTTGATAAACTTTAATTTATAGATTAGGCACAGTAAGAGGTTAATAAAAATGTCTACTAATAAAATAGAGCAATTATAACAATATACTATAATAAAAGTTAGTGAACATGGTCTGTCTCTCAAAATACAAGAGTCCCCCTTATCATGCTTTCACTCTCCTCAGTTCCAGTTATCTTTAGTATAGTACAAGAAGATATATTGAGAGAGAGACCACATTCACATAACTTTTATTACAGTATATTGTTATAATTGTTCTATTTACTTATTCTTTACTGTTGTTAATCTCCCGCTGTGCCAAATTTATAAATTAAACCTTCTTAGGTATGTATGTATATATATATATATGTGTGTGTGTAGGAAATAGTATATACAAGTTGAGCATCCCTAATTTAAAAATCCAAAATCCAAAATGTTCCAAAATCTGAAACTTCTTGAGTGCTGACATGACACTCAAAGGCAACGCTCATTGGAGCATTTTGGGTTTCAGATTTTGAACTTTCAAATTAAGGATACTCAACCAGTATGTATTCTGCAGTTATTCCAAAATTTGAAAAAAATCCAAAATCTGAAACACTTCTGGTCCCAAACGTTTCAGATAAGGGATACTTCACCTGTATGGGACTTGGTACCATCAGTGGTTTCAGACATCCACTCGGTGTCTTGGAATGTATTCCCCATAGATAAGGAGGGAACTACCGTCTAATGAAATAGAAAGACAACCCAATAGGAAAATGGACAAAAAATGAACAGGTGGCTTTCCAAAAAAAACCCCAAATGGCCAATAAATATGTGAAAAGGTGTTAAACTTCACTAGTTACCTCCAGAATGGCTAAAGTGAAAAAACAAAAAAAGCCAAATGTTGGAACTTCCAGAACACTCCTACACTGATAGTGAGTGTATAAATTGGTACACCTATTTTTGGAAAACTGTTTCACACTATCTACCAAAGCTGAACATATGCATACTCTATGAGCCAGCAATTCCACTCCTAGGTATATACGCAACAGAAATGCACACATATGTTCACTAAAAGGTATATACCAGAATATTTGTTGGAGCATTATTTGTATGTCAAATACTAGAAACTATTACCTAAAAGCCCATTAACAGTCAAGTACTAAAATGTAGTGCATTTATACAATGAATAGCACTCATCAATGAAAATGAACAGACCACAAACCCATGTAGCAATTTCACAAGCCCAATATTGAACAAAGGAAAGCCAGAAAAGAGTACATACTGGGCTAGGCACAGCGGCTTATTCCTATAATCCCAGCTCTTTGGGAGGCTGAGGCAGGAGGATCACTTGAGCCTAGGAGTTTAAGAGCAGCCTAGGCAACATAGTGAGACCTCATTACTACAAAAAAATTTAAAAATTAGCTGGGCATGGTGGCGCATATCAGATACTTGGGAGGCTGAGGTGGGAGGATTGCTTGAGCCCAGGAGTTCGAGGTTGCAGTGGGCTATGATTGCACCACTGCACTCCAGCATGTGCAACCAAGCAAGACCTCAACTCAAAAAAAGAAGAGTACATATTGTATGACAACAGTTTTTAAAGAATAAGAACAAGTAAAACTAATATGTTCGGTTAGAAGTCAGGATAGCAGTTTCCCTTGTGGGAAGGAGTGTATAGTGACTTGACCTAGGATGTTGGTTCCATTTGCAAAAATTCATTTATGCTGAGGTCACAGACGATCTATATTCACAACAACACTTGCTCACCTTATGTATTCATTGAAGGTTAGCAGAATGGCTCAGGTCATCAGACTCACTCAGGGACCCAAACTGACAGAGTAGTGTCACCTTGAATGTTTCTGGCTGCCATCCACAGAGAAAAGAGTGCCCAGGAGGGTGCTGTGTCAACACTCAAATGACCCAGCCTGGGAGTCATATGTATCACTCCTTGTTTTTGTTTTTTGAGACAGAGTCTTGCTTTGCAGCCTAGGCTGGAGTGCAAATGTGTGTCTATCACTTCTGCGCACAATTAATTCATTGACTACAACATGCATGTGGTTCCACCCAAACAGTAGGGCCAGGAAGTGAAATGCTACCATATCTAGAAGTGGAGAGAACCAGAAAAACGTGGTAAACAACATACTTTGCTATGTTAACTATTAATATTCTTCTTGAACACACACACACACACACACACACACACACATATATACATATATATATATTTTTTTTTGAGACACAGTTTCACTCTGTTGCCCAGGCTGGAATGCAGTGGCGAGATCTCAGCTCACCGCATTCTCCGCCTCCCAGGTTCAAGGCATTCTTGTGCCTCAGCCACCGGAGTAGCTGGGATTACAGGCGCCTGCCACCACGCCCGGCTAATTTTTTGTGTGTTTTTAGTAGAGACGGGGTTTTGTCATGTTGGCCAGGCTGGTTTTGAATTCCTGACCTCAAGTGATCTGCCCACCTCAGCCTCCCAAAGTGCTGGGATTACAGGCGTGAGCCACTGCACCCAGCCCTTGAACATACTTTCTACTGGCTGTAAGGTAATCAGTCAAAGGGTGTTTCATCTACATAACCAATTCCCTTTGATGAATATTAATTTGGTTCTATTTTTTCCACTGTTATTAATAATCAAATGTTAAAATTTTGTTCTTTTGTCCACTGCTTTATATATGAATCTTTACATGGGTTCGAATTTCTGCCATTATGAATACCATGGGAAGATCCTGCTTTGGATGCTTTTCTCTGCTTTGATGATACAACATTTGCTAACTGGACCCATGAGATTTCTTTCGTAATTCCTTTGTTCCAAAACTTGGCCGGGTGTGCTGGTTCACGCCTGTAATCCTAGCACTTCGGAAGGCTGAGGTAGGTAGATTGCTTGAGCCCAGGAGTTCCAGACCAGCCTGGGCAACATGGCAAAATCTTGTCTCTACAAAAAATAAAAAATTAGTTGGGCATGGTGGCATGCGCCTGTAGTCCCAGCTGCTCAGGAGGTGGAAGGACCATCTGAACCCAGGGAGATCAAGGCTGCAGTGAGCTATAATCATGCCACTGCACTCCAGCCTGGGCAACAGAGTGAGACCCCCCCACCATCTAAAAAAAAAAAAAAAAAAAAAAAAAAAGAAACTTATTTTGCTAGGTCTTGTTGCTGTTTATTGTTGTTTTGGGGTTTCTATTAATGCTCCTTTTGGAGCTATTGGTTTAGATGGCTTTAGCCGGTGGGGAGGCATATATTTCCTATATACATTATCTTCTTCTCAGAAAACTCCTAATGCTTTACAGTTTGAATGTATTATACCACCAAATGGAAAACAAATATCAGTTTCATCACATTGAAATGTGTAGGTTCATACAGAGTTGAGTCTACCTATTTCACTTAAGATACCATGGCTAGTATTTTGTACATTGTGGTATTTTATTAAGATCTACCAATATCGGCTGGGCACGGTGGCTCACACTTGTAATCTCAGTACTTTGGGAAGCCAAGGTGGGTGGATTGCTTGAGGTCAGGAGGTCGAGATAAGCCTGGTCAACATGGCAAAACCCCATTTCTACTAAAAATACAAAAATTAGCCGGGCGTGGTGGCATGCGCCTGTAATCCCAGCTACTCAGGAGACTGAGGCAGGAGAATCACTTGAACCTGGGAGGGAAATGTTGCAGTGAGCCAAGATAGCGCCACTGCACTCCTGCCTGAGTGACAGAGTGAGACTCTGTCTTAAAAAAAAAAAAAATCTACAAATATAAAATTGTTTAAGGCTTTTGGGCATGTGACATTGATGAATCCTAATAACTTAGATAACTCAGGCTCTAAGGAAACTTGAGAATACCTTGTCCAACCTTCTCCTTTTACAGAATTAGAAAATAGAACTGAGAATTAGTCCAACCTTCTTTTATAGAAGAAGAAAATGAGTGCCAACGAAATTCAGTGATTTGTAAAAAGTCGTAAAGCAAATTGATTACCAAAGAAGATGTTCAACATATTTCAAAGGCATAATGATGACTATATTATGGTCCTCAACTTTCTGAAAGGGTGATAGATCAGAGAACTGACCAATAGAGTTTGCCAGAATTAATAGCATCAGACAACGTGAAAGAGCATTTGTGTAGCAACATCATTATCTATTTGGAATACCTAGATCTTATTGACTTCATTAACACTGAATCCAGAAAAGCATCTGTTGAGAAGAAGCTGACTAAGAGAATAAAGGTTTTCAGAAAGATGTACAGAGTAATTTTTAAGAAAAATTGCAAAGGGGAATTTTTAATGCTAAGGTGCCATCAACTGTAAAGCAACTTGTAGAGTTTATTTTCTTTTTTTAAAACTGAATATGTGAAAAAGAGATGTCATTTGTCAGTTTACTGTACTTATTTTATTATTTCTGAATATGAAATGTAACCCCATTCTGTGAATAGGAGCTGTTCTTTGTTTTACATTGTATCAGTTTATCATTAGTTTCAAGTTTTCTGCAGTGTGTACTTTCAAATTTTTTACCTCTACATTTCAATTCATGTTGGAAGAACTGTTATTGGATCAAGAAGACAATGCTTGAAAAGAAAATTATGTATCTGTGTTACAGGCAAAAGAATAGTCATAAAGCATATGTAATCATATAAGACATTCAACATAACAGTTTTAGTGACAAGTGACAGTGTTTGAACTTTTGAAAAGGCATTTAAATGAGAAATCACAAATAAAATAACTATTCCAAAAAAAGTCCAAAATATTTCAAAAAAAATTTTTGAAAAGCATGTGGATTAACCAAATTATTAAAGATATTCTAATATTTTATCATCTTTCAAGAGTAGCTGTGTAACTCAACCCATGAGCTTTTATACTCTGAAGAAACAAAAATTCCAATTTAATGATGTAGAACTTCAAAGACTTAGAGGACAAGCATTTGGTTTTCTGTTTCGTTCTGTTTGGAGACAGTCTTGCTTTGTCATCCAGGCTGGAATGCAGTAGCATGATCAGGGCTCACTGCAACCTCCACCTCTTGGGCTCAAGTGATTCTCCCACCTCAGCCTCTAGAGTAGCTATGACCACAGGCATGCACAACCACGCCCAGCTAATTTTTAAAAATTATTTGTAGAGATGAGATTCTGCTACATTGCCCAGGCTGCTCTTGAACTCCTGGCCCCAAGTGATCCTCCCGCCTTGGCCTCCGAAAGTGTTGGGATTACAGGCATGAGCCACCATGCCATGCCCAAGGATTAGTTAAATGCCAGTAATTTGTATAGACTAAGTAAAAGGGAAGTTTAACATCTATCTTTCAATTACTTACAGAGCCAAGGTAGCATTGACCTTGATTTGTGAGGCACTACAGTGAAATAAATTAAAACCAAATTATTGGAATCTCTTGAGTTTAAATTCTTCCACCTACCTGTGGAATGACTTTGAATAAGGTATTTTATATCTGTATGCTTTATTTTCCCTGTTGTTAGCTCAGGACTTTGCATAGAGTCCTTGCTCAATAAATAGTAGTTCCCATCATTGTTCAAAAAATTCATGTAAGTTACTCTGATTCTTTTCCTAAACTAGTACTTAAGACGTCTGTATTGTCTTTTTGCAGTAATAACTGCTGAATTATCTGCAACACGTATATATATACACTTATATACTTTTTTTTTTTTTTTGAGACAGAGTTTTGCTCTTTTCACCCAGGCTGGAGTGCCATAGCGCAATCTCGGCTCACTGCAACCTCCGCCTCCTGGGCTCAAACGATTCTCCTGTCTCTGCCTCCTAAGTAGCTGGGATTACAGGTGCCCACCACCATGCCTGGCTAAACTTTTTTGTATTTTTAGTAGAGATGGGGTTTCTCCATGTTGGCCAGGCTGGTCTCGAACTCCTGACCTCAGGTAATCTGCCCACCCAGGCATTAGCCACCATGACCAGCCTGCATTTTATATGTGTAGACATATAATTATATATATACGTAAATATATTGTTCTGTATAATATATAATATAAATTTTATATATAAATTAATTTTATATATAATTTATAAAAAATATATAAATTATATATAATATTAATTTTTATATATTTATATAAATTATAAATTATATATTATTTATATAAATTATATAAAATTATATATAATATTAATTTATACATAATTTATGTATATAATAATTTATATATTATATATTATATATAATTATATTTATATAATTTATAATTATATAATTTGTAAATTATAATTAAAATTATATATAATTTATAAATTATAATTAAAATTATATATAATATATATGATATAAATATATATTATATATAAATTATATATAAATTATTAAATTTATATAATATATATTTATAAATAATATATTTATATATCATATATATTTATATTTATATTTATATTTATATTTATATTTATATTATGATATATAATATAGTATATATTTATATCATATATAATATAGTATATATTTATAGTATATAGTATATGTTGTTATACTATATAGTATATAGTATATGTTGTTATACTATATAGTATATAGTATATGTTGTTATACTATATAGTATATAGTATATGTTGTTATACTATATAGTATATAGTATATGTTGTTATACTATATACTATATAGTATATGTTGTTATACTATATAGTATATAGTATATGTTGTTATACTATATAGTATATAGTATATGTTGTTATACTATATAGTATATAGTATATGTTGTTATACTATATAGTAGATAGTAGTTGTTATACTATATAGTATATAGTATATGTTGTTATACTATATAGTATATGTTGTTATACTATATAGTATATGTTGTTATACTATATAGTATATGTTATACACTATATAGTATATAGTATATGTTATACACTATATAGTATATAGTATATGTTTTACACTATATAGTATATAGTATATGTTTTACACTATATAGTATATAGTATATGTTATACACTATATAGTATATAGTATATGTTATACACTATATAGTATATAGTATATGTTATACACTATATAGTATATAGTATATGTTATACACTATATAGTATATAGTATATGTTATACCATATAGTATATAGTATATAGTATATGTTATACCATATAGTATATAGTATATGTTATACCATATAGTATATAGTATATAGTATATGTTACACCATATAGTATATAGTATATAGTATATGTTACACCATATAGTATATAGTATATAGTATATGTTACACCATATAGTATATAGTATATGTTATACCATATAGTATATAGTATATGTTATACCATATAGTATATAGTATATGTTATACCATATAGTATATATGTTATACCATATAGTATATAGTATATGTTATACCATATAGTATATAGTATAGTAAATATATAGTATATATTTTTATCCTATATATAGTGTATAAATATATACTATATAATATAGATTTATATACGATATAGATTTATATATAATATATTATATACTATATATTAATATATAGTATATATTTATATGCTATATATTAATATATAGTATATATTTATATGCTATATATTATATATAATATATTTATATACTATATAGATTTATATATAATTTATATACTATATAGATTTATATATATTATATATACTATATATACTATATTATATATACTATATATAATTTATATACTATATAATATATATACTATATATAATTTATATACTATATTATATATACTATATATAATTTATATACTATATAGATTTATATATAATATGTATTTATATACTATATAGATTTATATATAATGTGTATTTATATACTATATAGATTTATATATAATATATATTTGTATACTATATAGATTTATATATAATATGTATTTATATACTATATAGATTTATATATAATATATATTTGTATACTATATAGATTTATATATAATATGTATTTATATACTATATAGATTTATATATATTATATATTTGTATACTGTATATTTATATATGTATATACATATATATTATATATAATATACATATTTATATATAAATATATATATTTTTTGAGACAGGGTCTTGCTCTGTCACCCAGATTCAAGTGCAGTGGCACAATCTTGGCTCACTGGAGCCTCAACTTCGGGGGCTAAAGCAATCTTCCCACCTCAGCCTCTCAAATAGTTGGGACTACAGGCACGTGCCACCATGCCCAGCTAATTTTTGTATTTTTTGATGAGACAGGGTCTCCCTGTGTTGCCCAGGCTGGTCTCGAGCTCCTGGCCTCAAGCGATTCTCCTGCCTGGGCCTCTCAAAGTGCTGGGATTACAGGCGTGCCCTGCCAAAGAACATTATTAAGAACCACCCACAAAGGTGAAACTGCTTTTTATGATAAGCTGGGTGCAGTAATCCTAAAGGCTAGAGCTGATGAAATAAGCAGATGTGGGCCAGGCACGGTGGCTCATGCCTGTTATCCTAGCACTTTGGGAGGCCAATGCAGGTGGATCAATTGAGGTCAGGAGTTCAAGACCAGCCTGATCAATGTGGCAAAACCCCCATCTCTACTAAAAATACAAAAAAAAAAAGAAAAAAAAATTAGCCAAGTGTGGTGGCACTTGCCTGTAATCGCAGCTACTCTGGAAGCTGAGTCAGGAGAATTGCTTGAACCCAGGAGGCAGAGGCTGCAGTGAACCAAGATAGCACCACTGCACTTCAGCCTAGGCAACAGAGTGAGACTCCGTCTTCCAAGAAAAAAAAATACTAAACTTTGAGTACTTCATTTGGTTTTAGACACTTTCATTTTCTCTAACTCGGATGCATGTTATGCCTTTTCAGCCATAAAAATTGTAACAGAAGTTTTCCATATGTTAGAGGCTTGTGAACCAGAGCAACTCCATCTTGAATAGGAGCTGGATAAAATGAGGCTGAGACCTACTGGGCTGCATTCCCAGACGGTTAGCATTCTAACTTACAGGATGAGATAGGAGGTCAGCACAAGATGCAGGTCATAAAGACCTTGCTAACAAAACAGGTTGCAGTAAAGCTGGCCAAAACCAACCAAAACCAAGATGATGATGAGAGTGACTTCCGGTCGTCCTCACTGCTATACTCCCACCAGCGCCATGACAGTTTACAAATGCCATGGCAATGTCAGGAAGTTATCCTATATGGTCTAAAAAGGGTAGGCATCAATAATCTGCCCCTTGTTTAGCATATCATCAATATATAACCGTAAAAATGGGTGACCTTGCTGGGCGTGGTGGCTCACGCCTGTAATCCCAGCACTTTGGGAGGCCAAGGCAGGCAGATCACAAGGTCAGGAGTTTGAGACCAGCCTGGCCAATGTGGTGAAACCGTGTCTCTACTAAAAATACAAAAATTAGCCGGATGTGGTGGTGTGTGCCTGTAGTCCCAGCTGCTCGGGAGGCTGAGGCAGGAGAATCGCTTGAATGTGGGAGGTGGAGGTTGCAGTGAGCCGAGATGGCACCACTGCACTCCAGCCTGGGTGACAGAGCAAAAAAATAAATAAATAAATAAATGGGCAAACAGCAGCCCTCAAGGCTGCTCTGTCAATGGAGTAGCCATTCTTCTCTTCCTTTACTTTCTTAATAAACTTGCTTTCGCTTTACTCTGCAGACTCACACTGAATTCTTCTTGCTGGAGATCCAAGAACCCTCTCTTTCTTGTAACACATAGAAACAGCTTTCCATTGCCACCTAGGTATAAATAACTCCTTTCTGGTTATTCTATTAAAAATTATTTCTTACAGTCACCTAACATAGACAATAGTAATTATTTTTTCTATTTGTTTCCTGAAAACTAGAAGAAAACATCACGAGTTCAGGCAAAAATAGATCAGCATTAAAATATGATTTTGAGGGTTTATGAAAAAGAGTCGCTCCTTTAAAAATCAAAAATGATGCTGAAGATACTTAATTCCTACATCCTCTCAAACCGACTTTTTTTTTTTTCTTTTTGAGACAGGGTCTCTTTTGCCCAGGCTAGAGTGCAGTGGTGTGATGGTGGTTCATGGCAGCCTGGACCATCCGAGTTCAAGCGATATACCCACCTCTCAGCCTCTTGAGTAGCTGGGACCACAGGCTTGCACCACCACAGCTAGCTATTTTATTTTATTATTTATTTATTTATTTAGAGACAGAGTTTTACTCTTGTCGCCCAGGCTGGAGTGCAATGGTGCAATCTTGGCTCACTGCAAACTCCGCCTCCCGGGTTCAAGCAATTCTCTTGACTCAGCCTCTTGAGTAGCTGGGATTACAGGTGCCTGCACCACGCCCGGCTAATTTTTGTGTTTTTACTAAAGACGAGTTTTCACCATGTTGGCCAGGCTGGTCTGGAATTCCTGACCTCAGGTGATCCGTCCGTCTTGGCCTCCCAAAATGCTGGGATTATAGGCGTGAGCCACCACGCCCAGCCAACTATTTTATTTTTTGTAGATACAGGGTCTCCCCGTGTTGCCCAGGCTGGTGTCTCAAACTTCTAGGCTGAAATGATCCTTCCACCTTGGCCTTCCAAAATGATGGGATTACAGGCGTGGACCACCACACCCAGCCTTGCTTATTTATATGTTAACTAATCAATTAATTCTATTGTCATTTGGGAAAAGATCTCATAAATTTAAAATCCTACTTACATCATTCTGAGTGCAGCTTTATTCTTAAAATGTCTATCCAGGAGGCTGGGTGCGGTGGCTCACACCTGTATTCCCAGCGCTTTGGGAGGCCAAGGCCGGCAGATCAACTGAGCTCAGGCGTATGAGATCAGCCTGGCCAGCTTGGCGAAACCCCTTCTTTACTAAAAATACAAAATTAGCTAGGCAAGGTGATGCATGCCTGTAATCTCAGCTACTCAGGAGGCAGAGGCAGGAGAACCACTTGAACACGAGTGGTGGAAGTGGCTGTGAGCCAAGATCGCACCACTGCATTCAAGCCTGGGCAACAGAGAGACTCCCTCTCAAAAAAAAAAAAAAAAAAAAAAAAAAAAAAAAAAAAAAAAAAAAAAAGGCGGGGCACGGTAGCTCATGCTTGTAATTCCAGCACTTTGGGAGGCCAAGGTGGGCGGATCACGAGGTCAGGAGTTTGAGACAAGCCTGGACAACATAGTGAAACCCTGTCTCTACTAACAAAATACAAAAATTAGCCGGGTGTGGTGGCACTCACCTGTAGTCCCAGCTACTCTGGAGGCTGAGGCAGGAGAATCGCTTGAATCCAGGAGGCAGAGGTTACAGTGAGCCGAGATGGTGCCATGGCACTCTAGCCTGGGTGACAGAGCAAGACTCTGTCTCAAAAAAAAAAAAAAGTAAAAAAATTGTATTGTTCCTGGGTGTGTCCGTGAGGGTGTTGCCAAAGGAGATTAACATTTCAGTCACTGGACTGGGAAAGGGAGACCTATCCTTAATCTGGGTGGGCACCATTTAATCAGCTGCCAGCACAGCCAGAATAAAAACTCGGGAGGCTGAGGCAGGGGAATTGCTTGAACCCGGGAGGGGGAGGTTGCAGTGAGCCAAGATCGTGCCACTGCACTCCAGCCTGGGTGACAGAGTGACACTCTGTCTCAAAAAAATAAATAAAATAAAATTTAAAAACATAGTGCTTTCTCCCTGCATCTTCACATGGTGGAAGGGTTGAAAGCCTCCTTCAAGCCTCTTTTTTTTTTTTTTTTTTTTTTTGAGACACAGTCTCATTCTGTCGCCCATGCTGGAGTGCAGTGGCACAATCTCTGCTCACTACAACCTCTGACTCCCAGGTTCAAGTGATTCTCCCGCCTCAGCCTCCCGAGTAGCTGGGACTACAGGTGTGCACCACCACACCTGGATAATTTTTGTATTTTTAGTAGAGATGGGGTTTCACCATGTTGGCCAGGCTGGTCTTGAACCTGGCCTCAAGTGATCTGCCCAACTCAGCCTCCCAAGTGCTAGGATTACAGGCCTGAACCACCACACCCGGCCATCAAGCCTCTTATAGAAGAACACTACTCTCATTTATGAGAGCAGAGTCCTCATTACCTAATTATCTCCTAAACACCTGTCTGTGATTGTTAATATTAGGTATCAACTTGATTGGGTTGAGGGATGCCTAGATGGCTGGTAAAGTCTTATTTCTGGGTGTGTCTGTGAGGGTGTTGCCAGAGGAGATTGATATTTGAGTCAGTAGACTGGGAGAGAAGATCCACTCTCAATGTCGGTGGTCACCATCCAGTTGGCTGCCAGCATGGCAAAAACAAAGCAGGCAGAAGAAGTTGGGATGCCTTTGCTTGCTGGGTCTTCTGCTTCCTTCTTTTTCCTCCCGTGCTGGATGTTTCCTTCTGCTTCTCCTGCCCTTGGATTTCAGATTCCAGGTTCTTTGGCCTTTGGACTCTGGGACTTACACCAGTGTTTTGCCAGGGGTTGTCAAGCCGTTGGCAACAGACTGAAGGCTGCACTGTCAGCTTTCTTGGTTTTGAAGCTTTGGACTCAGACTGAGCCACTGCTGGCTTCTTTCTTTCCCAGCTTGCGGATGGCCTGTCCTGGGACTCCGCCTTGTGATTGTGTGAGCCAATTCTCCCTAATAAACTCCCTTTCATATATACATATATCCTATTAGTTCTGTCTCTCTGGAGAACCCTGACCAATACAAGGCCCTATCTCTTAATACCACCACAATGGGGATTAGGTTGCAACACAAATTTTGAGGATACACAAACATTCAGACATAGCTTGCATACATATATATTTAATATTTTTATTTTCTAAATTATTTATTTATTTGTAGAGACAGGGTTCCGCTGTGTTACCCCTGCTGGTCTCAAACTCCTGGGCTCAAGCAATCCTCTCACCTCGGCCTTCCAAGGTGTTGGGATTACAGGTGTGAGGCACCATGCCCAGGTATATATTAATATTTTTAACCCAACCATGTTAAAGTATACGTGCAATTTTGTAGCTTTCTTTTGTCACTTAAAAATGTATCAAGTCCAACAGAGCTTAAAGGTAAAAAGAAAGTGTATTGTAGATCTTACTGTATATCTATGTATAGAGTATATTTTATTCTCTTTCAAAAAATAAAATAAATAGAGATGAAGTCTTGCTATGTTGCCCAGGCTGGTCTGGAACTCCTGACCCCAAGTTATCTTCCCACCTCAGCCTCCCAAAGTATTGGAATTACAGGTGTGAGCCACTGCGCCAGGCCCTATTTCATTTTTTCTTAACTAGCTACAGGGCATTCCATTGAATGAGCAGACATTGTGACTTGTTTTATTTTTTCAACAATGAAAACTTCCTTGTACATATATCTTTATATACGTGTTGAAAATATTTTTATAGATTAAATTCCTAGAAGTAAAAATGCTGGGGAAAAAGGTATGCATATTTTATAATTAGATAAAATATCAAGATTTTGGCTGGACGCGGTGGCTCTCACCTGTAATCCCAGCACTTTGGGAGGCGAAGGAGGGTGGATCACCTGAGGTCAGGAGTTCAAGACCAGACTGACCAACACAGTGAAACCCTGTCTCTAATAAAATACAAAAAAGTTAGCTGGGCATGGTGGTGCATGCCTGTAATCCCAGCTACTTGGGAGGCTGAGGCAGGAGAATTGCTTGAACCCAGGAGGCGGAAGTTGCAGTGATCCAAGATCATACCAGTGCACTCCAGCCTGGGCGACAGAACAAGACTCCATCTCAAAAAAAAAAAAAAAAAAAAAATCAAGATTTTTACCATAAGACCCAATCACGTCAAAAGGTGATATGATCTACAGAGACAGCACCTGTGGAGCGGGCTTTAGGGAGGGTTTTAGTATCTTTGTGGGGGAGGGAGGGTCTATCTGATATAAATAATTCATAAATTGGTTTTTAAATAAATCAATGAAATAATATTATCAATATTCACTGGCCTTATGTGCCAGCCAGGTAAATGATTTACATGGATTATATCAGTTAATCCTCACAACAACTCTTTGATGTAGGTAGTATTATTAGTCCCTTTTTACTGATGAGCAAATTGAGGTTTAGAGAGGTTAGGATTCAAACCCACGGAATGAAAGAAAAGCTAGTTGTTCATCTGTGGTCTAAGATAGGCATATAATGGAAGAATGAGCAGATGGAAGAGAAAGACAAGACATAACATCTAGATACAGAATAGGCCAGAGTCCTCAAACTTTTGTTATCCACAGAGACCCTTTTCTAGTGATGGCTTTAGCTGCTGAGAAAAATCACGCCAGACTGAACACATTTGTCTTTAAATAGCTTACATTCTACGTTGGGAGAACAAAGTATTAAAATTTGATGAGCAGGACAATTTGCCCAAAAGCTCAGGACCACCACAGATGATGTCTCACATGTCAGTGAGATTTTATTTATTTATTTATTTTATTTAGAGAGGTGATTTTATTTATTTATTTATTTATTTATTTATTTAGACAGGGTCTCACTCTGTTGTCCAGGCTGGAGTGCAGTGTCGCTATCTCGGCTCACTGCAATCTCCGCCTCCTGGGTTCAAGTGATTCTCCCGCCTCAATCTCCCGAGTAGCTGGCAGTACAGGCACCTGCCACGACACCAGGCTAATTTCGTACTTTTAGTAGAGACAGGGTTTCACCTTGTTGGCTAGGCTGGTCTCAAACTCCTGGCCTCAAGTGATCCACCCGCCTCTGCCTCCCAAATTGCTGGAATTACAGGCGTGAGCCACTGTGCCCAGCCTTATTTTATTTTTGAGACAGGGGTCACCCAGGCTGGAGTGTAGTGGCAGGATCATAGCTCACTGCAGCCTTCATCTCTCAGGCTCAAGCAATCCCTCCCCTTCAGCTTCCTGAGTAGCTAGGACAACAGATGCATGCCACTACGCCCTGCTAATTGTTTTTTATTTTTTGTACAGATGGGAATCTCACTTTGTTCCCCAGGCCGGTCTCGAACTCCTGGACTCAAGAGATCCTCCCTCTTCAGCTTTCCAAAGTGTTGGGATTACAGGCATGAGCCACCACACCCAGCAGTAATTTTCAAATAAATTGTGCATATAGTAAATTTTATCTGAGGAGTGAAGTAAAGGTTAGTTGTGTCCATCTCCAGATCAACTTGACCCCTTCAAAGCTACTTCTCATTCCTACAAAGGACAGCAGGATTCATGTAAAAGAGTATCCCTGTATTTGCTATGCAATTGATGATCTAGATATGGAGTGCTTTGCTTTGCCTGATTGTCTTCTCTTTCTTTGTAGGTTTCTGTAGGTTTCCTACCAAAATGTATGACTGAGTCTAGTCATGAGAAAACAGTGGACAGTGGCTGGGCGTGGTGGCTCACGCCTATAATCCCAGCACTTTGGGAGGCCGAGGTGGGCGGATCACCTGACGTCAGGAGTTCAAGACCAGCCTGACCAACATGAAGAAACCCCGTCTCTACTAAAAATAAAAAAAAAAATTAGCCAGGCGTGATGGTGCATGCCTGTAATCCCAGCTACTCGGGAGGCTGAGGCGGGAGAATTGCTTGAACCTGGGCAGCGGAGGTTGTGGTGAGCCGAGATCGCACCATTGCACTCCAGCCTGGGCAACAAGAGCAAAACTCCGTCTCAAAAAAAGAAAAAGAAAACAGTGGACAGTGGACATACACATCTGATATTCAGGGATGACGTGTAGCCAGTGTGTAGATTTCCATCTGATTATTCATATAAAGACTCAGGAGGCTGGGCACAGTGGCTCACGGCAGTAATCCCAGCACTTTGGGAGGCCTAGGCGGGCAGATTACTTGAGGTCAGGAGTTTGAGACCATCCTGGCCAACATGGTGAAACCCTGTCTCTACTAAAAATACAAAAAAAAACATTATCCAGGCCTGGTGGTGCACGCCTGTAGTCCCACCTACTAGCGAGGCTGAGGCACGAGAATCACTTGAACCTGGGAGGCGGAGGTTGCAGTGAGCTGAGATTGCACCACTGCACTCCAGCCTGGGCAGAAAAAAAAAAAAAAAAGACTCAGAATAACAACAATAAAACCATATAGTAGGTACATGCGGAGAGAGTGAAATAAAATATGGTAAAATATTAAAATTTGGGGAATCTGAGTGAGGGGGACATGAGAATTCTTGTAACTTTTCGGTCACTTGAAATTATTTCAAAATTAATATGGAACATATTCATATTCATAATAAACATAAAACACACGTCTACACAAAAACTTGTACACGAATGTTCATAGCTGCATATCCATAATAGCCAAAAAGTGAAAACAATGAAAATATACATCAACTGAAATACATAAACAAAATTTTGTATCTAAATGATGAAATATTTAACAATAAAAAATAAAAAAATAGATATAGGCCAGGCTCAGTGGTTCATGCCTGTAATCCCAGCACTTTGGGAGGCCAAGGCTGATGGATCACTTGAGGTCAGGAGTGCAAGACCAGTCTGGCCAACATGATGAAACCCTGTGTCTACTAAAAATACAAAAATTAGCTGGGTGTGGTGGTGCACACCTGTAATCACAGCTATTAGGGAGGCTGAGACAGGAGAATCACTTGAACCGGGAGGCAGAGGTTGCAGTGAGCCAAGATAGTGCCACTGCACTCCAGCCTGGCGACAGAGTAAAACTTCATCTCAAATAATAAAAATAAAAAGTAAATACAGATACATACTACAACATAGATCAACTTTGCTTAACAGGTTGCTATGAAAAAACTATATAGATGAACCTTAAAAACATGCTAAGTGAAAGCAGTCAGTCACAATATCCCGCATATTGGCTGGGCACAGTGGCTAATGCCTATAATACCAGCACTTTGGGAGGAGGCTGAGGCGGGCAGAGCACTTGAGCCCAGGAATTCAAGACCAGCCTGGGCAACATGGCGAAACCTGTCTTTGCCAAAAAAAAAAAAAAAAAAAAAAATACCCCCAAAATTAGCCGGGCTTGGTGGCACATGCCTGTAGTCCCAGCTACTCCGGAGGCTGAGGTGGGAGGATTACTTAAGCTCAGGAGGCAGAGGCTGCAGTGAGCCGAGATTGCACCACTGCACTCCAGCCTCGGCACCAGAGCGAGACTGTGTCAGAAAAAAAAAAATCACATATTGTATGATTTTATTTATGTGAAATGTCCAGAATAAGAAAACTCACAGAGAAAAAACTAGATTTGGCCGGGCACGGTGGCTCACACCTGTCCCAGCACTTTGGAATGCAGAGGCGGGCGGATCATGAGGTCAGGAGATCGAGACCATCCTGGCTAACACAGTGAAACCCCACCTCTACTAAAAATACAAAAAATTAGCCGAGCGTGGTGGTGGGCGCCTGTAGTCCCAGCTACTCGGGAGGCTGAGGCAGGAGAATGGCGTGAACCCGGGAAGCGGAGCTTGCAGTGAGCCGAGATGGAGCCACTGCACTCCAGCCTGGGCGACAGAGTGAGACTCTGTCTCAGAAAAAAAAAGAAAAGAAAAAACTAGATTTGTTGTTGCCAGTGGGTGAGGAGATGGGGAATGATGAATAACTGCTGATGTTTCCGGGTTTCTTTCTGGGGTGATGAAATGTTCTAAAAGTGATTGTGGTGATGGTTGCACAACTTTGTGAATATACTAAAACCCCCTGAAGTGTACATTTTATTCTTTTATTATTTTGTAATGGTACTAAGTTCACTAAAGATAGTAGAAAAGCTAATATCATCAAGTTCCTTAAATGATAGTAAGAAAACCTTCTGGGCTGGGTGTGGTGGTGGGTGCCTGTAATCCCAGGTACTTGGGAGGCTGAGGCAAGAGAATTGCTTGAACCCGGGAGGTGGAGGTTGCAGAAAGCTGAGATCGTGCCACTGCACTCCAGCCTGTGTGACAGAGCCAGACTCTGTCTCAAAAAAGAGAAAGAAAAGAAAAGAAAAGAAAAAGAAAGAAAGAAAGAAAGAAAGAAAGAAAAGAAGGAAAGAAGAAAGAAAGAAGAAAAGGAAAGAAGAAAGAAAGAAGAAAAGGAAAGAAGGAAAGAAAGAAAGAAAGAAAAAGAAAGAAGGAAGGAAAGAAAGACTTCCGATGCCAGAAGCCCCCTCCATCAACAATCTGTCGAGCAATGTTCTTCACTCAGAGGCTCCCATCTGACACTACGTAGGGAAGGCGTTGGTGCCCTTTACCCATAACTAGCCCATGACAGAATGCTGCCTTGGACAGAGCCCTCACTCACTCCAAAGAGGCCAGGAATGCTAGGTGGGGAGGAATTTACATGCCTCGGCCAGCTCTGGACCAGCCCCAGTCCTATAGTACAGAGAAGGACAGTGGCAGCTAAAGAGCTTGGAAGAGTCCAAAGGCAGCCTTGTTTTACACCAGTAACAATTTTACCTCTACACTGAGGGCTAACATGCATCCAATTCCAGTTCCTCTTTCTCCACCTAAGTAACTCCAGAGGTGGCACTAAGCCTGGCCCACTCACACAATCTAGGACACAGCAATAGTCAGACATCTCAATGGGCTCAGCTTCCCAGTAATAGGAGTTACTGAGAACAGCACTGAGGGAGCCTCTGTCCACATCAAAAAGGAGCACCTAAGAGGAGTTACTGCCATAACTCCATCCTTCTTGCTGTGCTTTGAGAAACAGAAGCCAAATCCTACCTCCCTTCAAAGAGCTCTAGTTGCTATGAGAACCAATCCCACCCCCAACTTGAGTCCCGAGACTTAAGAGGGTATGGGGCCAGAAGGAGGCTCCAGGGTGTCTCAAGAGCAGCCACACTTCTCTGTCAAGGATGCGTTCACACAGTGAACGCTCATCTTATGTTTGTCATTCTGGACTGTTAGGGAGAAGAGAATGACCTTGGTGGGACTACAGGTCTGAAAGAGCCAGGAACAGGTCAATAGGCACTCCCCTCTTATAGTGCAAACTTTGAGTGCAAAGTTGGATTGATGAAGCTCACTGTTGAGGGTCAGGCAGGTCCCCTGAGAGTAAGGGAAGCTGGAAGTCTTGGGTGCAACAATACACTCACCGCAGGCAGCTCTGTGAAGGTTCACCTTGCAATCCTGCAGATGACAGAGCTGCTCTCCTGCAAATATATCCTGGCCATGGTCTATCTCCGCATGATTCTGGCACGGGATCCCCAGAGTCAGCTGCTCCACACTAGGGATAAAGCACTCTGGACGTAAGGCAGGTAAAACAGAGGTGGCTGTGTCGGGGACAAGGTCATGAACAGCAACACTATGTCTCACTTGCCTTTGATACTAAAACACTGGTTCAGGCTGGTGTCAGATGCATTAGTAGCGGTAATCTTTTCCTCTGCCAAGAGGGTGGGCACCACCTCCATCCAATATATTAGTAAACAGTAGATCTCCAATAATGATCCTCCTTTCTGACTGGCAGGATGAAAAGATAATGGGGAAAGAGCCCAAGAGGAATCTTTTGCAGTTGGTGGTGGTTGGGGGGCAGGGGTTGATGGTTCTTGAACTCTGGAACAAGCTTAGTGGCATGGGGATAGTGGACACCCAGACCCATAGCTGTATCAAGGAAACCTCCAAGAAGGGAACTGCCTCAAAACAGACAAGCCAGTAGCTGTGTAGGAACTAGGAGCTTTTGGATGTGAGGGTAAAACCATGTTGCCAGGCAGAAAAGATCTCATTTATGTGGAAAGGCAGCACCCGGCTGGGACAGTCAAACATTTCTACCACGCTAAAACATGCGCCAAAGACCCAGAGCCAAGAGCCCAGGAAAAAGTCAAGAGATGCCACTCCTCCCACTGCCTGCTTTCAGATGAAGTGCACACTTTAAATGGGCGAATTTTATGGTATGTGAAATATATCTCAATAAAACTACAGAAAAAAAATAAATGTCACACATACAACAAAAAGTAAAATCATAAATGTTTTCTAGGCCAGTGGCATAGAGGTATACAGGCTGAAAAGAGAGAAACTCTGAAAGTTATTTATTTATTGAAACAGGGTCTTGCTTTGTTGCCCAGGTTGGAGTGCAGTGGCATATCAGCTCACTGCAACCTCCGCCTCCTGGCTTCAAGTGATTCTCCTGCTTCAGCCTCCACAGAAGCTGGGATTACAGGTGCGCCCCATACCCAGCTAATTTTTTGTGTGTTTTTGGTAGAGACAGTGTTTCACCATGTTGTCCAGGCTGGTCTCGAACTCCTGACCTCAAGTGATCCTCCTGGCTTGGTCCCCCAAAGTGCTGAAATTACAGGCGTGAGCCACCGCGCCCGGCCTGAAAGTCTTTTATTAAGCAAAAAACCCCACTACATGAGTAATTTCTCAAAAAGACCAAAAGCCGTGTGACCAAGTGACATGGCTTCCTTTCTGTCTGGCTAGGTCTCGTCTCTGACCTTAGGTCTCATTTCTCCGAAATAGCACTGGAGGCAAAAAATAGTGTGATGGTTAAAGAGCCGGCTTTAAGTAACTTGCCCAAAGTCACACAGGTTATAGATCTGGATTGGAACCCAGGGAGCCAGACTGCCTGGGTTCGAATCCAGATCTATAACCTGTGTGACTTTAGGCAAGTTACTTAACCTCTCTGTGCTCTGTTATAAAATGGGGATACACGATTGGGTTGTTGTGAAGAATAAATAACATAATATTTGAAACGTGCTTCAAAAAGCATCTGTTGCTTGTTGGAATTTATTCGAAGTTGACTATGTTTTTTTAAAAAAGCCTCCCATTAGGACATGCTTTTTTTAGAAGGCCCCAATCATTTCATCTTCCCATTTGTCAATGATCATTTCTATGTTGCAAGCCATCTGTAATCAGACACCAGGTAGTAGTTGATCTAATGCTGACAAGCCAAGTCCTACTCCCCCTTCCCTGACATTCCTTTTCTGCCATTGTGAGAACTACAGAACATGGCTCAGAGAAGGTTGTTTTCAAAGGCTGAGGTCATTGCTATCATTCCTTCATACTCTCATAGATTAACTCCAAACTGCAGAAGCATCTTGGTTTCCCATCATCCTGCAGACTGGGCAAACAGATAGGAGCTTAGGAAGGCCTAATCAGAGAACAGATGCTCATTTCATGCTAAGAATGTGCTAGCACTGTATGTGAATAGTTTCATTTCGTTTTCACGCAAACCCCATCTTGTAGACTATTATTATCCTCTTTTTCACATGAGGAAATTAATGACCAGAAAAGTTAATTTGTCAAGGTCACACAGCCACTGAGAAATGGAGCCAGAATTCCAACCCAGCTGTCTTCAGATCCTATTAACTGCCATGTTATATTACCTGCCCCTTCCTAGAATGTAAAAGAGTTTACAGCTAAGGCCCTTTTTAACGGTAGCAAAAAGCAACAGAGGTCAGAAATTCTCTCTTATCTATCTATGTCCTCGGTGCCTGGGACGCCGCCTGCCATGTGATAGGAACTCAGAATGTTTGTCCAACTGCTTAACTGTGCACGGAACATGTCATGTAGAATTAAGTGAATCCCCCAGTTGCAGAGTCTATTTTCTACTTGTAAGACTATTTATTCATTTATTTACTTATTATTTACTTATCAAGATGGAGTCTCAGCTCTGTCACCCAGGCTGGAGTGCACTGGCACGATCTCGGCTCACTGCAACCTCCACTTCCTGGGTTCAACGGATTCTCCTGCCTCAGCCTCTCGAGTAGCTGGCATTACAGGTGCCCACCACCATGCCTAAATAATTTTTGTATTTTTAGTAGAGCCAGGGTTTCACCATGTTGGCCAGGCTGGTCTTGAACTCCTGACCTCAAGTGATCTGCCCACCTCAGCCTCCGAAAGTGCAGAGATTACAGGCGTGAACCACCGCGCCGAGCCAATTTTCTACTTGTAAGACAATTTAGAGGGGTTTAGAGTCTCAGAGATCTTAGTTAGAATTTGGTAGCTATGTGATCTTGACAAACGTATTTAACTCATCTGAGTCTTGTGTCCCTAACTTGGAAATTGTGGTAAATATATACTCATAGCATTATTATTTGGATGGAATGAAACAATGATAAACATATAGTAGGTGCTCAATGAATATCAGCTGTTACTATTGCCTCCCTATCCTTTCTTCCAAATAGGTCTTTGTGACAGGTCAACCATGAGTTAGTTCCCAACTCAAAATAAGTGAAGCAGAAATTGGAACTCAGAGTAGAGTAGTAAAACTAGCATTAAATTGGAAATTGGGAAACTTGTCTCCTGGCTTTTGTTGCCCTTTCTCTACCCAGCAACTATGTAATCTTGGTCAAGTCACCTTACTTGTCTGGCCTTCCAATTTCATGTCTTAAGTTACAGAATTGATCTCTGAAGCCTCTAGGATTTTCTGAATCCATATGTCTGGGACTAAGAGATTATGTTGAGGAATTATTACCCTTGACTTGATTGTTTTTTAAACAAATTAACTTGGGGTGGTTGGAAAATACATTCATTATTTACTCATCTTAGAGTTACACGTTGTTCATTTATTTGAAACTGAAACGTATTTCCTCCAAACACCGTAGAAACTTGGTTAAAGGCTGCAAAAGACTCACACCCACCACCTAGCGGCGAAAAAAGGAAGTTTCAGGTGATACAAGATGTCCTGCCATCACACCTGAAGGATGGTTGTCCATAGCCATTTTTTTAAATCTCGTATTAGTCCTCTTCCTTCAACACTTAGGACAGTATTATGTACCCAGAAACTCAATACTTCCTGGCGTCTTCATTTGACAATACTCTTAAGCCAATGAAATACAGTGGACGTTTGAGAATTTTATAAAGATCAATGTTTTAAGGTTTTAAGATTGGCGGGGTGGGGTGGGAGTGGGGGGGGGGGGAAGGTGCCTTCCTACCCTTGCATTTGCATCTCAAGCCACCCGTACCCGAGGCCCACCCAGTCCATCTGTTTATTGGTAGATACACCATTCCGCCATTCCGCCAGTGGCTGGCGCAGAGAACCAGGACCACCACCTTTGAAAAGACCTAAATCAATACTCCAATGGGACCCTGATGTCAAGTATTTAACGACTTTGCTTTGCCTACTACAGTAATTAAAATTAAGTCTTCAAACTTAAATTTAAATTTCTAAAAGCAGGAATGCACTGTCCTTAATCTTAAACACCAAAGGTGGGAGAAAGAGGCCAGAATCCTAGGGTACTAGGCCTACTGGTATAGGGCGATCTCTTCTGCTTTTTTCTTTCCACCCCATTTCTTTTCCCTTTCTCCTTTCGTTTCCCATCTTCTCTTCTCGCTCTCTTTGAAGTAACAGTGACAAAATTAAGGTGATTCAATTATTCCAAGAGGCTTGCTCATATAAAATATTTCTCTTCAAGCCCTTTCCTGAAATCCCAAATTAAAGCATTTCCAATAGTCTCTGCTTTAAGTATTCCTAGTTAAGTCTATTTTTGGAAATATTAAATATTCTTACTTTAGCACAATAGTCCGAAATTCCTTGAGAAGTTCGCGTTATGATCAGTCTTGCTAGTAGAAACCTTTTTTTTTTTTTTAATTTAAAACGCTCGATTTCCACTTCTTACTAGGTTTCCCAATGTTGGCGAAGTCTCCCAATGACTTAATAACGTGTATCCACTTCACCTTTGAAAATCTTGGAGCTCAGTGCATCCACGGGCATCCGGGCATTTATTCTTATTTCTGCTTCTTAAACAGGCTCTGGGGAGGAGCAGTTTCGACCGAGAAGTTCATAGCAGCAGTTATTACGGAACTTGCAACAGTTGGTGCCGGGCGATAGGCAGGTTGGAAGTGATAAATGGGGCTGGCGTAAAAAACAAAAAGCCCCGGGGAGGGCGGGGGCAGCCGTGGCCTCGGGGGACACTGCGAAGGCGGCGCGGGGCCGGCGGGACTGAGCTCCGGCTGTGGGAAGGCGCCGTCCCGGGCGGCCAAAGGCGGCGGCAGCCGCGGAGAAGGACGGCGGGATCGCAGCCCGGCGGGCGGCGCGCGGGGCGGGCGAGCGGGCCCAGGCCGCCCCCGGGCCACGCCGGGGCCACGGTAAGGTGAGGCCGGCCCTGCCCCCGCACCGCCCCCGGCGGGAGGTGCGACGCCCGGGCCGCGGGTGCGTGCGCGGCCCCGGGCGACGCGGCTGGGCGTGCGCGGGGCCGCGGCGGAGGCTGGGCCGGTCGGGCGGCAGAAGATGGCGAGGGTGTGTAGGCGGCAGCAATGCTCCGTTGAGAGACGCGGCTTTCGGCAAGAACTGGATTCGTGGCGCCACAAGCTCATTCACTGTGTAGGTGAGACCCTCCGCCGACCGCCGCCGCCCCTCCGGCCGCCCCGCCACCAGCCGCCCCGGACCAGGGAGGAAGCTGGGGAAGTGGCAATTGCTGCCCCTGCCCGCCCGCCCTCTTTGGCTCGAGCGTCCCCCCTTCCCCCACCCCCCGGAGTGCGAGCGCGCGCGACCTCCAGGCGGGCTCCCCCGCTCGGCCGAGCGCGCGCCGGCCCCTCCCCTCCGCGCGCCTCCCCGGGGCTGGCTCTCGGCGGGAGCGCGTGTTCCTCCCCCTCCCGCTCTCCATCCCCGCCCGCTCGCTCCCCTCCCTCCCCGCTCCCCACCCGCTCCCGCTCCTGCTCCTGCTCCCGCTCCGGGCCCGGCGCCCCGGCGCCGCCGTCGGCTTATTGTGGCGACTCGCCCCGCGGCGCTGCCGCTGTACTGGGGGTGGCGCGAGGGGCGCGGGCGTGCTCGGCCCCCACCCGCGCTGTGGCCGCCGCCGTCCTCCTCCTGCGCCACCCCTCCCCCACACGCGGGGCGCGCCCCCGGCCCTGCGTTCACGCGCGGCGGGCTGCGAGCGGGCGCCCGGCGCTCGGGCGTGTGCGAAGCGTGAGGTGGAGATGGGGGCGGAGGGAGCCGGAGCTGTCACAGTCCCCGGGTGCGCCTGACCGAGCCAAGTGGGGTGTCATGGCCGCGGGGGGCAGCGGCTGCACTTCCTCAGCGGGCGGCGGCGGCCGGGGAGCTAATCCTCGACGCACGGGTCGGTGTGTGCGTATTTGTGTTCGGTGTCGTGCTGCGGGGAGGAGGGGGTGGGACCGGGTCCGACCGAAGAGCCCCGGCGGGGGTCGCTCTCGTCCGCTCCCGGGGATTGGCCGGAGCCGCAGCCTCGCCCGAATGCCCCGTCCGCCCCCCGCCTCCCGGACCTGGGGCCGCCCTCGGGTGGCTTTTTCCCTGCGGGCCGGAGGGAGCGCGGACGGGGGCGCCCCGGGAGGGGCCGGGCGGCCGAGCTGCGCCTCTCACACTGTGTGTTTTGTCTGTTTTTCTCTCCCAAGGTCCCGTTTCCCTCTGTGCGGCGGCCGGCGGGACCATAAGGGCTTAACTCATATATTTAACCCCCCTCCAAAAAGTAAGTGGCCCGTGTGGTGTCTCCGCTCCGCCCGCCGCCCCCTAGCCCCAGTCCATCCTTGTGTCTGACTCTCCTGTCCTCCAGCATTGTTACTTCCCCGTCTTTGCTTCGGTGCTGCTGGTGTGTGGGGAGATGCCCTCTCGTCGTCCGCTATCCCCCACGCCCAGTCCTCGGGGAGGCCCAGAATTCCAGCCCCTTCTCCCCCAGGGGAATATTTTTGGGAACCAGGTCTTCCCCGGCAGAATCTAGGAGAGTCTATGCGTTCGCTTGGGCCCCTCATCCCCTCCTTCCCGACAGGGTTTCATTGGAAGGAATTATGCAAATCCTGCTTTCTGGTGTCCATTCAGCGGCAATTTCATGCGGTGAGAAGTTCTCTTTGTTGTGCGAGGGGGAGAACAGACACTGATTTAATAGACATATCTGTTGGGGGGAAGGGTGGAGGGGGTGTGGAGAGGCTCAGTTTGGAAGAATTACAGCACTTGGTTAGCTCAGTGTCTTTGTGTTTGAGCCTTCTGGCTTGACAGGAGGGTCTGCCCTTTACAATGTCCCACAAGGGATGTTTTCGATAATAGATTAAAAAGCAAAACTGAAACTTTAAACAAGTGAAAAATCAGGTAACCTTTACTTAAAGAATATACGCCTTTCCATTTCTACAGGGTTTCATTACGAAAATGTATAGCATGAGTTTCGTTAAGGATTTAGACTGTAACACCGAAATTAATATAGGCAACAATGCTTTAAGGTATCTGATACCACTTTGGTTGTCCAAAGGTTAAAAGTGCATTTTCAAACATATGCTTGTGCAAATAATAAAGGCATGAGTCAGTTTTTTGGTATAATTCGTCTCATGAATATATTTTAAAATTCCCCTCCTGCCAATCCAAGACCAGTGCTGCCCTCCAGGAAACAAACAGCCTTTTGCCTATCAGTTATCCTGTACTCTGCTCTGTCTCTGCTTGTTTTATTTCAGATCTATTATGCATGTACTAAAATGTTACGTCGGTTTAAGTACTTTTTGAATTACTTGTTATTTCGGACTGTCATAGAAGAGAGCATATAGCAGGTTTTGAGAAGCATGAAATTAATGCGTTTTCAGAATTGTGGGGTAGTATCAAATGCTGGAATTGTTTTGAAGAATTTTTAGTTCTTGTATGTTTCACATTTGTTAGTGATTGGTTTTTTCAGCAGGGCTTTTTAGTCTTTGAAAGATTTTTAAATTTATAATGTAGTCCTGTCCTGTAGATTTTCTAAGTTCCATGTTGCTTTAATTTAGATGGTTTTAATTAGTCTATCTTATTCTAATTCTCTTTGCATTTAATCCTGGGCTCCTGCCTCAGGACCCCATTTTTTCAGTTATTGCTAGTTAGTGATTAGTTACTGCTGCTTGACAAGGTGTGTTTTTGTTTTTGTTGTTGTTGTTTTTTCTTTTTTTGAGATGGCGTTTCGCTCTATTGCCCGGGCTGGAGTGCAGTGGCGCCATCTCGGCTCACTGCAATCTCCGCCTTCCAGGTTCAAGCGGTTCTTCTGCGTCAGCCTCCCGAGTAGCTGGGACTACAGGCGTGCGCCACCACGCCCAGCTAATTTTTCTATTTTTAGTAGAGACGGGTTTTCACCATATTGGCCAGGCTGGTCTCGAACTCTTGACCTCATGATCCACCCACCTCGGCTTCCCAAAGTGCTGAGATTTACAGGCGTGAGAGCCACTGCGCCCGGCCGTGTTTTTGGTTTTTAAAATTATGACTGATAAATTATTTCTGTAAGTATCTCAATGGAGTATCAAAATTTTGATTCACTTTTTGAAGGCAAATTTTAATCTGGTGATCAAATTTCTTAAAGCATACTTTTAACTCCAGATTTCCACTTTAAAGGTAGTAAAGTTCAGAAGATTATAGAGTCCAGAGTGTAGAGCAATATTTTAATCTGAGCAGTAACATATATTCATAGTCTCCCAACGAAAATCAGTGGGGCCTCATATTTTCTCTTATATGTAATTTTGTTTTTTAAGAGGAGAGTTCTAAGTAAATTAATTGTAGTGTTAAGAACTTCCTACATTTAAAAGGACTGGCAGTGATCCTTATACAATTCAAAAGATAACTTGTTTACTTCCAGATGTAATAATTCCTCTTTTAGTGGGATTGGTTCTAAACAGTCAACCTATTTGTTTCTCTTGACTGATTATCTTAATACTTTAGGGTCATTTGGTTTCTGAAAGGTATTTAATTTACAGAAGTTTGGATTATAAATTAATTCTCATTTCTAAAATCGAATTCTCCCTTCTATTAGTACTTTTTTGGAGGGTGTGGGGGCAGGTGGTGGTGGTGATGTTGGTGATTAAATGATTAGGTTCAGTTGAATTGGAGTTAGTCCTGGGTTCAGACAGTGATTATGATCAAGATGGATATTTGGTTACCAGGTGATTATTAAGGACTCCTCTGAGACTAGGATGATCAGTTTAGATTCCAGGAAGATCTAGGCTCTCTCTGCGCCTGATATGATGTAACCTTTTGCTTTCCTGCACCTTGCCCTTGCCATATTTTGAAGAAGCTCTTCCTAATGTGGGGAAAGTTGTGGTGATTTCAGCTTAGCTCTAGCTTGGCTAAAAATAGGACAGCAGATGAGTCTCTTTGACTTTCAGAAAGTTATTTCAGATTGCCCTAATTTCCTCAAATGTTCTTGTAGCTGGAGCAATTCTAGGAAGTATTTGAATAATGCCATTTTTTAGCCTTATGGGGCTACACAGGGGGGCCTGGAATTTCTTACATAGTGAGAATTGGTTATTTGATGCCACTTCTATTTTTATTTAGAATTTTTTTTAGAGACAGGGTTTGGCTATGTTGTCCAGGCTGGTCTCGAACTCCTCCCTTCTCAGCCTCCCAAAGTCACTTGCCTGATAGAACTTGCCACTTTAGAGTACCTGCCTGATCACTTAGCTGTTTGTATTGATGCTGTTTTTAGGATGAAGGGCAGTTAGGTGTTTACTTCATTTAAATAAGCATCTGTCTTTCACCAGGCACTGTGGGCAAACAAAGTCTGGGAAAGCTGCCTCAACCTTCAGGGACTTTTAAACCTTAGAGAAAGTGTAATGTAATCAGTTATTGTACAAGGCATAGTGTGTCATATGATGGTGCAAGCAAATGCCGGGGGTGTTTAGAAGTGAAGTAAATTTCTCCCGAGATGATGAAGGACGATTTCATGAAGAAAGTGGTGGATTTTTGCTTGGTTCTGATGAATATGGAAAAGGCATTCCATTCATGAGAAATGGCATGAGCAGAAGTGGAGAAGGACAGCAATGACTTGTCAATTTAAACTGCAGTTCATGATTAGTGTAAGAGATATACACATGATAGGTTTACAAAGGTAGGTTGTAGGATTTTCTAATGCAGGTTAGAAAGTGGAGACTTTCTGTTAGGCAACTTGCAGTTTGCAACACGTTTCTTTCCTTAGCTCAGGGGAGGAATGTTACCTTTAGTTAAGGATTTCATTGTGGAGCTCTACAAAAGTGACACAAATGACACAGATTCTTTTTTTTTTTTTTTGAGACGGAGTCTCGCTCTGTTGCCTAGGCTGGAGTGCAGTGGCGCCATCTCAACTCACTGCAAGTTCCGCCTCCTGAGTTCAAGCCATTCTCCTGTCTCAGCCTCCGAGTAGCTGGGACTACAGGCGCCTGCCACCATGCTCGGCTAATTTTTTGTCTTTTTAGTAGAGACGGGGTTTCACCGTGTTAGCCAGGATGGTCTTGATCTCCTGACCTCGTGATCCTCCCGCCTTGGCCTCCCAAAGTGCTGGGATTACAGGCATGAGCCACTGCGTCACTCTATGCCCAGGCTGGAGTGCAGTGACGTGATCTCGGCTCACTGCCACCTCCACCTCCACCTCCCAGGTTTAAGAAATTCTGTGCCCCTCAGCCTCCCAAATAGCTGGGATTACAGGTTCGTGCCACCACGCCCAGCTAATTTTTTTGTATTTTTAGTAGAGATGAGGTTTCAGCATCTTGGCCAGGCTGTTCTTGAACTCCTGACCTCGTGATCCACCACCTCGGCCTCCCAAAGTGCTGGGATTACAGGCGTGAGCCACCGCGCTCGGCCGACAGATTGTTTTTTAAACCACCTTTACAGGGACAATATTATCATCCACAAGAGTATTATCTTCTAAGCAAGCTCATTTGGAGGTTATGCCTTCCATTGCTATTACAAACCTATTTTTAGAATACCTTTAGGATTGACAGATTTTCATCCTTGGAAGTTGGAGTTGGTATTTGAAAAGAGTCAAAAAGTATTTGCTGTGAAATGTGGCAGTTAAAGGTATATATTAAATAATGGGATTGGCTTTCTTCCCTGGCTTGCAGTCTAGCTCGGAAAACTCAGCAGAGGGGTTTGATTTCTTTTGATGTGCCTCTCAACCTCTCTCTTGATTCATATTTCCTGTATGTCTGTCCATCTGTTGTGTGGAATCTCAGTTTGTGATATTGGATAGATGCAAATAAGCAAAGCTGTTACTTTTCATAGTTTCAAATGAAAAACTCAACATCACTACTGTATAAATTATTTTCTAGTCTATCTGTGTTTATTTTTAAATTCCTTTTACTATTCTATACACTTGCACATTGCTCTGGGGATAAAAATCCAATATAAACCATTAGCTCATTTTATTGACCATTCTTGTATTCAGCAAGTATCCCAAGTACAGTGGTCCATACCTTGAATTTTTTTTCACTTTTTAAGTGAGATATAATTCACATACTATAACAACTTAGCGGGTTTTAGTTGATTCACATACAAAGTTGTGCATATGCCATCACTGTCTAATTCCAGAACATTTTATTTTTATTTTTTTTCAGCAGTGGGGTCCTGCCATGTTGCCCAGGCTGGTCTTGAACTCCTGGGCTCAAGTGATCCTCCTGCCTCAGTCTCCCAGAGTCCTGGGATTACAGGTGTGTGCCACCACACCCACCATCAGAACATTTTTATTTCCTAAAAAAGAAACCCCACATCCATAGGCAGTTCCACATTCCATTCCTCCTATGATCCAGCTCTTGGCAGCTACTATAATTTGCTTTCTGTTTCTGTGGATTTGTCTATTCTGGACATAGCATGTAATCGGAGTCATACAATATATGGCTTTTTGTGTCTGGCTTCTTTCACTTAGCATAATGTTTTTAAGATTCATTCATGTTGTAGCATTATCAGCACTTTGTTTCTTTTATGGCTAAATAACACTGCATTGTGTGGACGTACCACATTTTGTTTATCCGTTAATCAGTTGATGGACATTTGGGTGGTTTCCACTTCGGGGCTATTATGGATGATGCTTCTCTGAATATTTGTGTACAAGTTTTTGTGCGGACATTGTTTTTAGTTCTCTTGAGTATGTACCTAGGATGGAATTACTGGGTCATGTGGTAACTGTTTTAATTTCGTAGGAACTGCCAAATTGTTTCCTAAAGTGGCTACGGTATTTTACATTCCCATCGGTGCTGTATGAGAGTTCCATTTATCCACATCCACTCCAACACTTGTTATTGTCTGTTGTGATTATATAATAGCTATTTTAGTGGGTATGAAGTCGTATTTCAAAAAAACAAGAAATAAATACAAAAAAATAAAAAAGACAAGTTATATTTAATTGTGGTTTTGATTTGCATTTTCCTAACAATGTGTCAAGCATCTTTTCATGTGCTTGTTGGCCATTTGCATACCTTTGGAGATATATTTATTCAGATCCCTTGCCCATTTTTAAAATTGGGTTATTATTTATTAATTGTAAGAGTTGTGTATATATTCTGGATATACCTACAGTGTATGCTTTGCAAATATTTTTTCTCATTATACTCCCCATTTAAGAACAAATACAGATCAACACATGACCAGATACACTGTAACAAAAGCTAAACTGCAGGATACCTTATGAAGAGAATAAGGAGCATAGTAATAGAATGAAATAGAATTCTCAAGAAAAGTCGGGTGCGGTGTCTCACGCCTCTAATCCCAGCACTTTGGGAGGCTGAGGCGGGTGGATCACCTGAGGTCGGGAGTTCGAGACCAGCCTGACCAACATGGAGAAACCCCATCTCTACTAAAAATACAAAAAAAAATTAGCCAGGCATGGTGGCGCATGCCTGTAATCTCAGCTACTCGGGAGGCTGAGGCAGGAGAATCGCTTGAATCTGGGAGGCAGAGGTTGTGGTGAGCCAAGATTGCGCCATTGCACTCCAGCCTGGGCAACGAGAGCGAAACTCAGTCTCAAAAAACAAACAAAAACACACAAACAAACAAAAAAGAATTCTCAAGAAAAGCTTTCTTTCTTTTTTTTTTTTGAAATGACGTCTCACTCTGTCGCCCAGGCTGGAGTGCAGTGGTGCAATCTTGGCTCAACTCGCTGCAAACTCCGCTTCCCGGGTTCAAGTGGTTCTCCTGCCTCAGCTTCACAAGTAGCTGAGATTACAGGCACACACCAACATGCCCAGCTAATTTTTGTATTTTTAGTAGAGACGGGGTTTCACCACATTGGCCAGGCTGGTCTCTAATTCCTGACCTCAGGTGATCCGCCTGCCTCGGCCTCCCAAAGGGCTGGGATTACAGGCATGAGCCACCGCTCCCGGAGAAGAAAAGCTTTCTTAAACATCGTTTCTATGAGTTATTAAAATTGTTAGTTATTTGATGGGGTTATGTAATGGCACGGATTTACCTTGCTATCCAGGTTTAAATTTCTGCCTCTTTATGGTGAGGGTTCAAATATCAAGTTCAGATAATGTGGTATACCATATTATTTAAATCTATTTTATGCCTGAATTTTGGGTAGTGAATGGCAAGAGTTTGGATAGAGAAGGACACCTTTGCTCTATATTGCCCTGTCACAAATGTTTTGAATGAATCTGTTCCATTTCTGAGTTTAAATAGTGAGAATTTGGGTAGTGAGAGGAATCTCACTAGCAGTATTTTTGAAATTTAAGATTACGTTTTTTGTTTGCATTTTATAAAACCCAGACATCTGACAAGTTATACAATTTATGGCAAATGTTTTATTTTTTTCTTTCTTTCTTTCTTTTTTTTTTGAGACGAAGTCTGGCTCTGTTGCCCAGGCTGGATGCAGTGGCGTGATCACGGCTTATTGCAACGTCTGTCTTCCAGGTTCAAGTGATTCTTCTGCCTCAGCCTCCCTAGTAGCTGGTATTACAGGCGGGCACCACCATACCCAGCTAAATTTTTTGTAGTTTTAGGAAAGACAGGGTTTCACTCTTTTGGCTAGGCTGGCCTCAAACTCCTGACCTTCCGCCTGCCTTGGCCTCCCAAAGTGCTGGGATTACAGATGTGAGCCACCACCCCTGGTTTATGTTTTGTTTCCTGGTGCTAAGTTAAATATACTGTTTTTAAAGTGTTTGTTTGAATTTCGTTGACTCTTGGTTTCTCTGATTTTTTAATTGGTTAGGTTTGGTCTATTACAAAGTGTCAGGTATAATGATGTCTGAAGGATGAAACTAAGTATCTTATGGGGTAGATGGCCGAATTTAAGAATCTTTTGCTTAATGTATTGTGAGGAGCAAGTTAGGAAAGCTGTGTAGTAATGATTGGCATCTTGTAATGATTTTTGGTCTTGTTTTTATTCCTTTGTTTCATGTTTTAATCTACTTTTTGTTAAAGAGAGTTGTAGATTCTTTTAGCATATCACTTAATCATTTTTCTGAATTCATTATTGTGCAAGCCAGTGAATTTTACATAGTAAAAACTAGTATTTGTTGTGTCTTTACTATAATGAAATTCTTGTAATTGAGGGTAATAGAAGGATCCTGTCGTGTGTAATGTGCATTTGTTAGTATAAGAGTAGGATAAGTCAGGGTTTGCTAAAAGAAAAAAATGATGGCTGTAGCTAGGGTTTAGACTAACATTTCAAATTTGGTATTGGGAGACTAGAAATTAACATGCTTCAGACATGTCTATTTTAACATTTCCTCTCTATATATTTTTTAAAATTTAGATTAAAGAAAAATAGAGATGGGGTCTGGGATTACAGGCATGAGCCACTGCTCCTGGTCTAGACCTGTCTAAAGGGACTTTTCTTTAGACTTTAAATGTTTTCTAGAGCTTAAAGACAAAAAATAAATTTTACTCAGTTGTGCCTTACAATTGTATTAAAAACTATTATAACAATACCATTTGAAGTAAAGCAGCGTTTGTTATAACTTCTGAATCATTGAAAATTAGTCCATCACAGGCCAGGTGGCTCACGCCTGTAATTCCAGCACACTGGAAGGCTGAGGCAGGCAAATCGCTTGAGCCCAGGAGTTGGAGACAAGCCTGGGCAACATGGTGAAACCTTGTCTCCACACAAAATACAAAAATTAGCTTTAGCTGTGTGTGGTTTTGTGTACCTGTAGTCCCAGCTGCTCGGAAGGCTGAGGTGGGAGGATCGCTTGAGCCCAGGAGGTCGAGGATGCAGTGAGTCATGATTGCATCACTGCACTCTAGCCTGAGGGACAGAGTGAGACCCTGTCTCAGGAAAAAAAAAGAAGTTCATCACAGTTGTTTGCAGAATTTGAAGGGGATTACTTAGAAACATATAGTCGTCTCACAAGAATTTTTTAAATGGGCAATAATCTAGATGAATAATTAACTCTTTAAAATGATGTAGAAAGCAGAAAGTATCAGAAAATCTATTAAAGGTATCACCATCTTATATATCTGCGTGATACATTTAATACTTTCTAGAAAACTTACACTTTTTTTGTGTGTGTGAGACAGTCTTGCTGTGTCGGCCAGGCTGGAGTGCAGTGGCACAATCTCGGCCCACTGCAACCTCCGTCTCCCAGGCTGAAGCAATTATCTTGCCTTAGCCTCCTGAGTAGCTGGGATTAGAGGTATGTGCCACCATGCCCGGCCAATTTTTGTATTTTTAGTAGAGACGGGGTTTCACCATGTTGGCCAGGCTGGTCTTGAACTCCTGACCTCAAGTGATCTGCCCGCCTAGGCCTCCCAAAGTGCTGGGATTACAGGCATGAGCCACTGCGCCTGGCCAAGACTTTCTTTTTGGATTAGAAGATGTTGTGAACACCAGTATTATTTCCCATGATAATTGCTATTATTGGAAAGCCTGTTGTTTTTTAAAAAAATAATAATAATAAATAAAAAATAAAAAAAATATAAGATGAGGTCTCATTATGCTGCCCAGGCTGGTCTCGAGCTCTTGGACTCAAGTAGTCCTCCCACCTCAACCTCCCAAAGTGCTGGGATTACAGGCATGAGCCACTCCACCCGGCCAGAGCATTATTATTTTTACTCATAATACTAGATAGTCTGTGACTGTTGTTTGATCTCATGATTAGCTTATTTTTCATAAAATCTGAATCATTTTATTTTATCATTATCAAAAAATGATTATTGTGTATAGTTCTCTTAGTAGGTGATTTTTTAGAGCTTTGCAGAAGGTAAAAGCATGCTTTACCTTTCCTAAACTCACTGTATAAAGGGAAAGAGAGGCCGGGCACAGTGACTCATGCCTGTAATCCTAGCACTTTGGGAGGCCGAGGCGGGTGGATCACGAGGTCAAGAGATCGAGACCGTCCTGGCCAACATGGTGAAACCCCCATCTTTACTAAAAATACAAAAATTAGCTGGGTGTGGTGCCATGCACCTGTAGTCCCAGCTGCTTGGGAGGCTGAGGCAGGAGAATCTCTTGAACCCGGGAGGTGGAAGTTGCAGTGAGCCGAGATCGCGCCTCTGCACTCCAGCCTGGTGACAGATCAAGGCTCGATCTCAAAATAAATACATACATACATACATAAATAGGAAAGAGAAACTAAAGGGATCTATAGAATGTATCCTACTTGATAAAAGAAAATTCCACACGTGAAAATGTGAAATTACCACAAAGACATCTGTTTCACTTTACAACGTAATTCATATCTGATTTAATATAGTAACAGGCTTCTCTGGTACATTTAGAATGATCAGTTGATTCAAAAATTTTCTAAACGGCTTTCTTTTTTTTCTTTTTCTTTTTTTTTTTTTGAGACTGAGTCTGGCTCCGTCGCCCAGGCTGGAGTGCAGTGGTGCGATCTCGGCTCACTGCATCCTCTGCCTCCCAGGTTCAAGTGATTCTCCTGCCTCAGCCTTCCGAGTAGCTGGGATTACAGGCACGTGCCACCACAGCCCACTAGTTCTTGTTTTTTTGGTAGAGAGGGGTTTCACCGTGTTGGCCAGGCTGGTCTTGAACTCCTGACTATGAGTGATCCACCCACCTTGGCCCACCAAATTGCTGGGATTACAGGTGTGAGTCATCATAGCCCACCCATAGTTTATACAGATTTTTGAAATAAGTATACATTGTATATAGAGGAAGCAAATGTTGAATTTGTTAAATCGAGTCATGCACAGATTCAGTTTGATGATCTCTTGTTTTTCACGTTTTTTTATTGTTGCCATTGCATGGATATTTGTGAACTTTTACCTGGCTACTCCTCTTTCTTCCAGTCAATGCAAGCATGTTTTCTTTGTTTTTTTGGAGACAAGGTCGGGTTCTGTCTCCCTGGCTGGAATGCAGCGGCATGATCATAGCTCACTGTAAACTCAAACTCCTGGGGTCAAAGTGATCCTCCTGCCTCAGCCCCTGGAGTATCTGGGACTACAGCATGTTTCATCATGCCTGGCTAGTTTTTGTTTTGTTTTGTTTTTGGTAGAGATGAGGTCTTGCTATATAGCCCAGGCTGGTCTTGATCCCCTGGCCTCAAGTGGTCCTCCTGCCTCAGCCTCCCAAAGTGCTGGGATTACAGGCATAAATGTCTTTGGCCCAATGCAAGCGTATTTTCTAGGTTGTTTGTAGGTATTTACCCTTATATCTGCCCACTGGATATTATCCTGTTTTCTTTTACCTTTTTTTCCATTTTTTAGATTCAGTATTTATCAAAGCTATAAAGGATGCTGTAACTTGTTTTCTTGTCCAGCCATATCATTTATAGGGAAAGGAATTTAAAATAAATCTTTTAGTTTGGAAAACTTCAAACATACAGAAAAGTAGAAAGAATAGTACAGTGAACAAACACCCAGCTACATCAACTAATCGCTATTCTTGTTTCATCCCTAACTGAATTATTTTGGAGCAAATTCCAGACACCATATTTAATATTGAATCTTGGTTGTATCCTTTTGTATGGCACCATCTTCCTTTTCCCACCTCCCATCCCCATCAAGTGGTTCATAAGTTTAAAGAAATAAATAAGACATTTAAATATGGAGAAGTTTTTGCTTCTGTTTTGTTTACTTGTAATGTTTCTTAAAAGCTCCCATATATTGAGCATTTACTGTGTGACAGACAAGAGACCTTTGATGTTGTTAACATCTGTTTTACAGGCGGGGAAACAGATTTAGGGGAGATTACAGATTTCATTCGTAATCACTCAGCTAAAATGTGGTAGACCTGGGATTGGAAATCAAAATTTTACGCTCTTGAACCTACCTACCTTCCCTCCCTCCGTCCCTCCCTCCCTTCCTTCCTTCCTTCCTTCCTTCCCTCCCTCCCCCCCACACACACCCCCCAAGACAGGGTGTCACTGTGTCACCCAGACTTGGAGTGCAGTGGCATGATCCTAACTCACTGCAGCCTCCAACTCCTGGACTCAAGTGATCCTCCTGCCTTAGCCTCCCAAGTAGCTGGGACTACAGGTATACTCCATAGTGCCTGGCTAATATTTTTATTTTTTGTAAAGACGGGGTCTTGCTTTGTTACCCAGTTTTCTTCAATCTTCAGCATTATGCATATGCCCTTCTTTTAGAATTTCCATTAAGTTGCCCGTCTTTGTTTCTAATTACTGATTACTTATGTGCTTTATGTTACATTAAGGTATTTTGGTTTCTCTACCCATAATCTTACCATAAACAGGAGTTTATTCTATTCATTTTCTGTTCTCTGGCCTTGACTAGAATACCTTGCCTCCTTCTCTTCAGCTGTTACAGTCCTATTTGTGTTTCCTTTTTTATTTTGTATTTTTTAGTTTTGTTAGCTAAATGAGTTTCTGAGCTGAATGTTTCCACTGGCTTAATTTTCCTTCTTATCTTTCTCAACTGGCCATTCTTCACCATTAACTGAGATTGGATCGTAGGCTTAGGAGAGGGAAAGGCAGCAGAGGGTATCTGAGTGATACTGATTCTACGCCTGGTGAGTCTTCTGTGTAGACCAGCCTAATTCATAGGAGTTTGTAACAAAGGCCTTTTAACAGTGTAGCTGCTTGGCCTTTTCTTCTATTGATATTCTTCCTGGAGACCTCAAGGAAGTGTGGGGTGGTGGTGGAGGGGCAAACAGGTTAAAGCAGATTGAGGTCAGGATTCAGGATTCCTGAATCTAGCCAAATGCCTTTTCTTCGCTTCTAACCTTCTAACTGTGACTTAAATTTAGTTCAGCTGGCAATATTTTAAATTGTGTGACAGAAAAGGAAGTTGCTGAGTAGTGTGTAATTACTGAGAAGGAGAAGAAGAAATTGGGTAAATTTAAAAAATGAATAAAAACTTAAAAATCAACTTAAAAAAGATGATAACTCATACATCATTGGTCTTAGACAAAATGCTTACTAGCAGGCACAGGAAGATGTTGTGACAGAGGTAATAAGGAGAAATTCCCATCAAAATAAAATGTGAAGGTTCTTGCCTTCGTAAGAAAAAATGAGGGGAACGTCGGTGTTTATGAGTATTTTACATTTCAAATGTGGCTCTTTTGTTGCACCATAAATGATAGAAACACTAATTTCCTGTGTGTTAGGTTATATGAATTTTTATTCAGCTAGTAAAGAAGCTGACAAAGTTTACCTCTTATAAATGGGCTTATCTTTTTTTTTTTTTTTTTTTTGAGACAGAGTCTCGCTGTTGCCCAGGTTGGAGTGCAGTGGCGCGATCTCTGCTCACTGCAGGCTCCGCCCCCCGGGGTTCACACCATTCTCCTTCCTCAGCCTCCTGAGCAGCTGGGACTACAGGCGCCCGCCACCTCGCCCGGCTAATTTTTTGTATTTTTAGTAGAGACGGGGTTTCACCGTGTTAGCCAGAATGGTCTCGATCTCCTGACCTCGTGATCCGCCCGCCTCGGCCTCCCAAAGTGCTGGGATTACAGGCGTGAGCCACCGCACCCGGCTAAAATGGGCTTATCTGATTACAGTAAAATACTGTAATTATGGATGAGCATCAAGAAGTCCATAATCTTTGGTCATTGTTACTGAGAAAAACCTTTACACTGGTCATTTTTCTATGAATGTTTAATAGAGCTAATACGTCTTTTAAAAATGATTCGATTGGCCGGGGATTGTGGCTCATGCCTGTAATAGTAGCACTTTGGGAGACCAAGGCAGGCAGATTATTTGAGGTCAGGAGTTTGAGACCAGCCTGGCCAACATGGTAAAACCCCATCTCTACTGAAAATACAAAAACTAGCTGGGCGTGGTGGTGTACAGCTGTAATAATCTTGGCTACTCGGGAGGCTGAGGCAGGAGAATTGCTTGAATGTGGGAGGTGGAGGTTGCAGTGAGCCGAGATTGCACCACTGCACTCCAGCCTGGACTACAGAGTGAGACTCTTATCTCAAAACAAACAAACAAAAAACTGGAATTTTGTTGTACTGGCTTTACATTTTTTTTTCTTTTTTAAAATTAAGACAGGGTCTTGCTTTGTCACTCAGGCTGGAGTACAGTTGTGCATTCTAGGCTCACTGCAGTTTTAGCCTCCCAGGCTCAAGCAATCCTTCCACCTGAGCCTCCTGAGGCTGGGACCACAGATGTGTACCACCATGCCTGGCTAATTTTTTTTTTTTTTTTTTCTAGAGATGGGGTCTCCCTATGTTGCCCAGGCTAGCCTTGAACTCTTGGGCTCAAGTGATCCTCCCATCCCAGCCTTCCCGAAATGCTGTGATTACAGGCATGAGCCACTGTGCCTGTCTGTACTGGCTTCTTAAAACAAATCAAAATAAAACAAAAGAAACAGGTATGAGTAAAGTGATAAAGCTATTTCCTTTGTGAGACTTGTGTAACCAGTTTTTATTTGTGGATATATTTACTGTGTATAGCTTTTCACTGTATAGTTTTTATTAAAATAGATTCTGGCATGTTAAAATAAATAGACATATACTGAGAAATCCCCATACATCTACTGAAAACAGTTTCAAAAAGACCCATGGCTTATGGCTACAAATGTACAATCTTATCTAAAAGAGAACCTTCTCTTTGGTCCCCTTCTCCTTAGGAGAAGAACTTCTGCTTAACTTTATGTAACATATCCAAATCAAAGATTAGTACATTTTATTGGTGAAAGGTAAAGGTATGTAAGTGGATAAATGGAGTAAAGATAGAAAAAAGAAATCAGGCTGGGGGCAGTGGCTCCAGCACTTTGGGAGACCGAGGTGGGAGGATTGCTGGAGCCCAGGTGTTCAAGATCAGCCTGGGCTACATGGTGAAACCCCATCTCTACAAAAAATACAAAAATTAGTCATGTGTGGTGTTGCGAGCCTGTTGGTCCCAGCTACCTGGGAGGCTGACATGAGAGGATTGCTGGAGCCTGGGAGGTCAAGCCTGCAGTGAGCCATGATCATGCCGCAGCACTCCAGTCTGGGTGACTGAGTCAGTCCGTCTCAAAAAAATGAAAAGAGAAGCTAGAATTTTCCACATTTGCTGAGAAGACTTTTAGGAAGGAGTTACCAGAAGCTATAATAGAAATTTATGTGCGACTTAATTTTTCAAAAAAAAAAAAACCCCCAAAAGCACACTGGTAACAGTTCTGAATGAGTTGTTTGGTCAAGAGTTTTTTGTTTTTGTTTTTTTTTTGAGACAGAGTTTTGCTCTTGTTGCCCAGGCTGGAGTGCAATGGCACAATCTCGGCTCACTGCAACCTCCGCCTCCCAGGTTCAAGCATTTCTCCTGCCTCAGCCTCCCGAGTAGCTGGGATTACAAGCGTGTGCCACCACGCCTGGCTAATTTTTGTATTTTTAGTAGAGACAGGGTTTCTCCATGTTGGTCAGGCTGGTCTCCACTGACCTCAGGTGATCCGCCTGCCTTGGCCTCCCAAAGTGCTGGGATTACAGGCATGAGCCACCCTGCCCAGCCTGGTCAAAAGTACTAAAACTATTAAAAAGATTGAATTACCTACAAACTTTGATCTTTTCAAAGCAAGAGAATGTAAATTAATGGAGAAGAGTGTTCTGTAGTTAACATAAAAAGAAAGAAACTGACATTGTGGCATGGGCAAGATAGCAGAGGATTGAAGACCCAGTTTTTGCCTTTTTTCCCCCTTTTCCTGAGGACTTAAACTTTATTTTGGAACAAGTGGCAGGTTTGTTTTTGTTAAATGGTTGAAAAGTGTTTGTATGTTACCTCTCAGATATTACTCAGTATAAATTATTTCTTAAAAACATATGAAGTTGTTTGGGTAAGAATGCCCTTAGTAATTACTGTGCCTAAGTGAGCCAGCCCATATTTTGTCAGATATTTTTTAAGAAATGATCCAGATCAAATCAACTATTTTGAGGAATGCGAATATATATCCAGTTACAACTGGAAAAGAATGTTAAGAATATAAGCTGTGTTAAGAAACAGGAAGATTCTCTTGTTATATCATGCTGCTACCAATCTGTAGTTTCTGTGACTCAGGAACAGGAGTATAAGCAATGACATAGTGATAACTGTTACTGTTATATTTTGATTTTTGATTTTAAAATAACCACACTTTAAAAACTGGATGCTGGGCCGGGCATGGTGGCTCATGCCTGTAATCCCAGCACTTTGGGAGGCTGAGGCATGTGGATCACTTGAGGTCAGGAGTTGGAGACCAGCCTGACCAACATGGTGAAACTCTGTCTCTACTAAAAGTACAAAAATTAGCCGGTTGTGGTGGCAGACATCTGTAATCCCAGCTACTCAGGAGGCTGAGGCGGGAGAATCGCTTGAACCTGGGAGGTGGAGGTTGCAGTGAGCTGAGATCGCACCATTGCACTCCAGTCTGGGCGACAAGAGTGAAACTCCATCTCAAAAACAAAACAAAACAACAAAAAAAACTGGATGCTGAAAGGATGTTCTCAGATGGCAGAATCTGAGGATCTTCAGATTATTGGATCTGAAGATTATTATACAGGATCTTCAGTTATTTTGTTCAAAAACACAGGCTAGGATTCTGCCAGGAATATTCTTTCAGGAATGGTTAGCTTTTTTGGATAACAGTTTTTCATTCACATTTCTTCCCCATTTAATATATTTCTATCTTTTCTTTATACTTTTTCCTTGTTTTTGTGCATATAAAATAAATAGATCTATGTTTTTGAAACTATATCAAATTAAAAAACTGAATTAATTTTTAAAAATCTTTTTTTTTTTTTTTTTGAGATGGAGTCTCCCTCTGTAGCCCAGGCTGGAGTGCAGTGGCACGATCTCAGTTTACTGCAACCTCCGTTTCCTGGGTTCAAGTGATTCTCCTGCCTCAGCCTCCTTAGCAGCTGGGACTTACAGGCGTGCATCACCATGCCTGGCTAATTTTTGTATTTTTAGTAGAGACAGGTTTTCAGTGTGTTAGCCAGGATGGTCTTGATCTCCTGATCTCGTGATCCACCCACCTTGGCTTCCCAAAATGCTGGGATTACAGGTGTGAGCCACTGCGCCTGGCCTAATTTTTGTATTTTTACTAGAGACACGGTTTTGCCGTGTCGGCCAGGCTGGTCTCGAACTCCTGACCTTAGGTGATTGGCCCGCCTCAGCCTCCTGAAGTGCTGTGATTGCAGCCGCGAGCCACTACACCCAGCCAGGTTGAGCGTCTTTAATCTGAAAATCCCAAATTGGAAACGCTCCAAAATCTGAAACTGTTTGAACACCTAAGTAACACCATAAGTGGATAATTGTACCTGACTTCATGTGATGGGTTGCAGTCAAAACGCAGGTGCACAACATACAGTTTATTCAGTGTCCCCAAAGAGAAAAAACATCCTCCCGGTGCTTTTCAGCTGAGATGCATCTTTTCTATATATGCCCAGATTGCCCCATGCAAGTGTGCCCTCAAAGCGTAATAAGATGGTATGTGTGCAGACCAGATGTGTCAGTGGCAGGATCCCCATGATGCCCCCATGATGGGACCAAGACCTCTGTGTATCACTCACTTTTTTTTTTTTTTTTTTTTTTTTTTTGCTTATTCTCTGCTCTCTGACATGAAGATATTGTTGGAATTGTCAGAAAGTCCTACAGATATCCCTGTGGGTAAAACAAATAAGAAAAAGGGAAAGCATTACTAGCAAAGAAAGTCAAGCTGTTGGAAAAACTGAGTGATGTCTGAAATGTCTTACAGAAGAGTATGTTGTTGGAATGACCACTGTATATATGACCTGAAAAATACAGTAGGATAAATTATTAAAGTTCTAGGTTGAAAGTGATGGGCAGAAGTTAATGAAAAATAGAAAAGCACTGCATAAAGCTGAAAATGACCTTGATTAGATCTTGAAAGAGTAGATCCATCAGCATCACAGTGAACACATGCCACTTATTGGTATGCTAGTCATGAAGCAGAAAGATCAAGGCTGGGCGCAGTGGCTCACGCCTGTAATCTTCGCACTTTGGGAGGCTGAGGTGGGAGGATCATGTGAGCCCAAGAGTTCAGTACTGGTCTGGACAACATAGTGAGACCCCATATCTAAAAAGAAAGATCAAGCATGATGAACTGAAAATTGAAGAGAACTGTGAATATTCAACAGGCTGGTTGCAGAAATTTAAGAAGAGACATGGCATTAAATTATTATTTATTTATTTATTTTTTTGAGACAGCATCTCACTCTGTCACCCAGGCTGGAGTGCATGGCGTGATGATAGGTCACTGCAGCCTTCATCTCCTGAGCTCAAGTGAGCCTCTCACCTCAGCCTCCTGAGTAAGGGACTACAGGTACATGCCACCATGCCCGGCTGATTTTTTTTTTTTTTTTTTTTTTTTTTTTTTTTAGTTTTTTAGTAGAGACCAGGCCTTGCTATGTTGCCCAGGCTGTTCTCAAACCCTTGAGCTCAAGCAGTCCTCTCACCTGTCTCCCAAAGTGCTGTGATTACAGGCATGAACGACTGTGCTGGGCTTACTAAATTTTAACAGATTTGTGTTGAACCATCTGCTGATCATGAAGCAGCAGAGAAATTTATTGACAAGTTTTCTAGGGTCGTCACTGATGACAATCTGATGCCAGAACAAGCCTGTAATGCTGATGAAACATCACTGTTTTGGCGTTATTGCTCCAGAAGGATACTGACTACAGCTGATGCAAGGGCTCCTGTAGGAAGTAAGGATGCTAAGGACAGAATAACTGTTCTGGAATGTGCTAATAATGCAGCAGGCATGCATAAGAGTAAACTTGATGTAATGGGCAAAAGCTTGTATCTTTGCTGTTTTCAAGGAGTGAATTTCTTACCAGTCCATTATTATGCTAACAGAAAGGCGTGGTTCACGAGGGACATCTTTTCTGATTGGTTTCACAAGCATTCTGTACTACTGTTCATGCTCACTGCAGGGAAGCTGGACTGGATGATGACTGCAGGATTCTTTATTCCTTGATAACTGTTGTCATCCTGCAGCTGAAATTCTCATCAGAAATGTTCATGCCATGTACTTTTCCCCAAATGTGACTTAATTCAGCCATGTGACCAGGGTATCCTTAGATGAGTATCCTTAGATGAATGAAGAGTAAATGTAAAAACACCTTCAGCAGCACACTAGCAGCAGTGAACAGAGGTGTGGGTGTGGAAGCTTTTCAAACGAAATTTTAGCATGAAGGATGCCATGAATCAAGATGATTGTGATTATAGTGATGATGAAGATTGTGATGTTAACACTGCCGAAAAAGTGCCTGTGGATGACGTGGTAAAATCGTGTCAGTGTTTAAAATCAGAGAGAGAACATGGTGAAATCATGCCAGTTTATAAAATTGAAGAAAGACTTCTAAGACAGAAAATGTTGTTAATGAGGTAGATAACTCTGGAGCAAACATTTTAAAAAAGCCATCCAGAAGAATGCCTCCACATTCTTAGAGGATCCACTTCTGGGTCTCTCAACTGCTTCTGTTGTTTCTTTTCACCCCCCAAAATAAATACAGTGTTCAGTAATTTTTTAGTGAGAACATAGCGTTGTAGATGGAGACTGAAAGCCTGACGTTGTTGTTAACAGTTGATTCAGATATTCTGGTGATGCTCCTGTGCTCTTAGTTACCCCAAACACATTATTTTTTCACTTATTAATGGTATGTCATATTTTTTAATGTTAAGTCCTTATGTGTGAATAAGTGTAAGGATAAGGTTGCTTATTGGTAGCATATAAATTGAGAGTCAGGAATGATGCTAATGCCACACAATCATACATTATCCACATGGGTGGCTGAGAAGGTGACACCTTGGTTTCTGATGCTTCAATGTATACAAACTTTGTTTCATTCACAAAATTTAAAAAATATTGTATAAAATTACCTTTAGGCTAGGCCAGCCACATTGGCTCATGCCTGTAATCCCAACACTTTGGGAGGCTCAGGTGGGAGGATGGCTTGAGCCCAGGAATTTGAGACCAGTTGTGGGAAATATAGTGAGACTTCGTCTCTACAGAAAATTTTTGAAAGAAATTAGCCCAGTCTGGTGGCACATGCCTGTAGTCCCAGCTATTTGGGAGACTGAGGTGGGAGGATTGCTTGAGCCCAGGAGGCGGAGGTTGCAGTGAGCTGAGATGCACCACTGCTCTCCAGCCTGGGTGGCAGAGTGAGACCCTATCTCAAAAAACAACAACAAAAACCCACAAATTATCTTTAGGCTATGTGTGTAAGGCACATATGAAATGTAAATGAATCTTGTGTTTAGACTTGTGTGCCATCCCCAAGATGTCTCATTATGTATATGCAAATATTACAAAATCTGAACAAAATCCTAAACCTGAAACACTTCTGGTCTGAAGTATTTTGGATAAGGGATACTCAGCCTGTTGAGATGGAGTCTCACTCTGTTGCTCAGGCTGGAGTGTAGTGTCGTGCTCTCAGCTCACTGCAACCTCCGCCTCCTTGTTTCAAGTGATTCTCCTGCCTCGGCCTCCTGAGTAGCTGGGATTATAGGCGCCCGCCACCACACCCAGCTAATTTTTGTATTTTTAGTAGAGATGGGGTTTCACCATGTTGGCCAGGCTGGTCTCGAACTCCTGACCTCAAGTGATCCACTGACCTCGGCCTCCCAAAGTGCTGGGATTACAGGCGTGAGCCACCGTGCCCGGCCCATTTCTTCATTTTCATGACAGTAGGTATTCTTCAAGCACTTAATAGGTGCTAAGCAGATATTTTTCCCATTTAATATGTACAGTCAATTTGAAAAGAGAGTGATATTCTTTTGCATAGAAACAGACTAGAATAATTAAATAATTCACAGATGTACTAGAATTGGTGATGTTAATCTAAGATTTTCTGACTTCAGAGTGTAATTGCATTCATATGATTGTAATCATTTAAATGGTGTCTTTAATTTTCTCCCTAAGTTATTCCCCCATTATTTTGGGGAAAAATTATATGTGTGTTTTATCATATCTTTCCTACTGAGTATCTTGTTTTAGCCCTCCCAGGATCTTTTCTCTCCTCCTCTTAACGGCAGTAGCATCTTGATTTTCTTGTAGGGAATCACCTTTTCTGCCATTCTTGAGTTCCATATGGTTTGGATGAGGCTGACTTACCCCTGGGACTGATGTCTGGCCATTGGTCACAGTGAGTGAGTGGTTCAGGGATCCCTCTGAGATTTGGTTGGTTGAGTTCTTGGGAAAGAGATTTCTTTTCTCTAGGGTAGCTAAGCTAATAGCCTAAAGTGGGAAGCAGCTACCATATGGGGAGAGCTTGCCTGTGAGTGATCGTATATGCATTTGTGTGAGACATACAGAGTGATGGATGAGAATTATTTGTTTACTTGGATCCAGCTGTGCATGCTCTAAAAAAACCTACTTGAGCCGAAAAGTACCCTTTTTTGCTCAAGCCCATTTAAGTTGGATTTTTATTACCTGGAACCAAAAGCTTTGACTAACGCTGTTTTTTTTGTTTGCTTTTTTATTTGTTTGTTTGTTTTTGAGATGGAGTTTCACTCTTGTTGCCCAGGCTGGAGTGCAATGACGCGATCTTGGCTCACTGCAACCTCCGTCTCCCAGGTTCAAGCAATTCTCCTGCCTCAGCCTCCCTAGTAACTGGGATTACAGGCGCCCGCCACCATACCTGGCTAATGTTTTATATTTTTAGTAGAGACGGGGTTTCACCATGTTGGCCAGGCTGGTCTCCAACTCCTGACCTTAGGTAATCCACCTGCCTCGGCCTCCCAAAGTGCTGGGATTACAGGCATGAGCCACCGTGCCCGGCCTGTCTAACGCTTTTGTATTGTTTTGAGACGGAGTCTCACTCCATTGCCTAGGCTGGAGTGCAATGGTGCGATGTTGCCTCACCACAACCTCTGCCTCCCAGGTTCAAGCGATTCTCCTGCCTCAGCCTCCCGAGTAGCTGGGATTACAAGCATGCACCACCATGCCCAGCTAATTTTGTATTTGTTTTAGTAGATACGGAGTTTCTCCATGTTGGTTAGGCTGGTCTTGAACTCCCGACTTCAGGTGATCCGCCCGCCTCGGCCTTCCAAAGTGCTGGGATCACAGGCATGAGACATAGCCCCTGGCCATCTAATGCTGTTTTTATTTTATTTTAATTTATTTATTTACTTTTTTTTGAGATGGAGTCTCGCTCTGTTGCCCAGGCTGGAGTGAAGTGGCGCAATCTCAGCTCACTGCAACCTTCGCCTCCCGGGTTCAAGCAGTTCTCCTGCCTCAGCCTCCTGAGTAGCTGGGATTACAGGCATGCGCCACCAAGCCCGGTTAATTTTTTTGTATTTTTAGTAGAGACAGGATTTCACCATATTGGCCAGGCTGATCTCGAAATCTTGACCTTGTGATCCGCCCACCTTGGCCTCCCAAAGTGATGGGATTATAGGCATGAGCCATGCCGCCAGGCCCTAATGCGCATTTTAGTCCTCTTTCCCTCCCTTCTTTTCTTTCCCTTCCTTCCCTTCCTCTCTTCCCTCCCTTCCTTTCTTTCCTTCTACCCTACCTCCACCCCTCCCCCTTCCTCCCTGCCATCCTTCCTTTATTTCTCTCTCTCTTTCAGTCTCCACTGTCTTACCCTGTCCCTGTACCCCTCCACTCTGACAGGGTCTTGCTCTGTCGCCCATGCTGGAGTGCAGTGGTGTGATCAGTGAGTAGCTGACACCACAGGCATGTGCCATCATGTCCAGCTAATCTTTTATTATTTTTGTGGAGATAGGGTTTTCCTATGTTGCCCTGGCTGGTCTCTAACTCCTGAGATCAGGTGATTCTCCCGCCTTGGCCTCCCAAAGTGCTGGAATTACAGGTGTGAGCCACTGTGCCCAGCTAATACTGTTTTTTCTCTAGAAAGATACCTCTGTAAGGGCAGCAGAAAAGAAATAGCTCACTACAGGTAGAAAATGCAAAAAAAAAAAAAAAACAAAAAAATTATCTGGCCTTATGGAAATGGAGAAGGTTTGTTTACCTGGGATGATACTGTACTAGAAAGGAATAGTAGGGAACAGTATGGGGGAAGATCTACTTAATTTCAGGAAGTAGAAAAAATAGACTTAACCACTTCAAGCCATTCTCTTATTCTTTTTTAGTGAATTCTTCAGTCACCTGTGAATACTAAGATGTTAGTATAGATATATATATGTGTGTATATATGTGTATATATAGTACATATTTGAATCTTGCAGAGTTAATTGTAGTTATTTCTATCTCACAAGACATTTTAGACAAAGAAATAGTATTGTAATTGTTGGTTATGATACTACAACCCACAGACATGATTTAAGTAAGTAGAAGAGTTTAATTAGTGTATTATTGAAATAAAAAGAACAGACATCCATTCCCAAAGCCATCCCCTGTACTTTTTTATTACTTGGAAATGTTAAAGTCTTAAATTCCAGTATGCCATTATCCCATGTGTTTTGATAGATGTTAATTTTATATGTGGGTAAACAGTTGTGTGAATTGATGCTGCTATAAATTTATCGTGTCCAGCTTCAGCTGGACTCTCAGTGCTGGGAATTCCTTTGTGTATTCCTGGTTGACCCCTGCAGTTTTACCACAGTGGCTCTTTAGCCTCTATGTACTCCTACTTCTCTCTCAGCTGATGATCTTGTCACCTGCAGAACAGTGAAAATTTAGGCTATTGAAAGTGAATATTCCACAGCATCCTCCCTTTTACCCAGGACTACTTAGAAAATTTTAGAAAAATACTGCCTAAAGCATTGTTTCAAAGTATCGATCGCTTGAACAAAACCACTACCCTAGATGATCTTGGGCAGGGTAGGGGAATCTGTATTTTTAACAAGTGTCTCAAATGATGCTTGGACACACTGAAGTTTGGAAACCACAGGCATGTGAATAAGATTACTTAACCAGCATGCAAGATTCTCCAAGATATCTGATCCCAGGCTATTTCTTCAGTCTCACCTCTCTCTGTATATCCTGCCCAGTCCCTATTCCCTAACCCCTGAAGTCTTCTTACCGTAAAATAGCTCACTCTTTTTCTAGTGTATCAGGCTAAAATTGAGTAAGAGGTAGTGTTCTGTTTGTTGTGATTCAAGTTATTTAAGGAAAAATAAAAACTAAGATGAGAAAGAGGGAGTGTTAATTTTTGGACACAGTTTGGTGTACCCTTAATGACTTTAACACAGTGATTTTTAAAAGAGGTTAGGTGGGAGGAATTGTGCATTTGAGAACCACTCTATGAGAAGTATTAGAGATAGTAAGGACTGTAATTTTTCTATTTGTGTGAATTGTGATGAGACACGTGAAACGTGACCTTTAGCAGGTGAAACATTTTATCTAGTTTTACTTCAAAATGTAGTGCTTTCCTTTTTGTTCAGAACATGTTACTCTGAGGTTTCTGAAGCACCAGCAAATGGATTAAGTAAAGGGCTGGGGATTTTCGACAGACAAATTGGTAAAAGTTGGAGGTGGGGCAGCAGGCAGAAAAAGAAGACCTTTTAGATTGTATGTGAGTATAAAATGTTCATGTTCCTTCCAGAACTGCAGGGATACTTACTGACATACTATGTGTGTGACACAGTTTGCTAGAGAAACAAACCAGCCATAAATAATTATAGGCATAATAAAGGGTGAGACTATCATGAATTTCCTCACAGTGGTGCTGCGGTCAGAAAGAGATATTCAATATGATTGTCACCATTCTGGCTAGCATTTAGTAATTAGACTTGTCATTACTTTTGGGGATGATCATAATGTGGAGTATCATTAGGGAGGGGAAAATTTTATGAATGTTTGGATACTTAGCGTTTTTTGTTTTTTTTTTTTTTAATAACTCTGGGAGTTTCTAATATTGTTTATATTTTGCTATCAGGACCTCACAGATTCGTACTTTTAGCAAGCATGAATGAATTTGTAACTTAGATTCCAGAACCCTGCCTGGCAGATGGCCTGGTGGATAGGGCCATCCGTGTCCATTACACAGATACAAATTATTCTTTTTCTACTGGCTCTCCCTGTCCTTTGCTAAATTTGAGAAAATAACCTTAAAAAAGTGTGGTTCTTTTCTCAGCCATACGGCACATTGCAGTATTGTGCTTGTGGCAGCACATTGCAGTATTGTGCTTGTATCAGGACACTTTGTATTGCAAATGATAGAAACCCAACTCAGGTTAGTTTAAGTCAAAAAGGTCATCTTGTGGGTTTATGAACTCGGAAGTTCAGAGCATAAAATGAGGTTCTGACATGACAGGATCCAGGAGTTTTAACTGATATCATCAGGAATGTTTCCTTATTTCCATCGGTAAGCATTTCGTTGTACTTTTGGCTTTGTTCTTTGGCAAGTATGATGGTAAAGATGGTCAGTGGCATCTGTTGCCCGGCTGGAGTGCAATGGCACAATCTTGGCTCACTGCAACCTCAGCGTCCTGGGTTCAAGCAATTCTCCTGCCTCAGCCTCCCAAGTAGCTGGGATTACAGGCGCCTGCCACCACATCTGGCTAATTTTTTTGTATTTTTAGTAGAGATGGAGTTTCACCATGTTGGCCAGGCTGGTCTCGAACTCCTGACCTCAGGTGATCCACTTGCCTCAGCCTCCCAAAGTGCTAGGATTATAGGTGCGAGCCACCGCGCCCAGCCTAGACTTGTATCATTCTTAAAGTCCACAATCCCAGAAGGAGACGTGTCTCTTTCCTTTTTTTGAGACCGAGTCTCGCTCTGTCGCCCAGGCTGGAGTGCAGTGGTGTGATCTTGGCTTACTTCAAATTCTGGCTTCTAGGTTAAAGTGATTCTCATGCCTCAGCCTCTTGAGTAGCTGGCACCACAGGCATGTGCTACCAAACCTGGCTAATTTTTTGTATTTTTAGTAGAGAAGGGGTTTCGCCATATTGCCCAGGCTGATCTCAAACTCCTGAGCTCAAGCAGTCCACTCTTGGCTTCCCAAAGTGGTGGGATTACTGGTGTGAGCCGCCGCACCTGGCCTGATGTGTCTCTTTCTGTATAGTACCAGCCAAACTGAGTGGATGGAAGGACATTGGCCAGGCTTGGGTCATGTGGCCCATCCCCGAGCCAGTCAGTATGGCCAATGGAGTGTGGTTCTCTGACTTGACCAGGGACAAGTGCCTGCATTTGGAGAGGGGCTTAAGATCAGCCTTCCCTTAGGGCTTGAAGGAGAAGAGTGGTTCTTCAAATGAAAATTGGATGCTGTTACCTAAGAGAAATGGATATAGGTTAGGCAAAAATTGATAAATATTCTAACCATGAATCTAGATCTAATTTTGAAGAAATTGACTGACTTGGGCCATGTGGTGGGTTGAATTGTGTCCCCCAAAAAGATACATTGAAGTCTTAACCTCCAGTGCCTGTGAATTTTAGCTTATTTATATATAGGGTCTTTGCAGTTAAAATTAAGATTAAGTCATACTATATTAGGGTGGCCCCTAATCCAACAAGTGATAACTCCAGAAGAAGTGGGAAACGAGGATACAGACACGGAAGATGGAGGCAGGGATTAGAGTTACACTGCCACAAGCCAAGGAATGCCAAGGATTGCTGGCAACCACCGGAAGCTAGGAAGAAACAAGGAAGGATTATTTTCTAGAGCCTTTGGCGGGAGCATGGCCCTGTCAATACCTTGGTTTCTGACTTCTAGCCTCTAGAATCACAATGTTGTTTTCAGCCAGTTACCCAGTTTGTGGTAATATGTTCCAGCAGTCCTAGAAAGTTAGTACAGACTATATTTGGCACATGCTGAAATTTACTTTTGGGTAAGTCCATCGTTTTGAAATAAAATGCTGACTGTAAGTTTTCCTGGTGCATATCTTCAGAAAATGTGATGTTAATTTGTGGTTGGTTATATTTATGGAACTTTACATTTTAGTCTATAGTTACAATTTAGCTGAACCTGTGTTCCTAGTTGATGGACAGCTAAACATTTCTTAGCATGTCCTACTCAGCAGTTATGTGTGAAAACAAATAGAAGAAATAAAGTGAAACGGCTACAGTAAATACATGCCAATATCCTGAGTATAAAAGAAAGAGTATGTTTGGGGCAATTAGCTGTTGAGGTAGGGGCAGTTAGTATTTTGGTGAGTCTAAACAAAAACTTAATAACTTGAATGATATTTCCGGGTTCTAGTTCATTTTCAGCAAACAGAGTTGGATAACACCTTTAAGGTTGGCTGGACTTTGAAAAAAACATGTTATGAATATTCTTTTGGTTTCTAATTTATAGAAAGTGGGTATCTTCTTGTCTGTAATTCTTGTTCAGAACCTTTGTGGTGTGACAAATTCATTTTTGAGGAACCTCAGACTACTGGAAAAACAGATTTTAGGAGACCTATGCAAGTACTTTTAAATACATATGCTTTCCCTCACAGCCCCACTAAAATTCACTAAAATGAAATAGCAGTAAGTAAAGAAAATGTCACAAGTTCGTAGTGATGAATGCGGTAAGCTTTTAACACTTATAAATATTTTTGACAGTGGTAGTGTGAGTGTGGGAAAACAAAATCTGTTTTTCCTCTGCTCACACCATATTACAATAATCACAGTCTTCAACACAGAACAGTTCTGTGACCAAATGTGGGTTTTTTCCCCCACCAACAAGCAGGCAGTCAGTTCTGCAGTGGACACCAGGTAGGTCTCTTCTCTTCTCTTTTCTCTTTTCTCTTTCCTCTTTTCTCTTTTTTCTTTTCTTTGAGACAGGGTGTCTCACTCCGTCACCCACGCTGGAGTTCAGTGGTGCGATCACAGCTCACTGTATCCTCCACCTCCTGGGTTCAAGTGATTCTCCTGCCTCAGCCGCCCGAGTAGCTGGGGTTACAGATGTGTGCCATCACACCCGGCTAATTTTTGTATTTTTAGTACAGATAGGGTTTTGCCATGTTGGCCAGGCTGGTCTTGAGTGATCTGCCCACTTCGGCCTCCCAAAGTGCTGCGATTGCAGGTGTGAGCCACTGCGCCCAACCAAGGTGGGTGTCTTCTAACTCAATTCCAACACTTATCTACCTGGAGATACCATCAGATCCCACATGTAAGGTCTCCATCTCTAAGACTGACCCTCCTCCTTCAGACAGCAGTCTTAAGTCTGGGCCTCTGGAACTTCTTACTGACTGTCTTCAAGTTGGGGTTCCCATAACTCCCTCTTTGCATTTGATTACTTTGCTAGAGTAGCCCACAAAACTCAGGGAAGCACTTATTTACAGTTACTGGTTTATTATAAATGATATTACAAAGATACAGGTGAAGAGATGCATAGGGCAAGGCATGGAGGAAGGGGCACAGAGCTTTCATGCTCTCCCTGGGCACACTACTCTCCAGGAGCCTCCACATGTTCAGGTATTTGGAAGCTCTCCAAACCCAGTCCTTTTACGTTTTTATGGGAGGTTTCATTACACAGACATGATATTTTTTTCTTTTCTTTTTTTTTTTGAGATAGCGTCTCACTTTGTTGCCCAGGCTGGAGTGCTGTGGCATTACCTTGGCTCACTGCAGCCTCGACCTGAAGCAGTCCTCCCACCTCAGCCTCCTTTGTAGCTGGGACTGTAGGTATGCACCACCATCCTCAGCTAATTTTTCTATTTTTTGAAGAGATGGGGTTTCACCATATTACCCAGGCTGGTCTCAAACTCCTGACCTCAAGTGATCCGCCCGCCTCAGCCTCCCAAAGTGCTGGGATTACAGGCATGCACCACCAAGTCCGGCCACGTAGGAATGATTGGTAAACTATTGGCCATTGGTGATCAACTTAACCTTCAGCCCTTTTCCCTTCTCCAGAGTTTCGAAGGTGGGTTGCATGTCTCAACCCTCTAATCCTGTCTTGGTCTTCCTGGTGACCAGCTCCCATCCTGAAGCTACCTAGGAATTGCCAGCCCCTGTCAACTCATTAGTGTACAAAAAGACAACACTTTGTAGTCTCTAAGGATTTTAGGAGTTAAAGAGGGTCCAAGACCAAATATATATTTCAGAATATCACAAGTATCTTTTTTAAAGTTTAGTAATATGTTTTCTTTCTTTTTTTGAAACAGAGTTTTGCTCTTGTGGCCCAGGCTGGAGTGCAATGGCGTGATCTCAGCTCACTGCAACCTCTGCCTCCTGGGTTCAAGCAATTCTCCTGCCTCAGCCTCCCAGGTAGCTGAGATTACAGGCACCCACCACCACATGCCCAGCTAATTTTTGTACTTTTAGGAGAGATGGGGTTTCACCATGTTGGCCAGGCTGGTCTCATACTCCTGACCTCAAGTGATCTGCCCGCCTCAGCCTCCCAGAGTGCTGGGATTAGAGATGTGAGCCACCACACCCAGCCGAAGTAATATGTTTTCTTTCTTTCTTTTTTTTTTTGAGATGGAGTCTCACTCTGTTGCTCAGGCTGGAGTGCAGTGGCGTGCTCTCAGCTCACTGCAACCTCCGCCTCCTTGTTTCAAGTGATTCTCCTGCCTCAGCCTCCTGAGTAGCTGGGATTACAGGCACGCGCCACCACACTTGGCTAATTTTTGTAGTTTTAGTAGAGACGGGGTTTCACCATGTTGGCCAGGCTGGTCTCGAACTCCTGACCTCAAGTGATCTACCCACCTCGGCCTCCCAAAGTGCTGGGATTACAGGTGTGAGCTACCACGCCTGGTCCATCTTATGAATTTTCTGATTTTTTCACATTCAGAATTCGTTTTCTGGGAATTGATTCTAAAAGTTTGATTGCATTGTTAGTGCTGTGGAAACGTGAAGTGTGTGGATTGGGATGGCATGATCAGGTTTTTCTGAGGTCAACCTTTTTCAAGAAAGCATAGACTGGTGTTGTGCAGTCTTTAAACTGCTTTAAAGGAGTTTAGAAAAATTGCTCAAATTTTGCCCAAAGGCTTGGTCTTGTATTTACCTTAGGCGTTTGCTAAAATAGTTTTTCTCTAGTAAGTTTAAGTTGAGATTTTTGGTTTGATTTAGTATGTTCTACAGAATGCTAGTTGCCTTCTTTCATGATGCTATCTTTTGTCTCTAACCTGCCTATTTTATCTTTTGTTTTTGGCACTTTATTCTTTCTGTATCAGTTAGCATTATGTTTACTGAATGTTGGAGGAACTGTTCTGAGCTTTTTGGTAGGAATGTCACTTTGTATGTTTACGTTCTGATGTGAAACACCTGTCCCTGAGCAGTTATGTTTCTACAGCTAATGATGCCATTAAATATTAACTTGGCAGTAGTTTATGAACCTTATTGCCTAATTTCTCAAGGTCCAATATCTTAGAAACTCCGGAAGCACATCATAAAATACACAACAGAGATTAAAGGTTATAAGAATAAATGTGCCCAACTAAGAAGGGACCAATAGGTAGAAGAATAAGGATAGGAAATAATGACACAGAGGACAGTCCAATATTCTGAGAGCCAAGTTGAAAAGGAGGTAGATACTTGAGTAATGACTCATAGATGGTAATCCAAAATGTTCTCTGTCAAATAAAGGTGTATTGACTTTCAGTTGATTTTTCAAACAAGGAAAAATCCTTATTTGCTTTGGGGACAGTCTTTGTTTAGATGGTGTGGTTGGATTGTATTTCTATTCACTGAGCCAAATGTTCTGTGAACATCTTTACTAGCTACCAAGCACTATGCGGGGATACGGTGATGTGCAAAGCAGACTGTTCCTGCTCGCATGGCACTTAGAATATAATGGGAAAAATAGGGACATCAGTTACACAAGGAACCAGATAAAAGCTCTGAAAAGAGACATTGTTCTCTGCGTGTATGTATGGTCATGCGCCTCATAACAATGTTTCAGTCAACAACAGACCGCATATATGACAGTAATCTTGTAAGATTATAATACTGTATATTTACCATACCTTTTCTGTGTTTAGGTATGTTTAGATATACACATACTTACCATTGTGTTACCATTGCCGACAGCATTCGGTACAGTGACATGCTGTAGGTTTGTAGCCTGTGAGCAATAGTCTAGGTGTGTAGTAGGCTATACCATCTAGGTTTGTGTAAGTACACCCTATGATGTTCACACAACAACACACTTATTGGCATATTTCTCAGACCATCTCCCTGTTGTTAAGCAGCTCAAGACTATAATTGTGTGTGAGTTGTGGGGTTGGATTGGAGTAATAGAAACTCAGAAGAATTTCTGAGAAAAGAAAATTTAATTTGAGAGACGAGAGATTAGTAGGTGTTAATTAACTACGGGAAGGAAGTAGGGGAAATGTGGTTGGTAGAAAGGACTGTAGGATATCAACATATATTTTCAGAAGACAGAAAAAGGAAAGTTAGATCTTAATTTCCCTCTTAAGACTCATTCTGGTTTATATAAAAATTTATATTTTCATCTCACCATTTGATGTACTTAAACATGCCTTTATAAGGTTCAGTTTTGACTGTGGACTGTTAGGCTGTTTTAAAAAAAAATAGGGAAACTGAAAATTGGAAGGGGGCACTGGATGAGTATATTGTTAAAATTTTATGGGAAGAAAAGATACAATTATACCTAGGCACTAGATATTTCTGTAAATGCATAGCTGTACAATTGCTCCCATTGGAGAAGCATGAAGGCATTCTTAGGCAGACATTCTGTCAGTTTCTCTCTCTTTCCAAAATCAAATAGTGATTTTTTTATCGCGTTTAATTGAGATACAATTAAAATGTACAGTAGTCATGACAGTTGTATACACCCCTATGGCCATCACCCAAAACAAGAAATAGAACACTTCTGAGCCAGGCGCAGTGGCTCACGCCTGTAATCCCAGCACTTTGGGAGGCTGAGGTGGGCGGATCACCTGAGGTCAGGAGTTTGAGACCAGCCTGGCCAACATGGGGAACCCTGTCTCTATTAAAAATACAAAAATTAGTTGGGCGTGGTGGCGGGCGCCTGTAATCCTAGCTACTTGGGAAGCTGAGGCAGGAGAATTGTTTGAATCTGGGAGGCAGAAGTTGCAGTGAGCCGAGATCGCGCCATTGCACTCCAGCCTGGGTGACAAGAGCGAGACTCCATCTCAAAAAAAAAAGGAAAAAGAAATAGAACACTGCCAGCCTCCTTGAAGGTTTGCTAATACCCTTTTCCGGCCAGTCTCTTACTGCCACAGTAACTGATTCCTATCATTATAAATTAGTTTGCCTGCATCTGGAGTTCATATAAAAGGAACTACACAGTATGTTTCTTTCTTTGTCAGGCTTTTGCTTAAACCTAATGTTTGTATGTGTTGCTCTGTTTATTAACAGTGCATTCCTTTTTTAGCGGATTTACTGAAATATAATTCATATAGCATATATTTCACCCATTTAAAGCGTTGTACAATTATATTTTTACTGTATTCACAGAGTTGTACAACCGTTACATGATCAAATTTTAGAATAGCCACTCCTCATTCTGTCTCCTTCCCTTACCCCAGCCATAGGCAATTATTAGTATACTTTGTCTCTATACATTTGCTTGTTCTGGACATTAGTTCATTCTTTTCTATTTCTGGATAGTATCCTTGTATGGCTATACCACAGTTTGTTTATCCATTTTGTTGCTGATGAGCATTTCGGTTGTTTGGAGGCTATTGTAAATAATGCTGCTATAAACATTTTTGTACAAGTCTTTTTGTGGACCATTATTCATTTCTCTTGGGTACATACCTAGAAGTGGAATTGCTGGGTCTTAGGTTGGAGATAGATGTATGTTTAATTTTATAAGAAATTGCCAAATAACTCTTTTTTTTTTGGAGATGGTGTTTTGCTCTTGTTGCCCAGGCTGGAGTGCAATGGCATGATTTCGGCTCACTGCAACCTCCCAGGTTCAAGCAATTCTCCTGCCTCAGCCTTCCTAGTAGCTGGGATTACAGGCACGCACCACCACACCCAGCTAATTATTTGTATTTTTAGTAGAGACGGGGTTTTACTGTGTTGGCCAGGCTGGTCTCGAACACCTGACCGCAGGTGATCCACCTGCCTCGGCCTCCCAAAGTGTTGTGATTACAGACTTGAGCCACCGCGCCCAGCCCCAAACAATTCTTGAAAGAGGTTATGCCACCAATTTACATTCCCACCAACAATGTATGAGAGATTGTTTTTTCCACGTTCTCCTAGATTTTTCGTATTTGTCAGTCTTTTCTATTACTATTATTATTATTTTTTGAGATGGAGTTTCACTCGTTGCCCAGGCTGGGGTGCAATGGCTCAATCTCGGCTCACCGCAACTTCTGTCTCCCAGGTTCAAGCGATTCATCTGCCTCAGCCTCCGGAGTAGCTGGGATTACAGGTGTGCTCACCTCGGTCTCCCAAAGTGCTGGGATTGTATTTTGAGTAGAAATGGGGTTTCTCCATGTTGGTCAGGCTGATCTTGAACTCCCGACCTCAGGTGATCCGCCCGTCTCCGCATCCCAAAGTGCTGGGATTCTGGGCGTGAGCCACTGCGCCCGGACAGTCTTTTCTGTTTTAAATATTGGCCAGGTGTGATGGGCTTCACCTGTAACCCCAGTACTTTGTCAGGCTGAGGTAGGAGGATCATTTGAGTCCAGGAGTTTGAGACCAGCCTGGGCAACCTATGGAGATCTTGTCTCCCCAAAGCATTTAAAAATCAGTTGGGTGTGGTGGCACGTACCTATAGTCCCAGCTACTCAGAACGCTGAGGTGGGAGGATCACTTGAGCTGAGGAGATGAAGGCTGCAGTGAGCTGTGATCATACCACTACATTCCAGCCTAGTTGACAGAGTGAAATTCTGTCTCAAAAATATATTTATAAGCTGAATGTGGTGGCTCACATCTGTAATCCCTTTGGGAGGCCAAGGCGGGAAGGCAGGAGGATGACTTGAGCCCAGGAGTTCAAGACTAGCCTGGATAACATAGCAAAACCTCATCTCTATTTTATATGTATGGATATATATTTAATCTACTTAATATGTAAAAATAATACAATATGTTTGTGTATAAATATATATAAATTTTAGAATATTTTGTCCGTTTTTTCAAGATAGCCTACTGGAATTTTAACAAAGATGATGTTGAGTATATTAATTTTTTTTTTCTTTTTTTGAGAGGGAGTCTCGCTCTTGTTGCTCAGGCTGGAGTACAATGGCACGATCTTGGCTCACTGCAACCTCCGCCTCCCGGGTTCAGGCGGTTCTCCTGCCTCAGCCTCCCGAGTAGCTGGGATTACAGGCATGCACCACTGTGCCTGGCTAATTTTGCATTTTTAGTAGAGACGGAGTTTCTCCATGTTTGTCAGGCTGGTCTCGAACTCCCGACCTCAGGTGATCCACCCACCTCGGCCTGCCAAAGTGCTGGGTGCAGTAGGCGTGAGCCACTGCACCTGGCTGAATATATCAATTTAATGGGGATGGATGTCCTAATAATATTGAGTTTTCCAGTATGCCATAAGGAGTGATTACTTTTTTCTTTTCTTTTGAGATGGAGTCTTGCACTGTTGTTCAGGCTGGAGTGCAGTGGCACGATCTTGGCTCATTGCGACCTCCACCTCCCAGGTTCAAGTGATTCTCCTGCCTCAGCTTCCCGAGTAGCTGGGATTACAGGCGCATGCCACCACCCCCGGCTAATTTTTTGTATTTTTAGTAGAGACAGGGTTTCACTATGTTAGCCAGGCTGGTCTCAAACTCCTGACCTCGTGATCCACCTGCCTCTGCCAAAGTGCTGGGATTACAGGCGTGAGCCACTGTTACCGGTCGGAGTGGTTACTTTTTAAAAAGTCATCAAATTCTTAAAATAAAGGACTGAAATTACAGTGTAGTTTTAGGTAACTGTCAGAAAAAACCCAGTCTAATGTTTCATATCAGATCAGATTCCCCCACCAGTATACTATTCTTTCATAGCACTTTTCATGATTTTTAATTTTGTATTTATAACCATTTCATTATTGTACATCTCCTCCAAGTTTTAAGCCTCTTGATGATAGGGACCGTCATCTGTCTTGTTCAGCATTGTATCCTAGCAAATAGGTTAATCTGACACACAGTGGGTGTCCAGTAAGTTGCTGGATAGATGAATTAATTGTTGGTTTTTGTTGTTGTTGTTGTTTTTTGAGAGAGTCTCACTCTTATCACCCGGGCTGGAGTACAGTGGTACAATCTTGGCTTACTGCATCCTCTGCCTCCCAGGTTCAAATGAGTCTCCCACCTCAGCCTCCAGAGTAGCTGGGATTACAGGCAACCGCCATCATGCCCAGATAATTTTTATATTTTTAGTAGAGACAGGGTTTCACCATGTTGGCTAGGCTGGTCTCAAAGCTCCTGACCTCAAGTGATCCCCCCGCTTCGGCCTCCCAAAGTGCTGGGATTATAGGAGTGAGCTACTGTGCCTGGTCTGTTTGTTTGTTTGGTTTGGCGCGGGGGTCAGAATCGTGCTCTGTCACCCAGGGTGGAGTGCAGTGGCGTGATCTCGGCCCATTGCAGCCTCCACCTTCTGGGTTCAAGTGATTCTTGTGCCTCAGCCTCCTGAGTAGCTGGGATTACAGGCATGTGCTACCACGGCCAGCTAATTTTTTTGTATTTTTAGTAGAGATGGGGTTTCACTGTGTCAGCCAGGCTGGTCTCAAAATCCTAGCCTCAAGTAATCGGCCTACCTTGGCCTCCCAAAGTGTTAGGATTACAGGTATGAGCCATCGTACCTGGCCTAAGTTTTGAATGAACAGAAATTAGTATCTCAGTAGTTCTTTCGTTCTTTCTTTTTTTTTTTTTTTTCTTTTTTTAGACAGAGTCTTGCTCTGTTGCCCAAGCTGGAGTGCCAGGGGCATGATCTTGGCTCACTTCAACCTCAGCCTCCCTGGTTCAAGCGATTCTCCTGCCTCAGCCTTCCAAGTAGCTGGGATTACAGGTGCACACCACCACGTTCAGCTATTTTTTGTATTTTTAGTAGAGACAGGGTTTCTCCATGTTGGTCAGGTTGGTTTTGAACTCCTGATCTGCCCACCTTGGCCTCCCAGAGTGCTGGGATTACAGGCATAAGCTGCTGTGCCCACCAGGATCTCAGTTCTTCTTAAGGAAATATTTAGGTACGCTGAACTATAAGCTTCATGAGGATGTATAGACTTACCTGTGGTGCTTATCATTAAGCCTAAACTAGTAAATGATGGGGCTCATAGGCAGGATCTGACTTCAAAGCCTAAACTTCTAACCATAAGTTCTTTGGTTTTTTTTTCTATTTGTTTTTGAGATGGAGTCTCACTTGTCGCCCAGGCTGGAGTGCAGTGGTGCGTTCTTGGCTCACTGCAAGCTCTGCCTCCTGAGTTCGGGCCATTCTCGTGCCTCAGCCTCCTGAGTAGCTGGGACTACAGGCGCCCGCCACCACACCTGGCTAATTTTTTGTTTTTAGTAGAGACGGGGTTTCACCAGGATGGTCTCGATCTCCTTACCTCATGATCTGCCCGCCTCGGCCTCCCGAAGTGCTGGGATTACAGGCATGAGCCACCGCACCCGGCCCTAAACCATAAGTTTTGACTTCTACTGTAAGAAGGAAAGATTTAAACAAACGAACAAACAAAAAAACATTAAATTACAACCATAATAAACAAAAAAGCACTAAACTAAATTACAACCATAATAAAATCTCCCAAAGTCCGTAGGCACTGACATATTACAGCCTTGCCAAATCAGAACAGATTTCTCATATGTTGTCAATTTACCAGACATAAAGAGTAGCTCAGATCTCATAGACTCTTCAGATCTCATAGACTAATTTCAAGTCTTTTTAAAGTTTTGAAAAATATGTGCTATTTGGAATTATATCATCCTCGAATATTAAACCTGAGCTCAAAAACCTATTGTTTGATATTGGAAATAGTTAACTCCAGTTTTCTTCTATTAAGATAAAATTCTTTCATCATGTCTGTGATGAAATAATACTCCTATTGCTAAAATAATATACTCCTATTGCTTTGTCTTCCCCTTCTCCCCTCCTAGTCAGTCTTTAGTCATTCTATTTAGAACCAAGTCGCTCATGAGTTTAAGAATTAGAGCAGCAAGAAATTGGGCTAGAGATGTACAAAAGCTTTGGACAATAGTAGTTTTGCTTGTCCTCATTCATATTAGAAGTGCTGTTAATTTACTGATAAATTCTAGGACGGAAGACAAATCTTTGCAACTGGTACCATATCAGTCGGTAATAATTTGTTTTCCTTAGACAATATTGAGCTCCCGAAGTACAGAACAATGAGTAGATGTGAACCAAGATGCTGGGATTTTTTAAGTTTCAAATATGTGTGTGTATATATAAGAGACAGGATCTTGTTCTGTTGTCCAGGCAGGAGTGCAGTGGCATGATCATAGCTCACTGCAGCCTTGAACTCTCAGGCTCAAGAGATCCTCCTGCCTTAGCCTCTCAAGTAGCTAGGCCTATAGGCATGTGCCACACCTGGCTTTTTTTTTTTTTTTTTTCCTCTTGTAGAGACAAGGTTTCCCTGTGTTGCCCAGGCTAGTCTCAAACTCCTGGCCACTAGTGATCCTCCTGCGTTGGCCTCCTGAAATGCTGGGATTACAGTGTGAGCCACCACTCCCAGGCTCAATTTTTTTTTTCCTAAAGAATCAGAATAGGAAAAAGTCACTTTATTTAGACCTTTACTTTTTTCTTTTTTTGAATCAGGGTCTCACTCTGTCGCCCAGGCTGGAGTGCAGTGTCACGATCTCGGCTCAGTGCAACCTCTGCTTCCTGGACTCAAGTGATTCTCCAGCCTTAGCCTTGAGAGTAGCTGGGACTACAGGCGTGAGCCACCACGCCTGGCTAATTTTTTTTTTTTTTTTTTTTGGTAGTTTTTGTAGAAACGGAGGTTTCGCCATGTTGCTCAGGCTGGTCTTGAACTCTTGAGCTCAAAGCAAACCGGCATGCCTTGGCCTCCCAAAGTCCTGGGATTACAGGTGTGAGCCACAAGCCTGGCCTATTTAGACCTTTTCTAAGGAGATTAAAAAATTAGTTGATAAAATTATTTTTAAAAAGTAGCTGCAGTAGTTCATCAGTTATTGTTGAACCATGATATTGTAGGCAGAAAGGAGGAGGAGCATTTTGGGAGGTATATCTTACAAAACAACAACAGTAAACAAACTGATTTAATAACCTTCTGAAGTCACAATATCTGCCACTCTATAGAGTCAAGATAGAATCACGGTCCTCAGTTCATCTTCTCCCCGGGAAGTTTTGTAACTTTTGGTGGAGTCCCAAATAGATTGACATAGTCCATGCCACATAGAAGCAGTTCTTCTAACCAGAAACACCTGAGATGAGTACTGCTCCTAAAATACTAGCCCTGTAGCTTGCCCCACAGCTGTAGCTAACTCACATGCTACTGTCTCTACATAGGTAGCCATGTCTGATAGTCTATATAGCTGGAGTTAGGTGTGAACTCTGTTGTGAGGGCACATGTGGCTTATGCCATTACCGCAGTGTCAGTAAAAAGTGTTGCTGAACCTGTGGAAATTTCGGATATACCATCGGTATCAACAGCCACACAGTTTAGACTTTGTTACTATGAGATTTTAAGTGTCCAAAGAATCAGGGTGACCTGAACTGAGTGAGGATTTCAGCAAGATACAGAGGCAGTGCTGTTTACAAATAAAGGAGTAGGCTGGGTGTGGTGGCTCACACCTGTAGTCCTGGCGCTTTGGGAGGCCGAGGTGGGCGGATCGCTTTAGATCAGAAGTTCGACGCCAGCCTGGGCAACATGGTGGAACCCTCTCTCTACAAAAAATCAGCTGGGCGTGGTGGTACGCACCTGTAGTCCCAGCTACTTGGGGGACTGAGGCAGGAGGATTGCTTAAGCCTGGGAGGTCTAGGCTGCAGTGAGTCGAGATCACACCACTGCACTCCAGCATGAGACTCTGTCTTAAAACAAAACAAAACAAAAACAGGAAAATTACTCTAAGGAGGAAGCTAAATTAACATTAAGACCATAACTGACAAAATTATAATGAAGATAAAGACTACCAGTTAATTCTTCTTATAATAATAATAGCCTTAGTGTTTCAGAATCACAATAGAGGAAGATGTTCGTATTGTATAAGCTGTTTGGGGTTAGGCAGATATTTATGTGATTTCAAATGAGATTTGTATTTAAAAGGTTATTTTTTATTATAATAGTAGCTGTTTTTTTAAAAAACCAAATACTATAGTATTAGATGACAGCAGGGTTACCCCAAATCCCGTATGCAGAAATAACTGCCATTATTAACACTGTAGACAACTTTTATTGCATAGATACAGATAGAAGGGTGAGCAAAGGGCTAAAAGGGGTGAGTGGAAGGATGGGTGAGTGGAAGGATGGATGGTTGGAAGGATAGACATGATTTTAATAAAAATGGGGTTACATTATATATGCTGCTTGTATTTTTAAATACTTTGATTCTATTTGAATTTAGCAGAAAGGGAAATTGAAGCCATTGGTACCATGAAGTAAATGTTAATTCACAGCAGGAAGTACTGTAATTAGTTTCTAAAAGCTGCTTCTAAGTTTTTGGGGAAAAACATTATGAGGGGAAAAAAACTAAGTCATTGGGATTTTTTTAACTTTCCATTTTAGACAGTGGTTGTGCTTTGAAAGGTGAGGAAATTAGTATTCTAACATTTCATCACTTTTTCCCTGAATTGCTGAGTTAGTAAATTATTTTAGTTTTATTCTCTCCAGGTTTATGAAATTTACATTCTTTTCTTTAATCCTAATTCCGGTGGTTGTGTTAAATTGATTCTTTATTTGAATAGATTCAGTGCTAAGTAAGTTGTTTTGTTTTTGGATATGTATATATACACACATACACACACACACACACACACAGACACACATATATATATATATATATTTTTTTTTTTCTTTTTTTTGAGACAGGGTCTCCCTCTGTGGCCCAGGCTGGAGTGCAGTGGTGCAATCTCGGCTCACTGTAACCTCCGCCTCCCTGGTTCAAGCGATTCTCCTGCCTCAGCCTCCTGAGTAGCTGGGATTACAGGAGCCTACCACCACAGTCCAGATGATTTTTATAGTTTTAGTAGAGATGGGGTTTCACCATATTGGTCAGGCCGTAAATAAGTTGTTTTGATGTTAATTCTGTGGTGAACAATGATTAAAATATTATATTATATTAAATTAAAATATTAAAGGGTGTGGGGGAAGGGATAGCATCATGGAGTTTTTAGAAAACCAGCTGTTGGGTTCACTGAGGGACATTCATGAGCTTACGCCAACCTCTCTTGCTTGTGGAAAAGAGGACAATGGGGCACTTCATGACCCAGAAAGAATTTTCTTGAAAATGATTTGCTTTACTGAATGGAAATTCCATTTTACTAAAATAGAAAACATTAGATATAGTCCAAAAATATTTATTGTTAAGCATATATATCGTGTGCTATAAAACTCTATTAGATATTTTGTAGCTTTAGTAGAGATCAATATGCTTGTAAGATGTCTTGCACAATATTTGCAGGTTTTTGCTATTTTATAAGTTTTTATCACTTCCATGTGCGCCATCATTAAAGATTCTTCTGATTCTTGCGTAACAGTATTCCATCCAATCTTTGACGTATATTGCCAGTGTAGTTTTTCTAAAACATGCCATTATCCTGTCAGTAATACTTCAATGACTCCTCATAATCTTCAGGATAAAATCCAGACTCTAACATGGCTTTCCATGCATATTTTAGTTTACTGCTTACTATTTTACCCAATTTATCTCCATGTCCCAGTAATCAGCATAATAATAGCTAACATTTATGTAGTATTTTTTATGCCAATAACTGACCGAGCAGTCATAATAAACTGCTGGTAATTCTGCAAATCATGAACTCTCAGTACTCTGCAAATAGACCATGTACTCTACGTCTACATGTAGAGTACCCTATGACTAGAGTACTTTTTTTTTTTTTTTTTTGAGACAGAGTTTCGCTCTTGTTGCCCAGGCTGGAGTGCAATGGTGTGATCTTGGCTCACTGCAACCTTTGCCTCGCGGGCTCAAGTGATTCTCCTCGCCTCAGCCTCCTGAGTAGCTGGGATTACAGGCATGCACCACCACGCCCAGCTAATTTTTGTATTTTTAGTAGGGACAGGGTTTCACTGTGTTGGCCAGGATGCTATCAATCTCCTGACCTTGTGATCCACCTACCTCAGCCTCTCAAAGTGCTGGGATTACAGATATGAGCCACCACACCCGGCCTGTCAATCTCTTTAATTATGTAATACTTGCTTATTCTTTGAGATTCCATCCAGACATCATTTCTTGGAAGCAGAATTCCCATACTCATTTTCTGCACCTGCACCCCCACCCCTTAAAATTTTTGTGAGCTGTAAGGGCAATACATTATATAATATCTAGTCTAAAATGGCCGGGTGCAGTGGCTCACACCTGTAATCCCAGCACTTTGGGAGGCCGAGGCAGGCGGACCACAAGGTTAGGAGATCGAGACCATCCTGGTTAACATGGTGAAACCCCGTCTCTACTAAAAATACAAAAATTAGCCGAGCGTGGTGGCGGGCGCCTATAGTCCCAGCTACTCGGGAGGCTGAGGCAGGAGAATGGCGTGAACCCAGGAGGCAGAGCTTGCAGTGAGCCAAGATCGCGCCACTATACTCCAGCCTGGGCGACAGAGCGAGACTCCATCTCAAATAAAAAAAAAAAAATAATAATAATAATAATAATATCTAGTATAAAACAGAACACAGTTTTTTCTCCCTTACTCTCATCCTGTGTTGCCCGTTTTTCTGCAGTGGTTAAAGTTCAGTAGGATTCAGCTGCCCTAGTTTAAGAGCAGAGGAAATAGGATTTTTGATTGTTCATCATCACCACTGCCTTCTTCAAACCACGTGTTTGAAAACACATGGGCCAGGTTTGGTGGCCCACGCCTGTAATCCCAGCTCTTGGGAGGCTGAGGTGGGCCAGTCATTTGAGCTCAGGAGTTAGAGGCCAACCTGGGCAACATGGTGAAACCCTGTCTCTACAAAAAATATAAGAGTTAGCTGGATGTGGTGGGGTGCCTGTAATAGTCCCAGCTACTTGGGAGGCTGAGGTGGGAGAATTGCTTGAGCACAGGAGGTTCATCAAGGCTGCAGTGAGCTGTGTTTGCACCACTGCACTCCAGCCTGGGCAACAGAGCGAGACCCTGTCTCAGAAAAAAACAACAAAAAACACACATGGTCCACTGGTAGGAGACACAAAATTAGTAAGATCTTGCTTTTGAAGATCCCAGATTCTACTGGTAAAAGACTGACTTATAAATAGCTAATTATATCTAGCTGGGTCAGAGACTTAAACATTAAAAATAAATAAATAAATAAAAGAAGTAGAAGCAACATAGACAATTTTTAACCCTATCATATTGTCTTAGTTCATTTTCTGTTGCTATGACAGAATACCTGAGACTGGGTAATATATAAAGAAAAGACATTGATTTCTTAATAGCTATGAAGTCTGGGAAGTCCAAGGTTCAGGAGCCATATCTGATGAGGGCCTTCTTGCCTATAATGATGGAGGGTACCTCATGGGAGAGAGCAAGAGTGCCAGCTCAGGTCTCTCTTCCCCTTCTTAAAAGCCACTATTCCCATCATGGGGACCCCAACCTGATGACCTTACTTAATCCTAATTACTTTCCAAAGGCCCTACTTCCAAATACCATAAACATATGAATTTGGGGATTAATTTCTCAACACATGAAATTTGGGGATACATTCAAACTGTAGCACATATTGAAATGGGAAAGGCCTTTAAATTATAAAGGAAATGGTTGTTTATGTAAAAATTAAATACTTTATATGACAAAAGCCATATAATCAAAAAGCAAATAGAGAAAAAAGATTGCAGCGTTTATTAATACATAACTTTCTACCATATATTAGAATGAACTCTTAATATTCAGAAAGTAAAAAAGATTAATGACTCATTAGAAAATATGGACAAGGCAATGAATAAGCAGTTCACAAAGAATTAAAAAGCTCAATAGGCTTTTTTTTTTTTTTTCATTTGAGACGGAGTTTTGCTCTTGTTGCCTGGGCTAGAGTACAGTGGTGCGATCTCAGTTCACTGCAATCTCCACCTCCCGGGTTCAGTGATTCTCCTGCCTCAGGCCTCCCGAGTAGCTGGGACTGATTACAGGTGCCTGTCACCACACCCGGCTAATTTCTTGTATTTTTATTAGAGACAGGGTTTCATTATGTTGGCCAGGTTGGTCTCGAACTCTTGACCTCAGGTGATCCACCTGCCTCGGCCTCCTAAAGTGCAGGGATTACAGGCGTGAGCCACTGCACCTGGCCAACAGACATATAAAAATTGTTCAGTCATTATTATAATCAAGGAATTGCAAATTTAAACATCAAGGTAAAATCTTTTGCCTATTGTGTATTGGCTAAGTTGAGGCATCCAAAGGACCCAGGGGTCATCTTGTGTGCTCTCACTGGCCTAAGATGGAAAATAAACTGTCTTTAAAAAATGGCTACAATGGATTTAACTATATCAAATCAACGAAAATCCAGGAGTTCATAATGATACTTTAAAAATAGGCCAGGTGCAGTGGCTCATGCCTGTAATCTAAGCACTTTGCGAGGCAGAGGTAGACAAATTGCTTGAGCTCAGGAGTTAAAGACCAGACTGGGCAACATGGTGAAAACCCTGTCTCTACAAAACATTCAAAAATTAGCTGAATGTGGTGTTACATATCTGTAGCCCCAGTATTTGGGAGGCTGAGGTGGGAGGATCACTTGAGCCTGGGAGGTTGTGGCTGCAGTGAGCTGTGATCATGACACTGCACTCCAGCCTGGGTGAGTGAGTGAGATCCTGTCTCAAAAAAATAAGTAAAATAAAAATAACTTATTGATCATGTTTGGAGATTGCAAGGGTGTCAACTCATTTTTCTGAATTTTTTTTTTTTTTTTTGAGACGGAGTCTCGCTCTGTCACCCACACTGGAGTGCAGTAGTACAGTCTCGGCTCACTGCAAGCTCTGCCTGCCGGGTTCACGCCATTCTCCTGCCTCAGCCTCCTGAGTAGCTGGGACTATAGGCGCCCGCCACCAGGCCCAGCTAATTTTTTGTATTTTTAGTAGAGATGGGGTTTCACCGCGTTAGCCAGGATGGTCTTGATCTCCTGACCTGGTGATCCGCCTGCCTCGGCCTCCCAAAGTGCTGGGATTACAGGCATGAGCCACCGCGCCCGACCTGAAAATTTATAATAGGAGAAGAATGAAGCATTTATCATATCACCTACAAAATATATTACAAGGTAATCAAATAGTTAACAGTGGAAAGCTTTTCATTGAATAATTTAGTTAAGAAAAATGAGAGAGAGTACTGTTTTGCATCCATGTACAGTAATTGTTCCAGGCAGATTATCAGTATATGCTAGTATATTGAAAAGTGTAGAAAAGTAACAATGCAGACCACGTAAGGTGTATAGGCCATTGTGACAACTTCCACTTTTACTCTTAGCAAAATCAGCAGCATTGTAGGCGTTTGAGCAGGAGAGTTGACAGGATGAAATATGGCTTAGTTTTAGCAAACTAACTGGTTGCTATGTTGACAATTGGCCAGGAGTGCTGGGAGCAGAATTGACACATACACCAAGCTGGAAGCTATTGCATCAATCCAGGTGAGAGATGAAGGTTGCTCGTACCAGATACTAGTAGAGGACAGAAGTGATTAGGACTGTAAATATATTAGATTGGTAGATCTAACAGACTTTGCTGATAGATTAATGTGGAAAGTGAGAAGAGAGAAAAGGAGGATTAAAGAGAGGAGATTAGGAGGACTCTCAAGTTTTTGGTTTAAGCAACTGAAAGTTTAGAGTTGCCATTAACCAAGGAGGAGACTGGGTGGCACAGGTTTGGAGACAATAAAGAATTCAGTTTTGACTACCTTCCACGTAGTAGGTACTCTGTGTGAGCATAGTATTGCTGAATATTAAGTTCCAAGGGTATAAGAAAGCTGTCATGAGGTGGCCTTTCATTGTCAGCCTCATATTGTTCATTAACCATGATTTCTCATTTCATCAACTTGATGTTTTTGTATTGTGTTTTGTTTTGTTTTTCCTTCTCTCTTCTCCCCTCCCCTCCCCTCCCCTCTTCCAACAGTGTCTGGCTCTGTTGCAAGCTGTAGTGCAGCGATGCAGTCACAGCTCACTGCAATGGTGACCTCCCAGGCTCAAGCGATCTTCCCACTCTTTTCAGCCTCCCAAGTAGCTGGGACTACAGGCTCACACCACCACACCCAGCTAATGTTGTATTTGTTGTAGAGACAAGGTTTTGCCATGTTGCCCAGGCTGGTCTCGAACTCCTGAGCTCAAGCGATTCGCCTGCCTTGACCTCCCAAAGTGCTGGGATTACAGTCTTGAGCCACCACACCTGGCCTTTATTTTGCTTTTCCATTTAAGATGTGTATATAGCACCCATTATATGCTGAATACTATTTAATTTTTCAAATATCAATTTATTTAGTCCTCATAAAAACGGTGAAATATATTGTCATACATGATTCACAGATGAAGCACAAAGAAATTAAGGAACTTGCCCAAGACCACACAACTAGAAAAGGTAGAACTAGGACTTGAACCCACCCCTTGAACCCCAGTGCTTCAAGAGTTCACATTCTAAACCACTGTGCAGTGCTGCTTTCCTTTTTATTATTTCCTGTTATTTTATTGTAGTCATGAATGGAGAGTGAGGATTCAAGCAAAAGCCAGAAGCTTATTCCAAGCCATCTCCACACAGAGTTTATGGCTAATGAGTACTTCTGTAGCTTTAAAAATCATAGTTATTTTCATAATATAAAAAACAGTAAGACTGCTAGTGCTGGTAGAAGAGTCGTAGAAATTATATCTCATGGTGCTCTTAGGCAAGATTTTATGAGGCTTTCTGAAATGTAATGGTTATCTAAGTTGGAGACTATATATCAATACTGCATCTTTTTTTTTTTTTTTTTGAGACAGTCTCTCATCTCACTCTGTCGCCGAGGCTGGAGTGCAGTGTGAGATGTTGGCGCACTGCAACCTCTGCTTCCTGGGTTCAGGCTTTTCTCATGCCTCAGCCTCCTGAGTGTGCTAGGATTACAGGCTTGCGCCACCACGCCCAGCTAATTTTTGTGTATTTAGTAGAGGCGGGGTTTCACTATATTGGCCAGGCTGGTCTTGAACTCCTAGCCTCAAGTAATCTGCCCACCTTGGCCTCCCAGAGTGCTGGGATTACAGGTGTGAGCCACCGCGCCCGGCCAGTACTGTCTTTATGATTCTGTTTGCATGTCTGGCATGTTACAAGAAGTATTGGTTTGAGATTTGTGGATTAACGGTGTTTCATATATTCCCCTATTTAATGTTGCTTCAATTGCTTCACTGTTAATACCGAAAATCCTTAAGGATCTGGCTGGTCTTTTGCATTCAGGTATTGGTTTTGCTCTATTTGGTTTAAACTGACATTGCCCCAAAAGGCAGTGTAGCTTTTTAGTACACACTCCTCTTTAATAATGTCAGTGACCTTTAGAGCTGTCAGTTTGAAATAATGTAACTTTGCAAAGTGTTTTATATCATTGGTTTTCCCTGGAGGGCATAGTGAGACTACAAACGTGATGATAATGGTAACCTTCTAGCACTGAGAAAATATATTTTAAGGCCATCTTGTTTAGGTTATCTATATTCCTTGTTGTTGTTGTTTTTTTTTTGGAGGAGTCTCACTCTGTCATCCAGGCTGGAGTGCAGTAGTGCAGTCTTGGCTCACTGCAACCTCCACCTTCCGAGTTCAAGCAGTTCTCGTGCCTTACCCTCCTGAGTAGCTGGGATTACAGGCACATGCCACCATGCCTGGCTAATTGTTGTATTTGTAGTAGAGACGGGGTTTTGCCATGTTGGCCAGACTGGTCAGAAACTCCTGACCTCAGGTAATCCTCCTCCTACCTCGGTCTCCCAAATTATTGACAATACAGGCATGAGCCACCGCACCTGACCGGTTATCTATCTTCTTAATGGAGACCACATAAATATAGAGCAACACTATATGATTTAATTCTGCTTCTCTTTGTTGGCATTAATGAGTCATCAGTACAATTTTAGAAAAAATATACAATCATATTTTTCCAGATAGCCAAGATGTAACAGTTGATATTTGTTTCTTATGTTGAACATAGGTGAATCACTGAACACAGTTTGAGTGACTGTCAAATCTTTCAAGAATCAAATATAACTAATATTTAAGATGCATAAGAAAAATAAATTCATTACATACAATGGATGTCTTAGTGCATTTGAACTTAATTCTCTCAGACAGCCTGGTCAGGCTCATCTTGACTGGTCTCTTTTTGTAAGTCTCAAGAGCTAAGGGTGGTTTTTCGTGAAGTGGGGACAGAGATTGTATATGGTCTGCAACACCTGAAATATTTATTATCTGGCCTTTTCCAGAAAAGGTTTGTCTAACTCTCCTGGAGAAGAGAGTACGTAGATTTGAATCCCAGCCTCTCTCCTTGGGTAGCTGTTTGGCCTCATTATCTGACTCTAAATGGGAGATAGTAATAGTACCTATCTCAGAATTGTTGTGAAGATTACACAAAGTAATGAATGTCGAGTTTTAGAATACAGTTTAATGATGGTTAACTGGTATTTTAACATACTTAATATGTAATATAAAATGGTAATATATGCTGTTGCTCTGTGACTGTGGCAGATATCAAGTCCCGGCTTTGTGATATAAAGCAATGTTTTTTTTGTTGTTTTTTGTTTTCTTTTGAGATGGAGTTTTGCTCTTGTAGCCCAGGCTGGAGTGCAGTGGCACAATCTCAGCTCACTGCAACCTCCACCTCCTGGGTTCAAGCAATTCTCCTGCCTCAACCTCCCAAGTAACTGGGATTGCAGGTGCCCGCCACCACGCCCAGCTAAATTTTGTATTTTTAGTGGAGACGGGTTTTCACCATGTTGGCCAGGCTGGTCTCAAACTCCTGCCCTCTGGTGATCCACCCATCTCAGCCTACCAAAGTGTTGGTATTACAGGCGTGAGCCACCATGCCCAGCCAAAGCAATGTTATTTTAATTGAGAATATTAGCCAATATTTGTGGTACCATGATATTTTATAGATTGTTGTGGTGGAAATATCCTCTTAAAAGCCATGTAATCTGTCTTCCATTGTTTTACCACTTTTCAGTGTTTGATAATTCACTATTTCTCATAGTCTGTCTCTTCTTTGGATAACATTGACTTATTTATTTTTAGTTGATTTACTGGCTCTGTCTTCTTCTAACTTCCTCTAATTGCTATTCATTTGAGTTTTGTTGTCCTAGATAAGCAGCTCTCAAACTTTTTGGTCTCAGGACCCCTTAAAAATTATTGAGCTCTTTGAAGAGTTATTGTATTAATTATTCGAACTAATAATCTCTTAACATGTTAAACAACATATTAATGAAAAATTGTTGTTTCCCAAAACAAAAAATAAGTGGGAAAAGGGGCATTGCTTTTACCTTTTTTGCACATTTCTTTAATGTATGGGTTAACAGAAGGTAACTGAATTCTTGTATCTGCTTTTTCATTCAACTGTTGCATATGTTATGTTGGTTGAAGTATGTCACGAAAATCCAGCCTGATACAGAAAGGTTGTTGGAAAATGTTAAAATAGCCTTTCAGATAATTGTAGATATTTTTCTTTGATACAACACTAAACCTTGAGTAGTGGTGGGATTTTTTAGTTAATAAACTTTATTTCTAGAGTAATTTTAGTTTCACAGCAAAAGTGAGCAGAAAGTAGTATTCCTGTATACCCCTTGCTCCCACACATGTACAGCTCTCCTCCTCTGTTGACTTCTCCATACTACAGTGGTACATTTATTATAGTTGATGAACCTATGATGACACGTCATTATCATCCAAAGTCCATAATTTATATTAGGGTTCACTATTGGTGTTGTATATTCTATGGGTTTTGACACGTGTTGACCATTGTAGTGTTGTACAGAATAGTTTAACTGCTCTAAAAATCCTCTGTGCTCTGCCTGTTTATCCCTCCTCTTGCCTAACTCTGGCAACCACTGGTCTTTCTACTGTCTCCATGGTTTTGTCTTTTCCAGAATTTTCTATAGTTGGAATCCTATAGTATGTAGCCTTTTCAGCTTGGCTTCTTTCACTTAGTAATACACTTCTTTAATGCGTATTACTCCATGTCTCTTTATGGCTTGATAGTTCATTTCTTTTTAGCAGTGTCTAGATGTACCATGTACCATAGTTTATCCGTTCACTTACTACAAGACATCTTAGTTGCTTCAAGTTTTGACAGTTATAAATAAAGCTGCTATAAAATTTGTGTGCAGGTTGGTTTTTCTTTTTTATGTTGTTGAGACAGAGTCTCATGTTGTTGTTCAGGCTGGAGTGCAGTGGCATGGTCTTGGCTCACTGCAACCTCCGCCTTCCAGGTTCAAGCAATTCTCCTGCCTCAGCCTCCCGAGTAGCTGGGATTACAGGCGCGTGCCAGCACCCCCAGCTAATTTTTGTATTTTTAGTAGAGATGGGGTTTCACCATGTTGGTCAGGCTGGTCTTGAACTCCAACCTCAGGTGATCTGCCTGCCTCGGCCTCCCAAAGTGCTGGGATTACAGGCATGAGCCACCGCTCCCAGCCTGTGTGCAGGTTTTTATGTGGACGTGTTTTCATTTTATTTGAGTAATTACCAAGAAGTGCAATTGCTGTATCATGTGGTAAGAGTATGTTTAATTTTGTAAGAAACTAACAGTCTTCCAAAGTGGTTGTACAATTTCGCATTTCTGAGAGTTCTGTTGCCCCTTGTCTTCACCAGCATTTGGTGGTGTCTGTGTTCTGGATTTTGGCCATCTGATAGTTGCATGGTTGTATCTCATTGTTGTTTCAACTTGCAGTTCCCTGCTGACATATAATGTTGAACTTTCATATGCTTACTTCCCTTCTGTATGTCTTTGATGAGGTATTTGTAGAGGTCTTTTGCCCATTTTCAGTCAGATTGTTTGTCTTCCTATTGTTGAATTTTAAGAATCTTGTGTATATTTTGAATAACAGGCGTTTATCAGATGTCTTTTACAGATATTTTTTTCCCAGTCTGTGGTTTACCTTCTCATTCTCTTGAATGGTAGTTTCTTTTTAATTAATGAATTATTTTAATTGACAAAAATTGTATATATTTGTGGTGTCCGACATGTTTTGATACGTGTGTACATTGTGTAATGGCTAAATCAAGAGTGGAAGTTTAAGAAATAATGGATTTTTTAAAACAGTGATATAAATAGCTCACAGATACAATAATATATGGTTATTATATATACCATATAACATTTCAAATGTTTATACTGTTAAATATATAATAATTCACCTCATTTGTAATAATTTTGCATAAATTATACAAGTTCAGGGACTTCTGAAGATTCAGGAGGTCAAAACTATTTTCATAATAATTATACTAAGCTGTTATCTGCCTTTCACTCTTCATTCTCTCACTAGTGAAGTTTTCCAGAGGTTATGGTATGTAATTATACCATCACTCTGACAGCTAATGGAATGTGAGTCCATTTTCTGTTTTAATTTCAAATAGAGCAAATAGCAATAGATATAATTTACATAAACAAAAGGTCTTTAGCGGTTTCAGTAATTTTTAAGAGTGTAAAGTGATCCTGGGAGCAACATACTTGAAAACTGCTAAAGTAGTATATTTGGATTCTTATGCAGGGCATAAGCAAGGGGTTCACTTTGTCCAGCGAGACTGTCGTCCTTTCTCTGTACCTCGGAAGAGAAGAACTTCCTTTGCCAGTGTTTGGATTTCCCCCCCTCCCCAGTCAATCCTTTCTGCACCTGGGGGTGCAGTGGCTCTGGGACAGCACTTCTCAAACTTCAGTAAACATAAGAATCACCTGGAAAGCTTGTTAAAACTAAGATTCTTGAATACCATTTCCAGATATTCTGATTGATTAGGTCTGGGTTGAGGTACAAGAATTTACATTTCTGTGGAACAAGCTGCCCAATGCTGATATGGCAGGTTAGAGGACCACACTTTTGAGTAAGGTCTAGGGTCTTAGCCTTTATGGGAGAGTCTCAGTTTCATTTCTTAAGGCCCTTCTGCCCCTGCATATGTATTAAAACCCAAGTTGCTGTGTTACCCATATTAATCAGTGCACTCTCAGCTCTGTCCTCCAGATTCTTCATTTCTGGTACGTGAGGCATTTCCTACCTACCTTTTCAGCTTAGCTTGATGTGTGTGTTTGTTGGGGGGAGGGGAGTGGGTATATGTGTGCACTTATCACATATTTTATCCATTATATGTAGTAATAGGACTATTAAGTTGTCTTCACATACTTCTCTGAATAGTTTGGTCCTACCAATAAACCTATCACTGTTCAACTGGAATTTTCCTGTAAATCTATTTATAGACCTTTTGGGAAAATGCCGTTAAATAAATACCACATTATTTTGGCTTTAATATATACTTAATTTACGGAAATGCAGTGCTTTACAGTTGTTTGGAACATCACTTCTCATTTGAAAATAGTAAAGCTTTCAGATTTGTACCCAATGTGTTTTGAGCTTAGAATGTAACAGTGCATGTTTTTAAAAATTGCATTCTTAATAGTTTGTTGACTTGTCATTTGTTTGTCTTTTAGCATTAGAATGTTAATTAGGTTTTTTTTGTTTGTTTGTTTGTTTTCTTTTTTTTGAGACAGGGTTTCACTCTGTTTCCCAGGCTAGAGTGCAGTGGCATGATCACGACTCACTGTACCCTCGACCTCCCAGGCCCTAGTGACCCTCCTGCCTCAGCCTCCCAAGTAGTTGGGATCACAGGCCAGTGCTACTGCTCCTGGCTAATTGAATTTTTTTTTTTTTTTTTTTTTTAAGTAGAGACAAGGTCTCCCTGTGTTGCCCAAGCTGATCTCAAACTCCTGGGCTCAAGTGATCCCTGCCTCTGCCTCCCAAAGTGCTGAGATTACAGGTGTGAGCCACCTCGCATGGCTAAATGTGTTTTTAAAAAGGATTTCAGTTAAGAATGTGGGTTGTTCAGGATGAACCGAAAAGAAAGAAAAAAGATAATTTGGGTTGGTCAGGTTTTACTTAAAGTTCTAATTATGGGATACTTTAGATTTGATTTTATATTTTTGTTAAAAAGGATGCCCTGTTTTAATATTTCTTGATATGTTTCCCTTAATGATTTTAAAGATTGTGTTTGTTTTTTGAGACAGAGTCTGGAGTGCAGTGGTGCAATCTCAGCTCACTGCAACCTCCACCTCCCAGGTTCAAGCGATTCTTGTGCCTCAGCCTCCCGAGTAGCTGAGACTATGGGCATGCGCCACCATGCCCTGCTAATTTTTTTATTTCTAGTAGAGACGAGGTTTCACCATGTTGGCCAGGCTGGTCTTGAGCTCCTCGCTTCAAGTGATCTGCCCCACTTGGCCTCTCAAAGTGCTGGGATTACAGGTATGAGCCACTGTGCCTGGCTAAAGACTTTGTCATACATCATTCTAGTCCTTTATATTTGCTTAGTTGAACTGCACTCAGAACTTTAGTAATCAGTTCATCACCACGTAAGAGGTATACAGGTTGAGTGTCTCTTATCCCAAATGCTTGGAACCAGAATTGTTTTGGATTTTGGAATATTTGAGTTATGCTTACCAGTTTGGCATTTCTAATCCGAAATCCTCCAATGAACATTTCCTTTGAGGATCATGATGATGCTAAAAAAGTTTCAGATTTTGGAATATTTTGGATTTCAGATTTTCCGATTAGGGATTCTTAACTCATACTATTTAGTTTATAATATTATTCCCAAAAACGTTCAACAACTTATAGTATTCTCTTTTAGCTGTAATGACATTCTTTGTAATAATTGTAGATTCAGAGAAGAATATACAGCAACACCTAGGACTTACTGATTGCTTAGGGTCCTTTTATAAATCTAATTTGGGTGGTTTTTTCCTTAAATGGCATGACCTTGTACTTACTCAACCTTAAGAGATTTTACTGGATTGTTTGTCTAGTCTTTAATGCCATCTGTAAACTCTACATCTTTTCCTGAGCACTTGCAATAATTAGACTAGATACTGAGGTATCCTTCTGCTTACACATCTCCAGTCAAAAGTACCCATTTATTCCTATCTTTAAACCAGTATTCTAATCATATAACTTTATATTCTTTTACTCAGCAAATTGGGACCTAAGGATATGCTACCGTATTCTGAAAATGTAACTATTAGTTGTAACTTTAATAAATAGAGCAAGAAAACTGTGACAAAATGGATTGATTTGATCCTTCAGAGTCTCCAAGGTGTGGTCCCTGGGCCCCTGGTGGTTCCTGAGACTCTTTTAGGAATCAGAAAGGTCAGAATTCTTTTCATGATGATATTAAGGTGTCATTTCCCCTTTGCACTGTGTTGACAGTTGTACTGATATGGAAGGAGTGATGATGGGTAAAATTGCTCTGGTCCACAAATTAAGACAGTGGCACCAAACTCTTATAGTAGATATTGTAGTCTTTCACTGCCTTGCACTCAGAGCATGTGCCAGTTTTACGTAAGAAATGCCCACAGTGAAACAGTAAAAATATACTACTTTGGCCGGGCGCGGTGGTTCACGCTTGTAATCCCAGCACTTTGGGAGGCTGAGGCGGGTGGATCACGAGGTCAGGAAATCGAGACCATCCTAACACGGTGAAACCCCGTCTCTACTAAAAATACAAAAAATTAGCCGGGCATCGTGGTGGGCGCCTGTAGTCCCAGCTACTTGGGAGGCTGAGGCAGGAGAATGGCGTGAACCCGGGAGGCAGAGGTTGCAGTGAGCCAAGATCGTGCCACTGCACTCCAGCCTGGGCAACCAAGCGAGACTCCGTCTCAAAAAAAAAAAAAAATACTACTTTTACTAAATCATGAGCCTTGGGTCTCCTTAATATTCTATGCAATGCAATGGAAAATATGCATAAAAGCACTTACGTGATTGAGTTGCAAGCTAAACTAGCTACTTTTTTTTTTTTAAATTGGGACAGAGTTTTACTCTCACCCAGGCTGTAGTGCAATGGCGCCATCTCAGCTCACTGCAACCTCTGCCTCCTGGGTTCAAGCAATTCTTCTGCCTCAGCCTCCCGAGTAGCTGTGATTACAGGCATTCACCACCACACCCAGCTAATTTTTGTATTTTCAGTAGAGACAGCGTTTCACCATATTGGCCAGGCTCGTCTCGAACTCCTGAACCCAGGTGATCCACCCGCCTCAACCTCCCAAAGTGCTGGGATTACAGGCATGAACCGCCACACTTGACCTACTTTTTCATAGAATACCATTTTACTTGGAAGAATATCTGACAAACTGTGATTATTCATATTTCAGTATTTAGCAAACATTGTCTTAAAAATGAATGTAGTGGGCCAGGTGTGGTGGCTCACGCCTATAATCCCAGCACTTTGGGAGGCCGAGGTTGGCCGATTATGAGGTTAGGAGTTCGAGACCAGCCTGGCCAACGAAACCCCGTCTCTACTAAAAATACAAAAATTCGCCAGGCCTGGTGGTGGCCATCTGTAATCCCAGCTACTCAGGAGGCTGAGGCAGGAGAATCGCTTGAACCCGGGAGGTGGAGGTTGCAGTCAGCCAGATCATGCCACTGCACTCTAGCCTGGGTGACAGAGCAAGACTCCATCTCAAAAAAAAAAAAACAAAACAGTATATGTTGTCAATTTCAGCTTCCAAGAAAAAAATTAGAATGTTGGAAAACTTAAATCCACTACTACGGGCATGAGAACTTCCCTTAAAAAACCTTTCTGATAGGATCAATAGTGATATTAACAAATGTAATTTTTTTTTGGTGTTATATTGTGTGATGAAATATGTCAACATGTGGAAAATGCACATACCTCAGTGAATTAACGCTTTCCAAATGACCAGTAATGATGTTACAAATAAACATTGGTCAAGTGCAAAATAGACTGATGGATTTTTTTTGTAGGAGAAATTTTATTTTTTAAATTAAGTTGTAGTAAAACTGACCATTTTTGTGTACAGTTGTATGAATTTTACCACATGTATAAATTTATATACCCAACACCACAACTAAGAAACAGAATAGTTTCATGACCTCAAAAAGTTCCCTGTGCTGTGTTTTCTAATTGCCCCACCCAAAACCTCTGGCAGCCTCTGATCTATTCATTTGCTATAGTTATCTTTTTTAGAGAATGTCATATAAATGGAATCATACACTATGTAACCATTTGAGACTGGCTTCATTCACTCAACGTGTATTTGAGAGTAATCCAAGTTATATCTTCCGATATTTCACTCCCTTTTAAAAAACTAAAATTCACCATTTGAGCCATTTTAAGGTGTGTATAATTCAGTAGCTTTTAGTATATTCACAGTGTTATACAACCATTACCACTATCTAATTGTATAGCATTTTGATCACCCCCCCAAAAGATAGACCATACCTATTACATAGTCACTTCTATTTCCATATTTCCTCCATAATATCCTTTATGTCTGTGAATTTTCCTGTTCTGGACATTTCATATAGATGGAATCATACAATATACAGCCTATTGTGTCTGGCTTTCATTTAGCATATTTTTGAAGTTCATCCATGTTGTATGTATCAGTATTCATTCATGTTGTCAGCTCAGGTTGCCATAACCAAAATACCACAGGCTTAGTGGCTTAAACTACAGACAGTTATTTCTTACATTTCTGAAGGCCGGAAGTACAGATCAAGGTCCGGCAGTATTGGTTTCTGCTGAGGCCTCTCCTCCTGGCTTGTAGGTAGCTACCTTCTCACTTTAACCTCACACAGCCTTTCCTCTGTGCTCATGCAGGGAGGCAGCACAAGTGATCTTGAGCATGTGTGCACCTTCTCTGGTTTCTGTCCTAACAAGGACACTAATTCTGTCAGATCAGGGACCCACTCTTCTGACCTCATTTCATCTTTGTTGCTTCCTTAGAGACCTCATCTCCAAATATAGCCACACTGGGGTTAGGGCGTTAACATGAATTTTGGGAGTGACATAAACTTTGAGTCCTTAACAGTTCTTTTTTATGGTGGAATAATATTCCATTGGATGGTTATACTCCATTTTGTTTATCCATTCTTTAGTTGGTGGACATTTGAGTGTTTCCACAGTCAGGTTATTATGAATAATGCTACTGTTCAATACTGCTGTGAACATTCATGTATGACTTTTTGTTTGAACACCTGTTTTCATTTCTCTTGAGTATATACTTAGGAGTGGAATGCTGGGTCATTTGGTAATTCTATTTTTAACTTTTTGAGAAACACCTAACTTGTTTTCCAGAGCATCTGCACCATTTTGCATTCCCACCAGCAATGGGTGAGGGTTCCCATTTCTTCACTTCCTTTACCAACACTCATTATTTTCTTTGTATGCGTGTGGTTTTTTTGTTTTGTTTTGTTTGAGATGGAGTCTCGCTGTGTCGCCCAAGCTGGAGTGCAGTGGCATGATCCTAGTTCAGTGTAACTTTGAACTCCTGGAGTGAAGTGATCCTCTCACCTCAGTCTAGGACTACATACCACATCTGGCTAACCTTTAAGATATTTTGTAGAGAAGGGGTCTGGCTGTGTTGTGCAGGCTGATTTCAAACTCCTGGCCTCAAGCAATCTTCTCACCTCTACTTCCCCAAAGCACTAGGACTGTAAGTGTGAGTCACCCCTGCCCAGCCTAAAACTGATTTTTTTATGCTAATCTTGTATTCTACAACCTTGCTGAACCTGTTTATTAGGTTAATGGTGGTGTTTTGAAAGATTCTTTAGAATTATGTATATATAAAATCATGTCATCTATAAAAGTAGTTTTACTTCTTCTTTCCAATTTGGATGCCTTTTATTTCTTTTTCTTTTTTCTAACCACCCTTGCTAGAACTTCTAGACAATCCTTGCCTTATTTTTTGATATTAGGAGACATCCTTGCCTTATTTTTGATATTAGGGGAGCTTTCACTTTCAGTATTTTGCTATTGAGTATGTTAGCTGTTTCATAACCAGGGTTATGAAAAAGCTCCTTTCTATTCCTAGATGGTTGAGCGTTTTTATCATGAAAAGGTGTTGGACTTTGTCCAGTGCTTTTCCTATGTCAACTGAGATGATCAGGTTTCTCTTTTCCCCACTTTATTCTGTTAATATGGTGACTTTTTTTCAGCTGATTGATTTTTGTGTGTTGAACCAGCCTTGCATCTCTGGGATAATTCCATGATGGATGGTCATATGCTGCTAAATTTGGTTTGCTAGTATTTTGTTGAGGATTCTTGCATCTCTATTCGTGAGGGAGATTGGTCTGTAGTTTTCTTATGATGTTGTCTGTCTTTGCTATCAGGGTAATACTAGATTTATGGGATGAGTTTGGAAGTATTCATCCCTCTTCTCTTTTTTTGGAAGAGTTGGAGGAAGGATTGGTGTTCTTCTTTAAATGTTTGGTAGGATTCACCAATGAAGCCATATGGTCCTGGGGTTTTTTTTGTTGGAAGGTTTTTTTTTTTTTTTTGAGACCGAGTCTTGCTCTGTCGCCCAGGCTAGAGTGCAGTGGCGTGATCTCGGCTCACTGCAAGCTCCACCTCCTGCCTCCCGGGTTCACGCCATTCTCCTGTCTCAGCTTCCTGAGTAGCTGGGACTACAGGCACCCGCCACCACGCCTGGCTAATTTTTTGTATTTTTAGTAGAGACAGGGTTTCACCGTGTTAGCCAGGATGGTCTCGATCTCCTGACCTCGTGATCCGCCCGCCTCGGCCTCCCAAAGTGCTGGGATTACAGGTGTGAGCCACTGCGCCCGGGCCTTTTGTTGGAAGTTTTATTACAGTTTTCATACTTGTTATAGGTCTTTTCAGTTTTTTAGTTGAGTCAGTTTTGGTAGTTTCTAGAGGTTTATCCATTCATCTAGATTATCTAATTTGTTGGCATACAATAGTTCATAATATTCTCTTGTAATCCTTTTTATTTCTATAAGATTGTAAAGATGTTCCCAGTTTTATTCCTGATTTTAGTAAATTGAATCTTCTCTCTTCTTTTTTCTTGGTCTGTCTAGTTAAAGGTTTGTCAGTATTGATTTTTTTCAAGAAATTTTGGGTTCATTGATACTGATTTTTCTCTTGACTCTTTTTTTTTTTTTTTTGGAGACAGGGTCTCACTGTGTCGCCCACACTGGAGTGCCGTGGTGTCATTTCTGTTCACTGCAACTTCTGCCTCCCAGGTTCAAGCAATTCTCCTGCCTCAGCCTCCTGAGTAGCTGGGATTACAGGTGCACGCCACCACGTCCAACTAATTTTTGTATTTTTAGTAGAGACAGGTTTTTACCGTGTTGGCCAGGCTAGTTGCGAACGCCTAACCTCAGGTGATCCACCCGCCTCGGCCTCCTACAGTGCTGGGATTACAGGCGTGAGCCACCGCACCTAGCCTGTAGTTACTTTTTTGAATAACTGTTTAAGAATGTATTGTTTAATTTCCACATATTTGTAAATTTTTCAGTTTTCCTGTTACTGATTTCTAACTTCATTGCTTCGTGGTTGGAAAAGATACTTAGTGTGATTTCAGTCTTTTGAAATTTACGGCAAGTTTTTTTGTGGTCTAACATATGTGTTGCCTTAGAGGATGTTCCAGTGCACTTGAAAAGAATGTGTATTCTGCTGTTGTTGGTTGGAGTGGTCTGCATATGTCTTTTAGGGCTAGTTGCCTAACAGTGTTGTTTAAGTCGTCTTTTTCCTTACGTATCTTTTGCTTAGTTGTACCACCCATTATTGAAAGTAGGGTGTTGGAGTCTCTAGCTATTATTGTTGAGCCATTTCTTCCTTCAAGTCTGTCAATTTTTGCTTCATAGAATTTGGGCTGTGTTGTTAGGGGCGTATATGTTTTTAATTCTTAAATGTTCTTGATTTACTCTTATCATTATATAATGTCCTTTGTCTTTTTAAGTAGTTTTGTCTTAGTGCCTTTCTTAGTCCACTTGGGCTGCCTAAGTGGCTTATAAAAAAAAATTATTTCTCACAGTTCTGGAGGCTGGGAAGTTCAAGATCAAGACACAAACAGATTTGGTATGGTGAGGTGCCACTTTCTGGTTCATGGATGACTGTCTTTTTGCTATGTTCTCACATGACAAAAGGATGAGGGATCTCTCTTGGTTCGTCTTTTATAAGGGCACTAATCCCGTTTATGAGGGCACTGCCTTTATTTTCCTAATCACCTTCCAAAGGCCCCACTTCTTAATCCTATCACCTTGGAGGTGATAGGATTTCAACATATGAATTTTTGGGGGAACGCCAACATTTAGACCATCACAGTGCCTATTTTGTCTGATACTAGTATAGCCACTCCATTTCTTTTTTGGTTGCTGTTTGCATGGGCTTTTTCTTTTCTTTCACCTTCAGCCTCTTTGTGTCTTCGGATCTAAAGCAAATGTCTTGTGTACAGAATATTGTTGGATAATGCTTTTTAAATTAATCTGCCCATCTCTGCCTACTAATTGGAGGCTTTACTCCATTTACATGTAACATAATTGCTGATAAGGAGGAACATTTGCCATTTTATATTTCTGTCTGTCTTATATCAGTTTTGTTCAAGCCCTCTATGACTGATTTTTGTGTTACATAGATATTTTCTAGTGTACCATTTTGATTCCCTTCTCATTTATTTTACTACATAATAGTTATTTTCTTAGTGTTTGTCCTGGGGATTATAATTAACATCTTCATTTGTAGCAGTCTATTTTGAATTAATAACAACTTGGTTTCAATAGTATATAAAATACTTTGCTGCTACATAGCTCTCCCCCCTCCAATAAATCTTTATGCATTGTTTGTCCATCAACACAGAGTTATAATTATTGTTGTATGTAGTCTTTTAAATCATATAGGGAACAAAAGAGGCATTAACAAACTGAAAACATAACCTCTCTGCCTTCTTTGCTTCCTAACACTTTATAATATAATGCCTCTAATATGCTTTCAGATACTATTTTAAATAATTTACAAATACTTGTCTAATCACGTTACAAATTTATAGCCAAGGAAAGTGAGGTGTGAAGAAGACAAATAAATTGTCCAAGGTCTGACCAGGCGCAGTGGCTCACACCTGTAATCCCAGCACTTTGGGAGGCCGACGCAGGCAGATCACAAGGTCAGGAGTTCTAGACCAGCCTGGCCAATATGGCGAAACCCCATCTCTACTAAAAATACAAAAACTAGCTGGGCATAGTGGTGGGCGTCTTTAGTCCCAGCTACTCGGGAGGCTGAGGCAGGAGAATCACTTGAACCCTGGAGGTGGAGGTCGCAGTAAGCCAAGGTTGCGCCACTACACTCCAGCCTGGGTGACAGAGCAAGACTCCATTTCAAAAAAAAAAAAAAAAAACTGTCCAAGGTTATAGTTTTAAAAGACAGAATCAGATATTTAAACCCAGGTGACCTGGCTTCGTAATTTATATTCTTAACCACTACATCTCTTACTTCCTAGAGTTGTAGTACTCCTTCTATTACACTACAACGGTGAATGTAAAATTCAATTGGATACATAAAACGTGTATTCATGTTGAAAATGAAGGAAAAATAAAGTGAAAGATACTGGGAATCATTTGGGAGGAAAGATAACAGTTGGAAGGGACTTTTGAACCATGGCCTTGAAGACCACATAGGATCAAGACTATTAATATTGGAGAGAACTTTTTTTTTTTTGTAATGGAGTCTCGCTCTGTCACCCAGGCTGGGGTGCAGTGGCATGATCTCAGCTCACTGCAACCTCCGCCTCCTGGGTCCACGCCATTCTCCTGCATCAGCCTCCCGAGCAGCTGGGACTACAGGCACATGCCACCACGCCCAGCTAATTTTTGCATTTTTAGTAGAGGTGGGGTCTCACCATGTCTCAATTTCTTGACCACGTGATCTGACCACCTTGGCCTCCCAAAGTGCTGCGATTATAGGCATGAGCCACCGCATCCGGCCTGAGAATACATTTTAGAAGGAATAAGGTGAAGAGAGGGATCAAGACAAAGAAAATCAAGGTCTACTTGAGAAGCAGATTGTTATTGAAAGGCATTGAAAAGGAGTGTTGAAAAGGTTCACTTTTGGAAGGATTTGAAAGCCAGACTAAGCAGTTTGACTTTTATTATGCAGGCAGTAGCTAATCATTGAACCTTTTTGAGCAGGGGAGAACTATTAAGAATTTTGTATATAAATCTGAAAGCTGACTCAAACTTTGGTACAGTTGAAAATTTTCTAATATATCCTTCAATTGGGGCCAGACTGAGGGTTTATCTTTTGTACTGCCATATATTATGGTGTGTGATAAGTGTGGTAAAAAGTAGTGATTTTTAAAATATATAAATTAGATATATTTAGATGTGTTTGATCATATTAAAAGGAATCTGTTTCCTTTCAGAATCCTCGGATGACATTTGGGGTGGGGTAAGATATGTCTTTATTTCAATAACAGTGGCATATATAATAGTTCAGATCAGCTAGTATTTTTTGAGTACTTACCATCAAGTTGTTTGCTAGATGGTAAAGATAGAACAGTAAAAAAGACCTGATCTTAATTTTCAGTCTCTTTTTCTTTCTAATCTTTAAACATTGGAATGCTCCAGTATTTGGTCCTGTTCCTTCCTTTCTTTAACTTAATATGATCTTATCTAGTTCTAAAGCTTTAAATTCTATCTGTACTTTACTGATTCCCAATTTTATATTGCCCCGTCTCAGTGTCTCCCTTTTAACTTCGAAGTCACCTATCCAATTGCCTTCTTCATAGATCTACTTTGATTTCTAAGTAGCATCTCAGACTTACCCCAAAAGTGAACTAGATCTCTGTCTGCCAAACATTTATCCTCCAGTCTTCTCCATCCTAGAAAGTTACACTACCATTTACTCAGTTCACAGACCAAAAGCCTAAGTGTCATTTTCCCTCACATTCCACATCGGCACATCATCAAGCAAGTTGGTCTTATGTTTGATGTATACCCTCTATGGAGTCACTACCCTCTACCTCCATTGCTACCACTGTCTCTTGCCAAGGCTGTTGTCATAATGGTCTCCTAATGCTTTATCCAGTAATCTGTTCTCTACAGCTACCTGGTAATCTTGAACAATATATACCTAATTATTTTATCTCTACCACTACCCAAATATAAAACTTAAGTGGATTTCTATTAAAATTCAAAATCCAGTCTCCTCACCGTGGACTGTTTGATCATACCTCTAAATCTCTTACCTCATCTTGTACTTCCCATCTTAAATCACCTTGCTGACCATGCCTGCTTTCTTGCTAATTCTCAATATACCATACTTCATACCTTAACTACCTCAGTGCTGTTCACTCTGCCTAGAACATTCATATGTCTCCATATGGCTTGTTCCCTCACTTCATTGAGTGCTCAGAAATGTTACCTCCTTTGCCTGTAATCCCAGTGTTTTGGGAGGCCAAGGCAGAAGGATCGCTTGAGACCAGCCTGGGCAACATAGCAAGACTCTGTCTCTGAAGAAAAATTTAAAAATTAACTAGCTGTTGTGATGCATGCCTGTAGTCCAAGCTGCTCAGGAGGCTGAGGCAGGAGGATTGCTTGACCCCAGGAGTTTGAGGTTACAGTGAGTTATGATTGTGCCATTACAACCCAGCCTGGGCAACAGAAAGAGACTCTGTCTCTAAAAACTAAAAAGAAAAAACTTGCCTCCTAGATAATTTTTTTCTCAGCTCTCTAAATGCTCTCTTCACTGCTTTGTACAGTAGCACTTATATGGATGTTACTGACATTTCTGGTATTTAGAGGCGTGTGGGATGAGGAGGGATCTCACTATTACCGTATAGTCATACCTTACTTATGTCATTGACTTTTTTTATTCACAAATGTATTAGACTGAAATACTTACCTCAAATAGAGTTGACTGCTTGTGAGGAATGGGGGGAAACATGAGAAATTTTAATTTCTTTTCTTTTCAGTAAATTACTTGCAAAGTAATTTTATTAGTTTTATTTATTATTATTATTACCATTTGTTTTTTTGAGACAGATTATTGCTCTGTTGCCCAGACTAAAGTGCAGTGGCATCATCTTGGCTCAGTGCAACCTCCGCCACCCAGGCTCAAGCGATTCTCCCGCCTCAGCCTCCCGAGTAGCTGGGACTACAGGCACACGCCATGAAGCCTAGCTAATTTTTGTATTTTTAGTAGAGACCATGTTGGCCAGGCTGGTCTTGAACTCCTGACCTCAGGTGATCCACCCGCCTTGACCTTCCAAAGTGCTGGGATTATAGACGTGAGCCATGATACTCGGCCCAAAGTAATTTTAAAACAATCTAGAGTTATTGAGATCCACACACTGAAGTTAATAAATGAATCTCCTAATAGTATAAAGCTCCCACAAGCATGCTAGGTCTAGGTTGAGGCTAACTCTGGAAAGAAGAGAGTAAATGGACAAAGGAATAGGGAGAGGATGGGAAGGGATAGAAAAGGAACTCCCACCTTTCCAACCCTAAGAACTTTCAAAGTTTAGTTTTTATCTCTGTTCTTTCAACTATAGAAATTTCCATTTTACCTAAAGTGAACGAAATCATTCAGCTTATAATTTTGTTTTTACTTAGTTAACTCCATTATTCCCAAGGAATATGAGAGAGAGAGAGAGAAAGAAAGAAAAGCAAAAAAACCCAAAAGAATGCTTACCTGTAATTTGTAGTTTTGGTATCTTTGAGAAAAAATGTGATGTAAAAAAGATATTACGAATTCAGTAATGCTTTTTAAATGAATACGTATTTTATAGTTTGTAGCAGGATGTGTTAAAAAAGAGTAGTTAGTGGCTGTATATGCAAGCACATTTTTATTTGATTTACAAACAGTGCTCATATGAATTTACTGACCTTGTAATGACAGAGGTCTTCAAAGGGATTGTGGCATATGGATTGTGAACTGATGTAATTGACTCATTCCTGATCAACCTCAGATTTGCATTTAAATGGTTTCTTTCTAAGCATAATTAACCTAGACAGTTTGATATACTAGAAAAAATGAAACACAACTGCCCCTGGATTTCCAAAGACTTAATCTGACCTAGCTACTCACTACCTCTGTGATTTTGGTAACTTATTTAATACCTTTGAATCTCGTTTATGGCATTATGTATGTAAATACTGTATTCTGATAATGTTCTGACTACTCAGTATATCTTTCTTTTCCCTCCTTAATGTATTAATACCGTTGTTTTTCAGGACTTTATCTTTTTTATTTTATTTCTATGTTCACTATGATTACAGCTTTCCACAAAAAAAGTTTGCTGCCCTCTGTTTGTGGGCCAGCAAAGAGAGCCCTTAATTATGTTCTGGTTTTAGTCCATAGATACAGAGAACTTAGTTGAGCTGGAGCAGAAAGCCATCTTTTTTTTTTTTTTTTTTTTGGTCAGATACCTATTACCCTTCTGTTTTGTTTATTTCTATTTTTTCAAGTCTTTAGTGTGCCTGACACATATAACAGAGTCCTTGTAAAATCTCCAATCTCTCAGTTAATTATAATGATGTAGGAATTAAAAAGAGTGTGTTTGCAGTCATCCAACAAATATTTATTGAGTACTTACTTTAGGATGGTAGTTTAAAGTATAGGATGATGTTAAAAGATGAATAAACTCCAATTCTTTGCTGAAAATCTAGCGGATTAAACACCAAAAAAAGGTATATAAGTAGTACAACTTGAGTACTGATGAGGATGTTCCTAACTTTGCCTGGGGCTTATGGGGTGAGATGGGGGATACCTTAGAATTAGATTGAGGGTTGCAGGAAGAACATTGTAGGCTGAGGACATATTGTGCTCAAGTGGCATGGAAGCATTGACAGTATGTGTTGTGACTGATCAGTATGGCCAGAGCATAGTGTATGTATACAGAATATGGTAGCAGGAGAGACTGAAAAGATAATTTGGGATCAGATCCTGTAATGATCATGTGTGGCATCCAGAAATTGAAATCTTCACTGTTGTCAGTGGAAAGCTATCAAATGTTTTTAAAACCTAGAAAGGATGATGTTTAGCAGCAGCATGAAGGGTGGATTCTGGTGGTAGAGATGGTGGTGTGGGAGAATACTAAGATAAATTAAAAATTAAGAGATGTTATTAACAGGTGGTGTGATGAAATGAAAAGAGCCTGGGCTTTAGAATTCACAGGAATGGTTTTAAATCTAGGTATTGGCTTTTGCAGTTTGGAACGAATTAGCTGCTTTGATTTTCAGGGTTGTTTTGTTTTGTTTTACACATTCTAGGTAGTAATAGTACTTGTTTTACAGTATTCCTTTGAAGATTTTGTTACGGGCATGAAGCACCTGCTATAGTGCTTGCCTGATACCAAATAAGGGTGCAGTTAATGATAACTGTGATTATTATCAACATGAGTGACATTTATTATAATTGTTAAGATAAAAAATAGTGAAAACCTGAATTTAGGGATGGAAAAGAGAGAACAGATTGGGAGGAATCTTTCTGAAGTAAAATGAATAGGACTCAATGACCGGAATACTTGGTGATTTATGGAAAGAATGGAATTGGGACTAACCGAGGTCTCTATTTAACCTGAATAACTTGGGGGGAAGGTGTTCGTGATGCCATTTTCTTAGTAATGAATACAGAATATAGAAGGAATCTGTGATTGAGATGAAGGAAAGGAGTAAAATGATTTTGATTTGGTGGGCATTTTTAGGTATTTAGGAGATTTTGGTGATAATATGAAGTAGGAAATTAGAAATTTGGTCTTAGGGCAAGAAATAAAGGATTGGAGAGTTTTAAGTATCTGCGTAGTAGTGGGAAAGCATGTTAATTTTGACTCCTTGACTAGAATTATAAATGTCTTAATGGCAGGGCATATTTTTAAACATAACCCCTGTATCCCCACACTGCTGAGCTCTATGTAAACACTTGATTAATTCTTATTAAATGTGAGATTTAAAAAATAATATTCTTGATGGCTTTGTGAATAGAAAAGGTAATGCATAGTTACTTTGATTTTTGATTTTTAAATGTTCACTTTATTTAAATTTATAAACTTAAAACCTTGTTCTCTCTAAATACAGATCTTATTCTGTAACTAATTTTAACAAACTTTTGATAAATATCTTAATTTAACTTCTTAAAACATTTAAATCTGTAAGTATAAATTAAATTTATTTTCTCTAAATATTGATTTAATAAAACCTTAGATACTTAAATAAATCTTGTAAATCTAATAATTTAAAATTGTAAATATAAACATTCTTAAGTTTTGTGAGTATTCTTATACAGGATGCAGATTTAGTAAAATTTCAGCTTAAAATCATAAGTCTAAATCAGCTGTTCAATTATACATTTTAAATTGGAATTACAAGGCTGGCTCTAATAGGCCAGATATTCTTAAAACATTACAAATTTTTACCAAACAGGCATAGAGTACCTATTTTGTAAACAGCTTTATTGAGACATAATTTACATACCTTACAATTCACCTATTTTAAGTGTGCAGTTCACCGATTTTTATTATAGTCACAGAATTATGCAACCATCACCACAATCTAATTTTAGAATATTTCCCTTAATACAAAAAGAAACGTGTTGCCCATTTGCAATTATTTTTTCATTTTCACTCAGCCATAGGAAACCACTAATGTACTTTCTTCTATCTATAGATTTGCCTTTTCAGTACATTTTATATCAGTGGACTCATAATACGTGGTCTTTTGTTTCTGTCCTTTTTTCACCTAACACGATGTGTTTTGAGGCTTATTCATCCATATTATAATTTTATTCCATTGTATGGATATACCACATTTTGTTTATCACACATTACCTCTTAATATACAATAATTAAAATTTTAGTTCTTTTAAATCATCCTATACTTGATTCTTTTTTTAAAAAAAGAAACCTGAAAATAAGTAAATGAATCTTTTGTAAGTTAAACAAAAATGCAATAGAATAAACGCAAAGAAATGGATAATTGAAAAAAATTAGAGCAAAATTTAATGAAATCATTGATATAATAGAGAAGAACAAAAAAGTCGAAGTAGGTTTTTCAAAGAAAAAAACTAAAAAAAAAAAAACTGATAGGATCGATCAAGGAATAAAAGAAACAAAAATAGTATGAAAATGAAGACTGACCACATATTAGAGATCAAAAGACAAGGTATTTATAGCAGCCTGCCATTAGTTTTTATATAAACAGTCTTTTCCCTTTTCAGGAGATCTTTATTCCCAATCATATTTTTCTTAATGGAACTACTTTGAGTAACCCTTACCCCCCAGAGTGAATGGCTGTTCTACTTCCCAAATCAGAGAATATCTATAAATGTCTTTTATCAATATTCATAAGCAACACATTGTCTTCATTTTTCCTCTAGAATTTTGTAAACACTGCTTCGTAGGCTTTTTTTTTTTTTTTTTTCTTTTTTCTGTTTTTAGAGATGGGGTCAGCTGGGCGCAGTGGCTCACACCTGTAATCCCAGCACTTTGGGAGGCCAAGGCGGGCAGATCACGAGTTCAGGAGATCGAGACCATCCTGGCTAACACAGTGAAACCCCATCTCCACTAAAAATACAAAAAATTAGTCAGGCATGGTGGCGGGCGCCTGTAGTCCCAGCTACTCGGGAGGCTGAGGTAGCAGAATGACATGAACCCGGGAGGCGGAGCTTGCAGTGAGCCGAGATCGCGCCACTGCACTCCAGCCTGGGCGACAGAGCGAGACTCCATCTCAAAAAAATAAAATAAAATAAAAAGAGATGGGGTCTCCCCATGTTGCCCAGGTCGAACCCCTGGACTCAAGCAGTCCTTCACTTAAGCTTCCCAAGTAACTGGGACTACAGGTGTGTGTCACCACATACCACACCCAGCTCTCCATAGATGTTTAGCATTTACATTTACCAGTGAAATGACTGGTAGTCTAAATCTCTTTTCTCTTATTTTAAGTAAAATTAAGTGAAATATTTTCCATATTTGGAGCTTGTAAATTTTTATTGTTGAAATTCAGATATTTTACCAGGAGAGTCTACATGTGTAGCTTCCGCTCCAACCCCTAGTGCTGCCCCAGTATTTCATGGAGCCCATTAGATAAGAAGACTCAAGTCAGTAATCAACATTAGGAAGTTTTTGTTTCCTTTTCCTTCTTTAAATTTTCTTTTAATTTAAATTTTTAAAATGTTCATTCTTTGCCTTTTCTTGTTCTAAAAATCCTGTTTTACAGATATTGCACGTCTGGCCACCTCATCTCTAATCTTTTTCTCATTATGTATGTGTCTTTGACACTTCACTATACAATATTAGGCCATTTCTTCCTTCCTTCCTTCCTTCCATCCGTTCCTCCGTCCATCCGTCGGTCCACCTTCTTTCAATGGTCTCGCTCTGTTGCCCTGGCTGGAGTGTGGTGGTGCAATCTCGGCTCACTGCACCTTACACCTCCTGGGTTCAAGTGATCTTACCACGTCAGCTTCCCGGGTAGTTGGGACTACAGGTGTGTGCCACCACCCTGGGCTAATTTTTTGTACTTTTTTGTAGAGACGGAGTTTTACCATGTTGTCCAGACTGTTAGTAGGACATTTCTTAAGTTGGTTTTCTGAATCACTACTTTGCTGTGTATTTCTCTACTTAATTCTATTTGGTAATTTTAGTAGTTTTTCTCCTCCCCTCAAGCATTTGTTCTCTGCTCTTTTATTCAGAGCTCTTTGCTCTTTAAAAAAAAAAAATACTATTCCTCCCTGGCCTCAATAAAAATACTATTTATAATTTGTCTTCAAGTGCTACTGTTTTGTCTTCATTAATTCTGTTTCAGTTTGGGCCATTAGTCGTGATTAAAGTATATCAGGCTTTGGTATATCAGGCTAGGTTTTGTCATCAGTTCTTGTGCTGGGTAATTCTGAGAGTGGTAAGTGAGCCAACAAATAGGGTTCATCATAGTGCATCATCTGGGAGAATGTGCTCAGGAGGAGAGGAAGAATTATTAATGAATGTAGTCCTCTAATAATGAAATGAATCACCAGGGATAGGAAGGGGAAGAGAAGCCTGAATGGTCACTGTTCATTATCTATAGAAGTTCATCTGGTCTTTGATTTAATAACATACTGAGATAGTTGGAGTGTCAGTTAAAAAGAATTGATTACCTTAATTACCTGGGATAGAATATAAAAGATTGTATAATCTAGTGCTCTAAAATTATTGCCATAATTACTATTGCACCAACCCAATACTTTCACTTAGTGACTGACTTGGTATGAAGCTCAGTGTGGTGGTGGCATCAAGTCACACATCCTGAGTTTTAAGCAAACAACTCCAGATAATATCATTCCCCTCTTTCTTTATTAGGACACTAGTTGATTATTATTGCCAGCAAGCACCTTTGAACTGATACTTTGTAAAATATAATACAGTCATGTGTTGCTTAACAATGGGGATACATTATGAGAAACACATCCTTAGGCAGTTTCATCATTTTTCAAACATCATAAAGTATACTTACACAAACCTAGATAATATAGCCTACTACATATCTAGGCTATTTGGTATAGCCTGTTGCTGCTAGCCTGCAAACCTGTACAACATATTACTATACTGAATACTGTAGGAAATACCACCATTGTCACACAATATCATTGTCACACAGTGGTAAGTATTTGTGTATCTAAACATAGAAAAGGTACAGTAAAAATTGTCACACGTGGATAGGGCACTTACCATAAATGGAGAGTGCAGGACTGGAAGTTGCTCTGAGTGAGTCAGTGCATAAGTGCTAAGTGAACAAGAAGGCCTAGAATGTTGCTGTACACTACTGTAGACTTATACGTACTGTACACTTAGGCTACACTAAATTTATTTAGGAATAATTGCAGTCCAACATTACAATGGCTATAATCACCAAGCAGTAGGAATTTTTCAGCTCCGTTATAATTTTATGGGACTACCGTGGTATATGCAGTCCATGCTTGACTAAAACATCGTTGTGTGGCACATGATTGTACTTTATTGAAGATTGAGCACCAAGCTCAGTACAAGCTTGAATACAAGATCCAGGGGACCTTGATGTAAAAATTGCTCATTTTCTGATATATTCCTACATTTCCTTCAGCACCTCTGAAACTACTAGTCTCTATACTGGTTATCTCAGAGGAGAGGTTCCCAAGACCCAAGAACCATTTTTTCATTCTGTTAATTTTTTTCCAAAAGAACAAGCTATATTGCTGACCTTAGTTAGCTTTGTATTTGATATATTCCTATTCTGTTACTTTTTATAAACTGTTTTCCCCCTTTTCGTTGGAAATGGATTGTGATTTAGATTGAAGGGGGAAATTTGTGGGAGATTTTAGTCTTCTATCTTCTGTTTTTGAGAGCTGTGTGATTAAATCAGAAGCTAATCAGGCATGTGAAGCCTTCCTATGAGAGAAACGTTGTTCCTATAAGAGAAACATTGCTTCCTAGCCTTCCTGGAGCATTAATTCTCCTTGAGGAGATAAGACATAAATGAATAAAAGAAAAATGAGAACATAGTGTTTAGATAGCCTGTGACAAATTTTATTTTATGAAATACTTGAAAAGACAGTGTTTTGTAAATAGCAGAAAGCAGAGAAGACATTAGGCAACTGACTTTTATTTAAAATCAAGCAACAGTCTGAGAATTCTGAGGATGAGAAAACTGGAAACTGAAGATTCATGAGGATAGGTAACATGTCAGCTCAACACTGCCTGTTGAACAGTCCCTGGCAGATGATAGACTCTCAGTTAGTGTATGTCGAATAAATGAATATGTATTTGTTGAACAATTTGAAGAGTTATCTTGAAGGAAAGAGATACTATATTTTAGCAAAGGTGAGATGCAAAGGCTTCAGAAAATATTAGGAGGTAGGAATGATCACTGAACACAGCGGAAGACCATCCTGACCAGAGCTGTAGGAATGAGCAGGAAAGGTCTGGTAAGTAAGCCAGTTAACAGTAGGTAGGGTCAAATTATAAGCAGTTTTGATTGCTGAATTTGGAATTTGGGGTTTGTTCTTTAACCAGTGTGAACTTTGAAGAGGTGGTGGCATCATTGAAGCAGTGTTTTAGGAATAGCCTGAAGACATGGTGCAGGTTGCAGTGAAGAAGAAACTGCAGCTCAACCTTGAGACTAGTTGTGATGTTGGATAGGAATTCTTTCAAAAGTAGTCAACTTCGATAAAATAAATAATTTTTCTTTATGTGATATGTAAAGGTAGTTTTTAAGCCTTAGTGATTGAACTTAACGGCATGGCTGTCTTTTTCAGTATTTAGTTTTCCATGGCATTTTGTTATTGATCTTTCTGGCTTTTCTGTGATATCATGGTATACATTTTGAATATGTTTGTTCTTCCCTTATTTGCCTTTTGTTAATGTCAAGCATAGCACATCAGACATTCCCTGTTGCTATGCAACTGCTAAATTCAATATTTAGTATTAATAAAACTGAGTGGCATTAACATCCAGTGAACAGAGGGTAGCAAAATATGACTTTACAGTATCTAATCAATAATATTTGTCAGGTTTAATGTATTGTTGCAGATATGAGCAAAAGAGGAGTGACTTGTTTACAGTTGCTATTTTGAGCAAAATTAGTTGTGATTAAATCTTTGTGTTTATGACCAGATTTTTTTTGTTTGCTTTTGTTCTTTGTCATTGCTTTTTCATTTATGACTCAAATTTTTGTTAGTATTATTGATCTTCTGCCCAATTTTCTGATGTCAGATTCTGTTCTTTAAAATTTTTATCTCCCAAAGCTTTTATTTGCATTTTTCTTTCCTGGCATTATTTCTTGCTATATTTACTTTTTTCCTTTTCAGGAATTTATGCTCAGCCTGAAAATTTGGAATTTGTTACAATTTTATATAAACCCAGGTGAAAGAATATTAGATTTGCTCTTCAGGATAAGACCTACTTAATAATTTCCTTTAGCTATTTGCGGTGTGTATTTGATGCTTGCAAGGTGTTGAAATACTTTATTATTTGTGAAATCAGATTTTCTTTTGGGAGGGCAGGTAGGGGGGCTTTAAGAATTGGAGATAGGCTGTGGGATTTATTTATTTTTTTAAGTCAGATCGTTCTGAAAATATCTGATCTCCAGGGCCAAAATAGGCAGTATCTAGCAGTTTCTTCTCTTACCACTACCTCCCCACCCCCACAGCCCTACTCCAACCTTTTTTCGTCCCTAGTGTGGAAGAGAGGGGACCATAGCAATTTAGTGGAGTATATTTTAATTTTAGTAGGTAAATAATAAGCAGACATAGATACCTCCCATTTGTTTGAGTGGGTAGTTTGATTTTTTTAATGTCCTTGGAATAATTTTGATGGGAATTAAAGAGAGTTGAAAAACAATTGCTCCCTAACAATAAATGAAAAATCTGGAATCTAGGATATATCATATAGTATAGAAAAACCAGCTCTCTAATTACAGTGCAAATAACACAAACTAGAGATTACTGAAAATTATGGCTTAATACCAAGGCAAAGAAATCCCTTACATTACCATCTTCTTCTTATAGCCAGATAAACAAAATTACCATTTTCAGAGGCCATCATTTCTACCCCCTTACCTTCTGAATCCTTTTCTGTGGTTGTATTTGAGGTCAAGAATTGATACATGTGAGAGGGCCTTATGTGTCCAGCAGGATATAGTATTTTAAATTACGGGGTACCTTATCTTTTAAGCATGGGAGTGCTTTTTAACAATTAAATCACAAGCCTCTAGGTGACAGATTATGTTGCAAAATACACAGTGCCCCTAGCTACTAGGAATTCAGTAACACTTTTTATATTTACTTTATTGCAGTAATATTCCTATGCATTTGAAAAGTAGTGTGTATACTGAATGCACAAGACATTAATTTCTTCCCAGAGGCCACACTGAGAGTGCATATGGAGTCATAGACTCCTTGTTTGTAATAACCATTTGAGTTCCCAGTGAGGTCCATGGCAAACATTTTGGGAACTACTGCTTTAATCTATTATTTCTGGTATGTTGTATAAAGATACAGTCTGATTCCTGCTCTTGTCTTCCTTCTTACTCTCTTGACCCATAAAAAATTGCAAGATGGCAAAGATATTTTTAAATTATTCAGTAGATCATCAGTATTTGAGATAATAAGCCAGAAAAAAAGTTTTTGATTTTTTCATTTTCTACTTCTTTCACACTGGTAGAAGGACATAATAATTTAAACATTTGTGTACAAGTATATTTTTTTCTCTTTTTTTTGTATGTACAATCAGTGGGGTTTACGTTTATAAAGGAACCAGTGCATAGTTATTGTGGCGATGTTAAATACTTACAAAAGTCTTTTAAAAGTCTTATATCTTCTTTACAAAAGTCTTGTACCTTGTGTTTGTGTGATGTAGTTTTTCTCGGTAAAGATTTCATAAACTGTTAACTCAAAATCTGTTGTCTCAATTGGTATTTTGAAAAATGCTGTTTAGATTATTTTAGAAAGTTGTGGAAATTTTGAAGCAGTTTTTGACTCATTCATTGAGAAAAGTACCTTTTAAAATGGAGCCTGAGAGTTCGTACAAAGAGGTGTTTGGGATTTTGTAAAATGGTGAGAGAACCTGTGAATTTCCATTCCTTCATTGGTCTTGTTCTTGGATGTGCTCAGAATTTGTGTTGAATGTTAATCATTGACAGAAATGCAAATGCTCCTTTTAGATTTGTCATTGACACTCTTTTTCTAAGCATCCCTTCAATAGTAATCCAGGGTCCTTGAGAACTGGAAGAAAACACCATCTTTTTTTTTTATGCAAAGATTATTCAATACTAGAATGAATATTATTGTGGTAATGGATTTTGTTTTTATCCTTTCAGGGTTTGAAAGTATTCTTGAAGGGCTGTTTGGACCTGCATTATTAAAAGATCTCAGTTTATTTAAAGGTATTCAAAATATTTTTGGTATTTCAAATTCTTCCTGGTGCCATACATGATACCTTGGTGATTTAAGCCTCAGTCTCCTTTTTATTCACAGTTTCATGTGGGTTAAAGCTATATTAATGTAAGCATCTTTTTGTGTTTAGTTGATATTGTTAATATATGTATGAATAATGTATTAACTAGTGAGCAGTTAAGACTTCATAATTTAAGAGTTAAAAATTTTAAGACAAATATGGCCTAACTACTTAGGTTTTTGTTAAACAATATTTTTGAAATTAATTCTAATTTATTTTCCAAAAAAATCTCTTTTATGACTATTAATTTGTTACTATTTTTGCAGACTGTGAACCTGAAAGCATTTCTGATTGGACTTTTGATGAAAACTGTTTATTCTGTTGCTTGAGAAGAGATAAAGTAAAGGTAACTAAGAAGCCTGTGAAACTTTTATTTAGTGTAGTATTTTAAAGTTTTCATTTTTTAAAACATTGTGTTACTTTGTTGGAGGATTTGTAGGAAAAGGAAGGTATGGTTTTATACTTACTTATGAAGAGTTTGATAGTAATCCTGGGTTTTGCAGTTTAAATTATTTCCATCCTGTTGATTAGCCTATTAAGAAACCTATATCCTACCATGCATTTATTGTTGTTGTTGTTGTTTTGTTTTTTTGCTTTGTTTTTTTTATTTTGAGACGAAGTCTCGCTGTGATGCCCAGGCTGGAGTGAAATGGCACGATCTCGGCTCACTGCAGCCGCTGCCTCCTGGGTTCAAGCGATTCTCCTCCCTCAGTCCCGAGCAGCTGGTATTACAGGCGCCTGCCACCACACCAGCTAATTTTTGTATTTGTAGTAGAGATAGGGTTTTATCATATTGGCCAGGCTGGTCTTGAACTCCTAACCTCAAGTGATCTGCCTGCCTCAGCCTCCCAAAGTGCTGAAATTAGAGGCATGAGCCACCGCGCCCAGCCCATGCATTGTTTTATTTATATAGTTCACTAGGCAGAATAATTAATTAAGTCTCAAACTGTTGTGTTTATTTAAAAAATGAAATGCGTGGTAATTCAAGTAATGGGAGTTATTTTTAGTACAAAAAGAACAGTAATGTAGATCTGGATCAAGCAGTTATTAATTCATGTAGATTTATGATATACTATGGTTTCTACTTTAAGACACTTATTCATAATATCTGGGCATGACTATTTTTAATTGTATAAACTGGCTGAACCTTTGTGTATTTGTTGTTTTATTGCTTTGTTTTAAACATAAACAGAATTTTGTTAGAAAACATTTCACTTGTTGGAAACATTTATTAATAGTGGTTTACTACCATTTTTTTTTTCATGGTACATCCATTCCCTGTTTTAAAGCCTTGGAAATGCTTTCTTCTGCCCTATACACTCTTTTTTTTTTTTTTTTGGAGACAGAATCTCGCTCTGTCACCCAGGCTGGAGTGTGCAGTGGCGCGATCTCTGCTCACTGCAGGCTCCGCCCCCCGGGTTTACGCCATTCTCCTGCCTCAGCTTTCCAAGTAGCTGGGACTACAGGCGCCCGCCACCTTGCCTGGCTAATTTTTTGTATTTTTAGTAGAGACGGGTTTCACCGTGTTAGCCAGGATGGTCTCGATCTCCTGACCTTGTGATCCACCTGCCTCGGCCTCCCAAAGTGCTGGGATTACAGGCGTGAGCCACTGCGCCCGGCCTTCTTCTGCCCTATACACTCTTAACTTAAATCATTGACCAGATTTTATCAGTTTTTCCCTCATAATGAATTTCATTTTTTTTTTCATTTCCACAATCATTACTATAGTTCTCTCTTAGTTTCTTCAGTCTCTTAAATATTCCTACAAGGTTAAACTCCTCCCAACCCTTACCCCTCAAATGGTGTAGAAGTGTTACCTTATACTTAGCCTTTGATGACTTTCTCATTGTCTTCTGGATTCATTAGCCTAACAGTGCCTCAGTACCCTCCACATTTTAATCCACTTTTCTTTCTAATGATATCCCACTAGTCTTCTATACAGTTTTCTTTCAACTAAGCTATTTCTCTATAGCTAGAAATTCCTTTGCTTTTACTCTTAAGCCCCATCCTTCCTCTGCTTCTATTGCTGTTTCAGCCTTTCACACTGTTGTCAATATTATCTGTGCCAATTACTTGTCAGTTAATATTCTGCCTTATTTTGTTCATCCTTTTTCGTATTTGAATCTTTTGTTCCTGACTACATTGTCAACTGCTAAAAACTAGACAGACCATGCTGTATGCTTCCTTGTACCCCTGCATATAACCATTGTATCACTATTTATCTGTGTTGGCAAGTTGCTTTAAAATTTGAAAGCCAACGTATAGCCAACTTAAGTGCTTCTTAATGTTCTTCTTTTATGGCTTCTTTTTCTTGTTTTCTACATGAAAAAGTTGTTGCTCTATTTGGAATGGTCTGTTTTTGTTGAATTGAGGAAGAAGGTGTTTTAAAATTTAATCTGGCTCCGAAAAGAGAGACTAGAAAAGAAAGCAACATTGTTTTGAGTTAAACTTCCAGTGAAATTGAAGTTCATAATTTTAAACTCTGTGTATGTGTGTGTGTGTGTGTGTGTGTGTGTGTGTGTGTGTGTGTGTGTGTGTGTGTGTGTGTGTGTGTCTGGTGGCTCTTTATTGAGCAAGCCATTTAATAGGAATTTTTGAAGAATAAAAAGAAGAAACAGTTACGAATTTTTTTTTTTCAGGTTAGGATGAGGAAGAGAGCCATTCTATGCTTGGTAGTTGTATATAGTATATTCTTGTAATATGATTGAGAGTTTTCCTTTGCTGTATGAGGGTAAAATATTATATGAATTTTTTTTAAGAGACAGGGTCTCACTGTGTTGCCCAGGCTGGACTTAAGTGATCCTGCTTCTTCAGCCTTCCAAGTAGCTAGGACTCCAGGTACATGCCACCACACCCGGCTTGTGTGAATATTTTTAGAAGAACATACAGATAGAGAAAGTCATGAAATGGTGAAGCACTTAAAACTACTTGTTTTACTGTTTGTAGTTCTACAGTTTTTAGTTGGTTTTCTAAATAGAAATAATTTTTCCATTTGACAGCTCAGCTGGTTCTGGGAAAGCTGTTTTTCTCCGTTAGATACTATATCCTGTCTTTGGCATTTATTATTTTCGGAGACAGTCATACATCTGTAATGGAAAATAGGAAAAGAGAAAGCCTATATCATGTGAATTGTCAGATTTACAGTATTTCTTTAGTTGTGTTAGACTTAAAGTGTTTATATTGGAACTCTTTGCAGTCACTTGGAGCATCTTGTCTGAGAAGGACTAGAGTCTGGAAATTAAATCTTTTTTTGTTTTTGTTTTTTGGAAATGTATTATATCTGTTGGACTGAGGCTTGCATTTTAAGGCTGGCTTAAGATTCTAAAATAGAAAGAACTATCTGGAGAATATGGTAATAGCCAATAGGTGGCAGCATAGAGCATGGTATTGGAATCTTGAGTTTGAGATTGGCGTGGTGAGATAATCTAGGTAGTATTTGGAAAAGTACTTAGAAATATTGACCTGATATTTGGGAAACAGCAGTTACGCATACTTTTAGCTAGTTGGATTTTCAGTAAATACTAAATCTGTAGAATGGATAAAGCAAATACATTATTATATTTACCTTTAAAAATACATAGGTGAAAAATATGAAGTAGCCTCTTTGGGAAGTAGAACAGGGATTCACCTAGAGATTAGTAAAAATTTTTGAACTACACTTCAGGATCGTGCAGAAGTTAGAGAATGTAATTGTAAGGGAAAGGCAACTAACATGTTCTGAGCATCTACTATGTGCCAGTTATTTTTACATGTTCCCTTTTTTTTTTTTTTTTTGAGACAGGGTCTTGCTCTGTTGCCCAGGCTGGAGTGCAGTGGCATGATCTTGGCTCACTGCAGCCTCTGCCTCCTGGGTTCAAGCGATTCTCATGCCTTAGGCTCCCGAGTAGCTGGAACTACAGGCGTGCACCAACATGCCCAGCTAAGTTTTGTATTTTTAGTAGAGACAGGGTTTCACCATGTTGGCCAGGCTAGTCTTGAACCCCTGACCTCGAGTGATCCACTCGCCTCAGCCTCCCAGAGTGCTGGGATTACAGCGTGAGCCACCACGCCCTGCTGCTCCTGTTTAATCTTCAAAACAATCCTATAAAGTTGATTAAAGGCATCCTAGTTTTATAAAGAAAGAAAAGGAAAGGGTCAGAGATGTTCAGTTATGGGCAAAATTACATAGCTGGGATTTGATCCATGTTTTTAGAATATATGCATTTTGATAACAGGAGCAGGAACATGGAAAGTGGAGAGCAAGAATTAAGTAGGTCTTGGAATTCAGTTGGAAAGAGGGAGGGAATCCTCAGTTGGAAATTTCTCAGTTGGAAAGACGGAAAGTGTATTTGAAATGACCAATTCTAGCTGTGTTAGGAATCTGTGAGTGAATGACTGACTGACTGCCTCAGTTACCTGCTTACTTCTTTTCTTCCTCCCATTTTCTGTTTTATGGGCACAAAGTAGGCACTCTAAAATACTTACTAAATGAGTGACTAAGAAGTCAGGAGGCTTAATAAACTTGGAAAATTATAATAGCTGTTTTGAGTGTTTACATATATACACAATTCTCTGTGTACTGCTTATTCATGAGGCTTTTCTTTTTTTTTTTTTTTTTTTTTTTTTTTTTTGAGATAAAGTCTCACTCTGTTGTGCAGACTGCAGTACAGAGGCATGATCTCGGCTCACCGCACCCTCCACCTCCCTGGTTCAAGCAATTCCCCTACCTCAGCCTCCCGAATAGCTGTTATTACAGCACATGCCACCACGCCCGGCTAATTTTTTTGTATTTTTAGTAGAGACGGGGTTTCACCATGTTGGTCAGGATGGTCTCAAACTCCTGACCTCAGGCAGTCCACCTGCTTCGGCCTCCCAAAGTGTGATAACAGGCGTGAGCCACTGCACCCGGCCTTCTTTAACCTTTCTTTAAGCTTCAAATTTTTAAATTAATTTTAGCCTTATAAAGCAACTGCAAAAAGAATTCCTGTATATTCTTTAACCAGATTCTCCAAATGTTAGCATGTTATGTAACCACAGTACAATTATAAATTCAGGAAATTAACAATGATACAATAGTATAATCTGCAAACCTTTGCGAATTTGCCAGTTATCCCTCTAGTGTCCTTTATCTGGTCCAAGATCCAGTCCAGGATTACAGTCTGACTGATGTTGTATCATTCTTTGTGTATCATGTCAGAAAGCACATGGTGATGTTTACTTCGATCACTTAGTTAAGGTGCTGTCTGCCTCTTTTCTCTAAGGTTTCTTTTTCTTTCTTTCTCTTTCTTTCTTTCTTTATTTCTTTCTGTCTGTCTGTCTCCTTTTTGTAGTTAATGGGTACATTGTTGGGGGGAGGTACTTTGAGGTTTTGTAAATATCCTCTTTTTTTTAATTATACTAGTTTTTCATACACTGATTTTAGCATCCATTGATGAACATTGCCTGAAAAAAATATTACTGTGGTGTTGACTAAATGGTTTTCTACTTCCATTATTTCTTCTACATTTATGAGTTGGAATTCTACTGTAAGGAAGAACTTCTCTTTTCTCCCCGTTTATGTTGTTGTTTTAATATATCAGTACGAACTCATGGATTCTTATTTCATTCTGTGGATTATAATTCATTGCAGTCCTTGTAAACTTCGCAGTTCAAATTATCCTAGGCCATTTAGAGCCCTTTGAAGTTGGCTTTTGTGTCCTTTTGACATCTTTCTTTTTTTAAAGCACTTTTTTTTTTACTTTTTGGCATTAAAAGATGTTCCAGTCTTAACATGTACTTTCCCTGTCCCGGCCCTGGATTTCTCCAAAATACTCTAGTTCCTTTTAATCAGAGAACTGTGTAAGAATTCAAGGTGTGGGTACTAGGTGTATGTACTCTTGGTACTAGAGTGTCATTGCTTTGAAACATGTATGTTTACTAAAATACATGTGTAGCTATGTTATTTTATATATCAATGAAAAACCATCCACTGAGATTTTTTGATTACAGATATGTGTGATAGTATGAAGAGCTAATCCAGTAGTAGTGAGAGGGTGGGGGAGAGATGAGAAATTACTTTTAGTAGTTAATTCTTAAAAACAGACTGCTTCAGTGATCAGTCTGTTCTTGTGTATGGCTGGGATAGAGATAGCTGTTGTAAAGTACAGGTAACATGGGTGATTCACTAAGGATGATGGGAGAGTAGGATGTTATACCAAAATATAAAATTAGTTTATGCACTTAGGTTTAAGACTAAAGTAAGTTTAGTATTTGATTGGCATATTAGGAGAATGTTTTAAGAAGTTAGAACTTGAGGCTGGGTGCAGTGGCTTACGCCTGTAATCCCAGCACTTTGGAAGGCCTCAGGCAGGCAGATCACTTGGGGCCAGGAGTTTGAGACCAGCCTGGCCAACATGGCAAAACCCCATCTCTACTGAAAATACAAAAAATTTAGCTGACTGTGGTGGCCCATGCCTGTAATTCCAGCTACTTGAGAGGCACAAGAATCGTTTGAACCTAGGAGCTGGAGGTTGCAGTGAGCTGAGATCATGCCTGGGCGACACAGAAAGACTGTCTGGAAAAAAAAAAGAAGTTAGAACTTGATCTGTGTTTTTGAAGAATATATAAGTCTGGATGAGCAGAGATGAAAGGGCACATCCTGGTTGGAACAGGGCATTTATTTTTGGAAGTAACCAGTGATATGGTTGGAGCCAGATGATAGATACCTTTCAGTGCCCAGCTAGCTCAGGAGTCATGTAACTAGATCTTTTTCATTGTATCAGCATATTTTGCTGAATGTTTCTTAATTTCTTCCAGTTCGTGAATATGCATTAAGTTTGGTTATATCCCTTTAACATTTTAGTTTTTATTGCTATTTTATTTTATTTTATTTTGAGACGGAGTCTTGCTCTTGTTGCCCAGGCTAGAGTATAGTGGCGCCATCTTGGCTCACTGCAACCTCCACCTCCCAGATTCAAGCGATTCTCCTGCCTTAGCCCGCCGAGTAGCTGGGATTACAGGTGTCCACCACCATGCCTGGCTAATTTTGTATTTTTAGTAGAGATGGGGTTTCACCATGTTGGTCAGGCTGGTCTCGAACTCCTGACCTCAGGTGATCCGCCTGCCTCGGCCTCCCAAAGTGCTGGGATTACAGGCGTGAGCCACCGTGCCTAGCCTTTATTGCTATTTTAATACATTGAAAGTTGTTTTTTTCCCAAGCCAAACTGTATCCATCTTTATTAAAGATACTTTTGATAAACAATTGTAGTATTTCAGGTAGGACATGGGGAGACAGTCGTTAACAGTACAGAAGAACTTTCAAACTCCCTTCTTCAGTGGACTACCAAAAATCAGGAAGCCACTATAAAACCGAATGAAGCCTTCATCTAATGCTCTGAACGGGGAAAGTTTAGAGTGAGGGTTGACAACTTTTCAAGGGCTGACACTGACTTTAAGGAAGTGAAATGAAAATGGCAGTATTTATCTGAAGATCCACAATCTAGAAATGGAACCACTGCTCTTTTGAGGGGTGCCATCTCAGTGGCATCACTGGGAAGTCCAGGTTGCTTGACACACTGGTAACCAATTATTGGGGGTCAGGTCCCAACAGATGTCTGGATTTAAGGGAGTTAAGTCTGTGTTGAAAGGTGGAAAGGGAGAGGACGACATAAAAATGCATTTGTTTTTCTATACCACAAGGCTTTTGTGCCACGGTGCCCACGTGTATCAAAGTCAGGGAATCCCACCTCCTGGGAGCCAAGAGGAAGTCTCTCAAAACTAGAAGGGAAAGGTGTTTTCCCCGCAGCAGCCTGGCTTCAGAGACATTCTGTTAGTGAACTATGCCCCTTCCCCCAAAAACGACAATGAAGTATTCTGTGTGCTCACAGCATAGCTTTAAAAAATATGTAAGTGAATAAGCCGGGCGCGGACGCTCATGCCAGCACTTTGGGAGGCCGAGGCAGACGGATCACAAGGTGAAGAGATCGAGACCATCCTGGCCAACATGGTGAAACCTTGTCTCTACTAAAAATACAAAAAAATTAGCCGGGTGTGGTGACATGCGCCTGTAGTCCCAGCTACTTGGGAGGCTGAGGCAGGAGAATCACTTGAACCCAGGAGGCGGAGGTTGCAGTGAGCCGAGATTGCGCCACTGCATTCCAGCCTGGGGAGAGAGCAAGACTCCGTCTCCTAAATAAATAAATAAATAAATAATTAAAACAAAACAAATTTCTGCATTTTTATGAAACTTGGTAAAAAATAGAATTTCAAACTATACAGTCACCAGAAGTACACAGTTATCAAAAATGCACACACTTCTCTCGGCATCTGCAGCACCTTCAGCTTTCTGTGCCTGGTCTGATTTGGCATTTCCCGTTTTCTACAGGGTTATTCACCTCTTTGCCAGCTTCAGCTTTTTCCTTTTTCCCTTTGGGTACCTTCTCTCCCTCCTCTGCAGGGCCCTTTTGAAGCTTGGGCTCTGGCTTTGGAGGAGCAAGGTTAGCAGACAACCTTGCATATCTTCTCTGTGGTTCATCCTTTACCTTGGCATTATCTCCTTTAGCATCCCCTTCAGCCTTTCTTTAGGCATATTGGCAGCGACGGCAGCAGGATGTAGGTGCTAGGCGCAGGATGCAGTGGTGCGTGGCCTTTGGTAGTCTAAGGGTCATTCTCACCTCTTCTTCACACTGTTCCCATTGAAAGTTTTTATTTATTTATTTATTTATTTAGAGACGGAGTCTCGTTCTGTTGCACTCAGGCTGGAGTGCAGTGGCGCAGTCTGGGCTCACTGCAAGTTCTGCTTCCCGGGTTCACCCAATTCTCCTGCCTCAGCCTCCTGAGTAGGTGGGACTACAGGTGCCCGCCACCACTCCCGGCTAACTTTTTGTATTTTTAGTGGAGATGGGGTTTCACCTTGTTAGCCAGGATGGTCTCGATCTCCGGACCTCGTGATCCACCTGCCTCAGCCTCCCAAAGTGCTGGGATTACAGGTGTGAGCCACTGCACCCGGCCCCTTGAAAGTTTATATTAAGAGCAAGCAGATGATCAATCTAGTTGTTACTTTTATATTGTATTCTTCAACATGTATTTATGTTGAATATGTTACTTTGGGCATATTCAAACCTGCTCAATGTGACTTGCCTGTCATCTTACACCAGAATGCTACAAATCAATAAGTATTTACCTGTGATATAAAAGGAACTATGGAAGAAAAAATTTCAATATAGTTTCTATCAGGAGTGAGAAAGAAACACATATGAGATATTTAAAGGATATATATATTTATTTATTTTTTTGAGACGGAGTCTTGCTGTGTCTCCCAAGCTGGAGTACGGTGGCACAATCTTAGCTTGCTGCAACCCTCACCTCCTGGGTTCAAGCAATTCTCGTGCCTCAACCTCCTGAGTAGCTGGGACTACAGGCGCACGCCACCTCACCCAACTAATTTTTGTATTTTTAGTAGAGATGGGGTTTCACCACGTTGGCCAGGCTGGTCTTGAACTCCTGACCTCAAGTGATCTGCCTGCCTTGGCTTCCCAAAGTGCTGGGATTACAGGCGTGAGCCACTGTGCTCAGCCTCTATGTGAGATTTAAATAGAATGCAGAGTTAAATTGATATCACAAATTAATATGTGTTAATTAGGTGCTCAGTTAATTGTATAAATCTAAATTGCTGGGTCTAACCTTGCTAAATTTCCAGAGATGTTTGGTATAGATTATTTAGGATTAAAGAAAACTGCTTGATATGAATCAGTGCTCAGTAAGAGATTCCATGAAATATCAAAGAGTTTATTTTTTCTCTCCCAATTTGTAGAGTTGTTTGCAAAAAACACAGGCAAGGAGAAATCATTAATTGGTGACTGCTCTGTTCAGTTTTATGTGGTCAGAGTCAATGAATAGACTAATCATTTGGCAGGTTTATTAAATATGTGGTTCTGTGTTTGGCCAGAGAGGATAACAGAAAAGTAAAAGACCTGGTCCCCTCTTGGCTTGTGGAATATTGGGGAAACTGTGAGTGGCAAAAGCAATTAGACTTGTAATCTATAAGGAGATTTAAATCATCCATCCTGTGCATCCAGAACCAGAGTTCTCATATATGCAGGGAACATTAAAAGTAAAATCCCATGCTCATTCCCATATGTAATATTTTAGAGATAGTGGCTAATACAAGAAAATATAAGTACTGTAGCAGTTTGAGAGGTGCAGTAGATGACACTGGAGTTGCTTAATCTAAAAGATAGAACTCAAACTGAACTTTAAAAGGATCTGTGTGTGTTTTAGAGTGGTTGGTTTGGTACTTGTTTTTAGGATGTAGTACAGAAGGATTTACGTCGAGAAAATTATGGGAGGGTCTTACAATAATTCAGAAAATGAAACTGTTCTAGAGTCATGGCTGTGAAGATGCATAAGGAAGAGATGTGCGTAGAGAATCTGGAATAAAGAGTTGTCGAAGCTTAGTGATTACGTAAATATATAAATAAGGGAGAGGAAAGTGATACTGACGTTAGGCTTCCACCCCAGATGGCTTGGCATGATGAATTAAAAGTCAATTAGAAGTCAAGAAGAGAGAAGGGAAAGTTTTGGTGCAGTGGCCAGTTTTATGAGGAGAGAATGGAGATAGCTCAAAGCATTCTGAGGTGAGAGTGAACATTTAATTGGAAGTGTCCAGTAGACAGGGTTGTGGGAAATGAGTTGAAATAAAAGGTCTGGGGTGAAGATATATTGGAGAGGGTTTCTGAAAACATTATTGGATTATTTGAGCAAACGAAGTTTCTGAGGAGTAAAGCACAAAATACTGAGTTTTATAGAAGACCTTCATTTTAGGAAGTAAGAATCAGATTAAAAATAAGATAGAGTCATAAAATAAATGAGTTACCCATTTTGTATCAGTTGTCTTCCTGGCCCCATATTCTATAATGACTGGGGGGATGGGTTGTCATGTTTGTCAAACTAACGTGGACTCCTGTACCATTTCCCAGAATGGACCTCAGATGGGTTGAGCAAGTACCCTCAAAACATACTACAATGGGCTTTGAGAGAATAGGTTCTCAAGAATTCTGGTTGTGAGGGACAGACTATAAGTCTGACAGCATTGATGAATATGTGGGTGTTGGTGGGAGTTAAGAAATGAGTATACGCTACTAGCTTGAAAAGTTGTCAGTGAAAGGAATGATGAAAACAGCACCATAGAAGAATAGGCAAAGGATTTAAGTAAAGATTTTGGGAGCTAAAGGGAGAAGCTTAAGTACTGTACTCATAGAAGAAGCTGAGATGAAGAAATTGAAACTTAAAAGGAGGGAACAGTTGGAAAAGGCAAGATTGTAAGAGAACCAACAAGATATTAGTTACTGAACATTGGTAGGAGATTCCTACTGGAATTAGAATACAGTCAGTGTAACTTCAGGAGTTACAGTTGGTAGGAATTAAATGAGGCATGAATGCCTGAATATAAGAACCGTGGCCAACTGACTTTGCCCTCACAGTGAGAGCAGTGACTGGTGAGAAACTCTCAGATATGAAGGCATTGTTTAACACAATAGTAAGGTGGAATAGGCTGTAATAACTGTACTTCTCTCATCTGCAGCACTGCTCAAAGTTTTCTAGTTACACCAGCAACAAAAAAGGGTAAAGTTTCAGGAAAAATAATAAGATTTCCTTATCTCTAGCAGTGCGTTAAGTATAAAAAACTACTGAAGTCTAGATATTAAACAAAATCTTATTTTTGTATTTTATATTTTGTCGGTGTAAAAACCATGAGGCAGTTGGAATGTATACACATTGCGGTACCTTTCAACTCTAAAATTATGTGATTCTCTGAAAATCTGTTTTCGATAGCTTGCTTAAGGAGATTCTTAGAATTAATCAGTGATCTGAGTAAGTTTAGAATATGCCTACTTATATAAAAATTAGGGTTAGAGTTACATAGAGCCTTAGTGTTTCATTTGAATGTCTTAATAGAGTCAGTATTTTCTTTCTTTCTGCCCATGAGTGTAGGTCTCACTTTTTTCTTTCCTTTCTTACGAACTGGTATTTGCACATTAGACTTTCTTTGTTCTTTCCCCTCGATTATGAAAGCTTGTATTTATTCTGCTTCTCTTCCCCTCTTCCTCTTTTATTAGGTCTCCATCTTTTTTGAAATTATTTGCATTTTCTTCATGGATTGTACCTTTTTATTTTATTTTTTTAAGTTACAGTAAAATATACATAACATTTACTATCAACCATATTTAGGTGTACAAGATGAGTAGTTAAGTACTTGCATTGTTGTGCAACCAGTCTCCAGAACTCTTCATCTTGTAAAATGGAAACTCTGTCCATTAAACAGTAACTCTCCCATTTCCTCCTCTCTTTAGCCCCTGGCAACCGCTATTCTACTTTTTGTCTCAATGAGTTTGCTTATTCCAGATATATAAGTAGAATCATATAGTATTTGTCATTTTGTGACTGACTTGTTTTGCCTAAGATAGTGTCCTTATATTTTTCTATATTGTTGTATGTGTCAGAATTCCTTCATTTTTAAAGCAGAACAATATTCCACTTACGTATGTATCCCATTTTGTTCATCCATCCATCAGTGGACCGTTGGGTTGCTTTCACCTCTTAGCTGTTATAAATAATTCTGCTATGAACATATGGGTATATAGATACCTCTTTGAGATCCTGCTTTCAGTTCTTTTTTGTGTATACCTAGAAATGGAATTGTTGGATCATATGGTAATCCTGTTTTTAAGTTTTTGAGGAATTACCAGACTTTGCCGCATCAGCTGCACCATTTTACGGTGCTACCAGCAGGGCTAAAGGGTTCCAATTTTTCCGCATTGTTGCCCTCATTTGTTTTCTTCTGTGGGTGTATTTTTTTTTTAATAGTAGCCATGCTAATGAACGTGAAGTAGTATCTCATTGAGGTTTTGGTTTGCAGTTCCCTAGTGATTCCTAGTGTTGAACAGCCTTTCGTGTGATTGTTGGTCATTTGTATATCATGTTTAAAGAAATGTCTTGTTCAAGTTCTTTGCCCATTTTCGAATTGGGTTGTTTCTTGTTAAATTGTAGTTCTTCATTCATATATATATATATATATACACACACACACATACGGGGGTGGCGGGCGGGAGACAGGATGTTACTCTGTTGCCCAGGCTGGAGTACAGTGGTGCAAACACTGCTTGCTGCAGCCGTGACCTCCTGGGCACATGTAATCCTCCTGCCTCAGCCTCCCAAGCAGCTGAGACCACAGGCACTTGCCACCACACCTGGCTAATTTTTAATTTTTTGTGGAGATGGGGCCTTGTCATGTTGCCCAGGCTGGTCTTGAACTCCTAGACTCAAGAACTCCTAGAATCCTAGAACTCCTAGGCTCATGCTGTCCTTCCTCCTTGGCCTCCCAAAGTGCTGGGATTACAGGTGTGAGCCACCACCCCAGCCTATATGTTCTTAATATTAACCCCATATCAGATATATAATTTGCAGATTATCTCCCATTTATAATTTATTTTTTCACTCTGTTGTGTCCTTTGATGCACAAAATTTAAAATTTTGATTTAATTCAATTTATCTATTTTTACTTTTGTTGTCTGTTCTTTTGGAGTTGTATACAGAAAATCATTGCCAGATCCAGTGTCGTGAAGCTTTCCGCCTGTTTTCTTCTAAAAGTTTTATAGTTTTAGCTCTTAAATTAGGTCTTCAATCTATTTTGAGTAAATTTTTATATACGGTGTATGGCAAGGATCCAGCTTCATTCTTTATTTAATTTTAATTTTAATATTAATTTTAATTTTTTGGAGACAGAGTTTCGCTCTATCTCCCAGGCTGGAGTGCAGTGGCACAATCTTGGCTCACCACAACCTCTGCATCCTGGATCCAAGCGATTCTTGTGCCTCAGCCATAAGGGTAGCTGGGATTACAGGTTCACGCCATCACACCTGGCTAATTTTTTTGTATTTTCAGTAGAGATGGGGTTTTACCATGTTGACCAGGCTGGTCTCAAACTCCTGGCCTCAAGTGATCCACCTGCCTTGGCCTCCCAAAGAGTGGGGATTACTGGTGTAAGCCACGGCCCCCAGCCCAGCTTCATTAGCAGCATGTGGATGCCCACATTTCCCAACACCAGTTGTTGAGAAGAATTGTTTCTCCCATTGAATGGTGTTGGTACCCTTGTAGGAAATCATCTGACCACATCTGAGCGTTTATTTCTGGACTATCTATTTCTGTTTCGTTAGTCTATGTGTCTGTCTGAATGTCTACTAGCACTACATTCTGGGAGGGATTACTGTAGCTTTGTAGTAAGTTTTGAAATCAGGAGGTGTCAAACCCAGAATGTTTTTCTTTTTCAATATTGTTTTGGCAATTTGGGATCTCTTGAAACTTCAGGGTGGATTTTTTTTCTGCCAGAAACGCCATTGGGATTTTGATAAGGATTGCATTAAATGTGTAGATCATTTTGGATTGTAGCAGCTAGTAATATTAAGTCTTTGCCTTTTTATTTCTTCTATATTTTTAAAAATAAAATTTCCTAAGTTTTTTTTTTCTAAATTTAAAATCAACAACTATATATTTCATTCTTACTACATCAAAAGCACCAGCCACTGTGGGATCAGTAAAGATGCTATAAGTGAAAGAAAGAAATTTTAGCCACAGATACTATTTTCAAGGAATTTACAGTCTGGTGGAGGAGATTAAAAATAGAAGTAAATACACACGTTAACGACTATTGCTGTCAGAATAGTAGAAAGTCGTATAGGAATTTAGAAAATGGCAAAATTACTCTCAGCCAGGCTTTATAATGCGATTGCCTCAAATATGCAGTTGGATATTCTTGCATTTGTAATAGTCTTAGCCAAAGTCATTATGAAGAGCAGATTGAAATTCAGGGAACCTTCTGACTGAGATTGGGCTGAGCATGAATATTGGGAGTAGTATAAACTTTGAATTTCCAACCAATAGAGGCATAAAGAAATGCTTGCTATTGTCTGTGGGGGTGGTTTGCTTTTTTCGTTTAATGTTGTTAAAAACTATACATATATAATGGATAAAACTATCAACAGCAAATGCTGATTGTAGATACTGGTCAATTAACTAGTGTAATGGTAATAATAGCCATTTGCTGCTTACCCTTTAGGCTTAATTTCTATGAGCAGTAATAATAATTATATATATTGACAAGAGTCATTTGTGGTAGGTTTGTACATTTTGAATGCCATATTTAACTCTTCAAGTGTGTCTAGTGTCAAACTTTTTGGTTGTCTATTCATTAACTTGATAGTCTGCTTAACAGTCAGTGGTAACGTTGACATATGGCAAAGATTATATTAAGCACAATTCATACTTTGTTTATGTAAAAAGCAATAATTTAAGCAAAGTAAGGTTTTCTGTTAGATAATTGACCTTAAAGTGTATAGACATTTAAATGGTGGAGACATTTCCCCTAAGACTTGTTGGCATTTAAAGTAACAAGATGTAGGAAAGTGGCATTTAAATCAATGAGTTGCATCATGTCAGCTCTTTTTAGCTCATGGCTTGAAATGTCAGTAGCAGATGTGGCTGTAGCTATAGGCCCATGGTCTGTCTGTTTGGGGAGTCTTTGCTAACATAATTATTAGAAAACCTGCATGTGTACACATGCTTTTAATTCCCAAATTTTCTATAGCCTATAGTATGAATTTAAAACAATATTACCTAAATTTGGAGAATCCAAGCACTGAGTTTAGATAGGGGTGGCATCAAAATGTCATCCTATTGTCACACTTCTGCAGTCTAGGCCATCCTACCCTTTCCTATTGAAACTGCATTCTATCCTCTGTTTCCTCTCTTGAGGTCTTACCTCTCAAATAGAAAATAAGTAACACTATGTAAGTAAGCGTCCTCCTCCTTTAATCTTATCACCCAAAACACATCTAAACTCACAAGGTGACAGATATTAGAGCTACAAAAGAAACTTTCAGAAATATTCATCTTTATTGTTAAAAATTTAACCATATTAACTATTTATTGCCCTAAGGACTAGAGTCCATGCTGACATAATTTTGTAGTTTTGTTTATTCAGTGATATCTTTGCTATTTCAGGGACCATTGGAGCTATTTCTGTTACAGTTCTTGGAGGAATCTAACAGTTCTCTTTATCAGGGGTCAGCAAACTAAGGCTTGTCACTAAATCTAGCCCACAGGCTGTTTTTATAATACCCACAAGCTAAAGAGTTGTAAGCAACTCAGAGTAAGCAACAGAGACTCTATCTGGCCTGTAAAACCTAAAATATTTACTCTCCGGCCCTTGAGATAAAATTGTGTACTCTGTTTTTAATATCTTCACCAGGTTCTCGAGATATTAAGAGAAGCCTGAAAGTCATTAACTTCCATATGCTGCTTTTATTCTCTTTCTCTTCATCCTCAAATCAGGTACCAGTACCTGTACCACAAACAAATATAAGTTAATGGCAGGACGGCTGGGATTATGGAGGAGAAGGTGGAGGAGAAACAAAGGGAACTGGCTCGTGGGAGAAAAGTAGGGCTCAGTCTTTGTCCACCTTACTTTTATTTTGAGACAGTTTCACTTTGTTACCCAGGCTGGAGTGCAATGACGCGATCTTGGCTCTCTGCAGCTTCAACCTCCTGGGCTCAAGTCATCCTCCAGCCTCAGCCCCACAAGTAGCTGGGACTGCAGGCGCATGCCTCTACGCCCAGCTAATTTGTTTTGTTTGTTTGTTTGTTTGTTTTTTGTGTTTTTTGTAGAGATGGGGTTTTGCCATGTTGCCCAGGCTGGTCTCAAAGTCCTGAGTTCAAGCGATCCACCCGCCTCAGCCTCCCAAAGTGCTGGGATTATAGGTGTGAGCTACTGCGCCCAGCCACTTTAAAAATTTTTTTATTTTGAAGTAATTTCACACTTACAGAAAAGTTGCAGGAATAGTACAAAAATACCTATATACCCTTCACCGAGATTCACCAGTTGTTATTTTGCCATGTTTGCCTTATTATTTAATCATTTTTGTTCTTTGTCGTAATTACTGCTTACAACGCAGGCATTTTCTTGAGCCATATGAAAGTAAGTTGTGGCCATCACACCCCTCAGACCTCTTTACTCTTAAATATTTCAGTGTGTATTTCCCTTTTTCCTAAGAACAAGGATATCTGCTTACTGAACCACACTGTATAGTTTCCAAAGTCAGGAAAGTTAACCCTGATATAATATTTCCTAATATATGAATCTTACTCAAATTTTACCGATTATCCCAGTGACTTTTATATTCTCCCTTCTTAGTTTAAAATCCAATTTAGCATCACTCATTGAATTTGATTTCCACTACTCTTTAGTCTCCTTTAGTCTAGAATGGTTCCTCAACCATTTTATTTATTTATTTATTTTCATTTTTATTTATTTATTTATTTATTTTTTGAGATGGAGCTTCACTGTTGCCCAGGCTGAAGTACGGTGGTGCAATCTCGGCTCACAGCAACCTCCGCATCCCGGGTTCAAGTGGTTCTCCTGCCTCAGCCTCCTGAGTAGCTGGGACTACAGGTGTGCACCACCATGCTCGGCTAATTTTTGTATTTTTAGTAGAGACGGGGTTTCACCATGTTGGCCAGGCTGGTCTTTTTTTTTTTTTTTTTTTTTGAGACAGAGTTTTACTCCTGTTGCCCAGGCTGGAGTGCAATGGCACAATCTCGGCTCACAGCAACCTCCGCCTCCCGGGTTCAAGCGATTCTCCTGCCTCTGCCTCCCGAGTAGCTGGGATTACAGGCATGCGCCACCACGCCCTGCTAATTTTGTATTTTTAGTAAAGACAGGGTTTCTCCATGTTGGTCAGGCTGGTCTCGAACTCCCGACCTCAGGTGATCCACCCGCCTCGGCCTCCCAAAGTGCTGGGATTACAGGCATGAGCCACTGGGCCCAGCCTTTTTATTTATTTTTAATGACAATGACATTTTTTAATAGGCTAGAACATTTATTTTGTAAAATTTCTCTTAATTTAGATTTTTCTGATGTTTCTTTATGATTAAGTTCATAATATTAAATAAGTGATAAATTATTAATTAAATAAGTGATATATCCTCCTTTATGCATCATATCATGAAGCATACAATGTCAGTTTAATCAGGTGATGTTAGCTTTGTTTTTACTTTATTTTATTTTATTTTTGTGTGTATGTGTGATGTTAACTTTGATCACTTGGTGAGTTGATGTCTGCCAGGTTTCTCCACTGAAATATTACTATTTTCCCCTTTATAATAAATAAGTTATTTGTGGGGAGATACTTTGAGGCTGTGTAAACATCTTATCTCATCAAACTTTGATCCATTTTAGTTTTAGTATCAGTGATAGTTTCTTGCCTAAATCAGTTGCTCTGATAGATGGAAAATGGTAATTTCTTAACCCCTTTTTTCTTGTATATTTTTTAGTTGGCTTTATACTTTGAGGAGGACCCGTCCCTTTCCTGTATCAGTTTGAAGTCAAGATTCTTATTCTGTGCAATAAGTTATCTGTTAATGTTTCGTATTTGGTCAGTGGAAGCCCCTTTCAGGCCACCTCCTGTGTCCTTTTGACATGTCCCAGGCTTTTTATGAGCACCTCTTACATTCTGTTACAAGATGTTCTAAGTTCATCTTGTCCTTTTCCTGCTCTAACAATGGAATCCATTTTTCTAAAGAGATCTGGTTCCTTTGGTGAGGACTTGTTGATACACATACCCCCTTTTTTTGCCCATCTGCATACAGCTTTATTCACAAACATCAGCCATTGGGCAGTAGCCTCCTTATCTTGATTTGTATTTTTTGGTGGTAGCAAAAATACTGAAATGTCATTAACTCATAGCCACTAACAGCATATCCTTTCAGAATACTGTGCAAAGAAATTTATGGAAAGTAAAATACATAGGTTTTCAACTTAAAAGTATGCTTGCTTTTTAGGGGAAAGATAAGTGAAGTTTTGAAAATAATCACATATCTTTGTGACACTAAAATTACAAGCAAAAATCATTTCTTTGATTTCAAGTGATTAGTTCAAGAGTTGAAAGTCAGTGATATATTCAGTATCTTTAACACCCTGAACCTATTTTTAATGATATTTAGGCATTGAGATAGTATTTATGTACAATAAAATTTATCCAAAGAGTACAATTGGATGAATTTTGGTAAATGTATACAGTTGTCTAACCAGCATAGTGAGAGACACAGGACATTTCCCTCACCCTAAGAAGTTTGTATGTGCCCTTTATAGTCAGTCCCCTTCCCAGACTCTCAGACCCATACAATCATGAGTTTTACCTTTTCTAGAATTTTATATAATAGGAATCATAAAGTATATAGTTTTTTTATGTTTGACTTCTGTTAGCATAATTTTTTGGGATTTATTTTTGTTTTTGTATATAAGCTTTTGTTCCTTTTTATTGCTGAGTAGTTCTCCATAGCATGGATATGCTACAGTTTATCATTTCACTTTTTTAATGGACTTTTGAGTTGTTTCCAGATGTTGATTATTATGACTTAATTGTGTACATCTTTTTGTGAACATATTGTTTCATTTCTTTGGGATCAATACCTAGAGTTGGAATTACTGAGTGGTATTGTAAGTCTATGTTTAATGTTATATTACGATACAGTTTACCGAAGTGACTGAACCATTTTGTGTTTCCATCGGCAGTGTATGAGAGTTCCAGTGTTCCTCATCTTGCCAACATTTGGTATCATCAGTCTTTTTAACATAAGCCATTCTAGTGGGTGTGTGTAGTGGTATCTCATTTTGGTTTTAATTTTTATTTCCCTGATAACTGGTGAGGTTGAGCATCCTGTCCATCTATATATTTTATGTGATGTGTTTGTTTGAATCTTTTACCAATTTTAAAAAACATTATTATAAGTTATAATAATTCTTTATATATTTTGTATAAACCCTTTGGTCAGGTATGTTATACAAATATTTTCTCTGAGGCTTGTCTTTTTCTTTGCGTCATTTGAAAAGCAGTTCTCTTAAAATTTATGTTTTTTAATGTCCTGTTCAAAAAATCTTTGCCTATGTCAAATGCAAAAGAAAATCTCCTGTTTTCTTCTAAAAGTTTAGTAGTAACTGTTATATTTTGATCTCTGATCCATTTGTATTTAATTTTTCTATATGGTGTGAGGTAGGAGTTGAGGTTTTATATTCCAAGAGAAAACCCATTTGTTCTAGCACCATTTGTTGAAAAGACTGTCTTTTGCCACACTGAATTACCTTGACATCTTTGTTTAGTCATTTGACCATATACATGTTGGTATATTTCTGGACCCTACAGACGTACCTTAGAGATAATGTGGATTGGGTTCCAGACCATCATAATAAAGCGAATGTCACAATAAAGCAAGTCACATGATTTTTTTGGTTTCCCAGTGCATATAAAAGTTATGTTTATATTGTAGTCTGTTAAGTGTGCAATAGCATTATATATAAAGAAACAATGTATATAACTTAAGAAATGCTTTATTGTTGAAAATTGCTAACAATTATGTGAGCCTTCCGTGAATTGGAATCTTTTTGCTGGTGAAAGGTCTTGTCTTGATGTTGACTGCTGCCAACTGATCAAGTTGGTGGTTGCTGAAAGTTGGGGTGGCTGTGGCAATTTCTTAAAAGAAGATGACAATGAAGTTTGCTGCATGGATTAACTTCTTTTCAGGAAAGATTTCTCTGTAGCATGTGAGGCTGTTTGCATTTTACCCGCAGTAGAACTTCTTTCAAAATTGGAGCCAGTTCTCTCAAACCCTGTTGCTGCTGTATCAACTAAGTTTGCTTAATATTCTATATCCTTTGTTGTTCTTTCAACAATGTTGACAGCATCTTCACCAGGAGTAGATTCCATAGTAAGAAACCACTTTCTTCAAAACATGATGTAGACTCATTTAAAAAAAAAATAAACCACTTTTTTGTTTTCTCATCCATAACAAGCAACTCTTCACCCTTTCAAGTTTTGTCACGAGATTGCTGCAATTAAGTTACATCTTAAGGCTCCACTTCAAGTTCTCTTGCCGTTTCCACCATATCTGCAGGTCCTTCCTCCACTGACGTCTTGAACTTCTTCAAGTCATCTTGAACTTTTTCAAGTCATCTGTGAGGGTTTGAATCAGCTTCTTCAAAACTCCTGTTAATATTTATATTTTGTTCTCCTCTCTTGAATCACGAATGTTCTTAATGGCATCTAGAATGGCAAATCTTTTCCAGAAAGCTTTTAATTTACTTAGAAAGTTTTTAATTTACTTTGCCCAGATCTTTCAGAGGAATCACTAGCTATGGCAGCTATAACCTTGCAAAATGTATTTCTTAAGTAACAAGACTTGAAAGTCAGTATTACTCTTGGATACATGGGCTGCAGAATGGGTATTGTGTTAGTAGGCATGAAAACAACATTATAATCTCCTTGTACATCTCCATCAGAGCTCTTGAATGACCAGGTGGATTGTCAGTGAGCAGTAATATTTTTAAAGGAATCTTTTTTTTTTTTTTTTTCTGAGCAGTAGGTCTTAACTGTGGACTTAAAATATTCAGTAAACCATAATATAAACACATGTGCTGTCATCCAGGCTTTGTTGTTCTGTTTATAGAGTACAGGCAATGTAGAGTTAGCATAATTCTTAAGGGCCCTCGAATTTGGGGAATCATAAATGAGCATTGGCTTCAACTTTGGTCACCACTGCATTAGACTCTAACAGTCTTGTGAACCTGTTCTTGAAGCTTTGAAGCCAGGTATTGACTTGTCCTCTCTAACTATGAAAGTCCTGGCTGGCATCTTCTTCCAGTATGAGGCCTTTTTGTCTACATTGAAAATCTGTTGTTTTGTGTAGCCACCTTCATCAGTGATCTTAAGAGTGATCTTCTGGATAACTTGGTGCAGCTTCTGTATCAGCACCTGCCACTTCACCTTGCACTTTTGTTGTTACAGAGATGACTTCTTTTCCTTAAACCTCATAAGCCAACCTCGGCTAGCTTCCAGCTTTTCTTCTGCAGCTTCCTCACCTGTCAGCCTTCATAGAATTGAAGAGAGTTAGAGCCTTGCTCTGGATTAGGCTTTGGCTTAAGATAATGTTGTGGCTGATTTGATCTATCCAGACCACTCAGACTTTCTCCATATAAGCAATAAAGCTGTTTTACTTTGTCATTTTTGTGTTCACTGGAGTAGCACGTCTAATTTTCCTTAAGAACTTTTTCCTTTACATCCACAAGTTGGCTAACTGACATTAGAGACCTATGTTTTGACCTATCAGCTTTCAGCATGCCTTCCTCACTAAGCTCAATCATTTCTAGCTTCTGATTTAAAGTGAGAGACATGCAACTCTTCCTTTCACTTGAACACCAGAGGTCATTGTAAAGTATATTAACTGGCCTAATTTCTATATTGTTGTGTCTCAGGGAATAGGAGGTCGGAAGAGAGGGAGAAAGACAAGGGAACAGGTGTTCAGTGGATCAGAACACACCTAACATTTATCAGTTTAGTTCACTGTCTTATACAGGTGCAGTGTGTGGGACCTCAAAATAATTAACTACAGTAACATAAAAAAATCACTGATTAGGAATCACCACCATGAATAGTAACTATTAAAAAGTTTGAAATATTGCAAATATTACAAAAATGTGACACAAAGTGACCATATGCTCTTGGGAAAATGGCACCACTAGACTTGGTCGACACAGGGTTGCCCCAAACCTTTAATTTGTGAAAGACACAGTATCTGCCAAGTGCAATAAAGTGAGGTGTGCCTGTGTTGTGTGCCATTGATCTATATGTCTATCCTTACACCAATACCACAGCGTCTTTATTATATCTTTATATGTAGAAATCTAGTAGTGAGTCTTCCAATTTTTTAGTTTTTCAAACTTGTTTTGCTAATCTAGGTCTTTGATCTTTCTTTATAAAGTTTATAAAGATTATAATCATCTTACCAATTCTTGAAAAAGCCTTTTAGGATTTTGATTAGGATTGTATTGAAACTTAGATTAATTTGGAAAGAATTGCCACGTCAGTAGTAGTATTTCAGTTTACATAGTTTATCTCACCTGTATTCGTTTTTAATTTCTCTCAGCAGTGTTTTTATACTGTCATTTCCCTTCAACCCGAATAACTTCCTAAAGCATTTCTAGTGGCTTTGAGAGAGAGCTACTTTAAATTGTGGAGAAAAGAATAAACTGTTGTGCTTTGAATGGATCCTCTCCAAAATTCAGGTGTTGCCAATGTGATAGTATTAAGAGGTGGGGCCTTTTAAGAGGTGATTAGGCCATAAGGACTCCTTCCTTCTTAATGGAATTTAAAAAGGGGCTTGGTGTAGGGTTAGGCTAGCTTACTTGCCCTTCTCTGCCTTCTGCCATGTGAGAGCGCAGCAAGAAGGCCTTCACCAGACACCGAATGCTGTTGCCATGATCGTGGAATTCCAGGTTCCAGGCTGTGAGAAAATAAGCTTCTTATAAATGACTTACTCTCAGGAATTTTATTATAGCAGCCCAAAATGGACTAGACATACTCCATATTTGAAAATGTATTTTAGATATTTTATAGCCCTTCCTAGAAAACATAATAAAGGCTCCTGTTAGATAATAGAAGTGTATATTTGTAAAGCTTTTACTATTATTACAAATTACGACAAATATTATTTATAATATTATTATTAAAGCTTTTCCTGTTGGAAAATATCTCAGGCCATTTAGTATTGTATCTCCTCCCCTGTTTTGGGTGATGGATGGTGATGCCACAAAGCACTGGTAGTTTTTTGTTTTTTTTTTCTTTGAGGTGGAGTCTTGCTCTGTTTCCCAGGCTAGAGTTCAGTGGTGTCATCTTGGTTCACTGCAACTTCCGCCTCCCAGGTTCAAGCGATTCTTCTGCATCAGCTTCCTGAGTAGCTGGGACTACAGGTGCACACCACCATGCCTGGGTAGTTTTTTTGTATTTTTGATAGAGATGGGGTTTCACCATGTCGGCCAGGCTGGTCTCAAACTCCTGACCTCATGTGATCCACCGCCTCGGCCTCCCAGAGTGCTGGGATTAGCAGCATGAGCCACTGCGCCTGGCAGCATTGGTAGTTTCTATAGCTCTTTTTCTCTCTGCTTCTCCCTACCACCTTCCACAACTCCTTTAAAAGAAATTACTTAAAGGATATTGGGGAGTGGACACAAAGTAGTGAGTCTACCAGAGAACATAACAACCTGAAGATAGATGACCTACACTTTACCCTGAAAGCTGTATACAAAATTAAATTTTATATACAAACATATGTAAATACATTCTTCATTTGTTTCAGCAGCAGCAGTTAGGAAGTAAAAGAAAAATCCTTTTCATAGTGACAAGAAAAAAGTAAGATAATAAGTACATGGGAACTATGTGAATAAACTTTGAAATCCATTAAAGTCCACTTGGTTAAATTTAAAGCAGTTCCTCAAAGAGAAGACTGAATATTTTAAGGATATTACTCTTTCTGAATTACTTTCTAGGTATAATGCTATTGTGATCAAAAACACATTGTATGTCTTTGGGGAGCTTTTGCTGGGGGGATAGCAGAATTCACTAATCTAGGTCTTTGATCTTTCTTTATAAGTGATTTTAAATATAATCTGAAGAATAAAGCTAGAATGGCCAGGATATCTTAAAGATATAAATAATGAGAGGGGATTTTCCTTCCTAAATACTAAGACTTACGTAATTTTAAAAATATGCTACTGATGATAGATTTGAAAAATAAATCAATAAAAATGAAATTAATGTTTATAGAACTATTATGATGATTTTATAAAAAGTACCCTCAAACATTGCTTGGAAAATTAAGTGGTGTTCAGTAGATGGTGCTAGAATTATTGGTTAATCATTATATTGCTTCCAGTAAACTCATAGGAAAGGAAAAATACTATATAAGAACAATAAACTATTAAAACATATTGATCCTTACCAGTAATCAGAGAAGTGCAAGTTGAAACAGGGAACCTATTTTATGTTATGTTATGTTATGTTTTTATTTTTTGAGACAGAGTCTCGCTCTGTTCCCAGGCTGGAGTGCAGTGGTGCGATCTCGGTTCACTGCAACCTCCACCTCCTGGGTTCAAGCAATTCTCCTGCCTCAGCCTCCCGAGTAGCTGGGACTACAGGCGCACGCCACCACGCCTGGCTAATTTTTGTATTTTTAGTAGAGATGGGGTTTCACCATATTGGCCAGGATGGTCTCGATCTCCTGACCTCGTGATGCACCCGTCTCAGCCTCCCAAAGTGCTGGGATTACAGGCATGAGCCAGCGTGCCTGGGCCAAAGAATCATTTTATACCAGTGAAATCTGATGTCTACAAGTGTGGCAACATAGTACCGCCAACACTGCAAGTGGGAATACAAATTGGTATAACTTTTTCTTAGAAAAAAGTTTGCGAATATGTTTCAAGAAAGGAAGAAATTGTTTCTTTTGATTCATGGTTTCTCTTATAGTAATCTGTCCCAAGGAAATAATGAGAATCTGGAACAAATTCATTAAAATGCACAGTTACAGTAACAAAACAAAAAACTGGTCTAATTGCAAATTATGGTACATTTATTAAGATAAGTGTTTTTGAAGAATATGTAACGATGTAAGAAAGAAAATCCTAACATTAATTGAGAATAGGTAAAATGATCTTCAGTGTGAATCTCATTTAATTTTTTTAAGTTAATATGTCTGCGTATGTGTTTTTTAGGGGAATATATCAAATGATTGGCAGTTCATAGCTAAGATTGTTGAGAATACTAGTTGTTTTTACTTTTTCTTTATAGCTTTGTGTACAAGGTAGCTTTTTTCAGGATCTTCCAGAGAATGAGAAAAACAAGCATTATTTATAAAAGCATAAGCCTTGTAGGATTTCTGTGCAATATATTTGCTTTAAGAAAAAAGGAAACTATAGATGATTGTGGCTTATAAATTTTTATTGATAAGTGGTGAAACCTTTATTTGTATAGAGGAATAAAAGACAAAAGAATACAAGTCCCTGGTTAAGTTAATATAAAGTTAGTAGCTTAAATGGAATTGGTTTCAATTTACAGATGGAAAGACTCTTTTTGAGATGGAGTCTCGCTCTGTTGCCCAGGCTGGAGTGCAGTGGCACAATCTGGGCTCACTCAACCTCCGTCTCCTGGGTCCAAGCAATTCTCCTGCCTCAGCCTCCTGAGTAGCTGGGATTACAGGTGCATGCCACCACGCCTGGCTAATTTTTGTATTTTTAGTAGAGATGGGATTTCACTGTGTTGATCAGGCTGGTTTCGAACTCCTGACCTCGTGATACACCCGCCTCAGTTTCCCGAAGGGCTGGGATTGCAGGCATGTGTCACCATGCCCGGCTGAAAGACTCTTAATAGATTAAAACACAAATAAAAAGATACACTTGGATTTTTCAATATTGATTTCTCTTATGTAGTTCACGAAATAATTCACTTTGAAAAGACTTTTGACTCAACAATTTACAGCTCTCTAGTTTCTTGAAGTTCCATAGATTGAAGAGTTTTATAGCATTTGTTTAGCATATTTTTCCGCCAAGTGTTTTGTCAGGAAAAAAGTTGTGATATTCACCTTAGCAAATTTCACAGCTTTGGCAAGACTTAATTCTAAATACGACAACTCTTATTTAATGTAGGAAAATAATAAAGTTATCTTTAAAATAATCCAGATTCAGAGGATTAAAATAAGATGGTAATAAGCTTTATAATCTTTAAATTGATTCTCTAGGTAAGATTACCTATATTGTTTTTGTGTAACTGAATTTAAGCCAAAAGTCCATTAAGTAAACAGTATAGGACTATGAGAGATGGAGGAAACCCTTTGGGTTAATGGTGGTGTCACTGTAACAAATGCCTTAATTCTTCTACTCTCATCCCTCCCTCATTTTTTCAGTTGTTTATTAAGGAGAGAGTTTTTAAAAATCTTAAGGACTACTTTCTACCCTAGAGCTATAGAGTCATAAGCTCTGGGGACTTCTAGGCATATATGCTTCTAAGAAGCTCACAGTAGATTATGTAACAGAGCCACTTCTGCCTATGAGCCAGCCAATCTAGGGGGACCAGTCTCTGCATCCTGAAGGAAGCAGCTCGTCCTAGGAGATAGAAATTGCAGTTGAAATCTGCAAATTTATTTTTATATATTTTTTTAAGACAGAGTGTCACTCTGTCACCCAGGCTAGAATGCAGTGGTGCAGTCTTGGCTCACTGCAACCTCCGCCTCCTGGGTTCAGGAGATTCTCTTGCCTCAGCCTCCTAAGTAGCTGGGATTACAGGCATGCGCCACCATGCCTGGCTAATTTTTGTATTTTCAGTAGAGACAGGGTTTTGCCATGTTGGCCAGACTGGTGTGAAACTCCTGCCATCAAATGATCTGCTCGCCTCGGCCTCCAAAAGTGCTGGGTTTACAGGCGTGAGCCACTGCACCTGGTCTGGATCTCCAACTTTACTCCTATTTAGTTTTATGCCAACAACTTGTTCTTTAATAATAAATATTCCTAAATTTATTAGGAATAATAAATGCAAAGAAAATGGTTTTTGAGTTACAGAAGATTTCGCATCTTTTTGTTATTTGCCATACTATACATAATGTATTATTTTAGAATTCAGCTGAGGGGAGATGACATGAATTGGTTTCTTTAACTTTTCCTTATCTCCTGGCTATTTTACTTTTTTTTAATCTTTTTTGAGACAGAGTGTCACTCTGTCACCCAGTCTGGAGTGCAGTGGTACGATCTTGGCGCATTGCAACCTCCACCTCCCGGGTTCAAGTGTTTCTCCTGCCTCAGCCTCTTGAGTAGCTAGAATTACAGGTATGTGCCACCACCCCCAGCTAATGTTTATATTTTTAGCAGAGATGGGGTTTCACCATGTTAGCCAGGCTGATCTCAAACTCCTGACCTCAGGTGATCTGCCTGCCTTGGCCTCCCAAAGTACTGGAATTACAGGCTTAAGCCGCTGCGCCTGGTCATCTCCTGGCTATTTTATTAGCTCTGTTAGTTGTATGTCATACAAACTTTTTTATTCTTATTGGTCCATTTTATTGGAAGGGTTGACATTACAAACAGAATTCCAGCAGGGTGTGGTGGCTCACTCCTGTAATCCAGCACTTTGGGAGGCCAAGGCAGGAGTATTGCTTGAGGCCAGTAGTTCTGCAACAACCTGGGCAATAGAGTGAGGATCCTTCTCTACAAAATGTTTTAAAAATTAGCGTGATGTGGTGGCACACACCCATAATCCCAGCCACTTGGGAGGCTGAGGCAAGAGGATGGCCTTAGCCCAGGAAGTCAAGGCTTGCAGTGAGCCGTGATTGTGCCACTTCACTCAAGCCTGGGCAACAGAGCAAGATCCTGTCTTTAAACAAACAAACAACAATGACAAAAAGAAACAGAGAACTCCAGAACTCTCTGGCTTAGAAAATCTCACACCTAAAGGTGTTGAAAATGATGAAGATCTGTGTGAATAGTTAAGAGACACCTGGAAGGGCCATCATATTCGTAGCAACAGGTGAAATGACAGACCTGTTAAATGTTTGTTTATTTGATTCATAAATCGGGCAGCCTCCCGAGCCAGAGTAGGCTCTGAGATTCCCGTGTTAGACGTTTAACAGATAATCAGAATAAGAGACAGCTAAGAGCCCTCCTGGGGTTGGAGCAAACCTCAAACGCTGGCAACAACATGCCCCTGCAAAGGGGCCCAGCTTTTATTGGATCAGGCAGAGGAAATTAGAAACTAGTTTCAGATGAATTTTTAAAACTTACCAAAACGAATGAGATGTAGTTAGCAGTACTTAGAGGATGTGTATTTAAAAAGCAGATCTCAAGTCAATACCCTAATCATCCACATTAGGAAACTAGAAAAAGAAGAGCAAACTAAACCCAAAGCAGGCAGAAAGAAATAATAAAGATGCGAGAGCAGAAAGAAATGAAGTAATGTAAAAAATGATAGAGAAAATCAACAAAACCAAAAACTTTTTTTTTAATATCAAATTAGGTAAACTTTAGCACTGATCAAGAAAAATAGAAGACTCAAGTTACTAATCACAAATGAAATACAGGAAGTCAGAAGTAAAAAGAATTGGGGAATACAGTGAACAATGTGTATGCCAGCAGTTTAGAGAATTTGATGAAATAGGCAATTCCTGGAAAGTTACAAACTTACCAATACTGATGTAAGGCGAAACAGAAAATCTGAGTAAACCTATGATGCAGTTTGAATTGTGTCCCCCTAAAACATGAATCCACCCCTGGTACCTGTGAATGTGACCTTATTTGGAAATACAGTAGTCTTCCCCCTTATAACGGGATGCCTGAAACTACAGATCATACCAAACTCTAATATATACTATGTTTTTTCCTGTACCCACATACCTATGATAAAGCTTAATTTGTAAATTAGTCACAATAAGAGATTAACAACTAATAATAAAATTGAACAATTATAACAATATACTATAACAAAAGTTATGTGAATATTCTCTCTCTTTTCTCAAAATATTTTATTGTACTATACCATGGGTAACTGTGGAAAGCAAAACTGCAGATAAGAGGGGACCACCGTAAGGTCTTTGCAGGTGTAATCAATTTATGATGAAGTCGTGTTGGATTAGAGTGGACCCTAAATCCAATGACTGGTTGCCTTATAAGGAGAAAGAGACTTGGAGACACAGACACACACAGAGGGAAGAGGACCATGTAAAGATGGAGACAGAGATTGGAGTTACACTGCCACAAGGCAAGGAATGCCAAGGATTGTCAGCAACCACCAGAAGCTAGGAAGAGGCAAGGAAGAACTCTTCTCTAGAGCTTTCAAAGGGAAAATGACCCTGCTGACACCCTAATTTTGGGTGCCTGGACTCCAGAGCTGTGAGAGAATAAATCTCTGCTGTTTTAAGCCACCCAGTTTGTGATAAAATATAACACCCCTAGGGAACTAATACTTAGAACAAGTATTGAGATTAAATCAGTAATTTATAAACTTCCATCAAAGAAAAGCCCATGGCCGGGTATCTTCACTGGTATATATGTTTTTTCTTTCTTTTTTTAAATAGAGATGGGGTCTCATGATATTGCCCAGGCTGGTCTTGAACTCCTGGGCTCAAGCAATCTGCCCGCCTCGGCCTCCCAAAGTGCGGGGATTACAGGTGTGAGCCACCACGCTCTGCCTTCACTGGCATATTCTATCAGACATTTAAAGACGAATTAATACCATTTCTTCACAAACTTTTTCAAAGTATGGGAGAAGAGAGAAGACGTCCTTATTCTGGGAGGCCAGTATTATTTAACGAAAACCAAAGATATCACAAGAAAACTACAGACAAATACCATTTATGAGTACCAGCACAAAAAAATCCTCAACAAAACATTAGCAAACCAAATTTTGCAACATATAAAAAGTGTTATACACCACAACCAAGTGGAATTTATCCCAGGAGTGCTAAGTTGGTTTAACACTTTATTTATTTATTTATTTATTTATTTATTTATTTATTATTTGAGGGTCTCGCCCTGTCGTCCAGGCTGGAGCACAGTGGCACAATCATGGCTCACTGCAGCCTTGACCTTCCAGGCTCAGGAAATACTCCTGCCTCAGCCCCCAAGTAGGTGGGACCACAGATGTGCACCACCATGCCCAGCTGTTAATAATTTTTTAACTGATTTGTAGAGACGGGGGTCTCCCTATGTTGCCCAGGCTGGTCTCGAACTCCTGGGCTCAAGTGATCCTCCCCAAAGAGCTGGAATTACAAGCATGAGCCACTGTACCTGGCTGGTTTAACACTCTTAAGTCAATTACTGTAATACAATGTGTTAATAGAGTAAGTGACACAGACCACATGATCATCTCTGTAGACACCCTCCAAAATGACATTTGGCCAAATCCAACACGTTTTCTTGACGTAAAAACAAACCCAACAAACTAGGAATAGAAGGGAACTTTCTCAACCTAAACTACAAAAACACTCAGCTAAAAGATGGAACAGCTTCCCACAAGATCAGGAACAAGGCAGGATGTCCACTCTCACCATGTACATCCACAGTTGTACATGAGGTTCTAGCCAGGGAAATTAGACAATAAAAAGAAACCAAAGTCATTCAGATTGCAAAAGAAGAGGTAAAACTGTCTCGGTTTACAGATGACATGATGATGTATATAGAAAATCCCAAGAAATTTACAAAACACTATTAGAATTTAACAAGTTCAGCAAGGTTCAGAATACCACGTCATTAAAAAAATAATTGTATTGCTATACACTAGCAGTGAACAATATGAACATGAAAGTTTGAAACCAGTTCTGTTTACAGTAGCATCAAAAATAATACAACACTTAGGAATAAATATAAAAGAAATATAAGACTTGTATGTTGTAAATTAAAAAATGTTCCTGAAAGAAATTACATGGAAAGACATGTTCATGGGTCAGAAGACTTAAAATTGTTACTATGGTATTACTTCCCAAATTGATATGCTGACTCAGTGCATTTTCTACCAGAATCCCAACTGACTTATTTGCAGAGATTCACAAGCTGGTCCTAAAATTCATATGAAAATTTAAGAGACTTCAAATAGTCTAAACAATCTTGTAAAAAGAACAAATTGAGAGGATTTACACTTTACCAGTTTCAAAACTCAACTACAAAGCTACGTTGGTCAGCTTAATGTGATGCTGGCTTGAGGATAGATATATAAATAGTGGAATAGAATCGAGTGTCCAGAAGTAAAATGTATGGCCAGTGACTTTTGGCAAGAGTTCCAAAACAGTTCTTTGGGGGAAAGAATTGTTTTTTCACTAAAAGGTGCTGGAACCAACTGAGTGTCTACATGCAAGAGAATGAGGTTGGACCCCTTCCTTATGCCATACCCAAAATTAACTTGACGTGCATTATAGACCTAAAAGTAAGCCCTAAAAGTATAAAATTCTTAGAAGAAAGCATAGGATTAAATCCTCATGACCAAGTTTTTTAGGTATAACATCAAAAGCACAAGTGACCAAAAATATATAGATTGGAATTCATTAAAATTAAAGCTTTCATGCTGCTAACAATACCATCAATACTATCAATTAAGTAATAAGAAAACTCAAAGAATGGGAGAAAATATTTGCAAATCATATATCTAATAATGGACTTGTTTCAAAATATGTCAAGAATTCTTACAATGCAACAATAAAATGGTAAATGACTCAATGAAAAATGAGCAAGGATCTAGGCCGGGCGCGGGGCTCACGCCTGTAATGCCAGCACTTGGGGAGGCAGAGGCGGGCGGATCACAAGGTCAGGAGATCGAGACCATCCTGGCCAACATGGTGAAACCCCGTCTCTACTAAAAATACAAAAAATCAACCGGGCCTGATGTCACGCGCACCTGTAGTCTCAGCTACTCAGGAGGCTGAGGCAGGAGAATCATTTGAACCCGGGAGGCGGAGGTTGCAGTGAGCCAAGACCACGCCACTGCGCTCCAGCCTAGGCAATAGAGTGAGACTCTGTCTCAAAAAAAAAAAGATCAAGGATCTGAATGGACGTTTTTCCAAAGAAGGTATAATGTGCCAATAAGCACATGGAAAAGATGCTCAACATCATTAGTCAATTAGAAAAATACAAACCTTAAACCATGCGATGATATCACTTCTCATCTACTAAAATGGGTATAATAAAAAAGATAACAAGTGTTCATGAGTATGTGGAGAAGTCAGAACCCTTATACGTAGTTTTTGCGAATATAAATGGTGTAGCTGCTTTGGAAAATGGTTCAGCTTTCCTCAAAATAGTTAACGTGTGATACAGAAATTTATAAAAGAGAATGTTGGCAAATACAACTATAATAAAGGTGGTCATGATTTATAAGACTTAAAATATTTCACTTAAATTTTTTAATACATTATATAGCAAACTACTGTGCCTTGTATAGCAGTGTTTAAGGATCATTATTTTACTTTGAATATGCCAGTGAGTTCTTCATATTAAGCTTTTTACAATATGTAATCCATGCTAAATACATATTTTGGTTGTGCTTTTAACATAAATCTTAGAATGGGAAATCATAGAAAGCTGGTTGCAAATATCAGTGGGTATTTTTTAAATATTTGAAGGAATCATTTGTGCATTATAACATGTCTTCAATGTGTTGTTTAATCCCTTTTCATTGTGCCAAGATATGTCCCATTTTCTTATTTAGAGCACTTTTATATGGAAATAAAGACATTAATTCATACATTAAAGTGATTTCAAATAAATGATATGCACTAGAACTTAACACTTAAATATACACTTAGCTTTTTAAAAATACTTTTATTTTCTGTTACTGTAAGATACAAGAGTGGAGGTAGGTGCAAAGTATTGCCAGCTTGGTCCAGTGCTCCTGCAGTCTGGGATTAGAGGCTGGGAATGTCGGGGATGATTATAATGCAGCATATTGGAACTTTTTGGTCAGAGAAACTTTCTGACCTACTTTTTTTCTTTTTTTTTTTTTGTTTTTGAGACAAAGTCTTGCTCTGTCACCCAAGCTGGAGCGCAGTGACATAATCTCAAGTGCAACCTCCACCTCCTGGGTTCAAGCGATTCTCATGCCTCAGCCTCCTGAGTAGCTAGGATCACAGGCACGCGCCACCACGCCCAGCTAATTTTTGTATTTTTAGTAGAAACTGGGTTTCACCATGTTGGCCAGGCTGGTCTCGAACTCCTGACCTCAAGTGATCCGCCCACCTTGGCCTCCCTAACTGCTGGGATTACAGGCATGAGCCACCTCGCCTGGTCAGATTCACTGTGTATATTTTAAAGCTGTTCAAACATAGATATATTGTAACAAAAGATAATGCAGTGCTTATGCTTAGAACATGCAGTGCATTCTGTTTTTCAGTTCATTTTGCTAGTGCTACTTTTGACCAGTTAATCAATTTTACAACCCATTAAAGGTTTGAGAACCACAGTTTTTAAAATAGTAATCTAGAGACAGAATTGTGAATTCAGATGTATTCTGAGTTTTTCTTCCTAATGGCCTTTTAAAAGTGTTTGTGTTTTGTGTCTGGTGAAAAACAGATCTCATACTAGGAAAGCAAACATGATCCTCAAATGAGATTTGGAATTCAAAAAAAATTTTTTTGGGGGGTAAATTAAATAAAAAAAAAAAGCATTTTTCTGAATTGAGTTGCCTGTGAAAAATAAGTATAGTATAATAGAACCACTATATTTGAGTGCTTTCAAGGAAATTATCTCTCTGGCAGTTAAAGTTTAGTTAGAGTAAATTTTGAACAAAACTCATAGTCAAAAAAAAAGTAGAAAAAAATCCAGCTGAAGAATATGTTTACATTTATTTTGCTTGTATACTTTTTCATAAAATTTATACTGAAGTTTTAAAATATTTTAATTGCATCAAATTAATTTGTCTTATTTGCTACTAACTTTGTCTTTGATTTTGTCTATGCTTTTGATATTGAATGGGGAAAGACTTGTGTGCAACTATTTCACCGAGTATTTTTGCAGGGACACTTAGTCGGTCTGGATGAACCAGCTTCGGGAGCTGGGCAAGAAGCTCTGCTTAAACAAGAGCAAGCAAAAATCATTCGATTCGAGAGACAAGCAGAAGAATTCCTCAATGCAGTCTTTTATAGAAAAGGTTGGTTTCAGTGAAGATGATATTTAGCATCTGCTTGTCTTGTATTATTGATCTCCTTAATTTCAATGTCATTTTTAAAGTTACTCTTAAAAACATTTTTCTTTATTGATATAATTTATATTGTTCTATATCCCTTGGGTCAAGTTCAAATTGGAATTAAGATTAAGGTAAACCCTGTTCCCCACATTTAGGCTCTGATGTGATGGTGAGTTTTAATTAAATATTTTAGAAAATTATTATGAAATTCTAAAAATTTTAAGCTCTCAATAGTACTATATTTTGTTAGACAACTTTTCTTAATGGAGACAGTTACTGTTTTAATCACCGATAACTAAATCCAACTGTGTGATTTTTTTTTTTTTTTTTTTTTTTTAGTAATTTCAACCTGAAATTTCATTTGGAGAGAAAATGTAGTTATATCATAAAATTAGATTTGTAAGCATTTTTTTCCTTGATACAGTCTTGTTTCACTAAAATTTTTTATATTAATTAAAATTAGGGAAATTATTATTATGTAGTAAAACTTTTCCCCCTGCATTTGAGGTGGCATTTAATAGCTCAACCTCTTGCATTTTTAAAATTTATCTTTTTCCTTGAAACTTTTGTAGGCTTGTTTTACATTTCTTTCGAAATACAGAAAAGTTCTTCAGTCATGGAGTCTTGAGGCTTATAAATCCTTCATAGAGGCATTCAGGTTTATTGTTTATTCACAAAGCATAATTGCCATCAGTCAGAACCTTCAGGAAAGTTCCCTTCATGTTCCTTTCTAGTGAGGAGTCTTTACTTTTAAGAAATTCTAAATGGATTTATACTTCTTAGTTACACTTTTCCTCCATTTCCAAGATGGTGGTTACTATGATGGGTTCTAAAAATGTTTCATACAAACTCTTGATAATCTTAAATATTCTTATTTAATCTTCAGCAGACTCAGTGATTCCATTTCTTTAATAATTCTTCATATGTTCTAGTTTACACCTCTCATTTCTCTGGAAATTCCCTCCTTCCCTTTGACATTGGTTAAAAGTGCTGGTTTTAAGTGCTGGTTCTGTTGGGTTTCTTTATAGTTGGACACTATCAGGGCTTCTGCTTAATGTGATCAGTATTTCCAAAAGGTGGTGTGAAGTGTAGTGTCATATAAAATTAAGAAATGCACAGAGATTATTTTCTGTGGCACTTTTTTTTCCCATTTTCTTCCGTTAGATCCCTAGGCAGAATTAAATCGTTTAGTGCATCCTTAATTCTCTGTAAACACCCACTAGCACCTCCTGACTTGAATCTCCCAGCTGAGTCTCCTATGTCTTATTATCCCTGCACATTGCTCAGAATTCTAAAATTATGGTCAAAATGATCGTTTTCTTAGTTTTATGAACATCTGATTGTTAAAAGCAAATTTAATTATAAACAACTTATAGAGCAGTTCTATCAGTTTGCTTACCAAATAAAATATCTTTACAGCTCCTCTCCTGAAGGATGTACACAGAGTCATTGATCTGTTGTGTTGTTATAGCAAACTTCATTATCTGAAAAGAGGACTTCCTCTCCCTAATTTACATGGAGGAACAGAACCACTTTTCATCCACTCTTTGCTTAGGGGACATTAATAAGGTCAATCATAAGACTCCTACAGAAAAATTCTGTCGCACTCTTCTGCTAGTACTATCCCTTTGTCATAGAGGAATAACTTTCAAGTTTTTATAAAGTTTTTCTTTTCTTTTTTTTTAAGAAATTAAACTTTTGGGTTATAACCTTTAGGGGAGGAATTCTTACCTTGGAATCGGTCTCAGGATAGATTTCAAGAGATGAGAATGCTCTGAAATTGTAAGTTGAGTTTATTTGTTTATGTACAAGCATGTGATGCTCAGAGAAAGAACTCTTGCTTTGGAATTTGGACATTTTCTTCTTCCCCTTTATGTATTAATATTGCTATGTTTAGATACAATCCTCTTGTAACCATCTCCAAGATAGCCATTAGTACTCTTTAAATTAATACCAAAAATGTTTAGTATCCAGGGATATGATGGACATTTTAGTCTGAAGAGAATCTTTTGTTTTAATAATTCAGATGCTTAGATTTGGTCCCTTGTTTCAAAGTATTGTAAATTATATGTTTTAAATAATTTGTGTAAAGATTATGTATAGTTCAGTAGAATCAGAGATGGAATAAAAGTAGGTTTTTATGGTACGGAATCCATAATAAATTTCAGTTTAAGAACAATATACCTTCTACAAATGTCATAATGACATTTCTTTTTAGCTTGCTTTGTCACTTGTATTAAAAAAGTTAGATTTGCATTTTAAGATATACAGGTGGCTGTGATGTAACATGTTTTTCTGCAGTTTTATTTTTCATCTGATTTGTTGCTTTTATTTGACTCAGTTATGCTGTGTTCACCTGGGTGTGGATATGTTCGTAGATGTGTATTTTAAGTATGTCAAAGAATGAAATCTGTTCAATAAACTTTCACAAGATAGAGAAATTCAAATGGCAGAGATGTAATTCATAAACACTGTCTTGTCTCATGACTGTGTTTTCATTCAGTAAAGAGACAAGATACTGCAGACATTGAGTGCTCAAAGATAGTGGTCTATGGTCCTTGTCCTAATATGTTTGACTCTTCACAGAGCTCTTTATGTTTATTAATACTACTTAAACACAGAGGCATCGCATAAATTCATAAATTTTATTTTACTTTTTATATGGAAATTTCCTTTATGTATTACATATTCTCCCAACTATATTCAGGGGTGGAAAGGTAACCTAATGTACTAAAACTTGAAATTTATACAATAGTTCATATGGAGATTTATGTAGGGAGAAAAATGGGTCTTAACTGGAAAGTTAAATGACTGTTTGGAAAATTCAATGGATGGAGATATTTAAAAAGCAGTGTATGGATAAAATGTTTATTAAAACAACTGAGGAACCATTTTCAGTAACTGTAGCAACTTCTGAACCTTACCTAGTTCCATACCTTTATTTTTAAACCACTGGAAATACTTATAGTCTCTATTTATAGAGAGGAAAGTTAGAGTTATAAATATTCCTTAGTGTGACAGAGGCATTATTACTAGTAGAGTGAGCCTCATTAAACTCCAGAAGATGAAATAAATAGCACAACTTTGTGACCATCTTCTGGTATTTAATATCATCCTTTGGGGGAAAAAAGTGCCTGTTCTTAGGAGTCCTGTGAGGTTTTGATGATGTATTTGTTTGTTTGTTTGTTTATTATGGAGATTTTAGATTTTAGTAATTAGAGTCAGTTTTTCTTTAACTTTATAAATTAAACTCTTAAGTTCCTTACAGCCCCAAAATACTGTGGGTAAAGTTATTTGCCTTCTATAGCTAATCTTTAAAAGACTAAAGAAACCTTGGTTTTATGAGAACTGTCTTGTAAAACCTCAAAAGTGTGGTGGGAAGCAAAGGTCATGGGTAAAACAGTAAGGTCAGGGGAAGAGTTTTAATCGAGAGTCTATCACTAATCACCTATATAAATTTGTAGTGGCCACTTACTCTTTTGATCACATTTCCCTTTTTTTTTTTTTTAAAGGACTATTTCATGTTGATTGACCTATTTAGTATTCAACTAAATTGAATACACACTTTAGACCAGGCAGGATTAGGTATTTAGAGGTACACAGAGGTAAATAAACACATTTCCCTCATTTTATTTTTTTTAAAAGGACTATTTCATGGTGATTGATTTGATTGACCTATTTAGTATTCTGCTAAATCGAATACACTTTAAATCAGGCAAGATTAGGTATTTAGAGGTACAGAGGTAAACAAACACAGTCTCAGCTCTTGAGAAGCTTAGTCTTCCTGATTGACTATTGTAGTGTGGTAATTATAGAGGCATGATGATAATATATTTATACAAGTTATTTTCCCTTTCATCTTAATCTCTTTTGCCTTTCAAAGTCTCTTCCAGTGCTAAAAGTTCTTTGAGTTAATGAGTTCTTATGGTCTAAACTTAACATTGACTAGAAATTGATAATTTAGATGTTTATTTCATTATTTTATTTTTTTTACTAGTTGGCAGAGTTTATTTAAAGTACTCTTGGAAAATATGTGATTTTTCTTAGGCTTTTGAGATTTGACATTTAAACACCTAGCCCAGAGGTTCTACAGTTGTGGTCCCCAGACCAGCAGCATCTAAGAACTTGTTAGAATGCCAGTTCTTGAGACCACCCTAGAACTACTGAATCAGAAACTTTGGGGAGAGAACCCAACAAGCTGTTTTTGCAAAGCTGTCAGGGTGATTCTGATGAACATTAAAGTGTGAGAATGATTGCCCTAGCCTAAAATGGATCTTAAAATTAAGTATCTCCTTTTATAATCTTGGTATGCCTTCTGTCTTTAATATAAAGTAAATTAAGCACTGATGAACTCAGTAATGCATTCTTCAAATATTTAGGAGAAGGTGGCTGAGGAAAAAATCTAGGGAAACTTGATGTGACCTATAGGTGTGTTAACATGAGAATATTTCCTAAGAGAAGGGTTTTGGGATTTCTGTATCAGGTAAGTGATTCTTGCCTATAAGATATTCTAGTTGTTATCCTTTATTTAATTTCATAATATTCAGTTATTATATGGGGGCAGATGTTTAGAATTATTTTAATGAAAATTTTATTTTTAAAAATCGATAACTCAAAAGCTTAGAAAATATAAGTCAAAGGGGAGATACTATTTTTAAGATAACTGCATTTTAAGAATAATAAGATGAAATTTTATGTTTACTTGAAAGCTGTCTTTTTTTAGTACATTGTCCCACTTTAAAAGTAAATAAATCTTTATTTACAGACAGTCCCTGGGTCTCCGACCCCAATATTCCCCTAGTGGCCCGTGAGATCATGCAGCGAATGATCCAACAATTTGCTGCTGAATATACCTCAAAAAATAGCTCTACTCAGGACCCCAGCCAGCCCAATAGCACAAAGAACCAAAGCCTGCCGAAAGCATCTCCAGTCACCACCTCTCCCACGGCTGCAACTGCTCAGAACCCTGTGCTCAGCAAACTTCTCATGGCTGACCAAGACTCACCTCTGGACCTTACTGTCAGAAAGTCTCAGTCAGAACCTAGCGAACAAGGTATGGTTTGATGTCAAGGTCTCCTCTATCTTATCAGAATACTTTACTTTGGGGAGAAAAAAAAAAAAAAAAGCATTGGCAAGTAGAGCATCAGCAGCAATAATAGCATAAAAACTAATGTGATTCTTAAATTATTTCTTACTATGCAGTGATGGAGAAGTACAGCTAAAGTTGTTACAGCCTTATCTGTCAGCAGTTCGTAGTAATGATTGATATACCACTCAGGAAAGTCAGGTGGTTAACAGTTGTCACTAATCTTTCAGTTACTTGATATTTATATAGCGTTTTATATTTTCCATAGTATTTTTATGTTTTTTAAAACTCCTATGAAAAAGTAAGTTTTCTTCTTAACTATAAATTTTCTAGGACTAGCACCTGTCTGAAAAATATGCCTCTACTTGTAGGTATAAGTTATATACTCTGCAAATGAGATCATAAGGAAAAACATGTATTCAAATTTTGAAAAAGAAACTACTAGGGTTACAAATAGAGAAAGCAGCAGAACATACTTTAGGTTGTTAAATATATTCAGTGTTTTATAAATACAGAAACACATACATAAACACACACATCCACTGACTAACTTGAAAGTATTTCCAAAAGGGAATTTGTTGATGAGGACACTAATTAAGTGATGAAGTTAAGAGGTTATTAGTTTTGTTTAGCAAATGTTTCTTGAGTCTCTGAAGTTTATTTTCTTCAGTAGATATTCCTGTTGCCTTGTGGTCTCATTTTACCTTTAATTTCACAAAAATTGAAGCAAGCATTTCAACTCAGCCACTGTTTGAACCACTACAAATTGTAAATTGGTGATGTCTGTACTAATGAGATTTTATTGTCATAGAAATTTTGAGTATACAGAAAGGTTACGAGATTATGTGGATTTATTGGTGAGAAATACATGTTTATTTTGGAAAATTTAATTCTTAAAGAACCTCTTTGAAATGAACTTTCTTTTGAGTAGTTTTCCTTTGCTTTTTATCCTTTTCTTGTGTGGTGAACAGCAAACAAAACATCTGAGTTCTGAGAGATTTCTTGACAGGAGACCTCCTACTTGTTCATATTGCTCATGTACCTTTGGTTACCATATTTACGAAGTTGTATCTTTTATTGATGACTGTTTTCTTTTCCACAAATTGGTAGTTTTCATTAAAGATCTCCTCACTGTAAATATTGCATCAGAAGTTTCAGGTTTATATTAGGAGAATGACAACATAGAATTATATTTAAAGTATTAATGGAGGTTGACATAAAATGATACCACTTAACCTAATTTAACTTGTTATAACTAATGTTACACTTAAGAGATCAATACATTGTATTGACAGCATGCTCTTACAAAGAGGAATTTGAACTACATGATAGCATTATAGTATGTAGACTTGAGATGAAGTAAAAAAATTTTAAATTGTATTTCCTTAATGAATGTGTTTTGAACCAAAAACCACAATATTTTTAGTGGTAGATTTAAAATATGTTGCCTGTTTGATTAGACAAATTGTCTATTTGACTTGTCTTTAAATAATAGTGTCTTTGGTTGGAAAAGTTGTAAGCAGTACATTTGCTTCTTAGATGTATAATTGGGTTTAGATGTCTAATAGGATAATTGGTTCTATAAGCTTATAATTATATTTTTAGAAATACTAGTGACTGTAAAGGACAAAACTCTTTCTTATGAGTGTGGAGGTTTTTTGTTTTTTTTATGAGTGTAGGGGTTTTTTATTTACAAGCTCAGTTGCCTGTTTATTTCTAATAGCCTGAAATAAAATGTCCTCTGATACAAGTTGTAAGTAGCTTCTACTCTGGGGTGATTTTTAACATAACTAGATAGCAAGACTCCTCTGCTGGCCAACTGAAAATTTAAGACATTGTGTATTACTTTGTTCTGTTAATTTTGGACAGAGTGGTAGCTTTAAAAGACTTCTTTTCCAGGTATTTCAACAAGGAGAAAAATGTCTTTGAGGGAAAAGAACATCTTCTAATTTTATATATTAATAACATGAATTTGTGATTTGGTCTAGTTGCAGTAAAAAATGGTTGTACTTCCAGGCTCTCATCAATATCAAGACGGTTTCATTCTTCTTTCTTTAAACTTCCTTCACCAATTTTTAATGTCTTCTTAATCGAAAAATTCTTGCATTCATAAAATTCAGCAATTGAATTTTGAATCTCTGCAAAGTTTTTTTAAAAGATTGAATATAAGTATACATTTTTTATAGATGATCTAGAAAACTATTAGGACACACCCAAATCATAAATCATTAACTGATTCATCTTACAGACCATCTTGTTTAGTATATACATGTACTTTAATGACATAAACTTACATTTAAAAACAATTTTTATATCTTATTTAAAATTTTCTACATCGAACTTGTATGTAGTTTTGGAGTTTCAGATAGATTTAGCTCTTGAGGGTTTTGGTTCTATAGTTTGTATGCCACTGTGGGACATTAGAAACTTGTATGCTTTGATCAAGGAAAATTTAGAAAATGGAGTCTTAAAAAATCTGATAACAGAGGACCTCATGCTATGTAAACTGCTATTTCTAGTATTTCATTGTATCCTAACATCTTCAGTAACATGTTTTACCTTTTCTTTTGCCCCATTAATAATATATTTAGCCCTTGAGGATATTAAGTATAACATGCCTTGTTAAATTTATGTTGCTTCAGGATTTAATTGATTTTATAACTCAAATATATGACTAGCGTATCTGCTTAGTTGAATAAGCCTACTTACTGCTTTTTCATTTTCAGCCTATTTAGTTTACATTTGCTCCTAGCTTTTAATATCCTCAAGGTGTTTCTTTGTGTCTCTGCAGACGGTGTACTTGATCTGTCCACTAAGAAAAGTCCATGTGCTGGCAGCACTTCCCTGAGCCACTCTCCAGGCTGCTCCAGTACTCAAGGGAACGGGTAAGGGAGAATATTTGTAGCCTTACACAGTTTCATATAGATAATTCATCAAAGGTTGATGCCAGTCTCCCTTTTACATTTTTAAAAAATAACCCTTCTAAGTAAGTCATTTATAAATATGGACCATAGATCAAATAAAAATATAATTTGTGCAATGTAAAATTGGCTAGTACAGATGAGTTTTTGTCAGTTTAGTACAAATAGTAAATAACCATGAATATGGCAATTATTTCTTTGGACTTTTTGTTGTGGCATGTTTTGGAGTGTGAAACTCATGTTAAATAATTCTAAAGTTTAGATGTAAAGACAGTATTATGTGTGCCGAAGCTGTTTAATGAAAATTGAACTCCAATACTTGGTATCTCTAGTGGGGTTTGTGTGTATGTGTGTTCATTTTTGTTTCTTTTGGGTTTGGTTTTGGTGGTTGATAACTGTACTTTGGCAGTTCAGAAAATGTAGTTTTCTGAAAGACTGATTGTAGATGTTGATGCATAACCATCTTAGGCTGCCAAGGCATTATTACTTGCTTAGTTTTGGTAACTCTTAGGAGACTAAAGTAAATTCTCTTGACACCCTAATTTTATAGTATAAGAACTGTCTTCTCCCTATGTGTATCTGATAACCAACTAGAAAAGTCAGGTATTAATAAAGACATTTAGATACCATGTTGAAAAAGCATTTCTATAAAACTGTGTGACAAAAAATCAACTTTAGATATGAAAAATAACTTGGTAAGTTTAAATTAGTTAATACTTAGGCTTATTGAACTTTCAGATTATCAATGTGGGGAAGTTACTTAGATATTAAAGGAACAAGTAGATGCTAAGTGGACTAACCTTTTCCAACTTACTGTTAACTACCTTCAAATAGAAGGATTCCTTTACAGACTTCTAAAATCTCCCTTTATTTTCTCTAAAATTCCAAAACTTTTCATTTCCAGAAAGTATTAATTTAATCCATTATGTGTACTAGTCTTTTTCTTAACCCTTTCCTTTTCACTATGGTTTATACTAGATATAAGTCAGCATGTTCCCAAATCTTTGGGTTCTATTTATATATCAAAAAATACTTGAGCTGGGCGTGGTGGCTCATGCCTGTAATCCCAGCACTTTGGGCGGCTGAAACGGGCAGATCACCTGAGGTCAGGAGTTCGAGACAAGCCTGGGCAACATGGCAAAACCCCGTCTCTACTAAAAATACAAAAATTGGCCAGGCGTGGTGCGCACCTGTAGTCCAGCTACTAAGGAGGCTGAGGTGGAAGGATCGCTTGAGCCCAGAAGGTCACAGCTGCAGTGAGCCATGATCACAACACTGCACTCAAGCCTGGGTGACAGAGTGAGACGTTGTCTCCAAAAAAAAAAAAAAAAAACACTTGAGTTGTGTAATTAAGGACACATGTAGAAGTCCATGTGCAGTTTGCATAAACAAATCCTTTGCTTAAGATTCTCTGTAAACTTGGCTACCAGGTTCATGTATTATATGGCTGAAGTTGCTGTGTTTATCCCTCTGAATGGAAAGTGTTTTCTACTGGTTTTGTTTTATGGAAGAAAAATGCACCAATAGGATTGCCCATCTTTTAGTTGAATATTCAGTGTTATCCTTATTGTGTTACTGATGATAGTAGTCCCCATAGAGTTTTGTAGAACATAACTGGTTTATCATTTCTGCAAAGCTCTATTTTGTGCCTAATTAACGTAATCATCCCCTTGGGCATGTTTTGCCACATGTCAGTCTCAATATTGATAATCTTTCTCTATTGTGAAAGTCAAAACCTTACGAATTAACTTTGTCTAAGTAGTTGACTTTTTAAACATTATTTGAAAGCCATCCATTTGAAATTTCAAAATAGGTGTTTGGTATTTCAAGAAGGGAAGTTTTTTTTAAGCCAGAGAAAACTGCTAAAAAATTGTTTATATCTCTCTGACAGTAATTACTTTGAGTAGAACTTAAGGGGTAAATAAAGAGTAATTTCTTTTAAGCTTGGATTATTTCAAATGGAAAATCATGATACTCATGTATCTGCAACTAGTAGTGTTTTAAAATGAAGACGTGTGGTAAGTTATAATGCAATGGGTCTTTTGGTTTGGTTTATTTGGGAATTTTTTTTTTTTTCTCCCTTGGGGCTGTTAGCTATATATACGTATTCCCCCCCACCCAAGCAAAATAAGAAATGTTACTTGGAATTGTTTGATTTTTGATGATGAATATCAACTTGTTTGTGGGATAAATGAGCAATTATCTATGGGTTCCAGTAATGTATATGGTTTCAGTTTTAAAACTAGTTGTCATGAATGTTGAATACATTGAATTAAAATAAATAATTTGGCTTACTCTTTTATTACTGTACTTGTTTAGTGGTAACGTCACATTGGCAACACAATTCTGTGTAGATCTATGGAGACTGATGATTACTTTGTAATTAATAATTAAGATGCTATTTTCAGACAGTTGCGCGAAACTTTTTCTCCGAAAATTTGTGAACCCAACCAGAGACCAGCTGACAGGTTTAATTTTTCTTTGCCCAAAAAGCTCCTGATTTTTTTTCTTTTTCCTTTTTCCTTTTTTTGTGAACGAGTTTTAAAACTAACTGCTGAGACCATTTTTTTTTTAATTTTAGAGAAAAATAAATAAATAACACAAAGTGATGTTACCCAAGCAAGGCCTTCTAATAAAGGAGTGGTCCCCTCACCCATCCCTCCCTACCTGTGCAAGTCCTGCTCACATCAGTTTCCTTCCATCCAATTAGGCGACCTGGGAGACCCAGCCAGTACCGCCCAGACGGACTTCGGAGTGGTGATGGGGTACCTCCAAGAAGCTTACAGGATGGAACCAGGGAAGGTTTTGGACACTCCACATCACTCAAAGTTCCACTGGCTCGATCCCTGCAGATTAGTGAAGAACTACTGAGCAGAAACCAATTGTCCACAGCTGCCAGCCTTGGGCCATCTGGATTACAGAATCATGGACAACACTTAATATTATCCAGGGAAGCCTCTTGGGCAAAACCACATTACGAGTTCAACCTCAGCCGTATGAAGTTCAGGGGAAATGGTGCACTCAGCAACATCAGTGACCTTCCTTTTCTTGCAGAAAACTCTGCCTTTCCAAAAATGGCACTTCAAGCAAAACAAGATGGAAAAAAGGATGTGAGCCATTCATCTCCTGTAGATTTAAAGATACCACAAGTTCGAGGAATGGATCTTTCTTGGGAGTCTCGCACTGGTGATCAGTACAGCTATAGCTCTTTGGTAATGGGTTCACAAACGGAGAGCGCGCTTAGTAAAAAATTAAGGGCTATTCTTCCAAAACAAAATAGAAAAAGCATGTTAGATGCTGGACCCGATTCTTGGGGCTCAGATGCTGAGCAGTCTACCTCTGGACAGCCATATCCCACATCGGATCAAGAAGGAGATCCTGGCTCCAAGCAGCCTCGGAAGAAAAGAGGGCGTTACAGACAGTACAACAGTGAGATACTGGAGGAAGCAATCTCAGTGGTTATGAGTGGAAAAATGAGTGTTTCCAAAGCTCAGAGTATTTATGGGATTCCCCACAGTACACTGGAGTACAAAGTAAAGGAGAGGCTGGGCACTTTGAAAAACCCTCCAAAGAAAAAGATGAAATTAATGAGGTCGGAGGGGCCAGATGTTTCTGTAAAGATTGAATTAGATCCCCAGGGAGAGGCAGCACAAAGTGCAAATGAATCAAAAAACGAGTAGGAATACTGTAGAGTGCCAATTACTGTACAAACTGGGTGAGCACTACTGCATCATTGTTCAGCTATCATTGCTTGCACGTAATTTCATTTACTGTGACACTTGCTTCTTTGCAGATTTTGCATTGACTTGTGTGTACAGAGATGAAATGTGCATTCTGAATGTTGCATATTTTAAATTTTTCATGTGCAGTATGGCTCGGAATATGTTTGGCCTTTTGCATGTTTCTCTACAAAAGAGAATTGAGTTACCTCACAGAGAACAGATACATGGAAGTGGACTCCTTGCCTGTAGAGCCTGCATGCTTTTTTGTTTTGTTTTGTTTTTTTGTTTTTTCTTAAGTTATATTTGTTTTTACTTTTTAAAAAAGAAGAGGAAACAAAGCCCCCTTTTAGAAACTACGTCTTTCATACTGGGAGCTTTATCACTGCAAATTGGAAAGCCATCTTATAATACAAAATTATTCATATTTTTCATCTACGATTCAACTAATTGAAGGATTAAACTAAAGAAAAAACTAAGAAGAACAATGAACCTTTGACTTTGAGAAATTTGGTTATTCACTGACATAATTATTGGGTCATTTATAGTTACATTTTATAATTTTCTTCTCACTATTAAATTTGCTTAAATTAGCAAGCTATTAGTGCTCACCCAGAGGGGAAGGCGGTGGAAAATGTGCACACACTACCTTCAGAAATGCTTCAGTTAATTACTTTGAACACTACCTTTGCTGTAATTTCATTTGAGATTTTCTAAGGGTAGAATTTGGTCTCACCAACAAGTGAGGATATAGCCTTATCTCATGGAGGACGAGCTCCGTATTTACTCAGGAGCAGTCAGGGTACATTACATAAAACAATGGAGGATGCCTCATTTTAGCAAACTGGGTTTCTTTGTATTCTTTAGTCCTTTTACAGAATTGATGTGCTAACTGAATATCATTGCAGCAACTAGATTAAGATATTCAGTATCTCTTTATTGGGGATGGGAGAAATAGGGAAAGAAATGTGTATAAGTAATTATGATATTGCAAAAGTGATACTTAGATTTTACAGCCTCCGTAGTCTGCCCAGTGTCCACATTAATGAAGGATCCATGTTTGTAGTGAGAGAAAAAAAACCCAAGGTAACCTGATATGATTTAGGATGCATATCAGTTCTAACAATAATTCAATCAGAAGTCAAGCTCATTGGAATTCCTTTTTTAACTGATCCAAATACTAGTAGAAGGGTGGGAGAGGTGTGTTTTTTGTTTTTGTTTAGTTTTTATTTAATTTTGTTGGTTAGAATTTTTTTCTTTTTTTGGCATCCTACATAATACCCCCTTCTTGACTTTTTCTGATAATTAGTTGATATTCATGGTTGTTTAGCACACAGTTCAGGACCTTTGAGATCATGTTTGTATAAGCACTCCTTGAAGAATAGCTAAGCTTTTTTTGAGATGGGCTTTTAAAATTATAATAAGGAAAGTTTATTTTCTGCGGTTTTTGCAAGAATAAGCAAAGCCCATGGAATTTAATTTTTCATTGTGATCAGATTAAAATTACTATTTGTGCAAAACAAAATCCACACCACATATACTGTATATTCTAATCTGCTGAGAAAGGTGGTCAGGCCCTTCTAAATGCTTAACCAAAAACAAACATTATTGGAGTTTCAGTGTAAAATAAAATTAAAATTGGAGAGTTGGTTAGATTGATTTCAGATGGATACTAACAGTTTGAGGGGAGGTCCAGATATTTCCAAGGCATAAATTCTTGCCTGGAAACTTTGGAGCAATTAATTAAATTAGGTTAAGTTTTCCCTCAGCAACCTGTGTGTTCAAAGGTTAGGCACACCATTGCTGTTACTAAAATATATGCACTGCTCATTCTTGACATAGTTTGGGTGTGGGTTCCTCTTGTTTTGGTTATTTTGTGTAGCAGTTTAATCAGTGGATAACTGAGCCTGTTTACTCTTAGCTTTCTAGACTTCTTAACAGAAAAAACAGTTTGGGTTCAATAGCATTTTATGATTCTACAATATTTTGTCACCTAGCTGGAAGTTGCAATAAAAATTCCTTATGAAATATATGGTTTTCATCTGTAATTGAAGGAAATCATAGAAAGTTTGCTGAAAGCAAAGGGCTAAGCTTATGAAGGAATGCCTCCTTTGTTACTCAAGAATTTGTCAGCACACAATTAATTGCAGCCATAGTACCTTTTTGCGTAATGTTTGGGATATTCAGCAGCCCAGGATTGCTGCAAAAAGGTCCTTTGAGAAAATTAATTTGTGCTTGCTTTTATCCCCTCTCAGAAAGACATCACTAAAGGCCCATTAAAAATCTGGCCCTAAAAGTTCAACTTTTGTAGAGTTTATTGTTCAGAGAGGTTTAATCCTATGTGGTAGTCTATATAAGTGATGTATGAGTTGAGTTATGTAAATTTTGTCATTGTAGTGTACATGGAGTGATCATTTTACTAACATAAATATTTTCTATGTGTGTTTCAGTGGATGACAATCGAGCAGCAGAAGAATGGTGTGCCTACCCTTTAATGCTGCAGTTTAAATAAGAGAACTTGTATTGTGTCATTTCAGATTGTAGGCTGAGAGTTGTAAATAGTGAAAATTTGAGTACTTCTATTATTTGTTTTGGTTAGAAAGTGAATTTAAAAAACAAACCAAACTCTAAACTTTCTCAGATTAAAAGTCCTGAGACCTGAAGATTGTAATATTCATGTCTGTGAAGCTTTTAAACATTACACTTGAGATCAGTCATGACTTGATATTCAGGTAAATTTTCTTTTCCAAGAAGCTTTTGAATAAGCATATTTCCTCCAAAGGTCTCTTTCTCTTTTTTTGAGTGTAGATTATTTTAAAGCACTAATTGCATTACATTGGTAACTGCAATATAAAATAGCCATTATTGTTTTGTGAAGCATGGTTGAAATTAGCTAGTGGTCCCTTTTAAATTTCATGAGCCTCTCAAAAAAGAAAAACTTAAAAAAAAAAAAAAAAAACAAAAAGCTGCTGGAATATTTCAAAAGATATATATTTTACCTTATAGGTTTTGTAAAGTTAGTTTGTAATATTCAGGTGCACTTTTAATGTTAAATTTTGTGTTCAGAGTTCCATTATACCATGTATTTCTCGGAGGTGGCTCATCACATGGCTGGCTGGCAGTCTTGGTGCCGCAGTGATTCCTTAATATTTGATTTCTCTCTTGATTTGCCACTATTCTGTATTGGCACTTTCAGTGTAGATATTCTAGTTTGGGGATGTCCTCACAAATGTGTAATAGAGATTGGTCTATTAGCATGCTTAATTTCTGCTAATCAGAGTTTTGCATGGCCCAAACAACAGTTGACCATTTTTATGGTATGGGAAAGTGTAGTTCACAACTGTCTTTGTCACAAAAGCTGTTTTTCCTCACATTTTCCAGTAGGCAGATAACATTACTTAAATTATTAATATATAACACTGTTGGAACTATTGATAGGAAATAATGTATTTAAAATAATTTTTTGCATTTTCAGAGACCTTGATGTTATAGGGTAGATAAGCTATGGCACTATAAAATCAAAAACACTAATTCTGTGGAAGGATATCTAGTTGGTATTTTTATCTTTAGCTTTCTCATTTCTGAGACAGCATAGTCATTCAGCTTGATGGTAATGTAGTATATTACTTTGTTCGGTGGGCTTATAAGTGACTCTGAATTATGTTTGTGATGAGCTATACACTTTTTTTCTATTCCCCAAATACCATGAAGGACAAGGTCACTCTTTCAGGAAAAATAATTTATATTTGTGTATAATACTTTTTAATATTAAGTTTGTTGTTCTGAAGTTTAGATGTTGCTTGATAAACCTTTGCTGCAGCAGATCATGAATATGAGTAAGGCTTTGTGTGATAATAGGGGTCCTTATGTGAAGTTAATTACTGTTCAGTTCTGGTGAGCAAGCTCAACAAGTGTGAAGTGTGTATTAGCTTTATTTGGTACACTTTTACTTTACAATATTGAAGTGCTTTTAGAACTCTGGTTATCTTATATAAACCATTACCTCAACCAATTGGCATTTCTTTTCCCCAACATTTACCTTAGCTATAATATGAGCTATGTGGGATCAGATGGTAAAACTATAAAAGGCACAATGAGAAGTTTAGTTCCCAAGTTTTGGAGAGAACTCTAAATTAGACTAAAAACAACTACCTGTTAACACCAATATCATAACTACCTTCTGTCATTAGGCAGTACATAGCAACCTTTGAGCTGCTAGTGAGCTATCTGTTCTCCCCCTACCCCCAAGTAAGCACACAGTGCCAGGCCTGGTTCTAAGCCTTTGTGATTCTCTTACATCTCATTGACCCATAATAGTGAAGCATGGATTCATTTATTTTCATAAGACAAATTGAGTCAGCTCGATGTCAGAAGCTGAAAATATTTTGAGTAGTTTTAGCCGTTATATGACAGATAGGCATCATTTTCTTCAACAGCTTTTATCTTTGTAGATTTCCTTTTGAGACCATGTATTTTTGCTTTTATAATTCTTTCATTAAATGCCAGAAGTTGTTTTCATATTAACCACTCTTTTCTGTATATTCAGGTTGCTGTCATTGGTGATAGAATATGGCAATAGACAGAATTGTGCTCCACTTTATGTTTCATAGGAGATATTGAAAGTTATAGGTTAAATTTTGGCCTTCTTGAAGATATCAAAGATTGTTTTCCTTGTTACCTTTACTTAGAATTTGGTCTTCATTAATGCTTTGGTCAGGCTAGCATCACTAAAAACTTGATGGCTTCAGCAGAACAGCCCATTTAGGAGACTATTAAGCTATCTAGGGATTTTTTTTTTTTAATTAATTGCTTTCAAAATCTGAAAAGGAAAAAAGTATAATTGTGGTACAAAGAAGACAGAACTCCAGGCTCTTTCTTCTTAGTTTATTTTGGTTTAATTCTGTACTGGAGACTTGAATAGGATTTGTGAACATGGTGAATGGAAAGAAAAATAGAGGACATTATTTGTGTATCCTCATTCCTGAATAATCTTGCAGTCACCTTTTAAAGAAGCAGACATTAGCCCTGTAACACAACACTGTAGCTATAAACCCTAAGTGTTAGGAAGGAGATTGGGGTGGGGAGGGTGGAGTAGGATGGAAAAAGCATGTAGACTTCTGAGAAGAGGCTAAAAATTCTGCCCTATAATACTAAAAATGAGTCACAAGATAATGTGGTGAAGTTAGGCCATCTTGATTTGATAGAAAAATCTTTTACATTGTTTAAAAATGAGAATCGAGGCTAATTAATGTTGATTTGACAACAGAACATGAGCTAATTCTGCAATCATTTGGGGGGTAATTTTATGGTTTCCAGTTCATTTAGAGCTGTATTAAGAAAAGCTAAAAAGCAAGCACTTTTAGTTAATCATAGATTTATTGGATGTAGCAAATATTATTATAATATTTAATCTCTATTATTTGAATGTGGAAATGAACTCTTTTGCCCCATCTTGAACTGTCATTGAACATGCTCAAGATGATCAACACTGGAAATGACCCTACACACATACCAAAAAAATCTAAAGCAGTAAGACATATTTGAAGATCCATACCTCTTAAACTTTTTAGATTTGTCTTGGGAAAGAATTTATGAACCTGTAACCAGTATTAGTGCAGTCTTGGGTTCCTTGTTCTGCATAATTGCACCCTTTCTCAGGTATGTCCTGACAACATAAATCTTAAAATAATCTCATTAGAGATTAGATTCTCAGTGGATAGTGTGTAAGGGGACTAGGGGTGGGGGGTTGGGGGTAGTTGGACACAGGACACTGACACAGTAGAGCAGGGATTTTTAACAGTCAACAGCCAAATAGAATTTCAATCTAGAATATTTTTACCCCCTCAGAATGAGTGAAACAACTTCTATTATTTGGTATACCCGGTGCTACACTCCTAAAAGTCTTTTTTTTCATCCAGGTGACTTTTTTTTTATTTTCCCTGCTTGGTGGTGGAAGGTTATATAGTAAACTTCACTGTCATTAGGAAAGCACTTGTCCAAAATGTTTAAAGTACTAGAAAAGGGATAATTCAGCACTTTTTCTGTTACAACACTAAAGTCTTAATTTATCTTCAGAGTCTTAGGTACTGTAAGTTTTAGGATGATTATTTAAAAATATAAAACATACTACATAATATGGGGTCAGATCACATTTATATAAATAATTCTTATTTTAAAAAAAGACGATAACATTTTGTACCTTTCTAGCAATTCCAAGTGATTGCCTCATTTTCTCTTATTAAGCATTTCAAGCTTAAGATTTGGAATTTGAGAGAAGGTGAGGGGGAAAATTCCCCAAAATAAAAATTTGTTTCAGACCATTTTAGAAAAATAAATCACTAGGAAAATGGGTAGGGATTCTCTCCCCCTTTAAGTCTTCAGGGAATGAGCAGTATTTAGAATCTTTGGCTGAAATTCAAGCCTTTTTACTTTGTAAATTTTTAATATTAATTCACTGACATGCTTTTTACACCAGAGGACTGAAAATGGATCTTAATGTTTTTAAGTTGTGGAAGGGTATATTTCTAAAATGAGGGGGGGATGATTAACTAGGTTAGTATTACCAGCATTAGTAAGTTTAAGGAATTTTAGTATGTAATAGCAAAGTGTTTGATTAAAAGTCTAATCCTATATTGCTAGTCAAAATTAGTTACATTCTGATCTAGGAAAGATAATAGTCATTGGATATTGATATGCTGTGCTGTCAGAAAACCAGACTAAGATAGAAACCTTTATCTGACTCCCACATGTTGCTTGTTCTGATGGGATGTATACTTTACAGCAGTTTATTGCTGCTTTGAAAAAAAAATGTATAAACTATACATTTGGAGTGTTTGCATATAATTCTTTATAACCTCCACTTAAAGCTGTCAGACATTGGTATTTTATCAGTCCACATTGTTTAATAAAACTAATGTTCTTAGGAATCCAGCTTGTACACACTGTTTAAAAACCCTCAGGGACAGTTTACACACTCTTCTCACTCAATTCAGGTACTTTGATGCTATTCTTAAACCTAACAGTGACTTGTATTTTTCTGTTTTGCTTTTATTTCAACGTGCTGGTAGCACATCTGATGAATGTCAACTTAAAAAACTCAGTTCAGGTATCCAGGTATAACTCAGCCAAACAGATTTTAAAGCTGCATATAACTCTCCAGCACATGGTGCCTCACACTCTTATAGTGGCATTCTATATATTCAGTTATTACTACTGAGCAGATAATATGGGGGTTCCTGTTAACAGTGTATTTTAAAAAAAAAAAAAGTGCATAAATGTATAGCCAGCACACTACACACATAGACATACACACACAAACATGCACAGTTAAACTATATATTTTTAAATGCCACTAATAGCCAGCACAACTAAAACAAAACACATTCCTAACTGCTCTGTAAGCTGTTAACAGATGCAGTTCCTTCTTGATGTGGCTCTTGCTTCTTCACGATAACTACTACTAAATTCAAGCACTGGTCCTTGGGTGTCTGACCTCTACATTCTAGTTTATGCAATGTCTTTAGAGAATTTTGTGCACTGGCCACTGTGATGGAACCATTGGGCCAGGAGTGCTTTGAGTTTATCAGTAGTGATTCTGCCAAAGTTGGTGTTGTAACATGAGTATGTAAAATATCAAAAAAATTAGCAGAGGTCTAGGTCTGCATATCAGCAGACAGTTTTGTCAGTGTATTTTGTAGCCTTGAAGTTCTCAGTGACAAGTTTTTTCTGATGCGAAGTTCTAATTCCAGTGTTTTAGTCCTTTGCATCTTGAATGTTAAGACTTGTCTCTTTAAAATTGCTTTTGTTTTCTGCAGTACTATCTGTGGTTAACAAAATAGATTATTCCTCTGCTTTAATATTTGATATCTTACATCTAAAATAAATTCTCTCCACATAAAAAACCCATAGCCTTTGGAGATATGGAAAATGGTATCTTTCAGATTTCTAGAAGTTCAAGTGTCATACAACAAAACAGGAACCCCCTTTACTCTTATGGACCTCATTTCAATATACTGTTTACAGTTTGATGGAATTGTATAATTTAATATTTCTCTTGTACTGTAGTTTATATTTATTTACAGATTTTTTTGTACTGTGTGATTTGAACTTTTTGTTCCCTTGCTATGATCAATGTTTATGTAGTAGAGCACTTATGATCACAAATTAAGTTTTTTGGTTTGATTGCACTACATTAAATTTTTTAATGCAGTTCTGATTTTTGACTGGACTAAAACTGTGTCTTAATGTATGTGATGAGTACTTAAAATTTTAATCCATGTGGTCCCCCCCCTTTTTTTTTTTTGCATTGTATGTCAAAAGCGCTAGTTCTTTCGTGCATGTGTAAGATTTAATGGTTCCATTGTATTATTTGACCATGACATTTTGGAGAAACATTCCCAGCTGTAATGTTGTGTATGGTAGTTCTCACTGGATGCTAGACTTTTCAAAACCACTATTCTTCTAATAAATTTTGTTGTGAAAAACTGTTTTTAAAGCTTGGTTTCTACTTCATAAGATTTTAATGCTTTTTGAAAAATTCACAAAATGGGTAAAAGTTGGATTGTACTCCAACTGTAAATACATATGGTAATCAAAGTTAGTGATTTTTTTTATGATAAATTCTTTCTAGATGAAATCTCTTAGATAAAGTTGCTGCTGTGAGATTCTGCTTTCATATTCAGGTGCAGTATTGCCTTGTAACTCAGTGTCTTTACTAATTTGATACCTCGGCGCTCAGATTACCTCAGTTTTCTTCATTGGATTATTCATTTTAAAAAATGTATTCAGCTAAACAAGATACAGTAATGTTTTCATAATACCGTCTTCTGTCTTGACTTAGTTTTGTATAATTTTCTTAAGAATATAAAACTTAATGCCGGGATTCCTTGTCAGAAAATAGTAGTGACTATTTTTTGTTTGCTCTTTTCTTGAGGCATAAGTATAAAAGCAACATTGTCAATCAGTTAAGGTTATGATAGTAGTTCTCATTCTTGGCAGGACACTGATAATTCCTTTTACCAGAACCCATAAAGAACAGAGTATATTTTGCGCAACATTTAAATTTTTTTTTTTTTTTTTTTTTTGAGATGGAGTCTCGCTCTGTCGCCCAGGCTGGAATGCAGTGGCACGATCTCGGCTCACTGCAAGCTCTGCTTCCTGGGTTCACGCCATTCTCCTGCCTCAGCCTCCCGAGTAGCTGGGACTACAGTTGCCCGCCACCACGCCTGGCTAATTTTTTTGTATTTTTAGTAGAGAGGGAGTTTCACAATGTTAGCCAGGATGGTCTCGATCGCCTGACCTCGTGATCCACCCACCTCAGCCTCCCAAAGTGAGCTGAGATCGCGCCACTGCACTCCAGCCTGGGCAACAGAGCGAGACTCTGTCTCAAAAAAAAAAAAAAAAAAAGACTGGCTATCTAGCTGCTTCTGCCTTTGGTCTGATGTTTATAAAATAGGAATTTATGTTAGTACTACAGACTTGTTCTGTTGGCTTTATTTGTTCCCCTTAATTATGCCACATACTTAATCAAATTTTTTTTAGAAAGCTAATTATTATTTCGCTGTAAGTTCCAAAGCCATAACTTACTTGTTTATGGTCGTTTCCTGCCGTTACTCATTATAAACTGGCGGCCAGGTCAGTAGTAAGATTACAGTTTAGCATCTCATAAATGAATTTGCTGTATTTTAGTGATCCTATCTTCAAATTGATATTCAGCTCTTCAGTTGTTATAAAGGCCCTATTTAAAGAAAGGACTTTTTCTTTTAAACTGGAATTTTCTCTGATTCTGCTGATATTTTGGAAATTAATTCAGGGGGCCCTATGTCTTAACAGGTGTGGAAATTAGAGAGATTGCATAAGAGAAGTAAAATGGAGAAAATGGAAACTTTTTTTTTTTTTTTTTTGCCATATCCTGAGTTGTGGATCCCCCCCGGCCAAGGACTCTAAACAAACACTATTCGAATATAACACTATTCGCATATGCTCGGGACGTGTGGTATTAGGTTTTGTAGCTGAAATGAATGAATAATTTTTTTAATAGTGTTAAGTAATATAGTAGATAAGCCAGTAGTTCTTGTTACATTGTGTTCACTTTATTTGCTTCTAAAAGGTAAGCATTTTAACACAGAATTTTATTTAACAGATTCTTAACAGATTGTTGAGCTTCCGTTGTTTGACAGGATCTCATTCTTATCTCCCAGGTTGGAGTGCAGTGGCATGATCATGGTTCACTGCAGCCTCGACCTGCTGGGCTTACATGATCCTCCCACCTCAGCCTCCTGAGTAGCTGGAACTGCAGGCACATGCTGCCATGCCTGGCTAATTTTACAATTTTTTGTGGAGACAAGGTTTCAGTATGTTGCCCTGGCTGGTCTCGAACTCCTGAGCACAAGTGATTCTCCCACTTTGGCTTTCCTAAGTGCTAGGATTATAGGCATGAGCCATCATGCCTGGCCGACTGTAGAGGTTTTGTAGGCGTGTAAGAATACTACTGTTTCTTGTCTAGTCATTTTTTAATGTTCGTTGTTCATCAGCAGTATGGAGTGATAATGGTTTGATATTTTTTTGAAATAGAGTCTGCCTCTGTCTCCTAGGCTGGAATGCAGCGGTGCAATCTCGGCTCACTGTAACCTCCACCTCCCAGGTTCACAAGCGATTCTCGTGCCTCAGCCACTCGAGTAGCTGGGATTATAGGTGTGTGCCACCATGCCCAGCTAATTTTGTATTTTCATTAGCGTCGGGGTTTCACCATGGTTGGCCTGCCTGTTTTGGAACTCCTGGCTTCAAGTGATCCGCCCACCTTGGCCTCCCAAAGTGCTGGGATTACAAGTATGAGCCACCGCACTTTGCCTGAATTGTTATTTTAAAGTTATCTTTCAACTTGGTACACTAGAAAGATCACTTATTTTTCCTTCTGTAAAGTGAGGGTGTTACAGACTGAATGGTTTTTAGACCTTATTTCAACTCTGAGTTGAAATATTTAAAATGATAGAAAATGTCATTTTCTATTAAATGTGAGACAAATACACAAATCGTATCTGTATGAACATTGGGAAATACAGTAGAAACTCTATTGAATAAGGTTTCGTAAACCCAGGTCTCACCTTTGCATTGAAACATTTTCTAAAAAGATCTGGATATAATGTTCAGATGCCTTTTGTTTAAAACAAAGTCTATTTTAAGTTTTTGTTATGAAGTGTGTATGAATGTGGTGATACTTTTGCAAATATTAACTTGAAAAGTCACTTTAAGTTATGTTATTCATAATTTTTATTTCTGTTGTGTGCAGGGTAGGTTTTCCTTGAATATTAGAGCGCTCAGGGTCTTGGGAATCATCAGATACAATCAGTCATAAGCAGAATCAACCTTTTAAAAATATAGATGCTTGGGTCCTACACTAGGCTAGATCCACTGAATCAGTTTGTAGGAATGAGGCTTAGACATGTTCAGTATTTTCAAAATGTTCCACAGGAAGTTTTTTGGGTTTTTTATTGTTAAAAGAAAGCATTAAAATTTACCATCTTAGTCATTTTCAAGTATACAGCTCAGCATTGTTAAGTACATTCATGTTGTGACCACAGGAAGTTTTTATTAACCCACTGATTAAATACTGTTGATCCCATTCTACTTTTTCATTTTTTTAGGTGAAAAACATGGAACTTGGAACCTTGAGGGACTTGTCCCATCTCACACAATGAGTTGCCCATAATACTCATGATTTCATACCATCTTACTTATCTCCATACCACTTTGGCATTCTTGACTCAAGCTAGAATTAGAATTAGGGATTGTACCTACTAATAATTTTCCATTAGATTCAGTTTTAACTAAAATTTAACTATTAATTGAGTTTGGCTCTTCAGCAAACTTACACTGCTTTTTAGGAAGAGAATGAAATCTCTTTTGTGAAGTTAGCCATAAAAATATTGAAAGCATATAAAACCTCAGTGTTAAAAATCAGCATTAATAGATGACTTTCAGAAAGCCCTCATAAAGGAGGTGAGTTGAAGAATAGGTAGGGCATGGATAGGAGAGGAGAGAATACCCCAAGTTTGAGAGAGAGGATTTGATGGGCCCAGGTTTAAATGCCATGGCTCACTTCTGTAATCCCAGTGTTTTGGGAGGCCGAAATGAGATGATCACTTGAGCCCAGGAGTTTGAGACCAGCCTGGACAAGATGGTGAGACCCCGTCTCTACAAGAAATACAAAAATTAGCTGGCTTGGTGGCTCAATGCCTGTAGTCCCAGCTATTTGGTGGTGAGGTGAGAGGATCACTTGGGCCCGAGAGATAGAGGCTGCAGTCAGCCCTGATCACACCACTGCACTCCAGCCTGGGTGACTAAGTAAGAGATCCTGTCTCCAACAACAACAACAAAAAATTCAGCCTTTTCAGTTGCTTACTACATGATCTTGAACAAGTTATTGAACCTTCCTGAGTTTCAGTTTTCTTATCTGTAAAAGAGGGTCATAGATTTGCTATAAGGTTTAAATGAGATTCTGTTGTGTAAAGTACTTAGCACTGTGGCAGGTTCTTTGCAAGTGTTGTATAAATGAAAGGCATTGACAGCACCTGATGGGCATGAATTTAGTGTGAGGGATAGAAAAGTGAGAAAGTCAGATTGACATCATGCAAGAAACTATTGATTAGAACACTGAGAGTGAGGTTGTTGTGTTCATATTAGACTGAAGCAAAGGGCAGCCAGTCTTGTTCAAGAACATAAAAATATTGGAATTGTGATTGAAACCTGGAATGCTGCTTTCCTGCATTTCATGGTACTGTTTTAGGGGAATGTAATCAAACCATTAATTATTGTTTCTTTTCACAGACTAAAATGGAATGAAAGTTGTTTGGAAGCAGAAGATGCTTAAGATTAGAAATTTAAAAGTCATAGAGTTAACTATGTGCATTTCCATTGTATACAAGATTTTTTGTATAAGGTTGAAGTTTTACATGCTTTGTAGACTTTTCTTTTTGCATGGGTAGTAGAGTTTGAACAATGATCTAAGAGCTGAGGGTGGGAATGTGAATGTTTAATCATCAAAACTTTTCCAGTGGAAGAAGTTGGGGACAATTCTGCCTATTTAATGTGGTTTTATCAATTAGGGGTTCTGTGGATTTCAAACCAACAAATCAGATCACAGCTAACATAGTTTAGAGGTGTTCATTTCAACAATTTTTTTTCTTTTTCTTTTTCTTTTCTTTTCTTTTTTTTTTTTTGAGACAGAGTCTCGCTCTGTCGCCCAGGCTGGAGTGCAGTGATGTGATCTCAGCTCAGTGCAAGCTCCGAGTCTCGGGTTCACACCATTCTTCTGCCTCAGCCTCCCGAGAAGCTGGAACTACAGGCACCCACCACCACCACACCTGGCTAATTTTTTTTTTTTTTTTTTTTTTTTAGTAGAGATGGGGTTTCACCATGTTAGCCAGGATGGTCTCGATCTCCTGACCTCATGATCCGCCCGCCTCAGCCTCCCAAAGTGCTGGGATTACAGGTGTGAGCCACCATGCCCAGCCTTCAACAACTATTAAATTGACTTGAAGCTGGGTGCAGTGGGTCATGCCTGTAATCCTAGCACTTTGGGAGGCTGAGGCAGGCGGATCACCTGAGCTCAGGAGTTCGAGACCACCCTGGGCAACATGGTGAAATCCTGTCTCTACTAAAATACAAAAAAATAACTGGGTGTGGTGGCGCTTGCCTGTAGTCCAGCTACTCTGGAGGCTGAGGCACAAGAATCGCTTGAGCCCGGGAGGCGGAGGTTGAAGTGCAACCACTTCACTTCAGCTTGGGCTACAGACTGAGACGCCGTCTCAAAAAATAAATAAATAAGTAAAAAATAAATGGACTTGAGGTATTTTTGCCAGGAAGACCTGGCAGTGTAATTTTGACTAGATAGAGATGGATTAAGAAAAAAAATCCATCTTCTTGGATTTCTTCTCTACCTATACCAGGTAGTTTTTCAAATTGGGTTGACCAGTTATAGCCTATTAATGGATCATAAGATCCTAACCAGCATTTCATTTTATGTTATGTTATGTTATATTATGTTATTTTGGAGACAGAGTCTCACTCTGTTGCCTAGGCTGGAGTGAAGTGGCATGATCTCGGCTCACCACAGCCTCTGCCTCCCGAGTTCAAGTGATTCTTCTGTCTCAGCTTCCCGAATAGCTGGGACTAGTAGAGATGGGGTTTTGCCATGTTGCCCAGGCTGGTCTCGAACTCCTGAGCTCAGGCAATCCTCCTGCCTCGGCCTCCCAAAGTATTAGGATTACAGGCGTGAGCCACCACGCGCAGCTCTAGCCAGCATTTTAAAAAAGAAACAGAATCAGAGTATATAGGATTATAGTAAGGATAATGTTTCATCAAAACTTCCATCATTATACATATATACATACAAATTGGAATGTGTGTACTGGGTCACTTTGTAAAAAGTATTTCTTGTTCTGGATTGCTGTTGAAAACCTAGTGGCGTTTTAAAGCCATTATGTAAACCATTTCATCCCAGTTTTCCTGGTACCTTAGAGAGCACACTTGGACTGCCTGTATGCTTAGTCAAAACCTGCATACTTACTGTCTGCCCTTCAAAATTCCCTTCTTTCCCTGCCTCGTTGAACTCATTTTTTTGAAAGGTTATTCTTTTCCCTTCTGATTATATGTAAAAATGTTTCCTCTACCCCTTTCAATTCCCTTGAAAAATGCATTTGGGAGAATTATTTTCACTACATAATAATTTATTTGAATAGTCCATTTGTGACTGACTTAATGCCTGCCATGAGTTGAGCCCCAAGCTTTAGGCACTGAGGCTACCAAGTTGAAAAGGACAAAGTCCTTGACCTAGAAGAGGTTCACAGTCCATGAAGAAGACGGTTAGGTCAATAAGTACTAAGTATAAGTACTTAGCAGCATAAGTACTGTTTAACAAAAGATACAAGCAGACTGTGAGAGTAGAGGAAAAACTACCTAATGCAGCACCAGGGACAGGGTGCTGAGGAGGGTTGTGTAAGCAGTGGGGATCTTATAGGGGTTTCATGCAGGAAAGTAACCAGATGAGATTTGGGCTTTAGGAAGATGGCAATTCTGGATAATGTCACGCTGACTCTAAAATGAGTAGAAACTAGGGGCAGAGATATACAATATAGCATTTTCCAAAGAAAGTCAACCCTTGTAGTTAAACTGGATGGTGTATCGGATGCAAGGGAAGTGATGAAACTAATAATAAAAATTGAGGTAGAATAAATATCTAAATTGAGATAGAATATCTAGCATAGAATATCCAAATAACAGGCCTTATAACTCTTACGTCTGCATGTTTGCCTACACGTTCAGTTACATTTTGTCTTCCAAGATTCCTGAGTAAAAACTTGAACGTACAGATGATTTTATTAATACTTAGTTCAGTCCTACCCCTAGAACATCTCCAGCTGTAGCCTTGAGTGTGTCTAGAGAAGGGTGGGGTGGGGAATAGTTATAAAGGACTATTAATTCTTATAGCACCCCAGAGAGGATGATAAATATAAAATACCTTGCTTATCCTCACACTTTAAAAATACTTTAAAAAATAAAAATTTAGTGTTATTGCTCACCTTATGAATATCAATGAGGTAAAGGGGTAAAATATTAAAAATATTTTTTAAATATTTTTAAATGTGTGTCATCCAGTCCAAAATCTCACGTCTCTCACTGCCTCTGAACCCTCCCTTTTTTTTTAAATTAACACCATATATACATTAGATTTTGCATAGTCTTACCAAGGATGATGAAGTTAGAAACAAAAATCAATTTGGTAGGGGAAAAAAACCATAGAAGTAGTTTTTCAGAGATGTCTGTTTTCTGAGGCCGTTACATTTCCATAGAGCAAATGGAGGCATTGACCTGTTGTGCTTAATGACCCTTGCTCTGACTTCCTGCTCTTCAGGTAACTTCCTGATCATATTTTGGCATCCTGGGTACATCTGTCTGTAGGGTAAACATATGTTAAAGAATGAACATGAGAATCTTCTTGATAGTTATATTTTTTATTGTAATTTAATAATTAATTTGACAATCTAGTTAAAATGAAGAAAAATAGGAGATACAATATATAAGCCTTAAAGTGCTTCTGTGACATTTAGGAGATCTACTGTGTCACTTATCTAGGGATATTAAGCCTGAAGATGCAGAAAGCTAGCAAACTGGTTTCATGCCCAGTAAGCTCCCTCTGAAACACCTATTTTTCTCCCAGTTTCGATTATTAGTTCATAATTTTTGAATCTTTATTCTGTTCTTTTAGTGAACGTGGTTAAGAACATGGTAAACTTAGCTATTACAAAGGGATTGCATGCCCTTTGTTTTACATCAGTACCTCCACACACTTGAACAAATACCATGTTGCCATTAGCAATGGTGTCACTGAGGCTGGGACTTTAGAGGGGTGAAGAGATACATCCTGGTTTCAACCCCTCACCATTCTCCATGATTCTGATCTCTGGGAAAGGGGATAACTTAATCCCAATTTTGAAAATTGCTTTTTCTGTATCTAGGTTGTATCTACATCCAAATTGAGATAACTTGGATTTCAACCACCTGGAAATCACATATTTAACAGCCTGTGATTTTTATGAACTTCATTTCTCACTTTCCTGTATTCACTTTTGCCTACCCTTTCACTGCTTCTCCTAAGCCAGTTCTGTGGAAAGAAAAGTTTGTCCAGGGGTTTTAAAGTACACCTATGGCTTTCTAAAGAGTGGAAAAATAAAATTTCCACACTCCATGCCAACCTTCTCCATTATGTCTGCACAACTTTGTCATAACCTTGGAATATCCTTATATTCAGATGTGGAGGATACAACAGATGTGAAATAGCCAAAAGCAGATAAATTTCTCCGTGTAGAGCAAGGACTTGTCAGCAGATTTTTTCAGGCCCCCCTGACTATACTTATACTTTCTTTGCTTAAAGGAGAAGAAGTGAGTAAACTAGGGGACACAATTTCAGATTATTGTCTGGCAAAAAATATAACTTGTTATGCCTTGAAGAGGGGGTGAGGAAGCATTTTTATGTTTTATTTAAAGAGTCAAGCCATAGTAATTTATAACTCTTGACTATAGTCAGCTCTCTCAAGCTTGCTTTCCCCTTCTGTTTTCCTGGGACTCCCTGTTTCTGCTATTAAGATTAACTCCTATCCAAACATCATTCTCTGTGGCTATTGATTTTTTTTCAGTCAAGAAGAATGTATTTTGGTCATCAGTGATATTGCCTTTGCCCATCAAGCAGTTATTGGTAGTTAGAGAGTAAATACCTAAATTCATCACTCCTAAATTCTAGACTCTCAGACTTGTCACTTCACCTCCATGCCAAATCTCTTCTCCACTTGATCTTTTACTCTAAGATAACATGAGTATTGCCCACCCACCAGTATTCACCACAGGAATGCTTTCCATCAGGAATTAAATGTTGTGTTATTGACTTGGTTGGCAAGTTAAGCTGTGTCTAACCTGTGATGTAGATAAATATTGAGTAAATCATTAAAGATGGGGTTATGAAACAACAATCATTCTTAAACTGTAGCTTTTGAAGGGTTTATGAATATTATCTTATCCTTTTACCACACCCTTAACAATTAGGCATGGAACTGAAGATAGGAAGACAGTGGTCAAGGCCATGCACACCATTTCTCACCAAGGAGATAAACTGAAAACTAATTCAAGTATTGGAAATCCAGTTTTTTCTTTTCCTTTATGAGAAGTGGGAGTACTTCCTTCCATTAACCAATCCCTAGGATCTTACTGTGCTTTAGTGGTGGTTTTCAGGTATTTCTGATTAACGAATAATTCACTTGACTATTACAGAGTCCTCTTGGTGAGCAGAAGCAGCATGAACTAGCATGAGCTCAAGTCATTTCAACATCTGTTATGAATTACTGTTCTTATAAAGACCTTATTTAGTCAGATGTGAAGGACATCGTATGATACAGACTATAATCTGCACCAAACTAAAACAGTGCTTCCTGGACCTTAGGCCAAGTTGAGGAAATGGTTTGCAGGACAGAAAATCGCCTCTCTCTGGTTTCCCTACTAGCTGCCCAACAATATTCTAAGTTAATGCAAGTGCTATATTTAGGGTTTGTTACAAATCTAAGGTCTCGGAAAAATTGAATAACTAGAAGTAAAAGCAAAGATAAGCTGTTTAAAACAGGAAAAACTGGCTAACACCTATTTTTTAACATAAAAAGTAGTAATAGAATTAAATATCAGGAAGTTGAGATTCATTTTTAAAATATTCAAATGATAAAGTGAAATTCATCTAAACTTAGGTGCTATTGGCCGGGTGCCGTGGCTCACACCTGTAATCCCAGCACTTTGGGAAGCCGAGGCTGGTGGATCACCTGAGGTCAGGAGGTCAAGACAAGCCTGGCCAACATGGTAAAACCCCATCGCTAGTAAAAATACAAAAATTAGCTGGGTGTGGTGGCACCTGCCTGTAATCCCAGCTACTTCGGGGGCTGAGACCCAAGAATTGCTTGAACCCGGGAGGCGGCGGTTGCCGTGAGCCAAGATTGCGTCACTGCACTCCAGCCTGGGCGACAGAGGGAGACTCTATCTCAAAATAAAATAATAAAATAAATACTTATGTGCTATTAAGAAAAATTCCAGAAAAAAAACTAGGAAGCTGGATAACTTTGAGGCACAGCCAAAACTGATTTTATTGCTATATTGTAAAGTTAGCTGTTATAACAGGGCCTTTTAATGACACCTGGACAAAGTTTAGTATTAATGTGAAGGCCCCTCAGATCGAAGGGAAGCTGTTGGTGGGCTCATCATGCCTATATGTCTAGTTGCCTACCAGACATCTCAGATTCAGAATCATGTAATTATCTTAATACATATAGTACAGAGCTCTTCAGAAACATACACACCCTAACAACCACCAGCCACTACCTTTGTTACCTTTATTCCTATCTCAGTAAATGGTGCTGCCCAGGAAGAAAACTCAGGAAGCATCCTAGATGTCCCTTTTCCCTCTCCTCTTTTTTGCTAAGAGAAAACAGGAAAACATGAAACATGGTCCCTGCACTCAAGTAGCTTACATCTGCTTGGGAAGCTAAGACAAAAACAAGGCAAAGTCAATACAAGATAAAAATTATAAGATAAATATACAAGACCCTGGCCAGGCGCGGTGGCCCACACCTGTAATCCCAGCACTTTGGGAGTCCGAGGCGGGTGGATCACCTGAGGTCAGGAGTTCGAGACCAGCCTGACCAACATGGCAAAAACCTGTCTCAACTAAAAATACAAAAGTTAGCCAGATGTGGTGGTGGGCGCCTGTAATCCCAGCTACTTGGGAGTCTGAGCCAGGAGAGTTGCTTGAACCCTGGAGGTGAAGGTTGCAGTGAGCCAAGATCACGCCATTGCACTCCAACCTAGGCAACAACAGCGAAACTCATAAGTCCCCATGTAATTGAGTTTTACCAAGCACAGTGGCTTAGGATTTTCAGGAAAGAATGCAATCAAACCAGGTCGGGTGGTTTTGAGCTGGTCAGTGACAGGCTGACAAGAATACCCTGGTGCCTGCTCTTACATGTTGTCCTTGATCCTTTTTATGAGGAAAACATACAAATGGTCTTTTTTGTTGATGCCATTTTCTTTGGAGGTTGCCATTTGCAGTTGTGTGGAAAGAAAAGTTTATTTTCATTCTCCTGAGCTTCCACAAACTACTGCTCTAAGTGTCTCTTAAGGTTGGTGTAGCCTGTGTCAGTCTCTCTGATGCTACTGTTTTTTAGTATCCAATGCTATATTACATTGTTCCAGGTTAGAGTTCAGTGGATCCTGAACATATTTCTTTAGCATGCCTTAGTGGTGGCATGGAAGACACCACCGCCTCTTGCCATGAGGTTGTGAAATACATTCCTACCTACCTGTGGCTAATGGGGACTAGCTTGAGCCATATGGCCAGAGTTGTTGCTTCAGGGCTGGCTGCATGGCCCTTTGGAAGACCTTACATTAGTTAAGGGTAATGAAGATATTGGGGTGCTATTAAGTTATTGAAACATGGGACAGCAGCAGATTAGAGTCTCACAATCATAAAGGAAGTTAGATAATACCTGTGAACTAAATTATTACTCATTTATTCTGTGTGAGCATCACTTTAGAGAAAAGTGCTTCTTCAGCTTTCTTCATAGCACTCTGTCTTCTTACTGCATGCATACCTCGATGTCATTCAACCCCAGGCATCTCGTTAATTCCAAGCACTAAAGCTTGCTTCCAGAACCCAGCTATAGGCATGAAGCGGTACCTAGAAAATTTTTGCGAAGAGTTAGGTAATGATTGTGCTTCTTGAATTAGGAAGAACCGTTTATCTCTTCAGTTTTTCTACAGTTAGATGCCATAATATTTCTTCACCCTCTTCACAGACCTTTGTCAACCTTTTTTGTGTATTGCTAAAACGCACTTGGAGTATGTTCTTTGATGCATTGAAAAGGCATCCCACTTATTTATAGTCACCTACCTTGGAAACATCAGGAACATATCCAAGAACCAGGAACTAAGGAATAAAGGCTTTTGAGCAGCAGAAGTTGTGGTTAGAAAATTCACGTACTTACCCCTAAAACTATTCCTCGAGCTTTCATTCAGAGCCTATTTATTTTTACTTAAAGTACCATTTTGGCACTTGGGATATGGCTTCTCAGCTAGTGAGTAAAATTCTCTTCTAAAGGTAGAAGTAGCACTGCTAAGATCAGCCACTGTTTGGAAGCCAGTAAGAAAGAAGATTTAATACAATACAGGCCACCACTGTAGCTTTTCAGGAAGTCAGACTTAGTTAATTGAGTTGCCCCTCAAACTATTAATCTAATTCAGTCTAGTATAATAAAAATAATAGCCAAACTTCAGTAATAGTCCATATGGTAATGATCCTAAGTATCAGGAAGAATAAATTACATTCCAAGATAATATGATTTTTTAAGACTTCCATCAGAAAAAAATTTGAATCTTTCAATATTTGCTTTAAAATGTTTGGTACTTGAAGGTTAAACTTTATCCAGAAAATGTACCCTTTTTAGGTTATAAGAAAGCATTAATGCATGTTTTTGATCTCCAAGTTTGTTTGTTTGTTTGTTTTTTGATGTGGGGTCTCACTCTGTCACCCAGGCTGTAGTGCAGTGGCATGATCATAGCTCCCTGCAGCCTCAACCCCCTTGGCTCAAACGATCCTCCTACCTTAAGTCTCCCAGGTAGCTGGGACTGCAGGCTTCTGTTAGCAAGCACAGCTAGCCCAGTGATTTTTTACTGAAGCACTTTTAATTTGATTCACTGACAGTAGTGGTAGCTGATATTTGTATAAACTTTGTAGGTTTTTCCTTGGAGAATTTCCAAGTGGTAGATGGGGCAGGTACTCTACTAAGACCCAAAGTGGTTGTGTTTTGGACAAGGTCACGTAACTAGTAAGCAGCAGAACTACTTACTGGTTCTCCACCTCCTCACTGGTACTGTAGCCTATAACACATATTGTGCTGTGTTGCTTTCATCTGATAGACATAGTGACAAAGTTCTTCCTAAAGGGGTCTGGGGTCCTTCAGCAGGGGCCTCCTCCTGCCTGTTCCATGAGCAGAAAAGTCTGCAGCTGCATGAGGATTCTGTTGAGCTCCTTTGTACATCTCATTGAGTCGGGAAGTTGGAAATGTCCTAACAATCACTCATCCAAAGGTGTCACTGATGTCTTGCCTGTTCCAAAGGAGGAAGATAATATTTGCCATTCTTGCAAAGCAGGAGGAGCTTATTCCATATGTTGCCTTTTTAAAACTTTTACTAAGTCCACTTTACAGATAGAAAAGTACTCAATAGCTTTTCTCTAGCTGCTTTCGTCTTTTCTTTCCTTTGGTACATTTTGTCCCCATTGCCAATATGTACTTCAGAGTTCACCGTACTTGTGTACCTTTTGTAATACTTCTATAATAATCTTTTTTCCTAGAGTATTCGCAATTCAGTTGTCATTGGAAAGTTTGAGGTAGGCATTTTCTAAGACATTTCTAGTCTTTCAAATCCATGGTCTAATATAGGCCCTTTCAGAAACCCATGGCACTACCGACTAAAACTGCTTTCTTGCTAGTTGTGAAAACAAAAACAGTGTAACCTTTTCTCTGGTAAAGCAGTTTAGGTTAAGCAACAGATTCGACTAATTTCTTGGTTTTGTATTTAGACATGTTCAGCAACCTTTTCACCACTTGATCTTAAAAATCTCCGTAAGTCCTGAACAGAAACTGAAATTGTCTGAGCACCTGCCCTTTTGTGCTTTGTTCTTTATGTTTTATGTATGTTATCTAATATCTCACAACAATCCTTTGAGATACTGACATTCAGTCCCAACTTACAGATGAGGAAACCGAGGTTCAGAGAGATGAAGTAACTTGCCTAAGATCCTGTAGATAGTAAATGTCAGAGCCAAAGGTGGAATCTCGGGTCTCCATGTTCCACAGCCTGTGCTCTTTTCCACTGTGACCCCACTGCTCAGAAGCCAATGGAGGGTGGGAAGGTAGGAGGTGACGTGGGTTGTCTAGGGTCAGCCTTCCTGTAAAGGTGCCTCATGACTGAGACAGAAAAATCAAAGACTGAAGAAAAGAATTAGCCAGAAGATATTATCAAACATCTGTTCACACATTTAAGCTGCCTCTGTGCGCTGCTGTATTTCGTGGCAAGTCACATAATAGTCTCCTGAGGAATTATAATCCATACAGAGAGAGAGGGAGTTTAAGAAATTATATAAAACTCCAGGAAATTGGAGCACACCAACTGCATGGGTTCAGTACGACCCAGACATCCAGAAGCACAAAGCAGCTAGTGAAAGGCCTGGCTGAATAAGCAGGTATTGCCTGTGGCATGTCTTGAGTCTAGAATCACCCTTTCACACAGTCCCCACTGTCTGCGCTAAGCTCTAAGGATTTGTCCTGGGTGACTGACTTAGATGGTGGAAAGGGGTTTTTAACATAGAATGATTTCTTGTGGATGATTGTGAAAGGAGTATTGAAGATCTCGGAGAATGTAGCAAGTGGGCCTTGAGTAAAGATACAGTACTACTACCTTGCACGGAGAGGCCTGTACAGTTTAGTGCAACTTCATAGCTATCTTCTCCTCACTTAAGAGACTGCGAACTGGGACTTGCTTGTCATCTCACCATTTAAAGTATGTGAAGTTATTGATTTCTATTCCTTTATACTCCCAGGAAAGGGTAGAAGGATTCCTGCATTAGCATGACCAGTTGATCATGCTGAGAAACTATCTTAAAACTGTAAGTTCTCAGCCGAGTGCGGCGGCTCACGCCTGTAATCCTAGCACTTTGGGAGGTCAAGGCAGGCGAATTGCCTGAGCTCAGGAGTTGGAGACCAGCCTGGGAGACATGGTGAAACCCTGTCTCTACTAAAATACAAAAAATTAGCCAGGCGTGGCGGCGTACACCTGTAGTCCCAGCTACTTGGGAGGCTGAGGTAGGAGAATTGCTTGAACCCAGGAGGCAGAGGTTGCAGTGAGCCAAGCTCGCACCGCTGCATTCCAGCCTGGGTGCCAGAGCGAGACTCTCTCCATAAAAACAAACAAACAAACAAAACCTGTAAGTACTTCTAAACCAAGATTTGTACTGTAGTGCACCTCAATTCTTGTCAGTGTTGTGGACTTATAAACCAACGATTATTTAACAGGAATACCCAGACCTAAAATAAAGTGTATGTTGATCAACTAGAGTTAATAGTGTGGTCAAAATTTTAGTTTTTTGAAAAAAATGTATTTGCAGTATTTCTTCTCTTTAAGATAAAAATGATTTTTGAATGATTACTTTTAACATATGAAGAATATTGTCACTAAAATTTGAGGCTATAACAGGCTGACCTTATAATTAGGTAAATAATTCATATTTATTGAATCAAAAGTATATGAGCACATTTAGAAGCAGTTTTGGCCAAAGTACCGACCTCTTTATAATACAGATAGCCAGGCAAGGTGGCTCACACCTGTAATCCCAGCACTTTGGGAGGCTGAGGCAGGAGGATGTCTTTAGGCCAGGAGTTCAAGATCAGCCTGGCCAACATAGTGAGACCCTATATCTACAAAAAATAAAATAAATAAATAATAAAATGAATAACATCAGGAGAATTTTATAATGTAAAAATGGTTCTTTGGTAAATGACCATACTAATTCCTTCTTTCTCTTTCTCTGTCTAGTGAGAACTCAACAGAGGCAAAAGCAGTAGATTCTAACAATCAGTCGAAGTCCCCACTGGAGAAATTTATGGTCAAACTGTGTACTCATCATCAAAAGCAATTCATTCGTGTTCTGAACGACCTGTACACTGAATCTCAACCAGGCACTGAGGACCTGCAGCCTTCTGATTCTGGAGCAATGGATGTATCCACTTGCAATGCTGGCTGTGCCCAGCTCAGCACCAAACATAAGGAAAAAGATGCTCTGTGTCTTGATATGAAGTCTTCTGCTTCTGTAGATTTGTTCGTAGACTCGTCAGACTCTCGCAGCCCTCTACACTTGACGGAACAGACCCCGAAGGAGCCTCCTCCTGAGATAAACCCTGTAGATGGAAGAGAGAATGCCTTGACTGTTGTCCAGAAAGATTCCTCTGAACTTCCAACCACTAAACTGAATTCTATTAATAGCAGTTCAGTGGATAGTTTCACTCCGGGATACCTCACTGCATCTAATTGTTCCTCAGTGAACTTCCACCACATCCCTAAAAGCTTGGAGGGGCAAACCACTGGACAAGAGCAAGACATAAATGTGAACATATGTGAGGATGGTAAAGACCATATGCAGAGTTCAGCTTTAGTAGAAAGTCTAATTACAGTAAAAATGGCAGCTGAGAATAGTGAGGAGGGCAATACCTGTATTATTCCTCAAAGAAATTCGTTCAAAGCTTTATCAGAAGAGGCTTGGAACTCAGGGTTTATGGGGAACTCATCTAGAACTGCTGACAAAGAGAATACTTTACAGTGTCCAAAAACACCTTTGCGCCAGGATTTAGAGGCAAATGAACAAGATGCAAGGCCAAAGCAAGAGAACCATCTTCACTCTCTGGGAAGAAATAAGGTGGGTTACCATTTACATCCCAGTGATAAGGGCCAGTTTGATCATTCCAAAGATGGTTGGTTAGGCCCCGGCCCTATGCCAGCTGTACACAAAGCGGCAAATGGACACTCAAGAACCAAGATGATATCAACCTCCATTAAGACAGCTCGGAAAAGTAAAAGGGCATCAGGGCTGAGGATAAATGATTATGATAACCAGTGTGATGTTGTTTATATCAGTCAACCAATAACAGAATGCCACTTTGAGAATCAAAAATCAATATTATCTTCTCGGAAAACAGCCAGAAAGAGTACTCGAGGATACTTTTTCAATGGTGACTGTTGTGAGCTGCCAACTGTTCGTACACTGGCCAGAAATTTACACTCCCAGGAAAAAGCAAGCTGCTCAGCATTGGCATCAGAGGCAGTTTTCACTCCTAAGCAGACCCTTACAGTTCCAGCCCCTAGACATACAGTAGATGTGCAGCTTCCCAGAGAAGACAACCCTGAAGAATCTAGCAAGGAAATAACCTCTCACGAGGAAGGAGGTGGAGATGTTTCACCTGGAAAAGAACCTCAAGAGCCTGAGGTTTGCCCCACAAAGATTAAGCCGAATCTGAGCAGCTCCCCTAGGTCAGAGGAAACGACAGCCTCCAGCCTGGTGTGGCCTCTCCCCGCTCACCTTCCTGAAGAGGACTTGCCAGAAGGTGGCTCCACAGTCTCAGCTCCCACAGCAAGTGGGATGTCTTCTCCTGAACACGACCAACCACCACTTGCGCTGTTGGATACGGAGGAGATGAGTGTACCCCAGGACTGTCACCTGCTTCCCTCCACTGAAAGCTTTTCCGGGGGAGGCAGTGAAGATGTCATTTCTAGGCCTCATTCTCCTCCTGAAACAGTCAGTAGAGAAGAAAGTCCTCAGTGCTCAGAAAATCAGAGTTCCCCAATGGGCTTGGAGCCCCCCATGAGTCTGGGAAAGGCTGAGGACAACCAAAGCATCAGTGCTGAGGTTGAGTCTGGAGACACCCAGGAGCTAAATGTCAACCCACTCTTGAAGGAAAGCAGCACTTTTACTGATGAAAACCCCAGTGAAACTGAGGCAAGTGAGGCAGCAGGTGGTACAGGAAAATTAGAGGGAGAGGACGATGATGTAAAATGCCTGTCAGAAAAAGACACGTGTAATACAAGCATTGACTCACTCGAAGAGAATTTGGACAAGAAGAAAAAAGGTAAAAAATTCCCTGAGGCCTCTGATAGGTGCCTAAGAAGTCAACTCTCGGATTCTTCCTCTGCTGACAGATGCCTAAGAAATCAGAGTTCAGATTCTTCCTCAGCTTGTCTTGAAATCAAAGTTCCTAAAAATCCTAGTGCAAAACGTTCAAAAAAAGAAGGGCACCCTGGTGGGACAACACCTAAGGGCCTTCCACCTGACAGTTTCCACACGGAAACTCTGGAGGACACAGAAAAGCCAAGTGTCAGTGAACGCCCCTCTGAGAAAGATGCCGAGCAGGAGGGCGAAGGCAGGGGGATCATCACCAGGCAGACTTTGAAAAACATGCTGGACAAAGAAGTCAAGGAGTTAGGAGGAGAGATTTTCCCCAGCAGGGACCCCATAACCGCAGCTGGACAGCCACTGCCTGGAGAGAGATTGGAAATCTATGTTCAGTCTAAAATGGATGAGAAGAATGCTCATATCCCCTCAGAAAGTATTGCTTGTAAGAGGGACCCAGAACAGGCAAAAGAAGAGCCAGGGCATATTCCCACACAGCATGTGGAGGAGGCTGTGAATGAGGTAGACAACGAAAACACCCAGCAGAAAGATAATGACAGTGATGCCCCATGCAGCTCTCCTGGGTTGTCGAGTAGTGGAAGTGGTGATGCTGCTAGGCCACCAAAATCGGTGCCAAGGCCTAAAAGATTGACCTCTTCAACTTACAACCTAAGACACGCTCATTCTCTGGGTTCCTTGGATGCTTCAAAAGTGACTTCAGAAAAGGAAGCTGCACAAGTAAACCCCATAATGCCAAAGGAAAATGGAGCTTCAGAGAGTGGAGACCCCCTAGATGAGGACGATGTTGACACTGTGGTAGATGAACAGCCAAAGTTTATGGAATGGTGTGCTGAGGAGGAGAACCAAGAGCTCATCGCCAACTTCAATGCCCAGTACATGAAAGTTCAGAAGGGCTGGATCCAGTTGGAGAAAGAAGGACAGCCAACACCAAGAGCAAGGAACAAATCAGATAAACTGAAAGAGATTTGGAAAAGCAAGAAAAGGTCACGGAAATGTAGGAATTCATTGGAGGGTCAGAAGTTTTCTCCTGTTCAGATGCTCTTTATGACAAACTTTAAATTATCTAATGTTTGTAAATGGTTCTTAGAGACAACTGAAACCCGGTCTCTAGTCATTGTGAAGAAGCTCAATACTCGCCTTCCAGGAGACGTTCCCCCTGTCAAGCATCCTCTTCAGAAATACGCTCCTTCCAGCCTATATCCCAGTTCACTACAGGCTGAGCGCTTGAAAAAGCACTTGAAGAAATTTCCTGGAGCTACCCCTGCTAAGAATAATTGGAAAATGCAGAAGCTCTGGGCTAAATTTCGAGAGAATCCTGATCAAGTGGAGCCAGAAGATGGCAGTGATGTCAGCCCCAGTCCTAATTCTGAAGACAGCATAGAGGAAGTCAAGGAAGATAGAAACAGCCATCCTCCAGCAAACCTGCCCACTCCAGCCAGTACCCGGATTCTTAGAAAATATTCCAATATTCGAGGAAAGCTCAGAGCCCAGCAACGTTTAATCAAGAATGAAAAAATGGAATGCCCAGATGCTCTGGCTGTGGAAAGTAAGCCAAGTCGTAAGAGTGTATGCATCAACCCTCTGATGTCCCCCAAGCTTGCCCTGCAAGTGGATGCAGATGGGTTTCCTGTTAAGCCCAAGAGTACTGAAGGAATGAAGGGAAGGAAAGGGAAGCAGGTGTCTGAAATCTTGCCTAAAGCAGAAGTTCAGAGTAAACGCAAGAGAACAGAAGGCAGCAGCCCTCCAGATAGTAAGAACAAGGGGCCTGCGGTGAAAGCCAGCAAAGAAAAGCATGCTGATGGAGCCACCAAAACCCCTGCTGCCAAGAGGCCAGCTGCAAGGGACAGAAGCAGCCAACCCCCCAAAAAGACATCTTTGAAAGAGAATAAAGTGAAGATCCCTAAAAAGTCCACTGGGAAGAGCTGCCCTCCCTCCAGGAAAGAAAAAGAGAATACAAACAAAAGGCCTTCCCAGTCTGTTGTCTCAGAAACACTGACAAAACCTGCAAAACAGAAGGGGGCCAGTGAATCCTCTTCAAGGCCTCAGAAAGCCACGAATAGGAAGCAGAGTAGTGGAAAGACTCGGGCCAGACCCTCAACGAAAACCCCAGAGAGCAGTGTAGCTCAGAGAAAGCGAAAGCTGAAGGCAAAGCTGGACTCTTCCCACAGCAAACGGAGGCGGCTGGATGCAAAGTGATTGGAAAGATGGTAGCCAAGAGTAAAACTGTTCTATAGAAGTAACCTTTTATTTTGCATTAACTAAATCTGCTTTTATAAGCTTATCAAGCCTTTCAAATTTACAGTTAATGGAGAACACCGTAATTTGAGATGTCAGAAAATGCATCTCAGATGGAGAAGGGAACTTGCAGAGTCCTTCTCTGAGGCTAAGGGAAGTTATATATTATATTCTGGTTGTTCCTTGGGTTTTAAACTTGGAACCAAGCAGTTTTCGTTTTTAAAAGTACAGTGCCTTATTTATCCTTTTTGTTTTTAAATTTACAAAAGCTAAAAAGCTGATCTATGTGATTAAAGGCTTGTATTTTATACTTGATGCACAAGCACTTGTACTGTAGCCGAGAAGACCACCATCATGCACATAAAAGGAGCTTTTCAGCAGCCACCCTGCAGCATCTGCCCACGAACAGATGCCCCTCTTTGCAAACCGCAGCAGTGAACTTCCCTCTCTGTCTTGTTTGTTTAGATGATGTTTGAAAGCTAAACCAAATCATTTTATGGTATGCAGAGGATTTATAATTATAAAAGATTACTATTTCTGTTACCCCCTTTTTAAAAAGATCATGTTCATTGTTGGTCCCTCCTCTCACCTTTGATGTTTTGTCATTTGAGAGCATGTATTCTAAATTATGTGCCCATGGGACAAGAGATATGTCACAAGTGTTAATTTTTGTTTACAACCTCTAAAAAATCATTTGCGTCCCCAAACTGTATTACTAATTCTCACCATCTTCTTCATTTCTGGTCTTGCTAGCACTCCTGCAAGGCTTCCATCCTACTTTGGGAGGAAAAAGCCTAGGATTTTTTTTTTTTCCATCTTGTAGCTGTAATTTGATGATCAGGATGAAAATGACTCATTTTCTTTCTTACCCAGAGTACTTCCATATTCAAAGAAAGCCGAACTATTATTTCCAGTAATAGAAAGGTTTAAGAATGTGTATGTCCATGTGTGTTTGGGTGCGTTTGCATGTGGTTATCAGCCACAAATGTCTCCCAATCCCAATTTTACAGTAAAATTTTTTCTTCCCCATGCAGTGTGCTTGGGTGTCCCTGAGTTGAGTAATTAGCAAAGGACAGGTGGTTTAAAAGTAGCCCAGTGTCTCTGTGAGCATCCCCAATACCACTTTGGTACCAGACTCAGAAAGATCTAAAACAGCACGGAGTTATGTAAAGGTTAGAGCAGCCTTGCAGTTAGAGGAAGCAGCTCCAGCATCTGTGAAGAGCCCACACACCCCCTACACCCAGAGCTGACGTTCAGCTGTATGCTTCAATGTGAATGTACTTGTTGGAGTAGATATTCATTCTGATTGATTAACACCATCCTGGTAGTTAAATGCTTGTAGTATCACTCCTGCCATGTCATGTCAGGCTCTATTCCGTGTCTCAGAAGTGAGAGCCACAATAGTTTAATGACTTTGTTTGCCTTTCCCAGGTGAAGCCTGAGACGGGCGCATTGGCTTCAACCTAGTGCCTGTGACCTTGCTCCATTATTATAGCGCGGCGTGTACTTGACTTTTCCATTGGGCCACTCTACAGAAAAAGACTTGGTTGTTGAAGCCTCAGTCAGCTTCCTTAACCGGTTCTGTCACCAAAATTGGCTTGTATGAACAGCTGCTGCCCTGTCCTTTTTATTTAAAAATTTTCCATTTAGGTTGTTTCAGATCTCTTTAGATAAGCCCAGATGGACTTTTTTCATGCAAATCATGATAATACAGGCTTTCTACCCATTCTGTTAAAGGTTTGCTGTATATCATGGGAACTTCTGATGATCGGATAAGACTGGAGAAAAGTATTTGATTTGTGAGAAATTTAGAATTGTGTTGAATTTCATAGCTAGAGAAGCTTGCTGTCTTATGAAGCCCTGCTTTTTTTTCATGTCTTCTCTATCTGATGAGTCTTTTTTTTTTTCTTTCTAGTATCTTTGACTTTGGCCATTCAAGAGCTACCTACATTAATAAAACTGCTGAGTGTGTATGTTGGCAACCCTTTCTCAGCATTAAGTTGCACAGAGGCATTAATGTGTTTTGAATAGGTTCATTTAATCTTAAAAAATGGTTTTAAGGTTTTAAAAATATCTTTTCTTATAGTTGTCACTGGATATTGTGTTTGTGGTGACTTAAACAGCTGATGTTTGCCAATGTCAGGCATGCTGATTCCTGTACAGAAGAGGTGCTCCCTTGGCTGCATACAGACTACCTTGTAAGGTGCTTGGATTAGGTTAGGGAGAGGTGTAAGGTAGTAAGTAGGTGGAACTTTTCCAGTTCCAAGTTTGTAATTCATTCCATTCCTTTTCTAAGTTCTTTTTCATTTTTAAAAGCTCACTTAAAGATAATAGCCTTCTTTCCCATTCTAGGCTGTGTGTGAGAAAAGGTGTTAATGTGTATGTATGTATTTTATATACCTAACAATGCGATGGATCATCTTTAAAATCAACTTATACTTTATAATAAGGACATTTAAATAGACCAAGAGTCTACATAATTATGACACTTAAAAGTTTAGAATTTTTTATATTTGTTGAATCTCATTTTTGCTGATTCAGTTAATTTTGTTAATAGAAGAAAAAAAACAGCAAAACTTGAGGGCCAGTCCTGCAAGGCCCTTTGATACCTACAGCAGGTACTGGCAAAGCAGTTTCCCAGACACCTCCAAGCTCAGGTGTGGTATTGACTCATCTGTTATTGTTTTCCCTACCTTGCAAAAACCTTCTTCCCAGAGCCATCTTCAAGAATGGCTTACCACACCAGATGCAAAAGCAGTCCATCCCACATTCCGATTCCAAATCAGAAAGGAATTCTCCTGGGTGTACACTCGGTGAAGTGACTGTCCCAGTCTTGGGGCTGAAGTTGATGACCAAAGGACACTGGTGTTCTCTGAGTTTCTGGAGAAGCTGTAAGATGCCTGGGAAGCAATCACTGAAGCTCTGCCATAGCTCCCCTAGAGGAGGGCCCTCTTCAGGACACCCATCTTCTATCCCACGAGACTCCCTGCTATAGATGGACATGCAGGAGACCACTCCCTCACTTGGAGTCCTGAGCTCACCCCTAGCACTTCCTCAGACAGGTAACAATCTTGCAGCACAGCAGGAAGGTTGCGAACCTTTATTCTGCTCCTGAGGCTTCCTTCATGGGAATGCTATTAGTGTCTGTAAGTCACCAGTCGCTAGCCCCTTGGATTCCTTGTTAAAGACTTCTGTGCAGCCTTATCTAAAATGATAATCTTAGGCTATGAGTCTCCTGCTGTATTGTTCCTAAAATCATATGGATAGAAGAGGTGCCCTTAGTCATCCCTTTACATATGTGGTGCTTTCTAATGGGATCTCTATGCATCACATACTATGCAGGTGAATTTCTCACTGTTCAGCTAGGTCATCAGTAAAAGGCATCACTTCAAGATAGTTACTTTGAATTGAGGTTTGGCCTCTTTTCCTGCTTTGTAATGGGTTCCGTCTTGAGGGTGGGAGCTGTCATTCACATTTATGGGCAGCATTCCTGTTGATGAGTGGACCTAAGAGCCAAGTAGGAAAATATAGCATGCTATGTGATACAAGCTGGAGATGCTGTAGTGTTACTATCAGCAAGTTCTGTGCAGACTGCCTTTTGGATTCCAGATGATCTGTCAAGGGTCTGCCAACTGTGGGCTGGTCGCTTGTTTGTGTAAATAAAATGTGTTTGGAATATAGCCACACCCATTTTCTTAAGTACTGTCTGTGGCTGCTTTCGCACTGCAAGAGCAGAGTTGAGTAGCTGCGGCAGAGACCCGTGTGGCCCTTACAGCCTAAGATACTATCTGGACCTTCAGAAAACATCTGCTGATCCCTGCTTGAGAAAGTCATCCTTTTCGGGAACAAATATTCTTGATTTTCCTTCTCTCTTCTGCCCTTTTCTCTCTGTTCTTCTTTGTTTCCCATTTTCCTTGTCTCAATTTTGTTTGCTTTTCAAAGGAGACATGTTATATCGATATGTACTACTATCCCCTTAAACTTGAGCAACCTTAGCATTCCATCTTCTTTAAAAAAAAAAAAAATCACAGTAGCCAAAATAAGGCCACCTTACCCTATGGAGCCAGAACCCATGAGCAAATAGGGATTCAGAGTTCTAAAATTATGTGGCCTGGGCCTCTCATTTCACTCACACGAAACTGACTCTGGCTTTATTTCTTGTTTATTAAAGTAAGCCAAGATTTTGTTTCTGGTAAAATTAGTTGAGACTACTTTAGTTGGACTTTTAGTCCTCTGAATGTCACATTTAGATATGGAAAATGTTTTTTCACAGAGTAGAAACAAAGTCTGATCACAAACCTAAAGCATTGTTTATTCTTATATAATATTTTGGCACTGATACCTTTTCAGCCACATACTTTCAAAATAATTTTATTCAAGGTAAGCCAACAAATAAAACATAGAGGCTTATGAAGTGCTTTAATAATGATTTAAAAAATTGGAGTTATAACCAGAGTATGACTGAAAAGCTATTATAGTCTTCCTCCTTTTCCAAAAACTCAAGGATAAGGATATATATATATATATATATATATTTTTTTTTTTTTTTTTTTTTTTTAATAGAGACGAGGTTACGCTATGTTGCCGAGGCTGGTCTGAAACTCCTGGCCTCAAGCAGTGCTCCCACCTCAGCCTCCCAAAGTGCTGGGATTACAAGTGAGCCACCGCACCAACACAAGTATGAGTTTCTATGCTGTTTTTTTTTTAAATGTGATTCAATGTCCTGTCAGTGAAAAATTTTTGTCAGTGGCCCCAAATCACTGATCGTTTTAGTTGTTTTGAAACAATTATCATTTTGAATTCTTAGTATTACTTTGATGTCTTATTATGACTTGATATCCACTGAAATACTGGAATTTTTTTAAAGTATAAAATCAGTCTGTGTAAGGCAGTCTTCATATCCTAGCAGTAAGTGCTATTCCCCATGCTTGCTCTCAAATCCTTTTGAGGGGAAAAATAACAAGATTATTGTATTTAAAATGAGCAGAATTGTGGGAGGGCCTTCCCCCGCTCTGCCCCCAGACAGGGTCTCACTCCGTCGCCCCAGGCTGGAGTGCAATGGGCATGTAGTCTTATCTATTAGGGTATGTAGTTTAAAAGTGCAGTTTTTTAAAAGTATAGTCTTCATTTTTATGACGCCCACTGCAGGCTCAAAGAGATTTTCACACCTCAGCCTCCTGAGCAGCTGGGACTACAGGTGCATGCCACCACACCCAGTTAATTTTTTTTTTTTTTTTCCATTTTAGCAGAAATGAGGTCTCGCTGTGTTGCCTAGACTGGGAAGTCTTTTGAGGCAGCCTTCAATATAATTCATCCTTTGAAACATCAGAACAGAGTCCTGTATTCTACAATGGATGGATTGGAAGACTTGAGGGTCCAGTCTCTTTCCTTTTTAGGTAATTAGACTCAGGCAGAAACTCAGAGCTCTCAGGGCTTTGCTGTGCTGTGCTGTGTCATGCCATCCTGGGGCCCGGGGAACCACCCTGAGCACTTTGTGGAGTGTGTCCTTGCTCAGGCTTTTGCCTTAGGATTGAACCGAAGCTGCTCAGTTCCTTCCACTTACCTCCTCTCTGTCTGATCTTCCTTTTCCCAGAGCCTCAGTGCTTGATGCTCAGTGCTCAGGAGATGTCCTTTGCTCCATCCTTCAGAGGGGCAGTTGTGTGATTATGCTGCCGGGTGAGCACAGACACATATACTTTCTCCCCTAGCTGGGGCCATCCCACACGGGGTGCTCAGTATGCATGCCTCATGAAAGCATAGACTGTCCATTTAAAAAAAAAAAAAAATCAGGTACTCATGGTATTACAATATGCCAGGGGTTGGACAAATGGATTTTTTTACCCTTTTTTAAAGGGTTATGTAAAAAAAAAAAAAAAAAAAAAAACGACTATATGTGGCCCACATAGCCTGAAATATTTACTTCCTGACCTTTTTGTAGAAAAGCTCTACTGATCCTTATAGTAGTCATTAAAGATCAAATTGTGTAGACAGGCACAACTTTTTTTTTCATATACTCCAACATTTTTTCATATAGTCCAGCAATTCTTTTAGATTTTAGAGTATCTTGCCTGTTCATCTCAGTACACAGCTGCTGTTACAGATTATTCCTGAATAATGCTTTTGCGTTAAGAAAAATTATCCCCCTTTGCCGATTGTCTACTTATTAATAAATTGTGGGCATGTGATCATATCTATTAGGGTATGTAGTAAAAACTAAAAGTGCAGTCTTTACAGTCTTCATTTTATGAATCAGAGTGAACTTGACTGTGGTAGACATTCCATTAACAGCAGTTCAGCGCAAACAAATTACTCATGAACTTAAAGCCAAGAATAGTGCCTCTCCCTGAAAGTATGCGATGTGTTGGTTTTACCCCTAGAACCCTTCATTTCTCTTTTGTATCATATACTTGAAGGTTTCTCACTTTTCAAGCTCTGGTCGTGATATGAGAACATAAATGCCTGGTGTTTGCCTGTTTGACTTTCGAGTGCAGACCACACATTCTCTTAAAAATACCAGCATGTCTGTGGCATCTTGTCAGGACACTGGCAGCTTTAGACAGAACAAGTTCAGGGCTCTCCAGCCCAGCCCAAGTCACCTGCTCGTTCTGAGGAGCCACCCTTGGCACCTTGCCCTTCCTTCTCTTGCCTCTGCTTATGCCGCCAGCACCCTTCCAGGAGGCATATTCTCTGGGACAGTCCCCCACTTCCCCAGTGTGGCCCTGAACACAAATTTGTCACATTAGAAGCATTTTTCTCTCAAAACTCTATTTTCCTCTAGTATTTAGTTGTTGGGTTTAAATGCTATTCAATATATCCACTTTTTTTTTAACCCCAGTTTTCTGTGATCTGCACCTCATAGTTGTCTTGTAGCTAAAGCAGAGGTATTTGGGAGCTAATTTTTGGGAAAGAGAGTATACCAACAAGATTTGCATAATTTTGTATATTTATACCACAGGTAGGGATTATTTTTAGAGTCACTATAGCTTAAGGTTATTGATTTCACTAGTGTGGTTTCTGCATTCTAAATAGTTGTCGGAGACTGTGTTAGTAACTGGTTTCAAATACATATATATAATATTTATACACACCACTGTGGAATTTATTTCACTGTGTAAATAGTGATATTTTCCTGTTCAGATACTTCTATAGAAAGTATTTATTTTAACAAAAAAATTAACTGTCAAAAGGGCTTTCCAAAAATTGTTCTTTCTAGCCACCCATCCTCCCCAGCTACCATGCTCAACCATTGAGCCCCCAAACAACAGTGAGAGCAGAAAGGTGTGGCCTTGAAACCTTCACTGTATTTGGACAGATGCAACAGAAGTGCATCTCCCCCACTGTAACCCCGTCCCACAACAAAGTGGGACTCCCATCGTGGGTATGGCTGTGCCAGGCATGGCATCTGGTGTGCCCCACACAGCCTACTTCTTGCATGCACAGTTGGTACATTCAGCTGTACACTTAACAGCCTGTACAGGAAAATGAGCCTTAGTTGTAGCCCCAAGGAAATCCAAACCCATGCTTGTGAGATATGGAGAAACCACTGGTTGCCTAGAGAAAGCATTAAGGTGTATTTCCAGTTCCCCTTTCATGTTGGTGAAAGACACCTATTCACACTCTAATTAATCATGGGAGATAAGCATGTTACCTTCTGCACCTTGACTTTGCTTGTGAGCACCTGGCTCTCCTCCTCCTCCTCCTCCCCTCTCTCCCAGTCTCAGTGTGCATCTGTGCAGATGTGGGCCAGTCCCCCTGTAACCAGTGGTTACAGAATGATACCATCTGTTCTAAGATGTGGTCAGCTTTACTTCTCAGGAGTCCTGTCCTACAATTCAGAGCACCCCTAGATGGGATGGAACCAGTGCTTTATGATCATGTTCCTCTTCCCTGTGCCCTGTCCTTGGGCACCCCCGTGTTAGTGATGATCCTCATTGTGCAGGGCTGGCTGGACTGAGAATTGCAACTCCAGGACAGCAGGGAGCTTTGGGACTAGGCACGCAGGGGTTTTGTCATCCATTTGAACCATAATTTGCATATTTTCTTACGGCCTCCCTTTGTCTTTTCTAAACGAATGAGGCAGACACTTGAACAGTAATGCTGGAGAATGTTTTTTCTAGGAGACTTTGTAAGCAAATCTGATTTTAAGATGAAATGTGAATGAGAAACTAGGTGCCAGGGAATTTAGCACTGAACTAGACAGAACTTTTTTAACTTTGCAGGAAGAAATAAATTTTGCTCTCGTCTAAATGTTCACAAGAAGTAATGTTGTAAATAGTTTTCTAAAAATATTTATTACCTGTGCTGTATACAAATTCATGTTCTGAGTGATGTTGGTTTGCATTGTAGTATTATAGAATATATTTTGAGCAGTGGACTTCCTTTCATAACACAGTTCACACATGGAGAAAGAACAAAAACCAGCAGGTTGAGAGCTGTTTGGGGCCTTTGATCTGTAATGTTACATCAAATCTAAGCTTTAACTGCCCCCTCTTCTCATCTGGTTATGTTATATTATATATATATTTTATATATATATAGGTGTATGATAAACTGGTCAGTGGTCAGTACCCAGATCTGCAGAGCAGATTTCCAGGTGTTCTTTCTGATGTGTTGCCCATAAGCAATAAGATCCTAGGTAATAACATTTATTCCAGGGCCCACATTGGCCCTTGTCTCAGAGGATAGGGTGGGGGTAGAACAGCTCTTGCTAAGACCTCTTGCCTTTGCCGGAGAGGTTGCTGTACTTGAATTTTTGCTTCTGTTTGTCTGCACGCTCCTTCATGTCATGGAACTCTAGCAATGGATGAGAAATCTGCCAGCACCAGACACATCAAAATTGGGCACGTAGAGGAAAATTTTGCAATTTTTCATGAATTTGTAGGGTTTCCAGAATCTAGTTGAGGCAAAGCTCATTTGGCTATAGAGTAAATGTAAGACTTGTTACAATAGAAATTTAAGTGGCCAGTTCAATGTCCTTTGACTATATTTGACCTACCTTTAAAACCTAGCCCATTTCATATCAGCCTTTTCTGTGCCTGGGCTTGAAATGTCTAAAGCTGCCTTCGTGTCTGGGATTACACCATGTAGGTCAGTATAAAGAGGGCAGTCACTCCTCCATTTCTCCCAGCGTGTCCAGTTCAGCAGATTTCTAAAGCTGTTAAGCAGCCTCTCTTTTTGACCGTCCTAAACTTTGTGAAAATAAATACCCCACACCCAGATAACCATTAATAGAAGTAATGTAGTTTTTTAGGCTTTTGGAATATGTCTTCTCTTTTGTATTTATGATGGTGTTTGGAATTTTTCACTAGTGTTTTTTTAGACTGAAGTGGGTGCATTAGGATAAAACTTTCCCTTGCTGAGCCTGAAGGCAAGCAAGAGGGAAGAAACTGACCTGTATTGTATCATTGGGGAGGTGACTACTTCTTGTGGTGGTAGGGGGTGGGGGGAATGGGGCATTGTAGATTATGTGGGGGTACAATAGAATTCTGGCCTGAGGCTCCCCAAGTCTTATTACCTTGTATGAAAAATCCCCATATTAGCCTCACTTAATCTTAATAGAAGCCTGCTGTTTACCCTCAGGGAACAAGTAGTTTTCAAAATTGAGCTCCTCCAAGGTCATTGGCCAATGCTGTGTGCAAGCATTGGTCATTTTTGTAAACTCATGGCATTATTTCCTCATATGCATTATGATACTAAGAAATTCAACCCCAACCTGTATGAAAAGCACAGCCCAGGGCCCTAATTGAGGCTAGCATGAATGCCTTTGAGGGGCCAGGGGGCCATAGGAGGCCCATGCAATTTAACTGAAGCTCAGGTGCCACGTTGGATTTTTATTCTTATTAGGCCGCAACCTTTCTGAATGAGTTTAGGGCAGGGGCTGCTGATCCGGCTGTGGATTCAGGGAGCTCTAAAATGAATCTCTACCGTTCCTTTAAAGGTCTTTCTGGTTCCTCCCAGTGTTGTCATTGCTGAGGTCGATCTCGTAGTTGTTCAGTTGTGCTCTTTTTGCTGTCTTGTGAGTCTTAGCCAGTGATCCAGCTGCCCAAGGACAGGGCCTCCAGAGGGCCTAGCACCCTCCTGGTACCAAGCGTGTGCTCCTGGCCTGTGTGACAGTGTCTTTCCAGAAGCAGTGAAATGAGAAATTCTGCAAGTGGCCACCCGGAAGATCAGTCTGTATCTCTTGGGCCTGGATTTCTACTATGTTAGTGAGTGTAGGAATATACTGTGTCTTTAATGGATGAAAATTCAATGTATGCTGTGAATTTGTTGGTTTGAAACATTGAAATTTTTCATTAGACAATGTTTACATACCTCACCTGAAGAACCTTTGAGAGTGTATATATAAAATTTTAAAATATATTAAGTTGCTTTAAAACAATATGTATAGCTATAAAAGTTGGAGTTATTTTAACTTTGAATATGTACCAAGTCTCTTAAATATTGAAATCTTGTAGACTTCTTGTGCTTCTGTGTTTTGCTTTCCTATCAGGCCATGTAGGAAACTGTGTTCTTGTTATTGGTAGAGGGGCCCTCACTGAAATCCAAGCTTGGAAGGATTTCCTGTGTTCTTTCAGATTCTCTTGTTTGGTTTTGAAGGATGGGGTGTGGAGCCAGAGGATGTGTGGGAGGGGTTTCTCTAACATTGACTTCTATTCCATGAGCTTTTTCAAGGCGCTTATTTTATGGCAGCGTATTAAACTTCTTTGATATTCAAGCGTGTCTGTGTAGTCACTGAAGAGGGCACAGAACGCCTTGGAGCCAGGCATTCAACTTGCAGCCTAAGGCAAAATTGATGAGTTGCCAGAAGGAACCACAAAGCAATGCTTCCACCAAGTGTCAGGGCTTAGAGAAACCTTGTTTGCTAATGTAAGTAATAAATCATTTTGTGAGTTCTGCCTAACTTCAGGGAAAAGAAAAGGCAGTGGAGGAATCCTTGAGATTCCCATGGCAGGGTTGGAAAGGTGCCAGCATTTCATCCTGAGGGGCAGGGAGCAATGGAGGGCAAACTCCTGACCTCAGGCTAGCCACTGGGAGTGTGCAGGCCACAGGCCAGGGCTGCCCCAGCTCTCAATGCCCTTGTTGGAGTATGACAGTAAAAGTCCTTCCATTTGCTAGCCTCATGAGTTTTTCATTATATTCTTTCAACTCTGCTTGAAGTGGGTCAGCGTAAGGGCCCACAAGCAGCCCATCTTGACTGTGCCATCACTGTGCAGAACCACATCCAGCAAAAATAACCCCACAGCTGACTGCCAGGCCACCCCTCTGAATCTGAATTTGAAAGATTACTTCATTCCAGATTAGTTGTTTTCATTGTTAAGATAGACCTCTTTTCCTCCAGTAGTCATCCTGTAGTGGAATAATGAAAATACTGACCCAAGAGGTGCAGACTGGCTGCCTTGGGGTGAGGGGACATCTCAAAAATTAACTCTGAGGGCTTTGGGCTTAGGGATGATAGAGATGTGTCATCACCAATCTCAGGAAAACTTGGCAGCTCTAGTAATCAGGATGTCGCCTGTTGGAAGTCTGGGCACTGCTTTTTGGCCTCCACTCTCCCAACCAAGCCCGGCTGTGCCCATTCCCTTGGCTGGGGATTTCCCTTTAGCAGTGAAATTTGCCACTGATTTTACTTTAACTCAGAAATAGCAAACTGGTGGCCTACAGATGTGTTTTCTTTAGCCTAGTGTTTAAAAAAATACTTCATGAGCTTTTTTTTAACATAAAGATTGAGAGTTCTGACTTAAAAAAAAAAAATAAAAAGATGAAGATTTGACAGAATTAACTCACGGTAAGAGTCAGCTGGCATGAGATTGGAAAACGTGCCTTTCAGGTCACCACAGCTCCTGACTGTCAGTTCCCATTTGTCACTGTTTCTTCACGGCAGGGGAATGGGTCTGTGTACGCGCTGCCTTATCAGAAGTGACAGCCAGGTGACTGACAGGTAACCAACTGGCCTTGTGAGACAGGAGCATCCAACCCCATTGGAACACATTTTCTCTCCTGCACACTGTTCATTACATTTCCTCCAAAGTCCCAGATTTTTTTGAAGGCACTGAAGTTATATCAACTGGCCACTTTCAAGATGATCCATGTGCTGTTAAGGTGTGGCTTGTGTGACCATTGCCCTGGCCCAATTTTCCACAGAAACCTGTCCATGGTCCTGGCTCAGGCTTCCAGTTAGTGTCAGTGACCCTGCCCAGCCTGCCTGCCCGGGCCTGGCCTTACCCAGACATCCATCCTGAGTCCTATAAAATTGTGCTTGCACTGTTCTCGTCTGAATGGTGACAGAGCCACTGCAGACCTATGTGTGCCTGCTTTCTCCACCAATTTCTAAGAGCCACTGTGCTAGGGACAGGAAAGTGAACCTCACAGGGCATCTGAGAAGTCACACTATTGATTGCCCTGATGGCTCCGAAACCCTTAGAGCCAGATTAAAGATGGGTGTGGCTCTGTGCTCAAACTTAAAGAATGTCCATGTCACGGCAATTAGTTGAAGGGCAATGAGGATGAGCAGCCTCCCCAGCTCGGCCGTGCACTGACAGACCCCGGGGGGTGTCCCCCAGCCCTCTCCCAGGACCCCCCTCCTTCAGGAAGAATGGACTTCAGGAAGAGCAGGGAGTTCCAGGGACAGACATCCTACGTGTGTAGCCCCTTGGAGACATCCCTGGATGGTGGCCCGTATGTGATCAGCCCAGAAGCCCTAGGAGAGAATGCCAGCAGCACCCGGCCCGCCCTCGGTGGAGAAAAGGAGACCAACAAGGCAGAGTGAATCAATGTCATGTTCACATGGAAGACAATAGACAATATCGACATAGCCTAAAACAATACTTCCAGGGCAGGTGCAGCTCCCTCATGGGCCTGTTCTAAACCAGCCTCTAGGAGTCGATCCAAACAAGACTACAGAAACCCCCAACAAAACGTGCCACGACCACATAGCATCTGAAAGGCAAAACAAGACGCTGGATGTTGACTTTAACATATAAAAATACTATAACAAAATGAAATACAAATATATATTAGAATCTGTAAGTATTCTGTATAAAGAGATACTTTTGCGGTTAGGCTACCAGCAGGCAAAGAGGAGACAAAGTCCAGCCTTTTCCACTTCCTGACACCTTCACCGGGAGCCCCAGCCCTGTTGCCAGTGGTGTTGCAAGGCCACAGCTCCCTCGGGACGCACCCTGCTGTATCTCTTCATGCCTAAAATGCAGAGCGAACTAGGGGTCTTCACAAAGGGGGACAAGATGTGGAGAGAGGACTTCTCAGAGGGGTGATTTTGCTGTAGCCGCCTTCCGGACTTTCAAGCGGAGTGTGACCAGGCAACGTGAGTGCTGACTCAGGTCCTTAGCAACTCGCTGGTTGATGGCCAAGTTGGAGAAAAAGTTGATCCTGGGGCACACAGCTCTCACATCATCTCATGTGGATTCCAATCCTCAGACTGCACCAAGGTCAGCGCTGCTGTGCTAGGAGGCTGGGCCTTGTGGTGGGGCCGGTCAGGGGAGCCTTAAGCTCACATGGTGCTCCCTGGGAACAAACATGCCAGCCGCTCACCTCCCAGCCCCATGGCGCTGGGTGAGGGGTGAGCATCACCTGTCTACAGGTGCCCTTTCCACCTCCTGCAGAATGAAGAGGCCTCCTGCCAGCCAGTGCCCTTCAAGCCTGGGAATTGGTTTCTCCAGGGTGGTGGGGAATGGTGGTGGCCAGGGAAGCTATCTTTCTCAGGGTTGGTGAGTCCCAGAGCACCTTTCTTCCAGGGAAGTGGCAAGCTAGCTGCCCTTGAGCTTTTCTGCCCTATCCAGCCCGGTGCAGATGCTCTGCAGGGTCCCACAGTGGCCTGGAAACTCAAAGTAAGAGAGGGATGCCATGTGGGCCTGGGAGAAGCCCCATGAGGCCCAGGCTGCGGTCTACTTGGGGGTGGGGGCAGGCATTGTGGCCTTGCTCAGAGCTCCAAGCAAGTAGATCCCAGCCCCCTGGTGAGGGGCAGATCCTGCCATGAGGACACCTCCCACATTGGGCAGGGCACTGCCCTCTTCCCATCACAGGGACCCCAGGACTCAGTTGCTAGATTGAGTCCCCGTGGCATGGGACATACCAGGCACCCTCTACCCCAGCTCTAGCCTTCTAATCAGCATCAAGGGCTCCCCTCACTGCCCTGGACGGGGGACATGGGCAGGGGACACGGACACAATGCCACTCTGAGCCTCACCTGAACATACACCCAGCCATGCCTCCTGGTCATAGGTGGAGGGAGCCAGGGCAGGGACATGCTCACCCCCCGTTGCCCACCAGAACCCCCCCCCCCGCCAGGGGTGTGCCCTCTTGGTGAGCCCTCTGGGGAAGGAGAGTGCAACTTTGCCTCCCTTTAGCCCATTCACAGTTTGGCCTCACAAACCATCTTTCTACATTTTCACTGTGTATGGAAGAGAAGACAACACAGTCAGGCAATCATATATTCAGCGCCTCTTCCACCACTGGCTCCTTCGTTGCCAGCAACCCCCTGGCCTGGGCTGCTGTCTGTGGCTGGAGCCCCCACTCAGCTCAACTCTTCCCGGGCATCCTGGTCATTCCTGCGATGCTCTGGGATGAGTTCACATCTGTCCATTAGGCCAGAACGTCCACAGTCCCCAGCCCCGGGTTAGGCACATAAATACTTATTGATGATGTGATCAATGAAGATAGGTCTTCTAACTCCTCTGGCCTCCCAAGACCACAGTGGGGGAGTCTACACTGTTCCTTTAGTCATCCCGCTCCCCACCTCTGGCCATTTTACAGCTGAGGAACCCGCGGCCCAGGCGGGGAGAAGTTTGCCCCGAGTGATAGAGCCAGCGGGGACTTCCCAATACCTGGAGCACTATCCCTTCCACTGCTCCCTACTGGCCTGCGGTGTGAAGGACTCTGAACCAGCTGCTCCCTGGTCAAGCACCCTGGCCCAGACCCTCACACCCAGTCCCTCTGCCAATAGGTCACCAACAGCTTGTGGCTGACTAGTGGCTGGAGAAGCCCAGGACCAGTGCTCCTTCTGTGGCCAGTGTCTGGAGGCAGATGATGTTTGTTTACCTAGAGCAAAGAACCCTCTGCCCTCTTTAGTGGGGTCTGCCACCCTGAGCAGCCCCTGTGGCTGTTTCCTCCACATAAGCCCTCCTTGCAGCTACAGTAGTCATCCTAGAACTTTAGGATTCAGCGGCCTGGTCCTAAGAACCACCTCCACCCACAGCCTCATTCCCAAGCAGTGGCTGCAGAGCTGCCAGTCAGCCCAGGGGGGAAGCGTCCGACCCTCCCTGGACAGCAGGAGGCGGCCACCCCCGCTCCAGAACTTGGCCTACCACCAGCAGATTCTGTAGCAGCAGAATGAACCAGGCTGGCTTCCCGGGGAGGCTGGAGTACTTCATGGTTGCCCGCAGAGGGGTAAGAGGCTTCCGGGGCCACAGACCCAGCTCCAAGCCAGCCTGGGCCACAGGCCAAAGGGAAGGGTTGGTTTGGAAGGCTGTCATTTTTCTTCTCCAGACTCAGGTAGCAGGTAAAGAGGGGTGTCATCGTTCTGCACTTCTTGGCCTGACCTCACGCACACATTCATTCAACAAATATTTATTAAGCGCCTATTTGTGCAAGGCACTTCCGGAGAGGGCAGCCCGCAGCTCAGGCCTTGCCCATCCCCGCTGCCCCCAGCTATGGCGCAATTTGCTTTTAAAAGGCTGCTCTGGCACCACCCCACCCAGGAGGGCCCAGCTGCCCAGGAGCCGTCCTGTGATGACCTGCACCCCAGCCCAGCTGCTGGCGACTGTCTCCGCTGCTGCGGCGGCTGGGGCCCCTTGCCCGCCCTCACCCGCCTGTCCACGCCCAGCGCTATGCGCAGAGGGCACAGCCACACTTGGTGGGCTTTTCCACCTCCTCGGCAAAAGAGGTCCCATCGCTGCACTCAAAGGTGAACTTCCTCCGCTTCAGCCGAAGGCCCTGGCAGCAGCCCTGGCCTGGGCACGAGCCCCGGCACTCCACCCATGACAGGGGACGCGTGGTCTGGCAGATGGCATAGCCCCTCTGGACCTGGTGAAAGTCCCGGACAGGGTCCCCCCGGCACTCGGACTCTGGATGGGACAGACACCAAGAGAAAGCCTCAGGGCACACCCATGGGCGAGCTGCTGCCTCCAGGGAGGCAGGAGGAAGAGGAGGAGGAGGGCAGCATCTGTGGGGTGGATCCTTTGGCTCTCAGACCCCACCTCTGTCCCCAGGATACTTCCGCCTCCCACTGACACGCACAAGCTTCCTCCCAGGGCCTACAGTCTGGTCCTAGCGTCAGGGCTCTCCAGGACAGATTGAACTGCTGGAGGGAGTGGGGGTCCCCATTGCTAGAGGTGTGCAAGAGAGGCTGGAGGCCCTGGGGGCAATAACATTATGAAAAGGATTCGTGCTGGGGAGGGGATAGCCTAGGGGACCCTTAAGGTGCCTGAGTTCTGGGTTTCTCCGGCTTCCCCCTGCCCAGCCTTAGCAGTCCGGATTCCAGCAGAAGCCATCTTGGTCAAGCAGGCCAGGGAGGGCCTGGGAAGGAGTCCCCAACCCTCGGACTTCCTGCTGCTGCTCCCAGGTCATGAGGTGATGGGGCCAAGATGCAGAGGCTGGGCCAGGAGCTGTTACCCCGGGTGGTCTCTTCTGCAAGGAGAGACCCCAGCCAGAAGAGGCGCATACCCTGGATAAGGGAGCTGCAGGGCCAACCGGGCCAGGGCAGATTGGGAGCAGTGCCCAGAGGGTGGAGGGACTCTGAAAGCCCCATAGTAGCCCATGGTACAGGGCTGGGGCAGGACAGAAGGGCTGCCGAGGCTGGGAGGAAGAAAGAGTCAAATTGCTAAAGCAATTTGTGGGGGACCCTGGGGAGGGCACGTCAGGAGGGGGGCCCCTGACCTTGCTCACACAGCTCGCCCGAAAAGCCGGGGTCACACACACAGTGTGCCCCCTTGGTGCCTGAGGCCTGGCAGTGGCCATGCAGGCACTGCAGGCCTCTGCAGGGCTCTGCCAGGGCCCCGGCCTGGTTGCACAGCGCCCCCGAGTACCCATCCTGGCACTGGCAGCTGTAGGAAAGAGCGTCGAGGGGCACGCATTGCCCATGGACACACCTGGAGGAGACAGAGAAAAGGCGCTGTGAGGACAAACCCAGCCAAGCCCCACCCGACACAGCCCACCCCGCCCAGCCCTGACTTCACAGGTCTTTAATCTGTTCCTAAGACTGAAACAAAGGGAGTTGCATGCGACTACGTGTGTGTCCCTATAGGCCTTGTCCTATTAATAAAAAGTGAAAGCCAGATAAAAATAATAAAACCCTGGCTTAGGCCACACGTTCTAATATGGGTTGGAAAACTGTGAGGCAGCCCTTCCCATGGGGAAGGAACAGGTAGGCAGGGGCAAGGGCTCCCCCAGTGCCCCAGGCTCACTTGTGGCCATGGCAGGGGCCGTCAGCGGGCTGGTCACAGTGCAGGCCCACCCAGCCGGCCTCGCAGTGGCACATGGGCCCCGGGGTGGCATTGGGCTGGCAGATGCCATGCAGGCAGTAGAGCTTGCGGCAGGGTTCGCAGCCTGGCACCACGCCCGGCTTCATCTGCGTCTTGGTGAAGTCCTGCAGCTCGTTGTTGATGTACAGGTTTCGGATGCAACCGTGGAAGCCGGTGCCATTGAGGATCTGCCACAGGCGGAAGGCAGCTGAGTTGACATCCACGGGCATCCCTGGGGTAGGGGAGGGAGCAGAGCTGGGCTGAGTCAGGCTCGGGCTATGCCGGGCACCCACCTCTGAGGTCTGGGCAGCTCCATGGCCTTCCCTCTTGTCTGCGGCCTCTGTCCTTCATCTCTGCAACCCTGATCCAAGGTCCTTTGCCACCTTGGAGGGCCCAGGCTCTTTTCCCAGAAGAAAGGGAAAAGCTGCTTCCTCTGTGATTGGAGCTGGGGCATCAGGCCTGGTGGTGGCCAGCTGCTGCGTGCGGCTCTGAGGTGCCTGTTCCTAAAGTCTGGCTTCCCTTGCCAAGGCGCCTTCTCTCCCTGGGACGCTAGCTTTTACCTCCCAGAGACCCCAGCCATAGCAAAGGGGAAGGACCGAGACATCATGTGTGGTGCTAGGTCACTGCTTTTGTGGCTGTCCCTTCTCAGCAGCCCTCTGAAGTAGGGCTTGCTGAGCCCCATTTGACAGATGCTCATGACTGGCCTGAAGCTGCACAAGGAGTAAGCTGCGGAGCTGGGCTGAGGCCCAGGGCCATCCCTCACCTCTTCCCCAGCCTTAGCACGCCTCCCACAGGGTGGAGATGGCCCCACTGCATCCAGCAGCCTGATCATCAATACCTATAAATGCTTGCAGGTGGTAGATGGGGTCATCTAGCCCGCAAAGCCTCTAAGGCCAGCCGAAGCAGTCCCCGGTTGATGCAGGGACTCTGTGCCTGAGTCTCTTGCAGTGGCTCTGGGCCTCTGAGGGCCCCAAGACTGGGAATGGACCTTAAGCCATTGAAAAGCCCCTTCTAGCCCAAAACCAAGAGGAAAGGTGCCCAAGGTGTCGCAGATCGCCTGGACAGTCCCAGGACCTCCCCTAAGCCAGACCTTGCACTCAACTCAAGCATCCATCCTTCTTGGTCAGTCTGGGCCAGGCAGAGAGCAGCTAGGCTCCAGGCAGCGAGGCCAGTCCACCTGCAGCTTGGCCACCACCAGGATCATCTTCCCACTTGGCATTTCCCACAGTGCAGTCCCTAGGCACCAGCTCTCCTGGCTGGCCTCAGGCCAGACAGCAAAAGAGGCCCCGCCAGGGCCAGGTCCTCACCTCCTACATAGAGTGGCGCCTCGCTGTTGAGCGTGTAATGTTTGCCAAAGTTGTCCATGGTCATGGGGCTCCCACCATCAATGGAGAGATTCATCATCTGGTCAAAGGCAACCAGCTCAACAGTGTGGAATTGCCCGTCATTGATCGTCTCAGCACTGGAAGAAGAGGGGGTTCCCCATTCCAGGGAGTGGGCATTAGTCTGGACCATCCCTGCCTGGGCACTTCCCCAGAAACACCAGCAGCTGCTTCCCAGGAGACCAAATATCTAAGGAAAAGGACTGTGGGGGCTCAAGGGTCTATCGCCCGATCCCTTTCACTCCCCTTCTTGGACTCCCTGGGGAAGGCTGAAAGGTTTGAGGCAGGGCTCTCAAACTTACGAGTCTCCCCCTCCCCATTAAGGAGCCTCCTCTAAGGTGGTGGTGGGATGGGGAAGGATGGGGCCACTGCACAGGCCTCAGAGACCTCAGCTCCAAGCTGGGGCTAACCCAGATGGTTCAAGTGTCCTTCAAACTCAGGCAGCCCAGGTTTCTAGAGGTCTAGATAACCACCTGCTTTTGGCCCAGGAGACCTCGCCCTGGCAGTCCGGTACCCCTGAGGGCAGCTGGGGGGCATGAGGAAGCCCTACCTGTAGATGGCAGAGCTGGGGTAGCTGCCTGGGTCGTAGCTGACACGCACATGGCCCTGGTACAGCTCAACTGCGATGTGGTCGTTGTCCCCGTTGTACAGAAGGATCCCATTGTCCTCTGCCGTGGAGACCTGATGGGCAGTGGCACTTTCTCTCCTACCCCACCCCATGCAGCAGCGGCACAGGCTAGCAGGTGGGGCAGAGAGGGCACCCAAGATTGGAAGAGAGATGCTCTATGCAGAGCTCTCTTCCCCCACCTGGCCAGCCTCCCCAAGGCCATTCCTCCAGGGGGCACCAATAGGGGCTGCAGCCTCTGGTTCAAGCCCCATCCACTGCCAGCCTGGCCAGGTCCAGGCAGGGGAGGGTGATGGGTCCCTGAGGCCTGGAAACTCTGTGCCAGGAAGAGCAGCCAGGAGACCTCAGGACAATCTTCCCAGAGAGGAAAATTAGACTGGGACCCCTGTCTGCTGGGTGTGGGTAGCCTTGTCCTGTGGGCCTTGGGGAGCTAGCTGCTCAGGGTGGGAACTACAGAGAGAACAAGTTCAGGAAGGCTCTCTGACAGCCAGAGTCATCCAAGCCTAGTGGAAGGAGCCACTCAGAAGGTAGTGTCTGTTGCTGGAACCGTGCAAGCAAAAGTGAGATCTTTGCCTCAGGAGGGAGATCCCTCTAAGATGCTGCAGGAGCCATGATCATTTTTCCCTGCCTTGTCCTGCTCCCTCCGTTTCTTCTGGTAAAGACCCTGAGCCCCCTGGTCTGTGGAGCTGGGCATATGACCCAGGCTGTCCAGTCACACTGCTCCATCTCCTTGGACTCAGCGGCTGGTTCAGAGATGGGCATGTGACTAACGCCAGGCCAATCAGAGATCTTCCTTGAGCTGACCGAATTAGAGCTGGCAAGGAAGAGCCTTTGTAAATCAATGTCTGGTAAAATATGAGGATAAACCAAGGACGTGCCCGAGGCAATGGCTGGTTAGGGTTTTGGTGAATTTTATTTTTGGCGGTTAGGCTAGCTGTTGTCTTGCCATGTAGACTATGTAAGTGGATAGGATGTTGGAGAGGTGACGTAGGGGAAGAGAGCAGAATGCGCATGTTTGAGAGGCTGAAGAGTTCTGAGAAAAAAGGAAAAGAGGACAAAAGAGAGGGAAGAAAGATGTGGCATTTGTGACAGGGAATGGAATTTGGGGGAAAGAGAAAGATGACTAAAGAGGAGTTTAACATTCTTTATCATGTGCTGTGCAATATAAACCACTCTCCTCTCCATCCCCCAAAAATGTTTAGCAAAAATATTGATATATTTCATCAATGCTGTTGAAGTGGGAATTGCTTTATTTTCCCCTCAATATGAAGATGTCCTGAGATGGAACTGAAGGCACGAAAAGGACGAGTTAAGGGACCCTAGGGACATTTGGTTAAAGGTATAAGCTCAAAGTTAACTCTGGCCACATTCCAGGCACACGTAGAAAGCCTGTCTGCAGCACTGGAGGCAGACACTGAGGAGTAGCTGAGACAAGAAATGGTGGGAGGGGATGACGGCAAGCCTGGTTTTCTGGATTCAGTTACCCATGAGACCATGTCCACCCCTGCCCTGGTTTTGTGACACTATAACCTTTCTAATTGTGCTTAAACTAGTTCAAGCTGAGATTTTGATACCCATATGCAAAAGGTTTTGATTACACAGAGTCCTTCCAGTTCCCCAGGCACCATGCAGGGATGTATCTTGATGCTCTGGCCTAAGCCAGGGTCGCCTGCTCCCTGACTCCCCTCTGTGACCAAGCCCCCTGGCACGCACCTGCAACGTGATGTTGGCCCGTGGCCAGTTTTGCAGGTCAGTAAACTGCAGGTAAGTGTCCCGATCCACAAAGTTGACACTGAGCAACTTCTCACACTCAGGGCCACCGAAGCCTGGGAGGCACTGGCACACAGGCCTGTTGCCCTGGTCCACACAGTTGGCCCCATTCTGGCACTCAGTCCCCTCACAGGGGCTCTTGGGGGCAGGCAGATGGGGAGGGATCTCACAGAGCTGTCCACTGAGAGGAAAGGACACAAGTCAGAGAGGGCCAAGGAGGAAGGGAGTATCTTCCTCTCCCACAGCCCTGGAGAGAAATTCACTAAACATCTTGGGAAAATGGATTATTAAAGCGACAGAAGATGCTCCTAATAAACACTTTTCATGAGAGAGCTGAGAGCCAGAAGGATACCAGGATACAAGTATGGTCCCTGGTCCAGCAGCGTCAACATTACCTGGACACTTGATAGAAATGGCAAACCCACTGAATCTGCTTTTTAACAAGATCCAAGGTGATTACTGACAATGTCAATAACTCTGCAAGGCAGATTTTACTATACCCATTTTACAGAAAAGAAAACTGAGACTTAAGACACAGGCATAAAGAGGGAAGAGTCAAGTTACTAAAATAAGAAATAATAGAAGGGACATTACTACTAACCTCACAGAAATACAATGAATCATAAAGGAATACTATGAACAACAATATACCAACAAACTAGAAAACATAGACAAAATGCACAAATTCTTAGAAATATGCAAACTACCAAAACTGAACCAAGAAAAAAATAGAAAATATGAATAGACCTATAACTAGTAAAGGAATTAGTAATCAGAAAACTTCCCAGGCCCAGATGGTTTAACTGGTGAATTCTACCAAACATTTAAAAACAATAAATACCAATTCTTCACAAACTTGTCCAAAAAATAAAAAATGAGGGAACACTTTCTAACTCATTCTATGAGACCAGCATTACCCCGATACCAAAACCAAAGACATCACAACAAAAGATATCACAAAAAACTACAGACCAATATCTATTATAAATATTGTCACCAAAATCCTCAACAAATTACTAGCAAATCAAGTACAGCATAAAAAGGATTATATACAATGACCAAGTAAGATTTACACCAGGAATGCAAGGCTGGTTTGACCTCTGAAATTCAATTAATGGAATACATGATATTGATAGATGAAAAAGCAAAAAAAAAAAGTTCATCTCAATAGATGCAGAAAAAGCTTTTGACAAACTTCAACATTCCTTCATGACAAAAACACTCCACAAACTAGGAATAGAAGTGAACTGCATCAACCTGATAAAGGGCACCTACAAAAAACACACAACTGATATCATACTTAATAATGAGAGACTGAATTTTTTCCTCCTAAGATTAGGAAAAACACAAGGATATTTGCTCTCACAATTTCTATTCAATATTTTACTGGAGGTTCTAGCCAAGGCAGTTAGGAAAAAGGGAAAGGAAAGGAATGAAGGAAGGAGGGAGGGAGGGAGGGAGGGACGGAGAGGGGGAAGGCAGGAAGGAAGGCAGGCAGGCAGGCAGGAAGGAAGGCAAGCAAGGGAAGGAAGAAAGGAAGGAGAAATAAAATGCATCCAGATGACATGATCTTGTATAAGAAAATCCTACAGATTCCAGTAAAATGCTATTAGAATTAATGAAATAATTCAGCAAGATTGTAGAATACCAGATTAATGCACAAAAATCAACAAAAATGAAATTAAGAAAACAATTCCTTTACAATAGCATCAAACAGAATAAAATACTTAAGAATAAATGTTTTAAGTGCAAAACTTATACTTTGAAAACTACAAAATGTTGAAAGAAATTAAAGAAGATCTAAATAAATGGAAAGGCATTCATGTTCATGGATCAGTATGCTTAATATTGTTAAAATGGCAATACTGGGCCGGGCATGGTGGCTCACACCTGTAATCCCAGCACTTTGGGAGGCTGAGGTGGGTGGATCACCTGAGGTCAGGAGTTCAAGACCAGCCTGGCTAACATGGTGAAAACCAGTTTCTACTAAAAATACAAAAAATTAGCCAGGTGGGGTGGCACATGCCTATAATCCCAGCTACTCGGGAGGCTGAGGCAGGAGAATTACTTGAACCCGGGAGGTGGAGGTTGCAGTGAGCCAAGATTGTGCCATTGCACTCCAGCTTGGGAAACAAGAGCAAAACTCTGTCTCAAAAAAAAAAAAAGGCAATACTAGCTAAATTGATCTACAGATTCAACAGAATCTTTATCAAAATCCCAGTTGACTTCTTTGCAGAAGTCAACATGCTGATCCTAAAATTCATACAGAAATTCAAGGGGCCCAGAATAGCCAAAACAATCTTTTTTTATTTATTATTTATTATTTATTTATTTATTTTTTGAGACGGAGTCTCACTCTGTCACCCAGGCTGGAGTGCAGTGGCGCGATCTCGGCTCACTGCAAGCTCCACCTCCTGGGTTCACGCCATTCTCCTGCCTCCGCCTCCCCAACAGCTGGGACTACAGGCGCCCGCCGCCATGCCTGGCTAATTTTTGTATTTTAATAGAGACGGGGTTTCACTGTGTTAGCCAGCATGGTCTCGATCTTCTGACCTTGTGATCTGCCTGCCTCAGCCTCCCAAAGTGCTGGGATTACAGGTGTGAGCCACCACGCCCAGCCAGCCAAAACAATCTTTAAAAAGAAAAACAAACTGAGAGGACTCACACTTCCCAATTTCAAAATATATTACAAAAACTACAGTAATCAAGAAAGTGTGGTACTGGCATCCAGATAGTCATACAGATTAATGGAATAGAACTTGGAGTCCAGAAATATCCTTACATTTAAAGTTAGTTGATTTTGACAAGAGTGCCATGACCATTCAATTGGAAAGAATTATCTTTTTGACAAACAGTGCTAGTACAACTGTATATCTTCATGCAAAAGAATGAAGTTGGGCCCTCTACCTCATATCATATATAAAAATTAACTCAAAATGGATCAATGACCTAAATATAAGAGCTAAAACTATAAAAGTCTTAGAAGACAACATAGGTATAAATCTTCATAACCTTGGATTAGGCAACGTTTTCTTAGGATATCCACAGCACAAGCAACAAAATAAAAAATAAACTAGATGTGCCCAAATTATTAAACTAGATGTATCCAAATTAAACATTTTTGTGCATTATCAAGAAAAGACAACCAACAAAATGGGAGAAAATACTTGCCAACATATATCTGATAAGGGACTTGTCTAGAATATATAAAAAGCCTTTACAACTCAATAACAAAAAGACAAATACCTTAATTTGAAAATGAGCAAAGAACTTGAATAAAAATTTTTTCCAAAGAAGATATTTTTAAATGGCTAATAAGCACATGAAAAGATGCTCAACATCATTGGCCACTGAGGAACTGCAAATCAAAACCACAATGAGCTACCACTTCACACCCTCATACAGTGGTGGTGGGAATGGTGCAGCCATTAGGAAAAACAGTTTGGTAGTTCCTCGAATAGTTAAACATACAGTTAACATATGACTCAGAAAATCCACTCCTAGGCATATACCCAAGAATATGAAAAATGTATGTCTACACAAAAACCTGTACACAAATGTTGATAAGATCATACTTCATTATAGCCAAAAAGTGGCAACAACCTAAATGCCTATCAACTGATGAGTGGGTAAACAAAATGTGGTATGTCCATAAGACAGAACACTGTTTAGCCATAAGAAGGAATGAAGTGCTGACACATGTTACCACACGGATGAACCTCAAAACATGACGCTGAGTGAAAGCAGCTGGTCACAAAGGACAACAGATTGTACGATTTGACTTATAGGAAATCCCCAGAACAAGCAAATTTATAGACACAAATATTAGTAGATTAGTAGTTGCCTGGAGCTTGGATAGAAGAGGGGCTGGTGTGACAGATAAAGGATATGGGGTTTTTTTTAGGGGAAATGAACATGTTCAAAATTGATTGTGGTGATGGATGCACAACTCTGGGAATAAACTAAAAGTCATGAAATTTTACATGTAACTGTAAACTGTATGGTACATGAGTTATATCTCAATAAAGCTATTTTTTAATAAATGAGTGAGCGGAGCATGGGACATGGGTGGCCAGAGGGAGGGTGGGCCCTCCAGCCTCTCAGGGGAGCCCAGTGGGCTGGTAGATAATCTTTGGGGCAAGACATATCTTCAGAGGCTCAGCTAGGCAGGTAAGTGACAGCACACTGCCCTGTCATCTGCACCTACCTCTCACCCCCTCCACCAAACAGGTTAGGGGTCCTCTGCCTAGGCCCTGGGCAGTTACATGACTTTCCCAAGGCTGCACAGCTGGTGACTGGCAGAGCCATGGTTAAAACCCCAGCATCCAACTCCCAGGCTCTGACCCATACCCCTTTCCTTCGCCATGGCTGGAGGCTCCTGCCAGCCCAGGGGCCGACAGCCACAAGGAGTCACTCCTAGTGGGTCCAGGGGCTGCTCACCTGTAGCCCTCAGCACAGAGGCAGGAGTAGCTGTTGACTTCATCTATACACTGGGCCCCATTCTGGCAGCGGTGGTCCCTGCAGTCATCCTGGTTCTCGCTGCAGTTGTCACCTGCATAACCTGGCATGCACTCACACCTGGTGGGTGGGGGGCAGGGGTAGTTGGGGGGTCAGCTACACAGAGCCTGGGAGGCCAGGGGAGCGCACGAGGGATCCCCCACACAGTCTGTACATGTGAGGGAGAACCTCAAGTTCCATTGAGGCTGTGGGGATCTCCAGGAGGTCACACAGAGCTCTGGATCTAAAAGGGCCCCTAGCCCATCCTGGGACCCTTTCCTAGTAGGAGAAGAGAGCTCATGTGGATGTGAGGTAGGGGCCTGGGGCTGGAAGAGTGGACCCCAGTAGCAGGGGCAGATGGAGTCTTGTCATGGAGGACCCACCCTCACCAGCAACAGCACATCCAAGGCCAACTGTCAGCCCCTTCCCGACCTCCCCAGCAGCTCAGCTGCACCCTCCCTGTTCTCCCAGGACCTGCTACCACGTGGCTGAGTTCCACAGGCTCCCCCACTCCTCTTTCCCCAGCTTCCCAGTCCTCAGCAAGGCTAGTGCCCCCTGCTCAGTGGATGCCTTGACCTCAGGTCAGCCCCCAGCTTCCCAGCTCCCACCATGCTTCACTGCTGGCCCAAAACACTCCCTTTGGGCTACCATCTGCCTATCAAATAAAGGACGCATTCCTATAGCCCTTTCTAGTAATGGCCTTGCTCTCTGTCCTACAGGCCTCCTGCTCCCCCGACACCAAGCCCACCTCACCAAGCACTTGCCTGCCTTCACACCTGTGGATTCCAGAATACTGTCTCCTGTCTCCCTGCATGGTCTAGCCAGCCCAATACCTCACCTCCTCTAAGAAGCCTCCGGAGAGCACTCCAGCCCTCGCTGAGCAGTCCCCTTTTCTGATCCCTTCTCAACTCCTAACTCTGAAGCTCAACCACGCAACCTGACAGATGGGTGCTCTTGCCTGGGTTTTTTACTCATTTCCTTGTCCAGTGTTTTTTGGGCTATAAGAAATACTTTCAAGCCCAGTACACACACACACACACACACACACACACACACACACACACTCAAAACCAGATTCATACAACAATACTGATTATCCTTATTATATAAGATGGCATGTTGCTCTCTGATACTTTGTTTTATCTTTTAATGTTAATCTTAACATTAATATTAAACAGGGGCTACAGCTCCCTTTATATCCAATTGATCACAATCTACTAATGAGTCTGGAGTTACAGTCTGAAAAATGTTACAGTAGCTAAGCCACCACTTATTCATTCATTTAATGACTATATATTGGATATACATCTTGGGTTCCAGGTAATGCCAGGCACAGCTGAACATGTCAGTTCCATCTTTCCACCAGGACAGGCAGTTGAGAGAACACACACTCAACACTCCACTATGTGCGGAGCCCCCGCAGGAGTACAGCATCTGTCCACCGTTTGGATGGAGGCTCTTGTGGGACCATCGACTATGGAACCAGGCCTCAACAATCCTGGACTCTTGCTTCCTGTCATGGGCCTCAGGCTGCTCCAGCTAGACAGGGGGCTCCTGGGAGACTCCATCCGAGTTCCTGGGCTTGGGTCCCTCAGCCACAAGCCCCAGGAAACTCTGCCCTGACCACCCCTTGCTGGCCTGTCTGGTGGAATGGGGAGGTCCCAGAAATGAGACTACATTTGCACAACTGCAGTCGGAAGCATTATTTTAAAACTGCGTGACCTTCATAAAGCAGTCTTCAAGTAACAAACATTTTCACATGTGCCAATAACAACCATGGTGAAAATACAGACCAACAACTTTTACCCAAACTTCCTGGGACCAGATAGGTTTTGGAATTCAACACTTTTTAGATTTTGGTAAGGTCAGACAATGCATATTATAAAACCTGCTGGTAGGAGCTGAGGCAGCCCCATAATCAGACTTATTCACATTTCTGCCACAAAATCTACACATATTCACATTACGTGGGATGAATAACAACAAAAAGCAATCTCACACTAGTGCAGGGCAGCTTTTATTACCAATTACGTCCAGGTCAGATCAGATTTGGCCATGAGATGGGGGGCTTTCCCAAGTTTTGTGGATTTTGTAACTGGGGATAAGAAATGGTGGATCTGGAATAATAGCCTGGAGCACTTAACAGATGCCAGACCTGGAGCTAAGTGCTTTCCATTCATTTTCTCATCTTACCCTGGCAATCACCCCAGGAGGAAGCTACTGTTGCGCCCAGTTTACAGATGAGAAAACAAGCTCAGAGCAGGCAAGTGACACATTCAGGGTAATGCTGCAAACCCAGGTCTCTGTGGCCACAAAGCTGTGCACGTCACCCCTCCACCCATAACCCCGCATGGATTCTTAGGAACCCTGTAGAGCTGAGACCAAACCCATTGGACAAATGAGGGGATGAGGGTGGGGCATGGAGCCCAGACTGGAATCCAGTCTGACCCAGGGGCCTGAGCTCCTCCCTGGCCCTGGAAAGGGGCAACACTGACCTGGGCCCATCCGGGGTGCCCACACACTGGGCCTCGTGTTGACATGGGTTGAGATCCGGAGAGCACAAGTCCACCAGCTGCTCACAGGCCTTTCCTGGGGAAAGAACGAGCAAGGGGCAGGAGAGAAGCTGCTCTCCTGTGCTCTGCCGGGCAGCCAGACCCACAGAAATCCTCCTGCAATCACTGAGGCAGGGACCCCCTTCCACTCCCGGGCATGGGGGCTCAGGGCTGTCTCTGTCCCCCACCTCCCCCAGACACTGCTGCCCTGACGTGCTTACCCTCATACTGCAGGGGGCACTGGCAGGTGTAGTTGCCCACACCATCCACACAGACGCCCCCATTGGCACAGGCATGATCCACACAGTCATCCATGTTCACCCCACAGGTTGGTCCTTCAAAGCCAGTGGGACAGGAGCACCTGTGCGGGGAAGGGGAGGATGGAGAGACGGCCCTCCTGGAACACTGGTGGAAGCCTGTGGCTGCTGGTCAATATCACCGTTCCACAGAGTTAGGGTCCCTACTCCTGGCCAGGCCCTTGCCAGGTGCTGGGTAGGGTTAGAGGTGACCAAGACTGACCCTGCCCTCATGGGATTTACTCACAGTCTAGTGGGGAGGCTAAGAGGAGATGGATGGCAAGGGGAGAGGTAGTGAGGACCAGGATGGTGTAAGCACTGAAGCCAGGGAGCAGGCAAGGAGGGGCAGGAGACACCTGGCTCCTCCTTGGCATGGAGTGATGAGGGCAGGCTTCCTGGAGGAGGTGATGAATTAACCAAGGACCTTGACAAGGGAGAGCGGGAATGGGAGGAAGGTGACTGGGGCAGAGGTGTGCGTAAAAGCCTGGAGTGGCCGGGCGCAGTGGCTCATGCCTGTAATCCCAGCACTTTGGGAGGCCAAGGCAGGTGGATCACCTGAGGTCAGGAGTTGGAGACCAGCCTGGCCAACATGGGGAAACACTGTCTCTATTAAAATACAAAAATTAGCTGGGCATGGTGGCTTGTGCCTGTAATCCCAACTACTCGGGAGGCTGAGGCAGGAGAATCGCTTGAACCTGTGAGGTGGAGGTTATAGTGAGCCAAGATCATGCCACTGCACTCCAGCCTGGGTGACACAGCAAGACTCTGTCTCAAAAAAAAAAAAAAAAAAAAAAAAAAAAAAAAAGCCTGGAGTGGAAGGGAACCCCACAGCCAGCCTTCAGTAGGGGCCTTGCCCATCCACACAGTCCAATACTTCAGGAGCACAGACGTCAGGCACGGTGAGCAAAGGGCTACGGTGAGCAAATGGCTGCGGTGAGCAGGAGCCTGGTCATGAGGGGCCCTGGGGATCAGTGACTTTCAAAACAAGATACACCTTCCCCTGGGGCACCCAAGGTTTTCCAAGGGGTGTGTGGATCAGAGAGAGGTCCAAGAAATTAATTTCCAGATCTTCAAATATCTGCATGAGCTCTTCCCTAAATTGACCCAGCTCAGAACTTTAAAAAGGTGGCATCTGTCCCAGCCCCAGCCCTTACAGACTGGGGGGTGATGGGACAAGCCCTCCAGGTAGAAAGGTGGGCATGCTTCCAGGTGCCAAATAAACGGGCAGTTAGGAATCCTGATGTTTAGAAAGTGAATGAATAAATGCAATCTAAGTCAAGAGGTTTCCAGTTCTGTGCACTGGAAGTAATTGAAGGAAGGCCTCATAGAACTGTCAGCTGACAGAACATTAAAAATAATCTTGATGACAGGTCACTGTGGAGATTTGGCATATAAACTGGGAGGGCTTTCAAAGAATTAAGTGACATGGCTATAATAAAACTCCTAATCTCACCAGTTTATTTATATGAACAAACTTCCCAGCATTTATATCTATAAAAACAAAACAGGAAAAGATCAACCGCTGTGTCCTCTCTCATTCTGCAACATTCACCCATAAACCAACTGAGAGAAGAAAAGAACAGAAAAGCACCCATCCATCTCATTAAGAGAGATACAGTCTAATAAAATTTTCCTTCTACACGTAATAATTTTCAATCCAATTCTATAATACAGTTACGTTGTTTTGAATTATTGTAGGGATAACTCGCTTTAAAAGAAACTTTAAATCAGAGGCTTATGGTGATGAGAAATAAGAAAAAAACTTTAAGTTTTAACTTACATGTACCCATGTTGGGGACAGAGACGTATGGCAGAGTACTCAAGAAAAGAGTCTAGCATAAAAATATATTTGGTTAGAAAAAAAAGACAGGAGGGTAAGAAGTAAAACGGAAATACTAGTTAGAGGAGAAAAAAGAACAAGGTAAAATGTTTGACTGTTAAAGAACTTGTTCATGTCATTTTAAAATGGTGTCCAATTGGCCGCATGGGGTGGCACATGCCTGTAATCCCAGCACTTTGGGAGGCCAAGATGGGTGGATCCCTTGAGGTCAGGAGTTTGAGACCAGCCTGGCCAACATGGTGAAACCCCATCTCTACTAAAAATACAAAAATTATCCAGGTGTGGTGGTGCATGCCTGTAGTCCCAGCTACTCGGGAGGCTGAGGCAGGAGAATTGCTTGAACCCAGGAGGCAGAGGTTGCAGTGAGCTGAGATCTCGCCACTGCACTCCAGCCTGGGTGACAGAGCGAGACTCTGTCTCAAAAAAAAAAAGTGTCAAAATGATATGCTGCTTAGATTGCATTGGAGAATAAAAGAGTGATTTAATGTCATATTTTTAAAGCTTAATTTATTTTTTTATTTTAGAGACAGTTTCACTGTTGCCCAGACTGGAGTGCAGTGGTGTGATCACAGCTCACTGCAGCCTCAACTTCCTGAGCTCAAGTGATCCTCCCTCTTTAGTCTTCTGAGAAGCTGGGACTACAGGCATTCACCATTACACCTGGTTAATTTTTAATTGTCTGTAGAGATGGGTTTTGCCATGGGGATTTTGCCATGTTGCCCAGGCTGGTCTCCAACTACTACTGATCTTAAGGCCCTTCCACCTTAGCCTCCCAAATAAAGCGATAGTTTTATTCTTAAATGTTAATAATATTTACAGTATCTGGAAAATTATCTCCTTTGCAATGAAAAACTTACAATGAAAATTTTAGCTATCAATCTAAGGATGTGTGAGGGAGTGTATAGTTTTTAGAATGTATCTGGGGAGTCTGTGAGTAAAAAGAATTCAAATCACCATTGCAGGAAATGGTCTGTGGTTAAATGTTTTCCCTGAAGGCTGGAGGGGGCCAGCAGCAGGGTTTTAAGCTGGGGTGACAGGGTCAGCTTCGCATTTCAGAAAGTGGCCTGTGGTACGAGCTGGGGCCGGGTAGTGGGAGCAGACACAGGTCAGGGGATAACAGGCGCCCCAGAGAGCCTTGGGGTTGAGGGGTAACTCGTGGAGGCACCCCCTTTCCACCTGGAGAGCCCACTCCCCAAGCCCCCAGTCTGTAAGGCAGTGAGGTGAGGGGGCTGCCCCATCTCCCCATCTCAGGGTGAAGGGGGTGTCCTTTTAGCCCCCAGCTGAGGTGTCTCAGGAATGAGGAGGGCGCGCCCAGGGAGCTGCTCACTGAAGCCCCGAGGAGGCTGGGTGCAGAGTGTAAGGACGCCGTTTCCAAGGCAACCAGGGGAAGAGAGGCCATTTAGTGATTCATTTTTACATCTGGTAATTTGGGCATGCAGAGGCAGGCTCAGCCATTTCTGCCCCCAGATTCAACATCATTTTCTGAAGAGCCAATGTATTGCATCAGCAATTTATTTTCAGCAACTAAATACTATGTATTCCTCAGAAAAGCTCTGGGAGGGTGGGGCTCATTGGGCGGTCCTCGGGGGAGCAGCCAGTGGGAGGGCGCTTGCGTTGTGATGTCAGCTCTGGAAGGACTTAAGAGATGGGGTCATTAGGGCTGGCCCCTTCATTGAATAGCAGAAAATGGGCTGCTCAGGGCAGGGCCGGAGGGCTATCCCCTCCCACAGTGCCCAGTGTGACTCATGAGATGGGGGGACCCCAGAGAAAGCAAACAGGCCTTGGCTCCCACCTCTGGGCAGGCCTCACCCACCCAGTGGCAGCCCCAGCTGTGTCTCAGGGGCTCAGGGGGCAGCTTGAGGGGGCTGGCCAGGGCCCTGCCTGCAGGCAGCACTGTCAGGAGCAGGCTGTTCGAGTGAGATTGGAGGCTTTGGGATGAATGGAAATTTTCTTTTCTTTTCTTTTCTTTTTTTTTTTTGAGACAGAGTTTCGCTCTTGTTGCTAAGGCTGGAGTGCAGTGGAATGATCTCGGCTCACTGCAATCTCCGCCTTCTGGTTTCAAGCGATTCTCCTGCCTCAGCCTCCTGAGTAGCTGGGATTACAGGCGCCCACAACCATACCCAGCTACTTTTTGTATTTTTATTAGAGATTGGGTTTCACTATGTTGGCCAGGCTGGTCTCAAACTCCTGACCTCATGATCCGCCCACCTCGGCCTCCCAAAGTGTTGGGATTACAGGCGTGAGCCACCGCGCCCGGCCTGAATGGAAATTTATAGGAATTTCAAACACCCCTGCTATGGTCCTTGGCACTGCACTGTATATGCTTTGGCCATGGATTCCCAGTGCCTTCAAAAAGGCCCCCATGGCACCTGGCAGGAGCAGGAAGAAGGCCTGGAGCAGGAGGCAGCAGAGCCTACTCCAAGCCCTACTCAACCCTGGAGCTGGGGAGCTGTGCGGCTCAGGTATCCACTGGTCTCTCTGCATCCACTGCTCCCACTGCATCTGGGCAAGGAAGGGCTTGGCCTGGTGGGCTTCGAGAGCCCTCTGGCTATGATTTGGAGTACATACCTGCCCCCCACAGTGCGCCTCCACCTCCCCACAGGGCACAGGAGGCCTGGGCCATCCCTGATGGAGAGGGCCCTGAGGCACAGGTGCTGGGCCCATCAGCACTCACCAGGCTCCTGCCCGTCCAGGTAACTCACGTGAACGGGGCATCCTCGCCCTCCTGTGCATGGCAGGTGCCCCCGTTTTCACAGGGGCCACTGGAACAGCTGTCCAGGGACACCTCACAGTCTCGGCCCTGGGGGGAAAGTCAGTGATGGGGACCCCAGGGAGACCCAGGAGTTAGTATGAGCCAACAGCCAGCCAGACCCTCAGCAGCTCAGCCTCTCCCTGTCCCAGGAGTTACTTGTTTTCTTTCATTCATTCGTCTACTTCATTCATTCATTCATTCATTCATTCATATGTTAAGTCATTGATTACAGCTTCACTCAAGCATCTGCTCTGAGTCAGGCAGTGCTCTGGGCCCTGGGGACAGCCCTGCAGTGCACACGAAGAGCCCTCCTCCTCCCCGGCCTCTGCCTCCACTCACCTTATAGCTGCTGGGGCAGGCGCACCTGTACACCTCAAGGGGGTCGTTGTGGCAGGTGCCCTGGTTCTGGCACGGACTAGACAAGCAGGGATCACACTTGGCCTGGACAGCCAGCGTTGGGGGACCTGCAGCAAGGCGGGGGTGCTAGTGCAGGGGGAGGGGTGGGCAGCACAGGGCTGGGCACAGAGCACCTCAACCCCAAGGAGCCCACGTCCAAGGAGCCATCTCCCCTCCTGATTTTTCCCCAGATCGTGCTCACACTCCCCTTGCACTGTCCACCTTTCCAGCCTCCAGACCCTTTTCTGTAAAATGGGGTTAATGACAGCCTCTCCCTCCGGGCTGGAAGGGCTAAAGCAGTGAATTCCAGTGTGCAAAGTACGCTTGGCAGGCAGGCGGGTGGGCACTGTGCACAGTGGCCATTAGGGCCGCACGATCCACGTAAGAAGGGCACAGTTGCTACCACCGAAGTTGGCCAACCCTTCCTCTTTCCCCTCATGCCCTTCTGAGGCAATGACCCCAGCCTGACACCTGCTGACTAGGAGGACAGACGGTGGTCACCTCGGCAGAGAGGAGACGGTGGCTTTGTGAGCATCGTGCCCAAGCTTGGCTCTGCAGGTTGGCCACACCAGGGAGCAGGGGTTGTTCCCCTCCATGCCTGAGCCAGGGAGGACCATTTTCCCCCACCTCCCTGCTATAGCAGGCCCCTCCAGCATCTTCAGGATGCACTGGTTGTAGAAGTAACTAGAGGAGCCGACAGCCAGGCCAACTGGGGCACCATCCGTAAGGGGCAGCAGGATCTCAGGAGACTAAATAGGAAGACCAGTGAACTCAGGCTTCCCCAGAAAATGCCTTCTAGAAGGGGTGGAATATTGCTCCTGCTGAAGAGGCATGAGCATGAATAGAAACAAAAACACTTTTCAGCAACGACTAGCACACATGACGGACTTCTGGGGTAGAGATGGGGTTCTGTTTCCTTTTTTTTTCCTTTATTTTCCTTTATTTTTTTTTTTTTAGACAGGGTCTTACTCTGTCACCCAGGCTGCAATGCACTGGCGCAAACATGGCTCACTGCAGTTTCAACTTCCTGGGCTCAAGCAATCTTTCCATCTCCACCCAGTAGCTGGGACTACAGGCACACACCACCATGCCCAGCTAATTTTTAAAATTTTTTTGTAGCGACAGGGTCTCTCCATGTTGCCCAGGCTGGTCTCGAACTCCTGGGCTCAAGCAACCCTCCCACCTCAACCTCCTAGAGTGCTAGGATTACAGGTGTGGGCCACCACGTGCAGCTGGGGTTCTGTTTCTTGATCCAGGTGCAGGTTACCTGGGTGAGTTCAGTTTGTGAAACTTCAGCAACCCATTCACTCATGATCTGTGTGCTTTAATGTGTGTGTTCTCTTTCAATAAAAATAATAAAACAAAACAAAACCGCTTCTCACCAGCACCAATCCCACCCCATTAAATAAACACAGAGCAAAGGTTTCAGCATAAATTGACTTGCCCCCAACAGCCAAGCCGCAGATCAGGCCCCCCTGAGCCGTTACGGCTGTGACAGCATCCTGCATGCAGGGTGGCCCAGGGCCTCCTCATTAACCTACAGCTGTCAGCTTCATTTCCGACGGTGGCCTCTGAGCTTGCAGAGGGCAGGAGCCGTGCTCCACGGCCTCCAGTGTCCTCCCCCCGCTGTACCCCTGCACATAAAGCCCGGCCCTGGCGGCCACTCAGCCACCTGTCTGTGCTCAGCAGGGCTTCTGGGGCTTGAGCTGTCAGTCACTCAATCCCTGAATGAGTATTTACAAATGCCCACAGTGGAGGGTCGCGGGGCAAAGCTGGAACCAGCCTCCAGTGACACTCCAGCTCTGTATTTCTGTAAATGTCGGGAGAGTGGCTGCTGGGTCACCTGTTCCATCAGGGACTGAGAGAGGTCTAAGTTAACTACTGAACACAATTCCTACCAAAGGGAGGTCTGAGCGCATGCTCTGCTGCAAGGCTTGCAGCTTCCAGAAACACTGCTGCTATTTTTATTTTCCTTATGTAACCACAGGGAGGGATTACAGCCCTGACGGCCTGAGATTTTTCTGCCTGGCTCTTTTTGTCCATGATATGTCAGGATTGGAAGGCAGCCATCAAGCTGCAGGTGCCTTGTTCCTGTCCCCTGATCCCCTGCCTAGCGGTCACCACAGGGACGCAGGCATGTTAGGAAGGCCCTGCAGTGTTGGGCAAGTTCTGTGGGGCCCCAGCAGCAGGAGGCCGCGCTCCTAGGCTCACCTTGGCATTCAAACTTCTTGGCAGGTGTGGTGAGGAGCAGCTTGCCCTCCATGTCCTGGGGCCCAGCACAGCGAGCAATGCCCGGTTCCTTGTAGCCAGTCTTCACCCAGCTGGACAGCCAGCGGAGGTGGCAGTCACAGTATAGGGGGTTGGCACCAATGGCCCTGAGCAGAAAGCAGAGAGAAGCAGGCATTACAGCTTCATGGGGTCCCTCGCCCACTGGGAACCTAGAATCCCAGGCACTGCGCCAGGGGCTGGCAAAAATCTTAGCCTCCATTTCATGAGCATTTACTGTGTAGTCAGTGCTGCTTTTTTTTTTTTTTCTTTTTTTGAGATGGAGTGTCACTCTGTCGCCCAGGCTGGAGTGCAGTGGCGCAATATCAGCTCACTGCAACCTCTGCCTCCCAGGTTTAAGCAATTCTCCTGTCTCAGCCTCCCAAGTATCTGCGATTACAGACACACGCTGCCATGCACAGCTAATTTTTGTATTTTTAGTAGAGACGGGGTTTCACCATATTGATCAGGCTGGTCTCGAACTCCTAAACTCAGGTTATCCACTCACCTCAGCCTCCCAAAGTGCTGGGATTACAGGCGTGAGCCACTGTGCCTGGCTGCCAGTGCTGTTTTAACCAATGCATATGCATTGTCTCACTTAGTCATCACCACACGCTACTATTCTCATTTTACATGTGCAGAAACCGAGGCTCAAAAAAGCTGAGGAATTTGCCTAAGATCACACAGAGAAACCGGAAACTGTTGGGGCCGTGCTGTGGGGGCTTAAGAGCCTATGAATGCACTGCCTCCAGTGTGCATGGCGAGAAAGCAACCCACACTGACCGCTGCAATGAGACAGCTACTTTTCCTGTGTTTGTGCACCGAATCATCTCATCAGCCCCACTGTGCAAGTTTTCTCCTCTCCATCTCAAAGATGTGGGCACCGAGCCTCCCATGGAATAAGTAATTTCCCTGGGGTCACACAACTAGCGAAGGGCAGCCCCTGGATCCAGATGCGCCGCTGCCTGCCTCCAAAGCCCATGCTCTTTTATTTGTCTTTGCATTTTTAATTAAACAGAACACATGAATGCATTGTCATTGTCAGCCACTTTCAAGCATTGCAGACAAAGCAAGTGTCTGCCCTGCACAACACTGTGAATGATTAAATGCCACCGAGTTGCGCACTTTTTAAAAAATGGTTAATTTGGTATTATGTGAATTTCACCTCAATTTTTTTGAAGGCACATTCCTGTGTTACTGATGGGGGTGCAAAATAGTAGAGCGCCTGTGGAGGGGAATTGCGTGACACTTATCATATGACTTATGCAATTGCCTTCTGATCCAGCCATTGTTTCTGGGCGTTTACCTATAGGCACACATCAAGATATCTGTGCAATGGCCCTATTTGTAATGGAAAGACTGGAAACCCCATGTTCATCAATGGGGAGTGGTTATATAAATTGTGATGCATTCACATTACAAAAAACAAAAGTCTACACCCCACTGTTACTGCCCTCCACAAAGGGGCACAGTCACAGGGTCACCATTCTCGGGTGTGCAGCCTTCCAGGCCTTTCCCACACGTACACACGTGGTTCCTCCTTACAAATTACATCACTACTGAGCAGCTTGCTCCTTGTCGCTAAACAGCACGTCTTGGGAATCTTCCTGGTCAGCATATAAGCATCTATCTCATTGTGTCCAACTGTTCCGCAATATCCCAGAGTGGATATCCCATGGCACAGTGGACAGCGTCCCTGTTGCTGGACATTCTGGTTCTTTCCAATGGCAGTGAATACTCACTCATACGTGCTTTTTTTTTTTTTTTTTTTTTTTGAGACAGGGTCTTACTCTGTGGCCCAGGCTGCAGTGCAGTGGTACGATCTCAGCTCACCGCAACCTCTGCTTCCCAGGTTCCAGTGATTCTTGTACCTTAGCCTCCTGAGTAGCTGGGATTACAGGCGTGCACTACCACGCCCACCTAATTCTTTTTTTTTTTTTTTTTTTTTTGTATTTTTAGTACAGACGGAGGTGTCGCCAAGTTGTCCAGGCTGGTCTCAAACTCCTGGCCTCAAGTGATCTGTCCACCTCAGCCTCCAAAAGTGCTGAGATTACAGATTTGAGCCACTGCGCCTGGCTCCTCTGTGTGGTGTGAGTATTTCCCCAGAACAGATGCCTAGAAGTAGGATTTGGGGGTCAGAGGAAGCACGTGTAATATGCTAATAGCCCGCCCCCACCTGCAAAGGTTGTATCCACTTATACTGGCCATCAGTACAAGGCTGGGTCTGCTCTCACGCCTGCACCAACATACTGCCAACCCCTTTGTTTCTTACCAATCTGATGGGCAAGCTCAGAATCTCTCCACTAAACCACATGAGAGACTTAGAGATGGACAAGACAGGGATTTTCGGGTAAGAAAGAGCCAGAATTCTGGCCGGGTGAGGTAGCTCATTCCTGTAATCACAGCACTATGGGAGGCCGAGGCAGGCAGATCACCGCAGGTCAGGAGTTCGAGACCAGCCTGGCCAAAATGGTGAAACCCCATCTCTACTAAAAGTACAAAAATTAGCTGGGCGTGGTGGCACATGCCTGTAGTCCCAGCTACTCGGAAGGCTGAGGCAGGAGAATCACTTGAACCCAGGAGGGGGAGGTTGCAGTGAGCTGAGATCATGCTATGACACTCCAGCCTGGGCGACAAAACCGAAACTCAGTGGAAAAAGAAAAAGAAAAGAAAGAGAGAGAGAGAGGAAGGAAGGAAGGGAGGGAGGGAGGGAGCGAGGGAAGGAAAGGTGGGCCAGAGTTCTCTGACTCAGCAAATATGAACGCCTATGCCTAAAGTTCATTGATATCAACATTATTTTGAAAATATAAGGCTAAATAACGTGAATGAGAATGGGCACATTTACTAAGCAACCAATGGATGCCCTGCCATTTTCCACCTGTTTCTGGGCAGGACAGAGGAAGCAGTTCCCCTTGAGACCTGTACAACCTGATTAAAGCAGCAGTGGCTCTGAACAGGAATTCCCCAAAATAGCTCAGCTGATGATTCACAATCTTATAAAGCAGGCTGAACAAGACCTGGACTCCGGCCCCCACGCAGCTGCCCCGTGCCTGGGCGACCTTGAGTGGCTCCCTTAATATATCTGGGGGTCACTTCATGTTTCAGTAAAGAGCCTGCAACCTAGAGGGAGAAGACCGACAAGCATGCATGACCTAAAGGAGGTGCCCAGGGAACAACACAGCTCAGAAAAGAGAGCAGGTTCGACCTCGGCATGTGTTTCATTTTTTTCTTTCCTTATTTGCTGACAGCATCCATCCTGGCTAATGGGATGGGTGATTTTTTTCTGAAGTTCCGGTGTGTTTAGAAAAACAAAGACTTTTTAAGATAACAGGAATTAAAAAATGGTGGTATATTTAAAATGTTTACACTCACCAGATTAGTATTTTTATACTAACAAGAAGTGTGATGTCACATAAGTATGTTATTCAAAAGATCAATACACAATGTATTTAAAAGTATTTTTTATAGCACATGATAAGGAGTGTGGCCTGGCAATGAGCCACAAGTTGAAAGATGATTGGGAATGCCTTATTTCAGTCCTGTAGCTCATTTAGAGAAAAATGCCAAAAAGATGAAATCTGAGGCCCTGTGAATGAGAGGCCCACAGCGTGGCTTATGGTCGCTCCATAAATGTCAGCAAAGTGACACCTAAGATGTAAGTGCTCCTTGCCCTCTCTCCATCATAAAAAAAATATGGGTGCAGGCCAGGGGCGATAGCTCACGCCTGTAATCCCAGCACTTTGGGAGGCTGAGGCAGGCGGATCACCTGAGGTCAGGAGTTTGAGACCAGCCTGGCCAACATGGTGAAACCTTGTCTCTACTAAAAATACAAAAATTAGTTGGGTGTGGTGGCAGGCGCCTGAATCCCAGCTACTCCACTCGGGAGGCTGAGGCAGGAGAATCACTTGAACCCAGGAGGCGGAGGTTGCAGTGAGCCGAGATCGGGCCACTGCTCTGCAGCCTGGGCAACTTGTGGCTCATGCCACTCCAGCCGTCTCAAAAAACAAAACAAAAAACAAAAAACAACAAAAAATATGGGTGCAAAGTCACATCTAAAGCTATTCAAAAATATAAATTCTGGATTGGCCCACACTTGCTTTTCCTTGTTTTTATACTGAATAGACTCTGAGCCACACCTGAATTCAACATTACAAGCTTTCATTTATCCAAAGGCTGGATTTTTGTGGCTGAGGACTGCCTTGCCCTCTCTTCGGTAGTACTTGTAGTTTGCATTCATCTGGGGACTATTTCTCCTGAAGAAAACTCCTGTGAACTCAGTGGGGACTGCAGAGCCAAGGCCCGACTGAGATGTATTTGGTGGTCAGGAGTTGGGGAGGCAGACACTGCAGCCAGGCCACGTCAATCCAAAAGGACTGTGGATTCAGGTTTATACCCCAGCCAAAGTATAAATAACCCTATGTTGTTGATCTCTGGCATAATATGGAAACAGTTGAAACAGTAGCTATTTGATCTGTTCATGCCGAGGCCCTACCCAGCTCCTATTTGTGTAACCTGGACTGAAATAGCCTCCCCTGGCTGTCTCACAAGTCGCAGAACCATCCATCCCACTCCTAGGCGATCTATCTGTGCGCATTACTGTCTCCTGCTGCATTTGAGGGCAGAAACCACTAAATCCCCAGCTGTGTCAGGCACTAGCAGGCACCAGTCAATGTTTGGTGAATGAATGAATGCCTGTCTAAAAGCATGAGAAAAGCACAACATCTCAGTGCAAAGGAAATTCAAAAAGAAAAGAACCATCTGTCATCCCATAAATGCAACTGATTTGATTTTAGTGTATTCCCTTCCATTTCCTGTGTATATGTTTGTACATTAGAGTGTAAAGTCTACTTTATTCTAGGTTTTCATCAAATAATAAGGTATAGTGTTGGCCGGGCACAGTGGCTTATGCCTGTAATCTCAACACTTTGGGAGGCTGAGGTGGGTGGATCACCTGAGGTCAGGAGTTTGAGACCAGCCTGGCCAACATGGCGAAACCCCATCTCTACTAAAAATACAAAACTTAGCCAGGCATAGTGGCAGGTGCCTATAATCCCAGCTACTCAGCAGGCTGAGGCAGGAGAATTGGTTGAACCTGGGAGGCAGAGGTTGCAGTGAGCCGAGATCGCACCACTGCACTCCAGCCTGGGCAACAAGAGCGAAACTCCGTCTCTAAATAAATAAATAAATAAATAAATAAATAAATGTGTTGTCATTATCGTCATTATTAAGTACTTGCTATTCTGTCATATGGGCATGCCATAATTTACTTAATCCTTCCATATTTCCTTTCATGCCAAATTCTTAATGAATTTGGACATCTAGCTTTCCAGCTTACAGCAAATTAGAGGCAACAAAATGCCAGATTATAGCAATGAAGACAGACATTGGGGAACCCTAGCCTGGGACCAGGTGCATAGCAGATATTTGCTGATGGCTGGCTGGATGGATGGAAGATGAGTTAACTGCAAAGTAAATAGCAGCAGAGGATTGTGCAGGGCATTGAAGTCCAGCACAATGAAGAGTGCTCACAATCATTACAGCATGTGTGAACCATGTGAGACCTTAGAAATCATCTTTGTGTAGGTGAGAAAAGAGGCCTCAAGAGAAGAATAAATTGTCTGAAAGCCCATTGCAAGTTGATGGCAGAACAAGAACCTAAAGCCCTAAGTCCTGATTAGTCTAGAGTTCAAGGGTTTTAAATATGAAGACTTCCCCTCTTCCACACGCCACTCCTCCACACTGCGAGTGGACAGGAGAGGCCCTGGCCAGAGTCAGATCAGGAGCAGGGCTTCTCAGTAACATCAGCACCTTCGGGAACCAGGAACACTGGGTGGTAACTCCTGGCTAACCCTCAATTGTCACTTGTCATAGAGCCATGTGCAAGGGCCTCCCTTCAAATTGCATACAGCTTTCACGAAGCCCGGAGTGAATGTAGTGGGTCTATGTCATCCTTTTACCATTCTTCAACTCCTTATAGGTGCTCAATATTCTTTCTGGAAGAGTTGCAGGTCTTAAGCGCAGAGGCGACAACCGATGTATGTGTGTACATGACATATATCTCATCAATACTGCATGTGCATATGTGCACACACATGAATATAAGTATACACACATCTTCCAGGCTGCTGCCTGTTGCCATCTTAAACCCTGGGTATAAAGGGCAGAGTTTATCCACAAGCTTTCTTGATAACAACTGAAGGTTTCTTTCACACAGATGCTGTTTTGTAGAGAAATTAAGCTTAGGTGCAATTAATAAACACATCTAATCAGTAAAACTGATGCCATTTTCTTCAAGTACTGCTAACCTGATCTTTACTTATTGGTTTATTTCTTATAAACTAGATCTGGCTTCTGGCCTGATATCACTGTTCTCCTAAAGAAAGTCTTAATTTATAGATGGGTATAGGCTCAAAATTTGTTTTTGCAGCTTTGGTTTTTTTGGTTTGCTTAAATCATATGTTGTTTGTTCACTTCTCATTTGAAAAGCAAAACCTCTAGATTTTGAGCTGGAGACAAGATGTTCTCGGGTGTTATTCGGTTCTCATGAGGAAGGAGAAAAGGTAGCCAACTGCACATCTGCACAGTTAAACCCCGAGTAGAAGAGATACATTAAGCGGGGGATGCAAAGGTGTAAAATGTAGACTAGATGCTGAAAAGGCTAAGGTGGACAGTGAAAGTGGACACTCGGCTATGCCCAGGTGTATGCAATAAAAGCTATGTGTTGCCAGGGTAGCAGCAGCCCTTGGTGCCCAGCAGAGACAAGCACAAATGCACTCTGGAGAGGAGCATCTCCAACTTAGCTCTTCAGAGTTCCTAAAGACATGTCAGCAAAAATGAGCATGCAACCAAAAATTACCCAACACAGAAGGAAACAAGCCCCTGTGAATTCAAGTCAGTAGGAACAACAAACAACACTGTCCCAACCTAGCCTATGTCCAGAGGCACCACCTCCAGCAGGGCTCACCCCTGCCTCCTCCCACCCCACTCACCCTCTGTATGTCACCATGGGCTTTCCAGGAGTTTCCTGAAACTCAGTTCCCCACAATTCCCTTTCTTTATACAATGAAGTGCAAACTCCTTAGCAGACACAAATGGTCCTTCACAACAGAATTCCAATGTCCCTTTCCAGATTAATCTCCTCCCACCCCACATTCCTTCCCCAACCAAGCACCCTTTATCCTATGCTGGACAACACAGCATCCTTGAACACCCCATTTTTTCATGTTCATGCCTTTGCACATGCTGTTCCCTCTTCCTAGAATGCCCTTCCTCACTTTCTCCAACTGGCCAACTCCTAGTTCCTTTCCAATGACAGCATAAATGGTACCTCCTCTGTGAAGCCCCTTGGACTTGCCCAGAGTTAGTCACTGCTTCCTTTGAATTCTCTTTATAAGATCCCAAATGGTCACAGTGGGCAGAAACCTTGTGTTAGTAAATCCTTCAGCACTAGAGTCACTCTGGTTACCCAGGATGTATTTATTAAGGCAATAGAGTAAAGAATAAATAGCAAGCTTTGGAATCAGACACACCTAAATTCAAATCCTAGGGAAGCTGCCTAACTTTTTAGAACCTAGGACTGTAAAATGGAAATAATAAATCAAATCCTACCACCTGAGGCAGAGCCCCTTACCCCTCCCACTTCCATGGCAGACATTACAAATCAATCACAGCACCCCTCCCACTGAGTCCAGGCCCAGCCCTGGAATCTTCAGTGCGGTCCTCAAGACAGTTCCTGCCAATCATGTGGAGCTGGCGCATAACATAAAAAGCACTTCCCAGTTCAATCATGGGGTAATCAAGACCTTGTAGATGAGGCACAGAGTATAGTATTTGACTCAGGCAGACCCTCAAAGAGCAACACCTGTTACTATTTTAGCTCCTGAAGTCTAAGATTATTTGATGCACTGCTGATTTAACATGCTTTCTGAAGGGTGGGGAACATTACCATATTAAATATACACTCTGGTTTTAGAGTTTAAAATGTAGAAAAGGTGAATCTTAGAGAAAATCTAGCGAGACTGATGAGTGAATGAACTGCAAGAAGAGTGGCTGGGGGCCCCAAAAGGCTCTCCAACCTGGGTATGCCTGCCCACCAGGCCCTTTTGGTGTTTGAGGATGGGGCTGAGAGCAAAAGGAGACAGTTGCACCTGAGGTGATGGCAGAGTCCACGTGGCCACAGTTCTCCTATCCTGCCTCGGCCAGTAATGCCAAGAGATGCCAGGAGAGAATGTGCCTGCTCAGTGCCCAGCCCAACCTCCAGAATTAGGATGGCCCTGTCACAGCCCAGTGCTTCTTGATTTCGTCTGTTTTTTATATGGCAAAATATATATATCACATGAAATTTGCCACTTTCAACATTTTAAGTGTACAATTCAGTAACATTGATTGTATTCACGGTGTTGTACAATATCACCACTACCTATTTCCAAAACATTTTCATCACCCCAAAAGAACTCTGTGCTCATTAAACACCAACTCCCCATGGCCCCTGCCTCCAGCTCCTGGCATCCACCATTCTACTTTTTGTCTCTATGAATGTGACTGTTCTAGGTACCTCATATATATGGAATCATACAATATTCGTCCTCTTGTGTCTGGCTTATTTCACCTAACATAATGCCTTCAAGATTCATCCATGTTGTAGCATGCATTGGAACTTCATCATTTTTATGGCCAATACCCCATTGTATGTATGTAGTATGTTTTGTTTATCATCTGTGGACATAGGCTGTTTCCAGTTCGGGGTTATTGTATATAATGCTGCAGTGAACACTGGTATACACACATCTGTTTGAGTCCCTGCTTTCCATTCTTTTGGATATACCTCTTAGAGTGGATTGCTGGGTTATATGGTAATCCTATGTTGAGATTTTTGAGGAATCAAGCCCACTGCTTTTAAGGAATTCTCATAGCACTGCTAGCTAAATGGTTTTGGAAGTAATTCTACATTGAATTACAGCACCTATTGGAGGCAGTAAATTTCCAGAGCTTATCCCCCACTGTGTGAAGTCAGAGGCACAGTACTAGTGAGGCGCTTAAGAGCACTGACCTAGGAGTCAGAAACCCCACCGCCCCGCAGCTGTGCAGCTTCGGGCAAGCATCCCACTTTTTCTCCATCCATTTCCCGGTGTGAAAGATGAGAACCACAGTACCTATGTTGTAGGATAACTGTGAGGCGCACATTAGCTGAGGCAGGCGAAGTGCACGGCAATCGATCAATGGTCATGACAACCTTCACTACTGTTTGCAAGGAACTGTTCTTCTACTCTATTGCTGTGGCTGATGAACCACTGGACATATAAGAGTCCCAGAAGGTGCACATGGGAAGTTCACAAGCTTAATTTCAGGGTAAAAGCAACAAATTCTGACAATCTCAGGAGGTGGGGTTTTCTCAGAAACCAAGTCCTGCTGAAATCCAAAGAGGCCTAGAGAAAGGGGCTAGAGTACTCACAGGTGAGACAGGGAGGTCACGTCTGCAAAGATGCCCTCTTGGAGGGTGGAGATGTCATTGCCGTGGAGAGACCTGAGAAGAGAAGAGGCTGCTGGTGCCTTATCCAGGGACAGAGATGGGAGACCTGCTGGAGGGAGAGGCCTAGCCCTCTGCAGGGAAGGGACATGCCGTGCCTTCCCTCTAGGCTTCTCAGTCAGTGACCCAAAGGAGATGGCCCCCAGCTCAGCTGGCCACAGGGAAGAAACCCTCCAGGCAGACTGCCCTGTCCCCAAGCCCTTCGGAGGACTGAAATACTGTGTTTATATTACAAACAGGACCTGTGCACCCAGAGCCCTCCCTCTTTTAGCGGAGGAGCCTAAGGGGGAGGTGCTTCTTCTGAGGAAGTTAAGAAGGCCAGCCACAGGTTAGGGCTGGGAGAATGTCACCTTGCCCCTGGTGGGCTGACTGAGGCCATCATAAAGGACAGACTGAGGGCTTTGATCCCAGGGCAAAAACCTCACCATGAGAACTTGTAGAAGAGGTTCACAAATCTCTTGCAAACAAACTTTTTTAATCTGAACAGAAGTCTCACATGCAAATGAAGGGCTACCTTATTTTGGATATTCCCCCGCTACCACCACAAACTCATCTTGGGGGTGACAGCAACCCCCATTTCTCAGATCATTTCCCGTGCACGCCCCAGCTTCTTGGGAATGAGAGTATCCACAGGGGCTTAAGTGACAGCGCTCTGGACTCCACCATGGCACAGCATGGGCCCTAGACATGGGAACATTTCTGCCCACCAGGTGGGTGTCAGGACCCTCAATGGGGTGGATTTCCTGGCGGGATGGCGAGTGGGGAGACTTACAGCAGGCGCAGGGAGCGGAGTCCCTGGAAGGCCAGAGGTGGGATGCACTGCAGGGCATTGTAGCTGAGGATCCTGCGGAGGAAGGAGACGGAGGAAGGGTACTATGTTAGCACCTGGCCCCTGTGGGCACAGCCACCGCCCAGGACGTGGAGGTCCCTCTCACCCAGCAGCCTCCTCGGGCTCTGTGATGGGAAGCAGAGCAGCCGGCAATTGCATGGGCTGGGCTGTGTCCTAAGAAGCTGGTGGTCTTGGGCATGCACCCTAATCCCCTTCTGCCTCAATCAGTTCCCTCGACTGTAAAATAGGGACAAAAATAATGCCAACTCCATAGGGCTGTCCTGGGGGCGAAATCCAGGTGAAGCACTTAACACCATGCCTGGCTCCAATAAATCCTCAACAAAGGAGAGTTGCTGTTGTTATGATTGAGAACATTCCCTAAGGGGCTGCCCCAGCAAGGTGCGTAGGCGAGTTCCCTATGAAGGTGACACCTGACCAGGACCTGCCTGCGGAGAGCTTACTGTCTCAGCCGACCACTTCCAGGGTGGACAGGCAAAGTCATCTACAATAATTTACTATTGAAAAGCTGCGACAGTGAGGAAGGTGCTGTCACTACTCCCATCTTATAGATGAGGAGACTGAGGCCTTGAGAGGTGAAAAAACTTCTCCAGGTCACATTATTAAGTCATTAAGAAGGGGCTGGATGCGGTGGCTCACTCCTGTAATCCCAGCACTTTGGGAGGCTGAGGTGGGCGGATCACCTGAGGTCAGGAGTTTGAGAACAGCCTGACCAACATGGCAAAACCCCGTCTCTCCTTAAAATACAAATATTAGCCAGGCATGGTGGTAGACGCCTATAATCCCAGCTACTCGAGAGGCTGAGGCAGGGGAATCACTTGAATCTGGGAGGCAGAGGTTGCAGTGAGCCAAAATCGCACCACTGCACTCCAGCCTGGGTGACAGAGTGAGACTCCATCTCAAAAAAAAAAAAAAAAAAAAAAGTTATTAAGAAGGGATTTTCATTACAGCTTTCAGTTTCCAGAGCCCACAGGCTAAACCACTGTCCCAAAATGCTTCCAAGTAATTGAATCCATCCAGGGCAGACAGGCAGATTAACAAGGGAAATCACACTTGCAATAGCGCCATGCTGGAAACAGCCCCCGTGTCCCCCAATGGATGAATGGATGAGCAAACTGTGGCATATCCACGCCTGTACAGTGGAACACAGCTCAGCAATGAAAAAGAGCTACCGGCACATGCAACACCACACCATGGGTGAATCTCAAAATAATCATGCTGGGCGCAGAAGCCAAGCAAAAATGACCTTCTCCATTTGTATGTAAAACCCTAGAAAATGCAAACTAACCTACAGTGACAGAAAGCAGACCAGTGGTTGCCTGGGTCTCGGAGCTGGGAGAGGCAGGAGCAGGGGATTATCAAGAATAGCACTCTTTTTCTTTCTTTCTTTTTTTTTTTTTTTTGAGACAAGGTCTAGCTCTGTCACCCAGGATGGGGTGCAGGGGTGTGATCTTGGCTCACTGCAACCTCTGCCTCCCAGGCTCAAACCATCCTCCCACCTCAGCCTCCCAAGTAGCTGGGACCACAGATGTGCACCACCACACCTGACTAATTTTTTGTATTTTGTATTTTGGCTTGGGCCCACATCCAGCTCCTGGAGAATGGCTGGGTCAGGGCCCCTTCCTTTTTTGGGTACTGGCTCTACTGTTCTATCTGTAAAATGAGGTGTTGGAAGGTGAATGAGATAGTTTTACACACCAGGCAAATATAAGGGACACTTGGTAATATGTTCTGATCAATTGCTTGGAATATAATTAAAGCCAGCATTTAAATATCTTAGAATATGGCCACAAAAAATGTTCAGAGGGTCACCGCTCACAACAATCCAAACTAGAAACAACCCCAATATCCATCAAGACTAGAATAGATGAGGAAAGTGTGGCCTGTTCCTCCAAAGGAACATTACCTAGCAATGGGAATGAACAGACCACAGCTGCCACGGTGGCATGAATGGATCTCACAGACAATGCTAAGCAAGAGAAGCCAGATACAAAAGACTATCACCCATATGATTCCACTTGAACAAGGTTAAAAATCGACAAAATTCGACTATATTATTTAGAAATGCATACGTAAATGGTAATGCTGTAAAGAAAATAAAAGAAGTGATCCTCATAAAGTCAGGACAGCAGCTGTCTCGGGTAGGGGAGGAGACAGCAATAAGGATTAGGAAGGGACAAGGTGCTAGCACTGTTCTTTTTTTTTTTTTTTTTTTTTTCTGAGACAATCTTGCTCTGTCACCCAGGCTGGAGTGCAATGGCACGATCTTGGCTCACTGTAACCTCCGCCTCCCGGGTTCACGCGATTCTCCTGCCTCAGCCTCCCAAGTAGGTGGGACTACAGGCACCCGCCACCCAGCCCGACTAATTTTTGTATTTTTGGTAGAGATGCGGTTTCACCATGTTGGTCAGGGTGGTCTTGAATTCCTGACCTCAAGTGATTCACCTGCCTCTGCCTCCCAAAGTGCTGGGATTACAAGCGTGAGCCACCGCGCCTGGCCGAGTATCCTTAATTTTTGACTTGGTATCTACATGTGTGCTAGCTTTATGATTATTTGTGAAACTGTACTTTTTTTTGCACTATTTACTTTTTGCATTATTATTTTCCATATATACCATATGTTGTATTTCACAATGAAAGATGTTTTTTGAAAGTCTTTTAGGCTCTCAGGCCCGGCACCCTCTCCAGAGGGCAAGGCGTCTGCAGGCGAGGGATCTGGGAGCAACAAGCACAGGCTGGGGCTTAGAAATGACTCACAGCTGTGGCCTCGGGGCCCCCCACCCCAGCCCTGCTGGGACTCACAGAGTGGTCAGCTGGCTCATGTTGGTGAAGGAGGAATTGCTTAAGGAACTGATCTTGTTGTTGCTCAGGTCCCTGGAAAAGGCAAAGGCATCATGGTTTAGAAAGAACTCACTCAGCCCTGGCTCACATTCACGGGCTTCTTCCTCTCCCTCACTCTGCCCAGGGCCATTCCCCAGCCAGGTTGGCCGGGGGTGGAGAGGAGCCCTGGTGCACAGCCCCGGGTCTCAGCGCTCGCTTAGCTACAGCCCTGCGCTGCTCCCTCAACTCCCTCAGGTACCAGGGCCTGGTGCCTCCATTTCCTGACCCTCACCCCCATCCCTCTGCAAGCAGAACCTGGCTCTGCCCCCTTCTACCATGGGAACACTCCCACCAGGGTGTTGGTGGCCTCCCGACCAGAGCCAGCACTCTCTCCTTCCTCTTCCAGCACCTTAGGTGGGCTGGTTCAGAAGCCCTCCCTACGAGGCAGGCCTATGAGGGAGAGGGCAGCCCCATTTGACAAAGACCCAGAGTCTCAGAGGGATCCGTGACTCTTGAAGGGTCACCAGCTGGTCGGAGGCAGAGCCAGATTCAAAGCCGGTCCACTGGCCACAAGCCCAGGTTCCTGCTGTGGCCTCTCTGAGTCACCTGTCGCATCTGACACAACTGACCGCTCTTCTCCTCGTCTCAAAACTCCCGCCACCCGCTTTCCTCCACTCCCGACTGTCTTTGGGGGCCTTTGGCTGTGCCTCCTCAGTCTCTGGTAGAAGCTTCCTTTGTACTCAGCCCAGAGGCATGGGGATTGCTAAACCCCATCTGTGCCCTGTTTAGTCCAATCTGGGTGTCTTCGGGGACGCCCCTGTGCTGACAGCGCCCCCCTCCCCACGGCCCCAGCGTGTCCTCTCATGAACTCCTCCTCCTGATGCCCACAGATACTCAAACTCCATCCTCATCTTGTGCTCCCTACCACACCCCGTCCCCCAGGCTCCAGCTCCATGATGCTGCCTGCCCATACACCTGCCCTCTCATCCCACCCATCTGATCCGCCCCTGGCTGGTGGCCCTGGTCACCTCTCGTGCCATGCCCTCCTCCTGAGCAAGCGTCCTCTCTCTCTGGCTCCTGCCTGGGATTCTGACCCAGGCACTCTCTCACCCACTGCTTTGCCCCTTTTGATCCATCTGCCATGAGGGAGGCACCAGAGCAATCTCTCTATGACACAAAGCTGACGAAACCCCACAGTGGCACCCATGTGCCTAGCATGTGGACTCCAGGCCCTCTAGCTGGCCACCTGTCGGCACTCCTGGGCCTGGCCCCTGCCCCTCCCTCCCTCTGCTTCCTGCTCCAAAGGCTTCCCAGGCTTAGGATTCACTAAGCTTCTTGAAGTTCTCTGAGCAGACTACACTCTGTGGCCCCAGACAGCTTATTCCCTCTGCCCACCAATGAACTCCAACTCGTGTTCCAAGATGCCCTCCCCACAAGCTGCCTCCCTGAGTTGATCACATCCTCCTTGAGCTACAGCCCTAATCAGCATTGACCTCTGTTGGAACCCTTATCACCCACACGACCTTATGCGCCCCCTCCCCTCCCCTGCATCCTCCCTAAACCGTGACAGTCTGGAGAGGGGGCCATGACTTTGGGGCCTTCACATCTGCCTACTTCATGTGCTCTCAGCTCAGGAAACATTTAGAAAATGCAACGATGTACCCTGCCTTCATCTTCTCCTCCTGAACGTTCCTCTAATCTAATTCCAAATCATTCCACTGTCTTTGGAGATATATTTAAGTGCTCTACTGAATGTTCAACACACTTTGTGGTCCTCCCCTGTGATGAGGAGGTGGTGGTACTTCATCCCCCAAGAGGCAGTTTCACCGGCTCAAAGCACTCTGACACCAGCCACTGAATCCCACTACTCCATCCCCTTTCCACCCCTCCCATTGGAACATTCAACACACATGGGCCAGGTCATTAAGCAAAGATAGATAAATTGGAGCTTCAAAATCCTGTAAGCCAGAGCCACCCAAAGTAGCCAGTCCTTGAACTAAATTTCACCAACCCACAATAAGAAACTTGGGCCAAGATCCGGTCACCACACCTAGCTTAGTTTAGCGAACATTGTCTCCATAGCAAGACTTTCTCCACAAAGGAAGCAATACATTGATTTAGATTCTGGTGTAAGCGCCATATCTAATTACAAACCCATGACAAACAGTTCTGGGACTGATGATGTGGGCCCGTAGATTGCACTTGGAGTGGCACTGCTCCAAATCACACTAAGATGGAATGTTCTCTGGACTTCCTTTTGGTAGAATCTGGCCAAGGAGCAGATAAAGACAATTGAAGTGAGGAGCTAGGTAGGCTAGAAAACTAAAAGGAGCTGAACTTATTATCCTGAGGCTTATTTTGTATATTTTCATGGAGTAGAAAGGTTCAAAGGTGGAAATAATAGAAAAGCAGAGGCGTAGCCTGAAGAAAAACTTAGTTACAGGTATGTATTTGTAGCTGCCATAGTTCATACTTGGTTTGAGAGCTGAGCTGGACGGAGAAGCTTTCCATCACCCTCCACTTCTCCTGGCTCCTTGGCTCCTAACCTTGCAAGAATAACCTCTTTGTGTGTGTGTGTGTGTGTGTGTGTGTGTGTGTGTGTGTGTGTGTGAGACGGAGTTTCACTCTTGTTGCCCAGGCTGGAGTGCAATGGTGCGATCTCGGCTCACTGCAGCCTCCACCTCCCGGGTTCAAGCGATTCTCCTGCCTCAGCCTCCCGAGTAGCTGGGATTACAGGCATGTGCCACCATGCCCAGCTAATTTTGTATTTTTAGTAAAGATGGGGTTTCTCCATGTTGATCAGGCTGGTCTCGAACTCTCCAACGTGAGTTCGAGAGGTTATCCGTCCGCCTCAGCCTCCCAAAGTGCTGGGATTACAGGTGTGAGCCACCGTGCCCGCCCGGCCAGGATAACCCCTCTTAACAGTCACAACCAGCCTCATGGGATCTTTGTTTGGGGAGATAGCGTGGGCAGGAGGAGGAGGCAGGTCCAACCCAACATGGCCTGGAACTATGTAATTGCCAATCGTGGCCACTAGGTGGCAAAACAGCTCTAGGCACAGCTGTTCCCAGAAGGGAGTGGGGAAAGGAAAAAAAGCGGGATCTGCCCAGAAGTGAGGTCCTTAGGAAATTCCAGGAAAGCCGGAGTCCTGATGGTTAGATGCCAAAGGCCCTCCTGTCCTCAAGCGGCCTGGATACTTACACGAGCTGCAGGTACTTGAAGGTAGACAGCTGTCCCGGAACCAGCGTGAACTGGTTCCCGTCCAAATAGCTGCAGAGAGAACACAGCGGCGTTAGTGCCCATCTCCACCTCTAGTGGTGCCCCACGCTGGGGACAGCCTTCCCTGCAGCCAGGGACTTCTCTCTCATTTCCTCTCCTCCACATACGCCACACGATGGGCCCAGAATCGCTTATGGGAGGAGAAAATGTGTACGTTGTTGAAGCCATCTGGGGAGGTGCCACCCAGAGGACTTGGTAAAAAGCCAAGAGTCACGTGGCCTCTCTCGGTTCCCTTCTCACTTCCCTTCTCACCTTCCCAGCCTCCTCCTTGTCCATGGACACTCCCCGGGCCCCTGCCTTCCCCTCCCTGCTCTGCTCTTTCCTGGCCAAATAGATCTGATTTGCATGTTACCGGGCACTGCCAGCTCCCAGGGCCCCCTGTCTGCCTGCTGGCATGGGCTGTGAAGCTGACTCACAGCCAGACTGCCCAACCAGTTTCCCCTCATTCCATCAGCACCCCTCTGCCTTCCTGCCTTCCAGGCTCCACGCCCTGATGTCACTTCTCCACCTCCCTCTGCAGCCAGTGCCACCGCTGCTCTCTCACGGCTTGCTTTCCTTGCACTCTCATGCCACCTGCCGACTGTGCACCACCACCCATGCCCGGGCTCCTGCTGCAGCCTCTTCTGTCTGTTCTCTGCACCTTGGACCTCCCTTCTGGCCTCCACTCTATTCACTGCTATCCAAGTCACTGTCCTTAAAACCAAGCCCACAGAAATCCTCCTAAGCCCAAAGCTTCCCAAGGTTCCCGTTTCTACAGGATAGAGCTTGGGATTCAATATGCTCTGAACCTTCCCCTCTTTCCTTCATCATTGACCATTCGTGCCTCCAGCCTGAAGGTTGCTAAGCAGTGGCCCAATGCCAGGAGCTGAGCCAAGTTGGGCTCCAGCACAGGATCCCCACCCCCCAACTTACTACAGCCTGCAGGACAGCTCTCCCCCACTTCCCAAAGCCCCAGAGAGGAGCAAAAGGAGGGCTGTGCTCATCCTTACCCCTCGCTCTGCATCACACAAACTGACTTCCCACCCATCTCGTTTGATCCTCGAAGCAGCCCTCGTCCATATACCCAAGTAGTCCCATTTCACAGATGACAAAACTGAGGTTTAGAGAAGTTAAAAGATTTTCGCAGGCTCTGAACTTCAGCACCTTCAGTCAAAGAATGTAGGCTGCCCCACCCAACCCATTATTCTCAGGGCTGCTAGGAGACTCCAAGGAGAAAACAAGGACTCATGAGGTTGTAGGACACTAACTCTGCAGTAGAAAACAGGGTGAAGACGGGGCAGGCCAGGCCCAGAAAAAGGCCCGCAGTGGTTGATGTGCTTGTGAAGAAAAGGCCAGCCTTGCTGGTAATGCAAGGAATAACAAATGGAAGCTTCATTGCTGGTCCTGGGGGTGGGGGGAGAAAAGTTCAGCTTTGGAGGCCTGGAGGGATCAACACCAGAGCACAGGAAGAGGTCAGAGGTCAGGAGCTGGCCAGGACCTTTCATCGGGAGGTGTCTGCTGAAGAGGTCCCAGCTCTCCATCCCTGTTTGTCAAATCCATCTATGTCCAATCCTCCACATGTGCTCAGATACCAAATACCAATCGGCCAGGATTTCAGCACCATACTCAGTGCTGACCCAGGGACGCAAGAAGGCCACCTTCTCACATGGTCAATGGGAGTGCAAAGGAAGCAGATTTTCTTGGAAGACCATCAGGCAAAAGGCAGCAAGAGTCCTAAAAACGCACCGTTCTCTGACCGGCGATTTCAGTGAAGGGGTGTTAGCACTGGTGCTATTTATGACAGTGAAAAAAAAATTGGAAACAACTTAAATATCCAACAAAAGGGGTTTTGTTATCTGGATCATAGTAGATTCATGTGAAGAACATTACACTGCTGGTACTAAAATCACATTTGTGTCTTCATGACGCAGGAGCCTCAGACAATGATAGGTGGGAAAGCAATGTTTTCCTTATTTTAAAGGCAGAGCTTAGTTTAAAGGGAGGAAGCACTCGCTGCCATGCGGTCATCAGGTGACCGCAGAGGGGGAATCAGAGAGAAGCTCAAAGCATTCCTGGAGGCAGTGTTTTCTGCAAAGCCCGAACTCCAGCTCCTAGTCAGTTAATGCCTGCTCTTGGTCATCTCCTCCTCCCAGCCCCTCAGGAAATGCCCCCACTGTCCCGGTCCGGTAGACCCACGTGAAGGGGGCAAGGCCTTGAGCTACTCACAGTTCTGTGACATTCTTGGGAATGCCCTTGGGCAGGGCCCGCAGGTGCTTGTTGCTGCATCGGACCACGGTGTCCAGGCAGGCACACTCCTGTGGGCACTGTGGGCGGGGCAGGCAGCCCCCCTCCTCCTGGCCTAGGGAAGAAGGCACAAAGCCCCTGTCAGGGAGGGGGACGGGCCGCTGTAGGGCCTCCTACAGTCAGGGCCATGCTCTGGGGCCTCTCAGAACAGAAGACCCCTCTGACACTACCTTGGCCATCAGTAAGTCTCTGCACCACACCTCCCCCCAAGCCACCACCACCACCAGGGATGAAGCCCCCTGGAGCAGTTTTGAGGTTAAAATAGGTCTTGAGTTGATCTCTTTCTCCTCAAACTCAAAGTGGACCTGGTCAAAATAGAACAGGAGGATGGCCGCACACCATCCCATCCCCGGAGTGCCTGCTACTCCGGGCACTGGATCGACATTGTCTCCTTAACAGCACAGTCAGGGGTGCAGCATCGTCCCCTAGAATGCAGGCATGAGGAGGACGGAGACCTGGGCCTCTTTTCTCCTGTTTTTTCACTGATAGAGCCCAGTGCCTAGTGCAGTGCCTGGCATGCAGCAGCCCTCAAAACAGATGAGTTGAGTGAATGAATGAACAAGTGGATGAATTTCCATTTTACTGAGCTCTGGAGATGTTAGGCAACTTGCTTGAATCATAAAGTGGGTCCAAGGCAATGCAGAGTCTGAGGCCAGGTCTGGCTGAAGCAAAATCTGAGCCCTCGATACCACACCATCCCTTCATTGATTCATTCGTCTATTCAATAAATCTGTGCCTTCCTTTCTGCTGATTGGGTGTCAGAGAGATGATAATATCACCACGGTCAGAGTTCTTGAGGACACTGGGATGTTGGTAGCACATGCTTCCGGGTGACAGACACCATCGGTTATGCAGGTCGCCTGTGTGCAGGCCCCATATGATAAGGGTGAACTCACTGAATCCTCAGAACAGCTCTCTAGTGAATGTGTTACTATTAGCCCATTGGAGCAATGAGGAACCTAAGGGCAGAGTGGTTCAGAAACTTGCCCCAGCCTGGAGCAAGCAGCCTGCCTCCAGAACCTGCTCCATTGGCCACCAGGCTCTCAGCAGCAACATCTTAGAAATATTCACATCCTTTCACCTCTAGGAAGCTGTTCTAAGGGGGAGTGGAATATATACGTAGGGAGCATCTACACAGGTGCTCCTGGCAGCACGATGCATTGGAGCGGGACTTGGGAGGTTGTCTGAATGCCCAGCAGCAGGGGGCTGCTTACATCAATTGTGGTGCCTTCCAGATAGTGGTCCATCCTGTTGAAAGGTTTTCACAGGTGGCCCTGCAAGATCCTCTGTGTGCCACACTTGTGCACATGAGCACACAGCAAAGATCTGGAAAGCCACATAGCAAATGTCGACAGGAGTTATCCAGAGTTGGGGCATGGGGGCCGGGTGGTAGTGGACAAATCGGTAATTTTTTTTTTTTTTTTTTTTTTTTTGAGACAGATTCTCATTCTGTTGCCCAGGCTGGAGTGCAACGGTGTGATCTCGGCTCACTGCAACCTCCACCTCCCAAATTCTAAAGATTCTTCTGCCTCAGCCTCCCAAGTAGCTGGGACTACAGGCGTGCACCACCATGCCTGGCTAATTTTTGTATTTTTAGTAAAGAGAGGGTTTCAGCATGTTGGCCAAGCTAGTCTTGAACTCCTGACCTCAGGGATCTGCCCACCTCGGCCTCCCAAAGTGCTGAGATTACAGGCATGAGCCTCTGCACCTGGCCTGTCAGTAACGTTTTTTAATCTTCCTTCTGGTTGTCCTTGGTTGTTGTTGTTTTAAGGAATGAGGATGCATTTCTTTTGTAAAAAGAAGGATAAAAGGAAACCGTATCTTGGAAAAAATAATGCTTCCAAAGGATAGTTAATGGCATGAGAAAATGCCCAAAATATATAGTTAGGTTGTAAATGAATCAGAAATTTTTTAAAAGACTTGCAAGCTATTATTATATAAATTAATAAAATATATATGTAAATAGTATAGACTCTTTTTTTAATTTTAGAAGTCGGAAGCAAAAGTATTCTTAGAGAATTCATTAATTTTGTTTAGAAAATACCCTGATGGTGTTTCTTGGGGTGAAAGTCAAAGCTCCCCATTGCCACGTGGCCTGGCCAGGCCAGCTGAGGGTGGAGCTGCCACCGGGAGCAGGCTGCAGGGGGTAGAAGGCAAGAAAGTGAGAGACCAGGGAGAAGGGAGGCACCTTAGCACCCAGAAGCGGAGAAGGGGGCTGGAAGCTGAGGTCAGCCAGGGAGAAATTCCCCGCAGCAGGGTGCTGAGAGACACTAAGGATGGGATGGCTGCACTGAGAAAAATCTGCTTCCTACAGTGACCTTCCGTGCTCGGTGCTGTGGGGAAAAAATGAGGGACGGGACTACCCTGAGAAGTCCCAGGAAACAGGGCATTGGAGCAAAGAGTGACCTGGGTTTCCTACATATGGGGGAGGGGACTCAAAAGGGTTCCATTGCATATTAAGATAAGGTGACCCCATGAGTCTAGAGCACTTAGGGACAGCCAAAAGGCAGGTCTGAGTTCACCAAACCTACAGAAAGAAACTACACTAAAATGGGAACTGTTTTCTGTGAGCCATGGAATAACAGGTAAAGTTTACTTCCTTCTTTTATCCATATTTTCCCATTTTTTAAGGATAGGAACTTTATTGCTCTTCTAACCACACAAAGACACCACCAGGCAGGGGCTTCTCCTCGCCTCTCCTGGAAACAGGGCCTCCCCTCCCCACCTAACCTCTCCTCTCAGGGGCATGCCAGGGGGTGCTGCCTGTCCACTCCCATCTTCCTCACCTGCCCCACCCCGCTGGTTGGACCCAGGGCGCCCTCTCCCTTGCCACCGGGGGGCCACGAGTTACCTTCCTCACACCTGAAGTCAGGGAAGGCCACATCCTGCAGGGGAATCTGCCGCAAAAAGTCAGGGTTCTGGCATCGCGGGTTCCCCGTCACGATCTTGCGCTTCCGTAGCCAGCCTCCTAGCCAGGCCAGCTGGCAGTTGCAGTTGAAAGGGTTGGCCAGGAGATTCCTGGAAGAGGCAGGCCAGGCGGCCATGGAGACACTCTGCCCCTCTCAGCGGTCCCAGCAAACCTCTCCTGTCCACCACGGACACACAGCCACATGGCCACACGGCACTGTCTCCCAGACCACCACCCATCACCAAGAGGACCGGCTCTCAGGACCGGAGGGAGACTTCGAAATGTGGAACCCACGTTTCAGCAAACCACGAAGACCCAGCACCCCCAGGGTGAGCTCTTTCAAAGTGGCTGCCCGAGACGGTTGGGATGGTTGCTCCAGAGCCCCCGCCCGCCTGTCCTGGAGGCCGGACTCACAGTGTGGAGAGGGACTGGAGGGTGTCGAAGGCCCCTGGGGATACGGTGGTGATCTGGTTGTCGTAGAGCGAGAGGAGCCGGACGTTGCGCAGGCCCGTGAAGCTGTCGTTGTGGATGCAGCTGATGCGGTTGTTCCGCAGCATTCTGGGGAGGAGCCGGGGAGAGAGGAGGGGACCCTTGCTGCCCTGCCAGCCATCCACCTGGGCCACGCAGCTTCGGCCACCACAGCTCGTTCATAGTTCTCCTCCATAGGCCGCAAGCCACAGAGCCAGGAACACGCACCAGCCAGGCCCCGGCCAGGTGAGGCGAGTTTTACACACCTGTGCCCACTCCAGACCCGCCCCCGCCTCTGAGAAGCCTCGAGGCTCTGTCTCCCTCTCTCCCTGCCACTGCCCCGGCCCCCATGCTGGCCTCGCCTCCATGCCCTGGGTGCCCAGAGTTCCTGCCCTTCTTTAGGCCACGCTCCACATCAGTGCCCAGGAGACTTCCTGAAACCTAATCCATCATGTCACTCTCCAGCTTTAAGTCCACTAACAGCCTCCAAATTGCCCACCGAGTCATGCTCGAACTCCTTACTGTGACCTGAGACCATGTCTACCCAGACCCGGATCATCTCAGCCCTGGCACTTGCCTGCCTCCCTAGAGATGGACCAGTCCTCAGCCTGCTACACTGCTGTGACAGTTTTCTGGAATACTCTTTTTCCTCATCTACATCTGGAAAAGCTGCTGTTCATCTTCAAAAACCCAGCCCAAGCCTGATGCAGTGGCTAATGCCCGTAAAAACAGCACTTTGGGAGGCCAAGGATTACTTGAAACCAGGGGTTTGAGACCAGCCTGGGCAATATAGCGATACCTCGTCTCTACAAAAAAATTTAAAACTTAGCCAGGCATGGTGGTGTGCACTTGTAGTCCCAGCTGCTTGGGAGGCTGAGGCGGGAGGATCTCTTGAGCCCAGGAGTTCAAGGTTACAGTAAGCTATGATGGCACTACTGCACCCCAGCTGCCTGGGAGACAGAGTGAGACCCTGTCTCCCTAAACAGCAACAACAATAACAACAAAAACCCAGCTCAATTTCACTTGCCAACCAAAAGTAAAAACAAAAACCAAGTCAACACAGAATAGCCAACTCACAAAAGAAATTAAAATGGTTTACCAACATTCGCAAAAATGTTCAATGTTACTACTAATCAAAGACACTTACGCAATATTGATTTTTTGCCTGCCAAATTAAAAAAGAATGAAAAATATAATAATAATAATAATGACATCCAGGATCTGTGAGAGTGTGAGTGACTGGGCACTTCCACACACTGGCAGGAGATGCCTTTATACCTCCCTGGAAGTGCATTTGGTGAGATGTAGCAAAATCCCCAAAATGACACTTTGTGTTTTCACCCGACTACTCCATCTTTAGGAATTCCTAACAAGAATATCATCATGCATGATACATGAACTTCACAATAAAGATATTGTCACAGAATGAATGTGTTCCCCTCCAATCCCTATGTTGAAGTCCTAATCCCCAGTATGATGGGATCAGGATGGGGGGTCTTTGGGAGGTGATGAGGTCATAAGGGTGGAGCCCTCACGAATGGAGTTGGTGCCCTTATCAAGGAGATCCCAGAGAGCTCTCTCGCCCTCTTCTACCATGTGAAGACACAATGAGAAGTCAGAAGTCTGCAACCCAGAAGAGGGCCCTCACCAGAACCCGTCCATGCTGGCACCCTGGTCTCAGACTTCCAGCCTTCAGAACTTCTGTTGTCTATAAACCTCCAGTCTGTGGTGCTTTGTTATAGCATCCTGAACCCACTAAGGCAGGTATCAATACAACATTGCTTATAAAAAAAAATAGAAACAGCCTACATTGCCAATAATTATGTAATACCTACTCATTCAAACTGATGCAGAGCACTTTTTTTGTATTAGGAATTAAATGTGGAATGGAAAAAAATTTTAATATGTAATGGTGCTCATATTAAGTTTAAGAAAAAAGCAGGTTACTAAATAAAATGTACTATTCCATTAGAATATTTCTGTATGTGTGCATGTATGTATGTATGTATGTATGTGTGTATATGTATGTGTATGCAGGTTTAGAGATATGTAAAAGACTGGAAAGACAGTTGTTTATACCAACAATTAACAGTGGTCATTTCTGGATAGTGATGGGGTATGGGCCCTTGTCTTCTCCTCTGTCCCTATCTAAGTCTTCCTTGGAAAGAATGCAGCTGACTGGACAGCCCCCACGCCCACATTTAAGGACTACTACGTAAGCATAAAGAAAAATGAGGCAGCCTATAGGAATAGCCTGGAAAGATGGCAATGCTCTATTCACAGGTGAAAACAGCAAGCTGCAAAACATAGTGCATAATAAAATTTGCTTTTTGTAAAATAAAGGAACAAAAATCCACAGGGAGTCCGGTCACACATTCATTTACTTCTAAAAATTCCATGAGATGTGCTCAGAGACAAATCTACATCCTGCTGCACGTTTGGGACTTATACCCAGGCAAGTGGCTTTCTAGAGCTGTGGTGTCCAATATAGTAGCCACTAGCTACATGTAGCTGTTTAGATTTAAATGCATTAAAATAAAATGAAATTCAAAATTCAGTCCCTCAGTAGCACTAGCCACATTTCAACTGCTCCACAGCCACACGAGGTGACTGGTCTGGACAGCGTAGACATGAAACATTTCCATCTCTGTGGGAGATCTGACGGACTGCCTGTCTATGGGACACAAGACACACCCTCAGGATCATCTGAAGAGCCAGCCCTGCTGGGGCAGACGGAGGGGGTGTCCTGCATCATGGAGGAACGGATGACCCCAGGATCCCACTGAGCTCCAGATTCTGGTCAGCTCAGGCTGGGCTGTGGGTTATGGGATCCTAGCATCTCAGGGACAGTGCAGCATCCCTGCTTCCCCTATCTACACCCACTGAGTCACCTTGGCAAGGTCATCCAGCCCCTCCTGACTGCAGCAGTGCCAGCCACTCCTGAACTCATGCTGTGCTCTTGCAGCCTGACCAGAGGGCAATGGGAAGGGACCCCTAGGAGGGTCCACATGTCTCCATCCCTTGAGGCCAACCGGGCATCGGCCCCATGTCCCAGGGTACAAGAGAACAGGTCTCACCATAGAGTTGCCAACTTGATTACCTGTCCCAACACAGTCAGGATCCTCAGTTCTCCTCACCCTCCTGCTAGCTGGGCCCAGGGGAGGGGCTCCTCCAGCCTCTCTCTTCTTTTCCCTTGGCTTTGCCTACCTCCTGCAGCTGGCCCACCCTGCTCCCCAGCCCTGCACACTCACAGGGTCCTCAAGCCATCCAGACCCCGGAACATGCCGCTCCGGATGGACTCCAGCTGGTTGGCAGTCAGGTGCAGCTCGCTCACAGAGCCTGCGCCCTCGAAGGCCCCATCTTCAATTTCTGACACCTTGTTGTTGCTCAGATTGCTGGGAGAAGAGGAAGGGGGGAGGATTACATATGGCCAGCGGCCAGGAGCTCAGGCCCCTCCCTTCCTGCAGGCAACACCCCCACACACAGAGTCCTGGCCCCCCCAGTGGGAGCTGCCCCCACCCTGGCATTTCCCTTCTCCATCCCTGGCCAGCATCCCAACAGACACCTTTGCGCCGACGGGTAACTCACATTTTCTTCAGATGTGTAAGTTTTTTAAACATCCCAGTGGCCTCCAGGATGGAAATCTCATTGTTATTCAATCGCCTGTAAGAGGCAAGAATGAACTTGCACATTCACAAATGATGGACATTTCAAATCCCTTCCAAACTGAGAATATTTGGGACTCAAACAGAGAAGACTCCCGGAAGAATTTATCTGGCAAAGCAAATTGATCCTATTTCAAAGGAAGGCTGGGCCTAGTACTGGGAGAGGATATGAATGGGGATATTGTTAACATTAAAAATGCCATGAAAAATTTACAGACGTAAATGACAGATGCTTGCAGGCATCTATGCACATAGACATATGTGTACACAAATTCATATTTTTAGGTAGAGGAATAAAAATAACAAAGAGTTTTGGAATCATGTCCCACAGAATAAGACAAATGCATCGTTGAGAAAAGCCATCCCTGATTCAGGCTGGTGACCTGCCCTGAGTGCCAGAGACTGGCATCTGCTTTTGATGGGTGAGGGGGGCTGTGAATGAAGCAGAGGGCAGCAGGGGTGGGGTTTCTTCCTGCCCAAGCCAGCAGCTGGCATGTCCTGAGCCAGAGGCTCCAATGGTTCAGCCCCAGACAGGGCTGGACCAAGAAAATCCTGGAGTAGGCCAAGGAGGGTTAGTGGCAGTTAGGGACAAGGGAGGGCTGGGGGGGCCAGGGACCCTCACAGTTCGGCCGTGGACTGGGGGATGCGCTCAGGGATCTTGGTGAGCTTCAGGCTGGAGCACTCCACCACGCTGGCCTCACAGCGGCACTTGTGGGGACAGACCACGTCGCTGTTGCACTCGCTGTTCAGCTGATAATCCTCCGTGCCTGCCATGAGAGGGTGGGGGCAGGGGCTGAGGAGCCCAGGGCAGGCTCCCAGCAGTTTGGGTCAACCAAGGCCCCCAGCCTGCCCACCCACTGCCACCATTCCCGCCAGGCTGGCCTTGGTTCCCCCCACTCTCCTACCTGGAATGAAGTACTGCTCTTTGGCTGGGGAGAGAAGCAGAAATACCATAATGCAGGAATCAGCCAGGACCTGCAGTAACAGCCCAGGCCCCAGCCCCACTGCTCAGCTGAAGGCACCCCAGACAGGGCTGAGGAGCCCATCTGCCCAGTCCCTGTGTGCAGAAGGGCGAGCTACAGAGCACGCATGTTCCTTGCCCAGGCTGACACTGGGGGTGTCGCATCCAGTTAAACCTCTTGCAAGGAGTGCCAAAACCATCGAGCTCTCACTTGCAATGGCACAAGGTGGGGACTGTGCTAACTTTACAGGTGGGGACAGGGTACAGGTGGCGTCAGGACCTTGACCAGGATCTAGGCTCAGAAGCTGCCCCACACTGTCCCCAGCCAGATGCCATGTGGACTACAATTGCTAAGGCTGTTTCTGCATCCCAAAGCCTGGAGGAGGCTCCTATCTCACTAGGGTTCCCAGGCCTCCTGAGTGTCTTAAAAGGCTTGACAACAAAGGCATAAAAGAGAACTGGCTGAAAGTGGAGGGACCTGAGTCCTCCCTCTGGGACCTTCGGCAAGCCTTGCTTCTTCCCTAGGCCTCAATAAAATGAGGTGGGACTGAACTACCATTCAGATCAAGTCTAGAATTTTGGGCCCACACCCTCCAGCCTGGGTTCACAGTAATGAAAGACACTTTTGTGGGAGCCATCCAGGAAACATCAGGGGGTCCCTGAGCAGGCTGAATATAGACAGACAAGCAGACAGGTAGGCAGGCAGGCTGGTAGGGAGGCAGGTAGGTGAACAGGTGGGTAGGCGGGCAGGTATGCAGGTGGACAGGTAGGCAGGCAGGCAAGTGGGCAGGAGGGTAGGTGGACAGGTGGGCAGGCGGGCAGGTACCTGAGCACCGGAACTTCTTGCTCTTGATCTGCCCGATGCGCTTGTTGGCGAGGCGCCGGGGACTGGCACAGCGGGCACCACTTGTCTCGATGGGATTGGTGCGCAGGAAGTCTGCCAGCCACTTGAGGTTACAGTCGCAAATGAAAGGGTTCTGGGCCAGGTGCCTGTCCAAAGCAGGCAGATCAGCTATGAGAAACAAGGGCTGCAAACCCGCGCTGACTTCCACCGGGACAGGGCCTCATTGTGGCTGGGGCCAAGGAGGCTGCCTGTGGCCTGGAGCCTAGGGTCAGCCATGGGGGGAAAGGGAGAGTGGGGTGAACCCCCAGGGTGCAGCCCACCACCTCTGGAGAGGTCCTGCCAGCGCACTACAGGTGAAGGGTCTCTGTCACCCGGAGCTTCCTGCTGTCCCTGTCCTACTCCCCATCAAGCCTTATTCTGCCCCCTCTTTTTCCACTCACCTTTCCCTCCCTCTGCCCTGGGACATTTCACGAGCATGAGCGGAGACAGGAAGGACCCAGAGGCTGGCCAGAGCACCCCTGGCCTTTCACAGGCAAGGGAGCCAAGGCCCGGAGAGGGTAACAAAACCCAGGACTGCAGGTGCCCAGGCCACAGCCTCTGACCCTCCCCAGTGGCCATGGGCCCTGGTTTGTCCCCTTTCCTTCAGACTCAGATAGCAGCCTGTCTCCTATAGAGAGGGATGGGGCCAGGATGGCAAGACCTGCTGGAGTCCCTGGGCTTCACAGGGAGTCACCATCTCCACCCTAAGACACAGGAGTGACCTCTCCTTGACCATTTTACAGCTGTCTCTCAACACAAAGAAAACTCAGAAACCACGACTGAGTAGCCCCTTGCTGGGGAATCACTCAGATTCTCTTGCAGGCTGCCTGTGTTGTCAGCAGGATAAATGGGGAGATGGTGGCGGGGAGCCGATGGCCGTGATGGGTTGCTGTGTGCAACCCCATGCTGGCATGCCCACGGGTGGGCTCTGACAAACAGCGGGTTCAGACCAGCCACCTCTGAGCCACCACGGCACTGGGCATGCCCTGCTCATGGCTGTACAAACCCAGCAGCCTGGGAAGAGCATTCCTACACCTGTCCTGGCTCTGGAGAATCGCTTGAACCCGGGGAGCAGAGGTTGCGATAAGCTGAGATTGCGCCACTGCACTCCAGCCTGGGCAACAAGAGCGAAACTCCGTCTCAAAAAGGAAAAAAAAAGAAGTACGGGGAGATGGAGCAGCAGGCCAACTCAAAGAGACTTGCCCTGCCATGGCCACTTTTCTTCCATCTAAGTGCCATCAGTTCAGGCCATCTGACTTACTGGTCTCAGCCCAGGCCCCTGCAAGGGGCTGCAGAACTCTCCAAGCAGAAGAGTAAACCCTTGCCCAGGGTCTGTGCCTAGCTCAGCTCAGACCTTGGCGATGCTCTCTGCTGTCCATCACCTCCTGGGCTCTGCGCTCCGGCCCCCGGTTGGGACCTGGGTCCCTGCCACGTCTCCTTTGCAGTGTCCTTCCCTATTTCCCACCTGAGTTCTTGCTCCTCTCAGCTCCACCAGGTGGACCTGGCCCCTCCCACCTCTTCTGCATCAAGCTCAACATTTATTTCCCCTTTTAAACTTTCAGTTTGCACAGAGAGGATGTGTTTGCTGATATCCTGGGGGCAGAGTTTGTAGCTAATTTAAAACATACCAGGATTTAAGGACTGCTTATGACTCCTCCCCAGCTGCCCATCCACATCTGGCTGTGCCTCAGTGCCCCAGCCCCTGCCTGAACCAATTGCTTCCCTTTATTACCATCTTGGCAGAAAACTGTGTAAAGTCAATCCAATTGTGTTGTTTAGGCATGTATTAAAATACTCAAGGTATGTGGTGTAGAATATCTCCTTTCTAAAAACAGGCTGTGCCAAAAACAACCTATAAAACTTGAACCACCCACAGAGACAGGTGGCTTCTGTATAAACTTTAGTATTTTATACAAATTAGAATTTTTAACAGTTTCAAAGAGCAGGAAGCTGGAAAGGGAAAACACTCAGGAGGAAGAAAAAAAATTCGTTTGGGAAAAAATAATCGTGTTAAAGGAACACCCAAAACCGTGCTGCATATGTGGCCACGCAGCTGCCTCCCTGAACAGTTCTGGCAGTGGAAGGAAAGGAAGAGAGGACTAGTTCTCAGTGTCTTTCTAGATATATGCATTAAGGAGTCACAGCTAAAAATCTTTGGAGGCAGAGGCTCAAAAGCATTAGTCATTAGGGAAATGCAAATTAAAACCACAATGAGATACCACTTCACACCCACTAGGATGGCTAGAATCAAAATGCAAAAAAAAAAAAAAAGACAAATAATACCAAGTGTTGGTGAGGATGAGAATGGGAGAAATTTGGAGCCCTCATAATACATCACTGGTAGGAATGTAAAATAGTACAGCCACTTTGGAAAACACTGGCAGTTTCTTTAAAAAAGTTAAACATGAATTTACCATATGAACCAGAAATTCCAAAAGAAATGAAAATGTTGGCTGGGCACGGTGGCTCACGCCTGTAATCCCAGCACTTTGTGAGGCCGAGGTGGGTGGATCACGAGGTCAGGAGTTCAAGATCAGCCTGACCAAGATGGTGAAACCCCGTCTCTACTAAAAATACAAAAGAATTAGCCGGGCATGGTGGTGGGCACCTGTAATCCCAGCTACTTAGGAGGCTGAGGCAGAGAATTGCTTAAACCTGGGAGGTGGAGGATGCAGTGAGCCGAGATCGTGCCACTGCACTCCAGCCTGGGTGACAGAGCGAAACTCCATCTCAAAAAAAAAAAAGAAATGAAAGTGTTGGTCCACACAAAGATTTGTGAGTGAATATTCATAGCAGCATTGTTCCTAATGCCCCCAAAGTGGAAACCACCCCAAATGTCCATCACCTGGAATGGACAAGCAAATTGTGGTCTATTTACACAATGGAAAAATTATTTGGTGATCAAAAGGAACAAAGTACTGATACATGCTACAATATGAATGAGCCTCAAAAACATTATGCTAAAGAAATAAGTCAGTCACAAAAGATGGCATATTGTATGATTCCAGTTTTTTTTGTTTTGTTTTGTTTTGGAGTCAGGGTCTCAGGCTGTCACCCAGCCTAAGTGCAGTGGTGCAATCAGCTCATTGCACCCTTGAACTCCTGGGCTCAGGGAATCCTCCCACCTCAGCCTCTTGAGTACTTGGGACCCACAGGCATGCACCACCACACCTGGCTAATTTTTAAGAATTTTGTGTAGAGATGTGGATCTCACTATGTTGCCCAGGCTAGTCTCAAACTCCTGGCCTCAGGTGATCTGCCCACCTCAGCCTCCCAAAGCACTGGGATTACAGGTGTGAGCCACTGCACCTGGCCTGTATGATTCCATTTTTACGAAATGTTCAGAAAAGGCAATCTACAGAGAAAGAAAATAGATCAGTGATGGCCAGCAGCTGAGTCTGGAAATGGGGACAAGGGATTTGGAAGGGAAGGTGTTGGAAATGTTCTAAAGTTGAATCGTAGTGATAGTTGAATTCTGGAAATTTACTAAAAATCATTGAATTGTATACTTAGAACAGGTGAACTTCATGGCATGTAAGTTATACCTCAGTAGAGCTGTTTCTTTTTTTTTAAATGTTAAATCTCTTGGGGCAAGTAAAACTGCAGCAAAATCAATACTGTTACACAGGCACTTCCCCACAGATCTTGGAGCTACGGACAAATCAAACACGATTTGGTAAATTTAAATCTGCTCAGGTTTAATAAAATAAGACTCAGTCAAGAAACTGAACCGCTTGAGGTTGTAATAATAGTACCTGATAGTACCTTGGATTTATATTTCTTTTATTCTTGTTCTAAATTGTAGTTCAGTTGTTAACATCTAATAGATGTGCATGAAAGTTCAGTGTTGCTTTACAGCCTTCAATAATGAGTTCTGTTCTTACAGAAAAAGCACAATTAAAGGGGCAGCTAAGTAATTTCTTGGTGATGGTGAAGAGATGCCTGAGATCAAATTCCTGTTTTACTGGATGTTCTGCAACATTAGGTGTGTCACATAACCTCTCTCAGTCTCTGTTTTAGGTAAAATCGGGATGATAGCACCTACCTTCATAGCATCGCTGTAAGTATTATTAAGATAATACATGCAAAGAACAGTGGCTCACATGAGTCTCTCATTCCCATTCCCCATCCCCAAGGTTTTCCTGTGTGTGAGTCCCTGGCCAGTAAATCTCCTTAGCATGTTTCTCTCAGACATTCCGCCAGCTGCTTAAAATAGTCTACCTTGCCAGTGTCTCACTGTACCCTCTAATTTCACATACTTGGCAAGGTTTCCCTATGGGGCTTCCTCTTCGTCTCCCTGGCTATAAGTAAATTAATTGGGAGGAGTTGGGCTGCAGGCAAATTTGTGGGCTTTAATGAGTTTGTCTTTGTGGCTGACATCTCTGGTGATGTGCAGAGTCCCCAGGGGTCACGAGCTGTACCTTTTACTCAGCCTGTTTGGAACCTATCCCAATACCCCATGTAGATGTTATCTGATGAAGAGCACTGCCTGGCATAGACAGGGGCAGGGATTACAGCGACAACAATGGACACAATAATATTAATAACTAATGCTCATTAAATGCACACCACAGAACTCACAAGTCAGCATATCCCATCTAACGGCAGGCTCAGAATTAAAGATGTAGAATGAAGGGGACCATTTAATTGCCTAAGTTTAACCACATAGCAGATGAGAATTTTCCTTACGCGGAAACATTCCAGTTAAATATAAGGATTCTGTTTTAAAGCATAGTCACAACTGCATTAGAAATGAAAAAAGAATGTTAGAATTCTGATATGGTTTGGATGTTCGTCCCCACCAAATCTCATGTTGAAATGTAATCCCCAGTGTTGGAGGCAGGGCCTGATGGGAGGTGTTCGGATCAGTGTTCGGTGTTCAGTTGAATTTGTGTCAGTCTGCTTTTGTGTTTTTATAAAGGAATACCTGAGACTAGGTAATTTATAAAGAAAAGAGGTTTACTGGGCTGAGAGTTCTGTGGGCTGGACGAGTATGGCACCAACATCCGCTCGGCCTCTGGTGAGCCTCAGGAAGCTTACAATCATGGCAGAAGGCAAAGCAAAAGGCTAGGCATGAGAGTGGATCCCTCATGAATGGCTTGGTGCTGCCCTCGTGATAATGAGTGAGTTCTTACTCCGAGTTCATGCAAGATCTGGTTATTTAAAAGAGCATGGCACTCCCCTCCCTCTCTTGCTCCTTCCCTTGTCACGTGATGTGCCTACCCTTGCTTTGCCTTCTGCCATGATTGTAAGCTTCCTGGGCCTCACCAGAAGCCAAGCAGATGTTGGTGCCGTATGTGTACACCCCACAAAACTGTCAGCCAAGTAAACCTCTTTTCTTTATAAATTACCTAGTCTCTGGTATTCCTTTATAGTAACACAAAAACAGACTGATACAAATTCAAAATCACCATTTCAGGATTGCTAATGAATTAATAGGTTCAAGCACTGAGACCAATGGCTGTTTTTATTACAAAAGGGAGACAGCCAGACATCTGTCTGCCTTCTGATGGGAAGTCCACAATCCCATCTATAAAATCATCTTGCCAAATAAGTCAATCAAAACTGAACCTGACCAAGCTCCTAGATCCAATTTTCAATCTGCAGGACACAGAGAGGGCAGAGGAACACGTGAAACTACACCACAGGGATGCAATCAACAAAGTCCAGACCCTACAGAACCAATGACGCAGTGTCTTCAACAAATCAATTACAAGGAAAAGAGAAATGGAGAGGACACATAGATTAAAAGCAATTTAAGAGGTACATCAACCAACATAAACCAACATCAGCCAATTATATTGCACAGGCTTTATTTAAATCCTGATTCAAATTATTAAAAAATTGCATAAGATTCCAGGTGTGGTGGCTAACATCTGTAATCCTAGCACTTTGGGAGGCCAAGGCGGGTGGATCACGAGGTCAGGAGTTTGAGACCAGCCTGGCCAACTTGGTGAAACCCCATCTCTATTAAAGATACAAAAAATTAGCCAGGAGTGGTGGCAGGCACCTGTAATCCCAGCTACTTCAGAGGCTGAGGCAGGAGAATCACTTGAACCTGGGAGGTGGAGGTTGCAGTGAGCTGAGATTGTGCCATTGCACTCCAGCCTAGGTGACAGAGGGAGACCCCGGCTCAAAAAAAAAAAAACAAAAACAAAAAAATTGCATAACATGTAAGAGACACTTGGAAATTTGAACACTAATTAGATACTTGATGACATTAAGGAATTAATTGTACAGGACTGGAAACTGGGTGATGAAAACCTGGGGGTTCACCATAGTACTCTTTGTTTTTTTTTTGAAACAGGGTCTCTCTGTTGCCCGGGTGGGAGTGCAGGGGGTGTGACCACAGCTCACTGCAGCCTGAACCTCCTGGGCTCAAACAATCATCCTACTTTAGCCTCCCAGGTAGCTGGGATTACAGGTGTGTGCCATCACACCTGGCTACTTTTTTAAAAAGAAATTTCTTGTGGAGATGGGGTGCCCAGCCCTGTTACCCAGGCTGGTATTGAACTCCTGGGCTCAAGCAATCCTCCTGCCTCAGCCTCCTAGACTGTTGGGATTACAGGCATGAGCCACCATGCCTGGCCCACAGTACTACTCTTAATCTGCTTATAATTTTCCACAATAAAATATTACAACAAATTACCAGATTTATTGCTCTCTAATTTTTTATTCACAGTCACATTGTCATTACTGTATTTCATCTGATTTGACATTATGAATTGTAAGAGGCACTACTATTTTTTGTACTATCAATAAAGAACAAAATGCTGCCAACTAAGTGATGTACCACTGATTATAACATGCATCCCAATTTCAGAGCTGTTAATGTGGAAACAACATGTGTCTTAGAATCAGTGTGATATATTACCATCATCATCACCATCAATATTATTGTTAGCTAAAGCCAGCATTTATCAAGCACTTGTGATGAGCTAAGCTTCGTACAAACATCCTCTTTAATCTCATAACAACCCTATGGGAAGGCGTCCCCGTCTTATGGATAAATAAAAATGAGGCCCAGAGAAGCTGCCCAGAATCACACAGCCAATAAGAGGTCTAGGTGGACTTTGAACCTAGGACGGTCTAACCCAGGTCTGTGTCCTTCCTCTGTAAGGGGCCACCTCCAGTGAGCACAGCAGCCCAGAGCCGGACAGCTGCCTGTCCCTGGGGGCTGCAATCTTCCCCAGGCCCGCCTGCTGGGAGGGGGGAAGAAGAAGGCATCAGGGCACTCACAGAGTCTGGATGGCCCGCAGGGAGGTGAAAGTGCCCTTGGCGAGGCTCTGGATCTTGTTGTCATACAGGGAGAGCAGTGAGAGGTTCTGCAGGTCCTGGAAGGCATCGGGCCGGATGCAGTTGATCTTGTTGGCATTCAGGAGCCTGTGGGCAGAGCCAGGACCAAGTGGTGAGGAGAGAGGCTCGACACGAGACCCATCTCAGGTCCTGGGCACCTTCTTCGGTCCCGGCCTGCGTTATTACAGGGAGGAGCCCACCGGAGCAGGCCCAGGGAATCTGCCCTCTGGATGTGTGCCCCACGGAGAGGGGCCCGGAACTCCGACTGCCTTCTCCATGCACAGGGACATCTCGGTCAACTCACTCTTCTCTCTTTCCAAGAACTGCTAGAGATGCCCTGTGGGATTCCGGGAAAGCATAGAGCCACCTTGTGAAGGCATTTTTGGGGGGGTTCCTCCTCCTTCCCAGAAGTCCACTGGGTTCCCCAGGCAGCTGAGTTGGAGCATTTGTGTCCTATGCCTCTTGAGCCCTGGGAGACAATCCTTGCCTGAAAGTTCATGGTTCAAGGAGGCCGAGCTGGCCTGGGTGTCCCCCTGCAGGAGAAAGCTCTGTCCCCAGCCACACCAAGCTCCTCATGAGCACGGGCCGAGTCTCAGGAGCCTCTCTGCTTTGGCATCCTGTGAGCAGCTCTGAAGCTGCCTCTACCTCCCTCTCTAGCCTCTGCAGAGCCCTGGAGACTTTCTCAGCCCTAGTGGGTCTGCCTGTCTTCCAAGCTCATTGTCTCATTTGAGTCCCATACCCCAGAGAGGCCTAAAGGGACAGTCTAGCAGGCCAGAGGAATGCTGGCCCTTCCCTGGGTCCCACCCAAGACACCCAGGATTCATTCTTACAGGAGCTGTAGGGTGTATAAGCCTCCAAACACACCACGGGGGAGGTCTGTGATCTTGTTTCCATAGAGGACCCTGGAGAAAAGGCAGCAGAGAGGAGGGTTAGAGGACAGCCCACCAGGGCAATAGCACAGCTCTGCAGACGGCCCCAGCTCAACAGCGCTGCCCCTAAGCCATTTACATGGAGCACATCCTAATGGTGCATATTCGTTATAGCAACTTGTCCACAGATGACAGTAAAGTGTCTTAAGAAAGGGTTGCCTGCTTCTGGGCATAAAGTGCCCTATGGGCTAGAGATGCCCCTGACTCCAATCACTAACAAAGCAGCTCCTGCTCCACCATCCTCACACGTGGACCCCACAGAAGGCTGCAAAGGGGCGCTTCCTGGGAAATTCATCTGGTCCAGAATCCAAAAGGAGATTGTTGAGAGAAGAGAAAATCCCATGGGCAGGAATAATTAACATATTTTCAGAGAGTTACAGGAAAAAATAGAATGCCAGACGGCACATGCAGTGTGAGATCCGGATGGTGGGACTTCAAGCATTTTTTTTTTTTTATACTTTAGCATTTTCAAAGTTTTCTGCATTGAGCATGAATTCCATGTATAGGTTTTTTAAAAAAACAAAAGTTCAAAAAAACACATGTAGACATGGGTGGGTTCAGGAGGACAGTGAAAACATCCAGGAGGTTTGGGGAGGGGGGTTGTATGCCATTCCCAATATCATAATTGGACCCCACAAGCTACCCTCGTAAACGTTCAAGCTGAGTAAAAAATCCTGGGTACTCCCTCCTCAAACACGGCTTCAAGGTCATTCCTGGAGTGGGGCACAGCAACAGCAAAGGCCCTGCAGTGGGAGCTGTGTGCGCCTGTCCTGTGTGGACAGCTGACAGGGCCAGTGTGGCTGGAATGGAGGGAACAAATGGGACGGGAACTTGGTCTTTACCCAGCCAGCATCAGGAAGCCATTGAGACAGCATCAGATTCCCATTTCAGAAACACCCCTCAGGCTGCTGGGTGGGAAGTGGAGCAGAGGGGGCAGGAACTGAAGCAGGGTGGCAAGGTCAGGGCTGGCCGAGATAGACACTGTTGATGGGGTGTACTGGAATCATCCACGTTCCTATATGCAGGGAGGTGGCTGTGACCAGGTACCCATGAACAACAGAAACCCACTTGGTTGGGTTATTCACTTTTACCTTTTTAGACTGCCATGTTCCAACTTAGGAGAGCTTTATTCACTTCTCAGAGGAAGGGCCCTGCATTTTGGCAGGCCACCTTCAGAAGCTGATTTCCTCAGCCAATGACAACGATCCCTCACCAGGCTGTTATGTACAGCTGTGTAGGATGTACACTGCACAACTTCAGGGGTGCCATTCATAATTGGCCCCACCCTCTATTTGGACTCTGCTCCAAGAAAAGATGGCATGCACAGAAGGCACTGAGCTGGCAGGCTCCTGCACTCCCCGGGGGAGTTCCATTCTGTTGTACTTGCCAGGCCCCTAGTCTATGCCAAGCATGAGTCCTGTGCTGCCAAAGAGCAGGTGAAAACACTCATCCCCTAGAGTAACAAATGGCCCCTCCTACAGGGAGCTCGCCCAACTCCAGGGCTGTGCTCTCTGTACAGACAAAGCGCTGTAGGACCTCGGGGAGTGAGGTGCTTGGTGAGTGGGAGAGGGGGTGCTTCACTACCTTTTGTATATTCTATTGACAGACTTCCCCAGTAGAGCCTGAAGGAAGGGAAATACTGGAAGGAGGAGCGGGCAAACACTGTCCTAGTAGCACCCACCACATCTTGGGATTCATCACATTTGGGATAAAAGATAGCAAGTTGTGGCAGATGTCACAAATGGAGCTGGTGCTCACTGGCCCTGCAGTGACTGCAGAGGCCTCAGGAGCACAGCACGCTGGGCTTCGGTGGGGGGACGGGGCAAAGATGGTTGTGCAAAGAATGCTGGGAAAATCCTCACTATGGCAGGGAGTGCATCCCAGTTGCCAGGGGCAACAGCTCTGCCTAGCTCCTCCACACTTCTCCCGCTCCCAGAGTCGGAGGGTCCACCAGTGAGGAAGAGGGAGCTAGAACAGCAAACCCTTTGCAGCCAAAGGATGGCCCACTAAGGCTGGGGTGGGCAGGGGCTGTGTGGAGGGGGGCATACCCCTTTTCCTCCTCCTGCATCCACCAGGGCCCTGGGCCCTGCCAGCCTCCTCAGGGGATGCCCTGGGCCACTGAGAAAGCCTTGGCACTGCTACTCACAGCGAGTTCAGGGAGCGGAGGCCCTGGAAGGCGTCAGGTGCAATCTCAGCGATCTGATTGTTGCTCAGGTCTCTGCAAGGTGAGCAGAAGGAGAGGGGGCATCTGAATCCCTCAACAGCCACTGAGCCCTGCCCAGTCCCCTCCACCTCCTAGATGTCACGGGAGCAGGGTGGAGTGCTTTGAAATGAGAATAGTGAGAGGCCAGATCTCTCCTCCATTCGAAAAGCCCATGGCCACTATTTCCCTGTGCAGTCTGAGGGCTGGGCAGGAGGGGGCACTCCAGCTTGGGAAGTTATGGATAAAGCTTTCCCATGCATCCTGGCAGTCTCCTAGCCCCCTCCCATCCTTAATTGCTCCTATTGGTACCCAAACTGAAATGGGAGGATGACAAGCAGCTCCCGTCACAGGCCAGGCTCAGGCTCAGCACTCCCTTCGGGCCTCACGATAGCCCTGCAAGGAGGTCCCCGCATCACAGCCAAGCAGCCTGAAGGGCAGGAAGGCCAGGTGGCTGGCCAAGGCCACTCAGCTGTGGGGGGCTGAGTTAGGGCCTGCCCCAGGGCTGTGGGACCACCCAGGATCTCCGTCAGCCCTGTACCAGCCCCCCAGGAAGCAGCGGGAGGCACTCACATCCTCCGTAGCTTTCTGTAGGGTGAGAAGGCTCCAGGAGGGATGGACTTGATGCCATTGAGCTCCAGGCGTCTGCGGAGAGAAAACAGAGGGGAAGCACAAGGGCCCAGGTCAGCCCAGCCCTGGGTGTTATCTGCTGGGCTCACCTGCCCTGAATAAGCCTTTGGCCCCTCTTGCCCCTGCTCCCTTCCCACTTCCAGAAGTTGAAGTCTGGGGTAAGGACGCTGGGACAGACAGAGAAAATGCTGACTTGCGCTCCATTATCCCAGGCATTTGTAGCTGAAAGGGGCCCACAAATGATGCTGAGAACCTGATTCTAGCAGACTCACGAAACTGGGTAGGACCACAGAGGGACACTCCCTCCCCAGCCCTCCAGAGTTTCCCAGCCCTGGACACAAAGCTCAGCCCAGCAGAGGCAAACTGTGTCTTCTCCATGGTCACTGAAGGGCCTTGGGGCAAGCCCTGAGGCGGCGCCTACTCCAGCTCTTCACTGGCCCTCCAGAGCCAGGCCCGCTGAGGGGCTGTGCCCCAGCATCTGCCCTGCCCCGTACTCACATCTCCGTCATGGTCTCGGGCAGGTTGGCCGGGATGGCAGTGAGGCCTTTTCCACGACAGTCCACGATGCCATTGCTGCAGGTGCACATGGCCGGGCAGGAGCCGGAGGACAGGGTGCAGGTGGGCACGCGCCCCGCTTCCCCCTGGCCTGCAGAAACAGGGGGGTGTGGCCTCAGGCTGTCGTGCATCAGCACCTCCCTTGAGCCCAGATACAGACTGATGGATGGGATAGGGTGTACACTGGCAGTTTCTCTCGATAAGGATGAACCAGAGGGGATCACTAATGAAATAAGATTCTGGACTTTGATATAACTCTGGGCGCCTGGCACACAGCAGGTTCTTGTCAGATGTTTGCTGAACTTGAATCTGAACTGAACTGCACTGGTGTGTGATTCATACACTAAGAAATCCTGGCCTAGAATTCTGAAGCTCTGGATTCTAGTCCAAGTCACTTAACACTTCTGAGCCTGAGTCCCCTCATCTGTCACATGAGGGTGATAATCACTGTTTCCTAAACACTCAAGCACTTACTGTATGCCACATGCTATAATAAGTGCAGTACATGCAGTATTGTGTTTAAGCCTAAGAGGAGCCTATTATTGTTGCCATTCTACAGCTGAGAAAACAGAGTCCTCGATGTTAATTAATTTGTAGAAATTCTCACAGCTAATAAGTGGTAAAACCAGGATCCAGCCCAGTGTCTGAAATAAGAGCCTTTGAAAAAATGGAGATATAACTTATACAAAGTGCTCTTTCTGAAGCATGTAGCTGGTGGAACCACTACCTAGACACAGAACATTTCCATTACCCAAGAAGATTCCCTCCTGCCCCTTCCCCAAAGTAACCACTATTCTGAGATCTATTGCCAAAGATTTGTTCTGCTCGTTTATGAACTTCATATAAATGAAACAGTAGTTTCTCTTGTGTCTGGCTTTTTTGCTTAATATACAATCTTTGAGATTCACCATGTTGCTGTGTGTATCAGTAGTTTGTTCTTTTTCATTGCTGAGTAGTATTCCATTATATGGATACATCATAATTAGTTGGTGGATATTCAGGTTGTCTCCAATTTAGGGCTATTATGGAAAAAGCTGCCTTTAATATTTTTGGACATTTTTGCAGAAAAAAAATGCACACACCTAGCAGGAGTTGCAGGGTCACAGGGTGGACAGAGGTTGAGCCTTAGTGGATCCTGCTAAACAGTTCTGCAGAGTGGTTGAGCCAATTGATACCCCCACCAGCATTCTAACTTCGAATATATTCCATGGCTGCCCCAAAGGGTGGGCACCAGGACCAAATGAGACAAAGCTACATGGATTCCTGGCATATTGTGACAGTGGCCTTCAAAAGAAAAGCGTTGCCAGGCTGATCAGACTCCAGAGGAGAAACTCATGTCTGAAAATAGAAACCACGGTCTTCCAAATGCAAAGGAAAAGGTTTCATTTCAAAATAAGAATTGTCCAAGTGATTTACCCATTCCAATTCCTAAAAACTCTGGCAGCTGCAATGATGCAGAGGCAGTCCTGGCTCACACATGAGACTTACCCATGTATATGCACATACGTTTTTGCATACAGGCACACACACTCATACGCACATCTGCATGCACACACACAGCAGTGCTGAGCACAGCGGTGTTCAAGCCCATCCATTGCACTGGGTGTCTGCCAGAGGAATGGAGGAGGTGACAGCCACAGCCGAGAGCCTCACACTGAGGAGGGGAGGCTATGCCTAGGAGATGCTTTCCTTCAGAGCTCTGTGTGGCTGGCAGGCCCAGTCCACGGGTTTGGGAGAAAAAGTCAGCCTCTAAATCCTCTGTCACAAATCTGAGAACTGTCCATTCATTCAGCAAGCATTTCCTGTGCCAAGCAAAGACAAAGTGCTGAGGATGCGCCAGAAACACAATGCGGGACCTCATGTAGGATCACAGAAGGCTCCCTGAGCCCTGCAAGGTGAGGAGGAGTCGGCAGGCAACAAGGAGGGAAGGGTGTGCCCAGCAGGGGAGCAGCCTGTGAGGCCAGGGCTAGGGGCACCTGCACCAGGAAGGGGCAGAGGCAGGCACAGCTAGGGAAGCTGCAGGCAGCGGGAGGCAGGGGAGGTGGTGCCGGCCCTGGCCAGGCTTGCAGAGCCTGAGGGCAGTTCAGACTCTCGACGCGGTGCTGACGGCCAGGTGAGTATACGAGCAGTGACCGCCCAGACTTGTGGGTTCTTTTTGGTCTTCTAGCTGTAGTACAAGCCAGGGGCCAGGGAGGACATGGGCAACCAGTCAGGAGGCTATCACAGAACCCCAGGGGGAAGGTGAAAGGGCGTGGGCTTTGAGGCCCACCTCTTTTGGAGCCAAGTTTAGAGGGCCTAATTCAACGACTTGTCAAGTCAGCAGAGGTGAGGCGATCGGAGGAGGGAAAAGGGGGTGACAGCAGCAGGAAAGAGCCCAGACGACACTGGAGGAGGCACTGAGTAGACCAGAAAGAGGACGGGGTGGAACAAAGGGAGTGATGAGTGGATGAGGCAGTGAGGGGACAGGAGGGAAAAGGAGAGGAGGCAAGAAGTGACATGCAGAGACAAAGGCCATAGTGAGAACGGGAGGTGATGGATGGGGCAGGAGGGGCAGACAGTGGGGTCAGGAGGTGATGGGCGGGGCCAGGAGGTGATGGGCAGGCCAGGTATTAATGTCGAGATTAGGGGCGGGAACAAGAGGCAGGGCAGGAGGCACCGGACAGTTGAGAGTCCAGCAGGGGTCTGCACCCACCTGAGCAGCTGAACTCACTCTTCTGGACCTCTGCCACATTGAGGCCACGCAGGCTGGCTGGGCCCGAGCACTGGGTGAAGAGCCCGATGGTTGGCCGCTGCCTCAGCCACTGCGAGAGCCAGGCCAGGTGGCAGTCGCAAAACAGGTGATTGGAGTGCAGGCGGCTGCAAGAGGACAGGATGGCTCACAACCCATCTGGATCCCCCAGCCCAGCCAGATTGTGGGAACCCCAACCTCAGGCAGGAGGCTGCTCCCGGTGCTGTGTTCAAGTCAAACACAGTCTACATTTAGTCAAGTAGGCGGCTCAGCTCCAACCTGGGGATTATCCACAGCCCCGTGAAGATACCGCTGCTGCCCCTCCCCTCCCACATGCTCTGGGCACAGCTGGACCGGAATGTACCCAGCAAAGCCCAGGTCATCGCACTGACCTCGCACAGGCTCACTGCCCCAAACCACCTGGCTCATTTTCAAGCACAAAAACAAATCATTTGTTTTCCAAGGAAAAACCAAATTAAGTGGCATTGGATGCCCTGCAGCTGTATAACTCCTTCCGCCTCCGACAGCATGAAGCCCCCAGCCTGGGCTGGCCTCTGGGGGTCTGAGGGAGAATGAGCTCCATGACCTGTCCGCAGAACCTTCACTTCCTGCCCCACCCACCCCCTGGCATCAACCGGGCTTGGTTGCCCCGCTCCCAGCTGCCCCGGCTGACTCACAAGGTCCGTAGCTTGGGCATATGGTTGAAGCTGGACACGGGGATGGTGGTGATATTGTTGTTGTTCAGGGTCCTAAATGGGAAAAACCAGAGTCATTTAGCACCTGCCCGGCAGGAGATGATGTGGGACAGGGCCACCCTGCTAACGAACGGGGAGGCTCTTGACCTTAAAGTGGACCAGCACGGGGCTGGACATGGACGGGCTAAGCTGAAGAGCGTGAGGCATATCCCACCCCACAGGAAAGCCCTGAGCTGGGATGGTGACTGTGAGCCGACAGCACCGTAGACTCCAAGGCTGGTAGGATGGGGAGATGGAGCAGGGCGGGTGATGGGACGCGTCCCAGGCTTGGATTGGCTTGGAAGAAAGGTGGGGTTTGGATAGGCAGGGGGAAAGGGGGAAGCATTCCAGGCCAAGCACCAGAAACCCTTGGGTTTCATCCTGAGCAGGTTATACGGGGGCACACTGCTTGCTGCAGGCACAACCCCATGAGTGCCTGTCCTCCCCTCCTCCGAGGTGATTCTAAGAGGGCAGGTCTCCCCTTTCCTGTCCCCCTGATGCCCGCTGCCCAGGCCACGACACTTGGCACCTGTGTAGCAGGGCCCTCCACACCCCTCCTTCCTTTTCCATGCTTTACTTACAGCACCTCCAGCCCCCGCAGAGCACGGAAGGCCCCTTCCTCAATGCAGCTGATCTGGTTCTTGTCCAGCTGTCTGTGAAGCAAACGAAGGTTGTAGAGAGAAGGGCACATTGCCTAGTGTAAGGATGTCCAAACATTCTGACCACGTGCTCCATTCATTCAAGAGGTACACCCCTAGCCGTTTGTTATGTGTATATGTGTCAATCCAAATAGCAAACATTAGTAAAAACTTAAGGGTTTTTTTCTGATTTTCAGTTAAAATCACAAATATAAGTAAAAGTTATATTCTTCTACTCAACCTTACATATCCCCTGGGGAGAGGCACCCCCCTACATACACACACACACACACACACACAGACACACACACATTTTGGAGACCACCTAGTGGGTGCTGGCAGCTGAAAAATGGGAGAGTCACAAAGCAGTGGCAGCCAGAGCTGGCAAACAGATTTCAGCCTGAGTGCCAAAGAGGTTGACTAGAGGTGGCTACCTGGAGTGCTGCTGTCAGAGTAAACTGAAGCTGTGAGGTGAGCTCTGTGGGAGAGAATGTGGTGATTGATTATCAATGTGTGCCACAGGCAAGGTTGGGGGTGTGTGTGACAAGCATGCCAGGCATTTGCCATCCCTGCTGTAGTCAGACTTCAAGGAGGTGGTAAGCCTGGACCAGAACAAATTTGAATAATAATAAGCCATTACATTTAAATAGCATTTGACAAAGTGTATTTATTTCCACGTTTCATTTAAACCTCAGAACATGCCTGTGAAGTAGATCTTATTATCCCCACTTTCCAGAACAATATATCGAGGCTCAGCGATGTTCACTGACTTGCAGCAGCTTATGTATGTGTAACTAGAAGAGAAGATTCAAACCCAGCTCTCCCAACCCAAATATGAGGCGGGCACAGACACTGTGCCATCAAAATGGACTGAGAACATTGCCCACACTGATAATACGCTTTATCGGGTCCCCAAGGGCCCCCTCTGTTGGCTCTCATATGGAATCACAACCAAGGGAGAGGCAAGGGCTGCCTGTTTCCTCCAACCCCAGATTATTCCAGAAGACCATGCTGGCACCAGCCTTCTGAGAGCCTAGGTCAGCTCCCTGGCTGCCTGGACCACATGGCTCGCTCGGGGATACCCTGAGGACTCTGCCAGGAGTGGCCCTGGAGCCCCCGCACCCTTCTCCCTCCCAGGCCTGTACTCACAAATTTTTAAGGTCCGTAGCTCCCCGAAAAGCTTTCCTGGGGATGGCCTGGATGGCGTTCTCACTCAAGTCCCTAGGAGGATAAAGTCAGAGGGAGAGAAAACACCGGTCAGAAAAGAGGTTCCTGCAGAGTGCTGTGATGAGTTAGGGAAGCAGGACAGGTGGGCTGGAGGGCACTGAACCAGCCACTGCTGCACCCCAGCACCTAAGACAGTGCCTGGCCCACAGCGGCCACTCAGCAAGCATTTGTTGAATTAATGAATATGGAACTGGAGAGACACACCATGTCCTGGAGGGAGCTCAGTCCCCAGCCACCTCCCCTTCTCTGGGCTCCAGGCTTGCAGCTGGAAGAAGCCTGGGGCAGCTATGACCAGCCCTGCCCGAACCCACCTGATGTAGTTTGGATATTTGTCCCCGCCCAAATCTCCTGTTGAATGGTAATCCCCAGTGCCGGAAGTTGGGCCTGGTGGGAGGTGATCTGGTCATGGGCACTGATCCCTCCTGGCTTGGTGCTGACTTCTCGATGGCATGTGAGTTCTGGGAGCTCTGGTTGTTGAAGGGTGTGGCGCCTCCCCCTCCACTCTCCCTCTCCTTCACTCTCCCATGTGAAGTGCCTGCTTCCCCTCTGGCTTCTGCCATGAGAAAAAGCTCCCGGAGGCCTCCCCAGAAGTAGATGCCTTTGCTTCCTGCACAGCCTGCAGAACCGTGAGCCAAGTCAATCTCTTTTCTTATAAATTACCCAGTCTTGGCACTTCTTTATAGCAATACAAGAATGGCCTAATGCCCACAGAGGTCAGCCCACCGGACCCACAGAGGCCAGTTCAGCCCCCCACGGCATCGTGCAGGGCTGCAAAGGGGCACACAACAGAGGCGCTTCTGGAGGGGGATTGATGACCACTGTCTGGCACTGGGGGGGAGGGACAGCACCCTGGGCTGGCTATGGTGGGTGCGCCTGGGGCTTACGCTCTGTGTCTTATGCTGAGCAAGCTGACTCAGGAAGAACAGAATTGGCTGCGGTGACCCAGTCGGCCAGTGGCCCACCCAGGTCTTTAACTCCAGGCAGGGCCTGACTCCAAACCCTGTGCTCTTGGGGACTGCAGGCAGCAGGGCACCTCTGAGAGCCTGGGGCACAGGGAGTCAGGAGCACGCAAGGGGCTGGGATCACTGAGGACTTCACACCTCCCCATGAATGCCCTGCTGCGAGGGGAGGGGGCGCTGTTGGGACTACAAATCCTCAGCCTCGGTGACTGCCAGGCCAGCTTTGGGGCCCTTCCTCCACTCCCTGGCAGGACCGGGCCTCTGACCTGTCCACCTGCCTCTCTTCCCTCTCGGCAGCCTCCCTGGCATCCATAGACGTGTGCAAACGCCCCTTTGCAGGTCAGCTTTTCCTACTCACAGCCACATTCCCCCCCAGGCCAGCACTGCCTGAGTACTTCCCAGGAGCATGGCGTGGATACTATCACCATCCCCATTATACAAAGGAGAAAAGGGAGGCTCAGAGAAGCTAAGCAACTTCTTCAAGGTAACCGAGCTGGTGGGTGGTGGCTCCAGAATTTGAACCAGGCATTCAGGTCCCAGAGCCCCGGCTTGTGCCGCAGCCCTGGGGATAGGAACTGCCATTGCGCCCATTTCACAGACGAGGGAACTGAGCTCCAAGATGTGAAGTAACTGACCTGGGTTGGACCCAGGCTCCCTGTCCCAAAGCCTTGCCCCAGACACACCGAGGTCCTGAAGGTGAACAACCAGCGGCAGACCATCCTGACATAGGCCCCAGTGCCAGGCAGTTCCAAAGCCCCACCTCCTCCTCCTGGGCCAGGCCCGTGGGCTTTGACAGTGCCCTTCCTTTCAGCCCCTTACCCCACAGAGTCCGAGAACACAGCCCACAGCCCCCTACCCCGCCGCACACTGCCCCTTGAACTGTCAAGGCCGCCACTGCCCTGTCTGGGTTTCCCTGGTGAGAAACCCAACAGTGTGCAGAGCCCTGAGTCAGAAAGGTAGGAGGCAGATGGGCTCCTACTGCCTACTAGAACTGTGAGAAGGCACTGGACCAGCTGCTGCTGCACCCCAGCACCTAGGACAATGCCTGGCCCACATCAGCCACTCGCCAAGCATTTGTTGAATGAATGAATGAATGAATGAATGATGGAACTGGAGAGATGCACCCTGTCCTGGAGGGAGCTCGGTCCCCAGCTACCTCCCCTTCTCTGGGCTGGGGACTTGCAGCTGGAGGGAGGAGCCTGGGGTTTGAGGCCTGGCCTTCCGCCTCCTGGCCGTACATCTGCAAGGCACCCTTCCCCTCCCAAGCCCAGTTTCCTCATGTACAAAATGGGAAAAATGAAAGCCTGGCAAGGCAATTGCCTTCCCGTCCCCACAGAGTGGGCACCAACATCTGTGCACTCCCTCCCCTAAACCCAGCCCCTCTGTCCTGTCCCCTCACAGCCTTTAGAAAAGCAGCCAGGCACTGGTGTCCGAAGGGGCCTTGGCACCATCAGCGCCCCTCATTCTTGCTCTCTCTCTCCTGGATGTAGGCCCCGTCTCCTGGAGGGGAGATGGTTCAAGCCTGCAGCACAGACACAGCTGTCCCTCCTCCAGAGCCGCCTACCTGCCATCCCTGAGGTGTCTCCCCTTCCTGTGGGGGAAGCTTCCTCCTCCCGCACTCGCCCGGCCCCACCTTCCCTTCCTGCTCTCCCCATGGCATCTTTCATCTTCGATCTTGGTTACTTGTGCCATATCTCCAGCTCCCCTGTGTAATCTGTCAGTATTCCTGGAGACATTCCCCAAATTCCACCCATTTAGGCTACTCCCCAGAGGGCCCCCAGTGGCCTACTCCCCGACGCCTGTCTTTATGCAGCAACTCCCTCAGCCCCGTATGTCTTGAGAGGTGCATTTCAGTCTTTGCCTGCCTAATCCTTGTTATCATCTCATCCTTGCCTAGAGAGCTCCTTGGCTGCCACATCCTCTTCTTAGTGTCTCTGCTTCACACAAGAAATTGCTGCCGTGGTGGTGCCTGCCCTAATGGCTTGATGGTTCTCCTGGTCTGTGGACTTGTGGACTTGTTCTCTCCATCTTCCTAAGTGGGATGCTGCCACTGGGCAGAGTGGGCTGGCAGGGAAATTACTGGATTTAGAGCAGGGCTGTACAGGCCACACAGGTAAACAACAGACTGCCCACACTAGAGCTCATGGTCATGCAAGTTCCTCAGTAACCAGGAGCTCAGGCTGACATGGGAGCCTAACATGAAACCAAACTCACCTTGATGGAGTGCCTGCAGGAACCAGTGACCGGGCTGGGTTTGTGGATGCAGAGCTAATCACAGGTGCATGGTCTACCCTAGAGCACTCATGCCCAGAAGAGAGCACAGATGGGAAACCAGTGAGTGGACCTTCAATCCTTCACTCCAGAAATGTGTACTGAAAGCTGATGGTCTGCTGGGGACACCCAAAGACTTGCTTTCATAGTGTGTACATGCCAGCTTTCAACAATGGCTGGAGGAGCAGTTCTGCCAAAGAGATGGGAGAGTGCCGAGAAGTGAGTGAGCAAGTCCGCCAGAGGGAGGAGAGGTGATCTCTGGCCGGATCTTAAAGAGTTGATGCGTCCCAGACAGAAATAGAAAATGAGGAAAGGGTGTTCTAAGCAGCGGTAACAGCATGTGCAGAAGCCCAGAGACAGGAAGGAACAAGGCAGGCTGGGGGAATCTCATGCAGTTTTGTATGACTGGTGCATGTACAGGGGAGGTTGTGGTAGTTAAAAGACGTCCACAAATTCTTTGACATTCCTCCCTTCAAAAGACAGAGGCTCATTCTCTTCCTCCTGAATGTGGGCAGGACTCAGTAACTTACTTCTGAAGAATCACATATGATGGAAGCAGTAATGGATAACCTCTGAGACTAGATCATAAAAGACACTGTAGCTCCCTCCTTGTTCCTTCTGGGATTGCCCTCTCTGGGAGAACCCAGCCCAGGTCATAAGGACACTCAAGCAGCTCTCTGGGGAGGCCCACATGGAGAGGAACCAAGACCTCTCACCAACAGCAGGCACAGGCTTGCCAGCCTGTGAGCCAGCCATCAAGGAAGTGCATTCTCCAGCCCCAGCCAAGCCTTCAGATGACACAACCCCCCAACATTGTGACGCAATCTCATGAAAAACCCCAAGCCAGAACCACCCAGCCACCTACAGAGACTGTGAGATGTTTATTGTTTGTTCTTGAAAGCCGCAGTGTTTTGAAGTCGTTGGTTACTCATCCAGCGTTGCTTTGAGGCATGACCCTGAGGAAGGGAGGGGCATGCTTAGGCTCGAGTTTAATGGGCTGAAATCGTGTTAGAGACTTGGCTACATCACTTCTCCTTTTTGGGGGCCTCAGTTTCCTCATTTGTCCAATTCATAGGCTGGACCAGAAGATTTCTAAGCTCTTCACCAGTGCACACCCACCCACATGCCTGCGAGACACATTGCTATGGTCCGAATGATCGTTTCCTCTCAAAAAAGGCATAGGTTGAAACCTAATCTCCAATGTGATGGTATTAGGAGGTGAGGACTTTGGGAGGTGACAGGTCATGGGAGCTCCATCCTTATAACAGGACTAGTACCCTTATGAAAGAGACCATAGAGAGCTGCCTTGCCCCTTCCTCCATGTGAGGACACAGCTAGAAGGCACCGTCTATGAAGCAGGAAGCACCTTCACCACACGCCAAATCTGCCAGTACCTTGATCTTGGACTTCCCACCTCTAGAACTGTGAGAAATACATTTCTGCTGTTTATAAGCCACTCGGTCTATGGCTCTTTGTTTTTGTTTTTTTAGAGACGAGGTCTTGCCATCACCCAGGCCAGACTGCAGTGGCACAATCATAGCTCACTGTCACCTTGAACTCCTGGGCTCAAGTGATCCTCCCCACCTCAGCCTTCTGAGTAGCTGGGACTACAGATGCGCTGGGACTACAGATGCTCTACGGGTGGAGACAGGGTCTCACTTTGTTGCTCAGGCTGGTCTCAAACTCCTGGCCTCAAGTGATTCACCCACCTCAGCCTCCCAATACAATATTTTGTTATAGCAGCTGGAACAGACTAAGACACACAGCAAGTGAGGTGGTTGCTTCTTTAGGGGATTTGGGGTCCCAGAAAGGAGGTGAGGAAAGTTGCTGGCCATACACCTACTGAAAGAGGGGGTCTTGGGAGAAGACAGACACAGCCTCCCGCCTTTTCTGACCCACAGGGACTCAGGGAGATGAGAGCACGTGCATTAAGAGCCAGATGGGGGCAGAGAGGAGTGGTGGCCTGAGGGACGTCCACAGAGTTAGGAAGGCGGGACCTCCAGTGGGACCCTCATCTCAGCCTGGCTGACCACTCGCCCTTTGGCCAAGCCTGGGAAGGAACGCTGGGCTGGCACTCACATCCATTCATTATTCCATTTAATCCTCACCACAACCCTGCAAGGAAGGTTTTTTTATTCGTATTGATTTGCTTATCGATTTAGACCCAACCTTGTTCTAGAAAGGCTTTAAGGTGGCTTATAGGTATTTTCAAAACAGCAAGAGAGCAAGAGTGAAAAATGAGGCACAGAGAAGAGGAGGAATCAATGGCGGGTACTAAGAATGCATGCACCATGTGACCACATGCCAGGCTGGGCCGAGCGGGGCTCTGAGCTTTCTCACTGAGAGCCGACGTGAAAGGAGAGCCAGTCAGTTCACAGCGCCCACGGGACACGTGTAAGTCTAAAAGGATCAGCTTCTCAGGAGTACAGCTGGTTTGGCCCTCAGACGAGGCAAGAATTTTCCCAGGGGTCTTTATTAAAAATGACAGTGTAGCCTAATTGATAACACTAGATCCTTATAATAAATGGGGTTTGAGTGTCTGTTTCTTATAATAGCATCAAAGTACGATTCAGCAAATGCAGTTCTATAAGGACTCACACCAGGAACTAAGTAGGGAAGAGGGAAAAGGCAGAGGCAGACTCCAGGCAGGCCCAGTGTATGCAAACATGCTGGGGCATGAGAGAGCCTGGTATGACTGGGGAGGAGCAGAGGCTCTGGGAAGCAAGTGTCAGCTGGGAGAAGCCTCACACAGGCCGGGGAGAGTGATGGGATAGAGCAGAGAGGGCTGTGATCTGACCATCTTTTTAATTATTTTATTTATTTATTTAGAGACAGCAACTCACTCTGTCACTCAGGCTGGAGTGCAGTCACTCAATCATAGCTCACTGCACTGTTGAAATCCTGGGCTCAGGTGATCCTCCTCTCTCAGCTTCCTGAGTAGCTGGGACTACAGGCGCATGCTACCATGCCTGGCTAATTTTTTAAAAAATCTTTTTGTAGAGACAGGGTCTCACTATGTTGTCCAGGCTGGTCTCAAACTCCTGGGTTCAAGTGATCCTCCCACCTCAGCCTCCCAAGTAGCTGGGACTACAGGCACGGGCATTGCGCCCGGCTCCGACCATCTTTCAGGCTTTGTTCTGGAGCACCAAAGTTTAAAGAGGAAAGACACAACCCCCAGGCAGGCAGGCAGGCAGCAGGTGATGCCAAGGGCCAGTCAAGAGATGAGAGATGGCCCAAAGCTGGGTGTGGAACTGCCCCACCCTGGCCAGCCAGCCCACAGCCGGAAGCAGCCCACATTGTTTAAATGAAGACAGGAAAGTGAATTTGGGGCCCCAGCAGAGGCCAGAGGAAAACAGGTGCACCTTGGAAGCCTCAGGAAAATGCAGCCTGATGGCAGCAAAGCAGGTGGTAGAAGGAGCCTGCACCTGCAGAGAGAAGGACCAGGTTCAACTCCTGCTTCTGCTATTGACCAACCATGGACCTGGAGAAGTTCTGCACCTGAGAGCTTCAGGTGCCCTATTTGTAAAATAACTACCACGTGGGACTTTGGAGAAGCTTGTGAGTTTATGTACTTAAGCTTCTGAATCACAACCTCCATTTAGCAACATTCAAGAAATGCCGGCTGTTGTCCCTGCCCTAAGCACAGCCTAAGCAACCCTAAGGCTCTGTTGTTTCAAGCTTTCCCACGAGGGGGCGCCAGAAGCCTTCCCTGGACCTGGATGCATCAACCACATCGCGAACTAGTAGAACAAAGCTATTCTCTCTTTTTTTTTTTCCTTTTTGCTCCAATTGACTTCCTACCTTGCCAATACTTGTCTCATCTTTCCCAGATCCCTTTGAAATAAAGTTTATCATGTCTTCTGCCCCTGGTCTGCGTGGAAACCCCCCAAAAGCACCATCTAAGCCTTTCCCCATCAGTTTTCCCGGAGCCCTGGGCCACCTTCATCTGCCTCAGACCCAGTCATTCCTGCCTGTCCTCCTCCCACGTGTCTTGTCAAATGCCCTGAAGTGAGGAGATGGCCGGGATGTGTCTGAGCAGAATGAGACATCCTGAGGAACTGCCGTCCTGGAAGCGGGCGGGATCTGCGACTGGAAGGACAAACAGCCAAGCCCAGGGCAGCCGGGGCCTGTCCCAGCCTGGAGAAGCGGAGCCAGGCAGGGGTCCAGAAGGAGGGCAGGGGCAGGACAGTGACAAGGGCACCATGACAGATCCCCAGAGCCAGACCCGGGACAGCGCTGGGGAGATACAGGGCTGGGGCAGAAGCTGAAGGGCGGGACGAAGTCCCAGACTTCTGACAAGCACCTGGGGGATGCGGGGATGCTGGTCCAGGGAGCACTCACGGAGAGGCCAGGGTGCTGAGGACAAAGCCCACAGCTGGGTGTCACAGGGGAGACTTGGCTCTACTCAGTTAAACTGTGTGGTCTCTGGCAAGTCATGTAACCTCTCTGGCCTCAGTTTTCTCATCTGCAACATGGGGATGGAAAGCGGCACTTATGTTGCAGGATCTGATGGGAGAGGTGCCCCTGCCTACTCCCTCACCTCTGCTGACATTCCTCCAGTTTCCCAGACCCCTCCTGACATCCACAGGACCTGTGTACTTGCTGTGGCTTCTGCCTGGGATACTCTTCCCTCACCTTCACCTAGGAAATGCTATTCATCCTTCACACCTCAGTCTACAAACACCTCCCCTGAGCCTGAGTCAGCTGCTCTGTCTGCAACAGGCTCCCAGCATCCCCACTTTTACTTTTCGGCACAACCCAGGCTTCTAATAAAATACAGGTGCACCGGATGTGATGAAGTACTGACTCTGGTGAACGTCCATCTCCCTCTCCAGACCATAACCTCCCGGCAGACACTCTCCTTCACTTTCCCTTGTACCCTGGCACATTGCAGGGACTCAGTAATTTTTAGCTGAATGAACTAAAATGGATCCTTAGGTGAGTCCTCTGCTCTAATCCCTCTCCATTTTCCAAAACAAGTAGTTAGGACTGGCCAAGGGAGCGGCAGGAGCTCAGGGCCAGACAGGCTGGCTGTGCATGGCGAGAGACCACAGCTCCCCACCTATGCTGCGGCTACTTGTACCTGCTCTGCCTAACCAGGCAGCAGACCCAGTGAGATGCGGGCTCAGAAGGGGAAGGCAGGCATGAGCAAGCACTTGTTATTATGGATGATGTATCAATCGCACCTCTTCCCTTCACACATCCTTCAGGATATTAACAACCAAACACCCTCAAGTGGTTCCAAGTTCACACCAGCTCAAGGCAAGGGCCCTGCAGACAAAGCCTGAACCCCATCACCAAGATCAAGCGCCCCAGGAGGCAAGCTCCACCAAGAGCAGCCCCCACTTGGCCTGGAAGCATCAGGCAACCCCAGTCGGCTGCCCGCCCCTGAAGACAAGGGGGCTGCCAGGCCCACACTCTGACTTGGCACCATCCCCAGGCACCCCGCTCTGGCCGCCCCTCCTCCTGCACACTCTGCCAATCCCCCCATCTTCTACCAGGGGTGGAGGAGGCAGGGATTGGGGAAGCCGAGGTCAAGACCCCATGTTCTGGCTGCTAATCTGCCTTCACGCTCTAACCTGATTGGTCCCTGCTGGCAGACCAGCCTCTAAGGGGATTAGCAGTGGGGGCAGGGGTGGGAGTACACAGAGGGCTGCTGGGCACCTGCCAAGGCTGGACTGGGTTCTGGGTTCTTGCTGCCCACTTGGGTGCCACTGCAGGGCACAGGCCTTACTTTGTCTGCCTTTCATGCCACATGGAAGCTCTGGGCAGCCTGGCCTGTCCCCTCGGCCCCCTGCGGCCTGAGTGGTTACCTTGAACCAGGGCACCCCAAGGGTTCCAGGGCACCTCATCTGGGGGCTTAGATCCTTGTCAGAAGATGGTTGGATTAAGGACTCAGGCTCTGGCCTCATGCACATCTTCTAACCCCCAAGCCTCAGTCTTCTCATGGTAAAATGGGAATAATTATCATATGGCTTAACCACAGCTGAGTGTGGGACCTCAGCCAGGACTGGCAGAGTTGGCTGCCATTGCCCACACTTTAATAATTGTCTTTTGGGCTCTGTAGGGAGGAAGAGGGAGGGTAAGGGCCTGGGAGTCAGGAGGCCGAGGCTCAAGGCCGCCAACCCACTCCATGACCTCTGGCAGGACCACAGTTAGTTCCCAACATCTGCAACAATACTGACCTCCCAGGGATGCTGGGAGGATGGGATGACATGCTGTGTGTGTCACACACTCAGCGTGCCCACTGGTAGCTGGTGCCAGCATGGGGCAGCCTCACACAGCTGTTATCAATAAGTGGCTGCCTGGGACTCCACTGCAGATAACTCAGCAAGTGAGTCCCTGGCACCCAGTGGATTGGCAGCATTGTCATCACCGAGAAGTTTGAGAGGAAAGCAGATTTTCTGGGTCCCACCTCCTGAGTCTGAACTTGCATTTCAGCAGGATCCCTCAGTGTCTCAGGTGCACACTGAAGTCTAAGAAGTGCTGCCTCCAGCAGAGGAAAGGTGTAAAATATTTTAATGTCCCCAGCTGGAACCAAAGCAAACTGGATTATAACCTCTGTACTGGTTAGCATTTCAAAGCAAGGGTTTGAGGTGCCAACTCCTATTCTTTTGGGGCTGAGGTGGGGAGACTTAGACACAGACACCCCTAGTGAGTGGAGAGAGGGAAGAGCAGCTACCAACCCCTCAGCTGCAGCTCACCAAGGCCCGCCTTCTTGAGGAACAGAAAAGGCACTCACAGGGCTGATGGGGGGCAGGGACCAGCCACTACATTTGTCCCACAGACCCTTCCTGCATTTCTGCCAATTTGCATGGAAGACGCCTGAGGGCACGGGTGAGGAGCAGGTGTGGGGCTCCCCGGTGAATCAGCTCCAGCACTCACAGCAGAGGGAGACTTGGCATCTCCAGCATGGCCAGGAGGTCAGGAGTCCCAGCCCTGGCTCCCTGCTCAGGTCAGGGAATGGGAGACAGACTCCTAAGGGCTGTCTGTGCTCCAGGTCCCTGCTGCAGGATGGCTTGGCAGGAGGGAGGCTATCAGTACCCGTGGGTGGGATGCTGGGATGCACATGCTGCTCGGAGATGCTCCTGGGATCTCGCTGGACCATCCTGCCTTTGTCTCTGCCTGTCCTTCACACCTCCCTTTAGATCCTATGCCTCCCACCTAGAAGGGGAATTAATTCTGCAAGTACCCCTCCCTGCCTGCTCTCTCCAGCCCAAGAAACAACACTCAAGTGCCCCAGATCTATCCTGTGTGCATACTGCATGTGTGCACGCCTGTCTCCAGGTCAGGGACTAGGTCTAATTCACCTTCAAGGTGGGTTCTAGAGAGCATTCGATGATAAGAACCTGAATCGTGCTGCCTTGGGCCTCAACACAGAGGTCAGGGCTTTGTCCACTCACAAACCTCAGGTGCTCCCAGAAGATGCAAGTAGAAAGCTCATCAGTCAGCTAATTCTCAGTGTGAATTGGTTTGTTTCATCTTCTCCAGAAGTTCAAGCTCGGGTAGGGGCCAGGGCCAGGGTGCAAAGCAGACCCAGCAGTGGTGTCAAAGAGACCACACTGGTGCAGTGAAGGGGGAGTGGGTCCCACCCGCCACAAGCCCAGTTTCCTTTAATCTGGTCCTCTACTTCTCCATCTTGTGAAAATACAGGATGGAACAAGGGGCCGTGGCTCACACCTATAATTTCAGCACTTTGGCAGGCTGAGGTGGGAGGACGGCTTGAGGCCAGTTTGAGATCATCATGGGCAACATAGTGAGACCCCGTCTCTCCAAACAGTTAACAAAATCAGCCAGACATGGTGATGCATGCCTGTAGTCCTAGCTACTCGGGAGGCTAAGGCAGGAGGATTGTTTGAGCCCAGGAGTTCAAGGTTACAGTGAGCTATGATCATGACACTGCACTCCAACTTGGGTGACAGAGTGAGACTCCATCTCTTAAAAAAAAATCACACAGGACAGGATAGATCCTGGGAGCTGCCTTTGCCACCTCCTCTGGGCTTGGCTGCAGTCCTTTGAGTGGCAAGTTCCCCTTCCTAATCCTGGGTGCTCTCCTGCCCCCCTTCTCTGCAACCCTGACTGCCCTGAGCCAGACCAGCTGGAGCGGATGGCAGGGTCATCAGATCAGCGAGCTTCCCTAAAGGAAGTCTCAGGGCGCAGTAGCTAGTCTGGGAGCGGAGCCCTGCAGCCTGGATTCAAAACGAAGCTCAGCACCAACTGGTGCCTCTTTGGGCCTCAGTTTCCTTTTCTGTAACATAAGTTTGTAAGAGGAGACTGGCACACAGTGGGTGACCATCAGTTGTAATGTCCATGAGGCTTCCGACTGCCGCTACTAAATCCTGAGTGGTACAGCTCTGTGACTCTGACTGAAGAAATGACTGCTCCTTCTCCTTTACCACCTCTCCCACTCCTAAAAGAATGATAAGATTCACGGAATTAAAGCTCACACATGCTCTGTGAGGTCTGGAGATTTTTTTTCAATTATTGAACTACAGTCCGGGCACAGTGGCTCATGCTTGTAATCCCAGCACTTTGGGAGGCCGAAGCAAGAGGATCACTGGAGCCTAGGAATTTGAGGCAACCTGGGCAATATAGCAAGACCTGGTCTCCACAAAAATGTTTTTAAATAATTAGCCAGGTGTGTTAGTGTGCCTGTGGTCTCAGCTACTCAGGAGGCTGAGTTGGGAGGATTGTTAAGCCAAGGAGGTGGAAGCTGCAGTGAGCTGTGATCATGCCACTTCACTCCAGTCTGGGCAACAGAGTGAGACCCTATCTCAAAAATTTAAAAAATAAATAAATAAAATAAAATGTGGAACAGCCAGCATGGTTCCAGGGAACTCCTGATGTCCAAGTTCCTGCAGGTGGTTTGGGGGCCTGACACTGTGGATGGTGGGGTCTGAGCTTTGCCCTTATTCATCCCACCCACATTTACTGAGCACCCAGTATGTGCCAGGTCCCATCAGCTGGAGAAGTGCGCCCCTTCCCTGCCCACTGCAAAGCCGCAAACCCTCCTGTGGCAGCACCCTCCTTCTCCCTCCACCACCACCAGAGTTAATGTTGCAGAAACCTCATCAGGCAGAGATATTAAGCAGCCTTGAATGGCCGCAACATAAAAGCACCCAGGGTAACATTTCCTTGAACCAGGCTGTTTGCTATGCAGCTACTGAGCATGCGTTCCCACAACAGAGATATCAGGGGCACATCCCACAAGGCAGCCCTGCTTTGAAGCGAAAGTTCAGCCCTGCCAAGGAAGAGCAGCTCAGAAGCTAGAGTCCCACTAAGCAGCGAGAGGCTCAGGGGCACACAGGAGACACAACCAGCTTCGTCCTTCAACTCTGCCAACAGCAAATGGCAGATATGAGTCCCAGCCACCAAGGCAAGGGCACAGCAGCAGGCAATGGTGGTGAATGAAGCAGGCAGAGGAATGCAGGCCCCTCTGCATGTGAACAACAGGGCAAGGCCTCCAGGCTTACTCAACACCAGGTGCTGGGCGCGGAGACCTTGGAGGCCCCTGGTGACCTGCTAGTCCTGGGCGGGAATGCACCAGGGAGTATGAGAGCCAAGGCTCCTGTCCCAGGCACCTACAAGGAACAGTTAGGACCTGTGACTTCAGAGGTTCCCAGGCCAGACACACAATGGTTGGGGCAGGGGAGGTGGTGCAGGAGGACAAAGAATTGATGTATAGAGAAAAGGACATGAGCTTTGGAGCCAGACAACCCTGGGCTTGACTCCAAGCCCTACCATTTACTGCCTGTGTGACCTTGGGCAAGTTACTTAACCTCTCTGAGTCTGGTTACTCATAGGTAGAGGAGGGTTAATCACATCTCCCTCTTGCTGAGTTGCGAGGATTAAATACCACAAGTACCACTTATATAAAGCTCAAAATAGGCAAAACTAATCTATGCTGTTGGAAGTCAGGATTGTAGTCAGTCGGGATGGGGGGTGCAGGGATTTGTGGCTGGAAGGAGGTACGGGAGGCTTCTAGGAACTCATGATGTTTTACTTTTTGATCTGGTGCTGGTTACATGAATGTGTTCACTTTGTGAAAATGTGGTGAGCTGTACACTCATTGGCACACTTTTCAGAATACATGTTATACTTCAATTAAAAGTCTTAAAAAGTAACATGGGAAGCACTGATTCCAGCACCTGGTGCTTTGTAGGCATTCAACAAATGCCAGTGCCCTCCCTCTCCGGTCCCTGCTGGAGGAGACAAATGCGGAAAAAATCTGCCAAGTGACAAATACTCCAAGAAGCCAGGCTCACAATTTTAAGCAGTGGGGAGATTCCCAGGCTGAGAGGAAACTGCACGCAGGACAGTGTGGCAGAAACAATCCCCAGCCAACAGTAAAGAGGGACTGGGGCCAGCTTCCAACAGTCACGGAGGCGGAAATGGGAAAATGGGCACTACTGTGCAGATATGAGTATCTGACTCTGCCAGGTGAAGATGCTGCATCTTCCAGAGTCTCTAACACAGCAATGCCAGTTCAGATTCTGTGTCTTCCTGGAGAACAGGCACAGCACCCTGCTCTGGGACAAGACTTTCAGGTCATGGGGTAGAACTACAGGAGCAAGGATCTGGGAGAGCCAGGGCTGGAGTGTGGGAAATAGGCCAATGGAATAGCCTTCAGAGTAGGTCCAAATGCCTTCTCTGCCTTGTTGCAGGAAGCAATGAGGGTAGGTTATAAAATAGAGTGAGAAAACAGAAATCAAAGGAGTAAAAAAAATAAAGACAGAAATAGGTAGAAATATCAAACAAAAGAGAGGTGCAGCCTGCAAAGCCCTTTGCATCTGCTACCAATGGGCCCTGGACTTCTCACAGCCTAGGGGTACTGCGGGGAGTGGTATCTTACACAATTTACCAAGACTATGGATAAAACAGCTTGGGAGCAGAGTGGCCTTTCCTGGGTCTAAAACCAAGCACAGAGGCCTCCTACAAGTCTCTATAAAGAGATGATCACAGGACATCGTTTCCTGCAAGGAGCTCCCCGCTACGCCCTGCCAAAAAATAGAGATGACTGTGGGAGAGAAAAGCAATACCCTCACTAGCATCCCCAGTGGGGGCCCAGGAACACTCAGCCACACCTTCCAAGTCACATGAAGCTAAGTCACAGGTCAGCTAATCCTGCAAAGGATCAGTTTGCTAAATTTCTTTGTTTCCTTTAACAGTTTGGTTTTAGTTGGGCAGTTTCCCATTTCCCTTCACAATAGCCTTTTAAGGACAGTCGGATTGCCCCACTCCAGCCTCTTCCTGTAGGAAGACTACAAGCTCCACCATTCCTCTGTAGGAAGAGGCTGGGGCGGGTTCACTATAGTTCAAACACCGGAGCTGGGGCAGAAACAAATGGAACAGTTCTTAAACTGCTGTAATAAAGACAAAATGCAAACCAGTCGACTCACACCAAATAGTTAAAAGAAGTAAATCAATTTGACGTATTGGTCATTTGACAAATTGGCCATTCCATGAATTGACTTTTGGGCAAATTGGCTTTTAGCAAAAATGGCATTTGGCAAATTGGTCTGCTTCTGTCACAGCAATGCGTTTCACAGAGCAATTACTCACACGCTCCCAGCCCGGGCTTATGGCCTGGTACCCGATCTCAGGAGAAGTCGTTCTGCAGGGTCAGTGCTACCACCTACTACACTGCTCTTTGCTGGACTGGCTCAAGCCAGGTGGGTTTTAGGGTATTTTGAAGAATGCACAGGCTATGCAGCAGGCAGGCCACCCTTCACACGCATCACTTTTCTCAGGAAAGCTCATCCAGACTCTGAGGGGCAGACTCTTTGGGTTCTCCCGGTTGAGGGCCGGGGTGGGCCTGGGGCTGGGAAAGGCAGGATTTAATGTGGTTTGAAAAGAGAGAGAACTGAGGAGATGAGTGACAGGGCTGGGCAAGTATAACCCAGGCTGTGCTGGGGGAAGGGGCTCTGCTGAGAGAAGTGACCAGGGCAGAGGGGCTGCGAATCTGAGCTTCTCCAGGGAGAAGCTGGAAGCCCCACCAACGTGGCAGGACAGCTAATGTCAAGACTGACGTCTGACTTGAAGTCATATCTGGAGCAGCCCACCAATGAGGCCAGCAGAGCACCACTGGGTCCCTGGGGCATTTTCATTCCCTCTTCCTCAGGGGAAATGGGGTCTATTTCTCTACCAAAAAGACCATGCCCCATTCTTCCACACCTCAGTCTTCTACAGGGCTGTCACACCCTGTCAGTCTTGGCTTCAGGAGTTTCTCAGAAGAAAGAAGGGGCTTGAGGGATTGGAATAGCAAGAGGTCAGCTTCCCCAGGACATCTGCAGCCCCTGAGGCCCCTTCCACATGCACAGACAGGGATGCTCAAAGGGAATAAGACCCTAACTACTTTCCAGGCAGGCAGAAACACAGAGCCCTGACTGTTAGAGGAGCAAGGAAGGTTTCCAGTTGGCTGAGGGTGATCTGCAGGTGGCCACAACAAAAGCCCAGAGGAGCTACGAGGAACCACAAGGAGTCGCTGTCTGGGGAGCTGTCCGTGGTCCTGAATCCATCCGGCGGCTCTTCCTCTGCTCAGGGCTAAAGACTCACCTTGGATCCCAGCCACCTTCAACCTGCTGGCCCATCTGGCCCACACATCAAACCTTGTCTACTCAGCTCTTCTTTCTCCAAAGCCTACAGAGAGTCTGATCCATAACACACACCCAGAAAGACAGGATAGCTTCTCTATGAGCCTCAAGGGACCCACCCTTAGACTCCTAGGAGAGGCATGTGCTGAGTGCAGTGCACATCACTAAGCTACTTCCATATGGGGTGAAGCTGAATCCTTCCCCAGTTTCCACTTCTCCAGAAGTCAGACCTCCCCGGTGCCTGCCTGGACACATGCAAGCACAGAGAGGTGCTGAGAGGGCATTTGGACACAATCCAAATCCTTGCACAAAAACTGTTCACTTTACTCCTAAGACATGAATGATTGTGACTGGCTCTTGTGTAACACACAATTGTTATTAGTGGTGGTGGTGGTGGTGATGATAGTGGTGGTGGCAACATTTATCGTGCATTTATTATGTGTCTGGCACTGTGCTAGGAATTTTATATGTTTTATATACATGATCTCATTTAATTCTTTTATTTTTTATTTTATTTATTTATTTATTTATTGAGACGGAGTCTTGCTCTGTCGCACAGGCTGGAGCGCAGTGGCATGATCTCGGCTCACTGCAAGCTCCGCCTTCCAGGTTCACGCCATTCTCCTGCCTCAGCCTCCCAAGTAGCTGGGACTACAGGCGTCCGCCACCACGCCTGGCTAATTTTTTGTATTTGTAGTAGAGACGAGGTTTCACCGTGTTAGCCAGGATGGTCTCAGTCTCCTGACCTTGTGATCCGCCCTCCTCGGCCTCCCAAAGTGCTGGGATTACAGGCGTGAGCCACTGCGCCCGGCCTCATTTAGTTCTTAAAACAACCTCATGAGACACATGCTCTCATCACTCTGGTGTGAGATGTTAATAGTCAGAGAGAATGCGTGTGGGAGGGGGCAGGGAGTAAATGAGAACTCTCTGGGCTTTCTGCTGAATTTTGCTGTGAACCTGAAACTGCTCTAAAAAAGAAAGTCTACTGTTTGTTTGTTTGTTGTTTGTAGAGACAAGGTCTTACTCTGTCACCCTGGCTGGAGTCCAGTGGCATAATTGTAGCTCACTGCAGCCTGGGTTCAGGCAATCCTGGGCTCAAACAATTCTCCTGCCTCAGCCTGCAGAGTAGCTAGGACTCTGGGCACACCCCCACCATGCTCAGCTAATTATTTTTATTTATTTATTTATTTTTTGTAGCAAAGGGGTCTCACTATGTTGCCCAGGCTGGTCTTGAACTCCTGGCCTCAAGCGATGCTCCCACCTCAGCCTCCCAAAGTGCTGGGATTACAGGCATGAGATACTGCACCTGGCCAGTCTATTTTATTAAAAGTACTCTGATCATGCCTATTTTCCAGATAATGTAACTGAGGCATAGTAACTTTCTCAAGCTGCCTAACTGCAGAACCCACAAGCTAACCCATTATGCTACACAGGCACAACACATTAGAATCTTCAAACTGATGGGCAAGTGTATGGGGATGCTTCTGGAAGCGTATGTATGTCGGCAGTGACACTTGATGGAGGAGCTTGGAGGGAGGAGGTGAAAGCCTGGAAAGCAGAGTACGATCGTGAACATTCATAATGTTGACATGGAGTCATCAGGGGAAGGTGAAATTCTGTTCAGGGCCCTCTGTTTTAGAACTTAGATGCTTGTATAATAAATTCTAGACATATTCTCATAAAAAATGGCATACGGTTCACATGTTTTCCCTGAGCGGCCGTGCTGCAGAGAGTGTGGAGTGTCAGCCCCTGTCTGCGATGAGCATTGCCTGGGGACTTCTCCTTGCCTCCCAGGATTCCTGTAAGTGTCTCAGGAACTGTCACTCCTTCCAAACCCCTGCAGGTTTGAAAGGCAAAGAGGCAGGCATTGGAATCTTGTGGTGGGAGGCTTCGATCAGACGTCCCTTACAGACATGCAGCTGCATTTGACACTGCTTCCTCGAGGCCTCCGAGAATGAAGAGTGTGGTGGGAGCAGCTTGGAGGGAGGATCTGAGGCCATCAACCCCTGACTTCTCACAGTCGTTGGCACACCTCTGGGCCACCACCCAGGAGCCCTCAGCAGGAGTGACACCAGGGCTCCTGGCCCCAGTCTTCACCTAGTTGTGGAAGTGATGGCCAGCTCTGCAAAACCTGAACACAGAGGGCACCTACACCTCCTGGTGTGGTGGCTGCAGCCAAATTCTGGGGGAGACAGGAAGAGGGTGGGTGGCTCTGACCACCATTGTGAATATCAGAAACTGTTCAGGGCTCAGGAGCCTTCATCTTAGCATCCAATTTGGCCCAACTCCTGATTCTCTAGAAGTGGTGGAAATTTTCTCCAACTTCTAGAGAATAGCTCTCACAGCCATGCCCTCCCCCAGGGAAGGGTTGGTGCTGCCAGGCACCCTGCTGCCTGCCTCATTCTCTCCATCCCTAAACCAGGGGTCCCCACCTGGGCCGCAGAGCCACAAAGGCCACACAGCTGTTGCAATATCTGGGTATCTTCATGCACCCCTAGCACTGTGTGCAGAGTGAATGAGGGTTAAACACCACGGGCTTTACCTCTGGGAGCCTTATTTTCCATGTCTGTAAAACGGGAGAAAGTAACAGTCATGGCTGGTGGTTTAATAAACAGGAGCTCTTGCTATTTCTTTTCTTTTCTTTTCTTTCTTTTCTTTTCTTTTCTTCTTCTCTTTTCCCTTTTCTTTTTTCTTTTCTTTTCTTTTCTTTTCTTGTGAGACAGAGTCTTGCTCTGTCACCCAAGCTGGAGTGCAATGGCTCGATGTCAACTCACTGCAATCTCCACCTCCTGAGTTCAAGCAATTCTCATGCCTCAGCCTCCCGAGTAGCTGGGATTGCAGGTGAGTGCCACCACGCTTGGCTAATTTTTTGTATTTTTAGTAGAGACAGGGTTTTGCTATGTTGGCCATACTGTTCTCAAACTCTTGGCCTCAAGTGATCTGCCTGCCTTGGCCTCCCAAAGTGCTACGATTACAGGCGTGAGCCACTGCACCCGGCCACTGTTACTTTTCTTTCTTTTTTTCTTTTTCTTTTTCTTTTTTTTTTGAAACAGAGTCTCACCCTGTCGCCCAGGCTGGAGTGCAGTAGCACGATCTTGGCTCGCTGCAAGCTCCGCCTCCCAGGTTCATGCCATTCTCCTGCCTCAGCCTCCCAAGTAGCTGGGACCACAGGCACCTGCTACCACACCCGGCTAATTTTTTGTATTTTTAGTAGAGACGGGTTTTCACCATGTTAGCCAGGATGGTCTCAATCTCCTGACCTCATGATCCACCCTCCTCGGCCTCCCAAAGTGCTGGGATTACGGGTGTGAGCCACCACGCCTAGCGTTACTTTTCTTATACCTCCCATGTGGGTGCAGATGCCCTTGAGGGCAAGTAAGATAGAGATTCAAAGACACTGCTGGACTCCTAAGGTCTTCTTCAAAAACATGATGTATTTCCTCAGTCACTTCCTAACTACTGTACCCATGCTTTTTCTTCTTAGCGTGTACTTTTTTTTTTTTTTTTTTGAGATGGAGTCTCGCACTGTCACCCAGGCTGGAGGACAGTGACACGATCTTGGCTCACTGCAACCTCTGCCCCCCAGGTTCAAGTGATTCTCCTGCCTCAGCCTCCTGAGTAGCTGGGATTACAGGCTCATGCCACCACACCCAGATAATTTTTGTATTTTTAGTAGAGATGAGATTTCACCATGTTGGTCAGGCTGGTCTCAAACTTCTGACCTCGTGATCTGCCTGCCTCAGCCTCCCAAAGTGCTGGGATTATGGGTGTGAGCCACCGTGCCCAGCCAGCACTTACCATAGTTTTAATCAATCAATTATTTATGAAATTATGTAATTAATATCTATATCCTTCATTTAATCTTGTGTTCCAGAAGGGAAGGGCCATGGATGTTTACTTTATGCCTAGCAAAGAGGTGGGATGTAATCAATATTTGATGATTATCTTTGGGTACCAAAAAGGTCAAAACTAGCCCTTGGGAGGGGTCTGCGATGTTTTGACATTAACAAACAGGTCCTTCACCACTCTTAGAGTGGCCAAAAGCCAGAGAACTGACAACGCCAGTGGCAAGAATGTGGGGCAACTGGAACTTTTGTCCCTTGCTGGTGAGGATATGAAATGGTACAGCCACTTCAGAAGATGGTTTGGCAGTTCCTCACAACACTAAGCATACTCTCACCATATGATCCAGTGATCATGCTCCTTGGGGTTACCCAAAGGAATTACAACTTACGTTCACACAAAAATCTGTACATGGGTGTTTATGGCAGCTTTATTCCTAACTGCTAAAACTTGGAAGCAGCCAAAATGGCCTTTAGTAGGTGAATGGATGAGTAAGCTCTGGACCATCCAGACAATGGAATATTATTCAGTGATAAAAAGAAATGAGCTGGCTGGACGAGGTGGCTCATGCCTGTAATCCCAGCACTTTGGGAGGCTGAAGCAGGTGGATCACCTGAGGTCAGGACTTTTAGACCAGCCTGGCCAACATGGTGAAATCCTGTCTCTACTAAAAAAAAAAAAAAAATACAAAAATTAGCCAGGCGTGGTGGTGCATGGCTGTAGTCCCAGCTACTTGGGAGGCTGAGGCAGGAGAATCGCTTGAATCGGGGAGGCAGAGGTTGCAGTGAGCCGAGATCATGCCACTGCACTCCAGCCTAGGTGACAGAGCAAGACTCCAACTCCAAAAAAAAAAAAAAGGAAAGGAAAGGAAAAGAAAGGACTATCAAGTCAAACTGAAATGCATATGATTAAGTGAAAGAAGCCAGAATGAAAGGCTATACACTGTATGATTCTAACTATATGGCATTCTGGAAAAAGGCAAAATTATGGAGACAGTAAAAAAAAATCAGTGGATGCCAGCAGGTGGTGTGAGAGACGGATGAATACGCAGAGCACGGAGGACTTTTAGGGCGGGGGAACCACTCTGTGTGATACTACAACAGTGTATCCATGTCATTAGACATTTGTCCAGACCCATAGAGTCTGCAACACCAAGAGTGAACCCTACTGTAAACTACACACTCTAGGTGATAATGATGTGTCAACATAGAGGTATTGATTATGACAAATGTACGGCTCTGGTGGGGGATGTGATAACAGGGGAGGCTGTGCTTGTGAGGGAATGGGGAGGGGGTAAATTGGGAATCTCTGTGGCTTCTGCACAGTTTTACTGTGAACCTAAAACTGCTCTAAAAAACAAGGTCTATTAAAACAACCAAAAAAGTAAAAATAAAACAGGTACCAATCCCCTTGAAGACTAACTGGACTGGATAAGTGTATGAAGCCCCCTGCCACCACCACCCCCCAGCCCAGCCCCACACACAGCTGTCATTCCTCCAGGGGGCCTGTTCTCCAGCAAATGACAAGAGTCCCCGAACCAGGCCCAGCCTGCCTTTGTGACAGTGTTGGGCGGAAGGTCCACAGCCCCAGAAGGAAATTCTGACCATCCCCTGTAGCCCCCTCTCACCATCCTCTTGTTTGCCTCCCTGTTCCCCCAAACAAACACTTTTCCCCGTGGTCACCAGGGCCCTCCCCCGTCTCCATCCCTGCATTTGTCACATTGCATGTCTGCAAGTCTCAAGCCTCCTGATAATAACGATGGCAGCACAGCTGTGGAGAAGGATGCACCTGCCCTCTGCCAGCCTCCTGGAGGAAGGCACGCTAATGTGAGTGAAGAGCACTCCCCTGGGCCATGACCTACAAGCCAGCACAGCCATGCCATGATCCAATAGTGTGCATACAAAGGCTCGCCTCAAAGCACAGCTATCTGCCTGAGCCTCCTGATCACGCTCTCGGCTCCTGTCCTGAGCGTCTAGGGGGTACTAACATCCCTAGATCTGATTCCAGCCTGGGGAGCCCGAGGCCTCCACTCTAAGCTTGAGCTCCAACTCAGAGTTACCAGAGCTGGGCGCTGGGGGGATGGAGTCTTGATCAGCCCAGCCAATATTTCCCATTTTCATCTTTCTTCGTTTGAGAACACAGCCAGGTTGGAGAACAAGCCAGGTAAACTAAAGCCTTGCTACCCAAAGTTTGGTGAGAAGATGTGCTGTACCGGCAGTGACAGAAATGCAGAATCTCACCCAGCCCCCGAGACCTGCTGCATCAGAATCTGCCTTTAATAAGGCAATTTGTGCGTGCATTCAAGTGGCACAGCACTGGATAAGAGAGTGGTTCTCAAACTCAGCTGCACACTGGAACTATCCAGGAAACTTAAAAAATACTGTTGCCTGGACCCACCCCAGAGATTCTGATTTTATTGATCAGGGAGGGAGCCTGGGCTTTGGGATTTTTCAAAGCTCCCAGGGGATTCCACAGGGCAGCCATGGTTGAGAGCCCTCATTCTACACGTATGATCTCTAACACTATCTTCTCTGTCCCTCAAACCCCTCACTGTGTCCTTCCCCGCCCAGTGCCCCTCTTACGGTGCCACCTCTTTCTCCAACGCTTTCTCACAGTATTTTCAATGCCCCAGGATGACTGACGCTAACTAGGTGTTGAGGATGTTGGGCCTGGAAGAGTAGTTCATACTAGGTGGTGAATGACTGACAGCCCTAATTTCCATGTGGTATGTCAAGGGGAGTCCTGGCTTAGGCTAGTCCATCACTGGTGACATCTGACCAGTCTGGGAATGTAAATGAAATGCTTTGGGCATAGAGGGCTTTGCTGGTCGCCTGGATTAGCTTTTTTTATACAGCTAAACATACTATACAGGAAACAGTTATGCATAGCATGGGTGAAAGTTTGCTACTAAATTTAGACAGTTGAGCAAAGACACCTGTGTGTCTATCTGTGTGGATGTGCCCAAATCTCTGCATCCTGCTAATATTTTTGGTAGGAAAGAAAACAAAAGAAAGGGGAGTGAGTGAGGGGAGCACCTTCAGAAGCCAGGAACCAGGGCTGTGGGTGACAGGATGGCAGGGGCCCACGTCCATAAAGGAATGAAGCACTGTGTCTGCCACACCTTTTGGTGACTTGATGTCAGCATCCCCACCGAAAACCCTCCCCTCATCCTCATGAGCTGTCTTGGGGAGGATCCAGAGACCAAGGGAAGAAAGAGGCTGGATCACACTTTTTTATCAGATGAGCAGTGGCCAAACAGAAGCCAGAAGCCCCAGCCACTTGCCCAGCCTGCAGGTGCACTCCTGGGCAGCACCCTGCAAGGAGAAACTGCAGGAAAGCAATGGCTGAAGCCCTGCAGGAGCAGCAGCCAGCTCCCATGTGCCGGTGCCACCATGGTGCAGCCATCTGGGGGAAAGGCAAGGGAATCTGAGACAGAGAGAGAAAGGGAGGCAGTCCAGAGCCGGGAGACCAATAAAGAGAAAAGGGCAAAAACAGAATACAAAGGAAACAGAAGTGAAAGGAGAAAAAAAAGACAAAGAGTCAGACAGGAAGACATAGGGAGAGGCCAAGCCCCCCATGACTGGGGGTGAGGCTCTGAGCTGGGAAGCCTTGGGACTTAGCTTTTTGCAGCAGCGAGGGGTGGCAGCGAGTCCCTGTCGCACCTGACAGCCAGCTAAGGTGCAAATGAAAAGAACGCAGCGTGGGGCTGCTGGGGCCCTCGGCTCCAGGGCTCTGCTACTCCATCTCTCTGGGCTGACCAGGCAGAGAGATAATTTGCCCATGGCTGGAGGTGTCAGACTCTGAAGATGAGTGTGAAGCCTGCAGGTGACCTGCCCACAGGGATGTGTCCTGTGTGACTAATCCCGGGCAGAGGTGGGAATGGAATTCTGGCCGCTGCAGCCCTATCTCCGAATCACATCCCTGTGAGGCAGTGGAAGGTGTCCTGTCCTCACTCACAGCTTGGGGAGGGAGGCTTCTGCTGGGGGAGTAGGCTGAGGGATCAAGGCCAGCAGGGGCAGCCTATCATCGTGGAGGGGTGGGGTTCACCGGGGAGGATGGCTCATGTTCTGTCTCGTACATCACAAATCCAACAAGCATTTCACATGTCAGTTAAGGGCAGAAACTCTGGAGCCAGATTGTCTGGGTTGAATCCTGGCTCTGCTTCTCACTAGCTGGGTGACTCTGAGCTTGTCCCCTAACATCTCCGTGCCTTTCTTTCTTCTTGTATAAAATGGGAATAACAAATAGTAACAGTATTTAGCTGTGGTGGGGATTCGATAAGTAAGCATGTGAAGCATTCAGCTCAGTCCCTGCTGGCACATGTGCCTGTCACCAGCATCCTTGCCGCTGCTGTTCATCTGGGCCCTCTCCATTCTCAGGGCCGGACCACGGGCTTAGGCAGAGCAGCAACCAAGGCAAGGGAGCTCCATGCTTCCGTCCCAGTGGGGGAGCCAAAAACCACCCACATGATTTCAGAGATGGAGGAGTGTCATGAAGGAAACAGAACAGGAGCCAGGATGGAGAGAGAGCAGGAAGCAGGGGCCCCTGCAGCCCTCGTGGTTGGTGGGCTTCCCTGTCTGTCAAGGGAGAAACGAAGTGACAAGAAGCAAGGAGCCAAGCAGAGTCCTGGGAAGAGCGTCCCAGGCAGAGGAAGCAGCAGGCTCAAAGGCCGTGAGGTGGGCAAGAGCTGGAAGTGTCAGGGAATAGAAAGAAGGTGGTGGCTAGAGCCATAGGCAGGGACTGGGTCATGGAGAGCCTTGGAGGCACGGCTGGGATGTGAGTTGGACTCGAAGTGAGTTGGAGTGTCTTAGCAGGAGAGCAGCAGGGTCTGGCTGATATTTTATAAAGAGAACTGGCTTCTGGGAGGCAACTTGATTATAGGGGTGTTGGGGGGCAGTGAAAGCAAGAAGCAACCCTCTTGACAGTCTTAAGAGGTAAAATTTTAAGATGAGGACACTGAGCACTGCCACAGGGTGGAAAGGGGTGGAAGAGGGTGCCACCAACAGCTCCCTTCACTGAGTGCTTACACCACACCAGGCTCTGCACCTTGGCACTTTCACAGAAAAGATGAAATTGCAAGCCCCAAGCCATCCAGCCGGTGCTGGGACATGGCAGGCCCCGGCTGCTGCCTCCTAAGCCCACGCCCCATCCATGAAAGTGACCCTCTGCTAGTGCTGAAGGGGGTGACAAGCAAGCCCCTGGGGGAGCCCCGGTTCTGAGTATGGCTGCAGAGCACATCTGCCCCCTGCCTCACTGCCACAGGAGTGGTTTGTTCAATGTCACAGGCAGTGCTGGAGGAAAAACTACTTTGTGATATACCTGAGATCATTCATTGACATCAGCTGAGAAGATAGCTACCTGTCCTAGCAAATGTTCACTCTGGTTTGATATCCTTCTATCACCTATCCCCATACTGAGAAAGTGCTATGGATTCAAAGCACGTGCTTTGGATTCAAAAGGCAAGTGCTATGGATTCAAAGCACGAATTTGATTTTTTCCATTTCACATGAACTTTGCAGCTGCATCTGAAAACCAATCAGTGTGGATGTGCTCAGACATGCTCCATGCACCATTCCTGCCATCTTCTCCCCTGGAAAGGGGCTTCTCCTCATGTCTTTCCGTGAAGTGAGCCAGGTTCCTTAGGGGACTCCGCTTTGTCTCACTATCCACTAATGATTAGGGTCTATCCTCTGTGCAGTTACACATGAACTTGTAGATTTTTGTGTGGTAGAGTTGCAAATCATTACTGTCTGGTAGAAAAAAAAAACCTCAAGGTTTAGTTTATTAACCCTGTCCAACATTAACCAATTTTGTATTGAACTTTGTAGTTTTATTTCAGTGTTCCCTGCCTTTCACTGATGATAAGCTCTCAGCCCCCCAAATTCTCCTTGAAACAACTTTACCATCCTGCTGGTCCCTTCATTCATGAATTAAATATAAACTTTTGGCACATATCACTTTATATTTGTAGGACAGTCACATTTCTAGCTCGTCTACAGTCATACTTTGAACATGTTTTTATCTTCATTTTGCAAATGAGAACACCGAGGCTAAGAGAAGTCAAGCTGCTGGCTGAAGCGCACAGAGTTCACAGGAGCACAAACAGGGCTTGGACCCCCCTCTGTCCAATGCCAAGCCCATAGGCTAAGTGCCCTTGCAGTTCCCAAGTTGAAAAGAGCCTTAGAAATGATCTAAACAAGCTCCAGTCTTTTACAGGCCAGAACTAACTCTGAGGCCAGGAGTGGCAAGAAGTCTTGCTCACAATTCACTCACTAGTAAAGGACAAAGGGCAACCTTGGGAAAGGAATTTTTTCAGCTAACCATTGCCTCATCTTCTTACATTTATCTCAAGTCTTTGCTCAAACCAGGCCACCCACAACGAGCAAGAAAGAGTGACTAGCACGCAGTGACATTTGTGAAGCCTGCCTTCACCTGCTTGCTGTCAAGGCAGCTCTGGCACAGGTCACTGCTGAGATTGTCAAGCAGGGTTCTGAGCTGGGGCCCCTGGAGGCTCTGAGGCCTCAAGAGTGGGCTGCCCAAGGTCTATGCAGCCCCTAAAACCATGTGCAAATTGTGCATATGTGCATGGTGCATCCGATTCCCAAAGATGTCACATACCCTGCTTTGAGAGACTGTCTCTAGAAGGCTCCAGTTAGAAGCAAATGAATTAACTGGGAAGAGACATGCACTCATCTCCAAGCACTTGCATAGGTTAGCCTGCTAAAGCGGGCCCAAGGATTTGTGAATATGAGAACAATGCGATTCAAAAGTCAGCCTTTGGGGTATCTCATAGGTCAAGCACCTGAAAGGCCTTAGAAGCCATAAGAACATGTGTGAGAGGCTAAGGCCCAGAGAACTATATACCTACATGGATGCTATTTCTGGTGGCAAAAGAGCAGCCAAGGGCTAGAGGGTCTCACCCAGCACAATGGGACTCTCCCCATGAAATATCGGCTCCTTGAAGCAGGGATTCTTACCTACTGTGTTGCCAATTATTCCAAGCTTCTGGAAGAGAGACTAGTGTATAGTAGATGCTCAATAAATATTTCTTGACTGGATGAGAATTGTCTAAGAGGAAAGAAATATGCCACTAGGTGGTGATACCTATAAAATCCATGCCAAGGGTAAGACCCAAAAATGATAATAAAAATAGGAGTAACCAACACCTACTGAGTCCTTTGCAATGTGCCAGGCTCCATGCTAAGTGATCTGCGTGCCTCCCCTATTTATTCCTCACAACAACTCCACAAGGCCACTGGACTATTGTTGGCTCCATTTCACATAAGAGGAAAGTGAGGTTCAGAGAGGTTCTGTGATTTGCCTAAGGTTACACAGCTGGGAGTCCAGTCTACAACCTGGACCAGGTCTGCCTTAATCCACATCTTAACCACTGTACAAAAAACTGCCCTCCCTGGATTCGCTGGAGAAGCAACAGAGGGAAAACCAGAGGAAAGAGAAAAAAATTGTAAAGTGGCGTGAGAAGAGGGCAGTGCAGCAGCCAGAAGACATAACCTGTGTTGCAAAGCTTTCCAGAACGGCTTTTTAGAGACCCTGGGAGGGCAGTGGATAGGGGAAGGGGAAAAGCAGCAAGATGTGGCAGAGGTTGCCAGGTGTTCCCAACCAAAATCCATTCTCCCCTTTTTCCTTCTTACAAGAACTGTGATTTGATTTGGCCACCCATGTGCCCAGATAAAAATTACATTTCCTACTTCCCTTGCATCTTGGAGTAGCCAAGGTTTAAGTAGAAGTTGCTGAACAAAAAAACTTTCAGAAAAATCTCTTTGAAGGAGGCTGACTCAGTTGGGAAACGTGCCCTTCCTTCACTACTTTCCTTCTTCTTCCTGCCTAAAGCCCATATGAGATGGCTGGAGCTCCAGCAGCCATCTTGAACCATGAGGTGATCTTGAGGATGGAAGACAAAGCTTAAAAATATTGCAGCAAAAGATAGAAGGGTCCTGGGACTCTGACTCCCAGCTGACTCTGGAGCTGCCATACTTTAATGTGAGAGAAAAACTCTGATATCTTAGTTTAAGTCATCTTTTTAAAAAGTTTTTCTCTCATGTAGAGCCAAATCCAATTCCAGTGGGCATAGAAGTCACCTTTGAGGAAAGACCAGCAGAGCTAGCAGTACCCAACACTCCATCTGCAGAAACACCGTCTTGCCAAGGCAGGTGGAAGATGTGCAGGCACCTGTGGACCTGACCACAGCAAAGAAGCAAAGCCCTGAGACAAAGAGAATAGGGCCTCCCTCACACCCACACTCTCTCTTAGGCTGGTGACAAGGGAGAATTAGGACACAAACAAAAAATGGCTGAAATGTGAGTGAGTACCAAAGAAACTAGCAACGGCAAAGATGGCCATTTTCAGAAGGTGACAAAAACCACCTAGGAAAGGGCTGCCCCAGTGCTAAGACTGTCATTCACCTTCTGGAAAGGCAGCTGGGTCACCCTGCCCCCAGAGGACCCCCTGGGTCCTACGTAGAAGAAAGGCCAAGGCCAAAAAGCATGTTGACCTGTGGGAAGAATTCAAGGCAGCTAGTACCAGAGCTCGTGCTGGGACCAGAAGCTCCAGGGCCACTGCCAGGCCATAGGGGACCTTTGTGGGTATTAGAAAAAGGCATCCCTTCTTCAAGATACTTCTATTTATTTGGAAATTGTGTAAATAAATGTGCAAATCTACATCTATAATGAGAATGGTGTTCTTTAGAGGTGGCACCCTTGGGCAGTGCACATCCTGAGCAACTGAACACAGTGACCCTGCATAGCTGTCTGATCCCACCACGCCTCCACCGACTGTATGGCTCCAAAACTAGCCAAATTCTATGCTCCTAAGGATGTCTCAGCCTTATTGATGATTATGTGAGGACATGTGGCCCCTAATTAGCAAGACAGGAGGAGTTTCCACCCTAAAAAATGATACAATGTCGAGTTTGGGCACCTGGGTTAAATAGTATTCATAAGAAGAATGCAGCTGTGTGGAGCAGGTGACAGTGGCACTAGGACCAGAAATTGCCTGGTCTGACAAGCATCGAGCACAGTGCCTAGGGAGAAATCAGAGTCTAATAAGAAGTCGGGGAATGCATCAATCTATGGCCAAATGAATGAGGGCATGAATATCTTTGAATTTTTTTACAATTAATTAAAACTACTTTATGTCATCTTACCAGCTTTTTCTCCCCTTGGGTGGAAGGAAGAACTTTTACAATTTATGGAATTATTTTAAACAAATAAACGCAAATGAGCACATCTCAATAAATGATTTAATTCTCTGCTTTAGTTCTCAACTTTAATTCTCTACCCTACCCCTGTCCCAACTGCCAGAAAGAGAGATAGAGATAGGCCGGGTGCAGTGGCTCATGCCTATAATCCCAGCACTCTGGGAGGCCGAGACAGGTGGATGATCTGAGGTCAAGAGTTCGAGACCAGCCTTGCCAACAGAGTGAAACCCCGTCTCTACTAAAAATACAAAAGTTAGTCAGGCATGGTAGTGGGCACCTGTAGTCCCAGCTACTAGGGAGACTAAAGCAGGAGAATTAGTTGAACCCGGAAGGCGGAGGTTGCAGTGAGCAGAGATTGCTCCAGTGCACTCCAGCCTGGGCGACAGAGCAAAACTCCTTCTCAAAAACGAAAAAAAGAGAGAGAAAGAAACCCCATTAAACTGCATCCATGCTTTCCAGCCAGAGTCCAGTTGCTGACCTCACTACATCCTAATGCTATTCTTATGGACCAACCACTACTTCCCATAGAAGGTCCCTCTTCTTGGGGCTTACCGGGGACTTCCATGCCCATTTTGCACCTTGCTTCCTTGCACAGCTTCAGATGCCAACTCTGGGACAAGCGGGGAGAAGCTAGCATGTCCCAAATGAAAAAAGGGATAGGACTGAATCCCGTGCCGGGGAGATTCTTAGTGAGAACTGAAGTCCATCCAGATATACCGATTGGTCCCTGAAGCTATTCCCCCGGGTCAGAAAAGCCACCATACTGCAGCGGGAAGAGAAGTAACAGCTGCACTTGTTGAACCTGCATCTGTGCCCGGCCCTATAACGGACATCATGTGGATGGAAAAATGCTCCAGACAGTGGTTCAGAGGCCCTCGTTTCCTGCACCAGGTATGTGACCTTGGGTGCGTCCCTCTGCCACTCTGGAATTCCATGTCCCCATCTGAGGACACAGACGCTATCATCTCTAAAGCAGTGTTTCTCAGCCACTAATGTGCACACAAATCCCCTGGGGACTTGTTCAGATGGGCAGGTCTGGGGTGGGCCTGAGCATCTGTGTTACCCAACCAGCTCTCTGCGGAGGCTGATGCTGCCAGCCACAGGGCACCCTTTGAGTTGAGAGGTGCAAGGTGCCTCCCGGATCTCACCTTGGGCTGTGCCTCCTCCCCAGTGGCCAAGCAGAGAAAGAATCTCTCACCCTGAGTGAGGCTGGCAGCTGTCCCCCTACCCCCTGCCTCTGCCCTGGTATGCCGGGCACTCTGATTTCAGGCATCGTTAGAATTTCAGCCCAGCAAACAAAACAGTCAGCTGCGGCCCAAGCTTAGGGACCCAGACCGCTGCCTTCTGCTTTTTCCTTTCCAAAGGAAATTTGAGATGTCACTTGTTTTTTTAATCACAAAAAAAGGCTGAGAAAAGAAAATAAGTATTTCCTTCGTGTCTGTCTCTGCTTCCTGCCCCCACTCACTACTTGCCAGAAACTAGGCTTGACAGCCTCTCGCTATCACGCCCTCGAGCCCCCCCCACCGGTGCCCTGTTCCCCCAACCCCTCCTGCCCTCCCCACCACTCTCTGAGCACACCTCTGGCAGAGCTGCCTTGCCAGGCTTATTTTTAACAGCTCTGATTGAAGCCGGGAGCCCGCTGACATTTACACTCCCTCATCATTATCAGCTCGAAGCTTCCAGCAGCCAAGCTAAAAAGGCTTCACGGAGCCCGAGCAGGAGGGGCCAAGAATGAAATGTCAGCGGCTCCTCACTCCCACCTCTTGCAGGGCTGCTTCGCCACCTGCCCACAGCACAGCCCACCCGCCCCAGCTCGACCCCGAGAGAGGGGAGGCGGAGAGCCCCCTTCCCCCAGCAAACCCAGAAAAACCCAGGGGCCAGCGGTTTTCTCGCTTCTAGTAACCACATTTTCTCTCTCAAGAATCAGGGCACGTGGTGTGATTTAGAAATGCATGGGTGTGAAAAGACTCATAGAGGCAGAAAAATTAAATCCCATTTAGTTTTGTATTTAATGAGAGCCACCAACAAGCCCCTCCTGGGTGGCTTTATCCTCATTTGGACAAATTTAAACCGCCCAACCAGCTGTCTGCCAAACGTACAGCCTTCCTGCTCCTCTCTGGAGTTCTGTACCATCCAAAGCTCCCATTTTTTCTCAGGGATACTAGGAGGGCAAGATGAGAGTGCACAGCGCCTGGCACCCCAAAAGAGGCTGACCTTGCCTCCAGGTTCCTTACCAGCACCCGCCTAGCCTAGGCCAGGCTCCCACCCCAGGGCCTCCACATCCTGCACACACACTCCTGCGTCTAAAACTGCAACCACATCTCATCCTCACAGCTACTACGCTGATGGGCCTGAGAAACAGGATCCCAGAGCATGGAGTGCCTTGATGCTTTGCTGTCTCAGGAGAGATTCACTGTTGTGTTTTATGTCTGCTAAGCAAGGTCAGAGTTCATGGGAATGCATCTGGCTCATTTGGAAACTTCACTTGTAGAAGGTCTCAGAGACCACTAAATAATTTACTCCTGGGTCATGGAGGAAATAATTTTTACAGAGAAAGCATTTCCAACTCAATGCACTAAAAGGTCACTTCATTAAGATGGTGGAGGTGGGGTGGGAGTTTAGAGGTGAGAACGATGCGTCTGTGGGAGGAAAAACTAGCTGTTAAAAGCATAGAAAGGACACTCACAGTTTAGATTTCTTTCTTTATCAAAGACATCTTGCCTTCCCTATGTGGATGCTAATACAAAAGCAAACAATGTAAAACTTTTGGTAGTGGGTGTTTTTTAAGTCTCAAGGAGCCCCATCCAGGAAGTCTTCCCTCACTTACTCCACTCTGATCATTCGTTCAGTTAGCTATCCTGCAGCCCTCTGCTATATGTCCTGGTCTGCAATCTGCAGCCCCACGAAAAATACTGAATTTCTCATTATTTCCACTATTCCAGGAAGGCGTTCCCCAGCTAGACACAATCTGTGGGCCGCCATCGGTCCTCATACTTCTCTGCCATGCCCTACAAAGAGAGATGGCAAGCTGTGTTTGCTTTGTTCAGAGTGCTTCCTTTCACTTCCACATGTACATTTGCAATCACCAGCCTAACAATTTTGTTAATGTTATCATATTGATATTGCCATTTCAAATGAATCAGCAAGCCCAGTTGATAGTTCAATCTGCAAAATTCTGATTGCGCTGCCAGCTACCAGGGTCTGGCAAAACGAATAGCCTTGAACCATCATAGCTGGAAGCACTATTCCCCAAGTGCCTTGCACAGATGGAACAGTGATGGGGTTGTGCAGGGAATGTGAACGTGCACACAGGCACAGCCCTGCCCTAAGGAATCCTGAGAAAACAGTGACCGGGATGACCCGGGGGCCTAAGAGTTCTGGGGCTCTTGCTATGGGCCAGACATGTTGCTGAGTACCATTTTCTGTTCACAAAAGCCCTACTGCTGCTCCCAACTCAGAGCTGGGGAAGAGAGGCTGAGGAAGTGGTAACTGGGATGAAGCCAAGGTGCTAGGCAGAGAGGGGCAGGGGCCGGGTTTTCAGTCAGAGAAGACACCCCTTGGCTGGAGGGACCTGGGAGAGGTGAGGGCTCCTAGGGGTACGGTGAGGACTTGGCGAGGCAGAGTGGGTGAGCAGAGGCAGGAAGCCCAGCGTGTGCTGGGGCTAGAGCTGAAGAGCCTGGTGGTCCAAGTGGTGTGCACAGAGAAACAAGTTAGGAGGTGCCTGGGCTGGACAGGTGCCCAAGGCCTTTGAATGCCATGTAAGGGAGGGGAACTTGAATCCACAGCCACGGGACCACTGAAGACTTGAAAACAAGAGTGGATCAGTGTTGTGTCTCAGGAAGACGACACCTAGCACCAAGTAGGATGGCTGGAAGAGGGGAAGGGCAGAGGAGAGTCCCTCGCGAGGCCACAGTAGTCCTTAAAGCACCAGTGATGGGGCTCCCAACTCCCAGATGGAGGGATCTGGCTTCCCCCAGAAAGGGACAATGCCTGGGGACATGGAGGTCAGGAGTATCACGTGGCTGTCAGTAGGAACTCTGGAGTTGGCCTCACCAAGTGGCCCTGGACAGGACACTCAGCCCCTCCTGTCCCCAGTTTCCTGAGCAATAAAGCAGCAGGAAATGAGACGAGGTCCTCAGGCAGGGGTGTCGGGGGACCAAGGGAGCGAGCGTGTGTGACTTGCCCAGCCCAGCACCTGGTTCTCAGTGCCCCTCACCATTGTTAGCTGCCATGATTAACATGAATAGCAACAGGAGGTTGGAGTGGAGGTGCGGGGGGTGTCCAGTTTGGGGGGATGCTGTGACTGCCCCTCCCTCAGGTCATTGGGAACATGAGACAGGACTAAGAGAGGGGCCAGGGCTTGATTTGGGGGTTCCTGGGGAAAAAGGGAAGGCTGAAGTCACAGGAGGGCCTGAGATCTCAGGAAGAGTCCCAAGGAAGAGATGCAGGCAGCACAGGCATCACCGCACCAGGCTGGCCTGCCCCAGGTCGGCCACCCAGAGCAGCAGGCTCAACACAGATGAGCGGGGCTGCAGCCACCTCGGAATTTCTAAAAGTCAAAATTGTACAAAGAGAAAAAGACTCCAGGTTGGCGGGGTGGGGGACGGCAGGCAGTGGACAGGAGGAGAAGCTCCTGGATCTGTTGTACATCTGGGTAAGTGTCCATCTGTCTGTCTCTGGCTGCTGCTGCTGCTGGCTCACCCAGTGTCCATCTCTGCCTGTGGCCCAGCCCTCTTTCTCTGCATGTGTACATATGTGTGTGTCAGGTATGCAGGGAGCGGGATGCTTCCAGTCTTTCCTTTCACTTATCCTTTTCGAGTAAATCCAGCTTGATGGTCCCCTGCCCTGACCTAGGAGCAGGGAAAGGCAGTCCCAGAAGGAGAGGGAAGCTCTGGTACCTTCTTGCTCGGGGGAGGCCAGAGACCCCGGGCAGTGCCCCCGCAGCATCTGGTTACCATGAAATGGAATTTATACATGAAAATCAGGAGAGAAGCCAGCCCAGGGCACACTAGTCACGGCTGTGACAGAACTGACAGCTAATTAGAAAGCTCCATTTGAGCCTCACGTTGAAGAGCCATTTAATAATTAAATGTCTTATCTGTATTTAAAATCTTCTGACAATATATACTTACAGTATGGCCAGAGAACCAATTTTCTCACTTCCATCACCCTAGAAGACACAATATTTGAATCCAGGCATCTCCCCATTGACAATAAGTGACATGATGTCACACGATTTGAGTCAGGAAGTGTTCTAGTGTTGGAGACCTTTCCTGCTGGCTCTTGGGTTGATACAGCACAGAGACTTCGACTCAGAAACGTGTTTGACATGAATACGCCCCTTCCCAAGTCACTGAGCTGGGACCAGGCATGCAGGGAGTGGGTGAGGGGACCATCAGCCCCACAGGGGAGGCACAGCAGGAGTGGTTCACCTGTGTGCAGCCAGCAAGAGGTGCATTGATCGTACAGCAATAATACAATTTTTGGCCGGGTGCAGTGGCCCATGCCTGTAATCTCAACACTTTGGGAGGCCAAGGCAGGAGGATCACTTGAGGCCAGGAGTTCAAGATCAGCCTGGCCAACATGGTGAAACCTGTCTCTACAAAAAATACAAAAAAAAGAAAAAAAAATTAGCCAGGCATGGTGGCGCACACCTGTCATCCCAGCTACTTGGGAGGCTGAAGCAGGAGAATCACTTTAACCCAGGAGGCAGAGGCTGCAGTGAGCCAAGATCGCACCACTGCACTACAGCCTGGGCAACAGCAAGACTCTGTCTCAAAAAAAAAAAAAAAAATTAAAACAATAATTGTTCATTCATTCATTAAAATAATGACCATAACAATAAAACCAATAATAAAAGTCAGTTCACTTTTCATTAGCATCACATACTGGCAATTTTAAGGCATGTCAGTGATACAATACTTCTCCCCACTAGGGAGGGGCTCCCACTGCCACCCCTTGGTATGCCGCTGCCTCAGCCTTAGGTGACCACAAGGGCAAATGCCCTGGAAGCCACAGGCTCCCTGGCTTGCTCAGGGAGGAGAGGAAAAGTGCTGCTGTGTATTTCTAGGGACGGTGCAGATGCAGGCCGGTTTGGGCCCCATGGGTATAGTCTGCCCACCTACAAGAGCAGAAAACAGTAAGGGAATGGACCTCTCTGTGCATCAATGAAGCTGAACCCCTTCCTGCTGGCACTGAGCCCTTAACGTTGCCAGTGTCCCCAAGGGGACTGTGGAGGCCACGCAGCACTAGGGAGGGAGAGTAAATCCCAAAGGCACATTCAGAAGCCTCGCAAGGAGACCAGATACAGGTGGAAGAGAGTCATAGGCCCCCCGCTGGAGACACAGATGGAGTGTCTGCAGAGAAGAATAGAGAGGGAGTCACCAGAACCAGCTTCCTGGGTCCTCTTCCTATTGGATGGAGCGATCCTCCCCAGACAACCCAGAACACTGCTGCCCTCACACCCAGGACAACCTCTCAGGGAGTAGAAGGCTGTACTTCCATCTCCCCTCCTGGAAGCAAAACTTCTCTAGTTTCTCTTGCCAGCCAAAGAACCCCTAGTGGGAGAGCGCACACACAAAGGAAATCAGACCTGGGGGGAATTTAAACATGACCATGTTCAACCCTCTCTTTTGGCAGATGAAGAGAAAGCCCAGAGAGGTCAAGTGCCTTCTCTGGACTCATGCAGCTTGTTAGCTGGTGCTCTTCCCATTGCCCCTGCCCACCATGCTGCTGGGAGCAATGTCGTGTCACAGAACCATTGCAGTCAGCAGGTTATGGGTTTAGGGCCTGCCCTCCTCTGATAGCTGTGCCAGGGAGGATGTGCTGCACATGCCTCCTGGCCTCAGACAGCAGCCTGGACTGGCTATGAGCAACCAAAGCATGGCCCCTGTACCAGGCAGCACCAGCCCTGCTCTGGGGGTGGATATGAGTTTGCACGTCTGGAGTGCTGAGTCACAACGCCTCTTGAGTCACAGTCAGTAAAACTAAATATCTCTCCCATGGTCTGATCACTGTTGGGACTGGCCCGGACTATCATTAAATTCAGGAGTGTCATGGATCTTGGAAAATACTAATTGCTCCTAACCCAGCTGGGATCCTGCCCTCGGGGTGATCCCTATTTTCCTGGAATCAAATGTCACTTCTCAAAGGGTGGTCGTGGACCGGCAGGGTCAGCCTCACCTGGCAGCTTGGACGAGCAGAATCAGGCTCCTCCTGAACCTACTGAATCAGGACCTGCATTGACACAAAATCCCAGGGTGATGTAGATGCACGTTAAAACCTGTGAGGTGGCCAGGCCCAGTGGCTCATGCCTGTAATCCCAGCACTTTGGGAGGCCGAGGCAGGTGGATCACCTGAGGTCAGGAGTTCAAGACCAGCCTGGTCAACGTGGTAAAACCCTGTCTCTACTAAAAATACAAAAATTCCCAAGCATGGCGGTGAGCACCTGTAGTCCCTGCTACTTAGGAGGCTGAAGCAGGAAAGTCGCTTGAATCCAGGAGGCGGAGGTTGCAATGAGCCAGGATCACACCATTGCACTCCAGTCTGGGCGACAGAATGAGTAAGACTCCGTAAAAAAAAAAGAAAAAAGAAAAAAGAAAAAAGGAAAAAGCTTGTGAGGCACTGCGGGGAGGCACTGCAGGGACACGCAAAGGTGACAACCTTAGAGACTGCCAAAGCTCACTCTGGACACCATCAGAGGCCATCGCAGACTGTCCTTCACAGGATGCGTGTGTGACATGCTGCCATGATCACTCTGTAACAGTGGCACAGGGGTGGATGGGGGAGGCCTGGCTCAGCAGCAGCTCAGGGTACTGAGTCGTAGATGACAGCAAGCTCAATGTGCACTGCTGTGTGATGTCACAGTGCAGCCACCAGGTTGGGAGACCTGCTTCTATACAGTGTCCAGGGAGCACAAGCCCTGGGGCCCCACAAACCTGGGTTTGTGTGCCCACTCTTCACTAGCAGCTCCAGGACCAAGTGTGGTCAGGTCTCTGGAACTCATTTCCATATCTCCACTGTGATGTAAGGATGTGCATGGATCCTAAATGTGAGGAGCTGGCAATCACCAGGTCCCTGGCAGGTGCTCAGAGTCTGAGCTACCATCAAAATTGAGGGTGCAGGGGGAGGCTAACTGCTTCTCTGAATACCCTAAGGGAGGCAGATCTAGGCCAGGTGACCAGGGTTTACAAGTCCCAGGACAGCAGGTTGGGCTTGGTACGCGGAAGAACTGATGAGCAGCTTCAGTCATGCAGGTGAGACCGTATGGGCAGCGACCTCTCCAATAGAAAGCGTTCAGCAGGGATAGGTGCAAGTACATCAGGGAGTCCAGGAGAGGGCTGGCTGCATGCCTGGGAGGGGCAATGAGATGAGGAGTCGGGTGCTTCCTCATGTCTGCTGATCTAAGGTAACACCGCCAGCCTTCTCCAAGATCCAAACAGGGTCTCCTGCTTCCCCTCTCTTTGCAGCAGGACAGATCAGGACAAAGCCATGCAGGAGTGGGGGCCACACACCTGCCTAAAACCCCCAACACTCTTTTTCCCAGCAGCAGCTTCCAAGCAACTCCTGATGCCCTCCCACCGGCTAACCAGAAAGGAACCCACCATTGGTCTCCTTAGTAACGACTTCCAAGGCCCCTTGGTGAGGATTTTAACAAGCTTCCAGCTCTCTCCCCAAACTGCCTAATTTTTACAACAATCAGACTCCTTTTTTCTCCTCTAAACGTTTATTTTAGCACATCTGAAAAGCGCACAGTGTGATTTCCAGACCCAAGCTAGACAGCGATTCTTCACAAAGTGCAACGCCCTCAATTAATGAACCCTCTGGGAATGAAGTACCTTCTAACAAAAACACTGTTCAAAATAAAGCTGGAAAAAAACCTCACACAGCCCCTAGGACAGAGATGTGAGTGTTGTTGCCCAGTCACGACCATGACAAGGCGGTGTGGTTACATGGTGGGGTCAGAGATGGGCAGTCTCCAGCCATTCCCAGCAGGTGACCTTGCCCAGTTACTTGACCTTCAACTTGGTTTCCTTGTCTGCAAGATGAGGATGATGACAGGCAACTCCCACGGTGGGAGTGCAGACTGCAGAACACTCACTCATGCAGTAACTACCTGCTGAGCACCCCTGTGCACCAGGCCTTGTTCCTGGGGTGGGGATAGAGCAAGGAACACAGCCCTGCCCCGTGGAGCTCATATTCTGTGGGATAGCTGGTGGAGGTGAGTACTACAGAGAAGAATCAAGCAGTTGAGGGGTAAAAGCACTGGGGGTGCCGAGTGGGAGTTACCTTTTTCTAGGCAGCGGGGAAGGCCTTTGATCAAAGACCTAAAGGAAGAAGGGAGTGAGCCCCATGGGTATCTGGGAGAAAGAGTATTCTAGGCACAGAGAACAGTCAGTGCCAAGGTCCGGAAGCAGGAATATGCTTGGTGTTCATGGAAAAGCAAGGAGTCCAGGGTCACTGGAGTGAGAAAGGGGAAAAGTAGTCAAGGGTAGGGACTTTGGATATCACTGTGATGAAGCAGTAGCCATCAGAGGGTTCTGAACAGAAGAGTGACCTACATTTAGAAAATGATGCACGTAAGGCACTAGGAACATGCCTTGCATGTAGTAAGTGTTCAGTTAACATCATCAACTGTTATACACCTCAGTTTCTATCCGGTCAGTCCACACACAAGCAAACGTACGTGCCCACTCAAAACCCTTCAATAACACCCCTCTGCCTACTGAGGCATCCCAGACCCTTCACTCTTGGATGCAAGCCCCTGTAACAAGGCCCAATCCACACCTCCAGCCCCCACCCCACCACACGTGCCCAGCTACAGCCTCCCTCTCCCTGAATCCACACATCTTCCCTCGTCTTTGCTTTCACCTGTGCAAGTTCCTTCCTCCTCTCAGCACCTCCTGAAGTCCTACCCAACGTCACAACCCATCTCAAAGGCCCCCTCCTCCATAAATTCATCCCTCATGCATCCCCAGAGGGATGTCATGCCTCCCACGGATGGCCAAGCATGCTGGGTCACTCATGGATATATCTCATCCTTGACGCTGGTCTCATCTCCCCAGGAAACCCCACCTCCCACCCCTGTCACCACCCATGAGATGGTGACCTACCAAGCTTATCTGTGGGGCTTAGCCCCAGTGCTGAATAGACCACTTTTAAATTCAGCTGAATAACACCAATAAATGCACAACTCCTATTTGGCCCCTTCCATGTGACAGAGACCTGGCCGGTACTCAGCCAAGATGCTGAGGGGGCAGAGCTGGCTTCTTCCGGTATCCTAGGGACCAGCATAATTATAAATAGAAAGAAGGGGGGCATGCCCCTTCCTTAACATAAAAAAGTCAGCAGGAAAAATAAATCTGACGACCACTCAGTTCCATTCACCACCGTCTCCGAACATAGATGCAGGTAAGTTATTTGACAAGATAAAAACAGGTCATGATAAAGACGAGAAGATTCAAAAACACACACAAAAAGGCTGAGCGGGGCTGCCTGGCCACACTCAAGCTCTTGCGTCTGCAGAAAGGGCACCTTGCCCACATAAATGAGGCCCCAGGAGCAGCAAGAACCAGATGAAAGGGAACCCAAGGACCTCCTTGCCAAGTCAGTGGCAGGGAGCGCTCTGGCTACATCGCAGGGGCCTCCAGTGACTGTGGTGTAACGAGAGCAGGGAACATAAATCACCATCCCTGTCTTTACAGAAAACATATTAAAGACTGATGAACTCCCGCATGATTTTCTGAAGCGGGCAGAAGAGATGGCAGATCAAACCGGGGTCAGAATCTTCTAGATGACTGCCTAACCAGATGTGGATAAATCACAGGACCACAGGGCATCTCCAGAGGGTCTTAATTAAGGAGCTCGAGGTGAAAATGGGGCCAGGACACATGGACTATTGTTAGCTGTGGCCCCTCTGGAGGCCACAGGTAATAACATTTCAAGCCATTTCACCGGGTTAGCCTCAGCCCAGACTCTGCCCAGGGCCAAGAACAAAAAAGAGAAATTGACCAGTCAGAAAGACAACCACACCCAGGATCTGGTCCGGAGGCCTCCGCCAAGGGCACCATCAGGTGGGTGCCAGCAAAGGCATGCAGGAGGTCAGGATATGGGACAGAACCTCCAGGCGAGAAGGTCCTACAGATGGTACCCACGGTGGGCATCCACCAGTTTTTGTTTTGTTTTGTTTTTGTCTGCAGCTTCTGCTCACCCTACTTCCCAGGGACTTCCCAGTGGTAACCCCAACTTTTGTCTGGAGATCCGCCCCTCCCCAACTCTGGTCTTGTGGTCAGGTGGAGATGACCAGCTCCAGGGCCAGCCCATCATTTGCCTGGCCATGGAGTCTAGTTCCAGATGGAAACAGAATCCCATCAAAGCCATTATGACGGTGTGAGACTTTTGAAGCAGAGGTTAACGTCATTTCTGGGGGACTTGGAGGTAAGGCAAGGTCAGAACTGGAGCTGCTGTAAACATCTTGGGACATGAATGAAGAAGGGGAGAATCAGAAATCAGGTCTATGTGGAAGAGACTACAGGAGGGAGAGAGACAGAGAGAATGAATGAATGAATGAATGAATGAACGAATGAACGAATGAATGAACGAATGAACGAATGAATGAACCTGGGCCCTCATAGCATCATATGAGCCCCTGATTAGGCCTCATCTGACTCAGGTCTGCCAGACTGCAAAGGAAGGAAGCTAATCGGTACTTAGAGTTTATTGCCCGGTGCGGTGCAAGTGTTATTTCATTTAGTCTCGGCAATAACCCTGGGAGATGGGCTTATTTGGGGGAAATCTTTATTTGTATAAGGAAATAAATTAAAGTTTGGTTTTTTTTTTAAACTTGCCCAGTTAGGTCATTCACACATGGTGGAGACAGAATCTAGAGACCAGGGATCAGCCCCAAGGCTATGATATTTGTGCTGTCCCGCTCTACCCCTGAGCAAACAGGCCAGATGTCCAGAGAGGGCTGTGCTGGCAGAGTTCATACTTTGATAACTGAACCCTAGAGTAAGCCTGCCCTGGAAATGTCAGCTCAAGGGACTGACAGGCATAATGCTCTTTGGGAGAGAAATGCCACATCTGCAGTGACATGCATCCTAACACTGTCCAAGGACTGGGGAACCAGCGGAGGAGCAGCTGATAAATGTCAAGGCACACAGTAATCCTGGGTAATCCATTCAGAGCTGGCAGTAATCTAAACTTTCTGTACAGCAGTGACTCTGAGCTGTCAGTCACAACGCAAGAGGGAGCCTTGAGGGTCCTCCAGGATGTTTGCCAAGGGCACAGGCCCAAAGCCAGAAAATGTACCCAACAGGGATACCATCAGGAAGATGTTGGAAACAAAAGATAAAGCACTCTACCTGGGGAAGTACCCCAGCTGCAGGGGCCTCCTGGAGACACGCTCACCTGAGCTGGCTCACGTGCTGCTGAGGCTGGATGGAATGGCACATGGCAACATGCTTTGTCAACGGTAACGTATTGTTATTTTAACTCTGTGCTTAGTTTGTAAAGACTCACTCCGTCTCCTTTGTTAAATAAAACCCCGATCTCTCCCCGGGTAAGGCAGGGCAGCTGGTCAAAGGACGCCGCCTCTATTCCCCAGGCCTCCCCTTCTCCCCAGATACCTCACATCCTAACTGCAACACACGAGCCCCCAAAGCTCTGCTGATTCCCCTTTACACTGGAGCCCTTTTGGTCATGGACCAATTCCTGTTCTCAAAGACCTTTCTCTTTATGCTATAGAGGAATATTTGAAGAATACTAAAGAAAAACATGCCACCATGCCCAGCTAATTTTTGGAAAAGGAAGTTGCAAAGAAATGCACAAGCAGCTTCCCCAACGGTCCGGCTGGGAAAGCTCAGGTCCTGCCTTGCTGAGGCCCTGCCAAGGCTCAAAGACCCTGCCCCACCCCCACGTGCTGCCCTTTGAGCTGTGAGTAGGGTGCAAGACAGGGAGGCAACACATGGGGCCAGCTTCCTGGGGAGCTCAAGCAGGAGCCAGGCTGGGGACAGAGAGGTGCCACCCCCACTGCCCACCAACCACACTCAAGGCCCATGTCACCCACACAAAGGCGGAGAAGACAAATCGAGGGGTTGCTAACCTGTAGGCAGGACCAGCAGTGCTGCACGAAGAGAGATGAAAGGGGTGAGGCTCCAGTCCAGGGGCAAAAAGAATCCTAAGTGACACACACACACGTGCCCAGCTCTTCCCTGCCCCAGGGTGTCTGCCCCAGCGTTCACTGCCTGAGCTGCCCTCCTTTCTTCCCATCTTCCCTCCCTTAGGAAGTCCTGTGACCACTACCATCCTCCTCCTCTGTAGGGCTGGTGGTGCCCTCCCCTGGGGTGGCATCAGCACCCTGTGGGCGCCTCTGTGAGGACCTTCTGGAAGGTGCAGCAGGGGAGGTGGGTAGGAGGGTAGGCTTTCCTTGCTGCCCGGGTTTACATGCCAGCTTTGCCACTTCCTTTGTCACTTTAACTACATCACTTCACCTCTCCGTGCCTCAGTTTCCTCCTCTGTGAAAAAAGGAGAGTAACAGTGCTGAGGAGTGAATAAAATAGTTCCCAGGAAGTGCTTGGCTCATGCAGTAAATGTGAGCTTTCATGCTTTTAACTTGTCCTTTTTCTCCACCAAATCGAAAGTTCCCGAGGGCCCAGGCTCCATATGCCTGCAGCGCCCCCAGCACACACCAACATCCACCTCCCCCATGGCAATGGTGGAGCAGCCACCCAATGGGACCCTCAGGAAAGGCCCAACATGGCATTGGCTGGTGGTTAAGAGCCACACTCGGCCAGGTGTGGTGCCTCATGCCTGTAATCCCAGCACTTTGGGAGGCCGAGGCAGCGGATCACAAGGTCAACAGATCAAGACCATCCTGGCCAACATGATGAAACCCTGTCTTTACTAAAAATACAAAAATTAGCTGGGCACGGTAGCATGTGCCTGTAGTCTCAGCTAGTTGGGAGGCTGAGGCAGGAGAATCGCTTGAACCTGGTAGGCAGAGGTTGCAGTGAGCTAAGATCGCGCCACTGCGCTCCAGCCTGGTGACAGAGTGAGACTCAGTCTCAAAAAAAAAAAAAAAGCCACACTTGGGACTCAGTGGTCCTGATATCACGCACGGGCCCAGGGTCGGAGTGCAGCGACAAAGGACAAGTTCCTTTACTTCTTGAGCTTCAGTTTCCTCATCTGTAAACATGAAATAAACATTACAATATAAAAAAATAAATAAAAAGCCAGGCATGGTGGCTCACACCTATAATCCCAGCACTTTGGGAAGCCAAGGTGGGATGATCTCTTGAGGCCAGGAGTTCAAGACCAGCCTGGGCAACATAAAGAGACCTCATCTCCACCATAAAGAAAAGAAAAGCAAAGAAAAAAGCCAACCTCACAGAGTTACTGTGAGAAATAGATGAAAAGACATTTCAAGAACTTAACACAGTACCCGACACTTAGTAAGTCACAATAAATACAATGGATTTGTTTTTAGTGATAATGATGCCGGCACTCCTATCTGTAATGAGCAGTGAGTGCTCCGAAACCATCTGCAACCTCAGCTACTCTCTCCAGAGGTGCTTAAAGGAAGAAAGTAGGGCAGAAGGACTGCCTCCAAGATGCTCAGGGAGGAGAGATGATCAGAAGAAGGTTCTGGAAACATCCCGACAGGAAACTTTCCCAGCAAGAAGCTGTGGGTTCCTGCCGCTCCCTGCATCTCTTGCTCTCTCTAACTCTGCCATCTTCCCTCTTCACCCCATTAGTCTTGTCAAACAGAGAGGAAGGGATGAAACGATGGAGTTTGGAAATTAACATTTCAAAGTAAATACTGGAAGAGTGCTGCCTGAGCCTTGGAGTGGCAGGTGCAGAGAGGAGGGGTGAGGGGTGGGTCTGGCATGTGTGCTCTCCACAGCTTTTGTGCCTGATCAGTCATCTCATTTCCCTTCTATAGCACATTAAAGAGAAACATCGCCGACAAACCTCTCAGTCCCCGCCAAGCTGCTGGGTGCAAGCTGAGCCAGCGGGCAGACACAGCCCGGTCCTCCTGGCTCTTCTCTTGCAAACCTCCATCAGATGGGCCAGAATTTGAGGGGGAAAGAACACTGTATTCAGCTCAGCTTACTCATATACCACACCCAGGAAGTAGTTAGGACAGACCCTTAATGCCTTCCCAGAAGGGCCCAAACAGAGCAAAGGATCAATCCCTTATTCATTGACCCACTGTCCACCCAATAATCACTGTAACTAGATTTTACTTTTAAAATATTTGTTGGCTCCTTCTCTGCCTGTCCTGGAATGAGGACATTCTGTGCCTGGGAAGAAGGCACAGAAACAATTCCATGGTTTGAAACCATATAGTGGTGCCAGCCCTTCACTCAATGCCTAATCAAAACAGTTCCGATGACAGAGCCTCTCCTCATAGGCTTTACATTTGCAAAATGATTTGCTAAGACCCAGTAGAGTTGATGCACGTGCCCATGACCTAGCAATTCCACTCCCAGGCATTCACCGAAGAAGCTCTGCTCTCCCAACTGTGCACCAGGAAGCACCTGCCAGGATGTTCCAAGCATTATTTGCATGGAAAAACCTGAAAACAATCCAAATACACACCAAAAGGAAAGTGGGCAAATCGTGGTAATGCCACATAATAGTGAAAAATGCATGAACCACAGTCCACATCATCATGGATGAATTTCAGAAATGTAATATTGAGTCCAAAAAATAAAAAAATAAAACCAGCCTCTTACAAAGGAATATACATAGTTTGGTTCCTTTATGAAAAAGTTAGAGAATAAGCAAAAGTTAAGCTAAGGTTTACATATATACATCTATGTAGCAACACGAAGAAGAAAATCAAGAAAGTTATAAACACAGAAGTCAGTACAGAGTTTCCCTCTGGAGCTGAGGCTGAGGTTGGGTTGGAGAGGGCACAGGACCTTCCTGCAGCTTTGCTATGTTCTTTTGCTTAAGTTTGGTGGTGAATTCATGGATACTCATTTTATTATTATGCTTTGCCACTAACATATACATCAAGACATGTTCTAAATTTTCTTTTGTTATCAAAAAATCATTTCTAAAGCATTATTTTCAAAAAGAGGGTTGGCCGGGCACAGTGGCTCATGCCTATAATCCCAGCACTTTGGGGTAAATCACCTGAGGTCAGGAGTTTGAGACCAGCTGGCCAACATGGTGAAACCCTGTCTCTACTAAAAATATAAAAATTAGCCAGGCCTGGTGGCAGGTGCCTGTAATCCCAGCTACGCAGGAGGCTGAGGCAGAAGAATTGCTTGAACCCCGGGAGGTGGAGGTTGCAGTGAGCCAGGATCGCACCACTGCACTCCAGCCTGGGTGTCAGAGCAAGACGCTGTCTCAAAAAAAAAAGAAGAAAAGAAAAGAAAGAGGGCTGACCCTAATATAGGTAAGGACATCTGAAGGCAAAAAGGGACTCCAAATGCTTCAGACGGCCAGCCAAGAGTCCGAGTCTTTAAAAACCACGGAGACAAATGAACAACAATAATAGCTGTATTCACTGAGTGTCCATCATAGCATCGACACACGCTAGACTCTACAGAGATTATTCTAATTCTCACAGCCACTATGCAAGATGGGTGTCATTATCACCGTGGAAACTACAGCTCTGATAGGTGAAGTGACAAGGCCAGGGTCATCAAGCTGCTCCCGCCACGGAGAAACCAAACACACCCTGTCTGTCCACGCCTACAAAGACTGCATCTTTCCGTGATGCCAAGCAGCCTCTCAAATATTTATAGACATAAATGGTGAATGAACCAAAGCGCAATTCAATCCAACACATATTTATAAATATTTATAACCAAATGTTTTGCTTTGATAATGCCTATTCTCTGAAGTGCCTGGTGTCAGACAAACAGGGCTTTTGCTGCGGGAGCCGGCTGCAGCTCACCTGGGAGCATTCGCTCATTTCCATGAACACACGCTTATGTCTGCGCTCACATCTGTACTCAGATGGCCCACCGTCCTGTTACTCATCGTCATCAATTTAACACACCGTGAAAATAAGACTCGGGTGCCCAGGGACCACAGGATGCTGTTTGTGAGGGAATTTGTGCCTCTCTGCTGCCTAAAATCTGCCAGAGGCTCCCCGTCACTTTCAGGATTAAAGCCAAGCCCCTCAGCAGAATGGCATGTCCTGGCTGAATGTGCCGAGCTTGCCCCTTCCCACTCGCACCCGCACCCTGACCTGACAGCTCGGCTCCATTTGCGGGTTCTCAAACTTATCACGTTCCCTTCGCTGTCCAAGGCTACACAGGCTGTTCCCTCTGTCCTTCCTTTGTCACCTCTCTCTTGGCCCAGCTAAGGTCTCCTGGACCCTCAGAGCCCAGCAATGATGCCTCCTCCTCCAGGGAGCCTCTGCCAAGCTTCACTGCCAAGCTCCACCACTCCCCAACAGAGCGCCCTGTGATACTCACCCCTCAGCATCCACCACTCCCCGACAGAGCGCCCTGTGGTACTCACCCCTCAGCACCAGCTCTCTCTGTTTTCTTCTCCATCCTCCCACGGTTCTGAGCTCCTCTTTCTGCATCCAAAGAAAGAGGCTGGGAGACATGAATTTAGAGCATGCTATAAATAAATAGGTGTGTCTCCTGGGCCTCAGGTCCCAGGACCACATAAAGCAATGGGCCAGGACAGATAATCCACACTCATGGGCAGGACCTGTGCTGAGCCTTCACAGCACTATCCAATTTGATCTTCACAACCACACTATGAGGTACTACCACCCCCATTTCACAGATGAGGCAACGAGATTTAGAAAAGTCCAGTATCAGGAATAAAACCACATAATCTGTAACCCAAAACTGTTTGATTCCAAAGCCCATGATTTGTTATTAATTTGTTTTTTGTTTTGTTTTGTTTTTTTGAGACAGGGTCTCACTCCGTCACCCAGGCTGGAGTACAGTGGCACAATCTCTTCAACCTCTGCCCCTTGGCTCAAGCAATCTTCCCACCTCAGCCTCCCAAGCAGCTGGGACCACAGGAACATGTCACTGCACCCAGCTAATGTTTGTATTTTTTGTAGAGACAGGGTTTCACCATGTTGTCCAGGCTGGTTTCAAACTCCCGGGCTCAAGCAATCCTCCTACCTCAGCCTTTCAAAGCGCTGGGATTACAGGCATGAGCCACCACGTCCAGCCCCGTTATTAAATGTTTTAAATAAGCAATTGGATGCCACTAGAATCTTGAAATCAGAGGACTTTAGACCTGAAAGGTATCTTGGAAAGCAATATCAAATTTAGTGGCCATTTTTGTGTCCCTGATCATTTTTTCTAATCATCTACAAAGATGCATTAATTGATTATAATTATATATAATTTGATATACAGCCTCTTGCAACATCAAAGGATTTTCCATCCGAATCAGCTCTTCTGAACATTTTTCTTTCTTTTTTTGGGTTTTGTTTCTGATTTTGTTTTTGAGATGGAGTTTCAATCTTGTTGCCCAGGCTGGAGTGCAGTGGCACTGCAACCTCTGCCTCCCAGGTTCAAGCGACTCTCCTGCCTCAGCCTCCCAAGAAGCTGGGATTACAGGCGTGTACCACCACACCCAGCTAATCTTGTACTTTTAGTAGAGAGGGGGTTTCACTATGCTGGTCAGGCTGGTCTTGAACTCCTGACCTCAGGTGATCCACCCACCTCAGCCTCCCAAAGTGCTGGGATTACAGGCATGAGCCACCATGCTCAGCCCCGAACATTTTTCTTTTAGGTTTTTTTTTTTTAGACGGAGTTTTGCTTCTGTTGCCCAGGCTGGAGGGCAATGGTACGATCTCAGCTCACCACAACCTCCGCCTCCTGGGTTCAAGAGTTTCTCCTGCCTCAGCATCCCGAGTAGCTGGGATTACAGGCGTGCGCCACCACGCCCGGCTAATTTTGTATGTTTAGTAGAGACAGTGTTTCTCCATGTTGGTCAGGCTGATCTCGAACTCCTGACCTCAGATGACACGCTCGCCTCGGCCTCCCAAAGCGCTGGGATTACAGGTGTGAGCCCAGCCTCTCTTAGGATTTTTAAGGTGAGTTTTATGGGTCTTCCAAAGGGTGGCCTGACCTGGTATAAAGACATGCCCACGGTCACATGGAGAGTCTCACTACACTCCCAGGCGGGGCAGGGGTGGGAGTGAGGCATTGAGGGGAAGACATCCACCCCCCTGCCAGGTGCCTGAAGCTACTCCAGCTCTCCCAGCCCCTCAGGATACTCAGGGACTGTCCTAGCAAGGCAGAGAGTGAGGACAAGGGACCCAGCAAAGGAGCACCCACCTGCCCAGCTTCTGACTACATCACAGTGTAACTGTCTATGGTGGTAATGTTACAAGCCAGGAGAGAAAAGGACAATTCACCATAACACTTAGGGTCAACATGGAGCAGCCACAGAGGCCCTGAGTCCCCTCAGAAGCACCGATTCCCACTCTGGGGCCTGCCCACGGGAGGCCAGCCAGTGGAAAGGGAACCCAAGAGAACATAGAAACAGCAGAGGGAATTATTATTGCACATTCTGAAGTCTTCCTAGTAAGATCAAAAGTATAGGCTGGGTGCAGCAGATCACACCTATAATCCCAGCACTTTGGGAGGCCAAGGCAGGAGGATCATTTGAGGCCAGGAGTTCAAGACTAGCCTGGGAAACAAGACCAGCCTGGGCAACAAAAATTTTTTAATTAACTGGGTGTGGTGATGCACACTTGTAGTCCCAGAGTCCCAGCTACTCTGGAGGCTGAGGTGGGAGGTTCAGTTGAGCCCAAGAGGTTGAGGCTGCAGGGAGCCATGACTGCACCACTGCACTCCAGCCTGGTGACAAAGTGAGACCTTGTCTCAGAGAGAAAAAAAAAAGTACAAAGTAGGTGATGGAGTCATCTACCTGGATACTTAGAGTCATCCCTTAGCTCAAGGAAGAGTCCTAAGGAAGCTCGTCTCCCCAGCCTTCTCAAATCAAAAAATAAAAATAAAAATCCAAGCCCTCACTAGCTGTGTGATGTTGGGCAAATTCTTGGCTACTCTGAATTTCAGTTTCCTCCTCTATGACAATGGGGATAATAATAATTCCAGCCTCCTAAAGCTGTTGAGAGGATTCCATAAGATAATGATGGAAAACCCTTAGCACATGATAAATGGCACCTCATGCTGTTGTGACGGTTCCTGCCATTACCCATGACAGTCTCTGCTGTCTGTCTTGTTCACCATCAGTGCCTGGTGTCAGAGTAGATGCTCAGCAAATGGCAGTGACCTGGCAGAGCACAAAAGGGTCCTTCCCATTGCGACATCAGAGGCCATGTGAGCTTCAAGGAAACATTTGGATCATGTAGTCTGAAGGCTGGCCCAGTGCACGTACCCCTTCCTGGCTTCCCCGTAAGGTTGGTTTAGGGATTGCCCACCTGGGCTCTGCTTGACCTCGCCCAGGGCCAGAGAGCTCACTACTGCTTGAGGCTCAACATCCACTCCCAGCCTGCTGTTCCTTGGAATTGCCCTGAGACCTGCCTGCTGGTACTCATCCTGCTTCTTCTGGAGAACAGAGAGTAAGCCCACTCATTCCCATGGCCCACATCCATGCCTTCAAATCCTCTCAGCAGCTCTGGAGGCCTGAAACCTCTCCAGTTTCTTCACTGACCCCTCACAGGTCCAGGGGCCAATTCTGGGTGCCTATAAGTTTGCAAATGTTCTCTGGAGATGAGGAGCATGGAGCCAGGCACCACAGTCTGAGAAAGGTGTTCCCAGCAGCCCTCAGCTCCCTGATGGCTCTCACTGACCAGGTCTTCCAGGCCTGGAAGAGCCCTGGGCATCCTGACCCCTGAGTCCCTCCTATCTTTCTGTCACTGGGTCATTGCTGAGGGGAGGCTCAACAGCAACCGCAACACTGGGAACCTGGGCATCCTGGGTCCTTCTCTAGAAATCCAGTCCCCACTTATGAGCCACCCGGCCTTCTCACTGTACTGTGAAAATGGTGTTTCTCTGCCCTTCCTTCTGAGGAGCCAAGGCTCAGAAAGGAAGCCTGTGTCAGATTCCAAGTCTTTTGAAAACAAAGAAAACATAGACTCCTCCCATGAGGACTGGGGCACCAGGGATAAAGGGAACATTCCCATAAGATCAAAGTGCTCTGTCCTTGACGGGCAGAGCGTGAGAAGCAGGGGGCCGAGTTGACAGAGCAGTCAAACCTCCATCCAAGCCTTGGTTGTGCCAATTCCCCTGCTGTGTGACCTTGGGCAAGTTGTCTGACCTCTCTGAGCTTTAATGTAAAAGCAGAATCAACAAAATACATTTCACGGGCTGTTGAAAGATGAGAATGAAGCAATATATGGAGAGTCCTGGTGGCAGCCTGGGTCAGACAGGTACTGAATAAGTCTTCAATTATGATGAGGAAGGAGGAAGAGGAGGAAGAGGCAGCAGTAGGAGAGGAGAAAGAGAAGGAGGAGAGAGAGAAATAATAATTCAAATAATTCATCACCACCCCACTTCACCTCCTCCCTCCAGCTAGAGAAGACCGCCTCCTGAGCTAGCAGAAGCCCACTGCAAGGATTCCAGGTTCTCTCTCCTTAGGGCCTGTCTGGAGCCCTGGGGTCAACACTGCTTTCCCAGCTTCCCCAGAGGAGGGAAGAGTGGAGACTGCTGATGAGGAGCACCCACTACCCACCGGTCTAGCCTGGCATCCTGGGCCTCCTCCCTGAGCTGCTGACCAGGAGCCCATCCTGTCTCCTCTATGCCCGGCGGGCAGTGGGGTTTCTGTCCCTGGTCCAGCTCACTTCAGGAGGCAGTGGGGCTGGGGACTGGGCGTCCTGCCCAATTAACACTCTCAAGAATGCCAGCGAAGCAGCTGCCGTGCAGTCAGGCTCCCCAGGGAGAGGGGCCCAGGTGTTCCTGCCTCCTCTCTGGTATAGGCTGGGGGTGGGAGAGCCTGTCACCAGGCCTGGTCCTCACCCCAGAGCATCTGGGCTTCCTCTGTAGGGGTGGGGAGCATCTGGCAGCCCACATCCCCTCCATCTCCAGCCCACCATGGAAACGAGAGAGGACGGGTGGGCTCTGGAGCTCCAAAGACCTGGGATTTACTCCTGCCCGCCCCCTCCCTCCGCTCGTCAGCTTGCTACCTGTCTGTGAAATGACAACACACTCTGCTGCCCACTGTTGTGAGGTAACAGGAAAGCATATGGCTTGGAACTTGGTCCACAGTCAATACCCAACACTGTTTTCTCTCCCTCCCTCCCCATCCCTAACTACAGTGGGTGGCAGAGACATGCCAATACCTTGCTTCATAGAGAGAGGAGAAAATGAAATCAGAAAAAAAAGCAATTTTATCTCTGTTTCTATGAGACAGAGACTTAGAAAAACACTTGACATGAAGAGAAGTTCCAGGGACATGAGTTCCGACATCAAGGAGCCCTACCCTGAAAGATCTGAGAATAAAGCATGTGAAGTGGGTGTGCAAAGGGTAAAGCAGGTAAATTAAAAAAAAAAAAAATACAAGGAGATAAAGGATTAAGAACAACATCTATTAAATAATTATAAGGAAAGATAGCTTCCTGTCTCTAATAACTTATTTGCTTGGAAAATTTGCTCTAAACATACTCTCCATGTCGATATTGGCTTGATGTTTGCTTGCATTTAGCTAGCATAATAAAGGTGTTTGTCTTCATGTTAACAACAAAAAAAAGGGATATGACTATTCAAGGTTATAAATCCACAAGGGTGTGGATTTCCAGGAACAAGCCTTGAGGCTCTATAGCATACTACTGCCACCTGGTGGCAGTGTACCTAAATTGCAGGGGTAGAATTTGAGCGTATATAAATAATCTCTTTGGTTGCTGAGTCTGAAAAAGGCCATGAGGCTTGGGCCATGCAAGTGACCCACATGCAAGTCACTCAGTCACCAGCAACTATTTTGAAAACTCAGTGAACTAAGATCCACTTCTGGCTCTTCCTGAGGACAACTCATTTCTGAGTTACAACCTGAGTTCCTTCTCTGTGAATGAAGGAGGGGCCTAAAAGACCTCTGAAGTCACTGCCGGCTCTTACATTTGAATGTAATGTAAATGTGTCTCAGAATGAAAGCTCAATGAATACATTTCAGAAGCCCCAGGGGGAACTGTCAAAATGCAGAGTTCTGGTTCCAGCCTCAGATTCTCAATAAGAAGAAGGTCAAGGGTAAGACTCTGAAATCTACATTTTTTAACAAGCAGGTTCCTCATTCTCTAGTGTTTGAGCATGGCTATTCCAAATCTTTGCATTTACTATTTCAGATTCTGCTTTATTAAATCGAGACGTTCTGAGTTGTCTGGCCCCATCACAGTACCCTCACATTTCCTGAGGGCCTGAATATCACATAATACTCAGTGCAGCTTTACAAGGACTGTATGGTATAAGAAGGTTTTAGGCCCATTTTGCTGATGGGGAAATTGAGGCTCAAAAAGGTGACACGAGCAGCCTGAGGTCACAGGCTGAGTAAGCTGGAGCTGGGTTTGAACCCTCAGCTTTGGGATGCCCATGAACTTCCCAAAGAACGCAGGGCCTTCAGGACTTTGTCTTCCACTTCTTGGTGCAGCAGGACTTGGGGCACTGACCTAGCCATGGAGTCAGAGCCCACTCCCCACTTTTAAGGGCTTTCTGCAGGCTTCGGGCACGCTCCAGACTCCAGCCCATGCATATCTTGGCCTCCCCTAGCATCTCCTGTGCCACCCATCAAAGCGCTCCTCTGTCTCCAAAATGGCCGTCGTAGGTTCTGACCTTCAACAGAAAAGGCGAAGGTATGACCAAACCTGTTCTCATCTCTTCTGCCCAGGAGAACACGCATTCTTAAAGGGAAGGAAACGTGGCTTGTCTTTCCTGTAACTGCTGCTTCCACTTAAAAGACATACCGAATGATTCAAACCCCAGCTGTGTCACACACTAGCCACGTAACCTTGGGCAAGTTACTTAACCTCTATGAACTATACATAATTTCCTCACCAGAAAAAATGGGGATAAAAAAATCCTCTCTTATAGGATTGCTGTGGGGATTAAATGAGACAGTACATATAAAATGTTAGCCATGACAAGTGGGATATAGTAAGTGCCCAATAAATTATAGCTAAAAAGCAAAAGGCATACACACACATGCACAACATATGGCTTGGAGAGAAACGGAAATACATCCCTGTTCTGACGTCTGTTTCACTCAGGCATGCACAACGTGACCCCGAAGCTAGAAGGTTCCACGCAGTCCAGCAGCGATGGGCCATTCAGGCAGGCACTGCCTGGGGTCTCTTGTGTTCCCCTGGAGAGGCAGTGTTCTAGCCTGGGAAACGGGTGTCTGGCTAAAGTCAAAATCAGGAAGAATTCTCCGTCCTCACCACCCCTCTTACCTTCCTGTAAACCCACGGGAAACTCCTCAGGGAACCTCACCCTCACAAGGAGGTCAGAGGTCAACTCATCGCCATCCTATTGGCACAGAAATGGTGGGCAGACCCCCCTTCCCTGATCCTCCCAGGTGGGAAGTGTGTTTATTTCTCTTTTAATAGAAAGGGGCGGGGGAAGCTGGTGGATCTGGCCAGCCTGGCTGCTGCCTCCGTGTTCTTCAATTACAGGGACAAAATGATTTGATGCAGGAACCAAGCCGACATCTGGGTTCCAGTTAGCATCTGACATGGGGCCTTGCTAATTAATCTGGAAACACGAATTCACAATGGCTCAAATCCGAGCGCAGTCAGGGAGAAAGCCGGCTGATGGGCCGTGAACAGAAGGTGGGGTGCGACCGGGCGTCGCGAGGAGGTCATCGGGAGGGTCTGGGAGGACTCAGGAGACGGTGCCTTGGGTTCACCCATCCTCCCTGGCTTTGCATCTGACCCCCAGGGACAGGTGGGAGGTGGCCCAGCAGCGGTGGGGAGGGCCCCGGTGGACGCCCACTCTGTGTTGGCAGGCAGCGAGGAAGACAAAGGGACTCAAACGTTTCACCCCATCAGCTAGATCAGTCCCTTCGTTCTCACCTGGAGCAAATATGCCCAATGTTGGCAGATTGGCCCATCTTCCTGGGGCTTCCAATTCTTCCTCACTTAGTCTTGAAAGTTTAGGAGGAAATACATATTTTTTTCCCAAAGGGATATATATATACGTATATGTATATAGATTCAAAAGTACTTATCCATTTAACAAACATTTATCTGTCAGTTACCTTCTAGTTGAGCCTTTATTAGGCACCATCCACGGAGCTAAGAGCTTTACAACATTACGGCATTTAATCCTTATGAATACCCAAAGAAGTTTTATCTCCATTTTACAGTTGAGCAAAACAGGACTCAGAGAGGTTAAACTAGTTGCCTAGGACTGCACAGCTAGTAAGTGCAGGGTCAGATTCAGCCCAGGGTTGGGCAAGAAGACAGTGTGCCAGGCCCGCTCCCCACAACCACTTCCCTGTGACTGTTGAGCTCATCCCCAGCTGCCCCAATGAGTCCCAAATGGCTTTGGGGCTCTGTGAGAAAGGAGGGGCAGCGAGTGAGCAGACCCCACCCTCCTTTCCAATGTCTGCTTTACATCTCCGGTGCCCTGTGAGATTTACTTGAATACACAGGACTGCTGTCTGAAAAGTGTGTGTCCTGATTCAAATCCACTGCTCACATTTTACAGTTAAAGAAACAAAACTCTGGGCAGTCTCAAGGACTTGTGTCAGGGGTACTGGAGCCGAAACGCAGTTTCCTGACTCGCAATCCTGCTTCACACTGTGTGCACGGGCGGCTCTGAGCGGCGGCGCAGTCCTTCCTGGCTCCGCATTTTCACAGGCTTTGCATCCTGCTGAGGGCGCAGGGTAAGTCACCCGCCTTCTCTGTGCCTCCTCCTAGGATGTTGATGATGCTAAGCGGCCAACACCTCCAGAAGAGTTCGGCACAGTGCTTGGCACACAGCAAGTGCTCAGTAAATATTAGCTATTCTCATCACTTTGCCTCATTGCTCCATGGTACTAAGATAAAGGCCCCTATCAGCCACTGGACTCTGACTCTCTCTCCCTACCCTATGGGAGAAGCTGCCTGAAATGAGAGCCGATCCAAATAAAATGCTTACCATGGTTCCTGCCACGTAGAAGGGTTCATTCAAGCTTGGCCAATATTGTCACAACTATTACTATATTACCTGGACTGCCTTCTCTCTCCTGGCTCTGTCCCACCAAAACTATTAGGTGTCAAGACGGTCTCCCTGGCCTGGAAGTGCCAGCATCTCACACCTCTCTCCAGGCTGACAGTTGGCACTACTTTGCATTCCCTCCTTCTGTAGACCTATTCATTGCTCCCCAGTTTCCTTTGCCTTCTGAAAATTAATTATCAGTGATTCGTTAAGTTCATTAGCTCTGCCTCTCAACAGCATGGAAGGCCTGCCATCTGGACCCACATTTTCATTTTTATGCGCGTTGTTCCATAATTACACAATAAGTGGTGTCACCCTGAGAAGCCACGCTGAAGGCAGTCGGCTTACCCCCTCCCTTCTGCAGACTTGGGAAATCTCTCACCAGGATGAGCTGATCTGTCCACTCGGCTCTTAGAGCTGCCATCCCTTCAAACATGTGCAGAGCCCCACCAGCTCTTTCCCTTCTTAAACACGAATGCATCCCGACTATGCACCAGGGCCTGTGGAGGTGCCGTTCATACAGTCTCTTATTTAAGCCTTCAGTAATTCTGTGAGGTCACCATTATTAACCTATTTACAGATTAGGAAACTGAGGCTCAGATAGATGAAGTAACTCACCCAAAATAATGCATTGTGTCAAGTAGTGGAGCCAAGATCCGAACTCAAGTCCTAATCACACACCAGAAAACCCTCAGGCTAAGTGCCGTGTGATTCTGCAAGCCCACCCCTTGCCTTCTTGCTACATCCAATTTCCCTCCTGCCTTCCTCTGCAGGACCTCTCGGACGTGTAGTTGTTACCTTAGCTCCATTCCATCTGCACATTCCTGCCTTATCAGCTGTAGTCTCGCTCAACCCCATTGCTTTACCGATGCCAGATTCTTGACAGGATGGACACACATGGCTTAACGAGAAGAACAAATTCTACTTATTGAGCACGTACTACCTGATCATTGCTATAATATATTCCTGGATTATCTCATTTAATCCACAAAATCTTACCAGGCAAGTAGCCACAGGAATTAACAAACACAGTTTACAGATGGGAGACCAAGGCGCAGAAAGATTGAGCCATGGCCCACAGTCATCCAGTTAGTAAGTTACAGAAACTTGACTTGAAGCCAGACATTCTGACTCCAGTGTCTACTTCTCCAGCTCCCTCGCAAGGACAGAGCCAACTACATTTCTGAGAGGGAGGCTGCTACAGAGATAAGGATTCCAGCAACATGGAAGATGGGGTCTCCCATATCTTGAGATGAGTACCAACAGGTTCCCACAACTCCATCGTAGGCAGCTGAAACCCTGTTTTCAAGTAAACAATAATCAGAAGGGAAGATGATTCTTGCCTCATTCATTCAACAAACATTTACTGAATATCTAATAGATAGCAAGGGCCATGCTGGGTATTGCAGACACAGAGAACACAGATGTGCACCCCAGCTCTCCAAGGGAAACAGACTCCTGTTATGAAAAGGTAAAGCCACGGTGTCCAGAGCACGTGTCAGAGGAACCCCATCCAGCCCACAAGGTGAGGAGGGAAGCCTTGCTGGGTAAGTGGTGTTTCAGCTGAGACCCGGAGGATGACAGACATGGCCTGGACGATGTGTATGTGAGTGTGTGTGTGAGTGTGTTACATATGTGCATGTACATCTGTCCAGGGAGGTACATACTCCGGGCCAAGAGAACAATGTGTACAAGCCCAGAGTGGAGTGTGAGGAAGGCACATCTGAGAGGAGCTCAGAGAGCATCAGGGGAGCCCTTGTATTCATTCAACAAATGTTTGCCAAATGCCAGTGATGCTTCCTGGGATCACTCCCAGGAAGTCCATCCTAGAGCTGCTTCTTCTCTGAGTTCTTCAGACAGCCTCCAAGTTTGTGCCTCACCTGCTCAGCAGCTCTATATTTCACCTGTCTATTTCACCTGTCTCTACCTTGAGGCTCATCCCCTCCAGCATCTCCAGGCTCCTCAACTCCAGTCCTCATCAACAGACGTCATTTATCCAGGAAGGAAAAGGGGCTAATGTTTGTGGAGGCCAGCCCTGCACAGGGGGCTTCAAACACCCTTCAAAGAACCCAACCAATATCCCCAAAACAGAGATGCTACTATCATCCCCACTTTACAGATGAAGAAATTGAGGCTTAGGGAACTGCAGTGACAGTTGCCGCATGTCACAGATCTTGTCATGCTCTTCCCAAAGATGTGATCTTCAGAAGTCAATGCCTGGCCTTCCCTAAAGGGATTGCCAAAAAGTCACACATGTCAAGTAGCTTTTCCCTAAAAATCTGACACCTTTTATCGGCACGTCAAGGTTCTGCAAAACAATAGATTCCTTCAAAATTCCTGTGGAATGTAAAATTGTAATCCATCTAGCAAGAGAAGAAGTAGAGCAACCTCCCTTCATTTGGCAAAGAATGCTATGCATGGGGAGACTGGGCCATTCCTTTCCTCCAGAATGTCTGAACCATCCTCAAACAATTTCAGAACAAGCCCAGTGCTAGGCAAATTTGGAGACAGGCCGGGCGCAGCGGCTCACGCCTGTAATCCCAGCACTTTGGGAGGCTGAGGCAGGTGGATCACTTGAGGTCAAGATCACTTTGAGACCAGCCTGGCCAACATGGCGAAGCACCGTCTCTACTAAAAATACAAAAATTAGCTGGGCGTGGTGGCAGGCGCCTGTAATCCCAGCTACTCGAGAGGCTGAGGCAGGAGAATCACTTGAACCTGGAAGGCGGAGGTTGCAGTGAGCTCAGATTGCATCACTGCACTCCAGCCTGGGCATCAGGGTGAGACTGTCTGAAAAAAAAAAAAATTGAAGACAGAGTACAAACATAGTACAGTGACCCAGTCACAAGATTCAACAGCTGGCAACTGAAACACAAGAACAAGGGTCCACGGCAAAGCCACAAACCCTCAGCTCTCAAGCAGAGGGACCAGCCATCACGTGGAGTAGGATGTGTTCCAAGGAGTCCTCAAATCCCTCCATCAGACATTGTTGCCTGAATAAACAGTACTCTCTTCACATGTATGTAGGCTCAGGGGATGAGTGAAAAACAAACCCACTTAACAGCATTATGCAGTGGAAGCCTCGGGGGTGAGACCACACAGGAGTTCACTTTCTGCATGATACAGCTCTGGGATATTTGAATTTTATCATGAGTATGCATAACCTTATAAATTTTTAAATAATCTAAATATGAAAAATGGTATGAAATTCAAGGTAGCTCTTGTCCCTGCACATTTTCTTAAGTGACACATGCTCAAAATCCAACCAAAACCTGGCAGGGCAGGCGAGAGGAGGACTACGAAGGCTTTCGACATTCAAAAGTGTTCTTTGGCACAGAGAAGGTTGGGCCCCAGGGAGGGGGGTCTGTCAGCCCCATGCTCCTCCTCAGCACGGTGGCTGCCCTCCCTCGAGCTTTGCTATTCCAAGGTTGAGGCCATTTCATGCCTTATCAATAATTCATGGGTACAAACAATAATGCCAGCTGGATCTCCTCTGCGGAGGCTGTAGGGTGAACCTCTAACCACCTAGGAGCAAATGTCCACTGGGGTGCGCACCCGGCTTCCCAGGGGGAGACAAGACTTAGAAGCACTTTAAGAATCAATTCCAGCCTGAGAGGGCTGACCTTTGCAGACAGTCTCGAAGGTACCCCCATGTTCCACTCAGGGCCAATGGGACCCCTGGGAATACACAGCATGGGGTCCCTTCCCCACCCAGGAGCACTAAGTATACCTAGTCCAGCCCTTGGACAGAGAAGCAGCATGGACATTAGAAGAATCACTAAACCAGGAGAGGGAAAATTAGGTTCTAGTCTCAGCTCTGCCACTTACCCGCTGTGTGACCCAACATACATTGCTTAACCTTTCTGAGCTTCAGTGTACTCTTAATAAAATGAAGATGGAATAGAGAAATAGGCAAAGGATTCAAACAGGTGGTTTAACAGAAAAGGAACACAAATGGCCTTGAAAGCATTAAAATGGGATGCTTAACCACACTCATAATTAAATAAATACAAGTTAAAACAAGATGTATTTCAGCCCATCAAACTGGCAAAGTGAAAAATGTCAAGAATGTTCAATACTGGAGGTGTGGAGAAACAGAGCTTCTTGTATACTGTGAAGATGGAACAGCTTTTCTAAACAGCAACGGGGCAATAGGCATCATAATGTAAAATGCATCTTTTCTTTGACTTAGCACCTCCATTTCTACGAGTTGGTCCTACTGATCTTGCCATATGAGAACAGAGTCAGACAAACAAGGACGTTTCTTTGTAACAATGTTTATAAGAGCAAAAAGACTGAAAACAATGTAATGTCCCTCCATGAAATACATATAATAAGACTGTGTGAGCCTGGGCAACATGGCAGAAAACCTGTCTCTACAAAAAATACAAAAATTAGCCAGGCCTGGTGGTGCACGCCTGTGGTACCCTACTCAGGAGGCTGATGAGAGAATCGCTTGAGCTCAGGAGGAGGAGGTTACAGTGAGCCAAGATCACACCACTGCACTCCAGCCTGGGTGACAAAGTGAGACCCTGTGTCAAAAAAAAAAAAAAAAAAAAAAGTAGGCCAGGCGCAGTGGCTCATGCCTGTAATCCCAGCACTTTGGGAGGCTGAGGCGGGCGGATCACCTGAGGTCAGGAGTTAGAGACCAGCCTGGCCAACATGGCGAAACCCTGTCTCTACTAAAAATACAAAAATTAGATGGGCTTGATGGTGCATGCCTGTAATCCCAACTACTCGGGAGGCTGAGGAAGGAGAATCGTTCGAACCCAGGAGGCAGAGGTTTTGTGAGCTGAGATCGCACCACTGCACTCCAGCCTGGGCGACAGAGTGAGACTCTGTCTCAAAAAAAAAAAAACAAAAAACAAGAGTCTGAGTCTATGGTGCTAAGAACAGGAGCACCAGCTGTAGATGTGCTGAAATACAGTGGTCTCTTAGCTCTACAGGAGGAAAATAAACAGGTAAGCTCCCATTCTGAAGAAAGAGAGAGAGAATATCTGTGTTTTCATATGCAGAGAACATTTCAGGAAGCTTCCACATGAAGCTATTTTAGTAGCTGTCTCCGGGAAGGGGATGTCGAGATCTGGAATAGGACAGAGACTTATTTTCATTTTACATGTCTCCGTCTTATTTAATTTTTTAAACTAGGTATTAGATTTTTAATAACTTTCCGATGTGAAGGTTCTGTTTCGCTTACACAGAAAGCACCTTGGTTGTGTGAACATTTGATGTAGCTGATATGAGAGAGGGCTATAAACTGTAATAGATGTGAGCGTGCACATGGGACACGTGGGACATGGGTGTCTCTTAGAGACGAAGACCCCACAGGGTGAACAATGAATCGGATGCAGCACCCATCGCTTTTTAGAGTTCACACCACATTCATCCCCAGAGGAGTTTCAGGAGCCACCAAAAGTGGCAGAGTCCAAACTGGCCTTTACCTGAGAGGTTCAGGATGGTGGAGATGAGGCTTTTAAAGCCTCATCTCCACCACCCTGCTTCCCAGGAACCAAACCTCTTCACTGATACATTTTACCTGATGAACCAACTTCAAAGCTAGAGACTGGCTCTCAAAGAGCAGGTCTGAGGGATGCACAAGGGTTTTCTTGTTGACTGACAGATTCCAACACCAGCCCATAAGCTCCACCTTACAGCTGGGGCAGGAGGCATTCCCCAACCTCACTGATGCCTAGCTGGGCACTCAGCAAACATTTGTGGAATACACGAATGAGTGGCTGGTCTTGGGCAGGTCCTGAGAGCTCACAGGCTGTTAGATCTGGAAGAACTTTCCAGAGGAAGCCCCTCAGTCCCACGTATGGGTGTGACTTGCTCAAGACTCACAGCAACAAGAGACAGAGCCAAGGCTCAAGCCAAGACCTGTGACCCTCGCCTGGCACTTCCTGCCCTTCTCATCTCCCTGAGCATGCACAGAAGTCACCTTTTTCCAGATACAACATACGGCCAAACACTCCTCCCATCTATGCCATTCTCAGGCTTTAAAGGTTTTGAAGGCTGGGCGCGGTGGCTCACGCCTGTAATCCCAGCACTTTGGGAGGCTGAGGCGGGTGGATCACAAGGTCAGGAGATTGAGACCATCCTGGCTAACATGGTGAAACCCCATCTCTGCTAAAAAAAAGTACAAAAAAAATTAGCTGGGCATGGTGGCGGGCGCCTGTAATCCCAGCTACTCGGGAGGCTGAGGCAGAAGAATGGCGTGAACCTGGGAGGCAGAGTTTGCAGTGAGCCGAGATCGCGCCGCTGCACTCCAGCCTGGGTGACAGAGCGAGACTCCGTCTCAAAAAAAAAAAAAAAGGTTTTGAAGTTGGTTTCCAGTCTGACATTTCTGTAAAGTATCCAGACCAATCAGACTCATCAGCCAAACCTTATAGCTTAAAAGAGAAAAGGGCTCTTCCAGCCTTATGCTGTCCATAAGTTAGGACAATGTCTATGCAGTACCTACCAGATGCAAGGAAGACACAGCTCACTCCCTCCTTAGGAAATGAACTCAGGATCTCTCCTGGACAGTGCCCGGTCACTCAAGATGTGCAGAAGCAGCCTGACCAGCAATGACCTCATCAGGAACCACGTCCTCTGGGCACAGAGATGAGCCAAACAGCCTCCAAGACCTCACCTCTATGTGTGCAAGTTCCACTCTACAAAGAAACACTCACTAGAGCTTCAGGGATCATGCGTAGTCACATGGTGGCTTCAGCACCAACCAGTGTGCAGGGAGGACTCCAGCAAAGTAAGAAAGCACAGCGGAGAAACCAGCAGCCTTGGGGCCGCTCCCAGCTCTGCTCCCACCCAGCTATGACTCCAAGGAACTTCTGCCACCTCTTCGGGCCTCACTGTCCTCATCTGCAAAGACAGGATGTGAATTAGAACCTCTCTCAGGTTCTTTCCAGTTCATATATGATTTAAGCAATGATTCTTTGGGGATGAGAGGTAGAAACCCCAGAGGCAAAGCTTTTTCATGAATTGACAAGCAGCCGCTCAGAACAGACCAGCTCCCACACTGGCCTCCAAGAAGCCCCTGGGAACCCACCATACAGGGTCAGGGAGCAAATGCACCACCGAGCCCCTGCTCTCGGGCCTTGCACTGACGCCTTCTTCCCGGCCTTCCTGCGGTCAGCCCCCTCGGCGCCTCTGCCTCTTGTAAGTGAGGCTGGCCTCAGCCCTGGCCCTCTTCTCCCCTCCTCGGTCCACACTGCTTCCTCTCACCAGAACTCTACAGTCCCAGGGCCCTGTCCCTCCCCTTCCCTGCAAGCCTGAGCCAGAAAGTCCCAGGGAGCTCTTCATCACATTTGAGAAACAAACCTTTTGAACAAATGTGGGTAATCATAAAGATGGGCCCAGCGGGACAAGCAGAAGTGTTCATCTGTCTCCTGGCACGATGCCCCCACCATGGCTAGAAGCGCACGTGTGCATGCACACACTCTCCCCAAATCCCACTCCTCTTCAGCAAAGAGCTGTGAACGTCCACCAGGAGACACCCCACCAGCTCACCCCCACAAAGTTAACTTCCCAGAATGGGTCTTCCCCACCTCCCTTGGGCTCTGGGAGCAGGAGTTTAACAGGCCCCTCCTGCCCTGATGCCCACAACCTGCATTGTGTGTGCAGGATCCACAGAAAGTATTGCAGCAAAGAAAGGCACGCCTGGAGCCCAGAACCCAAAGCCTGGGCTGGCAGTGGTTGCTAAGAGACAGAGGATGCCCAGCTGGAATCGTGACTGAGGTTTCTTGTTTGTGCAAGAGCAAGATGAAGAGGAAAGGAGAGGATGTGTTTGCTGTGATGAATTCCGGCCTCCACCAGATCCTGCCGGAGGGAGAAAAGATCTCACTTAGGATCATACTCAATGATGTTCAGGCCCTCCAGCCTTCTGGCCGCAGAACAAGCAATAAGCCCCATTCCTTCCCTGTTCCTTAAATATCTGCCCTGGAAAACTAAGACAAAAAAAAAATCTTAGGAAAGAAAAGTTAGCGATTTTATTTTGTAAGGTGCAGTGTGGTGGAGGAGCAAATCCAAAGTGAGGCTCAGACTGACTCCATTCAGTCCCAGCTTCTCTGCTTCCTGCTCTGTGTCCCTGGGGAAATTGCACAACCTCCTTGTGCCTCAGTTTTCACTTACATTAAAGAAGCTAATATGGCCGCGTGCGGTGGCTCACATCTGTTATCCCAACACTTTGGGAGACCTAGGTGGGTGGATCACGTGAGGTCAGGAGTTCGAGACCAGCCTGAGCAACATAGCGAAACCCCGTCTCTACTAAAAATACAAAAATTAGTCAGGTGTGGTAATGCGTGCCTGTAATCCCAGCTACTTGGGAGGCTGAGGCAAGAGAATCACTTGAACCTCTGGGGCAGAGGTTGCAGTGAGCTGAGGTCATGCCACTGACAGCAAGACTCCATCTCAAAAAAAAAAAAAAAAGAAGTTAATATAAGTTCCTCATAGTGTGTTGTGAGGCTTAAGTTCAGTAACCCATGTAAAGTACCCATCACAGTGCCTGATCTCAGTTAGGACCCACGAATGTTCACTGTTACTAGATGTGGACTGTTGCAGGTGGAGCATCTAGCGCAACTCCTCATTGTAAGATGAGGAATCGAAACTGCAGAATGGCCTGAACCAGGGCAGAGAGGGTAATTTCCATGCTGCTCCACCATACCTTCCCTCCCCTGCCCTGGGACGACCCGTGGCCCATCTCACCAGCCTTCCAAGCAGGCATCCTGGGCTAATGCTCCACTGCCCCAGCTCTGCTCTCTTCACTCCCTCATCCTGCGCACAGGTCCTGAGCACCTCACCATCGGGTACCGGGCATGGAGTGAAAACAATGTGGACACAGCCCTGCTCCCCCGACCCCACCCATGTTTGCTGCTGATGGAGCCTTCACAGCCAACACACACTCAGTCCCCTTCCTGCTCCCAGCCAGACGTTCTCTCAAGAACAACGCGGTCCCTCTCCACAAAATCCACAACTACTCACCCAGCTCTCAGGCCCTGGCATCGCCCCTAGATCTCAAAGTGGGTGAAGGCAAAGAGAAGAGTAAAAACAGACGGAAATGACCTCTTCTGGCAGGGCAGCCTCTCCTCCGCCAGGAACAGGAGCCAAGTTCAGGGAAAGGGGAGGTTTCGGACAGCACCCTGAGTGGCTGATGAACAAAATTTCTAAATCCTAAATCAAGCACGTGCTCAGATGCAGGGATTTACTGGTATTAAAAAATCTGGCTGGTATGGTGATTTCTCAAAAATTAAACATAGAATCGCCACATGATCCAGCAATTCCACTTCTGGGTACATACCGAAGAGGAATGTACAGGGACTCAAACAGATACTTGTACGCCTTCATTCATGGAAGTATTATTCACAACAGCCAAAAGGTGGAAGCAGCCTCAGTGTTCATCCACGGATAAATGGATAACAAACGTGGTATTTAATGTGGAATATTATTCAGCCTTAAAAAGGAAGGACATTCTGACATATGCCACAATGTGGATGAACCTTGATGACATTATGCCTCGTGAAATAAGCCAGTCGCAAAAGGACAAATATTGTATGATCTCACTTATCCAAGGTACCCAGCACGGTCAAATTCACGGAAACAGAAAGTAGAATGATGATTGCCAGGGGCTGGACTCTGGAGCCTGACTGCCTAGGTTCAAGTCCTGGCTCTTCTTCTTTCTAAGTGTGTGATACTGAGCAAGTTATTTAACCGCTCTCTGCCTCAGTTTCCCCATCTGTAAAATAAGGATAGCTGCACTTATACTTCGTAGGGCTACTGGGAGGATTAAATGAGCTAATATGTGTCAAGCATTTAGAACATCATAAGGCTCATAAAAACACCACACCAGCACCGCTATTGTTTTAGATGGGGGAGAGGGTTGCCATTCGGTCCATGGTCTGAATGTCTGCGAACATGTCTGTCCTCCTTTCTTCTTCCCTAGATTTGCTCAGGGAACATGCTCTGTGATCTGGACCCCTAAAGAGTCCACGGTTCCCTGAGTGGGCAGGACCTTGGCCACGTGGACATTCTCAATCTTGGTCATGAAACTGTGGTGGCTGGAACATAGAATGGAGCCTGTGGGGCCCAAGCACACCCTGCCAGGTGAGGCCGACAGCATGGAGCAGGCCAAGCAAGGGCATTGTGGGCAGTGTGATCCCACCCTTCCCTGTCAGTCGGCACCAGAGGAGGGCACTTCCTTCTGCCCTAAAGAGCCACACAGGCCAGAAACAGCCTTCCCCTTCCTGCACAGCTGTCCATCCAGGGCCCATGGGACGCCTCTAATGCTCTTTAAAATTCTGCCAGCATCTCTCACCACACACACTCTCATCAAAAACAGGCCCATTGAAGCAGCTAATTCAAACAAATTCGCCTGGGCGCTCACAGCCTCTGGTGGATGTGAAGCCACAAATGAGGCCTTTCTTCAGGCTGTGCCCACCCAGCCCTGGACCAGGGGTGGGGAGTGACCAGTAGTACTACAGGCACACAGGCCCATGCCTCTGCCAGCCATGCTGGGTATGGCCAACAACACACTCACCGCAGTCACAAGCACTTGTTGACACCCCGCTACCAGCCAGGCCCTGGAGACCCCTGTGAACAGCAGATGTGGGTTCCGCCCTCTGGAGGCTGTGACGTTTCTCAAATGGCTCCACCACCTTAAAGGCAGAGGACCGGAGCCCAGCTGCCCCAAGCACAGAACTTCCTGAAGGTCTCTTGTTTTATCTTAAATGTTCTAGCCAATTCTGCATTTTACTCCTTAATGCCCCATTTGTTTTCCGATAGTCATGATAATAACAGCCACAAACATAAACTGAGACATGCCAAGTTTCAGGCATCGTGCAGAGCTCTTTGTGTGTATCACTGCATTTGCTAAACCCAGCCTATGCGTGGGGACTAAGTATCCGCATGCTGCCAATGAGAACACTAAGGCAGAAGGAGGTTAGGCAACGTGCCCAGGTGGCAGAGCTGGGCTTGGAACCCAGCCCGGCCCCCAAGTCCACTCCTTTAACAGCTGTATAAGTGAAATATGTAGAACTGTTTTTATTCACTTAACTGTCCATCCCCCAAATGTTTAAAGTAGAAATGAAGCTCCAGGACGATGCCCCATTGAAGCCCTGTGGCTGCATGCCCCAGGCTCACTGCCCTGGACCCCTGGGGTGTCCAAACTCCTGCAGAACCCTGCCTTCAAGGTTCAGGTTCTAGGCACTGCAAACTGAGGTGCCCCTCTGCCAGCCACAGCCTCCTCCTTTGTCTTCCCAGACACTGGCCCCTGCAGGCTTCAGTCTGGCCCGTCTGCAGGCTCAAGTAACCCAGGGTCCCAGATAAAGCCAACTTGAGGTTCCCCTTTAATCTCAGTCTCTCCCCTCCCCACCAGGTGACAGATTTTAGGATTGCAGCACTCATTCTTTCCCACGGTGACCCTTCCCAGCTCCAGTGTCTGAGAGTCCTCTTGGTTCCCTGAGCCTCAAACCACCTCCAGAACTGTCCCCATGCAGCAGGTGCCTGTCCACAGTCCAATGGCCAAGACCTGGTACCCAAGTTGTCCAGCTGATTGCCATGTTGGCTCCCATCCCAGGTTGCCAACCCAGTCATCAGCCCATTGCCACCACCCTCTTCTGAGCCCTGGGCCCTGTTCCTAAACTCTGACAGAATCTAAAATGCCAAGGGCCCCAGCATTTCCAGGGGTCAGCCACCCCCATTTTTCATTGTGTATTCCCCCACCTTCGGAGGGTCCAGTTACTACTAGGCCCCGTGCACATGTGCCAGGACGCTGGAGTTTTCTGTGCCTCTGAGATGTTACACCTTGTCGACCTGCCTCAATCTCCAGGGCCGGTGGGGCCAGCACTCCTGGCTCCTAGCCCATCCCCTTCCCTGCCTGGATGGAGGCCTTCTTCACAACAGGGAGCACAGCTACAGCCTACATTGTCAGGCAGAAGGGAACAGCCAAAGATGAGCATCTTTGGAGGGCATGAAATGGATCACTGGCAGCCCCATGTCCGAGGCAGGCCCTCCTGAGGTTTAGATGAAAACAGTCACCAGGTAATGTCCCCCGGTCATAAAGTAAATTCAGGTGAGCCTGGAAATTGGGAAGTTGCATGCTCATGGGCAGCTTTATCACAAGAGCCAGAGAGTGGGAGCCACCCAAGTGTCCATCCACAGTTGAATGGATGAACAAAATGTGTACAGACAATGGAATATTATTCAGCTTAAAAAAAAAGGAAATCCTGACACATGCTACAACAGGGATGAGCCTTGAGGACATTATGCTAAGTGAAATAAGCCAGTCATACAAAGACACACACTGGGCCAGGCGTGGTGGCTCACACCTGGAATCCCAGCCTTTGGGAGGCCAAGGTGGGAAGATGGCTTGAGCCCAGGAGTGTGAAACCAGCCTGGGCAACATAGGGAGACCCCATCTCTAATATTTTTTAAAGAATTTCTTTTTAAGACAAACACTGGATGATTCCACTTCTATGAGGTCCCTGGAGCTGTCAAATTTATAGAGACAGAAAGTAGAATGGTGGCTGCCAGGGACTGGCAGGCGGGGCAATGGGAGTTGTCATTTAATGGTAATAGAGTTTCAGTTTTATAAAGTCAAAATGTTCTGGAGATCGGGTCCACAATGATGCGAACTTAACATTACTGAACAGTACACTGAAAAATCATTATGATGGTAAATTTTATGTTATGTGTATTTCACCACAATTTAAATTTTTTAAATAAAATAAAAGTGAAACAAGGACTATTTTGCACGTAGATTACATGTAATGACATATCATCCATCTCCTTCTATTTGCTTGGAATCACATTCATGAGAAGCTGTGCTGAAGGGTTTGGGGAGGGAAGGATCTTGATATTTCGTGGGCCTGCCAAAAACTCACTCCAGTGCCAACCCCAGGTCCTGTATCCCCTGCTCACCGTCTTGTCCCCTGGGTCACTCTGATTTGCCATCATTTCTGGACAGCTTTATACCCTTGCTGTATTGGATTTGGATTGTTTCTTTGCTATGACTGTGCTGCTGGGCTATCTGGCCATGGAGCAGACACCCCACTAAAGCTGCTGCATGTTTTCTGGGGCGCTATCAGGCCTGAGGGCTGGTGAGCCCCCACCTCCCAGCGGGCAGCCCTGAACCTTGGTCAGATTCCTTGCAGGTCTTCTGCCATCTCAAGAGGCTGGGGCGGCCTCACTTCCTCTCCCCAAAGAGGTGTGTTTGCTCTGCTCTGGGTGAGGGATCATTAGCTCACCTCATCCTGTGCCACGTACCTCCTCCCACAGCCCTTGTGTCCCCACAGTCACAGCCACAGTTGCGTGACAAATGACTGAGGAGGTCTTGGGGACGCCATCTCATTCTGCAGGCGTTATTGTGCCTGACCTAAACCCAAATACCCAGGCCCCAGTCTCCCGGGTGACACCTGAAGGCTGCAGTTTCCTGGCAACCAGGAACAATAGCCCCTGGGAAAAGCACACACAGTTTGAGAAAGGGCGGCCTGTTCTCTCTGCGCCCCTGGGTAGGAGCAGAACACTTATGCTGCCGAGTCTCCATTCAAGCCTGAGGGTGGGGGCCTCAGAGCCCACCTGCCCACCCTAAGCCCGAGCTGCAGATCTCTCCCACCTGAGTGCTGTGAGTGCCTCTTCATAGGACAAAAGCCTCTCTGAGCCCACCCCTGGCTCTCCTCTCCCTCAGCAAGCATCCCTCCATGCCAGGCCCAAGTCTGGACTTTGTTCCCCGAGAGCTGATTCAAGGTGTTCAGACTTCTGTTTGGGGGACTTCCGTTGTCACCTTTGCCTGCAGAAGTGACATTCTGTTTCCCCTTTGATTTTTTGGGGGCCAGCTTCCCAGTTTGATCCCAGTTTGATCCAGTGGTTCTGGAAGAGAGGTGAGGACGCGGGCTTTGCCATCAGGCAGGCCCTTGGATGAACCTCCCTCCCAGCCACTCACTCACTCACTGTGCAACCTGGACAAGTCACCAAATGAGGGGTCTCCTTTCCTGCAGCTGACATTGACTCACATCCCCAACAGGACCCACCAGCTCTGAAAAGCAGAGACCACAGCCTTTTTTCTCACCACGATACCCCCAGAGGCCAGAATGTGGCAGAAATAGAAATATCTGTTGAGTGTGTTACAAATGAAAAAGTAAAGATCTGACCTAGGAAAAGCCAGAGGCCTACGGGCCCAGCCCGGGGAAAGCCCCGTGCCTGCAGAGTTGAAGGCATGGGCTTCGTGAACGGGACCCAGCAGGCACAGCCAAGCAGGCTGGGGAGCCAGCGGTTCATGCTCCCTTCCCCATTGCCTGACCACGTGCCTGCATCTTCATCTGTCCATAACAGTTCAGTCAGTTAACATGGTTCTAAAATACTTAGGCTCGGTGTCCACTCACTGCGCAACTCCATCAGCGTCTCACTGAAAGGGGAGGGAAGGGACAGGCAATTCTACCCTCCTCCCTAGAATGGAGGCCCCTTCAGGAGAACACAGACCTGAAGAGCCAGGGCAACAGAACAGCATTCCTTTGGGAGGTAGAAAGCAACAAGCAGAAATCCACGAAAACCTGGAATCACAAAGGGAAGTGGGGCAAGCTCAGCGTCCTGGGAACTGGAGGCCGAGCAATAGTGAGGAAGCTGGGGTGGAAGCAGCTTCCCGCTGGGCAGCCTGAGGCCTGGAGAGGTAACCCCAGGGGGCTGCAGTGAGTACCCACAGCTCAGGCGCTCCCCAGCCCTCAGGGCAGCTCTCACTGGATGCTGTACTTGGGTCTCTCCCCAGAGGGGCTACTCAGCCAAGTGGAGGAGGGGCTACAGAAGGGGATTTAAACAGCCACCGATGGTCCCGTTTCTGAAAAGGACAATGACAGAGACCAGGTCAGGGAGTGGGTCCTCTGTTAAAACCACTTCTCTTGGGCATAGGAAGAGATCATTCTATTTTACCTGCTCCATAGAAAAACACCCCAGGAGCTGACACACTGTGCCCTGTGGAGGGATAAAGAAGGGATGGTGGTTGGAAAGGCACCCCGGGCCCCTGGGTGGGCTCCTGGATTCCCGGGGTCCTGGGGGTAATGATGGAATTTAACATTAGGATGGGGCCCTCGGGCTGGCTAACTTGAGATGTCAGCATCTGCATTTGGCATTGGTGATAAATAAAGAATGGCAACACACTCATAAAACCATATTCTAAAGTCACTATAAGTCCTTATAGAATGTACAGTACCAAGAGTGAACGCTTGTGTCAACTCTGGCCTTGGGTGATGCTGTGTCACCTTGTCCCTTCATCCATTGTAATAGGTGCACCACTCTGCTGGGGGAGGCTGTACCCATGGGAGGGCAGGAGGTGTATGGGGAATCTCTGTACCTTCCATTTGGTGTTGCTGTGAACCTGAAACTGTTCTTTAAAAATAAAGTTATTTTTTAAGTGGCTTTACCACGAAGCTAAGGGAACTTATATTTCAAGGCCACTCACTTGCATTGGCCTCTTCTACAGTGTGAGTAGGTCACCAACAATGTGTCCACATGCTATTATAATTTTGTAAATTGTGTCATAGTAATCTTTTTGTATCCTTACTTTTAGAAATCCCCCATCAAAAAACAAAGCAAAGTAAAACACAACAAAAAGCTTCAGGCTCCTGCCCCCAAAACAAAGAAACAACCCATCTCTTTACATGAAAATAAAAAACAAACCATCTCTGCCCGGCGTTTTATAGAGTACTGACGAGCATGACTGGTCCTCCCTGAAAGCCAGGAAACGGGCAGAAATGAGTGATCCTTCCATGTTTAACAAAGCTCCTAATTACAGAGCTCGCAAGATTTGAAGGCACACTGTTGGTGTGTAGGAGGCAACACTATGTCCTTGTGGCATGATGAGACATGCCTGGGGGCAGTGGCCGGGTCACCAGGAACACTTCTCAACCTAGGTCCCTTCTGGATGTGAGCTGATATTAACAATGGAGACAGGCGATCAGAACAGATTGAACAGGGACAAGTCCTCCCTGTTAGAGTCAAAACGGATAACTGTCAAGGTCTCACCCTCAACAAAGACCGATGCTCTTGGAGTTAAATGAGCTGGAAAAACCAGCAAGCATCCCTCCAACCTGGACTTCACACCAAGCAGGCCTGCAGTGAGGTCAAATAAGAGAAAAAGGAAGCTCTTTGTGGATTTAACCACAATCCTTTTATCAGCATTAAAAACAACCATTTTTATTTTATTTTATTTCTTTAAAAATAATGTTTTCCTCTTCCTAAATAATAAAGGAAATCCTTTATATAGTCTGGAAACATTAGCTATTAACTGAAGCACTTTGGAGAGAGACATCTTCGAGGCACACTCCTCTCTTGCTAGAATGAATTCCATATGCTTGATATCCAGACCAAATTTCCAGAATCTCAGCCACATTTGATTGCCTGATTCTCTTTGTTTGGGGGGAAAAAAATCCACAAATAATCAGAAAACCACATCTGGAAAATTTTTCTCTAACATATTCTAAATACAGGATGAGGATTAAGATGCTGGAAATGTAATTGTTTTGTTTTGTTCCCCGTATTTTCTACTGTTAGAGGGACTCTGACTTAACTATCAAGAAAAATACAAGCTTAATGTTTCTTTTCCTTCCCTCCTTTCTTCCTTCCTTCCTTCCTTCCTTCCTTTCTTTCTCTCTGTCTCTCTTTCTTTCTCTCCATCTTTCCTTCTTTCCTTCTTTCTTTCTTTTAGACAAGGTCTCACTCTATGCCCAGGCTGGAGTGCAGGGGCATAATCTCGGCTCACTGCAGCCTCAACCTGCCCAGGCTCAAGTGATCCTCCCACCTCAGCCTCCAAAGTAGCTGGGATTACAGGTGTGCCCCACCATCCCCAGCTAATCTTTGTATTTTCTGTAGAGACGAGGTTTCGTCATGTTGCCCAGGCTGGTTGCTTAACGTTTCTTGATGGTTTACCACATGTTTGGCCCCATTAACAGCATCATCCCATTTAATCTGTGCTCAACAATTTAGATTGGTTCTTGCTATGCCCTTTTTCCACATAAGAAAACTGAGTCTAAACAAGATTAAGCAACTTGCCAGGTCTCCGAGCCGGTAAGTAGCAGAGCTATTGGATTCCAGAGTCTAAACTCAACTTCCCTGTTGTGCCTGATTCCCAATTAAGATTACAGTTGATCCTTGAACAACATGGGTTTGAACTGCCTGGGTCCACTTATATTGGATTTTTTTCAGCCAGAGGCAGATGGGACATACAGTGTTTGCAGGTTATGAAACCTGAGTATACCGAGGGCTGGCATTTTATATACGCGGGTTCTGAAGGGCTGACTGCAGAACCAATCTACCAAGTACACCAGTGGTCAATTATATTTGGGTAGCACCAGAGAATACTACATGTGAAGTCCAGATGGAAGCTGCACAGTGGCCTCCCCACTTACAGGCCTCCGGGTCACCTGTGCCTTCAGCAATGTACAGCTGACACCTGCATTCACCTCCACCATCAACAGATGGCGCTTATCAGCAAGGGATGCACTCTTGCAGGGAGGCCGGGGACAGTCACCACGGCCTGTGGTCAATGTTCAAATGACTAGTTGTCCACAGCCTTCCCTTCGGGATGACTGAAGTCTCATGCCATGTCCAGCTGGCAGGGAAAGATGCTATTAAAAATCATCAATACATGAGTTCCAGGCCTTGCTTATACAAGTTTACCATAAGAATCTGCCCCAAATTATTTCCTGTCCTTTGTTTCCTATAAAAGGAGTGTGACTTGTAGGAAACTGGTTTTTTTTTTTCCAGTTACCTTTAGAAGGACAAGACATTCAGACACCCAGGTGTGGTGACCAAATTTGAATATATCTGAGACAGAGGAAGATGAGGAGGGTGATTATGCTGGAACAGCTGTATAATTGATATGTGTGCATCTGTGCCTGTGAAATACAATGTTTCACTATTTGTTTCCTTTTACATTCCAATGTTTTTTCATTTCATGGATGGGAACCAGGAGGGAAAAAGCCAGGCTGCCAACCAGCCATCAAATTCTCACAGCTTACATCACCCACTTGAGAATCAGCAACCCGCAGCACCACCAGTCGACACTCTGCCTAAGCCCAAGACCATATCTAATCTCTCCTGATATTCCCTGTGCCAGACAAATGACTGCACGCAGAAGGCTTGTAATGAGTTGGTCAGGTGAATGAATGCATCCATGCATCCGGAGAGGGAAGCAGAGCCCAGGGTCCCCACGGCCAAGTCAGGGAGAGTGAGGCTGGAAAGAAGGGCTGCCTCTCAGCCAGGCAGCAGGCTGGGGGCCATCTCGAGAATTCAGTCACCTTCAGGAGGGACACTCATCATGGGAAACTGGAAGTACTCAGGAGTCTAAGACCAGCTGCTACTTTGCAAACATCAACCAGGAATCACATTAAGGATTCACAATCCCAGGGCCAGTAGCCTTGGAGGAGAAAGAGGCTCTCAATGTGCTCCCATCAAAAGGGGCATCCCCATTCTCTTCTTTCCTAAATGTTTTCTAAGCCCTGTGGAGAGGAGAGCTGGTGACACACACAAAGATAGGGAAATACATAAAAAGTGGCTTTGCTTTTTTGTTTTGGTTTCTAAGAAAAGAGTATTATCAACTTGATCAAGAAATAGTTGCTCCGTGACAGATGGGGAACCAAAACCCCTGTCAACAAGCATACTATTCTGAACTCTGGGACACCACTGTTGTTTGGGGAACCTCATGGAAGCTGTAAAAGTCCAAATTCAAACTGCTAAATGGCTTCCTCCAAAAAACCCCAGGTAATAAATACTGTCCCCTTTGAGAGCTGACATGTCCAAAGGATTCTCCTAGAAATGGCGTGCAGAGTTCCGGGGGCCTGGATGAATAGGAAAACCCTATCTTTGGGTCCCCTACAAGGGCACTGCACGTCGGTGTGCACACAGGGCACTGGGCCCTTGGCTCCAGCTGAACAGCTGGGGACTCCTGAAATCGGCAAAGCCTCTTACAAGGTGGGTGCCCTTGGGGGTCCAACCACGGGGTCTCAGCAAGGTGCCCATTGCCCCTCACTATGAATGGGTAGGCAGCAGCAACGGAAGCCTCTGCTTTATGCTGATTTCTGGCATTTAGCTTGAGGCTCCCCTCTTCCTCTCTGTCTTTCCAGGGGCCTTGCAGGGCGATGAAACCCCAGCATGGCTTTTCCTCTTCCCGCCGTCCCTCACCCTGACCATGTCCCTGGGAGCGGGAACATCTCTGGCTCTGACCATGGGGAGGGTGAAAGAGTGGCCCCTGTCTCCCTGCCAAGGCGGGTGTCTCGCCACCAGAATTTATGTGCCAGCGTTCCTCGTACCAGCTTTTCCCAGGTTACCTCCCTACCCATTACTACCCCATTAGTTGCCATGTGTTTTCCCCTAACTGTCACCAACCCACACTGCCTCTTTGTTACCCTGCAGCTCTCAGGCTGGCCCCTCCCCAACAAGGGGCTAAGCTTCAACTTCGAATTGTGAAATATTTCCTCCCTCTCTCCTGTTCCCCTCCCACCACCCTCCTTGGGCCCCAGAGCCTTTAGTAAAACAAACCCGCCAAAGGGAATTCTCCGCTGTGTTTGCACAGCACGAGTGGGCCCCCGAGTTGCCTGGAGCCCCTCATTCTCCATAAACACACTTCCCCTCCTTATTGGTATTCAGTCGATACCTTCCTTTCTAACCCTTCCCTGCTTGGCCTCCGCGATCGGCCGACAGAAGGGCCTTTGTTGAAGGAGCAGAGGGGTACAAACACGAGGGCCCCAAAGACAACTACGTGGACTTCAAAGGGGGAAATGAGTCATTGCTCAGCGGGCGATGGCTGGGTGGGGGCAGCCCAGGGGAGAAGGGGCTCCTCGGCACCTCTGGTTTTGCCCACGAATAAACCTCCTGTATCTCTTTACAAATCAGACATCACTTCCAAAGCTATTGGTCGATTTTTATTGTTCCAAATTTGACTCTGAAATGTGGGCCAGAATCTGGGGTCTGGTAAATATTTTGTTACACAGCTCACTGGAACCACTTTGCTGGAGGGGATGGCTTCCAACACTGAGGCTCGGGCTAGGGGACTTCCAGGCTCCCACCAGCTGCCAGTTGCGTGTGTCTGTGAGCAGATTAATCATCCGAAACACCGCTTGGATTGGCTTCTCCCCTACTCGCAAGTCCTCCATGGCTCCCTTGTCGGAGGCTCTGCATCTAAAAGCACCCCGAGGCTATCAAACCCTGGCTCCCCACAACAGCTCCAGCATGCAGTTCTGGCAGATGCGGATTCAGCCCCTCCCTGAACTCTTCCAGGAATGAGGTGACAAGCACAGCAGCCCACCCTTCCGCAGCCAGCTCGTGTCTAGGAAGCCTGCCTCGTGCAGAACAACATCCACTTCCACCCCTGGACCCACCTTCTGGAACAAATCTGCTCCCTTGTCCTCATGACAGCCCTTCACATAGATTTGAAAATTACTCTCAGGGTTCCTCTACATTTTCTTTTCTTTGCACCAAACAGCCCCAGGCCCCTTGACTCTATCCCATATGAAATGGTTTCCAGATGGCTCCCAGTGTTAGCCGCCCTCCTCCAAGCATGTTCAGAGACCTCCCCACAAGCACATGCGATAAAACAGATCCTGGTTCTGAATACTGTTCTCTGGATATGCTTGAATCAGCACAGACTAGAACAGGACTGTCCCCTCCCCTGAGAGGACACCTTGCCTCTATTAATTCAAACTGAGACTATACTCTTTTAGCCACCTTAGTGCACTGTATTGCATTGTATTGCATTGTATTGTATTGTATTGTATTGTATTGTATTGTATTGTATTGTATTGTATTGTACTGTATTGTACTGTACTGTACTGTATTGTATTATATTGTATTGTATTGTATTGTATTGCATTGTATTGTACTAGACAGGTTCTCACTAAGTCATGCAGGTTGAAATGCAGTGGCATGCTCGTGGTTCACTGCATCCCCAAACTCCTGGGCTCAAGCAATCCTCCTGTTTCAGTCCCCCAACCTCCTAGTAGTTGGGACTACAGGTGTGTACCACCACACCCAGCTAATTTTTTTGTTTTTATAGAGTAAGGGTCTCACTGATCTCTGGTCCTTGGCTGGTCTCTAACTCCTGGACTCAAGCAATCCTCCTACCTGGGCCTCCCAAAGTGCTGGGATTACAGGCATGAGACACCATGTCTGGCCTCTTAGCATACTCTTGACTTATCCTCAGCTTGAAGTCATCGGCCCTTTCACAATAAATACTGCCAAACCAGATCTCTCTTCTTAAAAAAAAAGTTGGAAGACTCACACCTCCCGATTTCAAAACTTACTACAAAGCTACAGTAATCAAAAGAATGTGGTACTGGCATAAAGACAGACAAATAGACCAATGGAATACAATAGACAGCCCAAAAACAAACCCTTGCATGTATATGTGGACAAGGGTGTCAAGATCATTTAATGAGGAAAAGACAGTCTCTTCAACAAATGATGCTGGGAAAACTGAATATCCCCATGCAAAAGAATGAAGTTGGACCCTTATCTGATACCATATACAAAAATTAATTCAAAATGGATCAAAGACCTAAATGTAAGACCTAAAACTAAAACACCTAGAAGAAAACATAGGGGGAAACCTTCATGACATTGGACTTGGCAGTGCTTTCTTGGATATGACATGAAAAGCATAGAAAACAAAAGCAAAATAGACAAATGAGACTACGTCAAACTTAAAACCATGTTTGTCAAAGGACACAGTCAAAAGAATGGAAAGGCAACTTATGGAATGGAATAAAATATTTGCAAATCATATCTCTGATAAGGGGTTACTATCTAGAATATACAAAGAACTGCTGCAACTTAACAACAAAAAAAATCAAGCAACCCAATTAAATAGTAGGCAAAAGACTTGAATACAAATTTCTCCAAAGATGATATGCAAATAACCAACATAACTAATCATGTTGTGCTCAATACAACTAAGATGCGCAAACTAATCATCAGCGAAATGCAAATCAAAACCATGATGACATATCACCTCATTAAGATGGCTACTGTTAAAAAAAAAAAGAGAAAATAACAAGTGTTGGCAAGGATGTGGAGAAATTGGAATCCTTATGCACTGATGGTGGGAATGTGAAATGGTACAGCTGCTATGGAAAGCAGTATGACACTTACTCAAAAAATTAAAAATAGAACTACCATATGATCCAGTCATTCCACTCTGGTTGTATATCCAAAAGAATTGAAAGCAGGGTCTCAAAGAGGTACTTGTATACCCATGTTCATAGCAGCACTATTCACAATATCCAAGAGGTAGCAGTAACCCAGCTGTCCATCACAGATGAATGGATAACCAAAATGTGGGGTATACATATAATGGCATACTATCCAGCCTTAAGATGTAAAGAAGTCCTGGCGCATGCTATAGCACGGATGAACCTTGAGGACATGATGTTAAGTGAAATAAGGCAGGCACAAAAAGACAAATGCCATGTGATTCCATTCATATGAGGTATCTAAAGTAGTCAAATTCATAGACACAGAAAATAGAATGGTACCTACCTGAGGCTGTGGGGAGAGGGGAATAGACTTTCAGTTTTGCAAAATGACAAAGTTCTGGAGATCTGTTTAACATGAATGTGAACATACTTAACACTATTAAACTGGACACTTAAAGAGTTAAGACAGTAAGCTTTATGTGTTTTTATCACAATTTTAGAAAAGCCACTGCTGATGAGAGGTAGGACAGCCTAGAACTGGAAAAAAAGGAGGGATGGGGTTTGGGTTTCAGTGGAGCAGAACCGAGTTGCAGATACATCAGGGAATGCTGAAGAGTCTTTGTGAATATGAACATTAACCCTTCATTTACGTACAACAACCTCTGCTGCCTCCACGAACTTCTAATGCCAAGATAACCTGAAGTCCCAAAGTAACGAAACTATGTGCATGTTCTAGGAAGGACTTTTGATGCTCAGAGGTTCAATGTTAAAGTTAAGATTAGATTAAACAGGCGGAGCGCAGTGGCTTCACACCTGTAATCCCAGCACTTTGGGAGGCTGAGGCGGGCGGATCACCTGAGGTCAGGAGTTCAAGACCAGCCTGGCCAACATGGCGAAACCCCGTCTCTACTAAAAATCCAAAAATTAGCTGGGTGTGCTTGTGGGTGCCTGTAGTCCCAGGTACTCAGGAGGCCGAGGCACAAGAATCTCCTGAACTCGGGAGGTGGAGGTTGCAGTGAGCCGAGATCGCACCATTGCACTCCAGTCTAGGCGACAGAGTGAGACTCTGTCTCAAAAAAAAAAAAAGATTAGATTAAGCAGAGATCTATTCCAGTTAAGAATTCATGAAAAAGGTAAGGCACTGTATCCAGGGGTTTATTTCTTCAAATCTTGCTCTGTTATAGACCAAGAATTCAAGGGTAGCAAGTTCTAATTCATGTTAATATTCATGCCAAGTTAATCTAATGAAGAACTCTACATTTAAAGACAACTCTTAGGGAATGCATTCAGAGAAAGAGGCTGTAGCCATTCTTCTTCCAGTGTATGAAGTCACTACCCCATTTTCAGTCTATAAACCAAAGAAAGGAGAGACTTCAGGAGTAAAGCTCTCAGGCAGCAGGCTAAGCTGCCTGCCAAATCTTGAGTGCACTGAGGCAAGATGCAAAGGGAGCTCTGTCCCCCACAGAGAAGACAGGCAGTGGAACTGAGGGCAGGCCCCGCTAAGTCAGAGACAAGCAGGGAGGTGACCTGCAGGCTCCCAGGCCCAGCCTGCAACCTCCCACCGAAGCCAGGATGAAGCAGGAGCCGGCAACCCCTGAGCCAAAACCAACTTGTGAGAACTTCTAGGACAGCAAATTGTCCTCTGCATCCAAGCAATGCGGCAGGACAGGACATGTCCACCTACCCCTCTATCGCTTGCAATGGTTTGGGTGATGATCATAATCACAATACCTGCATATATGCTCCATACAATCAACATATCACCCCCAATCTTCATAATACCCCCCAACACTTTACAGATGAGGAAATAGACACAGAGAGGGTAGGTAGCTTGTCCAGACCCCCACAGATAATCAGTACCCAGGATCACCGCAGGAAAAGAGAGGACTCAATGCCAAGGAACCTAACTTCCAACTGGGAGAGCCAGCAGAGCTGCCTCTGGGGTGCTCCTGGGCTGGGGTGGTATGTGGGGGCATGTACAGTATTATTATTAAATGATGTACAGTATTATTGTTATTATTACTATTATTATTATTATTTTGAGACAGTCTCACTCTGTCACCCAGGCTGGAGTGCAATGGTGCGGTCTCAGCTCACTGCAACCTCTGCGTCCCAGGTTCAAGCAATTCTCCCGCCTCAGCCTCCCAAGCAGCTGGGACTCCAGGTGCCTGCCACCACACCTGGCTAATTTTTGTATTATTAGTAGAGACAGGGTTTCGCCCTGTTGGCCAGGATGGTCTCGAACTCCTGACCTTGTGACCCACCCTCCTTAGCCTCCCAAAGTGCTGGGATTACAGGCGTGAGCCACTGTGCCTGACCTATTTTTATGCTGTCCACTTTTCCTAAATGGCAAGCGCTTCCTTTCAGACGAGCATCCACCTCAACAGGCTCTGGTCAGGCCCAATTCTGATGTGAGAAGCCTGACCCCTCTCTGCCGGGCTGTAGTCCACTCTTGTATGCAGGATCCATGTGAGGGTCCACTCGTGACAGGCCACTCATCAGCTCCAACAAATGGCCAGATAAAGGTCAGCATGTGGCTGGACCCGAGAAGACTGAGGGAAAAAGAGCCAGAGATTAAGACTTGGGTATGGGGTTATCAGCTCCTTACCTTCCCTTTATCCCCTTCTCCCTACTCCAAAGCTCCTGCAAGAGCAGGAGACACTTAGAGCTCCTCTGAGACAAAGATAAGACTTCTCCAAGATGCTCCACATAAACACTGGGGCCAAGGCCAAACAGACTACGGCAGTGAGGAGCCCAGGGCTCCTTGCCCTACAGCATGGGATGGAGGCGGTGGGGCAGGAACAGGCCCAAACACACAAGATAGCAATTCCCGGCCATGTCACCAAAAAGATGCCTTTTGATACTTTTCCCACCCCACCCCAAACCCAACATTTGAAAGATCTGAGCTATTATATTTATTAATAATGTATCTTCCCATATTTGTATTACTCAAGAGCTGATTAATCAACCGTGAGCCAGGGTTTCTCATTAGCATCAGAGAGCCAGTGTTGCACCACCAAACTGATTCCAAACTATAGGATTCCAGCCCCAAATCAAAGACTACATTGGAGTGATCACATTTTGCCTTAGGGCAAGCACTGCAAAGAGCTTGAGGAACCCCATTGCTACTTCTTTGAGCTCCTCAAGATCCACTGATGCCTGGCTAAAAATTACAAGTACAAACCTGGGTCACGGCTTAAGGGAAGGGTCTAACTAGGAGGTGGTGAGTCCTGGCCTATCCTAACCAAAAATTGAGTCGGTCAAACCCTACCATGTACAAGTCATCGCCGCATCCCTGAGTCCAGCCTGGCACCAAGTCATGCCCGTCTCTACCCACTGAAAGGACCATGCTTCCTCTTGGATCTCCTTCTCCTTTGACTCCCTCCTCAAGCTTTCCCTGCCTCCCAGGAAACAGGGGCCTTCTTTAGGGCTCTGTGACTACCCCCACAGAGAGGTACCCCAGCCCCCCTCCACTGAACACCTCCCAGTAGATTTTATTTATCCTGCAAGCCAGCACTAAACCCTAAATAACTGGCTTCGTGTTTCTGGGCCACAAGTCCAGGCCAACCACAGGCCGAGTAAAACAGAAGTCAGCTGGAAAGTTCTGAGTCTACAAAATCCATGAAGCTGGAGCCCAGCACAGACCCATAGAGCCCCAAGCCCTGAAATCAGGCAGCAAGGAATGGGTGGCTCTGGTCACGCCCCTTTTTCCAGCCTTCGGACAGTGTCCGCCACCAGAAAGAAACCACAGTTGCCAGCCTGCTAACCCCACTTGTGCTGGGGAAACAAGAACAACTCCTGCCTGAGCTTCTGTCCAATCTGGTGGAGAAGGTGGGGCAAAGAGCTGTGAGGAGCATTGTGGGGGCTCTGACAGAGGCTCAAGCAACTGCTAAGAGGGCACTGAGAGGTGGAGGTAACCTACTATCCATCAACAGCTGAATGGATCAACAAAATGCAGTCTATCCAAACAGTGGAATATTATCCAGCCATTAAAAAAAATGACATTTTGATATGTGCCGCAACGTGGATGGACCTCAAAGGTGCTATGTTAGTGAAATAAGCCAGTCACAGAAGGGCAAATCCCGTATGATTCCATGTCTGTGATGTACTGAGAACAGGCAAAGTTATAGAATCAGAAGAGAAGTAGCCAGGAGCTGCAGGGAGGGGGATGAGGAGCTATTGCTCAATGGGTACAGAGTTTATATTGGGGATGTTGTAAACATTTTGGGTATAGATAGTGATGATGGTTACACAACATTGTGAATGTACTTAATGCCACTAAATTATGCACTTATAAATAGCTGAAATGATAAATATTATGTGTATTGTACCATGATTTTTAAAAAGTGTTACAAAGGAAAAAAAGAGGGCACTGGGGAGGCAACAACCAATTCTTTCTGGCGGGGGAGGGAGGAACTGAGAAGCTGTGATGGGAAGGTGGCATTTCAGGCAATCAGTGGGAGACCCAGGTGAGGCAGAGGTGGGCCCATCTCTCCCTCTTGTTCATGGCTCAGGTTCAGAGAGCTGGGAGGAGGGGAAGGAGGCCTTTGTGGGGGGTGACTGAGGCTCACTCTCCACTAAGTCACCCCACTCTTCAAGAACACTCCATGGCTTCCTCTTCCTATCACCCATCCAAACTCTTCACTCTAGAACATTTCTAGGTCTAGAGCCCACCTACACTTCCTTCCAGGCTGAGCTCACACAACACTCTAGAACTGTGGGGCCCCTGCTCACAGGGAACTGCATTCCCACCCCTGTGTCTGCACAGCTGCTCCTTCCACTGGAGTCCAATTCTTCCTCTTCACCCTTCTGTGTCTCCCATACCCTTCAATACCTTGAAACCCACCTTCCCAGAAGACTCATGAGCAGTCTCTTTCTTCTTGCTGTTTCTCTATTTTCTCCCATTTTCTACAATGAAAAGGGTGTACAGCATGGTGAAGAAGAAAGAGTACACCCTCTGGGGTGGCACTCCCTGTACTCCAAGCCTGGGTCTGCCAACAACTAGCTATGCAACCAGTTTACTTAACCTGCGCCTCAATTCTCCTGCCTATAAAAATGGGAAAATAATAGCACCCATTGCATAGGACCATGACAATTAAAATGAGAAAATGCACATAAAGTTTTTGGCACACGAGTGCTTAACAAACAGTAACTATCATTATGATAATTACATATTGCTTTGGTACTAAGCTTTTATTTATTTATTTTTTTTTTTTTTTTTTGAGGCAGGGTCTCACTGTGTCACCCAGACTGGAGGGCAGTGGCACAATCATAACTCATTATAACCTCAAACTCCGGGCTCAAGCGATCCTCACACTTCAGGCTCCTGAGTAGCTGGGACTATAGGTGCACGTCACCACGCCTAGCTATTTTTTCTTATTTTTTGTAGAGATGGGGTCTTGCTATGCTGCCCAGGCTGGCCTCGAACTCCTGGCCACAAGCAATTCTCCCAACTCAGCCTCCCAAAGTGTTGGGATTATAAGCGTGAGCCACCATGCCTGGCCTAAAACTTTATTTTTTTAAAATTTTGCATGTTAGCTCAATCACCTTTAAATGCCTTATTTAACTAGAAAACTAAATCCCTTATCTCCTATCATTCTTTGCTTTTCGCTATTTTTCAAATGTTCACTCTCTAGCAAAATTATTTTCATAATTTTTATTTTAAAATCGTATTTTTTCAAAGAAATTTTATTTTTAATATGTTTTAATTGACAAATAATATTTGTATAACTTTTGAAATGATTTTTCTAAAATCCTCACCTCCCTGAAAGTTATTCACAAGAGCCCGCTCCAGCACGCACGCCTCTCTATTCAGAATCTTCTCAATGGTTACGAATTCCGTTTGTCTCACACAGATTTTTGTAATGCTGTAGGAGAGGACCAGTGGCTTTTCATGCTTTGAGGCCCTGTAAGTGCAGGGCACCCCGCGTTTGCCGGGCATTCTCTCGGGATGACCCACTGACCGCTCGCCACCCCCGCCCCCCGTGGACTTCCTTCAGGCCCTGGGCTCCCTTGGCTGTCCAAATTTGTAAAACCCTGTGTGGTTCTTAGCCAGCAGGGGCAGAGCTGGATTCAAAGCCCACAGCCAGGCATCAGGGCTGTGTCTAGGACATTCATCCATGCTGGGCGCATCAGCCCGCTCTGGCGAGCGGATGTCAATCTGAGGCCGGCCGCCCTCTTCCCGGAGACTCCCGTGCCAGCCCAGTGGGACGCTCGCCTCTTTCACTTGAGCCTTGACAGCAGGCGCAGATTTAATGATTGGAAAGCACTTCGAGAATCCAGAGTGCTCCATAATTGCCAACTCATAATCCCCAAATTGTTCTCTGTGTGGCTGCAGGAGGTGAAGCGTCTGTACTTGGGGTCTTCGCTTACTTAGCATGGCTCTCACATGGAACCGGGCGGGGCAGAAGCAAAGAGGAGCTCTACCCAACAGGAAGCCCCTCCTGAGACTCACCATGCCTGATGGGGAGCAAGGCTTCTCAAGCATGAGCCAGATAAAGAGGGGTTGATGATGCAGATTCTTGGGTCCTTCCACACTGACTGACTCAGAATCTCTGAGTGTGACCCTGGGAATCTGAATTTTAATAAACTCCCCACTGAGACAACTCTTAATCATACTCTAGTTCAAGGACTGACAGTTTGAAGGTAAGTATGTGGGTTTGGGGTCAGGTGGGCCTGGGTTGGAATCTCAGCTCTGATTCTTACTGTCTGAGACTTCCGCAAGCTACTTAATACTAGGCTGATGTTAAAAGGTATTCCCTGAAAAAATAAATTTTTTGAGATTCACAGTCAGACATGTTTGGGAGACGCAACATTCCACATCTGCCCTGGGAGCTGTACGGCGCACACGTGTTAAATGGGCTGAATAGTCCTTGACGAAAGACTCTGCTTGGTCCAGCTCTTCCCCAAATTGTCTAACCAAGGAACCTCCTTTTTACCATTAATGCCAGGAACATCTCAATATCTTGAAGGACAAAGCTAGTGAAATTCCTTTCTGGGAAAGGGAAGTCTAAGGAGTGATGGATGGCCATCTTAAGGAGTCCCCAGGGGACTCTGGCAGGAAGGAGGCTCTGGCTGGGGAGGGGCGGCTGGGAGCCCCGTTCTCGTGTGCTGGTGTCTCGGGGCATGGCTGGCTCAGTTCTGCAGCTCTGCTGCCTGGCATGGATGCGTCACAATAGCGAGGTCACCTTCTTGCTTTGGGTAATTTCCCTAAGAGGCAAGACAGATCCATTTTTAACAGCTCTTCATTTCAGCAGAGAATGCCCTCCTGCCTCTGATGGGGGCTGGGGACCGAGACGGGAAGGGAAGCTTTGTTCTTCTGACCAGTGCTGACAGTTTAATTAAACCCAGCTTGAGACAGGGTCGATAGGGTCAGGCATTCTTCAACAGGGCTCCTGTGAATCTCACATCCACGCCTCTCCAACCACCAGGGCCCTGTTAATGAGTTATGGTGGTCCTTACAGCAGGGATATAAATAAGGGGAAATAAATGCCCTGGGCTGCCCTTAATCACCCACCCCCACCCCTTCCAGGCCCAGCAGAGACACAAAAGGTCAATCTTGTCGGGACACATATTGGTTTCAAGGCTAAAAGGAAGCCCAGAGGAACTGGGTTTCCAGAAGCGGCTTCTGGATGACGAGGGGATCAGCAAGAGCAGAACCGCACGGCAGCAGAGATCCTCCCCAGATCGGAGGCCAAGGAGGTGGCATGCGTGGTGGGCGGGCGGACACCCTGCTCCCCACCTGAACCTGGTGAAGACTGAGTTTTGCTGCTGTAAGAAGCAATCAGGTTTCCAGCATATCCCTCTAACCCTCAACTTAACATCTGTATACGTCCATGAAAACAACATCTCCACATCCTCTGAGGGTTCACTGTCAGGTGATGGAGCCAACCTCCAAACCCAGGCAACCCGCCACCAGGGTATACCTGCCCCACCGCTGGCAGGAGATATAGGTCCAGCCAGTGCAGCACCTGCTCCCACCCGCTCCAACCTGCTGATAGGTCAGAGGGCGGCAGGCTGCTCTCAAAGAGCACTGATGATAGACCTGTCACCTCCTAAGAGGCAGGGCCACACTCATCCATCTTACATAGACATCACTCCAAGGGTTCACAGTACCCAACACAGAGCCTGGCCCACAGGAGGCCCTCAGGAACTATTGGATCAGTGGGTGGGTGAGTAGCAGATGGAAGGTGAGCAGGAGTGAATACAGGGGTGGAGGAAGGTGGGGAGGAGTTGGGAGATAGAAGGGTGTCTGGGTTTATAGGTGGGTTGGTAGATGCGTACGTGGGGGGGAGGGGGAGGGTTGATGGGTGGGGGTGGGAGAGTGGATGGATAGGCAGGTGGTGAGTGGGTGGGGAGTGCTGGATGGGAGAATGGATGGGAGGGGATGGGGGATGGAGGGATGGGTCAGGAGTAGGGAGAGAGATGGGTGGGTTGACTGATGGGTTGGTAGATGGTGGGAGAGTAGATGGGAGGTGAAGGGCAGTGGTTGATAACTAGGTGGATGGACAGATGGGTGGATGGGTGGAGGAGGTGGGTGGGTGAGGCAGGCGAGGGGTGGTATGTAAGGATGAGCTTTACTGTCAGACAGACTGGGGTTCACATTTGGCTTAGCCCCTTGGGTGTGTCACAAACCTGCTGAGCTTGCATTTCTTTATCTGTAAAATTCGGAAAGTGCTGACCTTGTAGAGATGTTCTGATGATGAAATCAGGTATATTTGTAAGTTTCTCAGCATAAGCCTGGCATACAACAACCTCCCATTCTTTCTAACCGTTACTGTGATTACTGCAGTCCCTGAGACCTTTCATGAGGCCCTGGGAGAGTGAGGCAGTGAAGGATGTCATGGGGCAGGTTCACTTCTGCAGTGGGGTGGGGGAAGGGGGTGTGCTCTCTTCTGAAGAGGTGTGAGTGCTGCTGTGCAGAAACTCCAGCCCACCCTCAATGGGGGCATCCCTGAGGAAGTACAGAATACATCTGTAATTTCAGGGTACCAAGAAATGCCTCCAGGGCAGCATCACCTACTTGCTCCATGTTTGCTCTCCCCAGCCTGCTCAGGAAAGTGCCCAAGAGGACAGAAAGCATATCTCCCACATCCTCAGCCCGAGCACTGACTGTGCCAAGGCCACGGCCCTCCTGCCCACCATACGCCAGCCTCCCTCCACAGCCTCCTCAGAGTGTCTCTGCAGGGACACCTAAGCTCCTTGAGAAAAAAAAAAAAAAAAAAAAAAAAAACCCTGTTGGGGAAAGGTCCCTGCAAATTGAGGGGATGGCTGTGAGTTAAGAGTGGTAAGGTTGAGTTGGCACAAGGGACAGGGGAAGCCAACATCAATATGGGACACAGGTCCAGGTGCAGGTCACGCCGGGGCTGCACCCCCCTCCAAAGTAGCCCTGATGTGGACTCATCTGACATTTCCTGGGCACCTCCTGTGTGCCACAGTGTTCATGTCTGACACAAGAGATTGTCACAGCTCTCTTTAATTGTCACATCAGCCCCATGAGGCAGCCAGCCTTTACTATCTATATCTCACAGAAGAGCAAACAGGCTGGGTTAATGGAAGCGCTGCAACATCGTATCACAGGCATTTGCTTCACCTCAGACAACAGAGGCTTTTCACTTCTTATTTAAAAACTGGGAGGTTTCCTACCGTAAACATAACACATGCTTCTTAGAGAACATCTGGGCCACAGGAGAGAAAAAAGCCACCCACAGACAATCCCTGTTGGCATTTTCCAGGTATGTTTTCATGCATTATTTAGAGTGATTTATCGAGTGGTCACATTGTCAATGCAGTTTGGAATCCTGGCTTTTGATATCAAACACATTTATCTGCATTACTTGACATCTTTCACAAAGGCCATTTCTGATGATGGTATAAATATTCCATCAAGTAGATACATCATCATTTACTTCATCATGCCCCCAATGTTGGACATATATGTTATTTCCATATTCTTTTCATTATTCTATATTTCAGTATCCTAAATAATACAGCAATGAACATGTCTGTGCTCATGTTTTATTATTTCTTTAGGGCAGATCCCCAAACATGAGATTCCTAGGTCAAGGTTTAAGACCATTTTCAGGCTCTTCAGGGCCCCTAGAAGGCCTGGTGTCTAATTCCAACCCTATCATCAAGCTGCTCTGTGGTCCAAGGCAAATCACCTCTCTGAGCCACAGGTCCTGCGTAGGAAAGAAATGGACAGACTAACCCCACAGCAGGGGAAATATTAGTGCAGAATAACCCCTAACAGGATTTTAACTTCTGGAGGCCACACAGACAAAATCAACTGAAATGTGGGCTGCGCCACCACCTACAGACTTGGTGACCACGCCTTACCCAGCACATTTGGTCTCTCTCAAACCTATTTTCATGCTGATTTAGCATAACAGCCTGTGCATGAAAGTCCATAATTTGCTCCAGATGGGAAGAATTAGTAACAGATCCCTCCAAAGCAAAGGGGAGGTCAACAAGTGAGAGACCAGGAATGCCAGGCACTGCCTTCTAAGGGAATAGGTCCCTTAGAATATCTCCAGCTCCCGAGATAGGGTGGGCACCATAGTGTCACTGCACCAGCGGATCCCACAATCCCTGCCAACAGCTCACTGGCCTGGTGTGACCCCTTGACCTAAGATGGGCCAATCAGATTCTCCCTCCCAGAAACCCGGAATTGGGGCCTGAGACACTGTGTGGATCTGAGCTCCGAGGTCACAGGAAGTAGGAGGCAAATTGGCACCATGGCTGACCTGAGTCGTGATGGAACCGAGATGCTGCTGATGAGCCCAGAACACTGGTTTGCAGGGAAGAGCAGAACAATAAGGCAGATATTCAGAAATAACTAGAAATGGCCCTCACATCTCAGTGCGGGTCCCTGAGAGGGCCAGCTGGATCTCACCTCCTGCTCTGGGAGCCTGGGAGCCTGCCAGCTGTGCCCCCACAAAACCCCACCTCCACCTTTACCATCACCAGCCGGCAGGGTATTCTGTTTCTGGAACCAAGCGTGCCGAGTACTCCTCGGCCAGACCAACTGGGGGAGTTAACAGAGATACTTTAGAATGCCAGGTGCTCAGGTCAATAGAATGGGGCAGGGCGGATGTGTACACAGTAATAGTAGAAGAATATTAACAAGTAGATCTTTGAACACTTGCTCCTCTATCCTTCCCTATAACCATCTCCAAGGTGAAGAACCCGGTAAGCCCAGACACCAGGGACGAACAACCAGATGAATAAGGTTTGTTGAATCATTTCCCCCAGACAGTGCCCGTTTTGAGATGTGACCCGGTGGCCACCAAATGTCGTGGCCTCAGTGCAAACTAAGCAGGGCACACTGCCTGGGAGTCCTCCAAGAGCCCTGCAGGAGTCCTCTCGGTTTGCATGCCTTGCTTACAGATGAGGTTAAGAAATCTCAAGGGGAGAGCTAAAGAAAAGTCTGCCTTCACCCAAATCTTGCTGTGCTCCTGGATGAGAAATGTTTCCTGCTAAGAGTAAAGGACCTGATGCCTGGAAAGAAAAGACAGTAAGTGTTAGGGAGAAGTTCTGGCTCTAGAGCCTAGAAACACCCGCAAAGGGCTACCAAGACTTCCACTGCCCTTCTGGAAGTCCCTCTGTTGGCTGCCAACCAGCCCCTTCCCGAAAGCCGCTGGCCTGGGACCACTGCAATGAGGACACCCAATGTGTCTAGAGGCCTCTGCCTCCCAGCCCCATAGGGTGCCAAGAGCAGGTGTCACACAGACTGCTGTCCTCTGCAATGGCTTTTTGCTCCTTGATTTAATCTTCTTGTGCCAGCCTTTGATTATAGAATCTGGCTATTTAATACTCATTAAAATATAGATGTCCTTTCCTCTAGGACTCCTGTAAAATATGAAACCATGAAGAAGGCGGGGCTAGGAGTCAGAGGGCTTCATCCAGACTCTCAGGAAGTCACTTCCTCTTTCCAACCTGTCTTGCTGGCAGTAACACTGGGAGACATTGCTTACCTCACGGCCACATGTGTCAGACAAGACATCAAGCACAGGAGCACCTGCTTCACCGACGGGCTATTTGCTCACCCTGAGTTATCAGGGGCATGACGAATGAACATCCACTGAAGGCAAGCTGCAGGCTTGGTTATGTTACATGCACAGTCCCAGTTCAGACTCCTACTAGCCCTACCATGTATGGGTAAGAGAAATGGGCTCTGAGCAATTAAACCACCCAAAGTTATGCCTTGAAAAGCCCAGGACCACCTGACCCTTGACTTTCTGCTTCCCAGGCCACCTTCCATTCCAGGGGGGATCCAGGTTTCCCAGACACAGGCCAAGGAGGCAGCCAAGTTGTCACTTTCCTCAGGAAGGAACACAGGGGTGTGCAAAGCACCAATATCTAAAGAGAAGGGTGGACTCGAGTAAAGGACGGAGGGAGTCCCCGGCAGAGCTAACCTTTACCCCCAAGGGCTGGTGGAAGGTTATGACTAAAGAAGTCAGCTCCCCGCTAAAAATGAATATGGCTGGAGATGATCTCAAGTAAAGGGCTGGAAGCTGGTGGACTCAGATTTACATGATGGGTCTTGGAGATTTTAAAATCAATGAGGGAGAGTGAAAGTGGGCACCCAGAGCTTGATGGCAACTGTACAGTGTACATATGCCTTGATCCCAGCAAGGTGGAGGGCAACGGATCACTATGGGAAGGAGAAGGGACCCAAGTAGGCAAATCATGCCAGGAGAGCAAGGGCAAAAGCTTGAAAGGTTAAGAGGATGTAGGAGGGGAAAAGAATTGCACAATTGAGACCAAGAGAAAAGACATTCAAGAAGAATTTTTGCAGAAAGGCAGAGCTGTGATAACACTTGCAATTCAGCAGAGAAAGAACAGCAGAGAGAAAACAGGAGCTGCTGGGGCCAAGGCAGGGCGAGGCCAGCTGCTTGCATGTGGCCAGCAACAGCATGGACCACACAGACCAGTGCATGGCCCACAGGTTCAACAGACATTACCATGGAGGCACCTGCTGGGAAGAATCTTCTGCCTTTCACAATCAAGTAGGGAAAAATTAAGCACCCACTGTGTATGCCTGGCACAGAATGGATTGGCCAACCTATCAGTTGCAGGAAAACTGGAGGAGAAGGCCTAACTCAAGCCCAAGGGTGGTGGCAAAGACCAGCAAAAGAGATCATCACTAAAGGTCACTGTGGAGTGGTCTCCAGGCCAGGAGGAGGAAGCAACAGGAAGTGACCAGAAAGACCATTCCAACAGACTGAAAATTAGAGTTCCATTGTAAAGACAAAAGCTTGGCCAGGTGCAGTGGTTCACGCCTGTAATCCCAGCACTTTGGAATGCTGAGGCTGGTGGATCGCTTGAGCCTAGGAGTTTGAAACCAGCCTGGGCAACATGGCAAAACCCCGTCTCTACAAAAAATTTAAAAAGTAGCCAGGCATGGTAGTGCATACCTGTAGTCCCAGCTACTCTGGAGGCTGAGGTGGGAAGATCACTTGAGCCCAGAAGGTTGAGGCTGCAGTGAGCCAAGATCGTGCCACTGTATTCGGCCTGGGTGACAGAGCAACATCTCATCTCAAAAATAAATAAATAAAAGTTTGAAGGTAAGATCAACAACAAATTCTGGAGATCACTGGGCTTAGAGAGAGGTCTAGAAATCATGGCAGAGGCAGAAAGAACTAGCTGTGTTTAATCAGAGGAGACAAAGTCAAGCCCCAGACTCTAGGAGCCCATGGTCAGACCCCTTAGCACTCAGGTAACCCTAGGGTGCCACTACCACCCAACCCACACCCCTCAGTCTTACCTACATTGCTTATTATCCCTTTCTCTACCTAGGTGCTGACCCATAAGCTCCTTCAGGGACGAACCAGTAGTGCCGTGCCAGGCATGCAGAAGGCCCTGCCGGTGGTTCTTAAGGTTATTAATGACAACAATTAAGGGAAGTAAAAAACATCCCAACTCAAAATTCAAAAACCTGACAGCTCTTCAAAAACTAGGTAGTTACGGAAAGCAAAACTAAGAAATATATAAGTTACTGGAGAGCAGATTTAGGGCCCAAAGTTAAAAATTTTCTAATTTACTTATTTGTCCAGTGATAGAGTTGATTGTCTGCAGAGGTGGTGAGCTCCCCAACACTAGAGGTAGCCAAGCAAAGACTGCGGGACCATATGCTAAGGAGCTGCAGAAGAGATTCCTTAGATAATCTCAAAGGTCTTGTCCAACCCAATTCCCATAAAATGAAATATATGGTAGAAAAATTACAGACACATGTGGCAAATCATGGTGCAGCAGAATTAGCAACTATCCTTCAAACTTGAAAGTACATTGACAGTAAATAAAAATATGATCTTATACCACGGTTAATAACCTTACAGACCTCATGACCCTAAAAGGTAGAAAGAGCTGAAAATAGAAATAGGTTCAAGAAGGGCTTAGTTGAATGAGTAAATATTTAGCTCCAGGCAGGTTACCAAAGGAGCAGTGAGATGGGTAAGAATGAGCCCCTGTAAAGGCTGGCATCACCGTCCACAAGCATGCCTGCCTGCAGAACACCCTTGTACCCACACCGTCGGCGGCAGCTCACAAATCTGGATGAACTGCGGGTTCTTCCAAGTGCTTGCCATGGAGAAATACCCTGCACAGCACCTTCCTACAGAAAGGGCCTGGCCTTTGATGCCCTGGACCATTCCTGCCAGGGGAGGAGCACAGGGTCAGGATCATGGGAACATCCAGGCCCCACCGAACGAACACTGTGCCTCCCACAGGGTGAGAGACAAAACCACAAGGAGAACTCTCTGGCCACAGAGCGTCACTCACAGTCTTGACAAAGCCTGGTTGTTCTGGAACAGCAGTTCCGGTAACATGTGCAGCTGGTTTCGGTTCAGTCGCCTGTAAGAGAGGAGAAGAATTGGAAATCACCTAGATGGCCAGGAAATCCAAAGGACTTCTCAGAAAGCACAAGATGGATTCAGAGGCAGAAGGTCCAGCGTTCAAATCCTATCAGGGTCCATGTGGCATCCCAGGGAAATTACCTTCTCTGGGCCTCAGTTCTTCATCTGTAAAGTGGAGATTCCACCACCCAGCATGAGGGGAGGATAAGAACAGAGTGTCTGCGGAAGCCCCTCACCAGCACCTCTCCTTCCACTACTTCTTCCCATAGCCATCATCATCATCACTTCACATTTGCAAGCCCTGTGTGGTTTCTAAGGCACTGATTCCAATGCTGTCTCCCTTTGTGAGTTAGAAACCTGACTACACTTGAAATGGGAGACGTACGCTAATGGCCACACAGCCCTGATTTCATCCACATTTGGCTCAACAGAGGTTTCACTTTCTTTTTATTGTTTGCTTTGGGTCTTTTTTCAAAATGAAAATAGCAGCTGGGCACAGTGGCTCACAACTGTAATCCCAGCACTTTGGGAGGCCAAAGCGGGTGGATCATCTGAGGTCAGGAGTTCGAGGCCAGCCTGGCCAACATGGTGAAACCCCCTCTCTACTAAAAATACAAAAATTAGCCAGGCGTGGTGGCAGGCACCTGTAATCCCAGCTACTCGGGAGGCTGAGGCAGGAGAATCGCTTGAACTCAGGAGACGGAGGTTGCAGTGAGCCAAGATTGCGCCACTGCACTCTAGCCTGGGTGACAGAGCGAAACTCCGTCTCAAAAAAAAAAAAAAAATGAAAATAGTTTTATTGATTATTTTTATCATTAATAAAAATGCATGCACAGCCAGGCATGATGGCATGCACCTGTAATCCCAGCAACTCGGGAGGCTGAGGTGGGAGAATCACTTGAAACGGGGAGGTGGTGCAGTAAGCTGAGATCACGCCACTGCACTCCAGCTTGGGCAACAGAGTGAGACTCTATCTCAGAAAAAAAAAAAAAAAAAAAAAAAAGCATGTCAAATGGCTCCTGCCTGTAATCCCAACACTTGGGGAGGCTGAATGAGAGGATTGCTTGAGGCCAGGGGCTTCAGATTTGCCTGGGTAACAAAGAGAAATAACAAAGAGAAACCTCATCTCTATAAAAAATACAAAAAAATTAGCTGGGCATGGTAGCTCAGGCCTGTAGCCCCAGAGGTGTCTGAGGGGTCTTAGAACCAATCCCCCATGGATACCAAGAGACAACTGCATGATAAACCATCTCAGCCAAAAGCTTACTTCCAGAGGGAAGGGGAAAACCTTACTTCCATGTAGCCAATAGTAATTGGTCTGTGTTACCTCCTAGAAGGTCATCTTTCATCTAATATGTGAGAAAGGCCACTGCCACCACATTGGGCACCGCCGTGTTCCCCATGGTACAGACAATTAAGTCAACGTTTGGAGACCCATTGGAAGTTTACTTTTAAGGGCAGGCTCCTAGGGAAACACTTCACTGCCTTGGGGGGGTGGCGGAACATCAATACAATCCTTAAAGCAACAGGAGTAGACATCAGATAGCTCCAAATTCTTTATCCTTGGTCCAGTAAATTAATCCTGTGTTTACACTGCCTGATAACCACTGGTTTTGTTTTGTTTTCCCCCAAGACACTCTCATTTTTTTGGCTTCCGCTTCTGAAAATTATTTAGGAGGAAAAAGGGATTCAATGCCTAGTTTAAAATGGAAAATTAAAGGACACTAAAGAAGGGACTCCACATGGCGAGGGACATGAAGGTTACTGAGAATTAACAGTAGTCGTGGCCACCGTCATAATCAGCCCTTACTATGTGCCAGGCATGGGGCAAACGCATTAGGGGCATGAGCTCATCACAGGCAGGAAAGCAGAGCGTAAAGGTGGGCCTCTTTCTCTTGGAAATGACAACAGCACTTTGCATTCGTGCACTCACCCTCCCGATTCCCAACAAACACCCCCAACAAAGGTTTCCTGCCACCACCTCGCCACGTGGCTTGGCTCTTCATAGGTGCCCGAGATAGGTTTGCTTACTTTGTTGAGTTGCCCGTCTTTGAAAGATTAGAGAATGGGGTACCAAGAGGTAAGTGACTCGCCCAAGCCATTACTGAATGGTAGATGTGGGATCCTGAAGCTTGCCTTTCTCTACTCCCCATCCTGGCTGCTCCCATGGTACGATCCTGGCCACGGTACGGTGCCAGGCCGGCTCCCAGGGTGACTGGGCACACTCCACTCCTCTCCACCTGCAGACCCGCTGAGGCCACAATGTCCTGATCCCTCTTGGCCAGCTCAACTGCACACTGTTGCATCTACATTGGAGTTTATAACTGCTCACAAGAACCAGTTATGTCTACTCCCAAACCTGTTTATGCCAGAGCACTTGTCATTCTAACTCTATAATTTAATTACCTATTACATAAATGAATGAAATGCTAGTGAAAAAAGAGTCATCTCTATGAAAACTAAGTGGAATGTTTTAGAAAGATTCGATGAAAGGAAAGCTGCTAATTAAAGGGCTGTTGAATTAAGTAAAAGATGGTGGCAGAGGGGGGTGGGTGTCATTTTAAAAATCAGGAATACTCCCCCAGATTGCTCCCAAAGCCCTTTGGAAAATCTCACTCTACCTTTCAGAAACCAAAACCAAAAATCATAAACAAGGTATATGTGTGTGGTTTAGGCGAGGCAAACAACACGGAAAGAACCCCAGCGTTTCACACCAAAGAGAAAAACCTTGGCCAAAAAAAAAGAGAAGGGGTCAGTAAATGCACATTTATATGTTTTAACATAAAATGAAATGTCTAAGGTATGTGTGGGGTTTTGTTGTTGTTGTTGTTTTTGTTGTTTTTGAGACAGAGTCTTGCTCCGTCGCCCAGGCTGGACTGCAGCAACGTGATCTCGGCTCACTGCAACCTCCGCCTCCCGGGTTCAGGTGATTCTCCTGCCTGAGCCTCTGGAGTAGCTGGGATTACAGGCACGTACCACTGTGCCTGGCTAATTTTCATATTTTTAGTAGAGGCAGGGTTTCACCATGTTGGCCAGGCTGGTCTCGAACTCCTGACCTCAAGTGATCCACCCCCTCTTGGCCTCCCAAAGTGCTGGGATTACAGGCATGAGCCACCGCGCCTGGCTGGTATGTGTGGTTTTTAATGACTCTGCGCTTTAATCACCTTTTACGATTAACTGATGCACCACTGGTCTCCAACAACTCAGGGGGTGGCCATTGAACTGACCATTCAGGAAGGTGCCTGCAGGGCTTAAGTCGCCACTCACCCACTGGGGTCATGTCTCGACCCCCCAGACCCTTTCCCTCTTCCCCTCCTTCCCAGCACCAGAGGTGGAGCCAGGTTGGGTCAGGTCCAAATCAGCCCCTCATAGCCAGGTCATTAACATGTATTTTATTCTAAGTCTTTTAAAGAAAACAAATGCAGCATTCGACATCTGATCTAGCTGTGGGCTTCTTATCATTTCGTTTTAGGCCTGGATGAGGAGCACAAAAGAAAGATTGCCTTGCTTTCTTCCAGGCTGTAGGAGGGCAACGAGGCAATTGGATTCTTTTCCTTTTAATATCCTATTTTCTTTAATATAAAAATGAAAGAGCCGGGCATGGTGGCTCAGGCCTGTAATCCCAGCACTTTGGGAGGCCAAGGCAGGCGGATCACCTGAGGTCAGGAGTTCAAGACCAGCCTGCCCAACATGGTGAAACCCAGTCTCTACTAAAAATACAAAAAATTAGCTGGGCGTGGTGGCTGGCGCCTGTAATCCCAGCTACTCAGGAGGCTGAGGTAGGAGAATTGCTTGAATCCAAGAGGCGGAGATTGCAGTGAGTCAAGATCACGCCATTGCACTCCAGCCTGGGCAAGAGTGAAACTCTGTCTCAGAAAAAGAAAGGTGAGGTACCAAGTCATCTTCATTAAGAGCTCAGACTTTGAAGGCAAAATGATCCGGGTTCTAATCCCCTCTTCTGTACAACTGGGGACAAGTGACTTAATCTCTGTGTACCTCTCTTTCTCATCTGTGAAATACTACTTACAGCAGTGTTATTTTAAGGATTAAATGAGATAATATAAGGCAAAGAGCTTCCCCAGGTGCCTGGCATAGAGTGGTGGTAGCTATAATCATAATAATAAACTTGTCATAAGAAAATCCATTAAAAGAGAAAAACACAAAGAATAAAAATAAAGTTATCTATAATCCACCACTCACTATAATGAGAGTTAGTGGTTCCAGTTGTCTTCTTCCTCCCGTATTCTATCACAGTCAAATTGTTTTAGTAATACTATTGTCATTTTTTATCTTTTCCATTTAACATTATATTGCGAGCATATTCCCATGGCCTTAACTGTTCTTCAGAAATGTGATTTTATTTCCTATGTATCCACTAGAATGGGTTTCCAATTTTTTTCTATTTAAATAATGTGCAATGGCTGGGTGCAGTGGCTCACGCCTGTAATCCTAGCACTTTAGGAGGCCGAGGCAGGTGGATCACCTGAGGTCAGGGGTTCAAGATCAGCCTGGCCAACATGGTGAAACCCCATCTCTACTAAAAATACAAAAACAATTAGCCAGACGTGGTGGCATGAACCTGTAGTCTCAGCTACTCGGGAGGCTAAGGCAGGGGAATCGCTTGAACCCGGGAGGTGGAGGTTGCAGTGAGCCGAGATCATACCACTGCACTCCAGCCTGGTAGACATAGCAAGACTTGGTCTCAAAAATAAATAAATAATAAAGTGCAATTAATATCCTGACATATGATTTTTAGCCATGTCTCTGATTATTTCCTTAAAATAAAACGGACTTTCTGGTTCAAAGAGCATGAACTTTAGGACTCTTAACACCTACAGCCAAACCACTTTCAGAAGGACGAGATCGGCGACCACCATGAATATGAGTGCCCATCCCCCACCTCACCCAACCATGTTTCTTTTTTTTCATCGTTGCCAAACTGAAATGCAAAAATTGATCAAGACCCGCTTTCAAACTTAAAAGCCCTATTCAGCAAGAAACCATGTGAATCAGGACAGGCCTCCACCTTCCCATTTCTGTACTGTGGCCCTGTGCACCTAAGACACCAATCCCCCAGGGCTTCCCTGATGGGTCCCCTTGGCACAGCTTCCTTTAAGGACACACAAATCAATGGACAGCGGTTATGTCAGGATGAGATGACAGGAAGAAATTTCACTTCCTCTGTATTATTATGTAAATTCTTTGCCATCCCGTATCTTCAGGGAAAAAAAACAGGGACAGTTGCATGGAGAATGTGGGGTGGGGACCCACTCCAGGTTTCTCTGTGACCATGCCTTGTGACCACTTTCACAGCTGCAGCTGCTCCTGGCTCCATCCACTGGTGGAGGCAGGCTGGGCGTGGGGTCCCCTCCCATGAGTGCCCCTCATCCCTGGCAGCAGCTCGGCCTGCCAGTTCCCTCTCGTGCCAGCCCCCCGCCCTCCTGGCCCGCACCCTGCCAGGACTCACAGCCGCTCCAGCTCCTTCATGTCATCAAAAGCGCCGCGTTCCACTGCTCCAATCTGGTTCTCCATCAGCTGCCTGGGGAAGCAAAGGACAAGGACAGCTACAGGGTGTGGGACAAGGGCTGCTAGAAACAGCTGGCACGACGGCAGGGCAGAGGCAACCTCTGCCAGGGCAGCATTAGCAAGGGAGTAAGACAGGAGCCATGCCCAAGCCTCACACAGGCCTACGCCTGGCCTGAGCCGACTCAATTTCCTTACACCTTTGCAAATTCCCCAACATGGGCTCCTCAGGGCTCCCAGCATCTTACCTCACCACAAAATGCACTTGCAACCCCCGACCCTCTGAAGCTGCCTGCCAGGGCGGAAGGCCACAGGGCACCCGAGCACCATGTCTCCGCTCCAGTCAGGCTCCAGGGAGCCAGGCCCAGCAGCAGGCAGCACAGGCTGGCTTGAGCTGCTGGCGCACGTGCCCTGGCCTCTTTGGGCCCTGAAGGCACGTGTCCAAGGGACAGAACCGGGGGACCGGCCAGTATCAGGGGGAGGGGAGCCTGTGCCAACTGGGCAGAGCCCACACAGGCAGCAACACACTCTACAATTGGCAGACAACACCCTCTCTCCCTGTACCCCCACCCTGCCTGGCCCCATCTGCTGAAGAAAAGAGTGGGGTGCCCACGCCAACTGAACCACCTGGCTCTGTGGGACTCTGCGTCCCCTCGCCGCCAACGTGCCCTGAAACCCAGAGCATCCGGCTGGTGGGGCAGCATTTTTCACCAACAGATTGACTGTTGCATGATAACTTTTGAGACAGTCAAGTGTGTTTTTCCCCCTGCATCTGTCCCTCTCCACCCGCAAGCAGGTGGCTTGCATGCCCCTGCATGGGCCTCAGATGACGTTGGGGGCAGGGCAGGCGGGGAACCGCCACCAGACACTTCTCTTTCTCTGCTTTGTTTCCAAAAGCCTGAAGTGTGAGAGGCTCCCGCTGGAGGCCTGGGGGCAGAGGGGAGGGGAATCCCGGGAGAGAGCATGGGCTTCCCCAGACTCAGAAGGGACACACCCAGAGCCTGGGAAGCGGCAGAGGTCGGGGGGTTCTGGAGCAGATCCGTGCCCAGCGGCTTGTCAGCTCTGACCTCAGAGACGATTGGTCATGAGGTCCCTGCTCCTCCAAAGCCCCTCAGAACTGCAGAGGTGGGAGTTCTGAAAGAACTGAGGTCCTAGGACCCCTGCACTACCCTGAGAGCACAGGGTGACGGACCTTATGATGAGTTAAGACTCAAGACTCAACATCACCCCACCCAACACCCCTCAGGATGTCTTGCCAAGACTGACTCCATGGTAGAGGGGCCCAGCCAGCCCACCACCCTACCACCCACAGCCAGGGCCCTGCCCAGGATTGCCATGGCATTGCTGGGGGGTGGGGTGGGAGGGAGTACCCCATACTCACAGCACTCGCAGCTGCTTGAGCCCCACAAAGTCATTCTTATGGATCCGAGTGATGTTGTTGCCATTGAGTTCCCTGGAGGAAGAAGGAAAGAAGGAAGCAATGGGGTGAGCAGGGTGAGCCCCCAGGCCAGGGGCCCTGCTCCAGGTGCCCTCCCCACCTGGATCAGCCAGTCATCTCATCAGCGGGGCTGGGGGCTTCTGTGAGTTGAGTCTGTGTCAAGACCCAACAAGCTGGGCCCTCTTCGCAGCTGACATCCAACCCACTGGAACCGCAGGGCACAGGGCGTATCACTGAGAGTGCTGTGGAAACCAAAAACGTGGTTTCTGCCCACTGATGCAGCTCAGTCTAGTTGGAGATGAGACATTCACCCAGGGAAGAATCTGGAAACTAGTCAAGAAGAGAGGCTATTCAGGTAGAATCCTCGCTGAGCCTCAGTTTCCTTATCTATAAAATGGGGATGACAACTGTGTCTACCTTATAGGGTTAGCACAGGGTATAAGCAAGTAAAGGGCATAGCCTACGCTTGCAAAGGGCCCCATGGGGACACCAGTGTTATCATCTGGTGGCACTGGCTCCTGCAAGCTGTCCGTATTCTAAGCAGGAGAGAGCAGGAAGGGCCGTGCAATTTTAAAGGACTGAGGAAGCAGGACTCAAGCTGAGGCCCAAAGACAAGGAAGAACTGCACACGACAGGGAGGGAGCAGACGTGCCCCAAGGACCACACTGCATCAGGCCTAGAGTAGCTGAAGGGTGAAAGGAGCAGCAGACAGCTGGAGAGTTGGAAGCTGTCAGAAGCAGGGCTGAGGGAAGGCAGGCCCAGATCACAAAAGGCCAGAGAGAGCAAACAGAGGAGAAACCGAGGGCCAGCAGAGGCTCTGGGTCAGGGGAATGGGGGGCCTGCCAGGAGGCCAGCCCTGCAGCAGTGAGCAGGAGGGCAGGCCAGGAAGCGAGGCCACCCCACCATCTGGGTCCTGGGGCCAGGCCTACAGCTCCTCCTCTCACCCCATGCTGGGCTGCCTGGCCCCTCCTTCCTTCCAAGGCCACCTCGGACCCACCTGAGGACCCACCCAGCCTCGCTCAGCCTCACCAAGGCAGGCCATTCCAGAAGGGAGGCTCCCCCTACCCCAGAAAGTTCCCCCACTGAGCCCCACACAGCAGAATCTCCCTCAGGCCTCACTCCAGCTGTCCCCTCTGCCATCTGTCTCCTTGGGGCAGCTCCCCGCTTGCCTCCTCCTCTTCCTGAACACTGTCATGCTCACACATGCACATGCGCATGAGCACACACACGCGCACGCGCATGCGCGCACACACACACACCCCATGTTCATCTACAGCCCAGTCTTCTCACTTGGCCAGCTTTAGTCAAAAGTTCTGGGTATGGCCAAGAGCTCAACCCAAGTCCAAGCTACTTTGAGAAACAAAGTCCCTGTCCTCCAAGTGTTTAGAAAGTGTTTGGTCTGGCCTGGTGCGGTGGCTCACACCTGTAATCCCAGGACTTTGGGAGGCCGAGGCAGGTGGGTCACCTGAGGTCAGGAGTTCGAGACCAGCCTGGCCAACATGTTGAAATCCCGTCTCTACTAAAAATACAAAAAAATTAGTCAGGCATGGTGGCGGGTGCCTGTAATCCCAGCTACTCGGGAGACTGAGGCAGGAGAACGGCTTGAACCTCGGAGGTGGAGGTTGAAGTGAGCCAGGACCGTGCCATTGCACTCCAGCCTGGGCAACAAGAACGAAACTCTGTTTCAAAAAAAAAAAAAAGAAAGAAAGAAAGAAAGAAAAGAAAAAGAAAGAAAGAGAGAGAGAGAGAAAGAAAGAAAGAAAGAAAGAGAAAGAAAGAAAGAAAGAAAGAAAGAAAGAAAGAAAGAAAGAAAGAAAGAAAGAAAGAAAGAAAGAAAGAAAGAAAGAAAAAGAAAGAAAGAAAGAAAGAAAGAAAAAGAAAGAAAGAAAGAAAGAGTTTGGTCTGGGTGGTGTTCTCGGGTTGCTTCCACTAAGATCAACAACACATGGATTCCTTTTCTGCATCATCCAGGAACTGGGCATTATGCACACCCTCACACAATGCAAAAATTAGTAACTGTGCTCATCTTACAGATCAGAGTGGCTCTAAGAGGCTAGGTGCCTTCCCAAGGTCACCTGCTGGTAATTGACAGAACAGGAATCTGAACCCGTGGCCATCTGACCCGCGGGCCCAGACTTTTTCTACCAGGTCGGACTGTCTCAACATTCAACGCATCCTCTCGCTGTCTGTCCCGTGAGCCTGGCCCCTGATCCTCAGAAGCAGCCGCAAAAACTCATTCCCTGCTCCTCATCGCTTTCCTAACAGGATCTCTCAGAGGGGCCTGAGGCCTTTCCAAGCTAACACAAGCCATTGGTGAGAGTCCCTGACTGAGCTGCCTCCCCACCCTAAATGCTGCAAGGACACCCTCTCCAAAAGAGATGGCTCTGCTTAATGTAAAGGTCATTTTTCAATGAACTAAATATTATTTCCCGAAACAGCCACTCTGAGCCTCACTGTGTTGCACCCCAACCTGCTCCCTCTGCACCCCGGCCTTTCTTCAGACACTGAGAATGTCATCATGAAGCCCTTTGAAAGTGGTTCTCTTCCCAAGCAGGGCTGGTTTTCTTTGGGCTGAAATGTTTATCCCCAAACCTAAAACCACAAGGCACTTTTGGTTGTTGTTTTTCTATTATAAAAATATGTCAGCATTGATTATAAGAGGAAAAATCTTAAACAAGTTAAATGGACGTTAGTAGAGTATTGCTTGGTTGAATTCAGCACATCTGCGAAACCGAATACCATGCGGCCATTTAAAATGGTACAGATCTGTTTGTCTTGACAACAAAAGTTGTGCATGACACAGAACGTGGGAAAAGGTCACAAGACAACCCTTTTCTAAGAGCCTGCTTGATATGGTTTGGCTGTATACCCACCCAAATCTCATCTTGAATTGTAGCTCCCATGATCCCCATGTGTCATGGGAGGGACCCGGTGGGAGGTAATTGAATCATCTGGGTGGGTCTTTCCCATGCTGTTCTCGTGGTAGTGAATAAGTCTCATGAGATCTGATGGTTTTAAAAAGGGCAGTTCTCCTGCACTTCTTGCTCCCGCCATGTGAAGAAGGATGTGTTTGCTTCCCCTTCTGCCATGATTGTAAGTTTCCCGAGGCCTCCCCAGCCCTGTGGAACTGTAAGTCAATTTAACCTCTTTCCTTTATGAATTACCCAGACTCGGGTATGTCTTTATTAGCAGTGTGAGAACGGACTAATAAACTGCTTATGTAGAAACTCACAAACACACACACATGAATACAGAATGAGCTGGGGGCTGCATGCCACATAATAATGGCTGTCACCGCTAAGTGGTAGGACTCAAGGTGACCTTAGTTTCTTTTTTATACTTTTTTGCAGTGTTTTCATTTTTTAAAAGACATCTATGTTGTTATAAACCAACATAATATTCAACATATAATATCCATAATACCCAACATATAAATAAAAGTTATTGCATTTAAAAATAAGAGTACTATGCACATTACTGAATATTTTTCAATTTCCCAAAAAATAAAGAAAAAAATGAAAGTCATACATAATCCCATCACTAAGAAATAACTCTTATTAATGTTCTGAAATATTTGCCCTCAAACCTGTTTTTGTTGGAAATGATTTTTATATAGTTAATTCAACAAATGTTTACAGAAGACTTACTATGTGCAAAGCATTTTGCAAGGTTCTGAAGATAAGAGGATGAATGAGACATAAATGTTACCCCCTCCTTCCACAACGTCATACACTGTGTGTTCTCCACTTAAGATTCCGATTGGCCATAAAGTGTCCCTTCATTTGGATATATCAAGTTACTGGACCACTCCCTCCCTCATTCCCTGTGACTGGAATCCCTGGGCTGTTTAGATATTGTCCAATTATAAACAATATTGTATAAAGCTTGATGAGCATTTGGGAGGAATACATTTCTGTAAATGGAATTACTTGGTCAAAGTCATGAAAAATCTGATGAATTTTACACATCATTCATAACTCATTCCTTTTCATGGCAACTAAAGCAATTGACTATGATAATTATTCCCATTTCACAGATGGCAAAACTGAGGCAAAGGCAAACACTGACTTATCTGAACAAGGCAGGATCCAAAATGGAACTCAAAAATCCCTGAGGATGGAATTCCCACTAAGGCGGGGCAGAGGTGGAGACGACATTCTGATGACACCCCACATTAGCACACCTCTCTTCTCACCCTTTTGTACCAGCCCCCACAGTGCAGGTGCGGAGGTGCATTCCTTAGTCCCACCCCTCCTCCTCACTTCCTACACCCCACTCCACACAAGACCTAAGACAAGCAGGGAGAAAAAGACAATGGCGCAGACAGCAAGGCAGGCACAGCCTCTCCCTTGGGGGCCCTGCTTCTGGACCAGAATGTCAAAAGAGGCCCAAGCTCACCCCAGCCTGCCGCCATCAGCCTTACTCTCTAATGCAGAGGTTGATGCCTCCTCTCAGGGGAGAGCCCCTCACCCCAGCCGGCAGCCTGAGAGCTCTCACTAAGCTCCCAGGTCTGAGGGCTGCTGCCTAAGGAGGTATTATTGCCACTTAGGCTGAGAAAGTGACCTCCTCTGGGTAGCCCACCCTCTCTCCCACCAGGATCAAGTTCACAACCTAAGCTAGCCACTTCCCCTTAGCAGAGGCTGCTAGAATAAGGCAAGGAGGACATTTTTTGCTGCATCTGATTCCTCCAACAGGAGGTCCTCAATGTTGCCACAGAGCCCCCTCCCCCAGCAAGCTGCCGGGGGAGACTGGAAGATGCTGCTAGGACCTTAAGCCCAGGGCAGCCAGGGCAGCTGGTGGAGTAGGCCCACCCGGGCAGGTCCCAGCCTCGAGTGTCAGGAAGATCCCAAGATCCAGAGCCCACCTGGGCTCCCTGAGGTTTTGCCACTAGAGCCCACACCCACCACTTCTTCCTGGGCACCAACTGTGTGCAGGCTCCAGGCCTGACCCTAAGCATGCTTCATCTCATTTTACTCTAATTTCACAACCTATAAGGGGAGTCATATGCTCTCCAACTTGCTGAGGAAGAAACTGAGGCACGGATGCATGAAGCAACTTGCATGGTGCCACACGGCTAATAAGTGGTGGGGTGAGATCAGACCCCAGCCAGTATGATTCCACGTTCTGTCTCCTATGTCACAAGTCCCCATGTTGCTGGACTCTCCCTTTGTCCCCTCATCCCATGCCCTCACCTCGAGTGGCCATGCCTTGGACAGAACTGAAGAACATAACTTGAGGGCTTTGGAGAGGACACGGCTGCACAGGAGCTCTGTAATAAAACCATGTGCTTTGCCTACACAACAACATCGGGAGCTCCCCTGCCAGGGTGAGTTAAGTGTTCTTAGTCGCCAAGAGTGTGGGCTCTGGAGCCAGACCATCCGGCTTCAAATTCCTGCTCCACCATTACACTGGCTGTGTGATCATGGGCATGTAAGTTAGCTTTTCCGTGCCTCAGTTTCCCCATTTAAAAAATGAGGATGATGGTAAGACCCACCTCTTGGAAATGTGGTGAGGTTTAAATGTCTTGATATTTCTAAAACACCAAGAATAATGCCCGGCACACAATTCGTGCTCTCTACAGCAGTATTACCTGCTGCAATTATCTTTACTACTGCCACTGTTGTGATTTTCCTGTAGGACCATGGCTCTGCCAGGAGGTGGTGTCCTCTGGCTCAGCTCCAGCCGGTGCTGGACTGGCAGGGCCAAGCTGAACTGGGAGGAGTCAGAGACTCACTTCCCTGCAGGACCCAGGAAGCTGAAGACCAGGGAAGACGCCCTAAGAGGGTTCTCCCTCTTCCAAAAGTCATGAGTTTACACCTATCCTTCTCCCCAAGGAGGAAAAATGCTCCAGTGGCAAATGGCCCTGATTTCCCTCCATTCCTGTGTGGTCCTAGCCTGAAAGGAAAACCTCAGTGGCAAAAGATTTTGGAGAAAATCCTCCAAAGCAAAGTTACCAAGGGAAAAACAAAAACACACAAGGATGTCTTGAATCCTCTCGGGAAACAAGAATTTGATCCCCAGTCTCTGGGTGTTTGTGAGGAACCAACAGAAACCCTGGGATTTCCTGGGGCTGCAGGAATAAACTCCCTGGTCCCCCCGCGGGCTGTTCTGGGGGCTCCTGGCGCCAGCTTCGCAATTTCTCACCCTGGAGCTCTAGCCACTCCTGTTCCCTCAGGGACTAGAACGTTCCTTCCTCATCACCGCTTGCAGTGGATGGGGAGGCTCACCCTTCCTGCAGGGTCTCAAAAAAAAAAAGAAAAAGAAAAGAAACCACGCACACTGTCACCGAATAAGACAAGCCTATTCGGGAAATGTACACCCAGCTCTTTGCTTTGAAATCTTACCCTGGCCAAGGCTGCGGCGCTGAGAGTCTGCAGAGTCAGACAGGGAAAACGGAGGAAAGAAAGAACTTCTGTCCCCAGCCACTGCCCAGACAGCAGTAAAGGGGCCCACAGAGGCCTAACACCCCAATCTGCAGGGTGGCCCGGGTGCATTTCCCCCATCCCACCTGCCAGCTGCAACACCCACCCCATGCCTCTATCCTCGAGCCTAAGCCCTGCAGCGCCACCTCACAGGCTCCCCACGTTCACCTTGGCCCCCCTCCAATCTGCTCTCCAAGCCACAGCCAGAGTGGTCTTTTCAAGATGCAAATCTGATCATGTCACTCGCCACTTAAAGCCTTCAATGGATTTCCGTTGCTCTTGGAATCAAGACAAAAATCTCCTTACTGACCAGGCATGGTGGCTCATGCTTGTAATCCCAGGACTTTGAGAGGCTGAGGCAAGTGGATCACCTGAGGTCAGGAGTTCGAGACCAGCCTGGCCAACATGGCGAAACCCGTCTGTACTAAAAATACAAAAATTAGCCGGGCGTGGTGGCAGGTGCCTGAAATCCCAGCCACTTGGGAGGCTGAGGCAGGAAAATCGCTTGAACCCAGGAGGCGGAGGTTGCAGTGAGCCAAGATCGTGCCAGTGCACTCCAGCCTGGGTGACAGGGCAAAACTCTATCTCAAAAAAAAAAAAATCTCCTTACCATGAACTACAAGTTCCGGAGTGGCCTGCTCTGTGTCCACCAACCCAGCCTGCCCCATGCTCCTTCTGACTTGCTACTCCATCTGCCTGGAATGCTCCTTCCTTCCTCTTTGCCTACAAACTCCAATTGGCAAACCTTCCTATCACAGGCCCACAGAGCGCCCCAACCCTCTCCTCTGTAGCACAAATCAGAGCCAATTTATATTGCTTTTTTTTTTTTTTTTTTTTTTTTTGAGACAGAGTCTTGCTCTGTCACCCAGGCCAGAGTGCAGTGGTGCAATCTCAGCTCACTGCACCCTCCACCTCCCAGGTTCAAGCTATTCTCATGCCTCAGTCTCCCAAGTAGCTGGGATTACAGGCACCCACCACTATACCCAGCTAAATTTTTTTGCATTTTTAGCAGAGGCAGGGTTTCACCATGTTGGCCAGGCTAGTCTCCAACTCCTGACCTCAAGTGATCCAACTGCCTCTGTCTCCCAAAGTGCTGGGATTACAAGCATGAGCCACCTCCCCCAGCCAGAGCCAATTTATATTAATTTGGGGGATTCCCTGACTGATGTCCCAGCCTCCACGTGAGATTAGAAGCTCCCTGGGGACACAGACTATGTTTTCTCACTATTGTACCCCCAGGTTGCAACACAGAACGTGGCACATGATGGATGTTTCAATAAGGACTTCTTGAATGCAGGAAGGAATCTGCATTAAAACTCACAGTTTAAATAGCATTAGTTGAGTGGGTTTTCCATGTTTCTTTGTTTCCCTACTCCAAAAATAAAAACACACACACATTAAGAAATGCTCTCGCCAGCCAAGCGTGGTGGCTCACTCCTATAATCCCAGTGCTTTGGGAGGCCAAGTGGGAAGAATTGCTTGAGATCATCCTGGGCGACATAGCAAGACCCCATCTCAACAAAGAAAATTTTATTTTAATTAACCAGGCGTGGTAATCTCAGCTCCTTGGGAGGCTGAGGTGGGAGGATCACTTGAGCCCAGGAGGTTGAGGTTGCAATGAGCTATGATTGCACCACTGTACTACAGCCTGGGCAAGAGAGCAAGACCCTGTTGAAAGAAAAAGAAAAACAGAAATAAAGAGAGAGAGAGAGAAAGGAGGGAGGGAGAGAGAGAGAGAGAAGTTTAGAAAGAGAGAGAGAGAAAAAGAAATAAACGTTCTCCCCAAATGGACATCATCCCAAAAAAGCTCCACACGCAGAGGATGCTCCTACATTACCAACAACCTCCTTTCTTCCAGGTCCTTCCATTCTCATAAGTGAGCCCAATATGAGCAAGGAAATAGCGTCCTTAGGGTCCAAGCTGCTAAGTGAGAAGCTGGGTGATTCCAGACACCCTCAGCAGGAAAGAGGAAAGGATGGGTTGTCTTCCTCCTGCTCAGGGGCGGTCTCAGGCTTCAGGAGAGCCAGGGTAGCCAGTGGAACAGGGCAGGTCCCTTCCACAGGGCAGCACTGGACTGGCTGCTTCATAAACATGAGCTCCACGTACTTCTCACAACATCTCTTGGAAGTAGGCATCTTTCACATCACCTTACAGATGAGGAAATGGAGCCTACAGGTTGAGTGGCAGAGCTGGGAAGCCAATCCAAGTGGCTCAGTGTTTGGGCCAAATAACTCAGGCCTTGCAGGCACAGGCCTGGGCTGGAATCCCAGCTTCATCCTTTTTTTTTTTTTTTTTTTTTAACACAGGATCTCACTCTGTTGCCCAGGCTAGAGTGCAGGGACATGATCACAGCTCACTGCAGCCGTGACCTCCCAGGCTCAAGTGGGGGTGACGAGGATCTGAGCAAAGCCAGCGTTGGCCTCAAGCAGCGGTGAGGCAGAGGGCCTGAGGCCCCAGCGGGTACAGCCTGGGGTTTCCAGGATGTGAGGTCGATGGGGAAGGAGGGGGTCACAGAGGGATCCCTGAGCGCAGCTGCAAGTCTTGGCAGGTATCGGAGGACTCTGAAGTCCTGGAGACCTGAGCCCAGAAGGGCAGAGTGAGCACAGAATCTGACCCCAAGTAAAGGGTAGCTGGGGCTCCCGAAGGGCGGAGGCCTCTGACCAGCCTGCCTTGGCCCCGGGGGTAGAAGAATAATTATTCCTCAGCCCTTTAATAGGAAAATACCAGCCCCTCAGCCGCAGGGCTTCCACTCTGCTCCTCTGTTCCCTTCAATATCAGCGCTTCCTTCTGGCCTGGAGCAGCCTAGAGCTCAGCAAGCTCTTCCCCTGCCCCCAGCACATGCACCAGGCTCCCTGTCCGAACAGCCTTCAGGCCTCCAGTCAAACGCCCTCCTCTAAACCAGCTTCCCCAAAAGCCCACTTATCTCTTCTGGAGCTCGGACTGCCATCGGAGTTGCGGGTCAATAGGAGGTCCTTTGCCTAAGGCCAGTCTCCCAGCTACCTGTGAGGGGAGAGGCCACAGCTGGTTTGCTCACTGCTGTATCCCCGGCACCTGTGAGGACACCTGGCACATAGTAGGTGCTCACTGAATATAGGCTGCCAGAGCAACCCTGCCCACTGAGCCTAGGGGCTGCTGGCATACCATAGTCAAGGCCTTGAACGCACTCCCATCAGCCAGCTGGGCCTTCCCCACATCCTCAGGCCTTAGTAGGTGAGGAGCCAGGGCTCCCAGCATCCCAGTCCTCCAACCCACCAGGCTGAGCCACAGCCAGACACCAACTCTAGCCTGGGACCACCCTCTGACATGTGACCAGTGGGGAAGCCCCAAGGAGGAGAAGGCAGGGACCCCATGCCAGGGCCCATTTGCTACCGATCCACTCCACCCTTGCGCCTGGGCTCCTGGGGACCCATCTTGTTTCCTTGGCTGGAGAAATAGCCATTGCCACAGTAGTATCCCAACCAAGCCAGCTCATTCAAGCCTCACAGTAGTACCTGGCTCAGAGGTTCCTTGTCAGTCTTGACTAATAGATGAGGGCACTGAGGCCTAAAGAGTTTAAATGACCTGTTTCAGGTCACCCAGCTGGTTGAGGAGCAGGACTTGAGCTCTGGCACATCTGACCCCAGGACCCAGCTCTTTTTAAAAAACAATAATAATAATTAGTTGTTAATTGTGGTAAAAATATACATAATATAAAACGTACAATCTTAATCCTTTTTAAGTGGATAGTTCTGTAGTGCACTGTACTACTTTAAAATGTGTATATTCAGATTGTTGTGCAAACCAATCTCTAGAACTTTTTCACCTGCAAAGTGCAACTCTATGCTACAGAGTTACCCCATTCTCCACCAGTCCCTGGCAACTGCCCTTCTACCTTCTGTCTCTGAATGTGACTCCTCTGGGTACCTCAGATAAGTGAGATCATACAGTGTTTGTCGTCTTATGACTGGCTTTTTCACCCAGCACAATGTCCTCAAGGGTCATCCATATTGTAGCATGCGTCAGAATGTCCTTCGTTTTTAAGGCTGAATCATATTCTATTCTATATATATAGACCACATTTTGTTTATCCCTTCATCTGTTGGTGGACATGTGGCTTGCTTCCACATTTTGGCTATTGTAAATAATGCCGCTTTGAACATAGGTGTACACATATCTCTTTGAGACCCTGCGTTCAGTTCTTTTGGGTATTTACTTGGAAGTGAAATTGCTGGGTCATATGGTGATTCTACTGTTAATTTTTTGAGGAAACGCCATACTGTTTTCCATAGTAGCTGCACCGTTTCACATCCCCACCAACAGTGTGCACATCCTCGTCAACACTTGTTATTTTCTGTTCTTTTGACAGTCGCGATCCCAGTGGGTGTGAGGTAGTCACGGCCCAGCTCTTAATCCCAACTCCATGGGATTTTGTCCTGAGGCCCAAAGTGCACCCCAGTCCCTTCACTTCTGAGGCCCTGCCTTGCTCTTGCCAATCCCCTTCCCAGGTCTGGGACCTACCCCCAAACCACAGCCCTGCAGCCAGGGTCCCACTGACAGCCCCTAGGCCTCCATGCTCTCTATCCATGCAGGACCCTGGGAGGCCACCCGCCACTGACCTCCGCCTGCACCACCACCTCCCTGAATCTGCCCAACTCTGCTCACCATGCTCCACCCCCAGACCAGACACCTCGCTCTCTATACCAGCCTGCAACATGGGTGCACCCAGCAAACATGTGCAGGCAGGAATCAATCACGGCCAATTTGCCTTTACAGCCCCAGTGCTAAGCTGGCAGGTGTTTTATAGATGCTGAATGAATATCTGGCAAATAATGAATGAATGAGTGAATGAAGTCAGGCCTCATTAAGACTATAGAGCAGAAGTCAAATTTAAAAACTAAACACAGGCACATCTCAGAGCCTCAAGACTCAGGGAATCTCAGCTTACCACTTACCAGCCTGCTGTTCAACCCTGGGCAGATGGCTCCATCTCTCTGAACCTTCTCCTCATCTGCAAAGCAGAGGTGAGTAATACCTTCCTCCCAGGAGTGTTATGAGGAGTAAAAGAGGGAACTCAGGTAAAGCAGCTCCTTTGAGGCTGGCAAGAGGGAGGGGCTCTAAGCCATGACCACGACCACAGCCACCATCAAAACTCCCTCTCACCTCTCTCTGCCTCTGTCATTCTCTGGCCCATTGCCAGCCCTCCCCATTTCCGCATTCCCCAAGAGCCCTGGCTCCCTTCTTCCCTCTCCAAGAGACTCCAGTCCACCTGCCTCTATGCTGCAGGCAACTCTCTCCTGAGCCTGCTCCCCCTCCGAGCTCCCATGCCTGTCCTCTCCTCTGCAAACTTCCTTACCACCTACTCGCTGCCGGCCATCTGCCTCCTGCCTTCCGCTTCTCCCAGGAAACTGCTCTGCCCACTTTACCAGTGACCCCTGATCTCCTGTTCCAGAAGCTTTCCTTGGACCTCCTCCTCAGACAGACTGAATGCTGTCCACACTGCTAACCCTCCTCCTCAGACGGACTGAATGCTCTCCACACTGCTAACCCTCCTCCTCTTCACCAGACTCCTCCTTTGGCCTTTGCAATGATTACTCGGCCCAGGTTCAAATCCACAAACGTGTAGCCACTGCTCTCCACTGTCAAACACAGGACAGGAGTTCCTCCCGCCTCTCACTATCTCTTCTTCAACGCCTTCCCTTCCTCCTGCCCTCTAATGTGGGTGGGAGCTAATGTGTGTGAGTCTTCGGAGGATGTGCTTTCTTCTCCAGGAAACCCCAGCACCAAGCAGTGTTTCTTAAACTGTGCCCTGGGCACTCCGGAATCCAAATCACCGGAATCGCCTTGCTGAAGATCTACAGAGCCAGCACCTCTAGAATGGGCTGGGAATCTGCATTTTGTGCCAGCCTCCCAGGAGATCCTTATTCCCACCAAAGTTTCTGTTCCACTGCCCTCATAGGTTGAAGCACTTCCCCTGAGGCCCTCCCATCTCTCTCTCCAGCCTGAATACTCTCCAAAGTAACCTTCCCCATCATGACCTCTGGGGCCATTTTTTTCACGTAGATTTTTAGTGGCAATTCAAAGAAAACAGGCGAAAGCCAAATTCACAGCTTCTCCTCCAGAATCAGTCACCCTTTCCAGCTTTATTCCAGTCCCAAGATCACTCTTTCAGGCTCGAGCCTCAGAGTCTGCCATGCCATTCCCACTTACTCTCTCTGCTCTCTCTGCCTTGGTCCAGACCCACTTCCCCTCGTTTCTTGACCTCTGCAATAGCTTTGAACTCTATGACTGTAGTAGATTCCTATGACAAATTACCATATGCTAGTGGCTGAAAATAACACAAATGTATTATCTTTCAGTTCTGGAAGTCAGAAGTCCAAAATCAGTCTAACCACGTTAAAGTCAAAGTGGTGGCAGGACATTAACGGCGGATTGGATGAAGAAAATGTGGTACATATACACCACAGAGTACTAGGAAACCATAAAAAAAGAAGGAAATCAGGCCGGGCGTGGAGGCTCATGCCTGTAATCCCAGAACTTTGGAAAGCTGAGGCGGGTGGATCATCTGAGGTCAGGAGTTCGAGACCAACCTAACCAACATGGTGAAAACTCGTCTCTACTAAAAATACAAAAATTAGCCAGACATGGTGGTGGGTGCCTGTAATCCTAGCTACTCAGGAGGCTGAGGCAGGAGAATCACTTGAACCCGGGAGGTGGAGGTTGCAGTGAGTCAAGATTGTGCCACCGCACTCCAGCCTGGGCAACAGAGCAAAAACTCCATCTCAAAAAAAACAGATGAGGGAGAAGGGAAAGTTCTTTCTTACGGTAGAAAGCCAACTAATAGAGAACAAATGATGGAGTTGCAAAATCATCAGTGAATGCTAAAAGTCAGGGGATGAAAGCTTGATGAGAAACAGAATGTGTACCCAGCTTCAAACAATCCCCCGACAAATTACCTGTTAATACCAAAGAAGAAAACAATGACCTCTCAGCAGAGAAGCCTGGCAGACATCAACTTATCAAGTAATTAAAGACAAAATCACCAATACTGGCACAAACTGACATCATGTGCCTTCTGACATGTTGCACCAGGAAGGACATGGAGTCATTATTTGGCATTCCTGGCAAAAATGCATAACCTGAATGTAATTGTGATGAAAGATCAGACGAAGCCAAACTGAGGAGCATTCTGCAAAATAACCGGCCTGCATACATCAATAATATCAAGATCAAGGAAAACAAAGAAAGGCTGAGAAGCTCTTCCAAATTAAGGGAGACTAGAGACCATGACCATTAAATGCCATGTGCGATCCTGGCAGGATTGTGGACCTGGGAAAAAAATCGCCATGAAAGACATTATCAGAGCAATTGATGAAAACTGAATGTGAATTCTGGAGTAGAGAATAGTTTTGCACCAATGTTTAATTTTCTGATGTTGATAGCCTTGTGGTTCTTAGAAAACACCCACCAAATATTTAAAGGAAAAAAGTTTTGATGTCTGCAAGCTATTCTTAAATGGTTCAGAAAAAAAATTATCTATGAGTGTGTGCGATAGAGAGAGGAGAGAGAGAAAGTGTGTGTGTGTGTGATTATGATAAAGCAAATTGGATTGTGATGTTTGCACCAGTCCATAAGTTTATTAAAAATCATTTATTTGTTTTTTAAAATTTAACAAAAAGTTTTACATACCTCCTCTGGGGGCCCCCATTTCCCTGCCCCATGGCCTGGTGCCCACCCATTTCTTTAATCTCCTCTCCCAGAACTCACCAACACAAATCTTCGCCCCTCAGGGGGGTTTTGCTTCTCACTCTCCTTCCCAAATACATGGCGCATACCTTCTGAATGCTCCCAAACTCCCTTACCCTCGCTTCGCCTCGCTACTTAACCTAAGTCTTGCCCAGCCTTTAAGCCCCAGTTCAAACCCTACCTCCACAACACAACAACAATTCAATCCCTCCTCCCCATCTCACTCCCATCTAGCGACTCTCATCAGCCTCATCTCCATGCTGATGGGGCATTGACTATGTGCCAGGCATTACTCTATTCTAATTATTAATCTTTATTCTTGCTGCCTTCAGCCAGCTTTCCCTAGCATTAACCTCTTTCATAACCATGGACAGTTATCAAAACTAGGAAATTAGCTGAGCATGGTGATGCATGCCTGTAGTTCCAGCTACTTGGGAGGCTGAGTAGGAGGATCACTTGAGCCCAGGACTTTGAGACCAGCCTGGAGAACATAGTGAGATCCCGTCTCAAAAAAATCATCTCATCTTAACTTCACAGCCCTACGAGGTAAATGCTGTCACTGGTCCCATTTCACAGATGAGGAAGTTGAGTCACTAGTGAATTGTCTAAGATCTCTCGGTAGGTGATGAAGCCAGGATTCAAACTGGGCCATTCTCGTACTGAAGCCTGGGCTGGTAGCCACTGTGCTCCTCGTCTCTACGGACATCCTTACACATTTGTTCTTTCTCCCTCACCAGGCTGAAAGCTCCTCAGGCCTCTCTCAACGATGCTATGCACCCTGCAGGTGCCCAACAGCTGTCTGTCCGCCACAGGCTGGGTTCCAGAAAGGAGAGGAGGGGGTCATGAGCTCCGTCAAAAAGAGGAGCCAATTCTCCACACCCTCCCCACCCCCCAGCACAGCCCAGCTCCCTGGCTACTGCCCAAGGCCCGGCCATCATCTGCTCTGGGTAATAAGTATTTGTATGGCGATAATTACAGCATTTGGGAAGAAAATCCCATTAAGCAAGAGCCCCGCCGAGCTGCTAATGCCGGCACAGAACTGGCGGCGGCAACTCCGCCAAGCACCCGTCTGCTCCCAATAATGCAGGAGCCGCCCAGCCCCAAAAGAGCACGGCCGCCCCTGCTGGCAGCCTCCGGCAGCCTGGGCCACCGACAGCCCGCCCCTCCCAAGAAGGGGCACCGAGGAAGATCAGCCCCTCCCCTTGTGCTCCAGGGTTCCCAGCGGCTGCCTGATGGGGAAGAGGAGGGCCACCCTGGGATCCAGCGTGACGCCCAAATTTCCTTCACATCCCTGCAATTCTGTGTCACCTTAATAACAATAATAACACTACCATTTATTGAGCAGTCGCTGTCTGCCAGGCCCTGTGCAAAGCGCCCCTGCGAGCATTACCGCATTTAATCCTCATGACACCCTTTGAAGCAGGCCCTATCATCATCCCCACTTTATGGGCAAGGAAATGGGGTTCTGAGAAGTCGCCCTTTCCTCCAGAGCACTTATCCCAGTTTGCAGTTATGTGCTTATTCTTATACTATGTCATTCATCTCTATCTCCCCTGCTGGACTAAAACTCGGGTTTCTGTTTCTGTCCAGCACTATTCACCGAGCACAATGCAGACGTTCAATAGATAGCTATCTGTTGAATGAGGGAATTAAACCCCATCACTTGCCCAAGGCCCTCCCCCAGCTGCTGAGTGGCAGAGTGGGGCTAAAAACCTGGGCAATCTGGCTTCACAGCCCTGCCATCACGACCACCCGCCCTGCATACAGTCCCCACTCTGTCTCCACATCCCAAGGGAAAGGGGCAGAGATGCCTAGGAAAGGTAAATGAGTGCTCTAAACAGACAGACTATGCTCTAAGCAGACAGACTGCAAGAGAGGCAACGCTCAAACCCTTACCTCCCGAGCTCTCTTCTGCCCCACCCAAACCCTCGAGCCTCTAGCTTGAGCTTCCCAAATAATAACAATAATATCCTAATGATTGAATCACAAAGCATTTTCACAACCGTAGCATGAGTGAGTGCACAGGCCCTTTGAGGTAGTAGGTGTTATCAGCCCCAGAGGCCGAGAGAAGGGCGAACACCAGCCATATGCCAAGCGTGACACGTTGCCTCACTTACTCGTCACTATCAACCTGCACAGCTGTCGTCAACCCCTTTTACAGATGGGGAAACTGGGTCTCAGAGCAAGGAGAGGCACAGCATGGGGGTCCTAACACCAGTCATTCAGAGCCCAGCAATAAGCCAGTGGGCCGGTGACCACACCAAAGCCTAAGCAAGCAGGAGACCCTTGCCCTGCCAAGAGGCACCTCCCCTACACGGCGTAGGCCTCTGCTGCAGGAGACCATGGTGGCCTGCTCAGATCCAATCGGGCCCTGATGGCAGATGTGGCTGCAGTGGCCCCTGACCTCATTTACCAAGGTCACCATCCAATTATTATTTGGAATTTCAAACAGGCTCCCCAGAGGATCAGCCTCAGATGCCCTGGGCAGCCTTCCTTATGCGTGACCACTCAGCCCTGTTAAATAGGACCTCTAGCTCAGGGAGCTGAATCTAGAGAGGGCCTCCCAGGCCTCTACAGCGGGCATGGAGATAGGGCAGGGTGGACGAACTGGCAAGGAGGGAAGGACATATAAAGAGGATGTCAAGGCTGGGCATGGTGGCTCATGCCTGTAATCCCAGCACTTTGGGAGACTGAGGCAAGAGGATTGCTTGAGCCTAGAAGTTTGAGACCAGCCTGGGCAACATAGCTAGATCCCCATCTCTACAAAAAAGGGGAAAAAAAAGGCCTGACAAGCAGCAGGATGTGCTGGGCCTGGAAGCGAAGAGAGAACAGTAGGCCTTCCCAGAGGCCCTGCCTGCCTGTCTCCATCCTCGGACAACTTCCCCTCTCTGCACCTACAAGTGGAATCTTCCACAAGCCTCAAATACCCAGGGTGCCCAGGGTTGGGGGAACCAGTGATGTCCACACATACTGCACTCTCCTGTCACACTCTCCTGGACACTCTAGTTAAAAGATTTTTTTAATTAAAAATCAACTCCAGCTGAAAGTCAAGGTCGTTGTGGAAGAAAACAAAATAACTTAATGGTGACCATGGCTGGGTCCCTCTGCGCCTGGGCAGTACAAAGAGAGGAAGCTTCCCGGGCCGCCTCCGCCGCCTCTCCCAGCCCTGGCTCTGTATTTTAATTGTTCGTTACAGTGAATTATTTAGCATCCCTTCCCTGCCCAGCTGACCAGTCCCACAGCCCCTCTGGCTGAACCAATTTCCTCAGCAGCTCTGGGGCCTACCCAACCTCTTTCCAGTAGTCCCCACAGCAAACCGATGACCATTTCTTTCCATTTCGGGGGACAGGCCTGGACCCAGAGTTATAGAATATATGATCATAAAGTTGCTGGGCCTCACAGGCTGCCGCAGAAACTGCCCAAAGGACAAAAGGCAAATGCACAGCTGCAGTCCATAAAAATTTCACAGCCTCAGAAGAAGCTGCTGTTTCAGGCTCTGATACTGCACGACACTCATATTGATTAGAGAGAGCATTTGCCACAGTTATTTTGAGACTGCCTGGGCTCTCACCAAGGCCTCTTTCAAGATGTTCTTTTCCTCTTTGAGCAGCTCTTTCACGGGCTGCCTGGAGAACAGGCGGGCTCCCTGCGCTTTCCCAGTCCAGGAAGCTTTGCCCACATGGCAAAGATCAGACCTGCTCCACTTCTCCAGGATAACTCACCCCTAGATTCCAACTAGGAAGTTCCCAGAGGAAAAGTTCACATATAGAAAGTCTTCCTGACCCTTCCCAACATCTCTTTCCAGCCTCAAGTCCCATCCCACCCACTGGCCACTGGCCACAGCATGTTTCAGCCCCAGGGACAAGCTGGTCCATCTGCCCATATCGGGCCAGGCATGCTCACACCTGCAGGTTTTTGGCCATACTCACACCTGCTGGCTTTTTGCTTATGCTCACGCCTGTAATCCCAGCACTTTGGGAGGCAGAGGCAGGAGGATTGCTTGAGCCCAGAAGTTTGAGACCAGCCTGGGCAACATAGCTAGATCCTCATCTCTACAAAAAAGGAAAAAAAAAAAAAAGAGGTCTGCAAGAAAGCAGGCCCCATGACCTGACAAGCAGCAGAATGTGCTGGGCCTGGAGCCCAGCTGTTCCCTCTGCCTAGATTGCCTGCCCTCTGTGCTTGGCAAAATCCAAACCAACCTTGATAAAGTGGCCCATCCTCTGAGAAACCCCTTCGCCCTGGAAAAGGGCTTCTCACCCCAGTGTTCCCACAGCCCGTTCCCTGAGGCTGCCTGGCCCTCTCCTGAGAGCTCACCATTAGAGGTCCTCTGCCCAGTTCTCTAGAACATGTGCCCCTTGAGGACAGGGATGGGCTCACTCCCTGCTGACGCCTCAGCACCCAGGGCAGTTCCTGGCTCAGAAACATTTGCTGAATTAAAATAATGAGATTCCCCTCCCTATCCTATCGTAATTATGGCTCTCGCTTAGCGAGCATCAGAAGGTACCAGGCACTTCCCATACATGATCTTCCATCCTCACAAGAACCAGAGATCTTATGTAGCCTCAGCCCCATTTTCCTGATGGAAAGCAACTAAGGTTCAGAGAAGTTAAGTAACTTGCCCGAGGTCACACAGCTAATAGGTGACAGAGCTGGGGAACCCAGGCGGTATAGCTCCCAGAACGCCACGTCTTTCCTCTGTACTAGGAAATTTCATTTTCATCTCACTCTGATCACAAAAGAGCTAAAGAGTTCATGGAAGTCTTAAACACTAAAGGTGGTGAGAGAGTAAAGATGGAGGAGATGACCTTAAGACTCAAGATTCAAAAGCAAAGAAGAGGGGCTAATGTGTCTTAGATCTAGGCTGCAACCAGGGTAGCAGCTTCAGGAGAAACTCTGGTGGACAAGGCAAGGGGAGCAGGGAGCAGGTACAGAGGGGACAGGCATGGAGGGTGACCAGGCCACCGCAGGAGTCCCCTGGACAGATTTCTGACCCTCAGTTCCTCTCTGGGTCCACACAGGATAATGCACACGCTGCCCACAGAAACTCAGTTTGGTACCACCTCTCCCCAGCCCTGTAACACACAAGCATTCACACACACATACACATGCAACACACACACACATACACACACACACACACACACACACACACACACACACACACACACACACTTCCCATCTAGATTGCATCTAGATTGCAAATTCTCTAAAACCTCCACAGGAATTTTTCAGATGCAGCCAAGAAGAGTCTGGGGCAAATGTGTGCTCACTAATTGCTGGCTTTGGTACAGAGTCTGATTCAGGAGACAGCTCTCCTCAGGGTCAGATTTCTGTCTCTGACCAGCTGGGGGCCATGAAAATGTGCTTGAAAGTTATCAAAATATGCACACCTTTCCTGAGAGCTACTGCAGTCACCGAGGAGTGTGGGAAGGAGTAGGTAGGTTTCAAAGGAGCCAGCAGCCTTCTACAAAGCCCTGTTCAAAAATCTCCTGGTGTAGTCACCTCTGCGAGCAGTACAAAGGCCCTGCATGTGACCAAAATCTACACACACACAGCCCATTACGGGGACTCTCATGGCCTCACGCTATTAAGGTGGCCCCTTAATACTAGGAATTCACACAGAAACACATTCTGCAGGAGAGTCACAGAAAACAAAGTATAAAGGTCTGTAAATACACACACTCAAACACACCCAAACACACACACACATTCTACTAGCTTAGTGGGTCTAGAAAAAAAAGGGTCAAGTTTCCTCAAGAATTCACAAGTGAGAGAGAACAGGGGAAGAGAAATACGGTTTTTTTATGACTTGTCATGGTCAGTATCTTTAACCTTAGGCCCCCCTCTCCAAGCTCCTGACTTCTTGGCATTATCCACCCGGTTCTCCATCCAAGACACACCTACCCCTTTCCGGGTGCTGAATGTTACATACCCCAAGCCCCATACCCAAAGCCCTCAGGTCCCATTGTCTGCCTGTGTTGGGGATGGCTGGGTGTGGAGGGAGCCGGGTGAGTAGGGGACCAATGCGTGGCACCTGCAGGGGAAGAATTCTCAAGGCTCTGGGGCAAACAATGGAGAAGAAGAGGCAGAACAGAAACTTAGCCTCCATCCCACCCTGCTGCCCTTCGTCAGGAGCAAGCTCTGGGAGCGGGAATCTGCGCAGCTGGCTCAGAACGCGGCCGTAGCCCCATGTGCCCAAAAGGAGACACTGTGCCTGGCGAGTGTGGGAAGGGTCCCTCCTGGGTGCAAGGAAGGCTTTCTGGCACCAGTTCGCAGGCACCCTGGAGGAATAAAGCGCTGGCGCAGTGGGGAGGGCCCGAGGGTGCGGAGTGCAGGGTGCAGGTGTGAGGATGGAAGCTGACAACCCCGCCGAGGGCCCTTTGAATCCCAGGGATGGGGAAACCACGGCGCTCCTGGCTCCTGGCTCGGGAAAGACCCCGGCAGGCACTGACCCGTCTGTGGGCTGCGCAGCCCGGACGGGCCCCAATGGTCCTGCCCCCATCCCCAAGTCCAGAATTGCGTCTGGGTGGGAGGGCAACCTCGGAGCCAGGGAGCCAGGGGCGGGGGCCATACTCACAGGCGCTCGGTGTTCCGCGGTATGTTCTTGGGAATGGCCTGCAGCCCCGTGCCGTGACAGTCCACCGTGGTTCCGGTGCAGGTGCAGAGGGCGGGGCACGCTGAGGCACCCAGACGCCACGCGGCTGCCCACAGCAGCAGCCAGAGCTCCGGCCGGACCGGACCGGCCGAGGACCCCCACCCGGGCGTCAGCGCCATGGTGCCCTCACCGCGTCCCGCTCGCGAGCCAGAGGGCAGCAGCCGCTGACCATCCCCGTCCGGGGCCGCCTCCAGGTGCAGTCCCGGGGCAGAGCCACCGAAGAGCCCGCGGGCTTGCGCGCGGCGCCCCTGCGGGCTGGGAGGCACCTTGCTCCTCCAAGCGACGGCGCCTGTGCGCGGACGGAGGGAGGGCGCCTTGGGCGGAGGGCGCTCGGCTCCTCTGCCGTTTCGCCGCCTGCGTCTCCCTCTGCCTCCCTCCAGCTCCCAACTGACTGCTGCGAGGAGGAAAATGGGCAGGCCCCGCGCGCGCACGCACCCTGCGCACACACCACACACACACACACGATCACACACACACCCGCGCGCTCGCTCCCACCCGGCAGTCATCCATCAATCGAAAAGCACACATCCAGGGCCAGGCTCCTCCCCGCCCGCCCCCCCGCAGCCCCCCTCTCCCGACGACCACTCGGCGGCTGCAAGCCGCCTACAGTTTCAAAGGTGGAACCTCCGAGGCGCCGTCAGCGGGCAGGCGGCTGCGGTGGATGGGAGAGGAGGGAAGGAGGGTGTGGCTCGACCCGCCAAGTCCTGGCTCTACACACACACACACACACACACGGACACACACACACACACGGACACACACACACACACAGCGAGGATGCGCACATTTAGATGCACGCACCCCGGCACCCGCGGCCCCAGCTGCTAGTCCAGGGTGGGAGGGAGATCTTATTTTCCCTCTTGGACGCCTTCCCGGGGGGTCAGACCCGTTTCCCCCCATCCCCCGACGGCAGCAGCGGCCTCTAGGCCCCACCCGACTCGCTATGTCAATTCTTGGTTAAGGGAAACCCTGTGCCTGTGCCCCAGGTGGCATCCTCAAACCACCAACCTTACTTAGCCTGGACTTTGAGGATGGAGCTTTGTAGGGGGAGGGTCCACGAAAGCGCTAGGCCGAGTATAGTCTCCTTCCTACCTCAATGCACCCACTTCTCAGAGGGGAACAAGCCAGCACCATGCCCAGGATGAGAATGGCTCTGATTGGGACATTTGCTCAGCAGGGCACATGTGTACCATACAGTTACACGGGCTTCTTCCCCCGTTGTAGAAGAGAGGGACAGACATTAAGGGGACTTGGAAATCTGGCAAACGTCTTCCTCCACTCACACCAGCGTTCCTCCATTTCTGACAGGTGGAAACAGATGAAAATGAATATTCCATTTGTCATCAAAGGAGACAGAGAGGGCTGGCATAGCTCTGGGCGGCCTGCTTGGGAGAGAATCCCACAGGCCAGCTCCGTCAGACCCAGGCCTCACACCCGGCTGGGTAGGGACCTTCGTCACTGTAAGGCATGTGTGGACGTGGGTGTGAACGGGACATCCAGGTGGGGAGAGAATTCTCCTCAACCCCAGAAAAGACGAAGATCTTCTCAAAGCCAAGGACAGCTGTGGCTCGCTGGGGCAGTGTCCAGCAGTCGGGGCCCTGATGTGAGGCTGCTTGGCAAGAGGACACAGCTGGGTAGCCCGAGAAGCACCTCCCATCTCAGGAGCTGCCGGGGTCCAGACACAGCATGGATGCATTTGGTGGGGAGAGTGTCCGCCGCGGTGGGGATAGGGGAAGTTGATAGACTCCACAAGGTTGAAGCCTTATCACCCACCAGGTACCCAAGGCTCAGGCGTTTTCTTTTTCTTTTCCATGTTGATGAAAATTTTGCAGTCTCTCTACTGTCATAGCACAGTATGTTACAATTTATGCAGCTGATTTTATGGGCTTTTGACAGTTCTTTTAAAGTTTTCACACATCCGTGTCCATGACCTCCATCCAGTAAGTGGGTTCTTGAGCATAAGTTCAGTTTCTCAGGGGGCAGGGCTTTCTCAGGGGTGCCTGTGTGGTGGGATATTAGGGAAGCTTCTCACAAACCAGGCCGGAGTCTGAGAGGGCTGCCTGTGCCCTGCAGCTCACCAGCTCCTGCTTCATGGGGCCCCAGCCCCTCTATCTATGCCCTCCCCGCAGCCTCAGACAGAGTGACATTCCTCCATGCCTGCTGCTTTGTTTATCCCCTCTTAGTACCTGCAGCTGCTTCTCCACACCCCTCCACACCCCATACCCCTGCCCACCCCCTGGCATCCTCACTCGCTCACCCAGACACGCACCCCAGCACCTGGCGCTTAGTAGGCCTGTCACGGACGGCACTCAGGCTGTTGAAGATGTCTCCAGCCTTCTGCTCCAGCAGTAGCTCCCTGGTCCCAGGACCTTGGAGGGCCCCTTCGAAGCCAAGACCCATGTGGAGAAGAGAGAGAGTGTTGATTAGCTGGGCGACACGCCCCTTGGTCCTCAGAGTGACAGAGTGAAGGGGTGTAAGGAGAGGTGGGAGTGAGCAGGGGTGCAAGATCAGCCCTGCCTATGGCTCCTGAGAACCAGCCCCTGCCCTAGAAGCTTCCAGACCAGCCTGGACAGTGAATCCCAAGCAGGCCCTGGGCTGAGTTGCTGCTGCCTGGCAAAGCCTGGCTTTCCCTCTGAAGGGAGGGAAGGAAGGAGCCCCCCAGACCCAGGACAAAGACTCCCCCGACAGCCCATCACAGGAGGCCCTGCCCAAGCAGTGGGCAGCTCCCCAGCTTGGCTCCCGTCCCTGGTTCCTCCACCCCAGAACCTGGCCAGCTCCCCAATTCAGGAGGCAGCTCGCCATGAATGGGCACAGCTCATTAGCGTGCCCGGCACATTTACTTGTTAAACAACTGCCTGGCCAGCCGCACACCCCCAAGACCCCCTCTGTTTTTTCAATTTCCTCTCCCATGCCCCTCCCTCTCTTGGGTCTCCGTACCGCCTCCCTACAGCCGGACCACCTGCTCCCGCTGCACGGGTGGGGAGGAGGCAGGCCTGGCACATTGCTTCTGCCAGGAATACTCCACCAAGCCCGGCCCTGCTCATCTGCCATCAGCAGGGCAACCCCCTGGAAGGGAAATTTGAGGTTGAGTCTCCCCAGCCCAGTGACGTGAGTCCCATCTGAGTCCTCTCAGCCACGTGTACCAGGAGTTGAGGGCCACTTCCCATGTGTGACTCAAGGAGAGAGCGCTCTCTTTATGGCTTCTGCACAGAGTCCTCTCTCCCACCTCCACCAGCCCCTTCTGGAGCACCAAGAAGCAGAAGAACCTGGATGAGGCTGAGGAGCATTGTGGGATGGATTTCCAAACCGCAAAAAGCAAAAGTGAGACAGAATGCCTGCTAAGTAGACATCCGATAAACACCACTTACGGAGTATCTGTGTATTACATGTGCTGTACTGGAACTCAGCAATTCAACAGGGGACAAGAATGGCCCTGGCCCTCAGTGGGCTTACTGTCCAGTGGGGGCACAGAAACAGGAAGCAGGAAAGCATATTCATTTGGGTGTCAGCGAATGTGGAATTGTGGAGAACCCAGAATGAGGGCACAGAGTGGGGCTGGAAGGCTCCCTGGAAGAGGAGGCACTTGAACTAGGTCTTGAAGGATAAATAGGCATTCTCTGGGCAACAAAACAGGAAGAAAGGCTCTCTCAGCAAAGAGAAGCACATGAGGCAAGTCACACAGACTGGGAGCAGCATTCTCAATGGCTGAGCTGGGGCACATCCAGCAAGGCTGGAGTGTGGCAGGGGGTTCAGGTGGGGAGCACAGATGGAGGTTAGAGAGGTAATGAGAACACACCCCAGAGGCCCTGGTGCAGCCTTTCTCTGGCTTCACTGGGCTTTCAGCATCACCTGGCCTGGCCCTGTCCTCAAACACATGTCTATATACGCATGTGCTTGGAAATGCACTACCTCTGGAACCAGTGTCTCTGGAACCTGGTGCTTCCAGGGAGGTGACTTGGGAGGTAGCAAGGAGAAAGTTGCAGCAGATGTTTCTTTTCTACTGTTTGGGAGGTTTTTTGCTTGTTTTTTGAGATAGAGTCATGTTGTGTTGCCCAGGCTGGAGTCCAGTGGCACAATCATAGCTCACTGCAGCCTCCAACTCCTGGGCTCAAGTGATCCTCTCACCTCAGCCTCCCAAAGTGCTGGGATTACAGGCGTGAGCCACCACACCCAGCCTTTGTTCAGATATTTTACCCTGTGTGGTATGAGCTAATTTCCCCATACCAATACATTTTAACCCCCCTGGGGTGCTTATCATACACGCTGATTCCTGTGACCCACCCCCGATCTTCCCAATCAGAATCTTCACTGTTAGCAAGCTGGGAATGGGGGGTAGAGGCGGTGCTAATTCTGATGCAGGTGATTCCAGAGACCACGCTCTAAGAATCAAGGCCTGGTGTGCTGAGTTATGAGTTTGGAATTAGATTGAAAACTCTGGGGAGCCGTTGAAGGAAGGAGCCTGGCAGGGACAATGGATCTGAGGCCCACCTGCCTTCCTCATCTCCAGGTTCCACACACCATTAGCAAGGATGAGGCACATCAAAGAGAAAGATGGTTAAGGGAGAGTGGCAGGGGTGTACAAGATGTCAGAGCTGGAAGGGGATTAAAAAATGATCAAATGCAAGCGCCAGTAAACAGAAGCCCAGAGAAATGAAGCAACCAGCCTGACCTCACAAGGCAAAGGAGATGCAGAGGTGGGCCATGAATGAGGCCACACACCCAGGCAGAACACAGCATTCAGTCCATCCTGGGCACTCCTCCTGGCCCTGCCACCACAGGGGAACTACGAAAACAGGAGTCTCTGGGAAGTCTGTGCCAGCAGGACTCACGATATTTTAGCTTTAATCCCTAAACCCCTGGCTATGCTCAAATTTGGAGGAGGCTGAATTGTTGGAGGCTCTTAGTGGCAAAGCCTACAGCAAGGACAAGCTCCTAGACTAAAGGTCAAGTGGCGTTTATAGCCCAGAGGCCACCATAGGCATCCAAGATAACTCTGGTAAATAGAAACACTGGAAGCAAGAGAGAAGCAAAGTGGGTGCTGGGGTGGGAGAAGGGGAGGAAAAGAAAGGGAGAAAGCAGGGAGACAGCCTTCACTGACAGCAACCATTCATCTATTCATCAGACATTGATTGCATGCCAGCTGAGAGCCACGCACTGGAAATAGAAGAGATCTGTGCTTTGGGTTCATTGGGTTTCTTGTATCTTGTTCACAGTTTTCATCAAATTTAAAAAGTTTTCAACCATTATTTCTTCACTTTTTTTTATGTTCCCTCCTCTCTTTCTTCATTTTTGGGGGCTCCATTTATACATAATTAGGCCATTTGGAGTTGTCTCACAGTCCATGGATGATGCCCTGTTCCTTTTCTTAGTCTTGTTTCTCTCTCTGTTTCATTTTGGTGAATTTCTCCTGGTATGTTGTCGTGTTCATTATCTTTTCTTCTACAGTATCTAATCTGCTGTTAATCCCATCTGGTAATTTTTTTTTGAAGTGGAGTCTCACTGTCACCCAGGCTGGAGTGCAGTGGCACAATCTCAGCTCACAGCAACCTCCGCCTCCCGGGTTCAAGCTATTCTCCTGCCTCAGCCTCCCAAGTAGCTGGGACTACAGGCGTGTGCCATCATGCCTAACCAATGTTTGTATTTTTAGTAGAGATTGGGTTTCACCATGTTAGCCAGACTGGTCTTGAACCCCTGATCTCAAGAGATCTGCCCACCTCAGCCTCCCAAAGAGCTGGGATTACAGGCATGAGTCACCGTACCGGCTCCATCTGGTACAATTTTTATCTCAGACATTGCACTTTTCATCTCTAGAAAATCTACTTTTTTTTTTAATCTTCCATGTATCTTGTTAACTTGCTTATATTTTCCTCTACCTTAGTGTACATATGGAATATAGTTGTAATAACTACATTACCAATTCTGTTATATGTATCACTTCTGGGTTTGAAATGATTGATTGCTTTTCTTCTTCATTATGGATCATACTTTCCTACTATGTAGTCCCCCCTTATCTACATAGGGATACATTCCAAGACCCCAGGTGGATGCCTAAACCAAGGATAGTACCAAACCCTATTATATTATGTTTTTCCTATACCTACATACCTTTGATAAAGTTTAATTTATATATTAGGCACAGTAAGAGATTAACAATAACTAATAGGAAAAATAGAATAATTATAGCAATATACGATAATAAAAATTATGTGAATGAGGTCTCTCTAACTCCTTCTCTCTCAAAATATCTTGTTGTACTATACCACAGATAACTGAAACCACAGAAGTGAAAACATGGATAAAGGGGAGCTACGGTACTTTGTACCCTGGTAATTATAGATTTCATGCCAGACATTGTGGATTTTGCCTTGTTGGGTGCTGGATATTCTTGTATTTTGAAAAAATATTCTTGAGCTTTGTCCTGGAACAGAGTCAAGTTACTTGGAGCCAGTTGGATCCTTTTGAGGCTTGCTTTTAAGCTTTTTGGGCAGGACCAGGACTAGGCTGTAGTCGAGGGCTGATTTCCCTACCCTTCTGAATGGTCTCCCCAGTGCCCTGTGAATTAGGAGGTTTCTGCTCTGGCTGGTGGAAATGCCAGCTAATCCCAACCCTGTGGGAACTCCAAGGATTGTTCTGCCTGCTCCTTTTGGGTGGAACTTTCCCACCTTCAGATAGTTTACACACAGGCACTGATCAGTTCTCAGCTGAAGACTAGGGGAGGAGAGGATGGCACAGCAGGGAAGAACCATCTGCAGATCTCTAGCTGCTCATTCTCTCTGTGCAGCAATTTCCTCTCCCGTCTTCCATGGGAACCCAAGCCACCTTGGCCTCCCTGGAGTCTCAGCTCTGATTCCTCAATTCAGACTGATGCCGGGTTCCACCTGGGTCCCCCTCTTGCTCTGTGGCCTGGAAACTCTCTCCAGGCTGTAAGCCAGGCAATTACAGGGCTCATCCCATTTGTTTCCTCTCTCTCAGCAATCACTGCCCCACGCTATCCGTTGTTTAGTGTCTCATAAGAGTTATTTCCATTTTTCCCTGGCTTTTCAGTTGTTTAAGCCAGGAGGGGTAAAACTGTCCCATTGTATCTTCCTGGCCAGAAACAGAAATGTGGAAGAAATTTTTCACAATACTTCAAGCCCTCAAAACATGCTCTGTGTGCTGGGGAAAGACAGTCAAACAAACAGAAAATTACATGACCCTGAGAAGTGCCCTGAAGCTGGCCAGAGAGGAAGGGACCTCAGCCACACAGGCTTCTCGCAGTCTATTAAGCACATAATGCTTGGTGCAGGCCAGCCCCTATGCTAGAATGGTCTTCCCATCATAACGGCTGGTGTGGCTCTCTGCACCCTTCAGGTCTCAGCTTAAGCAACAACTCCTCATGCAGGATTAGGTCAGCACCCCCATCCCACCGAAGGGGAATAGGAAGTCATCCGGGGATTTAAGCTGAGGCATGAGATAGGATCTATGTACTCTCCTCTGTCTTCTGCCTCAGCCCCTTCTGCCTCCCATGGCAGGTAGGAAGGAAGAGATCCTGTTTGGAAGCCCATCATAGGGCCAAACCCTTCTCTATCATATACCCTTCTCCATCACATCCCCTTTTCCATCACACCCCCTTCTCCATCACACCCCCTTCTCCATCACACCCCCTTCTCCATCACATCCCCTTCTCCATCACATCCCCTTCTCCATCACACGCCCTTCCCCATCACACCCCCTTCTCCACCACATCCCCTCCTCCATCACATCCCCTTCTCCACCGCATCGCCTTCTCCATCGGAGTCAGCCTTCAGTCCTCCAAAGTCCCAGAAGATGACAAAAATGCAGCATCAGGGAACTCATTAATCCATCTGCCTCTTGGGGGCCTTGTCTGTAAAGAATAATCCTACCAACTAACAAACACTTCCATTGTACCTATAAATTCCAGGGGCTCATACTGTTCCAAGACCTTTACCTATTAAATCATTTAATACTCCCAAGAAACTTAGAAGGAGCTGGAAGCACAGTGACGTTTGGGAGCTCACCCAAGGTCACACAGCACGTAGGTGGCAGAGCTGAGATGTAAAACATGCATTTACTTAAGATCTACCTCCTGGGGCCAGTGTGGGGATTGAATGGGTAGTACATATGAGAGTGCCTTATGGGCTAAGCGCAGTGGCTCACGCCTGTAATCCCAGCACTTTGGGAGGCAAAGGCAGGCAGATCACTTGAGCTCAGGAGTTTAAGACCAGCCTGGGCAACATGGCAAAACACTGTCTCTACAAAAAATACAAAAATTAGCCGGGCACAGTGGCTTGCGCCTGTAGTCCCAGCTACTCAGGAAGCTGAGGTGGGAGAATTGCTTGAACCCATGAAGTCAAAGCTGCAGTGAGCCGTGATCACACCACTGCATTCCAGCCTGGGCAACAGAGCAAGACCTTGTCTCAAAAAAGTAAATATATAAATAATAATAAATTTGGTCAGGTGCAGTGGCTCATGCCTGTAATCCCAACACTTTGGGAGGCCGAGGCAGGTGGATAACCTGAGGTCAGGAGTTCAAGACCAGCCTGGTCAACATGGTAAAACCTCGTCTCTACTAAAAATACAAAATCAGCCCGGCGTGGTGGTGCATGCTTGTAATCCCAGCTACTTGGGAGGCTGAGGCAGAAGAATCACTTGAACCTGGGAGGCAGAGGTTGCAGTGAGCTGAGATCACGCCATTGCACTCCAGCCTGGGGAACAAGAGAGAAACTCCATCTCAATTTAAAAACTGAAAAAAGAAAGTGCCTTATGCTGCATGTACAGGCATGTGGTTTGTGTGTTCATTTTTTTAAAAAGCCAAAATTGGTAATAGGGATAACTCAGGGAACAGGTCTGTCTAAAGAAACTTCCGTTTGACAAACTTTATGTACAAGTAATTTTAGAGGATTTCTTCTTATTCTTTTTCCTTAGCTCCTTCTGCAAATGTGTGTGTTCTGGGTCTGCTTGTGTAACTGACACGAAACCCAGATATTCTTAGACCTTTCCTTTCCCTCACAGACTGTGGGTGGCCTTCTCATCGCAAATGTAGTTGTCCTTCTCAAAATGGCAAAAACCCAGATTCAGCAGCTCCTAGCCTAAAAACATTTAATGAACTTAAAAGTAAATCTAATCTAATTAAAAGAGAATACACCCAAATGTTAACATCATTGGAATTATCAGTGATTTTTAGTCTCTTATTTTATACCCTTCTGTATTTTCCATATTTTCTACAATAAGCTACAAAAAATTTTTAGAAATAAAAATGTAATTACCAAGTTATCGTTTGAATAAAATTACCACTAAATTTCGTATACCAAATTTAATGATTTTATGTGAACACACTAAATACTAAATAACACATTTTATATTCCTGCACTGAGGGAGCTGCTATAAATCTGCAAAGGGTGCTTAAAAAATAAGTGACGAGCTGGGCACGGTGGCTCATGCCTGTAATCCTAGCACTTTGGGAGGCCAAGGCAGGTGGATCACCTGAGGTAGGAGTTCAAGACCAGCCTGGCCAAGATGGCAAAACCCCGTCTTTACTAAAAATAGAAAAATTAGCGGGGTGTGGTGGCAGGCACCTGTAATCCCAGCTACTCAGGAGGCTGAGGCAAGAGAATTGCTTGAACCCAGAGGGGGGCAGAGGTGGCAGTGACCCAAGATTGTACCACTGCACTCCAGCCTGAGCAACAGAGAGAGACTCTGTCTCAGAAAAATAAAATAAAAAATAAGCGACGGTTTGTATGAAAATATCTAGAACAGACAAATTTATGTAGACAAGGAGTAGATTAGACGTTGCTAGGGGCTGGAGGGGGATGGGAATGGAAAGTTATTGTTTAATGGGTACAAAGTTTCTGTTAGGTGTGAGGAAAAAATTTTGGAAATAAATGGTGATGATTGCACAACACTATGAATGCAATTAATGCCACTAATTGTACACTTAGAATGGTTAAATGGTAAATTTTGTCATATGTATATAATTAGCACAGTAAAAAATAATAAGTGACGGCTCAGCTAAGGGAGAAAATGTGGTCCAGAACGCGGGGCCTCCACTGGTCTTTGTGTCCTGCTGCCAGTGATCGCTAGCATTAAGCAACTGCTGCCCAGGGAGTTAAGAAACTTGTTCATCATGCCCCACTGACAGGGACAGGGGATCTTACCCCAGACAGTTCGAAGCCAGATGTCACACCCTGAACCTTTTTACTGCACTCCACAATGACAAAACTGCCTGCTGTTGATGTCACATCTGGAGTGATGTCACACAGGAATGATCTGCAGGTAACGCTGTAAGGGAGTTGCTGTTAGCTCTGTTTACAGAGGAGAAACCACAGCCTTGGAGGAGTTGTCGACTGCTGCTCGGTTATGAAGCCAGTGGGTGGCAAAAGCCCCCTGTTCACGCCCAGGCCTGGCACCTGCAAAGGCCAGACAGCGGTGTCAACACTGCTGGCAGATTTAAAATCACCATCGCAGTACTGAAGCTGGGTCAGGGAGCTGAGGTAGGCCAGGCTGGAAAGGCTTGGAGAGGTTTCCAGGGAGGGCAGGATGAGTTTTTTAAATCCACCGTTTGGTGGCTGCTTTGGGCTTCCGCTGCCAAGCCAGTTTGGGTCCTTGGAGGATCTCTCATCCTCCTCCATAAACATTCACCAGCCCCGGCCCGCGGCGTCGGGGCAGCGGCGCGGAACCCGGAGTGCCGGCTGGGTTCGCGGACACTGGCTCCCCGGCGCGGAGGCGCGGCTCTGCACGACGGGACTCCCGGGGGAGGGAGTGCGAGGGGGCCGCGAGGACGCGCGGGGGCGGGGCGGGGCCATCTGGACGGCCGCTTGGGGGTGGGTGCGTTTGCTAAGAGGGGCGCCAAGCAAACGGAAACCGCGCACCTCTACTGGATCAATCAAAACAGAGCCTCCGGACAAACGGGAATGGGGGCGGCGCAGAGGCCCTTCGGGAGGTTTCAGGCACCATCTGTGAGGGGCGCACCCAGGGAAGCTCTGGGTTTGTCCACTCTGAGGCCTGTCCAGTTGTACAACCACCCTGTCCTCAGCGTCGTTTGGAGGGGACAGATGCATAGCCCCCCGGCCCAGTACAGCTAGAAGCGACTTCGGAAAGAAAACCTTGCAATCCGCCTATCTTACAGATAAGGAAATAGCGCCCCTAGAGGAGAAGTAGCTGCCCCAAGGTCACAGAACTGCTGGGGGCAGAGCCGAATGCCTTCCCTCCATCACCCAGCTTACATATTGAGATGAAGCCTTTGTGGTTTTATCTGCCCACCTATCTGTCAGCTTCTGTGCAACTCATGTGTGCAGTCTAGTCCCCAGCGCAGTCCCTGGAACCTAGTAGGTGCTCAGTAAATGCTTGTGAAACGCAAACGAACGGAAATGGGACTAGAAAACCCAGGTCCTTAATCTTTGAGGAAAGACATAATCTAGAAATCCAAGAGTACTGACCGTTGTTTAGAGTCAGAGTAGCTGGAGGCTGGATGAATACACCCAACCCAGGGACCCCCGACCGCTGCTCACGCAGCTCCACTCCTGTCTACAGTGAAAAAAAGAGCCACTTCCTCCCTCCCTTCTTCATCTCCCCACTCCTTCCCAAGGCTGAGGATGAAGATATCCTCTGAGGGCTTCGCCTTAAAACCTTAGAGCTGGAAGGAAATTTCCATCGCCTCTAGTTACAGTCTACGTAATGTTTTCTTAAATGATTTTCATTAAGTTCATTCAATATTTATTGTGCATCCACCATGAACAAGGCCCTACATTGCTCAAACAAGACATGTGATCCTTGTTAAAATCAAAAGCAAATTTACAAGTCAGGAGTCTTCTACAGCCAGAAGTATTTAGTGGCCAAACATAAGTATTCAATACAGACTATAAATACTGCAGCTGTTATTTCAAAAAGCAAAAGCCCATGTTAAAAGAGGTCATTCTTGGAGAAGTTTTTTTCTTCTTGATTGGAAAAAAAAATTTCCAGGCATAGGGAACTGATCACTGGACTGGGGATGTGTCCCCAACCCTTTTCCTAGCCAATACAGATAAGATCTGCTCTGGGACAACCAAAGAAAGCTAAAGAAGATGTGATATCTGGCAAAACAAGCCTAAACAAACCTCTGGAAAGTCAAGAAAGAATTGGGGGGAATGCAAGATTTATTAGAGCCTGCAGGAAACCAAAGTTCAATTAAGTAATTGAAAATATAGAGGCCGGGCATGGTGGCTCATGTCAGTAATCCCAGCACCTTGGAAGGCTGAGACAGGTGGATCACTTGAGTCCAGGAGTTCTAGACCAGCCTGGGCAACATGGTGAAACCCCATCTCTACAAAAAATGCAAAAATTAGCTGGGTATAGTGGCACACAACTGTGGTCCCAGCTACTCGGGAAGCTGAGGTGGGAGAATTACCTGAGCCCAGGAGGTCAAGGCTGCAGTGAGCTGAGATCTCGCCACTGCACTCCAGCCTGGGTAAAAAAGACCCTGGATTAAAAAAAGAGGAAGAAAAAAAATATGAAGTACTATAAAATATGAAAATAGGGAAAGGTTAGAGAATGAGCTGCCTGGTTGTATTAGGTGTTTGCTTTTCTTCAAGACTTGCTCTAAGTTGATATCATATCTCAGAGTCAGAGTCTCAGTTTAACAGATATGTGTATACCTGGAGCCCAGCATGCTGTTTGACATGCAATGGAAGCCGTTCACGTTCGATGCAATTCAGGGCTTGGTGAGTCAAACTCAGTTACTCCACGAGCTAAACATTTACCTACCCTGTGACTCTGTACTTTTTCTCCTGGAGATATATATATATATATGTACACATATATATTTGTACATATATATATATTTGTACATGTATATATAAATATAGATGTATGGATATAGATATATATATACACACAACAGAAATGAGCGGTTAGGTCCACCAATAGACATGTAGAAGAATATTTATGACAGCCTCATTCAGAATAGCTCAGACTGGAAGCAGCTCAAATGTTCATCAACAGGAGAATGGATAAACAAATTGTGGCGTAGCTATACAATGGAATAATGAGCAAGAACAAGCTGCTCAACAACATTAACGAATTACACAGGCGTTATGCTGAGTGAAAGAAGACAGACACAAGAATATATATTGTTTAATCCAATGTATAGGAAATAGAACACAAGCGAATCTAATTTATAGTGACAGAAGTCAAAATAATTGTTGCCTTTGAGACAGCAATAACTGAAAGCTGGCACAAGGGGACATTTTGGGCCTCTGGAAATGGTCTGTATTTTGATCTAGGTGGTGGTAATGTGTGCGTGTGTGTATAAATATATACATATATACACATTTAAGCATAAGTATGTAAACATACATCAAGTTATACTCTTAAAATCAGTGCACTTTATGAAGGTTACGCCTCAATAGAAAACAGGAAGAAATCGTTTCGGCCAGGATGACAAGTGCATAGTGGGCAAGCTACCACTCTCCCCTCCCCGGCCAGCGGCAGATGTCGCTAATTAATCACCACGCTCCTTTCCTTTGAGCTCGGCTTCAGAACCATCTCAATCCAGTGCTCCAGCCAGCTGTGCTTTGAGGCAAAACTCTCAGCTTTCCCTCATGTATACACAAGTATGTTGATTAAGATAGTTAATTAATCATCTTACCATCTTAATTATTAATTATCATCTTCAATTTGTTAAGCCACACTCTGAGGAAGCCTGACTCCCACTATGGACTGGTGGCAGCTTCTCCAAAGTCTGGGTTCAGTTCCCAGAAGGAGGTGGCTTCTGAAGAGCACATTTGGATGCTGGAGAGTGATAGCGGGAGGGGCACGCGACAGGAAGGAAGCCCCTTGACAGAGGGCTGGCGGATTAACGCAGCACACAGGTAAGCATGGGACCCAGAAAAGGCTCAAGTTTGGGCACATTTTCTACCAAGTGGAACTAACTGGTTTTTCTTGACTGAGGAAAGGGACGAGGAGAGAAGTTGAGGCTGGACTGCAGGGACTAGTACCTCTTGATTTGCCCGAGGTTCTCTGGCACCTGAAGCACAGCCTGCCCCTCAACAGTCACCAAGGCAGTGTCTTATCGGGGATGATAACGCTTCCTGTGGGGTTCATCCTGCACAGCATACAAAATCTTCCACTTCACTATCACGCCATCATGAGATCTGGATAGGGTGGGAATTAGCCTCCCCACCCCAAACCCCCGCCTCATTTTAAAATAAGAAAACTGGCCGAGCACAGTGGCTCACACCTGTAATCCCAGCACTTTGGGAGGCCGAGGCGGGTTGTTCACTTGAGGTCAGGAGTTCAAGACTAGCCTAGCCAACATGGTGAAACCCATCTCTACTAAAAATACAAAAATTAGCTGGGCATGTTGGTGCATCTGTAATCCCAGCTACTCAGGAGGCTGAGACATGAGAATCATTTGAACCTGGGAGGCGGAGGTTGCAGTGAGCCAGGATCGCGCCACTGCACTCCAGCCTGGGCAACAGAGCCAGACTCTGTTTCAAAAAAAATAAAATATGCTGGGTGTGGTGGCTCACGCCTGTAATCCTAGCACCTTGGGAGGCTGAGGCGGGCAAATCATTTGAGGTCAGAAGTTCGAGACCAGCCTGGGCAACATGGCGAAGCTCCATCTCTACTAAAAATGCAGAAATTAGCCAGCCATGGTGGCGCGTGCCAGTAATCCCCAGCTACTCAGGAGGCTGAGGCAGGAGAATCGCTTGAACCCGGGAGATGGAGGTTGCAGTGAGCCAAGATCATGCCATTGCACTCCAGCCTGGGTGACAAGAGCAAAACTCTGTCTCAAAAAAAAAGTAAAATAAAATAAGAAAACCAAGGTTCAAAGAGGTCGTGTGACTCATAAACACCCTGCTAACGAAGTAAGGGATTCCAGACTCAAACGCAGGTCTGTGTCATACAAAGCCCATGCTCCTTCTTTGCCTTATCCTTTCATTTTAGTTTTTATTTTTCATCAAAGTTATACATGCACATAAATGGACAACTTGTTCTGCAAGATTTTTTATGAAAATGGCAGTTCCTCGTCCCCATTTCCCTCTCCTGAAAGTAACAACTTTCACCACTTTATTTTTTATTATTTATTTTACTTTTTTTTGAGATGGGGTCTTGCTGTGTCACCCAGGCTGGAGTGCAGTGGCACAATCACAGCTCACTGTAGCCTCGACTTCCTGGACCCAAGTGATCCTCTCACCTCAGCTTCCTGAGTAGCTGTGACTACCGGTGCATGTCACCACACCTGGCTAATTTTTGTATTTTGAGGGAGATTTGGGGTTTTGCCATGTTGCCCAGGTTCGTCTCAAACTCCTAGGCTCAAGTGATCTGCCCGCTTCGAGGCTGCAGTGAGCTATGATCATGCCACTGCATGCCAGCCTGGGCAACAGAGAAAGCCCTTGTCTCAAAAAATAAATAAAATAAGATACAAAAAAGCGGTATTGCCCTGGTTATAGTTTAGTTTCTCTCTACTGGCTGACTGCTAAGAAGGATGTTGCAGCTAATTAATGAAAAAGGAATGATCAAATTAGAGTAATACCATTTTGTACCCACCAATTAATGAATGAATCTAGGCATTGTGTATCAGCAGCTGTTAACGTCACTCCCTTTACACATACACACACACACACACAAATAATACATTATGTGCACCTCTTGAGGAAAGAACACACCATCGCCTATAGTTGTCAAAAAATCAAAACCTGAATTTGATCAAGCCTCTAGATTTACCAGTTTACTGGAAATACAGACATATTCCAGAGATATTGTAGATTCAGTTCCAGACAACCACAATAAAGAGAATATTGCAATGAAGTGAGTTACATGAATTTGTTGGTTTCCCAGTGCATTTAAAAGTTATGTTTACCCTACACTGTAGTATCTTAAGCGTGCAATTACTATTATGTTTTAAAAGGCAATGTATATACTTTAAAAATACTTGGCCGGGCAAAGTGGCTCACGTCTGTAATCCCAGCACTTTGGGAGGCCAAAAGTGGATTACCGTAGTCACAATTTAAATTTACTTTTAGAATTATTTGATTCATATCTGCCTCACTCACTAGGCTTTAATCTCCAAGAGGGCAGGAGTCATGCCTGTATTAGCTCGTCATTTTATCTCCTGGTTTAGCACATGCCTGGCGCATTGCAGGTGCTCCGTGAAGAGACACTGGATGAACTAAATATTAGATTGACAAGAGAGTTTGGTCCTCCCATCCCAGCTGCCACCATTTGCATGCTATTGCCCAAGGAAACCTGCCACCTTCTGCAGCCCTTAGACTCCTCCTAGAGGAGCCACCTCACCTCCCTCCACCTGCTCCCTCCTCTTCACCCTCCTTGCCTGCTGCTCAGAAGCTCTAGGCAACTGGCTGGGTACAGTGGCTCACACCTGTAATCCCAGCACTTTGGGAGGCTGAGGCCGGCAGATCACCTCAGGTCAGGAGTTCGAGACCAGCCTGGTCAACATGGTGAAATTCCGCCTCTACTAAAAATGCAAAAACTAGCCAGGCACGGTGGTGCCTATAATCCCAGCTACTTGAGAGGCTGAGGCACGAGACTTGCTTGAACCTGGGTGGCGGAGGTTGCGGTAAGCTGAGATAGCACCACTGCACTCCAGCCTGGGTGACAGAGTGAGACTCTGTCTCAAAAAAAAAAAAAAAAAGCTCCAAGCAACTAGAATAGACCTAGAAGAACTGAGGCGGCCATGCAAACCTGGCCCCTCTGGCCCCACTGAGAGCCAAAACCTCCTCCGTTGGTCCCTAACAAGCTGGTGAGTCTGGGTCCTAGGTCCTGGGTACTTCCCCTAAGGCCTGGAACTTCATTTTTTTGAGACAGAGTCTCACTCTCGTCACCAGTGGCAAGATCATGGCTCACCGCAGCCTCAACCTCCTGGGCACAGGTGATCCTCCCACCTCAGCCGAGTGGTTGAACTACAGGTACGCGCCACCAGGCCCAGCTAATTTTTTGCAGAGATGGGGTTTCGCCATGTTGCCCAGGCTGGTCTCAAACTCCTAGGTTCAAGCAATCTGCCCGCCTTGCCCTCCCAAAGTGCTGGGATTTACAGGCATGAGCCGTCGTGCCCAGTCTGGCCTGGAAGATTCTTAAAGACACATCACCACGGTCATCTGAAGAATTCCCTCCACCTAAGAACCTGCTCGCCCGACTCTACCCTGCTGGATGGAAAGAAGGCCTGGGCACATATTTGATTATCCAGTGAGGACTTGTTGAGTGCTTGCTATGGCCAGGCTATGTGTGAGATGGTTGGGGAACGTCAGTGAACAAACACGGCAGACACAGCCACGCTCCCCTTGCTCCTTGCTCACCAAACAAAGTTCATTCCATCGCTCACCCTGGCCCCTTGGGGTCTTTGTTGTTTAAGCCAATCATGGTGTTATATACCCTTATAAATGCTAGCATTTTTTTGTAGAGATGGGGTTTCACCATGTTGCCCAGGCTGCAAGATGAAAAAGTACTTGGCACTACTACACTATACATTTTAAATGGTTAAGATGGTAAATTTTGTGTTGTGTTTCTTACTACAATTAAAATTTATTTTAAAAGTTTGCGCATGAGTAAGACTAAATTGTAGAGTTTAAGAAGGCATTCTTGGGTGAAATTATAAAGAAATGCAAGGAAGTTTTACTATAAAGTAGCTGAGTTTCTCTTTGAGTACTTCACTCTAAGTACTGCCACTGTCTGTCCAGTCAGACAAGAGGACTCATGCTGTCACACCCTGAGTGCCCAGTGAAGCTGGAGCTGAACCCCAGGCCATCCTGTTTCCACTACACCGATGCTAGCATTCACAAGGGAATAGAGCACCATGACCGGCTCAGACGAATGACAATCCCAGCCAATAAAACTTGAGGAGGCGTCCGCTGGGAGCTGCTGGGAAGGTTTTCCTCACCCTTACAAAGGGACATGAAGAAGAAACACCTCCTCCTCAGGCCAACATTGTGTGATGCCTGGAGCTGGGACAGCAATTTTGCAACCTTGAGGCAAATGACTGCCACTGTGAGAATGGCAAGGCTGAAAGAAAGAACCTGGGTTATTGGTGACAACGGTGAGCTTCTGAATTCACCACCCTGGACGTGCCCTTCCCCTGATCTTCTCGTGGCCTATGAGGATGAAAGCCCTCATTGTTTGCACTGGTCCTGGATGAGTTTTCTATTACATGTAACCAAAAGCCACCTACAAGGGGCAGCTCACACTTCCTGAGCAACTGCTGGCTAGCAGGCACCGAGCCACAGACCTTAGTACTCTCTCATTATTCCCACTCCCCCCTTAGGAGCTGAAAGTCATGACCCCATTTTATAGCTGAGGAAGCTGAGACCCAGAGATCAACAAGGACTCGCTGTGTCACACACTGAGTGCCCAGTGGAGCTGGAGCTGAAGCCCAGGGCATTGTCTTTCCACTACACCAATGGTGGTGATGGATTTCATCACTATGCCCATTGGAACTCTCCACTACAAGTGCATAGAAGGGGAACCAGGCCAGCCCAAGCCACAGGGTATCCAGGAACTCAGAATCAGTCTCTCTCTCTCTCTCTCTCGCCACCTCTCTGTCTCCATCTCTGTCTCTCTCCCATCATTGCATGCTCCATACTCTCAGGCCAGCTGCCCCACTACGCCAGAAGTATGGCCACCAGCAACCCTAGTCTCACAACCCAATAGCCAACGGACAAAAAGGACAGCAGTCTCACTTGCCCCAGCTCGAGTTTTATTGGCCAACCTTGGGCCACACACCCCCGCCTTGGGCTAATCATGTGAGTCTGAATTCTGGGTGCTACGTCCTGGTCTGTGTCTTGGACTATTCAAGCTCTCTAAGACTCAGTTTGCCCATCCTTAAACAAGGATAATAATAATTGTACTTACTTCATTGGGTTTTTGGGGGGATCATTCATTGATTTAATGAATACTTATTGCAGCCAACTCTGTGCCAGGCAGTGTGTTAGGTGTTGAAGCTACAGTACAGGACAGAGACCCAATCCCTGCCCTCATGGAGTTAATAGTCTAGCGAGAAAGACAGATGTTACATAAACACATGAACGATTCTCTCTATTACAACTGTGAGAAGTGTTTTAAAAGTACAGAGTTCCACTGGAGAGAGGGAAAGGAGACCTAACTCAGGTCAAATGAGTAACATTTAAAGAGCCCAACACTGGGCTTGGCATGAGTTAGCTTTCAGTCTTTGTAGCTATCATATAGTTTTTACTTGGCATCTTCCCAACCCTCTGGCCTCCCCACAGCCACTTCCCACAAGGAGAGGAGCTGAGTGACTTGGCTGCCCTGCAGCCAATTACAAGCTTCCTAGGGGACAGAGAGCAAGTGTGACACATGCGTTGGGACAGCAGCGAAACAGCAGGTCCCAGGGAAGCGCAATGCTGGTGGGCGGCATACACCCAGCTCACAACATCACCACTTATTGGAAGCAGCCTTTTCTGGGCTTCAGCTGAAGCCCCAACCAGGAGGCCTGCAGAGGCCCCAGTGGCTTCTCAGGTTCCAGGGTCTCCCAAGCTCCTTCAGCTGGCTCTGCATCGAGCCCTGAAATGCACTGCCGAACAAGTGACTTGCCTTTCACCATTGCCAGGCTCTGCCATCATGAGCCTCATCTCCCTGGCCTCAGGGACAAGGGTCCTGCCCCTACCCCTGCCCCAAGGCACCGTGCTGTATAATCACTTCCTAGTGACCGTTTGCAAAGCTCTTTGTGATCCAGGAATGTGTCTGCGGAACATACTCTGTCCCCAGCAGGGCCCTATACAGCTCCTTCCCATCTCTCTTGTGCAGAGGCACTGTTTCTTCAGGGAAGAAGGGCCAAGAAGCTGCCGCATCGGATCACTGCCACAAACACTGGCTCCGTTCCCATCCTCATCACCACTGCCCTGGCCTGAGCTCAAGCCCTCATGGGACCCCAGTGCTAGCCCATCTGGCCACCCGGCCTCCAGGGTCTCCCTTCCAACATGAGGCAGCCAGAGGGGCTACCTGGAGCACATGCCACTCCTCCATTTGAGCACCCTCAATGGCTCCCTGGATCTGCACCATCCGGCCAGTCCCCTAATGTTGCCACAAGGCCCTTGTGATGTGGCCCTTGCCTAACATTTCCAACTGTATGTTCTCAGCCAGCCAACTATATGCACAGAGTTTGCCTGGAACATGATACATGTTTGTCAAACACGTGTCCCCTTCTGCATTAATTTACTATATGCCAGGCTCTGTGTGTGGCTCTGGGATGCAGTGGTGAGCCACACGGACATAGTCTCTGCCCTCAGAGAGTTCACAGTCTAGTATGGGAGGCAGACAGCAATGAAACAAAAGCAATCACAAGGGTTTATCGGAGCAGGGTGTGGTGGCTCATTCCTATAATCCCAGCACTTTGGGAGGCCGAGGCAATCGGATCACTTAAGCCCAGGATTCAAGACCAGCCTGGGAAACATAATGAAACACCCTCTCTACTAAAAATACAAAAGTTAGCTGGGCGTGGTGTCATGTGCCTGTAGTCCCAGCTACTTGGGAGGCTGAGGTGGGAGGATCGCTTGAGCCTGGGAGGCCGAGCTGCAGTAAGCTGTGTTCATGCCACTGCACTCCAGCCTCAACAGAGTGAGACCCTGTCTCAAAAAAATAATTAATTAAAAAAAGAGTTTATCATTACAAATTATAGTGAGAGCTATGAAGGACCCATCCATGAAGGATGGAGAGTATTAGAGAAGTGTGACTTTGCCTGGGAGTCAGCAGCTCCCCTGAGATGACACCCACCTGACATCAGGTGAATGAGCAGTCACCATCCAGGTGAGGGGTTTGAGGGTGGAGGGAGAGTGTCCCTGATGCTGAGGCCAGAGAGCACCCACAGGCTCTGGGATCTGGAAGCCTGGGAGCAGGTGGGCCCTAGGGATCCCAGGGCTGTGAGTGGGGATGCAGATGGGGCATGATCCCCCTGAACCGAGGAGGGCTGGGAATGAAAACAGGGAAGCCTGGTAAGTGACGCTGGGGGTTTGGACTGATGTCATCACAGTAGAAATGCCAAGTCAAAGGGGACTTTATAATTGAACTTTTTTATTATGGAATTTTAAAAAATAAATAAATGTAGAGAGAACAGTACCATGAATTCCTGAACCCCTCATCCAGCAGCATCCACAACAGCCGACCCACAGCCAAGCTTTTCTCAGCTATACCCCACCCACACTCCTTACCCCAAATGTATGATGCCCAAACAAATCCCAGGTTTGTTTGCTGTGTAGTTCACCCATAGATATTTCAGTATGTATCTCTACAACAAAAGGACTGTTTTTAACATAACCACATTATCACACCTAAAAAATAAATGATAACACAAGGGGAAATGTCTGAGGCTTGATATTTATTGCCAAACTACCCAGAAAAGCCCCCCGCCGACCCCAAGCAGGTGAGAGGGCCCCCATCTCACTACACACTTGCCAACACTGGGAGTTACAAGAGATGGATTTCTACAAGAGGCTCACCCCAAACCTAGGAGCTAACCCTTAAATTCCAAGTTCACTTAATTAAAAGAGGCAGCCACAGAGACACTTTCTGTGGAAATCTCTCTCACACATCCAACAGCCACTTGTGAGCGGCCAGCGATTGGGGGTTGTAGAGACCGGAGGTGGTGAGCCCAGCAACCCCTGCCAGCTCCCCAGGGTGGGCCCAGTACGGGTTCATGGAGCACCCTGCCGGCTCCCCAGGGTGGGCCAAGTGAGGGTTCACAGAGCACCCTGCTGGCTCCCCAGGGCGGCCACGTGTAGGTTCATGGAGCAGGGCCCCTGACCATCCTTCATCTCCCACATCTGCCCTCAGCCAATGGGGCAGACTGAGACAGGGTTTCCTTAGGACCCAAGGGTTTCCAGAAACAACCCACCAGAGCCAGAGAGGGAAGGACCAGCAGGCGCTCCCTCCTATGGCAAGCACATCCCCCTTCAGAGCTCAAAGGGTTTCTGTTTGAGCTGAAACCTAGGGACTCACTGCCTTGCCTCTCCTCAGACCTGTGCCCCCCACACAGTGACTCATGGGCATCCCGTTCAGTCAGGAACCTAGAATATTAAAAGATCTACAAGCCAGATAGGTGAGTTTTCAGGTTCAGAGAGCAGTTTCATCTTTCTAGTAAGATGGAGGCAGCCACAGTTCCAGAACTCTCTGCGCAGTTCCCTAACCTTTCTGAGCCCTGGTCTTTACCTAATCAGGTTTGACTTCCTGCTACACCCTCCTACTCTCAGTCAGAATAGAGGCGGCAACCAGGCATGGTGGCACATGCCTGTGGTCCCAGCTACTCGGAAGGCTGAGGTGGGAGGATCACCTGAGCCCTGGGAGTTCAAGGTTGTAGTGAGCTGTCATCGCACCACTGCACTCCAGCCCGGGTGAGACCCTATCTCTAAAAAAATTAAAAATAGAGACAGCTGTCCTTCCTGCAAGCCAGCCAGCCAGCCACTGAGTCTTTGCTGTGTTCCAGGCACCCTGCTAAGCCAGAGAGATGCACGGGTGAATAGGACCTGATCCCTTCCCTGCAGGAGGTCACCATCTCTAAGAAAAGCAGTCACATAAACACTGTGCAACGTGACCAGGGCTCCAGAAGAGATGCGTTCACGATGCTGTGGGAATTCAGCTAGTGGAGCCAAGAGCTCTGCCTGGAGAAAGAAGGCTTCTAGGGGGTGGGATCTTAAAAGCTGGGGCTTGAATGACACTGGGGAAAGTCAAGGTGGGGGAAATCGTCTCCTGGACAGGACATGAACTAACACTCTTTGGATTCAAGCAGCAGAATATCTTTTCGTACACTTACTGGACATTTGTACATCATATTTGAAGTAATGTCTATTCAGATCCTTGCCCATTTTTTAATTGGGTTATTTGTTTTTTTTATTGTTGAGTTGTAAGAATTCTTGGCCAAGCTCAGTGGCTCATGCCTGTAATCCCAACACTTTGGGAGGCTGAGGCAGGAGGATGGCTTGAGCCCAGGGGCTTGAGACCAGCCTGGATAAGACAGCGAGATCCCATCTCTACAAAAAATTAGCTAGGCATGGTGGTACACATCTGTAGTGCCAGCTAATGGTGAGGCTGAGGTGGGAGGATTGCTTGAGCCCAGGAGGTTGAGGCTGCAGTGAGCTGTGATCACATCACTGCACACCAGCCTGGGAAACAGAGCAACACCTTGTCTCAAAAAAAAAAAAAAAAATTCTTTTTATATCCTAGACACTACTCCCTTGTCAGATATATAAGTTGCAAATATTTTCTTCCATTTCGTGAGTCTCAATATCCTGAACCTGTCTCAGGTTCAGGGTTTAGAGACATGAGGAACAGGAACGGCTGCCACGGCCACCACTGCTGAAACAGAATAATACCTTTTGAATCTGGTGCCATATACATATACTACCTATTAAAATAGCATAGGTAATTCAACATTTTCTGGAGCCACAATAAGAAAGTAAAAAGAGGTCCGGGAGCGGTGGCTCAGGCCTGTAATCCCAGCACTTTGGGAGGCCAAGGCAGGAGGCTCACTTGAGGTCAAAAGTTCGAGACCAGCCTGGCCAACATGGTGAATCCCCATTTCTACTAAAAATACAAAATTAGCCGGGTGTGGTGGTGGGTGCCTGTAATCCCAGTTACTTGGGAGGCTGAGGCAAGAGAATCTCTTGTACCTGGGAGGTGGAAGTTGTTGCAGTGAGCTGAGATTGTGCCATTGCACTCCAGCCTGGGCGACAGAGCAAGACAGAAGCTATATTATGTAGAATTCCATGACAGTGAATGAGGTATTCCATGAACACAGATGGTTGCACTGGCAGAAGTATTTTGGGAAGAGATGGCAAATCCATATCTAGAATAAGAGTCTGTTCCAATGAGGACAAAATTGATGTCCCCTCTATGGTGGAAGGGGTCCAGTGTAGTTAGTCTGCCACCATATGGCTGGCTGAGGTCCCCCCACCTCCAGGAATGATGAGCTTCTGAAATGTCTGGAGGGCATTTTCTTTCCTTCCTTTCAACATTCACTCAACAATTTGCTGGGGGCCTCCTCTGGTCGCAGCCCTATGCTCAGACTATAAATGACATAGCAGGGGTTGGGCCCTTGGTCACTGTCTCAGGTTCAGGGTTTAGAGACACGAGAAACAGAAATGGCTGCCACGGCCACCACTGCTGAAACAGAATGACCCAGCGAAAAGAGCACTGGGCAGGGAGTCTGGGGTACCTGACTTCTAGTCCGGGTCTGCCACTAGCACCCATGTGACAGGAGTGGGGACACTGTGCTTCTCTAGGCTCAGATTCCTCATCCTTGAAACAGAATGGAAGCTCCAGGATGGTGAAGACCAATGGTGAACCAAGGCTAGGGAGCAATGAGGGGGTACGTTGTGGAATCAGTTCCCCTTGGGTGCAGAACACGAGTCATTTGTCAGCCAGGTGCAGTGGCTCATACGTGTAATCCCAGCACTTTGGGAGGCCAAGGCGGGCAGATCACCTGAAGTCAGGAGTTCGAGACCAGCCTGGCCAACATGGTAAAACTCCGTCTCTACTAAAAATACAAAAATTAGCCAGGCATGGTGGTGTGCGCCTGTAGACCCAGCCACTCGGGAGGCTGAGGCAGGAGAATCACTTGAAACCAGGAGACGGAGGTTGCAGCGAGCCAAGATCACGCCACTGCACTCCAGCCTGGGCGATAGAGCCAAGCTCTGTCTCAAAAAAAAAAAAAAGAGTCATTTGTCTCTGAAGAAGTTTTTAAATAATTAACTAATAGTTGGTCTCCTTTTTGTTATCACAATACACCTGCTATTCTAAACAATGCCAGTGAGAAAATACTCATCAAAAAAAAATCCTTGTTTTGCCTGAGTTCTAAATAATTACTACAGTTAATATTAAGTTTTAATAATGTATGTGTACGCTTTAAATTAGCAATTTTAAAATTATTTATCTTTTAATAAACATTGTATTCTACATGGACGTTAACTTGGAGTACTCCGTTCTACAGTTGTACCCAGACACACACGGACCCAACTACCTGTGATTTTTCTAGGGTAAGTATGTAGTGGCTTGGAATCTTTCAAGCTCACTTCTGGCAGAAAGTGATTAAAATTTAAACAAATAGGCTGTTAGAAGAAGCCCTCTCCCCTCTCCCCTCTCCCCTCTCCCCTCTCCCCTCTCCCCTCTCCCCTCTCCCCCTCTCCCCTTTCTTCAGTCTCCCTCTACTTCTTTTTTTGGTCTCCCTCTGTTGCCGAAGCTGGACTGTACTGCCGTGATCTCGGCTCACTGCAACCTCCCTGCCTCGGGCTCCTGTGATTCTCCTGCCTCGGCCTGCCCAGTGCCTGGGATTGCAGGCGCGCGCCGCCACGCCTGACTGGTTTTTGTGTTTTGGGTGGAGACGGGGTTTCGCCGTGTTGACCCGGCTGGTCTCCAGCTCCTGGCCTGGAGTGATCTGCCCACCTCGGCCTCCCGAGGTGCTGGGATTGCAGACGGAGTCTCGCTCACTCAATGCTCAATGTTGCTCAGGCTGGAGTGCAGTGGCGTGATCTCGGCTCGCTACAACCTCCACCTCCCAGCCGCCTGCCTTGGCCTCCTAAAGTGCTAAGATTACAGCCTCTGCCCCGCTGCCACCCTGTCTAGGAAGTGAGGAGCATCTCTGCCTGGCCACCCATTGTCTGGGATGTGAGGAGCCCCTCTGCCCGGCCGCCCCGTCTGGGAAGTGAGGAGCGCCTCTGCCCGGCCGCCCATCATCTGGGATGTGAGGAGTGCCTCTGCCCGGTCACCCCGTCTGAGAGGTGAGGAGCGCCTCTACCCGGCCGCCACCCCGTCTGGGAGGAAGTGAGTAGCGCCTCTGCCCGGCGGCCCCGTCTGGGAAGTGAGGAGCGCCTCTACCTGGCCGCCCCGTCTGGAAAGTGAGGAGCGCCTCTGCCCGGCCGCCCCGTCTGGGAGATGAGGAGCATCTCTGTCCGGCCGCCCCGTCTGGGAGGTGAGGAGCGCCTCTGCCTGGCCACCACCTCGTCTGGGAGGAAGTGAGGAGCGCCTCTGCCCGGCCGCCCAGTCTGGGAGGTGAGGAGCGCCTCTGCCCGGCAGCCCCGTCTGGGAAGTGAGGAGTGCCTCTGCCCGGCCGCCCTGTCTGGGAGGTGAGGAGCGCCTCTGCCTGGCTGCCACCCCGTCTGGGAGGAAGTGAGGAGCGCCTCTGCCCGGCCGCCCCGTCTGGGAGGAAGTGAGGAGCGCCTCTGCCCGGCCGCCCCGTCTGGGAAGTGAGGAGCACCTCTGCCTGGCTGCCACCCCGTCTGGGAGGAAGTGAGGAGCGCCTCTGCCTGGCCGCCCCGTCTGGGAGGTGAGGAGCGCCTCTGCCTGGCCGCCCCGTCTGGGAAGTGAGGAGCGCCTCTGCCCGGCCGCCCCGTCTGGGAGGTGAGGAGGGTCTCTGCCCGGCCGCCCCATCTGGGAGGAAGTGAGGAGCGCCTCTGCCCGGCCGCCCCGTCTGGGAAGTGAGGAGCACCTCTGCCCGGCCGCCCCGTCTGGGAAGTGAGGAGCACCTCTGCCCGGCCGCCCCATCTGGGAGGTGAGGAGCGCCTCTATTTGGCCACCCATCGTCTGGGATGTGAGGAGCGCCTCTGCCCGGCCGCCCTGTCTGGGAGGTGAGGAGCGCCTCTACCCGGCCACCCATCGTCTGGGATGTGAGGAGCGCCTCTGCCTGGCCGCCCTGTCTGGGAAGTGAGGAGTGCCTCTGCCCGGGCCGCCCCGTCTGGGAAGTGAGGAGCGCCTCTGCCCGGCCTCCCCGTCTGGGAAGTGAGGAGCGCCTCTGCCCGGCCGCCCTGTCTGGGAGGTGAGGAGCGCCTCTGCCCAGCCGCCCTGTCTGGGAGGTGTACCCAACAGCTCCAAAGAGACAGCAACCATCGGGAGCGGGCCATGAGGACGATGGCGGTTTTGTTGAAAAGAAGGGGCGGAAGTGTGGGGAAAGGAAGGAGAGATCAGATTGTTGCTGTGTCTGTGTAGAAAGAGGTGGGCATAGGAGACTCTATTTTGTTCTGTACTAGGAGAAATTCTTCTGCCTTGGGATGCTGTTGTTCTATGGCCTTTCTCCCAGCCCCCTGCTCTCTAAAACATGTGCTGTGTCAACTCAGGGTTAAATGGATTAAGGGCGGTGCAAGATGTGCTTTGTTAAACAGATGCTTGAAGGCAGCATGCTCTTTAAGAGTCATCACCACTCCCTAATCTCAAGTACCCAGGGGCACAAACACTGCAGAAGGCCGCAGGGTCCTCTGCCTAGGAAAACCAGAGACCTTTGTTCATGTGTTTATCTCCTGACCTTCTCTCCACTATTATCCTATGACCCTGCCATATCCCCCTCTCCGAGAAACACCCAAGAATGATCAATAAATACTTAATTAAAAAAATTTAAACAAATAAATCAAAAACAGGGAAATTTAAGTCCCCACCCACCCCATCTCTTAACACCTGATGCATTGAACCAGGGAAGCTCACCTGCGCCATCTAGTGGTAGAAATGGTGATTACAGGCACGTGTGGCTGGACATTCTCACCCCTGCCGGGCAGCTCTTGTCCCACAGGGGTAGCGGACACAGGGCTATGGAGCGCTTGAAATGCGACTCATCCGAATTGAGATGGGTTGTAGGTGTAACATGCATACTGAATCTCTAAGACTTAGTATGAAAAAATAATGTAAAGTAGCTCTTTAACAATGGATTATACTGATTACATACTGATTTTCTATTGATTACGCATTCAAATGATAATATTGGGGGTGAGGGAAGCCTCAGGAAGGTTTAATCAGACAAGTCAGCCCCAAAACTGATTGCATCCTAGGTCCACCTAGATAACAACGAGCAAGTTCCTTCACTTCTCAGGGCCTTAGTTCCCTCATCCTTAAAAATGGATGGGTGATACCGACATCACGAGACTATGATGATTAAATGCGATAAGGCACGTAAATGCCTAAGACATTTAAGCTCGGGAAAAGTTGGTTTCCTTTCTCTCAGAGCTAATCAAAATGGCAGAAAAACTAGAGTAGGCAGCCTCCTGGGGGCACTCTCGGAGGGTCTGGATTTATTTCCCTTTTTCCCCTTTAGCACTATGCTGCAGGTGTGTGGCCCAGGCAATCAGCCCCCCTAATTGTGGAGGACCAGCTCCAGCTGCCGCCCTCCTGGACCCCTGCCCACCTCGGCGTCCACTGTGTGCACAGCACCAGGCGCCAGCTCGTGAGCTTGCTCACATCCTGTGGGGCAAGGCCCAATCCCACCTTTCTGCCTGGGTGTCTTCCCAGCCACACCGGCCCCTCCGCTTCCCGCAGTGGGCGGCCTGCCTGTATCCACACCCACCACAGGGCACAAACCGCGCACCCACTGCCACCTCTGCATCAGCGGTTCTGTGTCATACTGGACCAACAGTATCAGCATCAGCTGGGAACCAATGAGAAATGCAAGTTCCTGGGCCTCAGACCTGCATCAGAGACTCCAGGGGTAAGGCCCGCCCATTCTTCAAAAAGTCCTCTAGGTGACTCGGCTGCCCGGTCAGTTTGAGAACCAGTGCCCTATAAGCCCTCACAGCGGCCGGGCACGGTGGCTCACGCCTGTAATCCCAGCACTTTGGGAGGCTGAGGAGGGCGGAAGAGGTCAGAAGATCGAGACCATCCTGGCCAACATGGTGAAACCCCGTCTCTACTAAAAATACAAAAAAAATAGCCGGGGGTGGCGGCGGGTGCCTGTAGTCCCAGCTACTCGGGAGGCTGAGGCAGGAGAATGGCATGAACCCGGGAGGCGGAGCTTGCAGTGAGTCGAGATCGCGCCACTGCACTCCAGCCTGGGCGACAGAGCGAGACTCCATCTCAAAAAGAAAAACACAAAACAAAAAAAAACACAGCTTCCTTTGCTCTCCCCTCTGCTCCCCTCCCACCCCCTCCATCAGTGGAGCCCCTATTCGGGTGTAGAGGAACTCCTGTGCCTAAAACTACCCTGTCATCTTCCCCTTCACCATTTTGCCCATGGTAATCTTCACCAAACTTTAGCAAACTTTCGTAATTTTATCACATATGCAGGACACTTTTCTATTTCTTCCTCAACATTTTAAATTTGATACAAATTCAAATACACACTTTAGGTGGGCACAGTGGCTTATGCCTGTAATCCCAGCATTTTGGGAGAGCGAGGCAAGAGGATTACTTGAAGCCAGGAATATGAGACCAGCCTGGGCAACATACCAAGACCCCATTTCTACAAAAAAATTTTTAAAATTAGCTGTGCACTGTGGCGTGTGCCTGTAATCGCGGCTACTGGGAAGGCTGAGGCAGGAGGATTGCTTGAGCCCAGGAGTTAGGGGCTGCAGTGAGCTATGATGGCACAACTGCACTCTAGCCTGGATGGATGACAGAGACTTTGTCTCTAAAAAACAAAACAAAACAACCCCAAATATACACTTTAGACTGGTTCTAAAGAATCTAGAAATTCAGACTAAACATACAAGTTATATTTTTCTATCACATATTAAACACTATTAAAGACTGTTTATCACCAGGCATGGTGGCTCACACCTGTAATCCCAGCACTTTGGGAGGCTGAGGTGGGCGGATCACCTGAGGTCAGGAGTTTGAGAACAGTCTGACCAACATGGAGAAACCCATCTCTACTAAAATACAAAATTAGCCTGGCGTGGTGGCACATGCCTGTAATCCCAGCTACTCGGGAGCTGAGGCAGGAGAATCGCTTGAACCCAGGAGGCGGAAGTTGCGGTGAGCCAAGATAGTGCCATTGCACTCCAGCCTGGACAACAAGTTGTGCCTATAATCTCAGCTACTTGGGAGGCTGAGGCATGAGAATCACTTGAACCCAGGAGGCAGAGGTTGCAGTGAGCCAAGACCGTGCCACTGCACTCCAACCTGGGGGATAGAGTGAGACTCTGTCTTAAAAAACAAACAAACAAACAAACAAATAAAAAAACCTGTTTATCCAAAGTACTGCCTACAAGTCATTTTGGGGAAACGATGCCTGCAGTGTAGCCTGACTCTCTCACAACACACTCTATCCTACGCTTTCCTGTCTACCCCACAGGGCTTCCATTTCCCTCCTCCTCTCATCTGCAGCCCCAACTCTTGACAGCCCTACCTTCCTGGACCATCCAGGACCTCCCTTCCATCAACCCCCCACCCAAGACTCTGACATCCCTGAGGACTCCCTGTGAAACATTACCAGCTCAATAAATACACATGGAATGAATGAACTCTGGGTCCTCAAAAAAACATCCGCCTCTGCCCCACAGTGCCCCAAGCCCCTGTCCTTATGTAACTCTTCTCTAAGTAGCAGCTCCAGGAAGTGTCCCTGGACCTCCCATACACATCTTTCCAGGCCTCCACCCACCCACCCTTCCTCCTTACTTTCCCACCCTCACCAAAGGCCTCGTATGTGCCAGGCGTTGCACTAGGTAGTGTGGAAACAGAATATAAAGAACAGCTCTGGCCTTCAAGGAACTCAGATTCCCATAAGCCAGAACCAGTCTTCTCATTCCTGCTATTGCTCCCAGAAACATGTCACAAGCATCCTTCTTTGTCCACATCAGAACACCTGGAAACATAGGGTCAGCCAGACAGTGGGAGGCACGGTCAGCACATCAACTGTGAGTTAGCAGGGGTTTAATAACAAAAGCCATCTCCAGTGATAGAAATGAAATCACTGGCAGCCTGGGGCAGGGGCATGGGGAACTGACTGCAAAGTGGCATGAGAGAACTTTCTGGAGCGACGGAAATGTACATCTTAATTGGGGTGGTGGTTACAGAGACGTATATGTTTGTCAAAACTTATCGAACTGGCCGGGCGCGATGGCTTATACCTGTAATCCCAGCACTTTGGGAGGCCAAGGCGGGCAGATCACTAGAGGTCAGGAGTTCGAGACCAGCCTTGCCAACATGGTGAAACCCCCATCTCTACTAAAAATGCAAAAATTAGCTGGGCATGGTGGCGCTTGCCTGTAATCCCACCTACTTGGGAGCCTGAGGTACAAGAATCACTTGAAACCAGGAGGCGAGGAGGCTGCAGTGAGCCAAGATTGCGCCACTGCACTCCAGCTTGGGCGGCAGAGTGAGACTCAGTCTCAAAAAAAAAAATGTATCAAACTATATGCTTAATACAGTTAATTTAAAAAGAGATAGACTCAAGTCCCCCACACTGCCACTCACTAATGCATCAACTGGGCCTAAGTCGCCATATTTCTCAAACTGTTTCTCTAACACATGGTTGGTTTATGGGCTAGTTCAATGATTTTCAAGCCACTTATTTAAACAAAATCTTACTCTAAACCAGGTAAAAGGGAGCTCCCTGGCTGAAGAGGATGCGGAGAATCAGGTGCTGTCCTTCTGACCCCCTTCCCCTCCTCACAGTAACCCTGGTGGCAGTGCATAAACCTATCTGAAACCATTGGGATGCATTGTCTCTAAGGTCCCAAACAGCAATGACTGTCTTTGATTCTATGTCTCTGCTAAAGATTTGCTTCAGACTAAATATATCCCCTTTTCCTCCACACCAGATGGTTCTATATTCCTCCCTATGTGGAAAGAGTAGGTTTTCATGCTCCCATGGAAGAGGGAAGCAGAGACAAGAATGAAGGCCATGTTTCTCCTCTCCATTCTCCTCTTCCTGGGTCATGTCACAAAGCACATACGGCGGGTGTTTAAGAAGGGGCTACAATATAAGACCTCTCATTAATGGCCAATGTTGGTTACATCAAAGTACTTATTAAAGCCTGGATTACTGGGTCATTAGATGTCCATTAAATCCCCATGGCTCTTCATCAGAGAGGCAGAAGGCCCTGGCCCAAGGCCTCTAACCTGAGCAGAAAGACTTAGTGGGTCTGTATGCACAGGGTAGTAGCTCATGGGGGTGGGGTGACATTTTTAGTGTTTGTCCTGTCCTCTGACCAGCTCTCCCTGCTTCTCCTCCCCAGAGTGGACTAAGGACTAACTAAAGGAAAAAAGATGTGGCCACAGGTTCTGGTGGAGTAGGTTGTTGGGGAGAAAGGACAGCATAGGATTAGAGGCCCAGAGGTTCTGGGACAATCACGATATAACATGAGCCACATGTGTAATTTTATATTTTCTAGTTAGTAGCCACATTAAAAAGGTTAAAAGAAACAGAATTCATTTTAATGATATTTTATTAACCCAACATATTCAAAATCTCATTTCAACATGTCGTCAATGTAAAAAATTTCGAGATATTTTTATATTCCTTTTTTCTTCCTACATCTTTGAATTCTGGTATTTCGCACAGCACATCTCAGTTCAGACGGGCCACATTTCCAGTGCTTAATATCCACCTGTGGCCAGAGATGAACGCATTGGGCAGGGCATGCAGAAGAGCAGAGAAATGAGGACAGACCCTCCCTAAGCAGTTCCTGCAGGGAGTGGGGAGTGTTGGCGGAGGTAAGTGAGTGGATGCCCTCCTGCGTCCAAATGCCATTTATCCTCTTCCCGGAAGGTGCGCTTCTTGCTGTCCTCTGGGAGCCAGCACCGAGAGGCTCTGGGAGTGTCCTGTACAGATCAGGAAGCAGTCAGGAGCCGAGCAGCCCAGCGCCATGCAGAGGATGCCAGCTGGGCTCCTGGGCCAAATGCAGGCCGCAGAGGGGTCGGGTTTTGGCTTCCATGGCGTTTTTAAATATCTTGAAGCGCTTGTGGTTCTCATTACCTTACATGACCTTCCTGGCTCCTATAGATATTGGGTTTTGTAACCCCTGCCTAAGACCATAGTCCTGAGAGTCCAGCAGCCCTGGATGTTAGCTTGGCCACTTTGTCAGCTACGTTTCTTTGTAACTGACAACATACGTTATCAAACTATTCATGTGTCTTCTATACAACTGGAGATTAACAGTACCTGATATGGTTTGGCTTTGTGTCCCCACCCAAATCTCACATCGAATTGTAATCCCCACAGGTCGGGGCGGGACATGGTGGGAGGTGATTGGATCTTGGGGGTGGTTTCTCCCATGCTGTTCTCCTGATAGTGAGGGAGTTCTCACAAGATCTGATAATTTTTTTTTTTTTTTTTTTGAGATAGAGTGTCACTCTGTCACCCAGGCTGGGGTGCAGCAGCGTGATCTCAGCTCACTGCAACCTCCACCTCCCAAGTTCAAGTGATTCTCGTGCCTCAGCCTCCCGAGTAGCTGGGATTACAGGCATGTGCCACCACACCCGAATAATTTTTGTATTTTTAGTAGAGACAGAGTTTCACCAAGTTGGCCCAGCTGGTCTCAAACTCTGACCTCACGTGATCCACCCGCCTTAGCCTCCCAGAGTGCTGGGATTATAGGCATAAGCCACCGCACCCAGCCAAGATCTGATGGTTTAAAAGTGTGTGGCAGTCCCCTGGCCCCCTTCTGCCGCCATGTAAGACTTGCCTTGCTTCCCCTTCGCCTTCCACCATAATCGTGTTTCCTGAGGTCTCCCCAGCCATGCAGAACTGAGATTCAATTAAACCTCCTTTCCTTATAAATTACCCAGTCTCAGGTAGTTCTTTATAGCAGTGTGAAAACAGACTAATACAATACCTCACAGAGATGTATGAGTTTAATGAAACAAGGAATTAATTGGCTAGCACAGAGCTCAGTAGATAGTAAGTACTCAATAAATTAGTTTTTCATTCACAAGAAATTTGAACTCCTTAGAGGCCCTGCTGGAAAAAGGGAAGTATGGGGGCAGAAGGGGCTCCCATCAGCGATCCCCACTTCTGAACATGAGTGCTGAGGAATGGCTTCTGGGCTCACAATTTTCATTAATTTTTTAGTGTCAAGAAATGTCTTTTCATTCAGGCTGGACACACAATAGACTCTAGGATGTTAACAACTTCAAATGGGGTAAAAAGCTATACTGGTTTTTGAGAACTTTCTTAGGTTATTTGCCACATGTACACATGTACACATTCCACAGGGATTTACAATTTATAAAGCTCTTTTTAATACGTGATCTCATCTGGATTTCAGAGTACATTATATGGAGAAGTAGAGTGGTTGTTAATATCTGTATTTTACAGATACGTTGAAACTTAGCAAGATTATATAATAGGTCGGTGCAAAAGTAATTGTGGCTTTTGCCATTAAAATGCCACAATTACTTTCGCACCAACCTAATACTTACAGTTCTCATACATTCACATGTAAACAGAGTAACTGAATCCAGACTCCACGGGTGTGGTTCCTGGTGTGGTTTCCTTCCTCTGGCACCAACCATCAAACCCATTTTTACCATCCACTGTGAATGTCATGTGGGTCTGAATTATTATGTTCAGCCCTTCAAGTGAACCAATGGAACTTAGCTGAATGAGACCACAGCCTCTTATTTCTAGAAGCTTCTACTGTGAGACTAAGAAATGTGATTATGTAGAGAATGACTAGTAAATAATTCTTAGTTTTTTTAAATTGAGCTGAGAGCAAATAAAACACAAATGAAATTTTTTTAATGGAACTGATGTTTGCTTTTAGGTTGAAACTTCCTAGCTCATCAAATACAACACAACCCCAACGGGAGAGATTGAGGTTGGATATATCTTCCAAAGAATGCCACTTTCTAAAAAGGATAGTGTTTCCACTGCAACAGTTTCAGTCCCCTGGATAGAATCTTCTGCTCATATAAAGACCTTCCTTAACACAGCTATAAAAATGAACAGAATATTGCTGGGCATGGTGGTGTGTGCCTGTAGTCCCAGCTACTCAGGGGACTAAGGGAGGATCACTCGAGCCCAGAAGTGGCTATTCACGGGTGTGATCACAGAACCTGAACTAGCCACCGAATAACCACTGAACTCCTATCTCCAGCCTGGGTAACATATTGAGACCCAGAATGAAAGAATGAAAGAAAAAAGAATGAAAAAAAAGAATGAAAGAAAAAAAAAGAATGAAAGAAAGGAGGGAAGGAAGGAAATGAGAAATATCACTGCATCAGAGGAATAACCTCTGCTTCTCTCATGCTTAGTATGCTAACTTGCTTTTCTTGGTTCTCAAATGATGCAATCTGACAGAGCTGCAGCTTCCTGGTTGAGGGTTATTTTTTCATGCCTATATTTAAGATGCTTAATTTTGTGATTCATTCTTTATAATTAGATATAATGTTTAGAATATATCCACGTATATATATCACATTCACATTTTTCCTTTGAGGGCTATTATTTTCCCCTCTGAGCTGATCTCAACTGCAACCTTTTTTTTTTAAGACAAGGTCTCACTCTGTCACCCAGGCTGGAGTGCAGTGGCATGATCTTGGCTCACTGCAGCCTCCACCTGCTGGGCCCAAGTGATCCTTCCACCTCAGCCTCCCGGGTAGCTGTCACCACAGGCACACACCACCATGCCCAGCTATTTTGTGTGTGTGTGCGTGTGTGTGTGTGTGTGTGTGTGTATTTTTAGTAGAGACAGGGTTTCACCTAGTTGCCCAGGTTGGTCTCGAACTCCTGAGCTCAAGTGATCTGCCTGCCTCAGCCTCCCAAAGTGCTGGGTTTACAGGTGTGAGCCACGGTGCCTAGCCTCAACTGCAACCTTAAATTTGCAATTGCCATGAGTCAAGAGAGCCCCAGCTGTGTCCATGTGGAAAACTGACATTTCCCCCAAGGTTGCTGTGTGTGTGTGTATGTATGTATATATATATATGCCCTGGACCATGTACAGTTGAAAAACATGGGTTTGAACTCCACAGGTCCACTTACAAGCAGATTTTCTTCCATCTTTGCCACTCATGTGATAGCAAGACCAACCCCTCCTCTTCCTCCTCAACCTACTCAATGTGAAGATGATGAGGATGAAGGCCTTTACGATGATCCACTTCCACTTAATGAATAGTAGATTTATTTTTCCCTTCCTTTGGATTTTAACACTTTCTTTTCTCTTACTTTTTTATAAGAATACTATATGAAATACATGTAACATACAAAGCATGTGTTAACTGACTTTATGCTATCCATAGGGCTATTAGTAGTTACGTTTTGGGGAAGCCAAAAGTTATATGTGGATTTTTCACTGCATGGGAGCTGGCACCTCTAACCCCTGCACTGTTTGAGGGTCAATTGTGTACCTTGTTAGCTTGAATTACAGCTCTTTTCTAGCCCACTGGCCCCACTTTTTTGGTTTCTTTGTCCCTTGGGCTCATGATTTTTAGACAGCTTGTTTCTTTTCTCTTTTGCTCACAGATATGGTTCAATTGAATTAAGCATTCCTCAATACCAAGGCATTGAAAATAAAAACAACGTATTTCTGAGAATAAAAGAGGAGAGCCAGCATGACACCAGTGGCCCCAGCTACTCACCCTAATCCCAATTCTAGGATAGAACACTCAGGTTCTGGGCACTGGATGCTGATGATAAAGGATTCGATATTAATGATCAACTTGAACCAAGACTTGGTCATTGCTCAACTTCAATTTTTTTTTCTTTTTTTTTTTTTAATGGTGAAAATCAAGAAGCTGGGCCTTGAAGCATCTCAGCAAGCATGAAGTCCTGTACACCATACCCTCTGGCGTGGGGTTCAGCAGTCTTCACCATTCCCATTCCCTGAACCCCTCAAAATCAGGAATACAGGTAGGAACAAAAAGTGGGCAGCCCACATAGCAGGCAAAGCTAATGGAACTAGCCCGCCAGGAAGGGGGACTGAGAGGAAAACTCTTTACATGTTTCTGTTTTTCTATCTTCCCTTTTCACTTTTTTTTTTTTTTGAGACAGTCTTCACCCAGGCTGGAGTGCAGTGGCGCAATCTCGGCTCACTGCAACCTCCGCCTCCTGGGTTCAAGCGACTCTCCTGCCTCAGCCTCCCAAGTAGCTGGGATTACAGGTGCATGCCATCACGTCCGGCTAATTTTTGTATTTTTAGTAGAAATGGGATTTCACCATGTTGGTCAGGCTGGTCTCGAACTCCTGACCTCAGATGAGCCACCCGCCTCAGCCTCCCAAAGTGCTGGGATTACAGTTGTGAGCCACTGTGCCCGGCCCCTTTCCACTATTTAATGCATGTGTACCTCTTCAGTCTTTTCTACAATTCAGTGATTAATGATTATGTGCTCACTACCGTACTCAGCATTTTGGTCCTCTTCCTGTTTTTCAAAATGTCCGTCTTGCCCCTGCCACTCCCTTTTCTTGGCATCACCCAGTTTCCCACATGTAACTTTAAGAGTCTCTCCATGTTTCATTTTCAAGGACCTGGTTCCTTTCTTCACAGTGAGTAATACAAGCTGGTCCTTAGGAGCTGGGGAGAGAGGGACAAGTAGTTCTGAATAGCGCCTCAGAAGCTAACATGGCAAAAGAGGAGTGTGTGGGTAGGTAACAGAGTAAAGACAACTGTAGAGTGTTTATTTCTATTCAGGATTTAAACAACACCTTTGTCATCAAAGTAGCTATGTCAGCATCAATAACCTGCTGATTATAAAATTTATCCTTGGCAGAGAGAGAGAGAATTAACCTTTAATGAATAATTGCCATCTGCCAGCACTGTGTAAAGCTAGTGATTCTCAGTATTTTAATCATCAAGGATTCCTCTGAGATTCTTGTAGAAGCTATGAAATCTCTCCCCTAGAAAAACACAAATGTACACAAAATTTTACATAGAATTACAGGGGTAAACCATTGTCCTGAAGCATAACCACAGACCTTAGATTAAAATCCTCCGTGTGAAGTCCTTGTTATTGAGATGTATACCATTCTCCCCACCTTATGGATAAGGGGACAGGAGATTCAGGGACACACCCAAAGTCACATACCTAATAAATTGCAACCATAGGCTGGGCACAGTGGCTCATGCCTGTAATCCCAGCACTTTGGGAGGCTGAGGCGGGCATATCACTTGAGTCCAGGAGTTCAAGACGAGCCTGGCCAAGATGGCAAAACCCCGTCTCTACAAAAAAATGCAAAAATTAGCTGGGTGTGGTGGCACACACCTGTAGCCCCAGCCACTTGGGAGGCTGAGGTGGGAGGATCACTGGAGCCTGGGAGGTGGAGGCTGCAGTGAGCCAAGATCACACCACTACACTCCAGCCTGGGTGACAGAGTAAGATGCTGTCTCAAAAAAAAAAAAAAAAAAAATACTTGCTATAGACTGAATGTTCGTATTCCCACAAATTAACTTTGAAACCTAATCTCCAATGTGATGATATTAGGATGTAGGGTCTTTGGGAGAAGGGGTCTTTGGGAGCGTCTTTGGCAGGGCCCTCATAAATAGGATTAGTGCTCCTCTAAAAGAGGCCCCAGAGATCCCTCGTCCCTTCCACCATGTGAGGTTACAGTGAAGACGGCTGTCTGTGAACCAAGGAGTGCACCCTCAGCAGACACCCAATCTGCTGGCGCCATGCTCTTGGACTCCCCAGACTGCAGAACTGTAAGAAGCACATTTTTCATGTTGAGAAGCCACCTAGTCTATGTTGTTCTGTTAAAGCAGCCCAAGCCCACTAAGACAGCAGCAGGAACATTTCAACCTGAGCTGTCTAAACACACCTTCCTGCCTCAAGTGAAAACCTCATCTAGGTTTTCCTGTTATTGTAACCATCACTCCTTATTTTTAAATGAAGAAATAAAAATTATGTGAGAAACTGAAATCTATGTGAAGCATTCTAGACTCAGCCATGGGAAATTAGGAAGCTCAGGATCCCGGAGGCTCCAAATCATAGTTCTTATTAGCCAAAAGCCCCACTCCTCCTGAACCCACCCACCCAGCTAAAAACAAGCCAAAGAGGAGCCTTTCTAGAGGCTTCACTTTCCTCAGAACAAGAGAAAAACTCTGTCTTCAACATCAACAGTCAAAATGTGAACTAACAGACCAGTCAAAGCCTCTGGATATGAAACAAAACAATTTTAATTTCAGAATATTACAAGAATATAAAAGAAAGACAATGCATAGGATCGTTTCTTTACAATTACATACATATAGTCAAATAAGAATGAAAACTTCAAACAAAACAGTTAAGAAACCTTGCTTCTCTTGTTGAGCAAGCTCAGGGATAGGACAAAGGCAACTCTTGCTCTGCAGAAAGAACCCTGGGGTGAGGGAATATTTCCCCCATCAGGTTCTATCTGTCCCCAGACATGGCCGGGGAGGGCTCCACGGCTCTTTAGCACAGGCTGTGGCCTCACACACTCCAGTCTCCATGGTAACCCAAGCACTCAGGCTATTATGTCCCACACCTCCTCGCTGGCCTGCTTCTGTCAACTCTATGCTGGCAGAAGTTCTCGGCATTAGCTGTCTAGGGAAGCTAACTTCCTGCAGTGACTTTTAGTTGAGTTAATCACCACTGGTGTAAAAAGCTTGTGCATCTTAGGAACCCAAATCTTCCCCAAATTCTAGACAATCCCACAAAATGCTAGTAGATAGGTTTAGATCTAGGTCCTGTCTTCCGTTTGAAGGCTTCAGGGTAAAGGAGAGCAGAGATAAGGCTCTCTCTCTCCTGGGGAAAGGAGTTCTACACAAAAATGACCTCAGAATCGGGGCCATTAGCCTCAAGCATCTGTGTGAGGCCTTGTAGGAAAGGAGACAGAGTCTAGAGACATCTATTCCTAAAAATCACCCGGTTGCATGGCCAGTCACTGTGGGGCACGTTTCCAATGACCACAGGTTCTCCTAGAAGGCAGTATTTTCAACTGCATGCTAACACAGGCTCCTGTGAGGGAAGCTGAACAGAAATGTTCCTACTCAGGAGGAGAGAATGGCTCTGTTCTGACACTCTAGGATCGACTGCTTCCTTACAGGTCAACACAACAGATACCTCCGGAGCACCCAGGTGTCACTGCAGTCAACAGCCCTCCACTAGCCCATTTCCCAAGGGTGTTCCCTTGTCCTTCCTGAATGACTCTGGAAGGACATTCTGGGTAAAGAGCTTTCCTTTTCAGAGGATCAACTGTAGTTTTGGTTACGATTCATTACCTGCTCCTTTTTTTACGGTTCGTTACCTGCTCCTATTTTGGCCCTCAGGTACAGCCAGTATCTCCTGATGCTCTTTCACTGCTGCAGCAGGGTTTTTCACACCAGATTCATTGGTCCCAATGCAAAAGTCTATCATTGTAAAAGGTGAGAAACTCCAACGCCTATGGTTCTCACTAATTTAGTCAGTGGGGTTCACACAGTACAGTCTGGACCAGGAAGGTGGCCTACAGTTTAATATGTGTATCCCTCTGGCACAAACACAAGGCCCCAAATTGACAACACATCAAAGTCCATCACAGGTGACCCCAGAAAGAAATGAAGTTGTAAAAGCCACAGGAGGCACTTCCAGAGAGATTGTTCCAACATGAAAAACAAACACAATGAAATAGATTCAAAAAAAATCTTACAGATTAAAAAACTCTGTTAAATACTGGCTCAAAAACAATACCTGCCCACCAAATCAGAAGGGAGACAGCAGCCTTCTGTGGCAAATGATAAAAGGGGTTTTCTCTGTGTTTTCCATAAGATTCCACAGGATTAGAATAGTTACATATTACAAGGTAGAAGGTTATGCTGCTTACTCCTCAAATTTGGATTCTAAGTCAATCACAGCTTCTATTAAGAAAAATGACCTATAAAACCCCTAAAGCAAGGGAAAACATATTCAATAAATAAACAAAACACACATAAACTACCCAAGGAGACCAGCTATATAAAGGCATGTGCATGTGATAGATATCTCTCTCATGATCCTCACCCCAGAACACAACCCTTGCTTATGACTCCATTCACCCAAAGAGCGTCTACATCCGTCTAAATCTCAGCTACTTCCCTTAAATAGAATCAAAAACTAACACGATGACAGGAGCTATCAGGTCACCACCCTGCTCCCTCTACCTGATGCCAGCCCTGTTTAACAGACCATAGCACCACTTCAGGATGAAGCACGTCTAAACAAATAAAGGAAAGAAGGAAGAGTTAAGGAAGAATACCATTTCAATTTGGTGATACCAAAAGGGTTTTCTGTTCTAATTAACTGATGTCTGGTATAAGGAATTTCATTTTCTTAAAAAGAAAAAAAAAAGTCAAATATTTAATAGAAACCTACGCAAACGAATTTGCTAATATGTAATGACATAAAACTGCTCTAGAGAAAGGGGCTTCTAAGCAGTTTTGTTTTCCTAACCATCTATTGTTCACACTGTATTAAGCTGGAAGACCAAATTTTACATTTTTCTCCACTATTGCTGTTACAGCAGCAAAAGCAGCAGAAAGGCTGGCAGAGAGGGCTGCCAGCTGGGCACAAGGCCAAACTCTGCTCCCCCAGAGTCATCTTTCATTTCAGCAATGGCGCAGCATATTCAACAGTTTAGAAATAGGTCAGCAGACCACATTTTGTGGGGCAACTGCTTCCCCATAGTGGCCTGACTAGGCTCCAACCCACAGGGTGAGAAGGGTGGTACAGCTTCACAGAGCCAGGCACAAACCTGAGCATTCCCCCCTGCCACATGCTGCTCTCTGGGCAGACACCAGTTCATACTAGGTCAAAGCCATGCCACTGCTCCATCCAACACAAGTGAACACACCAAATCCAAAAGCCAGAAGCTCTGGCCCCATCTCCAACTTACTACCTGTGTCCCTTCTGACAAGGAGAGGGCGGAACAGTAACACTCCTTGAACACTGGTGACAAGCCACAGCTGCTTCCAAATAAGAACATTCTCTCCTTTAAATCCTGTTAGCCCTACAGAGGCTGCTGCTTGCTTCTTTTTTCTGATTCTAACTTCCTCTCAGGAGACGGTCTAGCCTGCACCCTCAGAGGGTGCAATGTAATCACACCCATAAAGAGTCATCCTGGGACATAAAGGCAGCCAGCCCCCTCCTAGGCACACTCCAGAGCTTCCCCCACATACAAATATTTTAGCAAACTTCTATTATGCTGTCAGTGACTTTCCTTGAGTCACAGTGATTTGGTTCAGAAGTATTACGTTGGCACCAGAGATGTTTTAGTCAAGAGGAAATTGAATGAAGGTAACAATCTCAGCAAAACACAATTATTTTCACATCACTGAGGAAAGGGAAAGAGGGAGAGAGATGGACAAGGGAGGGAGAAATGGAAGGAAGGAAAAGAGTTTAATAATTAAGATTTGTTAAAATATTGTATCATTCTGAATTCTCCTTTTTCAATACTGCAGGTCAAATACTCTGATGTCAGACCCAAGAAATAATAAAAAATGTCCAGAAAAGCTATAAATTCTTTGGACACAAATTAGGTATTGAGGAATACAGCCTCATAAGATAAAGAGTTTTCCCAAAGCTCAAAGTGAAAAAGAAGGAAAGGCATCTAGCTTAGGGCCCATCCAAAAACATGGCTTTTAAAACAAAGAAATAAACAAACAAAAACAACAAAATACCCAACACTATCAAAACAGAGAAAAACCCAAAATATCCATTAAAAACAACATCAATCCACTGGGACAGTGCTTTTTAAAAAATTACTGGCAGTTGAGCACACATTTCATATTTTTTTTCAAAAGTGGAATCTGCCTAAACACATTGAACGAGCACTGAAGCCCACCTCACTGTGCTGTATAAGCTGGTTGGATAGTTAGTGGTTTCCCCGTAATATTAAAAAAGAGAGACAGAGCCTAAGCACTCTCTCAGAAGGCACAGCTTGCAAACATCAAGTGAGTGGGATTAGAGGTATCAGTCGGGTCATGGTATTAGTTGGCTTTGACAATTCAAAATGCAGCAAGCAAGCTGCAAGTCCAAGCTTTGCTGTGGGCAGGAATAACACCTGCCCACTAAAGAGAAAATTCTGCATGGACCATAGGAGACAACTCTGGATCCTTCAGAGAAATCCTAGGTTGAAGGAAAAACAAGAGCATTAGACATGTTCTTAAATATTTCTTTTTGCAAACATCCCACTCAAAAGCTACAGGGTCTACACTTAATATTTTCTCCAAACTGAGGGCTAATGAGTTTAATTAAGAATTTGTGACTCTACCACATAAACATCTGCCTGATATAATCTCTCGTTCATTAAATCATCTTAATGGCCATAACAGCTAACAGTAAGTACATATTTTGTGCTGCTCTAAGTTATTTATGTACATTATTTATCCTCACAATAACCACTATATGAGGTTAACTACTCCTACCATTTTACAGAGTAAGAATCCGCAGCCTACACAGTTCATTTGCCCAAGGGCTAATATATAAGCTATTAAGCAGCAAAACTGGGAATGGAACCCAAGCCCAGCTGAATGCAGAACTCATGCTCCTACCACCACTGCCCCTCTCAACACTCAATGTTTACTAAAAGCCGACTTAGCACAAGGCACTGTCATTTTTCGGAGGAAGAGAAGAACAGGAGACAGAAGGCCACAAATACACTAAGTCTGACCTTTGTCTTCTAGAAGAGAAACTAGTTACAGAGATAAGACAACACATGTGAAGTAAATACAGTAAATCATACTAAGTGTCAATATTTTTGTAGCATTAATAAGTTCAAAGGAAAAAGTATTATATCTGGCTGTGTTAGCCAGAGAAAATTTCAAAGAGGAGGTGAGATTTAGGCTAGACTTTGAAGAATGGGTAAGATTTTGACTACTGAAAATAATGGCCATAATAAGTAGGTGCTAAATCAGTGGTTCTCATGTGGAGATGACTTTGCCTCCTCACCCACCATGGGGCATGTGGCAGTGTCTAGAAGCACTTTTACTTATCACAGCTGGAGGAAGGAAGCTCCCAGCATCTACGGGGTAGAGGCCAGGAAGTCTGCTCATCATACAATGCACATGGCAGCTCCTACAACAAAGCACCGTCTGAACCAACATGTCAGTAGTGTGCCAAGGTTGAGAAATCCTGTACTAAATAAAAGTCTTTTTGGATTATGTTGTTGATCACAGTAATAAAATTACATGATCTTCTTCAAAGAATATGTTACTTTTATTATAAACATCACTATCAAAAAATCTGAGGTTGTGTATTCATTGTTGTATAAAAGAAATACATGGCAGGCACCTGGATCTGTGGGCTTGGAGACTGCCAATGTCTGAAGAGAGTTCAGACCTGGAGTTGCCAGGCTGGAAGTAGTTATCATACAGAGAGCAGAGCTGAGCAGTGGAAGGAGACCAAGCTGCAAAGAGGCAGGAGAAGCAAGAGCAGAAATGAGCAGAACTTAAGATAGAGCATTGAAAAAAATAAAGATGTAGTGGAATAGGCAAACAACAGTAAGCCACTGCAGATAAGGAAAAGAATTAAAGAGGAAGAACAAGAATAATGTAGCATCATAACACCAGGAAGGCATTTCCAGATAGAGGAAGTGACCAGGAGAGAGTAAGGTGAAAATGTCATTGCCTGATCCAATTGAGGGTCATTCATTATCTCGACTTCTCTGAACTACTAACATTTTTGAGAATCTAATTAGAACCATATATTCTCTCCCCCAGAAAAATACACATATGTACCTACATAAAAGATTGCATCAACAATACCAGGAACTTTATTAGACCATTTAGGAAGTCCACAGATGACAAGGTCAAGAATCCCTGCTCTAAAGCTTATTGGTGAAATAGTAAACTGGTTTTTAAAAAATGTCTTTCTTTCTTTCCAAGGTAGAGCTGTCAATACAGAAAGATATTATTTCCGGATGTCTTTCAAAAATGAAAGCAACAAAAGTTGTACTGATACAAAACAATGTAGCCTTCAAAAATAACTTATGCTTGATTTTGATTCATGGACATACAGAAATATCTAGACACAAAAAACTCAAACCCCCATCTTGTCTCAATTAGACAGCCCAGCCTGGAAGACAGAAGCAACAAGGAAAGAAAAGAGAGTTTAGATAATTCATTCAAGAATAAGTAAGAAGAATATACTGAAATCTAATTTTCCAGAGAAGAATTTATCCATAAGGATCAGGCTTTTGATCTCTTTCTATTGCTGATGTCTCAAATAGTAATTATGCTCATATCCCAGTGATAAAACGATCATGTCAAACCAGATTCACTTCAGCTGCCACATGAGCCTTATATAACAAGACCAGGTTTCAGCCCGTTTTCTACAGTAACAACTGTAACCACTTGTTAATGATTTAACAATGACAATGTGCTGCCAGAACATTATTTCAATTGAGCCTCATAATAAATTAATAAATCTGTGAAGTAGATGTAACTTTTATCCTCATTTTCAGAGGAGAAAACTTGAATTCATAGAGAATGGGCGGTTTTCCTGGGTCAGAGGAATGATAACTCCCATCAGGACTAACTACAAATCTCATGGCCTTTCCATTGACCCACTTGGCTCCTTCAGAGGAAGGCACAGCAGGCTTTTACCAGAAGAGCCTGGGACAATCAGCAGTCTCAGCATTAAATAGTCCTCTTTGTCCCAAATAGCCCCCAAAATATGCTGTATGATATGACTGCCAGGATCCTTAGGCACGAGCTGTTGATCTAGAAAGCTTCACTAATTAGGGCTGGCCTACACAGAAAAGGAACCTAACTATTCCATAAGCATACTCCCAGCACTGTTGAACTTGGTTCCACAAATTCATTTACACTTGTTTTTAATTTGCTTCGCAAATATTCTTAAGGTATTTTCCCCCATGTGTCCTGTCTGTCCAAGAACACAGGGACCATGTGGGTCTGTGTTCACAGCTCTACCCTTAGCACCCAAGACAATGCTGAGTAAATGGTTCAATAACCATCTGGTGAATGAACTCAAGGGCAAAGACCTGGCCTTGTAATTTTTATGTCACTTCTGACTACAAATGTACTATCCTGGGAATTCAAACAAATGCTACTGACTAGATGCAGAAAGGAATTACATTTAGTAAGAACAGAGAGTAAGTACAATTAGTACCTTTTTTCCCCTCTTTCTTCCCTTCAGACCACTTCAATCTTGTTGGTGTCATCGTGACAGCCGGAGAGCCAGAAAATAACTGTAATAAGAAAATTGTACAGTGGTTTCAATGTTCTAATGGCATTCCTATAGACAGACTTTACTAACAAATGAATGATTTGTTCAATTTCACTGTGAAGAGTTTTTCTGAGACTGATGTATTTATATCTCATTAATCTTAACTGATTTACTGCTGGCTTAATGAAGTAGGCATGCCTAGGATATCTTGAAGCACCACCCCACAGGTAATATAGAGCCTAGGAGGCCTGGCTCAAATGTCACCTGTGGAAACTTCCAGTAAGAACTAATTGCTTCCTCCAGCACTTGTTTAAGGAGCTACTGTACTGTACTACTCATCTGCTTGTGACTAGTGATATCATTCTTGAATTCAAAATGTGTGTGTTTGTTGAATGAGTCAATGAAAACCAACAGAAAGAAGGTAGCATAAATGAAAGGATTGAGAAAAAGCCATTTGAATGGCCCAAAGAAACACAGTAAAACATATGACAGTACATCAATTTTCCTCTTTTCTACAAATATAGACAGACAGACAGACAGTCCAAAGAACAGTGTCTTACTAAGTTCCTATTTTCTTTGCTGGTTCCCTTCAATTCACCAATGGCCACAGATTCTGGAGTAGGGTTCTTCTTTTTCTTTTCTGACATCATCTGATTTCCCAGGACCTTCCGCTGATTTAAGAACAGAAAACATTTGATTTATAAACACCTACTGCATCTACAGTGGAGCTATACTAGCCTTCAAAACTGTAATGTCCTTGGGTTAAAAAAATCTCAGCATTCTGATAATCCTGTATGGACCCTCTCAGGCCATCTTATACAAGAGAGGCCAAAGCATGTTACCAAGAAAACCCAAAATCATTACTTTTGTTTAAGTGATCACTTTTCCTCCACATTTAAAAGGGCTGAAAGGTTAGAAGCAACTTTATAGTTGATTTAAACAAGCTAATATAGGTCAATTACAGTGTGCCTCTGAGACCAGTTACTCACAATATAGAAACACCAGTTACTCATCATATAATTTTTTCCCCAAAGATGTGCTGTCTCTGGCAACTATTTAAGAAGTCCCTCCCCGCTACTCACCACTGAGGGATACTTAGGCTGGCTCTTCTCTAAGGCACTTCTTCCTCCCTGTCATTTACTCACGCAGGACTGGAACATTTGGAGACATTCTATAAGAGTTCCTAATATAGCCACAAGAAGGTAGAGGCCTTCTTAAGGGAGTCACATGACTGTGCTGACATTCAGAGCAAGACTAAAAGCCCTTTCATCTCTGAACAGCTTAGAAGATGATGTAGTTTAGGTAACCGCCAACAGTGACAATTCCCTACCATCTTTGGAGAAATTTTTTTTTCCCTTAAAGAATAAATTTGAATTCTAAAAAACGAACATATCAAAACTAGAACATTTACCCTGCATTATAAATATCAGCAGCAATATTCAGAACATTCTGATTTAATAAATAATTTACATGAGAAGAGTTCTGGAGGAAAAAACTGTAGCCAAAAAAGGGATTGAGACAGGCTAGATGGTCAATTATACCTTGATAAGGCTGAGGGAAAACACAAAAATTATATTTTAGGCTGGGAGCGGTGGCTCACGCCTGTAATCTCAGCACTTTGGGACGCTGAGGTGGGTGAATCACTTGAGGCCAGGAGTTTGAGACCAGCCTGGCCAACATGGTGAAATACTGTCTCTACTGAAAATACAAAAATTAAATGAGCGTGGTGGTGCATGCCTGTAATCCCAGTTACTCGGGAGGCCGAGGCATGAGAATCACTTGAACCCGGGAAGTGGAAGTTGCAGTGAGCTGAGATCATGCCACTGCACTCCAGTCTGCACAACACAGTGAGACTCTGTCTCACAAAAAAAAAAAAAAAAAAAAAAAAAAGACTAACACATAGAGAAACATTTATCTGACTATAACTTTTCTGATTATCAATCATCTCTATGACAGGGAAGTCAGAGGGAATGACAGATTCTTCCAAATGAGAAGAAAAAAACAAGAGTAAACTAAGGATGTTCATTTTACTAGCCCTGTCTAAGCAGGTAAATGTACTTTTAGGATTCTAGCTAAGGGATTTTTTTTTTAACAATGATAAACATAACATAAAATTTACTATTTTAACTATTTTTAAGTATATTAATAGTGTTGTGCAACCATCACCATTATCTATCTTCAGAACTTTCTCATCCTCCCAAACAGAAATACTGTACCCATTAAATAATATCTCCCCATTCCCCTCATACTCTTGGCTCCCCTGACAACCAACCACCTTCTCTACTTTCTGTCTCTGAACTTGACTCACAGGTACCTCAGTGGAATCATACAGTATTTTTCCTTTTATGACTGGATTATTTCTCTTAGCATAATATCTTCAAGATTCACGCATGTTGTAGGATATGTCAGAATTTCCTTCCTTTTTAAGGACAAATAATGTTCCATTATCTGTATATCCAAGTACGGTCATCCATTCATCAGTCAATAGACAGCTGGGTTGCTTCTGCCTTTTGGCTTTTGTGAATAATGCTGCTATGAATACGGGTGTACGAATATTGCCTCAAGACCCTGCTTTCAATTCTTTTGGGTATATACCGGGAGTAGCATTGCTGGATCATAAGGTCATTCTATTTAAATTTTTTAGGAACTGCCATACTGTTTTCCATAGTGGCTGCTCCATTTTACATTCCTATCAACGGTGCATAGGGGTTCCAAATTCTCCACATCCTCATCAACATTTGTTATTTTCTGTTGTTGTTTTCTTTTTTTATAATAGTCATCCTAGTGGGTGTGAAGTGGTATCTAATTGTGGTTTTGATTTACATTTCCCTAATGATTAGTGATGTTGAACATCTTTTCATGTGTTTCTTGGCCATCTGTACATCTTCTCTGGAGAAATTTCTATTTAAGTCCTTTGCTATTTTTTTTTTTTTTTTTTTTTTTTTTTGAGACAGAGTTTCGCTCTGTCACCCAGGCTGGAGTACAGTGGCTCAATCTCGGCTCACTGCAACCTCTGCCTCCTGGGTTCAAACGATTCTCCTGCCTCAGCCTCCTGAGTAGCTGGGACTACAGGCACGTGCCAACATGCCCGGCTAATTTTTTGTATTTTTAATAGAGATGGAGTTTCACCGTGTTACCCAGAATGGTCTTAATCTCCTGACCCCGTGATCCGCCCACCTCAGTCTCCCAAAATACTGGTATTACAGGCGTGAGCCACCGTGCCTGGCCTTTGCCCACTTTTTAATGAGGTTGTTTTTGCTGTGTTGAGTTATAGGAGTTCTTTAGATTATTATGGATATTAATCCCTAATCATACATATGATTTGCAAATATTTTCTCCCAATCCAGGGGTTGCCTTTTCACTCTGTAGATGGCAAAGGAAATTTTGATGTCAAGTAAGCCTAATGTCCTAGAAGCTACTGGCCCCAGGAGGTCAGGATTGAGAGTGAATTCTAGATATCTATAAATTATAACTAGGACCAAAATTACAGTAAGATGAATTTGTAAATGCTAACAGCTGTACCTTAAAAAAAAATTACAGACACAGTGGGTCACATCTGTAATCCCAGCACTTCAGGGGGCCAAAGCAGGAGGATCGCTTGAGCCCAGAAATTCAAGACCAGAAACACAGGCTGGGCATGGTGGCTCACGCCTGTAATCTCAGCACTTTGGGAGGCCGAAGCGGGCAGATTACTTGAGGCCAGGAGTTCAAGACCAGGCTGGCCAACATGGTGAAACCCCATCTCTACTAAAAATACAAAAAATTAGCCGGGCATGGTGGTGGGCGCCTGTAATCCCAGCTACTAGGGAGGCTGAGGTGGAAGAATCACTTGAACCCCAGAGATGGAGGTTGCAGTGAGCTGAGATCACGCCACTGCACTCCAGCCTGAGGCACAGAGCGAGACTGTCTCAAAAAAAAAAGACCAGCAACACAGCAAGACCCCATCTCTACAAACATTTAAAAATCAGCCAGGTATGATGGCATGCACTTGTGGTCCCAGCTACTTGGGAGGCTGAAGTAGGAGGATCACTGAGCGCCCAGGAGATCAAGGCTGCAATAAGCCATGATGGTGCCACTTGTACTTCAGCCTGAGCAGCAGAGCAAGACCCTGTCTCAAAAATAAATAAATAAATAAATATTACAAGTTATTTATTTTTAGGGCAAAAATTTTAAATTTTAAGCAAAGAGCTCCCTATGTTGCTGGAATTATATATCTTAATAACAAAGTAATTTCTAAAAGAAAAGCAGGGCAAAACACCAAAAATAAAAATAAAAGGAAGCCATTATCCTCAGCAAACTAACACAGGAACAGAAAACCAAACACCACATGTTCTCACTTATGAGTAGGAGCTGGCCGGGTGCAGTGGCTCATGCCTATAATCCCAGCACTTTGGAAGGCCAAGGCGGGTGGATCACTTGAGGTCAAGAGTTCGAGACCAGCCTGGCCAACATGATGAAACCTCGTCGCTACTAAAAATGCAAAAATGAGCCAGGCATGGTGGCCCACGCCTGTAGTCCCAGCTACTTGGGAGGCTGAGGCAGGAAAATGGCTTGAAACCAGGAGGCGGAGGCTGCAGTGAGCTGAGATCAAGCCACTGAATTCCAGCCTGGGTGACAGAGAGACTCCATCTAAAAAAAAAAAGTGGGAGCTAAACAATGAGAACACATGGACACAGGGAGGGGAACAACACACACTGGGGCCTGTTGGCGGGGTGGAGTTGGGGGAAGGAGAGTATTAAGAAAAGTAGCCGGACAGATGCAATGGCTTATGCCTGTAATCCCAGCAATTTGGGAGGCTGAGGCGGGCGAATCACCTGAGGTCAGGAGTTCCAGACCAGCCTGGCCGACATGGTGAAACCCCCTCTCTACTAAAAAGGCAAAAATTAGCTGGGCATGGTGGCAGGCACTTGTAATCCTACCTACTTGGGAAGCTGAGGCAAGAAAATCGCTTGAACCCAAGAGGGGGAGGTTGCAGTGAGCCGAGACCGTGTTATTGCACTCCAGCCTAGGCGACAACAGCGAGACTCTGTCTCAAAACAAATTAAAAAAATAAAAATAGCTAATGCATGCTGGGCTTCATACCTAGGTGATGGGTTTACAGGTGCAGCAAACTACCATGGCACACATTTACCTGTATAACAAACCTGTACATCCTGCACATGTAACCAGAAATAAAAATTAAAAAAAAAAAAAAAAGATACTCAGTGCTTTTGGAGCAGCAATCTCTTCCAAAAAGGAAAAATAGAAAAGAAAAGCAGTGTATAGTACTCATCTCTCTCCAAGTTAACCAAAACCTTGCCTTAGTTCATGCATGGAAATTTGAACCCCATGATCAAGTTATCTACTGCCACCTGATGGCAATATTCCTTCACTACAAGTTCCGATAGTTTGAAGACTTATAAATTTAATCTGCAAACATGGTGATAGCAGCAATAACATAGAAGCATATTTTGTATTTGTTTTAAAAACAAGATTTTTACTGAATTTGATACATGGAAGAAAGTACAACTGTTAAAAATATTAAGCTCACAAAAATTTGGGGTATCAAAACTCACTAACCTATTGGAAAATTCAGTTTTCTAACAGTTTCCCTAGTCTGTCTCAACTTCCTCACTTCTCCACAGGTTTACCAAATTGCATAAAGAAGTGTGTAACTCGAAGCAGATCAGAAAACAAAAGAGGCCTCTTACACTGCTCAGGAATGCAGACTCTGTCCTTAGCCCCTTAGCCCCAGAAGAAAAGGAAGGACCCTTACTTCTACTCCTCCTCATGTCACAGAGCCCCTTCTCTGATGTGCAACACGGCAAAGCACTTTGCAATATAAAAGCTTTTCAACATTTTGTCTTTACCCCCTTATAAACTAGCCCTTTATAGGGTCCCCAAAAAACAGAAGAAAATTTTATGCATAAGAAAAATCACATTGTTACATTTCCTAAAAATCAATGCTGAAAACGACAGCCCAGCATACCTACCTTAATAAGCCCACTGAAGGAGCGCGAACGAGCCCTCTTCTGTACCTGGGAAGTAGAAGGTTCTCGCCCTGGTGTGTGGGTCAATGATTGCTTATTAAACTAAAAGAAAACATACAGAACATTTTATAAATATTTTCCCATCAAGACACAGCATTCTGTGACAACTAATAGCTAAGTGTAAATAAAAGTCCAGGAAAAACTGAGTCTGCACATAGATGGATTAGGAGGTCAAAAAGCCAATCACAAAGTCAGAAATGATGATGCCAAAAGAAGTGGATTCGAGGTGCTCTGAGGGGCTCTGCACACCACATTCCTTGAATGTGGAATTACTGTCCCCATTTTACAGACAAAAAAACTGAGACCTGGAGAGCTTATGAAATTTATCCACGATCCCCAGCTGCTAACCAAGACTTTTTTGCAACAAAGCATCTTGGAACCACACAGTTACTGGCACAATCTAAAACAGTCCCTAGTTTAACATAAATTGCACACAGAATTTTTTTAAGTTACTAAAACTCTTTAAATGGACATCTATCATGACTGCCTGCCAACAATACCATCAGAAGAAATACATCAGAATGCAGACTTGTCAATGCTATCAACATCAGCTCTCTGGAGGTATCTAAATTGGAAAACGAGAAGACCCAATGCATTGAATAATCTTATTCAATGCTTTGATTAGCCATTCATTTCCCACTTAAAAAGTAATAATAATATAGCATTTAATTCTTCTACTCTTCTGCCTTTTCTGGTTGTTGATGATGTTGCTGTTGTTGCTGGAGACAGAGTCTCACTCTGTTGCCAGGCTGGAGTGCAGTGGCACAATCTCTGCTCACTGCAACCTCCGCCTCCCAGGTTCAAGCAATTCTCATGCCTCAGCCTGGCGAGTAGCTGGGATTACAGGCATGCACCACCACACCTAGCTAATTTTTTCTATTTTTAGTAGAGATGGGGCTTCACTGTGTTGGCCAGGCTGATCTCGAACTCCTGACCTCAAGTGATCCGCCCACCTTGGCCTACCAAAGTGCTAGGATTACAGGCGTGAGCCACCACACCCAGCTTCTTCTGCCTTTTCTAACTATACTTTTAAAATTTCGGAACTGTAAAAATTTGGAAATTTTATCAGTTCAAGTTCTGGAGGTTAAAAAATTACTTTTACATAAAAGTACCAAGAGGTTCTCAAAGTTAATTGTCTCAGCAGGCAGAAAAATTAGCCACGTCTGAAGAGCTTAGCTAGTAAGTATCCCTCCTGAATAAACTGGGACAAGTAAAAATGCATCGTTCCTGATGTTGGCAAGGGTACAATAAGGTAAATTCTCTCATATCCAACTCAGGGGAGTGTTAACTGGCAAAATGTTCTGGGAAGGTATTTAGCAAGGTGTATCCAGAGCCTTTTTAAAATGCATATTAAAAAGTACATGCCACTAAAAATACAAAAAATTAGCCGGGCATGGTGGTGTACATCTGTAGTCTCAGCTACTTGGGAGGCTGCAGTGGGAGGATCATGATCACCTGAGCCCAGGGAGGTCGAGGCTGCAGTGAGCCATGATTGTGCCACTGCACTCCAGCCTGGGCAACAGACTCAGAAAAAATAAAAATAAAAATACACCACATATAAAGTGTTCTTAGCCTGAAAAACTGAATTAGAATCAGATCAAGCCTCTAGAAATAGATCTAACTACCAGTTTATAGCATGAACAGAGGACTGTGAAACATGTTGAATAACATTACAGGAATGCAATCATTAAAATCCAGAATATAGGCCAAGCATGGTGGCTCATGCCTGCAATCTCAGCACTTTGGGAGGCCAAAGCCAGCGGATCACTTGAGCTCAAGAGTTCATGACCAGCCTGGGCAACATGGCGAAACCCTGTCTCTACAAAAAATACAAAAATTAGCCAGGCATGGTGGCACATGCCTGTAGTCCTGGCTACTCAGGAGGCTGAAGTGGGAGGATGGCTTGAACCCAGGAGGCAGAGGTTGCAGTGAGCTGAGATCACGTCATTCCAGTCTAGGCAACAGAGCTAGACTTTGTCTCAAAAGAAAAAAAAAAAAAAAAAAAACTCAGTCTATGGAAAACAATATAGTTTCTTCCACAAATAAGGTTCAAATAAAATCATGCACCACATAATGACATTTTGGTCAATGACAGACCACGTATATGACAGTAGGTCCCATCAGATTATAATGGAGGTGAAAAATTCCTATCACCTCATGACATCACTGCTGTCCTAACATCACAGCGCAATGTGTTACTCAAATGACTGCAGTGATGCTGGAATAAACAAACCTACTGTGCTGCTAGCTGTATAAAAGTCTAGTACATACCATTATATATAGTATATAATTCTTGATAATGATAATAAATGGGCTAGACGTGGCAGCTCACACCTATAATCCCAACACTTTAGGAGGCCGAGACAGGTGGGTCACTTGAGACCAAGAGTTCAAGACCAGCCTGGCCAACAGGGTGAAACCTCATCTGTACTAAAAATACAAAAATTAGCTGGGCGTGGTGGTGGGCGCCTGTAATCCCAGCTACTCAGGAGGCTGAGGCAGGAGAATCGCTTGAACCCAGGAGGCAGAAGTTGCAGTGAGCCAAGTTCGCGTCATTGCACTCCAGCCTGGGCAACAGAGCGAGACTCTATCTCCAAAAAAAAAAAAAAACAATAGTTTATGTATTTACCATACTATACTTTTATCATCATTTATACCTTTTACCATTATTTTACAGTGCACTCCTACTTATTTTTTTTAAAGTTAACTATAAAACAGCCTCGGGCAGGTCTTTCAGGAGGTATTCTAGAAAAAGGCATTGTTATCATAGGAGATGACAGCTCCATGAGTGATATTGCCTCTGAAGACCTTCTAGTGGAGTAAGATGTAGAGGCAAAAGACAGTGTGATATTAATGATCCTGTGTAGGCCTAGGTTAATGTGTATATTTGTGTCTTCAGTTTTGGGGTTTTTTTATTTTTTAGAGACGGGGTCTTGCTCTGTTGCCCAGGCTGGAGTGCAGTGGTGGGGATCATAGCTCACTGCAGCCCCAAACTCCTGGGCTCAAGTGATTCTTCCTGCTGAGGCTGAGGCTGAGGCCTCCTGAGTAGCTAGGACTACAGGCACACACTAACAAGACCAGTTAATTTTTTAAAATATTTTGTGGATATAAGGTCAATGCTGCCCAGGGTGGTCTCGAACCCCTGGCCTAAAGCATTCCTCCCACTTTGGCCTCCCAAAGTGCTGGGATTACAGGAGTGAGCTACCACACCCAGCCTGTGTCTTAATTTTTAATTAAAAAGTATTAAAATTTACAAAAAAATTAAAAGTTTTTAAAATAGAAAGAAGCTTATAGCATAAAGATATTCAGAAAATATTTTGCACAGATGCACAGTGTTTTTGTGTTTTAAGCTAAGTGTTATTACAAGAGTCAGAAAGTTAAAAAAGTTTTAAGTCTGTAAGGTAAAAAATTTACAGTAAGCTAAAGGTAATTAATTATTGAAGAAAAAAATTTTATAAATTTAGTCTAGCCTAAGTGTACAGTGATTATAAAGTCTACAGTCGTGTCAGCAATGTCCTAGGTCTTCACATTCACTCACCACTCACTTACTGACACACCTAGAGTAACTTCCAATCCTGCAAGCTCCATTCATGCTAACTGCCCTATACAGGTGTACTATTTTTTATCTTTTATACTGTATTTTTACTGTACCTTTCCTTTGTTTAGATACACAAATACTTACCATTGTTACAATTGCCTACAGTACTTAGTACAGTAACATCCTGTACAGGTTTGTAGCCCAGAAGCAACAGGCTACACCATACAGCCTAGGTGTGTACTAAGCTACGCCATCTAGGTTTATGTAAGTACACTCTATGATGTTCACACAACAATGAAATCACCTAAAAACACATTTCTTAGAACATATTCCAATCATCAAGTGACACATGACTATAAAGAAAAAGGGAGTGGGCCGGGAGTGGTGGCTCACGCCTGTAATCCCAACACTTTGGGAGGCCAAGGTGGGGGGATCACAAGGTTAGGAGAACGAGACCATCCTGGCCAACATGGTGAAACCCCATCTCTACTAAAATACAAAAAAAAAAGCCAGGCATGGTGGCATACGCCTGTAGTCCCAGCTACTCTGGAGGCTGAGGCAGGGGAATCGCTTGAACCCAGGAGGCGGAGATTGCAGTGAGCCGAGATCGGAGATCGTGCCACTGCACTCCAGCCTGATGACAGAGCGAGACTCCATCTCAAAAAAAAAAAAAAAGAAAAAAAAGAAAAAGGGAGTGAGAGAGAGAGAGAGAGATTGTGTGTGTGTGTGTGTCTAAATGTAGTGTGGCACCCTGGATTGGATCCTGGAGCAAAAAAAAAAGATATTAGGGAAAAAAAAAAGTAAAATCTGTAATGTTAATAAGTAATACACTAATTTTTTTTTTTTGACATGAGTTTCACTCTTGTTGCCCAGGCTGGAGTGCAATGGCATGACCTCGGCTCACGGCAACCTCTGCCTCCCTGGTTCAAGTGATTCTCCCGCCTCAGCCTCCTGAGTAGCTGGGATTACAGGCCTGAGCCACCATGCCTGGCTAATTTTGTATTTTTAGTAGAGACGGGGTTTCTCCATGTTGGTCAGGCTGGTCTCAAACTCCCAACCTCAGGTGATCGGCCTGCCTCAGCCTCCCAAAGTACTGGGATTACAGGCATGAGCCACCCTGCCTGGCCCTGTACTAATGTTAATTTCTTAGTTTTTATAATGTTAGTATTAGGGGGAATTGGGTAAAGAGTACTTACCCAGTTTTTATTTTAAAGTTTATTCAAACAAACTGGCAATGTTTTAAGGGGGAAAAAAAAGAAGAAAGGGAGAAAAAGAGGCACTTATCTATTAAAAGGGACCTAGTACATGTAGCAGCCAAAAAAATAATGTATATTCGTTTATCATGCCACTTCTAGAAAATAATCTACAATGAAAATACTTATGAACAAAAATTTATAAACTAAAAACCTAATTCCCAAATATGCCCAGTAGTAGGCAAATTATGTATAAATTTGGTTACACAGAATAGAATATTATATAAACATTTAAGGTTGGGCATGGTGATCCATGCCTGTAATCCCAGCACTTTGGGAGCCCAAGGCAGGCAGATCACCTGAGGCGAGGAGCTCAAGACCAGCCTGGCCAACACGGTATAATCCCGTCTCTACTAAAAATACAAAAATTAGCCAGGCATGGTGATGCTCCACTATAATCTCAGTTACTCAGGAGGCTGAGGCAGGAGAATTGCTCGAGCCCAGGAGGTGGAGGCTGCAGTCAGGCGAGATCACGCCACTGCACTCCAGCCTAGGCAACAGAGCGGAACTCTATCTCAAAAAAAGAATATTATATAAACATTTAAAATGTTCATAGCCTTTTAATAACATGAGAAATGTTTGTAATATAAAGTTAAATGAAAAGCATAGAATATAAAACAATACACATTATGATTTTTTCTTTTGGCCCAGATGTAAGGGCTCAAATATGATCTTAAGTAAAAGAAAACAATGCGAAACATATTCATGGAGAGAAACGCTAGGAGGAAATGCTCTAAAATGTTATCAGTGGTTACCTCTGGATGTGTATAGGTGATTTTTATGTTCTTCTTTACACACTTCTGCGGGTTTCAATGTTTCTATAGTGAGCATGTATAATTTTTATAATCATGGAGAAAAAATTAGAAAACAATAAAATTATAGTTTCTTCAAAAAGATACAGCAGGCTGGGTGCGGTGGCTCACACCTGTAATCCCAGCACTTTGGGAGGCCAAGGCAGGTGGATCATTTGAGGTCAGGAGTTCAAGAACAGCCTGACCAACATGGTAAAACCCCATTTCTACTAAAAATACAAAAACATTAGCCGGGCATGGTGGCGCATGCCTGTAATCCCAGCTACTCAGGAGGCTGAAGCAGAATTGCTTGAACCCTGGAGGCGGAGGTTGCAGTGAGCTGAGATCGAGCCACTATACTCAAATATGATCTTTTACTTAAGATCATATTTACTTAAGATCATATTTGAGCCCTTACATCTACACTCCAGCCTGGGCAACAGAGCGAGACTCTGTCTTTAAAAAAAAGAAAGATACAGTATTTAAAACGTATGGAAGGATGGCCAGGTGCGGTGGCTCACACCTGTAATCCCAGCACTTTGGGAGGCCGAGGTGGGTGATCACTTGAGGTCAGGAGTTCAAGACCAGCCTGGCCAACATGGTGAAACTCCATCTCTACTAAAAATGCAAAATTAGTCAGGCGTGGTGGCGCATGCATGTAGTCCTAGCTATTCAGCAGGCTGAGGCAGGAGAATTCTTTGAACCTGGGAGGCAGAGGTGGCAGTGAGCCGAGATCACACCACTGCACTCCAGCCTGGGCAACAGAGTGAGACTCTGTCTCAAAAAAATAAAAATAGGCCAGGCGTGGTGGCTCAAGCCTGTAATCCCAGCACTTTGGGAGGCTGAGGCGGGCAGATCACGAGGTCAGGAGATCAAGACCATCCTGGCTAACACGGTGAAACCCCGTTTCTACTAAAAATACAAAAAAATTAGCCGGGCATGGTGGCGGGCACGGTGGCGGGCACCTGTAGTCCCAGCTACTCGGGAGGCTGAGGCAGGAGAATCGCTTTGAACTCGGGAGGCGGAGCTTGCAGTGAGTGGAGATCGCGCCACTGCACTCCAGCCTGGGTGACAGAGTGAGACTCCGCCTCAAAACAAAATAATAATAATAATAAATAAATAAATAAAAAATAAAAATAAAAATAAATAAACTGTATGGAAGGAGTCTGCATGCATGCATAAGAAATGCTTAGACTGTCATGTTTAGTGAAAAAAGGAAAAAACTGTAAAGTATATGATACGATCATAACTATGTAAAAAGATAACCAGAGGAAAAAGACCAAAAGAAACAACGTAAACACTGGCAGGAAGAGTGATTTGCTTTCTTCTTATCCTTCTCTATAATTTTCTATTTTTCTAAAAAGTGCAAAATGTTTTTTTCTTTTTTATCTTTAAGTATCAGTGTTCTTTTTTTTTTTTTTTTTTTTGAGACGGGGTTTCGCTCTTGTTGCCCAGGCTGGAGTGCAATGGCACGATCTCGGCTCACCGCAACCTCCGCCTCCTGGGCTCAAGCAATTCTCCTGCCTCAGCCTCCAGAATAACTGGGATTACAGGCATGTGCCACCACACCTGGCTAATTTTTTCGTTTTGTTTTGTTTTGTTTTTGGAGACGGAGTTTCACTCTTGTTGCCCAGGCTGGAGTGCAATGGCATGATATTGGCTCACCACAACCTCTACCTCCTGGGTTCAAGCAATTCTCCTGCCTCAGCCTCCCGAGTAGCTGGGATTACAAGCATGTGCCACCACACTCAGCTGATTTTTTTGTATTTTTAGTAGAGACCAGGTTTCTCCATGTTAGTCAGGCTGGTCTCAAACTCCCGACCTCAGGTGATCTGCCTGCCTCATCCTCCCAAAGTGCTGGGATTACAGGCATAAGCCACCGTGCCCGGCCCTAATTTTGTATTTTTAGTAGAGACGGGGTTTCTCCATGTTGGTCAGGCTGGTCTCGAACTCCCGATCTCAGGTGATCCACTCGCCTAGGCCTCCCAAAGTGCAGGGATTACAGGTGTGAGCCACCGCGCCCAGCCGGTATCAGTGTTCTTGTTGAAAGAAGTCATTATACCTGTCCTACATGAAACTACTTAGTTTCTATCAAGAATTAAATCACTAGACTGGTTTGAATCTGCAGCAATACTCAGCCAACACCCTGTAAAATTCCAGTTGTAACACAATTTGCTAGATCTCAAAGCAACTTCAAAGAGATGGCAGAAACTTCTCTTAAATGACTTTGTACAGCTCAGTTCACCATTATCTGAGTACTTGTTTATACCTGGCCTTATGCTGAAAGTAGGTATAAAATAAGTAAAAACAGACTCTTCCCCCAAGAAAGTCCCAGTTGAATAAAAGCCAAGAGGCTGACCCTGCCTGCTCAGGTAAAATTCAAGAGGGATAGAGACAAAATTAATCTTGAGAAAGAAACTACCCAAAGTCACAGGACTTACTTAAACCACACTTTGAGTCCCAAAATAGCAAATTTGTTCCCATAGCTCCAGCATAAACAAACTTAGCCACCAGAATTCCTACTTTCTAGTGTCAGACTAGGGTCCTGATTTATTGTGTTCTCTTACTGCAAACAACTCTGTTAGTAAAAAGTTACCACTTAGACTTTGCTATGCCAGCCACTCTACACAGATTATCTCTAATTTTTAGAACTTTGAAACATCAATGTTACTATTACCATTTTACAAACAAGAAAACTGAAATTCAGAAAAGTTATTTGCTAAGAAAATCTGGAGGGTTTAAACTTTGGAACAATATGTTTTAACTGCTGGTCCTCTCTCAGCAAACTTGGGACATGACCAAAATGAGAGACTCTCTAACCACACTTGGATCCTCCTGCTTAACTAGAAATCAAGAGACTCCACTCCTTTCTCTAGTGGAGCGACGGCACAGAGATCGCTGTGGAGATTCCATAGACAAGCCTGCTTTCTCAGCTGAACCAAAAATTAAATGAGATTCTTAACAATATGACCTACTGATTCTACAACCACGATTACACTCCTAAAGCCCCATCACGACTTCCCTGCCTTTAGGCACCTGTCTAATAAGTTGTTTCTTCTTTGCTGACTCTGGCATATTGTGAACGTGTTGAAACAGCTCTCTCAGTGCCTCTTCCGTATGGTGCTGGGTCTCCTCCTGGTGAGGGCAGGAATCTACCCGGTTCCGTTTCTGAGACTTTGCCAGCTGAAAGGACTTAGTATGACATGAAGCTATCAGGTCAAGGTCATCCTAAGGAAAATTTAAAAGAAGAGTAAATTAATATATCCTGCCAACTTTGTTTTGGGGTTCTTACAAATCCTGAAACAAAACAAGGGAGAGTGAGGACATGGTATACTCCTATACTCAGGAACAAGAAAAATCTTAACACTATTATCAGATAACAAGGAACCTATTAATATAGGTTATATTAATAGCCCACTCCCATGACCTGCCCAGAGAACCTAAGTGCATTTAGAATACTGCCACCAAGAGTTATATTTGTATAAGAGTTTAGTTTTTAAAGCATCTTTTAATTTCATTAATTTATTCAACAATTCAACAAGGTAAGCATGGAAAGTATTATGATTCCCATCTGACAGAGGAAAAAAACTGAGGTTAAACTGTAAGTTTAAAGTCATCTGGATACTAAAGTGACAGACCCACCTGGGAGCCCAAGGGCTCTGACTCTTGGCTAATACTCCTTCCCACACATGGCAACTTAATACGACAACTAGACAGCAGTGCTAGAGGAACAAAAACAGCTCTCTAACAAAAACCACACTCCAGTTAAACTAGTTGAAACCAAATACTGTTTTCCTGGTAACACTGAATATTTGCTGAATAAGAGGGAAAAACAAATAGGAGCAGAAAAAATAGCGCAAACGGACTGCTTAAGTTTCTAACCAAGACAGGATGAATAGAACTTGAAAATTTTAAGCACTCAAAAAGTGCTTGTAAAATTTTTAAATTCTCACTTTTTTTTTTTTTTTTCCAGAGCAGGAGTGGAAGTTTATTTAAAAAGGCTTAGAACAGGAAAGAAAGGAAAGCATGCTTGGAAGAGACCCAAGCAGGCACATAAAGGTCAAGTGCCTAACTTCTTTTTTAATTTTTTTGAGATGGGGTCTCACTCTGTCACCCAGACTGGAGTACAGTGTCACCATCTTGGCTCACTGCAACCTCCGCCTCCTGAGCTCAAGTGATCCGCCCACCTCAGCCTCCCGAGTAGCTGAGACTACAGGTACGTGCCACCACATCTGGCTAATTTTTTGCATTTTTGGTAGAGACTGGGTTTGGCCATGTTGCCCAAGCTGGTCTCAAACTCCTGATCTCAAGTGATCCGCCTGCCTTGGCCTCTGAAAGTGCTAGGATTACAGGCATGAGCCACCACACCCGGCCATAACTTCTTACTTTTAAAACTCAATGCTCATATCTAGGCTGGATGCAGTGGATCACGCCTGTAATCCCAGCACTTTGGGAGGCTGAGGCAGCCGGACTACTTGAGCCCAGGAGTTTGAGACCTGGGCAACATGGTGAAACCCCATCTCTACCAAAAATACAAAAATTAGCGGGCATGGTGGTGCATGCCTGTAGTCCCAGCTACTCAGGAGGCTGAGGTGAGAGGACCAGGGAGCCAAGATCATGCCACTGCACTCCAGCCTACCCAACAGAGCGAAACCCTATCTCAAAAAAAAAAAAAAAAAAAAATCATCATTATCATATCTAATCTTGTGAATAAGCATTATACATTTCCCTATCTATCTACGCTCATGTGGTCTCAAGTCTTTTAGCCATTTGATAGAGTTTTACCATACCAATGAACCTAAAATAGGAATGAATTACATAAAATTGTCCTTTCGTTCCTATAAAATATGTAACACATTTGCTATTCACAGATTATTTCTATCAGAAGGACTTTATGAAAAACCTTGAAACACAGGGTCTGTGTCATCACTCTTACGCAGAGGACACCATCTATCAGTGGAGAACCTCTGAAAGCAAATAAAAATAGTGTGGCGGGGGGCACTTATTTTTTCCAGAGACAGGGTCTTGCTGTGTTACCCAGGCTGGAGTGCAGTGGCACAATCAGCTCACTGTAGACTTGAATTCTCCCATCTCAACCTCCAGAGTCACTGGGATTACAGGCCTGAGCTACCACACCTCACATATGGAGCATTTGTATTCTAATACATAACTTACTTCTTAGTCTTCTTCATTATGGCAAAATGACTAAGTAATTTTGAGCTATAATACTAAAAACTTTTTATTTTCCATGGTTTTACTTTGACTTCATACTTTGTTTTAAAACTCCACAAATCTTAACGCTCTCCTTGTTTGGGTTAAGAGCAGATTCCTATTCTTACCTTTGATGCCTGAGTTCTGGATCCCAAATAGTGCAATCTGGCACACTCCCGAATGTAAGCAGGAGCCTGGGCAGGACATAAAAGAAAACAAAAACCCAGTGATTAGTAGGATATAACATTCTTTCAGGCCACAAGGACAGTGGTTCTCAAAACCATTTGACCAGCAGATTACTTTAGAAAAGCCAAAGATCCTCAAAATTCATAGCCCCTCCATGGCTTCCTTTCTCTTGCCACCAAATAGATACCTCAACAAATCTGATGGAAAAACTGTGAGAAGACACCAATGTAGTTGTTGCCGCTTTAAAAATCAAACATGGCATGTATATACTCAAATAAGCCAAAGACAAAAATATAGACATTTGTAGGAATGTTTCTATCTGACAAAAACCACCCCCTCAAATCCTTACAAATTACAAGTGGTCTCCAGATCACATTTTAAAATCACAGTGTAGAAAATATCATTTAACGTCTGTAATCTCAGCACTTTGGGAGGCAGAAGCAGGAGGATGGCTTCACCCCAGGAGTTTGAGACCAGCCTGGGCAACACAGGGAGACCCCCATCTCTACAAAAAATTACTAAAAAATGGCCAGCACGGTGGCTCATGCCTGTAATCCCAGCACTATGGGAGGCCAAGGTGGGTGGATCACCTGAGGTCAGGAGTTCGAGACCAGCCTGACCAGCATGGTGAAACCCCATCTCTACTAAAAATACAAAATTAGCCGGGTGTGGTGGCATATGCCTGTAATCCCAGGTACTCAGGAGACTGAGGCAGGAGAATCGCTTGAACCCAGGAGACAGAGGTTGCAGTGTGCCAAGATCGCACCATTGCACTCCAGCCTGGGCAACAAGAGCGAAACTCCGTCTCAAAAAAAAAAAATTACAAAAAAATTAGCCGGGCATGGTGGTGCATGCCTGTGGTCCCAGCTACTCAGAAGGCTAAGGGGGAGAATCACTTGAGCCCAGAAGTTCAAGGCTGCAGTGAGCCATGTTCATACCACTGCATTCCAGCCTAGGCAACAGAGCAAGACCCTGTCTCAAAAAAGAAAGAAAGAAATACCATTTAGAATTACTATGGAGTAGAACCCTGTGACAACTACCCTGATACTGTCTTAGCAGATGTGCAAAATAATACAACTACCACAGAGGAAAACTGGGTTGGTAACATCTAATAAAATTACATTTGCACTTACCCTTTTACCCAGAAACCTCACTACTGGTAACATATCCTGAGTATGTAACTCCAGAAATGCAAAACACACTTGTATAAGATTAATCAAAAAATTGGATACAACTCAAATGTTCTTTAACAGAGAACTGGTTGAATCAACTTTCATACATCCACACAATACAGTACTATGAAGAAAGGAAGGGAGAGGAGGCAGGGAGGGAAAGAAAGGAAAGGAAGGGAGGAAGAGAAAAAGAAAGGACGGAGAGAAGGAAGAAACACTTAATGAATTGATATGGAAGGATTTCTAGGATCCACTGTTGAGTGAGAAAAGTGAAGTAAATGTATATTTGTGTAAGAAAAAAACGGGAAATAGGAATATACACACAAATGTACATTTACTTGTTTTTATAAAAAGAAACACTAACAGGATAACCCAGAAAACAATGAAAATAATTAGAAAGGATTGAGATTTCTCTAAGTATATCTTTTAATGTGGTTTTGACCTTTTTTTTTTTTTTTTTTTGAGATGGAGTCTCACTCTCTCGCCCAGGTTGGAGTGCAACGGCCTGATCTCGGCTCACTGCAACCTCCGCCTCCCAGGTTCAAGTGATTCTTCCGCCTCAGCCTCCCAAGTAGCTGGGATTACAGGCACCCACAATCATGCTCGGCTAATTTTTGTACTTTTGTAGAGACGGAGTTTCACCCCGTCTTTGGGAGGCCAAAGCGGGTAGATCACTTGAGCCCAGGAGTTTGAGACCAGCCTGGGCAACATGGTGAGACCCATCCCTACAAAAAATACAAAAACTAGCCGGGTGTGGTGGCGCTCACCTGTAGACCCAGCTACTCGAGAGGCTGAGGTGGGAGGATCGACTGGTCCCAGGAGGCAGAGGCTGCTGTGAGCCCAGATCGTGCTACTGCACTCCAGCCTGGGTGACAGAGCAAAAATCTCCAAAAAAAGAAAAAAAAAAATCTGAAATTTGTAATATAAGAAAAAAAGAAATACAAATACAAAATAAAAGAAGCCAAGAAAAAGTTCCATAGTATTAAATCTGAATTGGTGGTATTAATATGAACTTACAATTGCTTTAAAAAAATGTTTTAATCTATTTCTTTGCCCTCAAGCAGCCTAGAAGCAATGACACACCAGAAACAATGAGTATACCTAGTATCATTCAGAAGCCAAGGTTCCCTGGAGAAATAATTACTCCAGATCTAGGCCAGCACAAGTACAAAGTGAGCTGGGAACATTTTATACCAGAAAGGAAACACTCAAAGACAATACAGTCCTGTCAAAAAGATGTAGAAGCCGGTTAACAAGGGCTATCACTGGCCAAATCTGGGATAATTTAAATATCAATTTTGTTTGTTTGTTTGTTTGTGACAGGGTCTCACTCTGTCACCCAGGCTGGAGTGCAGTGGCATAATCTCGGCTCAGTGCAACCTCCACCTCCCGGGCTCAAGCCATCCTACCACCTTAGCCTCTGAGTAGCTGGGATCACAGAAGCGTGCCATCACGCCCGGCTAATTTTTTGTATTTTTCATAGAGATGGGGTTTTGCCACATTGCCCAGGAGAACATCAACATTATAAGTAAAATTGACTAACACTTTGGAAAAATAAAAATCCATGAGTTTATATTAATATTCATTTTTAAAGGGAGAGAGAATGAGACAAAGAAAAGCTATTCTCCAAAGAAGAAATTCATCTTACAAAGGCTAAATGACAAAATTAGAAAATCTTTATTTTTAATACCCAATGTAATCATAGATTCCAGCAGGATTATCAATGGATGCTAAAACCATTATTAGGTAATCACTCTACAGGTTATTTACTAATTGCAAAGGGGAAAAAAATTTACCTTTATAACTGAAAGATCTGGCAGTTAGCAAAACTAACATCATGAAGAGAGAAAATCAAACAATCTGTATCTCCTCATGTGAGGCAATGTGACGCACACAAACATCACCTGTGAAGTATCTTTGCCAAAAATGCTTAATCTGAATCTGATTAAGACTCTAGACCTAGCTTCTACTTTACAGGAACTGCATGGAAGGTGATAGAGGAACAAGTTAAATAACTTAAGAAAACAATAAGACAAATTTAGAATGTGAGACATTCTACAACACAGTTAACTTGATGCTTCAACAAATGACATGAAGAAAAGGCATGAGTGTGTAGATTAAAAGTGTCATAATAATTAAAACCAGTACAGAAACTTTGATTGGCCTATACTGAAAAAAAGTATGAAATACATTCTTAGGACAGTTGGGGAATTTGAATATGTACTGAAAGTTAGATGATAAGAAATTCTTGTTAGTTTCTTAGATGTAATAATAGTAGTGTGATTCTTTTTTTTTTTTTTTTTGAGACGGAGTCTGGCTCTGTCGCCCAGGCTGGAGTGCAGCGGCGCAATCTCAGCTCACTGAAAGCTCCACCTCCTGGGTTCACGCCATTCTCCTGCCTCAGCCTCCCGAGTAGCTAGGACTACAGGTGCCTGCCACTGCGCCTGGCTAATTTTTTGTATTTTTAGTAGAGATGGGGTTTCACCGTGTTAGCCAGGATGGTCTCGATCTCCTGACCTCATGATCCGCCCACCTCGGCCTCCCAAAGTGCTGGGATTACAGGCGTGAGCCACCGCACCCGGCCAGTAGTGTGATTCTTAAGAGAATATTTTTATTATTGGGAGATGCATACTTAAGCACTTAGGAATGAAGTATCATGGTGTCTGCAATTACTTTTAGTGATTCAGCCAAAAAAGTGTATGAACATATATATAGAGAGATAAAGCTAATATGTAATATGGCAAAACGATAACATTTGTTGACACTGGGGGAGAGTTATATGAGTATTCACTGTTTTACTCTTTTAACTTTTCTCTATATTTGCAATTTTTCAAAATAAAGGTTTTCAAAGAGTCTCATGACAAAAACATTATGATATGTATAGTTTCTTTTTTTTTTTCTTTTTTTTTTTTTGAGATGGAGCCTCGCTCTGTTGCCAGGCTGGAGTGCAGTGGCGCAATCTTGGCTTACCACAACCTTTGCCTCCCGGGTTCAAGTGATTCTCCTGCCTCAGCCTCTAAGTAGCTGAGACTACAGGTGCCCGCCACCACGCCCGGCTAATTTTTGTAGTAGAGACGGGGTTTCACCATGTTGACTAGGCTAGTCTTGAACTCCTGACCTCAGGTGATCCACCTGCCTTGGACTCTCGAAGTGCTGGGATTACAAGTGTGAGCCACCACACTCTGCCAATTTAATTTCTAAATTGAAAAACTATAAAACGGAGCTTAAGACCAACAGAAATTTTCTCCAAACAAGAATATATTATATCTATTCTGTAAACTTCATTTAAAAAAAAGAAAGAAGGCCAAGAGCGGTGGCTCATGCGTGTAATCCCAACACTTTGGGAGGCCAAGGCAGGAGAAATGCTTGAGCCCAGGAGTTCAATACCAGCCTGGGCAACATGGTAGTACCCTGTCACCACAAATAACAGAAAAATTAGCCAGGCATGGTGGCACACACCTGTCCCGGCTACTTGGGAAGCTGAGGTGGGAGGATCGCTTGAGCCTGGGAAGTCAAAGCTGCAGTTAGCAGACAGCACTACTGCACTCCAGCCTGGGGGGCAGAGTGAGACCCTGTCAAAAGAAAGAAAATAAAGAAGGAAGGAAGGGAAAGGGGAAGGGGAAGGGGAAAAGGAAGGGGAAGGGGAAGGGGAAGAGAAAGGGGAAGGGAAGGGAAGAGAAGGGGAAAGGCAAGGGGAAGGGAAGGGGAAGTGGAAGGGGAAGGGAAAGGGAAAAGAAGGGAAGGGGAAAGGGAAGGGGAAGGGGAATGGAAGGGGAAGGGAAGGGGAAGGGGAAGGAAGGGGAAGGGGAAGGAAGGGGAAGGGGAATGGAAAGGAAGGGGAAGGGAAGGGAAAGGGAAGGGGAGGGGAAGGGGAAAGGGAAAGGAAGGGGAAGGGAAGGGAAGGGGAAGGGAAAGGAAGGGGGAGGGAAAGGAAAGGGGAAGGGAAGGGGAATGGAAGGGAAGGGGAAGGGAAGGGAAAGGAAGGGGAGGGGGAGAAGAAGGGGAAGGGGAAGGGAAAAGGAAGGAGAAGAGGAGGGGTAGGGGAGGAGAAGGGAAGGGGAAAGGAAGGGAGGGGGAGGGGGAGGGAAGGGGAAGGGAAGGGAGGGGGAGGGGAAGGGAAGGGGAAGGGAAGGGGAAGGGAAGGGGAAGGGAAGGGGAAGGGAAGGGGAAGGGAAGGGAAGGGGAAGGGGAAGGGAAGGGAAAAGGGAAGACAGGGAGGGAGGGAGGAAGGAAGGACGGATGGACGGACAAGACAAAAAGAGGAGAGGGGAGAGGAAGAGGGGAGGGGAGGGAAGAGAAGAAAAAGGGAAGGAAGGAAGGAAGCGAGAGAGGGAAAGAAAAGGAAAGAAACAACAAAAACCACCATCCCCAAAGATGCTATAAGCTGAAAAAATATCCAGAAAGGGTGCCAGGCTTAGACAAATAGGCTTACATGAAAGTCTGAGGTCTTAAGTATTTTACAATTCATAGAGAAACAACAAAAGGACTGCTCAAGTATTGGAAATTGGCCTTAACTGTATATACGTTGTAAATCCCTAGGAAGAGATGTGGTGTTGGGAAGAGTTAAACCAGACTGAGAGAGATGGACTGATAACAGTAGAGGACAGAACTAGTAATAGTTAAGAATTTTAGGAAAAATGATAAAGCAGGAACATAGCAAGACCTCATCGCTACAAAAAATTAAAAACTAGCCAGGTGTGGTGGCATGAGCCTGTGGTCCCAGCTAACCAGGAGGCTGAAGTAGGAGGATCACTTGAGCCCAGTGAGCTGTGATCATGCCACCACACTCCAGCCTGGGTGACAGAGTGAGACTATCTCAAAAAAAAAAAAAAAAATAGCCCGGGTGCGGTGGCTCACGCCTGTAATCCCAGCAGTTTGGGAGGCCGAGGCGGGTGGATCAGGAGGTCAGGAGATCGAGACCATCCTGGCTAATATGGTGAAACCCCGTCTCTACTAAAAATACAAAAAAAATTAGCCGGGCGTGGTGGCAGGCGCCTGTGGTCCCAGCTACTCGGGAGGCTGAGGCAGGAGAATGGTGTGAACCCGGGAGGCAGAGCTTGCAGTGAGCCGAGATCACGCCACTGCACTCCAGCCTGGCGACAGAGTGAGACTCCATCTCAAAAATATAAATAAATAAAAATAAAAAATAACAGATGCTGATGAGGATGTGAAGAAAAGGGAACTCTTATACACTGTTGGTGGGAATGCAAATTAGTATAGCCATTATGGAAAGCAGGATGAAGATTTCTCAAAAAACTAAAAATAGAACTACCATATAATACATCAATCCCACTACTGGGTATTTATTCAAAGGGAAGAAAATCAGTTTTCAAAGGAATATCTGCATCCCCATGTTTATTGCAGCACTATTCACAATAGCAAAGATATGGAATCAACGTAAGTGTCCATCAATGGATGAATGATAAAGAATATGTGGCGTATAGACACAACGGAATACTATTCCGCCATAAAAAAAGAACGAAATCCTGTCAGTTTGCAGCAACATGGATGGAACTGGAGGCTATTAAGTGAAATTAACCAGGCACAGAAAGACAGATATCACATGTTCTCATTCATATGTAGGAGCTAAAAAGTGGATCTCAGGTTGGCTGCGGTGGCTCACACCTGTAATCCCAGCACTTTGGGAGGCTGAGGCAGGCGGTCAGGAGTTAGAGACCACCCTGGCCAATATGGTGAAAACCTGTCTCTACCAAAAATACAAAAATTAGTCCAGTGTAGTGGGCTGCGCCTGTAATCCCAGCTACTCGAGAGGCTGAGGCAGGAGAATCGCTTGAACCCGGGAGACGGAGGCTGCAGTGAGCTGAGATTGCACCACTGCACTTCAGCATGGGTAACCAGAGTGAAAACTCCATCTCAAAAAAAAAAAAAAAAAAAAAAAGTGCATCTCATGGTGAGGGAGAAAAAGAAAAGAAAAGAAAAAAAAAATTGATCTCATGGAGGTAGGGAGTAGAATAATAGTTACCAGATGCTGGGATAGGTGTTAGGGGTGAGGGTAAAGAGCGGTTGGTCAATAGGTACAAACACGTAGTGAGATAGAAGAAATACATTCTAACACTTAATAGCAAAGCAGGATGACTATAGTTAACAATAACGTATGGTATATTTCAAAATAACTAGAAGAGGGGACTTGAAATGTTCCCAACACATAGAAATGACAACTATTCAATGTGATGGATACTTTACATACCCTGACTTGATCATTGCACATTCAATCCAAGTAACAAAATATCATATGTACCCCATAAATATGTACAAATATTATGTGCCAACAAAAAGTTTACCAAAAAAATCATATGCTAAGGTTGCTAAGATCCACTATAAGAATAAATCTATCTGTGAAACTGTGAAGAAGAAAAAAGAAATTCGTGCATAGTATACATAAGGGTTTGGTACTAGCCACCGTTTCAGGCATGTACTCGGGGCTTTGGAACATATCTCCCATGGATAAGAGGGAACTACTATATAATGAAAACTATAAAATACTGCTGAAAGGAATTAGAGAAAACATAAATAAAAGGAAAAATATCCCATGTTCATATTATTGGATAAGATTGCTAAGATGTCAATACTACTCAAGGCAATCTACAGGTTCAATACAATCCCTATCAACCTTAGAAACATCAAAATACCAATGAGGTTTTTTGCAGCAAAGATAGAAAATCCATCCTAAAATTCATATGGAATCTCAAGGCATCTTGAACAGCCAAAACAATGTTAAAAGTGAAGAACCAACCTGGAGGACTCGAGCTTCCTGATTTCAAAATTTACTGCAACACCTTTACAACATTTACTAATCACACCACCATGGTACTGGTATAAAGTCAGATAAGTAGACCAATGGAATAGACTAGAAAGCCAGAAATAAACTCTTACATATATATTCAAATGCTTTTCAATAAGAGGATGAAGACCAATGGAGAAAGGACAGTTTCTTCAACAAATGGTGCTGGGAAAACCATATAACCACATGCAAAAGAATGAGGTTGGACCCTTACCTAACACCAGAAACAAAAATTAACTCAAAATGGGTCAAAGACATAAATATAAGACCTAAAACTATAAAAACTTTTAGAAGAAAACATAGGGCAAAAGCTTCATGACAATGGATTTGGCAGTGATTTCTTGTATATGATACCAAAGGCATAGGCAACAAGAGAAAAAATAAACAAATCAGACTTTATAAAATCTTTTAAAATTTGCACATCAAAACACACTATCAACAAAGTAAAAAGGCAACCCACAGAATAGGAGAAAATATTTGTCCATATAGCTGATAAAGGATGATATCTGGAATATAAAGGGATGTCCATTAACTGATGAACAGATAAGCAAAATGTGGTATATACACACAGTGGAATACTACACACCCTTAAAAAGGAAGGAAATCCTGTCACATGCTACTGCGTGGATGAACCTTGAGCACACTATGCTAGTATAAATAAGGCAGTCACAGAAAGACAAATACTGTATAAGTCCACTTGCATGAGGTACTCAGAGTAGTCAAATTCATAGAGATGGAAAGTAGAATGGTGGTTGCCAAGGATGGGAGGAAGGTTATGCAGAGTTACTGTTTAATGGGTACAGAGTTTCAATTTTGCAAGATGAAGAGTTCTGGAAATGGATGGCGATGATGGCTACACAACAATGTGAATGTACTTAATGCCACAGAACTGTACACTTAAAAATGGTTAAGATGGCAAATTTTATAAGTATTTTACTGCAAGAAAAAAAGAAACCAGAACTGGATGATCTTGGAAACTTTCCGCCTCTCCAGATGGCAAAAGATGCTAAAATTGGCACACGCCTGTAATCCCAGCACTTTGGGAGGCTGTGGCAGGAGGATTGAACCCAGGAGTTCAACACTAGCCTGGGCAACATGTTGAAACCCTGTCTCTACAAAAAATACAAAAATCAGCCAGGTGTGGCAGTGTATGCCTGTGGTCCCAGCTACTGGGGAGGCTGAGGTGGGAGCATCACTCGAGCCCAGAAGGTTGAGGCTGCAGTGAGCCAAGACTGTACCAATGCACTCCAGCCTGGGCGACAGAGTGAGACCTTGTCTCAAAAAAAAAGATGCTAAAATTAAGAGATTCACTATCAAGGAAGTATACACTAAAGAAAAGGTCAAGGATGTGACTGTGCTACCTTTTGATAAAACCTTAGAAACATCAAAAGATCAGAGTATTCAATCATACGAAGGGCCCTTTCAAGAGAGTAAGAGTGTACCTCACAGATCCTCTCAATTAAACCAGAAAGCCTTTAGGAAGCTTAAAGGTACTGTCCCTTAGGTTTCTCAGCAGGTGACCAAGGTAGGAAAAGATTTATCTTCAAAAGATTTGTATATGTGGCCTTTGTCTAATGGAATGAATCCCAATGAAATCCACAGAAGACCTACAAAAAAGTTCTTAGAAAATTGTCAGCAGAAACACAGCCTGTTTGGATTGAAAGGGCCAAAGAATACAAAATGACCCCCAAAACTCTACTGGCAGACCCCCAAAACTCTACTGGCAGTAAGCAGGCAGGATAAAACTACCCAGCTGCCACATGTGCTGCCTTTGTGAAAAAGGAAGAATGGCTCAGAGGGTGGAGCCAGTTACCCAGAGGACACAGCCCTACTCAGCCTCCTATTCCTATTCCTTTCCACCATAGTGGTTGTTACCCGCTGAGTTTTGCCACTGTCCATTCTGGTTTGCAGTCCCATTCAGGACCTTTTTCTCATTTAGTCATCTTTATAGCCCCACTTAGGATCCCACCTTGCTCCATTTTCTTTGTCCTGTTACCAACCAAATGCTATCCCTTACCTACCTTAAAAAGTTTCTGGGAGTGTTTAATCATAAAAGCCATCCCACTGTTTAACTTTGTGATATTCTCCTGAAGGTCATTTGCAGTGACCTATTCAGAGGAAAAGAAACCAAACAATGGACATTAAGAGCTAGAAAGTAGTACTTACCAATAAGCTTGTTCTTTCAAATGTATGAAGTTTCTATCCCTAGCCTAGGTGCGTCTAATACAATGTTTAATTCTGGGAAGACTTTTTGGTTCATCAGGATATGACATAATCTAGAAAAACAATGTGTCCCTGAAGTGACGAGGAAATCCTTGAAAACCAATTTTCATTTCCTAATTCTGCTTGAAAATTAGACATGTAAACAAAATTGGCAAGGAAAATCTAGTCTAGGATTCAAAATGGGCAGAAAAAACAGAATCTGTTCCAGCTATCAAGGACACCACTGCCTCTTTAGAAAACTAGAGTTTCTCCAAAGACAAAAAAGAATGGTCACTACTGATACCAAAGGTGACATCTGTTTCTTAAAAACACAGTAAAATTACTGGGCGCGGTGGCTCATGCCTGTAATCCCAGCACTTTGGGAGGCCGAGGCGGGCAGATCACGAGGTCAGGAGATCGAGATCATCCTGGCTAACACAGTGAAACACCGTCTCTACCAAAAATACAAAAAATTAGCCGGGCGTGGTGGCGGGCGCCTATAGTCCCAGCTACTCTGGAGGCTGAGGCAGGAGAATGGCGTGAACCCGGGAGGCAGAGCTTGCAGTGAGCTGAGATCCCACCACTGCACTCCAGCCTGGGCGACAAAGCAAGACTCTGTCTCAAAAAAACAAACAAACAAACAAAAAACACAGCAAAATTGTCATTGATTCCCTTCCCTTGCTTCTCCTGTCTTTTTTAAGTACTTCAGTAACTCTACTATCCCAAAGCCCTCATTTTCAACATGTATCTTTGTTACTTTATCTGTTTGCTTTTAAATACTTTTTTTTTTTTTTTTTTTTTAGAGATAGGGTCTCGCTTTGTTACCCAGATTGGAGTACAGTGGTGCAATCATAACTCACTGCAGCTGCAAACTTCTTGGCTCAAGCGATCCTCCCGCCTCAGCCTCCCAAGTAGCTGGGAGTATAGGCATCTGCCACCATGTCCAGCTTTTCTTTTCCTTTTGTAGAGACAAGGTCTCAAGGTTTCACTGTGTTGCCCAGGCTGGTCTCAACCTCCTGTCCTCAAGCAATCCTCCTACCTCAGCCTCCCAAAGTGCTGTGATTACAGGCATAAGCCACCACTTCTTTTTATAACCACAGTTTTCTCACTGCTTTTCTATAGTCTTGGTTAGCTGGTTCTAAAATTCCTTCATTATAAGGCTTGATCTCCTTAATATGGACAAATGTTGATGTGTCTTCTGCTCCCCCTACTCACCCCCAGAGGCTCCTCCTGACCCAGAACTTTATTATTTTTTCACTAGTTATTTGTTAAGTAAAATGTTTCACACAATCTCTCTCCTTTACCTTCCTTTTCTCATTTCTTATAATCTCAAAAATTTTTTATAAATTACTATAACCTATTTCTATTATCTTCCCAACAGCCTTGTGGAGTACGTAGTAAAGCTATTACAGTAAGTCCTCACTTAAGGCATCAATAGGTTCTTGGAAATTATGACGTTAAGTGAACTGACATACAGCAGGTCCTCGAATAACATCATTTTCTTCAACATCTTTTCATTATAACATTGATGAGAAAAATAATTTGTTTTGTTATAGGTTATTTTGATTTAAGTTTCAGTTTCCAAGAACCTATCAACGATGTTAATAGGTTGAGGACTGACTGTATTATGCCCAGTTACAGAGGAAAAGCCTATGCATAGAAAAGGTAAAAGACTAAACAAACAAAAAATGGCTTGTAGACAGCTGTTTAAAAAATAAAAGGTAAAAGGCCAGGCGCGGTGGCTCAAGCCTGTAATCCCAGCACTTCGAGAGGCAGCAGCGGGTGGATCACCTGAGGTCAGCAATTCGAGACCTGCCTGGCCAACATGGCAAAACCCCATCTCTACTAAAAATACAAAAATACAAATATTAGCCAGGAATAGTGGCGCACGCCTGTAGTCCCAGCTGCTCAGGAGGCTGAGGCAGGAGAATTGCTTGAACCTGGGAGGCAGAGATTGCAGTGAGCTGAGATTGCACCACTGCACTCCAGCCTGGGCAATAGAGCAAGACTCCGTCTCAAAAAAAAAGGTAAAAGACATAGGTAACATCGCTGCTGTGTGGCTTCCAACCCACCTATCCTGGCTCACAACCCCATCACATAGTAAAGCCATATTATAAGTGGGCAGGAATACGAGCTATGTACCTCCAGGTCAACAAGTTGTTTAAAAGACTTTAGATGAGGCTACAGTGAGCAGTGATTGTGTTACTCTCCTCCAGCGTGGGCAACAGAACGAGACCCTGTCTCAAAAAAATAGAAAAAATGACTTCAGAGAATTTATTTCTCTGTGTTTTTATCCCTCAGGCATTTAAAAAAAAAAAGAGAGTGAGTTTATTTCTCATGTAAGTCACTGAGAAGACCATCGTCTCCATAATAAGAAGCAAGTTCAGCTTTATCCAAGGAGACTATATATCTACAGGAAATAGAAAAGTCAGGACAAGGCAGGCTTGCTCCAAGTGTCATCTCATCTATAAATCCATAAGCTTGGTGACATTATCCCATAAGATCACACAACTCTATTCTAATTTTATAACATTTGATCTTCAGAAACTAATTTGATTTCCCAAGAAGGCTTTCCTGTTAAGGATTCCACGCTGACCAGCCAAAATAAGTATTCTAGTTGATTCAGTAGTTATAATTTCCCACTAAGAGTTTCCACTAATACAATGCCATGATAGGTTTACCAGAGATTGATTTATAAGTCAGGTTAGCAGGAATTGGCCCTCTCAGGTCTGATGACTCTTCAATGAACTAATAAAGTAAGTTCCCAACCTCATAAAGCTGAAGGCTAGACCTTGGACCCCTGATAATCTCACCAATGTACAGCCATAGAATGAGGCCCAGCCCAAGAAAACCAAGCAATCTTTACTCTTCCCATCAACACTCACATTTTTTGGCCACAGGACGTGGGGTGCAAACATAAGGGCAAGGTTATGGGCTGACATCTTGTTCTTGTCTTGTTTCTTTGCTGTCTGGTATAGGAGATCAAGCAATAACTTCAGCAAATTACGATTAGGAGGAGGGAGAATGAGGAAGAGCAACTGGAGAGCCTCAATTTGCCGGTCCTTGTCTGGTATATTGGTCTTGTTTCCTTTATCATCAAACTGCATCAAATCTTGAGGACAAAAGAGAATTTGCAAAGTGGGGAGAAAATATTAGCAAGAAAAATCAGTGCTATCACCATTATCCTCCCCTCAACTCCCATCAAAGAAAGGGGGAAAAAAGATTCAGGCAGAAACACAATTCAAAGATTACAGCAAAACATAATAACAAAATAATGTCAATGCAATTCAACAATAAAAAGATCAAAAAACATGGTTTTTGTTTTGTTTTGTTTTGTTTTGAGAGAGAGTCTCACTCAGTCACCCAGGCTAGGGTGCAGTGACACAATCTCAGCTCATTGCAACCTCCGCCTCCCAGGTTCAAGCGATTCTTCTGCCTCAGCCTCCTGAGTAGCTGGGACTACAGGCGCCCGCCACCACGCCCGGCTAATTTTTTGTATTTTTAGTAGAGGCGGGGTTTCACCGTGTTAGCCAGGATGGTCTCAATCTCCTGACCTTGTGATCCGCCTGCCTCAGCCTCCCAAAGTGCTGGGATTACAGGCATGAGCCATCACACCTGGCCAAAATTTTTTTTAATGTGTACAAGATTTGAATAGACATTCCTTCAGAAGGTATACAAGTGGCCAAGAAGGCTTTGTATGTTCAGTATCATTAGCCATCAAGAAACTATAAATCAGGCCGGGCACAGTGGCTCACACTTGTAATCCCAGCACTTTGAGAGGCCGAGGCGGGCAGATCACAAGGTCAGAAGATGGAGACCATCCCAGCTAACACAGTGAAACCCATCTCTACTAAAAATACAAAAAAATTTGCCCGGCATGGTGGTGCACGCCTGTAGTCCCAGCTACTCAGGAGGCAGAGGCAGGAGAATGGCGTGAACCCGGGAGGCGGAGCTTGCAGTGAGCCGAGATCATGCCCCTGCACTCCAGCCTGGGCAACAGAGCAAGACTCCATCTCAAAAAAAAAAAAAAACACAACAATAAAAACAAACTATAAATCAAAACCACAATGACATACCACTTCATACCCACTACAATGGCTATAACTACAAACAGATTGACAATAAAAAATGTTGGCAAAGATGCAGAGAAAATTAAACCCTCCTACATTGCTGGTGGGAATATAAAATGATATAACCACTTAGAAAACATTTTGGCAGTTCCTCAAAAAGTGAGAGTTACCATTTGACCAAGAAATTCCATTCCTAGGTATATACCCAAGAGAAATAAACACATATCCAAGTCAGGCGCAGTGGCACATGCCTGTAACCCCAGCGCTTTGGGAGGCCAAGGTGGGCAGATCGCTTGAGCCCAGGAGTTCAAGCCCATTCTGGGCAACATGGTGAAACCCCATCTCTATATTAAAAAAAAAAAAAAAAAAAAAGATCCACACATGCCTTTGATAATGCTACTCACTCCACTTTTCCCCACTCAGATATTTTACAGCTAAAAGAAAAATGAAAATGAAAAATGAGAATGAATATGTCCTTATTCACAAGCTGCTCCTTATAACAGGCAGCTCCTAATAGAGTCAGAATTATTGGTTCTTCCCTAACAGACTAAAAAGGTTATCAATGAAAACAGTCCCTTGGATAATGAGAATTTCAAAGGACACTAATAACCATTTGAGTACAACTCACATAGATGTAAAAATGATTACAGTGTGTTATTTAAGCTATTTAACCTCAATAATTCCAGGTTTAGGAAGGGCAGGTAACATTTCTAGAAAATGTTCCCTGTTAATATGAAACTGAAAACAAAAATTATTTCCAGTTATCAGCAAGGCATATGAAAGGCTACAACTGTGCCACACCTCAGTATGTTCTCAAAGAACAGTCAATCACAGGGTAGTGGAAGGGAGGATTTCAAATATTGCACTAAATGAATGAACTGAACTGGAAAGCAAACAAAACAAGCATCCTTCATGTTAACACTTGTAAAAAGAATATTTTCCAAATCTTTTTCAAAGGTCTAATATCTTTATTTCTCCCCAAAATAACTGTAAAATTGTATAACATTCTAGTAATATTTACTCATTGCATCATTTGGATTGCTACTAAAAGTGCTAAAAAAAAAACTAATCATATTAGATTTTTTAAATTCAACACTTGTTTAAGTAGTAAAAATTATTCAAAAGGAAAAAATATTCTATTTCTTTTCTATATAATTAGAAGAAACAGGAAAAATACTCAGGGGCAGGAAACTAAGCAACTGCAGTAATGGATATTGATGCTGTGAACACTTAGAGCCCATAGCAGCATAACAGACGTGCAATTTAAGAATGAATTCCCTACCACATGGGTATAAAGCAGTATGAAGAAACTATTTATGAGCTGAAAATGGATCATTCTCCAAGATACAGTAAGTGAAAAAAGCAAACCACAGAACCATGTGTGTAACCTATTACATAAAAATAGGAGAAAAGGAATATATGTATTTGTTTGGAAGTACACAAAATATCTCTGGAAGGATACTTTAGAAATCAGTAACGCTGGTCTGGGGGCTGCGGCTCATGCCTGCAATCCTAGCACTTTGGGAGACTGAGGAGGGAGGATCACCTGAAGCCAGGAGTTTGAGACCAGCCTGGGCAACAGGCTTTCTTTTTAAAAAAAAAAAAAAAAATTTTTTTTAAATCAGTAACACTAACCAGTGTTACTGGTGTTGGGGACTGGGTGAACTGGGTGTTGGGGAACAAGTGTAGGAGAGGTTTTTACTGTATATTATTTGAATCATCTGAATTTTGAACTATGTGTTTCTAAGAAAACAAATAATAATTTTTTTAAAAAATAAATTTTCTTGGCTGGGCGCGGTGGCTCACATCTGTAATCTCAGCACTTTGGGAGGCCGAGATGGGCAGATCACGAGATCAAAAGTTCGAGACCAGCCTGGCCAACATGGTGAAATCCCGTCTCTACTAAAAATACAAAAATGAGCTGGGCGTGGTAGCGCATGCCTGTAGTCCCAGCTACTCGGGAGGCTAAGGCAGGAGAATCACTTGAACCCGGGAGGCGGAGGTTGCAGTGAGCCGAGATCGCACCATTGCGCTCCAGCCTAGTGGTGACACAGCAAGACTCAGTCTCAAAAAAACAAACAAACAAAATTTCCAAGAGTAGAGATGTCCTCAACTGAGGCATAGAAATACTGAGCAAAAACCCCAAACCAAGGCAAAAATACCAAACCTATAAACATCTGAAATATATGAATCAATCCAATGAAAAGCATACATTTATTAAGCAACTAAAACGGGTTGGGCACAGTGGCTCACGCCTATAATCCCAGCACTTCAGGAGGCCAAGGTGGGCAGATCACTTGGGCCCAGGAGTCTGAGTCTGGGCAAACATGGCGAAACCCCATGTCTACAAAAACTACAAAAAAAATTTGCCAGGCGTGGTGCCGCACGCCTATAGTCCCAGCTACTTGGGAGGCTGAGGTGGGAGGCTCACCTGAGCCCGGGAGAGCAAGGCTGCAGTGAGCCAAGGTTGCACCACTGCACTCCAGCCTAAGTGACAGAGTGAGATCATGTCTCCAACTAAAATGTTCAACACACTACTCGAGGATCTATCAGAGATTCAAAAATAAATAAAACTCGGACAACATCTTACTACCAGCTCCTTATCTCAATACAAAGCTTATTTATCAAGAAAGCCATTCAATTAAAATTAACTTTAACTAGCCAATACCTATGAGTACCCAGAGAAGTCCAGCAACATCACGAAATCTTAACCAATATTAATAGAAGTATTTCTGTGGGTCACAAGCAACAGAAATTTCCTAGGAACTTTACTAAATTGAAAGAAATGTATTTACATCTCCTTCTTACTTCCTATACTCACCAGCGATTTTGAGGTGTGCATTGAAGTGTTTATGTGTCAGCAGAGGCTCCGGCAACTCTCCTAGAAACATCTTCAGCAAAGTGGCAACATCATTTGAGTGAAATTCCCCTGATTCCAAGTCAATGTCAGTTCCATTATTGAGAGCATCCCTTAAAATCTGCTGTCGGACACTATTACCCGGTACTCTAAACAAACCCTCTACTCGCAAGTCTGTTTAGCATAAAACAAAGCAGAAGACAGGCAAAAAGGAAGCAGAAAGATTATGATTAAAATACATGGTCTAAAGACTACTTTACACTTAAAAGACCCTTCACAAAGCCTTTCAAGTAAGTTTTTGTCTTTTTTCACCAGGGTAGTTTAGAACCTACTGACCTCCTGAGGAGACGTATCTGAATGTCCCTGAGCATTTGGAGATCTTCCAAACTAAAAGGCAGTTCTCCTGGGAGTCATTCAATCTCCTGAGGTATGGATAGACCATCTGAATTTAACCCAATCAACGGTCAGGAATAGCTTGAAAAATAAACTTTAGAAAAGCCAAATCTCCCTAAAGGCCTCTTCTTGTTTATCCCAGACTTCGTTTGGAGGCGCTACATACATCTGTGGATGTTTGTGGCTCTTGTAAACTGTTTTCCCAGCCCAGAATAAATCCAGAGTCTCTGCATTGCTCCAGGAATTAGAACTCTAAAGTGTCAAATTCCTAAGAGATTCCCAGAAGCTTTAGGGTCATCCCAACTAAACTATTCGTCCCTAGGCCAGGCGCAATGGCTCATGCCTATAATATCAGCACTTTGGGAGGCCTAGGCGGGTGAATCACTTGAGCACAGTAGTTCAAGACAAGCCTAGGCAATATGGCAAAACCCCATCTCTACAAAAAACTACAAAAAGTAGCTGGGTGTGGTGGTGCAAGCTTGTGATCCCAGTTACTAGGGAGGCCAAGGTGGGAGAATCACCTGAGCCCGAGAGGTCAAGGCTATAGTGAGCGTGGGTGCACCCCAGGCCTGGGTGACAGAATGAGACCTTGTCTCAAAAAAAAAAAAGTAAAGAGTGTGTTTTAATCATAGAATTCTGGAGAAAAAGGGTACCATGCTCTCTTAAATAAATGCAACAATTCTTTAGGGACAATGTATTTTTCCAGAAGTGTCTCTCTGAGGCAAGAGGTAAATGTGACTTCATAGACACGGTCTAATTTATATACACTTTGAGAGTATAAAACAAATGAATATATGAGATGAAGTTTAAAAGGAAATATATTTAAAAACATGCCACCCGAAATTAACACTGGTTAGTTCCTTTGTTGATGGTTAATTGGCACCTACTAACTCAAGGCAGTTAGCTCTCAACAGAAAACAGAATTTTTCATTAAACAAAGAATGATAAAATTTCAAGTAGTCTTACTTTTGTGTAGATACTCAATCAGTTGGTATATCTGGGCAATGCCTTCCTCCGTCAGTGGAGACCCAAATATCACTCCTTTTTCTGAAAAACCATATGATATGACAGGGCTATATTTCACACAAATAGTACAAAATCATCATACCTAAAACCACTCAAGCATCCTATTTTACAATTCAGCAAGCGTTTTCACATGGTCAGTAAACAAAAACCTTAGAACTGGAAGTGCACCAGAAAACGCAAGCAGGACAACTCTCAATCAGCTCTCTCTAAGTTCAATATTAGACTGTAGGTTCCCTGAAGGGAAAGACCATCTTCTTATTTAAGTAAGAAGTATATATCTAGTAAGTAAGAAGGAGATATCTAGCATGTTAGTATTTAATTTAACAAACAAACAGAAGGCCAGGCATGGTGGCTCACACCTGTAATCCCAGCGCTTTGGGAGGCTGAGGTGGGAGGACTGCTTGAGGCCAGGAGTTTGAGACCAGCCTGGGCAACATAGTGAGACCCCATCTCTACAAAAAATAGAAAACAGTCAGGCATGGTGTCATGCACCTGTAGTCCCAGCTAGTGGTAGGCTGAGACAGAAGGATAGTTTGAGCCCAGGAATTCAAGGCTGTAGTGAGCTATGATGACACCACTGCACTCCAGCATCGGCAACAGAGTGAGACCCCATCCCTTAAAAAAAAGAAAATTCAAGCATTTTGTTCTATAGTCTCTAGCTATGTAACTTTGGTTTTTAAAGATTATTTTCACATATTAATAGGGCATGAAAATCAAGACGCCCCTGATAACTACCTAAGTTAATCATGTCATCTCTCAGGGACTAAAAATATTTGCTTTAGTTTAATTATTTATTTATCTAGACAGTTTTTATAGTTTGTATTACTATTACTCAAGGTGTTACTACTTATAAAAACTGAAAAAATGGCCAAAAAAATGCTTTCAGTTAATAGCAACTCTTCAGTGAATGTGTAGATGTTGAGAGAGAAGCCCAGGGAGCAGCTAAGGCCTGCCCACCCTTCACAGACACATCTCCTACCCTTTCGCTTGAGAGACATGAGAGACCGAAAGAATCCTGATGCTGGGCCGGCCCCGCCAGGCAACTTAAGGTCCACTTCCCCCATCAGCTGAGCCAACTCGGTTCCAGGTAAATCGATGAGCCTTGTGATATTGCTGACCACCAACTCAGTGAAAACCTCAGGTTTCTCATGTCGGAGTTTCTCCACAAAAAAGTCAGGATTAAAGATAATGGGCTGACCTCGAAGGGAAGAATCATTGCAGATCACAAAACTGCAGATGGCATCACTGAAAAACACAGAAGAAAATCTTTCGGGACATCATTTTTGTATGTTTCTTATGCACTACTCATTGGGTTATTTGGTCCTGACTCCACGCAAAGGCAGAGGTTTCCTTATAGTCAGCTTCCTTTAACTGAGCCAGATGCCCTTGAACACTGTTCCTTATAACCACAAAGCCTCACAGAAGGGAAGGCATTTACAGGTACATAAAACAGTAATTAATTCAGCTTTTCCCATGTCCACAAATAGGTTTTACTTTAAAATCCTTCAATTCTGGATGCCTCTGACCCATCCATCATCATCTAAGTCCAACCTCTGCTCAGAGAGGTTCTTCTCTCCAGGGCTCCTGATCTTAGCTGGTTCTCCACTCTTACATTACATCGGGCCATACTCCTGGCAAAGCTCCTTTGAATCTCAGAAATATTTTCTTCCCTGTTCTTTGTTTCCCAATGCCTACTATACCCCTGTATTAGTCCATTTTCATACTGCTATGAAGAAATACTCAAGACTGGGTAATTTATAAAGAAAAAGAGCTTTAATGGACTCACAGTTCCACATGACTGGGGAGGCCTCACAATCATGGCAGAAGGCGAAAGAGGAACAAAGGCACATCTTACATGGCAGCAGGCAAGAGAGTGTGTGCAGGGTAACTGCCCTTTATAAAACCATCAGATCTCATAAGACTTATTCACGTGGGGAAAAAACCACCTCATGATTCAATTACCTTCCACCGAGTTCCTCTCATGACATGTGGGGATTATGGGAGCTACAATTCAAAATGAGATTTGGGTGGGGACACAGTCAAACCATATCATTCTGCCCCAGCCCCTCCCAAATCTCACGTCCTCACATTTCAAAACCAATTATGCCTCCCCAACAGTCCCCCAAAGTCTTAACTTATTTCAGCATTAACTCGAAAGTCCACAGTCCAAAGTCTCATCTGGGACAAGCCAAGTCCCTTCTGCCTATGAGCCTGTAAAATCAAAAGCAAGTTAGTTACTTCCTAGGTACAATGAGGGTACAGGCATTGGGTAAATACACCCATTCCAAATGGGAGAAATTGGCCAAAACAAAGGGCTACAGGCCCCATGCAAGTCTGAAACCCAACAAGGCAGTAATTAAATCTTACAGCTCTGAAATAATCTCCTTTGACTCCACGTCTCACATCTAGGTCACGATGATGCAAGAGGTGGGTTCTCATGGTCTTGGGCAGCTCTGCCCCTGTGGCTTTGCTGGGTACATCCCCACTCCTGGTTGCTTTCAAGGCTGGCATTGAGTGTTTGCAGCTTTTCCACTGCAGTGCAAGCTGTCAGTGGATCTACAGTTCTGGGATCTGGAGGATGGTGGCCCTCTTCTCACAACCCCACTAGGCAGTGCCCCAGTGGGGACTCTGTATGGGGGCTCCCATCCCACATTTCTCTTCTTCTGAACTGCCCTAGCAGAAGTTCTCCATGAGGGCTCCATCCCTGCAGCACACCTCTGCCTTGAGGCATTTCCATACATCCTCTGAAATCTAGGCTGAGGTTCCCAAACCTCAATTCTTGACTTCTGTGCACCCACAGGCCCAAAATCACATGTAAGCTGCCAAGGCTTGGAGCTTGCACCCTGTGAAGCAATAGCCTGAGCTGTACACTGGCCCCTTTTAGCCATAGCTGGGACCCAGGGCACCAACTCCAGGGACTGCGCAAAGCAGCAAGGCCCTGGGCCCAGCCCACAATATCATTTTTCCTTGTAGGCCTCCAGGCCTGTGACGGGAGGTGCTGCTACAAAGGTCTCTGGCATGCCCTGGAGACATTTTCCCCATTGTCTTGGAAATTAGCATTTGGCTCCTCCTTATCTATGCAAATTTCTGCTGTCAGCTTGAATTTCTCTGCAGAAAATGAGTCTTTCTTTTCTACTGCAAATTTTTCAAACTTTTATGCTCTGCTTCCTCTTGAACACTTTGCCACTTAGAAATTTCTTCCACCTAAATCATCTCTCTCAAGTTCAAAGTTCCACAGATCTCTAGGGCAGGGGCAAAATGCCACCAGTCTCTTTGCATAGCAAGAGTGACCTTTATTAAGTTTCCAACAAGTTCCTCATCTCCATCTGAGACCACCTCAGTCTGGACTTCACTGTCCATATCACTATCAGCATTTTGGTCAAAGCTATTCAACAAGTCTCTAGGAAGTTCAAAACTTTCCCACATCTTCCTGTATTCTGAGCCCTACATAATCTCTAGGAAGTTCCAAACTTTCCCACATTTCCCTGTCTTCTGAGTCCTCTAAACTGTTCCAACCTCTGCCTGTTACTCAGTTCAAAAGTCGCTTCCACATTTTCAGGTATCCTTACAGTAGTACCCAACTCTACTGGTACCAATTTACTGTATTAGTCTGTTCTCACGCTGTTAATAAAGACATACCAGAGACTTGGTAATTTACAAAGGAAAGAGAGGTTTAATGGACTCACAGTTCCACATGGCTAGGGAGGCCTCACAATCATGGTGGAAGGTGAAGGGGGAACAAAGGTATGTCTTACATGGCAGCAGGCAAGAGAGCGTGTGCAGGGGAACTGCCCTTTATAAAAACATCAGCTCTTGTGAGACTTATTCACTGTCAAGAGAACAGCACAGGAAAAACCCACCCCCATGATTCAATTACCTCCCACTGGGCTCCTCCCACAACCGTGGGGATTATGGGAGCTAGAATTCAAGAAGAGATTTGTGTGGGGACATAGCCAAACCATATCAACCCCTTTTTACTTCTAATATGTTGTTATATTTAAGAACTGTATAATTGAAAACTCTTAGAGCAGACACATAGTTTGTATCCATTAACAATAAATTCTAATGGCTTGTTCTAATCTTTATTATATAAACAGTCATCTATTATACAACCAACAAATGGTCATAACACAAGCTAGAAAGGACAAGTTATCATATCTCAGTCAGGCAGAACTGAAATTCACCTGACTCATACAAATATACCCACAGTAAAAGCAATCACAACTTAAAAGTGGTCCATTATACCCTAGGTACCAAAGCCCTGTTCCAGGAAAAATGATGGCACTTCTAAATATTAAATATAACTAATCTACAAAGAACATTGTCAATACTACATGGATAATTGTTAGTAACAGTATAGTGAAAACAAGGCATGGGTAAACTTCAAAATTCGTCTCTATTTCCTTGAAAAATTATTACATGATTTAATCAATGGCCCACATCTTCAGTTGGTGGCTAGGAGATTCCTTCTTTTCTCTGAAATGACAATGTATTATCAGAAATAGCATAAAAATTAAAAACTAGGAATGTATGTCCTCAAGCCAAGAAGTAACTAAAAAAACTAGAATTTAAAATGCTTCTCTCTTCAACCTTTTTACACACTAGGTTATTTTTCCTGTTCAAATGCCAATGATGATAAATAAAACCAATTAGAATTAGAAGCAACTTCATCTTAAATCATTGACAAGAGCCTCTTTTTTTTAACATCAGCTTATTTCAGTCAAGAAGCAAGGGTCAATATAAGACTATTGTTTATAATCACTGCCAATGAGAAATTACTACCCTATCAGGAGGGCTAGAAAAATCATAAAATGTGTAGCACCAAAAAGAGTCTTATAATTTATTGAGTCTAAACTAATCATTTTCTGGAATTCACATCCCTTTTAATTCTCAATAACTGATTCAGATCAAATTAGCATTAACATAAAAATGTGTATCAATAGCAACCATTATATTCCTGAAACAGAAACACATACATACCTAAAACTTACAGACTTTTATTAATGTCCAGAGCAAAACTCAGGATTCTAACACTTTCAACACAGTTGACCCTTCCAGCACTAAACTGGATCAAATATTGTACACAAGTGAGAAAGAAACTAGAAGCAACATGTATCGTTTTCCAATAGAATCCTTCCTACTTGGCCATCATCCCCAAAACTACTCCCTCCTAAACAGCACAAACAGGTAGAAGAATAAACAGGTTCAAGACTGCTCCTACTATTTATAAGGAATACAAGAAAAAAAAAGATACCTTGGATCTCCTAACACATAAGTAACATGTAAACAATCTCAGTTTCTTTTCCCCTCTGTTTTTTCTCCCCTTTCTTCCCATGTTCATTCTTTCTTGTTATGTCACACTTTAATTTCCTTAAGCTAGTTCTTTTCTTTTCCCCTACTTTTCTTTTCTCGCTTTTTCTGTGTGGACCATCTGGTAAAACAATATCTAAGAGATGGAAATAGTTAAAAGAGAAATCAAATGGAAGGTGAAAGATGGAAAAGAGTTACAGCAGGTTATTTTTCTTAAAGTTATTCCCATATCACAAAGCCCACTAATCCCTTTCCAAAGAATACACAATACCACAATATAAAGCTAAAAATATCAAGAAACATATTTAAGAACTAAGAAATTTATAGGACTAAAGAAAAAACTACTATATTTAAGCAAAAACAACTTTCTACTCTACAATATTGTAAAACAAACTAAATATACTAAAGTTCAAGAAAATAAATACATTTCTTACATAAGTGCTGAAAGCTTCTGATGAGGCATTGGTAAATTGAAGAGACAGGAAGACAGCTTTCCCCTTGTTTGTTGTCACAAAGAAACTCTCCTTTCCCTGCCCCAGCACAGCCTACGCAAATTCCAGACATGTTAGAGGATACAAGGGCACATTATGGGGCCTGAAAGGCAGTACTTAGGACTCTGAGCACTCATCTGCAAGTAGGAAAATAGAGATAAAAAACTAGACCAGTTAATTCACTGTATTTGCCAATGCATAGAAGAAGCTCAAAAGCAGACTCCCATCACCACTTAAGTTATACTAGATGAAACAGTTACAAATGTAAAAGCATAGAACAGGTAGTTTTACAATATGGGGGAGGGGTGATCCCTACCTCACATCACAGACAAAAAATAAATTCCAAACAAAGTAAAGATCTAAATATGAAAAGCCAAATTTAAAAACATTAAAAAACAATATAGAATAAATTAATGCAACAGAGGAAGAGTTTCTCAAACAAGACATAAAAAGCACAATCCCCAAAGAATCATAAATTTAACTACATTAAATTTTTCTGTATAACAAATGACATTACACACTAAATTTCTTAAAAATGAAGTCACAATGCCTCTAAAGAGAAATGGATAAAAGGGGAAGAAGAGTGGGAGAGAAAGTTTTCACTGTATGCTCTTTTGTATTTTCTAGATTTTATATTCATTTGAACATACTAGCCATTCATAATAAATAAATAAATAAATAGATAAATAAATCTAAAACTTTAAAAGTAATAATACAAGACAAGCCACAGACTGAAAAAAAGATGTTTGCTACGCATATAACCAAGGATCAGTATTCAGAATTTATCAGTAAGCCTAAAAATTAATAAGGAAAAGATACTTGACTCAACAGAAAATTAGTCAAATGACACGATCAGTAATGCAGAGGAGGGGACCTAATGACTAATAAACATAAAAAGAATCTCAACTTCACAAGTTATCAGAATAAAGCAAATTTAAAAATAGTATCTTTCCCTACTCATCACTTAGCAAAATCAAATTCAGGTGGTATATTTTTATTCTCAGTTTGCTATGTTATTTATTTATTTATTTATTTTAGATGGAGTCTCACTCTTGTCACCCAGACTGGAGTGCAATGGCACAATCTTGGCTCACTGCAGCCTCTGCCTTCCAGAGGAGATATATATATATTTATTTATATATTTACTTATTTATTTAAAATTGTGTATTGGTGTTTAATTTTATCAAATACTTATCAAAAATTTTTTGTGCCTCTATTGATGATCATATAATTTTTCTCCTTTATGGTAAATAATACAGATTTTCTATTGTTAAACCAACCTTGCATTTCTCAAATAACTCCTTTGTTATAATGTATTATCATTTTTACATGTTGCTGAATTTGGTTTGCTAATAGTCTAGATTTCTCATTCATTCATAAGTGAGATTGGTCTTGAATTTCTTGTAATGTCTTCATTAGGTTTTATATCAAGGTTGTTCTAGCCTTATACACTTAGATGGGAAATGTCTTTTTTTTTTTTTTTTTCAGACAGAGTCTCACTCTGTCGCCCAAACTGGAGTGCAGTGGCACGATCTCAGCTAACTGCAACCTCCACCTCCCAGGTTCAAGCAATTCTCCTGCCTCAGCCTCCTGAGTAGATGGGACTAGGCACACGCCACCCCACCCATCTAATTTTTTTGTATTTTAGTAGAGACGGGATTTCATCGTGTTGCCCAGGCTGGTCTCCAACTCCTGAGCTCAGGCAATCTGCCCGCCTCGGCCTCCCACAAGCATGAGCCACCGCGCCCGGCCAATATGTCTTATTTTTCTATTTTCTGAAAAAATTTATGTGAGATTAGTGTTATTTCTTCTTTAAATACGTGACAGAATTGGCAGATGAAGCCATCTGAACTTAGAATTTTCTTTGTGAAAAAGTTTTTCATTAGACATTCCACTTATTTTGTGCTATGGGACTACTCACATTTTCCTTTACTTCTTGTGTTAATTTTGTTAAGTTGTAGATTTCAAGGAATTTGTCTATTTCACATAAACCTGCAAACTTTATTGGTGTAAATTTGTATATAATATCCTCTTATCTTTTTTAATGTCTCTACGTTCCATAGTAATGTCCTCCTCTTTGTTCCTCTTATTGGTATTTTTTTTTCAATGTAATTAGCTTTGTCAAGGTTCCAACTTCTAGCTTTGTTGAACCTCTCTATTGTATATGTTTGTTGTTTTTTTTTTTTTTTGAGATGGAGTCTCGCTCTGTCGCCCAGGCTGGAGTGCAGTGGCACGATCTCGGCTCACTGCAAGCTCTGCCTCCTGGGTTCACGCCATTCTCCTGCCTCAGCCTCCCAAGTAGCTGGGACTACAGGTGCCGGCCACCACACCCGGCTAATTTTTTGTATTTTTAGTGGAGACAGGGTTTCACCATGTTAGCCAGGATGGTCTCGATCTCCTGACCTTGTGATCTGCCCACCTTGGCCTCCCAAAGTGCTGGGATTACAGGCGTGAGCCACCGCACCCAGCCTGTTTGTTGTTTATTTCATTAGTTTCTTTTTTTTTCTCTGAGATGAAGTCTTGCTCTGTCTTCCAGGCCGGAGTGCAATGGCACAGTCTTGGCTCACTGCAACCTCCACCTCCCGGATTCAAGCAATTCTCATGCCTCAGCCTCCCCAGTAGCTGGAATTACAGGCACACACCACCACACCCAGCTAATTTTTGTATTTTTAGTAAAGGCAGGGTTTTATCATGTTGGCCAGACTGGTCTCAAACTCCTGACCTCAGGTGATCCACCCACCTCAGCCTCCCAAAATGCTGGAATTATAGGCATGAGCCACCACACCCAGCCTATTTCATTAATTTCTGCTTTTTTTTTTTTTTTTTTTGAGACAGAGACTCACTCTGTCGCCCAGGCTGGAGTACAGTGGCACTATCCTGGCTCACTGCAACTTCTGCCTCCTTGGTTCAAGCAATTCTCATGCCTCAGACTCCTGAGTAGTTAGGATTACAGGTGAGTGCCATCATGCCCGGCTAATTTCTGTATTTTTAGTAGAGACAGGTTTTCACCATGTTGAGCAGGCTGGTCTCGAACTCCTGGGCTCAAGCAATCCACCCACCTCAGCCTCTCAAAGTGCTGGGATTACAGGCATGAGCCACCACACCCGACCCACAACATTATTTTCTAAACAGCCAAAACTGAAAAAGCAAAATGTCCAGCAGAATTTTAATGGCTTTATTTGCAATGGAATATTACACAGTAATGAAAATGGACAGACTCTAGCTATATGTACAATCATAGCTAAATCTCACAAATGAAAAGCAAAAGAACCTTTCCCAAGCGGCTGCCGAAGATGGCGGAGGTGCAGGTCCTGGTGCTTGATGGTCGAGGCCATCTCCTGGGCCTCCTGGCGGCCATCGTGGCTAAACAGGTACTGCTGGGCCGGAAGGTGGTGGTCGTACGCTGCGAAGGCATCAACATTTCTGGCAATTTCTACAGAAACAAGTTGAAGTACCTGGCTTTCCTCCGCAAGCGGATGAACACCAACCCTTCCCGAGGCCCCTACCACCTCCGGGCCCCCAGCTGCATCTTCTGGCTGACCGTGCGAGGTATGCTGCCCCACAAGACCAAGCGAGGCCAGGCCGCTCTGGACCCTCTCAAGGTGTTCGAGGGCATCCCACCACCCTACCACAAGAAAAAGCGGATGGTGGTTCCTGCTGCCCTCAAGGTTGTGCGTCTGAAGCCTACAAGAAAGTTTGCCTATCTGGGGCGCCTGGCTCATGAGGTTGGCTGGAAGTACCAGGCAGTGACAGCCACCCTGGAGGAGAAGAGGAAAGAGAAAGCCAATATCCACTACCAGAAGAAGAAACAGCTCATGAGGCTACGGAAACAGGCCGAGAAGAACGTGGAGAAGAAAACTGACAAATACACAGACGTCCTCAAGACCCACGACTCCTGGTCTAAGCCCAATAAAGACTGTTAATTCCTAAAAAAAAAAAACAAAGAAAAGCAAAAGAATCCACACATACACACACACACACACACACAACTACATACTATATGATGACATTTGTATCAAATTTTAAAAATAAATGAAACTAGTATTTAGAGATACTTGCTTAAATGGTAAACTGTAAAGAGAAGCAGAAATGTATTTACCATAATATTCAGGATAATGGTTACCTTTTGTGGACAGTGATTAAGAGGCATGAAGGCATGAAAGAGTTCCTGAGGCCAGGTGCGGTGGCTCATGCCTATAATCCCAGCACTTTGGGAGGCCAAAGTGGGTGGATCACAAGGTCAGGAGTTCGAGACCAGCCTGGCCAACATGATGAAACCCCGTCTCTACTAAAAAATACAAAAATTAGCTGGGCATGGTGGCGGGCGCCTGTAATCCCAGCTACGTGGGAGGCTGAGGCAGGAGAACTGCTTGAACCCGGGAGGTGGAGGTTGCAGTGAGCTGAGATTGCGCCACTGTACTCTAGCCTGGGCAACAGAGCAAGACTCCATCTTAAAAAAAAAAAAAAAGTTCCTGAAGTGCTAATAATGTTCTTGTGGATAAATCACTGAGCTGTGGGAAAAGGGGAGCATTTGAAGCAAATATGGCAAAATGTTAAGATTTGCTACAGCTGGGTAATGGGAAGAATACTGATTATATTATTCTATAAACTTGTATGTATAATTGACGTTTCATGACGAATTTTTTTTAAAGAAATCAAGTAGTTTTGGCTTAAATCTCACTTCAATTTGATACAAATATTATAGAAAATCAAAGTATATACTGAAGACTAATTTCCTCATCATAAAAGTTTTCACGCTCTCCCTCTCCAGATTCCCTGTCCCTCTCCCTCTCTGGATTCCCTCTCTCTCTACCTCTCCAGATTCCCTGTCCCTCTCCCTCTCCGGATTCCCTCTCCCTCTCCCTCTCTGGATTCCCTCTGTTGCCGAGCCTGGACCGTACTGCCCTGATCTCAACTCGCTGCAACCTCCCTGCCTCGGGCTCCCATGATTCTCCTGCCTCAGCCTGCCGAGTGCCTGGGATCGCAGGCACGCACCGCCACGCCTGACTGGTTTTTGTATTTTTGGTGGAGATGGGGTTTCGCCATGTTGACCGGGCTGGTCTCCAGCTCCTGACCTCGAGTGATCTGCCAGCCTCGGCCTCCCGAGGTGCTGGGACTGCAGACGGAGTCTCGCTCACTTAATGCTCAATGTTGCCCAGGCTGGAGTGCAGTGGCGTGATCTCGGCTCACTACAACCTCCACCTCCCAGTCGCCTGCCTTGGCCTCCCAAAGTGCTAAAATTACAGCCTCTGCCCCGCCGCCACCCCGTCGAGGAAGTGAGGAGCGCCTCTGCCTGGCAGCCGCCCCATCTGGGAAGTGAGGAGCGTCCCTGCCTGGCCGCCCATCGTCTGGGATGTGAGGAGCGCCTCTGCCCGGCCGCCACCCGGTCTAGGAAGTGAGGAGCACCTCAGCCCGGCCACCCAGTCTGGGAAGTGAGGAGCGCCCCTCTCCGGCCACCCCGTCTGGGAAGTGAGGAGCGCCCCTGCCCGGCCGCCCTTCGTCTGGGAGGCGAGGAGCGCCTCTGCCCGGCCGCCCTTCGTCTGGGAGGCGAGGAGCGCCTCTGCCCGGCCGCCCCGTCTGGGAGGCGAGGAGCGCCTATGCCCGGCTGCCCATCGTCTGGGAGGTGAGGAGCGCCTCTGCCCGGCCGCCCCATCTGGGAAGTGAGGAGCGCCTCTGCCCGGCCGCCCCGTCTAGGAAGTGAGCACCTCTGCCCGGCCGCCCCGTCTGGGAGGTGAGGAGCGTCACTGCCCGGCCACCACGTCTGGGAAGTGAGGAGCACCTCTGCCCGGCCGCCCATCGTCTGGGAAGTGAGGAGCGCCTCTGCCCGGCCGCCCCTCATCTGGGATCTGAGGAGGGCCTCTGCCCGGCCACCCCGTCTGGGAAGTGAGGAGTACCTCTGCCCGGCCGCCCCATCTGGGATGTGTACCCAACAGCTCTGAAGAGACAGCGACCATCAAGAACGGGCCATGATGATGATGGCGGTTTTGTCAAAAAGAAAAGGGGGAAATGTGGGGAAAAGAAAGAGAGATCAGATTGTTACTGTGTCTGTGCAGAAAGAAGTAGACATAGGAGACTCCATTTTGTTCTGTACTATGGAAAAATTCTTCTGCCTTAGGACGCTGTTAATCTATAACCTTACCCCCAACCCCGTGCTCTCTGAAACATGTGCTGTGTCAACTCAGGGTTAAATGGATTAAGGGCGGTGCAAGATGTGCTTTGTTAAACAGATGCTTGAAGGCAGCATGCTGGTTAAGAGTCATCACCACTCCCTAATCTCAAGTACCCAGGGACACAAACACTGTGGAAGGCCGCAGGGACCTCTGCCTAGGAAAACCAGAGACCTTTGTTCACGTGTTTATCTGCTGACCTTCTCTCCACTATTATCCTATGACCCTGCCACATCCCCCTCTCCGAGAAACACCCAAGAATGATCAATAAATACTTAAAAAAAAAAAAAAAAAAAGTTTTTACATAGATGGCCAGAACCAGGAAAATTAGTAGCTAGATATGTAGGCATACAGAAATAACAAGGGCTCTGGGCAACTATCCCAAAGAATGATAGACCCCTCAAAAAAGAACAATTTCGGGGAGGTGGCCTGCAGGAGACAGAGGGATTGACAGGATGTTGTGTGTAGCAGCTTTCCTCTGGATACCAATGCTGAGGACACCACATCAGGGTTCTCCTGCCCACTGCTGTGGGTCGCCACCTCCAAGGTAACCCCAATGCCAGTGACATCCTTCCCATCAGTCACCACTCCAGCACCAGAAACCTATGAAGGCTGCAACAGCTGTGTTTCCTGTTTTAAAGCACTGTTAATAATACCTGCTTTTGGATAGAATGTAAAGAAGATGAGAGCTACCGTTCACATAATTCAACAGTTAGAGACTGTGGTGTGGTGAACAGGACAGACTTCTGTTCTGTGCCAACTGCCACTCTGGTGCCAGTCAATTCCACAGTGACACATAGATCCAGTGTTTCACACTCAGTGAATCTGAGCAGATTTGCTGAGGCTTTGTATGTTGAGTTCACAATGACTTTTTATGGATTTTGTGGAAATCTTGGGAAACACAGAAGCCTAAAGGAAATTACAATTCCCATTTTCCAGAGTTAAAACCACAACTCTGCCTTTCTCTTCTACAACTTCCACCACAGTTACTACATCAGGTACAACAAATACCACTGTTCTTGCCTTCGGTGTACAGCTATAATTTTCTTTCTTTATAAATTCTACACATCTAAGAAACAAACTTATACTCTGTAAGCAGACCCATTACACTGATAAGGACTGGAGATTCATTCACCTAACTCACTGAAACCAAAATACTATCTTTCAAGATGTCCCACATGGAAGACGCTATTCCAGGATCTTTCGATTTCCAAAAGATGCATAGAAGCTATTTGAGAGCATCATCCCTGAAGGAAAAATCAGTTAAATCATTTTGTTCAACAGGAAAATTTTAAATATTCTGCACGAATCCTTGTGGCAGTCTTATTTTAAATGGTTGCTGCTTTGGGATTATGTTTCTTTTTTTCTTGACATGCCAAATGTAACTTTCTGTAAGTGACAGAAAATGCTGTCTTGTGCAGACAATGTCAGGACTCTTAGCAGTTTAGTCACTTTAAAGCCTGAAAGCTGCATTATTTTCATCCTAACTCAAGATATAACTCAGTGAACAGAATTGAGAAGAGTGTGCCAAATGAGTATCAATCAGGTGGATTGTGACCTATCATGTCAAAGTGGCATAAATTTATCAATCTAGTAATACTAAAAAAATAATAATTTGTATAACCTACTTATAGTATACAATTACCACTTTTACCACTAGATGGAACCCTACATGTAAGGTGATATGCTCAGTGAAAGGACTGGAAACAATCCACAGCTGAAAAATCAATTACAGAAAAATGAAATGCAAGTGCTTCTGAGGCATGTTGAAGCCATGAATCTGCAAAATTCAAGGCAGTTAAAAAAAAAAAAAACTGCATCCTGCAGATGTATCTTTTGGCTGACTATACCAAAACTGCATACCCACAAAACTAAATGTTTCCTCCCTGGTGAACTGCCTAACTTGATTTGTTTTCCAAGAACCACAACCTTGGCAAGATTTATCAAAATATGAACTATATTTAAAGTTGTCTAAATCTGATTTACCACCCTGAGAGAAGAATGCACTCTCATACTGCTTTTTCAACTCTAAAAGGCTCTGAAACACAGCTTTAAATGTGTCACTTTGTTGGAAAGCTGTTAGATAAGAAATACAACTATCAAAGAAAAGACTGTATTCTTCCCTCTTTCTACATATCAAATTTAAGCCAGTATCATGAAAGTTGTACATAAAAAGAGAAGAGAAAACTAAACAGGCCCTATATGTCCAAGCTGGTGGTGCTTTTTAATACCAGAGACAGTTCAACATTAATAAATAGTACCACAATTCAGGGAACGATATCCAATTTCTTAGATAAAATTTTTGAAACATTTATACCCTAAGGTCTGCCCTTAAGAGTAGCTGTGCAATGTTTTATAGTATGGACTACAAAATTATCTCTAAGACTCCAAAAGTCTGCAAATATATCCCCTGCAAAAAAAATCCCCTCTATTTGATCTCAACCTGAACAAATTTCTTGCTTGCTTGCTTTTGTGTGTGTTTTTGTTTTTGTTTGTTTGTTTGAGACTGGGTCTTCCCTTGTTGCCCAGGCTAGAGTTCAATGGCGCAATCATGACTCACTGTAGCCTCAATTGCCTGAGCTCAAACAATTCCCCCACCTCGTCCTCCCAAGTAGCTGGGACCACAGACATGCACCACCACACCTGGCTAATTTTTTTTATTATTATTTGTAGACACAAGTCTTTCTACGTTGCCCAGGTCTCAAATTCCTGGGCCCAAGTGATCCTCGTACCTCGGCCTCCCAAAGTGCTGGGATCACAGGCATGAGCCACCACGCCCAGCCCAAATTTCAAACTAATAATACAACTTAACCAAAATTAAATTGGCAAACTATTCTGAGATGAAAAAACTTGATTGCCTACCTTCTTAACCTAAACATTTTTGGAATCCTAATCTAAGATTCTGCCCTATGGAATGACAATGTAATATTCTCAGTCAAGAATGATGAGTATCAAAAATGCCAATTTACTGACTTATTTATTTGCTTGGTAATTTTTATCTTTTTGGGTGTCATATGAATAAGCATTAATTATGCTGCTGACACCTTCCTTAATTTTTCTCCCTCACGCTAGTGTACAATGGGAAGAAAGTTATTTGTATTAAGAAAGTAACATCAGGCTGGGTGCAGTGGTTCACATCTGTGATCCCAGCACTTTAGGAGGCCGAGGTGGGCAGATCATTTGAGGTCAGGAGTTCAAGACCAGCCTAGCCAACATAGTGAAACCCTATCTCTACTAAAAATACAAAAGAATTAGCTGGGTGTGGTGGGATTACAGGCGTGAGCCATCGCACCAGGCTATTACTATGTAGTTTCTATGGCCTAGCTGAACTTAGTTTATATCGGGTAACAGTAGCAAAACATCAGCACAAAATAAATAGGCTCCAGCATCTGTAGAAACAACCCATCCTAAAAGATGGTTAATAAAAGTGTAGGTGAGAGTGTTTACAGAAGGTGACCAGAGGGCATCTTCGGGAGGCTGAGGTGGGTGGATCATGAGGTCAAGAGTTCGAGACCAACCTGGCCAACATAGTGATACCCCGTCTTTACTAAAAATACAAAAATTAGCCAGCACAGTGGCTCATGCCTGTAGTCCCAGCTACTCGGGAGGCTGAGGCAGGAGAATTGCTTGAACCCAGGAGGCCGAGGCTGCAGCGAGCTGAGATCATGCCACTGCACTCCAGCCTGGGCAACAGAGTGAGACTCTGTCTCAAAAAAAAAAAAAAAAAAATTGTATTTCAATCACTCTTTTGCTATACTGTTTCCAACCAGAAATGATGCACTTATTGGGAGGAAACTGGGAAACCAAGATAGAAATCAGATCTTGGATGGATCATATTTTAGATAAGAGACATTAAAGTTTAAGACTCAGAAGGAAGCAGCCATGGTGGCTCACACCTGTAATCCCAGCACTTTGGGGTGCCAAGGTGGGAGGAGTACATGAGCCCAAGAGTTTGAGACCACCTGGACAACAGAGTGAAACTTCATCTCTATTGAAAAAACAAACAAACAAACAAAACTGTCTCAATATTAATAATGGTTGTATCTATCTGGTAAATTGGAGTGGCTAGTTTACCTTTTTTCTACATATTTTTCTTTCCTTTTTTTTCTTTTTTTTAGAGACAGGGTCTCACTCTGGCACCCAGGCTGGAGCACAGTGGTGTCATCATAGCTCACTGCAGCCTTAAGCTCCTGGGTTCAAGCAATCTTCCCACCTCAGCCTCCCCAGTAGCTGGGACTACAGGTGCGCACCACCACACCTGGCTTTTTTCTCATATTTTTATTTGTATTTTTTGCTTTTTGTTTTTGAGACATTGTCTCACTCTGTTGCCCAAGCTGGAGTATAGTGGTGCAATCTCGGCTCACTGCAACTTCCGCCTCCCAGGTTCAAGCGATTCTCCTGCCTCAGCCTCTTGAGTAGCTAGGATTACAGATGTGCGACACCATGCCCGGCTAATTTTTGTCTTTTTAGTAGAGACAGGGTTTCACCATGTTGGCCAGGCTGGTCTTCAACTACTGACCTCAAGTGTTCTGCCCACCTTGGCCTCCCAAAGTGCTGGGATTACAGGCGTGAGACACTGAGACCAGCCCCCCTTTTTTTCTACATATTTTTCTAGCCTTCTGTAGTAAATATTATATAAGTTTATTTCATAGTGGGGAAAGAGGGGAAAAAGTATATACTGGGAGTTTTTTGAGGCAGGGTCTTGTTCTGTTGCCCATGCTAGAATGGCGGCATAATCACGGCTCACTGCATCCTTGACCTCCCAGGCTCAAGAAATCCTCCTGCCTCAGCCTTCCTAGTAGCTGAGACCACAGGCATGTGCCACCACGCCTGGCTAATTATTTTTATTTTTAGTAGAGACAATGTCTTGCTAGGTTGCCCAGGCTGGTCTCAAACTCCTGGGCTCAAGTGATCCTACCACCTCAGCCTCCCAAAGTGGTAGGATTACAGGTGTGAGCCACCACTCTTAGCCAAACTATATACTCTTAACAAGAAAGAAAGAAAAAAAAAAGTATATACTTTTTTTTTTTTTTTCTGTGAGACTGAGTCTCGCTCTGTCGCCCAGGCTGGAGTGCAATGGTATGATCTCAGCTCACCACAACCTCCGCCTCCTGGGTTCAAGCGATTCTCCTACCTCAGCCTCCCAAGTAGCTGCGATTACAGGCGCACGCCACTGCACCCAGCTAATTTTTTGTATTTTTAGTAGAGACGGGGTTTCACCATGCTGGCCAGGCTGGTCTTAAACCCCTGACCTCAGGTGATCCACCCACCTCCGCCTCCCAAAGTGCTGGGATTACAGGCATGAGACACTGTGCAAGGCCGAAAGCATATACTCTTAAAACTTCAATGGATTTGTAGGTTGTAGATATTCCATATAAAAAATGGCTGGACACAGAAAGAACAACGCGAATGTAGTTAACATTAATTAACTATACACTTAATAGGTAAGATGATAAATTGTTATGTTTTTTAATACAATTTTTTTAAAACAAATTTATTTTTATTTATTATTTTTTTTTTAACCACAGGGTCTCAGTCACCCAGGGCCAGAGTGTAGTGGTGGCATTCTAGCTTACTGCAGCCTCAAACTCTTGAGCTCAAGTGATCCTCCTGCTTCAGCCTCCCAAGTAGCTAGGACTGCGGGTATGTGCCTCCATACCTAGATAATTTTCTTTCTTTCTTTCTTTTTTTTTTTTTGAGACAGAGTCTCTCTGTCGCCGAGGCTGGAGTATAGTGGCACAATCTCGGCTCACTGCAACCTCCAGCTCCCGGGTTCAAGAATTCTCATGCCTCAGCCTCCCTAGTAGCTGGAATTACAGGCACCCACCACACACCCAGCTAATTTTATATTTTTAGTAGAGACAGGGTTTCACCATGTTGGCCAGGCTGGTTTCGAACTCCTCACCTCAAGTGATCTGCCCACCTCGGCCTCCCAAAGTGCTGCGATTATAGGCGTGAGCCACCACGCTTGGCCTAAGCCAAATGTAATGTTTACACAAAAAGTGTACAGATTTCCTATATCACTCTTTATAATACTACCGACCCACTTGTTCTGACCAAAGTAAACTTGTGCAACAGTATCTGCTTTGCTTTATGCTGTGGTTTCATGCCACTTACCAGTTTATGCAGATTAATTTTAAAATTCTATTTTCTTCCTTCCCCTCCTTCCAAGACAGGCCTTATTTACAAATATGATCAAACTCTCTAAACCTGATCATTGATAAAATGTAAAATAAAACCAGATTCAAGAAAATCCCCTGAAGAAATCTACTCCTCATTACCCTTCAGATAGAATTTAACAGCACAAATACAAAACTAGATTCAGATATTTAAACCAGGTTTTCTCACTTAACTTGTGCATGTAAGAACAGACAAGTCTTCCTGGGATCAATAAAGGTTTAAACATTTTTCTCAAAGGAACACATTACTGTCTTATTACAGAAAAAGCAATTTAATGAAAAGGCTCAGGCCAGGCACGGTGGCTCACGCCTGTAATCCCAACACTTTGGGAGGCCAAGGCGGGTGGATCACCTGAGGTCAGGAGTTTAAGACCAGCCTGGCCAACATGATGAAACCCCGTCTCTACTAAAAATACAAAAATTAGCTGGACGTGGTAGCACATGCCTGTAGTCCCAGCTACTCAGGAGGCTAAGGCAGGAGAATTGTTTAAACCCAGAAGGCGGAGGTTGCAGTGAGCCATGATTGCACCACTGCACTCCAGCCTGTGCCACAGAGCGAGACTCCATGTCAAAAAAACAAGGCTCAGAAGTCATGTTTACTAACCAATATTCCATACCTAAGGTATATGTAAATTAACAGGATATAGAACCATTTCCACATCTTTAGGCACCTCCCCTGTCCTCCAGAAACATTTCCAGGCATTCTACTGTCTGTTCCTAAGCTGGCTCTTCATGTATTAATAGTTAGCACTTTCTTCTTAGTCTCTTTTTAATTAAAAAATACTAAGCTGTGTGTATTTCCCTGTTGCCAATTATGAGGAGAAGTAGCTTTATTTCATTTCCTGCTTTTGCCTTTTCTCTTTGACCCTTAAAGGTCTCTATTATGTTTATACTATTATTGGTAAAGTGGATAGTTTTTTTTCTGTTTTTGTTGTTGTTTTGTTGTTGTTTTGTTTGTACAGGGTCTCACTCTATCACCCAGGCTACAGTGCAATGGCAGGATGATGGCTGTTTGCAGCCTCCACCTCCCGAGCTCAAGTGATCCTCCCACCTTAGCCTCCCAAGTAGCTGGGACCACAGGCGTGCATCACCACACCTGGCTATGTGTTTTTATTTTTTTATAGGATCTCCCTATATTGCCCAGGCTAGTCTCAAACTCCTGGCCTCAGGCGATCCTCCTGTCTCTGCCTCCCCCTCCCAAAATACTGGGATTACAGGCGTAAGCCACCATGCCTGGCAGTGGATATTTTCTATTTGTGATTCCCCTTTAGTATTGTCTGCTTAAGAGTAACTTGAAGGTATAAGAAATGAAATGTGTTAAATTTTAAAGGACCATTCTACTTAATAAAAACCAGAAATGGAAGGGAGGGGGTGTTCCTCATCAACAGGTCAAAAACATAACATGGGAATCTTTATAGGTAGAGCAATTTTTCCTTGTTTAAATCTTTGGCCAGGTGCAGTGGCTCACACCTATATTCCCAACACTTTGGGGGGCCAAGGCAAGAGGAATGCTTGAGCCCAGGAGTTTGAGGCCCACCTGGGCAACACAGGAGACTCAGTCTCTAGAATAAATTTTAAAAATTAGCCGAGTGTGGTGGCGCATGCCTGTAGTCCCAGCTACTTGAGAGGCTAAGGTGGAAGGACTGCTTGAGCCCAGGAGGTCGTGGCTATAGTAAGCCATCATCATGCCACTACACTCCAGCCTGGACCACAAAGTGAGATCCTGTCTCAAAAAAAAAATCATAATAAGTTTTTAAAAATAAATCTTTTGGCCGGGTGCAGTGGCTCATGCCTATAATCCCAGCACTTTGGGAGGCCAAGGCAGGCGGATCGCCTGAGGTCGGGAGTTCGAGACCAGCCTGACCAACATGGAGAAATCCTGTCTCTACTAAAAACACAAAATTAGCCAGGCATGGTGGCACATGCCTGTAATCCCAGCTACTCGGGACGCTGAGGCAGGAGAATCTCTTGAATCCAGGAGGTGGAGGTTGCAGTGAGCCAAGACTGTGCTACTGCATTCCAGCCAGGGCAACAAGAGCGAAATTCCGTCTCAAAAATAAATAAATAAATATTTTATTAAAAGAAGTTAAAGCATTTGTAATTATTAGGAGCAGTGTTAAAATAACTATGGAAAAACAAAAAGCTGGGCAGTTCTAAATGATCACATATTCTGCATTCAATATTTACATATGTATTCATCTGTGCAAATCAGACCATTTTTCCTCTTTATGGAATACAAGGGGCCACAGTATCAACAGAACATTAGAAAGATTAATCCCTGCAGCCGGGCATGGTGGCTCACGCCTGTAATCCCAGCACTTTGGGAGGCTGAGGCGGGTGGATCATGAGGTCACGAGATGGAGACCATCCTGGCCAACATGGTGAAACCCCGTCTCTACTAAAAATACACAAATTAGCTGAGCGTGGTGGCACGCGCCTGTAGTCCCAGCTACTTGGGAGGCTGAGGCAGGAGAATCGCTTGAATCCGGGGCACAGAGGTTGCAGTGAGCTGAGATCGTGCCACTACACTCCAGCCTGGTGACACAGCAAGACTCCATCTAAAATAAATAAATAAATAAATAAATAAGAAAGATTAATCCCTGCAGAGCAAGAAAGAATCTGTAAAGTATTTATCACCACGAGAAAATATTTCTCTTAGAAATGACAGACTATTATTCACTAATTATTGACCACCTACACAAAGCTAAGCACTGGGAATATGTGATAAATACATATGTGTGTCCTGCCCTCAAAATGCCTTACAGAAACCCCAAACTTCTCTTTTTTTTTTTTTTTTTTTTTGAGATGGAGTCTCACTCTGTTGCCCAGGCTGGAGTGCAGTGGTGTGATCTCAGCTAACTGCAACCTCTGCCTCCCGAGTTCAAGCGATTCTCCTGCCTCAGCCTCCCGAGTAGCTGGGACTACAGGCGTGTGCCACCACACCCGGCTCATTTTTGTATTTTTAGTAGAGACAGGGTTTCACCATGTTGCCCAGACTGGTATTGAACTCCTGACCTCAGGTGATCCGCCCGCCTCGGCCTCCCAAAATGCTGGGATTACAGGTGTGAGCCACTGTGCCCAGCTGTATGCCTTACTTCTATAGTGTGTTTAGTGTGTCTTTCCCACTGGAGGGTAGGGACCATTTGGTTCTTGGTTGTATCCCTAATTTGAATTACACCAAAAACAAAATTGTAATCAATTAAGACAACTTAGGTCTCAAGGCTAAGGCAACACCACCTCGAAATTCTCTCCTGAAAACGCTAAATCTCGATGTGGCTGTTTAGGAAAGAACATCCTGTGGAAATAAAATCATGATGTCCTGGACTACAGGTCCCTCTCCCATCTGCTCCTTAGCTGTTCTAGGAAGAAGAAAATCTATTGCGTAGAGTTGTCATTATCGGCTAAGCTCAGTACTAGCTTTAAATGGATTGTCTTATTCAATCTTGACGCTTGGAAATAGACATCCTCATGTCCCTTTGCAGATGAAGAAACTAAAGTCCAGAGAGGTTTAAAAACTGGCCCAAGGACTCAACACCGTTTCTAATTGATACTCAAATCCTTGCTCGAACCTGAACGCACTAAGTGCCTCTAAGAAGATGTGAAGCGCTGTGTGTAACGGTGAGGAATTCGCTAACCAGCCCTGGACTTCCGTTTCCTCGCCATCAAGAGGTGTCTCGGCGCCAAAGCGATCAGCGCTGCCACCCCCAGCTGGACGTCTGCAGCCAGCGCAGCGGGAGGAGCCCCCTCGGGCACCGGCAAGACAGAGCGGGGGGCTTGGCTGGAGCCCAGCGCCCAGGCCCGACCCCCGCGCCTCAGCCCCCGCAGGCGCGACGATGAGAAACGCCGTGGGAGAAAGAAACAAAGCCCGAACCGTGCGTCTCCGTGACCCAAGGCAAAGGCGGCAGGACTACCAGCCCAAGGCCGCGTTTCCCAGGAAACTGGACCAAACTCAGCTCACCTCCGCCCGGATTCGCGGGCTAGCACCTCCCCTTCGCTCTGTGCCTCAGTCGCCATCTTCGTCAGCAAACGACTTTCACCGCCCCACCTTAGGTCCCGCCCCCACATATTTGGATTGGTTAATATGTTTTCACCTCTTCCGTGCGATTGGATGACTCGACCGCCCCTCCTCAACCTGAACCGTTTACTATATTATTGGTCTATTCAAATGACTAACCGTCATTGGTCGTTCCCGGCCCTGGCGGAAAAAAGAGAGAGGCGGGGAAGACGACCCAGCCCTGAGGCCTGCCGGGAGTTGTAGTTTCTCATTTTGATGAACCCTTCCGATACCACAGACCTTTAGGTTCAAGTCAGAAATCACCAGCCTATGCTCAAATTTTGTCCTGATATGTAAATCACGGAATTATAGAACTGTCGACTTTGAAAGTGACTCATCACTTTCTAAAATGCAAGACTCTGTACCCTATATCTCAGCATCACACAATATACCCAGATAACAAACCTACTCATGTACCCCCTAAATTTAAAATAAAAGTTGAAAATAAATAACTTTTTTTTACAATTTTTTTAATTTTTTTGTTTTCTGTTGAGACAGGGTTTCACCATGTTTCCCAGGCTGGTCTCGAACCCCTGAGCTCAAGCAATCCTCCCATGTCAGCCTCCCAAAGTGCTGGGATTACAGGCATGAGGCACCGCACCCAGCTATAAATTAATTAATTAATTTAATATAATTTAATTTAATGCAAGACTCGTTCTCTGTCTTGACCCAGAGATATATCCCTCAAGAACAGGCAGGGAGTGGCAACCTTGCTTTTAAACATATAGTTTAAAAGCTATACTTGCTTTTAAACGTATAGTTCAAAGCCTTCTTTCTTCAGATACTCAGCATAGCCCTAGCCATAGGTCATTTCTTTCTTCCTTTATTTCTTTCCTTTTTTTTTTTTTTTTTTTTTTTTTGAGATAGGGTCTCCCTCTGTCTCCCAGGCTGGAGCGCAGTACAATATTACAGCATACCAGCACACAGGGCAAATTTTTGTACTTTTTGTAGAGATGGGGTTTCACCCTGTTGGCCAGGCTGGAGTCGGTCATTTCTGCTTCAATACATCCACTCCCTTCCAGCTTCCCAGAGAACCCACAGAGTTTGCCTTGTGATATGAACCATGGAACCAAAAGCTGCATAACTTTGTCCCAGACTAAACTTTAATCCTCAATGGTAGGAATAACCATAATTATCCTTGTCCTCCCTGCGGCACACACTTCTCCTAGGGATTAACTGAGGCAACATATGTGAGAACATTGTAAATTTTGAGCATTGTTGTTTTTTGTTTTTCCATATTGTTTTCCTATGCTGGACTTTTCTAGGGAATTTCTGTATTGATCCTTCTGATATCCTGCCACCTGGGGCTCTCCCTGCATTCTGTGCATTCTGCCTCCTTTTTACTAAACTGTACTGCACATGCTTCACTTTCTCAACTGTCTCAGGGCTTTTGCACATGTTGCTTTTTCCGGCTAGTCCATTTTTCCACTTTTTTGGCTTTCAGGTCAAAGCTTAAATGTCACTGGCTCAAAGACTTCCATGACCCCCATTGTATAAGTCAATTCCCTCAGTAAACTTTCACAAAGAACTCTGTACTATTCTTTCACAGTTCATATCACAACTCACAATTACATAGTCGTTTGTGTGACTATTTGTTTCATGTGAGGGTTCCCAGCTAGGCTTCCTGCCACAGGTGGGCAGAGACTATATTTATTTTGCTCCCCACAGTGTCTGGCACATAATGGCTGTCCAATAAATATATTTGAAAAATATAAGCAAGTCCTCAAACTATTATATCCAAAGAAAAAATCAAACCATATATTCTAATAGATTTTTTTCAATTGATGAATTAATACTAAAAGTTTGATAAGGGCTAGGCACAGTGGCCTACACCCGTAATCCCATCGCTTTTGGAGGCTGAGGCAGGAGGATCACCTGGGCCCAGGAGTTCAAGGTTAAACTGAGCTATGATTGTGCCACTGAACTCCAGGCTGGGCGACAGAATGAGACCCTTTCTCTAAAAAAGAAAATAAAAGTTTGATAAATGTGTCCAAATAAAATTGCATTTAGTTTGATGTTTTTTATGTTTTTTGTTTGAAACAGAGTCTCACTCTGTTGCCCAGGATGGAGTGTAGTGGCATGGTCTCCACTCACTGCAACCTCTGCCTCCCGAGTTCAAGCAATTCTCCTGCCTCAGACACTCAAGTGGCTGGGATTACAGGTGTGTGCCACCACGTCCGGCTAAGTTTTGTGTTTTAGTAGAGATGGGTTTTGCCATGTTGGCCAGACTGGTCTCGAACTCCTGAACTCAAGTGATCTACCCACCTAGGCTTCCCAAAGTGCTGGGACTACAGGTGTGAGCCACCACGCCCGGTCTTATTTAGTTTGATGTTTAACAAATCATATTTATTGAGCAAATACATGAAAAGAAACATAAAATTTAGCAAACGTATCAGTGAAATTTTTCATTGAACCTCAGACAGCCTTAGAAAATCCAGGCTGGGATCACTTGAACCCAGGAGATTTAGACTACAGCGAGCCATGTTCATGCCACTGCACTCCACCCTGACAGAGTGAGACCCTGTCTCAAAAAAAAAAAAAAAAGAAAAAGAGGCCAAGTGTGGTGGCTCACGCCTGTAATCCCAGCACTTTGGGAGGTCGAGGCAGGTAGATCACTTGAGGTCAGGAGTTCAAGACCAGCCTGACCAAAATGGTGAAACCCCATCTCTACTAAAAATACAAACATTAGCCAGGCATGGCGGCACACACCTGTAATCCCAGCTACTCGGGAGGCTGAGGCAGGAGAATCGCTTGAAGCCAGGAAGCGGAGGTTACAGTGAGCCAAAATCACGTGCCACTGCACTCCAGCCTGGGCAACAGAGTGAGACTCTGTCTCAAAAAAAAGAAAAAAAAAAAAGGCCAGGCGTGGTGTCTCACACCTGTAATCTCAGCACTTTGGGAGGCCAAGGCAGGTGGATCACCTGAGGTCAGGAGTTCCAGGCTAGCCTGGCAACATGGTGAAACCCTGTCTCTACTAAAAATACAAAAATTAGCCGGGCGTGTTGCCACACACCTATAATCCCAGCTACTTGGGAGGCTGAGGCAGGAGAATCACTTGAACCCAGGAGGTGGAGGTTGCAGCAAGCCGAGATCCTGCTGCTACACTCCAGCCTGGGCAATAGGTTGAGGCTACGTCTCAAAAAAAAAAAAAAAAAAAAGAAAAAGAAAATCCAGGTTGTATTAATTGCTATATATACAAAGCAAGAAACCCAAGGCTCAAATTCTGCCCTTCCCTCAAAATAGGAACTAGTTTTGTTTCTAGCTCCATGACACCCAGCACATGGACTGATTGACTGAATGAAATTGATGCTTTCACAAAAGAAAAACTGTTCAAAATTTTAAAGTACTACCACTGCAACTAGGAGGAACGCCATAAAACTGTATTTCTGGCTCATTTTTTTTAATGAAGGATCGCACCTTTTTTTTTTTTTTTTTTTGAGACAGAGTCTCACTGTCGCTCAGGCAGGAGGGCAGTGGCATGATCTCGGATCACTGCAACCTCTGCCTCCCAGGTTCAAGCAATTCTCCTGCCTCAGCCTCCCGAGTAGCTGGGACTACAAGCACCCACCACCACACCCAGCTAATTTTTGTATTTTTAGTAGAGACAGGGTTTCGCCATATTGGCCAGTCTGCTCTCGAACTCCTGACCTCAGGTGATCCGCCCACCTCGGCCTCCCAAAGTTCTGGGATTACAGGCATGAGCCACCACACCTGGCCGAATCATATGTTTATATAATGTTTGGGAAAACACAGCACAGTAGTTAAAAGCATGGGCTCTGGAGTTAATAAACCCAAGTTCAAATCCTGGCTCCAGAGCTTCTAGCTATGTGACCCTGGACAAGTTACTTAGCTTTCTGATTCCATTTCCTCTTCTGTAAAATGAGAATAATAAGTCTCACAAGGGTATGGTGAAGAGTAAATAAGATAATTTCTGAGGCCGGGCGCAGTGGCTCATGCCTGTAATCCCAGCACTTTGGAAGGCCGAGGCGGGCGGATCACCTGAGGTCGGGAGTTAGAGACCAGCCTGATTAACATGGAGAAACCCCGTCTCTACTAAAAATACAAAATTAGCCAGGCATGGTGGCACATGCCTCTAATCCCAGCTACTTGGGAGGCGGAGGCAGGAGAATCACTTGAACCCGGAAGGCAGAGGTTGTGGTGAGCCGAGATCGCACCATTGCACTCCAGCCTGGGCAACAAGAGCGAAACTCCATCTCAAAAAAAAAAAAAAAAAAAGATAATTTCTGAAAAGCTGCTTAGTAGCACAGTGTCTAGAACATACTAAGATTAGATCAATGTTGGAGACGACATGATGAATATTAAGAATGCTAAACTCAGCCAGGCGCGGTAGCTCACGCCGGTAATCTCAGCACTTTGGGAGGCTGAGGCAGGTGGATCACAAGGTCAGGAGTTCGAGACCAGCCTGGCCAACATGGTGAAACCCCTGTCTCTACTAAAGATACAAAAAAATTAGCCAGACATGGTGTCATGCACCTGTAATCCCAGCTACTCAGGAGGCTGAGGCAGGAGAATCACTTGAACCCGGGAGGCGGAAGTTGCAGTGAGTTGAGAATTGCACTCCAACCTGGGCAACAGGGCAAGACTCTGTCTCAAAAAAAAAAAAAAGAATGCTAAAAGAACGCTAAACTTGCTGGGCATGCACCTGTAGTCCCAGCTACTGCTGAGGTGGGAGGATTGCTTGAGCCCAGGAGTTCTGTACTAAAATGCACTATGCCTATGGGGTGTCTGCACTAAGTGTGGCATCAACGTGGTGACCTCCCAGGAGTGGGGGCCACCAGGTTGACTAAGGAGGGGTGATACAGCCTAGGTTGGAAGCAGAGTATATCAAAAACCCCATGCTGGCTGGGCACAGTAGCTCACGAGACCAGCCTGACCAACATGGCAAAACCCTGTCTCTACTAAAAATACAAAAAATTAGCCTGGCGTGGTGGCGGGCACCTGTAATCCCAGCTACTCGGGAGGCTGAGGCAGGAGAACCGCTTGAACCTGGGAGGTGGAGGTTGCAGTGAGCTGAGATTGCGCCACTGCACTCCAGCCTGGCCGACACAGTGAGACTGTGTCTCAAAACAAACAAAAACAAAAAGAAAAACCTTATGCTGATCAGTAGCAGAATTGTGCCTGTGAATAGCCACGGCACTCCAGCCCGGGCAACATAATAAGACCGTCTCTAAAACAAATAAAGAAATAAAAGAATGCTAAACTCCCTTCTCTCCCTTCTCAGATAACACATTTATCTCCATGGCTGTGTGATAAGGACCACACATTACATCACGGTTAGAGTTTAATCAGTTACTCTGGAGAGAGAAGTGTTTCTCCTCAAAACCAACTGTTCTGCTGTGACTTCTGATTAAAAGCAAATATCATTGCTGAGTGCTGTAAAAACACAAACTCAGCTGACAGGCCTGCACACCTTTATTTCTGCAGGGGTATCATGACTTCCCTGAAGTCATCCTTACTCTATCTAGGTACAGATTGTCAGCCTGGTGATAAGTGTGTACAGCGGGAATTCAAGACAGTTCAGAAAGTTATCTTGTTTTCAACAGTCTAGGTGAACAAAAGGTCACAGAAAGCTGGCCCCAGCCCTCAAGCAGTTTACAGTAGACTCAGGGAGACAAAATGAACACATATAAGTAACACACCACAGAAGATAGTTTAGAATTACGGGGGCTGGGTGGGGGCTAAATATCAAAGTAGGGAACAGAATCCTAGGAATTCAGAAGTGTGGAGAAGGGAAGAGGCCAAGACTGTCAGGAGGGTTTAGGAGCAAGCCCATGGACTTGAGTGTGCCATGAATGTCACTACAGATCCATCTACCTACCCCACAAGACTGCGAGCTTTGGGGGCAGAAGTGGTGTTCTAATCATCTTTCTTTTTCCAGGCCCTAGCCTCTATGGCAGGGAAAAAGGGAGGAAGGAAAGCTGGGAAGGAAGTCAACAAAGGAACTTGTTGGAAAGGAAGAAAATGAAGATCTGCCCCCAACCCCACCTCTAACTTCACCCTTCAACAGTGCAGATGACTCGCAGTCCTTGATGCATCTTTGTTTTATACTTTTGCTCTAGCTCTGCCCTCTGTTTAAATTAAAGCAAGACTTTTTTTTTTTTTTTTTTTTTTTTTGAGATGAAGTCTTGCTCTGTTGCCCTGGCTGGACTACAGTGGTGCGATCTCAGGTCACTGCACTGCAACCTCTGCCTTTCAGGTTCAGACGATTCTCCTGCCTCAGCCTCCCTAGTAGCTGGGACTATGAGTGCGCACCACCACGCCTGGCTAATTTTTGTATTTTTAGTAGAGACAGGGTTTTACCATGTTGGCCAGGCTGGTCTTGAACTCCTGACCTCAAGTGATCAGCCCACCTTGGTTTCCCAAAGTGCTGGGATTACTGGCATGAGCCACCGAGCTGGGCCTAAAGCAGGACATTTTGATGCCCACATCAAAATACAAAAGCATCATGTGCACAATAAGCATTTCTGAGCCTTGCATCGGTTTCTAATCTTGTTAGGGATGGGGTGAGGGTGCCTACTGAATATCTTTTAAAAAATGAAAATCTAGTCTGGGCGCGGTGGCTCACGCCGGTAATCCCAGCACTTTGGGAGGCCGAGGTGGGCAGGTCACTAGGTGAGGAGATCGAGACCATCCTGGCTAACATGATGAAACCCCGTCTCTACTAAAACACAAAAAAATTAGCCGGGCGTAGTGGCGGGCACCTGTAGTCCCAGCTACTCGGGAGGCTGAGGCAGGAGAATGGCGTGAACCCGGGAGGTGGAGCTTGCAGTGAGCCGAGATCGTGCCACTGCACTCCAGCCTGGGTGACAGAGCAAGACTCCGTCTCAAAAAAAAAAGAAAAGAAAATCTAGGCTGGGCACGGTGGCTCATGCCAGCCCTTTGGGAGGCCGAGGCAGGTGGATCATGAAGTCAGGAGTTCAAGACCAGCCTGGCCAATATGGTGAAACCCTGTCTCTACTAAAAAAAAAAATACAAAAATTAGCTGGGCATGATGGCAGGCGTCTGTAATCCCAGCTACTTGGGAGGCTGAGGCAGGAGAATCACTTGAACCCGGGAGGCGGAGGTTGCAGTGAGCTGAGATCGCGCCATTGCACTCCAGCCTGGGCAACAGAGCGAGACTCCATCTCAAAAATAAATAAATAAAAGAAACAAAATCTAAAATGTGATTGTGTTTGTTCTTTTGTCAAAATAGCCAACACTCCCACCAAAATATCACGTAGTTACCTGGAATACCAATTGCCTTCTTTCTTTTCTCCCTAACTTGTATTCATTATAAAACCATCTTTGAAATTACCATTTTAATGGCTTTCTTTTCACCTGTTAATATTTCTTTTTTTTTTTTTTCTACAGACAGGGTCTCACTATGTTGCCCAGGCTGGTCTCAAACTCCTGTCTTCAAGTGATCCTCCCACCTCGACCTCCCAAAGTGTTAGGATTACAGGCATGAGCCACCACATCCAGCCACCTGTTAATATTTAGTGCTCTTCTTTTTTTATTGTTTAATTACACAAGTAATATGGAAAGATATTTTCATTATTAAAAAAACTCAAGTAATATGAATAAAAATTTACCCTTGTCTACATTCTTTTTTTTTTTTTTTGAGATGGAGTCTTGCTCTGTCGTCCAGGCTGGAGTGCAGTGGCAGGATCTCAGCTCACTGCAACCTCTGCCTCCCAGGTTCAAGGGATTCTCATGCTTCAGCCTCCCCGAGTAGCTGGGATTACAGGCACCCGCCACCATGCCTGGCTAATTTTTGTATTTTTAGTAGAGACAGAGTTTCACCATATTGGCCAGGCTGGTCTCGAACTCTCGATTTTGTGATCCGCTGGCCTCCGACTCCCAAAGTGATGGGATTACAGGTTTGAGCCACCGTGCCCGGCTTTACCCTTGTCTACATTCTAGTCCCTCTAAGAAACCATTATTTTCAGTTTTATATGTGTCTTTCCAGATCTTTCTCTATATAATATTTTAATTCAACAAATATTTATTGAGTGTCTACTATGTGCCACACACTGTTCTAGGCCTGGGAATATAGGTATGAACAAATAAAGTCCTTCTTTGTTAGCATTTCACTATAATGGTAGCACACACATGCACAGAGAAATACATAATTTTGGCTGGGTATGGTGGCTCATGCCTGTAATACCAGCACTTTGGGAGGCTGAGGCGGACAGATCACCTGAGGTCAGGAGTTCCAGACCAGCCTGACCAACATGGCGAAACCCCATCTCTACTAAAAATACAAAAATTAACCAGGCATGGCGACACATATCTGTAATCCCACCTACTTGGGAAGCTGAGGCAGGGAGAATCGCTTGAACCCAGGAGGCAGAGGTTGCAGTGAGCCGAGATCACGCCATTTCACTCCAGCCTGGGCGACAGAGCGACACTCCATCTCAAAAACAAAAACAAAAACAAAAAAAAAGACATACATAACTTTGTTTTAATTTTTAAATAAAGAGTGATATACTGTACTGTCCTTAGACATGTATTATGGAGATCTTTCCACATCCATGTGCATAGTTCTGCCATTACTTTTTTGAACTGCTGCATGGTATTCCACATTGTAGATGTTTCTGCATTTATTTAAACCATCCCCTCTAATTGAACATTTATGTATATGCCAGGCAGAGTTGCAAGCACTGAAAATGGACTTGCCTAACAGAAACAGAAATTGGATTTGTTGGAAGGAAACTAGACTAAAGAACTGCCTGGAAGAAAAGGGGCTAGAGAGCAGGAAACCCAGCTAAGTTCACGCCATCCAGACCTGTCCACTGCAGCAGGCTCCCCTCCACCGAGTGCCCATTTATCCTTGTGGGCTTGTCACTCCCTGGAAAGACAGAGTCTTGAGTGAGAATGTCTGGCAGGCCGAGCCTAAGTCTCATGCCTCCACTGTCTGCTGGGAGAAGAGCCTTGCCTCCCACTAGAATTCTCCCTGTGGAGAAAACTCCCAAAGGGGGGAATAATTAAGGGACACACATTTCCTACAAATCATTCTCAATTTTTTGCCTCCCAGGTCTCTTTGTGTACACAACCACATGTTTATTCAGGGCTGGGGCAAAACTTAATGCCCCATAGGTGGACCACCTGAGGTCGGGAGTTCGAGACCAGCCTGGCAAACATGGTGAAACACCATCTCTACTAAAAATACAAAAAATTAGCCGGAAGTCGTGGCGGGGGCCTGTAATCCCAGCTACTTTGGAGGCTGAGGCAAGAGAATCATTTGAACCTGGGAGGCAGAGGTTGCAGTGAGTCGAGTCGAGATTGTGCCACTGCACTCCAGCCTGGGCAACAAGAGCAAAACTCTGCCTCAAAAAAACAAAAACAAAAACAAAAAACTTAATGCCTCAGTCTTCTTCGGACACACCAAAGACTCTAGCATCTACATCATTCCATATGCAGAAAAAAAGAAAACCGTCTTCAGCTTTGCTGTGGAATGCTCTTCAAGACTGACCACAGGACCAGAGAGTGGGAAAGGGGACTCAGTGAGGTGAGGGAAGAAGAACCAACTCTGTGCTGCTAAAAACATTCAGTGCTGGAACTCCAGGATAAAAACTCTGGAGGTCACTTTCCCCAGCCAGGAGAACTACAAGCTGGGAAAGGTCACTGGCAGGAAGCTGGCAGAGAGGGCTGAAAGCACAGGCAGTCACAGAGCATTGTGATGGGGACTCGGCCATCTCAGGCACTGAGCTCAGTGTCAGGGCTATGGAGAAGGAGTCCTGGATCCTACGCTCACAAGGCTTGCAGACTGGGGCCCGAGGGCAAGGGTGCTATGCCATCTGGGCCACAATAGAGCAAAGGACTGAACTTTCCAAAAGCAAGAAGATACTCCCAGAAGACAGGCCTGGCATGGGGACCAGGTCTGAGGGCCTGGGTGACATGGGTGGCATGGGTGACCCTGAGCCTGACAGGGTGAGCGGGAAAGCCTGCAAACACACCAAACATTTGAAATCTCTCTGGCTGCTGTGGTTTGAATGTCCAATTTAAAACTCATGTTGGCCGGATGCAGTGTCTCACTCCTGTAATCCTTGCCCTCTGGGAAGCCAAAAGGGCGGATCACCTGAGGTCAGGAGTTCAAGAACACCCTGGCCAAAAGAGTGAAACCCCGCCTCTACTAAAAATACAACAACAAAAAATTAGCTGGGCATGGTGGTGCACGCCTGTAGTCCCAACTAGCTGGGAGTCTGAGGCAGGAGAATTGCTTCAACCCGGGAGGTGAAGGTTGCACTGAGCCAAGATCACGCCACTGCCCTCCAGCCTGGGTGACAGAGCGAGTCTCCATCTCAAAAGAAAAAAACTAATGTTGAAACTTAATCCCCAATGTGGCAATATGGAGAGGGAGAGGTGGGTCCTTCATGAATGTATTAATCCATTCACAGATTAATGAATGAATGGGTTAATAGATTAGTGGGTTGTCACGGGAGGGGAACTGGTGGCTTTATTTATTTATTTTTATTTAGTTATTTATTTATTTTGAGATGGAGTCCCATTCTGTCACCCAGGCTGGAGTGCAATGGTGCAATTATGGCTCACTACACTCTCAACCTGGGCTCAAGCAACTCTCCCACTTCAGCCTCCCAAGTAGCTGGGACTACAGGCACGCACCACCATGCCCAGCTAATTTTTTTTTTTTTTTGGTAGAGACATGTCTTGCTTTCTTGCCCAGGCTGGTCTTGAACTCCTGTCCTCAAATGATCCTCCCACCTTGGCTTCCCAAAGTGCTGGGATTACAGGCATGAAGCCACCGTACCAGACCAAGCTGGTGGCTTTACAAGAAGAGGAAGAGAGGCTGGGCGTGGTGGCTCACGCCTGTAATCCCAGCACTTTGGGAGGTGGAGGCGGGTTGATCACCTGAGGTCAGGAGTTTGAGACCAGCCTGGCCAATATGGTGAAACCCTGTCTCTGCTAAAAATACAAAAATTAGCCAGGTGTACTGGTGGGTGCCTGTAATCCCAGCTACCCAGGAGGCTGAGGCAGGAGAATTGCTTGAACCTGGGAGGCAGAGGTTGCAGTGAGCTGAGATCATGCCATTCCACTCTAGCCTGGGCAACAAGAGCAAAACTCTGTCTAAAAAAAAAAAAAGTCCAGGCGTGGTGGCTCACGCCTGTAATCCCAGCACTTTGGGAGGCCGAGGCGGGCAGATCACGAGGTCAGGAGATCGAGACCATCCTGGCTAACAGGTGAAACCCCATCTCTACTAAAAATACAAAAAATTAGCTGGGTGTGGTGGCGGACACCTGTAGTCCCAGCTACTCGGGAGGCTGAGACAGGAGAATGGCGTGAACCCAGGAGGTGGAGCTTGCAGTGAGCCGAGATCGTGCCACTGCACTCCAGCCTGGACAACAGAGCAAGACTTCGTCTCAAAAAAAAAAAAAGAGATGGGGTTTCACTACATGGCCCAGGCTGGTTTTGAACTCCTGACCTCAGGCAATCTGCCCGCCTCAGGCAATCAGTCATGAGCCATTGCGCTGGGCCTAATTTATGTGGAGTTTTTTTTTTTGTTTTTTTTTTTGAGACGGAGTCTTGCTCTGTTGCCCAGGCTAGAGTGCAGTGGCGAGATCTCAGCTCACTGCAACCTCCACCTCCTGAGTTCAAAGAGATTCTCCTGCCTCAGCCTCCCAAGTAGCTGGGACTACAGGCGCCCACCACCACACTGGCTAATGTTTTGTATTTTTAGTAGAGACGGGGTTTCACCATGTTAGCCAGGATGGTCTCGATCTCCTGACTCCGTGATCTGCCAGCCTCGGCCTCCCAAAGTGTTGGGATTACAGGCGTGAGCCACTGCGCCTGGCCTAATTTTTGTATTTTTAATGGAGATGGGGTTTCACCATGTTGGCCAGGCTGGTTTCGAACTCCTGAGCTCAGGTGATCTGCCCACCTCGGCCTCCCAAAGTTCTGGGATTACAGGCAGGAGCCACTACGTCCAGCCAAAAAAAATACAAAAACTAGCTGGGTGCTATGGCTTGCGCCTGTAGTACCAGCTACTCTCAAGGCTGAGGCAGGAGAATTGCTTGAGCCGCGGAGGCGGAGGTTTTAGTGAGCTGAGATCACACCATTGCACTCCAGCCTGGGTGACAGGAGTGAAACTCTGTCTAAAAAAAAAAAAAAAAAAATCAGAAATAAAGGAAATTGTCCTTCAGCTCCTCAGGCTTACACATCCCCATCCAGGGATCTACAGTCATTCCCATCCATAGGACTTACCTTCTTTCAGAGTTATCAAAAGAGCTGCTTTTGTTCATTCGTTTACACTTTAATGTGAATTAAATACAAAACTACCTCTTCCGAAATATGTGAATTTATTTGTTTATTTATTTATTTATTTATTTTGAGATGGAGTCTCACTCTGTCCCCAAGGCTGGAGTACAGTGGCACAATCTTGGCTCACTGCAACCTCCACCTCCCAGGCTCAAGGGATCCTCCTGCCTCAGCCTCCCAAGTAGCTGAGATTACAGGTGCTTGCCACCATGCCTGGCTAATTTTTATATTTTTAGTAGAGATGGGGTTTCACCATGTTGGTCAGGCTGGTCTCAAACTCCTGACCTCAGGTGATCCACCAGCCTCAGCCTCCCAAAGTGTTGGGATTACAGGCGTGAGCTACCACCCCCGGCCTGGAATAAGGACCACTTCCAATTATGAAAGAAAATGCTTGTTGCCCAGTTAACGTAATTCCACATAATCATTTTGATTAGGAAACCTAAACAACTTCTGGAAAACTCAAGAACTCTGTCCCAGGCTGCCATTTCACATTTGCTGCATTTCTAGATGTGTTTATATTGATTGCTTGAGTGGTGTTGTCTTCTACTGGAGTGTAGCTTCATGACTTAAGAATCTTTCAGCCAGGCACAGTGGCTCCCACCTGTAATCTCAGGACTTTGGGGGGCCGAGGTGGGCAGATCACCTGAGGTCAGGAGTTTGAAACCAGCCTGACCAATATGCTGTCTCTACTAAATATACAAAAATTAGCCAGGCGTGGTGGCATGTGCCTGGAATCCCAGCTACTTGAGAAGCTGAGACAGGAGAATTGCTTGAACCCGGGAGGCAGAGGTTGTGGTGAGCCAAGATCACGCCATTGTACTCCAGCCTGGGCAACAAGAGCAAAATTTCATCTCAAAAAAAAAAGGATCTTTTTTATTTTAAGGCTAGTCAAGTGACACATTTGGCTTTACTTAGCCAACTATTTGTTGAATGAATAAAGGAACAAATGAATCAAACCAAAGATTCCCGGCCAGGCGCGGTGGTTCATGCCTGTAATCCCAGCACTTTGGGAGGCTGATGCGGGCAGATCACAAGGTCAGGAGTTCAAGACCAGCCTGGCCAATATGGTGAAACCCCATCTCTACTAAAAATACAACAATTTGCCAGGCGTAGTGGCAGGCGCCTGTAGTTCCAGCTACTTGGGAGGCTGAGGCAGGAGAATTGCTTGAACCCAGGAGGCAGAGGTTGCAGTGAGCCGAGATCACACCACTGCACTCCAGCCTGGGCTACAGAACCAGATTCTGTCTCAAAAAAAAAATTGCATAGAAACAATGAGATTATTTAGAGCTTATGGAAAAAACACATCCTGCCTATACTGGACATAGGATTTTGTTCTGATGCATGCAGCATCTCTGTAGAGGTTCTCTGCTCCCCTATCCTCAGTCCATGTGTTTTAGGTGGCATTGATCCCATTTCTGGCTACAGGAATGGGCAAGTGACACAGGCCTGGAAAATCAGAGGAACCTAACCTCTAGATTCATGGATCTGACAGTCTAGACCAGCCCAAGTCACTATAGAAAGGAGGTATGTGGTAAGGGCTCACTTGGAGGAACCAAAGAGAGTGGGAAGAAGGAGAGTGGGAGGAACCACTGACTCTTGGTGAGAGCAGAGATAGCTGCATGGAGGAGGTTTGTAGCTGGACTAAGATTTAGATGGGTGGAATTGAGGGAGGGCATTCTCTACACAAAGAGCAGACCAACCATGGGGTGATAGGAACATGTAAGATGCTTTTGAAAGCTGGCAAGGGCCCAGTTGACAGGAGCAGAAGGTTTATGTAGAGGTGGAGGACAAGATAAAGTTGGAGGAGTGGACCAGGGCCAGCCCCCTGAGAGTTGTGGACACTGTGTTAAGGAGTGGAAGAGTTTACTCCAGAGGCCACGTAGACCTGTTCAGAGGGGAGGCCGTGGGTAACCTGAGCAGGGTTGGGCATTAGGAAGTTGATCTGTCAGAAGAGTGGATTAAAGGGAAAGAGGCTGGGGCTCCGACCCAAGATGCATGAGCCTGGCCAAAAAAACATTAAAGGCATCGGGCAGTAGGACCGAAATAGAACCACCAGCTGAGGCACTGAAGAAAGAATCAGTGCGCCTTGAGGAACATAATAAGGCAGAGCTAAAAGACCAGATTCCAGAGGCTGGGTTATGGCATCTGGGTAGCGGTTTGAGAAGGGCAGGCTTTGGCATCTATCAAAACTGAGTTTGAATCCTGGGTCTGGCACTAGAAGTATGTGTAATTCTGGGCAAGTTTACTTATTTCTGGGCCTTGGTTTTCTTATCCATGAAAAGGAATAATAATACCAAATTCAGAGGTTTTTGGAAGACTAAATGAAATAATAACCTTAAAGCAATTTTCAGGGTACCAGGAATAAAATAAATATCCACTGTAGCTAGTGGGTACAAAGTTTCTTCTGGGAGTGATGCAAATGTTCTAAAATTAGATTATGGTTACACAACTCTGTAAATATCTAAAAACCATTCAGTTGTATACTTTTTTCTGTGTGTGAGATGGTGTCTCGCTCTGTTGCCCATGCTGGAGTGCAGTGGCACAATCTCGGCTCACTGCAACCTCCGCCTCCCAGGTTCAAGTGATTCTCCTGTCTCACCCTCCCGAGTAGCTGGGACTACAGGCATGCACCACCATGCCCGGCTAATTTTTGTATTTTTAAAAATATTTGTTTTTTTGTTTTTTTGTGTTTTTTTGAGACAGAGTCTCACTCTGTCACCCAAACTGGAGTGCAGGGGTGCGATCTCAGCTCACTACAACCTCTGCCTCCCGGGTTCAAGCAATTCTCCTGCCTCAGCCTACTGAGTAGCTGGGATTACAGGTGCACACAACCACGCCCGGCTAATTTTTGCATCTTTAGTACAGATGGGGTTTCACCATGTGGGTCAGGCTGGTCTCGAACTCCTGACCTCGTGATCCACCTGCCTCGGCCTCCCAAAGTGCTGGGATTACAGGCGTGAGTCACCACGCCCAGCCAAAAAAAGTTTGTTTGTTTTTTTTGTTCAAATGATCCTTTATTGAAATATTTTGTTTTGTGCTTCTTCACTAGCTGGGCATATTCCACAACACCACTGTTGATGTCATCTATGATGTCATGAGGGTGGCGGCCATCAACATCATGGCCCACAGACTAGGGAGTCCCCAGGATTTTTTTTATTTTTTTGAGACGGAGTCTTGCACTGTCACCCACGCTGGAGTGCAGTGGCACGATCTGGGCTCACTGCAAGCTCCGCCTCCCTGGGTTCACACCATTCTCCTGCCTCAGCCTCCCCAGCAGCTGGGACTACAGACGCACGCCGCCACGTCCGGCTAATTTTTTTGTATTTTTAGTAGAGACGGAGTTTCACCATGTTAGCCAGGATGGTCTCGATCTCCTGACCTCGTGATCCACCCCGCCTCGGCCTCCCAAAGTGCTGGGATTGCAGGCGTGAGTCACCGTGCCCGTCCCCCAGGATTTCTTTAATGGTTCCAGAGAGTTCTCTGGCTAAAGATTGGTGATGCCTCTGTCAAGCAATGTTGACAATCTCATCAAAAGTGATATTCCCACTGTGTTTAATGTGTTTCTGTTTCTTCTGTCTCTTGGTGGTTCCTTGAGAACTTTGATGATCGCGGCAGAGGCAGAAGGCACCACCTCAATCTGGGCCCATCTGTTCTAAATGTTCAGTTTCACTGTAATCCCCAGGCCTTTCCAGTCACCCATTGCCTTGGCAATGTTATCACCAACCTTTTTTAGAGACAGACCCAGGGGGCCGATCTGGGGGGCCAGTGAAGAAGTGGCACCAACTGCATCCCCGGTGCACCTCAGGTATACGACTTTAATCTTGGGGTCGAACTTCAGCAGTATGGTGGAGGCAGCTGGTGTTGGATGAACCTGGATTCAGGATGACCAAAGAAAGTTGCACCTTGGCCCCTTCTGAGCCAAAAGCTGAAAGCAAAAAATGTGTTTTTAAAAACAAACAAACAGGGCCAGGCACGGTGGCTCATGCCTGTAATCCGAGCACTTTGGGAGGCCAAGGCAGGCAGATCGCCTGAGGTCAGGAGTTCAAGACCAGACTGGCCAATATGATGAAACCTCGTCTCTACTAAAAATACAAAAAGTTAGCTGAGTGTGGTGGTGCACCTGTGGAAGAATGGCTGGAACCTGGGAGGCAGAGATTGCAGTGAGCCGAGATTGGGCCACTGAACTCCAGACTGGGCAATGAGAGCAAAAACTCCATCTCAAAAAAAAAAGATCCAGAGGTAGGCAGTCCAGGACCATGTTTGGGGCCTTCAAAAGACCCAGGCAACAAAATAAAAGAAAAAGAGACAGGCTTGCCCCCTTCCTCACAGGGTGACTTTCCAAAGTTATCACATAATATGGCCCATTTGGCCAGGCGCGGTGGCTCACGCTTGTAATCCCAGCACTTTGGGAGGCCGAGGCAGGCAGATCACCTGAGGTCAGGAGTTAGAGACCAGCCTGACCAACATGGAGAAACCCCGTCTCTATTAAAAATACAAAATCAGCCGCGCATGGTGGCAGCATGCCTATAATCCCAGCTACTTGGGAAGCTGAGGCAGGAGAATCGCTTGAACCCGGGAGGCAGAGGTTGTGGAGAGCCGAGATTGAGCCATTGCACTCCAGCCTGGGCAACAAGAGCGAAACTCTGTCTCAAAAAAATATATATTTATTTATATATATATATAGCCCACTTATATTTCATTGACCAGAACTTAATCACATGGCCCCATTTGGCTGCAAGAAAAGATGACAAATGACCCCTTGTCTTCCCATCTCTTCATTCTCTTGCGGGGGATAGAGATGGGATCTTATGGCTCTGGTACAGCTACAATTTGGGGTTTATTAAAGAGGAGAACGGTTATTGGGAGGCAAACAGCAGCCTCTGCTATAGCTACTACTTGTGTAACAATGGAGGCAGACTATAAATAAATAAACTATCTTTGAAAAGACACACAACACATGTAGTATAGTTTGCCTTTTGACTTTTGAACCATGTGGCTGCAGTGTCTACTCAAATCAGTAACACTAGAATTTAAAAAAAATACTGCAGCCTAGCAACATGGTGAGACTTTGTCTCTACAAAAAATACAAAAGTTATCCAGGCATGGTGGTGAGTGCCTATAGTCCCAGCTACTGGAGTCCCACCCCAGTCTCCCTAGTAAGGGGGACTGAGGTGGGAGGATCACTGGAGCCTGGGAGGTTGAGGCTGCAGTGAGCCATGACTTAGCCACTGCATTCCAGCCTGGGTGACAGAGTGAGACCGGTCTTAAAAAAAAAATACTGAATGATGATACCCAACGATGTGTCTCCTGACTTACAGCTCTGTCGATACCACAGCTGTCCCAGGCATCCATATGGACACCATGCTTCTGCGGGTCTAAGACTGCCTCCTCTGCAGTGAGCCAAGATTGCGCCACTGCACTCTAGTCTGGGTGACAGAGCAAGACTCCGTCTCAAAAAAAAAAAAAGAAAAAAAGACTGCCTCCTCCAGACACCTACAAGCAATCATGCATCAAGTTTGAGCATCTACTTTTCCATTCCCATTGCCACCCAGGTAGCAAGGATGGCACAGTCCCAGAAATGGGAGCACTTACTGCTTCAGCCTACATGGAGTCATCATCATGGTCCCTGAGACTTGGTCCTAACATGGCCATCTTTTACCTATGATCAACATACCATGAGGGGGCCGGGCACGGTGGTTCATGCCTATTATCCCAGTGCTGTGGGAAGATGGGCCGAGCAGAACACTTGAGCCCAGGACTTCAAGACCAGACTGGACAACATGATGAAACCCTGTCTCTACAAAAAAAATCACAAAAATTAGCCAGGTGTGGTGTTGCACACCTGTGGTTACAGCTACTTGGGAGGCTAAGGTGGGAGAATTGTTTGAGCACAGGCGGTGGAGGCTACAGTGAGCCATGATTGTGCCGTTGCACTCCAGCCTAAGCAACAGAGTGAGACCCTGTCTCAAAAAAAGTATATATATGCATACACACACACACACCCCATGAGAGATTTATTGACCCCTTGTCTTCCCATCTCTTCGTTCTTTTGCAGGGGATAGAGATGGGGTCTTGCTATGTTGGCTGGTCTCCAACTCTTGGGCTCAAGTGATACGCTGGCCTCAGCCTCCCAAAGTGTTAGGATTACAGGCATGAGCCCCGCGCTTGGCCTATTCACATTTGATTCCTGTTCTAATGGTAGATCTTGCTGGGTCTGTCATGATCCAACATCCACCACAGAGGCTCTCAATCACTGAGCTGCCAGCCTGAGCTGTAACCATAAAAAAAAAATCTCATACTTCTCTGTCCTTGGTGTTTCTTGGTTTGTGGCAACATGCTTGACATATTGCCACATGGTGTTCTCCTCATGTGTCTGTGTCCAAATTTCCTTCTTTTTATAAGGATACCAGTCCCCTCATTAGGTCCCACCCTAATCCAATATGACCTCATTTTAGTTTGATTACATCTGCACAGACGCTATTTCCACATAAAGTTACACTCACAGGTTCTGGGTAGATAGAAATTTAGGGGAAACTACTCAACCCGGTACACTATTCCAGCCTCCAACCTGAGGGGTGCATCCCTCTGAACTATCTCCCTAACCTAGAGACCTTTCTCCTTTTATAAACGACAAAATATCCTCAGGCAATGCTGTGTTAAAAATACTTTAAAAAGGCCAGGTACAGTGGCTCACTCCTGTAATCCCTGCACTTTGAGAGGCCAAGGCGGGTGGGTCACTTGAGGTTAAGAGTTTGAGAACAGCCTGGGCAACATGGTGAAACCCCGTCTCTACTAAAAATACAAAAATGAGCCAGGCATGGTGGCGGGTGCCTATAATCCCTCAGGAGGCTGAGGCAGGAGAATCACTTGGAGTCCGGAGGCGGAGGCTGCAGTGAGCGGAGATTGCACTAGATAGCAAAACATTCTACACTGCTCCATCAGTGTTAGCTCTGAAGCCATCTAGTCATTTTAACTACTGGCTTCTAGACCCAACTGTTCTAACTCCCACCCCCACTCCCCACTGTTTAACCAGTGGTTTATCTTTCCTGCCCAGTCAGCAGCTTCAAGACGTTTTTAACTTTTGCCTTCCATGGCTTCCTCGCTGCTAATCTACTGAGATACGTTTATTTTATTTTTTGAGGTGGAGTGTCACTCTGTCACCCAGGCTAGAGTGCCGTGGCACAGTCTCAGCTCACTGCAACCTCTACCTCCTGGGTTCAAGTGATTCTCCTGCCTCAGCCTCCCAAGTAGCTGGGAATACAGTGGCCTGCCACCACGCCCAGCTAATGTTTTTTTCTTTTTTTTTTTTTTTTAGTAGAGACGGGATTTCACCATGTTGGCCAGGCTGGTCTCGAACTCCTGACCTCAGGTGATCCGCCCACCTCAGCCTCCCAAACTGCTGTGATTACAGATGTAAGCCACCGCACCTGGCCTACTGAGAGGTGTTTAATATCTCATCCTCATCTCTTAGCATCTCAGTTTGAGTCCTGTAACCTCTCTCTTTTTTTTTTTTTTTGAGATGGAGTTTCTCTCTTGTTGCCCAGGCTGGCGCCCAAGGGCATGATCTCGGCTCACTGCAACCTCCACCTCCCGGGTTCAAGCGATTCTCCTGCCTCAGCCTCCCAAGTAGCTGGGATTACAGGCACCCGCCACCATGTCCGGCTAATTTTTGTTTTTTTGTTTGTGTGTGTGTGTTTTTAATTTGAGACAGAGTCTCACTCTGTTGCCAGGCTGGAGTGCAGTGGCACGATCTCAGCTCACTGCAACCTCCGCCTTCCTCCCAGGTTCAAGCGATTCTCCTGCCTCAGCCTCCCGAATAGCTAGGACTACAGGCATGCGCCACCACACCCAGCTAATTTTTGTATTTTTAGTAGAGATGGGATTTCACTATGTTGGCCAGGATAGTCTCGATCTCTTGACCTCATGATCCACCCACCTCGGCCTACCAAAGTGCTGGGATTACAGGCCTGAGCCACTGCACCCAGCCAATTTCCCCTTTTCTATGGCTTATTGTTTCTAACACTTTATTGTAAAATTTTTCAAACAGCCAACAAAATTGAAAGAATACCCTGTTACCCAACACCTAGATCCTAGTATTTTAAAAATTGAGATATATTTCACATAACATAAAATTCAACATTTTAAAGTGTACATTTCAATAGTTTTTAGTACTGTATATTCATCATGTTGTACAAACATCACCACTAATTTCAAAACATTTTTATAACCCCAAAAAGAAAACTCTTACCCATTAGCTGTTAGTCCTAATTCCCCCCTTCTCCCATCCCCTGGCAACCACTAATCTACCTTCTGTTTCTATGGATTTGTCTATTCTGGACGTTTCATATAAATAGAATTACACAATATGTTGCCTTTCCTGTCTGATTTGTTCACTCAGCATAATGTTTTCAACATTCATTCCTTTTGTAGCATGTATCAGTACTTCATTCCTTTTTATGGCGAATAATACTCCATCGTATGAGTACACGACATTTGATTCATCCATTTATCAGCTGATGAACATTTGAGTTCTCTGCACCTTTTGACTATCATGAATAATGCTGCTATCAACATTTGTGTACACGTTTTTATGTGAACATATGTTTTCAGTTTTCTCTGGTATATAGCTAAAAGTAGAATTGATGGGTCATATGGTAACATTAACATGTTACTATGCATGTTTTATCACATATCTACCTGTCTAACTATCCTTCTAATCCATCTATATTAATCCTTCTCACATTTTAGTGTACTTTGGAATAAATTGCAAACATCAGTACACCTCACACCAAACTCATCAGCATGTCTATTACTAGAATTCAAGCTTTCTTTACAATTTATTCTCTTCATGTAAAATCTACAATTTTTTTTCTCTTTGTTGTTTTTTTGTTTTGTTTTGTTTTTGTTTTTGTTTTTTGTTTTTTGTTTTTTTGAGACAGGGTCTTGCTCTACTGCCCAGGCTGGAGTGCAGTGGCACAGTCTTGGCTTACTGCAACCTCTGCCTCTTGGGCTCAAGCAATTCTCCTGCCTCAATCTCCTGAGTAGCTGGGACTACAGGCGTGAGCCACCATGCCCTGCTACTTTTTGTATTTTTAGTAGAGACGGGGTTTCACCATGTTGGCCAGACTGGTCTCAAACTCCTGACCTCAGCTGATCTGCCCACCTCAGCCTCTCAAAGTGTTGGGATTACAGGCGTGAACCACCGCGCCCAGCCCACTCAATGAGTTTTAACACATGCCTAAACCTGTGAAACCCAAATCAAGATATCAAGATTTAGAACACGTCCACCCTCCTGCAAGTTCCCTCTGTCTGTTCTGTGTCAGAGTGTCAGTCCTGCCCCTGCTCTACCTTTTCCAAAGGCAACCAGTCTTCTGATGTTTTCCCCACCGTAAGTTACTTTCCCTGCTCTAGAACTTCATATAAACAGAAACATATGACGTATATCCGTTTTTATCTGGCTTCTTTCACTTAGCATACTGTTTTTAAGCTTTATTCATGTTACCGCATGCAGCAATATTCAGTCCTTTCTGTTGCTGAACTGTTTTCTGTCATCATCCTGTGTGAATGTACAATAGGTTGTTTGTCCATTCACCTGTTGATGAACACTTGGGCCATTTCACTTTTGGCTTTTATGAATAAAACTCCTTTGATGTGAGCCAACATCATGCCACTGCACTACAGCCTGAGTGAAAGAGGGAGACCCTTTCTCAATTAAAAAGAAAAAAAAAATCTGCTATGATCACCTCCCTGTAGGCCTTGATGTGGGCCCATGTGTTTATTTCTCTTAGCTAAGTATCCAGGATTGAAACTGTGTTCCAGGACAGGCATATGTTTCATTTTATAAGAAACTGTCAGGCCTTTTTCCAAGGTGGTTGTACCATTTTTCATGCCCACAACAATGTATGAGGCTTATAAGTTGTGAGCCAAAGATAAAAAAGCACAAATTGTAAACTGCTACTAATTATTTTCATTTGAACATTTTAAGTAGGCTGGGTCTGGTGGCTCATGCCTGTAAATCCCAGCACTTTGGAAGGTTGAGGCAGGCGGATCACCTGAGGTCAGGAGTTCGAGACCAGCCTGGCCAACATGGTGAAACCCCGTATCTACTAAAAATACAAAAATTAGCCGGGCATGGTGGCGCACGCCTGTAGTGTCAGCTACTCAGCAGGCTGAGGCAGGAGAATTGCTTGAACCCGGGAGGCAGAGGTTGCAGTGAGCGAAGATTGTGCCACTGCACTCCAGCCTGGACAACAGAGCAAGACTCCATCACAACAACAATAACAACAACAACAACAACAAATGCCCAACAAACCAGGAACAGAAGGGAACATTCTTAACCTAATAAAGGCTATCTATGAAAAATCCACAGCTAACATCCTACCTAATGCTGTGAAAGACTGAATGTTTTCATCTAAGATCAGGAATAAGACAGGGCCAGGTGCTGTGGCTCATGCCTGTAATCTCAGCACTTTAGGAAGCTGGGGTGGGCGGATCACTTGAGCCCAGGAGTTCAAGACCAGCTGGAGCAACATGGTGAGACCCCCCGGGTCTACAAAAAATACAAAAATTAGCCAGGCATGGTGGCTTGCCCCTGTAGTCCCAGCTACTCAGGAGGCTGAGATAGGAGGATCAACTGAGCCTGGGGAGGTCAAGGCTGCAGTGAGCAGAGATCATGCCACTGCACTCCAGCCTGGGCCACAGAATGAGACCCTGTCTCAAAAAAAAAAAAAAAAGAAAATGAAAAGAAGCAAAACTATCTCTATTTGTAGATGACATGATCTTGTATATAGAAAATCCTAAGGAATCCACAAAAACAAGGTGATGAACCTTATGACACCCTGTAGAAATCCAGATTTCGTAGATTAGAAATCCAATGGCTTTGTTTAAACTGTCTCTTCCTCTGTTTTTACATTTTTTTCCTCCACACTTGACAAAAACAAACCCAACTCTTTTTAAACCAACTTCCCTACCTCTTTCCTGCACTCATCCCTTCCTAAAAGTTTGCTCCTATAATTATTATCCTTGGAACTGCCCAACAAGACCCTCGTTTTCTATTTATCTGGATCCCCAGGCTCATTTCTTTCTTTGCATTCTATTTTCTATATCATGCTCAGAATTTTAAAGTTGCTTCCAGGCTGGGCGCAGTGGCTCATGTCTGTAACCCCAGCATTTCGGGAGGAGGGATTGCTTGAGCCCAGGAGTTCGAGACCAGACGGGCCAACATGGCGAAACCCTGTATCCACTAAAAATACAAAAATTAGCCAGGTGTAGTGGCGCGTACCTGTTGTCCCAGCTACTCGGGAGGCTGAGGTGGCAAGATCACCTGAGCCTGGGAAGTCAAGGCTGCAGTCAGCCAGATCACGCCACTGCACTCCAGCCTGGGTGACAGAGTGAAATTTTGTCAAAAAAAGAAAAGAAAGAGAAAGAAAAGGAAGAAAGGAAGGAAGGAAGCAAGGAAGGAAGGAACCATATCTCCATTTTCATCCAAACAGCTATTTTTCTCTGCTACTACCTACCTCCTCAGAGCCCATCCACCCTACTGGTCTGAGGCATTTTTTTAAACAACTTTCTGGACATAGCCCCTCTTAAGACTAACAACCTATAGCCAGGCGTGGTGGCTCACGCTTGTAATCCCAGCATTTTGGGAGGCCGAGGCAGGTGGATCACCTGATGTCGGGAGTACCAGACCAGCCTGACCAACATGGAGAAACCCCGTCTCTACTAAAAATACAAAATTAGGCCGGGCATGGTGGCGCATGCCTGTAATCCCAGCAACTCGGGAGGCTGAGGCAGGAGAATTGCTTGAACCCAGGAGGCGGAAGTTGTGGTGAGCAGAGATTGCGCCATTGCACTCCAGCCTGGGCAACAAGAGCGAAACTCTGTCTCAAAAAAACAAAACAAAACAAAAGAGTAGCAACCTAGGCCGGGCGCAGTGGCTCACGTCTGTAATCCCAACACTTTGGAAGGCTGAGGAGGGTGGATCACCTGAGGTCAGGAGTTCGAGACCAGCCTGGCCAACATGGTGAAACCCCGTCTCTACTAAAAATACAAAAATTAGCCGGGCGTGGTGGTGGGCGCCTGTAATCCCAGCTACTTGGAAGGCTGAGGCAGGAGAATTGCTTGAACGCAGGAGGCGGAGGTTGCAGTGAATGTAGATCGAGCCACTGCACTCCAGCCTGGGCGATAGAGCGAGACTCCGTCTCAAACAAATAAACAAAAAGACTAGCAACCTCCTCTCCAGCAATGCCAACCCCAGTCCAGGCCCCCATCCGCCCAGGTTCTCGATCAAAAAACATTAATCTGTGGCCTTTCTTTGCCATTTCCAACTCTGCCACCTCCATCAAACGACAAGGTCCCCTTCTTCCTTTCCATTCCCGTCAGCTTCATTTCCCTAATCTCCGTACAAATCCCTAGCCTGACTCCCTTTCCTTTCCATCCTCACCAGAAGCCCGCATGCCGGACCTCAAAAGCGCAAACGCTAAAAACCGGTTGAGTTGACGCACGGAGAGAAGGGGTGTGTGGGTGGGTGTGTGTGTGTTAGTGTGTGTGCTTGTGTGTGGAAGAAACCAACAGGGTTCACGCTGGTGTCCATTTCTGGAAATGCCAATCGCGCCCAACTGCGGGAGCCAGGATCAGGTCCCCAGGGCGCCCTTGCAGACAGCACCCTGAGCGAAGGAGCTCAGAAGGCAGTCCGGCTTCACCCAGACCCCCAATCCCACAGAAGCCCCGTACCCCAGCGGCACAGCAGCCCCTCCCCGGCGCGGTGGTAGGGCCCGACGCGACGTCACCCATTGTTTACAAATCAACCCGAGCCGGCAGGATTCCGGCTCCCGCGGCTACAGGCGCGCGGCTCGAGTGCCTGGCGGGCTCCGGCTTCCGCGTCCGCCCGGCCCCGGTCCGGACTTAGTCTTCAGCTCCGCGCCCGCTCCGCCGCGGCCCACCGCGCCCGCCGGTAGCCGAGCCCCCAGCGACGCCCGCACAGCTCCAGGTGCCCAGACAGGGGGCCATGCCGTGCCGGAGGGAGGAGGAAGAGGAAGCCGGCGAGGAGGCGGAGGGGGAGGAAGAGGAGGAGGACAGCTTCCTCCTACTGCAGCAGTCAGTGCCGCTGGGCAGCTCGGGCGAGGTGGACCGGCTGGTGGCCCAGATCGGCGAGACGCTGCAGCTGGACGCGGCGCAGCACAGCCCGGCCTCGCCGTGCGGGCCCCCGGGGGCGCCGCTGCGGGCCCCGGGGCCCCTGGCTGCGGCGGTGCCGGCGGACAAGGCCAGGCCCCCGGCGGTGCCGCTGCTGCTGCCGCCCGTGTCGGCGGAGACTGTGGGCCCGGCGCCCCCTGGGGTCCTGCGCTGCGCCCTGGGGGACCGCGGCCGCGTGCGGGGCCGCGCTGCGCCCTACTGCGTGGCCGAGCTCGCCACAGGCCCCAGCGCGCTGTCCCCACTGCCCCCTCAGGCCGACCTTGATGGGCCTCCGGGAGCTGGCAAGCAGGGCATCCCGCAGCCGCTGTCGGGTCCGTGCCGGCGAGGATGGCTCCGGGGCGCCGCCGCCTCCCGCCGCTTGCAGCAGCGACGCGGGTCCCAACCAGAAACCCGCACAGGCGACGACGACCCGCACCGGCTTCTGCAGCAGCTAGTGCTCTCTGGAAACCTCATCAAGGAGGCCGTGCGAAGGCTTCATTCGCGACGGCTGCAGTTACGTGCAAAGCTTCCCCAACGCCCGCTCTTGGGACCTCTGTCGGCCCCGGTGCATGAACCCCCTTCGCCTCGCAGCCCTCGCGCGGCCTGCAGTGACCCTGGCGCCTCCGGGAGGGCGCAGCTCAGAACTGGCGACGGCGTTCTTGTGCCTGGCAGCTAACACGCCCGGGGTGGCCACAGCGCCAGCCTCAGACTGGAGGGCAAGGGGTTCCCTTGAGGGCTGCAGTTCTGCTCAGGCTGGTGGAGAACTCTGGCTTTTGGAAGCGAGAGTAAAAAGCTAATGACGAGGAACCGAAAAATCGCGAATGTTTCGCGGGTAACGGGTTGAGGGCCAAAATATTTGAAATGAAGGACTTGGCCCTATTTAAGGCTGATTTTACAGAGCGCACCCCAAATGTACAAGTCAGTAGGACTCCTTATTTGGCGAGACCCGACCTGGCCGCGGAGCCTGCATTTCCTCGCAGCTCTCAGTGCCCTCCAGCCCCGCGACCATGTGGCCACAATCCACGCTTCTCCGGATCGCGGTGCGCCGGAACCACGGAGGATGATGCTAGTTACTTGCTTTACCTTTTCAGGGCTGGCTCCTGATCCACTTTGGGGGAGGAGAACATGAGTAGATAATTTCAGGGTGCAGCCCAATCTGCCAGACTTGAATGTTTTCGACACTTAAAAAAAACATCTTGTGTCTTTGGAGGTGCTGCTTAATATCAAACACGCGGTGCCATGAAGGGACCCTTTGGGGTTGAATAGGAGTTAACCCCTGCGCTCTCTTTGCAACTGTCTGCCTTCTCAGAGTGGTGGGGGAAGGCTGTACGACACGGGTGGGGACAGGAGGTGGGGGCGGGGGGTATTGAATGGTGGCGGAAGGGTAGAGAGGCGCGGAGTGAACCCCACGCCCTGTCTAAAGTGTATTTTCACAGCCGGCCCGCCTCTCCTCGGTTCAAGGTCACTGTTTCCTGGGCACGCACCGGGTTGCGGGACAGAGTCGCCGGGTTCTGCCCATGCTCGGAGAAGAGCGCAGTGTTTTCCAAGTGCTGGAGTCTGCTGAGGACACGCGCGCCGCCGCCACCGCGGGTGTGGGAAAGCGCGGACGTGCTGGGCGTCTGTGCTTCGGTAGGCGACCACCGCCCCTGGCCGCGCTCCGGGCTTTCACGGAAACTCCCGAGACCAGGCCCTGGGTTCCTCCTCTCCCACTCGGCTCTGCAGTCCTACTCAAGCGGGTGGCTCTGGGATCCTGGGGGCCTGGGTTGGGGGCTAGGGAGACGCCATGTGATGGACACTCCAGGGACACACAGCCTAGCACAGCAGCTTATAATGGGCTCTCCGGGGCCATTTGCAATAACAGCTGCAATTCCCTGGATAGACGAGTTGATTTCCTCCCTCTGCCCCTCCCCCAGCCATGCCAGCTGGCCTTTGTAAGTGCAGGAAACCGAGTAGAAAATGTGACCCTCCAAATGGAGAAGCTGCAGGCTTTGCCATTGTGAACCATGGTGAAGTGCTTGGAACATACTGTTCACTCACTCTAAAGGCGCTGAGACTGTGCTGTTGTTCTCGTTTTTATAGTCAATGGCTTGTTCATCATCCAGATGTGGCTACTGACATATCTACACTTCGCACCGGAGTGTCTGGAATTGTGGCTATCCTGATTATAGGATTTTAACTTAACTGAAATGCCTGCTTTGAATAAATGTGTTGGGTTTTTTGTTTGGTTTTATTTTATACTTGCCATCGGTGAAAAAGATGTACAGAACACATTCCTCTGATCTCCATAAACATGAAAACACTTGAAATCTCTGTCAGCCTGGCTTGCGGATGGTAATTAGAGCGCCTTTGTGTCTGAGCAGCTCACTAGCTAGACAAGGTCTCCGCAGCTGGGTGTGTATTGGAGCTGGCATGAAATTAAATGAAAGTGAGATCAGGTTTTGGACCAATCCCATTCGTTAAAACCTCAGAGCCTTTTGGATTACTAGTCAGTGATGGAGATGTGTTATAAAGCTGCCTCTATTAGCAAAGGACATCAGATCAGCCAGTCACTGCAAACTGGGAGGCTTATCTTTTTTTTTTTTTTCTTTCTTTTTTTCTTTCTACTGTGGCCATTAAGTGCACTTGTTCCACAAGGTGGGCCTTAAGGCTGGGGCAGCTCTTGATTAGGGGACTGCTCACAGTGTGAACCTGGTGGTAGGAAAGCTGGGTGGAAACTTACAAAAGACTCCTGTCTTTGCCCCTGGCACATTTATACCATTCTGTCCCTAAGCAGTGACATAACAGCCCATGTCTATCCTTATGGTTCTGACTTACTTCAGTCTGTTCCCTCATGGAAGGAGCTAATCTCCTCCCTCTGAGGAAAGAGTACCCAGAGTTTAAGTCCACTTCTGAAGTGGGAAGGGAACCTTGGACAAGTTGCTCTACCTTTGTGGCTTCAGTTTCCTCATCCGTACAACAGGGATAATGAAATAAAAGGTGGGCCAGGCTCAGTAGCTTACACCTGTAATCCTAGTAGCACTTTGGGAGGCTAAAGAGGATTGCTGGAGCCCAGAAGTTCAAGACCAGCCAGGGCAACATAGTGAGACCTCATCTCTCCAGAAATAAATAAATAAATGGCTGGGCACAGTGGCTCACGCCTGTAATCCCAGCACTTTGGGAGGCCAAGGAGGGCTGATCATGAGGTCAGGAGTTCAAGACCAGCCTGACCAACATGGTAAAACCCCATCTCTACTAAAAATACAAAAATTAACTGGGCATAGAGGTGCACGCCCACAATCCCAGGTACTCAGGAGGCTGAGGCAGGAGAATCGCTTGAACCTCGGAGGCAGAGGTTGCAGTGAGCCGACATCGTGCCACTGCACTCCAGCCTGGGCGACAGAGCGAGACTCTGTCTCAAATAAGATAAAATAAAATAAAATAAATAAATAAATGAGGCAAGAGGATTGCTTGATCCTAGGAGTTTGAGGCTGTAGTGAGCCATGATTGAGCCACTGTGCTTCCACCTGGGTGGCAGAGCAAGACCCTGCCTCAAAAAAATTAATTAATAAAAGGCATATGGTGACTGGCACATGCTGGAGATGAACAGTATCTAGTCCCTACCCCTTCCTTCCCAGGTGACTGTGTCCCACGTGTCCTCATTTTCCCACAAAACAAGAGCATGCCATGATCCCAAATCTGCTTTCTGGAGTGTTCTATGACTTCGAGTCCTGATTTTCTAACTTCCTTTTTGGTTCAATGCCCCATTTTCTCAAATTCACACACAGACGCTGATGGTCTCTGAGGAGTACCTTCAGAACACACCAAGCCTGCCATTTCCCACAACATGCCCAGAAAGGGCTGTGGGGGCCTCAGTCCAGTGTTCTCCAGCATGGGACGGGTAACTATGGAGGCTCTAATATAAACTGAGGAAAAGGAGCCCCCAATAGTGCAGTGGGCACCACCTCTGGGCGCTGAGCATGAGGGGAAAGTGGCCAGGTGCTGACGTCCCCTGGCATGGGAGTGGCCCTGAAGTCCCCAGTTCACATTCTTAGTTGATGTACGATTTATCCAAGGTCAAGGGGTTATGAGCAATCCAGGGCTTTCCATCCTGAAATAGACTATGATTTGATGTCACTGCACTGACTGTGCATAGCTTCTTGTAATAAGAACGACTGGTTAAGGTCAGACTCAACCTTAGGGCCCATGCAGTACAACCCCCTCCTAAAAAAGGAAAATTGGGAAAAACTAAAGCCTCTCTACATAACGCACGTTAGCACTCTAAACACATTATAATCCAGTGACCGTTCATCTGTGTTTTTATTTTTTATCTTATTTACTTATTTATTTTTGAGACGGAGTCTTGCTCTGTCACCCAGGCTGGAGTGTAATGGCATGATCTTGGCTCACTGCAAGCTCCACCTCCTGGGTTCAAGTGATTCTCCCACCTCAGTCTCCTGAGTAGCTAGGATTACAGGCACCCGCCATCACGTCCAGCTAATTTTTGTATATTTGTAGAGGCAGGGTTTCCCCATGTTACCCAGGCTGGTCTGGAACTCCTAACCTCAGGTGATCCACCTGCCTCGGCCTCCCAAAGTGCTGGGATTATAGGCGTGAGCCACCGCATCCGGCCTGTTTTTTTTTTTTTAAATCCTGCCAAGTTTTTTTTTTTTTTAGATGAAGTCTCGCTCTGTCACCCAGGCTGGAGTGCAGTGGCATGATCTCGGCTCACTGCAAGCTCCGCCTCCTGGGTTCACACCATTCTCCTGCCTCAGCCTCTGGAGTAGCTGGGACTACAGGTGCCCGCCACCACGCCCGGCTAATTTTTTGTATTTTTAGTAGAGACGGGGTTTCACCGCATTAGCCAGGATGGTCTCGATCTCCTGACCTCCTGATCCGCCTGCCTCCGCCTCCCAAAGTACTGGGATTACAGGTGTGAGCCACCACACCCAGTCAAATCCTGCCAAGTTTTACTATTCACCCCAAAATACTTTTTTTGGGATAAGTCAGGGTGTACATAAAGTGTGGGGTTTGTTTGTTTGTGACGGGGTCTCAGTCAGTCACCCAGGAGTGCAACGGTGAGATCTCAGCTCACTGCAACCTCCACCTCCTGGACTCAAGTGATTCTCCCACCTCTTGAGTAATTGGACTACAGGTGCGTGCCACCATACCCAGTTAATTTTAAAATTTTTTATAAAGACAAGGTTTTGCCATGTTGCCCAGGCTGTTCTCAAACTCCTGGGCTCAAGCAATCCACCTGCCTCAGCCTCCCAAAGTGCTGGGATTACAAGTGTTAGCCACCTCGCCCAGCCAGGATTTACATAAAGTATTTTAAAAGTCATATTGGGGCAGACGCGGTGGCTCATGCCTGTAATCGTAGCACTTTGGGAGGTCGAGGCTGGTGGATAACCTGAGGTCAAGAGTTCAAGACCAGCCTGGCCAAAATGGGGAACCCTCGTCTCTACTAAAAATACAAAAGTTAGCTGGACGTGGTGGTGGGCACCTGTAATCCCAGCTACTAGGAGGCTGAGCCAGGAAAATCGCTTGAACCCAGGAGGCGGAGCGTGCAGTGAGCTGAGATCTCGCCATTGCACTCCAGCCTGGGCAATAGAGCAAAACCTCTGTCTCAAAAAAAAAAAGTCATATTAGACCATTTTATAGGTGGAAAAATAGTCCAAGGAAGTGAGCAGGGAAGAACGACCTACCAAAGTTGTTTATGAAGCCAGAGGCCTAGCAGAGTCTAGAACCTAGGTCTCCCAGCTCCCAACTCAGGGCTCTTTCCAGTGGCTCCATATCATCAAACATGGTCCAATATTGTTCACTGCACAACTCTGCACATAGGCTACCATGGGAATGACATCCCTACAGTTGCCCAAATTTGTGACCCTGCCATTGGAACCCCGGAAAATTGTGCTCCAAGTTCCTAGGCTGAGTTAGGGAATGCCATTTCCTTACAAAATGTTCAGCATCCTATGAAGACAGCTGGCCACAGAAAATGGCCTGGGTGAGATAAGAGAACAAAGCTACAAATGGAATGAAACAAAGTGACACATACATTGGCAAATAAGTGATTTAGAGAAAAGAATGCCCCACCTCACAGAGAACCCCAGAGTCTGCCACCCCAAGATTTCATTCTAAATTAGGCATACATCCGACAATATTTGGATTCAATTTTTACCCTTTTTTGCTCTTTCTTTTTCCAGCTCAGATGCAGAAACCTGGAGCGAAGATCAGACACCACTTTCCTATCTAGCAAAGTCTGTGTTGAAACCTGTGATCCCTTCCTTCCAATCAGGAAAGAGTTACCTTGGCAACGAAATTACTAACTCACTCAATTAGCCCCCACTTCTACCAATGCTCAGTAATCACAGACCGTCGGCCCCCGGAGAGCTCAGCTTTCAGCAGTCTGGTGCTACCGCCTCATGTAGAGATGGAAGCTCAGAGAGGTTTCCACTCCGAGGTGCACTCCATTTGAACACTGTGAAAGCTGGTGCAGGCAAAGGGGCAAAACTCTTCTGAGTAGTGTTTCCTCCTGATTTTCCATCATAACTGAAGGGACAGCAATTGACCTGCCCCTACCAGTGTTACCCAAAAGATATAACAGGTAAGAGTGGGGGCTCTGCAGGCAGCCCTCTACTGTCGGCTGTGTGATATGGGACAGGGTCAGTAAGCTCAATGAACTCATTTGCAAAATGTGGGTAAGAGTAGAGCACCTTGAAGAGCTGTGTGAAAATTAAATTAGAACCAAAGAGCAAATAGTATGGGAACCAAAGAGCAAATAATAAACAAAACAGAACATTGTTCCTGAGAGATGTTGCATTAAGGCCACTTCTTTGAGTCTTCTGCAGAAAACCCTGCCTCTTACTGACTTCTTCAATATTTCTTAACAGGCACAAACCTGTTTCTTCTGAAGGTCAGACCAGTTTCCCGATCATGCACCCCAGTTGCATAGGTGGGTGTTAAGGGAAGTGTAGAAGAAGGGAATAAGGGTGGAGGCGGCCGGGTGTGGTGGCTCACACCTGTAATCTCAACAATTTGGTAAACCCAGCCAGGCGGATCATGTGAGGTCAGGAGTTCGCAACCAGCCTGGCCAAAATGGTGAAACCTCGTCTCTACTAAAAATACAAAAATTAGCTGGGCGTGGTGGTGCATGCTACTCGGGAGGCTGAGGCAGAATTGCTTGAACTCAGGAGGCGGAGGTTACAGTGAGCCGAGATCACGCCACCACACTCCAGCATGGGCATCTAAAAAGAGAGAGAGAAAAATAGGGTGGAGCCAAGCTAAGCCTGCAAAGCAGCTCAGGGTTGGAACTGGTGGAATAGAGGCAACAGGAATATTACAAAGGATAGGGTTGGCAATTGGCAGTGAACACAGCCTGGGGCCACAGCTCTTAACTCCCCCATTTCCTATCAGAAAACCTATCCTTTTCCAAAATTCGAATGCTCAAGTTCTACTTGCTGTCCTGCCCAGTCCTGGCTATAATCTGCACTGAGAAAACCATACAATAGGCCGGGTGCGGTGGATCACACCTGTAATCCCAACACTTTGGGAGGCTGAGGCGGGTGGATCACCTGAGGTCAAGAGTTCAAGACTAGCCTGGCCAACATGGTGAAACCCTGTCTCTACTGAAAATACAAAAATCAGCCAGGCATGGTGGCATGCGCCTGTAGTCCCAGCTACTCGGAGGGCTGAGGTAGGAGAATCACTTGAACCCATGAGGCGGAGGTTGCAGTGAGCTGAGATGGTGCCATTGCACTCCAGCCTGGGTGACAGAGTGAGACTCTATTTCCAAAAAAAAAAAAAAAAAAGAAAGAAAAAGAAAGAGAAAACCACCATGCAATTTCTTCACAGGAAGTGGCCTTTGAGTTCATTTCATTCTCACTCTCACATTTTATTTACTGTCATTATAGAGTTATCTCAGGGACTCATATGTGAATGTGTTCTCTTCCCCAATAGATTATATATTTTGTGATGGCAGAGGAGTGACAAGATGATGAGGATGTTTTAGGCAGATTGTCAGGCTGCATGGCATGGGGAGTGTTCTGGAGCTGAGGAAAACACTGATGGTCAGCCAGATCGGCTGAATGGCTGTTACAGCTCCCAGGCACCCAGGCGATTAAGGGAGAGGAAAACAGGAGAGACATTTCCAAAAGAAAACTGGTAGGCCTCAGTTAACAGTACCGTGCAGCTGTAAAATCGTGGCTCTGGAGCCAGACTGCCTGGCTCCTTCCTTGAAAGCTCCTTCCTGTGACCTTGGGCAGGTAACTTCACCTCTCTAACCTTACGTTCAGTCGCAAAGTCCGATGATAGAAAAAAAGTCCCCCCCTTATAGGGTTGTTGTGAGGATTAATTGAGCTAATGCTAGTAAAAATGCTTAGGCCACTGCCTGCAACATAGCTGCATTTAGCAACAGCACCAAGGTACTGGTATTTAGTAAATATTTGCAGAGCAAACAATGGGCAATTTCAACAGACTGGCAGAGGCTAAGGGAGTGGGGTGCTTAGGACGTAGATGATGCGTTGTGGTGCCTACAAGTCTGAAGATGGGAAAAGAGGGACTACAGCTAAAAAGGGAAAATGGCCAAGGGAAGGATTCACTCAGCCAGGAGAGAACTATGCTCATCTGGGTGTGGATGGAGGATACAAAAGGGTGAAATTGCCGGGCACAGTGGCTCATGCCTGTAATCCCAGTACTTTGGGAGGCCAAGGCGGGTGGATCACTTGAAGTCAGGAGTTTGAGACCAACCTGGCCAACATGGTGAAACCCCGTCTCTACTAAAAATACAAAAATTAGCTGGGCGTGGTGGCACATGCCTGTAGTCCCAGCTACTCAGGTGGCTAAGGCATGAGAATCGCTTGAACCCAGGAGGCTGAGGTTGCACGCCACTACACTCCAGCCTGGGTGACAGAGTGAGATGCCATCTCAAGAAAAAAAAAAAAGGGTGAAATCAAAGGGAAGATGCTATAAAGGTCTAAGTTCCTGGAGGAGTGGGACAGTATGGGGTCCTCAGCCAGGGCAGGTTTGAAGGGCAGGGCTTAGGGGGACTGTGGTTGTGGATGCCCCACATGACAGCTCCCACTGTCCTGCCACAGTGTGGCTGCAACCTGACAGATTGGCTGCTGAAACCATCCTTCATGCCTGGGATGGCTGGATATGTTTCTGCTGTTTTTGTGTGAATGAATTATCTGTAGCTGATGCTATAATGGAATGAAAACGAAAACTGATACCAAAGAGTTTAAGTGCTCCCTCTTATCAACTGTTAACTGACTCATTGCAAGTAAAATCACAACCCCCAACTGATAGGCTGCCCAGGCAGTTTGTTTGACTTATTGATTTGGGTGGGTTAAAAAAAGCAAGAGCTGATTATCATCCTGTTACCTTTGCCCTGCCTTTTGCCTGTTTCTGTAACTGTCTAAATTAGATTCCACAGCCTAAGATCGGTGAAAAATGGTTTCCTATAGGTTTTCCTGAAAATCTTTCCTAGACACTGAAGTCACAAACCCCTTTCTGCTGATGCACCATAAATAGTACTTTTCTTCAGCTGGGCTAAGGAGGGGAGGAATCCAGTGCAGATGTTCAAAACATGCTACTTAAGGGTGCTGACAAAGGCAACTTGAGAATTAACTTCAGGATTCAAAAAAGACAGTGAAAGTCATTGAATAAGATCTGATTCCATATGCCCCGGACCTCTGTGGCCTGACTACAGAGGATATACATAGAGATAATAGATACAGCTGTGTTTGTGTTATGTGCACATGTGGACCCACATACATTCCACGCTTCTACTGTTCACCCTACAGTCTCCCTTGGCTTCTCTTGGTTCTACTTTTATTTTCTGTCTGTTCCTTTTGTGTAGTCTTCTTCTTCCCACAGAGATTTGATGAGTTGGGTATTTGTAAGTGCTTAGAAGACCGGGCACACACAGGCTGGGTGCGGTGGCTCACGCCTATAATCCCAGCACTTTGGGAGGCCGAGGCGGGTGGATCACTTGAAGTCAAAAGTTTGAGACCAGCCTGGACAACATGGCAAAACCCGTCTGTACCAAAAAAAAAAAAAAAAAAATTAGCCAGATGTGGTGGTGCCCGCCTGTAGCTACAGCTCCTTGGGAGGCTGAGGCAGGAGAATCACTTCAACCTGGGAGGCAGAGGCTGTAGTGAGCCAAGATCATGCCACTGCACTCCAGCCTGGGCGACAGAGTGAGACTGTCTCAAAAAAAAAAAAAAAAAAGAAAAGTGCTTAGAACACAGCCTGGCACATGGCAGGTACTATTGCACATTAGCTAGTGTTATTACTGCCCATCTCCCAGGCCCCATTCTGCGCTCTACCCCATCCCACCCCCTTAGCCTTAACTGCCAAATCTTTATCTTAAGCCCTGAACCCTCTCCAACTCCTAGTCATTTACAAGGCACCAGGCTTCTGGCCTCGTAACTTCCCATGTGAAACTCCTAATTCTCCAAACACCACACACACACACACACACACACACATACACCATTTCTCCTTATCATTTCCCTATTGCTCCGGTCCTTCTAGGCTAGAGACTTGCAGAATGTTATCAGGGAGACATGGGCAATGGCCCCTTCAGAAGACGAAGTTATCTCAACTCTGTGCCCATCCACTACAAGGGGCTAGGGATATCCTAGCCAAAATCATTCCTGAGCTAAGAGTACTAGGAATGGGCTATCCCAAGCTGCAACACCTTGGAAATGGCCATTGCCTCCTAGACAGAGATACTTCCCCAGGCCCAGGCCCAGGCCCAGGCTCTCCACAGGCTTTGCAAATGACTGGATCATTTCAAGAGTTGGGGTAAGAAGAGCATACTGTGTGTAGGCTCAGACAGGGGGCAGGGTGTGTGAGAAGAGCGTTGTGTGTAGGCTCAGACAGGGGGAAAGAGGACCAACTTAAGTGCCCTGAGTTCTGATTCTGCTCTACCACCAATAATTCCTTTCACCATTGTAAAAATCGAAGTAGGGCCAGGCACGGTGGCTCACGCCTGTAATTCCAGCACTTTGGGAGGCCAAGATCAAGGTGGATCACTTGAGGTCAGCAGTTTGAGACCAGCCAGGGCAACACGGTGAAACCTCATCTCTGCTAAAAATACAAAAGTTAGCTGGGAGTGGTGGTGGGCACCTTTAATCCCAGCTACTTGGGAGGCTGAGGAAGGAGAATTGCTTGAACCCAGGAGGTGGAGGCTGCAGTGAGCCAAGATTGTGCCACTGCACTCCAGCCTGGGGACAGAGCAAGACCATGTCTTAAAAAAAAGAAAAAAAAAAAAAAAAAGCCAGGTGCTGTGGCTCATGCCTGTAATTCCAGCACTTTGGGAGGTCAAGGTGGGCGGATCACAAGGTCAGGAGATCGAGACCATCCTGGCCAACATGGTAAAACCCCGTCTCTACTAAATATACAGAAATTAGCTGGGTGTGGTGGCACGCTCCTGTAGTCCCAGTTACTCGGGAGGCTGAGGCAGGAGAATCGCTTGAACCCAGGAGAGGGAGGTTGCAGTGAGCCGAGATCACACCACTGCACTCTAGCCAGGCGACAGAGCGAGACTTCATCTCAAAAAAAAAAAAAAAAAAGTCTTGTAAAAGGTGCCAACCAGGGTGCCTGCCCTAACGGGGATCAGCTCCATCTCTACCTAGACAAGTAGAGAAACACTCAGATCTTGTAGGTCTTTTCCCATTGTCTGTAGTCCTTATCTATAAGATGGAAAAATAGTGCCCACCTCGTGGCACATAAAGCCATGTGGTAATACCAAGAATGAGTAGCTATCACTTTTTGAGCAATGAAGTCTCCCCTTCAAGTCTTCATTTAACCCTTCCAACTCCCCTATTAAGTACTATCGTTTTCCAAATCACAAGGGAAAAACTCAGAGTCGTGACTTGCCCACCATGACACAGCTGGTGAGCAGAAAGGGCTGAGTCAACTGAGCATTAGCCTTCCTCTGCAGCCCCAGCCTTGGGAGTGTGCTGAGCATGAGCAGGAGAGGTTCCCCGGGGGCTGGTTAGTAGAGCTGGGCAAGGAAGGGGCAAGGCAGGGGCCAGGTGTGGTGGCTCACGCCTTTAATTCCAGCACTTTGGGAGGCCGAGGAGGGCAGATCACTTGAGCTCAAGAGTTCAAGACCAGCCTGGGCAACACAGTGAGACCCCATCTCTACTAAAAATGTAAAAAATTAGCCTGGCATGGTGGTATGAGCCTGTAGTCCCAGCTACTCAGGAGGTTGAGGTGGGAGGACTGTTTGAGCCCAGGGGGTTGAGGCTGCAGTGAGCCAAGATTGTGCCACTGCACTCCAACCTGGGTTACAGAGTAAGACACCATCTCAAAATAATAAAATTAAATTCCAAAGAGAAAAGGACAAGGCAGGAACTAGGAAGGGATTCAGCAAGGGCTCTATGCCTGGGAAGACAGGGCAGAGAGAGAATGAGGAGAGGAGGAGGGCTACTTCAGCCAAATCTAACCCCTGAGTGCTCAAACCAAGCCATTTTACAACTACCAAATACACTGCTGTAAAACCCTGTTTTTCTCTCCCAAGGCCATTAACTCAAGACTAGGTCAGTCTCAAAGGGGAAAGCAGGCTGGCTTCGCCTGTGCCCTCCCCATTTTGCACAAAAATGTCCAGATGAAAACCCACCTCCCTCCACCACAGCACCTCTTTGCTCTCCAGCCCAGAAAGCATTTCTAGAATACAATGTCTTTCCACAAAGGGAGTGGAAGCCCATCTTGCAGCTTCTAAAAACCTGGACTTAATTTTCTGATCTTGTGGAACAAAAACTTAGAAGCACTTAAGTACTGTGGCTCTACTACGATTCTGTGCCCATCAGCATTGGCCCAAACCATTTGTCCGGGTCCCCCTGTTTAACCCAAGTGCCCTCTTTATTATTAAGGACATCCCCATATGCTTTTCTGCCCCCCTCCCACCTTCCACCAAAATGCCAAACCGTGCTCCAAAACAAAAGCCAAATTTATTCAGCAGACATTTTAATTATGAAATCCTATAAATCAGGACCACCACAATTTCAGACACTCCGTTGCGAAGTGTACATCAATAGCTACATCTGGAGGATGAACAAGCCATTGAATCTTTAAAAAATTGGTTTAGCTACCTTAAAGTTTGGGGGTGGCACCTTACAAAAGCACCGTCAAGTTTCATACAGCCAGCGGCTTCTCCTCTGGGAGAGTCACATTTTAAAACCGGTTTCAGACACAAAAGAAGGGCTGGCACGGGAGGAGGAAATAAATTGTGCGGGTGAGGAACCGCCGAGGCCGAGGCCCATGGCTCCATGGAGGGCCAGAAGAGAGCAGAAAAACGTCCAGGGTCTCTCATGCATTCCTATAGACACCAGAAAGGGTGAAATAAGAAAGCTCAGCTGGGAGGACAGGAAAGAGTCTCAAGAGATTGTTTATGACTGTTTCTGAGAAAGCTCCTGGCTTGGCCATGAGTGGCCTTCCGGGAGTCCTGTAAAAAGGAAAGCACAGAAAACAGGAAAGAACTCTCCCTACACGTCCCTCTCTGCCTGTTTGTGTCCTCGGGAGACTCCAAGCGGTGGTAAAGCACCAACAGGGCTCTTCTTGGAGCAAGAGAAAGAAAAGACTCCGGGGTGAGTAAGCTCTCCCAGGAACCCCACAGCAAACCGTGACCTTGACCACAGGTGGCAAGGTCAAGTCATTTACAAGTCCACATTCAAATCCAACTCTCCCACCTGCAAAATTCTTCACCTCTCTCCAGTCCCTTAACTGGAGTTCACATCTCCCACCTTCACCAGCCACCGAATCGGTGGGAGAAAGGGGCAATGCCAACCCACCCACCACCAAACTTTTACATTCTTCTCCCCTCTGGAATTTCTTTACACAGCAATTGTAGCACCACCTTCACTAAGCTCCTCCACCGGAAAATAAGAAAATGTATGCGTGTCGTTAGTTTTCAAGTATTGTTATAAAGCCATCGCGATTCCTGCCCCTGAGCCCTCCTTAAACAATCCAAGCTCACGACGCCCCCAAGGGCTAAGTGAGGTACAAGTCGATGCAAGTAGCTGCCGTAGTTCTCCAGTTTATCCCAGGTCCTTGGGCTTGGATGGCCCGGGAAATTCTCATGCCCCACGGATGCACCCTGGCGCATACATTTCTCCACGCTTATGTTTTCTCCGACGGCCTCGCCGCGGCTGGTAACTTCTCTGGTTGAGATCTCTCCCCACGCGCCTCCCCGCAGCCAAAGTGGTCGCTCCCAGGCTGGCGACGTCGGCTTCAGCTCAGAGTTAGTAGGAACTGGACGCTGTTGGGTCTACGCAGCGGCCTCCACTTCCTCCTCCAGGAGGCCTGGGTCAGAGCAAGGAGCCTGAGGGCTACAGGGCAATGGGGTCAGGTCCGCTGCAGCCTCCCCCGGGCCCAGGGGCGCTTGCGGGGCCCGTGGCTGCAACCGCGGCGACAGCTCGTTGGAGTCTCCGCACGGCTTCCTTGATGAGGTTTCCCGAGAGCACGAGCTGCTGGAGGAGCCGATGCGGGTCGTCGTCGCCGACGCGTGCCCCGGCTTGGGTCCATCGGCGCTGCTGCAGGCGGCGGGAGGTGACCGCGTCCCTGAGCCATCCTCGCCGGCACGGCCCCGGCAGCGCGCTGGGGCCTGCGGCGAGCTCGGCCACGCAGTAGGGCGCAGCGCGTCCGCGCACGCGGCCGCGGTCCCCTGGGGCGTAGCGCAGGGCCCCAGAGGGCGCCGGGCCCACCGTCTCAGCCGACGCGGGCGGCAGCAGCAGCGGCACCGCCGGGGGCCGGGCCTTGTCCACCGGCACCGCCGCAGCCAGGGGCCCCGGGGCCCGCAGCGGCACCCCCGGGGGCGCGCACGGCGAGGCCGGGCTGTCCTGCGCCGCGTCCAGCTGCAGCGTCTCGCCGATCTGGGCCACCAGCCGGTCCACCTCGCCCGAGCTACCCAGCGTCACCGACTGCTGCAGCAGGAGGAAGCTGTCCTCCTCCTCTTCCTCCCCCTCCGCCTCCTCGCCAGCTTCCTCTTCCTCCTCCCTCCGGCACGGCATGGCCCCCAGTCCTGGCACCCGGAGCTGTGCGGGCGTCGCTGGGGGCTTGGTTGCCCGCGGGCGCGGAGCTGCGGGCGAAGCCGGAGCAGGGGCGGACGCGGAAGCCGGAGCCCGCCAGGCACTCGAGCCGCGCGCCTGCAGCCGCGGAAGCCGGAATCCTGCCGGCTCGGGTTGATTTGTAAACAATGGGTGACGTCGCGCCGGGCCCTACCACCGCGCCGGGGCGGGGGTGACGCGCGAGCAGGCACGGGGGCGCCGGGCGGCGCGGGCGGCGACCGAAGCCGTCCCGCGCCTGTGTTCGTTGTCCCTCCAGGAGGGGGTCCGGGGCGTGGGGACTGATTTCCGACCACCCAGGCCCAACGAGCCGTGCGGAAACGTGGCGCCTCGGAGGAGGTTAGGGTTGGTTTCTCCCACGCACGGACACACCCACACCCACTCCGGGCCCGCCTCCTGGGCCGCGGCCTCCCTCCCCACGTGTCGGCCGCGCCTAAGCCCGCCCGACTCCCGCCCTGCGCACCCGCAGTTCCCGGCCCCTGTCGTGGGGGAGGGGCGGGCCGCCGCGGGTCCGGCTTCGAGGAGGCGGGGCGGGGAAAGGCGGAGGGAATTGGGAGTGAAGAGGCGGCACTTATTTACTTATTAGAAAAGGTCTCTGTCGTCCAGGCTGAAGTATAGTGGCGCGAACACGGCTTACTGCAGCCTCGAACTCTGGCTTAAGCAATCATCCCACTTTAAGCCTCCCAAGCAGCTGGGACCACAGGCGCGGCCACCACGCCTGGCTAATTAAAAAAAAAATGTTTTTGTAGAGACGGTGGGTGGGGGGTGGGTCTCGAACTCTTGGGCTCAAGGAGTCCTCGCTCCTCGGCTTCCGAAAGTGTTGGGGTTACTGGCGTCAGCCGCCGCGCCCGGCCTAAGAGGGGACGCTTTGAAGCAGAGCAGAATCGCTCTCAGGTGAGGTCCCAAAGGCTTTCCTTTCCGCAGTCTTCAAGCCCCCGGACACATCATGAGAATAGGACTCACCGCCGCTCGGCTAAAGAAGGGTCTTTTTTTTTTTTTTTAAGGTTCAAATAGAAATATAGGGGATTGGCCAGGAGCGGTGGGTGGCTCATGCCTGTGATCCCAACACTTTGGGAGGCCGAGGCGGGCGGATCACCTGAGGTCAGGAGTTCGAGACCAGTCTGGCCAACATGGTGAAACCCCATCTCTGCTAAAAATACAAAAATTAGCCGGGCGTGGTGGCGGGCGCCTGTAATCCCAGCTACTCGGGAGACTGAGGCAGGAGAATGGTTTGAACCCTGGAGGCGGAGGTTGCAGTGAGGCGAGATCACGCCACTGCACTCCAGCCTGGGCAACAGAGCAAGACTCCGTCTCAAAAAAAAAAAAAAAGAATATAAGGGATGGAAAAAATCTCTCATGGTTCACATTTAAATTTTTTTCCTTTTTAGCCTTTGTTCTGTGAAAGTGTAGTATACAAACACATGCATACAATGTTACACACTTTTCCACTTTGCCTTACATCATAAACGTTTTTCGTGTTACTGCATGCACTTTGAAAACATTTTAATGATTACATAAGTTTCCATCAAGTGCCTATGCTTTTAACACTTGCCTAATTTCACCATCGTTAAGTGTGTGACTAACATTTTTGTGCGTGACACTTTAAGATATTGATGATTCTTTCCTTAGAGCATATTCCCAGGAGTGGAATTTTAAGTCACAGGAGTTGGGTATTTTAAGGTTTACTGATAAATGTTCAGGAAATCTCTTTCCAAGAGTTAGGTAAATGTACTCTACCATCATTAATGCTTGAGCATACATCATTACACCTTTACTAGTATTTGAGTATTATTGAATTTTTTTTTTTTTTTTTGCGGATTATATAGGGAAATTTTCTCCCTTCAGTTTGCATATCTTTGATTTCAGTTAGGTAGAGCAGTTTTCTAAATGTTTGTTGACAAACTGTACTTCCTTTCTTATGAATTGTCTATTTCCTAATAAGATTTTCCTAGGGAGTGTTTCTTACGTATTTGCATGACTCCTTTACATACCAAATGTTAACCCTTTTCTTTCATATTTTGCTGCAAATACGTCTCCAGGCTTTTGTTGGCTCTGTACAGTCATTTTTTCCCCCAGTAAAACCAAATTTTCATGTAGGCAAATTTTAAAATCCCTTTGAAATTTCTAACACGATGCTAAATTTGGAGTCTCCTTGCTGCCAGAAAGTTATTAAATATTCCATTCTATTTTCTTTAGATTTTTCAAATGCCTTGATTTTTTTTTTTTTTCAAATCCATCTGGGATTAATGTTCTTTGGTTCAAGGAGATGACATGAAATTAATTTTTTCCTGGAGAGCTTGCCAGCCAAAGGTGTATTTTCTTCACTAGGACAGAGGTGTGAGGGTAGCATAAACACAAGCTGTCTGGTGAGTTTCCAGTTGCTGGTTAAGCTGGTGGTTGTGAGGAGTGGGTGGGGCTGGGAATGTTTTGATCAGTCTGTTGTGTGAAGTCAAAAGAACCCAGAACAGGTTGTACAAAGACCTAGATCCAAGTCTCATTCCTGCCACATCCTGGGTGTGGGACTCCAGGCAAATCAGTTTACAAGTGTTTTCACTTGTAAATGGAAGAAATAATCCCTGCCCGGCCTCCCTCTGAGGATTGTTTTCAGGATCAAATGAGATAATGGGAACGGGTTTTGTCAGGCATTACACAAATGTAGGATTAGGTCCAGCGGTTTACTAACAGAGGTCTGGCTCAATTCCAGCGAGTCCCCCCTGGGGAGCATCTAACATAATAATGTTGAAGATCCCCCCCATGCAGCCCACTAGGTGAAACGTACCCTGAAGGTTATTACTTCCCTGCGCTTGCCAGGTTTCTTAAATTCTGCCTCAGGTCTACCCTGACCTGGGATTGTGTAGGGCTTTACTGAAGTCAGCCCGGAGGCTCCCAAGCCCCACAGTGAGTCTCCGCAACTAGTTCTGCAGGCTTGAGTGATGGAGACTTTCCCAGTGGGCAGCCTCCCACCACCATCTCCCGAGGGCTGTTCACACACTTTACTGATGAGGACTGGAAGCCATTCCCCCCGGAGACACTGATTCTTATTTTCATTCCGATGGTACTTACTGGAGAATTTCGAGAGGAATGAAAATTAGGGGAGGGCTTGTGGATTTCAGTAGAGTTAAAATGGTAATTTTTTCCTCCTTTTTGTGTGATGATGCCTGGCTGTAAGTAGAGAAAAGCAGTTTTATGCTCCATTGACTTTAAACATTAATGGGTCTGGTTTAACTATTGTCTCTCACCCAGCATCCCTGGAAGTTGTTTTTGTCTTCCTGTCAGGGTAATTCCAATAGTGTTCTTCGTACTATAGGAAATGGAGCTTTGAGATGGTATTCTTTAAAATAAAAAAATCTTCCCTTTGTAATGTTGCTTTTGTGTGAAGATTGCTATGTAAATATGCTGGGACTTGGATATTATACTATTCATTACAGAGATGAATTCATTACAGAAGACCAGCTCCATTTTCTGGGGGCACCTCTCTGGAGAGCTCTGAGAGAGAGAAGAGCTGTGCTGGACCAGTGGGAGGCAGAGAAATGCCCTGGATTAGGAAGCAAAATACAAGATGCTAGAAAGGCTCAGATGCAATTAAAAGTAATGAGACGGTATCAAAAAGGGAAGCGATGAGAACTTGTGTGCCCAGCACACTGGCTCCCTGCCAGGAAAGACACACTCTCGGACAGCATTCACAATCGGCCAGGGAAGAACAGAATTCAAGGGTTTTCTGCATTCACCTAGATTGCATTGAAATTCTCTGCAAGTTTGCTTTCCACATAGACCTTGTTTCAAGTTACCTGCCCTCAGAGACATTAGCTATAGTACAGTGGGATGAACACTAGGCTTGGGAATACCACCTGGATGGGTTCACTTTATCCTTCTGTGCCTCTGATTCCTCATCTGTAAAATGGGGGACGGTCCCTTCTTTATGAAATGGTTATATTACATGAGAATAGTATGTATGGGAAGACTCATCATGTGGACCCTGAGGGTGGTGTTGGCATAGGTTCTAGGGAGCAGAAATAGTCTTAGGGATGTTCGAGTTTTGTTTTTTGAGACGGAGTTTTGCTCTTGTTGCCCAGGTTGGAGTGCAATGGCGTGATCTCAGCTCACTGCAAACTCTGCCTCCCAGGTTCAAGCAATTCTCCTGCCTCAGCCTCTCGAGTAGCTGGGATTACAGGCATGCGCCACCATGCCCAGCTAATTTTGTATTTTCAGTAGAGACGGGATTTCTCCATGTTGCTCAGGCTGGTCTCGAACTCCTGACCTCAGGTGATCTGCCCACCTTGGCCTCCCAAAGTGCTAGGATTACAGGTGTGAGCCACCGTGCCAGCCTGATGTTCAAGTTTTTGGGGGTTTTTTTTGTTTTTTGTTTTTTTGAGATGGAGTTTTGTTCTTGCTGCCCAGGCTGGAGTGCAAGGCCGCAATCTCTACCGTGCCTGGTCAATACAACAAAATTTTATTCAGCCATGAAAAGGAATGAACTATTGATATATGCTATAACATTTTGCTCAAAAACATGCTGAGTGAAGCCAGACCCAATATAGGGCGGGCGCGGTGGCTCATGCCTGTAATCCCAGCACTTTGGGAGGCCGAAGTGGGCAGATCATGAAGTCAAGAGATCGAGACCATCTTGGTCAACATGGTGAAACCCCATCTCTACTAAAAAAAATACAAAAATTAGCTGGGCATGGTGGCACATGCCTGTAGTCCCGGCTGCTCGGGAGGCTGAGGCAGGAGAATCCCTTGAACCCAGGAGGTGGGGTTGCAGTGAGCCGGGATCTTGCCATTGCACTCCAGCCTGGGCGACAGAGCGAGACTCCATCTTAAAAAAAAAAGAAAAAAAAACAAAAAACAAAAAACCCGTCTCTACTAAAAATACAAAAAATTAGCCGGGCGTGGTGGCAGGCACCTGTAATCCCAGCTACTTGGGAGGCTGAGGCAGGAGAATGGCTTGAACCTGGGAGGCGGAGGTTGCAGTGAGCTGAGATCACGCTGTTGCGCTCCAGCCCAGGCAACAGTGCAAGACTCTGTCTCAAAAAAAAAAGCTCATATATTGTATGGTACCAATTACATGAAATATCCACAACAGGTAAATCTATAGAGTTAGAAGCAGATTGATAGTTGATTAGAGCTGGGGGGAGGTGACTGAGGTAGGGGGTGACTGCTAACAGGCAAGGGGTATTCCTTTGGGGTAATGGAAAAATTTTGGAACTTGTTAGAAGTGGTGGTTGCACAACATTGCAGGTGTACTAAATGCCACTGAAATGGCCACCCTTTGAAATCTCTAATTTTTTTTTTCTGAGTCTTGCTCTGTTGCCCAGGATAGAGTGGAGTGGCATGATCTTGGCTCACTGCAACCTCCACCTCCCGGGTTCAAATGACTCTCCTGCCTCAGCCTCCAAAGTAGCTGGAACTACAGGCGCTTGCCACCATGCCCAGCCTTGAAATCGCTAATTTTAAGCAGGGCACTGGACTGCAAGCTTGTAGTCTCAGCTACTTAGGAGGCTGAGGAAGAAGCATGGCTTCAGCCCAGGAGTTCAAGACCAGCCTGAGCACAAAGAGAGACCACCTCCCTGCCCCACAGACTCTGAAAAAATAAATACATAAATAAAATAATAAAATGGCAAATTTTATGTTATGTGAATTTTGCCTCAATAAAAATAATTATATACTTTATGCAGTATTTGATCCACTTCTTTCTTGCTTTGTAGTTGGAACTGCAATCTATTTGCTGATGTAAAACAATCACATCTGGCTGAGCACGGTGGCTCACACCTGTAATCCCAGAGCTTTGGTAGGCTGAGGTGGGAGGATCCCTTGAGCCCAGGAGTTCAAGACCAGCCTGGACAACATGGCAAAACCCCGTCTCTACCAAAAAGAAAAAAAAAATCTGTGCTCGTGGTCCCAGCTACTCGGGAGGCTGAGGCAGGAGAATTGCTTGAGCCCTAGAAGTTGATCTATTGAGCTGTGATCATATCACTGTACTCAAGCCTGGGTGACAGAGTGAGAGACCCTGTCTCAAAAAAGAGAAAGAACAAACCTTCTTCATATTAGTGTGGGAGATAGCAACTCCACAATACCACTAGCACCACACAACCTGGAATAGCTATATAGATTGTTTTGAGAATTTTATTATTAAAATTTTTTTTTTTAAGACAGGATCTCACTCTCTCCCCATCTGGAGTCCAGTGGCATGATCTTGGCTCACTGCAACCTCCGCCTGCCAAGCTCAAGTGATCCTCCCACCTCAGCCTCCTGAGAAGCTGGGACTACAGGTGCACACCACCACACCCAGCTAATTTGTAGATTTTGTATAGAGATGGGGTTTTGCCACATTTTCCAGGCTGGTCTTGAACTTCCAGGCTCAAGCAATCCACCCATCTCAGCTCCCCAGAGTGCTAAGATTACAGGCATGAACCACCACACCCAGCCTATTTATTTATTTTTAGAGACAGGATCTCACTCTGCTGCCCAGGCTGAAGTGCAGTGGTGTAATCACGACTCACAGTGGCCTCAACCTCCTGGGCTCAAGCAATCCTTCCACCTCAGCCTCCCAAGTAGCTAGGACTACAAATGCGTGCCACCACGCCTGGCTAATATTTTTCATTTTTTGTAGAAATGAAGTCTCACTATGTTGACTAGGCTGGTCTCCAACTCCTAGGCTCCAGCCATACTCCCTTCTCAGCCTCCCAAAGTGCAATTCTCCGTCCTCACCCACCGAAAGCCCTGGGATCAAAGGTGTGAGCCACTGCACCTGGCTCACACACGTTTTGAGAATTTGAAAACAACTCTATTGTGTTAAACACTGAAATTCTGAGGTTTGTTACAGCATCTAGCATAACCCTGACTAATGCAGAGGGATAAAGGTTATCAGGGAAAAGAGAAGTGGGGAAGAGAGCAGCACATCTAAGTACCATGAAAAAGTTCATGAGTGCAGGTGGGCAAAGAGACCTGATTTGCATTTGAAGAGGAGCTCTACCCACAGAAGTGCCAGGCTTAGGGGACTGACAGAGGAGGCAAATCCCAAAGATGTGAACAGAGAAGGCAAACGCCAGTTTAGGACTGATGGAAAAATCGCAGGCTCTGATCAGACACAGCCCAATGCCTTCCCTCTTCTGCCACAGCCCAGTTGAGTTACTATTGGCCTCCATTCCAGACAGCTGCCACATTGTTTTCCAGCTCTCACAGGCCCCCTATTTCACAGAATCCCAGTGAGTTTCTCCTACACAGGGTGGCTTGCTTCATTGACGCAATTCTGGGTTTCCCTCCCTGGGTAGTTTGGTTTCTTGGGGAAAAGAAAGGGCAGATGACTCCACCCATCTGTAGACCCCAACATGCAAGTACACTTTTTTTTTTTTTTTGAGTTGGAGTCATGCTCTGTCACCCAGGCTAGAGTGAAGTGGCATGATCTCAGCTCATTGCAACCCTGCCTCCCGGGCTCAAGCGATTCTCCTGCCTCAGCCTCCCAAGTAGATGTGATTACAGGCAGGCACCACCACTCCCAGCTAATTTTTGTATTTTTAGTAGAGACAGGATATCACCATGTTAGCCAGGCTGGTCTCCAACTCCTGACCTCAAGTGATCCACCTGCCTCAGCCTCCCAAGGTGCTGGGATTACAGGCATGAGTCACTGCATCCAGCCGCAAGTACACCTGATGCCTTCTCTTTACCATTTCAGATTCCTGCAGGTGGACACCAAGGATCTCCTCAGAGCCAGCGCTAATCTCATCCACAGAGGGATCACACGACCTCATCTGGGAAAATATGAACCCTACCCACCTGCCTGCCCATTTGGAAATGCAGACTGGAGTACGCTAAGTTCATTCTTACCTACGTACTAACAAGTACACAAGAAGATGCTCCATATCATTAGTCCTTGGGGAAATGCAAATTAGATTATAATGAGATTCCAGTGTACACCCACTAGAAGGCTATTAAAAAAGACAATACCAACTGTTGGCAACAATGTGGAGAAATGGAACCCCTCCTATGTTGCTGATGAGAATGTAAAATGGTGCAGATACTTTGGAAAACAGTTAGGCAATTTATTGAAAGGTTAAATAAGCATAAACTTACTGTATGACCCAGTAATTCCACTCCTAGGACTCTGCTCAAGGGAAATGAAAATAAATGTCTACACAAAGACTGACACGAGAGTGTTCACAGCAGCATTAGATATAGTTCAAAACTGGAAACAATCCAGATGTCCAACTAGCGAATGGATTTAAAAATGTGGGGCTGGGGCTGGGCGCGGTGGCTCACACCTGTAATCCCAGCACTTTGGGAGGCTGAGGCAAGTGGATCATGAGGTGAGGAGATTGAGACCATCCTGGCCAACATGGTGAAACCCCATCTCTACTAAAAATACAAAAATTAGCTGGGCGTTGTGGCGCGTGCCTGTAATCCCAGCTACTCAGGAGGCTGAGGCAGGAGAATCGCTTGAACCAGGGAGTTGGAGGTTGTGGTGAGCCAAGATCACACCACTGCACTCCAGCCTGGTGACAGAGTGAGACTCTGTCTCAAAAAAAAAAAAAAAAAGTAAAGAAAGGAAAAGAAAGAAAATGTGGGGCTGGGTGCAGTGGCTCATGCCTGTAATCCCAGCATTTTGGGAGGCTGAGGTGGGTGGATCACCTGAGGTCAGGAGTTGGAGACCAGCCTGGCCAACATGGTGAAACCTCATCTCTACTAAAAATACAGAAATTAGCTGGGCATGGTGGCAGGTGCCTGTAGTCCCAGGTACTCGGGAGACTGAGAATGCCTTGAACTTGGGAGGCGGAGGTTGTAGTGAGTGGAGATCGCACCACTGCACTCCAGCCTGGGCAACAAAGTGAGACTCCTGTATTCACAGCACTTTGGGAGTCCGAAGTGGGCAGATTACTTGAGTCCAGGCCTTCGAGACCAGCCTGGGCAATATGGCAAAACCCTATCTCCACTAAAAATACCAAAATTAGGTGGGGCACGGTGGCTCACACCTGTAATCTAGCACTTTGGGAGGCCAAGTTGGGCGGATCTCCTGAGGTCAGGAGTTCGAGACCAGCTTGGCCAACATGGCGAAACCCCATCTCCACTAAAAAAAAAAAAAAAAAAAAAAAATTGCCACGTGTGGTGGCATGTGCCTGTAATCCCAGCTACTCAGGAGGCTGAGGCAGGAGGATCGCTTGAGGAGGCGGAGGTTGCAGTGAGCCGAGATTGTGCCACTGCACCCCAGCCTGGATGACAGAGCTAGATTCTGTCTCAGAAAAAAAAAAAAAAAATTAAGACCAGGTGTGGTGGCTCACGCCTGTAATCCCATGAGACTCCTGAGACTCTGTCTCAACAAACAAACAAATAAGTGTGTATCTGCAGACAATGGGATACTTTTCAGCAATTTTTTCTTTTTTGAGGCAGAGTCTCACTCTGTGGCCCAGGCTGGAGTGCAGTGCTGTGATCTTGGCTCACTGCAACCTCTGCTTCCTGGGTTCAAGCGATTCTCCTGCCTCAGCCTCCCAAGTAGCTGGGACTACAGGCACCGGCCACCACACCAGATAATTTTTGTATTTTTAGTAGAGATGGGGTTTCACCATGTTGGCCAGGCTGGTCTCAAACTCCTGACCTCAAGTGATGCTTCCTCGGCCTCCCAAAGTGCTGGGATTACCGGTGTGAGGCACTGCACCCGGCCTGATTTGTCTTTTCTACCTCACCAATTAGTCCTCCTCTGTCTGCTCTTAATGTTGGAGAATCCCAAGCTTAGGCGTTGTGTTCTCTTATCTGTCTACACTCATCCACTTGTCAATCTCCCAATATATTTGCATGAAACACACACACATACACACACACACACACAAACACACACACGCCTCCCTCATGTACTCGCCCCAGCCTGGAGCTCTCCCCAGCCACTCTGGCGGCTCCATCTCCACTGGGATGCCTAACAGCCATCTCCACCTCAACATGTCTGCAGCTGAACCCCTGACTTTCTTGCCTCTAAATGCTCCATCTGCAGTCTTCCCCATCTCAATTAATGACCAGTCCATGAATCTAGTAGCTCGGGTTTAGAGTCATCCTTGATTCCTCCCTTCCTCTTACACTCCACAGCCAATCAATCTTTCAGCAAATCCCACGGTCACTACCTTCAAGATATATCCAGAATCCAACCACCTGCCAGCACCCCACTGCGAGCCTCGTGGCTCGAGCCCCCACTCATCTCTCCCTTGGATGATTGCACTACTAATCTTCTAACTGGTCTCCCTGCTTCTTTCTTTGGCCCTCAGCAGACTATTTTCCACACAGCAACCCAGTGACTTTAGAAAAACCCAAGTCAGATAATGTGACCCCATGTTCACAACCTTCCAGAGGCTTCTTTTTTTTTGAGGAGTCTTGCTTTGTCGCCTAGGCTGGAGTGCAGTGCTGTGATCTCGGCTCACTGCAACCTCTGCCTTCCGGGTTCAAGCAATTCTCCTGCCTCAGCCTCCCGGGTAGCTGGGAATACAGGCGCCCGCCACCAGGCCTGGCTAATTTTTGTATTTTAGTAGAGACAGGGTTTCACCATCTTGGCCAGGCTGGTCTTGAACTTCTGACCTCGTGATCCACCCACCTCAGCCTCCCAAAGTTCTGGGATTATAGGCATGAGCCACTGCACCTAGCCGGTCAGAGGCTTCTTTTTCTTTTCTTTTTTTTTTTTTTTTGAGATGGAGTCTCGCTCTGTTGCCCAGGCTGGAGTGCAGTGGCACGATCTAGGCTCACTGCAACCTCTGCCTCCCGGGTTCAAGCGATTCTCCTGCCTCAGCTTCCCGAGTAGCTGGGATTATAGGCGCTCGCCACCACGCCCAGCTAATTTTTGTAATTTTAATAGAGACAGGGTTTTACCACGTTGGTCAGGCTGGTCTTGAACTCCTAACCTCAGGTGATCCACCTGCCTCGGCCTCCCAAAGTGCTGGGATTACAGGCATTAGCCACCGCGTCTGGCCTCAGAGGATTCTTTTTCTACTGGGAGGAAAAGGCAAAGTCCTTAGACCCCCAGCATCTGGCCCCTACCCTCATCCTAAACCCATGTCCTACCACACCCCTCCCACTCACTCAACTCCAGCTGCTTTTCCTTGAACACTTCAAGCACAGGCCTGCCTCAGGGCTTTTGCACTTACTGCTTCCTCCATCCAATGAGTTATCTAAGGGCTGTATTCCTCACCTCTTTCAAGTCTTTAACCACTTTCTCAGGTCACCCAATTTAAAGTTGAAACCTTCCTGGCCAGGAGTGGTGGCTCACACCTGTAATCCCAGCACTTTGGGAGGTCAAGGCAGGTGGATCACTTGAGGTCTGGAGTTTGAGACCAGCCTGACCAACATAGTGAAACCCCATCTCTACTAAAATACAAAATAGCTGGGTGTAGTGGCGGGCATCTGTAACCCCAGCTACTGGGGAGGCTGAGACAGGAGAATCACTTGAACCTGGGAGGTGGAGGTTGCAGTGAGCTGAGATTGCACCACTGCACTCCAGCTTGGGCAATAGCAAGACTCCATATCAAAAAAAAAAAAAAAAAAATTGAAACCTTCCCTCTCTCTCATCCAGCACCCCAAGCCCCTTTACTGCTATGTCTCTTTAACACACATCACCATCTAATATCCTACAATTAAGGTACTGATTTTGTTTGATCCCACCATGAAAGCTTGGGATTTGCTTGTTTTGTTTGGTGCCTAGGACAGTGCCTGACACATAGGAGGCAACAATAAAAATGTGTTGATGATTGAATGAATGGTGTCCAGCCTTGGTGTTCCAGTAAATAAGGGGTAGTCTTCCCTCTGCAGAAGATGAGGATCCCTGCACCAACAGCACTGAATTCAGGTTTCAGTTTACATACCACTTACAGCCATTTTTAAATTTTTAAATTTATTTTATTTTTTTTTTGAGACAGAGTCTTGCTCTGTCGCCAGTCTAGAGTGCTGTAGCATGATCTCAGCTCACTGCAACCTCCAACTCCCTGGTTCAAGGGATTCTCCTGCCTCCGCCTTCCGAGTAGCTGGGATTATAGGCATGCGCCACCATGCCTGGCTAATTTTTGTATTTTTAGTAGAGATAGGGTTTCACTATGCTGGCCAGGATGGTCTCGATCTCCTGACCTCGTGATCCACCTGCCGCAGCCTTCCAAAGTGCTGGGATTACAGGTGTGAGCCACCACGCCCGGCCCACTTTTTTATTTTTTATTTTTATTTTTTGGGACGGAGTCTCGCTCTGTTGCCAGGCTGGAGTGCAGTGGCACGATCTCGGCTCACTGCAACCTCCACCTCCAGGTTCAAGCGATTTTCCTGCCTCAGCCTCCCAAGTAGCTGGGATCACAGGCGCCCACCAACACACCTGGCTAAATTTTATATTTTTAGTAGAGACGGGTTTCACCATGTTGGCCAGGATGGTCTCGATCTCTTGACCTCGTGATCCGCCTGCCTCGGGCTCCAAAACTGCTGGGATTATAGGCGTGAGCCACCGCACCTGGCTTTTTTTTAATATTTAATTTTTTTGAGACAGTGTCTCACTCTGTTGCCCAAGCAGCTGGAGTGCAGTGGCAGGATCACAGCTCACTGCAGCCTCAACCTCCCTGGGCTCAGGTGATCCTCCCACCTCAGCCACCCCAGTAGCTGGGAATACAGGTGGGTGCCGTCATGCCCGGCTAATTTTGGTATATTTTGTAAATAAGGGATTTTGCCATATTGCCCAAGCTGGTCTCCAACTCCTGGGCTCAAGATATTGGCCTGCCTCGGCCTCCTAAAATGTTGGGATTACAGGCGCAAGCCACCCGTCCAGCCAACAGCCACTTCTTATCTCCCTGTCCAGCACTGCCCCCACCCCAGCCTAATGCACCAGCCCCTCTTGTCTGGATCATAACAGCAGCTTCTCAGCAGGTTACCTCATTTCCTCTTGCCCTGTTCTAATCCATCATCCATACATACAACAGCCAGTGATCTTAAAAAAAAAAAAAATTGGATCAGGTCAGTGTCCTGTGTGCTCCCTCCCCTCTAATTTGAGTGAGGATAATTCCAGTCCCAGTGAGAACCGCCTCCGCCACCAGCCTCTCAGCCCTGTCTGCCAGCATTCTCCTCCTTGCACCCCTGGTTGGGTAACCTTGGCCTTCTGTCAGTTCTTTGAAGAAGCCAAACTCTTCGCTCCAGGGTCTCTGCTACTGAACATTATTTTTCCCCTTCTTGGCCTGTAGCAGCACAGCCCCAAAGTGAGGCACTTTTTGTTTTGTTTTGTTTTGTTTTTTTGAGATGGAGTTTCGCTCTTGTCGCCCAGGCTGGAGGGTAATGGCACAATCTCGGCTCACTGCAACCTCTGCCTCCCAGGTTCAACCAATTCTCCTGCCTCAGCCTCCCAAGTAGCTGGCATTACAGGTGCCCGCCACTACACCCAGCTAATTTTTGTATTTGTAGTAGAGATGGGTTTTCACTGTTGGCCAGGCTTGTCTTGAACTCCTGACCTCAGGTGATCTGCCTGCCTCAGCCTCCCAAAGTGCTGGGATTACAGGCGTGAGTCACCATTCCCAGCCAAAGTGAGGCACTTGAACAGCACTGCTCCCAACCCCAACCGCATACACACATAAACACAGTCTAAGTAGAAACAGTAAGCCTGGTATGCAAACAAAGTTTCCACAGGAGTCCAGCCCCAGCCCACCTTGCAAGTTGCAAGTGACTGTTGCCCTTGGTCCCGGGTTTCTGGAAATGTAGGAGCCTTGGTTGTTTGCCAACCTAAAGCCTACTCATCCTCCAGGTCTTAGCTAAATGCCACTCCAAGAGGCCCTCCTGCTATGGCTCCCTCCCCTTGCCCAAACCAGGGCCCAGCATAATAACCATGCCGAACCTTCATAGCACTGTCCTAATCATGTGTTTTATTAAATTATTTATTTATTTATTCTGTCTCCTCATAAACTTAGTGAAGGCAAGGATCCTGCCTGCATTGCTTACTACTCTATCTCCCACCCCTCACCAAATGTCTTTTTGGAAGTCCTTTGCTCAGAATAAATGCCCAATGAGAGAGAGAGAGAGAGAGTGAGTGTGTGTGTGTGTGTGTGTGTGTAAGGGAGAGAGAGAGAGAATAAGAAATGTGCAAGAAGAGGCCGGGCGCGGTGGCTCACGCCTGTAATCCCAGCACTTTGGGAGGCCGAGGTGGGCGGATCACAAGGTCAGGAGATCGAGACCATCCTGGCTAACACGGTGAAACCCCGTCTCTATTAAAAATACAAAAAATTAGCCGGGCGTGGTGGTGGGTGCCTGTAGTCCCAGCTACTTGGGAGGCTGAGGCAGGAGAACGGCATGCACCCGGGAGGTGGAGCTTGCAGTGAGCCAAGGTCGCGCCACTGCACTCCGGCCTGGGTGACAGAGCAAGACTCCGTCTCAAAAAAAAAAAAAAAAAGAAATGTGCAAGAAGAAGATCATGGAAAGAGACTTGCAGGCCAGCTGCATCCCCCTCCTTGAAGGAGACAGGAAGGAATGCCCAGCCCAGCCTAGCCCTTCCCTTCATGTCGAGTTCATGCTGGCACACTCACCCGCCTCTCACTGAGTATGAAGAGACCTGTTTTGTAATTGGTCTTTATCCCAGAGTAGCAGAGCTTTGGGAGCAAACAGCCTGCAGGGTAATGAATGGGAGGGAGAACAGACGCTGGTGTCCAACTTCACATGGCATTTGGAAATTCACAGCCAAGCCTCTTTGCAACACTGTGCCCTCCCCGGGGGCTAATTTCAGCAGGCTGCAGCAGCATAGGCTTTAACTCCAGAGACCTGGGTGCTACCTTCTGCTACCTGCATAAGTCTGCCCAAACCATGCATCCTTTCTGCCTTTCAGTTCTCAGCTGCGAAGTGGGAATCATGATAAAGATAACCATAATCACAATGCAAACAGGACAACTGTTGCAAGGATCAAAAGAGATGGTGGGTGTGAATGTGTTTGGTAAGCTGGAGAGCTCCGTACAAGCTCCAGTTGTAACTGCCACTGTACCTGTGCAGGAGATTCAAATCTGGCAGGTGTGACTGTGCATGTAACAGATGCTAGGCCCCTTTGTGAAATCCCGAGGAACCCCTACAGGACCGATGTGATAGTCCTCTTGTGAGCAGGGAGGAATTTTCTCAGAATACTAGATGTCAGCTTTGCTAGTTGATAATTACCAGTGTTTGCTTTGGAGCATCCCATCTTCTTCGAGAAGTTGAACTAGCTGCTGGAATGATGAAGGAAGGCGTTTTTAGATAAGTATTATCACACAATGATCCAGTCGATACACATAAAATCTGCTCAGGGCAATACTGTGCCTTGTCATTTTTATGAGCATATTTACAACTGAGGGTTGGTCTCAGGTTATCTACTGTGTATGTAATTCAGGCTCAGTGGCCTCAAGTCCAAGAACTATGGCATAGCAACTGTTCTGGTTAAAAACAAGACTTCTGGCCGGGCGTGGTGGCTAACACCTGTAATCCCAGCACTTTGGGAGGCCAAGGCGGGCGGATCACTTGAAGTCAGGAGTTCAAGACCAGCTTGGCCAACATGGTGAAACCCCATCTCTACTAAAAGTACAGAAATTAGTCGGGCGTGGCAGCATGCACCTGTAATTCCGGCTACTCAGGAGGCTGAGGTAGGAGAACTGCTTGAACCCAGAGGTTGTAGTGAGCTGAGATCATGCCTCTGCTCTCCAGCCTGGGTGACGGATTGAGACTCTGTCTCAAAAAAACGAACAAAAAACCAAGACTTCCAGGAGCTTGCAGAACCTTCACTGGTGGAGGACCATGAGGGCTATACAGGTTATTCCTGGCACCAGTTGCAAATCCATCTGCCTGTCATCAGTGCCTCACATCCTCTTTGAAATTCTGACTTAAAATCATCAGCTCTGTAATGGGTGATGGGTGACATCCCTGGAATTTGGAAATCAGGCTGCCCTCTGGAAGTTAAATCCTTCAAGTCTACACATGAGGGACAGGATTAGTTATCTGAACAAGGCCCCAGAAGAAACAGGATGTCTCTCTGGTGAAAGCCAGAACTGGCCTTGGAAATTCAATCCAGGCATGCCTGCCTGTGAAGGAAGCCTTATTAAATCTCAGAACAGGCTGGGCATGGTGGCTCACGCCTCTAATCCCAGCACTTTGGGAGGCCGAGGCGGGGGTGAATCACCTGAGGTCAGGAGTTGGAGACCAGCCTGGCCAACATGCTGAAACCTCGTCTCTACTAAAAATACAAAAAATTAGCCGGGAGTGGTGGTAGGCACCTGTAATCCCAGCTACTTGGGAGGCTGAGACAGGAGAATCGCTTGAACCTGGGAGGCGGAGGTTGCAGTGAGCCGAGATTGTGCCACCGCACTTCAGCCTAGGCAAAAAGAGCGAAACTCCGTCTCAAAAAAAAAAAAAAAAAAAATCTCAGAACAGCTTCTGAACAGCAGGTAAATGGCTGCAAAGGCCCTACAAGACACTAGAGAGGAAGGATCTGTTCCATTCTGCAGCCAACCAAAATAGAGGGGCAGGGCCCCAACAGGCTGCTAGGAGAATGGGCCCCTATAGGCAGATATATCCCCAGAGATGAAACTGTCCCACCCCAATGACAATATTATTCACATATCACTTGAATGATTCCATTTGCCCTGTTTTATGCCCCCAGTACAGAAAAACCACTGGTTTCGGCTTCCTATGGGAGCATGTGTTGAGCAGTCACCTTGAGTATCTTGGGCAGTTACAGTTCTCATTATAAATTAATATATTATAATTTCGACTAGGTCTCATGTGAATCTGCATCTTCTTCTCTGAATCTGATCAATCCTGATTTTCTCCTTATTTATTTATTTAGAGTTCCAGGCTGGAGTGCAGTGACTATAACAGGCTGGACCAGAGTGCACTGCAGCCTCAACCTCCTGGCCTCAAGTGATCCTCCCACCTCAGCCTTCCAAGTAGCTGGGTCTAGAGGCACATGCCACTGCACCCAGCATCAATCCCGATTTTAGACTTGTAAAGCTGATCTCCAGACCTCAGCCCTGGAATGAGTATGCAAGCAGCAAGCCACTACACCATCTACTACGTTCTTAGTATTTACTGATGATTGACCACCGCCTCAAAACCCAAATCCAGGCATTTCCGTGACGAATCATTGAGATTTGGAATGGGAGGAGGAAATGTGCCACCACATCCCTGGCCTTGGATAACTCAGTTGGCCTCTAACAGCTTGGTGTTTCTAATGGCAGCAGCTACGTCAAGCATAATTTCAGGAAATGGCAAACCAGCTTACATTGTCCCAAATCAGGGTTATTTTCTGGAGTACAGTCATCTATCTACTCACAATAATGTATATCAAAAATAGAACAAAGAGTAGTCATCACGGCATTTTCTAAATATTCCTTTGCACACGGTCTGGCATCTAGTGATGGCATTAAATTCCTGCATACAGCAAAGAACAACATACTTATGGACTCAAAGATGCTTTGTAAACTGAGCTATGTCCACTGGGCAGATGTTTAAAGCTGAGCCATTGAAAATGATGTTTATAGCCGGGTGCAGTGGCTCATGCCTATAATCCCAGCACTTGGGGAGGCTGAGGTGGGTGGATCACCTGAGGTTGGGAGTTCAAGACCAGACTGACCAACATGGAGAAACCCCATCTCTACTAAAAATACAAAAATTAGCCGGGCGTGGTGGCACATACCTGTAATCCCAGCTACTCAGGAGGCTGAGGCAGGAGAATCACTTGAACCCGGGAGGCAGAGATTGCAGTGAGCCAAGATCGTGCCATTGCACTCCAGCCTGGGCAAAAAGAGTGATACTCCGTCTCAAAAAAGAGAAGAAAAGGAAATGATATTTATGAAGCATTTACGTTAGTATATGGTAAGAACTTTAGTCAAGTGCAAATTTAGAACACAAATTGTCCAGGCATAGTGGCTCATGCCTATAATCCTAATACTTTAGGAGGCTGAAGCAGAAGGATTGTTTGTGTCCAGGGAATTTGAGGCTGCAATGAGCTGTAACTGTGCCACTGCACTCCAGCCTGGATGACAGAGCAAGACCTTGTATCAAAACATATATATATATAAAAAATGTAAACTTGCATTTTAAAACTACATTTTTTTTTTTGAGATGTAGTCCTGCTCTGTTGCCCAGGCTGGAGTGCAGTGCCGTGATCTTGGCTCACTGCGATCTCTGCCTCTCAAATTCAAGCGATTCTCTTGCCTCAGGCTCTCAAGTAGCTGGGATTACAGGCACGCACCACCATGCCCAGCTAATTTTTTTGTATTTTTAGTAGAGACGGTGTTTCACCAAGTTGGTCAGGCTGGTCTCAAACTCCTGACCTCAGATGATCCACCTGCCTTGGCCTCCGAAAATGCTGGGATTACAGGCATGAGCCACCGTGCCCGGCCCCATTTTTCCTTTTTTTGAAACAGGGTCTTACTCTATTGCCCAGGCTGGAGTATAGTGACATGATATCGGCTCACTGCAACCTCTGCTTCCCAGGCCCAAGCTCTTCTCCCACCTCAGCCTCCGGAGGAGCTGGAACTACAGGTGTACTCCATCACGCTTGGCTAATTTTTTGTAGAGACAAGGACTCACTATATTACCCAGGCCAGTCTCAAACTCCTGGGCATCAACGATCCTCCCGCCTCAGCCTCCCAAAGTGTTGGGATTACAGGTGTGAGCCATTGTGCCTGGCCTTACATTTTTTCCTTAATTAAAAAAAAAAAAAAAAAAGCCCTATGTATATTTAAAAAAAAACAGAATGAAATGCACTAGTAATAACTGAGAATTTGGTGGAAGGATTGTAGCCCCTACTTTTACTTTTGTTTTTTCCAAATGTTCTGGGAATCTTTATCACTTTTATAGTGAAATATATATGATTTTAATTTTTAAAATTACCCTTTGAGGAAACATAAGCAACCAAGAAAAAAAAAATGGGGAAAGGACTCTGAGGACTGAAAACAGGCTACCTGAACTTCATAAGCAATTTTGTTACATGTTGCAAACAGTACAGAAAAAACACCTGTACAGGACTGATCAGGCTGTAAGTAAGACTAGCTCTAAAGATGGCCACTGGCAGGAATGAACTGCCAGGACAGTCCCCACCAAGCCTTCTGCCACAATCACGAGAAGGGAAATAGTGAAGGGGCAAGGTCGGTTTAACCTGACTCACCCATGGCCAGAAGTGTCACAATGTGGACATGACTAGACGGCCTTTGCAAATCCCCAAAGCTTGACCACTCCCTTGGCCAACTGCAGGGTTGCAGTTTTCGTAGTCAAGCAGGGTAGGATCTGTTTTCCATTTCTGAGAATGAGTGGAGGATGGACCCCAGAAAAGCAAGCCTCAGACTGACATTCCCAAAAGCATAAATTGAAAATCTGGAGAGTGAGAGCTCTCAACTTTCCTGTTCACCCTAAAATTGGATGAATCTTTTGTTGACGAACACTCCTAAGATTCTCTTTCGCCCCCACTGTTGAAACAACACTGACTTTGTTTTTTTTTTTGAGACAGAGTTTCACTCTTGTCACCCAGGCTAGAGTGCAAAAGCGCAATCTCAGCTCACTGCAACCTCTGCCTCCCGGGTTCAAGCAATTCCCCTGCCTCAGCCTCCCGAGTAGCTGGGACTAGTGTGTGCCACCACACCCAGCTAATTTTGTATTTTTAGTAGAGACGGGGTTTCACCATGTTGGCCAGGCTGGTCTTGAACTCCTGACCTCAGGTGATCCACCTGCCTCGGCCTCCCAAAGTGCTGGATTACAGGTGTGAGCGATAGCGCCCGGCCTCAAGAACACTGACTTTCAAAATACATGTTTTAAGCACCTGAAGTTTCGGGGTGAAGACTAATTCTTGCCTCTGCATCAAGATCACTTGTATTTGAAGTCTACTTCCAAAAGAATATGGCATTCAGCACATCACTAACGCCAACCTTTCTAGGTCACCTGCCTTTCCCATCTTTAAAAGAAAACAAAGTTCCTTGGAAGATGTGCTATATATAACAAGGAGGTTGGCTTCACGCTTTTTTTTTTTTTTTTTTTTGAGATGGAGTTTCACTCTTGTTGCCCAGGCTGGAGTGCAATGATGCGATCTCAGCTCACCCCAACCCCTGCCTCCCAGGTTCAAGTGATTCTCCTGCCTCAGCCTCCCGAGTAGCTGGGATTACAGGCATGCACCACCATGCCCGGCTAATTTTGTATTTTTAGTAGAGATGGGGTTTCTCCATGTTGGTCAGGTGATCCACCTGTCTCGGCTTCCCAAAGTGCTGGGATTGCAGGTGTGAGCCGTGCTTGGCCTTTTTTTAAAAAACAAACGAACAACACCAATAAGCTGGGCGCAGTGGCTCACGCCTGTAATCCCAGCACTTTGGGAGGCCAAGGCGGGCGGATCACAAGGTCAGGAGTTCGAGACCAGCCTGGCCAACATGGTGAAACCCTGTCTCTACTAAAAATACAAAAATTAGCTGGGCATGGTGGCGGGCGACTGTAATCCCAGCTACTCAGGCGGTTGAGGCAGAATTGTTTGAACCTGGGAGGCAGAGGTTGCAGTAAGCTGAGATCGCGCCATTGCATTCCAGCCTGGGTGACAGGGCAAGACTCTGTCAAAACAAACAAACAAACAAACAAAAGACAAAACACCAATGCTGGGCAATTGGCTCATACCCCTATCTACTTTACACAAAGCTTCCCAGTGCACGTGGTCACATTTCCTGAGAAAGGAAATAGGAAAGGACTGGGCTTGGCTTACTTCGACCCAACTTGTGTCCAGAAGTGTAACAATGGGGAGTATGGTTAGATCCCCTCTGCAAATCTCTCGTAGCCACTCCTAACCACCTTTCTTGCTTGCTCTCCAATTCTAGATTTCTGTGAACAAGGCATGTAAACAGTGCCACCTCTGGGCCAAGTGTGGTTCCTCTCAGCTTTTCCTAGCCCCAAATCATTGGGAGGAAATGCCCTAATTTGGGGAGCACTGGATCCGGTTAAGACTTGGGTCCCCTTAGATAATGAGTGGAAGAGTGTGGTGGGACAGGCTGCCAGGAGGTGCACAGGGCCTCCTGGGACCATTATCAGAGCCAAGTGCCTTAAACTAGAATGGAAACGAGGAATGTGTGTGTGCGCTCGCCTCACATTGGGAGGATCTGAGATGGGAAGAATGTATCGGTGAGGTGCTAGGGCACAAAGCACACTCATATTGGGGTGTGGGAACAGTGCTGGGGTTCTTTGCTTCTGGCTGCCTGTGGGATCGTATCCACACAAGGGAACCTGGGCTGACAGAACACTGACCTCAGGACCTCTGTGCCATGCCCTTCTCTGCTCCAGACCAACAAAGCTGGACAAGTGAATCACATCACACAAACAGATCCCCTTGTCTGGGAAAAAAAGAATGTGGGAAGACAGGGAGGTGAATGAACCAGGCTATGCTGGGCACTTGGAGGGGCTCAGCAAACACTTTGTTCAATCAGTGAACAAAGATGCTGGAGAGACTTGTGCCCAGGGCAGCTGGGGCAGTCCCTGGTGCTGAACTGCAGCTCCTGACACCAGCCCTGGGGCATTCGCTGCCCCTCCTGACACAGGTGGGTGCTCCCGGGCAAGTTCCAAAGCCTGTCCTATGGGCAAAGCATTATGATATGCCCTGGACTGGATGTAAGGAGTTAGACAGGAAGAGGTCAGGCCACTGCTGCCAACAACTGGACACTGTTCTTACCCCTGGAGGGGGCAGATTATGAAACAGTTTCTAGAAAAAAAATGCAGGATGAGACACATTTATTCTACATCTGGTCACAATAAATCTCACCCAGACCACAGCCAGGATGCCACGTGGCTACAAGCAGCTGGCGGAAACGGAGATCATCTGTTCTGGTGCTCATGGCCACTCTGGGCAGAAAGCAAAGGTGCCTCATGGCACCTACTCAGAGGCACTGAGGCCACATTCCCATCTCCAGGCACCAGGGATGTCTCTGAAGGGTGATTCCATTTGGAGTTTCCAAAATCCAGGACTTCTGAGAGCCAAGCCCCAGTTCCAAGTCATCCTGAGTCCAGGCTCTGCCAGAATCTTGAGCACCTGGAGCTGGTGGCAAGGCAGCCTGGGGACTAAAAGGGCCTCAGACTGGACCACAGGGCAGCCCAGGGGCCCTGGGCCTCAGGGCCGACGATCCTTTCTGCGGTTTTTGTGTCCCACCTGGGAACCTCGCCGGGCAGCCTTCACCAGGCCTTTGAACTGTCCCTGCAGCTTCATCTTCTTCCTGCAGGGCCAAGGAACAGAAAGGTCACATCTGGCTGAGAATAGGAGGCCCCCTCCCGATGCCAAATGATGGCTCACCCCCAGCGCCAGCAGGGATGAGAAGGGGGCCTCCAGGTGGTGACCAGCACATGGACTGGGCAGACCACACGTGGCTGCAGCTTCCACATGGCTCATGTCCTGACCTGGACATTCCACTTTGGCACAATTATCCCCCTGGAAACAGGCCTCCCTTCCATTCTTCCTCTAATGTAAGTCCAGAGAAGGTCAAAGCTCCCTCTGCCCACCCATCCCTCCACTGAAAGGTAACTTACAATCCACAGAAGCTAGAACTTTAGAACACCATTTCCCTAGTAACATTAGTTTCCAAAGCAGTCCTACACATAACCCAATTTAAGGGCCAAAGTCGGAAACAACTCTAATTTCCTACCAATAAAGGGATTAGAAAAGCAAATTATACAAAGCTATTAAAAATGATGACTATGGTCGGGCGCAGTGGCTCACGCCTGTAATCCCAGCACTTTGGGAAGCTGAGGTGGGCAGATCACGAGGTCAGGAGATCAAGACCATCCTGGCTAACACAGTGAAACCCTGTCTCTACTAAAAATACAAAAAAATTAGCCGGGTGTGGTGGCGGGTGCCTGTAGTCCCAGCTACTCTGGAGGCTGAGGCAGGAGAATGGCGTGAACCCAGGAGGCGGAGCTTGCAGTAAGCCGAGATGGTGCCACTGCACTCCAGCCTGGGCAACAGAGCGAGACTCTGTCTCAAAAAAAAAAAAAAAAAAGATTACTATGTAGAGTATGTATATACCAGAAAACATCTGTACGACATAATATCATGTTTAAAGAAGCAGTTCAGGGCCGGGCACGGTGGCTCATGCCTGTAATCCCAGCACTTTGGGAGGCTGAGGCATGCAGATCACGAGGTCAAGAGATCGAGACCATCCCAGCCAATGTGGTGAAACCCCATCTCTACTAAAAATACAAAAATTAGCTGGGCATGGTGGCACACGCCTGTAGTCCCAGCTACTCGGGAGGCTGAGGCAGAAGACTAGCTTGAACCCGGGAGGCAGAGGTTGCAGTGAGCCAAGATCACACCACTGCACTCCAGCCTGGCGACAGAGCAAGACTCTGTCTCAAAAAAATAAAAAAATAAAGAAGCAGTTCAACTCAGTAATATAGGTAGGTACCAGCTACATGATATAGGTGCATGTTTAAAAAAAAAGCTGGAAGAGACTCAAATTGAGTTGACAGTTTAATAAGGCCCTCCCTTCTTTAGAGCACTCTGCTCCCTCATCCCCACCCATCCTCCAGCCCCCAGCCTGGCACAGCGTCATACCTGCGGTTGAGCTTGCTTCTGTTGAGGGGGATGTAGGCATAGGGATCCGGCCGGCCTTTCTTCTTCACATCACCTTTTGCTTTCTGCTCGCCCAGAGAAACAGAGTCAGCTAGGAGGGTGGGGTTCCCCTTCTGTCCCTGCCCTAGACTTGACAGGCCCCATAACCTCCCTTCATCCTCTGCCTTAGGTGGTGCCAAAGAGCTCCTGTATCCTTGGAAGGCCATTCAACAAGGTCCCCCATTTCAGATGCCACAAGGTCTTGGCATCTGAACCCCTTCTTCTTTCCTGGCCTCAGTTGAGTTCCAGGAAGGTGCCTCTCAGGACAGTGATGGGCACAGCTCCTCCTTGCCCCTCCCTGGCACCTGTCCAGTGCCAGGAGACCCCATGCCCTACATGCAGTGCTTACCTTGGCCTTGTATTCGGCCCCAGGCATAGCCTTCTTGGCCACAGGGCGATGAATGCCAGAGCCTCCAGCTATAGGGAGAACACAGGACCATGAGTCAGGCAAAGCCAGGGCAGCCTCCTCCAGAAAGGCAATGGGCACCCTCTCTGAGAGCTGCCAGGGAGCAGATGAGTGAAGGCCAGGAACTTGGCTCCGTCCCCTATCAAACCAGGACAAAGACCTTCCTCGAGGAGGGACTGTCTGGTGATTTGACAGTTAGATCACTGGGCTCCTCAGACTGACCCAGAATCCTTACAGCTTACCAGAGACCTCTGGGAACACATAGATTCTCCACTAACACACTAACAAAAAATAACCCATATTCTCCAAAGTCAGACAGAATTCAGCCAGCCAGCCAGGTTCAACTCCCAGCTCTGCCACTTACAGCTCCAACCTCAGGCAAGCCTCTTAACCTCATCTGTTAGAGAAGGCATTTTAGGCTTTCCCGTCTTATCTCATTTGGGTTTCACACAAACACTGAGATAGAAGGCAGCTATTTAACCCATTGTAACAGATGTGAACACTGTAGCTTAGAGAGGTCAGGATCCTTGCCCAAGGTCAGCTGGCTTCTCCAGCCTGGACTTCAACATTCAACGACAAGTTGTGGATGGAATCCTACCATGCCAGCTCAGGAGGACTCTCTGAGATGACCAGCACGAACCACCCCCATTCCTCATGTTGTTGCAGATGAGAAACTAGAAGCTCAGAGGCAGACAGTGTAACCAGGCCAAGGTCACACAGCTAAGCAGAGGTTGGGCAAGCAGCCCTGACCCCAGGTCTCTGCCTCATCAACTGGCAGGTACTCCTGCCTCAGCATCACTCCATCCCAGGGCACAGTAGGTGAGCTGGCCCTGGCTCACGGGTGCCACAGGCGGAAGAGCCATGAGGTTGTGCAGCTGCGTTATGATGCTCTAGGGCTGAGGACACACCAGCTACTGGAATCAGAGGTTTCCCACAGGAGCCCCTGGACCTCCAGATGCAAAGCAAGGGCTCTGCTGCAAGGGCTTGGGGACAGAGGTCCTGCACGGCTACCCTGGGAGGAAGGAAGCAGAGGTGAAGCCACCTTGGCACTTCCAGCAGCTGCTCTAGGAGGGCAACAGCTGGTGGGCCCAGAGATAGAAATAGAGGGGAACCCTCTGACCAGACCCAATACCAACCTTCCCAGTTTCCAGCCCCGGCACCGGCCAAGTGGCTTCTCTAAACCCAGCCTGACTCGGTTGGTGCTCTTAGGGTGACCAAGAGAGGCAAGCAGCTCGCAGAAGGGACAGACTCAAGCCTCTTGGAAGGCCTGGGTGGGTGGGAAGGAGCTGCAGCTCAGGGCTCCTCAGAAGGCTGGTGGTTGCATGCACAGATCTACTAACCCCCGGGCTCTCCCACACCCCCAGGGCCCCTTAGACTCCAGGCCCATCATGAGTGTCATATCAGCCAACCTCTGTTGGTGCCAAGTGAGTGCAACCAGGCTGTGCAACCTCATGGCCCTGCCACCCCTTCCTGTGACTCCCCTCCCTAATGCAGGTGACAGGGATCCATGTGTCCCAGGACAGAGGAGTGGAAGCCTCACCTTGGTACTGAGGGGGTATCTCCAGCTCCTCCTCCTCAGCCTCTTTCTGGTGCTTGAGCTTCTGGTGCTTTTTCTACAGAGAGGGAATAGGTGGGGAGTGAGTGAACCAGGGGATGTGCCCACCCTCGGGAATGCCAACCGTAACAGCAGAGTACCCTGCATCAAGCAGGAGAGGCCCTCTGCTAAGCACCCCACCTCTTACAGACGGGGAAACTAAGGCCCAGAGAGGGCAAGGAACTGTCCAAGATCACAAAGCCAGGCAGTGCAGAAGAGAAGCTCTGGCCACGTCCTGACTGCCGGGCTGGTGGCGGCCGCTCCTGCTCTGCCTTTCCACTGTGGGCCCCACCCAGGCCTGCAATTGCCCAGAGGGCTTCTGACATCAGCTTACCCAGCCTTCCTAATGGGGAAAATGAGGTCCCTGGCCTCTTCAGAGAGCATAGCTTTACCAATTCTTTGCTTCACACAAACCCCACCCCACTCTCCCTATTAATCACTCACTTACTGATCCCCTACTAAGTGCCAGGCCCTGGGGACACAGGGCACAAGATCTAGTTCCTGTGCTCCAGGGGCTCTCAGGTAGGTGGGAGACCCCTGCTCAAGCCGGTCATCACTGATCCTCAACAATGCTACCAACCCAGCAGGTATGAGCATGGACAGTGAGACACGTCAGCTCGTCAATTATATTCAACAGGAAGTGACAGAGCACCTACTGTGTGCCTGGCGCTGTGTTAGGCAGTCCAAGGGAAGGAGGGAGAGCCTGACAGCAGCCCCAGCCCACCAGATGTGAGCCTAGAACCAACATCCAGGCCAGGCAGAGGCATGCTGTGCAGGGAGGGGAGGCAAACAGAGGCGGCCCCAGCTGGCAAGGCTAGTCCCTGCACCGTGGTCTGTGCCACTGTGCCCCAGAAACCTCTAGAAACTGCAGATTCCCAGGGTTCCAGCTACCCAGGGGATCCAGAGGCCAACCAGGGGAAAGGTGTGCCAGGCAAAGGGATCAGCCTGGGCAGAGCGAACAAGCTGCAGCACACACAGGGTGTGCCTGGGGAACAGGGGACTCCAGGTCCACTGGCCGAAGCCCAGCTGAGTGGGCTCCTAGTGGAGAAACAGGAACTGGGAGGAAGCTGACTCCGACTGCAATGTAGGGGACGATGGCTGAGCTGGCTCTTGGTTCAGCTGGTGCCTGGCCAACAGCCCAGCCCGCTGGCCTTGAATGGAGGCAGCTATTTGAACCCCAACATTTCATGCTCCCACAATGGTTGGCCGAAGAGTTAGAACTTGGTCGGGCGCGGTGGCTCACGCCTGTAATCCTGGCACTTTGGGAGGCTGAGGCAGGTGGATCACGAGGTCAGGAGTTCGAGACCAGCCTGACCAACATGATGAAATCCCATCTCCACTAAAAATACAAAAATTAGCCGGGCGTGGTGGCACGCACCTGTAATCCCAGCTACTCAGGAGGCTGAGGCAGGACAATCACTTGCACCCGGGAGGGGGAGGTTGCAGTGAGTCGAGATTGCGCCACTACACTCCAGCCTGGCGAAAGAGCGAGACTTCATCTCAAAAAAAAAAAAAAAATAGTTAGAACTAAGTGCCATGCAAGAAGCCGTCTAGGGGTCTCAGTGGCAGGAGCCAGCCACAGAGTGCAGCCGCCCTGGGGCCCTCTCAGTGCCTGGAGACAAGGCATCTGCTCAGTCCCGCTCTGCCCGGTGCAGTGGGGGACATCCTTAGAAAGCCATGGTCAGTTCTCCCCAGCCAGGAAGAGGAGTAGGCTGCTGAGGATCTGCAAAGCCACATGTGAAGATTCGCTTAAGGAACCCAGGAGGCTTTGAGTGGAAAAAGATTTCCAGGAAAAGTGAATAATCAAGTCACCATAGCTTACTTTGCATCACTAAGTGGCAAGCACTGTACACAGAAACCAAGACTTGAGCCCAGGCAGTCTGGGCCCAGAGACACACGTTTGACAGACGACTGCCATCACCTGGAAAGGGAGACTAGACTGGCCTGAGGGTGGCCTCTCGGAGAGGCCCATGTCAGACCAAGCAGAGGAAGGACTCCCAGTAGGTGAAGCTGTCCCACAGGAGTGGCCGCCTGGGCGCAGAGAGGGGCAGGAGGGTTTTCAGCAGAAGCCCCACTGCTTTTCCTCAAGGGCATCCCAGATGGGCTTCCCACATCAGAGGCTGCTCAGGTCCTCAGCTACTCTCTGACCCAGGACTCTGGATATGTACTCAGCTCTTCAAACAGAATTCTGCGCTGTCACAATGCTCTAATAACAAAGCTCCTCCTCGGGCCATGCTGGGCAGATGGACACTTGGCAAGGCATATGGGCAGTCATTCACAAATACGACGCCAATGAAAACGGGGATGTGGGGGAAGTCTGTAACACGTCAGGCACTATGCTAATGCACTTTACACGCCCAATCTTACCAAACTGTCCCAATGACTCCACCAGGTGGTCTATTTATAACCCCACTTTACAGATCAGGAATTGAGGCTTTAAAAGGTTAGGCTGAAGCCAAGATGGGACCCCAGAGTCTGCCGCTTCCCCACCGATATCACTATACCCCTGATATAGGCTCCTGTCACCTACGGGTGGTGCCTAGGAAGGCTGGATGGGCTGGGGCACAGTCTGGAAGGACAGAGAGGGAAGAAACTGCTCCAGAATGGAAATGTTCCACTGAGCTTGAGACTGACAGGTGTTGGGTGACTGGTTGGGCCCACTTCGCCCTTGTTGGTTCAGGTGGGGCAGCTGAGGCTGTTTCCATCCTGGGAGGCAGCACTGCCAGGTCAACAGGGGTAATGGTGGCAAAGAGGTTGAATTTCTGGGCTTAGGAGACTGGAAAACCAGGGTTCAAATTCCTGGTTTGCACAGACTGAGCCCTGTGACCCTGGGCAGGCTACTTACCTCTGTACACTCCTCTGGTCACTGGGACAACGGAGTCCCTATCTTCGTGAGGCTATGTGGGGCCCTCAGCACAGTGCCGGGCGCACAGCCATGCTCCCCCACGGTGGATGCCCCCACCCCATGCAGGAGCACACAGGGAAGCTGCTGCCCTTGCCCCTGCGTAGCACATGCCCTCGCTAGAGAGACAAGTGTCTCTGCCTTCTTTTTCCTTTAACTAGACAACCATCACTCTGTCCTGCATGGCACCCACAGCCTTCTGGACCGCCTGCTATGCACACCTGTGAGGATACACTGAGCATTCCAGAAACAGGGCAGTTCCAATGTCTACGTGTGGTGGGGGTGAGAAGCTGTGGGGCCCAGGCTTAGGTCTGAAGCCCTAGCACCCCGTCCACAGGAACTACTCACACTCCTGACGATCACATCTTCCATTAGGTCAGCCATCTCTTCATCTTCACCTGGAGCCAAAAAAGAGAGGCCCATGAGCACTGGTGGGAGCTCCTCAAAACCTACCCTTTCCTTCTGCCCCCTCCTGGCTCACCAGGCTGAGGGGCCACCAACTCCAGCCCCAGAAAATTGCCTTCCTCAGACCAATATCATCCTTCTGTTAGAAGAGATGAGACCCCTGAGCACTGCCCCTTTCTCCTTGCCACCCTAGGCCCTAGGGATAACGGCCCCTCAAAGAAGTGGTGATCCTACTTTTGAGGTGAATATGGCTTTGTTTGAAACTTCTTTTTTCCCACTCACCCACCCTTCATCTGTTTGAGATTTGAAGAAAGCCCCAGGTTTCCGGGGGAGTCAGGCGCTCCCGCAGCCCCATACACGCCCCCACTGTGCCAGGAAGGCTTCATTCTCCTGTTTGAAATCTCTGCCCTATGCAGTATGTGCTGGGCTCCATGTGGGAATATAAAGTATGAAACTGACCAGTTGGAGGGAAGAGAAACTCAGGCAAAGTCAATCAACAACCAAAAGACAATAGAGAGCACGTGATCGGCCATGTATGGTGGCTCACACCTGTAATCCCAGCACTCTGGGAGGCCGAGGTGAGGTGGGAGGATCACCTGAAGTCAGGAGTTCGAGACCAGTCTGCAACATGGCAAAACCCCATCACTACTAAAAATACAACAATTAGCTGCGCATGGTGGTGCGTGCCTGTAGTCCCCAATACTTGGGAGACTGAGGCAGGAGAATCGCATAAACTCAGGACATGGAGATTGCAGTGAGTCGAGATCAAGCCACTGCACTCCAGCCTGAGTGACACAGCGAGACTCTATCTCCAAAGAAAGCACATGACCAAGGGCTGAAGACTGGGTTTCCTCTGGGCTGGGCAGGAGTTCTGGGGGAATCAGGCCTAAAGGCTGAGGTACCCAGGAAGGGCTACAAAAGGAGCTTTGAGCTGAATCCTGAAGAGCACGGGGGTTTGGAAAGGCAGAGAGAGAGAGGAGGGGTCCTGACAGCCTCAGGAATGCCTGGGCACCAAGGAGGACAGGAGATGGAAAAGTATACAGGGGCGAGAGAGGAGCAGAGAAGACACTAGACACGGAAATATAACAGGCACATGTACACCAAGTACACATGCTGTACCCGTTACACCGATTCATCTTCATTCCAACCCGGAAAAGTGGGTATTAGGATTGTATGATATCCACTCTGAAGCAAGGAAATGGAGCTAAGGAGAGGCTGACTGAGTGGCTGCAGTCGTGTGGCTGGTGAGTTGGGTGCATGTGGAGCGTTGAGGCTCCAGTTAGGAGGTGCAGTGAGACAAGGGCCCAGAGCTCGCAGCACTGGGAACCGAACAAAGGGATGACAGGTGTGTTCTTGAAGACCTAGGTGTTTCTTTTTTTTGAGACAGTTTCGCTCTGTCACCCAGGCTGGAGTGCAGTGGCACAATCTTGGCTCACTGCAAGCTCTGCCTCCCGGGTTCACGCCATTCTCCTGCCTCGACCTCCTGAGTAGCTGGGACTACAGGCGCCCGCGACCACGCCCAGCTAATTTTTTGTCTTTTCAGTAGAGATGGGTTTTAACCTTGTTATCCAGAATGGTCTCGATCTGCTGACCTTGTGATCCGCGCGCTTCGGCCTCCCAAAGTGCTAGGATTACAGGCGTGAGCCATCACGCCTGGCGAAGACCTAGGTGTTTCTTAGCTAATGGCTGGATATGTGGAGAGGGGCCAGGAAAGACTAAAGAGAGCTCCGAGATGCCACACCGGAGGGACTCCCGGGCAATGTCAGACATCGGGATTGGGAAGTTGGGAGGGTTTCAGCCTCTGGTTCTTTCTGCCTCTAAATCATCTTCAGGGCCTTAGCCAAGTTTGCATTTAAAAAAAAAAAAGAGGAAGGAAGAAAAGGAGAAAGGAAGAGGAGGGGGAGGAGGAGGAGAAAAACAGAAGAGACTAACAGCGTATCACACACAGTAAGGGGAAGTACCATTTCTGATAGTTTCCTTTGAGTTAAATATGTATTGTATAAATGGCTCGGTTACAACATAAAAAGATTTCTTAATGTTTCTCAAAAAAAGTTTGAGAAACTCAAAAAGTTTGAGGAAGCTGCCAAGAGAAGAGCTTCTCCGGTCTGTTTTTACCCACGCTTCCTCAGCAAGTGATCACCAAAGGAATAAGTGAACACGGTGAATAAATGAATGGACAAGCACGTTGGGCCTACCTTTGGCGCCTTCCTCTTCCTCCATCTTGTTGCCGTCTGCCTCCTCCCTTATGATCAGCCGGCCATCGGCGCTCACCTTGAAGCCGTGGTCCTTCTTCCTGCCCCGGCCTGGCCCTGGCTGTGTGGCTGGGGTGGAGAGTTTGGCATGAGGAGATGGAAGGCCAGTCCCATGCTACTCACCCTCATCATGACCAACAAGCCTGGCTCAGGGACCCCAAACGGGCGCCACTCAGCCCTGTCCATGGGCCTGCCATGGATGCCACCCCCTACGCACCACCTGAGAACCTGGCACCATGGCAAGTCTGTTTTCTGAGTGCACTCGCCAGCCCTATGCTTACCCAGGACTCGCTGGGCCACCTTGGGATCCAGGAAGTTGAGGGGCTCGTCCCCACCACCCTCTTTCAGCCATGCCCGGCTCCTCTGTCGTGCCAGCTTCCGCTGCTCCTTGCCTCGGCTTCTTTCCTCCTCCTCATTGTCCTCCTCATCCTCTGAGTCAGCTAAAATCTCCTCAATGCTAAGGACAGAGAAGCCCCCAGTCAGAGTGCTCCCAGGAGAGGCAGGGATCAGCGGGCACTGCCTGGGCAGGCCCTTGGGTTGGGGGGACACCAGGTCCCATGGCCCTAACATGGTCTCACCTGTCGCCTTTGCCCTGGGCGGGCTCCTCCTCCTCCTCCTCCTCTTCATCCTCCTCCATGGCAGCCTGGCTCAGGGCTCGATGCCTCTTGGCCCGGGCCTCAGCTTTCCGGATGTTGACCAGGACTTTGTGGTACTCCTCGGGCAACAGCCTTTTCACCAGCTCAAATCTGGGAATGGCAAGGAAGGGCTGGTGAGAGGCACTGGCCAGACAGCATGACCCAGAGGTAGTGTCCCTGGTAGGACTGGAAATCCTCGGCCCCTCGCCTGCCCTACCGCACCCTGGCTCCCCGCTCAGTGCACAGACCCAAACTTGCGGATGAACTTGGTGAACAGGTTCCGAAGCTTCATGCGGAAGTGCCGCCGCATGTCATCTGAAAGCTTCCCAATGGCTTCCATCTGCCGGACAGAGCACCAGGCTTTCAGGGAGGCGAGCCTTCCACGCTGCGCCCCCTTTACTGCTGTCCAGCCCAGGGACACAGCATGATCAAGCCCAGCTGAGGGGAGGGTTAGCGCGGCCCTGCTCCTGGCCCACACCCTGGCCCAGTCATGCTTCCCTCGGGTGGACAGGCCCCATCTTTCCCCTGCACCCTCCTTCAGGACACAGGCCTGAGCACCCTTGAAGGATGAGAGCTTTAATCTTCTCAACAGCACTTGGTACTTGACATATATCCTCTCGTTGAATCCTTGGACTACCCCTGAGATACATGCTATCACCCCCTATTTATAGAAGAGGACACGGCAGCACAGAGGGTAAAGTGTTTGCTAAATGGCCATAGAGGTGGGAGTTCAGCCCAGACTCATCTAATGCTGTGGCTCCTGCTTTGCCCCTAGCACCCCAAGACTTCTCTTGGTTCCCTATGTCCCTTCCATCTCACTGCATTCTGCTCTGGCTGGATTCCTCTTAAGCCTTCATCTGGCCCAGTTTGGGTTACATGTGCAGGTGGCAGATCTTCTTATCTCCAGTGACTCCCAAACCGGCCAGGGGATAGGGTCCGCGTTTACTCTTTTTTTTTTGAGACAGAGTCTCGCTCTGTTGCCCAGGCGGGGGTGCAATGGCACGATCTCAGCTCACTGCAACCTCCACCTCCCGGGTTCAAGCAATTCTCCTGCCTCAGCTTCCTGAATAGCTGGGATTACAGGTGGCTGCTATCATGCCTGGCTAATTTTTGTATTTTTAGTACAGACAGGGTTTTACCATGCTGGCCAGACTGGTCTCGAACTCCCAACCTCAGGCGATCCGCCCACCTTGGCCTCCCAAAGTACTGGGATTTTTTTTTTTTTTTTTTTTTGAGACAGAGTCTTGCCCTGTCACCCTGGCTGGAGTGCAATGGCATGGTCTCGGCTCACTGCAACCTCCGCCTCCCAGGTTCAAGCAATTCTCACACCTCAGCCACATGAATAGCTGGGACTACAGGTGCGCACCACCATGCCTGGCTAATTTTTGTATTTTTTAGTAAAAATGGGGCTTCACCATGTTGGCCAGGCTGGTCTCAAACTCCTGACCTCAAGTGATCCACCCACCTTGGCGTCCCAAAGTGCTAGGATTATAGGTGAGAGCCACCGCTCCTGGCCTCCCCAGCCACTCTTTGAAGGGCTTCTATAAATCCTTTTTTTTTGAGGCAGATCTTGCTCTGTCACCCAGGCTGGAGTGCAGTGGTGCAATCGTGGCTCACTGCTACCTCCGCCTCCCAGGTTCAAGTGATTCTCCTGCCTCAGCCTCCTGAGTAGCTGGGATTACAGGCACCTGCCACCATGCCCAGCTAATTTTTGTATTTTTAGTAGAGATGGGGTTTCATCATGTTGGCCAGGCTAGTCTCAAACTCCTGAACTCAAGTGATCTGCCTGCCTTGGCCTCCCAAAGTGGTGGGATTACAGGTGTGAACCACTGCACTCGGCCAGGGCTTCTATAAATTCTAATAACTCCATGATGGATCACTGCTCTAGCTGTTCTCCCCACCTTTGGTCCCTAGTTAGGCTGCAGGCTCCGAGGACAGCGGTAGGGCTGCCGATTCTCATCTGTCCCTTCCTATCTTGAACCCAAGGCCAGACCCAAAGAAAATATGCAAGAGGGACCCAGAGGTCTGATGTGACTCAAGCCAGTCACACATGGGAAATTGAGGCAGCAGGTACAGTGCACAGCTTGGCTGGAAGCCTGTCCCAGCCTAGGCAAGGCTTCTCTTGGGCAGGAGAGGGCCAGGGACCCTATACCAAGGGGCTCTTCAGATCCTTCTGCAGCCCAGCAGGGGACCCAAAGGAATGGCCTCTAACCAGCAAGGTCAAAATGCAAGATGGGGAAAAAAAAAAGGCAAGATGAGGGGGTCCTGTGGAGGGAGAGCCCAGCGTCTGAGTCCCATGATCTGGAAAATCTCTGGCCTCAGTTTCCCCATCTGTAATATGAGGAGTGGCCCTGCCCGTGGGCCTTTGCCCTGAAAAGCCCCTGTTGCCTTCCATGTGGGGTTCTGGGATGAAGAAAGCCACCTGGGCAGTGTGCCCCCTCCTCGCCTCCACCTGATAGGCATTCCCCTATGGTCCCTTTTAGGGCTCCTTAATGACCTCTGGCTACAAAAAAAAAAGTTTGAAACTTGCTGGCCTCGAGGCTTGCCGGGTCCGTGCCAACAGCTCAGAGGCCACCCTGCTACCTGCTAAGGGGAACGGGGACACTCACCACCAGCTGCACATGCTTGGCCAGGTGTGCCACGTCCATGACAGTCACCGCCACCTTGATGAAGCCCAGTGCAGACTTGACCACGTCACGGGTGCGGGAGGCCAGAAGCAGGCACACATTCTCCAGCAGCTGCTCCACTGTGCTGGTCCCCATCAGACCTGTGGCAGTGAGGGGGTCACTGTCTAAGACACCCAGGACCCACCCAGACCCAAACCCTCCCCATTGGAAAACAGCCACTCAAGCGTCAGTAGAAGCTGACATTGAGAGCCTTTCCGTATGCCCGGGATGGTTCCAATCACGCTCCATGGAGTGGTCTTGAGTCCTTTCGTCACCCTGAGGTGGGTGCTATTTCTTGCTTCCATTTTAGAGATAAGAAACTGAGGTGCTAAGAGGCTAATCAAGCTGTTCTAGGTCTCATGTGGTTGCCAAGAGGCAGGACTAGGACTAAAATCCAGGCATCAGCCCTAACCACCTCCTAATCACTCTGACAGTGGGATGCAGGGCCGCTGGACTGCACAGTCACACGCGGGGACAGTCCTGAGGAAGGTGCCTTGGTATAGCCGCAAGGGCAGGAGGCAGTGACCCGCAGGAAGGGAGACAGGGAGGCAAACTGGGCTGGGTGTGGCTTTTCTTACTTCCTCCAGGCACCTTTTCCCAGTTCCAGGAGCCACCTTATCCTGACCTTTTGGGCATCTTCCTAACCTGAGGGCTTCTCAGGCCTTCTAAGAAATAAGCATTTACCTTTAAACTCGAAAAGGAGGTGGGTCAGGGCCAGGATGCTGCAGCTGACCATGGTCACCGCGCCCACCAGGCCAGGGTAGATCAGTATGAGGTAGCGCTGCAGGGCCTCTGGGGACAGAGACCAAGGTGGGTCAAGCAGGAAGGACCCACCAGGTAGGCGGACTGAGGGCCAGAGAGGAGCAGCCTGCCCAGGGCCAGGGCACGGAGCTCTCTCCACCTTTTTTGAGGGGTGCTTCCCCCCACCCAGTCTATGAGCAGAGTGTCCACCCCCAGACCCCTGGGCCTTACCTTCCTGGTTCGAGCCAAACCTTAGGAAAGCATGGCCCATCTCCACGAGCAGTGCAAAAGCGTTCTTCCGTGCACCCACCGACACCTCTTTGGTGCACAGGATCACCTGGCCAAGACAACTCCATCAGTATCTGCTCCCTGAGCCATCCGCCCAGGCAGCGAATCGAGTCCTCCCGCCCCCATCACTGCCCTTCCTGGATCCTGAGGCCCTTAAGAGCCACATTCCAGGGACCCCCCTCTAAAACACACCCGCACACTCACCTCTGGGACAAGGGCAGTGATGAACTCCTCGTGTTCAGCTGAGAGTTTCCTCACGATGTGTAGGAGGCACTTCAAACGGGGCTGCGGGCAAGGGGCTACCAGTCAGGACCCCACAATGCTACCTCCACCCAACAAGCCTCAACAATGGCTCCTTTCCTGGTGTTGCCCAGCCTCCCTCAGCAGAGCGAGTGGCCCTAGAGCTCTTACCCTCTTGGCGGGTGAGGAGGTGCTCCGCAGCGAGTCCAGCAGTGTCTTCTTCAGGTCCTCCAGGTGGCTCTGCACGAAGAGGGCCCCGGGGCCCTGAGGACTGGCACACACCTCCTCCAGCACTCGGTAGGCCTTCTTCTGCACCCCATGGGCCTTGCTCTGGCAGACAGGAACCGGTGAGGGAGGCCTGGGGCTCACCCCCTGTCCAATGCCATCCATGGAGCATCCTCCAGCACTGGAGGGATTCTGAACAGGGGCCCGTGGGGGTTCATGTGGCTTGACAGAGGACCAGTGGAATGTGGACAGCAAGTGGCTAACTCCTGGGCGAGGCACAGGGGTTGGGGGTGTGTGCCGTGGGGCCCACCAATCCACTCCACTCACCCAACTCTGGACACTGCTCACTCCAGTGGCCTGAGCTCCTGGTACCTGGCACGTGCCAAGGCCTGCACATCTGCTGCTCTTTCTAGCCAGAGCACTCTTCTCTCTCCTTCCAAGACTGACAACTCCTTGCTCCTCCAAACCAGCTCTCTGTCACACTCCCCCAACCCCCAACCCCAGACACCTTTCCTGAGGTGACGTGGCCTGGCCCTGGATTTCCATGTCCACCTGCAGTGCTGACCCAGAGCACTTCTCACACTGTTAGGTAACTGCTACTAAACTGTGGCAATGGGGGCAGCTTTCAGGGGGTCACTGCTGGGCTGAGATCTGCAGGGTTGCTGGCCACAGCAGAGGGCATTTCAAGCTGAGGACCCAAACCCTGCAAAGGCACAGACAGGGCCTGTTATATCAGGGAGGCTTAAGGCAGCTGAAGGAGGCTGCAGCAGGAGTAGAGGAAAGTGGACTGGGTGGATAAAGCTCAGGCCGGTCTGGGATGGGCCTGGTGGGTGAGCCAGGCAAAGGAGCATGGCCTTGGTTCTACAAGAGTCACTCAGCAGGCAAGGCCTAAGCACAGCTGTGCATTTCAGTCCCTTTGGGACCTGCAAGACAGATGGGCTACACAGGACACAAAGGGAAGCCACTGCAGGAGAAAGCAGACAGGGACCTGATCTTGGGAAGCAGCAAGGGACAAAGACATGAAGACAGGCCCCACCTTCCCACAGCCCATCTGCCCCGAAGCGTGGCTGTGTGGGGCTCCTGGCTGCTGAGGCTCACCTCTAGGTAGGGCTGGATGGTGAAGTATAGCTTGCTGATGGCAGCTTCGTCAGCACACGGAGCCAGGGCCACGACCAGGTCCAGGACAGACAATCTGCTCGGGGCAGGAGAACAAGGAGAGGGATGGGGAGCTGGAGAAGGGCGCAGACTACCAGTGTTCTTACGTCTACTGGGTACGGGGAGGTGGGAGAAGTCAGGGTGAGGACAAGGGGCTTGAAGGAGCTCATGAACAATAATAATAGCTAGCACCTAATTGAGCATTCATGATGTACCAGTCACCGTTCCTGGTGTTTTACACCTGCTAACTCCTTCAATCCTCATAGCAACCTTGTTGCAAGAACTATTATCGTGCCCATTTTACAGATGAGGCCTTAGAGGCAGAATGGATAAGTACTTTGTCCAAGGTCACACAGCCCGTAAGTGACGGAGCTGGGATCAGAACCTGGGCAGTGTATCTCCTGGGTCCTTGTTCCTCCTTACCAGACTAAATGGCCTCTCCAGGAAGAAGGAACTAGTCAGCACAGCCTCTCAGCACAACCTGGACAATTAATACTTCAAGGCTTCCTTAAATAATGCAAGAGGGAACCCACAGTGCTTCTGCCAGATGCACCCTCCAGCTCCCTGGGCTGCTCCAGCTCAAGTGGGAGGCCCTGAGCACGTTACCTGGTAAAGTCAGAGCTGGCAGGGTCGAGCACCTTCTCACTGGCTTTTTCCAGGAGACTGTTCACCAACTTGTGGCCCCGAGGGAATGAGGAGGAGAGAGTCATTGGGGAGGAGCGAAAGAAAGCAGCAATGGCAGCAGTCCCAGAGCGGCCTCCCCACCATCAGCCCCCAGCCCTGCCCAAGCCATGACTGCTGGTATGTGCTCCAGAACGCAGAGATCCACGTGAGCCCTGGTGGGTAGGGTCTCGGCCTCTCCGACCCTGCCCACCTGAGAGCTCCCCTCCTCCCTCTTTCCCTCCCTGCCGTGGCTCACCTGAGTGTCAGTGATGGTGAGGTAAGTTCTGATGGTTTCCAGCACAGCCCGGCGAGGGGCTGGAGTGTCCCCGGCTGCCACGGGCTGCCCATACAGGTTGAAGAGGATCGGCAGAAAGTTCTTGGCAAAGCGACTCACTTCAGCACGGTCGGCCTCTGGCAAAAGGATCAAAGTTTGCACTAAAGGCACAGGAGTTGACTGTGCCTCAGTGGCTGCTGGGGCTGTGGCCCAGAGGCCCTCTCTTGCGGGAGCTGGCAGGACTTGGAATCCATAGGTTTGGGGCTCTCTGTGGCAGGAGCTGAGCCAGGGCATGGAGAGCCTGGTGCCCCAGTGGCCTGTGGTCCTCGATGGCTCCAACCCCAGGGAGCCAGCGAAGTGCCAGCCACAGAGTAAAGCCTTCGACACTGACTGACTTTACTTCCAGCTGTCAGCACACTGGAAGTAAAGGTAGGAGATAAGGGTGGTTTCCAGCCTCCTACTATCCCCTGGGGTCTGCAGCAGAAGCAGCAAAGGATGAGCTCCAGAGGTGAGTTTCTGTAGCTCTGCCTGGCAAGGAGCGTAGCAAGCCAGGGGATGGGGCCAGGGACCTGTGTCATCCTCCCCAGCCCCGACTCCCACAGCCCACACGTACCTGCCTGGCAGCCCTTGGTGATGAGGGTGCGCAGGGCCTGGCACACGGTGACCCTCAAGTCTGGACGCTCGCTGATGGCTGTGCCCAGGGTCCGTGCCAGCCCTTTGAAGGAGATGGCCACATCTGTGGGCCTCGTGCAGAACCCAGGCAGGAGTGTCCAGATCTGGAGAAGGAGGGAACAATAAAGGAAGCTGATACGCAGCCACCTGTGCCCGTGTGCTTCTCCCCACACCCTCCCCCAGCTGACCCTTACCTGCCACTGGAGTGTGTCGTAGATCTTAGATTCCACTGTGCTGCCTGCCTGAGCCAGGTCCATGGCTGCAGTGTGACAGAGGGACAGAGTGTGAGCCCAGCACCCTCCTGGCCAACGGCCTTATTTACCAAACCAAACCAAAAGCCCAATGATGAGGACAGGAATATGGGTGACTTCCCCCCATCCCCATAAATTAAATCATACTTGTTCATTCTAAAACACTAAAATGAACCTATAATAAACAGAAAGCAAATGTCTCTCCATACTCTTACTCCCCCAGAGATTATCGCCTCTATTTCTTGTTACTTTTTTATACTTCTTTAAACACATGCCCTTTTTTTTTTTTTTTTTTGAGACAGGGTCTCACTTTGTGGTCTAGGCTGGAATACAGTGGCGCAATCTGGGCTCACTGCAGCCTTGACCTCCCAGGCTCACGCGATCCTCCTACCTCAGCCTCCCAAGTAGCAGGGACTACAGGCGTGCCTGCCACCACACCCAGCTAACTTTTTGTAGACGTAGGGTTTCACCATGTTGCCCAGATTGGTCTCGAATTCCTAAGTTCAAGCGATCCATGTGCCTCGGCCTCCCAAAGTGCTGGGATTACAGGTGTGCAACACTGCGCCCAGCCACATGCCCACTTTGAAAAACATAAACGGGGCCGAGTGCAGTGGCTCACACCTGTAATCCCAGCACTTTGGGAGGCTGAGGCAGGCAGATCATGAGGTCAGGAGATTGAGACCATCCTGGCTAACATGGTGAAACCCCCTCTCTACAAAAATACAAAAAATTAGCCGGGAGTGGTGGTGGGCACCTGTAGTCCCAGCTATTCGGGAGGCTGAGGCAGGAGAATGGCGTGAACCCGGGAGGTGGAGCTTGCAGTGAGCTGAGATCGTGCTATTGCACTCCAGCCTGGGTGACAGAGCGAGACTCCGTCTCAAAAAAAAAAAAAAAAACCAAAAAAACATAAACAGGACTATACTATACATACAGCATTCTGTAATCTTGTTTACTTGACAATAAAGCTGATAACATTTACTGAGCAAGTACTATGTAGTAGTCTGTGTAATGAGCACTTCACGTGACTTTTTCATTTAATCCTCACAAAACTTGCCCATTTTAAGATGAGGAGCAGACCCTGGGAAATTAAACAAAACCTGCCCCAAGCCACAAACTGTGGAGTGGCGGAGTTGAGATATAAACCGTGTCTGTTCGACTCACCATCTGCTAAACTTGTCTGTCCCTACCTAGTGGTTTCTTTCTTTCTTTATAATGCCTACATCATATCCCAAAGTGGGACTTAAAAAATATTTTTGTAGAGACGGAGGTCTCACTCTGTTGCCCAGGCTGGCCTTGAACTTCTGGGCTCAAGCAATCCTCTTTCCTCAGCCTCCCAAGTAGCTGGAACTACAGGTGGGCCTACCACACCTGGCTAACTAAAAAAAAAAAAAAAAATTTTATAGAGTCAGGGTCTTGCTGTGTTGCCCAGGCTGTTCTTGAACTCTTGGCCTCACACAATCCTTCTGCCTCAGACTCTCAGAGTGTTGGGATTACAGGCGTAAGCCACTGCATCTGGCCAAAAGTAGGGCTTTACCATAACTAATTTAACTGGAACCCTAATGAGAAAGATACAGGATGTGTTAGAGTTTTTGCCAGTATAAGCCAATACTGTCAGGCACATCTTTGCTAGGGACATAAATCAGTGTGCACTTGTCTATCTTCTCAGGACAGATACCTGCATGTAGTATTACCAGGACAAAGGGAATACATAACATCAGCCTTAAGAATAATGCCAGGGTTTATAGGTAACATTAATGATGGTAATGACCCTCATTTTGGGGGTTCATCTGTATTTTCTTTGATGGGCATATATTTCTATTGAAAACAGAACAAATTTTTCTTTTTTAATAACAGGAAAAATTTTAAGTTACTAATATGTGCACATTAATTCCAACATAGTAGAAATACAATACTATTTTTACACAGAAAAAAAATACAGCCAGACATGGTGGCTCACACCTGTAATCCCAGCACTTTGGGAGGCCAAGGCAGGTGGATCACTTGAGGCCAGGAGTCCGAGACCTGCCTGGCCAACATGGCGAAAACTTGTCTCTACTAAAAATAAAACAATTAGCGAGGGGTGATGATACACGCCTGTAGACCAAGCTACTCAGGAGGCTGAGGCAGAATTGCTTGAAAACCTGGGAGGTGGAGGTTGCAGTGAGCCAAGATCGCACCACTGCACTCCAGCCTGGGCAACAGAGCAAGACCCTGTCTCAAAACAAACAAACAAACAAACTGACCCAAACAAAGCAAAGGAAAATACATTAAAAACTTGAGTAGTAACAATTTCTGGGTGGGAGGACTGAATAGCTTTTACTTTTTTTTTTTTTTTTGAGATGAAGTCTTGCTCTGTCGCCCAGGCTGGAGTGCAGTGGTGCCATCTCAGCTCACTGCAACCTTCCCTTCCTGGTGCAAACGATTGTCCTGCCTCGGCCTCCCAAGTAGCTGGGATTACAGGCACGTGCCACCATGCCCAGCTAATTTTTGTATTTTTAGTAGACACAGGGTTTCTCCACGTTGTTTAGGCTGGTCTCGAACTCCTGACTTCATGATCCGCCCACTTCAGCCTCCCAAAGTGCTGGGATTACAGGCATGAGCCACTGCGCTCGGCTTTACTTTCTTCTTTAAGCACTTTCTGTATATTCTACAAGATCATGTGTGAAATCAGGAAACCGTGCCCTAGAGCAGGGTTTCTCAATCTTGACAATGTGGACATTTTGGGCCTGGTACTCTTTGTTGTGTGAAGTTGTCCTGTGCATTGCAGGGTGCTTAGCAGCATCCTGGCCTCTACCCACTAGATGCCAGAGCACCCTTCCCCCAAAGGTAACAACCAAAAATGTCTCCAGGCATTGCTGAATGTCCTACGGGCAGCAAAATCACCCTCCTTGTTGAGAACCACTGCCCTAGACCAGGAGTCAGCCACCTTTTGTGCAAAAGGGCCAGTACTTTAAGCTTGGCAGGCCATATGATTTCTTTTTTTCTTTTCTTCTCTTTACTTTTTTTTTTCAGACAGTCTCGCTCTGTTGCCCAGGCTGGAGTAAAGTGCCACAATCTTGGCTCACTGCAACCTCTGCCCCCCGGGGTTCAAGTGTTCTCCTGCCTCAGCCTCCCGAGTAGGTGGGATTATAGGCACCCACCACCACGCCTGGCTAATTTTTGTACTTTTAGTAGAGATGGGGTTTCACCATGTTGGCCAGGCTGGTCTCAAGCTCCTGACTTCAGGTTATCCACCCGCCTTGGCCTCACCAAGTGCTAGGATTACAGGCGTGAGCCACTGTGGCCAGCCCACAGTACATATGATTTCTATCACAATAACTCTGTCATTAAAAAGTAGTGTGACAGGCTGGGCATGGTGGCTCACGCCTGTACTCCCAGCACTTTGGGAGGCCGAGAAAGGCAGATTATCTGAGGTCAGGAGTTTGAGACCAGCCTGGCCAACATGGTGAAACCCCATCTGTACTGAAAATACAAAAAATTTTTAAAAAGTGAGCCAGGTGTGGTGGCGCGCACCTGCAGTCCTAGCTACTTGGGAGGCTAAGGCAGGAGAATCGCTTGAATCCGGGAGGCAGAGATTGCACTGAGCTGAGATTGCACCACTGCACTCCAGCCTGGGTGACAGAGCAAGAATAAATATGTATGTGTCTGTGTTCCAATAAAATTTTATTTACAGGCTGGGCACAGTGGCTCACGCCTGTAATCCCAACACTTTGGGAGGCCGAGGCAGGTGGACTGCCTGAGGTCAGGAGTTCGAGACCAGCTTGGCCAACATGGTGAAACCCCTTCTCTACTAAAAATACAAAATTAGCTGGGCATGGTGGCAGGTGCTTGTAATCCCAGCTCCTCAGGAGGTTGAGGCAGGAGAATCTCTTGAACCAGGAGGCAGAGATGGCAGTGAGCTGAGATTGTGCCACTGCACTCCAGCCTGGGTGACAAGAGCGAGACTTCGTCTCAAAAAAAAAAAAAAAAAAAAATTTATTTACAAAAACAGACAGTGGATGAAATAGTTTAGCAATGCTGCCCTAGATCCTCAAAATCCACAAAATCCAATGAAAACGAAAAGCGCCTGAAGCCATCACTAGGCCAAGCAATGTAACCCCATGCTCTGCCTATCCTCACGTAGGCCTGAGTCTGCCTAACACAGGTCAGGAGTAAACTAGAGCATACATGGAGAGAGGAGACCATGATCACGAAGGATAAGAAACTATGCCTGAAAGGAGAGGGGCAGGGGACTGGGGATGTGCAGCCTGAAGAAAGAACACCTTTGGGGTAATCATCATTTTCAAATACATACATATGATCTACAGTCAGGCATTGCTTGACAGGGTGCATTCTGAGAAATGCATTGGTAGGTGATTTTATTGTGTTAACAGCATAGAGTGTATTTACGCAAACCTAGATGGCACAGCCCCTACACACCTGGGCTATGTGGTGTAGTCTATTGCTCCTAGGCTACAAACCTGGACAGCATGTTGCTGTACTGAGTGCTGCACCTGTAATACAATGCTAAGTATGTGTACATCTAAACACACGTAAACATTGAAAAAGTACAGTAAAATACGGTATTATCATCTTATGAGACCACCATCATTGAAACGTCATGTGGCATGTGACTGTGTATGTGTACATACATATATACTCATATATATAAATACACCTGGCTGGGTGCGGTGGCTCACATCTGTAATCCCAGCACTTTGGGAGGCGGAGGCAGGCAGATCACCTGAGGTCAGAAGTTTGAGACCAGTCTGGCTGCCATGGCAAAACCCTGTCACTACTAAAAATACAAAAAGTAGCCAGGTGCAGTGGTGGGTGCCTGTACTCCCAGCTACTTGGGAGGCTGAGGCAGGAGAATCACTTGAACCCGGAAGGTGGAGGTTGCAGTGAACCGAGATCGTGCCACTGCACTCCAGCCTGGGCAACAAGAGCAAAACTCTGTCTCAAAAAATAATAATAATAAAATAAATAAATAAACACACCTAGAAGTATATAAAAGTATATATACATATAAACAAACATATCACAAATTTTTACAAAATCGATTTCAAGGGCTTGCATGAGGAAGAAGGGGCACAGCTGTTCTCTGTGATCCAAAGGGGAAGAACAAGGCCCAGTTGGGGCAGCTCCCTGTGGAGGCAGCTCCTGTCTCACAGGGCAAGCTCTGCCACAGGGAGGGCCACCTGGCCTCGCCTTGGAGCAGAAGGGAGGGAGATAGGCACTAGAGCACTGGCTGGCCACCTGCTCGGCAGAGGGATATTGCCAAATGTCTTGAAGGCTGGGTGTGTGGGACTCAGCACCCTTCCCAATCCCTTCTGTGGAGGCTCCAGGACTGTGGGGAGCCTCAGGTCACACACAGACAAGGGTCTCCTACCTTTGCTCTTCAGGGTGTTAGCCAGGGGCAAGAAGTAGGTGGTGAAAAAACCAAGTCGCGTTTCCTGAACATGGTCTCGGATGACAGGCAGCAGCCAGCTCCGTGGGAAATCCAGAGTCTCCCTGGGAGGAGAATGGGAAGAACCCAATGAGGATGAGGGGACATCCCTGAGGGCAGTGCATAGCGTACTGAGCCCAGGACAGAGAGAGACCTCCTGTGGCCCCTCCTGCTGAGCCCTGCACTGACACAGACTTTAGCCCACAGCAGCAGACATCCTTTCCAGGGGACAGAACAAGCCTGGGGCTTGTCAGGAAGCCAGCCAGGGCCACACTTACTCAGAGCCATCAATTTCCAAAGGCACAGCCTGCAGCACCACCTCAGGTCCCATACTGGTCACCGCAGCCCCCACTGCCTGGTCAAGAGCTGCCGTGTGGGGGAAATGAGGGGAGAGGCGCAGATCACACAGGGACTGGAGGCACTAGAGCAGAGATGAGTGACCACACATCAAGACATGCTCGAAAGCAGAGACCCATGACAAGACCCCGCTGAAGGATGAGGCTGGAATTCTGGGCCTGGGTTCAACGCTACACCAGAGGGTACAGACTGAGAACCCAATTAACCACTGGTGACTGTAAAATCCCATGCCTAGGATTTTACAAAATTCTGTTACATTTAACAACATGTAAAAATTAGGAAATTTCACACACAAATGTAGATTTCCAATTTACCTTTGAAAATGGGACAAATGTATCTGTCTGCATGCAACAATTAGCAAATCAGCAGGCGCTGAGGAGACAGAGGTGCACCTTTGGGTTCACCATGGCCACAGCCCTCCCCCAGCCACACTTTCAAGGCCCTGCCTGGCCTCTTATATAAAGCCAAATTGGTCAACCCAATCTATCAGGGCTCAGGCCACGCCTCTTGACGGAGACCCTGTCCTCCCACCAGGGTTCCTTTTTTCCAGCAACGGGAGGGAGTCAGTGAGGAAGCCCCCACGAGGCCAGGAGCTGCTGTCTCTGCTGATGCGGGACCAGTCTGGGGGCTGTCCTCAGGCCCCCAGTCTCTCCTGGACTAGGGTCTGCTCAGGATCCCTGAGTGATCCCTGATCCTTAAATGGTTAACCCTGGACTGGAAGAACCTCCTTGGGACCTAGGGCTGTTTAGAACATCAATGCTATACTCACTGGTTATAGGAAACTTAGATAATTAAAATTTAAAAGATAAGGGGTGGGGGTAAGGGAAAGCAAACAGACTCCCTAAGTTTTAAAACCAGCAACTCCAGCAAAGACTAGTGAGCAGGTGGGGGACTCCCACCCTTTTTCCTGCCCCTCCCTTGTTGGCCCAGTCACTTTCCAGGGGATACTGCATGGGGCACCTGCTATGGCCCTGTCAGGGTGGGGTGGGGAGCAGAGTGCAGAGATAACAGAGACACGTGCCCTCCAGGAACCCACAGTCCAAGGGCCAGCACCACTTCCTGCCCTGGCCCCAGCTGCTCCCCACTCACCTTCCTCATCACAGGGTGGGCCTGTCTCCCACACGCCTCGAAGAAGACACACAGCAGCTGCAACACGGAGCTCCAGGCCGCATGGAATTTGTACGTCAGGCCCTCCTCCACTGCCCTGCCAAGGGGGCGGCACAGTCAGGGCCACGGTCACGCCACCCTGTGCCCCCCACCAGAGAAAGTCAACGGCCAGCACCCTGAGCTACAGACGCTAGCTGGCCAGCAAGAATGGGGCCCCAGGAGAGACAACAGAAGAGAACTAACATTTGTGACATGCCCACACTCCCTATGCTAAGAGTTTAATTTAGATAATGCTAGTGCTTAAAGAAAAACCGATGAGGTAGTTATCTGACCCAACTTCAGATGGGAAACCTCTAGGAAACCAAGAGGTGAGGTGTGGCTAAAACGTGGCAGGTGCTTAAGTCCACGGTAGCTGCTCTAGCAGATGTTCAGTAAGCAGCCTGCAATCCTGTAAAGCACTGCCACTGCATGCCTGGCCCACAGTAGGTGGACAGTGGAGCATTAGTATTATATAGAATTTGCCTCAAGGTACCACCATCCCTTCCTAACATGGACCCCATATCCTCACCTGAACATCTTGGCAACAGATTGGGCAGGGCCTGAGGCCGAGGAGGTCACGGAGCCAATGTCAGCCATGTGGGGAGCCACGCATTCCTTCAGGATCTCCTGCAAAGAGAGGCCACAGGCTTTCTGGGCCCAAGGCAGCCCCCCAGGACCACTCTCGCCTCCCAGGCAACAGCTTCCTGGGAGTCTAAGAAAGCTTCAAAGAAACCTATCTCCCATTTTGAGAGTGCCCTCTCTGGGCCCGAGCTGGTAGCCTGGGGCCAGTGCTGGGAAACACAGGGCAGCCCACAGAACCCCCTGTGCCCTCTGCTTCCTCAGCTAAAGTTGCAGTACCTTGAGGCTCTGCGTAGCAGCGGTCACCACTTGCGAGTGTGGGGAAAGGAGGCAGGTCACCGCAGTTCCAAAAAAGCGAGGGAGGTGGCCTAGCCCCAGGTCCCACTGCAACCTGTCAAGACAAAAGGTTTCTGTGGGGCCTGGCCTGAGCCCTGGGGACCCGGGCAACCAGGGCTCAGGGCTGAGATGGCCCAGCTCTGAAAATAGTCACAAACCCACTGATCTGCAGGGCTCCATAGGGCCCTTCTGGTGGGTGGTTTTTAAAAAGGTACTATCGTTCAGGTAATAACTACATGTGGTAAAAAATTCAAACAGGTCTTCAAGGTGTAAAATGAAGGGCATGCCTTCCCTAACTCACCCTTCTGGCCTGACCCTTATATGCACTTCCCGGGGGAAAATCAAGGTTAAGTTTCTTAAATACCCTTCCAGAAGTTCTAAAATGCACAAACATAAAAACAGTAACTTCTGCTACATTTTTTTTTTGCAGTAGTACAATCATAGCTCATGGAGTCTCAAACTCCTGGGCTAAAGCGATCCTCCCACCTCAGCCTCCTGAGTAGCTGGGGCTACAAGCACATGCCACCATGCTCAGCTAATCTTTTTATTTTTTGTAGAGACAGGATCTCACTGTGTTTCCCAGGCTAGTCTCGATCTTCTGGCCTCAAGTGATCCTCCTGCCTTGGCCTCCCAAAGCCCTGTGATTACAGGTGTGAGCCACTGCACCTGGCCTGGTAGCATTTATGTAACTCTTATCATATACCAACCACTGATACAACATACATTCATTTAAACCTTGTAACAACTAATGAGATAAATCCTATTATTTTTCCATTTTATAGATGAGGAAAGACAGAGAGAAGTCAAATAACTTGCCTAAGGCCACCCAGCTTGGTAATGGGGTCAGGATTCACACCCTTAGCAATGTGGTTCCAGAGTACACATACAGAAACAATCACATCATACCTGCTATTCTATGTCTTGCTTTTTCCCAATATATCTTCGAGTTCTTTCCATATAAGTGCACATACAACCACTTTGATTGTTTCTATTTTTTTTTTTTTTTTTTGAGATAGGGTCTCACCCTGTCACCCAGGCTGGAGTGCAGTGGTGCGATCTCAGTTCACTGCAACCTCCACCTCACAGGTTCAAGCGATTCTCGTGCCTCAGCCTCCCAAGTAGCTGGGATTACAGGTGTGTACCACCACACCCGGATAATTTTTGTATTTTTAGTAAAGATGGGGTTTCACCATTTTGGCCAGGCTAGTCTCAAACTCCTGGCCTCAAGTGATCTGCCCATCTCAGTCTCCTAAAGTGCTGGGATTATAAGCATGAGCCACTGTGCCAGGCCCACTTTGATTGTTTCTAATGGCTGCACAGTACTTCATTGTTTATATTTCACCCCTCTGTGGGACATTTAGCTTGCTTCCAGTTTTTATGTGTTTAGACCTAGAGTACGATGATAAACATCCTGGGACGCACACTGGGGCCTAATTGTGGGTGTGCTCCTGCAGGATGAAGCCTGAGAAGTGGTGAATGGGGTGATTTTGCCATTTTTGGACACCTCCCAGTAAAGGCAGTTTGGTGCAGGAAAAAGAACGTGGGCTGGGCAGACCTGGCCTTACTCATCAGGGCTGTGTGACTAGCTCACTCACAGAGCCTTTGTTTCTGGCTTATAAATTGAGGCTAAACCCTTCCTCATGGGGTTGCTGTGATTAGTGAAAGGAAGCACAGATGAACAGTGTTTGGCACACGCCTGGGTGAGACCAAGCTGCCTGGGTGAGGGCAGGCCGTGGGAACCCTTCAGTTGCGAAGACAAACCCAGCAAAACAGGGCCACAAGGCCTAAGAGACCCTTGCCTCCCTCCATGCAGGTCACCAACTGGTTACTGTATACTCAGTTTCTTCTCAGCCTTATTCCAGAAAAGTGGAATTACTATTAAGTGGCCAAGCCTGAGCCCTGAAAGTATGCAGACACAAAGCAGAAAGTCGGTTCACGGGACTACGGAACCTGGAGAAAGGAGCCGCCAGTCCAGGCAAGAGTGGAGTGGAGCCGCAGAAAAGATATCCCACGGCCAGGAAACCGAGTGCACAGGAAGACACAACCAGGCAGCGGCAAGAGGCAGGGTGAAACTCAGGCCTCAACCTGGCACGCAGGGCTCGCAGCCCACCTTGCTGCTCCTCCCGGCCGGCTGGCAAATGCTCTGGCAGGAATCAGACCCTGTTAGAACGAGCTGCACTGTCCTACCCCGTGCCTCAAAAAAAACAAGAGCTGCTCTGTAGCTCACTTGACATGAAGATGCCGTCAGGCCCCAGGAGGCTGAAGCCTCTCCAGCCTCCGGCTCACGTCCCCTCCACCTCCGGCAACCAGGACGGAGGCCCTGAGCACCCCCAACCTCAGCAGCCAGGACGGAGGCCCTGAGCACCCCCAACCTCAGCAGCCAGGACGGAGGCCCTGAGCACCCCCAACCTCAGCAGCTAGGACGGAGGCCCTGAGCACCCCCAACCTCAGCAGCCAGGACGGAGGCCCTGAGCACCCCGAACCTCGGCAGCCAGGACAGAGGCCCTGAGGACCCCCAACCTCTGCAGCCTAGAGGGAGGCCCTGAGGACCCCCCACCTCGGCAGCCTGGGCAGAGGTCCTAAAGACCCCCCCAACCTTGGCAGCCAGGATGGTGGCCCTGAGGACCCCCAATTTCGGCAGCCTGGACGGAGACCCTAAGGATCCCCCAACCTCGGCAGCCTGGACAGAGGCCCTGAGAACTCCGCAACCTCAGCAGCCAGGACGGAGGCCCTAAGTACCCCCAACCTCGGCAGCCTGGACGGAGACCCTGAGGACCCCAAACCTCGGCAGCCAGGATGGAGGCCCTAAGGAGCCCCCACCTCGGCAGCCAGGACGGAGACCCTGAGGACCCCCAGTCTCGGCAGCCTGGACAGAGGCTCTGAGAACTCTGCAACCTTAGCAGCCAGGACGGAGACCCTAAGGACCCCGCAACCTCAGCAGCCGGGACGGAGGCCCAGAGGACCCCCAATCTCGGCATCCTGGACACAGGCTCTAAGGACACCCCCCAACCTTGGCAGCCAGGATGAAGGCCCTGAGGACCCCCCACCTCGGCAGCCTGGACAGAGGCCCTGAGCACCCCCACCTCGACAGCCTGGACAGAGGCCCTAAGCACCCCTCTTTCATCCGTACCTCACCAGGTTGATGTGGGCTTTCTCCATGACCTTAAGCCAGGCTAGCAGGGGCTGTAAATCATTCTCACTGGGAACATAGTCGTACAGGGCCTAAAGGTGGGAGTAAGCAGGTGACTGAGCATGCAGGGTCTGCAATAGCCCAGTGATGATGACCCCTTCCCATCTTGGCACCAGCAATGTCCTGGGGACAGTGCTTGTGACCCTGGCACTCACAGCCCCCTTGGCTTTCCCAGCTCCTGCCTTTCCCTTCTCCACGAAGCCCTCCCACCTCTAATTCTTTGGGAGAACAGCCTCTAGGAGCAGAGGAGTATCATGGGTCACACACACCTTTGTGAGTCTGACAAAAGCCAGAGGCCTTCTTTGAAAAAAAAAACAAAAAACGTACATTTTGCTAACAATTTGGGGGATCTGATCCCCCCTCCCAAAATCCATCCACAGACCTCTAAGGCTGAGAGCCCTGCTCAAGGTATCTATGAGCACCACGAGACCATGCTGAAACAGTTCATTAAAGTTAACTAGGTCAAGGGTCAAGGTCCCAGCTCCTGGGGACACTGATGTGAATTTGATGGCTGGACTCCAATCTTCATTCCCCTTCTACTGGCCTCTTCCACTAGGACAACCCAGCCCAGCCAACCTCACTCTGTAGATAAGGCGCAGGGCAAGCGCCCCCAGCACAGCCTCCCAAGGCACCACCCCCCACCTAATGCCCCCACATCCCACCAATAGGCCTCACCGTGATGATCTGGGCGTTGAGCTCTGCTGACAGGGTGCTCAGGCCAGGCCTGGCGTGGAAGAGGCTGTGAAAGGCCTGCATGGCACAAGCTGTCACCAGCTGGAGGGGGACACACAGGCTTAGAAAGGAACTACAAAGCCCACGGCTGGCCCTGGACCCCTCAACATTCCACTCCACCCGTGGCTAGAGAGTTGAGGACCCCCTGAACCTCACACATGCCCCCCACACAGAGACACCCTGAGGACTGCCACCTTAGTAAGACATGGAAGCCACTGAAAAAGCTTTAAATGTCTTAAACAAAGATAGAAACATTAACAAAATGGTTTTAACATAACAGCCAAAAAAGCAGGCTATAAACGGTCTACTACAGCTGTTATTTTTTTTTTTTTTGAGACAGAATCTTGCTCCGTTGCCAGATACAGGGGTGAGACCAATACAGGTGCATGCCACTGTGCCTGGCCAATTTTTTAATTTTTATAAAGACAGAGTCTCGTCTCACTGTGTTGCCCAAGCTGGTCTCAAATTCCTTGCCTCCTGCCTTAGCCTCCCAAGTGCTAAGGTCACAGGTGATAAAACATGTAACTTTACATGTTTTATCATGTATGTTTGTTTATCCAAAGAGAAAATGTCTGAAAGGATACCCAGAAAGTTATTTGCATTGTCTACCTTAGGAAACAGGATTTGGAGGGAAGGAGATTTTTACTTTACACACTTCTGAATTGTTTTTCCCTTTTAAACAATGATCATATTATTTATATTTTACAATTTAAAAAATATGTATGTAAATAAACACTACAAGAGAATACACAAGGCCGGGTGCAGAGGCTCATGTCTGTAATCCCAGCACTTTGGGAGGCCAAGGTGAGCGGATCACGAGGTCAGGAGATCGAGACCATCCTGGCTAACACGGTGAAACTCCGTGTCTACTAAAAATACAAAAAACTAGTCAGGCGTGGTGGCGGGTGCCTGTAGTCCCAGCTACTCGAGAGGCTGAGGCAGGAGAATGGCGTGAACCCAGGAGGCGGAGTTTGCAGTGAGCCGAGATCGCACCACTGCACTCCAGCCTGGGCGACAGAGCGAGACTCCATCACAAAAAAAAAAAAAAAAAGAGAGAAAACACACAGTGAGTTGGTGGGGGTATCTGTGGGGGATTGGTTCCAGGACCCCCCATGGACATAAAAATCTACCAATGCTCAAGTCTCTATATTAAATGGTGTAGTATTTGCATATAACCTACACGCATCCTCCCATACACTTTAAATCACCTGGATTACTTATAATACGTAATACAATATAAATGCTATGTAAATAGTTGCTACACTCTGTTGTCTAAGGAATAATGACAAGGAAAAAAAACTGTACATGTTCAGTACAGAAGCAACCAACCGTTTTCTTTTTCCTGAATATTTTCTTTTCTTTTTCTTTCCTTTTTTTACTTTTCTTTTTTTTTTTTTTTTTTTGACACAGGGTTCTTGCTCTGTTGCCCAAGCTGGAGTGCAGTGGCATGACCACGGCTCACTACAGCCTCAACCTCCTGGGCTCAAGCAATCCTCCCACTTCCACCTCCCAAGCATCTGGGATTATAGGCACGTGCAGCCATGCCCAGTTTCCAAATATTTTCAATCCAAGGTTGGTTGAATTTATGGCTGTGGGAACCACACATACAAAGAGCTGACTGTATAAAGATTTACAGAATTGTGCTAGAAATGGTAGAAATAAGGAAATCATTTTTCATGTGTCATTAAAGCTGCTAAAAAAAAAAACTGGGCCGGGCGCAGTGGCTCATGCCTGTAATCCCAGACCTTTGGGGGGTTGAGGCAGGCGGATCACCTGAGGTTGGGAGTTCAAGACCAGCCTGATCAACATGGAGAAACCCCATTTCTACTAAAAATACAAAAAATTAGCTGGGCGTGGTGGTGCATGCCTGTAATCCCAGCTACTTGGGAGGCTGAGGCAGAAGAATCGCTTGAACGCAGGAGCCAGAGGTTGCAGTGAGCCAAGATCGCGCCATTGCACTCCAGCCTGGACAACAAGAGCAAAATTCGGTCTCAAAAAAAAAAAAAAAAAAAAAAAAATTGGTATAGGGTACATAGAGCTGGTGCAGAAGGAGGCTTTACCAGCCCACTATAGATCCACCCTGACTCTGACCTGATCTCTGAGGTCAGCTTCCATCTGGAAGGGGACTCTGATATGGCCTGGCCTAGCCAAGCACCACAGATTAACGTAGTGCTGTTGGTTTTAGCTTAAGAACACAGTCAGGGAGGGAGACCCCAGGCCCTGCATTTTGACTGACCAGTAAGTTCCCCAAATGCCACCACTGCAGACCCCCCTTTCTCCAGCTTTTGGGCCTGAGCTCACCACATGGCTCAAGGTCATGACCCTGAGGAGAGTCTCACTGCAGCTCTTCACCAGGCCTTCCGGGAAGCAGGGCAGCAGGTCCTTCAGCAGCGTCAGCATGTGCAGCGTGGTGGTGGCCTCCTTGGAGCCTGGTATACAGAAGGGGAACTGAGACACCAGCCCCCGCCCTGCAGCAGGCCCTGTCCTGCTCTACCAGCCACTGCCTCCCATCCACCTGCCCTCCATTTGGCTTCCCCACCTCCAGACTTCTCAATCTCCTGGATGCAGAACTTGGCAGTGGAAATGGCAGCAGGATGATGGGCAGGGGCCTTTTCACCAAACATGAATTCACTGCCCTTGAGGACTGAGCATACTCCATGCTGGGCAGCCTTCCGGATCTGAGGGGCAAGGAGAGCAGGGGACAAGGCCAGATCAGCGTTCCACCAGCATCTTGGGTGTCCGGCACAAGCACCAACCGATTAGCTTTGGCTGAAATATAGATCCAATGATGATCTGACTACTATAGATCCAGTGCTACACCAGGGCATTCATGTGTACAGAATCCTGAGCTGTGAAGCAAGACAAACCTCGGTTCAAATCCCTGCTCTACAACTAACTCACCAAATGGCCTTAAGTAAGCCCAACTACTTAATTTCTGAGTTTCAATATCATCTTTGAAACAGGGGTTTCTTCATTCACTTAATCATCTGGCAAACACTGTGCGTCCAGCAAGCCAGGCACTGTTCTAGGTCCTGGCAAACTGTCAGTGAACAGCAGGCAACTCACCTTCCAGCAGGGAGGCAGAAAACAAACAAATACATAACAGAAGGTTAAAAAGTACTTTGCAGCTAACCAAGCAGGGGCTGCTACTTTTTTTGTTGTTGTTGTTGTTTGTTTGAGACACCGTCTTGCTCTGTAGCCCAGGCTGCAGTGCAGTGGCGGATCTTGGCTCACTGCAAGCTCTGCCTCCCAGGTTCACGCCATTCTTCTGCCTCAGCCTCCCAAGTAGCTGGGACTACAGGCACCCGCCACCACGTCCGGCTAATTTTTTGTATTTTTAGTAGAGACGGGGTTTCACTGTGTTAGCCAGGATGGTCTCGATCTCCTGACCTCATGATCCGCCCGCCTCGGCCTCCCAAAGTGCTGGGATTACAGGCATGAGCCACCGAGCCTGGCCAAGGGGCTGCTTTTTATACAGTGGTCAGGAAAGTGTCACCGCAGTGAAGTGCCACTGCAGCGAGAGCTGAAGAAGGTGAGGAAAAGATCATGTGAGCACCGAGGGAAGGGAGCATGAGACCATCTGGGCTGGCGGTGCTTAGCACTGGGAGTGATTACATGACTGTTATTGTTACCACCTCCTGCCCTAAATTTCCAGAGGAAACAGTGGGGAACCATCACTTACCAAGCACCTGCCGTGAGCCAGGAGGTGCACCAGGCCTGTGGGGAACACTGGAGTCTCCCCACAACTCTGTAGCAAAGTTGGTGTGATTATCTCTATTTCTTTTTTTTTCTTTTGAGATGGAGTCTCGTTCTGCTGCCCAGGCTGGAGTGCAATGGTGCAATCTTGGCTCACTGCAACCTCTGCCTCCTGGGTTCAAGCGATTCTCCTGCCTCAGCCTCTCGAGTAGCTGGGATTACAAGCACCCACCACCACGCCTGGCTACTTTTTATATTTTTAGTAGAGTCGAGGTTTCACTATGTTGGCCAGGCTGGTTTCAAACTCCTGACCTCAAATGATCCTCCCACTTTGGCCTCCCAAAGTGCTGGGATTACAGGCGTGAGCCACCACACTCAGTCAATTATCTCTATTTCATAGTCAGGAAGTTGAGGCTCAGAGAGATTAAGTAACTTGCCCAAGGTCACACCTCGAGCAGTGAATTCAGGATCCAACTCAGGTCTGTGTGACTCCCCCAACTATGCCACCCTCCCTGCCGAGGTAAACAGACATACGGGGAGAGTCTATGTCAACAGGGCAATGGCTGACGAGGCACCAGAGACTCAGATAGGGCTGACAGGGAACAGCCTCCTGGAGGAGGAAGAGCCGCCCTGCCTTCTGCATCTAAATGCATGGTGCCTCAGAGGCAGAAAGCAGAAGCCAGTACTCAGGGCAAGCTCCCCAGTGCCACTCAGCTAGCCAAGTCTGGGCTGCACTGGGCCGAGTGGTGGCTGTCCCCTTGCCCCATTTTCTAGGGATCTAGTAGTCTCACCTTGGGCTTGGGATGCACCGTGAAGCTCAGCAGCCCATGGTACACCTGAAGGGTCATGGGGTAGCCCCAGGCCTCCAGGTCTTGCTTCCGCAGAAGGGTGGCCAGGCAGGAAAGGACCTGGAAGAAAGTCAGAGTCCCTCAGTGCCACCAGCCTCGGCCAGGAGGGAAAAGAGCCCAGGTTCTCACTGACTCCAGAAAATCCCATCTGTCTGAGGTCCCCAGGGTGCCTAAACCCCTCTCCAGGGAACATCCAAGCATCACCAAATCAGACAGGCTCTGGGAGTCGCCAGATGAGAAACTAAGCCCCAGACACTAACCCATCGGAGGACAGAGGTGGAGCCGCTGCTGGCCTGAGCTGACATGATATCCATGAAGGCTTTGGAGGTATCAGAGAACTTCTTAATAAGCACAGGGCTGGGAACACTGTGGGAAAGAACAGAGACGGTCACCCCAGAGGGTCCCTGAAGAGCAGCTGGCGCAGCCCCTCGTGGTACTAAGGAGGACAGGGCAAGGGGCGCTGGTGGCACAGTCACTCAGAAAGTGAGCAACAAAGTCAGAACAGGCGCCCACCTTATCAGCCAGCTCAGTGTGCTTTCCACTCGGGATCCCTGCCTCCCTCACCTTCCCACTCCTAAACTCACACCAATCCTCTCTCCACCTCCCCTGGCAGTTCACATCTCCAGAAAGCCCAGGGCCAACTACTCCTTCCCTCCCTTCTGCCACTCACTGCTCCAGGAATGCCCCTTCTGGGGGCCAACACTCACACTCCCTGGTATAATGACCCAAGTCACCCAGGACCCTATGTTGTAGAATGCCACCTGATACACAAGTATCTTTTAAATTGTATTTTAAAATTTCTGGCCAGGCACGGTGGCTCACGCCTGTAATCCCAGCACTATGGGAGGCCGAGGTGGGCAGATCACCTGAGGTCGGGAGTTTGAGACCAGCCTGACAAACACGGAGAAACCCTGTATCTATTAAAAATACAAAATTAGCTGGGCGTGATGGCACACGCCTGTAATCCCAGCTACTTGGGAGGCCGAGGCAGGAGAATCACTTGAACCCGGGAGTTGGAGGGTGCGGTGAGCTGAGATTGCGCCATTGCACTCCAGCCTGGGCAACAAGAGCAAAACTGTCTCAAAAATAAATAAATAAATAAATAAATAAGTTTCTAATTGTGGTAAAATACACATAAGATAAAACATCATTTCGGCTGGACGCAGTGGCTCACGCCTGTAATCCCAGCAGTTTGGGAGGCCAAGGCGGGTGGATCATGAGGTCAGGAGATCGAGACCATTCTGGCTAACACAGTGAAACTCCGTCTCTACTAAAAATATAGAAAATTAGCCAGACGTGGTGGCGGGCACCTGTAGTTCCATCTACTTGAGACGCTGAGGCATGAGAATGGCGTGAACCCAGGAGGTGGAGCTGCAGTGAGAGGAGGTGGCGCCACTGCACTCCAGCCTGGGCAACAGAGCGAGACTCCGTCTCAAAAAAAAAAAAAAAAAAAAAAAAAACAACACATCATTTCAACAATATTTTTAGGTATATCATTCAGTACTGTTAAGTATATTCATGTTGTGGGGTTTTTTTTTTTTTGGAGACAGGGTCTCACTCGTCACCCAAGCTGGAGTGTAGTGGCACAATTAGGCTCATTGCAACCTCTACCTCCCAAGTAGTTGGGACTACAGGTGCATGCCACCATGCCTAGCTCATTTTTGTATTTTTTTGTAGAGACAAGGTTTTGCCATGTTGCCCAGGCTGGTTTCAAACTCCTGGGCTCAACAGTCCACCTGCCTCAGCCTCCCAAAGTGCTGGGATTATAGGTGTGTGTCACCACACCCAGCCAAGTATACTCACATTGTTGTGCAACCAACCTCAAGAACTTTTTCATCTTAAAGAATCAAGGTTTTTTATTTTTTACTTTATTATTTATTTATTGATTGAGATGGAGTCTCACTCTATTGCCCAGGCTGGACTGCAGTGGCTTGATCTTGGCTCACTGCAACCTCCACATCCTGTGTTCAAGTGATTCTCCTGCCTCAGCCTCCCAAGTAGCTGGGATTACAGGCATGTACCACCACACCTGGCTAATTGTGTATTTTTAGTAGAGATTGGGTTTCACCATGTTGGCCAGGCTGGTCTCCAACTCCTGGCCGCAAGCAATCCTCCTGCCTCAGCCTCCAAAACTGCTGGGATTACAGGTATGAGCCACTGCGTCGGCCATGACTTTTAATTTTTATTACTCAAAACAAGTTTCATTTTCTTTCTTTTTTTTTTGAGACGGAGTCTTGCACTGTTGACAGGGCTGTAGTGCAATGGTGCGATCTCAGCTCACTGCAACCTCCGCCTACTGGGTTCAAGCAATTCTCCTGCCTCAGCCTCCTGAGTAGCTGAATTACAGGCGCCTGCCACCATGCCCAGCTAATTTTTGTGTTTTTAGTAGGGACGGGGTTTCACTATGTTGGACAGGTTGGTCTCGAACTCCTGACCTCAGGTGATCTGCCCACCTCAGCCTCCCAAAGTGCTGGGATTACAGGCGTGAGCCACAGCATGTAGCCTACCCAGCTAATTTTTACATTTTTAGTAGAGACGGGGTTTTACCATGTTGGCCAGGATGGTCTCGACCTCCTGACCTCTTGATCTGCCTGCCTCAGCCACCCAAAGTGCTGGGATTATAGGTGTGAACCACCGCACCAGGCCAAAAAAGTTTCATTTTCAACAGAGCTTTCTGATTCTGCTTTTGCCTTCAACACTTTCACAATGATTTTCTGCTCCTCAATAAGGAAAGCACACTTGATTCTGTCATGAACACACTGAGCACACATGGAACCAGGGAAGCACTGCAGGTCCTACGGACGTGCCTTTTGTTTTGGACAATCAAATAAGAACTTTAGATCTCACAGCACGAGCTCCTGAAAGTCTGCCTGGACACACACCACGTGAAGATTTTGGTGCCTTCCCAACCTTCTTGGCATAAAGGTAAACGATTCTATTACCAGGGGTTCAGGACAGCCTACTTTTGTTAGAGGTTTCTCACTAGAGGCCTACGATGGTATGTCACACGCTGGCCCATTCTGCATGCCTCTAGACAATGTTCATGAAGAGCAAGTATCTTTTTAAAAAACAATTCCCTGATCCTGTTTCTCCTGTCCACATTCCCTTCTCCCCTCCACAAAAAGCCTTGGGGTTCAAAAAGGAGGCAGAACTCACCGCTTCAGGACAAGGTTCAGCAGGTAAGCAACGGCGGCCAGGGACTCCGGGGACTCCACTGCTTCTATTGTTGTCATCTGAGGGCCAGATTGAGGGGGTGTGAATGGATAAAAACTTACACTGAGCAAACAGGAAAGAGAGTGGGGGAACATGTGCCCAGCAGAACAGTTGTGACTGAGAACCACAGTATCAGAGCTTCAAATCCTGACTCTGGCATTGTGCGGTTTTGGGCTAGTAATTTAACCTATCTGTGACTCAATTTCTTCATTTGTAAAGTAGGGATACTAATGCTACATACCTTATAAGTTGTTGTGAGGTTTAATTGAATTAATATATATAAAATACTGCCTGACACATAATTAAAACTATATATATGTGGCTGGGCGTGGTGGCTCACGCCTGTAATCGAGCACTTTGGGAGGCCGAGGAGGGCAGATCACGAGGTCAGGAGATCAAGACCATCCTGGCTAACACAGTGAAACACCGTCTCTACTAAAAAATACAAAAAATTAGCCAGGCGTGGTGGCAGGTGCCTGTAGTCCCAGCTACTCGGGAGGCTGAGGCAGGAGAATGGCGTGAACCCGGGAGGCGGAGCTTGCAGTGAGCTGAGATTGCACCACTGCACTCCAGCCTGGGCGACAGAGTGAGACTCTGTCTCAAAAAAAAATAAATAAATAAACTGTATATATGTTTATGTGCATATATATACAGAGATAGATAGATAGTTTTTTTGAGAGACAGGGTCTCCCAGGTTGGAGTGCAGTGGTATAATCATAGCTCACTGTAACCTTGAACTTCAAAGCTCAAGAGATCCTCCCACATCAGCTTCCCAAGCAGCTAGAACTACAGGCATGCGCCACAAAGCTTGGCTAATTATTTTATTTTTTTGTAGAGACAGGGTCTCACCATATTGCCCAGGCTGGTGTCGAACTCCTAGCCTCAAGCACTCCTCCGACCTTGGCCTCCCAAAGTCCTAGGATTAAAGGCGTGAGCCACCACACCCAGCCAAACACCATATACTGCCATCTAATTTATTTCATTATTCTAGAGCAGAGGTTGGCAAACTTTTTCTACGAAGGACCAGATAGTAAATATTTTCGGCTTTGCATGCACATTTGGTCTCTGGTGCATGCTCTTTTTGTGTGTGTTTTAACAATTCTTTAAAAATGTAATAACCGGGCTGGGCATGGTGGCTCATGCCTGTAATCCCAGCACTTTGGGAGGCCAAAGTGGGAGAACTCATTCAGCCCAGGAGCTCAAGACAAGCCTAGGCTACATGACGAAACTCTGTCTCTACCAAAAATACAAAAATTAGCTGGGCATGGTGGCGGGCGCCTGTAATCCCAACTACTCAGGAGGCCAAGGCACGATCATCACTTGAACGCAGGAGGTGGAGGTTGCAGTGAGCCATGATCACACCACTGTACTCCAGCCTGGGCAACAAAGTGAGACCCTGTCTCCAAAACAAAATAAAAACAACAACAACAAAAAAACCCAAAAACAAAATAAAAAGTATATATATACACATATATATATACACACACTCACACACACACATACATACACAAATATATTTATTTATTTAATGTAATAAGTAGGCCAGCCATGGTGGCTCACACCTGTAATCCCAGCACTTTGGGAGGCTGAGGTGGGGGGATCACCTGAGGTCAGGAGTTCGAGACCAGCCAGGCCAACATGGTGAAACCCTATTTCTACTAAGAATACAAAAATCAGCCAGGTGTGGTGGCGCATGCCTGTAATCCCAGGTACTCAGGAGTCTGAGGCATGAGAATTGCTTGATACCATGAGACAAAGGTTGCAGTGAACTGGGATCGTGCCACTGCAGTCCAACTTGGGCAACAGAGTGAGACTCTGTTTCAAAAAAAAAAAAAGTAGGCCAGGCCTGGTGGCTCACGCCTATAATCCCAGCACTTTGGGAGGCTGAGGCAGGCAGATCACGAGGTCAGGAGTTTGAGACAAGTCCGGCCAACATAGTAAAACCTCTTCTCTACTAAAAAATACAAAAAATTAGCCAGGTGTGGTGGTGTGCACCTGTAATCCCAGCTACTTGGGAGGCTGAGGCAGGAGAATCACATGAACCCAGGAGGCGGAGGTTGCAATAAGTTGAGACCATGCCATTGCACTCCAGCCTGGGTGACAGTGCGAGACTCCGTCTCAAAAAAAAAAAAAAAAAGTAATAAGTAGCCAGTTGCAGTGGCTCAGGCCTGTAATCCCAATAATTTGGGAGGCCAAGGCAAGATGACAAGACGGTTTGAGCCCAGGAATTTGAAACCAGCCTGGACAACATAGTGAGACCCTGTCTCTTTAAAAAAAAAGAAACAAAGAAAGAAAGAAAGAAAAGAAAAGAGAAAATAAAAATGTAGCAAATACCACCAGCCTTCCTAAGCCACCTGAGAATAACTGAAGCACTTTCACCTGGTCAAGGCTGTCCTTCTCTACCCCCACATGCCAGGGGCACTCATCTTCTCACTAAATCTTGCATAATCTGCTGCTCTGAGCACCCACCCTCCAGCGGCACCCACTCACCAGAGCAGCGAAGTACTCAGTCTCCGTCTCCTTCCCTCCCTGGGAGCGAATCACCTCAGTGACAGCAGCCAGAACAGCACAGATCTGCACAGGCGGGAGAAAGCACTGTGACTATTTGAGGCCTAATCCCACCCCAGGGGAACCTCCTTTCCTTGCTCCTTTACAGATTAATCTCTGGTTAAAGCCCAGAGACAGACAAGACAGGCAACATTCAGGGCTTGGGTCCATACCAGGGGGCCCAGCAAATAACAAGACTCAGAAAATGCTTGCTAAAATTCCACCATGAGGTACTAACCTTGTAGAAATACCTGCGTGAGATAAGTGTGCAAATATTTATGTACAAGGATGTTCATGGCAGCAACAAATTGGAATGGTCAAGAAGCCATCAACAGGAGATTAATAATGTACTGTAGTTGTCTCTAATGTACTGCAGTTATGGGGGGGGGATGGGTTCCAGGACCCCTAAAGATACCAAAATCCGAGGACACTCAGGTCCCTTATATAAAATGGTGTAGTATTTGTGTATAACCTATATACATCTTCTCATATACTTTATTTATTTTTTTTGAGACAGAGTCTCACTATTACCTAGGCAAGAGTGCAGTGGCATGATCTCAGCTCACTGCAACCTCTGCCTCTGGGTTTAAGCAATTCTCCTGCCTCAGCCTCCCAAGTAGCTGAGATTACAGGTGTGCACCACCATGCCCAGCTAATTTCTGTATTTTTAGTAGATATGGGGTTTCACCATGTTGACCAAGCTGGTTTTGAACTCCTGGCCTCAAGTGATCTGCCCTCCTTAGCCTCCCAAAGTGCTGACATTACAGGCATAAGCCACCATGCCTGGCCTCCCATATACTTTAAATCATCTCTAGATTACTTGTAACACCTAACACAATGTAAATGCTATATAAATAGTTGTTATACTGTATTTTTGTTGTTGTTGTTGTTGTTTTTGAGACAGAGTCTCACTCTGTCACCCAGGGTGGAATGCGGTGGCGCACTCTCTGCTAACCACAGCTTCCACCTCCCAGGTTCAAGCGATTCTCCTGCCTCAGCCTCCTGAGTAGCTGGGATTACAGGCATGTGCCACTACGCCAGGCTAATTTTTTGTACTTTTAGTAGGGATGGGGTTTCACCATGCTGGCCAGGCTGGTTTTGAACTTCTGACCTCAAGTGATCTGCCCGCCTCGGCTTCCCAAAGTGCTAGGATTACAGGCGTGAGCTACCTTGCCCGGTATATTATTATTATTTTAAAAAGATTTTTCAATCCATGCTTGGTTGAATCTGCAGGGGCAGAACCCGCAAATATGGAGACCTGACTGTATCGTTATACAATAATGAATGATTTAAATAGTGCATTATTCAAAAGAATGAGAACAACTATATATTAACTTATAAATATCGTTCAGTAGGGAAAAAGTTGCAGAACAGTGGATAGAAAATAAACTAATCAAGCAGGGCACAATGGCTCACACCTGTAATCCCAACACTTTGGGAGGCTGAGGTGGGCAGATCCCTTGAGCCCAAGAGTTCGAGACCAATCTGGGCAATATGGCAAACCCCATCTCTACAAAAAATACAAAAATTAGCTGGGTATGGTAGCACTCCCCTGTAGTCCCAGCTACTTGGCAGTTGGAAGGCTGATCAGCTACTGCACTCCAACCTGGGTGACAAAGTGAGACTCTGTCTAAAAAAAAAGAAAAGAAACTAATCACATTTTGGTAAACCTAAATAACAAAATTGGGTAAAAAAAAAAAATATATATATATATATATATATTTTTTTTTTTTGAGACAGAGTCTCGTTCTGTCACCCAGGCTGAAGCGCAGTGGTGCGATCTCGGGTCGCTGCAACCTCCGCCTCCAGGGTTCAAGTGATTCTCGTGCCTCAGCTTCCCAAGTAGCTGTGATTACAGGCGCATGCCACCATGCCAGGCTAATTTTTTAGTAGAGATGGGTTTTCACCATGTTGACCAGGCTGGTCTCAAACTCTTGACCTCAAATGATGTGCCCACCTCAGCCTCCCAAAGTGCTAGGATTACAGGTGTGAGCCACTATGTCCGGCCTGAAAATTTAATTTTTAAATTTTAACTACTCATAATTTAAAATACTTGATCCATTTACTAGAAAACATATATTTGTAACAACCTGGCAAATAGGTTTGTAGTAATTCATAGTAGGCAAATCTACTTGTACAACTATAAATGTTATGAACTCTAAATACACACAAATCAAGTATTTCCAATGAAAATTTAGCATCTAAGTAGGGGTATATGGGTAAATTATACACTAGATTTTGAAGAGTTGGTATCATAAAAATAACGCTGTAGTAAAATACACTGATTATACATTGAAGTGATAATATTTTAAAGATACTGAGTTAAATAAAGTACATTATTAAGATTAATTTGGGCCCGGCGCAGTGGCTCACACCTGTAATCCCAGCACTTTAGGAGGCCGAGGCGGATGGATCACCTGAGGTCAGGAGTTTGAGACCAGCCTGACCAACATGGAGAAACCCTGTCTCTATTAAAAATAGAAAATTAGCCAGGCATGGTGGCGCATGCCTGTAATCCCAGCTACTCGGGAGGCTGAGGCAGGAGAATCACCTGAACCCAGGAGGCGGAGGTTGCAGTGAGCTGAGATCGCACCATTGCACTCTAGCCTGGGCAACAAGAGGGATACTCAGTCTCCAGAAAAAAAAAAAAAAAAAAAAGATGAATTTATTTTACCTGTTTCTTTCAGTTTTTAATATGGCTACTAAAAATTTTTAAATTACATATGTGGCTTGAATTTAGATTACTATTGGACAGAGCTGGTCCAGGAAGACAGACAATGACCCATTAACAGGAACTCTGTGAATGACTCAAGTTGGGGGATCTACCATCACATTATATTCTTCTTATATCATTTTGATATCATTTAGAATTTTGACATTTTTTATTTCAATAACAAAAAATATATATAACTTTAAAGTATAGATAAAATAACAAAAGTAAGGCCAGGCACGGTGGCTCATGCCTGTAATCCCAGCATTTTAGGAGGCCAAGGCGGGAGGATTACCTGAGTTCAGGAGTTTGAGACCAGCCTGGCTAACATGGTGAAACCCCGTTTCTACTAAAAAAAAAACCAAAAATTAGCTGGGCGTGGTGGCACATGCCTGTAATGGCAGCTACTTGGGAGGCTGAGGCAGGAGGATTGCTTGGGCCCGGGAGATGGAGGTTGCAGTGAGTGAAGATTGCGCCACTGCACTCCAGCCTGGCCAACAGAACGAGACTCTGTCTCAAAATAAATACATGAATTAAGTTAAATTAAATTAAAGTAAATAAATTTAGTTCTTGCTAGACAAAACGTTTCCTAATCACTGTTACTCAGCATTTATTTACTCAACATATGTTTATTGAAAATACTCTGTGTAAAAGTGCTGTTAGGTATAGCTGAGGAGAGAAATGTTTGCAAAATATTTCTACCCTCAAGTACTTCAGCAGAGGAGATGTTCTTATAAAAAGCAGAAAGTGGAAACTGCCCTAGGAGGAGACATAAAGGGGAGGAGCGATGACGCATCATCCAGAAATACCAGCTGTTGTCATCGAAGACCTGTCGGCCAGAGCTGAAGAAAAGGCATGAGTTGGCCTCTCCTCACTATCCTATGGCCCTCCTGACCCTCACCCCTACCTCCTTGTGGGCAGCCGAGTTAGACTCCCAGAAGCGCTGTACTTTGCTGAAGGTGACGTTTGTGCAGTCGGAAAGGCCACTCAGGAAGGTGCCCGAGGACTTCTCGGTGAGAACCAGCTCCGCCTCTTCTTCCATGGGCGTCTCAGGGGCTTCGCTTTTGTCCAAGCGCAAGGACCCTGACTGCAGCTCATTATGTAACTTCACAGCATCGACCGTCAGGTCACTCCTTCCTGAGAGCCAGAGGCACAAGATAAGGCCCAAGCCTCCTTTTGGTCAAGAGAACAGAACAACCCCTGGGAAACAAACCAGCCCAGGCCAAATCTCCAACCCGAGAGGCTGAATTCTGAACACAGCCAGTCTCATAAAACCACTGTATGCCTAAAAACTTGAAAAACCAAGGAGAAAGGGAATCCTCCATGTAAAAGTTTCTGCTTCCCTGTAGCAGTGGAATAAACGCCACTGGGAATCGGCTGGGAGCTAGATTCAGAGGGCCTGCAAAATAAATGAAGGTGAACGCGCTCTGTAAAGAGCTACCCAAGGTCCAAGCCATCTGTCTCAACTCTGACACCCGCGGTACCTTACACAAGACATTTCCCTACTGAGGACCTCAGTTTCCGCATCTGCTAAATTGCAAGGACTGCCCTTCAGAGAGGGCTCCAGATCCGACATCCTAAGAGATGAAACGTCCAATACCTGGCCCCGGACTCTCCCAGAGGCCCCAGACTCATCTAGACCCAGGTCTGCCCGGAACCCCGCCTCCGGCTGCGCTCGGGTCCCAACCCAGCTACCTGACGGCCGGCTGAAGAAGCGGCTGCGGGCGGCCTGGCGGTGGCGGCAGATGGCGGGGTTGCTGTCGCTGCTGTGGCCTTTCTTCCAGCGCTTCAACTTAGCTGAGACACCAGAGGGCAACTTTCCCGAGCGACCCATGTTGACTAAGCCGTGGCGGGGAATGAGCTTAAATGACCGGCTTCCAGGGACGTAGAAACACGCTCAGAACCCACGTGGATACCCTGTAGCCTTCACTTCCTCTTCTTCTGGCGTCACTTCCGGATTCGTGTGCATTACTATGGTAAAACAGTCAACATCCGGTTTTACACCTCCTCCTGGCTTCGGATGGGGAGGAGCTCCAAGGAGATCCGTTGCTAGGGAGGAAGTTAGGTTGCTAAGGGTTCTATGGGGTTCTTACTCCAGCCAGGACCAGGTTTCAGGGCCACAGGCGTGAGCCTTATAAAACTGGAGTTTGGCTGAGTGTGGTGGCTCGTGCCTGTAATCACAGCACTTTGGGAGGCTGAGGCCGGTGGATCATTTGAGGTCAGGAGTTTGAGACCAGCCTGATCACCAGGGTGAAACCCCGTCTCCACTAAAATACAAAAATTAGCTGGGCTTGGTGGCGCGCGCCTGTAATCCCAACTACTCGGGAGGATGAGGCACAAGAATCACTTGAACTTGGGAGGCGGAGGTTGCAGTAAGCCGAGATCACGCCTCGGCACTCCAGCCTGGACAACAGAGTAAGACTGTCTCAAAAAAACAAAACAAAGCAAACAAAAACTGGAGTTCTTTTGCAGTTAAACAACAACAAAAAGTACATTTATATTACATTTGAAAATCTATTTTCAAAATTAAGCATAGAAACACATTTATATGAAAGTCATATACTTTCATATAAAAGTATATATGTAATCCCAGCACTCTGGGAGGCCGAGGCGGGCAGATCACCTGAGGTCACGATGTTCGAGACCAGTCTGACCAACATGGAGAAACCCTGTCTCTACTAAAAATACAAAATAAGCCGGGCGTGGTCGCGCATGCCTGTAATCCCAGCTACTGGGGAGGCTGAGGCCGGAGAATCGCTTGAACCCGGGAAGCAGAGGTTGCGGTGAGCCGAGATCGCGCCATTGCACTCCAGCCTGGGCAACAAGAGTGAAACTCCATCTCAAAAAAAGAAAAAAAGAAAGAAAAAAGGAAAAGTCAAAACTTATGGAGACTTGAAAGGGTGAAAATTAGTTTGACTGGAAAAGAGAAAAAAGCTGTCAGTGGTGTTCTAGACAAGCTTTGCTATTTTCATTTATTACTGGAGATATTCAGTTGCTAAGCCACCCTTGCGTTATGACAGCATTCCATCCCTAATTAATCCCTGGTTCTCCAATCTCTCTTTTTTTTTTTTTTTTTTTTTTTTGAGAGAGAGTCTTGCTCAGGCTGGAGTGCAGTGGCACGATCTCGGCTCACTGCAACTTCCACCTTTCAGGTTCAAGCAATTCTCCTGCCTCAGCCTCCCAAGTAGCTGGAATTACAAGCATGCACCACCGCGCCCGGCTAATTTTTTTTTGTATTTTCAGTACAGACAGAGTTTCACCATGTTGGCCAGGCTGGTCTCGAACTCCTTTCCTCAGGTGATCTGCCCACCTCCCAAAGTGCTGGGATTACAGGCATGAGCCACTGCACCCGGCATCCGGCCAATTCCCAGTTCTCCTAATTCCACCTCAGAACCAGCAACCAATCCAGTTTATCCCCACTCCCCTGAGACCCTCCTTAAAATCCTTCAACCAGATCCCAAACCTTACAAAAGACGCATTTCTCTTCCCTCTTGCCCAGCAGCTTTATTCTAAACCTTTAGCAGCATTCTTTGGAAGAAGACATATAGAACTAACAAAGTACATCTATAATATATAAAGAATTCCTACCAATCAATAAGAACAAGGCAGACAATCCAATAAAAAGAATGGGCAAAAGGGACAGGTGGATGCAGTGGCTCATGCTTGGCCTGGAATTCCAACACCCACCGTAGGAGGCCGGGGGGCAGGGAGTAGAGGGGAGGGAGGATTGCTCCAGTCCAGGAGTTCAAGACCAGCTTGAGCAACATCATGAGACCCCATCTCTACAAAACATACAAAAATTAGCTGAGCATGGTGGTGTAAGCCTGTAGTCCAGCTACTCAGGAAGCTGAGGTGGGAGCCCAAAGAAGGTCAAGGCTGCAGTGAGCCGTGATTGCACCACTGCACCCCAGCTTGGGTGACAGAGTGAGACCCTGTCTCAAAAAAGAAAGAAAAAAAAAAAAACAATGGGCGGCCGGGTGCGGTGGCTGACGCCTGTAATCCCAGCACTTTGGGAGGCCAAGGTGGGCAGATCACGAGGTCAGGAGTTCAAGACCTGGCCAACATAGTGAAAAACCCCATCTCTACTAAAATACAAAAAAAAATTAAGCTGGGCGTGGTGGCGGGCACCTGTAGTCCCAGCTATTTATGAGGCTGAGGCAGGAGAATTACTTGAACCCTGGAGGCGGAGGTTACAGTGAGCCGAGATCATGCCACTGCACTCCAGCCTGGGCGTCACAGCAAGACTCTGTCTCAAAAAAAAAAAGAAGAATGGCAAAAGACACAAACAGCTGAACATCATGATGTATTGTACAAAAAATAAAAAAGTCATGAACAGGCACGTCACAAAAATTAATATCCAAATTGCCAATAAATATATGAAAAACAGGCCAGGCATGGTAGCTCACGCCTGTAATACCAGCACTTTAGGAGGCTGAGGCAGGAGGATCCCTTGAGCCCAGGAGTTGGAGACCAGCCTGGCCAACACAGCAAGACCTGTCTCCTCAAAAACTAAGAAAAATAGTGGGGTGCAGTGGCGTGCGCCCATGGTCCCAGCTACCTGGGAAGCTGTGACAGGAGAATCTCTTAAGCCCAGGAGTTTGAGGTTATAGTAAGCTATGATAGCACCACTGCACTCTAGCCTGGGTGACACAGTGAGACTTTGTCTCAAGAAAAAAATAAAGAAAAAGAACAGACCAGAACAGAAAAGATACTCCGTTTCATTATCAACATGGGAATACAAATTAAAATCACAATGAAATGCCACTACACACCCACCAGAATGGCTAAAATTAAAAAGACTAGCAATACTAATGTTGGTAAGGATGCGGAGAAACTGGCAACATATGCTGCCGTTGGAGTATAAGGTGATACAACCATTTTGGAAAACTGTGTGGTAGTATCTACTAAAACTGAATACAGGCTTGCTCCATAACCCAGCAATACCTTCCTGCATATTTACTCAACAGTGATGTTTACTTATATGCAAAAAAGAGATATAGGAGGATATTCACAATGGAAATAATAAAATGTCCATCAACAGTAGAATGAGGCTGGATGCACTGGTTCACACCTGTAATCTTAGTGCATTGGGAGGCTGAGGCAGGAGGATTGCTTGAGGCCAACAGTTCAAGACCAATCTGGGCAAAATAGTGAGACCCCATCTCTAAAAAAAATATTAAAAATTAGCCACATGTGGTGGCGTGCACCCGTAGTCCTAACTACTCGGGAAACTAAGGCAGGAGGATCACTTGAGCCCAAGAATTCAAGGTTAGAGTGAGCTATAATCATGCCACTGCACTGCAGCCTGGGCAACACAGTGAGACTCTGTGTCTAAAATAGATAGATAGATAGATAAACAGATAGATAGATAGACAGATAGATAGATAAGACAGACAGGCAGACAGACAGACAGACAGAGTAGAATGGATAAATTGTGACATATTGATATATAATGGAATACTATAGTATTTGACTCTGTATAGCAATGAGAAGGAACTACTGCTACATATAACATCATGCATGACCTAAGTTGAGTAAAAGACTCCAGACACAAAAGAGTACATAGTTATAATCCCATGTATTTATTATTTATTTATTTATTTTGAGATAGAGTCTTCCTCTGTCACTCAGGTTGAAATGCAGTGGCACAATCATGGCTCACTGCAGCCTTGACCTCCAGGCTCAAGCAATCCTCCCACTTCTGCCTCCCGAGTAGCTGGGACCACAGGCATGCATTGCCATGCCTGGCTAATTTTTTTTTTTTTAAAGATAGGGCCTCACTCTGTCACCCAGGCTGGAGTCCAGTGGCATGATCATGGCTCACTATAACCTTAAACTCCTGAATTCAAGTCATCCTCCTGCTTCGGCCTCCCAAATAGCTGGGGCTACAGACACATATCCACCACACCAAGCTAATTTTTTTTTAAGAGACAGAGTCTTGGCCGGGCGCAGTGGCTCATGCCTGTAATCTCAGCACTCTGGGAGGCCAAGGTGGGCAGATCACAAGGTCAGGAGATTGAGACCATCCTGGCTAACACAATGAAACCCTGTCTCTACTAAAAATATAAAAAATTAGCTGGGTGTGGTGGTGGGCACCTGTAGTCCCAGCTACTCGGGAGGCTGAGGCAGGAGAATGGCATGAACCCAGGAGGTGGAAGTTGCAATGAGCTGAGATCGTGCCACTGCACTCCAGCCTAGGCAACAGAACGCGACTCCTTCTCAAAAAAAAAAAAAAAGAGAGAGACAGAGTCCTGCTATGTTGACCAGACAAATCTCGATCTCCTGGCTCCAAGTGATCTGCTCGCCTTGGCCTCTCAAAGTGCTGGGATTATAGGTGTGAGCCACCATGCCCTGCTTACATGTATATTACACTCCATGGGCTTACTGAAAATACAAAGTGGGCCGGGGGCGGTAGCTCACGCCTGTAATGCCAGCACTCTGGGAGGCTGAGGCAGGCAGATAACTTGAGCCCAGGAGTTCAAGACCAGCCTGGGCAATATGATGAAACCCTGTCTCTACAAAAAATATGACAATTAGCCAGGCATGATGGCAGGCACCTGTAGTCCCAGCTACTCGGAGGCTGAAGTGGGAGGATCGCTTGAACCTGGGAGGCGGAGGTTGCAGTGACTCGAGATTAAGCCACTGCACTCTAGCCTGGGTGACAGAGTGAGACTCTGTCTCAAAAAACAACAAAAAGGCCGGGCGCGGTGGCTCACACCTGTAATCCCAGCACTTTGGGAGGCCGAGGCGGGAGGATCACAAGGTCAAGAGATGGAGACCATCCTGGCTAACACAGTGAAACCCCGTCTCTACTAAAAATACAAAAATTAGCCGGGCGTGGTGGCAGGCACCTGTAGTCCCAGCTACCTGGGAGGCTGAGGCAGGAGAATGGTGTGAACCCGAGAGGCGGAGCTTGCAGTGAGCCGAGATTGTGCCACTGCACTCCATCCAGCCTGGGCAACAGAGCAAGACTCCGTCTCAAAAAAAAAAAACAAACAAACAAAAAACAAAAAACAGAAAAAAGTGGTCCTCTCACCTAGAGCAGAGAGAGCATAAAGTGTGTTAATGTGAGAAAGCGTCGCTGCAGAGAAGACTGAAGTCAGTTCAGACTCTGGGCCCCAGCCCTTCCAAGTCTCTGGAGACATTATCACCCTCCAGTGGGGCCCTGTCAGGTCACAGGCTGAGACCTCAGTGGGAAGGCTGAGAAAAGGGAACTGGTGGCTGGGGGAGGAAAAGGAAGCAGAATGTGGAAACTGTTATAAGCAAGCTGTGCTCACAACCAGAGGTCTAGACTTGGGATAATTGCTGAAAGAAGGCAGGTAAAGCAGTGGGTTCAAGACGGGACATACTTTACCCATAAACCAAGCAAGGGATTTAACCTCTCTAAGTCTCTGATTCTTGTTCTTTTTTTCCCTTTATTTATTTATTTATACATTTTTTTACACATTCTAATGTGTCATATTATTCAAAGTTACGATAATAATTACTTTTTTTTTTTTTTCTGAGATGGAGTCTCACTCTATTGCTCAGGCTGGAGTGTGGAGGCGTGATCTTGACTCACTGCAACCTCCACCTCCTGGGTTCAAGCGATTCTCCTGCCTCAGCCTCCCAAGTAGCTGGGATTACAGGCACATGCCACCACACCCAGCTGACTTTTTGTAATTTTAGTAGAGATGGGGTTTCACCATGTTGGCCAGGCTGTTCTCAAACTCCTGACCTCAAGTGATCCACCCACCTTGGCCTCCCAAAGTGCTGGGATTACAGGTGTGAACCACTGTGCCTGGCTGAAAGTTGTGATAATAATTCTGAACCCACTGGGCTGCTGTGAGGATTCAGTATGAAATTGGGTATCTGTGGCTGGGCATGGTAGCTTACACCTGTAATCCCAGTACTTTGGGAGGCCGAGGCAGGTGGATCACCTGAGGTCAGGAGTTCGAGACCAGCCTGGCCAACATAGGGAAACCCCGTCTCTACTAAAAATACAAAAATTAACCAGGCATTGTGGTGCATGCCTGTAATCCCATCTACTCGGGGGGCTGAGGCAGGAGAATCGCTTGAACCCGGGAGGCAGAAGTTGCAGTGAGCCAAAATCATGCCACTGCACTCCAGCCTGGGCAACAGAGTGGGACTTTGTCTCAAAAATAAATAAATAAATAAATAAATAAAAATAAAAGAAACTGTGTATCTGTGTCAAATTATGGACAACTCCAAAACATGTAGTATTGTGCTTTACAGAGGGGTCAGTGGTGCATCTTTGCCACCAGAGGGAGTGCTACCAACAACCTGTTAGGGCTAAAACCCTATAGAGAGCCTGCAATACCAATTAGTAGGCTGGGATTTTGCAAATCAGATGGGGAGATGCAGAGGCCAAGGGTAGTGGCAGACGTCCCATCCTTTCCCTGGGCTACAGAAACCTGCTGGCCTCCAAACCGAGTCTGCGTCGTAACTGAATACGGCCCCTGGCTAAATCGTCAGCCTGGTATGGGCATTGAGGGGCCCTAGGCCACCTGCTGGCCATCCATCCTGAGGCATCTGCTCAGAGCCTCCTCCAGGAGGCGTGCTCTACCAGAAGAGGGGATGATAGGCATCCAAATGGCCTGAACACAATCTCTTCCACCCCGCACCCCAGGGCTCACCTCTCCACCCCTGAATTCCAGCAGCAACTCCCACCCAGAGGCTCTAGCTGTATCCATGATCAGCCCCTCCACATATGGCTAATAATGACCACCACATCTGTAGGATAGGTCCTGCAGTTACACTCTCTGGGTTGGAATTCAAGTACCACCACTTGCTTTGTGACCTTGAACAACTCACCTTACTCTTCCCTGAGCCTCAGTTTTCCACATCTGTACAATGGAGATGATAAGAATGCCTACCCGTATGGTTTATGGGAACTAAATAAGATAATGAATTTTAAGTGCTGAGCACACTGCCTGGTACACAGTGAGCATGCAATAAATGTGAGCTATTATTATCATACAAAAAAACTCTTCCTCAGTTCCAAAATACCTTTTCATTAATTCTCTAAGTGAGGAGGACAGAGCAGGTGTCCTCATTTCACAGATGGGGAAACATGGTTCTAAGGGGTTCAGTGACACCCCCAAGGTCACACAGTGAGCAGAAGCCAGGAGATCCAACGGTTAGACCAGGATGAATCCCCTTCCCCCATAGCACTGCTCTTGTTTTTTTTGTGTTTTTTTTGTTTTGTTTTGAGACGGAGTTTCGCTCTTGTTGCCCAGGCTGGAGTACAATGGTGCAATCTCGGCTCACTGCAACCTCCGCCTCCCGGGTTCAAGCGATTCTCCTGCCTCAGGCTTCCTGAGTAGCTGGGATTACAGGCATGTGCCACCAAGCCCGGCCAATTTTGTATTTTTAGGAGAGACAGGGTTTCTCCATGTTAGTCAGGCTAGTCTCGAACTCCCGACCTCAGGTGATCTGCCTGCCTTGGCCTCCCAAAGTGCTGAGATTACAGGCGTGAGCCACCGTGCCGGCCTGCACTGCTCTTAAAACTGTCTGCAAGGCTTCTGTGGAGGGAACAGAGCTGCCACATCCAAAGTTCTGCGGCCATGCGGAGCGGTAAGACCAGTTTTAGGTCAGCAAGTTGTAATCTGTTATGACACTGGGCAGGAAGAAAGGGAAATTGAGGCTTAGCCTCTTGCCTCAAACAAAGAGGAAGCAGATGGTCTGGGTGTTTAACCTAGAGCTCAAGCTCAGGGCATTTTGACCAACCCGTTGTTGTTGCAGCTGCTCTGGACGGTTTTTCTAACTGCTGGAGCTGTGTTAAAGCCCAGGCTTTGGACTTAGGAAGCCTGGGTTTGGAGCCACATCCCAGCTGTGTGACCTGGGGCAGGCGGCTGAGCTCTGTGAGCCACAGTCTCCTCATCTGAAAATGGGGCTGCTGTTATGAGACTAAAATGAGATAATGCATGTGAAATCCTTAGCCCAGTGCCTGGCACAGCACTGCTGCAGGGGTCAAGCGTCCCTCGGCTCCTGGGGCATTACAATTCCATTTTATGCTGGGTGTGGTGGCTCACGCCTGTAATCTCAACACTTTGGGAGGCCAGAGCGGGAGGATCGCTTGAGCCCAGAAGTTCAAGACCAGCCTGTGCATCGTGGAGAAACCCCAACTCTACAAAAAACACAAAAATAGCCAGGCATGGTGATGTGCAGCTACAGTACCAGCTACTCGGGGGGCTGAGGTGCAGGAGGTCAAGGCTGCAGTGAGCCATGATTGTGCCACTGCACTCCAGCCTGGGTGACAGAGTGAGACCCTGTCTCAAAAAAAAAAAAAAAAAAAAATCCAAAAGCAAAAAAGAGTTTGCTTTCTAGAATAACTCTTGGGGAAAGAGGCTGGTGTGCTGGAGAGGAAGCATGTCCCCTCCTAGGCTGAGGAAGACTGGAATCGGCATGGCAGGGGACTCTGCTCAATGAGGAGGACTGTTCTCTCTCCACTTACCCCCAAATTAAACAGTTCCCCATTTACCACTTCAAATTCTTCATTCTTCTCAGGGCCTCTATATCAGTAAGGAATTGTGTTCAGCTGCTATAAGAGACTGCTACAGTGGCTTAAACAGGCAAGGGTTAATTCTCTGACATTCAAGAAATGGAAATCAGGAGGTAATGGAAAGTCCAGGCTGCTATGGCAGTTCCACAGAATCTTCAGGATCCTGGGATCCCTCTCTTTTTCTGCTTCAACCTCCATAGCATATGACTTCCATTTTCACTGTCACCTTGTGCTCCACAGATGGGCTGCAGGAGCTCCAACTGTCACACTCATGATCCAGGTGGAGGCCTAGTGTAGGAAGGAAGGGAGGAGAGCCAAAAGGTGCACCTTCCAGCCAAGTCAGTTCCACTTATACTTGATTGACTAGAATTTAATAATTTGGCCAAATTTAGCTGCAGAAGGGGCTGGGAAATTTAGTCTTTTAGTTGGGTAAGTTGCAGCTTACCCCCTGTGCCTATTGAGAGAAGGGAAGAATTGATACTGGGGAGGCAACTAGCAGCCTCTGGATCTCAGCTGGGTGTTAGGAGGACTGGTTCTAATCAATTTAACCCAGTCACATACTCAAAAGTTATTTCTTGATCACCTATTATGTGCAAGGTACTATGGTAAGCACACATATGAAAGTATTTAAAGAAGCTTATGGGCCGGGCGCCTGACCAGCCTGACCAACATGGTGAAACCCCATCTCTACTAAAAATACAAAATAAGCTAGGCATAGTGGCATATGCCTGTAGTCCCAGCTACTTGGGAGGCTGAGGCAGGAGAATCACTTGAACCTGGGAGGCTGAGGTTGCAGTGAGCCAAGATCACACCATTGCACTCCAGCCTGGGCAACAAGAGTGAAACTCCATCTAAAAAGACTCTTGGCCGGGTGCGGTGACTCATGCCTGTAATCCCAGCACTTTGGGAGGCTGAGGCGGGTGGATGATGAGGTCAGGAAATCGAGACCATCCTGGCTAACGCAGTGAAACCCTGTCTCTACCAAAAATACAAAAAATTAGCCGGGCGTAGTGGCAGGTGCCTGTAGACCCAGCTACTCGGGAGGCTGAGGCAGGAGAATGGCGTGAACCCGGGAGGCGGAGCTTTCAGTGAGCCAAGATTGCGCCACTTGCACTCAAGCCTGGGCGACAGAGCGAGACTCTGTCTCAAAAAAAAAAAAAAAAAAAAAAAAGACGCTTATGGCCGGGCACAGTAGCTCATGCCTGTAATCACAGCACTTTGGGAGGCCGAGGTGGATGGATCACATGAGGTCAGGAGTTAGAGACCAGCCTGACCAACATGGTAAAACCCCATCTCTACTAAAAATACAAAATAAGCTAGGCATAGTGGCATATGCCTGTAGTCCCAGCTACTTGGGAGGCTGAGGCAGGAGAATCACTTGAATCCGGGAGGCTGAGGTTGCAGTGAGCTGAGATCACGCCATTGCACTCCAGCCTGGGCAACAAGAGTGAAACTCCATCTAAAAAGACTCTTGGCCAGGTGCGGTAACTCATGCCTGTAATCCCAGCACTTTGGGAGGCTGAGGCGGGTGGATCACCTGAGGTCAGGAGTTCGAGACCAGCCTGGCTAACATGGTGAAACCCCGTATCTACTAAAAATACAAAAATCAGCTGGGCATGGTGGCGCACACCTGTAATCCCAGCTACACGGGAGGCTGAGGCAGAAGAATCACTTGAACCTGGGAGGCAGAGATGGTAATGAGCTGAGATTGTGCCACTGAACTCCAGCCTGGGCGACAGAGCAAAACTCCATCTCAAAATAAATAAATAAATAAATAATAAAAGAAAAAGACTCTTGCTCTGCCTTAAGAAATCTACAGGGGATAGGGCTGGGCGCGGTGGCTCATACCTGTAATCCCAGCACTTTGGGAGGCTGAGGCGGGTGGATCACAAGGTCAGGAGATCAAGACCATCCTGACTAACATGGTGAAACTCTGTCTCTACTAAAAATACAAAAAATTAGCCTGGCGTGGTGGCGGGCACCTGTAGCCCCAGCTAGTCGGCAGGCTGAGGCAGGAGAATGGCGTGAACCCAGGAGGCGGAGCTTGCAGTGTGCCGAGATGGCGCCACTGTACTCCAGCTTGGGTGACAGAGCGAGACTCCATCAAAAAAAAAAAGAAACCTACAGGGGATAATTAGCCAGGCATGGTGGCACACGCCTGTAATCCCAGCTACTTGGGAGGCTGAGGCATGAGAATTGCTTGAACCTGGGAGGTGGACGTTGCAGTGAGCCAAGATTGCGCCACTGCACTCCAGCCTGGGCAACAGCAAGAGACTCTGTCTCAAAAAAAAAAGAAAAAAAAGAAAGAAAGAAATCTACGGGGGAATGGTGAAAAGACAAGCACAAAACTCTTCGCTTTTCTTATTTGTACATTGAAGATGTTGTACCCAGAGCTCTCTAAAGCCCCTGGTAACTTTATTGTTCACTGATGCTCAATTAATAGAATTGCATTTTGCTTCTCTGCCTCCCCCATCTGACCATCTGACTGTGAAACCCCTGATTACAGGAACCATGTCTGGTCTACTCTGGCGCCATCAGAGCCTACCTCAGTGTGTGGCTCAATACATCTGCTTGCCAAGTGAACACATGACTTATGCAGAGCTCAGCAAGGGGCACAAGAGAGGTTCAGATAACGCTCTTAGGGTGTCTAAGAGGGGCTGTCCGAGGTGTATCTTTTATGTCTGTCAACCAGACTGGAATGCAGTAGTCATGCAGGCTGGAATGCGATCACGGTTCACTGCAGCCTTGACCTCCTGAGCTCAAGCGATCCTCCCACTTTAGCCTCCCAAGTAGCTGGAACTACAGGCGTATGCCACCATGCCCAGCTAATTTTTAAATTTTTTTGCAGAGACAAGGTCTCCTTATGTTGCCCAGACTGGTCTCAATATTCTGGGCTCAAGCAATCTTCCTGCCTCAGCCTCCCAAAGTGTTGGGATTATAGGCATGAGCTATCTTGCCTGGACAATAATTTTTGAAGGTTGCAATCAAGGAAAATAACAGAAATGTTGGTCTATCATTTATCCAACCACTATACCATCCTGCCAAGTAGATTGGGCATTGTGGCAGAGAGGAGGAGAGGAAAATAGCATTTAATGGATGTATCCTTTGTGTCAGGGGCTCTCTGTGGTAATAAGAACTATCATTTATTAGCCTCTATAGACCTGGCACTTTACATGTGTGATCCTACTGAGTCCTCGCAACCACTCTGTAGGGTAGGCGCTATTATTATGCACATTTTATTATTATTATTTTTAATTTATTTTTGGGACTGAGTCTTGCTCTATCGTCCAGGCTGGAGCGCAGTGGCATGATCTCGGCTCATTGCAACCTCCACCTCCCTGGTTCAAGCAATTCCCCTGCCTCAGCCTCCCGAGTAGCTGGGATTACAGGCACATGCCACCACATCTGGCTAATTTTTTTGTATTTTTAGTAGAGATGGGGTTTCACCATGTTGGCCAGACTGGTCTCAAACTCCTGACCTCAGGCAATCTGCCCGCCTCGGCCTCCCAAAGTGCTGGGATTACAGGGGTGAGCCACCGCGCCTGGCCTATTATTATTTTTTCTTTTTTTTTTTAATTAGAGACAGGGTCTCACTATGTTATCCAGTCTGGTGTCTAACTCCTGGCCTCATGTGATCCTCCTGCCTTCGCCTCCCAAAGTGCTGGGATTAGTCATGGGCCACTGCACCTGGCCTATTATCTACATTTTAAAATGGGGAAACCAAAGCTAGGGAAAGATTCCCAATAGCATTAAGTGGGGAGTTATAATTGTAATTTACTCATCTCCTAATTCCTGTTCTTTATAACCATTTGGTTACCAAGCAATGAAAGCAGCCTAGCTCTCACATCTAGAGTTCACAGGCTGGTTGGGGTGGCAGTAAACAATCCCTGTGGCAATCAGTGCCATCATTCAGGTATGGCCAGGAGCTATGGGAGCCCAGAGCCTGGCAGACTATAGTCATGTCTGAGAGGCGAGTCAGGGCCAATTTTCAGGTGAGGTGACATTGGAGCTGAGTGCTGCAGCATGAGCTAGAGTTGACCAGGAAGCTGAGGGTGGCTGTTCAGGCCAAGCAAGGCCACAGCAGCTACAAAGGCACAGGGGCAAGTAAGAACATGACGTGTTTGCTCTAGATGCAGGCAAGACCTGAGTCACTGATGTGTTAGAAACTGCGGCACCAGTACAGGAAAGAAACCATAAGGGCTGAAACTAAGAATGTGGCAGCGGGGGCGAAGAGGGAAGGACAGATTGGAGAAGGTATCGGGGAGGTAGAATGACACGTGAAGGCTAGCGGTTATGAGGGGGGAGCAGGGTTGCCATGTACAGTCGTGAAGTCTGTGGACTGCTTAGTTTCCCAGATGAGGGATCTGAAATCCAGTCTTCATTGGTGCCTTGTACAGAAGAAGAGTTGGCCTTTTTTTTTTTTAGGCGGAGTCCAGCTCTGTAGCCCAGGCTGGAGTGCAGTAGCACGGTTTCAACTCACTGCAGCCTCTGCCTCCCAGGCTCAAGCAATTCTCCTGCCTCAGCCTCCCGAGTAGCTGGGATTATAGGTGCCGGCCCCCACGCGCAGCTAATTTTAGTATTTTAGTAGAGACAGGGTTTCACCATGTTGGCCAGGCTGGTCTCAAACTCCTGACCTCAGGTGATCTGCCCACCTCGGCCTCTTAAAGTGCTGGGATTACAGGCGTGAGCCACCACGCCTGGAGTTGGCCTTTTTCTCATTCACCAGTGACACCATAGAGGCATATGATGCGTACAGGTATACGAAGCTCAGAGGCATGGAGGCAATGACACTACAGAGGAAGTGAGAATAAATCACTCCCGGGAAGGCAAGATTCCAGAATATGAGTGTGTCTAAAGAAAAGACCATCTCTCAACATCTGAACCAAAAAGCTGCATTTACTACAGTACTTACTTAAGGGAGGGGGAGCTGGGCCTGTTAGGTGCAATCCCTGTAAGTGGAGCAGGTCACTGATCTTATATAAGGTGCTAGGAGGTTGAAGATCAATAGTGGGCACATATCAAGGGAGGTAGTGTTTAGGGGTTGGTTGGTCAACCAGTGTGGCTGTTACTGATTGGCTGGCTGTCAGATGTCTGGTCACTGAGGAAAATTGTTCAGCTGAAGGGAGATGAATTGTCTTTAAGTGGCTTAAAGCTGGTTATGGTGGTGACTTGTTGCCATGGCAGCAGAACAGTCTTTCCTGTGGGTATGAGATTTTTTTCCCCCTCAAGTGACTGTAGCTCAAAACATTCACTCTCAGAGGTTGTTTTCCTTTATAAAGGACCATGTTGGCTCTGGGGAGGGAAGTTCACAGGCTGGCTAGGATCAGAATACTTGCCTGGCCCAGGTATTCAAAGGTCCAGTTTGTCACCTCTCCAAGATCCTGTGGCTGAGGTGTTTCCAACACAGGGAATCAGGGAAGTTAGTTGCATTGTAAGGAACATACCTAATCAGAAATGGGACCTAGGGCCAGGTGCAGTGGCTCACACCTCTGATCCCAGCACTTTGGGAGGTCAAAGCAGGAGGATCCCCTGAACCTAGGAGCTTCAGACCAGCCTGGCCAACACAGTGAGACCCCATTTCTTTAAAAAAAAAAAAAAAGCCCGGGCGCGGTGGCTCACGCCTGTAATCCAAGCACTTTGGGAGGCCGAGGCTGGTGGATCACCTGAGGTCAGGAGTTTGAGAGCAGCCTGACCAACATGGTGAAACCCTGTCTCTACTAAAAAATACAAAAAATTAGCTGAGCGTGATGGCGGGCGCCTATAATCCCAACTACTCGGGAGGCTGAGGCAGGAGAATCCTTTCAACCCGGGAGGCAGAGGTTGCAGTGAGCCGAGATCGTGCCACTGCACTCTAGCCTGGGTGTTACAGAGCAAGACTCCGTCTAAAAAAAAAAAAATTAGCTGGCATGATGGCACATGTGTGTAGTCTCAGTTACTTGGGAGACTGAGATGGGAGGACTGAGCTCAAGAGTTTGAGCTCAGGCTGCGGTGAGTCATGATCACGCCACTGCACTCCCACCCACAAGACACAGTGAGACCTTATCTCAAAAAAAAAAAAATCAGAAATGAGACCTAGGAGGCCGGACTCCCAGTCACTTCTTCCGTAAAGGAGAAGATGAGGTGCTGGTGGGCAGCGTGGTGCAGCTGGCCAGACCTCACAGCCAGCTTTTGCCCCTGCCTTCTCCACAGAGGCACAGAGGCCTCTCCTTGGTCCCTTCCCTCCTTTATGTCTCTCCTTGGGCTTAGTAGGAACCACATGTGTTTGCCCAACCACAACCCTGAGAACCATCCCTGGAGCTGCCATGGGAGGTTCTGAGCTCTGTCAGGACTAGGATAAAAGCAGACGGATGCTTTTCTGCAGCTCAGTGGCCACTTAGATCCACCAGAGCTACCTGCCCACTTCACTCCCATTGAGCAAAGGTTTCTGGTAGGTAGGCTCGGGTGGGTTTGTTTTTTAAAATAATTGTTTAAAACTTTTGATCGGGCGCGGTGGCTCACCCCTATAATCCCAGCACTTTGAGAGGCCGAGGTGGGTGGATCACCTAAGGTCAGGAGTTCAAGACCAGCCTGGCCAACATAGTGAAACCCCGTCTCTACTAAAAATACAAAAATTAGCTAGGTATGGTGGCACAAACTTGTAATCCCACCTACTCGGGAGGCTGAGGCAGGAGAATCACTTGAACCCAGGAGGTGGAGGTTGCAGTGAGCTGAGATCGTGCCACTGCACTCCAGCCTGGGTGACAGAGTGAGACTCTGTCTCAATAAAGTAAAATAAAAAATAAAGTGTACAATTCAGTGGTTTTTGGTATCTTCACAGATGTGTGCAACATCACCACAGTCAACTTGAAAACATTTTTGGCACTTCAAAAAGAAACCCCACAGCCTGTATTTATCACCCCCAATCCTCCCAGCCCCTGGCAATCACTAATCTACTTTCTGTCTCTATAGATTTGCCTATTCTGGACATTTCATATAAGTAAAATCATAAACCATGCAGTCTTTTGTAACTGGCTTCTTTGGCTCAGCATAATGTTTTCTTTTCTTTTTCTTTTTCTTTTTTTTTTGAGATGAAGTCTTGCACTCTCGCCCAGGCTGGAGTGCAGTGGCCCAATCTTGGCTCACTGCAAACTCCGCCTTCCAGGTTCACGCCATTCTCCTGCCTCAGCCTCCCGAGTAGCTGGAACTACAGGCGCCCGCCACCACACCCGGCTGATTTTTGTATTTTTAGTAGAGACAGGGTTTCACCATGTTAGCCAGGATGGTCTCGATCTCCTGACCCTGTGATCCGCCCTCCTCGGCCTCCCAAAGTGCTGGGATTACAGGCGTGAGCCACCGCACCGGCCTATCTTTTTATTTTCATTTTTTTTTTTTAGAAACAGGGTCTCACTGTGTTGCCCAGACTGGTCTTGAACTCCTGGACTCAAGTGATCCACCTGCCTCAGGCTCCCAAAGTGCTGAGATTACAGGCAAAAGCCACCATGCCCAGGGAAGAGAGCTGATTGGCTGAGAGCCCCTCCTAGCATTCAGAGGCTGTGCTGCCCATGGGCTACATCCAGTCATGACTTAGCATCCCTGTATCAAGGATGTGAAGGCAGGCTGGTCCTGGGAGCCTGAGGACCCCTCTGAAGGGTAACTTCAGCTGGAATAGCCCCCAACAGGCTTGCCGAATTTTCCCCAGAAGTGCATTTGCAATCTAAGATGACGCTGCCACCCACCAAACCTTCCTTCCTCCTTCCCTTACTCAGAATCACACCTGTGATCCCAGCCCTATTTCCTGTCACAGACACTTCTATTTCCTGCACATCCTGTCTTGGCAACTGCTTCTCGGAGATCCTGGACTGAAGGGGTGGGTTGCCCCTTCACACCTGTGGGTGTTTCTCGTTAGGTGGAACAAGACACTTGGAAAAGAAAGAGACACAGAGACAAAATATAGAGAAAGAAATAAGGGGGGCCAGGGGACCAGCATTCAGCATATGGAGGATCCCGCCGGCCTCTGAGTTCCCTTAGTATTTATTGAGCATTCTTGGGTGTTTCTCGGAGAGGGGGATGTGGCAGGGTCATAGAATAATAGTGGAGAGAAGGTCAGCAGATAAACACGTGAGTGAACAAAGGTCTCTGCATCATAGACAACGTAAAGAATTAAGTGCCGTGCTTTAGATATGCATACACATAAACATCTCAATGCCTTAAAGAGCAGTATTGCTGCCCACATGTCCCACCTCCAGCCCTAAGGCGGTTTTCCCCTATCTCAGTAGATGGAACATACAATTGGGTTTTATACAGAGACATTCCATTGGCAGGAGACAGATGCCTTCCTCTTATCTCAACTGCAAAGAGGCGTTCCTTCCTCTTATACTAATCCTCCTCAGCACAGACCCTTTACGGGTGTCGGGCTGTAGGACGGTCAGGTCTTTCCCTTCCCACGAGGCCATATTTCAGACTATCACATGGGGAGAAACCCTGGACAATACTTGGCTTTCCTAGGCAGAGGTCCCTGCAGCCTTCCGCAGTGTTTGTGTCCCTGGGTACTTGAGATTAGGGAGTGGTGATGACTCTTAATGAGCATGCTGCCTTCAAGCATCTGTTTAACAAAGCACATCCTGCATTAATCCATTTAACCCTGAGTTGACACAGCACATGTTTCAGAGAGCATGGGGTTGGGGGTAAGGTTACAGATTAACAGCATCTCAAGGCAGAAGAATTTTTCTTAGTATAGAACAAAATGGAGTCTCCTATGTCTACTTCTTTCTACACAGACACAGTAACAATCTGATCTCTCTTTTTTTTCCCCACACTGGACTAACACACTGCTAATCTCCCAACAATTCACTAAACTTGATGCAAATCAATCCCAAATAACTAAGTTTCCGCCAGCTTTTTATTTTTTTTAAATTTTTTGAGACAGGGTCTCACTTTATTGCCCAGGCTGGAGTACAGTGGCTATTCACACATGTCATCATAGCATATTGCAGCCTTAAACTCCTGGCCTCAAGCCATCCTCCTGCTTTAGCCTCCTGAGTAGCTGGGACTACAGGCACGTGCCTCCTGTGCCCAGAACATCAGCTTGTTTTGAATGTACAATTTTGAGGTCAGGCTCAGTGGCTCACACAGGTAATTCCAGTGCTTTGGAAGGCCAAGGCAGGAGGATCGCTTGAGGCCAGGAATTTAAAACTGGCTTGTGCAACACAGGGAGACCTTGTCTCAAAAAAAAACTGCGATCCAAGATTAATATAGACTGAGAAATCAGTTTTATGTGAACGAAAGGAGAAGGGCCAAAATTTGCTTATTGCCCTGGTTTGAGCATTTTACCATTACAGTTTTCACACAGGGTCTAGTGGCAGAGGGCTTGTGCACACCAGGTGGTTTTGAGAGTGCCATAAATTTAAAAAAGAAAGAGGCTTGGACTAAAGCCCAGCCTTAGAAGTCTGACAATGCGGGGGGATCAGGGAAGCCTGGGTGCTGTCAGGGAAGTTCTTTTTTTTTTGAGATGGAGTCTCGCTCTGTCACCCAGGCTGGAGTGTGCGGTGGCGCAATCTTGGTTCACTGCAAGCTCCGCCTCCTGGGTTCACGCCATTCTGCCTCAGCCTCCCGAGTAGCTGGGACTACAGGTGCCCGCCATTACGCCCGGCTAATTTTTGTATTTTTAGTAGAGATGGGGTTTCACCTTGTTAGCCAGGATGGTCTGGATCTCCTGACCTCGTGATCCGCCCGCCTTGGCCTCCCAAAGTGCTGGGATTACAGGCGTGAGCCACCGTGCCCGGCCTGGGAAGTCCTTGAGGAAGCCGCAGCCTGCCGGAGAGCCCTCTCCTCTTTCTTTTCCGGCAGCACAGCTCCAGCTCTGTTTACCTGCAGATGGTGACTGCATTTCGGGCGGGGGCAGTCGAAGTCCCTGAAGCACTGCTTTCTCTCCTAGAACCTGAGTCTTGAGGCATCATCTGGGCTCATGCCCTCTCTGAGGCATAAATCCTCTCCTCCACAGACACCAGCTGAGCCGGGAGATCTGAACATCAGGCAATGAGTTTGCAAGATTGTTTAACAACTATGAACATGTGGTGTCCTCACAGGAGTCCTGTGGGCTGAACAGCAGCCGCCCCTCCTTCCACCCAGCACAAAACTTGGTTTGCCCCGCTCACTCTAAATCTGGGCCTTCACTGAATGTTCAGTGGAGTTCTTCTGTGGAAAAAAATAAATGGGAAAGGAAGGCTGGAGAGGCCTTTATTAGCCTAAGGGGCAGTGGAGGGTAAAAGGGCTGTGACTCTTGGTTGGCTTCTTTTTTTTTCTTTATTGTTTTTTGTTTTGTTTTGTTTTGATTTTTTTCTGGTAGCTTCTTTATCTCAGTGTTTTTTCTTTTTCTTTTCTTTCTTTCTTTTTTTTTTTTTTTTTGAGACAGGGTCTCACTCTGTCACCCAAACTGGAGTGCAGCAGTGCAATCATAACTTACCGGGGCTCAAGCAGTCCTCCCACCTCAGCCTCCCTAGTGGCTGGGACTACAGGTGTGCACCACCACGCCCGGCTAATTTTTGTATTTTGTTGTAGAGACAGGTTTTCGCCACATTGCCCAGGCTGGTCTCAAACTCCTGGGCTCAACTGATCCCCTTGCCAGGGCTTCTCAAAGTGCTGGGATCATAGGCATGAGCCACCATGCCTAACCCTCATCTGAGTTTTTGTAACAGTTTGACCAACAAGCTTGTTGTTGGAAAGCTGTAAGAGTCCTGGGAATTTCCCTGGGGCCTGCTCTACAAGGGGAGGCTTTCTGTCCTGAGAGTTCAGGGTTTAGGGGCTGGCTGGAGGCCTCAGGCAGAGATGAAGGCCCAGTTGTGATTTCCTTCACTGGAGTCCATCATTGATGAGTGCCTTGGCTGGGGGGATGCCTGCTAAGAGGGCATGGAGCACAGATCCTCCACTGACACCCCCGCACTCCTAGCAGGAAGCAGGACTTAGTGGCCCCACTTACTCCCTACAGGATAGGAAAAAAGGGCAGTGTCCTGGTTAGGAGCTCTACAGGGGGTCCCTCAGAATGCTTGCTGGGAGGGGTGGGGAGGGCACAGGACGTGCTGGGACCCCACTGGGATCAAAGCCCCTCCCAGCTGATTTATTCTTAGGACCTGTAATGCTCGCCTGCATGTGCCCCGAACTTCAGAAGGCCCAGGAATCAACCCCGACAAATGTCTTTTTGTCCTGTGTTCAGTAGAGATAAGATTAAAAAAAAAATTAGTAGAGGGCAAAAAACAGTGGTTTACTCTCTTTACTGGCATTCAAGAAACTTCTTCAGTTTGATAGGCTTTAAGCTTCCTCCCAGATTCAAAATGCTGTGATTGGCACTAAATGGATCCCTATCTCTGCCCAGGAATTCCGGCTTCTGGCTGCAAAGCCTTTAGGGTCCTTGCAATGGGGCAAGTATAACTTCGCATATTCTCTCCCTCAATCTTCCTTTCCTGCCTCTCTCTCTCTCTTTTTTTTTTTTTTGAGACAAGGTCTCACACCGTGACCCAGGCTGAAGAGCAGTGGTACAATCATGGCTCACTGCAGACTCAACCTCTTAGGCTCAAGCAATCCTCCCACCTCAGCCTCCCGAGTAGCTGGGACTACAGGCACATGCCACCACGTCCAGCTAATTTTTGTATTTGTTGCAGTGATGGGGATTTGCCATGTTGCCCAGGCTGGCCTTGAACTTCTGGGCTCAAGCCATCCTCTCACTTCAGCCTCTCAAAGTGCTGGGATTGTAGGCTTGAGCCACCGTGCCCTGCCTGCCTTTCTGTTCTGATGCAGAGAGCCCTGACTTTGGAGTCCTTCCCTGTGGATCACCTCTGATAAATCTAGTCTCTTGTTCATCTGCTCTTTTATTTATTAAAAAATTTTTTTAAAAAGACTAGTAAAGTGCAGTAGTGAGAAGGGGGGAAAGGGTAGAACAAGGAGTTCGATCTGTAACTGACAGTGAACAATCAGTTGAGATAACTCACTACCTTCAGACCAGCCTCATCTGCCCTTTTGAATGGTTCCTCTCAGTTTTTTCATCTGTAAAATGTGAATCGTGCGTGGCAGGAGATGGGTGGGGATTTGTAGTGGAGAATTCTCAAGGTCTCTCCCAGCTCTGACACTTGGGGACTCAGGGAGTCTACCAAGGGCAAAGGCATCATCCTAAGTGCAGGTTCGTGTGTGGGGGTGTATGAAATAGTTAAGATGAAGTGCCCATCCTCAAGGAGTTTGCAGTTGAGTAGCTCAGTGGCGTGCATAATAAATCTCAGGTAGGCCCGGTGTGGTGGCTCATGCCTGAAATCCCAGCACTTTGGGAGGCTGAGGTGGGTGGATCACGAGGTCAGGAGTTTGAGACCGGCCTGACCAACATGGTGAAACCCCGTCGCTACTAAAAATACAAAAATTAGCTGGGCGTGGCAGCGAGCACCTGTAATCCCAGCTACTCGGGAGGCAGAGGCAGGAGAATGGTTTGAACCCGGGAGGCAGAGGTTGCAGTGAGCTGAGATCACGCCACTGCACTCCAGCCTGGGTGACAGGGCGAGACTCCATCTCAAAAAAAATAAATAAATAAATAAATAAATAAAATAAAACAAAAATAAATAAATAAATAAATAAATCTCAGGTAGATATTCAGGAAGTGAGGCATATCAGAGTTCATCGGAATTCCAAGGAGGTACAAGATTCCTTCTGGAGGCAGAGGGGGTTGGTGAAGGGAATAAAGCAGGGTTCCCGAGTTCCTTTCCAAGGCCAGTGGTGCAGATGCTTTTGGCTTCCCAACCAAAGAATCCCAGTTATTGCCCAACTCTGACGCCGGCAGGCATGTCTTCCCCTACCAGGCAACCACACTCACTTTCTGAATTGGTGCCTCATTAATTCTTTTTTTGCCTTCTTAATCACACTGCTAATAATACTTATTTTTATTTTTATTTTGAGACTGAGTCTCACTGTTGGCAGCCCAGGCTGGAGGGCAATGGCACAATCTCGGCTCACTGCAACCTCTGCCTCCCGGGTTCCAGCGATTCTCCTGCCTCAGCCTCCCAAGTAGCTGGGATTACAGGCACCTGCCACCACGCCTGGCTAATTTTTGTATTTTTAGTAGAGATGGGGTTTCACCATGTTGGCCAGACTCGTCTCGAAATCCTGACCTCAGGTGATCCACCCACCTTGGCCTCCAAAAGTGCTGGGATTACAGGCGTGAGCCACCATGCCCAGACAATAATATTTATTAATATAATATCACTAGCCGATAATACCACTGGCCAGGAGTGGTGGCTCACGCCTGTAATCCCAGTACTTTGGAAGGCCGAGGCGGGAGGATCACCTGAGCTCAGGAGTTCGAGACCAGCCTGGCCAACATGGTGAAACCCCGTCTCTACCAAAAATAGAAAAATTAGCCAGGCATGGTGACAGGCACCTATAATCCCAGCTCCTCGGGAGGCTGTGGCAGGAGAATCGCTTGAACCCAGGAGGCGGAGGTTTCAGTGAGCTGAGATCGTGCCATTGCCTTCCAGCCTGGGTGACAGAACAAGACTCCGTCGCAAAAAAAAAAAAAAAAAAAAAAATATATATATATATATATATATACACACACACACATATATAATATTATTAATAATATATTTAAAATTCATGACTAGTTGTTTCCATTCATCATCTCATCTATTTCTCATCTAAAGGCTTTGCTTAGGTAAGTATGAATATGATTACAGACAGGAAAACAGGATGAGAAGTTGAGTGACTCATGGCAGGCCCCAGAGCTAACCAGAAACAGGAATATTTGAACTTGAGTTTCTGAGAGCATCTTCTTCCTACTCACATTTCTTACTCATTGCAGAAATGAGAGAACCCAGTGAGGAGATGAGGTGACAAGGGCACAGAATCTTGAATGTCTTGAGAGCAGGAGGAGAAGAAAACACGGTAGGAGTCAGGCTAGGAGCGTGGATTTGGGCCAAAGCAGGACAAAAAGCCAAGGTTAAGGCTGGAAAAGCTCTCCCTGGGAGTGCCTGAACAACAGATTAGGATGACTGGACAGCAAGAAAGATCAGAGGGAGAACCGCCTATAAGACAGGCTCCTCAATGAAACTCCCATAGGGGTGACGCCCCTGGGGCTTGAACCATGAGCCCTTTGAGGGCATTCTAGCTTGGCAGCTCTGGGTCCTGTGAGTTCTGGTGCAGCTTCTAGAGCTGCACCTCATCCCAGTCACCTCTCCAGTTACTAAATTCCATCTTCTCTGAGCTACAAAGGAGGGAAGCAGTGGAGTGCTGTGGTGAGAGTGCAGACTAGGCCATTAGGTGGCCTGGGTTTGAGTCCCGGTTTCTCCTCCACTTCCTAGCTGTGACTCTGCACAACAATTCCTCTGTTCCCTGGTTTCCTCATCTGTGGAACGGAGCTATAATCGTTCTTACATAAGGATGGGCATTGTGGCTCACGCCTGTAATCCCAGCACTTTGGGAGGCTGAGGTGGGCAGATCACCTGAGGTCTGGAGTTTGAGACCAGCCTGACGAACATGGAGAAACCCCGTGTCTACTAAAAATACAAAATTAGCCAGGCGTGGTGGCACATGCCTGTAATCCCAGCTCCTCGGGAGGCTGGGACAGAATTGCTTGAACCCGGGAGGCGGAGGTTGCAGTGAGCCAAGATTGCGCCATTGCTCTCCAGCCTGGGCAACCAGAGCGAAACTCCATCTCAAAAAAAAAAAAAAAAAAATTCTTACATAATATGAATTGCTGGGGTTGAAATTATACATTAAAAGGCTAGTTGCACTAAACCCTCACAAACAGGAGCCATTATGATAATGCAGCTGCAAACCTCTCGTGTTTTGGTTCATGTTGTTCCCAAAGTGCCTTTTCTCTGCCTCTCAAATCCTTCCCACACTTCAAAGTCAACAAATGCCAAAAATACAACAAAAATGTGGAGGCCACAGACAATAGTGGAGAAAGAGCACGGTCTTGGGAGCCAGCAGCCTGGGCTTGAATCCTGATTTCTGTCACCTTGGGCAAATTTCCTCATCTGTAAGTGGGGAAAAGATAGAACCTGCCTCAGAGGGTCATTGTGGAGATATGAGGATTGAGTGAGTTAATATTTGCAAAGCACTCAGAACACTAACTGGCATGCAGTAGGTGCTTTACTGGTACATGATCGCCGCTCACTGCAACCTCTGCCTCTCAGGTTTAAGTGATTCTCCTGCCTCAGCCTCCCGATTACAGGCATGTAATTAGCCATGCCCGGCTAATTTTTTTGTATTTTTAGTAGAGTGAGGGTTTCACCATGTTGGTCAGGCTGGTCTCGAACTCCTGACCTCAAATGATCCGCCAGTCTTGGCCTCCCAAAGTGCTGGGATTACAGGCGTGAGCCACCCAATGTTATTGTTGGCTACTTATACATGGGTCTTATTTGCCCTCTGCTTGCTTAAAGGACAGGAAACACATTCAACCCATCCTTGAGTCTAGTCCACTGCCTGGCTCATGTTTGGTGCTCATTAAAGTGTCTAGATTGAAATCAACCAGGAGATTGGCCTGCCACAGTGGCTCACACCTGTCATTCCAGTGTTGCTGGGAAGTTGCTGCAGGAGGACTGCTTGAGGCTACGAGTTTGAGACCAGCCCGGTCAACATAGTGAGATCTGTCTCTACAGAAAAAAAAAAAAAAAAAAAAAATTAGCCGGGCCTGGTGGCATGCCTGTAGTCCCAGCTATTCAAGAGGCTGAGGCAGGAGGATCACTTGAGTCTAGGATTTCAACCCTGCTGCAGTGAGCTATGATCATGCTACTGCACTCTGCTTTGGGAACAGGGGGAAACCCTGTTTAAAAAAGAAAAACAAGGCCGGGCACGGTGGCTCACGCCGGTAATCCCAGCACTTTGGGAGGCCGAGGCCGGTGTATCACTTGTGGTCAGGAGTTCGATACCAGCCTGGACTACATGGTGAAACCCCGTCTCTACTAAAAGTACAAAAATTAGCCGGGCGTGGTGGCGAGTGCCTGTAATCCCAGCTACTCAGGAGGCTGAGGCAGCAGAATTGCTTAAACCCGGGAGGCGGAGGTTGCGGTGAGCCGAGGTCGCGCCACTGCACTCCAGTCTGGGAGACAGCTCCGTCTCAAAAAGAAAAAAAAAAAAATTGTAATAATAAATTGCTGATTGGGGTTCGGAGAAGAACAGGCAGTGACTAGAATTCGCCCCTTCCTCAAATATTTGAAGGGTCCTAGCGTTTGCTTTCTTGTTGGAGGCCCAGAAAGCACTGACTTGACGTGTGTGAAAGATTGTAGACAGAGACGGGATAAAGAGCACCGCGCTGGAAAAAGAGCAGGCTTTGGAATCACCAGGGTCACGGGCAGTTTCTTTACGTGTAAACTAGGAGTAAAAAGATCAGTGTCCTGCTGAAATGAGAGAGTAATAGTAAAAACTACTATTTATCGAGCACTTCCAGGTACCCGGTAAGTATTTATGATCACATTTTACAGATGAGGCTGAGAGGTTTCCCGACCTGCCCAAAGATACAAAGCAAGTAGAATGTACGAGTGAAAACTCGAACACAGGTCTGTGAATCAATCTCTGCGTGGGGATGGAAGCGGTTCCAGTGATAAAAGCCACTTAATCTGGCCGAGCTGCTTCGGGGAAGCGCGGCAGCCAGCGAACTGGGGCCGCCCCTAGAACCCTCCGCCCTCCGCGTGCTTACGTGCGCTCCGTGACTGCAGCGGCCGACGCGGGGCTGGAGAGGCAGGACGCATGCGCTCTGCCGTGCTGTAGCGCGCCCCCTCCCGTCGGGGGGCCGCAGCGCCAGGATGCGGCGCATGCGCACACCTGGAGGGCGGAGAGCAGCCCGGAGCGAGTGGAAAGATTTGGGCGAGAACTTGCGCGGGAGCCGTTCTGTGCGGCGTGAGCGCGCAGGCGCGGCCGAGGGGGCGGGCTGCTACTCCGGAATCTGCTAACCTCAGTCGGTGCCGCATCCCCAGCCCGCAGCCATGGCCGCCTACAAACTGGTGCTGATCCGGCACGGCGAGAGCGCATGGAACCTGGAGAACCGCTTCAGCGGCTGGTACGACGCCGACCTGAGCCCGGCGGGCCACGAGGAGGCGAAGCGCGGCGGGCAGGCGCTACGAGGTGCGGAGGGGCCGGGTGGGGGCTGCGAAGGGCCAGGTGTCCGGCCTCGGAGGCCGCCTGGCTGGCGTCTGCGCCCTCCCGGAGAGGGCCGGCACCTTGGGCAGCATGTCTCTTAACAGTTTAGTGTGTAGTTGAGAAGATGAGTGCGGAGGATAGAGTCGACTTGTTCAAGGTCACGCCGTGGAGCATGAGGGGCTGTGCCGGGGGGAGGGCCCAGGGCGGTCGCCCCGCAGCCCTTTGCGCTCCCCACAACACCACTTCGCAGTTTTCCTTTTCTAGTCTGAACATTTAATATGTCGGGGACAGGCCGGGCGTGGTGGCTCACGCCTGTAATCCCAGCATGTTGGGAGGCTGAGGCGGATGGATCACTTGCGGTCAGGATGTTTGAGACCAGCCTTATCAACATGGTGAAACCCCGTCTCTATTGAAAATACAAAATTAGCGGGGCGTGGTGGCGCACGCCTGTAATCCCAGCTACTCGGGAGGCTGAGGCAGGAGAATCGCTTGAACCCGGGAGGCGGAGGTTGCAATGAGCCGAGATCGCGCCATTGCACTGCAGCCTGGGCAACAAGAGCGAAACTCTGTCTCAGAAAAAAAAAAAAAATAAATAAAAATAAGTCGTGGACAGTTTGCCCTAATGGAACCATTTGTGGCGGCCAGGTCTTTTTCAGGTTCCCTTAGCGCCAGAAGCGGTTGGTACAGTCTGGTGCTCCTGGAGGATGCCTTGTGCCTTAAAGCAGCTGTAACCAAGGCCTCTCAAGAGGCGGCTACGGATCCTAGCGAATCGACAGGCCACACAGCCTCGTCCCCAGCAGTAGGTGGAGTCCCTGGGGGTGCCTAACAAGCCTCAGGACACCAAGAAATCCGCGTGGTTGTGTAGGTCTTTGCTGTTCAGTAGCATTCCACAAATAGTATTTCCAAAACGCATCTGTAGATGTAACTGAGTGAATGAATGATTTGAGTTGCTCCTTCTACCCAATAAAGTAGATAAGATTTTATCCTCCTCATCCTTCCAAGGCTCCTCTGTAGTTGGGAAAAGTGAGGATTTGGAAAGATGACTTGTCCAAGGTCATATCTTATTCCTAGTCCAGTGTCCTCGCCCTAGTTCTGGGTGAAGTAACAGGTAGGTGTGAGGAACTGGTACGCTTTTGGCTAAGGACGCTGGGCAAAGGTGGAAGTGGCTGTGAGGTAATGCTTGCCTATCCAGGCTTGCTCCCGCCCCAGTCTGCTCTTTGTGGTGTTGGAATGCTAATAAGGAAGCATTCCCTGCTGCCGGCACGGCCAAGAATCCCTGGACTGAAGAGGTGCTTCCACTGATGATAGGGGCAGATCCTCCTTTGCTCCCTTCTAACCTCTGGACAAAGAAGCAGCCATTCACAAGGGTCATTGATGAGGCACAGGTATTTGGCCTCAGATTGCTCTCCTAGCTTCTTGCCTTCACTGTACCATCCTTCTCAAATGAAGCAAAACGCGGGACAGTCTGGGAAATGTAAACCTCTGCGGGGTGGGGTGGGCAGAGGAGTGAATGTTTGAGATGGCCTGGTGTGACCTCATCTTTTAGGAGAGGCTGGGAAATGGAAAGTGCTGGTAAAGGAGGCCATTTTCTTTAGCTCTGTGGCAGGAAGAACTGTATCAGTCCATGGTGGTTTCCCAATGACTAGTCCACGTTAAACCATGTTGTCTCTATTTGAGACTAATAAAATAGTTAAACTTGTAATCTCCGTAAAATAACAGATCCTATTTCAGTTTTAAAATAAATGTTAGCATTAAACTAAAAATTTAACAGTATAGAAAATTAAAAGTTTTAACAGTTTAAAAGGTCGAATGCATATATATAAATAATTCCTCAGTGATAGGGTTTGTACAGTCTTGAATCTGATTTCTGGAGAAAGCTAGTGAGAACTGAGAGTTTCCCCATGCATCCTTACTGCTAAGAGAGGGATGGCCTGGGGGAGGATGGAGTCCACGCCATACTGTCCACTCCTACCCCTGTGAGTGCCCCTAGGCTATGTTTTAGTTTGATGGGCAAGTTAAAGGAAGAGGCTTTATGCTCTGATCCTTGAGGTTCTCTGTTAAGAGTCCTCCGCGGAACTTCTTTTCTCCTTGAGGACCTATTTATGTGTCCAAAGTGAGCCGCCTCATTGCAAGTGGAAATAATTGCAGTGAAACAGCCTGAAGCTCTCCAGCATGGGGGCTGAGGCTTGCACTGTGCGTATTCACTTCCGGGTGACTCAGCCTTTTGTTGGGGAGCCATTCCTTTCCTTACAGTTATGAAGGTGACAGTAAGTGAGTGTACTAGGACTTGTCTGGCGGCTCAGTGATGAGACCTGTTTTTTCTCTTGCGGGTGGTGTGAGTTTTCCTGGTGATTAATTCTCCCCAGCCCTCACTCAGTAAGAATGAGTGCTTCTTGGCCTCATTCTCATTTGAATGACTGGCAGGAAAATTCACTTCATGTTTTATTAATTACTGTTGCTAACCCCAATATGAAGCAATATCCAGGCAAGTGTGTGCTGAATTTCTAAGAGGGCCTTCTAGCCTAATGGAGAAAAACAGGAATGTTTTCTTGGTCATCAAGGAAAGGGCCATCTCCCCATTATGGTGGGAGGGTGAATAATCTTTAATGAAACAAAATCAATAAGACTGATTTCCTTTTTTTTTGCATGCGACAGAGTCTCGCTCTGTTGCCCAGGCTGGAGTGCAGTGGCGCGATCTCAGCTCACTGCAAGCTCCGCCTCCCAGATTCACGCCATTCTCCTGCCTCAAGCCTCCTGAGTAGCTGGGATTACAGGCGCCCACCACTACGCTCGGCTAATTTTTTTGTATTTTTAGTAGAGACGGGGTTTCACCATGTTAGCCATGATGGTCTCAATCTCCTGACCTTGTGATCTGCCTGCCTTGGCCTCCCAAAGTGCTGGGATTACAGACGTGAGCCACCGTGCCGGGCCAAGACTAATTTCTTGTAACCTATTCATTGGGCCAACATAACTCTTGGCACAATAACTACTGTGTATGGAAGACAGATTCATTGATGAATCAGTAGTGCACAGCACTGGGTCTTTAGTGAGTGGCTTCTCCTAAACTTGGTTTAACATTTAAGTAGGTATACTCTGAGGGTACTTGGGATTAGGCTGGAACTTTGTGACTACAGTAGAGAGAAACCATGGATTAGAGTTTGTGATGTGATTTCCATACTCCATAGTGAATACAATTTCATACAATGGACAAATACAATTGCAAACAAATACAAAAACAAAATACAATTTCATACAACAAACTGAAGTTTTATCAGTACAGGAAGAGCTCTTCCTGTGTCCTGATTGGGATTTAAATCCTAATTTTCTTACATCAGAGTTCTAGTAAAATATCTATTATAAGTGACAATTCCCAGTCTGGGCAACATGGTGAAACCTTGTCTCTACTAAAAATACAAAAATTAGCTGGATATGGTGGCGTGCGCCTGTAATCTCAGCTTACTTGGGAGGCTGAGGAGAAGAATTGCTTGAACCCGGGAGGCAGAGGTTGCAGTGAGCCGAGACCATGCCACTGCACTCCAGCCTGGGTGACAGAGTGAGACTCTGTCTCAAAAGAAAAAGGAAAAAGTGACAATTCTAACTGAAATACAAACATCAGGATCCTTGGGAGTTAGGAAAATGGGGATAGCTAGAGATGGTGGTGAAAAGTTGGATTCTGGAGTCCCACAGCATGGGTTTTAATCTCTTACATAATAGCTGTGACCTTGGATAGATTGCAAGGATAAACAAAACAGTTGGCCAAATATTTTCTTTTTTGGCCAAATATTGTCATTTGGACTACTTGTACAGGAGATTGATATGGAAGAACATTTTGGCTCAGAGTAGACCTGGTTAGCTTATCACTTTGAACTTCTGATTTCCAGATGCTGGCTATGAGTTTGACATCTGCTTCACCTCAGTGCAGAAGAGAGCGATCCGGACCCTCTGGACAGTGCTAGATGCCATTGATCAGATGTGGCTGCCAGTGGTGAGGACTTGGCGCCTCAATGAGCGGCACTATGGGGGTCTAACCGGTCTCAATAAAGCAGAAACTGCTGCAAAGCATGGTGAGGCCCAGGTGAAGATCTGGAGGCGCTCCTATGATGTCCCACCACCTCCGATGGAGCCCGACCATCCTTTCTACAGCAACATCAGTAAGGTATGGACAAACAGAGGTTTGGTCACTCCGCCCAGGATCAGGGGCTTTTAGTAGTGTCTGCCTAATTTCACTGAACTTATAATTCATGATAAAATAGTTAATTGTAATCCTTCCTTCTCCAATGAATGACCTTCACTTACTAGAAGATATGGTTGATAGTTTACTATCTCCTTGTGTTTCCATAGTCAGATTTTATAAAACCCTGTGAATGTGAATGGGCCGAAATCGATACATCATGAAGTCTTTTAACAGATGTAACTGTTAATAAGTGGTGAACTTGGATTCTTTATTGCTTAGGATCGCAGGTATGCAGACCTCACAGAAGATCAGCTACCCTCCTGTGAGAGTCTGAAGGATACTATTGCCAGAGCTCTGCCCTTCTGGAATGAAGAAATAGTTCCCCAGATCAAGGAGGGGAAACGTGTACTGATTGCAGCCCATGGCAACAGCCTCCGGGGCATTGTCAAGCATCTGGAGGGTATGTATGTTTTTTCAGAGGCGCCCTCAAGGAAGGTAAAGCAGAACTGCCACAAATCAGGGACTTGGTGAAAAGGAGTCTAGGAAAGGGCTGGACATGTTAACAGCTTTAGAGATCGTCTAGATTGACTTCTAGTGAAAAAACAGCCTCAACCCTTGTTTCTCAAAATGTGATCTGCAGAATAGTGACAGCCGGACCCCCTGGGAGCTTGTTATACAAGCAGAACGTCAGGTCTCACTCCAGACCTGTTTCAGAATTGGCATCTATTCCCCAGGTGATTTGGATACACATTAAAGATTGAGAAGCTCACCTCTAGATTGGTATTGTCAAATGAAACTGCTAGTGAAAATCCTCCTTAGCTGGCCAAGCACAGTGGCTCATGCCTGTAATTGGAACACTTTGGGAGGCCAAGGCAGGAGGACCACTTGAGACCAGGAGTTTGAGACAGCCTGGGCAACATAGTAAGACTGCATCTCTACAAAATTTTAAAAGGCCAAGCACAGTGGTTCATGCCTGTACTATCAGCACCTTGGGAGGCCAGAAGTTCAAAACCAGCCTGAGCAACAAAGCAAGACCTTGTCTGTACAAAAGAAAAATGAAAAATTAGCTTGATGTGGTGATGCTCACCTGTAGTCCCAGCTACTCAGGAGGCTGAGGCGGGAGATTGCTTGAGCCCAGCAGTTTGAGGTTATAGTGATTGTGCCACTACATTCTAGCTTGGGTGAGAGAGTAAGACCTTGTCTCTTAAAAAAAAAAAAGGAAAACAAATATATATATAGAAGAAAAAATTCTCCTTAGTAACAACCAGGCACAACTTTACACATGAATCTCAATTTGCATCTTCATCCCCGAGGGCCTAGAGGCCCACGTGTGCTGATTTTTGGTTGGATGGACTGTATAGGGTATTTGAGATGTGTACAGTCTTGCTTCACTGTGGGCTTCTAGATCCCACTTCGGTAGAGATATCTGGCCATATACCTTGCTGTAGTTTGTTGGTGGTCTATCTTGTATACGTTTTCTTGCTTTTCAGTTTAATGGCTGAGAAATAAGTATGGTGGGGGCCATTTCCTGGGTTCAGAACTACTATAAAGATCAGAAAGGGTGTCTTATTTTAATTTCTGTCAAAGTCCTTTGTCACCTGGAGGACAAAGTAAACCTGGAGGGGTGATGTGGATTTGTCTTGTGTGGCTGATGATGGTGGGTGTTTTCAGGTCTCTCTGAAGAGGCTATCATGGAGCTGAACCTGCCGACTGGTATTCCCATTGTCTATGAATTGGACAAGAACTTGAAGCCTATCAAGCCCATGCAGTTTCTGGGGGATGAAGAGACGGTGCGCAAAGCCATGGAAGCTGTGGCTGCCCAGGGCAAGGCCAAGAAGTGAAGGCTGGCGGGGAGGATACTGTCCCCAGGAGCACCCTCCCTGCCCATCTTGTCCCTCTGCCCCTCCCACCTGCACATGTCACACCGACCACATCTGTAGACATCTTGAGTTGTAGCCGCAGATGGGGACCAGTGGCTCCCATTTTCATTTTAGCCATTTTGTCGCCTGCACCCACTCCCTTCATACAATCTAGTCAGAATAGCAGTTCTAGAGCACAGGTTCTCAGTCTAAGCTGTGGAAAAGCTCCCCTTAGCCAACAGAGTTTAAAAGTAGTGACTTGGGTTTTTGCGAGTGCTTTGTTTACTAAGGACTTTGGGGAGGAACCATGCTAAGCCATGACCAATGAGGAGGAGCAACAGAGCCTGTCTGTCCCCATGAGCGGAGTCTGTCCTCTGCTCTTCTGCAGTCAGGCCACTGCCTGGGGGCTCTAGTCATTCCAGTGGAAGATGAATGTAACCTGCATGGTGATGTGACAACTATTTCCTCCCAGACCCCAGAGGATCTGGCTGTAGGTTGGGATCAATCCTGAATTTCGTTATGTGTTAATTTACTTTTATTAAAAAAGTATAGTATATATAAATAATACAAAACAATAACCCTTCTGGGGTTTCTTGTGGCGGTTGAAATAGTCCCACATGTGGTCATCAGAAAATAAGCCATTCCTCATACCAATATAGGATCAGCTCCTTGACCTCTGAGGGGCAGGAGTGCTTCCTGGTGTGTGTATTAGAATCCCTTCCTTCCTTGTTTCATGGCAGTGAAATGCCTCTTGGTCCTGTCCAAGTGTGTCTTTCACTGATTTCTGAATCATGTTCTAGTTGCTTGACCCTGCCACATGGATGGGTCCAGTGTTCATCTGAGCATAACTACTAAATCCTTTTTCCATATCAGTATAATAAAGGAGTGATGTGCAATAGCTTCTTGTGTGATGTGGAAGACCTTATCTGAGGAAACCTTAGCATTTAACTTTAAATGTCTCTCACTGCCCTAGTCCTTGTGTGGCAGTTTGTTTAGGACATCCAGTCACAACTTTACATGGTTGGTCAAAAAATGACGCATCTCCCTGGGGTTTTCACGTCAGCCTGGTGAGCTGAGGTGGCGGTGGGAGGCCCTCCTGGCCAAGCCCTCCATTCATGTTGCCCCCTGCAGCTCTTGCTTGGTGCTCCCCTGACTGGAAAGTCACATTCTGAACTCCATTGTATCCTCTTTAGAGTAAGTAAAGTCTGCTTTTTTTTTTTTTTTTTTTTTTCCTGAGACAGCCTCGCTCTGTCGCCCAGGCTTGAGTGCAGTGGCATGATCTCAGCTCACTGCAGCCTCCCCCTCCTGGGTTCAAGCAAGCCTCCCGCCTCAGCCTCCTGAGTAGCTGGGACCACAGGCATGTGCCACCATGCGGGCTTAATTTCTGTAGAGACGGGGTTTTGCCAAGTTGCCGGCCTCAGAATTTTTTTTTTTTAACTGTTTATTGTTACCAACTTGTAAACTTATAGTAAAGATGATCTCAAAAAGTGACTTAGTGCAGTGGAAAGGAGTATAATTTCATTATAAACACAACTGCCTTCTCCTTTGAAAAGATCACTGGAATACAAGAAATCCCATAAAGCTGGAGAAAGAACATTCCCTTTCCCTTCTGGTAGGAGCAAGTAACACCCTCCATCTGTTGAGCTCCTAATGAAGTTCCTCTGTGCCGCCCACTGGATGAGGGATATTACATATGTTAGCTCTAATCTTAACTCATGAAAGGGCTGGTAACTCCTGTTTAGAGAAGAGGAAACAGGCCCAAAGAAACATGTAAAAAGCACCAAATATCACACCACTTGGTACTGGGGCTGGGATGGATATTACTAGTGCAAGCAAATGAAAGTTCTTACCCAAAGATTTAAATACTTTCAAGCATCTTGCTTTTCAAGTTTAGATTTTCATTTGACCTACACAATAACTTTGAGTAATTTCAGTCTCCAAGAGCCTGGTGGGATGTTATTTTCCTAACCTGTGCAGAATTCTAGATCAGAAGTTGGTAATTTTGGCCAGCACAGTGATACACACCTGTAATCCCAGCACTTTGGGAGGCTGAGGAAGGAGGATCACTTGAGGTCAGGAATTTGAGACTGGCCCGGGCAACACAGCAAGACCTAGTCTCTACAAGCAAAATTAGTCAGGCATGGTGGTACGTGCCTGTAGTCCCAGCTACTCAGGGGACTGATGTGGGGGAATCACCTGAGCCCAGGAGTTTGAGTCTACAGTGAGCTATGACTGCACCACTGCACTCCATCCTGGGTGACATTTTGAGGCCCTGTCTCTTTAAAAATTGCATGTACAAAATAAAACAAAAAACCCAAGGCCAGGCATGGTGGCTGATGCCTATAAGCCCAGCACTTTGGGAGGCCAGCACTTTGGGAGGCCAAGGCAGGCGGATCACCTGAGGTCAGGAGTTCAAGACCAGCCTGGCCGACATGGTGAAACCTCATCTCTACCAAAGGTTAGCTGGGCGTGGTGGCGCATGCCTGTAGTCCCAGCTACTGGGAAGGTGGAGGCTGCAGTGAGTTGAGATCGCGCCACTGCACTCCAGCCTAGGTGACAAGCGAGACTCTGTCTCAAAACAAAAAAACAAAAAAAAAAAAACCTGGATGTGGATCTACAATGATCTCAATCTCAGTAAAATTTTCAATTATAGAAACCCTAACATTCAAGGTTAGGAAATAGAAGACAGAAACTGAGGTGGGCTGATTCTAAAGCTAACATTATGCACGGTCACTAAATACTGAAGACACAGGCTTCCTGAATAACATCTCAAGAAGTGACATCTCAGACTCATATTTCGTCGGCAACCCTCTCCATGCTTAACTTTCATCCCTTCCTCATCCCCAAACTTATGCCTTCATTTCTGCTTCTGCACTTAGCCTGGGCTTGTCTCTCTGCCTTGAATATCTTCACTTAACTTTTACGTTCTTTAATTTATTTTGATCTCACGTCACTAATCCTTTCCTGGCCACCTCATATGACAGTACTCTGTCCCACTTTTCAATTCAGATTTAACATTTCCTGGAGTACCCACTATATCAGTAATGTGTATCAAATACTTTTAGACATGTTATTTATTTATTTATTTTGAGACAGAGTCTCGCTCTGTTGTCCAGGCTGGAGTGCAGTGGTGCAATCTTGGCTCACTACAACCTCCGCCTCCAGGGTTCAAGCGATCTTCCTGCCTCAGCTTCCTGAGTAGTTGGGATTACAGGCATGTGCCACCATGCCCGGCTAATTTTTGTATTTTTAGTAGAGATGGGGTTTCACCATGTTGGCCAGGCTGGTCTCCAACTCCTGACTTCAACCCAACTTGGCCTCCCAAAGTGCTAGGATTTACAAGCATGAGCCACCATGCCCGCCTCACATGCTATCTGTATCACCACATGTGTCCTCAAATTTTCATTAAACCATAATGTACCTAAATGAAGGGGACGTATGTAAAGCACTTGACTCAGTGCCCAGCACAGTAAGTACTCAATAAGCAGAAGTACTGAAATGTCCTGACACCATTTAGAGTCTTTCTCTGCTTAAGACAACAGAAACTATAACATCCTTTTAGTAAAAAAGTTTTATCATAGCAAAAAATATGTATTTATAAGGACTATCAGGAGGGATAGGCTATTTCCAATATCACAGTTTTGTTTGTTGGTGCCTTGAAAAGATAAGATTTATTACTCAAGAGAATGAAATCCACTGATAGGTTCACAGAAACATGTTCCATTTACAGCGTAAACTGGCAGATTTTTCTGGAAGTGGCTGTTGGCCCACCCCAGGTGTTTGAATAAAGACAGCAGCATCTTGGTGTTATACTCAGGAACAGCTTACCCCCTTCCATGGGGTAAAAAGTGGCTTCTTAGGTCTGCAAGAATTCGGGTTGTACTCGGGCTACTTTCCGGAATTCTTTAGTGTGGGTCTTAGGGCACTGCATCTCACACCAGCTGATGGGAACCATCTGGATACCTGGAAGGGAAAAGCTGGTGGTGGAGCCCAGACCCCAAAGATTTGCCTGAGACTCCTCTTTTATGCTGGGTATGAAGCTGAAGTGCCACCAAGCTTCCTACTGAACCTCAACTCATAAAGAAAAAACTTTGTTCATTCTACTGACTTATGAAGTGAGTCCCCTGTTTCCTTGGATTTATATAAGGAGAATCAGGCCGGGTGTGGTGGCTCACACCTATAGTCCCAGCACTTTGGGAGGCCAAGGCGGGCAGATCATTTGAGGCCAGGAGTTTGAGACCAGCCTGGCCAACATGGCGAAACCCCGTCTCTACTAAAAATACAAAAATTAGCTAGGTGTGGTGGCGTGTGTCTGTAATCCCAGCTACTTGGGTGACGAGAATTGCTTGAACCCAGGAGGTGGAGGCTGTGGTGAGTGGAGATGGCACCACTGCACTCCAGCCTCCTCGACAGAGTGAGACCCTGTCTCAAACAACCACCACCACCAGCACCAAGCAAAAAAGAAAAAAATAATCATTCTAATCTCAGAAGGAAATATCTATAGCCATACTGCTTCCCAGATAAGGGAAACCAGGAAAAACAATGGATTAATCCCAAACCATAGCTCCAGGGAAACTAAGGATGTGGAAACAAGGCCATCTCACCTGACTCACTGTGGGCTACCACCACTCCCAGCTCATTCTCGGCAGTGGTTAGCAGGTAGTTGGACTGTGTGTCACCTAAGGAGATCTAGTCACATAACACTGGTGAAGGAAAATGAGGAGTTAGAAGTCTTCCCCCACCTTAGCCACCCGAGTTGTTCTTCTACTTCTTTTTTTTTTTTGAGACGGAGTCTTGCTCTGTTACCCAGGCTGGAGTGCGGTGGCGTGATCTCAGCTCACTGCAACCTCTGCCTCACGGGTTCAAGCCGTTCTCCTGCCTCAGCTTCCCGAATAGCTGGGATTACAGGCATGCGCCACCACGCCCAGCTAAGTTTTGTATTTTTAGTAGAGACAGGGTTTCACCATGTTGGCCAGGCTGGTCTCGAACTCCTGACCTCAGGTGATCCACCCACCCTGGCCTCCGAAAGTGCTGGGATTACAGGCATGAGCCACCACACCCGGCCTCCTTCACTTCTTTTGACAAAGGACCAGAAGTCTGCTGGGAATAAAGGATACCACTTTGGCCAAGACAATGTCACCTGGGCGGAAACTCTTATAAATTTCAACCTGTAAAGAAAGAACAGGAATGTTAAGTGAAAGCTCTAGACTGGGTCTGTATGAAACTGTGAACCCTTCTGGTAAAGCCAATCATCTACTTTCTAATCCTGGAGAGTAGAAATCATCATTACTCATGTCAAGTCAACAACTTTTAATTGCTTCTATAGTATTATCATACAAATGAAATTTTTTTTTTTTTTGAGATGGAGTCTCGCTCTGTCACCCACACTGGAGTGCAGTGGTGCGATCTCGGCTCACTGCAACCTCTGCCTCCTGGGTTCAAGCGATTCTCCTGCCTCAGCCTCCTGAGTAGCTGGGATTATAGGCGCGTGGCACGACACTGGCTAGTTTTTGTATTTTTAGTAGAGACGGGGTTTCACCACGTTGGTCAGGCTGGTCTTGAACTCCTGACCTTGTGATGCACCCGCCTTGGCCTCCCAAAGAGCTGGGATTACAGGTGTGATCCACCACACGCGGCCCTTTTTTGTTTTTTTTAAGAGGTGGGATCCCACTGTGTCACCCAGGCTGGAGTGCAGTGATGCAATGGTAGCTCACTGCAGCCTTGGACTGCTGGACCAAGGGATCCTCCTGCCTCAGCCTCCCAAGTAGCTAGGACTACAGGTGCGTGCCACCACTTAATCTCAAACCCCTGGGCTCAAGCAATCCTCCAGCCACATCCTCTCAAGCAGCTGGGACTACAGGCATGAGCCACCATGCCCAGCTAATTTTTAATTTTTAAAATTTTTGTAGAGACAGGGTCTCGCTATGTTGCCAGAGCTGGTCTTGAAGTCCTGGACTCAAGTGATCCTCCCGCCTCAGCCTCCCAAAGTACTGGGATTACGGGTGTGTGCAACCATGCCTGGCCTGAGATAATACTTTTAAGGGATTGAGATTCGTAAAGCCATTAAAAAAAAAGAACCAACCAACAACCTTGTCTTTTTCAGTTGCTCGGACATCTTCCTTGCTATAAAAAAAGAATTAACAGAAAGATTAATTATCTGTGAGAAAGAAGTTTTTTTTTTTTTTTTTTTTTTTTTTTTTTTTTTTTTTGAGACGGAGTCTCCCTCTGTCACCCAGGCTGGAGTACAGTGGCGCAATCTTGCTCACTGCAAACTCTGCCTCCTGGGTTCAAGCAATTCTCGTGCCTCAACCTCTCAAGCAGCTGGAATTACAGGCATGTCCGCCATGCCCAGCTAGTTTTTTGTATTTTTAGTAGAGATGGGGTTTCACCATGTTGGCCAGGCTGGTCTTGAACTCCTGACCTCAGGTGATCCACCCGCCTCAGCTTCCCAAAGTGCTGGGATTACAGGCATGAATCACCTTGCCCAGCCTGTGAGACAGAATTATTCTGTAGATTCCTAGTAAATAAAGAGCTACAATAACAGACAGAACAAGTCGTAAATGGGACACAGCTGCTACCCAGAGGAGCAGGGTGGAGAAGCATCCTCAGACCACATGGAGCAGCAGTATCAATACCTCCGATTAGATAAAGGCAGATCAGATTTGGCAAGAAAGGATAAGGAGTTTCATTGCCTCAGGGCTTGAACAGAAGCACTATAGCAAGATTCCCCAACTTCCGGTGGCCTGTTAGGAACCGGGCTGCACAGAAGGAAGTGAGTGGCAGGCAAGCTTCATCTGTATTTACAGCTGCTTCCCAATCGCATACATTACTGCCTGAGCTCCGCCTCCTGTCAGATCGAAGTGGGCATTAGATTCTCATAGGAGTATGAACCCTATTGTGAACTGCACATATGAGGGAGCTAGGTTGTCCACTCCTTATGAGAATCTAATGCCTGATGATCTGTCACTGTCTCCCATCACCCCCAGATGGGATCATCGAATTGCAGGGAAACAAACTCAGGGCTCCCGCTGATTCTATATTATGGTGAGTTGTGTAATTATTTCATTATATATTACAGTGTAATAATAATAGAAATAAAGTGCACCATAAATGTAATGCACTCGAATCATTCTGCATCCACCACCTCCATGGTCTGTGGAAAAACTGTCTTCCAAGAAACTGGTCCCTGGTGCCAAAAAGGTTGGGGACTGCTGCGCTACAGAACCACATCAAATCCTGAGGCTGGAAAGGGCCTCAAAAGTTAGACTATCTGCCTGGCAAGAAATGTTTGTCCCTTCTCAAGGAAGCCACACGAAATCATCATCTCACCCACAAATCTTTTCAATGTTTTATAACCTCTGAGTTCAATCTATATTAAATTTTAAAAAAAGTGCTTCCTAAAATGCCTTCTACTTTGTTTTTTTTTTTTTTGAGACGGAGTTTTGCTCTTGTTGCTCAGGCTGGAGTGCAATGGCATGATCTCGGCTCACCGCAACCTCCGCCTCCCAGGTTCAAGTGATTCTCCTGCCTCAGCCTCCCTAGTAGCTGGGATTATAGGCATGTGCCACCACGCCCAGCTAATTTTGTATTTTGAGTAGAGACGGTGTTTATCCATGTTGGTCAGGCTGGTCTCGAACTCCCGACCTCAGGTGATCCGCCCGCCTCGGCCTCCCAAAGTGCTGGGATTACAGGCATGAGCCACCATGCCCGGCCTGCCTTCTACTTTGGTTTGAGTCATCCCGACACTGCTAAACTTCAGCTTCACTCAATTCTTTTTGCTTTACTTTTAATTTATTTTTTTTTTGAGACAGGGTCTCACTCTGTCGCCCAGGCTGGAGTGCAGTGGTGCAATCTCAGCTCACTGCAACCTCTGCCTCCTAGGTTCAAGCGATCTTCCTGCTTCAGCTCCACAAGCAGCTGGGACTACAGGCACGCACCACCATGCCCAAGCTAATTTTTTTTTTTTTTTTTTTTAGAGACGGAGTCTTGCTCTGTCCCCCAGGCTGGAGTGCAGTGGTGCAATCTTGGCTTACTGCAACCTCTGCCTCCCGGGTTCAAGCGATTCTTCGGCTTCAGCCTCCTGAGCAGCTGGGATTACAGGCGCACGCCATGTCCAGCTAGTTTTTGTGTTTTTAGTAGAGAGAGGGTTTCACCATACTGGCCAAGCTGGTCTCAAACCCCTGACTTTGTGATCCGCCCACCTCGGCCTCCCAAAGTGCTAGGAGGACAGGTATGAGCCACTGTGCCCGGCTAATTTTTGTATTTTTTACAGAGACGGGGTTTCACCATGTTGGCTAGGCTGGTCTCAAACTCCTGATCTCAAGAGATCCACCCGCCTCAGCTTCTCAAAGTGCTAGGATAACAGGCGTGAGCCACTGTGCCCAGCCTTTGCTTTACTTTTAAACCCTCTCTCGTTAATATTTTCCTTTTGTCCTAGATCATCCATGTATTTTTTGGATACTACTAGGGGAGAATCAAAGCACAAAGAAGAAAGAAAAATGGGTAAGAGAAAAATAGGAATTGTAACTGTTGCTCAAAATTCTGGTGTCCTAGTCTATCCTAATCTTATTCCAGTTGCTAAGGTATATGTGACAAGGATACTTCTTACCGGATAGTTCCTCGAAAAGAGTTCTTAAGTGGCATGGACCCCACATACAGGATGTGTACTTTGGCAAAGCGTGAATTGATGCTAGAGACCTGTGGAATAGAGAAAAGATCAGCATCAGAGTATAAGCAGTTGTCAGCTCAAGGAGGCAGCAATAAACTAGGGATTACTAGGACTTCAGTGCAAGCAACCCTACTAAGTAGAGAATTTAAGACAAGTTAACTCCTACTTCTCTCTGCGTAAGTGACACATGTAAAGAGGAATAAGAGCCACTCTGGCCACCTGATAGAGTTACTATGGGAAACAAAGATGGTATGGTTTTTTTTTTTTTTTTTTTTTTGAGACGGAGTTTCATTCTTGTTGCCCAGGCTGGAGTACAATGGCGCGATCTCGGTTCACAGCAACCTCTGCCTACTGGGTTCAAATAATTCTCCTGCCTTAGCCTCCTGAATAGGTGGGATTACAGGCATGCACCACCATGCCTGGCTAATTTTGTATTTTTAGTAGAGACAGGGTTTCTCCATGTTGGTCAGGCTGGTCTCGAACTCCTGATCTCAGGTGATTCACCTGCTTCAGCCTCCCAAAGTGCTAGGATTACAGGTGTAAGCCACTGCACCCGGCCGGTCTTTTTTTTTTTTTTTTTTAAATCTTTTCACAACTTGCCCTTCAGAGGTATAGACTTTTTAAAGTATAGATGGCTAACAATTAAAAAAAAAAAAAAAAAAAAGAGGCTGGACACGGTGGCTCATGCCTGTAATCCCAGCACTTTGGGAGGCTGAGGTGGGCGCATCACTTGAGGTCAGGATTTCGGGACCAGCCTGGCCAACATGGTAAAACCCCATCTGTACTAAAAATACAAAACTTAGCCAGGTGTGGCAGCACATGCCTATAATCCCAGCTACTCGGGACGCAGAGGCAGTAGAACTGCTTGAACCCAAGAGGCAGAGGCTGCAGTGAGCCGAGATCGTGCCACTGCACTCCAGCCTGGGTGACAGAGCAAGGCCCTGTCTCAAAAAAAAAAAAAAAAAAAATCCAGGAATGGCAAAAAATAAAGTCTTTTGCTTCTCTGCAGAAAAAGGACTCAGCTTCAGATGTTCAAAAATAGGCCTCCTAATCATCCTCTGGCATCCCTGTTACCCAGACACAGGTAGAAACTATGTATTCAGGGAATCAGCTCAGTGAAGGAACTATGCATGCCTGAACTTGGCTGCCTTGATTATTATCCTAGAAATCTGTAAACCAGCACAGTTCAGTAAAACTTTCTGTGATGACAGAAAAGTCATGTGCTGACCAGTATAGCAACCACTAGCCACAACTGGCTATTGAGTACTTGAAATGTGGCTAATGTGACTAAGGAAATCAATTTTATTTTTTTCTTGAGAGACAGAGTCTTGCCCTGTTACCCAAGCTGGAGTGATCATGGCTCACTGCAGCCTCAACCCCTTCCAAGTAGTTGGGACCACAGGCACGTGCTACCATGCCTGGCTAATTTTTTTTTCTTCTTCTTCTTTTTTTTTTTTTTTTTTTTGAGACGGAGTCTCATTCTGTTGCCCAGGCTGGACTGCTGTGACGCAGGCTCACTGCAACCTCCGCCTCCCGGGTTCAAGCACTTCTCCTGCCTCAGCCTCCTGAGTAGCTGGGATTACAGGCATGCACCACCACGCTTAGCTAATTTTTGTATTTTTAGTAGAGACAGGGTTTCACCATGTTGGCCATGATTGGCCAGGCTGGTCTTGAACTCCTGACCACAGGTGATCTACCCACCTCGGCCTCCCAAAGTGCTGGGATTACAAGCATGAGCCACTGTGCCTGGCAATTTTTGATTCTTTTTGTAGAGATGAGGTTTCACTATGTTTCCCAAGCTGGTCTTGAACTCTGGGCTGAAGCAATCCTCCTGCCTCGGCCTCTTAAAAGTGCTAGAATTACCAGTGTGAGCCACTGTGCCCTGCCAGAAATAAAGTTATGTAGCTTGTGGCTATCATACTGGACACTGCAGTTCTGGCATGGTCATTATTTCAGTATTGAATGGGCATTCTAAGCATGGAGGTCAGGACCAACTTACCTTACAGGTTACAATAGCTCCCACATCTGGCAGTAACTGGGACTCTGTTTCTCTCACTACAGACACCACTGGAAGCTACAGAGGGAACAACAAAAAACTGAAATGTCCTGGCTAACACTTGGGTCAAGGCATTTGTGGCTTGAGAGTAATATAGGAATGTCTTGGTATAAAGGTGAGAGTTGGAGTATGGATTCATTTATAGCCCAGAGCAGAAGGCCTTAGAAATTTTAGGAAATAGGAGGACCAGGGGGCTACAGAATGCTGCTAGAAGACGTAAATCTCTAAACTTCTTCTTTTGTTGTTGGAGACGGAGTCTTGCTCTGTCGCCCAGGCCGGAGTGCAGTGGCACGATCTAGGCTCACTGCAAGGTCCGCCTCCCGGGTTCACGCCATTTTCCTGCCTCAGCCTTCCGAGTAGCTGGGACTACAGGCACCCGCCACCACGCCCAGCTACTTTTTTTTGTAGTAAATCTCTAAACTTCTAATAAGTTTGTTGGTGATTCTCTCGTAATTTCTTGGTATACAACTATATTGCCTATAATCATTGACAATGTTACTTTTTTTGTTTTTTTTTTTGAGATGGAGTTTCACTCTTCTTGCCGAGGGTGGAATGCAAGGGTGCCATCTCGGTTCACTGCAACCTCCACCTCCTGGGTTCAAGTGATTCTCCTGCCTCAGCCTCCCGAGTAGCTGGGATTACAGAAGCCTGTCACCATGCTCAGGTAATTTTTTGTATTTTTAGTAGAGATGGGGTTTCACCATGTTGGCCAGGCTGGTCTTGAACTCCTGACCTCCGGTGATCCACCCACCTTGGCTTCCCAAAGTGCTGGGATTACAGGTGTGAGCCACTGCGCCCGGCCAACAATTTTACTCTTTCCTCCAAAGTTATACTGCTTCTTTCTGTTTCTTATTTTATTGCACAAGCTGAAATTTCCACAAAAATGTTACATAATAGCGGCTATGCTTGTTTTCTTCTATTTTAAGTGAATACTTGCAGAGTTTTCTCTTTGAGCATGGTATTGGCTGTTGGTATAAGACAGATATTTTGAGCCTCATCTTTTATCAATCTCTCCGTTGCTCACAATGCTTCAGCTCTCCTGGCCTTCTTTCAGTTTCCCCAACTTACTAAATTCTTCCCACTTTCAGATCTCTCTTCAACCTGTTCTTTCTGCCAGAACTGCACTCTCTCCACCCACCTGACTCTTACCTACTCTTTAGATGATTCAGCTTAAGTATCACTTCTGCTGACTAGGATGGGTTTGCCTGTTACATGTTTTCAAGGTGCCCTGTAATATTCTTTCAAAGCAGCCACCACCTATGTAACCATATGCTCATTTGAGCATTTATTTGTTTACAATTGTGTCTGTGTGCTTTGATAGCAGAAACCAAGTCAGCATGGAAATACTCAAGTGATATCTATGAAACGAACAAACTCAGGACTGTTAAGAACATTCCCAACAATGACTGAATAGAAAGCCCCTTGAATCAGACAGCTTAAGTTACTTACTCAAAGCAGAATCAAGATCAAGTTAGCCAGAACCTAACTGTTCTAATTCTGAATCCTCTTTCTATTGTGCTCCTTCAAATATTGCTTATATGGTCCTGAGCTAATCCTGGATCTATCTCTAAAACTAGAAAGGTAGGTATTACTCACGCATTCAACATTTATTGAGGAGCTGCCTTGTGCTAGATACTGATGGTATGGTGGTAGGGCCTGCTTTCACGGACTTAGATTTAAGCAGTGGAGAAGTCTAGTGGGAAACATATACCTGAGTGTCTCATCATATGCTGACACAGTGCTTGGAAGAAAAGGAACAGAGTTTTTTGTGAGTCTTTAACAAAACAAACAAAAACAAAACACCCCACAAAACTCCTTTCCTCAATTGGTGGGTCCAGAAGGACTTCTCCGAGGTGATAGTAGAGAAGCTATCTAAAAGAGGTAGGAATTAAATAGGCCTAGGAAGATAGAAGCGTTCCAGATAGATGGCATGTTACAAAGGCTCTGTAGCAGGAGAAAGCTTGACGCATTACCGACACTGAAAGAAGCTAGTATGTTATAAAATGTTTTTAAAGGGCAAGCAGAGACTGTGATTATAACTTTTAAAAACAGAAAAGACAGTATGACTAGATTGCGTCAGTGAGGTGGAGATAGTGGCGCTAGATAAAGTCAGAGAGGTAAGCAACATTCATACAGTATGCAACTCACTGCTGGGCTGAGCTGGGCTGGGATGGGATACTGAGTTCGCATCTGCTTTTGTCCCAACCTCCCTCCCCGAGGGTCAGCAGCACAACCAAGCGAGATCAACACAACTAGTGTGTTGTGGTGGCTAAGTGCACCACAGCGGCGATACGGCTAGAAGAAACTAAGAGACCAACATTGTACCACTGAGGCACTAAAGACGCGTCCGCAGTGCCCATGCCCAAGGACTGGAACTCAAGGGCAGCCTAAGGGAAAAACAGAGAGGAGATGGCATGCCGCTTCCTTTACCGCGCCATTCTCGCTGCTCTTCATCAGACAGCCGGCAAGCGACGAAAAGATGTAGCCGTGGCGGGTGTAGGTGCCGCTGCCTGGGCTGCCCTCCTCCAAGTTACACAGACGTTCGCCTGCAGAAAAAATGCTGCATCTGTCACGGGCCCCCAGAAGCTGTAGGCCGTTTAGCCTTCTTGCTTCGGCCCCTATCCAGGACTCTGTACGGGAAGCGCTTACTTACCGGGGATGCAGTATCTCACGGGTGGCGCCATGATTGCCGCTGTCCCAAAACCCGGATGAAAACGAAGTCGATTTCTCATTGGCCAAACCCAGGCACAGTTCCGCAGTAAGACACGTGTCAATTGGTGTTCTTTATCCTTGCGGGTAAACTCCATTTCCCAGGTTACCTCGGGACAAATCCGGGGGCGGAACTTCAGAGCTCCACGCTTGCGCCTGCGCGTGTGGTTGAGGATGGGCTGGCGGCGGGTCCGGGTCCGCTGCCTGGCGCTGCGGACGGCGGGCCATGGTGGTTTGGATTGAGCTGGGCCCGGCCGGGGCGCCGAGTCGGAGGGGGTGGCAGTGAGCGGCGGCAGAGGCTGCGGGGCTTGGTTTGGCTGACTGGGGAGTCGGCAGGCGGCAGGTAAGGGCGAAGCCTCGGCCCTTGCTCCCCATCCTAGTCCCTTTTTCTGGGTAGGGCACTGCCCTGGGGCCTTGTCTTGAGTCCAGGTTCCTGCTCTCTCCTCGCCCCGCCCTGCGGGGCCGTGCCCTCCTCAGCCCGAGCGCACCTTCCAAGCAACCGTTACGCTCAGAGCAGGAGGGAAGGAGGTCAAGCGACCCAACTCGTCTGTTTCACAGATATGGAACCTCAGATTCAGAGACAGGGTTTGACTTGTGCAAAATGATCAAGATAGTTAAGATAGAGCCCAAACTGGAACCCACGGTTTTTGACTTCCAGTCCATCGCAGTTTCACCTCGCGGCTGTCATTGAGAAATAAAACCTTTTCCCGGTTTTTTTGTTTTGTTTTTGAGGAGTCTCGCTCTGTCGCCAGGCTGGAGTGCAGTGGAGCGATCTCTGTTCACTGCCACCTCCGCCTCCCGGCATCAAGCGATTCTCCTGCCTCAGCCTCCCGCGCAGCTGGGACTACAGGCGCGCGCCACCACGCCCAGCTAATTTTTGTATTTTTAGTAGAGACGGGGTTTCACCATGTTGGCCAGGATGGTCTCGATCTCTTGATCCGCCCGCCTCGGCCTCCCAAAGTGCAGGGAGTACAGGCGTGAGCCACTGCGCCCGGCCTTTTCCCGGTTTTTTAAACTGCAGCTTCCAGTCCTGCGGTCCGATCCTCTTCGCGGCCCCCCATCCCCACTTCAGTAAGCTTTCTCAGGTTGAAAAAGCCGAACTCTGGTTGTGTGGGCCCGTCATCAAAAGGTAAGCAGCCCCAAAATAAAGTTGTTAACTCTTTTTCTTCTCAGCGTGTTAGCCCAGAAAGGAGGTCTGCACATGAATAAAATGCTACTCTTTATTGATGTTGGGTATCTCCTACTTGAGATTGCAAACATCCTGAGAGCAGCGTCTTTGTCCAGATGACATTCGCCACGACTTTGATCTCAGTTCACCTGACTTCTGATGGCTTTGCCGTCTGTCCCTCCCTGTCCCCTCAGTCGACTTTCCCATTGGGAAACAGATGTGACTTAAAGCCATGGGAAGAGGGGAGTGTTGTGGCCAGCAATCTCCTCCAGTCTGGTGGCGGATGACCACTATGGCCTGTGACTATTACTGAGGGGTCAGAGTACTCGGGCTTGTGCTTGGGGTGGTAGTAAAGCTGCGCTTTGCTCTGTTTCCTCCCCTGTTCACTGAGATTACCCCCTTCTCCCCTACACACATCTTTTTGAATTTTGCTTTACCTCTATTTCTGGAGATGAAAAGTCTGGGCCAGGTGTGGTGGCTCACGCCTGCAATCCCAGCACTTTGGGAGGCTGAGGCAAGGGCATCACCTGAGGTCGGGAGTTTGAGACCAGCCTGACCAACATGGAGAAACCCGGTCTCTACTAAAAAAATACAAAATTAGCCAGGCATGGTGGCACATGCCTGTAATCCCAGCCACTCAGGAGGCTGAGGGAGAAGAATTGCTTGAACCCAGGAGGCGGAGGTTGCAGTGAGCCCAGATTGTCATTGCACTCCAGCCTGGGCAACAAGAGTGAAACTCCATCTCAAAAAAAAAAAAAAAAAAAAAAAGAAAAGTCTGTGTGTTCAGTTGCAGCCCACTTACTACATATGTAATTTTCCTGGCATCCCATACCCCATTAGCTAATGGAGAGAGGCCCTAGCCTCAGACTTTGTTCACCCAAATCTGTATCTGTGCATCTAGGAGCTTTCTGCTTACACGGTTGGGCTGATTTCTGGTTGGGCTTGTTTTCAAAAACGACTTCCAGCTCCTAAGTGCCATGATTTTAATAACAGTTTGTATTTCTCTCTTTATGAATCAGGAAGAATGATAACAGCAGACACTTATTTAGTGTTATCACATTGGCAGGAGTGTCCTTGCTGGTATTTGTAGGACAGATAAGACATCTGGCCAGGCTTTCCACTTCTGCATCCCTCCAGGTCATTCATTCAACAAATATTTATTGAGTACTTCCATGAGCCAGGTATTGTGCTAAGTGCTTTATAAACATTTCATTTACACTTACCAAATAAGTTTGCTCTTCATACCTGTGGGTTTCACATCGCTGATCCAATCCAACCATGGATTGGAAATATTTGGGGGCAGCTGGGCATGGTAGCTCGCTCACACCTGTAATCCCAGCACTTTGGGAGGCCAAGGTAGGCAGATCACCTGAGGTCAGGAGTTCAAGACCAGCCTGGCCAACATTGCGAAACCCTGTCTCTACTAAAAATACAAACATTTGCTGGGCGAGCTGGCAGGTGCCTGTAATCCCAGCTACTTGGGAAGCTGAGGCAGGGAGAATTGCCGGGAGGTGGAGGTTGCAGTGAGCCGAGATCTTGCCACTGCACTACAGCCTGGGCAACAGAGCGAGACTTCATCTCAAAAACAAACAAAAAAAGTGTTTATGTGTAGCATTTACTTTGTATTAGGTATTATGAATAATCTAGAAATGGTTTAAAGTATATGGGAATGTATGTATAGGTTATATGCAAACACTATGCCATTTTATATCAGATTTGAGCATCCATGGATTTTGCTATCTGAAGGGAGGACTGGAACCAATCCTTCTGCAGATACGGGGGTCGACTGTATCTGTATAGTTACAGAATCATAAAAGGTTAGAGCTGGAAGGGACCTTAGCATTTAATCCCACTCCCTCACTGAATGTGAACACAAGGAGATTGAGTCCCAGTAGAATTGAATGATTTGTCTGAGGTTACGGAACTGCTTAGGGACAGAATTGAACCCTAAAGAGTTGGGTAAATCTGGTCTTTGAGGCAGACATTTCCTGCAGCGCTCAAGAATTTAGGACGTGGTTAAGAATGATCTGAAAAGTGGAGAATAGAAGTTTTTTTTTTTTTTAAGACTAGAAGAGGTGTGATATATAATTCGAGTTTATTACAAACGAGGAATGCATTGGATTTGCATGCTATTGCTACAAAAAGTATTGTGGCAAATAGGAAACTCTCCATTACCTATAGAAAGGGAATGAACAGCAGTGTGGACAGTCCAAAAGCCACCTAGATTTGTTGTGGGGTAATCTGTTTTGTCCCACTCTTACATTTGATTGTGGGTGTCTACTATTTTAAAAATTCATGCTACAAGCCAAATCATGCTTCCAAACAATAGGGGTGGAAGTTTGAGATGGAGTCTCACTCTGTCTCCCAGGCTGGAGTGCACTGGCACGATCTTGGCTCACTGCAACCTCCACCTCCCAGGTTTTAGCGATTCTCCTGCCTCAGGCTCCCAAGTAGCCGGGATTAAAGGCACGCGCCACCATGCCCAGCTATTTTTTTGTATTTCCAGTAGAGACAGTGTTTCACCACATTGGCCAGGCTGGTCTCAAACTCCTGACCTCAAGTGATCCGCCTGCCTCGGCTTCCCAAAGTGTTGGGGGTACAGGTGTGAGCCACTGCGCCCGGCCTTTTTTTCCCTTTTCTACACTCCCCTTAATTCTTTTAGCTTCCTAGGAGGTGACAGGAACGGACAGTTTATCCTGGTGCTGAGCGTAGGTCCCTACTGAACTGTGCCTTCTCCTTCTCTGTGGGCCTTGTCTGCTGAGTTTCTTTTCACCTTAGGGCTTACAGGGCTTGTGCAAGGAGGTAATTAAGTGTTTTCTTTGAAAGGTCTTTTGTGGGGATGAGCCAGGGTGCAAGGAGAGTACAATACTCCAGTTACCGAATTGAAACCATCCCTGCAGTGGAGCAGCCTCCTCCAGTTTCTGTTGGGTTTTGAGCTACCTGTTAAATAAGTCAGTGGGATTGTCAAGGACAAAGCCCTCCCTGGCTGCCTCAGGGCAAAATCAGGTAATTTTTTTTCTGGTGAAAGTCTTTAATCTGCAGAACTGATGAAACTGTCATCGAAGGAATCTGTTAGCGCATCTGTGTCTTCTGTTCTGGTCATTGCCCAGGCAGCTGATCTCTTCCCATGGCTGTTGCATGAGGTAGAAACTGCATAGAGGAGACGGAGGCACTGGCAGAGGTGCCATAGAAGCAGTGAACTGGGAAGTCTGGTTGGGTAGCTTGGGGCTAAGGCAACAGCTGCAGAGAAGGTTCTTGAGTGTCTAATTAGACTGGGGCAGTGGAGTCCATCAGAGAGGTAAGGACCCGAGGCCTTCATGAATCAACATGGAGGTCCCCTCCCATTGACTCCTTCCTGTGTTCTGCTCAGAATACCTGGAGTTGTCTTGGCTACCATTTCCTTGGGGTGGGGCTGGGAATGGAATTGGAGACAAAGCATTTTCTGTCATGCAAGGGGTAGCTGGCTGTCCTGACAGGAGACAGGGAATCTCCTGCTACCAGGTTGAGTTGGCTAGCCTGTGACATCAGCCCAGAGGGAGTAGGAAGGAAGAGTATCTTTTGCCAAGACTTAAATAGCACCAGGAAATACCTCGGTGCAGGATCCACATGCTGTGTACTCATTCTTCCACTGGCTGTTCTTTGGTGAGGAATAATCATCTGAAGGTAGGTTGATGCAATAGGGCAGTCAGGAAGCCCTGGCAATCTCTGCTACAGTGGCCATGCCCAGAGACACAGTGGATAGCTTTGTCCATGTTGGCCACACTCCACCCAAAAGTCTGTCTACACAGACAACTCCTAAGGCTGCTTTGATTTGGAGTGGCCTTTCTCACCCTTTTCCTGTGGCCTGTTGCTTTAGGTGTGCATCACCTTGGATTTGCTGTGCAACCATGTGGTGTAATTTAAGTACGATTTCTGCAGGCTCAGAACCGTCAGTTTTACTCTCTTAATCTGGTTGGAACATTGGCATTGGTCAGTCCGTAGAAAAGTGAAGTAACCTTCCTATTTCTCATAGTTGGTGACTGTCCTAGCTGGGTCTTAGTCTTAGGTCTTTGCCCTCCAAGTGAGTACTCTAGGCCTTCCCACTAGCGGGGTAGGGAGGGAGGGCTCAGACTAGATTCTCACAATGGTGTGCTTTCATAGGAACCATGCGAGGCCAGCGGAGCCTGCTGCTGGGCCCGGCCCGCCTCTGCCTCCGCCTCCTTCTGCTGCTGGGTTACAGGCGCCGCTGTCCACCTCTACTCCGGGGTCTAGTACAGCGCTGGCGCTACGGCAAGGTCTGCCTGCGCTCCCTGCTCTACAACTCCTTTGGGGGCAGTGACACCGCTGTCGATGCTGCCTTTGAGCCTGTCTACTGGCTGGTAGACAATGTGATCCGCTGGTTTGGAGTGGTGAGTGATGTCCAGGGAGCAGGAAAAGGGGTGTTGTGGGGAGCAGAGGGACATGTCTCTCACAGACCCAACCCAGGTTTTGGAGGCTGGCCCTCATCCCCAGGGAAACTCCGAGTCTGCTTTGGGCATAGCTCTTGTGCCATGTCTCCCTGACCTTGCTGGTGTTGGCAGGTGTTCGTGGTCCTGGTGATCGTGCTGACAGGCTCCATTGTGGCTATCGCCTACCTGTGTGTCCTGCCTCTCATCCTCCAAACCTACTCAGTGCCACGACTCTGCTGGCATTTCTTCTATAGCCACTGGAATCTGATCCTGATTGTCTTCCACTACTACCAGGCCATCACCACTCCGCCTGGGTACCCACCCCAGGTGGGTCCTCACAGGAGCACTGGGGGAAGTTGCTGGCTATGGGAGCTGGTCCCAGGAGTGGGGACAGTACCTTGGTATGTTTTGAGAGACAGAACTGGTGCTGTCACAGTTATGCTCTCCCTTCACACAGGGCAGGAATGATATCGCCACCGTCTCCATCTGTAAGAAGTGCATTTACCCCAAGCCAGCCCGAACACACCACTGCAGCATCTGCAACAGGTGGGTCTTGGCTTTGCTCTCTGGGAATCCCAGCTGTGGTCCTTATGCTGTAGCCCTAGGGCAAAACCTAACCTTGAGTTTGCTAAGACATGGGTGAATCACCCATCATGTCCCAGGAGATGTGCCCTCTTCTCCTGACACCTCATCCTTAGGATGGTCCTGTGAGTTAGGCATTATTACCACTTGTGAAAACCGAGGTTTGGAGAGATGAGTTACCTTGTCCAACATCTTATAGCCATTAAACTGCGGAGCTGGGTTTGAAGCAAGGCCTGGCTGTCTTCAAAGTCTGTGCCCTTTCCACCTCAGCAGGATGCTGGTCCTTGTAGGGAAGGATTGGCACTGACATCTCAAGAACTTTGGCCACCGTAACAGAGCCTGTGTCCCTTCCTCACAGGTGTGTGCTGAAGATGGATCACCACTGCCGTATCCTTTTGCTTTCTCTTCTGCCTGAGGCCTTCTTTAGCTCCAGAGCACTGTACAGGGTTAATGGCCACCATTTTAGCATCACCCTGCAGAGAACACTGGAGTTGAGGAGTTGTGGGGGCTGACTATCTCCTGGGAGAGCAGGAAGCTCACACTCTAGGACAGATCTTCTTGGAGCAAGGAATCTTTTAACACCTCTTTCTTTTCTAGACTCTCATGCTAACAGCTATTGGATGGAAAGAGATGTTTGGGCTTCTGTGGTTGTTTACTGTGTACGCCAGATAGAACCATGGTCCCCATCTGCTGTTCCACACAGATGTTTGGCTAACTCCAGCTAGGCTGAAATATTGGCAGATTCATTTTACTGAAGGATTTCAGTTTCCGTGACTTCTTGGTGGGACCTGAATGCTCTGAAAAGCTTTGAGCATTTTCACCTCAACCTTGGGTGTGAACAGTCTTGTATTTTCTTGCCTTTGGAAAGTAGTTCTTAGTGACTGGAAGCCTGAGGCTTGGGTGATGTTGTCAGGACCCAGGGATGAACCCGAGGGGCCTGGACACCGCCTGAAATTGTGTTTGATTCTAGTCCTTAATCATTTCCCAACCAGCCTGGCTAAACAATTGTGTGGGCCACTATAACCATCGGTACTTCTTCTCTTTCTGCTTTTTCATGACTCTGGGCTGTGTCTACTGCAGCTATGGAAGTTGGGACCTTTTCCGGGAGGCTTACGCTGCCATTGAGGTGAGCTCGTCAGGAACAGGGCAGCTTGGTAGTGCAGAACTTTGGGATGTAGAACCTGTCCCTAAGGAATGGGGCTGGTAGCACCCCATCCTAGAGGCCTGAGAGTATAACCAGCACTGTTTTCCGTCCCCTTAGAAAATGAAACAGCTCGACAAGAACAAACTACAGGCGGTTGCCAACCAGGTGGGCTGTCCCCACCCCACTGCCTCCTGCTGCTCAGGCCTCGGGGTATAGAGTTGCTCAGGCAACTGGGGCCGACCTGCCCATGTAGTTGTAGAGGTTGCCGAGAGGCCACTGTAGACCAGATCAGGAGTGTTCAGGCAGGCTGGCTGTGGTGGGTAGACTAAGTGGCCTACAGGCAAGCTGGAAGCCCCTGGTATGTGACAGTTTTGGCTATCTATCCTGTCATCACCTCTCTTTGGGCCGAGCAAGCAATCCGCCTTGGTGATGGCCTGAGCAGCAAGGAGTCTATGTTAGTCTGTGTAATGGGGTTCCAGGGGACAGAGATCAGGCTGAGCCAGTCTGATCATCCCTTGCTCCTGGTCCATCTGCATCTGGATCATCCCTGCCCCCCAGTACCTTTTAGGACTCCTTAATCTGCTGAGCCCATCTTGGGCCCATATTGATTGTATTTCTGCTGCCCTTTCACAGTCCCTAGTGGAGCTCACAGTCCCTAGTGGTTCTCCCCACTCCAGTCAGTCCATTTGGGGTATGGTCTGGTCTCCTCTCTTGGAGATGCAGCTGCGCAGTGAAGGAGTTCTGGCTGGGGATTGGAGTGGCTTCCCCTGGAGCCCCATTTGTGTTGTCACTCTAAAGGCCCAGGGTCAGCTTCTCCTGTGCTTCACCATCCTGTCCAGACCCTGCTCTGCTGCCCAGTGTTTGTCCATGTGGTGATGCCGCTGGGCTTGGTCCACCCATCTTGGCTGCTACCCTGACTCCTTTGTGGCTTTACCCCGTTTTCTCTGCCTGGGTTTGGATCACTTCCTGCCTATAGGTGCTGGGGGCAGTTGCTAGAGACCCACAGAGCAAATGAGCCAGCTTTGCTGTTTTCTTTTTCTAGACTTATCACCAGACCCCACCACCCACCTTCTCCTTTCGAGAAAGGATGACTCACAAGAGTCTTGTCTACCTCTGGTTCCTGTGCAGGTATTTGTTTTTGATAGTTTTAAGGGAGGGGAAGCTTCAGAAAAAAAATTTTTTAGGTGCCCACACGCAGGCAGAAACCCATTCCTAAGTGAACTGCCACTGCTCTAGTCTAATTTAGGTTGGCAGAGAGCCAGCACTTTGTTCAGCATTCAGGGCAGGGAGCACTGAGGATATTGGCATTGCTTATTATTAAGCACACGGATACAAGTATATGCTTGATATGTAACCAAAGTAAGTTAAACTCCTTATTTAATCTTCATAGCACCTGTCTAAAGGTTCGGTGACTATTTATAGATGAGGAAAACTGAAAATTGGGGGCCAAGGGGCAGTGAAGTGACTTGTTCTATGATACACAGCTAATAGGAATATTAGCACTGGAATTTGAATTTCATGCCATCCCATTCCAACCCTGGGTGTTTACTACCTCCCACTATCTCCCAAGCATGGGTAGTTTAGGAAATATAGAACATTTTCTCAGCAATACAGACTTATTTCTCTATTCTCCTTTCCGCATACTCTCTTATTTTCCCTTAACAACAACAGAGGTGGAGTCTTGCTATGTTGCCCAGGCTAGACTCAAATGATCTTCCTATCTCGGTCTCCTGAATTGCTGGGACTACTAGGCATGAGCTACCATGCCTGGCTTCACATCATTTATTCTTAGGCCACGTTGATGCTTTTTCATTGATGCTCTTTATAGACATAGTGAAGTAAAAGTTTATCAAGGATATATGCTGGGAGGTGAGGAAGACTTAGGTAGAGAGATTCCAAGCCAGTTGTTATTGCTTAGCTCAATTTCAGACATACTTCCTCCAGCCCTCTCTAAACTACCCACCAGTCTTCGCCCCTCTTTTCTTAGTTCTGTGGCACTTGCCCTGGGTGCCCTAACTGTATGGCATGCTGTTCTCATCAGTCGAGGTGAGACTAGCATCGAAAGGCACATCAACAAGAAGGAGAGACGTCGGCTACAGGCCAAGGGCAGAGTGAGTAGGGTTGAAGGCTTGGGGTGGGTAGGTGGGTAACTGAACCTGCTCTCCTGTAAACAGAGGCCATGGGCAGGGCTGACTAGGGCAAGCAGTGTAAAAGGCCAGAACTACTCTACCTGAGCTTTAGCTTAGCCAATTTAGTCTCAAAAATTAGAAGTTCAAAGAAACGTGTTTTTCTTGGCTCCAGGTATTTAGGAATCCTTACAACTACGGCTGCTTGGACAACTGGAAGGTATTCCTGGGTGTGGACACAGGAAGGTAATGTAAGACACACAGACCAATGCTGTCCAACAGAACGCTGTGATGAGAAAGATGTTCTATGTCTGTGAGCACCTGGAATATGGCTAGTGGCTACTGTGTTAGCACAGTTCTAGACTCTAGGAATAGAGGTCATTGTTCATTTGAACCAGAGAGGCTTGAGGCCAATACTGTGTGGTTTTAAGTAACAGATGAGGCTTCAACATGACTACAGTAGAATCCTAGGAAAGCTGTGCTCAGGAAGGGGCCTCTGGGTGTAGGATACGGTGGCCACCAGTCACCTCTCACTTGGAGAGCAGTGTCTAGAGTTCAAGCCAATAATTTGTGAGATTAAAATAATCTACTTGTCATAGAGGCCCTAAGACAGTAACTGGAGCTAGCGCTCTCAGCCCAAGACAAGGGGAAACAATTTTTCAAATGGCAGTTACTGAGGTGGTAACAATCAGATGAGCAGACGTGCCTTCCCTCCTCCCTTTCCCATGTACATGACACTCCTATCACTGTGCTTACAGTGGACCTTTAGAAGTTTAGCTCAAAACCTTAAAAGGCCTTCAAAGCACCAAAAGGTACATTTGTTGGATAAAATTGGGTAGCAGAAATTAGAACTTTTGTTACTTTCATGATTGACACCGAGGTAGCTTCAGGATACCTTGATGTATGCTTGTTAAGGAATGATGATCGGGAAAGACCAAGAATTCTTGGAACTCAGAGACATTTCTCTCTTCTCTTCTAGGCATTGGCTTACTCGGGTGCTCTTACCTTCTAGTCACCTGCCCCATGGGAATGGAATGAGCTGGGAGCCCCCTCCCTGGGTGACTGCTCACTCAGCCTCTGTGATGGCAGTGTGAGCTGGACTGTGTCAGCCACAACTCGAGCACTCATGCTGCTCCCTATGTTATTTCAAGGGCCTCCAAGGGCAGCTTTTCTTGGAATCCTTGATCAAAAAGAGCCAGTGGGCCTGCCTTAGGGTACCATGCAGGACAATTCAAGGACCAGCCTTTTCACCACTGCAGAAGAAGGACACAATGTGGAGAAATCTTAGGACTGACATCCCTTTACTCAGGCAAACAGAAGTTCCAACCCCAGACTAGGGGTCAGGCAGCTAGCTACCTACCTTGCCCAGTGCTGACCTGGACCTCCTCCAGGATATAGCACTGGAGTTGGCCACCACCTCTTCTACTTGCTGTCTGAAAAAACAACTGACTAGTACAGCTGAGATCTTGGCTTCTCAACAGGGCAAAGATACCACGCCTGCTGCTGAGGTCACTGCCACTTCTCACATGCTGCTGAAGGGAGCAAAAATAAAGGTATTCGATTTTTAAAGATATGTAGCTTCTCACTCTCTGCCTCACAATAGGGCAGGGAAGGGGAAAGTCAGGGTCAAGACCTAGTGAGTAGGTGTTCTGGTCATGCTTCCTACACTTTTTTTTTTTTTGGAGACGGAGTCTCACTCTGTCTCTCAGGCTGTAGTGTAGTGGCGCGATCTCGACTCATTGCAACCTCCGCCTCCCAGTTTCAAGTGATTCTTGTGTCTCAGCCTCCCAAGTAGCTGTGATTAAAGGTGTATGCCACCACATCTGGCTAATTTTTCTATTTTTAGTGGAGATGGGGTTTCACCATGTTGGCCAGTCTGGTCTTGAACACCTGACCTCCAGTGATTCATGCGCCTCGGCCTCCCAAAATGCTGGGATTACAGGCGTCAGCCACCATGCCCAGCCTAATTTTTTTTTTTTTTTTAATTATTTGTAGAGATGGGTCCTTGCTATACTGCCAGGGCTAGTCTCAAACTCCTAGCCTCAAGCGATCCGCCTGCCTCAGCCTCCTAAAGTGATGGGGTTACGGGCGTGTGCTACTGTCCTGGTTACCCTGAAAAATTTTTGGCCAATCCCTGTCATTGTTATTCCAGTGACGCCTCTGGTTATGTGAGGCATATGTGGGGTGGGGGAAATATCTGACAGCCCCATTACCAAAAGAAATCTTTATTCTTCAGCAGGTACACAACATCCGCCAGCCCTGGTCCTCAGGGCCACGCTCATATGCACTCACCCCTCAGCAGCATATCGCCCCTTTTCTGACATATAAATGCAAGAGACCCAGGACCCTAGATCTTTCTTCAAACACAAGTGTCTCACACACACTTATTTTACAAATCCACTAGAAATATGGACTCTGATGTTCCTTGTACAGCCATGCAACAGAGGCCTAGCATTTGTGCTGTGTCTGTGGGAAAGGCAGTCAGAGGCCAGTGGTTTCCCTGCTTTGGGGAAGATGGCTCGATAGTTAGTAATCCCAGGTTAGATTGTCAGAACAGTCTAGGTCAGGACTGAGGGCTCAGCTGCCAGGGCTCCCCAACAGAAACCTGTAGGCAAAAAGAAAGTTGGCAGCATTAGTGGTGAGGCTCATCTTGGTCCCATCTCTCCCCACAACCTAGAAACTCACCACTCCCCCCTGGCTGACACTGCTTCCTTGCGCACCAATCTCTTCTTGTCATCCAGGGGTTTGGCTAAGGCCCGGATCACCTGTGGTTTGTACGGCAGTAGCTGTGGAGTCAGAGGATATAATCAACCTTGCTCTTCCAAGGCAACTGAAAGTACCGCTTTTTTGATTCTGTACAACTAATATTCTGAGGAAAGCAAAACATCTTTAGTGATTCCAAGCAATGTTAAGTGGCAGGATGGCCATTCTGTTACCTTCTGGGCCCAAGGAAAAGAATCCTTGGGCCCAGAATTACAAGATCTGTACCTTGTAATTCAGATCTGAATTACACAGCAGGGTGGCCAAGCCCACCTGACTAAGGCAAAAAGGTACTTATGTGTCTCTTGCGACGTTCCCAGGCCAGGGAAGGACACCTGAGGTACTTACCACAGGGGTGGGCAGGCGAGTGAGAGCATGCAGGCACTGCAGTGCGGCGATCCGGACAGCCTGGAACACAACCACAAGGAGGTGAGAGCATGCCCAGGGAGAAATGCTGGTGCCTAAGAGTTGCTGGGGCTCAACGCACCATGGAAGAGCTAGAGCTGAGGTTCAGAAACTTGGTGACGAGGGTGTCCACATGAAGACTCATGACTTGGGGTGCTTCCAGTAGAAGAGGCTGAAGGCAGCTGAGGGTGGAGAGCTGTACCACACAGTCAGGGCAGGACAGGGCCTCCAGCAGCAAAGAAAGAAGCTAAGGGGCAATGGGCAAGGTGGGGGATGGCCACATCATGAAGATCCTGGTTCATGTTCCCTCCCCTTTCTAGCCCCATCTGGGGAAGAATAGCTTTGTCCTTTGCTTAGAAGCTCTGCCTGCAGGACTTACCGTGGGCAGCTCTGGCAAGAGCACAGGCTTGGGCAGCCTGTTAAGTACATGAGAAAGACCCTTCAAGTAGTTTGGCTTCACATCTGTAAAAAATGGAAAGGCTTAGAGGAGAAATTGGACTTAGATATATAGCTTGAGAATTCAATTCCAATCTGTGATGAGGCTGAGACATCAGCCTACAAAGGGGTGAAAAAGCCCTTCACGCTCAGAATAAGCAAGATAGGCCCATCAAAGGAAGAAGTGGGACAAGAATCTAGAAGTTTAGTCTTCTAGGCACAGACCACAATATAGCTCTAAAGCAGCAAGTGGGCCCTAAATTATCTTAGGGAATGTGGCCAAGCAAAGGAGAGGTGTGTATATGTGGGGACTTTCTTTCAGACTCCTCACCTTGGGGAGCAGCATGGAAGCCTTGGACCAAAGCAGGCACATTATCTGTGAAGAACCGCTGGCGGAACATGATCCGCACTTCAGCATGGCCAGCACGAGTCAACACATCAGTGCAGTCAGACATGAGCAGAGAGAAGCCATCAGCTGCTGCTGGACCTAATTCTGGGTCAATCAGTAGGCCCATGAGCTGGAGAAAAAAGAGCCTTTGAGGTACATCAGGGAAGAAGGATCTTAAGTGCCAAAGATGAGGATGGGGCCGGGTGTGGTGGCTCATGCCTGTAATCCTAGCACTTTGGGAGGCCAAGGCAGGTGGACTGCTTGAGTCTAGGAGTCTGGGCAACATGGCCAAACCCAGTTCTTACAAAAAATACAAAAATTAGCTGGGTGTGGTAGGGTGCCCCTGTAGTCCCAGCTACTTGCGAGGCTGAAGTGGGAGGATCACTTGAGCCTACGGAGGTTGAGGCTGGAGTGAGCTGTGATTGTACCACTGTACTCCAGCCCGGGCGAGAGTGAGACCCTGTCTCCAAAAAAAAAAAAAAAAAAAAAAAACCAAAACAAAACAAAAAACACACAGAGGAAGATGGAAGTCCTTGGGAGGAACAGGAGCAACAAGAAAGTTTGTTTAGGTCCTGGGTTCTGTCTCCAGAAAGGACGTACCCGGGCTGTAAGGCAGGAGCTGAGAGGATGGTATCTGAGCACTAGGGCCTTTGTTACCTGTAATTGGAGACAGAGAGAGCAATTGGGGAATGACACTCAAACCCGAGAACCCTGAGACATAGATGTTTATGGTTTAGGGTCAAACAGGGACATTTTATTTAACCAGGCATAACTGCCTCTCTGGCTAACCAGACTCCACTCCAACTCCTTACCCAGAGAAGAAGAGTGAAGGCCTGACTACGACAGGGCCCAGAGCCCAGGCCAGCCTCCACTTTGTCCACAGCCAGCTGTAGGAATTCATCCAGCTGCTGCCCTAAAAAGGAGAGAGAAAATGCTGACAGAAAGGCTACACATTTTCCCTTTAACAATGAAGGATGCAAATCACTTAAGTGCAGAGCTCCCTGAGAAGCTGTTAGAAAGGGAAAATATCATTTTTGCCTGTGGACAAAATGATTGGACACCTGCATAAGAGCCTGGTATTCTCATAATACAGAGGTGCTGCCATTTGAAAAGAGAGGGTCATCTACTTCCAATAAAGAATGATCCACACTAGCCCCACTGTAGGGAGTAGGACGGCAGAACTAGACTCTTTGTGCTCCCTTTTCTTCTTAGGTACTATAAAGCTCTGCCCAACTGTGGTCTTGACGCTTTTCCCATGGGCAGTCCCAGGACAGTGCTTGAGCAGTTGAAGCCCTATTAATGTTATTAGCAAGCTCCTTTTAAAAAGAGAATGAGTACTGAGCTATAAGATTTCATGGGTAGTTGATTCTGGGAGGCTCCTTACATAGTCTGATCTCAGTACCTGCAGGGTGCTTGTTGAGGAGTCCTGCAAAGCACTTGGCAGCAGCGGTGGAAGAAAAGGGGCAGCTGTGGCAGCAGCTCAGTTCCAAAAGCTCCCGCATGAGTTGGTTCAGCTGAGGGATTTCCACCTACAGAAAACCTGGCCATGTAATGGACCCAGAGAACACTTGAACTCCAAGAGACCCAGTACACAGTGGCAGCAGGGACCGGGACGGATGAGAACTAACTTCTCTGGTGGGGGAAGTAAAAGATCAGCTTAGCCTGTGGCAAATTTCAGCCCAGAGTCACCTTGTCAAGGTTAAATAATGGTACTTCCCAAATGTGCTCACTTACATTTCGAGGCAGGGAGCAGACAAAGGCCATAAGCAGTGCAATCAGCCGCCTCTGCCCTGAGGAGCCATCCTATAAAGGAAGGAGAGCCCGATCAAGCCTGCCAGCAATAAGCTTGTCTGCCCCTCTACCCATTCCAGATTAGCCCTAAAAAAAAAAACCAGCTTGAAGGATGTAAGTTCTAAGACTGTTACCTGGAATGGCTGGAATCTGCTCGGGAAGCTGTTTTCAGGCAGAAAAGAGACATTGCCATCCAAGAAGAGGGGCACAATGTGTGTGACACTCTGGGCAGCTAACCTGGGGGCAGAGTACTAGGTATGACCAAGGAGCTAGGATTCTAAAGCAGCCCTCTCCTCCACAGACGTGCTTTTCAACCTGGGGTTTGAATTAGGATCACCATGTCAATGGGACATGCCCTGATCATTCATGCATTGAACAAATATTAATTTGGCACATATGTGCCAGTAATCATTTCCATTCAGGTTCCCATCTGGGAAGTCAAGGTATATTTTAAAATGCTCTACAGGTAATTCTTAAGCACATCTGTGGCTAAGAACCACTGGCCCATGGCTTCCCACCCTCATAGTCCATGGTGCTAAGAGCCCCTTCCTTTTGTTTTGTCAACAAAACTTACAAGACAATTAACTGCACCACATTTACATATAGGTAAAAGGACAGCTGACAAGGCAGCTACCTGTTGCTTCTTCCCAAGAATGCTATCCTTCTCCCTGGGTTCAAGCCACATCCATGATTATACTTACTCAGGGCTCAGGTGGGTCGTAGCAGTGCCAATGACAGACACCATGGCAGCCAACACCTCATCCTCCAACAGTACTTTTCTCAGAACTGAGGGCTCCTTCTCTGCAAAACACACACGCACACAATCACAAGACCATGACGGGTTCAAGAAATGAATGATTGGGTTCTGTCAGTACCACTGACTCGGGGGCTTGACTCTAGCCACGACAGCAGTTCTTAATCTGGCCTCTGGTAGTGCTGTAGTCCTGAGAATTAGCAGGGCACCAGAAACAGGAGGGTCTGACCTGGGGCCACAGAGCGCTCTTGAGAACTCTGCACAGTTCTTAGACTAGGCCAACAGTGGGAAAGAGGGATAGCTAAGATGAACATTCTTAACATAAGAAATAGAAATGTTGTCCCTGGTGTCCATGGAGATGCAAGGAAAAAAAAAATAGTAATGTTGGTCTCTGAAAAAATTAAAAACATGGATTTATCTTCATGGGTCCTTATTATTTATAGCAACTATCATACACTGAGTACTTCCTGTGTGGCAGGTACTATACACTATCTTATTTAATCCTTACCAACTACCCTGTGAAACAGTAATTTTTTTTTTTTTTTGAGACACGAACAGGATCTCGCTCTGTCACCCAGGCTCGAGTGCAGAGGCACAATCTTGCCTCACTGCAGCCTTGAACTCCTGGGCTCAGGTGATCCTCCCACCTCAGCCTCTTGAGCAGCTGGGACTATAGGTGTGCACCACTATGTCTGACTATTTGTAGAAACAGGGTCCCTTGTGTTGCCCAGGCTGGTCTCAAACTCTTGGACTCAAGTGATCCTCCCATCTTGGCCTCCTGAAGTGCTGGGATTACAGGTGTGAACCATGGCGCCAGCTTAGACGGTACTCTTTATCTTACAAGTGAGGAAATTGAAGCTTGGAAAGGCTGAATATCTTCACCTAAGTTAGCAAGTGGTAGAGTTGAGGATAAAACCCAACCAGGTGGGCTTGACTCCAGAGTCCAATTCTAAGTAAAGTAATCACATAGCACTTCAAGGGGAAAAGGTGTGCATTCTTTTGAATGTTGCTAACACTAGTGGATTTTGGTTCCTGCCATTGGTTAGGGTGGCACCCTTTGCTATGAAGTGAAATCTCACTCTGAGGACAAAGGATTCAAAATAAACCTGATGGTACAAAACACAGTACCACCAATACCCAGAGGGTGGTGCTGTTCAACACCAGCAGAGGGCAGAGTTCCCAAAAGCCAGGAAGGAGAGGTGGAAAGTTACCTGGCATAGAGGCCTGCACAGCCAAGGCAAGCAGGCAAGGTATAGCTGTCTGGTGGAAATACCAGCAGCTCTCAGGGTCCTGCTGACATTTTTCTGCCATCTGTTTGAGGCTCTGACAGACAGCAATAACGTCACTGGATTGTGCAACCATATTCCCTGTTGATGAGAAAGTGTTCTCTGTAAGGTTTGCTTAAAAGCACTTTCAGGTGTTTCCAATACACAGCAGATGAGAGGAATAAAGATGAGTGACTGAAGAGACCAAGAGTGCCTTATTAAAAAGCTGAGTCACTTTATTCTCCTGGCTGTTCTTTCTGATCTATTCAGACTTCATAGTTGAGACTTGCTCTGTCCCAGGCTCTGCAGCAGAAGCACTTGTATATATTCTCTCTTTATTTTTCATAACAACCTTAGAAGTATCATTTCCCTCACTCTATAGAGAAGGACATGGAGGCACAATGAAATAAATGATCAGTGGCTTTTCCAGGGTCACAGGAAGTGCAAAGTCAGGAATCAAGCCCAAGTTATAATCCAAGTCTAGTTATTCATTCTACTATGTAACAGCTGCTGGATCAACCATAGTAGGCCTGAACGTACCCACAGGGCAGGCTGCTGTCACTTTTGCATTGGAGCAGTGCTTCTCAAACTCAACGGTCTACGAGTTACCAGGGTACACTGTCAAAATGCAGATTCTGATCAGTGAGGGCCTGAGATTCTGCACTTCTAACAAGCTCCCAGATAACGCCCATGCTGCTGGTTAACAGACCATCTTTTGAGCACCACGGCCTTAGGGTGATGCCTCTCAATTCTGATCCCACATGAAAATTACCTAGGTACTTTTTTTTGGAGACAGGGCTTCACTCCTGTTGCCCAGGTCAGGCTGGAGTGCAACGGAGTGATCTTGGCTTGCTCCAACCTCTGCCTCCCGGGCTCAAAGTGATTCTCCTGCCTTTCTCCTGCCTTAGCCTCCCAAGTAGCTGGGACTACAGGTGCATGCCACTGCTCCTGGCTAATTTTTGTATTTTTTGTAGAGATGTGGTTTCGCCGTGTTGCACCGGCTGGTCAGGTCTCAAACTCTTGAGCTCAAGTGATCCATCAGCCTTGGCCTCCCAAAGTGCTGGGATTACAGGCGTGAGCCACCACACCCAGCCCGGCACTTTTTTTTTTTTTTTTTTTTTGAGATGGAGTCTCACCCTGTTTGCCCAGGCTTGAGTGCAACGGCACGATCTTGGCTCACTGCAACCTCCGCCTCCCGGGTTCAAACGATTATCCTGCCTCAGCCTCCCGAGTAGCTGGGATTACAGGCGCCTGCCACCATGCCCAGATAATTTTTAGTAGAGACGGGATTGCACCATGTTGGCCAGGCTGGTCTCGAACTCCTGACCTTGTGATCCACCCGCCTTAGCCTCCCAAAGTGCTGGGATTATAGGCATGAGCCACTGCGCCCAACCGTTTTTTTCTTTTGAGTTTCACTCTGTCGCCCAGGCTGGCCAGGCTGGAGTGCAGTGGTGCAATCTCAGCTCACTGCAACCTCCGCCTTGTGGGTTCAAGAGATTCTCCTGCCTCAGCCTCCCCAGTAGCTTGGATTACAGGCGCATGCCACCATGCCCAGCTAATTTTTTGTATTTTTAGTAGAGACGGGGTTTCTCCATGTTGGCTAAGTTGCTCTCAAATTCGTGACCTCAAGTGATCTGCTGGCCTCGGCCTCCCAAAGTGCTGAGATTACAGGCATGAGCAGCGGCCCTGGCCGGGTACTCTTAATAGTACTGTTGCCCAAGTCCCATCCCTCCTCAGAGACTGATTCAGTTGGAGGCAGGCATCAGTATTTTTTTTTTCTTTTAAAAGAGCTGATTCTGTTAACTCTTATGTATAGCTACAGCTAGAACCACTGCCTTAGAGACTACAGCTTCCCATTCAGCCCAGTCTGTTGGTGGTTATTCCTAGTAGTTACCTCTGTTCACCTGCCAGAGATGCTGCAGCAGCAGAGGCAGTGTCTCCTTGACGATGCTGGGATGTGTTGATACAGCTGACAAGGCTTGCAGACAGCACAGATGCCGGGAGCACTGGGTGGGCTCATCTCCTTTAGTCAAATTTGACTCCCCTGAAAGCAACCCATGAGATGAAGGTTCACTGTGTGATAGCAAGCACGAAGGTCCAAAGCCTTGCTGGGAAGGGATGGGCCACAGAGGATTAGAGACACATACCTACACGCAGCTCCTCAGCGAGCTTGGGTACGAGGTGGCTGCTGAAGGCCACAGGGTAGAGAGCAGCCAGGGTTCCTGATGCTTCCAGTGCTGCCATCCTGCTGGAGGCGCAGAGCAGATAAGCATTGGCTGAGCCTGGGCTCACAGCTCTCTTGCCTACGTCTGATATTAGGCAGATTCAGGAATGTGAGCTCCCAACACCTTGCTAAAGAGCAGAACTCAAGTACCTACACCACTGAGCTGGACATGGCTTCTTACAGCCTAAGAAGAGAGCAGTTCTACATCTCTCCAACTGGTTAGCAGCCAGTCTAACACAGAGCTCACCTCCCCTAAGGAGAGCCAAGGGTCAGAAGCACAGAGCCCTGGTCCTAGCTTGATCTGTTGCTGCCAATACAGAGGCAGGGAACAGCTTGCTGTATATCTCACTGCTTTAAATTCTCACCAACTCTGGGAATCCTCCTTCAGGAAGCTCAGTCTGTACAGGTGACCCACTGCCAGCTCCAAGTCCTCAGAAGATAGGAGATCTGTAGTTAGAAGGGAACATGAATCTCATCTTTCTTCCCCTGCAGCCATCACAACCCTTCCAAGCTCTTATTAGGAATCCCAAATCATCCAGAGTTGCAGTAAGAAGAGGATAGTAAGGCTGCTTTTCACCAAGGCAGCCTTACAAGAAAAGGACCAATATTTTCCTCTTCTCTCTTTCCCTTAAGATGTACCTGGCTGGGCACCCAAGACTGTGAGTGTACGGATGCCAACAAGCTGAAGCTGGGTGCTGGGGTCTGTTAGAGCCATGAATACCAGTGAGCACAGCTGGTCCTTGAAGCCATTCAGAGGCCTTTGATCTAGGGAGAGACAGAGGCCAGATTAGAAGGAAGACACTGCATTCCATATCCCTGACTAAGCTGTGATACACAGCCAACCTGGGGTAGATTTTTTTTTGAGACAAGGTCTCTGTTGCCCAGGCTGGAGTGCAGTGGTGCAGTCTCGGCTCACTGCAGCCTCTGCCTCCCAGGTTCAAGCTGTTCTCCTGCCTCAGCCTCCCGAGTAGCTGGAATTACAGGCATGTGCCAACAGGCCTGGCTAATTTTTGTATTTTTAGTAGAGACAGGGTTTCACCATATTGGCCAGGCTGGTCTAGAACTCCTGACCTCAAGTTTCCCGCCGGCCTTAGCCTACCGAAGTGCTGGGATTATAGGTGTGAGCCACCATGCCCCGCCTCCTGGGGCAGATTTAAAGAGCTTAATCCATTGGGTATCCAGGAAGCACACTGAGAAAAATAAACAGATCTCATCCATCTCATCTGTTAAGTGTTCTCTTGTGCTACAACCTCAGAACAGGACCACTGTTCTAGACTACTTTTCCACAGCACTCTTTGTCCTGCTATCCTTTATAGGCTGAAGTGTTCAACAGTCCCCAGAGCACTGCAATGGAAGGCAACCTCACCTTTGTCTTCATAGCTCCATTTCTGCTGCAGCTTCAAGAAACCCAGGAGCATTTCAAGGATTGTCCGCCGCTGGCTGCTCTGTAATGTTTCAAGGGGTACTGGAGTCAAAGAATATTTTAAAGGATTTCAATCCTGCTACTCTGGATGTAGGGAACATCCTTTCTTTCTTCCAAGAGATGGGGGTTTTGCTATGCCACAGCCAGGCTGGAATACAGTAGCATGATTATAGCTCACTGCAGCCCCGACCTCCTAGGTTCAAGTGATTCTCTCGCCTCAACCTCTTGAGTAGTTGGGACTACAGATGCGTGCCACCTTATCCAGCTAATAAAATTTTTTTTTTTTTTGTAGAGATGTGGTCTTGCCTTGTTGCCCAAGCTGGTCTTTAAATCCTAGCCTCAAGTGATTCTCCTGCCTTGGTCTCCTAAAGTGCTGGGATTACAGGCATGAACCAGCATGTCCTGCTTGGCTAATTAAAAAAAATTTTTTTTTTTTTTTAGAGACGGGATCTCACTTTGTTGCCCAGGCTGATCTTGAACTCCTGGCTTCAAGCAATCCTCCTGTCTTGGGAGAATGATCCTTTTATGCATGAGACAGGGAAAAAGTGAGTAAGGGAAGCAGCAGCAGCAGCTAATGGGAGCAAAACCCAACGTCTACTATGTTGGCCCAAGCTAAAACTTAGCTCACTCTCTGCGAAAGGGAACCTAGCACACAGGTCTCATCATTTCCCCCAAAGATTCTGCTCCCTTACCTGACTGTGCTTGTGGAACTGTTCCAGCAGTAAAGGCAGTACATTGCTGGTGACAGAGTCACAGGCCCGGGCAGATGCACCTGCAGCTGCCTGCAACAGCTTGGCACTAGGCCACACCAGTTTCATGTCCGGTTCACACAGGTGGTGCCTGCAGTCTAGAGAAGCAGCACATCACAGAGCTGGGGAGGAGGCCAAATGGTGCCTGACTCCCCTACAGTCCAAAGAGGTTGGAGACTGAGACCCATGACAGTTTGCAAGCAGTTAACACTCAAATTGTTTTCAATTCAAAGTAGGGCTGTCGCCCCCAAATCACCAAATATGTTGGGGCTAAACAATAAAGGTCACTGGCCCTTAAGGAATGTCATTTGTTTTTTTTTTTAAGAGATGAAGTTTTGCTCTTGTTGCCCAGGCTGGAGTGCAGTGGCGCAATCTCAGCTCACTGCAACCTCTGCCTTTTCAAGCGATTCTCCTGTCTCAGCCTCCCGAGTAGCTGGGATTACAGGTGTCCACCACCACGCCTGGCTAATTTTTCTATTTTTAGTAGAGACGAAGTTTCACCATGTTGGCCAGGCTGGTCTTTAACTCCTGACCTCAGGTGATCCACCCGCCTCGGCCTCTTAAAGTGCAGGGATTACAGGCGTGAGCCACCGCACCCAGGCAAGGAATGTCGTTTCTATTGTGCTCACTCCCCTTCCTGGCTGCCACGGCCCCATTACCCTGTAGAATGTTGCTAAGGAAGGAGTCAAGGAGGTCCTCAGCATCAGCCCTCAGCACAGAGCGAGACAAACACGCAGTCAGGGAGTGGAGGGCCGCCAGGCCCTCTGCCTCCACCCGCTCACTTGCCGTCTGGAACACCTGTCAGGGAGGGATCCCATGGCTACTGAGGTGAGCCTGCACCAGATGAGACCCCACCATCCACTGCCTATTTCCTTGTTGGAAAGGGGAGTGAGAACCTCTAGGACACAGAAATGGAAATTAACACCCCAACTGAGTGTCTTCTCAATTGGTGTGTTCTTACCAAGTCCTTAGTCACACTCAGGACAGAGACACATACTTTGAGAAACAGAAAGCCAACTCTGAGCAGTGGCTCTGCTCACCTTTCTACTTACCATGGTGCCAGAGGCACCATGGCCTGCACTCCTTGCCACAGAAGGACAAGAAGTGGGTAATGTGCAAAGGTGATCAGCTGCTCTTACCAAGCAGCTGACCGTCACATAGGGACTCTCTCTCTTGTCATTCAACTAGAATTATGTCCCCCTACTTGCCTCCTGAATAACCAGGCATTATACCTTGGCCCTGGGGATGACAGAGGGAAAAGGACAGGATGTATTATTTCCCCTCATGCCTGACAATTGAGAGTTAACAGTAGTGAGTTTATCTGAGTGACACTCACCTCTCTGCGGATAGAAGCCCAAAGGCTGGGGAGGAAGTCCTTCAGTTCCTTCTGTCCATACACAGCACAGCAAGCATTCTGCCAAGGAAACCGCTGCTATCAGTTATGTACACACTCAGACACCCTAGGATGTGCAGGTACCTCAGCATAATGGCACCTGAAGGAGCCCTGGTCTCAGCAGAAAAACCAGTTAAGATTTTTAACAGTCCTACTCAGGGAACAGAGAAGTAGGAGATAACCCTGGTTGATAAAATAGAAGCCTAAAGAGGGAGTCCTAGTCAGCCTTTCCTCAGTTACTATGGGATGGGACATGACAATATGCAGCTGGGGGCTTCAGGTCGACACAAAGGCCCAAATCCTGGGTATCCTCTTCTGAGGCCCATGAACTGTTCCCTGGCTATTCAAGAATCTATATCCTTTAGTACCCAACTTGTCAAAAGGTAGCTGGGTCCTGCAAGGAGAAAAATCACTCACCAGAGTCTGTAGAGAATCCAACTTGGCGCTCAGAACCTCAGAATCCACTTTTTCAATCAACAGGGGCAGCAGAAACTGTGGGACAGAAGGAAGATCTTAAGCCTGAGATGGGTGGTGTGTCAGTCACATCAAGGTCAACCATGTCCTTGCCATTAGTTCCCAAAAGCAGGTACTACATCAAGGAGCTGTACTCAAGTCAGGAGCTATGACTGTAAGCTAACCTTCCTGCCAAGCAGTGACCAGAGCCCCACTACCTCAAAAACAGGCAAGATGACAAAGTTACAGGATTTTAAAAGACAGCACCATATAGGGATTGGGTTTATTTATTTTATTTTTTTGTGTAGCGGGGACGAGGTCTCCCTATGTTGCCCAGGCTGGATTTGAACTCCTGGGTTTAAGTGATCCTTTCCACTCAGACTCCTCCCGAGTAGCTGGAACTATAGGTGTGTGCCACTGAATCCAGCTCTGGATTATGAAGAGATGGTAAAGTTTTCTACATCGAAGGTCTGAAGATACCTGCCACACAAGACACTTGCAGGGTGTCATGCCCTAAAATGTATACCAGATCTTTTTTTCTCCATGCTTTTACTGCTCTTTCTTCAGAGCCTTCTATGGGCAGAGGCTATATACCCTAACCTTGGCTAGACCCACCTCAGCGAATCGTGGTGTAGAAGCCAGCACAGCACGAAGACTCAGGATGAGGTCTTCTCTCTGGATACCATGGGGATCATTAGGTGGCTGGAAAAGGGAGAAGGGCTGTGGGTTTGTGTAACATTTCAGACCACCTTGAACACAGGCTCGAACCTGGTAACCCTGCAGAACAGGGTGATACTCATACCCAACAGGGAAGATAGTAAGATAATGAGGCCCCAGCAAGAAGACTTGCTTGATCTTAGGTATTCCTTGGGAACTTTTGTCTTTAGGCATTTTTTAAAATCTGATTACACATTTTCTATCATTTCACCACTCAGAAATAAGCATGCTTAACTTTCTGGTGTATTCCTTTCTTCTCTGATATATATTGTTACTATGTGCTAGTATATACTGTTTCCATATAAAATATATATATACTTAAAAATCATTTTGTACATGTGGTTTTTAAGTTTTTTAACTTAACACATTAAGAACATTTTTATGGTATTATTCTTTCATAGCATTAGTTTTAGTGGCTATGATTTCATTTTGTGGTTGTACCAGTTTATCTAAATAATTCCTTGTTGATGGACATTTCCATTTTTTTCACCCTTATAAAAAGCTGTAATTCTGAAAACAGAAAGCCTTGATGGTTTCTGTACCAAGACGACAGACTGAAAACATAAATCAGGTTTTCCTTTTCCTCTTTGCAAACTCCACCAAAAACATAGTAAAAGAAGGGATTTACTATTTTTTTTTTTTTTTTTTTGAGACAGATTCTCACTCTGTCACCCATGCTGGATTGCAGTGGCTTGATCCTGGCTCACTGCAACCTCCACCTCCTAGGTTCAAGTGATTCTCATGTCTCAGCCTCCCAAGCAGCTGGGGTTACAGGCGCGCCAACATACCCTGCTAATTTTTATATATTTTTTGTAGACATGGGGTTTCATCATGTTGGCCAGGCTGGTCTGGAACTCCTGACCTCGAATGATCCACCTGCCTCAGCCTCCCGAAGTGCTGGGATTACAGGCGTAAGCCAGCGAACCTGGCCTGTTTCTGTTTTCATGATTGGACTTTGGTAGAAAAGACAAAACTGTGGAATTCTCTTATAAAGTAACAAAAAGACAGAGGTACAAAATAGAAAACAAAAGGTCAGAAAATCAGAGGTCCAACAAAAGATTAATGAGAGTTCCAAAATGAACAGAGAAAAGAGAGGGGAAGAAATCATCAATTAAAGAATTCAAGAAAAATTTACAGGACTAATGGACACGAGTTACCAGATTGACAGGGCCTACTAAGTACCCAACACAGTGCATGAAATAGACCAATACTAAGGCACATCACTGTGAAGTTTCAATATATTGGGGTGAACCAAACATCAGTTTCTAGAGAGGAAGAAAAAAATGGTAAATACAAAAGTTTATGAAACAGAAGAAATTCAAACTTCTCCACAGCAAATGAAAACTAGATAACTAGGCTTATTTATTTATTTGAGATGGAGTTTTGCTCGTTACACAAGCTGGAGTGCAATGGCACAACCCTGGCTCACTGCAGCCTCTGCCTCCAGGATTCAAGCGATTCTCCTGCCTGTCTCCCGAGTAGCTGGGATTACAGGCGCATGCCACCACGCCCGGCTAATTTTTTTGTATTTTTAGTAGAAATGGGGTTTCACCATGTTAGCCAGGCTGGTCTCGAACTCCTGACCTCAGGTGATCCGCCTGCCTTGGCCTTTCAAAGTGTTGAGATTACAGGCATGAGCCACCACGCCCAGCCAATAACTAGATTTAAATGTAGCAATGCCTTCAAAATCTTAGGAGAAAATAATTTCCTTTTTTTTTTTTTTTTTTGGTGACTGAGTCTGGCTCTGTCTTCCAGGCTGGAGTGCAGAGGCATGATCTTGGCTCAATGCAACCTCTGCCTCCCCAGCCCAAGCCATCCTCCCACCTCTACCTCCCGAGTAGCAGGGGCTACAGGCTCGACCACCACGCCCAGTTAATTTTTGTATTTCTTATAGACAAGGTTTTGCCATGGTGCCCGGGCTGGTCTTGAACTCCTGAGCTCAAGCAATCCACCTGCCTCAGCCTCCCAAAGTACTGGGATTACAAGCGTCAGTTACTGCACCTGGCCTCTTTCTCAGGTGCAATCATAGTGCACTACAGCCTCAAACTCCTGGCCTCAAGTGATTGTTCTGCCTCAGCCTCACAAGTAGCTGGGACTGCAGACATGTGCAACTGCATCCAGCTAGAATTCCCTCTTTATTTATTTATTTTTTTTGAGATGGAGTTTCACTCTTGTTGCCTAGGCTGGAGTGCAACGGCGTGATCTCAGCTCACTGTAACCTCCACCTCCCAGGTTCAAGCAATTCTCCTGCCTCAGCCTCCCAAGTAGCTGGGATTACAGGTGCCTGCTACCACGCCTAGCTAATTTTTGTATTTCTAGTAGAGACGGGATTCCACCATGTTGGTCAGGCTAGTCTCGAACTCCTGACCTCGAGTGATCCACCTGCCTCGGCCTCCTAAAGTGCTGGGATTACAGGTGTGAGCCACTGCGCCCAGCGTAGAATTTCTATTCTTGAATTACATGCCCGTACTGTCAAAAATGAGAGAAAAGACTGAAGACATTTTAGGCTTACAAATCTAAAAATTCTCACTTCTTCATACATTCTCTCAGGAAAATACTAAAGGAAGTACACCACCAAACTGAGGGGGTAAACCACAAAATGAGGAATATGTGAACTTAGGAAACAGGAGATCTGATCCAAGAAAAAGGATAAGGGAATCTAGGATGATGGTGAACGAAGATCCAATATCTACTCTGCATTAGGAGTAAAAATCAACCTGTTGACATTGTTTGGCTAAGAATGGTTTTAACATTTTTAATGTTTGAAACAAACCAAAAGAATATTTTGTGACAAGTGAAAATTATATGAAATTCAAAGTTTAGTGTTGATAACAAAAGTTTTATTGGGATATAGCTACTGTAGCTGTTCCTGTGTCTAAGGCTGTTTTTGTGCAGTAACAGCAGAGTTGAGAAGACCATATGACCCACAAAGCTACTGTCTGGCCTTTTATAGAAAAAGTTGGCCAGGCATGGTGGCTTATGCCTGTAATCTCAACACTTTGGGAAGTCGAGGCAGGTGGATGGCTTGAGCCCAGGAATTCAAGACCAGCCTGGGCAACATGGCAAAATCCTGTCTCTACAGAAAAATACAATTAGTCGGGAGTAGTGTCGTGTGCCTATGGTTCCAGCTACTCGGGAGGCAGGGGTGGGAGGATCACCAGAGTACCAGAGTCCAGGGTGGTGGAGGCTGCAGTGAGCTGTGATGGTGCCACTACACTCCAGCCTGCCTCAAAAAAAAAAAAAAAAAAAGGAAAGAAAAAGTTTGCCAACGTCTTCTTAGAGTGAGCATATAAGCATAGTGAAGAAACTGAACCTTAAACTCATCAGATCCACTATGATGGCACACAATACTGATTTGTGGCTGGATATGTGGCTCACACGTGTAATCCCAGCACTTTGGGAGGCCGAGGCAGGTAGATCAGTTGAGGTGAGGAGTTCGAGACCAACCTGGACAACATGGCAAAACCCCATCTCTACTAAAAAATATTAAAAAAAAATTAGTCGGGCATGGTGGCACGTACTGTAATCCCAGCTATTCAGGTGGCTGAGGCACAACAATCACTTGAACCCCAGAGGCAGGGGTTGCAGTGAGCAAGGATTGTGTTACTGCACTCCAGCCTGGGCAACAGAGTGAGACCCTGTCTGAAAAACAAAACAAAACAGAACAGAACCAACAACAATAAAAACCCTGATTTGTAAGACAATAAAGAATATTTGTAACTCAAATAGTTACACTAAAGCCAAGTGCCTCTGTTTTAATTAATATCTTGATAAGAGCTTTCTGTTTCTGATAGACTGCAGTGCAGAACAACATACAAAAATCTGCTTGAATGAGAGAAACCTTCCTAATATTATCTATAAGTTTATTTTGCCTAGATTGTCTCTGTGAAAATAAACAGCTGTGAACAGTGATTGTTTCTAATGGGAAAATGGACAGTAGCAGTAAAGGGGTATGAAAGAAGTTTAATTATCTACCCTTTAAATGCTGAATCATGCTCATTGTATAACCTTTCAAAAAAACGGATGAAATACTGTTCCTCTCCCCCAAATTATAAATGCACATATTCTTTGACCTAGCAATTTCTTTTACGAATTTATTCTATCATTATATCCATATGTGTGAAAGTTGTAGCACTGCTCATAACAGCAAAAGATTAGCAACAATCCACAGAGGACTAGTGAAATTAATTCGTTATTTCTGGCCAAAGGAATATTATGCAGCCATAAAGAATGAAAGAGCTAACTTATATACTGACATGGAACACTCTCCAAGACATAGTGTTCAGTGAAAAAAGCAAAGTACAGGAGAAGTGTGTGTGTGTGTGCACGTGCCCACATGTGCACACACTGATTTTAGGGGGTGGTGGTAAAGCATTTGCTTACATATAGATGAAAAAGCTCTGTAAAGATACAAACATAACTGATAACTTGGTTGATTATGGAGAAAAAAAGATGGTAGGGAGATTTCTCACCCTTTCGGACTTTGAATCATAATCATGTGAATGAATTACCTTTTCAAAACCAACACAAAACACAAAATAAAACAAAGTAAAGGCTGGGCATGGTGGCCCATGCCTGTAATCCCAGCACTTTGGGAGGCCAAGGCAGTTGGATCACGAAGTCAGGGGTTCAAGACCAGCCTGGTCAAGATGGTGAAACCCCATTTCTACTAAAAATACAAAAAAAATTAGCCGGGCATGGTGGCGGGAGCCTGTAATCCCAGCTACTTGGGAGGCTGAGGCAGAGAATTGCTTGAACCCAGGAGGCAGAGGTTGCAGTGAGTTGAGATCGCACCACTGCACTCCAGCCTGGGAGACAGAGCGAGACTCCATCTCAAAAAAGCAAAAACCAAACCAAAACAAAAAAAAAAACCACACACAAAAAACCCAAAGTAAAAACAGAAGAATGTGGTAGCTGAACCAGGATCTGTCAAGATTTCAAGGGTATAGGGTTAGAATAAGAATTGTGATTATGAAAGAGATGAAAAGATTCATTTCAGGAGAGAGATGGTCCCCAGTAACATAATGTCAACTGAAATAAGCTGGTAAGAAATTTCCTACAGCAAAGATGGTGGTGTCATTATAAAGGCAGTGAGAGTCAATATGCTGTTTGGCATGCTGCAATAGAATGCCTTTTATTTCTTTCAAACCACTAATGCTTGTAGCACACACACCCACACGGTGATGAAACTCTTGAGTATTTGGCAGTAGAAGGGAACTCAACTGCAGAGTGGGAGGAAGGCCCAAGAGGGTCAGAGCAAATACCTTCTCTACACTGTGCACAATTGTGCCTTCTTTGTTTTGTCACTTTGTTTCTATAGCCTGAGATGCCCTGTCCAACTCCAGAATCATATCTTATGCATCCCTCACAAACCAGCTGAAATCATATCTTAACTGTGAAGTCAGTTCCTGCCTACTCTAGCTCACACGGAACTCTTGTCTTCTCTGAACAGCTATAGTACTACTCATTTTCCTACCTAATCTCCTATTGTTACTTAAATGTTTCAGCCTTCAAGGGCAGGGACAGTGTTTTGCAATCCTGTAGCCTTCAGCACTAAATACAGTGTTAAGGAGCTTAAGAATTCCCCCCAATACATGCTGCTTTGAATCATTCCTCATATGTCAAATGCTTTTCCACTTCCTAGTTTATTAAAATATAAAATAATGAGGGCAGGGATGTCTATTTTGGTGACCTGTACCCTCAGTGCCCAGAACAGGGCTTGGCACATAGCAGATACTCAACAAATATATGATCAAACAATGAAGGTGCTACTTACAGGGGTAAAATCGATAGGGAAATAACAGGATGTCACTTCAAACAACTCCTCCACAAAGGGTCCTGTGGCGACAGAGAAAAAATGAGGTTGGTTTATTAGCTTCATTCATCTGATAAAGCTCCAATGAGCTAATCATGGCTACCACGATATACCCAGGCTATAGTCCCTGGAGATGAGGTCATGGACGATGCGGAAGGCCACCAGAAGATTACGGGGATCCTTTTCCCCATCCATCACCTGGATGAAGCCAAAGGTGAAGTCAGCTCCTAGGCTCTTTAGCTCTGGGGAGGAGAGAATAAGGTTACTATACTGTCCCACAGCACAGAAAGTATGGGCTTTCTCCTAGCCTGTGTTCTCCCTCTGCTATCACTGCCTCCCCTTTCTCTTCAGGGCTGACCCTTTTTCCATTCCAAGAAAGTACTCAGTGAAGAGATGTGCAACAATATACACATTGCTGTGGAGGTAAGAATTTAAAACACTGGCTCAAACAAACTCTACCCTTCCTTTACTTTACTGGGGAGGGAGCGGACCCCCCCTTTCCCTTTATCATTCTCTCTCAGGATACCAGCTCTTCTATATAACCCCAGGTAAAATGAGTCCTACTAATAGGGGAAAAAGTAGGATGTGCTTGCTTTTGACATTTCCCAGAAAGCTCTGCCTCTTACCTTCTTCCCGGGTTCGCATAAAATTGGTGATGATATTGTAGACTGTGTGTCGGTCCACCTGTGGCAGGGACTTGGGGGTCGGGGAGAAAGAAGTGAAGAAAATGCTCAAAGAATACCTCAGCTGACACAGCTAGTTCCTGCTTCATAATCTCTAAGTGAACAGTGCTCTTTATACCAGTATAAGATCAATCTAAGAGAAACTACAGAGAAAGGGTATGGCTATTGACTCAGCAGCACAGCAGTGGTGCCAATAATTCAAACCTGCCTGATGGATGGATGCCTTACTTTCTGTAGGTATAAGAGGACACAGGTCAGATCTAATGGCATGCACCCCTCTCCTTGTCCAATAACAAAGATGAGCATATAAACATGCTGAAGAAGAGCATATAAACATTCACAGGATCCAAAAGAATTCAGAACTTAGAAGGCAATAATTTTTGCTATTGAATCCCAGTTATGTCAAGGGGTGGAGAGAGAGGAGAATACCAACATGACTGTTATCCCTCACCTGTACATGCACTTCCTGGAAGATGGCTTTAAGCACAGAAACAGCCAGCCCTGGGGGCAGGGCCACACACAGGCTCTGGGGGAGAGGAGAAGGTATGTGAACACTGAAGGAATTGCAGCATGGCCTCTAAGACACAACCCTACAACAGGCCTAAATAGCTACTGTAAGAATCACAGCATCCTGGTTGAGGAAGAAGCACTAATAGTGAGAATCTTTCTCAAGCTGATGAGTTCTCTGCAGCTCTTTCCAGCTGGCTCTGGTTTCCAGTCCCCCAAAGTACACTTTTACTCTGTAGAGGGAAAACAGAAGTAGAGCTGGTAACACTAATTTAGTCCCACACTTGGGCACCTGCTCCTCAGCATGTGAACCATCACACCCAAAGCACAAGGAGAGAACTAGACAAGGGCTCCCTTGAACAAAGTTATGTAATGAAATGAAGGAGAACTCACAAGTGCCTTCAAACCCTGCAGGACAGATGGGATCACAAGATGATGGTCCTTCAGCCGGTTCTCATAGAACAGTATCAGGTGTACCACTGCACAAACCAGATTCAGCCATTAGTTGACATAGGCACGAGAAGGGCCCAACAGCTTTGTTCCTTCCCTGAGTCTATAACAGTTGTTTCTGTTTGGGTTCCACTACAAATTTTCTCTTTCACCAAGAGACATGTCCTATGCCTTCCCATTTGAAGGTAGACACCTGATCAGTTGGGAAAATAGGGGAACATTTCTTAATATCCATTCTCATACAGGTCCACAGTAAAACCCATTCTCAGCCCAAAACTGCCTTTCTACAGAACTAGAGTTCACAAATTTTTTCCTAAAGGGTCGGACAGTAAATATAGGCTTACAGGGTATGGTCTCTATCCCAACTACTCAATTCTGCTGTTTTAACAAAAAAGTAACATAGACAACAGGGAAATAAATGAGTGTAGCTATGTTCCAATAAAACTTTATAAAAACAGATGTATGATGTGTTTTTTTTAATGTGTGACATCTTATAAATTATTTTTTTCTGTGTATATATTTTTAAAGTTATATAGATGATATTATACTAAACACAAACACCCACACACATATACCCCCAAACAGGCTGTAGGTTGGGCATGTGGTGCTTGCCTACAGGGAGGCTGAGGTGGGAGGATCATTTAAGCCCAGGGGTTTAAGGCAAGCCTGAGCAACACAGTGAGACCCTGTCTCCAAAAAACAAATAAAAGGGGTTCCCTCTCTCGGCTTGGGAGCCCTCCCTCCCTCTGCCTCTATATAGGGAAGATTCTTCCTTCTCCCTTCCTTCTTGCCCCTTCTTGCCTATTAAACTCTCCACTACTTAAAACCACTTCATGTGTGTCGGTATCGTTTTATCTAAACCAGCATGAGGACCAAGAACCCTGGTGTTCCTCCACTCATTGGAGCCGTATCATTTTGGTGTGTTGGCTGGGAAAGGAAATTCGTTCATCAGACTGAAGCAATCAAACTCCAAATGGTACTGTAAACTGAACCACACATCGACACGCCATTCTTCTGAGGACCCTTGGATCAACCCCAGGAGGGGCCCTTGCTGCTGTTCCCCATTCGATGCCCCTTTTCAGTAGGAAGTAGCCAGAAGGAGTCATCACCCCAGACCCCCTAACAGCAGTTAGTGTGGCATCTCTACAGGGGGGAATGTTGTAGGAGTTATTAAGAAATTATTATGTGCTGCATTTGCCCCTTGAGCCAGGTGGATGTTTACTGTGTGTTATATAACTTCCTGGCTCCTTCACTGAACATGCCTAGTCCAATATTTTTCCCCAGTCACTCACATCCTGGGATCCAGTGTATAAATCCAATATCATATGTCTTGTGCATAATTCTTCCAAAGGATCTTATTTTGTGAACTATATCAGTAGTGTACATTACCATATAACATAAAAACATCTACATATAAACAATGCAACCAACTATCCAAGTGTTATATCAACTAAAACCCCCAATAAACCTTGAACAGTTAAGAAAAAAAAAATTATTTTAGGCAGGTAGAGAGGAAAAGGGGTCCTTGGGAAGTTTTTGTTTTTAAAAGCATCTCCAGAAAAGTTTCTTGTAAAGCCCTGGCTCTTAGTGCCAGGCCGCAACCTTTGATATGCAAATGAAAGCCATTAGAAACTGGGTCTACCCAAATATGGCGATTCCCATGGCCTTCCTGCCCTTTCCCCACGTTCCTGGCAACATGGCCACCCCGACGTATCCCCACATGTGTAGAATATCATGGTGCCCTGCATTTGCATATTAAAAGGCTAGGGTAGGAGGGCCAGCTTTTTTGCCGGCTATGTGAATGACATGCCTAGTCAAACCAATCCACCGAGCCCTATGCAAATCAGACACCGCCTCTTCCAGCTTCTGGATATATTACCTAGCTGGTATCTGTGGCAGGCGGAGTTCCCTCTCTTGGCTTTGGAGCCCCGCTCTGTCTGTCTCTGTACAGCGGAGCTTCTTCCTTCTCCCTTCCTTCTTGCCCCTCCTCGCCTATTAAACTCTCTGCTCCTTAAAACCAAAAAAACCAAAAAACAAAACAAAAAAACCAGGCTATAGTTTGCCTACCCCTGCTATACAAGATAAATAAGTTGCTGGCCTTTTTCCCCCTCAGGACCTTAAAGCATGCTGGTATTTCATTACTTTTCCTCTTTACCTATGAAATACTGCTCTGTTCATTTTATGGAGTGGGAAAAATACACTGAAAAAACAGTCTAAGGCTACATTTCAAATCCATGTGTCTTTTTTTTTTGAGATGGAGTCCCGCTCTGTCATCCAGGCTGGAGTTCAGTGGTGTGATCTCGGCTCTCTGCAACTTCCATCTCCCGGGTTCAAGTGATTCCTGCTTCAGCCTCCCAAGTAGCTGCAGGCGCCCGCCACCATGCCCAGCTAACGTTTTGTATTGAAATCCATGTGTCTTGTGTCTCAATTCTAATCATCTCTGCCACATATACCAGTGAGGAATGAAGACCTTGAATTAGTAGTTCATAGATACTTTAAGCCCTCCCTCCCTGCCTGTAAAGTTGGCTTGAATAGACATGGGAGACCTGGGCTCAGCAATCCAGGAAGACATTCCTATCAGTGACACCAGTACCTTCCTTCTCCAGGAGCAAGGTGTGACAGTGGAGTAGCACCTGTGACAAAAGCTGGATTCCTCGTGCCCGAGTTCGGGGTTCTGGATTCTCTAGAGAGGACCTGGGGGAAAACAGGATAGAGAGAGCCTGCAATTACCCAGTTCAAATGTTTGAAGAAATAAATATTTTACATTAGTCATACTCACCCCCTGGGCATGGAAGCAGAGCCAAGCCCTGTTAAGAGTAAAAACAGCCCAGGAAGGTGTTCCTGAGGTAATGGCATTACAGATACCAGTAAGGACAGAAGGCTTAAGAGCGATCCTCAGACTGATGTGCCATCATTTAGAGGCACACTTGACACCAAGAGCCAACAGAGGTTTCTGCTTCCAGGTACCCCAGCTTGGCACCTAATAAGCACTGTGCTTACTCTTTTCTCCCCAGTGGTATGATTGTGACATTCCTCTGAAATACAGCTTAGCAGCTACCCACAGGGTTTGAGAGATGATTGGCAGCTGCAGCTTCCACCAAAACAAGGAGAATACGTGTATTTTTATAAATTAATGCTAAGGAAAAAAAATTGCTCAGAATCACCACCAAGTTTCTAGGGTAAAAGAAAACATGAAAAACCAAAACTTTATAACTGGAAAGTTACAAAGTAAGATGTCCAGAATATAGCTTTAACTAGTTAACTAGGTAGGATTATTGATATAGGAGAAGCTGGACTGAAGCAACAAGGAAGTGACTTATCCTCAAAATTGCTCTACGGAGATTATACTGAAACATACTAGAAATAATCTAAGCAGGAACAAGCAGAAAGTGGAAGAGTTCTGGCCATGACAGTTGTATTGAACCTCAAGGGTAAGAGTGTATATAACTAAGAGTAAGGGGACAAAAATAAGGTCACTCTTAACAGGATCCCCAGGATAAAAACCTGTAGAAAGGTTTCTACTCAGGAAGTAGAAAACTGTGCATTCAGGTTGGGTGTGGTGGCTCACACCTGTAATCCCAGAATTTTGGGAGACAGACGAGAGGATCACTTGAGCCCGGCAGTCGCAACCAGCCTGGGCAACATAGTGGGACCCTGTCTCTACAAAAAATACAAAAACTTAGCTGGGCATGGTGGCACAAGCCGATAGTCCCAGCTACTTGGGAGGCTGAGGTGGGTGGATGGCTTGGGCCCAGGAGATCGAGGCTGCAGTGGGCCACGATCGCTCCACTGCACTCTAGCCTGATTAACAGAGTGAGACCCTGTCTCAAAGAAAAAGAAAAAAAGAAAACTACGCATTTGGAGAATTTAAAAATGGAACAAGGCACACAAATGCTCATAGCAGCATTATTAGGAATAGCCAAAAAGTGGAAACAATCCAGATGTCCGTCCACTGATAAATGATTAAATAAGATGCATATCCATAAAACGGGAATATTATTCAGCAAGAAAAGAAATGCAGAACTGATGTGTGCTGCAACATGGATGAACCCTGAAAACATGCTAAGTGAAAGAAGCTGGCAACAAAGGTCACGTGTGTGATTCCATTTATATGACATTTCCAGAGTAGGCAAATCCATAGAAGACAGAAAGTAGATTAGTGATTGCTGGGGGTTGGGAAGAAGAGGGAAGGGGAAATGACTGCTAATGGGCGTGGGTTTCTTTCTGGAGTAATGAAAATGTCCTCAAAATGACTGTGCTGAGAATTGCACAAATCTGTAAATATACTTTTACAAGTCATAGAACTGCACATTTTAAAATGGTGAACTTTATGATATGTGAATCATACATCAATAAGGCTGTGTGTGTGTGTGTGTGTGTGTGTGTGTATATATATATATATATATATATACACACACACACACACACACATATCTTTTGAGATGGAGTCTCGCTCTGTCACCCAGGCTGGAGTGCAGTGGCATAATCTCAGCTCACTGCAAGCTCTGCCTTGCGGGTTCACGCCATTCTCCTGCCTCAGCCTCCCAAGTAGCTGGGACTACAGGCGCCCGCCACCACACCCGGCTAATTTTTTGTATTTTTAGTAGAGACGGGGTTTCACCGTGTTAGCCAGGATGGTCTTGATCTCCTGACCTCATGATCTGCCCACCTCGGCCTCCCAAACTGCTGGGATTACAGGCATGAGCCACCGCGCCTGGCCTATATATATTTTTTGATGGGGGTCTCACTCTGTCACCTGGGTTGGAATGCAGTGGCATGACCTGTTTACCGCAACCTCCACCTCCCAGACTCCAGTGATCCTCCCACCTCAGCCTTCCGGGTAGCTGGGACCACAGGCGCATGCCACCATACCTAGCTAATTTTTTGTATTTTTGGTAGAAACAGGGTTTCACCTTGTTGCCCAGGCTGGTCTTAAACTCCTGAGCTCAGCCAATCCACCTTCTTCGGCCTCTCAAAGTGCTGGGATTACAGGTATGAGCCACCGCACCCAGCCAATACTGTACTGTTTTTTTTTTTTTAATGGACCAAGGCTACCACAATGTGAGCAGAAAGGCCAAATAGTCTGTTATGTGGAAGAAATGTGTAACAGTGACTGTGTTTTTTAATTTCCCCCAATTTTCTAGTTTTCTGTTTTAGAGGACATGCTGTCACAATTAACAACTCTTACTAACAAGACTTGTCAATTTAAATGGTCTATACCAATTATGAAATATGAGGAAAGTAGGCATTAGACTACAAACACATACTTCCTCTAAGTGCTTAGAATCCCAAGCTGTAACACTGCTTCATCAGCTGTTTCCCAAAGCCTTTCCTCCTAGTAGGGATCTGCAGCAGGGTCAGCCTCCTGGGAACTCCCCACACAGGGCCCACAGCTTGTTCTAAGTCAGGTCTAGGCAGGCTAGCATCCCATGGAGGTAGGTGGGTCTACAGATGCACAAATGAATCAACAACAGCTGATGGCCTTCAACCACGTACCTCATCCCAAAGCCGTGGGCTGTGCCAGGAGTTGATGTGGCCTACAGGCTGTGTGCTCCCAAATACTAAAGAAGCCTCAGCCAGATAGCATAAAACTTTTTTCAGGAGAAACAATTCAAACATACAGGCTTAGACTGAGGTACTAATATGGAAGGGGGCTGCTGGGCTACAGGACAAATTCAGGCTCCAGGAAAGCAGCAATGCGCAAAAGTAACTTTTCAGAATACAGTCAGAGTTGGAGAAGAACATTCTATAGCAGAGGCTCTTACCCAAGGGCTTCCACAACTTGTAACACTGTATAGTTGCCAGATTTCACATCTGCAGGAAATAAAATAAATAAATATGAAAAAAAAAAAAACCTACCAAAGGGTTGAATAACACTAATTATAATGTTTCCTGCCTGCTCTAGGCTTTGTACCTGGGGGCCCACTATACTTGCCAAGAGCCCTCCTAGATGAGAAGCAGCATTGCTGTAACACTTCAAATATGCAGCTTTGTATAAAAATTGAAAAGAAAATAAATATATCATTTGTGAATGACATGAGCGTATATCCTGAAAATCCAAGAGAAATAAAAAAATTACAAACAAAATAATTTGTTAAATTAGCTGGATACAAAATATTATGAAATTTAAAACCTTCATATATATACATATACACAATAGCCTGTAAAATGATACAAGGAAAAAGACCCTGTTTATAATAGCGAAAAAAGAAAAAAAAAAACCTGGATATAAACTTTTTTCCTCATTTTTAAAAATCATAGTAAAATACACTACATAAAAACTTTTGTTTTGGCTGGGCGTGGTGGCTCATGTCTGTAATCCCAGCACTTTGGGAGGCGAGGTGGGCAGATCACGAGGTCAGGAGATTGAGACCATCCTGGCTAACATGGTGAAACCCTGTCTCTATTAAAAATACAAAAAATTAGCCAGGCGTGGTGGCATGTGCCTGTGGTCCCAGCTACTCAGAAGGCTGAGGCAGGAGAATCGCTTGAACCCTGGAGTGCAGTAGTATAATCACAGCCTCCCAGGCTCAGGTGATCCTCCCACCTCAGCCTCCCCAGTAGCTGGGACCAAAGGCATGTGCCACTACCCCTGTCTAAGTATTTTGTATTTCTTTGTAGAAATGGGTTTCGCCATGTTGCTGGTCTTGAACTCATGGGCTCAAATGATCCTCCCATCTCAGTCTCCCAAAGTGCTGGGATTACAGACGTGAGCCACTGCGCGCGACCTAGACATAAACTTAATAAAAAAAATGTGAAAATCTGAATGATGAAAATTTTATTTATTTATTTATTTTTGAGATGGAGTTCGCTTTTGTCACCCAGGCTAGAGTGCAATGGTGCGATCTCGGCTTGCTGCAACCTCCGCCTCCTGGGTTCAAGCGATTCTCCTGCCTCAGCCTCCCGAGTACCTGGGATTACAGGTGCCTGCCACCACGCCCGGCTAATTTTTTATTTTATTTTCTTTTTCTTTTTTTTTTTTTTTGAGATGGAGTCTTGCTCTTGTTACCCAGGCTAGAGTGCAATGGTATGATCTTGGCTCACTGCAACCTCCACCTCCCGGGTTCAAGCAATTCTTCTGCTTCAGTCTCCCAAGTAGCTGGGATTACAGGTGCCCACCACCACGCCTGGCTAATTTTTGTATTTTCAGTAGAGACGGGGTTTTGCCATGTTGGCCAGGCTGGTTTCGAACTCCTGACCTCGTGATCTGCCCGCCTCGGCCTCCCAAAGTGCTGGGATTACAGGCATGAGCCACTGCACCTGGCCCTAATTTTTGTATTTTTAGTAGAGATAGGGCTTTACAATGTTGGCCAGGCTGGTGTTGAACTCCTGACCTCAGGTGATCCACCCCACCTCTGCCTCCCAAAGTGCCGGGATTACATGCATAAGCCGCCACACCCAGACAATGAAAACTTTAAAGCACTAGTGAGATATCACTTCATACCTGCTAGGATGGCTATTATCAAAAAGACAAGAGATAACAAGTGCTGGTGAAGACAGAGAGAAAAGGGAACCTTTGTACACTGTTGGTGGGAATGTAAATTAGTACAGCCATTATGGAAAACAGCATGGAGGTTTCTTAAAAAATTAAAAATAGAACTACTATACGATCCAACAATCCCACTACTAGGTACATATCCAAAGGAAATGAAATCAGTATCTGTAGAGATGTCTGTACTCCCATGTTCACTGCAGCATTATTCACAGTAGCCAAGATCTGGTAACAACATTAAGTGTCAACAGATAAATCAATAAAGAAAATGTGACATGTGTGTACACATATAAAACAGAATACTATTCAGCTATAAGAAAGAAAGAAATCTTGCCACTTGGTGTTTTTTGTTTGTTTGTTTTTGTTTTTTTCTGAGACAGAGTCTCTCTCTCTCTGTCACCCAGGCTGGAGTGCAGTGGTGTGATCCCAGCTCACTGCAACCTCCACTTCCTGGTTTCAAGCAATTCTCCTGTCTCAGCCGCTCAAGTAGCTGGGATTACAGGCGCATGCCACCATGCCTGGCTAAGTTTTGTATTTTTTAGTAGAGATGGGGTTTCGCCATGTTGGCCAGGCTGGTCTTGAACTCCTGACCTCAGGTGATCCGCCCACCTCAACCTCCGAAAGTGCTGGGATTGCAGGCGTGAGCCACTGTGCCGGGCCAAAATCCTGCCACTTGGGACAACACAAATGAACCTGGGTGAACATCTTACTAAGTGAAATAAGCCAGAAGAGAAGACAAATACAGTATCCTATGATCTCACTTATATGCAGAATCTAAAAAAGTTTAATTCACAAAAGCAAAAAGTAGAATGGTGGCTGCAAAGTACAGAAGAAAATGGGGAGAAACTGGTAAAAGGGTTTTTTAAAATAAGCACTAATGAAGATCTGAAAAGGAAACTTTATAGAAAGGCATCTCATATCTTTGAAAGACTCAAGATGACAAATCTCCCAAATCAATCTATAATTTTGAGATAATCACCATAAAAACACTAACAGAATACTTTTGGTAACTAGATAGGCTTATCCTGAAATTAAAGTGCAATATATATATATATATATATATATAATTAGACAGGCAAGTTGTGAAAAAGAGTAATAGAAAAGCAAGGAGAAGGTAGCCCTTCCAGATATTAAGAGATTATTATATGGTCACATTTTAAAAGTGTACACTTTCAACAACAACAACAAAAAAAAAAGTATACACTTTTGAATATACTTGTAATTTTCCATAATAAAAGTAAAAAACAAAAACAACCAGTGTAGTTTCAATTCATAGTCAAAGAAATCAATGGTACAAAAATAGAATGGAAAGTCCAGAGACACAAATACATATGAGAATATGATTTTTAAAATCCTATTTCAGTTAATGGGAAAAAGAAAGACCATTCAACAAATAGTGTTAGAATGACTGTCCTGGAACCAATTTGGAAAACAAACAAAAACAAACATTGGCTTTAAATCTTTCACCAAAATACGTTTTTTAAATATGAGAAAATTTCTTTTTTTTTTTTTTGAGACGGAGTCTCGCTCTTTCACCCAGGCTGGAGTGCAGTGGTGCGATCTTGGCTCACTGCAAGCTCCGCCTCCCGGGTTCATGCCATTCTCCTGCCTCAGCCTCCCGAGTAGCTGGGACTACAGTACAGGCGCCTGCCACCACACACGGCTAATTTTTTTGTATTTTTAGTAGAGACGGGGTTTCACCGTGTTAGCCAGGATGGTCTCAATCTCCTGACCTCGTGATCCGCCGGCCTCGGCCTCCCAAAGTGCTGGGATTACAGGCGTGAGCCACCGCACCCGGCCTAAATATGAGAAAATTTCTAAGAACAAGATAAAATTCAGAAGCCATAAAAGATTGGTTTTAAAAAGTCAGATTTTCTACAAGGCAAAAATAATGATCATAGGACAAACTGGGAAAAAAAATTGCAAGTCTTATAACAAAAGGCCAGTTTACCAATATATAAAGAGCTCCCACAAATCAATGCAGAAAAGACCAACAATTTAAAATGGGCAAAAACAGGCTGGGCACAGTGGCTCATGCCTGTAATCCCAACACTTTGGGAGGTCAAGGCAGGTGGATTGCTTGAGGCCAGGAGTTTGAGACCAGCCTAGCCAACATGGCAAAACATGTGTGTGGTGGCGCATGCCTGTAAATCCCAGCTACTCGGGAGGCCGAGGGACAAGAATCACTTGATCCCAGGAGGCAGAGGTTGCAGTGAGCCGAGATCGTGCCACTGCACTCCAGCCTGGGTGACAGAGTGACAATCTGTCTCAAAATAAATAAATAAATAAAATTTAAAAAATAAAACGGGCAAAAACAAAAAAAATGAACAGGCATTCCACATAAAAGGAACTACAAGTATGTATGAAAAGGTGCTCAACCATATTCACAATAAAAGATGTAAATTAAACTACACAGAAACTTTTTAAGAAAATCTAACAGACTGGCAAAGACAAAAAACTTAGCAATATATTATGTTTGGTCATGATATTCAGAAACAGACATTCTTAAACATTGTAGGTAGGATTATAAACTGGTGCAACCCTATATTGAGGGCAATATAACATCTTTAGAATACCAGGTGCATATAGGCTTTAACCCAGGAAAGCTAGAAATTTATCCTCTAGCTATCTAGTCATCTTTTGGTATATACATGAGAGATTGGCTCCAGGACCTCCTGAGGATACTAAAATCTGTGGATGCTCAAGACCCTTATATAAAATGGTAAGACTATTTGGATACAAACTATGCACACTCTCCTGTATACTTTAAATCATCTCTAGATTACTCATAATACTTAATACAATCTAAGAGCTACATAAATAGTTGTTACACTGTATTGTTTAGGGAATAATGACAGGAAAAAAGTCTACACATGTTCAGTACAGCTGCAATTTTTTCTCCCAAATACTTTTGATCTGCAGTTGCTTGAATCAAGGATGCAGAACACACAGATATGGAGGGCTAACTGTACTGTAAAAGTGCAAAATAATGCATGTATAACGTTATTCAATACAGCATTATTCGTAACAATAAATGACTGCAAACAACACATGCCCATCAATAAGAAACCAGTTAAATGAATTATAGTACATCCATACAATGGAATTCTCTGTAGCTACTTTTATTTATTTTTTAATCTTTTTTTTTTTATTTTTTGAGACAGCGACCTGCTCTGTTGCCCAGGCTGGATTGCATTTTTAGTAGAGATGGGGGTTTCGCCATGTTGCCTATGGCTGGTCTCGAACTCCTGAGCTCAAGTGATCCGCCTGCCTTGGCCTCCCAAAGTGCTGAGATTACAGGCGTGAGCCAACGCACCTGGCCTGTAGCTACTTTTAAAAAGACAAATGAAGAAAGACTGAAACTATATATATACTGATAATGAGTCAAGATCTAAAAGAACAGTGTGTATAAATAGTGTATATAATATGTGCATAGCATTGTTTTTAAAGGGGGGGATTGTTTTTATTTGCATTTATTTACATCTCTGGAAGATATAAAAGGAACTAATAACATTTGTTGCCTTCAGGGAGGGAAAATGCACAGTTAAGGGTTGAGAGGTAGACTATTGTTTTAAAAGAAATGTTTCATTTTGGAATAATTTTACATTTATAGCAAAGTCACAATGACAGTGCGGAGTTCCCGTATAGCCATCACTCGGTTTCTCTTAATGTTAACATCTTACATGGCACACATCTGTGAAACTATGTACGAGTGTCAAAACTAAGAGATTAGGTTAGCACTGATACACACTATTAACTAAACTCTAGGCTTTATTCAGATTTCAATAGTTTCTCCACTAATGCCAAATTTCTGTTCCAGGATCCAATTTTCTGTTCCAGGATCCAATTAAGAATACCAAATTGCAGTTAGTCATCTTGAATTGTTAGTCTCTCCTGGTCTGCGAAAGTTTCTTAGTCTTTCCTTGTTTTTCATGACCTTGATAGTTTTAAAGAAGTACTTTATAGAAAGTTCCCCAATTTGCGTTTGTTTGATGTTTCCCTCATGCTTAGACTGGGGTTATGGGTTTTAAAAAAGAACATCACAGAGGTGAAGTACCCCTCTCATCATATCATATCAAGGATATAAGATAGTAACATGGCTTCTCCATCACTGGCAATGTTAATGTTGATCACTTGGTTAAGGTATGTCTGCCAGGTCTCTGCACTATACAGTTACTACTTTTCTCTTTCTGGTACTCTTTTATTTGTAAGGTATTCATTAAGTCCAGCTCACATTCAATGGGGAGGGGAAGATTAAACTCCACCCCCCGGAGAGAGGAGTATCTACCTATATTATTTGGATTTTTTTTCTTTTTCTTTTTTTTTTTTTGAGGCAGGGTCTAGCTCTGTGCAGTAGTACAATCATGGCTCACTGCAGCCTCGACTTCCTGGGCTCAAGTGATCCTCTCGCCTCAGCCTCCCGAGTAGCTGGGACTACAGGCATGCACCTCCATGCCCGCCTAATTTTTGTATTTTTTTGTAGGGACAGGGTTTTGCCATGTTGCCCAGGCTGGTCTCAAATTCCCGGGCTCAAGTGATCCACCCGCCTTGACCTCTCAAAGTGCTGGGACTACAGATGTGAGCCACTGCACCTGGCCTTTAAACGCAATTTTAGCAGCACAATAGTAACTCACATATATCAAAGAGAAGCATCTTAGGATGTATTTTCAAGGGAGAAACAGGGTAAAAGGCTAACAATCTTCATAAGGCTTTGGTTCACATTGAACACTTATAGCTAAATAAGGTGTGACAACCAGAGAATTACTTCCAGCAGCCTGTTCTGGGTTCCTAATCCACCTACCTCTAAACGCAGAACCTTAACTAGTCAGCTTGCGCCAATGCTGGAAAAAGTGAAAGAGAGGTCTGAAGAAATCCTAAACTTCCAGTTCTCCTAAAGTCTGTGGTCTCACAGCAACAGTTATGAGCTGAGCTGGACAGAGGCTCACTCTAGCACCACAGTAAGAAGTCGTCCAATGAGACTGAGGAAAATGAGAGCTCTAGTTAGGACTTATAGCTCGTGACTGGCACCAATTTAGACATCAGGCACTCTTAGCCCACTTGTGCCAGGATGTGGAAGGCCCAGCGCTGCCCCAGCTCCTGAGAAAGAGCCAAGAGAAAAAATGAGCAGACTGTAAGGGTGGGGGAAGGGGTAGCAGCCAGACTAACAGGCCAAACAAACCAAGTTGGGTTCTACACCCAATTCCTTAATGGCAACACTTACATGAACTCAAACACCTATTTTTGGGTTACGAACCACAAAAGGGCATTGCAACATTTGGGAAGGTAGAAAAGGGTACTTTCTTGGAACCGCCTGGCTACAGTACAGAAAACTCTGCTGAAACAACACATCTAAAAACTAATTTCAATTATGGGCACAGAAGGAGTTAACAATTGTACAGATGAAGCCATAGTAGGGGACTAACAACTGTTAATAGCAAAGGATATCATTGAACTGAATTATTTTTCTTCTGCAATACCATCAAAACCCTCCGTGGATGTCAGGCTAGGGTCTATGTTCGGAACGAAGGCTCTAAGACAAGAAGTGCCAAATAGGGCCCATTCAGTACCTTCTATTTTTTCATTTTTTAGAAAAATTGAGGTAAAGGCCGGGCGTGGTGGCTCACGCCTATAATCCCAGCACTCTGGGAGGCCGAGGTGGATGGATCATGAGGTCAGGAGATCGAGACCAGTCTGGCCAATATGGTGAAACCCCATCTCTACCAAAAATACAAAAATTAGCTGGGTGTAGTGGCGTGCGCCTGTAGTCCCAGCTACTCAGGAGACTGAGGCAGAAGAATTGCTTGAACCTGGGAGGCAGAGGTTGCAGTGAGCCGAAATCACGCCTGGGCGACAGAGCGAGACTCCGTCTCAAAGAAAAAAAAAAAAGAAAAATCCTTCTTCGGCATTCTGCATACATTAATATGAAAATGGCTGCTTTATAATTACAAATAAATAGCCATTTGCATGTGATTCCTTGAATCCCAGTATGTGGGTGAACTCTCCTGGCAAAGCCCTTTAGTCTTCATATAGCTTTCACAAAATTCTTGAATTAATGCAGTACAAACATAAAAATGAGTATAAGGCCGGGCACGGTGGCTCATGCCAGTAATCCTAGCACTTTGGGAGGCCGAGGTGGGCGGATCACCTCAGGTCAGGAGTTTGAGACCAGCCTGGCCAACGTGGCAAAAACCTGTCTCTACTAACACAAAAACTGAACCTGGGAGGCAGAATTTGCAATGAGCTGAGATCATGCCATTGCACTCCAGCCTGGGCTACAGAGTGAAACTCAATCTTAAAAAAAAAAAAAAAGAGTATAAAAGTAGAAAAAATTAGAGAAAAATGAGGCCGGGCGCGGTGGTTCATGCCTGTAATCCCAGCACTTTGGGAGGCCGAGGCGGGTGGATCACGAGGTCAGGAGATCGAGACCATCCTGGCTAACACAGTGAAACCCTGTCTCTGCTAAAAAAAAATACAAAAAAATTAGCTGGGTATGGTGGCAGGCGCCTGTAGTCCCAGCTACTTGGGAGGCTGAGGTAGGAGAATGGCGTGATCCCAGGTGGCAGAGCTTGCAGTGAGTGGAGACGGAGCCACTGCACTCCCGCCTGGGCGACTGAGCGAGACTCTGTCTCAAAAAAAAAAAAAGAAAAGAAAAGAAAGAAAAAATTAGAGAAAAATGAGATAATAAAGCTATTACAAGACAGTAAAAAAGAGTAAGGAAGATGGTGGCCAGGCACAGTGGCTCACATCTGTAATCCCTGCACTTTGGGAGGCCGAGGCAAGTGGATTACTTGAGATTAGGAGTTTGAGACCAGCCTGGCCAACATGATGAAACCCTGTCTCTACTAAAAAAAAAAAAATAGACAAATTGGCTGGCCGTGATGGCATGGGCCTGTAATCCTAGCTGTTTCGGAGGCTGAGGCAGAAGAGTCATTTGAACCCAGGAGGCGAAGGTTGCAGTGAGCCAAGATCGCGCCACTGCACACCAGCCTGGGCAACAGAGCAAGGCTTCATCTCCCAAAAAAAAAAAAAAAAAAAAAGCCATGTTTGTTTTCATTCAACATTTACTGAATATTATAAACAGGGTATCATGTTAGGGCTTAAGATAGAAATATGGGCAGGGAGTTTTGGGGAAGTTCATAGTCTGTTGGAGCAGAAAGACAAACATTCATTCATTCATTCATTTTTGAGACAGAGTCTTGCTCTGTCACCCAGGCTGGAGTGCAGTGGTGCCATCTTTGGCTCAATGCAACCTCTCCCTCCAGGGTTCAAGTGATTCTCCTACCTCAGCCTCCCAAGTGGCTGCGACTACAGGCACACCACCATGCTGGGCTGATTTTTAAAGATTTTTGTAGAGACAAGGTCTCACTATACAGTACAGGCTGGTTTCGAATTCTTGGGCACAAGCAATCCTCCCACCTCAGCTTCCCAAAGTGTTGGGATTACAGGCATGAACCACCATGCCTATCCCAGAAAGACATTTAAAACAATCACAGTGGGCTGAGGCTGGAGGATCGCTAGAGGTCAGGAGTTGGAGACCACCTTGGGCAACAAAACAAGGCCCTGTTCGCTACAAAAAAAAAATAGCCAGGTGTGGTGGCACGGGCCTGTAGTCTCAGCTGTTCTGGAGGCTGAGGCCAGAGGATCACTTGAGCCCAGAAGTTCTTCGAGGTTGCACTGCACTCCAGCTGGGGCAACAGAGTGGACCGTGCCTCTAAAATAAATAAATAAATAAAACAATCACAGTATAACAAGTTCTGTGTTACCACAGTGTTGTAAACAGAGATTGGGTTAGCCTGAGAAAGAAGTAAAATTCCTGGGTTTATGGACCATGGGCCACTAACTTTCAGTGATTAATTCTTTTAATGGTGCAACTTATCCAAAATTAAAAATAACCAGGGTTGGCATGGTGGCTCACACCTGTAATCTCAGTACTTTGGGAGGCCAAGGCAGGCAGATCACCTGAGGTCGGAAGTTTTGAGACCTGCCTGACCAACATGGGAGAAACCCCATCTCTACTAAAAATACAAAATTAGCCGTGCATGGTGACGCATGCCTGTGATCCCAGCTACTCGGGAGGCTGAGGCGGGAGAATCACTTGAACCCAGGGGGCAGAGGTTACGGTCAGCAGAGATTGCAGCATTGCACTCCAGCCTGGGCAACAGAGCAAAACTCCATCTCAAAAACAAACAAACAAACAAACAAACAACAACAACAACAAAACACCCAGAATACCTGGAAATACTATTAATTATGCACTTGGACTCCTGGGATGAAGAAAGCTAACAAAGAGTTAATTTTCCTAAGGGTATTTTTGCTGGCATCAAGGAAAAAATCAGTGTAAGTTCATTTCCCTTTATAGGAGGGTCTAAGATTTTCCAACACGTTCAAGATTCGCTCTCTAAAAATGGACCTACTAGCACCTCCTAACTACCCACACTTTCCTTAGCAAGGCACCAGTTTGTGTGGGGGCACCGAGAAGTCAAAGGAGTGTTTATGTGCTCATTGACACAGAATGCACAAACAGATCTCCGTCTGATGGAGTTGAAGCCTCTTGAGAATCTGAACTAGCAGCCAAAGGGAAGAGAGGGGAAGCGGGTAGAGTGGGAGGATGAGAAGGAGCAGGAGAGAGAAAAATCCCAATCAGGACTAAGTTCCAATGAAGCTCTCAAAATGCCCTTTCTGCTGATAATGCCTCAGATATTTCACTAAACTGTATTTTACTGTTCTTTAATACATTGACATAAGGAATAGAGGTATTCTTAGGGAATCACAAACATGGAAAAACACAATACAATAAAGACTGAAATGAAGGAAAATCCAAATAACTAAAAGGAAAAAAATTATATCCATCACCTGCAAATTCAACGTGTTCAAAAATCACATTCTCTGAAAATCAGCTCTCGTCCTAATTTTGGACAAAGTATTTCTTTTCCTCATCCTCTGGTTCAAAACCTTGGGGTCTTCTTAGAGTCCTCTATCTCTTTCAAGCCCTATAATAACTAGTTAGAACTCAAATTCCACAGATTCTTCCTTCAACATTTCTCATTGCATTCACTCAAGTAGTTTTTATTGTGTACCTACTGATGCCAATTCCAGGAGATTCTGGTGGTACAACTGGGAGGGTAGGATGTGGAGATGTATACAGCAACAGCTACTAAACTAGTCCACTAAATACATGAGTGGTTGAGAAATAAGTGCGTACTACAAAGATTCTGACGTATGAGATGCTGTCTGGCTGGGTTAATCAGGAAACACTTGGGGAGGGGTAGGGAACTCAAGCTGGGCCTTGACTCTCAGGTCTAACTTCGATTACACAGAGCTAGTGAAGGGAACTGGGAAGGAAAGCACTCAGGGAACTACGAATAAAGGTGGCTGCCTGGAATTAAATGTCCAGGGAGCAGTGAGAAAAAAGGCTGGGGCCAGGTAGTGGCAGGCTTTGAAGGCTTGCCCAAGAGGCCTTTAACCCTTAGGCTGCCAGGTTATTTCCCTCCCATCACCTGCAGCTTCTTAACAGCTGACACTTTCACCAGGAACCCAGGTACAAAACAAAGGTGGCAGCAGCTGCTTTTGTGATCAAAGCGTGTTCCTTCTGCATTTAAATTTGCAGGCTGCTACTGTGAGTGACTGAACAGGAAGCTAGCTGGTCCCTTTAGCGCTAACAAAGCTCGATTTAGGCTGAAGGATTAGAAAGCACATCTTATTCTATAAACGCTTCAACAGTCTGTTATCCTTCAACAACCCTAACTAGGGCTGTGATCTAAGATTGACAATATTAACTTAATCCTTGTCAAATTTATTTTCATTTTACGGCTCCCTGGCTCAAGGATCTACAATAACTCTTAGTACAGATTAATAGGTCATTCAAATTCCTCTGCCTGGAATCCAAAGTTATACATAATCCAACCCTACCAAACCTTTTCAACTTTTATCTGTTACTATTCCTCTGTACCAACTTTCTTTTCTTTTTGTTTTTTTGAGACGGAGTCTCGCTCTGTTGCCCAGGCTGGAGTGCAGGGGCGTGATCTCCGCTCACTGCAGCCTCTGCCTCCCAGGCTCAAGCGATTCTCCAGCCTCAGCCTCCTGAGTAGCTGGGATTACAGGCATGCACCACCATGCCTGGCTAATTTTTGTATTTTCAGTAGAGCGGGGTTTCACCATGTTGGCCAGGCTGGCCTCAAACTCCTGGGCTCAAGCAATTCGCCTACCTTGTTCTCTCAAAGTGTTGGCATTACAGGCATGAGCCACTGTGCCCACCACCAACTTTCTTTTCTTAGGAGGGCTAAATTACAACAGGGCTAGTGTTACAGTCTTAAATCAGTTGAGTTGAATTCAAATTAAGCAACAGTTTAGACCATTTTTTCCAGAAAGAAACAAAAATATAAATTTTGCAAAAACGTTTGTAAGAATTTAGCAGTCCCAGTGGCTCATGCCTGTAATCCCAGCACTTCGGGAAGCTGAGATGGGAGGATGGCTTCAGTCCTGGAGTTAGAGACCAACCTAGGCAACATGGTGAAACCTCGTCACTACAATACAAAAATTAGCCGAGCGCAGTGGCACACTCCCTGTTATCCCATCTACTTCGGGAGGCTGAGGCAGGAGGATTGCTTGAGCATAGGTCGAGGCTACAGTGAGCCATAATTTCACCACTGCACTCTAGCCTGGCAGACAGAGAGGGACCTTGTCTCAAAAAAAAAAAAAAAAAAGAGAAGAATTTGCAGTCCTTATTCAAGATAAGTCCTTATTCAAGATAAGACATTCAAGATGTCTTTTCAAATTATGTTCTGAATCCAAAAAATCCCAAATTATTGTTTTCATATTGCATAAATGTGAAAGACTCGTCACAAATGACACTGATATAGTAATGTTCTATATCTTGATAGGGGGTGGGATTGTATAGGTGTATGCATTAGTCAAAATCAGTGAACGTACACTTAAAGATTTACATATTTCATTTTACACCAAAATAAACCGACAACAAACTCTAGTCAATGACATGCATGCCAAAGTATTTAAAGGAAAGTGTACAGGTATCTGCAATTTAAATGGATGGATAGCTATATGATAAAGCAAGTAATATTAAAATGTTAATGGTAGGATAGATCCTAAGTGATGTGCTCCTTATAAAATTCTTTATACTTGGCTGGATATTCGAAAATTTTCATAATAAAACATGAGGGAAAATGACATTGTTAAGACACTGTACTTGTACATTGTAAACACTGATAACACACTACATTTCATAAAATTGTAAGATGTTAAGTTTGATGGCAACACCAGGTATTTGCTCCTTGATGCTTCCAAACTATGGTGCACACACCTCTTACAGAATGGTTGCCTCTCCCAGCATACTATAAGTTCCTGGTGGGCACAGATCTAACCTAATTTGTATTTATATTCCTATTGCTTTGCATCATGTTTGGGGAATAATATGTGTTCAACAATAGTGGCATGATTGAATTAAAGTGGAATACTGCTAACGAACAAAGTATTATATTTCTAGCAGATTCACTATTCTTTTCTTACACATTCTAAAGGTTAATACGCTCAATTTGCAAGAGAAATGTGTCCTTACTTCTCTCCAAGCATGCGAAATTTCCAAAAATTTTTTAAAAAAACTACTCATTAGATAATTTTATATTGTTACTTAAACACAAGATCCGAAGGCTTCCTAACATTCAATAACTTTTAGTAGATTTTTTTTTTCCTAGAAGAGCAAAGTCTCAGAACTCCACGGAAGCCTGGAAATCGTTTTATTCTAATTTTAGATAAGCTGTCTGAACTAAGAGATCTCTGAACTGGTCAAAAGCGGGAAAGTAGGGGTCTGGGAAGAAGACAAAAACAAACGCCACATAAAACGTCATGGAGCAAACTAATCAAGAAGTTTAGCAAGAAACGGAGAGAAAGTCTTGAGGAGGACACCCAGAACATCTCCAGCTTCTCCTGGCCCGTCTCCTCGCCTCTTCTTAATTCCAGCCAGTCAGAGCGCGAGGCCATCCGCCACTCCCAGGATGCCACGCGACGGGAGCGGACGCTGCGAGGATGCACCTCCACACGTCAACCTCTCACAAACAGCGTGGCTTCGTGGCGTGAGCACCCGGTTCGGACCTGAACGCCTGGGTCCGAGTCCCAGCTCCCCCTCCTGCCTGGTCTGCAGCCCTGCGCAAGTCCTCTTGCCCTCGCTGAGCCTCAGTTTCCTCATCTGTAAAATGTAATGATTCCCTATAATTGGCTACAGGGAGATGAGAAGTGTAAATGGTTTTAAGGAAGATACAGGCAACTCTCTAACTTGTTACGGCTCTGAAGCTCGCGGTGCTCACTAACCAGCCTTGAGACCAATCTCTCAAAGTCACCCCGCTCCTCCCTTCCCGCCCGGCGCCTGTACTGAGGCCGCTCCCTCCTGTTGGCCCCCATGCGGAAGGTGCGCGGCGCCGTCTGCCGTACCTGCAGCCACCTGGTCAGCGGGGCCCTCTTGTTGACCCATGACGAAGTCGTGCACGAGGCCCCATAGGGCGCCCATAGGCGCCGCCGCCTCCACAGCCACGGCAGCGGCCATGACGCGAACCAGAGACCGTGGGAGGGGATATGGGCGGTGGCACGAGACGGGCTCGGCGCGCATGCGCCTCCCGAGCCAATCGCCGGGAGAAGGGCGAGGGGGCGGGGCGCTCCGGGTCACGTGCCTGTCGGCTTCTGGCTAGGCAGTTCCAGGGAGGGGCGGGGCCCGGAATGGGGCGGTGGCACCGAGAGGGAAGGCGGCTGCTGGGCACGGAGCCGGAGGCCATTGAGGGCGAATAATTCCCAGCCCGGCTTCCCGGGAGACGGGCGGCGGGGCGGGCACCTGGCTGGGTGGGGAGAGGGGCGGTACGCACCACGGGGGAAGCCAATGAGAAAATCAGGGCCAGCCCGAGGGGGCGGTGCTGTCGGTCACATGCGCACCTGGGGCGGGTGGTGGCGGCGGCGCGGGCACCGCGAGCCTGCGGAAGGGAGAGGGGCCGGCCTGGGGCGGGGTTAGGCAGGTGAGTGACAGGCTCCAGGGGGCCGGCCCCTGCCTGGTGCTCTGAGCGAGCCGGGAGTAGCTGCGGCGGTGCCCGCCCCCTCTCTCCGCCCCTCCAGCGGAGCTGGTCTCCGGCCGGGCACCGTCGCGGGCCCCCCTGGCCCGGCCACCTGGGACCGTGCTGGGGAGTCTGCCACCTCCCTCTCTCCCCTGGCCCGCAAAGTTTTGGCGGAGCCAGCGCCGGGGCTGAGCGCGCCCCCGGGGGGAGATCGGGGAGCGCCCGATGCCGGGCGGCCGGAGCCGTTGACCCGGGACGCCGCCGTCCGTGGAGCAGCCGACCACCCCGCCGCCTCCGGTGCATGGGGACTGACTGAGGAGCCAGCATGGGCAACTGCGTGGGGAGACAGGGCCGGGAGAGGCCGGCAGCCCCGGGACACCCCCGCAAGCGAGCAGGTAACGATGGGGAAGGGAGCAGGGCCTCGGGCACCCCGCCAGTTGTCCCCCTCCTCGCCCGAGTCCTGGGCTTACCGATGGACTCCCCACTGGTGCTGGCGCTTGGGTTTCCCCGATGGGCTGCTCCGCAGCCAGACGGGGCCGCTCCCCAGTGCCGGGCGGCCGGGGGAGCTGAGTTGGGGCAACTGCGAGCACTGAGCCGGCTGCGCGACCAACTCTCTCCAACTGGGAAGCTCCTGGTGGGGGTGGGGGCAGGAAATGTTTGCAGACCGCAGCGGGGCCGACGGATCGGGAGGAGGCCCGGGGGCGAGGGCGCCGCTGGCCTGGCAGCTCCGGCAGGGGTCGGACGCCGGCCCGTCGGGGCATGGCGCGGGCTTCAGGCGTCCCCAGAACTCGGAGCGAGCGAGGCGAGAACAGTCGCTCCTTCCAAAGACTGTGTCATTATCGGGCTGCAGATCGTGTCTGCCGGAATCCGACTTGCAAAGCAGCGCAGGACTCTGGGAAAGAAATCTTTATTTTTCCCGCAGGGGTTTTTAGAGCCTCTCGGCCGTCTGGGAGTCTATAAAAGATGGGGTGAGGGGTGAGAGTCACCCTCGGGATTGTTGGGATCCTTCCCAGCTTTGGGAGTGAGATCGCTCGCTGGTGATCCTCCAGGCCCGCGCAACGCTTTCTCACTTTCATGGTACACCCTGCCTGCCCTGGCATTTCGCCCCGGGAAGAGGTCTGTCGGTCATTTTTCTGGGTCTTACACTCACTTCCTTCTTTGAGGGTGTTGCAAGGACCTGCTGGGAATAATATCGTAGACTTGAGAGCTCAAACTTGTCTGGATTCCAGATGGACCTATCTCCTCTTCTCTATGTCAAAGCCCAGATCCCGAGAGATTGAGCACCTTGTCCAAAGTCACACAGCTAGTTAGGAGCTCAGCTGGGGCTAGAACTCAGCCTCCTCTCCCACCCCATTGTCACATATCCCCTTATGTAAGAGGAGCCACAGGCAGAGTTGTTAATGAAGTGGAAACTCTAGTTGGAGTTTCCTGTCTCCCTTGACACCGAAGGTGTGTTGCTTGGGTTGCGGAAACTGGGAAGGAAGATGGGGGAACCAGGGGAAGCTGGGAAGGATGTCTGCATGGTGGACAGGATGACTTGTGGAGGCAGAAATGTGTTTTTATGGGAAGGATGCAGTAAAACTTATTGAAATTCTCTTGTCTGAAGGTAACTCTGGCCATTCTTCTGACTGAGGAGAGATGACTCTCAAAACCAAGGGCTGGCTTGCTTTCATTCATTCATTTGTTCAACAAATACGTGCTCAGTCCCCATAATTGATTTTGCAGCATTTTTTGCTGTTGACAACTCTCTCCTACGAGACATTCTCCCCCTTCCTTTCTTGGCATCAGACTGTCTTGGTTTTCCTTTCTGAACACCCCTTTCCACCATCACCTTCTAGGTTGGGGGCACACTGGTGCCTAAGTTTGACATTCTGTTTTTTCTCTCATTACACTCTCTCCCAGAGAAATCTTGTTCAGTCCCACAACTCTTTGTCCATTGGGAAGACCCCTATGCTTAATCTTCAGCTCTTCTCTCTTGAACCCCAGAACCCCATTTCTAGATGCCCACTGGACACTTTGATATAGATATTCCCAGATTTAACACCTCCAAAACCAGGCTCTGCATCGCTCCCTGTCCACCAGCTTTCCTTCTTTACTCTTATGATCTTCCAGCTGCCTAACTTTAGGCTGTGAAGAGCTCTTTCTCTCATGACTTTTTCTGCTTCCTTGTCACCTGCCTCTCAGCCAGTCAGTCACTGGGGTCTGCTGGGTCTTCCTTCCGCGGGTCTTGCAAACCTGCCCCTTGCCACCCCACTTCGTACCCTTCTCACCTCAAGTCAACCCTTGTCTCAGGCTGAAGTGAGGTACGCCCCAAAGGCAACTTCATCTTCAGTCATCATTCAGTCCTACACAGAGTTGTCCCCTCAGAAGACATTTGTTAAATTAACTTCTTCCAGATTTTATAGTTCTATGTTCAGAATGTTTCTGTACTTGGCCAGGCGTGGTGGCTCATGCCTATAATCCCAGCACTTTGGGAGGCCAAGGCAGGTGGATCACCTGAGATCAGGAGTTCGAGACTAGCCTGGCCAACATGGCAAAACCCTGTCTCTACTAAAAATACAAAACTTAAGCCAGGTGTGGTGGTGGCAGGCGCCTGTAATCCCAGCTACTCAGGAGGCTGAGGCAGGGAGAATTGTGTAAACTGGAAGCTTCACAGAGGTTGTAGTGAGCTGAGATTGTGCCACTGCACTCCAGCCTGGGTGACAGAGCGAGACTGTGTCTCAAAAAACAAAACAAAACAACAACAACAACAAAACACCTTTCTGCACTTTCCCACTCCTACAAGTACTTTAACTTTCAAGGCTGTTCAAGTGTGGGCCAGTCCTTTGTTTTAAGTCCTGATTTCTTTCCCTTCTCTGACATTAAGACCACCAGTGTTTGCTCATGCCGTTTCCTTCTTATCGAGAGTCTTTCATCCCTTGGGTTCACTTCAAGTGCCGTATCTTGTTTGAAGCACCTTGCCTGACAAGTCTGCCATTTCCCCCTCCCTCCGCATCCCACCACACACACCCCGTGGAAGTGATTGCTCCTTCTGAGAACTCCTGCAGACACATTATCTATTGCCACTTACTTAACAATTATGTACTCTGTATTATTAGTCATGTCTTTGATGTTTACAGTCTTTTATCAGCAACTACATTGCAAGCCTCGAAGACCTGGGTTCTGTCTTATCCTTGTAGTATATGTCTCTCTCACTCGTATAGCCACGCGCACACAGACATTCAGCACTTAACACAATGAGTTGTACAGAGGTAGCACTCAGTATTTGTTGATTTTAGAAAGCAAACGCAACTTCATCCTACCATCTGCATTTTTCATATATCTGCTTTTTTTTTTTACCTGCTAGTTTATCATTGCTTTAGTTCTGTGGGTCCTACTATGAATAGCTTTATTCATAAAGTCCAAAGCCGAGGGGAACTCTGTAGGATGACAAATTTGGTACAAGGGAAGGAATCCTTCTTAACTCCACAGTGCACCTGGCATTCCTGTAACATCTGTGGCTTTTCCTTTGACAAGGACATAGTTTTTTGTTGTAAGACTAATGCCTAAAACTCGCCCAGTGCCACTGTAACTCTTACCTTCCTTTGGCACTAATGTAATGGGAAGAAAGCCTCAACAGGGAGCTAGGACCTGAGTTCTAGTCCTGGGCCTATAACTCAGTGACCCTGGGCAAGTCATCTAACCTTTCTGGGTCACACTTTCAATATTTCAGAAAGGGGGAGGGTTATACAAGATCATTAGAGTTGTTTTATCATCTTCACAAAGGCAGCTGTTTAAAGCTAGAAAGTTATTGAGGTGAAATCTTTATGGCTTGTAATGTCACCCTTTGTCCTTAGTTCTGCCTTTTTAGTCACTTGGTAGATAAAGCAGAGACACAATACTGTCTGGTCAGGGATTCTTGCATTAGGCAGAAGGGAGAGGTCCTCTCGTCTCATCAAGTTTTGTGATTGTCACTCGTGTGTGTGTGTGTGTGTGTATATATATATATATATATTTTTTATTTTTTTTATTTTTTTTGAGAGAGAGGGTCTTGTTCTCTCACCCAGGCTGGAGTATGGTGGTGCAGTTATAGCTCCCTGCAGCATTAAACTCCTGAGCTCAAGTGATCCTCTCCCCTCAGTCTTCCCAGTAGGTAGGGCTACAGGTGTGCACCACCACACCCAGCTAACTTTTTATTTTTTGTAGAGATGGGGTCTTGCTATGTTGCCCAGGCTGGTCTGAAACTCCTGGCCTCAAGTAATCTTTTTACCTTGGCTTCCCAAAGTGCTGGGATTACTGGCGTGAGCCACCACACCCAGCCTTAAAAATTTTTTTTGGATTGTTACTCTTAATGCATCCCCAGTAGGTCTGTGTTCTTCTCCTTCAGGTGCTGGGTGGTTCTTGTATGCTTTGGAGAATACTTGGGGATTTACTCCTTTGGTGGGGGCTCTTGCCACCCCATACGTATACAGTAGGTAGATAAATATCTCTGCCCATGAACTGGGTGAAGCAGCCTCTCCCCCAGCCACTCCAGGGAGAGGTAGAGGTGGTAGAACAGGCAAGTCTCTTGCCCAGCTCCACCCTTTGAGAATGTGGCAGGGCTGAAACCCAAATATCTGACTCTGTGATGTGCCAGGCGTATCCACTTACGTTCTGGAATCTGAAGCTCGGGGTGGACAGACCCAGGGCCCTGTTTGGGGCTGGTTGGGCTTGGCACTGTGGTTGCAAGAGAGTCTGCTTCTTGTGTGGGCTGTGTGGCTATTCTTGAGGGAGTAATTGGGCAACTTCTCCATTTGCTCAGTAAATACGTACTGAGTGCCAAGCACCCTGCTGGCTGTGAACAGACGTGGTCCTTGGCCACATGGAGCTTACAGTCTTACAAGGGGCAGACAGTAAACACATAGTCATGCAAATTACACATGGTCATACATAGAATTATGTAGTATTATATATGCTGGTGACTCCTCCCACATTTATAATTTCAGCCCATTCTCTGCAACTTCAGCCTTGGATATTCTGCTGCCTGCTCACCACACCTGCTGTCTAAAAGGCTTCTCAGTTTAACATGTCCAAAAAGAATGAACCCCCATCCCATCCATGTACCTCCCAAAGTCTTTCCCATCCCAGTTCATGATGATTTCATCCTTCCAGTTGCCAAGGCCCCTAAAATTCTTGTCGTCCCTGATTTCTCCCTCTCTCACATTTCACATCCATTTAATCAATAAATCCTGTTGGCTTTGCCTTAAATATGTCCTGAACCTGACTCTGACCATCTCCACCACTTTCACCCTGGTCTGAGCTACCACTGGCCTGTGAACTGACCTTCCTGCTTCCTCCCTTGTCTCCCGACAGACTATTTCCATCCCAGCAGCCAGCGTGATGCTCTAAACTGTAAGTCAGATTTCATTACTCCTTTACTCAAGCCTTCCTGTGACACCGCATCTCATTCAAGACTTCTTGTGTTGGTCTACAAGATATGATTTTCACCTGCTTACCTTTCTTAAGCCATCTCATGCTCTCTATCGCCTTGTTCAACCCCCTGATATCTGAATGGGTCCCTCTCTCTCCTTGTCCCAGTCTCCTATTTAAGGAGTCAAACCCTCCCAGGCCATTTCATTTAAAATTATCCCCTTTCCTCTATCACCTGCTCTCGGCATTATGTCCCTCCCTTTCCTGTTTTATCTTGCTCCATTGCTTATGTCATCCTCTGATATTGGCTGTCTCCCTTTGCTCCATGTTGTCAGAGATTTTTATTTGTTCACTCTGTGATACCAAGAGCAGTGCCTGGTAAATATTTGTTGGATGAAACTAGAGTTGGTGAAGTCTATAGAAAAGCATAAATGAACACATCTGATTGATCTCCTACCTTAGATGGGTGTTAAGGAAGGTATCTTAATGAAGGGACTTAAACTGCAACCTCAGAGTGGTGTTCTCTCTCTGGGACTGGCTTCTCTCTTGCCCCAGGCTTGGGTAAGTTCTCAGATACCTGGGATATATATGACTCCTGTGGTTTGGGTGGCTCTAGCTGGGAGATACCAGGGCTGAAGCAGGAGGGCAAAGTGAAGTTCACTATTGGGGTCCTAACCAGGCAGTAGCACCTTCTTACCATTTTATGTGTGCACCTAAGTCAGAGTGGACCCCCCTCTTCCAGGCACACATGATGTTTGTAGTCCTTAACTCGCAGGGCAGGGATAGGGTGGCCTAATAGACTACAAGGGAGGAAGTTAGGTGATGTGGATTCCAGGCCTCTCTTACCCATCAACTTGCTGGAGAATTTTTAGAATCATAGAATTTTAGAGCTGAAAAGGAACCTAAAGATTTCTATAACCTCTTTTTTCTTACCCAGCCATTAGAAAGAGAACAAAGGTATGTCTGTCCCCTGCCTAGTTCACAGAAACGTGGTGCAACCTACATAAAAACTGCATGTGCTCCTTTAAGTTGTGAGTGTGCGGAGGTCAAGATATTATAGGGAAGTGGTTGAGGTCAAGTGTATTCAAAGAAGAGGAGGTCTAGTCTCTGCCACTTTCTTGAGTGGTGATCTTGGGCAGGTCATTTGTTTCTTCCTCAGTTGATCCTCCATTTTAAAAAGATAATATTTCCAGTTTCCTTCACAGAGATGTTATGGAGATAAAATAAGCTAATGGTGGTTTAAAAATTACTTTCATGGCTACACAGTGTGCTCAGATATGAGGTCCCAACACAGAGTTTCATCTGGCATTGGTGGAAAATGAAGCCTGGGGTCTCTGCTCCTTCCTAGTTGTTTGTGTGACTTTGGACAAGCCTCTTGATCTCTTTGAGCCTTAGTTTCCCCATTTGTGCCATGGGGTGACTGCCACCCTGATCACCTTTCAGAGAGGTTGTAAGATTAAAGTGAGACCCTGGATGAAAAGAGATTTTGTGAACTTAGAAAGTTTCTATTATCCCAAGCTACCAGGATTTTTACACACAAAAGCCATAACCAGTGATTTTTCCCACTAGATCATTGAAGCTTACTCTTTTTAAGGAGCAAAACTATAAAAGAAATGTTTAAAAACTATTTTTGGATGGGAATCTTTCTGAAATGAATGATATGCTTCTGAGCAAAATATTAATATACAGCTCAGAAAGAACCTCTGGTTTGGGACTAGGGGTTGTTGAGTTCATACCGGTGTGTACAGGGTGCCTGCTTGGTGAGAGTGGGACCACAAAAGGTTCTTTCTCTCAAAAGTGTTACCTCCCAAAGAAGAGACCTGGGGTGGGGGAGGGAACTAGTGGTGGGCAGAGAGAAATTGCTGGGGGAGAGCCCATTCCGGGAGTGCCCTGCCTCAAGGTTCCAAGTAGCAACACTGGTGCTGCAGGAAGGCTCTTAAATCCTGTTCAAGGCTCTGAGTGGGAAGAGCCAGTCCTACCCAGTCAGTTACTGTGCTTATAGTAGTGTGAGGCCACAGGGCTTGTGAGACTCTAGGGCAGTGGGCCCCAAACTACGTGGTTCCCAGCTGTTGTGCTTTGGGGGTTCATGTTTCCACCTACAAGCATTGCTGTGTCTTCTGCCTGGTAGACAGTAGTCACTTCTCTTTTTTTTCTTTCCTTTTTTTTTTTTTTTTTAAGTGGTTACCTAGATATGACATAAAATTTACTTGTATGTAACAGCAAATTTTTCAGTCTGTAGTTTTGTAGCATGAGTACATTCTTTGTACTTATTGTTGTACAACCATCACCAGTACCCATCTCCAGAACTTTTTCATTTTCCCCAACTGAAACTCTTTACCCATTAAGCACTATCCATTTCTTCCTCCCCCCAACCACTGGCAACTGATATTCTGCTTTCTGTTTTATGAGTTTGACTATTCTGGATACCTCATATGAGTGGAATCATGTCGTATTTCTCCTTTTGTGGCTGGCTTGTTTCACTTAGCATAACGTTGTCAAGGTTCCATGGTGTAGCATGTGTCAGAATGTCCTTCCTTTTTAAGGCTGAGTAATATTCCATTGTATGTATATACCACATTTTGCTTATTCATTCCTCCATTGATGGACCCCTGGGTTGCTTCCACCTTTTGGCTATTGTAAATAATACTGCTGTGAACATGGGTGTGCAAACCAGGAGCAAAAGGTGAGTGCTCTCTGAGTCTCTGCTTTCAGTTATTTCGTGTATATACCCAGAGGTGGAATTTCTGGATCAAATGGTAATTCTATTTTTAATTTTTTGAATAATCCCCCATAACACTTTCCTTAGCAGCTGCACCATTTTATATTCTCACTAACAGGGTGCAAGAGTTCCTGTTTCTCTACATCTTCACCAACACTTGTTATTTTCTGCTTTTCGTTGATTTGGTTTGGATTGGTTTTATAATAGCCATCCTAATGGGTGTGAAGTGGTTTATCATGTAGTGATCATTTATGCTGGGCTCAAAGAGCAGTCCCTCCAAATCTCTGGGAAAACAGACATCTGAGTGTGTTAGAATTGTGCATAGAGGCTGGGCATGGTGGCCTACACCTATAATCCCAGCACTTTGGGAGACCAAGGCAGGAGGATTGCTTGAGGCCAGGAGTTCAAGAAAAACCCGGGCCACATAGTGAGACCTCGTCTCTATTTAAAAAAAAAAAAAAATTGCCTGGGCATGGTGGCTCATGCCTGTAATCCCAGCACTTTGGGAGGCTGAGCTGGGCAGATCACGAGGTCAGGAGTTCGAGACCAGCCTGATCAACATGGTGAAACCCCGTCTCTACTAAAAATACAAAAAAAAATTAGCCGGGCATGGTGGCACGTGCCTGTAATCCCAGCTACTCAGGAGGCTGAGGCAGGAGAATCGCTTGAACCTGGGAGGCGGAGGTTGCAGTG